>NC_090437.1:659468662-669468662 GCF_031143425.1 Pleurodeles waltl
GAGGGGGATGATGAGATGGGCACCATGGTAGTGACCCCCAAACATTTTATGACCGAGACCCCATACCCACCCCCAACTACAGAGTTGTGGGGGGGGGGGGGGGGGCAAATTTTGGGGAACAGAGCAAAATATGGGTGTTGGGGTGCATTACAAAAGAGGGTGCCAGAAGGCACAGAATGGCTTCGGGTGCGCTACCCATAATTTCTTTCCCCCCCCCTTTTCATGGGGGGGGGGTGGTGGTGGGGGTGTACCCGAAAAGCATAGGGGCAACAGAAGGAACTTAGGGGAACAGGCTTGGGGAACATTTTATTACCGACCGCAAGGGGGGGCACCACAGAGACATACTGTAGTTATGGTATTGAAAGAGGTGACAGCAAGGAGCACGTGGTAAGACACGGCGAGGGGGGCACGGCACCCCAAGTTTTTATTGCCCCCCCCCCACCCTCACAGGATCTGTTATGAGGTCTCTTGGGGTAGTTTTATTGAAAACAGATGTTTAGACACTGAAGGGAAGGGGAATGTTGACAAGTGTGCCCCCCATTGTGTGGGTACTGTCCTCCGGGGGTGTCAGGGGGTGATGTCAAGAGGTCTGATGTAACTGACAGTAGTGAAAGGGGCTCTGGCCTTTTCAAGATGCCCGCCATGACAGCTGAGAACATACAAATTTGGTAAATAAGGGGGGTGGCTTGGGGAAGTAGATGAATGAGTCAGGGAGACGGCACATGCGGTAATTGGTTGGATGTGGCGTGGAGAATAATCATGGCATGCAAACCAGGCAGTAGTCCATGAATTGGCAGCATCTGCAGAGAGTTTGGGGTACTCGACAAGTGATTTGTCCTCCTTGGATTGGGTATATAATCCACAGAGGGAAGGTCACAGCTTATAGTTAGGCAGATCATGTATAGCGGATTTAAAGAAGGGTAGTTTGAGTGTGCTGGGAGGGGCTGCACGGAGTGATAAGTGGATGGGGTGCCGAGAAATGTGCATCCAACTGGTCACTGGAGGCTGGACAGTGGCAAAAGCACCTGGGTTACTTGGAGAATTACAAATGGAGGGCCAAAAGGAAGGGTGTTTATGGTCGTTCAAATGCTAGAAAATTCATTGGTGCCCTTCCGAAGGTGGGATACTAAGAGGGAACATTTGATTGGCAATGAGATGGGGGTATTGAAAGGTCACAAACTGTGTCCCAGGCGTAGAGGTATGGGGATCAGATATTCCTGCTAGGGTGTAAGGTGCCACCCTGGCCCTTTTTTGGTGCAGCCTGGTTCCCTCTCTAGTTTCTCTCCAGTGTCTTTCTATCCTGCAGATGATTAGAGCAAGCTTCCTAAAGTTTTTCTTGGCCTTGTATCCCCAATTACGTGCCTGGCATGCCTGGCCTAAGGATACTCCCAAAGAGTGTGCTACTTATATTCTGTGAAGAGCCTCACTAGTTCTGCCTATTTATGCAGCAAACAAGGCAAATCTTACAACCTGCAAAGTTGGAATCTTTGAGATGAAGTAAAGGTTTTTATTTTGGGGAAAATACTCTTCTATGCCTCTTCTCCCATCTGAAGGCCGTGGGCTCCTGTTCCTCTCTCACGTGTCCTTTCAAAGAGACAGATGACACGCTCACCCAATCACTCAGCAAACATCTATGCTTTGACTCTGTCATATTGCCGTTTCTCCTCCAAGTGCCCTCCCTTCCTCACAAATGCCGGATTATCGTTCCTCATTACTCATTCACTCGCTTATTGTAGTCCTCCGCTCCACAGGCCCGGCAAAGACCAACATGGACAAGCGGTACGTCAGCAAACAGATTTAACACTTCTCTCTTCTATGATGGTCATTCTGCTGCCCTCTAGTAACGCTACATGGCAACTGCAGCATGATGATCTGATTTAGAAGGGGGCTGTCCTATGCAAATAATGTCCTCCCATGCTTACTTTGGCCTGAGACACTCACAGGCTTCCACCATGATATGGATTCCAACATATGGTTTTCAGCAGAATTCTAAGCTTGACAACTTGTCTTACGCTAAAGCTTTTCCCACTCGAAGGCCGCTCATGGGACAGCACCCTCATTTAGAAGGGTGCCAAATTGTCTGCAGTCTTCCTCTATACAGAACATGGGCGTTCGTGGGCGTTCGGGGGCCTTGCTTGCTAGCTAAAGACTTAGTGCTGGGTTGTTTAAAGACCCAGGGCCAGGCCAGGCCAGCTGCTGCAACAACAGGCATGATGCAGGCCCAATGAAGCACACGCCGGACTTTACCCCTTTCTGCCTCTTGAAAACTTCAACATGTCTGTCTTCTGATTGCACCTAATAAAGGGAGTTTTACCAGCTCCAAACTTTACCCATCATTTCGTGACTGAGAGCTAACACTAGGCCAATATGCCTAGCCAGCAGCACAGGCTCTATCCCCCTGATTTCACAGCTCTGCTCATACCAAAATGAAAAATCCCCACCACTCAACCTTTTTTACTATTGGAGGGAGGCTTACTTCTGCTCAGTTATGCCCCCTAGGCCACATTCGCGCTACAAAATGCCAAATTCAAAGAAAAAAATGAGTAGATTGATAACTGAAGATAATGTTTTACCCATATTCCACCTACTAATGAAGAAGGGGGCTGCATGGGAGTCAGGAGAGAAAATATTTATCATTTTAGGGCAGTCATGCAAAAACGAGTGTCTGAAATTGCTCCCGGTTTTTATCAAATCGAAATATTAGTTAATGGGCAAAAAAAAAAAATATATATTTTTTTTTACCAGCTGTGGCGGGATTCGAACCCTTGTCCTGGGGAGCTTCCAGCACCAGAGGCAGATGACACTGCCGCTGAGCTATTGCTCCTTGCTAGTACTCAGGGATTCAGGAGCGTCTATGAGCTACATATAGGCCCCTGGTCTACATCATACACCATAGCCATGATATAGGGACGATTGGAAATGATATAGATATGGAAGCCCATGTGGTCCAGTGGGTAAGTTCCTGCCTTCCACCCAGATGACCAGGGTTCAAATCCCGGGTTCGGCACCAGATGACTGATGGCGGTGAAGCAGAGGTAAGTCGGTAAGTAAAATGTGTGTGTGTGTGGAGGTGAGGCTGGCTGGTGATTGGTGGATGAAAGATTGGTTGGTGTGTAGGTGAAGATGGACCTGGATGGTGATTGGTGGATGGAAAGAGTGTGAGGAGAGAGGCCTGAATGGTGGATTAAAGAGTGGTTGGTGTGTCTGTGCAGAGAGAGTGAGGATGGGTCCAGGCGAAGTGGGAGTGCAGTAGAGGGGAGGAGGCAGAGTGTGAATGGGTGGAGCAAGAATGAGAAGGCGGGGGCACAGTTGGGGGAGGAGCCTAGGATGGTGGATAATAGAGTGGTTGGTGTGTCTGTGCAGAGAGAGTGAGGATGGGTCCAGGCGGAGTGGGAGTGCAGTAGAGGGGAGGAGGCAGAGTGTGAATGGGTGGAGCAAGAATGGTAAGATGAGAGAAGGGGGGCACAATTGGGGGAGGAGCCTAGGGATAGGTGGTGGCATAGAGCTGGGGTGGGGCATGGTTGGAGAGGGGTGGGCCCCCAAAGGAAAGGGAGGAGTAGAAAAGATTCACAGAAGTAGGTGGAGTCAGGGGCGGAGCATAGGGGAGTGAGGCCAACTAGTAAAGAGTACCCCTTCAGCCAACAGAGGGGGATGATGAGATGGGCACCATGGTAGTGACCCCCAAACATTTTATGACCGAGACCCCATACCCACCCCCAACTACAGAGTTGTGGGGGGGGGGCAAATTTTGGGGAACAGAGCAAAATATGGGTGTTGGGGTGCATTACAAAAGAGGGTGCCAGAAGGCACAGAATGGCTTCGGGTGCGCTACCCATAATTTCTTTCCCCCCCCCTTTTCATGGGGGGGGGGTGGTGGTGGGGGTGTACCCGAAAAGCATAGGGGCAACAGAAGGAACTTAGGGGAACAGGCTTGGGGAACATTTTATTACCGACCGCAAGGGGGGGCACCACACAGACAGACTGTAGTTATGGTATTGAAAGAGGTGACAGCAAGGAGCACGTGGTAAGACACGGCGAGGGGGGCACGGCACCCCAAGTTTTTATTGCCCCCCCCCCCACCCTCACAGGATCTGTTATGAGGTCTCTTGGGGTAGTTTTATTGAAAACAGATGTTTAGACACTGAAGGGAAGGGGAATGTTGACAAGTGTGCCCCCCATTGTGTGGGTACTGTCCTCCGGGGGTGTCAGGGGGTGATGTCAAGAGGTCTGATGTAACTGACAGTAGTGAAAGGGGCTCTGGCCTTTTCAAGATGCCCGCCATGACAGCTGAGAACATACAAATTTGGTAAATAAGGGGGGTGGCTTGGGGAAGTAGATGAATGAGTCAGGGAGACGGCACATGCGGTAATTGGTTGGATGTGGCGTGGAGAATAATCATGGCATGCAAACTAGGCAGTAGTCCATGAATTGGCAGCATCTGCAGAGAGTTTGGGGTACTCGACAAGTGATTTGTCCTCCTTGGATTGGGTATATAATCCACAGAGGGAAGGTCACAGCTTATAGTTAGGCAGATCATGTATAGCGGATTTAAAGAAGGGTAGTTTGAGTGTGCTGGGAGGGGCTGCACGGAGTGATAAGTGGATGGGGTGCCGAGAAATGTGCATCCAACTGGTCACTGGAGGCTGGACAGTGGCAAAAGCACCTGGGTTACTTGGAGAATTACAAATGGAGGGCCAAAAGGAAGGGTGTTTATGGTCGTTCAAATGCTAGAAAATTCATTGGTGCCCTTCCGAAGGTGGGATACTAAGAGGGAACATTTGATTGGCAATGAGATGGGGGTATTGAAAGGTCACAAACTGTGTCCCAGGCGTAGAGGTATGGGGATCAGATATTCCTGCTAGGGTGTAAGGTGCCACCCTGGCCCTTTTTTGGTGCAGCCTGGTTCCCTCTCTAGTTTCTCTCCAGTGTCTTTCTATCCTGCAGATGATTAGAGCAAGCTTCCTAAAGTTTTTCTTGGCCTTGTATCCCCAATTACGTGCCTGGCATGCCTGGCCTAAGGATACTCCCAAAGAGTGTGCTACTTATATTCTGTGAAGAGCCTCACTAGTTCTGCCTATTTATGCAGCAAACAAGGCAAATCTTACAACCTGCAAAGTTGGAATCTTTGAGATGAAGTAAAGGTTTTTATTTTGGGGAAAATACTCTTCTATGCCTCTTCTCCCATCTGAAGGCCGTGGGCTCCTGTTCCTCTCTCACGTGTCCTTTCAAAGAGACAGATGACACGCTCACCCAATCACTCAGCAAACATCTATGCTTTGACTCTGTCATATTGCCGTTTTTCCTCCAAGTGCCCTCCCTTCCTCACAAATGCCGGATTATCGTTCCTCATTACTCATTCACTCGCTTATTGTAGTCCTCCGCTCCACAGGCCCGGCAAAGACCAACATGGACAAGCGGTACGTCAGCAAACAGATTTAACACTTCTCTCTTCTATGATGGTCATTCTGCTGCCCTCTAGTAACGCTACATGGCAACTGCAGCATGATGATCTGATTTAGAAGGGGGCTGTCCTATGCAAATAATGTCCTCCCATGCTTACTTTGGCCTGAGACACTCACAGGCTTCCACCATGATATGGATTCCAACATATGGTTTTCAGCAGAATTCTAAGCTTGACAACTTGTCTTACGCTAAAGCTTTTCCCACTCGAAGGCCGCTCATGGGACAGCACCCTCATTTAGAAGGGTGCCAAATTGTCTTCAGTCTTCCTCTATACAGAACATGGGCGTTCGTGGGCGTTCGGGGGCCTTGCTTGCTAGCTAAAGACTTAGTGCTGGGTTGTTTAAAGACCCAGGGCCAGGCCAGGCCAGCTGCTGCAACAACAGGCATGATGCAGGCCCAATGAAGCACACGCCGGACTTTACCCCTTTCTGCCTCTTGAAAACTTCAACATGTCTGTCTTCTGATTGCACCTAATAAAGGGAGTTTTACCAGCTCCAAACTTTACCCATCATTTCGTGACTGAGAGCTAACACTAGGCCAATATGCCTAGCCAGCAGCACAGGCTCTATCCCCCTGATTTCACAGCTCTGCTCATACCAAAATGAAAAATCCCCACCACTCAACCTTTTTTACTATTGGAGGGAGGCTTACTTCTGCTCAGTTATGCCCCCTAGGCCACATTCGCGCTACAAAATGCCAAATTCAAAGAAAAAAATGAGTAGATTGATAACTGAAGATAATGTTTTACCCATATTCCACCTACTAATGAAGAAGGGGGCTGCATGGGAGTCAGGAGAGAAAATATTTATCATTTTAGGGCAGTCATGCAAAAACGAGTGTCTGAAATTGCTCCCGGTTTTTATCAAATCGAAATATTAGTTAATGGGCAAAAAAAAAAAATATATATTTTTTTTTACCAGCTGTGGCGGGATTCGAACCCTTGTCCTGGGGAGCTTCCAGCACCAGAGGCAGATGACACTGCCGCTGAGCTATTGCTCCTTGCTAGTACTCAGGGATTCAGGAGCGTCTATGAGCTACATATAGGCCCCTGGTCTACATCATACACCATAGCCATGATATAGGGACGATTGGAAATGATATAGATATGGAAGCCCATGTGGTCCAGTGGGTAAGTTCCTGCCTTCCACCCAGATGACCAGGGTTCAAATCCCGGGTTCGGCACCAGATGACTGATGGCGGTGAAGCAGAGGTAAGTCGGTAAGTAAAATGTGTGTGTGTGTGGAGGTGAGGCTGGCTGGTGATTGGTGGATGAAAGATTGGTTGGTGTGTAGGTGAAGATGGACCTGGATGGTGATTGGTGGATGGAAAGAGTGTGAGGAGAGAGGCCTGAATGGTGGATTAAAGAGTGGTTGGTGTGTCTGTGCAGAGAGAGTGAGGATGGGTCCAGGCGAAGTGGGAGTGCAGTAGAGGGGAGGAGGCAGAGTGTGAATGGGTGGAGCAAGAATGGTAAGATGAGAGAAGGGGGGCACAATTGGGGGAGGAGCCTAGGGATAGGTGGTGGCATAGAGCTGGGGTGGGGCATGGTTGGAGAGGGGTGGGCCCCCAGAGGAAAGGGAGGAGTAGAAAAGATTCACAGAAGTAGGTGGAGTGAGGGGCGGAGCATAGGGGAGTGAGGCACAGTTGGGGGAGGAGCCTAGGGATAGGTGGTGGCATAGAGCTGGGGGTGGGGCATGGGTGGAGAGGGGTGGGCCCCCAAAGGAAAGGGAGGAGTAGAAAAGATTCACAGAAGTAGGTGGAGTCAGGGGCGGAGCATAGGGGAGTGAGGCCAACTGCCAACTAGTAAAGAGTACCCCTTCAGCCAACAGAGGGGGATGATGAGATGGGCACCATGGTAGTGACCCCCAAACATTTTATGACCGAGACCCCATACCCACCCCCAACTACAGAGTTGTGGGGGGGGGGGGGGGCAAATTTTGGGGAACAGAGCAAAATATGGGTGTTGGGGTGCATTACAAAAGAGGGTGCCAGAAGGCACAGAATGGCTTCGGGTGCGCTACCCATAATTTCTTTCCCCCCCCCTTTTCATGGGGGGGGGTGGTGGTGGGGGTGTACCCGAAAAGCATAGGGGCAACAGAAGGAACTTAGGGGAACAGGCTTGGGGAACATTTTATTACCGACCGCAAGGGGGGGCACCACAGAGACATACTGTAGTTATGGTATTGAAAGAGGTGACAGCAAGGAGCACGTGGTAAGACACGGCGAGGGGGGCACGGCACCCCAAGTTTTTATTGCCCCCCCCCCCACCCTCACAGGATCTGTTATGAGGTCTCTTGGGGTAGTTTTATTGAAAACAGATGTTTAGACACTGAAGGGAAGGGGAATGTTGACAAGTGTGCCCCCCATTGTGTGGGTACTGTCCTCCGGGGGTGTCAGGGGGTGATGTCAAGAGGTCTGATGTAACTGACAGTAGTGAAAGGGGCTCTGGCCTTTTCAAGATGCCCGCCATGACAGCTGAGAACATACAAATTTGGTAAATAAGGGGGGTGGCTTGGGGAAGTAGATGAATGAGTCAGGGAGACGGCACATGCGGTAATTGGTTGGATGTGGCGTGGAGAATAATCATGGCATGCAAACTAGGCAGTAGTCCATGAATTGGCAGCATCTGCAGAGAGTTTGGGGTACTCGACAAGTGATTTGTCCTCCTTGGATTGGGTATATAATCCACAGAGGGAAGGTCACAGCTTATAGTTAGGCAGATCATGTATAGCGGATTTAAAGAAGGGTAGTTTGAGTGTGCTGGGAGGGGCTGCACGGAGTGATAAGTGGATGGGGTGCCGAGAAATGTGCATCCAACTGGTCACTGGAGGCTGGACAGTGGCAAAAGCACCTGGGTTACTTGGAGAATTACAAATGGAGGGCCAAAAGGAAGGGTGTTTATGGTCGTTCAAATGCTAGAAAATTCATTGGTGCCCTTCCGAAGGTGGGATACTAAGAGGGAACATTTGATTGGCAATGAGATGGGGGTATTGAAAGGTCACAAACTGTGTCCCAGGCGTAGAGGTATGGGGATCAGATATTCCTGCTAGGGTGTAAGGTGCCACCCTGGCCCTTTTTTGGTGCAGCCTGGTTCCCTCTCTAGTTTCTCTCCAGTGTCTTTCTATCCTGCAGATGATTAGAGCAAGCTTCCTAAAGTTTTTCTTGGCCTTGTATCCCCAATTACGTGCCTGGCATGCCTGGCCTAAGGATACTCCCAAAGAGTGTGCTACTTATATTCTGTGAAGAGCCTCACTAGTTCTGCCTATTTATGCAGCAAACAAGGCAAATCTTACAACCTGCAAAGTTGGAATCTTTGAGATGAAGTAAAGGTTTTTATTTTGGGGAAAATACTCTTCTATGCCTCTTCTCCCATCTGAAGGCCGTGGGCTCCTGTTCCTCTCTCACGTGTCCTTTCAAAGAGACAGATGACACGCTCACCCAATCACTCAGCAAACATCTATGCTTTGACTCTGTCATATTGCCGTTTTTCCTCCAAGTGCCCTCCCTTCCTCACAAATGCCGGATTATCGTTCCTCATTACTCATTCACTCGCTTATTGTAGTCCTCCGCTCCACAGGCCCGGCAAAGACCAACATGGACAAGCGGTACGTCAGCAAACAGATTTAACACTTCTCTCTTCTATGATGGTCATTCTGCTGCCCTCTAGTAACGCTACATGGCAACTGCAGCATGATGATCTGATTTAGAAGGGGGCTGTCCTATGCAAATAATGTCCTCCCATGCTTACTTTGGCCTGAGACACTCACAGGCTTCCACCATGATATGGATTCCAACATATGGTTTTCAGCAGAATTCTAAGCTTGACAACTTGTCTTACGCTAAAGCTTTTCCCACTCGAAGGCCGCTCATGGGACAGCACCCTCATTTAGAAGGGTGCCAAATTGTCTTCAGTCTTCCTCTATACAGAACATGGGCGTTCGTGGGCGTTCGGGGGCCTTGCTTGCTAGCTAAAGACTTAGTGCTGGGTTGTTTAAAGACCCAGGGCCAGGCCAGGCCAGCTGCTGCAACAACAGGCATGATGCAGGCCCAATGAAGCACACGCCGGACTTTACCCCTTTCTGCCTCTTGAAAACTTCAACATGTCTGTCTTCTGATTGCACCTAATAAAGGGAGTTTTACCAGCTCCAAACTTTACCCATCATTTCGTGACTGAGAGCTAACACTAGGCCAATATGCCTAGCCAGCAGCACAGGCTCTATCCCCCTGATTTCACAGCTCTGCTCATACCAAAATGAAAAATCCCCACCACTCAACCTTTTTTACTATTGGAGGGAGGCTTACTTCTGCTCAGTTATGCCCCCTAGGCCACATTCGCGCTACAAAATGCCAAATTCAAAGAAAAAAATGAGTAGATTGATAACTGAAGATAATGTTTTACCCATATTCCACCTACTAATGAAGAAGGGGGCTGCATGGGAGTCAGGAGAGAAAATATTTATCATTTTAGGGCAGTCATGCAAAAACGAGTGTCTGAAATTGCTCCCGGTTTTTATCAAATCGAAATATTAGTTAATGGGCAAAAAAAAAATATATATATTTTTTTTTACCAGCTGTGGCGGGATTCGAACCCTTGTCCTGGGGAGCTTCCAGCACCAGAGGCAGATGACACTGCCGCTGAGCTATTGCTCCTTGCTAGTACTCAGGGATTCAGGAGCGTCTATGAGCTACATATAGGCCCCTGGTCTACATCATACACCATAGCCATGATATAGGGACGATTGGAAATGATATAGATATGGAAGCCCATGTGGTCCAGTGGGTAAGTTCCTGCCTTCCACCCAGATGACCAGGGTTCAAATCCCGGGTTCGGCACCAGATGACTGATGGCGGTGAAGCAGAGGTAAGTCGGTAAGTAAAATGTGTGTGTGTGTGGAGGTGAGGCTGGCTGGTGATTGGTGGATGAAAGATTGGTTGGTGTGTAGGTGAAGATGGACCTGGATGGTGATTGGTGGATGGAAAGAGTGTGAGGAGAGAGGCCTGAATGGTGGATTAAAGAGTGGTTGGTGTGTCTGTGCAGAGAGAGTGAGGATGGGTCCAGGCGAAGTGGGAGTGCAGTAGAGGGGAGGAGGCAGAGTGTGAATGGGTGGAGCAAGAATGGTAAGATGAGAGAAGGGGGGCACAATTGGGGGAGGAGCCTAGGGATAGGTGGTGGCATAGAGCTGGGGTGGGGCATGGTTGGAGAGGGGTGGGCCCCCAGAGGAAAGGGAGGAGTAGAAAAGATTCACAGAAGTAGGTGGAGTGAGGGGCGGAGCATAGGGGAGTGAGGCACAGTTGGGGGAGGAGCCTAGGGATAGGTGGTGGCATAGAGCTGGGGGTGGGGCATGGGTGGAGAGGGGTGGGCCCCCAAAGGAAAGGGAGGAGTAGAAAAGATTCACAGAAGTAGGTGGAGTCAGGGGCGGAGCATAGGGGAGTGAGGCCAACTGCCAACTAGTAAAGAGTACCCCTTCAGCCAACAGAGGGGGATGATGAGATGGGCACCATGGTAGTGACCCCCAAACATTTTATGACCGAGACCCCATACCCACCCCCAACTACAGAGTTGTGGGGGGGGGGGGGGGGCAAATTTTGGGGAACAGAGCAAAATATGGGTGTTGGGGTGCATTACAAAAGAGGGTGCCAGAAGGCACAGAATGGCTTCGGGTGCGCTACCCATAATTTCTTTCCCCCCCCCTTTTCATGGGGGGGGGTGGTGGTGGGGGTGTACCCGAAAAGCATAGGGGCAACAGAAGGAACTTAGGGGAACAGGCTTGGGGAACATTTTATTACCGACCGCAAGGGGGGGCACCACAGAGACATACTGTAGTTATGGTATTGAAAGAGGTGACAGCAAGGAGCACGTGGTAAGACACGGCGAGGGGGGCACGGCACCCCAAGTTTTTATTGCCCCCCCCCCCACCCTCACAGGATCTGTTATGAGGTCTCTTGGGGTAGTTTTATTGAAAACAGATGTTTAGACACTGAAGGGAAGGGGAATGTTGACAAGTGTGCCCCCCATTGTGTGGGTACTGTCCTCCGGGGGTGTCAGGGGGTGATGTCAAGAGGTCTGATGTAACTGACAGTAGTGAAAGGGGCTCTGGCCTTTTCAAGATGCCCGCCATGACAGCTGAGAACATACAAATTTGGTAAATAAGGGGGGTGGCTTGGGGAAGTAGATGAATGAGTCAGGGAGACGGCACATGCGGTAATTGGTTGGATGTGGCGTGGAGAATAATCATGGCATGCAAACTAGGCAGTAGTCCATGAATTGGCAGCATCTGCAGAGAGTTTGGGGTACTCGACAAGTGATTTGTCCTCCTTGGATTGGGTATATAATCCACAGAGGGAAGGTCACAGCTTATAGTTAGGCAGATCATGTATAGCGGATTTAAAGAAGGGTAGTTTGAGTGTGCTGGGAGGGGCTGCACGGAGTGATAAGTGGATGGGGTGCCGAGAAATGTGCATCCAACTGGTCACTGGAGGCTGGACAGTGGCAAAAGCACCTGGGTTACTTGGAGAATTACAAATGGAGGGCCAAAAGGAAGGGTGTTTATGGTCGTTCAAATGCTAGAAAATTCATTGGTGCCCTTCCGAAGGTGGGATACTAAGAGGGAACATTTGATTGGCAATGAGATGGGGGTATTGAAAGGTCACAAACTGTGTCCCAGGCGTAGAGGTATGGGGATCAGATATTCCTGCTAGGGTGTAAGGTGCCACCCTGGCCCTTTTTTGGTGCAGCCTGGTTCCCTCTCTAGTTTCTCTCCAGTGTCTTTCTATCCTGCAGATGATTAGAGCAAGCTTCCTAAAGTTTTTCTTGGCCTTGTATCCCCAATTACGTGCCTGGCATGCCTGGCCTAAGGATACTCCCAAAGAGTGTGCTACTTATATTCTGTGAAGAGCCTCACTAGTTCTGCCTATTTATGCAGCAAACAAGGCAAATCTTACAACCTGCAAAGTTGGAATCTTTGAGATGAAGTAAAGGTTTTTATTTTGGGGAAAATACTCTTCTATGCCTCTTCTCCCATCTGAAGGCCGTGGGCTCCTGTTCCTCTCTCACGTGTCCTTTCAAAGAGACAGATGACACGCTCACCCAATCACTCAGCAAACATCTATGCTTTGACTCTGTCATATTGCCGTTTTTCCTCCAAGTGCCCTCCCTTCCTCACAAATGCCGGATTATCGTTCCTCATTACTCATTCACTCGCTTATTGTAGTCCTCCGCTCCACAGGCCCGGCAAAGACCAACATGGACAAGCGGTACGTCAGCAAACAGATTTAACACTTCTCTCTTCTATGATGGTCATTCTGCTGCCCTCTAGTAACGCTACATGGCAACTGCAGCATGATGATCTGATTTAGAAGGGGGCTGTCCTATGCAAATAATGTCCTCCCATGCTTACTTTGGCCTGAGACACTCACAGGCTTCCACCATGATATGGATTCCAACATATGGTTTTCAGCAGAATTCTAAGCTTGACAACTTGTCTTACGCTAAAGCTTTTCCCACTCGAAGGCCGCTCATGGGACAGCACCCTCATTTAGAAGGGTGCCAAATTGTCTGCAGTCTTCCTCTATACAGAACATGGGCGTTCGTGGGCGTTCGGGGGCCTTGCTTGCTAGCTAAAGACTTAGTGCTGGGTTGTTTAAAGACCCAGGGCCAGGCCAGGCCAGCTGCTGCAACAACAGGCATGATGCAGGCCCAATGAAGCACACGCCGGACTTTACCCCTTTCTGCCTCTTGAAAACTTCAACATGTCTGTCTTCTGATTGCACCTAATAAAGGGAGTTTTACCAGCTCCAAACTTTACCCATCATTTCGTGACTGAGAGCTAACACTAGGCCAATATGCCTAGCCAGCAGCACAGGCTCTATCCCCCTGATTTCACAGCTCTGCTCATACCAAAATGAAAAATCCCCACCACTCAACCTTTTTTACTATTGGAGGGAGGCTTACTTCTGCTCAGTTATGCCCCCTAGGCCACATTCGCGCTACAAAATGCCAAATTCAAAGAAAAAAATGAGTAGATTGATAACTGAAGATAATGTTTTACCCATATTCCACCTACTAATGAAGAAGGGGGCTGCATGGGAGTCAGGAGAGAAAATATTTATCATTTTAGGGCAGTCATGCAAAAACGAGTGTCTGAAATTGCTCCCGGTTTTTATCAAATCGAAATATTAGTTAATGGGCAAAAAAAAAAAAAATATATTTTTTTTTACCAGCTGTGGCGGGATTCGAACCCTTGTCCTGGGGAGCTTCCAGCACCAGAGGCAGATGACACTGCCGCTGAGCTATTGCTCCTTGCTAGTACTCAGGGATTCAGGAGCGTCTATGAGCTACATATAGGCCCCTGGTCTACATCATACACCATAGCCATGATATAGGGACGATTGGAAATGATATAGATATGGAAGCCCATGTGGTCCAGTGGGTAAGTTCCTGCCTTCCACCCAGATGACCAGGGTTCAAATCCCGGGTTCGGCACCAGATGACTGATGGCGGTGAAGCAGAGGTAAGTCGGTAAGTAAAATGTGTGTGTGTGTGGAGGTGAGGCTGGCTGGTGATTGGTGGATGAAAGATTGGTTGGTGTGTAGGTGAAGATGGACCTGGATGGTGATTGGTGGATGGAAAGAGTGTGAGGAGAGAGGCCTGAATGGTGGATTAAAGAGTGGTTGGTGTGTCTGTGCAGAGAGAGTGAGGATGGGTCCAGGCGAAGTGGGAGTGCAGTAGAGGGGAGGAGGCAGAGTGTGAATGGGTGGAGCAAGAATGAGAAGGCGGGGGCACAGTTGGGGGAGGAGCCTAGGATGGTGGATAATAGAGTGGTTGGTGTGTCTGTGCAGAGAGAGTGAGGATGGGTCCAGGCGGAGTGGGAGTGCAGTAGAGGGGAGGAGGCAGAGTGTGAATGGGTGGAGCAAGAATGGTAAGATGAGAGAAGGGGGGCACAATTGGGGGAGGAGCCTAGGGATAGGTGGTGGCATAGAGCTGGGGTGGGGCATGGTTGGAGAGGGGTGGGCCCCCAGAGGAAAGGGAGGAGTAGAAAAGATTCACAGAAGTAGGTGGAGTGAGGGGCGGAGCATAGGGGAGTGAGGCACAGTTGGGGGAGGAGCCTAGGGATAGGTGGTGGCATAGAGCTGGGGGTGGGGCATGGGTGGAGAGGGGTGGGCCCCCAAAGGAAAGGGAGGAGTAGAAAAGATTCACAGAAGTAGGTGGAGTCAGGGGCGGAGCATAGGGGAGTGAGGCCAACTAGTAAAGAGTACCCCTTCAGCCAACAGAGGGGGATGATGAGATGGGCACCATGGTAGTGACCCCCAAACATTTTATGACCGAGACCCCATACCCACCCCCAACTACAGAGTTGTGGGGGGGGGGCAAATTTTGGGGAACAGAGCAAAATATGGGTGTTGGGGTGCATTACAAAAGAGGGTGCCAGAAGGCACAGAATGGCTTCGGGTGCGCTACCCATAATTTCTTTCCCCCCCCCTTTTCATGGGGGGGGGGTGGTGGTGGGGGTGTACCCGAAAAGCATAGGGGCAACAGAAGGAACTTAGGGGAACAGGCTTGGGGAACATTTTATTACCGACCGCAAGGGGGGGCACCACACAGACAGACTGTAGTTATGGTATTGAAAGAGGTGACAGCAAGGAGCACGTGGTAAGACACGGCGAGGGGGGCACGGCACCCCAAGTTTTTATTGCCCCCCCCCCCACCCTCACAGGATCTGTTATGAGGTCTCTTGGGGTAGTTTTATTGAAAACAGATGTTTAGACACTGAAGGGAAGGGGAATGTTGACAAGTGTGCCCCCCATTGTGTGGGTACTGTCCTCCGGGGGTGTCAGGGGGTGATGTCAAGAGGTCTGATGTAACTGACAGTAGTGAAAGGGGCTCTGGCCTTTTCAAGATGCCCGCCATGACAGCTGAGAACATACAAATTTGGTAAATAAGGGGGGTGGCTTGGGGAAGTAGATGAATGAGTCAGGGAGACGGCACATGCGGTAATTGGTTGGATGTGGCGTGGAGAATAATCATGGCATGCAAACCAGGCAGTAGTCCATGAATTGGCAGCATCTGCAGAGAGTTTGGGGTACTCGACAAGTGATTTGTCCTCCTTGGATTGGGTATATAATCCACAGAGGGAAGGTCACAGCTTATAGTTAGGCAGATCATGTATAGCGGATTTAAAGAAGGGTAGTTTGAGTGTGCTGGGAGGGGCTGCACGGAGTGATAAGTGGATGGGGTGCCGAGAAATGTGCATCCAACTGGTCACTGGAGGCTGGACAGTGGCAAAAGCACCTGGGTTACTTGGAGAATTACAAATGGAGGGCCAAAAGGAAGGGTGTTTATGGTCGTTCAAATGCTAGAAAATTCATTGGTGCCCTTCCGAAGGTGGGATACTAAGAGGGAACATTTGATTGGCAATGAGATGGGGGTATTGAAAGGTCACAAACTGTGTCCCAGGCGTAGAGGTATGGGGATCAGATATTCCTGCTAGGGTGTAAGGTGCCACCCTGGCCCTTTTTTGGTGCAGCCTGGTTCCCTCTCTAGTTTCTCTCCAGTGTCTTTCTATCCTGCAGATGATTAGAGCAAGCTTCCTAAAGTTTTTCTTGGCCTTGTATCCCCAATTACGTGCCTGGCATGCCTGGCCTAAGGATACTCCCAAAGAGTGTGCTACTTATATTCTGTGAAGAGCCTCACTAGTTCTGCCTATTTATGCAGCAAACAAGGCAAATCTTACAACCTGCAAAGTTGGAATCTTTGAGATGAAGTAAAGGTTTTTATTTTGGGGAAAATACTCTTCTATGCCTCTTCTCCCATCTGAAGGCCGTGGGCTCCTGTTCCTCTCTCACGTGTCCTTTCAAAGAGACAGATGACACGCTCACCCAATCACTCAGCAAACATCTATGCTTTGACTCTGTCATATTGCCGTTTCTCCTCCAAGTGCCCTCCCTTCCTCACAAATGCCGGATTATCGTTCCTCATTACTCATTCACTCGCTTATTGTAGTCCTCCGCTCCACAGGCCCGGCAAAGACCAACATGGACAAGCGGTACGTCAGCAAACAGATTTAACACTTCTCTCTTCTATGATGGTCATTCTGCTGCCCTCTAGTAACGCTACATGGCAACTGCAGCATGATGATCTGATTTAGAAGGGGGCTGTCCTATGCAAATAATGTCCTCCCATGCTTACTTTGGCCTGAGACACTCACAGGCTTCCACCATGATATGGATTCCAACATATGGTTTTCAGCAGAATTCTAAGCTTGACAACTTGTCTTACGCTAAAGCTTTTCCCACTCGAAGGCCGCTCATGGGACAGCACCCTCATTTAGAAGGGTGCCAAATTGTCTGCAGTCTTCCTCTATACAGAACATGGGCGTTCGTGGGCGTTCGGGGGCCTTGCTAGCTAGCTAAAGACTTAGTGCTGGGTTGTTTAAAGACCCAGGGCCAGGCCAGGCCAGCTGCTGCAACAACAGGCATGATGCAGGCCCAATGAAGCACACGCCGGACTTTACCCCTTTCTGCCTCTTGAAAACTTCAACATGTCTGTCTTCTGATTGCACCTAATAAAGGGAGTTTTACCAGCTCCAAACTTTACCCATCATTTCGTGACTGAGAGCTAACACTAGGCCAATATGCCTAGCCAGCAGCACAGGCTCTATCCCCCTGATTTCACAGCTCTGCTCATACCAAAATGAAAAATCCCCACCACTCAACCTTTTTTACTATTGGAGGGAGGCTTACTTCTGCTCAGTTATGCCCCCTAGGCCACATTCGCGCTACAAAATGCCAAATTCAAAGAAAAAAATGAGTAGATTGATAACTGAAGATAATGTTTTACCCATATTCCACCTACTAATGAAGAAGGGGGCTGCATGGGAGTCAGGAGAGAAAATATTTATCATTTTAGGGCAGTCATGCAAAAACGAGTGTCTGAAATTGCTCCCGGTTTTTATCAAATCGAAATATTAGTTAATGGGCAAAAAAAATATATATATATTTTTTTTTACCAGCTGTGGCGGGATTCGAACCCTTGTCCTGGGGAGCTTCCAGCACCAGAGGCAGATGACACTGCCGCTGAGCTATTGCTCCTTGCTAGTACTCAGGGATTCAGGAGCGTCTATGAGCTACATATAGGCCCCTGGTCTACATCATACACCATAGCCATGATATAGGGACGATTGGAAATGATATAGATATGGAAGCCCATGTGGTCCAGTGGGTAAGTTCCTGCCTTCCACCCAGATGACCAGGGTTCAAATCCCGGGTTCGGCACCAGATGACTGATGGCGGTGAAGCAGAGGTAAGTCGGTAAGTAAAATGTGTGTGTGTGTGGAGGTGAGGCTGGCTGGTGATTGGTGGATGAAAGATTGGTTGGTGTGTAGGTGAAGATGGACCTGGATGGTGATTGGTGGATGGAAAGAGTGTGAGGAGAGAGGCCTGAATGGTGGATTAAAGAGTGGTTGGTGTGTCTGTGCAGAGAGAGTGAGGATGGGTCCAGGCGAAGTGGGAGTGCAGTAGAGGGGAGGAGGCAGAGTGTGAATGGGTGGAGCAAGAATGAGAAGGCGGGGGCACAGTTGGGGGAGGAGCCTAGGATGGTGGATAATAGAGTGGTTGGTGTGTCTGTGCAGAGAGAGTGAGGATGGGTCCAGGCGGAGTGGGAGTGCAGTAGAGGGGAGGAGGCAGAGTGTGAATGGGTGGAGCAAGAATGGTAAGATGAGAGAAGGGGGGCACAATTGGGGGAGGAGCCTAGGGATAGGTGGTGGCATAGAGCTGGGGTGGGGCATGGTTGGAGAGGGGTGGGCCCCCAGAGGAAAGGGAGGAGTAGAAAAGATTCACAGAAGTAGGTGGAGTGAGGGGCGGAGCATAGGGGAGTGAGGCACAGTTGGGGGAGGAGCCTAGGGATAGGTGGTGGCATGGGGGTGGGGCATGGGTGGAGAGGGGTGGGCCCCCAAAGGAAAGGGAGGAGTAGAAAAGATTCACAGAAGTAGGTGGAGTCAGGGGCGGAGCATAGGGGAGTGAGGCCAACTAGTAAAGAGTACCCCTTCAGCCAACAGAGGGGGATGATGAGATGGGCACCATGGTAGTGACCCCCAAACATTTTATGACCGAGACCCCATACCCACCCCCAACTACAGAGTTGTGGGGGGGGGGCAAATTTTGGGGAACAGAGCAAAATATGGGTGTTGGGTTCCATTACAAAAGAGGGTGCCAGAAGGCACAGAATGGCTTCGGGTGCGCTACCCATAATTTCTTTCCCCCCCCCTTTTCATGGGGGGGGGTGGTGGTGGGGGTGTACCCGAAAAGCATAGGGGCAACAGAAGGAACTTAGGGGAACAGGCTTGGGGAACATTTTATTACCGACCGCAAGGGGGGGCACCACACAGACAGACTGTAGTTATGGTATTGAAAGAGGTGACAGCAAGGAGCACGTGGTAAGACACGGCGAGGGGGGCACGGCACCCCAAGTTTTTATTGCCCCCCCCCCCACCCTCACAGGATCTGTTATGAGGTCTCTTGGGGTAGTTTTATTGAAAACAGATGTTTAGACACTGAAGGGAAGGGGAATGTTGACAAGTGTGCCCCCCATTGTGTGGGTACTGTCCTCCGGGGGTGTCAGGGGGTGATGTCAAGAGGTCTGATGTAACTGACAGTAGTGAAAGGGGCTCTGGCCTTTTCAAGATGCCCGCCATGACAGCTGAGAACATACAAATTTGGTAAATAAGGGGGGTGGCTTGGGGAAGTAGATGAATGAGTCAGGGAGACGGCACATGCGGTAATTGGTTGGATGTGGCGTGGAGAATAATCATGGCATGCAAACCAGGCAGTAGTCCATGAATTGGCAGCATCTGCAGAGAGTTTGGGGTACTCGACAAGTGATTTGTCCTCCTTGGATTGGGTATATAATCCACAGAGGGAAGGTCACAGCTTATAGTTAGGCAGATCATGTATAGCGGATTTAAAGAAGGGTAGTTTGAGTGTGCTGGGAGGGGCTGCACGGAGTGATAAGTGGATGGGGTGCCGAGAAATGTGCATCCAACTGGTCACTGGAGGCTGGACAGTGGCAAAAGCACCTGGGTTACTTGGAGAATTACAAATGGAGGGCCAAAAGGAAGGGTGTTTATGGTCGTTCAAATGCTAGAAAATTCATTGGTGCCCTTCCGAAGGTGGGATACTAAGAGGGAACATTTGATTGGCAATGAGATGGGGGTATTGAAAGGTCACAAACTGTGTCCCAGGCGTAGAGGTATGGGGATCAGATATTCCTGCTAGGGTGTAAGGTGCCACCCTGGCCCTTTTTTGGTGCAGCCTGGTTCCCTCTCTAGTTTCTCTCCAGTGTCTTTCTATCCTGCAGATGATTAGAGCAAGCTTCCTAAAGTTTTTCTTGGCCTTGTATCCCCAATTACGTGCCTGGCATGCCTGGCCTAAGGATACTCCCAAAGAGTGTGCTACTTATATTCTGTGAAGAGACTCACTAGTTCTGCCTATTTATGCAGCAAACAAGGCAAATCTTACAACCTGCAAAGTTGGAATCTTTGAGATGAAGTAAAGGTTTTTATTTTGGGGAAAATACTCTTCTATGCCTCTTCTCCCATCTGAAGGCCGTGGGCTCCTGTTCCTCTCTCACGTGTCCTTTCAAAGAGACAGATGACACGCTCACCCAATCACTCAGCAAACATCTATGCTTTGACTCTGTCATATTGCCGTTTCTCCTCCAAGTGCCCTCCCTTCCTCACAAATGCCGGATTATCGTTCCTCATTACTCATTCACTCGCTTATTGTAGTCCTCCGCTCCACAGGCCCGGCAAAGACCAACATGGACAAGCGGTACGTCAGCAAACAGATTTAACACTTCTCTCTTCTATGATGGTCATTCTGCTGCCCTCTAGTAACGCTACATGGCAACTGCAGCATGATGATCTGATTTAGAAGGGGGCTGTCCTATGCAAATAATGTCCTCCCATGCTTACTTTGGCCTGAGACACTCACAGGCTTCCACCATGATATGGATTCCAACATATGGTTTTCAGCAGAATTCTAAGCTTGACAACTTGTCTTACGCTAAAGCTTTTCCCACTCGAAGGCCGCTCATGGGACAGCACCCTCATTTAGAAGGGTGCCAAATTGTCTGCAGTCTTCCTCTATACAGAACATGGGCGTTCGTGGGCGTTCGGGGGCCTTGCTTGCTAGCTAAAGACTTAGTGCTGGGTTGTTTAAAGACCCAGGGCCAGGCCAGGCCAGCTGCTGCAACAACAGGCATGATGCAGGCCCAATGAAGCACACGCCGGACTTTACCCCTTTCTGCCTCTTGAAAACTTCAACATGTCTGTCTTCTGATTGCACCTAATAAAGGGAGTTTTACCAGCTCCAAACTTTACCCATCATTTCGTGACTGAGAGCTAACACTAGGCCAATATGCCTAGCCAGCAGCACAGGCTCTATCCCCCTGATTTCACAGCTCTGCTCATACCAAAATGAAAAATCCCCACCACTCAACCTTTTTTACTATTGGAGGGAGGCTTACTTCTGCTCAGTTATGCCCCCTAGGCCACATTCGCGCTACAAAATGCCAAATTCAAAGAAAAAAATGAGTAGATTGATAACTGAAGATAATGTTTTACCCATATTCCACCTACTAATGAAGAAGGGGGCTGCATGGGAGTCAGGAGAGAAAATATTTATCATTTTAGGGCAGTCATGCAAAAACGAGTGTCTGAAATTGCTCCCGGTTTTTATCAAATCGAAATATTAGTTAATGGGCAAAAAAAAAAAATATATATTTTTTTTTACCAGCTGTGGCGGGATTCGAACCCTTGTCCTGGGGAGCTTCCAGCACCAGAGGCAGATGACACTGCCGCTGAGCTATTGCTCCTTGCTAGTACTCAGGGATTCAGGAGCGTCTATGAGCTACATATAGGCCCCTGGTCTACATCATACACCATAGCCATGATATAGGGACGATTGGAAATGATATAGATATGGAAGCCCATGTGGTCCAGTGGGTAAGTTCCTGCCTTCCACCCAGATGACCAGGGTTCAAATCCCGGGTTCGGCACCAGATGACTGATGGCGGTGAAGCAGAGGTAAGTCGGTAAGTAAAATGTGTGTGTGTGTGGAGGTGAGGCTGGCTGGTGATTGGTGGATGAAAGATTGGTTGGTGTGTAGGTGAAGATGGACCTGGATGGTGATTGGTGGATGGAAAGAGTGTGAGGAGAGAGGCCTGAATGGTGGATTAAAGAGTGGTTGGTGTGTCTGTGCAGAGAGAGTGAGGATGGGTCCAGGCGGAGTGGGAGTGCAGTAGAGGGGAGGAGGCAGAGTGTGAATGGGTGGAGCAAGAATGGTAAGATGAGAGAAGGGGGGCACAATTGGGGGAGGAGCCTAGGGATAGGTGGTGGCATAGAGCTGGGGTGGGGCATGGTTGGAGAGGGGTGGGCCCCCAGAGGAAAGGGAGGAGTAGAAAAGATTCACAGAAGTAGGTGGAGTGAGGGGCGGAGCATAGGGGAGTGAGGCACGGTTGGGGGAGGAGCCTAGGGATAGGTGGTGGCATAGAGCTGGGGGTGGGGCATGGGTGGAGAGGGGTGGGCCCCCAAAGGAAAGGGAGGAGTAGAAAAGATTCACAGAAGTAGGTGGAGTCAGGGGCGGAGCATAGGGGAGTGAGGCCAACTGCCAACTAGTAAAGAGTACCCCTTCAGCCAACAGAGGGGGATGATGAGATGGGCACCATGGTAGTGACCCCCAAACATTTTATGACCGAGACCCCATACCCACCCCCAACTACAGAGTTGTGGGGGGGGGGGGGGGGCAAATTTTGGGGAACAGAGCAAAATATGGGTGTTGGGGTGCATTACAAAAGAGGGTGCCAGAAGGCACAGAATGGCTTCGGGTGCGCTACCCATAATTTCTTTCCCCCCCCCTTTTCATGGGGGGGGGTGGTGGTGGGGGTGTACCCGAAAAGCATAGGGGCAACAGAAGGAACTTAGGGGAACAGGCTTGGGGAACATTTTATTACCGACCGCAAGGGGGGGCACCACAGAGACATACTGTAGTTATGGTATTGAAAGAGGTGACAGCAAGGAGCACGTGGTAAGACACGGCGAGGGGGGCACGGCACCCCAAGTTTTTATTGCCCCCCCCCCACCCTCACAGGATCTGTTATGAGGTCTCTTGGGGTAGTTTTATTGAAAACAGATGTTTAGACACTGAAGGGAAGGGGAATGTTGACAAGTGTGCCCCCCATTGTGTGGGTACTGTCCTCCGGGGGTGTCAGGGGGTGATGTCAAGAGGTCTGATGTAACTGACAGTAGTGAAAGGGGCTCTGGCCTTTTCAAGATGCCCGCCATGACAGCTGAGAACATACAAATTTGGTAAATAAGGGGGGTGGCTTGGGGAAGTAGATGAATGAGTCAGGGAGACGGCACATGCGGTAATTGGTTGGATGTGGCGTGGAGAATAATCATGGCATGCAAACCAGGCAGTAGTCCATGAATTGGCAGCATCTGCAGAGAGTTTGGGGTACTCGACAAGTGATTTGTCCTCCTTGGATTGGGTATATAATCCACAGAGGGAAGGTCACAGCTTATAGTTAGGCAGATCATGTATAGCGGATTTAAAGAAGGGTAGTTTGAGTGTGCTGGGAGGGGCTGCACGGAGTGATAAGTGGATGGGGTGCCGAGAAATGTGCATCCAACTGGTCACTGGAGGCTGGACAGTGGCAAAAGCACCTGGGTTACTTGGAGAATTACAAATGGAGGGCCAAAAGGAAGGGTGTTTATGGTCGTTCAAATGCTAGAAAATTCATTGGTGCCCTTCCGAAGGTGGGATACTAAGAGGGAACATTTGATTGGCAATGAGATGGGGGTATTGAAAGGTCACAAACTGTGTCCCAGGCGTAGAGGTATGGGGATCAGATATTCCTGCTAGGGTGTAAGGTGCCACCCTGGCCCTTTTTTGGTGCAGCCTGGTTCCCTCTCTAGTTTCTCTCCAGTGTCTTTCTATCCTGCAGATGATTAGAGCAAGCTTCCTAAAGTTTTTCTTGGCCTTGTATCCCCAATTACGTGCCTGGCATGCCTGGCCTAAGGATACTCCCAAAGAGTGTGCTACTTATATTCTGTGAAGAGCCTCACTAGTTCTGCCTATTTATGCAGCAAACAAGGCAAATCTTACAACCTGCAAAGTTGGAATCTTTGAGATGAAGTAAAGGTTTTTATTTTGGGGAAAATACTCTTCTATGCCTCTTCTCCCATCTGAAGGCCGTGGGCTCCTGTTCCTCTCTCACGTGTCCTTTCAAAGAGACAGATGACACGCTCACCCAATCACTCAGCAAACATCTATGCTTTGACTCTGTCATATTGCCGTTTCTCCTCCAAGTGCCCTCCCTTCCTCACAAATGCCGGATTATCGTTCCTCATTACTCATTCACTCGCTTATTGTAGTCCTCCGCTCCACAGGCCCGGCAAAGACCAACATGGACAAGCGGTACGTCAGCAAACAGATTTAACACTTCTCTCTTCTATGATGGTCATTCTGCTGCCCTCTAGTAACGCTACATGGCAACTGCAGCATGATGATCTGATTTAGAAGGGGGCTGTCCTATGCAAATAATGTCCTCCCATGCTTACTTTGGCCTGAGACACTCACAGGCTTCCACCATGATATGGATTCCAACATATGGTTTTCAGCAGAATTCTAAGCTTGACAACTTGTCTTACGCTAAAGCTTTTCCCACTCGAAGGCCGCTCATGGGACAGCACCCTCATTTAGAAGGGTGCCAAATTGTCTGCAGTCTTCCTCTATACAGAACATGGGCGTTCGTGGGCGTTCGGGGGCCTTGCTAGCTAGCTAAAGACTTAGTGCTGGGTTGTTTAAAGACCCAGGGCCAGGCCAGGCCAGCTGCTGCAACAACAGGCATGATGCAGGCCCAATGAAGCACACGCCGGACTTTACCCCTTTCTGCCTCTTGAAAACTTCAACATGTCTGTCTTCTGATTGCACCTAATAAAGGGAGTTTTACCAGCTCCAAACTTTACCCATCATTTCGTGACTGAGAGCTAACACTAGGCCAATATGCCTAGCCAGCAGCACAGGCTCTATCCCCCTGATTTCACAGCTCTGCTCATACCAAAATGAAAAATCCCCACCACTCAACCTTTTTTACTATTGGAGGGAGGCTTACTTCTGCTCAGTTATGCCCCCTAGGCCACATTCGCGCTACAAAATGCCAAATTCAAAGAAAAAAATGAGTAGATTGATAACTGAAGATAATGTTTTACCCATATTCCACCTACTAATGAAGAAGGGGGCTGCATGGGAGTCAGGAGAGAAAATATTTATCATTTTAGGGCAGTCATGCAAAAACGAGTGTCTGAAATTGCTCCCGGTTTTTATCAAATCGAAATATTAGTTAATGGGCAAAAAAAATATATATATTTTTTTTTTTACCAGCTGTGGCGGGATTCGAACCCTTGTCCTGGGGAGCTTCCAGCACCAGAGGCAGATGACACTGCCGCTGAGCTATTGCTCCTTGCTAGTACTCAGGGATTCAGGAGCGTCTATGAGCTACATATAGGCCCCTGGTCTACATCATACACCATAGCCATGATATAGGGACGATTGGAAATGATATAGATATGGAAGCCCATGTGGTCCAGTGGGTAAGTTCCTGCCTTCCACCCAGATGACCAGGGTTCAAATCCCGGGTTCGGCACCAGATGACTGATGGCGGTGAAGCAGAGGTAAGTCGGTAAGTAAAATGTGTGTGTGTGTGGAGGTGAGGCTGGCTGGTGATTGGTGGATGAAAGATTGGTTGGTGTGTAGGTGAAGATGGACCTGGATGGTGATTGGTGGATGGAAAGAGTGTGAGGAGAGAGGCCTGAATGGTGGATTAAAGAGTGGTTGGTGTGTCTGTGCAGAGAGAGTGAGGATGGGTCCAGGCGAAGTGGGAGTGCAGTAGAGGGGAGGAGGCAGAGTGTGAATGGGTGGAGCAAGAATGAGAAGGCGGGGGCACAGTTGGGGGAGGAGCCTAGGATGGTGGATAATAGAGTGGTTGGTGTGTCTGTGCAGAGAGAGTGAGGATGGGTCCAGGCGGAGTGGGAGTGCAGTAGAGGGGAGGAGGCAGAGTGTGAATGGGTGGAGCAAGAATGGTAAGATGAGAGAAGGGGGGCACAATTGGGGGAGGAGCCTAGGGATAGGTGGTGGCATAGAGCTGGGGTGGGGCATGGTTGGAGAGGGGTGGGCCCCCAGAGGAAAGGGAGGAGTAGAAAAGATTCACAGAAGTAGGTGGAGTGAGGGGCGGAGCATAGGGGAGTGAGGCACAGTTGGGGGAGGAGCCTAGGGATAGGTGGTGGCATAGAGCTGGGGGTGGGGCATGGGTGGAGAGGGGTGGGCCCCCAAAGGAAAGGGAGGAGTAGAAAAGATTCACAGAAGTAGGTGGAGTCAGGGGCGGAGCATAGGGGAGTGAGGCCAACTAGTAAAGAGTACCCCTTCAGCCAACAGAGGGGGATGATGAGATGGGCACCATGGTAGTGACCCCCAAACATTTTATGACCGAGACCCCATACCCACCCCCAACTACAGAGTTGTGGGGGGGGGGGGCAAATTTTGGGGAACAGAGCAAAATATGGGTGTTGGGGTGCATTACAAAAGAGGGTGCCAGAAGGCACAGAATGGCTTCGGGTGCGCTACCCATAATTTCTTTCCCCCCCCCTTTTCATGGGGGGGGGTGGTGGTGGGGGTGTACCCGAAAAGCATAGGGGCAACAGAAGGAACTTAGGGGAACAGGCTTGGGGAACATTTTATTACCGACCGCAAGGGGGGGCACCACACAGACAGACTGTAGTTATGGTATTGAAAGAGGTGACAGCAAGGAGCACGTGGTAAGACACGGCGAGGGGGGCACGGCACCCCAAGTTTTTATTGCCCCCCCCCCCACCCTCACAGGATCTGTTATGAGGTCTCTTGGGGTAGTTTTATTGAAAACAGATGTTTAGACACTGAAGGGAAGGGGAATGTTGACAAGTGTGCCCCCCATTGTGTGGGTACTGTCCTCCGGGGGTGTCAGGGGGTGATGTCAAGAGGTCTGATGTAACTGACAGTAGTGAAAGGGGCTCTGGCCTTTTCAAGATGCCCGCCATGACAGCTGAGAACATACAAATTTGGTAAATAAGGGGGGTGGCTTGGGGAAGTAGATGAATGAGTCAGGGAGACGGCACATGCGGTAATTGGTTGGATGTGGCGTGGAGAATAATCATGGCATGCAAACCAGGCAGTAGTCCATGAATTGGCAGCATCTGCAGAGAGTTTGGGGTACTCGACAAGTGATTTGTCCTCCTTGGATTGGGTATATAATCCACAGAGGGAAGGTCACAGCTTATAGTTAGGCAGATCATGTATAGCGGATTTAAAGAAGGGTAGTTTGAGTGTGCTGGGAGGGGCTGCACGGAGTGATAAGTGGATGGGGTGCCGAGAAATGTGCATCCAACTGGTCACTGGAGGCTGGACAGTGGCAAAAGCACCTGGGTTACTTGGAGAATTACAAATGGAGGGCCAAAAGGAAGGGTGTTTATGGTCGTTCAAATGCTAGAAAATTCATTGGTGCCCTTCCGAAGGTGGGATACTAAGAGGGAACATTTGATTGGCAATGAGATGGGGGTATTGAAAGGTCACAAACTGTGTCCCAGGCGTAGAGGTATGGGGATCAGATATTCCTGCTAGGGTGTAAGGTGCCACCCTGGCCCTTTTTTGGTGCAGCCTGGTTCCCTCTCTAGTTTCTCTCCAGTGTCTTTCTATCCTGCAGATGATTAGAGCAAGCTTCCTAAAGTTTTTCTTGGCCTTGTATCCCCAATTACGTGCCTGGCATGCCTGGCCTAAGGATACTCCCAAAGAGTGTGCTACTTATATTCTGTGAAGAGCCTCACTAGTTCTGCCTATTTATGCAGCAAACAAGGCAAATCTTACAACCTGCAAAGTTGGAATCTTTGAGATGAAGTAAAGGTTTTTATTTTGGGGAAAATACTCTTCTATGCCTCTTCTCCCATCTGAAGGCCGTGGGCTCCTGTTCCTCTCTCACGTGTCCTTTCAAAGAGACAGATGACACGCTCACCCAATCACTCAGCAAACATCTATGCTTTGACTCTGTCATATTGCCGTTTCTCCTCCAAGTGCCCTCCCTTCCTCACAAATGCCGGATTATCGTTCCTCATTACTCATTCACTCGCTTATTGTAGTCCTCCGCTCCACAGGCCCGGCAAAGACCAACATGGACAAGCGGTACGTCAGCAAACAGATTTAACACTTCTCTCTTCTATGATGGTCATTCTGCTGCCCTCTAGTAACGCTACATGGCAACTGCAGCATGATGATCTGATTTAGAAGGGGGCTGTCCTATGCAAATAATGTCCTCCCATGCTTACTTTGGCCTGAGACACTCACAGGCTTCCACCATGATATGGATTCCAACATATGGTTTTCAGCAGAATTCTAAGCTTGACAACTTGTCTTACGCTAAAGCTTTTCCCACTCGAAGGCCGCTCATGGGACAGCACCCTCATTTAGAAGGGTGCCAAATTGTCTGCAGTCTTCCTCTATACAGAACATGGGCGTTCGTGGGCGTTCGGGGGCCTTGCTTGCTAGCTAAAGACTTAGTGCTGGGTTGTTTAAAGACCCAGGGCCAGGCCAGGCCAGCTGCTGCAACAACAGGCATGATGCAGGCCCAATGAAGCACACGCCGGACTTTACCCCTTTCTGCCTCTTGAAAACTTCAACATGTCTGTCTTCTGATTGCACCTAATAAAGGGAGTTTTACCAGCTCCAAACTTTACCCATCATTTCGTGACTGAGAGCTAACACTAGGCCAATATGCCTAGCCAGCAGCACAGGCTCTATCCCCCTGATTTCACAGCTCTGCTCATACCAAAATGAAAAATCCCCACCACTCAACCTTTTTTACTATTGGAGGGAGGCTTACTTCTGCTCAGTTATGCCCCCTAGGCCACATTCGCGCTACAAAATGCCAAATTCAAAGAAAAAAATGAGTAGATTGATAACTGAAGATAATGTTTTACCCATATTCCACCTACTAATGAAGAAGGGGGCTGCATGGGAGTCAGGAGAGAAAATATTTATCATTTTAGGGCAGTCATGCAAAAACGAGTGTCTGAAATTGCTCCCGGTTTTTATCAAATCGAAATATTAGTTAATGGGCAAAAAAAAAAAAAAAATATTTTTTTTTACCAGCTGTGGCGGGATTCGAACCCTTGTCCTGGGGAGCTTCCAGCACCAGAGGCAGATGACACTGCCGCTGAGCTATTGCTCCTTGCTAGTACTCAGGGATTCAGGAGCGTCTATGAGCTACATATAGGCCCCTGGTCTACATCATACACCATAGCCATGATATAGGGACGATTGGAAATGATATAGATATGGAAGCCCATGTGGTCCAGTGGGTAAGTTCCTGCCTTCCACCCAGATGACCAGGGTTCAAATCCCGGGTTCGGCACCAGATGACTGATGGCGGTGAAGCAGAGGTAAGTCGGTAAGTAAAATGTGTGTGTGTGTGGAGGTGAGGCTGGCTGGTGATTGGTGGATGAAAGATTGGTTGGTGTGTAGGTGAAGATGGACCTGGATGGTGATTGGTGGATGGAAAGAGTGTGAGGAGAGAGGCCTGAATGGTGGATTAAAGAGTGGTTGGTGTGTCTGTGCAGAGAGAGTGAGGATGGGTCCAGGCGAAGTGGGAGTGCAGTAGAGGGGAGGAGGCAGAGTGTGAATGGGTGGAGCAAGAATGAGAAGGCGGGGGCACAGTTGGGGGAGGAGCCTAGGATGGTGGATAATAGAGTGGTTGGTGTGTCTGTGCAGAGAGAGTGAGGATGGGTCCAGGCGGAGTGGGAGTGCAGTAGAGGGGAGGAGGCAGAGTGTGAATGGGTGGAGCAAGAATGGTAAGATGAGAGAAGGGGGGCACAATTGGGGGAGGAGCCTAGGGATAGGTGGTGGCATAGAGCTGGGGTGGGGCATGGTTGGAGAGGGGTGGGCCCCCAGAGGAAAGGGAGGAGTAGAAAAGATTCACAGAAGTAGGTGGAGTGAGGGGCGGAGCATAGGGGAGTGAGGCACAGTTGGGGGAGGAGCCTAGGGATAGGTGGTGGCATAGAGCTGGGGGTGGGGCATGGGTGGAGAGGGGTGGGCCCCCAAAGGAAAGGGAGGAGTAGAAAAGATTCACAGAAGTAGGTGGAGTCAGGGGCGGAGCATAGGGGAGTGAGGCCAACTAGTAAAGAGTACCCCTTCAGCCAACAGAGGGGGATGATGAGATGGGCACCATGGTAGTGACCCCCAAACATTTTATGACCGAGACCCCATACCCACCCCCAACTACAGAGTTGTGGGGGGGGGGCAAATTTTGGGGAACAGAGCAAAATATGGGTGTTGGGGTGCATTACAAAAGAGGGTGCCAGAAGGCACAGAATGGCTTCGGGTGCGCTACCCATAATTTCTTCCCCCCCCCCTTTTCATGGGGGGGGGGTGGTGGTGGGGGTGTACCCGAAAAGCATAGGGGCAACAGAAGGAACTTAGGGGAACAGGCTTGGGGAACATTTTATTACCGACCGCAAGGGGGGGCACCACACAGACAGACTGTAGTTATGGTATTGAAAGAGGTGACAGCAAGGAGCACGTGGTAAGACACGGCGAGGGGGGCACGGCACCCCAAGTTTTTATTGCCCCCCCCCCCACCCTCACAGGATCTGTTATGAGGTCTCTTGGGGTAGTTTTATTGAAAACAGATGTTTAGACACTGAAGGGAAGGGGAATGTTGACAAGTGTGCCCCCCATTGTGTGGGTACTGTCCTCCGGGGGTGTCAGGGGGTGATGTCAAGAGGTCTGATGTAACTGACAGTAGTGAAAGGGGCTCTGGCCTTTTCAAGATGCCCGCCATGACAGCTGAGAACATACAAATTTGGTAAATAAGGGGGGTGGCTTGGGGAAGTAGATGAATGAGTCAGGGAGACGGCACATGCGGTAATTGGTTGGATGTGGCGTGGAGAATAATCATGGCATGCAAACTAGGCAGTAGTCCATGAATTGGCAGCATCTGCAGAGAGTTTGGGGTACTCGACAAGTGATTTGTCCTCCTTGGATTGGGTATATAATCCACAGAGGGAAGGTCACAGCTTATAGTTAGGCAGATCATGTATAGCGGATTTAAAGAAGGGTAGTTTGAGTGTGCTGGGAGGGGCTGCACGGAGTGATAAGTGGATGGGGTGCCGAGAAATGTGCATCCAACTGGTCACTGGAGGCTGGACAGTGGCAAAAGCACCTGGGTTACTTGGAGAATTACAAATGGAGGGCCAAAAGGAAGGGTGTTTATGGTCGTTCAAATGCTAGAAAATTCATTGGTGCCCTTCCGAAGGTGGGATACTAAGAGGGAACATTTGATTGGCAATGAGATGGGGGTATTGAAAGGTCACAAACTGTGTCCCAGGCGTAGAGGTATGGGGATCAGATATTCCTGCTAGGGTGTAAGGTGCCACCCTGGCCCTTTTTTGGTGCAGCCTGGTTCCCTCTCTAGTTTCTCTCCAGTGTCTTTCTATCCTGCAGATGATTAGAGCAAGCTTCCTAAAGTTTTTCTTGGCCTTGTATCCCCAATTACGTGCCTGGCATGCCTGGCCTAAGGATACTCCCAAAGAGTGTGCTACTTATATTCTGTGAAGAGCCTCACTAGTTCTGCCTATTTATGCAGCAAACAAGGCAAATCTTACAACCTGCAAAGTTGGAATCTTTGAGATGAAGTAAAGGTTTTTATTTTGGGGAAAATACTCTTCTATGCCTCTTCTCCCATCTGAAGGCCGTGGGCTCCTGTTCCTCTCTCACGTGTCCTTTCAAAGAGACAGATGACACGCTCACCCAATCACTCAGCAAACATCTATGCTTTGACTCTGTCATATTGCCGTTTTTCCTCCAAGTGCCCTCCCTTCCTCACAAATGCCGGATTATCGTTCCTCATTACTCATTCACTCGCTTATTGTAGTCCTCCGCTCCACAGGCCCGGCAAAGACCAACATGGACAAGCGGTACGTCAGCAAACAGATTTAACACTTCTCTCTTCTATGATGGTCATTCTGCTGCCCTCTAGTAACGCTACATGGCAACTGCAGCATGATGATCTGATTTAGAAGGGGGCTGTCCTATGCAAATAATGTCCTCCCATGCTTACTTTGGCCTGAGACACTCACAGGCTTCCACCATGATATGGATTCCAACATATGGTTTTCAGCAGAATTCTAAGCTTGACAACTTGTCTTACGCTAAAGCTTTTCCCACTCGAAGGCCGCTCATGGGACAGCACCCTCATTTAGAAGGGTGCCAAATTGTCTTCAGTCTTCCTCTATACAGAACATGGGCGTTCGTGGGCGTTCGGGGGCCTTGCTTGCTAGCTAAAGACTTAGTGCTGGGTTGTTTAAAGACCCAGGGCCAGGCCAGGCCAGCTGCTGCAACAACAGGCATGATGCAGGCCCAATGAAGCACACGCCGGACTTTACCCCTTTCTGCCTCTTGAAAACTTCAACATGTCTGTCTTCTGATTGCACCTAATAAAGGGAGTTTTACCAGCTCCAAACTTTACCCATCATTTCGTGACTGAGAGCTAACACTAGGCCAATATGCCTAGCCAGCAGCACAGGCTCTATCCCCCTGATTTCACAGCTCTGCTCATACCAAAATGAAAAATCCCCACCACTCAACCTTTTTTACTATTGGAGGGAGGCTTACTTCTGCTCAGTTATGCCCCCTAGGCCACATTCGCGCTACAAAATGCCAAATTCAAAGAAAAAAATGAGTAGATTGATAACTGAAGATAATGTTTTACCCATATTCCACCTACTAATGAAGAAGGGGGCTGCATGGGAGTCAGGAGAGAAAATATTTATCATTTTAGGGCAGTCATGCAAAAACGAGTGTCTGAAATTGCTCCCGGTTTTTATCAAATCGAAATATTAGTTAATGGGCAAAAAAAAAAAATATATATTTTTTTTTACCAGCTGTGGCGGGATTCGAACCCTTGTCCTGGGGAGCTTCCAGCACCAGAGGCAGATGACACTGCCGCTGAGCTATTGCTCCTTGCTAGTACTCAGGGATTCAGGAGCGTCTATGAGCTACATATAGGCCCCTGGTCTACATCATACACCATAGCCATGATATAGGGACGATTGGAAATGATATAGATATGGAAGCCCATGTGGTCCAGTGGGTAAGTTCCTGCCTTCCACCCAGATGACCAGGGTTCAAATCCCGGGTTCGGCACCAGATGACTGATGGCGGTGAAGCAGAGGTAAGTCGGTAAGTAAAATGTGTGTGTGTGTGGAGGTGAGGCTGGCTGGTGATTGGTGGATGAAAGATTGGTTGGTGTGTAGGTGAAGATGGACCTGGATGGTGATTGGTGGATGGAAAGAGTGTGAGGAGAGAGGCCTGAATGGTGGATTAAAGAGTGGTTGGTGTGTCTGTGCAGAGAGAGTGAGGATGGGTCCAGGCGAAGTGGGAGTGCAGTAGAGGGGAGGAGGCAGAGTGTGAATGGGTGGAGCAAGAATGGTAAGATGAGAGAAGGGGGGCACAATTGGGGGAGGAGCCTAGGGATAGGTGGTGGCATAGAGCTGGGGTGGGGCATGGTTGGAGAGGGGTGGGCCCCCAGAGGAAAGGGAGGAGTAGAAAAGATTCACAGAAGTAGGTGGAGTGAGGGGCGGAGCATAGGGGAGTGAGGCACAGTTGGGGGAGGAGCCTAGGGATAGGTGGTGGCATAGAGCTGGGGGTGGGGCATGGGTGGAGAGGGGTGGGCCCCCAAAGGAAAGGGAGGAGTAGAAAAGATTCACAGAAGTAGGTGGAGTCAGGGGCGGAGCATAGGGGAGTGAGGCCAACTGCCAACTAGTAAAGAGTACCCCTTCAGCCAACAGAGGGGGATGATGAGATGGGCACCATGGTAGTGACCCCCAAACATTTTATGACCGAGACCCCATACCCACCCCCAACTACAGAGTTGTGGGGGGGGGGGGGGCAAATTTTGGGGAACAGAGCAAAATATGGGTGTTGGGGTGCATTACAAAAGAGGGTGCCAGAAGGCACAGAATGGCTTCGGGTGCGCTACCCATAATTTCTTTCCCCCCCCCTTTTCATGGGGGGGGGTGGTGGTGGGGGTGTACCCGAAAAGCATAGGGGCAACAGAAGGAACTTAGGGGAACAGGCTTGGGGAACATTTTATTACCGACCGCAAGGGGGGGCACCACAGAGACATACTGTAGTTATGGTATTGAAAGAGGTGACAGCAAGGAGCACGTGGTAAGACACGGCGAGGGGGGCACGGCACCCCAAGTTTTTATTGCCCCCCCCCCCACCCTCACAGGATCTGTTATGAGGTCTCTTGGGGTAGTTTTATTGAAAACAGATGTTTAGACACTGAAGGGAAGGGGAATGTTGACAAGTGTGCCCCCCATTGTGTGGGTACTGTCCTCCGGGGGTGTCAGGGGGTGATGTCAAGAGGTCTGATGTAACTGACAGTAGTGAAAGGGGCTCTGGCCTTTTCAAGATGCCCGCCATGACAGCTGAGAACATACAAATTTGGTAAATAAGGGGGGTGGCTTGGGGAAGTAGATGAATGAGTCAGGGAGACGGCACATGCGGTAATTGGTTGGATGTGGCGTGGAGAATAATCATGGCATGCAAACTAGGCAGTAGTCCATGAATTGGCAGCATCTGCAGAGAGTTTGGGGTACTCGACAAGTGATTTGTCCTCCTTGGATTGGGTATATAATCCACAGAGGGAAGGTCACAGCTTATAGTTAGGCAGATCATGTATAGCGGATTTAAAGAAGGGTAGTTTGAGTGTGCTGGGAGGGGCTGCACGGAGTGATAAGTGGATGGGGTGCCGAGAAATGTGCATCCAACTGGTCACTGGAGGCTGGACAGTGGCAAAAGCACCTGGGTTACTTGGAGAATTACAAATGGAGGGCCAAAAGGAAGGGTGTTTATGGTCGTTCAAATGCTAGAAAATTCATTGGTGCCCTTCCGAAGGTGGGATACTAAGAGGGAACATTTGATTGGCAATGAGATGGGGGTATTGAAAGGTCACAAACTGTGTCCCAGGCGTAGAGGTATGGGGATCAGATATTCCTGCTAGGGTGTAAGGTGCCACCCTGGCCCTTTTTTGGTGCAGCCTGGTTCCCTCTCTAGTTTCTCTCCAGTGTCTTTCTATCCTGCAGATGATTAGAGCAAGCTTCCTAAAGTTTTTCTTGGCCTTGTATCCCCAATTACGTGCCTGGCATGCCTGGCCTAAGGATACTCCCAAAGAGTGTGCTACTTATATTCTGTGAAGAGCCTCACTAGTTCTGCCTATTTATGCAGCAAACAAGGCAAATCTTACAACCTGCAAAGTTGGAATCTTTGAGATGAAGTAAAGGTTTTTATTTTGGGGAAAATACTCTTCTATGCCTCTTCTCCCATCTGAAGGCCGTGGGCTCCTGTTCCTCTCTCACGTGTCCTTTCAAAGAGACAGATGACACGCTCACCCAATCACTCAGCAAACATCTATGCTTTGACTCTGTCATATTGCCGTTTTTCCTCCAAGTGCCCTCCCTTCCTCACAAATGCCGGATTATCGTTCCTCATTACTCATTCACTCGCTTATTGTAGTCCTCCGCTCCACAGGCCCGGCAAAGACCAACATGGACAAGTGGTACGTCAGCAAACAGATTTAACACTTCTCTCTTCTATGATGGTCATTCTGCTGCCCTCTAGTAACGCTACATGGCAACTGCAGCATGATGATCTGATTTAGAAGGGGGCTGTCCTATGCAAATAATGTCCTCCCATGCTTACTTTGGCCTGAGACACTCACAGGCTTCCACCATGATATGGATTCCAACATATGGTTTTCAGCAGAATTCTAAGCTTGACAACTTGTCTTACGCTAAAGCTTTTCCCACTCGAAGGCCGCTCATGGGACAGCACCCTCATTTAGAAGGGTGCCAAATTGTCTGCAGTCTTCCTCTATACAGAACATGGGCGTTCGTGGGCGTTCGGGGGCCTTGCTTGCTAGCTAAAGACTTAGTGCTGGGTTGTTTAAAGACCCAGGGCCAGGCCAGGCCAGCTGCTGCAACAACAGGCATGATGCAGGCCCAATGAAGCACACGCCGGACTTTACCCCTTTCTGCCTCTTGAAAACTTCAACATGTCTGTCTTCTGATTGCACCTAATAAAGGGAGTTTTACCAGCTCCAAACTTTACCCATCATTTCGTGACTGAGAGCTAACACTAGGCCAATATGCCTAGCCAGCAGCACAGGCTCTATCCCCCTGATTTCACAGCTCTGCTCATACCAAAATGAAAAATCCCCACCACTCAACCTTTTTTACTATTGGAGGGAGGCTTACTTCTGCTCAGTTATGCCCCCTAGGCCACATTCGCGCTACAAAATGCCAAATTCAAAGAAAAAAATGAGTAGATTGATAACTGAAGATAATGTTTTACCCATATTCCACCTACTAATGAAGAAGGGGGCTGCATGGGAGTCAGGAGAGAAAATATTTATCATTTTAGGGCAGTCATGCAAAAACGAGTGTCTGAAATTGCTCCCGGTTTTTATCAAATCGAAATATTAGTTAATGGGCAAAAAAAAAAAAAATATATTTTTTTTTACCAGCTGTGGCGGGATTCGAACCCTTGTCCTGGGGAGCTTCCAGCACCAGAGGCAGATGACACTGCCGCTGAGCTATTGCTCCTTGCTAGTACTCAGGGATTCAGGAGCGTCTATGAGCTACATATAGGCCCCTGGTCTACATCATACACCATAGCCATGATATAGGGACGATTGGAAATGATATAGATATGGAAGCCCATGTGGTCCAGTGGGTAAGTTCCTGCCTTCCACCCAGATGACCAGGGTTCAAATCCCGGGTTCGGCACCAGATGACTGATGGCGGTGAAGCAGAGGTAAGTCGGTAAGTAAAATGTGTGTGTGTGTGGAGGTGAGGCTGGCTGGTGATTGGTGGATGAAAGATTGGTTGGTGTGTAGGTGAAGATGGACCTGGATGGTGATTGGTGGATGGAAAGAGTGTGAGGAGAGAGGCCTGAATGGTGGATTAAAGAGTGGTTGGTGTGTCTGTGCAGAGAGAGTGAGGATGGGTCCAGGCGAAGTGGGAGTGCAGTAGAGGGGAGGAGGCAGAGTGTGAATGGGTGGAGCAAGAATGAGAAGGCGGGGGCACAGTTGGGGGAGGAGCCTAGGATGGTGGATAATAGAGTGGTTGGTGTGTCTGTGCAGAGAGAGTGAGGATGGGTCCAGGCGGAGTGGGAGTGCAGTAGAGGGGAGGAGGCAGAGTGTGAATGGGTGGAGCAAGAATGGTAAGATGAGAGAAGGGGGGCACAATTGGGGGCTAGGGATAGGTGGTGGCATAGAGCTGGGGTGGGGCATGGTTGGAGAGGGGTGGGCCCCCAGAGGAAAGGGAGGAGTAGAAAAGATTCACAGAAGTAGGTGGAGTGAGGGGCGGAGCATAGGGGAGTGAGGCACAGTTGGGGGAGGAGCCTAGGGATAGGTGGTGGCATAGAGCTGGGGGTGGGGCATGGGTGGAGAGGGGTGGGCCCCCAAAGGAAAGGGAGGAGTAGAAAAGATTCACAGAAGTAGGTGGAGTCAGGGGCGGAGCATAGGGGAGTGAGGCCAACTAGTAAAGAGTACCCCTTCAGCCAACAGAGGGGGATGATGAGATGGGCACCATGGTAGTGACCCCCAAACATTTTATGACCGAGACCCCATACCCACCCCCAACTACAGAGTTGTGGGGGGGGGGCAAATTTTGGGGAACAGAGCAAAATATGGGTGTTGGGGTGCATTACAAAAGAGGGTGCCAGAAGGCACAGAATGGCTTCGGGTGCGCTACCCATAATTTCTTTCCCCCCCCCTTTTCATGGGGGGGGGGTGGTGGTGGGGGTGTACCCGAAAAGCATAGGGGCAACAGAAGGAACTTAGGGGAACAGGCTTGGGGAACATTTTATTACCGACCGCAAGGGGGGGCACCACACAGACAGACTGTAGTTATGGTATTGAAAGAGGTGACAGCAAGGAGCACGTGGTAAGACACGGCGAGGGGGGCACGGCACCCCAAGTTTTTATTGCCCCCCCCCCCACCCTCACAGGATCTGTTATGAGGTCTCTTGGGGTAGTTTTATTGAAAACAGATGTTTAGACACTGAAGGGAAGGGGAATGTTGACAAGTGTGCCCCCCATTGTGTGGGTACTGTCCTCCGGGGGTGTCAGGGGGTGATGTCAAGAGGTCTGATGTAACTGACAGTAGTGAAAGGGGCTCTGGCCTTTTCAAGATGCCCGCCATGACAGCTGAGAACATACAAATTTGGTAAATAAGGGGGGTGGCTTGGGGAAGTAGATGAATGAGTCAGGGAGACGGCACATGCGGTAATTGGTTGGATGTGGCGTGGAGAATAATCATGGCATGCAAACCAGGCAGTAGTCCATGAATTGGCAGCATCTGCAGAGAGTTTGGGGTACTCGACAAGTGATTTGTCCTCCTTGGATTGGGTATATAATCCACAGAGGGAAGGTCACAGCTTATAGTTAGGCAGATCATGTATAGCGGATTTAAAGAAGGGTAGTTTGAGTGTGCTGGGAGGGGCTGCACGGAGTGATAAGTGGATGGGGTGCCGAGAAATGTGCATCCAACTGGTCACTGGAGGCTGGACAGTGGCAAAAGCACCTGGGTTACTTGGAGAATTACAAATGGAGGGCCAAAAGGAAGGGTGTTTATGGTCGTTCAAATGCTAGAAAATTCATTGGTGCCCTTCCGAAGGTGGGATACTAAGAGGGAACATTTGATTGGCAATGAGATGGGGGTATTGAAAGGTCACAAACTGTGTCCCAGGCGTAGAGGTATGGGGATCAGATATTCCTGCTAGGGTGTAAGGTGCCACCCTGGCCCTTTTTTGGTGCAGCCTGGTTCCCTCTCTAGTTTCTCTCCAGTGTCTTTCTATCCTGCAGATGATTAGAGCAAGCTTCCTAAAGTTTTTCTTGGCCTTGTATCCCCAATTACGTGCCTGGCATGCCTGGCCTAAGGATACTCCCAAAGAGTGTGCTACTTATATTCTGTGAAGAGCCTCACTAGTTCTGCCTATTTATGCAGCAAACAAGGCAAATCTTACAACCTGCAAAGTTGGAATCTTTGAGATGAAGTAAAGGTTTTTATTTTGGGGAAAATACTCTTCTATGCCTCTTCTCCCATCTGAAGGCCGTGGGCTCCTGTTCCTCTCTCACGTGTCCTTTCAAAGAGACAGATGACACGCTCACCCAATCACTCAGCAAACATCTATGCTTTGACTCTGTCATATTGCCGTTTCTCCTCCAAGTGCCCTCCCTTCCTCACAAATGCCGGATTATCGTTCCTCATTACTCATTCACTCGCTTATTGTAGTCCTCCGCTCCACAGGCCCGGCAAAGACCAACATGGACAAGCGGTACGTCAGCAAACAGATTTAACACTTCTCTCTTCTATGATGGTCATTCTGCTGCCCTCTAGTAACGCTACATGGCAACTGCAGCATGATGATCTGATTTAGAAGGGGGCTGTCCTATGCAAATAATGTCCTCCCATGCTTACTTTGGCCTGAGACACTCACAGGCTTCCACCATGATATGGATTCCAACATATGGTTTTCAGCAGAATTCTAAGCTTGACAACTTGTCTTACGCTAAAGCTTTTCCCACTCGAAGGCCGCTCATGGGACAGCACCCTCAGGGCGTTCGGGGGCCTTGCTTGCTAGCTAAAGACTTAGTGCTGGGTTGTTTAAAGACCCAGGGCCAGGCCAGGCCAGCTGCTGCAACAACAGGCATGATGCAGGCCCAATGAAGCACACGCCGGACTTTACCCCTTTCTGCCTCTTGAAAACTTCAACATGTCTGTCTTCTGATTGCACCTAATAAAGGGAGTTTTACCAGCTCCAAACTTTACCCATCATTTCGTGACTGAGAGCTAACACTAGGCCAATATGCCTAGCCAGCAGCACAGGCTCTATCCCCCTGATTTCACAGCTCTGCTCATACCAAAATGAAAAATCCCCACCACTCAACCTTTTTTACTATTGGAGGGAGGCTTACTTCTGCTCAGTTATGCCCCCTAGGCCACATTCGCGCTACAAAATGCCAAATTCAAAGAAAAAAATGAGTAGATTGATAACTGAAGATAATGTTTTACCCATATTCCACCTACTAATGAAGAAGGGGGCTGCATGGGAGTCAGGAGAGAAAATATTTATCATTTTAGGGCAGTCATGCAAAAACGAGTGTCTGAAATTGCTCCCGGTTTTTATCAAATCGAAATATTAGTTAATGGGCAAAAAAAAAAAATATATATTTTTTTTTACCAGCTGTGGCGGGATTCGAACCCTTGTCCTGGGGAGCTTCCAGCACCAGAGGCAGATGACACTGCCGCTGAGCTATTGCTCCTTGCTAGTACTCAGGGATTCAGGAGCGTCTATGAGCTACATATAGGCCCCTGGTCTACATCATACACCATAGCCATGATATAGGGACGATTGGAAATGATATAGATATGGAAGCCCATGTGGTCCAGTGGGTAAGTTCCTGCCTTCCACCCAGATGACCAGGGTTCAAATCCCGGGTTCGGCACCAGATGACTGATGGCGGTGAAGCAGAGGTAAGTCGGTAAGTAAAATGTGTGTGTGTGTGGAGGTGAGGCTGGCTGGTGATTGGTGGATGAAAGATTGGTTGGTGTGTAGGTGAAGATGGACCTGGATGGTGATTGGTGGATGGAAAGAGTGTGAGGAGAGAGGCCTGAATGGTGGATTAAAGAGTGGTTGGTGTGTCTGTGCAGAGAGAGTGAGGATGGGTCCAGGCGAAGTGGGAGTGCAGTAGAGGGGAGGAGGCAGAGTGTGAATGGGTGGAGCAAGAATGAGAAGGCGGGGGCACAGTTGGGGGAGGAGCCTAGGATGGTGGATAATAGAGTGGTTGGTGTGTCTGTGCAGAGAGAGTGAGGATGGGTCCAGGCGGAGTGGGAGTGCAGTAGAGGGGAGGAGGCAGAGTGTGAATGGGTGGAGCAAGAATGGTAAGATGAGAGAAGGGGGGCACAATTGGGGGAGGAGCCTAGGGATAGGTGGTGGCATAGAGCTGGGGTGGGGCATGGTTGGAGAGGGGTGGGCCCCCAGAGGAAAGGGAGGAGTAGAAAAGATTCACAGAAGTAGGTGGAGTGAGGGGCGGAGCATAGGGGAGTGAGGCACAGTTGGGGGAGGAGCCTAGGGATAGGTGGTGGCATAGAGCTGGGGGTGGGGCATGGGTGGAGAGGGGTGGGCCCCCAAAGGAAAGGGAGGAGTAGAAAAGATTCACAGAAGTAGGTGGAGTCAGGGGCGGAGCATAGGGGAGTGAGGCCAACTAGTAAAGAGTACCCCTTCAGCCAACAGAGGGGGATGATGAGATGGGCACCATGGTAGTGACCCCCAAACATTTTATGACCGAGACCCCATACCCACCCCCAACTACAGAGTTGTGGGGGGGGGGGCAAATTTTGGGGAACAGAGCAAAATATGGGTGTTGGGGTGCATTACAAAAGAGGGTGCCAGAAGGCACAGAATGGCTTCGGGTGCGCTACCCATAATTTCTTTCCCCCCCCCTTTTCATGGGGGGGGGTGGTGGTGGGGGTGTACCCGAAAAGCATAGGGGCAACAGAAGGAACTTAGGGGAACAGGCTTGGGGAACATTTTATTACCGACCGCAAGGGGGGGCACCACACAGACAGACTGTAGTTATGGTATTGAAAGAGGTGACAGCAAGGAGCACGTGGTAAGACACGGCGAGGGGGGCACGGCACCCCAAGTTTTTATTGCCCCCCCCCCCACCCTCACAGGATCTGTTATGAGGTCTCTTGGGGTAGTTTTATTGAAAACAGATGTTTAGACACTGAAGGGAAGGGGAATGTTGACAAGTGTGCCCCCCATTGTGTGGGTACTGTCCTCCGGGGGTGTCAGGGGGTGATGTCAAGAGGTCTGATGTAACTGACAGTAGTGAAAGGGGCTCTGGCCTTTTCAAGATGCCCGCCATGACAGCTGAGAACATACAAATTTGGTAAATAAGGGGGGTGGCTTGGGGAAGTAGATGAATGAGTCAGGGAGACGGCACATGCGGTAATTGGTTGGATGTGGCGTGGAGAATAATCATGGCATGCAAACCAGGCAGTAGTCCATGAATTGGCAGCATCTGCAGAGAGTTTGGGGTACTCGACAAGTGATTTGTCCTCCTTGGATTGGGTATATAATCCACAGAGGGAAGGTCACAGCTTATAGTTAGGCAGATCATGTATAGCGGATTTAAAGAAGGGTAGTTTGAGTGTGCTGGGAGGGGCTGCACGGAGTGATAAGTGGATGGGGTGCCGAGAAATGTGCATCCAACTGGTCACTGGAGGCTGGACAGTGGCAAAAGCACCTGGGTTACTTGGAGAATTACAAATGGAGGGCCAAAAGGAAGGGTGTTTATGGTCGTTCAAATGCTAGAAAATTCATTGGTGCCCTTCCGAAGGTGGGATACTAAGAGGGAACATTTGATTGGCAATGAGATGGGGGTATTGAAAGGTCACAAACTGTGTCCCAGGCGTAGAGGTATGGGGATCAGATATTCCTGCTAGGGTGTAAGGTGCCACCCTGGCCCTTTTTTGGTGCAGCCTGGTTCCCTCTCTAGTTTCTCTCCAGTGTCTTTCTATCCTGCAGATGATTAGAGCAAGCTTCCTAAAGTTTTTCTTGGCCTTGTATCCCCAATTACGTGCCTGGCATGCCTGGCCTAAGGATACTCCCAAAGAGTGTGCTACTTATATTCTGTGAAGAGCCTCACTAGTTCTGCCTATTTATGCAGCAAACAAGGCAAATCTTACAACCTGCAAAGTTGGAATCTTTGAGATGAAGTAAAGGTTTTTATTTTGGGGAAAATACTCTTCTATGCCTCTTCTCCCATCTGAAGGCCGTGGGCTCCTGTTCCTCTCTCACGTGTCCTTTCAAAGAGACAGATGACACGCTCACCCAATCACTCAGCAAACATCTATGCTTTGACTCTGTCATATTGCCGTTTCTCCTCCAAGTGCCCTCCCTTCCTCACAAATGCCGGATTATCGTTCCTCATTACTCATTCACTCGCTTATTGTAGTCCTCCGCTCCACAGGCCCGGCAAAGACCAACATGGACAAGCGGTACGTCAGCAAACAGATTTAACACTTCTCTCTTCTATGATGGTCATTCTGCTGCCCTCTAGTAACGCTACATGGCAACTGCAGCATGATGATCTGATTTAGAAGGGGGCTGTCCTATGCAAATAATGTCCTCCCATGCTTACTTTGGCCTGAGACACTCACAGGCTTCCACCATGATATGGATTCCAACATATGGTTTTCAGCAGAATTCTAAGCTTGACAACTTGTCTTACGCTAAAGCTTTTCCCACTCGAAGGCCGCTCATGGGACAGCACCCTCATTTAGAAGGGTGCCAAATTGTCTGCAGTCTTCCTCTATACAGAACATGGGCGTTCGTGGGCGTTCGGGGGCCTTGCTAGCTAGCTAAAGACTTAGTGCTGGGTTGTTTAAAGACCCAGGGCCAGGCCAGGCCAGCTGCTGCAACAACAGGCATGATGCAGGCCCAATGAAGCACACGCCGGACTTTACCCCTTTCTGCCTCTTGAAAACTTCAACATGTCTGTCTTCTGATTGCACCTAATAAAGGGAGTTTTACCAGCTCCAAACTTTACCCATCATTTCGTGACTGAGAGCTAACACTAGGCCAATATGCCTAGCCAGCAGCACAGGCTCTATCCCCCTGATTTCACAGCTCTGCTCATACCAAAATGAAAAATCCCCACCACTCAACCTTTTTTACTATTGGAGGGAGGCTTACTTCTGCTCAGTTATGCCCCCTAGGCCACATTCGCGCTACAAAATGCCAAATTCAAAGAAAAAAATGAGTAGATTGATAACTGAAGATAATGTTTTACCCATATTCCACCTACTAATGAAGAAGGGGGCTGCATGGGAGTCAGGAGAGAAAATATTTATCATTTTAGGGCAGTCATGCAAAAACGAGTGTCTGAAATTGCTCCCGGTTTTTATCAAATCGAAATATTAGTTAATGGGCAAAAAAAATATATATATTTTTTTTTTTACCAGCTGTGGCGGGATTCGAACCCTTGTCCTGGGGAGCTTCCAGCACCAGAGGCAGATGACACTGCCGCTGAGCTATTGCTCCTTGCTAGTACTCAGGGATTCAGGAGCGTCTATGAGCTACATATAGGCCCCTGGTCTACATCATACACCATAGCCATGATATAGGGACGATTGGAAATGATATAGATATGGAAGCCCATGTGGTCCAGTGGGTAAGTTCCTGCCTTCCACCCAGATGACCAGGGTTCAAATCCCGGGTTCGGCACCAGATGACTGATGGCGGTGAAGCAGAGGTAAGTCGGTAAGTAAAATGTGTGTGTGTGTGGAGGTGAGGCTGGCTGGTGATTGGTGGATGAAAGATTGGTTGGTGTGTAGGTGAAGATGGACCTGGATGGTGATTGGTGGATGGAAAGAGTGTGAGGAGAGAGGCCTGAATGGTGGATTAAAGAGTGGTTGGTGTGTCTGTGCAGAGAGAGTGAGGATGGGTCCAGGCGAAGAGGGAGTGCAGTAGAGGGGAGGAGGCAGAGTGTGAATGGGTGGAGCAAGAATGAGAAGGCGGGGGCACAGTTGGGGGAGGAGCCTAGGATGGTGGATAATAGAGTGGTTGGTGTGTCTGTGCAGAGAGAGTGAGGATGGGTCCAGGCGGAGTGGGAGTGCAGTAGAGGGGAGGAGGCAGAGTGTGAATGGGTGGAGCAAGAATGGTAAGATGAGAGAAGGGGGGCACAATTGGGGGAGGAGCCTAGGGATAGGTGGTGGCATAGAGCTGGGGTGGGGCATGGTTGGAGAGGGGTGGGCCCCCAGAGGAAAGGGAGGAGTAGAAAAGATTCACAGAAGTAGGTGGAGTGAGGGGCGGAGCATAGGGGAGTGAGGCACGGTTGGGGGAGGAGCCTAGGGATAGGTGGTGGCATAGAGCTGGGGGTGGGGCATGGGTGGAGAGGGGTGGGCCCCCAAAGGAAAGGGAGGAGTAGAAAAGATTCACAGAAGTAGGTGGAGTCAGGGGCGGAGCATAGGGGAGTGAGGCCAACTGCCAACTAGTAAAGAGTACCCCTTCAGCCAACAGAGGGGGATGATGAGATGGGCACCATGGTAGTGACCCCCAAACATTTTATGACCGAGACCCCATACCCACCCCCAACTACAGAGTTGTGGGGGGGGGGGGGGGCAAATTTTGGGGAACAGAGCAAAATATGGGTGTTGGGGTGCATTACAAAAGAGGGTGCCAGAAGGCACAGAATGGCTTCGGGTGCGCTACCCATAATTTCTTTCCCCCCCCCTTTTCATGGGGGGGGGGTGGTGGTGGGGGTGTACCCGAAAAGCATAGGGGCAACAGAAGGAACTTAGGGGAACAGGCTTGGGGAACATTTTATTACCGACCGCAAGGGGGGGCACCACAGAGACATACTGTAGTTATGGTATTGAAAGAGGTGACAGCAAGGAGCACGTGGTAAGACACGGCGAGGGGGGCACGGCACCCCAAGTTTTTATTGCCCCCCCCCCACCCTCACAGGATCTGTTATGAGGTCTCTTGGGGTAGTTTTATTGAAAACAGATGTTTAGACACTGAAGGGAAGGGGAATGTTGACAAGTGTGCCCCCCATTGTGTGGGTACTGTCCTCCGGGGGTGTCAGGGGGTGATGTCAAGAGGTCTGATGTAACTGACAGTAGTGAAAGGGGCTCTGGCCTTTTCAAGATGCCCGCCATGACAGCTGAGAACATACAAATTTGGTAAATAAGGGGGGTGGCTTGGGGAAGTAGATGAATGAGTCAGGGAGACGGCACATGCGGTAATTGGTTGGATGTGGCGTGGAGAATAATCATGGCATGCAAACCAGGCAGTAGTCCATGAATTGGCAGCATCTGCAGAGAGTTTGGGGTACTCGACAAGTGATTTGTCCTCCTTGGATTGGGTATATAATCCACAGAGGGAAGGTCACAGCTTATAGTTAGGCAGATCATGTATAGCGGATTTAAAGAAGGGTAGTTTGAGTGTGCTGGGAGGGGCTGCACGGAGTGATAAGTGGATGGGGTGCCGAGAAATGTGCATCCAACTGGTCACTGGAGGCTGGACAGTGGCAAAAGCACCTGGGTTACTTGGAGAATTACAAATGGAGGGCCAAAAGGAAGGGTGTTTATGGTCGTTCAAATGCTAGAAAATTCATTGGTGCCCTTCCGAAGGTGGGATACTAAGAGGGAACATTTGATTGGCAATGAGATGGGGGTATTGAAAGGTCACAAACTGTGTCCCAGGCGTAGAGGTATGGGGATCAGATATTCCTGCTAGGGTGTAAGGTGCCACCCTGGCCCTTTTTTGGTGCAGCCTGGTTCCCTCTCTAGTTTCTCTCCAGTGTCTTTCTATCCTGCAGATGATTAGAGCAAGCTTCCTAAAGTTTTTCTTGGCCTTGTATCCCCAATTACGTGCCTGGCATGCCTGGCCTAAGGATACTCCCAAAGAGTGTGCTACTTATATTCTGTGAAGAGCCTCACTAGTTCTGCCTATTTATGCAGCAAACAAGGCAAATCTTACAACCTGCAAAGTTGGAATCTTTGAGATGAAGTAAAGGTTTTTATTTTGGGGAAAATACTCTTCTATGCCTCTTCTCCCATCTGAAGGCCGTGGGCTCCTGTTCCTCTCTCACGTGTCCTTTCAAAGAGACAGATGACACGCTCACCCAATCACTCAGCAAACATCTATGCTTTGACTCTGTCATATTGCCGTTTCTCCTCCAAGTGCCCTCCCTTCCTCACAAATGCCGGATTATCGTTCCTCATTACTCATTCACTCGCTTATTGTAGTCCTCCGCTCCACAGGCCCGGCAAAGACCAACATGGACAAGCGGTACGTCAGCAAACAGATTTAACACTTCTCTCTTCTATGATGGTCATTCTGCTGCCCTCTAGTAACGCTACATGGCAACTGCAGCATGATGATCTGATTTAGAAGGGGGCTGTCCTATGCAAATAATGTCCTCCCATGCTTACTTTGGCCTGAGACACTCACAGGCTTCCACCATGATATGGATTCCAACATATGGTTTTCAGCAGAATTCTAAGCTTGACAACTTGTCTTACGCTAAAGCTTTTCCCACTCGAAGGCCGCTCATGGGACAGCACCCTCATTTAGAAGGGTGCCAAATTGTCTGCAGTCTTCCTCTATACAGAACATGGGCGTTCGTGGGCGTTCGGGGGCCTTGCTTGCTAGCTAAAGACTTAGTGCTGGGTTGTTTAAAGACCCAGGGCCAGGCCAGGCCAGCTGCTGCAACAACAGGCATGATGCAGGCCCAATGAAGCACACGCCGGACTTTACCCCTTTCTGCCTCTTGAAAACTTCAACATGTCTGTCTTCTGATTGCACCTAATAAAGGGAGTTTTACCAGCTCCAAACTTTACCCATCATTTCGTGACTGAGAGCTAACACTAGGCCAATATGCCTAGCCAGCAGCACAGGCTCTATCCCCCTGATTTCACAGCTCTGCTCATACCAAAATGAAAAATCCCCACCACTCAACCTTTTTTACTATTGGAGGGAGGCTTACTTCTGCTCAGTTATGCCCCCTAGGCCACATTCGCGCTACAAAATGCCAAATTCAAAGAAAAAAATGAGTAGATTGATAACTGAAGATAATGTTTTACCCATATTCCACCTACTAATGAAGAAGGGGGCTGCATGGGAGTCAGGAGAGAAAATATTTATCATTTTAGGGCAGTCATGCAAAAACGAGTGTCTGAAATTGCTCCCGGTTTTTATCAAATCGAAATATTAGTTAATGGGCAAAAAAAAAAAATATATATTTTTTTTACCAGCTGTGGCGGGATTCGAACCCTTGTCCTGGGGAGCTTCCAGCACCAGAGGCAGATGACACTGCCGCTGAGCTATTGCTCCTTGCTAGTACTCAGGGATTCAGGAGCGTCTATGAGCTACATATAGGCCCCTGGTCTACATCATACACCATAGCCATGATATAGGGACGATTGGAAATGATATAGATATGGAAGCCCATGTGGTCCAGTGGGTAAGTTCCTGCCTTCCACCCAGATGACCAGGGTTCAAATCCCGGGTTCGGCACCAGATGACTGATGGCGGTGAAGCAGAGGTAAGTCGGTAAGTAAAATGTGTGTGTGGAGGTGAGGCTGGCTGGTGATTGGTGGATGAAAGATTGGTTGGTGTGTAGGTGAAGATGGACCTGGATGGTGATTGGTGGATGGAAAGAGTGTGAGGAGAGAGGCCTGAATGGTGGATTAAAGAGTGGTTGGTGTGTTTGTGCAGAGTGAGGATGGGTCCAGGCGAAGTGGGAGTGCAGTAGAGGGGAGGAGGCAGAGTGTGAATGGGTGGAGCAAGAATGAGAAGGCGGGGGCACAGTTGGGGGAGGAGCCTAGGATGGTGGATAATAGAGTGGTTGGTGTGTCTGTGCAGAGAGAGTGAGGATGGGTCCAGGCGGAGTGGGAGTGCAGTAGAGGGGAGGAGGCAGAGTGTGAATGGGTGGAGCAAGAATGGTAAGATGAGAGAAGGGGGGCACAATTGGGGGAGGAGCCTAGGGATAGGTGGTGGCATAGAGCTGGGGTGGGGCATGGTTGGAGAGGGGTGGGCCCCCAGAGGAAAGGGAGGAGTAGAAAAGATTCACAGAAGTAGGTGGAGTGAGGGGCGGAGCATAGGGGAGTGAGGCACAGTTGGGGGAGGAGCCTAGGGATAGGTGGTGGCATAGAGCTGGGGGTGGGGCATGGGTGGAGAGGGGTGGGCCCCCAAAGGAAAGGGAGGAGTAGAAAAGATTCACAGAAGTAGGTGGAGTCAGGGGCGGAGCATAGGGGAGTGAGGCCAACTAGTAAAGAGTACCCCTTCAGCCAACAGAGGGGGGATGATGAGATGGGCACCATGGTAGTGACCCCCAAACATTTTATGACCGAGACCCCATACCCACCCCCAACTACAGAGTTGTGGGGGGGGGGGGGGCAAATTTTGGGGAACAGAGCAAAATATGGGTGTTGGGGTGCATTACAAAAGAGGGTGCCAGAAGGCACAGAATGGCTTCGGGTGCGCTACCCATAATTTCTTTCCCCCCCCCTTTTCATGGGGGGGGGGTGGTGGTGGGGGTGTACCCGAAAAGCATAGGGGCAACAGAAGGAACTTAGGGGAACAGGCTTGGGGAACATTTTATTACCGACCGCAAGGGGGGGCACCACACAGACAGACTGTAGTTATGGTATTGAAAGAGGTGACAGCAAGGAGCACGTGGTAAGACACGGCGAGGGGGGCACGGCACCCCAAGTTTTTATTGCCCCCCCCCCCCACCCTCACAGGATCTGTTATGAGGTCTCTTGGGGTAGTTTTATTGAAAACAGATGTTTAGACACTGAAGGGAAGGGGAATGTTGACAAGTGTGCCCCCCATTGTGTGGGTACTGTCCTCCGGGGGTGTCAGGGGGTGATGTCAAGAGGTCTGATGTAACTGACAGTAGTGAAAGGGGCTCTGGCCTTTTCAAGATGCCCGCCATGACAGCTGAGAACATACAAATTTGGTAAATAAGGGGGGTGGCTTGGGGAAGTAGATGAATGAGTCAGGGAGACGGCACATGCGGTAATTGGTTGGATGTGGCGTGGAGAATAATCATGGCATGCAAACCAGGCAGTAGTCCATGAATTGGCAGCATCTGCAGAGAGTTTGGGGTACTCGACAAGTGATTTGTCCTCCTTGGATTGGGTATATAATCCACAGAGGGAAGGTCACAGCTTATAGTTAGGCAGATCATGTATTGCGGATTTAAAGAAGGGTAGTTTGAGTGTGCTGGGAGGGGCTGCACGGAGTGATAAGTGGATGGGGTGCCGAGAAATGTGCATCCAACTGGTCACTGGAGGCTGGACAGTGGCAAAAGCACCTGGGTTACTTGGAGAATTACAAATGGAGGGCCAAAAGGAAGGGTGTTTATGGTCGTTCAAATGCTAGAAAATTCATTGGTGCCCTTCCGAAGGTGGGATACTAAGAGGGAACATTTGATTGGCAATGAGATGGGGGTATTGAAAGGTCACAAACTGTGTCCCAGGCGTAGAGGTATGGGGATCAGATATTCCTGCTAGGGTGTAAGGTGCCACCCTGGCCCTTTTTTGGTGCAGCCTGGTTCCCTCTCTAGTTTCTCTCCAGTGTCTTTCTATCCTGCAGATGATTAGAGCAAGCTTCCTAAAGTTTTTCTTGGCCTTGTATCCCCAATTACGTGCCTGGCATGCCTGGCCTAAGGATACTCCCAAAGAGTGTGCTACTTATATTCTGTGAAGAGCCTCACTAGTTCTGCCTATTTATGCAGCAAACAAGGCAAATCTTACAACCTGCAAAGTTGGAATCTTTGAGATGAAGTAAAGGTTTTTATTTTGGGGAAAATACTCTTCTATGCCTCTTCTCCCATCTGAAGGCCGTGGGCTCCTGTTCCTCTCTCACGTGTCCTTTCAAAGAGACAGATGACACGCTCACCCAATCACTCAGCAAACATCTATGCTTTGACTCTGTCATATTGCCGTTTCTCCTCCAAGTGCCCTCCCTTCCTCACAAATGCCGGATTATCGTTCCTCATTACTCATTCACTCGCTTATTGTAGTCCTCCGCTCCACAGGCCCGGCAAAGACCAACATGGACAAGCGGTACGTCAGCAAACAGATTTAACACTTCTCTCTTCTATGATGGTCATTCTGCTGCCCTCTAGTAACGCTACATGGCAACTGCAGCATGATGATCTGATTTAGAAGGGGGCTGTCCTATGCAAATAATGTCCTCCCATGCTTACTTTGGCCTGAGACACTCACAGGCTTCCACCATGATATGGATTCCAACATATGGTTTTCAGCAGAATTCTAAGCTTGACAACTTGTCTTACGCTAAAGCTTTTCCCACTCGAAGGCCGCTCATGGGACAGCACCCTCATTTAGAAGGGTGCCAAATTGTCTGCAGTCTTCCTCTATACAGAACATGGGCGTTCGTGGGCGTTCGGGGGCCTTGCTTGCTAGCTAAAGACTTAGTGCTGGGTTGTTTAAAGACCCAGGGCCAGGCCAGGCCAGCTGCTGCAACAACAGGCATGATGCAGGCCCAATGAAGCACACGCCGGACTTTACCCCTTTCTGCCTCTTGAAAACTTCAACATGTCTGTCTTCTGATTGCACCTAATAAAGGGAGTTTTACCAGCTCCAAACTTTACCCATCATTTCGTGACTGAGAGCTAACACTAGGCCAATATGCCTAGCCAGCAGCACAGGCTCTATCCCCCTGATTTCACAGCTCTGCTCATACCAAAATGAAAAATCCCCACCACTCAACCTTTTTTACTATTGGAGGGAGGCTTACTTCTGCTCAGTTATGCCCCCTAGGCCACATTCGCGCTACAAAATGCCAAATTCAAAGAAAAAAATGAGTAGATTGATAACTGAAGATAATGTTTTACCCATATTCCACCTACTAATGAAGAAGGGGGCTGCATGGGAGTCAGGAGAGAAAATATTTATCATTTTAGGGCAGTCATGCAAAAACGAGTGTCTGAAATTGCTCCCGGTTTTTATCAAATCGAAATATTAGTTAATGGGCAAAAAAAAAAAATATATATTTTTTTTTACCAGCTGTGGCGGGATTCGAACCCTTGTCCTGGGGAGCTTCCAGCACCAGAGGCAGATGACACTGCCGCTGAGCTATTGCTCCTTGCTAGTACTCAGGGATTCAGGAGCGTCTATGAGCTACATATAGGCCCCTGGTCTACATCATACACCATAGCCATGATATAGGGACGATTGGAAATGATATAGATATGGAAGCCCATGTGGTCCAGTGGGTAAGTTCCTGCCTTCCACCCAGATGACCAGGGTTCAAATCCCGGGTTCGGCACCAGATGACTGATGGCGGTGAAGCAGAGGTAAGTCGGTAAGTAAAATGTGTGTGTGTGTGTGGAGGTGAGGCTGGCTGGTGATTGGTGGATGAAAGATTGGTTGGTGTGTAGGTGAAGATGGACCTGGATGGTGATTGGTGGATGGAAAGAGTGTGAGGAGAGAGGCCTGAATGGTGGATTAAAGAGTGGTTGGTGTGTCTGTGCAGAGAGAGTGAGGATGGGTCCAGGCGAAGTGGGAGTGCAGTAGATGGGAGGAGGCAGAGTGTGAATGGGTGGAGCAAGAATGAGAAGGCGGGGGCACAGTTGGGGGAGGAGCCTAGGATGGTGGATAATAGAGTGGTTGGTGTGTCTGTGCAGAGAGAGTGAGGATGGGTCCAGGCGGAGTGGGAGTGCAGTAGAGGGGAGGAGGCAGAGTGTGAATGGGTGGAGCAAGAATGGTAAGATGAGAGAAGGGGGGCACAATTGGGGGAGGAGCCTAGGGATAGGTGGTGGCATAGAGCTGGGGTGGGGCATGGTTGGAGAGGGGTGGGCCCCCAGAGGAAAGGGAGGAGTAGAAAAGATTCACAGAAGTAGGTGGAGTGAGGGGCGGAGCATAGGGGAGTGAGGCACAGTTGGGGGAGGAGCCTAGGGATAGGTGGTGGCATAGAGCTGGGGGTGGGGCATGGGTGGAGAGGGGTGGGCCCCCAAAGGAAAGGGAGGAGTAGAAAAGATTCACAGAAGTAGGTGGAGTCAGGGGCGGAGCATAGGGGAGTGAGGCCAACTAGTAAAGAGTACCCCTTCAGCCAACAGAGGGGGATGATGAGATGGGCACCATGGTAGTGACCCCCAAACATTTTATGACCGAGACCCCATACCCACCCCCAACTACAGAGTTGTGGGGGGGGGGCAAATTTTGGGGAACAGAGCAAAATATGGGTGTTGGGGTGCATTACAAAAGAGGGTGCCAGAAGGCACAGAATGGCTTCGGGTGCGCTACCCATAATTTCTTTCCCCCCCCCTTTTCATGGGGGGGGGTGGTGGTGGGGGTGTACCCGAAAAGCATAGGGGCAACAGAAGGAACTTAGGGGAACAGGCTTGGGGAACATTTTATTACCGACCGCAAGGGGGGGCACCACACAGACAGACTGTAGTTATGGTATTGAAAGAGGTGACAGCAAGGAGCACGTGGTAAGACACGGCGAGGGGGGCACGGCACCCCAAGTTTTTATTGCCCCCCCCCCCCCACCCTCACAGGATCTGTTATGAGGTCTCTTGGGGTAGTTTTATTGAAAACAGATGTTTAGACACTGAAGGGAAGGGGAATGTTGACAAGTGTGCCCCCCATTGTGTGGGTACTGTCCTCCGGGGGTGTCAGGGGGTGATGTCAAGAGGTCTGATGTAACTGACAGTAGTGAAAGGGGCTCTGGCCTTTTCAAGATGCCCGCCATGACAGCTGAGAACATACAAATTTGGTAAATAAGGGGGGTGGCTTGGGGAAGTAGATGAATGAGTCAGGGAGACGGCACATGCGGTAATTGGTTGGATGTGGCGTGGAGAATAATCATGGCATGCAAACCAGGCAGTAGTCCATGAATTGGCAGCATCTGCAGAGAGTTTGGGGTACTCGACAAGTGATTTGTCCTCCTTGGATTGGGTATATAATCCACAGAGGGAAGGTCACAGCTTATAGTTAGGCAGATCATGTATAGCGGATTTAAAGAAGGGTAGTTTGAGTGTGCTGGGAGGGGCTGCACGGAGTGATAAGTGGATGGGGTGCCGAGAAATGTGCATCCAACTGGTCACTGGAGGCTGGACAGTGGCAAAAGCACCTGGGTTACTTGGAGAATTACAAATGGAGGGCCAAAAGGAAGGGTGTTTATGGTCGTTCAAATGCTAGAAAATTCATTGGTGCCCTTCCGAAGGTGGGATACTAAGAGGAAACATTTGATTGGCAATGAGATGGGGGTATTGAAAGGTCACAAACTGTGTCCCAGGCGTAGAGGTATGGGGATCAGATATTCCTGCTAGGGTGTAAGGTGCCACCCTGGCCCTTTTTTGGTGCAGCCTGGTTCCCTCTCTAGTTTCTCTCCAGTGTCTTTCTATCCTGCAGATGATTAGAGCAAGCTTCCTAAAGTTTTTCTTGGCCTTGTATCCCCAATTACGTGCCTGGCATGCCTGGCCTAAGGATACTCCCAAAGAGTGTGCTACTTATATTCTGTGAAGAGCCTCACTAGTTCTGCCTATTTATGCAGCAAACAAGGCAAATCTTACAACCTGCAAAGTTGGAATCTTTGAGATGAAGTAAAGGTTTTTATTTTGGGGAAAATACTCTTCTATGCCTCTTCTCCCATCTGAAGGCCGTGGGCTCCTGTTCCTCTCTCACGTGTCCTTTCAAAGAGACAGATGACACGCTCACCCAATCACTCAGCAAACATCTATGCTTTGACTCTGTCATATTGCCGTTTCTCCTCCAAGTGCCCTCCCTTCCTCACAAATGCCGGATTATCGTTCCTCATTACTCATTCACTCGCTTATTGTAGTCCTCCGCTCCACAGGCCCGGCAAAGACCAACATGGACAAGCGGTACGTCAGCAAACAGATTTAACACTTCTCTCTTCTATGATGGTCATTCTGCTGCCCTCTAGTAACGCTACATGGCAACTGCAGCATGATGATCTGATTTAGAAGGGGGCTGTCCTATGCAAATAATGTCCTCCCATGCTTACTTTGGCCTGAGACACTCACAGGCTTCCACCATGATATGGATTCCAACATATGGTTTTCAGCAGAATTCTAAGCTTGACAACTTGTCTTACGCTAAAGCTTTTCCCACTCGAAGGCCGCTCATGGGACAGCACCCTCATTTAGAAGGGTGCCAAATTGTCTGCAGTCTTCCTCTATACAGAACATGGGCGTTCGTGGGCGTTCGGGGGCCTTGCTTGCTAGCTAAAGACTTAGTGCTGGGTTGTTTAAAGACCCAGGGCCAGGCCAGGCCAGCTGCTGCAACAACAGGCATGATGCAGGCCCAATGAAGCACACGCCGGACTTTACCCCTTTCTGCCTCTTGAAAACTTCAACATGTCTGTCTTCTGATTGCACCTAATAAAGGGAGTTTTACCAGCTCCAAACTTTACCCATCATTTCGTGACTGAGAGCTAACACTAGGCCAATATGCCTAGCCAGCAGCACAGGCTCTATCCCCCTGATTTCACAGCTCTGCTCATACCAAAATGAAAAATCCCCACCACTCAACCTTTTTTACTATTGGAGGGAGGCTTACTTCTGCTCAGTTATGCCCCCTAGGCCACATTCGCGCTACAAAATGCCAAATTCAAAGAAAAAAATGAGTAGATTGATAACTGAAGATAATGTTTTACCCATATTCCACCTACTAATGAAGAAGGGGGCTGCATGGGAGTCAGGAGAGAAAATATTTATCATTTTAGGGCAGTCATGCAAAAACGAGTGTCTGAAATTGCTCCCGGTTTTTATCAAATCGAAATATTAGTTAATGGGCAAAAAAAAAAAATATATATTTTTTTTACCAGCTGTGGCGGGATTCGAACCCTTGTCCTGGGGAGCTTCCAGCACCAGAGGCAGATGACACTGCCGCTGAGCTATTGCTCCTTGCTAGTACTCAGGGATTCAGGAGCGTCTATGAGCTACATATAGGCCCCTGGTCTACATCATACACCATAGCCATGATATAGGGACGATTGGAAATGATATAGATATGGAAGCCCATGTGGTCCAGTGGGTAAGTTCCTGCCTTCCACCCAGATGACCAGGGTTCAAATCCCGGGTTCGGCACCAGATGACTGATGGCGGTGAAGCAGAGGTAAGTCGGTAAGTAAAATGTGTGTGTGTGTGGAGGTGAGGCTGGCTGGTGATTGGTGGATGAAAGATTGGTTGGTGTGTAGGTGAAGATGGACCTGGATGGTGATTGGTGGATGGAAAGAGTGTGAGGAGAGAGGCCTGAATGGTGGATTAAAGAGTGGTTGGTGTGTTTGTGCAGAGTGAGGATGGGTCCAGGCGAAGTGGGAGTGCAGTAGAGGGGAGGAGGCAGAGTGTGAATGGGTGGAGCAAGAATGAGAAGGCGGGGGCACAGTTGGGGGAGGAGCCTAGGATGGTGGATAATAGAGTGGTTGGTGTGTCTGTGCAGAGAGAGTGAGGATGGGTCCAGGCGGAGTGGGAGTGCAGTAGAGGGGAGGAGGCAGAGTGTGAATGGGTGGAGCAAGAATGGTAAGATGAGAGAAGGGGGGCACAATTGGGGGAGGAGCCTAGGGATAGGTGGTGGCATAGAGCTGGGGTGGGGCATGGTTGGAGAGGGGTGGGCCCCCAGAGGAAAGGGAGGAGTAGAAAAGATTCACAGAAGTAGGTGGAGTGAGGGGCGGAGCATAGGGGAGTGAGGCACAGTTGGGGGAGGAGCCTAGGGATAGGTGGTGGCATAGAGCTGGGGGTGGGGCATGGGTGGAGAGGGGTGGGCCCCCAAAGGAAAGGGAGGAGTAGAAAAGATTCACAGAAGTAGGTGGAGTCAGGGGCGGAGCATAGGGGAGTGAGGCCAACTAGTAAAGAGTACCCCTTCAGCCAACAGAGGGGGGATGATGAGATGGGCACCATGGTAGTGACCCCCAAACATTTTATGACCGAGACCCCATACCCACCCCCAACTACAGAGTTGTGGGGGGGGGGGGGCAAATTTTGGGGAACAGAGCAAAATATGGGTGTTGGGGTGCATTACAAAAGAGGGTGCCAGAAGGCACAGAATGGCTTCGGGTGCGCTACCCATAATTTCTTTCCCCCCCCCTTTTCATGGGGGGGGGGTGGTGGTGGGGGTGTACCCGAAAAGCATAGGGGCAACAGAAGGAACTTAGGGGAACAGGCTTGGGGAACATTTTATTACCGACCGCAAGGGGGGGCACCACACAGACAGACTGTAGTTATGGTATTGAAAGAGGTGACAGCAAGGAGCACGTGGTAAGACACGGCGAGGGGGGCACGGCACCCCAAGTTTTTATTGCCCCCCCCCCCCCCCACCCTCACAGGATCTGTTATGAGGTCTCTTGGGGTAGTTTTATTGAAAACAGATGTTTAGACACTGAAGGGAAGGGGAATGTTGACAAGTGTGCCCCCCATTGTGTGGGTACTGTCCTCCGGGGGTTTCAGGGGGTGATGTCAAGAGGTCTGATGTAACTGACAGTAGTGAAAGGGGCTCTGGCCTTTTCAAGATGCCCGCCATGACAGCTGAGAACATACAAATTTGGTAAATAAGGGGGGTGGCTTGGGGAAGTAGATGAATGAGTCAGGGAGACGGCACATGCGGTAATTGGTTGGATGTGGCGTGGAGAATAATCATGGCATGCAAACCAGGCAGTAGTCCATGAATTGGCAGCATCTGCAGAGAGTTTGGGGTACTCGACAAGTGATTTGTCCTCCTTGGATTGGGTATATAATCCACAGAGGGAAGGTCACAGCTTATAGTTAGGCAGATCATGTATAGCGGATTTAAAGAAGGGTAGTTTGAGTGTGCTGGGAGGGGCTGCACGGAGTGATAAGTGGATGGGGTGCCGAGAAATGTGCATCCAACTGGTCACTGGAGGCTGGACAGTGGCAAAAGCACCTGGGTTACTTGGAGAATTACAAATGGAGGGCCAAAAGGAAGGGTGTTTATGGTCGTTCAAATGCTAGAAAATTCATTGGTGCCCTTCCGAAGGTGGGATACTAAGAGGGAACATTTGATTGGCAATGAGATGGGGGTATTGAAAGGTCACAAACTGTGTCCCAGGCGTAGAGGTATGGGGATCAGATATTCCTGCTAGGGTGTAAGGTGCCACCCTGGCCCTTTTTTGGTGCAGCCTGGTTCCCTCTCTAGTTTCTCTCCAGTGTCTTTCTATCCTGCAGATGATTAGAGCAAGCTTCCTAAAGTTTTTCTTGGCCTTGTATCCCCAATTACGTGCCTGGCATGCCTGGCCTAAGGATACTCCCAAAGAGTGTGCTACTTATATTCTGTGAAGAGCCTCACTAGTTCTGCCTATTTATGCAGCAAACAAGGCAAATCTTACAACCTGCAAAGTTGGAATCTTTGAGATGAAGTAAAGGTTTTTATTTTGGGGAAAATACTCTTCTATGCCTCTTCTCCCATCTGAAGGCCGTGGGCTCCTGTTCCTCTCTCACGTGTCCTTTCAAAGAGACAGATGACACGCTCACCCAATCACTCAGCAAACATCTATGCTTTGACTCTGTCATATTGCCGTTTCTCCTCCAAGTGCCCTCCCTTCCTCACAAATGCCGGATTATCGTTCCTCATTACTCATTCACTCGCTTATTGTAGTCCTCCGCTCCACAGGCCCGGCAAAGACCAACATGGACAAGCGGTACGTCAGCAAACAGATTTAACACTTCTCTCTTCTATGATGGTCATTCTGCTGCCCTCTAGTAACGCTACATGGCAACTGCAGCATGATGATCTGATTTAGAAGGGGGCTGTCCTATGCAAATAATGTCCTCCCATGCTTACTTTGGCCTGAGACACTCACAGGCTTCCACCATGATATGGATTCCAACATATGGTTTTCAGCAGAATTCTAAGCTTGACAACTTGTCTTACGCTAAAGCTTTTCCCACTCGAAGGCCGCTCATGGGACAGCACCCTCATTTAGAAGGGTGCCAAATTGTCTGCAGTCTTCCTCTATACAGAACATGGGCGTTCGTGGGCGTTCGGGGGCCTTGCTTGCTAGCTAAAGACTTAGTGCTGGGTTGTTTAAAGACCCAGGGCCAGGCCAGGCCAGCTGCTGCAACAACAGGCATGATGCAGGCCCAATGAAGCACACGCCGGACTTTACCCCTTTCTGCCTCTTGAAAACTTCAACATGTCTGTCTTCTGATTGCACCTAATAAAGGGAGTTTTACCAGCTCCAAACTTTACCCATCATTTCGTGACTGAGAGCTAACACTAGGCCAATATGCCTAGCCAGCAGCACAGGCTCTATCCCCCTGATTTCACAGCTCTGCTCATACCAAAATGAAAAATCCCCACCACTCAACCTTTTTTACTATTGGAGGGAGGCTTACTTCTGCTCAGTTATGCCCCCTAGGCCACATTCGCGCTACAAAATGCCAAATTCAAAGAAAAAAATGAGTAGATTGATAACTGAAGATAATGTTTTACCCATATTCCACCTACTAATGAAGAAGGGGGCTGCATGGGAGTCAGGAGAGAAAATATTTATCATTTTAGGGCAGTCATGCAAAAACGAGTGTCTGAAATTGCTCCCGGTTTTTATCAAATCGAAATATTAGTTAATGGGCAAAAAAAAAAAATATATATTTTTTTTACCAGCTGTGGCGGGATTCGAACCCTTGTCCTGGGGAGCTTCCAGCACCAGAGGCAGATGACACTGCCGCTGAGCTATTGCTCCTTGCTAGTACTCAGGGATTCAGGAGCGTCTATGAGCTACATATAGGCCCCTGGTCTACATCATACACCATAGCCATGATATAGGGACGATTGGAAATGATATAGATATGGAAGCCCATGTGGTCCAGTGGGTAAGTTCCTGCCTTCCACCCAGATGACCAGGGTTCAAATCCCGGGTTCGGCACCAGATGACTGATGGCGGTGAAGCAGAGGTAAGTCGGTAAGTAAAATGTGTGTGTGTGTGGAGGTGAGGCTGGCTGGTGATTGGTGGATGAAAGATTGGTTGGTGTGTAGGTGAAGATGGACCTGGATGGTGATTGGTGGATGGAAAGAGTGTGAGGAGAGAGGCCTGAATGGTGGATTAAAGAGTGGTTGGTGTGTTTGTGCAGAGTGAGGATGGGTCCAGGCGAAGTGGGAGTGCAGTAGAGGGGAGGAGGCAGAGTGTGAATGGGTGGAGCAAGAATGAGAAGGCGGGGGCACAGTTGGGGGAGGAGCCTAGGATGGTGGATAATAGAGTGGTTGGTGTGTCTGTGCAGAGAGAGTGAGGATGGGTCCAGGCGGAGTGGGAGTGCAGTAGAGGGGAGGAGGCAGAGTGTGAATGGGTGGAGCAAGAATGGTAAGATGAGAGAAGGGGGGCACAATTGGGGGAGGAGCCTAGGGATAGGTGGTGGCATAGAGCTGGGGTGGGGCATGGTTGGAGAGGGGTGGGCCCCCAGAGGAAAGGGAGGAGTAGAAAAGATTCACAGAAGTAGGTGGAGTGAGGGGCGGAGCATAGGGGAGTGAGGCACAGTTGGGGGAGGAGCCTAGGGATAGGTGGTGGCATAGAGCTGGGGGTGGGGCATGGGTGGAGAGGGGTGGGCCCCCAAAGGAAAGGGAGGAGTAGAAAAGATTCACAGAAGTAGGTGGAGTCAGGGGCGGAGCATAGGGGAGTGAGGCCAACTAGTAAAGAGTACCCCTTCAGCCAACAGAGGGGGATGATGAGATGGGCACCATGGTAGTGACCCCCAAACATTTTATGACCGAGACCCCATACCCACCCCCAACTACAGAGTTGTGGGGGGGGGGGCAAATTTTGGGGAACAGAGCAAAATATGGGTGTTGGGGTGCATTACAAAAGAGGGTGCCAGAAGGCACAGAATGGCTTCGGGTGCGCTACCCATAATTTCTTTCCCCCCCCCTTTTCATGGGGGGGGGGGTGGTGGTGGGGGTGTACCCGAAAAGCATAGGGGCAACAGAAGGAACTTAGGGGAACAGGCTTGGGGAACATTTTATTACCGACCGCAAGGGGGGGCACCACAGAGACATACTGTAGTTATGGTATTGAAAGAGGTGACAGCAAGGAGCACGTGGTAAGACACGGCGAGGGGGGCACGGCACCCCAAGTTTTTATTGCCCCCCCCCCCACCCTCACAGGATCTGTTATGAGGTCTCTTGGGGTAGTTTTATTGAAAACAGATGTTTAGACACTGAAGGGAAGGGGAATGTTGACAAGTGTGCCCCCCATTGTGTGGGTACTGTCCTCCGGGGGTGTCAGGGGGTGATGTCAAGAGGTCTGATGTAACTGACAGTAGTGAAAGGGGCTCTGGCCTTTTCAAGATGCCCGCCATGACAGCTGAGAACATACAAATTTGGTAAATAAGGGGGGTGGCTTGGGGAAGTAGATGAATGAGTCAGGGAGACGGCACATGCGGTAATTGGTTGGATGTGGCGTGGAGAATAATCATGGCATGCAAACTAGGCAGTAGTCCATGAATTGGCAGCATCTGCAGAGAGTTTGGGGTACTCGACAAGTGATTTGTCCTCCTTGGATTGGGTATATAATCCACAGAGGGAAGGTCACAGCTTATAGTTAGGCAGATCATGTATAGCGGATTTAAAGAAGGGTAGTTTGAGTGTGCTGGGAGGGGCTGCACGGAGTGATAAGTGGATGGGGTGCCGAGAAATGTGCATCCAACTGGTCACTGGAGGCTGGACAGTGGCAAAAGCACCTGGGTTACTTGGAGAATTACAAATGGAGGGCCAAAAGGAAGGGTGTTTATGGTCGTTCAAATGCTAGAAAATTCATTGGTGCCCTTCCGAAGGTGGGATACTAAGAGGGAACATTTGATTGGCAATGAGATGGGGGTATTGAAAGGTCACAAACTGTGTCCCAGGCGTAGAGGTATGGGGATCAGATATTCCTGCTAGGGTGTAAGGTGCCACCCTGGCCCTTTTTTGGTGCAGCCTGGTTCCCTCTCTAGTTTCTCTCCAGTGTCTTTCTATCCTGCAGATGATTAGAGCAAGCTTCCTAAAGTTTTTCTTGGCCTTGTATCCCCAATTACGTGCCTGGCATGCCTGGCCTAAGGATACTCCCAAAGAGTGTGCTACTTATATTCTGTGAAGAGCCTCACTAGTTCTGCCTATTTATGCAGCAAACAAGGCAAATCTTACAACCTGCAAAGTTGGAATCTTTGAGATGAAGTAAAGGTTTTTATTTTGGGGAAAATACTCTTCTATGCCTCTTCTCCCATCTGAAGGCCGTGGGCTCCTGTTCCTCTCTCACGTGTCCTTTCAAAGAGACAGATGACACGCTCACCCAATCACTCAGCAAACATCTATGCTTTGACTCTGTCATATTGCCGTTTCTCCTCCAAGTGCCCTCCCTTCCTCACAAATGCCGGATTATCGTTCCTCATTACTCATTCACTCGCTTATTGTAGTCCTCCGCTCCACAGGCCCGGCAAAGACCAACATGGACAAGCGGTACGTCAGCAAACAGATTTAACACTTCTCTCTTCTATGATGGTCATTCTGCTGCCCTCTAGTAACGCTACATGGCAACTGCAGCATGATGATCTGATTTAGAAGGGGGCTGTCCTATGCAAATAATGTCCTCCCATGCTTACTTTGGCCTGAGACACTCACAGGCTTCCACCATGATATGGATTCCAACATATGGTTTTCAGCAGAATTCTAAGCTTGACAACTTGTCTTACGCTAAAGCTTTTCCCACTCGAAGGCCGCTCATGGGACAGCACCCTCATTTAGAAGGGTGCCAAATTGTCTGCAGTCTTCCTCTATACAGAACATGGGCGTTCGTGGGCGTTCGGGGGCCTTGCTTGCTAGCTAAAGACTTAGTGCTGGGTTGTTTAAAGACCCAGGGCCAGGCCAGGCCAGCTGCTGCAACAACAGGCATGATGCAGGCCCAATGAAGCACACGCCGGACTTTACCCCTTTCTGCCTCTTGAAAACTTCAACATGTCTGTCTTCTGATTGCACCTAATAAAGGGAGTTTTACCAGCTCCAAACTTTACCCATCATTTCGTGACTGAGAGCTAACACTAGGCCAATATGCCTAGCCAGCAGCACAGGCTCTATCCCCCTGATTTCACAGCTCTGCTCATACCAAAATGAAAAATCCCCACCACTCAACCTTTTTTACTATTGGAGGGAGGCTTACTTCTGCTCAGTTATGCCCCCTAGGCCACATTCGCGCTACAAAATGCCAAATTCAAAGAAAAAAATGAGTAGATTGATAACTGAAGATAATGTTTTACCCATATTCCACCTACTAATGAAGAAGGGGGCTGCATGGGAGTCAGGAGAGAAAATATTTATCATTTTAGGGCAGTCATGCAAAAACGAGTGTCTGAAATTGCTCCCGGTTTTTATCAAATCGAAATATTAGTTAATGGGCAAAAAAAAAAAATATATTTTTTTTTTACCAGCTGTGGCGGGATTCGAACCCTTGTCCTGGGGAGCTTCCAGCACCAGAGGCAGATGACACTGCCGCTGAGCTATTGCTCCTTGCTAGTACTCAGGGATTCAGGAGCGTCTATGAGCTACATATAGGCCCCTGGTCTACATCATACACCATAGCCATGATATAGGGACGATTGGAAATGATATAGATATGGAAGCCCATGTGGTCCAGTGGGTAAGTTCCTGCCTTCCACCCAGATGACCAGGGTTCAAATCCCGGGTTCGGCACCAGATGACTGATGGCGGTGAAGCAGAGGTAAGTCGGTAAGTAAAATGTGTGTGTGTGTGGAGGTGAGGCTGGCTGGTGATTGGTGGATGAAAGATTGGTTGGTGTGTAGGTGAAGATGGACCTGGATGGTGATTGGTGGATGGAAAGAGTGTGAGGAGAGAGGCCTGAATGGTGGATTAAAGAGTGGTTGGTGTGTTTGTGCAGAGTGAGGATGGGTCCAGGCGAAGTGGGAGTGCAGTAGAGGGGAGGAGGCAGAGTGTGAATGGGTGGAGCAAGAATGAGAAGGCGGGGGCACAGTTGGGGGAGGAGCCTAGGATGGTGGATAATAGAGTGGTTGGTGTGTCTGTGCAGAGAGAGTGAGGATGGGTCCAGGCGGAGTGGGAGTGCAGTAGAGGGGAGGAGGCAGAGTGTGAATGGGTGGAGCAAGAATGGTAAGATGAGAGAAGGGGGGCACAATTGGGGGAGGAGCCTAGGGATAGGTGGTGGCATAGAGCTGGGGTGGGGCATGGTTGGAGAGGGGTGGGCCCCCAGAGGAAAGGGAGGAGTAGAAAAGATTCACAGAAGTAGGTGGAGTGAGGGGCGGAGCATAGGGGAGTGAGGCACAGTTGGGGGAGGAGCCTAGGGATAGGTGGTGGCATAGAGCTGGGGGTGGGGCATGGGTGGAGAGGGGTGGGCCCCCAAAGGAAAGGGAGGAGTAGAAAAGATTCACAGAAGTAGGTGGAGTCAGGGGCGGAGCATAGGGGAGTGAGGCCAACTAGTAAAGAGTACCCCTTCAGCCAACAGAGGGGGATGATGAGATGGGCACCATGGTAGTGACCCCCAAACATTTTATGACCGAGACCCCATACCCACCCCCAACTACAGAGTTGTGGGGGGGGGGGCAAATTTTGGGGAACAGAGCAAAATATGGGTGTTGGGGTGCATTACAAAAGAGGGTGCCAGAAGGCACAGAATGGCTTCGGGTGCGCTACCCATAATTTCTTTCCCCCCCCCTTTTCATGGGGGGGGGGGTGGTGGTGGGGGTGTACCCGAAAAGCATAGGGGCAACAGAAGGAACTTAGGGGAACAGGCTTGGGGAACATTTTATTACCGACCGCAAGGGGGGGCACCACAGAGACATACTGTAGTTATGGTATTGAAAGAGGTGACAGCAAGGAGCACGTGGTAAGACACGGCGAGGGGGGCACGGCACCCCAAGTTTTTATTGCCCCCCCCCCCCCACCCTCACAGGATCTGTTATGAGGTCTCTTGGGGTAGTTTTATTGAAAACAGATGTTTAGACACTGAAGGGAAGGGGAATGTTGACAAGTGTGCCCCCCATTGTGTGGGTACTGTCCTCCGGGGGTGTCAGGGGGTGATGTCAAGAGGTCTGATGTAACTGACAGTAGTGAAAGGGGCTCTGGCCTTTTCAAGATGCCCGCCATGACAGCTGAGAACATACAAATTTGGTAAATAAGGGGGGTGGCTTGGGGAAGTAGATGAATGAGTCAGGGAGACGGCACATGCGGTAATTGGTTGGATGTGGCGTGGAGAATAATCATGGCATGCAAACTAGGCAGTAGTCCATGAATTGGCAGCATCTGCAGAGAGTTTGGGGTACTCGACAAGTGATTTGTCCTCCTTGGATTGGGTATATAATCCACAGAGGGAAGGTCACAGCTTATAGTTAGGCAGATCATGTATAGCGGATTTAAAGAAGGGTAGTTTGAGTGTGCTGGGAGGGGCTGCACGGAGTGATAAGTGGATGGGGTGCCGAGAAATGTGCATCCAACTGGTCACTGGAGGCTGGACAGTGGCAAAAGCACCTGGGTTACTTGGAGAATTACAAATGGAGGGCCAAAAGGAAGGGTGTTTATGGTCGTTCAAATGCTAGAAAATTCATTGGTGCCCTTCCGAAGGTGGGATACTAAGAGGGAACATTTGATTGGCAATGAGATGGGGGTATTGAAAGGTCACAAACTGTGTCCCAGGCGTAGAGGTATGGGGATCAGATATTCCTGCTAGGGTGTAAGGTGCCACCCTGGCCCTTTTTTGGTGCAGCCTGGTTCCCTCTCTAGTTTCTCTCCAGTGTCTTTCTATCCTGCAGATGATTAGAGCAAGCTTCCTAAAGTTTTTCTTGGCCTTGTATCCCCAATTACGTGCCTGGCATGCCTGGCCTAAGGATACTCCCAAAGAGTGTGCTACTTATATTCTGTGAAGAGCCTCACTAGTTCTGCCTATTTATGCAGCAAACAAGGCAAATCTTACAACCTGCAAAGTTGGAATCTTTGAGATGAAGTAAAGGTTTTTATTTTGGGGAAAATACTCTTCTATGCCTCTTCTCCCATCTGAAGGCCGTGGGCTCCTGTTCCTCTCTCACGTGTCCTTTCAAAGAGACAGATGACACGCTCACCCAATCACTCAGCAAACATCTATGCTTTGACTCTGTCATATTGCCGTTTCTCCTCCAAGTGCCCTCCCTTCCTCACAAATGCCGGATTATCGTTCCTCATTACTCATTCACTCGCTTATTGTAGTCCTCCGCTCCACAGGCCCGGCAAAGACCAACATGGACAAGCGGTACGTCAGCAAACAGATTTAACACTTCTCTCTTCTATGATGGTCATTCTGCTGCCCTCTAGTAACGCTACATGGCAACTGCAGCATGATGATCTGATTTAGAAGGGGGCTGTCCTATGCAAATAATGTCCTCCCATGCTTACTTTGGCCTGAGACACTCACAGGCTTCCACCATGATATGGATTCCAACATATGGTTTTCAGCAGAATTCTAAGCTTGACAACTTGTCTTACGCTAAAGCTTTTCCCACTCGAAGGCCGCTCATGGGACAGCACCCTCATTTAGAAGGGTGCCAAATTGTCTGCAGTCTTCCTCTATACAGAACATGGGCGTTCGTGGGCGTTCGGGGGCCTTGCTTGCTAGCTAAAGACTTAGTGCTGGGTTGTTTAAAGACCCAGGGCCAGGCCAGGCCAGCTGCTGCAACAACAGGCATGATGCAGGCCCAATGAAGCACACGCCGGACTTTACCCCTTTCTGCCTCTTGAAAACTTCAACATGTCTGTCTTCTGATTGCACCTAATAAAGGGAGTTTTACCAGCTCCAAACTTTACCCATCATTTCGTGACTGAGAGCTAACACTAGGCCAATATGCCTAGCCAGCAGCACAGGCTCTATCCCCCTGATTTCACAGCTCTGCTCATACCAAAATGAAAAATCCCCACCACTCAACCTTTTTTACTATTGGAGGGAGGCTTACTTCTGCTCAGTTATGCCCCCTAGGCCACATTCGCGCTACAAAATGCCAAATTCAAAGAAAAAAATGAGTAGATTGATAACTGAAGATAATGTTTTACCCATATTCCACCTACTAATGAAGAAGGGGGCTGCATGGGAGTCAGGAGAGAAAATATTTATCATTTTAGGGCAGTCATGCAAAAACGAGTGTCTGAAATTGCTCCCGGTTTTTATCAAATCGAAATATTAGTTAATGGGCAAAAAAAAAAAATATATTTTTTTTTTACCAGCTGTGGCGGGATTCGAACCCTTGTCCTGGGGAGCTTCCAGCACCAGAGGCAGATGACACTGCCGCTGAGCTATTGCTCCTTGCTAGTACTCAGGGATTCAGGAGCGTCTATGAGCTACATATAGGCCCCTGGTCTACATCATACACCATAGCCATGATATAGGGACGATTGGAAATGATATAGATATGGAAGCCCATGTGGTCCAGTGGGTAAGTTCCTGCCTTCCACCCAGATGACCAGGGTTCAAATCCCGGGTTCGGCACCAGATGACTGATGGCGGTGAAGCAGAGGTAAGTCGGTAAGTAAAATGTGTGTGTGTGTGGAGGTGAGGCTGGCTGGTGATTGGTGGATGAAAGATTGGTTGGTGTGTAGGTGAAGATGGACCTGGATGGTGATTGGTGGATGGAAAGAGTGTGAGGAGAGAGGCCTGAATGGTGGATTAAAGAGTGGTTGGTGTGTCTGTGCAGAGAGAGTGAGGATGGGTCCAGGCGAAGTGGGAGTGCAGTAGAGAGGAGGAGGCAGAGTGTGAATGGGTGGAGCAAGAATGAGAAGGCGGGGGCACAGTTGGGGGAGGAGCCTAGGATGGTGGATTATAGAGTGGTTGGTGTGTCTGTGCAGAGAGAGTGAGGATGGGTCCAGGCGGAGTGGGAGTGCAGTAGAGGGGAGGAGGCAGAGTGTGAATGGGTGGAGCAAGAATGGTAAGATGAGAGAAGGGGGGCACAATTGGGGGAGGAGCCTAGGGATAGGTGGTGGCATAGAGCTGGGGTGGGGCATGGTTGGAGAGGGGTGGGCCCCCAGAGGAAAGGGAGGAGTAGAAAAGATTCACAGAAGTAGGTGGAGTGAGGGGCGGAGCATAGGGGAGTGAGGCACAGTTGGGGGAGGAGCCTAGGGATAGGTGGTGGCATAGAGCTGGGGGTGGGGCATGGGTGGAGAGGGGTGGGCCCCCAAAGGAAAGGGAGGAGTAGAAAAGATTCACAGAAGTAGGTGGAGTCAGGGGCGGAGCATAGGGGAGTGAGGCCAACTAGTAAAGAGTACCCCTTCAGCCAACAGAGGGGGATGATGAGATGTGCACCATGGTAGTGACCCCCAAACATTTTATGACCGAGACCCCATACCCACCCCCAACTACAGAGTTGTGGGGGGGGGGCAAATTTTGGGGAACAGAGCAAAATATGGGTGTTGGGGTGCATTACAAAAGAGGGTGCCAGAAGGCACAGAATGGCTTCGGGTGCGCTACCCATAATTTCTTTCCCCCCCCCTTTTCATGGGGGGGGGTGGTGGTGGGGGTGTACCCGAAAAGCATAGGGGCAACAGAAGGAACTTAGGGGAACAGGCTTGGGGAACATTTTATTACCGACCGCAAGGGGGGGCACCACACAGACAGACTGTAGTTATGGTATTGAAAGAGGTGACAGCAAGGAGCACGTGGTAAGACACGGCGAGGGGGGCACGGCACCCCAAGTTTTTATTGCCCCCCCCCCACCCTCACAGGATCTGTTATGAGGTCTCTTGGGGTAGTTTTATTGAAAACAGATGTTTAGACACTGAAGGGAAGGGGAATGTTGACAAGTGTGCCCCCCATTGTGTGGGTACTGTCCTCCGGGGGTGTCAGGGGGTGATGTCAAGAGGTCTGATGTAACTGACAGTAGTGAAAGGGGCTCTGGCCTTTTCAAGATGCCCGCCATGACAGCTGAGAACATACAAATTTGGTAAATAAGGGGGGTGGCTTGGGGAAGTAGATGAATGAGTCAGGGAGACGGCACATGCGGTAATTGGTTGGATGTGGCGTGGAGAATAATCATGGCATGCAAACCAGGCAGTAGTCCATGAATTGGCAGCATCTGCAGAGAGTTTGGGGTACTCGACAAGTGATTTGTCCTCCTTGGATTGGGTATATAATCCACAGAGGGAAGGTCACAGCTTATAGTTAGGCAGATCATGTATAGCGGATTTAAAGAAGGGTAGTTTGAGTGTGCTGGGAGGGGCTGCACGGAGTGATAAGTGGATGGGGTGCCGAGAAATGTGCATCCAACTGGTCACTGGAGGCTGGACAGTGGCAAAAGCACCTGGGTTACTTGAAGAATTACAAATGGAGGGCCAAAAGGAAGGGTGTTTATGGTCGTTCAAATGCTAGAAAATTCATTGGTGCCCTTCCGAAGGTGGAATACTAAGAGGGAACATTTGATTGGCAATGAGATGGGGGTATTGAAAGGTCACAAACTGTGTCCCAGGCGTAGAGGTATGGGGATCAGATATTCCTGCTAGGGTGTAAGGTGCCACCCTGGCCCTTTTTTGGTGCAGCCTGGTTCCCTCTCTAGTTTCTCTCCAGTGTCTTTCTATCCTGCAGATGATTAGAGCAAGCTTCCTAAAGTTTTTCTTGGCCTTGTATCCCCAATTACGTGCCTGGCATGCCTGGCCTAAGGATACTCCCAAAGAGTGTGCTACTTATATTCTGTGAAGAGCCTCACTAGTTCTGCCTATTTATGCAGCAAACAAGGCAAATCTTACAACCTGCAAAGTTGGAATCTTTGAGATGAAGTAAAGGTTTTTATTTTGGGGAAAATACTCTTCTATGCCTCTTCTCCCATCTGAAGGCCGTGGGCTCCTGTTCCTCTCTCACGTGTCCTTTCAAAGAGACAGATGACACGCTCACCCAATCACTCAGCAAACATCTATGCTTTGACTCTGTCATATTGCCGTTTCTCCTCCAAGTGCCCTCCCTTCCTCACAAATGCCGGATTATCGTTCCTCATTACTCATTCACTCGCTTATTGTAGTCCTCCGCTCCACAGGCCCGGCAAAGACCAACATGGACAAGCGGTACGTCAGCAAACAGATTTAACACTTCTCTCTTCTATGATGGTCATTCTGCTGCCCTCTAGTAACGCTACATGGCAACTGCAGCATGATGATCTGATTTAGAAGGGGGCTGTCCTATGCAAATAATGTCCTCCCATGCTTACTTTGGCCTGAGACACTCACAGGCTTCCACCATGATATGGATTCCAACATATGGTTTTCAGCAGAATTCTAAGCTTGACAACTTGTCTTACGCTAAAGCTTTTCCCACTCGAAGGCCGCTCATGGGACAGCACCCTCATTTAGAAGGGTGCCAAATTGTCTGCAGTCTTCCTCTATACAGAACATGGGCGTTCGTGGGCGTTCGGGGGCCTTGCTTGCTAGCTAAAGACTTAGTGCTGGGTTGTTTAAAGACCCAGGGCCAGGCCAGGCCAGCTGCTGCAACAACAGGCATGATGCAGGCCCAATGAAGCACACGCCGGACTTTACCCCTTTCTGCCTCTTGAAAACTTCAACATGTCTGTCTTCTGATTGCACCTAATAAAGGGAGTTTTACCAGCTCCAAACTTTACCCATCATTTCGTGACTGAGAGCTAACACTAGGCCAATATGCCTAGCCAGCAGCACAGGCTCTATCCCCCTGATTTCACAGCTCTGCTCATACCAAAATGAAAAATCCCCACCACTCAACCTTTTTTACTATTGGAGGGAGGCTTACTTCTGCTCAGTTATGCCCCCTAGGCCACATTCGCGCTACAAAATGCCAAATTCAAAGAAAAAAATGAGTAGATTGATAACTGAAGATAATGTTTTACCCATATTCCACCTACTAATGAAGAAGGGGGCTGCATGGGAGTCAGGAGAGAAAATATTTATCATTTTAGGGCAGTCATGCAAAAACGAGTGTCTGAAATTGCTCCCGGTTTTTATCAAATCGAAATATTAGTTAATGGGCAAAAAAAAAAAATATATATTTTTTTTACCAGCTGTGGCGGGATTCGAACCCTTGTCCTGGGGAGCTTCCAGCACCAGAGGCAGATGACACTGCCGCTGAGCTATTGCTCCTTGCTAGTACTCAGGGATTCAGGAGCGTCTATGAGCTACATATAGGCCCCTGGTCTACATCATACACCATAGCCATGATATAGGGACGATTGGAAATGATATAGATATGGAAGCCCATGTGGTCCAGTGGGTAAGTTCCTGCCTTCCACCCAGATGACCAGGGTTCAAATCCCGGGTTCGGCACCAGATGACTGATGGCGGTGAAGCAGAGGTAAGTCGGTAAGTAAAATGTGTGTGTGTGTGGAGGTGAGGCTGGCTGGTGATTGGTGGATGAAAGATTGGTTGGTGTGTAGGTGAAGATGGACCTGGATGGTGATTGGTGGATGGAAAGAGTGTGAGGAGAGAGGCCTGAATGGTGGATTAAAGAGTGGTTGGTGTGTTTGTGCAGAGTGAGGATGGGTCCAGGCGAAGTGGGAGTGCAGTAGAGGGGAGGAGGCAGAGTGTGAATGGGTGGAGCAAGAATGAGAAGGCGGGGGCACAGTTGGGGGAGGAGCCTAGGATGGTGGATAATAGAGTGGTTGGTGTGTCTGTGCAGAGAGAGTGAGGATGGGTCCAGGCGGAGTGGGAGTGCAGTAGAGGGGAGGAGGCAGAGTGTGAATGGGTGGAGCAAGAATGGTAAGATGAGAGAAGGGGGGCACAATTGGGGGAGGAGCCTAGGGATAGGTGGTGGCATAGAGCTGGGGTGGGGCATGGTTGGAGAGGGGTGGGCCCCCAGAGGAAAGGGAGGAGTAGAAAAGATTCACAGAAGTAGGTGGAGTGAGGGGCGGAGCATAGGGGAGTGAGGCACAGTTGGGGGAGGAGCCTAGGGATAGGTGGTGGCATAGAGCTGGGGGTGGGGCATGGGTGGAGAGGGGTGGGCCCCCAAAGGAAAGGGAGGAGTAGAAAAGATTCACAGAAGTAGGTGGAGTCAGGGGCGGAGCATAGGGGAGTGAGGCCAACTGCCAACTAGTAAAGAGTACCCCTTCAGCCAACAGAGGGGGATGATGAGATGGGCACCATGGTAGTGACCCCCAAACATTTTATGACCGAGACCCCATACCCACCCCCAACTACAGAGTTGTGGGGGGGGGGGGCAAATTTTGGGGAACAGAGCAAAATATGGGTGTTGGGGTGCATTACAAAAGAGGGTGCCAGAAGGCACAGAATGGCTTCGGGTGCGCTACCCATAATTTCTTTCCCCCCCCCTTTTCATGGGGGGGGGGTGGTGGTGGGGGTGTACCCGAAAAGCATAGGGGCAACAGAAGGAACTTAGGGGAACAGGCTTGGGGAACATTTTATTACCGACCGCAAGGGGGGGCACCACAGAGACATACTGTAGTTATGGTATTGAAAGAGGTGACAGCAAGGAGCACGTGGTAAGACACGGCGAGGGGGGCACGGCACCCCAAGTTTTTATTGCCCCCCCCCCCACCCTCACAGGATCTGTTATGAGGTCTCTTGGGGTAGTTTTATTGAAAACAGATGTTTAGACACTGAAGGGAAGGGGAATGTTGACAAGTGTGCCCCCCATTGTGTGGGTACTGTCCTCCGGGGGTGTCAGGGGGTGATGTCAAGAGGTCTGATGTAACTGACAGTAGTGAAAGGGGCTCTGGCCTTTTCAAGATGCCCGCCATGACAGCTGAGAACATACAAATTTGGTAAATAAGGGGGGTGGCTTGGGGAAGTAGATGAATGAGTCAGGGAGACGGCACATGCGGTAATTGGTTGGATGTGGCGTGGAGAATAATCATGGCATGCAAACTAGGCAGTAGTCCATGAATTGGCAGCATCTGCAGAGAGTTTGGGGTACTCGACAAGTGATTTGTCCTCCTTGGATTGGGTATATAATCCACAGAGGGAAGGTCACAGCTTATAGTTAGGCAGATCATGTATAGCGGATTTAAAGAAGGGTAGTTTGAGTGTGCTGGGAGGGGCTGCACGGAGTGATAAGTGGATGGGGTGCCGAGAAATGTGCATCCAACTGGTCACTGGAGGCTGGACAGTGGCAAAAGCACCTGGGTTACTTGGAGAATTACAAATGGAGGGCCAAAAGGAAGGGTGTTTATGGTCGTTCAAATGCTAGAAAATTCATTGGTGCCCTTCCGAAGGTGGGATACTAAGAGGGAACATTTGATTGGCAATGAGATGGGGGTATTGAAAGGTCACAAACTGTGTCCCAGGCGTAGAGGTATGGGGATCAGATATTCCTGCTAGGGTGTAAGGTGCCACCCTGGCCCTTTTTTGGTGCAGCCTGGTTCCCTCTCTAGTTTCTCTCCAGTGTCTTTCTATCCTGCAGATGATTAGAGCAAGCTTCCTAAAGTTTTTCTTGGCCTTGTATCCCCAATTACGTGCCTGGCATGCCTGGCCTAAGGATACTCCCAAAGAGTGTGCTACTTATATTCTGTGAAGAGCCTCACTAGTTCTGCCTATTTATGCAGCAAACAAGGCAAATCTTACAACCTGCAAAGTTGGAATCTTTGAGATGAAGTAAAGGTTTTTATTTTGGGGAAAATACTCTTCTATGCCTCTTCTCCCATCTGAAGGCCGTGGGCTCCTGTTCCTCTCTCACGTGTCCTTTCAAAGAGACAGATGACACGCTCACCCAATCACTCAGCAAACATCTATGCTTTGACTCTGTCATATTGCCGTTTCTCCTCCAAGTGCCCTCCCTTCCTCACAAATGCCGGATTATCGTTCCTCATTACTCATTCACTCGCTTATTGTAGTCCTCCGCTCCACAGGCCCGGCAAAGACCAACATGGACAAGCGGTACGTCAGCAAACAGATTTAACACTTCTCTCTTCTATGATGGTCATTCTGCTGCCCTCTAGTAACGCTACATGGCAACTGCAGCATGATGATCTGATTTAGAAGGGGGCTGTCCTATGCAAATAATGTCCTCCCATGCTTACTTTGGCCTGAGACACTCACAGGCTTCCACCATGATATGGATTCCAACATATGGTTTTCAGCAGAATTCTAAGCTTGACAACTTGTCTTACGCTAAAGCTTTTCCCACTCGAAGGCCGCTCATGGGACAGCACCCTCATTTAGAAGGGTGCCAAATTGTCTGCAGTCTTCCTCTATACAGAACATGGGCGTTCGTGGGCGTTCGGGGGCCTTGCTTGCTAGCTAAAGACTTAGTGCTGGGTTGTTTAAAGACCCAGGGCCAGGCCAGGCCAGCTGCTGCAACAACAGGCATGATGCAGGCCCAATGAAGCACACGCCGGACTTTACCCCTTTCTGCCTCTTGAAAACTTCAACATGTCTGTCTTCTGATTGCACCTAATAAAGGGAGTTTTACCAGCTCCAAACTTTACCCATCATTTCGTGACTGAGAGCTAACACTAGGCCAATATGCCTAGCCAGCAGCACAGGCTCTATCCCCCTGATTTCACAGCTCTGCTCATACCAAAATGAAAAATCCCCACCACTCAACCTTTTTTACTATTGGAGGGAGGCTTACTTCTGCTCAGTTATGCCCCCTAGGCCACATTCGCGCTACAAAATGCCAAATTCAAAGAAAAAAATGAGTAGATTGATAACTGAAGATAATGTTTTACCCATATTCCACCTACTAATGAAGAAGGGGGCTGCATGGGAGTCAGGAGAGAAAATATTTATCATTTTAGGGCAGTCATGCAAAAACGAGTGTCTGAAATTGCTCCCGGTTTTTATCAAATCGAAATATTAGTTAATGGGCAAAAAAAAAAAATATATATTTTTTTTTACCAGCTGTGGCGGGATTCGAACCCTTGTCCTGGGGAGCTTCCAGCACCAGAGGCAGATGACACTGCCGCTGAGCTATTGCTCCTTGCTAGTACTCAGGGATTCAGGAGCGTCTATGAGCTACATATAGGCCCCTGGTCTACATCATACACCATAGCCATGATATAGGGACGATTGGAAATGATATAGATATGGAAGCCCATGTGGTCCAGTGGGTAAGTTCCTGCCTTCCACCCAGATGACCAGGGTTCAAATCCCGGGTTCGGCACCAGATGACTGATGGCGGTGAAGCAGAGGTAAGTCGGTAAGTAAAATGTGTGTGTGTGTGTGGAGGTGAGGCTGGCTGGTGATTGGTGGATGAAAGATTGGTTGGTGTGTAGGTGAAGATGGACCTGGATGGTGATTGGTGGATGGAAAGAGTGTGAGGAGAGAGGCCTGAATGGTGGATTAAAGAGTGGTTGGTGTGTCTGTGCAGAGAGAGTGAGGATGGGTCCAGGCGAAGTGGGAGTGCAGTAGATGGGAGGAGGCAGAGTGTGAATGGGTGGAGCAAGAATGAGAAGGCGGGGGCACAGTTGGGGGAGGAGCCTAGGATGGTGGATAATAGAGTGGTTGGTGTGTCTGTGCAGAGAGAGTGAGGATGGGTCCAGGCGGAGTGGGAGTGCAGTAGAGGGGAGGAGGCAGAGTGTGAATGGGTGGAGCAAGAATGGTAAGATGAGAGAAGGGGGGCACAATTGGGGGAGGAGCCTAGGGATAGGTGGTGGCATAGAGCTGGGGTGGGGCATGGTTGGAGAGGGGTGGGCCCCCAGAGGAAAGGGAGGAGTAGAAAAGATTCACAGAAGTAGGTGGAGTGAGGGGCGGAGCATAGGGGAGTGAGGCACAGTTGGGGGAGGAGCCTAGGGATAGGTGGTGGCATAGAGCTGGGGGTGGGGCATGGGTGGAGAGGGGTGGGCCCCCAAAGGAAAGGGAGGAGTAGAAAAGATTCACAGAAGTAGGTGGAGTCAGGGGCGGAGCATAGGGGAGTGAGGCCAACTAGTAAAGAGTACCCCTTCAGCCAACAGAGGGGGATGATGAGATGGGCACCATGGTAGTGACCCCCAAACATTTTATGACCGAGACCCCATACCCACCCCCAACTACAGAGTTGTGGGGGGGGGGGCAAATTTTGGGGAACAGAGCAAAATATGGGTGTTGGGGTGCATTACAAAAGAGGGTGCCAGAAGGCACAGAATGGCTTCGGGTGCGCTACCCATAATTTCTTTCCCCCCCCCTTTTCATGGGGGGGGGTGGTGGTGGGGGTGTACCCGAAAAGCATAGGGGCAACAGAAGGAACTTAGGGGAACAGGCTTGGGGAACATTTTATTACCGACCGCAAGGGGGGGCACCACACAGACAGACTGTAGTTATGGTATTGAAAGAGGTGACAGCAAGGAGCACGTGGTAAGACACGGCGAGGGGGGCACGGCACCCCAAGTTTTTATTGCCCCCCCCCCCCCACCCTCACAGGATCTGTTATGAGGTCTCTTGGGGTAGTTTTATTGAAAACAGATGTTTAGACACTGAAGGGAAGGGGAATGTTGACAAGTGTGCCCCCCATTGTGTGGGTACTGTCCTCCGGGGGTGTCAGGGGGTGATGTCAAGAGGTCTGATGTAACTGACAGTAGTGAAAGGGGCTCTGGCCTTTTCAAGATGCCCGCCATGACAGCTGAGAACATACAAATTTGGTAAATAAGGGGGGTGGCTTGGGGAAGTAGATGAATGAGTCAGGGAGACGGCACATGCGGTAATTGGTTGGATGTGGCGTGGAGAATAATCATGGCATGCAAACCAGGCAGTAGTCCATGAATTGGCAGCATCTGCAGAGAGTTTGGGGTACTCGACAAGTGATTTGTCCTCCTTGGATTGGGTATATAATCCACAGAGGGAAGGTCACAGCTTATAGTTAGGCAGATCATGTATAGCGGATTTAAAGAAGGGTAGTTTGAGTGTGCTGGGAGGGGCTGCACGGAGTGATAAGTGGATGGGGTGCCGAGAAATGTGCATCCAACTGGTCACTGGAGGCTGGACAGTGGCAAAAGCACCTGGGTTACTTGGAGAATTACAAATGGAGGGCCAAAAGGAAGGGTGTTTATGGTCGTTCAAATGCTAGAAAATTCATTGGTGCCCTTCCGAAGGTGGGATACTAAGAGGAAACATTTGATTGGCAATGAGATGGGGGTATTGAAAGGTCACAAACTGTGTCCCAGGCGTAGAGGTATGGGGATCAGATATTCCTGCTAGGGTGTAAGGTGCCACCCTGGCCCTTTTTTGGTGCAGCCTGGTTCCCTCTCTAGTTTCTCTCCAGTGTCTTTCTATCCTGCAGATGATTAGAGCAAGCTTCCTAAAGTTTTTCTTGGCCTTGTATCCCCAATTACGTGCCTGGCATGCCTGGCCTAAGGATACTCCCAAAGAGTGTGCTACTTATATTCTGTGAAGAGCCTCACTAGTTCTGCCTATTTATGCAGCAAACAAGGCAAATCTTACAACCTGCAAAGTTGGAATCTTTGAGATGAAGTAAAGGTTTTTATTTTGGGGAAAATACTCTTCTATGCCTCTTCTCCCATCTGAAGGCCGTGGGCTCCTGTTCCTCTCTCACGTGTCCTTTCAAAGAGACAGATGACACGCTCACCCAATCACTCAGCAAACATCTATGCTTTGACTCTGTCATATTGCCGTTTCTCCTCCAAGTGCCCTCCCTTCCTCACAAATGCCGGATTATCGTTCCTCATTACTCATTCACTCGCTTATTGTAGTCCTCCGCTCCACAGGCCCGGCAAAGACCAACATGGACAAGCGGTACGTCAGCAAACAGATTTAACACTTCTCTCTTCTATGATGGTCATTCTGCTGCCCTCTAGTAACGCTACATGGCAACTGCAGCATGATGATCTGATTTAGAAGGGGGCTGTCCTATGCAAATAATGTCCTCCCATGCTTACTTTGGCCTGAGACACTCACAGGCTTCCACCATGATATGGATTCCAACATATGGTTTTCAGCAGAATTCTAAGCTTGACAACTTGTCTTACGCTAAAGCTTTTCCCACTCGAAGGCCGCTCATGGGACAGCACCCTCATTTAGAAGGGTGCCAAATTGTCTGCAGTCTTCCTCTATACAGAACATGGGCGTTCGTGGGCGTTCGGGGGCCTTGCTTGCTAGCTAAAGACTTAGTGCTGGGTTGTTTAAAGACCCAGGGCCAGGCCAGGCCAGCTGCTGCAACAACAGGCATGATGCAGGCCCAATGAAGCACACGCCGGACTTTACCCCTTTCTGCCTCTTGAAAACTTCAACATGTCTGTCTTCTGATTGCACCTAATAAAGGGAGTTTTACCAGCTCCAAACTTTACCCATCATTTCGTGACTGAGAGCTAACACTAGGCCAATATGCCTAGCCAGCAGCACAGGCTCTATCCCCCTGATTTCACAGCTCTGCTCATACCAAAATGAAAAATCCCCACCACTCAACCTTTTTTACTATTGGAGGGAGGCTTACTTCTGCTCAGTTATGCCCCCTAGGCCACATTCGCGCTACAAAATGCCAAATTCAAAGAAAAAAATGAGTAGATTGATAACTGAAGATAATGTTTTACCCATATTCCACCTACTAATGAAGAAGGGGGCTGCATGGGAGTCAGGAGAGAAAATATTTATCATTTTAGGGCAGTCATGCAAAAACGAGTGTCTGAAATTGCTCCCGGTTTTTATCAAATCGAAATATTAGTTAATGGGCAAAAAAAAAAAATATATATTTTTTTTTACCAGCTGTGGCGGGATTCGAACCCTTGTCCTGGGGAGCTTCCAGCACCAGAGGCAGATGACACTGCCGCTGAGCTATTGCTCCTTGCTAGTACTCAGGGATTCAGGAGCGTCTATGAGCTACATATAGGCCCCTGGTCTACATCATACACCATAGCCATGATATAGGGACGATTGGAAATGATATAGATATGGAAGCCCATGTGGTCCAGTGGGTAAGTTCCTGCCTTCCACCCAGATGACCAGGGTTCAAATCCCGGGTTCGGCACCAGATGACTGATGGCGGTGAAGCAGAGGTAAGTCGGTAAGTAAAATGTGTGTGTGTGTGGAGGTGAGGCTGGCTGGTGATTGGTGGATGAAAGATTGGTTGGTGTGTAGGTGAAGATGGACCTGGATGGTGATTGGTGGATGGAAAGAGTGTGAGGAGAGAGGCCTGAATGGTGGATTAAAGAGTGGTTGGTGTGTCTGTGCAGAGAGAGTGAGGATGGGTCCAGGCGAAGTGGGAGTGCAGTAGAGGGGAGGAGGCAGAGTGTGAATGGGTGGAGCAAGAATGAGAAGGCGGGGCACAGTTGGGGGAGGAGCCTAGGATGGTGGATTATAGAGTGGTTGGTGTGTCTGTGCAGAGAGAGTGAGGATGGGTCCAGGCGGAGTGGGAGTGCAGTAGAGGGGAGGAGGCAGAGTGTGAATGGGTGGAGCAAGAATGGTAAGATGAGAGAAGGGGGGCACAATTGGGGGAGGAGCCTAGGGATAGGTGGTGGCATAGAGCTGGGGTGGGGCATGGTTGGAGAGGGGTGGGCCCCCAGAGGAAAGGGAGGAGTAGAAAAGATTCACAGAAGTAGGTGGAGTGAGGGGCGGAGCATAGGGGAGTGAGGCACAGTTGGGGGAGGAGCCTAGGGATAGGTGGTGGCATAGAGCTGGGGGTGGGGCATGGGTGGAGAGGGGTGGGCCCCCAAAGGAAAGGGAGGAGTAGAAAAGATTCACAGAAGTAGGTGGAGTCAGGGGCGGAGCATAGGGGAGTGAGGCCAACTGCCAACTAGTAAAGAGTACCCCTTCAGCCAACAGAGGGGGATGATGAGATGGGCACCATGGTAGTGACCCCCAAACATTTTATGACCGAGACCCCATACCCACCCCCAACTACAGAGTTGTGGGGGGGGGGGGGGCAAATTTTGGGGAACAGAGCAAAATATGGGTGTTGGGGTGCATTACAAAAGAGGGTGCCAGAAGGCACAGAATGGCTTCGGGTGCGCTACCCATAATTTCTTTCCCCCCCCCTTTTCATGGGGGGGGGGGTGGTGGTGGGGGTGTACCCGAAAAGCATAGGGGCAACAGAAGGAACTTAGGGGAACAGGCTTGGGGAACATTTTATTACCGACCGCAAGGGGGGGCACCACAGAGACATACTGTAGTTATGGTATTGAAAGAGGTGACAGCAAGGAGCACGTGGTAAGACACGGCGAGGGGGGCACGGCACCCCAAGTTTTTATTGCCCCCCCCCCCACCCTCACAGGATCTGTTATGAGGTCTCTTGGGGTAGTTTTATTGAAAACAGATGTTTAGACACTGAAGGGAAGGGGAATGTTGACAAGTGTGCCCCCCATTGTGTGGGTACTGTCCTCCGGGGGTGTCAGGGGGTGATGTCAAGAGGTCTGATGTAACTGACAGTAGTGAAAGGGGCTCTGGCCTTTTCAAGATGCCCGCCATGACAGCTGAGAACATACAAATTTGGTAAATAAGGGGGGTGGCTTGGGGAAGTAGATGAATGAGTCAGGGAGACGGCACATGCGGTAATTGGTTGGATGTGGCGTGGAGAATAATCATGGCATGCAAACTAGGCAGTAGTCCATGAATTGGCAGCATCTGCAGAGAGTTTGGGGTACTCGACAAGTGATTTGTCCTCCTTGGATTGGGTATATAATCCACAGAGGGAAGGTCACAGCTTATAGTTAGGCAGATCATGTATAGCGGATTTAAAGAAGGGTAGTTTGAGTGTGCTGGGAGGGGCTGCACGGAGTGATAAGTGGATGGGGTGCCGAGAAATGTGCATCCAACTGGTCACTGGAGGCTGGACAGTGGCAAAAGCACCTGGGTTACTTGGAGAATTACAAATGGAGGGCCAAAAGGAAGGGTGTTTATGGTCGTTCAAATGCTAGAAAATTCATTGGTGCCCTTCCGAAGGTGGGATACTAAGAGGAAACATTTGATTGGCAATGAGATGGGGGTATTGAAAGGTCACAAACTGTGTCCCAGGCGTAGAGGTATGGGGATCAGATATTCCTGCTAGGGTGTAAGGTGCCACCCTGGCCCTTTTTTGGTGCAGCCTGGTTCCCTCTCTAGTTTCTCTCCAGTGTCTTTCTATCCTGCAGATGATTAGAGCAAGCTTCCTAAAGTTTTTCTTGGCCTTGTATCCCCAATTACGTGCCTGGCATGCCTGGCCTAAGGATACTCCCAAAGAGTGTGCTACTTATATTCTGTGAAGAGCCTCACTAGTTCTGCCTATTTATGCAGCAAACAAGGCAAATCTTACAACCTGCAAAGTTGGAATCTTTGAGATGAAGTAAAGGTTTTTATTTTGGGGAAAATACTCTTCTATGCCTCTTCTCCCATCTGAAGGCCGTGGGCTCCTGTTCCTCTCTCACGTGTCCTTTCAAAGAGACAGATGACACGCTCACCCAATCACTCAGCAAACATCTATGCTTTGACTCTGTCATATTGCCGTTTCTCCTCCAAGTGCCCTCCCTTCCTCACAAATGCCGGATTATCGTTCCTCATTACTCATTCACTCGCTTATTGTAGTCCTCCGCTCCACAGGCCCGGCAAAGACCAACATGGACAAGCGGTACGTCAGCAAACAGATTTAACACTTCTCTCTTCTATGATGGTCATTCTGCTGCCCTCTAGTAACGCTACATGGCAACTGCAGCATGATGATCTGATTTAGAAGGGGGCTGTCCTATGCAAATAATGTCCTCCCATGCTTACTTTGGCCTGAGACACTCACAGGCTTCCACCATGATATGGATTCCAACATATGGTTTTCAGCAGAATTCTAAGCTTGACAACTTGTCTTACGCTAAAGCTTTTCCCACTCGAAGGCCGCTCATGGGACAGCACCCTCATTTAGAAGGGTGCCAAATTGTCTGCAGTCTTCCTCTATACAGAACATGGGCGTTCGTGGGCGTTCGGGGGCCTTGCTTGCTAGCTAAAGACTTAGTGCTGGGTTGTTTAAAGACCCAGGGCCAGGCCAGGCCAGCTGCTGCAACAACAGGCATGATGCAGGCCCAATGAAGCACACGCCGGACTTTACCCCTTTCTGCCTCTTGAAAACTTCAACATGTCTGTCTTCTGATTGCACCTAATAAAGGGAGTTTTACCAGCTCCAAACTTTACCCATCATTTCGTGACTGAGAGCTAACACTAGGCCAATATGCCTAGCCAGCAGCACAGGCTCTATCCCCCTGATTTCACAGCTCTGCTCATACCAAAATGAAAAATCCCCACCACTCAACCTTTTTTACTATTGGAGGGAGGCTTACTTCTGCTCAGTTATGCCCCCTAGGCCACATTCGCGCTACAAAATGCCAAATTCAAAGAAAAAAATGAGTAGATTGATAACTGAAGATAATGTTTTACCCATATTCCACCTACTAATGAAGAAGGGGGCTGCATGGGAGTCAGGAGAGAAAATATTTATCATTTTAGGGCAGTCATGCAAAAACGAGTGTCTGAAATTGCTCCCGGTTTTTATCAAATCGAAATATTAGTTAATGGGCAAAAAAAAAAAATATATATTTTTTTAACCAGCTGTGGCGGGATTCGAACCCTTGTCCTGGGGAGCTTCCAGCACCAGAGGCAGATGACACTGCCGCTGAGCTATTGCTCCTTGCTAGTACTCAGGGATTCAGGAGCGTCTATGAGCTACATATAGGCCCCTGGTCTACATCATACACCATAGCCATGATATAGGGACGATTGGAAATGATATAGATATGGAAGCCCATGTGGTCCAGTGGGTAAGTTCCTGCCTTCCACCCAGATGACCAGGGTTCAAATCCCGGGTTCGGCACCAGATGACTGATGGCGGTGAAGCAGAGGTAAGTCGGTAAGTAAAATGTGTGTGTGTGTGGAGGTGAGGCTGGCTGGTGATTGGTGGATGAAAGATTGGTTGGTGTGTAGGTGAAGATGGACCTGGATGGTGATTGGTGGATGGAAAGAGTGTGAGGAGAGAGGCCTGAATGGTGGATTAAAGAGTGGTTGGTGTGTTTGTGCAGAGTGAGGATGGGTCCAGGCGAAGTGGGAGTGCAGTAGAGGGGAGGAGGCAGAGTGTGAATGGGTGGAGCAAGAATGAGAAGGCGGGGGCACAGTTGGGGGAGGAGCCTAGGATGGTGGATAATAGAGTGGTTGGTGTGTCTGTGCAGAGAGAGTGAGGATGGGTCCAGGCGGAGTGGGAGTGCAGTAGAGGGGAGGAGGCAGAGTGTGAATGGGTGGAGCAAGAATGGTAAGATGAGAGAAGGGGGGCACAATTGGGGGAGGAGCCTAGGGATAGGTGGTGGCATAGAGCTGGGGTGGGGCATGGTTGGAGAGGGGTGGGCCCCCAGAGGAAAGGGAGGAGTAGAAAAGATTCACAGAAGTAGGTGGAGTGAGGGGCGGAGCATAGGGGAGTGAGGCACAGTTGGGGGAGGAGCCTAGGGATAGGTGGTGGCATAGAGCTGGGGGTGGGGCATGGGTGGAGAGGGGTGGGCCTCCAAAGGAAAGGGAGGAGTAGAAAAGATTCACAGAAGTAGGTGGAGTCAGGGGCGGAGCATAGGGGAGTGAGGCCAACTAGTAAAGAGTACCCCTTCAGCCAACAGAGGGGGATGATGAGATGGGCACCATGGTAGTGACCCCCAAACATTTTATGACCGAGACCCCATACCCACCCCCAACTACAGAGTTGTGGGGGGGGGGGCAAATTTTGGGGAACAGAGCAAAATATGGGTGTTGGGGTGCATTACAAAAGAGGGTGCCAGAAGGCACAGAATGGCTTCGGGTGCGCTACCCATAATTTCTTTCCCCCCCCCCTTTTCATGGGGGGGGGTGGTGGTGGGGGTGTACCCGAAAAGCATAGGGGCAACAGAAGGAACTTAGGGGAACAGGCTTGGGGAACATTTTATTACCGACCGCAAGGGGGGGCACCACACAGACAGACTGTAGTTATGGTATTGAAAGAGGTGACAGCAAGGAGCACGTGGTAAGACACGGCGAGGGGGGCACGGCACCCCAAGTTTTTATTGCCCCCCCCCCCACCCTCACAGGATCTGTTATGAGGTCTCTTGGGGTAGTTTTATTGAAAACAGATGTTTAGACACTGAAGGGAAGGGGAATGTTGACAAGTGTGCCCCCCATTGTGTGGGTACTGTCCTCCGGGGGTGTCAGGGGGTGATGTCAAGAGGTCTGATGTAACTGACAGTAGTGAAAGGGGCTCTGGCCTTTTCAAGATGCCCGCCATGACAGCTGAGAACATACACATTTGGTAAATAAGGGGGGTGGCTTGGGGAAGTAGATGAATGAGTCAGGGAGACGGCACATGCGGTAATTGGTTGGATGTGGCGTGGAGAATAATCATGGCATGCAAACCAGGCAGTAGTCCATGAATTGGCAGCATCTGCAGAGAGTTTGGGGTACTCGACAAGTGATTTGTCCTCCTTGGATTGGGTATATAATCCACAGAGGGAAGGTCACAGCTTATAGTTAGGCAGATCATGTATAGCGGATTTAAAGAAGGGTAGTTTGAGTGTGCTGGGAGGGGCTGCACGGAGTGATAAGTGGATGGGGTGCCGAGAAATGTGCATCCAACTGGTCACTGGAGGCTGGACAGTGGCAAAAGCACCTGGGTTACTTGAAGAATTACAAATGGAGGGCCAAAAGGAAGGGTGTTTATGGTCGTTCAAATGCTAGAAAATTCATTGGTGCCCTTCCGAAGGTGGAATACTAAGAGGGAACATTTGATTGGCAATGAGATGGGGGTATTGAAAGGTCACAAACTGTGTCCCAGGCGTAGAGGTATGGGGATCAGATATTCCTGCTAGGGTGTAAGGTGCCACCCTGGCCCTTTTTTGGTGCAGCCTGGTTCCCTCTCTAGTTTCTCTCCAGTGTCTTTCTATCCTGCAGATGATTAGAGCAAGCTTCCTAAAGTTTTTCTTGGCCTTGTATCCCCAATTACGTGCCTGGCATGCCTGGCCTAAGGATACTCCCAAAGAGTGTGCTACTTATATTCTGTGAAGAGCCTCACTAGTTCTGCCTATTTATGCAGCAAACAAGGCAAATCTTACAACCTGCAAAGTTGGAATCTTTGAGATGAAGTAAAGGTTTTTATTTTGGGGAAAATACTCTTCTATGCCTCTTCTCCCATCTGAAGGCCGTGGGCTCCTGTTCCTCTCTCACGTGTCCTTTCAAAGAGACAGATGACACGCTCACCCAATCACTCAGCAAACATCTATGCTTTGACTCTGTCATATTGCCGTTTCTCCTCCAAGTGCCCTCCCTTCCTCACAAATGCCGGATTATCGTTCCTCATTACTCATTCACTCGCTTATTGTAGTCCTCCGCTCCACAGGCCCGGCAAAGACCAACATGGACAAGCGGTACGTCAGCAAACAGATTTAACACTTCTCTCTTCTATGATGGTCATTCTGCTGCCCTCTAGTAACGCTACATGGCAACTGCAGCATGATGATCTGATTTAGAAGGGGGCTGTCCTATGCAAATAATGTCCTCCCATGCTTACTTTGGCCTGAGACACTCACAGGCTTCCACCATGATATGGATTCCAACATATGGTTTTCAGCAGAATTCTAAGCTTGACAACTTGTCTTACGCTAAAGCTTTTCCCACTCGAAGGCCGCTCATGGGACAGCACCCTCATTTAGAAGGGTGCCAAATTGTCTGCAGTCTTCCTCTATACAGAACATGGGCGTTCGTGGGCGTTCGGGGGCCTTGCTTGCTAGCTAAAGACTTAGTGCTGGGTTGTTTAAAGACCCAGGGCCAGGCCAGGCCAGCTGCTGCAACAACAGGCATGATGCAGGCCCAATGAAGCACACGCCGGACTTTACCCCTTTCTGCCTCTTGAAAACTTCAACATGTCTGTCTTCTGATTGCACCTAATAAAGGGAGTTTTACCAGCTCCAAACTTTACCCATCATTTCGTGACTGAGAGCTAACACTAGGCCAATATGCCTAGCCAGCAGCACAGGCTCTATCCCCCTGATTTCACAGCTCTGCTCATACCAAAATGAAAAATCCCCACCACTCAACCTTTTTTACTATTGGAGGGAGGCTTACTTCTGCTCAGTTATGCCCCCTAGGCCACATTCGCGCTACAAAATGCCAAATTCAAAGAAAAAAATGAGTAGATTGATAACTGAAGATAATGTTTTACCCATATTCCACCTACTAATGAAGAAGGGGGCTGCATGGGAGTCAGGAGAGAAAATATTTATCATTTTAGGGCAGTCATGCAAAAACGAGTGTCTGAAATTGCTCCCGGTTTTTATCAAATCGAAATATTAGTTAATGGGCAAAAAAAAAAAATATATATTTTTTTTACCAGCTGTGGCGGGATTCTAACCCTTGTCCTGGGGAGCTTCCAGCACCAGAGGCAGATGACACTGCCGCTGAGCTATTGCTCCTTGCTAGTACTCAGGGATTCAGGAGCGTCTATGAGCTACATATAGGCCCCTGGTCTACATCATACACCATAGCCATGATATAGGGACGATTGGAAATGATATAGATATGGAAGCCCATGTGGTCCAGTGGGTAAGTTCCTGCCTTCCACCCAGATGACCAGGGTTCAAATCCCGGGTTCGGCACCAGATGACTGATGGCGGTGAAGCAGAGGTAAGTCGGTAAGTAAAATGTGTGTGTGTGTGGAGGTGAGGCTGGCTGGTGATTGGTGGATGAAAGATTGGTTGGTGTGTAGGTGAAGATGGACCTGGATGGTGATTGGTGGATGGAAAGAGTGTGAGGAGAGAGGCCTGAATGGTGGATTAAAGAGTGGTTGGTGTGTCTGTGCAGAGAGAGTGAGGATGGGTCCAGGCGAAGTGGGAGTGCAGTAGAGGGGAGGAGGCAGAGTGTGAATGGGTGGAGCAAGAATGAGAAGGCGGGGCACAGTTGGGGGAGGAGCCTAGGATGGTGGATTATAGAGTGGTTGGTGTGTCTGTGCAGAGAGAGTGAGGATGGGTCCAGGCGGAGTGGGAGTGCAGTAGAGGGGAGGAGGCAGAGTGTGAATGGGTGGAGCAAGAATGGTAAGATGAGAGAAGGGGGGCACAATTGGGGGAGGAGCCTAGGGATAGGTGGTGGCATAGAGCTGGGGTGGGGCATGGTTGGAGAGGGGTGGGCCCCCAGAGGAAAGGGAGGAGTAGAAAAGATTCACAGAAGTAGGTGGAGTGAGGGGCGGAGCATAGGGGAGTGAGGCACAGTTGGGGGAGGAGCCTAGGGATAGGTGGTGGCATAGAGCTGGGGGTGGGGCATGGGTGGAGAGGGGTGGGCCCCCAAAGGAAAGGGAGGAGTAGAAAAGATTCACAGAAGTAGGTGGAGTCAGGGGCGGAGCATAGGGGAGTGAGGCAAACTGCCAACTAGTAAAGAGTACCCCTTCAGCCAACAGAGGGGGATGATGAGATGGGCACCATGGTAGTGACCCCCAAACATTTTATGACCGAGACCCCATACCCACCCCCAACTACAGAGTTGTGGGGGGGGGGGGGCAAATTTTGGGGAACAGAGCAAAATATGGGTGTTGGGGTGCATTACAAAAGAGGGTGCCAGAAGGCACAGAATGGCTTCGGGTGCGCTACCCATAATTTCTTTCCCCCCCCCTTTTCATGGGGGGGGGGGTGGTGGTGGGGGTGTACCCGAAAAGCATAGGGGCAACAGAAGGAACTTAGGGGAACAGGCTTGGGGAACATTTTATTACCGACCGCAAGGGGGGGCACCACAGAGACATACTGTAGTTATGGTATTGAAAGAGGTGACAGCAAGGAGCACGTGGTAAGACACGGCGAGGGGGGCACGGCACCCCAAGTTTTTATTGCCCCCCCCCCCACCCTCACAGGATCTGTTATGAGGTCTCTTGGGGTAGTTTTATTGAAAACAGATGTTTAGACACTGAAGGGAAGGGGAATGTTGACAAGTGTGCCCCCCATTGTGTGGGTACTGTCCTCCGGGGGTGTCAGGGGGTGATGTCAAGAGGTCTGATGTAACTGACAGTAGTGAAAGGGGCTCTGGCCTTTTCAAGATGCCCGCCATGACAGCTGAGAACATACAAATTTGGTAAATAAGGGGGGTGGCTTGGGGAAGTAGATGAATGAGTCAGGGAGACGGCACATGCGGTAATTGGTTGGATGTGGCGTGGAGAATAATCATGGCATGCAAACTAGGCAGTAGTCCATGAATTGGCAGCATCTGCAGAGAGTTTGGGGTACTCGACAAGTGATTTGTCCTCCTTGGATTGGGTATATAATCCACAGAGGGAAGGTCACAGCTTATAGTTAGGCAGATCATGTATAGCGGATTTAAAGAAGGGTAGTTTGAGTGTGCTGGGAGGGGCTGCACGGAGTGATAAGTGGATGGGGTGCCGAGAAATGTGCATCCAACTGGTCACTGGAGGCTGGACAGTGGCAAAAGCACCTGGGTTACTTGGAGAATTACAAATGGAGGGCCAAAAGGAAGGGTGTTTATGGTCGTTCAAATGCTAGAAAATTCATTGGTGCCCTTCCGAAGGTGGGATACTAAGAGGAAACATTTGATTGGCAATGAGATGGGGGTATTGAAAGGTCACAAACTGTGTCCCAGGCGTAGAGGTATGGGGATCAGATATTCCTGCTAGGGTGTAAGGTGCCACCCTGGCCCTTTTTTGGTGCAGCCTGGTTCCCTCTCTAGTTTCTCTCCAGTGTCTTTCTATCCTGCAGATGATTAGAGCAAGCTTCCTAAAGTTTTTCTTGGCCTTGTATCCCCAATTACGTGCCTGGCATGCCTGGCCTAAGGATACTCCCAAAGAGTGTGCTACTTATATTCTGTGAAGAGCCTCACTAGTTCTGCCTATTTATGCAGCAAACAAGGCAAATCTTACAACCTGCAAAGTTGGAATCTTTGAGATGAAGTAAAGGTTTTTATTTTGGGGAAAATACTCTTCTATGCCTCTTCTCCCATCTGAAGGCCGTGGGCTCCTGTTCCTCTCTCACGTGTCCTTTCAAAGAGACAGATGACACGCTCACCCAATCACTCAGCAAACATCTATGCTTTGACTCTGTCATATTGCCGTTTCTCCTCCAAGTGCCCTCCCTTCCTCACAAATGCCGGATTATCGTTCCTCATTACTCATTCACTCGCTTATTGTAGTCCTCCGCTCCACAGGCCCGGCAAAGACCAACATGGACAAGCGGTACGTCAGCAAACAGATTTAACACTTCTCTCTTCTATGATGGTCATTCTGCTGCCCTCTAGTAACGCTACATGGCAACTGCAGCATGATGATCTGATTTAGAAGGGGGCTGTCCTATGCAAATAATGTCCTCCCATGCTTACTTTGGCCTGAGACACTCACAGGCTTCCACCATGATATGGATTCCAACATATGGTTTTCAGCAGAATTCTAAGCTTGACAACTTGTCTTACGCTAAAGCTTTTCCCACTCGAAGGCCGCTCATGGGACAGCACCCTCATTTAGAAGGGTGCCAAATTGTCTGCAGTCTTCCTCTATACAGAACATGGGCGTTCGTGGGCGTTCGGGGGCCTTGCTTGCTAGCTAAAGACTTAGTGCTGGGTTGTTTAAAGACCCAGGGCCAGGCCAGGCCAGCTGCTGCAACAACAGGCATGATGCAGGCCCAATGAAGCACACGCCGGACTTTACCCCTTTCTGCCTCTTGAAAACTTCAACATGTCTGTCTTCTGATTGCACCTAATAAAGGGAGTTTTACCAGCTCCAAACTTTACCCATCATTTCGTGACTGAGAGCTAACACTAGGCCAATATGCCTAGCCAGCAGCACAGGCTCTATCCCCCTGATTTCACAGCTCTGCTCATACCAAAATGAAAAATCCCCACCACTCAACCTTTTTTACTATTGGAGGGAGGCTTACTTCTGCTCAGTTATGCCCCCTAGGCCACATTCGCGCTACAAAATGCCAAATTCAAAGAAAAAAATGAGTAGATTGATAACTGAAGATAATGTTTTACCCATATTCCACCTACTAATGAAGAAGGGGGCTGCATGGGAGTCAGGAGAGAAAATATTTATCATTTTAGGGCAGTCATGCAAAAACGAGTGTCTGAAATTGCTCCCGGTTTTTATCAAATCGAAATATTAGTTAATGGGCAAAAAAAAAAAATATATATTTTTTTTTACCAGCTGTGGCGGGATTCGAACCCTTGTCCTGGGGAGCTTCCAGCACCAGAGGCAGATGACACTGCCGCTGAGCTATTGCTCCTTGCTAGTACTCAGGGATTCAGGAGCGTCTATGAGCTACATATAGGCCCCTGGTCTACATCATACACCATAGCCATGATATAGGGACGATTGGAAATGATATAGATATGGAAGCCCATGTGGTCCAGTGGGTAAGTTCCTGCCTTCCACCCAGATGACCAGGGTTCAAATCCCGGGTTCGGCACCAGATGACTGATGGCGGTGAAGCAGAGGTAAGTCGGTAAGTAAAATGTGTGTGTGTGTGGAGGTGAGGCTGGCTGGTGATTGGTGGATGAAAGATTGGTTGGTGTGTAGGTGAAGATGGACCTGGATGGTGATTGGTGGATGGAAAGAGTGTGAGGAGAGAGGCCTGAATGGTGGATTAAAGAGTGGTTGGTGTGTTTGTGCAGAGTGAGGATGGGTCCAGGCGAAGTGGGAGTGCAGTAGAGGGGAGGAGGCAGAGTGTGAATGGGTGGAGCAAGAATGAGAAGGCGGGGGCACAGTTGGGGGAGGAGCCTAGGATGGTGGATAATAGAGTGGTTGGTGTGTCTGTGCAGAGAGAGTGAGGATGGGTCCAGGCGGAGTGGGAGTGCAGTAGAGGGGAGGAGGCAGAGTGTGAATGGGTGGAGCAAGAATGGTAAGATGAGAGAAGGGGGGCACAATTGGGGGAGGAGCCTAGGGATAGGTGGTGGCATAGAGCTGGGGTGGGGCATGGTTGGAGAGGGGTGGGCCCCCAGAGGAAAGGGAGGAGTAGAAAAGATTCACAGAAGTAGGTGGAGTGAGGGGCGGAGCATAGGGGAGTGAGGCACAGTTGGGGGAGGAGCCTAGGGATAGGTGGTGGCATAGAGCTGGGGGTGGGGCATGGGTGGAGAGGGGTGGGCCTCCAAAGGAAAGGGAGGAGTAGAAAAGATTCACAGAAGTAGGTGGAGTCAGGGGCGGAGCATAGGGGAGTGAGGCCAACTAGTAAAGAGTACCCCTTCAGCCAACAGAGGGGGATGATGAGATGGGCACCATGGTAGTGACCCCCAAACATTTTATGACCGAGACCCCATACCCACCCCCAACTACAGAGTTGTGGGGGGGGGGGCAAATTTTGGGGAACAGAGCAAAATATGGGTGTTGGGGTGCATTACAAAAGAGGGTGCCAGAAGGCACAGAATGGCTTCGGGTGCGCTACCCATAATTTCTTTCCCCCCCCCCTTTTCATGGGGGGGGGTGGTGGTGGGGGTGTACCCGAAAAGCATAGGGGCAACAGAAGGAACTTAGGGGAACAGGCTTGGGGAACATTTTATTACCGACCGCAAGGGGGGGCACCACACAGACAGACTGTAGTTATGGTATTGAAAGAGGTGACAGCAAGGAGCACGTGGTAAGACACGGCGAGGGGGGCACGGCACCCCAAGTTTTTATTGCCCCCCCCCCCACCCTCACAGGATCTGTTATGAGGTCTCTTGGGGTAGTTTTATTGAAAACAGATGTTTAGACACTGAAGGGAAGGGGAATGTTGACAAGTGTGCCCCCCATTGTGTGGGTACTGTCCTCCGGGGGTGTCAGGGGGTGATGTCAAGAGGTCTGATGTAACTGACAGTAGTGAAAGGGGCTCTGGCCTTTTCAAGATGCCCGCCATGACAGCTGAGAACATACACATTTGGTAAATAAGGGGGGTGGCTTGGGGAAGTAGATGAATGAGTCAGGGAGACGGCACATGCGGTAATTGGTTGGATGTGGCGTGGAGAATAATCATGGCATGCAAACCAGGCAGTAGTCCATGAATTGGCAGCATCTGCAGAGAGTTTGGGGTACTCGACAAGTGATTTGTCCTCCTTGGATTGGGTATATAATCCACAGAGGGAAGGTCACAGCTTATAGTTAGGCAGATCATGTATAGCGGATTTAAAGAAGGGTAGTTTGAGTGTGCTGGGAGGGGCTGCACGGAGTGATAAGTGGATGGGGTGCCGAGAAATGTGCATCCAACTGGTCACTGGAGGCTGGACAGTGGCAAAAGCACCTGGGTTACTTGAAGAATTACAAATGGAGGGCCAAAAGGAAGGGTGTTTATGGTCGTTCAAATGCTAGAAAATTCATTGGTGCCCTTCCGAAGGTGGAATACTAAGAGGGAACATTTGATTGGCAATGAGATGGGGGTATTGAAAGGTCACAAACTGTGTCCCAGGCGTAGAGGTATGGGGATCAGATATTCCTGCTAGGGTGTAAGGTGCCACCCTGGCCCTTTTTTGGTGCAGCCTGGTTCCCTCTCTAGTTTCTCTCCAGTGTCTTTCTATCCTGCAGATGATTAGAGCAAGCTTCCTAAAGTTTTTCTTGGCCTTGTATCCCCAATTACGTGCCTGGCATGCCTGGCCTAAGGATACTCCCAAAGAGTGTGCTACTTATATTCTGTGAAGAGCCTCACTAGTTCTGCCTATTTATGCAGCAAACAAGGCAAATCTTACAACCTGCAAAGTTGGAATCTTTGAGATGAAGTAAAGGTTTTTATTTTGGGGAAAATACTCTTCTATGCCTCTTCTCCCATCTGAAGGCCGTGGGCTCCTGTTCCTCTCTCACGTGTCCTTTCAAAGAGACAGATGACACGCTCACCCAATCACTCAGCAAACATCTATGCTTTGACTCTGTCATATTGCCGTTTCTCCTCCAAGTGCCCTCCCTTCCTCACAAATGCCGGATTATCGTTCCTCATTACTCATTCACTCGCTTATTGTAGTCCTCCGCTCCACAGGCCCGGCAAAGACCAACATGGACAAGCGGTACGTCAGCAAACAGATTTAACACTTCTCTCTTCTATGATGGTCATTCTGCTGCCCTCTAGTAACGCTACATGGCAACTGCAGCATGATGATCTGATTTAGAAGGGGGCTGTCCTATGCAAATAATGTCCTCCCATGCTTACTTTGGCCTGAGACACTCACAGGCTTCCACCATGATATGGATTCCAACATATGGTTTTCAGCAGAATTCTAAGCTTGACAACTTGTCTTACGCTAAAGCTTTTCCCACTCGAAGGCCGCTCATGGGACAGCACCCTCATTTAGAAGGGTGCCAAATTGTCTGCAGTCTTCCTCTATACAGAACATGGGCGTTCGTGGGCGTTCGGGGGCCTTGCTTGCTAGCTAAAGACTTAGTGCTGGGTTGTTTAAAGACCCAGGGCCAGGCCAGGCCAGCTGCTGCAACAACAGGCATGATGCAGGCCCAATGAAGCACACGCCGGACTTTACCCCTTTCTGCCTCTTGAAAACTTCAACATGTCTGTCTTCTGATTGCACCTAATAAAGGGAGTTTTACCAGCTCCAAACTTTACCCATCATTTCGTGACTGAGAGCTAACACTAGGCCAATATGCCTAGCCAGCAGCACAGGCTCTATCCCCCTGATTTCACAGCTCTGCTCATACCAAAATGAAAAATCCCCACCACTCAACCTTTTTTACTATTGGAGGGAGGCTTACTTCTGCTCAGTTATGCCCCCTAGGCCACATTCGCGCTACAAAATGCCAAATTCAAAGAAAAAAATGAGTAGATTGATAACTGAAGATAATGTTTTACCCATATTCCACCTACTAATGAAGAAGGGGGCTGCATGGGAGTCAGGAGAGAAAATATTTATCATTTTAGGGCAGTCATGCAAAAACGAGTGTCTGAAATTGCTCCCGGTTTTTATCAAATCGAAATATTAGTTAATGGGCAAAAAAAAAAAATATATATTTTTTTTACCAGCTGTGGCGGGATTCGAACCCTTGTCCTGGGGAGCTTCCAGCACCAGAGGCAGATGACACTGCCGCTGAGCTATTGCTCCTTGCTAGTACTCAGGGATTCAGGAGCGTCTATGAGCTACATATAGGCCCCTGGTCTACATCATACACCATAGCCATGATATAGGGACGATTGGAAATGATATAGATATGGAAGCCCATGTGGTCCAGTGGGTAAGTTCCTGCCTTCCACCCAGATGACCAGGGTTCAAATCCCGGGTTCGGCACCAGATGACTGATGGCGGTGAAGCAGAGGTAAGTCGGTAAGTAAAATGTGTGTGTGTGTGGAGGTGAGGCTGGCTGGTGATTGGTGGATGAAAGATTGGTTGGTGTGTAGGTGAAGATGGACCTGGATGGTGATTGGTGGATGGAAAGAGTGTGAGGAGAGAGGCCTGAATGGTGGATTAAAGAGTGGTTGGTGTGTCTGTGCAGAGAGAGTGAGGATGGGTCCAGGCGAAGTGGGAGTGCAGTAGAGGGGAGGAGGCAGAGTGTGAATGGGTGGAGCAAGAATGAGAAGGCGGGGCACAGTTGGGGGAGGAGCCTAGGATGGTGGATTATAGAGTGGTTGGTGTGTCTGTGCAGAGAGAGTGAGGATGGGTCCAGGCGGAGTGGGAGTGCAGTAGAGGGGAGGAGGCAGAGTGTGAATGGGTGGAGCAAGAATGGTAAGATGAGAGAAGGGGGGCACAATTGGGGGAGGAGCCTAGGGATAGGTGGTGGCATAGAGCTGGGGTGGGGCATGGTTGGAGAGGGGTGGGCCCCCAGAGGAAAGGGAGGAGTAGAAAAGATTCACAGAAGTAGGTGGAGTGAGGGGCGGAGCATAGGGGAGTGAGGCACAGTTGGGGGAGGAGCCTAGGGATAGGTGGTGGCATAGAGCTGGGGGTGGGGCATGGGTGGAGAGGGGTGGGCCCCCAAAGGAAAGGGAGGAGTAGAAAAGATTCACAGAAGTAGGTGGAGTCAGGGGCGGAGCATAGGGGAGTGAGGCAAACTGCCAACTAGTAAAGAGTACCCCTTCAGCCAACAGAGGGGGATGATGAGATGGGCACCATGGTAGTGACCCCCAAACATTTTATGACCGAGACCCCATACCCACCCCCAACTACAGAGTTGTGGGGGGGGGGGGGCAAATTTTGGGGAACAGAGCAAAATATGGGTGTTGGGGTGCATTACAAAAGAGGGTGCCAGAAGGCACAGAATGGCTTCGGGTGCGCTACCCATAATTTCTTTCCCCCCCCCTTTTCATGGGGGGGGGGGGTGGTGGTGGGGGTGTACCCGAAAAGCATAGGGGCAACAGAAGGAACTTAGGGGAACAGGCTTGGGGAACATTTTATTACCGACCGCAAGGGGGGGCACCACAGAGACATACTGTAGTTATGGTATTGAAAGAGGTGACAGCAAGGAGCACGTGGTAAGACACGGCGAGGGGGGCACGGCACCCCAAGTTTTTATTGCCCCCCCCCCCACCCTCACAGGATCTGTTATGAGGTCTCTTGGGGTAGTTTTATTGAAAACAGATGTTTAGACACTGAAGGGAAGGGGAATGTTGACAAGTGTGCCCCCCATTGTGTGGGTACTGTCCTCCGGGGGTGTCAGGGGGTGATGTCAAGAGGTCTGATGTAACTGACAGTAGTGAAAGGGGCTCTGGCCTTTTCAAGATGCCCGCCATGACAGCTGAGAACATACAAATTTGGTAAATAAGGGGGGTGGCTTGGGGAAGTAGATGAATGAGTCAGGGAGACGGCACATGCGGTAATTGGTTGGATGTGGCGTGGAGAATAATCATGGCATGCAAACTAGGCAGTAGTCCATGAATTGGCAGCATCTGCAGAGAGTTTGGGGTACTCGACAAGTGATTTGTCCTCCTTGGATTGGGTATATAATCCACAGAGGGAAGGTCACAGCTTATAGTTAGGCAGATCATGTATAGCGGATTTAAAGAAGGGTAGTTTGAGTGTGCTGGGAGGGGCTGCACGGAGTGATAAGTGGATGGGGTGCCGAGAAATGTGCATCCAACTGGTCACTGGAGGCTGGACAGTGGCAAAAGCACCTGGGTTACTTGGAGAATTACAAATGGAGGGCCAAAAGGAAGGGTGTTTATGGTCGTTCAAATGCTAGAAAATTCATTGGTGCCCTTCCGAAGGTGGGATACTAAGAGGAAACATTTGATTGGCAATGAGATGGGGGTATTGAAAGGTCACAAACTGTGTCCCAGGCGTAGAGGTATGGGGATCAGATATTCCTGCTAGGGTGTAAGGTGCCACCCTGGCCCTTTTTTGGTGCAGCCTGGTTCCCTCTCTAGTTTCTCTCCAGTGTCTTTCTATCCTGCAGATGATTAGAGCAAGCTTCCTAAAGTTTTTCTTGGCCTTGTATCCCCAATTACGTGCCTGGCATGCCTGGCCTAAGGATACTCCCAAAGAGTGTGCTACTTATATTCTGTGAAGAGCCTCACTAGTTCTGCCTATTTATGCAGCAAACAAGGCAAATCTTACAACCTGCAAAGTTGGAATCTTTGAGATGAAGTAAAGGTTTTTATTTTGGGGAAAATACTCTTCTATGCCTCTTCTCCCATCTGAAGGCCGTGGGCTCCTGTTCCTCTCTCACGTGTCCTTTCAAAGAGACAGATGACACGCTCACCCAATCACTCAGCAAACATCTATGCTTTGACTCTGTCATATTGCCGTTTCTCCTCCAAGTGCCCTCCCTTCCTCACAAATGCCGGATTATCGTTCCTCATTACTCATTCACTCGCTTATTGTAGTCCTCCGCTCCACAGGCCCGGCAAAGACCAACATGGACAAGCGGTACGTCAGCAAACAGATTTAACACTTCTCTCTTCTATGATGGTCATTCTGCTGCCCTCTAGTAACGCTACATGGCAACTGCAGCATGATGATCTGATTTAGAAGGGGGCTGTCCTATGCAAATAATGTCCTCCCATGCTTACTTTGGCCTGAGACACTCACAGGCTTCCACCATGATATGGATTCCAACATATGGTTTTCAGCAGAATTCTAAGCTTGACAACTTGTCTTACGCTAAAGCTTTTCCCACTCGAAGGCCGCTCATGGGACAGCACCCTCATTTAGAAGGGTGCCAAATTGTCTGCAGTCTTCCTCTATACAGAACATGGGCGTTCGTGGGCGTTCGGGGGCCTTGCTTGCTAGCTAAAGACTTAGTGCTGGGTTGTTTAAAGACCCAGGGCCAGGCCAGGCCAGCTGCTGCAACAACAGGCATGATGCAGGCCCAATGAAGCACACGCCGGACTTTACCCCTTTCTGCCTCTTGAAAACTTCAACATGTCTGTCTTCTGATTGCACCTAATAAAGGGAGTTTTACCAGCTCCAAACTTTACCCATCATTTCGTGACTGAGAGCTAACACTAGGCCAATATGCCTAGCCAGCAGCACAGGCTCTATCCCCCTGATTTCACAGCTCTGCTCATACCAAAATGAAAAATCCCCACCACTCAACCTTTTTTACTATTGGAGGGAGGCTTACTTCTGCTCAGTTATGCCCCCTAGGCCACATTCGCGCTACAAAATGCCAAATTCAAAGAAAAAAATGAGTAGATTGATAACTGAAGATAATGTTTTACCCATATTCCACCTACTAATGAAGAAGGGGGCTGCATGGGAGTCAGGAGAGAAAATATTTATCATTTTAGGGCAGTCATGCAAAAACGAGTGTCTGAAATTGCTCCCGGTTTTTATCAAATCGAAATATTAGTTAATGGGCAAAAAAAAAAAATATATATTTTTTTTTACCAGCTGTGGCGGGATTCGAACCCTTGTCCTGGGGAGCTTCCAGCACCAGAGGCAGATGACACTGCCGCTGAGCTATTGCTCCTTGCTAGTACTCAGGGATTCAGGAGCGTCTATGAGCTACATATAGGCCCCTGGTCTACATCATACACCATAGCCATGATATAGGGACGATTGGAAATGATATAGATATGGAAGCCCATGTGGTCCAGTGGGTAAGTTCCTGCCTTCCACCCAGATGACCAGGGTTCAAATCCCGGGTTCGGCACCAGATGACTGATGGCGGTGAAGCAGAGGTAAGTCGGTAAGTAAAATGTGTGTGTGTGTGGAGGTGAGGCTGGCTGGTGATTGGTGGATGAAAGATTGGTTGGTGTGTAGGTGAAGATGGACCTGGATGGTGATTGGTGGATGGAAAGAGTGTGAGGAGAGAGGCCTGAATGGTGGATTAAAGAGTGGTTGGTGTGTCTGTGCAGAGAGAGTGAGGATGGGTCCAGGCGAAGTGGGAGTGCAGTAGAGGGGAGGAGGCAGAGTGTGAATGGGTGGAGCAAGAATGAGAAGGCGGGGGCACAGTTGGGGGAGGAGCCTAGGATGGTGGATAATAGAGTGGTTGGTGTGTCTGTGCAGAGAGAGTGAGGATGGGTCCAGGCGGATTGGGAGTGCAGTAGAGGGGAGGAGGCAGAGTGTGAATGGGTGGAGCAAGAATGGTAAGATGAGAGAAGGGGGGCACAATTGGGGGAGGAGCCTAGGGATAGGTGGTGGCATAGAGCTGGGGTGGGGCATGGTTGGAGAGGGGTGGGCCCCCAGAGGAAAGGGAGGAGTAGAAAAGATTCACAGAAGTAGGTGGAGTGAGGGGCGGAGCATAGGGGAGTGAGGCACAGTTGGGGGAGGAGCCTAGGGATAGGTGGTGGCATAGAGCTGGGGGTGGGGCATGGGTGGAGAGGGGTGGGCCCCCAAAGGAAAGGGAGGAGTAGAAAAGATTCACAGAAGTAGGTGGAGTCAGGGGCGGAGCATAGGGGAGTGAGGCCAACTGCCAACTAGTAAAGAGTACCCCTTCAGCCAACAGAGGGGGATGATGAGATGGGCACCATGGTAGTGACCCCCAAACATTTTATGACCGAGACCCCATACCCACCCCCAACTACAGAGTTGTGGGGGGGGGGCAAATTTTGGGGAACAGAGCAAAATATGGGTGTTGGGGTGCATTACAAAAGAGGGTGCCAGAAGGCACAGAATGGCTTCGGGTGCGCTACCCATAATTTCTTTCCCCCCCCCTTTTCATGGGGGGGGGGGTGGTGGTGGGGGTGTACCCGAAAAGCATAGGGGCAACAGAAGGAACTTAGGGGAACAGGCTTGGGGAACATTTTATTACCGACCGCAAGGGGGGGCACCACACAGACAGACTGTAGTTATGGTATTGAAAGAGGTGACAGCAAGGAGCACGTGGTAAGACACGGCGAGGGGGGCACGGCACCCCAAGTTTTTATTGCCCCCCCCCCCCCACCCTCACAGGATCTGTTATGAGGTCTCTTGGGGTAGTTTTATTGAAAACAGATGTTTAGACACTGAAGGGAAGGGGAATGTTGACAAGTGTGCCCCCCATTGTGTGGGTACTGTCCTCCGGGGGTGTCAGGGGGTGATGTCAAGAGGTCTGATGTAACTGACAGTAGTGAAAGGGGCTCTGGCCTTTTCAAGATGCCCGCCATGACAGCTGAGAACATACAAATTTGGTAAATAAGGGGGGTGGCTTGGGGAAGTAGATGAATGAGTCAGGGAGACGGCACATGCGGTAATTGGTTGGATGTGGCGTGGAGAATAATCATGGCATGCAAACCAGGCAGTAGTCCATGAATTGGCAGCATCTGCAGAGAGTTTGGGGTACTCGACAAGTGATTTGTCCTCCTTGGATTGGGTATATAATCCACAGAGGGAAGGTCACAGCTTATAGTTAGGCAGATCATGTATAGCGGATTTAAAGAAGGGTAGTTTGAGTGTGCTGGGAGGGGCTGCACGGAGTGATAAGTGGATGGGGTGCCGAGAAATGTGCATCCAACTGGTCACTGGAGGCTGGACAGTGGCAAAAGCACCTGGGTTACTTGGAGAATTACAAATGGAGGGCCAAAAGGAAGGGTGTTTATGGTCGTTCAAATGCTAGAAAATTCATTGGTGCCCTTCCGAAGGTGGGATACTAAGAGGGAACATTTGATTGGCAATGAGATGGGGGTATTGAAAGGTCACAAACTGTGTCCCAGGCGTAGAGGTATGGGGATCAGATATTCCTGCTAGGGTGTAAGGTGCCACCCTGGCCCTTTTTTGGTGCAGCCTGGTTCCCTCTCTAGTTTCTCTCCAGTGTCTTTCTATCCTGCAGATGATTAGAGCAAGCTTCCTAAAGTTTTTCTTGGCCTTGTATCCCCAATTACGTGCCTGGCATGCCTGGCCTAAGGATACTCCCAAAGAGTGTGCTACTTATATTCTGTGAAGAGCCTCACTAGTTCTGCCTATTTATGCAGCAAACAAGGCAAATCTTACAACCTGCAAAGTTGGAATCTTTGAGATGAAGTAAAGGTTTTTATTTTGGGGAAAATACTCTTCTATGCCTCTTCTCCCATCTGAAGGCCGTGGGCTCCTGTTCCTCTCTCACGTGTCCTTTCAAAGAGACAGATGACACGCTCACCCAATCACTCAGCAAACATCTATGCTTTGACTCTGTCATATTGCCGTTTCTCCTCCAAGTGCCCTCCCTTCCTCACAAATGCCGGATTATCGTTCCTCATTACTCATTCACTCGCTTATTGTAGTCCTCCGCTCCACAGGCCCGGCAAAGACCAACATGGACAAGCGGTACGTCAGCAAACAGATTTAACACTTCTCTCTTCTATGATGGTCATTCTGCTGCCCTCTAGTAACGCTACATGGCAACTGCAGCATGATGATCTGATTTAGAAGGGGGCTGTCCTATGCAAATAATGTCCTCCCATGCTTACTTTGGCCTGAGACACTCACAGGCTTCCACCATGATATGGATTCCAACATATGGTTTTCAGCAGAATTCTAAGCTTGACAACTTGTCTTACGCTAAAGCTTTTCCCACTCGAAGGCCGCTCATGGGACAGCACCCTCATTTAGAAGGGTGCCAAATTGTCTGCAGTCTTCCTCTATACAGAACATGGGCGTTCGTGGGCGTTCGGGGGCCTTGCTTGCTAGCTAAAGACTTAGTGCTGGGTTGTTTAAAGACCCAGGGCCAGGCCAGGCCAGCTGCTGCAACAACAGGCATGATGCAGGCCCAATGAAGCACACGCCGGACTTTACCCCTTTCTGCCTCTTGAAAACTTCAACATGTCTGTCTTCTGATTGCACCTAATAAAGGGAGTTTTACCAGCTCCAAACTTTACCCATCATTTCGTGACTGAGAGCTAACACTAGGCCAATATGCCTAGCCAGCAGCACAGGCTCTATCCCCCTGATTTCACAGCTCTGCTCATACCAAAATGAAAAATCCCCACCACTCAACCTTTTTTACTATTGGAGGGAGGCTTACTTCTGCTCAGTTATGCCCCCTAGGCCACATTCGCGCTACAAAATGCCAAATTCAAAGAAAAAAATGAGTAGATTGATAACTGAAGATAATGTTTTACCCATATTCCACCTACTAATGAAGAAGGGGGCTGCATGGGAGTCAGGAGAGAAAATATTTATCATTTTAGGGCAGTCATGCAAAAACGAGTGTCTGAAATTGCTCCCGGTTTTTATCAAATCGAAATATTAGTTAATGGGCAAAAAAAAAAAAAATATATTTTTTTTACCAGCTGTGGCGGGATTCGAACCCTTGTCCTGGGGAGCTTCCAGCACCAGAGGCAGATGACACTGCCGCTGAGCTATTGCTCCTTGCTAGTACTCAGGGATTCAGGAGCGTCTATGAGCTACATATAGGCCCCTGGTCTACATCATACACCATAGCCATGATATAGGGACGATTGGAAATGATATAGATATGGAAGCCCATGTGGTCCAGTGGGTAAGTTCCTGCCTTCCACCCAGATGACCAGGGTTCAAATCCCGGGTTCGGCACCAGATGACTGATGGCGGTGAAGCAGAGGTAAGTCGGTAAGTAAAATGTGTGTGTGTGTGGAGGTGAGGCTGGCTGGTGATTGGTGGATGAAAGATTGGTTGGTGTGTAGGTGAAGATGGACCTGGATGGTGATTGGTGGATGGAAAGAGTGTGAGGAGAGAGGCCTGAATGGTGGATTAAAGAGTGGTTGGTGTGTCTGTGCAGAGAGAGTCAGGATGGGTCCAGGCGAAGTGGGAGTGCAGTAGAGGGGAGGAGGCAGAGTGTGAATGGGTGGAGCAAGAATGAGAAGGCGGGGGCACAGTTGGGGGAGGAGCCTAGGATGGTGGATAATAGAGTGGTTGGTGTGTCTGTGCAGAGAGAGTGAGGATGGGTCCAGGCGGAGTGGGAGTGCAGTAGAGGGGAGGAGGCAGAGTGTGAATGGGTGGAGCAAGAATGGTAAGATGAGAGAAGGGGGGCACAATTGGGGGAGGAGCCTAGGGATAGGTGGTGGCATAGAGCTGGGGTGGGGCATGGTTGGAGAGGGGTGGGCCCCCAGAGGAAAGGGAGGAGTAGAAAAGATTCACAGAAGTAGGTGGAGTGAGGGGCGGAGCATAGGGGAGTGAGGCACAGTTGGGGGAGGAGCCTAGGGATAGGTGGTGGCATAGAGCTGGGGGTGGGGCATGGGTGGAGAGGGGTGGGCCTCCAAAGGAAAGGGAGGAGTAGAAAAGATTCACAGAAGTAGGTGGAGTCAGGGGCGGAGCATAGGGGAGTGAGGCCAACTAGTAAAGAGTACCCCTTCAGCCAACAGAGGGGGATGATGAGATGGGCACCATGGTAGTGACCCCCAAACATTTTATGACCGAGACCCCATACCCACCCCCAACTACAGAGTTGTGGGGGGGGGGGCAAATTTTGGGGAACAGAGCAAAATATGGGTGTTGGGGTGCATTACAAAAGAGGGTGCCAGAAGGCACAGAATGGCTTCGGGTGCGCTACCCATAATTTCTTTCCCCCCCCCCTTTTCATGGGGGGGGGTGGTGGTGGGGGTGTACCCGAAAAGCATAGGGGCAACAGAAGGAACTTAGGGGAACAGGCTTGGGGAACATTTTATTACCGACCGCAAGGGGGGGCACCACACAGACAGACTGTAGTTATGGTATTGAAAGAGGTGACAGCAAGGAGCACGTGGTAAGACACGGCGAGGGGGGCACGGCACCCCAAGTTTTTATTGCCCCCCCCCCCACCCTCACAGGATCTGTTATGAGGTCTCTTGGGGTAGTTTTATTGAAAACAGATGTTTAGACACTGAAGGGAAGGGGAATGTTGACAAGTGTGCCCCCCATTGTGTGGGTACTGTCCTCCGGGGGTGTCAGGGGGTGATGTCAAGAGGTCTGATGTAACTGACAGTAGTGAAAGGGGCTCTGGCCTTTTCAAGATGCCCGCCATGACAGCTGAGAACATACACATTTGGTAAATAAGGGGGGTGGCTTGGGGAAGTAGATGAATGAGTCAGGGAGACGGCACATGCGGTAATTGGTTGGATGTGGCGTGGAGAATAATCATGGCATGCAAACCAGGCAGTAGTCCATGAATTGGCAGCATCTGCAGAGAGTTTGGGGTACTCGACAAGTGATTTGTCCTCCTTGGATTGGGTATATAATCCACAGAGGGAAGGTCACAGCTTATAGTTAGGCAGATCATGTATAGCGGATTTAAAGAAGGGTAGTTTGAGTGTGCTGGGAGGGGCTGCACGGAGTGATAAGTGGATGGGGTGCCGAGAAATGTGCATCCAACTGGTCACTGGAGGCTGGACAGTGGCAAAAGCACCTGGGTTACTTGGAGAATTACAAATGGAGGGCCAAAAGGAAGGGTGTTTATGGTCGTTCAAATGCTAGAAAATTCATTGGTGCCCTTCCGAAGGTGGGATACTAAGAGGGAACATTTGATTGGCAATGAGATGGGGGTATTGAAAGGTCACAAACTGTGTCCCAGGCGTAGAGGTATGGGGATCAGATATTCCTGCTAGGGTGTAAGGTGCCACCCTGGCCCTTTTTTGGTGCAGCCTGGTTCCCTCTCTAGTTTCTCTCCAGTGTCTTTCTATCCTGCAGATGATTAGAGCAAGCTTCCTAAAGTTTTTCTTGGCCTTGTATCCCCAATTACGTGCCTGGCATGCCTGGCCTAAGGATACTCCCAAAGAGTGTGCTACTTATATTCTGTGAAGAGCCTCACTAGTTCTGCCTATTTATGCAGCAAACAAGGCAAATCTTACAACCTGCAAAGTTGGAATCTTTGAGATGAAGTAAAGGTTTTTATTTTGGGGAAAATACTCTTCTATGCCTCTTCTCCCATCTGAAGGCCGTGGGCTCCTGTTCCTCTCTCACGTGTCCTTTCAAAGAGACAGATGACACGCTCACCCAATCACTCAGCAAACATCTATGCTTTGACTCTGTCATATTGCCGTTTCTCCTCCAAGTGCCCTCCCTTCCTCACAAATGCCGGATTATCGTTCCTCATTACTCATTCACTCGCTTATTGTAGTCCTCCGCTCCACAGGCCCGGCAAAGACCAACATGGACAAGCGGTACGTCAGCAAACAGATTTAACACTTCTCTCTTCTATGATGGTCATTCTGCTGCCCTCTAGTAACGCTACATGGCAACTGCAGCATGATGATCTGATTTAGAAGGGGGCTGTCCTATGCAAATAATGTCCTCCCATGCTTACTTTGGCCTGAGACACTCACAGGCTTCCACCATGATATGGATTCCAACATATGGTTTTCAGCAGAATTCTAAGCTTGACAACTTGTCTTACGCTAAAGCTTTTCCCACTCGAAGGCCGCTCATGGGACAGCACCCTCATTTAGAAGGGTGCCAAATTGTCTGCAGTCTTCCTCTATACAGAACATGGGCGTTCGTGGGCGTTCGGGGGCCTTGCTTGCTAGCTAAAGACTTAGTGCTGGGTTGTTTAAAGACCCAGGGCCAGGCCAGGCCAGCTGCTGCAACAACAGGCATGATGCAGGCCCAATGAAGCACACGCCGGACTTTACCCCTTTCTGCCTCTTGAAAACTTCAACATGTCTGTCTTCTGATTGCACCTAATAAAGGGAGTTTTACCAGCTCCAAACTTTACCCATCATTTCGTGACTGAGAGCTAACACTAGGCCAATATGCCTAGCCAGCAGCACAGGCTCTATCCCCCTGATTTCACAGCTCTGCTCATACCAAAATGAAAAATCCCCACCACTCAACCTTTTTTACTATTGGAGGGAGGCTTACTTCTGCTCAGTTATGCCCCCTAGGCCACATTCGCGCTACAAAATGCCAAATTCAAAGAAAAAAATGAGTAGATTGATAACTGAAGATAATGTTTTACCCATATTCCACCTACTAATGAAGAAGGGGGCTGCATGGGAGTCAGGAGAGAAAATATTTATCATTTTAGGGCAGTCATGCAAAAACGAGTGTCTGAAATTGCTCCCGGTTTTTATCAAATCGAAATATTAGTTAATGGGCAAAAAAAAAAAAAAAATTTTTTTTTTACCAGCTGTGGCGGGATTCGAACCCTTGTCCTGGGGAGCTTCCAGCACCAGAGGCAGATGACACTGCCGCTGAGCTATTGCTCCTTGCTAGTACTCAGGGATTCAGGAGCGTCTATGAGCTACATATAGGCCCCTGGTCTACATCATACACCATAGCCATGATATAGGGACGATTGGAAATGATATAGATATGGAAGCCCATGTGGTCCAGTGGGTAAGTTCCTGCCTTCCACCCAGATGACCAGGGTTCAAATCCCGGGTTCGGCACCAGATGACTGATGGCGGTGAAGCAGAGGTAAGTCGGTAAGTAAAATGTGTGTGTGTGTGGAGGTGAGGCTGGCTGGTGATTGGTGGATGAAAGATTGGTTGGTGTGTAGGTGAAGATGGACCTGGATGGTGATTGGTGGATGGAAAGAGTGTGAGGAGAGAGGCCTGAATGGTGGATTAAAGAGTGGTTGGTGTGTCTGTGCAGAGAGAGTCAGGATGGGTCCAGGCGAAGTGGGAGTGCAGTAGAGGGGAGGAGGCAGAGTGTGAATGGGTGGAGCAAGAATGAGAAGGCGGGGGCACAGTTGGGGGAGGAGCCTAGGATGGTGGATAATAGAGTGGTTGGTGTGTCTGTGCAGAGAGAGTGAGGATGGGTCCAGGCGGAGTGGGAGTGCAGTAGAGGGGAGGAGGCAGAGTGTGAATGGGTGGAGCAAGAATGGTAAGATGAGAGAAGGGGGGCACAATTGGGGGAGGAGCCTAGGGATAGGTGGTGGCATAGAGCTGGGGTGGGGCATGGTTGGAGAGGGGTGGGCCCCCAGAGGAAAGGGAGGAGTAGAAAAGATTCACAGAAGTAGGTGGAGTGAGGGGCGGAGCATAGGGGAGTGAGGCACAGTTGGGGGAGGAGCCTAGGGATAGGTGGTGGCATAGAGCTGGGGGTGGGGCATGGGTGGAGAGGGGTGGGCCTCCAAAGGAAAGGGAGGAGTAGAAAAGATTCACAGAAGTAGGTGGAGTCAGGGGCGGAGCATAGGGGAGTGAGGCCAACTAGTAAAGAGTACCCCTTCAGCCAACAGAGGGGGATGATGAGATGGGCACCATGGTAGTGACCCCCAAACATTTTATGACCGAGACCCCATACCCACCCCCAACTACAGAGTTGTGGGGGGGGGGGCAAATTTTGGGGAACAGAGCAAAATATGGGTGTTGGGGTGCATTACAAAAGAGGGTGCCAGAAGGCACAGAATGGCTTCGGGTGCGCTACCCATAATTTCTTTCCCCCCCCCCTTTTCATGGGGGGGGGTGGTGGTGGGGGTGTACCCGAAAAGCATAGGGGCAACAGAAGGAACTTAGGGGAACAGGCTTGGGGAACATTTTATTACCGACCGCAAGGGGGGGCACCACACAGACAGACTGTAGTTATGGTATTGAAAGAGGTGACAGCAAGGAGCACGTGGTAAGACACGGCGAGGGGGGCACGGCACCCCAAGTTTTTATTGCCCCCCCCCCCACCCTCACAGGATCTGTTATGAGGTCTCTTGGGGTAGTTTTATTGAAAACAGATGTTTAGACACTGAAGGGAAGGGGAATGTTGACAAGTGTGCCCCCCATTGTGTGGGTACTGTCCTCCGGGGGTGTCAGGGGGTGATGTCAAGAGGTCTGATGTAACTGACAGTAGTGAAAGGGGCTCTGGCCTTTTCAAGATGCCCGCCATGACAGCTGAGAACATACACATTTGGTAAATAAGGGGGGTGGCTTGGGGAAGTAGATGAATGAGTCAGGGAGACGGCACATGCGGTAATTGGTTGGATGTGGCGTGGAGAATAATCATGGCATGCAAACCAGGCAGTAGTCCATGAATTGGCAGCATCTGCAGAGAGTTTGGGGTACTCGACAAGTGATTTGTCCTCCTTGGATTGGGTATATAATCCACAGAGGGAAGGTCACAGCTTATAGTTAGGCAGATCATGTATAGCGGATTTAAAGAAGGGTAGTTTGAGTGTGCTGGGAGGGGCTGCACGGAGTGATAAGTGGATGGGGTGCCGAGAAATGTGCATCCAACTGGTCACTGGAGGCTGGACAGTGGCAAAAGCACCTGGGTTACTTGGAGAATTACAAATGGAGGGCCAAAAGGAAGGGTGTTTATGGTCGTTCAAATGCTAGAAAATTCATTGGTGCCCTTCCGAAGGTGGGATACTAAGAGGGAACATTTGATTGGCAATGAGATGGGGGTATTGAAAGGTCACAAACTGTGTCCCAGGCGTAGAGGTATGGGGATCAGATATTCCTGCTAGGGTGTAAGGTGCCACCCTGGCCCTTTTTTGGTGCAGCCTGGTTCCCTCTCTAGTTTCTCTCCAGTGTCTTTCTATCCTGCAGATGATTAGAGCAAGCTTCCTAAAGTTTTTCTTGGCCTTGTATCCCCAATTACGTGCCTGGCATGCCTGGCCTAAGGATACTCCCAAAGAGTGTGCTACTTATATTCTGTGAAGAGCCTCACTAGTTCTGCCTATTTATGCAGCAAACAAGGCAAATCTTACAACCTGCAAAGTTGGAATCTTTGAGATGAAGTAAAGGTTTTTATTTTGGGGAAAATACTCTTCTATGCCTCTTCTCCCATCTGAAGGCCGTGGGCTCCTGTTCCTCTCTCACGTGTCCTTTCAAAGAGACAGATGACACGCTCACCCAATCACTCAGCAAACATCTATGCTTTGACTCTGTCATATTGCCGTTTCTCCTCCAAGTGCCCTCCCTTCCTCACAAATGCCGGATTATCGTTCCTCATTACTCATTCACTCGCTTATTGTAGTCCTCCGCTCCACAGGCCCGGCAAAGACCAACATGGACAAGCGGTACGTCAGCAAACAGATTTAACACTTCTCTCTTCTATGATGGTCATTCTGCTGCCCTCTAGTAACGCTACATGGCAACTGCAGCATGATGATCTGATTTAGAAGGGGGCTGTCCTATGCAAATAATGTCCTCCCATGCTTACTTTGGCCTGAGACACTCACAGGCTTCCACCATGATTTGGCCTCCAACATATGGTTTTCAGCAGAATTCTAAGCTTGACAACTTGTCTTACGCTAAAGCTTTTCCCACTCGAAGGCCGCTCATGGGACAGCACCCTCATTTAGAAGGGTGCCAAATTGTCTGCAGTCTTCCTCTATACAGAACATGGGCGTTCGTGGGCGTTCGGGGGCCTTGCTTGCTAGCTAAAGACTTAGTGCTGGGTTGTTTAAAGACCCAGGGCCAGGCCAGGCCAGCTGCTGCAACAACAGGCATGATGCAGGCCCAATGAAGCACACGCCGGACTTTACCCCTTTCTGCCTCTTGAAAACTTCAACATGTCTGTCTTCTGATTGCACCTAATAAAGGGAGTTTTACCAGCTCCAAACTTTACCCATCATTTCGTGACTGAGAGCTAACACTAGGCCAATATGCCTAGCCAGCAGCACAGGCTCTATCCCCCTGATTTCACAGCTCTGCTCATACCAAAATGAAAAATCCCCACCACTCAACCTTTTTTACTATTGGAGGGAGGCTTACTTCTGCTCAGTTATGCCCCCTAGGCCACATTCGCGCTACAAAATGCCAAATTCAAAGAAAAAAATGAGTAGATTGATAACTGAAGATAATGTTTTACCCATATTCCACCTACTAATGAAGAAGGGGGCTGCATGGGAGTCAGGAGAGAAAATATTTATCATTTTAGGGCAGTCATGCAAAAACGAGTGTCTGAAATTGCTCCCGGTTTTTATCAAATCGAAATATTAGTTAATGGGCAAAAAAAAAAAATATATATTTTTTTTTACCAGCTGTGGCGGGATTCGAACCCTTGTCCTGGGGAGCTTCCAGCACCAGAGGCAGATGACACTGCCGCTGAGCTATTGCTCCTTGCTAGTACTCAGGGATTCAGGAGCGTCTATGAGCTACATATAGGCCCCTGGTCTACATCATACACCATAGCCATGATATAGGGACGATTGGAAATGATATAGATATGGAAGCCCATGTGGTCCAGTGGGTAAGTTCCTGCCTTCCACCCAGATGACCAGGGTTCAAATCCCGGGTTCGGCACCAGATGACTGATGGCGGTGAAGCAGAGGTAAGTCGGTAAGTAAAATGTGTGTGTGTGTGGAGGTGAGGCTGGCTGGTGATTGGTGGATGAAAGATTGGTTGGTGTGTAGGTGAAGATGGACCTGGATGGTGATTGGTGGATGGAAAGAGTGTGAGGAGAGAGGCCTGAATGGTGGATTAAAGAGTGGTTGGTGTGTCTGTGCAGAGAGAGTGAGGATGGGTCCAGGCGAAGTGGGAGTGCAGTAGAGGGGAGGAGGCAGAGTGTGAATGGGTGGAGCAAGAATGGTAAGATGAGAGAAGGGGGGCACAATTGGGGGAGGAGCCTAGGGATAGGTGGTGGCATAGAGCTGGGGTGGGGCATGGTTGGAGAGGGGTGGGCCCCCAGAGGAAAGGGAGGAGTAGAAAAGATTCACAGAAGTAGGTGGAGTGAGGGGCGGAGCATAGGGGAGTGAGGCACAGTTGGGGGAGGAGCCTAGGGATAGGTGGTGGCATAGAGCTGGGGGTGGGGCATGGGTGGAGAGGGGTGGGCCCCCAAAGGAAAGGGAGGAGTAGAAAAGATTCACAGAAGTAGGTGGAGTCAGGGGCGGAGCATAGGGGAGTGAGGCCAACTGCCAACTAGTAAAGAGTACCCCTTCAGCCAACAGAGGGGGATGATGAGATGGGCACCATGGTAGTGACCCCCAAACATTTTATGACCGAGACCCCATACCCACCCCCAACTACAGAGTTGTGGGGGGGGGGCAAATTTTGGGGAACAGAGCAAAATATGGGTGTTGGGGTGCATTACAAAAGAGGGTGCCAGAAGGCACAGAATGGCTTCGGGTGCGCTACCCATAATTTCTTTCCCCCCCCCTTTTCATGGGGGGGGGGGTGGTGGTGGGGGTGTACCCGAAAAGCATAGGGGCAACAGAAGGAACTTAGGGGAACAGGCTTGGGGAACATTTTATTACCGACCGCAAGGGGGGGCACCACACAGACAGACTGTAGTTATGGTATTGAAAGAGGTGACAGCAAGGAGCACGTGGTAAGACACGGCGAGGGGGGCACGGCACCCCAAGTTTTTATTGCCCCCCCCCCCACCCTCACAGGATCTGTTATGAGGTCTCTTGGGGTAGTTTTATTGAAAACAGATGTTTAGACACTGAAGGGAAGGGGAATGTTGACAAGTGTGCCCCCCATTGTGTGGGTACTGTCCTCCGGGGGTGTCAGGGGGTGATGTCAAGAGGTCTGATGTAACTGACAGTAGTGAAAGGGGCTCTGGCCTTTTCAAGATGCCCGCCATGACAGCTGAGAACATACAAATTTGGTAAATAAGGGGGGTGGCTTGGGGAAGTAGATGAATGAGTCAGGGAGACGGCACATGCGGTAATTGGTTGGATGTGGCGTGGAGAATAATCATGGCATGCAAACCAGGCAGTAGTCCATGAATTGGCAGCATCTGCAGAGAGTTTGGGGTACTCGACAAGTGATTTGTCCTCCTTGGATTGGGTATATAATCCACAGAGGGAAGGTCACAGCTTATAGTTAGGCAGATCATGTATAGCGGATTTAAAGAAGGGTAGTTTGAGTGTGCTGGGAGGGGCTGCACGGAGTGATAAGTGGATGGGGTGCCGAGAAATGTGCATCCAACTGGTCACTGGAGGCTGGACAGTGGCAAAAGCACCTGGGTTACTTGGAGAATTACAAATGGAGGGCCAAAAGGAAGGGTGTTTATGGTCGTTCAAATGCTAGAAAATTCATTGGTGCCCTTCCGAAGGTGGGATACTAAGAGGGAACATTTGATTGGCAATGAGATGGGGGTATTGAAAGGTCACAAACTGTGTCCCAGGCGTAGAGGTATGGGGATCAGATATTCCTGCTAGGGTGTAAGGTGCCACCCTGGCCCTTTTTTGGTGCAGCCTGGTTCCCTCTCTAGTTTCTCTCCAGTGTCTTTCTATCCTGCAGATGATTAGAGCAAGCTTCCTAAAGTTTTTCTTGGCCTTGTATCCCCAATTACGTGCCTGGCATGCCTGGCCTAAGGATACTCCCAAAGAGTGTGCTACTTATATTCTGTGAAGAGCCTCACTAGTTCTGCCTATTTATGCAGCAAACAAGGCAAATCTTACAACCTGCAAAGTTGGAATCTTTGAGATGAAGTAAAGGTTTTTATTTTGGGGAAAATACTCTTCTATGCCTCTTCTCCCATCTGAAGGCCGTGGGCTCCTGTTCCTCTCTCACGTGTCCTTTCAAAGAGACAGATGACACGCTCACCCAATCACTCAGCAAACATCTATGCTTTGACTCTGTCATATTGCCGTTTCTCCTCCAAGTGCCCTCCCTTCCTCACAAATGCCGGATTATCGTTCCTCATTACTCATTCACTCGCTTATTGTAGTCCTCCGCTCCACAGGCCCGGCAAAGACCAACATGGACAAGCGGTACGTCAGCAAACAGATTTAACACTTCTCTCTTCTATGATGGTCATTCTGCTGCCCTCTAGTAACGCTACATGGCAACTGCAGCATGATGATCTGATTTAGAAGGGGGCTGTCCTATGCAAATAATGTCCTCCCATGCTTACTTTGGCCTGAGACACTCACAGGCTTCCACCATGATTTGGCCTCCAACATATGGTTTTCAGCAGAATTCTAAGCTTGACAACTTGTCTTACGCTAAAGCTTTTCCCACTCGAAGGCCGCTCATGGGACAGCACCCTCATTTAGAAGGGTGCCAAATTGTCTGCAGTCTTCCTCTATACAGAACATGGGCGTTCGTGGGCGTTCGGGGGCCTTGCTTGCTAGCTAAAGACTTAGTGCTGGGTTGTTTAAAGACCCAGGGCCAGGCCAGGCCAGCTGCTGCAACAACAGGCATGATGCAGGCCCAATGAAGCACACGCCGGACTTTACCCCTTTCTGCCTCTTGAAAACTTCAACATGTCTGTCTTCTGATTGCACCTAATAAAGGGAGTTTTACCAGCTCCAAACTTTACCCATCATTTCGTGACTGAGAGCTAACACTAGGCCAATATGCCTAGCCAGCAGCACAGGCTCTATCCCCCTGATTTCACAGCTCTGCTCATACCAAAATGAAAAATCCCCACCACTCAACCTTTTTTACTATTGGAGGGAGGCTTACTTCTGCTCAGTTATGCCCCCTAGGCCACATTCGCGCTACAAAATGCCAAATTCAAAGAAAAAAATGAGTAGATTGATAACTGAAGATAATGTTTTACCCATATTCCACCTACTAATGAAGAAGGGGGCTGCATGGGAGTCAGGAGAGAAAATATTTATCATTTTAGGGCAGTCATGCAAAAACGAGTGTCTGAAATTGCTCCCGGTTTTTATCAAATCGAAATATTAGTTAATGGGCAAAAAAAAAATATATATATTTTTTTTACCAGCTGTGGCGGGATTCGAACCCTTGTCCTGGGGAGCTTCCAGCACCAGAGGCAGATGACACTGCCGCTGAGCTATTGCTCCTTGCTAGTACTCAGGGATTCAGGAGCGTCTATGAGCTACATATAGGCCCCTGGTCTACATCATACACCATAGCCATGATATAGGGACGATTGGAAATGATATAGATATGAAAGCCCATGTGGTCCAGTGGGTAAGTTCCTGCCTTCCACCCAGATGACCAGGGTTCAAATCCCGGGTTCGGCACCAGATGACTGATGGCGGTGAAGCAGAGGTAAGTCGGTAAGTAAAATGTGTGTGTGTGTGGAGGTGAGGCTGGCTGGTGATTGGTGGATGAAAGATTGGTTGGTGTGTAGGTGAAGATGGACCTGGATGGTGATTGGTGGATGGAAAGAGTGTGAGGAGAGAGGCCTGAATGGTGGATTAAAGAGTGGTTGGTGTGTCTGTGCAGAGAGAGTGAGGATGGGTCCAGGCGAAGTGGGAGTGCAGTAGAGGGGAGGAGGCAGAGTGTGAATGGGTGGAGCAAGAATGAGAAGGCGGGGGCACAGTTGGGGGAGGAGCCTAGGATGGTGGATAATAGAGTGGTTGGTGTGTCTGTGCAGAGAGAGTGAGGATGGGTCCAGGCGGAGTGGGAGTGCAGTAGAGGGGAGGAGGCAGAGTGTGAATGGGTGGAGCAAGAATGGTAAGATGAGAGAAGGGGGGCACAATTGGGGGAGGAGCCTAGGGATAGGTGGTGGCATAGAGCTGGGGTGGGGCATGGTTGGAGAGGGGTGGGCCCCCAGAGGAAAGGGAGGAGTAGAAAAGATTCACAGAAGTAGGTGGAGTGAGGGGCGGAGCATAGGGGAGTGAGGCACGGTTGGGGGAGGAGCCTAGGGATAGGTGGTGGCATAGAGCTGGGGGTGGGGCATGGGTGGAGAGGGGTGGGCCCCCAAAGGAAAGGGAGGAGTAGAAAAGATTCACAGAAGTAGGTGGAGTCAGGGGCGGAGCATAGGGGAGTGAGGCCAACTGCCAACTAGTAAAGAGTACCCCTTCAGCCAACAGAGGGGGATGATGAGATGGGCACCATGGTAGTGACCCCCAAACATTTTATGACCGAGACCCCATACCCACCCCCAACTACAGAGTTGTGGCGGGGGGGGGCAAATTTTGGGGAACAGAGCAAAATATGGGTGTTGGGGTGCATTACAAAAGAGGGTGCCAGAAGGCACAGAATGGCTTCGGGTGCGCTACCCATAATTTCTTTCCCCCCCCCTTTTCATGGGGGAGGGGTGGTGGTGGGGGTGTACCCGAAAAGCATAGGGGCAACAGAAGGAACTTAGGGGAACAGGCTTGGGGAACATTTTATTACCGACCGCAAGGGGGGGCACCACAGAGACATACTGTAGTTATGGTATTGAAAGAGGTGACAGCAAGGAGCACGTGGTAAGACACGGCGAGGGGGGCACGGCACCCCAAGTTTTTATTGCCCCCCCCCCACCCTCACAGGATCTGTTATGAGGTCTCTTGGGGTAGTTTTATTGAAAACAGATGTTTAGACACTGAAGGGAAGGGGAATGTTGACAAGTGTGCCCCCCATTGTGTGGGTACTGTCCTCCGGGGGTGTCAGGGGGTGATGTCAAGAGGTCTGATGTAACTGACAGTAGTGAAAGGGGCTCTGGCCTTTTCAAGATGCCCGCCATGACAGCTGAGAACATACAAATTTGGTAAATAAGGGGGGTGGCTTGGGGAAGTAGATGAATGAGTCAGGGAGACGGCACATGCGGTAATTGGTTGGATGTGGCGTGGAGAATAATCATGGCATGCAAACTAGGCAGTAGTCCATGAATTGGCAGCATCTGCAGAGAGTTTGGGGTACTCGACAAGTGATTTGTCCTCCTTGGATTGGGTATATAATCCACAGAGGGAAGGTCACAGCTTATAGTTAGGCAGATCATGTATAGCGGATTTAAAGAAGGGTAGTTTGAGTGTGCTGGGAGGGGCTGCACGGAGTGATAAGTGGATGGGGTGCCGAGAAATGTGCATCCAACTGGTCACTGGAGGCTGGACAGTGGCAAAAGCACCTGGGTTACTTGGAGAATTACAAATGGAGGGCCAAAAGGAAGGGTGTTTATGGTCGTTCAAATGCTAGAAAATTCATTGGTGCCCTTCCGAAGGTGGGATACTAAGAGGGAACATTTGATTGGCAATGAGATGGGGGTATTGAAAGGTCACAAACTGTGTCCCAGGCGTAGAGGTATGGGGATCAGATATTCCTGCTAGGGTGTAAGGTGCCACCCTGGCCCTTTTTTGGTGCAGCCTGGTTCCCTCTCTAGTTTCTCTCCAGTGTCTTTCTATCCTGCAGATGATTAGAGCAAGCTTCCTAAAGTTTTTCTTGGCCTTGTATCCCCAATTACGTGCCTGGCATGCCTGGCCTAAGGATACTCCCAAAGAGTGTGCTACTTATATTCTGTGAAGAGCCTCACTAGTTCTGCCTATTTATGCAGCAAACAAGGCAAATCTTACAACCTGCAAAGTTGGAATCTTTGAGATGAAGTAAAGGTTTTTATTTTGGGGAAAATACTCTTCTATGCCTCTTCTCCCATCTGAAGGCCGTGGGCTCCTGTTCCTCTCTCACGTGTCCTTTCAAAGAGACAGATGACACGCTCACCCAATCACTCAGCAAACATCTATGCTTTGACTCTGTCATATTGCCGTTTCTCCTCCAAGTGCCCTCCCTTCCTCACAAATGCCGGATTATCGTTCCTCATTACTCATTCACTCGCTTATTGTAGTCCTCCGCTCCACAGGCCCGGCAAAGACCAACATGGACAAGCGGTACGTCAGCAAACAGATTTAACACTTCTCTCTTCTATGATGGTCATTCTGCTGCCCTCTAGTAACGCTACATGGCAACTGCAGCATGATGATCTGATTTAGAAGGGGGTGTCCTATGCAAATAATGTCCTCCCATGCTTACTTTGGCCTGAGACACTCACAGGCTTCCACCATGATTTGGCCTCCAACATATGGTTTTCAGCAGAATTCTAAGCTTGACAACTTGTCTTACGCTAAAGCTTTTCCCACTCGAAGGCCGCTCATGGGACAGCACCCTCATTTAGAAGGGTGCCAAATTGTCTGCAGTCTTCCTCTATACAGAACATGGGCGTTCGTGGGCGTTCGGGGGCCTTGCTTGCTAGCTAAAGACTTAGTGCTGGGTTGTTTAAAGACCCAGGGCCAGGCCAGGCCAGCTGCTGCAACAACAGGCATGATGCAGGCCCAATGAAGCACACGCCGGACTTTACCCCTTTCTGCCTCTTGAAAACTTCAACATGTCTGTCTTCTGATTGCACCTAATAAAGGGAGTTTTACCAGCTCCAAACTTTACCCATCATTTCGTGACTGAGAGCTAACACTAGGCCAATATGCCTAGCCAGCAGCACAGGCTCTATCCCCCTGATTTCACAGCTCTGCTCATACCAAAATGAAAAATCCCCACCACTCAACCTTTTTTACTATTGGAGGGAGGCTTACTTCTGCTCAGTTATGCCCCCTAGGCCACATTCGCGCTACAAAATGCCAAATTCAAAGAAAAAAATGAGTAGATTGATAACTGAAGATAATGTTTTACCCATATTCCACCTACTAATGAAGAAGGGGGCTGCATGGGAGTCAGGAGAGAAAATATTTATCATTTTAGGGCAGTCATGCAAAAACGAGTGTCTGAAATTGCTCCCGGTTTTTATCAAATCGAAATATTAGTTAATGGGCAAAAAAAAAAAATATATATTTTTTTTTACCAGCTGTGGCGGGATTCGAACCCTTGTCCTGGGGAGCTTCCAGCACCAGAGGCAGATGACACTGCCGCTGAGCTATTGCTCCTTGCTAGTACTCAGGGATTCAGGAGCGTCTATGAGCTACATATAGGCCCCTGGTCTACATCATACACCATAGCCATGATATAGGGACGATTGGAAATGATATAGATATGAAAGCCCATGTGGTCCAGTGGGTAAGTTCCTGCCTTCCACCCAGATGACCAGGGTTCAAATCCCGGGTTCGGCACCAGATGACTGATGGCGGTGAAGCAGAGGTAAGTCGGTAAGTAAAATGTGTGTGTGTGTGGAGGTGAGGCTGGCTGGTGATTGGTGGATGAAAGATTGGTTGGTGTGTAGGTGAAGATGGACCTGGATGGTGATTGGTGGATGGAAAGAGTGTGAGGAGAGAGGCCTGAATGGTGGATTAAAGAGTGGTTGGTGTGTCTGTGCAGAGAGAGTGAGGATGGGTCCAGGCGAAGTGGGAGTGCAGTAGAGGGGAGGAGGCAGAGTGTGAATGGGTGGAGCAAGAATGAGAAGGCGGGGGCACAGTTGGGGGAGGAGCCTAGGATGGTGGATAATAGAGTGGTTGGTGTGTCTGTGCAGAGAGAGTGAGGATGGGTCCAGGCGGAGTGGGAGTGCAGTAGAGGGGAGGAGGCAGAGTGTGAATGGGTGGAGCAAGAATGGTAAGATGAGAGAAGGGGGGCACAATTGGGGGAGGAGCCTAGGGATAGGTGGTGGCATAGAGCTGGGGTGGGGCATGGTTGGAGAGGGGTGGGCCCCCAGAGGAAAGGGAGGAGTAGAAAAGATTCACAGAAGTAGGTGGAGTGAGGGGCGGAGCATAGGGGAGTGAGGCACGGTTGGGGGAGGAGCCTAGGGATAGGTGGTGGCATAGAGCTGGGGGTGGGGCATGGGTGGAGAGGGGTGGGCCCCCAAAGGAAAGGGAGGAGTAGAAAAGATTCACAGAAGTAGGTGGAGTCAGGGGCGGAGCATAGGGGAGTGAGGCCAACTGCCAACTAGTAAAGAGTACCCCTTCAGCCAACAGAGGGGGATGATGAGATGGGCACCATGGTAGTGACCCCCAAACATTTTATGACCGAGACCCCATACCCACCCCCAACTACAGAGTTGTGGCGGGGGGGGGCAAATTTTGGGGAACAGAGCAAAATATGGGTGTTGGGGTGCATTACAAAAGAGGGTGCCAGAAGGCACAGAATGGCTTCGGGTGCGCTACCCATAATTTCTTTCCCCCCCCCTTTTCATGGGGGAGGGGTGGTGGTGGGGGTGTACCCGAAAAGCATAGGGGCAACAGAAGGAACTTAGGGGAACAGGCTTGGGGAACATTTTATTACCGACCGCAAGGGGGGGCACCACAGAGACATACTGTAGTTATGGTATTGAAAGAGGTGACAGCAAGGAGCACGTGGTAAGACACGGCGAGGGGGGCACGGCACCCCAAGTTTTTATTGCCCCCCCCCCACCCTCACAGGATCTGTTATGAGGTCTCTTGGGGTAGTTTTATTGAAAACAGATGTTTAGACACTGAAGGGAAGGGGAATGTTGACAAGTGTGCCCCCCATTGTGTGGGTACTGTCCTCCGGGGGTGTCAGGGGGTGATGTCAAGAGGTCTGATGTAACTGACAGTAGTGAAAGGGGCTCTGGCCTTTTCAAGATGCCCGCCATGACAGCTGAGAACATACAAATTTGGTAAATAAGGGGGGTGGCTTGGGGAAGTAGATGAATGAGTCAGGGAGACGGCACATGCGGTAATTGGTTGGATGTGGCGTGGAGAATAATCATGGCATGCAAACTAGGCAGTAGTCCATGAATTGGCAGCATCTGCAGAGAGTTTGGGGTACTCGACAAGTGATTTGTCCTCCTTGGATTGGGTATATAATCCACAGAGGGAAGGTCACAGCTTATAGTTAGGCAGATCATGTATAGCGGATTTAAAGAAGGGTAGTTTGAGTGTGCTGGGAGGGGCTGCACGGAGTGATAAGTGGATGGGGTGCCGAGAAATGTGCATCCAACTGGTCACTGGAGGCTGGACAGTGGCAAAAGCACCTGGGTTACTTGGAGAATTACAAATGGAGGGCCAAAAGGAAGGGTGTTTATGGTCGTTCAAATGCTAGAAAATTCATTGGTGCCCTTCCGAAGGTGGGATACTAAGAGGGAACATTTGATTGGCAATGAGATGGGGGTATTGAAAGGTCACAAACTGTGTCCCAGGCGTAGAGGTATGGGGATCAGATATTCCTGCTAGGGTGTAAGGTGCCACCCTGGCCCTTTTTTGGTGCAGCCTGGTTCCCTCTCTAGTTTCTCTCCAGTGTCTTTCTATCCTGCAGATGATTAGAGCAAGCTTCCTAAAGTTTTTCTTGGCCTTGTATCCCCAATTACGTGCCTGGCATGCCTGGCCTAAGGATACTCCCAAAGAGTGTGCTACTTATATTCTGTGAAGAGCCTCACTAGTTCTGCCTATTTATGCAGCAAACAAGGCAAATCTTACAACCTGCAAAGTTGGAATCTTTGAGATGAAGTAAAGGTTTTTATTTTGGGGAAAATACTCTTCTATGCCTCTTCTCCCATCTGAAGGCCGTGGGCTCCTGTTCCTCTCTCACGTGTCCTTTCAAAGAGACAGATGACACGCTCACCCAATCACTCAGCAAACATCTATGCTTTGACTCTGTCATATTGCCGTTTCTCCTCCAAGTGCCCTCCCTTCCTCACAAATGCCGGATTATCGTTCCTCATTACTCATTCACTCGCTTATTGTAGTCCTCCGCTCCACAGGCCCGGCAAAGACCAACATGGACAAGCGGTACGTCAGCAAACAGATTTAACACTTCTCTCTTCTATGATGGTCATTCTGCTGCCCTCTAGTAACGCTACATGGCAACTGCAGCATGATGATCTGATTTAGAAGGGGGTGTCCTATGCAAATAATGTCCTCCCATGCTTACTTTGGCCTGAGACACTCACAGGCTTCCACCATGATTTGGCCTCCAACATATGGTTTTCAGCAGAATTCTAAGCTTGACAACTTGTCTTACGCTAAAGCTTTTCCCACTCGAAGGCCGCTCATGGGACAGCACCCTCATTTAGAAGGGTGCCAAATTGTCTGCAGTCTTCCTCTATACAGAACATGGGCGTTCGTGGGCGTTCGGGGGCCTTGCTTGCTAGCTAAAGACTTAGTGCTGGGTTGTTTAAAGACCCAGGGCCAGGCCAGGCCAGCTGCTGCAACAACAGGCATGATGCAGGCCCAATGAAGCACACGCCGGACTTTACCCCTTTCTGCCTCTTGAAAACTTCAACATGTCTGTCTTCTGATTGCACCTAATAAAGGGAGTTTTACCAGCTCCAAACTTTACCCATCATTTCGTGACTGAGAGCTAACACTAGGCCAATATGCCTAGCCAGCAGCACAGGCTCTATCCCCCTGATTTCACAGCTCTGCTCATACCAAAATGAAAAATCCCCACCACTCAACCTTTTTTACTATTGGAGGGAGGCTTACTTCTGCTCAGTTATGCCCCCTAGGCCACATTCGCGCTACAAAATGCCAAATTCAAAGAAAAAAATGAGTAGATTGATAACTGAAGATAATGTTTTACCCATATTCCACCTACTAATGAAGAAGGGGGCTGCATGGGAGTCAGGAGAGAAAATATTTATCATTTTAGGGCAGTCATGCAAAAACGAGTGTCTGAAATTGCTCCCGGTTTTTATCAAATCGAAATATTAGTTAATGGGCAAAAAAAAAATATATATATTTTTTTTACCAGCTGTGGCGGGATTCGAACCCTTGTCCTGGGGAGCTTCCAGCACCAGAGGCAGATGACACTGCCGCTGAGCTATTGCTCCTTGCTAGTACTCAGGGATTCAGGAGCGTCTATGAGCTACATATAGGCCCCTGGTCTACATCATACACCATAGCCATGATATAGGGACGATTGGAAATGATATAGATATGAAAGCCCATGTGGTCCAGTGGGTAAGTTCCTGCCTTCCACCCAGATGACCAGGGTTCAAATCCCGGGTTCGGCACCAGATGACTGATGGCGGTGAAGCAGAGGTAAGTCGGTAAGTAAAATGTGTGTGTGTGTGGAGGTGAGGCTGGCTGGTGATTGGTGGATGAAAGATTGGTTGGTGTGTAGGTGAAGATGGACCTGGATGGTGATTGGTGGATGGAAAGAGTGTGAGGAGAGAGGCCTGAATGGTGGATTAAAGAGTGGTTGGTGTGTCTGTGCAGAGAGAGTGAGGATGGGTCCAGGCGAAGTGGGAGTGCAGTAGAGGGGAGGAGGCAGAGTGTGAATGGGTGGAGCAAGAATGAGAAGGCGGGGGCACAGTTGGGGGAGGAGCCTAGGATGGTGGATAATAGAGTGGTTGGTGTGTCTGTGCAGAGAGAGTGAGGATGGGTCCAGGCGGAGTGGGAGTGCAGTAGAGGGGAGGAGGCAGAGTGTGAATGGGTGGAGCAAGAATGGTAAGATGAGAGAAGGGGGGCACAATTGGGGGAGGAGCCTAGGGATAGGTGGTGGCATAGAGCTGGGGTGGGGCATGGTTGGAGAGGGGTGGGCCCCCAGAGGAAAGGGAGGAGTAGAAAAGATTCACAGAAGTAGGTGGAGTGAGGGGCGGAGCATAGGGGAGTGAGGCACGGTTGGGGGAGGAGCCTAGGGATAGGTGGTGGCATAGAGCTGGGGGTGGGGCATGGGTGGAGAGGGGTGGGCCCCCAAAGGAAAGGGAGGAGTAGAAAAGATTCACAGAAGTAGGTGGAGTCAGGGGCGGAGCATAGGGGAGTGAGGCCAACTGCCAACTAGTAAAGAGTACCCCTTCAGCCAACAGAGGGGGATGATGAGATGGGCACCATGGTAGTGACCCCCAAACATTTTATGACCGAGACCCCATACCCACCCCCAACTACAGAGTTGTGGCGGGGGGGGGCAAATTTTGGGGAACAGAGCAAAATATGGGTGTTGGGGTGCATTACAAAAGAGGGTGCCAGAAGGCACAGAATGGCTTCGGGTGCGCTACCCATAATTTCTTTCCCCCCCCCTTTTCATGGGGGAGGGGTGGTGGTGGGGGTGTACCCGAAAAGCATAGGGGCAACAGAAGGAACTTAGGGGAACAGGCTTGGGGAACATTTTATTACCGACCGCAAGGGGGGGCACCACAGAGACATACTGTAGTTATGGTATTGAAAGAGGTGACAGCAAGGAGCACGTGGTAAGACACGGCGAGGGGGGCACGGCACCCCAAGTTTTTATTGCCCCCCCCCCACCCTCACAGGATCTGTTATGAGGTCTCTTGGGGTAGTTTTATTGAAAACAGATGTTTAGACACTGAAGGGAAGGGGAATGTTGACAAGTGTGCCCCCCATTGTGTGGGTACTGTCCTCCGGGGGTGTCAGGGGGTGATGTCAAGAGGTCTGATGTAACTGACAGTAGTGAAAGGGGCTCTGGCCTTTTCAAGATGCCCGCCATGACAGCTGAGAACATACAAATTTGGTAAATAAGGGGGGTGGCTTGGGGAAGTAGATGAATGAGTCAGGGAGACGGCACATGCGGTAATTGGTTGGATGTGGCGTGGAGAATAATCATGGCATGCAAACTAGGCAGTAGTCCATGAATTGGCAGCATCTGCAGAGAGTTTGGGGTACTCGACAAGTGATTTGTCCTCCTTGGATTGGGTATATAATCCACAGAGGGAAGGTCACAGCTTATAGTTAGGCAGATCATGTATAGCGGATTTAAAGAAGGGTAGTTTGAGTGTGCTGGGAGGGGCTGCACGGAGTGATAAGTGGATGGGGTGCCGAGAAATGTGCATCCAACTGGTCACTGGAGGCTGGACAGTGGCAAAAGCACCTGGGTTACTTGGAGAATTACAAATGGAGGGCCAAAAGGAAGGGTGTTTATGGTCGTTCAAATGCTAGAAAATTCATTGGTGCCCTTCCGAAGGTGGGATACTAAGAGGGAACATTTGATTGGCAATGAGATGGGGGTATTGAAAGGTCACAAACTGTGTCCCAGGCGTAGAGGTATGGGGATCAGATATTCCTGCTAGGGTGTAAGGTGCCACCCTGGCCCTTTTTTGGTGCAGCCTGGTTCCCTCTCTAGTTTCTCTCCAGTGTCTTTCTATCCTGCAGATGATTAGAGCAAGCTTCCTAAAGTTTTTCTTGGCCTTGTATCCCCAATTACGTGCCTGGCATGCCTGGCCTAAGGATACTCCCAAAGAGTGTGCTACTTATATTCTGTGAAGAGCCTCACTAGTTCTGCCTATTTATGCAGCAAACAAGGCAAATCTTACAACCTGCAAAGTTGGAATCTTTGAGATGAAGTAAAGGTTTTTATTTTGGGGAAAATACTCTTCTATGCCTCTTCTCCCATCTGAAGGCCGTGGGCTCCTGTTCCTCTCTCACGTGTCCTTTCAAAGAGACAGATGACACGCTCACCCAATCACTCAGCAAACATCTATGCTTTGACTCTGTCATATTGCCGTTTCTCCTCCAAGTGCCCTCCCTTCCTCACAAATGCCGGATTATCGTTCCTCATTACTCATTCACTCGCTTATTGTAGTCCTCCGCTCCACAGGCCCGGCAAAGACCAACATGGACAAGCGGTACGTCAGCAAACAGATTTAACACTTCTCTCTTCTATGATGGTCATTCTGCTGCCCTCTAGTAACGCTACATGGCAACTGCAGCATGATGATCTGATTTAGAAGGGGGTGTCCTATGCAAATAATGTCCTCCCATGCTTACTTTGGCCTGAGACACTCACAGGCTTCCACCATGATTTGGCCTCCAACATATGGTTTTCAGCAGAATTCTAAGCTTGACAACTTGTCTTACGCTAAAGCTTTTCCCACTCGAAGGCCGCTCATGGGACAGCACCCTCATTTAGAAGGGTGCCAAATTGTCTGCAGTCTTCCTCTATACAGAACATGGGCGTTCGTGGGCGTTCGGGGGCCTTGCTTGCTAGCTAAAGACTTAGTGCTGGGTTGTTTAAAGACCCAGGGCCAGGCCAGGCCAGCTGCTGCAACAACAGGCATGATGCAGGCCCAATGAAGCACACGCCGGACTTTACCCCTTTCTGCCTCTTGAAAACTTCAACATGTCTGTCTTCTGATTGCACCTAATAAAGGGAGTTTTACCAGCTCCAAACTTTACCCATCATTTCGTGACTGAGAGCTAACACTAGGCCAATATGCCTAGCCAGCAGCACAGGCTCTATCCCCCTGATTTCACAGCTCTGCTCATACCAAAATGAAAAATCCCCACCACTCAACCTTTTTTACTATTGGAGGGAGGCTTACTTCTGCTCAGTTATGCCCCCTAGGCCACATTCGCGCTACAAAATGCCAAATTCAAAGAAAAAAATGAGTAGATTGATAACTGAAGATAATGTTTTACCCATATTCCACCTACTAATGAAGAAGGGGGCTGCATGGGAGTCAGGAGAGAAAATATTTATCATTTTAGGGCAGTCATGCAAAAACGAGTGTCTGAAATTGCTCCCGGTTTTTATCAAATCGAAATATTAGTTAATGGGCAAAAAAAAAAAATATATATTTTTTTTTACCAGCTGTGGCGGGATTCGAACCCTTGTCCTGGGGAGCTTCCAGCACCAGAGGCAGATGACACTGCCGCTGAGCTATTGCTCCTTGCTAGTACTCAGGGATTCAGGAGCGTCTATGAGCTACATATAGGCCCCTGGTCTACATCATACACCATAGCCATGATATAGGGACGATTGGAAATGATATAGATATGAAAGCCCATGTGGTCCAGTGGGTAAGTTCCTGCCTTCCACCCAGATGACCAGGGTTCAAATCCCGGGTTCGGCACCAGATGACTGATGGCGGTGAAGCAGAGGTAAGTCGGTAAGTAAAATGTGTGTGTGTGTGGAGGTGAGGCTGGCTGGTGATTGGTGGATGAAAGATTGGTTGGTGTGTAGGTGAAGATGGACCTGGATGGTGATTGGTGGATGGAAAGAGTGTGAGGAGAGAGGCCTGAATGGTGGATTAAAGAGTGGTTGGTGTGTCTGTGCAGAGAGAGTGAGGATGGGTCCAGGCGAAGTGGGAGTGCAGTAGAGGGGAGGAGGCAGAGTGTGAATGGGTGGAGCAAGAATGAGAAGGCGGGGGCACAGTTGGGGGAGGAGCCTAGGATGGTGGATAATAGAGTGGTTGGTGTGTCTGTGCAGAGAGAGTGAGGATGGGTCCAGGCGGAGTGGGAGTGCAGTAGAGGGGAGGAGGCAGAGTGTGAATGGGTGGAGCAAGAATGGTAAGATGAGAGAAGGGGGGCACAATTGGGGGAGGAGCCTAGGGATAGGTGGTGGCATAGAGCTGGGGTGGGGCATGGTTGGAGAGGGGTGGGCCCCCAGAGGAAAGGGAGGAGTAGAAAAGATTCACAGAAGTAGGTGGAGTGAGGGGCGGAGCATAGGGGAGTGAGGCACGGTTGGGGGAGGAGCCTAGGGATAGGTGGTGGCATAGAGCTGGGGGTGGGGCATGGGTGGAGAGGGGTGGGCCCCCAAAGGAAAGGGAGGAGTAGAAAAGATTCACAGAAGTAGGTGGAGTCAGGGGCGGAGCATAGGGGAGTGAGGCCAACTGCCAACTAGTAAAGAGTACCCCTTCAGCCAACAGAGGGGGATGATGAGATGGGCACCATGGTAGTGACCCCCAAACATTTTATGACCGAGACCCCATACCCACCCCCAACTACAGAGTTGTGGCGGGGGGGGGCAAATTTTGGGGAACAGAGCAAAATATGGGTGTTGGGGTGCATTACAAAAGAGGGTGCCAGAAGGCACAGAATGGCTTCGGGTGCGCTACCCATAATTTCTTTCCCCCCCCCTTTTCATGGGGGAGGGGTGGTGGTGGGGGTGTACCCGAAAAGCATAGGGGCAACAGAAGGAACTTAGGGGAACAGGCTTGGGGAACATTTTATTACCGACCGCAAGGGGGGGCACCACAGAGACATACTGTAGTTATGGTATTGAAAGAGGTGACAGCAAGGAGCACGTGGTAAGACACGGCGAGGGGGGCACGGCACCCCAAGTTTTTATTGCCCCCCCCCCACCCTCACAGGATCTGTTATGAGGTCTCTTGGGGTAGTTTTATTGAAAACAGATGTTTAGACACTGAAGGGAAGGGGAATGTTGACAAGTGTGCCCCCCATTGTGTGGGTACTGTCCTCCGGGGGTGTCAGGGGGTGATGTCAAGAGGTCTGATGTAACTGACAGTAGTGAAAGGGGCTCTGGCCTTTTCAAGATGCCCGCCATGACAGCTGAGAACATACAAATTTGGTAAATAAGGGGGGTGGCTTGGGGAAGTAGATGAATGAGTCAGGGAGACGGCACATGCGGTAATTGGTTGGATGTGGCGTGGAGAATAATCATGGCATGCAAACTAGGCAGTAGTCCATGAATTGGCAGCATCTGCAGAGAGTTTGGGGTACTCGACAAGTGATTTGTCCTCCTTGGATTGGGTATATAATCCACAGAGGGAAGGTCACAGCTTATAGTTAGGCAGATCATGTATAGCGGATTTAAAGAAGGGTAGTTTGAGTGTGCTGGGAGGGGCTGCACGGAGTGATAAGTGGATGGGGTGCCGAGAAATGTGCATCCAACTGGTCACTGGAGGCTGGACAGTGGCAAAAGCACCTGGGTTACTTGGAGAATTACAAATGGAGGGCCAAAAGGAAGGGTGTTTATGGTCGTTCAAATGCTAGAAAATTCATTGGTGCCCTTCCGAAGGTGGGATACTAAGAGGGAACATTTGATTGGCAATGAGATGGGGGTATTGAAAGGTCACAAACTGTGTCCCAGGCGTAGAGGTATGGGGATCAGATATTCCTGCTAGGGTGTAAGGTGCCACCCTGGCCCTTTTTTGGTGCAGCCTGGTTCCCTCTCTAGTTTCTCTCCAGTGTCTTTCTATCCTGCAGATGATTAGAGCAAGCTTCCTAAAGTTTTTCTTGGCCTTGTATCCCCAATTACGTGCCTGGCATGCCTGGCCTAAGGATACTCCCAAAGAGTGTGCTACTTATATTCTGTGAAGAGCCTCACTAGTTCTGCCTATTTATGCAGCAAACAAGGCAAATCTTACAACCTGCAAAGTTGGAATCTTTGAGATGAAGTAAAGGTTTTTATTTTGGGGAAAATACTCTTCTATGCCTCTTCTCCCATCTGAAGGCCGTGGGCTCCTGTTCCTCTCTCACGTGTCCTTTCAAAGAGACAGATGACACGCTCACCCAATCACTCAGCAAACATCTATGCTTTGACTCTGTCATATTGCCGTTTCTCCTCCAAGTGCCCTCCCTTCCTCACAAATGCCGGATTATCGTTCCTCATTACTCATTCACTCGCTTATTGTAGTCCTCCGCTCCACAGGCCCGGCAAAGACCAACATGGACAAGCGGTACGTCAGCAAACAGATTTAACACTTCTCTCTTCTATGATGGTCATTCTGCTGCCCTCTAGTAACGCTACATGGCAACTGCAGCATGATGATCTGATTTAGAAGGGGGTGTCCTATGCAAATAATGTCCTCCCATGCTTACTTTGGCCTGAGACACTCACAGGCTTCCACCATGATTTGGCCTCCAACATATGGTTTTCAGCAGAATTCTAAGCTTGACAACTTGTCTTACGCTAAAGCTTTTCCCACTCGAAGGCCGCTCATGGGACAGCACCCTCATTTAGAAGGGTGCCAAATTGTCTGCAGTCTTCCTCTATACAGAACATGGGCGTTCGTGGGCGTTCGGGGGCCTTGCTTGCTAGCTAAAGACTTAGTGCTGGGTTGTTTAAAGACCCAGGGCCAGGCCAGGCCAGCTGCTGCAACAACAGGCATGATGCAGGCCCAATGAAGCACACGCCGGACTTTACCCCTTTCTGCCTCTTGAAAACTTCAACATGTCTGTCTTCTGATTGCACCTAATAAAGGGAGTTTTACCAGCTCCAAACTTTACCCATCATTTCGTGACTGAGAGCTAACACTAGGCCAATATGCCTAGCCAGCAGCACAGGCTCTATCCCCCTGATTTCACAGCTCTGCTCATACCAAAATGAAAAATCCCCACCACTCAACCTTTTTTACTATTGGAGGGAGGCTTACTTCTGCTCAGTTATGCCCCCTAGGCCACATTCGCGCTACAAAATGCCAAATTCAAAGAAAAAAATGAGTAGATTGATAACTGAAGATAATGTTTTACCCATATTCCACCTACTAATGAAGAAGGGGGCTGCATGGGAGTCAGGAGAGAAAATATTTATCATTTTAGGGCAGTCATGCAAAAACGAGTGTCTGAAATTGCTCCCGGTTTTTATCAAATCGAAATATTAGTTAATGGGCAAAAAAAAAAAATATATATTTTTTTTTACCAGCTGTGGCGGGATTCGAACCCTTGTCCTGGGGAGCTTCCAGCACCAGAGGCAGATGACACTGCCGCTGAGCTATTGCTCCTTGCTAGTACTCAGGGATTCAGGAGCTTCTATGAGCTACATATAGGCCCCTGGTCTACATCATACACCATAGCCATGATATAGGGACGATTGGAAATGATATAGATATGGAAGCCCATGTGGTCCAGTGGGTAAGTTCCTGCCTTCCACCCAGATGACCAGGGTTCAAATCCCGGGTTCGGCACCAGATGACTGATGGCGGTGAAGCAGAGGTAAGTCGGTAAGTAAAATGTGTGTGTGTGTGTGGAGGTGAGGCTGGCTGGTGATTGGTGGATGAAAGATTGGTTGGTGTGTAGGTGAAGATGGACCTAGATGGTGATTGGTGGATGGAAAGAGTGTGAGGAGAGAGGCCTGAATGGTGGATTAAAGAGTGGTTGGTGTGTCTGTGCAGAGAGAGTGAGGATGGGTCCAGGCGAAGTGGGAGTGCAGTAGAGGGGAGGAGGCAGAGTGTGAATGGGTGGAGCAAGAATGAGAAGGCGGGGGCACAGTTGGGGGAGGAGCCTAGGATGGTGGATAATAGAGTGGTTGGTGTGTCTGTGCAGAGTGAGGATGGGTCCAGGCGGAGTGGGAGTGCAGTAGAGGGGAGGAGGCAGAGTGTGAATGGGTGGAGCAAGAATGGTAAGATGAGAGAAGGGGGGCACAATTGGGGGAGGAGCCTAGGGATAGGTGGTGGCATAGAGCTGGGGTGGGGCATGGTTGGAGAGGGGTGGGCCCCCAGAGGAAAGGGAGGAGTAGAAAAGATTCACAGAAGTAGGTGGAGTGAGGGGCGGAGCATAGGGGAGTGAGGCACAGTTGGGGGAGGAGCCTAGGGATAGGTGGTGGCATAGAGCTGGGGGTGGGGCATGGGTGGAGAGGGGTGGGCCCCCAAAGGAAAGGGAGGAGTAGAAAAGATTCACAGAAGTAGGTGGAGTCAGGGGCGGAGCATAGGGGAGTGAGGCCAACTAGTAAAGAGTACCCCTTCAGCCAACAGAGGGGGATGATGAGATGGGCACCATGGTAGTGACCCCCAAACATTTTATGACCGAGACCCCATACCCACCCCCAACTACAGAGTTGGGGGGGGGGGGGGGCAAATTTTGGGGAACAGAGCAAAATATGGGTGTTGGGGTGCATTACAAAAGAGGGTGCCAGAAGGCACAGAATGGCTTCGGGTGCGCTACCCATAATTTCTTTCCCCCCCCCCTTTTCATGGGGGGGGTGGTGGTGGGGGTGTACCCGAAAAGCATAGGGGCAACAGAAGGAACTTAGGGGAACAGGCTTGGGGAACATTTTATTACCGACCGCAAGGGGGGGCACCACACAGACAGACTGTAGTTATGGTATTGAAAGAGGTGACAGCAAGGAGCACGTGGTAAGACACGGCGAGGGGGGCACGGCACCCCAAGTTTTTATTGCCCCCCCCCCCCACCCTCACAGGATCTGTTATGAGGTCTCTTGGGGTAGTTTTATTGAAAACAGATGTTTAGACACTGAAGGGAAGGGGAATGTTGACAAGTGTGCCCCCCATTGTGTGGGTACTGTCCTCCGGGGGTGTCAGGGGGTGATGTCAAGAGGTCTGATGTAACTGACAGTAGTGAAAGGGGCTCTGGCCTTTTCAAGATGCCCGCCATGACAGCTGAGAACATACACATTTGGTAAATAAGGGGGGTGGCTTGGGGAAGTAGATGAATGAGTCAGGGAGACGGCACATGCGGTAATTGGTTGGATGTGGCGTGGAGAATAATCATGGCATGCAAACCAGGCAGTAGTCCATGAATTGGCAGCATCTGCAGAGAGTTTGGGGTACTCGACAAGTGATTTGTCCTCCTTGGATTGGGTATATAATCCACAGAGGGAAGGTCACAGCTTATAGTTAGGCAGATCATGTATAGCGGATTTAAAGAAGGGTAGTTTGAGTGTGCTGGGAGGGGCTGCACGGAGTGATAAGTGGATGGGGTGCCGAGAAATGTGCATCCAACTGGTCACTGGAGGCTGGACAGTGGCAAAAGCACCTGGGTTACTTGGAGAATTACAAATGGAGGGCCAAAAGGAAGGGTGTTTATGGTCGTTCAAATGCTAGAAAATTCATTGGTGCCCTTCCGAAGGTGGGATACTAAGAGGGAACATTTGATTGGCAATGAGATGGGGGTATTGAAAGGTCACAAACTGTGTCCCAGGCGTAGAGGTATGGGGATCAGATATTCCTGCTAGGGTGTAAGGTGCCACCCTGGCCCTTTTTTGGTGCAGCCTGGTTCCCTCTCTAGTTTCTCTCCAGTGTCTTTCTATCCTGCAGATGATTAGAGCAAGCTTCCTAAAGTTTTTCTTGGCCTTGTATCCCCAATTACGTGCCTGGCATGCCTGGCCTAAGGATACTCCCAAAGAGTGTGCTACTTATATTCTGTGAAGAGCCTCACTAGTTCTGCCTATTTATGCAGCAAACAAGGCAAATCTTACAACCTGCAAAGTTGGAATCTTTGAGATGAAGTAAAGGTTTTTATTTTGGGGAAAATACTCTTCTATGCCTCTTCTCCCATCTGAAGGCCGTGGGCTCCTGTTCCTCTCTCACGTGTCCTTTCAAAGAGACAGATGACACGCTCACCCAATCACTCAGCAAACATCTATGCTTTGACTCTGTCATATTGCCGTTTCTCCTCCAAGTGCCCTCCCTTCCTCACAAATGCCGGATTATCGTTCCTCATTACTCATTCACTCGCTTATTGTAGTCCTCCGCTCCACAGGCCCGGCAAAGACCAACATGGACAAGCGGTACGTCAGCAAACAGATTTAACACTTCTCTCTTCTATGATGGTCATTCTGCTGCCCTCTAGTAACGCTACATGGCAACTGCAGCATGATGATCTGATTTAGAAGGGGGCTGTCCTATGCAAATAATGTCCTCCCATGCTTACTTTGGCCTGAGACACTCACAGGCTTCCACCATGATTTGGCCTCCAACATATGGTTTTCAGCAGAATTCTAAGCTTGACAACTTGTCTTACGCTAAAGCTTTTCCCACTCGAAGGCCGCTCATGGGACAGCACCCTCATTTAGAAGGGTGCCAAATTGTCTGCAGTCTTCCTCTATACAGAACATGGGCGTTCGTGGGCGTTCGGGGGCCTTGCTTGCTAGCTAAAGACTTAGTGCTGGGTTGTTTAAAGACCCAGGGCCAGGCCAGGCCAGCTGCTGCAACAACAGGCATGATGCAGGCCCAATGAAGCACACGCCGGACTTTACCCCTTTCTGCCTCTTGAAAACTTCAACATGTCTGTCTTCTGATTGCACCTAATAAAGGGAGTTTTACCAGCTCCAAACTTTACCCATCATTTTGTGACTGAGAGCTAACACTAGGCCAATATGCCTAGCCAGCAGCACAGGCTCTATCCCCCTGATTTCACAGCTCTGCTCATACCAAAATGAAAAATCCCCACCACTCAACCTTTTTTACTATTGGAGGGAGGCTTACTTCTGCTCAGTTATGCCCCCTAGGCCACATTCGCGCTACAAAATGCCAAATTCAAAGAAAAAAATGAGTAGATTGATAACTGAAGATAATGTTTTACCCATATTCCACCTACTAATGAAGAAGGGGGCTGCATGGGAGTCAGGAGAGAAAATATTTATCATTTTAGGGCAGTCATGCAAAAACGAGTGTCTGAAATTGCTCCCGGTTTTTATCAAATCGAAATATTAGTTAATGGGCAAAAAAAAAAAATATATATTTTTTTTTACCAGCTGTGGCGGGATTCGAACCCTTGTCCTGGGGAGCTTCCAGCACCAGAGGCAGATGACACTGCCGCTGAGCTATTGCTCCTTGCTAGTACTCAGGGATTCAGGAGCGTCTATGAGCTACATATAGGCCCCTGGTCTACATCATACACCATAGCCATGATATAGGGACGATTGGAAATGATATAGATATGGAAGCCCATGTGGTCCAGTGGGTAAGTTCCTGCCTTCCACCCAGATGACCAGGGTTCAAATCCCGGGTTCGGCACCAGATGACTGATGGCGGTGAAGCAGAGGTAAGTCGGTAAGTAAAATGTGTGTGTGTGTGGAGGTGAGGCTGGCTGGTGATTGGTGGATGAAAGATTGGTTGGTGTGTAGGTGAAGATGGACCTGGATGGTGATTGGTGGATGGAAAGAGTGTGAGGAGAGAGGCCTGAATGGTGGATTAAAGAGTGGTTGCTGTGTCTGTGCAGAGAGAGTGAGGATGGGTCCAGGCGAAGTGGGAGTGCAGTAGAGGGGAGGAGGCAGAGTGTGAATGGGTGGAGCAAGAATGAGAAGGCGGGGGCACAGTTGGGGGAGGAGCCTAGGATGGTGGATAATAGAGTGGTTGGTGTGTCTGTGCAGAGAGAGTGAGGATGGGTCCAGGCGGAGTGGGAGTGCAGTAGAGGGGAGGAGGCAGAGTGTGAATGGGTGGAGCAAGAATGGTAAGATGAGAGAAGGGGGGCACAATTGGGGGAGGAGCCTAGGGATAGGTGGTGGCATAGAGCTGGTGTGGGGCATGGTTGGAGAGGGGTGGGCCCCCAGAGGAAAGGGAGGAGTAGAAAAGATTCACAGAAGTAGGTGGAGTGAGGGGCGGAGCATAGGGGAGTGAGGCACGGTTGGGGGAGGAGCCTAGGGATAGGTGGTGGCATAGAGCTGGGGGTGGGGCATGGGTGGAGAGGGGTGGGCCCCCAAAGGAAAGGGAGGAGTAGAAAAGATTCACAGAAGTAGGTGGAGGCAGGGGCGGAGCATAGGGGAGTGAGGCCAACTGCCAACTAGTAAAGAGTACCCCTTCAGCCAACAGAGGGGGATGATGAGATGGGCACCATGGTAGTGACCCCCAAACATTTTATGACCGAGACCCCATACCCACCCCCAACTACAGAGTTGTGGGGGGGGGGGGGGGGGCAAATTTTGGGGAACAGAGCAAAATATGGGTGTTGGGGTGCATTACAAAAGAGGGTGCCAGAAGGCACAGAATGGCTTCGGGTGCGCTACCCATAATTTCTTTCCCCCCCCCTTTTCATGGGGGGGGGGTGGTGGTGGGGGTGTACCCGAAAAGCATAGGGGCAACAGAAGGAACTTAGGGGAACAGGCTTGGGGAACATTTTATTACCGACCGCAAGGGGGGGCACCACAGAGACATACTGTAGTTATGGTATTGAAAGAGGTGACAGCAAGGAGCACGTGGTAAGACACGGCGAGGGGGGCACGGCACCCCAAGTTTTTATTGCCCCCCCCCCACCCTCACAGGATCTGTTATGAGGTCTCTTGGGGTAGTTTTATTGAAAACAGATGTTTAGACACTGAAGGGAAGGGGAATGTTGACAAGTGTGCCCCCCATTGTGTGGGTACTGTCCTCCGGGGGTGTCAGGGGGTGATGTCAAGAGGTCTGATGTAACTGACAGTAGTGAAAGGGGCTCTGGCCTTTTCAAGATGCCCGCCATGACAGCTGAGAACATACAAATTTGGTAAATAAGGGGGGTGGCTTGGGGAAGTAGATGAATGAGTCAGGGAGACGGCACATGCGGTAATTGGTTGGATGTGGCGTGGAGAATAATCATGGCATGCAAACTAGGCAGTAGTCCATGAATTGGCAGCATCTGCAGAGAGTTTGGGGTACTCGACAAGTGATTTGTCCTCCTTGGATTGGGTATATAATCCACAGAGGGAAGGTCACAGCTTATAGTTAGGCAGATCATGTATAGCGGATTTAAAGAAGGGTAGTTTGAGTGTGCTGGGAGGGGCTGCACGGAGTGATAAGTGGATGGGGTGCCGAGAAATGTGCATCCAACTGGTCACTGGAGGCTGGACAGTGGCAAAAGCACCTGGGTTACTTGGAGAATTACAAATGGAGGGCCAAAAGGAAGGGTGTTTATGGTCGTTCAAATGCTAGAAAATTCATTGGTGCCCTTCCGAAGGTGGGATACTAAGAGGGAACATTTGATTGGCAATGAGATGGGGGTATTGAAAGGTCACAAACTGTGTCCCAGGCGTAGAGGTATGGGGATCAGATATTCCTGCTAGGGTGTAAGGTGCCACCCTGGCCCTTTTTTGGTGCAGCCTGGTTCCCTCTCTAGTTTCTCTCCAGTGTCTTTCTATCCTGCAGATGATTAGAGCAAGCTTCCTAAAGTTTTTCTTGGCCTTGTATCCCCAATTACGTGCCTGGCATGCCTGGCCTAAGGATACTCCCAAAGAGTGTGCTACTTATATTCTGTGAAGAGCCTCACTAGTTCTGCCTATTTATGCAGCAAACAAGGCAAATCTTACAACCTGCAAAGTTGGAATCTTTGAGATGAAGTAAAGGTTTTTATTTTGGGGAAAATACTCTTCTATGCCTCTTCTCCCATCTGAAGGCCGTGGGCTCCTGTTCCTCTCTCACGTGTCCTTTCAAAGAGACAGATGACACACTCACCCAATCACTCAGCAAACATCTATGCTTTGACTCTGTCATATTGCCGTTTCTCCTCCAAGTGCCCTCCCTTCCTCACAAATGCCGGATTATCGTTCCTCATTACTCATTCACTCGCTTATTGTAGTCCTCCGCTCCACAGGCCCGGCAAAGACCAACATGGACAAGCGGTACGTCAGCAAACAGATTTAACACTTCTCTCTTCTATGATGGTCATTCTGCTGCCCTCTAGTAACGCTACATGGCAACTGCAGCATGATGATCTGATTTAGAAGGGGGTGTCCTATGCAAATAATGTCCTCCCATGCTTACTTTGGCCTGAGACACTCACAGGCTTCCACCATGATTTGGCCTCCAACATATGGTTTTCAGCAGAATTCTAAGCTTGACAACTTGTCTTACGCTAAAGCTTTTCCCACTCGAAGGCCGCTCATGGGACAGCACCCTCATTTAGAAGGGTGCCAAATTGTCTGCAGTCTTCCTCTATACAGAACATGGGCGTTCGTGGGCGTTCGGGGGCCTTGCTTGCTAGCTAAAGACTTAGTGCTGGGTTGTTTAAAGACCCAGGGCCAGGCCAGGCCAGCTGCTGCAACAACAGGCATGATGCAGGCCCAATGAAGCACACGCCGGACTTTACCCCTTTCTGCCTCTTGAAAACTTCAACATGTCTGTCTTCTGATTGCACCTAATAAAGGGAGTTTTACCAGCTCCAAACTTTACCCATCATTTCGTGACTGAGAGCTAACACTAGGCCAATATGCCTAGCCAGCAGCACAGGCTCTATCCCCCTGATTTCACAGCTCTGCTCATACCAAAATGAAAAATCCCCACCACTCAACCTTTTTTACTATTGGAGGGAGGCTTACTTCTGCTCAGTTATGCCCCCTAGGCCACATTCGCGCTACAAAATGCCAAATTCAAAGAAAAAAATGAGTAGATTGATAACTGAAGATAATGTTTTACCCATATTCCACCTACTAATGAAGAAGGGGGCTGCATGGGAGTCAGGAGAGAAAATATTTATCATTTTAGGGCAGTTGTGCAAAAAAGAGTGTCTGAAATTGCTCCTGGATTTTATCAAATCGAAATATTAGTTAATGGGAAAAAAAAAAAAAAAATGTTTAACCAGCCTTAGCGGGATTTGAACCCTTGTCCTGGGGAGCTTCTAGCACCAGAGGCAGATGACATTGCCGCTGAGCTATTGCTCCTTGTTAGTACTCAGAGATTCAGGAGCGTCTATGAGCTACATATAGGCCCCTGGTCTACATCATACACCATAGCCATGATATAGGGACGATTGGAAATGATATAGATATGGAAGCCCATGTGGTCCAGTGGGTAAGTTCCTGCCTTCCACCCAGATGACCAGGGTTCAAATCCCGGGTTCGGCACCAGATGACTGATGGCGGTGAAGCAGAGGTAAGTCGGTAAGTAAAATGTGTGTGTGTGTGGAGGTGAGGCTGGCTGGTGATTGGTGGATGAAAGATTGGTTGGTGTGTAGGTGGAGTGGGAGTGCAGTAGAGGGGAGGAGGCAGAGTGTGAATGGGTGGAGCAAGAATGGTAAGATGAGAGAAGGGGGGCACAATTGGGGGAGGAGCCTAGGGATAGGTGGTGGCATAGAGCTGGGGTGGGGCATGGTTGGAGAGGGGTGGGCCCCCAGAGGAAAGGGAGGAGTAGAAAAGATTCACAGAAGTAGGTGGAGTGAGGGGCGGAGCATAGGGGAGTGAGGCCAACTAGTAAAGAGTACCCCTTCAGCCAACAGAGGGGGATGATGAGATGGGCACCATGGTAGTGACCCCCAAACATTTTATGACCGAGACCCCATACCCACCCCCAACTACAGAGTTGTGGGGGGGGGGCAAATTTTGGGGAACAGAGCAAAATATGGGTGTTGGGGTGCATTACAAAAGAGGGTGCCAGAAGGCACAGAATGGCTTCGGGTGCGCTACCCATAATTTCTTTCCCCCCCCCTTTTCATGGGGGGGGTGGTGGTGGGGGTGTACCCGAAAAGCATAGGGGCAACAGAAGGAACTTAGGGGAACAGGCTTGGGGAACATTTTATTACCGACCGCAAGGGGGGGCACCACACAGACAGACTGTAGTTATGGTATTGAAAGAGGTGACAGCAAGGAGCACGTGGTAAGACACGGCGAGGGGGGCACGGCACCCCAAGTTTTTATTGCCCCCCCCCCCCCACCCTCACAGGATCTGTTATGAGGTCTCTTGGGGTAGTTTTATTGAAAACAGATGTTTAGACACTGAAGGGAAGGGGAATGTTGACAAGTGTGCCCCCCATTGTGTGGGTACTGTCCTCCGGGGGTGTCAGGGGGTGATGTCAAGAGGTCTGATGTAACTGACAGTAGTGAAAGGGGCTCTGGCCTTTTCAAGATGCCCGCCATGACAGCTGAGAACATACAAATTTGGTAAATAAGGGGGGTGGCTTGGGGAAGTAGATGAATGAGTCAGGGAGACGGCACATGCGGTAATTGGTTGGATGTGGCGTGGAGAATAATCATGGCATGCAAACCAGGCAGTAGTCCATGAATTGGCAGCATCTGCAGAGAGTTTGGGGTACTCGACAAGTGATTTGTCCTCCTTGGATTGGGTATATAATCCACAGAGGGAAGGTCACAGCTTATAGTTAGGCAGATCATGTATAGCGGATTTAAAGAAGGGTAGTTTGAGTGTGCTGGGAGGGGCTGCACGGAGTGATAAGTGGATGGGGTGCCGAGAAATGTGCATCCAACTGGTCACTGGAGGCTGGACAGTGGCAAAAGCACCTGGGTTACTTGGAGAATTACAAATGGAGGGCCAAAAGGAAGGGTGTTTATGGTCGTTCAAATGCTAGAAAATTCATTGGTGCCCTTCCGAAGGTGGGATACTAAGAGGGAACATTTGATTGGCAATGAGATGGGGGTATTGAAAGGTCACAAACTGTGTCCCAGGCGTAGAGGTATGGGGATCAGATATTCCTGCTAGGGTGTAAGGTGCCACCCTGGCCCTTTTTTGGTGCAGCCTGGTTCCCTCTCTAGTTTCTCTCCAGTGTCTTTCTATCCTGCAGATGATTAGAGCAAGCTTCCTAAAGTTTTTCTTGGCCTTGTATCCCCAATTACGTGCCTGGCATGCCTGGCCTAAGGATACTCCCAAAGAGTGTGCTACTTATATTCTGTGAAGAGCCTCACTAGTTCTGCCTATTTATGCAGCAAACAAGGCAAATCTTACAACCTGCAAAGTTGGAATCTTTGAGATGAAGTAAAGGTTTTTATTTTGGGGAAAATACTCTTCTATGCCTCTTCTCCCATCTGAAGGCCGTGGGCTCCTGTTCCTCTCTCACGTGTCCTTTCAAAGAGACAGATGACACGCTCACCCAATCACTCAGCAAACATCTATGCTTTGACTCTGTCATATTGCCGTTTCTCCTCCAAGTGCCCTCCCTTCCTCACAAATGCCGGATTATCGTTCCTCATTACTCATTCACTCGCTTATTGTAGTCCTCCGCTCCACAGGCCCGGCAAAGACCAACATGGACAAGCGGTACGTCAGCAAACAGATTTAACACTTCTCTCTTCTATGATGGTCATTCTGCTGCCCTCTAGTAACGCTACATGGCAACTGCAGCATGATGATCTGATTTAGAAGGGGGCTGTCCTATGCAAATAATGTCCTCCCATGCTTACTTTGGCCTGAGACACTCACAGGCTTCCACCATGATTTGGCCTCCAACATATGGTTTTCAGCAGAATTCTAAGCTTGACAACTTGTCTTACGCTAAAGCTTTTCCCACTCGAAGGCCGCTCATGGGACAGCACCCTCATTTAGAAGGGTGCCAAATTGTCTGCAGTCTTCCTCTATACAGAACATGGGGGTTCGTGGGCGTTCGGGGGCCTTGCTTGCTAGCTAAAGACTTAGTGCTGGGTTGTTTAAAGACCCAGGGCCAGGCCAGGCCAGCTGCTGCAACAACAGGCATGATGCAGGCCCAATGAAGCACACGCCGGACTTTACCCCTTTCTGCCTCTTGAAAACTTCAACATGTCTGTCTTCTGATTGCACCTAATAAAGGGAGTTTTACCAGCTCCAAACTTTACCCATCATTTTGTGACTGAGAGCTAACACTAGGCCAATATGCCTAGCCAGCAGCACAGGCTCTATCCCCCTGATTTCACAGCTCTGCTCATACCAAAATGAAAAATCCCCACCACTCAACCTTTTTTACTATTGGAGGGAGGCTTACTTCTGCTCAGTTATGCCCCCTAGGCCACATTCGCGCTACAAAATGCCAAATTCAAAGAAAAAAATGAGTAGATTGATAACTGAAGATAATGTTTTACCCATATTCCACCTACTAATGAAGAAGGGGGCTGCATGGGAGTCAGGAGAGAAAATATTTATCATTTTAGGGCAGTCATGCAAAAACGAGTGTCTGAAATTGCTCCCGGTTTTTATCAAATCAAAATATTAGTTAATGGGCAAAAAAAAAAAATATATATTTTTTTTTACCAGCTGTGGCGGGATTCGAACCCTTGTCCTGGGGAGCTTCCAGCACCAGAGGCAGATGACACTGCCGCTGAGCTATTGCTCCTTGCTAGTACTCAGGGATTCAGGAGCGTCTATGAGCTACATATAGGCCCCTGGTCTACATCATACACCATAGCCATGATATAGGGACGATTGGAAATGATATAGATATGGAAGCCCATGTGGTCCAGTGGGTAAGTTCCTGCCTTCCACCCAGATGACCAGGGTTCAAATCCCGGGTTCGGCACCAGATGACTGATGGCGGTGAAGCAGAGGTAAGTCGGTAAGTAAAATGTGTGTGTGTGTGGAGGTGAGGCTGGCTGGTGATTGGTGGATGAAAGATTGGTTGGTGTGTAGGTGAAGATGGACCTGGATGGTGATTGGTGGATGGAAAGAGTGTGAGGAGAGAGGCCTGAATGGTGGATTAAAGAGTGGTTGGTGTGTCTGTGCAGAGAGAGTGAGGATGGGTCCAGGCGAAGTGGGAGTGCAGTAGAGGGGAGGAGGCAGAGTGTGAATGGGTGGAGCAAGAATGGTAAGATGAGAGAAGGGGGGCACAATTGGGGGAGGAGCCTAGGGATAGGTGGTGGCATAGAGCTGGGGTGGGGCATGGTTGGAGAGGGGTGGGCCCCCAGAGGAAAGGGAGGAGTAGAAAAGATTCACAGAAGTAGGTGGAGTGAGGGGCGGAGCATAGGGGAGTGAGGCACAGTTGGGGGAGGAGCCTAGGGATAGGTGGTGGCATAGAGCTGGGGGTGGGGCATGGGTGGAGAGGGGTGGGCCCCCAAAGGAAAGGGAGGAGTAGAAAAGATTCACAGAAGTAGGTGGAGTCAGGGGCGGAGCATAGGGGAGTGAGGCCAACTGCCAACTAGTAAAGAGTACCCCTTCAGCCAACAGAGGGGGATGATGAGATGGGCACCATGGTAGTGACCCCCAAACATTTTATGACCGAGACCCCATACCCACCCCCAACTACAGAGTTGTGGGGGGGGGGCAAATTTTGGGGAACAGAGCAAAATATGGGTGTTGGGGTGCATTACAAAAGAGGGTGCCAGAAGGCACAGAATGGCTTCGGGTGCGCTACCCATAATTTCTTTCCCCCCCCCTTTTCATGGGGGGGGGGGTGGTGGTGGGGGTGTACCCGAAAAGCATAGGGGCAACAGAAGGAACTTAGGGGAACAGGCTTGGGGAACATTTTATTACCGACCGCAAGGGGGGGCACCACACAGACAGACTGTAGTTATGGTATTGAAAGAGGTGACAGCAAGGAGCACGTGGTAAGACACGGCGAGGGGGGCACGGCACCCCAAGTTTTTATTGCCCCCCCCCCCACCCTCACAGGATCTGTTATGAGGTCTCTTGGGGTAGTTTTATTGAAAACAGATGTTTAGACACTGAAGGGAAGGGGAATGTTGACAAGTGTGCCCCCCATTGTGTGGGTACTGTCCTCCGGGGGTGTCAGGGGGTGATGTCAAGAGGTCTGATGTAACTGACAGTAGTGAAAGGGGCTCTGGCCTTTTCAAGATGCCCGCCATGACAGCTGAGAACATACAAATTTGGTAAATAAGGGGGGTGGCTTGGGGAAGTAGATGAATGAGTCAGGGAGACGGCACATGCGGTAATTGGTTGGATGTGGCGTGGAGAATAATCATGGCATGCAAACCAGGCAGTAGTCCATGAATTGGCAGCATCTGCAGAGAGTTTGGGGTACTCGACAAGTGATTTGTCCTCCTTGGATTGGGTATATAATCCACAGAGGGAAGGTCACAGCTTATAGTTAGGCAGATCATGTATAGCGGATTTAAAGAAGGGTAGTTTGAGTGTGCTGGGAGGGGCTGCACGGAGTGATAAGTGGATGGGGTGCCGAGAAATGTGCATCCAACTGGTCACTGGAGGCTGGACAGTGGCAAAAGCACCTGGGTTACTTGGAGAATTACAAATGGAGGGCCAAAAGGAAGGGTGTTTATGGTCGTTCAAATGCTAGAAAATTCATTGGTGCCCTTCCGAAGGTGGGATACTAAGAGGGAACATTTGATTGGCAATGAGATGGGGGTATTGAAAGGTCACAAACTGTGTCCCAGGCGTAGAGGTATGGGGATCAGATATTCCTGCTAGGGTGTAAGGTGCCACCCTGGCCCTTTTTTGGTGCAGCCTGGTTCCCTCTCTAGTTTCTCTCCAGTGTCTTTCTATCCTGCAGATGATTAGAGCAAGCTTCCTAAAGTTTTTCTTGGCCTTGTATCCCCAATTACGTGCCTGGCATGCCTGGCCTAAGGATACTCCCAAAGAGTGTGCTACTTATATTCTGTGAAGAGCCTCACTAGTTCTGCCTATTTATGCAGCAAACAAGGCAAATCTTACAACCTGCAAAGTTGGAATCTTTGAGATGAAGTAAAGGTTTTTATTTTGGGGAAAATACTCTTCTATGCCTCTTCTCCCATCTGAAGGCCGTGGGCTCCTGTTCCTCTCTCACGTGTCCTTTCAAAGAGACAGATGACACGCTCACCCAATCACTCAGCAAACATCTATGCTTTGACTCTGTCATATTGCCGTTTCTCCTCCAAGTGCCCTCCCTTCCTCACAAATGCCGGATTATCGTTCCTCATTACTCATTCACTCGCTTATTGTAGTCCTCCGCTCCACAGGCCCGGCAAAGACCAACATGGACAAGCGGTACGTCAGCAAACAGATTTAACACTTCTCTCTTCTATGATGGTCATTCTGCTGCCCTCTAGTAACGCTACATGGCAACTGCAGCATGATGATCTGATTTAGAAGGGGGCTGTCCTATGCAAATAATGTCCTCCCATGCTTACTTTGGCCTGAGACACTCACAGGCTTCCACCATGATTTGGCCTCCAACATATGGTTTTCAGCAGAATTCTAAGCTTGACAACTTGTCTTACGCTAAAGCTTTTCCCACTCGAAGGCCGCTCATGGGACAGCACCCTCATTTAGAAGGGTGCCAAATTGTCTGCAGTCTTCCTCTATACAGAACATGGGCGTTCGTGGGCGTTCGGGGGCCTTGCTTGCTAGCTAAAGACTTAGTGCTGGGTTGTTTAAAGACCCAGGGCCAGGCCAGGCCAGCTGCTGCAACAACAGGCATGATGCAGGCCCAATGAAGCACACGCCGGACTTTACCCCTTTCTGCCTCTTGAAAACTTCAACATGTCTGTCTTCTGATTGCACCTAATAAAGGGAGTTTTACCAGCTCCAAACTTTACCCATCATTTCGTGACTGAGAGCTAACACTAGGCCAATATGCCTAGCCAGCAGCACAGGCTCTATCCCCCTGATTTCACAGCTCTGCTCATACCAAAATGAAAAATCCCCACCACTCAACCTTTTTTACTATTGGAGGGAGGCTTACTTCTGCTCAGTTATGCCCCCTAGGCCACATTCGCGCTACAAAATGCCAAATTCAAAGAAAAAAATGAGTAGATTGATAACTGAAGATAATGTTTTACCCATATTCCACCTACTAATGAAGAAGGGGGCTGCATGGGAGTCAGGAGAGAAAATATTTATCATTTTAGGGCAGTCATGCAAAAACGAGTGTCTGAAATTGCTCCCGGTTTTTATCAAATCGAAATATTAGTTAATGGGCAAAAAAAAAATATATATATTTTTTTTACCAGCTGTGGCGGGATTCGAACCCTTGTCCTGGGGAGCTTCCAGCACCAGAGGCAGATGACACTGCCGCTGAGCTATTGCTCCTTGCTAGTACTCAGGGATTCAGGAGCGTCTATGAGCTACATATAGGCCCCTGGTCTACATCATACACCATAGCCATGATATAGGGACGATTGGAAATGATATAGATATGAAAGCCCATGTGGTCCAGTGGGTAAGTTCCTGCCTTCCACCCAGATGACCAGGGTTCAAATCCCGGGTTCGGCACCAGATGACTGATGGCGGTGAAGCAGAGGTAAGTCGGTAAGTAAAATGTGTGTGTGTGTGGAGGTGAGGCTGGCTGGTGATTGGTGGATGAAAGATTGGTTGGTGTGTAGGTGAAGATGGACCTGGATGGTGATTGGTGGATGGAAAGAGTGTGAGGAGAGAGGCCTGAATGGTGGATTAAAGAGTGGTTGGTGTGTCTGTGCAGAGAGAGTGAGGATGGGTCCAGGCGAAGTGGGAGTGCAGTAGAGGGGAGGAGGCAGAGTGTGAATGGGTGGAGCAAGAATGAGAAGGCGGGGGCACAGTTGGGGGAGGAGCCTAGGATGGTGGATAATAGAGTGGTTGGTGTGTCTGTGCAGAGAGAGTGAGGATGGGTCCAGGCGGAGTGGGAGTGCAGTAGAGGGGAGGAGGCAGAGTGTGAATGGGTGGAGCAAGAATGGTAAGATGAGAGAAGGGGGGCACAATTGGGGGAGGAGCCTAGGGATAGGTGGTGGCATAGAGCTGGGGTGGGGCATGGTTGGAGAGGGGTGGGCCCCCAGAGGAAAGGGAGGAGTAGAAAAGATTCACAGAAGTAGGTGGAGTGAGGGGCGGAGCATAGGGGAGTGAGGCACGGTTGGGGGAGGAGCCTAGGGATAGGTGGTGGCATAGAGCTGGGGGTGGGGCATGGGTGGCGAGGGGTGGGCCCCCAAAGGAAAGGGAGGAGTAGAAAAGATTCACAGAAGTAGGTGGAGTCAGGGGCGGAGCATAGGGGAGTGAGGCCAACTGCCAACTAGTAAAGAGTACCCCTTCAGCCAACAGAGGGGGATGATGAGATGGGCACCATGGTAGTGACCCCCAAACATTTTATGACCGAGACCCCATACCCACCCCCAACTACAGAGTTGTGGCGGGGGGGGGCAAATTTTGGGGAACAGAGCAAAATATGGGTGTTGGGGTGCATTACAAAAGAGGGTGCCAGAAGGCACAGAATGGCTTCGGGTGCGCTACCCATAATTTCTTTCCCCCCCCCTTTTCATGGGGGGGGTGGTGGTGGGGGTGTACCCGAAAAGCATAGGGGCAACAGAAGGAACTTAGGGGAACAGGCTTGGGGAACATTTTATTACCGACCGCAAGGGGGGGCACCACAGAGACATACTGTAGTTATGGTATTGAAAGAGGTGACAGCAAGGAGCACGTGGTAAGACACGGCGAGGGGGGCACGGCACCCCAAGTTTTTATTGCCCCCCCCCCACCCTCACAGGATCTGTTATGAGGTCTCTTGGGGTAGTTTTATTGAAAACAGATGTTTAGACACTGAAGGGAAGGGGAATGTTGACAAGTGTGCCCCCCATTGTGTGGGTACTGTCCTCCGGGGGTGTCAGGGGGTGATGTCAAGAGGTCTGATGTAACTGACAGTAGTGAAAGGGGCTCTGGCCTTTTCAAGATGCCCGCCATGACAGCTGAGAACATACAAATTTGGTAAATAAGGGGGGTGGCTTGGGGAAGTAGATGAATGAGTCAGGGAGACGGCACATGCGGTAATTGGTTGGATGTGGCGTGGAGAATAATCATGGCATGCAAACTAGGCAGTAGTCCATGAATTGGCAGCATCTGCAGAGAGTTTGGGGTACTCGACAAGTGATTTGTCCTCCTTGGATTGGGTATATAATCCACAGAGGGAAGGTCACAGCTTATAGTTAGGCAGATCATGTATAGCGGATTTAAAGAAGGGTAGTTTGAGTGTGCTGGGAGGGGCTGCACGGAGTGATAAGTGGATGGGGTGCCGAGAAATGTGCATCCAACTGGTCACTGGAGGCTGGACAGTGGCAAAAGCACCTGGGTTACTTGGAGAATTACAAATGGAGGGCCAAAAGGAAGGGTGTTTATGGTCGTTCAAATGCTAGAAAATTCATTGGTGCCCTTCCGAAGGTGGGATACTAAGAGGGAACATTTGATTGGCAATGAGATGGGGGTATTGAAAGGTCACAAACTGTGTCCCAGGCGTAGAGGTATGGGGATCAGATATTCCTGCTAGGGTGTAAGGTGCCACCCTGGCCCTTTTTTGGTGCAGCCTGGTTCCCTCTCTAGTTTCTCTCCAGTGTCTTTCTATCCTGCAGATGATTAGAGCAAGCTTCCTAAAGTTTTTCTTGGCCTTGTATCCCCAATTACGTGCCTGGCATGCCTGGCCTAAGGATACTCCCAAAGAGTGTGCTACTTATATTCTGTGAAGAGCCTCACTAGTTCTGCCTATTTATGCAGCAAACAAGGCAAATCTTACAACCTGCAAAGTTGGAATCTTTGAGATGAAGTAAAGGTTTTTATTTTGGGGAAAATACTCTTCTATGCCTCTTCTCCCATCTGAAGGCCGTGGGCTCCTGTTCCTCTCTCACGTGTCCTTTCAAAGAGACAGATGACACGCTCACCCAATCACTCAGCAAACATCTATGCTTTGACTCTGTCATATTGCCGTTTCTCCTCCAAGTGCCCTCCCTTCCTCACAAATGCCGGATTATCGTTCCTCATTACTCATTCACTCGCTTATTGTAGTCCTCCGCTCCACAGGCCCGGCAAAGACCAACATGGACAAGCGGTACGTCAGCAAACAGATTTAACACTTCTCTCTTCTATGATGGTCATTCTGCTGCCCTCTAGTAACGCTACATGGCAACTGCAGCATGATGATCTGATTTAGAAGGGGGTGTCCTATGCAAATAATGTCCTCCCATGCTTACTTTGGCCTGAGACACTCACAGGCTTCCACCATGATTTGGCCTCCAACATATGGTTTTCAGCAGAATTCTAAGCTTGACAACTTGTCTTACGCTAAAGCTTTTCCCACTCGAAGGCCGCTCATGGGACAGCACCCTCATTTAGAAGGGTGCCAAATTGTCTGCAGTCTTCCTCTATACAGAACATGGGCGTTCGTGGGCGTTCGGGGGCCTTGCTTGCTAGCTAAAGACTTAGTGCTGGGTTGTTTAAAGACCCAGGGCCAGGCCAGGCCAGCTGCTGCAACAACAGGCATGATGCAGGCCCAATGAAGCACACGCCGGACTTTACCCCTTTCTGCCTCTTGAAAACTTCAACATGTCTGTCTTCTGATTGCACCTAATAAAGGGAGTTTTACCAGCTCCAAACTTTACCCATCATTTCGTGACTGAGAGCTAACACTAGGCCAATATGCCTAGCCAGCAGCACAGGCTCTATCCCCCTGATTTCACAGCTCTGCTCATACCAAAATGAAAAATCCCCACCACTCAACCTTTTTTACTATTGGAGGGAGGCTTACTTCTGCTCAGTTATGCCCCCTAGGCCACATTCGCGCTACAAAATGCCAAATTCAAAGAAAAAAATGAGTAGATTGATAACTGAAGATAATGTTTTACCCATATTCCACCTACTAATGAAGAAGGGGGCTGCATGGGAGTCAGGAGAGAAAATATTTATCATTTTAGGGCAGTCATGCAAAAACGAGTGTCTGAAATTGCTCCCGGTTTTTATCAAATCGAAATATTAGTTAATGGGCAAAAAAAAAAAATATATATTTTTTTTTACCAGCTGTGGCGGGATTCGAACCCTTGTCCTGGGGAGCTTCCAGCACCAGAGGCAGATGACACTGCCGCTGAGCTATTGCTCCTTGCTAGTACTCAGGGATTCAGGAGCTTCTATGAGCTACATATAGGCCCCTGGTCTACATCATACACCATAGCCATGATATAGGGACGATTGGAAATGATATAGATATGGAAGCCCATGTGGTCCAGTGGGTAAGTTCCTGCCTTCCACCCAGATGACCAGGGTTCAAATCCCGGGTTCGGCACCAGATGACTGATGGCGGTGAAGCAGAGGTAAGTCGGTAAGTAAAATGTGTGTGTGTGTGTGGAGGTGAGGCTGGCTGGTGATTGGTGGATGAAAGATTGGTTGGTGTGTAGGTGAAGATGGACCTAGATGGTGATTGGTGGATGGAAAGAGTGTGAGGAGAGAGTCCTGAATGGTGGATTAAAGAGTGGTTGGTGTGTCTGTGCAGAGAGAGTGAGGATGGGTCCAGGCGAAGTGGGAGTGCAGTAGAGGGGAGGAGGCAGAGTGTGAATGGGTGGAGCAAGAATGAGAAGGCGGGGGCACAGTTGGGGGAGGAGCCTAGGATGGTGGATAATAGAGTGGTTGGTGTGTCTGTGCAGAGTGAGGATGGGTCCAGGCGGAGTGGGAGTGCAGTAGAGGGGAGGAGGCAGAGTGTGAATGGGTGGAGCAAGAATGGTAAGATGAGAGAAGGGGGGCACAATTGGGGGAGGAGCCTAGGGATAGGTGGTGGCATAGAGCTGGGGTGGGGCATGGTTGGAGAGGGGTGGGCCCCCAGAGGAAAGGGAGGAGTAGAAAAGATTCACAGAAGTAGGTGGAGTGAGGGGCGGAGCATAGGGGAGTGAGGCACAGTTGGGGGAGGAGCCTAGGGATAGGTGGTGGCATAGAGCTGGGGGTGGGGCATGGGTGGAGAGGGGTGGGCCCCCAAAGGAAAGGGAGGAGTAGAAAAGATTCACAGAAGTAGGTGGAGTCAGGGGCGGAGCATAGGGGAGTGAGGCCAACTAGTAAAGAGTACCCCTTCAGCCAACAGAGGGGGATGATGAGATGGGCACCATGGTAGTGACCCCCAAACATTTTATGACCGAGACCCCATACCCACCCCCAACTACAGAGTTGTGGGGGGGGGGGCAAATTTTGGGGAACAGAGCAAAATATGGGTGTTGGGGTGCATTACAAAAGAGGGTGCCAGAAGGCACAGAATGGCTTCGGGTGCGCTACCCATAATTTCTTTCCCCCCCCCCTTTTCATGGGGGGGGTGGTGGTGGGGGTGTACCCGAAAAGCATAGGGGCAACAGAAGGAACTTAGGGGAACAGGCTTGGGGAACATTTTATTACCGACCGCAAGGGGGGGCACCACACAGACAGACTGTAGTTATGGTATTGAAAGAGGTGACAGCAAGGAGCACGTGGTAAGACACGGCGAGGGGGGCACGGCACCCCAAGTTTTTATTGCCCCCCCCCCCCACCCTCACAGGATCTGTTATGAGGTCTCTTGGGGTAGTTTTATTGAAAACAGATGTTTAGACACTGAAGGGAAGGGGAATGTTGACAAGTGTGCCCCCCATTGTGTGGGTACTGTCCTCCGGGGGTGTCAGGGGGTGATGTCAAGAGGTCTGATGTAACTGACAGTAGTGAAAGGGGCTCTGGCCTTTTCAAGATGCCCGCCATGACAGCTGAGAACATACACATTTGGTAAATAAGGGGGGTGGCTTGGGGAAGTAGATGAATGAGTCAGGGAGACGGCACATGCGGTAATTGGTTGGATGTGGCGTGGAGAATAATCATGGCATGCAAACCAGGCAGTAGTCCATGAATTGGCAGCATCTGCAGAGAGTTTGGGGTACTCGACAAGTGATTTGTCCTCCTTGGATTGGGTATATAATCCACAGAGGGAAGGTCACAGCTTATAGTTAGGCAGATCATGTATAGCGGATTTAAAGAAGGGTAGTTTGAGTGTGCTGGGAGGGGCTGCACGGAGTGATAAGTGGATGGGGTGCCGAGAAATGTGCATCCAACTGGTCACTGGAGGCTGGACAGTGGCAAAAGCACCTGGGTTACTTGGAGAATTACAAATGGAGGGCCAAAAGGAAGGGTGTTTATGGTCGTTCAAATGCTAGAAAATTCATTGGTGCCCTTCCGAAGGTGGGATACTAAGAGGGAACATTTGATTGGCAATGAGATGGGGGTATTGAAAGGTCACAAACTGTGTCCCAGGCGTAGAGGTATGGGGATCAGATATTCCTGCTAGGGTGTAAGGTGCCACCCTGGCCCTTTTTTGGTGCAGCCTGGTTCCCTCTCTAGTTTCTCTCCAGTGTCTTTCTATCCTGCAGATGATTAGAGCAAGCTTCCTAAAGTTTTTCTTGGCCTTGTATCCCCAATTACGTGCCTGGCATGCCTGGCCTAAGGATACTCCCAAAGAGTGTGCTACTTATATTCTGTGAAGAGCCTCACTAGTTCTGCCTATTTATGCAGCAAACAAGGCAAATCTTACAACCTGCAAAGTTGGAATCTTTGAGATGAAGTAAAGGTTTTTATTTTGGGGAAAATACTCTTCTATGCCTCTTCTCCCATCTGAAGGCCGTGGGCTCCTGTTCCTCTCTCACGTGTCCTTTCAAAGAGACAGATGACACGCTCACCCAATCACTCAGCAAACATCTATGCTTTGACTCTGTCATATTGCCGTTTCTCCTCCAAGTGCCCTCCCTTCCTCACAAATGCCGGATTATCGTTCCTCATTACTCATTCACTCGCTTATTGTAGTCCTCCGCTCCACAGGCCCGGCAAAGACCAACATGGACAAGCGGTACGTCAGCAAACAGATTTAACACTTCTCTCTTCTATGATGGTCATTCTGCTGCCCTCTAGTAACGCTACATGGCAACTGCAGCATGATGATCTGATTTAGAAGGGGGCTGTCCTATGCAAATAATGTCCTCCCATGCTTACTTTGGCCTGAGACACTCACAGGCTTCCACCATGATTTGGCCTCCAACATATGGTTTTCAGCAGAATTCTAAGCTTGACAACTTGTCTTACGCTAAAGCTTTTCCCACTCGAAGGCCGCTCATGGGACAGCACCCTCATTTAGAAGGGTGCCAAATTGTCTGCAGTCTTCCTCTATACAGAACATGGGCGTTCGTGGGCGTTCGGGGGCCTTGCTTGCTAGCTAAAGACTTAGTGCTGGGTTGTTTAAAGACCCAGGGCCAGGCCAGGCCAGCTGCTGCAACAACAGGCATGATGCAGGCCCAATGAAGCACACGCCGGACTTTACCCCTTTCTGCCTCTTGAAAACTTCAACATGTCTGTCTTCTGATTGCACCTAATAAAGGGAGTTTTACCAGCTCCAAACTTTACCCATCATTTTGTGACTGAGAGCTAACACTAGGCCAATATGCCTAGCCAGCAGCACAGGCTCTATCCCCCTGATTTCACAGCTCTGCTCATACCAAAATGAAAAATCCCCACCACTCAACCTTTTTTACTATTGGAGGGAGGCTTACTTCTGCTCAGTTATGCCCCCTAGGCCACATTCGCGCTACAAAATGCCAAATTCAAAGAAAAAAATGAGTAGATTGATAACTGAAGATAATGTTTTACCCATATTCCACCTACTAATGAAGAAGGGGGCTGCATGGGAGTCAGGAGAGAAAATATTTATCATTTTAGGGCAGTCATGCAAAAACGAGTGTCTGAAATTGCTCCCGGTTTTTATCAAATCGAAATATTAGTTAATGGGCAAAAAAAAAAAATATATATTTTTTTTTACCAGCTGTGGCGGGATTCGAACCCTTGTCCTGGGGAGCTTCCAGCACCAGAGGCAGATGACACTGCCGCTGAGCTATTGCTCCTTGCTAGTACTCAGGGATTCAGGAGCGTCTATGAGCTACATATAGGCCCCTGGTCTACATCATACACCATAGCCATGATATAGGGACGATTGGAAATGATATAGATATGGAAGCCCATGTGGTCCAGTGGGTAAGTTCCTGCCTTCCACCCAGATGACCAGGGTTCAAATCCCGGGTTCGGCACCAGATGACTGATGGCGGTGAAGCAGAGGTAAGTCGGTAAGTAAAATGTGTGTGTGTGTGGAGGTGAGGCTGGCTGGTGATTGGTGGATGAAAGATTGGTTGGTGTGTAGGTGAAGATGGACCTGGATGGTGATTGGTGGATGGAAAGAGTGTGAGGAGAGAGGCCTGAATGGTGGATTAAAGAGTGGTTGCTGTGTCTGTGCAGAGAGAGTGAGGATGGGTCCAGGCGAAGTGGGAGTGCAGTAGAGGGGAGGAGGCAGAGTGTGAATGGGTGGAGCAAGAATGAGAAGGCGGGGGCACAGTTGGGGGAGGAGCCTAGGATGGTGGATAATAGAGTGGTTGGTGTGTCTGTGCAGAGAGAGTGAGGATGGGTCCAGGCGGAGTGGGAGTGCAGTAGAGGGGAGGAGGCAGAGTGTGAATGGGTGGAGCAAGAATGGTAAGATGAGAGAAGGGGGGCACAATTGGGGGAGGAGCCTAGGGATAGGTGGTGGCATAGAGCTGGTGTGGGGCATGGTTGGAGAGGGGTGGGCCCCCAGAGGAAAGGGAGGAGTAGAAAAGATTCACAGAAGTAGGTGGAGTGAGGGGCGGAGCATAGGGGAGTGAGGCACGGTTGGGGGAGGAGCCTAGGGATAGGTGGTGGCATAGAGCTGGGGGTGGGGCATGGGTGGAGAGGGGTGGGCCCCCAAAGGAAAGGGAGGAGTAGAAAAGATTCACAGAAGTAGGTGGAGGCAGGGGCGGAGCATAGGGGAGTGAGGCCAACTGCCAACTAGTAAAGAGTACCCCTTCAGCCAACAGAGGGGGATGATGAGATGGGCACCATGGTAGTGACCCCCAAACATTTTATGACCGAGACCCCATACCCACCCCCAACTACAGAGTTGTGGGGGGGGGGGGGGGGGCAAATTTTGGGGAACAGAGCAAAATATGGGTGTTGGGGTGCATTACAAAAGAGGGTGCCAGAAGGCACAGAATGGCTTCGGGTGCGCTACCCATAATTTCTTTCCCCCCCCCTTTTCATGGGGGGGGGGGGTGGTGGTGGGGGTGTACCCGAAAAGCATAGGGGCAACAGAAGGAACTTAGGGGAACAGGCTTGGGGAACATTTTATTACCGACCGCAAGGGGGGGCACCACAGAGACATACTGTAGTTATGGTATTGAAAGAGGTGACAGCAAGGAGCACGTGGTAAGACACGGCGAGGGGGGCACGGCACCCCAAGTTTTTATTGCCCCCCCCCCACCCTCACAGGATCTGTTATGAGGTCTCTTGGGGTAGTTTTATTGAAAACAGATGTTTAGACACTGAAGGGAAGGGGAATGTTGACAAGTGTGCCCCCCATTGTGTGGGTACTGTCCTCCGGGGGTGTCAGGGGGTGATGTCAAGAGGTCTGATGTAACTGACAGTAGTGAAAGGGGCTCTGGCCTTTTCAAGATGCCCGCCATGACAGCTGAGAACATACAAATTTGGTAAATAAGGGGGGTGGCTTGGGGAAGTAGATGAATGAGTCAGGGAGACGGCACATGCGGTAATTGGTTGGATGTGGCGTGGAGAATAATCATGGCATGCAAACTAGGCAGTAGTCCATGAATTGGCAGCATCTGCAGAGAGTTTGGGGTACTCGACAAGTGATTTGTCCTCCTTGGATTGGGTATATAATCCACAGAGGGAAGGTCACAGCTTATAGTTAGGCAGATCATGTATAGCGGATTTAAAGAAGGGTAGTTTGAGTGTGCTGGGAGGGGCTGCACGGAGTGATAAGTGGATGGGGTGCCGAGAAATGTGCATCCAACTGGTCACTGGAGGCTGGACAGTGGCAAAAGCACCTGGGTTACTTGGAGAATTACAAATGGAGGGCCAAAAGGAAGGGTGTTTATGGTCGTTCAAATGCTAGAAAATTCATTGGTGCCCTTCCGAAGGTGGGATACTAAGAGGGAACATTTGATTGGCAATGAGATGGGGGTATTGAAAGGTCACAAACTGTGTCCCAGGCGTAGAGGTATGGGGATCAGATATTCCTGCTAGGGTGTAAGGTGCCACCCTGGCCCTTTTTTGGTGCAGCCTGGTTCCCTCTCTAGTTTCTCTCCAGTGTCTTTCTATCCTGCAGATGATTAGAGCAAGCTTCCTAAAGTTTTTCTTGGCCTTGTATCCCCAATTACGTGCCTGGCATGCCTGGCCTAAGGATACTCCCAAAGAGTGTGCTACTTATATTCTGTGAAGAGCCTCACTAGTTCTGCCTATTTATGCAGCAAACAAGGCAAATCTTACAACCTGCAAAGTTGGAATCTTTGAGATGAAGTAAAGGTTTTTATTTTGGGGAAAATACTCTTCTATGCCTCTTCTCCCATCTGAAGGCCGTGGGCTCCTGTTCCTCTCTCACGTGTCCTTTCAAAGAGACAGATGACACACTCACCCAATCACTCAGCAAACATCTATGCTTTGACTCTGTCATATTGCCGTTTCTCCTCCAAGTGCCCTCCCTTCCTCACAAATGCCGGATTATCGTTCCTCATTACTCATTCACTCGCTTATTGTAGTCCTCCGCTCCACAGGCCCGGCAAAGACCAACATGGACAAGCGGTACGTCAGCAAACAGATTTAACACTTCTCTCTTCTATGATGGTCATTCTGCTGCCCTCTAGTAACGCTACATGGCAACTGCAGCATGATGATCTGATTTAGAAGGGGGTGTCCTATGCAAATAATGTCCTCCCATGCTTACTTTGGCCTGAGACACTCACAGGCTTCCACCATGATTTGGCCTCCAACATATGGTTTTCAGCAGAATTCTAAGCTTGACAACTTGTCTTACGCTAAAGCTTTTCCCACTCGAAGGCCGCTCATGGGACAGCACCCTCATTTAGAAGGGTGCCAAATTGTCTGCAGTCTTCCTCTATACAGAACATGGGCGTTCGTGGGCGTTCGGGGGCCTTGCTTGCTAGCTAAAGACTTAGTGCTGGGTTGTTTAAAGACCCAGGGCCAGGCCAGGCCAGCTGCTGCAACAACAGGCATGATGCAGGCCCAATGAAGCACACGCCGGACTTTACCCCTTTCTGCCTCTTGAAAACTTCAACATGTCTGTCTTCTGATTGCACCTAATAAAGGGAGTTTTACCAGCTCCAAACTTTACCCATCATTTCGTGACTGAGAGCTAACACTAGGCCAATATGCCTAGCCAGCAGCACAGGCTCTATCCCCCTGATTTCACAGCTCTGCTCATACCAAAATGAAAAATCCCCACCACTCAACCTTTTTTACTATTGGAGGGAGGCTTACTTCTGCTCAGTTATGCCCCCTAGGCCACATTCGCGCTACAAAATGCCAAATTCAAAGAAAAAAATGAGTAGATTGATAACTGAAGATAATGTTTTACCCATATTCCACCTACTAATGAAGAAGGGGGCTGCATGGGAGTCAGGAGAGAAAATATTTATCATTTTAGGGCAGTTGTGCAAAAAAGAGTGTCTGAAATTGCTCCTGGATTTTATCAAATCGAAATATTAGTTAATGGGAAAAAAAAAAAAAAAATGTTTAACCAGCCTTAGCGGGATTCGAACCCTTGTCCTGGGGAGCTTCTAGCACCAGAGGCAGATGACATTGCCGCTGAGCTATTGCTCCTTGTTAGTACTCAGAGATTCAGGAGCGTCTATGAGCTACATATAGGCCCCTGGTCTACATCATACACCATAGCCATGATATAGGGACGATTGGAAATGATATAGATATGGAAGCCCATGTGGTCCAGTGGGTAAGTTCCTGCCTTCCACCCAGATGACCAGGGTTCAAATCCCGGCTTCGGCACCAGATGACTGATGGCGGTGAAGCAGAGGTAAGTCGGTAAGTAAAATGTGTGTGTGTGTGGAGGTGAGGCTGGCTGGTGATTGGTGGATGAAAGATTGGTTGGTGTGTAGGTGGAGTGGGAGTGCAGTAGAGGGGAGGAGGCAGAGTGTGAATGGGTGGAGCAAGAATGGTAAGATGAGAGAAGGGGGGCACAATTGGGGGAGGAGCCTAGGGATAGGTGGTGGCATAGAGCTGGGGTGGGGCATGGTTGGAGAGGGGTGGGCCCCCAGAGGAAAGGGAGGAGTAGAAAAGATTCACAGAAGTAGGTGGAGTGAGGGGCGGAGCATAGGGGAGTGAGGCCAACTAGTAAAGAGTACCCCTTCAGCCAACAGAGGGGGATGATGAGATGGGCACCATGGTAGTGACCCCCAAACATTTTATGACCGAGACCCCATACCCACCCCCAACTACAGAGTTGTGGGGGGGGGGCAAATTTTGGGGAACAGAGCAAAATATGGGTGTTGGGGTGCATTACAAAAGAGGGTGCCAGAAGGCACAGAATGGCTTCGGGTGCGCTACCCATAATTTCTTTCCCCCCCCCTTTTCATGGGGGGGGTGGTGGTGGGGGTGTACCCGAAAAGCATAGGGGCAACAGAAGGAACTTAGGGGAACAGGCTTGGGGAACATTTTATTACCGACCGCAAGGGGGGGCACCACACAGACAGACTGTAGTTATGGTATTGAAAGAGGTGACAGCAAGGAGCACGTGGTAAGACACGGCGAGGGGGGCACGGCACCCCAAGTTTTTATTGCCCCCCCCCCCCACCCTCACAGGATCTGTTATGAGGTCTCTTGGGGTAGTTTTATTGAAAACAGATGTTTAGACACTGAAGGGAAGGGGAATGTTGACAAGTGTGCCCCCCATTGTGTGGGTACTGTCCTCCGGGGGTGTCAGGGGGTGATGTCAAGAGGTCTGATGTAACTGACAGTAGTGAAAGGGGCTCTGGCCTTTTCAAGATGCCCGCCATGACAGCTGAGAACATACAAATTTGGTAAATAAGGGGGGTGGCTTGGGGAAGTAGATGAATGAGTCAGGGAGACGGCACATGCGGTAATTGGTTGGATGTGGCGTGGAGAATAATCATGGCATGCAAACCAGGCAGTAGTCCATGAATTGGCAGCATCTGCAGAGAGTTTGGGGTACTCGACAAGTGATTTGTCCTCCTTGGATTGGGTATATAATCCACAGAGGGAAGGTCACAGCTTATAGTTAGGCAGATCATGTATAGCGGATTTAAAGAAGGGTAGTTTGAGTGTGCTGGGAGGGGCTGCACGGAGTGATAAGTGGATGGGGTGCCGAGAAATGTGCATCCAACTGGTCACTGGAGGCTGGACAGTGGCAAAAGCACCTGGGTTACTTGGAGAATTACAAATGGAGGGCCAAAAGGAAGGGTGTTTATGGTCGTTCAAATGCTAGAAAATTCATTGGTGCCCTTCCGAAGGTGGGATACTAAGAGGGAACATTTGATTGGCAATGAGATGGGGGTATTGAAAGGTCACAAACTGTGTCCCAGGCGTAGAGGTATGGGGATCAGATATTCCTGCTAGGGTGTAAGGTGCCACCCTGGCCCTTTTTTGGTGCAGCCTGGTTCCCTCTCTAGTTTCTCTCCAGTGTCTTTCTATCCTGCAGATGATTAGAGCAAGCTTCCTAAAGTTTTTCTTGGCCTTGTATCCCCAATTACGTGCCTGGCATGCCTGGCCTAAGGATACTCCCAAAGAGTGTGCTACTTATATTCTGTGAAGAGCCTCACTAGTTCTGCCTATTTATGCAGCAAACAAGGCAAATCTTACAACCTGCAAAGTTGGAATCTTTGAGATGAAGTAAAGGTTTTTATTTTGGGGAAAATACTCTTCTATGCCTCTTCTCCCATCTGAAGGCCGTGGGCTCCTGTTCCTCTCTCACGTGTCCTTTCAAAGAGACAGATGACACGCTCACCCAATCACTCAGCAAACATCTATGCTTTGACTCTGTCATATTGCCGTTTCTCCTCCAAGTGCCCTCCCTTCCTCACAAATGCCGGATTATCGTTCCTCATTACTCATTCACTCGCTTATTGTAGTCCTCCGCTCCACAGGCCCGGCAAAGACCAACATGGACAAGCGGTACGTCAGCAAACAGATTTAACACTTCTCTCTTCTATGATGGTCATTCTGCTGCCCTCTAGTAACGCTACATGGCAACTGCAGCATGATGATCTGATTTAGAAGGGGGCTGTCCTATGCAAATAATGTCCTCCCATGCTTACTTTGGCCTGAGACACTCACAGGCTTCCACCATGATTTGGCCTCCAACATATGGTTTTCAGCAGAATTCTAAGCTTGACAACTTGTCTTACGCTAAAGCTTTTCCCACTCGAAGGCCGCTCATGGGACAGCACCCTCATTTAGAAGGGTGCCAAATTGTCTGCAGTCTTCCTCTATACAGAACATGGGGGTTCGTGGGCGTTCGGGGGCCTTGCTTGCTAGCTAAAGACTTAGTGCTGGGTTGTTTAAAGACCCAGGGCCAGGCCAGGCCAGCTGCTGCAACAACAGGCATGATGCAGGCCCAATGAAGCACACGCCGGACTTTACCCCTTTCTGCCTCTTGAAAACTTCAACATGTCTGTCTTCTGATTGCACCTAATAAAGGGAGTTTTACCAGCTCCAAACTTTACCCATCATTTTGTGACTGAGAGCTAACACTAGGCCAATATGCCTAGCCAGCAGCACAGGCTCTATCCCCCTGATTTCACAGCTCTGCTCATACCAAAATGAAAAATCCCCACCACTCAACCTTTTTTACTATTGGAGGGAGGCTTACTTCTGCTCAGTTATGCCCCCTAGGCCACATTCGCGCTACAAAATGCCAAATTCAAAGAAAAAAATGAGTAGATTGATAACTGAAGATAATGTTTTACCCATATTCCACCTACTAATGAAGAAGGGGGCTGCATGGGAGTCAGGAGAGAAAATATTTATCATTTTAGGGCAGTCATGCAAAAACGAGTGTCTGAAATTGCTCCCGGTTTTTATCAAATCAAAATATTAGTTAATGGGCAAAAAAAAAAAATATATATTTTTTTTTACCAGCTGTGGCGGGATTCGAACCCTTGTCCTGGGGAGCTTCCAGCACCAGAGGCAGATGACACTGCCGCTGAGCTATTGCTCCTTGCTAGTACTCAGGGATTCAGGAGCGTCTATGAGCTACATATAGGCCCCTGGTCTACATCATACACCATAGCCATGATATAGGGACGATTGGAAATGATATAGATATGGAAGCCCATGTGGTCCAGTGGGTAAGTTCCTGCCTTCCACCCAGATGACCAGGGTTCAAATCCCGGGTTCGGCACCAGATGACTGATGGCGGTGAAGCAGAGGTAAGTCGGTAAGTAAAATGTGTGTGTGTGTGGAGGTGAGGCTGGCTGGTGATTGGTGGATGAAAGATTGGTTGGTGTGTAGGTGAAGATGGACCTGGATGGTGATTGGTGGATGGAAAGAGTGTGAGGAGAGAGGCCTGAATGGTGGATTAAAGAGTGGTTGCTGTGTCTGTGCAGAGAGAGTGAGGATGGGTCCAGGCGAAGTGGGAGTGCAGTAGAGGGGAGGAGGCAGAGTGTGAATGGGTGGAGCAAGAATGAGAAGGCGGGGGCACAGTTGGGGGAGGAGCCTAGGATGGTGGATAATAGAGTGGTTGGTGTGTCTGTGCAGAGAGAGTGAGGATGGGTCCAGGCGGAGTGGGAGTGCAGTAGAGGGGAGGAGGCAGAGTGTGAATGGGTGGAGCAAGAATGGTAAGATGAGAGAAGGGGGGCACAATTGGGGGAGGAGCCTAGGGATAGGTGGTGGCATAGAGCTGGTGTGGGGCATGGTTGGAGAGGGGTGGGCCCCCAGAGGAAAGGGAGGAGTAGAAAAGATTCACAGAAGTAGGTGGAGTGAGGGGCGGAGCATAGGGGAGTGAGGCACGGTTGGGGGAGGAGCCTAGGGATAGGTGGTGGCATAGAGCTGGGGGTGGGGCATGGGTGGAGAGGGGTGGGCCCCCAAAGGAAAGGGAGGAGTAGAAAAGATTCACAGAAGTAGGTGGAGGCAGGGGCGGAGCATAGGGGAGTGAGGCCAACTGCCAACTAGTAAAGAGTACCCCTTCAGCCAACAGAGGGGGATGATGAGATGGGCACCATGGTAGTGACCCCCAAACATTTTATGACCGAGACCCCATACCCACCCCCAACTACAGAGTTGTGGGGGGGGGGGCAAATTTTGGGGAACAGAGCAAAATATGGGTGTTGGGGTGCATTACAAAAGAGGGTGCCAGAAGGCACAGAATGGCTTCGGGTGCGCTACCCATAATTTCTTTCCCCCCCCCTTTTCATGGGGGGGGGGTGGTGGTGGGGGTGTACCCGAAAAGCATAGGGGCAACAGAAGGAACTTAGGGGAACAGGCTTGGGGAACATTTTATTACCGACCGCAAGGGGGGGCACCACAGAGACATACTGTAGTTATGGTATTGAAAGAGGTGACAGCAAGGAGCACGTGGTAAGACACGGCGAGGGGGGCACGGCACCCCAAGTTTTTATTGCCCCCCCCCCCACCCTCACAGGATCTGTTATGAGGTCTCTTGGGGTAGTTTTATTGAAAACAGATGTTTAGACACTGAAGGGAAGGGGAATGTTGACAAGTGTGCCCCCCATTGTGTGGGTACTGTCCTCCGGGGGTGTCAGGGGGTGATGTCAAGAGGTCTGATGTAACTGACAGTAGTGAAAGGGGCTCTGGCCTTTTCAAGATGCCCGCCATGACAGCTGAGAACATACAAATTTGGTAAATAAGGGGGGTGGCTTGGGGAAGTAGATGAATGAGTCAGGGAGACGGCACATGCGGTAATTGGTTGGATGTGGCGTGGAGAATAATCATGGCATGCAAACTAGGCAGTAGTCCATGAATTGGCAGCATCTGCAGAGAGTTTGGGGTACTCGACAAGTGATTTGTCCTCCTTGGATTGGGTATATAATCCACAGAGGGAAGGTCACAGCTTATAGTTAGGCAGATCATGTATAGCGGATTTAAAGAAGGGTAGTTTGAGTGTGCTGGGAGGGGCTGCACGGAGTGATAAGTGGATGGGGTGCCGAGAAATGTGCATCCAACTGGTCACTGGAGGCTGGACAGTGGCAAAAGCACCTGGGTTACTTGGAGAATTACAAATGGAGGGCCAAAAGGAAGGGTGTTTATGGTCGTTCAAATGCTAGAAAATTCATTGGTGCCCTTCCGAAGGTGGGATACTAAGAGGGAACATTTGATTGGCAATGAGATGGGGGTATTGAAAGGTCACAAACTGTGTCCCAGGCGTAGAGGTATGGGGATCAGATATTCCTGCTAGGGTGTAAGGTGCCACCCTGGCCCTTTTTTGGTGCAGCCTGGTTCCCTCTCTAGTTTCTCTCCAGTGTCTTTCTATCCTGCAGATGATTAGAGCAAGCTTCCTAAAGTTTTTCTTGGCCTTGTATCCCCAATTACGTGCCTGGCATGCCTGGCCTAAGGATACTCCCAAAGAGTGTGCTACTTATATTCTGTGAAGAGCCTCACTAGTTCTGCCTATTTATGCAGCAAACAAGGCAAATCTTACAACCTGCAAAGTTGGAATCTTTGAGATGAAGTAAAGGTTTTTATTTTGGGGAAAATACTCTTCTATGCCTCTTCTCCCATCTGAAGGCCGTGGGCTCCTGTTCCTCTCTCACGTGTCCTTTCAATGAGACAGATGACACGCTCACCCAATCACTCAGCAAACATCTATGCTTTGACTCTGTCATATTGCCGTTTCTCCTCCAAGTGCCCTCCCTTCCTCACAAATGCCGGATTATCGTTCCTCATTACTCATTCACTCGCTTATTGTAGTCCTCCGCTCCACAGGCCCGGCAAAGACCAACATGGACAAGCGGTACGTCAGCAAACAGATTTAACACTTCTCTCTTCTATGATGGTCATTCTGCTGCCCTCTAGTAACGCTACATGGCAACTGCAGCATGATGATCTGATTTAGAAGGGGGTGTCCTATGCAAATAATGTCCTCCCATGCTTACTTTGGCCTGAGACACTCACAGGCTTCCACCATGATTTGGCCTCCAACATATGGTTTTCAGCAGAATTCTAAGCTTGACAACTTGTCTTACGCTAAAGCTTTTCCCACTCGAAGGCCGCTCATGGGACAGCACCCTCATTTAGAAGGGTGCCAAATTGTCTGCAGTCTTCCTCTATACAGAACATGGGCGTTCGTGGGCGTTCGGGGGCCTTGCTTGCTAGCTAAAGACTTAGTGCTGGGTTGTTTAAAGACCCAGGGCCAGGCCAGGCCAGCTGCTGCAACAACAGGCATGATGCAGGCCCAATGAAGCACACGCCGGACTTTACCCCTTTCTGCCTCTTGAAAACTTCAACATGTCTGTCTTCTGATTGCACCTAATAAAGGGAGTTTTACCAGCTCCAAACTTTACCCATCATTTCGTGACTGAGAGCTAACACTAGGCCAATATGCCTAGCCAGCAGCACAGGCTCTATCCCCCTGATTTCACAGCTCTGCTCATACCAAAATGAAAAATCCCCACCACTCAACCTTTTTTACTATTGGAGGGAGGCTTACTTCTGCTCAGTTATGCCCCCTAGGCCACATTCGCGCTACAAAATGCCAAATTCAAAGAAAAAAATGAGTAGATTGATAACTGAAGATAATGTTTTACCCATATTCCACCTACTAATGAAGAAGGGGGCTGCATGGGAGTCAGGAGAGAAAATATTTATCATTTTAGGGCAGTTGTGCAAAAAAGAGTGTCTGAAATTGCTCCTGGATTTTATCAAATCGAAATATTAGTTAATGGGAAAAAAAAAAAAAAAATGTTTAACCAGCCTTAGCGGGATTCGAACCCTTGTCCTGGGGAGCTTCTAGCACCAGAGGCAGATGACATTGCCGCTGAGCTATTGCTCCTTGTTAGTACTCAGAGATTCAGGAGCGTCTATGAGCTACATATAGGCCCCTGGTCTACATCATACACCATAGCCATGATATAGGGACGATTGGAAATGATATAGATATGGAAGCCCATGTGGTCCAGTGGGTAAGTTCCTGCCTTCCACCCAGATGACCAGGGTTCAAATCCCGGCTTCGGCACCAGATGACTGATGGCGGTGAAGCAGAGGTAAGTCGGTAAGTAAAATGTGTGTGTGTGTGGAGGTGAGGCTGGCTGGTGATTGGTGGATGAAAGATTGGTTGGTGTGTAGGTGGAGTGGGAGTGCAGTAGAGGGGAGGAGGCAGAGTGTGAATGGGTGGAGCAAGAATGGTAAGATGAGAGAAGGGGGGCACAATTGGGGGAGGAGCCTAGGGATAGGTGGTGGCATAGAGCTGGGGTGGGGCATGGTTGGAGAGGGGTGGGCCCCCAGAGGAAAGGGAGGAGTAGAAAAGATTCACAGAAGTAGGTGGAGTGAGGGGCGGAGCATAGGGGAGTGAGGCCAACTAGTAAAGAGTACCCCTTCAGCCAACAGAGGGGGATGATGAGATGGGCACCATGGTAGTGACCCCCAAACATTTTATGACCGAGACCCCATACCCACCCCCAACTACAGAGTTGTGGGGGGGGGGCAAATTTTGGGGAACAGAGCAAAATATGGGTGTTGGGGTGCATTACAAAAGAGGGTGCCAGAAGGCACAGAATGGCTTCGGGTGCGCTACCCATAATTTCTTTCCCCCCCCCTTTTCATGGGGGGGGTGGTGGTGGGGGTGTACCCGAAAAGCATAGGGGCAACAGAAGGAACTTAGGGGAACAGGCTTGGGGAACATTTTATTACCGACCGCAAGGGGGGGCACCACACAGACAGACTGTAGTTATGGTATTGAAAGAGGTGACAGCAAGGAGCACGTGGTAAGACACGGCGAGGGGGGCACGGCACCCCAAGTTTTTATTGCCCCCCCCCCCCACCCTCACAGGATCTGTTATGAGGTCTCTTGGGGTAGTTTTATTGAAAACAGATGTTTAGACACTGAAGGGAAGGGGAATGTTGACAAGTGTGCCCCCCATTGTGTGGGTACTGTCCTCCGGGGGTGTCAGGGGGTGATGTCAAGAGGTCTGATGTAACTGACAGTAGTGAAAGGGGCTCTGGCCTTTTCAAGATGCCCGCCATGACAGCTGAGAACATACAAATTTGGTAAATAAGGGGGGTGGCTTGGGGAAGTAGATGAATGAGTCAGGGAGACGGCACATGCGGTAATTGGTTGGATGTGGCGTGGAGAATAATCATGGCATGCAAACTAGGCAGTAGTCCATGAATTGGCAGCATCTGCAGAGAGTTTGGGGTACTCGACAAGTGATTTGTCCTCCTTGGATTGGGTATATAATCCACAGAGGGAAGGTCACAGCTTATAGTTAGGCAGATCATGTATAGCGGATTTAAAGAAGGGTAGTTTGAGTGTGCTGGGAGGGGCTGCACGGAGTGATAAGTGGATGGGGTGCCGAGAAATGTGCATCCAACTGGTCACTGGAGGCTGGACAGTGGCAAAAGCACCTGGGTTACTTGGAGAATTACAAATGGAGGGCCAAAAGGAAGGGTGTTTATGGTCGTTCAAATGCTAGAAAATTCATTGGTGCCCTTCCGAAGGTGGGATACTAAGAGGGAACATTTGATTGGCAATGAGATGGGGGTATTGAAAGGTCACAAACTGTGTCCCAGGCGTAGAGGTATGGGGATCAGATATTCCTGCTAGGGTGTAAGGTGCCACCCTGGCCCTTTTTTGGTGCAGCCTGGTTCCCTCTCTAGTTTCTCTCCAGTGTCTTTCTATCCTGCAGATGATTAGAGCAAGCTTCCTAAAGTTTTTCTTGGCCTTGTATCCCCAATTACGTGCCTGGCATGCCTGGCCTAAGGATACTCCCAAAGAGTGTGCTACTTATATTCTGTGAAGAGCCTCACTAGTTCTGCCTATTTATGCAGCAAACAAGGCAAATCTTACAACCTGCAAAGTTGGAATCTTTGAGATGAAGTAAAGGTTTTTATTTTGGGGAAAATACTCTTCTATGCCTCTTCTCCCATCTGAAGGCCGTGGGCTCCTGTTCCTCTCTCACGTGTCCTTTCAAAGAGACAGATGACACGCTCACCCAATCACTCAGCAAACATCTATGCTTTGACTCTGTCATATTGCCGTTTCTCCTCCAAGTGCCCTCCCTTCCTCACAAATGCCGGATTATCGTTCCTCATTACTCATTCACTCGCTTATTGTAGTCCTCCGCTCCACAGGCCCGGCAAAGACCAACATGGACAAGCGGTACGTCAGCAAACAGATTTAACACTTCTCTCTTCTATGATGGTCATTCTGCTGCCCTCTAGTAACGCTACATGGCAACTGCAGCATGATGATCTGATTTAGAAGGGGGCTGTCCTATGCAAATAATGTCCTCCCATGCTTACTTTGGCCTGAGACACTCACAGGCTTCCACCATGATTTGGCCTCCAACATATGGTTTTCAGCAGAATTCTAAGCTTGACAACTTGTCTTACGCTAAAGCTTTTCCCACTCGAAGGCCGCTCATGGGACAGCACCCTCATTTAGAAGGGTGCCAAATTGTCTGCAGTCTTCCTCTATACAGAACATGGGCGTTCGTGGGCGTTCGGGGGCCTTGCTTGCTAGCTAAAGACTTAGTGCTGGGTTGTTTAAAGACCCAGGGCCAGGCCAGGCCAGCTGCTGCAACAACAGGCATGATGCAGGCCCAATGAAGCACACGCCGGACTTTACCCCTTTCTGCCTCTTGAAAACTTCAACATGTCTGTCTTCTGATTGCACCTAATAAAGGGAGTTTTACCAGCTCCAAACTTTACCCATCATTTTGTGACTGAGAGCTAACACTAGGCCAATATGCCTAGCCAGCAGCACAGGCTCTATCCCCCTGATTTCACAGCTCTGCTCATACCAAAATGAAAAATCCCCACCACTCAACCTTTTTTACTATTGGAGGGAGGCTTACTTCTGCTCAGTTATGCCCCCTAGGCCACATTCGCGCTACAAAATGCCAAATTCAAAGAAAAAAATGAGTAGATTGATAACTGAAGATAATGTTTTACCCATATTCCACCTACTAATGAAGAAGGGGGCTGCATGGGAGTCAGGAGAGAAAATATTTATCATTTTAGGGCAGTCATGCAAAAACGAGTGTCTGAAATTGCTCCCGGTTTTTATCAAATCGAAATATTAGTTAATGGGCAAAAAAAAAAAATATATATTTTTTTTTACCAGCTGTGGCGGGATTCGAACCCTTGTCCTGGGGAGCTTCCAGCACCAGAGGCAGATGACACTGCCGCTGAGCTATTGCTCCTTGCTAGTACTCAGGGATTCAGGAGCGTCTATGAGCTACATATAGGCCCCTGGTCTACATCATACACCATAGCCATGATATAGGGACGATTGGAAATGATATAGATATGGAAGCCCATGTGGTCCAGTGGGTAAGTTCCTGCCTTCCACCCAGATGACCAGGGTTCAAATCCCGGGTTCGGCACCAGATGACTGATGGCGGTGAAGCAGAGGTAAGTCGGTAAGTAAAATGTGTGTGTGTGTGGAGGTGAGGCTGGCTGGTGATTGGTGGATGAAAGATTGGTTGGTGTGTAGGTGAAGATGGACCTGGATGGTGATTGGTGGATGGAAAGAGTGTGAGGAGAGAGGCCTGAATGGTGGATTAAAGAGTGGTTTCTGTGCAGAGAGAGTGAGGATGGGTCCAGGCGAAGTGGGAGTGCAGTAGAGGGGAGGAGGCAGAGTGTGAATGGGTGGAGCAAGAATGAGAAGGCGGGGGCACAGTTGGGGGAGGAGCCTAGGATGGTGGATAATAGAGTGGTTGGTGTGTCTGTGCAGAGAAAGTGAGGATGGGTCCAGGCGGAGTGGGAGTGCAGTAGAGGGGAGGAGGCAGAGTGTGAATGGGTGGAGCAAGAATGGTAAGATGAGAGAAGGGGGGCACAATTGGGGGAGGAGCCTAGGGATAGGTGGTGGCATAGAGCTGGTGTGGGGCATGGTTGGAGAGGGGTGGGCCCCCAGAGGAAAGGGAGGAGTAGAAAAGATTCACAGAAGTAGGTGGAGTGAGGGGCGGAGCATAGGGGAGTGAGGCACGGTTGGGGGAGGAGCCTAGGGATAGGTGGTGGCATAGAGCTGGGGGTGGGGCATGGGTGGAGAGGGGTGGGCCCCCAAAGGAAAGGGAGGAGTAGAAAAGATTCACAGAAGTAGGTGGAGGCAGGGGCGGAGCATAGGGGAGTGAGGCCAACTAGTAAAGAGTACCCCTTCAGCCAACAGAGGGGGATGATGAGATGGGCACCATGGTAGTGACCCCCAAACATTTTATGACCGAGACCCCATACCCACCCCCAACTACAGAGTTGTGGGGGGGGGGGGGGGGGGCAAATTTTGGGGAACAGAGCAAAATATGGGTGTTGGGGTGCATTACAAAAGAGGGTGCCAGAAGGCACAGAATGGCTTCGGGTGCGCTACCCATAATTTCTTTCCCCCCCCCTTTTCATGGGGGGGGGGTGGTGGTGGGGGTGTACCCGAAAAGCATAGGGGCAACAGAAGGAACTTAGGGGAACAGGCTTGGGGAACATTTTATTACCGACCGCAAGGGGGGGCACCACAGAGACATACTGTAGTTATGGTATTGAAAGAGGTGACAGCAAGGAGCACGTGGTAAGACACGGCGAGGGGGGCACGGCACCCCAAGTTTTTATTGCCCCCCCCCCACCCTCACAGGATCTGTTATGAGGTCTCTTGGGGTAGTTTTATTGAAAACAGATGTTTAGACACTGAAGGGAAGGGGAATGTTGACAAGTGTGCCCCCCATTGTGTGGGTACTGTCCTCCGGGGGTGTCAGGGGGTGATGTCAAGAGGTCTGATGTAACTGACAGTAGTGAAAGGGGCTCTGGCCTTTTCAAGATGCCCGCCATGACAGCTGAGAACATACAAATTTGGTAAATAAGGGGGGTGGCTTGGGGAAGTAGATGAATGAGTCAGGGAGACGGCACATGCGGTAATTGGTTGGATGTGGCGTGGAGAATAATCATGGCATGCAAACTAGGCAGTAGTCCATGAATTGGCAGCATCTGCAGAGAGTTTGGGGTACTCGACAAGTGATTTGTCCTCCTTGGATTGGGTATATAATCCACAGAGGGAAGGTCACAGCTTATAGTTAGGCAGATCATGTATAGCGGATTTAAAGAAGGGTAGTTTGAGTGTGCTGGGAGGGGCTGCACGGAGTGATAAGTGGATGGGGTGCCGAGAAATGTGCATCCAACTGGTCACTGGAGGCTGGACAGTGGCAAAAGCACCTGGGTTACTTGGAGAATTACAAATGGAGGGCCAAAAGGAAGGGTGTTTATGGTCGTTCAAATGCTAGAAAATTCATTGGTGCCCTTCCGAAGGTGGGATACTAAGAGGGAACATTTGATTGGCAATGAGATGGGGGTATTGAAAGGTCACAAACTGTGTCCCAGGCGTAGAGGTATGGGGATCAGATATTCCTGCTAGGGTGTAAGGTGCCACCCTGGCCCTTTTTTGGTGCAGCCTGGTTCCCTCTCTAGTTTCTCTCCAGTGTCTTTCTATCCTGCAGATGATTAGAGCAAGCTTCCTAAAGTTTTTCTTGGCCTTGTATCCCCAATTACGTGCCTGGCATGCCTGGCCTAAGGATACTCCCAAAGAGTGTGCTACTTATATTCTGTGAAGAGCCTCACTAGTTCTGCCTATTTATGCAGCAAACAAGGCAAATCTTACAACCTGCAAAGTTGGAATCTTTGAGATGAAGTAAAGGTTTTTATTTTGGGGAAAATACTCTTCTATGCCTCTTCTCCCATCTGAAGGCCGTGGGCTCCTGTTCCTCTCTCACGTGTCCTTTCAAAGAGACAGATGACACGCTCACCCAATCACTCAGCAAACATCTATGCTTTGACTCTGTCATATTGCCGTTTCTCCTCCAAGTGCCCTCCCTTCCTCACAAATGCCGGATTATCGTTCCTCATTACTCATTCACTCGCTTATTGTAGTCCTCCGCTCCACAGGCCCGGCAAAGACCAACATGGACAAGCGGTACGTCAGCAAACAGATTTAACACTTCTCTCTTCTATGATGGTCATTCTGCTGCCCTCTAGTAACGCTACATGGCAACTGCAGCATGATGATCTGATTTAGAAGGGGGTGTCCTATGCAAATAATGTCCTCCCATGCTTACTTTGGCCTGAGACACTCACAGGCTTCCACCATGATTTGGCCTCCAACATATGGTTTTCAGCAGAATTCTAAGCTTGACAACTTGTCTTACGCTAAAGCTTTTCCCACTCGAAGGCCGCTCATGGGACAGCACCCTCATTTAGAAGGGTGCCAAATTGTCTGCAGTCTTCCTCTATACAGAACATGGGCGTTCGTGGGCGTTCGGGGGCCTTGCTTGCTAGCTAAAGACTTAGTGCTGGGTTGTTTAAAGACCCAGGGCCAGGCCAGGCCAGCTGCTGCAACAACAGGCATGATGCAGGCCCAATGAAGCACACGCCGGACTTTACCCCTTTCTGCCTCTTGAAAACTTCAACATGTCTGTCTTCTGATTGCACCTAATAAAGGGAGTTTTACCAGCTCCAAACTTTACCCATCATTTCGTGACTGAGAGCTAACACTAGGCCAATATGCCTAGCCAGCAGCACAGGCTCTATCCCCCTGATTTCACAGCTCTGCTCATACCAAAATGAAAAATCCCCACCACTCAACCTTTTTTACTATTGGAGGGAGGCTTACTTCTGCTCAGTTATGCCCCCTAGGCCACATTCGCGCTACAAAATGCCAAATTCAAAGAAAAAAATGAGTAGATTGATAACTGAAGATAATGTTTTACCCATATTCCACCTACTAATGAAGAAGGGGGCTGCATGGGAGTCAGGAGAGAAAATATTTATCATTTTAGGGCAGTTGTGCAAAAAAGAGTGTCTGAAATTGCTCCTGGATTTTATCAAATCGAAATATTAGTTAATGGGAAAAAAAAAAAAAAAATGTTTAACCAGCCTTAGCGGGATTCGAACCCTTGTCCTGGGGAGCTTCTAGCACCAGAGGCAGATGACATTGCCGCTGAGCTATTGCTCCTTGTTAGTACTCAGAGATTCAGGAGCGTCTATGAGCTACATATAGGCCCCTGGTCTACATCATACACCATAGCCATGATATAGGGACGATTGGAAATGATATAGATATGGAAGCCCATGTGGTCCAGTGGGTAAGTTCCTGCCTTCCACCCAGATGACCAGGGTTCAAATCCCGGCTTCGGCACCAGATGACTGATGGCGGTGAAGCAGAGGTAAGTCGGTAAGTAAAATGTGTGTGTGTGTGGAGGTGAGGCTGGCTGGTGATTGGTGGATGAAAGATTGGTTGGTGTGTAGGTGGAGTGGGAGTGCAGTAGAGGGGAGGAGGCAGAGTGTGAATGGGTGGAGCAAGAATGGTAAGATGAGAGAAGGGGGGCACAATTGGGGGAGGAGCCTAGGGATAGGTGGTGGCATAGAGCTGGGGTGGGGCATGGTTGGAGAGGGGTGGGCCCCCAGAGGAAAGGGAGGAGTAGAAAAGATTCACAGAAGTAGGTGGAGTGAGGGGCGGAGCATAGGGGAGTGAGGCCAACTAGTAAAGAGTACCCCTTCAGCCAACAGAGGGGGATGATGAGATGGGCACCATGGTAGTGACCCCCAAACATTTTATGACCGAGACCCCATACCCACCCCCAACTACAGAGTTGTGGGGGGGGGGCAAATTTTGGGGAACAGAGCAAAATATGGGTGTTGGGGTGCATTACAAAAGAGGGTGCCAGAAGGCACAGAATGGCTTCGGGTGCGCTACCCATAATTTCTTTCCCCCCCCCTTTTCATGGGGGGGGTGGTGGTGGGGGTGTACCCGAAAAGCATAGGGGCAACAGAAGGAACTTAGGGGAACAGGCTTGGGGAACATTTTATTACCGACCGCAAGGGGGGGCACCACACAGACAGACTGTAGTTATGGTATTGAAAGAGGTGACAGCAAGGAGCACGTGGTAAGACACGGCGAGGGGGGCACGGCACCCCAAGTTTTTATTGCCCCCCCCCCCACCCTCACAGGATCTGTTATGAGGTCTCTTGGGGTAGTTTTATTGAAAACAGATGTTTAGACACTGAAGGGAAGGGGAATGTTGACAAGTGTGCCCCCCATTGTGTGGGTACTGTCCTCCGGGGGTGTCAGGGGGTGATGTCAAGAGGTCTGATGTAACTGACAGTAGTGAAAGGGGCTCTGGCCTTTTCAAGATGCCCGCCATGACAGCTGAGAACATACAAATTTGGTAAATAAGGGGGGTGGCTTGGGGAAGTAGATGAATGAGTCAGGGAGACGGCACATGCGGTAATTGGTTGGATGTGGCGTGGAGAATAATCATGGCATGCAAACCAGGCAGTAGTCCATGAATTGGCAGCATCTGCAGAGAGTTTGGGGTACTCGACAAGTGATTTGTCCTCCTTGGATTGGGTATATAATCCACAGAGGGAAGGTCACAGCTTATAGTTAGGCAGATCATGTATAGCGGATTTAAAGAAGGGTAGTTTGAGTGTGCTGGGAGGGGCTGCACGGAGTGATAAGTGGATGGGGTGCCGAGAAATGTGCATCCAACTGGTCACTGGAGGCTGGACAGTGGCAAAAGCACCTGGGTTACTTGGAGAATTACAAATGGAGGGCCAAAAGGAAGGGTGTTTATGGTCGTTCAAATGCTAGAAAATTCATTGGTGCCCTTCCGAAGGTGGGATACTAAGAGGGAACATTTGATTGGCAATGAGATGGGGGTATTGAAAGGTCACAAACTGTGTCCCAGGCGTAGAGGTATGGGGATCAGATATTCCTGCTAGGGTGTAAGGTGCCACCCTGGCCCTTTTTTGGTGCAGCCTGGTTCCCTCTCTAGTTTCTCTCCAGTGTCTTTCTATCCTGCAGATGATTAGAGCAAGCTTCCTAAAGTTTTTCTTGGCCTTGTATCCCCAATTACGTGCCTGGCATGCCTGGCCTAAGGATACTCCCAAAGAGTGTGCTACTTATATTCTGTGAAGAGCCTCACTAGTTCTGCCTATTTATGCAGCAAACAAGGCAAATCTTACAACCTGCAAAGTTGGAATCTTTGAGATGAAGTAAAGGTTTTTATTTTGGGGAAAATACTCTTCTATGCCTCTTCTCCCATCTGAAGGCCGTGGGCTCCTGTTCCTCTCTCACGTGTCCTTTCAAAGAGACAGATGACACGCTCACCCAATCACTCAGCAAACATCTATGCTTTGACTCTGTCATATTGCCGTTTCTCCTCCAAGTGCCCTCCCTTCCTCACAAATGCCGGATTATCGTTCCTCATTACTCATTCACTCGCTTATTGTAGTCCTCCGCTCCACAGGCCCGGCAAAGACCAACATGGACAAGCGGTACGTTAGCAAACAGATTTAACACTTCTCTCTTCTATGATGGTCATTCTGCTGCCCTCTAGTAACGCTACATGGCAACTGCAGCATGATGATCTGATTTAGAAGGGGGCTGTCCTATGCAAATAATGTCCTCCCATGCTTACTTTGGCCTGAGACACTCACAGGCTTCCACCATGATTTGGCCTCCAACATATGGTTTTCAGCAGAATTCTAAGCTTGACAACTTGTCTTACGCTAAAGCTTTTCCCACTCGAAGGCCGCTCATGGGACAGCACCCTCATTTAGAAGGGTGCCAAATTGTCTGCAGTCTTCCTCTATACAGAACATGGGCGTTCGTGGGCGTTCGGGGGCCTTGCTTGCTAGCTAAAGACTTAGTGCTGGGTTGTTTAAAGACCCAGGGCCAGGCCAGGCCAGCTGCTGCAACAACAGGCATGATGCAGGCCCAATGAAGCACACGCCGGACTTTACCCCTTTCTGCCTCTTGAAAACTTCAACATGTCTGTCTTCTGATTGCACCTAATAAAGGGAGTTTTACCAGCTCCAAACTTTACCCATCATTTCGTGACTGAGAGCTAACACTAGGCCAATATGCCTAGCCAGCAGCACAGGCTCTATCCCCCTGATTTCACAGCTCTGCTCATACCAAAATGAAAAATCCCCACCACTCAACCTTTTTTACTATTGGAGGGAGGCTTACTTCTGCTCAGTTATGCCCCCTAGGCCACATTCGCGCTACAAAATGCCAAATTCAAAGAAAAAAATGAGTAGATTGATAACTGAAGATAATGTTTTACCCATATTCCACCTACTAATGAAGAAGGGGGCTGCATGGGAGTCAGGAGAGAAAATATTTATCATTTTAGGGCAGTCGTGCAAAAAAGAGTGTCTGAAATTGCTCCTGGTTTTTATCAAATCGAAATATTAGTTAATGGGAAAAAAAAAAAAAAAAAATGTTTTACCAGCCTTAGCGGTATTCGAACCCTTGTCCTGGGAGCTTCTAGCACCAGAGGCAGATGACACTGCCGCTGAGCTATTGCTCCTTGTTAGTACTAAGAGATTCAGGAGCTTCTATGAGCTACAAATAGGCCCCTGGTCTACATCATACACCATAGCCATGATATAGGGACGATTGGAAATGATATAGATATGGAAGCCCATGTGGTCCAGTGGGTAAGTTCCTGCCTTCCACCCAGATGACCAGGGTTCAAATCCCGGGTTCGGCATCAGATGACTGATGGCGGTGAAGCAGAGGTAAGTCGGTAAGTAAAATGTGTGTGTGTGTGGAGGTGAGGCTGGCTGGTGATTGGTGGATGAAAGATTGGTTGGTGTGTAGGTGAAGATGGACCTGGATGGTGATTGGTGGATGGAAACAGTGTGAGGAGAGAGGCCTGAATGGTGGATTAAAGAGTGGTTGGTGTGTCTGTGCAGATAGAGTGAGGATGGGTCCAGGCGAAGTGGGAGTGCAGTAGAGGGGAGGAGGCAGAGTGTGAATGGGTGGAGCAAGAATGAGAAGGCGGGGGCACAGTTGGGGGAGGAGCCTAGGATGGTGGATAATAGAGTGGTTGGTGTGTCTGTGCAGAGAGAGTGAGGATGGGTCCAGGCGGAGTGGGAGTGCAGTAGAGGGGAGGAGGCAGAGTGTGAATGGGTGGAGCAAGAATGGTAAGATGAGAGAAGGGGGGCACAATTGGGGGAGGAACCTAGGGATAGGTGGTGGCATAGAGCTGGGGTGGGGCATGGTTGGAGAGGGGTGGGCCCCCAAAGGAAAGGGAGGAGTAGAAAAGATTCACAGAAGTAGGTGGAGTGAGGGGCGGAGCATAGGGGAGTGAGGCACAGTTGGGGGAGGAGCCTAGGGATAGGTGGTGACATAGAGCTGGGGGTGGGGCATGGGTGGAGAGGGGTGGGCCCCCAAAGGAAAGGGAGGAGTAGAAAAGATTCACAGAAGTAGGTGGAGTCAGGGGCGGAGCATAGGGGAGTGAGGCCAACTGCCAACTAGTAAAGAGTACCCCTTCAGCCAACAGAGGGGGATGATGAGATGGGCACCATGGTAGTGACCCCCAAACATTTTATGACCGAGACCCCATACCCACCCCCAACTACAGAGTTGGGGGGGGGGGGGCAAATTTTGGGGAACAGAGCAAAATATGGGTGTTGGGGTGCATTACAAAAGAGGGTGCCAGAAGGCACAGAATGGCTTCGGGTGCGCTACCCATAATTTCTTTCCCCCCCCCCTTTTCATGGGGGGGTGGTGGTGGGGGTGTACCCGAAAAGCATAGGGGCAACAGAAGGAACTTAGGGGAACAGGCTTGGGGAACATTTTATTACCGACCGCAAGGGGGGGCACCACACAGACATACTGTAGTTATGGTATTGAAAGAGGTGACAGCAAGGAGCACGTGGTAAGACACGGCGAGGGGGGCACGGCAACCCAAGTTTTTATTGCCCCCCCCCCCCCACCCTCAGAGGATCTGTTATGAGGTCTCTTGGGGTAGTTTTATTGAAAACAGATGTTTAGACACTGAAGGGAAGGGGAATGTTGACAAGTGTGCCCCCCATTGTGTGGGTACTGTCCTCCGGGGGTGTCAGGGGGTGATGTCAAGAGGTCTGATGTAACTGACAGTAGTGAAAGGGGCTCTGGCCTTTTCAAGATGCCCGCCATGACAGCTGAGAACATACAAATTTGGTAAATAAGGGGGGTGGCTTGGGGAAGTAGATGAATGAGTCAGGGAGACGGCACATGCGGTAATTGGTTGGATGTGGCGTGGAGAATAATCATGGCATGCAAACTAGGCAGTAGTCCATGAATTGGCAGCATCTGCAGAGAGTTTGGGGTACTCGACAAGTGATTTGTCCTCCTTGGATTGGGTATATAATCCACAGAGGGAAGGTCACAGCTTATAGTTAGGCAGATCATGTATAGCGGATTTAAAGAAGGGTAGTTTGAGTGTGCTGGGAGGGGCTGCACGGAGTGATAAGTGGATGGGGTGCCGAGAAATGTGCATCCAACTGGTCACTGGAGGCTGGACAGTGGCAAAAGCACCTGGGTTACTTGGAGAATTACAAATGGAGGGCCAAAAGGAAGGGTGTTTATGGTCGTTCAAATGCTAGAAAATTCATTGGTGCCCTTCCGAAGGTGGGATACTAAGAGGGAACATTTGATTGGCAATGAGATGGGGGTATTGAAAGGTCACAAACTGTGTCCCAGGCGTAGAGGTATGGGGATCAGATATTCCTGCTAGGGTGTAAGGTGCCACCCTGGCCCTTTTTTGGTGCAGCCTGGTTCCCTCTCTAGTTTCTCTCCAGTGTCTTTCTATCCTGCAGATGATTAGAGCAAGCTTCCTAAAGTTTTTCTTGGCCTTGTATCCCCAATTACGTGCCTGGCATGCCTGGCCTAAGGATACTCCCAAAGAGTGTGCTACTTATATTCTGTGAAGAGCCTCACTAGTTCTGCCTATTTATGCAGCAAACAAGGCAAATCTTACAACCTGCAAAGTTGGAATCTTTGAGATGAAGTAAAGGTTTTTATTTTGGGGAAAATACTCTTCTATGCCTCTTCTCCCATCTGAAGGCCGTGGGCTCCTGTTCCTCTCTCACGTGTCCTTTCAAAGAGACAGATGACACGCTCACCCAATCACTCAGCAAACATCTATGCTTTGACTCTGTCATATTGCCGTTTCTCCTCCAAGTGCCCTCCCTTCCTCACAAATGCCGGATTATCGTTCCTCATTACTCATTCACTCGCTTATTGTAGTCCTCCGCTCCACAGGCCCGGCAAAGACCAACATGGACAAGCGGTACGTCAGCAAACAGATTTAACACTTCTCTCTTCTATGATGGTCATTCTGCTGCCCTCTAGTAACGCTACATGGCAACTGCAGCATGATGATCTGATTTAGAAGGGGGCTGTCCTATGCAAATAATGTCCTCCCATGCTTACTTTGGCCTGAGACACTCACAGGCTTCCACCATGATATGGATTCCAACATATGGTTTTCAGCAGAATTCTAAGCTTGACAACTTGTCTTACGCTAAAGCTTTTCCCACTCGAAGGCCGCTCATGGGACAGCACCCTCATTTAGAAGGGTGCCAAATTGTCTGCAGTCTTCCTCTATACAGAACATGGGCGTTCGTGGGCGTTCGGGGGCCTTGTTTGCTAGCTAAAGACTTAGTGCTGGGTTGTTTAAAGACCCAGGGCCAGGCCAGGCCAGCTGCTGCAACAACAGGCATGATGCAGGCCCAATGAAGCACACGCCGGACTTTACCCCTTTCTGCCTCTTGAAAACTTCAACATGTCTGTCTTCTGATTGCACCTAATAAAGGGAGTTTTACCAGCTCCAAACTTTACCCATCATTTCGTGACTGAGAGCTAACACTAGGCCAATATGCCTAGCCAGCAGCACAGGCTCTATCCCCCTGATTTCACAGCTCTGCTCATACCAAAATGAAAAATCCCCACCACTCAACCTTTTTTACTATTGGAGGGAGGCTTACTTCTGCTCAGTTATGCCCCCTAGGCCACATTCGCGCTACAAAATGCCAAATTCAAAGAAAAAAATGAGTAGATTGATAACTGAAGATAATGTTTTACCCATATTCCACCTACTAATGAAGAAGGGGGCTGCATGGGAGTCAGGAGAGAAAATATTTATCATTTTAGGGCAGTCATGCAAAAACGAGTGTCTGAAATTGCTCCCGGTTTTTATCAAATCGAAATATTAGTTAATGGGCAAAAAAAAAAAATATATATTTTTTTTTACCAGCTGTGGCGGGATTCGAACCCTTGTCCTGGGGAGCTTCCAGCACCAGAGGCAGATGACACTGCCGCTGAGCTATTGCTCCTTGCTAGTACTCAGGGATTCAGGAGCGTCTATGAGCTACATATAGGCCCCTGGTCTACATCATACACCATAGCCATGATATAGGGACGATTGGAAATGATATAGATATGGAAGCCCATGTGGTCCAGTGGGTAAGTTCCTGCCTTCCACCCAGATGATCAGGGTTCAAATCCCGGGTTCGGCACCAGATGACTGATGGCGGTGAAGCAGAGGTAAGTCGGTAAGTAAAATGTGTGTGTGTGTGGAGGTGAGGCTGGCTGGTGATTGGTGGATGAAAGATTGGTTGGTGTGTAGGTGAAGATGGACCTGGATGGTGATTGGTGGATGGAAAGAGTGTGAGGAGAGAGGCCTGAATGGTGGATTAAAGAGTGGTTGGTGTGTCTGTGCAGAGAGAGTGAGGATGGGTCCAGGCGAAGTGGGAGTGCAGTAGAGGGGAGGAGGCAGAGTGTGAATGGGTGGAGCAAGAATGAGAAGGCGGGGGCACAGTTGGGGGAGGAGCCTAGGATGGTGGATAATAGAGTGGTTGGTGTGTCTGTGCAGAGAGAGTGAGGATGGGTCCAGGCGGAGTGGGAGTGCAGTGCAGTAGAGGGGAGGAGGCAGAGTGTGAATGGGTGGAGCAAGAATGGTAAGATGAGAGAAGGGGGGCACAATTGGGGGAGGAGCCTAGGGATAGGTGGTGGCATAGAGCTGGGGTGGGGCATGGTTGGAGAGGGGTGGGCCCCCAGAGGAAAGGGAGGAGTAGAAAAGATTCACAGAAGTAGGTGGAGTGAGGGGCGGAGCATAGGGGAGTGAGGCACGGTTGGGGGAGGAGCCTAGGGATAGGTGGTGGCATAGAGCTGGGGGTGGGGCATGGGTGGAGAGGGGTGGGCCCCCAAAGGAAAGGGAGGAGTAGAAAAGATTCACAGAAGTAGGTGGAGTCAGGGGCGGAGCATAGGGGAGTGAGGCCAACTGCCAACTAGTAAAGAGTACCCCTTCAGCCAACAGAGGGGGATGATGAGATGGGCACCATGGTAGTGACCCCCAAACATTTTATGACCGAGACCCCATACCCACCCCCAACTACAGAGTTGTTGGGGGGGGGGGGGCAAATTTTGGGGAACAGAGCAAAATATGGGTGTTGGGGTGCATTACAAAAGAGGGTGCCAGAAGGCACAGAATGGCTTCGGGTGCGCTACCCATAATTTCTTTCCCACCCCCTTTTCATGGGGGGGGGGTGGTGGTGGGGGTGTACCCGAAAAGCATAGGGGCAACAGAAGGAACTTAGGGGAACAGGCTTGGGGAACATTTTATTACCGACCGCAAGGGGGGGCACCACAGAGACATACTGTAGTTATGGTATTGAAAGAGGTGACAGCAAGGAGCACGTGGTAAGACACGGCGAGGGGGGCACGGCACCCCAAGTTTTTATTGCCCCCCCCCCACCCTCACAGGATCTGTTATGAGGTCTCTTGGGGTAGTTTTATTGAAAACAGATGTTTAGACACTGAAGGGAAGGGGAATGTTGACAAGTGTGCCCCCCATTGTGTGGGTACTGTCCTCCGGGGGTGTCAGGGGGTGATGTCAAGAGGTCTGATGTAACTGACAGTAGTGAAAGGGGCTCTGGCCTTTTCAAGATGCCCGCCATGACAGCTGAGAACATACAAATTTGGTAAATAAGGGGGGTGGCTTGGGGAAGTAGATGAATGAGTCAGGGAGACGGCACATGCGGTAATTGGTTGGATGTGGCGTGGAGAATAATCATGGCATGCAAACTAGGCAGTAGTCCATGAATTGGCAGCATCTGCAGAGAGTTTGGGGTACTCGACAAGTGATTTGTCCTCCTTGGATTGGGTATATAATCCACAGAGGGAAGGTCACAGCTTATAGTTAGGCAGATCATGTATAGCGGATTTAAAGAAGGGTAGTTTGAGTGTGCTGGGAGGGGCTGCACGGAGTGATAAGTGGATGGGGTGCCGAGAAATGTGCATCCAACTGGTCACTGGAGGCTGGACAGTGGCAAAAGCACCTGGGTTACTTGGAGAATTACAAATGGAGGGCCAAAAGGAAGGGTGTTTATGGTCGTTCAAATGCTAGAAAATTCATTGGTGCCCTTCCGAAGGTGGGATACTAAGAGGGAACATTTGATTGGCAATGAGATGGGGGTATTGAAAGGTCACAAACTGTGTCCCAGGCGTAGAGGTATGGGGATCAGATATTCCTGCTAGGGTGTAAGGTGCCACCCTGGCCCTTTTTTGGTGCAGCCTGGTTCCCTCTCTAGTTTATCTCCAGTGTCTTTCTATCCTGCAGATGATTAGAGCAAGCTTCCTAAAGTTTTTCTTGGCCTTGTATCCCCAATTACGTGCCTGGCATGCCTGGCCTAAGGATACTCCCAAAGAGTGTGCTACTTATATTCTGTGAAGAGCCTCACTAGTTCTGCCTATTTATGCAGCAAACAAGGCAAATCTTACAACCTGCAAAGTTGGAATCTTTGAGATGAAGTAAAGGTTTTTATTTTGGGGAAAATACTCTTCTATGCCTCTTCTCCCATCTGAAGGCCGTGGGCTCCTGTTCCTCTCTCACGTGTCCTTTCAAAGAGACAGATGACACGCTCACCCAATCACTCAGCAAACATCTATGCTTTGACTCTGTCATATTGCCGTTTTTCCTCCAAGTGCCCTCCCTTCCTCACAAATGCCGGATTATAGTTCCTCATTACTCATTCACTCGCTTATTGTAGTCCTCCACTCCACAGGCCCGGCAAAGACCAACATGGACAAGCGGTACGTCAGCAAACAGATTTAACACTTCTCTCTTCTATGATGGTCATTCTGCTGCCCTCTAGTAACGCTACATGGCAACTGCAGCATGATGATCTGATTTAGAAGGGGGCTGTCCTATGCAAATAATGTCCTCCCATGCTTACTTTGGCCTGAGACACTCACAGGCTTCCACCATGATATGGATTCCAACATATGGTTTTCAGCAGAATTCTAAGCTTGACAACTTGTCTTACGCTAAAGCTTTTCCCACTCGAAGGCCACTCATGGGACAGCACCCTCATTTAGAAGGGTGCCAAATTGTCTTCAGTCTTCCTCTATACAGAACATGGGCGTTCGTGGGCGTTCGGGGGCCTTGCTTGCTAGCTAAAGACTTAGTGCTGGGTTGTTTAAAGACCCAGGGCCAGGCCAGGCCAGCTGCTGCAACAACAGGCATGATGCAGGCCCAATGAAGCACACGCCGGACTTTACCCCTTTCTGCCTCTTGAAAACTTCAACATGTCTGTCTTCTGATTGCACCTAATAAAGGGAGTTTTACCAGCTCCAAACTTTACCCATCATTTCGTGACTGAGAGCTAACACTAGGCCAATATGCCTAGCCAGCAGCACAGGCTCTATCCCCCTGATTTCACAGCTCTGCTCATACCAAAATGAAAAATCCCCACCACTCAACCTTTTTTACTATTGGAGGGAGGCTTACTTCTGCTCAGTTATGCCCCCTAGGCCACATTCGCGCTACAAAATGCCAAATTCAAAGAAAAAAATGAGTAGATTGATAACTGAAGATAATGTTTTACCCATATTCCACCTACTAATGAAGAAGGGGGCTGCATGGGAGTCAGGAGAGAAAATATTTATCATTTTAGGGCAGTTGTGCAAAAAAGAGTGTCTGAAATTGCTCCTGGATTTTATCAAATCGAAATATTAGTTAATGGGAAAAAAAAAAAAAAAAATGTTTAACCAGCCTTAGCGGGATTCTAACCCTTGTCCTGGGGAGCTTCTAGCACCAGAGGCAGATGACATTGCCGCTGAGCTATTGCTCCTTGTTAGTACTCAGAGATTCAGGAGCGTCTATGAGCTACATATAGGCCCCTGGTCTACATCATACACCATAGCCATGATATAGGGACGATTGGAAATGATATAGATATGGAAGCCCATGTGGTCCAGTGGGTAAGTTCCTGCCTTCCACCCAGATGACCAGGGTTCAAATCCCGGGTTCGGCACCAGATGACTGATGGCGGTGAAGCAGAGGTAAGTCGGTAAGTAAAATGTGTGTGTGTGTGGAGGTGAGGCTGGCTGGTGATTGGTTGGTGTGGAGTGGGAGTGCAGTAGAGGGGAGGAGGCAGAGTGTGAATGGGTGGAGCAAGAATGGTAAGATAAGAGAAGGGGGGCACAATTGGGGGAGGAGCCTAGGGATAGGTGGTGGCATAGAGCTGGGGTGGGGCATGGTTGGAGAGGGGTGGGCCCCCAGAGGAAAGGTAGGAGTAGAAAAGATTCACAGAAGTAGGTGGAGTGAGGGGCGGAGCATAGGGGAGTGAGGCCAACTAGTAAAGAGTACCCCTTCAGCCAACAGAGGGGGATGATGAGATGGGCACCATGGTAGTGACCCCCAAACATTTTATGACCGAGACCCCATACCCACCCCCAACTACAGAGTTGTGGGGGGGGGGCAAATTTTGGGGAACAGAGCAAAATATGGGTGTTGGGGTGCATTACAAAAGAGGGTGCCAGAAGGCACAGAATGGCTTCGGGTGCGCTACCCATAATTTCTTTCCCCCCCCCTTTTCATGGGGGGGGTGGTGGTGGGGGTGTACCCGAAAAGCATAGGGGCAACAGAAGGAACTTAGGGGAACAGGCTTGGGGAACATTTTATTACCGACCGCAAGGGGGGGCACCACACAGACAGACTGTAGTTATGGTATTGAAAGAGGTGACAGCAAGGAGCACGTGGTAAGACACGGCGAGGGGGGCACGGCACCCCAAGTTTTTATTGCCCCCCCCCCCCACCCTCACAGGATCTGTTATGAGGTCTCTTGGGGTAGTTTTATTGAAAACAGATGTTTAGACACTGAAGGGAAGGGGAATGTTGACAAGTGTGCCCCCCATTGTGTGGGTACTGTCCTCCGGGGGTGTCAGGGGGTGATGTCAAGAGGTCTGATGTAACTGACAGTAGTGAAAGGGGCTCTGGCCTTTTCAAGATGCCCGCCATGACAGCTGAGAACATACAAATTTGGTAAATAAGGGGGGTGGCTTGGGGAAGTAGATGAATGAGTCAGGGAGACGGCACATGCGGTAATTGGTTGGATGTGGCGTGGAGAATAATCATGGCATGCAAACCAGGCAGTAGTCCATGAATTGGCAGCATCTGCAGAGAGTTTGGGGTACTCGACAAGTGATTTGTCCTCCTTGGATTGGGTATATAATCCACAGAGGGAAGGTCACAGCTTATAGTTAGGCAGATCATGTATAGCGGATTTAAAGAAGGGTAGTTTGAGTGTGCTGGGAGGGGCTGCACGGAGTGATAAGTGGATGGGGTGCCGAGAAATGTGCATCCAACTGGTCACTGGAGGCTGGACAGTGGCAAAAGCACCTGGGTTACTTGGAGAATTACAAATGGAGGGCCAAAAGGAAGGGTGTTTATGGTCGTTCAAATGCTAGAAAATTCATTGGTGCCCTTCCGAAGGTGGGATACTAAGAGGGAACATTTGATTGGCAATGAGATGGGGGTATTGAAAGGTCACAAACTGTGTCCCAGGCGTAGAGGTATGGGGATCAGATATTCCTGCTAGGGTGTAAGGTGCCACCCTGGCCCTTTTTTGGTGCAGCCTGGTTCCCTCTCTAGTTTCTCTCCAGTGTCTTTCTATCCTGCAGATGATTAGAGCAAGCTTCCTAAAGTTTTTCTTGGCCTTGTATCCCCAATTACGTGCCTGGCATGCCTGGCCTAAGGATACTCCCAAAGAGTGTGCTACTTATATTCTGTGAAGAGCCTCACTAGTTCTGCCTATTTATGCAGCAAACAAGGCAAATCTTACAACCTGCAAAGTTGGAATCTTTGAGATGAAGTAAAGGTTTTTATTTTGGGGAAAATACTCTTCTATGCCTCTTCTCCCATCTGAAGGCCGTGGGCTCCTGTTCCTCTCTCACGTGTCCTTTCAAAGAGACAGATGACACGCTCACCCAATCACTCAGCAAACATCTATGCTTTGACTCTGTCATATTGCCGTTTCTCCTCCAAGTGCCCTCCCTTCCTCACAAATGCCGGATTATCGTTCCTCATTACTCATTCACTCGCTTATTGTAGTCCTCCGCTCCACAGGCCCGGCAAAGACCAACATGGACAAGCGGTACGTCAGCAAACAGATTTAACACTTCTCTCTTCTATGATGGTCATTCTGCTGCCCTCTAGTAACGCTACATGGCAACTGCAGCATGATGATCTGATTTAGAAGGGGGCTGTCCTATGCAAATAATGTCCTCCCATGCTTACTTTGGCCTGAGACACTCACAGGCTTCCACCATGATTTGGCCTCCAACATATGGTTTTCAGCAGAATTCTAAGCTTGACAACTTGTCTTACGCTAAAGCTTTTCCCACTCGAAGGCCGCTCATGGGACAGCACCCTCATTTAGAAGGGTGCCAAATTGTCTGCAGTCTTCCTCTATACAGAACATGGGCGTTCGTGGGCGTTCGGGGGCCTTGTTTGCTAGCTAAAGACTTAGTGCTGGGTTGTTTAAAGACCCAGGGCCAGGCCAGGCCAGCTGCTGCAACAACAGGCATGATGCAGGCCCAATGAAGCACACGCCGGACTTTACCCCTTTCTGCCTCTTGAAAACTTCAACATGTCTGTCTTCTGATTGCACCTAATAAAGGGAGTTTTACCAGCTCCAAACTTTACCCATCATTTCGTGACTGAGAGCTAACACTAGGCCAATATGCCTAGCCAGCAGCACAGGCTCTATCCCCCTGATTTCACAGCTCTGCTCATACCAAAATGAAAAATCCCCACCACTCAACCTTTTTTACTATTGGAGGGAGGCTTACTTCTGCTCAGTTATGCCCCCTAGGCCACATTCGCGCTACAAAATGCCAAATTCAAAGAAAAAAATGAGTAGATTGATAACTGAAGATAATGTTTTACCCATATTCCACCTACTAATGAAGAAGGGGGCTGCATGGGAGTCAGGAGAGAAAATATTTATCATTTTAGGGCAGTCGTGCAAAAAAGAGTGTCTGAAATTGCTCCTGGTTTTTATCAAATCGAAATATTAGTTAATGGGAAAAAAAAAAAAAAAATGTTTTACCAGCCTTAGCGGTATTCAAACCCTTGTCCTGGGAGCTTCTAGCACCAGAGGCAGATGACACTGCCGCTGAGCTATTGCTCCTTGTTAGTACTAAGAGATTCAGGAGCTCCTATGAGCTACAAATAGGCCCCTGGTCTACATCATACACCATAGCCATGATATAGGGACGATTGGAAATGATATAGATATGGAAGCCCATGTGGTCCAGTGGGTAAGTTCCTGCCTTCCACCCAGATGATCAGGGTTCAAATCCCGGGTTCGGCACCAGATGACTGATGGCGGTGAAGCAGAGGTAAGTCGGTAAGTAAAATGTGTGTGTGTGTGGAGGTGAGGCTGGCTGGTGATTGGTGGATGAAAGATTGGTTGGTGTGTAGGTGAAGATGGACCTGGATGGTGATTGGTGGATGGAAAGAGTGTGAGGAGAGAGGCCTGAATGGTGGATTAAAGAGTGGTTGGTGTGTCTGTGCAGAGAGAGTGAGGATGGGTCCAGGCGAAGTGGGAGTGCAGTAGAGGGGAGGAGGCAGAGTGTGAATGGGTGGAGCAAGAATGAGAAGGCGGGGGCACAGTTGGGGGAGGAGCCTAGGATGGTGGATAATAGAGTGGTTGGTGTGTCTGTGCAGAGAGAGTGAGGATGGGTCCAGGCGGAGTGGGAGTGCAGTAGAGGGGAGGAGGCAGAGTGTGAATGGGTGGAGCAAGAATGGTAAGATGAGAGAAGGGGGGCACAATTGGGGGAGGAGCCTAGGGATAGGTGGTGGCATAGAGCTGGGGGTGGGGCATGGGTGGAGAGGGGTGGGCCCCCAGAGGAAAGGGAGGAGTAGAAAAGATTCACAGAAGTAGGTGGAGTCAGGGGCGGAGCATAGGGGAGTGAGGCACAGTTGGGGGAGGAGCCTAGGGATAGGTGGTGGCATAGAGCTGGGGGTGGGGCATGGGTGGAGAGGGGTGGGCCCCCAAAGGAAAGGGAGGAGTAGAAAAGATTCACAGAAGTAGGTGGAGTCAGGGGCGGAGCATAGGGGAGTGAGGCCAACTAGTAAAGAGTACCCCTTCAGCCAACAGAGGGGGATGATGAGATGGGCACCATGGTAGTGACCCCCAAACATTTTATGACCGAGACCCCATACCCACCCCCAACTACAGAGTTGTGGGGGGGGGGGCAAATTTTGGGGAACAGAGCAAAATATGGGTGTTGGGGTGCATTACAAAAGAGGGTGCCAGAAGGCACAGAATGGCTTCGGGTGCGCTACCCATAATTTCTTTCCCCCCCCTTTTCATGGGGGGGTGGTGGTGGGGGTGTACCCGAAAAGCATAGGGCCAACAGAAGGAACTTAGGGGAACAGGCTTGGGGAACATTTTATTACCGACCGCAAGGGGGGGCACCACACAGACATACTGTAGTTATGGTATTGAAAGAGGTGACAGCAAGGAGCACGTGGTAAGACACGGCGAGGGGGGCACGGCACCCCAAGTTTTTATTGCCCCCCCACCCTCACAGGATCTGTTATGAGGTCTCTTGGGGTAGTTTTATTGAAAACAGATGTTTAGACACTGAAGGGAAGGGGAATGTTGACAAGTGTGCCCCCCATTGTGTGGGTACTGTCCTCCGGGGGTGTCAGGGGGTGATGTCAAGAGGTCTGATGTAACTGACAGTAGTGAAAGGGGCTCTGGCCTTTTCAAGATGCCCGCCATGACAGCTGAGAACATACAAATTTGGTAAATAAGGGGGGTGGCTTGGGGAAGTAGATGAATGAGTCAGGGAGACGGCACATGCGGTAATTGGTTGGATGTGGCGTGGAGAATAATCATGGCATGCAAACTAGGCAGTAGTCCATGAATTGGCAGCATCTGCAGAGAGTTTGGGGTACTCGACAAGTGATTTGTCCTCCTTGGATTGGGTATATAATCCACAGAGGGAAGGTCACAGCTTATAGTTAGGCAGATCATGTATAGCGGATTTAAAGAAGGGTAGTTTGAGTGTGCTGGGAGGGGCTGCACGGAGTGATAAGTGGATGGGGTGCCGAGAAATGTGCATCCAACTGGTCACTGGAGGCTGGACAGTGGCAAAAGCACCTGGGTTACTTGGAGAATTACAAATGGAGGGCCAAAAGGAAGGGTGTTTATGGTCGTTCAAATGCTAGAAAATTCATTGGTGCCCTTCCGAAGGTGGGATACTAAGAGGGAACATTTGATTGGCAATGAGATGGGGGTATTGAAAGGTCACAAACTGTGTCCCAGGCGTAGAGGTATGGGGATCAGATATTCCTGCTAGGGTGTAAGGTGCCACCCTGGCCCTTTTTTGGTGCAGCCTGGTTCCCTCTCTAGTTTATCTCCAGTGTCTTTCTATCCTGCAGATGATTAGAGCAAGCTTCCTAAAGTTTTTCTTGGCCTTGTATCCCCAATTACGTGCCTGGCATGCCTGGCCTAAGGATACTCCCAAAGAGTGTGCTACTTATATTCTGTGAAGAGCCTCACTAGTTCTGCCTATTTATGCAGCAAACAAGGCAAATCTTACAACCTGCAAAGTTGGAATCTTTGAGATGAAGTAAAGGTTTTTATTTTGGGGAAAATACTCTTCTATGCCTCTTCTCCCATCTGAAGGCCGTGGGCTCCTGTTCCTCTCTCACGTGTCCTTTCAAAGAGACAGATGACACGCTCACCCAATCACTCAGCAAACATCTATGCTTTGACTCTGTCATATTGCCGTTTTTCCTCCAAGTGCCCTCCCTTCCTCACAAATGCCGGATTATCGTTCCTCATTACTCATTCACTCGCTTATTGTAGTCCTCCACTCCACAGGCCCGGCAAAGACCAACATGGACAAGCGGTACGTCAGCAAACAGATTTAACACTTCTCTCTTCTATGATGGTCATTCTGCTGCCCTCTAGTAACGCTACATGGCAACTGCAGCATGATGATCTGATTTAGAAGGGGGCTGTCCTATGCAAATAATGTCCTCCCATGCTTACTTTGGCCTGAGACACTCACAGGCTTCCACCATGATTTGGCCTCCAACATATGGTTTTCAGCAGAATTCTAAGCTTGACAACTTGTCTTACGCTAAAGCTTTTCCCACTCGAAGGCCGCTCATGGGACAGCACCCTCATTTAGAAGGGTGCCAAATTGTCTGCAGTCTTCCTCTATACAGAACATGGGCGTTCGTGGGCGTTCGGGGGCCTTGCTTGCTAGCTAAAGACTTAGTGCTGGGTTGTTTAAAGACCCAGGGCCAGGCCAGGCCAGCTGCTGCAACAACAGGCATGATGCAGGCCCAATGAAGCACACGCCGGACTTTACCCCTTTCTGCCTCTTGAAAACTTCAACATGTCTGTCTTCTGATTGCACCTAATAAAGGGAGTTTTACCAGCTCCAAACTTTACCCATCATTTCGTGACTGAGAGCTAACACTAGGCCAATATGCCTAGCCAGCAGCACAGGCTCTATCCCCCTGATTTCACAGCTCTGCTCATACCAAAATGAAAAATCCCCACCACTCAACCTTTTTTACTATTGGAGGGAGGCTTACTTCTGCTCAGTTATGCCCCCTAGGCCACATTCGCGCTACAAAATGCCAAATTCAAAGAAAAAAATGAGTAGATTGATAACTGAAGATAATGTTTTACCCATATTCCACCTACTAATGAAGAAGGGGGCTGCATGGGAGTCAGGAGAGAAAATATTTATCATTTTAGGGCAGTCGTGCAAAAAAGAGTGTCTGAAATTGCTCCTGGTTTTTATCAAATCGAAATATTAGTTAATGGGAAAAAAAAAAAAAAAAAATGTTTAACCAGCCTTAGCGGGATTCGAACCCTTGTCCTGGGGAGCTTCTAGCACCAGAGGCAGATGACACTGCCGCTGAGCTATTGCTCCTTGTTAGTACTCAGAGATTCAGGAGCGTCTATGAGCTACATACAGGCCCCTGGTCTACATCATACACCATAGCCATGATATAGGGACGATTGGAAATGATATAGATATGGAAGCCCATGTGGTCTAGTGGGTAAGTTCCTGCCTTCCACCCAGATGACCAGGGTTCAAATCCCGGGTTTGGCACCAGATGACTGATGGCGGTGAAGCAGAGGTAAGTCGGTAAGTAAAATGTGTGTGTGTGTGGAGGTGAGGCTGGCTGGTGATTGGTGGATGAAAGATTGGTTGGTGTGTAGGTGAAGATGGACCTGGATGGTGATTGGTGGATGGAAACAGTGTGAGGAGAGAGGCCTGAATGGTGGATTAAAGAGTGGTTGGTGTGTCTGTGCAGATAGAGTGAGGATGGGTCCAGGCGAAGTGGGAGTGCAGTAGAGGGGAGGAGGCAGAGTGTGAATGGGTGGAGCAAGAATGAGAAGGCGGGGGCACAGTTGGGGGAGGAGCCTAGGATGGTGGATAATAGAGTGGTTGGTGTGTCTGTGCAGAGAGAGTGAGGATGGGTCCAGGCGGAGTGGGAGTGCAGTAGAGGGGAGGAGGCAGAGTGTGAATGGGTGGAGCAAGAATGGTAAGATGAGAGAAGGGGGGCACAATTGGGGGAGGAACCTAGGGATAGGTGGTGGCATAGAGCTGGGGTGGGGCATGGTTGGAGAGGGGTGGGCCCCCAAAGGAAAGGGAGGAGTAGAAAAGATTCACAGAAGTAGGTGGAGTGAGGGGCGGAGCATAGGGGAGTGAGGCACAGTTGGGGGAGGAGCCTAGGGATAGGTGGTGACATAGAGCTGGGGGTGGGGCATGGGTGGAGAGGGGTGGGCCCCCAAAGGAAAGGGAGGAGTAGAAAAGATTCACAGAAGTAGGTGGAGTCAGGGGCGGAGCATAGGGGAGTGAGGCCAACTGCCAACTAGTAAAGAGTACCCCTTCAGCCAACAGAGGGGGATGATGAGATGGGCACCATGGTAGTGACCCCCAAACATTTTATGACCGAGACCCCATACCCACCCCCAACTACAGAGTTGGGGGGGGGGGGGCAAATTTTGGGGAACAGAGCAAAATATGGGTGTTGGGGTGCATTACAAAAGAGGGTGCCAGAAGGCACAGAATGGCTTCGGGTGCGCTACCCATAATTTCTTTCCCCCCCCCTTTTCATGGGGGGGTGGTGGTGGGGGTGTACCCGAAAAGCATAGGGGCAACAGAAGGAACTTAGGGGAACAGGCTTGGGGAACATTTTATTACCGACCGCAAGGGGGGGCACCACACAGACATACTGTAGTTATGGTATTGAAAGAGGTGACAGCAAGGAGCACGTGGTAAGACACGGCGAGGGGGGCACGGCAACCCAAGTTTTTATTGCCCCCCCCCCCCACCCTCAGAGGATCTGTTATGAGGTCTCTTGGGGTAGTTTTATTGAAAACAGATGTTTAGACACTGAAGGGAAGGGGAATGTTGACAAGTGTGCCCCCCATTGTGTGGGTACTGTCCTCCGGGGGTGTCAGGGGGTGATGTCAAGAGGTCTGATGTAACTGACAGTAGTGAAAGGGGCTCTGGCCTTTTCAAGATGCCCGCCATGACAGCTGAGAACATACAAATTTGGTAAATAAGGGGGGTGGCTTGGGGAAGTAGATGAATGAGTCAGGGAGACGGCACATGCGGTAATTGGTTGGATGTGGCGTGGAGAATAATCATGGCATGCAAACTAGGCAGTAGTCCATGAATTGGCAGCATCTGCAGAGAGTTTGGGGTACTCGACAAGTGATTTGTCCTCCTTGGATTGGGTATATAATCCACAGAGGGAAGGTCACAGCTTATAGTTAGGCAGATCATGTATAGCGGATTTAAAGAAGGGTAGTTTGAGTGTGCTGGGAGGGGCTGCACGGAGTGATAAGTGGATGGGGTGCCGAGAAATGTGCATCCAACTGGTCACTGGAGGCTGGACAGTGGCAAAAGCACCTGGGTTACTTGGAGAATTACAAATGGAGGGCCAAAAGGAAGGGTGTTTATGGTCGTTCAAATGCTAGAAAATTCATTGGTGCCCTTCCGAAGGTGGGATACTAAGAGGGAACATTTGATTGGCAATGAGATGGGGGTATTGAAAGGTCACAAACTGTGTCCCAGGCGTAGAGGTATGGGGATCAGATATTCCTGCTAGGGTGTAAGGTGCCACCCTGGCCCTTTTTTGGTGCAGCCTGGTTCCCTCTCTAGTTTCTCTCCAGTGTCTTTCTATCCTGCAGATGATTAGAGCAAGCTTCCTAAAGTTTTTCTTGGCCTTGTATCCCCAATTACGTGCCTGGCATGCCTGGCCTAAGGATACTCCCAAAGAGTGTGCTACTTATATTCTGTGAAGAGCCTCACTAGTTCTGCCTATTTATGCAGCAAACAAGGCAAATCTTACAACCTGCAAAGTTGGAATCTTTGAGATGAAGTAAAGGTTTTTATTTTGGGGAAAATACTCTTCTATGCCTCTTCTCCCATCTGAAGGCCGTGGGCTCCTGTTCCTCTCTCACGTGTCCTTTCAAAGAGACAGATGACACGCTCACCCAATCACTCAGCAAACATCTATGCTTTGACTCTGTCATATTGCCGTTTCTCCTCCAAGTGCCCTCCCTTCCTCACAAATGCCGGATTATCGTTCCTCATTACTCATTCACTCGCTTATTGTAGTCCTCCGCTCCACAGGCCCGGCAAAGACCAACATGGACAAGCGGTACGTCAGCAAACAGATTTAACACTTCTCTCTTCTATGATGGTCATTCTGCTGCCCTCTAGTAACGCTACATGGCAACTGCAGCATGATGATCTGATTTAGAAGGGGGCTGTCCTATGCAAATAATGTCCTCCCATGCTTACTTTGGCCTGAGACACTCACAGGCTTCCACCATGATATGGATTCCAACATATGGTTTTCAGCAGAATTCTAAGCTTGACAACTTGTCTTACGCTAAAGCTTTTCCCACTCGAAGGCCGCTCATGGGACAGCACCCTCATTTAGAAGGGTGCCAAATTGTCTGCAGTCTTCCTCTATACAGAACATGGGCGTTCGTGGGCGTTCGGGGGCCTTGCTTGCTAGCTAAAGACTTAGTGCTGGGTTGTTTAAAGACCCAGGGCCAGGCCAGGCCAGCTGCTGCAACAACAGGCATGATGCAGGCCCAATGAAGCACACGCCGGACTTTACCCCTTTCTGCCTCTTGAAAACTTCAACATGTCTGTCTTCTGATTGCACCTAATAAAGGGAGTTTTACCAGCTCCAAACTTTACCCATCATTTCGTGACTGAGAGCTAACACTAGGCCAATATGCCTAGCCAGCAGCACAGGCTCTATCCCCCTGATTTCACAGCTCTGCTCATACCAAAATGAAAAATCCCCACCACTCAACCTTTTTTACTATTGGAGGGAGGCTTACTTCTGCTCAGTTATGCCCCCTAGGCCACATTCGCGCTACAAAATGCCAAATTCAAAGAAAAAAATGAGTAGATTGATAACTGAAGATAATGTTTTACCCATATTCCACCTACTAATGAAGAAGGGGGCTGCATGGGAGTCAGGAGAGAAAATATTTATCATTTTAGGGCAGTCATGCAAAAACGAGTGTCTGAAATTGCTCCCGGTTTTTATCAAATCGAAATATTAGTTAATGGGCAAAAAAAAAAAATATATATTTTTTTTTACCAGCTGTGGCGGGATTCGAACCCTTGTCCTGGGGAGCTTCCAGCACCAGAGGCAGATGACACTGCCGCTGAGCTATTGCTCCTTGCTAGTACTCAGGGATTCAGGAGCGTCTATGAGCTACATATAGGCCCCTGGTCTACATCATACACCATAGCCATGATATAGGGACGATTGGAAATGATATAGATATGGAAGCCCATGTGGTCCAGTGGGTAAGTTCCTGCCTTCCACCCAGATGACCAGGGTTCAAATCCCGGGTTCGGCACCAGATGACTGATGGCGGTGAAGCAGAGGTAAGTCGGTAAGTAAAATGTGTGTGTGTGTGGAGGTGAGGCTGGCTGGTGATTGGTGGATGAAAGATTGGTTGGTGTGTAGGTGAAGATGGACCTGGATGGTGATTGGTGGATGGAAAGAGTGTGAGGAGAGAGGCCTGAATGGTGGATTAAAGAGTGGTTGGTGTGTCTGTGCAGAGAGAGTGAGGATGGGTCCAGGCGAAGTGGGAGTGCAGTAGAGGGGAGGAGGCAGAGTGTGAATGGGTGGAGCAAGAATGAGAAGGCGGGGGCACAGTTGGGGGAGGAGCCTAGGATGGTGGATAATAGAGTGGTTGGTGTGTCTGTGCAGAGAGAGTGAGGATGGGTCCAGGCGGAGTGGGAGTGCAGTAGAGGGGAGGAGGCAGAGTGTGAATGGGTGGAGCAAGAATGGTAAGATGAGAGAAGGGGGGCACAATTGGGGGAGGAGCCTAGGGATAGGTGGTGGCATAGAGCTGGGGGTGGGGCATGGGTGGAGAGGGGTGGGCCCCCAAAGGAAAGGGAGGAGTAGAAAAGATTCACAGAAGTAGGTGGAGTCAGGGGCGGAGCATAGGGGAGTGAGGCCAACTGCCAACTAGTAAAGAGTACCCCTTCAGCCAACAGAGGGGGATGATGAGATGGGCACCATGGTAGTGACCCCCAAACATTTTATGACCGAGACCCCATACCCACCCCCAACTACAGAGTTGTTGGGGGGGGGGGGGCAAATTTTGGGGAACAGAGCAAAATATGGGTGTTGGGGTGCATTACAAAAGAGGGTGCCAGAAGGCACAGAATGGCTTCGGGTGCGCTACCCATAATTTCTTTCCCACCCCCTTTTCATGGGGGGGGGGTGGTGGTGGGGGTGTACCCGAAAAGCATAGGGGCAACAGAAGGAACTTAGGGGAACAGGCTTGGGGAACATTTTATTACCGACCGCAAGGGGGGGCACCACACAGACAGACTGTAGTTATGGTATTGAAAGAGGTGACAGCAAGGAGCACGTGGTAAGACACGGCGAGGGGGGCACGGCACCCCAAGTTTTTATTGCCCCCCCCCCACCCTCACAGGATCTGTTATGAGGTCTCTTGGGGTAGTTTTATTGAAAACAGATGTTTAGACACTGAAGGGAAGGGGAATGTTGACAAGTGTGCCCCCCATTGTGTGGGTACTGTCCTCCGGGGGTGTCAGGGGGTGATGTCAAGAGGTCTGATGTAACTGACAGTAGTGAAAGGGGCTCTGGCCTTTTCAAGATGCCCGCCATGACAGCTGAGAACATACAAATTTGGTAAATAAGGGGGGTGGCTTGGGGAAGTAGATGAATGAGTCAGGGAGACGGCACATGCGGTAATTGGTTGGATGTGGCGTGGAGAATAATCATGGCATGCAAACTAGGCAGTAGTCCATGAATTGGCAGCATCTGCAGAGAGTTTGGGGTACTCGACAAGTGATTTGTCCTCCTTGGATTGGGTATATAATCCACAGAGGGAAGGTCACAGCTTATAGTTAGGCAGATCATGTATAGCGGATTTAAAGAAGGGTAGTTTGAGTGTGCTGGGAGGGGCTGCACGGAGTGATAAGTGGATGGGGTGCCGAGAAATGTGCATCCAACTGGTCACTGGAGGCTGGACAGTGGCAAAAGCACCTGGGTTACTTGGAGAATTACAAATGGAGGGCCAAAAGGAAGGGTGTTTATGGTCGTTCAAATGCTAGAAAATTCATTGGTGCCCTTCCGAAGGTGGGATACTAAGAGGGAACATTTGATTGGCAATGAGATGGGGGTATTGAAAGGTCACAAACTGTGTCCCAGGCGTAGAGGTATGGGGATCAGATATTCCTGCTAGGGTGTAAGGTGCCACCCTGGCCCTTTTTTGGTGCAGCCTGGTTCCCTCTCTAGTTTATCTCCAGTGTCTTTCTATCCTGCAGATGATTAGAGCAAGCTTCCTAAAGTTTTTCTTGGCCTTGTATCCCCAATTACGTGCCTGGCATGCCTGGCCTAAGGATACTCCCAAAGAGTGTGCTACTTATATTCTGTGAAGAGCCTCACTAGTTCTGCCTATTTATGCAGCAAACAAGGCAAATCTTACAACCTGCAAAGTTGGAATCTTTGAGATGAAGTAAAGGTTTTTATTTTGGGGAAAATACTCTTCTATGCCTCTTCTCCCATCTGAAGGCCGTGGGCTCCTGTTCCTCTCTCACGTGTCCTTTCAAAGAGACAGATGACACGCTCACCCAATCACTCAGCAAACATCTATGCTTTGACTCTGTCATATTGCCGTTTTTCCTCCAAGTGCCCTCCCTTCCTCACAAATGCCGGATTATAGTTCCTCATTACTCATTCACTCGCTTATTGTAGTCCTCCACTCCACAGGCCCGGCAAAGACCAACATGGACAAGCGGTACGTCAGCAAACAGATTTAACACTTCTCTCTTCTATGATGGTCATTCTGCTGCCCTCTAGTAACGCTACATGGCAACTGCAGCATGATGATCTGATTTAGAAGGGGGCTGTCCTATGCAAATAATGTCCTCCCATGCTTACTTTGGCCTGAGACACTCACAGGCTTCCACCATGATATGGATTCCAACATATGGTTTTCAGCAGAATTCTAAGCTTGACAACTTGTCTTACGCTAAAGCTTTTCCCACTCGAAGGCCACTCATGGGACAGCACCCTCATTTAGAAGGGTGCCAAATTGTCTTCAGTCTTCCTCTATACAGAACATGGGCGTTCGTGGGCGTTCGGGGGCCTTGCTTGCTAGCTAAAGACTTAGTGCTGGGTTGTTTAAAGACCCAGGGCCAGGCCAGGCCAGCTGCTGCAACAACAGGCATGATGCAGGCCCAATGAAGCACACGCCGGACTTTACCCCTTTCTGCCTCTTGAAAACTTCAACATGTCTGTCTTCTGATTGCACCTAATAAAGGGAGTTTTACCAGCTCCAAACTTTACCCATCATTTCGTGACTGAGAGCTAACACTAGGCCAATATGCCTAGCCAGCAGCACAGGCTCTATCCCCCTGATTTCACAGCTCTGCTCATACCAAAATGAAAAATCCCCACCACTCAACCTTTTTTACTATTGGAGGGAGGCTTACTTCTGCTCAGTTATGCCCCCTAGGCCACATTCGCGCTACAAAATGCCAAATTCAAAGAAAAAAATGAGTAGATTGATAACTGAAGATAATGTTTTACCCATATTCCACCTACTAATGAAGAAGGGGGCTGCATGGGAGTCAGGAGAGAAAATATTTATCATTTTAGGGCAGTTGTGCAAAAAAGAGTGTCTGAAATTGCTCCTGGATTTTATCAAATCGAAATATTAGTTAATGGGAAAAAAAAAAAAAAAAATGTTTAACCAGCCTTAGCGGGATTCGAACCCTTGTCCTGGGGAGCTTCTAGCACCAGAGGCAGATGACATTGCCGCTGAGCTATTGCTCCTTGTTAGTACTCAGAGATTCAGGAGCGTCTATGAGCTACATATAGGCCCCTGGTCTACATCATACACCATAGCCATGATATAGGGACGATTGGAAATGATATAGATATGGAAGCCCATGTGGTCCAGTGGGTAAGTTCCTGCCTTCCACCCAGATGACCAGGGTTCAAATCCCGGGTTCGGCACCAGATGACTGATGGCGGTGAAGCAGAGGTAAGTCGGTAAGTAAAATGTGTGTGTGTGTGGAGGTGAGGCTGGCTGGTGATTGGTGGATGAAAGATTGGTTGGTGTGTAGGTGAAGATGGACCTGGATGGTGATTGGTGGATGGAAAGAGTGTGAGGAGAGAGGCCTGAATGGTGGATTAAAGAGTGGTTGGTGTGTCTGTGCAGAGAGAGTGAGGATGGGTCCAGGCGAAGTGGGAGTGCAGTAGAGGGGAGGAGGCAGAGTGTGAATGGGTGGAGCAAGAATGAGAAGGCGGGGGCACAGTTGGGGGAGGAGCCTAGGATGGTGGATAATAGAGTGGTTGGTGTGTATGTGCAGAGAGAGTGAGGATGGGTCCAGGCAGAGTGGGAGTGCAGTAGAGGGGAGGAGGCAGAGTGTGAATGGGTGGAGTAAGATGAGAGAAGGGGGGCACAATTGGGGGAGGAGCCTAGGGATAGGTGGTGGCATAGAGCTGGGGTGGGGCATGGTTGGAGAGGGGTGGGCCCCCAGAGGAAAGGGAGGAGTAGAAAAGATTCACAGAAGTAGGTGGAGTCAGGGGCGGAGCATAGGGGAGTGAGGCACAGTTGGGGGAGGAGCCTAGGGATAGGTGGTGGCATAGAGCTGGGGGTGGGGCATGGGTGGAGAGGGGTGGGCCCCCAGAGGAAAGGGAGGAGTAGAAAAGATTCACAGAAGTAGGTGGAGTCAGGGGCGGAGCATAGGGGAGTGAGGCCAACTGCCAACTAGTAAAGAGTACCCCTTCAGCCAACAGAGGGGGATGATGAGATGGGCACCATGGTAGTGACCCCCAAGCATTTTATGACCGAGACCCCATACCCACCCCCAACTACAGAGTTGTGGGGGGGGGGGGGGGGCAAATTTTGGGGAACAGAGCAAAATATGGGTGTTGGGGTGCATTACAAAAGAGGGTGCCAGAAGGCACAGAATGGCTTCGGGTGCGCTACCCATAATTTCTTCCCCCCCCCCTTTTCATGGGGGGGGTGGTGGTGGGGGTGTACCCGAAAAGCATAGGGGCAACAGAAGGAACTTAGGGGAACAGGCTTGGGGAACATTTTATTACCGACCGCAAGGGGGGGCACCACAGAGACATACTGTAGTTATGGTATTGAAAGAGGTGACAGCAAGGAGCACGTGGTAAGACACGGCGAGGGGGGCACGGCACCCCAAGTTTTTATTGCCCCCCCCACCCTCACAGGATCTGTTATGAGGTCTCTTGGGGTAGTTTTATTGAAAACAGATGTTTAGACACTGAAGGGAAAGGGAATGTTGACAAGTGTGCCCCCCATTGTGTGGGTACTGTCCTCCGGGGGTGTCAGGGGGTGATGTCAAGAGGTCTGATGTAACTGACAGTAGTGAAAGGGGCTCTGGCCTTTTCAAGATGCCCGCCATGACAGCTGAGAACATACAAATTTGGTAAATAAGGGGGGTGGCTTGGGGAAGTAGATGAATGAGTCAGGGAGACGGCACATGCGGTAATTGGTTGGATGTGGCGTGGAGAATAATCATGGCATGCAAACTAGGCAGTAGTCCATGAATTGGCAGCATCTGCAGAGAGTTTGGGGTACTCGACAAGTGATTTGTCCTCCTTGGATTGGGTATATAATCCACAGAGGGAAGGTCACAGCTTATAGTTAGGCAGATCATGTATAGCGGATTTAAAGAAGGGTAGTTTGAGTGTGCTGGGAGGGGCTGCACGGAGTGATAAGTGGATGGGGTGCCGAGAAATGTGCATCCAACTGGTCACTGGAGGCTGGACAGTGGCAAAAGCACCTGGGTTACTTGGAGAATTACAAATGGAGGGCCAAAAGGAAGGGTGTTTATGGTCGTTCAAATGCTAGAAAATTCATTGGTGCCCTTCCTGAAGGTGGGATACTAAGAGGGAACATTTGATTGGCAATGAGATGGGGGTATTGAAAGGTCACAAACTGTGTCCCAGGCGTAGAGGTATGGGGATCAGATATTCCTGCTAGGGTGTAAGGTGCCACCCTGGCCCTTTTTTGGTGCAGCCTGGTTCCCTCTCTAGTTTCTCTCCAGTGTCTTTCTATCCTGCAGATGATTAGAGCAAGCTTCCTAAAGTTTTTCTTGGCCTTGTATCCCCAATTACGTGCCTGGCATGCCTGGCCTAAGGATACTCCCAAAGAGTGTGCTACTTATATTCTGTGAAGAGCCTCACTAGTTCTGCCTATTTATGCAGCAAACAAGGCAAATCTTACAACCTGCAAAGTTGGAATCTTTGAGATGAAGTAAAGGTTTTTATTTTGGGGAAAATACTCTTCTATGCCTCTTCTCCCATCTGAAGGCCGTGGGCTCCTGTTCCTCTCTCAGGTGTCCTTTCAAAGAGACAGATGACACGCTCACCCAATCACTCAGCAAACATCTATGCTTTGACTCTGTCATATTGCCGTTTTTCCTCCAAGTGCCCTCCCTTCCTCACAGAATGCCGGATTATCGTTCCTCATTACTCATTCACTCGCTTATTGTAGTCCTCCGCTCCACAGGCCCGGCAAAGACCAACATGGACAAGCGGTACGTCAGCAAACAGATTTAACACTTCTCTCTTCTATGATGGTCATTCTGCTGCCCTCTAGTAACGCTACATGGCAACTGCAGCATGATGATCTGATTTAGAAGGGGGCTGTCCTATGCAAATAATGTCCTCCCATGCTTACTTTGGCCTGAGACACTCACAGGCTTCCACCATGATTTGGCCTCCAACATATGGTTTTCAGCAGAATTCTAAGCTTGACAACTTGTCTTACGCTAAAGCTTTTCCCACTCGAAGGCCGCTCATGGGACAGCACCCTCATTTAGAAGGGTGCCAAATTGTCTGCAGTCTTCCTCTATACAGAACATGGGCGTTCGTGGGCGTTCGGGGGCCTTGCTTGCTAGCTAAAGACTTAGTGCTGGGTTGTTTAAAGACCCAGGGCCAGGCCAGGCCAGCTGCTGCAACAACAGGCATGATGCAGGCCCAATGAAGCACACGCCGGACTTTACCCCTTTCTGCCTCTTGAAAACTTCAACATGTCTGTCTTCTGATTGCACCTAATAAAGGGAGTTTTACCAGCTCCAAACTTTACCCATCATTTCGTGACTGAGAGCTAACACTAGGCCAATATGCCTAGCCAGCAGCACAGGCTCTATCCCCCTGATTTCACAGCTCTGCTCATACCAAAATGAAAAATCCCCACCACTCAACCTTTTTTACTATTGGAGGGAGGCTTACTTCTGCTCAGTTATGCCCCCTAGGCCACATTCGCGCTACAAAATGCCAAATTCAAAGAAAAAAATGAGTAGATTGATAACTGAAGATAATGTTTTACCCATATTCCACCTACTAATGAAGAAGGGGGCTGCATGGGAGTCAGGAGAGAAAATATTTATCATTTTAGGGCAGTCGTGCAAAAAAGAGTGTCTGAAATTGCTCCTGGTTTTTATCAAATCGAAATATTAGTTAATGGGAAAAAAAAAAAAAAAAAATGTTTAACCAGCCTTAGCGGGATTCGAACCCTTGTCCTGGGGAGCTTCTAGCACCAGAGGCAGATGACACTGCCGCTGAGCTATTGCTCCTTGTTAGTACTCAGAGATTCAGGAGCGTCTATGAGCTACATACAGGCCCCTGGTCTACATCATACACCATAGCCATGATATAGGGACGATTGGAAATGATATAGATATGGAAGCCCATGTGGTCTAGTGGGTAAGTTCCTGCCTTCCACCCAGATGACCAGGGTTCAAATCCCGGGTTTGGCACCAGATGACTGATGGCGGTGAAGCAGAGGTAAGTCGGTAAGTAAAATGTGTGTGTGTGTGGAGGTGAGGCTGGCTGGTGATTGGTGGATGAAAGATTGGTTGGTGTGTAGGTGAAGATGGACCTGGATGGTGATTGGTGGATGGAAACGGAGAGAGGCCTGAATGGTGGATTAAAGAGTGGTTGGTGTGTCTGTGCAGATAGAGTGAGGATGGGTCCAGGCGAAGTGGGAGTGCAGTAGAGGGGAGGAGGCAGAGTGTGAATGGGTGGAGCAAGAATGAGAAGGCGGGGGCACAGTTGGGGGAGGAGCCTAGGATGGTGGATAATAGAGTGGTTGGTGTGTCTGTGCAGAGAGAGTGAGGATGGGTCCAGGCGGAGTGGGAGTGCAGTAGAGGGGAGGAGGCAGAGTGTGAATGGGTGGAGCAAGAATGGTAAGATGAGAGAAGGGGGGCACAATTGGGGGAGGAACCTAGGGATAGGTGGTGGCATAGAGCTGGGGTGGGGCATGGTTGGAGAGGGGTGGGCCCCCAAAGGAAAGGGAGGAGTAGAAAAGATTCACAGAAGTAGGTGGAGTGAGGGGCGGAGCATAGGGGAGTGAGGCACAGTTGGGGGAGGAGCCTAGGGATAGGTGGTGACATAGAGCTGGGGGTGGGGCATGGGTGGAGAGGGGTGGGCCCCCAAAGGAAAGGGAGGAGTAGAAAAGATTCACAGAAGTAGGTGGAGTCAGGGGCGGAGCATAGGGGAGTGAGGCCAACTGCCAACTAGTAAAGAGTACCCCTTCAGCCAACAGAGGGGGATGATGAGATGGGCACCATGGTAGTGACCCCCAAACATTTTATGACCGAGACCCCATACCCACCCCCAACTACAGAGTTGGGGGGGGGGGCAAATTTTGGGGAACAGAGCAAAATATGGGTGTTGGGGTGCATTACAAAAGAGGGTGCCAGAAGGCACAGAATGGCTTCGGGTGCGCTACCCATAATTTCTTTCCCCCCCCCCTTTTCATGGGGGGGTGGTGGTGGGGGTGTACCCGAAAAGCATAGGGGCAACAGAAGGAACTTAGGGGAACAGGCTTGGGGAACATTTTATTACCGACCGCAAGGGGGGGCACCACACAGACATACTGTAGTTATGGTATTGAAAGAGGTGACAGCAAGGAGCACGTGGTAAGACACGGCGAGGGGGGCACGGCAACCCAAGTTTTTATTGCCCCCCCCCCCCACCCTCAGAGGATCTGTTATGAGGTCTCTTGGGGTAGTTTTATTGAAAACAGATGTTTAGACACTGAAGGGAAGGGGAATGTTGACAAGTGTGCCCCCCATTGTGTGGGTACTGTCCTCCGGGGGTGTCAGGGGGTGATGTCAAGAGGTCTGATGTAACTGACAGTAGTGAAAGGGGCTCTGGCCTTTTCAAGATGCCCGCCATGACAGCTGAGAACATACAAATTTGGTAAATAAGGGGGGTGGCTTGGGGAAGTAGATGAATGAGTCAGGGAGACGGCACATGCGGTAATTGGTTGGATGTGGCGTGGAGAATAATCATGGCATGCAAACTAGGCAGTAGTCCATGAATTGGCAGCATCTGCAGAGAGTTTGGGGTACTCGACAAGTGATTTGTCCTCCTTGGATTGGGTATATAATCCACAGAGGGAAGGTCACAGCTTATAGTTAGGCAGATCATGTATAGCGGATTTAAAGAAGGGTAGTTTGAGTGTGCTGGGAGGGGCTGCACGGAGTGATAAGTGGATGGGGTGCCGAGAAATGTGCATCCAACTGGTCACTGGAGGCTGGACAGTGGCAAAAGCACCTGGGTTACTTGGAGAATTACAAATGGAGGGCCAAAAGGAAGGGTGTTTATGGTCGTTCAAATGCTAGAAAATTCATTGGTGCCCTTCCGAAGGTGGGATACTAAGAGGGAACATTTGATTGGCAATGAGATGGGGGTATTGAAAGGTCACAAACTGTGTCCCAGGCGTAGAGGTATGGGGATCAGATATTCCTGCTAGGGTGTAAGGTGCCACCCTGGCCCTTTTTTGGTGCAGCCTGGTTCCCTCTCTAGTTTCTCTCCAGTGTCTTTCTATCCTGCAGATGATTAGAGCAAGCTTCCTAAAGTTTTTCTTGGCCTTGTATCCCCAATTACGTGCCTGGCATGCCTGGCCTAAGGATACTCCCAAAGAGTGTGCTACTTATATTCTGTGAAGAGCCTCACTAGTTCTGCCTATTTATGCAGCAAACAAGGCAAATCTTACAACCTGCAAAGTTGGAATCTTTGAGATGAAGTAAAGGTTTTTATTTTGGGGAAAATACTCTTCTATGCCTCTTCTCCCATCTGAAGGCCGTGGGCTCCTGTTCCTCTCTCACGTGTCCTTTCAAAGAGACAGATGACACGCTCACCCAATCACTCAGCAAACATCTATGCTTTGACTCTGTCATATTGCCGTTTCTCCTCCAAGTGCCCTCCCTTCCTCACAAATGCCGGATTATCGTTCCTCATTACTCATTCACTCGCTTATTGTAGTCCTCCGCTCCACAGGCCCGGCAAAGACCAACATGGACAAGCGGTACGTCAGCAAACAGATTTAACACTTCTCTCTTCTATGATGGTCATTCTGCTGCCCTCTAGTAACGCTACATGGCAACTGCAGCATGATGATCTGATTTAGAAGGGGGCTGTCCTATGCAAATAATGTCCTCCCATGCTTACTTTGGCCTGAGACACTCACAGGCTTCCACCATGATATGGATTCCAACATATGGTTTTCAGCAGAATTCTAAGCTTGACAACTTGTCTTACGCTAAAGCTTTTCCCACTCGAAGGCCGCTCATGGGACAGCACCCTCATTTAGAAGGGTGCCAAATTGTCTGCAGTCTTCCTCTATACAGAACATGGGCGTTCGTGGGCGTTCGGGGGCCTTGCTTGCTAGCTAAAGACTTAGTGCTGGGTTGTTTAAAGACCCAGGGCCAGGCCAGGCCAGCTGCTGCAACAACAGGCATGATGCAGGCCCAATGAAGCACACGCCGGACTTTACCCCTTTCTGCCTCTTGAAAACTTCAACATGTCTGTCTTCTGATTGCACCTAATAAAGGGAGTTTTACCAGCTCCAAACTTTACCCATCATTTCGTGACTGAGAGCTAACACTAGGCCAATATGCCTAGCCAGCAGCACAGGCTCTATCCCCCTGATTTCACAGCTCTGCTCATACCAAAATGAAAAATCCCCACCACTCAACCTTTTTTACTATTGGAGGGAGGCTTACTTCTGCTCAGTTATGCCCCCTAGGCCACATTCGCGCTACAAAATGCCAAATTCAAAGAAAAAAATGAGTAGATTGATAACTGAAGATAATGTTTTACCCATATTCCACCTACTAATGAAGAAGGGGGCTGCATGGGAGTCAGGAGAGAAAATATTTATCATTTTAGGGCAGTCGTGCAAAAAAGAGTGTCTGAAATTGCTCCTGGTTTTTATCAAATCGAAATATTAGTTAATGGGAAAAAAAAAAAAAAAAAATGTTTTACCAGCCTTAGCGGGATTCGAACCCTTGTCCTGGGGAGCTTCTAGCACCAGAGGCAGATGACACTGCCGCTGAGCTATTGCTCCTTGTTAGTACTCAGAGATTCAGGAGCGTCTATGAGCTACATACAGGCCCCTGGTCTATATCATACACCATAGCCATGATATAGGGACGATTGGAAATGATATAGATATGGAAGCCCATGTGGTCCAGTGGGTAAGTTCCTGCCTTCCACCCAGATGACCAGGGTTCAAATCCCGGGTTCGGCACCAGATGACTGATGGCGGTGAAGCAGAGGTAAGTCGGTAAGTAAAATGTGTGTGTGTGTGGAGGTGAGGCTGGCTGGTGATTGGTGGATGAAAGATTGGTTGGTGTGTAGGTGAAGATGGACCTGGATGGTGATTGGTGGATGGAAACAGTGTGAGGAGAGAGGCCTGAATGGTGGATTAAAGAGTGGTTGGTGTGTCTGTGCAGAGAGAGTGAGGATGGGTCCAGGCGAAGTGGGAGTGCAGTAGAGGGGAGGAGGCAGAGTGTGAATGGGTGGAGCAAGAATGAGAAGGCGGGGGCACAGTTGGGGGAGGAGCCTAGGATGGTGGATAATAGAGTGGTTGGTGTGTCTGTGCAGAGAGAGTGAGGATGGGTCCTGGCGGAGTGGGAGTGCAGTAGAGGGGAGGAGGCAGAGTGTGAATGGGTGGAGCAAGAATGGTAAGATGAGAGAAGGGGGGCACAATTGGGGGAGGAACCTAGGGATAGGTGGTGGCATAGAGCTGGGGTGGGGCATGGTTGGAGAGGGGTGGGCCCCCAAAGGAAAGGGAGGAGTAGAAAAGATTCACAGAAGTAGGTGGAGTGAGGCACGGTTGGGGGAGGAGCCTAGGGATAGGTGGTGGCATAGAGCTGGGGGTGGGGCATGGGTGGAGAGGGGTGGGCCCCCAAAGGAAAGGGAGGAGTAGAAAAGATTCACAGAAGTAGGTGGAGTCAGGGGCGGAGCATAGGGGAGTGAGGCCAACTAGTAAAGAGTACCCCTTCAGCCAACAGAGGGGGATGATGAGATGGGCACCATGGTAGTGACCCCCAAACATTTTATGACCGAGACCCCATACCCACCCCCAACTACAGAGTTGGGGGGGGGGCAAATTTTGGGGAACAGAGCAAAATATGGGTGTTGGGGTGCATTACAAAAGAGGGTGCCAGAAGGCACAGAATGGCTTCGGGTGCGCTACCCATAATTTCTTTCCCCCCCCCCCTTTTCATGCGGGGGTGGTGGTGGGGGTGTACCCGAAAAGCATAGGGGCAACAGAAGGAACTTAGGGGAACAGGCTTGGGGAACATTTTATTACCGACCGCAAGGGGGGGCACCACACAGACATACTGTAGTTATGGTATTGAAAGAGGTGACAGCAAGGAGCACGTGGTAAGACACGGCGAGGGGGGCACGGCAACCCAAGTTTTTATTGCCCCCCCCCCCCACCCTCAGAGGATCTGTTATGAGGTCTCTTGGGGTAGTTTTATTGAAAACAGATGTTTAGACACTGAAGGGAAGGGGAATGTTGACAAGTGTGCCCCCCATTGTGTGGGTACTGTCCTCCGGGGGTGTCAGGGGGTGATGTCAAGAGGTCTGATGTAACTGACAGTAGTGAAAGGGGCTCTGGCCTTTTCAAGATGCCCGCCATGACAGCTGAGAACATACAAATTTGGTAAATAAGGGGGGTGGCTTGGGGAAGTAGATGAATGAGTCAGGGAGACGGCACATGCGGTAATTGGTTGGATGTGGCGTGGAGAATAATCATGGCATGCAAACTAGGCAGTAGTCCATGAATTGGCAGCATCTGCAGAGAGTTTGGGGTACTCGACAAGTGATTTGTCCTCCTTGGATTGGGTATATAATCCACAGAGGGAAGGTCACAGCTTATAGTTAGGCAGATCATGTATAGCGGATTTAAAGAAGGGTAGTTTGAGTGTGCTGGGAGGGGCTGCACGGAGTGATAAGTGGATGGGGTGCCGAGAAATGTGCATCCAACTGGTCACTGGAGGCTGGACAGTGGCAAAAGCACCTGGGTTACTTGGAGAATTACAAATGGAGGGCCAAAAGGAAGGGTGTTTATGGTCGTTCAAATGCTAGAAAATTCATTGGTGCCCTTCCGAAGGTGGGATACTAAGAGGGAACATTTGATTGGCAATGAGATGGGGGTATTGAAAGGTCACAAACTGTGTCCCAGGCGTAGAGGTATGGGGATCAGATATTCCTGCTAGGGTGTAAGGTGCCACCCTGGCCCTTTTTTGGTGCAGCCTGGTTCCCTCTCTAGTTTCTCTCCAGTGTCTTTCTATCCTGCAGATGATTAGAGCAAGCTTCCTAAAGTTTTTCTTGGCCTTGTATCCCCAATTACGTGCCTGGCATGCCTGGCCTAAGGATACTCCCAAAGAGTGTGCTACTTATATTCTGTGAAGAGCCTCACTAGTTCTGCCTATTTATGCAGCAAACAAGGCAAATCTTACAACCTGCAAAGTTGGAATCTTTGAGATGAAGTAAAGGTTTTTATTTTGGGGAAAATACTCTTCTATGCCTCTTCTCCCATCTGAAGGCCGTGGGCTCCTGTTCCTCTCTCACGTGTCCTTTCAAAGAGACAGATGACACGCTCACCCAATCACTCAGCAAACATCTATGCTTTGACTCTGTCATATTGCCGTTTTTCCTCCAAGTGCCCTCCCTTCCTCACAAATGCCGGATTATCGTTCCTCATTACTCATTCACTCGCTTATTGTAGTCCTCCGCTCCACAGGCCCGGCAAAGACCAACATGGACAAGCGGTACGTCAGCAAACAGATTTAACACTTCTCTCTTCTATGATGGTCATACTGCTGCCCTCTAGTAACGCTACATGGCAACTGCAGCATGATGATCTGATTTAGAAGGGGGCTGTCCTATGCAAATAATGTTCTCCCATGCTTACTTTGGCCTGAGACACTCACAGGCTTCCACCATGATATGGCCTCCAACATATGGTTTTCAGCAGAATTCTAAGCTTGACAACTTGTCTTACGCTAAAGCTTTTCCCACTCGAAGGCCGCCCATGGGACAGCACCCTCATTTAGAAGGGTGCCAAATTGTCTGCAGTCTTCCTCTATACAGAACATGGGCGTTCGTGGGCGTTCGGGGGCCTTGCTTGCTAGCTAAAGACTTAGCGTGGGGTTGTTTAAAGACCCAGGGCCAGGCCGGGCCAGGCCAGGCCAGCTGCTGCAACAACAGGCATGATGCAGGCCCAATGAAGCACACGCCGGACTTTACCCCTTTCTGCCTCTTGAAAACTTCAACATGTCTGTCTTCTGATTGCACCTAATAAAGGGAGTTTTACCAGCTCCAAACTTTACCCATCATTTCGTGACAGAGAGCTAACACTAGGCCAATATGCCTAGCCAGCAGCACAGGCTCTATCCCCCTGATTTCACAGCTCTGCTCACACCAAAATGAAAAATCCCCACCACTCAACCTTTTTTACTGTTTGTGGGAGGCTTACTTCTGCTCAGTCACGCCCCCTAGGCCACATTCGCGCTACAAAATGCCAAATTCAAAGAAAAAAATGAATAGATTGATAACTGAAGATAATGTTTTACCCATATTTCACTTACTAATGAAGAAGGGGGCTGCATGGGAGTCAGGAGAGAAAATATTTATCATTTTAGGGCAGTCGTGCAAAAAAGAGTGTCTGAAATTGCTCCTGGTTTTTATCAAATCGAAATATTAGTTAATGGGCAAAAAAAAAAAAAATAATAATTGTTACCATCCGTGGCAGGATTCAAACCCTTGCCCTGGGGAGCTTCCTGCACCAGAGGCAGATGACACTGCCGCTGAGCTATTGCTCCTTGCTAGTACTCAGGGATTCAGGAGCGTCTATAAGCTACATATAGGCCCCTGGTCTACATCATACACCATAGCCATGATATAGGGACGATTGGAAATGATATAGATATGGAAGCCCATGTGGTCCAGTGGGTAAGTTCCTGCCTTCCACCCAGATGACCAGGGTTCAAATCCCGGGTTCGGCACCAGAATACTGATGGCGGTGAAGCAGAGGTAAGTCGGTAAGTAAAATGTGGGTGTGTGGAGGTGAGCCTGGCTGGTGATTTGTGGATGAAAGATTGGTTGGTGTGTAGGTGAAGATGGACCTGGATGGTGATTGGTGGATGGAAAGAATGTGAGGAGAGAGGCCTGTATGGTGGATAATAGAGTGGTTGGTGAGTCTGTGCAGAGAGAGTGAGGATGGGTCCAGGCAGAGTGGGAGTGCAGGAGGAGGCAGAGTGTGAATGGGTGGAGCACCAATGGAAAGATGAGAGAAGGGGGGCACAGTTGGGGGAGGAGCCTAGGGATAGGTGGTGGCATAGAGCTGGGGTGGGCCATGGAAAGGAGTGGGCCCACAGAGGAAAGGGAGGAGTAGAGAGGATTCACAGAAGTAAGTGGGATGAGGCAAGTTGGGGGAGGAGCCTAGGGAGAGGTGGGGCAGGGGAGGAGTGGGCCCACAGAGGAAAGGGAGGAGGAGAAAGGATTCACAGAAGTAGGAGGAGTCAGGGGTGGAGCATAGGGGAGTGAGGCACAGTTGGGGGAGGAGCCTAGGGATAGGTGGTGGCATAGAGCTGGGGTGGGGTATGGGTGGAGAGGGGTGGGCCCCCAGAGGAAAGGGAGGAGTAGAAAAGGTTCACAGAAGTAGGTGGATTCAGGGGCAGAGCATAGGGGAATGAGGCCAACTGCCGACTAGTAATTGTACCCCTTCAGCAAACAGAGGGGGATGACCAGATAAGATAGGCACCATGGTAGTGACCCCCAAACATTTTATGACCGACACCCCCCCCCCCCAACTACAGAGTTGTGAGGGGGGGAGGCAAATTTTGGGGAAGAGAGCAAAATATGGGTGTTGGGGTGCATTACAAAAGAGGGTGCCAGAAGGCACAGAATGGCTTCGGGTGCGCTATCCATAATTTCTTTTGCCCCCCCCCCCTTTTCATGTGGGGGGGGTGGTGATGGGTGTGTACCCCAAAAGCATAGGGGCAACAGAAGGAACTTAGGGGAACAGGCTTGGGGAACTTTTTATTACCGACCGCAAGGGGGGGGCACCACACAGACATACTGTAATTATGGTATTGAAAGAGGTGACAGCAAGGAGCACATGGTAAGACACGGCGAGGGGGGCACGGCACCCCAAGTTTTTATTGCCCCCCCCACCCTCGCAGGATCTGTTATGAAGTCTCTTGGGGTAGTTTTATTGAAAACAGATGTTTAGACACTGAAGGGAAGGGGAATGTTGACAAGTGTGTCCCCCATTGTGTGGGTACTGTCCTCCGGGGGTGTACGGGGGTGATGTCAAGAGGTCTGATGTAACTGACAGTAGTGAAAGGGGCTCTGGCCTTTTCAAGATGCCTGCCATGACAGCTGAGAACATAAAAATTTGGTAAATAAGGGGGGTGGCTTGGGGAAGTAGATGAATGAGTCAGGGAGACGGCACATGCTCTAATTGGTTGGATGTGGCGTGGAGAATAATCATGGCATGCAAACTAGGCAGTAGTCCATGAATTGGCAGCATCTGCAGAGAGTTTGGGGTACTCGACAAGTGATTTGTCCTCCTTGGATTGGGTATATAATCCACAGAGGGAAGGTCACAGCTTATAGTTAGGCAGATCATGTATATCGGATTTAAAGAAGGGTAGTTTGAGTGTGATGAGAGGGGCTGCACGGAGTGATAAGTGGATGGGGTGCCGAGCAATGTGCATCCAACTGGTCACTGGAGGCTGGACAGTGGCAAAAGCACCTGGGTTACTTGGAGAATTACAAATAGAAGGCCAAAAGGAAGGGTGTTTATGGTCGTTCAAATGCTAGGAAATGTGTTGGTGCCCTTCCGAAGGTGGGATACTAAGAGGGAACATTTGAGTGGCAATGAGATGGGGGTATTGAGAGGTCACAAACTGTGTCCCAGGCGTAGAGGTATGGGGATCAGATATTCCTGATAGGGTGTAAGGTGCCACCCTGGCCCTTTTTTGGTGCAGCCTGGTTCCCTCTCTAGTTTTTCTCCAGTGTCTTTCTATCCTGCAGATGATTAGAGCAAGCTTCCTAAAGTTTTTCTTGGCCTTGTATCCCCAATTACGTGCCTGACTATACCTGGCCTAAGGATACTCCCAAAGAGTGTGCTACTTATATTCTGGGAAGAGCCTCACTAGTTCTGCCTATTTATGCAGCAAACAAGGCAAATCTTACAACCTGCAAAGTTGGAAGCTTTGAGATGAAGTAAAGGTTTTTATTTTGGGGAAAATTATCTTCTATGCCTCTTCTCCCATCTGAAGGCCGTGGGCTCCTGTTCCTCTCTCACGTGTCCTTTCAAAGAGACAGATGACACGCTCACCCAATCACTCAGCAAACATCTATGCTTTGACTCTGTCATCTTGCCGTTTTTCCTCCAAGTGCCCTCCCTTCCTCACAAATGCCGGATAATCGTTCCTCATTACTCATTCACTCGCTTATTGTAGTCCTCTGCTCCACAGGCCTAGCAAAAACCAACAAAGACAAGTGGTACGTCAGCAAACAGATTTAACACTTCTCTCTTCTATCATGGTCATACTGCTGCCCTCTAGCAACGCTACATGGCAACTGCAGCATGATGATCTGATTTAGAAGGGGGCTGTCCTATGCAAATAATGGCCTCCCATGCTTACTTTGGCCTGTATGTGGTTCACATATATGATATTTTGTTGGCCGAACAAGACTGGCCACCTGAATTTGTCAGTACATGCCCACATGGGCAAGATGTTATCAAACCTTCTTCCTCGGCCCTTGTTACCGATGAACTCTCAGAATCCTATGCCATTGAGTGGGCATTGGCACAGGCACCCGCAATATATCGCAACCACATAGGGTGGGACAAAGATTCCCCCTACCATGTAATTTCTATTATAAATTAACCCTAACCTCAACCCAAATATCAAATAAAACATGATGCTAAAGCACCGGTGAGAGAAATTCTCACACAACAGAAGTACCAGGGCATAATTGAACCCTGTGTCTCCCCAATAAATAATCCTTTATTACCAGTAGCTAAACCGGACCATTCATACAGAATAGTCTTAGACCACGGACATTTAAACAGTCATACTTGCATATATGCTACACAAAACGCATATAGCACAGCACTCATGAACAACATAGTGCACAAAAAATACAAAACAACACTGGATATTTCCAGTGGTTTCTTCTGCCAAAATATAGTGCCTGAGAGTATAGACTTAACATGTTTCAGCGCACTACGCTCGCAGAAAAAAATTTGGTTGTTTACCCCAGGGGTCCAAGAACAGTCCAGGACTGTTCGCGGCTTGTGTGACTTCAATTTTGCATGACATTGACCCTGAAGCATTGCCCTATATAGATGATATCTATCTCATGGATGATGAACTACTGTAACATTTAAGACAGGTAGCCCGCATTGTTGTGGGATTTGCCGAGATCGGCTACAAATTTAATTAAAAAAACAAAACAAATACCCTTCCTTTGCGTCCTGTTCCTGGGATATGAGCTATCAAGTGAATGCAAGAGCCTAGTGCCACAATTCTTAGAAAAATTGGCACAATTACAAACTCCAAATACCATTAAAAAACTCCAGTCTTTATTTGGTTTCCTAAATTTTGGCAGAACTTACATTCCTGATTATGCATAAAACCTTTGTATGACTTCACACGTCTGGACTTTTCAAGTAAGTTTTGGACAGTCAGACACACACGTATTCTCAGAGAGCTGCAGTCAGACATGCTTGCAGCAACAATATACTTACACACAAGGGACAACAAAACACACTTGGTCATCAGAGTAATTGCTGGTGCCATTGGTTTCACCTATGTAACCTTTAATGAGGGTGAGACCGCCCCAATGGCATACAAATCACATTTGTACTCAGCAGCAGAACAACGCGTTGCTCCCACTGAGAAAATTCTCACTGCTGTACCGATGGCCGTCATTAAAGAACGACCTCTGGCCCAAGACAAAAGCATTATTGTTGTCTCTCTAATTCCATCCCTTGAGGCTGTCACCAAAGCCAGCATTCCAAAAGCTAAAGCATTACATCCATGATGGATACAATTGGCCACGTCTTTGACAGCCACTGATGTAGACTACATTTTTGACCCAAAATTACAAACTCAAGAATTTCTGCAGTACGAACTAGAATACCCAGTTCCAACAAACACACAGCCTATTGAGCAATATCAAAGAGTCATGTACACCGATGGCTCAGCGCAACCTGCAATTGGCACTAAGCATTAGTACTCCGCTGCTTGCACAGTCGTAATTGGTTATATGGAGGGGGATTAATTTTGTCCCCAACATACGTACATGCAAACCCTAGGGGATTGCACAGCACAACTTGCAGAGTTAAAGGCTCTGGTGATGGCACTGGAACATATGGATCCTGCACAGTTAACACTGATTGTTTGTGATTAGTACTATTGTGCCCAGTCCTTGCAGGAGGCTGGACTGGCTTGTAGTGAGTACCAAGGGGTACTTACACCTTGCACCAGGCCCAGGTATCCCTTATTAGTGTATAGGGTGTCTAGCAGCTTAGGCTGATAGATAATGGTAGCTTAGCAGAGCAGCTTAGGCTGAACTAGGAGACGAGTGAAGCTCCTACAGTACCACTAGTGTCACTTGCACAATCTCATAAGAAAACACAATACACAGATATACTAAAAATAAAGGTACTTTATTTTTATGACAATGTGTCAAAGTATCTCAGTGAGTACCCTCAGTATGAGGATAGCAAATACACAAAAGATATATGTACACAATACCAAAAATATGCAGTATAGTCTTAGAAAACAGTGCAAACAATGTATAGTTACAATAGGATGCAATGGGGACACATAGGTATAGGGGCAACACAAACCATATACTCCATAAGTGGAATGCGAACCACGAATGGACCCCAAACCTATGTGACCTTGTAGAGGGTCGCTGGGACTGTAAGAAAACAGTGAGGGTTAGAAAAATAGCCCACCCCAAGACCCTGAAAAGTGAGTGCAAAGTGCACTAAAGTTCCCCAAAGAGCACAGAAGTCGTGATAGGGGAATTCTGCAGGAAAGACCAACACCAGCAATGCAACAACGATGGATTTCCAGACGAGAGGACCTGTGGAACAAGGAGACCAAGTCCAAAAGTCACAAGCAAGTCGAAGATGGGCAGATGCCCAGGAAATGCCAGCTGTGGGTGCAAAGAAGTTGCTACTAAGCAGTAAAAGCTGAGGATTCTGCAAGAACGACAAGGGTTAGAAACTTCCCCTTTAGAGGATGGATGTCCCACGTCGTGAAGAGTTGTGCAGAAGTGTTTTCCTGAAGAAAGATCACAAACAAGCCTTGCTAGCTGCAAATCGTGCAGTAAGGGTTGTTGGATGCTGCTGTGGCCCAGGAGGGACCAGGATGTCGCCAATTGCGTCTGGGGACAGAGGGGGCGTCGAGCAAGACAAGGAGCCCTCTCAAAAGCAGGCAGCACCCAGAGAAGTGCTGGAACAGGCACTACAAAGAGGAGTGAAACAGTGCTCACCCGAAGTTGCACAAGAGAGTCCCACGCCGCCGGAGGACAACTCAGGAGGTCGTGCAATGCAGGTTAGAGTGCCGTGGACCAAGGCTTGGCTGTGCACAAAGGATTTCCGCCGAAAGTGCACAGAGGCCGGAGTAGCTGCAAAAGATGCGGTTCCCAGCAATGCAGTCTGGTGTGGGGAGGCAAGGACTTACCTCCACCAAACTTGGACTGAAGAGTCACTTGACTGTGGGAGTCACTTGGACAGAGTTTCTGGATTCAAGGGACCTTGCTCGTCGTGCTGAGAGGAGACCCAGGGTACCGATAATGCAGTTCTTTGGTGCCTGCGGTTGCAGGGGGAAGATTCAGTTGACCCACGGGAGATTTCTTCAGAGCTTCTAGTGCAGAGAGGAGGCAGACTACCCCTACAGGATGCACCACCAGGAAAACAGTTGAGAAGGCGGCAGGATCAGCGTTACAGAGTTGCAGTAGTCGTCTTCGCTACTTTGTTGCAGTTTTGCAGGCTTCCAGCGCGGTCAGCAGTCGATTCCTTGGCAGAAGGTGAAGAGAGAGATGCAGAGGAACTCTGATGAGCTCTTGCATTCGTTATCTAAGGAATTCCCCAAAGCAGAGACCCTAAATAGCCAGAAAAGAGGGTTTGGCTACTTAGGAGAGAGGATAGGCTAGCAACACCTGGAGGAGCCTATCAGAAGGAGTCTCTGACGTCACCTGCTGGCCCTGGCCACTCAGAGCAGTCCAGGGTGCCAGCAGCACCTCTGTTTCCAAGATGGCAGAGGTCTGGAGCACACTGGAGGAGCTCTGGGCACCTCCCAGGGGAGGTGCAGGTCAGGGGAGTGGTCACTCCCCTTTCCTTTGTCCAGTTTCGCCCCAGAGCAGGGCTGAGGGGTCCCTGAACCGGTGTAGACTGTCTTATGCAGAAATGGGCACCATCTGTGCCCATGAAAGCATTTCCAGAGGCTGGGGGAGGCTACTCCTCCTCTGCCTTCACACCTTTTTACAAAGGGAGAGGGTGTAACACCCTCTCTCTGAGGAAGTCCTTTGTTCTGCCTTCCTGGGCCAAGCCTGGCTGGACCCCAGGAGGGCAGAAACCTGTCTGAGGGGTTGGCAGCAGCAGCAGCTGCAGTAAAACCCCTGAAAAGGCAGTTTGGCAGTACCCGGGTCTGTGCTACAGACCCGTGGGATCATGGGTTTGTGCCAACTATGCCAGGATGGTATAGAGGGGGCAATTCCATGATCATAGACATGTTACATGGCCATATTCGGAGTTACCATTGTGAAGCTACACATAGGTAGTGACCTATGTGTAGTGCACGCGTGTAATGGTGTCCCCGCACTCACAAAGTCCGGGGAATTTGCCCTGAACGATGTGGGAGCACCTTGGCTAGTGCCAGGGTGCCCACACACTAAGTAACTTAGCACCCAACCTTTACTAAGTAAAGGTTAGACATATAGGTGACTTATAAGTTACTTAAGTGCAATGAAAATGGCTGTGAAATAACGTGTGCATTATTTCACTCAGGCTGCAGTGGCAGGCCTGTGTAAGAATTGTCAGAGCTTCCTATGGGTGGCAAAAGAAATGCTGCAGTCCATAGGGATCTCCTGGAACCCCAATACCCTGGGTACCTCAGTACCATATACTAGGGAATTATAAGGGTGTTCCAGTATGCCAATGTGAATTAGTGAAATTGGTCACTAGCCTGTTAGTGACAATTTGTACAGAAAGAGCATAACCACTGAGGTTCTGGTTAGCAGAGCCTCAGTGAGACAGTTAGGCATCACACAGGGAACACATACATATAGGTCACAAACTTATGAGCACTGGGGTCCTGGCTAGCAGGGTCCCAGTGACACATAACAAACATACTGAAAACATAGGGTTTTCACTATGAGCACTGGGCCCTGGCTGGCAGGATCCCAGTGAGACAGTGAAAACACCCTGACATACACTCACAAACAGGCCAAAAGTGGGGGTAACAAGGCTAGAAAGAGGCTACTTTCTCACAGTCCTTCAATGATTACCTGAATTATTGGCTTCAGAATGGGTTCAGAGATTCAAAAGGCAACACCATTCAACACAAACTTCTGTTGGGGAAAGTAGCGGATCTGAAGGAAACGCTACCAAATGTCCATGTTGTACATACACTCGGACACCCGCGCGTTGGAATACACGTTGCTGGGAATACACTGGCTGATGAAGCCGCAAAGTCAGCAGTAGCCACGGCTATTGTTGCTGCAGTAACCCACTCAGGAGCAAAACCGGACAAAGACATTTGGGCTGCCGTGAAAGCTACAGCTGATGGTACACCTTATTCAAAAGCATTTTCTGCTAAATACTCCTACCGAATGAGAGGCTGCCTAAACGCTGAGGTTAAGATATCAGGCGTATGGGTTTGAGATATTCCCAACGAAGATATAAGACCATTGATTAAAGCATCGCATGAGAGGGTGGCTTCTGCTCATGCTGGTGTGGTGGCTACAATATCAATGTTACAAGCCTGTTATTTGTGGCAAGGCCTATATAAAGAGGCCAAGCAGTATGTCCTCTGTTGTGACATCTGCCAACAAATTAAGGTTTCTACTGCTAAGCGCCCTCCGCAGACACCCCTCTTAATTTCCAACAAACCTTTACAATATGTGTACTTTGACCATTGCGGTCCCCTAACACCGGACAGTGCATGTAAATACATCTTAGTCGGTGTTGACTCCTGCTCCAGATTTCTATGGGTGTGGCCACAACCCTCAGCTGACGCTCGGACTGTTATTAAAGATTTGTGAGTCTTTATTCGTACATATGCAGTTGTGGTTTTCCACTTGGCCCAGGGCCCTGCTTTCGCCTTAAGGGCATTCAGGGACGCCATGGTTTTGTTAGGGGGTCCAACTTCAGTACTCGTTTCAATTTCATCCCGAGGGAAATGGTGTTGGGGAGTGTCTAAACCGTGATCTAAAGCAATCCTTAACAGCCAGAGTCTTAGGTACAGGTCATAGTTGGCTTAATCACCTGTATGGAGTCCAGAGAGCACTTAACAGTGTGCCTAGAAGGACCCTGGGGGTCGTACTTCATATGAGTGCATGTTTAGAACTCAAATGTTTGTTCCAGATCTTGATGGCCCTGGTGTGGAGGCGGCAGAAACAACTTTTGACATAAATGAACGTGTCACTGTCTTACAGGAATTACAACAGTTCTGTGATGACAACGCTTCTGCCAGTGCTGCCTCCACAGGAATTAAGAATATACCTGTAACGCCTATAGGCTGGATTCTTAAAGATGGGGATCTAGTATGTGAAAAAGTTGCTGTGAAAAAGGAGTTTGGTCCTTCATATCATGCACTGGTCCCAGTCTTGGGAATACATGGTACCAGAACAGTCATTCTACCACCGTTGGCTGGTGCTAAACAGAATCGCTTTGCATCCATTGATAATGTCAAATTACACCATGTGGCCGATCCTGTACAGCAGACCAAAAGGAACAACAAGTAGTTCCTGAATCCCTCTCACGACTGGTCAGGAAGTTCCTCTACAAGTTGTGAGCAGCAACACTAACACCTCTCCGGGCTTGGGGAGGTTGAAAAATTATCTTGCATTAGTTCCACTGACATCAAATAATACAGTAATGATTGATCGATTTGACACAACTTCAACACAGACGGATGACGTCATATATTCTGAACCACCGTGGGAAACACCCACCGGTTCTCCACCTACCAACACGGCTCAAGGTTTTGCACGCACGCTTCTGGATACTTTGCCGACATCAGCAACAACGTTTCAGACTCATTTGTCTCTTCTACATCTGAACTGTCAAAAGCACATAAGCTGATAAACTGGCTTAAAGCAAATGACTTTATTTTTTCCATGGAACTGTCTGTGGCTTTCTCTGACTGTACTAGCTTTCCTACTTTGGATTGGGTTTGTCAGAACATTCTTTTTATTAATACATGGTCATTTTCTTCCTGAAAGATCGACAGTTGAACTGGTGGATGAGGTCCTGAACCCACATTTGTCTTCCCATAAGGTCTGCAGGGACTTTTCTTTTGTGAACATTTCCGCTATACCAATTCCTGATGGGACTGTTTGGGACAAAGTAGCATTTGATATATACGGTCCTACAGAAGTCATTTAAACTTTCAATGAACTATGTAATAGTACCCGGAGTTGTTTCTGATGTTTGGGATGTGAAAATAGTTGATTCTATGATGACGGAATTGCAGTATTGCACTGTATTTGAAAATGAAGATGTTTACCATTTGAAAGGGAATTATGGTGATATGTTTTGCTATAATTATTATGGGCACCATTTCATCAACAGAGCTAGTACCCGAAGACTGTTTTTAATTACACCCAATGGGAACATTGACCAACTCCGCAATAAGAGAGTTCTAAAACATACTCTGAAAACTTTGCATATTTTTCTGGGCACAATGTAAAAAATGCTGAGTCATATTATTTTAAATTGCCGCCGATAGAAAATGTACGCATTTTATTGACACAGACGAAATGTATTTATTCGGATTCCTTTGTTTCCCGATTGACTATAGAAGGCTATGAATAGTGGCTGAAGTTGATTGACTTGAAAAAAGTGTAAAAACAGGGGGAAGGAATCTTTATTTAGAGCATGCCTGATACCTGTCCAAATTATATTTTTAAATGAAACTCTACAACAAACAACTTGTTTAGGCTTACCTAAGATTAAGGAATTGAATGTGCCCAGTATTCTTGTCCCTGCAAAATTTCATAATTGGCAAAAGTATATTAATGCAAACAGAAAATGAGCTTGATGAATGGGTCCAGATTGGTACGTTTAATGCTTCACTGTCACATCCTGGCGGGTGGTTATTGTGGCCAATAGATACCAATGAGCGTCACAAACGTTTTATAAACTCCAAGGAGGGTTTTAGAACAAGTATGCCGGACCCTCGCTATATATCATACGAACATGCGGGTATAGTCACAACATACAGTGTAGGGAAACTATGCCAGCAATGGTTAAAAAGTTCCTCAGTAGATGCAGTTAGAGAGCACCTCAGTCACTTGTCTATTAACACTGATTTACAGGATTTTCTGTTAGATGCCAGAAAACAACGCAGAAAGTGCTTCTTATATGAAGTATATAATGAAATTTGGAAACTTTCCCAACAAGAAGCCGCTGCCCGGTTAATCTGTTGTAGATAATGGGATTAATACCCTGACTGACCGGATATACACCTTAAATAACATCGTCTCTTCTGCTATAGACATCATACAAACAGATATCTCTTTCTTACACCATGGACAGAGTCAACTAAGGTCCATTATGCAGTTGGATTGGACATTTCAAACATTTAAGGCAGGTCGCATTCCCTGGCAACACGTCAGCGCAAGGGATATATTTTCTACATTTAACTTGACGCGACAACAACAACTAATGGCTAAGAAAGAAGCAACTCTGGTCATGTTAAACATCGAAAAGTTAGAAAGGTTGCTTTTTACTGTGGCTGAAATACCATCTGCTGAGTGGTTAGTACACAGGGTAATTAATCTGCCTATTTCTACACTGCAATTTACGTCCTGTTTAAAACACACTCCGGTAGGCAGATATGAAAGGCTGAGAGATAGTTACATCCATGAGGTGTGGGAGCTACCTTTCTCATATAAATGTCTTAGTGGCATGAAAGAGGTCTTTTTTAGCGGTAGTGAATGCAAGACTTCTGTCAGCCATTGGATGGTTTGTAAACAGCTGTCCTTGCACGGGGCGTGTAACGGGTCTGCAGCGAACTTGGCTTGTTATCTGAAGGGAGTTCCAGTCTTCTTGATTAGACCTGCGTTCCAGGTGCTTTCAAACAGCAGCTATGTTCTCCTCAAGGGTGAAGACTGTTGTGGGATGCGAGCCGGAATAGTTTACGTTGTTTCGGTCTCTAAGATTGTTACATGCTGTGGGAACGTGCTTTTTCCCCCTACTGGATTAAAAGAGGTAGCTGACATCTGGCCCCATGTTGCTACCTCTAATGTGAATTGTGACGAGTTGAGCAGGCCCAAAGCTTTATTCTTTCAAGAACATGTGGCCCTCACATCTGCACCTGAGATCTACGCACTTCAGGTGGCAAGGTTGTTAGCGGAGATACAGTCCTTTTTAAGTACCAACTTTCCGAGACACTTTGGTGAACTCATGGGACGAATATTTAATGTGTCCAGTACTACTGGAATCGCAAACATTTCTTTAAGGCTAATGGTTCTGGTTTCGTTCACACTTTCCCCTCCAAATTCGGTTTGATACCATCAACTATCCACTCAATATTCTCCACTATTTCGTGGGATTTCCAATAACTTTGGGTATAATAGTTGGCATTTTGCTGTTGCTATTTTTCATGCACAATGTCTGTCCCGCTGCAACAAGGAAAAATGGTAGCGCTCCCATCAGCGCAGCTGTGTTGTGACCACATGATGCAGTACGTTGGAGCAACGCTCCTGGAGGAATTGGAGTGTCACTGGTCTCTGTCATTCAGAGCGATTTTTCATTGTGTGCAGCCCATGTTTCAGTGCCACTGGTGCTCTTTCAAACATGCACTGAAAGTTTGCATTTCTACGCAGTACTTGCTTTCATTGGCTGATGTTCTCGCTGAGGGTACATTACCGGAAAAGCATGTTGAGGGTGCATTTGCTATGGGAAGCTGCTTATGAGTCGCCCTTTGTGGCGGATGTGGCTCTAAATTCATCACAGGGCACACCACGGGATGCTGCCTCCTTGGCTGACCCTCAGGCTATGGAACACAAATGCTCCTTGGTCCTCCTCAGCGATACCTTTCCAACTTTAACACCTTCCGAAGTGTAAGATTTCCTGTCTTCCATTGAAGCGGATCCAATTGGCGATTTTCTAAATTACTCTGAATCTTGAAAATTCGGCTCCTTTTTATGCCACATGTAAACATTTTTATTTGTCCTTTTTATATGCTCACGTGTCCTGTTAACTTGTCACTATTGACATCTTTACATTTCTTAGGTTGAGTTTTTTTGTAGCTTTCATGCATTTAGGCTTTGAACCACCTTCAATCGACAAGGGGAGGGTGTTGTGTAGCCATTTTAGTTATAGCTTCATGCACATTATTTTAGCACATTAGGCCTGCCACTGTGCACTTTAACCTAAATATATTTTATTCAGTTTAATTTATTATTTTAATAAAAGCCACTTTAGCCGTCTTGTTTTAAATTCTCCACATCTAGATGTTTTTGCTTAGGCCAGTACTACGTTCTCAAACAAGACATTCTTACTCACTCTGTGCTTCGTTCAAGGCTGTAGTGAGATAGGTTGCCGGTGAACGTGGTAAAAGTTTTGTCTCTGGTATTCATGGAAAAACACACATCCTTACGTAGGGACATTTTCTCAGAACACCAGCTGTTTTATTACAAAAACACTTCCTTGTCCCTTACACGTTAGAGGGAGATTCCACCCAGAGAACAGCAACTGTAAGCTGATTGCTGAACGCTTCACTACAGATGCTTATGCAGACTTCAGACCTTTGCTCATGTATGGGGGATGATGTCTTCCCAGGGGAACCTGAAGGGCAGAATTAGAGCTGAACATGCTGTGCTCTATTATAGCCTAGGTAGGAATTAGTCCATTGACTCTAGTGACAATACAGTAGCGTTATTTCTATGCTTAACTCTCCTTGTCACAATTCTAATCTTGTCATGCTGTATGGTCCTGGTTATTGCAGTACACGCTTTGCTATCTAAGATGCAGTCGCTACATTATAACCTTATTGAAACATATACTGCCTCTGCTTGTCATTGTGTATGTGAGATGAATGTAATTGAGAGAAACGGATGAGACCCGAGTCACCATGATTTCCTTGAGGAGTCAATTAGGTCATGCGCTCGGCTGCCCAATCATCCCTGCCCCTTGGTAGAGATGAGGCACTGCTAGTTAGCTGGAGCAAAACCTGTATTGGGGCGACAGGCGTCACCTGTAGTGGGTCAGACTTAGGCCCTCATTACGATTATGGCGGTTTGGCCCGCCATGCGGGCAGTGGCAGCTGAAGCCACCAGCCAGCATGGCGGGCCAAACCGCCATATAAGGGACATGGTGACGGCTGCCAGCGGCAGCCGTCACCCACCGCCAGGTTCCCGCCGTCAGGCAGCCTGGCAGCAGGTTGAAACACCATCCGCCAGGGTAGCTGCGCTACCTTGCGGATATTGTTTCATTGCCCGCCAGCCTTTTCCTGGTGGGATATCCAGCCAAGAAAAGGCTGGCGGAGGGGGGGCCCCTTCACTGCCCATGCAGTTTGCATGGGCAGTGCAGGGGCCCGGTGCAGAGCCCCATCGCACAGTGATCTGCAACTGCACCTGCTGCACAGAGGTATTGACGGTGGCTCCATGAGGAGCCACTGTCAATGTCCCGGCCGAGCCTTTCTGTGAGCCGGCGGGCGGAAACAAGGTTTCCGCCGGCCTGCTCACAGAAAAGTTCATTATCTGGTCGGCAGGGTTCCGGGGTTGCTGGCGGTCAGTGTTTTGTGCGTGTTTCCGCCGTATTCAAAATGGCCACCTTAGTCTCCCTCAACGCAGGCGATTCTGACGCTCAAAATCCAGTAGTCTCATTAGAATAATGAAAGCCTATGCGACAGGTGGATGAAAGAGAAGTTGGTGTGTAAGGTGAAGAGTGGACCAAAGCGTGGTTGGTGTGTCTGTGCAGCGAGAGTGAGGCTGGCTCTAGGCCTAGTGAGAGGGTGTGAGTAAAGCGGGGGAGGCACAGGGGGTGAGTGTGAATGGGTGGAGCAAGAGAAGTAGCGGGAGGAGGCTAGGGATAGGTGGTGGCATAGAGCCAGGGGCATGGGTGTAGAAGGAGAGGGGTGGGGCCACAGAGGAAAAGCAGTTCCAGGGAGGAAGAAGGGATCACATAAGTAGGCGGAGTCAGGGGCAGAGCATAGGGGAGTGAAACCAACTGCCAGTAAGTAAATAGAGCTCCTCCCCTTCAGCAAACAGAGGGGGGTGCTCATATAGGATGGGCCCCACGGTAGTGACCCCCAACATTTTATGACCGGCACCCGCCCAAACTACAGAATTGGGGGTGGGAGGGTGTTAAATTTTGGGGAGCAATGTTAGGAACGGGTGTTGGGGTGCATTACAAAAGGCACAGAAAATGATGTGGCTGGGGGGAGGTGGTGGGGGTGAGCTACCCATAGTTTTTTTGCTCTCCCTTCCATGGGGGGGCGTACCCCAAAAGCATAGGGGCAACGGAGGGAACTTGGGGAACAGGCTTGGGACACTTTGTATTACCAGCCACAAGGGGGCACCACACAGACATACTGTAATTATTGTACTGAAAGAGGCAGTAGCAAGGAGCAGGTGGCAATATACCAAGAGGTGGGGGGCAAGGCACCCCAAGTTTTTATTGCCCCCACCCTCGCAGGATCTGTTATGATGTTTCTTGATGTAGTTGTATTGAAACCAGATCATTAGACATTGAAGGGAAGAGACATGTTGACAAGTGAGTCCCCCATTGTGTGAGTACTATCATCCAGGGGCACAGGGGGTGAAGTCAAAAAGGGCTGATGTAACTGACAGTAGTGAAAGGGGCCTTGGGGTTTTCAAGAACTGGTCACATGAGGCCAATTTCTTGTGCAATACCCTCTCGTTTATTCACTCACCACAAAGGAGCTGCCACAAAATGACAATTGTTGTGATGGTAGCACTGAAAGGGGCTATATAAGGTAGAAAACCAGAAGGAAGGCTAGCTTCAAGTGACACTTGGAGAAATAGCCATCTGAGCACAGTTGGGCTACTAAGAAAGAAGGGGAAAAGTGGGTGAACAAGAAGCAGAGATGCCCGCTTGACAGCTGAGAGCATTAAAATGTGGTAAATAAGGGGGTGGTTGGGGAAGTAGAAGGATGACGCAGGGAGAGGGTGCATATGGCAATTGGTTGGATGTGGCGTAAAAAATTATCATGGCATGCAAATTAGGCAGTAGTCCATGAATTGGCAGCCTCTGCAGATAGTTTGGGGTGCTCGGCAAGTGATTTCTCCTCCTTGGATTGTGTATATAATCCACAGATGGAAAGTCACAGCCTTATAGTGAGGCAGATCATGTATATCGGATTTAAAGAAGGGTAGTCTGAGTGTGCTGATAGGGGCTGCAGAGAGTGGTAAGTGGATGGCGTGTGTGTGGAGGTGTGCCAAGCTGGTGATTGGTGGATGAAAGAGTGGTTGATGTGTGCGGATGAAAGAGAAGTTGGTGTGTATGGTGAAAGGTGGACCCAAGGGTTGGTGAGTCTGTGCAGCGAGAGTGAGGCTGGCTCCAGGCCTAGCAAGAGGGTGTGAGTAGAGAGGAAGAGGCACAGGGGTGAGTGTGAATGGGTGGAGCAGGAGTGGAAAAGTAGCTGAGAGAAGGAGGGGCCAGCTGGGGGAGGAGGCTAGGGATAGGTGGTGGCATGGAGCCTGGGGCGGGGGATATAGGTGTAGAAGGAGAGGGTTGGGATCACAGAGGAAAGCCAGTCCTAGGGAGGAGGATGGGGTCACAGAAGTAGGCGGGGTCAGCGGAGGAGCAGAGGGGAGTGAGGCCAACTGCCAGCAAGTAAACAGTGCCCCTCCCCCTTCAGCAAACAGAGGGGGGTGACCAGATAGGATGGGGCCCATGGTAGTGACCCCCAACATCTTATGACCGACGCCCCCCCAACTACAGAGTTGGGGGGCTCTCTATTATTCTAGTCAAACCTACTAACAAACTCACATATCCTCTCCTCAAGTGAACTCACACTAATACTAAAAGTGTGCTCATAATTCCCTTTCCTAATCCATCACTAATCCTTTTGGGTTCCGGAGTAGCGTGCTACTCACTGAAAAGCACTTCAAAGCCTTGTCAGGGGTACGAAGCGCTATATAAATACAAATACAATTACAATCTTTTGTCCTGTGATGTGGCTGCATACAAATTCACCTATGAATTGAACCTAAAGATTCCGATGCTTTGCCACACTGCTTACTTCTCTTCCCACATAGGCTAATTTATACACCCACACTGTACCAACCAAACATAACAAATAGAGTAGCATGCAACTCACTCACTCATAAGTGCTTAGAGATGTAAAGTGCTACACAAATGTATTAAATTACAAAACATTTCCTTCATGTCCTGAATATTCACGATAAGCAAATTTTTACTTGTGCTACAGTGACTCAACATCCACAAACTCTGAGATATTAAGGTCAATCCAATGCTTTAAAAATCAGAGGCATAAAGTTATAATGCCTCCTAGAACCCTAGACTCAAATATATATGGTAAAGGCAGATGGGTCAGGCAAAACCTTTGTTTAAAATGTTATTTACAATGGCAACTACCACATACCTACCACATAAGATATAGAAAAGATGCATATGATTTACAGTAGGCATAATAACTTTTACATTTTCTTTTCACATTTGCATTTGCAATATCTGGTTTGTTCTTTTTATATTGTGCTTACAGTCAGGGGGATATTTCTAATGCCAATAAAAAACAACATGATAATCAACGTCTGAGATCCTGGCATTTAACAGTGTACTTATTTTCAATGCACACTTTCTAGACTGCAACACAAAGAAGTAGATTTGACACAGTAAGGCATTTTTACTGATATTGACTCTAATAAGTCATCTTTTCTGAAATTGACTTGAAAGGATCCAAACATAAAGTGCATAGTTTGTTAAAACAATATATGTGTTCCTCAGATAGGTGGACCTAAATGTGTGGCATATGTATAAAAATATACAATAGAAATTGTCTATGTAAAGAGGCGTCTAATCAACATTGGAAAGTGTGTACCTCAGCTACAGCTACAAAAAATGATACAATAAGATTATGATAGCTCTTTCATGATTAAGTGACATGATTGTCTATGGTAATGACTACAGCTTGAATCTTCAGCACTAGTTGCATAGCTCTGTACAAAATAAATGAGCGGCTTATTCAAGGTTCTGGAGTATAAAATGTGTATTCATTGCCAATGCTTTTCAATGGAACATGAGGGCATCCTGCAGACTGCGCTCGCCATCTGACAGCCAGTGAATTGTTCATATGACCAGATGCTGGCAAAGCTCACTATTTGGAAAACCTGAGTCCCTTGCATGCATGCCAGCACTTCCAATTTAATCAGGAGACAGTGATTTGTAAAGAAAACAAAATTGTTATATTTAACTTGCGCTTAAAACTTAATCTACTCAAATACAAGTTATGTGGAGAAATACAACCCATGCCTCTCAATTCAACCACATTTGGAATCACCCTTCTTTCATTCCTATTTACCCACCTGGCAAATAAAATGCCTCCATGGACTTCAATGGGGCACTAGTTTTTCAGCCGTATTACCATATAAACCCCCCCCCGCCCCCTCAGTGAAACACTGGCTTTGTCTTTTCAGCCTTATTGCAGTCATTTGAGGACAGATTTATTGTGGTGCGGGAGGGTGAAGTGTTTATTGGGACATGTTGTTTTGCCTTACTTTTTAGCTCCTGTGCGGTAGGAAGTCATGTGTGGTGTCAATTAAGTTTTTTTTTTTTATTAACGTAGCTCAATGCAACAATACAACTATAACATCAAGAGTCACAACATGGTATAATTCTACTTGTTTACTCTCCAGGCCTGCACACAAAACACAGAATTATGGAATGCTTGTTTTCATGTAGGAGGAAGTACGAAGGCCGGCTCCACGCTGGAACACCCACAAAATAGGCAATGAAGTGTGCACTCTCAGGACCTGGCTGTGTCATCCTTTCTGATGCAGCAATCAGGGGTAGAAAAGGACAGCCCTGACCTAGAAACTTCTTCACTGTGAAAAACAGAAATTGCAGTCCCACCCATTGCCCCTGCCACCTACCAAATGTCAATGCTCAGGAAGACTAATCTGCAACTCCTTGTTAAACTAAAGGCCTCATTGAATTTCCAAAGGTAGCGTGGTCTGTTCCTCCTCGCTACAGTGTCAGGTGCTCCTTTCTCCAGCTACTGTAATGCAGGCAATACACTAACTCTGAAGATATCCTCACCCTCATCCTGTGCAATGCTAAACTGGGGCCATTCAAATGGATTCCACTTTGCAATTAATACTGTGAGGCAAACATTAAGGATAAACATCAGAAGACATCTACTACAGCATTTAAAGACTCTACTATTTAGGGTGAGCACGAAAGAGCTTTCAACCTGTTTTCATCTATTCTGTGGGCATTATCCATGCCCATCTCATGCCTATCACTTTCATTCATTTGTGAGCTTGCTTTTCTAAATCCCTTAGATTTCTTTTGTCAAAGGCATGTATACGTCAAGCCTTTTCCGGTGTTTAGCCCTCATTGAGAGCACCGGCTGACTACTGTTACCATACGCACCGTCCATGTTTTCCACATTGTTTCTAGACTACTTTTTTTATTTTTAGGACAAGTTTCTCTAAGGTGTCTCCCCTTCACTCTCCATGGCACTTTCAAGTTTTATACAATGGGAACTCCATCAGCAGTATTGGAGCGCTTTGCATGACCAGTTATTTCACTTTGTTTTTTGTTTTGTTTCCACCTCATGCTCCATGGCGCTTTCAATTTTTATGCAACAGGAATTCCATCTGCAGTATTGGAGTGCTTTGCATGACTCGTTAATTCTCATTGTTTTTATTTTGTTTCCCCTTAGCGTTCCATGGTGCTTTCAAGTTTTATACAGTGGGAAATCAAACAGCAGTATTGGAGAGCTTTGCATGACCAGTTACTTCACATTGTACATTGTTTATTTTGTTTCCCCTTCGTGCTGTATGGTGCCTTCAAGTTTTATACAGCGGGAACTCCACTGGCAGTATTGGAGCAATTTGATGTTGTAGTTCACCCAGGAATGTCAATGAAAGTTTGTTTTTGTTCAAATGTAGACTGTTTTTTGCAGGATTGGCTACAGCAGTTTTGTAATTTGATATGGCCAGGTTGTAGCGTTGCTTAGGAGGCTAGGGCCTTCATTATGAACTTGGCGGTAATCACCGCCGACCGCTGTGGCAACGGTGAACAGAAGACCGCCAGTGGCGGTACACTGCACACCGCCGAATAATGATACCAAAAAGTGAAACCTCCAAAAATCCTGCAACCTCCACCCACTGCCAGGGCCTACAACGGCAGAAAGGAAGTACACCCCACCAGCCACCGCATTGCAGACAAATCCTCCACCCACCAAATAATGAAGCACAAATCAGCGTGGCGGGTAGTGGACACCAAACAACCATTGCCGGTACGGACCGCCACGACCAGCAATGGGACACACCAACATCAAATGCACACATTGGCAAATTTGAAACCCACACACCTGACACACATCCACAACACTATAAAACACACACACATACCCTACAATCCTTTGCATCGCCAATAGCACGACTGAGATTGACAACACAACATCCATACACTGAACACAACATCACACAAGTCACACACACAAATACACCACCGAAACACATACAAACCACAAACACCTTTATAAGCCACACACACAACCACACAACAGCACCCTCACCAATACACTCACAACACACCACCCACAACACACACCATGGCACCACTTAAGCAACCCCGCTTCACAAACAGGGAGCTAAGGACCATGGTGGACGAAATACTCAGGGTCGAGCCACAACTACTTACGAAATAGTAGAGCACACCATATGTAACATAGAAAACATTTAATTTGTATCAAACTAAATATTTTAAATCTAGATGAAAAACATTAGTAGATCCCCTATTTGTGGGATAATTGATCAAAAAACAAAAAAAGGGTGTTCATTCTTCTATCTTTCTAAACAACAAAAAACTCACTTGTTGGTACAAAACTAGAGTTTTTAATATACCCATATAAAGGATAAAAGTACAAAGAATCATACAAACTTATAACACACGTAATATAAATGTACAAGATAATGAATAAAAAACAACATAAACACATAGGACGTGATGTGTATGCAGTTCTCATAGATCCCAAATACTTGGAAAAAGGGCCAAATAATGTATAATGCGACCCCCTCGTAGTAGAACTTCAGCCTAGTAGGACTTCAGCCGAGACACAATTATTCGGGCACAGGTGCAGCAGACACCCGTGGCCAGGAAGATGGAGCTATGGCAGGCAATAGTCAACAAGGTCAATGCAGTGGGAAACCATCCATGCACAAGGGATGACATCCAGAAGTGATGGAACGACCTGCGCAGGAAGGTTCGGTCAATGGCATCCAGGCACAACATCGCCGTACAAAAGACTGGTGGCGGTCCCCCACCTACACCCCCTGAATACACCGACTGGGAGGAGAAGGTCCTGGCTATCCTGCACCCGGAGGGCCTCACTGGAGGACTAGGCTCGGGTAAGTCAACTACTATACCTTAACAGTCACCCCACCCATAATGCATGTATCACCCCACCCCTCACTATCACCAGGACCCCATCCCCAGCCAGTCCACAATACCCACATCCAACTACCCTGCATGCCCACTGTCCCACAAACAGACCTCCATCCAGCCCCCTGTGCACAGTCACCTACCCCTGCATCGATTCCCAGTGGCACTACAGCATCCACACTGCACCTCCACCCCCACATAATTGTGCAAAGAAATGTACACGAAGGTACCTTGCATGCCACGATAGGGGAATATAAGGACACAATTGGGCAGAGCAGTGCAGTAATTGCCAAAAAAGTACTTAACACCCACATGTCCATTCCTCCCCCCACAGACACCACCACCCATGCCACCCGGACGGAAATGCCAATGAGTGCCAGCGCCCCACCTGAAGACACAGGCCCCACTCAGGAGAGTGCAGAGGGATGTCTGAAAATTGAGGAATACCCTGGCCCATCACACAGTCCAGGACTCTCATCCTCCAGCAGCCCCACCCAGGAAACCACTGACAGCCCTACCACACAGCCACCATCATCAGTTCTGGCCAAACTACCCCACACCAGTGTCTCCCAGCCACGACTGGCTGCCCACATGTACAGAGGCCAGAGTCTCCACCCATCATCAGGCAGGATGATGAAGGGCCCAGTGCAAGTGGGACTGCCAGACCTGAGCAGGGGACACAGGCACAGGGAGCTAGGGCCAATGGGAGGGCATCAGTGGCCCATGGGGGTGGCCAGAGGATGGCTTCAGCAGCCCAGGAGGTGATATCGGAGGTCCTAGGAGCATTCCACCATACCAAGGACAGGATGGGCCAGATCCTGGCCACCTTGGAGCCGAATCAGCAGCTGCAGTTAGCACACCACCAGGAGGCCATGGAGCAATGGAAACAGCTCAATACCACCATGGCCTCCATTGCAGGGGTGCTGCAGCACCAGTACCACAGCCAGCCTGAGTCCTCCCCCCACCTGCAAGCCCCTACCTCTAGCCAGGACACTGCCCTGCCCTCTACATCTGCAGCAGCTACTGGACTGGTGGCACTGCCAGAGGACACACAGGAAACCAGCACCCCTACCCCTGCAGCTCAGCTCCAGCTACGCAAACGTGCACTCAGACCCAGACATACCATTGAAACACCAGCCAAAACCAAGCCCACCACTAGGAAGTGACTCTGCCCTGAACTGTCTCCCTTGTGTGCCACTGTGCTCCCTTGTAGACATGCCACTGCCATCACACCATCTATCATTGGCCACATGGACCAAAACCTAGTGCTACCAACAGCTGAGCATATGTACCTGAGTATGGATTTTCACCATGTGCCCGCTCCCTATCACTGTCCCACGAAATATGTATATTTTGCCATTTAATAAATACACCTATGCACTCAAATCGAATGTCCCTCGTCAATATGAGATATCAATTGTGAGTGTGTGTATGCATTAGCCAGTCAATTACATAACCATTTCTTTATTGCAGGAGGGGATCCAACTGACTGTAGTGTCTGAAGTATGTCGCACTGTACATACTATGGGGTTTACTGGCACATGCCACTTCAGTCATCAGTTAACAGTGTCACTGACTATAGACACCACATTACCAATTACATGAGTCTGACCAAATCAATGCAGAGAAGACATCAGCATCATTGAACAGTACCTTATAGTCACTGGAAGTATAGGCGGATAAGCTGGTTCCTGGAGTTGAGATCTTCCCCTCTTCTTCCTCACCATCACAGTCATCCCCTCTATGAGGTTGTTGGGCTAGTTGGACAGCACCCTCCTCTTCCAGAGGGGGGTAGCTTTCTTCACAACCAAGTTGTGCAGCATGCAGAAGGCCACCACTATCTTACACACCTTGGCGGGGACATAGCACAGGGACCCCCCAGAGGGATGGAGGCAACGAAATCTAGCCTTCAGGAGACCTATAGTGCGCTCAATCACCTTCCTAGTACGTCCATGGGCCTCATTATAATTCCTCTCTGCATCTGTCCTGGGATTCCTCACAGGTGTCAGGAGCCATTACAAGTTGGGGTAGCCAGAATCACCGGCACAAGTGGGCGACACAGGACCTTCATAAACTGATTTTACATGTACATAGCCTGGCTGTCAGCTATGTACAGATCCAGTGTAATACACACTCACCTATGAGCCATCCTCTGTCCCCTTGTAGTTGTTCCATCAAGTGTGGTACACTGCTGTTTCTCAGGACAAAGGAATCATGGACTGAGCCTGGGAACCTGGCATTGACATGTGATATGTACTGGTCAGCAGTACACACCAATTGAATATTCATGGAATGATAGTTCTTCTGATTCCTGTACACCTGTTCATTCACTCTTGGGGGTATGAGAGCTATGTGGGTTCTATCAATGGCACCTATCACATGGGGGATGTTAGCAAAGGCATAAAATCCAGATTTGATGGTGGGAAGTTCAGCCCTTAGGGGAAACTGGACATATGTTTGCAGGTGTTGGACAAATTCATCTAGGAATTTTGACAGGATGAGGCTGAACATTGGCTGTGAGACCCCTGCACCCATGCCCACTGTCACCTGAAATAAGCCTGTAATTTGGGCCAAAAAATGGAGTACAGATAGCACTTGCACAGATGTAGGGATGGCATGCTGATTTCGATTAGCTGGTTACAGTACAGGATCCATTAATTCACAGAGGTCATGGACAGTAGCTCTATTGAGTCTGTATGTGAAAATGATGTGACATTCCTCCATAGTTTCCAAATCAACCAGGGGTCTGTAAATAGATGGGGCCCACACTCGCCACATGGGTCTGTACCTATGGGGGAGGAAAGAACACATTTTGAGTGTCAACATACACTTGAATCACATGATGTCACTGTATCTTTGTAAGTGCGACACGTAGGTAACACAAACAAACTAAGTACACTGTCAGGCATATGTGTGCTGAGTTAACTCTGTCATAATGGTATCCCAGTGTGGACACAATTCCAAAGATGGGTACATGTAAGGATCCTAGACTCATGTCAGCAAGCGACTAAGGGTGGCGATTTTGAGGCCCTGGATGAGGCCCCTGGCCAGGCTATGGTGACGTGGTGGTAGCAAAATGGCAGCCTCCTGCCATCCAGGTATGATAGAGTGGAAGTGACTTCAATCCTCTGGCGTTGGTTGTCATGGTGGAAGGCAGTGTTCACTGCCGTGCACACGATCATTGGATTACATGGTTGTCAATGGGGAACCTGGGCCAATCATGATCGCCGCCGGTGGTGACAGAACACACTGCTGTGGTACCTATGCCATTTCGTCAGACCCTTGACACTTGACTCCTGATTCCTGTGCAGGCTAGTACTCCACTGCGTGTGCTGCTGCGTACTGACTCTGGTCCCTGAGATGGCGCGAGTTACAGGGGAACGGGCCACAGCCTTCACCACGGAGGAGCTGGAGAAGCTGGTGGATGGGGTCCTACCCCTGTATGCCAAGTTGCATGGGTGACCAGAGGAGCAGGTGAGTTGGCATCTGTCATCCTTAGATGTGTGTGATTGTGGCAGATGCCTGTATGCATGTGGGTTCAATGTGTAACTGCCCAGCCATAGACTGTCTGGCATGTACTGTATGTGAGTTGATAACTTGCCTTTCAACAATGGCTGTTCCACAGGGGATGACATGTCTGTATTTAGTGCCCACATACTGACGTCTGTTTTATTTTTGCTCTGTGTGTCCCATGCAGGCCAGGGCCCATCAGAGGAAAGGCTTGCAGCAAGCCATCGCCAAAGAGGTACGGACCCTGGGGGTCTACAACTGGCGGAGCACCCACTGCGGGAAGAAGTGGTAGGACCTGAGGTGCTGGGCCAGGAAGACGGGAGAGGCCCAGCTGGGGAAGGCCTCCCAACGAGGAAGGGGTGCCTGTTGGACCCTGACCCCCCTAATGGCCCGCATTCTTGTGGTGGCCTACCCGGATTTGGATGGGTGCTTGAAGGCAGCACAGCAGCCACAAGGGGATGAGTACCTACACTGTTGTGAGACTGCTGAGATGGATGTATGTTGGTGCTGTAGTATGAATGCATTCTAGTGCCTGGCACTTGGACAGGTGTCTTCCTGCAGTCCTGCCCCCTCAAAGTCCCTGGAATGGTGTGAGGGCTAGTTTGGGTAGGCTCAATAGGCCCATGGGGGGGTCCCCTTTCTGTCATCTGGTATGCTTTGTGGCCTCATGGACTTGTAAGTCCATTGGCTGGGCATGGTGTCTCATGGGTGTACTCCACACAGTGTATCAGGTCCGTGTTTTATGTGGGTTATGTGGTGTATTCTGGGGTGATGGCCACTAGTCAGGGGCACAGTCATGATGTATGTTGCATGTGCTGTGTGTAGGTGTGTGACCTGGATGGGAGTGTGTGTGGGCCAGAGATGTACATATATTCAGTTTTTGATAAAGTTCTCTCTTGTTTTGTCTCTCCATCCCTGTGCTCTTGTGTCCTTTGTGTACATCAGCATCATCTGGCGAGGGAGCAGTGGCACCGGCGAGTGGGGATGCAGTAGCCCACGGTTCCAAGGAGGCAGAGTTGAGCGACGCCAAGGGGACCAGTGGGTTGGAGGGAGAGGGGAGTACCACGGGGAGGCAACTACCACTGGAGGTAGTGACTCTGATACCTCCTCAGATGGGAGCTCCCTGGTGGTGGCGGACCCTACTGGGCACACCCTTTCTATGCCGTCTTCTGCCACCCCCTTTGCCATCACCATCCTCCAAGTTGCTCCCCACCCAGTTGCCCGTGCCCGCTCACCCAGGAGGGTGGGTGTCTCCTTCGCCCCAGGCACCTCATCCCCTGATCTTTCAGCCCTGCTGCCCTCACGGAGGAGGCTGTTGACCTCCTGAGGACCATCTCTGTAGAGCAGACAACCACTGTGAATGCCATCCAGGGGCTAGCATTCCAGATGCAGCAATGCAGTGCATACCTGGAGGGCATTCACAGTGCCTTGTCTGGCTTACAGAGATCTTTTCAGGCTCTGGCCTCTTCTTTGATGGCAGCCAGTGTCCCTGGTCTTTCCGTTCCCCCTCCCACCATCTCTACCCCTTCCAGCACCCCACTCCCTTCACCCATCCCAAGCACACGTACAGACAGCCATGCAAACAGATACACACACAAGAAGCCCACTGAAAAACACAAGCACCACACTTCCCAGCACAGGCAGGCACACACCCAACATACCAAAGCACACAAAACAACATCCACTTCCCCCAGTGTGTCAACCTACCCTGCCACCCTGTCTGTCACCTCACCATGCATACCCACACACACTGCACCCTCAGTCACTGCTGCTGTCCCCATTCATGCAGTCACCACAACATCTGACATCCAGACATGCACCCCAGACACCACACCTGCACAACTACATTGACAGACACTTGCAGCACACTCACCAGACCTGCAGACACCCAGAAAACATGCATGTACACTGGCAGCCTGTCTTGTCCCACTGTGTCCACCCCCATCCTCCCAAAACACCCAACCATTCGCAGACATCGACACCCCACACATCCACCACACATCAGCATACTTTACAGGCACCTGCATCCACGTCCAGCACATCTACACCTGATGCAAGCACTCCCTCAACCTCCACTCCCAGACCTGCCTACAAATCCCCTCCAACTGCCCATAAGAAGTTTTTCCTCTCCTGTATTGAACTGTTCGAAACCCAATGGCCCACCCCGTCTCGTCCCTAAACGTGCCCATCTCCTTGCCCAGTCCACTCCTTCCACGTCCAAGTCCACCCTAGTCCACCCTTCCCATTCCCGTGCCCCTTCCCCAGGGAGGAAGAAGCCCTGTGTTTCCCCAGGTTTCTCTGCCACCCCCCGGTCCAAGCCCACTCCCCCTCCTTCCAAGGGCAAGCCCAAACCCCCTCCACCTCCCAAACCTAAGCCCAAGCACCCCCCTTCCAGACGTAAGTCCCCACCCCTGCCATCCCCTGCCCCTGTTCCCTGAGGTGCCTGGCTGCCCCATTGATGCCCCTTTCCAGTGGAGTACCCTTTGCACACGATAAGAGTCAAGTTCGGGCTATATTGGCACTTCAGGGACTTACCGATGGACTGGCCAATGGCCTTATTTGGACATTAGTTTTGATTTGTCAAATAAATTTCAGTGCCCAGTAGTGCTATTGGCACAATATAGTGACGTTGTTTGCGTTTCACTGTTGGGGTGTGATGTGCGCATGTGTGTTCTTTGGTGCAGGTCTTTGTTGGCATGTGTCTGGTAAGTACATTTTGTTATGGTTTGTTTGGCTTGGGATGTGGGAGGGGTTTGGAGTGCGTTGCATGGTGGGTAGGGTGGGTGTGTAACTAGGCCCTTTCTTCCCATGTGTACTAGGTTGCAGTACTTACCATCGTCGTCTTCGTCATAATACGAATATAAAAAATAAATAAATAATTGGACCTCCCACAATGAATACATGTAATCACATGTATTCTATAAAAATACAATCAAATACATGACTGCTTACATAGTATTCTGGTCAGCCAGGTTCTACTAAAGTGTAAAAGTATCCACAGTATGACTATTTACACATTGGCTTTGAGGTCCTCCTCCTTTGACACCTACTCTTAACCAGGATATGAATGGCATAAGATTAAAGTGATTGCTCATACTCAGGGCTGACTGCTGCTCTTTTTTTCACTAAACAAAGCACTGTTTTCAGCATGATGCTTCTCTTGGCCAGGCACTGGCGCCGCCACCTTGAGATCAATTAAGATCACCCCATGGGGGCCCGTCCTTACTTTGAAGAGCTCTATTCTAGGGTCTATCAAATATAGCACTCTCTTGCATGCAAATAATAATGTTTCTTTCTACAGTTTTATATCCTGAAAGTGCATGTCATCTCAAAAATCGACTCTATGTTCCTAAAATCCTGCATTGAAATTTTGACCTTGACTTAAAACTTCTGATTGTTGCCTCTCTTTTTTTCTTTGAGTGTCCCTCTCCCCATGTCTTTCATATGACTTCTCTCTCTGTACTTGTATTTTTTGCAAATTGCAAATGCCTCATCTCAAAGGACACAACCTGTCCTTTTTTGAAAGTCATACCCTGAAACCTATCATTACGTAATCTCCTACAGCTCATCTATTAATCCCACCTACCATCTGCATGCACTCAGCCCCCACCTCTCACTAATGATAACAACTGACTCTTACTAATTTAATCACCACAAAGGCATTGAGTAAATGCATGGAATGGCCTCATTGAGGTCACAAAGCTAACCTAAAAAAACAAGGTGGAGGATGGTCTTAATACCAACTTCGAAATGGAATACTATTTGGGAACATAATGATAAATTGGAATAATTAACTTGGGAATATGTATTTTCTTTACAATTTATTCTCCACTCATTCTGACTTATTAAGTTCATCAAGCCTGTATTGTTCAAGAATCTGTCTCAAATTTAGTCTTTGTATTATATTGTGTCTCAGCTGCACTAAGATATTGGTTTAATTGTTAAGTGAATGGATTATATTGACTGATGCCCAACTTAGAGGTGCACATATTCTACATATTTAGTAAGCATAAACACTTACTTAGATATATTAGGGTGTATTTATTGTGATATAATACTATTACACAATACTGCAATGGTAGATTATCATTAATTTTTCATATGTCTGCCTTTTTGTAATCTATATATTTTGTGTATACTCGACAATGTGGTGTTTATACATAATATGAGTGTGGCACGTCACATTTACGTTTACTCTCTCTCTCTCTTTGTTACATTAACCACTTACTCATATACCTCTGTGATATTGGTTATAAGTCTACTCTGTTGGGTTGTGCGATGGACATTCCTGCATCACACACTTACACTTAGACATATTGTCATATGCGGACATGTACAGCTATGGATATAACTATGGAGCACGGGGGAAGGGGTTCTCCCCGAAGGTCAATATCTCGCCTCGGATTATGGCGACGCTTAGCTTTAAGAATTCCTCGTGAGTCAATGGTTATTCTCATGAAAAGAGTAATAAGAATCTGGGGGCCGTCTATTTGCTCGTTGTTCATACCGGTTGTGTTATTATACTGCGAACTCTAGTTATATTCAGTTCCAAGATGGCGCCCATAAAGTGGGTTAGTCCTTTTTTCCTTCTCGTGCCATTACATAAGGATGATTAATATATTCAGAATTCTCCCGGACGTGTCAACAGTCATTAATTACTTAGAGCGACGTTCATGGTAAACTTTCCCCGTCTTATAGCTGGCATTTTTCGTGATTACAATTGATCTTGATATACGCCCACTGGCTATACCGATTCAGTATTTTACACTCGCGACCAGGAGATTGTGCACATGTTCTAAGATGGCGCCCATAGGAAGGGGTTAGTCCACTTTCTATCCTCATGCCATCAACGCGAGGAGGCTTTAAGTTTGAATCCTCCCCGGTTGGGTCGACCTTCGATAAGGGCTATTTGATACTGAGGACGCCGCGGGAGAATTTTGACCGCGGTCGGCTTCTTCTTCAATATTGATACTAACTTTGACGATGGGTGAGTGACCAGTTTGGTCGGTTGGGACTCAGTGACTGTTTAGTTTTAGTTTTTTATTGGGGATCGTTCATAATTATGTCTATCTAGGCTTACCATGCCTAAACTTAGTATATTTTCTCTCTTTCCTTATTTTTCACACGTAGGAAACAGTTTGGAATACCTCATTTACGACCTAAATTTGGACTATTTATACCTTATTCAGGTAAGTCTGGGACCATTGGCCATATTTGCATGTAACCCTTTTGGGGACGGTTTTCTGTTCAGGCATGCACGAGACATGGATGATTACATAGTTTGTTTATGGTTATTTTCCACAGACTATAGAATTGTTTTAAGGAGACTGGTTGCACACGCAGACTTTCTTAAGTTAAGGTATGTTTCGGATTATGGGGTTTTTACAGTTGAGTATTTAGGGCTTTGATGGTTATTCTGACTTGGGCTTAAATGTTATTGGATAGTTTGCACTGAAAAAGCTATTATTTTCTCGCGCACTTTGTTGATGACTGGGTTTCTGTGGTTAGTATTTTCTCTAATTTGGAGACATGCACACTCATATTATGATAAACCCTGTACACATGGGATATTCACATGTATGTTCCCATTTTGGTGTTTTTACTGTATGGACAGTGCGGATATCATGCTTTTAGGTAATTTTATTCCGGTGAGGGGGTAACATTTCAGTTTCCACTAGATTATTGGGCACATGAAGTCACGAATGGCATGTCTTTTGTTTGTGTTCTCACAAAATGTCATGATAAGATAAATTTATGGTCTGCTCTGAACAGTTTTGAATATATACTATGGTTGTAGTCATTGTTCTCATTTATTTTCAGCCCTGATGAAGTCTGTGAGAGTATTGTTCTCATAGGACGAAACACGTGTTGGCTGTATGTGCTACATGAATATTGACTTCAATGCTGTGTTTGCTACACAAATACTGACCTCAAGGACGACTTTTTGTTTGTTATTATGAACTTTTCTGCTTCATGAATAAATTGAGAATGAAACTCTCCATGGTGTTAATGCCAATATACATTGCATAATTGATACATCACTGACTTCTAATTACACGTTCATGGGTGCCCTGACAGCTGTTTTTGTCACTGTGAGTTTCCCTTGAAACATTAGAGGAATTTGGAAGATCCTCTTGCCAGGAGCACCATGATAAGATTGGAATGTTAATGTTATTATGTGGACTCACTGTGAGCGCCCAAATCCTATGACTTGCTTCCTATGTGCTTTCATTTGATTCATGCACTGAATTAACTACTAACCTTGGGTTCCAGAGCGGCAAGCTTCAATGCCTCGTCAGGAATAGAAAGCCCCATATCAATGCAACTAAAATACATTACAATACTAACAAGAACTTACAATGCAGTGGGTCTCGCGTTTGCTCGAGTTAGAGCAATTAGCGTTGTAAGTTCCCAACTGGACTTTTCTTGCCACATAAATTGAAAATGAAAAGTAAAACAGTTGACATGAGCAAGCCAATTCAAAGCGCCACGGCCGCCATAAGTATGGGCGTGAAGGAGAGACACAAAAGAAAAAAGTTTACTCACAGGCAAATGTGTTGGCAAACATGCAATTATCCATGTAACAGAGTTGATGGCCAAGGCGGTAACAAAACTGCCCCAAGGAGGGACAAACGTAAAACATTTACCAATGATAACAAAGGATTTTTGAAAGGCAAGCCCATGAACGAGTGATGGTGATGGGTGTGGTTAAAAGCCCTCAGACAGATTACAACACGTCAGAGCACTTGCTCTCGAACTAAAAAGTATACATTTTCCATTCCCCTTAATGTGATCATCCTCTAAACACCTAACAGCACCTGCATTTTTGAGTCAAAAGGTTGACAGACATGACAGTTCCAATATTTGACTCAAAATTCCATCTTAGCCTAAATGTTGGTGTGTACGCCTACTGAAAAGTACAGATGTAGATGCAAGTGATATCAGGTGAATACACTTCTTTTCATTTACTTTTAACTATAGATCAGGAAAGAAATGCCTCATACTTCCCTCATCAAACTTCTGTAATGATTTGGATGGAATTACTCCCTGCCTCTTAGTGCCATCCCTCCAATGTTCAGAATGCCAAGTCACTTTGCTTCATGTTTGGAAGCTAGGATGCTACCTTTCCAAGAGTAGCCTACAAAGGCCTAGACTGCAAGATAAATATTATTTTAAACAAAATCATATGTATTTATTTGTAACATGACTTTTCTGCCTGTGTTTACTGTAGGAAAGTACCATCTTGCCTGGCATATTACCCCCATTTTTTACTGTATGTATGTTTGTTTTTGCCTATGTGTCACTGGGATCCTGCTAGCCAGGACCCCAGTGCTCATAAAGTATCCCCTCTATGTGTTCCCTGTGTGGTGCCTAACTGTATCACTGAGGCTCTGCTAACCAGAACCTCAGTGTTTATGCTCTCTCTGCTTTTAAAATTGTCACTGCAGGCTAGTGACTAAATGTATCAATTCTCACTCATTGCCACACTGGAACACCCTTATAATTCCCTTGTATATGGTACCTAGGTACCCAGAGTATTGGGGCTCCAGGAGATCCCTATGGGCTGCAGCATTTATTTTGCCACCCAAAGGGAGCTCAGACAATTCTTACACAGGACTGCCACTGCAGCCTGAGTGAAATAACGTCCACGTTATTTCACAGCCATTTTACACTGCACATAAGTAACTTATGAGTCACCTATATGTCTAACCCTCACTTGGTGAAGGTTAGGTGCAAAGTTACTTAGTGTGTGGGCGCCCTGGCACTAGCCAAGGTGCCCCCACATTGTTCAGGGCAAATTCCCCAGACTTTGTGAGTGTGGGGACACCATTACACGCGTGCACTACAGATAGGTCACTACCTATATGTAGCGTCACAATGGTAACTCCGAACTTGGCCATGTAACATGTCTAGGATCATGGAATTGTCACCCCCAATACCATTCTGGTATCGGGGGGACAATTTCATGCATCCCGGGTCTCCAGCACAGAGCCCGGGTACTGCCAAACTAACTTTCCGGGGTCTCCACTGCAGCTACTGCTGCTGCCAACCCCTCAGATAGGTTTCTGACCCCCTGGGGCCTGGGCAGCCTGGTCCCAGGAAGGCAGAACAAAGGATTTCCTCTGAGAGAGGGTGTTACATCCTCTCCCTTTGGAAATAGGTGTGAAGGGCCTGGGATGAGTAGCCTCTCCTGGCCTCTGGAAATGCTTTGAAGGGTACAGATGGTGCCCTCTCTGCATAAGCCAGTCTACACCGGTTCAGGGATCCCCCAGCCCTGCTCTGGCGCAAAACTAGACAAAGGAAAGGGGAGTGACCACTCCCCTGACCAGCACCTCCCAGGTGAGGTGCCCAGAGCTCCTCCAGTGTCCCAGACCTCTGCCATCTTGCATACAGAGGTGTGAGGGCACAATGGACAGCTCTGAGTGGCCAGTGCCAGCAGGTGACATCAGAGACCCCTCCTGATAGGTGGTTACCTTTCTAAGTAGCCAATCCTCCTCTGTGTGCTATTTAGGGTCTCTCCTGAGGGCATCTCACCAGAAAACGAATGCAAGAGCTCACCAGAGTTCCTCTGCACTTCCCTCTTCGACTTCTGCCAAGGATCGACCGCTGACTGCTCCAGGACGCCTGCATAACTGCAACAAAGTAGCAAGAAGACTACCAGCAACATTGTAGCGCCTCATCCTGCCGGCTTTCTCGACTGTTTCCTGGTGGTGCATGCTCTGAGGGCTGTCTGCCTTCACCCTGCACTGGAAGCCAAGAAGAAATCTCCCGTGGGTCAACGGAATCTTCCCCCTGCTAACGCAGGCACCAAACGTCTGCATCACCGGTCCTCTGGGTCCCCTCTCATCCTGACGAGCGTGGTCCCTGGAACACAGGAGCTATGTCCAAGTGTCTTCGACAGTCCAGTGGCCCTTCTGTCCAAATTTGGTGGAGGTAAGTCCTTGCCTCCCCACGCCAGACAGTAATCCTGTGTACTGCATGAACTGCAGCTGCTTGGGCTTCTGTGCACTTTTGCAAGACTTCCTTTTTGCACAGCCTAGCCCAGGTCCCCAGCACTCCATCCTGCATTGCCCAACTCGCTGAGTTGGACTCCAACGTTGGGGGACCCTCTTTTGTGACTCTGAGTCGACCACTGTCCTCAGATTTTCTAAGTGCCTGTTCAGGTACTTCTGCGGGTGCTGCCTGCTTCTGCATGGGCTCTCTGTGTTGCTCAGTGCCCCCTCTGTCTCCTCCTCCAAGGGGTGACCTCCTGGTCCTTCCTCGGCCCTAGCAGCACCCAAAATCCTCAACCGCGACTCTTGCAGCTAGCAAGGCTTGTTTGTGGTCTTTCTGCGTGAAAACAACTCTGCATCTTCCAGCACGCCGTAAGACATCGTCTGTCCAAAGGAGAAGTTCCTGGCACCTTCCATTGTTGCAGAATCTTTGGCTTCTTCCACCTGGAGGCAGCCCTTTTGCACCTTCCTCCGGGGTTTAGTGGGCTCCTGCCCCCCCAGGACACTTGCGTGACTCTTGGACTTGGTCCCTTTCCTTTACAGGAATCCATCTTCAGTGTTTTGCAGTCCGTTGTTGTCCTTGCAGAATCCCCTATCTCGACTTTACTGTCTTTCTGGGGTAGTAGGGTAACATTACTCCTACTTTTCAGGGCCTTGAGCGGGGGGTTTCTTGGACAACATTAGTGTTTTCTTACACTCCCTGCGACCCTCTACACACTACACTAGGCCTAGGGTCCATTTGTGGTTCGCATTCCACTTTTGGAGTATATGGTTTGTGTTGCTGCTAGGCTTCTTTCTCCCTATTGCATTCTATTGTGTCCTACAGTGTTTGCACTACTTTTCTAACTGTTACTTACCTGGTTTTGGTTTGTGTGCATATAATTTGTGTATATTACTTACCTCCTAAGGGAGTATATCCTCTGAGATACTCTTGGCACATTGTCGCTAAAATAAGGTACCCTTATTTTTAGTAACACTGAGTATTGTCTTTCTTATGATATAGTATCTATATGATACAAGTGGTATTGCATGAGCTTTGTATGTTCCTAGTTCAGCCTAAGATGCTCTGCTATAGCTACCTCTATCAGCCTAAGCTGCTAGAACACCTCTATTCTACTAATAAGGGATAACTGGACCTGGCACAAGGTGTTAGTACCATTGGTACCCACTATAAGCCAGACTAGCCTCCTACAGCGAATGCTAGACATTTTTATGGGCGAGCGCAAAGCGCTCCGTCCATAAAGTAATCTCTCTTTGGGCTTCAAACCACGCCCAGGTCACGTCAGTCTCTTTCATTGGTTCCTGAGCTTGCTCTTTAAAACCTGCTTGCTTTCATTTGTGAAAGGCATGCATACGTCAGGCCTTTTCTGGTGTTTAGCCCGCCTACACAGCACTGGTAAACTACCAAAAACATACGAGGCTCGATGTTTTGAGCCTGGGGTCCGGACTACTTTATCTGTTAATTTTCCCCGCAGCGCGATCGCGCTGGGGTTTACATAGCATGATCGCGCTCAATTTTTCCATTTTCAATTGCAGCGCGATTGCGCTGCATTTTACATAGCGCAATCGCGCTGTGTTTTTTTGCTTTTTATTTGTGTGGCAAGAAAAGTTAGGTTAGGAGTTTACAACGCAAATAGCTCCAACTCGAGCAAATGTGAGCCCCGTTGCTTTGAAAATGCTTGTTTATTCTGTGTCAGGGCCAGAGGCTCTGATTATGCTTTTTTAAAGCTGTCCCACCACAACTGAAGCAATATTGATAATGGGCTTCCAATAAAAGGAAAAACAACAAGTGATGGACGGAATGCTGAACATTGTCAAACATTCACCCCCAGTCACAGATCTGGGTTTAATCCATCGTTTTTTTGCTGCCCATGCCATTCCAGTTTGGACCCAGCCATATGCAAATCAGTCTTGACCCTGTTCCCCATGGGAACAGTCCAGCCCGAACTGCTAGGCCAGGTCTTCCCTGGACTGGAAACAAGCATCTTGGGACCGGTTTCGGGGTTTCACCCCTGATCAGCCAGGCTAGCTTGAATCCAGTGGCATGGGAAGCACGGGACCCACGTCTGGGCATACCCTTCCCACTTAGGGCGACAAATGCAAAAACAACAAGTGATGGACGGAATGCTGAACATTGTCAAACATTCACCCCCAGTCACAGATCTGGGTTTAATCCATCGTTTTTTTGCTGCCCATGCCATTCCAGTTTGGACCCAGCCATATGCAAATCAGTCTTGACCATGTTCCCCATGGGAACAGTCCAGCCCGAACTGCTAGGCCAGGTCTTCCCTGGACTGGAAACAAGCATCCTGGGACCGGTTTCGGGGTTTCACCCCTCATCAGCCAGGCTAGCTTGAATCCAGTGGCATGGGAAGCACGGGACCCACGTCTGGGCATACCCGGAATGCTGAACATTGTCAAACATTCACCCCCAGTCACAGATCTGGGTTTAATCCATCGTTTTTTTGCTGCCCATGCCATTCCAGTTTGGACCCAGCCATATGCAAATCAGTCTTGACCCTGTTCCCCATGGGAACAGTCCAGCCCGAACTGCTAGGCCAGGTCTTCCCTGGACTGGAAACAAGCATCCTGGGACCGGTTTCGGGGTTTCACCCCTCATCAGCCAGGCTAGCTTGAATCCAGTGGCATGGGAAGCACGGGACCCACGTCTGGGCATACCCTTCCCACTTAGGGCGACAAATGCAAAAACAACAAGTGATGGACGGAATGCTGAACATTGTCAAACATTCACCCCCAGTCACAGATCTGGGTTTAATCCATCGTTTTTTTGCTGCAAATGCCATTCCAGTTTGGACCCAGCCATATGCAAATCAGTCTTGACCCTGTTCCCCATGGGAACAGTCCAGCCCGAACTGCTAGGCCAGGTCTTCCCTGGACTGGAAACAAGCATCCTGGGACCGGTTTCGGGGTTTCACCCCTCATCAGCCAGGCTAGCTTGAATCCAGTGGCATGGGAAGCACGGGACCCACGTCTGGGCATACCCTTCCCACTTAGGGCGACAAATGCAAAAACAACAAGTGATGGACGGAATGCTGAACATTGTCAAACATTCACCCCCAGTCACAGATCTGGGTTTAATCCATCGTTTTTTTGCTGCCCATGCCATTCCAGTTTGGACCCAGCCACATGCAAATCAGTCTTGACCCTGTTCCCCATGGGAACAGTCCAGCCCGAACTGCTAGGCCAGGTCTTCCCTGGACTGGAAACAAGCATCCTGGGACCGGTTTCGGGGTTTCACCCCTCATCAGCCAGGCTAGCTTGAATCCAGTGGCATGGGAAGCACGGGACCCACGTCTGGGCATACCCTTCCCACTTAGGGCGACAAATGCAAAAACAACAAGTGATGGACGGAATGCTGAACATTGTCAAACATTCACCCCCAGTCACAGATCTGGGTTTAATCCATCGTTTTTTTGCTGCCCATGCCATTCCAGTTTGGACCCAGCCACATGCAAATCAGTCTTGACCCTGTTCCCCATGGGAACAGTCCAGCCCGAACTGCTAGGCCAGGTCTTCCCTGGACTGGAAACAAGCATCCTGGGACCGGTTTCGGGGTTTCACCCCTCATCAGCCAGGCTAGCTTGAATCCAGTGGCATGGGAAGCACGGGACCCACGTCTGGGCATACCCGGAATGCTGAACATTGTCAAACATTCACCCCCAGTCACAGATCTGGGTTTAATCCATCGTTTTTTTGCTGCCCATGCCATTCCAGTTTGGACCCAGCCATATGCAAATCAGTCTTGACCCTGTTCCCCATGGGAACAGTCCAGCCCGAACTGCTAGGCCAGGTCTTCCCTGGACTGGAAACAAGCATCCTGGGACCGGTTTCGGGGTTTCACCCCTCATCAGCCAGGCTAGCTTGAATCCAGTGGCATGGGAAGCACGGGACCCACGTCTGGGCATACCCTTCCCACTTAGGGCGACAAATGCAAAAACAACAAGTGATGGACGGAATGCTGAACATTGTCAAACATTCACCCCCAGTCACAGATCTGGGTTTAATCCATCGTTTTTTTGCTGCCCATGCCATTCCAGTTTGCACCCAGCCATATGCAAATCAGTCTTGACCCTGTTCCCCATGGGAACAGTCCAGCCCGAACTGCTAGGCCAGGTCTTCCCTGGACTGGAAACAAGCATCCTGGGACCGGTTTTGGGGTTTCACCCCTCATCAGCCAGGCTAGCTTGAATCCAGTGGCATGGGAAGCACGGGACCCACGTCTGGGCATACCCTTCCCACTTAGGGCGACAAATGCAAAAACAACAAGTGATGGACGGAATGCTGAACATTGTCAAACATTCACCCCCAGTCACAGATCTGGGTTTAATCCATCGTTTTTTTGCTGCCCATGCCATTCCAGTTTGGACCCAGCCATATGCAAATCAGTCTTGACCCTGTTCCCCATGGGAACAGTCCAGCCCGAACTGCTAGGCCAGGTCTTCCCTGGACTGGAAACAAGCATCCTGGGACCGGTTTCGGGGTTTCACCCCTCATCAGCCAGGCTAGCTTGAATCCAGTGGCATGGGAAGCACGGGACCCACGTCTGGGCATACCCTTCCCACTTAGGGCGACAAATGCAAAAACAACAAGTGATGGACGGAATGCTGAACATTGTCAAACATTCACCCCCAGTCACAGATCTGGGTTTAATCCATCGTTTTTTTGCTGCCCATGCCATTCCAGTTTGGACCCAGCCATATGCAAATCAGTCTTGACCCTGTTCCCCATGGGAACAGTCCAGCCCGAACTGCTAGGCCAGGTCTTCCCTGGACTGGAAACAAGCATCCTGGGACCGGTTTCGGGGTTTCACCCCTCATCAGCCAGGCTAGCTTGAATCCAGTGGCATGGGAAGCACGGGACCCACGTCTGGGCATACCCTTCCCACTTAGGGCGACAAATGCAAAAACAACAAGTGATGGACGGAATGCTGAACATTGTCAAACATTCACCCCCAGTCACAGATCTGGGTTTAATCCATCGTTTTTTTGCTGCCCATGCCATTCCAGTTTGGACCCAGCCACATGCAAATCAGTCTTGACCCTGTTCCCCATGGGAACAGTCCAGCCCGAACTGCTAGGCCAGGTCTTCCCTGGACTGGAAACAAGCATCCTGGGACCGGTTTCAGGGTTTCACCCCTCATCAGCCAGGCTAGCTTGAATCCAGTGGCATGGGAAGCACGGGACCCACGTCTGGGCATACCCGGAATGCTGAACATTGTCAAACATTCACCCCCAGTCACAGATCTGGGTTTAATCCATCGTTTTTTTGCTGCCCATGCCATTCCAGTTTGGACCCAGCCATATGCAAATCAGTCTTGACCCTGTTCCCCATGGGAACAGTCCAGCCCGAACTGCTAGGCCAGGTCTTCCCTGGACTGGAAACAAGCATCCTGGGACCGGTTTCGGGGTTTCACCCCTCATCAGCCAGGCTAGCTTGAATCCAGTGGCATGGGAAGCACGGGACCCACGTCTGGGCATACCCTTCCCACTTAGGGCGACAAATGCAAAAACAACAAGTGATGGACGGAATGCTGAACATTGTCAAACATTCACCCCCAGTCACAGATCTGGGTTTAATCCATCGTTTTTTTGCTGCCCATGCCATTCCAGTTTGCACCCAGCCATATGCAAATCAGTCTTGACCCTGTTCCCCATGGGAACAGTCCAGCCCGAACTGCTAGGCCAGGTCTTCCCTGGACTGGAAACAAGCATCCTGGGACCGGTTTTGGGGTTTCACCCCTCATCAGCCAGGCTAGCTTGAATCCAGTGGCATGGGAAGCACGGGACCCACGTCTGGGCATACCCTTCCCACTTAGGGCGACAAATGCAAAAACAACAAGTGATGGACGGAATGCTGAACATTGTCAAACATTCACCCCCAGTCAAAGATCTGGGTTTAATCCATCGTTTTTTTGCTGCCCATGCCATTCCAGTTTGGACCCAGCCATATGCAAATCAGTCTTGACCCTGTTCCCCATGGGAACAGTCCAGCCCGAACTGCTAGGCCAGGTCTTCCCTGGACTGGAAACAAGCATCCTGGGACCGGTTTCGGGGTTTCACCCCTCATCAGCCAGGCTAGCTTGAATCCAGTGGCATGGGAAGCACGGGACCCACGTCTGGGCATACCCTTCCCACTTAGGGCGACAAATGCAAAAACAACAAGTGATGGACGGAATGCTGAACATTGTCAAACATTCACCCCCAGTCACAGATCTGGGTTTAATCCATCGTTTTTTTGCTGCCCATGCCATTCCAGTTTGGACCCAGCCATATGCAAATCAGTCTTGACCCTGTTCCCCATGGGAACAGTCCAGCCCGAACTGCTAGGCCAGGTCTTCCCTGGACTGGAAACAAGCATCCTGGGACCGGTTTCGGGGTTTCACCCCTCATCAGCCAGGCTAGCTTGAATCCAGTGGCATGGGAAGCACGGGACCCACGTCTGGGCATACCCTTCCCACTTAGGGCGACAAATGCAAAAACAACAAGTGATGGACGGAATGCTGAACATTGTCAAACATTCACCCCCAGTCACAGATCTGGGTTTAATCCATCGTTTTTTTGCTGCCCATGCCATTCCAGTTTGGACCCAGCCACATGCAAATCAGTCTTGACCCTGTTCCCCATGGGAACAGTCCAGCCCGAACTGCTAGGCCAGGTCTTCCCTGGACTGGAAACAAGCATCCTGGGACCGGTTTCGGGGTTTCACCCCTCATCAGCCAGGCTAGCTTGAATCCAGTGGCATGGGAAGCACGGGACCCACGTCTGGGCATACCCTTCCCACTTAGGGCGACAAATGCAAAAACAACAAGTGATGGACGGAATGCTGAACATTGTCAAACATTCACCCCCAGTCACAGATCTGTGTTTAATCCATCGTTTTTTTGCTGCCCATGCCATTCCAGTTTGGACCCAGCCAATAAAAGGACCAGTCTGCAGGCCTCAATATGTCCTCTAGGCGAGCACCTAACGAAAAAGATGTCATGGCCCCTCTTGTGGAACGAGCACCAAATTTGGAAATATCAATGACTACTTTGCTTAAGAGCTATCGCACCCACCTAGCCAAAGTCACTGATGTAACAGGACAGTAAGGTTTCAGTAGGGAAATTAGCAATTAACCCCCCCTACCAGAACAAAACTCTTCCGTAAGCCATCAGACATTGTACCACACATAGTTTAGGGTTATCCCCAAAACTAGGTTAAGAAACCGATCTGGAGTTGCATTTGGTATGACGGGATATGGAGAAAGTTACACCCTCAGATGAGAAAACTCTACCCGCCAAGTCTAGGACCTTAACATCTGAAACTCATTTACATGAGATCAAAAAAAAAGTAAAGTGGTGAGTTAAGCTGAACGTTGCTTTCTGGACAGAAATATATTATCAAGCCAGGCTTCCAAAAATGCAAAACTACATCGACATCCCATACAGTGGAATACCAAGGGGGAATGGACATCCAGATGCCCTTTAAGAGCTTACATACAATGGGAAGTTCACCAATGCGTTCACCCGTCACAAGCAAATGACCAGGGGAGATGGCTGATCTATAATTATTTACCGATCTGTAGACCAAACCTGAAGACGCCAAAGAGGACAAGAAATTCAGAACCAGACTACAATCCGCTGAAGTGGGATCTGCGTTCCATGTATGACACTAGGCACACCATTGTTTCCAAGCGGAAACATAATGTTTATGAGTGCCGAAGAACAGGCCTTGATGATAAAATCATTAGATTCCTGCGAAAGGCTTGTGAGGCTCCAACGTTCCCTGAAACTTTCCATACCACAAGAGAGAGGTGCTCTGACAGGATCAGAGGCTGCAGAAGTCCTAGAGGATCCAGCAACAGGTTCCACCTGTGAGGGATCAGAACAGGGTAAGCACAACTCATCTCCAGTGCCACTGGAAAACAAACTTGGGCTTTCCAAAAGGGTGATCAATAGGTTCCCCCGATTCTTTAGCCTGAAATCCCAGTTCTAAAATCTTTGTTAAGGGTCCAGCCATGTCCAGGAGTTTATCCTGGCATCCGCACCAAGCACAATCAATTCCCTTTTTTGAGTCCTTGGTAAATTTTTTCAGATAGGTAACCAGTGTAGGGTCAATCTTAAGGTTCTCCGTCACCTTGGGCGTGAAGTCCGATCTGGGACATACCTACCTTAGGCGACACATTACTTATTTTTGAAACCCATGTTGAATATGGGATTCAATATATTATGTCACCTCAGCTGGTGGGGTACAGAGTAATGGTCTGGGGTGGACAATACCTTCAGGTTCCAAAGTTAGTACTTAATCATAATCATAATCGAGGGGCGTGGCCAAGCAAGCTGGCCGGCGAGACGTGCTCCTAGTGAGCTCCTGCTATCCAGGCTAAAACCTTCCTTGATCCTGTGGTGCCTGTGGCGACTGGCACCCTCCAGCATTGTGGACGGAGCCCCAAGTGTGTCGGCATGACACAGCCCCATTTTTGAGGTTCTAACCTCAGAACTCGAAGGCGCATCCTTGGTGGATCGGAGCTGGCAGGAGGCCTTGAGGGGTGGCGACGGCCTGTCCCCTGCCTTGCGCTCCCTGTTGGGGGTTGTGTTCTTCCCCCGTGAGGACTTGAATCGGCTGGCAGCCTGTGGTGGGCTCGAGGTGACCTGTGAGGTGCCAGAGCGAAGATACTGAACAACTTGGGCAGGCCCTGCCGGGCGGGCACGGTCGGGGTAGTGGTCTGCCGGGGGCGTGAGGAATTGAGTAGCCTGTGAGCCGGGCAGCGGATGGGCTGATAGGACGCTGGAGGGAGGGCTGAGGGTGGCCGAACAACTTAAGACACATCTTGGTGAGGGACAGCCTTGGAGCTACACGTGGAGGAAAAGGTCTCTGGGTGGCTGCCTGGGGCCTGGTTGTGGGCCCCCTGAGACCAAGGGTGTCGGGCTTGCTGAAGGGTGCCCACGGGGGTGCTTGGACCTCCCTAGTCCGGGGCTGCCTACTGGGAGGTGGTGCATGACGGTGTCCCGAGGCTGGGGAAGTGGATTCTGAGCCTCTGATCCTGCAAATGTTGGGCACTTTTGCCATTTAACTGGGCTAATCAAGATGGAGATAAAGTTTGGTTCCAGGACTGCTCTGGAATGGGGCAACATCAGCGGACGGAGGCATCGCAAGGTAACACCATGGAGCAATATACCACTCCGGTGCCCCTACCGCAGCGCCAGTCCTGATTGGGGGGTCCAGAGATGGCCTGAGTGTGGCGACGAACACTGAGGAGCCATCGGGAGCTGAGATTCTTGTGGCTATAGAGGGTTCGAGGGTGGCCCTTGAAGACAAGATAGAAACAGAGGCAGTTAAGGTAAACCTCCTATGGGCAGATCTCAGGAAGGTCTCTGACAAGGGGGCAGAGGGCTCTATTGTGGAGCTGCAGACGGAGGTGGGGTCCTTGCGTAAACAGATGGTGCAAGCTATCTCCACGGTTGGAAGGCTGGAGGCAAGATTGGAGGATGCAGAGGACAGGTCCTGGAGGGATTCCCGGAGTGTGCGGAGGGGTCCGCAGCTGAAACTTTTGTGGATAATTGGATTAAGGACGTTCTACAGCCGGCTGGCCTGTCCAGAGTGTTCATGGTGGAGCGTGCTCATAGGGCCCTCGTTGCACCTCCAAGGGCTATCATTGCCCGTCTTTTGAATTATGAAGACAGAGACTGTGTTCTGCGGGCAGCCCGTGAGTCTGACACAGCGGTATTTGAGAACTGCAACATTTCCATCTATCCTCATTACACGAACAAGGTGCAGAACTCCAGAAAGGGGTTCCTGGAGGTGAAAGCGAAGCTCTGGGCCATGAACATCAGATATATGCTCCTGTATCCTGCGTGCCTAGAGGTGCTCTCCTGCTGCAGGTCCCACTTCTTCGGGCATTGGGAGGAGGTTTGGAGATGGCTGGAGATGTGGGATAAGGTCACTCTGGGCAGATCGGAGAGTACAGGTGGGGCGGCTCATCAGGTTTCTGAAGTGGACGGCCTGGACTGGAGAATTTGTGGGGGAAGCCAGCTGGAGGGTACTGTGGCTCAGGTGGCGGCTGAGGACTCTGCCCATAGAATTGAGATACAACAGGATGAGACAATGAAGGTGGTGACTGCTGGATCGAGTGTGGAGCTGGAACGGGGAGCGGACAAGGTCTCCGCACAGGTCTGACTGTTACTGACACCTGGAACTGGCTGTCGTGCCCTCTATCGGGGGGCCTGTGTCTGAGTGAAAGCACTTGGTCTGGGAGAAGGAGTGCTCCAGGACAATGATCAGGGTTCTGAAAGGGCGCTATCTAAACTTGGGTTGTATTGGACAGTGGGGGGGTCTATAATAACATTGAGTCATGTTGGGTTGGTTTTCAGTTAATAATATGTTGAAGCCGGGGTGGGGGGTGGTTACTCCACAGTTGTGGTAGGTCTTCACAACTGGGTAGTTGGGGATTAGGCTGTTGTTCTGGCAGCATCTATAGCATGGATCTTCAGTACGGTTTGTTGTGCTTGTTTTACTGTTTATCTGGGGTGGGGGAAGGGAGGTTGGGTTGTATGGCTGGCGCAGTTTATCTACATTTGGAGTTCATTCTAGCAGTGCAGGCAGGTATGCGAGGGAGGCAATGTGTATTCCCTTGTCCTTTCCCGGATGAAGGGGAGGTGAGGGTTCGAGTTATAGATGGAGGGTTGGAGGCTAGACTTTGACATGGGTCGACAGATTAATGTATTGATGTGGAATGTCAGGGGGTTGAAGAGGTACACCACGCGATATAGAGTACACTCATTTCTGAGGAGACACAAGGTTCATATCGCCTGCCTTCAGGAAACACATGACTGAGGAGGAAGCACAAAAACTACCCAAGAAATGGCGGGGTCAGATGTTCTCCTCTTATACAAGGGGAGTGACCATATGGGTGGCTCCGGGGGTCCAATTTACCCAAGTGTACAGTGAAGTAGATGTTGAGGGTAGATACGTATTTGTGGAGGGCACCTTGGATGGGTCACCCATCACTATCCTTAATACTTATGCACCCAACACAGATGATCTCTCCTTTTATGCCAAAATACCTGAGATCTTGGGGGACAGTGTGGACGGGCCTATTGTGTGGGTCGGTGATGTTAACTGTATATTGAAGGGGGAAAAGGATTGTCTCCCGCCCCAGTTAGGGACTAAACCATTGATGGTAAAATCTCTCATGGAAATTATGAGTAATCTAGGGTTATGGGATGGATGGAGGGAACTGCACCCGGAGGGCAAGGTTTTCACCTGTCATTCAAAAACATACAATACATATAGTTGGCTAGATCGGTTTCTCCTGGGCAGTTTCTCCTGGGCAGATTGAACAGTTCACAGGTGCTGGATGTCTCGCACCTGGGAGGGTTCTTATCTGATCATGCACCGGTGTTGATGCAATTGCAGTGGGGAGCCGATAATAATGGATCAGTACGTAGTTGGCGTATGCCTGATGACTTTCTGATGGATTGCGGGTGTTGGGATACATTGGGGGAGGCCATTAAAGTTTACATGGAATTCAACTGGAACACAATGACGTCTAGGGGCATGAATGGGAGGCTCTGAAAGCTGTAGTGCGTGGGGTCTGTATAGGTACCGCTTGTGGGATACGTAGACAGATGGAACAGGAATTCACAAGTGCGGAGGAGAAGTTAGCGGTTCTGCAGCACCAGCTTCCGGCCACAAAAGTGACTGACAGGGAGGAACCTAGTTTGTACACGGTGGTTAACAATTGTTGGGGTACCCTGAATAGGGTAACACTCAGAGCATATAGGCAGCGCCTGCACCGGGAGGGGGATAAATCTGGCAAACTATTGGCGTAGATCCTAAAACGATAGGTGGAGGCACCTTACATTGTGCATGTCAGTAATGCTAGGAGTGAGATGATCCCTAATCGTAAATAACTCCTTCAGGTGTTGGCGGAACATTTACAGAGAGTATCAAGAGCTGGTGCACCAATCCCAGAGGATGGCCTGGGGGAGTTTCTGTGGCAGATGCATCTCCCACGTTTGGAACTGTAGAGTAGGGATGCTGTGGAGGCTGCGATTACTGTGGAGAAGGTGAGCGAGGCAGTGGGTGCAATAACCAAGTCTAGGTCTCCAGGTGGAGATGGCTTCCGGGTTGAAATGCACCAAACGTTCTCCCTCCTCATATGGGAGAAGCTCCTGTTTGAGGAGGCCTGAATGCGAGGCATATTGCCAGAAACCATGCGTCAGGGCATTGTGTGCTTGATGCTTAAGCCTAGAGGGGATCCTAGTGACCCCTCTTCCTATCGCCTGCTTACTGTGCAGAACAGTGAGGTAAAGATACTCTGGAAGATTCTGGCTACTCTGCTTTGTGGGGTGATTTGGATCTTGGTGGACAAAGATCAGTGCTGCTTTATGCCTGGTCGCAGCACGACCTATAACTTGCTTCACTTGGCACATGTCTTGCATGAAACTGAGGGTGAGGAGGATGAAATGGTGCTTGTGTCCTTAGACCTGGAGAAGGCCGTCGACACAGTGGAATGGGGCTATCTTCTGGAGGTGCTGGAGGGCATGGGGTTTGGCCCATGTTTTTACACGTGGGTGAAGCTGTAGTATACTGCTCCCTCTGCAAGCGTTCGGGTGGGAGGAGAACTATTGGAATCCTGGGAGATTGGCAGGGGAAACAGGCAGGGATGCCCACTCTCGCCACTCCTCTTTGCCCTGGCTGTTGAGCTGTTGGCGATCAGGCTCTGGGTGGAGCTGGGACCGTGGGGTCTTACGGTGGATAGAAAAAGTCACTCCTGTTTCCCTTGGGTTCACTTTACAGTGTCCCTCAGGATGATTTGCCGAGGGTAGCACTTAAGTGGGAGATTGAGAGCTTCTGGTATCTTGGCATTTGGGTCACTCACACTGTGGCAGCACACGAGAAACATAACATAGAATGGGTGGTTACCGGCCTGGAGCGTTCGGTCTCGTTCTGGAACAGATTACCTCTCTCTGTAATGGGGAGGGTGGCTGTAGCAAAGCACCCCGGAGTAAATAAACCCAGGACACATACACAGTTCCAACCACTGCATTCCTTTTGTATGAATATGTAAAATGCAAAAACATGCACAACTGCAGAAATAAATAAATGCAGGCCCAAAGGCCAATCCAAAGTCACTAATGCTTACAGGGCAAAGTCCAATCCCCAACTTGACACCTGACAACATCGTGACTCCCCTGTTCAGGGGCATCATGTTAAGAATGGGCAGGCACCTCAGGGGGCGGGAGGTTGGGTGGTGGTTGAAACTCATTGTGAGGGGGCTACCTGCCCACTGGTTCTGGAGGGGGCTTCCTGCCCACAGGTTGAGGAGGGGGCTTCCTGCCCACTGGTTCTGGAGGGGGCTTCCTTCCCACAGTTTGAGGAGGGGGGTTCCTGCCCACCGGTTCTGGAAGGGGTTTCCGGCCCAGGGGTTGAGGAGGAGGCTGCCTGCCCACTGGCTCTGGTGTGGGCTTCTTGCCCACAGGTTGAGGAGGGGGCTTCCTGCTTACAGCTTGAGGAGGGGGCTTCCTGCCCACTGGTTCTGGAGGGGGCTTCCTGCCCACAGGTTGAGGAGGAGACTTCCTGCCCACAGCCACTGGTTCTGGAGGGGGCCTCCTGCCCACAGGTTGAGGAGGGGGCTTCCTGCCTACTGGTTCTAGAGAGGGCTTTCTGCTCACTGGTTCTGGAGGGGCTTCCCGCCCACAGGTTGAGAAGGGGGCTGCCTGCCCACTGGTTATTGATGGTTCCCCTTGGCCTCTGGTTCCGGATGCTGCTCCTTGGCCACAATTTTGAGTGGGGTCTCCTTGTCGAGGGATTTCTGTGGGGCCTCCCTGGCCTTGGATTTCTGTGGGCCTCCTTGGCCTTTGATTTCTGGGGGGCCTCCTTGGCCTTGGTTTTCTGGGGTGCCTCCTTGGCCTTTGATTTTTGTGGGGCCTCCTTGGGCAGGGATTTTGTTGGGGCATCCTTGGCCCTGGGTTTTGGAGGTGGCCCCATGGTCTTGGCAGTCTGTTTGGGAGAGCGCTGCACTTTAGCCCTCTGTTTTTTTTTGGGGGGGGGAGTGTCCTTGTTGCAGGGGGCCTGCTTCTCACTCATGTGCCCCTTTGTGGCAGCTGGAGACTTTTGGGATGGAGCTGTGTCACACTGGGTGCCTGAGGTATTGGGCTGGGGTGATATGACCTTCCTCTTATGGGCAGGAGAGGGGATAGGAAGAGGTCAAGGCTGGCAATGAAAACCTTCTTAGGAACAATGGGACGGTATGTGCGAGGAGGGATGGGAGTGGAGGTAAAGGCATTGGTTGTAGGAGGAAGAGGTGTGCTGGACTTGGGTGCAGGTGCATGAACAGTGTAAGTGTGTGAGATGGATGGCTGTTGGGGATCTGAGTGCGAACGTGTATGTTTTACTGGAGGGGGCAGACAGGGTGGGGGAGGACAAACATGACGTGTGTATGGATGTTGTGGTGGTGTCTGCAAGTGAGGTGGGTGTGCTGCATGAGGTGGTGGTGGTGGTGACTGCACATGTGGTGTGTGGGGTGCATGTCTGCGGGTCTGCCGTTGTGATGTGCAGTTGGCAGGGTCTGGGACTAATGATGCGGTGCATGCAGGTGTGAGTGCGGCTGTGACTATGAGGGAGGAGGAGGGGGACACAGTGGAGGCAGTGACAGTGGATGATGTTGTGTGTGCATCTGGGTATTGGCTGTGTGAGTGCTTGTGGACTGAAGTGTGCTGCTTGTGTGTTGTTTTGGGTGCATGCTTGTCAGAAAGTGTGCATGGGATGGGTTGGGGGTGAGGAGACTGGGACTAGGTAGTGGTAGTTGGATGGGGGACGGATGAAACAGGGACACTGGCTGCCATCAGTAAGGGCCTGAAACTATTTCTATAGGGCACCAACCCACGTGGATGCCCTCCAGGAAGGCACTGCATTGCTTCATCGGGGATGCCAGCCCCTGGATGGCATTCACAATGGTTGACTGCACTACAGAGATGGATCTCATGAGGTCAATAGCCTTCTCACTGAGGGCAGCATGGCTGACTGGGGCAGAGCCTGAGGTGCCTGGGGCGAAGGAGATGCCCACCCTCCTGGATGAGCGGGCACGGGCAATTCGGAGGGGGGAACCTGGGAGGGTGGTGCTGGTACGGGGCTGGCGGTAGAACCTGTAGCTGGGGTGGTCCCAGATGGGTCCCCCACCACCAGGGAACACCCATCAGAGGATGAATCAAAGTCAGTGGTGTCACTTTCTAAACCCGCTGTGGTGCTCCCCTCGCACTCCCTCCCACTGGTCTCCTCAGCGTTGATGGACTCTGCCTCCTGGGTCCCGTGGGCTGAAGCTCCCTCACTCGCCGGTGCCCCTGCTCCTTCACCAGATGATGCTAATGCACACATGGAGAGGATCACAAAAGGAGAGAGAGGGGGAGAGAGAGAAAGGGAGCACAGGGTCAATCTCAGCACCAACAGCACAGATGGCAGACACATCACTGTCACACACTGAGACTGAGAATGGGCAGTATGGACCACACTGGCATACCATTAGCTACGTACCACAGCAGGTAGGAGCCAAGCACTGCCAGCTACACACCCACTAGAACCAGCTAAGCCCTGTCTGACATGGGAAGCCACCTACCTAGCTATCTAATACATGCTTTCCACCCTATTAACCTGAGCTGGACCACACAGCAATATCTGAACTGGCATATTGGGGCATCCGCTGACTTGTACCCTGCACCCAAATACCATGTCCGGCAACAGAGATGGTTGACAAACACACTGTACTCACCCCCTTGTGGCTGCTGTGATGCCCTCAAGCGCCCATCCAGCTCTGGGTAGGCCACCGCCAGTATGCGGGCCATCAGGGAGGTCAGGTTCCAATGGGCACACCTCCCTCATTGAGAGGCCATCCCCAGCTGGGCCTCCGCGGTATTCCGGTCCCAGCTTCTCAGGTCCTCCCACCATTTCCTGCAGTGGGTGCTCCGCCTGCTATAGACCCCCACGGTCTGCACGTCCTTGACAATGGCACGCCACAATCCCTTCTTCTGATGGGCACCGACCTGCAGAGGAAACACAGAAGGCAGGACACTATGAACCTGACAATCCAGCCTGTCACACATATGGCAAACGAAAACCATTTCCCCTCAGGCACACACATGACCAGTACCCCTGCATTGATGCAGCCACCAGCCATACCCCCCAACTGACACACTGCCAGCACACACACACATCTCAATGCAGTCATGTCACAAGCAACATACCCATGATGTACTCACCTGTTGGTCTGGAGGCCCATACAACTGGCCATACAGGGGTAGGACCCCGTCCACGGGGCAATCCAACCACTCTGACGTGAAGGCTGGGGCCCTTTCCCCTCTTGCACAAGCCATGGCAGATTCCAGACACAGGTCACAGCAGCATATGCAGTGGAGATGTTGTTCTGTGGAAAGTCAGGAATCAAGTGAAGTGGTAGAAAGGAAATGGCGTCACGTCTGCGGCGGTGAACACCATCACCACCGGCGTTGATCATCATTGGTTCCCTTTATCCATAGAGGGCCATGTTAGCCAATGAGGAATTGCATGGCATTGCAGACCGCCTTCCGCCATGACGCGAATGCCAGCGGTGTGAGGTCACTTCCACCTGTCCCTGAATACAGGACAGGCGGATGTCATTTTCTAATGCTGGTACATATGTACAGATTAATTAGTGCGTCATTGTAGTTGAATGTACTCACGTACACAGTTCCAGTGTCCAACATACAAACCTGCTCTCTGTACACTGATGTAGTGTGTTCATGGTTCCTGTTGTCATACCTTTCTTACATTTCGATCCCTTAGGTACCAACCACTGCGGAGGGATAAGAGGAGATACACACCCGAGTAAAGACCCCTTGTGGACTTGGCTACACTAGAGGACCGGCACATCATACTCACCTATCGTCTGGACATGGCCACAATCACAGAGCTGTGTGAACAATTGGAGCTTGATCTGCTACCTGTTATCTGTAGCACCACAGCAATCCCCCCTCTTGTGCAGTTACACTCAGTACTCTATTTCCTGGCAACAGACTCTTTCCAGGTGGCAGTGGGCTTGGCTGCAGGGATGTCAAAGCCAATGTTCTCTTTTGTGCTTGCAAGGGTTTTGTCTGCCTTGCTCAAACACATATGCAGCTACATCGCATTCCCACTGGTAGATGATTTACCTACTGTGAAGGCTGGATTCTATGCAATGGGACATATACCTCATGTTATTGGGGCCATCAATGGGACCCATATTGCCTTATCCCCCCCCCAGGGCCAATGGAAAAGTGTACAGGAATCGGAAGAGTTTCCACGTCTCTGCCAAGTATCCAGGGTCAGTGCATGGTGCCTTTATCCTGAGGAATAGCAGTGTCCCACAGCTGATGGCACAACTACAGAGGCACAGAGTGTGGCTAATAGGTGAGCCTGTGTCCCCACCCAATGTTTGTAAGTGTATGCCTTCAGGAGTCACGGCCCATACCATTGTGCAGGGCTAATGTGTGTCCCTTACTTATTGCAGGTGATTCCATCTATCCAAACCTATCCCCTGTTAGAAATCCAAGAACAGGGGCTGAAAATAGGTACAATGATGCTCATAGGCGTACCAGAGTTGTAGAAATGACCTTCGGTCTCCTGAAGGCTAGGTTCAGGTGCCTCCAGCTGACAGGTGGATCCCTCTGCTACTCCCCTGAAAAGGTCTGCAGAGTTGTTGTGTGCTGCACGTTGCTCAATTTGGCCCTCAGACGGCATGTACCCTAGCTGTAGGAGGAGGAGGGTGACAATGCAGCTGTGGCAGCAATGGACACTGAGGACTGTGAGGAGGAGGACGAGGAGGAGGATGTAGACAACAGGTCACATTCTATCCAGCAGTACTTCCAATGACACTCAAGTAAGACTGTTGAACTAGACAGTTTTACATTTTAGTGTTGTACTGTGTGTCTGCAGCATTCCCTTTGCATCCCACCTGACTTTCACCTATTCCTTCCCTTACTGAAGATGTTGGTGTTGTTCCAACAGTGTACTGCTGTGATGTGTACAGACTGCTGAGACACATTGTTTAAGGATGGATCAACATGTCACTGGACATTTACACAGGATCATGCAGTTCATTACAGTTCATTACATTGTACATTACCTGTAGATAAAGCACTATTACTCAAGCTGTGTCCAAGGGTGTTTATTGAATATTGTTCTACAATAAGAAGTGCAATGTAGTGGGGTGATGGTTGGGAATAGTCAGGGTAGTGGTCCAGTCTGTTTGTAGCACAGGTCCAGTGTCCAAGGGGCAATAGGAAGGGGAGCAATGGCAGTTCAAAGTTGACAAGGTGACACAGTGGAACGGAAGGGGGACAGTCAGGAGGGGCTAATTTCCTGGTGGTGGTCGTGGCCTTGGCAAGTATCTCTGGTGTCTGTCTGGGTCGCAGTGAACGTTTGCGGGGTGGTTCACCTTCTGCGGGGGGTGCTGGTGGCCTGTGGGTCCTGTGGCAGGGCCTCCTGTCCACTAGCTGTAGCAGATGTGGAGGGCTGGTCAGTTGACTGGCTAGTGGAAGGGGCCCGCTGGTGTGATGTGTAGTCCCTCATGAGGTTGACCGTGTCACCCAGCACCCCTGCAATGGAGACCATGGTGGTGTTCAGGGCCTGCAATTCTTTCTTGATCTCATGGTGATGTTCCTCCTGCAGCCGCTGGTTCTCCTGCATGATGTTTATCAACTGACCCATCTTGTCCTGGGATTGTTGGTAAGCCCCAAGGACATTAGTGAGTGCTACCTGGACAGTTGGTTCGCTGGGTCTGTCCTCCCCCTGGCGCACAGCTGTCCTCCGAGTGTCCATGGCCCCCTGTGCCTCTGTCCCCTGAACCGTGTGTCCACTGCCACTGACCCCAGGACCTTCATTGTCTTGCCTGTGAGGTGTGGACTCGGGTCCCTGTAGAGATGGGCACATTGCTGATTGACGTGTCCTGTGAACAGAGGTCTGGGGACGTTGGATGGCTGCTGTGGTGTTGGATATTGAGGGGGAAGGCTCTGTGGTGGACTGGATGTGGGCTGGGGTAGCCAACTGACTAGTGGTCCCTGATGGGCCAGGGTGTTCATTCAGATCCAGAACTCCAGAGTTGCTGTCATCACTGGGGGCATCTTCTGGTGGGGGACTGGGTAGCCGTGGCACCTCCTCGCCGCTGAGATTTTCTGGGGCACCTGTGGGGATGTAAGTGGTGTATTATGCTACATGTCTGTGACATATTCTGCATCCATAGCTTCCCCTATATTGTTTCTGTTGCCCTGCCACCTTTGTTTGTGTATGCTGATGTATTGTGGGATTGTTAGTTCTCCATGCTGCGCATGCATTGGTGGTGGTTGTACATGCAGGGCTGGAAGGGATGTGCATGCAGTGGGTATGGCATGCATGTTTGTTAATTGCGGTGGTGCACTCTGTGGGATGGAGTGGAGTGATGGGTGTCAGGATGAGGGGCTGTGGTGGCATGCAGGTATGGGTGATAGGAAGTAAATGTTGACTCACCAGTGTCCAGTCCTCCGGCAACTCCAGTGAGTCCCTCAGGATGCAGGATTGCCAAGACTTGCTCCTCCCATGCTGTCAGCTGTGGGGAAGGAGGTGGGGGTCCACCGCCAGTCCTCTGGATAGCGACCTGGCGGCCTTGCTGCTATGGAACGTACTTTCTCTGGTCGGTCGTTCCACCTCTTCCTGATGTCGTCCCTTGTTCGTGGATGTTGTACCACAGCGTTCACCTAGTCCACGATCCTCAGCCATAGCTCCATCTTCCTGGCAATGGTTATCTGCTGGATCTGTGCTCCAAACAGCTGTGGCTCTACCCCGACTATTTCCTCAACCATGACCTGCAACTCCTCATCAGTGAAACAGGGGTGCCTTTGTGGGGACATGGGTGTTGTGTGGTGTGTGTGTTGTGCAGAGGATGTTTAGTGATGTAGTGGGGATTGGGGCGTTTGGTGCATAACGGATGAATGGGTAGTTGTGGTATGTGTGTGTAGTTGTCTTGTAGTTTGCATGGCTAGCTATTGCGGTCTTTTTGTGTTAGAAAAGGATTGTGGGTGATCTGGGTGTATGTTTTATAGTGCGGTTGGTAAGTGTGTGGGGTGTGGTTTTTTTTTGTTCTGGCTAATGTTGTCTTGTTTTGTCTTTGGGTGGTTTTCTCTGACATGGCGGTTTTCATCGCCAATGGTTTACCATCATTGAATGGCCGCTGTGGTGATTGGTGGGTCATTATTTGGAGGGCGTAGTATTTATGGCATAACGGTATGGGTGGTAGCGCTGACAGTTTATCACATTCAGTGGGTCTGGCGGATTTGTGGTTGTGGCTGTTTTCTGTTGGTTTTGTATGTATGTGTCATAATGTGGCGGACGGATGTCCACCTCCGCGGCGGTATGCAAGCAGCAGTCAGCACAGCGGTATTCCGTATTTACCACCAAGTTCATAATGAGGGCCATAGAGCCAAAGGAGACCAACTTGCAGGTAAGAACTTCCAACTCTGGCCTTCCTCCTGTAGGAGACAGATTGGGAATTTGTCTAAATGCTTGGTTATCTTTGACCTCAGATCCTTGGGTTATTTCTTACAGAGCTCTACAAAGATTGCAGGTTCCGTCACCTTCACAAACATCTAGGTTATACAGACCCAGTCGTTCTGGATTCCGAATCCAGAGAAGAACTTTTCTGGTGGCTGAGTCACTCAGATGCTTAGAATGGGAGAACGATTTTTTCTGCCGCCCCAGATCTTGTCTTAGAGTCAGATGCAAGTCGGACAGGGTGGGCGCAAGATGTGGTCAACTCTCGACTGGAAGTTCATGGTCCATTCAGGAGTCAACACTGCACATCAATTGTTTAGAGATGCTTGCAGGTTCCTTTGTCATCCAATCCTTTATAAAAGACAGGGTAAAATGCACAGTTCTTCTGAGGATGGACAACCTGTCTGCAGTCAGGTACATAAACCGTCTGGGCGGCACAAGATCCAAACCTCTGGCACTGTTGACCAGGAGTCTGTGGGAATTCTGTCTCCCAAGAAATATCTCATCAAAGCGGAATATCTCCCGGGCAAGCTGAATGTGGTGGCTGATTGGTTTTCCGGGGATATCTACGACTCAAGCGATGAGAGACTCCATCCTTCCGTATTCAATCATCTTTCTTCCGTCTTCTGCTCCTTGTCAATAGACCTCTTTGCTTCTCGTATCAATACCCAGCTTCCTTCCTTCTTCGGTTGGAGGCCGGATCCACTAGCGGTTGCGACAGAAGCTTTCCTTCAGTCATGGCCTCTTTCCCTCATCTATGCATTTCCCCCTTTCCTCCTCATTGCCCGGGTACTAGCTCAAGTCTGCAGACAGCAATCATCCCTCATTCTGATCACTCCATTCTGGCAGTCCCAGTCTTGGTACCCAACCCTATTAGAGCCAGCCTCAGACCTCCGAGTATTTATTCCTGATTTTCCTGATCTTCTTTTGAACCCTCAGGGTATTCCTCACAGTCTTGTCTTAGAGAGCTCTCTACATCTCACAGCTTGGAGAATTTCGGGTCTTCCTGGAGAACCCCAGGAATTTCGGAGGAGGCTGTCCAGTTTATCCAACAATCCTGGGCTCCGGGCACAAAAAGGGTTACAGGTCAGCCTGGTTGGCCTGGTGTAGCTGGTGTTTGGACAGGGATTCAGATCCCCTTTCAGCAGCTGTGACCTTGGTGGTATATTTTCTGGCTTCCCTGGCATCCCAGGGTAAGGCTTATCATACCAATAATACTTACTGATTTGCGAGCTCTTCAGAACATATCAGAGTGGAAGAAAGGCCTATTAGTGAACACCCGTTGCTTTGTAGACTATTAAAGGGAGTACGCTTTGCTAAGTCTCCAGTTCCCAAATACAACGTTATGTGGGATGTGAATGCAGTACTTTGCCTATGTAACGCATGGCCGGATAATGTTGATTTATCACTCGAACATTTGTCTGCCAATTTGACTATGCTCTTGTGTTTAGTTTCTATCAAACGTGTATCTGATGTCAAGGCTCTGGATATTTCCTCCTTCCGATATTCCTCTGTAGGTGTTTATTTTCAGGTCAGTAGGCGTACCAAAACTAATTTATCATCTGTACATTATCCCTTTTTCCCCTCTCAACCTAAGTTGTGTATTGGTAATTGTTTAAAAACATATGTTTCTCGACCTGCAGATCTCAGGAATATCTCCTCTTCCTAACTGCTTATTTTCTTTCAGAAAAAAGATTTGTTGTTTTCATGGCTGCTGTTTATTAAAGTAAGAAAAGAATGCATAATACTTGCCTCTGTGTCTTTAATAAATTCTTGCCTTTCAGACATCAAGGCTAGGAAAGTCTCAATTCTGTGAGCAAATGCAGCAGGGAAAAGACTCTGACGATTGCGGGCAGCGAGTAAATCAGAAACGATATTACAAACACAAACGTGAGTCGGGTTGATAGCATAAATCAATACAGTTATAAAATACTTAAACCATCTAGAAATGGGTAATAAGCGTTGAGGTACTTAACTAGCTGCGGAGCAGCAATGAAAGAGGAGGTGTTAGTGTGTTTAACTGAATATATAGGGTCTTGGCTCTATGGTTGGTCAGATGATGTATTGATTCATGGGATTTGTAGTGTTTTTTTGATTTCTAATTGGCTGCTGAGAAAATTAAAGAAAAGAAAGAGAAGCATAATCGGAGCCTCCGGTCCTGACATAGAATTCACACTTACATAGAATTCACACTTACATACATTCTCTATCACATAAACACACTCTCACCCGCAAGCATGCACCCAACATACATTTAAAAGCATTTTTTACTTATCTCAGATGCCATGTATGGGCATATTCGGGCTAATTGTAGTCCATTTTTATTACACTAATAGTGAATAATATGGTATTATTCACTACTAGTGTAATAAAAAAAACTGACAGAAAACTAAGAGAATGGAATCCCAACCGGTCCAGAACGATGAGCTTCCCCCTGTTTTCCAGGCACTGAATGTTGCTACTTCTGAGACCAGGGGTCGCAAACGGCCAGCCACGGGTCACAGCAATGACCCCTAGAGACCCCTAAATGACATCCATGACTCACTATTTCATACATGGCAACATTTTAGAACAAGAAAGTGGGAGGTTTAAAAAAAAGCGGGGGAAGGCATTTTCCCCTTCTAATTCTTTTAAAGAGAATTTTAGGCAGGTGAGATCTAAAATAAAACCATTTTTTCGACAAAAATCGAGAGTCTCCTATCTGAATAGGGTCTGCTGGCATGCATACTATCGAAAGTATGTTTTCATTTTTTTTATCTGGTATAATTATTTTTTTTACCCCTTCTGTGCCGCGGACGTAACGGTTACGTTCCGCGGCACAGTGCTCCTGTGCCGAGGACGTAGCCATTGCGTCCTCGGCACGGAACACGGAGGGAGCGCTAGCGTTCCCTCCTTGGGGTTCCCCCCACGCTCCCAAGGTGGGGATGGAAGGGGAAGAGCTTCCCCTTACACCCCCACCCTCCCCCCCCCCCACCCCCCTGTAATGATGTCAGCGCACGATCGCGCGCTGACCTCATTACCCAGTGCCGGTCGCACTGGAAGCCATTTGCTTCCAGTGCGATCCACGGAGAAACAGGTAAGCGGGTGGGGGGTTTGGGCCAAAGAGGCACTGGGGGAAAGGAAAGGCTTTTCCTTTCCCCCGGTGTCTCTTTGAGCATTCCTGCTGCCCGATCGCATTGCGATCGGGCAACAGGAATGCCCACTAGACGCCAGGGATTTATTTTTTGTGTGTTTTTGTTAAGTGTTGCATCGGGGAGCGGCCCTTGGGCAAGGGTCGCTCCCTTTTGGGGGCAACTTTATTGTGGCCATTTCTTGGGGGCAGATCGGCCTATTATTTTTAGGCCAATCTGCTGCCAAGGGGGGCAGAATCCACTAGACACCAGGGATTTTTTTGTTTTTTTGTTTGCATTGCTTGTGTGTGGGAGCGGCCCATTGGGCAAGGGTCGCTCCCTTTTGGGGACATCTTTATTGTGACCATATCTGCCCCCCTTGGGGGCAGATCGGCCTATTATTTTTAGGCCGATCTGCCCCCAAGGGGGGCAGAATCCACTAGACACCAGGGATTTTTTTTTAATTTTGTTTGCATTGTTTGTGTATGGGAGCGGCCCCTTGGGCAAGGGTCGCTCCCTTTTGGGGGCATCTTTATTGTGGCCATTTCTGCCCCCCTTGGGGGCAGATCGGCCTATTATTTTTAGGCTGATGTGCCCCCAAGGGGGGCAGAAGCCACTTAGACACCAGGGATAGTGTGTGTGTGTGTTAGTGGGGGGGGCGACCTTGGGCACGCGTACCAAGGCCATTTCTGCCCCCTTTAGTGACAGATCAGCCTAATATTTTAACCACTAGAATGCCAGGTTTTAAAAAAAATATGTTTATTTATGTGGGGGCGTTCCCTTGGGCAAGGGGCACACCCCCCCCAAGGGGGGCATTGAACTGTTGGCCATTTCTGCCCCCCTTGGGGGCAGATGGGCCTATTTCTTTTAGGCCCAGCCACGTGGCACCAGGGATAGTGTGTGTGGTTTGTTTTTTGTTTGGGGGTGGGCGCTTGGGGACACACTACTAAAGGTATTTTCTGCCCTCCTTGGTGCAGATAGGCCTTTTTTTTTAGTAGGCTCATCTGCCCCTATGGCAGAATCCACTTATGTACCAATTTCTAAATGCTTGATGGTGGGATGTTTGTCAACTGACGAAGTATTTGCATTTGTGATAAATTTTTTCCTCCTTTTGACGGTGGTTGACCTGCGGTTTGCATAGTTGCATGTTTTAGGTACGTAAAAACAATTTACTCCAAAGGAGTATTGTTGCCATGCATGAATGACATGTTTGTAGGTGGTGTACTAAATGCAGGTTTGTGTGAAATTGTCCTTAGATTTGTGCACAATGATATTTGTATTGTCTTATTTCTAATGTACTTTTCTTTCTTTCTTTTTAGTGGGATATCATTGGTGATTGCTGTGTCTGCGCAGAGTAGTTGCTGGTGATTCAAGCTTTTTCAGGCAAGTGAGCTGTATAGTTTTTGAGTTTATAACTCTTACTAATAAAGCTACACTTTATTACTTATCTTACACAGTGCTGGTTGTTGGTGGTGCATTTGTCCAGTTAATTTTAGTAGGAAAGATCATGGCTAGCCGCAGGATGACCGCTCAGCAGGTGGTTGGTATGCTTTTTGAGTCATTGTCTGATCATGATTATGAGACGGACTCTGCATCTGAGGCAGAGGAGGAAGTGAGGGATTCTGGCAGGGAAGTTTCTGCCGGAGAGGAATCTTCTGATGAGGAAGCCACACTCAGTGCAGATGAAGGGCCTGTTTCAGAGGAGGACACTGATGTGCCATTAGTGCGGCAACCTGGGGCTGAAAGGTTTCCCGTTAGAAGACCTGAACTCTGGGTTGCCCCAAACATGGAGCAGCCAAAGTTGCCTGCCTTTACTGGTCTCCTGGGGTGTAGAGTCGATACTGAGAACTTTTTGCCTGTCAATTTCTTTGAGTTATTTGTGGATGATGTGTTTTTGGAAGAGATTGTTGAGCAGACTAATTTGTATGCGGAGCAGTATTTGAGGGACAACGCTGCTAGACTTAGCACTCTAGAGCTGCCCAGTAGATTCCCACAAATTTGGAGGAGATGAAAAGGTTTTTAGGTTTGACTCTTTTGATGGGGTTGATAAGGAAGCCGTCACTGGCTTCTTCTTGGTCTACTAGTCCCTTGATGGCAACAGCTATATTTCCTGCAACAATGAGTCGTAATCAACTTAGGATGCTGCATTTTATTGACAATGCATTAGCCTTGCCACGAGATCACCCTGATTCTGACCGTCTTTTTAAGATTAGTCCTGTCCTTGATCATTTTGTAGATCGGTTTTCAGAGGTCTATGTTCCAGGCAAAGAAATAGCTGTGGATGAGTCTTTGGTCCTCTTCAAGGGTCGTTTGGTTTTTAGGCAGTATATTCCTAGCAAGAGGGCACGATGTGGAATTAAATTGTATATGCTGTCTGAAAGTAGTACAGGATATGTGTATAATTTCCGTGTCTACACTGGTAGGGATTCATGTATTTACCCCCCAGGTTGTCCTCCCACTTATGGAGTTACTGAGAAAATTGTGTGGGAACTTGGTAGACGACTGTTCAACAAAGGTCACTATTTGTATGTAGATAACTTTTACACTGGAGTGCAGTTGTTCAAGGAATTGTTTAGAGTGGACACTGTTGCTTGTGGCACAATTCATTGTAACCGGAAAGGCTATCCAAGGGAGCTTGTCTGTAAAAAACTTGAGAGGGGACAGTGCAGTGCCTTGCGGAATGATGAGCTGCTAGCTTTGAAGTTTTCAGACAGGAGGGATGTCTACATGCTAAGTACCATCCATGATGAGAGTACTTCCCCTGTGACTGTTTGGGGCCAGGTTGCTGAAGTGCGCAAACCTGTGTGCTTTTTAGATTATAATAAGCACATGGGAGGTGTAGATAGAGTTGATCAGAGGTTGGAAACTTATACTGCTATTCATAAGTCTCACGTTTGGTATAAGAAGTTAGCAATTCACCTCTTCCACTTAGCAACTTTTAATGCTTTTATTGTGTTTAAGGATAGGTCTCCAGAGTCAAAGATGACATTTGTGAAATTTCAGGAGTCAGTGATAGAGAGCCTTATTGTGGTGGAACAGGCCAGAGTTCCTAGAGAAGCAGTGGTGGAGGATGTGGCTAGATTGAAAGATCGCCACTTTGCTGAGCACATTCCTCCTACACACACAAAAGACTTTGCAGCTAAGAAATGTAGAGTGTGTTTTCGGAGAGGTATCCGGAGGGAGACTTGAATGTACTGCCCAGATTGTCCTTCAAAGCCTGGGCTGTGTGTGGGTGGTTGTTTTAAGAATTACCACACCCAGAAGAATTACAGGGAACAACCATGTTTGTAAACTCATGTCTGTTTTGTATTTTCATGTGTTCAGTTTCATGGTTAGCATTTCTGTCATGTACTTAGAGCTTTTGTGTTTGTAGTTTTGTAATGATTTCTAATTAGTTAGGGGTTTCTTTGTTTAAAAAAATAAAATAAAAAGTGATACCATTGTGTGTGGAGTGGGGCTTGGCTGAGGGTGTACATAGTGTACATATTGACTTGCTGTTGGCTACTGCAACACACTGCCAACCAAACACCAGTCCACACATTGCCATCAGCTGGTGTGATTGTTGTATCAGGCATGTGGGCGTATGTAAGCGATGGGCCCTTGAGTGCCGCTGTCTGTCGATGTGAGTGTTGTAATGTGCTGGGCCCGTGGATGGCGGTGTGAATGGTCTTGTGCGTGTCATGTATGAAAGGTGTGTGAATGGACTGTAAAGCGGTTGGTGCCTTGTCGCGGCTTTACAGCTCACGAGCTGTGAGTCATTGGTTCAGTTTTTTGCCTTTCAGTTATTAACAGTGCATTTCATTTTTGTGAAATCTCTGTTAATAAAATTTGATCCACTGAACCATCACTCACCCTCGTGCCAAATCCAACCAGTATGGGTGATGAAAATGACAAAACCTGCTCCGCTGTAATCAGGCGTCGCAGCACACCTGTGACACGCTAGGTGCCTTGGGTGGGACCCCGATGATGAAGCATGCCACCAACTTGGTTGGTGGGTGAGAGGTCTTTTTCACATAACCTAAGTGCGTTTCTTTTCACAATTTTAGTGTTTGGCACATCACAGACGTATGTGGACACATCAAAATGATATACTGCAAAACTACCTGTGTTTGGGGGGGGCACCTATGATTTTGGTCCTGGGTGCGGCCTTCATCTAGGGAAACCTACCAAACCCAAACATTTTTTAAAACTAGACACCCCAAGGAGTCCAGGGAGGTGTGGCTTGCGTGGATCCCCCAACATTTTCTTACACAGACTCCTCTGCAAACCTCAAAATTTGCTTAAAAAAGCATATTTTCCTGACTTTTGTTTGTACGATCACCACTCCAGCACAACCTTCCTACTCGCCAGCGTTCCCCTCAGTCTCCCAAGTAAAATGACACCTCACTTGTGTGGGTCCCCAAAGCAGAGTCAGCCAAAAGATGTATAAAAGAAGATTATGTCCTTATCAACTCGCTGTGCTATCCCCTCTATCTCTACAAGTTTTGGGCCTTATTCTGTTGCAGGCACCTGGCCCACCCACACAAGTGAGGTATCATTTTTACCGGGAGACTTGGGGGAATGCTGGGTAAAGGAAATTTGTGGCTCCTCTCAGATTCCAGAAATTTCTGTCACCAAAATGTGAGGAAAATGTGTTTTTTTAGCCAAATGTTGAGGTTTGCAAAGGATTCTGGGTAACAGAACCTGGTCAGAGCCCCACAAGTCACCCCATCTTGGATTCCCCTAGGTCTCTAGTTTTAAAAAATGCACAGGTTTGGTAGGTTTCCCTAGGTGCCGGCTGAGCTAGAGGCCAAAATTTACAGGTAGGCACTTTGCAAAAAACACCTCTGTTTTCTGTGAAAAAATAGGATGCGTCCACGTTGTGCTTTGGGGCATTTCCTGTCGCGGGCGCTAGGCCTACCCACATAAGTGAGGTATCATTTTTATCGGGAGACTTGGGGGAACGCTGGGTGGAAGGAAATTTGTGGCTCCTCTCAGATTCCAGAACTTTCTGTCACCGAAATGTGAGGAAAATATGTTTTTTTAGCCACATTTTGAGGTTTGCAAAGGATTCTGGGTAACAGAACCTGGTCAGAGCCCCACAAGTCACCCCATCTTGGATTCCAATAGGTCTCTAGTTTTCAGAAATGCACAGGTTTGGTAGGTTTCCCTTGGTGTCGGCTGAGCTAGAGGCCAAAATCTACAGGTAGGCACTTTGCAAAAAACACCTCTGTTTTCTGTGAAAAAATGGGAAGTGTCCACATTGTGTTTTGGGGCATTTCCTGTCGCGGGCGCTAGGCCTATCCACACAAGTGAGGTATAATTTTTATCGGGAGACTTGGGGGAATGCTGGGTGGAAGTAAATTTGTGGCTCCTCTCAGATTCCAGAACTTTCTGTCACCGAAATGTGAGGAAAATGTGTTTTTTTAGCCAAATGTTGAGGTTTGCAAAGGATTCTGGGTAACCGAACCTGGTCAGAGCCCCACAAGTCACCCCATCTTTGATTCACCTAGGTCTCTAGTTTTCAAAAATGCACAGGTTTGGTAGGTTTCCCTTGGTGCCGGCAGAGCTAGAGGCCAAAATCTACAGGTAGACACTTTGCAAAAAACACCTCTGTTTTCTGTCAAAAAATGGGATGTGTCCACGTTGTGCTTTGGGGCATTTCCTGTCCCGGGCGCTAGGCCTACCCACACAAGTGAGGTATCATTTTTATCGGGAGACTTGGGGGAACGCTGGGTGGAAGGAAATTTGTGGCTCCTCTCAGATTCCAGAACTTTCTGTCACCGAAATGTGAGGAAAATGTGTTTTTTTAGCCAAATTTAGAGGTTTGCAAAGGATTCTGGGTAACAGAACCTGGTCAGAGTTCTTGATGAACCTACAAGTCCTATATATCCCCGCAACCAGAAGAGCCCAGCAGACGTAACGGTATAGAAAGAAGAGTGGCCAGGGCACACCAATAGCATGAATCCTTATCCTGATAATGTTCAAGAATAAGTAGAAAGTTCGTTCTTGGAAGATGATGTGTAGATATTTATTATAAGTGCAGGTAGAAAGTAGAAATCTCAATCAAAAGGCTGCGTTGTACAAAATGACCATGTGTCCAGAGCAGCCAGATGGTGATAAATGGTCAAAGTTACAATAGGATGTTCGAATGTAACAATAAGTACATACAGCAAAACAGCCAACACGTGTTTCGTCTTCAAGACTTTGTCAAGGCTTCAGATGTATATAAAACATTATATGTAAACACGAAAGGTACATAGATCAAGCTGCTGGTAGTCATGAGTCCTTGGGAGGAATCAAATAGTATAGGCAAATGATGGCCAAAGATAATTCTACAGCAGAGCAAACTACAGATCAAGGCCATCTGATCTGTTATCAGGCAGCCTGTGTTTTTGGTTATGTCCTGAAAAAATGTCTCGAATTTATTGCTTGCATGGAAGGGACATAGGAGCCTGCTTTTGGCAAACCAGTTTTATTATTCAAAGCAGCTACAAGCCATTTGTCAGGCCATAAATGCAGGGCTCACAGGACCAGCTGTCATTCCAAGGAGCGATCTGTTAGGCAATGTTGTGAAGCGCCAAAGAAAGGGCTTAAATGGCCATTAGATCAGCGCATGTCAAAGGAAAGTGAAAGTAAAAAGTAGGAGGTCAGACTATAGTAGTTAAGCAAACACTCCAGTAGGTGAATCATCGGGGAAGGAGATCTTTGGTACTATACTTAGTCATCCGTCCAGTTCTTAGTGCACCGTCCGTTTGGTCGTCATCCATCGTTTTCAAAGAGCTGTCAGACATTAACACCCTTGTGGTACTCAATCAAAGAGCTGGTACATTTATATAAAAGTTTAATTCTGGTAAAATTGACCCACGAGTAGAGATGGAACCTGTCTGAGCAAGGGATCTGCAGCTGCCAGAGACAGAATATTGCTCAAAAGCTTGTGTAATTAAAATTCAACTTAATTAACGTAGCTGAATACATAAGTGAAGCATCTGTGTCCAGAATCACTAGAGGTGGTATATAGATAAAGTGGAATCTCTGGTCACCCAGGGGTGCCCTCACAAACCTGCACCCTGGCCTTTGGGTAATATTTGTGCATGAATTTAAGATGTTATAAGTGTTTAGCTATTTGTCTGGGTGTGGTGAGTAGTTCTGGCTTATGTGAGTGAGGCGTTGTAGGAGAGGTACACAACCAAACAATTATTTTTTTGTTCCTTTCACTTTTATCAGTAGCAATTAATCAATGCACTGCCATTTGTTAAAAGCATAACGCATGTCCTTCTTTTCCATTATTTATGAAAGCCTACAGTGTTTACTACATTTCTCATATATTCACCAATTTCGTCATTTTACAGCACAATGGAGGCTAACAAATACAATCATCTGTTAAATTATGTGTGTCGAAACGTGTATCCACATGGTTGGGGCAAAGTACAGAAGCGAGTTCTACGTCGTCTTTCTCAGAATTTCACTTTTCAAGGTAAGTTACATTCATAGTGATTTTTTGTTATTGTATAATGTAAGTAAAATGTGCAACCATACTTGTAAGAAGAGGCAATTAATTGTCAATCCCTTTTCTTGCTACATTGATATGTGTAGGAATATATTCATTTGTAGAGGGTAATATATCAAATTATTCTTAGTAGTCAGGTTAATTCAAGGTAAGCTTTACTCCTAATCATTTTCATTTCATTTATTTAACTAGACGGCAAGTTGTTCTATATAGGAAAGGGAAAGAAGGCCCATGTTGTGGTTGGTGCTGATTCGGCGAAGCGTATTTTCAGTGACTTTCATTCATCACTTATGGGAGGTCATTCTGGTATAAATAAAACCAAAAAGAGTATCAGCATGCGCTTTTACTGGCCGAACATGACGATCGATATTGAAGAATGGGTGAGTTATACATTGTAATTACTCAAAAATAAATACTAATCTCAATGTTTTCTTTTTTGTTTTAGTGTAATAATGAGTTTACCAAACTATTGTTACAGAAAGTGTCACGCTAGCAATCATTGACAATTTTTTAAACCATGATTCTGTAGTCCCATCATTTAGTGTCAAACATAGAATTTTGACATGCACACACAATTCCCCTAACCTTTACATCTGATGGAGATTTATACTTCGGAATTCTCTACATTACATTTTCACCCAGGTGTCAGACCTCCACTGAACATTTTCCGTTGGGGAATACCGCTGCACGCTTTCAGGTGCCATTGGTCCACTCTGCGTATCTTGCTGCTTGCCGTAGTGTTTGCTGTGATGATGCAGTAATTGCTAGGTGCCACGCCTTTATGCGGATGTCTGTTCTTTTCTGTCTGTGCCAAGCTACGTGGAGATCCAGGGAAATGGCTAACCCACGCTGTTTTTTGATAGATTATGACAGTTTTGAAATCTGGACTGTTTGTGACAAGGGATGTTCCGGGAGGTTGATATCTCATGGACTTGTAGTTTTAGATTACTGTAAGGAAATGCCTTCCTTGGCATGGTTACCCTGTAAATGTTTGCCTTTTGTTGATGCCAGTTATGATTGAAAGTATTCTGGGATCCTGCTAAGATAACCAAGCCCCAGCACCAGTGTTCTTTCCCTAAACTGTACCTTTGTTCCCACAATTGGCACAGCCGTGGCACACAGATAAGTCTCTTGTGACTGGTACCAAGGGCCCTGTGGCTAGGGAAGGTCTCTAAAGGCTGCAGCATGTATTATGCCACCCTGGTGACCCCTCACTCAGCACATGCACAGTGCCTCATAGCTTGTGTGTGCTGCTGGGGAGAAAAAGACATAAGTCGACATGGCACTCTGCTCAGAGTGCCATGCCATCAACCCACTGCCTGTGGCATAGGTAAGTTGTTAGAAAAAGTACTTTTCAACCCTCCTCAGAGTGACGCAACGAAAACACAAACACCAGGCAAGGCTCCGGAACAGATGAAAAGTTTATTGGCAGCCCAAGGCAGAAGGCAGATTCACATCCAGTGTTACGTCTTACAAGCTGGCATCTTGTGCCCTGAAGCATATGTCAGGCAGTCATATATGTTAATAAGTGCTGTCACAGCAAAACCCCATAAAGGGACTGTAAGGAAATGCCTCCTTGACATGGTTACCCCCTGACGTTTTGCCTTTGCTGATGCTATGTTTTGATTTGAAAGTGTGCTGAAGCCTGCTAACCAGGCCCCAGCACCAGTGTTCTTTCCCTAACCTGTACTTTTGTTTCCACAATTGGCACACCCTGGCATCCAGGTAAGTCCCTTGTAACTGGTACCCCTGGTACCAAGGGCCCTGATGCCAGGGAAGGTCTCTAAGGGCTGCAGCATATCTTATGCCACCCTGGGGACCCCTCACTCAGCACAGACACACTGCTTGCCAGCTAGTGTGGGCTGGTGAGGACAAAACGAGTAAGTCGACATGGCACTCTCCTCAGGGTGCCATGCCAACCTCACACTGCCTATGCAGTATAGATAAGTCACCCCTCTAGCAGGCCTTACAGCCCCATGGCAGGGTGCACTATACCATAGGTGAGGGCACAAGTGCATGAGCACTGTGCCCCTACAGTGTCTAAGCCAAACCTTAGACATTGTAAGTGCAGGGTAGCCATAAGAGTATATGGTCTGGGAGTCTGTCATACACGAACTCCACAGCACCATAATGGCTACACTGAAACCTGGGAAGTTTGGTATCAAACTTCTCAGCACAATAAATGCACACTGATGCCAGTGTACATTTTATTGTAACATACACCCCAGAGGGCACCTTAGAGGTGCCCCCTGAAACCTTAACCAACTACCTGTGTAGGCTGACTGGTTTTAGCAGCCTGCCACACTCGAGACATGTTGCTGGCCACATGGGGAAAGTGCCTTTGTCACTCTGGGGCTAGTAACAAAGCCTGCACTGGGTGGAGATGCTTTTCACCTCCCCCTTGCAGGAGCTGTAACACCTGGCGGTGAGCCTCAAAGGCTCACCCCCTTTGTTACAGCACCACAGGGCATTCTAGCTAGTGGAGTTGCCCGCCCCCTCTGGCCACGGCCCCACTTTTGGCGGCAAGGCAGGAGGAGATAATGAGAAAAACAAGGAGGAGTCAGTGGCCAGTCAGGACAGCCCCTAAGGCAACCTGAGCTGAAGTGACTCCGACTTTTAGGAATCCTCCATCTTGCAGATGGAGGATCCCCCCAATAGGGATAGGAATGTGACCCCCTCCCCTTGGGAGGAGGCACAAAGAGGGTGTAGCCACCCTCAGGGCTAGTAGCCATTGGCTACTGCCCTCCCTGACCTAAACACACCCCTAAATTCTGTATTTAGGGGCTCCCCTGAACCTAGGAACTCAGATTCCTGCAACCTAAGAAGAAGAGGACTGCTAAGCTGAAAAACCCTGCAGAGAAGACGGAGACACCAACTGCTTTGGCCTCAGCTCTACCGGCCTGTCTCCCTCCCTTCTAAAGACACTGCTCCAGCGACGCTCTCCCCAGGGACCAGCGACCTATGAATCCTCAGAGGACTGCCCTGCTCTAGAAGGACCAAGAAACTCCCAAGAACAGCGGCCCTGTTCACCAAAGACTGCAACTTTGTTTCCAAAGGAGCAACTTTAAAACAACTGCGTTTCCCGCCGGAAGCGTGAGACTTGCTACTCTGCACCCAACGCCCCTGGCTCGACTTGTGGAGAAACAACACTTCAGGGAGGACTCCCCGGCGACTGCGAGACCGTGAGTAGCCAGAGTTGCCCCCCCTGAGCCCCCACAGCGACGCCTGCAGAGGGAATCCCGAGGCTCCCCCTGACCGCGACTGCCTGACTCTCAGATTCCGACGCCTGGTAAAGACTCTGCACCCGCAGCCCCCAGGACCTGAAAGATCAGAACTCCAGTGCAGGAGTGACCCCCAGAAGGCCCTTTCCCTTGCCCAGGTGGTGGCTACCCCGAGGAGCCCCCCCCTTGCCTGCCTGCATCGCTGAAGAGACCCCTTGGTCTCCCATTGATTTACATTGGAAACCCGACGTGTGTTTGCACACTGCACCCGGCCGCCCCCGTGCCGGTGAGGATGTACTTTCTGTGCTAACTTGTGTCCCCCCCGTGCCTTACAAAACACCCCTGGTCTGCCCTCCGAAAACGCAGGTACTTACCTGCTGGCAGACTGGAACCGGGGCACCCCCTTCTCCATTGAAGCCTATGCGTTTTGGGCACCACTTTGAACTCTGCACCTGACCGGCCCTGAGCTGTTGGTGTGGTAACTTTGGGGTTGCTCTGAACCCCCAACGGTGGGCTACTTTGGACCCAAACTTGAACCCCGTAGGTGGTTTACTTACCTGCAAGAACTAACAAACTCTTACTCCCCCTAGGAACTGTGAAAATTGCACTGTCTAGTTTTAAAATAGCTATATGTGATTTATGTGAAAAGTATATATGCTATTGTGATTATTCAAAGTTCCTAAAGTACCTACCTGCAATACCTTTCATTTGAAGTATTACATGTAAAATTTTAACCTGGGGTTCTTAAAATAAACTAAGAAAATATATTTTTCTATACAAAAACCTATTGGCCTGGAATTGTATCTGAGTGTGTGTTCCTCATTTATTGCTTGTGTATGTACAACAAATGCTTACTACTCCTTTGATAAGCCTACTGCTCGACCACACTACCACAAAATAGAGCATTAGTATTATCTCTTTTTGCCACTATCTTACCTCTAAGGGGAACCCTTGGACTCTGTGCATACTATTCTTTACTTTGAAATAGTGCATACAGAGCCAACTTCCTACATTGGTGCATCAGCGGTGGGGTACAAGACTTTGCATTTGCAGGACTACTCAGCCAATACCTGATCACACGACAAATTCCACAAATTGTCATTAGAAACTGATTTTTACAATTTGGGCTATTTTTCTAAATTTTTAAAAGTCCTGCTAGGGCCTTGTGTTAGTCCCTGTTAGCATTTCTTTTAGAGTTTAAAAGTTTTGTGAAAGTTTGAATTAAGTTCTAGAGATAGTTATAGATTCTTAAAAAGTATTCCAACTTTTAGAAACATAATGCCTGGTGCAGATGAGAATGTGGTGGAACTCGACCTCACACCTTACCTCCATCTTAAGATGAGGAAGCTAAGGTCTCTCTGCAAAATAAAGAAAATCCCAGTTGGCTTAAGACCCTCCAAACAACAGCTCCAGGAGCTTTTGGCAGAGTTTGAAAAAGCCAACCCCTCTGAGGATGACAACCCAGAGGATGATGTTTGTGACTTGGAAGAGAATTCCCCCCTTCTAGTCCTAATTAGGGAGACCAGGGACCCTCAATCCCTGACTCCAACTGTGTTAGTCAGCGATGCTGCTTCCCTCACAGGAGGGGCCAGCACCTCTGAAGTCACTGAGGATGACCTCCTGTTAGCCAGGATGGCCAAAAGATTGGCTTTGGAAAGACAGATCCTAGCCATAGAAAGGGAAAGACAAGAGATGGGCCTAGGTCCCATCAATGGTGGCAGCAACCTAAATAGGGTCAGAGATTCTCCTGACATGTTAAAAATCCCTAAAGGGATTGTGACTAAATATGAAGATGGTGATGACATCACCAAATGGTTCACAGCTTTTGAGAGGGCTTGTGTAACCAGAAAAGTAAACAGATCTCACTGGGGTACTCTCCTTTGGGAAATGTTCACTGGAAAGTGTAGGGATAGACTCCTCACACTCTCTGGAAAAGATGCAGAATCTTATGACCTCATGAAGGGAACTCTGATTGAGGGCTTTGGATTCTCCACTGAGGAGTATAGAATTGGATTCAGGGGGGCTCAAAAAACCTCGAGCCAGACCTGGGTTGATTTTGTGGACTACTCAGTGAAAACACTGGATGGTTGGATTCAAGGCAGTGGTGTTAATGATTATGATGGGCTGTACAATTTATTTGTGAAAGAACACCTGTTAAGTAATTGTTCAAATGATAAACTGCATCAGCATCTGGTAGACCTAGGACCAATTTCTCCCCAAGAATTGGGAAAGAAGGCAGACCATTGGGTCAAGACTAGGGTGACCAAGACTTCCACAGGGGGTGACCAAAAGAAAGGGGTCACAAAGCCTCCCCAGGGGAAGAGTGTTGAGACATCCAAAAACAAAAATAGTAAAGAGTCTTCTTCAGGCCCCCAAAAACCTGCATAGGAGGGTGGGCCCAGAGCCTCTTCACAAAACAATTTTGGGTACAAGGGTAAAAACTTTGATCCCAAAAAGGCCTGGTGTCGTAGCTGTAATCAGCCTGGACACCAAACTGGAGACAAGGCCTGTCCCAAGAAAAGTACCACTTCCAACTCCACTCCAGCTAACACTGGAATGGCTAGTCTCCAAGTGGGATCAACAGTGTGCCCAGAGCAAATCAGGTGTCACACTGAAGCTACATTAGTCTCTGAGGGTGGGGTGGATTTAGCCACACTAGCTGCCTGGCCTCCTAATATTCAAAACTACAGGCAGCAGCTCTTAATTAATGGGACAAGTGTAGAAGGCCTGAGGGATACAGGTGCCAGTGTCACCATGGTGACAGAGAAACTGGTTTCCCCTGGTCAATACCTGGCTGGACAAACTTATCCAGTCACCAAAGCTGACGATCAGACTAAAGTACATCCCATGGCTATGGTAACTTTAGAGTGGGGAGAGGTCAATGGCCTGAAACAGGTGGTGGTCTCCTCAAATATCCCAGTAGACTGTTTGCTTCGAAATGACCTGGAGTCCTCAGCATGGGCTGAGGTAGAACTGAAAACCCATGCAGCCATGCTGGGTATCCCTGAACTGGTGTGTGTCAAGACAAGGGCACAGTGCAAGGCTCAGGGTGAAAAAGTAGAGCTGGAGTCTGGAGAAAGGGCCCAGCCTACCAAGAGAAAAGGAAAGACAATTGGGAAACCAGCTGCAACACAACAACCAAAAGAGAACCTCTCTTCCCAGGAAGAAGTTCTGCCCTCTGAGGGAACTGAGCCTATGGAGTTAGAACCTTATCAGGTTGAGCTATTAGGCCCAGGGGGACCCTCAAGGGAGCAGTTGTGTAAGGGGCAAGAAACCTGTCCCTCTCTTGAAGGCCTTAGGCAGCAAGCTGCCGAAGAGTCCAATGGCAAGAAAACTGGAACGCATAGGGTCTATTGGGAAGATGGACTCCTTTACACGAGGCAAGAGATCCCAAACCTGGTGCCACTAGGAGAGTGGTAGTGCCTCAGGAGTTTAGGGAGTTCATACTGACCTTAGCCCATGATATTCCTCTTGCTGGGCATTTGGGACAAACCAAGACGTGGGAGAGACTAGTCAACCACTTCTACTGGCCCAACATGTCCCAGAAAGTCAAGGAGTTTTGTGTCTCCTGTACCACCTGTCAAGCCAGTGGTAAGACAGGTGGACATCCAAAGGCCCCCCTCATTCCACTTCCAGTGGTGGGGGTCCCCTTTGAAAGAGTGGGTGTGGACATGGTGGGTCCACTTGAACCTCCCACAGCCTCAGGGAACATGTACATACTAGTAGTAGTGGATCATGCTACTAGATACCCTGAAGCTATTCCCCTTAGGTCGACTACTGCCCCTGCAGTAGCCAAGGCCCTCATTGGTATTTTTACCAGAGTGGTTTTTCCTAAGGAGGTGGTGTCTGACAGAAGTACCAACTTCATGTCAGCATACCTGAAACACATGTGGAATGAGTGTGGAGTGACTTATAAATTCACTACACCCTAGTGTAGGAAGTTGGCTCTGTATGTGCTATTTCAAAGTAAGGAATAGCATGCACAGAGTCCAAGGGTTCCCCTTAGAGGTAAAATAGTGGTAAAAATAGATAATACTAATGCTCTATTTTGTGGTAGTGTGGTCGAGCAGTAGGCTTATCCAAGGAGTAGTGTTAAGCATTTGTTGTACATACACATAGACAATAAATGAGGTACACACACTCAGAGACAAATCCAGCCAATAGGTTTTGTTATAGAAAAATATCTTTTCTTAGTTTATTTTAAGAACCACAGGTTCAAATTTAACATGTAATATCTTGTTTGAAAGGTATTGCAGGTAAGTACATTAGGAACTTTGAATCATTTCAATTGCATGTATACTTTTCAAGTTATTGACAAATAGCTACTTTAAAAGTGGACACAGTGCAATTTTCACAGTTCCTGGGGGAGGTAAGTTTTTGTTAGTTTTACCAGGTAAGTAAGACACTTACAGGGTTCAGTTCTTGGTCCAAGGTAGCCCACCGTTGGGGGTTCAGAGCAACCCCAAAGTCACCACACCAGCAGCTCAGGGCCGGTCAGGTGCAGAGTTCAAAGTGGTGCCCAAAACGCATAGGCTAGAATGGAGAGAAGGGGGTGCCCTGGTTCCGGTCTGCTTGCAGGTAAGTACCCGCGTCTTCGGAGGGCAGACCAGGGGGGTTTTGTAGGGCACCGGGGGGGACACAAGCCCACACAGAAATTTCACCCTCAGCAGCGCGGGGGCGGCCGGGTGCAGTGTAGAAACAAGCGTCGGGTTCGCAATGTTAGTCTATGAGAGATCTCGGGATCTCTTCAGCGCTGCAGACAGGCAAGGGGGGGGTTCCTCGGGGAAACCTCCACTTGGGCAAGGGAGAGGGACTCCTGGGCGTCACTTCTCCAGTGAAAGTTCGGTCCTTCAGGTCCTGGGGGCTGCGGGTGCAGGGTCTCTCCCAGGCGTCGGGACTTAGGATTCAAAGAGTCGCGGTCAGGGGAAGCCTCGGGATTCCCTCTGCAGGCGGCGCTGTGGGGGCTCAGGGGGGACAGGTTTTGGTACTCACAGTCTTAGAGTAGTCCTGGGGTCCCTCCTGAGGTGTTGGATCTCCACCAGCCGAGTCGGGGTCGCCGGGTGCAGTGTTGCAAGTCTCACGCTTCTTGCGGGGAGCTTGCAGGGTTCTTTCAAAGCTGCTGGAAACAAAGTTGCAGCCTTTCTTGGAGCAGGTCCGCTGTCCTCGGGAGTTTCTTGTCTTTTCGAAGCAGGGGCAGTCCTCAGAGGATGTCGAGGTCGCTGGTCCCTTTGGAAGGCGTCGCTGGAGCAGGATCTTTGGAAGGCAGGAGACAGGCCGGTGAGTTTCTGGAGCCAAGGCAGTTGTCGTCTTCTGGTCTTCCTCTGCAGGGGTTTTCAGCTAGGCAGTCCTTCTTCTTGTAGTTGCAGGAATCTAATTTTCTAGGGTTCAGGGTAGCCCTTAAATACTAAATTTAAGGGCGTGTTTAGGTCTGGGGGGTTAGTAGCCAATGGCTACTAGCCCTGAGGGTGGGTACACCCTCTTTGTGCCTCCTCCCAAGGGGAGGGGGTCACAATCCTAACCCTATTGGGGGAATCCTCCATCTGCAAGATGGAGGATTTCTAAAAGTCAGAGTCACCTCAGCTCAGGACACCTTAGGGGCTGTCCTGACTGGCCAGTGACTCCTCCTTGTTGCTTTCTTTGTTCCCTCCAGCCTTGCCGCCAAAAGTGGGGGCCGTGGCCGGAGGGGGCGGGCAACTCCACTAAGCTGGAGTGCCCTGCTGGGCTGTGACAAAGGGGTGAGCCTTTGAGGCTCACCGCCAGGTGTTACAGCTCCTGCCTGGGGGAGGTGTTAGCATCTCCACCCAGTGCAGGCTTTGTTACTGGCCTCAGAGTGACAAAGGCACTCTCCCCATGGGGCCAGCAACATGTCTCTGGTGTGGCAGGCTGCTGGAACTAGTCAGCCTACACAGACAGTCGGTTAAGTTTCAGGGGGCACCTCTAAGGTGCCCTCTGGGGTGTATTTTACAATAAAATGTACACTGGCATCAGTGTGCATTTATTGTGCTGAGAAGTTTGATACCAAACTTCCCAGTTTTCAGTGTAGCCATTATGGTGCTGTGGAGTTCGTGTTTGACAGACTCCCAGACCATATACTCTTATGGCTACCCTGCACTTACAATGTCTAATGTTTTGTTTAGACACTGTAGGGGTACCATGCTCATGCACTGGTACCCTCACCTATGGTATAGTGCACCCTGCCTTAGGGCTGTAAGGCCTGCTAGAGGGGTGTCTTACCTATACTGCATAGGCAGTGAGAGGCTGGCATGGCACCCTGAGGGGAGTGCCATGTCGACTTACTCGTTTTGTCCTCACTAGCACACACAAGCTGGCAAGCAGTGTGTCTGTGCTGAGTGAGAGGTCTCCAGGGTGGCATAAGACATGCTGCAGCCCTTAGAGACCTTCCTTGGCATCAGGGCCCTTGGTACTAGAAGTACCAGTTACAAGGGACTTATCTGGATGCCAGGGTCTGCCAATTGTGGATACAAAAGTACAGGTTAGGGAAAGAACACTGGTGCTGGGGCCTGGTTAGCAGGCCTCAGCACACTTTCAATTGTAAACATAGCATCAGCAAAGGCAAAAAGTCAGGGGGCAACCATGCCAAGGAGGCATTTCCTTACACCTAGCATCCACAAACTAATGGCCTTGTTGAGAGATTCAACAAGATATTAAAAGGCATGATCATGGGGCTCCCTGAAAAACTCAAAAGGAGATGGGATGTCCTCTTGCCATGTCTGCTTTTAGCATACAGAGAGGTGCCTGAGAAGGGAGTAGGGTTCTCACCCTTTGAACTTCTGTTTGGCCACCCTGTAAGGGGACCACTAGCTCTTGTGAAAGAAGGCTGGGAGAGACCTCTTCATGAGCCTAAACAAGACATAGTGGACTATGTACTTGGCCTATATTCAAGGATGGCAGAGTACATGGAAAAGGCAAGTAAAAACCTTGAGGCCAGCCAACAGCCCCAGAAGTTTTGGTATGACCAAAAGGCTGCAATGGTTGAATTTCAACCAGGGCAGAAAGTATGGGTTTTGGAGCCTGTGGCTCCCAGGGCACTTCAGGATAAATGGAGTGGCCCTTACCCAGTGCTAGAGAAGAAGAGTCAGGTCACCTACCTGGTGGACCTAGGCACTAGCAGGATCCCCAAGAGGGTGATCCATGTGAACCACCTTAAGCTCTTCCATGACAGGGCTGATGTGAATCTGTTGATGGTAACAGATGAGGACCAGGAAGCTGAGAGTGAACCTCTCCCTGATCTACTCTCATCAAACCCTAAAGATGGCTCAGTGGATGGAGTGATCTATTCAGACACCCTCACTAGCCAACTGCAATCTGACTGTAGGAAGGTCCTGCAACAGTTTGCTGAGCTCTTTTCCCTAACCTCTGGTCAGACACACCTGTGTACCCATGATGTGGACACAGGAGACAGCATGCCTGTCAAAAACAAAATATTCAGACAGTCGGACCAGGTTAAGGAAAGCATCAAGGTGGAAGTCCACAAGATGCTGGAATTGGGAGTCATTGAGCACTCTGACAGCCCCTGGGCTAGCCCAGTGGTCTTCGTCCCCAAACCTCACACCAAAGATGGAAAGAGAGAGATGAGGTTTTGTGTGGACTACAGAGGACTTAATTCTGTCACCAAGACAGATGCCCATCCCATTCCAAGGGCTGATGAACTGATTGATAAATTAGGTGCTACCAAATTCTTAAGTACCTTTGACTTAACAGCAGGGTACTGGCAAATCAAAATGGCACCTGGAGCAAAAGAAAAGACAGCATTCTCCACACCTGATGGGCACTATCAGTTTACTGTTATGCCCTTTGGTTTAAAGAATGCCCCTGCCACCTTCCAAAAGTTGGTGAATCAAGTCCTTGCTGGCTTGGAGCCCTTTAGTGCAGCTTATCTTGATAATATTGCTGTCTTCAGCTCCAACTGGCAGGATCACCTGGTCCACCTGAAGAAGGTTTTGAAGGCTCTGCAATCAGCAGGCCTCTCTATCAAGGCATCCAAATGCCAGATAGGGCAGGGAACTGTGGTTTACTTGGGACACCTTTTAGGTGGAGTCCAAGTTCAGCCACTCCAGCCTAAGATCCAGACTATTCTGGACTGGGCAGCTCCAAAAACCCAGACTCAAGTCAGGGCATTCCTTGGCTTGACGGGGTACTACAGGAGGTTTGTGAAGGGATATGGATCCATAGTGACAGCCCTCACAGAACTTACCTCCAAGAAAATGCCCAAGAAGGTAAACTGGACTGTAGAATGCCAACAGGCCTTTGACACCCTGAAACAAGCCATGTGCACAGCACCAGTTTTAAAAGCTCCAGATTACTCCAAGCAGTTCATTGTGCAGACAGATGCCTCTGAACATGGGATAGGGGCAGTTTTGTCCCAAACAAATGATGATGGCCTTGACCAGCCTGTTGCTTTCATTAGCAGGACGTTACTCCCCAGGGAGCAGCGTTGGAGTGCCATTGAGAGGGAGGCCTTTGCTGTGGTTTGGTCCCTGGAGAAGCTGAGACCATACCTCTTTGGTACTCACTTTGTAGTTCAAACCGACCACAGACCTCTCAGATGGCTGATGCAAATGAAAGGTGAAAATCCCAAACTGTTGAGGTGGTCCATCTCCCTACAGGGAATGGACTTTATAGTGGAACACAGACCTGGGACTGCCCATGCCAATGCAGATGGCCTTTCCAGGTTCTTCCACTTAGAAAATGAAGACTCTCTTGGGAAAGGTTAGTCTCATCCTCTTTCGTTTGGGGGGGGGGTTGTATAAGGAAATGCCTCCTTGGCATGGTTACCCCCTGACTTTTTGCCTTTGCTGATGCTATGTTTTGATTTGAAAGTGTGCTGAGGCCTGCTAACCAGGCCCCAGCACCAGTGTTCTTTCCCTAACCTGTACTTTTGTTTACACAGTTGGCACACCCTGGCATCCAGGTAAGTCCCTTGTAACTGGTACCCCTGGTACCAAGGGCCCTGATGCCAGGGAAGGTCTCTAAGGGATGCAGCATATCTTATGCCACCCTGGGGACCCCTCACTCAGCACAGACACACTGCTTGCCAGCTTGTGTGTGCTGGTGAGGATAAAACGAGTAAGACGACATGGCACTCCCCTCAGGGTGCCATGCCAACCTCACACTGCCTATGCAGTATAGATAAGTCACCCCTCTAGCAGGCCTTACAGCCCTAAGGCAGGGTGCACTATACCATAGGTGAGGGCACAAGTGCATGAGCACTGTGCCCCTACAGTGTCTAAGCCAAACCTTAGACATTGTAAGTGCAGGGTAGCCATAAGAGTATATGGTCTGGGAGTCTGTCATACACGAACTCCACAGCACCATAATGGCTACACTGAAACCTGGGAAGTTTGGTATCAAACTTCTCAGCACAATAAATGCACACTGATGCCAGTGTACCTTTTATTGTAACATACAACCCAGAGGGCACCTTAGAGGTGCCCCCTGAAACCTTAACCAACTACCCGTGTAGGCTGACTGGTTTTAGCAGCCTGCCAAACTCGAGACATGTTGCTGGCCACATGGGGAGAGTGCCTTTGTCACTCTGGGGCTAGTAACAAAGCCTGCACTGGGTGGAGATGCTTATCACCTCCCCCTTGCAGGAGCTGTAACACCTGGCGGTGAGCCTCAAAGGCTCACCCCCTTTGTTACAGCACCACAGGGCATTCCAGCTAGTGGAGTTGCCTGCCCCCTCCGGCCACGGCCACACTTTTGGTGGCAAGGCCGGAGGAGATAATGAGAAAAACAAGTAGGAGTCAGTGGCCAGTCAGGACAGCCCCTAAGGCAACCTGAGCTGAAGTGACTCTGACTTTTAGGAATCCTCCATCTTGCAGATGGAGGATCCCCCCAATAGGGATAGGAATGTGACCCCCTCCCCTTGGGAGGAGGCACAAAGAGGGTGTAGCCACCTTCAGGGCTAGTAGCCATTGGCTACTGCCCTCCCTGACCTAAACACACCCCTAAATTCTGTATTTAGGGGCTCCCCTGAACCTAGGAACTCAGATTCCTGCAACCTAAGAAGAAGAGGACTGCTAAGCTGAAAAACCCTGCAGAGAAGACAGAGACACCAACTGCTTTGGCCCCAGCTCTACCGGCTTGTCTCCCTCCCTTCTAAAAACACTGCTCCAGCGACGCTCTCCCCAGGGACCAGCGACCTCTGAATCCTCAGAGGACTGCCCTGCTCTAGAAGGACCAAGAAACTCCTGAGAACAGCGGCCCTGTTCACCAAAGACTGCAACTTTGTTTCCAAAGGAGCAACTTTAAAACGACTGCGTTTCCCGCCGGAAGCGTGAGACTTGCTACTCTGCACCCGATGCCCCCGGCTCGACTTGTGGAGAAACAACACTTCAGGGAGGACTCCCCGGTGACTGCGAGACCGTGAGTAGCCAGAGTTGCCCCCCCTGAGCCCCCACAGCGACGCCTGCAGAGGGAATCCCGAGGCTCCCCCTGACCGCGACTGCCTGACTCCCAGATCCCGACGCATGGTAAAGACTCTACACCCGCAGCCCCCAGGACCTGAAAGATCGGAACTCCAGTGCAGGAGTGACCCCCAGGAGGCCCTCTCCCTTGCCCAGGTGATGGCTACCCCGAGGAGCCCCCCACCCCCTTGCCTGCCTGATCGCTGAAGAGACCCCTTGGTCTCCCATTGATTTACATTGGAAACCCGACGTGTGTTTGCACACTGCACCCGGCTGCCTCCGTGCTGCTGAGGGTGTACTTTCTGTGCTAACTTGTGTCCCCCCGTGCCCTACTAAACCCCCCTGGTCTGCCCTACGAAGACGCGGGTACTTACCTGCTGGCAGACTGGAACCGGGGCACCCCCTTCTCCATTGAAGCCTATGCGTTTTGGGCACCACTTTGAACTCTGCACCTGACCGGCCCTGAGCTGCTGGTGTGGTAACTTTGGGGTTGCTCTGAACCCCCAACGGTGGGCTACTTTGGACCCAAACTTGAACCCCGTAGGTGGTTTACTTACCTGCAAGAACTAACAAACTCTTACTCCCCCTAGGAACTGTGAAAATTGCACTGTCTAGTTTTAAAATAGCTATATGTGATTTATGTGAAAAGTATATATGCTATTGTGATTATTCAAAGTTCCTAAAGTACCTACCTGCAATACCATTCATTTGAAGTATTACATGTAAAATTTTAACCTGGGGTTCTTAAAATAAACTAAGAAAATATATTTTTCTATACAAAAACCTATTGGCCTGGAATTGCATCTGAGTGTGTGTTCCTCATTTATTGCTTGTGTATGTACAACAAATGCTTAACACTACTCCTTTGATAAGCCTACTGCTCGACCACACTACCACAAAATAGAGCATTAGTATTATCTCTTTTTGCCACTATCTTACCTCTAAGGGGAACCCTTGGACTCTGTGCATAGTATTCCTTACTTTGAAATAGTGCATACAGAGCCAACTTCCTACAGGGACATAGTCCAAACATGGGCACGCATATACAAAAGCAATGCTGCATATACAAAACTTCAAGTCCATAGAGTAAAAAATATACAAAATGCAGTGTGAGCATGAACAAGTGAACAGACAATTGGACCCTAAAGAAAAGAGGGCTGGGTTGCTGACTGGCTGAACCTAAAGTGTGAGACTGTGTGTAGGAATTTGGCTCTGTATATACCATGTCAAAGTGAGAGATAGTGTGCACAGAGTACAAAGGTTCCCCTTAGAGGTTGGTATTGGCAAAATTAAATAATACTAATGCTCTATTTTGTGGTAGTGTGTTCGAGCAGTAGGCTTATCATAGGGTAGTGTTAAGCATTTGTTGTACACACACACAGGCAATAAATGAGGAACACACACTCAAAGACTTAACTCCAGGCCAACAGGATTTAGATAGAATAATATATTTTCTTAATTTATTTTAGAACCAAAAGATTCCAGATTTGAGGTAAGTACATAAAATGCAAGGTACTTTACACTGGTAAGTATAGAACTTTGATTTAAAAGCGTAGTACAGTTTTGGTTGAAATGGCAATAAGCTATTTTAAAAGTGGAAACAGTGCAAAAATCAACAGTTCCTGGGAGAGTTAAGTTTGGTTAGTTTGGTTTGGTTAGACCAAATCAGAGGGTAGTGTTAAGCATTTGTTGTATGCACACAGGCAATAAATGAGGAACACACACTCAGACTTACTCCAGGCCAATAGGTTTTTATATAGAAAAATATATTTTCTTAGTTTATTTTAAGAACCCCAGGTTCAAGATTTGCAGTAAACACTTTAAATGCAAGGTGCTTCACTTAGATACTTTAGTAACTTTGAATATAGCCTTAGAACCCGCAGTAGCGGGCTCTACCGGCTATTAAAGGCCCGCTCCCGCGTTAAATGCCCGAGCCGAAGGTGAGGGCATTTAACAAGGGAAAGGGCCTTTAATAGCCGGTAGAGCCCGCTACGGCAGGTTCTAAGGCTATTAGAACATTCTGCCACTCAGGGCAGAATGTTCTATTAAATAAAAAACACATTGCTCACGGAGCCCGAGGGGATTAAAATCCCCTCGGGCTCCGTGAGGCTTTGTTCACAGCTGTTGCTGTGAACAAAGCGAACATTGGAATGTTGGTGCTGCGGGCTTTTACCGGCCAGTAAAAGCCCGCAGCACTCCATTGTTTTCAATGGAGCTGCCAACCTTCCAATGTTCTAATAAAAGTAATATCATGTTCGATGGCATGTGAAGCTGCAGATACACATGCTGTGCATTATCCTGCCATCTAGTGTTGGGCTCGGAGTGTTACAAGTTGTTTTTCTTCTAAGAAGTCTTTTCGAGTCACGAGACCGAGTGACTCCTCCCTTTCGGCTCCATTGCGCATGGGCATCGACTCCATCTTAGATTGTTTTCTTTCTGCCATCGGGTTAGGACGTGTTCCTCTTCGCTCCGTGATTCGAATCGGGAAAGTGATAAAATCATCGAAAAAACGTCGGTATTGTTGCGTTCGGGAAAGATCTTCTATTGACACATCGGCACCGACGAGACAACCGCTTTGGTTGCCCTTCGGGGCTTCCGCACCCACCTGATGCCTGGTCGGCCCGACCACAATGTCGTCGAAGCCTCATGGACCGGACCCCTTTCCGTTTCTGTCCGACGTGCCACGTGAAGTATCCATACACAGACCAGCATTGGGTCTGTAATCTGTCTGTCGCCGGAACACAGAGAGGATACTTGCGAGGCTTGCAAGGCCTTTCGGTCGAAAAAGACCTTAAGAGATCGGAGGGCGAGATGCTTGCAGATGGCGTTGAAATCGTCGCAACACCTCGACATCGAAGAGGAGGAGATGGCTATCTCCATCCAGGGATCCGAATCGGATGACTCTGACGGAGACCGACCGCCGACAGCGGGCCAAAAAGGGGGATGCCCTGTCAACTTTGCCTTTTTCTCCCCACCAACACACGCAAGCTGTGAGACAGTGTGTATGTGCCGAGTGAGGGGTCCCTGGGGTGGCATAATGCATGCTGCAGCCAGACCTTCCCTGGCCACAGGGCCCTTGGTACCAGGGATACCACTTACAAGGGACTTCTCGATGTGCCAGGGCTGTGCCAATTGTGGGAACAAAGGTACAGTTTAGGGAAGAACACTGGTGCTGGGGCCTGGTTAGCAGGGTCCCAGCACACTTTCAATCAAATCTGGCATCAACAAAATGCAACAGTTAGGGGGTGACCATGCCAAGGAAGGCATTTCCTTACACAAAGGTACAGATTTTTGGAAAGAACACCAGTGCTGGTGGTTATTACAGGATTGAGCACACTTTCAATCAAAGTTGGCATCAATATCATGCAAAATAGAGGGGGGGGAACCAAGCCAACAAGAGCACTTTTTTACAACTCTCAACTGGAATGTAACTGGTTCATCTGATAGACTTCTAGTTGCACATTCTCTACTTTAGAATAGATACTAAAGCAATTGCATCCTCTGTGGTGGGGTGTGAACTAACTTCACACAAGGAAGTCCTTCAGGCCCAAACGACCAAAGTATCCATCTCTGTGGACCTGACTGCCTAAGCAGTAGTGTTCAGCAAATGTGCGCAGAGATGCTTCTTTTTAGCAAAGTCACATTGTGTGAATTGGGCCGTTTGCGACCCGACAAAAGCTTTGTCTCTAGAGCACCAAGCAACACTTTCCCTAAAATATGTTTTATGTTATTTTTAGATAAAGGAGTGTGATGCTTGCCAAAAAGAACAGCCGGCAGTCCATGTTTCCCCTGAGTTACAGCCAATTAAAGTAAGGGTTTGGTTTGATTTTTCGATTTTTTTCACCTTATGTAAGGCGTGTTATGAAATGTTAATTTAAAAAATGTAGTCTTTGACAAAGATTAGTATTCTCATTGTTTTGAACAATATGTAACAATTTTGTACTTATTAGATGTGTGTTTTGCAATAGGTGAAAGAAGTCTGGGAGCTCATAGGAGTTGATTTAATAGGACCTCTTCCCACAACTCAGACAGGCTACAAATACATATTAACTGCAACAGACTAATTTTCGAAATGGGTGGAGGCATTTCCCATAAAAACAAAGAGTGCAGTAGAGGTTGCTTCAAAACTTCTCACCATGTACTTGCACCACGGAAGTCCAAAAATAATCCTTTCCGATCAAGGGCGTGAATTACAAGTGGAAAGGACAGTGCTCCATTTAGTAGGATTTAGAGGTTGAGAGATGTTCCACATCTGTGCACTGTTTTATTTGTTGATCTGCATTATATTTGACAACACCTCATGTGATATCAAAGTTTCTAATTAAAAAAATAATAATAATTCTATTCCCCAGGTGAATTCTGAGCTGTCCAAACTGTGGCAAATTGAACGCTCTGTTACAGCAGCCTATCATCCTCAGACAAATGGCTTGGACGAGCGAACAAATGCCAACATAAAGAGGTGCTTTCAATCAAACCTATTAATATAATGTAACACATTTTGTAATGAGCCATTCTTCTATTCTTTGTTTGCAAGACATGTATTGATGTTCTTGGGCAGTTTATTTCTTAATTTAACCTCCAAGTAAAACAGTCGTACTCTGAATGTGGTATAAATTAAGTTTCAAAATGAACATGAAATAAAGGGATTCTGAAATTGTATCTACAAAATACCCATTTCTTATTTGCAGCACACTTTCCAAGTTTGTCAATGAGCACCAGAACAACTGGGACCTATTTTTGGATCATGCCTTGTTTGCCTTGAGATCCAAGCCACATAGCACGACCAAAGTGTCGCCATTTCAGCTAATGTACGGTCGTGAAGCAAGATTTCCATGCGAGGTTCCAGAGGAATTGGTAAGAGCAAGGTCATGTGCCTTGTATAAGATGATGTTGTAGGAATATTCGGATTCCCGAACGACATGCATTAGGAAATCTGCATTTTTGTAGTGTAGATGTTAATTTAATTGATTGCTTGCATAATTCTTATCCAAACAACCAGTTGGAGGAAGGTCACTTTGTCCCTATGTTCATAAACATGTCCTTCTCAGTAATGTAAGTGTGAGATTAATATAGGCAGAGAATGTTTCATGAAATTGATTTCTTTAGCTGCCTAACATGGACTGAAAAATAGATCAAATTTCTGACATATTAAGTGCAATAACTAAAGATTACTTTTCATATTTCCCTCATAGCTTGAGTTTATTCTACCTACTGAAACAGAGTATGTAGGTATAATTAAAGAAATGAATACAAAAAGAGCAGAGATGCAGAGCCAGATCAAAGCAAACATAGAGGTAGCCCAGGAGAAACAGAAAGAAAAGTACAGAAATAGAGTGACAAAGAAATATAAACCTTGCACCTTTAAAGAAGGACTGTTGGTGCTTCTGAAAAACTGCAGGAGAAGTACAAGGAAAGGTGGAGTGTTGGAGCAGAAATTTTCAGGACCGTATGTAGTATCTGAACTCCACAGAAAGCTGGTTAAGCTTGTCAATGCCAATAACATTCCTTTACGTAGAAATTTCAATATTGACATGTTGAGGCCTTATAGGACTAGCAGCAGCCAAAAACCATCCAATGGTATGCTTATTGTTTCTTTATCAGATATGTGTATCGTATTCTGCAGCATAAACCTAGTCTGAAGGCACCGTGTTGGGTGATAGACAGATCTGAAGTAGAGTTCGGTGTGTAGGAATGGTACTTAAAGTATTACTGCTGTATATGTACAGTTATTTTAGAAGAAGAGAATGTTAATATGTCTTTTATTGCCATGGGTGTGGAGGTTCATATGTGTAGGGTCACTTTTTCATTTCAGTAGCTTTAATGTCCAAATCCGGGCTTTGTACAAAACGTTTCTATGTTTGGTGGATGTATCTTTAACATTAGACTGTTGATAATCTTTTTGTTAAAAAAAAGTATGATGGAATCTCATTGACGTCACGTTTTAATTTTTATTACACTTTTACAGAAACCATGGACATAGAGGATTCCGCATCATCTCTTCCTGTAGTCACAACTTGTAAGGAAATTTCAGGTACTGCACATAAAACTACTAATATTATGGGTACTAGTACATCCACTTCATAAATGGTTGCCCATCGTAAATTGGTTGGATTTGAAAGGGCCAATAAACAAATATACTATCTGGGCAGGGAACCAAAGTACACCATAATAATGACAGACCTTTTCCAAATCTGAAAATCAGTTTACTTTTGGTGTCCTGTACATTACTGTGATTGGTAAATAAGTGTTTGCAGCCATCTTCCATTTAATGTAGAAGCCCTCAGCAGGAGTACTTGGTACCAGTTCCAAAATCATCCTCTTTAGTACTGGTCAGAAATTTGCAAGGACTGTCTCCATTCCTGGGCATGCCTCTGAAACTACCTTGGCCCCGTAGAGGGTGTGTATTTAACTTAGGTTGCCCATTCTTCCTCTGACCAGTCTGATGGACTATTGATATTTTTTCTAAGTATTTATTGTGTGAATCAATGTTTGTGAATAGGTTCCTCATTACGACTTTGGCGCAAGGGGATTAGACCATGGCAGATATGTATGAAATACCGTCTGCCACGTTACAATATGTATTCTATCTAATTGCACATGTAGTGTGGCTGGTGACATATATGTCCTGTTTGTGGTGGAGTAAACCCTTAGGAGAAATCTGTAATGAGTCCATAAATTGTTGTGGCTATGGACAATAGATTTATCTACAAATGAGCTTATCAAAATTTTCATTACAGATATGAGTAATGGTGCAACGAATGAAGCTGAAAAAGTGTTGGTGATATGGAACAAGCCAGCTACTGGGCGATTGGAAGCAATTGTCTCTAAGATAAAATTATACGACTCCTCCTTCCATTCTCTGAAGACGGCACAATGGATTGTTGATGAGGTTGTTTCTTTGTATAACTTGCTTTTAAATTATGTCTCAAGTTTGTAGGCATTCTTCTCTGCCATGTTTGCAGCCTTGCACAGCAGTGTGATAAGTAAGGCAGTGCTCTATTTCCTAATAACAGGAATTAGTCTGTCTGTGCAACTTTTTAATACACTTGGATGGGTAAAGTCAGTGAACTTTGGAGGTAAGTACAACATTTAGTTTCAGGCAGCAGGGCTTAAGATGTCCACACTTAGGGGTTCAAGTTCACCTTTTTTATGTATTATTGTTGCGTGCAAACAAGGAGCTGTAAAATTGATTAATCCACCCCAACAAAGCAAAGTTCAATGTTACTGTTTTTAGATTTTTTTATCGTTTTTTATTTTATTTGATTTTTTACAGATAATTGATGCTTATCTTGGAAAGTTGTGCATGTCTAGACCCCATGTACGTACATTAACGGTTAATTTATCCATTATATTTTTATTTCAATCAAAATGTGAGATATGATTGTTTTGTTTATTCTTTCTAGTCCATTGCGATATCCGCAACGGTTTGTTCCGCAATATTCCTGGGCCACTACCGCTCGTCAGTTTTCCGTGTAAGTACAATGTTATCTGACTTTGCACACTGGTATTTCCTAACTATATTGGGTTCCATAACAGTCGATGTTGGTGGAGAATGTTCAAAGTATCATTTTGTAAATAAATATGAAAGTCAGAGTGAATATTAATTTTCACTTCATGCAATCACATCTATTTCCTTGATCCGCACTTCTACTAATAATTTGGACCTTTGACATTATGATATGCCCCAAACAATTCTTTATATTTCTGGAAACATTATTGTGGACCTCTTGCTACAAGTTAGAGGTATTCATGACTATGTAATATCCCTTGCAGGTTCCGTTTGAGGAGATGGAAACTGTTTTGTGTCCCGTCAACACATGCGTTCATTGGATTCTTCTGGTAAGCGGTACAACTTTATGTGGATATAATCTGTAGTATCTCCCTGTGCGTGTTGGCCACTGTCAGCATGCTTTCCCTCCCCCCCTCCACTTTTTGCCTAGCGTCGATGCTAACTTTGAAAGTGTGCTGGAATTTATCTATAGTGCCTACTTCCTACACACCCCCACAACCTTCTCATGAGGACAGATTCGACCGTCTAGACCCAAAAAGCGCGTTCGTATTCTATGTTAATTGTACTAAAGATTTCTGGGTGGACGATCAACTCGGTCAGGTATGTGGGTGCAAAAAATGTTAAGGCGGTGCAAAAGCATACCATCTCTCGATGGGTGCTTCTTTGCATTACAGTGTGCTACGCTTTGGCAAAGAAGCAACCCACAGAGGGCCTGCGTGCTCATTCCACCTGAGCAACTTCCACTGCATTAGCATGCAGAGCAACTGTTCTGTATATCTGCCAGACAGCCACGTGGCCGTCCCTGCACACGTTTGCTAAACTCTACTGCCTGGACAGTCAGGTCCGTCGGGACGGCTACTTTGCTCGTTCGGTCCTACAGGACTCCCTAGTATGATCTTGGTTCGCAGCACACCTCTGAGGATGGTGTTGCTTGGGTATCTATTGTAAGGTAAGGAATCTGCAACTAAAAGTCTCTATCAGATGTACAAGTTACTTACTTTCTGTAACAAAATATCTGGTAGAGACATTCTAGTTACAGATTCCTTACCACCCACCCATCCTCCATACTTGCTAACTGATTTCTAGGGACAGGGATTCCCCTTTCAGGTCCCTAGCTGTGGCACACCAATCTGTGTTCTTAGCGGCTCAACGCTTTGTCCTGGAAAGTCGTTAAAAGGAACTGACATCAGTCCGCGAAGCAGGCGTCTATATACTGCTCTCGACATCCTTGCGGTGACTACAACGCCTGCGGAGTCGACCAACGCCACCTACCGACGCACAAGGGTATTGCGTGAAGAAAAATCTCCGGATCCAGTCTGACGCCTGGGGGAAACTCATAAGGTAAGGAATCTTCAACTAGTATATGTCTCTACCAGATATTTAGTTACCGAAGGTAAGTAACTTTATTACTATTTCCCGACATCAACTATGGTGTATTGAGTGGTGTCCATTTGAAACATGTTTACATTCTTGTTTGGTTTTTTGGCAGATTCTAAAACCTTCAGAAAAGAAAATCCTACTTTTTGATTCTCTCCCTGCCGATGTTGCAACCTACAGTGGATTCTTGATGAATTGGAGGTACTTTTTTTTTCAAGTTACCATATAATTTTTACCATATACTTTTTTTTTTTTAATTTTCACTCACAGTTCAGAAACGATTGAAAAGCATTGGCGCACATTTACGTCTCTATTTTTCGCACTGCATTACTTTTGAAGATATTCCGTACTGCCTACTCACTTAGCCTCAGTTTCAAAATCTAATGCTCTTTGTATGCGTTTTTATTTCTGAAAAGGGATTTCCTACAGGCTGTGAAGCTTTCACATTACCTACAATGGCAGATAGTCATTCAAAAGAACCCAAAACAACTTGACAGCTACAATTATGGCGTTTTTTGCATGCTGGTAATTCACTTTTTTAGAATTTTAGTAAATTATCATATTTCAAACTTGTATTCGTATGAGCTGTTATGTGAAGACATTTTTTAAGTACAAATTGATATTCCCTTCTAAGCTGTTCAAGTAGTACAGGTTCTCATATAAGTGCAAAGAACATTATCGTGAAATTAGAATTAACCACAATAAATTGACATTGGGTTGTGTTGTGGTAACTGGCTTGAAACCATTAGCTTAATAGACCTTAGTGCTCAGTTTATTCATTGTATAACATCTGAATGAGAACTGTAATGAACTTTTATCGCTCATCTATTTAGTTTGCAGAATCGTACCTCAATCAGACACCTGTGCTGGAATTGTCAACTCAATTTGAAGATATGGAGAACTGTAGGATGAGGATTGCACTCAATCTTCTAGACTCCTCAGGTTGTTCTTTAGCATGTCATTTTTCTTTTTTGATATGGCATTTAATTATTTCAACCGAAGCTTTCATGTTTATTTTTCATGAGCACACACTTAGTGTATCTTGGTAGAACATTTCCAATTTTCTTTCTATAATCTTGACACCTGCTTTGACAGTTCTTACTGTGTCATCCCATTGTTCATCGTTAGTATGTGAGCAGCAAAACTATTATGTTTGCCACTATTACTACGTGGAATGCTGATAGTGTGAAAGTTATTTATATTGGTATTTCTCGAAATAATACACTGCAAAGTGAGTTTCTTCTAAGTTATGTAGCACAATACCTGCAATTGCATTGTCTTGTCCCATTACAATATCATGGAAATGTCCCTCCTACTTTTTTAAAAATGTGTTTCAGAATCAGTTGATGACTTCTGTGGAGTATGCAATGAGTCATCCAGAAACATGACATCAGAGAACTTCATGGTAAATTGTTGTTCTTACTTCAGTATATGAATAGTAACTAACATTACCTATGCACATTTCCGTTCTGTGCTTTTCACCTGCATTTCAGTTTTTGAATAGTTTCCTAACTCCAATGTCTTCATTGGAGTCGCTGGGAAAAAAAATTCACATATGTGTAGCTTACATGCCCTTTGGATACGTATGAGGTGGGGTGTGTGACAACCTCTAAAGTACAAAAGATTTCTGTGCCGACAATCAACTCTTTGGGTAAGTGGGTACGAATCAAGGGAAAGCAGTGCAGAGCCGTACAATCTCATGATGGGTGCTACTTTGCATCAAAGTGTGCAACGCTTTGACAAAAAAGCAACCCGGTCATGGTTTGCATACTCGCTCAACAAGAGCAACTGCTGCTTACACAATATTAATATGGGGAGTTCCTGTCCTGGACATCTGTCAAACATTGTTTCTCTGCACACGTTCACAAAACAGAACTGCCTGGACAGTCTGGTCCGTAGACGTGTACTTTGGTCGTTCTGGATTGCAGGACTTTTTTTTAGTATGATATTGGTTCGCAGCCCACCACTGAGGTTGGTATTGCTTGGGTATCTAGCGTGAGGTAAGGAATATACTAATAGAAGACTCTATGAGAGGCAGAAGTTACTTATCCTTGTTAAAGAAACACTTATTGTTCTGCACATTAGGCGAAGTACATGATTTTTTTCATTACATTCTTCAACAGGCGCTATGTACAGAATGCTTCCGGTGGATTCATGTATCATGCATGGAAACAGAGGAGGTAGCCTTTGGAGATTCGGCCAGATTTAGATGTAGAAAATGTAGTGATGCTACTTGAACCACACTGAAGATGGTTGAGCATTGGCTCCGCCGCCCTGACCCCTTCAGGTTTGTGTGTGTATATTCTGACTTCCTTCCTCGGGTCTTGTCTCCGCTGCTGAGGAGGGCATCCACCTGACAGTTTCCGGTTGGTGCCTTCTGCCCCACTTACGCAGTGCTCTAATTGTGTCGTCGTTGGCCGACTGTCCAAAGCTCACTGCACAGAACAATCTTTGTTGACAGCCTTTTACACTTGGAAGTCGTGTGCGGACTGGAGCTGTCATTCTCCTCTCCCTTGAAGAAATGCTAATCGCTCCTCCGCTTGTTTCCCCCCCCCCCCTCTTGCCCACCACCCTATTTAGAGTGCGGAGACGGTGAACCGTGAGGAAGTGTGCTCAACAGGCAACGTCCGGAGCAGCCGAAGACCGGTGGACGGGAAGAACAACTAGCACAGGATGGCGATATTGACAGAACAGTCAGACACAGAGCTGCCGCACTACGTCCGAAGAAATGGAGAAGCGCCGGTTGAGCTCTAGCCCCGCCGCCCTGACCCCTTCAGGTTTGTGTGTTTGTGTATTCCGACTTCCTGCCTCGGGTCTTGTCTCCGCTGCTGAGGAGGGCACCCACCTGACAGTTTCCCATTGGTGCCTTCTGCCCCGCTTACGCAGTGCTCTATTTGTGTCGTCGTTGTCCGACTGTCCAAAGCTCACTACACAGAACAATCTTTGTCGTCAGCCTTTTACACTTGGAAGTCGTGTGGGGACTGGAGCTGTCATTCTCCTCTCCCTTGACGAAATGCTAATCGCTCCTCTGCTAGTTTTGTTTTGTTTTTTTCCCCTCTTACCCACCACCCTATTTAGAGCGCGGAGACAGTGCACTGTGAGGAAGTGTGTTCAACAGGCAACGTCCGGAGCAGCCGAAGACCGGTGGACGGGAAGAACAACTAGCACAGGATGGCGATATTGACAAAACAGTCAGACACAGAGCTGCCGCACTATGTCCGAAGAAATGGAGAAGCGCCGGTTGAGCTCTGGCCCCGCCACCCTGACCCCTTCAGGTTTGTGTGTGTGTGTATTCCGACTTCCTGCCTCTGGTCTTGTCTCCGCTGCTGAGGGGGGCACCCACCTGACAGTTTCCGGTTGGTGCCTTCTGCCCCGCTTACGCAGTGCTCTAATTGTGTCGTCGTTGTCTGACTGTCCAAAGCTCACTGCACAGAACAATCTTTGTCGACAGCGACCTTTGACCCTGTCACCAGGCAGGTCGCTCCCCCCATCTGCCACGCAGAGACAGTGCACCGTGAGGAAGTGTGCTCAACAGGCAACGTCCGGAGCAGCCGAAGACCGGTGGACGGGAAGAACAACTAGCACAGGATGGCGATATTGACAGAACAGTCAGACACAGAGCTGCCGCACTACGTCAGAAGAAATGGAGAAGCGCCGGTTGAGCTCTGGCTCCGCCGCCCTGACCCCTTCAGGTTTGTGTGTGTGTGTGTGTGTGTGTGTATTCCGACTTCCTGCCTCGGGTCTTGTCTCTGCTGCTGAGGAGGGCACCCAACTGACACTTTGAAACAATTTACTTTTTCTAGCAAATACAAAACTTGGTCTTAAAGCTACAGACAAATGTTTACTGTGTCCATCAATTCCATATTGTTTTACCCTATTGCTCATGGCAATTTATGTTAGACCCGTGTATGCGCTCGCCCCCTGCACGTTCCTCTCAATGGATTACCAGAGTACATTTGGCCAGCAATTAATTTAACCAGCTACCAATGTGAGTAAAGTTAGGGGCATTCAGGGCCTCCCCCCCCCAAAAAAAAAACACAATCAGGTTAAATGCCTGGTGCTGGACAACTGTCAGCAGATGACAGAAAGATCACATAGCTCACTTCAGACTTTGAAAAATTGGAGTTCCTCAGCATGATTAACATTAATCTGGTGTCAGTAGCGGACCTCTCCATACTCCCCAACCTGCAGAATGTAAATACAGGGGTACAATGAACATTAGGTTTTCGGTGATGGGTGGTGCAACGCCTGTAATGCCATATGGGTTCTGCAGTGCTAACCTGTATAACTTGCGTTGAAATGTTAGGTTATCCTAATTTGCAATTTACAAGTACCTGCAACTTTTTATTTCTGTAATGTGGATATAGCAAGGCTGTTATACTGTGGTGTATTTTTTATTTACTAGTTGGAACTAAGTGATAATGGGACCTCCAGGGGTATTGAAGTCTTGGCAGAGCAGACGGCATGCCTTGCACGTTTTAACCTGAGTGGCAACAAAATAAAGGACATCAACACATTGGAGTCTCTGGTAAGTGCATGAGTCCATACCCTTCCCAGCATTGAGCTGAGTATGACATATGGACGGACTATGACTTTAGCTGTTTGTCTACCCGTGGACAGACCAGTTAATAAAGCAGAAACACTCCGTGTGCAGGCATGCAATGGTTTGTATATGCCCTCTTCTATGAAACTGAATTAGCTCAGCAACAATCTGCCCCGCTTCTATCCAAAATTACATGTCCAAATCCAATCCCAAATAATCTGCACCAATCCAGATCAATCTTCTCTGCTCCAATCTGACCAAATCCACTCCACCTTAGTCCACTTCAACTCAATCCATTCCAGGCCACTCAGTTCACACTAACCAATCCAATTTCTGTTTATTCCTTTTGTCCCCCATTTTTGCCTGCTTTCTCACCTCCTGTCTAGCCTCGTCCACCGCCTCCTAGCACTCCTCCGAGGACCTACTTAATGGAGGCCGCACAGCGGATGTGTAGAGCTGGTGCACCACTGGTGTGCTGAAGGGAAGCCTGTCCGTGTCTGGACCAGGGTCAGTGCTAGGACCCCTACCTCATGCATGTGAAAAATGGATTTCTTAACTTGGCGTGAGGGCTTCAATTTGTCAAACTTTCAGTTCCATTTGTTCTGTGCTGAGAGCAAAATTGTATGCCTTCAGCAGCCCTACTCAATTTCGTTCTTGCAAATGTGCAGGTTTCTTAGAATTGCTTTCAAAACTTTGCAGATCGTCTAGTTTCCCTATGTTCTTAGATATGTTATCTCTGTGTTTGAATATCCTGATCTTGTGGTTCAAGTGTGTTAAAGGGAATGTTTGCTTGAACGTGTTAGGAAATTATGATGCATGTATAGTGTGGTAAAGTGGGTTTTTGCAGTGTATCCTACTCAATGCACGTTCAATAGTTAAACACGCCACCGAGGTCTGGGACTCGATCCTCATCCCTCACTCTGGGTGTCATCTTCCTCACTGAAACCTGTCTCAACCCCGCCTCTGCATCAGACATCACCACTGCCATCCCCGAAGATAACAAGGTAACACACCACAACTGATTTGTCAAGCATGGAGGCGGAAACGCCATTATCTACAGGAAGACCATCTGCTGCGCAACATCCCCTGATGACCCACCATCGGTAACCAAACACCTCAACTTCCAATTCCACACAGACAGAAAAAGCAACATCCGAGGCACCCTTGCTTACAGACTACCAAGACCGCACGCCAGTTTCTGCAACGCCATCCCAGAGCTCATGACCGTGCAAACACTCTACTCTGAGCCCTGCATATTTCTAGGGAACATCGGCTTCCACCTCAATGATGCTAACTCCAGGGACCTCCTGGAAACCCTACCCACATCGCAGGACAGTGGAACAACACTCTCAGCTCTCACCAACCAGACTCTACACACGACCTGGAACAAGCAGCAAAGAGCTTCTCGCAGTGGATCACAGAATGCGCGTACACCATCGCCCCCACCAAGACAGCCAAGGTGAAAGCGTACAGCAAAAGAGCAAGCTGGTTCACAGAGGAACTGCACTCCTTCAAATGTAATTGCTGACTACATGAAAGGAAGTGGCTCATCGGCAACAAAAAAAAAAACACAGAAGACTGCACTGCATTCAGGACCACCCTTAACCAATACCACTGCCTCATGAAAGAAACCAATAAGAGCGCTCTAGCAGACAAAACGTTTGTATGCCATCCCTCCAATGCATACAGCAGACCGCATCAACCAGCTCACATGCACAAACACCAACCTAGAAAACCTTCTCACTCAATGTGAACGCCTCACCACGTAAGAAGCTGTCATCTTCATGTGCTCTGTCCACTTGGGAGAACCAATAGACCCTTGCCCCCACCACACCCGAAATCTTGGAAGCAACACCATCAGCTACGAGGTCAACCATCAACTCGCCCAACTCCTAGAAGACCACAACCTCCTGGACCCCTCCCTGTCTGGCTATCGAGCTAACCACAGCACCAAGATAGTCTTGATTGCAGACACAGATGACATTAGAGCCCTTCTGGACTGTGGGAAGACGGCAGTGCTCATCCTCCTGGACCTGTCTGCTGCGTTTTCACCCCGTCTTCCACCACATCCTGATCAACAGATTTCACCACATCAGGATTCAGGGAAACATCCTCAGATGGATTGCCTCGTACATCACCAACAGAACCCAAAGGATCAGTCTCCCACTGGTCACTCGGAGACCAAGAAGATCATCTGTGGAGTCCTCCAACAATTGTCCCTCGTCCTGGTTCACTATATAGTCTGCTTCCTACAATACTCGTATACACTCATGCACCCAGTAATACACCCACAGAGGCACTCGTGAACTCACACAGACCTACTCGGAGAATCACACAAGCACTCAGACTCACTAAGGTGCTCATGCGCACACTCACAGAGCCACTCGGACTCAGCGACTCGTGTACCAACTGAGTCTCTCAGACCCATTCAGAGACCGACAACTCCGCTCTGCTCAACTTGCCCTTGCCACCACCCCTAGAATTGGTAACAACGGAGCCAGAGGGAGATCCTTTTCCTACATCACCGCACAGACCTGGAACACGCTACCTCACCACCTCAGTCAGTCCCCCTTTGTAGGAAGCTGGCTCTTTATATACTATATCAAAATGACATATAGTATGCACAGAGTCCATGTGTTCCCCAGAGGCTAAAGTAGATACTACAAATGCATTTGTTCTACACACACAGACAATAGAAGAAGCACACACTTAATGACTGAACCACAGACCAATAGGTTTTTATATAGAAAAATATATTTAGTAAATTTATTTCTAGAACCACAAGATTCTTTTTGCATTTAAGTACATCAATAGATAAGAATTTCACACATATCAAAAATAATACTTTGAAAGAAATTAATAAAGCATACAGTTTTTGAATAAATGCCAATAAAGCTATTTTAAAAGTTGACACTGCAATTTTCAGGACACTTCCTGGGGAAAGGAAATGAAGCACTGTTTTACAGGTAAGTACTTGACTTACAGTTTCAGTCTCAGGGGCTTAGGAAGTCCTCAGCGGGTGTTCAAGTGAACCCCAAGCACCCACCACCAGCAACACTGGGCTGGTCGGGTGCAGAGGTCAAAGTTGATCAATTTTAAAGTGGGCTCCTATGGAGACAGGGTGCACTCTGAATCAGATCTGCCTGTTCTTCATAGGCGCATGTGTTTTGGGCCCTCCTTTGACCTCTGCACCTAACCGGCCCTGTGTTGCTGGTACGGTGACTTTGGGGTTGCCTTGAACCCCTGACTGTTGACTTTTGCACTGTGTCCACTTTTAAAATAGCTTATTGTCATTTTAACTAAAACAGTGTATGTTACTGCTCTTGTCGTAGTTTGGACTCTTGCTCTGAGCAAGACTGCTGGCCTCAGGATGACAGTACTTTTGTTTGTAGGTGACTAAGGTGGTCATTCCAACCCTGGCGGTCTGTGTTAAAGCGGCGGCTAAACCGCCAACAGTCTGGCGGTAAAAAAAATGGAATTCCGACCCTTGCGGAAACCGCCAACAGAGACCGCCACTTCAACACACCGCCCGCCACGGCGGGACAAACAAACAGCGCTGCGGTCACCGCCAACAGACAGGCGGGAGTCAATGTACCGCCCACCCTATCACAACCTACCAATCTGCCACCTTTTCCGGGGCGGTAGCCCCGCCGATAAAAACACGGCAGAAACAGGCATTTCAAATGGAAAACGCTCACCTCCATACACCCCACGAGGAATCCGGACAACATGGAACCCGAACTCCACATCCTCCCAGCGATTGTCTTCCTGCTCCTCTACCAGGAGCACGAATGCCGGCGCAGAAGACAACGGTGAGTACTGCACCTACGACACAGGGGAGGAAAAAATATTACGGGGACACACATATGCGACACCCCCACCCCCACCCCCACCCTCACCCACTACAACACACACATCAATGCATAGCAATACATCACAGTTACCCCCCCCCCCCAATACCCCCGGAAGAATGCAAAGACAAAAGGAAATGATTCTAAACATTGGAATATATTGTATTACTGGCTTAAAAATATATCACACATCTAAAACTTTTATATACATAAATTGCCAAGTCCGATCATTGTAGCAGGCATTGTTCGTGGACCACTGGGCCCAAATCACATGGGCAAAGCCCACACAGGATACCTGACTCCAACGGAGAGAACGCTGCAGGGGCATCAGATAGCAAAACTACAGGCACCTCAGGGGGAAGGGAAGGTGGGGCACCTCAGCCAGATGAGTCCACGACGCCAGAGCCACGAGGGGCCTCCATGGCCACTGTTCCATCCTGGGGAGTGCAAAGCCACAGTCTCTCAAGTCTCTACAGTGGGTGGGTTGCCCACTGTTACATCCTGGGGAGTGCAAAGCCACAGTCTCTCAAGTCTCTACAGTGGGTGGGTTGCCCACTGTGCCATCCTGGGGAGTGCAAAGCCACATTCTCACAAGTCTATACAGTGGGTGGGTTGCCCACTGTGCCATCCTGGGGAGTGCAAAGCCACAGTCTCACAAGTGGATAACAGTCTCCACTGGTTCTGGAGGGGGACGGGTGCCCAGAGTGCTTCGTGCAGCCCTGCCCGACACAGATGCGGACCTGCCCCTTCCGCCAATGGGCCAGCGGTGCTTGAGATGGCGGTGCCCAGTTCAGCAGTGCTTGAGATGAAGGGCCAGTGCAGCGGTGCCTGAGACGGCGGTGCCCAGTTCAGCGGTGCTTGAGACGGCGGTGCCCAGTTCAGCAGTGCTTGAGATGAAGGGCACAGTGCAGCGGTGCTTGAGATGAAGGGCCCAGTGCAGCGGTGCTTGAGATGAAGGGCCCAGTTCAGCGGTGCTTGAGACGGCGGTGCCCAGTTCAGCGGTGCCTGAAACAGTGGTGCCCAGTTCAGCGGTGCTTGAGACGGCGGTGCCCAGTTCAGCTGTGCTTGAGACGGCGTTGCCCAGTTCAGCGGTGCTTGAGACGGCGGTGCCCAGTTCAGCGGTGCTTGAGACGGCGGTGCCCAGTTCAGCGGTGCTTGAGATGAAGGGCCCAGTGCAGCGGTGCTTGAGATGAAGGGCCCAGTGCAGCGGTGCTTGACATGAAGGGCCCAGTGCAGCGGTGCTTGAGACGGCGGTGCCCAGTGCAGCGGTGCTTGAGACGGCGGTGCCCAGTTCAGCGGTGTTTGAGACGGCGGTGCCTAGTTCAGCGGTGCTTGAGACGGCGGTGCCCAGTTCAGCGGTGCTTGAGATGAAGGGCCCAGTGCAGCGGTGCTTGAGACGGCGGTGCCCAGTGCAGCGGTGCTTGAGACGGCGGTGCCCAGTTCAGCGGTGCTTGAGATGGCGGTGCCCAGTTCAGCGGTGCTTGAGATGAAGGGCCCAGTGCAGCGGTGCTTGAGCTGAAGGGCCCAGTGCAGCGGTGCTTGAGCTGAAGGGCCCAGTGCAGCGGTGCTTGGGATGAAGGGCCCAGTTTAGCGGTGCTTGAGACGGCGGTGCCCAGTGCAGTGGTGCTTGAGACGGCGGTGCCCAGTTCAGCGGTGCTTGAGATGAAGGGCCCAGTGCAGCAGTGCTTGAGATGAAGGGCCCAGTGCAGCGGTGCTTGAGATGAAGGGCCCAGTTCAGCGGTGATTGAGACGGTGGTGCCCAGTGCAGCGTTGCTTGAGACGGCGGTGCCCAGTTCAGTGGTGCTTGAGATGAAGGGCCCAGTGCAGCGGTGCTTGAGATGAAGGGCCCAGTGCAGCGGTGCTCGAGACGGCGGTGCCCAGTTCAGCGTTGCTTGAGACGGCGGTGCCCAGTTCAGCGGTGCTTGAGACGGCGGTGCCCAGTTCAGCGGTGCTTGAGACGGCGGTGCCCAGTTCAGCGGTGCTTGAGATGAAGGGCCCAGTGCAGCGGTGCTTGAGATGAAGGGCCCAGTGCAGCGGTGCTTGAGACGGTGGTGCCCAGTTCAGCGGTGCTTGAGACGGCGGTGCCCAGTTCAGCGGTGCTTGAGACGGCGGTGCCCAGTGCAGTGGTGCTTGAGATGAAGGGCCCAGTACAGCGGTGCTTGAGATGAAGGGCCCAGTTCAGCGGTGCTTGAGACGGCGGTGCCCAGTTCAGCGGTGCTTGAGACGGCGGTGCCCAGTGCAGCGGTGCTTGAGATGAAGGGCCCAGTTCAGCGGTGCTTGAGACGGCGGTGCCCATTTCAACGGTGCTTGAGATGAGTGCCCAGTTCAGCGGATCCGCCCATGGCGTGGAGGTCATTCGCCACCTGACCTGTGGCTGGCTGCGCCTTCCTGCCCATCTGTTGTGTGGCTGGCGGGGCCCTCCTGGGCTGCAGTACCGGGCCTGTTGGTGTCCTCCTGCCCACCTGGGATGGGGCTGGCGGGGCCCTCCTGGGCTGCAGTACCGGGCCTGTTGGTGTCCTCCTTCCCACCTGGGATGGGGCTTGCGGGGCCCTCCTGCCCAGCTGGGCTGCTGGTGGTCTTGTCGGGCGTGCTGCCCTTCCCAGCCTTCCCTGTTCGCCTGTGGCCCTTCCCCACCTTTGGCGGTGTGCCAGCTGGCACCACACTTCCTGCCGGAGCCATGGTAGGGATATTGGTCCCTGGTGTTTTAGGCCTCTCGCGCCGGCCACTGCCAATCTTCGGATGTTTTTGCGGGGTGGGCTGGCCGTGCCTTGGCTCCCTACTGAACTGGCTGCCCTTGAGGGTGGGGGACTCCACAGTCCATGGCAGACTGTCATCACAAGGCCCGCTTTTGTGGTGGCTGAGGTGCTGACTGGAGTCCTATGAGATGGACGGGGTGGGGGAGTTGTTGGAAAGAGGTCAAGTTTTAAAAGGAAAAGCATTTTAGGAACAGAGGGATGGGTAGGTGTAGTAGGTATGGGAGTGGAGGAAGAGGTTGTGGTTGTAGGAGTTTGAAGTCTGGTGTCTTTGGGTGCAGGTGCTTGGGCTGGAGGCTGTCGTGAGGTGGATGGCTGTTGGCTGGGCAGCTGCCTGCGTTTGTGTAGCTTGGAAGAGGGGGTGACAGACACACTGGGAGAGGACACAGGGGATGTGTGAATGGTAGTGGGGGTGGTGAGTGCACGTGTGCGGGGGGTTCTGGTGGGTGTGCTGGTGATGGACGTAGTGGCTGAAGATGTTGTGCATGCAGGTGTGAGTGGAGACGTCACAGGGAGGGAGGAGGGAGACGAGGAGGAGGGGGACACAGTGGAGGCAGTGGGTGTTGGTATATCTGAATGTGGATGTTGCTTGTGTGAATGCCTGTGTGATGTGTGGTGTTTATGTCTGGCTGAGCTTCCCTTGGGTGTTGAGGTGTGTGCAGGCTGGTCTGATGGTGTGGCTGGGATAGGCAGAGGTACAGGGGATTGGGTATGGGTGGAGGAAGTTGGAGGGGGGAGGCTAGAGACAGGGACAATGGCTGCCATCAGTGCTGAGGCCAGAGTGTTGAACGATCGCTGAAGGGCAGCCTGATCAGAATGAATGCCCTCCAGGTATGCATTACTCTGGTGCACCTCCCTTTCTACACCCTGGATGGCATTCAAAATGGTAGACTGCCCAACAGTGAGCTTCCTCAGGAGGTCAATGACCTCCTCACTGAGGGCAGCAGGGGTGACAGGGGCAGGGCCTGAGGTGCCTGGGGCGAAGGAGATGCCCACCTTTCTGGGTGAGCGGGCACGGGGCAGACGCTGAGGGGCTGCTGGGAGGGCGGTGCTGGTGCGCTGGGTGGCGGCTGTACCTGTTGCGGGGGGCACAGATGTTGCCGCCACCACAAGGGTGCTCCCTTCAGAGGACGAGTCGCTGTCACTGACATCCGCATGAGTCCCCGCTGTGGAGCTCCCCTCGCCCTCCGTCTCACTGGTGAATTCCGAATCCGTTGCATGGCCCGCCATGGCCATGTGAGATGCAGCTCCCTCGTGCTCCGATGCCACTTCTCCTCCGCCTGATGATGCTAATGCACACATGAACAGGAAGACAACAAAAAAGGGGGGAGGTGGAAAAATAAAGAAATGTTGAGTGCATGCATTGGCGACACCGTTGGCAGACAGGACAGACACAGAAGCCCCCTGCACTACGCCGCGCACTTGGGGTCGACTACGCAATCCGTGGGACATGGCCTACAAGCCTATGGGTGACATCTGCACACATAGATGACACAGGGCAATGAATAGCTGTATTTGGCACCCTACAGAGGTGGGGGCGGGGGCATAGGGCCATGCCTTACAGAGGGGCCTAGCCTACAGATATCGCCCTGGCCTAGGGATACCCACAGCCCTCCTCCCCCACCCAGACACCTCCACTGCGCGCAAAGTCACCAGGATTTGAGTGTACTCACCCCCTTGTGTCTGCTGTGATGTCCTCACGCGCCCATCCAAGTCGGGGTAGGCCACCGCCAGGATCCGGGACATCAGGGGGGTCAAAGTCTGACTGGCACCCCTCCTATGTTGGGAGGCCATCCCCAGCTGAGCCTCCGCTGTCTTCCTGCTCCAGCGTCGGATGTCCTCCCATCTCTTCCAGCAGTGGGTGCCCCGTCTGTGGTGGACCCCCAGGGTCCGGACGTCCTTGGCGATGGCACACCAAATATCGATTTTCTGGTGGGCGCTGACCTATGTGATATGTACAGGAGGAGAAAAATAATCATCACCTTCTGCATGCTAGATGTGAGTGGCCCCCCATCCCCACCCTTGCCATGGGGCACATGCTCTCATCTGTCGTTTGATGCATGCCTCAATCGCTCCCCTCCCCACCATCTTTCATCCACCCCACTCAACACAGCCATTGCCCACAAAGCATGGTCCCAGTGTACTTACCTGTTGGTCTGGAGGACCGTAGAGTAGCGCATTCTGGGGGAGGACCCCATCCACAAATTTCTCCAATTCCTGAGCAGTGAAGGCAGGGGCCCTTTCCCCAGTCGCATGAGCCATTGTCTCTTCCAGACTGAGGTCACAGCAGCACTTGCAGTGTAGGTCCTCTCCTGTGGAAGATCAGGTATTGAGTGATTAAGCAGATAGAAAATGGCGGTCACGCCCGAGGCTGTGCGTACCGCAACCGCCAGCGCACATCGTCATTGGCTCCTGAGACCCATAGGGTTTTTTGTTAACCAATGCTACTTTGCGCCGCGGTCTTCGACCGCCTACCGCCACGGTGTGCCACGCCAGCGCATTGACCTCACATCCCATTGTCGCACTTCACAGGTCAGGCTGCCGCCATTTCAAGGGCCCACATGGCTTAGTTTCTACTGCGTCACGCATACCTAGGCCTTGCATCGACACTCATACAAGCCATTCAATGCATTGGGAATCGTGTTATGTGCAAGCTGTGGGAACGTACCTGTGGGTTGATTGACTCTGTGCTCGCTGTTGTCCTTCATAGGCACCGTCCGCTGGGACATGCGTAGAGATGGAGGAATCTTCCCGTGTACAGACCGCTGGTGGACCTGTCGACAATGGAGGAAAGACATGTCATACTGACATACAGGCTTGACCGAGCCACTATACAGGAACTGTGTGCCCAGCTGGAGCGAGACCTGATGTCACCAATCCGCCAACCCACAGGGATCCCCCCTCTAGTGCAGGTGCTGTCAGTACTCCATTTCTTTGCAAGTGGTTCATTTCAAACAACAGTGGCCATAGCATCAGGGATGTCCCAGCCTATGTTTTCCAAGGTGTTGTCCAGAGTGTTGTCTGCCCTGCTCAAACACATGCAGAGCTACATCGTCTTCCCTGAGGTGGGTGATTTGCCTACAGTGAAGGGTGATTTCTATGCCCTTGGACATATTCCCAACATTATAGGTGCCATTGATGGGACACATGTTGCTTTGGTCCCCCCCAGCAGGAGTGAACAGGTGTACAGGAACAGGAAGAGTTATCATTCCATGAATGTCCAGATGGTCTGTTTGGCTGACCAGTACATCTCCCATGTTAATGCCAAGTTCCCTGGCTCAGTGCATGACGCATACATCATGCGGAATAGCAGCATCCCTTACGTCATGGGTCAACTCCAGAGGCACCGTGTGCGGCTAATTGGTGACTCTGGTTACCCCAACCTGTCATGGCTACTGACCCCAGTGAGGAATCCCAGGACAAGGGCAGAGGAACGGTACAATGAGGCCCATGGGCGAACTAGGAGGGTGATCGAGCGGACCTTCGGCCTCCTGAAGGCCAGGTTTAGGAGCCTCCATATGACAGGTGGATCCCTAATGTACTCACCAAAGAAGGTGTGCCAGATCATCGTGGCCTGCTGTATGCTTCACAACCTGGCTTTGCGACGCCAGGTGCCTTTTCTGCAGGAGGATGGTCCAGATGGTGGTGTTGTAGCAGCTGTGGAGCCTGTGGAGAGTGAAGACGAGGAAGACGAAGAGGACGACATAGACAACAGGAACACAGTAATACAGCAGTATTTTCAATGACACACAGGTAAGAATCCACACCGGCATATTATATTTACTTAAAGACTACTACCTCTCTACTGTCTGACCTTTTCCCCCAGTGTATGGTAACTGAGTTGTGACTTTCCCTTCCGATTTCAGGGTTGTGGGCCCCACTGCGTGACATCTGATTTTTTTCCCCATGGACTACAGCTGTGTGACAGTGGTATGTTGTAATCACAATGTAAATAAACATTTTGGCACGGTCATGTCTAATACATTTGTTCAAAATCACAGCCAGACTCCAGATTGTTTTGGGCAATAAGTGTGTTTATTACAGTGCTCTATATTGGTGGGTGGTTGCAATTCGGTGAGGGGTGATGGTGGAGGGATGTCCATGGCAGAGTCCAGACTATTAGTATCACAGGTGCATTGTCCAAATGCCTGTGGAAAGTGGAGCAGGGGCAGTTTAAGGTTGGACAGGGTGACAATGTGGGACAGTGGGATGACAATCAGGGAGGTATCCTTTCCTGGCGGAGGTCTTGGCATCTTACTCTGTCTTCTTCCTGGATCTCAGGATCCGATTGCGGGGTGGTTCTCCTTCTGCAGGGGGTGGGGTTCTGGTGGCCTGTTGGTCCTGTGGCCGGGCCTCCTGTCCACTAGCGCCGGCGGAGGTGGTCGGCAGTTCTTGGTCCATGCTAGTGTGAGGGGCCCTTTGTGGTGCCACAGTGTCCCGCAATATGGTGACTACCTGATTCAGAGCCCCTACGATGGTGCCCATGGTGGAACTGATGTTTCTTAGTTCCTCCCTGAACCCCATATACTGTTCCTCCTGCAGGAGCTGGATCTCGTGAAACCTGGCCAGTACCGTCGCCATCCTCTCCTGGGAATGATGGTATGCTCCCATGATGGAGGAGAGGGCCTCGTGGAGACTGGGTTCCCTGGGCCTGTCCCCCCCCTGTCGCACAGCAGCCCTCCCAGTTCCCCTGTTTCCCTGGGCCTCTGTCCCCTGGACCGTGTGCCCACTACCACTGCCCCCAGGTCCCTGTTGTTGTTGGGTTGGTGGGTTGGCCTGGGTTCCCTGTAGTGGTGGACACACCGCTGATTGACGTGTCCTGGGGACAGAGGTATGGGCCCGCTGGGTGGGTCCTGTGCTGGTGTTCCCAGAGGGGGGAAGGTCTGCTGTGGCCTGTGGCTGTCTGAGGGGAACCGACTGTCCAGAGGTCCCAGATGGGCCGGGCTGGTCATCTAGATCCAGGGAGACAGAGCTGCTGTCATCACTGTGGGCCTCTTCTGGGGGTGGAGTGGACATTTGTGGACCCTCCTGCGCGGTGACGTGACGTTCGGGTCCTGCAGGGGTATAAAAGTATGGTTATTGCTTCTGTGTGTGCCATAGCGTGCAATGGGTGGGTGCCCGTGTACCCCAGTGCTGGCATTCCCTTGTGGGGGCTGTTGTGACGGTGGTTTGGGGGGGGGGATGGGTATGTGCAGTGGGCATGCTTTGGTGATGGGTGTCCATGGTTTGTGGTCGCATGCAGGGTTTGGGGTTGGGATGGGTGGGTTGTGATGGTGAGACATTTGCAAGGAGTAGGTGTGATGGGGTGGGGGTGAGGGTGGGGGTATGAGTTGGCATGCTGGTGGGGTGGGGGGGATGAAGTAGTGAAGATGAGACTTACCAGAGTCCATTCCTCCACCTACTCCTGCGAGGCCCTCAGGATGCACGATCGCCAAGACCTGCTCCTCCCATGTTGTAAATTCTGGGGGAGGAGGTGGGGGTCCGCCGCCAGTCCGCTGCACCGCGATGTTGTGCCTGGATACCATGGAACGCACCTTCCCCCATAGGTCGTTCCACCGCTTCCTGATGTCGTCCCTATTTCTTGGGTGCTGTCCCACAGCGTTGACCCTGTCGTCTATTCTGCTCCATAGCTCCATCTTCCTGGCAATGGTGGTGTGCTGCACCTGTGTCCCGAAGAGCTGTGGCTCTACCCGTACAATTTCCTCCACCATGACCCTGAGTTCATCCTCAGAAAACCTGGGGTGTCTTTGCGGTGCCATGGGGTGGTGTGGGTGATGTGTGGGGTGGATTGTGTGGTGCTATGTGTGGTGATGTGTATTGGTGTGTTGTGTGAAGTGCGTGGTAATATTGCTGGGTGACAGTAAAATGCGCGTCTGGGTGCTCGGATGTCTTTTCTCTGTGCGTGTTCCCGATTCTGTTGGAGTGGAGGCTTGTGGGTGATGTGGGTGTGTGTTTTATATTGTGTTGGGTGTGTGGGAGTGGTGTTTGTATGTGTATCAGGTGTGTGTATTTGGAATTGTCCAATGTGGCGGTGTTTTGTATGTATGTGTGTATTTTGAGAGCGGCGGTGTGTACCGCCAATGGAATACCGCGGTTGAAAGACCGCCGCGTGGATTCGTGGGTCGTGATAGCATGGGCGTATTTCTGTTGGCGTGACGGTGGAGGTTTGGTCATCGCCAGTTTCTCGCTGCCCTTTGGTGTGGCGGACTTTTGTGGATGTCTGTATTTTGGCGGTTTGCCTGTTGTGGGTCAGAATGACGTGGCGGTGTACCGCGGCGGTGTTCTGGCGGTCTTCTGCACGGCGGTAAGCGCCTTTTACCGCCAAGGTTGGAATGACCCCCTAAGTCTCTTCCTACAACTAATTGTAACTGTTGTCCAAACCTTACCGGCTCACTAGCAGTACCTCACCAGAAACACAATAGTTAAAGGTGATTTATAGCAGTCGCTTACGCATGGACTCAAAGTACGATATCTCAGGGTTGTCGTGGTTAAACGGAAATTACCCTTTTCTCACAGTTATATTATGTCTCATACAAACAAAGGCAATGACACAGATGCAGTAAAGTTATAATAGTTTTTTATTTAACATAACTGCAATTTGCGATAAGTTGCATCAACTGCAATGATTAGGATAATGAATATACCAAGCAACAGTATTGTGAAGAAGAGAGTCATGGTTATAAAGACCCCCACCATTTTGCAATATATGAAAGAAACATATGTATATATATGTAGAAGATGGTATATGCCCTAATGCCCTAATAAGAATAGGCCTAACCTCCTACCTAAAGGAGAGCTGGGTTTGCTAAACCTAATCTGCCAAAGCCGTGTCCATGAGAGGAGCCCCCAACCCTCATTACCTTGGAATGAGGTCTCTATCTCAGACTCCCCAGGGACACGAAGACTGGGTCAGTGTCAAGATGACTGCAGCATCGATATAAGCGATGGTGGCGATGCCCTCTGGTCGGAATCCCTCTGATTATCTGTCTAAAGTGTGATGTATTTATACAGATCTACAAGGTCCCCTGACGTAGGTGTAATTCAAAACAATAGATAAAAGGCATGCTTGGGACGGCAATTAATATCAACAATCCCTCGAAAGTATAGAGAGGGAAAATCCCTAAGTGTGAACATCTACTGTTTGTTTGTCTTTCGTGCTTGATCTTGACGCCTTGGCGCAGTGACACTGATAATAAAACTCATAACAAGTGGCCTAATTATAAACAAGGCCGCCATTTTAAAGGAAATAAATAATTAAATGAACTAAGACAGAGCAAGCTAAGTAGGTTAAAAGTCACTGGGTGACGGGGGCACGAGTTTACAAGCCTACGGCTAAGCTAACTCTGTTATCCCGTTAAAACAAACTAGGATTCACTACACCCTCCCCATTGCCGTATCAGGTATGATGAAACCACATGAACCCAAACGCTAAAAAAGCTGCTTCTGAACTAAAAGCCAAAGGTAAAACAAAAAAACAAGCTAAGAAATGTAGCCAATAACAAAACAAAAAAACATTGCTGTGTGTTAAAATGCGTTCAAAAATACATACAGAGATGTTAATATCAACTATGACAAGTACAGCAAACGTTTAGTATAATTGCATATTTTGGAACTGGGAAATGGTAAGCAAATTCATTGAATTATGAGTTATACGCAGGATCTTGAAGAATGTCATCGAAGTCACCTGGCAAGGACCTCAAAAATTAGTCAACATCGTCCGAAGTGAAATCTATTGCTGGACGGACAAACGGATGCACAGAGCAGAAGTGAGCCACATTCACCGGTGTATCGATATTCGCTGCAGTGTCCTCATCCATGTTAGAAGGCTCATAGGTGGCCTCGCGGATCAACCTCAGTCTCAAGGGGCATGACCGTGTATGAACCCTCATCGGGGACATCAGCAGTTCGTGGTCCACAGGAGATGCTGGTGCAACAGCGAGACAGAACATAGGCAGATGTTCAAAGAAACACCATATGCAGCGGAAGACCGGTTGTACACACCAGAGTAGAGGCCGGAATGACAACGACCAGTCAAACTCCAGTTCCACCAGCAAAGGTGTACCGAAGATCCGAACCATGCGTTCACGGCACAGCGGGGTTGACGGGAGCGGCTCCATTGCTCTGTGTTGCTGGAAAAAAACAACCACCGCGAATCAGAAGAAATAGCAGTAGTAGCCCGCCAATTAAAGCCAAAATAATTGGAAAGCCACCAAACACACTGGAAAAGAGAGAATGGATGGCTGATGGGATGACTCCGAAGATAGTCTGGAAGATGGACACGAAACCAGACCCGGCAGCCTTAAAGAAATGAACAATCCCAGTTGTGCTTGAAGCATTGAATATTCAGGATACTAGCTCTCCAAAGTGTTTGGGGAAATAGGTATTTAAAAGGGATTGTATCTCGGCTGATGATCTCGCAATCTGGAGAGCATACGTCTCTTTTGCGGATGTCAAGGCGACCTGTTTCTGAAACAATAGCGCCTTTAGTCTACTCACTTTGTCATAGTTCACATTAATAGTATCTATGTGGGGCCACATTACAGATACTTTTATCTCTCGTGTGGGGGGAAACAAAACATGTCCACAACACGTAACGACCTTCGTGACCGAGATTGCATAGGCAATTCCAGGTCGCAAGTCGCAACAGCTTTCATCGTTCAGTAGAACATAACTTCCATTGGAAAGTACATGAAACACTGGACGAATCAAGGGGACGGGAGTACCCTTCAGAAAACAGGCCAAATTCACGACCCCCACATTGCAAAGACTGTGAAGAGACACCTGTTTGCATATCATAGAATGACGAACAGCAGTCTCACATTCACTTCCGCTAAGAAAGACCTCCTGTTCACCGTTCAGACATTTATATTCAAAGGGCAACTCCCACTCTTCCTTACTAAAGCTATCTCCTAGCTGTTCATATCGTCCCACTGCAAGATGTTTCAGGCAGCTCGAGAAACGAAAGGTCGAAATCGGTAAATTAATAATGCAGTGTAAGAGCCAGATAGTTGAAGGACTCTCTGCTACCGTGAAGGGCAACTTATCTAACTTCTCTACTTGAAGCAGGGTGAAACGAGCCTCCCTTTTAGCCATTGTCTCTTGTTCCCTGGAAAAATTAAAAGCAGTGAATAGTTCACTCCCATTAATGTACTTCCATGGAATGTGGCCATTTTTCAGTGTCTGTAATGTCCAACCCAGCTGCATGATGGAACGCAGCTATGTTTGCCCATGATATAACCGGGACAAGTCAGTCTGAGTTATATCAATAGCAGACAACACTATATTTGATAGTGAATAAATCCTGTTGGACAGCGTGTTCATGCCATTGTCGACAACAGCTAATGTTTTTTCGAAATTCTCCTCATCTGGTTGCCTTAAACGTGCAGCAGCCTCAATCTGGGAAAGTTTCCAAATTTCATTGTACATAGCATATAAAAAACATTTTGAGCGTTGTTTCCTAGGACCTAATAGGAAATCCTGTAAGTCTACACTGTCAGAAAGAGTGTTCAGGTGTTGCTTAACCGCTGTTAAAGTGTTTGTCTGCACCCATTGCTGGCACAGTTTACCCACACTGTATGTTGTAATTATACCTGTATGTTGACCCGATAGAAAGCGAGTGTAGGAAGTTGGCTCTGTATGTGCTATTTCAAAGTAAGGAATAGCATGCACAGAGTCCAAGGGTTCCCCTTAGAGGTAAAATAGTGGTAAAAATAGATAATACTAATGCTCTATTTTGTGGTAGTGTGGTCGAGCAGTAGGCTTATCCAAGGAGTAGTGTTAAGCATTTGTTGTACATACACATAGACAATAAATGAGGTACACACACTCAGAGACAAATCCAGCCAATAGGTTTTGTTATAGAAAAATATCTTTTCTTAGTTTATTTTAAGAACCACAGGTTCAAATTCTACATGTAATATCTCATTCGAAAGGTATTGCAGGTAAGTACTTTAGGAACTTCAAATCATCAAAATTGCAGGTATACTTTTCAAGTTATTCACAAATAGCTGTTTTAAAAGTGGACACAGTGCAATTTTCACAGTTCCTAGGGGAGGTAAGTATTTGTTAGGTTAACCAGGTAAGTAAGACACTTACAGGGCTTAGTTCTTGGTCCAAGGTAGCCCACCGTTGGGGGTTCAGAGCAACCCCAAAGTCACCACACCAGCAGCTCAGGGCCGGTCAGGTGCAGAGTTCAAAGTGGTGCCCAAAACGCATAGGCTAGAATGGAGAGAAGGGGGTGCCCCAGTTCCGGTCTGCTTGCAGGTAAGTACCCGCGTCTTCGGAGGGCAGACCAGGGGGGTTTTGTAGGGCACCGGGGGGGACACAAGCCCACACAGAAATTTCACCCTCAGCGGCGCGGGGGCGGCCGGGTGCAGTGTAGAAACAAGCGTCGGGTTCGCAATGTTAGTCTATGAGAGATCTCGGGATCTCTTCAGCGCTGCAGGCAGGCAAGGGGGGGGTTCCTCGGGGAAACCTCCACTTGGGCAAGGGAGAGGGACTCCTGGGGGTCACTTCTCCAGTGAAAGTTCGGTCCTTCCGGTCCTGGGGGCTGCGGGTGCAGGGTCTCTCCCAGGTGTCGGGACTTAGGATTCCAAGAGTCGCGGTCAGGGGAAGCCTCGGGATTCCCTCTGCAGGCGGTGCTGTGGGGGCTCAGGGGGGACAGGTTTTTGTACTCACAGTCTTAGAGTAGTCCTGGGGTCCCTCCTGAGGTGTTGGATCTCCACCAGCCGAGTCGGGGTCGCCGGGTGCAGTGTTGCAAGTCTCCCGCTTCTTGCGGGGAGCTTGCAGGGTTCTTTAAAGCTGCTGGAAACAAAGTTGCAGCTTTTCTTGGAGCAGGTCCGCTGTCCTCGGGAGTTTCTTGTCTTTTCGAAGCAGGGGCAGTCCTCAGAGGATGTCGAGGTCGCTGGTCCCTTTGGAAGGCGTCGCTGGAGCAGGATCTTTGGAAGGCAGGAGACAGGCCGGTGAGTTTCTGGAGCCAAGGCAGTTGTCGTCTTCTGGTCTTCCTCTGCAGGGGTTTCAGCTAGGCAGTCCTTCTTCTTGTAGTTGCAGGAATCTAATTTTCTAGGGTTCAGGGTAGCCCTTAAATACTAAATTTAAGGGCGTGTTTAGGTCTGGGGGGTTAGTAGCCAATGGCTACTAGCCCTGAGGGTGGGTACACCCTCTTTGTGCCTCCTCCCAAGGGGAGGGGGACACAATCCTAACCCTATTGGGGGAATCCTCCATCTGCAAGATGGAGGATTTCTAAAAGTTAGAGTCACCTCAGCTCAGGACACCTTAGGGGCTGTCTTGACTGGCCAGTGACTCCTCCTTGTTTTTCTCATTATTTTCTCCGGCCTTGCCGCCAAAAGTGGGGCCTGGCCGGAGGGGGCGGGCAACTCCACTAGCTGGAGTGTCCTGCTGGGTTGGCACAAAGGAGGTGAGCCTTTGAGGCTCACCGCCAGGTGTGACAATTCCTGCCTGGGGGAGGTGTTAGCATCTCCACCCAGTGCAGGCTTTGTTACTGGCCTCAGAGTGACAAAGGCACTCTCCCCATGGGGCCAGCAACATGTCTCGGTTTGTGGCAGGCTGCTAAAACTAGTCAGCCTACACAGATAGTCGGTTAAGTTTCAGGGGGCACCTCTAAGGTGCCCTCTGGGGTGTATTTTACAATAAAATGTACACTGGCATCAGTGTGCATTTATTGTGCTGAGAAGTTTGATACCAAACTTCCCAGTTTTCAGTGTAGCCATTATGGTGCTGTGGAGTTCGTGTTTGACAAACTCCCAGACCATATACTCCTATGGCTACCCTGCACTTACAATGTCTAAGGTTTTGTTTAGACACTGTAGGGGTACCATGCTCATGCACTGGTACCCTCACCTATGGTATAGTGCACCCTGCCTTAGGGCTGTAAGGTCTGCTAGAGGGGTGTCTTACCTATACTGCATAGGCAGTGAGAGGCTGGCATGGCACCCTGAGGGGAGTGCCATGTCGACTTACTCGTTTTGTCCTCACTAGCACACACAAGCTGGCAAGCAGGGTGTCTGTGCTGAGTGAGAGGTCTCCAGGGTGGCATAAGACATGCTGCAGCCCTTAGAGACCTTCCTTGGCATCAGGGCCCTTGGTACTAGAAGTACCAGTTACAAGGGACTTATCTGGATGCCAGGGTCTGCCAATTGTGGATACAAAAGTACAGGTTAGGGAAAGAACACTGGTGCTGGGGCCTGGTTAGCAGGCCTCAGCACACTTTCAATTGTAAACATAGCATCAGCAAAGGCAAAAAGTCAGGGGGCAACCATGCCAAGGAGGCATTTCCTTACACAACCCCCCCCCAAACGAAAGAGGATGAGACTAACCTTTCCCAAGAGAGTCTTCATTTTCTAAGTGGAAGAACCTGGAAAGGCCATCTGCATTGGCATGGGCAGTCCCAGGTCTGTGTTCCACTATAAAGTCCATTCCCTGTAGGGAGATGGACCACCTCAACAGTTTAGGATTTTCACCTTTCATTTGCATCAGCCATTTGAGAGGTCTGTGGTCAGTTTGAACTAGGAAGTGAGTCCCAAAGAGGTATGGTCTCAGCTTCTTCAGGGACCAAACCACAGCAAAGGCCTCCCTCTCAATGGCACTCCAACGCTGCTCCCTGGGGAGTAACCTCCTGCTAATGAAAGCAACAGGCTGGTCAAGGCCATCATCATTTGTTTGGGACAAAACTGCCCCTATCCCATGTTCAGAGGCATCAGTCTGCACAATGAACTGCTTAGAATAATCTGGAGCTTTGAGAACTGGTGCTGAGCACATTGCTTGTTTCAGGGTGTCAAAGGCCTGTTGGCATTCTACAGTCCAGTTCACTTTCTTGGGCATTTTCTTGGAGGTGAGTTCAGTGAGGGCTGTCACAATGGATCCATATCCCTTCACAAACCTCCTGTAATACCCAGTCAAGCCAAGGAATGCCCTGACTTGAGTCTGGGTTTTTGGAGCTACCCAGTCCAGAATAGTCTGGATCTTGGGTTGGAGTGGCTGAACTTGGCCTCCACCTACAAGGTGTCCCAAGTAAACCACAGTTCCCTGCCCTATCTGGCATTTGGATGCCTTGATAGAGAGGCCTGCAGATTGCAGAGCCTTCAAAACCTTCCTCAGGTGGACCAGGTGATCCTGCCAGGTGGAGCTAAAGACAGCAATATCATCAAGATAAGCTGTGCTAAAGGACTCCAAGCCAGCAAGGACTTGATTCACCAACCTTTGGAAGGTGGCAGGGGCATTCTTTAAACCAAAGGGCATAACAGTAAACTGATAATGCCCATCAGGTGTGGAGAATGCTGTCTTTTCTTTTGCTCCAGGTGCCATTTTTATTTGCCAGTACCCTGCTGTCAAGTCAAAGGTACTTAGAAATTTGGCAGCACCTAATTTATCAATGAGCTCATCAGCTCTTGGAATTGGATGGGCATCTGTCTTGGTGACAGAATTGAGCCCTCTGTAGTCCACACAAAACCTCATCTCTTTCTTTCCATCTTTGGTGTGAGGTTTGGGGACTAAGACCACTGGGCTAGCCCAGGGGCTGTCAGAGCGCTCAATTACTCCCAATTCCAGCATCTTGTGGACTTCCACCTTGATGCTTTCTTTAACATGGTCAGATTGTCTAAAGATTTTGTTCTTGACAGGCATGCTGTCTCCTGTGTCCACATCATGGGTACACAGGTGTGTCTGACCAGGGGTTAAGGAGAAGAGTTCAGGAAACTGTTGTAGGACTCTCCTACAATCAGCTTGCTGTTGGCCAGAGAGGGTGTCTGAGTAGATCACTCCATCTACTGTGCCATCTTTTGGGTCTGATGACAGAAGATCAGGGAGAGGTTCACTCTCTGCCTCCTGATCCTCATCTGTTACCATCAACAGATTGACATCAGCCCTGTTGTGGAAGAGCTTAAGGCGGTTTACATGGATCACCCTCTTGGGGCTCCTGCTTGTGCCCAGGTCCACCAGGTAGGTGACCTGACTCTTCCTTTCTAGTACTGGGTAAGGGCCACTCCATTTGTCCTGGAGTGCCCTGGGAGCCACAGGCTCCAGAACCCAGACTTTCTGCCCTGGTTGGAACTCAACCAGTGCAGCCTTTTGGTCATACCAAAACTTCTGGAGCTGTTGGCTGGCCTCAAGGTTTTTGGTTGCCTTTTCCATGTACTCTGCCATTCTAGAGCGAAGGCCAAGTACATAGTCCACTATGTCCTGTTTAGGCTCATGGAGAGGTCTCTCCCAGCCTTCTTTAACAAGGGCAAGTGGTCCCCTTACAGGATGACCAAACAGAAGTTCAAAGGGTGAGAATCCTACTCCCTTCTGTGGCACCTCTCTGTAAGCGAAAAGCAGACATGGCAAGAGGACATCCCATCTCCTTTTGAGCTTTTCTGGGAGCCCCATGATCATGCCTTTTAATGTCTTGTTGAATCTCTCAACCAAGCCATTAGTTTGTGGATGGTATGGTGTAGTGAATTTATAAGTCACTCCACACTCATTCCACATGTGCTTTAGGTATGCTGACATGAAGTTGGTACCTCTGTCAGACACCACCTCCTTAGGGAAACCCACTCTGGTAAAGATACCAATGAGGGCCTTGGCTACTGCAGGGGCAGTAGTCGACCTAAGGGGAATAGCTTCAGGATACCTGGTAGCATGATCCACTACTACCAGGATATACATATTTCCTGAGGCTGTGGGAGGTTCCAGTGGACCAACTATGTCCACACCCACTCTTTCAAAGGGAACCCCCACCACTGGAAGTGGAATGAGGGGGGCCTTTGGATGCCCACCTGTCTTACCACTGGCTTGACAGGTGGGGCAGGAGAGGCAAAACTCCTTAACCATGTTGGACATATTGGGCCAGTAGAAGTGGTTGACTAACCTCTCCCACGTCTTGGTTTGTCCCAAATGTCCAGCAAGGGGAATGTCATGGGCCAATGTTAGGATGAACTTCCTGAACAGCTGAGGCACTACCACTCTCCTAGTGGCACCAGGTTTGGGGTCTCTGGCCTCAGTGTACAGGAGTCCATCTTCCCAATAGACCCTATGCGTTCCATTTTTCTTGCCTTTGGACTCTTCGGCAGCTTGCTGCCTAAGGCCTTCAAGAGAGGGACAGGTTTCTTGTCCCTTACACAGCTCCTCCCTTGAGGGTCCCCCTGGGCCTAAGAGCTCAACCTGATAAGGTTCAAGCTCCAAAGGCTCAGTTCCCTCAGAGGGCAGAACTTCTTCCTGAGAAGAGAGGTTCCCTTTCTTTTGCTGTGTTGTAGTTGGTTTCCCAACTGACTTTCCTGTTCTCTTGGTAGGCTGGGCCATTCTTCCAGACTCCAGCTCTACTTGTTCACCCTGTGCCTTGCACTGTGCTCTTGTTTTCACACACACCAGTTCAGGGATACCCAGCATTGCTGCATGGGTTTTTAGTTCTACCTCAGCCCATGCTGAGGACTCCAGGTCATTTCCAAGCAGACAGTCCACTGGGATATTTGAGGAGACCACCACCTGTTTCAGGCCATTGACCCCTCCCCATTCTAAAGTAACCATTGCCATGGGATGTACTTTTCTCTGATTGTCAGCGTTGGTGACTGTGTAAGTTTTTCCAGTCAGGTATTGGCCAGGGGAAACCAGTTTCTCTGTCACCATGGTGACACTGGCACCTGTATCCCTCAGGCCCTCTATCCTAGTCCCATTAATTAAGAGTTGCTGTCTGTATTTTTGCATGTTAGGCGGCCAGACAGCTAGTGTGGCCAAATCCACCCCACCCTCAGAAACTAGAATAGCTTCAGTGTGGACCCTGATTTGCTCTGGGCACACTGTTGATCCCACTTGGAGACTAGCCATACCAGTGTTACCTGGATGGGAGTTTGGAGTGGAACCTTTCTTGGGACAGGCCTTGTCTCCAGTTTGGTGTCCATGCTGTTTACAGCTATGACACCAGGCCTTTTTGGGATCAAAGTTTTTACCCTTGTACCCATTGTTTTGTGAAGAGGCTCTGGGCCCACCCTCCTGTGCAGGTTTTTGGGGGCCTGTAGAAGACTCTTTACTATTTTTAGTTTTGGTTGTCTCATCACCCTTCCCCTGGGGAGTCTTTGTGACCCCTTTCTTTTGGTCACCCCCTGTTGAAGTCTTGGACACCCTTGTCTTGACCCAATGGTCCGCCTTCTTTCCCAATTCTTGGGGAGAAATTGGTCCTAGGTCTACCAGATGCTGATGCAGTTTATCATTGAAACAATTACTTAACAGGTGTTCTTTCACAAATAAATTGTACAGCCCATCATAATTACTTACACCACTGCCTTGAATCCAACCATCTAGTGTTTTCACTGAGTAGTCAACAAAGTCAACCCAGGTCTGGCTCGAGGATTTTTGAGCCCCCCTGAATCTAATCCTATACTCCTCAGTGGAGAATCCAAAGCCCTCAATCAGGGTACCCTTCATGAGGTCATAAGATTCTGCATCTTGTCCAGAGAGTGTGAGGAGTCTATCCCTACACTTTCCTGTGAACATTTCCCAAAGGAGAGCACCCCAGTGAGATCTGTTCACTTTTCTGGTTACACAAGCCCTCTCAAAAGCTGTGAACCATTTGGTGATGTCATCACCATCTTCATATTTAGTTACAATCCCTTTAGGGATTTTCAACATGTCAGGAGAATCTCTGACCCTATTTATGTTGCTGCCACCATTGATGGGTCCTAGGCCCATCTCTTGTCTTTCCCTCTCTATGGCTAGGATCTGTCTTTCCAAAGCCAGTCTTTTGGCCATCCTGGCTAACTGGATGTCCTCTTCACTGGGGCTATCCTCAGTGATTTCAGAGGTGTTGGTCTCTCCTGTGAGGGAACCAGCATCTCTGACTATTATTTTAGGAGTCAGGGTTTGAGGGACCCTGTTCTCCCTAGATAGGACTGGTAGGGGGGAATTTTCCTCCAAGTCACTATCCTCTTCCTCTGAGTTGCCACCCTCAGAGGGGTTGGCCTTTTCAAACTTTGCCAAAAGCTCCTGGAGCTGTATTTTGGTAGGTTTGGGGCCCATTGTTATTTTCTTTATTTTACAGAGTGACCTTAGCTCCCTCATCTTAAGATGGAGGTAAGGTGTGGTGTCGAGTTCCACCACAGTCACATCTGTGCTAGACATTTTGCTTCTAAAAGTTGGAATACTTTTTAAGAATCTACAACTGGTTCTAGAATCTAATTCAAACTTTTACAAACTTTTAAACTCTAAAAGAAATGCTAAACAGGATCTAACACAAGGCCCTAGCAGGTCTTTTAAGAATTTAGAAAACTTTTCAAATTGCAAAAATCAATTTCTAATGACAATTTTGGAATTTGTCGTGTGATCAGGTATTGGCTGAGTAGTCCAGCAAATGCAAAGTCTTGTACCCCACCGCTGATCCACCAATGTAGGAAGTTGGCTCTGTATGTGCTATTTCAAAGTAAGGAATAGCATGCACAGAGTCCAAGGGTTCCCCTTAGAGGTAAAATAGTGGTAAAAATAGATAATACTAATGCTCTATTTTGTGGTAGTGTGGTCGAGCAGTAGGCTTATCCAAGGAGTAGTGTTAAGCATTTGTTGTACATACACATAGACAATAAATGAGGTACACACACTCAGAGACAAATCCAGCCAATAGGTTTTGTTATAGAAAAATATCTTTTCTTAGTTTATTTTAAGAACCACAGGTTCAAATTCTACATGTAATATCTCATTCGAAAGGTATTGCAGGTAAGTACTTTAGGAACTTCAAATCATCAAAATTGCAGGTATACTTTTCAAGTTATTCACAAATAGCTGTTTTAAAAGTGGACACTTAGTGCAATTTTCACAGTTCCTAGGGGAGGTAAGTATTTGTTAGGTTAACCAGGTAAGTAAGACACTTACAGGGCTTAGTTCTTGGTCCAAGGTAGCCCACCGTTGGGGGTTCAGAGCAACCCCAAAGTCACCACACCAGCAGCTCAGGGCCGGTCAGGTGCAGAGTTCAAAGTGGTGCCCAAAACGCATAGGCTAGAATGGAGAGAAGGGGGTGCCCCAGTTCCGGTCTGCTTGCAGGTAAGTACCCGCGTCTTCGGAGGGCAGACCAGGGGGGTTTTGTAGGGCACCGGGGGGGACACAAGCCCACACAGAAATTTCACCCTCAGCGGCGCGGGGGCGGCCGGGTGCAGTGTAGAAACAAGCGTCGGGTTCGCAATGTTAGTCTATGAGAGATCTCGGGATCTCTTCAGCGCTGCAGGCAGGCAAGGGGGGGGTTCCTCGGGGAAACCTCCACTTGGGCAAGGGAGAGGGACTCCTGGGGGTCACTTCTCCAGTGAAAGTTCGGTCCTTCCGGTCCTGGGGGCTGCGGGTGCAGGGTCTCTCCCAGGTGTCGGGACTTAGGATTCCAAGAGTCGCGGTCAGGGGAAGCCTCGGGATTCCCTCTGCAGGCGGCGCTGTGGGGGCTCAGGGGGGACAGGTTTTTGTACTCACAGTCTTAGAGTAGTCCTGGGGTCCCTCCTGAGGTGTTGGATCTCCACCAGCCGAGTCGGGGTCGCCGGGTGCAGTGTTGCAAGTCTCCCGCTTCTTGCGGGGAGCTTGCAGGGTTCTTTAAAGCTGCTGGAAACAAAGTTGCAGCTTTTCTTGGAGCAGGTCCGCTGTCCTCGGGAGTTTCTTGTCTTTTCGAAGCAGGGGCAGTCCTCAGAGGATGTCGAGGTCGCTGGTCCCTTTGGAAGGCGTCGCTGGAGCAGGATCTTTGGAAGGCAGGAGACAGGCCGGTGAGTTTCTGGAGCCAAGGCAGTTGTCGTCTTCTGGTCTTCCTCTGCAGGGGTTTCAGCTAGGCAGTCCTTCTTCTTGTAGTTGCAGGAATCTAATTTTCTAGGGTTCAGGGTAGCCCTTAAATACTAAATTTAAGGGCGTGTTTAGGTCTGGGGGGTTAGTAGCCAATGGCTACTAGCCCTGAGGGTGGGTACACCCTCTTTGTGCCTCCTCCCAAGGGGAGGGGGACACAATCCTAACCCTATTGGGGGAATCCTCCATCTGCAAGATGGAGGATTTCTAAAAGTTAGAGTCACCTCAGCTCAGGACACCTTAGGGGCTGTCTTGACTGGCCAGTGACTCCTCCTTGTTTTTCTCATTATTTTCTCCGGCCTTGCCGCCAAAAGTGGGGCCTGGCCGGAGGGGGCGGGCAACTCCACTAGCTGGAGTGTCCTGCTGGGTTGGCACAAAGGAGGTGAGCCTTTGAGGCTCACCGCCAGGTGTGACAATTCCTGCCTGGGGGAGGTGTTAGCATCTCCACCCAGTGCAGGCTTTGTTACTGGCCTCAGAGTGACAAAGGCACTCTCCCCATGGGGCCAGCAACATGTCTCGGTTTGTGGCAGGCTGCTAAAACTAGTCAGCCTACACAGATAGTCGGTTAAGTTTCAGGGGGCACCTCTAAGGTGCCCTCTGGGGTGTATTTTACAATAAAATGTACACTGGCATCAGTGTGCATTTATTGTGCTGAGAAGTTTGATACCAAACTTCCCAGTTTTCAGTGTAGCCATTATGGTGCTGTGGAGTTCGTGTTTGACAAACTCCCAGACCATATACTCCTATGGCTACCCTGCACTTACAATGTCTAAGGTTTTGTTTAGACACTGTAGGGGTACCATGCTCATGCACTGGTACCCTCACCTATGGTATAGTGCACCCTGCCTTAGGGCTGTAAGGCCTGCTAGAGGGGTGTCTTACCTATACTGCATAGGCAGTGAGAGGCTGGCATGGCACCCTGAGGGGAGTGCCATGTCGACTTACTCGTTTTGTCCTCACTAGCACACACAAGCTGGCAAGCAGGGTGTCTGTGCTGAGTGAGAGGTCTCCAGGGTGGCATAAGACATGCTGCAGCCCTTAGAGACCTTCCTTGGCATCAGGGCCCTTGGTACTAGAAGTACCAGTTACAAGGGACTTATCTGGATGCCAGGGTCTGCCAATTGTGGATACAAAAGTACAGGTTAGGGAAAGAACACTGGTGCTGGGGCCTGGTTAGCAGGCCTCAGCACACTTTCAATTGTAAACATAGCATCAGCAAAGGCAAAAAGTCAGGGGGCAACCATGCCAAGGAGGCATTTCCTTACAGCGAGGGTCAGGCCTATGAATGGAAAAACCCCCTGAAGAGTTCAAAAAACGCTTTTGACACTCATCAGTGTCGGTGGGCCATACCAACCATCCGCCGGGACGGGAAAGTGAAGAATTATAGGCACCAGCCTTAACCATTGCATCTAGCCGGTCTTCTAAGACATTAAGAAAGTGTTGCCAATCTCTAAATTTTGTCGGAGTAGGGATACTGGGCGTGTTTAGATCTTTAATTTTCGCTAAACCTAGACATGATGTCTGTTCAATAGTGTCATTCAAGAAAATCATTTGCACAGGAATCAGGCTAGCTCGAAACAAAGCCTCCCTACCCTGTATCTGCCAATCTTGTGTCCCCCATACACTTTTCAAATCAATAGTGTCTTTCCAATATTCGTAACCCTCAATCGAGAGCCGGGAAACAAAAGGATCTGAATAAATCAATTTCATATCTGTCAGCAAAAGTTTTCTAATTTGTGCCGGAGGTATTTTAAAATAATACGACTCTGCTTTCTTTGTATCATGCCCAGAAAAGTATGTAAATTTATCGCTGTAATACTTTGGACTCCCCATCTGTGGTGTTGAACAGTGTTCCCATTGTGTGTAGTTCAAGAGATGCCTATATCTAGTTGCACGGTGGAGGTAGTGATGTCCCCAATTGTTATAGCAGAACATTTCCCCATAATTCATTGTATAATCATACACATCATCACTTCCAAAAGCGGAATAGTCCTTCATTTCAGCTAGCACCGAATCAACTGTTTGAACATCCCAATCATCAGAGACAACATTAGGTGTAATAACATCAGACATTGAAATTTTTAACACGTATGGTATTTGAATTATCTCTGTAGGCCCGTATATATCGAACGGAACTTTGTCCCACACAATCCCATCAGTTATTGGAATAGCTGTAATATTGACAGGGGACAAATCATGTCGGACCTTATGTGATGTTAAAATTTCATCAACAGGCTCCACAGAGGAGCGATCAGCAATATAGTGACCATTGATTAGTAAAAAGAAAACAGTCACAAAACCAATCCATAAAAATAATGCAAGAAATGTCAAACAGAGCCATAGATAGTTCCATGGGTAGATCAAATAGTTCTTTTTAAGCCATCGATACAGTTTGCTACTTCTCGAGAGTTTGTCAGTCTCAGTTGAGGATGAATCCGAAGAAAAATCATCAATGTCTACGAAATAGCCAGAGGAAGTCTCTGCAAACACAGGACCTGCTGCATTCTGATCCACCGCTCGTGGAGGGTCTTGATAGACAACATCATTAGTCATGGAAGTGTTCGTGTAAAATACTGCCAAATCTTGAAGCGGGGTGGTCACTGAAGTTGTGACTGGAACTAGCAAAAGTTCATGTTCCGCCCTCCCCATGGTTGAGGAAGTGTCTGGAACAGCAGTGGACATAGTTGCATAGTCAGTAGCAGAGATGATCATCCTACTATGTAGAGGGATGTCCTGTTGGGTAGTGAGAGGGGATCGGGAACCACCCAAGGGACCTCCTGGTCTACTGTGAAGAATTGGCCACATGGTGTAATTTGATGTCATCAATGGAGATGAATCTATTCGATTTAGAACCAGACAATGGTGGAAGGATAACAGTCCTGGTACCTTTTATTCCCAAGACCGGTACAGGTGCTCTGTATGATGGACCGAACTCTTTTTTCACAGCGATCTTCTCACAAACCAGATCCCCAAAGTGAGGAATCCAGCCAGTCGAAGATTTCGCCAATTCCCTTATTCCTAAGGTGGCAGCACTTGCAGATGATTTATCATCACAAAATTGTTGAAGCTCCTGTAAAACAGTGAGACGTTCTTTTATGTCAAATGGTGTTTCTGCTGCCACCATACCAGGGGCATCAAGATCAGGGACATACATAGGTATCCCAAAGAGAAACTCATATGGAAACTTCCCCCCCAAGGACCGTCTTGGCAGATTATTCAGTGCTCTCTGGACCCCATATAGGTGAGGTAACCAACTGCGGCCTGAACCTAATACTCAAGCTGTTAAGGACTGCTTTAGATCACGATTCCGCCTCTCCACAACCGAATTTCCCTCTGGATGGTATGGTGAGGAGTAATGGAGTTCAACACCCATCGTTCTCATGGTGTCCCTGAAAGCTTTAGAGGCAAATGCAGGGCCCTGGTCTGAATGGAATGCTGCAACCGCATATGTACCGATAAAGATCAGCATATCTTTTATAACAGTCCGGGCGTCAGCCGACCGCTGTGGCCATACCCACAGGAATCTAGAACAGGAATCCACAGCCACTAAAATGTATTTATATGCACCATCAGGCTGTAAGGGACCACAGTGGTCCAGGTACACACATTGGAGTGGTTTGTCTGACACTAAGAGGGATGTCTGCGGAGGGCGTTTGATATTTGAGCCCTTAATCTGCTGACTAATGTCACAGCAAAGGACATACTGCTTAGTCCGTCTGCATAGACCAGGCCACCAGTATCGTTGTTGTAGAATTGTCATAGTGGCCTGTATACCAGCATGTGCAGAAGCGACACCCTCGTGTGCGGCTGTAATCAGCTCTAATCTCTGGTTTTCATTGGGGATTACTCGATCACCAACTCCTGGAATTGTGGCATAAGCAACATTCTGTGCACTGATATGGTAAGTATAGTTCGTAGGGTATCCTTTCGGAAGGGTTTTGCCTGCAGCCGAAGCTTTAACGGCAACCAGTATTTCATTATCCAACCTCGTCCGAGAACGAGTCACTGCAGCCACAGAAGCCGTAGCTACTGATGCTTTGGCCGCTTCATCAGCCAATGTATTGCCGGCAACGTGTATTCCTACACGTTGGTGTCCTAATGTATGAACTACATGGACACATGGTAGCTTCTCCTTAAGATCAGCCACCCTTCCCCACAACATCTTGTGGTTAATGGTGTTCCCTTTAGAATCTCTAAACCTGTTCAGTTTCCAATGATTGAGATAATCATTGTATGACTGGACGCAGTAATATGAATCACAGGTGAGATAATCATTGTATGACTGGACGCAGTAATATGAATCACAGACTATCAAAGTCTGGGTTCCTGGCTCAGTATGTTCGAGCGCTAGAAGAAGAGCCTTAAGTTCGGCCAACTGGGCTGTGCAGTCCCCTAAGGTCTGCGTGTAGGTATTGTGAGGATGGAAAACTCCGTCTTCCATCGTCCCGCACACGGATGCGCAAGCCGCCGAGTATTGATGTTTAGTACCTACAGCCGGTTGTGCCGACCTGTCAGTATAAATGATGGTATTATAACTGTCTATTGGCAAGATATGTAGAGGAGCGGGGTATTCCTGTTCATACTGGAGAAATTCTTGTGTCTGAAGTCTTGGGTCAAACACATAATCAACATCAGTGGCGGTCAGAGACGTTGCCCATTGAATCCAACGTGGATGTAATGCCTTAGCGTTCGGAACGCTCGCTTTAGTGACAGCCTCTAGGGCCGGCACCGGGGAGACAACAATAATGCGTTTCCCCTGGGCAAGTGGCCTCTCCTTTATGACGGCCATCTGAACTGCTGTCAGAATCTTTTCTGTAGGTGCAAAACGTTTCTCAGCATTGGAGTATAAGTGTGATTTGTATGCTATCGGCACCGTGTCACCCTCATTAAAGGTGACATAGGTAAACCCAAGGGCTCCAGCAATTATTCTGATGACCAAATTTGTTTTATTGTCCCATGTGTATAAGTGTCTAGCTTCAAGCATGTCCCGTTGTATGTCCCTAAGGATGTGTGTGTGTTCAATCGTCCATCGTCTGCTGGAAAAGTTGGGCTGAATTAAGTCATAAAGTGGTTTGATGCGTTCTGCATAATCTGGAATGTATGTTCTGCCAAAATTAAAGAAACCCAGTAATTACTGTAATTTCTTAAGCGTGTTCGGAGGCTGTAGTTGAGCACACTTTTCTAGGAAGTGCGGGGCCAGGCTCTTCCCCTCGTTTGATAGCTCATATCCCCGGAACAATACACTAAGAAAGGCTATCTTGCTTTTCTTAAAATTAAATTTATAACCGAGGTCTGCAAATCCCAAAATGATCCGATCGACCCTCGCAAGATGAATGTCGAGGGCGTTGTCAGTGAGATAGATATCATCCACATAGGACAATGCATCGGAGTCAAGCTCGTGCAAAATTGATGCCACACGAGCTGAAAAAAGTCCTGGGCTATTTTTATAGCCTTGAGGTAAACGACAAAAGCGTTTCTGAGAGCCAAATGAAAACGCACTCAGGTCCCTACTTTCAGGTGCTAAATTCTGGCAGAAAAACCCATTAGATATATGCAATGTAGTTTTATATTTTATACGCACTATATTGTTTATCAGTGCTGTGCTATGTGAATTTTGTATAGCATATGTGCGAGTATGACTATTTAAGTGTCTATAATCAACCACTATCCTATATGAATGATCAGGTTTTGCAACGGGAAATAATGGATTATTCATTGCCGATGTACAGGGCTCAATTACTCCCTGGTACTCAAGTTGTGACAGTATCTCCGTCACCGGAGCTTTTGCTTCATGCTTAACAGGGTATTGTGGTTGCGGGTGGGGAGTAGACCTAACGGGAATAACATGACAAGGAGAGTTCTTGTCCCACCCTACATGATTACGGTATAGTGCAGGTGCCTGCGCTAAAGCCCATTCAACAGCATAGGCTTGTTTGTCTGCCTCTGGAACAAGATCGGAAAAAGAAGGCAAAATGACATCTTCCCCATGAGGGAGCTTGCGGACATGTTCAGGTGGCCAGTCTCTCTCGGCCAACAGGATATCACTAGTAAGTTCATCCCAAAATATCACACTAATAATGCGTTCCACGTCTCCCTCTATCTGAATTGTTAAATCATAAACCCGATCGGGTGGGAGAACGCGGCCATCCGCTGTCTCAACCGCAATGTAATCGCTAGTTGCTGTCGTATCCAGATGATCTTTCAGACTCTGGTGACATATCGTGACCTCTGCCGCACTGTCCAACAGAGTGACAGCCCACTTCTTGTTCCTCAACAGTGTTCTCAATACTACTGGCATTTTTAACTGTCAGTGCTGCCACTTTCTTCTTTTTAAACTGTGGCTTTTGCTGAGGAGTCTTTTCTTCTTTTTTAATGGTAGACTGTGGCGAGTCTTTCTTTTCTTTCACGTATTCCGGACGTCGATCTTGACGGGCCCCTCTCTCACTACGTTTATCCGGTGCGTCCTGAAAGGAACGAGAAGGACGTGAATCAGTATATCTGTCTGGAGTTCTAATGTTTTCCCTATTTCTGAGATTATACCTCCTTTCGGAGTACTCCGGATGTGGAGAATCAGCTCTTCTATTTCTCCTCTCTTTGAAATCTTTTTGTTTGTCCCAGCGCTTTTTAGAGCCCTCTTGTGCCTGCTTTGTTGCGTCCTTATGGGTGGTACTTGGTAATTCCAATTTTTTAGGTTTGGCTCCCAAACTATCCCGTCCTATACTAGTATAGGTATCCGATATTATTTTCGGCAGCTGTCTCTCTTGTTCCACATTTAGAGTTTCCCAGAGACGCTGGCGTATTGCCAGTGCCACCGCTTCCCCTTTAATATTACTCAGTATTATTGAGGAGACGGCGTCAAAGTTACGCATCAATTTCATCCACAGATCCAGGGCCGGTGCAGCCCCATGTTCATTTTGTATTTGTTTTAGCACTTCCGATAAATTGGCAAGTGTAGGGGTACCATGTGTGGTAGTATAAACGGCAGCGAAGACTGTACCCCATGTGGCACAGTCATCCACCGAGGGAACCATCCCAAACGGCAAGCACATAGTGAGCAGTCTATGTTTTTCCTGTGGCCCCGTATGGGGGAACACAGCTTCCAGCTGATTTGTTTTCGGGGCAATCCAGAACGGTATTTTTTCCCGTTCCGTGGGCACTTTCCCCATAATAGTATGCACTGTCTGTGGATTGATCCCAGTAGCCAATTGATATCCACCAGTTACTGGCGGTGCTGGACGCGCTGGTGTAGTGTTCAATGTTCGCATTACGAACTGAACCAATCGTCTATATAATGCCACTAATTCATTATATAATACCCGTAAATCTGCGATCGGCATGGTCTGTATGCCTGGGTGAGGTGTATATGTTGCAAACATAGGCCATGTAGGTCCCTCATTACTCAAAGGACCTAGCCTCACCCGTCTTAGTACATGTGGTAGGGCGCCTTCAAACCAGTTCTGATGCTCTTGATATGTGAGCGATATTTCATGATACTGGTATGCTTCGTACCGTACAGGCACGTCCGCAATTTCATATGTGTGAAATGTGTGCGTTCTTTGGTCAGCCCCAGGAAAGGTGACCCAACTGTAAAAAGTCTCTGTTTGGTGTGCTTCAGTCGCTTCTATAATCAAAGTAACATCCCCACCCTCTTCTGTAAGGTCATGCACTAATAAATGTTGTGTAAGTGCATGTCTAGCATTTGCAGGAATGTCTATGGTATCAGCCATAGTTGTTTAGAGAAACAGAACACCAAAAAATAGGGGAAGTTTTTCCTTTTGATGAGTTCGAGCTCGAACAACCTACTGCTTAATTAGGTGTTACCTGTTCAGCTGAGGAGGATTCTCCCAAAGACCACGGACGTCTCCGTATAATGGTACTTAGGGTACCTGTTGTCTGTGAGACAGTGATAGTCAGGGTAACCGTAAATTAGTGCCTAAACTATCGTTGGTGGCGCCATGTCGTAGTTTGGACTCTTGCTCTGAGCAAGACTGCTGGTCTCAGGATGACAGTACTTTAGTTTGTAGGTGACTAAGGGGGTTATTCTAACTTTGGAGGAGGTGTTAATCCGTCCCAAAAGTGACGGAAAAGTGACGGATTTACCACCAGCCGTATTACGAGTCCATTATATCCTATGGAACTCGTAATACGTCTGGTGGTATATCCGTCACTTTACCGTCACTTTTGGGATGGATTAACACTCCTCCAAAGTTAGAATAACCCTCTAAGTCTCTTCCTACAACTAGTTGTAACTGTTGTCCAAACCTTACCGGCTCACTAGCAGTACCTCACCAGAAACACAATAGTTAAAGGTGATTTATAGCAGTCGCTTACGCATGGACTCAAAGTACGATATCTCAGGGTTGTCGTGGTTAAACGGAAATTACCCTTTTCTCACAGTTATATTATGTCTCATACAAACAAAGGCAATGACACAGGTGCAGTAAAGTTATAATAGTTTTTTATTTAACATAACTGCAATTTGCGATAAGTTGCATGAACTGCAATGATTAGGATAATGAATATACCAAGCAACAGTATTGTGAAGAAGAGAGTCATGGTTATAAAGACCCCCACCATTTTGCAATATATGAAAGAAACATATGTATATATATGTAGAAGATGGTATATGCCCTAATACCCTAATAAGAATAGGCCTAAAGTCCTACCTAAAGGAGAGCTGGGTTTGCTAAACCTAATCTGCCAAAGCTGTGTCCATGAGAGGAGCCCCCAACCCTCGTTACCTTGGAATGAGGTCTCTATCTCAGACTCCGCAGGGACACGAAGACTGGGTCAGCGTCAAGATGACTGCAGCATTGATATCAGCGATGGTGGCGATGCCCTCTGGTCGGAATCCCTCTGATTATCTGTCTAAAGTGTGATGTATTTATACAGATCTACAAGGTCCCCTGACGTAGGTGTAATTCAAAACAATAGATAACAGGCATGCTTGGGACGGCAATTAATATCAACAATCCCTCGAAAGTATAGAGAGGGAAAATCCCTAAATGTGAACATCTACTGTTTGTTTGTCTTTCATGCTTGATCTTGACGCCTTGGCGCAGTGACACTGATAATAAAACTCATAACAAGTGGCCTAACTATAAACAAGGCCGCCATTTTAAAGGAAATAAATAATTAAATGAACTAAGACAGAGCAAGCTAAGTAGGTTAAAAGTCACTGGGTGACGGGGGCACGAGTTTACAAGCCTACGGCTAAGCTAACTCCTGTTATCCCGTTAAAACAAACTAGGATTCACTACACTCTAATTCAAAGTTCCTTACTTACTTATATGGAGTACTTTGCATTTTATGTATTTACTTCAAATCTTGTGGTTCTAAAATAAATAAATAAATATATTTTTCTATATAAAAACTATTGGCCTGGAGTTAAGTCTTTGAGTGTGTGTTCCTCATTTATTGCCTGTGTGTGTACAACAAATGCTTAACACTACCCTCTGATAAGCCTACTGCTCGACCACACTACCACAAACTAGAGCATTAGAATTATCTGATTTTGACACTATCTTACCTCTACGGGGAACCCTTGGACTCTGTGCACACGATCTCTCACTTTGAGATAGTATATACAGAGCCAACTTCCTACAACATCCAACAAAATATTTGTGTGGCAGAAATACGGAACTTCTAATGTTTTAACCTGCTCTCAAAAGTGGTGATGACGAAAACGAAGGCGACGTCAAATATTTGCCCAAGATCACAGCATATAGCAACAGTGTGATCATCAAGTATATTACAGGTAGGTGCCGTAACCTGTTCAATTAAATAAGCACCACTAGCATAGTAACATGTTGAAGTTTTTTGGAAAACAGAGTGCTTCGTGGTTCATATTCCCATATCTAAAGCTGTAATCCCTACGTTAGCCTACACAGTTCTGTAACTGGATCGCTGCCAGGCAGCAACATTGGAATCCCTGCACACATTTATCAATCACTACTGCCAGTTAGGCCAGGTGAGTAGGGACTGTTATTGTCCTTTTCCATCAACCACAGTGAATGCTAATACTTGTCTGTTGATTCTAAGGTTAAAAATCTGCAGCTATCCTATTATTCAACTCTGGTCCTGAAATAGAATGTACAGGTTCCTAGCTTTCTAGCAAGGACACGCTGGCAAGCAATGATTATCACCCCAGCCCACAGCAGGAGGCTTCTGTTCTCATGATGACAAAGGTGATGGAGAACACAATTGGGACTTCCCTATGGTAGGAGTATTTTGCTGTTATCAGGCATTTGAGGACTGTATTGGAGAATATTATGTGACATTGCTATTAGACTAAAATGGTTGCTTTACACAGTAATATTCATTGTGAAAGAAAGAGTTATGAGGTGTCTTTTCTCTTCTAGGAACTGCCTTTCCTGAATAGGAGCGAACATGAAAGAACTGACGGCTTTCATCACAAGAAGAAAATGGGGGCATAAACATCGACAGTAGACTGTTATGAACTGTCAGTTTGATTGGTTATGTGGAATACTTCTTAATTTTAAATGTATTTGCTGTTCCCTCAGGATTACTGTTGCACCTAGCCTTTTGTGCAGGATCACCCCCAGTCTTTTTGCCTCTTTCCTCCTAATTGTTCTGACCAGTCTTTGTTTGCTTTAGGACTCTGGGCACTTTACCACTGCTAAAACAGTGCTAAAGTGCAAGTGTTCTTTGTGTAAATTTTACTGTTGATTGGTTTATCCATGATTGGCATATTTGACTTACTGTTAAGTCCCTAGTGAAGTGCACTAGAGGTGTCCAGGGCCTGTAAATCAAATGCTACTAATGGGCCTACAGCACCGGTTGTGCCACCTACATTAGTAGCCCTGTAAACATGGCTCCGACCTGCCACTGCAGTGTCTGCGTGTGCAGTTTTAAACTGTCAATTTGACTTAGCAAGTGTTCCCACTTGCCAGGCAAAACCTTTCCTTATACTATGTCAAGTAGGCCCTAAGGTAGGCCCTAGGGGCAGGGTGCAGTGTATATTTAAGGTAGGACATATACTAGTGTGTTTTATGTGTCCTAACAGTGAAATACTGACAAATTTGGTTTTCACTGTGCAACGCCGATCCCTCTCATAGGTTAACATGGGGGCTGCCTTTAAGTATCCTTAAAGAGCAGATTCCTGTTGAGAGCAGATAAAAAGCTGGAGTTTAGAGTCTCTGAACTCACAATTTAATAATACATCTTTTAGTGAAGTTGGTTTTTAAATTGTCTATTTGAAAAAGCCACTTTTAGAAAGTAGGCATTTTCTTGCTTGAACCATTCTGTGCCCCTGCCTCTTTGTAGATTGTCTGTTTGGGTCAGTTTGACAGTTGGAGCTGTTTTGCCCCTCTCTAGACATTGACACAAAAAGGGTGGGGTGTATCCTGCATGTCCTGATGAGCCATCTGAGCTAATGGGGAGGGAAGACTGGTCGTTCACACCTGAAAGGGCTGTGCCTGCCCTCACACAATGCAGTCTCTGTCCCCCCTGGTGTGCGCCTGGGGCCTAGCCTGGACAAGGAAGGATCTTGCAAACACTTGAGACTTTGCTTTCAAGTTTGCCAACTTCAAAGGCAGAACAGGGCATAAGAAGAAGACCCAAAACTCCAGACTTTTAGAATCTTTCTGGAGTCAAGAGAAACCTCTGCCAAGGAGAATAGCTGAAGAGCTGGAGGAGTACTGTCCCTTTGCCGTGTTGCTTTGCTGGACTGACCTGTAGTTGCTGCTTCTGCCTTAAAAGAGTGCAAAGGGTGAACTTCGCTGTGTGTCCTTGTAGGAAAGTACCATCTTGCCTGGCATGTTACCCCCATTTTTATATGTATGTCAGTTTGTTTTTTGCCTGTCTCACTGGGATCCTGCTAGCCAGGACCCCAGTGCTCATAGCTGTGGCCTGAATGTGTGTTCTCTGTGTGGTGCCCAACTGTATCACTGAGGCTCTGCTAACCAGAACCTCAGTGTTTATGCTCTCTCTGCTTTAAAATTGTCACTGCAGGCTAGTGACCATTTTCACCAATTCTAATTGGCACACTGAAACACCCTTATAATCCCCTAGTATATGGTACCTAGGTACCCAGGGTATTGGGGTTCCAGGAGATCCCTATGGGCGGCAGCATTTCTTTTGCCACCCATAGGGAGCTCAGACAAACCTTTACACAGGCTGCCACTGCAGCCTGAGTGAAAAACGCACACGTTATTTCACAGCCATTTTACACTGCACTTAAGTAACTTATAAGTCACCTATATGTCTAGCCTTCACTTAGTGAAGGTTAGGTGCCAAGTTACTAAGTGTTCAGGGCAATTTCCCCGGACTTTGTGAGTGCGGGGACACCATTACACGCGTGCACTACATATAAGTCAATACCTATATGTAGATCCACAATGGTAACTCCGAATATGGCCATGTAACATGTTTAAGATCATGGAATTGTCCCCCCCCCATGCCAAATCTGGTATTGGGGTGCCAATGCCATGCATCCCCGGGGCTCCAGCATGGACCCCGGGTACTGCCAAACTAGCTCTCTGGGGTTTTCTCTGCAGCTACCGCTGCTGCCAACCCTGAGACAGGTTTCTGCCCTCCTGGGGTCTGGGCAGCCCAGTCCCAGGAAGGCAGAACAAAGAATTTCCTCTGAGAGAGGGTGTTACACTCTCTCCCTTTGGAAATAGGTGTGAAGGGCTGGGGAGGAGTAGCCTCCCCCAGCCTCTGGAAATGCTTTGAAGGGCACAGATGGTGCCCTCCGTGCATAAGCCAGTCTACACCCATTCAGGGATCCCCCCTCTGCCCTGCTCTGGCACGAAACTGGACAAAGGAAAGGGGAGTGACCACTCCCCTGACAAGCACCTCCACAGGGGTGGTACCCAGAGCCCCTCCAGTGTATCCCAGACCTCTGCCATCTTGAATGCAGAGGTGTGAGGGCACAATGGAGACCTCTGAGTCGCCAGTGCCAGCAGGTGACGTCCGAGACCCCTCCTGATAGGTGCTTACCTCTCTATGTAGCCAGTCCTCATCTGAGGGCTATTTAAGGTCTCTCCTGTGGGTTTCTCTTCAGATAACGAATGCAAGAACTCACCAGAGTTCCTATGCATCTCCCTCTTCGACATCTGCCAAAAATCGACCGCTGACTGCTCCAGGACGCCTGCAAAACTACAAAAAAGTAGCAAGAAGACTACCAGCGACATTGTAGTGCCTACTCCTGCTGACCTTCTCGACTGTTTCCTGGTGGTGCATGCTCTGAGCGTCGTCTGCCTTCACCCTGCACTGGAAGCCAAGAAGAAATCTCCCGTGGGTTGACTGAGTCTTCCCCCTGCTACTGCAGGCACCAAATTTCTGCTTCACCGGTCCTCTGGGTCCCCTCTCATCTCGATGAGCATGGTCCCTGGAACAGAGGAGCTGGATCCAAGTGATCCCCACAGTCCAGTGGTCCTTCTGTCCAAATTTGGTGGAGGTACGTCCTTGCCTCACCACGCCAGATAGTAATCCTGTGTACTGTGTGAACTGCAGCTGCTAGGGCTTCTGTGCACTATTGCAAGGATTCCTTCATGCACAGCACAGCCCAGGTCCCCAGCACTCTGTCCTGCATTGCCCAACTCGCTGAGTTGGACTCTGACTTCGTGGGACCCTCTTTTGTTGTGCTGAGACGACCGCCGTGCTCAGATCTTCTGAACGCCTGTTCAGGTGCTTCTGCAGGTGCTGCCTGCTTCTGCATGGGCTCTCTCTGTTGCTGAGCGCCCCCTCTGTCTCCTCCAAGGGGCGACCTCTTGGTCTTTCCTGGGCCTTGGCAGAACCCAAAATCATCAACCGCGACTCTTGCAGCTAGCAAGGCTTGTTTGCGGTCTTTCTGCGTGGAGACAACTCTGCATCCTCCAGCACGCTGTGGGACATCTTCTGACCAAAGGAGAAGGTCCTGGCACCTTCCGTTGTTGCAGAATCTTTGGCTTCTTCCACCCGGAGGCAGCCCTTTTGCACCTTCATCCGAGGTTTAGTGGGCACTTGCCCCCCTGGACACTTGCGTGACTCTTGGACTTGGTCCCCTTCCTTTGCAGGTCCAGGAATCCGTCTTCAGTGCTTTGCAGTCAGTTGTTGTCTTTGCAGAATCCCATATCTCGACTTTACTGTCTTCTTTGGGGTTCGAATTGCCTCATTTTGGTTGGGCCCCACCTGCCCCCACACCTGCTGTGCCTAGCTGTTTCAGCCCTACTAGCGGGTGATGGGCCTAACAGAAATGGGCCCGTCTTCCTACAAGGAGGTAAGGAGCAGGCATATTGATTTCTAGGGAGTGACCATGCCCACACGCATCACAATGATCAATGGAAAGTGGTCAGTTGACTGGGGCTGTACTGTTCCCAGAGGTGGGAAAATCTAGAGCCATGGTGCCATATTGGCGTGTAAGCAGTCTGAAGACTGCCTCCCCCTGATAGACTAGCGGTGCAGGCCTGCTGCATCTCCCAGCTCAGCACCTGACCCGCGAGTTGGAGTTGAGGGATGGTTACACAAGCCTTACAGGCCCCAGTGGGAGCGTATATTGGTGGAAGGACCCATGCCGGCCATTGACTGAGAATTGAGGAGCCCCAGCACCGAAAGGTACTATTGCACCCAGAGCCCCCTGACCTTAGGGAACCCAACCACCAGTACAGCAACGTCCAGCAGGCAGCACTACCACAAAACTGCAATAACACTTTTCTTACCCTAGGACTGTTTAAAAGTTGAAGTGTTGACAGTGAAAAGTGTTACTTGTCTGTAAACCGTTTTCTTTGCAACTCTAATCAAAGTGGTGTTGATACATATGTTCGATACCTACTTGCTAATATACTTACCTGCAAGAAGATCCTTTTATATATATATTTGCTATATAAAATGCTACATAAAAACAATTGGCCTGGAGTTGGTCATTGATTGTGTTCCTCATTTATTGCCTGTGTGTGTACAACAAACGCTCTGCATTACCGTCTGATAAGCCTAACTCACCACACTAACACAAAAGAGATCATTAGTATTGTATTCTTTAGCGTCTGTTAAGTACCAGGGGAACATCTGTACTCTGTGCACACTATATATCATTTTGGACAACTATATACAGAGCCAGAAGACTGAAAATTCCAGCAGGGACTAAGCAAGTGCTGCAACGTGTCATCGATTCAGCAGACCTAACACCGCATACCATGCAGGGGCGTGCATGGCACCCAGGTGGTAAGAGGGTTGCTGGCTCCAATGCCACAATGGACACTTACACCATGAGCAATGGCTGGAGTCATCCCACATACAGTGAACAATAAACCTGTTAGCTGGACTGATCAGGAACACGCCATGGGTAGACTGAAATCAACTAAACCTCACTCCTGTCCACCCTCTCCCACACTCCATGCTGAATCCACTCATTAGGGGACAAACCTGGCCGGCTGATGGTGTGGTTGGCCTAACAGTATTCACAAGCCCAACGATAACAGAAATCACCTTGCCTATATGCCAGACACTACATTCGCAATCCGCCATACTTCAGTTTATATTAGTGTGACTTTACAGCCAGCCACCCACCCCTATAGTAGCCACTGCCTATTCCGTGTAATGATTCAGACTTCCCTGCTTTATCCTTGAGTGGCCTGTCTGATACTCAATATTAAAAAAAACTTTTGATTAACTCTCCTGTGAGTACCTGTTTGCGACCCGACACTGAACTGTTATATACAAACCCCTATTCCACAGTCCCAGTTGGCTGTCTAATCTTGTCCCCCCCTTTCCTGTTGGTCGTTTCCCACAGTCCTCGGCTAGTAACCCCCCTTACTGAATCCCAATCTGTCTTATATGTTGAGTCCAGTCCAAATGAGGGTAGCTACATAGGTGCTGCTCAGTCGAGCATTCTTGTATAGCCTTACTAGAACCCAGTGAGGCCATCAGATATCCATATGGAACCAGTGTTTCTCACTCTCGTAGACCAACCACTGAGAGATGAATTGTAAGTGGGCGGCCCAATAGTACTTGAGGATATTCGGGCAGGCCACTCTACCACTTTCTCTAGGCCGCATGAGTAAAGAGTTACAGATCCTCCATTGCTTACCACTCTTAATAAAGCAAAAGTCCCACTGTAAGTGAGTGATATCATCTCGGGCAGCCTGGCTCTGGCAAAGACACATTATGGTGAAAACAGGGCTGTCTTACTCTGACAAAAATGAGCAGCAGCAAACCGGTCTCTAATGGGCCATCACTAACAAGTTTTGTCATTTATATCCAAACTTTGGAGTGTGTGCCAAAAGGGAAGGGAATACAAGTACTCTTCAAAAGCCCAAGCCCACCCCAACTTCTAATAATCATACTGTGGATACTTTTACAAATTTGTTATGTCTGCCAGACCCGAATAGTATGATTGGCATCATGTGTTTGAATGCATGTTTTAAAACTTTAACAGACGTTGTCTGCAATGATGAAAACAGTTGAGATAGATTTAAAAATAGCCAATGAAACTGAATATTTGTGAAAAATTCAGAGGGGGCCACAATTATTATTCCCCCACTGGGGGAAGGAGTGGCCTCACATTAAAAAATTTGAAGACTGGTGGTGTAGAGTGTAGTGGCTTGGTGCTGGTGGAGTTAGTATTGTGTGGATTGGTATAGAGAGGTGTACCATTGTGTGGTGTGGGTTTGCAGGGAGTGACATTGTGTAGCTTAGAGTGTACTGGCATAGAATGGAGTGCTATTTTGTGGTGTGAAATGAGGTGTGGAATAGTGTTGCATTCAGTAAGGTGGAGTGGCACTGTGTGGCTTGTAGTTACATTTAGTGGAGAACAGCCATCCTGAAACACTCAGATCATACATAAGGATGGAATTATGACAAAATAGAAAATATTGATATTCCAGCCATAGAAATAAAGGATTGCACCATGTACGAAGAAGCATTTTGTAGGAAAATGGCTCCTTGTTACAGTTACCCCCCCCCACACTTTTTGCCTGATATTCATACTGACTTCACTTGAGAGTGTGCTGGGGTCCTACTAACCAGGCCCCAGCACCAGTGTTCATTCACTAAAAATGTACCATTGTTCCCCAATTGGCACACAGATAAGTCCCTTGTAAAATGTGTCAGTGGTACCAAGGGCCCTGTGACCAGGGAAGGTCCTTAAGGGTTGCAGCATGTTTTGTGCCACCCTAAGGGACTCCTCACCTAACACATGCATGCTGTCATTGGAGATTGTGTGTGTTGGTGGGGAGAAAAAGGCAAAGTCGACATGGCATCCCCCTCAGGATGCCATGCAAACCAAATACTGCCTGTAGCATAGGTAAGTCATCCCTCTAGCAGGCTTTAAAGCCCTCAGGCAGGGTGCACTACACCACAGGTGAGGGCATAGCTGCATGAGCAATATGTCCCTACAGTGTCTAAGTCCATCTTTAGACATTGTAAGTGCAGTGTGGCCATATTAAGTATACGGTCTGGCAGTTTGTCAAAAGGAACTCCACAGCTCCATAATGGCTACACTGAATACTGGGAAGTTTTGTATCAAACTTCTCAGAATAATCAACCCACACTGATGCCAGTGCTGGATTTATTACACAAAGCACACAGAGGGCATCTTAGAGATACTCCAGTATTTTACCCAGTCCAGCAGTGCAGGACTGACTGGTCTGTGCCAGCCTGCCACTGAGTGACGAGTTTCTGTCCTCCTGGGGTGAGAGCCTTTGTGCTCTCAGAGGCCAGAAACAAAGCCTGCACTGGGTGGGGGTGCTTCACACCTCCCCCCTGCAGGAACTGTGACACCGAGCAGTGAGCCTCAAAGGTTCAGGATTTGTGTTACAATGCCTCAGGGCACTCCAGCTAGTGGTGATGCCTGCCCCCCCGAACACAGCCCCCAATTTGGCGGCAAGTCTGGAGGAGAAAAACAAGGAGGAGTCACCCTCCAGGCAGGACAGCCTGACGTGACCCCTTTCTTAGAAAATCCATCTTGCTTTGGAGGATTTCCCCCAACAGGATTAGGGATGTGCCCTCCTCCCCAAAAGGAGGAGGCACAAGGAGGGTGTAGCCACCCTCAGGGACAGTAGCCATTGGATACTACCCTCCAGCCCTAAAACACACCCCTAAATTTAGTATTTAGGGGTGATTGTGAGCCCAAGAAAACAGATTTCCTGATGCCCTAAAGAAGAAGGACTGCTGACCTGAAAGCCCCGCAGAGAAGACGGAGACAACTGACTTGGCCCCAGCCCTACCGGCCTGTCTCCAGACTCAAAGAACCTGCAACAGCGACACATCCAGTGGGACCAGCGACCTCTGCCGATTCAGAGGACTGCCCTGCAACCCAAAGGACCAAGAAACTCCCAAGGACAGCGGCTCTGTCTGAACATCCAAGAAGAAACCATCTTTAAAGGGACTCCAGCCTCACTCCGGAAGCGTGAGTCCCCAACACTCTGCACCCGACGCCCTTGGCTTGTGTCCAGTGAAACCAACACTTCAGCAAGGCCCCCCAGGTCACTCCAACATCGTGGACACCCTGAGGCGACCTCCATGCACCCCCACGGCGACCCATGCAGAGAGAATCCAGAGGATGCCCCTGACCGCGACTGCCCGGTAACAAAGAATCGGACGTCTGGAAGAAACACTGCACCTGCAGCCCCCAGGTCCAAGAGGAACCAACTACCAGTGCAGGAGTGACCAGTAGACGGCCCTCATCTTTTCCCAGTCGGTGGCTGGCACGAGACGCCCCCCTGTGCCCTGCCTGCATCACCAGAGTGACCCTGGGTCCCTCCATTGCTTTCAATGCAAAACCCGACACCTACTTTGCACATTTCACCCAGCCGCCTCTGTGCCGCTGAGGGTGTATTTTGTGTGCCTGTTTGTGACCCCCCCCCCAGTGCTCTACAAAACCTCCGTGGTCTGCTCCCTGAGGACGCAGGTACTTACCTTCTAGCAGACTGGAACCGGAGCACCCCTAGTCTCCATAGGCGCCTATGTTATTTGGGCCCTACTTTGACCTCTGCACCTGACCAGCCCTGTGTTGCTGGTGCTGGGTGTTTGGGGTTGACTTGAACCCCCAACCGTGGGCTGCCTATGCCCCGAAGACTGAACTTGTACATGCTTTACTTACCTGCTAAACTAACTTGTACTTACCTCCCCCAGGAACTGTTGATTTTTGCAGTGTCCACTTTTAAAATAGCTTATTACCAGCTACTACTGTACATTACTGTTTTACTCCTAAGTTCCATATTTACCTATGCCAAGTACCTTACAATTTATGTATTTACTTGAATTCTGAATCTTGTGGTTCTAAAATAAATTAAGAAAATATTATTTTTCTATATAAAAACCTATTGGCCTGGAGTTTGAGTGTGTGTTCTCATTTATTGCCCGTGTGTGTAAAACAAATGCTTAACACTACCTTCTGATAAGCCTACTGCTCGACCACACTGCCACAAATAGAGCATTAGTATTATCTATTACTGCCACTATCAACCTCTAAGGGGAACCCTTGGACTCTGTGCACACTATCTCTCACTTTGAGATAGTATATACAGAGCCAACTTACTACACATTTCCAATGCAATTGGTCTCACATTTGCTTGAGTTTGAGCTATTAGCATTGTAAACTCCTAACCGTACTTTTCTTGCCATATAAATTGGAAATGAAAAGTAATACATGGTCGATGTCCAAGGCAGTAACCAAACCGCCACGAGGAGGGACAATCGTAAAGCATTTACCATTGATAACAAAGAACTATAAACGAGCAATAGTGATGGGCATGGCTAAAAGCCCAAATAGATGACACCACGCCAGAAAAGCAGCACTTGCACACTGCTATGCTCGACCTCAAAAGGACTACACGTTAGAACTTGAATACAACACTATTAAGTCAATGCAGTAGCAGCAGGAGAGTAACAATTTGTAGACTAAAAGGTGAAATGTGAGAAAGAAACACACACACACACAAGCCAAGACACAAACAACAACAAGCATCAAGTGATGTAAATGGACTGTCATATGGCAGGAGCATAGTGCAGGTTAGAGTGGAGAAGAGAGAGGAATAGAGTAGAATGGAATATATTGAAAAATCCTTTGCACACTTCGAAATTTGTCTGAAATAACATGTTGATCACATTTCAGTGATGCAAAGTTCTGAAATCTGAGGGGAGACACAAACGTCCTTCCACCCAACATTCCCCGAAGTCAATGGTACCTTGCTTGTGCCGGTAGGCCAAGTGACTGCAACAGAGAAGGCCCCAAAAGGTACTGTAACGATAAGGATAACTGAGGTGAGTGTACTAATTAAGCCTGGGATCTAAAACCATTTATGGACACCCTACAAAACCCAGTCAGTTCTAAAGAATAGATACCAAGGGGAGTGCACGGAGGGGTGGCTTGCATGGTTTCCACAAAGTATTTCAACACAGAATACCATGCAAAGGTATAACATTGAATAAAAGCACTTATTCCTTGCAATTACTGTGAATTAAACTACAGAAATATGCATGGATCCATAAACATCCTACCGCCTAGCGTTCCCCAAGTTGCACCGATAAAAACGCTATCCCATATCCGTGCCTGGGCTTACTGCCTGTAACAGGAATGGATCACACAAGGGTCTGGTAGTCCTTGCATGAGGGCTGCTGTTGAACCTGGAGTTAGCTGTTCGTAATGCAGAGACTAGACACAGGCAAACAAGAGGAATTGTGTTTTTATCAGGCCAAGTAGAGAAAGAAAGGGTGTTAGGGTTTTTGTAGATCCCTGCACATTTTTGTAGTTTACATAAAGGAGAAAAAAAGAAAAATATTGTTTCTAATGACTGTATCACCTTCGCAGGGTATTGTGGGTAAGCTACGTTTGTGGGATCCACAGACGCCACATGTCCATGCACTGCCCGGGTGTCTATTTTTTGGGAATTTCTGGGTTTGGTAGCTTCCCTTATATGGCGACGGAGCCCAAGACCAAAGACACAGGTGAACATCTTACAAAACCAGCTAGTTTTGTGATAGGTAATTTTGATCTTTCATCATTACATTTTGGGCCCTCCCTTGTCATGGTCACTTGCACACCCAAACAGGTGAGGGAACGTTCTTCTCTGGAGCCTTAGAAGAACGCTAGGTGGTAGGAAAATTGTGGCTGCCTACAGATCCCTGGACTTTCCCACACAGAAATCCAACACATTTCTGCACTCACAACAATTTACTGCCACCAGACAAGGACCCATCACATTCATACACTACAGGATAGAATACGTTTCACCAGGAACTTCATCCACCGCTCTCACAACGTTGTAAGGAGCCTCCCGGGCGCTACTTGTGCGCACTGCCCCACTCCGTGACGAAGTACGGAGTCCAGAGCGAGGGGCTTAAAAATAAACAGAGGCGGGCCGCGAGGTCTTTTCTGCGCTTGAACTACAGAGCGCGTGTTTTATTGCAGCTCCTGAGACACGCGGGTGACAGGCCGTGAAATTATACCGGCCTGTGCCCTCTACATTTGGCGACGAGGCGGTGCCCACGCACTCCCCTCGCCTGCGCCCGCTCCACCAGAGCGGAACTTTTTTTCCTTTATCCTGCTCCACGGCCCCGGTGCCCTCGGGGCCCAGCGCAGGAACCAGGTCGGCAGGCCTCAGGAGATCTCGAGGCCCTCCACAACGCGCATGTCTGGCTCAGTCTGCTGGGTGTCCTGGCTGCTTCTTCCTTGAAGAGACTGGAGGACACACTCATCTCCACGGCACAGTAAAGAGTGAGTCTGCCCCCCCCTCCTCTCAGTTTGCCTGTCACCGTGTGCTGGAGTGCAAGGACCAGTACCTGCCCCTCTCACTGCCAGCCCTGCAGAGGTGTTTGACCAGAGGCTGTCCTGCTGTCAGGGGCAGACTGCGCTGGAGCAAGACATCAAGGCTGCCACCCCCACTCAGTGGACTCGCGGCGGGGTGTCTACGCTGCCCAAGAAGCTGCATCCCTCAGGACGAGGGAAGGAGGTACCCTTACTCTCGTCGCTCCACTCCTCATCCACATCAGGCGCACGAAGGGAACTGCGGCTAATTCCCAAGCGTGGTCATGAGCTCCCGGCCAGATGCCAACGCCCACCGCCCAGTCCACCACCATGGATCCCACTCATCCATCACGGCACTGCCACCATTCAGCCAGCTGACTGACCCCGCCACAGCCGCGCCCCGATGGCACCACTGGCTTGGAAGGCTACAACACTACTTCCGAGCCACACGTGAGAAAGATGGTGGGGTGCAACGGTCTCTGATGCTGCACTTCGGGGGAGATGAGCTCTATGATCTGTTCGAAACGCTGCCGGACACTGGGGATGGTGACGGCGACTTCGACACGGCGGTAGAAGCACTCAACAAGTACTTTGACCCGCAGCTCAACCCTGATTACGAAACGTTCAAGTTACGGCAATCCCAGCAGACCGACACCAAGTTGGTAGACATGTTCTACGCACTTCTGCGCAAGCTGGCAAAGACCTTCACAGGCATCAAGCAACACAAAGAAATCCGGTTGCAGATAATCCAGGGATGTCGTTCCTCAGCGCTGAGAAAGCTGATCCTACGACAGCCAGGTATCTCGCTGGATGATATCCTCATCCTAGCGCGATCGCATGAACTATCTAGCAGCTGCGCCGAAGACATGACTGCCGCCCTGGCACGGTCATCCATTGCTCCACACTCAGCCAAACTGGACCCTGTAAAAGAAGACCAGGTGGCCGCCTTCTCCCGTTGCCAAAGCTCGCCCCGTCGGGCTCAGCAGGCCCGGATGGAGGAAAAGGGGTGCGGCAATTGCGGCGGTGAACACCGCACACCAGGTGCGTGCCCGGCAAGAGGCAAGAACTGCTCCAGATGCGGCAAACCCAACCACTTCGCCAAGGTCTGCCGAGGTGGCGACCTCGTACTGGAACCACTCCCGTGCGAAGGGCCATGGTAAAGCGGTTGGCGCTGGATGACTGACCGGCGGCAACCGTGGCAGTGGCGGACCGACACCCGGACACCACCCAGTATGTCGATGAGGACGAAGAGGAAATATTTGTGGTCTCTTTTGCTGACAGACGGGATCAGAGGCGGCGGCCTCCTCCCATGTGCACCATAACAGTCAACGGCACGCCGATATCAGCACTCATTGACACCGGAGCATCGGTCAATGTTATGGATGTCGAGCAATACAACAGACTATCTCCTCCACCAGAGCTTAAACCGTGCCGCACTAAGATATACGTGAACGGTGGCGTGGAGCCGCTTCCACTCAGAGGAGCAATAGAAGTCACGGTCAGCAGCGACTGACATGCCACGCGAGCAAAATTCCAAGTGTCGGAAGGAAAAAAGGGCACACTCCTAGGGTGTCACACGGCAGAAGATCTGGAGCTGGTGTTATTCGCCCGCCAGGTGCACGATTCACACGCAGAAGCGGTGCTAGAAGAGTTCCCAAACCTCTTCCGCAGACTGGGGAAGCTGAAAGGCAAGCAGTTTCATTTACATGTGGACCCGGCTGTTCACCCCACGGCCTTGAGACATCGGAGGGTGCCGTTTCACCTGAGGCCTCAGGTGGAACAAGAACTGAGGACCCTGGAAGAGCTAGGGGTAATAGAGAAAGTGAGCGGGCCCACACCATGGGTTTCACCTCTGGTCATCGCCCCAAAACCAAAACAGCCCGGAGCCATTCATCTCTGTGTGGACATGCGCCTCCCCAACAGTGCCATCAAACGGGAGCGCCACATCACACCCACTATGGATGACATCATAGTGGACTTGAACGGAGCACAATGGTTCTCCAAGCTAGATTTGAACTCAGGATACCACCAACTAGAGCTAACCCCGGAGAGCCTCAATATTACCACCTTTTAAACACATGTGGGGCTCCGCCGGTACAGACGTTTAAGTTTTAGAGTATCATCAGCAGCCGAGATTTTCCAGAATGCCATCTGAGAGACTCTTTCCGGCCTGGCAGGCGTTATCAATTTAAGTGATGACATTTTGATTTTCTCCAGGTCTCTGGAAGACCATCATAAGCACCTGCGAGACACTCTCCGACGATTGTCAGAGGCGGGGCTAATGCTGAATAGAAAAAAATGTGCCTTCTACCGCAACTTCGTTGATTTTTTTGGCTACATTTTCTCGAGGGAGGGGCTGAGAGTCGACCCCAAGAAGGTGGAAGCCATAAGAGGAGCGTCAATACCCTGCAACGCCACAGAGGTCAGGAGCTTCCTCGGGATGGCGACCTACTGCGGGAGGTTCATCCCTAATCTTGCCACGCTCTCCGATCCCCTCCAGCGACTCACGAAGACCAACATTCTGTGGGAGTGGGGTCCGGAAGAGGACAAAGCTTTCCGGGCCGTGAAGGCAGCCCTACTAGACACTGCAGTGATGGCTTATTTTCATCCACAGAGGAGAACTGAAGTAGTAGTAGATGCCAGCCCCTTTGTGCTAGGAGCAGTGCTGCTGCAGGAAAAGAGCAACCAGCAGTGGACGCCGGTCGCTTACTCCAGCCGAGCCCTCACGAACATGGAAGCTCGGTACGCACAAATCGAAAGAGAGGCGTTAGCCATTAGGTGGGCCTGTCAGCATTTCCACTTATATCTCTGCGGAAACGAGTTCAGAGTCGTCACCGATCACAAGCCGTTGGTATCCCTCTTCGCAGGCTCCGCCAGGCTTGCTCCTCCACGCATCGAGAGGTGGGCTGCTCTTCTGCATTCGTATGAGTTCCAAGTGGTATACCGCCCCGGAGTTAACAATCCTGCAGACTATCTGTCGCGACATCCTTTGCCACCGTGCTTGGAGGAACAATCAGATGAAGAGGGTGAGCGGGTAGAGAGTTTCGTAAGCATGATAGTGGACATGGCCTGCCCTACGGCTCTCACGGTAAGCGAAATTGCTGACGCCTCAGCTTGAGACGCCCTCATAAGCCGGGCGAAGGAGGCCCTACACACTCGCTCCTGGAAACGTTTCCTGGACAAACAATCGGTGTCTGACACAGATATGAGGAGAGCGATGCAACAACTGTGGAAAGTGAGGCTGGAAATCTCGGTGAGTCCCGAGGGTCTTCTCCTAAGAGGGCAACGGTTGGTGATACCCCGCAGCCTACAAGGTCGAGTGGTGGATCTGGCGCACCAAGGCCATCAAGGAACCGCAAAGACAAAAGCGCGCCTGCGAAGTAAGGTGTGGTTCCCAGGAATGGACACCATGGTGGACAATGTGATAGGCAAGTGCCATCCATGTGCCATCACCGCTCAGGAAAATGTCCCTGCCCCTGTCGTGACGGAGACACCCAGCACTCATCCCTGGTCCAGAATCAGCCTAGATTTTGGCAGTTTCCCGAATGGGCGTCTGACGGCTGTGATGGTTGACACATGTACCCGGTTCCCCATGGTAGAGTTGGTGGTGTCGACGGCGTTCGAACACGTCCGTCCTGTTCTGGAGAAGACGTTTGCTTTGTTGGGTTTAATGGATGAGATACGAACTGACAATGGACCCCCTTTCCATGGTCAGGAGTTCCATGATTACTTGCACTCACTGGCCATAACGCATAGAAGAATCACCCCGCAATGGCCTCAGGCGAATGGAGACGTTGAGCGCTTCATTAGGACATTGAATCGCACCCTGCGAATAGGTGTGAGCCAGCAAGAGAACCCCGAGCTTTGCCTTCACACTTTCCTGAGGGCCTACCGTCAAACCTGCCACAGCACCACGGGGTGCGCCCCGGGGACTTTGCTTTTCTGCTTACCACCCAGAGACTGTGTACCAGCGGGTGGAGGCTGGCTTCCGGCTGCCTTGGACATATCCAGGATGCAGGAGAAAAGAGGAATGACTAACGCTAAGACAAGCGCTAACAGAAGGGCAAAGCGCCCCGACCTGTACATCGGAGACACGGTCATTCTGAAGGACCGCCACCCCGGATCGAAGTTTCGCACCCCGTTCGAGCCCGATGTTTGGAGAGTGGAGAGCATCGTAGGGACCATGGTGACCTCCACGAGAGGAGGACGGCAGGTGACAAGGAACGTTTCGTGGTTCCAGAAGGTGGTACCCTCGGAACAGGGTGTTGGCACAGGAGACGGAGAAGAGGAAGAATGCGGAGAGTTTGAAACCGGGGATGGTTCGCAGTCAGGTCGGTCGACAGAAGAGTCACGAAGAACCGAGGAGTTGGGCCATGATGTCCCGGTAAGAGTCGGCTCCCCTGACGAGCAGCCTGCAGGGAGGTCTGAGCCCGGAGATGGACAGTCCAGGTACCACATGCGGCCGAACCCCCATCCCAGCCAGCGGCTGAAGGACTTCCTGTGCTGAAGAGGACTGTTGATGATATATATATATATATATATATATATATATATATATATATATATATATATATCTTTCTCTCTCTCTCTCTCTCTCCCTCTCTCTCGCTGTCTTCTCTTCTTGGTTTGGGTGATTTGTATTTTGTTCTGGTGTTGGTTGTGACGTACTAAAACCGGAGGGGGGATGTAAGGAGCCTCCCGGGCGCTACTTGTGCGCACTGCCCCACTCCGTGACGAAGTACGGAGTCCGGAGCGAGGGACTTAAAAATAAACGGAAGCGGGGCCGCGAGGTCTTTTCTGCGCTCGAACCACAGAGCGCATGTGTGCATGTTTTATTGCGGCTCCTGAGACACGCGGGCGGCAGGCCGTGAAATTATACCGGCCTGCGCCCTCTACAAACGTCTCAGGCTTCAGTTGTCGATACTTATTCCAGTCATCAGCGTTGTGGGTGCCAAAGCAGCACATGCAGAGTGGGGGTCCGTGATGACATCTGCCAAGCACATGACACACAGGGCTTAAAGCCAGTAGGCATGTACACTGTTCCAATGCCACGAAAAAATACTGTGAAAATAGTGAAGGCCAAAAATGGCCAGAGGAACTCCTTCTCCAGATGCATCTAGCTGCGCAGAAAAGAAGCTGATTTCAGCGCATCAAGGGAAGGAACTATATTGACTGAGTCCACATCATAACTATGGAGTTGCATGACGACCTCTAAACACACAATTACTGCTGAGGAAAACTTTTCGGATCCAGTCTGACATCTTGGGGTTATTTGTCTTTATTACATACATTTTATTTGATTTTTCCTAATCATTACATGTTATTATATCATTATGAATTCTTATATGCATCATATTAATATGTTACATATAAAAGTGATATATTACATGTGATTATATATCATATAGTTACTATGAACAAATACAAATAACACTTTACACACAGGGATTCATGATAATCAACAATTTCCTTTCATTGTGGAAAATCGCATCTAACTATAAAGTCCATATACCTGTGTTTTTAAGGTAATTATTATATTATTCAATAATACAAATTTTCCTTCCACTGGGGAAATGAAACAGTTAAACAAACACTGGAATGCTTTATCTAACATTACAGTACATTAAAATGCATTTCAACATGCTGCTTGAGAGTTTATGACTGTAACTCTCCTCGCATTGCGTAACACCGTTTTTCGGGGAGTGGGGGAGGGGTGGGGGACAGGGGCAGACGGGAGACGCACACGTGCAGGCAGCAGCAGTATGCCTCTGTCTCCCACTGACGTCAGGCGGACTCGCACGGATAGGCAGACAGACACAGTTAGAACACTGGCAGCGAAGGGGTTATTGCTCTCTTGCATTGATTGTTGGTAAAAGTACTAATGTAAAGTACTCTGATATCGGGCGATATAAAAGCACAAAAATAATAATAGTAATAGCAATGGGAAACACAACTGTCATGTTGAGAATGAAGTGTTGCCAACATTTGAAAACAATAACGCGTCAGGATTCCTCTGAGTGACTTGGGTAAAAGCGACAGCGATTTATGTTAAGGTGGTCCAAAATATTTTTTTTAAGTAAATTAACCAAAACTCAGCAGGAAAGTTGTTTTTTTTCTTTCTGGAGAATCGTTTATCTTATTATAAATGTGTGCTATTTATAAAAATTGAAACAGATACGGAAGTGCTTACTATCATACATAAATATAAGGAGTGTGTACTTTTGAACTTCTCTCACAGCGGCCGCCCCAAAACTGACGGCCAGGATGACTAGGTACCACTCCAATATGGCAACCTGCATGCTTAAGCAGCTACAGCTTTGCATTTGTATTATCACGTGCATTTATATTCACAAAGGAAAGCGCTGGTTGTAGTTACTTACTCGTGTTGTCTATTTTTTATGTTTGCTGCTCTCATTCTAACCTCCCTGGTAAAGAGAGGGTGCGCGGGCGAAGCGCCTTTGTTTTTTTTGTATGTTTTGGCTAAAGCGCTTCCCAACTCTCGCGAGAATTACGGCAGCCGGCTTCAGTCTCTGGTTGGTGGGAAGCGCTGGAAAAGCCGGCTGGAAGGCGGGCGCGCGCTTCCTCCTCTTGTAGCGCGTGGAGCTCAACCCGCTGCCCTTTCTTTTGCTGCCCCCGCCCCCTACTTAGAGCGCGGAGTCTCTCGCGCCGCAGCCTGCTCGCACGGGAGCTCATCTCCGCTCTCATTTTCTGCAATCTCGAGATGGCCGACCAAGAGCCGCGGGGGGAGCCCGAGGTGCCCATGGACACCATACCACTGCAAGATCCTGAGGAACAGCCAGCCGCCGCCACGGACATGCCGAAGGAAGGCACCCAGGTTAGTCAGTGTCGGGTAACCCAGGAGGATGCGGTTGCGCTTTATCTATCGAAGCCCCTAAAGCTGTCAGCGTGGCCACCGAACTAAACTGCAATCTAAATACAGCTCTTCTCGTCTTACTTCTAACTCCTGCCCATATCACTTCGGGGTGTCACTTGTATCTTAGCAGGCCACTTATGGCCAGGGAGGAAGAATCTAACCCCCAGCGCCCCCTCCCTCACTGTAGTGGTAGTTGTCAATCCGGGTCATTGCTCCCCCACGACACTACACACCATCAACAACTGGAAGTATTCGTGGGCACATAGCCACTCCCATGGCTCTCCTGGCTCCGCCCCTTTCTTTCATTCTTATTATGGTCTCTATTTTCAGTGTGCTATCCGCCCCTAAGTGCTGTAAGCAGGTGAGCCGCTTTTCGTACAGTGGCTTTGGCACATAAATGGCTCTCAACGCGAATGTCACACTTCCCCCCTTTGGGGTGTTGCAGAAAAAACCTCATCGGGAGGATCTGTCATCAACCTTGGCTTAAGTGTTACAATGGGCACATAAGGGAAGCGATGTCACAATCTCTTCACCATTCACTAACAATAAAGGGCCTTTTATACACCTTCTCCTTTCTCTGACCGCATTCTCTGCAAAAATAACTGACACCCGATCAATTCAGCTTTAAGGAGGATGAATTGCTTTATAATGAAGGAATAGCCAGAGTCTGGTTGCTAGCATTTCAAACTCTTGGGCCAGGCTCTTGTAAAATGTTAGCTTTCCTCCGGGGTAATGAATTACATATCAAGCTGACGTTTTCCAGCCTCTGCTGTTACAACGCTGCATTTCATACGGTTAATTAATTTGTGTTTTACTAAGTGCATATAACTTGCACAGCTCACTTTATCTCCCGGAAAAGTTCTCAGATTTATATGGTTTTATATTTTTTATTGATTGTGAAAAATAAGTGGTCCTAATTAGGTGAAATAAACTTATAAATCAAACTGTTAAAAATGCGCTCGTGCCTTAATCTCTTTCTGAGAATTTCAGGTCCAGTGTCCGAATGTAATGCTTTCAGCATTGGGGATCCCATATTACTAACGTGGCAGTGTGAATACAGGAACATCACTCTCCCTGCAATGTTAAATACCCTCCAAGTCCTGACCCAACGATGATATTGCAGTAGTTTAGGAACTTATATATTTTATTGGTATCTGTGCAGAAGGTTTTCTTCTAGTCTCACTGTGCCATTTCTTATCATAGACTTCGAGAGCACCTTCTCTTTAGCCTTGCTTACAACTGTCAAAGCCAGTGGGCGTTAACGTCTGGCCAGATCGCTCCACACATTTGCCGTTACACATTCAAGACCTCAAAAGGCTGATTGGCCCGCCGTAATTTCCTGACGTTAAATCCAATACCGTGTTACTTTTGGCAACTTCCAGCATGTGCGTATACTTTACTATTTTTGCCGGAAATAGGGGTCTGACGTGATGAACAGTCTGATTTGGAATATTACGCCTCTTGCCTTGCGGGAAAGCTTAGTTGTGTGTGTGGTTTTCGAATAATGTTTTGGTTCTTTTTATAGCCCCTTTAAATAAATGCACATCATTCAAACACTTTCCTGTTTAGATGCACTGTAAATAAGTGTTTCCAATTTTAATGGTGCTCTGTATACTGATCTTGGAAAGATTGAATGTTGCGATTTAAACTTTTGATGTGTTTTAAAGGTTATTTCCTGTGGTTAGTGTTTAACTCGGGGAACCGCTTTTTGACCAGAGTGAAAAATATTTTACAGTACCTTTACAGCAATGTGAACTTTCTTGTGTATTTTTCGAGTTTGAAGACGCTTACGTAGAATACCAGGAATGGATTTCTCACTGAGTGAGTGGGACTATTAATCAGTTTTGGTTGGCAAGTTCGGACGTGTTTGACAAATACTGTACTTTTTCAGTTTAATAATCCTGATGCAGCTGATGTTGAGAAACTGGTTCAAAATTTATGTATGATGGTTACAGATTTGGAAGAAGGAGCTATAAGGCAGGTGGCAGATACTGGGACAAGACTAGTTTGCACATGGTTGGCCCCTGTCTGTAATGGTACGGACGAGCCAAGCAGTGCATTGTAGTGGGGCTCACAGTAATTACAAGTTGAAATTTCTTCAATTAGTCCATCGTATTTTGTCCTGTCTGCGACATCCAACATGGTATGAATTATTTTCTTATTGAAATGACTTCAATAATGCCTGGTTTTATCATCAGGTTGGTAAATTAGGATTGTCTGTTTTGAGGTTGTTTCTAACATGTTGATCAGTAGTCCTGCAGTATTGTTTTGCCTTCCCCCTCTATTCTTTTATAGACCACTTTCAAGGGTCCTGTCCAGTTGGTATTTTGTTATCTCCAGGAAAACAGAGTTTCACCTTAAAACTGAAGGCTTTTATGCTTCTCGGCACGAATAATCCGTTCTGTCATCGGCCTTATAATATATGAGAGTAACTGTTGTGCTTTTTAATTCTGGGTAATCCATCTGGTTTCCATCCTACTATTTCTAAAAGGTCGTGCAGCCCAGTGTTTTCAATCAATTATGACATGTGGATTGATCCAAAATTCAACTGTTAGATCATAAAATGAAAATTGGAGGGGTATCCCTTTATCTCTGTAACGCGCAGCCTCCTTTTGTTTTTTTAATCCGAGGTCCTTTTGACAAGGTTAAAACAGAATTAAAATGATGTAGCTGTGTATAATGGCGCAAATATCAAGAGGGGGCCTACATGTTTCAGCCTCACTATGTGTCGTAATGCTCAACAGGCTTTCTTCAGGACCAATGAAAATCGAATCCCTACTCTGCTGTGTTTAGTCTTAGCATTTGTCTACTGTATCAATGGTGCAACACTCACACACTCTGAAAAGCATGCACACTAGTACATACAATACCTCAGGACATTTTCCACTATTAGTCTAAAAGGAGCGAAGAAAAGATAACTTATCATATGTTAACAGCACAGAATTGTTCTGCATTCAAAGTGTTGATACATATAAATAGGTTGTCCCCCGAATCAAGCAGCAACTTATACAAGAACAGTGCTGGCCATATTAAAATAATGTAAAGAAACAGCCAGGGAGAGACATAAAGGAAACAAGCATTTGCAACGTAATGGGTCTCACATTTTCATGAGTTAGAGCTATTAGCGTTTTTAAACTCCTCACAGGACTTTTCTTGCCACACAAACTGAAAAGTAAAACCGTTTCACATAAGCGAGCTGACGGCCACCATAAGCGCAAAGCAGACACACAAAAGGAAACAGAAGTTTGCCTGCAGTGAAACGTATTAGCAAAAATGCAATTATCGATGTAACCGGCAGAAGTGAAATTATCCATGTAACTGGGTCAGTGTCATGCAAAGCGCTCAATTACTGCCCAGTGAGATCGCACTGCCTATGAAATAAAGAGAAAAAGTAGTTCAGAAACCACACGGAAAACATTGAGCCTCGTATGTTTTCAGTAGTTGTTCGGTGCGCTCGAACACTAGAAGAGGCATGACGTGTGCATGAGTTTCACTAATGAAATTAAGCAAACTTTAAAAGACAAGCCCACGAACCAACCAAACTGATGGGCGTGGCTAAAAGCCCATAGAGAGATTAGACCAGGGACAGAGCGCTTTGTGCGCTTGAGCCTAAAAAGGCAAAGATACTCCAAATCATAAACACAATTTGATTTGTATTAAACATAAATAGTCTTTACATCATGTATAAAGTACATGGTTGCTCCTTAAAGGCCGAATTGGAGGTTTAAGATTACAAAATATTTCTTGACTCCTTATTTCACGAGCACCTTTTCCAGCACTTCATAGTTTTCTTCGTATTGTTTTAATTTGTTTACTATTGTTCTTATGTAAGTTTCTGCTTGATCTGGCGGACTGCCTGTTACATGCACCAATATTTACCTGGGTCATTCGACTTGTTGGGTAACCCCATTGGTTTGTAATTGCATTCAGAGTGTGCCTTTGCACGTGTGTCAAAGCATGCACACACATGAAATCTCCACACCGTGACTTTCACCACAAGGCACACATCATTTAAAAGCACAACTCGCATTGTATAATGTGTTTCCATGCAAATACACATGCTCAAAATCCAGTCGTAGTGATCTGCGCTTTTAGTCAATAGCATCTAGCTCCAAAAGGCTCCGGAGGAGGACATCCTTGTAGTCTTTCACTACGAATGTAAAAAATAATCAAGATAGTAAGCGTGTGGTGCGCAATGCCATTGGTACCCTCCATAATTAATTATGCCCCTGAAACTCCCTTTGCCAAGGGATTTCTTCCTGCATTATACCTGCATAGGACTACCTGGGCCTTGAATGTTGCCCATTCCTGTCTTGATATACCTCCCCCTATTGGAGGAAATCCTGACGTGTCTCCCTGCTTCAGGGTAGACGTATGTTGTGCGTTAGGTTGCACATGCTCTGTGCATAGCAGACACACATAGATGTGGTCAAGCTACTGTGCACTCAAACAAATGTCACGACGCAGAACCTGGTGAAAAAGGTAGTCCTACCCTGGTTGTGCGTCGGCTCACTTGCAATGGTTTCTTTTGAGTTGACTTGACTTTTCCTAAGTTGACTTGATAGTAATACCAGGGTGATTGAACTGCTTTAGGAATGTTTTTTGATGCTTTTGAAGACGTCAACCCATATGCCTCTTGTAAAGTGCATAATGTTCAATATTCTGTACTGCTCCATAATGGTATAACATCAAGGTGATTATAGTTAACAAGTCTAGGGTGGAGGCGGCTATTCTCTTCCTCACTCATTTACCCCCTTTCATATTGTCAGAACACCTTCTTCCTTATTAATCCAATAGTTCTTAATGGTGGTCGCAAGATTAGTGTAGTATTGTGAAATTATCCCTGTGCATCAATATATTCCCAATGCAGAACCTATAGACACTTATTTGTTCTATAGTACATTCCACCAAGGAATGTCATAGTTTAATCGTGGTTTATGGGTGGACAATTTATAAATCAATTGTTGCTCTTTCTCAAAGAGGATCCTCTCAGTGTGCCTGTTCTCCCCTTCCAATTGTTCCAATACGAAACATTTGAGGTCCTGTATAGAGTGTGATCTAGTAATGAAGTGTTCACCCATTTTAGTAGCATCACGCTTGCGGCGAGCATTGCTCCTGTGCTTGCATACCTTAATCCTGACCTTGCAGGCTGTCATACCTATGTACTTAAGGTTGCATGGGCAAGTTTTTATATGTATGACATGCTTGGTGTTTTCAGGTGGTGTCTCGTTAGTTGCCAGAGAAATGGTATGGTCATGACTAACTCTTTGGTGAGGGATGTCAAATGATAAATGTTACACTGTCCACACAGGTAATACCTCACTACCCCCAGAATGGTGTTAATCATCCTCCTCGTATCCCTGGGTCTTGTGTGTACTAACGTATCCCTTAGGCTTCTCTCCCTCCTATGTGAAAAAAGTGGGTAGTCCCACTTTCTAGGTCCTGTATGAAGTATACACCAGTTTTTCTTGATGATTTTCTTGACACGATCTGAAGCAATATTGTATGTTGTAACACATACCAGGGTAGGTACTTGAGAACAGAACTGGGACAGTGGTTCTTACAATGACCCAATCTGTGATACGATCGGCCTCCATGGAAGCGGGTAGGTCGCGCTTTCTATGAATCTTAGGGTGGGTATAAAAGCATGGTGTTTCTGGATTGGTATTTGGTTTAAAAAAAAAAAGTTCAGGCTTACTGATCCACATTCAGCCACCTCCATCACATGGTTGATTTCTCATGTGTAGGAGAAGGAACTGTCTAGCATCCTGTAATTTTGTTGGTCGGTCAGTAGCCTTAAGCACTGTGTCCTGTATGCAGTGGTAGTCTGGAGGACAAGCCCCACACCTTTGTTTGCAGGTTTGATTATGCATATGTCCTGCTACAGTTAATTCTGACCCTTTATTTCTACTTAGCTTGGATTTTGAGGATTTTATCAGTGTTAGCATCCAGTTCTTCCACTGCTCTAGTAACTCTACCGGGGTTGTATGTGTAGATGGGTATGAGTTCGACTTTTTTCCTAAACCAGTTTCTGTCCCCATGTTGGATCCTGATCACTAAAGTATGCCTTAGAATGCAGTTTGCAAAAGAATGCTGCTAGTTCGCAGTGAAAGTGGAACATATCCAAGGTAGGGGTAGGAATAAAGACCAATTTCCTGTTCGGTACTCTGTTGGATTTCTGAGTCTTTTGTAAGTAAGGTTAGTCACTAGATTGACCCTGTGCTGGGTCCCGGGAGTGCATTGATCATGCTCCATGTGTGTACCCTGTCCTCTTCCATGCCCTGCTGTACTCTGTTCTCTTTATTTATTTTAGTTTCTCTGAGAGCCTTTCCTTTTGCTAAATAAAAGGGGGCAGGGGGGCAACGGTTTTGTGGGAACCTGTGGCATCATTTCATTAAAGGAGGGCCCCATGGCATCATTTTTTTTCCTTGTGGTGGAAAAGGGGGTTGATAGAATAGAGGGGCAGGCATGAAATTGGTAAAGCCTTGCCATGGTTGGGCCCGTGGTCTCCACCTGTTGCTCAGCCTTGATTTAACCCTATGGTCACTGTCACTTGACCATCCTTCTGAATCGGATGACCTTTCATCGGAGGAGTTGTTGTCAGTTTGATCATTATCCCTATCTGTTGATGCTTTATACTCTGGTACTGAGTGTGGATCCATTTTACTGAATGAGAACTTCACATCCTTCTGGAATTTTGTAATCTTGCACTGCGTCAAGATGTCCTTGTACTCGGTCATCTTCTTGTTCATATTATAAAGTCTTTGTTAACGGCGGGCTTTGTTGTCTTGAGATGGTTCTCACTTGTCTGGATTTCTCTAAGAATCGATTCTGCTAATCTTTGCTATTGTTAAAAAGTATAGGTCACTACAACTGGAGTTTGAGCATGTGTATTTGCATGAAACCACATTATGCAATGCGTGCTGTGGTTTTAAATGTGTTTTGAAATGAAATATGTGCCTCCGGTGAAAGATGCAGTGTGGGGATTTCATGTGTGTATGCCTTGACGCACACACTAAGCATGGTACACTTTGAATGCAGCACAATTCTTTGACAATTACAAATATGATACATTCTTTTCTTTTCTCCTTTTAGACTGATAGAGGAAATCTTCCTGAAGTATGGCCTGTACTAGCGTGTATGCGTTTGAGTGTGTCGCACCTTTAATACAGTAGACAAATGGTAAAACTAATTACAATAGAGTAGGGATTAGATTTTCATTGGCCTGAAAAAAACCTGTTGACCCCTAGGGACAGTTAGAGGCTGAAGCATGTTGATCCCCATCTTGATGTTTTGGCAGTTATACTCGGCTACATTAATTTATTTCTGTTCTTAAATCTGCCAACGGACCTTTGATTAAAAACCCAAACAGAGGATCCCACAGACAATTTAAACTAGATTATCGGTTTAGAAAGTCCTCTGCTTACAAAATGCGTTGAGCCCACCCACTCATACTAGGTGCAGTGGATGATGAAACATGCCACGGGGTGGTAACTGTGGGTGAGGGTTGTAATAACAAAATCTAAGGTTTTATGGTCTCACAATCCACTTCTGGTAGGACTTACGGTACAGAGAGGAAGGGATAACCCTCCAAATTTCTTGTATGGTTTGGTGGGAAGAGGGTCCCCAGCTTTTTTGGCTTCTCACTCCTCATTAATGTGATATGCTAAAATGCAAGTGGTCAGTTTTAACGTTGAGGGTCAGAGCTACCCGTCACTTCTGCCATAACATGACATTGACTAAAAACATATATACATTAGGGGCATGCGTCATAACATTAAGAATTAATATTCAGTTGCACTTATCATCAAGGTAGATGGCAACAGAACTGCTTAAGAATGTAAAGGTCAGTTCTTGCCTAAACCAACCAAGCAAGGAAGGTAGGAGAGTGATATTTGTGAGCAGTTGAAGCAAATTTAGGGGTTAGAATGACTGCTTCTTTCCAGGCAGATGCTAGAGGGACTTTCGTTTCGAATATTACTCTGTGTTAAATGGCAGGTGAAGCAGGGGGGTCCTTCGAGCATGGGTAGTTAATGGTCTTTTGTCTTGGACTCAAGAGAATCAAAGGTATGGAATCTGAGATCTTTTCTGGTTGGTCTGGGGTTTTAAAGAGCCTGGTTGCTGTTATGAAAGAGTGCAAGATGAGTTAGGGTTGTGATATGTTGTATATTATTCTGAATAACGACTAAGCAATTGAATATTGGAGTAATACATTCGGAGACTTCAACTGCACAATAAAGTGTTTTTCTTGGTAGTGTTTGGACAAGCAAGGAGTTGTTCGGTATGTTTGGAGGGATCATTATTTTCTTATTCCCTTATCAGAGTACTAAACCATTTTTTTTTTTTTTTTTTTTTTTTTTAAACATCCAGGGGTAAAGGTAGAGCGGTTTCCATGTTAGAAACAAATAGTAGAATGTCTGTGTAAACTGCCTGTTTGAAGGACTAGTGTTCTGCATTTCATATTTTTCCTCCTTCTCAAGGACCCCAGTGAGTGGGTACAGTGCAATTACAGAGAGAAATGGAGAAAACAGGCATTGTTCCTATTTTTCTGTTTAAGTGTAAAGTAGTCTTGAATATTCTCTCTTGTAGGAAGATTAAATTCCATTGAGTCATCCACAGTAGTCCAAAGTCTTGAGTCTCTGTCCTGAGCAGGTCCTGCTGGCAACAATACAGTGAATAAGTAGTCTGGGATCCGGATCTGCCTGAAATGGAACGCAGTTTGGTAAAGGACCTGGAAGTGCACAAAGAATGCTTTATGTATCACTTCCTGGGTGGTGGCGGTTGTATCTGGGGAATGTCAGATAGCAGTCACCAGCACGGTGTCAGATGCACAATGCTGTCAGATGTCAGGCTCTCTCGACGAAGTCTCAGCACTATCTGCCTGCCATCTTGTGATGCTCGGCCACACCCTCCATGTCCTCTGCGCTTCATAAATCTAGAATAAGTGTATTTGTTGAGCAAACCATTGATGCCCCTGAAACTATTATAGAACCTATCAACTTTCATAACAAAAGCTTTTCTAGAACATTTTGTGGCAGCAATTTCGCAGAAACCTACCCACATCTGAACATTGATTAAAAGCTGGAAGCAGTGTCATCACCAGCAATATGTCTTTGCTTGTATCAACCCTATATCTTTGTGGACTGCTCTTCACCTTAATTAGGCCTTAACAAAAATTATCATTTTGCCTTGTTCCGCTTCCATACTTGTACAAAAATGATTGGATTCCACTAATGTCTTAGACTCTGCCCTTTCTTATATCGGAGGCTATGAATCGGTTTAATTCTTGCCGACCAGCTTCTGTCTAGGTAAACCCATCAACGATATGACTAAAAATGATAAACATCATGGAGACTGATTAAGGTTATTAAACCTTTTTTCCTGAACATTAACTCAGAAAGATAGGCTAAGCCCTGGTTGTCTGTAGAAAGGAATACGGTACCTTCTGAGATAGCCACAAGCTAGTCTGATATTGGGGACTGCCTGCTTTAATCACTTGTGCTTTAAGCTTACTTCTCCTCAAAGGTAGGTGCAGAAAACTTGTATGTTAAGGGCATAAATCCCTACACTCTAATCAGGCCCGTTTGTTACTCTTGAATTTTTTTTTTCCCAAACATTTTTAAATTTTGTTTTTTAATTATTTAAAGTACCTTGCCAACTTCGCTGCTTGAGCACCCTTTTACCTGTATTCTAGTGGTCGACAAAGAGTTCCTTGTAACAGTCTTTCTTGGGGTGTTCTTAAAAAATCTTGCTTTCTGTTGTTCCGGCAAGCTGGAACACTACCTCTATTCTGGTATTCAAATAGGAATGAACACACCACCTTTTGGACTTCCACTTCTACTTTACTTTATACAGCAACGGGGCTGCTTCTTGTAGACTTGAGCTTAGCATTTGTGTGCACTCTTCATTTCGTGTTATGTATTTGTATGTGCCCTCTGTGTTTTTTTTTTTTTTTTTTTTTTTAATTAGACCATTGTTTTTGTACTCGTTTGTAACCAGCTAATCCAGTGGTTCCAGACTTTTGTAGAACCACAATCCAATTTTTAAAGCAAACTTTCACGACCCACCAGCTTTAACAGACGAGTTAGGGTGATTTTTGTTTTTTAATGTAATATTGGTTATGCTTTCGAAATAGTATGAATTAACAAAATAACATACTTTACCATTTTTGTGCTGCTCTTTAACAGTGCTGTTTGTAAAAGTCACAACCTTGACCATGCTCTACGAAATGTCTTTATTGGACTGTGATCTGCCCATAAGTGTCAGGTGGTAAATGCTGTGGTAGAGCGACAGATGGTGGAAGCTGAGTTTAGATGTGGCAGGAAAGACCACTTTGATTGCACCCCTCAATGGGAGAGAACCCATAGGGTCTACTTTGTAACATTTTTCAAGCCTCTCAACTGGATTCCTTGCATACCTTTTGTGTGCATATTTGTACAGGGTTTTGGTTATTTCCTCTATCCCTCTCAAAACAAGTGTGGCACAGCGCTTATCTGCTCCTACACCCTTTTTTCCTTTCTGAATGTACATCTGTGCGTTCAACACAAATTTTCTCTATTGTGCTTGTGGTTTCCAAGCAGCCTGAGGATCTTGACAGGATATCTGGGGTCAAGCTGCAAAGCAATTTGACCAGTTAGAAGCGTCTCCTGCCTTTCACCCCAAAGCGTGCGAAAGGGGTGGAAAGGTCCAGGAAGTGCACGCTATTGTGATTGCAAGAGTCTTTTTTTATTTTATTTAAAGAAAACCAATTGGTTTGTCATTATGTTAATGCCCACTTTGCAAAATTAATGCTGGCCCTTCGAGCCAGTAGCCTCTAATTTGTCTTTAGTTTGTAAAACTGCACCATCCCGGAAAATACCTTTGCATGAACTGGAGTTTGCTGTTAGTTGGCTGCCCCTGCACCAGCCTTACACTCTGAGATAATTCATGCTTGGGCACCTTCTCTTGAACAGAAAGCTTAGCTGCCTACCAAGCTAAGGACTTGATGACTATGAGCATAGTTGGCAAGGCCCAGCGGACTGAAGTCTTTATGGAGTACATCTCCAGTATTATGTGCTCTGGAGCAATGAATACTTCGGTATGAGAATCAAGGAGAAGCAACTGCTAAACCAAGAGGTTAACAGATTCTTTGAAAACAACAATTTTCCCTATATTTTGATTGTGTCAAGTTTTCTCAACTTTAATCATTCTGGAGTCTTTTTAACCTTGTGAAAGGTCACAGATTTTCTCAGTTGTCTTTTACACTTTTGTTCAGTGGGTACTCCGTTGCGTCAGATTGAGTGTCAATGTTTTCTACTGAAAACAACCAGTCCTGCTGCAACAATTGTGGGATCAGCTTGTCCTTAACTGGTATCCACACCCAGCTAATGTGTTAAGTTAATTCTAACCTTGCTCTGGGAACCCTGTGGTCCTGTAAACCGCAAAAACATTTGAGTAAATTTGCCATTGACACCCTATTTTTGACTTTTGTGATACTACTAACCAATTCAGTGGGTGGTGACTAATATGGTGAGTAGTCTTGAGATTAGCCAAGGTTAATGATTTTAGGATTGCAGGAGGACAGGGAACAAGGTTGTTTAATAATCAAGTTGGTGGTGTTTTCGAAATTTAGAACAAAGGAGTCCTAGGAGGTTCTTGGCTGAGGTGAGGCAGTATAATTCCAAGAAGATCAAACTTTGGTGTTTATGACAAAAGGCAAGCGATTGTCATAAAGTTGTTGCATGGATTCCACTTGAATCCATTCCATACTTTAGGCATTCCACCTCTCCTGCTCTTCGATAGAGAGAGCAGGACCACCTTGAAAGTTGTAGGTAAAACATGGAGTCCCTTAAGCACGTAAGTTTAGCAGAGTGCATATATACATTGAATCACTGTGAGACGCCAGAACCAATTAACAGCAAAGTAGAACCCGAACTTCATGGGAGCCAGTACATGTTAGGACATGTTGCCTTGTGTTCGTGAGTTGAGCTTAATATTGGTGTCTGTGTTTACTCGAGTCCACGAGGCAGCTGTGACTAAAGGGCACCAATGTAGCCCAAGTCTGTTCAGTGATATAGTTTGTAAATAACGATGTAAGCTTACTGCCTTATGTTCTACTAAAATTTATGTGAGTACATAGGCCAGAGACCATGTTAACAGGTATTTCTGTCAGTCATACCAGAGACACTTTTGTGCCAGGCATTTATTTCCTTTTTGCTTGTTTCACATACTTAAATGTGAAGCGTAATCCACACAGGGCACATTAAATTAGTTTGACATGCTTGTGTAGAAAGTGATTGCTTTCAGTGATTTCAAATGTTCTTTTTGCACTGATCTGAATGTTCCTAAAATGTCGATTGACTTCATCCTTGTTGACGAACAAGTTGTTTTCGGACCTGTAAAATAATCTGCCTTTCTCTTAGGAGACTTCTTCGGGTGACTCTGAAAACCAGCATCAAGATGTCAATGAATCAGAACTCCCTTATGAAGAAAAAAGGGTGCGTTTTAATTACTCTGTTTTTATGCATTTCTTTGTTTACATCTTGAGTAGAACTGCTTTAAAGATTGTTGTGCAATCAGCCGCTGAACATTTGTTTGTGCGATGTACAATTAACAAGTTGGTGGTTGTGGAAGTTACAAACTGTAGAAATATGCCAAGAGGGAAAATGATGTACACATGGGCAAAATTTCCATCAAATAGTACTTAAGCATTTTCTTTTAACTTCACCAATGTTGGCTAGTTTATTATATATATATTTTTAATTTTATATATATATATATATATATATATATATATATATATATATATATATTATGCCAACCCTTAGTAGTAAATGGTGAATATGAACAAAAAAAACTAATTTGGAGAGAAAGCAGGAGTGGAACATTGGTGTCAATTAGAGTATTTATACTAAATGTTGAGCAATTATCCTTAACAGGCCTTCTGTAAGGATGAGTAGATACACCTGTGTATTACCAGTTTATCTTCAGAGACTCAAACCCACCTTGTTCAATAGCACCCATAACGGACACACAATTTCACATTACATGCAAATTAGCAGTATGTGGATGCTACAATATGTGTGGAGTCGGTCTTCTAATTGCAATCACTGACCTTTTTATGTACTAATATAAATTCATTGTTTAAAAAGTCATCTTGCATTTATTGCGTACAGTTTTGTAAAACTAATTGCGTTCTACAAAATCATAAATTTACTTTTCTTTCCAGTTGCATTCAATTTGCTATCACCAACATTTAAGAAGATTGTCAATATTGTCAAAAAACACATGTTTTATGATGAGTTGACTGCTTCTGTATGGCTTAGTATAACCCCAATAAAAGTTTTATGTACATTTTCACAACTTTTCCCAATTGGTTTCACCATTCTCACACCAGAGTTGTTGCATGGTTGTATGCCCCCAACCTCTATTCCCAAGAATCTCCAATTATTTGTTAATGTAAGTACTAAGATCCAATGAATATACCCCCATCATAAGGCGATATATTTCAACTTATGTTTTCAAGAAACACCAGGCTCTGGTCTCAGATTAGTAGTTAGTTTGACTGCTAGTCACAATAGCAGAGTTAAGACCCTTCAAAAGAATCAGTCTGTCATGTGGTCCGTTTAAAGGCAACAGAACAGCCCCATTCAGAGCTCATTTCAAGAGCATGCACGATTCCCTTTTGTTTGTATATGTTGTTCCACACCTGACAGAATCTCAGTGCTTGGGGTGATTCTCTGTGCCAATCTACAGGGGGTGTGTTTTTTTGTCTACAGGAGTTCTGTGCAGGATGTGTGTGTGCAGGGCATGTATATTTGAAGTGGGTGTGTCTGAAAGTGTCTCAGTCTATGGGGGGAGGGGAGTAGGGAGTTGTGCCTGTCAACAGGGAGTGCTTGGGTCTATCTACAGTGGGTGTTTGTGTGGGGGGGTATGTCTCAAGGGATGTCTCTGCATGGGGTTGTTTTATGTGCAATATGTGATGCATCAGTCTATGCATCTGTAGTCTAGTTGTGTCTGTTCGATGGGGCTATTTCGGTGTGCAGTCGGTGTTTGTGTCTGGGAGTGTGTCATTGGACTTGGGTTGTGTATATGTGCAGTGAGTATGTTAGTAAGGCAAGACAAAGGGAAGAGAACCAATTAGGCTGGAAGCAGACAAGGCATCATGTAACAGACAGCCCGCCGCAACTGCACAGAATGTCTTATCAATACTTCTTTTCCTACTGCAACAGTGAGCTACTCCAACTTAATTTTTACTTCAGAATATTATATTCAAAATATTGAGGACCAAAATATTGAGAAGTTAATTGGTAAGTAGAGATTTACCTTCTTAACTCCAGACTCTATTTTGGTCTTCAGTATTTTGACAGAGTGTTTCTATAGTTATTTCCACATACAGCCAAACTAGAAGGATGTGCACATATGCTGCAACTTTCTTTTTGGACCAGTGTAACCAAACTACTGTACCTGAAGTCATTTATTCAAAATCGTTTATTGCTGTGTATTCAGTACTTGAGGAGAATATCACTTTTCTCAACAATAAAGTCAAGTTTTACTTAAACATTTTATTTTGAGTAAATCATTGATATCGCTGGCAAGGGTGTGGAATTTCATAAAATATCTACTTGTCCATGGGACGGGTTGCTTCTTAAATGTGCTTGTCATGTAAAACAGTCTGCTTGTCCCTTTGGTGTCATGTAGTGCGATGACAAATTATGGCAACAATCTCATTATTTAAGAGCTCTGATAATAGCCTCTCTGAATATGCCAGGACTACTACTACGGTAGGGCTTGAATACTATAGCAATTTCCTTATTTTGCAACCTTTCTGCAGATCTGCATACTGGGACAGGAGGAAGCAGTAAGCAATAGTTTAGGGCTGGAATGCCTTTGAGTCTGCAAACCTACTAACTTGCATATTTTAAGGATTTTCACCAGCTCTTTTCTAATCTGTTTCCTTAATAAGAAAGGTTGGAAATGTATTCTTGACAAGGACAGAATTAGAAGTTCTTCCAGGGGTGTGAAAGAAAGTGGATGGGGAGAAAGTGAACTTGTTAAACGCTCAATAGATTTTCACATGAGCAAATCTACACATGCCTATTTGCTCGTGCTAAAATACAGTTCACAAATATTTTCTAGGAGTATGATTTCCTAATCTACTGATGTAAGTTCTTGTGAATTAATGAAAACCAAAAATTCAAAGACCTATACCATGGGTGCACTTTTGTGACCTTCTTTAAGAATTGGGTCCCTAATTAAGTCTGGCGTTAAAGACATTTTGCTTTTTATTAAACTTCTATTTATCTATCGGCTGGCTTAGCTATGAGTGATTGCATTCTGCCCTTCCACAAGGAGCATATTGCACACAAAATAGTTTTATTCAGTCCCAGGAACCACTGTGGCAATCAGTAGCATAACGAAACTGGAGAGGGCCCTTGCAAAGAACATGGAGCCCCCGTCCGCACCCACGCCCCCCTTCCAGATTTGCTCTGGGCAGGTACTGTGCTGAGGTGGGCCCTTGGAGGGGGCTGCAGGGCCTTTGTTATATTACTGGTGGCAGGGTGTGCTTTTTGAAACCAAAAACTTTTTTTTTTTTTTGCCAGTATTTGTTAAAATAGTGAGGGCCTGGCAGCTCCCACAACAATAAAGTTACAAAAGCCGTGTCATAACAAGACACACATTGACAAAACCAAAAAACTCACAAAAATCCATTAATGTTTGTGTCAACCCACATAATTGATTTGAGAATAGGTGGGACAAGTTGATTGTCCTACATGACCTAAAGATTTCTGTTGCATTTTGTCCCCTGGACAAATAGATTTATCAGGGACGTGGAAATGTCTAAACGGAGTGTTAAGGTCAAGGGTCTCATAGTAAGAAAATCCTTCAAAGCTTCCCCTTGTACCTCACCTACTTTGTCAAAGGCCTTTTCCGGGTCGTGAACCTTTTGGGTTCCTCCTTCCAAAGAATCTTCGCATGGGGATATTTTCCTGGCCCTAAATACCCCGTGTTCTTTAGTCACATGACCCAGATGCGTCACCACATGACAACATGCTGCTTTCTCATTAGTAGAGTGACAAAAGAGGCTGTTCTGCTGCTAATGTTTCACGTTTTATATAGAAAATTGTTTCTCATTCTTGGCTCTTTCTGGGTTTTTGATATTCTCTTCTTGTAGTTGTTCCATTACTACCCATCTCAGGTCCTCAACTCTACGTCCTTTTTGTTGAACTTGGCCACACCTTACATTACTACTGTGTATGCAATCTGGATCTTTACCTTTCTCATTGTTATGCCTATGTACCTAATGTTGCATGGCCAAATGATGAGTAAAATGACTTGTGTGGAATTGCACCTAGTACGTTTTCCTAAAAAAAAAAAAAACATTTTCCTCAAGCCGAAGTCAGTCGTCATGGTCTTTGTTGTCAAACTAAAGACCCTACAATGTCTGCATTGTTAATGTCTTACTACCTGGGAATGGGGGGGCGGGGGGTAGTAATTAACTAATCAACTAATCTAAGATTGCCCGAGTTCAGAATTCACCAATTCTTGTTGATTTCATTTATGAGTTGAGTCTGTTAAATTGTGGTCATACAGAACGTCCTTTCCTCTTCCTGGTTCCAAAAGGGTTTCCCTATTTTGGTTACATACTCTTTATTTTATTTTTTTAACCTCTGATCTTCTCTGGGTAGCATCTTGCTTTGAGTTTCTTCATTAGCATGCTTGTTTTTGGAAATCTTCTGTTCTACTGCAGTTTCTACAGACTGTTGATGTGGTAGGTTTTATTTCATCTGTCTTGGATGGAAACTGTCCAATATAAGCAGGTTGTTTTTGTCTGGTTTGTAATAACTGGAATCCCAGTGAGCGAGTGTCCTTTTTAACACCTTAGGATACAGAGAGATAGGCAAAGCACAGTAGAAGTTCTTCCTTTTGTCAAACTGGACACTATTTCCTATAAATGATCATTAATAGGGGGTGGGGGCTCCTAGACTGTTGGTCCAGTATCTGTTGTGTCTGACCAAATGATTACCCTAGTTGTGGTAACTGTAGAATATTGTTTGTAAATGCCGGTGATATTTAAAACCCTCCTTTGTAAGCTCGTTTCACTGGATTTGTTTAGCTACCTTTCAGTGCCAGTCTTTTCTTTCTGCTGTGAAAACAGATAGAACAGACCCTTAGAGCAGAGACAGGAAAGTAGGGTTCAGGCCAGAAAAGGATGGGAACCTGGAGCAGGTTTGAATCAAGGGACACAGAACAGACAAACTCTGGTGGCTGATAAATGTTCTTAGTTATCTGGCAAATCAAACAAGAACATGTTAAGCTTCTTCAAAATAGTTACTTGGGTTTCTTCCTTTGAATTCCAGCAAACTGACCGAGCAAACAGGTTTGATTATCTGTTAAAGCAAACAGAAGTATTTGCCCACTTTATTCAGCCAGCTGGTCAAAAGACCCCCACTTCACCTCTAAAGATGAAACCTGGTCGACCGCGTATGAAGAGTGATGACAAACAAAGCCTTCTATCAGCTGGAGAGTAAGTATCAATTTGAAGTTTTGTTTCCTTAATGTGCGGTTAATTGGCTAATATGTTTGCATTTATAGTTGGTATTTTTGGTTTTCTGCAATTAATGCTTGTGTATGTGCAAAGCAGACTTTGTATGCCTCTACTAGTATAGTGGCTGTACTCATTCATGCAAGTTTACGTTGATGCATTCTTTTTTTTCTCCATAGCTATCGACATCGCAGAACAGAACAAGAAGAAGATGAGGAACTTCTTACAGAAAGTTCAAAAGGAACCAATGTATGCACCCGATTTGAGGAGTCTCCTTCGTGTAAGTGATTGACTGAACGGTGCTTTCAAACTTAGATTAGCAGAGCAGAAGGCAATGTGAGTTTCTATTAGAGTTGGAGAGATGGAAGTAATGTAAATATTTAATGGTGTATAATGGACATCAGGGCCAAAAAGTGAATTGCCAGTCATCATAATCAGGTTTAACAACTTTAAGAAGTTGGTTGTCTGTTTCGTCATTGCATAGATCTGGCTTGGCAGCACAGCTTACTGCATACCTATTGTTATCAGGTCTTTATAAAATACATAGTAGGCTTTTGCAACGCCAAGTGGCTTATTTCTCTAGCACCTCATACTATTTTCGGTTTGTGTATTGTTCCACCTCCTTTGGAGTGTTAGCATTTCAGTGCACTGGGGACTAATTTACATCTCAAAAGTATGCAGAAACTTTACATTTTAAATTCTGGATCTCACGGATGCATTGTAGACAGAAAGCAATTGTTCTTTTTCATTTTAGGAGGCTTAACTATTTAGCTATGGTTCGAAATGCAAGCTAGTCTTATTAGTTTTACCAGTGCCTGTTTTATACATGTAGAGGTTTAATAAACCTTTTTTTCATACATAGCTTTCTTTTCATTGATGAGTACACGTTTCCTACTGTAATAAAGGACCCTTTACAAGTTGGCCAGCATTTCCTTTTGTGGGTTTTTAGGTCGAGTGCGCAAGCGCCCTGGCCTGTTGTAATCGATCTGCGGGCTTTTAACCACGCCCATCACAATCACTGGTTCATCGGCTTGCGTTTCATAAATTCTTTACCATTGGTAAATGCTTTGTTTGTCCCTCCTTAAGGCAGTTTTGTTACTGCCGTGGCCATCGACCCTGTTACACAGATAATTGCACGTTGCCGATATGTTTGACTGTGAGCAAACTTCTTTTGCCTTTTGCCTCTCTTTTTTGCACTCATGCTCATGGTGCTTTGAATTGGCTTGCTTATGTCAAGTGTTTTACTTTTCATTTTCAGTTTATAAGGCAAGAGAAGTCCAGTTAGGAATTTACAACAGTAGTAGCTCTAACTCGAGCAAACACAAGACCCATTGCATTGCAAATGCTTGTTTGTGTTGCTGCCTGTTTTTGGGGAAGTTGGCACTGATAGCCCCCCCCATTTTGTTTAATATATTACGTAATTCAACCAAAGAATAGTTCATAGTTCTTGCAAGTACAGGCCATAGGTGTATAATTCATTTTTGCTTTAATTCTATTTTGGAAACGTCCCAAAAAACATATTTATATATTTGGAAAAAAGTACAGCGCATAACATTGTTAGGTGCCTGTTAGTTCTGAATTTATATGTAGCTATCTATCTCAGTTGGATGAAGGCAGAAGTGAACTGCTACTGCTCGCGTGTGCTCCGGTTTGCATGAATTTGGACACCAAAATTACTCACACAAAACATTTTAACCATGTGGTCTTCTGTGGATGTTCTTGTGCATTACATTCATGCTTGCCACAGAGTATTGATAGCATCCTTCTGGTGTTATAATCTTAGTTTTTTTCTGTAGGGTTTTTGGTTAAGTAATATAGTTCTTAGGTCTAGTCCTGCTGCTCTGATAATTGGAGCCTTTGTTTTCTCACCATGCAAGGCAGACTAGTTTGTGAAGATATGGTATCAATGCAGGGCTTCCAGATGGGGTTATGTGAATTAGCCATGTTTTGACCCTTCTAATACCCTGTGCTATAAGGTGGCATTTTTATTGTCTAATTTTTATTAATTCTAACTTTTCTTTGATAGATGTTAAGCATGGGAAAATGAGGGATTATCAGGTCAGAGGGTTGAACTGGCTCATTTCCTTATATGAAAATGGAATCAACGGTATCCTTGCCGATGAAATGGTAAGTTATTGAAGGGAGTACTTATGAAGTTTAGATTTAAAAAATAAATAAATAAATCCCTGCATTGTCAACAGCTAAGTGCTAACATTAGACAGTTCTGACTGGGTAGAAATGGCTACTGATTGTTCAGGGGGTGACTTTTTCCCTTGGAAGTATGTTAGATTTTGAAGTACTCCTCTGTGAAATGGTGCCCTAAGAAATGAGTTAAAGGCAGAGTGATGATTAGATTATGCCCTAATGACTAGTTTTGCAGTTTGATATTGAGGCAATACTAAAATATTTGTAGTGGAAAGCTCCCCAGTGTTTTATGACCGATGGCCATCTGCTGTCAGGAGTGATTCATGGCAAATTTCCATTTACTGCAGAGTGAAAAGCCAGAAGAGCTGTGAATTGCAGTATAGGATGCTTACAACCACTCATATCAGATGTAGAAATATGCAAGTCTGAAGTGGCTTCTTGATCTTACTCTGGCAAGAACTTTTCACTCTGAAGATGTAATTCCACACAATAACAGTGAAACTTACTATTACAGGAATGCTGTTCAGGTTTTGCCCCTTTGGATCCCACAGCAAGGTAAACTTAAGCCTTACCTTGTTGCTGTGGCAAGAATGTGGCTAATGTTCAGAAGAGTATGTAGACCAATACATGTACAGCATTCAACCCCCTTACTCCCGGAGTGAATAAAGAATACCTATTGTAGAGGAAGAAAACTGTAAATGTATATTCTCCAGAGTTTGATCTTTCATAGTCACACGCTTAAAACATTTCCTGTCATTAAAGTGGGAGTGCCACAATATAATAATGAACAGTAATGTGTTATACATATGTCAAACAGGCCTTAAAACAACATATTTAGTAACCAATTCACATCCTTTAAAAAGAATAAAAACGAACGCAAATCAGGCTGCAGCAGCCTAACTGCTTCCCTCAGGGGCTACCATACATTAGATTTTCAACTGGACGTCATGTGATGGGAGTCTCCTTAAGCTCTGCTCAATTCTTTTCAGAAAACAAACTATTCAAGATTTAAACTGTAACAGTGTGAAAACAGAGGCCCCCTAACTTTCTGCCCCCATTTTCCACTTTTTGCTGGTGTTTTTCTGACTATGATGGTGCCCTGGGTACTGCTAAATCAACCTACCTATAAGTCCCTAGTATATGGTACTGCATGTAGGTTTAGGGACCCCATATGTGCACTGCTGAGGTGCCCCATGTCATTTTAAAGGTGGGCCTGTCTCTGGCTGCTTTTAAATCAGTTACATGCAAATTCGACTTTGGAATTAAAAGTAGTGCCAAAGCCTTAAACAACCTTATTTTTTACATATGCCACCCCTAAGGTGTGCCCTGTGCACCCCTAGTGTTGGGTGCCATGTAACTATTAGCAGGGACCTTATAAAAATAGTTTTATAAGTCCTGGTGAGGTAAAACACCCACATTTGTTGTTCCCTCATTGTGGTGAATGGCCTCCATAGGCTAGAATGGGGAGACTTTATTTTAAATTAAGTAGTGCCCTTAAGAGTCAGATACATTAAGTTTGGTATCAAATTAATTGTTTTAGTTATAATAAATCCCACAACTTACAATTGTTGGATTTAATATAACTTGCTCAGGTAAAGCATTTTAACTCTACCTGAAAAGTTGCCTACTTCAGCCCTGTAGTGCTCTGATGTGATTGGCTAGCCTGACATGAGGTGTGAAATATCCTGGGCTGAACACAAAGGAATGTGCCTGAGGGAGGAGAACTCCCCTCACTCAGCAGATGGAGAAGCAGGAAGGGGTTAGGGCTGCCAAACTGGTCTTCAAAGGCCGTAAGGACATTTGGAGTAGCCCAGTACCCCCCTGCGTCCTGCAACCCCAGACAATTAAGTGCCCCCTTGATTATACGGAGAGAGGGCAGGAGAGGGGTGTGTTTAAGACTGTTAACCACACCAGTGGGTGGGTTCAGCCAGATACAACCTCCAAAAATCAGTTTCAGCCATGATGGGTTTTGAGGAATGTTGCTCCCTGGGATTGTGTTTCTTTTTTTTTTTTTTTTTCTTTTTTTTTTTGGGGCCATACTTCCCAGGAAGGGGTCATCACAGGAAGGGTCTTTAACCTGGTTAAAGAACCAGGACCCCGCCCCCTGTTTTTTCACCCAGGAGCAAGGATAAAACTGGCAAACCTGCACCCACACCTCAGTTCCCTAGCAGATCCCTACAAGGAAGAACTACAGGAGAAGGACTGCCCTGCTGGACCCCTAACCTGCACCTGGACACTGCACTCTGGAGGACTGCACCAGCAGCACAATTGGGCTTCACCACAAGAAGGACTTAGCCTGGCTTCAAATGGTTCAAGGAGGGACTCCCTGTTTGCTACTGGTGAAAAATTGCCTGCACCAACTCCTGAAGAAACTGACCAGTTGGCCAATTTAGAGTTTGTGCCAGGTGCATTCTGGGAGTCGTCTACACCCTCAAGGAGCATCTCAGAGCTTCTGGAACCTTGGGGGTAAGCTGTGGACCTTAAAAGAACATCTGGGGAAAGATCCAGATCTTTGGAGAACTTTTTTGGGGGGGGGGGGTAAAGCTCCATAAAGGGACCAACCTGCCGCGGTCAACTCTAGCTGGCTTGCATCAACTGCAACCTGGCCTGACTTAAATGTTTGTCCCGGTGAAGAAAATCTACAAAAAAGTGACTAAGTCCAAACGTAGAAAGTTGACCAGGACCTCCCAGGCATGTATCCAAGGAGGGCTCCAAGGACGTCGGTTCAAGATTCAGGCTTGCCCCAGTCGAAGGATTGTCATCTTGAAATAACAACTAAGTCCGAAGGTAAAAATCTCCACCGAGGGCTCCTGCAATGCGTATCTGAGGAAGAGTTCAAGGAAGTCTGATTGGACTGGTGACTTGGTCCCGCTAAAGAAAATCTTCAAGAAAACGACTATGTCCGAAGGTAAACTTTTGGCCAAGGCCTCACACAGACTTTGACTTTGCCCCGGCCGACGTGCGACCAGATAAGCGGATTGGCGGTATTAGTTTCGAATCTATTTTCGCAATAGATTGCATCTGGAGTAAGGGAATTAAAGTCATGAAAAACCCAGTGACTCCGCAGTCTACACTTGCCTGAACAGGAAGTATAAGGCCCCAGACAACACTCCTACTTGTCTCTTTGGACACCCTAAAACTGGCTCTGTTGTAACACAAACTGCTCAATGCTGTTCAAGAAATCAATGTGCATCATGCACTTCTCCAGATCGAGAAGGGAGGCGTTTCGATAATAATTTTCTACTATAGTACCAACCACAATTAGAGTAGCTAATGCCCTAGCCGTTATTGGACGTTGTGATCAGCATGTGGTCTGACATAAATACCTTTATTCTGTTTTTGCCAGAAGATAAACAGCTGGAATCTAAGAAAATTCTCCTGGAAGGAGAAAAGGCATTGTCTGGGGCAGGGCCCCAGGCTTTAGACACAAGGAGGAGCAGCTGTTCTCTGAAGACAAAGATAGCTAAAATCAACATCTTTCAGACCAGAGTTCCAAAGCAAAATACTTGATAATACCTTATGATGGAGAAGTGCTCTCTGGAGAATGCTTAGATGATTCACTCTAAACAATTTAAGCAGATATCAGCACTGCTAGGTCGCTTGATCCGAGATGTCAGCATTTTCGAGAGATCAGAGATAAAGCACAATGTCCTTACCAGGAGGTTTCTAGTCCTACAGATAGCAACTGTATCAGTTTTACCAACGACCCTACTGTCGGCAGTACCGATTAACAACACTGAACTTCACTGGTGTAACCAAAGGAAGCTCTGTAAAGGAAGCAAGGACCTCAAGTGAAAGAGGCACAACCAGACGACAAGGACATGACTTGAGCGCTGACCACAAAACCATAAAAAACAAGACAATAGGTGAACATATAACCAGTTACTTCTCAAATTGGAATCTGATTACAACGAAACGTTGGGTCTTGGGCCTAGTACAGTTTGGTCACATGTTAGTTAATACAGAAGTCTCCTCATAGTCTTCCTCAAAGAAGACCACTGACTCACCATGCTTTACTGCAAGTGGAAATCATCAAAATGTTGAACAAGGGAGCTATAGGGAATGTACCAGTTTTTTTTCCCCAGATTTTTTTCCAGATTTTTCCAGAGAATGAAGACCTATGTTAGACCTCAGTTGAACAAATACCTCAGAAAGTAGTCTGTTCTTATGATAAAGTTGCAAGAGATTCAACAGCTCTTTACGGAGATTATATGTCCAAATTGGAACTCCAAAATGCCTATTTCCATATGTTAGAAATGGGGTCTCTAGTTGGCAGAGGTATACACCCTTGTCTAAGTAGGGACCACAGTCCTAGTCAGGGTAAGTCTCAACACAATGCAAATGATCCTGCGCCCACCCTCTAGTAGCTTGGCACTGAGCAGTTGGGCTTAACTTAGAAGGCAATGTGTAAAGTGTGTGCAAGAAATCATACAGTAACACAGTAAAAACACCACAAAAATACACCACACAGGTTTAGAAAAATAAGTATTTATCTGAATAAATTAGGGTAAAAACGACAAAGATCCAATAGGCACACGTTGAAATATCACTTAAAGGTTTAAAAGAGTCTCAATCCTTAGAAATTAACAGTTGTTTCTTTGTTGCACACAGTACCTGAGATGCTTCAAAAATAACGATGCACGGGGACCAGAGAGGAGGTGATGCATGGGAAAATAAGGTGGTTTTTGGATTTTTCAGCGCAGCACAAACAATTCCTAATTTCTTTCCACGCTGCAAGGGGTTTTCGTTTTTCAGGCGTGCAGTCTTGGTTCCTCACTGCGATGAGGGGATCTTCTGACGCACAGGGACGATGCATTGAAAATCCTTGACCTGCTGGTAGAAGGGGCAGGCGCGGTGTCGATCCGGTAGGCGATGCATTGAATTTTCCATCGCAAGGCAAACCACTGCTTCAAATTCTCCATCGGGAAGTCAGTGCTGTTTTTGCGATTGGTGATTTCCAAGCTGCCATGCAGGCTTTGCGTTGATTTTTGACGCACAATGAGTTTCTTTGAAGAGGTGAGTCCTTCTTGGCCCTGAGTCTTTAGAAACGGGAGGCAAGCTCAGTCCAAGCCCTTGGAGAGCACTCCAGGGGGAAGGCCTAGTCGGAGGCCAGCAGGGCAGCAGGCCTTCTCAGCAAGGCAGTTCAGATGAGTCCTTTGGGCAGCCAGGCAGTTCCTCTGACAAGAGTGTAGGTCTAGGTCAAGAAGTGTGATTTGGTGGGGTCAGAGACCCAGTTTATATACCCCAAAATGCCCTTGAAGTGTGGGAACTTCAAAGAGTAGTTTTTGAAATGCACAATTTCAAGAGCCAGGACCCAGGCCACCCATTGCTAAGTGGAGGCCTTTAGTGGGGCCATAAGGCAAGTTTCTCCTCCAGCCTTTGGAGCCCAACAAAATGATAAATATCACCTCTGAAATGAAATTGTTTTTCCCTTGTTGGATGCAAGGAACAAACTTTTTAACAGGTCTTATATTCTGAGCTCTAATAGCACAATTTGTGATCACAACAGATCTTTCTAAGTTTGGGAAGCTCTTTTACAAAACCTACAGATAGCAAAAAATGTACTGCTCAAGAAAAGGCTCTCAACATCAATCATCTAGAACTAAGAGTGGTGGCATTAAGCCTTCAGACTTTACTGGCAACAGTAGCCAGGTCTTCAGCCCCGATACCGACAGCCAAGACTGCCTCAATGTATTGTTTAAGCAAGCAAGAGGGAACAAGGTCTTGCCCTTATCTTGAAGCACAAACAATTTGGGAAGGGTCATTGAAGCACCAAGCACAACTGAGAGCGGAACATGTTCACCAGCAATCGCAATCCGTGGGTGGCCTTGTTAAGCAGGAAGACACATTCTTGTCACAAATGGGAGCTCAACCAAAAGATCTTCAACAAAGTTTTTTTGCATGATGGGGAAAGCCAAATCTATCTTTTGGCTATAGCCCAAAAATAGGCTGCCATTTCTTTGCAAGCTAGTACCACCAACAACCATCATGGGTAAATGCCATTTCAGTAGCATGGACAAGAATATTTGCCTATGCTTTCCCTCCAATATCTTTAATTCCAAAGTTCTTGAACAAGATGAAGCGGGAACCGTGCAGAATAAGTTGAAGCGCTCGAAGGAGGCCCAGAGCACATTGGTTCAGTGTGCTACTTATCCTATCAAAAGTGAAACATCGGACATAATACCAATCTGATTTTCGAACAACAATCAAGTGCTTCACCTTGACCCGAAACCCCTAAACTTGCAGACTTGGCCCAGAATTCAGAGAATGTTCACATTTAAACATTCCAGAGGATTGTATACAAATCCTAGATAAGGCCAGAGCGGACTAAACGATTGAAGCTCATCAGTTCAAGTGGTAGCATTTTGATTATGGTGGCTGGACAACTAGGTTCTTCCAGCGTCCTCACAACCTCAGGAGATATTGCCTTATCTATATTATCAATCAAAATGTGGTCTGTTTCACTCTTTGGTTAAAGTGCATTTTACATCCATATGTTATAAGAGATGTCTGAGCAATTTTCGTGGTCAAATATAATTATAAAAAATACATTGTTAAAAGGGCTGGTCAGGACTTTCCTACTTTGAAGAATCCTACAGGTCCTTGGCAGCTAAAGGCAGTCCTATCCCAGCTAATGAAGAGTTCCTTCGAACCCCTTTATTAAGCAGGCCTTAAACATGTTTCATGGAAGCTAGCATTGCATTTTGCACTCACTTAGGCAAGAATAGTAAGCAAGATACACAGTTTCACAGTTAAGAAGCCCTACATGCAGTTTAGAGGAGTAATTCTGATGACAAATCACCCTTTGATCCCTAAAGTACTATCTAAACTCCATCTTAATGAACCAGTGGTATTAAAACATTCTCCCAGAGCCTCAAGGACATCGCAGAGTGAACACCACATTTTAAATGTTGCATAAAATGTTATATTGCTATAACCAGTACCTTTAGGAGATCAGACCAATTTTTGGTAGCATATGGCTGATCTCGTAAGAATCTTTCCCCCTCAAAACAAAGCTTACCACTTTGTATTTCAGCAGCCATAGCCTTTTTGCTGTAATACAGCAGGGTAGACCTTTAGCTGGATCAGTGAGAGCACATTCGATTAGTAGTATGTAGATTGCTCTTTTTGCTAGTGTCTGTACAGGACATTTATAAAGCAGCAACTTGGAAAAATACACATTCACCCAGTATTAGTCATTTCTTTCAATGGTACAGAACGATGCAGTGGGTGAAGTAGTTTTAAATCACCTATTCCAGTGCGGCAAGCCATATAGAAATGTATACTGTCTTATCTACCCACCATCCACTTTATGGTGTGTTCTTTATAATAATGTATTGTCAAATGCTTACTATTCTGATTCAGGCATATGAATCTATGAAAGTTCCAGTACTGTAGAAGGAAAAGTTACTCATCTGTAACTGTATTTTTCCTGTATTGGCATCTTTCGTGGATCCACATGCGACCCACCCTCCTTCCCTTAGAGGCTCACCTTTCTTACCTGGCAAGTTATTATAAAAGCTCAAATTTGAAGTACGTTAGTCCCTGTGGGAAGTCGGTAATGGGGTGCTCTTGCCTGATTACAAATAATTGAACTTCAGCCAGAGGTTGTGAATTGGTTATTAAATGTTGTTTTAATGGCTGTTTGACATATGTATAATACATTCCTGCTTTCTAATCATATTGTGATACTCTCACTTTGGCAGGGAATGATTGTAGCATATTAATTTATGGAAGATGCCAATACTGGAGAACTACAGCTGCCACTAAGTATCGTTATCCCTTCGTTGTTCTATTTTCTGTGTTAAGGAAAGGATTATTAAGCAGTATGTTATAGTGAAGTGCATCAGTTTGCGTTTCTGTGCTGCACAGACAAGGATTCTTGGAGTACAGTTCTGGAGCGCTCTGTTAAAGGGTTGATGCTAGAAAATACAGGATGTGGATCGTTGGGAGGCTTAAAAAATCTGAAGAAAATATCTAACAGACTTTCTGTAAAGATCACAGTAGAAGATAAATTATACAATTTTTATTTTCTGCCATATCCAGTAGTCTAGCATATTGGTGCAGGTGAGAAGCTACTCCCAGTAATTGAAGACCAGAACTCACATCCAAGTCCGTGGACCTACTGTTCGTTGTTAAACTGATCAGTTGTTGGTGTTGCAACTTTGCCGTTACTAAACCACAATATATATCACTTATTTGATTAGTTGATGCATACAATTAAGGAATTGTTTAATAGGTTAACACTTGCTGCCTGGTAATCTAACCCGGTTATCCCTTGTGTCAGACTTATATTGGTGTTTTCAATAAACTGCAGCAGCTTATTCTGAACATAAAACATTTGAATGTTCTTTACATACCAAACATTGTGTAGCAATCACATTGCTGCACAATACACCATGAGGACTTTGAAGCATGAACAGTAACAGGGGCTCTACCAATTGGCCTCTTAACAAAATAGCAGCAAAATATTGAGGTTCCCTAGAGAGCCAACCTTCAAGAAAGCCAGTCAGCTTTTACTGACCTTTTAAGGCCCCCACTTCACGATTTAAAAGTGTAGCAGCTCTTGGGTGATGTTTCATGATTATTAATGGTCATCCCAGAAAGAAGAGTTCTTTCAAAGCTATGCTCCTATCTTATTTCAGTGTTTGGTGTTGAATTCTTACACCTGTGCATGGTTTAATGATCCCCAACATGTTCTTTGAAGCGAGCAGTAAAGACTGTTTTCCATTGGAGACTTTTTGTTGTTGTTGTAAATGCCTAGTCTGTTTTCATCTTGATGCATTGTTTTTGTTTAAGGGCCTGGGCAAAACATTGCAGACCATCTCCCTTCTTGGCTACATGAAGCACTACCGAAATATTCCTGGTCCACATATGGTTTTGGTTCCTAAGTCCACATTGCACAACTGGATGGCAGAGTTCAAGAGATGGGTTCCTACACTTCGTGCTGTCTGTCTGATAGGTGACAAAGATCAAAGGGTGAGTGCAGAATGATTAAATTTGTATATTCGTTCAGCTCATCCCTCCCCTTTAAGTTATTTATTTATTTTCTCTAAGCTTGTAATTTGCTCTGTTCTCTTGTTTGGCTAGTGAAGCTCACCGGCTTTAAAGACGCATAGACTTTGTAGGTCTTTACAGGCATAAGCAATATTCTGTAATGGCTAATAGATATTCTATAGTTTTCTCTCCTAACCCACACACCAAAAAAGTAACCTCTGTCACTTTGTTCTTCAGGCTGCATTTGTCCGGGACGTGTTATTGCCAGGAGAATGGGATGTCTGTGTCACCTCGTATGAAATGCTCATTAGGGAGAAATCTGTCTTCAAAAAATTTAACTGGCGATATCTGGTCATTGATGAAGCTCATCGGATTAAAAATGAAAAATCTAAGGTAACTGTATCTGGGAGCGCTGTTCATTGTTGATTGGCACAGGCTTGAAATCCTATGTTGCTCTTGTCTCATGCCTCTGAACTTTGGCTGTACTCAACACTGAGTTATGGAAGAATTTAGTTTGTTTTAGTGCTTTCTTGAAATAGAACTGATTTGTTAGGATGACTAATGTTTTTCTGTAGTGTTTAGGGCTGCATTTATTTGGATTATGAACGTATGGAGTGAAACTGGTGGTATTTTCTGCACGAACACCTGAAGTTAGCTGCACTTTGTAAAATGTTTAACCTTGGGAAGCCTTTTCTGTTGCTGGGATGATTTCTTCTTTAAAACACTTTTGTATATGATGTTTAGATAGTTTGTTGAAGGATGTGTAGTAGTCTATACCACTCTTACTAACCCACGCATGGTTAGTAAGAGGCATGGGCTCCTCCGTTCTGCCCATCTATACGTAGTCTCGTAAACTGACCTTCAAGCAGGAATTTGTATGCACCACTCTGTCATTAGGATTTATTGGCATATATGTCCTTCAATTAAACAGTGGTGATGGTGCCTGGATTTTTCCGAAAGGGTTATGTCCCCCTTTGTTCGGTAAATTTTGTGGAAATGGCTGGTCAGAGTCTATAAACACATGCTTTAGCGAAGGCATTGACTTCACCTCTCCCTTGCCATCCTCAGTGCTTCAAACATTTATTTGTCCATTGTCTGCACTCTTGTTGATCCCAGCTGCTTAATATTTCCTGTGGGTCTGTAATATCTATACATTGGTACTGCTATCCTTTCAAATTCTCCTGGGCAACATATGCTTTGTTCTTGCTCCTCATCTTCCTCAAGCCTGCTTAGTTTAGCAAAATCCCTTTACATTTGTTTACAAATTATTTTTCTGAAGCTTAATCAAATGCTCCATTGTTATTTCTTTTCTACAGCTGTCCGAAATTGTGAGGGAATTCAAAACCACCAATCGCCTGCTGTTAACAGGAACCCCTCTTCAGAATAACTTGCATGAACTTTGGGCACTTCTGAACTTTTTGTTGCCAGATGTCTTCAACTCCTCAGAGGTAACGACTGCTCTGCCTGCTGTAATGATTAAATTAGGGGTGACATTTTGGCCGCTGAATTTGACAACTCCGTGTTAAATTTGTAACATGAAGTTTCGGCTCAATTCAACCAATCGCTGCGTAGTGGAATGTTTACCCGTAGGGCTTGAGAAATGCAAGCACAAGTGAGATTTGACCTCCCCTAGCACATTTTCCAGCATTGATGGTTGCAGTCAGAGGGTTGTTTCTCAAGTAGATTTGCTGCAGCCCAGAGTCGTTTTTCTACTCTGATGGGAGCAAAATCAGCTTGAATAGCCACGTGCCCTTGCGCACCCCATAATAAAGTTCGTGCTGATTTTCAGCACTGCTAGCACTACTGGCACTAGGTTGTAGCGCAAGCAGCGTAATGTGCATATTTTCCGCCCTTTGGTAGAACTCTGCAGACTCTCTGGAGTTTTTATATAACAACCTGAAATTTCACGGAGTCAGACTCCACAAGGTCCACCACCCCTAAATTAAATTCTCTCACACAGTGGTTGGGTAGCAGTGCCATTTTAGTGAGCTTTGCTAATATCAGTAGACTTGTGAAATACTTGTATGCAGGGTTGTCTTATTCCTAACGGCTGAAGTTAATGGTCACATTGCCACACGATCGGTCTACAAAGTTGTTTTGTTAGAGAGGCAGTTGTTTGAAATCTGCAGCTTGCCATGCATTGCATAACTAGAGGGATTTATGGAATCTTTTGAGAATGTTACCTTTGAAATTTCCAACTGCTTTTCTATCGGGGGTTTATTGACATCATTGAGCCTTGATTTCAATACTTTATCACTTTAGGATTTTGACTCATGGTTTGATACCAACAACTGCCTTGGGGATCAGAAGTTAGTGGAGCGTCTTCATTTGGTAAGTATTGGTTTGCCTTTTTGAGTTGCAGAATGAACATGTCTTTCCTTATGTAAAAACTCAATCAATTTCCACTGTTGGATGACATCTAACCCACTAAAGTTGAATTTGATTGCTTCTAGAGATTCCAGCGTGGTGGGAATGCATCGCTGTTTTGTAATTTATTCAGAGTAGACACATTTGGCATTTTCCATAAAGAATGCATAGTCTTTTTTTATCATAAGTCCATGAGCTCTAGCTGCCAACGAGTTACATTGGCTTTGGTACTGTGAAAGTGGTCTACTTAAGTTTGGAAACAGTATTATTGTCCTTCACTTAGGCATGCTTAATGTTAACGGTTGCCAACAGTATAATTTTTCTCCTAAAACATGCTTTATTTTAAAACCCCTTGTGTCTTGTTGTTGTGTGTGTATGTATATAATATATACACACATTTATATTTATAGAGCAGTGTACCTTGGGTGAAAAAATGTATTTAGTACAGTGAGCATTAAAGTTCATGCACTGTTTAAAAAATAAAAAAATAAAAAATTGTATTCTGAATTCTGTTTCGATTTTTGGTAGGACTATAACTGAAGGTATAATATTCGTCATTTGGACTTCTTTGGCTGGATTAATTCTAAATACTCTTAAAGTCCAGCTTTCCCTTATCTGACCCCTTCTGAGTGTTTCAGCTTTAAATAGGCTTTGTAATTGTCTTCTCTTACAAGGCCAGAATGGTCCTCAGAGTTTAAGGACAACTGATGAACATCTGGTTGGTGTAGCAGAGTTACGCAGTAACCCATTATTTTGGCATGTTTAACAAGTTAATAAGTTCTAGTTGATGCATAGATTTTCCTTTCTATAGGTGCTGCGTCCCTTCCTCCTTCGGCGTATCAAAGCTGATGTTGAGAAGAGTTTACCTCCAAAGAAAGAAGTTAAAATCTACGTTGGACTGAGCAAGATGCAACGAGAATGGTAGTGTACCCTTGTGGTCTGTGTAGTATTACAAATTTGTGAATTATGGTTAATGGAACCTTTGTTTCCAATCAGATTCAGACGTTTTGTACACTGATATTTTTAAATCATTTGATCCTGAAGGTAATTTATGGCATGTCAGATTTTTTTTTTTTTTGCTTCCGTCCCTTAGAGTAGTCAGGGCTGTACTTTTCTCTTTATTGAAAGAGGACCTATATATGCTCCTTGGACCGTGCTGTGGCTTAAAGGCACAATATAATCTAGTGCAGGTGCTTCTGTATTCTTGAAGTAATTGGCTTCATTTTGCTCTTTCGTAAAGAACTAACAGCAGGAAGCACATTCAGTTTACTGCATTGTTGCATGCCTGCAAGGGATACGTGATCAAGGTTTAATGGTACTTTGTCAAAGAGCTGTTTTAGCTGATCAGTACTTCAATGATTTGTTTTATTTGGTCATTTTCTGTATTTGGTACCTTTCTATTTTATTTGGTAAATGTTTGTGTTTTTATGCTGCTAAATGAGAAATAATAAATTAGTTTGTAATTTCTACACTTAAGCTTACTGTGATGGCAAGTCCCAAGAGCCATCCTATTAAAAATTGGAAGTCGACCCATCTCAGTGGTTAATCACAACCCATGTCGGGGTGGACCCTCAGTCACTAAATTAACCTGAGTTCAACCCCCTGGTAGCTATGGCATAGAGCAGATAGGCCTTGCTTATGGCAATGTGTAAGGTATTTATGCAATACTGAAACAGTAATAAAGTTGAAATGCCAAACAATAAAAATCCCAAACTGAATATGAAGAGTAGAGTAAAATTTTATAAAACGTATACAAAAATGACAAACCCAATAATGAGACCAGGAAATATCTTTATAAATTCATACAAGTAGGGATAGTTCCAAGGAGCACAAAGTGCTAATGTTAGTTGGTGGTGCAGTAGACTAGGTCATAGGTGCAGTTTGAGGCTGGCCACGGTGGAGGTCTGGTCAGACATACCAATAAGGCTTGTTTTGATCAAAAAATGTTTCTTTCTTACTGTAGGAAGTTGGCTCTGTATGTGCTATTTCAAAGTAAGGAATAGCATGCACAGAGTCCAAGGGTTCCCCTTAGAGGTAAAATAGTGGTAAAAAGAGATAATACTAATGCTCTATTTTGTGGTAGTGTGGTCGAGCAGTAGGCTTATCCAAGGAGTAGTGTTAAGCATTTGTTGTACATACACATAGACAATAAATGAGGTACACACACTCAGAGACAAATCCAGCCAATAGGTTTTGTTATAGAAAAATATATTTTCTTAGTTTATTTTAAGAACCCCAGGTTCAAATTTTACATGTAATAGCTCTTTTGAAAGGTATTGCAGGTAAGTACTCTAGGAACTTTGAATCATTACTTTAGCATGTATACTTTTTGCATAAAACATAATAAGCTGTTTTAAAAGTGGACACAGTGCAATTTTCACAGTTCTTGGGGGAGGTAAGTTATTGTTAGTTTTCACAGGTAAGTAAGTCACTTACAGGTTTGAGTTTTTGGTCCAAGGTAGCCCGCCGTTGGGGGTTCAGAGCAACCCCAAAGTTATCGCACCAGCAGCTCAGGGCCGGTCAGGTGCAAAGGTCAAAGAGGTGCCCAAAACACATAGGCTATAATGGAGAGAGGGGGGTGCCCCGGTTCCAGTCTGCCAGCAGGTAAGTACCTGCGTCTTCGGAGGGCAGACCAGGGGGGTTTTGTAGTGCACCGGGGGGGACACAAAGTAGCACAGAAAGTACACCCTCAGCAGCGCGGGGGCGGCCGGGTGCAGTGTGCAAACACGCGTCTGGTTTCCTTCAGGTTTCAATGGGAGACCAAGGGGTCTCTTCAGCGATGCAGGCAAGGGGGGGGGCTCCTCGGGGTAGCCACCACCTGGGCAAGGGAGAGGGCCTCCTGGGGTTCACTCCTGCACAGAAGTTCCGTTTCTTTAGGGGCTGGGGGCTGCGGGTGCAGGGTCTTTTCCAGCCGTCGGGGAAATGGAGTTCAGACAGTCGCGGTCAGGGGGAGCCTGGAGATTCCCTCTGCAGGCGTCGCTGTGGGGGATCAGGGGGGACAACTTTGGTTACTCACAGTCGTAGAGTCGCCGGAGGGTCCTCCCTGAGTTGGTTGTTCTCCACCAGTCGAGTCGGGGTCGCCGGGTGCAGTGTTGCAAGTCTCGCGCTTCTTGCGGGGAGTTGCAGGGGTCTTTAAATCTGCTCCTTGTAACAAAGTTGCAGTTCTTTTGGAGCAGTGCCGCTGTCCTCTGGAGTTTCTTGTCTTTTTCGAAGCAGGGCAGTCTTCAGAGGTCGCTGGTCCCTTGGAAAGCGTCGCTGGAGCAGGTTTCTTTGGAAGGCAGGAGACCGGCCGGTAAGTCTGGGGCCAAGGCAGTTGGTGTCTTCTGTTCTTCCTCTGCAGGGGTTTGTCAGCTCGGCAGTCCTTCTTCTTGTAGTTGCAGGAATCTAAATCTTTAGGTTCAGGGAACCCCTTAAATACTAAATTTAAGGGCGTGTTTAGGTCTGGGGGGTTAGTAGCCAATGGCTACTAGCCCTGAGGGTGGGTACACCCTTTTTGTGCCTCCTCCCAAGGGGAGGGGGTCACATCCCTAATCCTATTGGGGGAATCCTCCATCTGCAAGATGGAGGATTTCTAAAAGTTAGAGTCACCTCAGCTCAGGACACCTTAGGGGCTGTCCTGACTGGCCAGTGACTCCTCCTTGTTATTCTCATTATTTTCTCCGGCCTTGCCGCCAAAAGTGGGGGGCCGGGGCCGGAGGGGGCGGGCAACTCCACTAGCTGGAGTGTCCTGCGGGGCTGTGACAAAGGGGTGAGCCTTTGAGGCTCACCGCCAGGTGTTACAGCTCCTGCCTGGGGGAGGTGTTAGCATCCCCACCCAGTGCAGGCTTTGTTACTGGCCTCAGAGTGACAAAGGCACTCTCCCCATGGGGCCAGCAACATGTCTCTAGTGTGGCAGGCTGCTGGAACTAGTCAGCCTACACAGACAGTCGGTTAAGTTTCAGGGGGCACCTCTAAGGTGCCCTCTGGGGTGTATTTTGCAATAAAATGTACACTGGCATCAGTGTGCATTTATTGTGCTGAGAAGTTTGATACCAAACTTCCCAGTTTTCAGTGTAGCCATTATGGTGCTGTGGAGTCCGTGTAAAACAGACTCCCAGACCATATACTCTTATGGCTACCCTGCACTTACAATGTCTAAGGTTTTGCTTAGACACTGTAGGGGCACAGTGCTCCTGCACTGGTACCCTCACCTATGGTATAGTGCACCCTGCCTTAGGGCTGTAAGGCCTGCTAGAGGGGTGTCTTACCTATACTGCATAGGCAGTGAGAGGCTGGCATGGCACCCTCAGGGGAGTGCCATGTCGACTTATTCATTTTGTTCTCACTAGCACACACAAGCTGGTAAGCAGTGTGTCTGTGCTGAGTGAGGGGTCTCTTAGGGTGGCATAATACATGCTGCAGCCCTTAGAGACCTTCCCTGGCATCAGGGCCCTTGGTACCAGAGGTACCAGTTACAAGGGACTTATCTGGATGCCAGGGTGTGCCAATTGTGGAATCAAAAGTACAGGTTAGGGAAAGAACACTGGTGCTGGGGCCTGGTTAGCAGGACTCAGCACACTTTCAATTCAAAACATAGCATCAGCAAAGGCAAAAAGTCAGGGGGTAACCATGCCAAGGAGGCATTTCCTTACACTTACTTAGTCCATAAAAGTCCAAATCCTCCACTCTGGTACACTTCTAAAGCCCCCAAAGCCTCATTGGTGGCACCTAGACACACACAGGGTGTTTTGGAGAGGCCAAAAGCAGAGTTTTGTTAAGGTACCACTGGTCAGTTGTAGAAGAGTGTTCTCATAACTTGTAAACCTATGACTTGAACAGGAGGGCTGCCTTCTGACCCTTGGAGTCTACTTGTTTAGTCCTGGGTACAAGAGGGAGCAGGTTCAGTTGTTCAGGGCTCTTCTCAGATCACACACATGGCAGGTCCAATTCTCTTCAGGTCTAGGAGTGTTCTGAAGGGGGTGTCTGGAGATTACAGATTTTGCCTGTCATGAGCTAGTGATTGGGAATGACTAGAGGTTCCTGGGGCTAACCCTACCCATTTTGTCTATTTTCATGATGACAAAAGTCTTAGCTCACGCTACATTTGAACTCTAGGTGTGGGTGTGGTGATTGTACAATGGTAATCCTAGTGTCCTCCCATATCTAACTCTACAATCCACTTTGAGGAACCATTGTACCTTCCCCCCCAAATAAACCCAGAAGATTGGTCGGACAGAAGCAGCGTTTTGCAGCAACTGCACAGTGCATACACAAGAATAGTTTTAAATCCTGTTTCCTTCATTTCATGTGCACCCCAAGGGTTAAATGTACACCCCAGCAGAACTATCAAGCAGGACTTTAGACTGTCAAAAGTAATGCCCACAGTCAGTAACCTGCATATTCTGTGAAATTCAGAGGCGTCCTCTTTGCTCTTTCTGGTCAAATCAATCATGGTGAACTATTCTGTTGCTCTGGGAAGAATTTCACACTTTATTCACACCTATTCAGATACTAATCACTGGCTGGGAGAAGTTGGAGATCAAATGCAAAATTAGCCTCCAAGAAACTGAGGCAAGGAGAAGATAGCTTTCTGTAAGTTGCTATACCTTAATCATTAAAAACCTGAAGTAACCAGTACATTGAAATTTTAGGTTATTAAAAATAGTTGTTCTAGCTAGTCCCATTCCAGAGATACATACCGTACTAGTATTTTAATTGTTTTCTAAGTGGTACAGCTAGGCCTGCTGGAGTGATGATAGCTGTGGTGTCATTGGGAGGATGTGTCAACATAAACATTCTACATATACTAGTCTTGTATACCATGCACCCTACCTTTTAAGCTACAAGGCCTAGGTGACTTAGTAATATTTAAGAGTGTTTTTACCTGTCCAATATCTATTTGACAGGTTAAAGTGGATGTTTCTGCAGTGTTAAAGTCCGGCCTCAGTGGTAGGTCTGAAGCCATGTTTGCACTGCCACTATAATGGATCAACAATAGGTGCTATAGATTACTAATGGCATTTAACTTTCAGACTCTGGCTACATTTCGTACCATGTACTCTGGAATTGTAGGCAAGTTAAATATACTAACTACGAGTATGTCAGTTCAACCACACTTGGAGGTTGAGCACAGGCACTTTGCTACATGGTAGCTGCAGTAAAGTCCACAGTGTTATTAAAGCCAGCAAAAATATAGGGTCCAGCAGAAGGGAAAAATGCCGGAGTAACCATGCAGAAAGGCAGACTCTTTACTCCACCCTTCAAAAACATTGCCATTCTTGTTTGCGGAAGTGTTTTTAAATCTACTTAAGATGTTTTTACGTCTTGTTTAGGTTAATTAGTTACTACTGTTAAATGGCCTTGTTTTAGAAAGCTAATTGTTACTTCAGAAGGCCCACCGATGATGGTCTCACATTGTAAGTTTTTCATTTTGTTAGCAACTGGGCTAACCGATATGCCTGTTGTAGGAAAGTAGCATCTGACATAGCTACCTTGGACATGAGTGAACAGAGCAGCCATTTTAAAATACATCTGCTGGACACTGGTCAGTATGAGTTTCCCACATGATGGCCACTCTAAATCCTGGGTTGTTTGGTATCAAACAACTCCATGATAAATCCAAACTGGTACCGGTATAGGATTTATCCCTAAATTTACACAGGGGTCACCTTAGAGGTGCCCCCTGCCAAAGCTAACTACACTAGCATGGTTGCTGACTGGTCCTGTCAAGCCTGCCACCCCCAGACACCCAATCTACAAATCTTGGGGGAGAGTTTTGTCTCTCTGATTTGTAGAATAATGCCCTTCCTGGGTGGAGGTGCTAACACCCCATCCCTCAAGAAGGTGCACTGCCCTGGCGGCGAGCTTCAACGGGCTAACCACATTTAAAACTCGACTCACAGGCCTGCGGCTAACCGCAGATGGTAACCCCCTTGCAAGCCCCCACTTTTGGCGGGAGCGATGGCAGGAAATAAAGGGAAGGAGGAGTGGCCCCACCTGGCATGCTCCACCCCCTAAGGTGTTGCCTGTGAGGTGGGCACCCCTTTTCATTTTCCTCCATCTTGCCAATCGGGGATAGAGAATTGACCCTTCCTGTAGAAAGTGGTCACTTCAGTAGGTGTAGCCACCCTAAGGTAGATGACCCATTGGTCACTACCAGATTCCTCCTAAAACACCCACTAAATACATTATTTAGTGGGCATCCCTAGACCAGGAAATAAGATTTGCATGACAAAAGATGACTAGCTCCAAGAAGATCCAAGGCATGAGAACGGTGGACCTGCTGCAACAAAGAAAAGGCACCAAACCCTGCCTGCTGCACCCAGGACCCTACAATCATCACTGAGGAGCTGCTGGACAGCTGGGAAAACACTACAGAACCCCAGAGTACCTCCTGGCTTCGTAAATCGCCAAAACACCTTACAGAGTGGAGGCATCACTCTACAACAAGAAGTGACTGTCACTTCACTGACCAGCCGCCAACTCCCGAACTGGAAGCCACAGCTGGACCAAACACTCCGACCACGAGGACAAACCCTGCAAGTGGCCTGGGCTGAAAAAGGACCAGGAGGAACCCCAAGTCAGAGGACTTGAACACCCCGGACCTCCCGCTAGAGTGCCACTGTTGTCCTGCAAATGACACTTGAACCAACTTAACTCCTGCTTCTGAGGGCATCCTTGCGCAAGGCTCCTGGCTCAGATTTGTTTCACACCCAGCCACCCTGTGCCCTGCACTAAAGAACCTGCTATACCCTAAGAGTCCCTGTCCCCTTGCGACTTTGACACTCCAAGGGGACCCCAAGGAACCATCTTTAAACTTACCTGTGCAGTGCTTTTACAATAGGACTCCCGAGCTCCTAGAAGCCCCAGCCTCCAGCACTCTGCAACTCCAGATTTAGCTTCCACTCTGCAGCTCCTGGGACGTGGGACTCCTGTTTGTTGTGCTGCTGAGACTAGCTTGTGACTCCCTGTCTGCTGCCAGTGGGTCACTCGTGGGAGCTCCTCCAACTCTGGCTGTCTTTCCTTCCTGTTGAAGACCTGCCCTGACTCCCCACCAAGGGTCACGTCACTTGGACCTTGCTGGTCCTCCAAAATCTGCAAACTTCCTTGCAGCCGTGATTTGCCTTTACCAAGGCTTGTTGGTGACCCTGCTGGCCGCTGACCCTTCTGCAATCCGGCGACTGGCATGGGACCACTCATGAGCTCCTGCATCCCCCTGGACTCTGCAGCTGGAAGTCTTCTTTCACTGTCCTGCTGGAATTTGACCTCTCAAGAGGGGTTGGCATTGCCTACCTGCACCGCCTGGAAATCTGAGTGGTTTGGACACTGTCCCCTTCAGGTTCTTCTCATCCACCTTTTTGGTTCCATCGACCTGGTCCACGGGTTGCAACAGCAGCTGGACAACTGAGGCTGCCACTGACTCCAAGGGTTTGCAACGCCAGCTCATCCCTATGCACCTGGACTCCCTGGTGTAGGCACTCTGGTATCCTGGGCATCCACGAGTTGGGGCACTCTCCCACCTTCTTTGTGCCAACTGGTTTCCTCTGGGTCCATTGGGAAGGGTACCTGAATCCATAAAAATCCAACTGCGACAGCCCTGTGTTCGCCTATGGGACACTAGGCTCTATAACAGCCCTGCACCTAGGTGCCTGTGGGATTTCCAGTACTTAACTCTGATGGTTTCTTACTCCCACCAGCCCCTGGGACCCTAACACACTTACCTTGATTGGCCACCTCTATTCTTATACCACTTTCTTAGTATGGTTTGGCTCCCCCATAGGGCCCCATGTATTTTTATGCTTTTCCTGAATAATACTAAGTGTAAATGTTTGGTATATCTCCACTTGGAGATAACACACAATGTTAGAGTAACCTTTATGTTCGATGGCATATGTTGCTGCAGATACACATGTTTGGCACAGTCCGCTGCCTGGTGTTGGGCTCGGAGTATTACAAGTTGTTTTTCTTCGAAGAAGTCTTTTTGGTCACGGGACCGAAGGACTCCTCCCTCTTTGGCTCCATTGCGCATGGGCGTCGACTCCATCTTAGATTGTTTTTTTCCGCTGTCGGGTTCGGACGTATTCCTTTTCGCTCCGTGCTTCGGTTCGGAAAGTTAGTCAGAATCTCGGAAGAAAGCGTCGGTATTGTTCCGTTCGGTATCGGGATAGTTAGGTACATCGACACCGATCATCGGAAGACTTCGGGGCAGTTTCAATCCCCCATCGGGGCCTGGTCGGCCCGACCGCGTGCGACATCGAAGCCGATGGAACGGACCCCGTTTCGTTTCTGCCCAAAATGTCACAGTAAGTATCCTTATACAGATCAGCACTTGGTCTGTAACTTGTGCTTGTCCCCCGAGCACAAGGAGGATACCTGTGAAGCCTGTCGAGCCTTCCGGTCCAGAAAAACACTCCGGGACCGAAGAGCCAGGCGTCACCAAATGGCGTCCACGTCGACAAAACAACGTTTCGACGACGAAGAGGAAACATTCTCGGTTCCGGAATCAGAATCCAGAGACTCCGACGTCGAACAACAGCAACAAACTGTGAGTAAGACGTCGAAAAGTAAATCCATCGACAAACCGAAAGCCCAGGGGACGCCACTGCCAACAGGCCATGGCTCGACCCATAAATCAGGCGACCCGTCGAAGGGGCCGAAAAAGGGCACGCCCATAGCGAAGACACCCGACTCCGGTCGAGGGACCGCCATGGAGCAACCTCGGAGCCGAGAAAGCGGCTCCGAGAGACAAAAACAAGATACCGGCACCGAAAAACATCGGCACCGAGATTCCATGCCGAAAGGAACAAAAATTCTGTCTGTGCCGAAACCGAAAAAAGATTCTCTCTCGGCGCCGAAAAATACCACACCTTCATCCTACTCAGAGGAACAAGGACTAAGTGGCCAAATGCACAAATTTGGACAAGAGCTCCAAAGTGTGGAATCGGACTACACACAAAAGAGACTGTGCATCCAGCAAGATACAGGGAAGATATCAACCCTTCCCCCAATCATGAGGAAAAGAAGGATCGGACTTCCAAAGGATGACGCACAACCACAAGCCAAAGTGGTTAAAAAAGTCACGCCTCCGCCCTCTCCACCACAGGCATCGCCGGCACAAACACCGCCACAAATGCACTCACCAGCGCAAACTACCATAAGTCATGACGATCAGGATCAAGACGCTTGGGACCTGTATGACACCCCAGTGCCGGACAATGATCCCGAGTCATACCCGACAAAGCCGTCACCGCCAGAGGACAGTACCTCATACTCGCAACTGGTGGCTAGGGCTGCAGACTTCCATAATGTCCAACTGCATTCCGATCCTATAGAGGATGATTTTTTATTTAACACCCTCTCGGCTACACATAGCCAATATCAATGTCTCCCAATGCTACCAGGGATGTTACGGCACGCAAAACAAATTTTTGAGGAGCCCGTAAAATCAAGAGCCATCACCCCAAGGGTGGATAAGAAATACAAACCACCACCCACAGACCCAGTGTTTATTACTTCGCAGTTACCACCCGACTCTGTGGTAGTAGGGGCAGCTCGCAAAAGAGCAAATTCACATACATCTGGCGACGCCCCACCTCCGGACAAAGAAAGCCGAAAATTTGACGCGGCAGGGAAAAGAGTGGCATCACAGGCAGCCAACCAGTGGCGCATCGCAAATTCACAAGCGCTGCTGGACAGATATGACCGCGCACACTGGGACGAGATGCAACTTCTCGTAGACCATCTTCCCCAGGAATACCAAAAAAGGGCGCAGCAAATAGTGGAAGAGGGACAAACGATCTCAAACAATCAAATCCGCTCTTCACTAGACGCAGCCGATACTGCAGCAAGAACAGTCAACACTGCTGTCACCATAAGGAGACACGCTTGGCTACGCACTTCGGGCTTCAAACCTGAAATCCAGCAGGCTGTCCTTAATATGCCCTTCAACGAGAAACAACTGTTTGGCTCGGAAGTGGATACAGCCATTGAAAAACTTAAAAAGGACACAGACACGGCCAAGGCCATGGGCGCACTCTACTCCCCGCAGAGCAGAGGCTCTTTCAGAAAAACTCCATTTAGAGGGGGGTTTCGTGGCCAACCCACAGACACCACCAGCCAACAATCAAGAACCACACCATATCAGGGTTCCTTCCAAAGGGGAGGTTTCAGGGGATATCGGGGGGGGTCAATTCCCAAGGAGTAGGGGAAGATTCCAGACTCCAAAAACACCTCCACCTAAACAGTGACTTTCGTCACGCAACCCCTTCACTCAACACCAGTGGGGGGAAGACTAAGCCAATTCTACCAATCTTGGCAACAGATTACAACAGACAATTGGGTATTAGCAATAATCCAACATGGCTATTGCATAGAATTCCACAACTTCCCACCAAACATCCCCCCCAAAACACGCAAAATGTCACAACAACATTTAGAACTTTTAGGACTAGAAGTTCAAGCACTACTGCAAAAGGATGCAATAGAATTAGTACCAGTACAACAAAAAAACACAGGAGTTTACTCCCTGTACTTTCTAATTCCAAAAAGAGATGAAACATTGAGACCAATATTAGATCTCAGGACACTAAATACCTACATCATATCGGACCATTTTCACATGGTCACACTACAAGACATCATTCCACTGCTCAAACAGCAAGATTACATGACCACATTAGACCTAAAGGATGCGTACTTTCATATACCAATACACCCTTCTCACAGAAAGTACCTACGGTTCGTATTCAAAGGAATACATTACCAATTCAAGGTGTTGCCATTCGGAATAACAACTGCACCAAGAGTGTTCACAAAATGTCTAGCAGTAGTAGCAGCACACATCAGGAGACAACAAATACATGTGTTCCCTTACCTAGACGACTGGCTAATCAAAACCAACACAGTAAAAAAATGCGCAAACGACACCACTTTTGTCATACAAACCCTTCACAAACTGGGGTTTTCCATCAACTACACAAAATCACACCTAGAACCGTGTCAAACACAACAATATCTAGGAGCAACCATCAACACATCAAAAGGAATTGCCACTCCAAGTCCACAAAGAGTGCAGGCATTCCACAAGCTAATAAGTGCTATGTTTCCAAACCAAAAGATACAAGCAAAATTTGTGCTAAAACTTCTAGGCATGATGTCATCATGCATAGTCATTGTCCCAAACGCAAGACTACACATGCGACCCTTACAACAGTGTCTAGCATCACAATGGTCACAGGCACAGGGTCAACTTCAAGATCTGGTGTTGGTAGACCGCCAAACATACCTCTCGCTTCTATGGTGGAACAGCAAAAACTTAAACATAGGGCGGACATTTCAGGACCCAGTGCCTCAATACGTTATAACAACAGATGCTTCCATGACAGGGTGGGGAGCACACCTCAATCACCACAGCATTCAAGGACAATGGGATATACACGAAACAAAATTTCATATCAATTACCTAGAACTGTTAGCAGTATTTCTAGCGTTAAAAGCCTTCCAACCCATAATAAAACACAAATACATTCTTGTCAAAACAGACAACATGACAACAATGTATTATTTAAACAAACAAGGAGGAACACACTCAACACAATTGTGCCTCCTAACACAAAAAATTTGGCAGTGGGCGATTCACAACAACATTCGCCTAATAGCACAATTTATTCCAGGAATACAAAACCAACTAGCAGACAACCTTTCGCGAGACCACCAACAAGTCCACGAATGGGAAATTCACCCCCAAGTTCTGAACAAGTACTTTCAAATTTGGGGAACACCCCAGATAGATTTGTTCGCAACAAAACAAAACTCAAAATGCCAAAACTTCGCATCCAGGTACCCACACCGCGAATCACAAGGCAATGCTCTATGGATGAGTTGGTCCGGGATATTTGCGTACGCTTTTCCCCCTCTCCCTCTCCTTCCATATCTAGTAAACAAGTTGAGTCAAAACCAACTCAAACTCATACTGATAGCACCCACATGGGCAAGACAACCTTGGTATACAACTCTACTAGACCTTTCACTAGTACCGCATGTCAAACTACCCAACAGGCCAGATCTGTTAACACAACACAAACAACAGATCAGACATCCAAACCCAGCATCATTGAATCTGGCTATTTGGCTCCTGAAATCCTAGAATTCGGACACTTGGACCTCACACAAGAATGCATGGAGGTCATAAAACAAGCTAGAAAACCTTCCACTAGACACTGCTATGCATCTAAGTGGAAAAGATTTGTTTACTACTGCCATGCCAATCAAATACAACCAGTACATGCCTCTACTAAAGACATAGTAGGATACTTACTACATTTGCAAAAAGCAAATCTCGCTTTTTCATCTATAAAAATACACCTCGCAGCTATATCTGCTTACCTACAAACTACTCATTCATCGTCTCTATTTAGAATACCAGTTATTAAAGCATTCATGGAAGGGCTAAAAAGAATTATACCACCAAGAACACCACCAGTTCCTTCATGGAATCTTAACATCGTCTTAACAAGACTCATGGGTCCCCCTTTCGAACCCATGCATTCCTGTGAAATGCAATATCTAACCTGGAAGGTCGCATTTCTTATTGCAATCACATCCCTCAGAAGAGTAAGTGAAATACAGGCATTTACCATACAAGAACCATTTATTCAAATACACAACAATAAAATAGTTCTAAGAACAAATCCAAAATTTCTGCCAAAAGTAATCTCACCATTCCATTTAAATCAAACAGTAGAATTGCCAGTGTTCTTCCCACAACCAAATTCTGTGGCTGAAAGGGCACTACATACATTAGACATCAAAAGAGCACTAATGTATTACATTGACAGAACAAAGCTAATCCGGAAAACAAAAAAACTGTTCATAGCTTTTCAAAAACCACACATAGGAAATCCAATCTCTAAACAAGGCATTGCTAGATGGATAGTCAGATGCATTCAAACATGCTATCTCAAAGCCAAAAGAGAATTGCCTATTACACCAAAGGCACACTCAACCAGAAAGAAAGGTGCTACAATGGCCTTTCTAGGAAACATTCCTATGAGCGAAATATGTAAGGCTGCAACCTGGTCTACGCCTCATACGTTTACTAAACACTACTGTGTAGACGTACTAAATGCACAACAAGCTACAGTGGGCCAAGCTGTACTAAGAACATTATTCCAAACTACTTCAACGCCTACAGGCTAAACCACCGCTTTTAGGGGAGGTAACTGCTTTATAGTCTATGCCAAACATGTGTATCTGCAGCAACATATGCCATCGAACTGAAAATGTCACTTACCCAGTGTACATCTGTTCGTGGCATTAGTCGCTGCAGATTCACATGTACCCTCCCACCTCCCCGGGAAGCCTGTAGCCGTTTAGAAGTAGATCATAAACCTTAAACATCTGAACATTTGTAAATAATTATTAGAAACTCTTATCATACATACATATTCACTCCATTGCATGGGCACTATTTATACCAAACAACTCCATCCTCACCCTCTGCGGGGAAAACAATCTAAGATGGAGTCGACGCCCATGCGCAATGGAGCCAAAGAGGGAGGAGTCCTTCGGTCCCGTGACCAAAAAGACTTATTCGAAGAAAAACAACTTGTAATACTCCGAGCCCAACACCAGGCAGCGGACTGTGCCAAACATGTGAATCTGCAGCGACTAATGCCACGAACAGATGTACACTGGGTAAGTGACATTTTCATTTTGCAACACCTGGTTTGGTTCTTTCTTGTGATTGGTTACTGACTTACTATTGTGGTATTGCAAGTGCTTTACACTCCTCCTAGATGAGCTTTAGCTGCTCACCACAGCTACCCCTAGAGAGCTTTTGCTATCCGGACATCTAAACATCATCAACAAGGGTTGCCTGGACTCAGTGCAGGGTGGTTCACCATAGGTGTACACCATAAACTGAGCCAGCCTCCTACACCTGTTAATTGACCTTTTGGTTGAGCTCACCTACTTTTAGAGTATCTGTATGAATTAACAAGTGCTCTTAATGCATTTACTCATACTCTACTCCTGTTCTTGTGAGGCAGAAACCTCCACTGATTAAGACAGTTCTTCACCATTCTTCCTTTACTTCCTTACATTCTCACCCCACCCCCAATGCACACCTCAAGAAAGCATGTCTGTGTTGTTGTCTGGCTACCAGTCCCTCGTGTCAAGACATGGGTTCAGTGTCCACTAAACTATGTTCACCATGAAATAATCTCACAATCTCGATCAGCTTCCAGTCAAGTTATTTAACAAAAACCTTTAGGTCAGTTGTGGGTAGCAGGGTTGTAGAGAAGTCTGGCTTAGTCAAAGGAACAATTAATAACTATTTAGAAGTACCAAAACAAAAATGTTAGTAAGAAACATTACAGTAAAAATCTAACACTAATTTGTGATAATAGTGTATTTTCTATCGTAAGTTAAATACAAAAATAGACTAATCTATTGAGGGGAACCGAGAGATTTTTAGTAGGCTACTTAAATTTTTCTAAATGCCAATAAAACTTTGTAATCTGTGTTGCGGTTTCTGAGCCAACAGGCTAATACGACTAACAATTTCTTGGACTGGCCACAAAAGGTTGGGAGCCAATCACTGGGACTACATGGGTCCAATAAGGCTTGTTAAATGGCGTGATAATTGTATGAAACTGGCTCTTTATATAGTGGACCAAAAAGATACTGTCTAGAGTCCCAGCAAACCCCCAAAGGACAAATGACACCCCAGATGCTCTGTTGTGGTAGTGTGGGTGGGCTGTTAGGCATATCAGAGGGTAATGCCAAGCAAGTAGTGCACACACATAGGCAGTCTGTAAGGAAATGCCTCCTTGGCATGGTTACCCCCTGATGTTTGCCTTTGCTGCTGCTACGTTTTGATTTGAAAGTGTGCTGAGGCCTGCTAATCAGGCCCCAGCACCAGTGTTCTTTCCCTAACCTGTACTTTTGTTTCCACAATTGGCACACCCTGGCATCCAGGTAAGTCCCTTGTAACTGGTACCCCTGGTACCAAGGGCCCTGATGCCAGGGAAGGTCTCTAAGGGATGCAGCATGTCTTATGCCACCCTGGGGACCCCTCACTCAGCGCACACACACACTGCTTGCCAGCTTGTGTGTGCTAGTGAGGACAAAACGACTAAGTCAACATGGCACTCACCTCAGGGTGCCATGCCAACCTCACACTGCCTGTGCAGTATAGATAAGTCACCCCTCTAGCAGGTCTTACAGCCCTAAGGCAGGGTGCACTATACCATAGGTGAGGGCACAAGTGCAAGAGCACTATGCCCCTACAGTGTCTAAGCAAAACCTTAGACATTGTAAGTGCAGGGTAGCCATAAGAGTATATGGTCTGGGAGTCTGTCATGCACGAACTCCACAGCACCATAATGGCTACACTGAAAACTGAAGTTTGGTATCAAACTTCTCAGCACAATAAATGCACACTGATGCCAGTGTACATTTTATTGTAACATACACCCCAGAGGGCACCTTAGAGGTGCCCCCTGAAACCTTAACCAACTACCCGTGTAGGCTGACTGGTTTTTACAGCCTGCCACACACCAGACATGTTGCTGGCCACATGGGGAGAGTGCCTTTGTCACTCTGTGGCTAGTAACAAAGCCTGTACTGGGTGGAGGTGCTTCACACCTCCCCCTTGCAGGAACTGTAACACCTGGTGGTGAGCCTCAAAGGCTCACCCCCTTTGTTACAGCACCACAGGGCACTCCAGCTAGTGGAGTTGCCCTCCCCCTCCGGCCACAGCCCCACTTTTGGAGGCAAGGCCGGAGGAGATAATGAGAAAAACAAGGAGTCGCCGCTGGCCAGTCAGGACAGCCCCTAAGGTGTCCTGAGCTGAGGTGACTAACTTTTAGAAATCCTCCATCTAGCAGATGGAGGATTCCCCCAATAGGATTAGGGATGTGCCCCCCTCCCTCAGGGAGGAGGCACAAAGAGGGTGTACCCAGCCTCCGGGCTAGTAGCCATTGGCTACTAATCCCCCAGACCTAAACTCACCCTTAAATTTAGTATTTAAGGGCTCCCCAGAACCTAGGAACTCGGATTCCTGCAGCCTAAGAAGAAGACTGCTAAGCTGAAAAACCCTGCAGAGAAGACGGAGACACCAACTGCTTTGGCCCCAGCTCTACCGGCCTGTCTCCCCACTTCTAAAGACATTGCTCCAGCGACGCTCTCCCCAGGGATCAGCGACCTCTGAAGCCTCAGAGGATTGCCCTGCGTCTAGAAGGACCAAGAATTCCCGAGGGCAGCGGCCCTGTTCACCAAACACTGCAACTTTCAAACAAAGAAGCAACTTTGAAACAACTTGCATTTCCCGCCGGAAGCATGAGACTTGACACTCTGGACCCGACGCCCCCGGCTCAACACCTGCAGAGGGAATCCCGAGGCTCCCCCCAGACCGCGACTGCCTGCTTTAAAGATCCGACGCCTGGTAAAGACTCTGCACCCGCAGCCCCCAGGGCCTGATGGATCCGACCTCCAGTGCAGGAGCGACCCCTCCCAGGTGGCCCTCTCCCAGGTGGTGGCTACCCCGAGGAGCCACCCCCCTTGCCTGCCTGCATCGCTGAAGAGACCCCTTGGTCTCCCATTGAAACCCGACGCGTGTTTGCACACTGACCCCTGGCCGCCCCCGTGCTGCTGAGGGTGTACTTTCTGTGTGGACTTGTGTCCCCCCCCCCCGGTGCCCTACAAAACCCCCCTGGGCTGCCCTCCGAAGACGCGGGTACTTACCTGCTGGCAGACTGGAACCGGGGCACCCCCTTCTCCATTGAAGCCTATGCGTTTTGGGCACCACTTTGACCTCTGCACCTGACCGGCCCTGAGCTGCTGGTGTGGTAACTTTAAGGTTGCTCTGAACCCCCAACGCTGGGCTACCTTGGACCCAAACTTGAACCCCGTAGGTGGTTTACTTACATGCAAAAACTAACAAACTCTTACTCCCCCCAGGAACTGTTGAAAATTGCACTGTCTAGTTTTAAAATAGCTATATGTGATTTATGTGAAAACTGTAAATGCTGTTTTGCTAATTCAAAGTTCCAAAGTACCTACCTGCAATACCTTTCATTTGAAGTATTACATGTAAATCTTGAACCTGTGGTTCTTAAAATAAACTAAGAAAAGATATTTTTCTATACAAAAACCTATTGGCCTGGAATTGTCTGAGTGTGTGTTCCTCATTTATTGCCTGTGTATGTACAACAAATGCTTAACACTACTCCTTTGATAAGCCTACTGCTCGACCACACTACCACAAAATAGAGCATTAGTATTATCTCTTTTTGCCACTATCTTACCTCTAAGGGGAACTGTAGGAAGTTGGCTCTGTATGTGCTATTTCAAAGTAAGGAATAGCATGCACAGAGTCCAAGGGTTCCCCTTAGAGGTAAGATAGTGGCAAAAAGAGATAATACTAATGCTCTATTTTGTGGTAGTGTGGTCGAGCAGTAGGCTTATCAAAGGAGTAGTGTTAAGCATTTGTTGTACATACACATAGGCAATAAATGAGGAACACACACTCGGAGACAAATCCAGCCAATAGGTTTTGTTATAGAAAAATATATTTTCTTAGTTTATTTTAAGAACCACAGGTTCAAATTCTACATGTAATATCTAATTTGAAAGGTATTGCAGGTAAGTACTTTAGGAACTTTGAATCATTACATTAGCATGTATACTTTTTACATAAAACACAAATAGCTGTTTTAAAAGTGGACAGTGCAATGTTCACAGTTCCTGGGGGAGGTAAAGTATTGTTAGTTTTAACAGGTAAGTAAGTCACTTACAGGTTTCAGTTTTTGGTCCAAGGTAGCCCACCGTTGGGGGTTCAGAGCAACCCCAAAGTTATCACACCAGCAGCTCGGGGGCGGTCAGGTGCAAAGGTCAAAGAGGTGCCCAAAACACATAGGCTTCAATGGAGAGAAGGGGGGTGCCCCGGTTCCAGTCTGCCAGCAGGTAAGTAACCGCGTCTTCGGAGGGCAGACCAGGGGGGTTTTGTAGGGCACGGGGGGGGGGGACACAAGTCAGCACAGAAAGTACACCCTCAGCAGCGCGGGGGCGGCCGGGTGCACTGTGCAAACACGCGTCGGGTTTCCAATAGTTTCCTATGGGAGACCAAGGGGTCTCTTCAGCGATGCAGGCAAGGGGGGGGGGCTCCTCGGAGTAGCCACCACCTGGGCAAGGGAGAGGGCCTCCTGGGGGTCACTCCTGCACAGAAGTTCAATTCCTTCAGGTGCTGGGGGCTGCGGGTGCAGGGTCTTTTCCAGCCGTCGGGAAATGGCGTTCAGACAGTCGCGGTCAGGGGGAGCCTGGGGATTCCCTCTGCAGGCGTCGCTGTGGGGGCTCAGGGGGGACAACTTTGGTTACTCACAGTCGTAGAGTCGCCGGAGGGTCCTCCCTGAAGCGTTGTTTCTCCACCAGTCGAGTCGGGGTCGCCGGGTGCAGTGTTGCAAGTCTCGCGCTTCTTGCAGGGAGTTGAAGGGGTCTTTAAATCTGCTACTTGCAACAAAGTTGCAGTTCTTTTGGAGCAGTGCCGCTGTCCTCGGGAGTTTCTAGTCTTTCTTGAAGCAGGGCAGTCCTCAGAGGATTCAGAGGTCGCTGGTCCCTTGGAAAGCGTCGCTGGAGCAGGTTTCTTTTGGAAGGCAGGAGACAGGCCGGTAGGACTGGGGCCAAAGCAGTTGGTGTCTTCTGTTCTTCCTCTGCAGGGGTTTTTCAGCTCAGCAGTCTTCTTCTTCAGGTAAGTTGCAGGAATCTAAATTCTTAGGTTCAGGGGAGCCCTTAAATACTAAATTTAAGGGTGTGTTTAGGTCTGGGGGGTTAGTAGCCAATGGCTACTAGCCCGGAGGTTGGGTACACTCTTTGTGCCTCCTCCCAAGGGGAGGAGGTCACATTCCTATCCCTATTGGGGGAATCCTCCTTCTACAAGATGGAGGATTTCTAAAAGTCAGAGTCACCTCAGCTCAGGACACCTTAGGGGCTGTCCTGACTGGCCAGTGACGACTCCTTGTTTTTCTCATTATCTCTCCTGGACTTGTCGCCAAAAGTGGGGGCTGGGTCCAGGGGGTGGGCATCTCCACTAGCTGGAGTGCCCTGGGGCATTGTAACACGAAGCCTGATCCTTTGAGGCTCACTGCTAGGTGTTACAGTTCCTGCAGGGGGGAGGTGTGAAGCACCTCCACCCAGAGCAGGCTTTTGTTTCTGTCCCCAGAGAGCACAAAGGGCCTCACCACATGGGGTCAGAAACTAGTCTCTCAGCAGCAGGCTGGCACAGACCAGTCAGTCCTGCACTGAACAATTGGGTAAAATACAGGGGGTATCTCTAAGATGCCCTCTGTGTGCATTTTTTAATAAATCCAACACTGGCATCAGTGTGGGTTTATTATTCTGAGAAGTTTGATACTAAACTTCCCAGTTTTCAGTGTAGCCATTATGGAGCTGTGGAGTTCGTTTTTGACAGACTCCCAGCCCATATACTCTTATGGCTACCCTGCACTTACACTGTCTAAGGTTTTGCTTAGACACTGTAGGGGCACTATGCTCATGCACATATGCCCTCACCTGTGGTATAGTGCACCCTGCCTTAGGGCTGTAAGGCCTGCTAGAGGGGTGACTTACCTATGCCACAGGCAGTGTGAGGTTGGCATGGCACTCTGAGGGGAGTGCCATGTCGACTTAGCACAGACACACTGCTTGCCAGCTTGTGTGTGCTGGTGGGGAGAAAATGACTGAGTGAGGGGTCCCTAGGGTGGCATTAGACATGCTGCAGTCCTTAGAGACCTTCCCTGGCATCAGGGCCCTTGGTACCAGGGGTACCAGTTACAAGGGACTTACCTAGGTGCCAGGGTTGTGCCAATTGTGGAAACAATGGTACTTTTTAGGTGAAAGAACACTGGTGCTGGGGCCTGGTTAGCAGGGTCCCAGCACACTTCTCAGTCAAGTCAGCATCAGTATCAAGCAAAAAGTGGGGGGTAACTGCAACAGGAAGCCATTTCTTTACAGGAACCCTTGGACTCTGTGCATACTATTCCTTACTTTGAAATAGTGCAAACGGAGCCAACTTCCTACACAGTGTGTCTGGGGTGTTTCTGGGGACCACTAACTGCATGGGTTGCCCACTATATAAGGACTCCATCTCCTTCAATGCCCCAGTGGAGTTGAGTGCAGGTCCTGTTGCCACTAGGCAACTGGTTTTTGGTTACAGGGGTCTTCATCGGTTGTCCACAAGTGAGTGCCTTTCTCGCAGAGGACCAGGGTCCACTTAAACGACTGCCACTGGTCCCACAGACTTTGGGGTTACCTGTGGCATGTCAGGACTCTGTCTCCCAGTGGGCACTTTGGCATGTAGTGGGGTCAGATGATTTGGGCAGCTGGGCTCTGACAAGTGCAGACATCTTTCACCTTTTGTGTCCCTGGTATGGAACCAGCGGATAACCACCTAGCCCTTGGATCACTTCTGACTTGGCGAAGTTGATCCTTTTCCACAGATGGCCGCAACAGGGTCATTCCTTTTGACAGGTTCAGCAGGGCCAGTTCTGTGTTTAGTGCAGCCCTGTTGCTGTTGCCAGGAAGCAGCAGGGCAGTCCTTTTGCCCTTCAGCAATCCCAGGAAACCCATGTCTAACCTCAAATAAGCTTGCACAAGACTTTTACACTTCTGAGGAGCCCTGGGTGCACTGAGATATTAGCCACTCCTGGGAAATCGTTTCTAAAAGTGTGTTCGCCATTTGCTTCACGAAGTCAGCAGCCTCTGAGACTGTCAACTGTGGCCACCACTGTCAGATTTCAAGTCATCCTTGTAAAGAAATGGCTCCCTGTTGCAGTTACCCCCCCACTTTTTGCCTGATACTGATGCTGACTTGACTGAGAAGTGTGCTGGGACCCTGCTAACCAGGCCCCAGCACCAGTGTTCCTTCACCTAAAATGTACCATTGTATCCACAATTGGCACACCCTGGCATTCAGATAAGTCCCTTGTAACTGGTACTTCTAGTACCAAGGGCCCTGATGCCAAGGAAGGTCTCTAAGGGCTGCAGCATGTATTATGCCACCCTGGAGACCTCTCACTCAGCACAGACACACTGCTTGCCAGCTTGTGTGTGCTAGTGAGGACAAAACGAGTAAGTCGACATGGCACTCCCCTCAGGGTGCCATGCCAGCCTCTCACTGCCTATGCAGTATAGGTAAGACACCCCTCTAGCAGGCCTTACAGCCCTAAGGCAGGGTGCACTATACCATAGGTGAGGGTACCAGTGCATGAGCATGGTACCCCTACAGTGTCTAAACAAAACCTTAGACATTGTAAGTGCAGGGTAGCCATAAGAGTATATGGTCTGGGAGTCTGTCAAACACGAAATCCACAGCACCATAATGGCTACACTGAAAACTGGGAAGTTTGGTATCAAACTTCTCAGCACAATAAATGCACACTGATGCCAGTGTACATTTTATTGTAAAATACACCACAGAGGGCACCTTAGAGGTGCCCCCTGAAACCTAACCGACTATCTGTGTAGGCTGACTAGTTTTAGCAGCCTGCCACAAACCGAGACATGTTGCTGGCCCCATGGGGAGAGTGCCTTTGTCACTCTGAGGCCAGTAACAAAGCCTGCACTGGGTGGAGATGCTAACACCTCCCCCAGGCAGGAATTGTCACACCTGGCGGTGAGCCTCAAAGGCTCACCTCCTTTGTGCCAACCCAGCAGGACACTCCAGCTAGTGGAGTTGCCCGCCCCCTCCGGCCAGGCCCCACTTTTGGCGGCAAGGCCGGAGAAAATAATGAGAAAAACAAGGAGGAGTCACTGGCCAGTCAGGACAGCCCCTAAGGTGTCCTGAGCTGAAGTGATTCTAACTTTTAGAAATCCTCCATCTTGCAGATGGAGGATTCCCCCAATAGGGTTAGGATTGTGACCCCCTCCCCTTGGGAGGAGGCACAAAGAGGGTGTACCCACCCTCAGGGCTAGTAGCCATTGGCTACTAACCCCCCAGACCTAAACACGCCCTTAAAATTAGTATTTAAGGGCTACCCTGAACCCTAGAAAGAGAGATTCCTGCAACTACAAGAAGAAGGACTGCCTAGCTGAAAAACCCCTGCAGAGGAAGACCAGAAGACGACAACTGCCTTGGCTCCAGAAACTCACCGGCCTGTCTCCTGCCTTCCAAAGATCCTGCTCCAGCGACGCCTTCCAAAGGGACCAGCGACCTCGACATCCTCTGAGGACTGCCCCTGCTTCGAAAAGACAAGAAACTCCCGAGGACAGCGGACCTGCTCCAAGAAAAGCTGCAACTTTGTTTCCAGCAGCTTTAAAGAACCCTGCAAGCTCCCCGCAAGAAGCGTGAGACTTGCAACACTGCACCCGGCGACCCCGACTCGGCTGGTGGCGATCCAACACCTCAGGAGGGACCCCAGGACTACTCTGATACTGTGAGTACCAAAACCTGTCCCCCCTGAGCCCCCACAGCGCCGCCTGCAGAGGGAATCCCGAGGCTTCCCCTGACCGCGACTCTTTGAACCTAAAGTCCCGACGCCTGGGAGAGACCCTGCACCCGCAGCCCCCAGGACCTGAAGGACCGGACTTTCACTGGAGAAGTGACCCCCAGGAGTCCCTCTCCCTTGCCCAAGTGGAGGTTTCCCCGAGGAACCCCCCCCTTGCCTGCCTGCAGCGCTGAAGAGATCCCGAGATCTCTCATAGACTAACATTGCAAACCCGACGCTTGTTTCTACACTGCACCCGGCCGCCCCCGCGCTGCTGAGGGTGAAATTTCTGTGTGGACTTGTGTCCCCCCCGGTGCCCTACAAAACCCCCCTGGTCTGCCCTCCGAAGACGCGGGTACTTACCTGCAAGCAGACCGGAACCGGGGCACCCCCTTCTCTCCATTCTAGCCTATGTGTTTTGGGCACCACTTTGAACTCTGCACCTGACCGGCCCTGAGCTGCTGGTGTGGTGACTTTGGGGTTGCTCTGAACCCCCAACGGTGGGCTACCTTGGACCAAGAACTAAGCCCTGTAAGTGTCTTACTTACCTGGTTAACCCAACAAATACTTACCTCCCCTAGGAACTGTGAAAATTGCACTATGTGTCCACTTTTAAAACAGCTATTTGTGAATAACTTGAAAAGTATACATGCAATTTTGATGATTTGAAGTTCCTAAAGTACTTACCTGCAATACCTTTCGAATGAGATATTACATGTAGAATTTGAACCTGTGGTTCTTAAAATAAACTAAGAAAAGATATTTTTCTATATAAAAACCTATTGGCTGGATTTGTCTCTGAGTGTGTGTACCTCATTTATTGTCTATGTGTATGTACAACAAATGCTTAACACTACTCCTTGGATAAGCCTACTGCTCGACCACACTACCACAAAATAGAGCATTAGTATTATCTATTTTTACCACTATTTTACCTCTAAGGGGAACCCTTGGACTCTGTGCATGCTATTCCTTACTTTGAAATAGCACATACAGAGCCAACTTCCTACAATCCTCCTGATGGTTATGTCTTTCTGCAAATTGCTCATATCCTGAGATTTCTCAGGCACCCAGTTGGATCAAAAAGTGTTGAAATGGTGCTGGTAGGTGGTGCCAAGGCTCATCCTCTACACTGGTACCTCCTTAAATGTACTGGTTCGATGGCATCTGTCGCTGTAGATACACATGGTCTGCATAGCTCGCCATCTGGTGTTGGGTCGGAGTGTTACAAGTTGTTTTTCTTCGAAGAAGTGTTTTCGAGTCACTGGACCGAGTGACTCCTCCTTCTGTGCTCATTGCGCATGGGCGTCGACTCCATCTTCGATTGTTTTCTTTCCGCCATCGGGTTCGGACGTGTTCCTGTCGCTCCGAGTTTCGGAACGGAAAGATAGCTGAAAACAGAAGATTTTCGACGGTATCGTTGCGATCCGGTTCGAGATAAACACATACGACAACGCATTGAACATCGAAGCGCTTCGGTGCCCTTCGGGGTAGATTTCGGCACACCGTCGGGGCCTAGTCGGCCCGACCGCGTGGAGAACAACGCCGATGGAACGGACCCCGTTTTGATTCTGCCCTGAATGCCACAACAAATATCCCTATACGGACCAACACTCGGTCTGTAACCTGTGCCTGTCACCCGAGCACAGCGAAGAATCCTGTGAGGCCTGTCGGGCGTTCCGGTCCCGAAAAACTCTGCGCGACCGTCGAGCGAGAAGACTGCAGATGGCGTCCACGCCAAAGGAGCATCAACAGTTCGAGACAGAAGAGGAACAGGAGGAATCCTTTTCCATCCAGGATTCAGACTCAGACGAACTCGACAATACAAAAACTGTGAGTAAGACGTCGAGATCAGAAATTAAAAAAGGCCCAGGGGACGCCACTGCCAACCGGCCATGGCTCAACCCAAATTCACGGTGACCAACAATCGGCACCGAAAAAGGCCCATTCAGTGTCGAGATCGTCCGACTCCGGTCGAGACACCGGCACGCAGCCTCCTCGGGACCGAGAGAGTGCTAAAGAGAAGCATCGACACCGAGAGTTCGGTGTCGACACGGATCGACGCCGAGACAGTGGCGCCGAAGACCATAGAGGCCAAGATTTTTCGGCACAAAAGAAGAGGAAGGTTACCTCGGAGCCGAAAAAACAAACAACAGGGTTTTCGGAGCCGAAAAAAGCACCAACAGACCCAGTTTCAGGCTCCTATACTGAAGAACTTTCTATGTCTTCACAAATGAAAAGACACAGATTCGAACAGGAACTGCAATCCACTGAAGTGGATCACACGCAAAAGCGTATCTTTATTCAGCAGGGGACAGGGAGGATCAGTACCCTTCCACCTGTCAAAAGAAAGAACACTTCAGTTTGTAGCACGAGAGGCTCCTCAGCAACAAACAGCAAAGACAGTGTAAGGAAATGCCTCCTTGGCATGGTTGCCCCCTGACTTTTTGCCTTTGCTGATGCTATGTTTACAATTGAAAGTGTGCTGAGGCCTGCTAACCAGGCCCCAGCACCAGTGTTCTTTCCCTAACCTGTACTTTTGTATCCACAATTGGCAGACCCTGGCATCCAGATAAGTCCCTTGTAACTGGTACTTCTAGTACCAAGGGCCCTGATGCCAAGGAAGGTCTCTAAGGGCTGCAGCATGTCTTATGCCACCCTGGAGACCTCTCACTCAGCACAGACACACTGCTTGCCAGCTTGTGTGTGCTAGTGAGGACAAAACGAGTAAGTCGACATGGCACTCCCCTCAGGGTGCCATGCCAGCCTCTCACTGCCTATGCAGTATAGGTAAGCCACCCCTCTAGCAGGCCTTACAGCCCTAAGGCAGGGTGCACTATACCATAGGTGAGGGTACCAGTGCATGAGCATGGTACCCCTACAGTGTCTAAAACAAAACCTTAGACATTGTAAGTGCAGGGTAGCCATAAGAGTATATGGTCTGGGAGTCTGTCAAACACGAACTCCACAGCACCATAATGGCTACACTGAAAACTGGGAAGTTTGGTATCAAACTCCTCAGCACAATAAATGCACACTGATGCCAGTGTACATTTTATTGTAAAATACACCACAGAGGGCACCTTAGAGGTGCCCCCTGAAACTTAACCGACTATCTGTGTAGGCTGACTAGTTTTAGCAGCCTGCCACAAACCGAGACATGTTGCTGGCCCCATGAGGAGAGTGCCTTTGTCACTCTGAGGCCAGTAACAAAGCCTGCACTGGGTGGAGATGCTAACACCTCCCCCAGGCAGGAATTGTCACACCTGGCGGTGAGCCTCAAAGGCTCACCTCCTTTGTGCCAACCCAGCAGGACACTCCAGCTAGTGGAGTTGCCCGCCCCCTCCGGCCAGGCCCCACTTTTGGCGGCAAGGCCGGAGAAAATAATGAGAAAAACAAGGAGGAGTCACTGGCCAGTCAGGACAGCCCCTAAGGTGTCCTGAGCTGAGGTGACTCTAACTTTTAGAAATCCTCCATCTTGCAGATGGAGGATTCCCCCAATAGGGTTAGGATTGTGTCCCCCTCCCCTTGGGAGGAGGCACAAAGAGGGTGTACCCACCCTCAGGGCTAGTAGCCATTGGCTACTAACCCCCCAGACCTAAACACACCCTTAAATTTAGTATTTAAGAGCTACCCTGAACCCTAGAAAATTAGATTCCTGCAACTACAAGAAGGACTGCCCAGCTGAAAACCCCTGCAGCGGAAGACCAGAAGACGACAACTGCCTTGGCTCCAGAAACTCACCGGCCTGTCTCCTGCCTTCCAAAGATCCTGCTCCAGCGACGCCTTCCAAAGGGACCAGCGACCTCGACATCCTCTGAGGACTGCCCCTGCTTCGAAAAGACAAGAAACTCCCGAGGACAGCGGACCTGCTCCAAGAAAAGCTGCAACTTTGTTTCCAGCAGCGTTAAAGAACCCTGCAAGCTCCCCGCAAGAAGCGTGAGACTTGCAACACTGCACCCGGCGACCCCGACTCGGCTGGTGGCGATCCAACACCTCAGGAGGGACCCCAGGACTACTCTGATACTGTGAGTACCAAAACCTGTCCCCCCTGAGCCCCCACAGCGCCGCCTGCAGAGGGAATCCCGAGGCTTCCCCTGACCGCGACTCTTTGAACCTAAAGTCCCGACGCCTGGGAGAGACCCTGCACCCGCAGCCCCCAGGACCTGAAGGACCGGACTTTCACTGGAGAAGTGACCCCCAGGAGTCCCTCTCCCTTGCCCAAGTGGAGGTTTCCCCGAGGAATCCCCCCCTTGCCTGCCTGCAGCGCTGAAGAGATCCCGAGATCTCTCATAGACTAACATTGCGAACCCGACGCTTGTTTCTACAGTGCACCCGGCCGCCCCCGCGCCGCTGAGGGTGAACTTTCTGTGTGGGCTTGTGTCCCCCCCGGTGCCCTACAAAACCCCCCTGGTCTGCCCTCCGAAGACGCGGGTACTTACCTGCAAGCAGACCGGAACCGGGGCACCCCCTTCTCTCCATTCTAGCCTATGTGTTTTGGGCACCACTTTGAACTCTGCACCTGACCGGCCCTGAGCTGCTGGTGTGGTGACTTTGGGGTTGCTCTGAACCCCCAACGGTGGGCTACCTTGGACCAAGAACTAAGCCCTGTAAGTGTCTTACTTACCTGGTTAACCTAACAAATACTTACCTCCCCTAGGAACTGTGAAAATTGCACTAAGTGTCCACTTTTAAAACAGCTATTTGTCAATAACTTGAAAAGTATACATGCAATTTTTATGATTTGAAGTTCCTAAAGTACTTACCTGCAATACCTTTCAAATGAGATATTACATGTAGAATTTGAACCTGTGGTTCTTAAAATAAACTAAGAAAAGATATTTTTCTATAACAAAACCTATTGGCTGGATTTGTCTCTGAGTGTGTGTACCTCATTTATTGTCTATGTGTATGTACAACAAATGCTTAACACTACTCCTTGGATAAGCCTACTGCTCGACCACACTACCACAAAATAGAGCATTAGTATTATCTCTTTTTGCCACTATCTTACCTCTAAGGGGAACCCTTGGACTCTGTGCATACTATTCCTCACTTTGAAATAGTGCATACAGAGCCAACTTCCTACATTGGTGGATCAGCGGTGGGATACAAGACTTTGCATTTGCTGGACTACTCAGCCAATACCTGATCACACGACAAATTCCAAAATTGTCATTAGAAATTCATTTTTGCAATTTGAAATTTTTCTAAATTCTTAAAAGTCCTGCTAGGGCCTTGTGTGTTAAGTCCCTGTTTAGCATTGTCTTTTTAGAGTTTAAAAAGCTTGTTAAAAGTTTGAATTAGATTCTAGAAACAGTTTTAGATTCTTAAAAAAGTATTCCAACTCTTAGCAGAATAATGTCTGATACAGAGATGCAGGTGGTGGAACTCGACACCACACCTTACCTCCATCTTAAGATGAGGGAGCTAAGGTCTCTCTGTAATATCAAAAAAATAACCATTGGCTCCAGACCTACCAAAATTCAGCTCCAGGAGCTGTTGGCAGAGTTTGAAAAAGCCAACCCCTCTGATGATGACCTCACAGAGGAAGAAATTAGTGACTTGGAGGCCAATGTCCCTCCTCCAGTCCTAAATAGGGAGAACAGGACCCCTCAAGTCCTGTCTCCAACTGTGTTAGTCAGAAATAGTGAGTCCCTCACAGGAGGGTCCCACATTTCTGAAATCACTGAGGATGCTCTCAGTGAAGATGACCTCCTGTTAGCCAGGATGGCCAAAAGATTGGCTTTAGAGAGACGGCTCCTAGCCATAGAAAGGGAAAGACAAGAGATGGGCCTAGGACCCATCAATGGTGGCAGCAATATAAATAGGGTCAGAGATTCTCTGACATGTTAAAAATCCCCAAAGGGATTGTGACAAAATATGAAGATGGTGATGACATCACCAAATGGTTCACAGCTTTTGAGAGGGCTTGTGTAACCAGAAAAGTGAACAGATCTCACTGGGGTGCTCTCCTTTGGGAAATGTTCACTGGAAAGTGTAGGGATAGACTCCTCACACTCTCTGGAAAAGATGCAGAATCCTATGACCTCATGAAGGGTACCCTGATTGAGGGCTTTGGATTCTCCACTGAGGAGTATAGGATTAGATTCAGGGGGGCTCAAAAATCCTCGAGCCAGACCTGGGTTGACTTTGTTGACTACTCAGTGAAAACACTAGATGGTTGGATTCAAGGCAGTGGTGTAAGTAATTATGATGGGCTGTACAATTTATTTGTGAAAGAACACCTATTGAGTAATTGTTTCAATGATAAACTGCATCAGCATCTGGTAGACCTAGGACCAATTTCTCCCCAAGAATTGGGAAAGAAGGCGGACCATTGGGTCAAGACAAGGGTGTCCAAGACTTCAACAGGGGGTGACCAAAAGAAAGGGGTCACAAAGACTCCCCAGGGGAAGGGTGATGAGACAACCAAAACTAAAAATAGTAAAGAGTCTTCTACAGGCCCCCAAAAACCTGCACAGGAGGGTGGGCCCCGAGCCTCTTCACAAAACAATGGGTACAAGGGTAAAAACTTTGATCCCAAAAAGGCCTGGTGTCATAGCTGTAAACAGCATGGACACCAAACTGGAGACAAGGCCTGTCCCAAGAAAGGTTCCACTCCAAACTCCCATCCAGGTAACACTGGTATGGCTAGTCTCCAAGTGGGATCAACAGTGTGCCCAGAGCAAATCAGGGTCCACACTGAAGCTACTCTAGTTTCTGAGGGTGGGGTGGATTTAGCCACACTAGCTGTCTGGCCGCCTAACATGCAAAAATACAGACAGCAACTCTTAATTAATGGGACTAGGATAGAGGGCCTGAGGGATACAGGTGCCAGTGTCACCATGGTGACAGAGAAACTGGTTTCCCCTGGCCAATACCTGACTGGAAAAACTTACACAGTCACCAACGCTGACAATCAGAGAAAAGTACATCCCATGGCAATGGTTACTTTAGAATGGGGAGGGGTCAATGGCCTGAAACAGGTGGTGGTCTCCTCAAATATCCCAGTGGACTGTCTGCTTGGAAATGACCTGGAGTCCTCAGCATGGGCTGAGGTAGAACTAAAAACCCATGCAGCAATGCTGGGTATCCCTGAACTGGTGTGTGTGAAAACAAGAGCACAGTGCAAGGCTCGGGGTGAACAAGTAGAGCTGGAGTCTGGAAGAATGGCCCAGCCTACCAAGAGGAAAGGAAAGTCAGTTGGGAAACCAACTGCAACACAGCAAAAGAAAGGGAACCCCTCTTCTCAGGAAGAAGTTCTGCCCTCTGAGGGAACTGAGCCTTTGGAGCTTGAGCCTTATCAGGTTGAGCTCTTAGGCCCAGGGGGACCCTCAAGGGAGGAGCTGTGTAAGGGACAAGAAACCTGTCCCTCTCTTGAAGGCCTTAGGCAGCAAGCTGCTGAAGAGTCCAAAGGCAAGAAAAATGGAACCCATAGGGTCTATTGGGAAGATGGACTCCTGTACACTGAGGCCAGAGACCCCAAACCTGGTGCCACTAGGAGAGTGGTAGTGCCTCAGCTGTTCAGGAAGTTCATCCTAACATTGGCCCATGACATTCCCCTTGCTGGACATTTGGGACAAACCAAGACGTGGGAGAGGTTAGTCAACCACTTCTACTGGCCCAATATGTCCAACATGGTTAAGGAGTTTTGCCTCTCCTGCCCCACCTGTCAAGCCAGTGGTAAGACAGGTGGGCATCCAAAGGCCCCCCTCATTCCACTTCCAGTGGTGGGGGTTCCCTTTGAAAGAGTGGGTGTGGACATAGTTGGTCCACTAGAACCTCCCACAGCCTCAGGAAATATGTATATCCTGGTAGTAGTGGATCATGCTACCAGGTATCCTGAAGCTATTCCCCTTAGGTCGACTACTGCCCCTGCAGTAGCCAAGGCCCTCATTGGTATCTTTACCAGAGTGGGTTTCCCTAAGGAGGTGGTGTCTGACAGAGGCACCAACTTCATGTCAGCATACCTAAAGCACATGTGGAATGAGTGTGGAGTGACTTATAAATTCACTACACCATACCATCCACAAACTAATGGCTTGGTTGAGAGATTCAACAAGACATTAAAAGGCATGATCATGGGGCTCCCAGCAAAACTCAAAAGGAGATGGGATGTCCTCTTGCCATGTCTGCTTTTCGCTTACAGAGAGGTGCCACAGAAGGGAGTAGGATTCTCACCCTTTGAACTTCTGTTTGGTCATCCTGTAAGGGGACCACTTGCCCTTGTTAAAGAAGGCTGGGAGAGACCTCTCCATGAGCCTAAACAGGACATAGTGGACTATGTACTTGGCCTTCGCTCTAGAATGGCAGAGTACATGGAAAAGGCAACCAAAAACCTTGAGGCCAGCCAACAACTCCAGAAGTTTTGGTATGACCAAAAGGCTGCACTGGTTGAGTTCCAACCAGGGCAGAAAGTCTGGGTTCTGGAGCCTGTGGCTCCCAGGGCACTCCAGGACAAATGGAGTGGCCCTTACCCAGTGCTAGAAAGGAAGAGTCAGGTCACCTACCTGGTGGACCTGGGCACAAGCAGGAGCCCCAAGAGGGTGATCCATGTGAACCGCCTTAAGCTCTTCCATGACAGGGCTGATGTGAATCTGTTGATGGTAACAGATGAGGATCAGGAGGCAGAGAGTGAACCTCTCCCTGATCTTCTGTCATCAGACCCAAAAGATGGCACAGTAGATGGAGTGATCTACTCAGACACCCTCTCTGGCCAACAGCAAGCTGATTGTAGGAGAGTCCTACAACAGTTTCCTGAACTCTTCTCCTTAACCCCTGGTCAGACACACCTGTGTACCCATGATGTGGACACAGGAGACAGCATGCCTGTCAAGAACAAAATCTTTAGACAATCTGACCATGTTAAGGAAAGCATCAAGGTGGAAGTCCACAAGATGCTGGAATTGGGAGTAATTGAGCGCTCTGACAGCCCCTGGGCTAGCCCAGTGGTCTTAGTCCCCAAACCTCACACCAAAGATGGAAAGAAAGAGATGAGGTTTTGTGTGGACTACAGAGGGCTCAATTCTGTCACCAAGACAGATGCTCATCCAATTCCAAGAGCTGATGAGCTCATAGATAAATTAGGTGCTGCCAAATTCTTAAGTACCTTTGACTTGACAGCAGGGTACTGGCAAATAAAAATGGCACCTGGAGCAAAAGAGAAAACAGCATTCTCCACACCTGATGGGCATTATCAGTTTACTGTTATGCCCTTTGGTTTAAAGAATGCCCCTGCCACCTTCCAGAGGTTGGTGAATCAAGTCCTTGCTGGCTTGGAGTCCTTTAGCACAGCTTATCTTGATGATATTGCTGTCTTTAGCTCCACCTGGCAGGATCACCTGGTCCACCTGAAGAAGGTTTTGAAGGCTCTGCAATCTGCAGGCCTCTCTATCAAGGCATCCAAATGCCAGAAAGGGCAGGGAACTGTGGTTTACTTGGGACACCTTGTAGGTGGAGGCCAAGTTCAGCCACTCCAACCCAAGATCCAGACTATTCTGGACTGGGTAGCTCCAAAAACCCAGACTCAAGTCAGGGCATTCCTTGGCTTGACTGGGTATTACAGGAGGTTTGTGAAGGGATATGGATCCATTGTGACAGCCCTCACTGAACTCACCTCCAAGAAAATGCCCAAGAAAGTGAACTGGACTGTGGAATGCCAACAGGCCTTTGACACCCTGAAACGGGCAATGTGCTCAGCACCAGTTCTAAAAGCTCCAGATTATTCTAAGCAGTTCATTGTGCAGACAGATGCCTCTGAACATGGGATAGGGGCAGTTTTGTCCCAAACAAATGATGATGGCCTTGACCAGCCTGTTGCTTTCATTAGCAGGAGGTTACTCCCCAGGGAGCAGCGTTGGAGTGCCATTGAGAGGGAGGCCTTTGCTGTGGTTTGGTCCCTGAAGAAGCTGAGACCATACCTCTTTGGGACTCACTTCCTAGTTCAAACTGACCACAGACCTCTCAAATGGCTGATGCAAATGAAAGGTGAAAATCCTAAACTGTTGAGGTGGTCCATCTCCCTACAGGGAATGGACTTTATAGTGGAACACAGACCTGGGACTGCCCATGCCAATGCAGATGGCCTTTCCAGGTTCTTCCACTTAGAAAATGAAGACTCTCTTGGGAAAGGTTAGTCTCATCCTCTTTCGTTTGGGGGGGGGGTTGTGTAAGGAAATGCCTCCTTGGCATGGTTACCCCCTGACTTTTTGCCTTTGCTGATGCTATGTTTACAATTGAAAGTGTGCTGAGGCCTGCTAACCAGGCCCCAGCACCAGTGTTCTTTCCCTAACCTGTACTTTTGTATCCACAATTGGCAGACCCTGGCATCCAGATAAGTCCCTTGTAACTGGTACTTCTAGTACCAAGGGCCCTGATGCCAAGGAAGGTCTCTAAGGGCTGCAGCATGTCTTATGCCACCCTGGAGACCTCTCACTCAGCACAGACACACTGCTTGCCAGCTTGTGTGTGCTAGTGAGGACAAAACGAGTAAGTCGACATGGCACTCCCCTCAGGGTGCCATGCCAGCCTCTCACTGCCTATGCAGTATAGGTAAGCCACCCCTCTAGCAGGCCTTACAGCCCTAAGGCAGGGTGCACTATACCATAGGTGAGGGTACCAGTGCATGAGCATGGTACCCCTACAGTGTCTAAAACAAAACCTTAGACATTGTAAGTGCAGGGTAGCCATAAGAGTATATGGTCTGGGAGTCTGTCAAACACGAACTCCACAGCACCATAATGGCTACACTGAAAACTGGGAAGTTTGGTATCAAACTCCTCAGCACAATAAATGCACACTGATGCCAGTGTACATTTTATTGTAAAATACACCACAGAGGGCACCTTAGAGGTGCCCCCTGAAACTTAACCGACTATCTGTGTAGGCTGACTAGTTTTAGCAGCCTGCCACAAACCGAGACATGTTGCTGGCCCCATGGGGAGAGTGCCTTTGTCACTCTGAGGCCAGTAACAAAGCCTGCACTGGGTGGAGATGCTAACACCTCCCCCAGGCAGGAATTGTCACACCTGGCGGTGAGCCTCAAAGGCTCACCTCCTTTGTGCCAACCCAGCAGGACACTCCAGCTAGTGGAGTTGCCCGCCCCCTCCGGCCAGGCCCCACTTTTGGCGGCAAGGCCGGAGAAAATAATGAGAAAAACAAGGAGGAGTCACTGGCCAGTCAGGACAGCCCCTAAGGTGTCCTGAGCTGAGGTGACTCTAACTTTTAGAAATCCTCCATCTTGCAGATGGAGGATTCCCCCAATAGGGTTAGGATTGTGTCCCCCTCCCCTTGGGAGGAGGCACAAAGAGGGTGTACCCACCCTCAGGGCTAGTAGCCATTGGCTACTAACCCCCCAGACCTAAACACGCCCTTAAATTTAGTATTTAAGAGCTACCCTGAACCCTAGAAAATTTGATTCCTGCAACTACAAGAAGAAGGACTGCCCAGCTGAAACCCCCTGCAGCGGAAGACCAGAAGACGACAACTGCCTTGGCTCCAGAAACTCACCGGCCTGTCTCCTGCCTTCCAAAGATCCTGCTCCAGCGACGCCTTCCAAAGGGACCAGCGACCTCGACATCCTCTGAGGACTGCCCCTGCTTCGAAAAGACAAGAAACTCCCGAGGACAGCGGACCTGCTCCAAGAAAAGCTGCAACTTTGTTTCCAGCAGCGTTAAAGAACCCTGCAAGCTCCCCGCAAGAAGCGTGAGACTTGCAACACTGCACCCGGCGACCCCGACTCGGCTGGTGGCGATCCAACACCTCAGGAGGGACCCCAGGACTACTCTGATACTGTGAGTACCAAAACCTGTCCCCCCTGAGCCCCCACAGCGCCGCCTGCAGAGGGAATCCCGAGGCTTCCCCTGACCGCGACTCTTTGAACCTAAAGTCCCGACGCCTGGGAGAGACCCTGCACCCGCAGCCCCCAGGACCTGAAGGACCGGACTTTCACTGGAGAAGTGACCCCCAGGAGTCCCTCTCCCTTGCCCAAGTGGAGGTTTCCCCGAGGAATCCCCCCCTTGCCTGCCTGCAGCGCTGAAGAGATCCCGAGATCTCTCATAGACTAACATTGCGAACCCGACGCTTGTTTCTACACTGCACCCGGCCGCCCCCGCGCCGCTGAGGGTGAACTTTCTGTGTGGGCTTGTGTCCCCCCCGGTGCCCTACAAAACCCCCCTGGTCTGCCCTCCGAAGACGCGGGTACTTACCTGCAAGCAGACCGGAACCGGGGCACCCCCTTCTCTCCATTCTAGCCTATGTGTTTTGGGCACCACTTTGAACTCTGCACCTGACCGGCCCTGAGCTGCTGGTGTGGTGACTTTGGGGTTGCTCTGAACCCCCAACGGTGGGCTACCTTGGACCAAGAACTAAGCCCTGTAAGTGTCTTACTTACCTGGTTAACCTAACAAATACTTACCTCCCCTAGGAACTGTGAAAATTGCACTAAGTGTCCACTTTTAAAACAGCTATTTGTCAATAACTTGAAAAGTATACATGCAATTTTTATGATTTGAAGTTCCTAAAGTACTTACCTGCAATACCTTTCAAATGAGATATTACATGTAGAATTTGAACCTGTGGTTCTTAAAATAAACTAAGAAAAGATATTTTTCTATAACAAAACCTATTGGCTGGATTTGTCTCGGAGTGTGTGTACCTCATTTATTGTCTATGTGTATGTACAACAAATGCTTAACACTACTCCTTGGATAAGCCTACTGCTCGACCACACTACCACAAAATAGAGAATTAGTATTATCTCTTTTTGCCACTATCTTACCTCTAAGGGGAACCCTTGGACTCTGTGCATACTATTCCTCACTTTGAAATAGTGCATACAGAGCCAACTTCCTACAGACAGTAACACCTCCTCCCTCGCCTCCACCTGTAACTCCGGCTTCGCCAACTTACACCCCGTCACATTCGCCAGCTCACACCGCCATGAGCCACGACGACCAAGATCAAGACGCGTGGGACTTGTACGATGCACCAGTGTCTGATAACAGCCCAGACACATACCCAACTAGGTCATCACCACCTGAGGACAGCACAGCCTATTCACAAGTGGTGGCTAGAGCAGCTCAGTTCCATAATGTGGAACTACACTCTGAACAAGTAGAGGATGACTTTTTATTTAACACCCTCTCCTCCACCCACAGCTCCTACCAAAGCCTGCCTATGCTCCCAGGCATGCTACGCCATGCAAAGGAGATCTTCAAGGAGCCAGTTAAAAGTAGGGCAGTAACGCCTAGAGTGGACAAAAAGTATAAGGCGCCTCCTACGGACCCTGTATTCATCACCTCTCAGCTGCCACCAGATTCTGTGGTGGTAGGGGCTGCCAGAAAACAGGCAAATTCACACACTTCTGGGGATGCACCTCCCCCAGATAAAGAAAGCAGAAAGTTCGATGCAGCCGGGAAAAGGGTCGCTGTCCAGGCAGCAAACCAGTGGCGCATCGCAAACTCACAAGCGCTGCTAGCGCGATACGACAGAGCCCACTGGGATGAGATGCAGCATCTCATTGAACATCTCCCAAAAGATCTACAAAAAAGAGCAAAACAGGTTGTTGAAGAGGGTCAAAACATTTCCAACAATCAAATACGCTCCTCTATGGATGCAGCAGACACAGCCGCAAGGACCATTAATACGTCGGTTACCATCCGTAGGCACGCATGGCTCAGAACGTCTGGATTCAAGCCAGAAATTCAGCAGGCAGTACTTAACATGCCAGTAAAAGAAAAACTTCTGTTCGGTCCGGAGGTCGACACAGCCATAGAAAAGCTCAAAAAGGACACGGACACGGACACTGCCAAGGCCATGGGCGCACTCTACTCCCCGCAGAGCAGAGGATCTTATACCACCTTCCGCAAAACACCTTTTAGAGGAGGGTTTCGGGGTCAGGCCACACAAGCCAGTACCTCACAGTCCGCACCGTCCACCTACCAGGGACAGTACAGGGGAGGCTTTCGGGGCCAGTATAGAGGAGGGCAATTCCCTAGGAATAGAGGAAGATTTCAAAGCCCCAAAACCACTACCAACAAGCAGTGACTCACACGTCACTCACCCCCCCCCCACACAACACCAGTGGGGGGGAAGGATAGGTCAATATTACGAAGCATGGGAGGAAATAACTACAGACACATGGGTCCTAGCAATTATCCAACATGGTTATTGCATAGAATTCCTGCAATTCCCTCCAGACATACCACCAAAATCTCAAAATTTATCAAAACACCATTCACAGCTTCTAGAGATAGTTCAAGCACTACTGCAAAAAAATGCAATAGAATTAGTACCAAGCACACAAATAAACACAGGAGTTTATTCACTGTACTTCTTGATACCAAAAAAGGACAAAACACTGAGACCAATTCTAGACCTCAGAGTAGTAAACACATTCATCAAATCAGACCACTTTCACATGGTCACACTACAAGAAGTGTTACCATTGCTCAAAAAACACAACTACATGACAACCCTAGACCTCAAGGACGCATATTTCCATATACCAATACATCAATCACACAGAAAATATCTAAGGTTTGTATTCAAAGGAATACATTACCAATTCAAAGTATTGCCTTTCGGTTTAACAACCGCTCCAAGGGTATTCACAAAATGCCTAGCAGTAGTCGCTGCACATATCAGAAGGCAGCAAATACATGTATTCCCGTATCTAGACGACTGGCTAATCAAAACCAGTTCGCTCACACAATGCTCAAACCACACAAATCAAGTCATACAAACCCTCTACAAACTAGGGTTCACCGTCAACTTTGCAAAATACAACATTCAGCCAAGCAAAGTACAGCAATATCTAGGAGCCATAATAGACACGACAAAAGGAGTAGCAACGCCAACTCCACAAAGAATTCACAATTTCAACAGAGTCATTCAACACATGTCTCCAAATCAAACAATACAAGCAAGAACAATACTACAGCTCCTAGGCATGATGTCCTCATGCATAGCCATTGTCCCAAACGCAAGACTGCACATGAGGCCCTTACAACAGTGCCTAGCCTCACAGTGGTCTCAAGCACAGGGTCACCTTCTAGATCTGGTGTTAATAGACCGCCAAACTTACCTCTCGCTTCTATGGTGGAACAGTATAAATTTAAACAAAGGGCGGCCTTTCCAAGACCCAGTGCCACAGTACGTAATAACAGATGCTTCCATGACAGGGTGGGGAGCACATCTCAATCAACACAACATAAGAGGACAATGGAACATACATCAAACAAAACTGCATATATCATCTAGAATTATTAGCAGTTTTTCAAGCACTAAAAACTTTCCAACCAATCATAACCCACAAATAAATCCTTGTCAAAACAGACAACATGACAACGATGTATTATCTAAACAAACAAGGAGGAACACATTCAACGCAGTTAAGCTTATTAGCTCAAAACATATGGAAGTGGGCAATCCACCATCAAATTCGCCTCATAGCACAGTTTATTCCAGGGATCCAGAATCAACTGGCAGACAATCTCTCTCGAGATCACCAGCAAGTCCACGAATGGGAAATCCACCCACAAATTCTGAACACCTACTTCACACTCTGGGGAACACCTCAAATAGACTTATTTGCAACAAAAGAGAACGCAAAATGCCAAAACTTCGCGTCCAGATACCCACACAAGCAATCCCAAGGCAATGCCCTATGGATGAACTGGTCAGGAATATTTGCTTACGCTTTTCCTCCTCTCCCTCTCCTCCCTTATCTAGTAAACAAATTGAGTCAAAACAAACTCAAACTCATTTTAATAGCACCAACGTGGGCAAGACAACCCTGGTACACAACACTGCTAGATCTTTCTGTAGTACCCCACATCAAACTGCCGAACAAACCAGATCTGTTAACGCAACACAACCAACAGATCAGACACCCAGATCCAGCATCGCTGAATCTAGCAATCTGGCTCCTGAAATCCTAGAATTCGGACACTTACAACTTAGCCAAGAGTGTATGGAGGTCATATAGCAGGCCAGAAGGCCATCCACTAGACACTGCTACGCAAGTAAGTGGAAAAGATTTGTTTGTTACTGCCATCATAATCCGATACAACCACTAGACGCAACTCCAAAACATATAGTAAATTACTTGCTCCATTTACAAAAAGCAAAGCTAGCCTTCTCTTCTATTAAAATACACCTTGCAGCAATATCTGCATACCTGCAGACTACCTATTCAACTTCCTTGTATAGGATACCAGTCATCAAAGCATTCATAGAAGGTCTTAAAAGAATTATACCACCAAGAACACCACCTGTTCCTTCATGGAACCTAAACGTGGTCCTAACAAGACTCATGGGCCCACCTTTCGAACCCATGCACTCTTGCGGAATACAATTCCTAACCTGGAAAGTTGCCTTTCTCATCGCCATTACATCTCTGAGAAGAGTAAGTGAAATTCAAGCGTTCACAACACAGCAACCTTTTATACAAATACATAAAAATAAGGTCGTCCTACGACCTAATCCAAAATTTTTACCAAAAGTTATTTCACCGTTCCATCTAAATCAAACAGTAGAACTACCAGTTTTTTTCCCACAGCCAGATTCTGTGGCTGCAAGAGCACTACATACATTAGATGTCAAAAGAGCATTAATGTACTACATTGACAGAACAAAGAACATCAGAAAAACTAAACAGCTATTTATTGCATTCCAAAAACCTCATGCAGGTAACCCAATATCAAAACAAGGTATAGCCAGATGGATTGTTAAATGCATCCAAATCTGCTACCTTAAAGCAAAAAGACAACTGCCCATTACTCCCAGGGCACATTCAACAAGGAAAAAAGGTGCTTCAATGGCCTTTTTAGGAAACATCCCAATGCATGAAATATGTAAGGCAGCCACATGGTCTACGCCTCACACATTCACCAAACACTACTGTATAGATGTGCTATCCGCACAACAAGCTGCAGTAGGTCAAGCTGTATTAAGAACTCTATTTCAGACAACTTCTACTCCTACAGGCTAAACCACCGCTTATGGGGAAATAACTGCTTACTAGTCTATGCAGACCATGTGTATCTACAGCGACAGATGCCATCGAACTGAAAATGTCACTTACCCAGTGTACATCTGTTCGTGGCATCAGTCGCTGAGATTCACATGGGCCCACCCACCTCCCCGGAAGCCTGTAGCAGTTCAGAAGTTACCTTCAATTTTGTACATTTGTATATATATTATTTAAACCTTTAATAGGTACATACTTACACATTTCATTGCGCGGGCACTATTACTATAGTACAACTCCTACTTCACCCTCTGCGGGGAAAACAATCGAAGATGGAGTCGACGCCCATGCGCAATGAGCACAGAAGGAGGAGTCACTCGGTCCAGTGACTCGAAAACACTTCTTCGAAGAAAAACAACTTGTAACACTCCGACCCAACACCAGATGGCGAGCTATGCAGACCATGTGAATCTCAGCGACTGATGCCACGAACAGATGTACACTGGGTAAGTCACATTTTCTTTACAGAGCCAGATGCAGTGCCACCTCAAAGCCGACATTGCTTCATTTCTCTGTACCCTTTGATGCAGATCTGGATTTTTTGTCATTTCGATTGATGCGGAACTAATGAGCGGCTCTATTGAGGGTCTGAATAAACAGAACAAGTCTGCCTTATGCAAGCTTGTGTCCAGGCAAGCCCTTGACTAAATACTTGGCAAGGGGTGTAGAATGACCTAGGTAGACTTAACTGTGTGTTCCTGACTCTTGGACAATTCTGAGAACCAAGCCAGTGATGTAGAAGACACCAGTATTTGTATTGCAGCTGAAACTTGTGGCAAGGCCTTTGGTGGCAAAACAGTAGCTGCTGATGCTTCAGCAGCAACTACGTTGACATTAGGGTTGACTGACGTCTGTGTCACCCCCCGGGTCCTAGTTGAGGCTGCTTGGCCTTCAAAGGTACCCAAGATGGAGGGTCGTGGAACATGGTTAGTAATACCAGCATGAAAGTATCCACTGAAGTTGGATCAGGATCACAAAGTCCGCAGCAGAGCCAGGCACTGGGGGTCCTAATTGTCCTCCAAGTTAAGAAATGAAACGAGTACTCCAACTGTAAGACTTGTTTTGTACTGCAAATCTTGAATCACATTCTGGTCACGGATGGGCCCAAAATTGTTTTTTTTTCTTTTTGTCTATTTTTTTTTGGTGGGTGCCTTTTGCTGTTTGCCGTTATTTCTCTTTTGTGATGAAGTCATACATACACCCTGGAAGTGCTAGAGTGTGGTTGCCATCTTCACTTTTTTTTTGTTTTCCACGATTGGGTGTGGATGCTGAGATGATTGCTCCCACATGTGCAGAAGAAAAAATGTTGTTGAAAGAAATACGTTTTTTTAACACTGAAAGAAACAGAGTAAAACTACCATTCTCCACCAAAGATTTCAGCTAGACCACAAGGTCACGTGGCATGGAGAATGTGTTTGGGTCAAGAAGCACACAGTTTAGGTTATTTCGTAGGGGTTTTCCATGATAAGTAATAAACACTAAATAGTGCCGTCCACGTGCAGGGACCCCGGAGCAGTTCTTTAACATATCTTTGTAAGTGAAGCGTTTTGCCTTTCTTCAGGAAGGCCTGTAAAGACTCTAAAGAAAGAGACAGATAATGCATCTTTTATATATTATAAAGTGAAAAAAGGCCAATACATTACAAATGAGTATAATCTCAGATGTTTTGCAAGCAGTATAAATCTCCTTCACAAGCCCCTTTATAATGATAGAGATGAGGGAGAGCAGGGCAGAGTAGCTTCATAGGCTGCCATTATGTCTATTTTAGACTGTTCCTTTAAGAACCTAGGGACCCCCAGTATCCCACCATGCTCAGCAGGTGCAGTTGCTTCAGTTTTTTTTTTCCAGCTCCTGCTGAAGGGACCCTGAAGCATTGAGCTTGACCTTTTTTATAGTTTTATTTTTGCCAGTAATTTGTGACAACACAGACTTAATGTCTTAAGTTCTCCTGTCCTTTTCTGTTATTTGTTGACAGAAAACTGGCATTTTGTCAAATAAAATGCCTTCTTTAAGTGTCTTCACTGTGGCAGGAAAAAAGGCCAAAACCAGACCCTCATGCGGTCTGTATCATCTGCCTACCTTCATGACACCTTCCTGACACCTGTGACATCTGCAGGAAGTTTTCCAGGTGTGCTCTGCGCGACCAAGAGAAGATTTGCCTTCAAGGAAGAGAAGAGGCATCGCCTGCGAGCACAGCCTACCAGTGGGACTTCTGAGTGAGGGTAAGGTCAGTCTTCCATCAGGGCTCTTCCCTCCGCTTCCAGTGAACGTGGAAGGTCAGATAAGTGTGTTTTTTAGCCAAAGAAGAAATCTGTCCCTGTCGGTACAGCGCCCAAATGTTTGCCATCAAGAGCTGGCTCGATGTGGGGGCTCTGTCGACTTCTGCTGGTCTTCCTGTGTGCTGAGGGCAAGCCCTGACTACCCCTCAAGGGTAGTCTCCTGGACCTTGCAAATCCTTCTTTAGCTCCTACTTGCATTTGTCAGTGCTTGTTGGTGGCTTTGCTAGTCACTGACTGTAGGAAGTTGGCTCTGTATGTGCTATTTCAAAGTAAGGAATAGCATGCACAGAGTCCAAGGGTTCCCCTTAGAGGTAAGATAGTGGCAAAAAGAGAATACTAATGCTCTATTTTGTGGTAGTGTGGTCGAGCAGTAGGCTTATCAAAGGAGTAGTGTTAAGCATTTGTTGTACATACACACCGGCAATAAATGAGGAACACACACTCAGACAAATCCAGCCAATAGGTTTTGTTATAGAAAAATATCTTTTCTTAGTTTATTTTAAGAACCACAGGTTCAAATTCTACATGTAATATCTCATTTGAAAGGTATTGCAGGTAAGTACTTTAGGAACTTTGAATAATTACAGTAGCATATATACTTTTCACATAAAACACATTTAGCTGTTTTAAAAGTGGACACTTAGTGCAATTTTCACAGTTCCTGGGGAGGTAAAGTAATGTTAGTTTTAGCAGGTAAGTAAATCACCTACAGGTTTTAGATTTGGGTCCAAGGTAGCCCACCGTTGGGGGTTCAGAGCAACCCCAAAGTTATAACACCAGCAGCTCAGGGCCGGTCAGGTGCAAAGGTCAAAGAGGTGCCCAAAACACATAGGCTTCAATGGAGAGAAGGGGGTGCCCCGGTTCCAGTCTGCCAGCAGGTAAGTACCCACGTCTTCGGAGGGCAGACCAGGGGGGTTTTGTAGGGCACCGGGGGGGGGGGGGGGGAACACGGGTCCACACAAAGTACACCCTCAGCAGCGCGGGGACGGTCGGGTGCAGTGTGTAAACACGCGTCGGGTTTTTAATAGTTTCCTATGAGAGACCGAGGGGTCTCTTCAGCGATGCAGGCAAGGGGGGGGCTCCTCGGGGTAGCCACCACCTGGGCAAGGGAGAGGGCCTCCTGGGGGTCACTCCTGCACTGGAGTTCCGATCCTTCAGGTGCTGGGGGCTGCGGGTGCAGGGTCTTTTCCAGCCGTCGGGAAGTTAGAGTTCAGGCAGTCGCGGTCAGGGGGAGCCTCGGGATTCCCTCTGCAGGCGTCGCTGTGGGGGCTCAGGGGGGACAACTTTGTTTACTCATGGTCTTGGAGTCGCCGGAGGGTCCTCCCTGAGGTGTTGGTTCTCCACCAGTCGAGTCGGGGTCGCCGGGTGCAGTGTTGCAAGTCTCGCGCTTCTTGCGGGGAGTTGCAGGGGTCTTTGAAACAAAGTTGCAGTCTTTTTGGAGCAGGGCCACTGTCCTCAGGAGTTTCTTGGTGCAGGGCAGTCCTCTGAGGATTCAGAGGTCGCTGGTCCTTGGAAAAGCGTCGCTGGAGCAGGTTTCTTTGGAAGGCAGGAGACAGGCCGTTAGGACTGGGGCCAAAGCAGTTGGTGTCTTCTGTTCTTCTTCTGCAGGGGTTTTTCAGCTCAGCAGTCCTCTTGTAGTTTCAGGAATCTAAATTCTTAGGTTCAGGGAAGCCCTTAAATACTAAATTTAAGGGCGTGTTTAGGTCTGGGGGGGTTAGTAGCCAATGGCTACTAGCCCTGAGGGTGGGTACACCCTCTTTGTGCCTCCTCCCAAGGGGAGGGGGGCACATCCCTAATCCTATTGGGGGAATCCTCCATCTGCAAGATGGAGGATTTCTAAAAGTTAGTCACTTCAGCTCAGGACACCTTAGGGGCTGTCCTGACTGGCCAGTGACTCCTCCTTGTTATTCTCATTATTTCCTCCGGCCTTGCTGCCAAAAGTGGGGGCCGTGGCCGGAGGGGGTGGGCAACTCCACTAGCTGGAGTGTCCTGTGGTGCTGGAACAAAGGGGTGAGCCTTTGAGGCTCACCGCTAGGTGTTACAGCTCCTGCCTGGGGGAGGTGTTAGCATCTCCACCCAGTGCAGGCTTTGTTACTGGCCTCAGAGTGACAAAGGCACTCTCCCCATGGGGCCAGCAACATGTCTCTAATGTGGCAGGCTGCTGGAACCAGTCAGCCTACACAGATAGTTGGATACAGTTTCAGGGGGCACCTCTAAGGTGCCCTCTGGGGTGTGTTTTACAATAAAATGTACACTGGCATCAGTGTGCATTTATTGTGCTGAGAAGTTTGATACCAAACTTCCCAGTTTTCAGTGTAGCCATTATGGTGCTGTGGAGTTAGTGTTTGACAGACTCCCAGACCATATACTCTTATGGCTACCCTGCACTTACAATGTCTAAGGTTTGGCTTAGACACTGTAGGGGCACAGTGCTCATGCACTGGTGCCCTCACCTAGGGTATAGTGCACCCTGTCTTAGGGCTGTAAGGCCTGCTAGAGGAGCAATTTGTCTTGGATCAAAAGAGGATGTGTCTGCCCCCCTGGGTCCAGCAATAATTCTGGGATTGGGGGAATTTGGACTGGACAATCTCTTGACATTTCCAGAAGAACTGGAAACCAAGGCTGAGCTTGCCAAAAGGGGGTGATCAGAATCTTTGTGCCTCCTCCCAAGGGGAGGGGGGCACATCCCTAATCCTATTGGGGGAATCCTCCATCTGCAAGATGGAGGATTTCTAAAAGTTAGTCACTTCAGCTCAGGACACCTTAGGGGCTGTCCTGACTGGCCAGTGACTCCTCCTTGTTATTCTCATTATTTCCTCTGGCCCTGCCGCCAAAAGTGGGGCCGTTGCCGGAGGGGGCGGGCAACTCCATTAGCTGGAGTGTCCTGCGGTACTGGAACAAAGGGGGTGAGCCTTTGAGGCTCACCGCCAGGTGTTACAGCTCCTGCCTAGGGGAGGTGATAGCATCTCCACCCAGTGCAGGCTTTTACTGGCCACAGTGACAAAGGCACTCTCCCCATGTGGCCAGCAACATGTCTCGGGGGTGGCAGGCTGCTGGGGCCAGTCAGCCTACACAGATAGTCGGATACAGTTTCAGGGGGCACCTCTAAGGTGCCCTCTGGGGTGTAGTTTACAATAAAATGTACACTGGCATCAGTGTGCATTTATTGTGCTGAGAAGTTTGATACCAAACTTCCCAGTTTTCAGTGTAGCCATTATGGTGCTGTGGAGTTCGTGTTTGACAAACTCCCAGACCATATACTCCTATGGCTACCCTGCACTTACAATGTCTAAGGTTTGGCTTAGACACTGAAGGGGCACAGTGCTCATGCACTGGTGCCCTCACCTAGGGTATAGTGCACCCTGCCTTAGGGCTGTAAGGCCTGCTAGAGGGGTGACTTATCTATACTTGCATAGGCAGTGAGAGGCTGGCATGGCACCCTGAGGGGAGTGCCATGTCGACTTACTCTTTTTGTTCTCACCAGCACACACAAGCTGGCAAGCAGTGTGTCTGTGCTGAGTGAGGGGTCCCCAGGGTGGCATAAGACATGCTGCATCCCTTAGAGACCTTCCCTGGCATCAGGGCCCTTGATACCAGGGGTACCAGTTACAAGGGACTTATCTGGATGCCAGGGTGTGCCAATTGTGGATACAAAAGTACAGGTTAGGGAAAGAACACTGGTGCTGGGGCCTGGTTAGCAGGCCTCAGCACACTTTCAATTCAAAACATAGCATCAGCAAAGGCAAAAAGTCAGGGGGTAACCATGCCAAGGAGGCATTTCCTTACACTTCCCATAATCCTTTCCATTTTGTTTCCCCCCTTCTACCACCTTCCCCCACGCCCTGACCTTCTCCCCAATCCCTCTGCGATCCCCTCCCACCCTTCTTCCATCCCCTTCCTCCACCCCTCCCACCCCCCTAGGGCTGGTCCCCCATCCTGTTGAGCAATCAGACACCCAATGGCCTGAATGTTTGTGTCGTGCAAGTGTGGGCCCGTTCGCCCGCCCACCCCCGAGCTCCCTTCTCTTCTTCATGTCTCTGCCCTCTACTATTTAAGCCCCATCAAGTATTCTTTTGCTTCTTTAATTTCTGAGGTGAATACTTTTACTTTCCCATTCATTACTGTTTTGAGTCGAGCAGGGGCCAACAAATAGGCCTCCCCTCCTTTGTCCGAAATGGGTTAATGAGCTGTCGGAGCCGCCATCTCCGCTCGACGGTAGTGTGGCAAAAATCCGGCCGGGTAAAGAAGGTAACCCCGTCCACACTACGTGGGGCGTTAGGGCGAGCTTTATCAAAAATCTCCTGTCGTAATAGGTAATTTCCAAAATAGCTCTAGGGTATTTGGATTCTGCCAGCTGGACACCCCAATACCCCCATCCCCCCCCCCCCCCCCCCCCCCCCCCGGCAGCAGCCGGATTGGCAGAAACCTGTGAACACACTGAAGTTCATTCTCCTAATCCCAATTACCCAGTTCCGGGAAAGCCCCACGCAGGAGCTTGACCATATAGGTCCATATATTGCTTCCTTCCAGCCCTTCGGGTATACCCAAGAATCGTAGATTATTTCTTCTCTGTCGATTCTCAGTCTTCCAGTTTCCACATTACATCTGTCAATTGGTCATCCCTTGTAGCACTCTGTTGCTTCAGGGCATCGACGCCCTCTTCGACTGCCCCTATCCTTTCATCCATCGAACATAGCTTAGCTTCAATCTCTGTGCATGACTTTGCAACCTTGCAAACCGTTCCCTGCAGTCGCTTTGTAGCAACTCTTGCGCGCCGGCTTTCAATCCTGGTCTCCGTTTGAAGCTCTTTAATTGAGTTATATGTCGACTGCAGCATCCCGGCCTCGGTGCCCGCCAAACACATATTGCTTGCAGGGCCTCCTATGTTTCCTTCCATATTGTTATTGACTGACCCCTGATCATTTGTGGTAGGCATGTTTGTTAGTCTAATACCAGAGTAATCCCACTTTAAAGTCCTACCACCCGTAGACGTCGAATTTTCAAGATCCTCCTGAGGACAGGGCCGTAATTTTGTGCATTTCCGCTGTCGACACAGCTGCCGCACTTGTAGGTTCATTGCTTGATGATTTATTTCCAGTCTCAGAGGTTTCACTGCTGCTAGATTCACTAAAGCTATGCTTGCCACTACTGAGATCAGATTCTTCTGTCAGAGAGTAAAATTTATCACTACGATCTTTAACCCAGTCCGAGAATTTTAGGTCTTTTTCAGTTGCCTTATTCCACCCTTTAGGGTTTAATGAAATCTTCTGCAGATCCTCAATATCCAGTGTGGCTCTTGATGCACTCACAGTTCCTTCCCTGGTATGATACTCTGGTTGCTGTACTTGAAGTTGTGCTTGAAACTGCTAGTTTCCGGTGGGGGGGGCAGCTCCTTCTCTCTTGTTACTTACTGTCTCCGGTCCCTAGCGAATCCTCGCTGCCTTGTATGGCTTTAATAAGGGGCTCATTGTTTTTGATAAGCATCTTCTCACTACTGGTATCCGACAGGATAGTTTCTATCACCGATGGATTGATTTCAGAGGGGAGGGTTGTGTGTGCAGGAGAGCTATCTTGCGCCCCTCCTGCAAGAAAGGACATAATAGTAGATTGACTTTTGCCTTTGCCCTTGACTTCCAGCAGGGGGTAACGCTATCACTCGTCTTGTATCTTTCCCCGAGCCAGACATATTTTTCCCAGCTGGTTTGCCTATTATCGACGTAAGGCGCTTATTTGCTCCCACTAGATCTCCTTTATCTCTTCCAATACGTGTCATTTTAGCTCCGTCCAACTTATCTCAGGGATTGAGTTGTTTTAGGTGCCATACTTATTTTCAGAATGTGAGGCAACACTCTCATAAATCCTGCTATTCCTGCTACTGCCGCTATCATGTCGGATATTACCCGTTTGATCACACTCCTTACAGGCTGAGATGGAGTGTATGGGTACCTAGATATGCCAGCTTGTGCATCAAACAGCATTGGGGCCCAAAGTCATTAGTTTTCTTTTTTTTTTTGTTTTTTTTTTATGTTGCCAATACCCCATTTCAGCAGCAGTCTAGTAGTTCATTCTGTACTCGTACCAGGACCCCTATAGTAGCGGCAGATAGCAGTTTCACCTACTGAATAGTAATGTCTCTTTTAATTCACTTGCTGAGTAACTTACTCCCTCCCCCCCACCCCTAAAGAAGAAACTGCTTCAATTTCAATTATAGCATTGTAGTCTATAGCACCATTAAGTATATTTTTTATGTTCTTTCCTCGCTTATTATTTGGATAAGGAGCGGGTTGCTTGAAGTACATACCATCAGAAAGCTTTCATTTATCATCATCCTGGTACCTGGTTGCTGCCTGATACTCCAATACTTGATCCAAAACCAGTGTTGCAGTCCCCTTACATCCTCTTCTTGCCTGGGTGTGAGCGAGCAGCGTTCCATGGAGCTCACCCCCCCTCGCAGCGTCTCTTATTTCGGCCCAGCCTCAAAGTTTAAAGGCCATCACAGCCCAGCCTCGTGGGAATCCAGCCCGCGATCAGGGCTTAAGCCGCCCTGCTCAGAGGCGGCTCCTCGATTTGCGGGACACACGGCGTTTCTTTGAACTGCCGCCACTTTAGCCTCTGTTCTGAGGGAACCTCCGCCGGCGTGCTGGAGATTACCGGGGGCTCCTATCCCCAGTCTCCATGACCAATGCTGCTTGGCCGGGAGCGCGGCACCAACTGCGGTCTCAGGATCCCGGGTGGGCGGGGCTAGCAAGCCATGCGTTTACACTACAACCATGTTGCTCAGCGAGACCATTTACTCTTATGGCTACCCTGCACTTACAATGTCTAAAGTTTTGCTTAGACACTGTAGGGGCATAGTGCTCATGCACATATGCCCTCACCTGTGGTATAGTGCACCCTGCCTTAGGGCTGTAAGGCCTCCTGCTAGAGGGGTGACTTACCTATGCCACAAGCAGTGTGAGGCTGGCATGGCACTCTGAGGGGAGTGCCATGTTGACTTAGTCTTTTTCTCCCCACCAGCACACACAAGCAAGCTGTGAGGCAGTGTGCATGTGCTGAGTGAGGGGTCCCCAGGGTGGCATTAGACACGTTGCAGCCCTTAGAGACCTTCCCTGCCATCAGGGCCCTTGGTACCAGTTATAAGGGACTTATCTGAGTGCCAGGGCTGTGCCAATTGTGGAAGCAAAGTTACAGTTTAGGGAAAGAACAGCACCCTTTCAATTAAAACGTAGCATCAGCAAAGGCAAAAAGTTAGGGGGTAACCATGCCAAGGAGGCATTTCCTTACAGGGTGTGGCAAGGACCTTTGTTGGGGTACTCCAAAGAATTCTAGGTGGAAACGTACAACCATCTCTAAAACCCATTGGTCTGATGTTAATGCCGCCCAGTTGTTTATGAAAAACCTGTTGCAAGGATAGGGAGAGGGGGTAGGTGGAAATACCCAAGCATGACCTGGCTGTGCAGGAGGCAGCAGATGAGGAAGAAGCAGAAGCTGCGAGTTAGTGCAGTTTTGAGGTAAGTACTTGACTTACAGTTCCTGTCTCCCGGGGTTAGGATGTCTGCTGGTCAAGGTTCAAGATGATTCCAAACATATATCACCAGCAACACGGGGCCATCTGGGTGCAGAGGTCTAAGTTGGTGTTAGATTTAAAATGGGATCCTTTATTTATTTGAGAGTTTTCTATAGCGCTGGCAAGACTGAGAGGGTATCAGAGCACTTTACAACAGAATAGAAAATAAAAATAAGAAACATATGAAAAGTCGAGTCACATTACAGAACGATAATAGAGGGGTTCTCATGAATAGAAGGGTAGCGATCCGAGGATGGTGGGGTGGGGCGTGAGAGACCCTTAATGATGTGAGGGTTGGTTTAGGAGGTATTCTTTCAGTAGCTTCTTGAAGGTCAGATGGGAAGGGTTCGATCTGATGTGAATGAGTAAGGAGTTCCATATTCTCGGAGCGTTGTTTGAGAAGGAGCATGACCAAGTTTTTTGCTTGTTAGATGGAGGAGGAGGAGGCTGGGGAGATGTGGTCAATTTTTTTTAATTCCCGTCACTAGTCTGGGAGCTGCATGAAGAGTGGACCTCATAGGGGTGAGTCTGGATTTGCCCGTGCCAGTAAGGATGGAGATCCCATAGTCTAGTTTTGAGAGTGCCAGTGCTTGAATGGCCTGTTTGAGGTCATCCTGGGGAATGAAGGATTTGATTTTGTGAAGAAGCTTAAGGCTGAGGAAGGCATTACCAGCGTTTGTCTTGATGTGGTCCTGCATAGTCAGTTTGGAGTCCGGAGAAATTCCCAGGGATTTGACCATTGTAGACGGGGAGAGACTACATTTGAGTGCGTCAATAGATTTTAGCCATTCTTGCAGTTGAGGAAGCTGGTTAGATTTCGATAGGAGGAGTATTTTTGTCTTGTCGTGATTGAGTTTGAGATGGTTATGAGAGAGCCAACATAGGGCTTCTTTAAGGGTATTTTTCAGACAGTGGATGTCTTCTAAGGAGGATAGTTCAATATAGAGTTGTGTGTCATCCTCAGAGGTGGAAGGGGATATTGGCTCGAGTAAGGATAGTGGTAAGAGGGTCCATGTAGATGTTGAAGAGTTGGAGAGAGGACAGATCCTTGGGGGACCCCTCTGGTAATTAGGGAGGTGGTTGAGGTAGAGTTGATAAGTTTTACTTGTTGCGTTCGGTTTTGTAAGAAAGAGGAAAACCAGCGGAGGACAGTACCTTCAAAGCCTAGTCTCTTTTGGAGGGAGTCGTGAAGGAGTTTGTGGTCGACAGTGTCAAAGGCCGCTGTTAGATCAAGGAGAATCGGTAGGCAGGGTCGGTCAGAGTCAAGGGAGTTGTGTAGGTCGTCTACTATGTTAAGGATGGCTGATTGTGTGCTACAGCCTTTCCGGAAGCCTGATTGAAGAGGATTGAGGAGGTTGTTGGTATCGATATGTTGGGTTAGTTGTTGGAGAGCACATTTTTCAAGAACTTTGGCCAGGAAGGGAAGGTTGGAGACGGGTCTGTAGTTGTGGAGGTTGTTCGGGTCGGCTCCTGGTTTCTTTAAAATTGGCATGATTTGGCCTAGTTTTAGGAAGTCCGGGAACACGCCAGACTGAAGGGAGCTATTGATGATCATAGTCCATGTAGGGGAGAGGGACTGGTGGAGGTTTTTTGCCAGGGAGGAAGGAAGGGTGTCAGCTAGGTGGGAGGAGGTTTTGGAGGAGGACATAAGTTTGGAGATGTCAGATACCAGGAGGAGTTGGAAAGATCTCCAGCTTGCGGGGGCCGACAGCTGCGTCCGGATGGTGAGTGATTTCAGTTTTGGGGGGCGGGTTGTCGGAGAGGTATGGAGCAGGGATAACATTGTTAGTGGAATGAGGGCGGGGCACAATGTGGGGTGGGGGTGTCCAGTGCTAGGTAAATTTCAATCTCAGTGATTTTATCGTTGAAGAATTTGGCAAAGTTAACGCAAGTGTCCGTGGTAGTGGGTAAGGGGTTGGGAGCAGGTTTGGTAGTTTGTTGTTTAATGATGATAAAGAGCTTCTTCGGGCGGTTTATGGCTCTGTCAAGGGCATTCTGGAAAAGATCTTTTTTCATTATGTATGTGTTTTTTGTAACTTCTCCATGCACTTCTGAGCTGCTCCATGTGGGTGGAGGAGGGGTCGGATCTCTAAAGTCTTTCAGTAGCTCTGAGTTGTCTTCTCTCTGAATTGAGGTCATTGTTGAACCAAGCTCTGGATGGGATGTTTCGCAGTCTTTTCAGTTTGAGGGGCTAGCTGATCAAGTATGGTAGTTATAATAGAGTTGCAGTGGGTGGTTAAATCCGTTGTGGAGAGGTTGGTCAAAGGGGGTGGGGGGTGAGGAGCTGATTTTTTTTCTTCCAGGGTAGATAGGGGGATTTGGCTGACATTTCTTTTCCAAATAAAAGATTTTTGGGGATGAGTAGTGAGTTGGGGGATATAGTTGAGATGGAAAAGGATGATGTGGTGATCTGACCAGTTGACAGGAAGGCTGTCGTCGACCGTGAGTGAATCTTTATGCGCTATAATCGCCTCCAGTGTAGCGCCTTTGATGTGGGTTTGGCCCTTGCAGTGTTGGGAAAGGTTGTTGCTGTGAAGGTCTTTTAGGGTTTGGATAAGTGCATTGTTCTCATCGTTCCAGCGAAGGTTGAGATCACCCAAGATAATGAAGTTGGGGTCGGAGAGGGAGCAGTGCGTTATTAGGTCAGCTAGGTAGTCCGCAAAAGGTTGGGTGTTACCAGGAGGGTGGTTGTGAAAGTGGAAGGTCACCTTAGAGTTGTCGCTGGTCTTTATAGAGGTGTTCAAGTGTTCACAGGAATTGAAAATGAGCTTCTTTCAAATCTATTTCTATGGTATTTTTGTGGATGATGGCAATGCCTTCCCCGGGCGGTCCTTTCTCTCTTTGTTGGAAATAGAGTAGCCAGGAGGGACGAGGGTGTCCATGATCGGTTGCGAGAGTTCGGTTATCCAGGTCTCTGTGATGAAGGCAATGTCAATGTTATGGTTGAGAATAGCGTCAGCAAGATACTTAGCGTGGTTGATCTGCAATTTATGAGCATGCAGTTAGTGCGAGGATGGATCTTTGGTTCTGGCCTGGAAGGGAATGGGGGGATATTAACGAGGTGAGCAGGGGGTCTGGGAGAGGGAGGCTGTATGTTGTCTCCTGAGGCCAGTGATGACCTGTATGTTAGATGGGGGAGTCGGGGTAGGGAGGGGCGGGTTGTAGGAGTTAGCGAGTTTAGTAGCTTCCTTGTGATATAAAGGAGAGATTGTTCTTCTTGGTCTTGAGGTGTTTTGAAGAAAGGGTCTAGAGGGCCAGCGGATACTCTGTGAGGAGTTGTTGACCGACAGAGGTGTGAGTGTCTGAGTCGGCACTGGGAGTATCAGTGGGTAGAGGCTTCTCGCTATCTTGTTGATGCCTTGAATGATGAGTTCTAGTTGTGATTCTTTGGAGACTGGGGGCATTCTGAAACAGATCTGCTAACAGTTCGGTACCTGTGACTTCAGTGGGCAGACATGGAATTTAGGTGAGCACTGGGGAGGCCACAGGTCATCACCAAACAGACACCCTCGGCTGACAGGGGTGGCCGGGTGCAGGTTATAAACACAGCGTTGCGCTCCCAATGCTTTTCAATAGGGGGACCCCAGGTGTCATAAAGATGCTGCAGGCTGGGTCCAGGTGGTCGATTTAAGGAAACCACAGGCTGGACAAGGAGGAAGGCTGCCTGCTGAATGCTGCTAGACTGGTGGTCGGATTCCCCAAGGCCAGGGGGCTGCGGGTCCAGGGGTACCTTTTAGGTGTCGGGGGAATCTTCGTCCGGTTCCCTTGTGGTCAGGGTTGTCCTCAGGATTTAGGCTGCAGGAGGTGTCGTGCTGGCCAGGAGGTGTCAACTCACAGTGAACACAAGGTCTGAATCGCCTGAGGACCTGCTTTGGACGGGTGGGCCACCCAAGGCAGTTCTGGAGTCTTTTGGAGGATTTCCTCTGGACAGGGCTGCTGTCCTTGGGGATTCTGGGTCCTCTGGTTGGCAGGCAGTCCACTAGGGGTTTAGAGAGGTAGCTGGTCCTTCTGGATGCGTCTCCTTTTGGTAACAGTCCTTGAAGCTGCAGACAGGCCAATAGGGTTGGGGCCAAGTTAGTTGTCGTCTGGAGTCTTCACTGCTGGGGGGGTCGGCTTTGCAGTCCTTCTTTCTTCTTGAGGTCACCAGGAATCTGCTGAGCTAGGTTCAGGGGAGCCCTTAGATCCTAGGGCTGACAGGGGTCAGAGGGCAGTAGCTAATGGCTACTGTCCCTGAGGGTGGCTACACTCTTACTGTGCCCACTCCCTTTTTGGAGGGGAGGCACACTCCTAATCCTATTGTTCCCTGTGCTCCAAACCAAGATGTAGGAGTCTGCAGGGAGGGGGGGGGGGGGGTCACTTCAGCTAGGACCACCCCTATAAGGTGTCCAGAGCTGGAGTGTTAGCAAATGTTTCTGTTGGCCTTGCTGCCAGAAGTGGGGCTTTGTCCAAGGGGTGGTCTCCACTAGCTGGAGTGCCCTGGGGCACTAACAGGAGGCCTGAGCCTTTAAGGCTCACTGCCAAGTGTTACAGTTCCTGCAGGGGGAGGTGTGAATCACCTCCACCCAGAGCAGGATTTGTTTCTGGCCTCTGAGCACAAAGGCTCTCACCCCATGAGGTCAGAAACCTGTCTTTTAGTGGCAGGCTTGCACAGACTGGTCAGCTTTACATTAAAGGGTTGGTCAAAATACAGGGGGCATCTCTAAGATGCTCTCTGGGTGCATTGTACAATACATCCAACACTGGCATCAGTGTGGGTTTATTGTGCTGAGAAGTTTAATACAAAACTTCCCAGAGTTTGTGATGACAAAGTACCAGACCATGTACTTAATGTGGCTACATGACACTTACAATGTCTCAGAATGGACTTAGCCACTGTAGGGGTATATTGCTTATGCAGCTATATGCCCTCATCTGTGGTATAGTGCACCCTGCCGTAGGGCTGGAAGGCCTGCTAGAGTGGTGACTTACCAATGCCACAGGCAGTGGTTTGTGGGCATGACACCCTGAGAGGGATGCTATGTCAACTTTACCGTTTTCTCCCCACCAGCACACACAAGCTGCAATTTCAGTGTGCATGTGTTTGGTGAGAGGTCCCATAGGGTGGCACAATACATGCTGCAGCCCTTAGGGGCCCTTCCTGGTCACAAGGCCCTTGGTACCACTGCTACTCTTTTACAAGGGACTTAGCTGTGTGGCAGGGGTATGCCAATTGTGGGAACAATGGTACAGTTTTAGGGAAGGAACTTATGGTGCTGTGGCCTGGTTAGCACAATCCCAGCACACACTGTCAAGTCAGCATCAATATTGGGCAAAAAGTGGGGGTAGGGGGGGTTTGTAACCATGCCAAAAGGGGCACTTTCCTACACATACTCGAGGGGGATTATTCCCCTCAAGGATCCCCTTTATATGTTAGGGAAGGTTTGGATGGGGGACACTGACCCCTGGGACACTTAAGACCCTGATCCCACCTTTTCCAATGATCTTTACTTATTCCCCGCATGCCTCTCACCACCAGAAGACACTACTTCCTACCTGCAAGTACTGGCAAGAGCAGCCACATTTCAAAATGTGGAACTGTAGAGACTATCGAACAGGACTTCCAGTTTGACATGCTCACATCTACTCACGTGGATTTCCAATTTCTTCCAAGGCTCCCTGCCATGCTTTGTCATGCTGACAATCTTCAAGGAGCCTCTCCACTCTAGAGTAATCACCCCTACAGTAGACAAAAATATAGGCTTGCTTCCTGAGACCCATTATATATTAGGTCCCAGGTGCCTTCTGATTCTACCATAGCCACCACTGCACGATAACGTGGTAATAGCCAGGCTATAGGTGACTCTCCTCCCCCCCGAGAAAGATCAAGAAAATCGATGCTGCTAGCTAAAGAGTTACTGCGCCGGCAGCTAACCATTGGCGTATCACTGATTTCCAGACATTACCGGCTAGATATGACTGGGCTCACTGGGATGAAATGGAAATGCACCTCCTAGTTCTCCCAGATGAACCCAGCAAAAGAGTCCAACAAATTGTTGCTGAGGGGCAAAGAATCTCAATTCTATCCGTTGTACTCTGGACGCCGCAGATACAGCTGCACGCAACATCCATACAAGTGTCGTACCAAGAGGGCACGCATGCCTCTGTTTTCAAACCAGGAGTACAGTAGACGGTCCTTAACATGCCCTTTGGTAAGGAGCATCTTTTTGGCCCTCAAGTGGATACTACCCTTGAAGCTAAAAAAAGGACAGATATAGCAGAGGCCATGGGTGAACTATAATCCCCTGCATAAACATGCTCTTTTTGTCACCCCACTTTCAGAAGTGCCTACAGATCCACATTCTCCCAGGCATCTACTTCCCATTCTAGATCCTCCATACTCCTATTACATGGGTTTATATAGGGTAGTCTTGAAGAGGCAACAATAAGGGCAGAGGTAAGAGCACCTCCTCCAGATCTTGCACAATTGTGAAGCAGTGACAACCTCCATCTCCGACATGTTCCCCCATCCCCCCCCCCCCCCCCAACAAAAAAAATCCACACCTGTTGGGGGAAACCTTTATTTAGAATGGGTCAACATCACCACAGACCAATGGGTCCCTTTCATTATCCAACATGGTTATTGTCTGGTGCTCCTTACCCCTCCTTCAGACATTTGCAACCCCCCCACCCCCCACACACACACACACACAAACACACGCTATCCCATGAGCACCTCATCCTCAAACAAGAGGTTCACTTCCTTCTTCTCAAAGGGGGCCATCAAACCTGCTCCCTTACAACACCAGGGGTGAGGGGTGTATTCGCTATACTTCCTCATTCCCAAAAAGGACCGTGATCTCAGACCTATTCAAGACCTCTAAACCAATACATCTTGTCAGAACCCTTTCACATGGTTACCCTTCAAGATATTTTTCTACTTCTGCAACAAGGTGACTTTGACAGCTCTAGACCTAAAGGACGCCTACTTCAATATTCCTATCCATCCTGCGCACCTAAAATACCTAAGGTTTGTTACTGCAGGCAAACATTATCTGTTCAAAGTACTGCCTTTCTTGGTCACTACCGCTCCCAGAGTCTTCATAAACTGTTTAGAAGTATTTGGTGCACACCTCAGAAGACAGAACATCCACTTGTTCCCTTACCTAGATGACTGGCCCACTTCAGCTCGGGCTAGGTAGTAAGGGTGCAGTGGTGCTTTCTGGTGTCTGGTTTTTGTGGTCCAGAGTCCTCACGTCTTTTGGGGTGCCTGCATGTTGCAGGGAAGCAGCTCTGATGCTTCATGGGAATTCCTGGGTCTTTGTTGAAGAAAGGGAGTTCTCCCAGGCTTTTGGAGCCACAGCAGCTGGCAGGATGAGTCGACTTTGGGAACAGCAGAGAGGCTGGCAGGGCTGGGGCCAAGTCAGGTGCTTCTTCCTCTGGATTTGCTTTTGCGACTATTGAGTGTCCTCCGTAGGTCAGAAGGAATCTGATTTCCTGGTGCCAGGGGCTCCCTCCCCTAAGTCCTGATTTTAAGGGCATTTCGGGGAGTGTATGGTAGTAGCCAAAGGACTACTTACCTCTGGGGGTCACTACACCTCCTATATGACCACTTTGTGGGAAGTGGGCATACCCCTGTCCTAGAGGTCCTACATCTTCCATCAAGGCCGATTTCTAAATGTGTGTCCACATCAGGCAGCGCTCCTTAAGGTTGGGACTGAGCTGAGGGGTGGACACCTTCCTGACTAATAATGTTCCTGTCTGTCTAGGTGGCAAATGGATCCTGGTGGTAGGAGGTTTGGCGGGGCAACATATTCTCATTTGTGGGGAAACAAGATCTCTATATCGAGGGCAGTGGGCTTCTTTGAAGCCCTGACCTTGGAATGCAGATTTCGTCCCATCTCGATTTCTAATTTGATCGGCGTTTTTTCCTTTATTTCCGAGCTCATCCTTCTGTTTCTAGGGATGGGTGAAAAGCCCTTCCCTGGCTGCCTAATCAGTGATACTGATTGATGCACCAGCTGCAGTTCGCTCCCTTTGACCCGAGAGACTCGATCCCTTCTTACTATTCGGGAATGCGTCCTCAGTGTTGGTCTCCGAGCTGGACTTGGCGTGTGACAATATACCACACCAGTCCCATGACATGCTTGTTCCCATGAACCCTTGTCCTTATCTGATGGTAAGCAGTGCTGCTCTAGCTATTTTTTGTTTTCATTCACACTGAGCATGGCCACATTTTGATCACCGAGTGCCACGTCACCTTAAAGATTAAGCTTTACTATAAGTGTTTTTGTAAGGAAATGGCTCCCTGTTGCAATTACCCCCCACTTTTTGCCTGATACTGATGCTGACTTGACTGAGAAGTGTGCTGGGACCCTACTAACCAGGCCACAGCAACAGTGTTCTTTCACCTAAAATGTACCATTGTCTCCACAATTGGCACAACCCTGGCATCCAGGTAAGTCCGTTGTAACTGGTACCCCTGGTACCAAGGGCCCTGATGCCAGGGAAGGTCTCTCAGGGATGCAGCATGTCTTATGCCTCCCTAGGGACCCCTCACTCAGCACAGACACACTGCTTGCCAGCTTGTGTGTGCTGGTGGGGAGAAAACGACTTAAGTCGACATGGCACTCCCCTCAGGGTGCCATGCCAACCTCACACTGCCTGTGGCGTAGGTAAGTCACCCCTCTTGCAGATGGAGGATTCCCCCAATAGGATTAGGGATGTGCCCCCTCCCCTCAGGGAGGAGACACAAAGAGGGTGTAGCCACCCTCAGGGCTAGTAGCCATTGGCTACTAACCCCCAGACCTAAACACACCCCTAAATCGTGTATTTAGGGGCTCCCAGAACACAGCAAGAGAGATTCCTGCAAACTAAGAAGAGGACTGCTGAACTGAAACACCTGCAGAGAAGACGGAGACACCAACTGCTTTGGCCCCAGCTCTACCAACCTGTCTCCCCACTTCTAAAGACACTGCTCCAGCGACGCGTTCCACAGGGTCCAGCAACCTCTGGAGCCTTTGAAGACTACCCTGCATCTAGAAGGACCAAGAACTCCCGAGGACAGCGGCTCTGTTCCCCCAAAAACTGCAATTTTGCAACAAAGAAGCAACTTTGAAACAGCACACGTTTCCTGCCGGAAGCGTGAGACTTTTCCCTCTGCACCCGACGCCCCCGGCTCGACTTGTGGAGAACAAACACCACAGGGAGGACTCCCCGGCGACTACGAGACCGTGAGTAGCCAGAGTTGAGCCCCCACAGCGAAGCCTGCAGAGGGAATCCCAAGGCTCCCCCTGACCGCGACTGCCTGCTTCCAAGACCCGACGCCTGGTAAAGACACTGCACCCGCAGCCCCCAGGACCTGAAGGATCCGACCTCCAGTGCAGGAGCGACCCCGAGGTGGCCCTCTCCCTTGCCCAGGTGGTGGCTACCCCGAGGAGCCCCCCCTTGCCTGCCTGCATCACTGGAGACCTCTTGGTCTCCCATTGAAACCTATTGCGAAACCGACGCCTGTTCGCACACTGCACAAGGCCGCCCCGTGCCGCTGAGGGTGTACTTTTTGTGTTGACTTGTGTCCCCCCCGTGCCCTACAAAACCCCCCTGGTCTGCCCTCCGAAGACGCGGGTACTTACCTGCTGGCAGACTGGAACCGGGGCACCCCCTTCTCCATTGAAGCCTATGCGTTTTGGGCACCACTTTGGCCTCTGCACCTGACCGGCCCTGAGCTGCTGGTGTGGTAACTTTGGGGTTGCTCTGAACCCCCAACGGTGGGCTAACTTGGACCCAACTTTGAACCCCGTAGGTGGTTTACTTACCTGCAAATCTAACAAACACTTACCTCCCCCAGGAACTGTTGAAAATTGCACTGTCTAGTTTTAAAATAGCTATATGTTATTTGTGTGAAAACTGTATATGCTATTTTGCTAATTCAAAGTTCCTAAAGTTCTTAAGTGAAGTACCTTTCATTTAAAGCATTGTTTGTCAATCCTGAACCTGTGGTTCTTAAAATAAACTAAGAAAAGATATTTTTCTATACAGAAACCTATTGGCCTGGAATCAGTCTTTAAGTGTGTGTTCCTCATTTATTGCCTGAGTGTGTACAACAAATGCTTAACACTACCCTCTGATAAGCCTACTGCTCGACCACACTACCACAAAATAGAGCATTAGGATTATCTCTTTTTGCCACTATCTTACCTCTAAGGGGAACCCTTGGACTCTGTGCATGCTATTTCTTACTTTGAAATAGTACATACAGAGCCAACTTCCTACAGTTTTGGATCCCGAATTTTAGTTGGCCTTTTTAATATGTTCCCTTTTCTTTCCGTAGGCTTCCTTTTACAACATCCATTTCATTTACAATGTAGTTGTGACTAAGTGACTCACTTCTTTGCATACACATTTTCAGACACACTGAGGTCTTTCCAAGTAGTTTAGGAGAAGTGTTTCGTTATTTGGTCCTGATGAAGTGCCACTTGATCTGTACGTACTTTCGCGCGAAACATGTTGACCCGTTATGATGGTTGAAGATATGTTTCTTCTCCCATCTCTGTTCTGTTGGGAGGGTGGCTGAGCATCATCTTTCACTCCCTAGCATTCTTTTAACCTTGACCAAGACCCTTCACTGATCAATAAATTGTAGGTTGTTTGGAGGGTTCTTGAGTCAATTTTATCCTTTTTCTCTCTCCTGCTCTTTCCTTGCATGTGGGTTTGAACACATTCCTACATTCTTTAAACCACGGCACAGACTTTCAGTAAAGATGTCTGGCAAAGTGCCACCTTTCGGTGGGCTCATCAGACATTGCAGTGCCAGTCTGACGAGGAGCAATTCCTATGATGAAGCATGACAGCCATTGGATGTGTGAGGGTATTTGCTTCTAGATATAGGAGTGCCTAGTGGAATCTATTATCCTCTGTGGAACGGTGTATTTTATGTATTGAATTATTATTAGGGAGGCCGTACACTCGACCATTAATCTCCCTGTCCTTTTTTTAAATTATATAGGCTAGATTAGTATGGTCATTTGCTGTAGCAAAGTTACTAATATCGAAACACCAACATTCCAAACAACCCCATTCCCCCACCCACTCCCCTTACCCCCAACATGCTTTGTCCAAGAAGAACTCTATTGTAGATATACTAAGACTGTTATGTGTTATCAATCTAAGACACATGGTGTGTCGAGGGGGGAGGGGGGAGAGAGAGCATGAGGGAGTGCCCTCTTTGCAGAAGGCTGGGATAGCCAAGTCAGTTATTGGTTCGTATGAGTTAGGGTAGGTGTGGATGTTAGACCAGTTATTCCCATTTGGAGGGAGGTAGGGCTTTGGGGGTGGTGAGTACTGTCTTATCAAGTGATTCTCCTCTGAGCGTAGGTCATCCAACAAGCTGTCCCATGCTTAGGCTTTGTCCAAGGGTGCCCACCTCTTCCTTGGCATCTCTAAAGTAGTTAGGGTCCTCATTCTTTGCCCAGCAGCTCAGTTCGCCATTTAGATACTTAAGGACCTCTAACATTTTTCCAATTGAGTATGATTTGTTGCTTGGTCAGTACCAGGGCAAGGTTGGCAAAGTTGGTTGTAAGTTTGTTTAGCAGGTCTAGGAAATAGTCCCAGTAAGCATGTTAGGGTAAGGGATAACTTGGTTAAGTCACTGATTGCCATCACTTCCGTGCCGTACTCTGTGAGGTGTGGGCAGTTCCACACCATATGGTACTCATTGGCTCCCTCCTCTCTGCACCTGGGACACACTTATTGGACGTTTTGGAAGAATTTTTTGATTTTATTTGTGGCAAGTTAGGCCCTAAGTACATAATAAAAGTTCATGAATTTAAAGTGAGCATTCCTAGACACATGAGGAATGCTGTTCAGTGTTAGTGTCCACTCCTCGTCTGATATGGGGGTGCCCGCGTGACCATGAGGCTATGCGGGGGGTGTGCCTGTCTGATCGTAATGCATTATATAGACCCATGATTGCTTTGCATTTACCCTAGGTGTTAAAGAATGTGGCATCCCTGCAGTGTTCTGGGTTCAGACTGCCACCGCCATTTCTGCTTCAGTGTTGCCATTAGTGTTTCGAAGAAGAGCAATTGTCCTGCAGATGAGTCATAGGTGGCCTGCAGGTCCTCAAAGGATTCCAGCATTATAAGTCTTGGACCTTCGCAAAGACACCCAGTCTAATAGCGTATCCCTTTAGGGAACCTGCCAACCTGCTTAAAGGGAGGTGTGGGGAATAGAGGGAAGAAAATGGGGGTTACTGCTTCACTTTTCTCTAAATAGCGCAGCAAACCCTATTTAGCAACCGGCTGTAGCCATGGGTTTCCACCTTAAGCCGCTTGGGTTTTCAGCCACTGGAGCAGGGGGAAAGCCCTTCCTTCCCATGCATAGTACTGGAATCACTCGACCCACGTTACCTTTGAGGATGTATAGTTCCGTTCTATAGACTTAATCCCCATTGGGGTGGGAGTCTCCTTTGGCATGTGATGTAGGGAGACTATCATTTCTGAATTCGTTAAGAAGGTGGGTGGCCTAAGATGTCGGCTTGTTTGTCGTTGAAAAAGATCAGCATTGCCATTGTTTGGAGGGACAATTTGATGTATGTATATGAGATTTATATTACCTTGGATTATTATACCATAGTAATAAGTGCCTTGCTCTACTCTCCAGCAGCTCCACCACGGTGTCAAACAGCGAGGATAGATGGCATCCCTGCCTCATGCTCCATTTCACTCTGTAAGCATCCAACATTGCCCCAGGAGTTTGGTCCAGTCCAAGCCTCTATCCAGTCCCATCACTGTATATGGAAACTCCCTGTCAGGGTTATCAAAATCCTTTTCAGTATCCAGAAGTTACTTCTGTATCTGAATTAATTGACATAACATATATTACTGTCACCCACCTAATATTCATAGCTGTATTACACTCTGGTATGACCTCGATAAGGTTTGCTGCTAGTTGGTGAATTAATGGTGACTTAAAACTCCAACAGGAGTCCATTGGATCCCGGCACCTTACCGCTGGCTATAGCTTTAGTTGGATGCGCGAGCCAAGCCAGCAACGTTCCAGTTTTATCCTTTTCTGCTGGAGCCGTGACCATATACTCCTTGTAAACAAAGCAGACTATTTTTTTCTACTAATTCTGCTGGCTTTTCTTTCTCAGCAAACAGTGATTGGTTTGCCTTAGTCATAGTATCTACCTTGTTCTAAAACTTTAAGTGTAAGTTCCTGTGCTTGGGCCTTAGATATCAGGGAAGGTCAGGGACTGTCAAATACCTCCTGCATTTGCTATACATTTTCCCCTAATTGCTTCCCACGCTACCAAGACTGGTGTGGTAGACCCTGCCTTTGCAAGTAATTATGTATTGCCATTCCTATTTGCTGAAAGGCATGGTCCTGTAGGTTCTCAGTTTTAAGCCTGCAAATATGAGTACAGGTTTGGGGTGGTATCACGTAAGTATGATGATCAGGTTGTGGTCGATGTTCTAGCGGAGTACTCTGAGTTTGTGATCTATATTATGTACTGTAGGGGTGCAGTGGAAGGCATCCAGGCGTACATGTAGGTCAAATAATGGTAAGTGAAAGGAGTCTGTGAGCGATCTAATCTAAAATCGATGACAGTTGAAGTCAACACCAGTGACAGCAGGGTTGGACATACAGGGTACTGCGATATTGCGTTAAAAAATCTAGGCTGGTTAGAATTGGATGCATATGTTGAGTCGTAAAAATATTTGCACCCCCCACATTCCCCCCCCCCCCCAGATAACTCTCCGATGCTGACATACTGTTGAGCCTCCTACTGTTCCATGATATCATTCTATATCCTTTGTGATATCGAGTCATCCGGGCGATGTAAAGTATACCAAGGTATGAGACTGTCATGCAGCTATCCCTCACTGATAATCGGGACCCAGCTCTCATAATATGCAGATGGCTCTATGAACTCTAGCATCAAACACCTAACACCCTCCCCGGGATAAATAGGTGACACCTTACAACCCCCCCGAGCAGTCTCAGTGGTGCCAGTGGACACCTGAGTAGTGCTGAAAGGTTCCTCCTCCGTGTCACTGTGGGGGCAAGGGGGTGGTGGAGGTCGGGCAGTTGTCATCCACCCCCCACAACCCCTCTTTCCAGGCACCTTTCCATTTAGAGTGTGCCCATATTTGCGGTTCATTTAGGTTAGACAAGTTGAGCTGCTCAGTGTGTGCCCAGTTCAGCAGTCCCCATTCCAAGTCCCCATTCCCCTGTGTGCAGGGCAGTGTCCAGGGGAAGCACACCTCTCCCCTGCAATGAAACCGGGTTCTCCCTGGTTATTTACAGCTACTACCTCTGCGGGGTGGTTGCTAAGTACTCCCTACCCCCCCCTCTTAACTTGAATGTTTTTAATGTTTTTCTTGCAGCAGTCGGAAGGTGGTCTGAACAGGATATTACAGAAGCAATTGTTATACACTTATTAGAACGTCCGTTCCCATATGAAATTAATTTGTTGCAGTCATCTGTTTGCTCTGTAAATGTCAGAATTTGAAAAGTAACATGCTTAAATGGTTATGCCACAGGTACACAAAGATTTTAATGAAGGATATAGACATCTTGAACTCTTCAGGCAAGACTGACAAAATGAGGCTATTGAATATTTTGATGCAGCTTCGAAAGTGCTGCAACCATCCTTATCTCTTCGATGGTGCTGAACCTGGCCCACCATACACAACAGACATGCACTTGGTTACGAATGGAGGCAAAATGGTGGTGCTAGACAAACTGCTGCCAAAACTCAAAGAACAAAGTAAGTTGAAATACCAAGTTAATCACTTTACTGCAAGACACCATCACTTCCAGTCTCTAGTGTAGAAAATGTTGCTGTTGTGTGTGGAATGGTTGAAGGGATGGAGGGGAGGCAAAGAAGTATTGGGGTAGGGTGTGGGGAGAGAATTGGTGCTTTTAGGTTGTAATTTAAGGACTTGACTCTTGAGCTGATGAATTTGATTGGGTGGTTTGCAACAATTCAAGGATTGTGTGAAACCATAGCAGATTGTATTGTGCATTCATTTGTAGTTTGTTTTTGTCATTTTCCCGTCATTTTAAAGAACTTTTAATCGTATTGTGTATTTGCTTTTTGTGTGTGACTTACTTGTTACAGGTGCTGTTTCACTTTTTTCTTTTTGTTTAAGACTCTCGCGTCCTGATATTTAGCCAGATGACTAGGGTGCTGGACATCCTGGAAGATTACTGCATGTGGCGCAACTATGAATATTGCCGACTTGATGGACAAACTCCTCATGAAGAACGACAAGTGAGTATAGCTGAAGTACCAGTTTGCGCCAAGATAGCATTTTGAGTTGAGAGAATTGTAATGCCTGAACTAAGAAGCTTGTTGATGCTTGGCTTGTGTAGCATCTGGTTTTGCCGTTCTGCAAGGTGAAAAGTTAAGAAGCAGTCTTTCCAGTGTTCTCTATGTTGGGAAGGTGGTCTTGGGATCTGCATATTGCAGTATCCTATCAGGTTATAATTGGAGGTCTGCCAGGGCTTTGACTGGAAACGTGTATTAGACTAGAAAATGCTATATTGCGGCATGCCTACAGAGTCTTCTGAGCTTGTCTGTTAGGCTGATCTTAGACATTGCTAAAACCTGCCTATTAAGGCGTTCTAGTTTGTCATAACAGAATATATCTTGCCTCTTCATAGAGGAAGTTCTGTCTGTCACTGACCTCTCTCTTGCTGTTTCAACACATAGAAAAAGTGATTTTCAGAGTACTTGGCTAACTATTGAAGAATTGGCAAATTTTGGGATAATCATTTTCCTTTTTCTTACAGGAATCGATCAATGCCTACAATTTCCCAAACAGCACAAAGTTCATCTTTATGCTGAGCACTCGAGCTGGTGGACTTGGAATTAATCTTGCTACTGCCGATGTTGTTATTATGTATGATTCAGATTGGAATCCTCAAGTTGATCTTCAAGCTATGGTGAGTGGCCACATGCTGTGCCTGCCAGGTCGGAAAGCTAACCATCTTCTCAGAGCTTGGCTTTTGATTATGTTTTAAACTTGGGATGTTCCAAACACATGCTTCAGAGAATCAAGGTTTCATGCAGTGAATTAAACATTTTCTAGCTTTTGCGAGAAGAACTTTTGATCCTATAAAGGACATGGAGGCAAGAATTATGCTTCTCTTCCTTTACTGCTAAAACCACACCTGGCAATCAAAACATTTGTAAACAAAATACTACAAATCCCCTTGCACATCAAACCATTTAAGCTATATACAACAAATATGTTCCGAATCTGGCTGGGAAAGAAATCCAAAGTCCACAGAAATTAAATTATATATAAAGAATCTGTCATTACAGTACTACAGTATGCACTCCACCATAAACACTAGAATCAAAATCTTGTCACGAAATATATAATTTTTTGTATCCTGTGTCCCAGACCAGTGGCTCAGATTATGCTAGTTCAAAGCTAACAACCAAAGTAGATGTATGAATAACTGGTTTATAATAAAACTGATTAAGCGTCAAATCCGAGGACGACTCCGCTGCCCTCAGGATATCTTCCACTTAAAACCCCAAAAGAACCTTAGAGGCCATAGCCACATGAGCAGAGTGTACATTCTGCTTGTGTGGCTATTGCCTCTAATGCCCTTTGCTACTAACATAAATACCTGCCTCAGCCATAACCCATCTGACCCACCGGGCCAGATTGGCAGCTGCCACAGGTTTTACATTTTTTTGTATAGCAATCAAAAGTTCACCATTCGAATCAGCAAGTAACAATCTAGTACAGTTCTCATGAGTTTTAAACATCTTGCTACACAACGTCTCGTCATGAGGAAAAGCAGGCTAATCAGTGCATGTAATAAGCTGGCTCTTCTTTTAGTGGGCTAAAAAGAGGTACACTGTGTAAAGAGTCCAAGCAAAATCCAGAGGAATTGGATGCACAAATGACAACCCAAATGCTCGCTTTTGTGGTATTGTGGGTGAGCAGTTACGCCTAGTGGAGGGTAGTGCTAAGCATGTATTGCACACACAGGCAGGCAGTAAGTGACGCACTCAAACAAAATCAGGCACCAATTTATAAAAAGAACACATACTTCTATGTACATTTTGATTCAAAGATCACTGGAGTAAGATTTACTTTGAGTTATGAATCTCTATAGTTTTTAAAAGTTGACAGTGCGTTTTTCGGAGCGTTAATGTCATCCTATGGGGGGGGGGGAAACATAAACTGCATGCAGTTACTTGGTAGGGACTTACAGGACCCATCTTGAGTTAAAGGCAGTATGGGCAAGGTCCAAAGCAGCACCAACAGGTCACTTCGGGAGGCACTAAGGCATCTGGGTGTAGTTGCTTTTCAGCCTCCGGTGCCCTAATGTTGTCCTATGGACTGCACTGCATACGGTACTTAGCAACAACTTAAAGGACTGTTCTTCTGGACTTGGTGACTGTGAGTGCTCCTGGTGGAGAAACCCCCAACACCTCAAAGCACCTCTGCACCCTTCTCCCCTGGCCTGTGGAGAAGAGGACCTGAGGTGTCCCCACTTCCCCGAGCATCTCAAGACTTGAACCCACCTGTTGGTTCTCCTTGACGGGACTCCCTGTCCAAGCCTGCAGCCTCTTTTCAACTGGACCGATCCCTATTGACTAACATTGGGTACCCAATGCTGTACCACACCTTGCACCCGGCTGCCCGGTGTGACCTGTTGGTGTGGTGCTAACCCTTGCCCAATACTTAACTTACGTTCAGGAGGTCATGTAAGTCGCTGTACTATACCTGTTAGCCATATTTGATTTTCCTCCATAGGATAACCTTTCAGCTTCCAAAAACTGCACTGTCGACTTTTCAAAAGTAAAGATTTTTTTCTTGCAAAACATACTTACCAGATTGTATTGATTCTGCTGCCTAAACATATATAAACATACTTGTTTTTTGTAAATTGGCATTGATGTCCTTATTGAGTTGCGTTTGCGTATCATTTATTGACTGTGTATTTGCAAATGTCTAACACTCCTCTAATAAGCCTAGGGATGCTCAACCGCACTACCCCCTAAAAGTGCACTTTTGGGTTGCAAGGGCAAGCCCCTCTCCGCTGGTTAGGAACCCCTGGACTCTTTGGACAATGTATCTCATTTTGATAAATAAAGAGCCAGCTTCCTACACCTGTTAGTACCCTTTTTGGGGTCCCTGGCATATTTCTTCAAAAAGGTTAGTACTCTGGTCTCTATTCAGGATCGAGACCATCTTGTCTGGGAGTCAGGTCTGGGGCATTCAGCACACAATCTTTTATGACCTCTTTGTCAAAACTCTTTCTCAGACTGCTGCCTGTACTCTGCCACAGCTGGGGCAGGAGACCACTCTGAGGCCTTGGGTGGGTAATCTCCATAGGTGCAAACTGTAAAGGATTGGAGCTTCTAGGCCCAAGTTGCACTTTGGGGAGATCACAGGATTTCTTTTCTTGACTTTTTTTTTTTGGGTTGTTTTGGGGGATCTAAGTAGAGGAATGAGAGGAGGTAGAGTCACTGTCATAATCACCCTGGCCAGGCTCTGAGTCAGGGGCTGTGAAGGTCCATGGGCACTATCTATGAACTCCCAGCCAATCCTGAGAGTTGAGCCAGAACCTTGGCATGATGCCCATTCTGCAGTTTAATAGGATTCTTTTGAGGACTCTAGGAACTCCCCTGAGTGGAAGTGGAGGAACCCGAGGCAGATTTCTTCATTTTGATCAAATGCTCCAACTGATCAGTAATGGGTTGAAGAGCAAAAGCCATGGCCTGACTGACCGATTATTTAAATAGAAATGTGTAAATATAATCTTTTTTTTTTTTTTTTTTTTTTACTGACATGTCCATAGTCTCCTCAAAACCATCAAAATATTCACCTTCCTCCTCAAAAGTTCTATGCCATGTGGAGTCATAGGGCTCCGAGGCAGACATGATGGCAATTACCAAGTCTTCAGACACAGGAAGTAGAAAGAGTTGGCAATGAAACCCAAAATAGCATTCTGAAGGAGAAGCGAGCACTTCCCAGGCACAGCCGGTCACCAGATTTCTTGCAGCACCCAGTAGGTCCTGCAGGGAGGGGTGTTAAGTTCCTAGGCCAAAGATTCCAAAAAGGATTGTGACTGCAACAAAAAGTTCTCCAAAATGTTATGCCAGGAATAGAGCAGGGAGAATGAGCCAGACGTGGTGTATAGATTGTCCCTGAGGTTGGAGGTGGGGATGGGGCGTCTGATTTGGAACCTCTTGCTGGCTCCCAGTCAGTGACTGCAGCCACGTTCAACCACCACAGAGCTGCGAAGGAGGGTCAGGCTGTAGACTGCAAAGGATGGCTGCACACGGCACCCAATTGGACTACACATGCTCAGGCCTCGCACCCAAAGGGCACACAACGATCTGAGACAACTGCTAAAATGAGCAAGCAGAGAGGCTCACAACTAAGTATTTTATGGAGAGGAAGGAGAAAGTGGGCACTCACAAATATGACCAAATGAGCCAATGCAGTAGCAGTGAAAAACAAATCAATGTAGAAATGTAAGAATCTATAGATAAAGCAATCCACAAAGCATTAATGTTGACTGCCAAGCAGCAAAGAAAGAGGCAGCTAGATGGTGTTACTCTGATTTGACTGCATGGAGGAGGGCGGACTGGGGAGGTGGTGTTAATGTGAAATGTGTTTTGATATCCATATGGCCTTTAGTTTTTTGTTCATAACTGTTTTGATATTTTCTGGTTTTGGCAGTAAAGGAAGAGCAGCATAATCGGACCCTCTGGTCCTGACATAGAATCAAATGGAAACGCACCCAAACTTTTGTGTGTAGCAGATGAATATAAGCAATTGAATAATCCATAGATGTAAGGTTCCTGACGCAACTGTAGCCTCTATTTCATATTTCCCCCTGCCCTTTCATTAAATGAGAGGCATTAATGTCTCACTTGGCTCTTCCTGTATGTCCACATAACCATAATTGGCTCTAGCATTTAATTCAATCAATGACTATTGTAGATGGAATAGTGTACCAAAAAACGTGTTTTGCGCCTTTCAAACTTCATTTATACTGCCCAACTTTCTCCATGAGCTTTTTTAATCGGTGTCTCCTCATGATACTCAAGGCCATATGTCCCTGATGCAGCCAAGTCTTTCTATGCCCATTGCATAACTGGAATTCTGTGCACTTTGAATTCTGAGGGTACTCCAAATCTGGATAATTTGAGGAAACCTTGTTCCTGGTTTCTCGTCACTGGTTCTTCTTAGGATTTTGTCCAGTTATCTGTGCCAAGAAGCACTACAGTTACATATTCACAAAGAGATTTCCCCTTTGCAGGCCAGTCATTCTGCCTTTGTCAGATAAAAAAATATTTTTTCCTTTGATTTGACTTTGAAAAGCATAATGTTGATAATATTGAAGTTTGTAATTTTTGGCATTTTAACTGTAAGCCAATTTCCAGCCCACTTGTCACATGTTTTTGCTTTGGATTTTTCTCCTCTCCAGGATCGTGCCCACAGGATCGGCCAAACCAAGACTGTTAGAGTTTTTCGCTTTATCACCGATAACACTGTGGAAGAAAGAATAGTGGAGCGTGCTGAAATGAAACTCCGGCTCGATTCAATAGTTATTCAGCAGGGTATGATTGGCTTGCCTTACGACGTGCACATTTTGTTTCCAAACTTAACATCAGTTACCTGTTTTGGATGCTCAAAAGTTGTAGTTCATTCAGTGTTTTAGATGCTTTTAATATTTGCATGATGTAAGGAAATGCCTCCTTGGCATGGTTGACCCCTGACTTTTTGCCTTTGCTGATGCTATGTTTACAATTGAAAGTGTGCTGAGGCCTGCTAACCAGGCCCCAGCACCAGTGTTCTTTCCCTAACCTGTACTTTTGTATCCACAATTGGCAGACCCTGGCATCCAGATAAGTCCCTTGTAACTGGTACTTCTAGTACCAAGGGCCCTGATGCCAAGGAAGGTCTCTAAGGGCTGCAGCATGTCTTATGCCACCCTGGAGACCTCTCACTCAGCACAGACACACTGCTTGCCAGCTTGTGTGTGCTAGTGAGAACAAAACGAGTAAGTCGACATGGCACTCCCCTCAGGGTGCCATGCCAGCCTCTCACTGCCTATGCAAGTATAGGTCAGTCACCCCTCTAGCAGGCATTACAGCCCTAAAGCAGGGTGCACTATACCATAGGTGAGGGTACCAGTGCATGAGCATGGTACCCCTACAGTGTCTAAACAAAACCTTAGACGTAAGTGCAGGGTAGCCATAAGAGTATATGGTCTGGGAGTTTGTCAAACACGAACTCCACAGCACCATAATGGCTACACTGAAAACTGGGAAGTTTGGTATCAAACTTCTCAGCACAATAAATGCACACTGATGCCAGTGTACATTTTATTGCAAAATACACCCCAGAGGGCACCTTAGAGGTGCCCCCTGAAACTTAACCGACTGTCTGTGTAGGCTGACTAGTTCCAGCAGCCTGCCACACTAGAGACATGTTGCTGGCCCCATAGGGAGAGTGCCTTTGTCACTCTGAGGCCAGTAACAAAGCCTGCACTGGGTGGAGATGCTAACACCTCCCCCAGGCAGGAGCGGTAACACCTGGCGGTGAGCCTCAAAGGCTCACCCCTTTGTCACAGCACCACAGGACACTCCAGCTAGTGGAGTTGCCCGCCCCCTCCGGCCCCGGCCCCCCCTTTTGGCGGCAAGGCCGGAGAAAATAATGAGAATAACAAGGAGGAGTCACTGGCCAGTCAGGACAGCCCCTAAGGTGTCCTGAGCTGAGGTGACTCTAACTTTTAGAAATCCTCCATCTTGCAGATGGAGGATTCCCCCAATAGGGTTAGGATTGTGACCCCCTCCCCTTGGGAGGAGGCACAAAGAGGGTGTACCCACCCTCAGGGCTAGTAGCCATTGGCTACTAACCCCCCAGACCTAAACACGCCCTTAAATTTAGTATTTAAGGGCTACCCTGAACCCTAGAAAATTAGATTTCCTGAACCTACAAAGAAGGACTGCCTAGCTGAAAAACCCTGCAGAGGAAGAACAGAAGACACCAACTGCCTTGGCTCCAGAAACTCACCGGCCTGTCTCCTGCCTTCCAAAGAATCCTGCTCCAGCGACGCCTTCCAAGGGACCAGCGACCTCTGAATCCTCTGAGGACTGCCCTGCTTCGAAAAAGACAAACTCCCGAGGACAGCGGACCTGCTCCAAAAAGACTGCAACTTTGTTCCAAGGAGCAGTTTTAAAGAACCCTGCAACTCCCCGCAAGAAGCGTGAGACTTGCAACACTGCACCCGGCGACCCCGACTCGACTGGTGGAGAACCAACACTTCAGGGAGGACCCTCCGGTGACTCTACGACTGTGAGTACCAAAAGTTGTCCCCCCTGAGCCCCCACAGCGACGCCTGCAGAGGGAATCCCGAGGCTTCCCCTGACCGCGACTCTCTGAAACCTAAGTCCAGACGCCTGGAAAAGACCCTGCACCCGCAGCCCCCAGGACCTGAAGGACCGGACTTTCAGTGCAGGAGTGACCCCCAGGAGGCCCTCTCCCTTGCCCAGGTGGTGGCTACCCCGAGGAGCCCCCCCTTGCCTGCCTGCACCGCTGAAGAGACCCCTTGGTCTCTCATAGACTAACATTGAAAACCCGACGCTTGTTTCTACACTGCACCCGGCCGCCCCCGCGCTGCTGAGGGTGAAATTTCTGTGTGGGCTTGTGTCCCCCCCGGTGCCCTACAAAACCCCCCTGGTCTGCCCTCCGAAGACGCGGGTACTTACCTGCAAGCAGACCGGAACCGGGGCACCCCCTTCTCTCCATTGAAGCCTATGCGTTTTGGGCACCACTTTGAACTCTGCACCTGACCGGCCCTGAGCTGCTGGTGTGGTAACTTTGGGGTTGCTCTGAACCCCCAACGGTGGGCTACCTTGGACCAAGAACTGAACCCTGTAAGTGTCTTACTTACCTGGTAAAACTAACAAAAACTTACCTCCCCCAGGAACTGTGAAAATTGCACTGTGTCCACTTTTAAAATAGCTATTTGTGAATAACTTGAAAAGTATACATGCAATTGAAATGATTCAAAGTTCCTAATGTACTTACCTGCAATACCTTTCAAACAAGATATTACATGTTAAATTTGAACCTGTGGTTCTTAAAATAAACTAAGAAAAGATATTTTTCTATAACAAAACCTATTGGCTGGATTTGTCTCTGAGTGTGTGTACCTCATTTATTGTCTATGTGTATGTACAACAAATGCTTAACACTACTCCTCGGATAAGCCTACTGCTCGACCACACTACCACAAAATAGAGCATTAGTATTATCTATTTTTACCACTATTTTACCTCTAAGGGGAACCCTTGGACTCTGTGCATGCTATTCCTTACTTTGAAATAGCACATACAGAGCCAACTTCCTACACATGACATCTGCTATAATTTAAGTGCTCTTTTTAGGAGTACTCTCTGCAGCTTGGAAGGGTTGTGCTGTCCTTTCTTGTATGTTTGTTCTGCCCTGACCTATGGTTTTCCTCCTCTGACCGCTACAATCTGAGAGTGCCCTGGAGATGCTTGCTTGGAGAAGCTGACTCTGTAGGAAGCTGGCCTGGTGGAGGTAAGACATCACACTATATATGTACAGTAGCAATCACAAACCGGCATAAAAAGTAATAGAAAACAGTAAAAAGCAATAGACAATAATGAGGGGATGGGGACCAAACCATAGACTAAAAGTGGAATGCAAAAGTTGGGTCCCCACCCAAGGAAGTAGAACCGGTAGAGGTAAGCTGTGGAAACCTGGAAACCCCAGAGGTAAGTACTAGAGTGCCCCCCAGCGACCAGGAGAAAAGAGGTAAGTTACTTTTTTTTCTCCAACCCACCTAAAGTCCTAAAAAGAAGGATATTGCAACACCCAGAAAAGACTGCAAGAAACCAGCAGTGGATTCCTGAAGAGGATCTTGAAAAAGAAGGGGACCAGGTCCTGTACTCTTGGAAGTGTCCAGTGGTGGCAGGAGCCACTACCCACCTGTCTGTGGGTGTAGGAGTTGGTCGACTGTAGGATGAAGACTGTCAGCAGTGCAGCCCTGGAGTCGAAGAGTTCCTCGAGGGTGCAGTCGACGTCTCATGCCGGATGGAAGATTGCAGACCCTCTGTGTATTGGAAAAGCCACCAACAAGCCTTGGCAAAGGCAAGAGTCGCAGTAAACAAAAAGTGGAGCTGCCGGGGACCAGCAAGGTCCAGGTGGACTCAACCCACAGAGGGGAGTCCCAGGGGACCCTCAGCAATGCAGAGAGTATACAGAAGAGGTGGCCTCGTAGAGGACCAACTGGAAGAGGACCCAGGAGTTGCAGAGGAGCCCACGCAGCACAACTGAAGAAGGGTCCCATGCAGCAGGAGAAGCACGCAGAGGGCTGTGCGTCGAAGGGAAGAGTGGTGGAGTCTGGGGCTACACGGAGCTTGAAGATCCCTTAGAGGAAATGTCAACAATCCTTGGTAGCTGCAAGAGGCGCGGTGCACGGGGGTACTGTCCTGTGTGGGATTACCTTCATCAAAGTTGGACAGCTAGCAGAGAGGACCAAGGGACCCTTCAGACCACCACCAGTGATGCAGGATCCACGCAGCTCAGGATGAGCAGAGATACACGCAGTTGGTCTCTGCGGATGCAGGGGAGTGACTCCTTCACTCCAAGGGAGATTCCTTCTTCCTTCTTTTGCAGACAAAAGACTTGCCGCCCTCAGAGGATGCACAGCTGGGGAAATGTTGCAGTTGCTGGAAGGAGCCGGAGAAACAACGTTTCAGAGTTGCAAAGGAGTCCTGCTGGAGTATTGCCCGTCTAATCTGGGGCTCCACCCAAGAGGGAGACCCTAAATAGCCCTGGAAGGAGAATTGGTTGCCTAGCCAGGTGACCACCTATCAGGAGGAGGCAGTGACGTCACCTGCCTGACCTGGCCACTCGGATGCTCCCAGGGGCCTCAGCCCACCTTGCATTCAAGATGGCATAATCCAGGGGCCATCTGAAGGAGCTCTGGGCACCACCCCTGGGGTGGTGGTGGACAGGGGAGTGGTTAGGTAGTGACCTATGTCCAGTACATGTGTAAAATGGTGTCCCCGCACTCATAAAGTCCAGGAAAATTAGCTGTATTTCGTAGGGGCACCTTTACTCATGCAGGGGTGCCGTCACACACCGGTACCTGCACCCTGTCCTCTGGGCTGGGAGGGCCTTCTATGGGGGTGACTTGCAGTGACCTGTAGTGAAAGGGTGCATGCACATTTTTATGCAGGATGCAATGGCAGACACATGTTACATGGACTCCGATGGGTTGCAGTATACATGCTGCAGCCCATGGGGAACCCCTGGTGCACCCAATACCCTGGGTACCATATAATAGGGACTTATAAGAGGGCACCAGTATGCCAAATGTGGGGTGTAAGGAAATGCCTCCTTGGCATGGTTACCCCCTAACCTTTTGACTTTGCTAAGATTTGATTGAAAGTGTGCTTGGACCCTGCTAACCAGACCCCAGCACCAGTGTTCTTTCCCTAAACTGTACCTTTGCTTCCACAATTGGCACAGCCCTGGCACTCGTCGTTTGTAAATGGTACCAAGGGCCCGATGCCACGGAAGGTCTCTAAGGGCTGCAGCATGTCTTATGCCACCCTGGGGACCCCTCACCACATGCACACTGCCTCACATCTTGTGTGTGCTGGTGGGGAGAAAAGGGCTAAGTCAGCATGGCACTCCCCTTAGAGTGCCATGCCAACCTCACACTGCCTGTGGCATAGGTAAGTCACCCCTCTAGCAGGCCTTACAGCCCTAAGGCAGGGTGCACTATACCACAGGTGAGGGCATATGGGCATGAGCACTATGCCCCTACAGTGTCTAAGCAAAACCTTAGACATTGTAAGTGCAGGGTCGCCATAAGAGAATATGGTCTGGGAGTTTGTCAAACACGAACTCCACAGTTCCATAATGGCTACACTGAAATCTTGGAAGTTTGGTATCAAACTTCTCAGCACAATAAATGCACACTGATGCCAGTGTGCAATTTATTGTAACATGCAGCCATTGGCTACTGCCCTCACAGACCTAAACACACCCCTAAATTGAGTATTTAGGGGCTCCCAGAACCGAGGAAAATAGATTCCTGCAACCTAAAGAAGGACTGCTGACCTGAAGCCCTGCAGTGAAGACGGAGACCACTGATTTGGCCCCAGCCCCACCGACCTGTCTCCCTACTTCAAAGAAAACTGCAACAGCAACGCATCCAACAGGGTCCAGCGACCTCTGAAGCCTCAGAGGACTACCCTGCATCTAAAGGACCAAGAAGCTCCTGAGAACAGTGGCCCTGTTCAAGAAACTGCAACTTTTGGAAAAAAAGAAGCAACTTTTAAAGAAGACACGTTTCCCTCCGGAAGCGTGAGACTTTCCACTCTTCCGCAGGTCGAGCCGGGGGCATCGGGTGCAAACTAACACTACAGGGAGGACTCCTCAGCGACTGCGAGCCCGTGAGTAGCCAGAGTTGAGCCCCCACAGCGACGCCTGCAGAGGAAATCCAGAGTCTCCCCCTGACTGCTACTGCCTGCTTCAAGGAACCAGACGCTTGGGAACCACACTGCACCTGCAGCCCCAAGACCTGAAGGAACCGAACTCCTGTGCAGGAGCGACCCTCTGCCTAGCCCAGGTGGTGGCTACCCCGAGGAGCGCCCCCCCCCGGTGCCTGCCTGCATCGTTGAAGAGACCCCCGGGTCTCCCACTCCCATTGATTCCTATTAGAAAACCGACACCTGTTTGCACTCTGCACCCGTCCGCCCCTGTGCCGCTGAGGGTGTACTTTCTGTGCCTGCTTGTCCAAAACCCCCCTGGTCTGCCCTCCGATGTCACCTGCTGGTAGACTGGAACCGGGGCACCCCTAATTCTGTTGAAGCCTATGTGTTTTGGGCACCACTTTGACCTCTGCACCTGTCCGGCCCTGAGCGGCTGGTGTGGTAACTTTGGGGTTGCCTTGAACCCCCAACGGTGGGCTACCTTAGACCCAACTTTGAACCCTGTAAGTGTTTTACTTACCTGTGAACTTAACATTTACTTAGCTCCCCCAGGGACTGTTGATTTTTGCACTGTCAACTTTTAAAATAGCTTATTGCCATTTTTGTCAAAACTGTACATGCTATTGTGATAATTCAAAGTTCCTAGAATGCCTGAGTGAAATACCTTTTATTTAAAGTATTGTTTGTAAATCTTGAACCAGTGGTTCTTAAAATAAACTAAGAAAATATATTTTTCTATATAAAAACCTTTTGGCCTGGAGTAAGTCTTTGAGTGTGTGTTCCTCATTTATTGCCTGTGTGTGTGTGTGTGTGTGTGTACAACAAATGCTTAACACTACCCTCTGATAAGCCTACTGCTTAATAGAGCACAAAATAGAGCATTAGAATTATCTAATTTTGCCACTATCTTATTTCTAAGGGGAACTCTTGGACTCTGTGCACACTTTCATACTTTGAAATAGTATATGCAGAGCAACTTCCTACATGGGATGTTTGTGGTCCAAGCAACCAAGTTTAAAGGGAGAGAGCCCAGTCACTGGGGTCCTGGTTACCAGGATCCCAGTGAACACTGACCAGCAAAAAGTGGGGGTAACCATGCTAATATGAAGCTAGTTTCCTGCAGGCCTTAACAGTGGTCACCCAAAATGAATGCTCCTCTGAGTGAGGGTCACTACGTACCCCTCATCCGAGGCCACCTGTTGTGGGTTCAGAACATAGAGCCTCCATGGCATCAATCCAGTGTTAAAAGAATTGAATAGAATCTGTTATCAAATTTTTTTTATGTCTCACTCTGGTTGCACCCTGCTGGCCCACTTGTGTAAAGTGCTGCTTCTTTTTGCTAACCTAGACCCTTGCACTGTTATCCAGCACTCGTGTTAGATGCGGTTGTGAGCCAGTGTAACACATCTATGGTGGGTGGGTGAGTGACCATAATGTGGCAGCCTATGAGATCCTTTTTGAAGACCCCCCTGGCCTGGCATATCCAAGATGGAAACTGAACTATTTTCCCAGGAAGTGGATGTAGATGGTTAATATTCCTGTTGGTGGAGGGAGGGGGATCCAGTCATTTAAGGGAGAAGTGTGAAGACAGGGCTCCTCTAGATATTTGCTGAGGTATTTGGGTCGTGAGGAGCTGATTAGTCTTCATCACTGTAATTTGGTGTATGGTAGATGGAGGAGGCTGCAGGCTCTGTTGTAAAAAGTGATGAAGTTGCCTTTGGTGGTGCAGAAACGTCACACCTCTTTGTGCACCTTTGTGTACTTCAGGATAGAGAACCCAGTACTACCTGCTGTGTGAAACCTTAATGAACACACTGTCTGGAGAACAGCCTTGGATGGGCCCTTGAAAGCAGACCCCTCTCAAATGGGTACTACGGTTTGAGGCAGTGTATAAAGCTGTGACCACCAACCACCCCACTTTGTTCCAGTTTCAAGTTCTCTATGACCAAGGGAAGGGAGTTCTCAACTGAGTACTGAGCACTGTTGTGCCACCAGGGTTGTGTCTCGCTGACAGCGAGCCTCCCAGAGGTGAGAGAACATCTGAACAGTCTGGATTTCTTGCCCTGAAGTGCCTTAAAGCCTACCCAGTGCAGCAGCTGTAAGATGACACCTGCATTTGTTGCTGAATATTGGCTGCACCTGGCCTGCCAGACTGAAATGGAGCTTCCATTTCTCTGCAGCTTTCCCCCGGTGTGTGGGAGAACCCCTTGTGATGCATGGCAGCAGACAAAAGGAATTGTGAGAGTGGACTTTACCCAAATTCACTTTGCTCCTGAATTGCCCTTAGAGCAAGGAAAACCCAGTAGTCGGGAAGGGATGGTGAGATAACAGAGTGGTTGTAGCGACCACAGGAAATACCACCAGTAACACCAAATATGTGACTATTGGAGTGTGTAGAATTTATTACAACAGTGATATTAAAGTAATTTTTCAAAGACACAAAGTGGGCTGCACATTCACTTTGTGTCTGTTGATAGACCACCTTGCTGATCAGCATGACTCCTTGCCCACCTGAAGGTCAAGTGTGGCAAAGATGTCACTTAGCCCAGTTTGCAGAGCCAAGGGCTGGCCCCAGGACTTAGGCAGCAAATAAACTCAACCCCTGTTATTGAGGCCCAGTAGTCACTGCCTGCCTCACAAGCGCAGAGTCTGACAGGCACTGTACTTTTTACCTCTGTTCTTCATAATACTGCCCACTGGCTGTTTCTAATGAACTCTGTTCAGTGCTCTGTATCTGGTGTCCATTGCTTATGTCCTACATGCCATGTTACGGTTTGTGTGTTCTCTCCCATAAGGTCTGAGTAAATTGCGGTATCAGTTTTGGGTAGTATGCCTGTGCTACTGGATGTTGGGTTTCCTTGTGTATTTGACTTGTGTAGTGAGCTGTCTGTGTATATGATATATCAAAATTAGCTATATCCTGCAGAGTCCAGGGGGTTCCCTTACTAGTAGACAGGTTTGCTGTAGCAATCCCAATGTGCTTAAAAAAAAAAAAAAAAAAGTAATGTTTTATTAAGGGGATTAGTGTGGTCGAACAGCCTTAGGCATGTCAAAGAGGAGTGTTAGACATCTGCAAATAAACAGTATATAAATGTGTAGCAGGTTGGCATAGTTTATGGCGTACACCTATGATGTGGCACCCTCTACTAAGTCCAGGCATCCCTTCGTTATAGTGAATAGGTGTCCAGATAACAACAGCTCTCTAGGTGTAGCCGAGGCGAGCAGCTGAAGCTTATCCTGGAGTTATGTAAAGCACTTGCAATAGCACAGTAGTCGGTCAGTCACTGTTGACAAGAAAGAACCACACCAGGTGTTGTAAAAATAAAGGTTTATTTATTACAGCACTAAAGTTACTCCAAAATTAGTATCTCCACCTGGAGATATCAACACACAAAAATATACACTTTAACAGTCAGCAAAAGCATAAAAATGCATGGCGCCCTATGAGAGGGGGATGGGGGAGGGTAAATCGTATACTAAAAGTGGTATAGGAATAAAGGTGCCCAAACAAGGTAAGTGTTAGGGTCCAGGGTTTGGGGAATAGGAAATTACCAAAGGTAGGTACTAGAAATCCCACAGGCGCCCGGGTGCAGAGCTGTTACTGAGTGGGGTGTCCCAGAGGCTAACACAGGACTGTTGTTTTTATGGATTCAGGATCCTTCCCAGTGGACCACAAGGAAACCAGTTGGCACAAAGAATGTTGGAGAGTGCCCCTACCTGTGGATACCTAGGAGTACCTATACCAGGGAGCCCAGTTGCATAGGGGTGAGGTGGTGTCGGAAACCCTCGAGGTCAATGGAAGCCTCTGTTGTCACGAACTGTGGACCAGGCCGGTGAAACCAGGAGGTGGAGAGCCTGAAAAAGGAGACTGTGTCCAAACTACTCAGATGTGCAGGTAGGCAATGCTCACCCTCTTGGAGGTGAAGTTCCACAGGAGAGTAAAGGAAGAAATCCACCTGGGGAGTCAAGGGGGATGCTGGAGTTCCTTGGAGTAGACCACTAGCTTTCCCACGTCAGTCGCCAGATTGCAGGAGAGTCAGTGGCCAGCAGGACCACCAACAAGCCTTGGCAAATGCAAATAGCTGATGCAAGGAAGATTGCAGGTTTTGGAGGACCAGCAAGGTCCTTGTTACTTCACCCTTAGCAGGCCTTCAGCAGTGAGTAATGCCATCTGAAGTCGTAGGAGCCCCCACAAGAGACCCACTGGCAGTAGGCGCAGGGAGGCCTCAGCAGCACAACAAAATAGGAGTCCCACGTCGCAGGAACTGCTGAGTGGAAGCTGAATCCGGATTTGCGGAGTGCTGGAGGCTGGATCTTCTAGGACCTCGAATATCTCTTAGGGGGGGGAAGAGCCAACAAGCCTTGTCAAGTGCAACAGTCGCAGTGCACAGGGGTTCCGTTCCAGTGGCTGCAGCAAGGGCCCACCGTTTCCCAAGTTGGTCAGAAGACAAGTTGGACCCGGAGAGGACCACAGAACCACCACCTGTGAGCAGAGTCTTTACGTTGTCTGTGGGACAGCAGGATCCACCAACCAGTCGTCTTGAGGTGTCTGTGGATGCTGGGAAGTGACTCCTTCACTCCAGGGAGATTCCCTTCATGCTTCCTGGTGCAAACAGTCCTTGTGACCCTGGAGGATGCACAGACATGGATGTTGCAGAAATATTGCAGGAGCTGGAGGAACATGTTGCAGTGGGAGCTCTCCCAACTGGATACAGTCATGCTTCAGTTCCAAAAGCAGACCAGCAGCGATTTCATACGCCAGACGCAGAAGATGTCTTGCAGAGTTCCTTGTAGAGTCCTGCTCGACGAACCTGAGGACCCACCCTTTGGGTAGCCCTTAAGTAACCGTAAAAGGGGGTTGGTCACTCTCAGAGGTAACCCACCTATCAGAGGAGTCCGATGTCATCTACCTGCCCTAAGCAGTCATATGCTCCCAGGGGCCTCTGCACAGTTTATTTTCAAGTTGGCAGAATCAAGTGGCCTCCTGGCAGAGCTCTGTGCACCTCCGTAGGGAAGGAGCCAGGCAGGGGAGGTGGTCACACCCCCCTGCTCCCCCTCCCCCTGTCCTTTGTGTGGCTTCATGCCAGAGCGGGAACCAGTGCCAACCGGATTATGCAGGGGGGGGGGGGGAATTAAAGCAGTCTGGTGGCTCTCAGTGGCCACCCTAGCACAGGAACGCCTGTTTCAAAGGGTGCGGTGGTCACGCCTCTCCCTTGCAGGAAATCCTTTGTTCTGCCTTCCCCGCTTGAGTTAGGCTCACCAGCAGGAGGGCAGAACAGTGTCTGGGGTCAGCAGCAGCCATACCCTATAAGGCAGCACAGGCAGAACTGGGGATCCTCCAAAGAACCCCCAGAGTACATGGGGATCACGCAACTATCACTCTAATCGGTGTAGTTGCATGATTCCAACATGTTTGATTCCAACATGTTTGATTCCAAACATGTAAAAAGGGTTGCAGAAGCCATTATGTAGTTGGACCACTCATGTTGACCAGTGTCCACTACATACCTTAAGATGGCTTCCCCGCACTTACAATTTAAACCAAGGGCGGCCATTCCAAGACCCAGTGCCTCAATACGTGATCACAACAGATGCTTCCATGATAGGGTGGGGAGCACACCTCAACCAGCACAGCATACAGGGACAATGGGACGTTCAACAAAGGCAACTGCATATAAATCATTTAGAGCTGTTAGCAGTGTTTCTAGCATTGAAAGCATTTCAACCGCTAATAGCCCACAAACACATTCTTGTCAAAACCGACAACATGACAACAATGTATTACCTAAACTAACAGGGAGGGACACACTCATCACAACTGTGTCTCTTAGCACAAAAGATTTGGCATTGGGCGATTCACAATCACATTCGCCTAATAGCACAGTACATCCCAGGGATTCAAAACCAGTTAGCCGACAATCTCAGTTGAGATCACCAACAAACACACAAATGGGAAATTCTTCCCCAGATACTACAAACTTACTTTCGAAGCTGGGGAACGCCACAAATAGACCTAGTCGCAACAAAAGAAAACTCAAAATGCCAAAACTTTGCGTCCAGGTATCCACACCCTCAGTCCAAGGGCAATGCTTTATGGATGAGTTGGTCAGGGATGTTTGCTTACGCTTTTCCCCCTCTCCCACTCCTTCCTTAATAAACAAATTGAGTCACAACAAACTCAAACTGATATTAATAGCACCAACCTGGGCCCGTCAGCCATGGTATACACCACTACTAATCCTGATCGGTAGTACCTCATATCAAACTACCAAACAGACCAGATCTGTTAACTCAACACAAACAGATCAGACACCTGAATCCAGCATCGCTCAATCTAGCAATCTGGCTCCTGAGGTCTTAGAATTTGGACATTTAGACCTTGCACAAGAATGTATGGAGGTCATTAAACAAGCTAGAAAACCTACTACAAGACATTGTTACGCAAACAAATGGAAAAGATTTGTTTATTACTGCCATATTAATCAAATTCAACCACTACATGCTTCTGCAAAAAACATTGTAGGCTATTTATTACACTTACAAACATTCAAACCTAGCATTTTCTTCTATCAAAATACATCTCACAGCAATATCTGCTTACCGGCAGATTAAACATTCAACATCACTCTTTAGAATCCCAGTCATCAAAGCATTTATGGAGGGTTTAAAAAGAATCCTACCCCCAAGAACACCACCAGTTCCCTCGTGGAACCTCAATATTGTATTAACAAGACTCATGCGTCCACCATTTGAACCCATGCACTCTTGTGATATGCAATACTTAACCTGGAAAGTAGCCTTCCTAGTAGCTATCACATCTCTTAGAAAGGTAAGCGAAATACAAGTATTCACTATACAAGAACCCTTTATACAAATACATAAACATAAAGTGGTGCTCCGTACAAATCCAAAGTTCTTACCAAAAGTCATATCACGTTCCACCTAAACCAAACAGTGGAACTCCCAGACTTTTTTTCCACAACCAGACTCAGTAGCCGAAAGAGCCTTACCTACATTAGACATCTGCAGCGTCTCATGCCACGAACAGATATATATATGGAAAATCTCCCTTACTCAGTGTACGTGTGTGTATGTATGTATATATATATGTTCGATGGCATGTGTAGCTGCAGATACACATGCTGTGCACAGTCCGCCATCTGGTGTTGGGCTCGGAGTGTTACAAGTTGTTTTTCTTCGAAGAAGTCTTTTCGAGTCACAAGACCAAGGGGCTCCTCCCATTTCGACTCCATTGCGCATGGGCGTCGACTCCATCTTAGATTGTTTTTTTCCGCCATCGGGTTCGGACGTGTTCCTTTTCGCTCCGTATTTCGAATCTGGAAAGTTAGCTAGTTATCGGAAAATTTGACGGTATTGTTCGCGCTCGGTACCGGTTTAGTGTTAGCACATCGACACCGAAAAAAAGAAGCGCTCCGGCGGCCCTTTGGGGCTTCCACTCTTCAGCAGGGCCTGGTCGGCTCAACCGCGTCCATCTCCAAACCTCATGGACCGGACCCCCTTCCGTTTCTGCCCGAATTGCCACGCAAAGTATCCTTATACAGACCAACACTTGTTCCGTAATCTGTGTCTATCACCGGAACACAGGGAGGATACTTGCGAGGCCTGTCGGGCATTTCGATCGAAGAAGACCCTATGCGATGGAAGTGCTAGAAGACTCCAGATGGCGTTGACACTGGCCAGACAGATCGTCGAGGAAGAAGAGAGATTCTCCATTCAAGATTCGGACTCGGACGAGTCCGAAACTGAGCAGCTGAAGGCGCAGCAACAAACTGAGTAAATCAGCCCCGGCAAAGACTCACTCAAATTATAAAGCCGAAGGGGATGCCACTGCCAACAGGCCATGGCTTTACCCGAAAACACAGTGACCAAACATCTGCACCGAAAAAAGCCTCCCAGCAGCCGAAGACATCCGACCCCGGTCGAGATACCGGCTCCGAACCATCTCGGCACCAAGAGTTTGACACCCCCCAAAGTAAAAAAAAAAAAAAAAAGTTTCCTCGGAGCCGAAAAAGAGCATACCGAAACCTTCGGTGTCGAAACATGCAGCCTCTGAGCTGAAAACAGGCTCCTATACAGAAGATCACGGCTTTTCCAGCCAAATGCAATGGCACAGATTTGAGCAGGAACTAGGCATGGGAGAGCCAGACCATACCCAAAGGAGGTTGCACATACAGAAAGAGACGGGGAAAATTCAAACTCTTCTTCCAATAAAAATGAAGCAAAAGCTAGCATTCCAGGAAGCGGAAATGCAGCCAAGGGCAAAGGTGGCAAGAGACAAGACACCACCAAGGGATTCGCCACAGCCTTCACCATTGCATTCACCACACCTGTCCCCGATAGCAACAACTCCAATGCAGTTGCCAACACACACGGGGATGAGACAAGATGACCCGGATGCATGGGACTTATATGATGCACCGGTCTCAGACAATAGTCCCGATTGCTACCGGCCAAGGCCGTCACCACCTGAGGACAGCACTGCATATATGCAGGTGGTATCAAGGGCAGCTACCTTCCATAATGTAGCACTGCATGCGGAGCCAATAGAATACGGCTTTTTATTTAACACCTTGGCATCCACTCACAGCTCTTACCAAAGTTTGCCAATGCTCCCAGGCATGTTAAAACACGCCAAACAGGTGTTCCAGGACCCAGTAAAAGGCAGAGCCATCACGCCTAGGGTGGAGAAGAAATATAAACCTCCCCCAACGGACCCTGTGTTTAGAACACAGCAACTAACACCAGATTCGGTGATAGTGGGAGCAGCCAGAAAGAGGGCAAACTCCCAATCCTCAGGAGACGCACCACCGCCCGACAAAGTCAGAAATACGATGCAGCAGGCAAAAGGGTGGTAGCACAGGCAGCCAATCAATGGCGGATTGCCAATTCTCAGGCTCTACTGGCTCGCTACGACAGAGCACACTGGGATGAGATGCAACATATCATTCAGCACTTGCCCAAGGAATACCAAAAACGTGCCCAACAGGTTGTTGAGGAAGGACAAACGATTTCAAACAACCAAATAAGGTCTGCGATGGACTCGGCAGACACTGCAGCAAGGACAGTGAACACTGCAGTAACCATTCGTAGGCACGCGTGGTTACGGAGCTCGGGTTTTAAACCAGAAATCCAGCAAGCTGCGCTAAATATGCAGTTCAGCCAAGAACAATTGTTTGGGCCGGAGGTGGATACAGCAATCGAAAAGCTCAAAAAGGACACACACGGCCAAAGCCATGGGCGCGCTCTACTCCCCACAGAACAGAGGTGTAGGAAGTTGCCTCTGTATGTGCTATTTCAAAGTAAGGAATAGCATGCACAGAGTCCAAGGGTTCCCCTTAGAGGTAAGATAGTGGCAAAAAGAGATAATACTAATGCTCTATTTTGTGGTAGTGTGGTCGAGCAGTAGGCTTATCAAAGGAGTAGTGTTAAGCATTTGTTGTACATACACACAGGCAATAAATGAGGAACACACACTCAGACAAATCCAGCCAATAGGTTTTGTTATAGAAAAAAATATTTTCTTAGTTTATTTTAAGAACCACTGGTTCAAATTCTACATGTAATATCTCATTTGAAAGGTATTGCAGGTAAGTACTTTAGGAACTTTGAATCATTACATTAGCATGTATACTTTTTACATAAAACACAAATAGCTGTTTTAAAAGTGGACACAGTGCAATTTTCACAGTTCCTGGGGAGGTAAAGTATTGTTAGTTTTAGCAGGTAAGTAAATTACCTACAGGTTTGAGATTGGGGTCCAAAGTAGCCCACCGTTGGGGGTTCAGAGCAACCCCAAAGTTATCACACCAGCAGCTCAGGGCCGGTCAGGTGCAAAGGTCAAAGAGGTGCCCAAAACACATAGGCTTCAATGGAGAGAAGGGGGTGCCCCGGTTCCAGTCTGCCAGCAGGTAAGTACCCGCGTCTTCGGAGGGCAGACCAGGGGGGTTTTGTAGGGCACCGGGGGGGACACAAGTCCACACAAAAAGTACACCCTCAGCAGCGCGGGGGCGGCTGGGTGCAGTGTGTAAACAAGCGTCGGGTTCTCTGTTGATTTCAGTGGGAGACCAAGGGATCTCTTCAGCGGTGCAGGCAGGCAAAGGGGGGGCTCCTCGGGGTAGCCACCACCTGGGCAAGGGAGAGGGCCTCCTGGGGGTCACTCCTGCACAGGAGTTCCGTTCCTTCAGGTGCTGGGGGCTGCGGGTGCAGAGTCTTTTCCAGCCGTCGGGAAATAGAGTTCAGGCAGTCGCGGTCAGGGGGATCCTCGGGATTCCCTCTGCAGGCATCGCTGTGGGGGCTCAGGGGGGACAACTTTGGTTACTCAGTCTTGGAGTCGCCGGAGGGTCCTCCCTGAGGTGTTGGTTCTCCACCAGTCGAGTCGGGGTCGCTGGGTGTAGTGCTGCAAGTCCCACGCTTCTTGCGGGGAGTTGCAGGGGTCTTTAAATCTGCTCCTTGAAACAAAGTTGCAGTTCTTTTGGTGCAGTGCCGCTGTCCTCAGGAGTTTCTTGTCTTTCTTGAAGCAGGGCAGTCCTCAGAGGATTCAGAGGTCGCTGGTCCCTTGGAAAGCGTCGCTGGAGCAGGTTTCTTTTGGAAGGCAGGAGACAGGCCGGTAAGTCTGGGGCCAAAGCAGTTGGTGTCTTCTGTTCTTCCTCTGTAGGGGTTTTTCAGCTCAGCAGTCCTCTTCTTCTTGTAGTTTCAGGAATCTAAATTCTTAGGTTCAGGGGAGCCCTTAAATACTAAATTTAAGGGCGTGTTTAGGTCTGGGGGGTTAGTAGCCAATGGCTACTAGCCCTGAGGGTGGGTACACCCTCTTTGTGCCTCCTCCCAAGGGGAGGGGGTCACATTCCTATCCCTATTGGGGGAATCCTTCTACAAGATGGAGGATTTCTAAAAGTCAGAGTCTCCTCAGCTCAGGACACCTTAAGGGCTGTCCTGACTGGCCAGTGACTCCTCCTTGTTTTTCTCATTATCTCTCCTGGACTTGCCGCCAAAAGTGGGGGCTGGGTCCAGGGGGGCGGGCATCTCCACTAGCTGGAGTGCCCTGGGGCATTGTAACACGAAGCTTGAGCCTTTGAAGCTCACTGCTAAGTGTTACAGTTCCTGCAGGGGGGAGGTGTGAAGCACCTCCACCCAGAGCAGGCTTTGTTTCTGTCCTCAGAGAGCACAAAGGCTCTCACCGCATGGGGTGGGGTCAGAAACTCGTCTCTCAGCAGCAGGCTGGCAGAGACCAGTCAGTCCTGCACTGAACAATTGGGTAAAATACAGGGGGTATCTCTAAGATGCCCTCTGTGTGCATTTTTTAATAAATCCAACACTGGCATCAGTGTGGGTTTATTATTCTGAGAAGTCTGATACTAAACTTCCCAGTATTCAGTGTAGCCATTATGGAGCTGTGGAGTTGGTTTTTGACAGACTCCCAGCCCATATACTCTTATGGCTACCCTGCACTTACAATGTCTAAGGTTTTGCTTAGACACTGTAGGGGCATAGTGCTCATGCACCTATGCCCTCACCTGTGGTATAGTGCACCCTGACTTAGGGCTGTAAGGCCTGTTAGAGGGGTGACTTACCTATGCCATAGGCAGTGTGAGGTTGGCATGGCACCCTGAGGGGAGTGCCATGTCGACTTAGTCATTTTCTCCCCACCAGCACACACAAGCTGGTAAGCAGTGTCTGTGCTGAGTGAGGGGTCCCTAGGGTGGCATAAGACATGCTGCAGCCCTTAGAGACCTTCCCTGGCATCAGGGCCCTTGGTACCAGGGGTACCAGTTACAAGGGACTTACCTGGGTGCCAGGGTTGTGCCAATTGTGGAGACAATGGTACATTTTAGGTGAAAGAACACTGGTGCTGGGACCTGGTTAGCAGGGTCCCAGCACACTTCTCAGTCAAGTCAGCATCAGTATCAGGCAAAAAGTGGGGGGTAACTGCAACAGGGAGCCATTTCTTTACAAGAGGCACTTTTAGAAAGCCGCAATTTAGAGGAGGGTTTCGTTCCCAAACCACAGATCCTTCCACCTCACAAGTCAGACCCACATATCTGGGCCAGTACCAAAGAGGAGGTTTTCGAGGAACATACAGGGGTGGACAATTCCCAAAGGCAAGCGGGAAATTCCAGAGCCCAAAAACTCCTTGTAAGGAAATGCCTCCTTGGCATGGTTACCCCCTGACTTTTTGCCTTTGCTGATGCTATGTTTTGAATTGAAAGTGTGCTGAGGCCTGCTGACCAGGCCCCAGCACCAGTGTTCTTTCCCTAACCTGTACTTTTGTATCCACAATTGGCACACCCTGGCATCCAGATAAGTCCCTTGTAACTGGTACCCCTGGTACCAAGGGCCCTGATGCCAGGGAAGGTCTCTAAGGGTTGCAGCATGTCTTATGCCACCCTGGAGACCCCTCACTCAGCACAGACGCACTGCTTGCCAGCTTGTGTGTGCTGGTGAGAACAAAACGAGTAAGTCGACATGGCACTCCCCTCAGGGTGCCATGCCAGCCTCTCACTGCCTATGCAAGTATAGATAAGTCACCCCTCTAGCAGGCCTTACAGCCCTAAGGCAGGGTGCACTATACCATGGGTGAGGGCACCAGTGCATGAGCACTGTGCCCCTACAGTGTCTAAGCCCAACCTTAGACATTGTAAGTGCAGGGTAGCCATAAGAGCATATGGTCTGGGAGTCTATCAAGCACGAACTCCACAGCACCATAATGGCTACACTGAAAACTGGGAAGTTTGGTATCAAACTTCTCAGCACAATAAATGCACACTGATGCCAGTGTACATTTTATTGTAAACTACACCCCAGAGGGCACCTTAGAGGTGCCCCCTGAAACTGTATCCGACTATCTGTGTAGGCTGACTGGTTCCAGCAGCCTGCCACCCCCGAGACATGTTGCTGGCCACATGGGGAGAGTGCCTTTGTCACTCTGAGGCCAGTAACAAAGCCTGCACTGGGTGGAGATGCTATCACCTACCCCAGGCAGGAGCTGTAACACCTGGCGGTGAGCCTCAAAGGCTCACCCCCTTTGTTCCAGCACTGCAGGACACTCCAGCTAGTGGAGTTGCCCGCCCCCTCCGGCCACAGCCCCACTTTTGGCGGCAAGGCCGGGGGAAATAATGAGAATAACAAGGAGGAGTCACTGGCCAGTCAGGACAGCCCCTAAGGTGTCCTGAGCGGACTCTGACTTTTAGAAATCCTCCATCTTGCAGATGGAGGATTCCCCCAATAGGATTAGGGATGTGACCCCCTCCCCTCAGGGAGGAGGCACAAAGAGGGTATAGCCACCCTCAGGGCTAGTAGCCATTGGCTTCTAATCCCCCAGACCTAAACAGACCCCTAAATTCAGTATTTAGGGGCTCCCCAGAACCTAGGAACTGCGATTCCTGCAACCTAAGAAGAGGACTGCTGAACTGAAAAACCTGCAGAGAAGACGGAGACACCAACTGCTTTGGCCCCAACTCTACCGGCCTGTCTCCCCTGTCTAAAGACACTGCTCCAGCAACTCGTTCCCAGGGTCCAGCAACCTCTGAAGCCTCAGAGGACTACCCTGCATCTAGAAGGACTAAGAACTCCCGAGGACAGCGGCTCTGTTCCCCAAAGACTGCAACTTTGCAACAAAGAAGCAACTTTGAAACACACGTTTCCCGCCGGAAGCGTGAGACTTTGCACTCGGCACCCGACGCCCCCGGCTCGACTTGTGGAGAACAAACATCACAGGGAGGACTCCCCGGCGACTACGAGACCGTGAGTAGCCAGAGTTGACCCCCCTGAATCCCCACAGCGACGTTTCAAAGACCCGACGCCTGGTAAAGACACTGCACCCGCAGCCCCCAGGACCTGAAGGATCCGACCTCCAGTGCAGGAGCGACCCCCCCAGGTGGCCCTCTCCCTTGCCCAGGTGGTGGCTACCCCGAGGAGCCTCCCCCCCTTGCCTGCATCGCTAAAGAGACCCCCTTGGTCTCCCATTGATTTCTATTGCGAACCCGACACTTGTTTGCACACTGCACCCGGCCGACCTGTGCTGCTGAGGGTGTACTTTCTGTGTGGACTTGTGTCCCCCCCCCCCCCCCCCCCGTGCCCTACAAAACCCCCCTGGTCTGCCCTCTGAAGACGCAGGTACTTACCTGCTGGCAGACTGGAACCGGGGCACCCCCTTCTCCATTGAAGCCTATGCGTTTTGGGCACCACTTTGACCTCTGCACCTGACCGGCCCTGAGCTGCTGGTGTGGTAACTTTGTGGTTGCTCTAAACCCACAACGGTGATACTACCTTGGACCCAAACTTGAACACCGTAGGTGGTTTACTTACCTGCAAAAACTAACAAACACTTACCTCCCCCAGGAACTGTTGAAAATTGCACTGTCTAGTTTTAAAATAGCTATATGTCATTTATGTGAAAAGTGTATATGCTATTTTGCTAATTCAAAGTTCCTAAAGTACCTACCTGAAATAACTTTTGTTTGAAGTATTACTTGTAAATCTTGAACCTGTGGTTCTTAAAATAAACTAAGAAAAGAGATTTTTCTATACAAAAACCTATTGGCCTGGAATTGTCTGAGTGTGTGTTCCTCATTTATTGCCTGTGTGTACAACAAATGCCTAACACTACCCCCTGATAAGCCTACTGCTCGACCACACTACCACAAAATAGAGCATTAGAATGATCTTTTTGCCACTATCTTACCTCTAAGGGGAACCCTTGGACTCTGTGCATGCTATTTCTTACTTTGAAATAGTATATACAGAGCCAACTTCCTACAGACAGGCTGTATTACGAACATTATTTCAAACAACTTCAACTCCTACAGGCTAAGCCACCGCTTTTTGGGGAGATTACTGCTTACTAGTCTATGCACAGCATGTGTATCTTCAGCTACACATGCCATCGAACGGAAAATGTCACTTACCCAGTGTACATCTGTTCGTGGCATGAGATGCTGCAGATTCACATGCGCCCTCCCACCTCCCCGAGAGCCTGTAGCCGTTATAAGTTGGATGAAAACTGTAAAACTTGTAAATTTGTAAATTTATACTTTTTAAGACACATTATGTATATACATACTTACTCTAATGCATGGGCACAATTACTATATTCACAACTCCTACCGCACCCTCTGCGGGGAAAACAATCTAAGATGGAGTCGACGCCCATGCGCAATGGAGCCGAAAGGGAGGAGTCCCTCGGTCTCGTTACTCAGACTTCTTAGAAGAAAAACAACTTGTAACACTCAGAGACCAACACTAGATGTCAGGATAATGCAAGTTGTTTTTCTTCGAAGAAATCTTCTCGAGTCTCGAGATCGAAGGACTCCTTCCATTTCGGCTCCATTGCGCATGGGCGTCGACTCCATCTTAGATTGTTTTCTTTCCGCCATCGGGTTCGGACGTGTTCCTCTTCGCTCCGTGTTTCAGTTCGGAAAGTTAGTGAAATCTCGGATAATTGGACGGTATTGTTTGCGTTCGGTATCGGGTTAGTTAACGCAGAATCGACACCAAAGAAAAGCTCCGGTAGCCCTTCGGGGCTTCTTTCCCCCGGCGGGGCCTGGTCGGCCCGACCACGTGTGTCTTCAAGGCTAATTGAACGGACCCCATTCCGCTTCTGCCCCGAATGCCACAACAAGTATCCTTACACAGATCAACATCTGGTCTGTAATTTGTGTTTGTCCCTGTAAGGAAATGCCTCCTTGGCATGGTTGCCCCCTGACTTTTTGCCTTTGCTGATGCTATGTTTACAATTGAAAGTGTGCTGAGGCCTGCTAACCAGGCCCCAGCACCAGTGTTCTTTCCCTAACCTGTACTTTTGTATCCACAATTGGCAGACCCTGGCATCCAGATAAGTCCCTTGTAACTGGTACTTCTAGTACCAAGGGCCCTGATGCCAAGGAAGGTCTCTAAGGGCTGCAGCATGTCTTATGCCACCCTGGAGACCTCTCACTCAGCACAGACACACTGCTTGCCAGCTTGTGTGTGCTAGTGAGGACAAAACGAGTAAGTCGACATGGCACTCCCCTCAGGGTGCCATGCCAGCCTCTCACTGCCTATGCAGTATAGGTAAGACACCCCTCTAGCAGGCCTTACAGCCCTAAGGCAGGGTGCACTATACCATAGGTGAGGGTACCAGTGCATGAGCATGGTACCCCTACAGTGTCTAAACAAAACCTTAGACATTGTAAGTGCAGGGTAGCCATAAGAGTATATGGTCTGGGAGTTTGTCAAACACGAACTCCACAGCACCATAATGGCTACACTGAAAACTGGGAAGTTTGGTATCAAACTTCTCAGCACAATAAATGCACACTGATGCCAGTGTACATTTTATTGTAAAATACACCACAGAGGGCACCTTAGAGGTGCCCCCTGAAACTTAACCGACTGTCTGTGTAGGCTGACTAGTTCCAGCAGCCTGCCACACCAGAGACATGTTGCTGGCCCCATGGGGAGAGTGCCTTTGTCACTCTGAGGCCAGTAACAAAGCCTGCACTGGGTGGAGATGCTAACACCTCCCCCAGGCAGGAGCTGTGACACCTGGCGGTGAGCCTCAAAGGCTCACCCCTTTGTCACAGCCCAGCAGGGCACTCCAGCTTAGTGGAGTTGCCCGCCCCCTCCGGCCACGGCCCCCACTTTTGGCGGCAAGGCTGGAGGGAACAAAGAAAGCAACAAGGAGGAGTCACTGGCCAGTCAGGACAGCCCCTAAGGTGTCCTGAGCTGAGGTGACTCTGACTTTTAGAAATCCTCCATCTTGCAGATGGAGGATTCCCCCAATAGGGTTAGGATTGTGACCCCCTCCCCTTGGGAGGAGGCACAAAGAGGGTGTACCCACCCTCAGGGCTAGTAGCCATTGGCTACTAACCCCCCCAGACCTAAACACGCCCTTAAATTTAGTATTTAAGGGCTACCCTGAACCCTAGAAAATTAGATTCCTGCAACTACAAGAAGAAGGACGGCCTAGCTGAAAACCCCTGCAGAGGAAGACCAGAAGACGACAACTGCCTTGGCTCCAAAAACTCACCGGCCTGTCTCCTGCCTTCCAAAGATCCTGCTCCAGCGACGCCTTCCAAAGGGACCAGCGACCTCGACATCCTCTGAGGACTGCCCCTGCTTCGAAAAGACAAGAAACTCCCGAGGACAGCGGACCTGCTCCAAGAAAGGCTGCAACTTTGTTTCCAGCCGCCTTGAAAGAACCCTGCAAGCTCCCCGCAAGAAGCGTGAGACTTGCAACACTGCACCCGGCGACCCCGACTCGGCTGGTGGAGATCCAACACCTCAGGAGGGACCCCAGGACTACTCTGATACTGTGAGTACCAAAACCTGTCCCCCCTGAGCCCCCACAGCGCCGCCTGCAGAGGGAATCCCGAGGCTTCCCCTGACCGCGACTCTTTGAATCCAAAGTCCCGACGCCTGGGAGAGACCCTGCACCCGCAGCCCCCAGGACCTGAAGGACCGGACTTTCACTGGAGAAGTGACCCCCAGGAGTCCCTCTCCCTTGCCCAAGTGGAGGTTTCCCCGAGGAACCCCCCCCCTTGCCTGCCTGCAGCGCTGAAGAGATCCCGAGATCTCTCATAGACTAACATTGCAAACCCGACGCTTGTTTCTACACTGCACCCGGCCGCCCCCGCGCTGCTGAGGGTGAAATTTCTGTGTGGGCTTGTGTCCCCCCCGGTGCCCTACAAAACTCCCCTGGTCTGCCCTCCGAAGACGTGGGTACTTACCTGCAAGCAGACCGGAACCGGGGCACCCCCTTCTCTCCATTCTAGCCTATGTGTTTTGGGCACCACTTTGAACTCTGCACCTGACCGGCCCTGAGCTGCTGGTGTGGTGACTTTGGGGTTGCTCTGAACCCCCAACGGTGGGCTACCTTGGACCAAGAACTGAACCCTGTAAGTGTCTTACTTACCTGGTAAAACTAACAAAAACTTACCTCCCCCAGGAACTGTGAAAATTGCACTGTGTCCACTTTTAAAACAGCTATTTGTCAATAACTTGAAAAGTATACATGCAATTTTTATGATTTGAAGTTCCTAATGTACTTACCTGCAATACCTTTCAAACAAGATATTACATGTTAAATTTGAACCTGTGGTTCTTAAAATAAACTAAGAAAAGAGATTTTTCTATACAAAAACCTATTGGCTGGATTTGTCTCTGAGTGTGTGTACCTCATTTATTGTCTATGTGTATGTACAACAAATGCTTAACACTACTCCTTGGATAAGCCTACTGCTCGACCACACTACCACAAAATAGAGCATTAGTATTATCTATTTTTACCACTATTTTACCTCTAAGGGGAACCCTTGGACTCTGTGCATGCTATTCCTTACTTTGAAATAGCACATACAGAGCCAACTTCCTACAGTCCCCCCAACACACAGAGGATACCTGCGAGGCCTGTCGGGCATTTCGCTCGAAGAAAACGCTACGGGACCGGAGAGCAAGGAGGCTTCAAATGGCATCGGCACCATCAGGACACCACAAAGTCGAAGAAGAGGAGACTTTCTCCATTGCTGACTTGGACAAGCCCGAAACGGAGCAGACGCCGAAAACCGGGAGTAAACCAGCCCCGGCAAAAACTCACACCAAAATTATGAAGACCCAGGGGACGCCACCGCCGGCAGGCCATGGCTTAACCCGTAAAAACGGTGACCATCCATCGGCACCAAAAAAGGGCACACGTGTCGAAGTCATCCGACTCCGGTTGAGATCCCGGCACAGAGTATACTCAGCACTGAGAACCTGGCTCCGACCAGACTTGACGCTGAGATACCGGCTCCGAGCTAACTCTGCACCGAGAGATCAGCTCACCGAAACCGAAAAAAGTGGCTTCGGAGCCGAAAAAGACTGTAGAAAAAGTTTCGGTACCGAAACACCCAGCTTTGGAGCCAAAAACAAGCTCCTACTCCGAAGAACAAGCCCTTTCAGCACAACTACAAGGCCATACATTTGGACAAGAGCTATAAGCAGGGGAGCCAGATTATACGCAAAGAAGGCTCCATATTCAAAAGGAAACAGGGAAAATAATAACTCTCCCTCCTATAAGGATGAAAAGGAAACTTGCTTTCCAAGACCAAGAAAAACAGCCACAAGCAAAAGTGGCAAAAGCAGAAACTCCACCATAACCATCACCACACAACTCACCGCAACTGTCACCATTTGCAACCCCCCCCATGATGCAATCTCCAACGCACACAGGGATGAGCCAGGATGACGCAGATGCGTGGGATCTATATGATGCGCCAGTATCAGACAATAGTCCAGACTGCTACCCAGCAAGACCATCACCACCTGAAGACAGTACTGCCTACACGCAAGTGGTGTCCAGAGCAGCGGCTTTTCACAATGTGACACTGCACGCTGAACCCATTGAGGATGACTTTTTATTTAATACTTTGTCGTCGACAGTCAGTACCAAAGGCTTCCAGTGTTACCAGGGATGTTGAAACACGCGAAACAAGTATTTCAAGAGCACGTCAAAGGCAGAGCCATCACACCTAGGGTGGAGAAAAAGTACAAGCCTCCCCCTACAGACCCTGTGTACATCACGCAACAACTGACACCTGACTCAGTAGTAGTAGTAGGCGCAGCACGTAAAAGGGCTAATTCACACACCTCTGGAGATGCACCGCCATCCGACAAAAAGTCGAAAGTTTGATGCAGCGGGGAAAAGAGTTGCAGCACAAGCGGCCAATCAATGGTGCATTGCCAATTCCCAAGCTTTATTGTCAAGACATGACTGAGCTCATTGGGATGAAATGCAGCACTTTATAGAACATCTGCCCAAGGAGTTTCAAAAGAGTGCACTGCAAGTGATGGAAGAGGGCCAAAGTATCTCGAACAATCAGATACGATCGGCAATGGACGCAGCCGACACAGCCTCAAGAACTGTGAATACATCGGTGTAGGAGGCTGGACTGGCTTGTAGTGAGTACCAAGGGGTACTTGCACCTTGCACCAGGCCCAGTTATCCCTTATTAGTGTATAGGGTGTCTAGCAGCTTAGGCTGATAGATAATGGTAGCATAGCAGAGCAGCTTAGGCTGAACTAGGAGACGTGTGAAGCTACCACAGTACCACTTAGTGTCATATGCACAATATCATAAGAAAACACAATACACAGTTATACTAAAAATAAAGGTACTTTATTTTTATGACAATATGCCAAAGTATCTTAGAGTGTACCCTCAGTGAGAGGATAGGAAATATACACAAGATATATATACACAATAGCAAAAATATGCAGTATAGTCTTAGAAAACAGTGCAAACAATGTATAGTTACAATAGGATGCAATGGGGAAACATAGGGCTAGGGGCAACACAAACCATATACTCCAGAAGTGGAATGCGAACCACGAATGGACCCCAAACCTATGTGACCTTGTAGAGGGTCGCTGGGACTATTAGAAAATAGTGAGAGTTAGCAAAATAACCCTCCCCAAGACCCTGAAAAGTGAGTGCAAAGTGCACTAAAGTTCCCCTAAGGACAAAGTAGTCGTGTTAGAGGAATAATGCAGGAAAGACACAAACCAGCAATGCAACAACTGTGGATTTCCAATCTAGGGTACCTGTGGAACAAGGGGACCAAGTCCAAAAGTCACAAGCAAGTCGGAGATGGGCAGATGCCCAGGAAATGCCAGCTGCGGGTGCAAAGAAGCTTCGACTGGACAGAAGAAGCTGAGGTTTCTGCAGGAACGAAAAGGGCTAGAGACTTCCCCTTTGGGTGGACGGATCCCTCTCGCCTTGGAGAGTCGTGCAGAAGTGTTTTCCCGCCGGAAGGACGCCAACAAGCCTTGCTACACGCAAATCGTGCTTCTGATGGATACAACTACCTGTGGATTCCTCACCTCATGAATACTCCCATGGCGCCAGCATTCGACGGAAATCTTCTTACTAGTCTCTGCACGTCGACGAGGACGTCACTGTCTCGCACGCGACGCCGTCTGACGTCATACAGGCAATAAGAGGTCCTCGACGACGTGCGGACGTCAGTTCCCTTTTTTCCGTGCATTCGAAACGGTTATCTTCGAGGGAGCAACTGTTACTCTTGCGGTTACAGTGTATATCTTGCTGCGTACTCTTTCTCTGTGGAAATGATGTTGCAGAGAAAGTCTGGATTTAAGCCTTGTCGTGAGTGCGGAGGCAAGATGTCGGTGACGGATCCTCATTCCGATTGCCTTTGGTGTTTGAGCTCCGACCACGACGTCTCGACTTGTGATTCATGTCAGCACATGAATCCGAAGGCCCTTAAAGAACGTGAGGCGAAGCTGTTTATGGCCAAGTCAAAGGAGAAGCATCACAAGAAGTCTTCTCCAAGACATCGGCGTCATCGAGACTCCCGGCGCCGTAGAGAATCTCGGCGTCATTCAAGGGAGGCTCGTTCCAGGTCTCCGGATCGGCGCCGAAAGACATGGGAGGTCAGCCCCACGGTGAGGCCGCATCCTTCGACGCCGTTGCCCTCTCCGGCGTCACCAACTTCGCCTGGACAGGCGTCGGTGATTGAGGTATTGGAGCCTCAAGTGTTTTCTCCGGCGCAGACGCCGAGGCCGGCGTCGGGGTCGCCTCCGAGACAGGCACCCCAGTATCCGGCTTTTCCCACCCCTGGAGCCGATAGTTCCGCATTCTTGAATGCGATGTATGCCATCTTCCAACAGATGGCTCCAGGGGGTGCTCCGGCTGGGCCTTTGGCCTTTTCTTTGGGTGATCCTGCGCCTCTTCGGCCGGCACCCTTTATGCCCTTTCTCCCGTTTGGGAACGTGGGCTCGGCGCCAGTGTCGGCGCCGGTGGCCGCTCCGGTGTCTTCGGAGGGATTGGCCCCAGGGATTTCCATCCCGTCGAGATTTCGGCCTGTGACTCCGGTGGGTCCATCTGTTTCAGCTGCTCTTCAGTCGGCGCCGAAGTTACCCGTGGCGCCGGATGCGGCGTCGGTGGCTTCGGAAGATCGGCGCCGATCTCCGACTTCGGCGGAGGCATTGTCGACTCCGCGGATTGAGCAACGACTGCATTCAAGGAGGCGTGCTCTCCGGGTACTAGAAGAGCAGGAGTACCAACGAGCCCTAGAGGAAGGAGAGCTAGAGGACTCGGGTGATGGGCTGCGTGGACTGGAGTCGGCCAGTGGGCTGGACACTTCCCCTGAGTGGGACCTTTCGTCCCCGGGGGAATATACTGAGGAAGCTGCTTCCTTTCATACAGTGGTACGGAAGGCAGCTAGTTTTTTGGACCTGCCTTTGCCGGTGGTGGAGGCGAAACAAAACCTTTTGACGGAGGTGTTGCATCCGGCCTCAGCCGCGGCGGAGCCTCTGTTACCTTTTAATGACGCTCTGCTGGATCCGGTTTTAGAGGTGTGGAAGAGGCCGGCATCTTCCCCAGCAGTTCAGAGCCGTGGCCAGGAGGTATCGGATGGCTCCAACTGATCCTGGTTTCCTATCTAGGCACCCTACGCCGGAGAGCTTGGTAGTGCAGGCCTCCTGTTCGTCCAAGTCAGCGCCTGGTTCTTTCCCGACGGTGCCTGGGGACAGAGACTCAAAAAAGCTAGAGGCGCAGTCGAAGAAGATTTTTTCGTCCTGCAGTCTGGCGTTAAAAGCCACTAATGCGACCTGTATCCTGGGGAGGTATATTCATGCTCTGATGGATGACATCTCCTCTTCGTTTACAGAGCTTCCCCAGGGTCTTTTGGATCTTGTCTCTGATGCCCAGGCTGCTGCGACCCAAATTATCCAGACGGGACTGGATACCACCGACTCGGTAGCCAGAGCAATGGGCACAACTGTGGTGGAAAGGAGACAGGCCTGGCTCCGTAACTCTGGCTTTTCGGCAGATGTACAGTCCACATTGTTGGATCTCCCGTTTGATGGGGACAAACTGTTTGGGGCTAAGGCTGATTCGGCCTTGGAACGTTTTAAGGAGAGCAGGGCCACGGCTAAGTCGTTGGGACTCCAAGCTCCTTCTTCCACGGCCTCTTCCAGATTCTTCAGGAGGTTTCGTGGATTTGGGCGTGGCTCTTCCTCCTCTTCCTTTCGGGGAAGATATCAGCAACCTGCCTCTTCCCATCCCTATAGATCTTTTAGGGGGAGGGGTAGGGTCCGCACCAGGGGAGCCTCTCAGCAGCACTCTGCCTCTTCCTCATCCTCTGGCGGGGTGCAGCAGGGGAAGCAGCCTTAGGCTTCCACCATTTCCCACTCACTCCTCTCCTGTAGGGGGAAGATTACAGCATTTTCTCACCAAATGGGAGACTGTTACGTCGGACACTTGGGTTCTCAGTGTTGTGGGAAAAGGCTACACCCTTCCCTTTCGGGAGTTTCCGCCCCTCATCCCGCCCTGCCCTTCGTATTGTTCACAAGAACACCTCCTGTTGCTAGAACAGGAGGTAGAAGTCCTCCTTTTAAAGGGCGCGGTGGAGTTGGTCCCGGAGCAGGAAAGGGGTCAAGGAGTTTACTCAAGGTATTTCCTGATTCCCAAGAAGGATGGTCGTTTGAGACCAATTCTGGACCTGAGGATCTTGAATTGGTTCCTCAAGCAGGAAAAGTTCAAGATGCTGACCCTAGCACAGGTGCTTTTGGCGTTGAACATGGAAGACTGGATGGTGTCTGTCGACTTGCAGGATGCTTACTTTCATATCCCGATACTCAAGTCACACAGGAAGTATCTCCGGTTTGTGGTGGGATCGCAACACTACCAGTTTGCGGTCCTTCCGTTTGGTCTTACTTCAGCACCTCGAGTCTTCACGAAGGTGATGTCGGTGGTTGCGGCAGAGCTCAGAAGGAAGGGGATAGCAGTATTACCTTACTTGGACGATTGGTTGATCAAAGCCAAGTCCCCGGAGCTTGTGTTGCGTCATCTGCAGTCAACAACCCAGTTGTTGTTCGACCTGGGCTTTTCGGTGAACGAGCCCAAATCTCACCTAGAGCCCTCTCAGCGCCTCCTGTTCATAGGGGCAGTACTGGATACAACATTGGGTCGGGCCTTTCCTCCGCCTCAGCGGATTCAAGATATTCAGGATTTGGTTCCAATGTTTCGAAATGGAGCGGTAGTTCCAGTCCTCAAGGTCCTTCGTCTGCTCGGTCTTTTTGCCTCCTGCATTCTGTTGGTCACGCATGCTCGCTGGCACATGAGGGCTCTTCAGTGGTGCCTCCGAAGGCAGTGGTCTCAACACAGAGGGGATCTAGAGGGTACTGTCAAGATCTCCAGAGATGCTGCTGTGGATTTGAAGTGGTGGATTGCAAGCAACAATCTTTCACAAGGAAAGCCGTTCCAGCAGTCGCCACCAGTGGCCACAGTCATAACGGATGCTTCCACTCTAGGGTGGGGAGCTCATCTGGGGGATCTGGAGATCAAAGGTCTTTGGTCTCCAGAGGAACAGATTTTTCACATCAATCTGTTAGAGTTACGGGCTGTACGTCTGGCTCTCAAGGCCTTCCTCCCTTCCCTTCGTGGTCAGTCGGTACAGGTCCTAACGGACAATACTACCACGATGTGGTACATAAACAAGCAGGGAGGAGTGGGGTCGTACCTTCTCTGCAGAGAAGCTCTTCGACTATGGTCCTGGGCAAAGGACCATCGGATTTGCTTGATAGCAAACCATCTGGCCGGAGTCTTGAACGTGCGTGCGGACAGTCTCAGTCGCCACTTCTCGGCAGACCACGAGTGGCGTCTCCATCCAGATCAAGTCCGTTTAATCTTCCAGAAGTGGGGGTTTCCTCGGGTAGATCTGTTCGCCACTCGAGAGAACGCGCATTGTCCGTTGTTCTGCAGCCTTCAGTATCCGATGCAGGAAGCGTTGGGGGACGCGTTTCAAATGACCTGGTGCGGCCAGTTGCTTTACGCGTTTCCTCCCATACCCTTGATTCCTCGAGTATTGAGGAAGATTCGCCAAGACCGGGCTCTAGTAATCTTAATAGCTCCGGATTGGCCAAGGAGGGTGTGGTACTCCGACCTTCTCCAACTCTCAACGTGCCCGCCGCTCCGTCTCCCTTTCAGGGCAGACCTCCTCTCACAGTCGCAGGGGCAGGTTCTACACCCCAACCTCCAGAGTCTGCACCTACATGCCTGGAGATTGAACGGGGCAACCTGAGTTCCTTCTCTCTCCCGCCTGAGGTAGTGGATGTTATATTAGCGGCCAGGCGACACTCCACTAAATCTATCTACGCTAATAGGTGGTCTAAATTTGTTGCGTGGTGTGGAGAGAGGCAGATTGATCCTTTACATGCTCATCTATCGGACGTTTTGTCTTTTGCTCTATCTCTGGCGCAAAAAGGTTGTGCAGTGGCTACCATTAAAGGTTATTTATTGGCCTTGTCAGCCTTCATATGTCTTCCAGACCAACCATCTTTATTTAAATCCCCTATTGTTATCAGATTCTTGAAAGGTCTTCTAAATCAATATCCTCCAAAGCCATTCGTTATGCCGCAATGGGATTTGTCCTTAGTCCTGACTTTCCTTATGGGGTCCCCTTTTGAACCTATGCATTCTTGCCCCTTGAGGTATTTGGTTTTAAAAACAGTCTTCCTGATAGCTATAACATCAGCAAGGAGAGTGAGTGAGTTGCAGGCCTTATCAGTAAAACCCCCTTATACAACTTTTTATGGGGATAAGGTGGTGTTGAGGACCAAGGCTGCTTTCCTCCCGAAGGTTGTTTCACCCTTCCATTTGGCTCAGGCAATTACTTTGTCCACGTTCTATCCTCCGCCTCATCCTTCCAAAGAGGAAGAAAGACTGCACCGTCTGGACCCAAAGAGAGCGTTGAGCTTCTTTATTGATAGAACAAAGGATTTCAGGCTGGAGGATCAGCTGTTTATTGGATACGTGGGCAAGAGGAGAGGAAAGGCAGTCCACAAGAGAACACTATCCAGGTGGGTTGTTCTTTGCATTAAAATATGTTACTCTTTGGCAAAGAAGGATCCTCCTGAGGGCATTAGAGCTCATTCCACCAGAGCTAAGTCGGCCACTTCGGCCTTAGCCAGAGGTGTTCCTGTGGTCGACATCTGCAAGGCCGCAACTTGGTCGTCCCTTCACACTTTTGCAAAACATTACTGTTTAGATTCTGAGGTTAGAAGGGACGGCCATTTTGCACGGTCAGTGCTGCAGGATTTCTTGGTTTGACCATTTAGGCACCCACCGCCGGGCGTGGTACTGCTTTGGGACTCTATTCATGAGGTGAGGAATCCACAGGTAGTTGTATCCATCAGAAGAACGAGTTACTTACCTTCGGTAACGACTTTTCTGGTGGATACATTAGCTACCTGTGGATTCCTCACGGTCCCACCCGCCTCCCCGTTGCCTTTATGGTCTTGCCAAGTAATCCTTGAGTGCGCTCCTCTTGGTCTTTGAGGGTGCAATAGATGTATATATATATATAATATATTTATATATATATATATAGGTATATGTGTATATATCTTTATGTATATACTTGGTGTGTGTATATATTTTAAAAGAGAGAGTTTTATATATATATATGTACATAAAAAGATTTACAGTTATTCATACAATGTGGTGTATTTTTACAATATAATGGATGTTGCTTTGTTCTTTCATTGCATTGCCTGGTTGTTCTCATGCACGTAAAAAATGATTGGTACTGACGTCCGCACGTCGTCGAGGACCTCTTATTGCCTGTATGACGTCAGACGGCGTCGCGTGCGAGACAGTGACGTCCTCGTCGACGTGCAGAGACTAGTAAGAAGATTTCCGTCGAATGCTGGCGCCATGGGAGTATTCATGAGGTGAGGAATACACAGGTAGCTAATGTATCCACCAGAAAAGTCGTTACCGAAGGTAAGTAACTCGTTCGTTTGGCGTTTTTGGACGCTGCTGGGGCCCAGGAGGGACCAGGAGGTTGCAAATTGGACCTGCAGAGAGAGGGGACGTCGAGCAAGACAAAGAGCCCTCACTGAAGCAGGTAGCACCCGGAGAAGTGCCAGAAACCGGCACTACGGGGATGCGTGAAACGGTGCTCGCCGAAGTTGCACAAAGGAGTCCCACGTCGCCGGAGACCAACTTAGAAAGTCGTGCAATGCAGGTTAGAGTGCCGTGGACCCAGGCTTGGCTGTGCACGAAGGATTTCCGCCGGAAGTGCACAGGGGCCGGAGTAGCTGCAAAGTCGCGGTTCCCAGCAATGCAGCCCAGCGAGGTGAGGCAAGGACTTACCTCCACCAAACTTGGGCTGAAGAGTCACTGGACTGTGGGGGTCACTTGGACAGCGTCGCTGGATTCGAGGGACCTCGCTCGTCGTGCTGAGAGGAGACCCAAGGGACCGGTAATGCAGCTTTTTGGTGCCTGCGGTTGCAGGGGGATGATTCCGTCGACCCACGGGAGATTTCTTCGGAGCTTCTGGTGCAGAGAGGAGGCAGACTACCCCCACAGCATGCACAAGCAGGAAAACAGTCGAGAAGGCGGCAGGATCAGCGTTACAGAGTTGCAGTAGTCGTCTTTGCTACTATGTTGCAGGTTTGCAGGCTTCCAGCGCGGTCAGCGGTCGATTCCTTATCAGAAGGTGAAGAGGGAGATGCAGAGGAACTCGGCTGAGCTCATGCATTCGTTATCTAAAGTTTCCCCAGAGACCCTAAATAGCCAGAAAAGAGGGTTTGGCTACCTAGGAGAGAGGAAAGGCTACTAACACCTGAAGGAGCCTATCAGCAGGAGTCTCTGACGTCACCTGGTGGCACTGGCCACTCAGAGCAGTCCAGTGTGCCAGCAGCACCTCTGTTTCCAAGATGGCAGAGGTCTGGAGCACACTGGAGGAGCTCTGGACACCTCCCAGGGTAGGTGCAGGTCAGGGGAGTGGTCACTCCCCTTTCCTTTGTCCAGTTTCGCGCCAGAGCAGGGGCTAAGGGGTCCCTGAACCGGTTGTAGGAAGTTGGCTCTGTATGTGCTATTTCAAAGTAAGGAATAGCATGCACAGAGTCCAAGGGTTCCCCTTAGAGGTAAGATAGTGGCAAAAAGAGATAATACTAATGCTCTATTTTTGTGGTAGTGTGGTCGAGCAGTAGGCTTATCCAAGGAGTAGTGTTAAGCATTTGTTGTACATACACATAGACAATAAATGAGGTACACACACTCAGAGACAAATCCAGCCAATAGGTTTTGTTATAGAAAAATATATTTTCTTAGTTTATTTTAAGAACCACAGGTTCAAATTCTACATGTAATATCTCATTTGAAAGGTATTGCAGGTAAGTACTTTAGGAACTTTAAATCATAAAAATTGCATGTATACTTTACAAGTTATTGACAAATAGCTGTTTTAAAAGTGGACACTTAGTGCAATTTTCACAGTTCCTAGGGGAGGTAAGTTTTTGTTAGTTTTACCAGGTAAGTAAGACACTTACAGGGTTCAGTTCTTTTTCCAAGGTAGCCCACCGTTGGGGGTTCAGAGCAACCCCAAAGTCACCACACCAGCAGCTCAGGGCCGGTCAGGTGCAGAGTTCAAAGTGGTGCCCAAAACACATAGGCTAGAATGGAGAGAAGGGGGTGCCCCGGTTCCGGTCTGCTTGCAGGTAAGTACCCGCGTCTTCGGAGGGCAGACCAGGGGGGTTTTGTAGGGCACCGGGGGGGACACAAGCCCACACAGAAATTTCACCCTCAGCGGCGCGGGGGCGGCCGGGTGCAGTGTAGAAACAAGCGTCGGGTTCGCAATGTTAGTCTATGAGAGATCTCGGGATCTCTTCAGCGCTGCAGGCAGGCAAGGGGGGGATTCCTCGGGGAAACCTCCACTTGGACAAGGGAGAGGGACTCCTGGGGGTCACTTCTCCAGTGAAAGTCCGGTCCTTCAGGTCCTGGGGGCTGCGGGTGCAGGGTCTCTCCCAGGCGTCGGGACTTTAGGTTCAAAGAGTCGCGGTCAGGGGAAGCCTCGGGATTCCCTCTGCAGGCGGCGCTGTGGGGGCTCAGGGGGGACAGGTTTTGGTACTCACAGTATCAGAGTAGTCCTGGGGTCCCTCCTGAGGTGTCGGATCTCCACCAGCCGAGTCGGGGTCGCCGGGTGCAGTGTTGCAAGTCTCACGCTTCTTGCGGGGAGCTTGCAGGGTTCTTTAAAGCTGCTGGAAACAAAGTTGCAGCTTTTCTTGGAGCAGGTCCGCTGTCCTCGGGAGTTTCTTGTCTTTTCGAAGCAGGGGCAGTCCTCAGAGGATGTCGAGGTCGCTGGTCCCTTTGGAAGGCGTCGCTGGAGCAGGATCTTTGGAAGGCAGGAGACAGGCCGGTGAGTTTCTGGAGCCAAGGCAGTTGTCGTCTTCTGGTCTTCCGCTGCAGGGGTTTTCAGCTGGGCAGTCCTTCTTCTTGTAGTTGCAGGAATCTAATTTTCTAGGGTTCAGGGTAGCCCTTAAATACTAAATTTAAGGGCGTGTTTAGGTCTGGGGGGTTAGTAGCCAATGGCTACTAGCCCTGAGGGTGGGTACACCCTCTTTGTGCCTCCTCCCAAGGGGAGGGGGTCACAATCCTAACCCTATTGGGGGAATCCTCCATCTGCAAGATGGAGGATTTCTAAAAGTCAGAGTCACCTCAGCTCAGGACACCTTAGGGGCTGTCCTGACTGGCCAGTGACTCCTCCTTGTTTTTCTCATTATTTTCTCCGGCCTTGCCGCCAAAAGTGGGGCCTGGCCGGATGGGGCGGGCAACTCCACTAGCTGGAGTGTCCTGCTGGGTTGGCACAAAGGAGGTGAGCCTTTGAGGCTCACCGCCAGGTGTGACAATTCCTGCCTGGGGGAGGTGTTAGCATCTCCACCCAGTGCAGGCTTTGTTACTGGCCTCAGAGTGACAAAGGCACTCTCCCCATGGGGCCAGCAACATGTCTCGGTTTGTGGCAGGCTGCTAAAACTAGTCAGCCTACACAGATAGTCGGTTAAGTTTCTGGGGGCACCACCAAGGTGCCCTCTGGGGTGTATTTTACAATAAAATGTACACTGGCATCAGTGTGCATTTATTGTGCTGAGAAGTTTGATACCAAACTTCCCAGTTTTCAGTGTAGCCATTATGGTGCTGTGGAGTTCGTGTTTGACAAACTCCCAGACCATATACTCTTATGGCTACCCTGCACTTACAATGTCTAAGGTTTTGTTTAGACACTGTAGGGGTACCATGCTCATGCACTGGTACCCTCACCTATGGTATAGTGCACCCTGCCTTAGGGCTGTAAGGCCTGCTAGAGGGGTGTCTTACCTATACTGCATAGGCAGTGAGAGGCTGGCATGGCACCCTGAGGGGAGTGCCATGTCGACTTACTCGTTTTGTCCTCACTAGCACACACAAGCTGGCAAGCAGTGTCTCTGTGCTGAGTGAGAGGTCTCCAGGGTGGCATAAGACATACTGCAGCCCTTAGAGACCTTCCTTGGCATCAGGGCCCTTGGTACTAGAAGTACCAGTTACAAGGGACTTATCTGGATGCCAGGGTCTGCCAATTGTGGATAAAAAAGTACAGGTTAGGGAAAGAACACTGGTGTTGGGGCCTGGTTAGCAGGCCTCAGCACACTTTCAATTGTAAACATAGCATCAGCAAAGGCAAAAAGTCAGGGGGCAACCATGCCAAGGAGGCATTTCCTTACACCGGTGTAGACTGGCTTATGCAGAATTGGGCACCTCTGTGCCCAACAAAGCATTTCCAGAAGCTGGGGGAGGCTACTCCTCCCCTGCCTTCACACCATTTTCCAAAGGGAGAGGGTGTCACACCCTCTCTCAGAGGAAGTTCTTTGTTCTGCCATCCTGGGCCAGGCCTGGCTGGACCCCAGGAGGGACGATGCCTGTCTGAGGGGTTGGCAGCAGCAGCAGCTGCAGTGAAACCCCAGGAAGGGCAGTTTGGCAGTACCAGGGTCTGTGCTACAGACCACTGGGATCCTGGGATTGTGCCAACTATGCCAGGATGGCATAGAGGGGGCAATTCCATGATCATAGACATGTTACATGGCCATATTCGGAGTTACCATTGTGAAGCTACATATAGGTAGTGACCTATATGTAGTGCACGCGTGTAATGGTGTCCCCGCACTCACAAAGTCCAGGGAATTGGCTCTGAACAATGTGGGGGCACCTTGGCTAGTGCCAGGGTGCCCTCACACTAAGTAACTTTGCACCTAACCTTTACCAGGTAAAGGTTAGACATATAGGTGACTTATAAGTTACTTAAGTGCAGTGTAAAATGGCTGTGAAATAACGTGGACGTTATTTCACTCAGGCTGCAGTGGCAGGCCTGTGTAAGAATTGTCAGAGCTCCCTATGGGTGGCAAAAGAAATGCTGCAGCCCATAGGGATCTCCTGGAACCCCAATACCCTGGGTACCTCAGTACCATATACTAGGGAATTATAAGGGTGTTCCAGTAAGCCAATGTGAATTGGTAAAAATGGTCACTAGCCTGTCAGTGACAATTTGAAAGTAATGAGAGAGCATAACCACTGAGGTTCTGGTTAGCAGAGCCTCAGTGAGACAGTTAGGCACCACACAGGGAACATATACATGCACACCTATGAGCACTGGGGCCCTGTGTGACACATACAGGCCACAAACCTATGAGCACTGGGGTCCTGACCAGCAGGATCCCAGTGACACATAACAACCATACTGAAAACATAGTGTTTTCACTATGAGCACTGAGGCCTGGCTATCAGGATCCCAGTGAGACAGTGAAAACAGTGACAAACACCCTGACATACACTCACAAACAGGCCAAAAGTGGGGGTAACAAGGCTAGAAAGAGGCTACCTTCTCACAATCGGTCACTATTTGGAGACACGCATGGCTACGCACCTCCGGGTTTAAGCTAGAGATCCAACAGGCTGTGCTTAATATGCCTTTTAATGGACAGCAGTTGTTTGGGCCGGAGGTGGACACAGCTATAGAGAAGCTGAAGAAGGACACTGATACGGCCAAGGCCATGGGCACGCTCTACTCCCCACAGAGCAGAGGCACATTTAGGAAGACACAATTTAGAGGGGGGTTTCGGGCCCAAAGCTCAGAACCCTCAACCTCACAAACCAGACCCACATACCAGGGCCAGTATCAAAGAGGAGGCTTTCGAGGACAATACAGAGGTGGACAGTTCCCTAAAACTAGGGGAAAGTTCCAAAGCCCAAAAACACCTCAAACTAAACAGTGACTTCAGTGTCACAAATCCCCAACACAACACCAGTGTGGGGGGAGACTCGCAGATTATTACCAAAATTGGGAGGAAATAACGACACTCGTGGGTCCTAGCCATTGTCCAACATGGTTATTGCATAGAATTCCTACAATTACCACCAAATGTGCCTCCAAGAACACACAACATGTCCAAACAGCACTTGGATCTATTACAACTAGAAGTCCAAGCGTTGTTACAAAAAGACGCAATAGAACTGGTACCCAACCATCAGAAAGGAACAGGTGTTTATTCCCTGTATTTTCGAATACCCAAAAAGGACAAAACTCCGAGACCCATCTTAGATCTCAGAACACTAAATCTTTACATCAAATCAGATCACTTTCACATGGTGACACTTCAAGACGTAATCCCCTTGCTCAAACAACAAGACTACATGTCAACATTAGACCTGAAGGATGCGTACTTCCATATACCCATGCATCCTTCACACAGGAAATACTTAAGGTTTGTAATCCAAGGAGTACATTACCAATTCAAAGTGTTAACATTCGGGATAACAGCACCAAGGGTATTTATAAAAATGCCTTGCAGTAGTAGCAGCACATTTCAGAAGACAGCACATACACATATTCCCGTACCTAGACGATTGGTTAATAAAAACCAACACTCAAAAACAGTGTCTTTAACACACAAAATACATCATAGAAACCCTTCACAAACTAGGGTTCTCAATAAACTACCTGAAATCACACTTACAACCGTGCCAAATACAATACTTAGGAGCAACAATCAACACAAAAAAGGGATTGCCACTCCAAGTCCACAAAGGGTACAAGCATTCCAAAACGTAATACAAGGCATGCACCCAAACCAACAGTATCAAGAAAAATTAGTGATGAAACTTCTAGGCATGATGTCTTCATGCATAGCCATTGTACCAAATGCAAGATTACACATGTGGCCACTACAACAGTGCCTAGCAACACAACGGACACGAACACAGGGTCAACTTCAGGATCTAGTGTTAATAGACCGCCAAACACACACCTCACTACAATGGTGGAATCCTATAAATTTAAACCAAGGGCGGCCTTTCCAAGACCCAGTGCCTCAATACGTGATCACAACAGATGCTTCCATGGTAGGGTGGGGAGCACACCTCAACCAGCACAGCATCCAGGGACAATGGGACACTCAACAGAAACAACTTCATGTAAATCAGAACTACTAGCAGTGTTTCTAGCGTTGAAAGCATTTCAACCACTAATAACCCACAAACACATTCTTGTCAAAACAGACAACTGACAACAATGTATTACCTAAACAAGCAGGGAGGGACACACTCAACACAGTTGTGCCTCTTAGCACAAAAGATTTGGCATTGGGCGATTCACAATCACATCCGCCTAATAGCGCAATACATACCAGAAATTTAAAACCAGTTAGCCGACAATCTCAGTCAGGATCACCAACAGATCCACAAATGGGAAATTCATCCCCAGATACTACAAACCTACTTCCAAACCTGGGGAACACCGCAAATAGACCTATTTGCAACAAAAGAAAACGCAAAATGCCAAAACTTCGCATCCAGGTACCCACAGCCTCACTCCAAGGGCAATGCGTTATGGATGAGTTGGTCAGGGATATTTGCTTACGCTTTTCCCCCTCTCCCACTCCTTCCGTATCTCGTAAACAAATTGAGTCAAAACAAACTCAAACTAATACTAATAGCACCAACTTGGGCACGACAACCATGGTACACAACACTACTAGACCTGTCAGTAGTGCCTAATATCAAACTACCAAACAGACCAGCTCTGTTAACTCAACACAAACAGATCAGACACCCGAATCCAGCATCGCTCAGTCTAGCAATCTGGCTCCTGAAGTCTTAGAATTCAGACATCTAGACCTTACACAAGAATGTATGGAGGTCATCAAACAGGCTAGAAAACCTACTACAAGACATTGTTACGCAAATAAATGGAAGCAATTTATTACTGTCATAATAATCAAATTCAACCATTACACACATCCGTGAAAAACATTGTAAGCTACTTACTACACTTACAAAAGTCTAAGTTAGCTTTTTCATCCATTAAAATACATCTCACAGCAATTTCTGCCTATCTGCAAATTACACATTCAACTTCGCTATTTAGAATACCAGTCATAAAAGCATTTATGGAGGGTCTAAAAAGGATCATTCCACCAAGGACACCACCAGTTCCTTCGTGGAACCTCAATATTGTATTAACACGACTCATGGGTCCACCATTTGAACCCATGCACTCTTGTGAGATTCAATACTTAACCTGGAAAGTAGCCTTCCTAATAGATATCACATCTCTCAGAAGAGTAAGTGAAATACAAGCCTTTACCATACAGGAACCCTTTATACAAATACACAAACATAAAGTGGTTCTACGCACAAATCCCAATTTTTTGCCTAAAGTTATATCACCGTTCCATTTAAATCAAACGGTGGAACTTCCAGTGTTCTTTCCACAACCAGACTCTGTAGCTGAAAGAGCATTACATACATTAGACATAAAAAGAGCACTAATGTATCACATTGATAGAACCAAACAAATTCACAAAACAATTGTTTGTAGCTTTCCAAAAACCTCATGCAGGGGATCCAGTATCCAAACAAGGCATTGCGAGATGGATAGTTAAATGTATTCAAACCTGTTATATTAAAGCAAAGAGAGAACTGCCTATTACACCAAAGGCACACTCCACTAGGAAGAAAGGTGCCACCATGGCCTTTCTGGGAAATATACCAATGACAGAAATCTGTAAGGCAGCCACATGGCCTACGCCTCATACATTCACTAAACATTACTGTGTGGATGTGTTAACACAACAAGCCACAGTAGGACAGGCAGTATTACGAACATTATTTCAAACAACTTCAACTCCTACAGGCTAAACCACCGCTTTTGGGGAGATAACTGCTTACTAGTCTATGCACAGCATGTGTATCTGCAGCTACACATGCCATCGAACGGAAAATGTCACTTACCCAGTGTACATCTGTTCGTGGCATGAGGTGCTGCAGATTCACATGCGCCCTCCCACCTCCCCGGGAGCCTGTAGCCGTTATAAGTTGATAAAAACAATCTTGTACATTTGTAAATTTGTAAGTACAACACTTTTAATCACATTATGCACATACATACTTACTCCATTGCATGGGCACTACTACTATATACACAACTCCTACCTCACCCTCTGCGGGGAAAACAATCTAAGATGGAGTCGACGCCCATGCGCAATGGAGCCAAAATGGGAGGAGTCCCTCGATCTCGTGACTCGAGAAGACTTCTTCGAAGAAAAACAACTTGTAACACTCTGAGCCCAACACTAGATGGCGAGATATGCACAGCATGTGAATCTGCAGCGTCTCATGCCACGAACAGATGTACACTGGGTAAGTGACATTTTCCATACATATGTATGTGTATGTGGATATGGATATATGTATATGTGAACATGTATATGTATATATCGTTTTTTTGTTGTTGTAAATTGGTGTGGCGCTCCTTCTTGAGTTGTCATTTATTGACTGTGTATATTTGCAAATGTCTCACACTCCTCTCTGATAAGCCTAAGGCTGCTCGATTATACTACCCCTAAAATGAGCACCTTGGGATTGCTAGTGCAGGCCACTTTCCATTAGTAAGGGAACCCCTGGACGTTTTGCACATTCTCATTTTGATATATCATATAAGGAGCCAGCTTCCTACACTGGACTCACATACTGAATCAGTGGGGTAATTGGGATGCCTGATGTACCTCCTGCATGAGGTTTGTTTCTATTGAGCCTTAAACATGTTTGATAAATCAAAGGGTGTTCTGGTGGGTACATCTTTTTCACCTTAAGGAAGACCTTTGCTGCCAGGAGGTGCTGTAGTGCTTCAGTAGTCACTCAATGAAATACTTTAAGGCATTTTCCAATTAGTTGTGGCATGGATTTGTCAAAGCCGAACCTGAAAAGTATCTTGGGTTCCATAGACACTCTTCCCAGGTCCTTAAGCACTACTGTCACACTTGCCATGCCTGGACTCCTTGCATTGGCTTTTCTCTGGTGTTTAATATAATATTATAATCATGCAGTTCAATGGGGGGTTGGATTTTTGTAGAGAAGAACTCCTCCCTTGAGAGCTCTAGAAATAGCATGGCTGTGGCTTGGTCCTTGATCCTGATCTCAGGGTGGATGGCAGGGTCTCCAGCAGCAGCAAATACAGTCCCCTTATCGTCAGTCTCTTCCCTTCCTTTGCACCACAATCGTCAGGTGGGGGTGAGGGACTCCAACTTTCCTGTTGTAGGACGTTGGCTCTGTATATACTATCTCAAAGTGAGAGATAGTGTGTACAGAGTCCTAGGTTTCCCCTTAGAGGTTTTTAGTGGCAAAATTAAATACCACTAATGCTCTATATTTTAATGTGGTCGAGCAGTAGGCTTACCAGAGGGTAGTGTTAAGCATTTGTTGTAAATACACAGGCAATAAATGAGAACACACACTCAGGCTTAATTCCAGTCCAGTAGGTTTTTATATAGAATAATATTATTTTCGGTATTTTAGAACCACAAGATTCAGAATTTAGGTAAGTTCATAAATTGTAAGGTACTTCACACAGGTATGTATGGAACTTTGAATTAAAACAGTAGTATACACCGTTTTGGCAAAAATGGCAAGCTATTTTAAAAGTGGACACAGTGCAAAAATCAACAGTTCCAGCATCAGGTAAGTAATAGTTTCTCAGGTAAGTAAAGCACTTACACAGTTAGTCTCCTGGGCATAGGCAGCCCACCGTTGGGGGTTTAAGGCAACCCCAAACACCCAGCAACACAAGGCCGGTCAGGTGCAGAGGGCAAAGTAGGGCCCAAATAACATAGGTGCCTATGGAGAACAGGGGTTTTTCCGGTCCCAGTTTGCTAGCTGGTCAGTACCTGCTTCCTTGGGGAGCAGACCAGGGGGGTTTTTGCAGTGCACACAAAATACACCCTAAGCGGCACAGGGGTGGCCGGGTGCAGTGTGTGAACAAGGCGTCTCGGGTTTTGTGTTAGTCAATGGAGGGACATGGGGGGGAGGTGGGGGGTGTTACTCTGGCGATGCAAGCGGGTTACGGGGAGGGGGGAATGGGGAGCTTCTCAGGCCTGGTCACTGCTGGTTGGTTCCTTTTGATCCAGGGGGCTATGGGTGCAGCGCTTCTCCAGGCGTCGGGTTCCTTTTGTTACTGGGCAGTAGCGGTCAGGGGCAGCCTCTGGATCCTCTCTGCAGGCGTCGCTGTGGGGGTGCAGGGAGGTTGATCAGGGTGTCCACGTCATTGGAGTTGCCTGTGGGTCCTCTTTGGGGTGTTAGTTCCTCTGGACACGAGCTGGGGGCGTCTGGTGCAGTGTAAAGACTCACGCTTCCAGAGTCGCTGTTCCCGGGAGTTTCTTGGTCCTTTAGGTGTAGGTCAGTCTTCAAAGTCCTCAGAGGTCGCTGGTGTCCCGCTGGATGTGTCGCTGTGCAGGTTCTTAGAGTCTGGAGACAGGCTGGTAGGGCTGGGGCCAAGTCAGATGTCTCATCTCTGCAGGGCTTTCAGGTCGGCAGTCCTTCTTTCTTCAGGTTGCAGGAATCTGATTTCCTGGGTTCAGGGTCACCCCTAAATACTAAATTTAGGGGGGTGTTTAGGTCTGGGGTTTAGTAGCCAATGGCTACTGCCTTGGAGGGTGGCTACACCCTCTTTGTGCCCCCTCCCTGTGGGGAGTGTCACATCCCTAATCCTATTGGGAATTCTCCAAAACAAGATGGAGGATTTCCTAACAGAGGGGTCACCTCAGCTCAGGGCACCTTAGGGGCTGTCCTGACTGGTGGGTGACGACTCCTTGTTTTTCTCGTATCTCCTCCGGACTTGCTGCCAAAAGTGGGGGCTGTGTCCGGAGGTGGCGGGCATCTCCACAAGCTGGAGTGCCGTGGGGTGCTGTAACACCAGGCATCAGTCTTTGAGGCTCACCACCAGGTGTTAGTTCCTTCAGGGGGAGGTGTGAAGCACCTCCACCCAGTGCAGGCTTTGTTCCTGGCCACAGAGTGATACAGGCACTCACCCCATGTGGCCAGAAACACGTCTGGATGTGGCAGGCTGGCAGAAACTGGTCAGCCTAGCACTAGGAGTCGGACTGGTATTCAGGGGGCATATCTAAGATGCCCTCTTTGTGCATTTTTCAATAAATCCCACACTAGAATCAGTGTGGATTTATTGTGCTGAGAAGTTTGATACCAAACTTCCCAGATTTCTGTGTAGCCATTATGGAACTGTGGAGTTTGTGTTTGACCAACTCCCAGACCATATACCCGTTATAGCTACCCTGCACTTACAATGGTTAAGAATTTGCTTAGACACTGTAGGTGCATAGTGCTCATGAAGCTATACCCTCACCTGTGGGATAGTGCTCCCTGCCTTAGGGCTGTAAGGCCTGCTAGAGGGGTGACTTACCTATGCCACAGGCAGTGGGATGTGGGCATGGCACCCTGCGGGGAGTGTCATGTCTACTTAGTCTTTTTCTCCCCACCAGCACACAGAAGCTGTGAGGCAGTGTGCTTGTTCTGAGTGAGGGGTCCCCAGGGTTGTAAAATATATGCTGCAGCCCTTAGAGACCTTCCCTGTCCACAGGGCCCTTGGTACGAGGGCTACCACTTTCAAGGGACTTATCTGTGTGCCAGAGCTGTGCCAATTGTGGAGACAAAGGTACAGTTTAGGGAGAGAACATTGGTGCTAGGGCCTGGTTAGCAGGGTCCCAGCACACTTTCAATCATAACTAGCATCAACAAAAGGCAAAAGGTTAGGGGGTAACCATGCCATGGGAGGCATTTTCCTACACCTGTCAATTGAAATACTTTCGCAGCAGTCTGCTGAGTCACCCAGTTGTTCAATATGGGATATACTCACACTTCTGCCCCTCCTTCTAGACTGGCTTCTTTCCGTGAGTGTGTACTTTTCAGCACACGCCTCTGTTCAGCAGGGCAAGGACCTCTGTCTCTGAAATAGGGCCATAGCAGTGGTGCCTTTGGAAGAAAAGAGCAAGTAACTATATTCCTTTTTATATGGTCCCCTATAAGGACAGAGGCTTTCGACCCAACATGGATCTCCACCGTCTGAACGTGCTCATTCCGTAGGACAGTTTAAGATGCTGCCCCTGAGCCATGTTTTATCAGTTCTGAATGTGGGTGATGGATCCCTACTCTCAGGTGTTACATGAGGTTCACTGAGGGGATCCCAGAACCACATGTTATATTTTTGTGGAAGTGCTAGCAGTTGAAACTTCTTCACTGCGATGGTCAGCAGTTCATGTAATTACATAATTGGATGACTGACGGCTAAAGGTGGCCACCCCAGTGCTGGTCACAAGACCAATTCAGTGTACTATGACTGTTTTCCGCAACTTGGGTGTTTCCAGAAAAGTGCAGAAGCCTCGTCTCCATTGTAGATGCTGACCTTCATAGGTACAGTGCTGGATATTTCTGACTTCTAGATGCAGATTGCTCACTTTTAAATTATCCCCAGTTGTCAAACTGGGCACAGAAACTTTGAAGCAGTAGCTTTGCATCCCAGTGGGTGACACTGTGGCTCAGCACTGATACTGTTCCTCCCGAGGAATTAACAGTCCATAGAGGTGCCACTCAAGCTCGTTGAGGCCAATTACTTTCTTTCCGTTTAGTCAGACTCCATTCTGGAGCTCTGTTTTGCCTCAGACACCCCCCTCAATATTTTCCAAATTCTCTATAGTATGCTACAATCTTAGTAAAACCTGGAGTCTAGTAGTCCGTTTCCTCAGAAATAGGCCTGCTCTCACACCCTAGACCAGCCACAGAGATCTGCTACCTATGCCATGGTGATGCATAGGGCAGCTCCTCAGCTTGAAGGTCAAGAGTAATGTGTTGAAATGAGTTCTTCAGCTGGGGCAGACATTTTCTGAACCCCTTTTACCATTTGAGGCACTCATGCCTTATTGGGGGCTTAGGGCAAACCTTGCCCCTGCTTCAAAGTCAACAGACAAATGTCGAGACACCATTGCCCTGCCTCAGCCACCCTGCTTTCCTCTCAGCACCCTTTCTTCAAATCCCCCGTCCCCCTAAGCCCCCTACTCCCCATAGCAAGTTAGTGGTCCAAGTGTCCATGAGCAGGTCTAATCCCAGCAACTTTTCTACTTCTTTTTCCAATAGTGTGGTTGGAAACCTTTGGAAAGCAAGTTTGGTCATCCACCAGCTTGACTGTCGGATTCCTTAAAGTGCTTTGGGGATCAGTGGCTCAAGTCCTCCCTCGTGACCCCTTAACATTTTTAGCCTGTCCTTGCTCAGGCTATCCAGGACAGTTGTGATGCCAAGTTCACAATTCATTGTGACTTAGACAACACAGATTCCATCGGGTGAGGTATTGCTAGCAGTGTTGCCATTCTCTGCCGTGCATGGCTGCAAACGACTGGGTTCTCAGGCAATGTCCAGTCCTCCCTTATGGATATGCCAAATGACAGTCCTCTCCTATTTATTGATCAGGCTGATGTTGCTTTAGAGCAATTTAGAGAGCAGCGCTACTGCAAACTCTCTGGGCTTATATTTCCTACCTCACCATCTTTACAGCTCCTTTAGCAGATTTGGTCAAGGAGTCTTGTACAACCAGACTGTCCAACCTCAGCAAAGAAGCCAGATGTGTAGAGGCTGTGGTACCCACCATCCCGGGCAGCCAAGGTCAGCAGGCTGTCCAGTCCATTCCCTCTACTCCATGCAGCCCCACCTGCTAAACTCCTTCAGCTTGCCATTAGGGGAACAAAGCCACCTGGTGGAGACAGGATCCAGCGATTCTTCCCAGGTTAGCAAGCTAACACATCAGAATAGTGGGTCCTGCAGATCGGCTGACTGAGGACCATCTCTCCATTCTGCAGGAAGACGTCCGAGCCCTTCCAGCCTAAGGAGCTGTTGAGAGGATGCCAGCTCCAGAGGTAGGACATGCTTTTTATTCCAGTTACTTTCTGTTGTCTGGTAAGGTTGAAGGCCCAGACATGACTTCTTCCAGAGTGAGAAATTAAAGATGCTCATCCTGGCCCATGTCTCGTCTTCCACTGGCCATGGGGACTGGTTGGTGTTGGACTTAGAGGATTCCTATTTCAGTATCCCCGTTCTGCAGCCCATTGTTGCTACCTATGGTTTGTTGCAGGGGCAGAACACTTTCTGTTCTCTGTGCTCTCCTTATGTCTCTCCAGTGCCTCTCGGCTGTTCATGAAAGTGATGGCTGTGGGGGTAGCACACCTTTGGAGGTCAGATGTGACAGCCTTCCCGCCCTAATACCTCAACAACTGGCTGTTAAAGGTGAGCTTGCCCTGTGCACTTGTCAACCACTTCCAGGATGCAGTGGACCACCTCATCTTAAGGATTCACTATCAGCTTGCCAAAATCACATCTGTCTCTCAGGCACTCCTCTTCATTGGTGCCATTCTGGGCAATGTTAGATTTTGTTCCTTTCCCCCAGGGACATTCAAACTGTGATACTTATCTTTCAGCCTCAGCCTTTGTCTCCAGTAAGGTCGAATAGAATGGGGGAGAACCTGTTCACTATCTCTTTGCCACTGCCAAGAATGCTCCATGTCAGCATGTTTGCGTTTCCAGGGCATCCGTTGCCAGAGACTCATTCTAGACTCCTCTTAAAATTCCTGCCCCGGTTGATCAAGAATCCGGGTAGACTGGGCCCAAGTCATCTTGGTGGCTGCAGATTAACCACGGAGAGTATTGTATCCAGAACTTTTGGGCATGAGAATCTGTCCTCCAGTAAGGTTGCCCCTCCGGCAGGATTTACTTAACAGGGCAGGGTTCTGCATCCGGGACTTCACAATCTAAACCCTAATGCTTGGAGATTGAGCGGTGGCAGCTGGACATCTTCGACAAACCGCCAGAGGTTGTTGATTTAATCTTGGCAGCCAAAAATCTCTTGATAAACTGTATACTCCTGAGAGGACATATTTGTAGCTTGGTGCGGCACTCTCCAGGTAGACACCTTCCAGGCAAAGTAACAACATTTTGTTTGTTTTGGCCCTTGCCCAGCAAAACTTCGCTTTGGGTGCTTCTAAAAGGGTCTCTTTCAGCTCTTTCGGCTTTCCTGTGGTTGCCGGATCAGCTCATTGTTTTGTGCCTTTAGCTATGCACTTTTTTTTTTTAAAGAATCACATCACCTGTTTCTTCCCTCCCCATTATCGTGCCACAGTGGGACTTCAATTTGGTCCTTACATTCCTGATGTGTACTCCCTTTGAGCCGCTTCACAGCTGCCCATTGTGGTTTCTCATCCTCAGCACTGTGTTCCTTATTGCCATTACATCGGTGCAGTGGATTATTGAGTTTCAAGAGCATAGTCATCCTGGCGTACACCACCTTTTTCTCAGACAAAGTGGCTCTGCAACTCAAGCATATTTATTAATCTTTGTGATGCAGTTCCACGTTTGCGAAACCATCACGATGCGGGCATTCAATGCTCCCCTCGCCCCTCATGGGAGGAGGAGAGACTCATCACTTGGATCCCAAGAGTGTAGGGTGATTTTACGTTGACTGTACCCAACCCAACAGGGTGGACGATCAGCTTATTTTGGGGTTATTTGAAGCGAAAAACAGCAAGACTGTGCAGAAGGGACAATCTCCTGTTCGATTGTGCTCTGCATTAAGATCTGGTATGTGTATGAAGTTGGCTCTGTATATACTATCTCAAAGTGAGAGTGTGTACAGAGTCCAAGGGTTCCCCTTAGAGGTTGATAGTGGCAAAAAGAGATAATTCCAATGCTCTATTTTGTGGTAGTGTGGTCAAGCAGTAGGCTTATCAGAGGGTAGTGTTAGGCATTTGTTGTACACACACAGGCAATAAATGAAGAACACACACTCAAAGACAATTCCAGACCAATAGGTTTTTATATAGAAACATCTTTTCTTAGTTCATTTTAAGAACCACAGGTCCAAGATTTACAAACAATACTTTAAATGAAAGGTATTTCACTCAGGTATCTTAGGAACTTTGAATCATCACAATAGCATGTACAGTTTTGGCACAAATGGCAATAAGCTATTTTAAAATTGGACACTGTGCAAAAATCAACAGTTCCTGGGGGAGGTAAGTATTTGTTAGGTTCACAGGTAAATAAAGCACTTACAGGGTTCAAAGTTGGGTCCAAGGTAGCCCACCGTTGGGGGTTCAAGGCAACCCCAAAGTTACCACACCAGCAGCTCAGGGCCGGTCAGGTGCAGAGGTCAAAGTGGTGCCCAAAACACATAGGCTTAAATGGAAGTAAGGGGGCCCCGGTTCCAGTCTGCCAGCAGGTAAGTACCCGTGACATCGGAGGGCAGACCAGGGGGGTTTTGTAGGGCACCGGGGAGGGGGGACACAAGTCAGCACAGAAAGTACACCCTCAGCGGCACAGGGGCGGCCGGGTGCAGAGTGCAAACAAGCATCGGGTTTGAAATAGGTTTCAATGGGAGACCCAGGGGTCTCTTCAGTGATGCGGGGGGGGGGCTCCTCTGGGTAGCCACCACCTGGGCTAGGAAGAGGGCCACCTGTGGGTCGCTCCTGCACTGGAGTTCGGTTCCTTCAGGTCCTGGGGGCTGCGGGTCGTCTGGTTCCTTGAAACAGGCAGTCGCGGTCAGGGGAGCCTCTCGATTCCCTCCCCAGGCGTCGCTGTGGGGGCTCGGGGGGGTCAACTCTGGCTACTCACAGGCTCGCAGTCGCCGGGGAGTCCTCCCTGTAGTGTTAGTTTTCCGCAGGTCGAGCCGGGGGCGTCGGAGTCAGAGTGGAAAGTATCACGCTTCCGGTGGGAAACGCGTGGTCTTTAAAAGTTGCTTCTTTGTTGCAAAGTTGCAGTTTCTTTGGAACGGGGCCGCTGTCCTCGGGAGTTTCTTGGTCCTTTTAGATGCAGGGTAGTCCTCTGAGGCTTCAGATGTCGCTGGACCCTGGGGGATGCGTTGCTGTTGCAGTTTTTCTTGAAGTGGGGAGACAGGCCAGTAGGGCTGTGGCCAAAGCAGTTGGTGTCTCCGTCTTCTCTGCAGGGCTTCAGGTCAGCAGTCCTTCATCTTCAGGTTGCAGGAATATATCTTCCTTGGTTCTGGGGTCCCCTAAATACCCGATTTAGGGGAGTGTTTAGGTCTGGGAGGTTAGTAGCCAATGGCTACTAGCCCTGAGGGTGGCTACACCCTCTTTGTGCCTCCTCCAGGTGGGGAGGGGGGCACATCCCTAATCCTATTGGGGGAATCCTCCATCTGCAAGATGGAGGATTTCTAAGTCAGTCACCTCAGCTCAGGACACCTAAGGGGTTGTCCTGACTGGCCAGTGGCTCCTTGTTTTTCTCATTATCTCCTCCGGCCTTGCAGCTAAAAGTGGGGGCTGTGGCCAGAGGGGCGGGCATCTCCACTAGCTGGGATGCCCTGTGGCGCTGTAACAAAGGGGGTGAGCCTTTGAGGCTCACCACCAGGTGTTAGTTCTTGCAGGGGGAGGTGAGAAGAACCTCCACCCAGTACAGGCTTTGTTACTAGCCACAGAGTGACAAAGGCACTCTCCCCATGTGGCCAGCAACATGTCTGGTGTGTGGCAGGCTGGCAAACACTAGTCAGCCCACACAGGAAGTCCGTATGTTTTCAGGGGGCATCTCTAAGATGCCCTCTGGGTGCATTTTACAATAAAATGTACACTGACATCAGTGTGCATTTATTGTGCTGAGAAGTTTGATACCAAACTTCCCAGTTTTCAGTGTAGCCATTATGGTGCTGTGGAATTCGTGTATGACAGACTCCCCGATCATATACTGTTATGGCTACCCTGCACTTACAATGTCTAAGGTTTTGCTTAGACACTGTAGGGGCATAGTGCTCATGCACCTATGCCCTCACCTGTGGTATAGTGCACCCTGCCTTAGGGCTGTAAGGTGTGCTAGAGGGGTGACTTACCTGTGCCACAGGCAGTGTGAGGTTGGCATGGCACTCTGGGGGGAGTGCCATGTCGACTTAGGCATTTTCTCCTCACCCGCACACACAAGCTGACAAGCAGTGTGTCTGTGCTGAGTGAGGGGTCCCCAGGGTGGCATATGACATGCTGCAGCCCTTAGATACCTTCCCTGGCATCAGGGCCCTTGGTACCAGGGGTACCGGTTACACGGGACTTACCTGGATGCCAGGGTGTGCCAATTGTGGAGACAAAGGTACAGGTTAGGGAAAGAACACTGGTGCTGGGGTCTGGTTAGCAATCCTCAGCACACTTTCAAATCATAACTTGGCATCAGCAAAGGCAAAAAAGTCCGGGGGTAACCATGCCAAGGAGGCATTTCCTTACACTAATGCTCTATTTAGTGGTAGAGTGGTCGAGCAGTAGGCTTATCAGAGGGTAGTGTTAAGCATTTGTTGTACACACACGCAATAAATGAGAAACACACACTCAAAGACTTACTCCAGGCCACTAGGTTTTTATTTAGAAATATATTTTCTTAATTTATTTTAGAACCACAAGATTCAACATCTGAGGTTAGTACATAAAATGCAAGGTACTTCACACAGGTAAGTATAGAACTTTGATTTAAAACAGTAGTACACACAGTTTTGGTTAAATGGCAAATAGCTAATTTAAAAGTTGACACAGTGCAAAAATCAACAGTTCCTGGGGGAGGTAAGTTTTGGTTAATTTCTCAGGTTAGTAAAGCACTTACACTGTCAGTCTCCTGGACATAAGCAACCCACCGTTGGGGGTTCAAGGCAACCCCAAAGCCACAGCACCAGCAACACAAGGCTGGTCAGGTGCAGAGGTCAAAGGAGGGTCCAAAACACATAGGTGCCTATAGGGAACAGGGGGGCTCTGATTCCAGTCTGCTGCGTCCTCTGGGAGCAGACCGGGGGGGGACACAAGTACACAAAACACACCCTCAGCGGACCAGGGGTGGCAGTGTGCAAAGTAGGTGTTGGGTTTGTTATTGAAAACAATGGAGGGACCCGGAGGTCACTCTGGCGATGCAGGCAGGGCACGGGGGGGCTACTCTTGCCAGTCACCGACTGGGCTAGGATGAGGGCTAGCCTGCACTGGTAGGTGGTTCCTCTTGGTCCTGGGGGCTGCGGGTGCAGTGCTTGGTCCAGGCGTTGCGTTCCTTTGTTACTAGGCAGTAGCGGTCAGGGGGAGCCTCTGGATCCTCTCTGCAGGCATCGCCGTGGGGGTGCAGGGAGGTTGACTCGGGGTGTCCACGTTGTTGGAGTCACCTGGGAGTCCTCTGCAGTGTTGGTTGTCCTGGACTCGAGCCGTGGGCGTCTGGTGCAGTGTGAAAACCCACGCTTCTGGCGGGAAGTGAGAGTCTCTTTAAAGTTGCTTCTTTGTTGCGATTTTGTTGCTGTTTCTGGACAGAGTTGCTGTCTTGGGGAGATTCTTGGTCCTTCAGGTGCAGGTCAGTCCTCAGAGGTCGCTGGTCCTACTGGATGCGTCACTGTGCAGGTTCTTTGAGTCTGGAGACAGGCCGGTAGGGCTTGGGCCAAGTCAGTTGTCTTCTCTGCAGGGCTTTGTTCAGCCGTCCTTGTTGTAGGTTGCAGGAACCTGATTTCCTGGGCTCAGGATCGCCCCTAAATACTAAAGTTAGGGGTGTGTTTAGGTCTGAGGGGCAGTAGCCAATGGCTACACCCTTCTTGTGCCTGCTCCCGGAGGGGAGGGGGGGGGGCACGTCTCTATTCCTATTTGGGGAATCCTCCAAAACCAAGATGGAGGATTTCTAAAGGCAGGGATCAGCTCAGGGCCTCCTTAGGGGCTGTCTTGACTGGTAGGTGACTCCTTGTTTTTCTCATCTCCTCCTGACTTGCCGCCAAAAGTGGGGGCTGTGTCCGGAGGGGCAGGAATCTCCACTAGATGGTGCCCCGGGGTGCTGCAACAGGCATGAGCCTTTGAGGCTCCCCACCAGGTATTACAATTCATGCAGGGGGAGGTGAGAAGCACCTCCACCCAGTGCAGGCTTTGTTCCTGGCCACAGAGTGACAAAGGCACTCACCCCATGTGGACCAGAAACTCGTCTGGCTGTGGCAGACTGGCAGAAACTGGTCAGCCTAGCACTAGAGGTAGGACTGGTGTTCAGGGGGCATCTCTAAGATTCCCTCTGTGTGTATTTTTCAATAAATCCCATACTGGCATCCATGTGGATTTATTGTGCGGAGACGTTTGATACCAAGCTTCACGGATTTCTGTGTAGCCATTATGGAACTGTGGAGTTCGTGTTTGACAAACTCCCAGACAATATACTCTTTATGGCTACCCTGCACTTAAAATGTCTAAGGTTTGGCTTAGACACTGTAGGGGCATTAGTGGTCATGCAACTATGCTCTCACCTGTGGGATAGTGCACCCTGTCTTAGGGCTGTAAGGCCTGCTAGAGGGGTGACTTACCTATGCCACAGGCAGTGGGTTGAGGGCATGGTACCCTGAGGGGAGTGCCATGTCAACTTAGTCATTTAGTCATTTTCTCCCCACCAGCGCACACAAGCTGTGAGGCAGTGTGCATTTCCTGAGTGAGTGCTCCCCAGGGTGGCATAATACCTGCTGCAGCCCTTAGAGACCTTCCTTGGCCACAGGACCCTTGGTACCAGAGGTACCATTTACAAGGGACTTATCTGTGTGCCAGGGCTGTGTCAATTGGGGAAACAAAGGTACACTTTAGGGAAATAACAGTGGTGCTGGGGCCTGGTTAGCAGGGTCCCAGCACACTTTCAATCATAACTGGCATCAAGAAAAAGCCAAAAAGTTAGGGGTAACCATGCCAAGGGAGACATTGCCCTACAGTACGTATTGGCTAAAAAGCAGCCTATGGAAAGGCTTTGAGCCATATGTACGAAAGCTTTTTCCCATAGACACAGAATGGGTACAATCCTTTGGTACATCTGGCCCTTTGTGCTTATTCTACCAGGGCTAAACTTGCTACCACTGCGCTAGCATGCAGAGTCCCTATCCTAGACATTTGCTAGGTGTCTACGTGGGTGTCCCTCCATTGATTAAGTTCATGAAGCACTATTATCTGGACAGTCCAGTCCACTGAGTGGGGCACTCTGCCTGCTCAGTTCTACAGAACGTTCTGGTTTGGTTCCATTCACAAACTCACCACCAATTTGGTATTGCTTTGTTAACCCAACTGAGTGTGTGCTGGGATCCCTGTAGCCAGCCCCTAGCACCTGTGTTCTTTCCCTATTCAAAAGGTGAGGAAACTGCGACCAGAAGTCTGTCAGAAGAACAACTTAACTATGGTTAATTTCTTTCTGGTAGAGATTCTAGCTGCAGATTCCTCACCAACTCTCCCTGTTCTATGATTGAGCTCTTCTCTAAAGATCCCAAGTCTAGGCATCTGCACACTAGTCACCTCAATTTGCTTTTGTGGCTGTCTGGGCTTGGCCACTCTCAAAAGCAACTGATTCGGTGCATGTTATTGGTGGCTATATAGGACTGCACTTTCTTTCTGGAGGAAAGCGATCTCAGTGAGGAGCTGCATGGTACTACCTACAGGTGCCCAGAGATACTACTGCAAAATTTCCTGGTCCAGTCTGATGCCCAGGGAATATTTCACAGGTGAGGAATCTGCAGCTTGAGATTCTCTACCAGAAAGACCATTACCAAAGGTAAGTAACTTGTTGGACTTGTATTAAACTCTTCCCGCCTTGGGAGGATGATGGATTTCAAGAAATATTTGAGATTTGATTCACTTTTTGTCTTGGTCGACCTATGGCCTGCTGCATTTTTGGATCTGCTTCCCAGATGGGGTGGGCGAGGGCTCTCTAGTGGGGTCTGAGATATCAGTAGCTCCAGCATCAAGGGAGCTTTTCTTCTCAGATAGACATTCCAGTAGTGAACATGAAGTAGTTGATAAACCGCTGCAGTCTGGAGGTGGATTCTGTGTCCACAAGTGGTCACAAATGTCTGCTCACTGAGCTGTAGCACCCATGTGGGAGACATTACGGCTCTGGGAATTTGCAGGTCAGAGCAGCGTCTGCATATAAATGTCCTGAAGCTGCAGGTGGCCTGCCCTACCAGGAGGTCTTTGTTTCATTGAGCTCCATTCAAATTCCATCAGACACGACAGCCATCAAAGACCTCAGCAAGCAAGGTCATGTGGTTTCTTGGGTCCATTGCTTAGTAGTCACCAGGGGACGTGGATGGAGCGATTGCGGGATTTTTCCCTGTAGCAGTTTATTTGGTGCTTCCCTCAAAGGTAAAGTGGACTCTCAAAGCTGCCTCTTGTTGTAGGACCAGTGGTGGGAAACTGCAGCCCAGTTTCACAGCTGATCTTCTTTAGATTGGGATATTCATCTGTACATCTATTTGCTGTGACCCTAAATCGAGAGTCTTTAGTTTTGTGCCATACACGTACGTTTGAATGGTTCTTAGGGGGATGCCTTCAAGTTCAGCTGGTCTGTCTCCTGTATGCATTCTCACTGATGCTGCTTCGGTCAAGTCATGTGAGAAGATCTGGCAGAGCTGATTCCTCCCTCTTCCCCTGAATGAACAAAGAGGATCTAGTATGATGAGCTGTTGGCACTCCGTGTTTAGCTGGCTTTTCTCCCATTCACAGTGGACCTGGTTTCGCAGTTGTATAAGGACTTCCACCCCAAGCAATGTGTATTCACACTTGTAGATTAAACCATGAAAGCTGGTGTTTTCAGATGAATATCTTGGCTGTCAGAAACCCAGGATAGCTGGAATACATTTATAATGATGAGTTTGAATACTTGGATCCTTTAAAATCTTTCCTTTCTGATGTCCTGCATTTCATGCTGTCCCTTGCACTGCTGGTACAGGCAAAGCTACAGTGAAGGTAGCCTTGTCTGCTTTCATGGGTCTGTCTGATCAGCAATTGTCTAAGTCTCCTTTTGTGGCACGTTTTCTGAAACCTTGCCTTTTCTACTCTATAGTGCAATAGTGTTACCTGAATCTTCGGTTTACTTTCTTCGTGGCAGATCCAATTCCTCACATTTATCGTTTGTATGCTGTATAGTTATCTGTAAAACTGTATGTCTGGGCAAATGTAATGGTCAGTTCAATTGAAAATGTGTTGTCTGCAATGGCAGTGCTCTACCACACCATGCATAGGCCCCTGTACGCCACTCTGCTCCCTCTGCACCTCTGTGTCCTCCACGCCATTAACCTTTAGCCATGCTGGTGTACAGTGTGGTTAAAACCCATTGGCAAAGCCCATAGCTCTCGCATAGGCTAGACCTATTGGCTTTGCCAGTGCTTGTTAGACTGGTTTGACAGCGCAGCTGTTGCCAGACAATTATGTAAGAACCACCAGGAGAGGAGATTTGGCTCGACCCACATGTTGGTGGGCAGAAGTATGTCTTCATTGGGCAGAGGTTGTGTGCTTCCACAAAGTGCTTGCCCTCCACACAGCTGTGATCATTTTGTTTATCCATCTGCCTTAGCTTGAACGTTAAGGGACACACGTGCCATTTTAATTCTGTTAAAGTGTCTTAGTTAACTAGATAATTATGGTTTGTCTTTGGGTGCAGCCCAGATAGGAGACGGTGTTTGTATGCTTAACCTATTGGCATTGTAAATGCTTGTTCTTACATTGAAGCCAATATGGGAGTAACCAAGGGAACCAGAAACTCTGAAGGGATATCCAGTTATCCCTTTTTGTTAATACAGTACAGTTGTCAGAGTAACTTGTAAGGGGCATGCAGAAGTTACAGTGCTATAGGATCAGTAGTGTGAGCCTCTCACCTTTAATGGCCTGTATTAAACCAAAAGTTAAATTTGCTTCATTTTGTTATGCCTCGATACTGGGTGCATATCTTAAGTTTACTGTTGTAAAGTGCTTCCATATCTCACATAAATATGGTGTATAAATGAACGCTTTTGTCTATCCTAATTACAGGAAGATTAGTGGATCAGAACCTGAATAAATTGGGCAAGGATGAAATGCTTCAAATGATTAGACACGGTGCAACACATGTATTTGCCTCAAAGGACAGTGAAATCACAGACGAAGACATCAATGCCATCCTAGAAAGGGGAGCAAAGAAGGTAAAACTCATCATTGATTTGTTAATGAAAAGCCTGCTTCCCTAGTGGCCTGTTCGAAAATTCTTTTGAGCTCGGAATTTAATTTTTGTGGTCTCAACAAAGATGTCTGACACAAGACGTACTTTATCTAGTTTGATTTAGGTCTACCCACTGCATTTAATTGGCTGGCTTTTTAGTCCATTCTATCATCTTGCTACTTTTCAGTGGCTTTGTCTTTTTTGATTTCTCCCCTGGGGTGGTGGTGTGCGTTTGACTTTTGCGTGTGCATTTGTTTTTTAGACCAGTGTATCCTTCCAGAGTTAATGATGGCAGTCTTCCAGGAATACCAGAGACCTGTTCCGTAGTGCTAATATGGCTACTACAGACCTTTTCTGAAATGTCACTGGTGCTGACATTTTCTGATTAGTCTGACTGAGATCCTTCCTAAAATTTGCAATACACTGCTCCCTGACTTAACTCCAAAGATAATCAATAGGCCTAGCTTCGTTGTCATCCTGTTTGGCTAATTGATGGACATCTTACAATTTGCCAGCTGTTATGCACTCAATGATCCAAATGTTGGGCATGTGCTTGGTTTTAAATTCATTGTTCTGGTGTGTTTGTCTGTTTTACAGATTGAGTGGCTGCTTTACTGAAATAAAGCGGTGCCTTTTAAATAGGTGTGTTGGTTTTCAAAAGTGTGCTCTAATTGTTTTGAGATCCACACCTTGGAAGAGCCTATTGAGTGGTTCTCTTCAGTGATGTTTCCCATGCTTAAGGTGTTGCATTATGACTAACTTACTGTCTGAATAAAGGTCTATTTAAATGAATGTCTACATATCCATCAACCATGTAGTTATGGCTGAATCACAGTGTATAACTAGAGCGCTGTAACAAATTTGGCCCTATTGGGTTAACACATGAAATGCTCATCAAATTATAAGTTCATGTATTTGGCCCCTGTAATTTTGCATACAGTTCATAAGGGAATGTTATAGGATGACAATGGCTTTCTTTTTCATTTGTGAATTAATGGTGCTCCAGAACAGCAGAAATCATTGAATCCATACCAAACTTCAAATAGGTCAGTTATTTTAGTTTGTTTGCTGTACACTTAAGTGTTTTTCTTGTCTGGGGTTGTGAGCCAGTTTACAAATAGAAAAATCAGATTGGACGAGAAACTGATAATTTTGGCTTAGCTCACCATTTCCTGGTTTTCAGATGTCTCTGGGTGACGCACCTTGTGGTGACTTGTGAGTCTGTCCAGAACTCGGAGCCTAGAAGACCTAGTTTAAGGATTTACCCTGGCCCCATATTGTCTTTCATCATAGCCCACTGGGAATGACCGCAGACTTTGGACAGGTTGAGAACTGGCCAGGAGTCTTCAGCACTGTGCATGGCCAAAATTCACTCCAAGTACCCAGCGAAGTCCTGGGTTTCAATTCAGATCACTTCCTAATAGTCACATTAATAACTTTTATTGAAGGGGTTTCATTGGTGTACTTTAGAAATGACACTCATACCTCCACCATTGGTCTCCTTTACGACTTCACCTAATCTGCGGACTGTTGAATTACTCAGATCTACATGAGAGGGGTGTTGAAATGGGGCTCACGGCGTAGTCTTAGACGCTGTCAAACTTTAAAGTCCACTTCGATTAGTTTATATAGGTTGGGCTTTGGTAGATTTTGCTGCCACTGTTAGAGGTGAGAGGAAAAATTTGATCTGAAAACAGTTTGCATCACCCCTCTCTCCTGGGATATTAATTCTCAGGGAACAAATTGTATTTTTTTTTTTTTTTTTTTTTTATTATTTTGGTATGCCAGTCGATCACCAATGAGAGAATGTTTATTTATTAGTTAATTAAAACCAGAAAAGTTTTCCTTGAACATAAAATTAACAGAACAGTAATGGTGCTCTGATTCACCAATGAATGCTCCCAAAGTTTCACACTCCTAGACCAGTGGTTCCCAACCTTTTTGACTTCTGTGGACCCCCACTATCTTTACTGGAACCCGGGGACCCCCACTGAATCATTGTTGGAATCTGGGGACCGCCCTACTAAGTCATTACTGAAAGCTGGGGACCTAATCTGTTAATATTTAATTTTCTAAGCAGTCGCGGACCCCCTGGGGAGGCTATGTGGACCCCCAGGGGTCCCCGGACGACAGGTTGAGAACCACTGTCTTAGACAATATAATCAAATCTACTCCATTATGAAATGGCACTCTGATTTTGTTTCTAGTTTCTTCACAGTAATTATGATGAAGTGTCTTTTTTTTGTCTGTTCCAAATCTTGAAAGAACCTGAATTTAAAAAGGTGTGATCCTTTCGGGTATGTGGGCAATCTACCTTGTGGCAGCTGTTTTGAAATGGAGAGGAAAGTTGGCTGTTGCCCTCTATAATGATATTATGTCTATTTCACCTCAAGCTTTTTGTTTCAGACTGCTGAAATGAATGAGAAGCTCTCAAACTTGGGAGAAAGTTCCTTAAGGAATTTCACAGTCGATACAGATAACAGTGTCTACAACTTTGAAGGTGAAGACTACAGAGGAAAACAAAAGGTAAGCATATTTTCCTCATGCATGTGGCTTTTGTAAGCCAGGTGCTAATAGCTAAATCATATTTAAGCAAAACATTAAGTCCATTGTGTAGAAAATAAAATGCCTCCCACATACTGTAGCATTCCTATTTATCTGATAGTCATCTAGCCACAGACTCCTTACCTTGGAAGATTCCCCAGGTGTCAGACTGGATCCAGAAACTTTTTGTGAGCAGTACCCATACACACCGGTTGTGTTTGTCTCCACGTGGCGTCTGTGCCAGAAGTGACTTGTGGTGCCTATATGGTGCCACCCCACCGGCTTTTGTTCTTTTTTTTTTTTTTTTTTTTTTGTCCCGAGTCAACGTGGATCTGGAGAGCTACCCCAGTCACTTTGACTGGCCTTTTTTCGAAGACTTTTAAAAAAATGTTGTTTCCTGGTGTGTAGGAGGTCCACCAGAATGGCAGGTTTTAAAAAATGCGACACCTGTCACCACCAGATGTTGGTTAAGGATCTGCACTTGGTTTGTCTCTGGTCTCTAGAGCTTGACTACAATGTCAAGACGTGAGGATTGCTGTGCCATGCATCCCAAGGTGCTGAGGGTTGAGTCCATCAAGCTCCTCACTGCCTGACGTTGAAAGACGCTGAAGATCTGTCGCAAGGAATGTCCAGAGAAAGTTCCCCAAAGACGTACCTGGCAGTCATCATCCTATTTCAAGTCCTACAAGAAAATTGATTCGAAGAGGTCTTGGACTTCACTGTCCAAGTCTTCAGATGAGTCGGAGGTGATGTTGGTACCAGAGGTCTAGGTCTGTGGTGGAGCCTGCACTTGGCTGTCTCCACGCCTTCCTGTGTTTCTGGGAGCCATAGAGACTCCCACCCAAATGTGAGAATTTTGAGGTCGTGTAACACCTTTTCAGGTGGCTTGACCCCTCTAGTGTGCCCTTGTGCTCCATGGGTCTGGGAGGGGCCCCTGCTGTTCTTTCTCTAGTGGGTTCTGTAAGAAAGTGTGATATTTGATGCTAACCTGACTGAGTGTGTGTGCTGGGATCCTGCTAGCCAGGCCCCAGCACCTGTGTTCTTTCCCTAAACTGTACCATTGCTTGCATAATTAGTACACCCCTGGCACACAGCTAAGTCCCCTGTAAAAGGTACCAGTGGTACCAAAGGCCCTGTGACCAGGGAGGGTCCCTAAGGGTGTGTTGATGGGTAGGCAAAGTCTGCATGGCATCCCTCTCAGGATTTATTGAACTAGCCTCTCATACTACTAACCAATAGGATTCCTCCAAGAAATGGAATATACGCCTCGCCCACTAAATAGTGGCATGCATAATAGTCTGTCTATCCACACCCCGGTGAGATGATACTACAGGGGCAGACTCGGCCAAGAGTTCTTGGAAATGCCAAATAAAATGCCAACTGGACAGCAGCAGGAATCATATTAAAGAAAATTTCTTGGGGTATACCAGTCGGTATTTTTAATACAGGTTAGCAAAGGTATAGATACAATCAAACTACCTTCTGTTTCATGTGGGTTTTGAATGTTCCCAGGAAACCCTAGTTCCAAACCAACATATTTCGACTGTCTCTAGGAGCCTAATCAGTTTTAGGGTACTTTATCAGGGCCAATAACAGCTTTCCCTGCTCATTACATCAGTGTCTCATACATGCGAGGCCAATTGCTCTCACCTGCTTCAAAGATGATTTGAAGTACCTGGAAATAAATTGAAACAAAAAGACAAGGAGACATTAGTCCCTCAGAGGCTGGTGAATTTATGAACCTCTTGAGCTAACCAGAACTCCCTATGAAAACATTTCTTTAATTGGTACACAGCGTGCTTCTCAGCCAACTTAGTGTTTTCCTCTTTATAAATGGGTCGTTCTTCTATTGGCTTCCCTCTGCTCTTCCCAAACAATGTATTTTCTTACAGTGATACCACTTGACCTCTTGTAAACACTTCATAATCAATACACCCTCTTCAAACCTGATCTCAATTACACTAACTTTACCCTGGGAACCTCAAAGCTGGATCCACTTCTGGAACTATATTGTTACCCATAGGATTACTGCTCTTCTATTGTGTAAACATACCCTTTCTTCAAAAGTCTAAGGGTGCTGTATTTTCCAAATATCAGTATGGTTAGGATACATGCAGAATAATTTCTATAGGTATCAAGGTTGTATGTCTGGCCTACCCCCTTATCCTATTCTGAAAACATTCCCTAAGAGTATGAGTACACTTTTATCAAGTAATACCGGGTCATGCCCACAACAAATTCCTAAGAATCATTTGTCTGTTATAAAGCCTTGTTAATTTGCAATCAGTCGTGCCATATCTGCCAAGGTGATCTGACTGTGCCGCTACACCCCCCCCCCCCCCCCCCCCCCCCCCCAATTCATACACATACTGATTTGTCCTGCTGTAATGCCTGTGGGGAAGGGGAACATGCATCATTCCGTGTCCTAGGTGCCAACTTCACACATCCCGCGTGCGTGAGTCACATTCAACACTCTTACCCTATCCATTGTTTATTCATACATTATACATGTCTGGCGGAGTGCGGTCCTGTAGTCACACACGGGGTGATAAAACAACTTATCAGAATATGATCACATGGTTGAAATTCTCTTTTTGCAAGACTCATTATAGACATAATATTATGGTTTGTCACAATCTAATAAGATCCATGATCGCCAACATTATCGTTGTAAGGAAAGGGGTTGTTTTCATGCCCATTGGTATCATAGGCATAGTGTTAAATGCTACAACATTGTTACGTATCAACTTCAAATGCCAGTTGGATCATAAAAAAAGGTAGAATTCTCAATGTCTATCGGTATCGTCGTGTGTAGCATCAGACCACTAATTCTATCCGGTGCATACGTGCCGCACAACTGTATCGGTTACTGATACCATTGTGAATTAATTCATCCTTGTGGTAGCTGCCCACTGTACCCTGTTTAAGGAATTCTATAGGAAGCAAGCCCGCCCCCCCCCTCCCACCCCTGGATCTCCGAAGCAAATAATTTCTTAGAATTGGCGAGATGCCTTCTCCCACCGACACTCGTTGCACTCAAACACATGGGTGAGCATGTATTAGAGGCCCCAAGGCACCCCATCACAAAGAAAAATCATCTTACTTTGTCAAGGTTCTCGCACTGCCATCTGACCTGCATAGTCTGTCACAGACCACCGGAGACATCTGTGCAGTTGCGGTGCTTCGTGAGTTGTCCCTTTGGCCGGCTTCTGATGTCACTGATGTGCGCCTTCCTAAGGTACTCATGGGAAATGAAGTCCACTTCGTACGTCTACACCAACGTCGGAACAGTGGATTGATTACTTCAACCCCCGTCTCTCCAAGGGCTCATGTTACAACCTTTCAACCAGGTTTTTAAATACTTGCAATTATGTAGGCAGATGGTCAAATTTACCTCCTTAACATATGAGCCATCTGTTACACGGGTGCCAATGCATAGCGATCTTTTGTTCATGTACTCTTCATGGAAGTTAATCCATGCAGTATTAGCTAGAGGATCGTTGCTTGTCTATTTACTTAATTCCGCTCATGATCCTATCAGCTTCCTTAGGAAATATGTCAACTTAATTTCTAGCTGACGAATATTCAGGACACAGTTGGTCAAAATTGGTCCTCTGACAATCTTTTTTGTCTGTATGTTAAAAGTAATTCAGCATTCCCCCTTTATTGATAAGCAATCCAAAAGCGGTTTCAAGGGGATTCTTATTTCTGTGCAAGTTGTGTCCAGGAAATATCATCGTTTAACCCCTGTGTGAGGCTGGATGATCTATAAATCAACGTTGTTCCAACCTGAAAAGTTGTCGCTCCGATTCCCCTTGTGACTTCTCGATTTATGAATTGAAATCCTTCTCAGAGTGAGGAAAGTCAACAAAGTGGCGCATCAATTTCGGGACTGTTTTTTTGCACCTGAAAGTGCTTCAGTGCTCATTTATCCTCACCTTTGCTTTTCTCATGGCCATGCCCACGTATTTCAGGCCACAGGGGCAGATCAATACATAAATACAGTTTGTAGAGTTACAAGTAGGGTGATTTCTCATGATCCATGGGGTTCTCGGTCCTAAATCTAATTGTTTAGTCTGACTCGTGAGGGGGCAGATATTACATCTGCCACATGCAAAGTGGCCCACCACTGGTGGAAGACTCGACAAAGCCTCTATCATGAGTCTGCATGTCTTTTTTTTGGTCTGGTATGTACCAAATGTTTCTTGAGGACTTCCCTTTCTTAAAAGCAAATAATGGCCTTTCAAATTCCAGGGACCTCAAATTCAAAATTCTCCAATGCTTTAGGATGTATTCATTTAATTGGTTGGAATAAATAAAAAAAAGTGGTGACCCGTGCAAGTCGGGACATACAGGGTTTTGTGAATGTTTCTAACAACTGTTTTTTCTAGCATTATTTCAAGCCTGCTTCTTTGCTTTCATGATCAAAGGGATCGGGTACCATTTTGTTTCTAATTTCTCAGAGAAGTTTAGCATGTTTGTCGTAATCTGTTTTATTGGTACAATTCCTATGTAACCTTAGGAATTGGCCCACAGGTAGATTATCCCTCGGCGGCATAGGATGAAAACTGTCACACCTAAGTAAATTGTTGCAATCTGTGGGTTTGTAATAGACCTCAATGGAGTGTCCAGTTGGGGCAGGAGTCACTACCCACTCTTCTGTAGATGAAGATGCGGAAGAAGACCGGCTGTGGAGCCCAGGAGTTGCAGAGGAGTCTTTAGAGTGGTGCATATGGTGTCCTATGTTCGTCTGGTCGCTGGTGGTCAGGGGCTACTCAGAGCCTGAAGATCCCTTGGAGCAGGAGACCAGCCTTGGTTGCTGTAAGGGTTTCTGTGAACAGGGGTACTGTCCTGCAAGGAGAGGTAAGTGTTCTGTCTCCCAAGTTGGACAGGGTGGGCAGAGGGGACTAAGGGGACCACTCCAAACCACTACCTGTGATACAGGATCCACGCAGTTCCAGAGGAGGGCAGATCAACGCAGCCGAATGTCGTTGCTATAGGTGCCAACAGATGCAGGGGAGTGACTCCTTCACGCCAAAGGATATTCCTTCTTGCTTTCTAGTGCAGCTGGAGTCTTGCCGACCTCCGAGGATGCACAGCCAGGGAAATGTTGCTGTTGCTGGAAGGAGTCAGGGAAACAAAGTTGCAAGGTGAGGTTGTCTCAAGAGTTGCAGTCTTATCGGTTCCTGAAGCATCCAGTTGTGGTTCCAGTGGCCAGGAGCAGAAGTAAACTATACACAGGAGTCCTGGTGGAGTCTTGCATGTTGACCCACCTGCAATGTAGTCCCTAAATAGCCCTGAAAAAGGGGGCTTGGTCACCTTGCATGGTGTCCACCTATGAGGAGGGTTCTCGATCACCTGCCTGGCCTTGTCTCTCAGATGCTCCTAGGGGCCGCTGCCCATCTTGGTTTTAAGATGGCATAGTCGAGTGGCCACCTGGAAGAGCTCTGGGCACTACCCCTGGGGTGGTGATGGACAGGGGAGTGGCCATTCCCCATTACTTTGTCTAGTTTTGTGCCAGAGCAAGGACCGGTGGTTCCTGAGCTGGTGCTAACGAGTTTATAGAAGTCCTTCAAAGCAACGAGTTTAATGTGCCCTTCAAAGCAAACCGGTGGCTTGGGGAGGCTACCCCTCCCACACCTTGTAACACCTATTTCCAAGGGAGAGGGTGTTGCCTCTCCTCTCCCCCAGGAAATCCTTTGTACTGTCTTCCCCTACCTGAGCTGGTCAAGCAGCAGATGACAGAAACCTGTTTGAAGGGCTGCAGCAGCGCGGGCTGCCGGGAAAACCCTGTAAGACTGGTAGGAGCAATACAGGTGGCTCCTCTAAGGAGCCCCCAGGTTGCATGGAATCATGCAACCAATACTGGCAATAGTATTGGGGTATGATTCCGACATGTTTGATACCAAACATGCCCAGGTTCAAAGTTAACATTATGTATCTGGACACAGGTAGTGATCTATGTCCAATACACACATAAAATGGCTTCCCTGCACTTACAAAGTCCAGTACAATGGAACTGGAAGGGGTGCCCTCACGCACAGGGACCTGCACCCTGACCTTTGAGCTGAAAGGGCCTGCCCTGTGGTGACTTAGTGACCTGTGGTGAAAGGGTGCATGCACTTTTTCATGCAGGCTGCAATGGAGGGCCTGTAGACACTTTTCGTATGGGCTCCCATGGGTGGCATAATACATGCTGCAGCACATGGAGGGGGGGGGGGGGAGAAAGACCCCTGGTGTCCAAATGCCCTTGGTACCTAAGTACCATATACTAGGGCCTTAAAAGGGGGCACCACTATGCCAATTGTGGAGTGCACAAAGGTCCAAAGTAACCAGCTTTGGAGGGAGAGCACAATCACTGGGGTCCTGGTTAGCAGCCAAAAAGTGGGGGTAAACATCCCAAAAAGAGGGTACTTTCCTACATCTACTTTAGCCTCTGGGGATCCACTGGACTCTTCACAATATACCCAATTTTCTTACAGTATATACAGAGCCAGCTTTCTGCAGGTTCACCCTCAGTCAGTCTGGCCCATGGAGTCCATTGACAGACCCTGAGTGGTGTTGGTTTAGCAACCTTAGCCTTCCCCTGCTCCAGCAATGGCGCCACCCCCATAGTTTCCAACTACAGAGCCGGGCGGGTGTTCTCAGACTCTGCACTGACAGGAGACAGTCAACCCTTATTCCTATGGCAGGCCTGGACTGGCTGAAGAGTGGAAAGGGCCTGCAGCCCCCTATGACGGTCAAACGGAAGAACCGGAGGACACTTGGTATGAGGATCTGGCGGATGCCAGTGGTCTAGACACCTCGACACACTGGCATAATCATCCTACTGTGGCTGCGAAGGATGGTGCCTCATTTGCTTTGGTGGTGCAGAGGGTGGCTGAGGTCTTGGACCTTGTGCTTCCCTCAGAGGTGGCAGTCAAGACAAACATCTTGACTGAGGTGCTTGGCTTGGGAGTTGCCCCAACAGAACTTTTACTCCTGTTTAATGAAGCCCTTATGAGGGCTTGGTCCAAGGTCTGCACAGGGGCTCCAGTGCATAGGATAATTGCCTGCTGCCATTGCTGTGCTAGACACATTTTCCTCACACAGCATCCCACCTCGGAGAACTTGGTGATCCAGGCCTCCACGTCTAAAACTAACCCCTGAGCATTCCCTACCACCCCACTGGATAGGGAATCCAAAAGGCTAGATACCCTTTGGGAAGACTGTCCTCTTCTGCCAATCTGGCACTGTGGTCAGTGAACCCAGCTTGCTTCTTGGGCTGATAATCCCATACGATCTGGAACTCGATTGCACAGGTGCTGCCAAAGTGGTGCCCAAAACGCATAGGCTTCAATGGAGAAGGGGGTGCCCCGGTTCCAGTCTGCCAGCAGGTAAGTACCCGTGTCTTCGAAGGGCACACCAGGGGGGTTTTGTAGGGCACCGGGGGGGGGACACAAGTCAGCACAAAGTACACCCTCAGCAGCGCAGGGGCAGCCGGGTGCAGTGTGCAAACACGCGTCAGGGTTTCAATAGGAGACCAAGGGGTCTCTTCAGCGATGCAGGCAAGGGGGGGGGGGCTCCTCGGGGTAGCCACCACCTGGGCAAGGGAGAGGGCCTCCTGGGGGTCACTCCTGCACTGGAGTTCGGATCCTTCAGGTCCTGGGGGCTGCGGGTGCAGAGTCTTTACCAGGTGTCGGGATCTGAGAAGCAGGCAGTCGCGGTCAGGGGGAGCCTCTGGATTCCCTCTGCAGGTGTCGCAGGGTTCGGGGGTGGCAACTCTGGCTACTCACGGTCTCGCAGTCGCCGGGGAGTCCTCCCTGAAGTGATTGTTCTCCACAAGTCGAGCCGGGGGCGTCGGGTGCAGTGTGTCAAGTCTCACGCTTCCGGCGGGAAACGCAAGTTGTTTCAAAGTTGCTGCTTTGTTTTAAAGTTGCAGTCTTTGGTGAACAGGGCCGCTGTCCTCTGGAGTTCTTGGTCCTTCTAGACTAGGGCAATCCTCTGAGGATTCAGAGGTCGCTGGTCCCTGGGGAAAGCGTCGCTGGAGCAGTGTCTTTAGAAGTGGGGAGACAGGCCGGTAGAGCTGAGGCCAAAGCAGTTGGTGTCTCCGTCTTTTCTGCAGGGTTTTTCAGCTTAGCAGTCCTCTTCTTCTTAGGTTGCAGGAATCTGAGTTCCTAGGTTCTGGGGAGCCCTTAAATACTAAATGTAAGGGTGTGTTTAGGTCTGGGGGGGGGTTAGTAGCCAATGGCTACTAGCCCTGAGGGTGGGTTACACCCTCTTTGTGCCTCCTCCCTGAGGGGAGGGGGGCACATCCCTAATCCTATTGGGGGAATCCTCCATCTGCAAGATGGAGGATTTCTAAAAGTTAGTCACCTCAGCTCAGGACACCTTAGGGGTTGTCCTGACTGGCCAGTGACTCCTCCTTGTTTTTCTCATTATCTCCTCCGGACTTGCGGCCAAAAGTGGGGCCGTGGCCGGAGGGGGCGGGTAACTCCATTAGCTGGAGTGCCCTGTGGTGCTGTAACAAAGGGGGTGAACATTTGAGGCTCACCGCCAGGTGTTACAGTTCCTGCAGGGGGAGGTGTGAAGCACCTCCACCCAGTACAGGCTTTACTAGCCACAGAGTGACAAAGGCACTCTCTCACCATGTGGCCAGCAACATGTCTGGTGTGTGGCAGGCTGCTAGAACTAGTCAGCCTACACGGATAGTCGGTTAAGGTTTCAGGGGGGGCACCTCTAAGGTGCCCTCCTAGGTGTATGTTTCAATAAAATGTACACTGGCATCCGTGTGCATTTATTGTGCTGAGAAGTTTGATACCAAACTTTACAGTTTTCAGTGTAGCCATTATGGTGCTGTGGAGTTCGTGCATGACAGACTCCCAGACCATATACTCTTATGGCTACCCTGCACTTACAAAGTCTGTTTTGCTTAGACCCTGTAGGGGCACAGTGCTCATGCACTGGTGCCCTCACCTATGGTATAGTGCACCCTGCCTTAGGCCTGTAAGGCCTGCTAGAGGGGTGACTTATCTATACTGCATAGGCAGTGTGAGGTTGGCATGGCAACCTGAGGGAAGTGCCATGTCGACTTACTCGTTTTGTCCTCACCAGCACACACAAGCTGGCAAGCAGTGTCTGTGCTGAGTGAGGGGTCTCCAGGGTGGCATAAGACATGCTGCATCCCTTAGAGACCTTCCCTGGCATCAGGGCCCTTGGTACCCGGGGTACCAGTTACAAGGGACTTACCTGGATGCCAGGGTGTGCCAATTGTGGAAACAAAAGTACAGGTTAGGGAAAACACTGGTGCTGGGGCCTGGTTAGCAGGCCTCAGCACACTTCCAAATCAAAATTTAGCATCAGCAAAGGCAAAAAGTCAGGGGTTAACCATGCCAAGGAGGCATTTCCATACAAATTGCTAATGGGAGAGATGTAGCCAAGTTCATAAGATGTGAGCTCAACATGATTGACTCGCTGTGCAGAGCAGTTTCCTAGTCAGTGGCCCTTGGGGGTCACACCTAGCTGACAACCACTAGCCTTTCCGGGAATGTCTAAGCTTAGCTCATGCCCTTTGTGAGAAGGCAGACTCGGTGCTAGAGCACTTTAAGTACAGTAGTGCTACGGCCATGTCCTTGGGTCTTTCTATGGCTCCTTTCCAACCCCAGTCCACATTATGCCCCTTTCGTGATCATGGAAGAGGCTTTTAACCAGATCTCTACACTACCAGCCATCACGGCCTGCAGCTTTTGAAATCCTTTTGTGGCAGGGAACGTGGTTCCCACAGACCATGTGTGACTGGCAGCCAGAGGTTGGGCAAATATACCCCCACAGCCTCCAACACTCTTTAATTTGTCCTCCGGAAAAATAATGGGCCTTGAGTGGGGGTAGGTTAAACCAGCACCTGCACCACTGGAGGTCAGTAACCCCATAGTATTAAGTTTTGTAACTTGTCCTAAGAAGCTACGCCCTCCCCTTTGTGGCCAAACACTCCACCCCAGCCTACCCACCTCCTCACCACTCACTTATGACAAGCTACCTTGCTTCATCAGGAAGTGTTAGTTCTCTTGACCAAGGGGGCTATAGAGTAGGTGCTGGCAACTGAAGTAGATTTTGGTTTCTGTTCCTGCTACTTTCTGGTATCCAAGGACGAAGATGTGCACCTTCTCAATCTCTTTCTGAAAAAGTAGAAATTGAAAAAGCTCATGCAAGTCCTGTCTGCCCTAGACCTAGGAGACTGGATGGTATCACTGGAACTATAGGGAGCTTAATTTCACATCCTTGTCCAGCCTGCTCACAGGCATTATCTGTGGTTCATTGTCAGTCAAGAGCAATTACGGTTTGCCGTGCTCCCCTTGGGTGTTCACGGAAGTGAAGGTGGCGTTTGTAGCTCATCTATGAAGGTCTGATATTGTAGCCTTTCCATATTTTGTCAATTGGCTGTTGCAGGCAGGCTCACCCAGTTATCTCCCACCTCCAGACTAAGGCGAACCTTCTGCCCTTGCTGGGGTTCACTATAAACGTGGCAAAGTTGCAATAGATTCACTTTCAGACGGTCCCTTTCAGTAGAGCTGTTCTGGACACAATGCAGTTTTGTGGTTATACTCCCCAGAGGCGAGTCCAGAACATTCAGGCTATACCAATGTTTCAACCTCGGTCTTGGATTTTGGTGAGAATGACTGAGAATGCTGAGCCTCATGGCCTCCTGCATCATACTGGTTAATAATGCCAGATGGCATATGCGGGCTCTGCAGTGTGACCTGAAGTTCCAATGGGTGCAGCATCAAGGGGATCTCTGACATGGTAAAGATATCGGAAGGAACTGTGCAAGGTCTGCAGTGGTGGCTTACGAACTGCGATTGGGGTCTGAGGCAGATCCCCCCCCCCCCCCCCCAAACCATATCTGACAGTGACAGATGCGTCACTCCTGGGATGGGGTGTCCACATGGGGGAGGCGGAGATCAGGAGTCTGGGCTCCACATCAGTCTTTTGGAGCTTAGGCCGAACAGACTGGCATGGAAAGCATTCCTTCCTTCTCTCATGGGAAATAAGTGCTGTTTATGGACAACACCACTGCCTTGTGCAGTTGCAACAATCAGGGCAGGGTGAAGTCATGAGCCCTTTGTCAGAAGGCTCTGTGCCTCTAGACATGGCTGGAACATTAGGGCGCTTTCCTACTGGTTCAACATCTGGCTGGCTCACTGCAAACCAGAGCAGGCAGACTCAGCCAACAGTAGCAGTTCGATCACAAATGGCATCTCCATCTGGAGGTGGCGCAAGGTCTCTTTTAGAAGTGAGGAGATCCTTGGTTAGATCTGTTCACCTCTGCAGAAAATACAGAATGTCAGCAGTTTTGCATGTTGGAGTTTGAGGCGATAATTGCTTGGAGACGCTTTGTCTCAAGTGGAGCTCAGGCCTCCAGAATGCCTTCCAGGCCATACCACTTATGCCCAGAGTTCTCACGAAGATCAAAGACCTGGCGAAAGTAATCCTTGTGGCTCCAGACTGGGCACAGAGTCTGGAATCTGGAGCTGATGAGCATGTCCATCAGTCCTCTGATCAGACTGCCCCTTTGGGCGCATCTTCTGTTGCAGCAGCAGGAGAGGGTTCTGCACTCTTAACATGTCCACTCCATCTTTTTCACGGTGATTGAGAGGTGACAGATGACCGCTTTTGACCTTAATCCTGAAGTTTATAATGTAATCTTGGCAGCCTGGTGTCCATCTACCAAATCGTTGTTGGAAAAAAAATGTGTGGCGTGGTGAACAGACATGTCTGACCCCTGTCTCTGAAATTCTGTTTATCCTTTCCCTGACTATAAGAAAGAAAGTACCCTCTTTCTTGTCATGGATGCCCCAATTTTCTGCCTGTTGTCAGTATGTTTGACTGTCCACTGGGTTCCTGCTAACCAGGACCCCAGTAGTTTTGCTCTCTCCTCTAAATTGTACCTTTTTCTTCCAACAATTGGCATACTGGTCCACCCCCCCACCCCCCACATGTAAGTCCCTAGTGTATGGTACCTAGGTACCCAGAGCATTGGGGCTCCAGGGGTCCTATGGTACTTACACCTTATACCAGGTCCAGGTATACCCTCTTAGTGAAGTGTAGGCAGTGTCTAGAAGCCAGGCTCTCTTGAGGTAGCTGTGGATGAGCAACCAAGGCTTATCTAGGAGATCTATAAAGTTCATGCAGTACCACTATAGTCACACAGCACTTACACACATGAAAGAAAACACTCAGTTGTACAAAAATAAAGGTACTTTGTTTGGAACAAGTCACCACAGATTATTATTACGGTAACCCACCCTTAGTTGGTAAGTAATTGTAAGGAAATGGCTCCCTGTTACAATTACCCCCCACTTTTTGCCTGATACTGATGCTGACTTGACTGAGAAGTGTGCTGGGACCCTGCTAACCAGGCCCCAGCACCAGTGTTCTTTCACCTAAAATGTACCATTGTCTCCACAATTGGCACGACCCTGGCACCCAGACAAGTCCCTTGTAACTGGTACCCCTGTTACCAAGGGCCCTGATGCCAGGGAAGGTCTCTAAGGGATGCAGCATGTCTTATGCCACCCTAGGGACCCCTCACTCAGCACAGACACACTGCTTGCCAGCTTGTGTGTGTGCTGGTGGGGAGAACATGTCTAAGTCGACATGGCACTCCCCGCAGGGTGCCATGCCAACCTCACACTGCCTGTGTGATAGGTAAGTCACCCCTCTAGCAGGACTTACAGCCCTAAGGCAGGGTGCACTATACCACAGGTGAGGGCATAGGTGCATGATCACTATACCCCTACAGTGTCTAAGCAAAACCTTAGACATTGTAAGTGCAGGGTAGCCATAAGAGTATATGGTCTGGGAGTCTGTCAAAAACGAACTCCACAGCTCCATAATGGCTGCACTGAATACTGGGAAGTTTGGTATCAAACTTCTCAGAATAATAAACTCACACTGATGCCAGTGTTGGATTTATTAAAAAGTGCACACAGAGGGCATCTTAGAGATGCCCGCTGTATTTTACCCAATTGTTCAGTGCAGGACTGACTGGTCTGTGCCAGCCTGCTGCTGAGAGACGAGTTTCTGACCCCATGTGGTGAGGGCCTTTGTGCTCTCTGAGGACAGAAACAAAAGCCTGCTCTGGGTGGAGGTGCTTCACACCTCTCTCTCTCCCCCCCCCCCCCCCCCCCCCCTCTGCAGGAACTGTAACACCTAGCAGTGAGCCTCAAAGGCTCAGGCTTCGTGTTACAATGCCCCAGGGCACTCCAGCTAGTGGAGATGCCCGCCCCCTGGACACAGCCCCCACTTTTGGCGGCAAGTCCAGGAGAGATAATGAGAAAAACAAGGAGTCACTGGCCAGTCAGGACGGCCCCTAAGGTGTCCTGAGGTGACTATGACTTTTAGAAATCCTCCATCTTGCAGATGGAGGATTCCCCAAATAGGGATAGGAATGTGCCCCCCTCCCCTCATGGAGGAGGCACAAAGAGGGTGTAGCCACCCTCAGGGCTAGTAGCCATTGGCTACTAACCCCCAGACCTAAACACACCCCTAAATCGAGTATTTAGGGGCTCCCAGAACACAGCAAGATAGATTCCTGCAACCTAAGACGAAGGACTGCTGTGCTGAAAAACCCTGCAGAGAAGACGGAGACACCAACTGCTTTGGCTCCAGCTCTACCGGCCTGTCTCCCCACTTCTAAAGACACTGCTCCAGCGACGCGTTCCACAGGGACCAGCGACCTCTGAAGCCTCAGAGGACTGCCCTGCATCTAGAAGGACCAAGAACTCCTGAGGACAGCGGCTCTGTTCCACAAAGACTGCAACTTTGCAACAAAGAAGCAACTTTGAAACCACACACGTTTCCCGCCGGAAGCGTTAGACTTTGCACTCTGCACCCGGCGCCCCCGGCTCGACTTGTGGAAAACAAACACCACAGGGAGGACTCCCCGGCGACTACGAGACCGTGAGTAGCCAGAGTTGACCCCCATGGGCCCCCACAGCGACGCCTGCAGAGTGAATCCCGAGGCTCCCCCTGACCGCGACTGCCTGCTTCAAAGACCCGACACCTGGTAAAGACTCTGCATCCGCAGCCCCCAGGACCTGAAGGATCCGAACTCCAGTGCAGGAGCGACCCCCAGGTGGCCCTCTCCCATGCCCAGGTGGTGGCTACCCCGAGGAGCGCCACCCCCCCCCCCCCCCCCTCCCCCCCCCCCCCCTTGCCTGCCTGCATCGCTGAAGAGACCCCTTGGTCGCCCATTGAAACCTATTGCGAGCCCAACGCCTGTTTGCACACTGCACCCGGCCGGCCCGTGCCGCTGAGGGTGTACTTTTTGTGTTGACTTGTGTCCCCCCCGGTGCCCTACAAAACCCCCCTGGTCTGCCCTCTGAAGACGCGGGTACTTACCTGCTGGCAGACTGGAACCGGGGCACCCCCTTCTCCATTGAAGCCTATGCGTTTTGGGCACCACTTTGACCTCTGCACCTGACCGGCCCTGAGCTGCTGGTGTGGTAACTTTGGGGTTGCTCTGAACCCCCAACGGTGGGCTACCTTGGACCCAAACTTGAACCCCGTAGGTGGTTTACTTACCTGCAAAAACTAAAACACTTACCTCCACCAGGAACTGTTGAAAATTGCACTAAGTGTCTAGTTTTAAAATGGCCAGATGTCATTTATGTGAAAACTGTATATACTATTTTGCTAATTCAAAGTTTTTAAGTGAAATACCTTTCATTTGAAGTATTACTTGTAAATCTTGAACCTGTGGTTCTTAAAATAAACTAAGAAAATATATGTTCGATGGCATATGTTGCTGCAGATACACATGTTTGGCACAGTCCGCTGCCTGGTGTTGGGCTCGGAGTATTACAAGTTGTTTTTCTTCGAAGAAGTCTTTTTGGTCACGGGACCGAAGGACTCCTCCCTCTTTGGCTCCATTGCGCATGGGCGTCGACTCCATCTTAGATTGTTTTTTTTCCGCTGTCGGGTTCGGACGTATTCCTTTTCGCTCCGTGTTTCGGTTCGGAAAGTTAGTCAGAATCTCGGAAGAAAGCGTCGGTATTATTCCGTTCGGTATCGGGATAGTTAGGTACATCGACACCGATCATCGGAATACTTTGGGGCAGTTTTGATCCCCCATCGGGGCCTGGTCGGCCCGACCGCGTGCGACATCGAAGCCGATGGAACGGACCCCGTTTCGTTTCTGCCCAAAATGTCACAGTAAGTATCCTTATACAGATCAGCACTTGGTCTGTAACTTGTGCTTGTCCCCCGAGCACAAGGAGGATACCTGTGAAGCCTGTCGAGCCTTCCGGTCCAGAAAAACACTCCGGGACCGAAGAGCCAGGCGTCACCAAATGGCGTCCACGTCGACAAAACAACGTTTCGACGACGAAGAGGAAACATTCTCGGTTCCGGAATCAGAATCCGGAGACTCCGACGTCGAACAACAGCAACAAACTGTGAGTAAGACGTCGAAATGTAAATCCATCGACAAACCAAAAGCCCAGGGGACGCCACTGCCAACAGGCCATGGCTCGACCCATAAATCAGGCGACCCGTCGAAGGGGCCGAAAAAGGGCACGCCCATAGCGAAGACACCCGACTCCGGTCGAGGGACCGCCATGGAGCAACCTCGGAGCCGAGAAAGCGGCTCCGAGAGACAAAAACAAGATACCGGCACCGAAAGACATCGGCACTGAGAATCCATGCCGAAAGGAACAAAAATTCTGTCGGTGCCGAAACCGAAAAAAGATTCTCTCTCGGCGCCGAAAAATACCACACCTTCATCCTACTCAGAGGAACAAGGACTAAGTGGCCAAATGCACAAATTTGGACAAGAGCTCCAAAGTGTAGAATCGGACTACACACAAAAGAGACTGTGCATCCAGCAAGATACAGGGAAGATATCAACCCTTCCCCCAATCATGAGGAAAAGAAAGATCGGACTTCCAAAGGATGACGCACAACCACAAGCCAAAGTGGTTAAAAAAGTCACGCCTCCGCCCTCTCCTCCACAGGCATCGCCGGCACAAACACCGCCACAAATGCACTCACCAGCGCAAACTACCATAAGTCATGACGATCAGGATCAAGACGCTTGGGACCTGTATGACACCCCAGTGCCGGACAATGATCCCGAGTCATACCCCACAAAGCCGTCACCGCCAGAGGACAGTACCTCATACTCGCAACTGGTGGCTAGGGCTGCAGACTTCCACAATGTCCAACTGCATTCCGATCCTATAGAGGATGATTTCTTATTTAACACCCTCTCGGCTACACAGCCAATATCAATGTCTCCCAATGCTACCAGGGATGTTACGGCACGCAAAACAAATTTTTGAGGAGCCCGTAAAATCAAGAGCCATCACCCCAAGGGTGGATAAGAAATACAAACCACCACCCACAGACCCAGTGTTTATTACTTCGCAGTTACCACCCGACTCTGTGGTAGTAGGGGCAGCTCGCAAAAGAGCAAATTCACATACATCTGGCGACGCCCCACCTCCGGACAAAGAAAGCCGAAAATTTGACGCCGCAGGGAAAAGAGTGGCGTCACAGGCAGCCAACCAGTGGCGCATCGCAAATTCACAAGCGCTGCTGGCCAGATATGACCGCGCACACTGGGACGAGATGCAACTTCTCGTAGACCATCTTCCCCAGGAATACCAAAAAAGGGCGCAGCAAATAGTGGAAGAGGGACAAACGATCTCAAACAATCAAATCCGCTCTTCACTAGACGCAGCCGATACTGCAGCAAGAACAGTCAACACTGCTGTCACCATAAGGAGACACGCTTGGCTACGCACTTCAGGCTTCAAACCTGAAATCCAGCAGGCTGTCCTTAATATGCCCTTCAACGAGAAACAACTGTTTGGCTCGGAAGTGGATACAGCCATTGAAAAACTTAAAAAGGACACAGACACGGCCAAAGCCATGGGCGCACTCTACTCCCCGCAGAGCAGAGGCTCTTTCAGAAAAACTCCATTTAGAGGGGGGTTTCGTGGCCAACCCACAGACACCACCAGCCAACAATCAAGAACCACACCGTATCAGGGTTCCTTCCAAAGGGGTGGTTTCAGGGGATATCGGGGGGGGTCAATTCCCAAGGAGTAGGGGAAGATTCCAGACTCCAAAAACACCTCCACCTAAACAGTGACTTTCGTCACGCAACCCCTTCACTCAACACCAGTGGGGGGAAGACTAAGCCAATTCTACCAATCTTGGCAACAGATTACAACAGACAATTGGGTATTAGCAATAATCCAACATGGCTATTGCATAGAATTCCACAACTTCCCACCAAACATCCCCCCCAAAACACGCAAAATGTCACAACAACATTTAGAACTTTTAGGACTAGAAGTTCAAGCACTACTGCAAAAGGATGCAATAGAATTAGTACCAGTACAACAAAAAAACACAGGAGTTTACTCCCTGTACTTTCTAATTCCAAAAAGAGACGAAACATTGAGACCAATATTAGATCTCAGGACACTAAATACCTACATCATATCGGACCATTTTCACATGGTCACACTACAAGACATCATTCCACTGCTCAAACAGCAAGATTACATGACCACATTAGACCTAAAGGATGCGTACTTTCATATACCAATACACCCTTCTCACAGAAAGTACCTACGGTTCGTATTCAAAGGAATACATTACCAATTCAAGGTGTTGCCATTCGGAATAACAACTGCACCAAGAGTGTTCACAAAATGTCTAGCAGTAGTAGCAGCACACATCAGGAGACAACAGATACATGTGTTCCCTTACCTAGACGACTGGCTAATCAAAACCAACACAGTAAAAAAATGCGCAAACGACACCACCTTTGTCATACAAACCCTTCACAAACTGGGGTTTTCCATCAACTACACAAAATCACACCTAGAACCGTGTCAAACACAACAATATCTAGGAGCAACCATCAACACATCAAAAGGAATTGCCACTCCAAGTCCACAAAGAGTGCAAGCATTCCACAAGCTAATAAGTGCTATGTTTCCAAACCAAAAGATACAAGCAAAATTTGTGCTAAAACTTCTAGGCATGATGTCATCATGCATAGCCATTGTCCCAAACGCAAGACTACACATGCGACCCTTACAACAGTGTCTAGCATCGCAATGGTCACAGGCACAGGGTCAACTTCAAAATCTGGTGTTGGTAGACCGCCAAACATACCTCTCGCTTCTATGGTGGAACAGCAAAAATTTAAACAAAGGGCGGACATTTCAGGACCCAGTGCCTCAATACGTTATAACAGATGCTTCCATGACAGGGTGGGGAGCACACCTCAATCACCACAGCATTCAAGGACAATGGGATATACACGAAACAAAACTTCATATCAATTACCTAGAACTGTTGGCAGTATTTCTAGCGTTAAAAGCCTTCCAACCCATAATAACACACAAATACATTCTTGTCAAAACAGACAACATGACAACAATGTATTATCTAAACAAACAAGGAGGAACACTCAACACAATTGTGCCTCCTAACACAAAAAATTTGGCAGTGGGCGATTCACAACAACATTCGCCTAATAGCACAATTTATTCCAGGAATACAAAACCAACTAGCAGACAACCTTTCGCGAGACCACCAACAAGTCCACGAATGGGAAATTCACCCCCAAGTTCTGAACAAGTACTTTCAAATTTGGGGAACACCCCAGATAGATTTGTTCGCAACAAGAGAAAACTCAAAATGCCAAAACTTCGCATCCAGGTACCCACACCGCGAATCACAAGGCAATGCTCTATGGATGAATTGGTCAGGGATATTTGCGTACGCTTTTCCCCCTCTCCCTCTCCTTCCATATCTAGTAAACAAGTTGAGTCAAAACCAACTCAAACTCATACTGATAGCACCCACATGGGCAAGACAACCTTGGTATACAACTCTACTAGACCTTTCACTAGTACCGCATGTCAAACTACCCAACTGGCCAGATCTGTTAACACAACACAAACAACAGATCAGACATCCAAACCCAGCATCATTGAATCTGGCAATTTGGCTCCTGAAATCCTAGAATTTGGACACTTGGACCTCACACAAGAATGCATGGAGGTCATAAAACAAGCTAGAAAACCTTCCACTAGACACTGCTATGCATCTAAGTGGAAAAGATTTGTTTACTACTGCCATGCCAATCAAATACAACCAGTACATGCCTCTACTAAAGACATAGTAGGATACTTACTACATTTGCAAAAAGCGAATCTCGCTTTTTCATCTATAAAAATACACCTCGCAGCTATATCTGCTTACCTACAAACTACTCATTCATCGTCTCTATTTAGAATACCAGTTATTAAAGCATTCATGGAAGGGCTAAAAAGAATTATACCACCAAGAACACCACCAGTTCCTTCATGGAACCTTAACATCGTCTTAACAAGACTCATGGGTCCCCCTTTCAAACCCATGCATTCCTGTGAAATGCAATATCTAACCTGGAAGGTCGCATTTCTCATTGCAATCACATCCCTCAGAAGAGTAAGTGAAATACAGGCATTTACCATACAAGAACCATTTATTCAAATACACAACAATAAAATAGTTCTAAGAACAAATCCAAAATTTCTGCCAAAAGTAATCTCACCATTCCATTTAAATCAAACAGTAGAATTGCCAGTGTTCTTCTCACAACCAAATTCTGTGGCTGAAAGGGCACTACATACATTAGACATCAAAAGAGCACTAATGTATTACATTGACAGAACAAAGCTAATCAGGAAAACAAAACAACTGTTCATAGCTTTTCAAAAACCACACATAGGAAATCCAATCTCTAAACAAGGCATTGCTAGATGGATAGTCAGATGCATTCAAACATGCTATCTTAAAGCCAAAAGAGAATTGCCTATTACACCAAAGGCACACTCAACCAGAAAGAAAGGTGCTACAATGGCCTTTCTAGGAAACATTCCTATGAGCGAAATATGTAAGGCTGCAACCTGGTCTACGCCTCATACGTTTACTAAACACTACTGTGTAGACGTACTAAATGCACAACAAGCTACAGTGGGCCAAGCTGTGCTAAGAACATTATTCCAAACTACTTCAACTCCTACAGGCTAAACAACCGCTTTTAGGGGAGGTAACTGCTTTATAGTCTATGCCAAACATGTGTATCTGCAGCAACATATGCCATCGAACTGAAAATGTCACTTACCTGGCATTCATAAACCTTAAACATCTGAACATTTGTAAATAATTTTTAGAAACTCTTATCATACATACATATTCACTCCATTGCATGGGCACTATTTATACCAAACAACTCCATCCTCACCCTCTGCGGGGAAAACAATCTAAGATGGAGTCGACGCCCATGCGCAATGGAGCCAAAGAGGGAGGAGTCCTTCGGTCCCGTGACCAAAAAGACTTCTTCGAAGAAAAACAACTTGTAATACTCCGAGCCCAACACCAGGCAGCGGACTGTGCCAAACATGTGAATCTGCAGCGACTAATGCCACGAACAGATGTACACTGGGTAAGTGACATTTTCATTTTCTATATAAAAACCTATTGGCCTGGAATTGTCTTTGAGTGTGTTCCTCATTTATTGCCTGTGTGTGTACAACAAATGCTTAACACTACCCTCTGATAAGCCTACTGCTTGACCAGACTACCACAAAATACAGCATTAGAATTCTCTTTTTGCCACTATCTTACCTCTAAGGGGAACCCTCGGACTCTGTGCATGCTATTTCTTACTTTGCAATAGTACATACTGAGCCAACGTCCTACAGTAATATACTAAATAAATATATACACTTATAATCAAACCGGCATAGAAAAGGTTAGAAAACAGTGCAAAAAGCAAAAACCAATAATGACAAACCATATACTAAAAAGAAATGAAATGCGAACAAGGTACCCCCACCCCACACAGGTAAGTAAAACGTGTAGACTGGAGCTGGGGGTGCCACAAAACTAGAGAGATAAGTAGCACAGTACACCTCCAGTGACCAGAAATGCAGGAGTAAAACACTGGTTTTTCCCCAAACCATCCAAAAGCAGGAAAAGAAGACACCCAGACAAGCCTGCAAGAAAACCAGTGGTGGAGTCCTGAAGAAAGAAGACCTATGGAGAGAGGGGACCAAGTCCAAGAGTCACTACTACCCACCCAGCTGTGGATGCAGGAGTTGGTTGGTGGTGATGAACAGGTCAGCACTGCAGCCCTGGACCTAGTGAAGAATTCCTTATGGATGCAGATGATTCTCCACGCTGGAAAGAAGATTGTAGATGGGTGTCAGTGCAGGAATTCCACCAACAATCCTTGGCAAAAGGCAAACTCGTGGTTAGTGGAAAAGAGGTGCTGCCATGGACCTGCAAGGCCCAGGAGGGCTCAGCCCAGAAGGGGCATCATAGGGGACCCTTGGCATGGCAGTCTCTCCACAGGAGCAGAGGCAGCACCCTCGGGAGTCCCATAGGATAGGGACACAAGTCGCAGAAGAAACCCACGCAGCACTACAAAAGAGGATCCCACGCTGCAGGGGAACTACACAGGAGGCTGTGCTTTGCAGGATGGACTGCTGGGGACCGGAGCTTCACATCGCCTGAAGATCCCTTGGAGGATATGCAAACAAGCCTTGGCAGCTGCAAGAGACTCAGTGCATGGGGATACTGTCCTGCGTGGTAAGGCAAAGACTTACCTCCGCCAAAGTTGGACAGCTGGCAGAGTACCAAGAGGACTAATTCAGACCACCACCCATGATGCGGGATCCATGCAGCTCAGCAGGAGGGGGGGATCCACGCATCCAGTCATTGCTTGTTGTAGGTGCCTGCAGTTGCAGGGAAGTGACTCCTTCACTCCAAGTAAGATTCCTTCTTGTGCAGGCTGAAGAGTTGCAGTCTTCTGAGGATGCACGGCTGGGGAGATGTTGCAAAGCTAGCAGGAGATGAGGAAACGAAGATCCAAAAGAGTCGTCTTAGCAGAGTTTGTCAGTTTCTGGAGGGTCCAGTCGCAGTTCCAGTGACCAGAAGTCGAAGCAGAGGTCTCGGAGTTCTGGAATCTGGCAAGCTGAATCTGAGGACCCATACAAGAGAGAGACCAACAAATAGCCCTGAAAGGGAGCTTGGTCACCAGGTAAGCACCTATCAGGAAGGGGCTCTGACGTCACCTGCCTGGCCTGGCCACTCACATGCTCCCAGAGTTTCCTGCCAACCTTAGAAACAAGATGGCAGAACCCAGGGACCCTCTGGAGGAGCTATGGGCACCACCCCTGGGGTGATGATGGACAGGGGGAGTAGTCACTCCCCCTTTCCATTGTCCAGTTTCACTCCAGAGCAGGGACTTGGGTCCCTGAACCGGTGTGGAATGGTTTATGCACAGGACACCAATTGTGCCCTTAAAAGCAAACCTTTGGCTTGGGAAGCTACCCCTCCCAAGACAGTCACACTTATTTCCAAAGGGAGAGGGTGTCCCTTCCCTCTCACAAAGGAAATCCTTTGTTCTGCCTTCCTGGCATTTATCAGATCAAGCTGCAGGAGGGCAGAAACCTGTCAGAGGTGGCAGCAGCTGGGCTGCCTGGAAAACCCTGTAAGACTGGTGTTAGCAATGCTGGGGGTCCTCTAAGGAGCCCTCAGAGGGCATAGAATCATACTTCCAATACTTGCAACAGTATTGGGGTATGATTCAGACATGTTTGACACCAAACATGCCCAGATTCGGAGTTAACATTATGTAGCTGGACATAGGTAGGTGACCTATGTCCAGTACACGTGTAAAATTGTGTTCCCGTACTCGCAAAGTCCAGGAAAGTAGATCTAGAGTTTTTGGGTGCACCTCTGCTAGTGCAGGGGTGCCCTCACACACTGTTACCTGCACCCTGCACCCTGCCCTCTGGACTGAGAGGGCCTACCATAGGGGAGACTTATAGTGACCTGGTGTATCGTCCTGTAGCGAAAATGGGTGCATGCACCTATTTCACGCAGGCTGCAATGGTAGGTCTGCAGAACCCTTTGCATGTACTCCCTATGGGTGGCAGAATAACTGCTGCAGCACATAGGGATCCCCTGGAACCCCAATGCCCTGGGTACCTAGGTACCATATACTAGGGACTTACATGGAGGGGAGGGGGGGACCAGTATGCCAATTGTGGGCCGAAAAGGTTACCAGCAGCCAAATTTAGAGGAGAGCGCATAGTCACTGGGGTCCTGGTTAGCAGGATCCGAGTGAAGACCATTAAACACACTGACAAACAGGCCAGAAGTAGGGGTAACCAAGCTAGAAAGAGGCTACTTTCCTACACAACACCTCACCCCCCAAACAAAGGACAATAAGGCTAACATGGCCAGTTGAGATGTTGTTTAAGTGGTTATAAGTGGAGAGTAGCTCTACAGTAGTGGTTACTCCCTTTATCGTCCACTGTGGTTACTTCCCTTTGGGGAGGTGAACCACCCTGTTTGGTTACTCCTTTCTGAAGTACATTTAAACTGTGGACCCTGCAATTCCCTATTTTTAAGGTGTGGTAAAAGTGATAGCAGGGCAGGTTGACTGTCCTTGAGGCTCTGTTAGGGCAGGGTTGTTGCCTTAAGGGTTGTGAAGCTAGACAGGGTTGCTGTCTTAGTAGGGCTAAAGTAGGGCAAAATAAGGGTCCTAAAAGGCTCTAAAGGAGGACAGGGTTGCTGTCCTACCTGGGGTAAAGCAGGACATGGTGGCTGTCCTAAAGGCTCTTCAGAAGGACAGTTGTAATGTCTGGGGTGGTGCAGGGTTGCTTCTCCAAAGTTTCTCTGGGAGGGCAGGAGGAATGGTCCAGGTTTTCTAAGAGGGCAGATTTGCTTTTTTGTCTTAAGTTCCTTCCAAAGGGGTACTTTTACCCCTGGGAGCTCAGCTGTGATATCTTTTGGCTCCTGTGGTAAAGTCTCCACCGTAGGGGTGGCATCCTCTCTGAGGAGTAGATTCCTTAGTGGGAGGGTGGGCAGCAGATATAGGTTTGTATCCTGCTTGCCTGTGTTTCTAGGAGTGTCCTGGATCATTATTTCAGGCTCTTGCCCTACTTTACTCTTTAGTCTGTTTGGAGATTAAAGGTAGCAAATGTTTGGGGATGCTCAGCATGGCTGGATGGGCAAGGAACTACCTCAGCCCAATCTGAGGTCTCCAGATAATTTCCTAAGAGACGCTCAACAGGTAGGTTAGGAGAGACTACCACCTGTTTAGGGCCAGTAACCCCACCCCAGCTAAAGTATACTACAGCGAAGGGGAGGGACTGAGTTATTCATATTAGTGACTTGGTACTTCTGACCAAGAAGGTGTTGTGCAGCTGAAACAAACCTTTCAGTAACTATGGTGACACTGGCACCTGTGTCCCTGTAGACCTCAACACCATTTACCTGAATGTGTTGCTTGTACTTACCCAGGTTAAGAGGACAAGCAGCTATGGTGGCAAGACCAGTGCCTCAGACAGACGCTGTTTTAGGGGTCTCTACACCTACCCCATATTCCTCTATGGTCCCAAATGTGAACCCAACTACACTTCTGGGCTGACTACTGCCAGTATTCCCACCACTATTAATACTAGTACTACTACTAGGGACACTAGTAGTCGATACGGATGTAGTAGTGGTGGCCTATGGCCTTTATTCCTACACACATAGCACCAAGGCTTTTTACTGTGTGCAGAGAAGGAGGATGTTTTAGTCCCACCCCCAGAGGAGTTTTGTGGACTTGATGAGGAGTCTTTACTTTTATCTTTGTCCCCACCCTTGTCTTGAGACCGGTTTCCTTTGTTGTCTTTCTGACCGCCTGTGTGAGCTTTTCTGCTCCCCATTGTTCTGACCCATTTGTCTGCCTTCTTTCCCAATTCTTGGGGAGAGATCAGGTCTGAATCTACCAAGTGTTGGTGCAGCACATCAGACACTCAATTATTGAGAATATGCTCTCTCAGAATTGGATTATACAAGCCCTCAAAGTCACTGACATTGCTACCATGTAACCAGCCTTCCAAACCTTTTACAGAGCAGTCCAATCTTGGGAGGACTCTTTCTTGGTCTCCCTGAACTTGAGTCTATACTGTTGAGTTGTGAGACCAAATCCTTCTAGCAGAGCAGACTTAAAAACGGTGTAGTCATCAGCATCCTCCTCTCTGACAGTAAGGAGTCGATCTCTCCCCTTGTCAGAGAAGGAGAGTCAAAGGATTGCAGCCCACTGTCTCTGGGGACCTTCTGAACATTACAGGCCCTATCCAGAGCAGCAAACCACTTCTGGATGTAATTTCCCACCTTGTAGGGGGAAAACAACTTTGATAAGGTTTCTAGTATCAAGAGTCCTCCCTGACCCTAGGTTCCCTGAAACCAAAGCTGCTATCACCATGGGGCACTAACCCCAATCCCTGCCTCTTTCCACTGCCAAGGCCTCCCTGTCTAGGGCTAGCTGTTGCTGCTGCTGCAGCCTCAGCTTGGCGTCTTCCAGCTGCAGTTTCTTAAGTTCCCTCTCCAAGGAATCATCTTCTGCAGTTGAGCAGTTTGTCCCCTCTGATACAGAGGTGTGACGAGAGTGGCAGGATGAGGATCTGTCCCTAGGATTAGTAACCCTCTGAACTAGTCCCCTGGGAACAAGGGGGGGGGGGGTACTGACATGGCCACCTTTGGCACTACCTGTAGTGCTCCCATATACCCTGGGGGGGGCTTACTAGAGACCATGTGATCCTCTGAGGGAGCCTCCTGATCCTCCCTAGTGTCCACATCCTCTTTCAAGCACGGGGGTGGGGTTAGTCTAGCACCTCTTCCCTCTCCTCCTGGCTACCAGCTTGCTCCTGGTCATCCTGGAGAAGTCCTAAGAGCAGACTCTTATTAGGGTTCCTCCCTGTCTTCAGTTTCCTACTCTTACACACTCCCCTAAGTTCCTGAAAGGTAAGGTCCTCATAGTGAGAACGCATGTTCTGAGATGTGCTAGGTACTGAAGACATGTTAGTGGTGTAGGCTGTGCCTAACTCGTGGTCTCTTACAGAAGTTTGGCGCTTGGGCTATGCCTAGACCCCTCTCTTACCCAAACCCCAGAGACTATGTCCTGACAATAGGTGTATGTCCCTAGCTAGTAAGTGGTCTTTCCTGTTGAAAGTACCAAGTGACAGAGTAATAAGGCAGTTGCAAGTGCTTATCCCACCGCTGCGCCACCAGTGTAGGAAACTGACCTGGTGTGTGGTAGTTACATGTGGTACTCAAACCTTGTTCCAGGTATCCCCTCTTAGTGAAGTGTAGGCAGTGTCTAGAAGCCAGGCTCTCCAGAGGTAGCTGTGAATGAGCAGCCAAGGCTTATCTAGGAGACATGCAGAGCTCATGCAATACCACTGTAGTCACACAGCACTTACACGCATGAAAGAAAACACTCAGTTGTACAAAAAACAAAGGTACTTTATTTTTGGAACAAGTTATAACAAATTACTAGACAAGTAACCTATCCTTTGGAGGTAAGCAATACGCTAAATATACATACACTAATAATTAGAAACCGGCATAGAAAAGGTTAGAAAACAGTGCAAACAGCAATAACCAATAGTGACCCTAGGGGGAACACAAACCATATACTAAAGAAAAATGGAATGTGAACAAGGTACCCCCACCTAGGTAAGTTAACTGTGTAGAGGGGAGCTGGGAGCACTAGAAAACCAGAGGTAAGTAACACAGTACACCCCCCAGCAACCAGGAATGCAGGAGTAAAACACTGTATTTTACCCAAACCTCCCAAAAGGAGGAAAATACACCCAGAGAAGCCTGCAAGAAAACCAGCGGTGGATTCCTGAAGAAAGACCTGTGGGGAGAGGGGACCACGTCCAAGAGTCACAGTGGATTCCAGGGAGGAGTAGGAGGTACTACTCACCCAGCTGTGGATGCAGGAGTTGGTCAACTGTGATGAACAGGTCAGCACTGCAGCCCTGGAGCCAGTGAAGAGTTCCTGATGAATGCAGAAGATGTCCCACGCTGGAAGCAAGATTGCAGATGGGTGTCGGTGCAGGATTTCCACCAACAAGCCTTGGCCAAGGCAAACTTGCGATTAGTGGAAAAGAGGTGCTGCCATGGAGCAGCAAGGCCCACGAGGATTTGACTCTGGAGGGGGAGTCAAAGGGGACCTTTACCTTCACAGAGAATCCACAGGAGCAGAGGCCGCACCCGCAGGAGTCCCACTGGAATGGACACAGCAGTCACAGAAGAAGCCCACGCAGCACTGCAAAAGAGGATCCCACACCGCAGGGGAACCACACAGGAGGCTGTGCTTTGCAGGCTGAACCTCTGGCGCCTGGAGCTACATGTCACCTGAAGACCCCTCAGAGGAGATGCAAACAAGCCTTGGCAACTGCAAGAGATGCAGTCCTGCGTTGGAAGGCAAAGGCTTAACTTCACTAAAGTTGGACAGCTGGTAGAGAGGACCAAGAGGACTACTCAGGACCACCATCCATAATGCAGGATCCATGCAGCTCAGCAGGAGAGGGGATCCATGCAGCCGGTCGTCGCTTCTTGTAGGTGCCTGCGGTTGCAGGGACGTGACTCCTTCACTCCAAGGGGGATTCCTTCTTTTTCTTGTGTAGGCTGAAGAGTTGCAGTCTTCTGAGGATGCACGGCAGGAGAAATGTTCCAAAGCTGTCAGGAGATGTGGAAGCAAAGTTGCATAAGAGTCTTCTTCGCTGTACCAGTGTTTGGCTCCTGGAGGGTCCAGTCGCAGTCCCAGTGGCCAGAAGTCAAAGCAGAGGTTGCAGAGGAGTCCTGCTGTAACCTTGCAAGTCGAATCTGAGGAACCACCCAAAGGAGACCGTAAATATTCCTGAAAGGGGGTTTGGTCACCTAACCAGGTAAGCACCTATCAGGAGGGGGCTCGGACGTCTCCGCCTGGCAACTGTGATGCTCCCAGAGTTCCCTGCAAACCTTAGAAATAAGATTGCAGAATCCAGGGACCCTCTGGAGGAACTCTGGGCAACACCCCTGGCCACTGGTCACTCCCCCTTTCCATTGCCCAGTTTTGTGCCAGAGTAGGGACTTGTGGGGGCTGAACCCCTGAACCGGTGTGGACTGGTTTATGCAGGGATGACACCAAATGTGCCCTTCTAAGCAAATCAGTGGCTTGGGGAGGCTACCCCTCCCAAGACAGTCACACTTATTTCCAAAGGGAGAGGGTGTCACCTCCATCGCACAAAGGAAATCCTTTGTTCTGCCTTCCTGGGATTTATCAGATCTATGGTCTGCACCAGCTTTTCTGCCACCCATAGAGAGCCCATGCAAAACATTCTGCAGGCCTGCCATTGCAGCCTGTGTGAAACCTGTGCATGCACCTGTTCTCACTACAGGTCACTGTCACCCCTATGGTAGGCCCTCTCAGCCCAGAGGGCAGGGTGCAGGTACCTGTGTGTGAGGACACCCCTGCAGTAACAGAGAGGCCCCCCCACAAACTCCAGATCCATTTTCCTTAAATTTGTGAGTGCGGGGACACCATTTTACACATGTACTGGACATAGGTTAGTACCTATGTCCAGCTACATAATGGTAACTCCGAACCTGGGCATGTTTGATACAAACAAGTCTGAATCATACCCCAATACTGTTGCCAGTATTGGAAGTATGATTTCATGCACTCTGGGGGCTCCTTAGAGGACCCCCAGCATTCCTATCCCCAGTCATCCAGGGTATTTCGGGCAGCCTGGCTGCTGCCACCCCTCAGACAGGTTTCTGCCCTCCTGCTGCTTGATCTGCCTTCCTGGGCTTGATGAGAACAAAGAATTAACTTTGGGAGAGGAAGGTGACACCCTCTCCCTTTGGAAATAGGTGTGACTGGGTGATAACCAGAGCTCCTCCAGAGGGTCCCTGGGTTCTGCCATCTTGTTTCTAAGTTTGTCAGGGAACTCTGGGAGCAGCTGAGTGGCCAGGCCAGGTGGAGATGTCTGAGCCCCCTCCTGATAAGTGCTTACCTGGTTAGGTGACCAATCCCACTTTCAGGAATATTTAGGGTCTCTTTTGGGTGGGGTCCTCAGATTCAGCTTGCAAGATTCCATCAGGACTTCTTTACAACCTCTGCTTCAACTTCTGGCCACTGGAACAGCGACTGGACCCTCCAGGAACCGACACACTGCTACAATGAGGAATACTCTTGTGCAACTTTGTTTCCACATCTCTTGCCAGCTTTGCAACATTTCCCTCAGAAGACTGCAACTCTTCAGCCTGTAAAAGAAGGAATCATCTCCCTTGGAGTGAAGCGGTCACTTCCCTACAACCACAGGCACCTACAACAAGCGTCAACTGGCTGCGTGGATCCCCCTCCTGCTGAGCTGCATGGATCCTGCATCATGGGTGGTGGTCTAGAGTAGTCCTCTTTGTCCTCTCTACCAGCTGTTCAACTTTGGTGGAGGTAAGCCTTTGCCTTCCCACGCAGGGCAGTACCCCCGTGCACTGCATATCTTGCAGCTGCCAAGGGTTGTTTGCATCTCCTCCAAGGGATCTTCAGGCGACGTGCAGCTCCAGCCCCCAGCACTCCATCCTGCAAAGCACAGTCTCTTGCGAGGTTCTCCTGCAGATTGGGAGCCTCTTTTGTAAGGCTGTATGGGCTTCTTCTGTGACTCTTTTCCACTAACCGCGAGTTTGCCTTTGCCAAGGCTTGTTGGTGAAATTCCTGCACCGACACCCGCCCTCAATCTTCCTTCCAGCTTTGGATTTATCTGCATCCATCAGGAACTCTATACCAGCTCCAGGGCTGCAGTGCTGACCTGTTCGTCATCACGGTCGACCAACTCCTGGGTCCACAGCTGGGTGGGTAGTAGCTCCTACTCCTCCTGGACTCAACTGTGACTCTTGGACTTAATCCCCTCTCTCCACAGGTCTTCTTTCTTCAGGAATCCACCACTGGTTTTCTTTCAGGCTTCTATGGGTGTCTTCTTTTCTACCTTTTGGTTGGTTTGGGGAAACTTCAGTGTTTTACTCCTGCATTCCTGGTCGCTGGGGGGTACTGTACTTACCTCTGTGGCTTTCTGGTACTCCCAGCTCCCCTCTACACATTTTACTTAACTAGGTTTGGGGGTACTTTGTTTATTTCATTTTCTTAGTATATGGTTTGTGGTCCCCCTAAGGTCACTATTGGTTATTATTTGCACTGTTTTCTAACCTTTTCTGTTCCTGATTATTAGTGTATTACTGACCTCCTAAAGGTAGGTTACCTGTCTAGTATTTTGTGGTGACTTGTTCAGAGTGTTTTCTTTAATGTGTGTAAGTGCTGTGTGACCACAGTGGTATTGCATGCACTTTGCATGTCTGCTAAATAAGCCTTGGCTACTAATCCACAACTACCTCCTAGAGAGCCTGGCTTCTAGACACTGCCTACACTTCACTAAGAGGGGATACCTGGACCTGGTAAAAGGTGTAACTACCTTCGGTACCCACCGCACACCTGGCCAGCTTCCTACACTGACCTAGCTGGGCTCTGCTAGGGGCACTCTTAAAGGTTATTCCTCTGCTATTTCTGCTTTTCTGAGGTAGCTTGATTAACCTTCTTTGAGTCTCCTATTGTACATAGGTTCCTTAACGAAATCCACATCTTTCTCCATCTGCGTTAATTATCTGAATTTGATTTTGACATTTCTGATATGCGCTCTTTTTGAGCATCTCCACAATTGTCCTCTCAGGCTTCTTACTTCGATAACAGCCTTCCTTGTGCCCATTACATCTGCTTGAAGGATGAGTGAGCTGCAGGCATTGTCATCTAAGACTCCCTTCCTTTCCATCTTTCCTGTGACAGTGGTGCTTCGCACATGGGACTCCTTTCTGCCAAAAGTGGTAACGTCCTTTCATGTAGGACAATCCATCACCTTGCCTACTTATTATGCACCCCCACAACCTCTAAGGAAGAGGAGAGACTTCACCGTCTTGACCTTGAATGAGCATTGCCGTTCTACCTTGATGGTAGAAATGAGTTCTGGGTGGATGACTGACTTGTTGTAGGTTATGTGGGTGCGAGGAAAGGTCAGGTAGTATGGAAGTGGGCTGTCTCCATATGGGTCATACTCTGTATTAAAATCTGCTATGCTTTGATAAGAAAAAAACCTCCTGAAGGCACAATGTCCGTAGTATTGCATGTTGGAGTTTCCAAGGTGGCACTTGCTCTGCAACACATTTTTGTTGTGAATGGAGTTTAGGCCTCCTGTACACCTTTCTGCCCATTCCACTTCTGAGTTCTCAAGAAGATCCAGAATGACCAGGCCCAAGTAATTTTATGGCTCTGGACTGGACACAAAGAGTCGGGTATCCCAAGCTATTGAGCATGGGCACCAATCCTCTGATCTGACTGCCCCTTTAGGAGGTTCTCCTGTCGCAGCAGCAGAGGAGGTTTCTCCACCTGAACGTGTCCAATCCCTGCTCTCTTGCGTGGAGATTGAACAGTGGCAATTGCCAGCTTTCGACCTTTTGTCCAAAGTCTAATGTTACTGTAGGAAGCTGGCTCTTTACTTGGTATGTGGATACCATGTAAAGTGTCCAGGGGTTCCCCTAGTGAGAGGACTGGGTTTGCAATGCAAACCCAAAGTGCTCTAGGGGTGGTGTGGTCGATCAGCCTTAGGCTTAATAAAGAGGAGTGCAAGACATGGATAAGTTACTTAACTGTATATCCTAGTTCTCTTCCAGGGGTATCCTCATCAAAGTCATAAACATTGAATATTCCCGCCCTCGTGCGGGGACCCTGGAGCATACATAAAATACACACATATAGAGTATGAAATATGCACGAAAAAAAAAAAAAATATATATATATATATATGTTCGATGGCATGTGTAGCTGCAGATACACATGCTGTGCATATCCCGCCATCTAGTGTTGGGCTCGGAGTGTTACAAGTTATTTTTCTTCGAAGAAGTCTTTTCGAGTCACGAAATCGAGGGACTCCTCCCATTTCTGCTCCATTGCGCATGGGCGTCGACTCCATCTTAGATTGTTTTCTTTCCGCCATCGGGTTCGGACGTGTTCCTCTTCGCTCCGTGTTTCGGTTCGGAAAGTTAGTGAAATCTCGGAAAATTCGACGGTATTGTTTGCGTTCGGTATCTGGTTAGTTAATGCAGAATCGACACTGAAGAAAAGAAAAGCTCTGGTAGCCCTTCGGGGCTTCTATCCCCCGGTGGGGCCTGGTTGACCCGACCGTGTGAGTCTTCAAGGCTAATGGAACGGACCCCATTCCGCTTCTGCCCCAAATGCCACAACAAGTATCCTTACACAGAACAACATCTGGTCTGTAATTTGTGTTTGTCCCCCGAACACACAGAGGATACCTGCAAAGCCTGTCGGGCATTTCGCTCGAAGAAAACTCTACGGGACCGGAGAGCAAGGAGGCTTCAAATGGCATCGGCGCCGTCAGGACACCACGACGTCAAAGAAGAGGAGACTTTCTCTATTGCGGACTCGGACGAGCCCAAAACGGAGCAGAAGCTGAAAACCGTGAGTAAACCAGCCCTGGCAAAAACTCACGCCAAAATTATGAAGACCCAGGGGACGCCACCGCCGGCAGGCCATGGCTTAACCCGTAAAAACGGTGACCATCCATCGGCACCGAAAAAGAGCACACACGTGTCGAAGTCATCCGACTCCGGTCGAGATCCCGGCACAGAGTATACTCGACACCGAGAACCTGGCTCCGACCAGACTAGACACCGAGATACTGGCTCCGAGCTAAGTCAGCACCGAGAGATCGGCACACCGAAACCGAAAAAAGTGGCTTCGGAGCCGAAAAAGACTGTAGAAAATTTCGGTACCGAAACACCCAGCTTCGGAGCCGAAAACAAGCTCCTACTCCGAAGAACAAGGCCTTTCAGCACAACTACAAGGCCATAAATTTGGACAAGAGCTATAAGCAGGGGAGCCAGATTATACGCAAAGTATTCAAAAGGAAACAGGGAAAATAAGAACTCTCCCTCCTATAAGGATGAAAAGGAAACTTGCTTTCCAAGACAAAGAAAAACAGCCACAAGCAAAAGTGGCAAAAGCAGTAACTCCACCACGCTTTTCACCACAACCATCACCACACCACTCACCTCAACTGTCACCAATTGCAACCCCCCCCTATGATTCAATCTCCAACGCACACCGGGATGAGCCAGGATGACGCAGATGCGTGGGATCTATATGATGCGCCAGTATCAGACAATAGTCCAGACTGCTACCCAGCAAGACCATCACCCCCTGAAGACAGTACTGCCTACACGCAAGTGGTGTCCAGAGCAGCGGCTTTTCACAATGTGACACTGCACGCTGAACCCATTGAGGATGACTTTTTATTTAATACTTTGTCGTCGACACAGTCGGCACCAAAGTCTTCCAATGTTACCAGGGATGTTGAAGCACGCGAAACAAGTATTTCAAGAGCCCGTCAAAGGCAGAGCCATCACTCCTAGGGTGGAGAAAAAGTACAAGCCTCCCCCTACAGACCCTGTGTACATCACGCAACAACTGACACCTGACTCAGTAGTAGTAGGCGCAGCACGTAAAAGGGCAAATTCACACACCTCTGGAGATGCACCACCACCCGACAAAGTTGAAAGGTTGATGCAGTGGGGAAAAGAGTTGCAGCACAAGCGGCCAATCAATGACGCATTGCCAATTCACAAGCTTTATTGTCAAGATATGACAGAGCTCATTGGGATGAAATGCAACACTTTATAGAACATCTGCCCAAGGAGTTCCAAAAGCGTGCACAGCAAGTGGTGGAAGAGGGCCAAAGTATCTCGAACAATCAGATACGATCGGCAATGGACGCAGCCGTCACAGCCGCAAGAACTGTGAATACAGCGTTCACTATTTGGAGACACGCATGGCTACGCCAGAGATCCAACAGGCTGTTCTTAATATGCCTTTTAATGGACAGCAGTTGTTTGGGCCGGAGGTGGACACAGCTATAGAGAAGCTGAAGAAGGACACTGATATGGCCAAGGCCATGGGCGCGCTCTACTCCCCACAGAACAGAGGCACATTTAGGAAGACACAATTTAGAGGGGGGTTTTGGGCCCAAAGCTCAGAACCCTCAACCTCACAAACCAGACCCACATACCAGGGCCAGTATCAAAGAGGAGGCTTTCGTGGACAATACAGAGGTGGACAGTTCCTATAACTAGGGGAAAGTTCAAAGGCCCAAAAACACCTCAAACTAAACAGTGACTTCAGTGTCACAAATCCACAACACCAGTGGGAGGGGGAGACTCAGATTATTACCAACATCGGGAGGAAATAACAGACTCGTGGGTCCTAGCCATTGTCCAACATGGTTATTACATAGAATTCCTACAATTACCACCAAATGTGCCTCCAAGAACACACAACATGTCCAAACAGCTCTTGGATCTATTACAACTAGAAGTCCAAGCGTTGTTACAAAAAGACGCAATAGAACTGGTACCCAACCATCAGAAAGGAACAGGTGTTTATTCCCTGTATTTTCTAATACCCAAAAAGGACAAAACTCTGAGACCCATCTTAGATCTCAGAACACAATCTTTACATCAAATCAGATCACTTTCACATGGTGACACTTCAAGACATAATCCCCTTGCTCAAACAACAAGACTACATGTCAACATTAGATCTCAAGGATGCGTACTTCCATATACCCATACATCCTTCACACAGGAAATACTTAAGGTTTGTAATCCAAGGAGTACATTACCAATTCAAAGTGTTACCATTCGGGATAACAGCACCAAGGGTATTTTCAAAATGCCTTGCAGTAGTAGCAGCACATGTCAGAAGACAGCACATACACATATTCCCGTACCTAGACGATTGGTTAATAAAAACCAACACTCAGCAACAGTGTCTTCAACACACAAAATACATCATAGAAACCCTTCACAAACTAGGGTTCTCAATAAACTACCTGAGAGATCACACTTACAACCGTGCCAAATACAATACTTAGGAGCAACAATCAACACAAAAAAAGGGATTGCCACTCCAAGTCCACAAAGGGTACAAGCATTCCAAAACGTAATACAAGGCATGCACCCAAACCAACAGTATCAAGTAAAATTAGTGATGAAACTTCTAGGCATGATGTTTTCATGCATAGCCATTGTCCCAAACGCAAGATTATAACCTGCGTCCACTACAACAGTGCCTCGCAACACAATGGACACAAGCACAGGGTCAACTTCAGGATCTAGTGTTAATAGACCGCCAAACACACACCTCGCTACAATGGTGGAATCCTATAAATTTAAACCGAGGACGGCCTTTCCAAGACCCAGTGCCTCAATACGTGATCACAACAGATGCTTCCATGGTAGGGTGGGGAGCACACCTCAACCAGCACAGCATCCAGGGACAATGGGACACTCAACAGAAACAACTTCATATAAATCAGTTAGAACTACTAGCACTGTTTCTAACGTTGATAGCATTTCAACCACTAATAACCCACAAACACATTCTTGTCAAAACAGACAACATGACAACAATGTATTACCTAAACAAGCAGGGAGGGACACACTCAACACAGTTGTGCCTCTTAGCACAAAAGATTTGGCATTGGGCGATTCACAATCACATCCGCCTAATAGCGCAGTACATACCAGGAATTCAAAACCAGTTAGCCGACAATCTCAGTCTGGATCACCAACAGATCCACGAATGGGAAATTCATCCCCAGACACTGCAAACCTACTTCCAAACCTGGAAACACCGCAAATACACCTATTTGCAACAAAAAACGCAAAATGCCAAAACTTTGCATCCAGGTACCCACAGCCTCACTCCAAGGGCAATGCGTTATGGATGAGTTGGTCAGGGATATTTGCTTACGCTTCCCCCTCTCCCACTCCTTCCGTATCTCGTAAACAAATTGAGTCAAAACAAACTCAAACTAATACTAATAGCACCAACTTGGGCATGACAACCTTGGTACACAACACTACTAGACCTGTCAGTAGTGCCTCATATCAAACTCAACACAAACAGATCAGACACCCGAATCCAGCATCGCTCAATCTAGCAATCTGGCTCCTGAAGTCTTAGAATTCGGACATCTAGACCTTACACAAGAATGTATGGAGGTCATCAAACAGGCTAGAAAACCTACTACAAGACCTTGTTACGCAAATAAATGGAAGATTTGTTTATTACTGTCATAATAATCAAATTCAACCATTACACACGTCCGTGAAAAACATTGTAAGGTACTTACTACACTTACAAAAGTCTAAGTTAGCTTTTTCATCCATTAAAATACATCTCACAGCAATTTTTGCCTATCTGCAAATTACACATTCAACTTTGCTATTTAGAATTCCAATCATAAAAGCATTTATGGAGGGTCTAAAAAGGATCATTCCACCGAGAACACCACCAGTTACTTCGTGGAACCTCAATATTGTATTAACACGACTCATGGGTCCACCTTTTGAACCCATGCACTCTTGTGAGATTCAATACTTAACCTGGAAAGTAGCCTTCCTAATAGATATCACATCTTGCAGAAGAGTAAGTGAAATACAAGCCTTTACCATACAGGAACCCTTTATACAAATACACAAATAAAGTGGTTCTACGCACAAATCCCAAATTTTTGCCTAAAGTTATATCACCGTTCCACTGAAATCAAACGGTGGAACTTCCAGTGTTCTTTCCACAACCAGACTCTGTAGCTGAAAGAGCATTACATACATTAGACCTAAAAAGAGCACTAATGTATTACATTGATAGAACCAAACAAATTCGCAAAATATAACAATTGTTTGTAGCTTTCCAAAAACCTCATGCAGGGAATCCAATATCCAAACAAGGCATTGCCAGATGGATAGTTAAATGTATTCAAACCTGTTATATTAAAGCAAAGAGAGAACTGCCTATTACACCAAAGGCACACTCCACTAGGAAGAAAGGTGCCACCATGGCCTTTCTGGGAAATATACCAATGACCGAAATCTGTAAGGCAGCCACATGGTCTACGCCTCATACATTCACTAAACATTACTGTGTGGATGTGTTAACACAACAAGCCACAGTAGGACAGGCAGTATTACGAACATTATTTCAAACCACTTCAACTCCTACAGGCTAAACCACCGCTTTTGGGGAGATAACTGCTTACTAGTCTATGCACAGCATGTGTATCTGCAGCTACACATGCCATCAAACAGAAAATGTCACTTACCCAGTGTACATCTGTTCGTGGCATGAGACGCTGCAGATTCACATGCGCCCTCCCACCTCCCCGGGAGCCTGTAACCATTATAAGGTGATAAAAATAATTGTGTACATTTGTAAATTTGTAAATACAACACTTTTAATCACATTATGTACATACATACTTACTCCACTGCATGGGCACTACTACTATATACACAACTCCTACCTCACCCTCTGCGGGGAAAAAATAATCTAAGATGGAGTCAACGCCCATGCGCAATGGAGCCACAATGGGAGGAGTCCCTCGATCTCGTGCCTCAAAGACTTCTTTGAAGAAAAACAACTTGTAACACTCCGAGCCCAACACTAGATGGCGGGATATGCACAGCATGGGAATCTGCAGCGTCTCATGCCACGAACAGATGTACACTGGGTAAGTGACACTTTCCATATAGCATTTGTAGTAGACAAATTTTCATACTAAACTCATATATACGTGTGTGAAACAGCAATGCAGACTATAATCGTAAACAGGCAAAAATGTTTCATTTCTGTGGAGTTTTTTTTTTTTTTTTTTAAACAGTCCTTTTCAAAAATACAATAAGAGAAAAAACACTTTTCAAAGCCCCCTAACTGGGCCCAGGGAAAGAAGCAGTAGCAACATCAGAGGAAAAAAAGAGAAAAACCTACATTGAAAACAATGGAGCATTCTTACCGAAGGTGGTGTCAGATTTTCCACAATCAATCAATCAGACTATTTCACTACCAACTTTTTTCCCCAATCCGGATACTCCGGCGGAGAAAGCTTTGCACTCCCTAGATTTGAAAAGAGTGCTGAAATTTTACTTGGACAAAACCAAACTAATTAGACAATCTAACCACTTATTTGTTAAATATGGTCATTTGAGAACAGGCGAGGCAGCCTCAAAATGAACCATATCTAGATGGATAGTTTCATGTATTGTTACTGCATATCAATTGGCTAATAAACTACTACTTGCTAGGCCTAAGGTGCATTCGACAAGAGGAAAGGCGGCTACGGCTGCCCTCCTTAATAATGTTCCAATCTCTGAAATTTGTAAGGCTGCTACAAGGAAGTCTGTACATACATTTACTAGGCATTACTGTTTAGACTCAGATGCCAGAGTAGACGCCCAAGTTGGGCAAGCATCTGAGAAATTTGTTTGCATGATACAGATCTATTCCTGCACTTCTATTAGACAGTCCGCAGAGTTAAGGGATGGGCTTGCTAATCTATTCAATGTTTATGACTATGGAAGAGAAGGATAAGTTACTTACCTGTAAATCCTAGTTCTCTTCCAGGAGTATCTTCATCCAAGTCATAAACAACCCTCCCTCCTCCCCGGACGCAAGTCTTCTGGAAGTGCAGGACACACTATCTTTCAAATCTGCTGCACAACTTGTTACCGTAAAAAAAAGTACTGACCTAACTGTCACCTCTCCTTCACCCCTGAGGCATGGTGGGATACTGGAGGTGCTCAGGGTCTTAAAGGCACTGTGCCAGAATTTTTATGGTTCTCCTGTGTTAACCTGCATGCAGCCTATTGGCTAAGAATGCTCCATTGTTTTCAATGTAGTTTTTTCTCTGATGTTGCTACTGCTTCTTTCCCTGGGCCCAGTTAGGGGGCTTTGGAAAGTGTTTTTTCTCTTATTGTAATTTTGAAAAGGACTGTTAAAAAAAAAAAAAAAACTCCATAGAAATAAAGCATTTTAGCCTGTTTATGATTATAGTCTGCATTGCTGTTTCACACACGTATATATGAGTTTAGTATGAAAATTTGTCTACTAAAAATGCTATATATATATTTTTTTTTTCGTGCATATTTCATACTTTATATGTGTATTTTATGTATGCTCCCGGGTCCCCGCACGAGGGCGGGAATATTCAATGTTTATGACTATTGATGAGGATCCCCTGGAAGAGAACCATAAATACACACAGTAGTTCTTAAATGAGACCCTCAACTCAAGGTCCAAGGCAGCACCCACAGTGTACACCCTCACCGGCACAGGGGTGGCCGGGTGCAGAGTGCAGAACAGCATTGGGTACCCAATGTATTCTTATGGGGATCAGGCAAGGCAGAAAGAGCCTCCAGGCTCTGGCCAGGAGGCCAGTCGGGCTGAACCAACAGCGGGGTTTAGGCCTCAATGCTCGGGCACAGGTAGGCACCTTTGGTTCTCTTCTCCACAACTTAGGAGCGACTGGTGCAGAGGTGGCCTTAGGTGTCAGGTTTTTCTGACTGGAGCGGCCGCAATAGAGGGGAGCCTGCGTGCAGAGGCTGCAGGCGTCGTCCAAGTCCAGGAGGGGTGAAATCACGATGGACTCAGACTCTGGAGGGCTAGGGAACCTTGTTGGCACCGGTGGTTCACTTAAACTTGGGTCGATCACAGCAGGAACAATGGTGACATGTAGTGTTGGTCTTGATGGTTCCAGAGGCTTCAGAGGTCTTAAGTCTTTATTTGAAGACAGGCAGTCCTCCTGGGTTTCTGGAGTTGCAGCTGCAGGACAAGTCGACTTTGGTATAGATTCTGACAAGGGATGCAGACAGACCGGCGTGGTTGGTACCAGGTAAGGCGGCTTCTTTTCACATTCTGCTGTTGTGGCTCTTTGGTGTCCCTGGTCTTCTTAGGACATCAGAATATGCTTCTCTGGTGCCAGGAGCTCCCCTAAGTACTGAATTTAGGGCCATTAGGGGTGTGTAGGGTAGTATCCAATGGGCTACTGACACTTGAGGTCACAACGCCCCCTATATGACCACTTTCTCTAGGGAAGTGGACATAACCCTGTCTCAGAATTCTTGGGTATGCCATCCCAAAGATGGCTACTTCTGAAAATCCATGTTCACCTCAGCTTAGCCCACTTTATGGGTGGTACCAGCCTGGAGGTGGCACATCTACCTTGAGCAGCTAATTTGCTCACCTGTCCAGGGGCCAAGTGGTCTTTGGAAAGGGGAGGGCAGGGGGGAATTCGTATTTCAAAGGCTGCAGCCCTTTGAGGCTTGCCACCTTAGGAAGGCTAATCAGCAGGTCATCCTGTGGAGGGGGGGGGGGGGGGGAGAAGAGTTACACCCTAATCCTGGACAGGCTTTTGTTCTGGGCCTAGTGAGAGCAGAGGACTCTCACCCTAGGGGTCCAGAATGGTGTCTCGTGTGGCAGGCCAGCAGAAATTGGTCGAGCACACCAGAGGCTGGTAGGGTTTCTGGGGACACCTCGAAGGTCCCCTCTGGTGCATGTATTGGTAAATCCAACCCTGGCATCAATGTGGAATCAATACACAATGTTTGATACCCATCATCCCTAATCTCAGTGGAGCCATCCTTTAACTGGGGAAACTCGTATTGACCAGTGTCCAGCACATTCATTTAAAATGGCTTCCCTGGTGACTTACTATGTCTGAGGACTGATAAATACAGAAGAGGAATATCTGCCCGTGCAGATATGCTGTTGCACGTAATATAATTCACTCTGCCTTAGGACTGTAATTTGTGCTAGAGGGGTGACTTTGCATATATTACATTCAGTGTTAAGGGACTCTGTACCATGTTGTGTTTTCACTTTTGTCTGCACCAAGATACGAAGCCTACAATGGCAGCCTGTCATGTGCTTGGCGAGGGGTCCCTTAGGGTGGCACAATTTGTGCTGTAGCCTTTGGGGGACCTTTCATACACCATGCCCTAGGTATTAGGAGTTCCTTTTACTAAGGACTTAGAGATGGTGCTAAAGGTTTTGCCAATTGAGGGAAACAAGTGTGCAGTTTTAGGAAAGTTTTGGCACTGGGAACCTGGTTAGCAGGAGCCCCATGCACTTTTAGTCAAAACCACATCGATACCAGGCAAAAAAGTAGGGGGGTGGCCATGTCAAAAAAAGGCACTTTCCTTCATTAGCCCCTCCCAAACGAAAGAGGATGAGAATAACTTTTCCCAAAAGTCTTCATCTTCTAAGTGAAAGAACCAGGAAGGCCATCTGCATTGGCATAGTCAGTCCCAGGCCTGAGTTCCCTGTTAACTTGATTCCCTGTAGGGAGATGGATCACTTTAACAGTTTAGGGTTTTCACCTTTCATTTGCATTGGCCGTCTGAGAGGCCTGAGGCCAGTTTGAACTAGGAAGTGAGAGCCAAACCGGTATGGCCTCTGCTTCTTCAGGGACCAAACCACAGCAAAGGGTTCCCCCTCAATAGCACTCCAAAGCTGCTGTCGGGGAGATAACCTCCTGCTAATGAAAGCAACAGGTTGGTCATGGCCACCATCATTGATTTGGGGCAGGACTGCTCCTATCCCATGTTCAGGGGCATCTGTCTGCACGTTCTACTCTTTAGAGTAATCTAAAGCTTTTAGGACAGGTGCAGAGCACATTGCTTCCTTCAGAGTGTCATAGGCCTTTTGACAGCTCACTGTCCAGTTCTTTGTGTCATCTTTTTGGAGGTTAGTTCTGTGAGAGGTGCCCCAATGGTACCATATCCTTTCACAAGCCTCCTGTAGTGCCCAGTTGTAGGAAGTTGGCTCTGTATGTGCTATTTCAAAGTAAGGAATAGCATGCACAGAGTCCAAGGGTTCCCCTTAGAGGTAAAATAGTGGTAAAAAGAGATAATACTAATGCTCTATTTTGTGGTAGTGTGGTCGAGCAGTAGGCTTATCCAAGGAGTAGTGTTAAGCATTTGTTGTACATACACAGAGACAATAAATGAGGTACACACACTCAGAGACAAATCCAGCCAATAGGTTTTGTTATAGAAAAATATCTTTTCTTAGTTTATTTTAAGGACCACAGGTTCAAATTTAACATGTAATATCTTGTTTGAAAGGTATTGCAGATAAGTACATTAGGAACTTTGAATTATTTCAATTGCATGTATACTTTTCAAGTTATTCACAAATAGCTATTTCAAAAGTGGACACAGTGCAATTTTCACAGTTCTTGGGGGAGGTAAGTTTTTGTTAGTTTTACCAGGTAAGTACGACACTTACAGGGTTCAGTTCTTGGTCCAAGGTAGCCCACCGTTGGGGGTTCAGAGCAACCCCAAAGTTACCACACCAGCAGCTCAGGGCCGGTCAGGTGCAGAGTTCAAAGTGGTGCCCAAAACGCATAGGCTTCAATGGAGAGAAGGGGGTGCCCCGGTTCCAGTCTGCCAGCAGGTAAGTACCCGCGTCTTCGGAGGGCAGACCAGGGGGGTTTTGTAGGGCACCGGGGGGGACACAAGCCCACACAGAAATTTCACCCTCAGCGGCGCGGGGGCGGCCGGGTGCAGTGTTAGAACAAGCGTCGGGTTCGCAATGGAAGTCAATGAGAGATCAAGGGATCTCTTCAGCGCTGCAGGCAGGCAAGGGGGGCTTCCTCGGGGAAACCTCCACTTGGGCAAGGGAGAGGGACTCCTGGGGGTCACTTCTGCAGTGAAAGTCCGGTCCTTCAGGTCCTGGGGGCTGCGGGTGCAGGGTCTTTTCCAGGCGTCGGGACTTAGGTTTCAGAGAGTCGTGGTCAGGGGAAGCCTCGGGATTCCCTCTGCAGGCGGCGCTGTGGGGGCTCAGGGGGGACAGGTTTTGGTACTCAAAGTCGTAGAGTAGTCCGGGGGTCCTCCCTGAGGTGTTGGTTCTCCACCAGCCGAGTCGGGGTCGCCGGGTGCAGTGTTGCAAGTCTCACGCTTCTTGTGGGGAGATTGCAGGGTTCTTTAAAGCTGCTCCTTTGGATAAAGTTGCAGTCTTTTTGGAGCAGGTCCGCTGTCCTCGGGAGTTTCTTGTCGTCGTCGAAGCAGGGCAGTCCTCAGAGGATGCAGAGGTCGCTGGTCCCTTTGGAAGGCGTCGCTGGAGCAGAGTTCTTTGGAAGGCAGGAGACAGGCCGGTGAGTTTCTGGAGCCAAGGCAGTTGTTGTCTTCTGGTCTTCCTCTGCAGGGGTTTTCAGCTAGGCAGTCCTTCTTGTTGTTGCAGGAATCTAAATTCTTAGGTTCAGGGGAGCCCTTAAATACTAAATTTAAGGGCGTGTTTAGGTCTGGGGGGTTAGTAGCCAATGGCTACTAGCCCTGAGGGTGGGTACACCCTCTTTGTGCCTCCTCCCAAGGGGAGGGGGTCACATTCCTATCCCTATTGGGGGAATCCTCCTTCTACAAGATGGAGGATTTCTAAAAGTCAGAGTCACCTCAGCTCAGGACACCTTAGGGGCTGTCCTGACTGGCCAGTGACTCCTCCTTGTTTTTCTCATTATCTCTCCTGGACTTGCCGCCAAAAGTGGGGGCTGGGTCCAGGAGGCGGGCATCTCCACTAGCTGGAGTGCCCTGGGGCATTGTAACACTAAGCTTGAACCTTTGAAGCTCACTGCTAGGTGTTACAGTTCCTGCAGGGGGGAGGTGTGAAGCACCTCCACCCAGAGCAGGCTTTGTTTCTGTCCTCAGAGAGCACAAAGGCTCTCACCGCATGAGGTCAGACACTCGTCTCTCAGCAGCAGGCTGGCACAGACCAGTCAGTCCTGCACTGAACAATTGGGTAAAATACAGGGGGTATCTCTAAGATGCCCTCTGTGTGCATTTTTTAATAAATCCAACACTGGCATCAGTGTGGGTTTATTATTCTGAGAAGTTTGATACTAAACTTCCCAGTATTCAGTGTAGCCATTATGGAGCTGTGGAGTTCGTTTTTGACAGACTCACAGCCCATATACCCTTATGGCTACCCTGCACTTACAATGTCTAAGGTTTTGCTTAGACACTGTAGGGGCATAGTGCTCATGCACATATGCCCTCACCTGTGGTATAGTGCACCCTGCCTTAGGGCTGTAAGGCCTACTAGAGGGGTGACTTACCTATGCCACAGGCAGTGGGAGGTTGGCATGGCACCCTGAGGGGAGTGCCATGTCGACTTAGTCATTTTCTCCCCATCAGCACACACAAGCTGGCAAGCAGTGTGTCTGTGCTGAGTGAGGGGTCCCTAGGGTGGCATAAGACATGCTGCAGCCCTTAGAGACCTTCCCTGGCATCAGGGCCCTTGGTACCAGGGGTACCAGTTACAAGGGACTTACCTAGGTGCCAGGGTTGTGCCAATTGTGGAAACAATGGTACATTTTAGGTGAAAGAACACTGGTGCTGGGGCCTGGTTAGCAGGGTCCCAGCACACTTCTCAGTCAAGTCGGCATCAGTATCAGGCAAAAAGTGGGGGGGTAACTGCAACAGGGAGCCATTTCTTTACACCAGTCATGCCAAGAAGGGAGGGAGGGGGGGGGTCAAAGAGAAGAGCTGAGCAGACTGATGCTAGACTTGCTTGGAGTCAGTCTGCTGTTGGTCATTGAGTGTCAGAAAAGACAATTTCTTCCACTGAGCCATCTTTGGAGTTGCTGGAGAGGAGATTAGGGAGAGGTTCACTCTCCGCTTCCTGTCCCTCATTATTGACCATGAGCATGGTCATCTCAGCTCTGTCATGATACAGATTAAGGTGATTGACATGGATACACCTTTGGGGTTCCTGCAAGAGCCAGAGTCCACCATGTAGGTGAAGTCCCCTTTTTTCCCCCTAGGATATGGTAGGGTCTGCTCTATTTACCCTGGAAGGCCCTAGGAGCCACAGGTTCCCAAACCCACACCTTCTACCCTGTTTGGAACTCCACCAGTGCATCATTTTGATCATACCAGAGCTTCTGGAACTCTTGGCTGGTCTCCAGGATTTTTTAGGTTTTTTTCCATGTGCTCTGCCACTTGAGACCGAAAGGCCAACCACATAGTCCACAATAGCCTGTTTGGGTTCTCGGAGAGGTCTGTCCCGTCTCTGCTTCACAACACAGTGGTCCCCTCTAGGATGCCTAAACAGAAGGTTAAAGGGGGGGAGGGGGTGGAAACGTACTCCCTTCTGTGGCACTTCCTTCTAAGCGAAAGCAGGCATGGAAGTAAGATATCCCATCTGCTGAGTTTTTCAGGGAGTACACCAATCAAACCTTTCAATGTCATGTTCTCAGCAAGTTCATTGGTTTGGGGGTGGTATGGGGTAGTGAACTTATAGGCGACACCACATTCAGCCCACATGTTAGTTAGCCAGACATGAAGTTTGTACCTCTGTGGCACCACCTCCTTTGGAAAACCCACTCTGGGAACGATACCAATGAGGGCATTAGCTACTGCAGGGGCAGTGGTAGTCCTCGGGGAAATTGCCTGCGGATACCTGGTTGCATGATCCGCTACAATCACTATAAATTTGTTTCCTTATGCTTTGGAGGGTCTAGGGGACCAACAATTTTAATCCCTAACCTCTCAAATGGAACCCCAACCACTGGAAGTGAAATTAAAGGGGGGGGGGGGGGGGTGAGGCTTTGAGTGGCCACCTGTCTTGACACCTGCTTGACAGGTGGCACAGGAGTTACAAAACTCCTTCACCTTCTTTGACATACCTGGCCAATAGAAGTGGTTTACTAACCTACTCTACGTTTTAGCCTGGATAGGATGCCCAGTTAGGGGGTAGCATAGGCCAACGTGAGAAGAAATTCTCTAAACTTCTGAGGCACTATGACTCTCCTAGTGGCACCAGATTTGGGGGTCTATGGCTTCTGTGTAGGAGTCCCTCCTCCCAATAGGTCCTGTGGGAGCCACTGACATCTCCCTTTTCCTGATCAGCACCCTGCCGTCTCTGGAAAGGCCCAATGCTCCTGGCACATATCTTCTGGGCCCAAGAGCTCTGCCATGAAAGGCTATTTTAATTTCTAAAGAGTTTTGCAAGAGGGACTTAACCAAAGCCCTACAGCTATTTAAAAACATTTAGAAAAAGGTAAAAAATTGAAAAAATTACTTAACAAAAGACAGTGTTCGATGGTATGTGTGGTTGTAGATACACATGTTCTGCAGATTACTGCCATCTGGTGTTGGGTCCAGAGTGTGCAAATTGTTTTTCTTCGAAGAAGTGTTTCAAGTCACAGGATTGAGTTACTCCTCCTCTTGGTGATACTGCACGTGGGCATTGACTCCTTTTGATAAATTATTTTTTTTCTTCGCCATCTGGTTTGGACGTTTCTTTTCTCAGTCTTTCAACTCGCTTCTCTTAAAAACTTTTCTTTCCATCTTCTGTTTTTCGACTGTATTGTATCTCGATCATGTATTACTATCTAAGCGTTTGTCTAGAATAGTCAACGGGTGCGCTGACCATGTGCCCTCCGGGGCATCCTTGCTTGTCTCCAGTCCTTCTCACCATGTGGCACTGACCAATTATGTTGGGCTAATGGAACAAATTACAGTTTTGTTTCTGTATTTGGTGCCATGCTAGATTTCCGCACACCGACCAACATCTAGTGTGTAACCATGCCTCTTCCCCCAATCACCAGGAAGCTACTTGTGATGCCTGCAAATCCTTCTGGTTGAAGAAGACACTTTGGGATTAAACAGCTTGTCAACTAGAGCTGGAGCATGTAGGAAGTTGGCTCTGTATGTACTATTTCAAAGTAAGGAATCGTATGCACAGAGTCCAAGGGTTCCCCTTAGAGGTAAGATAGTGGCAAAAAGAGATAATACTAATGCTCTATTTTGTGGTAGTGTGGTCGAGCAGTAGGCTTATCAAAGGAGTAGTGTTATGCATTTGTTGTACATACACACAGGCAATAAATGAGGAACACACACTCAAAGACTATTCCAGGCCAATAGGTTTTGTTATAGAAAAATATCTTTTCTTAGTTTATTTTAAGAACCACAGGTTCAAATTCTACATGTAATATCTCATTTGAAAGGTATTGCAGGTAAGTACTTTAGGAACTTTGAATAATTACAGTAGCATATATACTTTTCACATAAAACACAAATAGCTGTTTTAAAAGTGGACACAGTGCAATGTTCACAGTTCCTGGGGGAGGTAAAGTATTGTTAGTTCTTGCAGGTAAGTAACCAACCTACAGGGTTCAGATTTGGGTCCAAGGTAGCCCACCGTTGGGGATTCAGAGCAACCCCAAAGTTACCACACCAGCAGCTCAGGGCCGGTCAGGTGCAGAGGTCAAAGAGGTGCCCAAAACACATAGGCTTCAATGGAGGTAATGGGGTGCCCCGGTTCCATTCTGCCGGCAGGTAAGTACCCGCGTCTTCGGAGGGCAGACCAGGGGGGTTTTGTAGGGCACCGGGGGGGGGGGGGGGGGTTGGGGCACAAGTCAGCACAAAAAGTACACCCTCAGCAGCACGGGGGCGGCCGGGTGCAGTGTGCAAACACGCGTCGGGTGTGTAATGGTTTTCAATGGGAAACCAAGGGGTCTCTTCAGCGGTGCAGGCAGGCAAGGGGGGGGCTCCTCGGGGTAGCCACCACCTGGGCAAGGGAGAGGGCCTCCTGGGGGTCACTCCTGCACTGGAGTTCCGATCCTTCAGGTCCTGGGGGCTGTGGGTGCAGGGTCTCCTCCAGGCGTTGGGATTTTAGAGTCAGGCAGTCGCGGTCAGGGGGAGCCTCTGGATTCCCCCTGCAGGCGTCGCTGTGGGGGCTCAGGGGGGACAACTTTGGTTACTCAGTCTTGGAGTCGCCGGAGGGTCCTCCTTGTAGCGTTGTTTCTCCACCAGTCGGGGTCGCCGGGTGCAGTGTTGCAAGTCTCACGCTTCTTGCGGGGATTGCAGGAGTCTTTAAATCTGCTCCTCTGAAACAAAGTTGCAGTCTTTGTGGAACAGGGCCGCTGTCCTCGGGAGTTTCTTGGCCTTCTTGAAGCAGGGCAGTCCTCTGAGGATTCAGAGGTCGCTGGTCCTGGGGAAAGCGTCGCTGGAGCAGGTTTCTTTAGAAGGCAGGAGACAAGCCGGTAGTACTGGGGCCGAAGCAGTTGGTGTCTTCTTTCTTCTTCTGCAGGGGTTTTTCAGCTCAGCAGTCCTCTTCTTCTGTAAGTTGCAGGAATCTAAATTCTTAGGTTCAGGGGAGCCCTTAAACACTAAATTTAAGGGCGTGTTTAGGTCTGGGGGGGGTTAGTAGCCAATGGCTACTAGCCCTGAGGGTGGGTACACCCTCTTTGTGCCTCCTCCCAAGGGGAGTGGGTCACATTCCTATCCCTATTGGGGGAATCCTCCATCTGCAAGATGGAGGATTTCTAAAAGTCCGTCACCTCAGCTCAGGTTGCCTTAGGGGCTGTCCTGACTGGCCAGTGACTCCTCCTTGTTTTTCTCATTATCTCTCCTGGACTTGCCGCCAAAATTGGGGGCTGTGACCAGGGGGCGGGCATCTCCACTAGCTGGAATGCCCTGGGGCTTTGTAACACGAAGCCTGAGCCTTTGAGGCTCACTGCTAGGTGTTACAGTTCCTGCAGGGGGGAGGTGTGAAGCATCTCCACCCAGAGCAGGCTTTTGTTTCTGTCCCCAGAGAGCACAAAGGCCCTCACCACATGGGGTCAGAAACTAGTCTCTCAGCAGCAGGCTGGCACAGACCAGTCAGTCCTGCACTGAACAATTGGGTAAAATACAGGGGGCATCTCTAAGATGCACTCTGTGTGCATTTTTTAATAAATCCAACACTGGCATCAGTGTTGGTTTATTATCTGAGAAGTTTGATACTAAACTTCCCAGTATTCAGTGTAGCCATTATGGAGCTGTGGAATTCGTTTTTGACAGACTCCCAGACCATATACTCTTATGGCTACCCTGCACTTACAATGTCTAAGGTTTTGCTTAGACACTGTAGGGGCATAGTGCTCATGCACCTATGCCCTCACCTGTCGTATAGTGCACCCTGCCTTAGGGCTGTAAGGCCTGCTAGAGGGGTGACTTACCTATGCACAGGCAGTGTGAGGTTGGCATGGCACCCTGAGGGGAGTGCCATGTCGACTTAGTCATTTTCTCCCCACCAGCACACACAAGCTGGCAAGCAGTGTGTCTGTGCTGAGTGAGGGGTCCCTAGGGTGGCATAAGACATGCTGCAGCCTTTAGAGACCTTCCCTGGCATCAGGGCCCTTGGTACCAGGGGTACCAGTTACAAGGGACTTACCTGGGTGCCAGGGCTGTGCCAATTGTGGAGACAATGGTACATTTTAGGTGAAAGAACACTGGTGCTGGGCCTGGTTAGCAGGGTCTGAGCACACTTCTCAGTCAAGTCAGCATCAGTATCAGGCAAAAAGTGGGGGGGTAACTGAAACAGGGAGCCATTTCTTTACAGAGCACAAGACTCCGGTTGACACCCCCAGACATCTTTGGGGAGGAACATGTCCAGGGGGAACCTAAACTTCAAGAGGAGGCCTTCTCGGTCCAGGACTCTGACTCCGACGTGCAGTCAGACATCAAAAGCCATGAGGTAACATCTGCATAACGTACGAGTACCATAGCAAGACTATGAAAAGGAACCTTGTAGAGGTCACCAGACCGCTTCTGCCACAGGCCATGGCCTGATCCAAAAATCTGTTTTAGCCGCCCCACCCTTCGGCTCGCTTCCACCTCAAGCATCATGTCCGCTCCAAGCTGGCTGGCTACCCCATCCATGTTGGTGCTGACAAAATCACACTGACCAAAGACTTTGGTGGCAAAGTCCATGGATCCGAATACACCAGAACAGAAGAACTCCAGTCAGTCTCCAGCTACACCTTCTCCTGTGAAACCCATTCTGGAGACCATGGATGCTCGTCAGTGCCACCTCTATATCCAGGAGGGTACTAGATGCATTATTGCTTCTTTCCCTATACTATTCAAAAGGAAGCTGTCTTTCCAAGAAGCTTTGGACACTTCTCCTCCAAAGGAGACTAGTAAGGAAAAGGCTACCAGCAAGCCTTCACCGCCTCCACCCCCTTCTCTTCCACCTCCCTCCCCTCCTCATTCACCTGCCTCGTCGACTGCAGGAGACTATACTCCCAAGGAATCCCCTTTATATGTTGGAAGATTTGGGTGGGACATAGCATGATCTGAATCCATGACCATGACCCCATCCTGTCCCACAGGGACACGTTGATATCAAATTCCTCCCAATGCTCCCTGACATGCTTTGTCATGCTAAGAATTTTCAAGGAGCCCATCCTCTCTAGGGTTGTCACCCCCTAGAGTAGACAAATATAAGCCTGTTCCCTCAGATCCACTATACATTAGGTCACAGGTTCCTCCAGATTTCATTCACGAAAATGTGCGAGTAGTCAGGCTACAAGGGACTGTCCTCCACCTGAGAAGGACAAAAGGAAAATCTATGCTGCCAGCAAGAGTGACTGCATAGATGTTACTGGCTAGATGTGACAAGACTCACTAGGATGAAAAGGAGGAGCTCCTCGAGTTTCTCCCAGAGGAGCACTACAAGAGAGGGCAGCAAATGGCTGCACAGGGGCAACAACAATTCTGTACGATGTGCCTTAGATGCTTCAGTCGGCATCAATACAAGTGTCCTAATAAGGCATGTGTGGCTCAGATGCTCTGGTTCAAACTAGTGGTACAGCAAGTGGCCTTTAACATGCCCTTTGAGGGCCAAAAAGATGCTCCATAAGTGGATTCTACCCTTGAAGCTTAAAAAAATGCACAGACCCAGCTAAGGCCATAGGTGTTTCTCAGTCCCCCACACAATGGAGCACTTCATCGCCCCACTTCCAGAGGTGCTTATAAATTCACATCCTCTGAGGCGTCTAGTTCCCAGACTAGACAGCCTCCACCCTCTTAATCTAGGAGTTTCTATTGGGCGGGGTCCTACTGATTAAACCATATACTAGGGCAGAGGGAAGAGCACCACCTCCCAAGGCTCTTCCTCCACTTCTAAGCAGTGACTACCTTAGTCTCCCTCCCCCCCACCTGTCAGGGGACGGATTCAGGATTTTCGTTTAGAAAGGGTCTGTAGAAAGCTAGCTCAGTTTATGGTGCACACCTATGGTGTGGCACCCTATTCTGAGTCCTGGCTAATCTTGGTGATCATGAATAGGTGTCCGGGTAGCAGAAGCTCTCTAGGGGTAGCTGAGGCTAGCAGCTAAAGCTTATTCAGGGGGAATGTAAAGCATTTGCAATGCCACAGTAGTCAGACAGTAACTTAGTCACAACAAAGAACCACACAAGTGTTGTAAAAATAAAGGATACTTTATTCTACCTCTACTACTAAATGGACATTGGTATAGCTCCCTTTGGAGATATTACATACAATATACACATAAAATAACCAGCAAAAATACCATAGAAATATACAGGGCCCTAGGACCGGCCAAAACATATACTAAAAAAGTGGAATGTGAAAGTGGGACTCCAGCCAAGATAAGTTTGGTGGTTAGCTAGGGGCTGAGGGAAATTAGGAACACCAGAGGTAAATACATTAAGTGACACCAGCAACCAGAAGTAAGTCAGTTACCCATTCAGTTGCCCCATAGACCAACACAGAGTAGTGGATGGAGTTTGGGGCATTCAGGACCCTTCCCAGTGGACCCCGAGGAAACCAGCGGGGAAGGATGGAGAATGTCCCTACACCAGGATACCCAGAAGACAAAAGTACCTACACCAGGGACCTATATGCAGAAGGGAAGAGGGAAGTCTCTGAAAGCTGTGCATGTCTCGGATTGTCCAGCTGCTATCACGATGCAGGTTGCATTGCTCACCCTTCTGAAGATAAAGGGGGTGGGGTCCAGGAGCTGCCGAAGTTCCCAGGAGTCACCTACGAGCTTTCCCTTGACAGTTGCCAGGATTGCAGGAGGGTTAGCGACCAGCCACCAACAAGCTCTAGCAAGTGCAAATAGGAGTTGGACAAGTTTGCACTTTTTTGGGACCAGCAAGGTCCAGAAGAGACTACTCAAGAGGGTGTCAGAGGTGTGTCCCTCAGCACCCAGGAAGGCCAGCAGAAGTCTGTGGAGCCCACACGAGTGACCCACAGGTGCTGAACACAGGGAGTCATAGGAAGGGCTTACCAGCCCAGCAAAACAGAAATCTCACATGTCAGGGGTTGCAGGACAAGGGGTGATCTTTGCTTTTCACAGTGCTGGAGGCTGGGGCTTCTTGGAGCCTGAAGATCTTCAGCATGAAGAGGCAGCATTCCTTAGCAAGTGCAACAGTTGCGGGGGACAGGGGTGCCAGGGCAGTGGCAGGAGCAAGGGCCTACAGTCTCCCAACTTGGATAGAAGACCAGCAGGACCCAGGGGATGCCACAGACTCTCCACCTGTGTTGCTGGATCTTTGGATGTCTAGGGACAGCAGACCCCACCAGCCAGTCGATGTTGTCTTGAGGTGCCTGCGGTTGCAGGGAAGGGACTCCTTCATCCAAGGGAGATTCCCTTTGTGCTTTCTGGTGCAAACAGTCCTTGTGTCCCTGAAGGATACACAGCATTGGATGTTGCAGAATTCTTGCAGGATCTGGAGAAACAATGCTGCAGTGGGAGCCTTCCCACCAGAAGCAGACTTGTTCGGTTCCCGGTGAAGACCAGCAGCAGGTCCAGAGGCAGATGTCTTGCAGAGAGTTCTTTCAAGTGTCTTGTTTGACGAACCTGAGGACCCACCGACAAGATAGCCCTTAAATAACTCTAAAAGGGGGTTGGTTACTTTCTGCATTGACCCACCTATCAAAGGGGGTCAGGGATGTCATCTACCTGGCCTAACCAGTCGGATGCTCGGAGGGGCCTCTGCACAATTTATTTCCAAGATGGCAGAATCAATTGGCCACCTGACAGAGCTCTGTCCATCGCCCTAGGAGAGGAGCTGAAGAGGGTGGGTGTTTGGTCACTCCCCTGTACTTTGTGCAGTTTCGCACCAGAGTGGGAACCAGGGGTTCCTGAACTGGTGCAAACTGGATTATGTAAGGAGGGCACCAAATGTGCCCTTCAAAGTAGTCTGGTGGTGCTCAGAGGCCACCCCAGCCCTTAGACACCTAATACACATGGAGAGGTGGGCACACCTCTCCCTTGCAGGAAATCCTTTGTTTGGCTTCTCTGGCCTGAGTCTAGCTCACCAGTAGGAGGACGGAACAGTGTCTGGGGTCAGCAGCAGCCCGGGCTGGCAGCTAGGCCCTATAAGGCTGCACAGGTAGAACAGGGGGATCCCCGAGGGAACCACCAGAGTATGTGGTATCATGCAACTAACACTGGAATCGGTGTAGTTGCATGATTACAACATGTTTGATACCAAACATGCCTAGGTTCAGAGAAGCCATTATGTAGCTGGACCACTTGTATTGACCAGTGTCCACTACATACCTTAAGATGGCTTCCCTGCACCTACAAAGCCAAGGGAATGGAATCTGGGGTCTGTAGGGGTGCCCTGCTCATGCCCTCACACCTAGGGACATGCACCCTGCCCTTGGCCTGAAGGGCCTATCAGAGGGGTTACTTTATTAGGTTTGGCAGTGAAAGGGTGCATTTCACACAGGCTGCAATGGCAGGCCTGCAGTCAACATTTGCATGGGCTCCCATGGGTGGCATAATACATGCTGCAGCCTATGGGGCCCCCTGGTGTACCAATGCCCTTGGTACCATTTACTAGGGACTTGAATGGGTGCACCAGTATGCCAATTGTGTGTGTGAAAGGTTACCAAAAATAAATTTAGGGGAGAGCAGTCAAAAGGGTCCTGGTTAGCAGGATCCCAGTGAACTACAGTCCCAACACTGACATCAGGCACAAAGTGGAGGGGGTGTAACTATGCCACCAGAAAGATGGCACTTTACAACAGGGTCCACATCATCATGGACCAATGGGTCCTTTCCATTATCCAACATGGTTTTTGTCTGGTGCTCATTACCACTCCTCCAAACATTCACAATCACAGGCTATCCAACGAGCACCATGCCCTTCTCCAGCAAGAGGTTCAATACCTTCTTCTCAAAGGGGCCATCGAGCCTGTTCACTTACAACACCAGGGATCAGGTGTATACTCCCTGTACCACCTCCTTCTCAAAAGACTTCTCTCAGGCCTATTCAAGACTTCATACCATTAAACCAGTACATTATCTCGGAACACTTTCACATGGTTACTCAAGATGTTGTTCCACTTATGCAACAAGGCAACTTTGACTGCTCTTGATCTAAAGGATGCCTACTTTTGTATTCCCATCCACCCTGCACACCAAAAATCCTAGGATTCGTGGTTACATGCAAACTTTACTAGTTCAGAGTCCTGCCTTTCGGAGTCACGACTGCTTCCTGAGTCTTACAAATCCTTAGCAGTAGTTGCTCACACCTCAGAAGATAGAACATACATGTGTTCCCTTACCTAGAAGACTGGCTCATTAAAGGCAGCACATTAGCACAGTGCCAATACCACTCAGCAGTGGATGTCCTTCACGCTCTGGGCTTCACAATCAACTTTCCCAAATCCCATCTCAAACCCCTTCAGATACAGCCCTACTTAGGAGCTATTGTCAGTGCAGAGTTGGGGTTAGCATAGCCCAGCCTGCGTTCAGAGTTTTCAGTCTCTTCTCCCCCAGTTTCAGGAGAATCGTACAGTCACGATTGTGATGCGCCTGCTAGGGATGATTGTGTCCTGCATTGACATTTTTCCCCATGCCAGACTCCACATGCATCCCCTACAGCAGTGTCTAGTCAGTGGTCTCAGTCACAGGGTCACATGGAAGGTCTAGTGTTAGATCGCCATTCTTGCTGCTCTCTGCAATGGTGGAACACCACTAACCTGTTGAAATGACAGACGTTTCTAAACCCTGTGTTGCAGGTCACTCGGACCACAGGTGCATCACTGACAGGTGGGGGTGCTCACCTTCAAAACCTTACAGTACAGGGCCTCTGGGATCTGTCACCAATTCCTCCATATCAATTACCTAGAGCTCCAGGCAGTATTTCTAGCCCTGAAAACATGTCTTCTTTACTTGTCTCACAAGGTTGTCTTAGTCCGCACCGACAACATCACAATCATGTATTCTCTACAGGGACGAGGGGGTGGTGGGCACGGTCATCCCAGTTGTCACTACTCTGCCAATATGAAAGTGGGCTCTCCAACACCATATTCACCTGGTGGCAGAGTATCTCCCATGCACCGAAACAGCTTTGCTGACCTGCTCAGCAGGATGCAGGAACAAGTCCACAGATGGGAACTCCACCGACAAGTCCTTCAAACATACTTTGCAAAGTGTGGAACTTCTCAAATAGACCTTTTCACCACAGCAGAAAATTAAATGCCAAAGCTTTGCCTTCAGGTGTCCACACCCTCTGTCCAAGGGCAACACTGTATGGTTGAACTGGTCAGGCATATTTGCTTATGCTTTTCCACATCACCCTCATCCCACTTCTGGTTTGGAGGATCGGCAAACGTTTCACTGTGATCCTTGTAGCTCCCACTTGGGCGCGTCAGCCCTGGTTCGCCACACTTCTGGACCTATCACTAATTCCCCACAAGAAGCTTTCCAACAAGCCAAACACTTTCCCTCAAAACAAGCACAGATCAGACATCCAGACCCCAGGTCACTCAACCTTGCGATATGGCTCCTGAAGTCGTCGTTTGGTTACTTAGGGAATTTATGGACATTCCCAGGAAAGCTCGTAGGCTCACAACTTGAGCACGTTATGCTGCAAAAGGGAAACATTTTGTTTGCTGCTGCCAACCTCAGTGCATTGACCCAGTCAAAGCTACTGTTCAAGATATTGTTTTTGTTCCATTTACAAAAATCCAACTTGGTTTAAACTTCCATTCGCCTACATCTGTTATTGCTGCATATCTACAGAACAGACAACCTAGTTTTTTGTTCAGAATTCCAGACGTTAAAGCTTTCTTGGAAGTCCTTTAAAGGGTCATTCCACCAAGGGTGCCTCCTGTATCATCCTCAAACTTGAGTATTGTGCTTACCAGGCTCATGGGCCCTCCTTTCGAGCTACTTCATTCATGGTCTCTTGAATACCTTTCTTGGAAGGTGACTTTTTTAGTTTCCATCACTCAGGTGTGTCATTGACCTCCAGGCCTTAACCTTGGAAGATCTTCTCTTCCATAGAGCCAAGGTGGTCCTCCTCACAAGCCCGAATTTGCTTCCTGAGTGGCTTCACAATTCCATATAAACCAGTCCATTGGGCGACCAGTTGTCGTTCTGCATCCTGACTCTGACTCCGTTGCGGAAAGAGCTCTCCACACTCTAGATGTTAAGAGCACTCACATTTTACATTGACAGAACCAGAATGTAGCCTTTTCACTACCTCACAAGGTCAGTCCATTAGCCTAAAATGGCATGGCTACGTGGATAGTTAAGTGTATACAGACTTGATAAGCTAAAGCAAAGAGACAGTTACAGGTTGCTCCCAGAGCACATTCTTTTAGGAAAAAAGGGGCCACTGTGGCTTTCCTTGGTAACATCCCTATAACTAACATTTGTAAGCCAGCTGCATGGCCTACACCACATACGTTCATAAAAAATTACTGTGTGGACTTACTAGCATGACAGCAAGCCAAAGTAGATCAGGCTGTGCTACACTTTTCCAGTCAACTGCAACTCCCACAGGCTAGCCACTGCTTTCATGGAGGGACTGCTCTAGCCTATGCAGAGCATGTGTATGTACAGCCACACATGCCATCGAATGGAAAATGTTACTTACCGAGTAAGCATCTGTTTGTGACATGTAGTGCTGTGGATCAACATGCTTCCTTCCGGCACCTCTGGCTGTTCCAGTTATATTATAATTGTATATATTTGTACAAATGTGGTGACATTTGCATGGACATCTTTCTCTATACTCCTTTTCTCACCCGCCTGCAGGAAAACAATCTAGCAAAGGAGTCAATGTCCATGCGCACTATCACTGAGTGGAAGAGTCACTCGATCCAATGACTCAAAATGCTTCTTTGAAGAAAAACAACTTGCACCACCCTGGTGCAAGGGGGTCGCAGGGGTATGCAGAGCATGTGAGCCTACAGCACTGCATGCCACAAACAGATGCTTACTGGTTGAGTAACATTTCCCTTTTAGATTCCTCTGTGGAATCGCTTATAAACCAAGTGGTATAGTAGATGTCAAGTCTTGCATCCCAACCTCTGCACCAACAATGTAGGAAGCTGGCCCTTTATGTAGTATGTAGATACCATGTAAAAGGTCCAGAGTATCTCCAGTGAATGGACAGGGCTTGCTATGCAATCTCAATATGTCCTATATAAGGGTAGTGTGGTCGAGCAGCCTTAGGATTAATATAGAGGAGTGCAAGACATCTACAAATACAATAGTTAATACATGAGACACACGACTCGAGGAGATCCACACCAATTTATAAAAATAGCAGGTATCTTTATATATGTGTGGGCAGGAAAAAATAGTTCAGGTAAGTACATTTTTAAATACAAATTATTTTGTCTTTAAAAAGGGATTACTGCAATTTCTTAGTTCTGCATTATCCCACGTGAGGAGAAACAAGTTCTGCAAACAGGTAGAGTACAGTGACTTACGAGACCAATTTCCAGGAGTTAAGGTGAGTACTCCCACAGTACACCCTCAGTGGCTGGGTGCAGAGTGCAAAAGTGTTTTGGGGGTGGGGAGCGTCCCCTCCTGTGAGGGAAGCCAGATTTGCCTTTCAAAGGCTGCAGCCCTTTGAGGCTTGCTGCCTTAAGAAGACTAATCAGCATGTCATCCTGTAAAATCCCCTTTACAGACAGGCTTTTGTTTTGGGCCTCCTGAGAGCAGAAGGTTCCCACCCTAGGGGTCCAGAACAGTGTCGCGGGTGGCAGGCTAACAGAAATTGGTCAGCGAGCACACCAGAGGCTCATGTATTGGTAAATCCAACACTGGCATCAGTTTGGGTTAACCAATACGAGATGTTTATCTTCAGTGAAGCCACCATGTTGCTGGGGAGCTCTTATTGATCACTGTCCAGCACATGCATTTAAGATGGGTTCTCTGGTCACTTACTATGTCTGATAATTGACAGACCTAGTAGGGGCATATCTGCTCATGCAGATAGGCTCTTACATGTAAAATAATGCACCTGCCTGACAGATGTAAGGCCTGCTAGAGGGGTGACTTGCATGTATTGCTTGCAATGTTACGGGACATGGCACACAGGCTGTGTGCCATGTTGTATTATAGTTTTTGTCTGTATCAAGACATGCAGCCTGCAATGACAACCTGTCCTGCTTGGTGAGGGATACTGTTCGATAGCACAATTTGTGCTGCAGAATTTAGGGACCATCTTTAGTACCTCAGGCGCTAGGTATCCGGGGTACCATTTACTAGAGACTTACACAGTGTGCTAAAGGTGTTGCCAAATGGGGAAACAACTTTGCAGTTTTGAGAGAGATCTGGCACTGGGTTCCTGGTTAGCAGAAACCCAGTGCTCTTTGTCGAAATCATATCAGGTACCTGGCAAAAAGTGTGGAGTGATCATGTCAAAAAGATGCACTTCGGTACAGTTATCTTGGCAGCCAGGCATCACTCAGCGAAACCTGTAGTTGGAAGAAATTTGTTGCATGGTGCATAGACAAGTCTGTTGATTCCCTCTCTGAGGTCATACTTTCTTTGGCACAGCGGGGCTCTACCTTGGCAACTCTCAAAGGTTATCTACAGGGAGTGCAGAATTATTAGGCAAATGAGTATTTTGACCACATCATCCTCTTTATGCATGTTGTCTTACTCCAAGCTGTATAGGCTCGAAAGCCTACTACCAATTAAGCATATTAGGTGATGTGCATCTCTGTAATGAGAAGGGGTGTGGTCTAATGACATCAACACCCTATATCAGGTGTGCATAATTAATAGGCAACTTCCTTTCCTTTGGCAAAATGGGTCAAAAGAAGGACTTGACAGGCTCCGAAAAGTCAAAAATAGTGAGATATCTTGCAGAGGGATGCAGCACTCTTAAAATTGCAAAGCTTCTGAAGCGTGATCATCGAACAATCAAGCGTTTCATTCAAAATAGTCAACAGGGTCGCAAGAAGCGTGTGGAAAAACCAAGGCGCAAAATAACTGCCCATGAACTGAGAAAAGTCAAGCATGCAGCTGCCACGATGCCACTTGCCACCAGTTTGGCCATATTTCAGAGCTGCAACATCACTGAAGTGCCCAAAAGCACAAGGTGTGCAATACTCAGAGACGTGGCCAAGGTAAGAAAGGCTGAAAGACGACCACCACTGAACAAGACACCCAAGCTGAAACGTCAAGACTGGGCCAATAAATATCTCAAGACTGATTTTTCTAAGGTTTTATGGACTGATGAAATGAGAGTGAGTCTTGATGGGCCAGATGGATGGGCCCGTGGCTGGATTGGTAAAGGGCAGAGAGCTCCAGTCCGACTCAGACGCCAGCAAGGTGGAGGTGGAGTACTGGTTTGGGCTGGTATCATCAAAGATGAGCTTGTGGGGCCTTTTCGGGTTGAGGATGGAGTCAAGCTCAACTCCCAGTCCTACTGCCAGTTCCTGGAAGACACCTTCTTCAAGCAGTGGTACAGGAAGAAGTCTGCATCCTTCAAGAAAAACATGATTTTCATGCAGGACAATGCTCCATCACACGCGTCCAAGTACTCCACAGCGTGGCTGGCAAGAAAGGGTATAAAAGAAGGAAATCTAATGACATGGCCTCCTTGTTCACCTGATCTGAACCCCATTGAGAACCTGTGGTCCATCATCAAATGTGAGATTTACAAGGAGGGAAAACAGTACACCTCTCTGAACAGTGTCTGGGAAGCTGTGGTTGCTGCTGCACGCAATGTTGATGGTGAACAGATCAAAACACTGACAGAATCCATGGATGGCAGGCTTTTGAGTGTCCTTGCAAAGAAAGGTGGCTATATTGGTCACTGATTTGTTTTTGTTTTGTTTTTGAATGTCAGAAATGTATATTTGTGAATGTTGAGATGTTATATTGGTTTCACTGGTAATAATAAATAATTGAAATGGGTATATATATTTTTTTTGTTAAGTTGCCTAATAATTATGCACAGTAATAGTCACCTGCACACACAGATATCCCCCTAACATAGCTAAAACTAAAAACAAACTAAAAACTACTTCCAAAAATATTCAGCTTTGATATTAATGAGTTTTTTGGGTTCATTGAGAACATGGTTGTTGTTCAATAATAAAATTAATCCTCAAAAATACAACTTGCCTAATAATTCTGCACTCCCTGTATCTCTGCATTACCTGATCAACCCTCTTTAAGTCTCCAATTGTTATTAGGTTCCTTAAAGGCTTTACCCACATGTTCCCTCCATCCCCTTTCATCATGCCCCAATGGGATTCAAATTTTGTTCTGACCTTCCTAATGTGCTCTCTTTTTGAGCCGCTCCATAACTGTCCTCTAAGCTTTCTGACTTTAAAAACAAAACACTTTCCTTGTGGCCATTTCCTCTGCCTGCAGGATGAGTGAGCTGTAGATATTGTCATCTAAGCCTCCCTACCTCACCATCTATCCTCATATAGTGCTTCTTTACTCCCTAAGGTGGTTATGCCCTTTCATGTAGGCCAGTCCATCACCTTGCCTACCTTTTACGCGCCCCCACATCCTATCAAGGAAGAGGAAAGACTTTACCGGTTGGATCCTAAAAGACTGTTGGCGTTATACCCAGATTGTACCAAAGATAAGTGGGTGCGAAGAAAGGTTGGGCAGTGCAGAAGAGAACCATCTCCAGATGGCTCATTCTCTGCATTAAAATGTGCTATGCATTGGCTAAAAAGCAATCCCTCTTGAGTATGCACACTCATTCTACCAGATCGACGTCTGCAACCACTAGGTTAGCATGCGGAATTCCAGTCCTGGACATGTCAGGCGGCAATGTGGGCATCTTTGTACACGTTTACCAAACACTACTGCCTAGTATGATCTTGGTTCGCAGACCCTTCTCTGGGGATGGTATTGCTTGGGTATCTATTCTAAAGTAAGGAATCTGCAACTAGAGGTCTCTATCAGATGAGCAAGTTCTTTTCTTTGGTAGCGCCCTAACTGATAGACATATCCTAGTTGCACATTACTTACTGACCCACCCATCCTTCCCGCTTTGCAAACTGATTTCTAGGGGCTGGAGCTTCCCTTTCAGGGCCCTAGTTTTGACACACCAATGGTCCGTCTTCTTAGCTCCACGCTTCTGGTGTGGAAAGTTGTGAAACAAACTGACAGCGCATCAGTGGTGCCTATATAGGTCCAGCAATGTATTCGGCATGCATGACGACGGACGCGAATGCGACACACCACCTTACAGTGCGCAGGGGTGCTGCTTGAGAAAAACCTCCATATCCAGACTGACGCCTGGGGTGAAATTCTAAAATAAGGAATCTGCAACTAGAAAATGTCTCTACCAGATACGGCGGTACTGAAGGTAACTAACTTGATATTCAGTAACACCTTATCTGGTAGAGCCACCATCTAGCTTCAGATTCTTTACCGACCCACTCATTCTTGCTCTGCAACTGGATTATAAAGTTAAGAATTGTCCCTGAAAGGGCCATAGATTTCCACACAAATAGTAAGTGTTAGTCGTAGTTGTGCACATCTGGCAGTGAAGGTCGCAAAATAAACTGCTGTCAATGCACTGGGGTGGCTCCTGTGTAGGCATCACGCATGTCACTTCCGGCGCAGCTGACTCCACCTACAAGCATGCAGGGGTAAGTTTACGGACCCAGTCTGACACCTGGGGAATATTCTAAAATTAGGAAACTGCAGCCAGGTAGTCTCTACCAGATAAGGCGTTAATGAAGGTAAGATACTTGTTCATCATGTCGTCTGTGTAGCATTTATGTACCTCGATTTTTGGAAATGTGTAGTTTGAGCCAATTTTACTTACTGTAACTGGCTCTTGTTACACCTGTGACTCTTGTCTCTAGTATTATGAAGTGCCTTCAAAGGCACCTTGCCTATCACTGCTCTCTAATGTTAAGATGGAGAATATCCTTCTGAACTGTTTCACTAACCTAGTTTCTCAAATTCCCAAAAAATACTGTCTGACTTTATTTTTCAGATAGCTTTCACAGAATGGATTGAACCTCCAAAGCGAGAACGAAAAGCCAACTATGCTGTTGATGCATATTTCAGAGAAGCACTTCGTGTCAGTGAGCCAAAGGCACCCAAGGTAGAGTGCGTGAAGTAGGGTGACTGGAAACTGTATGTGGGCATGAAAGGAAGGGTTTGTTCTTTGAGCTGTTTACATTTTTGCATGGCTTTTGTTTGTGCACTCAGTTCTACACTTCAGCATTTATGTTCAGTTGAAATTGCTTGCAAATACAACAGTAATTGTTTAACAATTAAGATTAACACTTATTTCTGCAGTTGGTTATTTCCTTACTCTAAAGTGTTGTAAATTTAGCTTACACTTTTTCCTCCATTTAGCCAGAACACAAAATATTTCAAAGGGTTTTCCTTCTCTGTAGCACTATTGACCAACTCTTACATCAAGGCTCCCCTTTCGTAAACCTCCTTGTATGTTTGTTTATTAGACATTCTTTCAGCAAGACCATTCCACATATTTCATTTTTTTTAAATTAGTGTACCTTGTAATGTAATCCTTTTCACCCTGTGCTTCCCTTTTTGTTCTCCTGTACCAATTGATGTATGGCTACAGTACAAAATCTTCCTCTCATCTTGCCCCATCAAGTTTCCTAGCACAAGCATTTTTATGTTTTGTGGAATTGTTCACTTACAAAAGGCAAGCCTCACTTCTCATACATCATTTAAAAAAGAATTCATGCCAAAACCGTCCTAGATGCCTGGCAGCTTATAGAAAGCACTACTTAAAACGTGCATTTATTCCAGATGTTTGTTTAGAAGATTCACGTAATTGTCAGTGTCTAAACTCTAGCAGGTAGGCTTTTTGCACTTTGTTGGTGTTACGCCTTAGAGTGTGGCCACTTCAGTTAAATGTTTTCAGAGATTTTCATCTTTACTTTAAAGTAAGATGCCTGCCTTGCTGTGAGTTTTTTTTTTTTTTAATTTATTTTTTTGTTTTGGTCCTCTGGCCCCACTCCTGGGTTTGTTATTCCCTGTTGTGAACCAGGACTTACCATGAAGCCTATGAATGGATTTTAAAGCCCAGGGAAATAGATGTTTGTTGCACTTTTGCCGGTGCATACTATGCATACTCCTTCAGCAACATTTGTTTTTCACAGCATGTGAATCTACACCACTACATGCTATGAACATATGCCTAAAGGTTAAATAATAGTTTCCCTATTTTATCCAGCCAAGGAAGAGGTGCTCTACAAACCTGGTCACGGAAGGCCTTTCAAATGAATGTGGATGCCCAGTCAATGACTAGATACTTGTTGTTCGCAAGCTCCTTTGTATAGGGCCTTAACCGTTGAATGCGCCACCTCCTTTGACAGTTACTATGAAGCCACCTAGCAGGGTCAAGCTAGAACAGCAATAAACACGGTCAGCAGCCAAATTTGTACTGCCACTACATTAAGGATACAGGCATGGCTCAGAGTCTTGGGGTTAAAGCCTTCATCACCATGTCATTCACTAGGATAAGTTTGTTTGTTTGGGGGAGGGGTGGGGTGGGGTTAAACTAGACGAATGTCCAAGTGAGAAGGGCTATAAAACGGCCAAAGCAATGTAGAGTCCCTACAATTTAGGGGAACATTCTGGAAAAGGACACCCCCTACAGGTCAAGTGGACAGAGGCAGCTTCCAAGAGGTTCTACAGTAAGCACAAGGCCGACAGGCCACTATCATATAGCGAACAAGCACTGCAAGGCAGTTGCAGCAGTATCAGAGGTGGCCCTTTGAAGGTAGAGCTAGGAAAAAGGCCTGAACCTCCAGTGTTGGCTGCAGCCAACTAGTGACTCTAGAAAGGATTGCAGATACCAAACAACCATAGTGTTGGGCTGGGAGGGTTCCTCCAGGAATGGGGAGAGCCTTCGACAAAAAGGTACTAAAAAATAATACAATACAAATATATTAAACAGAACTACAAGACAGACCACTAAATGTAAAACTAATTTGAGGGTTTTATAAGGGAGCCACGTCTTCTACAGAAGGAGATAAGATCTGTTACGAAAGGCAACCATAGAGGAAGTTACAACAAAAGACACAACCAAGGAGTGTACTTGTTTTGCTTCCTCATCCCCAAACAAGACTGCAGAGTGAGGCTCACCATAGACCTCAGATTCCTAAACAAGTTAATCACTGCTGATGCAGACCTCATCTGGGTTGAGGTACACACATGGACAATCTGAGATACAAGGGTCATTGAAGCCAAGTTCAAACTAAGGACAATTTTAGCCTTGAAAGTTGGCTGTAAGCACATCCCTGAGAGCTGTACAAATAACTGATGACACAACAACCATGTTCTACCTGATCAAACAGGGAGGGACATGTTCTTACGCTATCTATTCCCTCACAGGAGTTATTGACATTGAAGTTTCAGAGAGATTACTAATAGTCGTACATCTGAGAAAACAGAACATAAAGTAAATGCACTAAGCAGACAAAGTGTATCTCTCACAAGGGGTAGCTGGAATAGGTAGTGGAAAAATTACTTTGTCTGGAGGGGCACCCCATGTAGACCTGCTTGCAACACGAAGTGAAAATGCCAAAATGTGCATATTTGTACCCCTACAACCTGTTCCAAGTGTATGTCTCCCCTGATACCACTAATACTTTTAGCAATAAACAAGTGCAGACAGCCAAGACTTTGATGCTCAGCACCACAATGGGATAAGGAAATTTGTTACAAAAGCATTACTAGTCTAACAGAACCTACCAACAATCCAAGAGGGCAAGAAATGGCATTTAGAACCAGCCACTCTAGTGTTACTATACACAGATGTATTTAGAAGAAACAGTAAGACCCATAACATGCAAATGTTACACAGGGGAATGGACCGGATTTGCACTTGTGCAAGACACAAATGAATGCATAATATAAGAGGAAACTACCATTGTTTGGTATTGCATGCATCTGCTAGAGTAGAAATTATAGTGGGCATCTGTTAAAGTATCCACATCAGCAATAGTGGCATACATGAAGCACATCAGTCAGGAACCTGTTTAGCATACTTGCCATAAAGATGTTTTTGTAAGGGGGAAAGAGTATCGCATCAACAGGCCGGCACCCATAAGTATATCGGATTTCAATCTGATGCGAACACAAATAGAGGCTCCCTTGGTGCCTATGCACCAGGCAGAACTAAAACATCTGGCAATGAAGACTACTTTCCTCAGACGTTCCCCTATTAATCTGGTTTATTAAACTGGTTCTCTTCCATAGGTTCATCTTTACATTGGTCTGTAGAGCCACCATGCTGGCTGTTTGGTAATTCATTTTAGTGCACTACATTGAGAACCAGCTTCCTGCATTGGTGAAACGACAGTGGGGCCTGCGACTTTGCATTTGCTGAAACCACTTGCTCAATACGTGACTACACGAGTAAATCCAAAAATTGCCTTTAGTTAAACTGCATTTTTCAAATTGGGTATTTTTCCAAATTCCTAAAAGTAACTGTTAAGGCCCTGGTTCGGTCCCTGTAGTTAAACAGTAAAACTTAAAAACTTTATTCAGTTAGGACTGCAAAAACGTATTAGGATCTTTCCTCTAGCTCAAAAAGGTCCCTACTTTAGTACAATGAGTTTCTGATGGATACAACTACCTGTGGATTCCTCACCTAATGAATACTCCCATGGCGCCAGCATTCGACGGAAATCTTCTTCCTAGTCTCTGCACGTCGACGAGGACGTCACTCTAGCCCACGCGACGCCGTCTGACGTCATACAGGCAATAAGAGGTCCTCGACGACGTGCCGACGTCAGTTCCCTTTTTTCCATGCATTCGAAACGGTTATCTTCGAGGGAGCAACTGTTACTTTCGTGGTTACAGTGTATTTTTGCTGCGTAGTCCTTCGCTACAGTAAGAATGTCGCAGAGAATGTCGGGTTTTAAGCCTTGTCGGGAGTGTGGGGGCAAGATGTCAGTTACGGACCCTCACTCCGACTGCCTTTGGTGTTTGAGCTCCGACCACGACGTCGCGACTTGCGATTCATGCCAGCACATGAATCCAAAGGCCCTCAAGGAATGTGAGCGAAGTTGTTTATGGCGAAGTCGAAAAAAGAAAAACATCACAAGAAGTCTTCTTCACCAAGGCATCGGCGTCATCGAGACTCCCGGCGCCGTAAAGAATCACGGTGCCATTCAAGCAAGGAGACTCGTTCCAGGTCTTCGGATCGGCGCCGGAGGGCTTGGGAGGTCAGTCCCACGGTCACGCCGCATCCATCGACGCCGTTGCCCTCTCCGGCGTCGCCAACTTCACCTGGACAGGCGTCGGTGATTGAAGTGGTGCAGCCTCAAGTGTTGTCTCCGGCGTCTCAGACGTCGAGGCCGGCGTCGGGGTCGCCTTCGAGACAGGCACCCCAGTATCCGGCTTTCCCCACCCCTGGAGCCGATAGTACCGCATTCCTAAATGCGATGTATACCATCTTCCAACAGATGGCTCCAGGGGGTGCTCCAGCTGGCCCTTTGGCCTTTTCTTTGGGTGATCCTGCGCCTCTACGGCCGGCACCCTTTATGCCCTTTCTCCCTTTTGGGAACGTGGGCTCGGCGCCGGTGGCTGCTCCGGTGGCTTCAGAGGGATTGGCCCCGGAGATTTCCATCCCGTCGACGTCGGGATTTCATCCTGTGACTCCGTTGGGTCCATCCGCTCCGAGTGCTCTTTCATCGGCGCCGAAGTTACCTGTGGCGCCGGACGTGGCGTCGGTGGCTTCTGAAGATCGGCGCCGATCTTCGAATTCGGCGGAGGCATTGTCGACTCCGCGTATCGAGCATAGGCTTCATTCGAGGAGACGTGCTCTCCGTTTATTAGAGGAGCAGGAGTACCAAAGAGTCCTGGAAGAAGGAGAACTAGAGGACTCGGGTGATGGACTGCATGGTCTAGAGACGGCCAGTGGGCTGGACACTTCCCCTGAGTGGGATCTTTCGTCTCCAGGGGAATACACGGAGGAGGCTGCTTCCTTTCACGCAGTGGTACGGAAGGCGGCTAGTTTTCTGGACCTGCCTTTGCCGGTGGTAGAGGCAAAACAGAACATTTTGACAGAGGTGCTACATCCGGCCTCAGCTGCGGCGGAACCACTCTTGCCGTTTAATGACGCTTTGCTGGATCCGGTGCTAGAGGTGTGGAAGAGACCAGTATCTTCCCCAGCGGTTCACAGAGCCGTAGCCAGGAGGTATCGAGCTGCACCAACTGACCCTGGCTTTCTTTCTAGGCACCCTACACCGGAGAGCTTGGTGGTGCAGGCCTCCTGTTCATCCAAATCAGCGCCTGGTTCGTTCCCGACGGTGCCTGGAGACAGGGACTCGAAGAAACTGGATGCGCAGTCCAAGAAGATTTTTTCGTCCTGCAGTCTGGCGTTTAAGGCCACCAATGCAACTTGTATCCTGGGGAGATATATTCATGCTCTTATGGATGACATTTCCTCATCATTTACGGAGCTTCCCCAGGGTCTTTTGGATGTTGTTTCAAATGCCCAGGCTGCCGCGACCCAGATTATTCAGACTGGGCTAGACACAACCGACTCGGTGGCCAGAGTGATGGGCACAACTGTGGTGGCAAGGAGACAGGCCTGGCTCCGTAACTCGGGTTTTCTGCGGATGTGCAGTCAACCTTATTGGATCTCCCTTTTGATGGGGACAAGCTGTTTGGGGCCAAGGCAGATTCGGCCTTGGAACGTTTTAAGGAGAGCAGGGCCACAGCTAAATCATTAGGGCTCCAAGCTCCTTCCTCTGCCTCTTCCAGATTTTTCAGGAGGTTTCGTGGATTTGGGCGTGGCTCTTCCTCCTCTTCCTTTCGGGGGAGATACCAGCAACCTGCTTCTTCCCATCCCTATAGATCTTTTAGAGGGAGAGGGAGGGCCCGCACCAGAGGAGCCTCTCAGCAGCACTCTGCCTCTTCCTCATCCTCTGGAGGGGTGCAGCAGGGGAAGCAGCCTTAGGCTTCCACCATTTCCCACTCACTCCTCTCCTGTAGGGGGAAGATTACAGCATTTTCTCCGCAAATGGAAGACTGTTACAACGGACACTTGGGTTCTCAGTATTGTGGGAAAAGGCTACACCCTTCCCTTTCGGGATTTCCCGCCCCTCATCCCGCCCCGCCCATCTTATTGTTCAGAAGAACACCTCCTGTTGCTAGAACAGGAGGTTCAAGTCCTCCTTTCAAAGGGCGCGGTGGAGTTGGTCCCAGAGCAGGAAAGGGGTCGAGGTTGTTACTCAAGGTATTTCCTGATTCCCAAGAAGGATGGTCGGTTGAGACCAATCCTGGACCTGAGGATCTTGAATTGGTTCCTCAAACAGGAAAAGTTCAAGATGCTGACCCTAGCTCAGGTGCTTTTGGCATTGAACAAGGAAGATTGGATGGTGTCTGTCGACTTGCAGGATGCTTACTTTCATATCCCGATACTCAAGTCACACAGGAAGTATCTCCGGTTTATGGTGGGATCGCAGCACTATCAGTTTGCGGTCCTTCCGTTTGGTCTTACTTCAGCACCTCGAGTCTTCACGAAGGTGATGTCGGTGGTTGCGGCAGAGCTCAGAAGGAAGGGGATAGCAGTATTCCCTTACTTGGACGACTGGTTGATCAAAGCCAAGTCGCCGGAGCTTGTGTCGCATCATCTGCAGTCAACGACTCAGTTGTTGTTCGACCTGGGTTTTTCGGTGAACGAGCCCAAATCTCACCTGGAGCCCTCTCAGCGCCTCCTGTTCATAGGGGCAGTACTGGATACAACATTGAGTCGAGCCTTTCCTCCGCCTCAGCGGATTCAAGATATTCAGGAATTGGTTCCAATGTTTCGAAATGGAGCGGTAGTTCCAGTCCTCAAGGTCCTTCGTCTGCTCGGTCTGTTTGCCTCCTGCATTCTGTTGGTCACGCATGCTCGCTGGCACATGAGGGCTCTTCAGTGGTGCCTCCGAAGGCAGTGGTCTCAACACAAAGGAGATCTAGAAGGTGCTGTCAAGATCTCCAGAGATGCTGCTGTGGACTTGAAGTGGTGGATTGCGAGCAACAATCTTTCACAAGGAAAGCCGTTCGCGCAGTCGCCACCAGTGGCCACGGTCATAACGGATGCTTCCACTCTAGGGTGGGGAGCTCATCTGGGGGATCTGGAGATCAAAGGCCTTTGGTCTCCAGAGGAGCAGATGTTTCATATCAATCTGTTAGAGTTACGGGCTGTACGTCTGGCTCTCAAGGCCTTCCTCCCTTCCCTTCGTGGTCAGTCGGTACAGGTCCTGACGGACAATACTACCACGATGTGGTACATAAACAAACAGGGAGGAGTAGGGTCGTACCTTCTCTGCAGAGAAGCTCTTCGACTATGGTCTTGGGCAAAGGACCATCAGATTTGCTTGGTAGCAAATCATCTGGCCGGGGTCTTGAATGTACGTGCGGACAGTCTCAGTCGCCAATTCTTGGCCGACCACGAGTGGCGTCTCCATCCAGATCAAGTCCGTTTAATCTTCCAGATGTGGGGGTTTCCTCGGATAGATCTGTTTGCCACTCGGGAGAACGCGCATTGTCCGGTTCGATGGCATCTGTCGCTGTAGATACACATGGTATGCATTAGCTCGCCATCTGGTGTTGGGTCGGAGTGTTACAAGTTGTTTTTCTTCGAAGAAGTGTTTTCGAGTCACTGGACCGAGTGGCTCCTCCTTCTGTGCTCATTGCGCATGGGCGTCGACTCCATCTTCGATTGTTTTCTTTCCGCCATCGGGTTCGGACGTGTTCCTGTCGCTCCGAGTTTCGGAACGGAAAGATAGCTGAAAACGGAAGATTTTCGACGGTATCGTTGCGATCCGGTTCGAGATAAACACATACGACAACGCATTGAACATCGAAGCGCTTCGGTGCCCTTCGGGGTAGATTTCGGCACACCGTCGGGGCCTAGTCGGCCCGACCGCGTGGAGAACAACGCCGATGGAACTGCCCTGAATGCCACAACAAATATCCTTATACGGACCAACACTCGGTCTGTAACCTGTGCCTGTCACCCGAGCACAGCGAAGAATCCTGTGAGGCCTGTCGGGCGTTCCGGTCCCGAAAAACTCTGCGCGACCGTCGAGCGAGAAGACTGCAGATGGCGTCCACGCCAAAAGAGCATCGACAGTTCGAGACAGAAGAGGAACAGGAGGAATCCTTTTCCATCCAGGATTCAGACTCCGACGAACTCGACCATCCAAAAACAGTGAGTAAGACGTCGAGATCAGAAATTAAAAAAGGCAAAAAGGCCCAGGGGACGCCACTGCCAACCGGCCATGGCTCAACCCAAATTCACGTTGACCAACAATCGGCACCGAAAAAGGCCCATTCAGTGTCGAGATCGTCCGACTCCGGTCGAGACACCGGCACGCAGCCTCCTCGGGACCGAGAGAGTGCTAAAGAGAAGCATCGACACCGAGAGTTCGGTGTCGACACGGATCGACGCCGAGACAGTGGCGCCGAAGATTTTTCGGCACATAAGAAGAGGAAGGTTACCTCGGAGCCGAAAAAACAAACAACAGGGTTTTCGGAGCCGAAAAAAGCACCAACAGACCCAGTTTCAGGCTCCTATACTGAAGAACTTTCTATGTCTTCACAAATGAAAAGACACAGATTCGAACAGGAACTGCAATCCACTGAAGTGGATCACACGCAGAAGCGTATCTTTATTCAGCAGGGGACAGGGAAGATCAGTACCCTTCCACCTGTCAAAAGAAAGAGAACACTTCAGTTTGTAGCACGAGAGGCTCCTCAGCAACAAACAGCAAAGACAGTAACACCTCCTCTCTCGCCTCCACCTGTAACTCCGGCTTCACCAACTTACACCCCGTCACATTCGCCAGCTCACACCGCCATGAGCCACGATGACCAAGATCAAGACGCGTGGGACTTGTACGATGCACCAGTGTCTGATAACAGCCCAGACACATACCCCACTAGGCCATCACCACCTGAGGACAGCACAGCCTATTCACAAGTGGTGGCTAGAGCAGCTCAGTTCCATAATGTGGAACTACACTCTGAACAAGTAGAGGATGACTTTTTATTTAACACCCTCTCCTCCACCCACAGCTCCTACCAGAGCCTGCCTATGCTCCCAGGCATGCTTCGCCATGCAAAGGAGATCTTCAAAGAGCCAGTCAAAAGCAGGGCAGTAACGCCTAGAGTGGACAAAAAATATAAGGCGCCTCCTACGGACCCTGTATTCATCACCTCTCAGCTGCCACCAGATTCTGTGGTGGTAGGGGCTGCCAGAAAACGGGCAAATTCTCACACTTCTGGGGATGCACCTCCCCCAGATAAAGAAAGCAGAAAGTTTGATGCAGCCGGGAAGAGGGTCGCTGTCCAGGCAGCAAACCAGTGGCGCATCGCAAACTCACAAGCGCTGCTAGCGCGATACGACAGAGCCCACTGGGATGAGATGCAGCATCTCATTGAACATCTCCCAAAAGATCTACAAAAAAGAGCAAAACAGGTTGTTGAAGAAGGTCAAAACATTTCCAACAATCAAATACGCTCCTCTATGGATGCAGCAGACACAGCCGCAAGGACCATTAATACGTCGGTTACCATCCGTAGGCACGCATGGCTCAGAACGTCTGGATTCAAGACGGAAATTCAGCAGGCAGTACTTAACATGCCAGTAAACGAAAAAATGCTGTTCGGTCCGGAGGTCGACACAGCCATAGAAAAGCTCAAAAAGGACACTGACACTGCCAAGGCCATGGGCGCACTCTACTCCACGCAGAGCAGAGGATCTTATACCACCTTCCGCAAAACACCTTTTAGAGGAGGGTTTCGGGGTCAGGCCACACAAGCCAGTACCTCACAGTCCGCACCGTCCACCTACCAGGGACAGTACAGGGGAGGCTTTCGGGGCCAGTATAGAGGAGGGCAATTCCCTAGGAATAGAGGAAGATTTCAAAGCCCCAAAACCACTACCAACAAGCAGTGACTCACACGTCACTCACCCCCCCCACACAACACCAGTGGGGGGAAGGATAGGTCAATATTACGAAGCATGGGAGGAAATAACTACAGACACATGGGTCCTAGCAATTATCCAACATGGTTATTGCACAGAATTCCTGCAATTCCCTCCAGACATACCACCAAAATCACAAAATTTATCAAAACACCATTCACAGCTTCTAGAGATAGAAGTTCAAGCATTACTGCAAAAAAATGCAATAGAATTAGTACCAAGCACACAAATAAACACAGGAGTATATTCACTGTACTTCTTGATACCAAAAAAGGACAAAACACTGAGACCAATTCTGGACCTCAGAGTAGTAAACACATTCATCAAATCAGACCACTTTCACATGGTCACACTACAAGAAGTGTTACCATTGCTCAAAAAACACAACTACATGACAACCCTAGACCTCAGACGCATATTTCCATATACCAATACATCAATCACACAGAAAATATCTAAGGTTTGTATTCAAAGGAATACATTACCAATTCAAAGTATTGCCTTTCGGTTTAACAACCGCTCCAAGGGTATTCACAAAATGCCTAGCAGTAGTCGCTGCACACATCAGAAGGCAGCAAATACATGTATTCCCGTATCTAGACGACTGGCTAATCAAAACCAGTTCGCTCACACAATGCTCAAACCACACAAATCAGGTTATACAAACCCTCTACAAACTAGGGTTCACCGTCAACTTTGCAAAATCGAACATTCAGCCAAGCAAAGTACAGCAATATCTAGGGGCCATAATAGACACTACAAAAGGAGTAGCAACGCCAACTCCACAAAGAATTCACAATTTCAACAGAGTCATTCAACACATGTCTCCAAATCAAACAATACAAGCAAGAACAATACTACAGCTCCTAGGCATGATGTCCTCATGCATAGCCATTGTCCCAAACGCAAGACTGCACATGAGGCCCTTACAACAATGTCTAGCCTCACAGTGGTCTCAAGCACAGGGTCACCTTCTAGATCTGGTGTTAATAGACCGCCAAACTTACCTCTCGCTTCTATGGTGGAACAGTATAAATTTAAACAAAGGGCGGCCTTTCCAAGACCCAGTGCCACAGTACGTAATAACAACAGATGCTTCCATGACAGGGTGGGGAGCACATCTCAATCAACACACCATAAGAGGACAATGGAACATACATCAAACAAAACTGCATATAATCATCTAGAATTATTAGCAGTTTTCCAAGCACTAAAAGCTTTCCAACCAATCATAACCCACAAATACATCCTTGTCAAAACAGACAACATGACAACGATGTATTATCTAAACAAACAAGGAGGAACACATTCAACACAGTTAAGCTTATTAGCTCAAAACATATGGAAGTGGGCAATCCACCATCAAATTCGCCTCATAGCACAGTTTATTCCGGGGATCCAGAATCAACTGGCAGACAATCTCTCTCGAGATCACCAACAAGTCCACGAGTGGGAAATCCACCCACAAATTCTGAACACCTACTTCACACTCTGGGGAACACCTCAGATAGACTTATTTGCAACAAAAGAGAACGCAAAATGCCAAAACTTCGCGTCCAGATACCCACACAAGCAATCCCAAGGCAATGCCCTATGGATGAACTGGTCAGGAATATTTGCTTACGCTTTTCCTCCTCTCCCTCTCCTCCCTTATCTAGTGAACAAACTGAGTCAAAACAAACTCAAACTCATTTTAATAGCACCAACGTGGGCAAGACAACCCTGGTACACAACACTGCTAGATCTTTCTGTAGTACCCCACATCAAACTGCCGAACAAACCAGATCTGTTAACGCAACACAACCAACAGATCAGACACCCAGATCCAGCATAGCTGAATCTAGCAATCTGGCTCCTGAAATCCTAGAATTCGGACACTTACAACTTAGCCAAGAGTGTATGGAGGTCATAAAGCAGGCCAGAAGGCCATCCACTAGACACTGCTACGCAAGTAAGTGGAAAAGATTTGTTTGTTACTGCCATCATAATCCGATACAACCACTAAACGCAACTCCAAAACATATAATAAATTACTTGCTCCATTTACAAAAAGCAAGGCTAGCCTTCTCTTCTATTAAAATACACCTTGCAGCAATATCTGCATACCTGCAGACTACCTATTCAACTTCCTTGTATAGGATACCAGTCATCAAAGCATTCATAGAAGGTCTTAAAAGAATTATACCACCAAGAACACCACCTGTTCCTTCATGGAACCTAAACGTGGTCCTAACAAGACTCATGGGCCCACCTTTCGAACCCATGCACTCTTGCGGAATACAATTCCTAACCTGGAAAGTTGCCTTTCTCATCGCCATTACATCTCTGAGAAGAGTAAGTGAAATTCAAGCGTTCACAACACAGGAACCTTTTATACAAATACATAAAAATAAGGTCGTCCTACGACCTAATCCAAAATTTTTACCAAAAGTAATTTCACCGTTCCATCTAAATCAAACGGTAGAACTACCGTTTTTTTTCCCACAGCCAGATTCTGTGGCTGAAAGAGCACTACATACATTAGATGTCAAAAGAGCATTAATGTACTACATTGACAGAACAAAGAACATCAGAAAGACTAAACAGCTATTTATTGCATTCCAAAAACCTCATGCAGGTAACCCAATATCAAAACAAGGTATAGCCAGATGGATTGTTAAATGCATCCAAATCTGCTACCTTAAAGCAAAAAGACAACTGCCCATTACTCCCAGGGCACATTCAACCAGGAAAAAAGGTGCTTCAATGGCCTTTTTAGGAAACATCCCAATGCATGAAATATGTAAGGCAGCCACATGGTCTACGCCTCACACATTCACCAAACACTACTGTATAGATGTGCTATCCGCACAACAAGCCGCAGTAGGTCAAGCTGTATTAAGAACTCTATTTCAGACAACTTCTACTCCTACAGGCTAATCCACCGCTTATGGGGAAATAACTGCTTACTAGTCTATGCATACCATGTGTATCTACAGCGACAGATGCCATCGAACTGAAAATGTCACTTACCCAGTGTACATCTGTTCGTGGCATCAGTCTCTGAGATTCACATGGGCCCACCCACCTCCCCGGAAGCCTGTAGCAGTTCAGAAGTTACCTTCAATTTTGTACATTTGTATATATATTATTTAAACCTTTAATAGGTACATACTTACACACTTCATTGCGCGGGCACTATTACTATAGTACAACTCCTACCTCACCCTCTGCGGGGAAAACAATCGAAGATGGAGTCGACGCCCATGCGCAATGAGCACAGGAGGAGCCACTCGGTCCAGTGACTCGAAAACACTTCTTCGAAGAAAAACAACTTGTAACACTCCGACCCAACACCAGATGGCGAGCTAATGCATACCATGTGAATCTCAGCGACTGATGCCACGAACAGATGTACACTGGGTAAGTGACATTTTCATTATTCTGCAGCCTCCAGTATCCGATGCAGGGAGCGTTAAGGGACGCGTTTCAAATAACCTGGTGCGGCCAGTTGCTTTACGCGTTTCCTCCCATACCCTTGATTCCTCGAGTATTGAGGAAGATTCGCCAAGACCGGGCGCTAGTCATCTTAATAGCTCCGGATTGGCCAAGGAGGGTGTGGTACTCCGACCTTCTCCAACTCTCAATGTGCCCTCCGCTCCGTCTCCCTTTCAGGGCAGACCTCCTCTCGCAGTCGCAGGGGCAGGTTTTACACCCCAACCTCCAGAGTCTGCACCTACATGCCTGGAGATTGAACAGGGCAACCTGAGTTCCTTCTCTCTCCCGCCTGATGTAGTGGATGTTATATTAGCGGCCAGGCGACACTCCACTAAATCTATCTACGCTAATAGGTGGTCTAAATTTGTTGCGTGGTGTGGAGAGAGGCAGATTGATCCCTTACATGCTCCTCTATCGGACGTTTTGTCTTTTGCTCTCTCTCTAGCGCAGAAAGGTTGTGCAGTGGCTACCATTAAGGGTTATTTGTCGGCCTTGTCAGCCTTCATTTGTCTTCCAGACCAACCATCGTTATTTAAATCCCCTATTGTTATCAGATTCTTGAAAGGTCTTCTAAATAAATATCCTCCAAAACCATTCGTTATGCCGCAATGGGATTTGTCCTTGGTCCTGACTTTCCTTATGGGGTCCCCTTTTGAGCCTATGCATTCTTGCCCCTTAAGGTATTTGGTTATAAAAACAGTTTTCCTGGTAGCGATAACATCTGCAAGGAGAGTGAGTGAGTTGCAGGCCTTATCGGTAAAGCCCCCTTATACAACTTTTTATGGGGATAAGGTGGTGTTGACGACCAAGGCTGCTTTCCTCCCGAAGGTTGTTTCACCCTTCCATTTGGCTCAGACAATTACTTTGTCCACGTTCTATCCTCCGCCTCATCCTTCTAAAGAGGAAGAAAGACTGCACCGTCTGGACCCAAAGAGGGCGTTGAGCTTCTTTATTGATAGAACAAAGGATTTCAGGCTGGAGGATCAGCTGTTCATCGGGTACGTGGGCAAGAGGAGAGGAAAGGCAGTCCGCAAGAGAACACTCTCCAGGTGGGTGGTTCTTTGCATTAAAATCTGTTACTCTTTGGCAAAGAAGGACCCTCCTGAGGGCATTAGAGCTCATTCCACCAGAGCTAAGTCGGCCACTTCGGCCTTGGCCAGGGGTGTTCCTGTGGTTGACATCTGCAAGGCCGCAACTTGGTCGTCCCTTCACACTTTTGCGAAACATTACTGTTTGGACTCTGAGGTCAGAAGGGACGGCCATTTTGCACGGTCAGTGCTGCAGGATTTCTTGGTTTGACCATTTAGGCACCCGCCACCGGGCGTGGTACTGCTTTGGGACTCTATTCATTAGGTGAGGAATCCACAGGTAGTAGTATCCATCAGAAGAACGAGTTACTTACCTTCGGTAACGACTTTTCTGGTGGATACATTAGCTACCTGTGGATTCCTCACGGTCCCACCCGCCTCCCCGTTGCCTTTCTGGTCTTACCAAGTAATCCTTGAGTGCGCTCCTCTTGGTCTTCAAGGTTGCAATAGACGTTGTATATATGGATACATGTGTATATTATCTGTATATATATATATATATATATATATATGTATATATCTTTGTGTACATACATGATTTGCATATATTTGTTCGTTATATTAAATTTACAGCTATTCATTGCAATATTGTGTATTTTACAAGGTTATGGGATGTTGCCTTGCTCTTTCATTGCATTGGGTGGTTGTTCTCATGCACGTAAAAAATGTTGGTACTGACGTCGGCACGTCGTCGAGGACCTCTTATTTGCCTGTATGACGTCAGACGGCGTCGCGTGGGCTAGAGTGACGTCCTCGTCGACGTGCAGAGACTAGGAAGAAGATTTCCGTCGAATGCTGGCGCCATGGGAGTATTCATTAGGTGAGGAATCCACAGGTAGCTAATGTATCCACCAGAAAAGTTGTTACCGAAGGTAAGTAACTCGTTCTTCTCAGACAGTGTTCTGGAGCTCAGTCATCCCTTACCTTCAGCTTTCTCACAAGCAGTTAAGGGCCCTCTTTAAAGGACACAGAATAAAAACGGTCTCAACCCCTACCAGTGCAAGGCTCTAGGAGCTACTAGCAGTGTATGACCAGGCCCATCCTGATGAGGCCACTGATCCTGTAACTCAAGTGAGGAGGAAGAAAGGGACCCTTTTCAACTTGAAATATAGGTATCTATACCCCAGGAGTCTAGAACACCTCCCTCTAGAGAATGACTAGTGTTCTTCAAGATCCAGAGATAGAACCTCTGAGGAAGATGCACTCTTAGAGGTTAGCTAAGAGACTGGATCTGGAAAACAGTATCTTAGCTATTGAGAAGGAAAGAGCAGAAATCGCTTTAGCACCCATGATTGGTGGCAGCAGTATAACTAGGGACAAAGTAGAGCACTGTGACCCTAAAATCCCCAAAGGGATTGCCCCCAAATATGAGGAAGTTGATGACATTACCAAGTGGGTTCACATCCTATGAGAGGGCCTGTGTTTCCAGGAAACTTAAGTATGAGTACTGGAGAACTCTCCTTTGGGAACTGTTCTCAGGAAAGTGTAGAAAGACTAACACTGAGTGAGGCAGATGCAGCCTCCTGTGATCTCATGAAGGCTACTTTGATTGAAGGATTTGGTTTGACTCCTGAGGAGTACAGAATTAAATTCAGGGAAACTGGAAAAACCCGGTCAGTCCTGGGTTGATTTTGTAGACTTCTCAGTGAAATCTCTAGGTGGCTGGTTAAAAGGCATTGTAAGTCTGAGTGTAGGGTAGATGTATGTAGCCTGGCTGACTGGCTCAGTATTCTGGAGAAGTTCAGACGACCGCCTCATATAAATAGGATTCAAGTTGAAGCACTGAGACAGTGGTACCAGTGTCACCACAGTGACTGACCAACTGGTGTCCTCAGACCAGTATCTTCCTGGAGAGAGACATACTGTCCTCAGCGCTTTCAGTCGGGTCAAGGTCCATCCCATTGCAATGATCCCCTTAGAATGGGGAGGGGTTACAGTCCAAAAGAAGGTGGTCCAAAAGAAGGTGGGGGTATCTCCTGCTATACCTGCCCAATGTCTGCTAGGGAATGATCTGGATTCCTCAGCCTGGGCTGAAGTAGAAAGAAAACCCCATGCAACTATGTTGGGTATACCTGAGTGGCTGTGTCAAAACCGGAGTACAGAGCAAAGCACAGGATGAAAAAGTAGAGTTGGAGCCTGGGATAATAACCCAACCTACCAAGAGAAAAGGCAGGAAGACTAGGGAACCAGTTTCCAAACAGATCACAGAGCAGAATCTCTCTCCTCCGGGAGAAGACTGAATAGCCCAGAGGGAACGGAGACTCATCAGCTTGGGCCTCACACGGCAGAGCTCCTAGTACCTGGGGGACCTTCTAGGGACGATCTGAGCCAGGTACACAAAACCTGGCCACCTCTTGAAGGCCTGAGACAGCAGGCTGCGGCACAGAAAAAAATTGTTGTTAGTGGTACCCACAGGAGCTATTAGGAGGAGGGGCTCCTGTATACTGAGGCCAGAGACCTTAAACCTGGTGCCACCAGGAGACTGGTAGTGCTTCAGCAATACAGAGTTTCTCCCAACATTGTCCCATGACATCCACCCTAGATGGGCATCTTGGCCAGACAAAAACATGGAGTCAGTTGGTCAACCACTTCTACTAGCCAGGCATGTCCCAGAAAGTGAAGGATTTTTGCAACTCCTGTGCCAGCTGGCATGCCAGTGGCAAGACAGGTTATCAACCAAAGGCCCCCTTAATTCTACTTCCAGTGTTTGGGGGTTCCCTTTGAAAGGGCTGGGATTGACAGTTGACCCAACCCCAGCAGCATCAGCGAACAGATCTAAACTGGTGGTAGTAGAGCATGTCACTAGGTACTGTGAAGCAATCCCACTAAGGACTACTACTGCCCCTGCAGTAGCTAGGGCCCTCATTGGTATTTTTGCCAGAGTGGGTTTTCCTAAGGAGGTGGTGTCACAAAGATACCAACTTCATGTCTGGCTACCTGAAGCACATGTGGGTTGAATGTGGTGTGACTTATAAGTTCACAACCCCCTATCACTCCTAGTGCAGTGGTCTTGTTGAGAGATTTAACAAGACTCTCAAAGGCATAATTGGTGGGCTCCCTCAAAACCTCAGAATGAGGTGGGATGTCCTACTTCTTTGCCTGCTTTTTGCCTGCAGGGGAGTGCCTTAGAAAGGAGTGGAGTTCTCCCCATTTGAAGTTTTGTTTGGGCATCCTGTTAGGGGATCACTTTGCCTTGTAAAGGAAGGATGGGAGAGACCTCTGAGACCCCAAGCAGGACACAGTGGATTATGTAGTTGTCTTTTGTTCAAGGATGGAGGTGTACAAGAAAAATGCAATCAAAACCCTTGAGGCCAGCCAAGAGCTGCAGAAGCTCTGGTTTGACCAAAACTCTGTACTGGTTGTATACCAATCTGGACAGAAGGTTTGGGTGCTGGAGCCTGTGGCCCTGGGGCCCTCCAAGATAAGTGGAGTGGAACCATACTCCATCCTAGAAAAGAAAGGATAAGTCGCCTGTCTGGTGGACTTTGGCAGGTGCAGGAATCTCAAGAGGGTAATCCATGTAAACTGCCTGAAACCCTACCATGACAGAGCTGAGCTGACCATGCTCATGGTCACAGTTGAGAAATAGGAAATTGAGTGAGCCTCTCCTTGATCTCCTCTATAGGAATCCCAAATATGGTTCAGTTGAGGGAGTGGTCTTCCAGCAATGCTCAATCTGGTTCCTGAAATCTTAGAGTTTAGACATCTACACCTTCCACTAGAATGTATGGAAGTGATTAAACAAGCAAGAAAACCTACCACCAGGCAGTGTTATGCAAACAAATGGAAAATATGTTTTCTACTGTCAAGCCAAACACAACACCCCTAGACACAACAATACAAGACATTGTAGGTTATTTACTCCATCTACAAAAAGCTCATTTAGATTTTTCAGCCATTAAAATACATCTCACAGCAATTTCGGCTTATTTTCAAAATATACAAAACAAATCTCTATTTAGAGTGCCTGTCATCAAAGCTTTCATGGAGGGTCTAAAATGAAACATACCTCCAAGAACCGCCACCAGTACCTTCATGGAATCTTAATATTGTACTCACACAAGTCATGGGTGCACCCTTTGAACCCATGCACTCCTGTCCGATTCAATTCCTAACATGGAAAGTAGCATTTCTAGTGGCAATCACTTCATTACGAAGTTAGTGAAATACAAGCATTCACTATTGAACAACCCTTTATACAAGTACACAAACATAAGGTAGTACTTCACACAAACCCTAAATTCTTACCTAAAGTCATCTCACAGTTTCATTTAAATCACAGTGAAACTTCCAGTCTTCTTCCCACAGCCAGACTCAGTGGCAGAGAGCACTAACATACATTAGATATTAAAAGAGCTTTAATGTATTACATTGACAGAACAAAATCATTCAGAAAAACTAAACAACTGTTTGTCGCATTCCAAAAACCCCATGCTGGTAATCCTATATCAAAGCAAGGCATAGCCAGATGGATAGTGAAATGTATCCAAACTTTTTACCTAAAAGCTAAAAGACAGCTCTTAACACCAAAAGCAAATTCCACTAGGAAAAAAGGAGCAACAATGGCATTTCTAGGAAATATTCCAATGACCGAAATCTGTAAAGCAGCCACTTGGTCAACACCCCATACATTTACCAAGCATTACTGTGTAGATGTTAGAAACACAACAAGCCACAGTAGGACAGGCTGTACTGAGAACACTATTTCAAACAACTTCAACTCCTACAGGCTGAACCACCGCTTTTGGGGAGATAACTGCTTACTAGCCTATGCAAAGCATGTGTATCTGCAGCTACACATGCCATCGAACGGAAAATGTCACTTACCCAGTGTACATCTGTTCGTGGCATGAGACGCTGCAGATTCACATGCGCCCACCCACCTCCCCGGGAGCCTGTAGCCGTTTGAAGTTGATCTTGAACATTTGTAAATATATCACTTTACACCACATTATGTACATACATATTTACTCCATTGCATGGGCACTATTTGTATAATGCACAACTCCTTCCTCACCCTCTGCGGGGAAAACAAATCTAAGATGGAGTTGACGCCCATGCGCAATGGAGCCGAAAGGGGAGGAGTCCCTCGATCTCGTGACTCAAAGACTTCTTCGAAGAAAAACAACTTGTAACACTCCGAGCCCAACACTAGATGGCGGGATATGCAAAGCATGTGAATCTGCAGCGTTTCATGCCACGAACAGATGTACACTGGGTAAGTGACATTTTCCATATACATCTCTATTCCATTGCATGGACATCTTTCGTTACACTCTATCCCTCCTACCCTACCCTCTGCGGGAAAACAATCTAAGATGGAGTCGACGCCCATGTGAAATGGAGCTGAAAGGGAGGAGTCCCTCGGTCTCGTGACTCGAAAAGACTTCTTCGAAGAAAAACAACTTGTAACACTCAGAGCCCAACACTAGATGGCAGGATATGCACAGCATGTGAATCTGCAGCGTCTCATGCCACGAACAGATGTACACTGGGTAAGTGACATTTTCCGTATGTATATGTATGTATGTTCGGTGGCATGTGTAGCTGCAGATACACATGCTGTGCATTATCCTGCCATCTAGTGTTTGGCTCGGAGTGTTACAAGTTGTTTTGTTCGAAGAAGTCTTTTTTCGAGTCACGGGACAGAGTGACTCCTCCCTTTCGGCTCCATTGCGCAAGGGCATCGACTCCATCTTAGATTGTTTTCTTTCCGCCATCGGGTTTGGACGTGTTCCTCTTCGCTCTGTATTTCGAATCGGGAAAGTTAGCTAAATATCAAATTCGACGGTATTGTTATGGCTCGGTACCGGGTTAGAATTAGTGTATCGGCACCGACGTCAAGACCGCTTCGGCGGCCCTTCGGGGTTTCCACTCTTCACCGAGGCCTGGCTGGCCCGACCACACTCGTCCCAGACTACAGGGAGTGCAGAATTATTAGGCAAGTTGTATTTTTGAGGATTAATTTTATTATTGAACAACAACCATGTTCTCAATGAACCCAAAAAACTCATTAATATCAAAGCTGAATATTTTTGGAAGTAGTTTTTAGTTTGTTTTTAGTTTTAGCTATGTTAGGGGGATATCTGTGTGTGCAGGTGACTATTACTGTGCATAATTATTAGGCAACTTAACAAAAAACAAATATATACCCATTTCAATTATTTATTATTACCAGTGAAACCAATATAACATCTCAACATTCACAAATATACATTTCTGACATTCAAAAACAAAACAAAAACAAATCAGTGACCAATATAGCCACCTTTCTTTGCAAGGACTCTCCAAAGCCTGCCATCCATGGATTCTGTCAGTGTTTTGATCTGTTCACCATCAACATTGCGTGCAGCAGCAACCACAGCCTCCCAGACACTGTTCAGAGAGGTGTACTGTTTTCCCTCCTTGTAAATCTCACATTTGATGATGGACCACAGGTTCTCAATGGGGTTCAGATCAGGTGAACAAGGAGGCCATGTCATTAGATTTCCTTCTTTTATACCCTTTCTTGCCAGCCATGCTGTGGAGTACTTGGACGCGTGTGATGGAGCATTGTCCTGCATGTAAATCATGTTTTTCTTGAAGGATGCAGACTTCTTCCTGTACACCTGCTTGAAGAAGGTGTCTTCCAGGAACTGGCAGTAGGACTGGGAGTTGAGCTTGACTCCATCCTCAACCCGAAAAGGCCCCACAAGCTCATCTTTGATGATACCAGCCCAAACCAGTTCTCCACCTCCACCTTGCTGGCGTCTGAGTCGGACTGGAGCTCTCTGCCCTTTACCAATCCAGCCACGGGCCCATCCATCTGGCCCATCAAGACTCACTCTCATTTCATCAGTCCATAAAACCTTAGAAAAATCAGTCTTGAGATATTTCTTGGCCCAGTCTTGACGTTTCAGCTTGTGTGTCTTGTTCAGTGGTGGTCGTCTTTCAGCCTTTCTTACCTTGGCCATGTCTCTGAGTATTGCACACCTTGTGCTTTTGGGCACTCCAGTGATGTTGCAGCTCTGAAATATGGCCAAACTGGTGGCAAGTGGCATCGTGGCAGCTGCACGCTTGACTTTTCTCAGTTCATGGGCAGTTATTTTGCGCCTTGGTTTTTCCACACGCTTCTTGCGACCCTGTTGACTATTTTGAATGAAACGCTTGATTGTTCGATGATCACGCTTCAGAAGCTTTGTATTTTTAAGAGTGCTGCATCCCTCTGCAAGATATCTCACTATTTTTGACTTTTCTGAGCCTGTCAAGTCCTTCTTTTGACCCATTTTGCCAAATGAAAGGAAGTTGCCTAATAATTATGCACACCTGATATAGGGTGTTGATGTCATTAGACCACACCCCTTCTCATTACAGAGATGCACATCACCTAATATGCTTAATTGGTAGTAGGCTTTCGAGCCTATACAGCTTGGAGTAAGACAACATGCATAAGGAGGATGATGTGGTCAAAATACTCATTTGCCTAATAATTCTGCACTCCCTGTAATGGACCGGACCCCCTTCTGTCCTAAGTGTTACGCAAAGTATCCTTATACAGACCAACACCGGGCCTGTAATCTGTGTTTAGCACCTGAACACAGAGAGGATACTTGCGAAGGTTGGCGAGCGTTCCGATTGAAAAAGACCTTGAGGGATCGACGCGCAAGAAGACTACAAATGGCGTCGAAACCGAAAGAACAGCTCGACGTCGGAGAGGAGGAAAGCATCTCCATCCAGGAGACTGACTCAGATGAATCTGAAGGTGAACGACCCTCGACTGTGCAACGAACCGCGAGTAAAACTGCCCCGTCCAAAACTCAGGGTCACACCAAAACATTTAAGGCCATGGGGACGCCAGCAGGCCATGGCTCAACCCACCGAAAGGAAGGTGACCAAGCATCGGCACCGAAAAAGGCCAAAGAATTGCCGAAGACTTCCGACTTCGGTCGAGAATCCGGCACCGAACGATCTCGACACCAAGAGTTCGAATCGACCAAACCACGGAAAATCTCCTCGGAACCAAAAAAGACTGTAACAGAAACCTCGGTACTGAAAAAAGCGGCCTCTCAGCCGAAAAGAAGCTCTTATACAGAAGAGCAAGGACTTTCCAGCCAACTCAAGGAAAGACGTCGATTCGAACAAGAGTTAGGTATGGAAGAACCTGACTGTAGGAGGCTGGCCTGGCTTGTAGTGGGTACCAGAGGTACTTACACCTTGTGCCAGGTCCAGTTATCCCTTATTAGTGTAGAAGAGGTGTTTCTAGCAGCTTAGGCTGATAGAAGGTAGCTATGGCAAAGCAGCTTAGGCTGAACTAGGAGACATGTAAAGCTCCTACTATACCACTGGTGTCATATGCACAATATCATAAGAAAACACAATACACAGATACACTAAAAATAAAAGGTACTTTATTTTTATGACAATATGCCAAAAGTATCTGTGAGTACGCTCAGTATGAGGATGAGAAATATACACAAGATATATGTACACAAACAAAAATTATGCAGGTAATAGCAAGAAAAGTAATGCAAGCAGTGTAAAGTTACAATAGATTGCAATAGGAGCACATGGGTATAGGGGCAACACAAACCATATACTCCAAAAGTGGAATGCGAACCACGAATGGACCCCAAACCTATGTGAGCTTGTTAAGGGTTGCTGGGACTAAGTAAACAGTGAGGGTTAGAAAAATAGCCCACCCCAAGACCCTGAAAGGTAGGTGTAAAGTGCACCTACTACCCCCAGAGAGCACAGAAGTCGTGATAGGGGGATTCTGCAAGGAAAACAAACACCAGCAATGCAACAGGGGATTTCCGGACCTGAGTACCTGTAAGACAAGGGTACCAAGTCCAAGAGTCGCGATACTGTCAAGAGTGGGCAGGAGCCCAGGAAATGCCAGCTGAGGGTGCAAGGAAGCTGCCACTGGATAGAAGAAACTTGGTGTTTTGCAAGAACGAAGAGGACTAGGAACTTCCCCTTTGGAGGATGGATGTCCCACGTCGTGAAGAAGCTTGCAGAGGTGTTCCCACGCAGAAAGACCACAAACAAGCCTTGCTAGCGTCAAGGGTCGCGGTTAGGGTTTTTGGATGCTGCTGTGGCCCAGGAGGGACCAGGATGTCGTCACTTGGATGAGGAGACAGAGGGGGCGCCCAGCAAGTCAGGGAGCCCTCACAGAAGCAGGCAGCACCCGCAGAAGTACCTGAATAGGCACATAGAAGAAAAGTGAACCAGAGTCCACCCGAAGTCACAAAAGGGAGTCTCACGACGCCGAAGGACAACTCAGGTTGTGCACTGCAGGTTAGAGTGTCGGGGACCCAGGCTTGGCTGTGCACGAAGGAAATCCTGGAAGAGTGCACAGGAGCCAGAGCAGCTGCAAATCACGCGGTACCCAGCAATGCAGTCTAGCGTGGGGAAGCAAGGACTTACCTTCACCAAACTTGGACTGAAGAGCCACTGGACTGTGGGAGTCACTTGGACAGAGTTGCTGAGTTCCAGGGACCACGCTCGTCGTGCTGAGAGGGGATCCAGAGGACCGGTGATGCAGTCTTTTGTTGCCTGTGGTTGCGGGGGGGAAGATTCCGTCGACTCACTGGAGATTTCTTCAGAGCTCCTGGTGCAGAGAGGAGGCAGGCTACCCCCAGAGCATGCACCACCTGGAAACAGTCGAGAAAGCCGGCAGGATGAAGCGATACAAGGTTGCTAGTAGTAGTCTTTGCTACTTTGTTGCAGTTTTGCAGGCGTCCTGAGCAGTCACCGGTCGATCCTTTGGCAGAAGGTGAAGAGGGAGATGCAGAGGAACTCTGAGCTCTTGCATTCGTTATCTGGTGAGATCCCCAAAGCAGAGACCCTAAGTAGCCAGAAAAGGAGGTTTGGCTACCTAGGAAGGAGGATTGGCTACCAAGAGAGGTAAGAGCCTATCAGAAGGACCCTCTGACATCACCTGCTGGCACTGGACACTCAGAGCAGTTCAGTGTGCCACAGACACCTCCGTTTCCAAGATGGCAGAGGTCTGGGACACACTGGAGGAGCTCTGGGCACCTCCCCTGGGAGGTGCAGGTCAGGGGAGTAGTCACTCCCCTTTCCTTTGTCCAGTTTTGTGCCAGAGCAGGGCTGGGGGGAATCCCTGAACCGGTGTAGACTGGCTTATGCAGAGATGGGCACCATCTGTGCCTATCCAAGCATTTCCAGATGCTGGGGGAGGCTACTCCTCCCCAGCCTTCACACCTATTTCCAAAGGGAGAGGGTGTTACACCCTCTCTCAGAGGAAGTCCTTTGTTCTGCCTTCCTGGGCCAGGGCTGCCTGGAACCCAGGAGGGCAGAAACCTGTCTGAGGGGTTGGCAGCAGCTGCAGTGGAAACCCCGGAAAGGCAGTTTGGCAGTACCCGGGTTCTGTGCTAGAGACCCGGGGGATCATGGAACTGTCCCCTCCCCTCCCCCCCCCCCCCCCCCCCAAATGCCAGAATGGCATTGGGGTGATAATTCCATGATCTTAGAAATGTTACATGGCCATGTTTGGAGTTACCATTGTGACGCTGTACATAGGTAGTGACCTATGTACAGTGCACGTGTGTAATGGTGTCCCCGCACTCAGTCTGGGGAATTTGCCCTGAACGATGTGGGGGCACCTTGGCTAGTGCCAGGGTGCACGCACACTAAGTAACTTTGCACCCAACCTTAACCAGGTGAAGGTTAGACATATAGGTGACTTATAAGTTACTTAAGTGCAGTGGTAAATGGCTGTGAAATAACATGGACGTTATTTCACTCAGGCTGCACTGGCAGGCCTGTGTAAGAATTGTCAGAGCTCCCTATGGGTGGCAAAAAAAATGCTGCAGCCCGTAGGGATCTCCTGGAACCCCAATACCCTGGGTACCTCAGTACCATATACTAGGGAATTTATATGGGTGTACCAGTATGCCAATGTGAATTGGTGAAATTGGTCACTAGCCTGTTAGTGACAATTTGGAAAGCAGAGAGAGCATAACCACTGAGGTTCTGGTTAGCAGAGCCTCAGTGAGACAGTCATCACACAGGGAACACATACAGGGCACACTTATGAGCACTGGGGCCCTGGCTGGCAGGGTCCCAGTGACACATAGACTAAAACAACATATATACAGTGAAATATGGGGGTAACATGCCAGGCAAGATGGTACTTTCCTACACTGACCATACACAAAGGAGGTTACATATCCAAAAAGAGACTGGAAAATTACAAACTTTACTCAAATCAAAAAGGAAACTTTCATTTCAGGAGACAGAAATGCAACCTAAGGCAAAAGTGGTTAGAGACAAATCTCCACCACCAATGTTCTCACCACAGCCGTCCCCACCGCACTCACCACAACTGTCACCAGTGGGAACACCTATAATGCAGTCACCCACACATACTGGGATGACGCAGGATGGTGCTGATGCATGGTACTTATATGATGCGCCAGTATCGGATAACAGTCCAGAATGTTATCCAACAAAGCCGTCACCACCAGAAGACAGTACTGCATATACGCAGGTACTATCCAGGGCAGCTACGTTCCACAATGTAGCAATGCACACAGAGCCAGTGGAGGATGATTTCCTTTTTAACACTCTGGCATCCACCCACGCTTCCTCTCAGAGTCTGCCAATGCTTCCGGGCATGCTAAAGCATGCGCAACAGGTCTTCCAGGAGCCTGTAAAGGGAAGAGCTATCACACCTAGAGTTGAGAAAGTACAAACCTCCCCCCAGCAGATCCTGTGTTCAAAACACAGCAACTCACAACGGACTCGGTGGTTGTAGGGGCGGCAAGAAAAAGAGCAAACTCTCAATCGTTAGGAGACGCTCCACCACCTGACAAAGAGTAGAAAATTGGATGCAGCAGGGCAAGCGAGTGGCAGCACAAGCAGCCAATCAATGGCGAATAGCGAATTCACAAGCCCTACTAGCACGCTACGACAGGGCACACTGGAAAGAGATGCAAAACATCATACAGCACTTGCCCAAAGAACACCAAAAACGTGCCCAGCAAGTAGTGGAAGAGGGACAGGCCATATCTAATAACCAGATAAGGTCCGCAATAGACTCGGCAGACACAGCCGTGTTGACAGTCCGTGCTGCTGTGACCATTCGCAGACATGCATGGCCGAGAAGTTCTGGATTCCAGCCAGAGATTCAACAAGCGGTGTTAAATATGCCGTTTAATTAACAGTTGTTTTGGCCGGAAGTCGATACAGCCATTGAAAAAATGAAAAAAGGCACGGACATTGCCAAAGCCATGGGCGCGCTCTACTCCCCACAAGTCAGAGGCACCATTTTAGAAAACCACAATTCAGAGGAGGTTTTCGGCAACAAACACCCGAACCTTCCACCTCTCAAACCAGACCCACCTATCAGGCACAATACCAAAGGGGAGGGTTTTGTGGTTCCTATAGAGGACAATTCCCAAGAGGAAGGGAAAAATTCCAAACAACCAAGCCAGACCAAGCAGTGACTTCAATGTCACAACACCCCAACACTTGTCACCAGTGTGGGTGAGGCTAACCACATACTACCAAAACTGGACACATATTACCACAGACGCATGGGTCCTATCAATTATCCAACATGGTTATTGTATAGAATTCACGAGATTCCCGCCAGATATGCCACCCAAAATGCACAGACTGTCCCAACAACACTTAGACCTATTACAAATAGAGGTCCAAGCACTACTACAAAAACAAGCAATAGAGCTCGTACCCAATCATCAAAAAGGAACAAGCGTCTACTCCCTATATTTCCTGATTCCAAAAAAGGACAAAACGTTAAGACCGATCTTAGATCTCAGAACACTGAATCTCTTCATCAAATCAGACCACTTCCACATGGTAACACTTCAAGACGTAGTTCCCTTATTCAAAAAGGAGGAATACATGACAACATTGGATCTCAAGGATGCGTATTTCCACATACTCATCCATCCTTCTCACAGAAAATACTTAAGGTTTGTAATGCACGGCATGCACTATCAATTCAAAGTGCTACCGTTCGGAATAACAACAGCCCCAAGGGTATTCACAAAATGCCTAGCAGTAGTAGCCGCTCACATAAGGAGACCGCACATGCACGTATTCCTATATTTAGACGACTGGCTAATAAAAACCAACACTCAACAACAGTGTCTTCTTCATACGCAATACGTCATAGAAACTCCTCACAAACCGGGGTTCTCTATAAATTACCAGAAATCACATCTGCAACCATCCCAAATACTTGGGAGCAATACTCCACACTAAGGGCAATTGCCACTCCAAGTCCACAAAGAGTCCAATCGTTCCAAAATGTAAGATCAAGCATACAACCGAACCAACACTACACTGTAAGGTTTGTAATGAAATTACTAGGCATGATGTCCTCATGCATAGCCATTGTCCCAAATACAAGATTATACATGCGGCTCTTACAACAGTGCCTAGCAAAACAATGGACACAAGCACAGGGTCATCTTCAAGATCTAGTGTTGATAGACCGCCAAACACACTCCTCGCTTCAATGGTGAAACACTATAAATTTAAACAAAGGGTGGCCATTCCAAGACCCAGTGCCTCAATCTGTTATCACAACAGATGATTCCATGGTGGGGTGGGGAGCACACCTCAACAATCACAGCATACAGGGTCAATGGGACAATCAACAAAAACAACTTCACATAAGTCATTTGCAACTGCTAGCGGTTTTTCTAGCATTAAAAGCGTTTTAACCACTAGTAGCCCACAAACACATTCTTGTCAAGACAGACAACATGACAACAGTGTACTATCTCAACAAACAAGGGGGGGACACACTCGTCACAACTGTGTCTCTTAGCACAAAAGATTTGGCATTGGGCAATTCACAACCATTCGCCTAATAGCACAATACATACCAGGCATTCAGAATCAGTTAGCAGACAATCTCAGTCGAGGTCACCAGCAAACTCACGAATGGGAAATACATCCCCAGATCCTACAGGATCACTTCCACTGCTGGGGAACACCAAACATAGGCCTATTCGCAACAAAAGAAAACGCAAAATGCCAAAACTTCGCGTCCAGGTACCCACACCCTCAGTCCAAGGGCAATGCACTATGGATCAGTTGGTCAGGGATATTTGCTTACGCTTTTCCCCCTCTCCCACTCATTCGTTATCTGGTCAACAGACTAAGTCAAAACAAACTCAAACTAATACTCATAGCATCAACCTGGGCTCGCCAACCGTGGTACACAACACTGTTGGACTTATCAGTAGTACCCCACATCAAACTACCAAACAGACCAGATCTGTTAACACGACACAAACAGATCAGACACCCAAACCCAGCATCGCTTAATCTAGCAATCTGGCTCCTGAAGTCTTAGAATTCAGACATTTAAATCTTACACAAGAGTGTATGGAGGTCATTAAAGAAGCAAGAAAACCTACAAGACATTGTTACGCAAACAAATGGAAAAGATTTGTTTGCTACTGCCACACTAATCAAATTCAACCACTACATGCCTCCACAAAGGACACTGTAAGCTATTTATTACACTTACAAAAGTCTAATTTAGCGTTCTCTTCCATTAAAATCCATCTCACTGCAATATCTGCCTATCTGCAGATTACACATATAACATCACTTTTTAGAATCCAGTCATTAAAAAATTTATGGAGGGACTAAAAAGAATCATACCCGCAAGGACACCACCAGTACCTTTGTGGAACCTTAATATTGTATTAACACGACTCATGGGCCCACCATTTGAACCTATGCATTCTTGTCAAATTCAATATCTGACTTGAAAAGTAGTCTTTCTAATAGCTATCACATCACTTGGAAGAGTGAATGAAATACAAGCATTTACTATTCAAGAACCCTTTATACAAATACATAAACAAAGTGGTTCTGCGTACAAATCCAAAGGTCATATCACCATTCCATCTAAACCAAACTGTGGAACTCCCAGTCTTCTTTCCACAACCAGACTCAGTAGCTGAAAGGGCCTTGCATACATTAGACATAAAAAGAGCACTAATGTATTACATTGACAGAACGAAACAATTTTGTAAATCAATTGTAGCTTTCCAAAAACCTCATGCAGGTAACCCTATATCTAACAAGGCATTGCCAGATGGATAGTTAAATGTATTCAAACTTGCTACATTAAAGCAAAAAGAGAATTACCTATTACACCAAGGGCGCATTCCCCTAGAAAGAAGGGCGCCACAAAGGCTTTTCTTGGGAATATACCAATGACAGAAATTTGTAAGGCAGCCACTTGGTCTACACCTCATACATTTACTAAGCATTACTGTGTAGACGTGTTAGCAACACAACAAGCCACAGTAGGACAGTCTGTATTAAGAACATTATTTCAGACAGCTTCAACTCCTACAGGCTAAACCACCGCTTTTTGGGGAGATAACTGCTTACTAGTCTATGCGCAGCATGTGTATCTGCAGCTACACATGCCACTGAACGGAAAATGTCACTTACCCAGCGTACCTCTGTTCGTGGCATGAGACGCTGCAGATTCACATGCGCCCTCCCACCTCCCCGGTAGCCTGTAGCCGTTTTTAGTTGCATGAGAATTGTAAATATGAAAAAATATTATTTTAATACATTAGATACATACATTACTACTCCATTGCATGGGCACCTCTAGTATACTCACAACTCCTACCTCACCCTCTGCGGGGAAAACAATCTAAGATGGAGTCGACGCCCTAGCGCAATAGAGCCAAAAGGGAGGAGTCACTCGGTCCTGTGACTCGAAAAAAAGACTTCTTCGAACAAACCAACTTGTAACACTCCGAGCCCAACACTAGATGGTAGGATAATGCACATCATGTGAATCTGCAGCGTCTCATGCCAATCTGTGAAATATACCAATACTGGAGAACTGCAGTTACAGGTAAGTAACATGTTTTCTTACAGGTGAATAACTTTTCCTTTGAAGGTAGCTTTATGCATTTCAATCCATGGTCACATCGCCATCGCTTCTTGCGCTTATTCATAAAGCTGAAATTAGACTGTGACTTGAAAATGCCTTTATTCGTTCTCATATTGTACCAGCATGTAGGAGAGATGTTTTTACACTCAACAACTTTATTATTTCTGCAATGCCAAGTGACAGTCTTTGCTGTCATTGAGTTAGTAACTTAACTGGTAACCGAATTCCACCCAGTGGACTAGAGATTTTTGAAACACTACAAGTCTAATAGAAATGTCACTTAGTTCACTGAAATTTATGAACAAATTGACAGCTCTCAGATCAGTAATTCACAAGGGTTATCAATTGCCTAAAAATGTATTGCAACTAGCATCAACTGTTGCGACAAAACTGATAGAATGTGGGCTCTTCATCAGTAGATATAAGCAAGTGAGGTGTCCTCTCTGTAGGAAGCTGGCCTGGTCTGTGGTATTATCACCTTATAACACGTCCAGGTATCCCCTTATTAGTGATGTGTAGTCAGTGTCTAGGAAGCCAGGCTGTCTAGAGGTAGCTGTGGTTGAGCAGCCAAGACCTATCTAGAAGACATGCAAAGCTTATGCAGTACCACTATAGTCACACAGCACTTACACACATGAAAGAGCAACACACTGTTAAAAAATATGAAGGTACTTTACTTTAGTGACACAAATACTATATAGGCAAATACCCCAACTGGAGTTAAGTAAAACACTATTATATGTTGTAAGGAAATGCCTCCTTGGCATCGTTACCCCCTGACTTTTTGCCTTTGCTGATGCTATGTTTTGAATTGAAAGTGTGCTGAGGTCTGCTAACCAGGCCCCAGCACCAGTGTTCTTTCCCTAACCTGTACTTTTGTATCCACAATTGGCACACCCTGGCATCCAGGTAAGTCCTTTGTAACTGGTACCTCTGGTACCAAGGGCTCTGATGCCAGGGACGGTCTCTAAGGGCTGCAGCATGTCTTATGCCACCCTGGAGACCCCTCACTCAGCACAGACACACTGCTTACCAGCTTGTGTGTGCTAGTGAGAACACAATGAGTAAGTAGACATGGCACTCCCCTCAGGGTGCCATGCCAGCCTCTCACTGCCTATGCAGTATAGGTAAGACACCCCTCTAGCAGGCCTTACAGCCCTAAGGCAGGGTGCACTATACCATAGGTGAGGGCACCAGTGCATGAGCACTGTGCCCCTACAGTGTCTAAGCCAAACCTTAGACATTGTTAGTGCAGGGTAGCCATAAGAGTATATGGTCTGGGAGTCTGTCATACACGAACTCCACAGCACCATAATGGCTACACTGAAAACTGGGAAGTTTGGTATCAAACTTCTCAGCACAATAAATGCACACTGATGCCAGTGTACATTTTATTGTAAAACACACCCCAGAGGGCACCTTAGAGGTGCCCCCTAAAACTGTATCCAACTATCTGTGTAGGCTGACTGGTTCCAGCAGCCTGCCACAGTAGAGACATGCTGCTGGCCCCATGGGGAGAGTGCCTTTGTCACTCTGAGGCCAGTAACAAAGCCTGCACTGGGTGGAGATGCTAACACCTCCCCCAGGCAGGAGCTGTAACACCTGGCGGTGAGCCTCAAAGGCTCACCTTTTTGTTCCAGCACCGCAGGACACTCCAGCTAGTGGAGTTGCCCGCCCCCTCCGGCCACGGCCCCCACTTTTGGCGGCAAGTCCGGAGGAAACAAAGAAAACAACAAGGAGGAGTCACTGGCCAGTCAGGACAGCCCCTAAGGTGTCCTGAGCTGAAGTGACTCTAACTTTTAGAAATCCTCCATCTTGCAGATGGAGGATTCCCCCAATAGGATTAAGGATGTGACCCCCTCCCCTTGGGAGGAGGCACAAAGAGGGTGTACCCACCCTCAGGGCTAGTAGCCATTGGCTACTAACCCCCCAGACCTAAACACGCCCTTAAATTTAGTATTTAAGGGCTTCCCTGAACCTAGGAAAACAGATTCCTGCAACTTACCTGAAGAAGAAGACTGCTGAGCTGAAAAACCCCTGCAGAGGAAGAACAGAAGACACCAACTGCTTTGGCCCCAGTCCTACCAGCCTGTCTCCTGCCTTCCAAAAGAAACCTGCTCCAGCGACGCTTTCCAAGGGACCAGCGACCTCTGAATCCTCTGAGGACTGCCCTGCTTCAAGAAAGACTAGAAACTCCCGAGGACAGCGGCACTGCTCCAAAAGAACTGCAACTTTGTTTCAAGTAGCAGATTTAAAGACCCCTGCAACTCCCCGCAAGAAGCGTGAGACTTGCAACACTGCACCCGGCGACCCCGACTCGACTGGTGGAGAAACAACGCTTCAGGGAGGACCCTCCGGCGACTCTACGACTGTGAGTAACCAAAGTTGTCCCCCCTGAGCCCCCACAGCGACACCTGCAGAGGGAATCCCCAGGCTCCCCCTGACCGCGACCGTCTGAACTCCATTTTCCGACGGCTGGAAAAGACCCTGCACCCGCAGCCCCCAGCACCTGAAGGATCGGAACTTCTGTGCAGGAGTGACCCCCAGGAGGCCCTCTCCCTTGCCCAGGTGGTGGCTACCCCAAGGAGCCTCCCCCCCCCCCCCCCCTCCCCCTTGGCTGCCTGCATCGCTGAAGAGACCCCTTGGTCTCCCATAGGAAACTATAGGAAACCCGACGCGTGTTTGCACACTGCACCCGGCCGCCCCCGCGCTGCTGAGGGTGTACTTTCTGTGCTGACTTGTGTCCCCCCCGGTGCCCTACAAAACCCCCCTGGTCTGCCCTCCGAAGACGCGGGTACTTACCTGCTGGCAGACTGGAACCGGGGCACCCCCTTCTCTCCATTGAAGCCTATGTGTTTTGGGCACCTCTTTGACCTTTGCACCTGACCGGCCCTGAGCTGCTGGTGTGATAAATTTGGGGTTGCTCTGAACCCCCAACGGTGGGCTACTTTGGACCAAAAACTGAAACCTGTAAATGACTTACTTACCTGTTAAAACTAACAATACTTTACTTCCCCCAGGAACTGTGAAAATTGCACTGTCCACTTTTAAAACAGCTATTTGTGTTTTATGAAAAAAGTATACATGCTAATGAAATGATTCTAAGTTCCTAAAGTACTTACCTGCAATACCTTTCAAATGAGATATTACATGTAGAATTTGAACCTGTGGTTCTTAAAATAAACTAAGAAAATATATTTTTCTATAACAAAACCTATTGGCTGGATTTGTCTCTGAGTGTGTGTTCCTCATTTATTGCCTGTGTGTATGTACAACAAATGCTTAACACTACTCCTTTGATAAGCCTACTGCTCGACCACACTACCACAAAATAGAGCATTAGTATTATCTCTTTTTGCCACTATCTTACCTCTAAGGGGAACCCTTGGACTCTGTGCATGCTATTCCTTACTTTGAAATAGCACATACAGAGCCAACTTCCTACATATGTACAGTAGCAGTCAGGAATTAGCATAAAATGCAATAGAAAACAGTCAAAGCAATAGACACAATATTGAAAGCTTGGGGGTGGGGGGAACACCAGACCATATACTATATATATACACCAGTGGAATGTGAAAGTCGGGCCCCCACCCAAGGAAGTGGAATCTGTAGAGGTGAGCTGGAGGAACTAGGAAACGTACAAGGTAATTACCAGCGTAAACCCCTCCACCCTCAGCGACCAGGAGAAAAGAGTTTCTCCCCAAACCCGCAAAAAGGACTTCAGCAAAGGATATTGCAAGACCCAGACAAGACTGCAAGAAACCAAAGGTGGATCCTGGAAGAGGAAGACTTGGAAAGGAAGGATACCAAGTCCAGTTCATGTTGGAGTGTCCAGTGGTGGCAGGAGACACTACCCACCCGTTGGTGGATACAGGACCAGGTTGACGGTGGACAATGACAGTCTGTAGTGCAGCACTGGAGCAGCTGAAGAGTTCCTAGAGTGATGCAGTTGACTTGCCAGGCCAGAAGGATTGCAGTCAGTGGTGTGGAAAAACCACAAACAATCCTTGGAAAAGACAAATGTTGTTGGAGAAGAAAACTGGAGCTGACGGAGACCAGCAAGGTCCAGGGGGGACTCAACCCACGGAGGGGAGTTCTGTGTGACCCTCAGCAGTGAGGAGAGTCACAGGAAGAGGAGGCAGCCCCCACAGGCAGCAAGCACAAGGGTCGAGGCCCATGCAGCACACCTAGAAAGGAGTTCCACGTCACAGGAGAAGCATGCAGAGGACTGTCCGTCGCAGGGAAGAGTGCTGGGGCTACACAGAGCCTGAAGATCCCTTAGAGGTGATACCAACAAGTCTTGATAGCTGCAAGAGATGCGGTGCACGGGGTTACTGTCCTATGGGGAGAGGAAAGGACTTACCATCTTCAAAGTTGGACAACCGGCAGAGAAGACCAAGGTTACCACTCTAGACCACCACCCTTGATGTAGGATCCATGGAGCTCTGGAGGAGTGGAGATCCGCGCAGCTGGTTGTCATTGAAGTTGGTGCCTGTGGATGCAGCGGAGTGACTCCAAGGGAGATTCCTTCTTGCTTCCTGGTGCAGACTGAAGACTTGGCACCCTCAGAGGATGCACAGCCGGGGAAATGTTGCAGTTGCAGGAAGGAGCCAGAGAAACAATGTTGTAGAGTGGGGTAATCGCTGTAGCTGCTGATTGTAGGTTCCTGTGGAGTCCAGTTGTGGTTCCAGAGGCCAGAACTCAAAGTAAACATTGCAGAGGAGTCCTGCTGGAGTCTTGCATGTCAAATCTGAGGACCCAACCAAGAGGGAGACCCACAAATAGCCCTGGAAGGGGGATTGGTCACCTAGCAAGGTGACCACCTGTCAGGAGGGGGGAGAGGGCCTGTGACATCACCTGCCTGACCTGGCCACTCAGATGCTCCCGGAGGCCTCTGCCCACCTTGAATGGCAGAATCAAGTGGCCACCTGGGGTGGTTGTGGACAGGGGAGTGGTTACTCCCCTTTCCATTGTCCAGTTTCGTGCCAGAGCAGGGACTGGCGGATCCTGAACTGGTGCAGACTGGTGTATGCATGGAGGGCACTAAATGAACTCTTCAAAGCATACCAGTGGCTTGGGTAAGGCTACCCCTCCCAAGCCACATAACACCTATTTCCAAAGGGAGAGGGTGTTACCTCCCTCTCCCAAAGGAAATCCTTTGTTCTGTCTGTAAGAAAATGGCTCCCTGTTGCAGTTACCCCCCACTTTTTGCCTGATACTGATGCTGACTTGACTGGGAAGTGTGCTGGGACCCTGCTAAAATGTACCATTGTTTCCACAATTGGCACACCCCTGGCACACAGATAAGAAGTCCCTTGTAAAAGGTACTAGTGGTACCAAGGGCCCTGTGACCAGGGAAGGTCTCTAAGGGCTGCAGCATGTGTTGTGCCACCCTTAAGGACCCCTCACCTAACATGCACATTGCCATTGCAGATTGTGTGTTGGTGGGGAGAAAAAGGCAGTCGACCTGGCATCCCCCTCAGGGTGCCATGCACACAAAATACTGCCTGTGGCATAGGTAAGTCACCCCTCTAGCAGGCCTTACAGCCCTAAGGCAGGGTGCACTATACCACAGGTGAAGGCATAGCTGTATGAGCAATATGCCCCTACAGTGTCTAAGTCCATTCTTAGACATTGTAAGTACAGTGTGGCCATGTTAAGTATATGGACTGGGAGTTTGTCAAACAAACTCCACAGCTCCATAATGGCTACACTGAATACTGGGAAGTTTGGTATCCAACTTCTCAGAATAATAAACCCACACTGATGCCAGTGTTGGATTTATTAAACAAAATGCACACAGAGGGCATCTTAGAGATACCCCCCGTATTTTACCCAATCCTTCAGTGCAGGACTGACTGGTCTGTGCCAGCCTGCTGCTGAGAGATGAGTTTCTGACCCCTTGGGGTGAGGGCCTTTGTGCCCTCTGAGGCCAGAAACAAAGCCTGCACTGAGTGGAGGTGCTTCTGACCTCAAAGGCTCAGGCTTCGTGTTACAATGCCCCAGGGCACTCCAGCTAGTGGAGATGCCCGCCCCCTGGACACAGCCCCCACTTTTGGCAGCAAGTCCAGGGGAGATAATGAGAAAAACAAGGAGTCGTCACCCACCAGTCAGGACAGCCCCTAAGGTGCCCTGAGCTGAGGTGACCCCTGCCTTTAGAAATCCTCCATCTTGGTTTTGGAGGATTCCCCCAATAGGATTAGGGATGTGCCCCCCTCCCCACAGGGAGGAGGCACAAAGAGGGTGTAGCCACCCTCAAGGACAGTAGCCATTGGCTACTGCCCTCCCAGACCTAAACACACCCCTAAATTCAGTATTTAGGGGCTCCCCAGAACCCAGGAAATCAGATTCCTGCAACCTTAACAAGGACTGCTGACCTGAAGCCCTGCAGAGAAGACTGAGACAAGTGCTTTGGCCCCAGCCCTACCGGCCTGTCTCCCAACTTAAAAAAAAAAGGCGATGCATCCAACAGGGACCAGCGACCTCTGAAGCCTCAGATGACTGCCCTACACCCAAGGACCAAGAAACTCCTGTGAACAGCGGCTCTGTTCAAAAACCTGCAACTTCTTTGCAACAAAGAAGCAACTTTAAAGACTTCACGTTTCCTGATGGAAGCGTGAGACTGCAGGGAGGAGTCCCCGGCTACTGCGAGCCCATGAGTAACCAGACACGATCCCCCTGAGCCCCCACAGCAACGCCTGCAGAGAGAATCCAGAGGCTCCCCCTGACCGCGACTGCCTGTAACAAGGGACCCGACGCCTGGAACCAACACTGCACCCGCAGGCCCCAGGACCTGAAGGAACCGAACTCCAGTGCAGGAGCGACCCACTGCCTAGCCCAGGTGGTAGGAGCCGCCCCCCCGTGCCTCCCTGCATCGGTGAAGTGACCCCCGGGTCCCTCCATTACTTCTTATCTAAAACCCGACACCTGTTTGCACACTGCACCTGGCCGCCCCTGTGCCGCTGAGGGTGTACTTTCTGTTCGTGTCACCCCCTCTCTCCCCTCTCCCCCCGGTGCTCTACAAAACCCCCCTGGTCTGCCTTCCGAGGACGTAAGTACTTACCTACTGGCAGACTGGAACCGCAGCACCCCTATTCTCCATAGGCGCCTATGTGTTTTGGGCTCCTCTTTGACCTCTGCACCTGACCGGCCCTGAGCTGCTGGTGTGGTAACTTTGGGGTTGCCTTGAACACCCAACGGTGGGCTGCCTATGCCCCAGGACTGAGACTTATAAGTGTTTTACTTACCTTCAAAACTAACCTTTACTTACTTCCCCCAGGAACTGTTGATTTTTGCATTGTGTCCACTTTGAAAATAGCTTATTGACATTTTTACAAAGACTGTATGTGATCTTGCTTTCATTCAAAGTTCCTAAAGTATCTATTGAAGTACCTTACATTTAAAGTATTAAATGTAAATCTTGAACCTGTGGTTCTTAAAATAAACTAAGAAAATATATTTTTCAATATAAAAACCTATTGCCCTGGAGTATGTCTTTCAGTGTGTGTTCCTCATTAATTGCCTGTGTGTGTACAACAAATGCTTAACACTACCCTCTGATAAGCCTACTGCTCGACCACACTACCATAAAACAGAGCATTATAATTTATCTCTTTTTGCCACTATCTTACATCTAAGGGGAACCCTTGGACTCTGTGCACACTATTTCTTACTTTGAAATAGTATATACAGAGCCAACTTCCTACACTGTCTTCGTGTGCTTAAGCTAGTCAAGCAGCAGGAGGTCACAAACCCATGTGTTGGGCGGCAGCAGCGTGGGCTGCCCGGAAAACCTCAGAGCTGGTAGGAGCAATGCTGGGGGTCCGCCCAATACTGGCAACAGTATTGGGGTATGATTCCTACATGTTTGATTCAAAACATGCAATACAAAAGAGGGACGGGGAGATTACTGGTCTGTGTACGGTCTCCCAAAGTAACCTATTATATAGAAAGGTACACTGTTCCAAAAGGACAATTAATAAATGCAGGGACAGAGAATATCTATATCGGGAGAGCCCTCAAGCACCCAAAGGGTGACAAGTATCTTCACTGGGCTATCTCCTCGTCAGACCAGTGCTGCAATGTCTGGCGGACCACCCCGACAATGGGGGTGGTGCTAAACCGGAGGCAATTTGCCAGGAAAGGTCTGAAACGAATACTGACTAAGTGAATAGACAGGGAGTAAGTGTGTAGGAGAGAGTGAAAGAATAAAATTAGCTCTGTGCCTCTAACATCACTATAATGAATCGGGGAAAAGGCGCAGGCCAAGATTAAAAATAGTCCAGAGTGCTAGTGGGGATAATGTCCCACTGAGCTCTATAGGGAAGAAAAGGTAGTGTGCCTCATCCTGCTAATTTGTGGTCAACATGTTTCGCGTCTTCTATGGGTCAATCAATGATCCCGCAACGCTTCGTCAGGACCCGGAAAACTACTTCTCTTATTCAAATAAAAAAATATACTAGGGTCAGTTACAAACTGCAGACGAATTGTCTGTCAGTTGGTCAATCAGTCGCCCTGCATATAAGTGAAAGACAAATAAATATTAGTGCAAAGGTGCAAATAAGCTAAAAAAAAAAAAAAAAAACAGTGCAATCGCAGTAAAGACAGCAGTAAACAGCAACCCCAAAGTGCCACACAGAAAAAAGGTAAATAGGCATACCATCCCACATTCGAGATCTGGCATCCTAGGACCGCGCTAGCCACAATCAAGGAGGTAATACTAAATATATAAATGACACGGTAACAGATGCATAATGATAGGTCACAAAGGAAGCGCCTAAGCCATCACTACATAGCTGGTCAAGTAATACATGAAATAGTGGTTATCAATGTAGGAGTGTCAAACATCAATGAGAAGAAGAAACTGGACGCTTTCTGTAAGGTCTATTTACTGTATGGATACCGAGCATAGCTCAAAATAGAAATAATAGATCCAAGGTTCCAAAAGTAGACCAAGAGTCCAGTGTGTATCAAAGAGTACATTCCTAAAAAATGTAGATGGCAGTCAAAAGCAGTAGTGCAAAGGATGAGAGAAAATCAGAGATTATCCGGTCACAAGTCGGGCATATAAAAACCTTCGCATATATGCCTGTGCACAATAGTCTGTAGGTCATAGAAACAACTGACCGCCTTTATAAACCCCGTGTCAAAGGGTGCACTCACTTGTATTCCTCCTTGGTGTAACCTGTAACCTGAAACCTGCCCTTAAGCCGCACGCCTGTGGACGGCTGAGCGGTGTTGCAAGGCGGTTTAAATATAGTTACCAGGACACATCTTTGCCGCGTCCCGATCCGGAAGGATCCGGCCGGTAACTATGGAGGTAAACATTAAAAACGGGCTAACGTTTTTGTGGCGGCCATCTTGAAAAGGCTGCTCGAGTACTTCTCCGTATGTGTTGAATGACACAAATGTTGTGAAAAAGCCAAACCCGATAACGCCCCGAGCGAACCTCAAGAAAAAAGATTAAATAAACGCCAAACAGAAATCTGAGTGGCAGTTACAATAAAAACATCCACGAGCAATGTCATATCGTGGTATAACAGGAAAAACTGAATTGTAGTTATGGGCATAAAAATAGGGGTAGGACAACAAATGTGTAAAGGAGCAGCCATTTTACTAGTAGTAATGTAGCCTACAGTCACAGTTAAGGCCATTCCCAAACAAGGTATGATTGTAAGGTAGATGTAAATAAACCACCTGGGTCACCTTATCAAGTAAAGTAAGTTGCATATCTAATTAGTTCACAGGTGGGGTGTCCTGTTCATACAAAAGGGGGACTTATACAGCCTGGATATTCAAAAATTGGGACCGTGCCAGGGTCGAAAAATTGTGACTGCTACTTTTTCTTCCCTATAGAGTTCAGTGGGACATTATCCCCACTAGCACTCTGGACTATTTTTAATCTTGGCCTGCGCCTTTCCCCTGATTCATTAAAGTGATGTTAGAGGCACAGAGCTAATTTTATTCTTTCACTCTCCCCTACACACTTACTCCCTGTCTATTCACTTAGTATTCGTTTCAGACCTTTCCTGGCAAATTGCCTCCGGTTTAGCACTACCCCCATTGTCTGGGTGGTCCGCCAGACATTGCAGCACCGGTCTGACGAGGAGGTAGCCCAGTGATGATACTTGTCACCCTTTGGGTGCTTGAGGGCTTTCCTGATATCATAGACATCCTCTGTCCCTGCATTTATTAATGGTCCTTTTGGAACAGTGTACCTTTCTATATAAATGATTCCAAACATGGCCAGGTTCGGAGTTAATATTATGTAGCTGGGCATAGGTAGTGACCTATGTCCAATACATGCGTAAAATGGCATCCCTGCACTGATGAAGTCCAGTAAAATGGAGTTGGAGTTCATGGAGGCACCCTTGCCCATGCAAGGGTGCCCTTCTACACAGGTACCTGCACCCTGGGCTAGGAGGGCTTACCATAGGGGTGACTCAGTGACCTGAACGAAAGGGTGCGTGCACCTTTTCACACAGACTGCAATGGCAGGCCTGCAAACACATTTTATACGGGCTCCCATGGGTGGCATAATACATACTGCAGCCCTCAGGGAACCCCTGGTGCCCCCAATGCCCTGGGTACCATATACTAGGGACTTGTATGTGGGCACCAGTATGCCAAATGTGGGGGGTGTGAAGTCTCAGCAACCGAATATAGAGGGAGAGAGCACAGTTACTGTGGTCCTGGTTAGCAGGATCTCAGTGAACACAGTCAAAACATTGACAAGCAAAAAAGTGGGGGTAACCATGCCAAAAAAGGTACTTTCCTACACTCTAAAGCTTTCATAAAAAATTGCTGACTTGATATGTAGACAATAGATAACAGTCCAAATTGGTAAAGAACTTAGGGCCCTGTACAAATCGGATAAGCCTTGTCAAATAACCTAATGCTGTCACTTTAAAGCCACAAATTTCTGAAACTGAGAGGCATTTAATTTTTCTGCTCAAAGGAAATACCTAAAACCTGCTGTAAGCCCTTCTGCAATGATTGTCATTACTGAAGTAACTGTTTGCTTCTCATGACATGCAAAGCTTCTACATTTATAGTTACTTTTTTCTGTTGGAGGAGAGGTTTTACAAGGTTTTAAATCTTCAGTCACATTTGCTTGTTTTAACTTGAATTGTTGCGATTTGCAATGTTGAGCAGGTTTTTGTTGTAAGGGTTCTTTTTTCTTTTTTTTTTTTTTAATTGAACAGCATATTGGTTACAAAATAGTCATCTCTTGGTGGCGTAATCCTAGACCATTCATTTCAGGGAGATCTGGGGTTCTTCCTCACTGGAATGGCGCAAATGATACTAGGTTCGAATTTGCCCTTTTGTCTGTAAGGAGGACCACATCTCTGCTGGAGGCAAATGTTACATTTGGGTTTTTTGATCTGTAAACTTTAGAGCTCCATAATTTCATTTACACCAAGCAGTAGTAATGTAAAGGGAGATGGGCAAAACATATGGGATTTACAGAAATTAACATGTAGTTAAATGCCTGTTGTCTGGCCATTTTAGGTGAGACTGTTAACTCGACTCTGGCTCCTTCAGAGGTTATCGCAAGAGGGGAATGATTAAATAAAGTTGATCGGTGTGAGATCTTCAACTGTCCGACCTGTGAGATGGAGAATCTTGCATGCCAGTATTAAAATCTAAGAAATTCAGGAAGTAGTATATTTGCTAGTGGGTGTAGTAGGACAACCCTACCCCACAACCAAACATGGTGTTCCCGGGGATACAAAGTACAGTATGCTATAGTATATGTGAAGGACGCTGGCTCTGTATATACTTTAGCAAAATTAGATAGTGTTCAGGGTCCACGGGCTCCCCAGAGGCTTAACGCAGGCTAAAGTAGATAATACTAATGCTCTCTTTTGAGATAGTGTGCTCGAGCAGTAAGGCTTATTAGAGGGGAAGCGCACACAGTCAAATGTGGCACACACTCAATGACTAAATCCAGGCCAATTGTTTCTATATAGCAAACATATATTATGTTACTTAATTACTAGAACAAGAAGAACTTTGTTGCAGGTAAGTACAGTTGTGAGTAGATATCAAGCATATGTATCAAATGTACTTTGTTTGGTTTTAGCAGATAAAGCAGTTTACAAGTAAGTAGCAATTTTCTATTTCAAAAGTTGACACTTAGTGCAATTTTCCATAGGAGTTCAAAGAGTCAGGGGGAAGGAGGGTGGCAGCAGAAGTGTTGGTACAGAAAACAGGTAAGTATACAACTTAAGTCTTCAGAGGTCAGGATGTTCATACGATGAGGTTTGGGTTGACCCCAAAAGTGCAACACTGGGCCAGGTGGGTGCAGAGGTCAAAGTTGGTGGCAGGTTTGCAATGTAATCCTATGAGGACTGGAGGGGTACTTGGAAAAGATCTGCTTGCAGGTAAGGACCCGTGGTTCCAGGACACAGGCCAGTGGGGATTTAGGTGAGCACGGGGGGGATCTGCTTGCAGGTAAGGACCCGTGGTTCCAGGACACAGGCCTGTGGGGATTTAGGTGAGCACTTGGGGGGGATGATCTGCTGCAGGTAAGGACCTGTGGTTCCAGGACACAGGCCTGTGGGGATTTAGGTGAGCGCTGGAGGAAGGGGGGCGCACAGGATCACACCTAACACACCCTCTCAGCAGCAGGGTGCAAACAAAGAACAGTGACCCAGAGTTATTCTATAGGGGAGTTTGGAGAGAGAGAGAGACCCCAGGAGTCACAAAAGATGCTGCAGGCTGGTCCAGGGGGTAGATTACGGGAAACCAAAGGCTGGACAGGCAGGAGAGGTGCCTGCTGGACATTGCTGGACCATCAGTTGGATTCCCCAAGGCCAGAGGGCTGCTGGTGCAGGGGTCTCGGTTATCATCATTGGATCAGGTCAGGACGAGCCTCTGGGTTCAGGCTGCAGGCACCATAGTGTTGTCCAGGAGGGGTCAACCCAAGATGGACTTGGGATTGGAATCCCGTTAGGACCTCCTCTATAACGGTGGGCCCCCTGGACTCGGGCCGTGGGTGTCTGGTGCAGACTGGACAGGACTTGCAGATCCAAGGCGTTTCTGAAGACCTTTGGGTGATTTCTTCTGGACAGGGAGTCCTCTGCTGAGGTCAGCTAGGCAGTTCTTCTTGAGGTCGGCAGGAATCTGGTGAGCTAGGTTCAGGGGTGCCCTTAAATTCGAGATTTAGTGTCGTTATTGGGGGGGGTGAACACTCCTAACCCTGTTGGTCCCTGTCCTCCAAACCAAGATGGATGATTCTGCAGGGAGGAGGTCACTTCAGCTCTGGACACTCTGGACACCTTATGGGGGTGGTCCTAGCTGGAGTGGTCACTCCTCCCTGTTCTACCTAATTTTGGCAGCAAGTCCAGCGAGAAAAGTGGAGCTTTGTCCTGGGGTTGGTATCTCCACTAGGTGGAGTGCCCTGGGGGCACTGAAACAGGAGGCCTGAGCCTTTGAGGCTCACTGCCCAGTGTTGCGGTTCCTGCAGGGGGGAGGTGTGAAGAGCAGGCTTTGTTTCTGACTCCGGAGAGCACAAAGGCTCTCAACCCATGGGGTCAAACTTCTTTTAGTGGCATTCTGGCACAGACTGGCCAGCCTTACACTAAAGGGGTGGTTAAAGTACAGTGGGCATCTCGAAGATGCCCTCTGGATGCATTGTACAATAAAGCCAACACTGGCAGTGTGGGTTTATTGTGCTGAGAAGTTCATTACCAAACGTCCCAGCCTTCAGTGGAGCCATCATGGAGCTGTGGAGTTTGTAATGACAAACTCCCAGCCCATGTACTTAATATGGCCATACTGCACTTAGTGTCTAAGAATGACCTTAGGTGCATATTGCTCATGCGCTATGCCCTCACCCGTGGTATAGTGCCTTAGGGCTGTAAGGCCTGCGTGAGCGGTGACATACCTATGCCATGGGCAGTGGTTGGTTCGCATGGCACCCTGAGAGGGTGCCATGTCGACTGCCTTTTTCTCACCACCAGCATACACAATCTGCAATGGCAGTGTGCATGGTGAGGGGTCCCTTAGGGTGACACAATACATGTTGCAGCCCTTGGGGGATCCTCCCTGGTCACAGAACCCTTGGTACCGCTGGTACCTTTTATAAGGGACTTAGCTGTGTGCCGGGGGTGTGCCAATTGTGGGAACAATGGTACAGTTTAGAGAAAGAACACTGGTGCTGGTGCTTGGTTAGCAGGATCCCAGCACACACTGTCAAGTCAGTATCCATATCAGGCAACATTTACGTGTTTTGAGGGAGGGGTGGAACCATGCCAAAAAAGGGCACTTTCTACAATATGCACTTCTTAATTGCACAAGCCCAATAGTCTTTGGTGCCTCACAAGGGATATGTTAAGAGCATGTTAACTCTGGGTTTTCAAATAGAAAAGACATACATGCCTGCAATGTATACAGGGGTCCGTTCACCCCCCCCCCCCCCCCCCCCCACCTGCCCAGAATCTGTATGGAGTAGAATGCACCACTGTAGGCTCTTGGAGAAAATTGTATAGAGGGAGCCCAAAGAAGCTACAGAAGAAATCTGGTCTTGAAGGAAATGAAATACGGATTAAGTGCCATATAATGGGGTTATAGAGACTGAATAAAGCCTGCAAAAGAGAAATGGTCAAAGGGACTATTAATGTAACTTGTTGCACATATTGCTTAATCATTGTCATGTGAAATTAAAGCTGACCAAGGTACTTGCCTCCTTTAGCTTTTTCTGCTTGTAATATTCTTTGCTTTATGTAACATTTGTTCTCTTAAATATATGAAAAATGGCTAAGCATAACACTCTTCATTGTGTTCTAGGCTCCTCGACCTCCAAAACAACCAAATGTTCAAGATTTTCAATTCTTCCCTCCACGTTTGTTTGAGCTTTTGGAGAAAGAGATTCTGTATTACAGAAAAACTATTGGGTACAAGGTAGGCACAAAATCTGTTTTGTCAGCTAGTAAGATAGCTATTCAGCATTGCAACATCATGCAGTGATGTAGGATGAAAAGGTAGTGTCTTTAAGTGCTGTATCCTTAGGCTTTTACAGCTATCACTTCTCCACCAGGCTGCTCCTTCCATGATCTTGCCTGTGAGGTCATCTCTTACTATATGGTGTTTTGTTTTCCTCTGCCTCTTATTCACACCATTTGACTGCTGTTCACACGTCCCACGGTTTTGTTCTTATTTCACCTGACTGTCCAGTTTAAAACCCTCTGTATTGTACCCTGTTAAAGAAATATTAATCCCACCATGCCCCCTCTTTCCTGGTTTTTCCAGTTGTCCCTTAAGACAGAAAGAAGGGCACGTTGAAAGAAGTTGAGTCCAATGCAGCCTATGAACTTGTACTATGCTGATGTGTGGCGCAAAGGATTGCTTTTTCTGCCACTTTTCCTTCCTTTCCTGCCAGTGTGTGATAACGGAACCAGCAATGTTGCACCGTCCTTGCTTTTGAAATTCCTGCAGTTATTTTAAGTATGTTGCCTGATAGTCTAATAAAGTTGTGAATCCCTGGCCGCCAAACTACAGTGGCTACTAATCTATTTTAGTTTTTTTTTGGTATGACTTGCTTCATCTTTCCTCCCGTCTGTGAAGTTTGTGCAAGCTGAATAGGAGTTGTGGTATGACTTTGTTTCTCTGTCAGTGGTAGTCCTTGAAACAGAATTAAAATCCTTTTAACATCATGGTGTCCTAACCAGGCAAGTGAGTTATTTTTTTTTAATTAGCTCTGTCTTAATCTAGGACTGCACAGGTGTAAGCTAGACACATCTTGTAGAAAAGTGCCCTTTTTGATGTGGTCACCCCCACGTTTTGCCCTAGTACTGATTGCTTTTCTGCTGAAGGTGCACTGGGTCCTTGTTTACCAGGTCCCCAGTGATCTTTCCCTAAAACAAGCTAAAGTGGTCTAATTGTGTTATAGTTGGCGCACACTTCAGCATCCCTGAAAGTCCCTAGTAAATGGTACCCCGGTGCCTAGGGCATGGGTACTAGAGGTCCATGACGGTTGCAGCAAGCATTATGCCACCCTAAGGGACCCCCATACAAATTGCACGCAGATTGCTCCTGCAGGCTGCATGACATGGTGTAACCCATGTGTGAAAACAAAATATGACACCCTTACTGTGTCATGCCAAAGTCAATGCATATAGTATGTGTAAGGAAATGCCTCCTTGGCATGGTTACCCCCTGACTTTTTGCCTTTGCTGATGCGAAGTTATGATTTGAAAGTGTGCTGAAGTCTGCTAACCAGGCCCCAGCACCAGTGTTCTTTCCCTAACCTGTACTTTTGTTTCCACAATTGGCACACCCTGGCATCCAGGTAAGTCGTGCCAGGGTGTGCCAAGGGCCCTGATGCCAGGGAAGGTCTGTAAGGGCTGCAACATGTCTTATGCCAACTTGGGGACCCCTCACTCAGCACAGACACACTGCTTGCCAGCTTGTGTGTGCTGGTGGGGATAAAAAGACTAAGTCGACATGGCACTCCCCTCAGGGTGCCATGCCAACCTCACACTGCCTACAGGTATAGATAAGTCACCCCTCTAGCAGGCCTTACACCCCTAAGGCAGGGTGCACTATACCATAGGTGAGGGCATAAGTGCATGAGCACTATGCCCCTACAGTGTCTAAGCAAAACCTTAGACATTGTAAGTGCAGGGTAGCCATAAGTGTATATGGTCTGGGAGTCTGTCATGCACGAACTCCACAGCACCATAATGGCTACACTGAAAACTGTGAAGTTTGGTATCAAACCTCTCAGCACAATAAATGCACACTGATGCCAGTGTCCATTTTATTGTAACATACACCCCAGAGGGCACCTTAGAGGTGCCCCCTGAAACCTTAACCGACTATCCGTGTAGGCTGACTGGTTTTAGCAGCCTGCCACACACCAGACCTGTTGCTGGCCACATGGGGAGAGTGCCTTTGTCACTCTGTGGCTAGTAACAAACCTGTACTGGGTGGAGGTGCTTCTCCTCTGCAGGAACTGTAACACCTGGCGGTGAGCCTCAAAGGCTCACCCCCTTTGTTACAGCACCCCAGGGCACTCCAGCTAGTGGAGTTGCCCGCCCCCTCCGGCCATGGCCCCACTTTTGGCGGCAAGGCCAGAGGAGATAATGAGAAAAACAAGGAGGAGTCACTAACCAGTCAGGACAGCCCCTAAGACGCCCTGTGCCGAGGTGACTGTGACTTTTAGAAATCCTCCATCTTGCAGATGGAGGATTCCCCCAATAGGGATAGGAATGTGTCCCCCTCCCCTCAGGGAGGAGGCACAAAGAGGGTGTAGCCACCCTCAGGGCTAGTAGCCTTTGGCTACTAACCCCCCAGACCTAAACACACCCCTAAATTCAGTATTTAGGGGCTTCCCAGAACCTAGGAACTCCGATTCCTGCAACCTAAGAAGAAGAGGACTGCTGAACTGAAAAACCTGTAGAGAAGACGGAGACACCAACTGCTTTGGCCCCAGCTCTACCGGCCTGTGTCCCCACTGCTCCAGCGACGCATTCCCCAGGGTCCATCAACCTCTGAAGCCTCAGAGGACTACCCTGCATCTAGAAGGACCAAGAACTCCTGAGGACAGCGGCTCTGTTCACCAAAGACTGCAACTTTGCAACAAAGAAGCAACTTTGAAACAACACACGTTTCCTGCCGGAAGCGTGAGACTTTGCACTCTGCACCCGATGCCCCCGGCTCGACTTGTGGAGAACAAACACCACAGGGAGGACTCCCCGGCGACTACGAGACCGTGAGTAGCTAGAGTTGACCCCCCCCGGAGCCCCTACAGCGACTCCTGCAGAGGGAATCCCAAGGCTCCCCCTGACCGCAACAGCCTGCTTCAAAGACCCCACGCCTGGTAAAGACACTGCACCCGCAGCCCCCAGGACCTGAAGGATCCGACCTCCAGTGCAGGAGCGACCCCCAGGAGGCCCTCACCCTTGCCCAGGTGGTAGCTACCCCAAGGAGCCGCCCACCCCCACCCCCACCCCCCTTGCCTGCCTGCATCGCTGAAGAGACCCCCTTGGTCTCCCATTGATTTCTATTGCGAACCCGACCCCTGTTTACACACTGCACCCTGCCGCCCCCGTGCTGCTGAGGGTGTACTTTTTGTGTGGACTTGTGTCCCCCCGGTGCCCTACAAAACCCCCCTGGTCTCCCCTCCGAAGACGTGGGTACTTACCTGCTGGCAGACTGGAACCGGGGCACCCCCTTCTCTATTGAAGCCTATGTGTTTTGGGCACCACTTTGACCTCTGCACCTGACTGGCCCTGAGCTGCTGGTGTGGTAACTTTGGGGTTGCTCTGAAGCCCCAACGGTGGGCTACCTTGGACCAAAACTTGAACCCTGTAGGTGGTTTACTTACCTGCAAAAACTATCAAACACTTACCTCCCCCAGGAACTGTTGAAAATTGCACTGTCTAGTTTTAAAATAGCTATATGTCATTTATGTGAAAACTGTATATGCTATTTTGCTAATTCAAACATGAAATACCTTTCATTTGAAGTATAACTTGTACATCTTGAACCTGTGGTTCTTAAAATAAACTAAGAAAATATATTTTTCTATACAAAAACCTATTGGCCTGGAATTGTCTCTGAGTGTGTGTTCCTCATTTATTGCCTGTGTGTGTACAACAAATGCTTAACACTACTCCTCTGATAAGCCTACTGCTCGACCACACTACCACAAAATAGAGCATTGGAATTATCTTTTTGCCACTATCTTACCTCTAAGGGGAACCCTTGGACTCTGTGCATACTATTCCTTACTTTGAAATAGTGCATACAGAGCCAACTTCCTACAGTATGTTACCCCTACAAGCAGGTCTTAGAGCCCCAAGGCAGGGTGCATTATATTTTATGTGAGGACAGGAAGATGGGTTCTTGTTGCAGTCCCCACCTCACTTTTTGCCTTTTTTTTATTCAATTTGGGCTGAAGTGCACTGGTGTCAAGCTAACCAGGTCCCCATGGCCAGTGTTTTAGCCCCTTGAAACAAGACCCATGGTCACTTGATCCTCAAGTGGCGGGCCTTTAGCACCTTTGTAAATCCCTAGCAAGTGGTACCTCTGGTTCCTAGGGCCTATGTACTAAAGGGAATCCCTGAGAGCTGGAGCATATCCCGTGTCCCTTTAAGGGACCCAGCACCAACCTCATGCTGACTGCCGTGGCTGGCTGCGTGAATGGGTGCTCCCAAAAGTGAAAACATGACATGGCACACAGCCTGTGTGCCATGTCTCCTAAATATTGCATGTAATATTTGTAAGTCAACCCTACAGCAGGCCTTTGAGCCCTAAGGCAGGGCTCATTATATTACATTTGAGGGCATATATACATGCGCAGATCTGCTCCTGCTATTTGTTGATTCTTCGACATTGTAAGTGAACAGGGAAGCCGTTTTAAGTACATGTCCTGGACACTGGTCAATACGAGCTCCCCAGCTACGTGATGAGTTCACTGAAACTAGGGATGTTTGGTATCCAACATGTCATATTAATAAACTCTTACTGATTGCAGTGATGGTTTTATTGATAACTGCATCCAGAAGGCACCTTTAGAGGTGCCCCCGGAAAACCTCCCAACTGCTGATGGTCTCACTCACTAGTTCTAGCCAGCCTGCCACCTTCAGACCAGTTTGCCCACCAACAGCCAGGGCCTTTGCTCTCGGGAGGTCAGGAACAAAAGCCTGCTCTAGCAGGAGTGTTCCACACCCATCCCATCAGCATGACCTGCAAATCTGCATTCCAAGGCAGGAGGCTTCAAGAATCCCACTGCCGTTGGTATGCAGATCTGGCTGTCCTCAGAGGAAGATGCAACCACCTCCTGCCCCAGGGCCCATTTGGCACTTTGACAGGTGGGTAAATTACCTATGCATGAGGTGTGTTGTGTTTGCAGACTAGACACACCCCTAGAGTGACCAACATGAAATGAACACAGCCTTACGTATTCCACCATCTTGTGTGTGGTGCACTTAGGAACTCTAGAACAGGGTGATGTCCCTCCCCAAAGTGGTCTTCTTGGGGGGTGTATGGACCCCAAGGGTAAGCAGCCTATTGGCTACTACCCTTCACTCCCTCAAAGCCCCCCCAAATTGAGGATGTAGGGGTCACCTTAATACCAAGAGGAAAGATCTTCGCTGGACACGAGGGAGTGGACAAGAAATTCTGCTGAACACGAGAACTGAGGAGCATGACCGACTTGGCGCCAGCCTTTTTATCCTGCCTGCTGTACCAGACCCTCGAGGGGCAACTGACCTGTCCTGCCACTGAAGCCTCCAAGAAAGCGGGAGAGCTGTCAGCACTTCGTAAATTGTCAAGAAGAACTCCCTTGGAATAGAGGAGCTGCTTCACTGTATCTGAAGGCAACCCAAGAAAGAACAATGACTGGGACCACTGATAAACCTGACGCCGGATATCACCACTGCCCTGAGCCGAAGTGGGTCAGCTGTGTCAGTGTGGTTCCCAGGCCCTTCAGAGGTGAAGCCCACTTTGAGTTTACCCACTGTGGACTTCCTGGCAGCATCTGCAGCCTCTTTCTGCAGACCTGCCTTCACCGCAACTACCTCTGGTGATGGAGACATGATGGTCCACTGCATCTCTGGACCTGGATGCCCCGAACTGTGGAGAAGGGGACCACTGGTGTCGCTGCGCTCCCAAGGCTCATGAGAGCTGAGCGCAATTTTTATGGTCAGGCTGACCTCTGTCCATGCCTGCAACATGTTTCAGTGGGCCCCCTCTACGGCGACTGCCACTGGTGACTGTAAACCAGACAGTCCAAACCACCTCTGCACCTGGATTCCCCAGACTGAGGAGAACGGGGACACCAGACCAGTGGTCCAATGTCCCCGTGCATCGCAAGAACTGAACCCCCCTCGGTTGTTCACCCCAATCAGACTCTCAGTCCACCCCTGCCACATCTTTGTGACCCGACCGATCCCCTTTGACTTACACAGGAACCCAGTGCTGAACTGCACCATTGCACCTGGCCGCCCCAGTGCCACCTAAGGTGACCTGTTGATGTGGCCTAGGACCCTACCCTGAATTCACCGTAAGTCCAGAAGATTGGTCTTGTAAGTTGCTATGAAGTACCTGTTTGCCATGTATGCTCTTTCCCATAGAGTAACCTCCCAGCTATAGAAAAATGCACTTTAGAAAACTCAAAGTACTTGCCTGATTCCGATCATCTTGATCTAAATTTATATAAAAGTATGTGCTATTTTTATAAGTTGCTGTTGGCTTTATTTGATTGAGTCTCACTGCTTATGTGTGTGACTTACATTCTTAGCATTACCCTCTGATATGCCTATCTGCTCGCCCACACTACCACAATAGAGCATTTGGGTTGTCATTTGTGCCTCTGTGGTACCGTTGGGGTTTTCCTAGACTCTTTGCACAGTCTACCTCTTTTTTTCTTTTTTTTTGTCCACTATATAAAGAGCCAGGTTCCTACAAGCTCATACCTGCATGAGCAGATATGTCCCTGTGATGTCTAGTTCAATTACTAGATATTACAAGTGAAAAGGGAAGCCATTTTAAGGGATGTGCTGGGCACTGGTCATTACAAGTTACCCAGCTACATAATGGCTTCACTGAAACTTATGGTGTTGGTTTTCAAAAACCTTCTCTTAATAAATGCATACTGATGCATGCCAGAATTGGATTTATTGTAACATGACCCCACAAGGCACGATAGAGCTGCCCCTTGAAAACACTACTGGTCTCTTAGTGTGCTGGCTGACTGGTATCGACCAGCCTGCCACCAAAGACAAGTTTATTACCCTCTGTAGGTGAGTCTGTAGTCTGAGGTCAGAAAGAATGCCTGTTCTGGAGGAATGTGTTGTCACCTCCTCCAGTAGGATGGCTAGCAAATAAGCATATCTGGGCTGGAGGCTTCAAAGTCTCTGTCTCCCTTTGAAATGCAATCCTGGCTTCCCCCAGATCTGGGGAATGCCCCCACCCCCACCCACACCCACACACACTTCCCTGATGCCTATTTGGCACCAGGACAAGGAGGAAGTTAGCAATTCAATAGACATGTTGCACTTCACGCTAGTTATTCCCCTAAGGTGGGCAGCCTGATGTGCTCCACGAAAGAAATGATCAACCAACTTGTTTTTGGTGGAATTAGGAACTTTGGGAGAGTATTATGCCCCCTTCCTTTAGGAAGTGGTCAAATAGGCTTATAGCGACCCCTGGGGTAGCTAGCCCACAAGCTACTAATCACTCCCCTTAACATCTGTAAATTTAGTTTAGCTGGCCCCTGACACCAGGAACTCAGAGTTGCCTGACTGCAAAAAGAGGACAAAGAAGAGCCAAAGACGCAAAAACTGTGGGTTAGCAGTGGACTTAGTGACAAACCCTACCTGCCTGCTCCTGTCCCGACAATTGCAATGACACGACTCATCCTGCAGCTGTGCACCTTTCCAGAGCTTTGGAAGGCTGTCAGCACTTTGCCAACCAGCCAGCATCTCCCTTAAAGTGGAGGATCCACTTGCCTGCAGGCTCAGATCGCACAATCCAGTTCAGCAATCTACTGACCACCTGGTCCACCTACACAGCAGCAACCAGGAGGAGCTTACATGTCTAGGATGTCAGCCCTGTCGATCCATCCAGTCTTTGCGATGTTGATACACCCCGGAGGCTCCCTGCACCAATACCCAGGGTACCAGAGCCTGTTGCAAGCACCAAGGTTTGTTTGTGTTCAGTCTGAACACCACCCCAGCCAAAACTTTCCCACACGTTGAGGGCAGCTCCATGCCTGTTGTCCTGGTGTTTCTTTTCCCTCTGCTGCAGGTGCACTAAACTGTGAGAGCCTCAAACTTGCTGACCTGCCAGGCATAGCACCTATTCACCTGATGACACCCCCACCTGAGTCCTTTGAAACAGTCTCTCTGTGGTCGTGAGACCCTAAAGAGACATGCCCCTCTCTTTGGGATCTGCCGGACAGGTCCACCCAGTCTTCATTTGCAGCCTTTTTTTTTTTTTTTTTTTTTTTTTTTTTTTTACAGGTACTTTTCCCCATTGACTTTAGGGTGTAACGTCTGAGGCTACCACCGCTTGAAGCAACTCTGCACCGGGACACACTTGAACTGTTGGTGCTTTCTTGGACCTTCGCCCCTACTGAAGTCCTTAACAGTCCTGTAAGTCATTTGCAAGTGACCCTATGCGGTGTGTTGCTCCCATAGAATAACATTACAGCGGTCAAGGCTCTGCATGGTCGTTGGCACTGGAACTGACGTTATGGTCACTATATAACCACCACCCAGGCGCCAGTTAGCGCAGATATAGAAAGATACCCCTCTGTCTCTTTCTGACAGGCCTTTGTTGACACGGTCTTCCTCCCCCACCCTCCTAGCACCCCCTTCCTGTTAGAGAGTAGTTTGGACTAGTATGAGGAGCAAGGGGAGGCCAATGTTCCTCTCCAGATACTGGCTTGCTTCCCCCCGTCAATGTGGCTACTGAGGAAGGAGCTTCCAATGCAATGGGGTGCATAGGGAAGCAGAGGTCCTCTACCTCAAAGTGCCCTCTGTGGCTGTCAAGACTAACATCTTGACGGAAGTGCTTTAGCCTTGGACTGCTTCATCTGAACCCCTTCTGCCCTTTAACGAAGCATGTCCTGCTGGGTTCTTGGTCCAAGCACAGCACAGGTGCCACTGTAAGAGAGACGATCGCCCACGGACTATACCCTGCCTTTCCAATCCTTTCCTCTCCCCATTCCGCCAGTGTAGGAAGTTGGCTCTGTATGTACTATTTCAAAGTAAGAAATAGTGTGCACAGAGCCCAAGGGTTCCCCTTAGAGGTAAGATAGTGGCAAAAAGAGATCATTCTAATGCTATATTTTGTGGTAGTGTGGTCGAGCAGTAGGCTTATCAGAGGGTAGTGTTAAGCATTTGTGGTACACACACTGGCAATAAATGAGGAACACACATTCAAAGACTTACTCCAGGCCAATAGGTTTTTGTATATAGAAAAATATATTTTCTTAGGTTCAATATTTGAAGTAAATGCATAAAATGCAAGGTACTCCACACAGGTAAGCTAGGAACTTCGAATAAAAGCCTTATCATATACAGTCTTTGTTAAAATGTTAATAAGCTATTTTAAAAGTGGACACAGTGCAAAAATCAACAGTTCCTGGGGTAGGTAAGTAAAGATTAGTTTGTGATGTAAGTAAGACACTTACAAGTCTCAGTTCCTGGGCATAGGCAGCCCACCGTTGGGGGTTCAGGGCAACCCCAAAGTTACCACACCAGCAGCTCAGTGCCGGTCAGGTGCAGAGGTCAGAGGTGCCCAGAGCACATAGGCACCTATAAAAGAACAGGGCTGCTCCGGTTCCAGTCTGCCAGCAGGTAAGTACCCGCGTCCTCAGGGGGGTTTTGTAGAGCACTGGGGAGAAGACAAGTAGGCACACAAAACACAACCTCAGCGGCACAGGGGCGGCCGGGTGCAGTGTGCAAAGCAGGCGGCTGGTTTTAGATAGGATTCAATGGAGGGACACGGGGGGGTCCCTCTAGCCGTGCAGGCAGGCACGGGGGCTTCTCGGGACAGCCACCACTAGGGCTAGGCAGAGGGTCGCCTGGGGGGGGGGGGGGGGTGTCTCTCCTGCACTGAGGTTTGGTTTCTTCAGGTCCTGGGGGCTGCGGGTGCAGTACTGGTTCCAGGCGTCGGGGACCCTTGTTACAGGAAGTCGTGGACGGGGAAGCCTCTGGATTCTCTCTTCAGGCGTCACTGTGAGGCCCCAGGGGGTTGTCTTGGGCTACTCACAGGGTCGCAGTCGCCAGGTAGTCCTCCCTGTTGTGGTGTTAGTTCTCTGGATCTCGAGCCGCGGGGGGGCGGGGTGTTTCAGAGGTCACTGGTCCCTGTTGGATGCGTTGCTGTTGCAGTTTTGCAAGTCTGGAGACAGGCCGGTAGGGCTGGGGCCAAAGCAGTTGTCGTTTTCTGTCTCTGCAGGTTTACAGGTCAGCAGTCCTTCCTCTTAGTTCAGGTTGCAGGAATCTGATTTCCTGAGTTCTGGGTCTCCCCTAAATACTAGATTTAGGGGTGTGTTTAGGTCAGGAGGGCAGTAGCCACTGGCTACACCCTCTTTGTGCCTCCTCCCTGTGGGGAGGGGGGCACATCCCTAATCCTATTGGGGGGAATCCTCCAAAACTAAGATGGAGGATTTCTAAAGGCAGGGGTCACCTCAGCTCAGGGTATCTTAATAGCTGTCCTGACTGGTGGGTGACTCCTTGTTTTCCTAATTATCTCCTCCAGCCTTGCTGCCAAAAGTGGGGGCAGTGGCCAGAGGGGCATGAATCTCCACTAGCTGGGATGCCCTCAGGTGCTGTAACAAAGGAGGTGAGCCTTTGAGGCTCACCGCCAGGTGTTACAGTTCCTGCAGGGGGAGGTGAGAAGCACCTCGACCCAGTGCAGGCTTTGTTCCTGGCCACAGAGTGACAAAGGCACTCTCCCCATGTGGCCAGCAACATGTCTGGTGTGTGGCCGGCTGGCAGAAACTGGTCAGCCCCACACTAGAAGTTGTGTTGGTATTTAGGGGGCATCTCTAAGATGCCCTCTGGGTGCATGTTACAATAAATTGAACATCAGTGTGCATTTATTGTGCTGAGAAGTTTGATACTTAACTTCCCAGATTTCAGTGTAGCCATTATGGAACTGTGCAGTTCGTGTTTGATAAACACCCAGACCATATACTCTTTATGGCTACCCTGCACTTACAATGTCTAAGGTTTTGCTTAGACACTGTAGGGGCATAGTGTTCATGCGCATATTCCTTCACCTGTGTTATTATGCACCCTGCCTTAAGGTTGGAAGGCCTGCTGGAGGGGTGACTTACCTATGCCACAGGCAGTGTGGGGTTGCCATGGCACTGAGGGGAGTGCCATGTCGACTTAGTCTTTTTCTCCCCACCAGCACACACAAGCTGTGAGGCAGTGTGCATGTGCTGAGTGAGGGGTCCCCAGGGTGGCATAAGACATGCTGCAGCCCTTAGAGACCTTCCCTGGCATCAGGGCCCTTGGTACGAGGGGTACCAGTTACAAGGGACTTATCTGTGTGCCAAGGCTGTGCCAATTGTCAGAATAAAGGTACAGTTTAGGAAAAGAACACTGGTGCTGGGGCCTGGTTACCAGGGTCCCAGCACACTTTCAATCAAAACTTAGCATCAGGAAAAGGCAAAATGTTAGGGGGTAACCATGCTATGGAGGCACTTCCTTAAAGCCAGCCTTCGAGCAGCTGGCGGAGGATCATTTGTCACTGCTTCGAAAGGAAGTTACGTCTCTTGGCCAAGAGAGCCACAGAAAGGGTCCCGATGTGAGAAGCAGGCAGTGGTCGTTTTTCCTGCTACTTTGTGAAACCAAAAAAGAACAAGGGTCTTTGCGGGACCGAAGTTCCAGAATAGGGCAATCTCTTCCTCAAGGAGAAGTTCAAAATGCTCACTCTGGCTCAGGCTGTATCTACCCTGGACCCAGGCGACTGGTTGGTAGCATTGGACTTGCAGGATACATATTTCCATATTCTTGTCCTGCCAGCCCACAGACCTCATTTGTGGTTCACGATAGGCCACAAGCATTTTCAGTTTACCGTATTCCCATACGGCCTTACCAGCGTCCCTGAGGTGTTCCCCAAAGTCATGGCAGTGGTCGTAGCTCATCTGCGCTGGTCAGGGGTGTAGGAGGCTGGCTTACTTTATGGTGTAAACCTACAGTGTGGCACCCTATACTTAGTCCAGGCAACCCTTAGTGATAGTGTTTAGGTGTCCAGATAGCAGAATCTCTCTACGGGTAGCTGTGGTCAGCAGCTAAAGCTCATCTAGGATGAGTGTAAAGCACTTGAAATACCACAAAAGTTGGTCAGTAACCAATCACAAGAAAGAACGACACCATGTGTTGCAAAAATAAAGGTTTCTTTGACAACACTATAGCTATACTAACATTGGTTTGTCTCCACCTGGAGATATCAACACACACAAATATACACTTTAACAGTCCACAAAAGTATAAAGAATGACAAGAGCAACAGTCGCTGTGCACAGGGATTTTGTTCCAGTGACTGCAGGCAAGGGTCCACTGTCTCCTAAGTTTTTCAGAAGACAAGTTGGACCCGGAGAGGACCACAGAACCACCACCTGTGAGCAGAGCGTTTGTTACCCGTGGGACAGCAGGATCCACCAGCCGGTCGTCATCCTCTTGAGGTGCCTACAGATTCAGGGGAGTGACTCGTTCACTCCAAGGGAGATTCCTTCTTGCTTCTTAGGTGCAGGCAGAGTCCTTGTGACTTTGGAGGATGCACAACCACTGATGTTGCAGAAATCTTGCAGGAGCTGGAGAAACAATTTTGCAGTGGCAGCCCTCCCATCTGGGTACAGTGTTTGTTCCAAAAGCAGACCAGCAGTGGTTCCGTAGGCCAGGACCAGAAAATATCTTGCAGAGAGCTCCTTGAAGAGTCTTACATGACGAATCTGAGGACCAATCCTCGGGGGAGCCCTTAACCTTAAAATGGGGTTGGTCACTGTAGGAAGTTGGCTCTGTATATACTATTTCAAAGTAAGAAATAGTGTGCACAGAGTCCAAGGGTTCTCCCTCGAGGTAAGATAGTGGCAAAAAGAGAATTCTAATGCTCTATTTTGTGGTAGTGTGGTTGAGCAGTAGGCTTATCAGAAGGTAGTGTTAAGCATTTGTTGTACACACAGGCAATAAATGAGGAACACACACTAAAAGACAATTCCAGGCCAATAGGTTTTTATATAGAAAAATATATTTTCTTAGTTTATTTTCACAACCACAGGTTCAAGATTTACAAACAATACTTTAAATGAAAGGTATTTCACTCCGGTATCTTAGGAACTTTGAATCATCACAATAGCAGTTTTGGCAAAAATGGCAATAAGCTATTTTAAAAATGGACACAGTGCACAAATCAACAGTTCCTGGGGGAGGTAAGTATTTGTTAGGTTCACAGGTAAGTAAAGCACTTACAGGGTTCAAAGTTGGGGCCAAGGTAGCCCACCGTTGGCGGTTCAAGGCAACCCTTAAGTTATCACACCAGCAGCTCAGGGCCGGTCAGGTGCAACGGTCAAAGCGGTGCCCAAAACACCCAGGCTTCAATGGAAATAGGGGTGCCCCGGTTCCAGTCTGCCAGCAGGTAAGTACCCGTGACTTCGGAGGGCAGACCAGGGGGGTTTTGTAGGGCACGGGGGGGGGGGGTTAACCACACAAGTAGGCACAGAAAGTACACCCTCAGCGGCACAGGGGCAGCCGGGTGCAGAGTGCAAATAGGCGTCGGGTTTGCAATAGGATTCAATGGGAGACCTGGGGGTCATTAACGATGCGGGGGGGGGTGCCTCTGGGTAGCCATCACATGGGCTCGGAAGAGGGCCGCCTGGGGGTCGCTCCTGCACTGGAGTTACGCGGGAAACGTGTGGTCTTTAAAAGTTGCTTCTTTGTTGCAAAGTTGCAGGTTTGTTGAACAGGGCCGCTGTTCTCGGGATGTAGGGTAGTCTTCTGAGGCTTCAGAGCGTCGCAGTTTTTCTCGAAGTGGGGAGACAGGCCGGTAGGGCTGGGGCCAAAGCAGTTGGTGTCTCTGACTTCTCTGCAGGGCTTCAGGTCAGCAGTCCTTCATCTTCAGGTTGCAGGAATCTAGTTTCCTAGGTTCTGGGGGCCCCTAAATACTGAATTTAGGGGTGTGTTTAGGTCTGGGAGGGCAGTAGCCAATGGCTACTGTCCTTGAGGGCGGCTACACCCTCTTTGTGCCTCCTCCCTGAGGGGAGGGGGGGGCACATACCTAGTCCTATTGGGGGAATCCTCCAAAATCAAGATGGAGGATTTCTAAAGGCAGGGGTCAACTCAGCTCAGGACACCTTAGGGGCTGACTTGACTGGTGGGTGACTCCTTGTTTTTCTCATTATCTCCCCTGGACTTGCCGCCAAAAGTGGGGGCTGTGTCCAGGGGGGCGGGCATCTCCACTAGCTGGAGTGCCCTGGGGCATTGTAACACGAAGCCTGAGCCTTTGAGGCTCACTGCTAGGTGTTAGTTCCTGCAGGGGGGAGGTGTGGAGCACAAAGGCCCTCACCACATGGGGTCAGAAACTTGTATCTCAGCAGCAGGCTGGCACAGACCAGTCAGTCCTGCACTGAACAATTGGGTAAAATACAGGGGGCATCTCGAAGATGCCCTCTGTGTGCATTTTTGAATAAATCCAACACTGGCATCAGTGTGGGTTTATTATTCTGAGAAGTTTGATACCAAACTTCCCAGTATTCAGTGTAGCCATTATGGAGCTGTGGAGTTCGTTTTTGACAAACTCCCAGACCATATACTTAATATGGCCACAACTGTACTTACAATGTCTAAGAATTGACTTAGACACTGTAGGGGCATATTGCTCATGCAGCTATGCCCTCACCTGTGTTATAGTGCACCCTGCCTTAGGGTTGTGAGGCCTGCTAGAGGGGTGACTTACCTATGCCACAGGCAGCATTTTGGGTGCATGGCATCCTGAGGGGGATGCCATGTCAACTTTGCCTTTATCCCCCCACCGACACACACAATCTGCAGTGGCAGTGTGCATGTGTTAGGTGAGGGGTCCCTTAGGGTGGCACAATATATGCTGCAGCCCTTAGGGACCTTCCCTGGTCACAGGGCCCTTGGTACCACTGGTACCTTTTACAAGAGACTTATCTGTGTGCCAGGGGTGTGCCAATTGTGGAAACAATGGTACATTTTAGGTGAAAGGACACTGGTGCTGGGGCCTGGTTAGCAGGGTCCCAGCACACTTCTCATTCGAATCAGTATCAGGCAAAAAGTGGGGGGTAACTGCAACAAGGAGCCATTTCCTTACAGTCACACTCACTCTCTGAAGTGACCCACCTAGCAGAAGAGGTCCGGGATGTCATCTGCCTGCTGGAACCAGTCATATGCTCCCAGGGCCTCTGCACATTTTATTTTCAAGATGGCAGAATCAAGTGCCCAACTGGCAGAGCTCTGTGCACATCTATAGGGGAGGAGCTGGACAGGGGAGGTGGTTACCTCCCTGTCCTTTGTGTAGCTTCATGCCAGAGCGGAAACCAGGGGTTCGTGAACTTGTGCAAACCAGATTATGCAAGGAGGGCACCAAATGTGCCCTTGAAAGTTGTCTGGTGGCAATCAAAGGCCACTCTACCCCCGGCCCAGAAAAACCCATTTCAAAGGGAGAGGTGGACATGCCTCTCCCTTGCAGGAAATCCTTTGTTCTGCCTTCCCTGCTTTATTTAGGCTCACCAGCAGGAGGGCAGAACAGTGTCTGGGGTCAGCAGCGAGGGATGGGAGCCAGACCCCGTAAGGCTGCACAGGCAGAAATGGGGGAATCCTCTAAGGAACCCCCAGAGTACATGAGATCATGCAAGTATCACTGGTGTAGGAAGTTGGCTCTATATATACTATCTCAAAGTGAGAGATAGTGTGCACATAGTCCAAGGGTTCCCCTTAGAGGTTGATAGTGGCAAAATTAGATAATTCTAATGCTCTATTTAGTGGTAGTGTGGTTGAGCAGTAGGATTATCAGAGGGTAGTGTTAAGCATTTGTTGTACACACAGTCAATAAATGAGGGACACACACTCAAAGACTTAACTCAGGCCAAAAGTTTTATATAGAAAAATATATTTTCTTAATTTTAGAACCACAAGATTCAAGATTTGAGGTAAGTACATAAAATGAAAGTGATTTCACACAGATAAGTATAGAACTTTGATTCAAAGCAGTAGTACGCACAGTTTGTTAAAATGGCAATAAGCTATTTTAAGAGGACACTGCAAAAATCAGCAGGTTCGATGGCATCTGTCGCTGTAGATACACATGGTATGCATTAGCTCGCCATCTGGTGTTGGGTCGGAGTGTTACAAGTTGTTTTTCTTCGAAGAAGTGTTTTCGAGTCACTGGACCGAGTGGCTCCTCCTTCTGTGCTCATTGCGCATGGGCGTCGACTCCATCTTCGATTGTTTTCTTTCCGCCATCGGGTTCGGACGTGTTCCTGTCGCTCCGAGTTTCGGAACGGAAAGATAGCTGAAAACGGAAGATTTTCGACGGTATCGTTGCGATCCGGTTCGAGATAAACACATACGACAACACATTGAACATCGAAGCGCTTCGGTGCCCTTCGGGGTAGATTTCGGCACACCGTCGGGGCCTAGTCGGCCCGACCGCGTGGAGAACAACGCCGATGGAACGGACCCCGTTTCGATTCTGCCCTGAATGCCACAACAAATATCCTTATACGGACCAACACTCGGTCTGTAACCTGTGCCTGTCACCCGAGCACAGCGAAGAATCCTGTGAGGCCTGTCGGGCGTTCCGGTCCCGAAAAACTCTGCGCGACCGTCGAGCGAGAAGACTGCAGATGGCGTCCACGCCAAAAGAGCATCGACAGTTCGAGACAGAAGAGGAACAGGAGGAATCCTTTTCCATCCAGGATTCAGACTCCGACGAACTCGACCATCCAAAAACAGTGAGACGTCGAGATCAGAAATTAAAAAAGGCAAAAAGGCCCAGGGGACGCCACTGCCAACCGGCCATGGCTCAACCCAAATTCACGGTGACCAACAATCGGCACCGAAAAAGGCCCATTCAGTGTCGAGATCGTCCGACTCCGGTCGAGACACCGGCACGCAGCCTCCTCGGGACCGAGAGAGTGCTAAAGAGAAGCATCGACACCGAGAGTTCGGTGTCGACACGGATCGACGCCGAGACAGTGGCGCCGAAGATTTTTCGGCACATAAGAAGAGGAAGGTTACCTCGGAGCCGAAAAAACAAACAACAGGGTTTTCGGAGCCGAAAAAAGCACCAACAGACCCAGTTTCAGGCTCCTATACTGAAGAACTTTCTATGTCTTCACAAATGAAAAGACACAGATTCGAACAGGAACTGCAATCCACTGAAGTGGATCACACGCAGAAGCGTATCTTTATTCAGCAGGGGACAGGGAAGATCAGTACCCTTCCACCTGTCAAAAGAAAGAGAACACTTCAGTTTGTAGCACGAGAGGCTCCTCAGCAACAAACAGCAAAGACGGTAACACCTCCTCTCTCGCCTCCACCTGTAACTCCGGCTTCACCAACTTACACCCCGTCACATTCGCCAGCTCACACCGCCATGAGCCACGATGACCAAGATCAAGACGCGTGGGACTTGTACGATGCACCAGTGTCTGATAACAGCCCAGACACATACCCAACTAGGCCATCACCACCTGAGGACAGCACAGCCTATTCACAAGTGGTGGCTAGAGCAGCTCAGTTCCATAATGTGGAACTACACTCTGAACAAGTAGAGGATGACTTTTTATTTAACACCCTCTCCTCCACCCACAGCTCCTACCAGAGCCTGCCTATGCTCCCAGGCATGCTTCGCCATGCAAAGGAGATCTTCAAAGAGCCAGTCAAAAGCAGGGCAGTAACGCCTAGAGTGGACAAAAAATATAAGGCGCCTCCTACGGACCCTGTATTCATCACCTCTCAGCTGCCACCAGATTCTGTGGTGGTAGGGGCTGCCAGAAAACGGGCAAATTCACACACTTCTGGGGATGCACCTCCCCCAGATAAAGAAAGCAGAAAGTTTGATGCAGCCGGGAAGAGGGTCGCTGTCCAGGCAGCAAACCAGTGGCGCATCGCAAACTCACAAGCGCTGCTAGCGCGATACGACAGAGCCCACTGGGATGAGATGCAGCATCTCATTGAACATCTCCCAAAAGATCTACAAAAAAGAGCAAAACAGGTTGTTGAAGAAGGTCAAAACATTTCCAACAATCAAATACGCTCCTCTATGGATGCAGCAGACACAGCCGCAAGGACCATTAATACGTCGGTTACCATCCGTAGGCACGCATGGCTCAGAACGTCTGGATTCAAGACGGAAATTCAGCAGGCAGTACTTAACATGCCAGTAAACGAAAAAATGCTGTTCGGTCCGGAGGTCGACACAGCCATAGAAAAGCTCAAAAAGGACACTGACACTGCCAAGGCCATGGGCGCACTCTACTCCACGCAGAGGATCTTATACCACCTTCCGCAAAACACCTTTTAGAGGAGGGTTTCGGGGTCAGGCCACACAAGCCAGTACCTCACAGTCCGCACCGTCCACCTACCAGGGACAGTACAGGGGAGGCTTTCGGGGCCAGTATAGAGGAGGGCAATTCCCTAGGAATAGAGGAAGATTTCAAAGCACCAAAACCACTACCAACAAGCAGTGACTCACACGTCACTCACCCCCCCCCCCCACACAACACCAGTGGGGGGAAGGATAGGTCAATATTACGAAGCATGGGAGGAAATAACTACAGACACATGGGTCCTAGCAATTATCCAACATGGTTATTGCATAGAATTCCTGCAATTCCCTCCAGACATACCACCAAAATCACTAAATTTATCAAAACACCATTCACAGCTTCTAGAGATAGAAGTTCAAGCATTACTGCAAAAAAATGCAATAGAATTAGTACCAAGCACACAAATAAACACAGGAGTATATTCACTGTACTTCTTGATACCAAAAAAGGACAAAACACTGAGACCAATTCTGGACCTCAGAGTAGTAAACACATTCATCAAATCAGACCACTTTCACATGGTCACACTACAAGAAGTGTTACCATTGCTCAAAAAACACAACTACATGACAACCCTAGACCTCAAAGACGCATATTTCCATATACCAATACATCAATCACACAGAAAATATCTAAGGTTTGTATTCAAAGGAATACATTACCAATTCAAAGTATTGCCTTTCGGTTTAACAACCGCTCCAAGGGTATTCACAAAATGCCTAGCAGTAGTCGCTGCACACATCAGAAGGCAGCAAATACATGTATTCCCGTATCTAGACGACTGGCTAATCAAAACCAGTTCGCTCACACAATGCTCAAACCACACAAATCAGGTTATACAAACCCTCTACAAACTAGGGTTCACCGTCAACTTTGCAAAATCGAACATTCAGCCAAGCAAAGTACAGCAATATCTAGGGGCCATAATAGACACTACAAAAGGAGTAGCAACGCCAACTCCACAAAGAATTCACAATTTCAACAGTCATTCAACACATGTCTCCAAATCAAACAATACAAGCAAGAACAATACTACAGCTCCTAGGCATGATGTCCTCAGGCATAGCCATTGTCCCAAACGCAAGACTGCACATGAGGCCCTTACAACAATGTCTAGCCTCACAGTGGTCTCAAGCACAGGGTCACCTTCTAGATCTGGTGTTAATAGACCGCCAAACTTACCTCTCGCTTCTATGGTGGAACAGTATAAATTTAAACAAAGGGTGGCCTTTCCAAGACCCAGTGCCACAGTACGTAATAACAGATGCTTCCATGACAGGGTGGGGAGCACATCTCAATCAACACACCATAAGTGGACAATGGAACATACATCAAACAAAACTGCATATAAATCATCTAGAATTATTAGCAGTTTTCCAAGCACTAAAAGCTTTCCAACCAATCATAACCCACAAATACATCCTTGTCAAAACAGACAACATGACAACGATGTATTATCTAAACAAACAAGGAGGAACACATTCAACACAGTTAAGCTTATTAGCTCAAAACATATGGAAGTGGGCAATCCACCATCAAATTCGCCTCATAGCACAGTTTATTCCGGGGATCCAGAATCAACTGGCAGACAATCTCTCTCGAGATCACCAACAAGTCCACGAATGGGAAATCCACCCACAAATTCTGAACACCTACTTCACACTCTGGGGAACACCTCAGATAGACTTATTTGCAACAAAAGAGAACGCAAAATGCCAAAACTTCGCGTCCAGATACCCACACAAGCAATCCCAAGGCAATGCCCTATGGATGAACTGGTCAGGAATATTTGCTTACGCTTTTCCTCCTCTCCCTCTCCTCCCTTATCTAGTGAACAAACTGAGTCAAAACAAACTCATTTTAATAGCACCAACGTGGGCAAGACAACCCTGGTACACAACACTGCTAGATCTTTCTGTAGTACCCCACATCAAACTGCTGAACAAACCAGATCTGTTAACGCAACACAACCAACAGATCAGACACCCAGATCCAGCATCGCTGAATCTAGCAATCTGGCTCCTGAAATCCTAGAATTCGGACACTTACAACTTAGCCAAGAGTGTATGGAGGTCATAAAGCAGGCCAGAAGGCCATCCACTAGACACTGCTACGCAAGTAAGTGGAAAAGATTTGTTTGTTACTGCCATCATAATCAGATACAACCACTAAACGCAACTCCAAAACATATAATAAATTACTTGCTCCATTTACAAAAAGCAAGGCTAGCCTTCTCTTCTATTAAAATACACCTTGCAGCAATATCTGCATACCTGCAGACTACCTATTCAACTTCCTTGTATAGGATACCAGTCATCAAAGCATTCATAGAAGGTCTTAAAAGAATTATACCACCAAGAACACCACCTGTTCCTTCATGGAACCTAAACGTGGTCCTAACAAGACTCATGGGCCCACCTTTCGAACCCATGCACTCTTGCGGAATACAATTCCTAACCTGGAAAGTTGCCTTTCTCATCGCCATTACATCTCTGAGAAGAGTAAGTGAAATTCAAGCGTTCACAACACAGGAACCTTTTATACAAATACATAAAAATAAGGTCGTCCTACGACCTAATCCAAAATTTTTACCAAAAGTTATTTCACCGTTCCATCTAAATCAAACGGTAGAACTACCTGTTTTTTTCCCACAGCCAGATTCTGTGGCTGAAAGAGCACTACATACATTAGATGTCAAAAGAGCATTAATGTACTACATTGACAGAACAAAGAACATCAGAAAGACTAAACAGCTATTTATTGCATTCCAAAAGCCTCATGCAGGTAACCCAATATCAAAACAAGGTATAGCCAGATGGATTGTTAAATGCATCCAAATCTGCTACCTTAAAGCAAAAAGACAACTGCCCATTACTCCCAGGGCACATTCAACCAGGAAAAAAGGTGCTTCAATGGCCTTTTTAGGAAACATCCCAATGCATGAAATATGTAAGGCAGCCACATGGTCTACGCCTCACACATTCACCAAACACTACTGTATAGATGTGCTATCCGCACAACAAGCCGCAGTAGGTCAAGCTGTATTAAGAACTCTATTTCAGACAACTTCTACTCCTACAGGCTAATCCACCGCTTATGGGGAAATAACTGCTTACTAGTCTATGCATACCATGTGTATCTACAGCGACAGATGCCATCGAACTGAAAATGTCACTTACCCAGTGTACATCTGTTCGTGGCATCAGTCGCTGAGATTCACATGGGCCCACCCACCTCCCCGGAAGCCTGTAGCAGTTCAGAAGTGACCTTCAATTTTGTACATTTGTATATATATTATTTAAACCTTTAATAGGTACATACTTACACACTTCATTGCGCGGGCACTATTACTATAGTACAACTCCTACCTCACCCTCTGCGGGGAAAACAATCGAAGATGGAGTCGACGCCCATGCGCAATGAGCACAGAAGGAGGAGCCACTCGGTCCAGTGACTCGAAAACACTTCTTCGAAGAAAAACAACTTGTAACACTCCGACCCAACACCAGATGGCGAGCTAATGCATACCATGTGAATCTCAGCGACTGATGCCACGAACAGATGTACACTGGGTAAGTGACATTTTCATTCCTGGGGGAGGTAAATTTGGTTAGGTTTTTAAGGCAAGTAAAGCACTTGCACAGTCAGTCTCCTGGGCACTGGCAGCCCAGCGTTGGGGGTTCAAGGCAACCCCAAAGTCCCTGCACCAGCAACACCGGGGCGATCAGGTGCAGAGGTCAAAGGAGGGCCTGAAACACATAGGCGCCTATGGAGAACAGGGGTGCTCCGGTTCCAGTCTGCTAACAGTTAAGTACCTGTGTCCTCGGGGAGCAGACCAGGGGGGTTTTGTAGAGCATTGGAGGGGGACACAAACAGGCACACAACACACCCTCAGCATCACAGGGGCGGCCGGGTGCAGTGTGCACAGTAGGCGTCAGGTTTGCTATAGAAAGCAATGGAGGGACCTGTGGGGGGAGAGGGGGCTCACTAAGGCGATGCAGGCAGGACACAGGGGGGCTTCTTAGGCCAGCCATCGACTGGGCTAGGAAGAAGGCCGCCTGCTGGTCACTCCTGCACTGGAAGGTGGTTCCTCTCGGTCTTGGGGGCTGCGGGTGCAGTGCTTGGTCCAGGCATCGGCTTCCTTGTTACCAGGCAGTTGCAGTCAGGGGGAGCCTCTGGATCCTCTCTGCAGGTGTTGCTGTGGCGTGTAGGGGGGGTCGACTCAGGGTACTCACGTCGTCGCCTGGGAGTCCTCTCTGTGGTGTTTGTTCTCTGGAGCTCGAGCTGGGGGAGTCTGGTGCAGAGTGTGAAGTGTCATGCTTCCGGCGGGAAGAGAGAGTTCTTTAGAAGTTGCTTTAAAGTTGCTGCAGTTTTTGAACAGTGCAGCTGTTCTCTGGAGTTTCTTGGTCCTTTGGGTTCAGGGCAGCCCTGTGAGTCCTCAGAGGTCGCTGGTCCCTGTCAGATGTCGCTGTGCAGGTTCTTTGAGTCTGGAGACAGGCTGGTAGGGCTGGGGCCAAGTCAGTTGTCGTCTTCGACGTCTCTGCAGGACTTTCAGGTCAGCAGTCCTTGATGTAGGTTGCAGTAATCTGATTTCCTGGGTTCATTTAGGGGTGTGTTTAGGTCTGGGGGCAGTAGCCAATGGCTACTGTCCTTGAGGATGGCTACATCCTCCTTGTGTCTCCTCCTTGAGGGGAGGGGGGCACATCCCCATTCCTATTGGGGGAATCCTCCAGAACCAAGATGGAGGACTTCTTAAGGCAAGGGTCACCTCAGCTCAGGGCACCTTAGGGGCTGTCCTGACTGGTGGGGGACTCCTCCTTGTTTTTTCTCATTATCTCCCCTGGACTTGCCGCCAAAAGTTGTGGCTGGGTTCAGGGGGTGGGCATCTCCACTAGCTGGAGTGCCCTGGGGCATTGTAACACAAAGCCTGAGCCTTTGAAGCTCACTGCTAGGTGTTACAGTTCCTGCAGGGGGGAGGTGTTAAGCCCCTCCACCCAGTGAAGGCTTTGTATCTGGCCTCAGAGCACAAAGGCTCTCACCCCAGGGGGTCAGAAACTCGTCTCTCAGCAGCAGGCTGGCACAGACAAGTCAGTCTTCCACTGAAGGATTGGGTAGAATACAGGCGGCATCTTCTAAGATGCCCTGTGTGCATTGTTTAATAAATCCAACACTGGCATTGGTGTGGGTTTATTATTCTGAGAAGTTTGATACCAAACTTCCCAGTATTCAGAGTAGCCATTATGGAACTGTGGAGTTCGTTTTTGACAAACTCCCAGATCATATAATTAATATGGCCACACTGTACTTATGTCTAAGAATGGACTTAGACACTGTAGGGCCATATTGCTCATGCAGCTATGCCCTCACCTGTGGTATAGTGCACCCTGCTTTAGGGCTGAAAGGCCTGCTAGAGGGGTGACTTATCTATGCCACAGGCAGTATTTTGTGTGCATGGCATCCTGAGGGGGATGCCATGTCGACTTTGCCTTTTTCCCCCCATCAACACACACAATCTGCAGTGTGCATGTGTTAAGTGAGGGATCCCTTAGGGTGGCACAACACATGCGGCAGCCCTTAGAGACCTTCCCTGGTCACAGGGCCCTTGGTACCACTGGTACCTTTTACATGGCACTTAACTGTGTGCCAATTGTGGAAACAATGTGTAGGAAGTTGGCTCTGTATATTCTATCTCTAAGTGAGAGATAGTGTGCACAGTCCAAGCGTTCCCCCTTAGAGGTTGATAGTGGCAAAATTAGATAATACTAATGCTCTATTTTGTGGTAGTGTAGTCAAGCAGTAGGCTCATCAGAGGGTAGTGTTAAGCATTTGTTGTACACACAGGCAATAAATGAGGAACACACACTCAGACTTAACTCCATGTCAATAGTCTTTATATAGAAAAATATATTTTCTTTATTTTAGAACCACAAGATTCAGAATTTAGGTAAGTACATAAATTGTAAGGTACTTCACACAGGTAAGTAGGGAACTTTGATTTAAAACAGTAGTACACACAGTTTAGGCAAAAATGGCTATAAGCTGTTTTAAAAGTGGACCCGCATGGGTTGTTCTCTGCATTAAAATGTGCTACGCATTGGCTATAAAAACCTTCCCCCAGAGGGTTTGCATGCACTTTACCAGAGCAACAGCTGCAACTACTGCATTATCATGGGGAGTTCCAGTCCTGAACATCTGCCAGGTAGCAACGTGAGCGTCTCTGCACACGTCCACCAAGCACTACCGTCTGGACAGTTTGGTCTGAAGGGATGAGTACTTCGCCTTTCGGTCCTGCAGGACTTCCTAGTATAATCTTGGTTCGCAGATCCACCTCCAAGGATGGTATTGCTTGGTATCATTCTAGGGTAAGGAATTGGCAACTAGAAGTCTCTATCAGATTAACAAGTTACTTACCTTCGGTAACGCATTATCTTGTCAAGATATATTCTAGTTGCAGATTCCTTACCGACCTACCCATCGTCCCTGTTATGCGAACTGATTTCTAAGGGTAGACACTCCCTTTCAGGGCCCTAGCTCTGGCACGCCAGTAGTAAGTGTTCTTCATTGCTCTGCGCTTGTGTTATGGAAACTCATTAAAAGAAACTGACATCAGCATACCGGGGTGGTGCCTAGATAGATCCTGTGACCGCCTATCTGGCATGCACTGAGATGACCGACGTGACCTAACAGCGTGCAGGGGTACGGCTTGAAAAAATCTCCACATCCAGACTGATGCTGGGGGGAAATTCTAAAGTAAGGAATCTGCAGCTAAAATGTCTCTACCAGATAATGTGTTTCCGAAGGTAAATAACTTGTTCTTCTGACCTAAACACCTGTAATCTCTTTCGTTCTAAATTTCCATCTGGTGAAACTTAAATTTGGCTTTGGCTGATCAAGCAGCCAATGGACGCTTCACCGGAGATACTTGATTCTGTACTCGTTGTGGACGGCATTGCAAAGGTAGTGTGTAGGAAGTTGGCTCTGTATGTACTATTTCAAAGTAAGAAATAGCATGCACATAGTCCAAGGGTTCCTCTTAGAGGTAAGATAGTGGAAAAAGAGATAATTCTAATGCTCTATTTTGTGGTAGTGTGGTCGAGCAGTAGGCTTATCAGAGGGTAGTGTTAAGCATTTGTTGTACACACACAGGCAATAAATGAGGAACACACACTCGGACAATTCCAGGCCAATAGGTTTTTGTATAGAAAAATCTTTTCTTAATTTATTTTAAGAACCACAGGTTCAAGATTTACAAACAATACTTTAAATGAAAGGTATTTCACTTAGGAACTTTGATTTAGCAAAATAGCGCATACAGTTTTCACATAAATGACATAGCTATTTTAAAACTAGACACTTAGTGCAATTTTCAACAGTTCCTGGGGGAGGTAAGTGTTTGTTAGTTTTTGCAGGTAATTAAACCACCTACAAGGTTCAAAGTTGGGTCCAAGGTAGCCCACAGTTGGGGGTTCAGGGCAACCCCAAAGTTACCACACCAGCAGCTCAGGGCCGGACAGGTGCAGAGGTCAAAGAGGTGCCCAAAACGCATAGGCTTCAATGGAAAAGGGGGTGCCCTGGTTCCAGTCTGCCAGCAGGTAAGTACCCGCGTCTTCGGAGGGCAGACCAGGGGGGTTTTCTAGGGCACCGGGGGGGGGACACAAGTCAGCACAAAAAGTACACCCTCAGCGGCACGGGGCGGCCGGGTGCAGTGGGCAAACAGGTTTCGGGTTCGCAATAGGAATCAATGGGAGACCAAGGGGTCTCTTCAGCGATGCAGGGTGGGGGGGGGGGCTCCTCGTGGTAGCCACCACCTGGGCAAGGGAGAGGGCCACCTGGGGGTCGCTCCTGCACTTGAGGTCGGATCCTTCAGGTCCTGGGGGCTGCGGATGCATAGTCTTTACCAGGCATCAGGTCTTTGAAGCAGGCAGTCGCGGTCAGGGGGAGCCTCTGGATTCCCTCTGCAGGCGTCGCTGTGGGGGCTCAGGGGGGTCAACTCTGGCTACTCACGGTCTCAGTCGCAGGGGAGTCCTCCCTGTAGTGTTTGTTCTCCACAAGTCGAGCCAGGGGCGTCAGGTGCAGAGTGCAAAGTCTCACGCTTCCGGCGGGAAATGTGTGTTGTTTCAAAGTTGTTTCTTTGTTGCAAAGTTGCAGTCTTTGGGGAACAGAGCCGCTGTCCTCAGGAGTTCTTGGTCCTTCTAGATGCAGGGTAGTCCTCTGAGGCTTCAGAGGTTGCTGGACCCTGGGAACGCGTCGCTAGAGCAGTGTCTTTAGAAGTGGGGAGACAGGCCGGTAGAGCTGGGGCCAAAGCAGTTGGTGTCTCCGTCTTCTCTGCAGGTGTTTCAGTTCAGCAGTCCTCTTCTTAGGTTGCAGGAATCTATCTTGCTGTGTTCTGGGAGCCCCTAAATACTCGATTTAAGGGTGTGTTTAGGTCTGGGGGGTTAGTAGCCAATGGCTACTAGCCCTGAGGGTGGCTACACCCTCTTTGTGCCTCCTCCCTGAGGGGATGGGGGGGACACATTCCTATCCCTATTGGGGGAGTCCTCCATCTGCAAGATGAAGGATTTCTAAAAGTCAGTCACCTCAGCTCATGACACCTTAGGGGCTGTCCTGACTGGCCAGTGACTCCTCCTTGTTTTTCTCATTATCTCCTCCGGCCTTGCTGCCAAAAGTGGGGCCGTGGCCGGAGGGGGCGTGCAACTCCACTAGCTGGAGTGCCCTGGGATGCTGTAACAAAGGGGCCGCCAGGTGTTAGTTCCTGCAGGGGGAGGTGAGAAGCACCTCCACCCAGTACAGGCTTTACTAGCCACAGAGTGACAAAGGCACTCTCCCCATGTGGCCAGCAACATGTCTGGTGTGTGGCAGGCTGCTAAAACTAGTCAGCCTACGCGGGTAGTCGGTTAAGGTTTCAGGGGGCACCCCTAAGGTGACCTTTGGGGTGTATGTTACAATAAAATGTACACTGGCATCAGTGTGCATTTATTGTGCTGAGAAGTTTGATACCAAACTTCACAGTTTTCAGTGTAGCCATTATGGTGCTGTGGAGTTCGTGCATGACAGACTCCCAGACCATATACTCTTTTGGCTACCCTGCACTTGCAATGTCTAAGGTTTTGCTTAGACACTGTAGGGGCATAGTGCTCTTGCATTTCATGTGCCTGTGTGTCTACCAACCTTCCACCCCCCCATCCAAGTGCTCTATAAAACCCCACTGGTCTGCTCTCTGATGACGCAGATACTTACCTGCTAGCAGACTGTAATCGGAGCAACTCTAGTCTCCGTAGGTGCCTATGTTATTTGGGCCCTCCTTTGACCCTGTGTTGCTGGTGCAGTGGCTTTGGGGTTGCCTTGAACCCGCAACGGTGGGCTGCCTATGCCCAGGAGACTGCCCTTGTAAATGCTTTATTTTCCAGTGAAACTATTACTTACCTCCCCCAGGAAATGTTGATTTTTGCACTGTGTCCACTTTTAAAATAGCTTATTGCCATTTTTGCCAAAACTATGTATACTACGGTTTTAAATCAAAGTTCCATACATACCTGTGTGAAGTACCTTACAATTTATGTATTTCACTAAATTCTGAATCTTTTGGTTTCAACAAACCAGACACCTACTTTGCACACTGCGCCTGGCTGCCCCTGTGCCGCTGAGGGGGTGCACATGTAACTTACCTATGCCACAGGCAGTGTGAGGTTGGCATGGCACTCTGAGAGGAGTGCTATGTTGACTTAGTCATTTTCTCCCCATCAGCACACACAAGCTGTGAGGCAGTGTGCATGTGCTGAGTGAGGCGTCCCCCAGGGTGGCATAAGACATGCTGCATCCCTTAGAGACCTTCCCTGGCATCAAGGCCCTTGGTACCAGGGGGTACCATTTACAAACGACTTATCTGAGTGCCAGGGTTGTGCCAATTGTGGAAGCAAACGTACAGTTTAGGGAAAGAACACTGGTGCTGGGGTCTGGTTAGCATGGTCCCAACACACTTTCAATCAAAACTTAGCATCAGCAAAGGCAAAAAGTCAGGGGGTAACCATGCTAAGGAGGCATCTCCTTACAGATCTGTAAACACCACAACCACTGGGGATCACCACTAGATGAAGAGAGTACTTGGTTTTAGGGCACAGGATGAAAAGTTCCCAGTTGATGCATACATTTATGGTGGTGGTGGTGGGACTGCTTCCAGTAGGAAGATTTTGTATCTGCCCAGTATGCTGTGTAAAGATATAGGGGGCAAAAAGTTTAGTTTGGCCCAGGTATCTTGCTTGGGGGGAAATCCATGTACACATATAAAATATGAAGTGGGGTTTGTCTCACTGTACATTATAGGTTTCAGCGTGATGCGTGAAGGTGTTTTTCAGAGCACACTTGAGCCCACTTTGAGAAAAACATGCATTTTTTTAAAAAAACACTAAATGGCAGGAGTATGCATGCCGAGAGTGTACACAACCTAGACTGGTGGCTATATATTTTTAACTATTAACTATAGTAAGGCCTAAACAGTTTGCATCTTCAGTGCTTGGTCTTCTGTCCATAGGCTATATAAACATTGGTAGAGCAACATTGGTGCCCTAGTTGTATTTCTGTTGTGGTTAAACATTTAAGTGAATTGTAAAATTGCTGGTTATTCATTTTGTCATGTCAAGTAGTGGCTTCACCCCCTCTTTGGAAAAAGGGCTAAGGAACTGCTAGGCAAATGCTTTTCTTGAGCACAGTAGAGGAATTGTTATGTAAAAGGTTTTGAGGTGATCAATCCTGTCCTATAGTCTTCAAGATATGACCCTGCATCTTGGTCCCATGTTCAAATAGTTACCTCAACCACAAGGCAAAGTGTTGGACTTTGCCCCTCACTCGTAAAGGGCCCTAACGTGTATGATGCTAGGTCTCCTTAATTTCACCCTCTGACATCTTGTATACAGTGAATCTGCAAAGATTTGAGTAAATACTGAAAATTGTATCATGGCATCAGACTGTTCATTGTACTACATTCATCGATTAAGGAACAGGTTGGTGTATATGCATATTTTCATGAAACAAACTTGCACACATGCCTTTTGTAATGTTCTTAAAACGAAAGGCCTGTTTGCTAAATTACGTTTAGTTGTCCTACTTGATGCAGTTTTGAGACCAAACTATACAAAGTTCTCTTACCTACCAATGTAATTGTAACAAAAGTTGCGATTACAGTTGTAATTGTTTTAATTGTTGCAAAAGTCGACTCTGAAAAGGCTTCTTCAATTTGGATTTTGCTATAGTTTTGAGACCGGAAGCACTTAACAAACATCCTTAAGGGATCTGCCTTCTCCAAAATGACACTAATAAACTAAAAAGAAAGGAAGGGGGATGTATAGAAATGGCTCCCTGGTGCAGTTACCCCCCACTTTTTGCCTGATACTGATGCTGACTTGACTGAGAAGTGTGCTGGGACCCTGCTAACCAGGCCCCCAGCGCCAGTGTTCTTTCACCTAAAATGTACCATTGTCTCCACAATTGGCACAACCCTGGCACCCAGGTAAGTCCCTTGTAACTGGTACCCCTGGTACCAAGGACCCTGATGCCAGGGAAGGTCTCTAAGGGCTGCAGCATGTCTTATGCCACCCTAGGGACCCCTCACTCAGCACAGACACACTGCTTGCCAGCTTGTGTGTGCTGGTGGGGAGAAAAAGACTAAGTCGACATGGCACTCCTCTCAGGGTGTCATGCCAACCTCACACTGCCTGTGGCACAGGTAAGTCACCCCTCTAGCAGGCCTTACAGCCCTAAAGCAGGGTGCACTATACCCCAGGTGAGGGCATAGGTGCATGTGCACTATGCCCCTACAGTGTCTAAGCAAAACCTTAGACATTGTAAGTGCAGGGTAGCCATAAGAGTATATGGTCTGGGAGTCTGTCAAAAACGAACTCCACAGCTCCATAATGGCTGCACTGAATACTGGGAAGTTTGGTATCAAACTTCTCAGAATAATAAACCCACACTGATGCCAGTGTTGGATTTATTACAAAATGCACACAGAGGGCATCTTAGAGATGCCTCCTGTATTTTACCCAATTGTTCACTGCAAAGACTGACTGGTCTGTGCCAGCCTGCTGCTGAGAGACGAGTTTCTGACCCCATGTGGTGAGGGCCTTTGTGCTCTCGGAGGACAGAAACAAAAGCCTGCTCTGGGTGGAGGTGCTCCACACCTCCCCCCTGCAGGAACTGTAACACCTAGCAGTGAGCCTCAAAGGCTCAGGCTTCGTGTTACAATGCCCCAGGGCACTCCAGCTAGTGGAGATGCCCACCCCCCTGGACACAGCCCCCACTTTTGGCAGCAAGTCCAGGAGAGATAATGAGAAAAACAAGGAGGAGTCACTAGCTAGTCAGGACAGCCCCTAAGGTGTCCTGAGCTGAGGTGACTGACTTTTAGAAATCCTCCATCTTGCAGATGGAGGATTCCCCCAGTAGGATTAGGGATGTGCCCCCCTCCCCTCAGGGAGGAGGCACAAAGAGGGTGTAGCCACCCTCAGGGCTAGTAGCCATTGGCTACTAACCCCCCAGACCTAAACACACCCCTAAATTCAGTATTTAGGGGCTCCGCAGAACCTAGGAACTCAGATTCCTGCAACCTAAGAAGAAGAGGACTGCTAAGCTGCAAAACCCTGCAGAGAAGACAGAGACACCAACTGCTTTGGCCCCAGCTCTACCGGCCTGTCTCCCCACTTCTAAAGACACTGTTCCAGCTATGCTTTCCCCAGGGACCAGCGACCTCTGAATCCTCAGAGGACTGCCCTGCTCTAGAAGGACCAAGAACTCCAGAGGACAGCGGCCCTGTTCACCAAAGACTGCAACTTTGAAACAAAGCAGCAACTTTGAAACAACTTGCGTTTCCCGCTTGAAGCGTGAGACTTGACACACTGCACCCGACGCCCCCGGCTCGACTTGTGGAGAACAATCACTTCAGGGAGGACTCCCCGGCGACTGCGAGACCGTGAGTAGCCAGAGTTGCCTCCCCTGAGCCCCCACAGCGACGCCTGCAGAGGAAATCCCGAGGTTCCCCCTGACCGTGACTGCCTGCTCCTCAGATCCCGACGCCTGGAAAAGACTCTGCACCCGCAGCCCCTAGGACCTGAAGGATCCGAACTCCAGTGCAGGAGTGACCCCCAGGAGGCCCTCTCCCTTGCCCAGGTGGTGGCTACGCCGAGGAGCCCCCCCCCCTTGCCTGCCTGCATCGCTGAAGAGACACCTTGGTCTCCCATTGAAACCTATTGAAAACCCGACACGTGTTTGCACACTGCACCCGGACGCCCTCGCGCTGCTGAGGGTGTACTTTCTGTACTCTCCCCCCCCCGGTGCCCTACAAAACCCCCCTGGTCTGCCCTCCGAAGACGCGGGTACTTACCTGCTGGCAGACTGGAACCGGGGCACCCCCTTCTCCATTGAAGCCTATGCGTTTTGGGCACCACTTTGACCTCTGCACCTGACTGGCCCTGAGCTGCTGGTGTGGTAACTTTGGGGTTGCTCTGAACCCCCAGCGGTGGGCTACCTTGGACCCAAACTTGAACCCCGTAGGTGGTTTACTTACCTGCAAAAACTAACAAACACTTACCTCCCCCAGGAACTGTTGAAAATTGCACTATCTAGTTTTAAAATAGCTATATGTGATTTATGTCAAAACTGTATATGCTATTTTGCTAATTCAAAGTTCCTAAAGTACAAAAACCTATTGGCCTGGAATTGTCTGAGTGTGTGTTCCTCATTTATTGCCTGTGTAAGTACAGCAAATGCTTAACACTACTCCATTGATAAGCCTACAGCTCGACCACACTACCACAAAATAGAGCATTAGTATTCTCTTTTTGCCACTATCTTACCTCTAAGAGGAACCCTTGTACTCTGTGCATACTATTCCTTACTTTGAAACACCCAATTCTCTTAAGACTGCAAGAGGGGTGCTGAGAAGAGACCCTTCTCTGCACCATCTGATGGGGGGACCATATTGGTACCAGCCGCATGGTCAAAGAATGAAGGCAGGTATGGATCATGGAAAAAATCCCCTTTAAATTCTGCCCCAAAGGCCATCTCAAGTTTGCCCACTGAGACTCCCACTAGGTCTGCAATCTGTCTCCCGACAGGGGCCTGAACACTACACCCATGGCCAGCATGCAGACAGGCTTCGATGAAGGACCTCTGCCTGTTCAGTGGCTACAAGGAGAATATCGAAGAAGCAGGTGACAGCTCAGGGAGGGGAGTCAGACGTCGATCTGTGAGGCTGATGCCAAGAAAAAAGCAACAGGTGAAACGAAGGCAGAGCAGGCCACCAAAAGGTAGAAGCCCATGGTAACAAAACTGCAGAGACTTGGGGTTTGAACCACAATCCTCGACCGAAAGTCAACCGAAACCAATGAGCCATGCAGATCCCCACCAAGAGATATTGATGGAGGCAAAACACCATCAAAACACTTGATAATTCCATCTGCTTGATAGGGAGCAGGAGAGAAGACCACTCCTCTGGAGATAGACCCATCAAACCTGTGGGGGTGTTTGGGTGAATTGGGGGGGGGGGGGGGGGAGCTACCTTCAACGCTCTGTCGGACCGAAAGAGTTCAAAAGACAGAAGAGAAGGCTTGAGGCCAACATAGCCACACTCCTGCAAAGGAAGGAGTTTGACTCCTCCTTGAAGGATTTTCAGACCTTGAGCAAGCCTTTGAAATCGACAGCGGTCGACCCTGGAGGCCCCAGCAACACCAGAACCTCACAAAGAGAAACCAGAAGAGTTCTACAAACTCAAGGAGGTTGAAGAGGCATCAGGCTTTGAGGAAGAATCATGGCTGAATCTTGACGCATAGTCTCCAGAAGATGGTGCCGACAACTACCCTTAAAGGCCATCACCACCAGCTGGCCTATTTCTCTAAAGGGGGCTGCAGAGACTTATGAGGTCCAATTGGAGGAGGAAGAATGACTCAGGTTTTCTTGTTGAGACTTTAATGCCATCAAGCAAGGGGAATCTTTATGTTCAATGGCATGTGTAGCTGCAGATACACATGCTTTGTATAAGTTCGCCATCTAGTGTTGGGCTTTGAGTGTTACAAGTTGTTTTGCTTCGCAGAAGCTTTTTCGAGTTTCGAGATAGAGTGACTTCTCTCGGTGATAGTGGGCATGGGCATAGAGTGCTGTGTTACATTGTTTTCTTTCTGCTGTCTGGTTCGGATGTGTTCCCTCTCGCTCCGGTAGATCTGTTCGGTCCTATCTGAACTTCGCTAGCTATCCTTTAAACGTCAGTATTTTTCGAACAAGTTTCTCTAACTACACTCGATCCTATTGTAGCATCTGGATAGATTAAACGCCCTTTCGTGTGCCCGCACCCTTCTTGGGCCTACTGCGTCATAGGGTCATGGATTGGACTCCATTGTGATTCTGACCTCGGTGCTACTCCAAGTTCCCCTACATCAGCCAACACCCGTGTGAAACCTCTGCCTCTATCCGGATCATAAAGAGGAAACTTGTGAGGTGTGCCGATCCTTCCGCTCCAAGGAGACTCTGCGGGATCAAAGAGCGCATCTGCTAGAGGTGGCTTCGAAGTTGACCGAACAAACGCCTGACATTTTCACTGAAGAACAGGCGCAGATTGCAGTTTCCAACTAAGACTCCGATTCAGACGGTGACTTAGATGGAGACAGCCAAGTTATTCCTGTGGCGCAGTATGTGAGTACACCAGCCCCTTCCCATCACCAAAAACATTTTAAGAAGTCAGCACAGAAGGTCTTATGTCCACCACTGCTTGCTGGCCATGGTTGGACCCGAAATTACATCATCTCGACGACCGGTCCTCTGGTTCGGTGTCAAAAAAGGCCAAAATGCATTTGATAGAACACTGTCAGGCCTGTTTCAGGATTGAGTTGTATTGTGGAAGCTTCCACTTCAGAACCGAAATGCGTACATACCACCTCGGAGCCAAAACATCCAAGCTCCTCTTTGGAGCTGAAGCATCCAAGTTCCTCTTCGGAGACCAAAAACTTCCATCTGCATCAGAAAGCAAATTTTCAGACCGATATGCAGAGGAGTCAACAGAGAGAAATTACTTCCATTGTGGAAGTGATGGACCACAAACAGAGATTGATACAGGGAAGATTGCCTCACCTCCTCCTCCTTCTCCTATAACCAAAAGGAAACTGTTATTCCAAGAAAGTCTGGAAGCTGGGCCTGAACCTAAAAAATATTTAAGCACAAGGAGAAGCCAAAGACAGCACATCAGCCTTTTCCACCGCCTTCTCCACCACATTCTCCTTTCCTTCCTACTTCTCCACCACCTGATACACATTTTTATATACAATCTCCTGCCTCTTCACATGGGGATTATATGGGTGACAGTCTTTATAATGTAGCCCCCTGGGATATGTATGATCCAGACCCTATTCCATCTAATGACCCCAATCTATATCCCACAAGGCCATCTCTACCCGAAGACACCACAGCCTTTAACCAGGTGATTGCTAGAGCAGCCACATATCTCAATGTGCAGCTGCACTATGAACCCATTGAGGATGATTTCCTATTCAACATCCTATCCTCTACACCTAAATAGTATCAATGTTTGCCAATGCTACCAGGCATGCTAAAACCTGCTGATGACATTTTTAAAGAATCAGCAAATGCTAGGGTGCTAACACCAAGGGTGGACAAAAAATATAAAGCTGCACCTTCAGATCCAATTTTTATAACACAAAAATTGCCACCTGATTCCATTGCGGTCAGTGCAGCTAGGGAAAGGGCAAATAGTCAGTCTACAGGGGATGCTCTTCCCCCTGATAAGGAAAGCTGCAAATTTGATGCAGCAGGCAAGAGTGGCAACTCAAGCTGCAAATCAGTGGAGAATTGGCAACTCCCAAGCTCTTTTAGACAGGTGTGACAGTGGCCATTGGGATGAGATACAGGAGTTCCTCCAATATCTCCCTACGGAACACCAAAAAAGGGCACAGCAGGTAGTGGCAGAAGGACAGGCTATTGCCAACAATCAAATTAGATCCGCCCTAGACGCAGCTGACACCACAGCTAGGGGAATAAATACTAGCGTTATGATCAGAAGGCATGCTTGGTTGCGGTCCTCAAGATTCAAACCTGAAATACAGCAAGTGGTCCTTAATATCCGTTTAACAAACCGCAATTATTTGGCCCAGAAGTGGATACCACCCTTGAAAAATTAAAGGACTTAGGTACAGCAAAGGCCATGGGTGCCCTTTACACAACCCCTTCTCGGGGTACTTTTTCGAAAGCCCCAATTCAGAGAGGATTTTAAACCCCAAATATCAGAGGCTCTACCTCCCATCAAAAACTGGGACAACAGTACTGTTCTAGGGGATCTTTCAGAGGAACCTATAGAGGACATAACTTCAGAAGTAGGGGCAAATCCACTGCCACAAGAGGTGCCTCCACCTCATCAAAGCAGTGACTTTCTCTGCATCTCCACACAGCACACATCTCCTGTGGGAGGACGACTGAAACATTTCTACCATCAGTGGCACAAAATTACATCAGATCATTGGGTACTGTCAATTATCCACAATGGTTATTGCCCAGAACTCATCTCCACTCCACAAAATATTCCCCCTCGCTCACACAGGCTTTCTCAAGAACACATTTGTTTTAGCAGAACATAGGTAGAATCTCTTTTTCTCAAAGGTACATTAGAGGTAGTACCTATCACTCGACAAGGAACAGGAGTATATTTTCCTCCATACGTCCTCATACCAAAAAAGGATGGCACTCTCAGACCAATCCTCGATCTCAGACCTCTCCATCAGTACATTCTCTCAGAGCATTTTCACATGGTCACTCTACAGGATGTCGTCCCCTTGTTACAAAAACAAGACTACATGACAGCATTAGATCTAACAGATGCTTACTTCAATATTCCCATACATCCAGCACACCGCAAATACTTGAGGTTTGTGATAGGCACCAATTCAAATTGCTACCCTTTGGAGTAACAGCACCAAGGGTATTTACCAAATGCTTATAAGTGGTGGCAGCATACCTCAGAAGACAGTATATACATGTCTTTCCCTATCTGGACTGGCTCATAAAAGCCAGCACCATTCAAACTTGTCAAAAACACACAAAATACCCAATACACAGTTAATACCCTTCACAGTCAAGGGTTCACAATCAATTACCAGAAGCCTCACCTTCAGCCGGCGCAAATACAACAATATCTGGGAGCAATTCTGAATACTCAGTCAGCATTAGCCTACTGTAGGGAAATGCCTCCCTTTTAATGGTAACTACTAACGTTTTGCCTTTTGTTGATGCCTGTTATGATTGAAAGTGTGCTGGGACCCTGTTAACCAGACCCCAGCACCAGTGTTCATTCCCTAAACTGTACCTTTGTTCCCACAATTGGCACAGCCCTGGCACACAGATAAGTCCCTTGTAAATGGTACCCCTGGAACCAAGGGCCCTGTGGCCAAGGAAGGTCTCTAAAGGCTGCAGCATGTATTATGCCACCCTGGGGACACCTCACTCAGCACATGCACACTGCCTCACAGCTTGTGTGTGCTGGTGGGGAGAAAATGACTAAGTCGACATGGCACTCCCCGCAGGGTGCCATGCCTACATCCCACTGCCTGTGGCATAAGTAAGTCACCCCTCTAGCAGACCTTACAGCCCTAAGGCAGGGTGCACTAGACCACAGGTGAGGGCATAGTTGCATGAACACTGTGCCCCTACAGTGTCTAAGCAAAACCTTAGACATTGTAAGTGCAGGGTAGCCATAAAGAGTATATGGTCTGGGAGTCTGTCAATTACGAACTCCACAGTCCCATAATGGCTACACTGAAATCTGGGACATTTGGTATCAAACTTCTCAGCACAATGAATGCATATTGATGCCAGTGTGGGATTTATTGTAAAATACACCCCAGAGGGCAGATGCCCCCTGAATACGAGTCTGACTCCTAGTGTTAGGCTGAGCAGTTTCTGCCAGCCTGCCACAACCAGACGAGTTTCTGGCCACATGGGGTTGAGTGCCTTTGTCACTCTATGGCAAGGAAAAAAGCCTGCACTGGGTGGAGGTGCTTCTGACCTCCCCCTGCCCCTCTGGCCACTGCCCCCACTTTTGTTGGCAAGGCTGGAGGAGATAATTAGGAAAACAAGGAGTCGCCCACCAGTCAGGACAGCTTCTAAGGTGCCCTGAGCAGAGGTGACCCCTGCCTTTAGAAATCCTCCATCTTGAGATTGGAGGATTCCCCCAATAGAATTAGGGATGTGCCCCCCTCCCCATAGGGAGGAGGCACAAAGAGGGTGTAGCCACCCTCCAGGACAGTAGCCATTGGCTACTGCCCTCCCTAACCTAATCACACCCCTAAATTTAATATTTAGGGGCGACCCTGAATCCAGGAAATCAGATTCCTGCAACCTGAAGGACTGCTGACCTGAAAGCCCTGCAGAGACTGAGACAACTGGCTGGTCCCCAGCCCTACCAGCATGTCTCCAGACTCAAAGAACCTGCACAGCGACACATCCATCGGGGCCAGCGACCTCTGAGGACTCAGAGGACTGCCCTGCACCTAAAGGACCAAGAAACTCCAGAGAACAGTAGCACTGTTCAGAAACTGCAACAACTTTGCAACTTTTAAAGAGAGACTCACTTCCTGCCAGAGGCGTGAGTCTTCACACTCTGCACGCAATGCCCCCAGCTCAAGTCCAGGACAACCAACACCACAGAGAGGACTCCCAGGCGACTCCATCGACACCCTGAGTCGATCTTCCTGTACCCCCACGGTGACGCCTGCATGGAGGATCCAGAGGCTCCCACTGACCGCGACTGCGTGGTAACAAAGGAACCAAACGCCTGGACCAAGCACTGCACCCACAGCCCCCAGGACCGAGAGGAACCACCTACCAGTGCAGGAGTGACCAGCAGGCGCCTCTCATCCTGGCCCAGTCGGTGGCTGGCCCAAGAAGCCCCCCTGTGCCCTGCCTGCATCACCAGTGACCCCCGGATCCCCCCATTGCTTTCTATAGCAAACCAACACCTACTTTGCACACTGCACCCGGCCGCCCCAGTGCCGCTGATGGTGTGTTTTGTGTGCCTGTGTCCCCTCCCCCCGCCCTGTGCTCTACAAAACCCCCCTGGTCTACTCCCCGAGGACGCAGGTACTTACCTGCTAGCAGACTGGAACCGGAGTAATCCTCTTCCCCATAGACACCTGTATTTTGGGCCCTCCTTTGTCCTCTGCACCTGACCGACCCTGTGTTACTGGTGCTGTGGCTTTAGGGTTGCCTTGAACCCCCAACAGTGGGCTGCCAATGCCCAGGAGAATGATTGTGTAAGTGCTTTACTTACCTAAGAAAACTAACCAAACTTATCTTCCCCAGGAACTGTTGATTTTGTGCACTGTCCACTTTTAAAATGGCCTATTGCCATTTTTACCTAAACTATGTGTACTACTGTTTTAAATCAAAGTTCTATACTTACCTGTGCTAAGTACCGTGCATTTTATGTATTAATCTTGTGGTTCTAAAATAAATTGAGAAAAGATATATTTTTCTAAATAAAACCTATTGGCCTGGAGTTAAGTCATTGAGTGTGTGTTCCTCATTTATTGCCTGTGTGTACAACAAATGCTTAACACTACCCTCTGATAAGCCTGCTCGACCATACTACCACAAAATAGAGCATTGGTGTTATCTAATTTTGCCACTATCATCCTCTAAGGGGAACCCTTGGACTCTGTGCACACACTCTCACTTTGAGATAGTATATACAGAGCCAACTTCCTACACCTACCCAAACCCACAAAAAAATTCAAGCGTTCCAGTCTCATTTCTCAACTACAATGCAATCAAACTTACACAGTAAGGTTTATTATGAAACTCTTGGGAATGATGGCATCTCATTTATCAGTAGTACCCAATGCACGTCTAAACATGAGACCCCTGCAACAGTGTCTTTCACAACAACGGTCTCAGGCACAAGGTCAACTTCAAGATTGTGTTGTTGGACTGCCAGACTTGCAACTCTCTGCAGCAGTGGAATCACACCAACTTATCAAAAGGACAGCCATTTCAGGACCCTGTGCCACAGACCATAATCACCATAGATACATCAATGACCGGTTGGAGAGCCCATCTCAACAATCTTACGATATAGGGAGAATGGGATTCAGTTCAGCAGACTTATCACATAAACCACTTGGAATTGTTGACAGTGTTCTTAGCAATCAAAGTATTCCAACCACATATCACACACAAGTGTTAATAAGGACAGAACACTTGACAACAATGTATTATCTGCAGAAACGGGGGACACACATTCATCTCAATTGTCCCTTCTAGCACAGACTAATTGGAAGTGGGCAATTCAGTCACATTCACCTATTAGCAGAGTATATCCCAGGGATACACAACCAACTACCGGGGACCTCTTAAGCAGGATGCAGCAACAAATACACAAATGGAAGAGTCAACCACAAGTAATTCAACAGTATTTTCACATGTGGGGAATACCAGACCTAGACCTTTTCGTAACAAGCCAAAATGCTCTAACTTCGCATCCAGGTACCCATACCCTCGATCCAAGGGCAATGCTCTATGAATCAATTGGTCAGGAATATTTGCTACCACCCCCCCCACTACTTCCATTTCTGGTCAACAAGATTTGTCACACCTCTTACTATGATACTAGTAGCTCCCACCTGGGCACGTCCATGCTGGTACACACTGTTGATCTGTCTGTAGTACCACATCACTAGCTTCCAAACAGACAAGACCTATTGACTCAAAACAAGGGTCAGATCAGGCATCCCAATCCCAGTATGCTCACCCTGGCGATTTGGCTCCTGAAGTCATAGAGCTTGGATATCTACAGCTTCCATCAGAATGTATGGACATTCTAAGAAAAGCATGTAAACCTACAACTAGGCAGTGCTATGCAGCTGAATCGAAATGTTTTGTATATTACATCAACCCAAAAACATTGATCCACTTAAGGCATCGGTACAACATATTGTATGTTATTTGCTTTACTTGCAAAAAGCAGATCTTGCATATTCATCTATTAAAATTAATTTAACAGCAATATCAGCCTAGCTCTAAAATAGACAGCATACCTCTGTTTTGAAATCGATCCTGTCATAAAAGCTTTTATAGAAGGCCTTTAAAGAGTTATTCCACCTAGAGCTCTACCAGCTCCTGCCTGGAATCTTAACATTTTGCTCACGAGGCTTATGGGTTCACCATTTGAACCCATGCGTTCTTGCGCTCTTAAATTTCTGTCATGGAAAATTGCTTTCCAGGTAGCAATTACTTCCTTAAGGGAGAGTAAGTGAAATATAAGCATTCACTTTAGAAGAACCCTTCTTCCAAGTTCACAAACACATAATAGTTCTTAGGATAAACCTGAAGTTTCTACCCAGTGTGGTTTCACTATTTCACATCAGTCAGTCAGTGGAATTGCCAGTCTTCTTTCCACAGCCAGATTCAGTTGCTGAAAGAGCTCTAAACAACTTTTTGTGGCTTTTCAACAGCTTCTTAAAGGTAATTATATTTCCAAGCAAGGATTGGCCAGATGGATATTAAAGTGTGTTCAAACTTGCCATCTCAAAGCTAAAAGGCAACTATAAGTAACTACTAAAGCACATTCTACTAGAAAGAAAGGAGCTTCAATGGCATTCTTAGGAAATATACCAATGGCACATATGCAAAGCAACCACATGGTCCACACCACACACATTTAGTTAACACTACTGTGTTGTAGGAAGTTGGCTCTGTATGCACTATTTCAAAGTAAGGAATAGTATGCACAGAGTCCAAGGGTTCCCCTTAGAGGTAAGATAGTGGCAAAAAGAGATAATACTAATGCTCTATTTTGTGGTAGTGTGGTCGAGCAGTAGGCTTATCAAAGGAGTAGTGTTAAGCATTTGTTGTACCTACACACAGACAATAAATGAGGTACACACACTCAGAGACAAATCCAGCCAATAGGTTTTGTTATAGAAAAATATATGTTCGATGGCATCTGTCGCTGTAGATACGCATGTTTTGCAATAGCTCGCCATCTGGTGTTGGGCCGGAGTGTTACAAGTTGTTTTTCTTCGAAGAAGTCTTTCGAGTCACGGGACCGAGTGACTCCTCCTTTTGTCTCCATTGCGCATGGGTGTCGACTCCATCTTCGATTGTTTGTTTTTTTTCTGCCATCGGGTTCGGACGTGTTCCTGTCGCTCCGAGTTTCGGAACGGAAAGATAGCTAATTTCGGAAGATTTTCGTCGGTATTGTTGCGTTCGGGATCGGCGTAGTTAGATTCAACACCGCATCGAAGAGCTCCGGTGCCCTTCGGGGTAGTTTTTTGATCCCCCGTCGGGGCCTGGTCGGCCCGACCGCGTGCTGAAGAACGCCGATGGAACGGACCCCGTTCCGTTTCTGCCCCAAATGCCACAATAAATACCCCTATACAGACCAACACTTGGTCTGTAACCTGTGCCTGTCACCTGAGCACAGTGAAGACACCTGCGAGGCCTGTTGTGCGTTCCGGTCCCGAAAAACACTCCGAGACCGTCGAGCCAGAAGACTTCAGATGGCGTCCGCGCCGACAGCCCACCGAGAGTTCGAGGAACAAGAAGAGGAAGGTACCTTCTCGATCCAAGAATCGGACTCCGAAGGATTCGACGATACACAAACCGTGAGTAAGACGTCGAAAACCACACAGAAGATTTACAAGGCCCAGGGGACGCCACTGCCATCCGGCCATGGCTCCACCCATAAATTCGGTGACCGACCGTCGGCACCGAAAAAGGCCCAATCAGTGCCGAGATCGTCCGACTCCGGTCGAGACACCGGCACGTAGCCTTCTCGGGACCGAGAAAGTGCTGGAGACAAGCCTCGACACCGAGATGCCGGTGTGGACACGGCTCGACGCCGAGACAGCGGCACCGAAGAAGATCGACGCCGAGAGGTTTCGGCCCCGAAAAAGAAAAAAGTCACCTCGGAGCCGAAAAAACACTCAGACAGGGTTTCGGTGCCGAAACAAACTGCAAGCGACCCAGCTTCAGGCTCTTATACAGAAGAGCACTCGCTAACCTCCCAAATGCAAAAGCATAGGTTTGAGGAAGAGCTACAATCAACTGATGTAGACCATATGCAAAAGCGTATTTTCATACAGCAGGGGACAGGAAAAATAAGCACCCTTCCCCCCATTAGAAGAAAGAGAAGGTTGGAGTTCCAAACTGAACAGACACCACAACCAAAAGTGGTGAAAAGAGTTACCCCACCACCCTCTCCTCCGCCCGTGATTAACGTCTCACCAGCACAAACTCCATCACACTCCCCAGCTCACACCACCATAAGCCAGGGTGACCAAGATCAAGACGCATGGGACCTATACGACGCCCCAGTGTCAGATAACAGTCCGGAGGCATACCCTACGAAGCCATCTCCACCAGAGGACAGCACCGCGTATTCTCAAGTGGTGGCTAGAGCAGCACAATTTCACAACGTAAGCCTCCACTCAGAACAGGTCGAGGATGATTTTTTATTCAACACACTCTCCTCCACCCACAGCTCATACCAAAGCCTGCCTATGCTCCCTGGTATGCTCCGGCACGCAAAAGATATCTTTAAGGAGCCGGTCAAAAGTAGGGCTATCACACCAAGGGTGGAAAAAAAGTATAAGGCGCCTCCTACAGACCCGGTTTTCATCACTACACAGCTGCCACCAGACTCTGTCGTTGTAGGAGCAGCTAGGAAAAGGGCCAACTCCCACACATCTGGAGATGCACCACCCCCAGATAAAGAAAGCCGCAAGTTCGATGCAGCTGGTAAGAGAGTCGCAGCACAAGCTGCAAACCAGTGGCGCATCGCGAACTCCCAGGCACTACTTGCGCGCTATGACAGAGCCCACTGGGACGAGATGCAACATCTCATTGAACATCTGCCCAAGGACTTACAAAATAGGGCAAAACAAGTGGTTGAGGAGGGACAGACCATTTCCAACAACCAGATCCGCTCCTCCATGGACGCTGCAGATACAGCTGCAAGGACAATTAATACATCTGTAACTATCAGAAGGCATGCATGGCTCCGAACGTCTGGATTTAAACCAGAGATTCAACAAGCAGTTCTCAATATGCCTTTTAACGAAAAAGAACTGTTCGGTCCAGAAGTGGACACCGCGATTGAGAAACTCAAAAAAGATACGGACACTGCCAAAGCCATGGGCGCACTACTCCCCGCAGAGCAGAGGCAATTACAGCACATTCCGTAAAACACCCTTTCGAGGGGGGTTTCGGGGTCAGAGCACACAAGCCAGCACCTCACAAGCAACACCGTCCAGTTACCAGGGACAGTATAGAGGAGGTTTTCGGGGACAATATAGAGGAGGGCAATTCCCTAGAAATAGAGGAAGATTTCAGAGCCCCAAAACCCCTACTACTAAACAGTGACTCACATGTCACTCACCCCCTCCACACAACACCAGTGGGGGGGAAGAATAAGTCATTATTAAAAAGCATGGGAGGAAATCACTACAGACACTTGGGTTCTAGCAATTATCCAACATGGTTATTGCATAGAATTTCTACAATTCCCTCCAAACATACCACCAAAAGCACAAAATTTGACAACACACCATTCCAATCTCCTGGAGATAGAAGTGCAGGCACTATTGCAAAAGAATGCAATCGAATTAGTGCCAAACACACAAATAAACACAGGAGTTTACTCACTGTACTTTCTGATACCAAAGAAGGACAAAACGCTGAGACCAATCCTAGACCTCAGAGTAGTGAACACTTTCATCAAATCAGACCACTTTCACATGGTCACACTACAAGAAGTATTGCCATTGCTAAAACTACACAACTACATGGCAACTTTAGACCTCAAGGATGCTTATTTCCATATACCAATACACCCATCGCACAGGAAATACCTAAGGTTTGTATTCAAGGGAATACATTACCAATTCAAAGTACTGCCTTTCGGATTAACAACCGCACCAAGAGTCTTTACCAAATGTCTAGCGGTAGTCGCTGCACACATAAGAAGGCAGCAAATACATGTGTTCCCATATCTAGACGACTGGCTAATCAAGGCCCATTCGTTAATAGAGTGCTCATATCACACAAATCATATCATACAAACCCTCTTCAAATTAGGGTTCACCGTCAATTTCACAAAATCCTGCCGCGCAAGGTACAACAATACCTGGGAGCCATAATAGACACATCAAAAGGAGTAGCCACTCCAAGTCCCCAAAGAATTCAAAATTTCAACACCATCATACAACGCATGTATCCAACACAAAGGATACAAGCAAAGATGGTACTACAACTCCTAGGCATGATGTCTTCATGCATAGCCATTGTCCCAAACGCAAGACTGCACATGAGGCCCTTACAACAGTGCCTAGCATCACAATGGTCACAAGCACAGGGTCACCTTCTAGATCTGGTGTTAATAGACCGCCAAACTTACCTCTCGCTTCTGTGGTGGAACAACATAAATTTAAACAAAGGGCGGCCTTTCCAAGACCCAGTGCCACAATACGTAATAACAGATGCTTCCATGACAGGGTGGGGAGCACACCTCGATCAACACAGCATACAAGGACAATGGAACGTACATCAAACAAAACTGCATATAAATCACCTAGAACTTCTAGCAGTTTTTCAAGCACTAAAAGCTTTCCAACCAATAATAGTTCACAAATACATTCTCGTCAAAACAGACAACATGACAACAATGTATTATCTAAACAAGCAAGGGGGGACGCACTCCACGCAGTTAAGCCTGCTAGCACAAAAGATTTGGCGTTGGGCAATTCACAACCAAATTCGCCTAATAGCACAATTTATACCAGGGATCCAAAATCAACTCGCAGACAATCTCTCTCGAGATCACCAACAGGTCCACGAATGGGAAATTCACCCCCAAATTCTGAACACTTATTTCAAACTCTGGGGAACACCTCAGATAGACTTGTTTGCGACAAAGGAGAACGCAAAATGCCAAAACTTTGCATCCAGATACCCACACAAACAGTCCCAAGGCAATGCCCTATGGATGAACTGGTCAGGGATATTTGCTTACGCTTTTCCTCCTCTCCCTCTCCTTCCTTACCTGGTAAACAAACTCAGTCAAAACAAACTCAAACTCATATTAATAGCACCAACTTGGGCAAGGCAACCCTGGTACACAACGCTGCTAGACCGATCAGTAGTACCCTGCATCAAATTGCCCAACAGGCCAGATCTGTTGACACAGCACAACCAAAAGATCAGACACCCAGATCCAGCATCGCTGAATCTAGCAATCTGGCTCCTGAAATCCTAGAATTCGGGCACTTACAACTTACCCAAGAATGTATGGAAGTCATAAAACAAGCCAGAAGGCCATCCACCAGGCACTGCTATGCAAGTAAATGGAAGAGGTTTGTTTGCTACTGCCATATTAATCAAATAAAACCATTACACACAACTCCAGAACATGTAGTGGGTTACTTGCTTCACTTACAAAAATCTAACCTGGCTTTCTCTTCCATTAAAATACACCTTGCAGCAATATCTGCATACCTGCAGACTACCTATTCAACTTCCCTATATAAGATACCAGTCATTAAAGCATTCATGGAGGGCCTTAGGAGAATTATACCACCAAGAACACCACCTGTTCCTTCATGGAACCTAAATGTTGTCCTAACTAGACTTATGGGTCCACCTTTTGAACCCATGCACTCCTGCGAAATACAGTTACTAACCTGGAAGGTGGCATTTCTCATCGCCATTACTTCCCTAAGAAGAGTAAGCGAGATTCAGGCGTTTACAATACAGGAACCTTTTATACAACTACACAAGAATAAGGTCGTCCTAAGGACCAATCCTAAATTTTTGCCAAAGGTTATTTCACCGTTCCATCTAAATCAAACAGTGGAACTTCCCGTGTTCTTTCCACAGCCAGATACCGTAGCTGAAAGGGCACTACATACATTAGATGTCAAAAGAGCATTGATGTATTACATTGACAGAACAAAAAACATCAGAAAGACTAAACAACTATTTATTGCATTTCAAAAACCTCATGCAGGAAACCCAATATCAAAACAAGGTATAGCCAGATGGATAGTTAAATGCATCCAAATCTGCTACCTTAAAGCTAAACAGCTGCCCATTACACCAAGGGCACACTCAATCAGAAAGAAAGGTGATACCATGGCCTTTCTAGGAAACATCCCAATGCAAGAAATATGTAAGGCAGCCACATGGTCTACGCCTCACACATTCACCAAGCACTACTGTGTAGACGTGTTCTCCGCACAACAAGCCACAGTAGGTCAAGCCGTATTAAGAACATTATTTCAGACTACTTCCACTCCTACAGGCTGATCCACCGCTTTTGGGGAGATAACTGCTTACTAGTCTATGCAAAACATGCGTATCTACAGCGACAGATGCCATCGAACTGAAAATGTCACTTACCCAGTGTACATCTGTTCGTGGCATCAGTCGCAGTAGATTCGCATGTGCCCACCCGCCTCCCCGGGAGCCTGTAGCAGCTTGGAAGTTACCTTCAGCTATTTATATATGTATCATCTCAACCTTAAATAGGTGCATACTTAGTCACTCCATTGCATGGGCACTATTACTACAATTCAACTCCTACCTCACCCTCTGCGGGGAAAAACAATCGAAGATGGAGTCGACGCCCATGCGCAATGGAGACAAAAGGAGGAGTCACTCGGTCCCGTGACTCGAAAGACTTCTTCGAAGAAAAACAACTTGTAACACTCCGGCCCAACACCAGATGGCGAGCTATTGCAAAACATGCGAATCTACTGCGACTGATGCCACGAACAGATGTACACTGGGTAAGTGACATTTTCATTTATTAGTTTATTTTAAGAACCACAGGTTCAAATTTTACATGTAATAGCTCATTTGAAAGGTATTGCAGGTAAGTACTCTAGGAACTTTGAATCATTACTTTAGCATGTATACTTTTTACATAAAACACAATAAGCTGTTTTAAAAGTGGACACAGTGCAATTTTCACAGTTCCTGGGGGAGGTAAGTTATTGTTAGTTTTCACAGGTAAGTAAGTCACTAACAGGTTTGAGTTTTTTGGTCCAAGGTAGCCCACCGTTGGGGGTTCAGAGCAACCCCAAAGTTATCACACCAGCAGTTCAGGGCCGGTCAGGTGCAAAGGTCAAAGAGGTGCCCAAAACACATAGGCTATAATGGAGAGAAGGGGGTGCCCCGGTTCCAGTCTGCCAGCAGGTAAGTACCCGCGTCTTCGGAGGGCAGACCAGGGGGGTTTTGTAGGGCACCGGGGGGGACACAAAGTAGCACAGAAAGTACACCCTCAGCAGCGCGGGGGCGGCCGGGTGCAGTGTGCAAACATGCGTCTGGTTTCCTTCAGGTTTCAATGGGAGACCAAGGGGTCTCTTCAGCGATGCAGGCAGGCAAGGGGGGGGCTCCTCGGGGTAGCCACCACCTGGGCAAGGGAGAGGGCCTCCTGGGGGTCACTCCTGCACAGAAGTTCCGTTTCTTTAGGGGCTGGGGGCTGCGGGTGCAGGGTCTTTTCCAGCCGTCGGGAAATGGAGTTCAGACAGTCGCGGTCAGGGGGAGCCTGGGGATTCCCTCTGCAGGCGTCGCTGTGGGGGCTCAGGGGGGACAACTTTGGTTACTCAGTCGTAGAGTCGCCGGAGGGTCCTCCCTGAGTTGGTTGTTCTCCACCAGTCGAGTCGGGGTCGCCGGGTGCAGTGTTGCAAGTCTCACGCTTCTTGCGGGGAGTTGCAGGGGTCTTTAAATCTGCTCCTTGTAACAAAGTTGCAGTTCTTTTGAAGTAGGGCCGCTGTCCTCGGGAGTTTCTTGTCTTTTTCGAAGCAGGGCAGTCCTCCGAGGATTCAGAGGTCGCTGGTCCCTTGGAAAGCGTCGCTGGAGCAGGTTCTTTGGAAGGCAGGAGACAGGCCGGTAAGTCTGGGGCCAAGGCAGTTGGTGTCTTCTGTTCTTCCTCTGCAGGGGTTTGTCAGCTCGGCAGTCCTTCTTCTTGTAGTTGCAGGAATCTAATTTCTAGGTTCAGGGAGAGCCCTTAAATACTAAATTTAAGGGCGTGTTTAGGTCTGGGGGGTTAGTAGCCAATGGCTACTAGCCCGGAGGGTGAGTACACCCTCTTTGTGCCTCCTCCCAAGGGGAGGGGGGTCACATCCCTAATCCTATTGGGGGAATCCTCCATCTGCAAGATGGAGGATTTCTAAAAGTTAGAGTCACTTCAGCTCAGGTCACCTTAGGGGCTGTCCTGACTGGCCAGTGACTCCTCCTTGTTGCTTTCTTTGTTCCCTCCAGCCTTGCCGCCAAAAGTGGGGGCCGTGGCCGGAGGGGGCGGGCAACTCCTCTAAGCTGGAGTGCCCTGCTGTGCTGTGACAAAGGGGTGAGCCTTTGAGGCTCACCGCCAGGTGTTACAGCTCCTGCCTGGGGGAGGTGTTAGCATCTCCACCCAGTGCAGGCTTTGTTACTGGCCTCAGAGTGACAAAGGCACTCTCCCCATGGGGCCAGCAACATGTCTCTAGTGTGGCAGGCTGCTGGAACCAGTCAGCCTACACAGATAGTCGGTTAGGGTTCAGGGGGCACCTCTAAGGTGCCCTCTGTGGTGTATTTTACAATAAAATGTACACTGGCATCAGTGTGCATTTATTGTGCTGAGAAGTTTGATACCAAACTTCCCAGTTTTCAGTGTAGCCATTATGGTGCTGTGGAGTTGGTGTAAAACAGACTCCCAGACCATATACTCTTATGGCTACCCTGCACTTACAATGTCTAAGGTTTTGCTTAGACACTGTAGGGGCACAGTGCTCATGCACTGGTACCCTCACCTATGGTATAGTGCACCCTGCCTTAGGGCTGTAAGGCCTGCTAGAGGGGTGTCTTACCTATACTGCATAGGCAGTGAGAGGCTGGCATGGCACCCTGAGGGGAGTGCCATGTCGACTTACTCATTTTGTTCTCACTAGCACACACAAGCTGGTAAGCAGTGTGTCTGTGCTGAGTGAGGGGTCTTCAGGGTGGCATAATACATGCTGCAGCACTTAGAGACCTTCCCTGGCATCAGGGCCCTTGGTACCAGAGGTACCAGTTACAAGGGACTTATCTGGATGCCAGGGTGTGCCAATTGTGGAATCAAAAGTACAGGTTAGGGAAAGAACACTGGTGCTGGGGCCTGGTTAGCAGGCCTCAGCACACTTTCAATTCAAAACATAGCATCAGCAAAGGCAAAAAGTCAGGGGGTAACCATGCCAAGGAGGCATTTCCTTACATGTGTGGATAGCAAATGTTGGTCAAACAGTACTTAAAACGCTATTTCAAACTACTCCAACTCCTACAGGCTAGCCACCGCTTACTTTAGGAGGGATCTGCTTTTCAGTCTATGCAAAGCATGTGTATCTGCAGCTATACATGCCATCAAACTGAAAATGTCATTTACAGTGTACATCTGTTGGTGGCATGTAGTGCTGCAGATTCACATGTGCCCGCCTCCCTACCCGAAGCCTGTAGCCGTTGTGGTATTTTCTTTTTGTGTAAATGTGTTTGATGGCATATGTAGCTGCAGATACACATGCTGTGCACTGTTCCTGCCATCTAGTGTTGGGCTCGGAGTGTTACAAGTTGTTTTTCTTCGAAGAAGTCTTTTCGAGTCATAGGACCGAGTGACTCCTCCCTTTCGGCTCCATTGCGCATGGGCGTCGACTCCATCTTAGATTGTTTTCTTTCCGCCATTGGGTTCGGACGTATTCCTCTTCGCTCCGTATTTCGAATCGGGAAAGTTAGCTAAGTATCGAAAATTCAACCTTATTGTTCTCGTTCGGTACCGGGTTAGTGTTAGTGTATCGCACAGACATCAAGACCGCTTTGGCGCTTCCACTCTTCATCAAGGCCTGGTCGGCCCGACCACACCCGTCTTCCAAGACTAATGGACCAGACCCCCTTCCGTTTCTGTCCTAACTGTCACGCAAAGTATCCTTAAACAGACCAGCACCGGGTCTGTAACCTGTGTTTGTCGCCGGAACCAAGGGAGGATACTTGGGAAGCTTGCTGAGCGTTTTGATTGAAGAAAACCTTGAGAGAACGAAGCGCAAGAAGACTACAAATGGCGTCGAAGCCGAAAAAACCGCTCGATGTCGAGGAGGAAGAAAGAATCTCCATTCAAGAAACGGACTCGGATGAATCTGACAGTGAACGACCCTCAACGGTGCACCAAACCGTGAGTAAACCTGCCCCGTCCCAAACCCAGGGTCAAACCAAGAAACTCAAGGCCACGGGGATGCCAGCAGGCCATGGCTCTACCCATAGAGGAGAAGGTGACCAGATAACATCAGCACCGAAAAAGGCCAAAGAGTTGTGGAAGACTTCCGACTCTGGTCGAGATTCCGGCACCGAAAAATGTAGACACAGAGGGGTCGAATCAAGCAAGCCCCGAAAAAGCTCCTCGGAACCGAAAAAGACTATTACATTAGGAATTTCGGTACCGAAAAAAAACTGCCTCGGAGCCGAAAAAATCCTCATACAAGGAAAGAAATAGATTTGAGCAAGATTTGGATATAGAAGAACCTGGCCAAAGGCAACAAAGGTTACAAATCCAAAAAGATACAGGCAAGATTCAGACAATATTTGGACTGGCTAATAAGCCAACACTCAACAACCATGTCAATTTCACACGCAATACGTCATAGAAACTCTACACAAACTAGGGCTTTCTATAAATTACCAAAATTCACATCTGCAACCATCCCAACTACAACAATACTTGGGAGCAACACTCAACACACAAAGAGCAATTGCCACTCCAAGTCCACAAAGAGTTCAATCGTTCCAAAATGTAAGATCAAGCATACAACCAAACCAACACTACACTGTAAGGTTTGTAATGAAACTACTAGGCATGATGTCCTCATGCATAGCTATTGTCCCAAAGCAAGACTACACATGCGGCCCTTACAACAGTGCCTAGCAAAACAATGGATGCAAGCACAGGGTCAGCTACAAGATCTAGTGTTGATAGACCGCCAAACACACTCTTCGCTTCAATGGTGGAACCCTATAAATTTAAACAAAGGGCAGCCCTTTCAAGACCCAGTGCCTCACGCCATTATCACAACAGATGCTTCCATGGCTGGGTGGAGAGCACACCAACAATCACAGCATACAAGGTAAATGGGACAATCAACAAAAACTACTTCACATAAATCACTTGGAACTGCTAGCGGTATTTCTAGCATTAAAAGTGTTTCAACCACTGATAGCCCACAAACCTATTCTTGTCAAGACAGACAACATGACAACAATGTATTATCTAAACAAACAGGCTGACACACACTCGTCACAGCTGTATCTCTTAGCACAAAGAATTTGGCATTGGGCAATTCACAACAGCATTCGACTGATAGCACAATACATACCAGGCATTCAAAATCAATTAGCCGACAATCTCAGTCGAGATCAACAGCAAACTCACGAATGGGAAATACATCCCCAGATCCTACAGGATCATTCCTACCGCTGGGGGACACCAAACATAGATCTATTTGCAACAAAAGAAAACGCAAAATGCCAAAACTTCGCGTCCAGGTATCCACACCCTCAGTCCAAGGGCAATGCTCCAAGGATCAGCTGGTCAGGGATATTTGCTTATGCTTTCCCCCCCTCCTGCTCATTCCTTATCTGGTCAACAAACTGAGTCAAAACAAACTCAAACTAATACTTATAGCACCAACGTGGGCTCGCCAACCGTGGTACACAACACTGTTGGACTTATCAGTAGTACCCCACATCAAACTACCAAACAGACCAGATCTGTTGACACAACACAGACGGATCAAACACCGGAATCCAGCCTCGCTCAACCTAGCAATCTGGCTCCTGAAGTCTTAGAATTCGGATATTTAAACCTTTCAGAAGAGTGTATGGAGGTTATTAAACAAGCAAGAAAACCCACAACAAGACATTGTTACGCGACAAATGGAAAAGATTTGTTTGCTACTGCCAGGCTAATCAAATTATGCCACTAGAAGCCTCCACACAAAAAATTGTAAGTTATTTACTACACTTACAAAAGTCTAATCTAGCTTTCTCTTTCATTAAAATCGTCTCACTGCAATATCTGCCTATCTGCAAATTAAACATACATCGCTTTTTAGAATCCCAGTTATTAAAGCCTTTATGGAAGGACTAAAGAATCATACCCCCAAGGACACCACCAGTACCTTCGTGGAACCTTAATATTGTATTAACACGACTCATGGGCACACCATTCGAACACATGCATTCTTGTCAAATCCAATTTCTAACTTGGAAAGTAGCCTTTCTTGTAGCCATCACTTCACTTCGAAGAGTGAGTGAAATACAAGCATTTACTAGTCAAGAACCCTTTATACAAATGCATAAACAAAGTGGTTCTCTGTACAAATCCAAAATTCTTACCAAAAGTCATATCACCATTCCATCTAAACCAAACTGTAGAACTCCCAGTCTTCTTTCCACAACCAGCCTCAGTAGCTGAAAGGGCCTTGCATACATTAGACATAAAAAGAGCACTAATGTATAACATTGACACCGAAACAGTTTCGTAAAACAAAACAATTGTTCGTAGCTTTCCAAAAACCTCATGCAGGTAACCCTATATCCAAACAAGGCATTGCCAGATGGATAGTTAAATGCATTCAGACTGGTTACCTTAAAGCTAAAAGAATTACCCATTACACCAAGAGCACATTCCACTAGAAAGAAAGGCGCCACAATGGCTTTTTTTGGGATAATACCAATGACAGAAATTTGTAAGGCAGCCACCTGGTCTACGCCTCATACATTTACTAAGCATTACTGTTTAGACGGGTTAGCAATACAACAAGCCACAGTAGGACAGGCTGTATTAAGAACATTATTTCAGACAACTTCAACTCCTTCAGGCTGACCACCGCTTTTGGGGAGATTACTGCTTTGTAGTCCATGCACAGCATGTGTATCTGCAGCCACACATGCCATCGAACGGAAAATGTCACTTACCCAGTGTACATCTGTTCGTGGCATGAGACGCTGCAGATTCACATGCGCCCTCCCACCTCCACGGGAGCCTGTAGCCGTTTTTAGTTGCATGAAAATTGTAAATATGTAAATAAATATTCTTTTAATACACACTATGTACATACATTTCTACTCCATTGCATGGGCACCTCTAGTATCCTCACTTTACCAAATCCTACCTCACCCTTTGCGGGGAAAACAATCTAAGATGGAGTCGACGCCCATGCACAATGGATCCGAAAGGGAGGAGTCACTCTGTTCCGTGACTCGAATACTTCTTCGAAGAAAAACAACTTGTAACACTCCAAGCCCAACACTAGATGGCAGGAACAGTGCACAGCATGTGAATCTTCAGAGTCTCATGCCACGAACAGATGTACACTGGGTAAGTGACATTTTCCATATACATTGCATGGACAGATTCTTTACTTAATATATATATGTACATATGCAATTCTTCACTCTTTACTTTAACTCCTGTGGGAAAACAATCTAACAAAAGACTTGAAGCCCATGCGCACTATCACCGAAAGGAGGAGTCACTCAACTGTGTGACTTGAAAAAAAGCTTATTCGAAGAAAAACAATTTGTAACACTCAAACACTGTGAATCTGCAGCACTACATGCCGCCAACAGATGTACACTGGGTAAGTAACATTTTCCTTACCCATGCTCCCCAGCATATTGGACTAGGGGAAGGAAACTTTCCATCAACCAGCCATTGCAAGGGCAGCTAAACCCAGAGTAGAAAAGAAAGAAGTATAAGCCATGAATTCAAAATCCCAAGTACATCCAGGGAAACGCTCATGTGGAGTCCGTCATCATGGCAACCGCAAGGAAGAGAAGACGCGCACATATCTCCATAGGCCCACTACTTGAAAAGGAAAGTAAGAGACTGGACCTGGTGGGATGGAAAATGGAGATGGAGGCTGCAACTCAGTGGCTGATTATCAACTCACACTGTCCTGTTACACAGGTAGGTACCTCAACAATGGGATGGGATGAGATGGAGTCCAGAGGAGTGCAAGAAGAGGGCCAAGGCATTGATGCAAGAGGGGAGAAACATTGCAAACACCTGCCTGAAATCAGCCTTGAATGCAGCAGACACTGCCAGCAGGCAGATGTGCACAGGCATCACATTAAGAAGACATTAATAGAGTCTGGGTTCAAGCTAGAGGTACAAGCCTATATAATGAACATGCCCACTGGAGACCTCTTCCCATGAGTCAGTCATTAAACTTAATCTTTTTTTTTTTTTATGAAATCATAAGTGTACATCTCAAAATATGACACAAACATACATCAGTTAAAAATACATCAGCTAAAAATGTAAAAGATAGGAAACAAAAAACACTTTGGGTGTAGCTTGAAGCTGTAAATAAAGAAATGCAGGTCAAATCTGTCTGAATTCAGAAATTCAAAGGGGCCTTACGTACTTATGTTGGAGAAAGCTTTGGGCAAATTAGTACTACATGCATGGTATCCCAAACTGAGAGATGGCTGCGAATTGGCAGGTTGGAAGACTTATACAAGACCCACTTTGGGGAACAAGAACTGATGATATATATCCAATCTCAAAAGGTGGTGGTGCTGCGTAGGCATAGATTTAACCAAGACATACCTACGCATGAACTGCTTTGTTAAAGCTGAATTCCCACGATTGCCTGCCACCCTTTGGAAGAAGACCTGCTTGAACCATGCAAGATCGCTTTTCATTAGGCCCTTGGGGTTAATATATAAACCTGGTCGCCCTAAGTCCTAGAAAGATTTCTTAATATATTGCAGGCATGGGATCTGAGCTTCATAATCTAAAAGCAAACAATCCTGAAGAATAAGCCTGTTAAAGTGTAACTTCTCGAACTATTCAGGACACCACAATAAAAGCGGGCAGATACAAATGAAATCTGTAATAAGACATGCCCAGTTCTTCATGGATGATTTCAGCAGGAATTCCCTGCCCCACCACCAGTAAGTTTCTCAAAAACGTATTTTCAACCACCTGGACACAATCTGAGCTTGTGTACCCCCAAATTTCACAACCAAAGGTGGCCATCAGAATACATTTGGTCTTGTATATGTCTAATAGAGGTTCTGGGGGGGGGGGGGGGGGGGGGCTTATGCCTGATACATTTAGCAAAGTAATGTAGCCCAGCGATGGCTTTGTAGAATACCCCCCTCATTTTTTTTTTATTAAAGGATTCCAACTGAGACCCAAGTTAAGTAATAGTCCCAGATAAAAGAAACTTTCCACTCTAGTTAAGACCTGACCCTGTGCTGAAAGACCACAAGATTTTGTATTTTTAGGGCCTATCTCCATAAAATGTGCTTCTTAAAATTGGAAGATAAATTCAAACTGTTGATAAAATCCGTAAATGAGTCTAAAAGTCGTTGGAGGCTCCTAGCTGTAGGAGCAATTAAAACTGCATGGTCAGTGTATAGGAGCAATGGAATCGCTCTCTCACCAACACTGTGAACATCGGGGCTGATGTGTAAAAACACCTTCTATAACAGATTTATATTCATAATAAAAAGAGACCAGAATACAGGCCTGGCAGATGCTTTTTTTCAAGTTCAGAATACTAAGTGTGTTCTGCCATTAGGTAGATCTGTCATGAAGGAACAAAATGCATGATTCACCCCATCTCAGCCCAGAGCTGATCTGATACAATCAGAGGCTGAACTGAGGTCCATGAAAGCCAAATGGACAGACCCCTCTGTGGCCAGAGTATATTTAGATGTCAAGAGATGTAAATGTAAGTTCTGCTCGAACCCAAAGTTCTCCTAATGACTTAAACAGGTCACCCAGAACCCTATTGGCACTGGGGGCCTTGCCCTGGAGTAGGGATGGAATTGCATCCTTTACTTATGGCCAGAGAATGGTAATCATATTGACAATGGGAGTAGGGTAGGGCTCAGATTCCTCCCAGTCATAGTGGGCTGTGAAGTAGTTTACCCAGGTCTGTGCCGGGACAGAGCCCAACGGGTCCAGCAACTGATCGTTCTTGAAGAAAGAATGATTCAAAACCCTCCAGAACGTAGTCCTATCCTTAAATGTACTAGCTGCTACCTAGTCACTTCACAAATCTTTCTTAAGCTGCAACTTCCTATTAGCAAGTGCAGCTTTATAAACTGATATACATCTTTTGACCTCTTCCCTATGTTGTGGGGTGCTTGTCAGTGACATAAGGACATAAGGAGATCCTTTACCCTGACAGTTTTTATTGAACCAGCTACTGGGTTTGGTTGGACCTGCTAGTCCTTGGTTGGTAAGTGTCAAGTTTATGTACTCACAAATGGAGTCAAAAGATTTAAGAATGTGGGCTTCTGAGGCCTCATCAAGACCGATTCTAAAATCCTCCTGACACGACTGTGCATCTTGGCATTGAATTTCCCAGGGATAACATTACCCCCATTAAATCCTACCTCATCTTTGCTAGTGACTAAGGTTTTATAAAGGTCACTTGTGCCCGAAGACTTATTTTCCCATGTAAAACTAGCGATCAGGGGATTATGATCACTATTTGTATTCTATTCCTGTGAGAAACTGAGAGGAAGAGAGCCCCCCTCGACACAAAGATATAATCAATAATGGTCCCCACTCCAGGGCCCTTTAAGTTGTGGATACCCTCCGGATGCTTAAGAGCTCGTATGGAGAGCAAGTTGAATAAATTAAAAATAGCAGCCAGATCGTTCAAAACATTCCTTTGGATGGAATACTTAGCGTGCACCTGTTCCACAGGAAAGCTCTCTAATGCCTCGAGGGTCATATAAAACGCAGTCCCTGGTGGGATGTATATTGAAATGTGGGACTCTAAAGGGGAATTTCACTTACAAGGCTATGCATCCTTTAGTGTGAAAGGCACTATATTCAAATGGCTGAGCAAGAGGGGGCCTAGTCACAGTTGTGAAATTAGATCTGGTCTGTAACCCCAAAGTGACTCCCACTAACTCGCCCTTTTTTTCAAGGTGTTCAACTGAATTTTGATAATCGCTTAACCATACTTTGTATTGCTATGTATAATCCTATCCACAGGAAAGGAAACTTTTAGGTTGAGAAAGTGAGAAGGTTTTTAGAAGCTTTCTTATTCCGACTCAACCAGCTGAGATAATTATGTCTGGGAATTTTTTATATACATACCACCTGGGACTGCTTTTCCTAGCCCTGGACGCCAATCACACAAAACAGGCAAGGCCATACTAATATAGGCAGACTACACAGCAACCATGTTTTAGCTCATCAAACAGGGAGGCACAAAATTGTTCACCCTGAGCAAACTAATCCAAGAAACATGGAAATGGGCAATAGGAAGGAATATCCTACTACAAACTGTCCACCCACCAGGGATATAGAACATTAAGGCAGACAGACTGAGCAGACAAGGAAGCAGCTCCAATGAGTGGTAATTAAAATAAACACTGGAAGAAATATTGTCAAGGTCTGCTGGAGACCAACAGTAGACCTGTTCATAACAGCCACAAGCGCAGAATGCTAACTTTGTCTCAAGGTTTCAACACCACCAGTCAGAAGGGAATACCCTATCGGTAAACTGGTCAGGAAGATTTCCATACACTTTACCTCCGACTCGCCAGATACTGAATGTGCTGGAAAAAGCCAAACAGCCATGGACAATTCTTATTCTCATTACTCTACAGTGATCCAGGCAGACCTGGTTCTCAGACCTAAAAGAGATGCCCAAGGGACAAATGATGACAATCAAACTAAAACAGGATCTGCTAACAGGGCAGGAGTGGAGAGTGTACCACCCAGAGCCAGCAACTCTCAGCAAAGAGTCCTGGCTCCTGAATACTTAGAATTTGGGCAACTACAACTGCTGCCCAGGACAATGAAAATCCTTAGAGGCAAGAAAAGTTACCGCTTGAAAATGCTATGCTGCAAAATGGAACAGACCCATTTACTGGTCCATAAATATGGAGACTCGGACAAAACAGGAAACTGTATTGACTTACCTCACTTACCTGTTCAAATTCAAGGTTAACCTATTGACCCTTAAAGGGTCACCTGGCAGCAATAGTAGCCTACACCAGGGCTACTTCAGGTAACAACCTCTTCACATCACCAGTGGTGAAGAGATTCTTGGAAGGAAAGGATTGCACCATCAAGATCAGTTTCAGCACCATTTTGAAACATAAACACCATGCTCACCCAATTAATGACAAAACTGTTTGAACCTATTCACAAAATTGATCATGAGTGTTTCTAATTGCCATCACATCACTACACACAGTGAGCAAGCTACACACGCAAACAATACAGGATCAATACCTGCAAATGCACAAAGACAAGGTAGTTCTCAGAACTAACCCACAGTTTCTACACAGGGTGGGGACCCACTTTCTTGTCAACCAAAGTATTCAGCTACCATCTTTCTTCAAAGAACTAAAGATGCAGACAGAGCCCTACACACATCAGGTGTAAAGAGGGTTTTAATGTACAATCTGCAAGAAACAAACATTTTGTACAGAAAAACTGTTCTCATTTGCCAAAGCATCCAAGAGTTCCCCAGTAACTAAAGAAAACATCTCAAATGGATTGTGGGATAAAAACACACTTGCTATTCTAGGTTGGGCATGATACTGCCCACATGCCCAAGAGCCCACTCAGCAAGGAAAAAGGGAGCAGCGTTAGCGTTCCTAGTAAAAGTACCCATACACTCAATCTGCAGAGCAGGGACTTGGGCATCAATACACACCTTTGCACAACAATATTGTGTGGACCTTCAGATGAACAGAGGTGCTGGCGGGACAAAAGGTACTACAACACCTGTTTGCTCACACTTCTGCATTTCATCCCAACCAACCCATGAGAAGATACCGCTACAAAACCTAATGAACAGCATGTGAATCCAGAAAAGGCTTCATACTACAAAACAAAATGGTTACTTACGTGTAGTAATATTCTAACTTTTAAGAGTTTGCTGGATTCATATGTGATCCACCCTCCTTCCCGAAATTGGGAGATGAATCAACCAGGTGGGAAACGGGGAAAAAAAAGGAAGTATACCAGAAAAAGAAAAACAATCTTAAGATGGCCAATACTCACAGGAACATCTGGGATGCCATCTGTCACACAGGGGATGGACCTACCACCAAATGGTGGTCAACACCCACAGAATAGAAAAACAATTACAGAGCCAACCACTAGATGGTAGAATAATGCACAGCATGTGAATTCAGAAAACTATTCAAGCTGCAAGACTATTTATACTGGTAAATAACGATTTCATTATTGCATTAATAAAGGGCGTAGTTCCTCTATCTCCACCTCACACCCCCCCCTCCCCAAATTGACAATGGACTCTAACTTCAACAACCTCAACGAGAGGTGGGCAGGTAGGTGTTGTCCATCGTCTCATAGCAGTGTCATGAATGGCTGATATTGTTGAATGTGCTAATCGTTCACTTTTTATTTGTTCCCACCCTTGGTTCTATAGTAGTTCTGTAGGCAACATTGTATGGTTGTCAAAGGTTATGATTTTCTAGTTCGGTCCCAGTATCAGTACTAGTTAGCTACTACCTATGTGAAGGATTGACTATCTGGTAGTCCTTTCAGACTGCATTGTTATTAAAAGAAAAAGAAAATGAATTTATAGTCTTTGCCTTGAAAATCCCACTAACTTGCAACATTGACATGTTCCTCAGCGCTCTATAACAAAAAACAGGGGCTAGAACTATTGTAACAAGACCTGGTTATATCCTTGGTAAGCTTTCTTGGTGAGAGATCTCTGAAATAATACTAAAATTAGAAAAAGCTGAAAAATAACCAACTGTTAGTAATACTTATTTTAAATCTTTTTAGGTACCTCGTAATCCTGAACTACCAAATTCATCTCAAGCACAAAAGGAAGAACAGGTTAAAATAGATGAAGCAGAACCTCTCAATGAAGAAGAGTTGGAAGAAAAAGAGAAGCTTCTGACACAGGTATGTCTGTACATTGCAAACCTTTTTTTTTTATCTTCTTGGAATTATTGGTCTTCTGTGTTGTATTGGTATTTGAATAGTGTATTGATTCCACTAGTGTGGCTTTCCATTTGAATTGGTTACAAACTGAAGCATCCCTGAATGGCTGCTTTGTCTGACATAGTGCAAACAGGCTTTGTGTATTGTGTGGCCTAGTCTCAATTGGTGTACGTAAAGTTGGGATGCTTGGTTGTAGTGTAAACTGTTGTGTGTAGGTTAGTGTTGATGATTGGATGGGAGAGTGTTCAGAGTGGTGCTCCAAATTTATTGCAATTTAATGTTGTGCATGCTTTTTTTCTGCTATGAATGTGGAGGAAGTAGCACTACACACTTGATGATCAATGTATACTTCACTGGTTCTAGTCTTCAGTGTGTTGGATAGATCTGTGCAAATAGCTATTGTAAGGAAATGGCTCCCTGTTGGAGTTACCGCCCACTTTTTGCCTGATACCGACTTGACTGAAGTGTGCTGGGACCCTGCTAACCAGGCCCCAGAACCAGTGTTCTTTCACCTAAAACGTACCATTGTTTCCACAATTGGCACACAGATCCGTCCCTTGTAAAAGGTACCAGTGGTACCAAGGGCTCTGTGACCAGGGAAGGTCTCTAAGGGCTGCAGCATGTGTTGTGCCACCCTTAGGGACCCCTCACCTAACACATGCACACTACACTGCCATTGCAGATTGTGTGTGTTGGTGGGGAGAAAAAGGCAAAGTCGACATGGCATCCCCCTCAGGATGCCATGCACACAAAATATTGCCTATGGCATAGGTAAGTCACCCCTCTAGCAGGCCTTTCAGCCCTAAGGCAGGGTGCACTATACCACAGGTGAGGGCATAGCTGCATGAGCAATATGCCCCTACAGTGTAAGTCCATTCTTAGATATTGTAAGTACAGTGTGGCCATATTAAGTATATGGTCTGGGAGTTTGTCAAAAACGAACTCCACAGCTCCATAATGGCTACACTGAATACTGGGAAGTTTGGTATCAAACTTCTCAGAATAATAAACCCACACTGATGCCAGTGTTGGATTTATTAATAAATGCACACAGAGGGCATCATAGTGATCCCCCCGTATTTTACCCAATTGTTCAGTGCAGGACTGACTAGTCTGTGCCAGCCTGCTGCTGAGAGAAGAGTTTCTGACCCCATGTGGTGAGGGCCTTTTTGCGCTCTGAGGACAGAAACAAAAGCCTATTCTGGGTGGAGGTGCTTCGCACACACACCCCCCCACCCCACTGCAGGAACTGTAACACCTAGCAGTGAGCCTCAAAGGCTCAGGCTTCGTGTTACAATGCCCCAGGGCACTCCAGCTAGTGGAGATGCCTTCCCCCTGGACACAGCCCCCACTTTTGGCGGCAAGTCCAGGGGAGATAATGAGAAAAAGGAGGAGGAGGTACTCACCAGTCAGGACAGCCCCTAAGCCATCTTGGTTTTGGAGGATTTCCCCCAATAGGATTAGGGATTTGCCCCCCTCCCCACAGGGAGGAGGCACAAAGAGGGTATAGCCACCCTCAAGAACAGTAGCCATTGGCTACTGCCCTCCCAGACCTAAACACACCCCTAAATTCAGTATTTAGGGGCTCCCCGGAAACTAGATTCCTGCAACTTGAAGACGAAGAAGGACTGCTGACCTGAAGCCCTGAAGAGAAGACGGAAACACCAACTGCTTTGGCCCCAGCCCTACCGGCCTGTCTCCCCACTTCAAGAAAAACTGCAACAGCGACGCATCCCCCAGGGTTCAGCAACCTCTGAAGCCTCAGTGGACTACCCTGCATCTAAAAGGACCAAGAAACTCCCGAGGACAGCGGCCCTGTTCAACAAACCTTCAACTTTGCAACAAAGAAGCAACTTTTAAAGACCACACGTTTCCCGTCGGAAGCGTGAGACTTTCCGCTCTGCACCCGACGCCCCCGGCTCGACCTGCGGAAAACCAACACTACAGGGGAGGACTCCCCGGTGACTGCAAGCCCGTGAGTAGCCAGAGTTGACCCCCCCTTGAGCCCCCACAGCGACGCCTGCAGAGGGAATCCAGAGGCTCCCCCTGACCGCGACTGCCTGCTTCAAGGAACCCGATGCCTGGAAAACACACTGCACCCGCAGCCCCCAGGACCTGAAGGAACCAGACTCAAGTGCAGGGGCGACCCTCTGCCTAGCCCAGGTGGTGGCTACCCCGAGGAGCTCCCCCCACCCCACCGCCCATGCCTGCCTGCATCGCTGAAGAGACCCCCGGGTCACCCGATTGAAACCTATTGAAAACCCGACGCCTGTTTGCACTCTGCACCCGGCCGCCCCTGTGCCGCTGAGGGTGTACTTTCTGTACCTGCTTGTGCGCACCCCACCCGGTGCCCTACAAAACCCCCCTGGTCTGCCCTCCGAAGTCGCGGGTACTTACCTGCTGGTAGACTGGAACCGGGGCACCCCTATTTCCATTGAAGCCTATGTGTTTTGGGCACCACTTTGACCTCGGCACCTGACCGGCCCTGAGCTGCTGGTGTGGTAACTTTGGGGTTGCCTTGAACCCCCAACGGTGGGCTACCTTGGACCCAACTTTGAACCCTGTAAGTGTTTTACTTACCTATGAACTTAACATTTACTTACATCCCCCCAGGAACTGTTGATTTTTGCACTGTCCACTATTAAAATAGCTTATTGCCATTTTTGGAAAAACTGTACATGCTATTGTGGTGATTCAAAGTTCCTAAGATACCTGAGTGAAATACTTTTCATTTAAAGTATTGTTTGTAAATCTTGAACCTGTGGTTCTTAAAATAAACTAAGATATTTTTCTATATAAAAACCTATTGGCCGGGAATTGTCTGTGTGTTCCTCATTTATTACCTGTGTGTGTACAACAAATGCTTAACACTACCCTCTGATAAGCCTACTGCTCGACCACACTACCACAAAATAGAGCATTAGAATTCTTTTTTTGCCACTATCTTACCTCTAAGGGAAACCCTCGTACTCTGTGCACACTATTTCTTACTTTGAAATAGTATATACAGAGCCAACTTCCTACAGCTATCAACTGTAACATGTTTGCTTTTCTCAGTTTAAATGAGGAGGTCACAAGTTTGAATACCTTGTTTTATTAGGTGCAGCTTGAGTATGTGTGCATGGTTACTGATTTGGTGGCTGGCATGCTTTGCTCTGTCTTTGGGAATAGGTGTATCTTATCCAGCAATAAAAGTTCTGGAAAACGTTGAAACAAATCTTATTTCCATGTTTCAGTTATATCAGGGAGACCATAAACCGGGTAACATAAGATCAGTATACATCCTACCACAGTGTGGAGCCTGTATGGTTCAAGTGAAGAGGAATTTTTTTGCTTTCCAGAATGGAAGATGGGTCTGTATGTTCCGGTTTGTGTTCTGAGGTTCAGTAGCTTGAACAGAGATCGATGGCCATTCCTGAACCTAGAAATAACTACCAATACCATGCCTTTAGAGCTGAGAATCTTTCTTTTTGGCAAATTTGTAGCTTTTGCTGCAGGAAGAGGTTAGTCAGTGGTGTGGTGCTTGTAATGTGGCAGAGATTTGGTCACTAGGTTAGGAGTAGAAGAGAAGTTTGGCTGCTTTATTCTGCCCCATCCCCAATATAAAACCCCTGGGCCAGAGAAAGGAAGGTAGAGTCCTACACATAGATGGCAGGTTAGAACGGTGATTGCTCCCCAGACCTACTGGGGAAACACCAGGAATAGAGAAAAATGATTTTATTATTCTTGGAATAGAATGCTATGATTGGTTATGAACAAGATCTGGATTGCCCCCAACATTACCTGCAGGACTTGGTGGTATCAAAGTCCGTTGGTTTACTTGGCACACACCAACACACTGCTAATTTTCATGTCTCAAAACACTGATACAGTGTACTAGTTAACTGACACCAAGTTTCTGTTTAGGAAGAGGCAAACAGTTGGTCTTCAAAAGGTGGTCATTGTAGGTAAATGTAGCTTGTGAAATAACACTGTTTCTGTGATTTTAAAGTCTAACATGTCTTGGTTTTATTTGTGTCAAATGGAGTTCATTTAGCAAACCGTACTACAGTTAGTCAAGGGGACATTCACCCTGAAATCATTTTAGTTGACGTTTGATTGGGTTCCAGTAGCCTGATGCCATTTCAGCATTTCATGGATTCATTTGGTGTCTTTTTTAATTTTTTTATTTGCATATCATTGGGGATTATCTTGGAAAACATCAAATCCATCAATTGGACTAACTTGGAAAACACACTGGTGGTTTGTTTTTAGTTGTTTTTTTAAGCAAGCACAGAAGGAGAAATGGTCATCTGCTCAGCCACCTGAGTTTGGACTGGTTTTACTCGATGCAACCTGCAGATCTCTTTGCATCCCATAACCGTATCTAGTGATCATTCTGGTTACTCATTCAGGCACTTTTTGTAAACCTTTTAGCAACTGGTTTGGGCTTGTGTGGACTTGTCTTGCATTTGGTCATCCTGGCACTGTTGGATCCATCTCAACTCAGTAAATCCATATTTTACTGATAGTTACATTGAAATTGATTGTTGTGGTATAAATCTGCGAGCCATATTTAACATTTTCTTTTTATGTTTGTAAAAACGGTTCCTGGCATATTGGAGCGTCTGTGTTCCCAGAGAATCCAACAGATTATGATTCTGTAGTTGCATGCCTTTTCACAGTATGAATAATTTCCCACTGAATCAGCTTTTTAAAAATTGTTGGGAGTTCGCATCTTTGATTATGCTTGGTTGTAACACCCTCTGACCATTTCTTTTAAATATGAACATTTTGCCACAGCTGCTTAATACTGAAAGTAGAGAATTCCTTTTTGTGAGTCATAGATAGAACTTCATGAACACTCCAGAGTCTTGTTTGGGTCTACCTTAAATTGGTTTATAATAGGGGGAACTACTAGTCTGGCGCCACACAGAAAGGCACTGGTCTTGTCTATGCTGTGTTTTTTGCTATAATTTTCATTGTTGGCCAGTTGCAGGGCATGCTCGATTGGATGGAGCTATCCCCCACCTTCAGACTAAGGCGAACGTTCTACGTTTGCTATGGTTCACTATAAACGTGCAGAAGCCACACCTGATGTTTTCTCAGATGCCCCCTTTCATCTGAGCTGTTCTGGACATAGTGACGTTTTTGGCCTATCCTCCTGAGCGACATGTCAAGGGTATTCATGCTAGGATAGCAATGTTTCGGCCTCTATTCTGGATTTTGTTGACTGACTCAGAGGCTGTTTTGCCTCTTGGCCTCCTGCTTACTTTTCACAGTACATGCCTGTTGGCATATGAAGGCTTTGCATTGGGATCTGAAGTTCCAGTGGGCACAGCATCAGGGGAATCTCTCTGACATGGTCCAGATCTTGGAAGGAAATGCAAAAGATCTGCAGTGGTGGCTAATGATCTGCAGTTGTCAGTGGCAGACACCCTCATCCTTCCCTAACCAGAGCGGACTGTAGAGATAGCTGCATCACTTCTGGGATGGGGGGGCCATCTGGTAGAGGTAAAGGTCAGAGGACTCTGGTCTCCGGCATAATTTGGACTCTACATAAACCTGTTGGAGCGATCCGGATGGCATGAACGTCCTTTGTTCCATCAATCTGGGTAAGGCTGGTACAGGTGTTCACGGACAACACTACTTTCTTGTGATATTGCAAATAACTGGGCAGGGTGGGGGCTGTAGACCCTTTGTCAAGAGGCTCTGCGCCTTTGGACATGGCTGGACCGTCTGGGCATACCGGTTGTGGTTCAAAACCTAGCAGGCTCTCTGAATGCCAGCGCAGACAAACTCAGCAGTTGCTGCCTATTGATCAACATCTTGGAGTGGCGCAAGTTCTCTTCCAGAAATGGCAAGAACCTTTGTTGAATGTTTTTGCTTCCATCGGACTCTCAATGTTAGCAGTTTTGCACATTGGAGTTTCCAAGGCAGCTCTCACTCTGAAACACATTTTGTGTCTAGTGGAGCTTGGGCCGCCTTTAAGCCTTTCTGCTAATACTACTCCTGCTGATAGTCCTCAAGAAGATTGGGCACAGTCTAGCATCCTAAGCTGTTGAGCATGAGTCCTGCGAGGATCTTCTGTCTCAGCAACAGGGCAGGGTTCTGCACAAACATGAAAACCCTCTGCTTTCATATGAAGATGGTGCAACGACAATAGATTGCTTTCGACCTTCCAACTGAAGTCTGTAATGTTACCTTAGCAGCCAGGCGTCCCTCCACCAAAACAATGTACTCCTGCCATTAGAACAAGTTTGTAGCGTGGTGTACAGACAAGTTGATTCTGTTTCTGCACCCCTTTCTCAAGTCCTGTTTATTCTTAGTTCACCCTAGCAGGGCACCATGCTTATCCAAGATGGGACCAGACGGGTCTATCTTATTCTTGCATAAAAAGCATGAGATGGGATTATTATGCAGACAAGACAAACATGGTAACCATTACAAAAATGTTCCAAAAGATTAACAGGTCAACCATTATAATGTTATTATGTTGGTATATTCCTATCTGTCACTACCTACACTGTCGAGAGCATAGTGGGAGTACCGTTTACCAGATCAACTGGGATTGCCTAACCTCTCATACCTGGGTAACATGTACTGGGGAGCCATGAAGCCGGTGTGGTGTTGTGCCGGCTATTGTCCTGTGCAGGGTAGAGGTAGGAGTCAGCAAAGCTGCATCTTGGCCACTATGAACCACATTCAAGGATAATCCCAGCTGAAGTTCTCCTATGCTGAATGTAGTACAGAGGCAGTTTTTCTAATTCAAGCACTGTTCGTGTCGATTTGTCATTGGTGTTGGGAAAATGTGAAATATCTGTAAGTGAAGAGCTGTCTCCACGGACAATCAATACTAGGGCATCACGTTCTGTGTGCCCAGCCTTGGAAGGGGCAGCAACACTTACAAGAAACAAGCTGGATGTACAGTGATTTCTCAGTACATTATCATATGAGTGAAAAAGCCATGTAAAAGGCCACCATCAAGAAAGAAATGCTAAATGAAAATGTGCTTTTAAAAATGGAGGCACTAAGCGGGCCTTAATGTGCTTTACAACAGTTACTTACCACCAAAACTACCTTCCTTGTGGCAATTGTCTGCCGGGAGCTTCAGTGAGCTACTGGCAGTCACCTCAAAATCCATACCTTACTATTTATCCAGGCAAACAGGTTCTTCGAAGTAGAGCTTCTTGCCTAAGCTGAAGGTGGCAATTCCCTTTCATGTAGGCCAGTCTATCACCCTGCCTGCCTTTTACGCTGTGCCTTACTGCTCTAAAGAAGAGGAAGGACTCCCTCCACTGGACCCAAACACTGTTGTGATTTTACATCTACCATTCCAGGTGGATGATCTAGGCTGCGACCACTGCATTGGCTCTCAGAGGCCCTGTCCTGGATGTCTAGCAGGAGCGTGGGCTGCCCTGCACACGCTTATGAAGCACTGCTGCCTGTACAGTTGGGTCCGGCAAGACAAGCACTTTGCCTGTAAGGTCCCACAGGAGTTTGTAGTATAAATCAGTGTTGCCGCACCACCTCTGGGTAGCTATTACTTGGGTAGCTATTCTAAGGTAAGGTATCTGCAGCTAGCAGTCTACCAGCTGAACAAGTTGCTTAACTTTCGTAATGCCTTATCTGGTAGTCCGTCTAGCTGCAGATTCCTTACTAACCCACCCACCCATCCTTCCTTCTCTCTGAACAGATTTGAGAGTAAGGAACTGTACCAGTGCGCTTTATGGTTTTACGCTTCTGGCGTAGAAAGTCTCAAAAATAAACTGATGTCATTGCACTGAGGGTAGTGCCTGTGTAGGCAGTGCGCATGTCACTTCCTGCCCAGACGATGCCACCTATCAGTGCATAGGGGTACTATTAAAATAAATTCGGATCCAGTCTGTCATCTGGGAATTATTCTAAGGTAAGGAATCTGCAGCTAGATATTCTCTACCAAATAAGCCATTACTCCTTCTGTTGGAACATACAGAACATACTTCTTGTATTCCTTTACCTCATGGCCCCTGCGGTTCAAGAACACAAGGCATCTACTAGGTCACTCTTTGATTTCTTGCCATTCTTTCAGGCTCAGCAGCCTGTGACACAAAACTAAAGCCCATGTGCAAAATCCTGCAAGCAGTTCACAGGAGTTGGGATGCATTTGTACTTTCTTCAGCAAGGTTTGGACCCATACCATGCTAGTCATTTCAACACTTATATTATTTTGTATTAAACTGTTTTTCTAACAAACTATTTTTTTAGTAAGCATTTAAAACGTGGATACTCAGACGAAAACCTAAAATATGTGCAGCAGTCCAGAAGTGGTAGAATATTTAAGACTTTATCTGCTGTCCTTTTATCTTATGTAGTGGAAAAGTCCAGCCTGTAGGCTGGCATTTTACACTGGTTCTTTTTTGGCCTCTCATGAGGGCAGTTGTAGTGAACATCTTGTGTTATAATATATTTTTATGTTTATTATATTCATTTTTTCTGTGCCTGATTCATGTTTGAGGTTAGCTTAGCCATAAGAGTACTGCTGCCCCAATGATGGTAAGATGTCTGGGTAGGATGGGCACACAAGGTTCCTGCAACCTTACAGTGATATCTTGAAATGCAGGCTTTGCCTGGAAGTTAAAAATGTGTGTAATGTCTTTTTATGTTAACATTCTTTTCACAATTCGCCTTCAGTATGATGACTTAAAACCACAATGCTCCTCCACGTGTCCATCCTAATTGCTTGTTTTCTGATGTTGGGTATTGAGGTGCATTGAGAGGGCTCCTGGGGAATTTGCTAAAATCAAAGGCAAATCACTTCTCCTCCCCCCCCCCCCCCACCCCCCACCCCAAAAAAGAAACAGTGGGAACATGTTGATTCAGACTTTCCTCAGGAGGGTCAAATGTTGCCCTTGAAGCCTTCCCTTCTGTACAGTGTTTCTATGTACCTCTTCTTGGTTAAAAAGGCCGCAGGCGCCTTTGTGGTGGAAGTGAAGGTAGGTTCCCATGCTTCCACGCAACAAGAATCCTCTCAAACTGCAACATCCAAAGCATCCCCCTTACAGTAGTATAGGTTATCTTGACAGGACCCAAAGTACATTCAGGGACATGTTGAGGGGGAACTTCTTGATAGTCTCCACAGTGAGAAAGAGAGCCATGTCACTAGTATCCATGGGGTCTCCACAGATAAAGATCAAGAGACTAGGAAGATAGCATGAGATGCTGCCATCCAATGGAAGATAGTGAACTTTAAAGTTCTCCATTAACGCACTGGCACACAAGCATTGGAAGGATACACAAGGATCTTAGTTTGCACCCCTGAATGATTGGCAGAAGTATTGCTGATGGCAAAAACATGGCTAATCCCTGATAGAAATCTGCCTTGGATGCTGCAGAAATAGCAAGTGGTCAGCTTGCCACTGACATCGCCCTGAGGCTATGCATGTACTTGATTGTTGAAGTAATGTAGAATGATAACATTTTATCATATCCATTATATTAGTACAAAATAGGGTGATGAGTTTACCAATTGGCCAGTTCATATGTATGAGTGCTCCACTATCAGTTTTGTGATACAGCTATGGCAGTGGCCTACTTGACTTCTAGGTGGGTATAAGTGATTGCACACCAGACTGTTGAGGATGATGGCATCCTGCTTTCTCTTTGTCCCAAACACCAGGCCACACACATGAGGCCCGTTCAGGACTGGTTAAAGAACCTGTGTTCACAAACTATGTATGATCGGGAGGATCTAGTAGTTTTGATAGCCAAGGTCAGCAGTTAAAATCAGGTGGTGGAATGCAGACAACTTGCTAGTAAGGAGACTGTTCCTGGCACCACTCCTGCAGGCCATCATAACAGATGCCACGCACACAGGATTGGAAGCATACATAGGCAGCCTCAAAATAAGGTCTGGGGTCCACAAACGAATCAACCAAACAAATCAACTAAATTTTCTTGGCATTGATGACTTCTCTGAGCCAAATGCCGATCAAGACCATACCATTACTAGCACAGTACAACTACAGTGTTCTACCTTAACAGACAGGAAGGAATTATATTTTACCCAACTCTCTGAGCTTGTGCAAGCCATCAGGAGACTGGTCATTGCGAGGAACATCACACTGATAGCAAACGTTCCCGTAATAGAAAACACAGATGCGGGCAAACATGCTAGACTCATGAGGGGAGACAAAAATGATTCATAGCAGACATTCTTCTGTCAGCGAGGAATGCCACAAATCATTGCTTAATTTAAGCCTGTGGGGCCCACAGACACTCATTCGTGGGAAGCAGGCATTTTTTTCCTCTTCAGACAATGAACCTCTTTCCGGTGCTAACTGAGAAGGGGTGCCAAAGGTGCAGCAACACCAGAGCATTTTGTTTCATCAACAGCAGCCATTCAGGAGGGACAACGCCGAAGACTTTCACCTGATGGTGTTTTAGAGTGTCTCAAGGCAAATGATAGATGCAGCCGTGGAAATGGTCTACCTCCAATCATTGCTTTACCCACCATTTCACCAACCTTGCCCAACCCCAGCCACTCCTGTTGGGAGTAAATAACCACATACAAGTGAGTGCTGTACATTGTTCTGAAAGGACACACCTTGGAGTTTAACACCACCAAACTTCACACGTCATGCCATCAGTTGGTAACATCCAAGACTTTTGCAGGAGGAGTTACAAGCACTTTTCAGCACACACACTTCATCCTAACCCGGATCAGACTGCTAAACTTTTACAGACTGATCTACCTCTTGGTTTGTAATAGGAGAGAGAGCCAGGGTTTAGGCCAAAATGATTTTTGTGATTTACACTTGGTCTGCACAGGCTCTTGTCAAGCTGCAGACTTTTGTCTTGGCCTCTTTAATTAGTCCAAATAATTTGCTTGGGTAGACTGAGAACTGGTGAGGGTGGATGTCTGTGGGGCAATGAAGAGGCTGTCGTTGAAAATATGTCTCAGCATGCATTATTCTTTGCAAAGCAGTTCTGTTTCCACGCTTTTGGGTGCTAAATAACCCCATAGTTGAGAATTAGAGTGCCTTTTCAAACTAGGTATAGTGGGTTTATGACAAAGATAATTTAAGCATTTTTCTTCAAATGAGTACTATGCTTGTTTGGTAGCTGGTAAGAAGTCTACTCGAGTTCTCTTCCCAGATCATTGATAGCACCAGGCCCCATAGAATTTACAGGTGTTTGTCTGTTAAACACTAGGTCCTTTATTATATAACTAGTGCACTGTCCCTGTGCGAGAAAAGAATACCTTTAAACTAGTGCACTCTGCGCAAACAGGGACTGCGCAACCTATTACAATTAATAAGCTGCCCTGAGGGCATCGCATTAGTGAAAGGTGGACTGGCTGTTTAAAAGGCAGCAATGTCTGTCTTTCTCTGTGCAGCTGCATCCTGCCTGATGTGATGTGAGGAGACTGAGCCAGGAGGAAGGATGAAGTATATCCTAAGAGGAGCAGACACAGGGCAATTGTCAGTTCCCTTTAAATAGTACTGTTGCAGCATTGTTGTATTTGTCTAACTAATTGGGACTAGTGTATTGCCCATAAAGTTAGTTACTCTGTTTAGGTCCTTGTTTTAGACAAGTAGAAATGCAGAATATTCTGTAATGCTTGTGTAGGCAAATGCCCTGTTGAAAGTGACATCTGCCCATTCTGTAAGGCCAGAAGTTAACCCCTGTTGCTATTCCTGTTTCACTTCAGTGCTGGTACCTGGGAAAGTAATTCATTTTCTGATAGAGACTGCTAACTGCAGGTTCCTCACCTTGGAATATTCACCAGGTGTCAGACTGGATCCAGAATATCTTGAGCAGTACCTCTTCGCACCATTAGGTGGCATCAGTTGGCTCAGCATTGTCCACATTAGAAGTGACATTGTGGTGCTCACATAAGCCTCACCCTGGCATTCTGACATCAGTTCCTTTATTTCCGCTCCAACATTGTAGATCGGGTGCGCTAAGTCAGTCATTTTGTTTACCAACATTCGACTTTTTGGCGGCCATCTTTTGAGCTATTGTTACCAGTGTGCTAGGAATAAAAACCTACAGGATTTAAACTTTGTGTTGAGTGTCAGACGTGTGTGTCTGATCCCCACTGTCTTTTTTTTCTTGGTGTCAGGGCACTACCCCATGGCCCGCTCTGAGTGCAAGTAGATCCACCCCAAACCGATTTGTAAGCAGGCAATTGTTCCTGGTGGCATGGCAGAAGAAGGCACCTTGCCGTTTCTGAAGTTGATCTCTGGGCCGCTCCCAGAACTGTTTCAATAAACAGTTGTTTTTCCCACTCGAAGACTTAATCCCCGAAGTCAGGTTAGTAGAAAAGGTGCAAAAAAGTTGAAGCGTCCTTCAATTTCTTCCCTACAACATTGTGCTTTGACGTTCCGCTCTTGTACTTCACCTGTGGAGCCAATATCAGGGCCTACTCCACATCAGGGCCTACTCCACATAACCCTGAGTTCCCCGTAGCAATGCCCGCCCAATTAAAAGAAGTTCATGATGCTGTGCATGCCATATTCTGGTCACTGTCTCCCTTAAGAACCTTTGGGCCCCACAGAGCTCAGATGTGCACCTGCTGGACTTAAGGCAGTGAGTTTGGCCCTGATGCCAGCCAGGCCCTCTGGATCTGCCCCAGATCCAGACTGACATGCTATAGGAACCTTCCCCCATCCTGGCTGTACTCTAACTGGGCAAAGCCCATCATTCCGGAGTCCGATCTGGCACAGTTTGACGTAGACTTTGGCACGATCAAGGTCTTACCTATACCTGGGCCCCACACCCCTAGATAGACCTGACCTGACCTGTCCTGAAGGGGGATTTGAGGGAAAAGGGTTTGGTCCCCTAGAGGAGGGCTACGAGACACAAGAAAACTGGTGTGAGGAACTGACTTCAGCGGTTTGCACACCTCCCCAGACTTTGGCATGATGTCCCCTCTGGGACCTGTTTTGGAGAATGGCTCATCCTTCGCCACTGAGATCCTTGACCTTCAGCTGTCGATGTCAAGACTGTCTTGACAAAGGTTTTTCACCTAGGAACTGGCTTGGCTGAGCCGCTGCTCCTCTTCAGTTACGCCCTCACAGATGTTCTCCTTGGGGGTCTTCGCTAAATCTGTGTGCTGCATGATTACCAGACTTCACTGCCTTACCCTAGGGGATCCAGTCTTCCTCTTCCATCATCCCTCCAGGAGAGCCTGGTCGTGCAGACCTCCACGTCCAAAGTGAACCCATATGCTTTTCCTTCCACCCCACTGGACAGGAAAGTCAAGAACTTGGACACCTTTGGGAAGCGCATGTTTTTACCTTATACCTGTATTCGGTGGACACCGCATGTTTCTTAGGAAGATACTCCCATGCCTTGTGGAACATGTTGAGTTTTGCTTTGCCACACCTGGTAGTGATCCACTGGGTTGTTTGGGGATGTTTTCACTTCCTCCCCATAAGTTAGCTGTGTTCTGTCGACTACACCCAACAACTTACTAATTTAAGGTCTTGGCTGCTGTGGTAATTGCAGAGAAAAAGGGCTTTTAAAGAATCGCTACAGCTTACCAACATTGCACTCCTTAATCAGGGGCTTTCTAAGCTGTTCCAAAAGCACCCACCTCCACCTTGCCTCGATCTGAAGATGTCTTGCTATAGCTGCCTTGCCATTAAGTTTCAGTGTTAAAAAGAAACAAAAACAGTAGCTGACATGAGGAGGCTGCTGAGGAGGTAGTCTTGTTTCCACCGTTTATAGTTTTTGAGGGTTTCTTTCATATGTTTATTTGATTCACTCAGAGTAAATCTTTATGAAATGTTTGGTTAAGGGAATATTCCCTGTTAAACTTCCATGCGGAAGAACTTGTGCTGAAAACTCTTGCAGACTGGATACTACCTTAGTGTTCCAATCCCTCTGATTCAAAATGTTAATCTAGAGTTTTCAGTTAGACCCCATGGCTTCCTATGTTCCCTGTTGCTAAAACAAATATTGGTCTGTACACCTGTTTCTTTAGGTTTCCATAGGAACGTCAAGAAAAGTTGATAGTTGGAGACAGAAAGCCTGCAGCACAGGCTATTAGGCTCAATCTGCAAAATGCTGCACCCATCTCAGTAGTGAAATATTGACGAACAGACTAGCAGAAAGCTCCTGTTATGAGAATAAAAAACACATTTTATAATGGCAATGGTATGCTGAACTGTAGGAATGGCATTCAAAGTAGTGGTTTGACTGTTGACCAATGCTATTTGATAAACATTTCAGTGTTTAAATGTCTTTATTTACCATTACGTCTTTCAGGGATTCACTAACTGGAACAAGAGAGATTTCAACCAGTTTATCAAAGCAAATGAAAAATGGGGCCGCGATGACATTGAAAACATTGCTCGAGAAGTAGAAGGAAAAATACCAGAGGAAGTTATTGAATATTCAGGTATCCTTGTTTATATATGTGGGACTGGAAATGTATGCCTTTGCTATTCATAACAAAGGGGCGTTGTATTATTTAGGACCTGTGCCTTTCACTCTGCTTGTCATTACGGTTTACATTCAGTTTTATATGGGGCATTGCCTCATTAGTTTTGCTTTTACAAGCCTGTCTTTTCGCAAATTACATTGTCAACTGGCTCACTCTTCACCTAATGCTACATGCTAGTTGACTGAGCAATTTTTATCTTAATTATCTGCCAAGGAGATTCACTCCTACAAAATTTAATTGTGGCTCCATTATGTCAGCAACTGATATTGAATGGGCAGTCTCTGTGTTTCACTGTGTAGACAGTCTCTGCATGGGGTGATTGCAGGTAGTGGACTTGCTGTCGATTTTTAGAGTTCACAAAAGTTTTTTTTTTTTTTTTTTTTCTTTTTTCTGAAGCTGCAATGTTACTCTATGCTAGAGAAAATATATATGGCAAACGGGTACTTCACAACAACTTACAGGTCAAGTCTTTTGGACTTAAGGTGAGTACAGGGTGGCGGTGGGAGGTGGGACCTGCAGAAAGAGGCAGTAGATGCCATCGGAAAGTCCACAGCGGGCAAACTCTAGGTGGGCTTCATCTCTTGAGGGCCTGGGAACCACGCTGACAATGTTTACCCACTTCAGCTTGGGATAGGAGACTAGGGTGCAGTGGTGATATCCAGCATTGGGTTATAGCGGTCCTGGGTCCTCAGTTCTTCTTTGGTTGCCTACAGATGCAGGGAAGCAGCTCCATTGCTCCAAGAGAGGAGTTCTTCGTGATTTGCGAAGCACTGGCAGCTCTCCCGGTTTCTTGGAAGCTGCAGTGGCAAGACAGGTCAGTTGCTTCTTATGGGTTGGGTGCAGCCGGCAGGCTTGCAGGGTTGGCGTGATGTCAGCTGTGCTCTTCAGTTCTTGGGTAAGCAGGCGTCTTTTCTCACTCTTCTTTTGTGTCCAGCGAAGATCTGAAGCCCTGGCATCATAGGCTCCTCTAAATACTCAACTTACAGAGGAGGTGAAGGGGGGGGGGGGAGAGGTTGTGTCAGAAATCTGTTGGTGGCAGGCTACCGAGCTAAAACTAGTCCATCAGCACACCAGTAGTTGGTAGATTTTCAGGAGGACATCTAAGGTGCCCTCTGGGTGCATGTATCAATAAATCCATCACTAGAATCAGTGAGGGTTTATTAATACTGATGTTTGACACCAATCATCCCTAGTTTCAGTGAAGCCATCATGTAGCTCGGGAACTTGTATTGGTTAGTGTCTAACACATGTTTTTAAAATCGCTTCCCTGTTCGATTACTATGTCTAAGAATCGACATACATAGTATGGGCATATTTGCTCATGCACATATGCCCTCACTTGTAATTTAATGCACCCTGCCTTAGGGTTGTAAGGCCTACTGTAGGGGTGACTTACAAATATTATAGGCAGTGTTGGGAGACCTGGCACACAAGTGTGCCATGTTGTGCTTTCACTTTTTGGAGGACCTTGTCACTCAGCCTGCGGTGGTAGTCTGCATGAGATTGGTGCGGAGTCCCTTAGAGTGGCACAAGTTATGCTACAGGTCTTAGGGGACCCTCTTTAGTACCCATACTCTAAGTACCCGAGATACAATTTGCTAGGGATTTAAAAAAAGGTGCTAAAGGCCTGGTCACTTGGGGACGAGAGTGACCCCAGAGGTCTTGTTTGGGGAAGAAACACCGGCACTGGGGACCTGGTTAGAAATAACCCACTGCACAAGCCAGTTGCAAAAGTGGGGGGCTTCTGCAACCAGAATCCAGTTTCCTACAGCAATTAAACTGCATATCAACTTAAAATGGTGCTACTTCCCCCTGCAATGGAATCAACTGATCATGTAGCACTGGAGACACTATCGTTCCCTCTTGTGAAACAATTGGAGTTTTAGGCCTTAATAGTTAAAATGAGTAGATTTGGCAAATATTGCTTATTTTATAAATTTCCCAAAATGTTAGGATTTTAATGTTTTACGAGAACACTTCACTTTTTTATATTAAAAAAAATCATGACTTGAATTGCAACTGGTTAAGTTGGTCCAGGAATACTGATTAGTGATAAATGGTGTTCTCCTTAAGTGCTTATTTCCTACTTTTGAATAAGGGAACAAGCAGGAATGCCAACAAAAATTGTTTTAATGAGTTTCTCGCGATTGCATGTGGGGTTTCGCAGTTTATTTCTCAGTGGTTGGCTTGTGGTGCACCTGCATTGCAGGTCTGCACACTGCGAAATATAAAGGGTAGATTTCATATGTGCAATTGTTTATAATTTTTATATTTTTGAGGTATCTACTTGTTCTTATCGAATGTGATGACAATCACATCGAAATACACATTGCCCCTCCTCTGACTTTGATGGCAGTGTTTTCTATAAAATTGCATTTCAAGTGAGTTCGAAAGCAAAAATACCTAAGTGAGATGCTGGAACTTTGTTTCTAATTCCCTAGCTGCAGGGAGAACCTCCTCTTTCAAACTTAACCTTGTCCTGATCAAAAACTGTCCTATTAATTTCCCTTAAAGCATCCTCCACTATCCTTACTTTCAGGATAGGATTGCCCTTTGCATGTTGCCTGTTTTTCAGCACTGTTTTGATGTTTGCAGTAAAATGGCTGTACTCTACTTCTGTGGTGTAGTGAGATGGTAAATTTTGATTGTGGCAATCAAAAGCTTGTGCTAGCAAACCACTGTACGCACAATGGTCTACTCTCCTGTATCACTTCATAGCCATTAAACGTTTTGTTCTGCTGAAATCACACTGATTTAATTTCTAAATCGGTTTTACTGTTGCCCATTTCAAATGCACCCTCTTCAGCTTGTTCTAAGAATATGCAAAACTTAATGTATTTTGAGTAATTAAACCGTGATGGAGGATCTGCTCATTAAGCTTAACCTTATTATTGAATGTGATGAATACTGGGGAACGTTTGTTGCTTGAGTTTTCCATTTGTAGTTTGCTACTTTAAATGCATTAATAAGTAAAAGATACTGTGAGGATATGATAGCCACACTGAGATCTGGAATTAATGCATGGAGTAAGAGCTTGCATTGTGCCAGTTCCTTCTGTATTAAGATTTCAAAAGGGTTTGAATCCCACCCAAGTAAGTGTTACATAAGATATTTCTGTTTTACAGCTGTCTTCTGGGAAAGATGCAATGAGCTCCAAGACATTGAAAAAATAATGGCTCAGATTGAAAGGGGAGAAGCAAGAATTCAAAGAAGAATTAGTATTAAGAAAGCACTTGACACAAAGGTATACTGAATTTATTTGCAAAAACAAAATGTCCTTAGTAGTTCACCATTGTTACATCAGCGCGTTGGCATATCAGTGTGTTGCCTTGAAAAATAAGCTATCAGAAAATTTCTTAATACTACACTAGAATATCTACATCTGTGGGGCCTTGAAAGATTTATAAAGAGCAATGTATTTCTGAGACAAAATAACTGACTATTAAAGTGTTTTTTGCAATACAGAATAACACTTAAGAGTGAGATCATTAATCTTTTCTAAAATTCTGTTTGAGAATGAACAGATACTTGAGAAAAGGAACTAGTCTGCCTCTTCAAAGGTTGCTAATGAGTCCCTCAGTGCAGTTCCGTGCAGTAACCTGCTGCCTAATAAGAATTTCTGTACACTAGGCTTTGCATCTGTTAAAATTGTGCATGATTTTCTTCGCTTCAGTTAAGTTTTCCTTAGCGTGCCAGCTGTAGGAAAGTGCCTCATTTTATATGATAATAGTTGTATGTTAATAAGCCACACCTAGGGGAGGACGTGGTAGCCCATCAGGCAGAGTGCTGAATACTAAAAAAGATTTGTTCTTTTTTTGCTTAGCATGGCCTGGCTGTGAAAACATGTTGTTGCTGTTTTCACTGTAGCAAAGCCAGAGGTTCTATTGGTTAACATGGGGTTTGCTTGTAACCTTGCTAAGTGCTAATTTTTGTTTGAGACCACCAACGATAGTATTCCAAGATAGCAACATTTTATTTACATTAACCACAACTCATTTCTGAGATTGTATTTAAGGTAAAATCTTATAGAAAGGTGACTATTTATAGTACCACATTGTTGGCCAAACCTTAAATAGCCTTTCCTGTTTAACTGCAGCAGTTGTCACCTGCCACAACATTCTGCACCCTGCTAGCAAGTGTGAAGTGCTCTCAGGAACAGGGAAGTGCTGGCGGAAAGTGGTGTGACCTAATACAACCGAATGACTCCAGGCGGGTGGCCATAAACGGCCCAGCTTCAAAGGGCCTGTCGCCTCAGTGAAGCAAACAGCGATCATACCTTCAGCTGCCTGCTCCCTTGTGTAGGCAGACAGGCTGAGATCTCCAGAAGGTGAAAACCTGTTGCAGAACCGGCTTGCCTTGAGGAGTAGCTCATTGTGCAGGGTACACCGCAAGGGTGTCCGGGGCTCCCTATGAGAGGAAAAGGGCTTGCACCATCTTAGATTTGGGTGAAGAGGAGTATCATGGGATTACTTGTGGCCACACCCAAAGGTAGTGATGTAAAGTGGGAAACGATGCCTCAGAACTACTGCTCCATTGGCTAGTGAGTTCTCCCCTCCCCAAACACAAAGATGGCATATGAGTGGCATCCCAAACACACCTCCCAGATCACTGCTGGACTTGAAATATGACAGAAGGGCTTCCCTGCTGCTACCTGGACGTAGCAAAGAAGCTGCACCAACTGCTGTGCTGCACCTGCCGCATTTAACTTGTGGAAACGAGATGGACGTATGCGAGAGCAGAAGTGACTCCAAGGGTTAGTTGGCTAGCCACCTTTTTAGCTTCAGGATCACCAAAAACTAAGAAACCTTGCACCCCTCAAAGAAACCAGCTGCCCAGAAAAACCTGCCTGCTGCTGGATGCTAGAGTTACCTGCTGGATGACCAAGCCTTAACCATCCTTTGGGACGGGTAGCCAAAGTGGATACTGGTCCCCAGAAAGAAATTGACTTACCTGTAGGCAACAGCTGAGTCTGCTGTAACAAGGAGGCCAGTGGCAACTTGATCTGCACTGGACTCCCCTGCTGCATTTTGAGTTTGTGTCCAAGGACAGACGACCCCTGATGTTTGTGGGTGGCAGGGGTGCCCAGAAGAATAGTTTTGCATTGCTTCAGCATCCTGCATCAGGGGCACTTCTTGGCTGGTCCGTCATACAGGAAAACATTTCAGAAAAGTCCCTAGGACTGCTGCACCCAAAAGATACCTGTGTTTCTAGACTTACGTTGTCCCTCTGACTAGCTCCTGACCCATAATGGCATGTGTTAGTGAAGAGAAATAGCCGTTCTAGCTAGATGGTCAAAAACTGCTAAACCGCTTATGTAAGGAAATGCCTCCTTGGCATGGTTACCCCCTGACTTTTTGCCTTTGCTGATGCTAAGTTTTGATCGAAAGTGTGCTGGGACCCTGCTAACCAGGCCCCAGCACCAGTGTTCTTTCCCTAAACTGTACCTTTACTTGCACAATTGGCCCAGCTCTGGCACTCAGATAAGTCCCTTGTAACTGGTACCCCTGGTACCAAGGGCCCTGATGCCAGGGAAGGTCTCTAAGGGCTGCAGCACGTCTTATCCCACCCTGGGACCCCTCACTCAGCACATGCACACTGCCTCACAGCTTGTGTGTGCTGGTGGGGAGAAAAAGACTAAGTCGACATGGCACTCCCCTCAGAGTGCCATGCCAACCTCACACTGCCTGTGGCATAGGTAAGTCACCCCTCTAGCAGGCCTTACAGCCCTAAGGCAGGGTGCTCTATAACACAGGTGAGGGCATATGTGCAAGAGCACTATGCCCCTACAGTGTCTAAGCAAAACCTTAGACATTGTAAGTGCAGGGTAGCCCTAAGAGTTTATGGTCTGGAAGTTTGTCAAACACAAACTCCACAGTTCCATAATGGCTACACTGAAATCTAGGAAGTTTGGTATCAAACATCTCAGCACAATAAATGCACACTGGTGCCATTGTGGAATTTATTGTAACATGCACCCAAAAGGCATCTTAGAGATGCCCCCTGAATACCAATCCGACTTCTAGCATGTGGCTGACCAGCGTGTGCCAGCTTGCCACAACCAGATGAGGTGCTGGCCACAAAGGTAAGAGTGCCTTTGTCACTCTGTGGCCAGGAATAAAGCCTGCACTGGGTTGAGGTGCTTCACACCTCCCCCTGCAGAAACTGTAACACCTGGCGGTTAGCCTCAAAGGCTCACCCCCTTTGTTACAGCGCCATAGGGCATCCCAGCTAGTGGAGATGCCCGCTCCCCCGGCCACTGCGCCCACTTTTGGCGGCAAGGCTGATGAAGATAATTAGAAAAACAAGGAGTTGTTACCCACCAGTCAGGTCAGCCTCTAAGGTGCCCCCAGCTGAGGTGACTCCTGCCTTTAGAAATCCTCCATCTTAGTTTTGGAGGATTCCCCCATTAGGATTAGGGATGTGCCCCCCCCCCCCCCCCCCCCCCCACCCCACCCCACAGGGAGGAGGCACAAAGAGGGTGTAGCCACCCTTCAGGACAGTAACCACTGGCTACTGCCCTCCCAGAGCTAAACACACCCCTAAATCTAGTATTTAGGGGTACCCAAGAACCCAGGAAATCTGATTCCTGCAACCTGAACTACAAAGGACTGCTGACCTACAAGCCTGCAGAGACGACGGATGACAAACTTCTTTGGCCCCAGCCCTACCGGCCTGTCTCCAGAGTCAAACCTGCAACCAGCGACGTATCCAACAGGGACCAGCGACCTCTGGGTCCTCGGAGGACTGCCCTGACCACCAGGACCAAGAAACTCCCGTGAGCAGCGGCTCTGCTCAACAGCAACATCTTTGCAACAAAGAAGCAACTTTTAAGGAACTCACTCTTCTCGCAGGAAGCGTGAGACTTCACACTCTGCACCCGACGCCCCCGGCTCAGGATCCATAGAACCAACACCACAGGGAGGACTCCCCAGCAACTGCGACCCCCTGAGTAGCCCGAGACGACCCCCACAGCAACACCTGCAGAGAATCCAGAGGCTCCCCCCCTGACCGCGACTGCCTGTAACAAGGGACTCTATGCCTGGACCAAGCACTCCACCCACAGCCCCCAGGACCTGAAGGAACCGAACCTTGGTGCAAGAGTTGACCCCAGGTGATGGCTGTCCCGAGAAGCAACCCTGATCTCCATAGGCTCCTATGTGTTTTGAGCACCTCTTTGACCTCTGCACCTAACCGGCCCTGAGCTGCTGGTGTGGTAACTTTGGGGTTGCCTTGAACCCCTAACGGTGGGCTGCCTATACTGAGGAGACTGAACTTGTAAGTGCCTTACTTACCTCAGAAACTTAACCATACTTATCTTCCCCCAGGAACTGTTGATTTTTGCACTGTGTCCACTTTTAAAATAGCTTATTGCCATTTTAACCTATACTATGTGTACTACTGCTTTAATTCAAAGTTCCTTACTTAACTGTGTGGAGTGCCTTGCATTTTATGTATTTACTTCAAATCTTGTAGTTCTAAAATAAATTAAGAACATATTTTTTTCTATATAAAAAAAACTATTGGCCTGGAGTATGTCTTTGAGTGTGTGTTCCTCATTTATTGCCTGTGTGTGTACAACAAATGCTTAACACTACCCTCTGATAAGCCTACTGCTCTACCACACTACCTCAAAATAGAGCATTAGAATTATCTAATTTTGCCACGATCAACCACTTAGGGGAACCCTTGGACTCTGTGCACACTATCTCTCTCTTTGAGATAGTATACACAGAGCCAACTTCCTACAAAAGGGTTCCTGCACAAGCGGACAATCATTGGCGCATTGCTAAATCCCAGGCACTGCTTGCAAGCTATGATAGGGCACGATAATCCCAGAAGAACACCGTAAATGTGCACAGCAAATTGTCTCTGAAGGTCAGCAAATAATTCAATTAGATGTGCACTGGATGCAGCAGACACAGCTGCACGAGGGGTCAATAACAGCATCATTCTTAGAAGACATGCCTGATTAAGGTGTTCGGGTTTCAAACCAGAAGTCCAATAAGCTGTCCTTAATATGCCCTTTGATGGGGGAGCACCTATTTGGGTCCCAGGCTGACTCCACCCCCAAAACTAATGTTTAGGGGTGGCTACAGAGGCACCATGTCCTCAAATTATACCAACTCACAGCAGCGCCAAGCCTCTTCCTCCTACTCCTGAGGGTTTTTCAGAGGAACATATAGAGGAAGTAGCTCTAAGGGCATAGGAAAAACTACCAACACTCATGGTTCTCCCTCTGCAACCAAACATTGACTTACCTCCACATTTGCCCTCCTCATTCCACTCCAGTAGAGGAATGTCTTCTTTTACCACCAACAAAGGACAGAGAACATCGGACCAATGGGTCCTATTTATATCCAACATGGTGGTCATCAACACCCCCAGACATTTCACCTTGCGGACACAAAGTCAACAGAACATCTCACTGTTTTAAAAGAAGAGGTACAATCTCTACTCTTAAAAGAAGCAATGGGCACTGTTTCCATACAATATCAAGGAACAGAAGTGTACTCTTTATGATTCTCAAAAAGGGCAACACGCTCAGGCCTATTTTGGATCTCAGTCCACTAAATCATTATATTCTCTGAGCATTTTCATATGGTTACCCTTCAAGGTGTAATTCGATTACTACAAAAAGGCAACTTCATGACCTCTCTAGATCTGAAGGACATCACAATTCATCCTGCACATCACAAATATCTAAGATTTGTAGTAGCAGAACAACATTATCAGTTCATAGTTCTAACTTTCGGAGTCACAACTGCTCTCAGGGTATTTACCAAGTGTCTGGCAGTAGTTGCAGCACATCTCAGAAGGCAACACATACATGTATTTCCTTACTTGGACGACTGGCTAATTAAAACTTGGTTCCAAATCAATGTCAGTCTCACACTCAAACAGTAAACCTTCTACACAAAATAGGGTTCACGATAAACACCGTAAAGTCACAACTGCAGCTTCTCTAGATTCAGCCGTATCTGGGTGCTATTCTCAACACACAATTGAGGCCTGCTTACCCCAATTCAGCACGTGTCCACACTTTTCAGTAAACAATCTTAAATACAGCTTAATCAGATTTACACAGTCAAAACGCTGATGTAACTGAATCCTGTATTGCCATCGTCCCTTATGCCAGTCTTCATCTGTGTCCCCTACAACAATGTCTCTCTTGCCAACCGTCGCAAGCTCAGGGTCATCTTCAGGATCTAGTGTTGGTATATTGTACAGCTTACATCTCTCTCCTGTGGTGAAATTCTACCAATCTACTCAAAGGACTGCCTTTTCAAGACCCTGTTACCCCCAAATAGTTCTGACCTCTACCTCCCTTACAGGATGGGGGGGCTCATTTCAACAACCTCACAGTGCAGAGATCATGAGACTCCAGCAACCAGACCATACACATCAGTCTTTTGGAATTTCAAGCAGTCTTTATAGCCCCGAAAGCTTTTCTGCCTCACTTAATGCACAAATCTGTTATGATTCACACAGACATCATGACTGCAATATATTATCTACAAAAATGGGGGGGATGCATGCTCTCTCCACAGTTGTCTCAGCAAGCTGGAGGTGAGCTTATCACCACATTCATCTTCCAGCAGAATATCTCCCAGGGACAGACAATGACTTTGCAGACCTGCTAAGCAGGACGAATCAACAAGTCCATGAATGAGAACTTAACCCAGTAGTCCTTCAAAATTACTTTCAAAAGTGGAGAACACCTCACATAGACCTATTTGCCACAGCTAAAAATTAAAAATACCAAAACTTCGCATCCAGGTACCCACACTTCTTATATAAGTGCAATGCCCTAATGGATCAACTCATCAGGGATATTTGCTAATGCTTATCCACCTCTCCCACTCATTCTGTTCCTGGTGTGCAAACTCAAACTTCTCTCAAAATGATCCTGGTAGCACGTCCATCTGCTCACCAGCCTTGGTTTACAACCCTAGTGAATCTCTCCCTAGTACCTCACGAGAGACTGCAACAGACAGGATCTTATCACAAAATCTACAACAGATAATACATCCAGATTACAAATCACTCAACCTTGCGATATGGCTCCTGAAGGCATAGAAGTTGGTTACCTTCAGTTACCTGCAGAGTGTATGGACATTCTAAAACAGGCACGTAGACCAATGGAAACATTTTGTCTTACTCTCAATCTAAACACGTTGATCCACTAACCCCATCATTGCAAGATATTCTTTGTCATTCGCTTCACCTGTAAAAAGCAAATCTGGCTTAGACATCAATTTGGTTGTACTTGGCTGCAATTGCAGCCTATTTACAAAAAAGACCACATACTTCATTATTAAAAATAGCAGTCATTAAAGCTTTCATGGAAGGTCTCAAAAGAGTAATCCCACCCAGGCTACTGCTAGTGCCCTCCTGGAATCTTAATATTGTACTCACTAGGGTCGTGGGACTGCCATTTGAGCCTCTTCATGACCTATACAATTCCATTCTTGCAAAGTAGTTTTTTTAGTAGCTATTACATCACTAAGACGTGTTAGTGAGCTACAAGCCTTAACGTTAGAAGAGCCTTTCTTTCAAATACATACGAACAAACTAGTCCTTCGTACAAACCCTAACATTCTACCAAAAGTTGTTTCACAATGACTTGCTGTTCTTTTTACCACAATTGAACTCTGAACTCGGTGGCAGACAGAGCACTCCTCACATTAGATGTTAAGAGCTCTCGTGTATTACATTGACAGGATAAAAGGGTTCTGAAAAACTAGGCAGCTTCTTGTAGCTTTTTCAGTACCACATAAGAAATCCTATTACAAAAAATAGGATTGCTAGATGGATTGTAAAATGTATACAAATGTGTGAAGCTAAAGCAAAAGGACAATTACCACTTACTCCTAGAGCACATTCCACAAGGAAAAAAGGCACCACTATGGCATTTTTAGGAAATATTCCCCTAGCTGACGTTTGCAAAGCAGCTACCTGGTCTACGCCACATACATTTACAAAGCACTACTGCGTAAATGTGCAAACTTGTCAACAAGCCAAAGTAGGACAAGCTGTCGTAAGAACACAACTTTAACTCTCACAGGTTAGCCAGAGCATTTTTTTTTTTTAGGAAGGACTGCTTCAGTCTATTCACAGCATGTGTACCCACAGCCACACATGCCATCTAACAAATGTTACTCGCCAGTAGGCATCTGTTCGTGGAAAGTAGTGCTGTATATTCACATGCCTCCTCCCCGGAAACCTGTGGCCATTGCAGTTTCTTTGTACTTGGATATAGTTACTTATATTCACATGAGCAAACTTCATTCTATAATTCTCTATACTATATCTCCCCTGCCTGTGGAAAACAATCTAACAAAGAATTCGAAGTGCAGTATCACTGAGAAGAAGCCACTCGATCCAGTGACTTAAACACTTCTCGAACAAAACAACTTGCAACACTCTGAGCCCAACACTAGATGGCAGGATAACGCACAGCATGTAAATCTACACCACTACATGCCACAAACCGATGTCTACTCGTGATTGACATTTTCTTTCCTCTGTGCTTTACATGATTTAATTTTTTGTGGAGGGGTTGGTGTGTTGTCTAACTTCTGCCCTAAATCAGGGGTTCTTAATTTGTGATTTGGTGACCCCTAGGGTCCGCAACAACTACTCAGTAGGTCTGTGACTGCTTAGAAGACCAAATATTAAGAGCAATAAAGTCTTTATAAATAATGAGTTTTACATTTTAGCTTAAAATGAAGTTTATATCCTCAGATTTGTGGAAGCAGTGCAAGTACAATAAACACAAGAGAATCTGGTTGATGGGTAGACAAATTTAGAAAATGTCCAACCTTCCCATTGTAGTCAACAGTAAGATTATTATTTTTTTTCTGAATCTATTTTAGTGTTTTGATGAATGTTTGTATTTTTTGTGAATTGGTTTGTGATTCAAATTATCAAAATTTGCTTTTGCCTGGACCCTCTCTTCCAATAAAGATCCCAGGTTCTAATAATGGAGTGGGGCTCCCTGGATTCCCATAATGATTGAGAGGCTCCTCAAAAAGTTGAAAAAATGCTGTATCTCCTACTAATGCCCTTGGTTTCTTTTCCCACTGCCTTTTCCATTCCTATGTCCTTTTCATTTTCCTCAGGGACTATAGTGCCTGTACGTAGAAAGACAACTGTGACCTTGTTTATTTAAGAAAAAAACACTAGTAATTTACCTTTACAGGAAAACATACTGTTTTTTGTGGGAAATGCGTTCTGCCATTATGCCATTTCTCCAAAATTAATTTCTTTCAGTCAGATTTCATCAGGCTTGTTTTCTTTATTTTGGAAATTTGTCCTAACAATGTGATTCCATCATGACAAATGCCCGTGTGACCACAGCTATGCAAGAGCTGTTTCATGAGTGTTTGATTCCTGTCTGGTGCTTGGAAACATTCACAAGGTAAGTAATCTACAGTTAAAGTATCCACCAGAGCATTACCAATAAGTCGTTTTTTGTTGTTGTTTTTTTTACTGTAAAAATAAACTGCAGACATTGGTTGCTGCATTGTTATTGTGACTCCAGGACCCCCTGGCAGTCATTTAGCGGCAGCTTTTTATTATTTAGCTGCAGCTTTTTATTCACCTAATGCTTCTTACCTAGGTTATTTATTAGTTTTACTTTTCCTAATAAAATAATTTTGGAGAGATCCAAACAATACAGTTGCGCTTTGCAATGAAACTAAATATGCATTGGCTATTAGAAAAAAGTCTAGACATACCTTTTATTTTTGAGCTGTTTATATGTTGCAAGAGTCCATGCATAGGTTGAACGTTTTCAATCGTTGAATTTTATCATTATCGCCTTTTCGTATTTCAAACAAATCCACATAAGCCTTCACTTGTGTGGACTCAAGTTTATCCTTCGACTACATCAAAAGTAGTTTTTAATTCCTAAAAGAAATCCCCAATTCTAGTAACAAAATGAGCAGCTCAGAGGACATGGTGGTGGAACTCAACTTCACCCCTTAGCCACGGGTGTGGAATTTATTAAACTATCTACTTGTCCATGGGACAGGTTGCTCTTCTTAAATCGAGTTGTCCTGCAAAAAAATCTACTTGTCCCTTTTGTGCTATGTAGTGCAGCGAGAAATTATGCTAGCAGTTTCATCATGTAAGAGCTCTGATAAGTCTCTCTGATTATGCCAGGGCTAAAACTATAGTAGGGCTTCAATACTTTCTGATTTCAATCCCTACTATAGCAATTTGCTTATTTTACCACCTTTCCACAGATCTACATACTGGACCTGGAGGTAGCAGTAAGCAATAGTTCCAGGGCTGGAATGCCTTTGAGTCTGCAAACCTATTAATTTGCATGTTTAAAGGATTTTCACCAGCTCTTTTTTAATCTTTTCCCATACTGAAAAAGGTTGGAAATTTCCTCCTGACAAGGGCAGAAGTTCTTCCAGGGTTGGGAAAAAAGTGGTTGGAGTGAAAGTGAACTTGCAAGCGCTCAATATATTTTCACATGAATAAACCTGCACATGTATTAGCGCATGCTAAAATACAGTTCACAAATATTTTCTAGGAGTAAGATTTCCTGGTCTACTTCTGCAAGTTCTTGTGAATTCATGAAAACCACTACTTACACAGACATACACCTTGGGTACATGTTTGAGACTTTCTTTAAGAATCCGGTCCCTAATTAAGTCTGGTTTAACCACAACATTTAGTTTTTATTAAACTTTTACTTCTCTCTCTATCAGCTGGCTTTACTGTGAGTGATCACATTTTGTTCTTCCAGAAGGAGCACATTGGCACACAAAGTAGTTTTGTTCAGTTGCAGAACTACTGTGGCAGTCAGTGGTGTAACGAAACTGGAGGGGGGCCCTTGGAAAGAACATGGAGGCCCCCCTCCAGACTCAGGGCTGGTCAGGTGTTTAGTGGGCCCACTGGAGGCCAGCCCCCCCCCCCCCCCCCCCCCCCCCCCCCCCCTGCACTGCAGGGGCAACAGGGGCCTTCGTTACGCCACTGGTGGCATTGTCTGCTTTTTTAGACCAAAAATATTTTTTTGACAGTGTTCATTGCAACGGTGAGGGCCTGACAGCTCCAACAACAATAAAGTGTTACAAAAGTCAAGCCAAAACGAGACGCACATTGACGAGACTATAAGAGACTCTCAAAAAAAAATTCATAAGTTGGCTTTGCCAGTGCTTGTTTGTTTTCATGCTTCCCATAATCTTGTTAAAAATGGTAATACTGATTTTCCATTAGGATGTTTTGGAGAAATACTAACATGCATCAACACATTTTACAAAAATGATGCTTCAAAGAAATAGCACCTAAAATATCATTGTAGTGAGTTTCTTTTTTTTTTTCCTGCTTGCATTTTTATATGGAACATTTTATTTTGAAAGCAAAGAATCATCACTGTTGATTACAAGCCTCCACAAAAATTTGAATCTAATCAGAGCATTCTAGGAGCATTATACTTAGCCTCATGTTAAACTTTTCAAATGTACATATTTTTTTGAAACTGTACCAGTTCCTCTGGGAACATTGAGGGACGCCTCCATGAAGAGGACCTCCTTTTAGCAAGGATGGCCAAAAGATTAGCTTTGGAGTGGCGGCTCCTCCCTATAGAAAGGGAGAGATCAGAAATGGGCTTAGCACCCATTAATGTTTGCAACAACTTAATAACCAAGGACAGACCGCAATCTGACACCCCTAAAATCCCCAAAGGGATTGTCCCCAAGTATGAGGAAGGTGATGACATCACCAAGTGGTTCCCAGTCTTTGAGTGGGCTTGTGGACCCAGAAGCTTGAAAAAGTCTCACTGGGGAGCTCTCCTTTGGGAACTGTTCACTAGTAAGTGCATTTATTGTGCTGAGAAGTTTGATACCAAACTTCCCAGATTTCAGTGTAGCCATTATGGAACTGTGGAGTTCGTGTTTGACAGACTCACAGACCATATACTCTTATGGCTACCCTGCACTTACAATGTCTAAGGTTTTGCTTAGACACTGTAGGTGCATAGTGCTCATGCACTTATGCCCTCACCTGTGGTAGAGTGCACCCTGCCTTAGGGCTGTAAGGCCTGCTGGAGGGGTGACTTACCTATGCCACAGGCAGTGTGAGGTTGGCATGGCACTCTGAGGGGAGTGCCATGTCGACTTAGTCATTTTCTCCCCACCAGCACACACAATCTGTGAAGCAGTGTGCATGTGCTGAGTGAGGGGTCCCTAGGGTGGCACAAGACATGCTGCAGCCCTTGGAGACCTTCCCTGGCATCAGTGCCCTTGGTACCAGGGGTACCCGTTACAAGGGGCTTACCTGAGTGCCAGGGTTGTGCCAATTGTGGAGACAAAGGTTCAGTTTAGGGAAAGAACACTGATGCTGGGGCCTGGTTAGCAGCGTCCCAGCACACTTTCAAATCATAACTTAGCGTCAGCAAAGGCAAAATGTCAGGGGGTAGCCATGCCAAGGAGGCATTTCCTTACACACACTGATTCCAGTGTGGGATTTATTGTAAAATACACCCAGAGGGCATCTTAGAGATGCCCCCTGAATAACAGTCCAACCCCTAGTGCTAGGGTGACCAGTTTCTGCCAGCCTGCCACAACCAGACGAGTTTCTGGCCACATGGGGTGACTGCCTTTGTCACTCTGTGGCTGGGAACAAAGCCTGTACTGGGTGGAGATGCATCTCACCTCCCCCTGCAGGAACTGTAACTGGTGGTGAGCCTCAAAGGCTTTTGCCTTTTGTTACAGCACCCCAGGGCATCCCAGCTAGTGGAGATGGCCGCCTCTTGCCACGGCCCCCACTTTTGGCTGCAAGGCCGGAGGAGATAATGAGAATAACAAGGAGGAGTCACCTATCAGTCAGGACAGCCCCTAAGGTGCCCTGACCTGAGGTGACCCCTGCCTTTAGAAATCCTCCAACTTGATTTGGGAGGATTCCCGCAATAGGAATAGGGATGTGCCCCCCTCCCCTCTGGGAGGAGGCACAGAGGGTGTAGCCACCTTTCAGGACAGTAGCTATTGGCTACTGCACCCCTGACCTAAACAGAAAATGAAGCTTTAAAATGGAAAACATAGCCTTTTTTTTTTTTTAAAGGAAAAGCAAGGGACAGAAAGGCCCTTGGTTCCTGCTCTGGTGCAAAACACACAGGGAAGTGACCACCACCTATCCAGCTCCTCCCTTAGGTAGGTGCACAGAGCCCTGCCAGGTGGCCGGTTGATTCTGCCATCCTGAAAACAAGGTAGGCTGAGGCCCCTGGGAGCATCTGACTAGTTGAACCAGGTTTCTGAAGTCCCCGACACCCTCTGATAGGTGGGTCACTGCAGATAGTGGCCAACCCCCTTTTAGGTTTACGTAAGGGCCCCCGAGGGTGGGTCCTCAGATTCGTCAAGCAAGACTCTACAAATTAACTTTCTGCAAGACATCTGCTCCTGGCCTCTGGAAATGCTGCTGTTCTGCCTTAGGAACAGAAACAATATTGTGTCCAGTTGGGAGGGCTCCTACTGCAACATTGTTTCTCCAGCTCCTGCAAGATTTCTGCAACATCTGTGGCTGTGCATCCTTCAGGGTCACGGGGACACTGAATCCAAGAAAGAATCCCCCATGGAGTGAAGGAGCCATTCCCTGCATCTGCAGGCACTTTAGGTCTACAGTGACCAGCTGATGGATCCTGCTGTCCAATGGACATTGAAAGGCTCTGCAACACATGTGGTTCTGTGGTCCTCTCTGAGTCCAACTTGTCTTCAGAACAACTTGGGAGATGGTGGGCCTGTGCTGCAGCCACTGGAAACGGAACCCATGTGCATCGCAACTGTTGCTGTTGCCAAGGCTTGTTGACTCTTGCTCCAGGAGACCTTCAGGCTCCAAGGAGCCCCAGCACTCTGCAATTCCAAGTTCAACTTTCACTCTGCAGTTCCTGTGACATTGGACTCCTGTTCTGTTGTGCTGCTGAGGTCTCCCTGCGACTCCCTGTGCCTGCTGCCCAGTGTTTGTTTTGTGGGGGCTCCTCTAACTCTGGCTGGCTTTCCTTCCTGCTGAAGGCCTGCCCTGGCTTCCCTCTAAGGGTCGAGTCACTAGGGCCTTGCTGGTCCTCAAAAACCTACAATTTTCCTTACAACTATTTGCATTTGCCAAGGCTTGTTGTTGGTCCTGTGGGCCACTGACCCTCCTGCATTATGGCGACCGACACAGGACAGCTCGTGGGTGATTCCAAGGATCTCCTGCAGCTGGACTTCATCCTTCACCATCCTGCAGGAACTTCACCTCAAAGAGGGTGGGCATTGCCTTCCTTCACTGCCTGGACATCTCTAAGTGGTCTGGACACTGGTCCCTTCTTTTTCAGGTTCTTTACGTCTGGAATCCACCTTTGGGTTCCACTGACCTGATCCAATTGTCTGTACAGCTGTACAACCGAGGCTCCCATTGACTCCAACGAAGGTTTCCGACGTCACTTCACCCCATGCACCTAGGCTCCCCAGGTGTAGGTACTCTGATCTTCTAGGTATCCACAGGTGGGGGTACTATCCAACCTTCTTTGTGCCAAGTGGTTTCCTCTGGGTCCATTGGGAAGGATCCTGAATCCATAAAAATCCAACTGCGACGGTCCTGTGTTCGCCTATGGGACAACTCTGCACCAGAGTACCTGTGGGATTTCTGGTATTCATCTCTGGTAATTTTTTACTCCCCCAGCCCCTGGGATTCTAACACACTTACCTTGGTCGGGCACCTCCATTCTGGTCACTTAATCTATGGTTTGGGTCCCCCATAGGGTCCCATGTGTTTCTATGCTATTCCTATTTGTTTCTGAGTGTATATATATATTTTTGTGTGTAGCTATCTCCAAGGGGATGTATACCAGAATTAGTATAGTCCAGTGGTTCCCAATCTGTGCGCCGCGGCTCGCTGGTGCGCCATCAAAACTAGCCAGGGGCGCCGCACACAGTTTGGGAACCACTGAGCTATTTATAGCCCTTGGGCCAGTTCGTACAAAATAAAACTACTCAGTTGTAGCAGCTCTTTTTTAATTTTGTCCTTGAGCGCCCTCTGGTGGTTAAACACAACTAAAGGGATTCTACATTTCACAATATTTAAACAGTTATGTTATAACTACATAAAAATGAGACCTGCCCATTTTACTAGGGTTACCGTCAACCAATATTTTCCCCTTACTAAAAAACCCTATGCATGCTGTAATTAAACAACTGTTACATTTTTATTTTTTACAGTTGTATATAGAATTACAATACCTTCATTGGCGTCATCCCAATTCTTTTCAGGGAGAAAAATGGATGTACTCCCTAGGCCAGGCTTACATCCCCCACCCGCCAACAAAAAGTAACATAATGGGGAGCCGCAGCCAGTGGCCAATAGATCAAGGGAGCCGTGGGTCGAAAATGTTTGGGAACCACTGGTATAGTCATTAGTGTTATAAGAAAGAATACTTTGTTTTTTAACACTGTGTGTTTCTTTCTTGTGTAACAGTTACTGACTGACTACTATGGTGTTATAAGTGATTTACACTCCTCCTTGATAAGCCTGAGCTGCTCTCCACAGCTACCCTAGAGAGCTTTGGTCATCTAGGCACCAAAACACTATCACTAAAGGCTGCTTGGACTCTGTATAGGTGTACACCATAAACTGAGCCAGCCTCCTACACCCTCCTCTCGAAAAACAAATCTGCACACAGAGGAAGAACAGAAAAAGCACAAACACTGTTCCCAGTTGTCGGCAGGTAGATCTACATCAAAGGATATAACGGTCTGCTCATCAGGATCGGTGTCAAAAGTGCCCGCCAAGTATTGGTCTACATCCAAGAGGCCAACGTTGGAAGAATTGCCATCTGATAGACTTCCAGTTGCAGATTCTGTACTGTAGAATTTGCCCCAGGAATAAGTCTGGATCCATAGATTTTTCTCAAGCAGTACCCCTGTGCACTGTTAGGTGATGTTGTTCGACTCCGTGTCCGTCTGCTTTGCGCACGCAGGATATGACGTTGCGGGATCTACAAAGGCCCCCAACCCAGTGCTGTGATGTAATTATCTTTCCACGCCGGCCAAGCACAGATCCGAAGAAGAGCTACCCCCAGTCATTTTTTGACTGAACTATTTCAACGTTTTGCTGTTTTTTTTTTTTTTTCACTCCTGGTGTCAAGATGTCATCACGCAAGACCAGGTTCAAGCCTTGCAGATCCTGTTATCTGACGATGTCTGACAGATCCGCACTTTGTGTGCTTGCGGTGTTTGAAGCACGACCACGAACCGAAGTTGTGCTTGGAGTGTCGGACCATGAATCCGAAAGCTTCGAGGGAGCAGTTGTAGGAAAGTAGGATCTTTTTGACAGTTACCCCCACTTTTTTTGTGGTGTCAGTGTGTTTTGACTGTAGTGCACTGGGATCCTGCTAACCAGGACCCTAGTGTCTGTATTCTTGCCCCTAAATTTAGTTGGTAAGCAACCTTTGTACCCCTACATTTGGCATTCTGGTGTACCCCTGTAAGTCTCTAGTATATGGTACTTAGGTACCCCAGGGCATTGGTACACGAGGGGGCTGCAGCATGTATTAGGCCACCCATGGGAGCCCATGCAACCTGTCTACAGGCCTGCCATTGCAGCCTATGTAAAATAGTGTATGCACTTTTCACCCCAGATATAAGGTTTATCGTATATCCAGGTCACTGCACTCTGACCCAGTGTCACCCCTATGGTAGGCACTGCAACCTAAGGGCAGGGTGCATGTCCCCAAGTGTGAGGGTGCCCCTGCATGAGCAGAGGTACCCCTACAAACCCCAGACACAATTTCTGGGTTTTGTAAGGTGTATAGTGGACACTGGTCTTCACAAGATATCCAACTACTTAATGGCTTCACCGAACCTAGTCATGTTTGGTATCCAACATGTTTAAATGATGCAACTACACCAATTCCAGTTGCACGCTACCATGTACTGTGGGTGTTCCTTAGAGGATCACCCCCTTGTCTGCCTGTACAGTCTTGGAGGGTCTGTGTGCAAGCCAGTGCTGCCGTCGACTCCAGACACTGTTCTGCCCTCTTGCTGCTGAGCCTAACTCGAGCAGGGGAAGGCAAAACAAAGAATTTCCTGTAGAGTAGAGGTGTGAGCGCCTCTCCTTTAGAAATAGGTGCCTCTGGGCTAGGGGTGGGGGTGTGCCTGAGTGCCACCAGACCGATTTGAAGGGCACATTTGGTGACTTCTTTGCATAAACCGGTTTACTCCAGTGCAGGAGCTCCCAGCTCTGGCACAAAACCACACAAAGGATAGGGGAATGACCACCCCCTGTCCAGCTCCTCCCCTAGAGAGGTTCCCAGAGCTCTGCCAGGTGGTCACTTGATTCTGCCATCTTGAAAATACGATGAGCAGAGGTCCCTGGGAGCCTCTGACCTGTCAGTCCACCAAATTAGCCTCCCTGACACAAACACCCCCCTCCCTACAGGTGGGTCACTTCAGAAGCTGTCCCACCCCCTTTCTGGGTTACTTAAGGGCTACCCTAAGGGTGGAACCCCAGATTCATCTGCAGGATTGGCCTGCAATAGTCCTCTGCAAGATTCATCTGCAAGACTCTTTTCCAACCTGGACACTGGAACCGCTGTTGGATTTTACCAGGAACCAAGACAAGACTGCAACTAGTAGTAGGGCTCCTACTGCAACTTTGTCCCAGTGCATTGCAAGGACTCTGTAAGCCCTGTGGCCGTGCATCCTCCAGAGTCACTAGGACTCTGCCTGCACTTAGGACAGCCAAAAGGAATTTTCCTTGGAGTGAAGGAGTCACTCCTACGCATCTGCAGGCACCTCGGCATCAATGACTGGTTTGTGGAGCATGCTGATCCACAGACTCTTCAAGGCTCTACAACAGAGGTAGTGATTCTGTGGCTTTACAGAGGTCTGAGCTGTCTTTGCATCTGAGATGTGGTCCCTCATTGGAGCTGCTGGACCAGAACCCCCTGTGCACCACATCTGCGCTGCGAAGGCTCGTTGGCACTTCATTCCGAAGACCTCCTAGCCCCCAGCATCACACAGCTCCTAGAACACACTTCCTGCTACCCTGTGACGTGGGCATCCATCTTTGTGCTACTGAGGCCTCTCTGCGACTCCCTGTGCCTGCTTCCAGAGATCCTGCAATCTCCAAAGATTCCTGCTGGCTCTCCGGCTTGCTGAGGGCTGGCCCTGACTTTTCGGCAAAAGTTGAGTCCTTCAGACCTTGCTGGCTTGCTGGTCCCCAAATCCTGCAGCACTTTGTGCAACACTTTCAGCTGACCACTGACACCCTCCCCCCCCCCCTGCAATTCGTGGACCAACGCGGGACAGCTTGTGGACGACTCCTGGGATCTTCCTGCATCACCTGGACACCACAGTTGCACTTCCATGACACCCATTCCTAATTAAACCATCTTCAAGAAGGGTGAGCATTTCCCTCCACCACCCCCTAGACAACTCTGTCCTAGGTTTCCTTAGGTCCTCTGTCAGGAATCCACACCTGGGTTCCCACTGACGTGGTCCACCAGTCACGAAAGCAGCTTGACATTTGAGGTCCCCATTCACTTCAACAGGTGGTTCTGACAAATTGACCCCTATTTGCCTGGGCTTCCTGGGTTAGGTACTCCACTTCTCTAGTTATCCACGGGTGTGGGCATTCTTGAACCTCCCTCGTCCCAAAGGGTTTCTTCGGCGTCCTCTGGGAAGGGTCCTGGAACACAAAATCTAACATGATTTACCCATGTTATCCTCTAGCCACCAGTATGGGGATAACACCTCTGCACATGGGCACCTGGGGAATCCTAGCTACTTACCGCTGGTATTTTAGTGCTTCCCCAGTCCTGAAGGTCCTTGGGTGGTAGTTTTGGTTGGTAGTGACTTCTGCATCCCACTTTAGTATATGGTGTGGCTTCCCCATAGCAGCCCATGTTATTTTAGGTCTTTACTTACCTCTTTCCAAGGACAGTTTTATGTGTATATATATATCTCCGGGTAGGAGATATACCAAAGCTAGTTTAGTGCCTGTGTTGTAATAAATACATTATTTTTCTGACACTGTTGTGGTTCTTTCTTGTGTTTACATCACTGACTGACCTATGTGGTATTTGAAATTGCTTTACATCCTCCCTGATCAATCAATCAGGAATTTATAAAGCGCACTACTCACCTGTGAGGGTCTCAAGGGAAGGGGGAGGGGGGGGGGCTGCTACTGCTTAAACAGCCAGACCTTGAGAAGTTTTCTGAAGGTAAGATGTCTTTGGTTTGGCACAGGTGGGTGGGAAGAGTGTTCCACGTTTTTGCGGCGAGGTGCAAGAATAATCTACCGCCGGTTGAAGTTCTGCGGACATGTGGGACTGTTGTGAGGGTGAGGTCGGCGGAGCAGAGATGCCAGGTCGGGATGTAGGAGAGTAGTCTGTTATATTCTGATCCAGTGTTGTACAGTGCTTTGTGAACGTGGGTGAGGAGTTTGAAGGGGATTCTCTTGTTGACTGGGAGCCAGTGCAGGTTTTTCAGGTGGTCTGTGATGTAGCAGAGGCGGGGGATGTCCAGGATGAGGTGTGCAGAGGCATTCTGGATGTGTTGCAGCCTCTTCTGGAGTTTGGCCGTGGTTCCTGCGTAGAAGGCATTGCCGTAGTCCAGCTTGCTGCTTATGAGGGCTTGGGTGACTGTTCCTCTGGTTTCGGTGGGTATCCATTTGTAGATCTTTCGGCGCATGCGGAGGGTGTTGAAGTAGGAGGAGGAGATGGTGTTGACATGCTGGGTCATGGATAGTGAGAGTCCAAGATGAATCCTAGGTTGCATGCATGGTTAGTGGGAGTGGGAGTTGGAGTTAGAGTGGTTCAGAGAGTGGCAGGCCACCAGGAGTCATCCCATGCAGAGAGGGTGGAGCTGAAGATGCGGACTTCCGTCTTGTCGGAATTGAGTTTGAGGCAGCTGCTCTTCATCCATTCGGCAATGGTCTTCATTCCCTCATGGAGATAGGTCTTGGCGGAGTCCTTGGTGAGGGAGAGGATAAGATGGGTGTCATCAGCATATGAGATGATGTTGAAGTTGTAGAATCGGGCGATGTTAGCGAGCGGGGCCATATAAACGTTGAAGAGGGTGGGCCTGAGGGACGAACCCTGGGGTACACCGCAGATTTGGTGGCCTCCAAGCGGAATGGGAGGAGACAGGCTCTCTGGGTTCTGCCGGTGAGAAAGGAGGTGACCCAGTCCAATGCTCTGTCGCGGATTCCAGCATTGCTGAGACGTGAGTGTAGGGTGTGGTGGCAGACGGTGTCGTACGCGGCCGAGAGGTCCAGGTGGATGAGGGCCGCGATTTTGCCGCTGACCAGTATGGTTCTGATGTCGGTGTCCGTGATGAGGGTGTTTTTGGTGCTGTGGTTGCTGCGGAATCCAGATTGGGAAGGGTCCAGGGTGTGGTTCTCCTCAGAAGCGGGATAGTTGTCTGTTGACAGCCTTCTCTGTGACTTTTTCCGGTAAGGGGAGCAGGGAGATAGGCCCGAAGTTCTTGAGGTCCTTTGGGTCCGTCTTTGGTTTTATGAGGAGGACATCGATCTCTGCGTGTTTCCAGCTCTCCGCGAAGGTGGTGGACTCGAAGGAGCTGTTGATGATCTTAGTTGGGGTGTGTAAGGAAATGCCTTCCTTGGCATGGTTACGCCCTAACATTTTGCCTTTTATTGATGCCAGTAATGATTGAAAGTGTGCTGGGACCCTGCTAACCAGGCCCCAGCACCAGTGTTCTTTCCCTAAACTGTACCTTTGTTCCCACAATTGGCACAGCCCTGGCACACAGATAAGTCCTTTGTAAGTGGTACCCCTAGTACCAAGGGCCCTGTGGCCAGGGAAGGTCTCTAAGGGCTGCAGCATATATTATGCCACCCTGGGGACCCCTCACTCAGCACATGCACACTGCCTTACAGCTTGTGTGTGGTGGTGGGGAGAACATCACCAAGTCGACATGACACTCCCCTCAGAGTGCCATGCCCACCTCTCACTGCCTGTGGCATAGGTAAGTCACCCCTCTAGCAGGCCTTACAGCCCTAAGGCGGTGGGTGCACTAGACCACAGGTGAGGGCATAGTTGCACGAACACCATGCTCCTTCAGGGTCTAAGCAAAACCTTAGACATTGTAAGTGCAGGGTAGCCATAAAGAGTATATGGTCTGGGAGTCTGTCAAACACGAACTCCACATTTCCATAATAGCTACACTGAAATCTGGGAAGTTTGGTATCGAACTTCTCAGCACAATAAATGCACGCTGATACCAGTGTGGGATTTATTGTAAAATACACCCAGAGGGCATCTTAGAGATGCCCCCTGAATACCAGTCAGATTCCTAGTGCTAGGCTGACCAGTTTCTGCCAGCCTGCCACAACCAGACAAGTTTATGGCCACATGGGGTGAGTGCCTTTGTCACTCTGTGGCCAGGAACAAAGCCTGTACTGGGTGGAGGCGCTTCTCACCTCCTCCTGCAGGAACTGTAACACCTGGCGGTGAGCCTCAAAGGCTCTTGCCTTTTGTTACAGAACCCCAGGGCATCCCAGCTAGTGGAGATGCCTGCCCCTCCGGCCACGGCCCCCACTTTTGGCAGCAAGGCCGGAGGAGATAATGAGAATAACAAGGAGGAGTCACCTATCAGGCAGGACAGCCCCTAAGGTGCCCTGAGCTGAGGTGGCCCCTGCCTTTAGAAATCCTCCATCTTGAGTTTGGAGGATTCCCCCAGAAGGAATAGGGATGTGCCCCCCCTCCCCTCAGGGAGGAGGCACAAAGAGAGTGTAGCCACCCTCCAGGGCAGTAGCTGTTGGCTACTGGCCCCCCAGACCTAAACACACCCCTAATCTTAGTGTTTAGGGGTGATCCTGAACCCAGGAAATCAGATTCCTGCAACCTGAAGAAAGGACTGCTGACCTGAAAGCCCTGCAGAGACGACAGACACCAACTGACTTGGCCCATGCCCTACAGGCCTGTCTCCAGACTCAAAGAACCTGCACAACGACTCATCTGATGGGGACCAGCGACGTCTCAGTGGGCTGTCCTGAACCTAAAGGACCAAGAAACTCCAGAGAACAGCGGCACTGTTCAAAACCTGCAACAACTTTGCAACAAAGAAGCAACTTTTAAAGAGACTCTCCCTTCCCGCCGGAAGCGTAAGACTTCACACACTGCACCTGATGCCCCCGGCTGGAGTTTAGAGAAACTAACGCCGCAGAGCGGACTCCTGCTGACTCCGACGTGGCCACATTGAGTTGACCTCCCTGCACCCCCACAGCGACGTCTGCAGAGAGGATCTAGAGGCTCCCCCTGACTGCGCCTGATTAGTAACAAAGGAACCAGATGCCTGGACCAAGCACTGCACCCGCAGCCCCCGGGACCGAGAGGAACCACCTACCAGTGCAGTAGTGACCAGCAGGCGGCCCACATCCTAGAGTACGTGGCTGGCCCGAGAAGCCCCCCCCCCCCGTGCCCTGCCTGCATCGCATAAGTGTTTTGTGGGCTTGTGCCCCCCCCCCCCCCCCCCCCCCCCCACCCCCTGTGCTCTACAAAAAAAACCTGGTCTGATCCCCGAGGATGCAGGTACTTACCTGTAAGCAGACTAGGACTGGAGCACCCCTGTTCTTCATAGGCACCTGTGTGTTTTTGGGCCTTCCCTTGACCTCTGCACCCGATCAGCCCTGTGTTGCTGGTGCTGTGGCTTTGGGGTTGCCTTGAATCCCAAACGGTGCCTATGCCCAGGAGACTGACTGTGTAAGTGATTTACTTACCTGAGAAACCTAACCAAATTTACCTCCCCCAGGAACTGTTGATTTGTTTTCACTGTCCACTTTTAAAATAGTTTGCCATTTTAATCAAAACTGTGTGTACTACTGTTTTAAATCAAAGTAAGTTTAAATGAAGTACCTTGCATTTTATGTATTTACCTCAAATCTTGAATCTTGTGGTTCTAAAATAAATTAAGGAAATATATTTTTCTATATAAAACCTATTGTCCTGGAATTGTCTTTGAGTGTGTTCTTATTTATTGCCTATTTGTGTACAACACATGCTTAACACTACCCTCTAAGCCTACTGCTCGACCACACTACCACAAAATAGGGCATTAGAATTATCTAATTTTGCCACTATCAACCTCTAAGGGGAACCCTTGGACTCTGCGCACACTAGCTCTCACTTTGCGATAGTATATACAAAGCCAACTTCCTACAGGGTGCGATGACGGAGCTTGCTTTGTTGATGTGATGAGGGCAGGAGTCCGATGGAGAGCTGGATTGGACGGTGTTCATGGTTTCAATGGTGTCGTTGACAGGGGTCCAAGAGATTAGGAGGTTGGTCGGAGGTTTATTTGTGGTGTGAGTGGTTGCCGGGGGTTGCTGATAAGCCTTGGCTGCTCTCCACAGCTACCCTTTGAGAGATCTGGTTACCTAGAACCTCCTACACTATCATTAAGGGTTGCCTAGACTCCGTACAGGGTGCCTTGCCTATAGGTGTACACCATATACTGAACCAGCCTCCTACAGCCGCCCCTAAAGCTAATTGTGGCCTGGCATTCCGCTCCCAATCTCGGTTGAGAAAGCTCCTGAGAATGGTCACAGAGCCCCCATTCTTTGTCGTCCCTCTTAAAGTCCTTAGGGCAATCGGGTAAGTCAAGGCACAAGAAGACAAAGAATTACAAATGTTCTTCACCCTGTCAGTCACCCGACATGACTAGGAAAAGGAGCGTTGTCGTTCCAGGTCTCTGTCCTTGTAGCCTACGCCTGGGTCAGCTCTGCGCTTCCCCTGAGTTTCCTGGAACCGGAGTGACCCCTGCCCACCTCTGCGAGTTATATGAAGCATTGCACCTCATATTTGGGCAGTCTGACTCCGCCAGAGCTCCTTCGGGTCCCAAGGAGTTGGCATGGGACCTCCCATGTGTTCTTTGTTGGTGGCTTTGGAGGGCACCTATGGATCTGTTCCTGGGTCTTCCCTTCTGCTGGTGAGCCAGGCTCAGGCTGGGGTAGCAAAACAATGGATTTCCTGCAAGGGAGAAATGTGACCACCTCCCCCTGTGTATTAAGTGTCTAAGGGCTGGAGTGGGGTGACCTCTGAGCTCCACCAGACTGCTTTGAAGGGCACATTTGGTGCTCTCCTTGCATAATCTGGTTTGCCCCAGTTCCCGCTCTGGCACAAAACTGCACAAAGAACAGGGGAGTGAACACCCCCCTGTCCAGCTTCTTCCCTATGGAGATGCACAGAGCTCTGCCAAGTGGCCACTTGATTCTGCCATCTTGGAAACAAGATGGGCAGTGGCCCTTGGGAGAATCTGACTGGTTAGGCCAGGTAGATGACATCTCTGACCACCTGATAGGTGGGTCACTTAAGAGAGTGACCAACCCCATTGTAGGGTTACTTAAGGCCTCCCCCTCTCCCCCCCTCCCCCCCCCCCCATCGTTGGGTCCTCAGATTCGTTGAGCAAGACTCTTCAAGGAACTTTCTGCAAAACATCTGCTCCTGGCCTCTGCAACCACTGCTAGTCTGCTTTGGAACCGAAACACGTCTGCTTGTGGTGGGAAGACTCCCATTGCAACATTGTTTCTCCGGATCCTGCAAGAATTTTACAACATTCAAGGCTGTGTATCCTCCTGGGTCACAAGGACTCTGCACCTGGAAACATGAAGGATTCACCTTTGGAGTGAAGGAGTCAGTCCCTTTATCTGCAGGTACCTCAAGACAATGTCCACTGGCCTGTGGGGTCGGATGTTTCACGAACATCGAAAGGCTTTGCTTCACAGGTGGTGAATGTGTGGCTTCCTCTGCGTCCGGCTTGCCTTCTGACCTACTTGGGAGACTGTGGGCCCTGGTTCCTGCCACTGGACTGGAACCCCTGGGCTTTCCGACTGTTGCACTTGCCCAAGCTTGTTTACGCTTTCTCCAGGAGATCTTCAGACACCAAGAAGCCACAGCAACTCGAAGATCATCCCCTGTCCTGTGACATGGGACTTTTGTTTTGTTGTGCTGCTTGAGGCCTCCTTGTGTCAATTCCATGTGGGTCACTCATGCAGGCTCCATCGACTTCTCCTGGCCTTCCTGCATGCTGAGGGCCAGCCCTGGCCCCCTTCCTGGGTAGAGTCTCCTGGACCTTGCAGGTCTCAAAGTCTGCAAATACCTGTTCAGCTCATGCTTACATTTGCCAGTGCTTGTTGGTGACCTGGCTGGTCACTTACCCTCCAGCAATCTGGCAGCCATTGAGGGAAGTTCATAGGGGACTGCTGGGATCTTCTGCAGCTCCTGGAGCACACAGCTGGACTTCCACTTCACCAACTTGCAGTAACTTCACCTCTAGGAGGTGGGCATTGCCACCTACACCACCTTGGCATCTGACAACTGTGGTATTGCAAGTGCTTTACATTCCTCCTGTATAAGCTTCAGCTGCTCGCCTCGGCTACCTCTAGAGTTTTTGCTATCATGACAAATTCACCATCACTAAGGGTTGCCTGGACTAGGTATAGGGTGCCACACCATAATCTGAGCCAGCCTCCTAAAGGCAGTGCCGAAGAGAACCATCTCTAGATGGGTTGTTCTGTGCATTAAACTGCTATGCATCTGTTAAAAAACAACCCCCGAAGGGTTTGCCCATTCATTCTAGCAGAGCGATTGCTGCAACCACTGCGTTAGCACGGGGAGTTCCAGTCCTGGACTTCTGTCAGGCAGCAACGTGGTCAACCTTGCACACGTTGACCAAAGACTACTGCCGGGACAGTCAGGTCTGTAGAGACTGGCACTTTGCCCTTTCAGTCCTGCAGGACTTCTTAGTATAATCTTGGTTTGCAGACCCTTCTCCAGGGATGGTATTTCTTGGGTATCTAGTCTAAGTTCATGAATCTGCAACAAGAAATCTCGATCAGAAGAACAAGCTACTTACCTTAGCTAATGCCTTAGCTGATAGACACACACTCTAGTGGCAGGTTCCTTACCGACCCACGCAGCTCTTTGAACTGACTTCTAGTAACAGGGACTTCCTTTCAGGGCCCTACTCCAGACGCACCTGGGGTCAGTGTTAATAGCGCATCGCTTCTGGTGTGGAAATTCATGAAAAGAAATGGATGGCGGTGCGCTGGGGTGGCACCTGCCTAAGTCCTGCGACGTATCTGGCATACACGACGGACCCGGAACAGACCAATGCCAGCTAACAGTGCAGGGGTACTGCTCGAGAAAAATGTCCAGATCCAGACTGGCACACGGGGGAATTCTAAGGTAAGGAATCTGCAAATAGAATGTCTCTAGCAGATGCGGTGTTACCGAAGGTAATTAACTTGTACGTCGAGACACTGTCATTCATAGAAGGTCGCCATTGAGGCACCATTCATCGATGTCAAGGCATTCACCATTGAGCCAAAAAGCGTCACACAGAATATCGGCATCAAAGCAAGCATCAAGATCACCAGGCTCAACGTCAAGGCAATCAAATCACACTGGCAGTTGATGTTGCCACTGTCACCAGTGACCTCTATTCCGCCATCAAAGGAAGTTTGGTGTCAGACATAGAGACAATCATGGACGTCGAGGAATGTGCAACATACCACAAAGAGAAGCCAGTCCCTCTCTTCAGAAGTTAGGATTTTCCTTTAAGGGGATACCAGGTCTCCAGTTGCAAAATAAACTCTACTACTGACCCACTTATTAAATGGCGTGACCATCAGAGCCCGGGGTCTGATTCTTCTCAGACCTACTCACAATCTGGAGTCTCTGAACGTACACCCACGCAAACACCTAAACCCCCTTGTATGTTTTTCTCATGAAGCTCCATCCTCAATTCCTCAGGTACAGACAAGACCTCTGAGAAGATCAGAGTCCACAGAGATGCAGATCAATGTCTAGGACACCACATAGAAACACACTATCCAGATCTCAATCTGACTGATCTAGATCTTCCTGAGACAGGCACAGGACTCCTTCCTGATCAACAACCTCTTGCTCATTGGTGTGAGATTACTCACCAACTTTCAGACTCACCCTGATGAGGGTCTCTCCTGTGGCTGATCTCATCACTTTTAATGACTTACTCATCAGAGGGACAGCAAAGCTGAATATGGACATTTCCACAACTGTCACTTCATCAGTCATATTCGAGACTCCATTACAGAATGGCTTCAATGCCATTTTTACCTCTGGTTCCAGGTCTATTTGAGCCTGTTATGCCAATGTTTTGACTCCACTATCTCTACGGGCTGTACCATCACGTATACTTAAATACAAGGCTCCTGACCAAGACCCACTTTTTCTGCAATCTGATCCTCATCCAGATTCGGTGATCATAGCTGCTGCAAGAAAAACGCATACTGCTGAGTCATCAACAGTGCCTCTAGATAACGACCGCAAACAAATAGATTCTGTAGGCAAAAAGATGTGCAGCATCTCTGCATCTTTTATGAAAGTTGCCAGCACCTCTGCATTACTGGGGAGTTATGACCGATCACTCTGGGACTCGCTGTCTATTTATGGAAAAGTTGCCAAAATAGGTAAGACCAAACTTTCAGGAGATTTCTCAAGAGGGGTGGCCTGGTTGCAAACCTGGCTATTAGTGCTGATGCTTCTAACCATGCAGCTGACTAGTACTGTCATGGGATTTGTGCAAGACACTTGTCCTGGCTCCGCCTTAGAGGCCTGAAACCTGAGGCTAAATCTACCTTTCACTGGAAATTCTGCGTTTGAACACACGCAGATATGTGGCGAAAATGAAATTGTAACTAGATACTCAAAGCAGTGGAACTCAAAATGCAAGAAATTCCACTGTAGGTTCCAACCCTATGATCGGCGATCTTACCAACAGAGTTCAAACCTCCCACTGGGTACCATAGCGACATCATCAAGCCCAATCACACTATCATCCCAGACAACCAGCACATGGAAAAGGATCTCCTCGTCTATCAGCCTCCTCTCCCAGACACAAGCAATACAATGAACAATTGCTTCCCCCCTTTTTCCCCTCTCTGGAGGGGGAAGTATTGTCAAACATCTGGATGAGTGGTGCAAAATAACAATCGACAAGTGGGTCTTGAATATTGTTAAAAATGGTTACTCACTCAGCTTCAACTCCCCTTCTCCTGCTGTACCACCAAGAATAATATCCTGTTATCAACAAGTCTTATTGCAAAACGAAGTAGACACGTCGCTCCAAAACGAAGCCATAGAGGAGGTTCCAGTCTCTCAAAAGGGGCTGGGAATATGCTTGCGCTACTTTCTGGTCCAGAAAAAAGGCAAGAATCAAGAGTGGAGGCCAATTTTAGACTTAAGGCTACTTATCTACAAAAAGTTGTTCATGATGCTTGCCCTTAACCAGATCTTCCCCCGGCGCCATCAGGGGGACTTGATGAATATCTAACACGCCAGAAAATTAATAAATTACAGAAAGACATCAAACGTTTCAGTAGAGAGAAAGTGTATCCTTACACCAAAGACGATTATCAATGTGAGGGCTCTTCTGAGACTTCAGATGATTCCGATACTTAACAACGGAGGCCCCGCTTTCCACAGAATAGCTCCAGCTCGGATGACTGGAGCGGGGATGAGGGACAGAGACAGAATCGGAATCGCTATGCTCCACCGACCCATTTTAACCCTCCTTCTCCTTACCAGTCGATACCACATTGGCAACCAATGCCTATGCCTTATTTTCAACCACAGCCCCAATACAACTTCAACCCTTTTTTAGGAAGAGGCCGGGGCAGAGGCAGAGGCAGAAACAAAAGGAGAGGAAGAAATGTCCATTGGGCACAGGAAGAGCCTCCGATGATCACCAGAAGCCGCAGTGTGACAAGCCAAAAGAGACCCTAGTGGTCAACCTTTCAAGCTCCACCTTGACTCCACCAGAACTGAACGTCCTGGAGAAAGGTTTAGGCTTTGTTCCTACTCCAAGGGAAGATCAATTTCAACTACACTGTGAGATGGCAGCCCTGTTTCGCAAAGTAAGGCTGCACTTCTTCTTTAAAGACCGTCCAAGTATGGAGACTAGGGGAGATACCAACTTGAGGAATCCCTCCACTTTTATGCCCCCCAGTTCCTCGGTCCCACTGGAAGTACTCACTTTTGAAAAAGCAGTCCGACATGAAATTCAGCACCTCAACCCCTCTAGAGCTTTCCAGAACATCTCCAAATCAGAACGGGTGGCCATCAACTCCTTATCTTCCAACCCTGATATCACGCTAAAACCAGCAGATAAAGGCGGCGCAATAGTGGTTATGGATACCACCTACTACCAACAGGAATGTAGAAGACTACTTAGGGATACTTCCTACTACCATCCTATCTCCACTGACCCGAATCCACGCCTACAACGCAAAATCCGTGGGATGATCTCGGAAGCAGAGTCAGCTGGTTGGATTACCCGGCAAGAAGCGGAATTCCTTGACACAAAGTATCCGAGAACTCCATACTTTTACTGTCTTCCAAAAATCCACAAAGGTCTTCCGCCTCCTGGCCGCCCTATAGTTTCTGGCATTGGCTCTGTACTAGAGCCTCTATCCAAATTGTGACTTTTTCCTACAACCTATCGTACAGAGAACGTCCACCTTTTTGAAGGACACAAAAGACACCTTGGTTCTACTGAATGACATAAATGAGTCTGGCACTACCGATATCCTGATATGTCTAGATGTAGAGGCACTTTATACCAATATCCCACAAGAAGCCACACTCACTGCTGTAGAGGAAATACACTTAGCTGATACATGGACTTACAAAACCCCAGTGAGCTTCATTATGCAATGTGCCAGCGTGGCCCTTCAAGAGAATTTTTTTCAATTTGAGAAGAGTCTCTTCCACCAGATACAAGGCACATCTATGTGGAGTACTTTTGCGCCTAGTCTGGCGTGCCTCTACATGTTCACATTTGAACAACTCCACATTTTGACCCCTGAACAACCATTTTTTTCCAACATTATTGTATGGCGCCATTATATAGACAACATTTTGGTAATTTGGAGGGGCGAAATGGACCGGGCCATAGCTTTTACCCAATGGATTAATACCTTGGATACCCATCTGCGTTTTAGTTCTACTGTCTCTGACAAAGAAGTCTCTTTTTTGGACTTACGAATCTCACTTAGAGATGGGTTCCTTAATTCATCTGTATATCACAAACCTACGGACAGAAATAGTCTTTTACTTTACAATAGCCATCACCCCAAAGCCCTACGAGATAACTTACCTTTTGGTCAATTTCTTAGGATACGACGTAATTCCTCTGACAAAAATGATTACCACACACAGGCCAACACTCTATGTCACAAACTCCGTGAACGTAACTATCCCTTATCTAATATTCGACAGGCAAAAAAGAGGGCAGGTAACATTCCGAGAGAAATATTACTAACCAACAATACCCGTTCCCAGCAGACCAGCCTAACTTGCGTTACTACCTTTACCCCCCACAGTAATCAAATAAAGGGCATTATCCGCAGGCTTTGGCCCATTCTCACCAGCGCAGGTGCCACTCTAGAACGTCCCCTATTTGCCTTTAAAAGAACACCCAATATTAGGGATTTGGTGATCCACACAAGACCCAAAGTGAATCGGACCCCCAATAACTTGGGCACTGGTCAATGGCTCCCAGTGAAGGGGCACTACCCTTGTGGCTCCTGTAATATTTGCCCCTTAACTGACAACATCCAAGAGGTAGACATAGGTGAAATAAAGACCTGGCAACTTAGATCTCATACCAACTGTCGGACTAAGAGTTGTATTTACATGATTACCTGTCCGTGCAATTTGAAATATATTGGTATGACGACAAGGATGGTGAAAATTCGTATTAACGAACACCGTAGCACTATCAGGTGTAAAAGATCTTCCACGAAACTGACCAATCACTTCGTTGAGAAACAGCATGGACCTAATGATATGAAATGGGTGATTCTAGAAACTATGAGAGACAGTATTGATAGCACCAACAAGCTCTTTGAAAAAGAACAACGGTGGGTCTTTAGACTTAAGACCCATACACTTGGGCTGAATGACGATATTCCATGGATTAATTTTATCCGTTAACAATGACACTCAGTTCTAACCATCTGTTCACTATGGTATTTTGTGATTACACAATACCACTATCCTGGCTTTATATGTGTCCCACATCATATATTCATCTACGGCTGTGAGACGCTGGTTTGCTATTTTTTCACACTCAGATCAAATTGGTCTCTTATACATTCCAATATGGCCGACGCGTTTTCATCCCTCAAGATGGCAGTCATCTATCCGGTGCGGATAAGTCCTTTTTCTATTTCCTTCCTTTTTGTTAAAAAACTCCTCGAGTCCAGTATCGACCTGGATACCGGGTGCGAGTAATGGCGTAGGTTTTCCGGCAGTGACCGCTATCTCCTAAAGTAAGTGCCCTGGCTGACATGTGCCATTCTCTTTCGGCACCTCTGCGACGCATTTTTTCCTTCTTTACGAGCCCGGATACTCGACGGTTTCCCTTTGGGACTCCCCCGTCCGTAATGTGTGTCCTGGCTCGCAGCGTGCAGACCTAACGCGGTAACAGCTTTATATTACTCGCGATTATACACGCGCTGTTATTTTGTCTTTATCATGCTTTCCCCTTCCATTTTTCAGCACGATCGGTTGTATTTACAGAAACACCCGATCTTGACAGCACCACATGGGCGTCACTACCGGGGGTGTTTCATTATTGAAACCTGGTTGTTTCATTGCTGCAACTTGTTTTCTTTTTCGGTCATGCTTTGACAGATAGGAATACTCTGTTATTTCTTATGTTCCCTTTATATTTGAGATTAATCTAACGTTTGGACACAGGAGCATAGTAGTGTATTTTATTTACTATTTCATCATGCTGTCTAACTAGTTTTAATGGAGTTCGTAACTTTTCAGTGACATTTGTTTTCATGTTCCTCTTTTGTGTACATATATCTAGATCAGAGTTGATTTTTTTAGCCTGGACTCCCCCGATGTGGCCCTACCATTAATTGTTGGAGGGTTAGCAATCTGGATGTTTTTCTGCCTTATTGGCCTTTCACTTGTCCTTGCCCGTATAAAATGTTCATATACCACTTGGCACTTGAGTGTTTCTGCACTTCAAATTTGGGGTTGCACTATGTAATTTAGTGTGAAGTTTTTCCTGTATATGAACTACGTTATGCTAATTGTGGTTTCTTTCTTTTACATTTTTCTAGGTTTTTTGACTATCATATGTGTGGAATTTCCCACGTTCTATAGGATTAGGTATGTTACTAGGTCCTGATGAATCGCATAAGTTAATTCTTCTATAAGTAGCGAGAAACATGTCGACCCACCACATAGAGTGACACAGGGGACCCTGTGTGCTCTGTCTCTTATATGCCACTTTTCTCTAAGAGACATTGGCCCTCATTCTGACCTTGGCGGGCGGCGGAGGCCGCCCGCCAAAGTCCCGCCGTCAGGTTACCGTTCCGCGGTCGAAAGACCGCGGCGGTAATTCTGACATTCCCGCTGGGCTGGCGGGCGGCCGCCTTCAGGCCGCCCGCCAGCCCAACGGGAAAGAGGCTTCCACGTTGAAGCCGGCTCGGAATCGAGCCGGCGGAGTGGAAGCTGTGCGACGGGTGCAGTTGCACCCGTCGCGTATTTCACTGTCTGCCAAGCAGACAGTGAAATACTTGTAGGGGCCCTCTTACGGGGGCCCCTGCAATGCCCATGCCAGTGGCATGGGCACTGCAGGGGCACCCAGGGGCCCCGCGACCCCCCCCCCTACCGCCATCCGGTTCCCGGCGGTCGGACCGCCGGGATCTGGATGGCGGTAGGGGGGGGGTCGGAATCCCCTCGGCGGCGCAGCAAGCTGCGCCGCCTTGGAGGATTCAATGGGGCGGCGGTACACTGGCGGGAGACCGCCAGTGTTGCCAGTCCGACCGCCGCTTTACCGCCGCGGTCGGAATCCCCATTGGAGCACCGCCGGCCTGTCGGCGGTGCTCCCGCGGTCCTCCGCCCTGGCGGTCTTTGACCGCCAGGGTCAGAATGACCGCCATTATTTTTACCATACCGATGTGTATTTCTGTGGGGTTTGTGGTCATTATTCCACTAACTCCCCCCCCTTTTTTCTGGTTTTTAATCTTGTCAGCGGTATAAATATAAGAATTAAAATTATTAGTAGTTACCTCTAGACATTTTTAATTTTTCTATTTACCAATCCTTTACTCCTTTGTCTCTGACCGGCCACACTCGATTCATAAAAGATCTCTGGCAAAGAGCCCCCCTGTGGGGCCCGTCAGGCATTGCAGCGCCGGCCTGACGAGGAGCTAGCCCTATGATGAAGCATGTCACCGGATGGTGAGTGAGGGCTCTTGCTTCGAATACCTTTGGTTCTCAATCACTGACCAAAGCTTCTCACTTGAAAGAAACTCACAATTAGATGGAACCCTGTGTAATCTGTATTTGATTGACTGTTAGCGGGAACTTTACACACGGGACCAGGAGCTAGACTCCGAATTTCCAATTTTTTGCCCCTCCTCTGTTGTTGTTTTGAGGACTTGATGTGTGCCATTGATTTTCTGGATGCCTACTTCCTCATTCCAATCACCAGGAAACATCAAACGTTTCTGCCCTTCAGAGTGGCATCCAATTACTCCCAGTACAAAGTGTTGGGCTTCGGGCCCAAATCAGTACCTCACACATTCTCAAAATGCATGGATGGCAGTAGTCGCTGCATACCTGCAGAGGAAGAAAATATTCATTTACTCTTACTTCGACAACTATTGAATCAAAAGCTACTCACCAGTGCTAACGCAGGAACATTTTCAGATCTATCTCAAAACCCTACAAGATCTGGGCTTAAAAGTCAACTTCAAAAAGTCTATACAAATACTGTCTCAAAGAATACACTACTTGGGAGTGTCCCTAGATAGACACAAGTGTGCATCCTTTGGAGGAGAGATCCTCAATACAAAATGTTGCACTCCTCCACATTCCTTGTTACGGTGCCTCAGGGCACTCAGCCAGTGTGGAGATGACTACCCCATCCACACCAGGCCCCACTTTTTGGCGGCAGGTCCAGTGGGAAAGTTAATAAGCACAAGGAGTGTCCACCCTAGCTGGGACCATCTCTAGGGTGCCCAGAGTGGAGGTGAATCCCTCTTGGCAGAACTCGCCATCTTGTTTAGGAGGGAGATAGCCACTAGTGTTTAGGTATGTGCCCCTCTCCCCAAAGGAAGAGGGCACAGGAAGGGTGTAGCCACCCTTGGGGTCAGCCATTGGCTACTGCCCTCTGACCCTTGTAATGCCCCTAAATATAGTATTTAGGGGCACCCCTGAACCTTGCTCTTGAGATTCCTGACCACCTTAAAGAAGGACTGAAGAGCTGCACCAGTAGAGAAGTCTTCAAACAACAACTGACTTGGCCCCAGCCCTACCAGCCTGTCTGCAGCTTCAAGATTCCTGCTACAAAGACATTGGATCCTGCCTTACCAGCGACCTCTACAAACCCCTAGAGGACTGCCTGCTTACCTAATGACCAAGAACTCCCAAGGACAGCGGTCCTGTCCACAAAGGAAAATACAACAAGGACTCCAGAGCCCTTCTTATCCAGGAGTCATGGCCACTCTGCGCATGGCGCCAATGGCCTATGTCCATGTGTCTCACCAGTCCAATGAAGGTCCCCAGGTGATTCTAACCTAGAGTCCACCCTGGGTTCACCCCTCCTGAGAAACATGACGACGCCTGCAGCCTAAATCCAGAGGAGCCTCCCGGACTGCGACTGGCTCTGGTAAAGATTCCCTACACCTAAAGTTACCCCTGCACCTGCAGCCTCCTGGCCTTGCAGAATGCAACCAACAGTCCATCAATGTCCACTGGGATCTCTACTTACCTGTCCAGCCGTTGGTTTTCTTCAGCCAACTCCCTAGACTAAGATGGCAGCCTCTTTGTGACACCTGATTGTTCCACTTTGAAAAGCATTGGACGCCCAATTTTGTTTGCACCCTGCGCCCGGTGCCCCCTTTGCTGCTGAGGATGTTTGGTGCTGACCTGTATCCCCTCGGTACTGATCCAAACTCCCAAAGGATTCCAGTGGGCACCAAACACCAACTTGGACCTCTGCATCCAGCCGGCCCCGTGTTGCTGGTAGTGCACCCTTGGTGTTTTTCTATACTTTGGCCTGTGGACATCTTAACCCTGTAGACCGTAAGTCTAGTACTTACCTGTAAGCTGTGTATGTACTTTTTCCCCTCCTAGAACTACATTGCTTTCAATGAAGATTGCACTGTCTACTTTTGATATTCAAAAGTATTACTTGAAAACTGTTTTACCTGTGAATTAGAAACAAATTTCCTTTGATACTTGAAAGTGATTCTTTCTTGAAATTGTACCTACCTGCAACAAAGATCCTTTTGGGAGTTCTAGAAATGAAGTTACTGTGTATTTTTATACATAAAACGTGGGTTTGAGTCATTGAGTGTGTGCCTCATTTCTTGACTGTGCACAGCAAACGCTTAGCACTACCCTCTGATAAGCCTAACTGCTCGACCATCTACCACAAAAGAGAGCACTAGTATTATCTATTTTAGCCTCTGGGGAACCCTTGGAGTCTGTGCCCAATATACCTCACTTTAGTATTGTATATACAGAGCCAGCTTCCTACAATATGATCTTCTTTGTCAACTATGGCCCAATGAGAACTGGTATAGCTTCTGTAAGGAAATGCCTCCTTGGCATGGTTACCCCCTGACTTTTTGCCTTTGCTGATGCTATGTTTTGAATTGAAAGTGTGCTGAGGCCTGCTAACCAGGCCCCAGCACCAGTGTTCTTTCCCTAACCTGTACTTTTGTTCACACAATTGGCACACCCTGGCATCCAGGTAAGTCCTTTGTAACTGGTACCCCTGGTACCAAGGGCCCTGATGCCAGGGAAGGTTTCTAAGGGCTGCAGCATATCTTATGCCACCCTGGGGACCCCTCACTCAGCACAGACACACTGCTTGGCAGCTTGTGTGTGCTGGTGAAGACAAAACGAGTAAGTCGACATGGCACTCCCCTCAGGGTGCCATGCCAAACTCACACTGCCTATGCAGTATAGATAAGTCACCCCTCTAGCAGGCCTTACAGCCCTAAGGCAGGGTGCACTATACCATAGGTGAGGGCACCAGTGCATGAGCACTGTGCCCCTACAGTGTCTAAGCCAAACCTTAGACATTGTAAGTGCAGGGTAGCCATAAGAGTATATGGTCTGGGAGTCTGTCACACACGAACTCCACAGCACCATAATGGCTACACTGAAAACTGTGAAGTTTGGTATCAAACTTCTCAGCACAATAAATGCACACTGATGCCAGTGTACATTTTATTGTAAAATACACCCCAGAGGGCACCTTAAAGGTTCCCCCTGAAACCTTAACCAACTACCTGTGTGGGCTGACTGGTTTAACAGCCTGCCACACTCGAGACATGTTGCTGGTCACATGGGGAGAGTGCCTTTGTCACTCTGTGGCTAGTAACAAAGCCTGCACTGGGTGGAGATGCTTATCACCTCCCCCTTGCAGGAGCTGTAACACCTGGCGGTGAGCCTCAAAGGCTCACCCCCTTTGTTCCAGCGCCACAGGGCATTCCAGCTAGTGGAGTTGCCCGCCCCCTCCGGCCACGGCCCCACTTTTGGCGGCAAGGCCGGAGGAGATAATGAGAAAAACCAGGAGGAGTCACTGACCAGTCAGGACAGCCCCTAAGGCAACCTGAGCTGAAGTGACTGACTTTTAGGAATCCTCCATCTTGCAGATGGAGGATCCCCCCCAATAGGGATAGGAATGTGACCCCCCTCCCCTTGGGAGGAGGCACAAAGAGGGTGTAGCCACCCTCAGGTCTAGTAGCCATTGGCTACTGCCCTCCCTGACCTAAACACACCCCTAAATTCTGTATTTAGAGGCTCCCCAGAACCTAGGAACTCAGATTCCTGCAACCTAAGAAGAGGAGGACTGCTGAGCTGAAACACCCTGCAGAGAAGACGGAGACACCAACTGCTTTGGCCCCAGCCCTACCGGCCTGTCTCCCCCCCCTTCGGAAGAAAACTGCTCCAGCGACACTTTCCCCAGGACCAGCGACCTCTGAAGCCTCAGAGGACTGCCCTGCTCTAAAAGGACCAAGAAACTCCAGAGAACAGCGGCCCTGTTCACCCAAGACTGCAACTTTGTTTCCAAAGAAGCAACTTAGACAACTGCATTTCCCGCCAGAAGCGTGAGACTTGTAACTCTGCACCCGATGCCCCCGGCTCGACTTGTGGAGAACCAGCACTTCAGGGAGGACTCCCCGGCGACTCAGACTGTGAGTAACCAAAGTTGTCCCCCCCTGAGCCCCCACAGCGACGCCTGCAGAGGGAATCCCGAGGCTCCCCCTGACCGCGACTGCCTGACTCCCAGATCCCGACACATGGAAAAGACCCTGCACCCGCAGCCCCCAGGACCTGAAGGATCGGAACTCCAGTGCAGGAGTGACCCCCAGGAGGCCCTCCCCTTGGTCTCCCATTGATTCCAATTGAAAACCAGACGTGTGTTTGCACACTGCACCCGGCTGCCCCCGTGCTGCTGAGGGTGTACTTTCTGTGCTGACTCGTGTCCCCCCCCCCCCCCCCCCCCCCCCCCCCCCCCGGTGCCCTACAAAACCCCCCTGGTCTGCCCTCCGAAGACACGGGTACTTACCTGCTGGCAGACTGGAACCGGGGCACCCCCTTCTCCATTGAAGCCTATGCGTTTTGGGCACCACTTTGAACTCTGCACCTGACCGGCCCTGAGCTGCTGGTGTGGTAACTTTGGGGTTGCTCTGAACCCCCAACGGTGGGCTACTTTGGACCCAAACTTGAACCCCATAGGTGGTTTACTTACCTGCAAGAACTAACAATTACTTACCTCCCCTAGGAACTGTGAAAATTGCACTGTCTAGTTTTAAAATAGCTATATGTGTTTTATTTGAAAAGTATATATGCTATTGTGATTATTCAAAGTTCCTAAAGTACTTACCTGCAATACCTTTCATGCAAAGTATTACATGTAGAATTTGAACCTGTGGTTCTTAAAATAAACCAAGAAAATATATTTTTCTATACAAAAACCTCTTGGCCTGGAATTGTCTCTGAGTGTGTGTTCCTCATTTATTGCCTGTGTGTATGTACAACAAATGCTTAACACTACTCCTTTGATAAGCCTACTGCTCGACCACACTACCACAAAATAGAGCATTAGTATTCTCTTTTTGCCACTATCTTACCTCTAAGGGGAACCCTTGGACTCTGTGCATGCTATTCCTTACTTTGAAATAGTGCATACAGAGCCAACTTCCTACAGCTTCTTTTAAGCAAACCATTTCTAGGTTGAGTGTTCTTTGTAGTGCTTGCCTACCAGTTAACCAAGTGCTTACCTTTTAGACCCAAGGCCCAATCTACGAGCAGGTAAAACAGCTACTGCTGCTCTAAGAAATTTACCCATTGTGGAAATTTGCAAAGCTGCAACATGGAGATCGTGTATATATTTGCTAAGCATTATTGTCTTTACTCAGGCAGATGCTCAAGTAGGGCAGGCTTCTTTAAGAAATCTCTTTGGCTAATTGGTTTTCATCTGCTATTCAATGGTTCTATTCGTCCACAGTGGTGTGGGTTTGGCTAGCTATCCTAGTCAGTGCTTAGGACTACTGAGCATCCCCTGAAAGAGAAGTATACATTGCTTACCTGTAATCCTAGTTCTCTTCCAGGTGAATACTCGTCAAAGTCATAGGCAACCCTCCCCGGATGAATACTCAAGACAGCACTTGTTATATCGTTTATCCTCTTAATTTTCATTTCACCGTGGAAAAAAAAAGACCTGACCTAACTGCCATCTGTGGGGCCTGATGGGATTCAGGAGGTCCTTGAGGTCTTAAAGGCACAGTGCCAGTTTTCTCTTATGGTTTTCAATGCAGCCTATTTGCTAATTTTGCATTCCATTCCCTTGTCTTTTCCTTTAAAATAAAGGCTATGTTTTACATTTTAAAGTTTTATTTTCTGTATTTCAGAAGTGTTGAATGGTTGTGGCGCATTTTAAATGAAAAACACAATGTAATTTGGAAATGTTTAGCCTCTATTTCTATAGGCTGTGTGTGTGTTTTGGAGTACTACGTACATTAATGAGATTAAACATACATACATATATTATATTTAATATGTGCTCTGGGGTCCACACGTGTGGGCAGGACTATTCCGTGCTTATGACTTGGAGTATTCCCCTGGAAGAGAACTATAATTTTCAGGTAAGCAATTTATCCTATTTACATTATCTTAGTTTGTGGGAAGGTGGATCACGATCTTTTTTTCTTTGACTTTACGCATACAGTATGATGTAGAAGACTCGGTTTTAGGCAAGTGCTTCTTTTAACTAAGGTTTTGAAAGTGAGAAACATTATTCTTATTTTATTGTATATTTATAAGCCTTGCTATGAGTTAATAGCTGTGTTTATATTATGTACCATTTTATGGGCATTTTATCTTTGCTTCCATTAAACTTTCATTGTCATTGGTGATTCTAGTGGATGTTTCAAATGTCCTCTTTCTGTCATTCAGAGCCTTAAGTTCTTTTGTGCAAAATCAGTTTTCCTTTTTCAATCATGTACGAAGCTGGCTCTCTATATAGTGTATTAAAATTAAGTGCATTGTGCAGATAGTCCAGTGGATCCTCAATATTGCAGAGGCAAAAATAGATAGGACTAATGTTCCATTATGTGGTAGGGTGGTCGAGCAGTTAGGCTTATCCTAATTCAGAGACAGGTGCCCAATGTTAACCAATGGAGACTCTGCGTGAACGCACATGTGCTGCTCATGGGTGAGTAAAGCGGTTTCAGAGGTCGATTTCAGAGTGGGTGCAGAGTGCTAACAGTGTCCGGCACCCAATGCAAATCAATGGGAAAGATCAGTTTTGTAAAAAGGCTGTAGGCTCGAGCCATGAGGCTGAACAAAGAAAACCCACAGCTGCCCAGGTAATTTCAGATGCTAGGGAATGTAGGGACATTGATGGTCCAACTCCTCGAGGCCCATGGGCTCCAGATATAGGGGTGTCTTTTGGTGTCTAACAATTTACTGGGCAGGTCGTGGTCAGGGGTGTGTCTGGTTTGAGGCTGTAGGCTTTGAAGCAGACTCCGGTAGGGGTCTGGCAGAGGTCAGCTCACAGTAGATTCAGAAATGCTCAGGAACCTTCACAGGACCAGTGGGTCACTTGGACTCGGGCCTCGGGCCTTGGGCATCGGGTGCAGAGGTGTATCCGGAGGTTGGTTCGGGGTTCCTCAAGGCAGGGTTATTTTTATTTTATTTTTTTAAGATGGTTTCTTCTTGAGCAGGTCCGCTGTTCTCGGGAGACCTTGATCTTTGTTGTAGGCAAACTGTCCTCCCAAAGCTTTGGAGGTCAGTGGCCTGCAGGGCAGGTCATCTTTTGGCACAAGATAGTCAAGGGCTGCAGACCGGCCAGTAGGGCTGGAACCAAGTCAGGTGGTGTCTGCTGTCTTTTCTGCTGGTGTGACTCCAGCTCTTCTTAGGTCATCAGGAATCTGAGTTCTAGGGTTCGGGGTGCCCTCTAAATACTCAATTTAGGAGCGTTACAGGGAGTGCCAGGTGGTAACCTATGGGCTGACCACCTTTAGGGTGACTACACACTTCTTATTGCCACTTCCACTGGGAAGTGGGCATAGCCTTAGCCCTAACCCTAATGGCCTAATTCCTTCCAAACAAGATGGAGGAATTTAAAAAGTAGTGTCCACTTCAGCTCATCCACCTTAGGTGGGACTGACATGAAGTTGGGCACTCCTCCTAATTTAACTGATTTTCCCACCTGTGCTGCAGCCATGTGTGGTCAGGACTGGGGTGTGGGTCATCTCCACCATCTGTAGAGACCTGGGTCACACTTCAAATACTACAAGGCCTTTGAAGCTCCTCTCCCTAGAATGTCCATCCTGCCTGGAAGAAGAGGTCACGCCTCTGTGCAGAGCAGGCCTTTGTTCTGAGCCCTCGAGAGCACTGGCTCTTATCTCAGGGGGCCAGAATTATGTCTAAGGTTGCTAAACTGATTTTGACCAGTCCGTGTCCATGCTAGGAGTTGGTAGGTTTTCAGGGGGCACCTCTAAGTTGCCCTCTGAGGTTGTGTTTTAATAAACCCATCACTGGAGTCATTGAGAGTTTATTAATACGAGAAGTTTCATACCAAACATCCCTGTCTTCAGTGAAGCTGTCATGTATTTAGGGACCTCGCAATGACCAGTGTCCAGCACCTGTACCTAAAATTGGCTGCACTGTTCACATACTATGTCTGAGAATCGACAAAGACATAGCAGGGGCATATCTGCTCATGCAGGTATGCCCTGACTTGTAATATAAGGCACCCTGCATTTAGGGCTGGAAGGCCTTCTAGAGGGGTGACCTACATAGATTGTATGCAGTGTAAAAGGGACAGGGCACACAGGCTGTGTGCCATGTTGTGTTTTCATTTTGGTCTACACCAAGACACACAGCCTGCGAAAGCATCACTTTGTGCTCTTATTGAGAGGGTCCCTGAGGCTGGCACAATTCGTGCTGCAGCCCTCTGGCCTTCCTTTAGAATCCCATGCCCTAGGTAGCAGGGGTACTATTTACTAGGGACTTACAGTGGGTGCTAAAGTTTTGACAATTGGGATAAATGACTGCCGTTTTGGAGGAAAGAGATCTGGCACTGGGGACCTGTTTAGCAGGGACCCAGTGCACTTTAAGTCGGAATTGCACCAGAAACCAGGCAAAAAGTGTGTGTGGTGTGACCATGTCAAGAGGCACTTTTCTACAAGTCAGTTTTAGGGTTTTATAAAACTTCTTCTGCATGGTTTTGTCCATGAGATCAAACAGTCCCATTTTACACTACAAAATTTAGTACCCTTTAGACAAACCGATGTCCATAGGCTTTTAACTGTGCTTAAAGTGTTAACTATTCACAAGATGGTAACTGAGCTGCTATTTTCATTTGTCTGATGTATGGGCAATGTGGTGTGGAAGCTGTTTACAGTTTTGGGTGGTGTGAGGTTAATACTCGAAGCATGTCCTGTAGACCCAATTTGGGTCTAACCACACGTGCTTTGGAAATGTGACCAGTGTGCAGTTATCTTTGAGGTTTGTGGAAGGTCGTGAAAGTATAGGATTTTAGAGACTTGTATTTCTAGAATTTGAGGTTTGAAATATTTGTCTCATAAATGTTGCAGCACTTTTCTTCTCACTCAGTTTTCTTCCAACGTCCGTCAAGGCCAGAAGACTATCTTTGTAGTATTTTTCACTTTTGTCATGTGTATCTTAGCATCTGTAATCTGATGTGTTATGACTGAGATGGAAAACGCATCAAAGTGAATGATGCTGATCACTCACGAAACGTATTGTAAAGTAACGGTGGAGCCACTAGTAGTTATAAATTCTGAAAACCCTGGATCCGCTGTTAACAAAGCCAAAGGTAGAGTAAGCTTTTTTAGACTAACTGTAAAGATGTGAATTTTGTGATTGTTACCATACCACCTTTTGGCCTTCATTTAGCACACTTAACCTTAATCAGGTTGTTTATTTCAAAATTGAAATTGGATCAAATCTCTCCTTTAGATTGGCAGGTATAAAGCACCTTTCCACCAGCTGAGAATTTCCTATGGGACCAACAAAGGGAAAAACTATACAGAGGAAGAGGACAGATTTCTTATCTGTATGCTGCACAAGCTAGGCTTCGACAAGGAAAATGTCTATGATGAGCTTCGACAGTGTATACGTAACTCTCCCCAGTTCAGATTTGACTGGTTTCTCAAATCAAGGACCGCAATGGTGAGTAAAAATTACCATCCTATTTCACGTGGATGCAAATTTGGTACCCCTGCACAATCCTTTGGGTGTTTACTAGTGCAGTTTTCCATCCTTTGACACACAGAGGTCTAGCTGTTCCTATAGTATTGACGTTGCAAATTATTCTACATTTTCTAGGAACTGCAGAGGCGATGTAATACCCTAATTACATTGATTGAAAGGGAAAATCTTGAACTAGAAGAGAAAGAAAAGGCAGAGAAGAAGAAACGAGGCGGACCAAAATCTTCGGTAAGAGTGACGAAAAATACCTATAAAAGTCTGCATAAATATTTGGCTTCCAAGCTGGCTAAGACATTCAGAGTTCACATTGGTTGTTTTGTAAATCCTTGATGATGGTCTCCAACCTTTTATTTCAAGAATGTTGTGCAGTAATACTTAAATACAAAACATGCAACTGTGTATCAGTAGGCAAGGACTTCATTTGACAAACATTTGTATTTGCAGCATCCTGAAACCCTTACATTTATAACCTCTAAAAAAAAAAAATTGGGGATTTCGTAAGCACCCCATTTCTTAGCTTATGTAACTTGTTTTTATTGCATTCTCATGAATAATCTCTGTTATGTGCCTCCATTAAGTCGTTCCATATTTGAGGTGATGGGGATGGACTGTCCAGAATCAATGACTACATGAGTCGTTGTGCATGACTGTTAGCCTGAATGTTGGGACCTTATGGATTCTTTACAGCTTTGTTGTTTCTTTGAAAAATAATTTGTGTAACCCAAGATTTGTCTAAAGTCCCCCATACCAACTTGTGGCATCAGTCTCAGTGAGTAAGGTTTAATGCTTGAGGCAAAGCTTTGTAGTTTGTGTAAAGATGCTCCTAAAAGTCTGACTCTTTTCTCAGTTTTGTTTCTACTAACCCATACAAATTATAGGTGTACCACCTATAGTTGTCTCATTATCCATTTTGACATGTGCTGCACAAGAAAGTCCCCTATTCTGATACTGTTTTAAGTGTGATGGTTTTTCTAAAGTTTGCTGCAAGTTAAACCTGCCAGTCAGTTGAAATCTGGGGCCTACTATTCCCTTGGAAACTTCTATGTTCTTTGAAAGGGCTTGGACCCTCCAAAACAATCAGTAATATTTTCAGTTAAGTCTATTCATTGTTCCATCACCGTGTGAGAGCATTTAACAGCCACGCCATACTTCAAAACTGAGACAGTTCAGTTTGAAAAATCAAAAAGATTTCAGCATTGGCCCTAAGGTTGCATGAAAGCAGTTGACACTTAAATGGTTGATATTAAAGCTACTGCCATCAAAACATTCAGAGGGAACAGCACTGATATCTGTGATCGGTGAAGTGAAAAGGACAGTACCCATCTTCTTAGGTAGGAAGCTTTCAGCTTCAACCATACAGTGACTTTCCCCTTCCACATTAGTTACCCACTTTGACAGAGTGCAAACAATTTGCCTGAGCTAGATTATCTAGGAATTTTGTCCCTTTTAGGAGAATCAGGTGATCTAGCATGCAAGCAGTTCTTAGAATCACTATAGTATACTCAAAATACTTTCTGATGTGCAGCAAGGTCCCTGCAAGTAGGATTCAAATTAACATTCAGGCCTGTTTTGTACCTAAAAAGCATCTAGAGATTTGAGTTCAAGTGTTTCCCTACACAGTGGGAAGGAATAGGATATGTCCCAAAGGATATTTGACAACCCAATTGTTTTGAAGCAATTCGGTTAAAGGCCCTGGAATTTGATGCAACTGTGCTTGACGCCATGCTCAAGTGAATGCATTAATGAAGTTACAACCTCAGAAGTATTGTCTACCATTTTATAAAGTTTTTGAAGGCCAGTTCCTGAAAGGATTTCCGTCTTCCATTTATTTGCAGTTTCTGGCTCTCGCTCTCTTGCTGCAGATTCCTTACATTTTGAATTTCCCAGGCATCAGGCTGGATCTGGAAGAATTTTGCATGAGCACTATCCCTGTGTCCTGTTGGGGAGGCTTTGTTAGGTTCGGCGGCACAGAAGTGATGTCGTGGTCACCTATATAGGTGCCATCCAGGCACGCGGACGTCATTTTTTTTCTTTCTGGGCCATTGTGTGATTGGTGAAAAGCTCGCCCTCTGTATCTTTGACTGTTTTTTTTTTGTTTCTTTTTTTTTTGTAATTTTGTCAGTTTTTCTTTTTCTTTCTTTTCAAGAATGTCTTCTGAAAATGCAGGTTTTAAACTGTGTGGTGCCTGTAACCACACCATGTAGGTCACAAAACCTCATTTGGTCTGCTTGTGGTGCCTTATGTGCCACCAAGACTCGAAGTCATGCTTGGACTGGTGGGTCATGACACTGAAAGCTTTGAGGGAGTAGTCTCTAAAGCTGCTTGCGTCCCAGCAGTCCACGCCACTGAGTGTGACTTCTCAGAGGTCACAGTCCCGATCGAGTAGAAGGTTGCTGGACTGCTCCAGGAGCCCCAAGTCCTTTTCATCCCACTCCAGGTCATCGGGACAATCGGAAGAGACATAAAAAAAACATTAGTCATAGCCTCTGGGCGTGGCTTGACCGTACATTGAGTGGCACACAGCTCCTGGAGCTCTGGAGAGACTCGGAGGCCCAATTATCCTTTATAAATAAGAATTCCAGCCCATTCGAGGATCCGACCTCCATGAAGTGCACAACTGAGATCTAAACACTGTGGTATACAGAGGTGACATACGCCAAAGAGAAACACTGAAAATTGCGCCATTAGGCATAGAGGAGATGCAGGGAAAATATGTCCGAAAGCATTAGAGGGGGCAAAAAAGGCTGGTGTCTGCAACTACGGAATCAGAGTTGTGAATGTGGCAGGTGACCGCAGCAGTGGTTGAGGGGAGGAAAACTGTTGGAGGTGAGCACCCCGACCGGGATCTGCTGCAGGGTAAGCCCGCGCGAAGTAAACACACACCAACCCAGCGAATCCCTCCCCCCCCCCCCCCCCCCAAATCTTACAAAGAACTTAAAACTGTAAATCTTGGGTCATAGACTTCCACAGAAGAAACGGTGCAACTGCTGAACACGCCAGCCAGCGAAATGGTACATCCTCGCTCCGGAGGGAAAGGTGCTACACCAGAAATGAAGGAAGCTGATAAAGACACTGACTCTCTGAAAATGCATATGGATGCTGCAGACAGGCCGGTAAGCCTGGGGCCAAGTCAGTTGTCATCTGAAATTGTCACTGCTGGGGTTGGCTTAGCAGTCCTTTCTTCTAAGGACACCAAGAATCTGTTGAGCTAGGTTCCGGGGTGCCCTTAAATCCTAGATTTAGGGGCGTTAAAGGGGGTCAGAGGGTAGTAGGCAATGGCTACTGTCCATGAGGGTGGCTACACTCCAAACCAAGATGGAGGATTCTGTAGGGAGGGGGTCACTTTAGCTCTGGACACCTTAGGGGTGGTCCTAGCTGGAGTGATCACTCCTCCCTGTTCTACCTAATTTTCCTGCCGGACTTGCTGCCAAAAGTAGGCCTTTGTCCTGGGGCGGGCATCTCCACCACCTGGAGTGCCATGTAACAGGAGGCCTGAGCTTCTGAGGCCCCCCACCAAGTCTTAGAGTTCGTGCAGGGGGAGGTGTGACACACCTCTACCTAGAGCAGGCTTTGTTTCTGACCCCAGAGAGCACAAAGGCCCTCACCCCATGTGGTCAGAAACCTGTCTGTTAGTGACAGGCTGGCACAGACTAATCAGCCTAACGCTAAAGGGTTGGTTAGGGTGCAGGGGCATCTCTAAGGTACCCTCTGGGTGCATTTACAATAAATCCAACACTGGCATCAGTATGGGTTTATTGTGCTGAGAAGTTTGGTTCCAAACTTCCCAGTCTTCAGTGAAGCCATCATGGAGCTGTGGAGTTCATAATGACAAACTTCCAGCCACACTGGGCTTAATATGGCCACAGTGCACTTATAATATCGAAGAATGGACTTAGACACTGTAGGGGCATATTGCTCATGCAGCTATGCCCTCACTTGTGGTATAGTACCGGCCTTAGGGCTGTAAGGCTAGCTAGAGGGGTGACTTACCTATGCCACAGGCAGTGGTTTGTGGGCATGGCACTCTGAGAGGGTTGCCATGTCGACTTTGACTTTTCTCCTCACCAGTACATCTGCAATGGCAGTGTGCTTGGTGAGCTTGTTGAGGCATCCTCTAGGGAGGCACAATACATGCTGCAGCATTTAGGACACTCTTTAGTCACACAGCCATCCATAATCTGACCGCATTGGACATGAACTGCCCCACTTGAGGATGACTGGGGGCAGGAAGGGAGGTCTGAACAACTGCTGACACCATGGATGGGCTTTGCTCCAGAGTGCAGATGAGGCCTGCAGAGAAGGAAGCGAACTGCTGCAGCCCACTGTCCCTGTGTTCAAGCAGTCACCAAAATCTGGATTGCCAGGCCCCAGGCTGAATTGATTTGGCAGGGAAGGAGGCTGACGCCGATGCGGATGGTGCCGAAGAGTCCTGCGGGTGCTCCATTTCCTTGAAGTGGAGACGGAGGAAATATTCTTCCCCTCCCACACCCCTAAGGCTTGGTCGAGGTGAGAACGCAAGGGGGTCATCGTGGGCCCCTAGGAACCATTAATGAGGGAGTGGGACGCACTGATTGAAGCGGCAGATGGGAGCAAGGGGTGGCCGATTGGGCCTAGGCATTTGTGCTGCCACAGGGGAGGGACCCTTGCTCCTTGAAGGAAGAGGGCTGGGCCTGGAGCCTGCGTCGGCCCACCAGAAGGCGAGCGGCCTGAGACACCACTAGGAAGGGAACGCAGAGGTAACCTAGAACTGCGGGAGTTGTGACAAGGAGCAGCCCAGGCAACTTGCGGGCCCAGCTAGTGGTGGGGCCCTTGGGGTCAGTGGTGGCTTTGAGGCCCTCACGTGACTAGGGGTTCAGGAGCGGGCCTCCTTGTTGGTTTGGACCTTCTGGGGCCAGGACTGAGATGGTGAAGCCTAAGGTGCACCTGCAGATGCAGACTGTAGGAAGTTGGCTCTGTATGTACTATTTCAAAGTAAGAAATAGCATGCACTGAGTCCAAGGGTTCCCCTTAGAGGTAAGATAGTGGCAAAAAGAGATAATTCTAGTGCTCTATTTTGTGGTAGTGTGGTCGAGCAGTAGGCTTATCAGAGGAGTAGTGTTAAGCATTTGTTGTACACACACAGGCAATAAATGAGGAACACACACTCGGAGACAATTCCAGGCCAATAGGTTTTTGTATAGAAAAATGTATTTTCTTAGTTTATTTTAAGAACCACAGGTTCAAGATTTACAAGTAATACTTCAAATGAAAGGTATTTCATGTAGGAACTTTAGGAACTTTGAATTGGCAAAATAGCATATTCAGTTTTCACGTAAATGACATATAGCTATTTTAAAACTAGACACTTGCTGCAATTTTCAACCGTTCCTGGGAGAGGTAAGTGTTTGTTAGTTTTTGCAGGTAAGTAAACCACCTACGGGGTTCAAGTTTGGGTCCAAGGTAGCCCACCGTTGGGGATTCAGAGCAACCCCAAAGTTACCACACCAGCAGCTCAGGGCCGGTCAGGTGCAGAGGTCAAAGAGGTGCCCAAAACACATAGTCTTCAATAGAGAAGGGGGTGCCCCGGTTCCAGTCTGCCAGCAGGTAAGTACCCGCGTCTTCGGAGGGCAGACCAGGGGGGTTTTGTAGGGCACCGGGGGGAGGGGACACAAGCCCACACAAAAAGTACACCCTCAGCAGCACGGGGCGGCCGGGTGCAGTGTGCAAACAGGCATCGGGTTCGCAATAGAAATCAATGGGAGACCAAGGGGTCTCTTCACCGAGGAAGGCAAGGGGGGGCTCCTCTGGGTAGCCACCACCTGGGCAAGGGAGAGGGCCTCCTGGGGGTCGCTCCTGCACTGGAGGTCAGATCCTTCAGGTCCTGGCGGCTGCGGGTGCAGAGTCTTTACCAGGCGTCGGGTCTTTGAAGCAGGCAGTTGCGGTCAGGGGGAGCCTCGGGATTCCCTCTGCAGACGTCGCTGTGGGGGCTCGGGGGTCAACTCTGGCTACTCACAGTCTCGTAGTCGCCGGGGAGTCCTCCCTGTGGTGTTTGTTCTCCACAAGTCGAGCCGGGGGCGTCGGGTGCAGAGTGCAAAGTCTCACGCTTCCGGTGGGAAATGTGTGTTGGTTCAAAGTTGCTTCTTTGTTGCAAAGTTGCAGTCTTTGGTGAACAGAGCCACTGTCTTCGGGAGTTCTTGGTCCTTCTAGATGCAGGGTAGTCCTCTGAGGCTTCAGAGGTTGCTGGACCCTGGGAGCGCGTCGCTGGAGCAGTGTCTTTAGAAGTGGGGAGACAGGCCGGTAGAGCTGGGGCCAAAGCAGTTGGTGTCTCCGTCTTCTCTGCAGGTTTTTCAGTTCAGCAGTCCTCTTCTTCTTAGGTTGCAGGAATCTGAGTTCCTAGGTTCTGGGGAGCCCCTAAATACTGAATTTAGGGGTGTGTTTAGGTCTGGGGAGGTTAGTAGCCAATGGCTACTAGCACTGAGGGTGGCTACACCCTCTTTGTGCCTCCTCCCTGAGGGGAGGGGGGGCACACCCCTAATCCTATTGGGGGAATCCTCCATCTGCAAGATGGTGGATTTCTAAAAGTCAGTCACCTCAGCTCAGGACACCTTAGGGGCTGTCCTGACTGGCCAGTGACTCCTTGTTTTTCTCATTATCTCCCTTGGCCTTGCCGCCAAAAGTGGGGCCGTGGCCAGAGGGGGCGGGCAACTCCACTAGCTGGAGTGTCCTGGGGTGCTGTAACAAAGGGGGTGAGCCTTTGAGGCTCACCGCTAGGTGTTACAGATCCTGCAGGGGGAGCTGAAAAGCACCTCCACCCAGTACAGGCTTTGTTACTAGCCACAGAGTGACAAAGGCACTCTCCCCATGTGGCCAGCAACATGTCTGGAGTGTGGCGGGCTGCTAAAACTAGTCAGCCTACACGGATAGTCGGTTAAGGTTTCAGGGGGCACCTCTAAGGTGCCCTCTGGGGGTGTATGTTACAATAAAATGTACACTGGCATCAGTGTGCATTTATTGTGTTGAGAAGTTTGATACCAAACTTCACAGTTTTCAGTGTACCCATTATGGTGCTGTGGAGTTTGTGCATGACAGACTCCCAGACCATATACTCTTATGGCTACCCTGCACTTACAATGTCTAAGGTTTTGCTTAGACACTGTAGGGGCATAGTACTCATGCACTTATGCCCTCACCTATGGTATAGTGCACCCTGCCTTAGGGCTGTAAGGCCTGCTAGAGGGGTGACTTATCTATACCTGTAGGCAGTGTGAGGTTGGCATGGCACCCTGAAGGGAGTGCCATGTTGACTTAGTCTTTTTATCCCTACTAGCACACACAAGCTGGCAAGCAGTGTGTCTGTGCTGGGTGAGGGATCCCCAGGGTGGCATAAGACATGCAGCCCTTAGAGGCCTTCCCTGGCATCAGGGCCCTTGGTACCAGAGGTACCAGTTACAAGGGACTTACCTGGATGCCAGGGTGTGTCAATTGTGGAAACAAAAGTACAGGTTAGGGAAAGAACACTGGTGCTGGGGCCTGATTAGCAGGCCTCAGCACACTTTCAAATCATAACTTAGCATCAGCAAAGGTAAAAAGTCAGGGGGTAACCATGCCAAGGAGGCATTTCCTTACACAGACCAACAGAATGGATAAATATGCGGTAACCCTACGCCCTGCGGAGTCTAGGCACGAGACGACTCCTGTGCAGGAACCCTCCTTGGGTGCTATTGTGGCCGACTTTCAGGATCTCAAACAAGCTCTTGAACCAAAAATCGATGCAGTAGCAGACTGACTTTAAAGAGAGAAAAAAATTCAGAAAGTCAAGACTGCTGAAACGCACATTCATATGCTCCAGGCCACCACTAAAAGGATCGAAGACCAGGTGCAACATCTCACGAAACACAATGCGATCATGTCTACCAAACTTAGAAGACCAGGAAGGAAGGGCCAGAAGAAACTGAGTGGTGCAGGTTCCAGAGGGGGTGGAGGGATAGTGTGGATCTTTGTGGAGGGCTTTGTACAACTCTCCAGCCCAAGCACCCCCCCCCCCCCAAAGAAAAAACATTGGCAGGATTTTTAATTACAGGGAACAAGATGCTGTACTCCAGGTGGACCTCTCCCATGGTGATATACATTTTGAGAAATCTGTGACATGTTTTTCCCCCAAACACTTCACGCTCCAGGTACAGCGCCAGCATGGGGGTTTCGATGAGATGAAAAAGGCGCTTCAAGCTAAAGATTAAGTACTTGATGCTCTACTTTGCAAAACTGAGTACTTTCAGATGGGAAGTCCTGGTACTTTACCACCACAGTGGAGGCATGGGAGTGGATTGAGGGATGGCACACACCCTGGGCACGGTCCCCTCAGGGAGGGAAGAAGGGGAGCCCCTTGGATCAACACGAAGGGGAGGGATGAAGGACCGAGTTAGGCAGGTCACGAACAGTGGAGAGTCCAGAGACTGATAAGACTCCAGAAGCCGAGGGGGATGTATTCCTGCCACATGGACTTTGCCAAAGGTGTCACTCAGCTAAAAGTTATTTCAAGTGGAAACTAACAATGTTTGGAAATTTAAGCTTACAGATGTGGGAATAACAAAATATGCTACCAAGTTAGGGTTCAACTACCTGCTATGGTTTTGTAGATTGTTGGGGTTGTGCTGTCCACTCTTTGATTGTGTTTTTCTTGTTATTAATTGGGCGACAAGCACTTTGCTAGTTGGGGAACTGGGTGGACAATCATTTATAATGCTGGGTAGCATGGTGCGGGGGGCATTAGTTGGCGATGGTTGTGACCATTTTTTTTATTGTTTGCATGCTGTTATGTTCAAGCTTAGCAACATTGGGTGACGCGGAGGGACTGCTTGAGGAGGAAGAGGGTTCTATACATTTCAGACTACACTCTGGGAGATGTGCTTTATCCTATTCTGCACAATGGCTAGATCAGCTTTAAAAAGGTCATGATATGGAAAGTCACTGGCTTGGGCAACAAAATCAAGCACCTCCTGGCCCTACAGTACATTCGTAGACACTCCCCAGACATTGTCCTGTTGCAGGAAACTCATCTTAAAGGGAATCAATACAAAGTGCTTAACCAAATGGGATACTCCCTCACAGCTCACTAGCAATTTGCCTCCAGTTCCAGAGGGGCTGGCATCCTTATTAAATCCTCAGTGCCATATATGCCTCAAAATACATGGTCCAGACCTCTGGGCCACTATGTGGCCCAGATGCCCTCTTGGGAGGGGCACACATTGAATCTCTGTTCAATCTATATACCGCCACGACTACATGCGACCACTCTCCCAGTACTTAGTGCACTTCTCTTAGACCTGCCAGCTGGGGTATTGGTACTCGGGGGCGGCATGAACGCCATCATGGCATTGGACATGGAGAAGATTTCTGCTTCGCAAGCGGGATCGGATAGTACTAGTCTTCATGGAAGCTATGGGCCTAGATGATCTCTGGCGCGAGCAGCATCCACTGGTACGACACTAAACACATTTGGCAGCCGCTTATAATAGTTACGCAGCACAGTTAGATCTGTTCACCCATGCTACAACGGTGGGTTGCTTCCATAGCGCTAGGCACCTGGCGAGGGGCATCTCTGACCACTCCCTGTGAGAAAAGCCTCTTTTTGACATGGTTAGCTCCCACTTTTTGCTTGATGTTTGATTGTATCCTATAAGTTGTAGTGCCCAGGGCCCCTGTTAACCTGGTTCCCTGGGACAGAGCTCTTCCCTAAAATGTTGTGATGCATTGGCACCATTAGTAAATGGGTACCTATGTGCCCAGGGCATGGGGTACTATGGGTGGGCCCCTGAGGGCAGCAGCAGCACTGATTGTGCCACCCTCTAGGGCCATGCATCCAGATGCATCCAGCACTGCCATTGCAGGTTGAGTGTCCTGGTGGGTACCTTAAACACAGACTCAACCAGGCACACTGCCTGTGTGCCCTGTCCACCATACACTGCATTTACTATGCGTAAGACTCCCCTCTGGCAGGCATTATAGCCCTATGGCAGGGTGCTCCATATTATCTGTGAGCGCATAGCTGCATGAGCAATATGCCCCACTGTGTCCTTGCCAAACCTGGGACATACTGAGTGAACAAAGCAATCATTTTAATACACAAGTTGGACACTGGTCAACATGAGTTTCCCAGCTACATGATGGCCACTCTGAACCCTGGGTTGTTTGGTATCAAACAATTCAGAATGATAAATCCAAACTGTTACCAGTATTGGATTTATCCCTAAACGTACCCAGGGGTCACCTTAGAGGTGCCCCCTGCAAAAGCGAACTGTCCTGGCATGGTTGTGGACTGGTTCTGTTCAGCCTGCCACTTCCAGACAGCCAATACACAAACCTTGGAGGAGAGCCCTCTCTCTCTGATTTGTAAAAACAATGCTCTTCCTGGGTGGACAAGCTAACACCTCCTCCCTCAGGAATGTGCACTGCCCCGGCAGTGAGCTTCAAAGGGCTTAACACCCTTGAAACTCGACCCCCAGGCCTGCTGCTAGCATCAGATGGCCTCCCCCATTGCCACTCCCCACTTTTGGCAGGAGCAAAGGCGGGAAACCTCAATCAATCACAGTATTTGTAAAGCGCACTACTCACCCATGAGGGTCTCAAGGCGCTGAGGGTGACGGGGGCTGCTACTGCTCAAACAGCCATGTGATAACAATGGGTAGGGGGAGTGGCTCACCTGGCATGCACCACCCCTAAGGTGTTGCCTGTGAGGTGGACACCCTTTCGTTTTTCTCCATCCTAGATGGAAGGAAAATAGCCAATCAGGTTTAGGGAAGTAACCCTTCCCACAGTAAGTGGTCACTATAGTGGGTGTAGCCACCCAAAGGTAAGTGTCCCATTGGACAATACCAGGCATCCCCTAAAGCGCCCACTAAATTAAATATTTAGTGGCCATCCCCAGAACAAGACCGATTTGAAGGGCACTTAGAAGACCAGCACTGAGAAGAACCAAAGCACGAAAGCTGTGGACCTACTGCACAAGAAAAGCCTGCCTGCTGCACCCAGGACCAGACAATTGCCTCTGTGGAGAAACTGGACTGACCTCAAGAAACCCAGAGGACCTCCAGACTTTACCAATAGCCCAAGAACTCCCTCCAGAGTGGAGGTACCACTATGCAACACCCCAAGAACCAGCACCCCAGTGAAGGTCACTTCACTGACCGGCCTCTAACTCTGGAACTAGAAGTCTCAGCCAGACCCTATGACACACAGACGACCACCAGGACAAACCCTGCAAGTGTACCAAGTTTGGTGGCACTGCGCCCTCCCGGACTGTACCAATACCCTGGGTACTGGTCCGCTGACATCGGACACCAGGAAAACAGCTCGCTGAAAGGACCAGGAGGAACCCCAGTTGAGGGACTTAAGGAACACCCCGGACCTCCCACTAGTGTCCCGTTCTGAAAGCAGCCTTGAAAGAAACCTACCTCCAGATCCAAAGGCCACCTTTGCACACAGCTCCTTCATCACCAACTTGCTCTGCACCTGGCCGCCCTGAGCCCTACAAAGAAGAACCAGCTGTGCCCCAAGAGACCCTCACCCCTTGTGACCTCAACACCCCAAGAGGACCCCCAAGGAACCACCTTTAACTTGACCAGAGCAGACTTTTTCCAAGTGATCCCTCTTAGTGGCCCAGCACCAGCTTAAAGAGACTTTCCACCACTGCTTCTGCCGGAACCAGGAGGCGCCCGAACTTCTTCCGCTGGCACAGCATGCCCACTGATGAAGTCAACCATACTGTATAAGCGGAACATGGTAAAGCAAACAGTTTTTTATATACATTTTTAAAAGGGTCTTCCTTATTGATTCCTATGGTACGTAATTAAGCACAAAGTGCATTTATTAAAACTTCAAAAATCCATATCTTCAAAAGTACTTAACCAATTTTGATAACCTTTATCTTAAAATGTATATAAAACTGACATATTTTTTATAAATTGGTCTCAAGTTATTCCTTCGAATGTGAGTTGCATGATTGATACTGTGAGTACAACAAATGCTGTGCACTTCTCCAAGATAAGCCCAACTGCTTGACCGAGCTACCATAAAAATTAGAGCATTAACTGGTTTTAGTTTTTACCTCTGGAAACCAAAGCGTGGTTGCCTGGACCCCCTGCAGAGTGTGCTTAGTTTTGCGCACTACATAGAGTGCCAGTCTCCTACTCGCCCCAGTTGAAGTGATGTTTGCTGGTCCCCTGTGGTACGAAATACAAGCCTCCCCTGAATAGATCTGTGGTACCTAAAGGATGCATCGCTTCGCGATAAGCTCCTTGAACAGATGGCACAATACGTTCAGGAAGATGAGGGTACAGTGGGATTCGACTTCACCAACGGGAGTATAAGGACCTAGCAGAAGATGCTGCTCGATCCCAGGTGTTGGCCGTGCAGTGCCACCTCGGACGTTGGTGATAAGGCAAGCGAGCTGCTAACCTGGTTAGATAGAAGAGAAAAATGCAGGAACTGGGCGGTGGCAATCAGGGATGGGGGGGGGGTGGGGTTCACCTGACCGGGGAAGCGATAGTGGAGGCCTTCACAACATACTATGAAGGGGTCTGTGCTGCGGCCAATGTGACCATCAGTGAAAAGTGTGCGAAACTCTTGGGGGATATTGTTCTTAAAACTATCTGCGGAGGACAGGGGGAGAAGCTTGAGCTAGACCTGACGGTAGAGGAATTGAGAAGTGCAATCCATGGATTAAGGTCTGGTAAGGCTGCGGGCCCCAGTGGTCTTGTCCCAGAGCTGTACAAGTTTGTGTCAAAGTGTCCAAATACATTTTAGAATGTTTCAGAAGGCAAGCTGTGAGGGTGTCCTACCAGAGGACGAGGTTAGCCACCCTAATGGTGGTCCCTATAAAGAGTAAGCACCCAGCAAAATGTGGTTCATTCTGGCTGATCTCACTCCTCAATGTAGAGGCTAAGGTCCCTGCCGCTATGCTACAGAAATTACTGGCCTCAGTGATGCACCTGGATCAGTTTGGTTTTATGCTGCATAGGAGTACACGTCTCCACCTTAGACAACTTTACGGTGGCCTCCACATGACCAGTCCTCCCTATATTGAGGAAGCGGTGCAGCTCCCCTTAGACACTAAAATTGTGTTCAATAGTGTTGAATGGCTGTACCTATTTGCAACCCTGGATAGACTAGGCTTTGGCTCTCAGTTCTGTCTCCAGCTCCTATATCAAAGGCCCTTTGTAAGGAAATGCCTCCTTTGCATGGTTACCCCCTGACTTTTTGCCTTTGCTGATGCCAAGTTATGATTTGAAAGTGTGCTGAGGTCTGCTAACCATGCCCCAGCACCAGTGTTCTTTCCCTAACCTGTACCTTTGTTTCCACAATTGGCACACCCTGGCACCCAGGTAAGTCCCTTGTAACTGGTACCCCTGGTACCAAGGGCACTGATGCCAGGGAAGGTCTCTAAGGGCTGCAGCATGTCTTATGCCACCCTGGGGACCCCTCACTCAGCACAGACACACTGCCTGCCAGCTTGTGTGTGCTAGTGGGGATAAAACGACTAAGTCGACATGGCACTCCCCTCAGGGTGCCATGCTAACCTCACACTGCCTACAGGTATAGATCAGTCACCCCTCTAGCAGGCCTTACATCCCTAAGGCAGGGTGCACTATACCATAGGTGAGGGCATAAGTGCATGAGCACTATGCCCCTACAGTGTCTAAGCAAAACCTTAGACATTGTAAGTGCAGGGTAGCCATAAGAGTATATGGTCTGGGAGTCTGTCATGCACGAACTCCACAGCACCATAATGGCTACACTGAAAACTGTGAAGTTTGGTATCAAACTTCTCAGCACAATAAATGCACACTGATGCCAGTGTACATTTTATTGTAGCATACACCCCAGAGGGCACCTTAGAGGTGCCCCCTGAAACCTTACCCGACTATCCGTGTAGGCTGACCAGTTTTAGCAGCCTGCCACACACCAGACATGTTGCTGGCCACATGGGGAGAGTGCCTTTGTCACTCTGTGGCTAGTAACAAAGCCTGTACTGGGTGGTGGTGCTTCTCACCTCTCCCTGCAGGATCTGTAACACCTGGCGGTGAGCCTCAAAGGCTCACCCCCTTTGTTACAGCACCCCAGGGCACTCCAGCTAGTGGAGTTGCCCGCCCCCTCCGGCCACGGCCCCACTTTTGGCGGCAAGGCTGGAGGAGATAATGAGAAAAACAAGGAGGCGTCACTGGCCAGTCAGGACAGCCCCTAAGGTGTCCTGAGCTGAGGTGACTCTAACTTTTAGAAATCCTCCATCTTGCAGATGGAGGAATCCCCCAATAGGATTAGGGATGTGCCCCCCTCCCCTCAGGGAGGAGGCACAAAGAGGGTGTAGCCACCCTCAGGGCTAGTAGCCATTGGCTACTAACCCCCCAGACCTAAACACACCCCTAAATCCAGTATTTAGGGGCTCCCCAGAACCAAGGAACTCCGATTCCTGCAACCTAAGAAGAAGAGGACTGCTGAGCTGAAAAGCCTGCAGAGAAGACTGAGACGCCAACTGCTTTGGCCCCAGCTCTACCGGCCTGTCTCCCCACTTCTAAAGACACTGCTCCAGCGACGCGTTCCACAGGGTCCAGCAACCTCTGAAGCCTCAGAGGACTACCCTGCATCTAGAAGGACCAAGAACTCCAGAGGACAGCGGCTCTGTTCCCCAAAGACTGCAACTTTGCAATAAAGGAGCAACTTTGAAACAACACATGGTTCCCGCCGGAAGCGTGAGACTTTGCACTCTGCACCCGACACCCCCAGCTCGACTTGTGGAGAACAAACACCACAGGGAGGACTCCCTGGCGACTACGAGACCGTGAGTAGCCAGAGTTGAAACCCCACCCCCAATACAGCGACGCCTGCAGAGGGAATCCCGAGGCTCCCCCTATCCGCGACTGCCTGCTTCAAAGACCCAACGCCTGGTAAAGACCATGCACCCGCAGCCCCCAGGATCTGACCTCCAGTGCCGGAGCAACCCCCCAGGTGGCCTTCTCCCTTGCCCAGGTGGTGGCTACCCCGAGGAGCCCCCCTTGCCTGCCTGCATCGCTGAAGAGACCCCTTGGTCTCCCACTGATTTCCATTGGAAACCCGACGCCTGTTTGCACACTGCACCCGGCCGCCCCCGTGCTGCTGAGGGTGTACTTTTTGTGCTAACTTGTGTACACCCCCCCGCCCCCCCCACCCCAGGGCCCTACAAACCCCCCCCCCCCCCCCCCGGTCTGCCCTCAGACGCGGGTACTTACCTGCTAGCAGACTGGAACCGGGGCACCCCCTTCTCCATTGAAGCCTATGTTTTGGACACCACTTTGACCTCTGCACCTGACCGGCCCTGAGCTGCTGGTGTGGTAACTTTGGGGTTGCTCTGAACCCCCAACTGTAGGCCACCTTGGACCCAAACTTGAACCCCGTAGGTGGTTTAGTTACCTGCAAAAACTAACAAACACTTACACCCCCCCCCCCCCCCCCCAAGGAATTGTTAAATTGCGCTGTCTAGTTTTAAAATAGCTGTCATTTATGTGAAAACTGTATATGCTATTTTGCCAATTCAAAGTTCCTACATGAAATACCTTTCATTTGAAGTATTGCTTGTAAATCTTGAACCTGTGGTTCTTAACATAAACTAAGAAAATATATTTTTCTATACAAAAACCTATTGGCCTGGAGTAAGTCTTTGAGTGTGTGTTCCTCATTTATTGCCTGTGTATGTACAACAAATGCTTAACACTACTCCTCTGATAAGCCTACTGCTCGACCACACTACCACAAAATAGAGCATTAGAATTATCTCTTTTTGCCACTATCTTACCTCTAAGGGGAACCCTTGGACTCTGTGCATGCTATTTCTTACTTTGAAATAGTACATACAGAGCCAACTTCCTACTCCCTTGGTTAGAGTGAAAGTGAACGAGGTTCTGTCACAACCCGTTACTCTGAGCTGGGGCACGAGGCAGGAGTGCGGGGAAGCCATTTTACCCGTGTACTGGCCACAGTTCACTTATCGGTGGTCCAGCTACATAATGGTAACTCCGAATGTAGGCATTTTGATATCAAACATGTCGAATCATACCCCAGTATTGGCGGCATGATTCCATGCACTCTGGGGGCTCCTTAGAGGACCCCCCAGTATTGCTCCTACCAGTCTTCTTGGGTTGGCAGGCAGCCCACGCTGCTGCCACCCCTCAGACAGGGTTCTGCCTTCCTGCTGCTTGCCCAGCTCAAGCAGGGGAAGGCAGAACAAATGATTTTCTGTGGGAGAGGAGATGCAGCACCCTTGGCCTTGGAAATCTGTTACAAGGCTTGGGAGGGGTAGCCTCCCCAAGCCACTGGTTTTCTTTGAGCGCCACCAGACTGCTTTGAAGTGCACATTTGGTGCCCTCCTTGCATAAACCGGTTGGCACCAGTCCACGGACCCCCGGTCCCTGCTCTGGTGCGAAACTGGACAAAGGAAAGGGGAGTGACCACTCCCCTGTCCACCACCCCAAGGGTGGTACCCAGAGCTCCACCAGGTGGCCACTCGATTCTGCCATCTTGGAAACAAGATGTGCAGAGGCCCCTGGGAGCATCTGAGTTGCCAGGTCAGACAGGTGATGTCAGTAACCCCCTCTGATAGGTGGTCACCGTGCAAAGTGACCAAACCCTCTTTTTGGGCTACCTAAGGACTCCCTTACGGGTGGGTCCCCAGATTTGGCGCGCAAGACTCCACAAGGACTCCTGCATCAATCTCTTCTGCTCCTGGCAACCTGTAACTGCAACTGGACCCTTCAGGAACCGAACAAGACTGCAACTCCCGAGACGACCTCGCCTTGCAACATTGTTTTCCCGGCTCCTTCCAGCAACTGCAACATTTCCACAGCTGTGCATCCTCTGGGGTCAGCAAGACTTGAGCTGCACCAAGAAGCAAGAAGGAATCTCCCTTGGAGTGAAGGAGTCAGTCCCCTGCGTCTGCAGGCACCTAAGACAATGACGTCTGGCTGCATGGATCTGCTTTCCTCTGGAACTGTGTGGATCCTGCAACACAGGTGGTGGGTCGGGGTGGTCCTCTATGCCTTGCGTCCAACTTTGGAGACGGTGACCCCTTGCCTCTCCTTGGAGGACAGTATCCCTGTATACCACGACTCTTACAGCAACCAAGGCTTGTTGACTTCTGCTCTGAGGGATCTTCAGGCTCCAAGAAGCCCTGGCTTCCAGCACTTTATCCTTGCAAGGACAGTCTTTCCTTTGCTGCTCCAGTGACATGGGACTCCTCTCCAGGTGTGCTGACTGGACCTCACTGCAACTTACTGTGCCTACTGCTAGTGGTTTGGCTGTGGGGGCTGCGACTGGTTCTGCTGGCTCTGACTGCTGAGGGTCAGCCTTGATTCCCCTCTAAGGGTCGAGCCCCCAGGGCCTTGCTGGTCCTCTTCAGCTCTGCAACTCCTCTTCCGCCTTGGTTTGCATTTGCCAAGGCTTGTTGGTCACTCTTCCTCACTGCTGAGCTCTTTGCAATATGACGACCATCAAAGGACATCTTCTGCATGACTTGGAGAGGGGTGGGTGTTGGGGACTCCTCTGCAGCTCCTGGGCTCCGCAGCTGGCCAAACAGACCAGATCTGTAAACTCAACACAAACAACAGATCAGACACCCGAATCCAGCATCGCTCAATCTGGCTCCTAAAGTCTTAGAATTTGGACATCTAGACCTTACACAAGAATGTATGGAAGTTATTAAACAAGCTAGAAAACCTACTACAAGACATTGTTACGCAAACAAATGGATAACTCCCCTGTCCTGATCCCCACTTTTGGCAGGAGAATAGGCATGAAATGAGGCAGATGCCAGAGCACCCCCTAAAGGGGATGAGCTGAAGGGGACAAAAAATAAAAAAATTCTCAATCTTTGTTTGGAAGGAATTAGGCCACTGGGGGTAGGGCCATGCCCACTTCATAGCGGAAGTGGTCACAGAAAGGGTGTAGTTACAGTAGAGGTGGTCAGCCTATTGGCTACCACCTGGCACTCCCTGCAGTGCCCCTAAATTGAGTATTTAGGTGGCACCCCTGAACCTGGATCCTGAAGACCTAAGAAGAAAAGGACAAAGTAGAGATGCAGCAACTGACCTGGTACCAACCCTGCCAGCCCGTCTGCACTCATCGACTGACTCTGCACCAAAAGATGCCTCATCCTGCATCTGAACCTCCAGAATCCTGGGAGGACTGCCCGCCTTTGAAATAGACTCAAGTCTCCCGTGAGCAGCGGACCTGCTCTCCAACCAATTCCCAGGAAAGGGCTCTGCAGCCTCCGGAACCGCAAGGACTTACACCTGAAGACACCACTGCACCTGCAGTCACTGTTCCAAGTGGGAGTGGACCTCTGGTGCCAGCAAGGTCCCCCAGCTGTCAGTCCCTTGTGGTTTCACCCCTTCTGGACTCCCCAACGATATCTGCAGCCTCAGACCACAGCACCCCCCCCCCAACCGCGAGTGCTCCTGGGCAAGGAAACCTGACGCCAAAGGGCACCTCTGCATCTGTAGCCCCAGGGCCTTCAAGAAAAAGATGAAAGGTGCACCAACGTCCCTAAGCATCCCATGTTTGTGACCTACCTGTTGGTTGCTCTCTGCTGGACTCCCAGCCGGATCCTGCAGCCTAAAACCACAGAGACCAATCCCCATTGAAATACATTGGGCATCTGATGCGTTCTGCACCCGGCTGCCCTGAGTGACCTTTTGGTATGGTTCTGTTCAGTGCCCAGTACTCTAAGTCTACAAGATTGGTCCCGTGAGTCGTTTAAGTGCTTGTTTGCTGACTGTTTTCCTCCCATAGGTAAACATTGAACTAGTTTTGGGGTGTTTATTTGGTTTGTTTTTTGACTAAAAAGAATTTATGCTTATTATGAAGTTCTTGGGTTTAAAGTATTGTAAGGAAATGCGTCCTTGGCATGGTTACCCCCCTAACTTTTTGCCTTTGCTGATGCTAAGTTTTGATTGAAAGTGTGCTGAGACCCTGTTAACCAGGCCCCAGCACCAGTGTTTGTTCCCTAAACTGTACCTTTGCTCCCACAATTGGCACAGACATGGCACTCTGTCCCTCGTATCTGGTACCCCTGGTACCAAGGGCCCTGATGCCAGGGAAGGTCTCTAAGGGCTGCAGCATGTCTTATGCCACCCTGGGGACCCCACACTCAGCACATGCTTACTGCCTCACCGCTTGTGTGCTGGTGCGGAGAAAATGACTAAGTTGACATGGCACTCCCCTCAGAGTGCCATGCCAACCTCACACAGCCTGTGGCATAGGTAAGTCACCCCTCTAGCAAGCCTTACAGCCCTAAGGCAGGGTGCACTATACCACAGGTGAGGACATATGTGCATGAGCACTGTCCCTACAGTGTCTAAGCAAAACCTTAGACATTGTAAGTTCAGGGTAGCCATAAGAGTATATGGTCTGGGAGTTTGTCAGACACGAACTCCACAGTTCCATAATGGCTACACTGAAATCTGGGAAGTTTGGTATAAAACTTCTCAGCACAATAAATGCACACTGATGCCAGTGTGCAATTTATTGTGACATGCACCCAGAGGGCATTTTAGAGATACCACCTGAATACCAGCCAGACTTCTAGTGTGGGGCTGACCAGTTACTGCCAGCCTGCCACAACCAGACTAGTTGCTGGCCACATGGGGAGAGTGCCTTTGTCACTCTGTGGCCAGGAACAAAGCCTGCACTGGGTGGAGCTGCTTCTTACCTCCCCCCTGCAGGAACTGTAACACCTGGCGGTGAGCCTCAAAGGCTCACCCCCTTTGTTACAGCGCCCCAGGGCATCCCAGCTAGTAGATGCCCGTCCCTCCGGCCGCTGCCCCCCACTTTTGGCTGCAAGGCTGGAGGAGATAATGATAAAAACAAGGAGTCACCCACCAGTCAGGACAGCCCCTCCGGGGTCCTGAGCGGAGGTGACCCCTGCCTTGAGAAATCCTCCATCTTGGGTTTGGAGGATTCCCCCAATAGGATTAGGGATGTGCCCCCCTCCCCACAGGGAGGATGCACAAAGAGGGTGTAGCCACCCTCAAGTACAGTAGCCATTGGCTACTTTCCTCCCAGACCTAAACACACCCCTAAATGCAGTATTTAGGGGCTCCCCAGATCCCAGGAAATCAGATTCCTGCAACCTGAAGAAAGGACTGCTGACCTACAAGCCTGCAGAGAAGGAGGAAGACAACTGCTGTGGCCTCAGCCCTACCGGCCTGTCTCCAACTTCAAAAACCTGCTCCAGCGACGCATCAGACAGTGACCAGCGACCTCTGAAGCCACAGGGGACTGCCCTGGACTATAGGACCAAGAAACTCCCGTGAACAGCGGCCCTGTTCAAAACCAGCTACTTCTTTGCAACAAAGAAGCAACTTCCAAAGACTTCACGTTTCCCACCGGAAGCGTGAGACTCTACACTTTGCACCCGACACCCCCGGCTCGACCTGCAGAAAACCAACACCTCAGGGAGGACTCCCCGGGGATTGCGAGCCCGTGAGTAACCAGAGACGACCCCCTGAGCCCCCACAGTGACGCCAGCAGAGAGAATGCAGAGGCTCCCCCTGACCGCGACTGCCCGTAACAAGGGACCTGACACCTGGAACCAACACTGCACCTGCAGCCCCCATCACCTGAAGGACCCGAACTTCGATGCAGGAGTGACCCCCCAGGCGAGCCTCTGCCTAGCCCATATGATGGCTGTCTGTTCCTGCTTGCACAGCTAGAGTGACCCCCGGGTCCCTCCATTGTTTCCTACCTGAAACTCAACGCCTGCTTGGCACACTGCACCCGGCCGCCCCTGTGCCGCTGAGGGTGTGTTTTGTGTGCCTACTTGTGCCCTCCCTCAACCCCCCCCCCCGTCCTCCCCCCCCCTCCCTCCCCCCCACCCCCCCCCCTCCCTCCCCCCCCCCCCCCCCCCCCCCCCCCACCCCCCACCCCTCTCGGTGCTCTACAAAACCACCCTGGTCTGCCCCAGAGGACGCAGGTACTTACCTGCTGGCAGACTGGAACCGGAGCACCCCTGTTCTCCATAGGCGCCTATGTGTTTTGGGCACCTCTTTGACCTCTGCACATGACCGGCCCTGAGCTGCTGATGTGGTAACTTTGGGGTTGCCTTGAACCCCCAACGGTGGGCTGCCTATGCCCCAGGACTGAGGCTTAAGTGTTTTACTTACCTCCTAATCTAACCTTTACTTACCTCCCCCAGGAACTGTTGATTTTTGCACTGTGTCCACTTTGAAAATAGCTTATTGCCGTTTTTACAAAGACTGTACATGATATTGTTTTCATTCAAAGTTCCTAAAGTATCTAAATGAAGTACCTTACATTTAATGTATTAACTGTAAATCTTGAACCTGTGGTTCTTAAAATTAACTAAGAAAATATATTTTACAATATAAAAACCTGTTGGCCTGGAATTGCCTTTTAGTGTGTGTTCCTCATTTATTGCCTGTGTACAACAAATGCTTAACACTACCCTCTGATAAGCCTACTGCTTGACCACACTACCACAAAATAGAGCATTAGAATTATCTCTTTTTGCCACTATCTTACCTCTAAGGGGAACCCTTGGACTCTGTGCACGCTATTTCTTAGTTTGAAATAGTATATACAGAGCCAACTTCCTACATTCACTTTGAAATGTTCCCACATATGTGGTCTTAAATTTATAATTGGTTTTATACAAATGAAATTGTACTTGTTCTATTGAGCTTATCCGTCAAATTTCTGTCAGTGTCACTGGCTTTAAATGCCATTTTGTACATTTCAAGATGGCGCCTCCTTTTTCCTCAACCCATAATACGAGTTATTTTGTGTAGCAAGTACTCTCTTTTACTAAATCCATATGCTGATGTTGCATACATGACTGCTACTTTCACTTCTACTCGTTCACAACACTGACCTTAAGGTGAGTCGCTGGGCTGGGGACTATATGGTTTTACAAATAGCAGACACGGGGACTCACATTAATTATGTTGTTTAGATGAGTTTCCAGCCCAGTAAACACTCTGTTCTGTGCCCCAGGTCTTTTACTTTCATCAAGTTGGTATTTTCCTTTCTATCACTGCCCGTGACTGTCACCTCATGAACAATTAGCTTTGACTGGCTCTCTTTGGTTAACGCTACCCATACTTATACTCTTGCATTAGTACGTTAAGGGTACCGATAGCACATGCCACTTAAGCTTGATAGGCGATTAGCTGTGACCGCTAATTTTTGGTCAAACGCTACCCGCACTCATATTCTTTCATTACTACGTTAACGCTACCGACACAAGCCACACATGCTTGATAGGTTGCAGAGCACTTTAAATTTGGAGTCGTCATTGTTAAACGATACTGTGGACATCTGGATTATACATTTGGGGTACGTCATTGGTTCTTATGTTTACCACAGGCTTATCATGGCCACTTTTTCATGAATATTTCTGAATCTTTTTATTATGAAGAAGACCACCATTTATAGGGTATGTTTCTGTGCATGTTTGTCCACACACATGGCGGTGTTTTTCTATCTTGTTTTAATTGGTTTTCAAACTGATTTGAGACTTGGTTTCTTTGTAGACCTTATATATGGCAACAAGTATAGCATCACTATTGTATGCAGGAGTTTATTACTCGATAAAAATAATTATTTTACCATCCTCTGATTTTTGGCATTAAATCTATTCCATGCTTACAGAATAGATTGTGATCTATGTTAAGAGACTTTATTAAATTTATGCTCATACATTTAAAAAAAAAAAAAAACTTTTGTTGTCATGCTTTACACAATATAGACTTTGTGGACTACTTCGGTGTGCCTTGGTAATCCAAAATAAACCAAAACAATATACTCCTGTAACAAGAAATTTGTGGCATGGTGCACAGACTAGTCTGAGCCCTTTTCTTCCCCTCTTCCTGAGGTTCTGCTGTTCATTCTTTCCCTTGCCCAGCAGGGTTCTGCTCTGGGCACTCTTAAGGGCTATATATCTGCTATTTCTGCATTTTTGAGGCTGCCCAATCAACCCTCCTTGTTAAAGTCTCCTATTGTACATAGGTTCCTCAAAGGTATTACTCATCTCTTCCCTCCATCCCCATTCATTATTCCCCAGTGGGATCTTAATTTTCTTCTAACCTTTTTTTCAAGCTTCTTTGCAACTGTCCCCTTAGGCTTCTCACATTGAAAACCACCTTCTTTGTGGCAATTACATCTGCCTGCAGGGTGAGCTAGCTGCAGGCCTCATTATGTGCCACCCTACCTCTCTATTTATATTGACAGTGGTGCTTCGCACTAGGACCTCTTTTCTGCCAAAACTGGTCACGCCTTTTCATTTAGGCCATTCTATCACCTTGCCTACTTTTTATGCACCCCTACATATTTCTATGGAACACTAAAGATTCAATCGTCTAGACCCAGAAAGAGCATTGGAGTTCTACCAGGATTGTACAGAAGAGTTCCGGTTGGGGGACCAACTTTTCGTAGGGTATGTGGGTGCAAAGAAAGGTCAGGGCGTGCAGAAGAGGACCATCTCCAGATGGATCATAAGCTGCATTAGCGTCTGCTACACACTGGCCAAAAAAACAAACCCTTGATGGCTTACGTGCTCATTCTACTAGAGCTAAAGCTGCATCCACTTCGTTAGGATGCAGAGTTCTGGTCCTGGATATCTGTCAGACAGCAACTTGGACATTCCTGCACACATTTACCAAACACTACTACCTGGACTGTCAGTTCTGAGGACTTTCACGTTTAAATTGTTTTGCAGACCCACCTCCTGGGATAGTATTGCTTGGGGGTATCCATTCAAAAGTAAGTTCTGGTAAAGACTTTATAGACAATAGCTAGCTGCAGATTCCTTACTGACCCACCCATCCTTCCTGCTCTATGAAAGGATTTCTAGGGGCAGGGACTTCCCTATCAGGGCCCTAGTTTTGACAGACTAGTGGTCAGTGTTCTTCATGGCTACGGGCTTCTGGCGTGCAAAGTCTTTAAACGAAGCTGACTTTGGCACGCCTGGGTTGCCCCTACACATTAACTGTGACATTTCTGATGCACACCACGAACGCAGATCCAATCGCCACATACTGGCGCTCAGGGGTACTAGAGAACTCAAAGGCAAGGGATGCAGCTAAATTTAATCCGTACCAAATAAGGCGTTACCTAAGGTAAGTAACTTGTTCATTTACGCCGTAGTACTGCTCTGTTCGAAGAGCAGCGCAAGAAAGTAATGAGATTTACTGAGATGGCGCACAGTTGTCAGGATTGCACTGAATAGTGAGCTGGGAGACTTTAGTAATGCACTTTTTCTGTTTTTCAGGCACAGAAGCGTAAATCTGATGGTGCTCCAGATGGCCGAGGAAGGCGAAAGAAACTGAAGCTTTGAAAGGACTTTTAATTTGGATCACTAAATTTAAAAAGTAGTTCCTTATTTTACGGGTCTTCATAAGATGTACTGTACAATGATAAACTATTATGTCATTAAAGGACATCAGGTTCATCCGTTTACTAGCAACATTATAGTTTATACTTCCCTTTTTTAAAATAAACAGCTGTGCTGAACTTTTTTTTACCATAACCACTTGACAAAATAAAATAGTCTCCATTTACTTTGCTTTCCGCGGATTGCTTTTTGAAGGACAACTCGGGCAGATCAAGAACAATTTGTGTTGGACCATCATGAGGAAGCAAAACATTGTCTCTTGGCCACATCAGTTTTCTCTATCCAGGCTTGGATCACGAAACGCTTGAAATACTACAGTTGTCACACTGAATGGTGTGAAGTTGTAATACTACTCTTCAGTGTGGATTTGATTCAAACTGCTCGTTTTGCATCAGTTTGCAGTCGATTTAGTAAACATGAAGTTGTGTTTTTTTTTTTTGTTCAAAGAAAATTGCCATACCTCTATGTTCGTGTAGTGGACACGTCAATGAGAAACTCGGATGTCTAGAATGTGGCTCCAGCTTGAGATTCTTTTTGACTGCCATCCGTTGTGTGCGTGACTTGAAACAGCTGCTTTGAATTTTAGGCGTGTTTTTTTAATCTTTGATAACTCAAATGTTGCTTTTTCATAGCAACGTATTTTCTGCGTCGTCTGTTTGAAACTGTGGGTATGTCAAGGTTTTTATTTCTTTCAAGAGCACTTACTTTTTGCTCACGTAGTTGAAGAGGCAGCTGGCACTGTGAAAGCTATTGCAGATTACCATTTTGACAAACTCACTGTACGCTGCACAGCTACTGGTCATCCATTTGTGAACTGGAAGGTCTATGATTTGTCAGCCGAAATGTGGATTGGTATCTAAAGGTTTAACAGGATATTCCTAAAACCCTTGTCTTTCAAAATCTAAAAGTGCTGTTCCCACGGAATGGACTTTAATGTTCTTTACAAAGAGACACCTTTGCACCCCTAATTTCATTTACGTAACCTGCTTTAGATAGAAGAGTTTCACACAATCCAGCTAGTGCTTTTATAGAGTGGAAAGCCTTCTCCAGACAGTTGTCTGGTAAAATGTGTTGGTTCCAATGACAAGAAGATTTAATGCATTGTATTCCTCCACCGCTTAAATTTCGTTAGAAATTAAGATCACGGCTTCATCCAATAAACTTTTTATGGTGCTGTTAAAGCTCAGACTATCACCCAAGTGGAGTAGCTTGGCGCCGAACAAGGCTAGTCTTTGTTAATGTTGTCAGATGTTGACTTTCAGGGTTGATTTATTGTTTTTGGTTGTATATCTAAGTTTTGTGTCTGCGCTGTGTCCACTGCATAGTGTCCGTTTCTTATAGCTCCAAGAAGCAGTTGCTTGTTGCACACTGTAAATAAAAATGTACATAACACTAAATTCTTCCAGCACTGAAAAGTTCGAAATGTGTATCTGAAACTACTTAGAATAGGTATGTACAAGCACACGAGTGGTTATTTGACTTCCATCAAGCGTTAGTCATTAAGTGTGTCCCTACTGCTGTGGTTTTTAGTCTGTGGCCCAAGCAAAGCCGCATCTGGGTGAGATCGGACCCAGCATTAGAAATAAAACAACTTGTGTAAATTACATAAGAGGCCACAACTTACAACCCGTAAATGTTTGAATGTCCCAGAGTTCCATTCGGAAGTTAAACCAGCCTGCAGGTGTTCACCGAAGAGGTCAATCAGCAAACCATCAGGTTATCAAAGGTGCTTTTTCTGCCTAATTTGTTTGGCTGGATGTGAAAAAGTGAATATTTGCTTTGATTTCTTTTTCAATGCCTACATCTTGTAGTTCCATTAATATTTTCTTTGAAGATGGAGAAATATGGCAGAAATTGAAGTTTAGCAATATTGAAACAGTAAGGCTAATTGACAAACAGTTATGTAGAGCCTTTGTACATATACCAGCCTATTGGGGTTAGTCTGCAAAGGCCAGCTGAATCGGTGGGTTAGGCCAAAGCTCTTCAGGGTCAGGTCAATCCCTCTGGTCTGCCAAACCTGCTTTGAGCGGCCTGCGAACAAGCAAAAGTTTACTTATGGTAAAAAGAGTGCTTTGAGGCTGGCTGAGGACTATCATATAGTTGTAACAATGCTGAGGCACTCGTTGATCAAGTATTCAAATATCATTAAAAACATTTTGTTTACAAAAGTTCCTACAATAGTCTACCTGGGACGTTATGTATATTCATTTTCCGTAGTGGCTTTGATAAGTCTACCTTCACTTTTATTATTTCTGTCTTTTTATCTCCTTTTCTTTTATAATTTTTTACTGTCACGCTATAATCATTCAGATCCTTTATGATGGAATATTAAGGCAATTTGGATTGACATTACTCTTGTTAGATCAGTCTAACATTATCTGGGTGCTCTGTGGTTTAGGTCTACCCATCTGGGGGACACCTTAGATGTTTACCCGTTAAGTGGTTTATTCTAAGGGCGTGGCCATGTTGGCGGCCGGAGCGGACACTTGAGCAAAGAACTCCGCTCGTGGCCCACCTTCTTGCCGATTATCCTGCCCGGCACAATATTGATGAGGCTTCCCTCCCCTTCCCCCCCCCCCCCCTTCCCCCCCCCCCCCCCCCCCCCCCCCCCGAACCAGGGGTGACCCTCAAGTAACCATACCTGGCTGCAGTTTGCCCTGCAGCGGACTAACTGGTCCGATGGAGAAAGGTGCGTCTGGCGCCCCGGACCGGGAGCCGAGCCAGCCCGCCCGAGGCTGGTGAGACGCGCACGCGGCGGCGGAGCGGCTCCCCCTTGGGATCGCCGGGGACTTCAGGGCAGGTGAGCCCGGGTTGCGGCACGCCCAGACGGTGGGCTTGCTGGCCAGGGAGTGGCCGCGGGAGCTCCGTAACACTCGCCGCGGCCCTACGGAGCGGCCTTTAATCAGTGGGACCCGCGGAGGAAGAGTGCGGCCTTTCTGCCAAATTAATGCAAGTGATCGGAGCGTTGTGCAGGAAACAAGATAATATTAAATTAAAGGCTCAAAACGATTGCATCGGGCCGCCATTATAGCAAGCCACAAGCACGTAAAAGAAAAATCTACCGCACCTGCTCCAGGCTAAAGGTGTCGGCTCCCAACCTGACACAGAGGATTGGGCCGAAGGCGTAACTACAAGCGGGCCTCAAGCAGCAAACAACTACACTAGACTTTGAAGAGCTCTAAAAGAACGCAATGCCGTTTGTACTACCGGACACTCTAAAATCACCCACTCTTAAGGTGCAAGGCCCCTGCCTCACCCTCCCAGGGTACATAGCTGGCCTCTCGCGGCTTCGTCCTCCCTGACCACACAAGGAGCACCATGGTCAAACCTAAGCACCCCAAAACAGGGTCCTCCATGGAGGGAGAACTCCCCCATTTCCCCCCCCCCCCCCCTCCCGCAAGCCACTCGGACATGCAATCTGAAACTCTGCTCCAACTGAACGAAACACTACGCACGCATTCTTTGCAGTTCGACAAAATCATGCAGGCAATAATGGAAACCAAAACCTCGCTGGAAGGGAAAATTGATGCAGTGGCGCTGGAGGTCTCCCTACTCCGCGCTGACCATCACACACTGACAGAGTGCACAACATCGAACTGTCGCTAAAAACTGTCCAACCGGAAATGGCAGACATGAAAAACAAATGGAAACGGAGCTGGCGCAGCTGCAGCGCAGGGCTGAAGAGGCTGAGGGACGCTCAAGTCGCAACAACATCAGATTCCTCGGCATCCCTGAACGATTGGAACTACCAAATGCCGAGGACTTCTTAGAAACCTGGCTGAAAGAAATAATGAAAATACAGGATGCCACGAAAATGCCAATGATAGAGAGAGCACACAGAACCTGGGCAGGCCCCCGCGGCCCGGAGCTCCACCTCGACCCATGATAGCTCGGTTCCTTAACCATAGAGACAGAGATTCTGTCCTTCAACACTTTAGAACCTCTAATCAAATCAGCCTGGAAAACAATAACGTGTCTGCCTACCCGGACTACACAATGGAAGTACAACGCAGAAGAGCAAATTTCATAAAAATTAAACAACTCCTGCGACTAAATAACATTACTTACTCTCTCATGTTTCCTACCCCTGAGGATGCATGGACATGGATTCACGCTAAAGGCCTGATCAGCCCCCCAACGGAAAAGGCAACAACTGAGGAGTGGATAACCCCCAGCGCCAGGAGGAAAAAAACAAAACAAAACAAGGCAACATCGCGCCCAACGAAATCGCAAATGGAAGCCGACCAAGCACAAATACTAAAGGAGACCAGCACCTTCACCCGATCACAGATAGACACCCGAAGTGAGACAGATGTCACTGACAGCGGATCCCCTGGAGGGGAATCCAGTGCATCCTTCTCCCCCCTCCTGGCCCGTCCTGACTTCACCCCGCGCTCTGCGGACAAACTCTAGACCCTAAGTGCGAATTCGAACTGTACCGCCAACGTGATCCTGGTGGAGGTTCATGCGGCCCCCTGTGGCCGCACGGGGATCTTGGCAGTTTCCTCAGGACGGGGCCTGACCGCCTGCCACCTCGGCAGAGAATTAAGCGATAACTGAAGCACGAGACCACAACCTGGACCACGCAGGGACAGAACTATCCTAGAGATGGGCCTTTCGATGCCCGGCCGCCATAAACCCACGCTACCCGACATCCCAACCACTCCCGAATGGAACTTAATTTTACAGACTGTAGTTTTGGTACCGGTTGTGCCACTACGTTCACCTCCGGGCTATACCCAAAATATCCTTTTGCTTGTCATTTTTTCCCTCTTCACTTTTTTTATTCTCTCTTTATAATGTTTTCTATCAGACCAGAGGGGGCTTTCGGGATGGGGCAAGTGGCGGGAGGGACTCGTGGAGAGGACGCGCATACTAGACTAGCGGCAATTAGTAGACGCGCTTTGAATTGGGTCCCTCTGTCCACAAAAGCAGGCGCGCTACGACCTAACCCAAGGTGATAAATAAGGAACCAATATACAATATAATGACTTGGAACGTTAAGGGAATGGCGGGCTTAAGAAAACGCAATAGGATACAGATTTATGGATCGGGAAATTCATCATTCGCCAGAGGTCCCGTATATTTTACAACACAGCGTTACCGATGCGGAGGGCAGGTACATACATTTAATAGGCCGCTTGGACGGGGAACTAGTGACAATAAACGGACTGTACGTCCCGAAAACCGGACAGAGTGAAATCCTACAAAAAACGATCTCACACTTATTAAATGACCTTCCCTCTACATGTATTTGGGGCGGAGACATGAACTGCGTTCCACAAACACACATGGACAGATCACACCCCACCCCCATAGCAGCCTCTCCAGTAACCAAAATCTCGCAGATGTTACGCCAATGGATGTCAGATCGCCGTCTCACAGACATTTGGAGACATATACACCCTCACGACCACGAATACTCCTACTACTCCCCGGTACATCTCCTTCACACCCGCATAGATCTTATCCTCACCTCTCAAGACATTACCCATAGGATCACAGGTGTCAAGTATGCTGACAGGGTAATCTCCGACCATTCCCCTCTTGTCTCCCATATTAGATCGGGCAGACCGCGCGCATGTATACCAACCTGGCGCTGCCAGACCCAAGTACTACAAGATCCCCCATTTCGAGCAGAATTTGCCACACACATTTCCTCTTACTTTACCCAAAATAAGGGGACAACGAGCTCCAGATCAATAGAATGGGATGCACACAAAGCAGTCATCAGAGGAGCATGCATTTCAGCAATAGTCGGTGCACGTCAAACACTGGTAGGTGAGCTCGGCAAACTAGAAAAGGAAGTACACTCTTTTGAGAGTAACTTCGCTAGGGGCGAGATTACACAAACCGAGCTAGCTGGGAAGCGCTTGCAATGGTACGATGCTGACAAACGATTAGGTCTGTTTGATTATCGCCACTACCTGACTCTAACACATGCTGAAGGCGACAGATTGGGTAAACTATTGTCGTGGCTTATACACGACGACCGCCGGAACTCCCCTATAGGAGCCATCCGACTAGAAACAGGTCTAATTGTAAACGCCCAGGCCGATATCAACACAGCTTTTAAGGAGTATTATAGCACACTATATAAAGCTTCCCCCAACCCCCCCCCACCAGAAACACCACTGAATGAGTTTTTCTGCGGCATTGAGCTGAATTGCCTAACTGCTCCACAGTTTGCGGACCTGGAAAGACCGATTGATATCACCGAGATACAACAGGCCCTAAAACAACTACCACATGGAAAAGCACCCGGTAGCGATGGACTACCCATTGAATACTACAACACGTTCCCGACTCAAACACTAACCCCATATCTAGGGATGTTAACTGAGGCGCTAAAACGGGGCCAACTACCTGACACATGTCGTGAAGCACTGATAGCAGTGCTTCCTAAGCCGGGGAGAGACCCTCTAGACGTACGCTCATACAGACCACTATCGCTACTGAACACAGACTGTAAACTACTCGGTAAACTCCTAGCCAACCGCTTACTCCCATGCATGTCAAACCTGATACACCACGATCAGTCTGGCTTTATACCTGGTCGGAGCACATTTAGCAACATTCGAAACTTATTGCGCCTAATGGCAGAGTCACAAGTGGATGACTATGCTCAAGTAGCAGTCTCTCTGGACATAGAAAAAGCATTCGACATGCTAGGTTGGCCCTTCCTGATGGAAACACTACATTGCATGGGATTCGGACGGATATTTATTAGTTGGGTAAGGGTACTTTACACTAACCCATCAGCGAGAGTTAAAACAGGCGATATGATTTCTCAATCGTTTAGTATCGAGAGAGGCACCAGACAGGGCTGTCCATTATCCCCACTCTTATTTGCCCTTGCAATCGAACCATTAGCAGCTCGACTACGGGCGGCAGCCCCTTTGTGGGGCGTCCGAGATGACCACATATATCGCATAGTGTCTCTATACGCCGATGATGCACTCATATTTCTCTGGGATCATACAGAATACCTGCCCGACTTGCTGAGGTTACTACGCAGGTTTGGCACACTGGCTGGGCTGAAGGTGAACTGGTCAAAATCTTGCATTTTCCCCTTGTGCCATGTCCCCGAAACACATAGGCTGCCCCCTAACCCGGGAGATCTGAAATGGTGCTATACCACCTTCAAATACTTGGGTGTAAACATATACCACGACGCATGAGACCTCAGAGACGGCAATTTAGGACAAGCGATTAGATCCGCTAGAGGCTCCCTGCCCTTTTGGTGCTCACTCCCACTATCACCGATGGGCAGAGTAGCCATAGCGAAGATGATAATCCTACCCCGACTGTTGTATTTCTTCATGGCCCTCCCACTGGTTCTCCCAGCCTCCTTCTTTAAGCCACTAAATAGCTTATTAATAGATCTCATATGGGGCAATGGAAGGCGGCGAGTGGCACTATCAAAAATATACCAGCCATTAACATCGGGCAGATTGGAAGCACCAAGATTTGAACTGTACTACGCAGCTTCCCAATTACAGTGGATATCCACTTGGCTAGGCCGCCCAGATGGTGCTGAATCACAAGTGATTCTTACATCATTAGGAAATATGAGTTTAATACAATACTTGATGAATCGTGAATCCCCCAAACACCCACGCAATATTTTACTGAATATTGCGCATTGGATATGGGGCCACCACGTGCTTACCGCCAATAAAACACCACAGTATTCCCCCAGGTTACCATTCCTAGCCATTCCGAAACTTGCCAATATAGCAGCTGGGGTAGGCCTGAGGGGATGGCTTGAAAGGGGAATATGCACCATCGGTGACATCTATAACGAAGGTTGCCTCATAGCCTTTAATGCCCTAATCGATAAGTATAACCTGGGACGAGGAAGCTTTATAGCATTTGGAGCAGTGCGACAGATACTATGGTCCCACTGAATAGCGGAAGCTCCGAACCAAATGTTTCCCCCAGGTTGCACGAATTGCTAGGAAGCATAGAAAACCCAATAAATGTATCAAGAGCGTATATCATTTTAACTTCCTGCCTGGATGATAAACAAGAACAAGCAAAGAATAGACGGGATGCAGTGCTAGCTGAACCCTTGTCGCAGCCCGCTTGGAATCAGGCTTTGAAAATAAGAGGTATCACGCAACCCGCGCTTTCGCTACACCCAGTTTAATTATTTACACCAAACTTACTTATCACCTCATCGAATAACCCGCATGTTCCCCCAATCGATGCAGACATGCCCCAAATGCACCACTCCCGCAGCCACCTTTTATCATATGACCTGGGAATGTCTTCCAATCCGGAAAGTATGGTGCGGCATAACAGAATTGCTTGCCGACTGGACAGCTGTTACACTGTCCCCTACCCCAGAGTTATGTTTGCTGGGTATAGGCCCAAGTCTTAAAAATCGGAAACAAACACTCAGATGCATAGCGCTAGCGTTGGTGCTGTACAGACGCCTCATAGCCATGCACTGAAAGGCCCCAGTCGCACCGGGTATCGAACAATGGTGAACTGAACTACTGCGTTGGGCCGAGGCCGGGACGCTGCAGCTCTTAACAGTAAAAGGCGTTCCGGTCAAAGGTCTTGACACCTGGAACTCTTTCGTTGCAATCATAGAAAGCAAAGACGACGAACGCCCGCCCTGAATACTCTCCCAAAGCACTAAAAGTCATGCGACAACTGTACCATATACCCCCAAATAACAGCACTCCCTCATGAACAGTACGCAACCGCCCCTCATTAGCTATTAAGCTAATTAACATATAATGGAACCCAATCACGGCGCAAGCTCTCTAACCAGTAACACAAAACAAAATAGGCCGGAGACGTGCAGGGACAAAGCGCTGAAGAGATATATACAAATAAAAAAGCAGAATAAAAAAAGGGGGGGGGACAGGGACTCATAACAATGACAATAAGATAGTACAACCTCATAGGGGGACCTCCCCCAACAGTAACACCAGCTGTTGCGCTCCCCCTTCTCTGCCCTCGCCTCCCCGTCCCCCTGGGCCTCCTCCGCCCCCACACTTCCTCTGTATCTTTTCAGTATCTCTGAAGCCCCCCCATTAGTTGATTTTCAGTGCAACTGGGTGCGTTAGTAAGATGCTTTGCCTGGGCCGCGCCCCCTTGCCCCGGCTCCCAGCTGCTTGGGCTCCCTGGCAGCGGCGCAGGCGAAGGGCACATCAGCCCTGGCATGGTAAAAACAGCCGCATTGCGCGACGAGATGAATACACCCCTTGCAAAATGTTACCCCCACCCCCCCTGTCATGTTTCATTTGTGTAATTCTGTTGTGTGATATAACAATAAAAACACATTTAAAAAATAAAATAAAGTGGTTTATTCTAAAATTAGTTAGCTAGTTACTGTGTACCCTCTTCATTAGATATTTATTGCCTTATGCTCCGCTTTACTAATTTTTTTATATTGTGCATATTTATACACGGGGTTAAGTATCTTTACTAGCTTTCAGCAAGTATTAATTTAACAGTCTTTATAATTGTTTTTATTTGAGTAGAATGTCAGTACTATAGTTACCAGTCAATTGTATGATTGGCACCTTGAAGTTATTACTTCATTTTAGAGATACATAAGTAGTTAGTGCCCAGGAGTCACTACTGCCCAGGAGTCACTACTGTTTGAATCGCAAATTGTAGTGTTACTATTTTGTGTAGGACCCATTCTATATTTTTCTCTATTTTCAGATTTTCCTTTTCTATGGACTCGAAAGGTTTCGGAGTAAGAGGCTTAGTCCTCCTTTTATTTTTAGTGAAGGATGAATGTGAATTAGTCCTTTCTCTCTTGCTATGATTCGTAAGACTTAAATGCCGGCTATACGGGCACGATGCGTACAGCGTTCACGCGTCCGTCTGAGGTTGTGTGCTGAGGCACTGAATATTTCTGCAGGCGCCTGTGGAGAGATGTAACCTATCCATCTCAGGTATTTTATTATGGTTTCTCACGGGATGTGGAATGTTTAAAAAATGGGGTCTGATGACTTCGTGTTATTACCTATGCTTAACAAGATTAGGATGTCTATAGGCAGATATTGAAGGGCTTGCGTTATACTTGTTTATATAGCTGAGGACAGCGTTTGGAGCGGTGCTCGATTTGGATGGGAGATTTTCGAAACTCTTTGACTGTGCGTCCATGTTATGAATAAGGTTACGGAGTTTCTTGATATAGTCCTTTTGGAGGTAAAGTTTGACTGGGCATTCCGGGATGGGTTATTAGCTTTGCTGTCCATGGATATAACGTGACAGTAAACGGGTCACATTTTATTTTAATTTCTGTTTAGTTTTATTCTTTTCTATCTTATTTAATCTCTCAATGTTTCTATTCCTGTATTTACACTGTTATGATTGTGGCTGCATTTGTGGTTCTAATACTGCTAATTTCTCTTTGGCACTTCGGATGGTATCTGCTTGTGTTGGGACAGGCTTCACAATGGGTGCTTTCACATATTAATAGGTATTACTTTGAGATATGACTGGGTCGTAGGGTATTAATCACCCAAGTAGGGCTTTTTGATTGAAATCTTTATTTTCAGAATGATTGTACGTTTTAAGCATTTGGGAGTGTTTGTTCTTGGTTTAAACATAACTCTTTTGTGTTTTGATGACTTTTGGGATCTAGGAAGGTTGTTATAAGAAGCGTCTAAATTTCAGCCCTGAAGAAGTCAAGCGACGAAACACATGTTGGCTGTGAGGTCGTAAGGATCTTGGATGCTTTATCAACTATTAGTTTACAAGATGGTTGGAGGACCTGTCAAGAATAAATAACAATGGACTAGGAAAATTATCTGGAATCACTCTACGGTTTATCTGTAAATTTGAATGAAATGGACTCATGTTTTGAACTCTGAGGGAAAGGGGAAATAATTGTTACTAGATGGGAGGTCATTGATTTGTTTGAATGGGAATTAAAATTTTGGAATTCTGTGAACTGTTATTCTCTCGTACTACTGCTTATCTTTGAGTCTACTACTGATAAACATTCGTTTTGTTTTTCACTATTGTAGCAACTTTTGTAAAAAAAAATTAAAAAGTTTTATGATATTTGAATACTTGATCAATGAGTGCCTCAGCATTGTTATAATGGTATTTGATTGTTAGTCCAATCAATTTTGGGGGTTTTAGGGTGTATTCCCCACTGTAGTGCACCGTTGTAGATTTAGATATTGAATCAATATAATCCAAATATTTGGTGTGCCATTTCTCCCACTAGAATACACACCTGTCTCGTAGCTATCATATAGTTGGCTTAGATTTAGCTTGAGATATCGTGGGATTGACTAAGGATCTACGAGGGCAAGATGACATTTTAGGATGTCTGGCTGAACTAATGTTGGGGCTAAGAGACCATGAGGGGCTAATTTGGAGCCCACTGAAGAGTTGGCTGATGGTGAATGAGGGCAGGCTGAGGGATGCCCAAAAATCTAACCTAGCAAAACCCTAGGGGGCTGGAAGGCCTGCAATGGTGCTCTGGGTATTGAGTGCAGAGTTTCAGAGGATGTCAGAGTTTTGCTTCCACTCAATCAAGTATTTGTAGAGCGCACTACCACCTGTGAGGGTCTCAAGGCGCTGGGGGGGGGAAGGGTGCTGCTACTGCTCAAATAGCCAGGTTTTGAGCCAGCAGGTCTTCGGTCTGACGTAGGGGCAGAGGAAGGGTGTTCCAGGTCTTGGCGGAGAGGTGGGAGAAGGATCTGCCTCCGGTTGTCGCTCTTCGGATGCGGGGGATGGTGGCGAGGTTGGCGGGATGGGGTGTAGAAGGTGATTCGTCTGAGGCAGGTTGGACCGGTGTTGTGGAGCGCCTTGTGTGCGTGGGTGAGGAGTTTGAAGGTTATCCTTTTGCCGACGGGGAGCCAGTGCAGGTCTTTCAGGAGGTGATGTGGCTATGGCGGTGGGCATCAAGGATCAGGTGTGTGAAGGCGTTTTGTAAGCGTTGCATTCGTTGAGGAGTTTGGCCAGGGCTCCTGCGTAGACGGCGTTTCCATAGTCGTCTGCTGCTGACGAGGGCTTGAGTGACTGTTTTTCTTGAATCTGTGGGGATCCATCTGTAGATCTTGCGGAGCATGCGGAGGGTGTTGAAGCAGGATGAGGAGACGGCGCTGACTTGCTTGGACATGGAGAGTGAGTCGAGGATGACACCCAGGTTGCGTGCGTGGTCGGTGGGTTTTGGGGCTGCCCCCAGAGAGGTCGGCCACCAGGAGTCGTCCCAGGCTGTGGGGTTGGTGCCGAGGATGAGGACCTCCGTCTTGTCCGAGTTCAACTTCAGTCTGCTGTTTCTCATCCATTCTGCGATGGCCTTTATTCCTTCGTGGAGGTTGGATTTGGCCGTGAGGGGGTCCTTGGTGAGAGAAAGGATCAGTTGTGTTGTCGGCGTAGGAGAGGATGATGAGTTTGTGTAGCCGGGCTAAAGGGGCGATGTAGATGTTGAATTGTGTAGGGCTGAGGGATGATCCTTGGGGAACGCCGCAGATGATCTTGGATGCTTCGGAGCAGAAAGGGGGGTTCTGCCGGAGAGGAAGGAGGTGGTCCACTCCAGAGCTCTGTCCCAGATCTCTGTGTTATGGAGGCGTGTGCGCAGGATGAGGTGGCAGACGGTATCGAAGGCGGCCGAGAGGTCCAGGAGGATGAGTGCTGCAGTTTCGCCGTTGTCAAGCAGGACCCTGATGTCGTCGGTAGCTGCAATGAGGGTGGTTTTGGTACTGTGGTTTCTGCGGAACCGTGACTGAAAAGGGTCTAGGATGTTGTTTTCTTCGAGGAAGTGGGTCAGTTGTCTGACGATCTTCTCGATGACCTTGGCCGGGAGTGGGAGCAGGGAGATGGGATGGAAATTCTTGACATCTCTCGGGTACACCATGGGTTTCTTGAGTAGGGGTTTGATTTCAGCATGCTTCCAGCTCTCGGGGTAGGTCCCGGTCTCGAAGGAGATGTTGATGATTTTGCGGAGGTGGTCCTTGCTTTGTTAAAGATGTGGTGCGGGCATGCATCTGACGGAGATCCTGAGTGGATAGTGCTCATGGTTTTTTGATTGTGTCGTTTACGTTGGACCAGATGAGCAGGGGGTCGTGGTTGAAGGTGGATGGAGAGTCAGTGGAGTCGGTGAGTGGAGAGGAGGTCTGGCTGTTGACGCTGTCATGAATGTTTGTGATCTTGTGGTGGAAGAAGGTGGCGAGGGAGTTGCATAGGTCTTGCGATGGCGGGATGTCGTTTGTTCTGGGGTTGGCAACTTCCTTCACGATGTTGAAGAGCTCCATGCTGTTGTGTGCGTTGTTGTCCAGGCGGTCTTTGAAGGAGATTCTCTTGGCAGATCTGATGAGGTGATGGTGATTGCGGATGGCGTTCTTGAGGGGCGGCATGGTTGTCCGGTGTCTGTTCGTGGAGCCACTTTCTTTCCAGTTTTCGTAAGGTTTGCTTGGAGGCTCGAAGGTCCGAGGTGAACTAGCTTGCTCTCTTGTTGGCATCTGTCGGGGTGTTGGCACAGTCATCGATCCAGCGCCGGAGGTTGCGGGCTGCGAGGTCAGGATTGGTGGGTTCGGTGGGAGGTTCTCGGGCGAGGTTGGTGTTCAGCTGGTCTTGGCTGACTTTGCTCCAGTTGCGGTGGGGGAGCTGTTGGGTATGGTGGTGTGTGGTGGGGTTCTGAAAGGTGAAGTGGATGCAGCGATGGTCAGTCCATGGGAGTTCGGTGGTGTGGCTGAAGGTGACGTGGGGGCTAGCGGAGAAGACGGGGTCCAGCGTGTGGCCGGCGGAGTGTGTTGGAGTAGTGACTAGTTGTTTGAGTCCAAGGGTGGGGAGGTTGTCAATTAGGGTGGTGGTGTTGGGGTAGTTGTTATTCTCCAGGTGAAAGTTCAGGTCGCCGAGGAGGATGTAGTCTGCGGAGGCTAGGGCGTGCCTCCTGACTAGGTCGGTGATGGAGTTGCAGAACTGAGGTCCTGGTCCTGGGGGTCTGTAGACGAGTGCCTCTGAGGGTGGTGTTGGGGTAGGTGTAGATCTGGAAGTGCAGATTTTCGGCGGTGCTGAGGGGGGTCGTTGGTACCGGTCCTGACCCTGATGGTGTTCTTGTGGACGATGGTTATTCCGCCTCCAACTCTGTTGGTGCGATCCCTGCAGGTGATCTTGTAGCCATCCGGAATGGCTATGGGAATGTCTGGGATGAGGAGGCATTTATCCAAGTCTCCGTCAGGAAGGCGATGTCTGGGGTGGTGGTGTTAAGCAGGTCCCAGGGATCGACAGCGTGTTTGCGTGCGGAGCGGGTGTTCAGTAGGATGCATCGAAGGTAGTTGCGGTCTGGCTTGGCAGGAGGTTTGGCGATTTGGAGGCTGTTGAGGCTGCAATTCTGGCAGGTGAAGGGTCCCTGTGTGTTCTTAGGGGAGGCCAGGAAGCAGGCGTGTGCTCGTCCCATGTTGAGTGCGTGGAGGGTGCTGGCGGTGTAGAGGCGTTGGTTGCCGTGGCGGTCTTAGGGACCAGGGGTACTGCTGCTGGGCACGGTCTGGATGGGCGCAGACGGGCTTGCCTTAGGCGTGCCAGCGGCTGCGCCTTGGCTGCCATATAAGAGGAGGTGGGAGGGAGGGGCAGCAGGGGGGATGGAGCTGGGCAGCGAATGGGGTGGGAGGGGGCGGGTCCGCAGTGACGCAGCGGCGGGAAAAGGCAAAAAAAAAACGATGTGGAGGGGGGGGCGGGGCCGCAGCAGCGGGAAAAGGCAAAAAACGATGTGGAGGGGGGGGGGCAGGGACGCAGGGGACACCAAGGCGGGGAACACCATGCAGGACCAAACGGATAAGGAGCAGCGGAGGAAACTGGCACGCAGTGTGGGGGAGTGACGTGCCTGAAGCAGGGCCAAGGGTCGCTCTGCTGGTCAGTTTTCAAACCACTACTTTAAAAGTTATAGGAAACCATGTCCCCTCCCAAAATGACAGATTTCTAGCCATGCCGTAATTGCAGGAAGTAGAGGTCTGTCATGGACCGGCCTACGGTATTTTAAGTGTCTAGGCTTGAAACATGACTCAATTGTGCATTGTGTGCACATGAAAGCAATCCATGACTGGGAAGTGAGGTAGTATGTTGGTGAACACATGCGGTAGTCGTGGCCTTCACATAGGTCGCTGCTCAACTTCTACCCTAACCTTTCACCCTTGCTCTCGAATTACTCCAGTAAGTTGAAGTCCAAGCATAAAGCAAAGCGGGACTAGACCCTTTACTGCTGCTCTGCTCCAAAGAACGGGCTTGAGAGAGTCAAAATCCAATTCACATCTCCATTGAGGTTGCAGGTCAGTGAGCTGATTTCCTCAGATGATCCTGATGCACCTTAAAAAGTTACTGGGCCTGTACAAATAGGGGTACAGACCTCTCAACTGGCACTGAGATCCATGGCAGTACCTGCTACCCGGATGCTAGTGTAAATACCACTGATGCCTGAAGATGCTTTGTTGCAGGACACCATTGTCAGAACACCTAACCGACTTGAGCCCAACTGAAGTTGCACTATGAAATTACATGAAGTGCAACCAATGAACATGTACCTTCTCTTAATGCCTCTGCTACGTTGCACCTACCGTTAAACGCTCAATTATCATTTTGATTGACTCTGATCCTGTGCTAGATGAGTGCTCCCCAAGATAAAGGTGATGGCTTGCTCCCAATAGCCCCATGCTTGGATACCATCTACATTGATTTAAAAAATGTCAGTGTGAATGACACCTCATGTGAGACAGCCTGACTTTCCACCTGGGCCACCAACGTAAGAGCTCTTCATTTGCAGTGGTGGTGTGGGGGGGGCAGCTGAGGCACTAGAATTGCAGCTACCCTCCATCGAGACCAAGACAAACGTTCTAACAGGTTTTTAAACTTGGGGCATTGACTTTCAGAGCCCTTCCTCTTAATGATACCCTCACTGATACTTTGGGAACTTGGTCGAAGCGTTATTCTGTGCCTGTGTGAACAGTCAGACGTCAGCTGGTGACCTAGTCACCAAGCACCCCACAGCCTTATTGTACAGGCCTTCAACAGGTAAGGTGAATCCACACTCAATTTACATCACTCCACCACAGAATCCACACTCAATTTACATCACTCCACCACATAGGTAATGCTTATTGATACTTTTGAAAGTGTTTTCTTCTGCCAGTCTAGCGCCGTTATCCATTAATGCGATTTGTCTGCTGGGCCATTAGACATGTTCTTTGAGACATGGCCACTGCAATTTTGCTGTCATTCCTAGAATAACTTGGAACTTTGGGCCCAGAGGGTTCATGATGGACGGAACTCAGTCAAATATGCTGTCCACGCAGGTCTGAATATTCTGGTTTGCCAGAGTAGTCTTTACCAGTGTTGTCCTTTGACATGCCTGGATGTGATCCACCACATTCTCTGGCAATGCAAGCCGCCCTTATGGGTATGCCTTTTGATGGGTCCCACCTTTTTCAGTGAGAAGGCAGACTCTGCAGTGGTATGCTTTAAGGAGGGTAGAGTCAGGGATACTTGTAGCTGTTGACACCTGCCTAACAGTTTGTGTCAATTCCAAAAGGTTACAGGCTAGTACAGAGAGTCAGCTAATACATTGAAGCAGCTGTCGGAATCTGTGGTGCTGCAGACAACCCAGCCCTTTCAATGTCCTGGACTTTCGTCTGGCAGGCAGTGTGTAGCCAAGCAGAGGTATCGGTCTTTCAGTTCCTCTTCCCTCTGCTACAATAGCTGCTATACCACTTTGGTTTGTCAGTAGTGGCTAATGTCCAACCAGTGTGGAGCAGGATTCAGGATTTCCTCCCAGGTTGGCAATCCATCTCATGTCGCAGATGGATCTTACAGGTTGTATAAAATGACTATGCCCTACCTTTCCTCTCTGCCACACTCTCTTCCTCCTTCATCTAAGCAAAATTCAGACAAGAACCTGCACATTTGGCTACTGGAGATGCAGTTGTTCTCCAAGGGTGCCATCAAGAGGGGTGACGGGCTCAGAAAGAGGAGGTGATTGTTACTCCTGCTCTTTCCTTGTTCTGAAGTAGGATGGGACCACAGGCCTGTTTAGGACCTTCGGCCTCAAAGTACCTTCCTGCAGAGGGGCAAATTCAGAATGCTCCGGACCTGGGAAACTGGATGGTGTCCTTGGACCAGGTTGATGCATATTATCTTATACCACTCTTGCAGTTCAGCACAGATGTTATCTGCGGTTCAAGAGAGACCAGGAAGATTTTCAATTTTTTGTGCGCCCGTGTTGACCTCATCACCGCCACTCATGTTTTCACAAAAGTGATGATAGTTATCACTTGTCTTTGCAGGTCAGAGATACCAGTATTCCTGTACTTCAGCAACTGACAGTTAAGGGTGGGCTCGCTATAATCGTGGACCACTTCCAAATTGCTGCATACATCTTGATATCCTTGTAGTTTACTATTGAGTCGTGTTCCTGTCTTATTTCCATACAGGCTTCCGTTCAGTGGGGCACTCCTGGACACAGTGAAGTTCCAGGCTTTCCCTCAGCCACACTGAATCCAGGACATTGAGCTATGATCCCAATGTTTCATGCTCGGTCCTGGTCATGGTGAGAGTGGTTCCGAGACATCAAGGTGTCTTGGCCTTTCAGACTTGTGCATTCTCCTTGTCAGTTGTGCCAGGTGGAACTTGCAGGCTCTGGACTGGAATTTGTAGTTCCAGTGGGCTCTGCATCAGGGCCATCTGACGAAGACCTGTCTCTGAGGACAAGGCTCAAGATTTGCAGTGTCAGCTGCTCAAACATCATTGGTACAGCACGAGGCACCTCTCCAGAGCTGATGGTGATGGCAACTGTTGCTTCCAAGCCAGGAAGGTTATTGGGGAGGAGATGGAGTTCATGGTACTCTGGTCACCAGTAGAGGGCTGGCCTAACATCAGTCTGCTGAAGTTGCTAGCATGTTGTCCAGCTCTGAAACCTCTCTACCATCCATCAAGAGGAAGCTGGTGCAGATTCTCAGGGGGCAACATCACCACCGTTTGGCACTACAACAAGCAGAACTGAGTGAGTCCCGTGTCACAATTTGCTGCATCTCTGGAGGTAGTTGGCGCACCAGAGCAGGTGAACTCAGTAAGCTGCTTCTGATTGATTCTTCTAACTGCAAAGCCTCACTTTTTTAGAGCAGTGCTCCCTCCCACTGCTAGGTGGATCTGAGTGGCTCTGCATTGGCTTTGTTGTTCCCAGAAGTGATGGAGTGGAGCTGTCTGTTAGTGCAACTCCTGTGCGCGAACATTAGTTAATTTATTCTTCTCCTTTGAATACGGATCCTGCCCTCCTGTTCCTCTTGTTGGTATTCAACAACTTTCCAATCTCAGATTCCAGTGTGCAAGGGGAATGATGTCTACACCTAGAACTACAGTGTTCAAACTATACCTTTACTGTAGAAAACCAGTGTTGGTAACAAACCTGCATGAGGTGTACTTTTAGTGTTTGAACTTGGGAGGCATGACTCATCATGCATGGAGTGCAGTCACGCACCCAAAGGCGTTCTGCCATGCTGGCCTGGATACTGCTGGTTACTTGGGGTGAGGAATGTGCACTAGTATGGTGCTTTATCACCATGTGTGGCTGCGATCCATAGGTTTTTCCACAAATGTGCTGGCATCCCTTTTGATGCTTCCTGCCTACTTGGTGAAAAAGCTGATTCAGCCTGATTTAAGGAAAGTTGGGCCACAGCACATTGTTTGGGTCTCTTGATCCTGGTCAAACCCAAGTTTTAGCCTTTCTGAGGTTAATGCAGAGTTGCTGTAGAGGCAACTCCAGGCCTCCACTACAGTCACACTAGTACTTTTATAGCAGGGGATTGGGATCCTGTGTACAGTTTGGTCTGCGTCCACTCCACAGACCTTTCTAGCCTGCACTCCTCTGGTGCATACCACCAGTTCTTCACCTCTGTTCTGTGAAGTGGCCTCTTTTTTAACATCTAAATGTCCCAATTTAGTACTTAGCACACAGTTGTTCAGGCTCTTCTTCTGAGGGTGCAGAAAGAGTAAAAGATAAGTGTTGTACTTGGCCCCCTCTGCAGGGTCACCCTCAAACATTTTGCCTTCGAACCTCCTGCTTTCTGAACTGTTTATTTGGATTTTTTTTCATTAAGAGGGTGTGCAATTTACCACTGCTACCCAGTGCTAAAGTGTGTGTGCGCGCTCTCTCTCCTTTAAGCATGGTAAAATTGGGTCACACCCAATTGGCACATTTGATTTACTTCTAATTCCCCAGTAAAGGTGTATTACCTGACTTGTATCCATTGCCTGTAAATACATTGCTACTAGCCACCTTGCAGCACTTTTTGTGCCGCACACTTAAATAGCTTTAGGCCTTCCACTGCAGCCTGTGTGCAGTTCTAAACTGCCATTTCGGTCTGGCAAAATTAACCTTTTGCCAGGTTAAATCTCACTTTTTAACACATGCCACCCCTTAACAGCTAAAGAGGGCAAGGCGCAGTGTATTTGTGTATTTAAAAAGCTCTACGTGTAATTTTAAGTTTTATATCATAGTAATGCAAAAACTCAGATCAGTTTTTCACTATGGTGAGTCCTACTTCTCCCATAGGATAACGTGGGTGTAATTATTATATTTAATAGGTGCTAACCTTTAATTGGGAACATGTAGGAATGCCATGTTTGAACTCAAATTGTCATTTAAAATTCTCTTTATTGATAGTCTATTTTAGGTTGCAAGTTTGAAAATGCCACATTTAGAAAGTTGACCTTTTCCTTGCCTAAACTTTGAGGCCTTCTAGAAGTTTCCAGCTGTCTGCGAAATATTAAATGCTCCTCCATCAGAAATGCTTATTGGGCTAGACACTGAACAGCAGGACCTAGGTGAAGCTGGGAGAGGGCAATCTTGCCAGGTTGGGAGAGGAGGAGCTCTTAATTGCTCAAATTATATTGAAAATGTTTGCCTCCGGCAAACTCACAAAGCAACTTGACACCAGCCTTTGGTCACCCAAGACCTATTTGAGCTTTGGCAGTGGAAGGAAGAAACTTTCCAAGAACAAATGTGGGGTGGACTAGAAGTTTACCTTGCTTAAGAGTGGCACCAGGTATACATTTAGGATCTCCTGAGCCACTCCTCAACACACTCCTGGACTTGTGGACATTACAGGAGGACGGCCTTGTTTCCCAGAGGATTGCCCTGCTCTTTGAGTAGAAAGACTGGACCTGCTTCCTTCAACCCAGGCTAACCTGAATGACTCCAAGGATTGGTTGCCTGACCTCCTGTTTGGAGCTAAAGGGATACAACCAACTCCTTAGGCCTCTTTGCAACTGCTCAGCAGACCTGCTGCAACTGGACCATCCTGACCCCGCTAGCTTCTGCTGGAGTGAGTTCCTGATATCGCAAGAGTTCTCTCCCTGGGTCCTGGACCCTTGGATGGCATCACCTGAACCCCTGTGTATTCCAAACATTGAGCTGTGTCTGACATTGAGAAGGTAATTTTTTCAGCAGGACTAACCTTAACCCGGTCTCTGGCCTTCACTTCACCATGATCCATCTGAACTTTTAACTTTTTCCCTTTCTAGATTGTTAGCGATTTCTCCTTCTTTGTGCTATTTTTTTTTTAAACCTTTAAAATTGCATCTCTCCGGTTCTAATGTTTGGATTTTTGTGGAATCTGTTTTTCACTTGATTGTGTGCTGCATACATACTTAGTTGCCTTTAAGTTAAGCCTGACTACTTTTGTGTCAAGCTACCAGAGGTTTAAGCCCAGATTATTTAGTGACTTTTGTGATTCAACCTTACAAGGAATGTACTTGTTGCTTAAATGATTTTCACCCCCTCAACCAAAAACCCACTTTCTTATAATAAGAAACTTATTTGCATGCAGTAGTGGTGCTTTTTATGTGGCTCCGCTGTCACTTCGAGGTAGGTATGGAATCTGTACAGAGCCACCCAAAACCACCTACCAGCACACTTGGCAGCACTGCTTTGGTTACATTTTTCCAGTACCAACCTGGCTCCTGGGGAGTATTCTAAGGTAGGCAATCTGTGTAGATAGAATAGCTACTAGAAAGTGTTACTGAGGTAAATAACGTGTGTATCACCTTATACCAGGTCCAGGTATCCCCTATTAGTGAGGTGCAGACAGTCTAGGAAGCCAGGGCTCTCTAGAGGTAGCTGTAGTTGAGCAGCCAAGACCTATCTAGGAGACCAGCAAAGCTTATGCAATATCACTACAGTAACACAGCACTTACATGGGAGAACCACACAGTGTCCCGAAAATAAAGATAATCATAGTAACACATACTAAAATACTGAATAGGCAATACTCCAATAGGAGGTAAGTAAACACACCTATGTACACGTAAGTCTGTGATTAGCGTAGAAAACAATAGTAAAACAATAGCAAATAGTGAAGGGCGGGGGGAGGAATCAAACCATATGCTAATTAAATGGTATGTGAAAGGCAGTCCCCCACCCAAGGAAGTGGAATCTGTAGAGGGGAGCTGGAGGAACTAGGAACCCCAAAAGGTAACAACCAGGGTGCCCCCCAGCGACCAGGAGAGAAGAGGTAAGTACCTGTTATTTCCCCAACCCCACAGGAGAAATTTGGAAAAGTACTGTGCAAGACCCAGACAAGACTGGAAGAAACCAAAGGTGGATCCTGACAAAAGAGGACTTGCAAAAGAAAGGGACCAAGTCCGGTTGGAGTCTCCAGCTGTGGCAGGAGCCACTACCCACCCTTCTGTTGATGCAGGGCCAGGTCGACAGTGGATGGTCAGCAGTGCAGCACAGGAGCAGAAGAGGAATTCCAGAAGTGATGCAAGTGATGTCCCGTGTCGGCTGTCAGTGGTGTTGGAAAACCACCAACAAGCCTTGGCAAATGCAAGAGTCTGAGAAGAAGGTTTTGCAAGACTGAAGAGGGCCAGGAAGTCCCAGGGGACTCGACCTAAGGAGAGGAGTCAGAGTTGTCACTCAGCAGCTGGTAGAGTCACAAGAAGTGGAGGCAGCCCCCACAGGCAGCAGGCACAGGAGTTGCAGTAAGGCCCACTCAGCACACCTGAAGGAGTCCCAAGTTGCTGGAGCAGCAGTCAGGAGACTGTGCTTTGCAATAGAGTGCTAGGGGCTGGGGCTACACAAAGCCTGAAGATCCCTTCGAGGCGGAACTAACAAGCCTTGGTAGCTGCAAGAGTCACAGTGCACAGGAGGGGTACTGTCCTGCAAAGAGAGGCAAGGGCTTGCTGTCTCCCAAGTTGAACAGCTGGTAGAGAGGACCAAGGGGACCACCTGTGATGCAGGATCCACACAGTACCGGAGGAGAGAGGCTCCACGCATCCAGTCGTTGTTGCAGTTGGTGCCTGTGGATGCAGGGTAGTGACTCCTTCACTCTAAAGCAGATTCCTTCTTACTTCTTGTGCAGGCTGAGGCTCGTCGTCTTCAGAGGATGCATAGCCAGTTGTTGGAAGAAGCCAGAGAAACAATGTTGCAATGGGGAGTTGTCGCTGGAGTTGCAGATTGTCGGTTCCTGGAGGGTCTGGTTGCAGTCCCAGTGGCCAGAAGATGAAGTAAACGATGCAGAGGTGTCCTTCTGGAATGTGAGGACCCACCTGAGAGGGAGACCCTAAATAACCCAGGAAGGGGGTTGGTCACTTAGGGTGTCCCCCTATTAGGAGGGGGAGGCTGTGACGTCATCTGCCTGACCTGGCCACTTAGATGCTCTTAAAGGCCTCTCCCCTCCTTGGATTTAAGATGGCAGAATCAAGTGACCACCTGGAGGAGCTCTGAGCACCACCCCTGGGGTGGTGATGGACAGGGGAGTGGTCACTCTCCATTCCATTGTCCAGTTTTGCGCCAGAGCAGGGACCGGGGGGGTCCCAGGACTGGTGCAAACTGGTGTATGCAAGGAGGGCACCAAATGTGCCCTTCAAATCGCACTGGTGGCTTGGGGAGGCTACCCCTCCCAAGCCATTTAACACCTATTTCCAAGGGAGAGGGTGTTACCTCCCTGTCCCACATGAAATCTTTTGTTCTACCTGAGCTGGTCAAGCAGCATGCGGGCAGAAATCTGAGGGGTGGCAGCAGCGCGGGCTGCCTGGAAAACCCCAGAAGACTATTAGGAGCAATGCTGGGGGTCCTCTAAGGAGCTTCCAGACTAGAGTGCATGGAATCATACAGCCAACACTGGCAACAGTATTGGGGTATGATTCTGACATTTGATACCAAAATGCCTTGGTTCGGAGTTACCATTATGTAACTGGGCACTGTGTCCAGTACATGGGTAAAATGGCTTCCCCGCACTTACAAAGTCCAGTGTAATGAGACTGGAGTTGGTAGGGGCACCTCTGCTCATGTAGGGGTACCCTCACTCACAGGTACCTGAGCACTGCCCTTTGGGCTAGGAGGGCCTGCCCCAGGGGTGACTTAGTGACCTGGTGCAGTGATCTGTAGTAAAAGGGTGCATGCACCTTTTCACGCAGGCTGCAATGGTAGGCTTGTAGACACATTTTGCTTGGGTCCCATGGGTGGCACAATACATGCTGCAGCCCATGGGTAACCTCTGGTGCCCCAGTGCCCTAGGTACCCAAGTACCATATACTAGGGACTCATATGGGGCACAAGTATGCCAATTGTGGGGTGTGCAAAGTCCTAAGCAACCAAATTTAGAAGGAGAGAGCACTGTCACAGGGCTCCTGGTTAACTAGATCCCAGTGAACAAAGTCAAAACACACTGACGGCAGGCAAAAAGTGGGGGTAACCATGCCAAAAAGAGGGTACTTTCCTACAATGACATTCTGAGCAGGGCTATAGCTTCACCCTTTCATCTGCATTTGATGTAGGGCAGGAGGACACCAGAGTAAAAGCCTTCTATCATCTTCTTGATTCCTTTTCCTCACCACACGCCTGCATCTTTACCTTAGAATATTCTCATGCGTCTGTTTCGATCTGGAAATTGCGTGCATGTAGGTGGGATTGTTCTGCTCCACATGGCATAATCTGTGCAAGAAGTAATGTGTGCAGTGGCTATACATACATCCCTCCAGCATGTTGACCTCAATTACTACTTTTCTGTACCATCTGTGCAGATCTGGATGGAGGTCTCCTCAGTCACTGACTTCTTTTTACGTTTTGTAAGTCAAGAGTTCAAGCCATGTGTAAGGAACTGCCTCCTTGGCATGGTTACCCCCTGACTTTTTGCCTTTGCTGATGCCTAGTTATGATTTGAAAGTGTGCTGAGGTCTGCTAACCAGGCCCCAGCACCAGTGTTCTTTCCCTAACCTGTACCTTTGTTTCCACAATTGGCACACCCTGGCATCCAGGTAAGTCCCTTGTAACTGGTACCTCTGGTACCAAGGCCCTGATGCCAGGGAAGGTCTCTAAGGGCTGCAGCATGTCTTATGCCAACCTGGGGACCCCTCACTCAGCACAGAGACACTGCTTGCCAGCTTGTGTGTGCGCTAGTGGGGATAAAACGACTAAGTCGACATGGCACTCCCTGCAGGGTGCCATGCCAACCTCACACTGCCTATAGGTATAGATAAGTCACCCCTCTAGCAGGCCTTACAGCCCCAAGGCAGGGTGCACTATACCATAGGTGAGGGCATAAGTGCATGAGCACTATGCCCCTACAGTGTCTAAGCAAACCCTTAGACATTGTAAGTGCAGGGTAGCCATAAGAGTATATGGTCTGGGAGTCTGTCATACACGAACTCCACCTCACCATAATGGCTACACTGAAAACTGTGAAGTTTGGTATCAAACTTCTCAGCACAATAAATGCACACTGATGCCAGTTTACATTTTATTGTGAAATACACCCCAGAGGGCATCTTGGAGATGCCCCCTGAAACCATACCCGACTACCAGTGTGGGCTGACTAGTTTTAGCAGCCTGCCACACACCAGACATGTTGCTGGCCACATGGGGAGAGTGCCTTTGTCACTCTGTGGCTAGTAACAAAGCCTGTACTGGGCGGAGGTCCTTCTCACCTCTCCCTGCAGGAACTGTAACACCTGGCGGTGAGCCTCAAAGGCTCACCCCCTTTGTTACAGCACCCCAGGGCACTCCAGCTAGTGGAGTTGCCCGCCCCCTCCGGCCACGGCCCCACTTTTGTCTGCAAGGCCGGAGGAGATAATGAGAAAAACAAGGATGAGTCACTGGCCAGTCAGGACAGCCCCTAAGGTGTCCTGAGCTGAGGTGACTCTGACTTTTAGAAATCCTCCATCTTGGAGATGGAGGATTCCCCCAATATGGATAGGAATGTGCCCCCCTCCCCTCAGGGAGGAGGCACAAAGAGGGTGTAGCCACCCTCAGGGCTAGTAGCCATTGGCTACTACCCCCCCCAGACCCAAACACACCCCTAAATCGAGTATTTAGGGGCACCCCAGAACCTAGGAAACTAGATTCCTGCAACCTAAGACGAAGAAGGACTGCTGAGCTGAAAAACCCTGCAGAGAAGACGGAGACACCAACTGCTTTGGCCCCAGCTCTACCGGCCTGTCTCCCCACTTCTAAAGACACTGCTCCAGCGACGCGTTCCACAGGGACCAGCGACCTCTGAAGCCTCAGAGGACTGCCCTGCATCTAGAAGGACCAAGAACTCCCGAGGACAGCGGCTCTGTTTCACAAAGACTGCAACTTTGCAACAAAGGATCAACTTTGAAACAACACACGTTTCCTGCCGTAAGCGTGAGACTTTGCACTCTGCACCTGACGCCCCCGGCTCGACTTGTGGAGAACAAACAACACAGGGAGAACTCCCCGGCGACTACGAGACCGTGAGTAGCCAGAGTTGACCCCCCCCCGAGCCCCCACAGCGACGCCTGCAGAGGGAATCCCGAGGCTCCCCCTGACCGCGACTGCCTGCTTCAAAGACCCGACACCTGGTAAAGGCTCTGCATCCGCAGCCCCCAGGACCTGAAGGATCCGACCTCCAGTGCAGGAGCTACCCCCAGGTGGCCCTCTCCCTTGCCCAGGTGGTGGCTACCCGAGGAGCCCCCTCCCCCCCTTGCCTGCCCGCATCGCTGAAGAGACCCCTTGGTCTCCCATTGAAACCTATTGCGAACCTGACGCCTGTTTGCACGCTGCACCCGGCCGCCCCCGTGCCGCTGAGGGTGTACTTTCTGTGCGGACTTGTCTCCCCTGGTGCCCTACAAAACCCCCCTGGTCTGCCCTCCGAAGACGCGGGTACTTACCTGCTGGCAGACTGGAACCGGGGCACCCCCTTCTCCATTGAAGCTTATGTGTTTTGGGTACCACTTTGACCTCTGCACCTGACCGGCCCTGAGCTGCTGGTGTGGTAACTTTGGGGTTGCTCTGAACCCCCAACTGTGGGCTACCTTGGACCCAAACTTGAACCTCGTAGGTGGTTTACTTACCTGCAAAAACTAACACTTACCTCCCCCAGGAACTGTTGAAAATTGCACTGTCTAGTTTTAAAATAGCTATGTGTCATTTATGTGAAAACTGTATATACTATTTTGCTAATTAAAAGTTCCTAAGTGAAATAACTTTCATTTAAAGTATTGTTTGTAAATCTTGAACCTGTGGTTCTTAAAATAAACTAAGAAAATATATTTTTCTATATAAAAACCTATTGGCCTGGAATTGTCTGTGTGTGTTCCTCATTTATTGCCTATGGGTGTACAACAAATGCTTAACACTACCCTCTGATAAGCCTACTGCTCAACCACACTACCACAAAATAGAGCATTAGAATTCTCTCTTTTTGCCACTATATTACCTCTAAGGGGAACCCTTGGACTCTGTGCATGCTATTTCTTACTTTGAAATAGTACATACAGAGCCAACTTCCTACACCATGCGACTCCTGTCATCAACTGATGTCCGTGACGAACCCCCACTTGCAGTCTGATGCCTGGAGAGGGAACACAACTCCACATTATGTGCGGAGTTTAAAACCCGGAGCCTTAAGGCCATCTGCAAGGGGGCCATGAAGCTAGCTATGTGACTCCTTGCTGCTCCAGGTACAGTTCACATAGGTTTCGGGACTGCTCTCAGCGTCAGTGGTTGGTCGTCATCCCACTCTTTAGGTAAGTCCCCTAAGAGGTAGAGGCGCTCTTTGACTTCTCTGTGTCAGTCCTATTCTTCCACTACACAAATCCAGACCTTGCTCGCAGGTGGGTCCTGTGCAGATTGCTTCGGCAACTGAGTCCGCTCCATGCGTCTCAGAATTTCCTGGTGCCATTCCCCGTCCAGCTGCAAGAGTTTTATGAGGCCCTGACGGTCACTTTTGGGTGGTCGAACCCCTCTGGAGCACCTTTGGGTCTCACAGTTCAGGAGGGTCTTTGATGGGGGCTCTGTGGCCGGTCCGTTTTTAGTGTCAGTTAACCCCTTGGGATCTGTTGATGAATCTGGATCAGCTGGGACTTCGTGACCTCTGGGGAACGTTCCAGTGATGCCAAACCCATCATGATTCCTGACTTTGATACAAACCGGTGTTGCATGACATCTGTTGTGGCACAACCAGGCCCACAAGGCCTGAATTGGAGACGGAGCCCTATTTCACTGAAGTGCTTACTAAGCAACACAAATGGAGGATCTGGGGATCCCTGTATCTACACTGACTCCCTAGTGGATGTCGTAGCTGGCAACTGGCATCAGGTTTTGGCTAATGCCAATCGTCTGTACATCTCACCAGACACCGGCCTCCTCCACAGCGGCTTCAGATGAAGGGGCTTCCTTTCGCGTGGGCTGAAAGGTGGCTGAGCTCTGTCTTACGGACCCTTGTATCGCTACAAGGCTGCTGGATTTAGGGGCTACAGTACGTCTGATTGTAGGTGACTGAATCACTCCCACAACAGTTGGCAGCTGTCGGCCCAACCATCCCAGTTCTCTACCAGCACCTCACCCAAAACATGTACAGTAAAGGTGATTTCTGACAGCCTAGCGCATGGACTCTGAAATCCTCTCCAGATATCGGGGTGCAACACGTTTTACCCTTTTCTCCCATTATAAATGAGTCTCTTATATACACAGGCAAAGATGATGCAGGAAAGTTCTCAATATATTTATTGAAAAGACTGCAATCTACTGTAAAATACATGAGCTTCAGTGATGAGGATAATAAATCCAGAAAATCAGGATTGTGAAAATGAGCAATGTGAATATGAGCAATACTAACGTTTTGCAATAAACAAATACACAAACTCCTCCTTAAGGTGCATTGTCTACTCTAAAGAGAGCAAGGTATGATAAACCTAATCTGACCAAACCATGTCCATGAGAATGCGCCCAGTCCATTATCTTGGATCAAGATTGGCCTCCAGTCCCCAGATCAAGCGATGTAGAGATGCCAAAGCTGAGGCCTGCTGCAAAATGACATGCACTGTAGATGGAAGATCCTGGGTGAAACCCTCCTCTAATGACTTTGGTCTCACAGAGTGTTTAAATAATGCCTGTGTTATTGTTCATGTGGACATCCTTATGTGGGTATGTTTGGTATGTCAGATTGCGCAAACTTGGATTGTCAATACCATAATAAAAATGCTTGACATGTTCATATTCTGTGAAGCGGAGGGACATAATTCAATAGGTACCTTACTGAGAATGATGTTTTAGTGGAATGTCAACTGATTATAAAAACATTTCTCATAAAATGTAGAAACTGCAAGTACTGTTAAAATGAATAATAAAAAAGAGCATGTTTATCTAGGTATAAGGATACAGGCCTGCAAGCTGAAGCTAAGCTAAACTCCTGTATGCAAGCAAACTAAAGTGGATCCACCACACCCCCCCCCTTTTTGATGAAACAAGGGTGCGAAATCCAAAGACTAAAATGTTCTAAACTAATATTCTAAAAGCAAGTTTAAAATCATATAGAAGAGATGAAATGTGAACAGTGGCAAGCAAAACGGGCAATTTGGTGTCACACTTCGTATATTTTGTTTAAAAAAAAAAAAAAAGGCCAATGGTCAAATTAACAATATTTATGGTCTTGCAAGAGGTCTCCGTTGTCAATGGAGATTGAAACCAAAAGGGATTCCACTTCGGCAAGCAACAGGTTGAATCAAAGGATTAGCAGAGGGATCCATGGAGCAGAAGTGTGCAGGGGTCCTCAAACGCAGAATGACCTGTCCATTGTGCCAGACGTCATTGGAGCTAGGAAATCCACTAGTGGTGGCTCATAAGTTCCTTTGTGAACCAGCCTCAGTCTCAAGGGGCATGTCCAGGAACGAACCCTCATCAAGAACAATAACTGATCCTTGTCCAGAGGCTGCACAGCAAGGCACACCATTGGTGCACATTCAGAGGTACACCAAATGCAGTGGAAAACCGGCGTCACACAGGCTAGGATTGATCATGTCAATGAGCAATCATGCTTCAGCTCTTCCAAAAGCGATGCTCCGAAGTACTGCATCTTGTGGCCGGCTTGATGGTAGTGCCATCACTCTGCTTTTCTACAATAGGGCAACCGCTGTGTAGCAAAAATAATAGCAGCAAAATCCTGCCAATCAATGCCAAAGTAATGGGGAATCCACCAAAGAGGCTCAAAAAGAGTGAGCATATGGCTGAAGGTATGACTAAAAGCACGGTCTGGAATGTACTGACAATCCCCAAACCGACCGCCTTAAAGTGCTCAATCTCGTCCGTGCAAAAGAGATTGAAAATTCTGCTGACCAATTTTCCAAAATATTTTGGGAAATTGATATTTGATAGGCACTGTACCTCAGCTGATGACCTTGCTATCAGGAGATCTTGTGCGTCTCTTGCTGATGTTAAAGTTACTTGTTTTTGGAACAGTAGCGCCTTCATTCTGCTCAGCTTGTCAAAATTTTCATTCGAATTAGCAGTGTGAGGCCACAATTCTGCTACTTTCATCTCTTGTCTGGGGGGAAGAAAACATGACCGCAACAAGTGCAATTTGAGAAACCAAAATCACATAAGGAATTTCAGGCTTCCTGCCGCTGCAGCTTTCTTCATTCAGAACCAAATAACTTCTGTTTGAAAGTATGTAAAATACTGGGTAAATCAAAGGGACGGGAGTACCATTCAGATGCCAAGTTGGTCGACATCCACATTGCAAAAGCCATGCAAGGACACCTGCTTACAAATCATAGAATGACAGTAGTCTTACATTCGCTTCCGCTTAGGAAGACCTCTGTTTTGCTGTTCAGACACTTGTAATCGAAAGGCAACTCCCACACTTTGTATGTGTGACTGTCTCCTAGCCTCTCACATCTGCCTACAGCAAAATGTTTCAACCAGTTTGTGAAAACGAAAGGTGGAAATCAATAGACTTATAACCCCATGTATCAACCATACTGCTGAGGGAATTTCTACCACAGCAAAAGGCAACTTTTCATTCTTGAATGTTAAGCATGGTATAACTAGCTTCTTTCTTAGTTATTGTCTGCTGCTGTCCGGATAGATTAAAAGCAGCAAATAGATCACTACTATTTATGTACTTCCAAGGCATGAGGTCATTTTTCAGGACGTGCAGTGTCCAACCTAACTGCATGATGGAGTGCAGTTGATTCTTCCTTTGTTGGAGAAGAGACATCATTCTGTATGATGTCAATCGCAGAAGACACAATATTATTTAAAGTATATATTCTATTGGGCAAGGTGTTCATGCCATTATCGACAACAGCTAAAGCTTTTTCCATATTTTCCTTATCTGCCTCAAATGTGCAGCAGCTTCTATTTGGGAAAGTTTCGAAATCTCATTATATATGGCATACAGGAAGCGTTTTGAGGCGTGGCTTCTGAGATTCTAACAAAAAAATCTTGTAAATCCATTCCCTCAGAAGACTAAGATGTTGCTTAACAGCTGCTAAAGTGGAGGAATGTAACCACTGTTGGCACAGTTTACCCACCTTGTATGTAATAATATCTGAGTGTTCCATGAGACATAGCGTAGGTCTGGCTGGCTTGCTTGCTTTGAAACCCCCCTGAGGAATTAACAAGACGTGCCTGGCAAGAGTTTGTGTCCTTCGGCAACAATAACCACCCGCCGGGACTTGAAAGTGAGGAATTAAAGGTACTATTCTTAACCCAATTTGTTAGTTGATCTTCAGTAACATTTAAAAGCATTTGCCAATTGTGAAATTTAGCGGCTGTGAAGATGCTGGTCGTGTTAATTTTTTTAATTTTTTGCTAACCCCAAGCATGATGTTTGTTGAACTTTCATTTAAAAATATTATTTGTAATGGAATAAGGCATGGTCTGAACAAAGCTTCCCTACCCTGTATCTGCCAATCTATTGTTTCCCCATACACTTTTCACATCAATATTCTTCCAAAACTCGTAACCTTCAACAGCAAGCAGGGAAACAAAAGTCTGATTTAATCAGTTTTGTATTGGTTAGCAATATTTTCCTCATTCTAGAAAGTGGTAATTTGAAATAATACCACTCTGTTTTCTAGTGTCGTGCCCATTAAAACATGTAAACTTTTGTACATATGTTTTGGAATATCCGACAGGTGGAGTCTGACAATGTTACCTCTGTGTATAATTGAAAACTGATCTGGGTCTTCTCACTTGATGCAGAAATTTGCTGTGTTCCTATATATATCTTCACTTTTGAAAACAGTGTAGTAGACTAGCTCAGTAAGCATAGAATCAACTGTTTTAACATCCCAGTCGTTGGTGACAACACCAGGTGTAATAACATCAGTCATTGATATCTTAAACACATATGAATTTGAATTACCTCAGTAGGGCTGATAAAGTCACTTGTGTGACGAAACACGTGTTGGCTGTATCTCGTTGATGGCACTCTGATTTATAGTTGCCCCAAATAAAGACACCTTCTGCAAACCAGACCTGAGACTCCATTCAACTCTTTCACTTCGACAACACACCACCAGGGATACCTATCCCTGCAACACTATTGAACTTTATATTCTGTGTGCTGTTGGCCTTCCTGTTTAATAATTGTGGTATGGGAGATTCCTTATCTCATCCCACATGGTTGCTTTACAGCGGGGGAACCTGCACTAAAGTCCAGTTAGCCTCATAGGCTTCCTCTACTGCATTTGGATCTAGGACTCAGAAAGAAGGCAAAATTACATCTTCCCCATGTGGGAGCTTGTGGACAAATTCAGGTGGCCAGTCTTTTTCTGCTAATAAATATCAGTTAAGTGCTTCCCAGAATATGATTCTAACAGTGTGTTCTATGTCCCCTTCAATTTGAATTTTTAACTCATAAGCTGTTGGGTGGGGAAACACGCCTGACCGCTGTCTCTGTGATGAGAAAGTAATTAGTTGCTGTCACATCCAGATGATCTTTAGGACTCCGTTGACAAATCGTGACTTCTGCTGCACTGTACAGCACAGTTGCTGCTCATGTCCTGTTCTTGAGCAATGTTCTCAAGATGGCTGGCATGTTTAATGCAAATTGCTGCACCTTTTCCTTTTTAAATTGGAGCTTCTTTTGGGGCTATTTATCCTCTTTTTAGGTTGAGCGTAAGTGTTCGACCTGGTGTATAATTAAGTATACTTATACTATGGGTTAAAGCAATTTCATTTGTTGGTTGCAGTGTCTTTTAAGAATTGTTGCTTGCTAGTGGTCAGTTCTGTCTTTTTCTCTCTCCTTTTTCTGTTTCAGAGCAGTGACCAACTACTGTATTATTCCACTTTGGTTTCCTTATCTGTTGCTGTGATGGACTATTTTTTTTACATTTCCTTGATGGTCCCCTTTCACTGTGCGTGTTTGTTTTAGGCTGGTATAGCTGCCTGCCTTTTCTTGTAGCATTCTGTTCGACATTTGTTTTGGCTTTATTCCAGTGCTGTCCTCATTTACCTCCTAAAATAAGCTTATTTTACTAAACAAACACCATATGCCTTTGCATCGCATGTGTAGGAAAGTACCCTCTTTCTTGGCATGGATACCCCCATTTTTACCTGTTGTCAGTGTGGTTGACTCTGTTCACTGGGATCCTGCTAACCAGGACCCCAGTGAGTATGCTCTCTCCCTTCGAACATGGTTACTTGAACCATTTTCACCCCACATTTGGCGCCCTGGCACCCCCATTCAAGTCCCTAGTATATGGTACCCAGGGCATTGGGGGTACCAGGGGATCCCCATGGGCTGCAGCATGTATTATGCCACCCTTGGGGAGCCCATTTAAAGTGTTCTGCAGGCCTGCCATTGCACCAGATCACTGTAACTCACCCCTATGGCAGCCCCCCTAGCCCAGAGGGAAGGGAGCAAGTACCTGTGTGTGAGGGCACCCCTGCACTAGCAGAGGTGCCCCCAATAACACCCCTTCCATCTCTGAACCTAGGCATGTTTGGTATTATGCTCCTACCAGCCTTCTGGGTTTTTCCAGGTAGCCGATGCTTCCGCCACCTCTCAGACAGGTTTCTGCCCTCCTGCAAGCCAGTTCAAGCCAAGGAAGGCAGAATAAATGAATGCCTTTGGGAGATGAAGGTAACACCCTGTAGGAAGTTTGCTCTGTATGTACTATTTCAAAGTAAGAAATAGCATGCACAGAGTCCAAGGGTTCCCCTTAGAGATAGGATAGTGGCAAAAAGAGATCATTCTAATGCTCTATTTTGTGGTAGTGTGGTCGAGCAGTAGGCTTATCAGAGGGTAGTGTTAAGCATCTGTTGTACACACACAGGCAATAAATGAGGAACACACACTCAAAGACAATTCCAGGCCAATAGGTTTTTGTATAGAACAATATATTTTCTTAGTTTATTTTAAGAACCACAGGTTCAAGATTTACAAGTAATACTTCAAATGAAAGGTATTTCATTTAGGTACTTTAGGAAGGAGGTAAGTGTTTGTTAGTTTTGCAGGTAAGTAAACCACCTACAGGGTTCAAAGTTGGGTCCAAGGTAGCCCACCGTCGGGGGTTCAGGGCAACCCTAAAGTTATCACACCAGCAGCTCAGGGCCAGTCAGGTGCAGAGGTCAAAGTGGTGCCCAAAACACATAGTCTTCAATGGAGAAGGGGGTGGCCCGGTTCCAGTCTGCCAGCAGGTAGGTGCCCGCGTCTTCGGAGGGCAGACCAGGGGGGTTTTGTAGGGCACCGGGGGGACACACAAGTCAGCACAAAAAGTACACCCTCAGCGGCACGGGGGCGGCGGGAGCAGAGTGCAAACAGGCGTGGGGTTTGCATTGGAGTTCAATGGGAGACCCAGGGGTCTCTTCAGCGAAGCAGGCAGGCAAGGGGGGTGGGGGAGGCTCCTCAGGGTAGCCACCACCTGGGCAAGGGAGAGGGCCACCTGGGGGTTGCTTCTGCACTGGAGGTCAGATCCTTCAGGTACTGGGGGCTGCGGGTGCAGGGTCTTTACCAGGCGTCGGGTTCTTAGAAGCAGGCAGTCGCAGTCAGGGGGAGCCTCTGGAGTCCCTCGGCAGGCGTTGCTGGGGGGGGACAGGGGGGGGGACAACTCTGCCTACTCACAGGGTCGCAGTCACCGGGGAGTCCTCCCTGTAGTGTTGTTTCTCCACAGGTCGAGCCGGGGGCGTCAGGTGCAGAGTGCAAAGTCTCACGCTTCCGGCGGGAAACGTGTTGTCTTTAAAAGTTGCTTCTTTGTTGCAATGATGTTTCTTCTTTGGAGCAGAGCCGCTGTCCTCTGGAGTTCTTGGTCCTTTTAGATGCAGGGTAGTCCTCTGAGGCTTCAGAGGTCGCTGGACCCTGTGGAACGCATCGCTGTTGCAGTTTTTCTTGAAGTGGGGAGACAGGCCGGTAGAGCTGGGGCCAAAGCAGTTTGTATCTCCGTCTTCTCTGCAGGGCTTTCAGGTCAGCAGTCCTTCTTCGTCTTAGGTTGCAGGAATCTAGTTACCTAGGTTCTGGGAGCCCCTAAATACTCGATTTAGGGGGGTGTTTAGGTCTGGGGGGTTAGTAGCCAATGGCTACTAGCCCGGAGGGTGGCTACACCCTCTTTGTGCCTCCTCCCTGAGGGGAGGGGGGCACATCCCTATTCCTATTGGGGGAATCCTCCATCTGCAAGATGGAGGATTTCTAAAAGTCAGTCACCTCAGTTCAGGACACCTTAGGGGCTGTCCTGACTGGCCAGTGACTCCTCCTTGTTTTTCTCATCTCCTCTGGCCTTGCCGCCAAAAGTGGGGCCATGGCCGGAGGGGGCGGGCAACTCTACTAGCTGGAGTGCCCTGGGGTGCTGTAACAAAGGGGGTAAGCTTTTGAGGCTCACCACCAGGTGTTACAGTTCCTGCAGGGTGAGGTGAGAAGCACCTCCACCCAGTACAGGCTTTGTTACTAGCCACAGAGTGACAAAGGCACTCTTCCCCATGTGGCCAGCAACATGTCTGGTGTGTGGCAGGCTGCTAAAACTAGTCAGCCCACACTGGTAGTCGGGTATGGTTTCAGGGGGCATCTCTAAGATGCTCTCTGGGGTGTATTTCACAATAAAATGTACACTGGCATCAGTGTGCATTTATTGTGCTGAGAAGTTTGATACCAAACTTCACAGTTTTCAGTGTAGCCATTATGGTGCTGTGGAGTTCGTGTATGACAGACTCCCAGACCATATACTCTTATGGCTAGCCTGCACTTACAGTGTCTAAGGTTTTGCTTAGACACTGTAGGGGCATAGTGCTCATGCACCTATGCCCTCACCTATGGTACGGTGCACCCTGCCTTAGGGCTGTAAGGCCTGCTAGAGGGGTGACTTATCTATGCTATAGGCAGTGTGAGGTTGGCATGGCACCCTGAGGGGAGTGCCATGTCGACTTTGTCATTTTCTCTCCACCAGCACACACAAGCTGGGAAGCAGTGTGTCTGTGCTGAGTGAGGGGCCTCCAGGGCGGCATAAGACATGCTGCAGCCCTTAGAGACCTTCCCTGGCATCAGGGCCCTTGGTACCAGGGGTACCAGTTACAAGGGACTTACCTGGATGCCAGGGTGTGCCAATTGTGGAAACAAAGGTAGAGGTTAGGGAAAGAACACTGGTGCTGGGGCCTGGTTGGTAGGCCTCAGCACACTTTCAAATCAAAACTTGGCATCAGCAAAGGCAAAATATCAGGGGGTAACCATGCCAAGGAGGCATTTCCTTACACACCCTCTCCCTTTTGAAATAGGTGTTACGTGGCTTGGGAGGGGTAGCCTCCCCTAGCCACTGGTATGCTTTGAAGGGCACTTTGGTGCCCTTCGTGCATAAAACAGTCTACACTGGTTCAGGGACCTCCAATCCCCGCTCTGGAGCGATACTGGACAATGGAAAGGGGAGTGATCACACTCCTGTCAAATCACCACCCCTGGGGCCCAGAGCTGCTCCAGACGGTCTTTGGGTTCTGCCATCTTGAATCCAAGGTTGGCAGGGACCTCTGGGAGCATCTAAGTGTCCAGGTCAGGCAGGTGACGTCAGAGCCCCCCTCCTGATAGGTGGTCATCTGGCTAGGTGACCAATCCCCCCTTTCAGGGCTATTTAGGGTCACTCTCTTGGGTGGGTCCTCAGATTCGGCTTGCAATATTCCAGCAGGACTCCTCTGCAACCTAGACTTCTAGCCACTGGAACTGCGACTGGACCCTCCAGGAACCGACAATCTGCATTCACGACGAAGACTCTGCTTGCAACATTGTTTCCACTGCTCCTTCCAGCTTCTGCAACATTTCCCTGCTGGTGCATCTTCTGAGGGCGGCAAGTCTTCAGTCTGCACAAGAAGGAAGAAGGAATCTCCCTTGGAGTGAAGAAGTCACTACCCTGCATCTGCAGGCACCAATTGCAACGAATACCAGCTGCGTGGATCTCCTCATCTTGAGCTGCTTGGATCCTGCATCACGGGTGGTGGTCCTCTATGCCAGCTGTCCAGCTTTGGTGGAGGTAAGCCCTTGCCTTCCCACGCAGGACAGTTGCCCGTGCACAGCATCTCTTGCAGCTGCCAAGGATTGTTTCCATCTCCTCCAAGGGATCTTCAGGTTCCGTGTAGCCCCAGCACTCCTTCCTGCGACACACAGCCCTCTGTGTGCTTCTCCTGCTGGGTGGGACCTTTCTCCAGTAGTGCTGCGTGGGCTCGTCTGTGACTCCTGGTTCCTCGTCCAGTGGGTCTCCTGTGGAGGCTGCCTCTTCTTCTTTGGACTCTGTCTTACTGAGGGTCCCCCTAGGACTATCTGCCATCCCCCCCCCTGCCAAGTGTTTTGCCCCTCCCCCGGCCCCAGGGGTTGAGTCCACCTGCTCCTTGCTGGTCCTCAGCAGCTCCACTTTGCTTCAGTGCAACTTCTGCCTCTGCCAAGGTTTGTTGGTGGCTTTTCCATGCCACTGACAGACTGCAATCTTCCATCCAACGTGGGACGTTGACTGCTTCCCCCAGGATCTCTTCACCTGCTGCAGGGCTGCATTCCTGACCGTCTTTGTCCTACCATGGACTAACTCCTGCATCCACAGCTGGGTGGGTAGTAGCTCCTACTCCCCCTGGACTCTTCTGTGACTTCTGGACTTGGTCCCCTTCTTACACAGGTCTTCTTCTTCAGGAATCCACCGCTGGTTTCTTGTAGTCTTGTCTGGGTGTTGCATTTTCTTCCTTTTGGGTGGTTTTGGGGGGGAAATCTAGTAATTTACTCCTTTCCTCCTGGTTGCTAGGGGGCACTGTGGTACTTACCTTTTGGTTTCCTAGTAAACCCCCCCCCCCCGTCCTCCCAGCTCCCCTCTTCACATTCCACTTACCTAGGTGGGGTCCTGTGTTCGCATTCCATTTTTTTTATATGGCTTGGACTTCCACTAGGGTCACTATTGTCTTATGGCATTTGCACTGTTTTCTAACACTTTTTATGCCTATTTCTGATAACTAGTGTACATATTTAGTGTTTTCTTTTACCTCCTATTTGAGGGATGCCTGTCTAGTGTTTTGGTACTATTACTGTAACAAAGACCCTTTATTTTCATAACACTGAGTGTTTTCTTTCATGTGTGTAAGTGCTGTGACACTAGAGTGGTATTGCATGAGCTTTGCATGTCTCCTAGATCAGCCTTGACTGCTCATCCACAGCTACATCTAGAGAGCCTGGCTTCTAGACACTGCCTACGCTATACTAATAGGGGATACCTGGATCTGGTATAAGGTGTAAGTACCTTAGGTACCCACCAGGCAAACTTCCTACATTGGTGATGCAGCTGTGGGATAAGCACTTGCCTTTGCCTTACCACTCTGTCACTTGGTACTTTCCACAGGAAAGACCACTTACTGACTAGGGGTACACACTGTACTTAGTGTCAGGGATCTAGTCTCAAGTGTAGGTAAGCTAGGGGTCTAGGCATAGCCCCTGCTCTAAATGTTCTTCTGAGAATAGGGGTTAGGGTAGTTTAGGTACACCTACAACACCATGCCATGGACTCACAATATGTTGGCCTCACTTTCCAAGAGTTGAGGATGTGCTCAGATAGGAACCTGAAGACGGGTAGGAAACCTAACAAGAGTCTGCTTCTGGGCCTGCTCATCCGGGATGACCAGAACCATGGTGGTAGCCAGGAGATGGAGAGAAAGATGCAGACTCAAGCCCCCCCCAGTGTTAGAAAGACAGGATCTAGACATTGAGGAAGGTCAACAGGGTCCCTCAGATTATCAGACTCCTTAGTAAATCCTCTAGCCTAGCTGGGAGCACTTCAGGTAGTGGGAAGGGAAGCCATAGCAGTAGGGCTCCCTTTGTACCCAAAGGACTAATTGAAAGGGTCACCAAGAATATGGATAGATCCTCCTCTGCTCACTCATGTCACCTCAGTCTCTGAGGGGGACACACTGCTCATATCCAGGAGAAGATTCCCTAGCTAGGGAGCTCAGACTGCTGAGATTGGAGGAGGCCAACCTGAGGCTGCAGCAGCTAGCCTTAGACAAGGAGGCCTTAACAGTGGAAAGAGAGAGAAACAGAGTTTGGAGTTAACACCCTAGGGTGGCAGCAACTTTAGTTTTAGAGAGCCTAAGGTCCAGGAGGACTCTTGACTCCAGAAGCTTGAACAAGGTTGTCCCCCTGGGGGGGGATATCATATACAAGTGTTTCACTCCTCTGGAGAGGAACAAAGGGTCCATCTTAGGCAGTGGCCTGTTATCCTCTGTCTCTCCTCTGACAAAGGGAGAGATAGACTTCTCACTGTCTGAGAGGAAGATACTGACAACTATGCTGTTCTGAAATCTGCACTCTTAGATGGGTTTGGTCTTACCACTGAACAATATAGGGTCAAGTTTAGGGAGATCCGGAAGGAGTCCTCTCAGGATTGGGTTGATTTTGTGAACTGCTCTGTTAAAGCTTTGGAAGGCTGGTTACCTGGCAGCAAAGTCCGTGATTATGAGGGCTTGTATAGTCTGACTTTGAGAGAGCATATTTTGAACTACTGTGTCTGACCTGTTGCACCAATACATGGTAGACTCAGATCTGACCTTTCCCCAAGAATTGGGAAATAAGACAGACCAGGTCAGAACTAGGATGAGCAGAAATGTTTATACAGGGGGTGACAACAAGAAAAAGGAAGCACTTAAATCTCAGGACAAAGGTGGGGCAAAGATAAACACAAGCAGTGTTCCTCAAGCCCACAAAACTCTTCTGGGGGTGGGTCTAAAACCACCCCCCCCATGTTAAAAAGCCTTGTTGCTATATGCGTAAGAACATAGGCCAGGAGACAGCTCCTGCTCTAAGAAAGGCACCAAGCCACCCACCATGACAACCCCCTCTTCTACCACTAGTATTAGCAGTAGTCGTGGGTCTGGTAACAATAACCAATCCAAGGGTGTAGCTGGGCTTACATTAGGAAGTGTATTGGGGTTGGATTAGTCAGAGACAACAGAGACTGTTTTAGTCTCTGATGGGGCATTGATCTTGTCACCCTTACTGCCTGTCCCATTAATGTGGGTAAGTACAGGCAGCAGCCCTTGATAAATGGTGTTCTGGCAGAAGCCTACAGGGACACAGGTGCCAGTGTCACCATGGATACTGAAAAACTGTTGTCACCTGAGCAACACCTACTTGGCCATCAGTACCAAGTGACTGACGCCCATAATAATACTGTGTGCCACCCTATGGCAGTTGTTGATTTCAGCTGGGGGGGGGGTTAGGGAGGAGGGGAGTTACTGGTCCTAAAACAAAGTCGTGTCCACAGACCAACCTATAGAATGTCTACTGGGAGCAACTTGGAGCCTTTGGCTTGGGCTGAAGTAGAATCGGAGGCCCATGCAGCAGTGCTGGGCATCCCGGGCATATTTTTGCATTGATCAGGGCACAGGCCAAAAAGCAAAAAGATCAGGGGAACTTGGAGCCTGGAAAAGTGGCCCAAGAACATCTGAAACCCAAGTGTAGAAAGGGTAAAAAGTTGCCCCTTACCCTCCAGTGATGATTCCCCATTTGAGGAGGAGAAATTTACTACCCTGGCAGAACCTACACCTGAGGAGCTGAAAGCTGATACAGCTGAGCGTTTAGGTGCAGGGGGGCTTCCAGGGAGGAATTCAATATGGCACAGAAAACCTGTCCCACAATGGAGGGCTTGAGACAGCAAGCTGTACTTCAAGAAGCAGGGGATGTCAGTAGTACCCAAAAGGTGTACTGGGAAGACAACCTCTTATGTTCAGAGCCAAGGGAACCCTAACCTGGTGCCACCAGGAGATTGGGAGTACCTCTGCAATACAGAGATTATTTGTTGACCCTGGCACATGACATTCCCCTGGCAGGTCACTTGGGGCAAAGCAAGTTTTGGGACAGGCTTGTCCCTCACTTTCACTAGCCCCACATGTCAGAAGATACTAAGAAGTTTTGACGCTCCTGTGTCATCTGTCAAGCCAGTGGCAAGACAGGTGGCACCCCAAAAGCCCCCTTAATACCACTTCCAGTGATTGGGGTTCCTTTTTAGAGAGTTGGGTGGATATTGTTGGCTCCCTAGACCCGCCCCCCACAGCCCCTGGGAACAGATTTATTCTGGTGGTGGTGGTAGACCATGCCACCAAGTACCCAGAAGCTATTCCTCTAAGGACCACTACAGCTCCTACAGCAGCAAAAGCCCTCCTAGGATTTTTCTCAAGAGTGGGCTTGCCTAAAGAGGTGGTATCAGACAGAGGTACCAACTTTGTCTGCATACCTCAAGGCAATGTGGAAGGAATGTAGTGTTATTTACAAGTTCACCACCTCTTACCATCCCCAAACCAATGGTTTGGTAGAGATTTAACAAAACTCTCAAGGACATAATCATGGGACTCTGAAACTCAGAAGGAGATGGGATGTCCTATCGCCATGCCTCCTTTTTGCCTACAGGGAGGTTCCTCAGAAGGGAGTGGGCTACAGCCCATTTGAACTTCTGTTTGGGCACTCTGTTAAGGGTCCTCTTGCTCTTATAAGAGAGGGCTGTGAGCAACCCCTCAAGCCTCCTAAACAAGACATAGTGGGCTATGTACTTGGCCTCAGATCAGGATGGCTGAGTACAATAAAAAGGGCACAAAAAACATTCAGGCCAGCCAAGAACTGCAGAAGCAGTGGCATGACCAGAAGGCTGTTCTGACTGTTTACCATCCAGAGTAGAAGGTGTGGGTCCTGGAGCCTGTGGCTCCCATGGCACTCTCACAAGTGAAGTGTCCCCCACACAATAGTGGAAAAGAAGGGTGAGGTCACCTACTTGGTGGACCTAGGAACTCCCAGAAGCCCCCTCAGGGTGCTTCATGTGAACTGCCTGAAGCCCTACTATGACAGGACTAACATGACCCTGCTCATGGCCACTGACGAGGGACAGGAAGAAGAGTGATGCTCTCCCTGGCCTCTTCTCCAACACTGCAGCTGATGGCTCAGTTGATGGAGTAGTCCTGGCAGACTGTCTTTCTGAATCTCAAAAAGAAGACTGCAGGAATTTCCCGGGGCAGTTCTCAGAACTGTTCTCAGAACTGTTCTCTCTAACACCTGGTCAAACAACATGGTGTGAACACACCATTGATACAGGGGACCGTTTGCCCATTAAAAGCAAAACCTATAGGCAACCTGACCATGTTAGGGATTGCATCAAACCAGAGGTGCAAAAGATACTGGACCTAGGAGTCATTGAGCACTGACAGCTTCTGGGCTATCCCAGTGATGCTGGTCCCAAAACCTCACTCTCAGAATGAGAAAAGAGAAATGAGGTTCTGTGTTGACTATAGAGGACTCAGCACTGTCAAAAAGACAGATGCTTATCCTATCCCTAGGGCAGAGGAGCTAATAGATACACGGACATCTGCCAAGTATCAAAGCACATTTGATTTGACTGCTGGATATTGGCAGCTTAAACTATCGGATGATGCTAAACCAAAAACAGCATTTTCAACCTTTGGAGGGCATTATCACTTTACAGTGATGCCCTTTGTTCTGGAAAATGCACCTGCCACATTTTGGAGGCTGGTGAATAGTCCTCCAAGGATTGGAAGCCTATAGTGCAGCTTATCTAGATGATATAGCTATCTTTAGCTCCACCTGGGAGGATCACCTGGTCCACCTGTGGAATGTTTTGGAGGCTCTGCAAAAAGCAGGCCTCACTATCAAGGCCTCTAAGTGCCAAATAGGGCAGGAAAAGGCTGTGTATCTGGGCCACCTGGTAGGTGGAGGCCAGATTCAACCACTACAGGGGAAAAGCCAAACAATTTTGGATTGGACTCCCGCCTACTACTCATTCGGGTAAGAGCCTTCTTAGGCCTCACTGGGTATTACAGGAGGTTCATCTGATAGAGACTTCTAGTTACAGATTCCTTACCTTAGAATTTCTCCCCCCCAGGCGTCAGACTGAATCCGGAGATTTTTCTTCGAGCAATACCCTTGCGCGTCGGTAGGTGGCGCCGGTCGACTCCGTAGGCGTCGTGGTCACTGTGATGACGTTGGGAATAGTACATAGAAGCCGCCCTCGCGCAGTGACGTCAGTTCTTTTCTTTCTGCACTATGCGCTGATCCGGAGATAGCTACCCTGGCAATTTTGGGGGCCAAATTTCACTGTTTTGTTGGTTTTTGTGTATTACTTTGGTGCATCGAGAGTCCCCAAAGACCGGGTTCAAGCCTTGTGAGGACTGCCATCAGACGATGTCGGTGACGGATCCTCATTGCATTTGTCTGTGGTGCCTCAAGCGAGACCACGACCTGAAGTCGTGCTCCGAGTGTCGGGCATGCACTCGGAAGCTTTGAGGGAGCGGTCCCTAAAGCTAATGGCGGCCCAGCACTCGACTCCACATAGGTCCCGGTCTTGCTCAAAAGGAAGGTCTCGATCGGTCGCGGAGTCATCACCACTCGTCTTCTTCGAAATCCTCGGGTCAAGGTAAGAAGAAGTTAAAAGTCCCATCGATGTCCGACTTCACCCTGTCGATCAGCCGACACGGGGCGAGCGTCCACGCACTAGGCCTCTGTCCTCAGAGCCTGCGTCTGGGGCGACTCTGCGCTTCTCTGAGTTTCTCAGAGCCGGAGTGTAAGGAAATGCCTCCTTGGCATGGTTACCCTCTAACTTTTTTGCCTTTGCTGATGCTAATTTATGATTTGAAAGTGTGCTGGGACCCTGCTAACCAGGCCCCAGCACCAGTGTTCTTTCCCTAAGGGCTGCAGCATGTCTTATGTCACCCTGGGGACCCCTCACTCAGCACATGCAAACTGCCTCACAGCTTGTGTGTGCTGGTGGGTAGAAAAAGACTAAGTCGACATGGCACGCCCTTCAGAGTGCCATGCCAACCTCACACTGCCTATGTCATACACCCTCTTTGTGCCTCCTCCATGTGGGGGGGGGGGGGGGGCACATCCCTAATCCTATTGGGAGAATTCTCCAAAACTAAGATGGAAGATTTCTAAAGGCAGGGGTCATCTCAGCTCAGGGCACCTTAGGGGCTGTCCTGACTGGTGGGTGACTCCTCCTTGTTTTCCTAATTATCTCCTCCAGCCATGCTGCCAAAAGTGGGGGCAGTGGCCGGAGGGGGGCAGTCTCCACTAGCTGGGATGCCCTGGGGCACTGTAACAAAGGGGGTGAGACTTTGATGCTCACCACCAGGTGTTACAGTTGCTGCAGGGGGAGGTGTGAAGCACCTCCACCCAGTACAGGCTTTGTTCCTGGCCACAGAGTGAGAAATACACTCTCCCCATGTGACCAGCAACTCGTCTGGTTGTGGCAGGCTGACAGAAACTGGTCAGCCCCACAGTAGAAGTTGTGTTGGTATTCAGGGGGCATCTCTAAGATGTCCTCTGGGTGCATGTTACAATAAATTACACACTGGCATGAGTGTGCATTTATTGTGCTGAGAAGTTTGATACCAAACTTTCCAGATTTCAGTGTAGCCATTATGGAACTGTGGAGTTCGTGTTTGACAAACTCCCAGACCATATACTCTTATGGCTACCCTGCACTTACAATGTATAAGGTTTTGCTTAGACACTGTAGGGGCATAGTGCTCATGCACATATGCCCTCATCTGTGTTATAGTGCACCCTGCCTTAGGGCTGTAAGGCCTGCTAGAGGGGTGACATACCTATGCCACAGGCAGTGTGAGTGTGACGTTGGCATGGCACTCTGAGGGGAGTGCCATGTTGACTGTCATTTTCTCCCCACCAGCACACACAAGCTGTGAGGCAGTGTGCATGCGCTGAGTGATGGGTCCCCAGAGTGGCATAAGACATGCTGCAGCCCTTGGAGACCTTCCCTGGCATCAGGGCCCTTGGTACCAGGAGTACCAGTTACAAGGTACTTATCTGAGTGCCAGGTCTGTGTCAATTGTGAAAGCAAAGGTGCAGTTTAGGGAAAGAACACTGGTGATGGGGCCTGGTTAGCAGGGTCCCAGCACACATTCAATCAAAACTTAGCATCAGCAAAGGCAAAACGTCAGGGGTAACCATGCCAAGGAGGCATTTCCTTACACCAGTCCATCACCTTGCCTACTTTTTACACCCCCCCCCCCCCCATATCCTTCCCATGAGCAGGAGAGACTCCACCATCTGGACCCCAAAAGAGCGTTGGTGTTCTCTCTAAATCGCACTAAAGATTTCAGGGTGGAAGATCAACTCTTTGTCAGGTATGCGGGTGCAAAGAAAGAGAAGGCGGTGCCATCGATGGGTACTTCTTTGCATAAAGATGTGCTACGCTTTGGCCAAAAAGCAACCCCCTGAGGGTTTGCGGACTCATTCACACCAGGGCAACTGCTGCTTCCCCTGCATTAGCACGCGGAGTTCCTGTCCTGGATATCTGGCAGGCGACTACGTTGGCAGCACTGCACACGTTTGCTAAACATTACTGCCTGGACAGTCAGGTCCATCAGGGTGGCTACTTTGGTCGTTCGGTCCTACAGGACTTTCGAGGATGATCTTGGTTCGCAGCCCACCTCTGAGGATGGCATTGCTTGAGTATTTATTCTAAGGTAACGAATCTGCAACTAGAAGTCTCTATCAGATGCTCAAGTTAATTAGCTTCGGTAACAAAATATCTGGTAGAGACATATTCTAGTTGCAGATTCCTTACCGACCCACCCGTCCTCCCCGCTTGTGAACTGATTTATAGGGACAGGGAGTCCCCCTTCAGGTCCTTACCTCTGACGCACCAAATTCAGTGTTCTTAGCGGCTCTGCGCTTTGGCATAGAAAGTCGTTTAAAGAAACTGATATCACTGTGCTGAGGCAGCATCTATGTACTATTCCAGACGTCATCACATCAGCTGACGCCCGCGGAGTTGACAGACGCCATCTACCGACGTGCAAGGGTAATGCTTGAAGAAAACATTCTCTGGATCCAGTCTGACGCCTGGGGTGAAACTCTAAGGTAAGGAATCTGCACATAGAATATGTCTCAACCAGATATTCCATTACCAAAGGTAAGTAACTTGTACTACATGTCCAAACTGAATTACTGCTAATTTTGGTTTTCACTGTTCACAAGGCATCTCTCTCATATAGGTTAACATGGGAGCTGCCTTTAAATATTAATAAAGTGCAGATTCCCTTTAAGAGCAAATAGAAATATGAAGTTTGGGTCTCTGAACTCACAATTTAAAAATACATCTGTTAGTGCATTTGGTTTTTAGATTTAGTTGGAAAATGTCACTTCTAGAAAGTAGGCATTTTCTTGCTTAAACCATTTAGTGATTCTGCCTGTTTGTAGATTCCCTGTCTGGTTCAGTTTGACAGTTGGGCTGTTTGCACCTCTCCTCTAGACAGTGACACAAAGGGAGCTGGGGTGTAGCCTGCATATTCTGATGAGCCATCTGTGCTAGAGTGGAGGGAGGAGTGGTCACTTCCACCTGAATGGGCTGTGCCTGCCCTCACACAATGAAGTCTCCAACTTCCTAGTGTGTGTCTGGGGCATGGCCTGGTGAAGGCAGTATCTTGTGAACAAAAGAGACTTTCCTTTTAAGTTTGCCTGCTTCAAAGGCAGAAAGGAGTATAAGTAGTGGACCCAAAACCCCAGACTTTTAGATCACTTCTGGAATCAAGAGGAATCCCTGCCAAGAGGAAGATCTGAGTAGAAGTGCTGCCCCTGCTTGTGATTTGTTGGACTATCCTGCAGTTGCTGCTTCTGCCTTTGTTGTGCATTCCTGCTTGGGAAGAATCTCTAAGGACTTGAATTGAGCTTGTCTCCTGTTTTGAAATCTCAGGGCCATCAAAATCTTACCAGCACCTGGACTCTCTGCTGAGACTCCTGCCCTGCCAAGAGGTGCCCTATCGAGTTCCTGGGCCCCTGAAAAGTGAAGTTGGCAGCACAAGAGTTGAAATCCGCGCACAGAACAACATGCGGGGAAATTCTGCAATTCAACTGAAATTGAAGCTTCACCTGCATCGTGGCTGGGGGATCGATGCATTGTGGCTGGAGAAATGATGCGCAACACCCGCTTGTGGCTGCTGATAATGAGACAAACCCCATGCAGCACGGTTTTCTAACACCATGCAACCGGATTTCTCATGTATCATCCCTGGTTGTTTCAAGTCATCGTGAACCTGCGCAGATCCAAGTGCCCCGCCCGGAAATCAGCGCACCGCTCTCTTGCAAGGGAGAAACATTACGCATCGCCGACCCGACCAGAGAAAGAAATGCATATGGCCTCACTTGCGAGTACGGAATCGACACATTGCTGACTTTTCCGACGCACACTCGCCCGTGCATCTTTATTTTTTACGCTAACCAGGTATTTTGTGTAAAATCAATGTTTCCATTGTTTTCTATGGAGTAAGACTTATTCTTTTTAACATTCATATTTTGACTTATGTGTGTTGGATGTTTGTCGTTTTGGTCTTGTTTGATTTAGATAAATATTACCTATTTTTCTAAACTGGTGTGGTGTTCATTTTGTAGTGTTTTCATTGTATTTCTGTGTGTGTTGGTGCAAATACCTTACACATTGCTTCTAAAGTTAAGCCTGCCTGCTCGTGCCAAGCTACCTAGGGGTTGAGCGGGGTTAATGGAGTGAGATTCTCCTTTACACTGACTAGAGTGAGGGTCCTTGCTTAGACGGGAGGAGGGTGTGGGAACCTGACTGTCAACCAAAGACCCCATTTCTAACAGTGGTCCATATCCCTACAGGGAATAGATTATACAGTGGAACATAGACCTGGGAGTATCCACTCCAATGCAGATGGACTCTCCAGATATGTGCACTTCGACAATGAAGACTCATCTGGGCAAGGTTAGCCTTATTCTCCTTCATTTGAGGGGGGCGAAGGGTTGGGTAGGAAAGTATCTCTTTTTTTACATGGTTACCCACATTTGTGCCTGTTGTCAGTGTGGTTGACTCTGCTCACTGGGATCCTGCTAACCAGGACCCCAGTGAGTATGCTCTCTCCATTCAAAAATTATTACTTAATCCCTTTTTACCCCACATTTGGCACACTGGTGCCCCTATGTAAGTCCCTAGTATATGGTACCCAGGGCATTCAGGGACCCGGGGATCCCCGTGGGCTGCAGCATGTATTACGACACCCATGGGGAGCCCATGCAAAGTGTTCTGTAGGCCTGCCATTGCATGAAAAGGGTGCATGCAGCCTTTCACTACAGGTCACTGAACCAGGTCACTTGTAAGTCACCCCTATGGCAGGCCCTCCTAGCCCAGAGGGCAGGGTGTAAGTACCTGTGTGTGAGGGCACCCTTGGACTAGCAGAGGTGCCCCCACGAACTCCAGTTCCATTTTCCGGGACTTCATGAGTGCAGGGATGCCGTTTTATGTGTATATTAGACATAGGTCACTACTTATGTCTAGCTACATAATGGTAACTCCGAACCTAGGCATGTTTAGTATCAAACATGTCAGAATCATACCCCAGTACTGTTGCCAGTACTGGAAGTATGATTCCATGCACTCTGGGGACCCCCAGCATTGCTCTTACCAGCCTTCTGGGGTCTTCCAGGCAGCCCAAGCTGCTGCCACCCCTCAAGCAGGTTTCTGCCCTCCTGCTGCTTGAATAGCTCAAGCCCAGGAAGGCAGAATAAAGGATTTCCTTTGGGGGGGGGGGGTGTAACACCCTCTCCCTTTGGAAATGGATATTACATGGCTTGAGAGGGGTAGCCTCCTCAACCACAGGCATGCTTTGAAGAGCACATTTGATGCCCTCAATGCATAAACCGGCCTACACCGGTTCAGGGACCTCCAGTTCCTGCTCTGACGCAAAACTGGACAATGGAAACGGGAGTGACCACTCCCCTTGTTCACCACCACCCCAGCGGCGGTGTCCAGGGCTCCTCCCTGGGTTCTACCATTGTGAGTCCTTTCACCCCTGTGCCTCCCTGCTGACCTTGATGCTTCCTTCCTTTACCCCCTGCATCCTTTCACTCCTGTTCCTCCCTGCTGCCCTTGATGCCTCCTTTCTAAACCCAGTACATCTTTTCACCTGTGCCTCCCTGCTGCCCTTGATGCCGCCTTCCTGAACCCCCTGTATCCTTCACCCCTGTATCCCTGCTGCCCTTGATTCCGCCTTCCTGTACCCCCGCATCCTTTCATTCCTGCACCTTCCTGCTGCCTTTAATGCTTCCTACCTGAACCATGTGCATCCTTCACTGTGTGCCTCCCTGCTGCCTCGGTGCTTCCTTCCTGTATCCCGTACATCCTTTCACCTGTGCCTCCCTGCTGCCCTTGATGTTGCCTTCCTGAACCCCATGTATCCTTCACCCGTGTCTCCCTGTTGCCCTTGGTACTTTCTTTGTGTACCCTGCATATCCTTTCACCTCTGTGCCTCCCTGCTGCTGTTCATGCCTCCTTCCTGTACCCCCTACATCTTTTAATTCCTGCGCCTCCCTGCTCCCCTTGATGGCTCCTTCCTGAACCCTGTGCATCCTTTCACCCCTGCTGCCCTTGATGTCTCATTCCTGAACCCTGTGCATCCTTTTACTCCTTTGCGTCCGTGCTGCCCTTGATGGCTCCTTCCTGAACCCTGTGCACCTTTTCACCCCGTGCCTCCCTACTTCCCTTGAGTCTTTCCTGTAACTCTGCATCTTTTCATTCCTGCGCCTCTTTGCAGACCTTGATGCCGCCTTCCTGTACCCAGTGCATACTTTATTTCCTGCGCCTCCCTGTTGCCCTTGATTCCTCCTTCTTGTACCTCGTGTATGCTTCACCCCTGTGCCTTTCTGAATCATGCGCATCCCTTCACCACGTGCCTCACTTCTGTCCTTGAGTCCTTCCTTATCACCTGCATTCATTCACCCCTGTGCCTCCCTACTCTTTGATGCCTCCACCCTGCACCCCGTGCATTTCTGAAGCCCTTGGATGCACCACACTGCCCAGGTCTTCTCTTTGCTCCGTGACCTCTGTGCTTTTAATACCTCCTCCCTGTGTCAGGCCTCCTTTCTGTTACCAGTGCCCCTTCTTCTGCGTGATTTGCCTCTGCCGCATGGGCCTCATCCCCGCGCTGCTGTGCCTTTTGTGCCTTTGTTGCCTCCTACCTACATTGAGCCTCCTGTCTGAGTCAAAAATTCCGCCAGTCCATGCCCACTGTATCAGGGGCGTAGCCGAAGGCGGGGTGTTTGGGGTGTTACACCCCCTCATAAATGTATTCTCTAATGAATATTTTGGTTGGGGCACTTTCTGTCTGGTATAAAAAGGTGTCTGTCGGATTTCACCTGGGATTTTTACACACACACACAAACTCGTGTCTCTATTTTGCAGGTCTTAAAACATGTTGGTTATTTTACAAAATAACGAGTTTTCAGTCCCCCTTCAGTACCCATTCTTCCTTTCCACTACCCCTTAAGCCTCCTCAAGCCGCGCTCCTCGTGTAAATTATTTTTAAAATAACGTACCAGCGTGACTGTTATGAAAACTGAAGCCACCCCCCCCCCCTTTTTTAATTTTACAGGCCAACCTAAGTCCCTGTATGCAATGTGCATTGTATCTGCCACCAGGGCCTCCTTTCTACCTCCTCTCACCCCCTGCCACATCGGGCCCTCTCATTATTCAGACCACCGCCTCCATTCGTCCTCTTTCCCTTTGCCCCTAGGGTTTCACTCACATGTTCCATGAGCCGACTCTGCTTCTCCTATTTATATAATCCCTGCCTTATGGCTTCTGTATTATAATCAAGCCCCCAACACCGTCCCCCTGTGGGTCCTCTGCGCCATGTGCCTCCATTGTACCACCTCTGGCATTCTCAGCCTGTTCTGCCACAACATGGTTCCTCCCCGCCCGTTCACCTACACTCTCCATCTACTACGCCCCGGCCCCTGTCTGCTACATGCCCCGCTGCTGCCTTTCCCTGATACCGTCTCAATGCCCCCTTGAACCGCAACTCCTAACGGAGTGCAAGCTATCCGCTCTACAAACTTTACATGTTTTCTGCCCTTCTTGGGGGGACCAGTTCGCTCCATACCATCACAGACACGTTTCCCAGTCATGAGTTTTTATGACCCAACCTGGTGCATTGTGGGTAATGTAATTTTGTTCCCTTCCACTAAATTACACACGTGCACCTGAAAGTAATAATTTGTAGGTGAACAGCTCAGGACAAAGTGCTGAGAGGTGGCCCTCTCTCCGTGTCTGCCTGGCCATTCTGGTCTGTCTCATTTCTGCACGGTCCGTCCTCTTTGCTGCATGTGTGTCTGTCAACTGTTTTACTTTTCATTTTACAATTCAAGTGGCAAAAAAAGTCCAGTTAGGAATTTACAACGCTAATAGCTCTAACCCGAGCTAACGCGAGACCCATTGCATTGCAAATGCTTGTTTAATTTTTGTGAGAAGCGTTGTGCATCCTTTTTCTGTTTCGTGTAGTCCATGCAGTGTACAGACTGGCCCACTGTAAGGACATGCCTCCTTGGCATGGTTATCCCCTGACTTTTTGCCTTTGCTGCTGCTAAGTTTTGATTTGAAAGTGTGCTGAGGCCTGCTAACCAGGCCCCAGCACCAGTGTTCTTTCCCTAACCTGTACTTTTGTTTCCACAATTGGCACACCCTTGCATCCAGGTAAGTCCCTTGTAACTGGTACCCCTGGTACCAAGGGCCCTGATGCCAGGGAAGGTCTCTCAGGGATGCAGCATGTATTATGCCACCCTGGGGACCCCTCACTCAGCACAGACACACTGCTTGCCAGCTTGTGTGTGCTGGTGAGGACAAAACGAGTAAGTCGACATGGCACTCCTCTCAGGGTGCCATGCCAGCCTCACACTGCCTATGCAGTATAGATAAGTCACCCCTCTAGCAGGCCTTACAGCCCTAAGGCAGGGTGCACTATACCATAGGTGAGGGCACCAGTGCATGAGCACTGTGCCCCTACAGTGTCTAAGCAAAACCTTAGACATTGTAAGTGCAGGGTAGCCATAAGAGTATATGGTCTGGGAGTCTGTCATGCACGAACTCCACAGCACCATAATGGCTTCACTGAAAACTGTGAATTTTGGTATCAAACTTCTCAGCACAATAAATGCACACTGATGCCAGTGTACATTTTATTGTAACAGACACCCCAGAGCGCACCTTAGAGGTGCCCCCTGAAACCTTAACCGACTATCCGTGTAGGCTGACTAGTTCTAGCAGCCTGCCACACACCAGACATGTTGCTGGCCACATGGGGAGAGTGCCTTTGTCACTCTGTGGCTAGAAACAAAGCCTGTACTGGGTGGAGGTGCTTCACACCTCCCCCTGCAGGAACAGTAACACCTGGCGGTGAGCCTCAAAGGCTCACCCCCTTTGTTACAGCAACACAGGGCACTCCAGCTAGTGGAGTTGCCCGCCCCCTCCGGCCAAGGCCCCACTTTTAGCGGCAACGCCGGAGGAAATAATGAGAACAACAAGGAGGAGTCACTGGCCAGTCAGGACAGCCCCTAAGGTGTCCTGAGCTGAGGTGACTCTAACTTTTAGAAATCCTCCATCTTGCAGATGGAGGATTCCCCCAATAGGATTAGGGATTTGCCCCCCTCCCCTCAGGGAGGAGGCACAAAGAGGGTGTACCCACCCTCAGGGCTAGTAGCCATTGGCTACTAACCCCCCAGACCTAAACACGCCCTTAAATTTAGTATTTAAGGGCTCCCCAGAACCTAGGAAACTAGATTCCTGCAACCTAAGAAGAAGACTGCTAAGCTGAAAAACCCTGCAGAGAGTACAGAGACACCAACTGCTTTGGCCCCAGCTCTACCGGCCTGTCTCCCCACTTCTAAAGACACTGCTCGAGCAACGCTTTCCCCAGGGACCAGCGACCTCTGAATCCTCAGAAGACTGCCCTGCTCTAGAAGGACCAATAACTCCTAAGGAAAGCGGCCCTGTTCGCCAAAGACTGCAACTTTGAAACAAAGCAGCAACTTTGAAACAACTTGCGTTTCCCGCCGGAAGCGTGAGACTTGACACTCTGCACCCGACGCCCCGGCTCGACTTGTGGAGAACAATCACTTCAGGGAGGACTCCCTGGCAACTGCGAGACCGTGAGTAGCCAGAGTTTCCCCCCCCTGAGCCCCCACAGCGACGCCTGCAGAGGGAATCCCGAGGCTCCCCCTGACCGCGACTGCCTGCTCCTCAGATCCCGACGGCTGGTAAAGACTCTGCACCCGCAGCCCCCAGGACCTGAAGGATCCGAACTCCAGTGCAGGAGTGACCCCCAGGAGGCCCTCCCCTTGCCCAGGTGGTGGCTACCCCGAGGAGCCCCCCCCCCCCCTTGCCTGCCTGCATCGCTGAAGTGACCCCTTGGTCTCCCATTGAAACCTATTGAAAACCCGATGCGTGTTTGCACACTGCACCCGGCCGCCCCTGCGCTGCTGAGGGTGTACTTTCTGTGCTGACTTGTGTCCCCCCCCCGGTGCCCTACAAAACCCCCCTGGTCTGCCCTCCGAAGACGCGGGTACTTACCTGCTGGCAGACTGGAACCGGGGCCCCCCCTTCTCCATTGAAGTCTATGCGTTTCGGGCACCACTTTGACCTCTGCACCTGACCGGCCCTGAGCTGCTTGTGTGGTAACTTTGGGGTTGCTCTGAACCCCCAACGGTGGGCTACCTTGGACCCAAACTTGAACCCGGTAGGTGGTTTACTTACCTGCAAAAACTAACAAACTCTTACCTCCCCCAGGAACTGTTGAAAATTGCACTGTCTAGTTTTAAAACGGCTATATGTGATTTATGTGAAAACTGTATATGCTATTTTGCTAATTCAAAGTTCCTAAAGTACCTACCTGCAATACCTTTCATTTGAAGTATTACATGTAAATCTCGAACCTGTGGTTCTTAAAATAAACTAAGAAAAGATATTTTTCTATACAAAAACCTATTGGCCTGGAATAGTCTTTGAGTGTGTGTTCCTCATTTATTGCCTGTGTATGTACAACAAATGCTTACTACTCCTTTGATAAGCCTACTGCTCGACCACACTACCACAAAATAGAGCATTAGTATTATCTCTTTTTGCCACTATCTTACCTCTAAGGGGAACCCTTGGACTCTGTGCATACTATTCCTTACTTTGGAATAGTGCATACAGAGCCAACTTCCTACACCCACTCTTACTCAGTTTATCCAGCATGTCCTCAAAGGAACAAGAGGGCCGTGTATCAGTATTTTGATATCAGGTGTCTTGAAAGTTTCCCTATTTCAGAGACTATGGGGGTCATTCTGACTCCCGCCGGGCGCGGTCACCGCGCGCCCGGCAGGAGCCGCCAAAATACCGTACCGCGGTCAGAAGACCGCGGCGGGGATTTTGAGTTTTCCCCTGGGCTGGCGGGCGGCCTTCAAAAGGCCGCCCGCCAGCCCAGGGGAAAACGACCTTCCCACCATGAAGCCGGCTCGTAATCGAGCCGGCGGAGTGGGAAGGTGCGACGGGTGCTACTGCACCCGTCGCGTATTTCACTGTCTGCTATGCAGACAGTGAAATACAAGCGGGGCCCTCTTACGGGGGCCCCTGCAGTGCCCATGCCATTGGCATGGGCACTGCAGGGGCCCCCAGGGGCCCCGCAACACCCCCTACCGCCATCCTGTTCCTGGCGGGCGAACCGCCAGGAACAGGATGGCGGTAGGGGGTGTCAGAATCCCCAAGGCGGCGCAGCATGCTGCGCCGCCTTGGAGGATTCTGACGGGCAGCGGAAAACCGGCGGGAGACCGCCGGTTTTCCTGCACTGACCGCGGCCAAAGCGCCGCGGTCAGAATGCCCTGCGGGGCACCGCCGGTCTGTCGGCGGTGCTCCCGCCGACCCTGGCCCCGGCGGTCTGAGACCGCCGGGGTCAGAATGACCCCCTATATCTCCATTTAGAAGTCTCCAGGTGCGAAGGATCTGCTCTCTGACACCTTTGGTCTTTGTTTATCCCAGTGTTTTTTTTTAGAACCTTCTTGTGCTTGTTTATTACCTTCCTTAGGGGTGGTACTCTGAATTTGCAGTTTAGTTGGTCCGGCCCCCAGACTATCCCGACCTATACTAGTATAGGTTTCAGAGATATTTGGCTGCTTCCCCTTTAATATTGCATGAAATAATTGAGGAGACTGTGTCGAAGTTATGTATCAGTTTCATCCTAGGTCCAGGGTCGTAGCTGCCCCGTGTTTATTTTTAATTTGTTTTAACACTTCCTGCAAATTGGCCATGTTTTGTTGTGTACATTTCAGCGAAGACTGTACCCCAAAGTGGCGCAGTCCACTCTTGAGGGAACCATTCTAAATGTTCAGCACATACTGAGAATTCTATGTTGGTCTTGGGGTCCCGAACGGGGAAGCACTGCTTCCAGCTGATTTGTTTTGTGTGCTATCCACAACAGAATCCTTTCCCGTTCCGTGGGTATTTTGCCCATTATTGAATGTACTGTTTGAGGACTAATTCCTATAACTGCCAATTGATGCATAGCTGGAGCAGCCCTCGCAGGGGAGGTGTTCAAAGTCCATGTTGCAAACTGAATTAGTTGTCTATATGTTGCTACTAGCTCATTATAAAATGTGCATGTGTCTGCTACTTGCATAGCCTGGACCTTGGGATGTGGTATGTACATGCCAAACGTGGGCCATGTTGATCTGTCATTGCTTACAGGACCTAATCTCACGGGGCGGATTATATGTGGAAGGGCATCATTGAACCAATTTCGATGTTCTTTATAAAGTGGTATTTCTAAGTGTTGATAAGCTCGGAACCGCTGTGGAACGTTCACTATTCTGTAAATGAGAAATGTGTGAATTGCCATTCAGTTCAGGAAAGAACTGAATAGTAAAATGCTTGTTTGGTATGCTTCATGAGCTTTCACAACAAATGTTACTTCTCTGCCCTCATCTCTTAATCCATTGGCTAGAAGAAACTGCGTAAGTGGTTGTCTGCAGTTCTCTGGAATGTTTATGGGGTTTACCATGTTAAGGAGTTGTTAAAGTATGGAACACCAACAGGGAAAAATCATTTTAACATTCAAGCTTGATCAACCTACAACCTCGATAGGTGCTACCTATTCAGCTAAGGAGGATTATCCCTAAAACCACGGATGTCTCTGTATAATGGTATTTAGGATACCTTTATTGTGTGTGAGACAGAGATACTCAAAAGACTCAGAAATCAGTGCCTACACTATCATTGGTGGCGCCATGTCGTAAAGACCCTTGTATCTACAAGACTGCTGGATTAAGGGAGGCAGCACCTCAGATTGTAGGTGACTGAGTCACTCCCACAACAGTTGGCAGCACCTCACCCAAAACATGAACAGTAAAGGTGATTTCTGGCAGCCTAGCGCTGGGACTCGGAAATTCTCTCAGGGATTCGCGGTGCACCGTCTTACCCTTTTCTTTTGTTAGAAATGAGTCTCTTACACACAGACAGGGAAAGAAGATGTCAAAGTTTTCAATATATTTATTGAAAAGACTGCAGTCTACAGTAAAATACATCAGATGCAATGATTAGGATAATGAGACAAAATCAGGATTGTGAAAATAAGCGATGTGAATATGAACAATCCTAACATTTTGCAATAAACATGAATACACAAACTTCTCCCTGAGGTGTATTGTCTACCATAAAGAGAGCAAGGTATGATAAACCCAATCTGCCCAAACCATGTCCATGAGAAGTGCCCCAACACCCGTTACCTTGGAACAAGGTTGGCCTCTGGTCCCCAAATCAAGAGATGTAGATATTCAAAGGCTGAGATCTGCTGCAAAATGACGTGAAGGGGAGATGAAAGATCCTGTGTGTAACCCCATCTAATGACCATGGTCTCACAGAGTGTTTAAGGCCCATTTATGGTTTGTGCAGACATCCTCATGTGGGTATGTACCTAAGCGTAAGATTGTGTGCACAAACTTGATCGTCAATACCATAGCAAAAATGCCTGACGTTCATATTCTATGAAGCGGAGGGACATAATTCAGTACTGAGACTGATGCATTCTTGGAATTGCAACTGATTATAACATAAAAACATTTATAATAAAATGCAGGCACCGCATGTACTGTTAAAATGACAAAGTTGAACCCCACCCCCGCCAAAACCTATTGCTGACTGGTGGGATGCAGCAAATTACATGATCAGATGCGAGTTGGATGCAGTGGACTCACTGGGCAGAGCCATTGTTTCATTGGTAGAACATCTATGTCACGCTTGGTTTAAGAGTACTGGCTTTTTGAGGGATGTTCAGGCCTTGCTAATGGACATGCCCTTCAATGGAACCTGCCTCTATGGAGACAAATCAATTTGGCCTTGGAGAGATTCAAGGACAGTTGGACCACTACTGTCATTGGAGCTCTATGTTGGCCCCTAACAGCCGCTTTCCTCTTTACCCCCTTCTGTGTTTATGGTAGGGGCTTGCACACCACTCCCGGCCCCACGGCCAGAACGGCTCCCGCAAGGTTCGTGCAGCCCAGAGCCAGTGGTCCGTCTACCCTCGCAGCCAAACAGTCAAAGCATTTCATTTTCCATTATTCCAGCATGGGCACATGGTTGGCTTCTGAATCCAACACCATCGGCACCAGCGGCGGGAGATCAAACCAGAGAAATGGGTGCTCCAGATTGTCTAATGGGGTTACGCCCTCCTGTTCCAACAAAACCCACCGCCACTTCTTCCGTCCCTCGATCTGTTGACCAAGAACAGCCTTGCGCTCTTGCAACAAGACATACTGGCCCTTTTGGCCAAAGGCACCATTAAGAGGATGCAAGTGTGGGAAGTAGATCGTGGTTGCTATTCCTGCTACCTTCTGGTGCCAAAGAAGGATGGAGGCCTCCATCCTATATTAGATCTGTGCCCTCTCACTTACTTTTGCTACAGAAAAAATTAAAGATGTTCATCTTAGCTAAGGTCTGATCTCCCCTTGACCCTGGATACAGGATAGTAGTGTTGGACTTGTATTTCCACATTCCCTTTCTGCCTACCCACAGACTGCTTCTGGCATCTGGAAAGTATTCTCAGTTCATGGTGGGCCAGGAGCATTATCATTTCTCTGTGCTCCCTTTTGACCTTCCAGTACCCCTCAGATGTTAAACGAGGTGATTGTGATGGTTACAGCTCATCTGTGGAGGTCAGGGAGTCCAGTGTTCACCTACCTCAACAATTGGCTGTTGAAGACTGACTTGTCTCAGGCAGTTGTCGCCCACCTCCAGACTACGGTGGACCTCCTGCACTCGCTGGGGTTCACCAATAACATGCAGAAGTCACACTTAACTCCCTCTCACATGCTCCCTTTCATTGAAACTGTTCTGGACACAGTGCAGTTTCGGCGTATCCTTCAGACCAGCAAGTCCAGGATATTCTGGCTATGATGTTTCAGCCTCTAACCTAGAGTTTGGTGAGACTGTCTGAGGCTGTGGGGGTCTCATCCCCTACGTCATACTGTTGGTAAAACGTGCCCGTTGGCATATGCAGGCTCTGCAAACGGTCTTGAAGACCCAGTGGTGACAGAATTGGGGAAGTCTCTCAAACCTGGTCCAGATATCAGAGGAAACTGCAAACGACCTGCAGTGGTGGCTCACGGACCGCAATTGGGTCGGTGGCAGACCTCTTTTTCCTATCAAGAGCTCACAGGTGACAGATGTGTCCATTCTGGGTTGGGGCAACCACCTGGAGAGGTGGAGATCAGAGGCTTCTGGTCTTCGGCAGTCTTAGCTCCACATCAGTCTGTTGGAACTGACAGCAATCTAACTGGCTAGTTCAAGTGTTCACGGACAACACCACTGCCATGTAGTATTGCAACAAGCAGGGTGAGCTGGGGTCATGGACCCATATCGGGAAGCTCTGTACCGCTGGACAATGGCATGAATGACAGGACATATTCCTGGTGGTTCAACATCTGACTGGCTCTGTGAACATCAGAGCAGAGGAACTTCACTGTCCATGCCTAGTGGATCTCAAATGCTGTCTTCATTTGAAAGTGGTGCATGGTCTCTTCTGATATTAAGGAGAGCCTTAGTTATATCTATTCACTACCAAAGTCAGACTGCTCACTGGAGTTTACAAGGCGGCTGTCGCTTGGTGACACTTCAATGCGAGTGGAGCTCAGGTCTCCTTTAAGTTTGTGGATTTTTTTTTCTTTTTGTTTTAATCAATACCACTCCTGTCCACAGTTCTCAAGAAAATAAAGAACTATCAAGTCAAAGTCATCTTACTGAGCACTGAGATTGTAGTATCCCAAACTCCTGAGCATCTGTCCCTCAGTCAGGCTGCCCATTCAGGGGGAAATTTGTCATAGCAACAGGGCAGGGTACCGCACCCAAACCTGTTTATTCTCCACCTGTATGCATGGAGATTGAGTGACATTTCAGAATTTTTGATCTCCCTACCGAAGTACGTGATGTCATTCTGGCAGCTAGGTGTTCTACCAAAACGATCTGTCTGCTGATGGGAAACGTTTCAAATCATGTAATCCTCTGCACCCATGTCTGAAGTTCCAAAGGTAAGTAACTTGTTCGTTGGGATAATGAGGGCCCCCCGGAGTAGGCCCCTGCTTTGACACTTGAGCTTTTCCTGCCTTCAACACACCTACATTCACTGGGAGTTAATCTTGAATTGCTGCTGTCTATAATATATAGATGTTTTGTGTGTGAAAGAAGCTTGCGCTGCCGTTACCTCTGTTGTACCTATTGTCCCTTTTGGGGGGGGGGAAGCTTGCACTCTGGCTTACCAACTGTGATATTACTAATGTCGACCTGGCATTTAAAATCCATTGCCAAGCCTTAAACCCCCATTTTTTACACGTCATCCCTAAGGTGGTAGGCCTTTGGTAGCCTGTAGGGCCGGGTGATTTGAAATTAAAATGTAGGACCATGTGCCTTTCAGTTTTACATGTCCTGGTAGTGAAAAACTCCCAAAATCATTTTTCAATACTGTGAGGCCTACCCCCCCACACAGGATAATATTGGGGATTCCTTATTACATTTAATAAGCTGTAATTTTTAGTTGAGAGGAGGTAGGTCTGTCATGTTTAGGACCTATAGGGTGGGTGACAGCTGGGCTTTGTGTATTCCCTCTAGACAGCCACACACAATGGGAGATTAAGTGTGACTTGATGAGCCATCCTCGCAGGATGGAGGGGAAGCTGGCCACAGCCTCACTTCCACCTGAATAGGCGGTTTCCTATCCTCACAAAAAGGACTACAACACCCCCCTGTAATGAGTCTGGAGCCAGGGCAGGAAGGGAGGACCGCTGTGCACTTCCAAGACTTCTTTGAAGTCTCCCCCACTTCAAAGGCACCACTGGGTATACGAACTGGACCTCAGACACTACCACTCATTATACTTCTGGACCTGTGGATACCCTGCCAGGAAGGACTGTTGTGCTGTTTCAAGGATTTCCACTCTGCTGGTCTTGAAGAACTGCTGCCTGTCTGTGTGACCCGCTGTCCTTTTTGCCTGGGTGAGAAGGACTGGACCTGCAACTCCAACCCAGGGTGAGTCATACGGCCAGCTGACTGGTCTCCAGCTCTGAAGTCTCAAGGACATAAGGCTTCCAACCAATCCAACACTTCAACTGGGCTTGGCCAGCTGTGAGCCTGAAGTGCCAAGTGTGCCACTCAAGTCCTGTGTCCGCGGAGGTAGATCTTCAGGTGCTGCTCCAGCAGACCCACAGCACCTCTTCCATTGCGGGGACAGAACCTACGCAGCCCTGCAGTTGTGTAGATAAAACTGGAGCATCGCATTTAGAACCAGCACTGCAGTGTTTTCTTTGGTGCAAGGTCCCTGCATCTCCAACGGTGACAGCCTCAACAACTTCCACATTTCCATCACTGTACTTGTCGGAATCAGCCCATCACCTTGACATTGATGCAGCAGCACCCAAACTCCATCACATCTTGGCTCGATGCCTCGCCACCTTTGCATGGGGAAATTAGCTGCATTTCCTGGCTGGGTGGGGAAAATTGCACCTCTCTTCAACGTTGTGGTTCGGAACCAGCGCATTGCTCCCTCTTTAGGATTTAAAGTACTTTGGTTCAGCAGGCCCAATATGATGCCTGTAACCTGCCCGCGTTCGATCGTGGTCGGCCTAAACATTTGACTTTGTTCCGGTCCAGCGTGACCAGATTGCCCCAGTTGGCGCTTTTTGCTTCTAATTTCTTTTCTACAGAATGTTCTTAAAAAAATTAATAACTCAAGTTCTACCTATTGGATTATTACAGTTTTGGTCTTGTTTTATTTATTTTAATTAAGTTCTATTTTCCTAACCATGTGTGGTATCTTTTTGTGTGGCATTTTCACTGTTGCACTGTTTGAAGTGTTGTTCAAATACTTTACACATTGCCTCTTAAGTTAAGCCTGACTGCTCTGTCCCAAGCACAGGTTAATTTAGGGTGTGCTTGTAATTTTCCTTGACAAGAATTGTGGTTGCTGCTTGACCAGGGCTCACAACCCAGTCAACCAACAACTTAATTTCTCGCAGTGAGTGTACCCCAACAAATATCCTTTGACTATGACTGATTGGCGCCAATCCTGCAGACTTATTTCAGTTACTTTCTTTCTACACCACCAGATGTAGAGCCAGAGCTATTTCCAGTCTAAGCCTTTACCTTGGTCAAAAAAATGTCTCTAAGTGTGCAAAGGACATGTCCCCTCCAAAAACAGGTTTGAAGGACTGTTGCAACCAAATATCCGTGACTAATCATCATCATCAGATTTGCCTAGGATCGAGCCATGATGCTAAGGCCTACGATTGCTCGTTGATGCACCCGAAGGCTGTATAAGTCAGTGAGGAGAATTTTACATTGCCAGGCACAGCAAGACAAGGCAGCAAGACTGGTCCAAATCAAAAGTTTGATCTCGTTTTAAATCCAAAAGTTGCAGGAGTTGGTCCAGAGGTAGAGCTTTGTTTCGATCAAAGTTCTCAGTTAAGTTTAAAAAAAAAATCTAAGTGGGTCTCTGCCTCTTCCCGCTGTTCAATCTTCCCTGAGAAGGCACTGACTGCATGTCTTGATCTCGCTCCCGCAGTCTTTCGACTTCACTGCCGATCCTGCAACTTGTTTCAGTACAGCCAGAGTTTCTGAGCCATCTACCACTCCTAAACAGATCCAAAAGTTCTGTGAGGCCATGCTCCAACTCTTTGGATCCTTGCTGACTCCCTGTGGCACACCTGTGTTTCCGATGAAGCCACAAGGTTCTCCTCCTGGATTAATTCTGGTGAGTGTGCCCTCGTCACCAGCTGAACCTTCCAAGTCTACTTTGAAAGTGTCTCCGGCACTACTGCCTATGACAATTTTCAGTACTTGGATGCTGACTCCATTGACACTGAGAGACAAGGACTTAATTGTCCTGTGATCTAGAATCTGCACCGGTCTGACCAGACCCTACTTCATCCAATGTATCTGTCTCCACAAATATAAACGCACACCCTGCATTCCATGTTGACATGGATTTGGACAATTACCATGATGCGGGTGATGAGACTGGCCAACTGCATCCTGGGGAAAATTGGTATAATGACATACAGGACGCTAGTGGTCTTGATACTGCCACTGTCGGGCCTGCAAACCCGGATAGGCCCCAGTAAAACATTTGAGTCGATCATTTGCCTTTGCAGGGACCAATGCTTGTTTACAGGGACCAATGCTTGTTGAAACTAATGCTTGTTAGAGCCGAATGCTTGTTTGGGAGCCCGTGTTGCACAAGCCTCCAGCATCCCTGTGACTCAGACTGGGTGTGGCTGGATGCAGCAGGTATTCAAACCACATGGGGCCTGAGTCAATTGCTTGCTGTAAAGGTCACTGGCTGCAGAGAAGGAATCTCTGCTTCTTCGCTTTTGATCTTCACGGTCTGTTTTGGGTAGCATCTTAGATGCCACTTCTAGAAGAAGAGACCGAGGAAATTAACCCTTGAAAAGCCAGTAACATGCCGCACACGATTTAAGAACATTTATTGCTAAAACTTGATACTTGCTGACTTGAAACTCGATAAGTGAATGTTACAGGATGCGATGCGCCTGAAAGGGCGCATCTTTGGGTTTTAAGGTCATTGGGATGTTTGCCACTTTTCATGCTATAACGTGTATTGTAATTGCTTGCATTATACCACAGAAAGGAGTTTCTATTGAACAATTATGAAAACGATAAACTGTGAATACTTTTATTATCGCTGAGTTTAATGTGGCATTACTATTGTTGTTAGCGATACGATGTACTGTGAATACAGTTATTATCGCTCAGTTCAAAGTGGCATTGGCATTATTTCAAATTGTTGCTGGTGATGCGGAACATTCTGTTTTTGGCGCTTAAAGGAAGTTTAAGTGCATCTTTGCACCACCCAAAATTACACTGTGATGTAACAGTGAGAAGCCAGTTATTCATGAAGTTGAACACTAATCATTAATCCTATGTTTTCACAGCAATGCAACGTGAGCCATAATCCTTGATATTAATCCTATGTTTTCAGTGTGATTTAAACACTGAATTGTATTCCTCGCAATACTAGCACAGTACAATGATTGGCCCATTAATATTTCTGGATGATCTAATTCCCTGAGAGTTTGTTCTTCTTATTGTAGCCTATCTATATGTTTGAGTCGAATGAGTCAGCATCTTGGGAAATCTCATCAAGGTGAAACACGCAAGATATCTACTGAACATTAGGGAAAATCTAGGTAGGCTTAATTGAGGTGACGCAGGACTAATCTAGGATCACAGTGGGAGTAGTTATAGACAGTATAGGAGGTTCAAGGCTCTTATTTAATTACAGGTAATCCACATGGTTTCCAAAAATGTATAGAGAGATGGAGAGCCATCAAAAGCAGGAAAGGGATCCCCAACAGGTCTACATCTATCTTGCACATCATAGTTTAACAGTAGAGTACACATGGGTTATGAGATATTAGTTATTTTACTGATGTATAATTTATCCTAAGCAAGACCAGCTCTTCAAGAACAATCACTAGGTGTCAGGATCCAGCCCTGTGTCTCTCTCCTTCGTCCATCTCCCTTCCCCTGGGACATTGCGGTGCTGATCATGTGTATTTCAGTGGGAGGCATGCAACGTTTATGTGGAATTGGGAACAAGCAGTTTGGTCAATATTGTTTCTCCGTGGGATAAACAGGTTAGTGCTTTGACAGCCTCTGAGACTGGGCTCCTCTCGGCCAGTGGTCCTGCCATGGAGGAGAGTGCTTGTTATGCCGTGGTCATGCATAGTGTGGACAAAGTCCTTGACTTGCAGCTCCCCACCATGGAGGTCAAGACCAACATTCTTATGGAAGCCCTTCACCTGAGGCAAAGTCCACTGATCCCATCCTACCTTTTAACAAGGCCCTTACAGACACTTTGTTTGGGGCATGGACCAAATCTTGCTCTGATCCATGCTCAATTGGTAGATTGCATGATGCCACTGCGCCTACCCGGGCAACCCAGCAGTTCTCTCTCTGCACTGCTCCCTGAAAGCTTAGTGGTGCTGGTGTCTGCAAAACTAACCCCAACACATCCCCAACTACTCCCCTGTTAACGGAGTCAAAACTGTTAGAGACATTCGGAAAAATAGTTTTCATGTCTACCACCTTGCTTCTAAAATCTGTTATTGTCGCCTGTCATCTGGTGCAGTTTGGGATTCTGTTGCTCAGGTTGTCCTAGATGTTCATGAACTATCCTCGCCCAGCCTGTACAAGACGGTTGTGACACAGCCAAGCTCATAATTCCTTGTGGCTTGGACACCACAGATTCCTGCAGGCAAAACTTTTGGCACCAATGTCACTATTTGCCACCATGCTTGGCTGCAGTCCACCTGTTTTTCAGGAGTTGTCCGGTTGCCCCTCATAGACACACACTTCAAAGGGACTCGCCTGTTTGGGGACAAGTCAGACTCTGCTCTCAAGCATTTAAAGGAGAGTAGGGCCACTGCACACTCCCTGGGCTTTGATACCCAACCTTGCCAGCTGAATCAACCCTACTACTATTTTCATAGTTTTAGCAGTGGTATCTTTGCCTGCCATTCCAACCTCCACAAGGCGTCCAGAATTTCTTGGTTGAGGACATCTTGCCCACCAAAACCGTCTGCATGGTCATTGGGTCTCCCAGTCCACCACCTTCCCTGCAGCCCCACCTGCCAAACCCCTTTAGTGTGATCTTAATGGAGCGCAACTACCCTTGGGAGGCAATATTAAAAAATACTTGCCAGGTTAACATCATTTTAGACAAGTTGGTCCTGCAAATTGTTTAATTGGGAGATATACCCTACCTTTCATTCTCGTACAGCTGTATCTTCCACCAATACCATTGACTGACAGAGTACAATCTCCATTTTGTGATAGGAAGTACAAGCCCTTTTGGCCTCAGGGGCTGTCAGGGATGCCTGCACCAGAAGTAGGAAATGGTTGATATTACAGCTACTTTGTGGTGCCCAAAAAGTCCAGTTTTAGACCTCTGGGTTCTGCCCACTATCTTGGACACTGGATAGAGGCGTCATACCTGCAGGACGCCTAATTCCATATACCCATCTTGCAGGTATATGCTACCTACGGACAGCAGCGTTTTTTGTTCACTGTGCTCCCTTTCGGTATCACCATTGTCACTGGAGTGTTCGCAAAAGTGATTGTAGTGGTGGCAACATTCCTTTGAAGTTCAGGGGTGCCAGTCTTCCACTACTTTGATGACCAGGTGTTGAAATCTGGCTCACCCCAGACAGTCATCAACCACCTCCAGACTACGATGAACTTATGGAGTTCATTATCAACGTGCCAAAATCACTCCGGACTCCTTCTCACAAGCTTCCCTTCATCTGAGACCTTCTGGGTCCAGTGTTGTGTGCCTTTTCCCCCAGCAAAGAGTCAAGGACATTCAGGCTATGACCCCGGTCTTTCAGCATTGGATCTGGATTTCAGTGAGGCCTACACTGAGGCTGCCGGATCTGATGGCCTCCTGCTTTCTGTTGATCAAGCACTCCAGGTGGTAAATGCAGGCTCTGTAGTGGGATCTGAACTCTTAGTAGCCCCAGCATCATGGACCTCTGATCCCATTCAGATTTTGGCTGGGACTGCAACGCACTATTGGTTACTTCACCACAGTTTGGTCTGCAGCAGACCCCTTTCCCTTTCTCACCCAGGGCTGACATTTGTGACTGATCCGTTGCATCTGGGTTGGGATGGCCATCTGTGAGAGGTGGTATGTATCTTTTTGTCACTGAGATGGCTTGGTGTAGAATTTGACTGATAGACACCCCTCCCTGACAAAGTGATCTGATGTTTTTATTTGTTTTGTCCTTGGCCGGCAAGGCTTTGCTCTGGGTACAAGTAAAATTGTACCTTTCAGCTCTTCTGGTTGCCAGATCAGCCCTCCTTCATGTTTCCTGTTATGAGATTTTTTAAGGAGTTACACTTGTTGCCTTGCACTTTCGCTATCGTGCCAGAGTGGGACCTTAACTTGGTCCTCACCTTTCTAGTGTGCATTCCATTTGAGCTGCTGTGGCATGCGAGTGAGCTGCAAGATCTGACAACCTGCTGTACACCACCTTCAAACCCGACAAAATGGTTCTCGGTGTCTGCCATTCTTTCTGCCAAAAGTTGTGACGTCATTTCTTATCTGTCAAAACATCACCCTTCCAGCATTTTATGTTCTGGCCCACCCCTCTAAGAAGGAGAGACTGTCATTTGGAACCCAAAAGAGCTCTGAACTTCTACAAAGATCGTGCCAAAGAACACCACATGGGCAATTCACTCTTTCTAGGGTTCGTTGGAGCAAAAAAGACATGGCTGTGCAGAAGAGAACCATCTCTCGCTGAATTGTGCTCTGCATTAAGATCTGCTACCGACAGGCTAAAAAGAAACTTCTGGAAAGACTACGGGCTCATTATACCAGGGCAAAAGCTGCTTCCACTACATCAGCATGTGGAGTCCCTTTTGTAAAGATTTGTCAGGCGACTACATGGGTGCCTCGCCATATTGTCATAAAGCATTATTATCTGAATCATCAGGTCTGCAGAGAAGAGCACTTTGCCTGCTTGGCTCTACAGGACTTTCTGGTTTGAGTCCATTCCCAGTCCACCTCCAAATAATTACTGCTTTGGTATCTGTTCAAAAGGTGAGGAACCTGTGGCTTGAAATCAGATGGACAAGTTACTTATCTTTCATAATGCTCTTCCTGGTAGAGAGACTATCTAGCCTCAGATTCCTCACTGGCCCTGTGATTGGCCTCTATCCATTAATAAGATACCAAATGTAAGAATCTGCACACTGGTCTACCTCTTTGTTTTTGGGGCTCTGCATTTATTAACGACTGACAGTGCACAAGATTGGTGACTATAAAAGCTGTGTGTTAGAAATGGGGTCTCTAGTAGGCAATCGGTTTGAACCCTGTCCAAGTAGGGACCCTCACTCTAGTCAGGATAAGGGAGATACCCGCTCAGATAACCCCTGCTCACCCCTTGGTAGTTTGGCATGAGCAGTCAGACTTACCTTAGAAGCAATGTGTAAAGCATTTGCACATAACACAGAAACACAGTGAAAACAGTACAAAAGGACACCACACCAGTTTTAGACAAAAGAGCCAATATTTATCTTTGAAAAACAAAAATGAGAAAATCCAACATACAGTGTTAAAAATATGAATTTTGTAAGATGTAACTTAAAAATACAGTTCCTTAACGTTGATAGCTCCGCCTGGGGCTATCACGGCGTCGTGATTAACAAAACCAACATTTCAGGCCGGCTGTAGCATTGCGGGCCAGCTACACTGTTGGGAAGACCTGCAAAAAGTACCTTTGGAATTGCAGGGCATCATTATCCTCGCAGTGAGCTCTGGAGAGCGGCGTCGCTGAAGTCGCAGTGTTGGTTCCAAAGTTGGTGCAGGAGTCTTTGGGCCCTTGAAGTCACACATGTTGTAGATCGAACTCTGGGCTGATGAAGTCAGGAGAGCTGGCGTGGATGGCGTCGGAGCTGCGGTGCGAAGCGGGACAATGCGATGTGCGGTGCCCACAGGTCACGGTGCAGGCAGAGGCTCAGTGACTGCATCCAGCGGCGTCGGTGAGACCTCAGCTGCGGTGTAAAGCGGGGCAGTGAGACGTGTGGTGTCACCAGGTCACGGTGCAGGCAGTGGCGTTGCTGTAGCGCTGTCATCAGTAGGCCCAAGCCAGCGGTGCGGGCGGTGCTTTGTGACCCTCACAAGCTATGGTGCAGGCAAGGACGCCTTGTGACAACACTGGAATCGATGATGCTGGCGGCGGTGGACCAGTGCTACAGTACAGGATGGGACGGTGCTTTGTGTTCCTCCCATGCGGTGTCCCCAGACCACGGTGCAGGAAAGTGCGCCGCTGACAGCAGGACCGGCGGCGTCCGGGATGCCCAGGCTGCTGTGAGAGCATGCAATGCCGGAGTGCGGGCCCACAGGTCGCGGTACGAGAAGTGGCTCGGTGAAGTCATCCGATGAGGGCATCAGTAAGACCAGGGTCCCAGTGCGAAGCGGGCAGTGCAGTTTTGTTGTTGGTGGCGTCTCGGTGGTTCGCAATTTCCAGTGCTGAGGGTCGAGGAAACTGAAGTCTTTGGGGTTCCCTGAGACTTCCAACAGGAGGCAAGCTCTACTCCAAGCCCTTGGAGAACATTCTCAAGCAAGACACACAGCAAAGCTCACCCTTTGCACTCTTTTCAGGCAAAAGCAGCAACTGCAGGCCAGTCCAACAAAGAAACACCGCAAAGGGACAGTACTCCTCCTTCAGCTCTTCTCCTGGGCAGAGGTTCCTCTTGATTCCAGAAAGATTCTAAAAGTCTGGGATTTTGTGTCCACTACTTATACCCTTTCTGTTTTTGAAGTAGGCAAACTTCAAAGCAAAGTCTCAGGTGTTTGCAAGAGCCTTCCTTGTCCAGGCCCCAGCCACACACCAGGGGGTTGGAGACTGCATTGTGTGAAGGCAGGCACAGTCCTTTCAGGTGTGAGTGACCACCTCTCCCTCCCTTCCGAGCACAGATGGCTCATCAGAATATGCAGGGTACACCCCAGCTCCTTTTGTGTCACTGTCTAGAGGAGAGGTGCAAACCGCCCAACTGTCAAACTGACCCAGACAGGGAATCCACAAACAGGCAGTCACAGAATGGTTTAAGCAAGAAAATGCCTACTTTCTAAAAATGGCATTTTCAAACACACAATTTAAAAACAACCCTTACCAAATTATGTATTTTTAAATTGTGAGTTCAGAGACCCTAAACTCCGTATTTCTGTCTGCTCTCAAAGGAAATATGTACGTTAATAATATTTAAAGGCAGCCCCTACGTTAACCTATGAGAGAGATAGGCCTGGCACAGTGAAAACCGAACTTAGCAGTATTTCAAGGGTTAGGACATGTAACACACATAAGTACATGTCCCACCTTTAACATACACTGCACCCTGCCCATGGGGCTACCTAGGGGCCTACCTTAGGGGTGCCTTACATGTAGTAAAAAGGAAAATTTAGATGCCAAGTCGAATTGGCAGTTTAAAACTGCACACACAGACACCACAGTGGCAGGTCTGAGCCATGTTTACAGGTCTACTAATGTGGGTGGCACAACCAGTGCTGCAGTCCCACTAGTAGCATTTGATTTACTGGCCCTGGGCACCTATAGTGCACTTTACTAGGGGCTTACCAGTAAAACAAATATGCAAATCATGGATAAACCTTTCAACAGTACAATTTCTATAGGGCGCACTTGCACATTAGCACTGATGAGCAGTGGTAATGTGTGCAGAGACAATAAACCAGTAAAAACAGAGTACAGTACACCATAAAATCAGGAGGTCAGAAGGCAAAAAGACAGGGGAGATGTGCCAAAATTCTGCCAGGTCTAGCACTGCATCTTGAAAGCAATTGACAGTACACAGGAGTGGTTCCTATAAAGGCTCTGCAGGTCCTTTTCGAAGCAGAACAGCGTTGGTACTGGCGAGCACAGGTACTGCTGAAAAGTTTCCAGATCCAGTCTGATGTTGTTCTGTGTGAGCCACTCACCTGAATTTCAGGCGTTTCGATGGGGCGATGACAATTCCCCAATCACGGTGAGGACTGACATGATAGAGTGTACATTACCCTCTCACAAGTCCCCAAGGGGAAGGGGGTTTTCGGAAGAGAAAATACCAGCTTCTGCACTGTGGACTGCAGAATCAGACTCCTCGACCCTGGGCTGTGTGTTGTATTGGGCGAAAGGACTTCTGATTTCTCAAAATACTGGGGGCCGTATTTATACTTTTTTTAGCGCCGCATTTGCGCCGCTTTTTGATGCAAAACGGCGCAAACCTCCAAAATACAATGGCATTTTGCAAGTTTGCGCCGTTTTGGCGTCAAAAAACGACGCAAATGCGGCGCAAAAACAAGTATAAAAATAGGCCTGGGTTCTTTGTTTTTAGGATTCTGGGCTGCAAAAGAATTACTTCATTAATACATTGAACTTTCATAAACTATTGTACATAGCATAATGTCAGTTATTGTTGACACATTGTGCATACGTTTCTATAAGGCTGAACAAGTCTCTTCCTCTTTTTGACAATATTTTCAGAGTTTCTGAAGCAATGTCCAAACTCAAAAACAATCAACTTGACTAAAGGGCTTCTTTGTGTTCTGGCGTAATCTCTTGCCAATAATAATTTTGATAAACTTCCTCTATTTCCAATCTCCTAATTCTCAGGGTAGCGCTTGTTACTGGAAATACATCTTTCCTTAATGTCTGTTTAGCGGTATCTTGAATTTCCAGCAGAGCGATAAATCATGTTAGTTCTTATTGTCATAAATTATTTAAAAGACTTAGGGGGTCATTACAACATTGCCGGTAAAAGGCGCCTACCGCCGTGCAGAAGACCGCCAACACACCGTTGCGGACGCGGAATTCCGCCACACTAATTATGACCCACATCTCGAAATCTGACAAAATTCAGACACCCACCCAACTCCGCCACACCAAAGGTCAGTGCTAAACTGACAAGAACAAAACCTCTACCGTCACGCCAACAGAAATACGCCCACACTATCACGACCCACGAATCCACGCGGCGGTCTTTCAACTGCGGTATTCCATTGGCGGTACACACCGCCGCGCTCAAAATACACACACATATACAAAACACCGCCACATTGGACAAATCCAAATACACACACCTGATACACATACACACACCACTCTCACACACATAATACAATATAAAACACTCACCCACAAACCCCTACGACCAGTATTACAGAGAGAAGGCCAGAGAGAGACACCACAATCTACAAACTAGCATCCACAGGCACTCAACACCATCACCCACACAATTTCCTTGCACAAAACACCACACACCACTACATATCACCACAGTTATCACCACACACACCACCCCACACATCACCTACACCACCCCATGGCATGGCAAAGACACCCCAGGTTCTCGGAGGAGGAGCTCAGGGTCATGGTGGAGGAAATCGTCCGGGTAGAGCCACAGCTATTTGGAGCACAGGTGCAGCACACCTCAATTGCAAGGAAGATGGAGCTATGGCGAAGAATAGTCGACAGGGTCAACGCAGTGGGACAACACCCAAGAAATCGGGACGACATCAGGAAGAGGTGGAACGACTTACGGGGAAGGTGCATTCCGTGGTCTCAAGACACCACCAGGCGGTTCAGCGGACTGGCGGCGGACCCCCACCTACTCCCCCACAACTAACAACATGGGAGCAGCAGGTCTTGGAAATTCTGCATCCTGAGGGCCTCGCAGGAGTCGGTGGAGGAATGGACTCTGGTAAGACAAATCTTAACTATTACATCCCCCACCCTACCTACATGCCAGCACATACCCCCACCCTCACCCCCAGCACTCCAACTCCTCACAAATGTACCAATATCACAAACCACCCATCCCAACACCAAGCCCTGCATGCAACACCAAAGCATGGACACCCATCACTAAAGCATGCCCACTGCACATACCCATACACCCCCCTAAACCATTATCACCCATTGCACACCATGACACACACAGATGCAATAATCATGCTTTTCCACCCCTGCAGGACCACTACCCAAAGTCACCAGACAGGAGGGTCCAGACATCTCCACCCCACCCACAGAAGAAGCCCACAATGATGACAGCAGCTCTGTCCACCTGGATCTAGATGACCAGCCCGGACCATCGTGGGCCGCGGGACAGTTGGTTCCCCTCACACAGGCACAGGCCACCACAGACCTTCCACCCTCTGGTAACACCAGCAGAGCACCCACCCAGCGGGCCCATACCTCCGTCCCCAGGACACGTCAATCAGCTGTGTGTCCACCACTACAGTGAACCCAGGATAACCCACCACCCCAACAACACCAGGGACCTGGGGGCAGTAGTAGTGGGCACACGGTCCAGGGGACGGAGGCCCAGGAACACAGGGGAACTGGGAGGGCTGCTGTGCGACAGGGGGCGGACAGGCCCAGGGAACCCACTCTCCACGAGGCCCTCTCCTCCATCATGGGAGCATACCACCACTCCCAGGAGACAATGGCAACGGTCCTGGCCAAGTTTCAGGAGACCCAGCGCATGCAGGAGGAACAGTATTTGGGGTTCAGGGAGGATCTCAGAACCATCAGCTCCGCCCTGGGCACCATCGTAGGGGTGCTGAAGGAAATACTCAACACCAGGAGAGACACTGTGGCACTCCAAGGGGCCCCTGACACTAGCATGGACGATGAACTGCCCACTACCTCCGCCGGCGCTAGTGGACAGGACGCCCCGCCACAGGACCACCACACCAGCACCCCACCCCCTGCAGATGGAGAACCACCCCGCAAACGGTCCCTGAGATCCAGGAACAAGACAGAGCACAATGCCAAGACCCCCGCCAAGAAATGAGACCACCCTGATTGTCAACCCACTGTCCCACTTTGTCACCCTGTCCATATTTGAACTGCCCGAGCTCCACTTCTGATGCCCATATGGGCAATGCACCTGTGAGACAAATAGACTGGACTCTGCCATGGACATTCCTCTGCCATCACCCCATACCATTTAACTTCCCCCTCCAATATTTTTTATGTAAATAAACACACCTAAAACACCAAAAGATCTGGAGTCTGTCTGTGATTTTGAAATAGTGTATTTGCAATTACAGTGACAACATTTCCAGGAAATAGTAATGTCAACATACTGTTGTCACACAGCTCTAGTCCATGAGGAATCTAAGCAGATGACACACGCTGGGACCCACACCTGTGAAACCGTAAGGGAAAGTGACAACTCCGTGACCATACACTGGGTGAAATCGACAGACAGGAGAGAGGTAGAAGTGTAAAAGTACTTGTAGTAAGCAGGAATGTATTCTCACCTGTGTCCCACTGGAAATATTGCTGGATGACTGAGTCCCTGTTGTCAATGTCTTCTTCTTCCTCATCACTATCCACAGGCTCCACAGCTGCCACAACACCGCCATCTGGATCATCCTCCTGCAGAAAAGGCACCTGTCGTCGCAAAGCCAAGTTATGAAGCATACAGCAGGCCACGATGATCTGGCACACCTTCTTTGGTGAGTAGAATAGGGATCCACCTGTCATATGGAGGCACCTAAACCTGGCCTTCAGGAGGCCGAAGGTGCATTCGATCACCCTCCTAGTCTGCCCATGGGCCTCATTGTAGCGTTCCTCTGCCCTGGTCCTGGGATTCCTCACTGGAGTCCGTAGCCATGACAGGTTGGGGTAACCAGAGTCACCTAATAGCCACACCCGGTCCCTCTGTAGTTGACCCATCACATAAGGGATGCTGCTATTCCGCATGATGTAGGCGTCATGCACTGAGCCAGGGAACATGGCATTCACATGGGAGATGTACTGGTCTGCCAAACACACCATCTGTACATTCATGGAATGATAACTATTCCGGTTCCTGTACACCTGTTCACTCCTGTCGTGGGGGGGGGACCAAAGCCACATGGGTCCCATCAATGGCACCTATGATGTTAGGGATATGTCCAAGGGCATATAAGTCACCTTTCACTGTAGGCAAGTCCTCCACCTGAGGGAAAACGATGTAGCTCCGCATGTGTTTCAGCAGGGCAGACAACACTCTGGACAACACGTTTGAAAACATAGGCTGGGACATCTCTGATGCCATGGCCACAGTTGTTTGAAAAGAACCACCTGCAAGGAAATGGAGCACTGATAGCACCTGCACTTGAGGGGGGATTCCTGTGGGATGGCGGATTGCTGACATCAGGTCTGGCTCCAACTGGGTACACAGTTCCTGGATTGTGGCACGGTCGAACCTGTGGGTGATTATCAAATGTCTTTCCTCCATTGTCGACAGGTCCACCAGCGGTCGGTACACCGGAGAATTCCGCCATCTCCTCACATGTCCCAGCGGACGGTGCCTATGAAGGACAACAGCGATCACAGAGTCAAACAACTCAGAGGTATGTACCTACAGTATAGACAGAACACGATTCATACACAAAATCTGGCCTGTATGTGTGTTGAGAGTAGGCCTAGGTATGTGTGACGCAGTTGGTAATTAGGCCATGTGGGCCCCTGAAATGGCGGCTGCCTGACCTCTAAAGCGGGACAATGGGATGTGAGGTAACAGCGCTGGCGTTGTACACTGTCGCGGTAGGCGGACGAAGACCGCGGCGCAATGCTGCATTGGTTAACATTGGAACCTATGGGTCCCAGGAGCCAATGACGATGTACGCCGGCGGTGATGGTACGCACCGCACGGACATGACCGCCATTTTCTAGCTGTTGAATCACTCTATACCTGATCTTCGACAGGAGAGGACCTATACTGCAAGTGCTGCTGTGACCTCTTTCTGGAAGAGACAATGGCTCGCGCGTCTGGGGAAAGGGCCCCTGCCTTCACTGCGGAGGAGTTGGAGAAGCTCGTCAACGGGGTCCTCCCTCAGTACACGCTACTCTACGGTCCTCCAGACCAACAGGTAAGTACACAGGGAGCATGCTGTATGGGCTATGCCTGTGTGGAGAGGGCTGGTTGTAAGAAGGAAGGGTTCAGAGTTCTGCGTGCCTGAAAGCCGGTGGGTGCATGTGCCACATGGCAAGGGTAAGGGGGCCACTCACTTTGACGGTGCAGTTGGTAATGACTTCTCTTCTTCCCCTGTACATTTCATGTAGGTCAGTGCCCACCAGACAAAGGATATTTGGCGTGCCATCGCCAAGGACGTCCGGACCTTGGGGGTCCACCACAGACTGAGCACCCACTGCCGGAAGAGATGGGAGGACATTCGCCACTGGAGCAAGAAGACGGCGGAGGCTCAGCTGGGGATGGCCTCCCAACGTGGGAGGGGTGCCCGTCAAACCATGACCCCCCTGATGTTCCGGATCCTGGCGGTGGCCTACCGTGAGTTGGATGGGCGCTTGAGGGCATCACAGCAGACACAAGGGGGAGAGTACACTCTCATTCTGCTGACTTTGCGTGCAGTGGAGGTGTCTGGGTGGGGGAGGAGGGATGTGGGTTTCCCTAGGCCAGGGCGAGTTCCGCAGGCTAGGCCCCTTCGTAAGGCATGGCCCTGTGGCCACCCACCCCACCTCTGTAGAGTGCCAAGTACAGGTATTCATGCCCCTGTGTCATCTATGTGTGCAGATGTTGTCCATAGCCTTGTAGGCCATTTCCCAGGAATTGCACTGTAGAGCGCAACAGCGCGATGTAGTGCGGGGGCTGCTGTGTCCGTCTTGTCCGCCAACGGTAGCGGTACTGCATGCACTCAACATGTCTTTATTCTGTTCCCCCCCCTTTTTTTTGCGGTCTCCCTATTCTTGTGTGCCTTAGCATCGTCAGGCGGAGGTGCAGTGGCACCGGAGCACGAGGGAGCTGAATCCCACATGGGCATGGAGGCCCACACTACGGACTCTGAATACACCAGTGGGACGGAGGGCAAGGGGAGCACCACGGCGGTCACAGGATCTGCAACCAGCGACACAGACTCGTCCTCCGATGGGAGCTCCCTTGTGGTGGCGGCAACATCTGTGCCCCCCACTTCAACAGGTACAGCTGCCACCCCCCCCCCCACCAGCACTGCCCTCCCAGCAGCCCCTCAGCCTTCGCCCCGTGCCCGCTCACCCAGGAGGGTGGGCATCACCTTCGCCCCTGGCACCTCAGCCCCTGCCACCTCTGCTGCCCTAAGTGAGGAGGCCATTGACCTCCTCAGGTCCCTCACTGTTGGGCAGTCTACCATTTTGAATGCCATCCAGGGTGTAGAAAGGGAGTTGCAACACACAAAAACATTCCTGGAGGGCATTCATTCTGGTCAGGCTGCCCTTCATCGAACCGTGCAAACTCTGGCCTCAGCACTGATGGCAGCCATTGTCCCTGTGTCTAGCCTCCCCCCTCCAACTTCCTCCACCCAGACCCAATCCCCTGTACCTCTGCCTATCCCAAGCACACCATCAGACCAGCCTGCACACACCTCACCACACAAGGGAAGCTCAGGCAAACATAAGCACCACACATCCCACAGGCACTCAAGCAAGCATCACACACATACAGACACACCAACATACACTGCCTCCACTGTGTCCCACTCCTCCTCGTCTCCCTCCTCCCTCCCAGTCTCGTCTACACTCACACCTGCATACACTACCTCTACAGCCACTACATCCCGCACCAGCACACCCAGCAGCCCACCCGGCTCACGTGCAGTCACCACCCCCACTACCATACACACGTCCCCTGTGTCCTCTCCCAGTGTGTCTGTGACACCCCCTCCCAAGATACACAAACGCAGGCACACACCCACCCAACATACACCCACCTCACGATAGCCTCCAGCGCATGCACCTGCACCCAAAGCCACAAAAGTTACACCTCCTACAACCACATCCTCTTCCTCCCCTCCCAAACCCCCTCCAGCTACCCATTCCAGTGTCTCCAAACACCCTTAACCTATTTCCCACCACACCCCCCGTCCAACTCATAGGTCCCGTATTAGCACCTCAGCCACAAAATCACCGAGACCAGTGGTGCCTGTTGTCACAGGTATGTGGAGTGCACCTGACACCAGGCCAGCCAGTGTATCACGGAGCCTGAGCACAGCCAGCCCCCCCCCCCTGTGAAGCACCAGAAGTTGGCCAGTGCCCAGCGGGAGAGGGGGAAGACTCCATCCACTCAAGCAGATCACAGGGGTCTCGGGGGGAGTGTGGACTCTGCTGTGACTCCTCCCAAGGTGGGTAAGGGGCAGAAGAAACCTGCAAAGTCTGGGAGGAGCAGCACGGCGGAGAAGACCGCCATCATCCCCGCTGGGCAGTAGGGCCCCGCCAGCCCCATCGTCACTGCCCAGGAGGGCCCCGCCAGCCCCATCGTCGCTGCCCAGGAGGGCCCCGCCGGCCCCATCATCGCTGCCCAGGAGGGCCCCACCAGCCACAGCCCAGCTGGGCAATGAAGGACCCACAGCCCAGCTGGGCAATGAAGGACTGCCAAGGCAAGCACCGCTGAACAGGCCAAGGACCGCCAAGGAAAGCACCGCTGAACAGGGCAAGCACCGCTAAACAGGGCAAGGACCGCCAATGCAAGCACCGCTGAACAGGCCAAGGACCGCTAAGGCAAACACAGCTGAACAGGGCAAGCACCGCCAGGGCAAGGACCGCCATGCAAAAACCGCTGAACAGGCCAAGGACCGCCAAGGCAAGCACCGCTGAACAGGGCAAGCATCGCTGAACAGGCCAAGGACCGCCAAGGCAAGCATCGCTGAACAGGCCAAGGACCGCCAAGGTGAGCACCGCTGAACAGGCCAAGGTCCGCCAAGGCAAGCACCACTGAACAGGGCAAGCACCGCTGAACAGGGTAAGGACCGCCAAGGCAAGCACCGCTGGACAGGGCAAGCACCGCTGAACAGGGCAAGGACCGCCAAGGCGAGCACCGCTGAAAAGGCCAAGGACCGCCAAGGCAAGCACCGCTGAACAGGGCAAGGACCGCCAATGCAAGCACCGCTGAACAGGGCAAGGACCGCCAAGGCAAGCACCGCTGAACAGGCCAAGGACCGCCAAGGCAAGCACCGCTGAAAAGGGCAAGGACCGCCAAGGCAAGCACCGCCAACTCAAGCACCGCTAGCCCATGAGCGGCAGGAGCAGTGACGCAACAGGGACCGTCAAGGGGGGAGTGATGCACTCTGGGCACCAGTCCCCCTCCAGAACCAGTGGAGACCTGCATCCACTCCGTCTGTCCTGCACAGGATGAAGCACTCTAGGCACCATTCCCCCTCCAGAACCAGTGGAGACCTGCATCCACTCAGTCTGTCCTGCGCAGGATGAAGCACTCTGGGCACCAGTCCCCCTCCAGAACCAGTGGAGACTGTTATCCACTTGAGAGACTGTGGCTTTGCACTCCCCAGGATGGTACAGTGGGCAAACCACCCACTGGAGAGACTTGAGAGGCTGTGGCTTTGCACTCCCCAGGATGGTACAGTGGGCAAACCACCCACTGTAGAGACTTGAGAGACTGTGGCTTTGCACTGCCCAGGATGGTACAGTGGGCAAACCACCCACTGTAGAGACTTGAGAGACTGTGGCTTTGTACTCCCCAGGATGGTACAGTAGGCAACCCACCCACTGTAGAGACTTGAGAGACTGTGGCTTTGCACTCCCCAGGATGGTACAGTGGGCAAACCACCCACTGTAAAGACTTGAGAGACTGTGGCTTTGCACTTCCCAGGATGGTACAGTGGGCAAACTACCCACTGGAGAGACTTGAGAGACTGTGGCTTTGCACTCCCAAGGATACATCAATGGGCATGGAGCCCCCTCGTGGATCTGGCGTCGTGCACTCATCCGGCTGAGGTGCCCCCCCTTCCCTTCCCCCTGAGGTGCCTGTTGTATTTCAATCTGATGCCCCAGCAGTGTTCTCTCCGTCATGTTCGGGTATCTTGTGTGGGCCTCGCCCATGCATTTTGGGCCCAGTGGTCCACGGACTATGAATAGTGCAATACCTGGACTACTATTCGTGATGTATATTATGTTCATAGTGTATATATGTATATATTTGCTTACTCTATTTTGATATATTACAATGGTTCCACTCATTTCCTTTTGTCTTTGCATTCTTCCGGGGGGGTTGGGGGTGTTACTGTAATGTTTGGATATGCATTGGTGTGTGTGTTGTAGTGGGTGAGGGTGGGGGTGTTGCGTGTGTGTGTCCCTGTTTTTTGCCTCCCCCCTCCCCTATGTCGTAGGTGCAGTACTCACCGTGCTCTTCACTGCCAGCGTTGGTGCTCCTGGTACAGGAGCAGGAAGAATATGGAGTTCCGGCTCCATGGTGTCCTCCTTCCTCGTGGAGTGTGTAGAGGTGAGCATTTTCCCTTTGAACTGGCTGTTTCCGCCGTGTTTTTATCCGCGGTGAATCCGCCCCGGAAAAGGTGGCAGATTGGCCTGTCATAATAGTGTGGGCGGTACATTGTCTCCCGCCTGTCTGTTGGCGGTGACCGCCGCGCTGTTTGTTTGTACTGCCTTGGCGGTCGGAGTGTTAAAGTGGCTGTCTTTGTTGGCGGTTTCCGCCACGGTTGTAATTGCAAAATATTTACCGCCGCTTTAACACCGTCCGCCAGGGTTGTAATGACCACCTTAATCTTTCCTTTCCTTGAAATGAAGCTACTTGCTTGAAAATTTCAGAAGAACCCAAACTGGTGCAGGTTTAGCAGGTGGGATACAATGTGCATAATCAACCAGCATTGGTTATAACAAATGAAACATTTAACTTGCATTGGTTATTGCAAACTTGATTTTCAAGGATGTAATGAATATACCCCAATAAGTCTGAATGTTGCAAGCAACAGCATCTTACTGTAATCACGCTCTTGGATGTGCTAGTGTACCCACAACAGATGCCTGGTGAGCATTCAAAAGATGTGGAATCTGCAGCTAGATAGTCTCTACCAGAAAGAGCGTAAGTAACATATTCTTCTGGGCCAGTCTGGACAATTATTCACATCATTGGCAGAGCGGCTAGCACCAGTGTTTGCTCTGAATGCGTGCCTGAATCAGGTCAACCAGGTTTTGTGGGGTGATGTGCAAGCATCTCAAGTGTATATGCCCTTTTGTAGGTCCAGGCTCATCACAGAAAAGGTGGATTCTGTGCTAGTATGATTCAAAGAAAGTCACCCATAGCAGTAGCACTATCCTTGGGATTATTGACATCAGTGAAGCATTTTCTACAGCAGTTTAGGAAATTCAAAGGCAACCTCTGAGGGATAGCTTAGAGGATACCGAAGCCAGTCCAGGACTTTTGAGAAGTGGGCATTGCACCAGCCGGAATTGTACAAGCCAGCAAGGGTAGCAATCTTCCAATTCATCACCCCCTGCTGCAATGGTTACCAAGATGCTTTAGTTTGCCTTCATCGAATCATGCCAGGCCAGTAGGAAATAGGATTCAACATTTCCTTCCCAGCATTAGATCAGTCAAATCAGACAGATGGATCTTTCATTTTGTCTAAAAGGGCTATGCCCTTCTCTTCATGGCCTCCCTGCTGTGGACCCAGTGGAATGGATGGAGTTCCTGCACTTGCATGACACCTATTCCATATACAAGTCCTGCTGGAATTACCTACTTTTCAAGGTGGGCCAAGACCACTTTCAACTTCCAGTACTCTCCCTAAACATTATCTTTGTCCCAAGATATTCACCAGAGTGATAGCGGTGGTTGAGATTGGAGTACTTGTCTTCGATGGTTTGCTGGTAAGGGCACGCTCTGCTGCAGTCAGTTGTAGACCAGCTTCTGAAGATGGCCATATTCCTGATATCATTGAGATTCACTAACAAGGACCTGAAAATCCACTGGAGAACCAAACAAGGGGATCCCATTCATTCATTGGTTCGGGCAATCCTGGACATGGTGGTGTTCAAGTCCTCCCCAGCTCTGAAGCAAGTTAGGAACATTAGTATGTGACCTTGACATTTAGGGATCATTGCTTTCCTGGCCTAGTGCATCCTCACATCCAACTCCCAAACAGCAGTTGGCACACATGGGCTCTCCAGTGGAACCTGCGATCCCACTCTTCCTCCACCAGCCAATGTTCAGTTATGACACATAGCTTCTGGGTTGCGTGAACCACCAGGGAAAAGTTCAGATAAGGGACCTATGGTCTCTTGTGGACAGCTAGCTTCATAAATCAACTTAGTGGAGCTTTGAGTAATTAGTCTGACCCTCAAAGGCTTCCTTTAAGCTGTGAAATAGAGGCTGATGTACGTCCTTATTGACAACACTACTGCTCTGTGGTACTGTAAAGAGCTGGCAAAATAGAGTCCTTGTGCAATGAGTCCCTATTCCTCTGCAGGTGGCTCACCTGGTCGCCAATCGCCTAGCAAGGTTGCTGCATGCCAGAGTGGATGAACTGGGCAGGTGTTGTTTGGCAGATCACAGGTGGCCTCTGTTAGGTCTGTCGCCCTGGAAGTCAGGGCTGGACTAGGAACCCAAAGCAGTTCTGGTAAAAAAAAAAAACAGCGAGTGAGCCTGGCCACACACAATTGGGCTTGAGAAGTTACACCCCCCTCCCCAAAGAAAATGTTGGAAAAAATAGCAAACACTGTGCATTCTAGCACATTTTATTATATATTCAGGTGTATTAGTTTTTAAAGCATCGTAAAAGATGGCCTTACAGTGCACCAGGACATGGCAATCTTTAATGGGGTTCTTCAATTATTCCCTCATCCTCTAGCAGTGCCTCTCATCTCTCCATATCCCCTCACGTGTTCCCTTTTTTATAGTGTCTCTCTTACCAGCATAGGATGTTGTAGCACTTTACATCACATACACAAAGAGACACAGAATCTTGTGTGTAAATCAGTGTGTATGAAAGGTTGACAAAGGGGACTGCAAAGCAAAGATTCACATGTCAATTCTTATTGGTAAGCATTTATTAACAGTGCCTGGTCTGGGGAAGCATAAGCTCAGAATGTAACACAGTGGTTAGGGTTGACTTTACTCATAACAATTTATTTCTACCCAAACAAACCCTTTCAGCAAAATTAGGATAATCAAAGACTGTGAAAAACATAACTTTCTAACCTGTACCATGCAGTTTGCATGCAGCTCTTTGGTGACCGTATATAGCTCACTGTGCTTGATTATGATTGTAACTTATGAACTGCACAATAACAAAAGGAGCTCTGTAACCAAAGCAGTATCTCGTTGAGCCATGCACATAAAATACTATGGTGTTATCTGCATAGTACACGTTCTTTGCATCCGGCATATTAGCCCTCTGTGCTACCTTAGATGAGTAAAAGCTGTCACTAGACAAAAGCCCATCTCTCTCCACATGTACATTAATCATCAGAGTTATCTTGGTACTTTTATTGTTGCTTGAAAATTGTCTGATATACATGGAAGTCTGCAGTGCTTTTAAAACTGCTGCACTGCTACGAAACCGGTCCCCAGTAACAACCGCGGCCTTCCAGCCTCCTAGGGGTAATGCCCGGTATGGCCAGTCCGCCCGTGCTTGGTTTGGTATTTCCCCAAACCTATTAATTTCACTCCTCCCAGCTGCTGAATTTGTTTAGTTGGCTTGAGGACTCTATGTGCTTTACCACTGCTAGCCAGTGTTTGTGCTCTCTCTTCCGAATATAGCAAAAATCTCCACATGGCAAAATTTGTCACATTTAATTTTCTTGTAAGTCTGTATTAACTAGTACTAAATGTACCCCGGTCCTGTAAATTAAAACTAATAGTGGGCAGCAGCACTCATTGTGCCACTACTAAACATTTAAAGAGTAGGACATGGATACATATGTTTTGTGTGTCCTGGCAGTGAAAATCTCCTAAATTAGTTTTTCACTGTTGTAAAGCCTGTCTCTCCCATTGATTAACACTGGGTTACATTGTTATATTTATCTGATACAGAATTCTAGTTGCAGGTTCCTTACCATAGAATTTCCTCCAGGAGTCAGACTGGATCTGGAGATTTTTCTTCGAGCAGTACCCTTGTGTGCAGTCAGGTGGCATTGGTCAACTCCGCGTCCGTCGTGGCCGTTGTAGTCACCGTGATGATGATGTGGTCCTATATAGGTGCCACCCCGGCGTGCCAACTTCAGTTCTTTTCTTTCCGCGCCAGCCTACGTGCAGTTCCGGAGAAGAGCTATCCTCAGTCGCTTTTTGACAGATTTTTCAACCCTTTTGTTGAACCTTTTGACTTCTAGTGCATCGAGATGTTTTCCCCGAAGAGTGGATTCAAGCTGTGTGACTCCTCTCACCGCATGATGTTGGTGACGGATGGCAGCCTGGCGGTCGGCTCTGCGTCGGTCCTGGTCCTGGTCTCGCTCAAGAGGAAGGTCACAACACTGTTCTCAGAGCCATCACCACTCATCCTCATCCCACTCCAAGTCCTTGGAACATTCGGGTCACAAGAAGTCTCAGCTGATGAGACGCGGGAGGAGTGTCGTCTTTCTAGGCAGCCATCCTCTGAGCCTGCTTCTTGGTCGGCTCCACACCTTCCCAAGTTTCCAGAAGCTGGAGCCACCCCTGACCAACCCAGTTTTGAGGCTGTGCGCCTCATATTTTGGCAGACTGATCCTCCTGTCAGGGCTTCAGACCCAGTTGGGTCGGTGGGCCCCCCTCAGGTTCCATGTCTTCGGCTTCGGCCTCAGCTCCGGAGGGCAGCCTAAGATCAGTTTCCAGATCCAAGCCAATGCTGGTCATGCCATTGTGACCTTCCCTAGCGCCGCTGCAGAAGTCAACGCTCCCCATGACAGTTTGAGCCCACCGTCAATGTCAATCCCATATTTATTCCTGACTCTGAGCCGGAACGATGACGCCTGATTCCGATTTTGATGGGGACATCACTCAGCAGGTTGGATCCTGACCCTTATGGGTATGGGTATGGTGAGAGTATGCAAGGGGTCGCTGAACCAAAAGAATACCAGCCCTTATATGGACTGGGCTCAGGAATTGGGGGAAGCCAGCGGGGTTGGACACCTCCCCTGACTCTGGTATGCTTTCTTCTCCCTACCGTGGCTATGGAGGAGGGAGCCTCCTACTTGATGGTGTTGTGAAGAGCGGTTGAGGTCCTTGGCCTCGAACTGCCTTCAGTGGTGGTCAGGATTAACCTCCTGACTGAGGTGCTTCAGCCCGGGGCTTCCACATCTAAATCCCAATTGCCCTTCAATGAGGCCCTCACTGATGTCCACTGATATCCTGCTGGGGATGTGGTCTAAACCCAGCACAGGGGCTCCTGTCAACAGGATAATCGCCTGCCGCCATAGGCCTGCGCCTAACAACCCTAAATTCTTGACCCAACACCCTACACCTGAGAGCTTAGTCATTCAGTCTTCTTCCTCTTCTGGCACATTTCCTTCTGCAACCCTGGTAGGGAATCAAAAAGACTGGACCAACTTGGGAGGAAAATATTATTTTTCTCTAGTCTGGCATTGCGGTCTGTAAACACCACTTGCCTTTTGGGCCGTTACACCCATTCTTTATGGGATACCGTCGTGCAGGTGCTGCTACCACTGGTCCTGGAGGAGGCCTGGGACATGCTCTTCCCAGCTGTTCCTGATGGGAGAGAGGCAGCCAAGTTAATGATTTAATGTGGACTGGACACCACCAACTCACTGGCCGGATCTGTTGTGTCAACGTTGGCCCTTTGGCGCCCCGCTTGGTTGAGGACGCCTGGCTTTTCGGGGGATGTCCAGCAATCGCTTATGGATATGCCCTTCAATGGCACCCGTCTCTTTGGAGACAAAGCAGACTTGGTGCTCAAGCGCTTTAAAGAGTCCCGGGTTATAGTTCAGTCCCTTGGCCTCGCAGCTGCTCCTCACCCCCCTCAGTCCACTTTTTGCCCCTTTCATGGCAATGGAAGGGGCACTTAACAGCATCCATTTCCCTCCAGCCACCGTGCCCCGCATACTACCCAGCTTCTGCGTGGCTGAGGACGCAGGATCCAACATCCCTGTGGGTCAGGGAGCCAGTGGTCGGCCCAGTCCACTACCCCTGCTGCAGCCTCCAAACCTTCGTAGTCCATTGTCCCATCACGGACCAGTTGGAGGCAGGATTTGCCATCACCTGCCTCCCTGGGATTCCATCACGATGGACAGGTGGGTTTTGCAAATTTCCCGAAGGAGCTACTGCCTCCCCTTCAAGACTACCCCTCCTCTCATGCCACCATCCTATGATTGGATGATGGAGGATCACTTGGCACTTCTCAGCGAGGAAGTTACGACTCTCTTGGCCAAGGGAGACAGAGAGGATCCCTGTGCCAGAAGTAGGTTATGGTGGTTATTCCTGCTATTTTCTGGTGCCCAAAAAGGACAAGGGCCTATGTCCTATCCTAGTCCTCCTGGCCCTCAACCTCTTCCTTTGGAGAAGTTCAAAATGCTCACTCTGGCTCAGGTCCTTTCTGCCCGGGAGACTGCATGGCAGCGTTGTTCTTGCAGGACGCCTATTTTCATATGCCTGGCTTGCCTGCCCACAGACATTATTTGCAGTTCGTGGTAGGTCACGAGCATTTTCAGTTCACCGTGTTCCCCTTTGGCCTTACCAGTGCCCCTCGGGTGTTCACGAAAGTGATGGCGGTAGTCGCAGCTCATTTGCGCCGGCTAGGGGTTTCAGTCTACCTCTACCTCAATGACTGGCTGTTGAAGGCGGGCTTGCCCCAGACTGTCGTCTTCCACCTGCAGACTACGGCGGACCTCCTGAATTCGCTGGGGTTAACTATAAACATGCCAAAGTCACACCTGACTCCGTCTCAGGCACTCCCTTTCATCTGAGCTGTTTTGGACACAGTACAGTTTTGGACCTATCTTCCAGAGTGGCGAGTCCAGGATATACAGGCTATGATACAGATGCTTCAGCCTCTATCCTGGATTTCGGTGCAAATGACTCTGAGGCTGCTGGGCCTCATGGCCTCCTGCTGGTCACAATTAGCAGATGGGATATGCGGGCTATGCAGTGGGATCTGAAGTTCCAGTGGGTGCAGCATCAGGAGGAATCTCTGACACGGTGCAGAGGGAACTGCAGAAGATCTGCAGTAGTGGCTAACAAACCAAATTGGGTCAGAGTCAGATCCCTTTCCCTTCCCCAACCAGGCTTAACAGTAGTGACAGATGCCTGGGATGGAGTGGCCACATGCGAGAGGCAGAGATCAGAGGCGTCTGATCTCCAGCAGAGTTCGGGCTCCACATCAACCTTCTGGAGCTTAGGGTGATCATGATGGCATTGAAGGCATTTTTGCCCTCTTTCAAAGGGAAAGTGGTGCAGGTGTTCACAGACAACACCACCGCCATGTGGTACTGCATCAAGCAGAGTGGAGTGGAGTCATGGACCCTTTGTCAAGATGCCCTGCATCTCGGGACATGGCAGGAATGTCTGGGCTTATCCCTGGGTGTTCAACATCTGTCAGGCTCTCTGAACGCCAGAGCAGACACACGCAGTCGTCCTTGCATAGTCGATCACAAGTGGTGTCTCCATCCGGAGGAGTCACAAGGTCTTTCAGCAGTGGGGAGAGCCTTGGTTAAATCTGTTTACCTCCACATAGAACGCACAATGTCAGTTGTTATGCATGTTGGAGTTTCCAAGGCGGCACCCACGTTGTGAAGTTTTTCATCTCATGTGGAGTTCAAGCCTCCTGTACACCTTTCTGCCAATACCACTTCTGCCCAGAGTTCTCAAAAAGATCAAGAACGACTGGGCCCAAGTAATTCTTGTTGCTCCCTACTGAGAGTATGGTATCCCGAGCTTCTAAGCATGGCCATCAATCCTCCACTCAGTCTGCCTCTTCAGGAGGATCTTCTGTCGCAGCAGTAGGGGAGGGTCCTCCACCTGAACCTGTCTAGTCTCCGTCTTCTTGTATGGAGATTGAGCGGCAGCAGTTGACAGCTTTCGACCTTCTGCCTGAAGTCTGATGTTATCTTGCCAGCCAGGCATCCCTCCACCAAAAAGATATAGGCCTGTCATTGACATAAATTTGTGGCATGGTTTACCAACAAAAAACTGTTCATTTCCTTTCTGCTCCTCTGTTGGAGGTTCTTTTGTTTACTCTCTCTTGCCAAGCAGGGCTCTGCTTTGGGTACCAGTAAGGGTTATCTGTCTGCACTCTGCCTTCCTCAGACTTCCTGATCAACTCTCCTTGTTTAAATCTCCCATTGTTGTGAGATTCCTCAGAGGTCTTACCCATAAATTTCCACTTACCCCATTCATATGCCCCAGTGAGATTTGAACCTGGTCCTTACCTTCATCATGTATGCTCCTTTTTAATCCTCTTCATAATTGTCCTCTTTGGTTCCTCACCTTACAAATGGCCTTCCTTGTGGCCATTACTTCTGCACGGAGAGTGAGTGAGCTGCAAGCTCTTTCTTCAAAGCCACCCTTAATCTCTGTCCATCCTGACAAAGTGGTGCTTCGTACTAGGGCCTCTTTCCTCCCTAACGCGGCCATGCCCTTTCATGTAGGTCAATCCATCAGCTTGCCTACTTTTTATGCACCCCCACATCCTTCTCGTGAGGAGGAGGGACTCCATCATCTGGATCCAAAGAGGGAGTTGGCTTCAGTAACAAATTATCAGCAGGGTGCACAGGTTTTGTGGTTGTGGCACCCACTGACTCCACGGTCTGGATCAACGAGCCAATAGAACTACTGCCCCCCACCCCCAGTTGGCCATACCTGTTAGCCTTTAACATGCCATTGGTGCTATGGAGCACAGCCCCTGCTTGGAGGCAGGACTGAATGATCCTTGTTGGGCTGGCAGGTCATATCATTTGACAGGTGGGTCCTGCAGTTCATAAAACAGGGGTATGCTCTACCCTTCTTGACTGCTCCACTGCACCTTCCTCCATCCCCAGAACAACTGACTGAGGACCATTGGTCCATTTTATGGCAATAAATACAAGCCGTTTTGGCCAAGAGGGCTATTGAGAGGGTGTCTACATTGTGGTTGCATCTCCTGCCACTTCCTGGTGACAAAGAATGCCAGAGGCTTCCATCCTATTTTAGTTCTGCACTCTCGACACCTTACCTGGAAGGAAAAGTTCAAGATGTTCACTAGCTCAGGTATTGTTTTCCCTTGACCCTGGAAAGTGGAGGGTGGAACCTGGACCTGAAGGATGCCTATTTTCATATACCCTCTAGGCCCACAAGCGCTACCTTTTGTTCATGGTGGGGCAGGAGCATTTTCACTTCTCTGTGCTTACGCTTTCCCTGCTGCAACCTGACTACTATGATTCCCCATTAGCGAGTCACTGGTGGGCAAAAGAGGGTAGAATACAATTTCACCTGCTGAGTCTGTGATCATTTACCTCATACCAGTGGGTCTTTCAGGTTGTCTCAAGTTTACACCCTTTCCTTTTTGTCAAAACCGCTTCTAGTTTCTCCTCTTTTCACCCTCTTGTTTCAGCAGAACATCCCTTAATTTTCCAGTCATTACTGGTCAGAAGTGCAATTGAGAGGGTGCCCAGGAAGTAGAGCGAGAGGAACTATTCTCTCTATTTTCTGGTACCAAAAAAGGTTGGCAGCTCAGATTGATGTTGACTGTTCAAATCTTGAATGTGTTTTTCTTCAGAGGAACAAACTCTAAATACTAACTCAAGTCCTCTGCTCCAGACCCCAGAGACTGGATTGTGTCCTTGGACTGGCAGGACATGTACTCCATGTGCCCTCTTGCAGTCCCACAAGTGTTCTATTTGATTTGTCATCATGAAGGAACACTTTCAGTTCACTATTATACCCCTCTATGCAACCCATATCATCATGAAAGTGATGTCTTAGGACACTGTGTACTTTGTGGGTCAGACGTAAACTTCCTGTACTCTAATGACTAGCTACTAAAGGCAGGCTTGTCACAGTCAGATGCAGGCCATCTCAATATTTTTGTCTATAAGGTTCTCCACCAGTGGACCAAAATCCCATGTCTGACCAGTGCAGAGGATTCCCTTTGTAGTGAAAGTGCTGGACATTATGGGATTCAAAGCCTTTCTACACTTGCAACAAGTCTGGAACGATCTGGATATGATCCTGAAGTTTAAGGTTTGAGCCTGGGTTGCGGCCTGTATGGTTTTGTGGCTTTTTGATCTCCTGGCCATGTTTTCGTCCATATCTTAGTACCCATTGACACTTGCAGGTTCCCCAGTGTAACCTCTGCCTCCAACAATTGGGATGCCTCGTGGGCAACATCTGCGTGTCAGATGAGCCAGCTCCAGACCTTTAATGATGGATGAAGCACACAGACCTGACATGCGGCTGGCTGTTCTTCCTAGATCATTCAGAGCTCACAGTGATAATCGTTGCATCAGCTTTGGGCTGGAAAGGCCATCTAGATGAGGTGGAGATCAGAGTCCTCTGATCTTTGTAGGAGCAGAGGCATCACGTCTGTGGAGCTGCATGCCATCTGACAAGCTCTCTAGTCTTTTCATCATTCAATAATTGGCTGCTGTGTTCAGGTTCTGATAGACAACATAACTGTCATGTGGTACTGCGGCAAGCAGGGCAGTGTGGGATCATAGGTGTAGGAGGCTGGCCTGGCTTGTTGTGGGTAGCAGTGGCACTTACACCTTATGCCAGGTCCAGTTATCCCTTATTAGTACAGTGTAGTAGTGTTCTAGCAGCTTAGGCTGATAGAGGTAGCTATAGCAGAGCAGCCAAGGCTGAACTAGGAGACATGCAAAGTTCATGCAATACCACTTATATCTTATAGGTACTATACCATAAGAAAGACAATACTCAAAGTTACTAAAAAATAAAGATACTTTATTTTAGTAACAATGTGCCAAAAAATATCTCAGATGATATACTCCCTTCAGAGGTAAGTAATATACACAACTAACCAAATCAGGTAATTAAAACAATCAGAAAGTAGTGCAAACACTGTAAAACACAATAGGCCTAGGGGCAACACAAACAATATACTAAAAGTGGAATGCAAACCACAACAGCACCCGTAGGCAAGTGTAGTGGGTAGAGGGTCACTGGGAGTGTGAGAAAACACTAGGGGTATAAAGGAGACCCCAACCCAGGCCCTGGAAAGTAGGAGTAAAGGACTATTTCCCCCAAAACACACTAAAGTTGTGATAAAGGATTTTGCAAGGACCACAACAGACTGCAAAGCACTGAAGATGGATTCCTGAACCTGAAGACCTGCAAAGGAAGGGGACCAAGTCCAAGAGTCACTAAAGTGTCCAGGGGGAGCAGGAGCCCACTAAACCCCGGATGAAGGTGCAAAATTGCTGCCCCCGATTGGAAGAAGATGCTGGTTTTGCACCAACAAAAGGAGGTAGAAGGTATTTCTTAGTTGACAAGACGTCCCACGGCGTGCTTGAGGATGCAGAGTTGTTTCCTTGGCAAAATACCACAAACAAGCCTTGCTACCATCAAGAGTCGCAGTTAGAGAAAAAGGGTGCTGCCCGGGCCCAGGAAGGACCAGGATGTCGACCCTGGGAGAGGAGACAGAGGGGGCCCTCAGCAACTTAGAGAGCATGGAAAGGAAGGAAGCACGAGCAGAAGTCCTTCAACACGCGTTCAAGAAGACTGAACACGGCGGTCGTCTCAACATTGCAAAGAGAGGTCCCACAACACCGAAGGTCAATTCAGGGAGCTGACCATCGCAGGATGGAGTGCTGGGGACCTAGGCTCGGCTGTGCATGCAGGAGTTCTTGGAAATGTGCACATAAGCCCTTGTAGCTGCAGATCACACAGTGCACAGGATTACTGTCTGGGGAGGGGAGACAAGGACTTAGCTCCTCCAAATTCGGACAGTTGGACCTCTGGACTGTCTTAGTCACTTTGGTCCACCACTGGTGTTCCAGGGGCCATGCTCGTCAGGATGAGAGGGGACCCAGAGTACCGGTGTAGCTGAAGTTTGGTGCCTCTTGAAGCAGGGGAAAGATTGTGTCGACCCTCAGGAGATTTATTTGTGGCTTCCAGTGCAGGGTGAAGGCAGGCATCATGCACCACCAGGAAACAGTCGAGAAAGCCAGCAGGATTAGGCGCTACAATGTCGCTGGTAGTCTTCTGGCTACTTTGTTGCAGTTTTGCAGGCGTCCTGAAGCAGTCAGCAGTCGATCCTTGGCAGAAGTCGAAGAGAGAAGTGCAGAGGAATCCTGCTGGATTCTTGCAAGTCGTAATCTGATAAGAAGCCCACAGGAGAGACCAGAAATAGCCCTCAGAGGAGGATTGGCTACCTAGTCAGGTATGCACCGATCAGGCGGGGTCTCTGACGTCACCTGCTGGCACTGGCCACTCAGAGGCCTCCAGAGTGCCCCTACACCTCTGAAAGCAAGATGGCAGAGGTCTGAGACACACTGGAGGAGCTCTGGGCACCACCCCTGAGGTGGTGATGGACAGGGGAGTGGTCACTCCCCTTTCCTTTGTCCAGTTTCGCACCAGAGCAGGGACTGGGGGTTCCCTAAACCGGTGTAGACTGGCTTATGCAAGGAGGGCACCATCTGTGCCCTTCATAGCATTTCCAGAGGCTGCGAGAGTCTACCCCTCCCCAGCCTTTAACACCTATTTCCAATGGGAGAGGGTGTAACACCCTGCTCTCAGAGGAAATGCTTTGTTCTGCCTTCCTGGGACTGGGCTGCCCAGACCCCAGGAGGGCAGAACCCTGTCTGTAGGGTGGCAGCAACTGTAGCTGCAGAGAAAACTCCAGAGAACTGGTTTGGCAGTACTGGTGGTCCATAGTGGAGCCCCCAGGATGCATGGAATTGGCTCCCCAATACCATATTTGGAATGGGGGGACAATTCCATGATCTTAGACCTGTTACATGGCCATTTTCTGAGTTACCATTGTGAAGTTACATATAGGTATTGACCTATATGTAGTGCACGCATGTAATGGTGTCCCCGGACTCACAAAGTCCGGGGAAATGGCCCTGAACTATGTGGCGGCACCTTTGCTAGAGCAAGGGTGCCCTCACACTTAGTAACTTTGCACCTAACCTTCAGCAAGTGAAGGTTAGACATATAGGTGACTTATAAGTTACTTAAGTGCAGTGAAAATGGCTGTGAAATAACGTGTGCATTATTTCACGCATGCTGCAATAGCAGTCCTGTGTAAGGGTTTGTCTGTGCTCCCTATGGGTGGCAAAAGAAATGCTGCAGCCCATATGGATCTCCTGGGACCCCAATGCCCTGGGTACCTGGGTACCATGTACTAGGGACTTATAAGGGGGGTCCAGTATGCCAACTAAAATTAGTAAATGTAGTCACTAGCCTCTAGTGACAACTTTAAAGGCAGAGAGAGCATGAGCACTGAGGTTCTGATTAGCAGAGCCTCAGTTAGGCACTACACAGGCATACACATTTAGGCTACAAACTATGAGCACTGGGGTCCTGGCTCGCAGGATCCCAGAGAGACAGGCAAAAACATACTGACATACATGTAAAATTGTGGATAACATGCCAAGAAAGATGGTACTTTCCTACAATAGGTTCTGGCTGGACCTTCAGCGGATCTCCTGGACTTGTTGGCCATCGGGCATGATACCTAAATGCCAACCACCAGGTATGTCTGCATCTAGAGATAGTTCAACTAGAGGGCGACTGTTGGGGCCAGATAGAAGCAGCGGAACATGACGGGTGTGGAGGCTGACCAGGCCCTTCGGCACTGGTGAGGGCGTGGCTGTCTCTTTCTCGCCTCCTCCCTCTCCTGTGTTTCTGTTTTGTTCTATGGGATTATTGGGCAACAGATGCTTCTGGGAGGTGAGGTGGGGGTAAGGGAAGAGTTTTCATTTCGGTTTGTTAAGTTTTGGTTACAATTTCTAGCTTACAAACACAATACACTAGGCTCCTCATAGTTCACCCCTTGCCAACGGCCACCTCATCAATTTAATCTCAACTAGAGATCACATATACTTGCATATGTGTTTTTTTTTTATTTAAATAATTTGTATTGGCATTTTTTTTAAATAGTTACAATACAGGAGACAAGGTGTGCAGCGGCACGTGCATTGTAAGTATTTCAATGTAGCAGGTTATTGAACAATTTTTGCAACAGTAGAAAGTCACTGTTGGAATTTTGTGTTGCGTATACCGATGCACCCATGGAAGGTGTTATTCATGACTGCCAAACATGATTTAGAACAGAATTGATTATCACCATACTAAAAGTATCTGACCTGCACTCACTGCATGTGCCTTAGGGAGGTGGGGGGGAGGGAGGGAGTGTCCAGACAGATGAAGTTTTAACAACTTTCACAGAGTGTGAGCTTGGGGGAGGACTACAGGTAAACAGTCACTTCCATCTGAAGCTGGCATTATGGAGTTGGGGAGCATCCTGGGTCTTGTGTTAGGAGGGCTATTCTAGAATTTGTTGACCCTCACGGAATTGCTCCAAGAGGATGTCCTAGCTCTCTGTGATGGGGTATTTGCTTAGATGTCTCACCTCCTCTCTGTGTAATGCCTTACTCTACTTGGGCCCAGGCCACCATTGAAAGCATCCAGGCATTGGAAGTGGGAGTTTGTGCCTCCTTCCACCTGGGGGTGAGCAGATGTTTTGCCAGGATAAGGGTGAAATCTATGAAGTGAGTTCTAGCTTTGTTACTTTTGGCACACTGTTGTAAGCCTAGGTGTACACATTGACTTGGCCCGTGCAACAAGTTGAGTGTGTTGTGAACTCTATCCAATTCCCAACTGGTGACGGCAAAAAGTCTGCATCTTGTATGTGGCAGTGAGGACAGTCCGCATCTGTGCGGTTGAAGTACTGGTTGATTTTGGAAGGAGTTAGAAATGCCCTGTGCAAGATGCCTGGCCCAGGGGGCTACCCAACTAAATAATCCTGAAGGTTCCGTGACCTGTTAGCACCCTGATTACTGGACCTTTACCTAGAAGTGACAATTAACAGTGTATTTCATAAAGGCCTAGCTCTGGCAACCAATGTAGTTGTGCATAATGCGGAACGTCCCCCTGATCGTTGTGCCTCGTACAGGCCTATTTCCTCAATTAATACTGAACTCAAGATATTTGCTAAAGCTCTGGTTGCTGGCTTTTGAGGGTACTTCCAGATCTTATCCACCTGGATCAGTATGGCTTTATGGCATGGCGCAGTACCCATCACTGTCTTGGGTGCCTCCATCTAGCGTTGGTGCCTAAGTCTGAACTACCCAACACATGTGCCCTGCTTCTCGTAGACTTCAAAAAGGTGTTCGACTCCATCCGTTGGTCCTTTCTAGACCAAGTCCTGGAACACGTGTGCTTCTGACCTAGAATCTATGGATACGTCAGCCTTCTCTATTCTACACCAGAGGGGAAAGTTTGCATCAAAGGCACACTGTCGGAGCCATTCCTGATTATGCAGGGCACTAGACAAGGCTGCCCCCTTTTGCCCCCACGTTTTGCTCTGGCAATTGAACCTTTGGCCTGTCTCATTTGTTGCAATGCTTAAATACAAGGCTGGAACTGGGGCCCTGGTGGGGAGGATCTCATTTCCCTCTGTGTAGATGATGTGCTCCTTTATGTAATTGAGCCCGCAGTTAGAGGGCCTCAACTGCTTGGCTCCTGGCCTGACGTTTTAGAAGAGGCTTCTGGTCTACGCACTTGCTGGGCTAAATCCCTTTTGGTCCCTAAATTGGGAAACCTACACAAAGATGGCAGGGAAGAATTCCAATCCATTGACTCACTTTCAGATATCTTGGCGTATATATTTTGATGCTCCCAGAGTTATCCTGGTCCCTTAACAGAACTCCAATTGAAGTACGCAAGAAACAAGATTTTCAAAACTGGAAGGCATTACTACTGAATATCCTTGATAAAGCGGCACTCTTCAAGATGATGATCCTATCACGCCTACTCTATTTTCTTCAAAACCTTCCCTCGGCATTACCAGTGCGGTAGTTCTGTAATCCCACGTCAAACATCTGTTCCTTCTTATGGGCAGGCAAACTCCCGCACATTGCTTTTCCCAAATGTTGCCAACAGCCCTATGACAGTGGCATGGCTGACATGCACCTTTTATTACTGGGCTTTACAGCTTCTTGCAATTAACGGCTGCTGAGGCAACCCAGCTTATAGACTAGAACTGAACCAAATGAGTTTCCTCTATGGGGGCCACACCAAAGTGGTCATCCAAATACCATTTTCATCGGAAGACACATGGGGCACAGAATAGTAGAAAATCAGTTATCAATTGGATTTCTCTGTCTTTGTGCCTTCAAATGGCAGCCAGTATGTAAGAAAGAAGACAATTTGCAGCATACCTCTGAATCACATGCTAGTATAGGTACCCACAAATTTAGAGATATACAAATAATCTTCTAAACTTCATAACTGGTGCCCATTTCAGAAATACATGGGTCTATGATGCCCATTGTTCACTCTACATATTTTACCATAGGAATTGCTCTATACTTCCTTCCATCACATATATCCTCACAACCAGAAGGACCCAGTGGATGTAATACTATATTGGTTTTGCAAATCGGCCATCGTGACAAAAAGTTACTGATGAAAACATTGTTACAAATGGCCATTTTTTCCTACTCATTTTAAATCATTTCAATAAATTCAACAGTTAGTTTCTTCGGAAAAAACCTTGACAAATCTACACATGACCCCTTGCTAAATTCAGACTGTTGCCTACTTTCCAGAAATGTATAGCTTTCCTGGATCAGCCATAGGTTTTACACCGGTTTCCACCACAACTTGGAAATAGATTGAAAGCACAAAAAAATAGTAAACATCGGCTGCCTCTCTGAAAAATGCCAAAACTGTCGTACATACAAAATCTTTTTGGTTCAGCTTTGCATGTTCCCGAAAGCTGGAAAGATAGTGATGTTAGCACAGCAAACCTTTTGTTAATGCCATTTTTAGGGGAAAAAAGCACTTGTCATTCAGAGCAGTTTTTTCCATTTTTTCTCCAAAAAAATAAAAATGTAGCTATATATTGCCCATATTCTCTGTCCCCTTCAGAGGAATCCACATACCATGGGTACCTTTAGAATCCCCGGGATTTTGGTGGGAAAAAAATGCTAATTTTCTGTGGTGGATACCTTGTGTGGAGTGGGGGCTCGCAGTCGCAATGGGGTGGGAGGGTCTGAGGGGCAAGGTCTAGAAGAGTCTCAGTAGTTAAGGGGTTAAATTACCGTATCAACATTATTATGAAAAAAATCAGTCCTTGTGGTTTGGGATGTAAAATGCACAAAGTGGCATACACATTCTGTTGCACATTTGCCAAATATTACACTTTTTAATCACACTATTATTAAACAATATATGATTTACCTCTACATTCTCAAAACATGGATGTGTAATAAAAAGGTGCACACAAGAATACATGAAATGTGAATAAATGATTAAGACCAGGGGTACACAAGCAGAATAAATATGGCATACACAAGAACTCTTTCTCTTCATTGAGGCACTTTATGAAACAGCACCATTGTAGTAACTCCTAGGTACAGCGTTGTTCTTCAGCTGTCCAGTTTGCTCTTCTATGCAGTTCCTTGCTATAGAGATACCTCTAATACACCGGTTTCTTCAAAGATAGCTTCATTCAGGCTTCCTCATTCAGGCCTCCTCCCAATCTACACTTTGAGTAGGACTTGGGGTCCATTCCTGAACTTGAAGTAGTTGAGCTTTCAATGACTTAAACCCTGGCCACTGGTCAGCGGGAAATCCATGGAACACTGATTTGTGGACGCTGCCTTTATATGTACTGGCCTAATATGATTAAAAGTGTGTATTCTCCATCTTTTGCTGGTAAACTAGGTGTGAGATGAACCCCACTCTTCGAATCTGGACACTTAGCTGCATTTAATTGATCCACAGATTTATCAACATACGGTTGGAGCCAGGTGTTTCCTGACTAGGGCTTCCAAGACAAATGACACAAAAGGAACATAGCTTCTCTTTCCCATTTGACATACAAAACATTTGTTTTCACACCTTTGTGGAAGAATGGAGCAGGAAGACTGCAGAGATCAAAAGAGATTTTGCCTCTCTCCTTCCTTTCACACGAGTCTCATTTAATTCAAAAGTCTTCAGAACATTCTTGGGGCTACCTACAATATACATCCCTGTCTGGCAAGCTCTCTTCATTCCCCCATCTTTTACACCAATCTACCCAGAATAACCAAAATGGATTCAGAAGTCCTTGCAATCACATACTCCAATCTCACTCTGTTACAAGGCACAGAGTGATCATACATGGGCCACCATTAGCTTGCATGAATGGACTGAAGGACCTGATTAAGAAGATTAGCAGAACTTTCCACTTAGCAGTGGAGGTCAGAAGGCTGCTCTCCCTGTGTGTTAGAAATGGGTGTTCTGATTGACTAGGGTTTGCACTTAAGCCAGGCAGAACCCACCACTCTAGTCAGGGCAAGTAAGTTACACAGCAAAGATAACCTGTGCTCACCCACTTGGTAGCTTGGCACAGAGCAGTCAGGCTTATCCCTAGAGGTAGTGTAAAGCATTTACGCAACATACTCATGCCAGTGACACAATAAATTACACAACAAAAGAGACTCCAAACAGGATTATATAAAACATATGGTCCTGCATTATGCATATATATATATCAATATCATAAGACCAAAAGTGACATAAGTCATAAATGTGGCACCTGCACTGCAATTACTGTAGTAGGACTCGGCGTTCCGAAAATGCAAAGCAACACAGCATCATAAGAGCAGTAAATACTTTGGTCATGAAAAATGCATCAAGTTATGCGTAGGCAGGTGGTGCTGGTTCCTACAGCGCGAAAGGTTGGAGGCGGTCTCCGTGACCCCTCCAGGCATCGCTGTAGGCTCCAGAGGCATGTTGTCTCCTGGCAGCGGCTCCTATGGGGGGCTCTCCGGGGAAGAAGTCTCCAACACGACTCCCAAGTTTTGACATGGAAACACATTGTGCCAGGGACGCGCTGGACTCTTACTCCACAGCCCACGCTCTGTCTCAAGTCACACAGAGCGTGGGCTATGAGAATGCTTCATGGTTGCCAGCGCCTTGCTGACTTCACTACGCAGTTTCAGGAGGGACAGGAGTGCCCTAAGAAAAATACAGCACTCGCCAGGTTTGAAATAAAGGGAAGGTATAAAGCGCTCACAAGGCGCCAGGGCACAGCACAACGCTCAGCATGCACGGTTTGATCGGTGGAGTGGACAAAAGTGTGCTCCATTCACTAGGTTTTAGAAGAGGCCAAGGAGCAGGACATCAGTGCTATCTCGGCGCTGGGCTCCTTGTGAGGCACTTAGGGGTGGAACAACAGAGGCAGACCAGCCAGTTCAGCTAGATGGGTGGCCATTCCTCCTGGCAGTCTTGGTAGTGACTGGGCCATTCTGCAACAGGCAGAAAAGCAATGCAGTGAGTATTTTATGCCACCCAGCAGGTAGCAGCGCAACAGCAGAAGAGCAGTCCAGATGAGTCCTTTTGCAGCTCAGCAGTCCTTCTGGCGGAGGTTCAGTCCCAGGTCCAAAAATGCACTCCAAATCATGGAGTCAGAGCCCCTGTATGTATACTCAAAAATGCCTTTGTTTTGGGGGTGATTCAAATGAACCCTTTCAAGTGTAACATAACCCCCTTCAACCCAGCTTTGGCTCCAGACTTCAGTAGGGGGTAAATCAGGACACAGCCTATTGATCTGTCTGAACGACCCTCCCTCTCCCCAACCCGGGAAGACTATCAGTATGCAGATGCCTCTCTTGTCACACCTAGCCCCTCCTGTGTTGTGGCTGTCTGGAAAGTATGCATAAAGTGTAGCTGTCACTTTGCCCTAGTCATGGATTGGAGTCAGACTGCAAAACACTAGTTATATAAGCACAGAGAAATGTCAAAGCACAGCTCCTCCTCGTCCACCACTCTAGCCATGAGGAGTTGCACAGCCCCCAGGTCCATGTCACAGACTTTGCATCAAACCGTGGAACTCATCCCGGCCCTGATCCTGATTCAACCTGAGTCATCGGACCCATCTGCGACGCCAAAGCAGACCCAGGCTTTTAAGGAGGCCATCCTGATATTTTTGGTACCCTAATGGATCCCTCTGGAGCTCCTTCAGGACCTATGGATCCATGGAGCCCGCCGGTCGGTCTGCCGTCATCAGATCTGACCCAGACACTGATTGTTCCTCTTCAACCATTTCCGGGGTCAGCCTTGACTCTGGGGCTGAAATCTACTCTGATGCCACATGCGGCGCCATGACCGAAGCCTTGAGTGTTGTCCACAGAAGCAACACCAGATTCAGAGACACTTCCTTTGCATTTCAGACTTCCTGACTTTGATGACAATGGAAACAATTCTCAACTTTATATTGATGAGAACCTCTTTCTGTACCTACAGGTGACCAGTGGTCTTCATACCTTCTCTGACACCATCCTCCATTTTCTTACATTTAGCCTATCAACTGAAGAGTCTACCTCCTTCACCATGGTTGCTCAGCCATGAACAGTGGAGACTGGCTTTTACACCCAATCTACCAACATTTTTTTTAACAAAAGACTTACATTTCCACATCACTGTTATTTCAGGTTTTCACATGTTATTTGTTGGAGGCTGGCCCGCTATGTAGTATACAAAAACCAAGTACACTATGCAGAGGGTCCGAACAACCACATGTACGTTTTCAGGGATAAAAATCAGACCACCTAATGCTCTAATTTTTAAGGTAGCTGCTCGAGCAGTTAGGCTAATCCAGGAGATGTGCTAAGTATTGGCTGTACTCACAAATCCAATCATGAACCACACACACTCAATGAATAACTCAAAACCAGATTTTATAAAAACAAAATACCTCTGACTTTTAAATAATTTTTAAGACCAAAATCTTAAGAATAGGTTAAGTACTTTTCTTGTTAGGACTTTTCAAAAGTTTAGCAAAGTTAGTCTTTCTGTGCGTAATTATGCACCATTGGCATCAATAGGCAGTCATTTTTTAAAAATCCATTAAAAATCGTACGGTTGAGTTACCAGTCTCTTCTTTTGCAGGATGGTCGTAGAAGTCAGTGGGCACCTTGTGCCAGCTGGAGAGCTTCGGGCAGCTCCCGGTTCCGGTGGGAGCAGTGTTGGCAAAGTTCTTGGCACAGGCCCACCTGGATGGGCCACTTGGAAAAGGAGCTGGTTTGCAAAATCAAAGTGGTGCCTAGGGGGGGGGGTTCCCTTTGGCTGTCGAGGTCACAAGGGGTTGGGGACCCATGGCACACAGCAGAATCCTCGATGTAAGGCCCAGGGCGGCCAGGTGCAGAGGGTTTTAGAGGTCTTGGAGGCTGTGCACAACTGAGTCCTCTGGAGCTGGAGGTAAGTCTCTTTGGGGGTCGCTTGCAGGACAACAGGGGCACTCTGGTCGGAGGTCCAGGGTGTTCCTGAAGTCCCTTGACTAGGGCTTCCTCCTGATCCTTTGTTAGCTCTGGGGGACCTAGTATTCTCCTGGTCTGATGTCAACTGACCAGGACCCAGGGTGTTGCTCTATCTTGGCCACTAGGGGGGTCACAGCGCCACCAAACATGGTACAGTTGGGGGGGGGGAGGGCACTTCTGGACTGTCGTCTATGTGTCATTGGGTCCAGCTGTGACTTCCGGTCGCGAAGATATTGGCGATTCAGTGAAGTGTCCTTCTTGGTCTTTTGCAGTTTACTTGCTTTTCTTGAGTGATGCCTTTACTTAGGAAGGAGATCTGGGGTAATGCTTGAAGCCTGGAGGTCCCTTAGGTTTCTTGGGGTCAGTCCAGTGTTCAGCTCCTCCGCTGTCGCTATTGTCGGGACTCTGGTGCAGCAAGCAAGGGTTTTGGCGCCTCTTCTGGTGTAGCAGGTCCTCAGTTCTCGTCCTAGCGGTTTCTCTGGTGCTCGTTTTCCTGTCTTCTTGGAATCTTCTTCGAGTCCTTTTCAAATGTGAAATCTTGGTCTAGGGGAGCCCACTAAATACTGAATTTAGTGGGCATTTTAGGGGGAACCTAGTAATGTGCAATGGGGCACTTACCCTGGGGTGGCTACACCCACTACAGTGACAACTTCCTGTGGGAAGGGTCACTTCCCTAAACCACATTGGCTGTTTTTCTGTATTCCGAGATGGAGAAATCTTAATCAGAGGGTCCACTTTGCATGCAAGCCCTTAGGGGTGGTGCATGCTCAGTGAGACCACTCCTCCTACCCTTTGTCTGGTTTCCCACCTTTGCTCCTGCCAAAAGTGGGGGTCTGCAAAGCGGGAAGCCTTCTGCTGCTAGTAGCAGGCCTGGTGGCTTGAGTTTCAGGGACTGTAGCCCTTCGACGATCACCGCCAGGGTGTTGCACATTCCCGAGGGAGAAGGAGTTAGCTCCTCCACCCAGAAAGGGCATTGTCTTACAAACCAGAGAACCAGGGCTGTACCCCAGGTTTGTATGTTGGCTGTCTGGAGTGCAGCTGGACGGAACCAGCCAGCAACTCTGCCAGTTAGGGTTAGCTTTTGCTGGGGGCACCTCCAAGGTGGTCCCTGAGTACAATTAAGGTTAAATCCAATACTGGCATCAGTTTGGATTTATTATTCTGAGTTGTTTGATACCAAAAAGGGTACAGAGTGGCCATTATGTAGCTGGGGAACTCGTGTTTGACCAGTGCCCAGTACATACATTAAAATGGCTGCCCTGTTCACTCACTATGTCCTAGGTTTAGCAAGGACACAGTGGGGGCATATTGCTCATGTAGCTATGCCCTCACATATAGTATGGTGCACCCTGCCTTAGGGCTGAAAAGCCTGCTAGAGGGGTGGCTTACCCATAACATATGCAGTGTATGGTGGACAGGGCACACAGAGTGTGCCATGTCGAGTTTATCTTTTTAGGGTTGCCCCAGTACCTTCAGCCTGCATTGGCAATGCTGGGTGCATCTGGGTGCAGGGCCCTTGGGGGTGGCACAATCACTGCTGCTGCCCCCAGGGGCCTACTCTTAATATTGCTTGCCCTGGGTACTGAGGTACCCATTTACTAGGAACTTACAGGGGTATTTAAGAGTATAACCTATTGTGCCAAGCATCACAACAGTTTTAGGAAGCAAAAAGCGGGGGCTAACCATGCAAAAAGAGGCCTCCTCTCACATTATTCATGTTACTCCTTCACAATCACACTTCCAAATCCTTGTTCTTTCTCCTGGCTCTCTCTAGATCTTCCATGTTTTTTTGTTTTTGGGCCACTTCACTCAATCCATCCTCTGTCTCAGAGATGTCTCTGAGTGTTCAGCTACAGTCAAACGTGAGTCATGGCATCCTAGCTTATATTTCATTGCTTCTAATCTCAGTGTTAAAGCAACTCTGTTGTCTATTCTAGCCAGGTTGCTTCTCATCTCCAGTAATAGGGTGCGCTCTCCTCCTGTCCCTTGCCACCATGTTTTCTTCAGGCTCCACGCCTTTATCCAGCATGTACACTATTTTCTTGGATTCAAAGGCTAACATGCCTTGTTTTTAATCATCCTTGCCCATACCCTGTTTCCTCTGAATGTGTCTCACTTGTGTGTGTAATCAGCTTGCTTTTACTTTTGGGTGGACTAGCCTGGGATCCTCCTTCCACTAAGCTTTATTGCACAAGCTGGATGAATGACAGGCACAAATACATTATAATTTCAAATCCCCCCTTGCATCCTCTTCCTTTCAGGTACTTTCAGTTCTTGTCTTTGCTATGTTACAGATGTTACAAGCTGTTATCAAACTGTATTTTGCCTAAGCCCTCTTGTCTCACTTCATTTGGGGGCTTATATCCCCATGACATCCCTTCTCACTGTTAGTTCCAGCAGCCACCTTTGGTGCCAATGTTGGCTCCACTTTGTCATTTAATTTCTGCTTCAGCAAGCGGACCTTGTTTGTCCCGCTGGCCAGCTTCCTGTCAGGGTTGATCACCCCAGGTTTTTCCATATGACTGCATTGACATTACCTAGGTTTTCCCTGAAAAGGTTTTTGTGTTAAATTTGTTGACTTTGCCAAGGCTTGTTCACAGTTTAGTGAAATGTCTTTCATTTATTATTACCTGTAAAATCTCTATGTCCAGAAGCCACTAGTGGATCTTTTTCATTCGAATGTCCAAATTCTTCTAAAAATACGGTCTATTTTTATAAATTGGTGTCAGATTTCTTGAGTGTTGTCAATTTCTTTTTCAATTGTCTTGGTGTTGTATAAATGCTTAGCACGTGTTCCTCTGTGTAAGCCTTGCTGCTCAGTGCCACAGTACCCAGGGTTGAGCTGAGGATTTGACAGAAAAAACCTTAGGGTCCTAAAGGGGTTGATGAGTGTATTACACGGTGAGGTTGCACAACCACACCATATATAAACTCCATTTCCTCACACCACCCTCCTTCTGTGAAGTGAACCCTTCTAATCTATATAATATGTTTCCATCTTAGAGATCTCCACACTGGCACAACATGATTTCTAATTTCTGCATTTGACGATACTGCCAGATATCAGAAAGAAACTGATGTCAGTGTGTGGAGATGGAGACTGTGTAGGAGCCCTGAACGAATCCAGCGTGGAGCACATACAATGTTACCTACTAGTTCACAATAGAATTGCTGAGAGAAATCTTCAGATCCAGTCTGGTGCCTGTGGGTAAAGAAAGGTAAGTAACTTGTTTGTTTGCACTTTAATATTATTTCAGGGTGTGGGCCTTTGATGAGGAGGGGTGCTGGAGCTTGGTTAAATGTTCTTGGCATAGTAGACAAGACAAATCAAAGTTATCAGTAGTCCCAAACAGAATTTGTGGAGTGTGGGGCACAGCAGATAGCAAACTAAGTTGGCGGGATTGTTGACAGAAGGGTAGAACTGTTTCTTCAATAATTGATTGACATGCACACGCCAGAGGATACAATTGTGGGTAAATTAGCCAGTCTTGCCATTAACGTGAAATACTTTTGGAGATTACGAACGATCAGCTGGAGAAATGGAAGGTGAATTTCGGCAGGTTGGGATAGAATGCAGAATTTAAAGAGATTACCTAGGCATCCTTTAGGGGCAGTGTGTCAATGCTGGGCCAGTTACAATAAGGGCATCAGTAAAGAAAGTGAGATCCACGGGTTGATGAGATATAACAAGGAAGTTTCATTATCCAAAGTAATGAGCATAGGATAAGAGCCACGGCTCTTCATTGCCGTCCATATGAGAAGCTTTGAGTCAACTGCCTCTCACCTGGCAACCAAAAGTAAACATTCTCTACAATAGAATAGAACAGGTTTACGTCAGGACATAGAAAGAACGTCACAAGGCAATCCCGCTCTAATATAGACCATATAGAGTAATACACATTTATAATAAACAATAACAATAGATTACATATCACGCTACATCATCTCCCGCCCATAAACAAATTAACCAAGATCATAATCCAAAAGTCTTACGGACAATTTGGAAACTCTCTTTTTTTGGCAACGGAATCCTGTGAAGAAAAGGGAGTGGAACTATTGGCATTTTTGCATCATTGTCAACAACACTGTTTTTCAACAATTCTGATGGTTCTGAATTCAACTCACCAGAAGAACTAGCCAAAGAATCAAAAACATTTGAATTGGAAGCTATTTGATTTTCATTATTTCTAGGAATCTCTGCCTCAAAAACAATGGAATCATCCTCTAATGCCATACACGTCTTGTTGTATATTTCCCTTTGTGCTTCAGATATGAGTACTAACCTACTTTTATTCCACCAACCTTCACCTGTCAGAAGCACAGTATTGTTTGAAACACGCTCAATTCCCAAAGGAGAAGATAACTGAGACATCCCTTTTTTAACTTTGAAAGGTTTTTCCCACATTAAAATGTTTCTCATTTACGTGTTTATGAAAATCAAAATAGTGTTTTTGTTGAGTTTGTTTAGTTCGCACCCTTTCTTGAACCAAAGTTCTCAATTCAAGTTGCTCAGGACATTTATGTATATGATCCAACCAAGTGGGAAAAACTTTTGACATACATTTCCTCCTCCTAGCAATTCAAAAGGAGAAACACCTGTTGTGGAATGTGGAGTAGAGTGGTAAGCCTTAATTTTATTTTTTAGAAACTTCGTTACTTCTACACCTGAAGAAAGAGCAGATAGAATGCCTTCCTTGAGAAAACGGTTTACCCTCTCTACTAAACCATTTGCAGAAAGGCTATATAAGGCTACTTGAAGATGTTTAATATCATATTTTAAAATAAATGATCTCATTTAGTTGGAAATTAAATTAGTACCATTATCTGTTACTATCGCGCCCCCCCCCAGGGGCTAAATTTTATTTAAAAAATAAAAATAAATGGACAGGGGTCGCCCGTGGGCAGGGCGAACCCCTGTGGGGTCAATATTTTTTTTAGTTGTTGTAGGGTTTCCCTAGGGGCCATTTTGGCCCCCAAGGAAACCATAAAACAACTAAAATAAATATAGATCTCTCTCTCTCTCTCTCTATATATATATATATATATATATATATTTATATAGATATATATATATATATAAATATCACTTTTGTCAATACGTGTGTGGTTTCCCTGGGGGCTGCGATTGGCCCCCAGGAAAACCAGACCCACATATAAAAGTGATATATATATATATATATATATATATATTTGCCACCAGTTGTCTTGCAGTTGCAGCTTGCGTCTTCAAAGCAATGCACATACTTCAACTGACTCTTTTCAACTGTAGCTTTTAGGCAGCAATAAAAAAGTCAAGTAGGTATTGTGATTATGTTTCTGCTACAAAAGGGTCCAACTTGTCTAGTGGCAGTTTTAGTGCCATAAAGAAGCGCAGAAGGTTTATATGCCTACTGCAAAGAGAAAATCTGTATTTTATGTAAATAGCTGAGTACATTAGTAAAGTCAGCCATTACCTGCGCTATAATACAAATGAAATGTATGTGCAGGGTGGAGGGCGGCTATGGAGAGATGAAGGGCACTTTTGCTGGGTGGTAATGAGGGAATCCGAGGAGGAGGGAGTGGGAGCACCAATAATGATTGTTGGACTGGGCGCAGGAGATACTAAAGACTGTGACGAATGGTATGTGGCAAAGTGTTTTTTGAGTGTCTTGAAAGAACGTGCTGATTGAGGGAAGAAGCGCAGGTAAGGTGGCCTCTACTGTTGCACGTATCTCACACACACCATCGATTATGTGACTGTCTACGTAGGCTAGTGTTTTAGGCAACAGTTTAGCCAATAGCAGAGATGGCATCTTGATGGATGACTGCTGCCGTCACTCGGGTTACAGAGGACAGCTCTGACATAGGATCAGAGACTGAGACATCAGATACTGAGACAGCATCTGAGGGATAGGACAATGGCACAGACTCTGGGAGTGGTTTTTCAGTCGGAGGAGTCCCATTCGATAACTCCTCTTCCAGTAAATTATGAGGGAGGTGATGAGGACAGTCCTGCTGTCCCTTCGCAAGCAGTCTGTGCAACTGGGTAATAGTGGGTTAGCCCAACCCAGAGAGCAGGTGAATGCGGCAGCAAGCAGAGAGAGAGAGTGCTCTCTTGGGAGCTCCCCAATTTAGTTCAGCCCCAAATTCCACTGCCCAAATCGTATTGTGGAAACATCAAAATTATCTATCGCAAAACAAACTGGTTTTGGAAGGCAGGCACCTGTGTTTTTGGTCCTGGGTTCGGCAGCCATATAGAGAAACACACTAAACCCAAACATTTCTGCAAACTAGACATTCGGGGGAGTCCATAGAGGTGTGACTTGTGTGGATTCCCCAAAGTTTTCTTACCCAGAATACCCTGCAAGTCTGAAATGTTGAAAAAAACCTCTATTTTTCTCGCATTTCTGTCACACAAACTACAGGAATATTCTAGGATACACAGAATTCCTACCACCCAGTGATTCCTCACCTGTTTACCCCACTTGAGTGCCTACACCTAGTGTCTGCATCAGGAATGGATCACCCCAGGGCCGACAGCTGACTCATGTAAGGACCAACATTGACCGTTGTGTGATCTATTCCTGTCGCGGGCACCATGCCTACCCACACAAGTGAGGTACCATTTTTATCGGGAGACTTGAGGGAACGCTGGGTGGAAGGAAATTTGTGGCTCCTCTCAGATTCCAGAACTTTCTGTCACCGAAATGTAAGGAAAATGTGTTTTGTTAGCCAAATTTTGAGGTTTGCAAAGGATTCTGGGTAACAGAACCTGGTCAGAGCCCCACAAGTCACCCCATCTTGGATTCCCCTAGGTCTCTAGTTTTCAAACATGCACAGGTTTGGTAGGTTTCCCTAGGTGCCGGCTGAGCTAGAGGCCAAAATCTACAGGTAGGCACTTTGCAAAAAACACCTCTGTTTTCTGTCAAAAAATGGGATGTGTCCACGTTGTGTTTTGGGGCATTTCCTGCTGTGGGCGCTAGGCCTACCCACACAAGTGAGGTATCAATTTTATCGGGAGACTTGGGGGAACGCTGGGTGGAAGGAAATTTGTGGCTCCTCTCAGATTCCAGAACTTTCTGTCACTGAAATGTGAGGAAAATTTGTTTTTTTTAGCCAGTATTGAGGTTTGCAAATGATTCTGAGTAACAGAACCTGGTCAGAGCACCACAAGTCCCCTCATCTTGGATTCCCCTAGGTGTCTAGTTTTCAAAAAGGCCAAGGTTTGCTAGGTTTCCCTAGGTGCCGGCTGAGCTAGAGGCCAAAATCTACAGCTAGGCACTTTGCAAAAAACACGTCAGATTTCAATGTAAAAATGTGATGTGTCCATGTTGCGTTTCCTGTCGCGAGCATTAGGCCTACCCACGCAAGTGAGGTACCATTTTTCTCGGGAGACTTGGGGGAACACAGAATAGCAAAACAAGTGTTATTGCCCCTTGTCTTTCGCTACATTTTTTCCTTCCAAATGTAAGACAGTGTGTAAAAAAGACGTCTATTTGAGAAATGGCCTGTAATTCACATGCTAGTATGGGCACCCCGGAAGTCAGAGATGTACAAATAACCACTGCTTCTCAACACCTTATCTTATGCCCATTTAGGAAATACAAAGGTTTGCTTGATACCTATTTTTCACTCTTTATATTTCAGCAAATGAATTGCTGTATACCCGATATAGAATGAAAACCCATTGCAAGGTGCAGCTCATTTATTGGCTCTGGGTACCTAGGGATCTTGATGAACCTACAAGCGCTATACATCCTCGCAACCGGAAGAGTCCAGCACACGTAACGGTATATTGCTTTAACAAATCTGACATTGCAGGAAAAAGTTAGAGTAAAACGTGGAGAAAAATTGCTGGTTTTTTAAGCTCACTTTCAATATTTTTTAATTTCAGCTGTTATTTTCTGTAGGAAAACCTTGTAGGATCTACACAAATGACCCCTTGCTGTATTCAGAATGTTGTCTACTTTTCAGAAATGTTTAGCTTTCCGGGATCCAGCATTGGTTTCACACCCATTCCTGTCACTAACTGGAAGGAGGCTGAAAGCACCAAAAATAGTAAAAATGGGGTATGTCCCAGTAAAATGCCAAAATTGTGTTGAAAAATGTGTTTTTCTGATTCAAGTCTGCCCGTTCCTGAAAGGTGGGAGGATGGTGATTTTAGCACTAGAAACCCTTTGTTGATGCCATTTTCAGGGAAAAAACCACAAGCCTTCTTCAGCAGCCCTTTTTTCCAATTTTTTTGAAAAAAAAACAAAATGTTCACTTTATTTTGGCTAATTTCTTGGTCTCCTCCAGGGGAAACCACAAACTCTGGGTACCATTAGAATCCCTAGGATGTTGGGAAAAAAGGAATCAAATTTGGTGTGGATAGCTTATGTGGACAAAAAGTTATGAAGGCCTAAGCGCAAACTACCCCAAATAGCCAAAAAAGGGCTCAGCACTGAGGGGGGAAAGGCCCAGCAGCTAAGAGGTTAAAGCCGGATCCTTGATTACTAGATTTTTGATGCTAGCAAAGGCTAACTCAACATCTGTAGACCATGTAAATTTGTCACCTTTTTTGAGTATATTTCTCAGAGGTTGAACTGTGGAGACATAGGGGGTCATTCTGACCTCGGCGGTAAAAGGCGATTACCGCCGGTCAGAAGACCGCCATAACACCGCCGCGGTCGCGGTAAACCGCCACGGTCATTCTGAACCGCAAGAGGCAAACCGCCAAAAACCCGACATCCACAAAAGTCCGCCACACCAACGGCCAGCGATAAACTGGCGATGACCAAGCCTCCACCTTCACGCCAACAGAAATACGCCCATGCCATTCCGACCCACGAATCCCTGCGGCGGTCTTTCAACCGCGGTATTCCATTGGCGGTACACACCGCCGCAGTCAGAATACACACCCAGCTCCAAAACACAGCCACATTGGACAATTTGAAATACACACACCTGATACACATACAAACAACACTGCCACACACCCAATTAACTATAAAACACACACCCACATCACCCACAAACTACTACAACCACAAAACAGAGACGAAGGCCAGAGAGAGACACCACAGAATAGAGAACACCATCACACAGAGGCACACTACACCATCACCCACACAACATCCACGCACAAAACACCACACACCACCACACTCATCACCGCAAACACCACCCCACACCTCATCCACACCACCCCATGGCACCCCAAAGACACCCCAGGTTTTCAGACGCAGAACTCAGGGTCATGGTGGAGGAAATAGTTCGGGTAGAGCCCCAGCTCTTCGGGACACAGGTGCAGCACACCAGCATTGCCAGGAAGATGGAGCTATGGCAAAGAATAGTGGACAGGGTCAACGCTGTGGGACAGCATCCACGAAATCGGGACGACATCAGGAAGCGGTGGAACGACCTACGGGGGAAGGTGCGTTCCATGGTATCCAGACACAACATCGCAGTGCAGAAGACTGGCGGCGGACCCCCACCTCAACCCCCAGAATTTACAACATGGGAGGAACAGGTCTTGGCGATCCTGCATCCTGAGGGCCACACAGGAGTAGGCGGAGGAATGGACTCTGGTAAGTCTAATCTCAACTACTTCATCCCCCCCACCCACCAGCATGCCAACTCATACCCCCACCCTCCCCCCCCACCCCCATCACACATTCTCCTTGCTAATGTCTCACCATCACAACCCACCCATCCCAACACCAAGCCCTGCATGCCACCACAAACCATGGACACCCATCACCTAAGCATGCCCACTGCACATACCCACCCCCCCCACAAACCACCGTCACAACAGCCCCCACAAGGGAATGCCAGCACTGGGGTACACGGGCACCCACCCATTGCACGCTATGGCACACACAGAAGCAATAACCATACTCTTATACCCCTGCAGGACCCGAACGCCACGACAACGCCCAGGAGGGTCCAGAAATGGCCATCCCACCCCCAGAAGAGGCCCCCAGTGATGACAGCAGCTCTGTCTCCCTGGACCCAGATGACCAGCCCGGCCCATCGGGGACCTCGGGACAGTCGGTTCCCCTCAGACAGCCACAGGCCACAGCAGACCTACCCCCCTCTGGGCACACCAGCACAGCACCCACCCAGCGGGCCCATGCCTCTGTCTCCAGGACACGTCAATCAGCGGTGTGTCCACCACTACAGGGCACCCAGGTTAACCCACCACCCCAACAACAACAGGGACCTGGGGGCAGTGGTAGTGGGCACACAGTCCAGGGGACGGAGGCCCAGGGAAACAGGGGAACTGGGAGGGCTGCTGTGCGACAGGGGGGGGGGACAGGCCCAGGGAACCCACTCTCCACGAGGCCCTCTCCTCCATCATGGGAGCATACCACCACTCCCAAGAGACGATGGCGACGGTCCTGGCCAGGTTCCAGGAGATCCAGGTACTGCAGGAGGAACAGTTTATGGGGTTCAGGGAAGAACTCAGAAACATCAGTTCCGCAATGGGCACCATTGTTGTGGCTCTCAACCAGATTGTCACCACATTGCGGGACCATGTGGCACCACAAAGGGCCCCTGTCACTAGCATGGACCAAGAACAGGCTACCACCTCCGACGGCGCTAGTGGACAGGAGGCCCCGACACAAGAACAACAGGCCACCAGAACCCCACCCCCTGCAGAAGGAGAACCACCCCGCAAGCGGGGACTGAGATCTCGGAAGAAGACAGAGTAGGATGCCAAGAACCCCGCCAGGAAAGGATACCCCCTGATTGTCATCCCACTGTCCCACATTGTCACCCTGTCCAACCTTAAACTGCCCCTGCTCCACCTTCCACAGGGATATGGACAATGCACCTGTGAGACTGAGAATCTGGACTCTGCCATGGACATTTCTCCACCATCACCCATCACCGATTTTCAACCATTTCCCAAAATTGAGCACTTTAATAAACACACTTATTGCACAAAAATAATCTGGAGTCTGCCTGTATTTTTTAACAAATGTATTAGACATAACCGTGCCAAAAAGTCCAGTTACATTGTGATGACAACATACCACTGTCACACAGCTGTAGTCCATGGGGAAAGAAAGCAGAGGTCACGCAGTGGGGCCCACATCTCTGAAATTGGAAGGGAAAGTCACAACTCAGTTAACATACACTGGGGGGAAACTCAGACAGTAGAGAGGCAGGAGACTGTAAGTAAATGTAAAATGCCGGTGTTGATTCTTACCTGTGTGTCATTGAAAATACTGCTGTATTACTGTGTTCCTGTTGTCTGTGTCGTCCTCTTCGTCTTCCTCCTCTTCACTCTCCGCAGGCTCCACAGCTGCCACAACACCACCATCTGGACCATCCTCCTGCAGGAAAGGCACCTGGCGTCGCAAAGCCAGGTTGTGAAGCATACAGCAGGCCACGATGATATGACACACCTTCTTTGGTGAGTACATTAGGGATCCACCTGTCATATGGAGGCACCTAAACCTGGCCTTCAGGAGGCCGAAGGTCCGTTCGATCACCCTCCTAGTACGCCCATGGGTCTCATTGTACCGTTCCTCTGCCCTTGTCCTGGGATTCCTCACTGGGGTCAGTAGCCACGACAGGTTGGGGTAACCAGTCTCACCAATTAGCCTCACACGGTGTCTCTGAAGTTGTTCCATCACATAAGGGATGCTGCTATTTCGCATGATGTACGCGTCATGCACTGAGCCAGGGAACTTGGCATTTACATGGGAGATGTACTGGTCAGCCAAACAGACCACCTGGACATTCATGGAATGATAACTTTTTCTGTTCCTGTACACCTGTTCACTCCTGCTGGGGAGGGAACAAAGCCACATGTGTCCCATCAATGGCACCAATGATGTTGGGAATATGTCCAAGGGCATAGAAATCACCCTTCACTGTAGGCAAATCCCCCACCTCAGGGAAAACGATGTAGCTCCGCATGTATTTCATCAGGGCAGACAACACTCTGGACAACACCTTTGAAAACATAGGCTGAGACATCCCTGATGAAATGGCCACTGTTGATTGAAATGACCCACTTGCCAAAAAATGGAGTACTGACAGAACCTGCACTGGAGGGGGAATCCTTGTGGGTTGGCGGATGGGTGACATCAGGTCTGGCTCCAGCTGGGCACACAGTTCCTGTATAGTGGCTCGGTCAAGCCTGTATGTCAGTATGACATGTCTTTCTTCCATTGTCGACAGGTCCACCAGCGGTCTGTACACAGGAACATTCCTCCATCTCCTCGCAAGTCCCAGCGGACGGTGCCTAGGAAGGACAACAGCGAGCACAGAGTCAATCAACCCACAGGTACGTTCCCACAGCTTGCACAGTACACGATTCTCAATGCATTGTATGGCTTGTATGAGTGTCGATGCAAGGCCTAGGTATGTGTGACGCTGTAGAAATTAAGCCATGTGGGCCCTTGAAATGGCGGCTGCCTGACCTGTGAAGTGCGACAGTGGGATGTGAGGTCAATGCGCTGGCGTGGCACACCGTGGGGGTAGGCGGTCGAAGACCGCGGCGCAAAGCCGCATTGGTTAACATTTCAGGAGCCAATGACGATGTGCCCCGGCGGTCGCGGTACGCACCGCCACGGGCGTGACCGCCATTTTCTATCTGCTTAATCACTCGATACCTGATCATCCACAGGAGAGGACCTATACTGCAAGTGCTGCTGTGACCTCGGTCTGGAAGAGGCAATGGCTGCTGCGACTGGGGAAAGGGCCCCTGCCTTCAATTCTGAAGAATTGGAGAAACTCGTGGATGGGGTCCTCCCCCAGTATGCTCTACTCTACTGTCCTCCAGACCAACAGGTAAGTACACTGGGACCATGCTTTGTGGGCAATGCCAGTGTTGAGTGTGGTGAATGAAAGATGGTGGGGAGGGGAGCGATTGAGGCATGCATCAAACGACAGATGAGAGCATGTGCAACATGGCAAGGGTGGGGATGGGGGGCCACTCACATCAAGCATGCAGAAGGTGATGCTTTGTTTCTCCCCCTGTACATGTCACATAGGTCAGCGCCCATCAGAAAATCGACATTTGGCGTGCCATCGCCAAGGACGTCCGGACCCTGGGGGTCCACAACAGACGGGGCACCCACTGCCGGAAGAGGTGGGAGGACATCCGCCGCTGGAGCAGGAAGACGGAGGAGGCTCAGCTGGGGATGGCCTCCCAACGTAGGAGGGGTGCCAGTCGTACTTTGACCCCCCTGATGTTCCGGATCCTGGCGGTGGCCTACCCCGATTTGGATGGGCGCGTGAGGACATCACAGCAGACACAAGGGGGTGAGTACAAGCACATACTGCTGACTTTGCGCACAGTGGAGGTGTCTGGGTGGGGGAGGAGGGCTGTGGGTATCCCTAGGCCAGGGCGATCTCTGTAGGCTAGGCCCCTCCGTAATGCATGGCCCTGTGCCTCCGCCCCCCACCTCTGTAGGTTGCCTAGTACAGCTATTCATGGCCCTGTGTCACCTATGTGTGGAGTTGACGTCCATAGGCTTGTAGGCCATGTCCCACGGATTGAGTAGTGTACCCCAAGTGCGCGGCATAGTGCAGGGGGCTTCTGTGTCTGTCCTCTCCGCCAACGGTGTCGTCAATGCATGCACTCAAAATGTGTTTCTTTCTCCCCCCCCTTTTCTTTCCTCTTCCTGTTCATGTGTGCATTAGCATCATCAGGCGGAGGAGAAGTGGCATCGGAGCACGAGGGAGCTGCATCTCACATGGCCATGGAGGGCATGCAACTGAGTCGGATTTCACCAGTGAGACGGAGGGCGAGGGGAGCTCCACAGCGGGGACACGTGGTGACACCAGCGACACAGACATGTCCTCGGAAGGGAGCTCCCTTGTGGTGGCGGCAACATCCGTGCCCACCCAACAACAGGTACAGCTGCCACCCAGCGCACCAGCTCCGCCCTCCCAGCAGCCCCTCAGCGTTCGCCCCGTGCCCGCTCACCCAGGAAGGTGGGCATCTCCTTCGCCCCAGGCACCTCAGGCCCTGCCCCAGTTACCCCTGCTGCCCTCAGTGAGGAGGTCATTGACCTCCTCAGGACGCTCATTGTTGGGCAGTCTACCCTTTTGAATGCCATCCAGGGTGTAGAAAGGGAGGTGCACCGGAGTAATGCATACCTGGAGGGCATTCATTCGGGTCAGGCTGCCCATCAGCGATCGTTCAACGCTCTGGCCTCAGCACTGACGGCAGCCATTGTCCCTGTCTCCTGCCTCCCTCCTCCAACTTCCTCAACCCAGTCCCACTCCCCTGTACCTCTGCCTATCCCAGACACACCTACAGACCAGCCTGCACACACCTCAACACCCAAGGGAAGCTCATCCCGACATAAGCACCACACATCACACAAGCATTCACACAAGCAACATACACATGCAGACATGCCAACAGCCACTGCCTCCTCTGTGTCCCCCTCCTCCTCGTCTCCCTACTCCCTCCCTGTGACGTCTCCACTCACACTTGCATGCACAACATCTTCAGCCACTACGTCCATCACCAGCACACCCACCAGAACACTCCGCACACGTGCAGTCACCACCCCCACTACCATTTGCACGTCCCCTGTGTCCTCTCCCAGTGTGTCTGTCACCCCCTCTTCCAAACCACACAAACGCAGGCAGCCACCCACCCAACAGCCATCCACCTCACGACAGCCTCCAGCCCAAGCAAGTGCACCCAAAGACACCAGACTTGACTCTCCTACAACCACATCCTCTTCCTCCACTCCCATACCCACTACTACTACCCGTCCCTGTCTTTCTAAATTGATTTTCCTTTCCAACCTTGACCTCTTCCCAACAACTGACCCACCCCCTCCATCTCATAAGACTCCAGTCAGCACCTCAGCCACCACAAAACCTGGACCTACAAGGACAATAGTCGAAGGATTTTGGAGTCCACTACCTTCAAGGCCAGCTACTTCGGCTAGCAGTAAAGAGAGGGCCAGCCCACCCCCTGGAAAAAAAGCCAAAAAAGCAAAGAAAGCCAGTGCCCGGCGCGAGAGGCCACAGACAGCAGGCTCCAAAAGCACTACCCTGGCATCCGTCAGGAAGTGGTGTGCCACCTGGCACTCCGCCAAAGGGAGGAAAGGGCCACAGACGAGCAGGGAAGGGTGGCAAGGGCAGCACGCCCGACAAGTCCGGCAGCAGGCGAGCTGCCCAGGAGGGCCCCACCAGCCCCATTCCAGGTGTGCAGGAGGACACCCACGGGCCCGGGCCGGCAGCACAGGAGGGCCGCGCAAGCGAGAAGACAGATGTGCACGAAGGGCCCGGCAGGCACATGTCAGGTGGCGAGTGAAATCCATGTAATGGCCGGATCTGGTGACCTGGACACACATGTCAAGAACCGCTGAACAGGGCCCTTCAAGTCAAGAACCGCTGAACAGGGCCCTTCAAGTCAAGAATCGCTGAACAGGGACCTTCAAGTCAAGCACCGCTGAACAGGGCACCGCCGTCTCAAGAACCGCTGAACAGGGCCCTTCAAGTCAAGAACCGCTGAACAGGGCCCTTCAAGTCAAGCACCGCTGAACAGGGCACCGCCGTGTCAAGAACCGCTGAACAGGGCCCTTCAAGTCAAGCACCGCTGAACAGGGCACTGCCGTCTCAAGAACCGCTGAACAGGGCCCTTCAAGTCAAGCACCGCTGAACAGGGCACCGCCGTGTCAAGAACCGCTGAACAGGGCCCTTCAAGTCAAGCACCGCTGAACAGGGCACCGCCGTGTCAAGAACCCCTGAACAGGGCCCTTCAAGTCAAGAACCGCTGAACAGGGCCCTTCAAGTCAAGCACCGCTGAACAGGGCACCGCCGTGTCAAGAACCGCTGAACAGGGCCCTTCAAGTCAAGCACCGCTGAACAGGGCCCTTCAAGTCAAGCACCGCTGAACAGGGCACCGCCGTCTCAAGAACCGCTGAACAGGGCCCTTCAAGTCAAGAACCGCTGAACAGGGCCCTTCATCTCAAGCACCGCTCCACTGGGCACCGCCGTTTCTGCACCGCTCCGCTGGGCACCGCCGTCTCTGCACCGCTCCGCTGGGCCCTTCTTCTCAAGCACCGCTCCGCTGGGCACCGCCGTCTCTGCACCGCTCCGCTGGGCCCTTCGTCTCTGCACCGCTCCGCTGGGCACCGCCGTCTCTGCACCGCTCCGCTGGGCACCGCCGTCTCTGCACCGCTCCGCTGGGCCCTTCTTCTCAAGCACCGCTCAGCTGGGCCCTTCATCTCAAGCACCGCTCCGCTGGGCACCGCCGTTTCTGCACCGCTCCGCTGGGCACCGCCGTCTCTGCACCGCTGCGCTGGGCCCTTCTTCTCAAGCACCGCTCCGCTGGGCCCTTCATCTCAAGCACCGCTCCGCTGGGCACCGCCGTCTCTGCACCGCTCCGCTGGGCCCTTCGTCTCTGCACCGCTCCGCTGGGCACCGCCGTCTCTGCACCGCTCCGCTGGGCACCGCCGTCTCTGCACCGCTCCGCTGGGCCCTTCTTCTCAAGCACCGCTCAGCTGGGCCCTTCATCTCAAGCACCGCTCCGCTGGTCACCGCCGTCTCTGCACCGCTCCGCTGGTCACCAGCGTCTCTGCACCGCTCCGCTGGTCTCTGCCGTCTCTGCACCGCTCCGCTGGGCACCGCCGTCTCAAGCACCGCTCCGCTGGGCACCGCCGTCTCTGCACTGCTCCGCTGGGCCCTTCTTCTCAAGCACCGCTCCGCTGGGCCCTTCATCTCAAGCACCGCTCCGCTGGGCACCGCCGTCTCAAGCACCGCTCCGCTGGGCACCGCCGTCTCAAGCACCGCTCCGCTGGGCACCGCCGTCTCTGCACCGCTCCGCTGGGCACCGCCGTCTCAAGCACCGCTGGCCCATTGGCAGAAGGGGCAGGCCCGCATCTGTTTCGGGCAGGGCTGCACGAAGCACTCTGGGCACCATGCCTCCTCCAGAACCAGTGGAGTCTGTAATTCACTTGTGAGACTGTGGCTTTGCACTCCCCAGGATGGCACAGTGGGCAATCCACCCACTGTAGAGACTTGTGAGACTGTGGCTTCGCACTCCCCAGGATGGCACAGTGGGCAATCCACCCACTGTAGAGACTTGTGAGACTGTGGCTGAATGGCACAGTGGGCAATCCACCCACTGTAGAGACTTGTTAGACTGTGGCTTTGCACTCCCCAGGATGGCACAGTGGGCAATCCACCCACTGTAGAGACTTGTGAGACTGTGGCTTTGCACTCCCCAGGATTGAACAGTGGCCATGGAGGCGCCTCGTGGATCTGGTGTCGTGGACTCATCTGGCTGAGGTGCCCCCCCTTCCCTTCCCCCTGAGGTGCCTGTAGTTTTGCTATCTGATGCAGTGTTCTCTCCATTGGACTTGGGTATCCTGTGTGGGCTTTGCCCATGTGTTTAGGCCCATTGGCCCACGAACAATGGCTAATACCCAATTTGGACTGGACAATTTACATATGTATATATGGTTATAGATGTTTGATATTTTTTTTTACTTAGCCGTACAATATACTTCAAATTTCATGATCATTTTATTTTGTCTTTGCATTCTTCCGGGGGGTTTGGGAGTGTCACTCTGAGTTGTTGCTCTGCATTGATGTGTATGTAGTTGTGGGTGAGGGTGGGTGTGTCGCGTATGTGTGTCCCCGTAATTTTTTCCCTCCCCCCTCCCCTGTGTCGTCGGTGCAGTACTCACCGTTGTCTTCTGCGCCGGCGTTCGTGCTCCTGGTAGAGGAGCAGGAAGACAATAGCTGGTAGGATGTGTAGTTCGGGTTCCATGCTGTCCAGATTCCTCGTGGGGTGTATGGAGATGAGCATTTTCCGTTTGAAATGGCTGTTTCCGCCATGTTTTTATCGGCGGGGCTACCGCCCCGGAAAAGGTGGCGGATTGGTGGGTTGTGATAGGGTGGGCGGTATATTGTCTCCCGCCTGTCTGTTGGCGGTGACCGCCGCGCTGTTTGTTTGTCCCGCCGTGGCGGTCGGAGTGAAAAAGTGGCGGGCTCTGTTGGCGGGTTCCGCCAGGGTCAGAATTCAATTTTTTTGACCGCCTGCCTGTTGGCGGGTTGGCCGCCGCTTTAACACCGACCGCCAGGGTTGGAATGACCCCCATAGTTGGGAACAAAGCAAGCATAGTATTCACATAACCCCAAAATGACTTTAGTGTATCTTTGTCAGTGGGTGCTGGAGCTTTAAGTATGTCTTCCACATTGTAGAATTTTGGCTTGATGCCTTCAGTGGAAATGGAATGACCAAGATAATCAATTTGTTGTGCCAAAAATGTGCATTTTTCTGGCCTGATAGTGATTCCTCTATCATTAAGAATAGTGAGCACTTTTTCCAAAACAGTAAGAGGTTCATCTTTAGTTTTCGTAAAGATCAGAATATCATCTTGGAATGCTTGCACATTTTGTAAATCTTTAAATAAAATATACATTACCCTCTGAAAAACCCTTGCTGCCGAGGTGAGACCAAAAGGTAACCTTAAATACTCGTACGCTCCAAAAGGTGTAATGAATGTAGTGAGCTCTTGAGATTCCGCATTCTAGGTTATCTGATGATATGCAGCATGTAAATCAATCACTGAAAAATACGTCTTCTATGTTGGCCGACATTTCGTATATCCGTGGTAAATGATGACAATCAACAAGGATGTTATTATTAAGTGACCTAAGGTCTGCACACAAGCGAAGGTCTCCCGATTGTTTTTTTTTTTTTAAGCAAGAAAAATGGGAGAAACCCATTCAGAAGATTCATTGTGAGTTATTCCTCCATGTTCCAAGTTTTCCAGTACTTTTTTCAATAGATATCACCGGTATCTCCCCAAGCACAATAGGATCATCCTGTCCAGGTTTGAGATGAATTCCTAACTTGGCCAGATCCATCCAACCTACAATATTCCTCCCATTAACGGCAACATACATTTTGGTCCAAATACTTCTGCCAAGTATTTGTAAATGTGAATAAAAGTAGCCAAGCAATTCAATCTCTTCGTCACCAAATGCTTTGGAACTAATGTCTGGATTTTCCAGTCTAAAAGTCATCGACCATAGAGAATAAAATGTACTGTTTGCCAGTGTAGTGACTGACGGCCCCGAATCAGCCATGGCTAATAGAGATTTACCATTGATTATGGCTTGACAAATAGGACCCTTAATGTTGACATGTGATTGATCATTAACAATAGTAAGGACTACATTAGAAAATTTGTTAGAACAATTTTGAATTTGAGTGTCATAACTATTATCAATATCATAAGAACTTTCACCTTCAACATTATGCATTCTAACATTTGAGCTTGAGGGTTGAGATCTGCAAACAGCTTGGAAATGACCAATTTTCTTGCACTTCTTACACTTCTTGCCAACAGCTGGACATAAGGGATAGTTCCCTAGGTGATTTTGTGATCCACATCTCTAGCAAATCGTTTGTTTCATTTTTCTTTTACATTTCTTACAGTTGCAATTGTATAGTCATCTGAAATACATGACACAGGTGAGAGTCCGTCTTGCTTAATCAGAGTTTCTGTAGAAATTATAGATCATTCAGTGCTTTTAGCAATGTCAGTAAGCTCTGGAAGATGGGTTCCTACAGGAGAGCAATCTTTCCTGCATCTTCTTTAAAAAAGTGTTGAAAATGAATTGATCCCTGATAGAAGTGTAACTGAGTTCTCAAAATCACATGGTGCTGCTAAAATTCGTAATGTTGCAATATATTCCTCCACCGATTCATCGCTGGACTGCTTGCGTTTAAAGAAACTGTCTTCCTAAAGGCACACTAGATTCTTCAGCAAATTGTTTTTTCAATCTTTCTATGATTTAAGTTTAGACATTCCATATGCCATCACCGCTGGGATTGGGAATCTGAGGAAGGTTGTCAAACACATTCTGGCCAGCCACTCCTAAATGATTAAACAACAGTGTAAATTTTCTAGGTGGTTCATACCAGAGACCATATATAGCCGCTAAATAGTTTTCAAAAATGCACATCCACCATTTCCATTGTATTTCTGGTTTGCAGGTTCTGATAAGAACAGTGGAGTATTTATGACATTTTGAGTTGTGGTAATGTTCCAGGTAACTTCTTGCCAAAAGGACTGAATAATGAGTTGAAATGCAAAGCCACAATATAAAATGTAGTGGTGACATGTAGAATTCAAAGACACTTCGTTAATTAAAGAGTACGATATATCAAATACAGCAAAAATGTGGCAGTGACTCGTAAGATTCAAATAACATTTCATTGTGTAGGCAATGAAATGTAACGGTAACCAACACTTCTTAACAGTTAATGAAAACTTTCCCAACCTTTTAAAATGGCTGCTGAGTGCTTAGTGAAAGTGTGGCAAAACATTTGTTTTTATAGAAAATTGGCCCTTGAACGTAGCGTGTTAACACCTCACGCACTCACAGATGCACGGTCTGTTCGCACGGACACCATACGTAAGCAGCAGCGCGAGATAAAGTTTGAAGATAAGCGATATAATGTAGCGGAAGAAGGCTTCATTTGAAGTGGCTGGAATTGGCAAAATAGAAACTTCCACAGCAAACAAATGAACAATTCAAAATAAAACATCAGAGCTTGCCATTATTTAGTCAGCATTACGCACCTTCAGTTAACCAGTTTTCAATGGACAGCAAGATCCGAAATGCGACGACAAACAATACACACGGAGAGTGTGACGACTGTGACAACCTGTGGCTCTTGGGTAATGAAGTAAACATTGTAGACCACGTTACCCATTGCGTAATCCTGCACAATGATTTGAGCACCCGACTCCTGGTACCAAATGTAGTAGGGTATCAGTAAAAAAGTTGAGATCCACGAGTTGATGGGATATAACAAGGATTTTTAATTATCCAAAGTAAAGAGCATAGGATAAGAGCCACAGCTCTTCATTGCCGTCCAGATGAGAAGCCTTGAATCAACTGCCTCTCACCTGGCAACCAAAAGTAACATTCTCTATGATGGAATAGAACGCGTTTACATCAGGACATAGAAAGAATGTCACGAGGCAATCCTGCTCTAATATAGACCATAGAGTAATACGCATTTATAATAATAGATTACATATAACACTACAACTTTGTCATTACTTTGTTCGGGTTGTGTATGGTTTGGTTGTTTGTGGCAGATTTTATGGTTTCACAGTTAAGTACCAGAAAAAGACAGAGCATGCGGTTCAAACATGTTTTGCTGAAGCATAAAGAATTGTCATTGTAACTGTGGCTGTTGAAAACAGATCCATAAATAAGGGGCTATGAATGGTGTTGAAAGATATGGCAGGTAGCCCTTTATGTCCTATAGCTGTGTGGAGGTAGTATAGTTTTTTCAGGTGTCTCATGAAGGGACTTGGGGGTTTGCCTTTAGGATGGGTCCGGATTGTCTGACTTTTCAGTTATTGGGTATGAGGACAAAGGTTCTGTGCACACTGGACTTAAAGGCAGAGCAGTTTGACATACATTCACTTCGCATTAAGACAGCCACAGAGGTGGAGTGTTTATATTTCTTTTCTGGACTATCCATTAATAGAAAAGGTTGCTGGGGATTTCATTTTGATGAGGCCTAATGGTTTTGCCATGGTATTACGGTTAACCACTTCTGTACCGCGGACGTAACAGTTACGTCCCGCGCACAGTGCTCCTGTGCCGAGGACGTAACCATTACGTCCTCGGCACAGAGCCCGAAGGGAGCGCTCCCTCCGTGGGGATCCCCCCCCAACCTCCCCAAGGCGGGGATCCACTCCCCCCCCCCGTAATGACATTAGCGCGCGATCGCGCGCTGACCTCATTACCCAGTGCCGGTCGCACTGGAAGCCATTTGTTTCCAGTGCGATCCATGGAGAAACAGGTAAGTTTCACCTCCGTCGGGTGGGGGGTTTGTGCCAAAGAGGCACCGGGGGAAAGGAAAGGCTTTCCCTTTTCCCCGGTGTCTCTTTGAGCATTCCTGCTGCTCGATTGCATTGTTTGTGTGTGGAAGCGGCCCCTTGGGCAAGGGTCCCTCCCTTCTGGGGCATCTTTATTGTGGCCATTTCTGCCCCCCTTGGGTGCAGATCGGCCTATTATTTTTAGGCTGATCTGCCCCCAAGGGGGGCAGAGTCGACTAGACACCAGGGATTTTTTTTTTACATTTTGTTTGCATTGTTTGTGTGTGGGAGCGGCCCCTTGGGCAAGGGTCGCTCCCTTTTGGGGGCATCTTTATTGTGGCCATTCCTGCCCCCCTTGGGGGCAGATCGGCCTATTATTTTTAGGCTGATCTGCCCCCAAGGGGGGCAGAATCGACTAGACACCAGGGATTTTTTTTTTACATTTTGTTTGCATTGTTTGTGTGTGGGAGCGGCCCCTTGGGCAAGGGTCGCTCCCTTTTGGGGGCATCTTTATTGTGGCCATTTCTGCCCCCCTTGGGGGCAGATCGGTTTTTTAAAAATATGTTTATTTATGTGGGGCGTCCCCTTGGGCAAGGGGCACCCCCCCGAAGGGGGGCATTGAACTGTTGGCCATTTCTGCCCCCGTTGGGGGCAGATGGGCCTATTTCTTTTAGGCCCATCTGTCCCCAAGGGGGGCAGAAGCCACGTAGGCACCAGGGAATAGTGTGTGTGTGTGGTTTGTTTTTTGTTTGGGGATGGGCCCTTGAGGGCACACTACTAAAGGTATTTTCTGCCCTCCTTGGGGAAGATAGGCCTTTTTTTTAGTAGGCCCATCTGCCCCATGGCAGAATCCACTTAGGCACCAATTTCTAAATGCTTGATGGTGGGATGTTTGTCAACTGACGAAGTATTTACATTTCTGATAATTTTTTTCCTCATTTTTGTTCTAGTTCAAAGCTTTTGCTTTCTTTGCTGTGGCTCCTTGCGGTTTTGGCGGTGGTTGACCTGCGGTTTGCATAGTTGCATGTTTTAGGTAAGTAAAAACAATTTACTCCAAAGGAGTATTGTTGCCATGCATGAATGACATGTTTGTAGGTGGTGTACTAAATGCAGGTTTGTGTGAAATTGGCCATAGATTTGTGCACAATGATATTTGTGTTGTCTTATTTCTAATTTGCTTTTCTTTCTTTCTTTTTAGTGGGATATCATTGGTGATTGCTGTGTCTGTGCAGAGTAGTTGCTGGTGATTCAAGCTTTTTCAGGCAAGTGAGCGGTACAGTTTTTGAGTTTATAACTCTCACTAAAAAAGCTACACTTTATTACTTATCTTACACAGTGCTGGTTGTTGGTGGTGCATTTGTCCAGTTAATTTTAGTAGGAAAGATCATGGCTAGCCGCAGGATGACCGCTCAGAAGGTGGTTGGTATGCTTTTTGAGTCATTGTCTGATCATAATAATGAGACGGACTCTGCATCTGAGGCAGAGGAGGAAGTGAGGGATTCTGGCAGTGAAGTTTCTGCCGGAGACAAATCTTCTGATGAGGAAGCCACACTCAGTGCAGATGAAGGGCCTGTTTCAGAGGAGGACACTGATGTGCCATTAGTGCAGCAACCTGGGGCTGAAAGGTTTCCCGTTAGAAGACCTGAACTCTGGGTTGCCCCAAACATGGAGCAGCCAGAGTTGCCTGCCTTTACTGGTCTCCCGGGGTGTAGAGTCAATACTGAGAACTTTTTGCCTGTCAATTTCTTTGAGTTATTTGTGGATGATGTGTTTTTGGAAGAGATTGTTGAGCAGACTAATTTGTATACGCAGCAGTATTTGAGGGACAACGCTGCTAGACTTAGGCCGCACTCTAGAGCTGTCCAGTGGGTTCCCACAAATTTGGAGGAGATGAAAAGGTTTTTAGGTTTGACTCTTTTGATGGGGTTGATAAGGAAGCCGTCACTGGCTTCTTGTTGGTCTACTAGTCCCTTGATGGCAACAGCTATATTTCCTGCAACAATGAGTCGTAATCGGTATTTGCTTCTTCTTAGGATGCTGCATTTTATTGACAATGCATTAGCCTTGCCACGAGCTCACCCTGATTCTGACCGTCTTTTTAAGATTAGGCCTGTCCTTGATCATTTTGTAGATCGGTTTTCAGAGGTCTATGTTCCAGGCAAAGAAATAGCTGTGGACAAGTCTTTGGTCCTCTTCAAGGGTCATTTGGTTTTTAGGCAGTACATTCCTGGCAAAAGTGCACGATGTGGAATTAAATTGTATATGCTGTCTGAAAGTAGTACAGGATATGTGTATAATTTCCGTGTCTACACTGGTAGGGATTGCAGTATTGACCCCCCTGGTTGTCCTCCCACTTTTGGAGTTACTGAGAAAATTGTGTGGGTACTTGGTAGACGGCTGTTCAACAAAGGTCACCATTTGTATGTAGATAACTTTTACAGTGGAGTGCAGTTGTTCAAGGAATTGTTTAGAGTGGACACTGTTGCTTGTGGCACAATTTGTTGTAACCGGAAAGGCTATCCAAGGGAGCCTGTCTGTAAAAAATTTGAGAGGGGACAGTGCAGTGTCTTCCGGAATGATGAGCTGCTAGCTTTGAAGTTTTCAGACAGGAGGGATGTCTACATGCTAAGTACCATCCATGATGAGAGTACTTCCCCCGTGACTGTTTGGGGCCAGGTTGCTGAAGTGCGCAAACCTGTGTGCATTTTAGATTATAATAAGCACATGGGAGGTGTAGATAGAGTTGATCAGAGGTTGGAACCTTATACTGCTATTCGTAAGTCTCACGTTTGGTATAAGAAGTTAGCAATTCACCTCTTCCACTTAGCAACTTTTAATGCTTTTATTGTGTTTAAGGATAGGTCTCCAGAGTCAAAGATGACATTTGTGAAATTTCAGGAGTCAGTGATAGAGAGCCTTATTGTGGTGGAACAGGCCAGAGTTCCTAGAGAAGCAGTGGTGGAGGATGTGGCTAGATTTAAAGATCGCCACTTTGCTGAGCACATTCCTCCCACACCCAAAAAAGACTTTCCAGCTAACAAATGTAGAGTGTGTTTTCGAAGAGGTATCCGGAGAGAGACTCGAATGTACTGCCCAGATTGTCCTCCAAAGCCTGGGCTGTGTGTGGGTGGTTGTTTTAAGAATTACCAAACCCAGAAGAATTACTGGGAACAACCATGAGTGTAAACTCATGTCTGTTTTGTATTTTCATGTGTTCAGTTTCATGGTTAGCATTTCTGTCATGTACTTAGTTAGAGCTTTTGTGTTTGTAGTTTTGTAATGATTTCTAATTAGTTAGGGGTTTCTTTGTTTAAAAAAATAAATAAAAAGGTGATGCCATTGTGTGTGGAGTGGGGCTTGGCTGAGGGTGTACATAGTGTACACATTGACTTGCTGTTGGCTACTGCAACACACTGCCAGCCAAACATCAGTCCACACACTGCCATCAGCTGGTGTGATTGTTGTATCAGGCATGTGGGCGTATGTAAGTGATGGGCCCTTGAGTGGCCCTGTCTGTTGATGTGAGTTTTGTAATGTGCTGGGCCCGTGGCTGGCGGTGTGAATGGTCTTGTGCGTGTCATGTATGAAAGGTGTGTGAATGGACTGTAAAGCGGTTGGTGCCTTGTCGTGGCTTTACAGCTCACGAGCTGTGAGTCATTGGTTCAGTTTTTTGCCTTTCAGTTATTAACAGTGCATTTCATTTTTGTGAAATCTCTGTTAATAAAATTTGATCCACTGAACCATCACTCACCCTCGTGCCAAATCCAACCAGTATGTGTGGTAAAAATGCCAAAACCTGCTCCGCTGTAATCAGGCGTTGCAGCACACCTGTGACACGCTAGGTGCCTCGGGTGGGACCCCGATGATGAAGCATGCCACCAACTTGGTTGATGGGTGAGGGGTCTTTTTCACATAACCTAAGTACGTTTCTTTTCACAATTTTAGTGTTTGGCACATCACAGACGTATGTGGACACATCAAAATGATATATTACAAAACTACCTGTGTTTGGGGGGGGGGGGGGTCACCTATGTTTTTGGTCCTGGGTGTGGCCTTCATCTAGGGAAACCTACCAAACCCAGACATTTTTTAAAACTAGACACCGCAAGGAGTCCAGGGAGGTGTGGCTTGCGTGGATCCCCCAAAATTTTCTTACCCAGACTCCTCTGCAAACCTCAAAATTCACTTAAAAAAGCATATTTTCCTGACTTTCATTTGTACGATTCCCCTTGGTCTCTAGTTTTAAAAAATGCACAGGTTTGGTAGGTTTCCCTAGGTGCCGGCTGAGCTAGAGGCCAAAATCTACAGGTAGGCACTTTGCAAAAAACACCTCTGTTTTCTGTGAAAAAATGGGATGTGCCCACGTTGTGTTTTGGGGCATTTCCTGTCGCGGGCGCTAGGCCTACCCACACAAGTGAGGTTTCATTTTTATCGGGAGACTTGGGGGAATGCTGGGTGGAAGGAAATTTGTGGCCCCATTCAGATTCCAGAACTTTCTGTCACCGAAATGTGAGGAAAACATGTTTTTTTTGCCATCTTTTGAGGTTTGCAAAGGATTCTGGGTAACAGAACCTGGTCAGAGCCCCGCAAGTCACCCCATCTTGGATTCCCCTACGTCTCTAGTTTTAAAAAATGCACAGGTTTGGTAGGTTTCCCTAGGTGCCGGCTGAGCTAGAGGCCAAAATCTACAGGTAGGCACTTTGCAAAAAACACCTCTGTTTTCTGTGAAAACATGGGATGTGTCCACGTTGTGTTTTGGGGCATGTCCTGTCATGGGCGCTAGGCCTACCCACACAAGTGAGGTACCATTTTTATCGGGAGACTTGGGGGAACATACAATAGCAAAACAAGTGTTATTGCCCCTTGTCTTTCTCTACATTTGTTTCCTCCAAATATAAAAGATTGTGTAAAAAAGACATCTATTTGAGAAATGCCCTGTAATTCACATGCTAGTATGGGCACCCCGGAATTCAGAGATGTGCAAATAACCACTGCTCCTCAACACCTTATCTTGAGCCCATTTTGGAAATACAAAGGTTTTCTTGATAGCTATTTTTTACTCTTTATATTTCCGCAAAGGAATTGCTGTATACCCGGTATAGAATGAAAACCCACTGCAGGGTGCAGCTCATTTATTGGCTCTGGGTACCTAGGGTTCTTGATGAACCTACAAGTCCTATATATCCCCACAACCAGAAGAGTCCAGCAGACGTAACGGTATATTGCTTTCAAAAATCTGACATTGCAGAAAAAAGTTAGAGTAAAACGTAGAGAAAAATTGCAGTTTTCTTCACCTAAATTTCAATTTTTGTTTTCAGTTGTTATTTTCTGTAGGAAACACTTGTAGGATCTACACAAATTACCCCTTGCTGAATTCAGAATTCTGTCTACTTTTCAGAAATGTTTTGGTTTCTGGGATCCAGCATTGGTTTCACGCCCATTTCTGTCACTGACTGGAAGGAGGCTGAAAGCACAAAAAAACGTAAAAATGGGGTATGTCCCAGTAAAGTGCCACAATTGGGTTGAAAAATTGGGTTTTCTAATTAAAGTCTGCCTGTTCCTGAAAGCTGGGAACTGGTGATGTTAGCACCGCAAACTCTTTGTTGATGCCATTTTCAGGGAAAAAAACACAAGCCTTCTTCTGCAGCCCCTTTTTCCCATTTTTTAAAAAAAAAAGAAAATTTCACTGTATTTTGGCTAATTTCCTGGCCTCCTTCTGGGGAACCCACAAAGTCAGGGTACCTCTAGAATCCCTAGGATGTTGGAAAAAAAGGGCGCAAATTTGGCGTGGGTAGCTTATGTGAAGAAAAAGTTATGAGGGTCTAAGCTCAAACTGCCCAAAATAGCCAAAAAAAGGCTCGGCACAGGAGGGGGAAAAGGCCCGGCAGCGAAGGGGTTAATATGTTTGTCTGTTTTGTTTCAGGTCCCTTTCTGGGACTGTTACATGCTCTTGTCACTATTTGGATTATTGGTCACTGGTTGGTGATATGTGTGGCATGCGTTGGAAGCAATTGTTACCGTGGCTGGTCCAGGGGTAAACCTGACCAGTTTTGTTGGTGATAGATCTGAGAGAGAATGACTTAGTGCAGTTGACGGTTTGGTTATGTAAAAGTGGTGAAGGCATATTTACTGCAGATGAAGAGGTTGTGGGCAGGGATATAGCACTGACAGATTTTGTATAGAGTAGGGTTGGGTAAGGGGCTTTCGAGAAGGGCCGGCTCTAGGACTGGTGGCGCCCTGTGCGACAGTTTATTTTGGCATCCCCCCTGTGACCTCCTCCTCAGTTTCACTCACTACCACCCATCAAATGTGCCACGCGTCTCTCCATCGCTCCCCTTTCACATACATTCATGTGTTTTATTGATTTTTTTATTTTTTTAAATCTTTTTGTTGGAAATTGAGAAATGATACAGGGTGATAAAGGGTACAGTATAGGGTGGCGCCCATATGGTGATGACAAAGGCTGGAATCTCGATTGACATACATATTAGTTTAACAGGAATAGAGTATGCACATTGGGGTATGAGGTAAGAGAGTGAGAAGGGGTGGGACGGAAGGAGGGGGCGGGGAGTGAAGGTAGAATTGGGCAGGGGGAATAAGTGGGGAAGGGAGGAGAGGGGAGAGTAGGGGAAGAGAGGGGAGGGAGAGGGTGATGGGGACGGGGGTAGGTCAATGCTTCGGGATGGCTCAGAGAGTGTAGTAGTAGTTTCTTTTATGGTATGAATTTTCATGTTGGGTATTGTGTGAATATGTGCGTGTCTGCCTATGGTACAGGATACAAGATCTAGGGTAGGGGAGTAGGGTAAGGGGACTGATCGGAGAAAGTCTTTATGGGTGTCCTTGAGCTGAGTGGGGCTCAGGATTTCTTGTGGTCTAATCCCATGATAAGTTAGATATGGAGAGGGAGGGGGTTGTAGAAGGAAGGGGGGGAGGGAGACCTCGCGGTCTGGGTGGGGAGAAGGAGAGACTGGATTGTTGGTTGAGGTTTGGGACGTCGCAGGATTGGGGGATGCCGTCCAGAGTGGGAGAGCTAGGAATCAGGGAAAGAGGGAGGTGGAAAGGTTAACATAGGAAAGAAAGGGGAGGTACAGTAGAGCAAGAGACCGGGGTATGTTACATAGTATTTGGGGAGGGGAAGGAGAGAAAAGGGGGTGAGGAAGGGAGGGGAGGGTCTTGTTGGCCTTCTCCGGCTGTCCACCAGCCATTGTGTGTGGGGGCAGGAGAGAGGTGGTGGCGTGAGTAAGTAATGAGGACCCCTACGATCCTGACAGAAAGGGACTCCAGACTTCCAGGAATAGGGCCGCTTGGTCTTGTTATTATAGATTACTCGTTCATGCGTGGCAGTTTGTATCATAGCTGTCATCCATTCTGTCGGTGTGGGGCCATGCTAGATCTCCGGTGCCGGAGTATGCAGATTTTGCCTGTAGCTAATGCCTAGTGCAGTAATCTCAGCCGTGAGCATGGTAGGAAGGGGTACGGGCGCATATCGTTGAGGAAGATGAGCAACAATGGGAACGGGCATGGTATCTGGAGGGTGTCCTTAAGAGTGTGACGCACGGTGTCCCATAAGGGTTGTTTCGAGGGGCAGAGGCACAAGATATGCAATAGGTCGCAGTGAGGGTCTGCACATCTCCAGCATTTTGCATGTGGTATTAAGCCCGCCCTGAAGAGCCTCATGGGGGTCCAATACCAGTCTTGGAGGATTTTGAATAGGCAGAACTTCAGTCGAGCCTCTCGGGTGCCCCTGTTGAGTGCTTCTAGGATATCTGACCAGTCCTCCTCGGTATATGTCGTTCCAAGCCAGTCTTGCCACTTATGGCGTAAGCTATCAAGAAGGGGTTGCAAATAAAGGTGGTAGACTAGCACTCCATATAAACCTGCCATTACGCCCTTATGGTGGCCCCACGTCTGTAGATTGGCGACAATTGGCGAGGTTTTGACTTCCCACAATAGGGTTCCCAATACTTTATGTAGACCGTGCTTGAGCTGCAGGTATTGCCATTCTTGACTATTGTGCATGTCAAACTCGTCTCTTAAGGTGGCGAAGGATCGGAGCTGATCGCCATCTATGATTTGGGCTATATAGCTGATGCCGGTGATGCTCCAATGGGGACATTTTAGGGTGTTACCCCCTATTTTAATGGTTTTGTTACCCTCTATAGAGGCTTGTGAGTGTAAGAAGGGGTGCACTCCTAAGAAACGATGAGCCCCACGCCACGCCGTATTTGTTGCCGTAATGACCGGGTTAGACAGTTGGGGGGGTGGTCTGCATATACCCCTCCTAATCCTTCGCCATGGTCTCGTAGGAGATTCTCTATGGCTACCCATTGGGGGGGGGTCTGTGTTTCCGGGGAGTAGACACGCCAATTGTGACAACTGTAGGGCCAATGAGTAGTACTCCACTGAGGGGAGGCCTAGGCCTCTGTTGTCAGTATTTTTGCTGGTGTCAGTCTCGGGCGTGTAGAGCCCCACACGAAGGTTCTTATTGAGGCACCTATCCCCCGAAGCAGAGTAAGAGGCACGTGCAATGGGAGCATTCCCAGTATATACGTGAAGCGCGGAAGGGTGACCATCCTGACCGCCTGCGTCCTGCCCCACATAGAGAGTCCCGGCAGCGACCACTTGGCGAAGTCCTGTTTCATCCAAGATATGAGAGGGTCTAGGTTATCTCTTATCACATGCTCCAAACCTCTATTGACAAGTGTTCCCAGATATCTGAGGGGTGTTGGTGTCCATTTGAATGGAAGACCATGAATTGCAGCCCTCGTTATTTGTGAGAGGGGTAACGATTCACTCTTGTCCCAGTTCACTCGGTATCCTGACAGGGATGCAAAGTCCCCTATGATTGAGAGTAGTGCTGGCAGAGACCTTTCCAAGTCAGATAGGGTGAGCAAGATATCATCAGCATAGAGGTAGATTTTGGAGGTACCTCCTGCTAGGGGGATGCCTTGTATCTGTTGGGAATTTTGTATGGTGGACGCCAATGGCTCCATCGCTAGTAAGAACAATAACGGTGACAGAGGGCAGCCCTGCCTCGTGCCTCTACCAATGGGGAATGGGTCCGATAGAAAGCCCCCGCAATTGACTTATGCTGTAGGATGGTCATATAATAAGCGGACTTTGGAGATAAACTGTTCTCCGAGGCGAAAATGTTTCATGGTAGCGAATAGGTAGGGCCATTCAATACGGTCGAACGCCTTCTCTACGTCGAGGGACAGGGCTAGGGCTTCTTCCGGCATATTTAGAGATTCATGTAGAGTATGACAGAGGGTACGCACATGATTTCTGGAGGTGCGGCCCGGTACGAACCCCACTTGGGTGTTATGGATCAAGGACGGTATCACTTTCCGTAAGCGGGCCGCCAAAATGCTGGCCATGAGTTTGACATCCCCGTTCAGAATAGAGATGGGGCGATAGCTGCCGCAGAATAGGGGGTCTTTGCCTGGTTTAGGCAGGAAAACAATAGTGGCCGCAGTAATCGCCTCCTCCCCGCCCATCTGTAGAATTCAGCCAGGAAGCCATCCTCGCCTGGGGATTTGTGGTATGGGAGGTTTTTGATGGCTTGTACTATTTCCTTCCTGCTTATGTCACTGTAGGAAGTTGGCTCTGTATATACTATTTCAAAGTAAGTAATAGTGTGCACAGAGTACAAGGGTTCCCCTTAGAGGTAAGATAGTGGCAAAAAGAGATAATTCTAATGCTCTATTTTGTGGTAGGGTGGTCGAGCAGTAGGCTTATCAGGAGGGAATTGTTAAGTATTTGTTGTAAACACACAGGCAATAAATGAGGAACACACACTCAAAGACAAATTCCAGGCCCATAGGTTTTTATATAGAAAATATATTTTCTTAGTTTATTTTAAGAACCACAGGTTCAAGATTTACAAACAATACTTTAACTGAAAGGTATTTTACTCAGGTATCTTAGGAACTTTGAATTATCACAATAGCATGTAAAGTTCTGACAAAAATGGCAATAAGCTATTTTAAAAGTGGACACTGCAAAAATCAACAGTTCCTGGGGGAGGTAAGTAAATGTTAAGTTCACAGGTAAGTAAAACACTTACAGGGTTCAAAGTTGGGTCGAAGGTAGCCCACCGTTGGGGGTTCAAGGCAACCCCAAAGTTACCACACCAGCAGCTCAGGGCCGGTCAGGTGCAGAGGTCAAAGTGATGCCCAAAACACATAGGCTTCAATGGAAATAGGGGTTCCACGGTTCCAGTATGCCAGCAGGGAAGTACCTGCGACTTCGGAGGGCAGACCAGGAGGGTTTTGTAGGGCGACACAAGCAGGCACAGAAAGTACACCCTCAGCAGCCGGGTGCAGAGTGCAAACAGGCGTCGGGTTTTCAGTAGGAATCAATGGGGAGACCTAGGGGTCTCTTCAACAATGCAGGCAGGCACAGGGGGGGCTCCTCGGGGGTAGCCACCACCTGGGCTAGGCAGAGGGTCGCCTGGGGGTCGCTCCTGCAATGGAGTTCGGTTCCTTCCGGTTCTGGGGGCTGCAGGTGCAGTGTGTTTTCCAGACGTCGGGTTCCTTGAAGCAGGTAGTTGCGGTCAGGGGGAGCCTCTGGATTTCCTCTGCAGGCGTCGCAGTGGGGGCTCAGGGGGGGTCAACTCTTGCTACTCACTGGCTTGCAGTCGCCGGGGAGTCCTCCCTGTAGTGTTCGTTTTCCGCAGGTCGAGCCAGGGGCATCGGGTGCAGAGTGGAAAGTCTCACGCTTCCAGCGGGAAACGTGTGGTCTTTAAAAGTTGCTTCTTTGTTTCAATAAGTTGCAGTTTCTTGAACAGGGCCGCTGTTCTCGGGAGCTTCTTGGTCCTTTAGATGCAGGGTAGTCCTCTGAGGCTTCAGAGGTCGCTTGACCCTGTTGAATGCGTCGCTGTTGCAGTTTTCTTCGAAGTAGGGAGACAGGCCGGTGGGGCTGGGGCCAAATCAGTTGTCGTCTCCGTCTTCACAGCAGGGCTTCAGGTCAGCGGTCCTTCTTCTTCAGGTTGCAGGAATCTATCTTCCTTGGTTCTAGGAGCCCCTAAATACTCAATTTAGGGGTTTGTTTTGGTCTCGGAGGGCAGTAGCCAATGGCTACTGGCCCTGAGGGTGGCTACACCCTCTTTGTGCCTCCTCCCGGTGGGGCGGGGGGCACATCCCTAAACCTATTGGGGGAATCCTCCATCTGCAAGATGGAGGATTTCTAAAAGTAAGAGTCACCTCGGCTCAGGACACCTAAGGGGCTGTCCTGACTGGGGAGTGACTCCTCCTTGTTTTCCTCATTATCTCCTCCAGCCTCGCCGCCAAAAGTCGGGGCAGTGGCCGGAGGGGCGGGCATCTCCACTAGCTGGGATGCCCTGTGGCGCTGTAACAAAGGCGGTGAGCCTTTGAGGCTCACAGCCAGGTGTTACAGTTCCTGCAGGGGGAGGTGTGAAGCACCTCCACCCAGTACAGGCTTTGTTACTGGCCACAGAGTGTCAAAGGCACTCTCCCCATGTGGCCAGCAACATGTCTGGTGTGTGGCATGCTGGCAGAAACTAGTCAGCCCACACTGGAAGTCGGGTATGTTTTCAGGGGGCATCTCTAAGATGCCCTCTGGGTGTATTTCACAATAAAGTGTACACTGGCATCAGTGTGCATTTATTGTGCTGAGAAGTTTGATACCAAACTTCACAGTTTTCAGTGTAGCCATTATGGTGCTGTGGAGTTCGTGTTTGACAGACTCCCAGACCATATACTCTTATGGCTACCCTGCACTTACAATGTCTAAGGTTTTGCTTAGACACTGTAGGGGCATAGTGCTCATGCACATATGCCCTCACCTGTGGTATAGTTCACCCTGCCTTAGGGCTGTAAGGCCTGCTAGAGGGGTGACTTACCTATGCCACAGGCAGTGTGAGGTTGGCATGGCACTCTGAGGGGAGTGCCATGTTGACCTAGTCATTTTCTCCCCACCAGCACACACAGGTTGGCAAGCAGTGTGTATGTGCTGAGTGAGGGGTCCGAAGGGTGGCATAAGACATGCTGTAGCCCTTAGAGACCTTCCTTGGCATCAGGGACCTTGGTACCAGGGCTTCAAGTTACAAGGGAATTACCTGGGTGCCAGGGTTCTGCCAATTGTGGAGACAAAGGTACATTTTAGGTAAAGAACACTGGTGCTGGGGCCTGGTTAGCAGGGTCCCAGCACACTTTCTAATCACAACTTGGCATCAGCAAAGGCAAAAGGTCAGGGGGTAACCATGCCAAGGAGGCATTTCTTTACAGCCACCATCTAGGAGAGCCTGGCCCGCCTCCGAAAGGTGAGGTAGGTTGGTCGCACCAAGGAAGGCCTCAGTTTGCTCTTTAGTGGTCTCTGTCTCAGAGGTATAAAGATGATGGTAGAAGGCCGCAAATTCATTTACAATGTCTTGCGGGAGGGATAGTACTACTCCTGAGGGGGATGTAATGGCCGGGATGGCGGAGGCCGCTTTTCGTTGCCGAAGTTGTGCCGCCAGAAGTCGTCCCGCCTTCTCGCCCTGTTCATAGGGATGCCGCGCAATCTTTGCAGTGTATATTCTGCCTGCAAAGTGTAAAGCTCGTTGTGGTTCATGCTGGCTTGTTCGAGAGAGAGGCGTAATGCAAGGGATGGTTGGGCAGTGTATTGTCTGGTGAAACTCCGGATGTCGTCTTCGAGGGTTCGTTGGCGTTTCATCCTGTCCTTATTGGCCAATGCTGCGTCGTGCATCATGTTGCCTCTTAGGGTTGCTTTTGCCGCAGCCCATAGGACTCTTTTGGAGGACACAGTGCTGGAATTGTCGACCATGTATGTGGATATATGGGTCCTCAGTTGTTCTTTCCCCTGGGGGGAATGGTATCTGTGCACCGCAAATCGCCATGGCTTACGGCCGGGGGAGGCAAGGCCTATTTGAATCTGGAGCAGGATAGGAGAGTGGTCTGAGAGTCCGCTTTCAAGTATACTGGAATCGTGGAGTTGGGGAACTATGGTGCACGACACTAAGAAATAGTCCAGGCGGGATTGGGTACCGTGGACTGGCGACAGGAATGTATATTCTTTGTCTTTTGGGTGTAACCACCTCCAATAGTCAGCCAGGCCTGCGTCAGTGATGAGATCTGTCAGCAATGCCCTGTCGTGATTATTGCCTGTGCCGATCGGTCCCGTTCTGTCTAATATGGCGTCCTGGGCAAGGTTCCAGTCCCCTCCTATAATGTAACGGGTAGTCCCTATTTCAGTCAGGAGGCGGTTTAGCTGTAGGAAAAAAGATCTTTTAGAGCCAGTCGGCGCATAGACTGAGCCTATGCACAGGGAAGTGTCTCCTACCTTCAGTTTTGCAAATACGTATCTCCCCTCCGGGTCATTCCATGTTTTAATGATTGTAACCAGAAGGGTTTTGCGTAGTAAAATCACTAGTACGCATTTGCGAGGGGTGCATCCTCTGGGCCCTCGGTCTCCTGGACAGCAGCTAAAGGAAACCCTTCCCACCCAGCCCCAACTGAGCTTTCTGGCCTCCGTATTGTCCAGGTGGGTATCCTGAATCAGGGCTAAGTCTGCTCTTTTAGATTGGAGAAAGGACAACACCTTTTTTCACTTGTTGTAATTTGTCATGCCATGAACATTCCATGAGATGATTCGTTGTGGGGGTGTCGCGCTGAGGGAAGCTCTTGACATATTGGATGTGGTTGTTAGGTCTCAGCGATTCATAGGATAGTGTGGGGGGTTGTCTTTTTTGTATTGAGGCGGGGAGAGTGTCTTAATGGTATTATGGTGAGGGCAGGAAGGGGGTAGCTGGTGAACGCTGGGTGATCCTACGGGAGGGGGGGAGAGGAGGGTAGGTAGAGCTGAGAGGGAAAGGAAGGGGGGGAGATAGAAAGGAAGGTGGGGGAGAGGAGGCTAGCGGAAAGAAAGGAAGAAAGAAAGAAGGAAAGGGAGAGAGAAAGAGAGAAAAAGAGAGGGAGAGAGACAAGGGACAGGAAAGGGTAGAGATGAGAATAGAATATAGAATAGAGGGGCAAAGTTAGGAGAATTAGGGGCAAAAATTTCCCCTAAGTGGATGATCTGTCGGCTGCGGGTCCATATCCTTTAGGGGCTCCTGGTGCCGACGGTTGGGTTCCTGTCGGGGGCGGGGGAACAAAAGAGCGGCTGCCGTTATCTTTTATTGAGAGGCTTGCTATCTGGCTCCAGAGGGGGGAAGGAGTGTCGTAGATATGTCGCGGAGGTCGTGGGGAGGAATGGCCGTACTGGGGTTATCCTATATCGAAGAGAGAAGGAGGGGGAAGGGGGGAGAGGATTGATATAGGAGGGGAGAGGTATGTGTATTAGTGGTTGGTGTCCAAATAGAGCCTTGTTATGTTAGCGGTGGGAAGGAGAGGGCGGTTAAGTGTGGGCATGGGGGGGGGGTCATTCTATTGACGGATAAGAGCTGATGTTATTCATATAAATATGTTTTCCTGACAATGTAGTGGGGGACCTTCTTGTCTGGGTGTCGCTATTATGCAAGGTTCTATGTTATAGGGACAGTGTGGCGGGTGGGAGGGAAGAGAGGCAGGAGGGAAGGGGGACGGAAGGGGGACGGAAGGGGGAGGGCAGTTTAGGCCTGCAGTGGGTCTGGGGGGATTTCAGAATATACAAGCTTCTACATGTACATACATTGCATTACATCCTGCATTGGTAAAAAAATGTGTTTGTTGCTTAGTGTCATATTATAGCATGGATGGTGTTGAGTTAAATTCTGGGGCACATCGATGATCTATGGGTAGATAGTGGAAGTATACAAATTCTTAGTCTTGGTATAAGCAATATTGACAATATAAACAATGTAAACTCGACGATGGGACAGAGGTAGCATCTATTGCAGTATTACTTCATACTACGTTGAAAGAGAGAGTAGAGGCGAGCGAACAATAGTATCTTAACATCTGCATAGGGTGTAAACCGCAAGCCTATCCTATGCGTAAACAGTGAGTATCAACAAGGTCTGTCTTAGATACTGGAGAGGAGCGCACTCCCTTGAGGCACAATCGTGCGCATGAGTCTCATCCTACACAGGTAATGTCTCCCTAGCTTGACTTCATAACACTACTTGTAAAACATTATGTTTTATATTTTAAAGCAAATCCTTGGCATACGTTTAATCTGTGGAAATAAACGTTTCGTGATCTTAATGTAGGCAATATAAACTCGGCGAAGGACCAAAGGTTGCTTCTGCTACATTGTCGCTGCATTCTGTTGTCTGTTAGAGAAGTATGAGCAAACAGACAGACTATGCATTCGTAGCCTCAGTATGGGGCAGAAACCTGTCCTGTGCTTGAACAGTGAGTATCAATAGAGTCTGGTCTGAGTACAGGTATTGTATTCTCTGAGTTGAGCTATAGGTGTCTTGCATTCTAACATTGCCTTGTATAGTCTCTCATTACAGTATAGGGGACGGGACATATTAGCTCTATAGTAACAATTCTATCAGCGGCGATAAAGGCGATATGGAGCATAAAAGCAGAGTCCGAACAAACACTCATCTGTCCGTCGGGCTGGTGGCAGTCGCACTCTGTGGCTCTCATCGTTGTCTCAGTGAATCCCCTCTATAGCCCCTGTGGCGGAACAATGGCTCAGGTCTCTGCCTCTGGGGCAGTTATCAGGGTCGTACCGGCCCATGTTTCCCTTCTCAGGTCCAGAGGAAGGGATGTGGTCGTCGTCTTCCATAGTGTCATGTGGTTGGTTCAAGGTGGCAGGGTCTTTGGCCTGGTACTGAAAGGAGTCCAAAAAGAGTCTCAGGTCCTCTGGATTGTAGAAGTCTTTGGAAATCCCATTTTTGGTGACCCACATTCTCGCAGGGTCGAAAAGGCCGTATTTCATCTCCAGCTGGCGGAGTCGGGGTCTTAAGTCCAGAAAGGCCTTCCTGCGTTCATTGGTGTCCTGGGAGTAGTCGGCCGTTATGCAGACTTCATATTTGTCTACCCGGAAGGGTCCGTGACTTCGTGATACTTGAAGGAGTTGACGGGTCTGAGTGTGGCATAGCAGGCAGGCAATGATCAGCGGGGTCTTGAGGCCCCGTCAGGGTGCTTCCGGCCCACTCTATGTGCTCGTTGGAATTCCAGCAGCGGGTCGAAGGATATTGAGGTTAGCTTGGGTATAACAGAGCTAAGGAAGGCCTGCATGTCTGGACCCTCTTCATTTTCGGGGATCCCGGGAAGGCGGATGTTATCCCTTCTACTTCTGTCTTCCAGGTCCGTCATTTTGCTCCGTAGATAGGAAAGGTCTTGGTCTTTGTCCTGGATAGTGGACATGTGGGTTTCTTGGATCCCCATGCAGTGTTCCAATCCCGTCACCGAGAGTGGAAGCTTGCGATGTCTGTTCGTATGGATTTGGTCTCCAATGTCAAGGAGGAAATAGAAGAATCCATCCCCTCTATCCGGCGGCTGACAGCGGTAATCTCCTGCAGTATCCGTTCCATAGTTGCAGGTTGATCTCTGTCTGCCATCGTGGAAGGTCGGTTGCGTTGGGGCTGTGTTCAGTCCCGCCGTCGGAGGTGCAGTACGTTTATGTTGGAGCGCCTCTGAGAACAGCAATTGACGTGACGGTTTACCTGTGGGTTTGTGGCCTGACTTGCCTCCGGGCATCTCCGTTCCAGTCTGTGGAAGAGGCCCTATGGGGTCTGAGGCCCTTGTCCTTTCCCTTCTGTTTTTCTCATAGGCTGATGAAAATAAGAGAGCGTGGGCTGGTCACTGCCCGGCCACCTCTGTTAGCGCTGCAGGACTGGGTTCACCACTGTGGGGCTGCTCGTTCTTCTGGTCGTTATATTATTTATTTATTTATTTTCTTTTCAGTGCTGCGAGAGGCCGTTTAGCAGGATCCTCGTCTTATTCATAGGAGACCGTAGGGGTGTTGGTTTATTCACCTTGTGGTGGCAAGGAGGTCTCTGGCTATGGAATTAATGTCCGTGCCATTGCGATTATGTGGTTGGTTGGGTGACTAGGAGAAGTAGCCAGTGTTGGTCCGTATCGGTACTTCGGTGCTTCGGTACTTCGTTGCCCCCTTATGTCTCCGTGAGGGTGGATGCCCTTCCCTCTCTGTTTGCCTGTTACTGTTCCCTGATGGTGGAAGGGAGACCGGGGAAGGAGGTTGCTGTGCCTAGGTGTGCAGCCCTGCTCTTCTGGTTACTGATGATGGGAGAGGGCTGTGGCCCTTGTACCTGACAGGCCAGTTCGTTCAGGCCTCATAAGGTGTGGCTCCACCCCCTGTCTCGGCCTGTCCTCTCGATGTGTAGTGGTTCCTGCTAACGTTGTCTCTGGGCCCTCTCCCTTGAGGTCAGGGCTCCTTAAGTTTTTGGGGGAACTCCGGGGGCCTTATGCTGCCTTTTGCAGTGGCTATTGTGAGTCCGCCGTCTTCCCTCCATCCAGAGCCGGCTCCAGCGCTCTGGGGATGGTAGGGAGGGGGTCAGGGGGGAGATGCGGCGTCCAGAGGTCAGTGCGGTGCTGTGGGCACTGTTGGCCAAGATTGGGAGGGGGGGGCGCTGTCTCCCTCCTGCCTGGCCGATTCTCTCCGGCCTCTGGAGACGCGACTCCTTCCCGAGTCAATCCCTGCCTGGCGAAGTGCGTGGCGGTCTTCCCCGCTGCTGTTGCTGTTCCTTTTTCACAAGGATCGGGTCCCCAGTGGTTCAGGGAGCCTCCGGAGGACTTTTATCGTGCTTTGCGACGGCCGCAGGGCCCCCGCCGCCCCCACGAGTCCGCCTCGGCACAGAGCTCCTGGGTTAGGCGGCCATCTTCGCTTGCGGTCCGGCCACGCCCCCACATTCATGTGTTTTAAAGCACTTGTTAAGGTTGGCTTTACTAATCCACTCAGCTATCCACATAAAATATAGGGACATATTTAAGAGCCCCTAGCACGATTTTAACGCCACCTTAGGGTAATTTTGTTTTTAACGCTAATGTGACGTTAGAAGGCCTAAAACGCCATGCCATATTTACAAAGTGGTGCAATGCATGCATTGCGCCACTTTAAAACCCTTTGCACTACATTATGACTGCGCCAGGCATAATGTATGCAAAGGGGGCATCCCCCCGTTAGCGGGGGGCCAAACAAATGGCGCAATAAATCTGACAGATTTCTTTGGATCATTTTGTTCTGGCACTTTTAACGCCTGCTCAGGGTATGCATTAAAAGGAGGCTTCCATTGGTTACAGTGGGCCTCTGAGTGCTTTGGAAGATTAACGCCAACATTTTTTATGCTAATCCTGCAAAGCGCTGGACTAGCATAAAAAATTCTGATGCTAGTCTCCTAACTACCGCCGTGGTGCGCTGTGTTTTAAATATGATGCACACTTGGTGGTGTTAGGGGGGGCACTAAGGTGTGCAAGGAGCAGAGCTACTTTTCTTAAATTTGCACCATAGTTCTGTTTTTTGCAGCAGGCATATTAACTCTCTATGCTACTTTATGGTGAGTCAAAGCTGGCACTAGGCAAAACTCCCATCTCTCTCCCTAGAAGGAACATTAATCACAAGAGTTATCTTGACATTTTAAGTGTTTCCTGAGTCTGTACACACAAGAAACTTTTCAGCAGGTGATTTTAAATCGCAAGTTTCTGAACTTATTGCTAAACACAGCGCCACCCTGAGTTCAGCGCCGGTGCGGCTGCACAGCTCACACCGCCCAAAAGACGGCCCTGCTTTTGAGCATAACGCTATGAGACAGCATGAAAGAAAGGTAAAGGAAAATGTGGATGTTTTGCAAGTTCAAATGTTTCAGCATGATTTGTCATAGGAATATTATACAGGATGACTTTCATTTGTTAGGCCAAATAGAATTCAGTTGTCCATTATGGGTAACAAATATATCTTGGAGTTTGGGGTGTTTTTTTTGGAAAGGACTTAGTGGGTCACGTATTGGTGGTAAAATGGTTCAGTTGACACACTGTTAGAAGTTCCCCTGACAATGAACACATGAAGAAAATGAGTTCCAGGAGTTTTGGATTCACATTTTGGTGGTGAAAATCGCACAAATGTGAGACTGTTGAAGCAGCACTCAACCCAGCACTGTGTGCTGTGAAACCTGTTTGTGGTGAGGCAGGAAAACACATTTGAAAGGGTTTTCTTGTTTGACATTAGTTTGATGAGAGCTGAAATATGGGAGGCCGGGGGTAGGGGGGACTTTTCCAGCTAGGAAGTGGGGGGAAGACAGGGGAGTTTGAGGTAGGGGTTATAGTCCAAGGGGTTTTGGGGCAGCAGCCGACCCCCGGGAGGGGGTTTAGGTGCCATTTTGTCTAGGTGACACAGTGGGTGGGCCAGAATAGTATTCTGTCCCCGGGTCAGAGAGTAGTTTGTTCACATTACCACATTTACATTACTCTTCATTTGCTATTTCCTTTGCGGTGGGTTGTGATCATACTTACCCTCCTTTTTTCTGTACACTGTAGGAAGCTGGTTCCCTATATAGTGCACTAAAATGAAGTACATTGTGCAGAGTGTCCAGTGGATCCCCTATGGTTTGCAGAGACAGAAATAGATAGGTCTAGTGCCTTTTTGTGGTAGTGAGGGCAAACAGCTAGGCTTATCAAGGAGTCGTGTTAAGCATTTGTTGTACTGACAAAGGCAATAAATGAGACACAGAATCAAAGTATAAATCCTAGACCAATTTAGAAAAATAACAGTTGCTTTTATACATGCTTTGAACATAAGAACTTTGTTACAAGGTAAACAGTTTTTGAATTAAAAATACTTTGTTGTTTCAAAATCGACACTCAATTTAAAGAGGCTTTAATGTTAACCTATGGAAGGAAAACAAGAATGCAGTTTCTCAGGTAAGTACATAACTTACAACCCTAGTCTTCAGGGCTTCAGGCTGGTACCGAGCAAGGTTCAGGTTGGTGCAAAGAGTGTACCCACAGTGGCACAGGGACGGCTGGGTGGCAAGGTCGAAGTCAGAGTCGGTACCCAATGATTGTCAATGGAAAATTAGGAGGGTTGGGGGGGTGGCTGAAGATGCACTGCTCGAAGGTAAGTGCAGGTGGTGTAAGAGGTTGATCTCTGGGGAGTGAGGCAAGCACCAGAGGGGGTGGGGGCATAAGGCAGCACCCAACGTACACCCTCAGCAGCACTGGGACGGCCGGGTGCAGTGTGCCAACACAGTGTTGGGTGCCCAATGCTATCCAATGGAGACGGGGCATCTGCTGCAGCAGTACTGCTTACAGGTGAGTAGAGCAGGGTCAGGGGTGATATCCTAGGGTTGAAGCAAGGACAAGAGGGGCCTCAAGGCAGCACCAAACATACAGCCTTAGTGGCACGGGCGGCCGGGTGCAGAGTGCCAACACAGTGTTGGGCTCCCATTGTTAGTCTATAAAGGAGATCACGTTCAGAAATGGGCTGCAGACTTTGGCCAGGGGGCTGGAAGTGGTCACCACACAGCTGCCCAGGTAAGTGAAGATGCCAGGGGTTGTAGGGACACCAGTGGTCTAGCTCCCAAAGGCCCATTGGCTCCGGGTGCAGGGGTGTCTTTTTTCATTGGAAACAGCTTACTGGGTAGGTCGCAGTCGGGGAGCCCTCAGATTTAGGCTGCAGGCGTTGCTGTGGAGTCCGGCAGGGATCAGCCCACAATGGACTCTAGGTCAAAACTGCGGGGAAACCTTCACTGGAATGGTGGACCACTTGGACTCGGGCCGTGGGCGTTGGGTGCAGAGGCGGTTGCAGGTGGCGGTTTCTCAGTTCCCTTTGGCAGACTTCTTCTTTCTTCTTTGGAGATATTTCTTTTGGACAGAAGCGCTATCCACAGGAATATTTGTTCTTTATTGAAGCCAGACAGTCCTCCAAAGGCTTTGGAGGTCGATGGGCTTCAGGGCAGTTGTCTTCTGGGTGCAGGTTCTTTCAAGGCTGCAGACAGGTTGTAGGGATGGAGCCAAGTCAGTTGGTATCTTCAGTCTTCTCTGCTGGGCGACATCTACAGTGTCCGGCTATTCTTACATCAACAGGAATCTGATTCTAGGGTTCAGGCGTGCCACCTAAATACTAAATATAGAGGTGTTACAGGGAGTGCCAGGTGGTAGCCAATGGGCTACTCACATTTAGTGACACTACACCCTTCCTATGACCACTTCCTTTGGGAGGTGGGTATAGCCCTAACCCTATTGGCCTAATGCCTTCCACACAAGATGGAGGAATTTCAAAGGTAGTGTCCACTTCAGCTCGTCCACCCTAGGGGTGGGACTGGCATGGAGTGGGCACTCCTCCTAATTTAACTAACTTTCCCGCCAGTCCTGCCGCCAAGAGTGGGGTCAAGAACTGGGGATTGGCCTCTTCCACCACTTGTGGAAGCCTGGGTCGAATTTCAAAGGCAGCAAGGCCTTTGAAGCACCCTGCCCTAAAATGTTTATCCTGCTTGGGAGAGAAGGTCAGACCTCTGCCCAGAGCAGGGCTTTATTCTAGCCCTTGATCATTGGCTTTCACCTCAGGGGGCCAGAACTCTGTATAAAGTGACTGCACTGTTTCTGACCAGTCAGTGTCCACTTACGGAGTTGGTAGGTTGCAAGGGGGCACCTCTACGGTGCCCTCTGAGTGCACGTATTAATAAATCCATTACTGGATTCAGCGAGGATTTATTATTATGAGAGGTTTGATACCAAACATCCCTATTGTCAGTGAAGCCATTATGAGGGAGGCTCGTAATGACCGGTGTCCAGCACCTGTACTTAAAACAGCGGCACTATTTACTTACTAGGTCTGCGAATCGACAGAGACACAATAGGGGCATAGCTCATGCAGGTATGCCCTCATATGTGATATATAATGTACCCTGAATTTAGGGTTGGAAGGCCTGCCAGAGGGGTGTCTTATATATGTTCATGCAGTGTGCAGGGCACAGGGAACACAGGCTGTGTGCCATGTCGTGTTTTCATTTTAGGTCTGCATCAAGACACCCAGCCTACGAAGGCAGCACTGTGGGCACTTTGTGAGAGGGTCCCTTAGGGCAGCACAATGTGTGCTGCAGCCCTCAGGGGCGTTCCTTTAGTACCCAACACCCTAGGTACCAGGGGAACCATTTACTAGGGACTCACAGTGGCAGCTAAAGGTTTGCTGATTGTGAAAAACGACTGTGCAGTTTTAGGGAAAGAGATCTGGCACTGGGAAACTATTTAGTAGGGACCCACTGTACTTTAAGTCAAAATTGCACCAGAAATCAGGCAAAAAGTGTGTGTGGGGGTGGCCATTGTAGGAAGCTGGCCTGGTGTGTGGTATTATCACCTTATACCAGGTCCAGGTATCCCCTATTAGTGAGGTGTAGTCTGTGTCAGGGAAGCCAGGTTCTCTAGAGGTAGCTGTGGATGAGCAGCCAAGACTTATCTAGGAGACATGCAAAGCTTATGCAATACCACTATAGTCACATGGCACTTACACACATGAAAGAACCGCACAGTGTTACAAAAATGAAGGTACTTTACTTTAGTGACACAAATACTAAAATACAGGCAATACCCCAACTGGAGGTAAGTAAAACACACTATTGTATGTACAGTAGCAGTCAGGAATTAGCACAGAATGCAATAGAAAACAGTGAAAGCAATAGACAATACTGAAGGCCTGGGGGTGGGGACCAAACCATATACTAAGTAAGTGGAATGCGAAAGTCGGGCCCCCACCCAAGGAAGTAGAATCGGTAGAGGGAAGCTGGAGGAACTAGGAAACCCACAAGGTAGGAATCAGAGTGCCGCCCAGCAACCAGGAGAAAAGAGTTAAGTAGCTGGTTCTTCCCAAACCCACAAAAAGGACTTCAGAGAAGGATATTACAAGACCCAGACAAGACTGCAAGAAACCAAAGATGGATCCTGGAAGAGGAAGACCTGGAAAAGAAAGGGACCAAGTCGTCCTGGTTCACACAGGAGCCACTACCCACCCGTCTGTGGATGCAGGATCTGGTCGATGGTGTGACTAAGACGGTCAGCAATGCAGTCCTGGAGCAGGTGAAGAGTTCCTGAGTAATAAAGTCGTTGTCCCACGCTGGATGAAGAATTGCAGTCAGTCAGTGGTGTGGGAAAACCACCAACAAGCCTTGGCAAAAATGAGTGTTGCAAATGAAGAAAAGTTGAGCTGCAAGGTCCAGGGAGATTCAACCCATGGAAGGGAGACCCAGGTGACCCTCAGCAGCCAGGAGAGTCCAAAGAAGAGGAGGCAGTTCCCACAGATGACCCGCAGACAGCAAGCACAGGAGTCGCAGTGAGGCCCGTGCAGCACACCTAGAAAGGAGTCCCACATTGCAAGAGAAGCATGCAGAGGGCTGTGCGTCTCAGGGACGTGCTGTGGGGTGGGGCTACATGGAACCTGAAGATCCCTTGGAGGAGATGCCAATAAGCCTTGGTAGCTGCAAGAGATGCAGTGCATGGGGGTACTGTTCTGCCTCCAAAGTTGTACAGCTGGCAGAGAGGACCAAGGGGGCCACTCCAGGCCACCACCCTTGATGCAGGATCCACGCTGCTCAGGAAGAGATGAGATCCACGCAGCCGGTTGTCGTAGTTGGTGCCTGTAGATGCAGGGGAGTGATTCCTTCACCCCGAGGGAGATTCCTTCTTGCTTCTTGGTGCAGACTGAAGACTTGCCACCCTCAGAAGGTGCACAGCTGGGGAAATGTTGCTGTTGCTGGAATGAGCCAGAGAAACAATGTTGCAGAGCAGAGTCGTCACTGTAGCTGCAGATTGTAGGTTCCTGTGGGGTCTATATGCTGTTCCAGTGGCCAGAAGTTGAAGTAAACATTGCAGAGGAGTCCTGCTGGAGTCTTGCACATCGAATCTGAGGACCCACCCAAGAGGGATACCCTAAATTGCCCAGGAAGGGGGATTGGTCTCCTAGCAAGGTGACTACCTATCAGGAGGGGCTGTGACATCACCTGCCTGACCTGGCCACTCAGATGTCCCAGAGGCCTCTGCTCACCTTGGATTCAAGATGGCAGAATCAAGTGGCCACCTGGAGGAGCTCTGGACACCACCCCTGGGGTGGTGATAGACAGGGGAGTGGTTACTCCCCTTTCCATTGTCCAGTTACCTGCCAGAGCAGGGCGTGTAGGTCCCTGAACTGTTGCAGACTGGTTTATGCAAGAAGGGCACCAAATATGCCCTTCAAAGCATACCAGTGGCTCGAGGAGGCTACCCTTCCCAGGCCATGTAACACTTATTTCCAAAGGGAGAGGGTGTTACCTCCCACTCCCAAAGGAAATCCTTTGTTCTGCCTTCCGGGGCTTGAGCTGGTCAAGCAGCAGGAGGGCAGAAATGCATCTGAGGGGTGGCAGCAGTGTGGGCTGCCTGGAACCCCCCAGAAAACTGGTAGGAGCAATGCTGGGGGTCCTCTAAAGGGCCCCCCAGAGTGCATGGAATCATACAACCAATACTGGCAACAGTATTGGGGTATGATTCCGACATGGTTGATACCAAACTTGCCCAGGTTCGGAGTTACCATTATGTAGCTAGACATAGGCAGTGATCTATGTCCAGTACACGCGTAAAATGGCGTCCCCACACTCACGAAGTCCAGGAAAATGGAGCTGAAGTTTACGGGGCACCTCTGCTCATGCAGGAGTGCCCTCACACACAGGTACCTGCACCATGCCCTCTGGGCTAGAAGGGCCTACCATAGGGGTGACTTATAGTGACCTGAAGTGAAATGGCGCATGCACCTTTTCACGCAGGCTGAAATGGCAGGCCTGAAGACACATTTTACATGGACTTCCATGGGTGGCATAATACATGCGGCAGCCCATAGGAAACCCCTGGTGCCCCAATGCCCTGGGTACAATATATTAGGGACTTTAATGTGGGCACTACTATGCCAAATGTGGGGTGTGTGAAATCCAAGGCAACCAAATTTAGAGGGAGAGAGCATAGTCACTGGGGTCCTGGTTAGCAGGGTCCCAGTGAACACAGTCAAAACACACTGACATCAGGCAACAAGTGGTGGTAACCATGTTAAAAAGAGGCTACTTTCCTACAACCATTTCCCTACATGACCCCATCCTAAACGAAAGAGGATGAAGCTAACCCTTCCCAGGAGAGTCATCAGTTGCCTGAGAGGCCTGGCATCAGATTGAACTAGGAAGTGAGAACCAAACAAGTATAGTCTCAGTTTCATCAGGGATCAAACCACAGTGAAGGCTTCCCTCTCAATGGCACTCCAACACTGCTCTCTGGGGAGTAACCTCCTGCTAATGAAAGAAACAGGTTGGTCATGGCCATCAATATTGATTTGAGACAGGACTGCTCCTATCCCATGTTTAGAGGCATCTGTCTGCACAATGAACTGCTTAGAGTAATCTGGAGCTTTTGGAACAGGTGCAGAGCACATTCTTCTTTCAGGGTGTCAAAGGCCTGTTGACAGCTGACTGTCCAGTTTACCCTTTTGGGGCATATCTTTGGGTTTAAGTTCTGTGAGGGGTGGGACACAATGGTGCCATAGCCCTTCACAAATCTTCTGTAATACCCAGTCAAGCCAAGGAGTGCCGTGACTTGGGTCTGTTGGAGCTAACCATTCCAGAATAGTCTGGGTCTTGGGTTGGAGTAGCTAAACTTGGCCTCCACCTACCAGGTGTTCCAAGTATACAACTTGACTCTGCCATATCTGGCACTTACCTGCCTTTGATAGTGAGGCCTGCACTTCTCAGAGCCTCAAGGACCTTTCTGAGGTGGATCAGGTGATCCTGCCAGGTAGGGCTGAAGACAGCAATATCATCTAGATATGCTGCAGTAAAGTTTTTCTAATAGACCAGGGACTTTGTTCACCAACCTCTGGAAGGCGGCAGGGACATTCTACAGACCAAAGGGCATAACAGTGAACTGATAATGGCCATCAGGAGTGGTGAATGCAGATCTTTCTTTTGATCCTGGGGTTAGGCCTATTTGCCAGTGCCCTGGTGTGAGATCAGAAGTACTCAGATATTTGGCTGCTCCCAATGAGTTAATCTATTTTTGGAATTGTGTAGGCATCTCTATTGGTCAGTGCATTGAGACCTTTATAGTTCAGACAGAACCTCATCTCTTTTTTCCACCCTGGGAATGAGGTTTGGAGACTAGCACAACTTGGCTGGCCCAGGGGCTCTCTGGGTGCTCAATAACTCCCAATTCCAACATCTTGCTGACTTCAGCTTTGATGCTCTCCTTGATATGGTCAGATTTTCTCTATATTTATTTCTTGGCAGGTTAACTGTCCCCAGTGTCCACATCATGGGTATACTAGGTAGCTCTGCCAGGGGTCAACGAGAAGATTTCAGCAAACTGGTGCAAGGCCTGCCTGCAGTCTGTCTGCTGTTTGGCAGAGAGGGTGTCTGAAAAGACTACTCCCTCCACTGAGCCATCCTTGGGATTGCTGGAGAGGAGATCAGGGAAAGGCTCACTGAATTTCCTGTAACTCATCTGTTACCATGAGCATGGTCAGCTCAGCTCTGTCATTGTAGGTGTTCAGGCGGTTTATATGGATTATCCTCTTGGGGTTCCTGCAAATACAAAGTTCACCATATAGGTGACTTTGCCTTTCTTTTCTAAGATTGGGTAGGGTCCACTCCACTTATCTTGGAGAGCCCTAGGGGCCACCGGCTCCAATACCCATACTTTCTGCCCAGTTTGATATACAACCAGTACAGCTTTTTGGTTGAACCAGAGCTTCTGGAGCTCTTGGCTGTCCTCAAGGTTTATGTTTGCTTTTTTGATGTTATTGGCCATCCTTGAACGAAGGCCAAGCATATAATCTATTATGTCCTGCTTGGGCTCTCTGGGAGGTCTCTCCCACCCTTCCTTTACAAGGCAAAGTGGTCACCTAACAGGATGCCCAAACAAAAGGAGAGAAACCTACTACCTTCTGTGGCACTTCCCTGTAGGCAAAAAGTAGGCAAAGAAGTAGGACATCCTATCTCCTTCTGAGTTTTTCAGGGACCTCATCAATCATGCCTTTGAGAGTCTTGTTAAATCTCTCAATAAGGCCATTGCACTGGGGATGATATGGGGTTGTGAATTTATAGGCCACACCACATTCAGCCCACATGGACTTCAGGTAGCCAGACATGGAGTTGTACCTCTGTCTGACACCATTTCCTTAGGAAAACCCACTCTGGTAAACATACAAATGAGGGCTCTAGATACTGCGGGTGCAGAAGTAGTCCTTAGGGGGATTGCTTCAGGGTAACTGGTGGCATGATGCACTACCACCAGTATAAATATGTTCCCTGATGCTGCTGAAGGGTCAGGGAGACCAACAATGTCAATCCCAACCCACTGGAAGTGGAATTGAGGGAGCCTTTGGTTGGCCACCTGTCTTGCCACTTGCTTGGCAGATGGCACATGAACTGCAAAAATCCTTTACTTTCTGGGACATGCCTGGCCAGTATAAGTGGTTGAATAACCAACTCCAAGTTTTTGTCTGGCTAAAATGCCCAGTTAAGCGGATGTCATGGGCCAATGTTAGGAGGAACTCTCTGTTTACTGAGGCAGTACCGGTCTCCTGGTGGCACCAGGTTTAATGTCTCTGACCTCAGTATACAGGAGCCTCTTCTCCCAATAGGTCTTGTGAGTATCAGTAACAATACCTTTTTCCTATGCAGCAGCCTGCTGCCTCAGGCCTTCAAGAGTGGGACATGTTTGTTGTCCCTGGCTCAGATCTTCCGTAAAGGGGGTCCCCCTGGTCCTTAGAGCTCTACTGTGTAAGGCCCAAGCTCCTGAGGCTCAGTTCACTCTAGGTCTGTTAGGTCTTCTCGCTGAGAGAGCCTGCTGTGTGATCTATTTGGAAGGTGGTCCCCCAGTCTTCCTGCCTTTTCTCTTGGTAGGTTTGGCCATTATCCCAGGCTTCAACTCTACTTTTTCACCCTGTGCTTTGCTCTGTGCTCAGGTTTTGATGTACACCCACTCCGGGATGTCTAGTGTAGCTGCATTGGTCTTTCTTTCTACCTCAGCCCAGGCTGAGGACTCCAGAACATTCCCTAGCAGGTATAGCAGGAGATACCACTACCTTCTTTAGGCCAGTAAACCCTCCCCATTCTAAGGATACCATTGACATGGGATAGACCTTAGCCTGGTTGTCAGTATTGAAGACAGTATGTGTCTCTCCAGGAAGATTCTGATCTGAGGACACCAGTTGCTTGGTCACCATGGCCATGGTGACATGAGCACCAATGTCTCTCAGTGCTTCATCTTGAATCTAATTGACATGAGGCTGTTGTCTCCAGACTACTGGGCCAGACAGCCAGGGCAGCTACATCCATCCCACCCTCTGAGACTAAAGTTGCCTCATTAGGCTCACTGATATGGTCAGGGCCTACTTGGAATCCCATCTAGAGACTCAGCACTGCATTTACTGCAGGTGCATTAGAGGCATTCTTTTTGTTAGAACAATTAACACATCCAGTTTGGTGTCCATTGGTTTTGCAGGTCTGGCACCAAGCCTTTCTGGGATACCAATTTTCCCCTTGTACCCACACTTGGGCTGGGAAGAGTCTCAGGGCCCACCCTCCTGTGCAAGTTTTTGCAGGCCTTGAGAAGACTTTGTATTTGTCCTGTGTGTAGTTACCCTCTTTCCCTTGTGGGGGCTTTTTGGGCTCCTTCTTATGCCTACCCCCACCAGTGGAAGTTTTGGTCACCCTTGTTTTTTTTTTCCAGTGGTCTGCCTTCTTCCCCAACTCTTGAGGAGAAAGTGGACCTAGGTCTACCAGGTACTGGTGCATCTTTTCTTGAACACAATTTCTCGGCAGATGCTCTTTTATCATTAGATTGTAAAGCCCCTCATAATTATGCACATTGTTACCTTTTAACCAGCAACCTAGGGTTTTCACTGAGAAGTCCACAAAATCAACCCAGGACGGACTGGGTTTTTTGAGTCTCCCTGAATTTGATTCTGTACTCCATAGGAGTCAGCCCAAATCCTTCAATAAGAGTAGCCTTTGTGAGTTCATATGAGGTTGCATCTGCCTCATTCAGTGTGAGGAATCTACCACTAAACTTTCCTGAGAACAGTTCCCAAAGGAGAGCTCCCCAGTACTCTTTCTTACATTTTCACTTCATGATGTCATCACCTTCCTCATATTGGGGACAATCCCTTTGGGGATTTTAGAGTCATGGTTTTCTACTCTGTCCCTATTCATGATATTGCTGCCTCCATTCAAGGGTGCTAAACCCATTTCTTCTCTTTTCCTCTCTTTAGCTAAGATACTGTGTTCCAGGTCCAGTCACTTAGCTAACCTCTCTAAGAGGGAATCGTCAGAGATTCTATCTCTGGATCTTGAGGAACCTGAACCATCTTCACTAGAGGAAGGTGTCCTAGACATCTGGGGTACATGTACTCTACTTCAAGTCGAGGAGCGTCCCTTTCTTTCTCCTCACTTGGGTTGTCCTAATATTGTGCTACAATATCAGTGGCCTCATCAGTGGGATGGGCCTGGTCATACTCTGCGAGGAGCTCCTGAAGCCTTGCACTGGTAGGGTTTGAACCTTGTTTTTTATATTGAAACCCTTACAGAGGGCTCTTAACTGCTTGTGAGAAAGCTTAAGGTATGGGGTGACATTGCGCTCCACCACCATGTCTTCTGTGGTACTCATTATTTCCCTAAAGTGTGGCCCTTTTGAGCTAGAGGAAAAAAAAAAACCTAACACAAGTTTTTACAGTCCTAACGGAAGTTCGTTTTTGAGTTTTACTGTTAAGCTACAGGGACCTAACCAGGGCCCTAACAGTTACTTTTAGTGATTTCGAAAAATTACCCAATTGAAGAAATGCAATTTAACTAAAGGCAGTTTGGGGATTTACTCATGTAGTCACTTATTGACCAAGTGGTATCAGCAAATACAAAGTTGCGGACCCCCACCGCTGTTTCACCAATCTAGGAAGTTGGTGTTCTTTATAGTGCACTAAAATGAAATATACTGTGCAGAGAGTCCAGTGGATCGCCAAAGGTTTGCAGAGGCAGAAATAGATAGGTCTAGTGCCCTTTTTGTGGTTGTGTGGGCAAGCAGCTAGATTCATCAAAGAGTTGTGTTAAGCATTTGTTGTACTCACAGAGGCAATAAATGAGACACACTCAAAGTATAAATCCGAGACCAAATTAGAATAATAACAGTGGCTTTTATATATGCTTTGAACCCAAGACCTTTGTTACAAGGTAAACAGTTTTTAAATTAAAAATACTTTGTTGTTTCAAAATCGACACAGTGCACCTTTCAGAGCCTTCAATACTAACCTATAGAAGGAAAACAAGAATGCAATTTCTCAGGTAAGTACACAACTTATAACCCCAGTCTTCAGTGCTTGAGGCTAGTACTGGGCAAGGTTCAGGTTGGTACCAAGAGTGCATCCACAGTGGCGCAGGTGCCAAGAATGAGGTTGGAATTGGTGCCCAATGACTCAATTGAGACTGGGGGGAGACTGAAGATGTGCTGCTCCCAGGTAAGCACAGGCGGTGTCAGAGGTTGGTCTCCAGGGGTTGAGGCAAGCACCGGCAGGCCACAAGGCAGCACAAAACTTACACCTTCAGTGGCATGGGGCGGCTAGGTGCAGTGTTTCAACACAGCGTCGGGCTACCAAGGTTTGTCAATGCAGGAGATCACTTTCAAAAACGAGCTGCAGGCTCTGGTCAGAAGACCTGGAGAGGTCAGCCCAAAGCTGCCCAGGTAAGTTAAGATGCTAGGGGCCGTAGGGACACCAACGATGTAGGTCCCCAAGGCCCACGGGTGTCTTTTGGAGTCAGAAACAGCTTTCCGGGCCAGTCGCAGTCAGGGGGAGCCCTTGGATTTAGGATGATGGCTTTGCTGTGTAGTGCGGCAGGGATCAGGCCACAATTAACTCTGGGTCAGAAGTGCTGGGGAACCTTCACTGGACAGGTGGGCCACTGGGACCCGAGCCATGTGCTCCAGTGCAGAGATGGCTCCAGGCGGCAGTGTCACGGTTCCTCAGGCAGACTTCTTTCTTCTTTGGTAATGTTTCTTTTGGACAGGTCCACTGTCCACAGGAGTTTGCATTCTTTATCGAAGGCAGGCAGTCCTCCCAAGGCTTTGGAGGTCACTGGGCTGCAGGACAGTCGTCTTCTGGGCGCCAGTTCTTTGAAGACTTCAGACAGGCCGGTAGGGCTGGGGCCAAGTCAGGTAGTGTCTTCAATCTTCTTTGCTGGGTGACTTCTGTGGTGTCCGACTCTTCTTAGATTGAGAGGAATCTGATTCTAGGGTTCACAGGTGCCACCTAAATACTGAATTTAGGGGCGTTCCAGGGAATGGAAGGTGGTAGCCAATGGGCTACTCACCTTTAGGGTGACCACACCCTTCCTATAAACACTTCCTTTGGGAGGTGGGCATAGCCCTAACCCTATTGGCCTAATCGCTTCCACACAAGATGAAGGAATTTCAAAGGTAGTGTCCACGTCAGCTCATCCACCCTAGGTGTTGGACTGACAAGGAGTGGGCACTCCTCCTAATTTACTTAATTTTCCCACAAGTCCTGTCACCAAAAGTGTGGTCAGGAACTGGGGGGTTGGCATCTTCCACCATTTGTGGAGTCCTAGCTTGCATTTCAAAGGCAGCAAGACCTTTGAAGCTCCCCGCCCTGGAATGTCCATCCTGCCTGGGAGAGGAGGCCACACATCTGCCCAGGGCAGGCCTTTGTTCTGAGCCCTCGAGGGAATAGGCTCTCCCTTCAAGGGGCCAGAACTCTCTCTAAAGTGGCTGCACTAGTTCTGAACAGTCAGTGCCCACTCTAGGACTTGGTAGGTTTGAAGGGGGCACCTCTAAGATGCCCTCTGAGTGCATGTATTTGTTAGGGTTTGTGCACAGCAAAGAGCATGTCCCCTCTCACTGCACTAGTGGGTTCTGTAATAGCTCCCTTTTAAACTTACTATTGAAAGCTTTTCTTGTTATCTCACCTCCCCCCCCCTACGCTTCTGTGTATGTTGTTTAATGTGCTGTTTTGTTTACACATTGGGCCTTGCTTTTACCAAGGCTTCTTTAAAAACACTCCTCCCTAGGCCATGTGTTAATTCAACTCATTTGCATAATAACTGAAACTCTGCACACCTTTCAAGAACATGTGCAGCATGCGAGGACCACACCCAGCTCTTCAAACCACACCCAGCTCTGCTCACCTTTCAAGAACATGTACAGCATGTGAGGACCACACCCAGCCCTGTCTATAAAAGGCAGCCCCCGAGCCTCACCCAGTGCTTGTGCTCGTCTACCTCCCGCTTACCTGAGAACAGATCCCTCGGCGCTGGCACTCCTGCTCTCTACAGACTTTCATGGGCTTCAATGGGCACAGCTGCTGACTCTTCCTTCTGCCGGTTTCCGGTTCCTCCTTGCCTCAGCCTCTCTCCTACAAGCAACCTGCAAAAGAGAAAGAAGACAAGGTTAGACTGATCAGTATCTCTTGCCAGCAACAAGTAAGTGCAAAACCTTTTATTACCTGAAAGAACTTTGACAACAATTTCTGGATTCGTGTATAGACAATTTGAAACAAGATACCTTCCACGAACATTGTGATTCAAACTCTTTGTTACAAGAAAACTTTGCGGAACTTTGTGAAGCAAACATTGTTTTTTAATGGAACTTTTAAGAACCATTAACAGCAAGGCAAACACTAAATCAAGGACTTGCACAAATTACATGCTGTATTTTGATGTAAAAGTACAGTATTTGTTTTATAAAAGATTCTGGAAATATGGGAAAAGTGAGTCTGCTATTGGGAATTTAGGCTTTAGTTATATTAAGATGAATGTTTGATATTGGTAATTCTGATAACGGTATTTGTTTAATGTTTTAGAAGCTTTACAGTAATAGAAAGCACATTCCAGAGCAGTAACACATTCCAAACCTGGAAACTAGAGACCAGGATCCAAGAGGTACTTTTAGAAGAGAATTTCTAATAAATAAAGGGATAGTCAGGAACCCATTTAGGAATAGGTTGCACTTATCTGTTCTTTGTTTATGTTTCATTAGGCACCAGTTTCTGCAGAAGTCAGAAAGGGCTGCAGATTTGTGCAGCACTTCAACAGTGGAAACGCAAGAACGGTGTTGTCTCTCTATTTTATTTTATCCACTTCCCCCCTTCCCTTGAGCTTCTGTTCTTAGTGCACTGTGTTAAAAACTAGTGTGCTGGAACAAGCAGTTTCAGGGTGGGGTCGGATTGTCTTCAACCTCCATCAGAACTGAACAAGAACTCAGGTGAGCTGGGCATTGACAGAAGCACAAGCCTTAAAAAATTTCAGTTCTGGTGGACGATGAATACCGGGGAAGAAATAGAGGGCATTGACGTCACGGATATGGCGCAGGCCCTAAATGAGGACTTGGCTCATAATGAATCAGTGTCTGGCATCTTGCAACATATGCAAGAGGAAATAGAGAGATTAAAGATAGAGAATACCTCTTTAAAACAGGATTTAAGCAGGTATAAATTTAGGGGATCTCAGTGGAACACAGCTTTTACGCCTTTGTTTAAAACCTCCTCAGAGACAGGGGCGCCATCAAAACATACAACTTTGCCTCCCCCAGTTGAGGTTACTGTTAATGTTCCTAATGCTGTGCCCTTAGCAGCACCTGAACGTTTTCATGGAGATAGTAACAAATTCCATGTTTTTATCAATCAATGTCAATTACACTTCGTTTGTAAGCCACAACAGTTCCCTACTGATGCTACGAAAGTGGCATTCGTCTTGTCTTATTTGGGTGGCACAGCAGCCAATTGGTCAATTCCTTTCGTGGATAGAGATGATCCCATCCTCCATAATTGGAATCAATTTAAACGTACCATGACCAGCCTTTTTGCAAAACACACTTTCATGCAGGCAAGTGATAATGAGCTTTTAAATCTTAAACAAGGTAACAAGGATTTATTGACCTATCTCACTAGTTTTAATCGTTTACTCACCGAGACACAGTGGCCAGAAGAAAAGCGTGTTTCCCTTTTTTATAAAGGTTTGAGAGACGAGTTAAAAGACGCGCTGGCTCATATCGTTGATTTGCCAGAAGACTATTCGGACTTTGTAGATTTAGTTGTGAAATTAGAACATAGACTAGGAGAAAGAAAGGGAGATAAATACAAACTGGAATCACGGTTAACTTTTATTAGACACGAGAAGAAAGACACAGATAATAAACTCCCTGAACCTGAGCCTATGCAAATAGGGACACTCAGAGGTCCACTCACATCAGAGGAAAAAGAAAGAAGGAGAAAACTTCAATTATGTTTATATTGTGGCAGGGCAGGTCACTTTGTCAGAGAATGTCCAGTAAAGCCTAAAACTCCACGAAAGGGTGCTGTTTCCTCCACCTCCTCAACTGAATCGGGAAATGATTAAGCTCGACAAGGGGAGAGGTTACTTGTTCGAGAAAACATCTTAATCAAACCTCTAATGCTGCAGCCTTCATGGTACCGCACATACCTAGACATTTCATAATTCAGGTCGTTTTAATTGTTACTACCCAAGTGAGGCATTCTCTCCCTGTCCTACTGGACTCAGGCGCGACAGGAAATTTTGTGGATAATAAGTTAGCTGAAAACTTAGGACTTCCTATGTGCCTAAAGCCTTGTCCAGAAGCAGTATGTGCAGTGGATGGGTCAGAATTGACCTCTGGATTAATCACAAAACAAACAAGTACACTTGTTATGGTCTGTCAGAACGGGCACACAAAGGTGATTAGCTTTGATCTGATAGATACTCCTAATTTTGGTTTGATTCTCGGGGTACCCTGGTTAACAACTCATAACCCAAAAATTGATTGGGTGAATAGAACTGTTACTTTGGATTCCTCTTTCTGTAGAACCAATTGCTATCAAGAAGCAGGTACAGAACAGAGCAGAGTATTACACTGTGCTAGTGTTACACAAGATGAACCAAGTCTCCCTCCTGAATATTCTGACTTTAAAGACGTCTTTGATCCAGTAAAGGCTAGTGTGCTGCCCCCACATCGGTCTTATGACTGCCGTATAGATCTTATCCCAGGGGCCCCTTTACCTAATAACAGAGTATATGCTTTGACTGATGAAGAAACCAAATACTTAAGAACCTACCTAGATGACTTACTACAGTCTGGGTTCATCCGTCATTCCACATCTCCAGTATCATCTCCATTCTTTTTTATCCTGAAGCCGGATAAATCCCTGCGCGCGTGTATCGATTATAGAGGACTAAATAAGGCTACAATAAAGAATAAATATCCTCTTCCTCTAATACCTGTGTTGTTGGATCAATTAAGACATTCTACTGTATACACTAAACTAGATCTGCGGGGAGCTTACCACCTGGTCCGAGTAAAAGGGGGGGATGAGTGGAAGACAGCTTTCAAGACAAAGTTTGGTTTATTTGAGTACACAGTAATGCCCTTTGGGTTATGTAATGCCCCTGCGGCCTTTCAGTTCTTTATAAATGAGGTCCTACACGAATTCCTGGACGTTTGTGTCATAGTATACATAGACGACATCCTCATTTACTCTAAGAACTCAGAAGAACATACCCAACATGTTCGTGCAGTATTATCAAAGTTAAAAGAAAATCATCTTTTTGCTAAGTTAGAAAAGTGTACTTTTAATGTCAGCAAGGTGGACTTTTTAGGATACTGCCTGTCACCTCAAGGAATAACTATGGATGTAAAGAAAATCAGTGCTATTGCTGATTGGCCAGAACCATCCTCTGTAAAAGATATTCAGAAATTTCTGGGTTTCGCCAATTTTTATAGGAGGTTTATTGCACATTTTGCAGACATTGCGGCCCCAATAACTACCTTGTTGCAGAAAGGGCAACGATTTCTTTGGACTGATGAGGCGGCACACGCCTTTCAACTCCTAAAACAAAAGTTCACTTCAGCCCCAATTCTGAAACATCCTGATCCTGACTTGCCCTTTTTTGTTGAAGCGGATGCTTCACAAGTAGCTTTAGGAGGAGTTCTCTCTCAACGAGATGCAGTAGATGACCAGTTACATCCTATAGCCTTTTATTCCAAAAAGTTATTACCCGCTGAACAAAATTACACTGTGGCTGAAAGGGAACTACTAGCTATCAAAGTAGCCTTTTCAGAATGGAGGCATCATTTAATGGGAGCCAAGTACCCAGTTACAATCTTTTCTGATCATAAGAACCTACAGTTTTTTGGATCACTTAAAGCACTAACACCACGTCAGATGCGCTGGTTAATTTTTTTTAGCACATTTGACTTTGTTATAACCTATAGACCAGGTGCACAACAAATTCAATCTGATGTGTTATCTAGATACGGACATACCTCAGACATGAAACAAGATAAAATAGGAGAACCCATTATTCTTCCCCAAAAGTTTTTGGCACCAGTACAACAGAAGGATTTCATCACAGATCTATATAATGCACACATGCAAATAGCAGCTCAGGATTGGTTAAAGGATTCCCATAACACAATACAACGAGGTTTATTGTATCACGACAACATGCTGTTAGTGCCCACCTCTGAATTACAAACACAGGTGATAATTTGGCATCACGCCTCACCGTTGGCAGGTCATCCTGGTTGGGTAAAAACCCTGGAAAATGTGCAAAAACACTTTTGGTGGGACACTATAAGAAAGGACATTAAGCAATTTGTCACTACCTGTCCAATTTGTGCAAGACATAAATCTTCTCATAAGGCCCCTGACGGCTTGTTAATACCAATGCCAACACCCAAACAACCTTGGCACACTGTGAGCGTAGACTTTATTGTAGGTTTACCACCTGTAAAATCCTTCACAACAGTGTTGGTTATAGTGGATTTTTTATCTAAAATGGCACATTTTGTACCATTACGGAAATTACCCACGGCGGCAGAATTTGCCGATATTTTTATAAAGGAAATTGTGCGTTTACATGGTTTGCCAAGCAAAGTGGTGTCAGACCGAGGGAGCCAGTTCAACTCTAGATTTTGGAAAAAATTATGTGAAAAACTGAAAATAGATGTGGCATTATCTACTGCTTTCCACCCAGAGACAGATGGACAGACTGAACGACTGAACCAAACTTTACTTCAAACGCTACGTTGTTTAGTGGCTGATTATTCTAGTGAATAGTTGGAAGCTCTCCCTGTAGCGGAGTTTGTTTATAATAATACTGAGCATTCAGCTCTACTTTGCTCACCATTCTATTTCTTGCAGGGGTATCATTCAAGAGCTATACCCATTTTGTTAGAAGATTCCCTGTTGCCTACAGTAACGGATAGACTAACGAGGTTAGGTGACATACAAGACAAAGCCAGGAAACATTTATTAAAGTACAAGGAAAGCATGAAAAGACAAGCAGACAAACACAGATCTGAGGCCCCAATGTATAAAATTGGTGACAAGGTATGGCTCTCCACAAAGAACCTAAACATAGAGGGATCCCGAAAGCTGCAACCACGTTTCATTGGACCCTTTAGTATAACTGCCATAGTAAACCCGGTAACAGTAAAATTAGATTTACCAAAAGAATATCCAGTACATACTACATTCCATGTGTCCTTGCTTAAGCCGTACAACCCAAAAACCCGACCTGAACCACCACCTCCACCCATACCAATTAAGGGAAATCTAGAATATGAAGTGAAAAGCATAAAAGACTCAAAAAGAATTAGTGGACGTCTGTTTTATTTAGTAGAATGGAAAGGATATGATGAATCTGAGAATTCATGGGAACCAGCATCATATGTACATGCCCCACAGCTGATTAGATGGTTTTATTTAAAAAATCCAGGAAAACCCCGTCCTGTAGTAGGGCCTTTGAGGGGGGCAACTGTTAGGGTTTGTGCACAGCAAAGAGCATGTCCCCTCTCACTGCACTAGTGGGTTCTGTAATAGCTCCCTTTTAAACTTACTATTGAAAGCTTTTCTTGTTATCTCACCTTCCCCCCTCCTACGCTTCTGTGTATGTTGTTTAATGTGCTGTTTTGTTTACACATTGGGCCTTGCTTTTACCAAGGCTTCTTTAAAAACACTCCTCCCTAGACCATGTGTTAATTCAACTCATTTGCATAATAACTGAAACTCTGCACACCTTTCAAGAACATGTGCAGCATGTGAGGACCACACCCAGCTCTTCAAACCACACCCTGCTCTGCTCACCTTTCAAGAACATGTGCAGCATGTGAGGACCACACCCAGCCCTTCAAACCACACCCAGCTCTTCGAACCACACCCAGCACTGTCTATAAAAGGCTGCCCCCGAGCCTCACCCAGTGCTTGTGCTCGTCTACCTCCCGCTTACCTGAGAACAGATCCCTTGGCGCTGGCACTCCTGCTCTCTACAGACTTTCATTGGCTTCAATGGGCGCAGCTGCTGACTCTTCCTTCTGCCGGTTTCCGGTTCCTCCTTGCCTCAGCCTCTCTCCTACAAGCAACCTGCAAAAGAGAAAGAAGACAAGGTTAGACTGATCAGTATCTCTTGCCAGCAACAAGTAAGTGCAAAACCTTTTATTACCTGAAAGAACTTTGACAACAATTTCTGGATTCGTGTATAGACAATTTGAAACAAGATACCTTCCACGAACATTGTGATTCAAACTCTTTGTTACAAGAAAACTTTGCGGAACTTTGTGAAGCAAAAATTTTTTTTTTATGGAACTTTTAAGAACCATTAACAGCAAGGCAAACAGTAAATCAAGGACTTGCACAAATTACATGCTGTATTTTGATGTAAAAGTACAGTATTTGTTTTATAAAAGATTCTGGAAATATGGGAAAAGTGAGTCTGCTATTGGGAATTTAGGCTTTAGTTATATTAAGATGAATGTTTGATATTGGTAATTCTGATAACGGTATTTGTTTAATGTTTTAGAAGCTTTACAGTAATAGAAAGCACATTCCAGAGCAGTAACACATTCCAAACCTGGAAACTAGAGACCAGGATCCAAGAGGTACTTTTAGAAGAGAATTTCTAATAAATAAAGGGATAGTCAGGAACCCATTTAGGAATAGGTTGCACTTATCTGTTCTTTGTTTATGTTTCATTAGGCACCAGTTTCTGCAGAAGTCAGAAAGGGCCGCAGATTTGTGCAGCACTTCAACAGTGGAAACGCAAGAACGGTGTTGTCTCTCTATTTTATTTTATCCACTTCCCCCCTTCCCTTGAGCTTCTGTTCTTAGTGCACTGTGTTAAAAACTAGTGTGCTGGAACAAGCAGTTTCATGGTGGGGTCGGATTGTCTTCAACCTCCATCAGAACTGAACAAGAACTCAGGTGAGCTGGGCATTGACAGTATTAATCCATCACTGGATTCAGTGAGGCTTTATTAATACGAGATTGTTAGACCTGGCATCCTTGGTGTGGTTTCCCGTCTTTTTGCCTCTTCTTCCTGTATTTTTGACTGTGTGCTGGATTTCTTTTTTGCTGCTTTTGATACTCTGGGCACTTTACCACTGCAGACCAGTGCTAAAGTGTAAGTGCTCCCTATCTACATTGTGATTATGATCGGTTATCCCTGATTGGCATATTTGATTTGCTAGTAAGTCCCTAGTAAAATGCACGGGAGGTGCCCAGGGCCTGTAAATCAATTGCTACTATTGGGCCTGCAGCGATGATTGTGCCACCCATGAGTAGCCCTGTAAACATGTCTCAGACCTGCCACTGTAGTGTATGTGTGTGCAGTTTGGAGCTTCCAGTTCGACCTGACTAGTGTACCCACTTGCCAGGCCTAAACCTTCCCTTTTACTACATATGCCACCCTTACGGTAGGCCCAAGGCAGCCCCATGGGCAGGGTGCAGTGTATTTAAAAGGTAGGAATGTACAGGTATGTTTAACATGTCCTGATAGTGACATACTGCTAAATTAGTTTTCACTATTGCAAGGCCTATCTCTCCAATAGGTTAACCTGGATATTGCCTTTAAATATTTTTTAAGTGTAATTTTCAAGGGGGAGCAGATACAAATGTGGAGTTTGGGGTCTCTAAACTCAATTTAAGAATACATCTTTTGTCACGACTCACGTGCTGCTTACGCCTGGAATCCGCAGATCGAGTGGCGTGGGTCTTGAGTGTTCGGCTTTGGCCCAGAAAAGGGCGACTCTTTCTAGTAGCCACGGTGCTGTAGGCAATGGTAACGCCAAGAACAGACCGTGCCCTTCAGAAATAGCGCCAGAGGGAAAAAAACCCTGAAAAGGGGAAAAAACCTCCAAACAGTAGATTCCTGATACAAGAACAAAAAACCAGGAATCAAAAAGAAACAAAATGCAGGTAAACGCTAATTTAGACGAGATTCAGAACCGAAGGCAAAGAATCAGGAGCGAAGACACAATCAGAGCAGAAAGTGTTGCAGCGCAAGGAAAGGAAGAAAACAGAACCCTTAAATACCAAGAAACAGGAAATGACCAACAGGAAGTAAAAGGACACCATCTTAGATAGGGAAAAGTACATGGAACAAAATAGAGTAGGAACCATAGAGAATAAGGAACAAGGAATGCTGGGAAGAGAAAGGTAACATGGGAAGGGGGAAAAAAACGTAAAGAAAGTACAACAAAAATGCCCCAAGAAGAAAAGAAGAAAGGAAGAAAAAAGAACAGGTAAGGAGGGGTCAGGGGACACCAGGAGCGCAAGGAAAAGCAGAGCGAGGCCCCAAGCAAAATCTGGGGCCTCGTGAGGTGCACAGAAGGCTCGGGGCGTGCCGCGTCCTGAGGACGCGCTGTGCGGCGCGAGCCGAATGCTCGGCGCGAGCCGAATGCTCGGCTCGCGCCTCGTGGTGCGGCGCAACAGTAGGTCCCCCCCCCGAAGGCCCAGGCTTGAGGGGAAACAAACGGTGAAAACGAGAAATCAGAAGAGGTGCGTGAACAGAAGATGCATCTTCCCAAGAGCATTCACTAAGAGGATATCCCTTCCAGTGAATCAAATACTGAAGACGTTTGTGAAAAAGGCGAGAGTCACAAATTTCTTGAACCTCATATTCAGGTACATCATTCACCAACACAGGAGGAGGACAAGGAAACTGACGAGAGAAAGGGTCAGGTACATAAGGTTTGAGCTGGGAAACATGAAAGACTGGATGAATTTTCCAAGTATGAGGCAAGCGAAGACGAACAGTGACAGGATTAATCAACTGAAGAATACAGAAAGGCCCGTAATAGCGAGGTGTGAACTTATTTAGAGAAAGGCGTGAGGGCAAGAATTTGGAGGAAAGCCAGACTTTATCTTGAGGGTGATAATCTGGTGTGGGTCCATGTTTCTTATCTGCGATCTTCATCATATATCTTTCAATATCCGACTTCCAGGTAGGCCACCAGCAAGATCGTGAGAGAAGTTCTTGTGTGGCCTTGATGCCTCTATGACCAGCAACCGGCGAATCATGGCACATCTGTAATGCCTTGTCTCGAACTCTGTTAGTAGGGAGGAATAACAGATTCTGATGTTAATAGTATCCTTCCTTCTTGCATAAAAAGGTTCTTAGTCTCTCTACTTCGCGGTTAGACAGGCTGGAGTACTCCAGTTGTACCTCCTCCAGGAAAGACTGAGCAACTCCAATGATCTTACTAGGTTCAAGTAGATACTGAGATGGGGAAGGAATACAATCTGGATAACGGCGAGACAGAGCATCAGCCAGAATATTTTGGTATCCAGGAATATAGGTGATGTAAAAATCATACTGACTGAAGAAAAAGGCCCAACGGGCCTGGCGACTATTCTGGCATACAAAATTACGTAGACATTGTAGATTACGGTGGTCTGTTCTCACCTCAAAAGGCTCCTTGGAACCCATCAGAAACTGTCTCCATTCTAGGCAGGCTGTTTTCAGAGCTAATAACTCCCTTTCAAGTACTGAGTAATGTTGTTCTGCTGTAGAGAGTATATGGGACAAATAGAAAACAGGATGTTCAAGACCATCATCTACTTGTCGTTGGAGTAAGACAGCTCCAATGGCTCTTTCGGAAGCATCGGTAACTACAATAAATTGTTTGTTGGTATTTGGGTGTCTTAAGATGGGGGCTTGAGTGAAAGCCTTCTTTAAATCTTGAAAAGCTGTTTCAGCCGCCTTAGTCCAGACAAACCCCTTCGTTAAATTGTCCTTCTTTAAAGTGTGAGTTATATGGCTGGTCTGTTTAGCAAAGTCTAAAATGAACTGCTGATAAAAGTTTGCTAATCCTAGGAAACATTGTGTTTCTTTAATAGAAGAGGGAGAAGGCCAATCCAGAATGGCTTGTACTTTTTCTTGGTCCATAGCTATGCCGGTGGGACTTAAATGATAACCCAGATATTTGACTTCCGTCTTATCGAACTCACACTTTTCGGGTTTACAGAATAGTTGATGTGCCCGGAGTCTTTGAAGGACTTGTTTCACATGGGAAGAATGGAGTTCGGGGTGTCTGGAATAAATAAGGATATCGTCTAAGTAGATTACAACTGTCTGGTTCAAAAGATCAGAAAACACTGAGTCCATAAATCTTTGAAATATTGCGGGGGCATTAGTAAGACCAAAAGGCATGACCCTGTACTCAAAATGACCAAATGGTGTTCTGAATGCTGTTTTCCACTCGTCTCCTTCCTTAATACGTAAGAGGTGGTAGGCTCCCCGAAGATCCAATTTGGTAAAACGTTGAGCCCCTCTGACTGCCTCTAGAATATCCTTGATGAAAGGCAAAGGATAACGATCCTTTATAGTTAACTTATTCAGGCCTCGAAAATCCAGGCAAGGACGAAGATCTTTTGTCTTCTTGGGTACAAAAAAGAGAGGAGCCCCTGCCGGAGAAGACGATGGAACAATAAGACCACTCTGTACATTTTCTTCCAGATACTCCTTTAGAACTTCCTTTTCAGGTTCCGTGAGGGAATACATCCTTCCAAAGGGAACGACAGTTCCAGGCTCCAAGGGAATAGCACAATCGTATTCTCGATGTGGAGGTAATACAGGTCTGGATGGTTTTTGGAACACATCTTGAAACTCTAAATAGTGTTCAGGGACTCCTTGGACTGTATTGATGGAATATTCCGTAGTACTTTTAATAGGTGTTAATCTGTTCGGTGACCAATATTTGTCGGAAGCAAAACAGTTCTCATGACAAAACTGTGAGGACAAAGAAATAGTCCGGGTTACCCAATTCACATACGGATTATGTCTTGTAAACCACGGAATTCCGAGAATGATGGTATGGTTGGGGATGATATGAGATCAAAGGAGATGTGTTCTTGATGATTACCAAACTGTAAATTTAACATCAGGGTAGTAGTATCGACTGGACCAGAGGATATCAAGGATCCATCCACTGTGTGCACTTGTTCAGGCATTTCTTTGGGTTGTGTTGGAATCTGTTGATTAGTGGCCCAAGTCTTATCCATGTAAATACCACTAGCACCACAATCTAGTAATGCCATAGTCCTTTCATGATGGCCGTCAGGTAGTTGTAACATGACAGGTAACATGAACAAGTATGTCGTATTGTCATTAAATGAACTGATGGAAGGTATAGCCGATGATCCCGCCCCCTTCCTTCTTACAGAGGACGGGAAGTGGCGTTTCCCGATGGTCTTGATGGACGTACAGGGCAGGTACGAAGCATGTGACCAGCAGAACCACAGTACAGGCACAATCCTTTCTTACGTCTGTCTTCCCGCTCACTAGCAGAGAGCGGCCCTCGAGTAGTATCCACTTGCATGGGTTCCCCCTCTATGTCTCTAGCAGGAGGATGAGATTCCTCAGAACGAGGCAGATACACCCGTGAAGTGCTTGGCTGGGAAGACCCTCTACTCCTTCTCTTCTCCATTCGTCGTTCTTGAAGACGATACTCGATGGAAAGTGCTTGATCCATCAGGCCACGAAGATCTTCAACTCTGGTGGAATGTACTCATTCATCTTTTATTTCTTCTTTAAGTCCTCTGTGAAACAAAGTCAACAGGGTACGCTCCACCCAGGTGGTCTCTGCCGCTAACTGACGAAAACGTGTAATATATTGAAGGACATCTTGTGAGCCTTGTTGGATGTCACATAAGGCTTCTTCCGCTGAGGCCTCCAATCCTGGACGACTAAACATTTGTTTGAAGCAAGTCACGAAAGCGGAATAGTCCGACAATACCGGATCGTTGGATGACACCATCGGGGTTGCCCAGGCCAAGGCAGGACCGGATAACGCACTGATAAGATATCCCACCTTTGTCCTGTCATGGGAGAATTGGGTACGTCGGAAGGCGAAATACACCGTTAATGCATCAAGGAATTCACGCAGTTTAGTTGGTTCACCAGAGAAACGAGGAGTAGAAGCGGAGATAGTCGGAACATCGCCACTGCGGAAGGCCAAAGCCTGTCGTAATACAGCATTCTCATTGCGTAGTTGTTGCAATTCCTGAGCTTGTTGCTGAATTGTTGTCAGAAGAGATTGATCTGGATCTGCAGCAGCCGCCACTGTATCATTCATGGTGTCAGAGGACGTCGGGATGGTTAGGCGCTGCAATCTGTCACGACTCACGTGCTGCTTACGCCTGGAATCCGCAGATCGAGTGGCGTGGGTCTTGAGTGTTCGGCTTTGGCCCAGAAAGGGGCGACTCTTTCTAGTAGCCACGGTGCTGTAGGCAATGGTAACGCCAAGAACAGACCGTGACCTTCAGAAATAGCGCCAGAGGGAAAAAAAACCTGAAAAGGGGAAAAAACCTCCAAACAGTAGATTCCTGAAAACAAGAACAAAAAACCAGGAATCAAAAAGAAACAAAATGCAGGTAAACGCTAATTTAGACGAGATTCAGAACCGAAGGCAAAGAATCAGGAGCGAAGACACAATCAGAGCAGAAAGTGTTGCAGCGCAAGGAAAGGAAGAAAACAGAACCCTTAAATACCAAGAAAGAGGAAATGACCAACAGGAAGTAAAAGGACACCATCTTAGATAGGGAAAAGTACATGGAACAGAATAGAGGCGGAACCATAGAGAATAAGGAACAAGGAATGCTGGGAAGAGAAAGGTAACATGGGAAGGGGAAAAAAACATAAAGAAAGTACAACAAAAATGCCCCAAGAAGAAAAGAAGAAAGGAAGAAAAAAGAACATGTAAGGAGGGGTCAGGGGACACCAGGAACGCAAGGAAAAGCAGAGCGAGGCCCCAAGCAAAATCTGGGGCCTCGTGAGGTGCACAGAAGGCTAGGGGCGCGCCGCGTCCTGAGGCCGCGCTGTGCGGCGCGAGCCGAATGCTCAGCTCGCGCCGCATGGTGCGGCGCGATATCTTTTGGTAAAGTTTTTTTTTTTCGATTCTGAGTTTGAAAATGCTACTTTTTGGAATGTGGGCATTTTCTTGCTTAACCATTCTGTGCCTCTGCTTGGCTGCTGAATCCACGTCTGGGTCAGGCAGACAGTTGGGCAGTTTGTGAATTCACTCCAGACAGTAATACAAAGGAGCTGAGGTGTGTCCTGCATATTCTGATGGGTCTTCCTGGGCTAGAGTGGGAGGGAGGAGCTCACACTTGCCCTTGAAAGGGCTGTGCCTGACTCCACACAATACAGTTTCCAACCCCCTAGAGTTTGGCTGGGCAGGGCAAGGAAGAGGCAAGGTCTTGTGCACTACAAAGACTTTCCTTCGAAGTTTGCCTACTTCAAAGGCAGAAATGAGTATGAGTATAAGTATAGGACTGCTGACCTGACAGTTTTACAACACTTCTGGATCAAGAGGAACCTCTGCCAAGGAGAAGAGCTGATGAGTTGTGAGGAGGAATACTGACCCTTTGATTTGTGTGCTTTGTTAGGTTGCCCTTCAGTTGCTGCTTCTGCCATAGAGAGGACAAAAACTGGACTTTGCTGTGTAGTCTGCTTGTGAAGTTTCTCCAAGGGCTTGGACTGAGCTTCCCTCCTGTTAAGTAGTCTCAGGGACATCAAAGACTTCATCTGCCAGCACCTGGGCTCTGTTTGCTGAGACCTCTGACCTGCCAAGTGGTGCCACATCCAGTCCCTGGGCCCTTGGATGGAGAAACTGGTAAACCCTGAGTCAAAATCCATGCACCGGAGCCGAGAGGCAGAACAATTGATGCAGAACCCACCTCATGGATGTTAAATTGGTGCATTGCCAGCCCAGCGCGGCTTTATCATTTCAGTGCATCCGGATTTTCCATGCTTCGTCCCTGGCCGCTAAAACATCAACATCACCGCATGAACCCAAGGCTGCCCTGAAATCGATACATCCCTTCCCTGCGAGGAAAGAACTGACGCATTGCTTACTTGGTGGGGAAAGAATCGACACGGCCTTACTTGCGAGTAATGGATCAACGCATCGCCTGCTTTTATGACGCACGCTCACCCCTGCAGCTTTATTTTCAAATCATACCAGGTGCTTTGTGCTGAAACAACGCAACCATTGACTTTTATGGCTTAAGACTTTTTTTCTTTAAAAATCAATGTCTTTCCTTGTGTATGTTGGATTTTTGTTGTTTTGGTCTTGTTTGAATTAGATAAATATAGGCTATTTTTCTAAACTGGTGTGGAGTCATTTTGTGGTGTTTTCACTGTGTTACTGTGTGTGTTGGTAGAGCTACTTTACACATTGCCTCTGAGATAAGCCTGACTGCCTGTGCCAAGCTACCAAGGGGGTGAGCAGGAGTTATCTGAACTGTGTACCTCCTTTACCCTGACTAGAGAGAGGGCCCCTACTTGGACACTGACTGCCAACTAGAGGCCCCATTTCTAACAGAGAAGTTTGATACCAAACGTCCCTATTGTCAGTGAAGCCGTCATGTAGCTGGGGAGCCCATAATGACCTGTGTGCAGCACCTGTACTTAAAATGGCCGCACTGTTCACTTAGTATGTCTGACAATCAACAGAGACATAGCAGGGGCATATCTGATATTGCAGGTATGCCCTCACATGTAATATAATGCACCCTGACTTTAGGGCTGGAAGGCCTACCAGAGGGGTGACTTACATATATTGCATGCAGTGTGTAGGGCACACAGACTGTGTGCCATGTCATGTTTTCATTATAGGTTGCACCATGACACGCAGCCTGCGAAGGCAGCACTGGTGCACTTAGTGAGAGGATCCCTGAGAGTGGCACAATCTGTGCTACAGCCCTCTGGGGCCTTCCTTTAGTACCCCATGTCCTAGGTACCAGGGGTACCATTTATTAGGGACTTACAGTGGCAACAAAAGGTTTGCCAATTGGGAAAAACGACTGTGTAGTTTTAGGGAAAGGGATCTAGCACTGGGTCCTATTTAGCAGGGCCCCAGTGCACTTTCGGTTGAAATGGCACCAGAAAACAGGCAAAAAGTGGGGAGGTGACCATGTTAAAAGAGGCACTTTCCTACACTAGCGAAGGCTTAGATTGGGAGGTACTTACAAGAATGTGGCTTAGGTGGTCCAACTGCTCCGGGAACCAGGCCTCCTTGACCTGCTGGCAGTGGGCCAGCTGCCTGGAAATCGCCCATTCGACAGGGCATCGGTGGGCGTTGCAGCAGCAGTGCTCACCTGCTCACCGCCATAGAGAGGCATTGTGGGAGGCACGCAGGTAAGCAGTTGTGGCCTCTCCCAAGCCAGTTAAGCGGCCCTGGTGGGCGGGGCAGAGTGCAGGGCTTGAAGGCGATCCCGCCAGCACCTGTGAGGTGCATATGGCAGCAGAGGTGCGCCGCATCGAGAAAGTGAGGGCCGAAAAGGACAGGGCCAAGATAGGCCTCTTGCAGGGCTTTGGAAGCTGTGGCGAGGCCTTGCACTCCCACACAGGGGATAGGACCTCAGGGAACACATGCGTGGTGGCTGAGAAGGGGCAGAGGAGGTGTGAGGTAGCTAGAGGCAGAGCGCGTCTGGTGCTGCACGGGGTGGAGGTTCAGAAGGCCTCAACAGTATAGAACAGGAAAGCCGTCAGAGGTGGCAAGAGGGAGTGAGGTGCCTCACAACAGGCATTAGGAAAGGAGGGAGATAAAATGTTGATACACTGGGGGTACTGGGCTGGCTGGAGAGCTCCCCAGTGGGGGCCCGTACAATAATTACTAAGGTTCTAAGTATCAGGGGGCAGGGATCACAGCAGCAAGTAGAAGAGCACAGTTCAGGGGCATCCTGGGGCAACAGCAGATGGGAAGTGCATTGGTTCTGGGCCCAGCTACCTCTTTAGTCTCAGCCCTCCATGAATGGAGTGATGAGGGAGAGGAAGAAGGAGATCCCTGTGGGAAAGGGGAGTAAAGTCAGGAACTCTCTGGATCCAGGGGGGTCATGCGGGGCGGACTCAAACACCGGGCTGGGAAATGGTGCAGAAGAACCATGGGAGTGGGCATGAGAGGAGTTTACCAGCACACCAGGCCTTTTTTTGTCTTTACAGGAGGTGGTTGTCCAGGAGGGAGCAGACTCGGGAGAGCCTTGCATGGCTTATGGGCCCCAAGAAGAAGAGAAGACAGGCCCCCGGGTGGCTAGCCAGACTACAGCCAGGGACATGCCAATGGAAGAAACTGAGAAAAAGAGGGAACCTTTCCCAGTGCTGCAAGATGGAGGGTTCAGAGCAACCACTAACGTCACAGTGCTGGGTGGTGTGATGCCCTGCACCCGCGGAGTGGTATGGTGGACAGGGTATGGCCCACCTACCCACACGCAATTAATGATTCGCTATACAAGGAGGCATGGGCAGGGGGTCAGAATGGTGGAGACCACACAATGCTTTATCACGAGGAAGAGAGCTAAGAGGAAGGAGAGTTGCGGGACAAGGATGACGGTCAGGGTGCCGATGCCATCTGGTGGCAAGGTGAAAAGGGGTATGGGTGGGATGGAGATTCTCACAAATCTGTTGCTCATATGTTGCTGATGCTGGGTACTGCAGGCAGGCCTGGCAGGCACATGGATGCATTACAGCAGGTGAAAATGGCGAGGCGGCGGGCTCCGAAACGGCCACCGGTCTTGGCGCCAGGCAAGGTCACAGTGCATGGTGAATCTGCTGGCAGGATGGTATCAGTTGTAGTGGAGGCGAAAGAGCCTTCAGGGTGTGGGGAGGCCCACTGAGGAAAGCTGGTTATGTGTTGGACACCGCTGTGGGAACTGAAGAAAGGGGTAAACAGGCAGTTAGCTTAGTGGTGGGTGGGAGGACGAAAAAGGTAGTAAAGTACCAGGGCAAACTTCAGGAGTGGCAGGGGAAGTCGGGGCAGGGACAGCCAAAAGGGCAGATGTCAAGGGTAAAGATGAACTACGGGAAAGTAAAGAACTGAAGATAAAGAAACTCCCCTACACGGGGACGTCTAAACCTTTGGGGGCCCACCTTATGTTGGCCCCGAATGAAAAGATATGGAAAGGGAAGTACGCAGAGATGTTGAAACTATCACACTACAAGCTAAGGAAGGACCAAAAGTGGAAGAATATGAGCTGGTGAAACAGCCCAAAGTGCCGGTAATGAATGAAAACTGGACAGCGGCCTTCCTTATATATGCCAGCGTTTATTGTGAAAATTATCCTGAAAGGTCGATTGTGCTCTTTAAATATGTGGACGTTATTAGGAAGGGACAGACAAATTAACAAATTACAGGGCTATGCATGAGTTCAATATGATGAGGAGTTTTGGGCTCGGACGGCGCTGGATCCAGAGGTGCACTGGGGGACATTGACACAAATTGATGGCAACCTACTATGGGGCCAGCTAAATTTCGGATTTGTACAGCTAGTGGCCTTCCTATAGAGTGCCGGCCCTTTCAGGAATGGCTGACCTGGGTTGGGGTCAAGGGCCAGGAATCAGAATGCCGTAACTGGGGGCGGAACGACACAAATAGGAACATGCTGGGATTTTAACAAGGGCATCTCTTCTGTGAGTTTCGGTACAAATGCTCCAAGTGTTCAGGCAAACACAACCTGGTCAACTGCAACGGGCGGGGAACACGTATGGAGATCTGAAGACAGTAGCAGTACCAAGGTAGTGTGCAACGACAACAGGTAAGCAGACCTTAGAATTTCAGAGGAGGGAGAGGCACTCAAGGCGCTGGGGGAAAATTGGACCGGCTCGTTTTGTGGCTTGAGCAGTACGACCAGAAGGGAGCAGCAGGGATTTTGTGGGAAGGGTTCTCCTGCGGGTTTAGGCTGAGGTACATGGGACCAAGTGGTGGTGCTGGGCATACAATTTGAAGTTAGCAAACTCACATAAGCAAGTAGTACAGGACAAATTGAACAAGGAGGTTGGAGAGGGCCGTATGGCAGGACCTTTTTCAGATTGGCCGCTAAAATATTTGATTATTTTGCCCATTGGAGTTGTCCCAAAGAAAAAGAAGGGCCATTTCTGCTTGAGTCAGCATCATTCTCGGTCAGAGAGTAATTCTGTGAATGATTTCATTCCTGAGGAGCAAGTGTCGGTGTGCTACACCTCCGGGGTGTGGCTCCTAGTGCTCATAGAGGAGGTTGGACATGGGGCGCTTACGGCAAAAATCCACATCAACTCTGCTTTCTGTTTGCTGCGGGTACACCCTGCTGACTTTGAGCTGCTGGGGGTACAATGTGAAAGGAAGTGGATAAAGCCTTTCCTATGGGTTGCTCCATCTCCTGCACACTGTTTGAGTGCTTCAGCTCATTCCTGAAATAGGTCTTTGTGAAACAGACGGGCATCAACATATCACTCACTATCAGGATGATTTTTTCGTGGTGGGCGAGCCGTGCTTGGCTCAAGGCCAAGAGATTCTGGAAGGATTTCCAAACAACATGAGAGAATTGGGGGCCCCTTTGGCCCCTGAAAAAACAGTGGGACCCCATTTGGTTTTGGCATTTTTGGGGATTGAGATTGATTCTGAAGGCATGACGCATGCCTGCCAGGGCACAAGCAGTTGTCAATGGCACTGCTGCTGGATGAGATGTTGAGAAAGCAGAACATCACTGTTAAAAAAATACGGGTGCTCCTGGGACATCTAAATTGCACACGCCGAGTCGTACAAGCTGGTAGGACATTTTGTAGGTGGTTCAGGTTGGCCTTGGCAGGACAAAAATTACCACACCATCATGCAAGGCTCTCGGCGGGTGTAAAAGAGGACCTTCAGATGTGGTGACATTTCTTACAGTCCTTCAGTGGGATACCTTTGAGGACATGGCAGGAGATGGAATGGGAGGCCCAAATATTTTCTCATGCGGCGGCAGGAAAGGGCTTTGGCATTTATTGGCAAGGCAGATGGTGTGCAGAAGAGTGGCCCCTTGAGTGGAAATGGGTTGGGCGCATCATAGCGTCCCTGGAGTTCTTTCCCCTAGTAGTTGCAGTGAGGGCTTGGGGGCTAGAACTGGATCAACAACTTTGTGGTGGTTCAACTGGTGAACCAACAATCTGCCAGGGATACACAAGTGCTGAAGTTGCTGTGGGTTTTTGTCATGGGTTGCCTGAGTTTGCCTGAGTATGACATAGGCTTTAGGGCCAGACACGTGTCAGGAGTGAACAATAACATTGCGGATGCTTTGTCTCATTCACAGTGGGAGAGGTTCTAGGGGCATGCCACAGATGCAGAGACTGTCAAGACCCAGATACCAGACAATTTATAGAATATAGGAGACAGAGGCATGCTTCAACTGGTAGGAAACCCGTTACCAGTTTCCATGTGGGAACCCTACACACAGGCATAGACAGAATTTCTAAGGAATGGTGCACGAAGGCAATGGGAAAACTCGGCAAGAGTGGAAGATGTGGTGCAGTATAATCTGACTTTGGTCAAGAAAGGGTAATCAAGAGTTACTGTTTCAGGGAAGCTGGCGGGGGTTGCATTTATGGACAAGCTGGTGTTGGGAGCATGCTCCATCTGCAGGTGAACTGGGAAATAGAATTCTGGTGGGGGGGTCCAGGGAAATTGACAGAACAGGGAAAACTAGGAGACAAGTGCCCTTGGATTTATTGGGTAAGATGCTACAGCAGTTACCCAGAATATGTAGGAATCAATGGTAAATTGTGCTTCTTAGCACTTTGATGTTGTGGATGTTTTTTGGGGCTTTCAGGGTGTCCGAACTGTTAGGAGGGAAAGGAGACTGCGGGGTGTGTGGGCGGACACACACACACATTAGCACGAAGGGCATAAGAATTTGGCTTCGCCATCTGAATACGGGTCAAAGAGGGCAGGAGACGTCTGATGGTTGAGCAAGTACCCTACAGGAAGGGTCTGCCACCTGTGTTGGGAACTGAAGTTGTTGGCCCAGGGTGCAGCTAGCACAGATATGGTTTTCACAACTGCAAAGTGGTTAAGGCCTTCCAGTTGTTGGCCACCTTATACAAAGCCATCAAGGGGTTCGGATTAGACAGTTCTGCCTTTTGCACCCATTCCTTTAGAATAGCCATGGCTACGAAAACAGGATGAAGGGGATGGAGCAGGGAGCAGATCATGAGGGCAGGAAGATGGGTATCAGATTGCTTTCAGCAGTATGTCAGACAGGGAGAAGAGAATTGAAACAGGGATGTGCTTTCCAACTTGTTGTGTTTGTATGTTGCAGGTTTGGTTTTTGGCCCTGAGGCCTCAAGTTTGACTATCTGGTTGGTGAGACACTGCTTTATTAAATGGGCCCAGAAACAAGTGAAGCAAAGTTCTCAAGGGGCCTACTTGGACCTCGACTCAGAGATGTACCGTGTGCAGTGGCAGGTGGAAGGGGGGATGCGATGGGAAGAACTGTTGCCATGTTTAAACAAGCTAATGGTGAAGGTGATGTGTCCAGATTTTTTGTTATTGCACTTAGGTGACAATGACATGGTGAGGGAAAAGGGATTGGCGTTAATGAAGAGAATGAAGAAAGATCTAAGGGAAATTCAACAGCAATGGGCTGGATGCCATGTGGTATGGACAGAGTTTATTCCACGGAGGATTTGGCAAGGGGCAGTGAGGCCGGCAGCAATTGAGAGAGCAAGACATAAGATTAATAAGAAGATGCACTTTTTCTTTATGGAAAAGGGCATTACGGTGTTAGAGCATTCAGACTTGCGGTATGAAGATTCTGAATTCTTTTTTTTTTTTTTTAGAGTGGATGGTGTCCATTTATCTTTCCTGAGGATGGAGCTCTATCTTTTTTTTTTTTTTTTTTAAATATTTTTTTATTGATTTTATCATATCAAACTTATAAAAGTAAAACAACAGTCCCTTCAAAGCAGCATATCTAAAGAACAATAGCCATCCACTGCAATATTGACATACATTCCGTACAGGAGAAATCAGACAGGTACATATTGATCATTACAATCCAGTTTGTTCTTCTAGATTCCCATCCATTAATTGGGGACAAGATCCGTACCGAGTTACCACGGGGCAGCTTTCTGACAGGGATGCAGTAGTGATAACATACAGTATAATAAGGGACATCAACAGATATAACAAAAGGGGCAGGTGGAGAATACAGCCAGACTTCGAAAGCCATTCACCTTTCCTGGCATAGATGCCAACATACAGAGGGGTCAGTAACTCAGTCCGGGCTTCTTTGGTTATATCACTCACTCGTCTTGGGCCGCTAAGAAGTTATTCAGCAGGGCCCAAATGTCTTTGGGTCTAGACCCTTCAGGCATCAAGCTCCAGAAGACCATAAGCTGATCATGACAAAAAGCAGCATCTCTTAACCATTCAGAACGGCGCGGCACTCTCGTCCCGCCCCAGCACATGGCCACTCTACGCTTGGCCAACAACAATAGTAGGCCCACCAAGCGTCTGTGTGTTGCCCTGATGTCCTCCACGCACCCAAGCAGCGCGGTTCTAGGAGTGGCAGGAATTTCTATTTCGACCATTTCAGAGATTGCATTGAAAACTGCCACCCAGAAGGCGTAAACATCCGCACACTCCAACACCAAATGTAAAAAACCAGCCTCCTGCGCCCGGCAGCGTACCCAGCGCGCATCTTCGCGCAACCCCAAGGAGTGCAGCCACACTGGGGTATAATATAGTCTGTGCAAAAATTTAAAATGCAGCAGTCTAAACCTGTAATTTGGTGTCAACACTCTCATATGCGCACAGCAGGCACGCCACAGAGCCTCCGAGATGGACTCTCCCAGATCCGCTTCCCACGCGAGCCTAGATGGCTCCCGGAGATTATTCCTCTGCTCCTGCATACAGTTATATAATTTGGTGACCAGCCTATTAGGCGACCGCGTGCAGCAGAGGACCTCCAGCGCGCGGAACTCCACCGGGGCCTCATCCGAACTCCACAAGCGGTTCCGCAAAAAAGAACGAACTCGGATCACATACATACGTTGAAGCGTCGTGCACTCGCGACCAGCCAGTATCTCAGATACATCAAGCAAACGACCATCCATCATCCAATCTCTCAACTCGGTTAGGCCAGCATCTCGAAGAAACCCACGAACTCCACCGTCACGGTACAACTGCCTGTCGGCCATCGCCATTACCGGCAAAGAAGGAGCGCACGGGACCGCAACCCCAGACCGCCGCATCAACATACCAAACGCGCGCATCGTACATGCCACCGTGTCAATCCCCCGCACCCGGGACGGAACACATCCACCAAATGCCCTCGCCAGGTCGTCCGGCCACACAGAGTCGCTCTCAGGCGCCTAGTGCGGCAGATAACGGATAGGATTCAGCCAGTAATACGCAAAGTGCGCCTGAGCGCATAGATAGTACAGCTCCACATCCGGCGCAGCGAGCCCACCTAGTTCGAACGGCAACGTCAGCCTCTCCCATGAAATGCGCGCGCGTCGGCCCGCCCACACCAGGCAGATCAGTGCTGAGCGCAGACGCCTTAGGTAACTTCTCGGAAGCGGGAGAGGGAGATTCACAAATAAGTACAAAAACTTCGGTAGAACCACCATCTTTGCAATAGCAATACGTCCTATCAGTGATAACGGGAGGGCTCGCCAGGTCTCTACCTTCCCCTCCAGCCATGTCAGAGCAGCGCCATAGTTGGCCAGCCACAACTCCTCCACATCACAACTCAGCTGTATACCCAAATACCGCACCGGCCCATCCGCCCACACCAGAGGGTATCGAGAGTCATACTGCGGCACCTTGGAGGTCAAAGGCAGCACCACCGATTTAGACCAATTAATAGTGATACCTGAAAAGGTACCAAAACGCACGATCTCATCAAGTAGTATATCCAGATTCTGATCAGGATTCCGTACATATAATGCAATATCATCTGCATACAGAGATATCAAAATTGGCTGCTGCCGGAATTGCAATCCTCTGTCGTTATAATTCTGTCGGAGCCGGGCCGCCAGGGGCTCCATTGCCGCAGCAAAAAGGAGAGGGGACAACGGGCATCCCTGGCGCGTGCCACGCGCAACAGGGAACGGGGCGGACACGCTCCCATTGAGGCGCAATCTAGCAGTAGGCAATGTATACAGCAGTTTAATCCAGCGGAGGAAGCGCGCGCTAAGTCCCACCCGACCCAACAGAGCAAACATATAGTCCCATGTCAAGGAATCGAACGCTTTAGCTGCGTCCAGGAAAACAGCTGCCACACTGTCATCCTCTACTAGTGTTCCCGCTACCGCGAAGAAGGTGCACAAATTATGGCCCGTAGACCTTCCCGGGACAAAACCCGACTGATCCGGAAGCACCAAACTAGGGAGAAGAGGCTGTAGCCTCGCCGCAATCATCTTCGCTAGAATTTTGTTGTCAAGATTTATCATGGAAAGCGGGCGGTACGAGTCGCATCGAGTAGGATCCTTTCCATGCTTCAGGATCGTCACTATCAGTGCCTCTCGGAGCGAGACCGGGAGCGACCCAGTCTCCAGGGCTTCTGCATAGACCTCCCATAGCCGAGGGGCTAATATATCCACGTACTCTTTATAGAACGCAGAGGTCAGGCCATCCACACCAGGAGACTTCTCTCCGGGCAAGCCACGTATGGCCGCAGCCACCTCCTCTACTGAAAATGGTTCGTCTAAGTATTTCCTATGCACCTCATCAAACCATACTAGCGCGATATCCTCGAAGGGCATCTGTGCATCAGTCACACCAGCTCCCGCCGGAGCCGCATAGAGCCCAGTGTAGAACTCAGTGAACACCTGCATAATTCCACCCGATCCCAACACACTCTCACCCCCTCCATCCATGACCTCGGAGACATAGTCACTGGCCCAAGGTTTACGAAGCAAAGCTGCCAATGTACGTCCAGCCCTTTCACCCTCCCCATACTGGCGCGCGGGAGCCTCCCTCCCCAGGAAGCAAATTTCCCTAAGAGAGACCTCTTCATACAGAGATACCACTCGACGGATCTCCGCAAGAACTTCATTGGACCAGTTAGATTCCAGTCGCCTTTCCAACTCAGCAAGCCGTGACTCAATTTCAGCCATCTCTCGCCTCAAAGTTTTAACTATACCGTATTGTTTCGAAAGACAAACCCCTCTAATAACAACTTTAAATGCCTCCCAAAGGGTTCCTGTGGACCTCACCGATCCCTGATTCTCTGCAAAGTACAGTCTAATCGCCTCCCGCAATTCCTCACGGAAGGCCGCGTCGCAAAGCGCCCCCCTAGGCAGCCGCCACATAACAGATCTACCAAGTTCAGTCGGTATTTCCAATTCCAGACACACCGGCGAATGATCTGACAGCGTACGAGGGAGATGGTCAACTGCTCTAGTCCAGGCTAGCATATCCCTGGAACCCAGCCAGCGGTCAATACGAGACCAGCTACCATGCACATAATTCAGACATGTACCCTCTCTCGCCACTCCGTGCCGCTGCCGCCACAGGTCGACTAGCGCACCATCTCGCATCACGGCCTCCAAGGCTGTAGCCGCCGCAACATGCTGCATCCTGGCCTTGCTCTCCCTGTCCATCTTGGCATCAAGTACAACATTAAAATCTCCCCCCCCAGAGCACCGCACCCGGCCCCAACGACTCCACCAGGCGCCACAGCTCCAGGAAGAAACCTGGATCATCAACATTCGGCCCATACACAGCGACTAGGCGACACGCCTTGTCCAGTAGTACACCACTCATCAGTATGTATCTGCCATTTGGATCCACCAGAACTTTTTTTGTTCGCCACTGCAGACCCTTGCGAATAAGGACTGCGACTCCGCGGGAGTAACCCGAGTACGTGGAGCAATGCATCTCACCCACCCACCCATATTTTAGTCTGTGTATTGTGGACCTCACTAGGTGCGTCTCCTGAAGCATACAGACATCAATTGCATGTCTCTTAACATATGCAGCCTCAAGTCGAGCTTTCCTACTATCATTAAGCCCTTGCACATTCCAAGTCAAACATCTGATCCCAGAAACTTCCTCACCCCTCGGCCCCATCCACAATCAGCCAGAATTGCACGCAAAGGCCAGCCACCACCTGCCTTAAGTTTCGCAAAGAAACAAATAAAACATCCATACATAAAAGAAGGGACAATACCCCACATACATGTGAGAAACCTCCCACCCCCCACCCACTCAGGCCTCCCAATCGGACCCACCAATGACCCACCCATCTTGACCCCAAAACCCTCCACGAGAACAAGAACAGTGAATAACAGGACTCATCCCAGGGGCTATGACCGGCCTAGTATCTCTCCGCCCAGGTGACATCGGGAGAGAGGGGCCTGTGGGCCAACTACCAGTCACTAAGCAGACGGGACCAGGCAAGGAGCAGCCAGCACACCCAAACAGTTCCAACAATGGGTATCAGGTCGATCGGAGCATATTAGTCATTGTCACTCAGGGCAGCGCCGTCACTGCCACGGCCACGGTGCTCTGCGGTCTCCCGCTCCCTAGGCAGCTGCCGAGCAAATTTGGTCGCTTGTTTCAGGTCCGTAAAGTAGTGCATCTTACCCTCATGGCGCACCCTCAGCTTAGCAGGATATAGCAGGGCAAAGCTCACTCCCGCCTGAGACAGCAGTCGCTTAACCGGTAGAAAGGCACGTCTCTGGGACTGCACACCAAGTGTATAGTCTGGGAAAAATTTTATTTCAGAGTTCTTATAGAGTAACGGACGTCTCTCCCTTGCCAGACGGAGTACAACATCACGATCACGGTAATTTAATAGACGTGCAATAATTGGATGTGGGGGAGTCCCCGGAGAGGGTCGGGGTCCCAAGGATCTGTGGGCTCTCTCAACCACCAACATCCGAGAGAGCTCACCAGTGAACAACTCGGATAACATCTGCTCTATAAAGTCTTCCATTCGACCCATATCGGTCGCCTCCGGCAGTCCCACAATTCGAATGTTATTGTGGCGGGATCTTGATTCCAAGTCCTCGTTCTTGTTACGTATGACCTCAAGAATTCGGTCCATACGTGCAATCTGATCTCTGTCACCCTGGCGTGCATCCTCTATCTCAGATGTGCGTGACTCCAAGGCCTCAAGCCTGGTGTTGTGGTCATCTACACGCGCCCTATTGCGATCAAGCTGTTCTGTGACATGGTCCAGCTTGGCGTCAATGCCAGCCAGGCTGGCCTTAAGCTCCAAAAACATGGACTTCACCGATGCCTCAGGGCTATCCTCTCCGTTCGGCTCCTCACTGGGCTTTGAGCTGGCAGCAGCGTTCTTCTCCCCCTCCCACCCCCCTCGAAGGTAAGTTTGGCCTGACGTTGATCAGCCTTACCCATCGTTCCGCTCTGCTCCAACACCTCTGACCAGGTCCAGGTAAGTAGAACCGAGCAAAGGGAGGCCCAGACTACAGGGACCCCTCCAATTAGCGCAGATCACACCGTGGGCCCCCACTCCAGCAGCGGAGATCGTCAAGGAGCGGGGTCACAGAACATCAGCCTATCCTCACAGGTCCAATCGGCCCTCACAGCCCAGGCGGATAGTCGCCACTCGTTCACCCTCCTCAGGCCACCGCAGTCCCAGCCTTCACCGCCCTCCACCGGGCCTCACTTCGTATCCTTGAGTTAGCGGCACGAGGGGCCCGCCTGAATATTCGGTCGGTTCCTCCCCAGGAGCCAAGCAAGAGCAGCTACGAACCTCAAGGCCTCCTCCTCGCCCGTTTAAGCCACCGGGCCCAGAGAGAGCCACGGGGCCTATCAGAGCCACCTCCGCGTCGGCGCCATCATATCCAAGCGTGCTGTAGGGCCAAGCGTGTTGCAGGGCCGCGACGCGACCACGTCGCCGAGTGGCCCCCAGGCGCAGCCCCGCACCCGGTCACACACCTCTGGGAGCGGCCGCGGGCCTCATGCCCGCCCGCCCTGCACCCTGCGTAGCTCCACGCCCGGCCACACTCCTCCAGAAGCTGCCGCGGGCCTCCACGCTCGTCTGCCCGCTCCGTGCTCTACCCGCGCGGGCGCGGCCGTCAGCAGGCCCGCCCGCGTCTCTTCACAGCTGCTCCGACCGCTCCGCCACTCCCGAGCCGCCGGAGGCAGCCCAGGGGCTCCTCTTAACAGAGCGCGCCAGGCTCACGCCCACCAGCACAGTCGGATGAGGCAATAGTCGGATAAACGGCCCCGGGCCAGGCAGAGGCTCACGACGTGACGGCCATCTTGCCCGGCGGTCAGGCCACGCCCCCAGGATGGAGCTCTATCTTTTACAGATCAGAGACAGGTTGAAGACCTGTGCTGGATGGGCATTAGGAGACAGAGGGGGTCATTCTGACCCTGGCGGCCGGTGACCGCCAGGGTCACCGACCAGGGGAGCACCGCCAACAGGCTGGCGGTGCTCCCGAGGGCATTCTGACCGCGGCGGTTCAGCCGCGGCCAGAAAGGGTAAACCGGCGGTCTCCCGCCGGTTTACCACTGCCCTTGTGAATCCTCCATGGCTGCGGAGCGTGCTCCGCAGCCATGGGGATTCTGACACCCCCTACCGCCATCCTGTTCCTGGCGGGTCTCCCGCCAGGAACAGGATGGTGGTAGGGGGTGCCGCGGGGCCCCTGGGGGCCCCTGCAGTGCCCATGCCCATGGCATGGCATGGGCACTGCAGGGGCCCCCGTAAGAGGGCCCCGCAAAGTATTTCAGTGTCTGCTAAGCAGACACTGAAATACGCGACGGGTGCAACTGCACCCGTCGCACCCCTGCAACTACGCCGGCTCAATTCTGAGCCGGCGTCCTCGTTGCAGGGGCATTTCCTCTGGGCCGGCGGGCGCTCTTTTGGAGAGCGCCCGCCGGCCCAGAGGAAATGTCTGAATGGCCGCCGCGGTCTTTTGACCGCGGTGCGGTCATTCAGTGGCGGTACCTTGGCGGACGGCCTCCGCCGTCCGCCAAGGTCAAAATGACCCCCAGAGTCCTGAGGGAGGGGGCGGATAGAGCAGAAAAAAGGCTTTGTCCTTTTTCTGGTGGCGGTGGATTGTCAAATAGCCATGGTTTACAGACATTTATGGTTGTTGAAAGTAGCAGCCCAGGTGGTTAAGGAACAGTAGACAAGAGCACGCCTGGACGAGCCATAAATTTAAGTGTATGTTAACAAATTATGTTAGGTTCAGCGTTACAATAAACTGTAAGGGACTTTAAATCCAGCAATCACTCATATCTGTGTGGGGAAATACAGTATTGCAGCGGATAAGTGAGGAGGGAGGGGGGGAGGGTTGCTTAATGGTGGAGGTGAGTAACATAGGTGAACTGTGTGTATAGTAAAGCTAGTAGTTTTTTTAAGGCAAAGGCCCAGGATTTTATTGTTAGGTGCACCTGCTTTCAATAAAGTGGCCTTTCTTACACTATGCACAGTGTAAGGGGTTGGTGATGCCCCCCTCTTCCCCATTGGTTGGGAATTCGAGATCAAGGCAAGAACAGGTTGGAGGATGTGGCGTATTCAGATTAGTTTGTGTGGTTGTGTGTTTATGGTTTTTATTGGGGGGATAGGTTGGGCAACAGGGTGAATTAATGGTTATATGGAGCTTAGGAGACCGGGCATACATTTATGTTTAGTATTGTTTTGCCTTTCCCACCTCCAGCCTCCCCTTCCTTTGCTGCCCCACCCTCACTCCTGTTCTTTTGATTTGTTGACTGTAGCATCTTCCCCAGCCTGGTACCCGCTGAATAACTGGCCACATAGAGATCTGTAAATCACACATCTTTTTTTCATCTGAGTGTAACTGTGAGCTCCAACTTTCTAAACCAAGGTTTCCTTACATTCTATTCTAGCAATTGCGTCACACTGATACAGAGTTCTCAGGAAGCCAGAAAGGTTCTGTTGTAAATCATGCAAGACACTTTTTTTAAACTTTATTAAAGTTACAACCATCACATGTGGTCACATTTTCTCGAAGCACAATGTCAGGGTCAGTGTGTACCCTAATCCCCAGATAAGGAATGGGCTCTGTGGTCTACTGCAGAGGATATTCCACAGTCACCCAGGTTGTTGCAGGAGTAAGTGGCATGATAGTAGATTTATCCCGATTGATATGTAGCCCTGAGTGGCTCCCAAACAGAGTCATCTCCCGAAGCACTGGCACCAAATTGCAACCCGGTTCACGAATATAAAGTAATGTGTTATCTGCGTAGGAAGAAATTATTAGTCTGTGCCCAGGATATTAGAGCCCTCTGTGCGAGTGGTATTCGTGTAACACGCATGCTAGGGGTTCCACCTCCAAAGCATATAGAAGTGGGAATAACGGGCAGCCCTGCCGATTGCCCCTGCATATGAGAATAGGCTCAGAAACCCCACCCCATTAATTCGTATTCGCGCCATAGACTATGCATGGAGGACATTTACCAATTGCAGGAAAACTTCCCCAACACCAATTCGCCGCAAGATGGCCCTCATAAAGCTCCAGGCCACCGAGTCAAATGCCTTCCCTATGTCAATAAAAATCAACACCCTGTAACTCCGGATTGAGACTCTGCACCATCCCAAAAAAGGTTTGAAGATTATACGTGAAGGAGTGACCCGGTACAAACCCCGTCTGCTCTGGGCCAACCCCTGCTGGTAAACACCGTGCCAGTCGATTGGCAAGAATTTTTGCAAAAAGCTTTGTGTCAAAATTTAATAAGGACAGTGGTCGATAAGAGGAGCAAGCATCGGCTGGCTCTCCAGGCTTCAGGATCGTGACAAGGAGGGCTTCTCTCATAGTTGGGGGCGTTATACCATCTGAAGCCATTTCTGTAAACAGAATAACCAAATGAGGCCATCCGTGCCCAGTGCCTTACCAGAAGGCATGCTCTTTAGCACCTTCCATACCTCCCAAAGGGTCAGCGGGCCATCAAGCTTTCTCTTTGCTAATTCGTGAGCCACTTCATTGCTATATGAGCCAAATAATCATTAACCTCAGCCTCACCTGTAGTGAGCTGCACCATATATAGGTTCGAGTAGTATCTACAAAAGCGATGAAATATCACTTCTGTATCATATACTGGGTGCCCTTGTTCATCCTGTATCTCTAACATAGTGGTATCATCCCTGAGAAGGCACACCGCGGCCGCTAGTGTTGCTCCCGGGCGTTCACCCTCCCAGTATATGCGCGCTACTGCATACTTCCCAAGATGTTCCACTTCATGCTGTGCCTGCTCATGATATTCATCAATCTTCGCTTTAATGTCGCTCAGCAATCCCTGGTCCCCTGTCACCCTGTGCTGTTGCTCCATTGCGGCCAGTTCTTTTCCAGTTTTGCCAGTCTATTTTGAATAGAGTGTAGTACTCCAGCATGTTTGGAGATTGTAACACCTTTTATATATACTGTGAAAGTTTCCCATAAAGTAGCAAATTTGTCTACTGTTCGAATAGGAATGCAACAGTGGTTCACAAAGCATGTGTGGGAACAGCTCCCACAAAAGCAGCCAGAAATCTATATGCGTATGTATGTCGTGTTGTGATGAATAATGCGTATAGACTGCACTGTCAACCCTCCGAGATCATCATACCTCCACAAGCCCCGTCTGCAGTTATATCTAGAATGGCCCTTACTGCTGCCAAGGGTGGGCCGTTCGGGCCCCGCTATCTGTTAAGGTCCGGGCAAAGGATACAATTAAGGTCACCTCCCCACACCTGCGGAATACCGGCCCTCTGCGCCAACCTGGCATGCAAGGAGTAGTAAAACTGCAGATCACCATAGTTAGGGCCATAGATTCCCACAAACAGCTCTGAAAGATTATCTTTACTGCATTGCACCACTGCAGATCTCCCCCCAGGGTCTACACACACATCTCCTGTATCTTTACACTAGCGCTCTTGGGCGTCCATATCAGTACCCTACTGGCATGGGAAGTGAAGCCTGCAGCACAGTGGCATCCTTTTAACCTTTGGGGCATCAGCAGGCCATTTTCCTCAGCCAAATGAGTCTCTTGGAGAATTGCTACATCTATCGCTTGTCCTTTAAGATATGGCATTACTTTGTGAAACTTCCGGCCATCATTGAGACCTCTCACATTCCAAGTAAGCAAACTGAGCCGTGGGACTCTCAACTCCTTGCCCCATGGTTAAATCATCCCATTACTGAATCTGTAAACTTAACTCTCTGCCATCCTTTGTCCTGATACCTGTCCTATGGGCCTGCGTTCCTTGCATATGAAACCCGTCCCTCCCTCCACCCACATTGCATGTACACCCAGCTTGCGCAATGAAGCCTCTCCCTCCCACAACCCTCCCCAACCCAAACATTTATTCCTATGATAAACAATTAGTGGCGTACACTCGGGGGGGGGGGGGGGAACCATTGCTACACTCAGAAACTCGTGGTCCCAGGAGTACCTTGACCACTGAACAAAGTGTCTCCTGCCAGCTTCTTATTTTGGTGTGATCATTCTCCCCCCCACCCCAACCAAGAGCGCACTATGTCAAAACAAATACACCATCACCGTCCAGCTATAATTCAAGCCCCCCCCCACCTGTGTAAGACAAATCAACTCTGTGTAATCATTTAGACCATGCTTGATCTTTATCATAGCAACATCAATAATAATTTCTCTACCCATCCTGGACATGCAATAAACACTGTAGACATATAAACAAAATCCTGTGAGCCCATTTAGTCAACAGCGAGAGTCACGCCACCTCATCCAAATCTCCATCTGGCTCCCTGTGAGTTGACTTAGGAGAACAACTGTGCCTCCCTGTACTCTCCCTGTGTTTCATAAATTGCAGGACAGCCTTCAGGTCCATGAAAATTACTGCCTTGCCATCCACAAGGACCTAAAGACGAGCCAGATAGAGCATATTGTATTCCAGATTGAGTTCTTTCAATTTATGCTTGACTGGGTGGAAGTGCTTCCTGGAGTCCTGCACCTGCTGCATTAAATCTTGATACAAGCACACGGTAGTGCCCTCATATTTAAGTTCCTTCAGCTCCAGTGCCCTGGCGCTTTTATGGGTCTCGGGGGCGCTCCAGGCACCGGTCGCGATGCTAGCGACCTATGCTCCTATTCCACTACAAACAGCGGTGAAAAGGAGTCTCTGCCCTACAGGTCCTGCAACAGCTGTTCCATGAAATGCTCCATATTGTCTATTCTGGTGCTCTCTGGCACTCAAACGCTTCTTAGGTTGTCCCATTTGGATTGCGCCTCCAAATCCCGGGCCTGTAGCGTAGCAAGTTGTTGATCCAGTTTCTTTTGCATTGCCTGCCCGTCTGCCTGAATGGCCTTGATCTCAGAGATCCTCCTTTCTGCCCCATCCAGACGGTAGGCATGTTTACCCAGATGTTCCGACATGCAGTCCATCCTGTACATTAACGCATCCATCTTACCATCAATGCTTGTTAGGGTCTGTTGCATCGCCGCCAGGATTGGTTTAAGGTCTGAATCGCCATGCGTCCACATTTCCTCCAAAACTCTTTGTAATGTGGGTTCAACATCCTTCGACCTGTGTGACTTGCAGCTATCAAAGTGGAGTTTCGGCGGTATTGTATCAATTTTCCCCATTTTTGCAGTGACACAGTGGAGCCCCAAGTGCAGTGCCCAAAGTGCCCAATCGTATTGTATAGTCTCCTATGCCCTGCTACCTCCAGTCTGCCAATCGCCGAGGCAAACCACAATTCAGCTCCGCAACAAACTTCTGACAGACATGCTCCTGAGGAGGTTTGCACTATTGCACCATAAGCCTCATGCGGGCTCTGCCACATCCATTGAGGAGTCGGTTCCACTGCCCTAGCACTTCAGGACCACTGCCAGGGCCCAAAGATCTAGGGTGACCAGACGTCCCAGATTTCCCTGGACAGTCCCGGTTTTTAGAGGACTGTCCCGGTGTCCTGACGCTTCTCTTAATTTTAAACAAATGTCCTGGTTTTTGGGACAAGGGTCAGATCATTACATAAATGTCCCGGTTTTTGGGACAAAGGTCAGATTATCTAAGGAAGCATAAATTCAAGGTATGCTCTCCTTTAACAGAAGCTTACAAAGTATGTAAAAATTAAAGTAATTTATCTGTTACTGTGAGGCAACATAGTCCCCTGTCTGCTCCCAGCAGAGAGACGGAGTGGGGAGCAGAGAGGTGAGTGGGGGTGGGTTGGGGGTGCAGGGTCTGATGCCAAGCCATAGCTAATTTTATATGTGTGAGTGTGTAAATGTGTGTGAGTGTGTGTGTGTTTGTGAGAGAGAGAGAGAGAGTGTTTGTGTGTGTATATATATATATATATATATATATATATATATATATATGTGTGTGTGTGTGTGTGTGTATATATATATATATATACATACACACATTCACAAAGCTACGCAAAAAAACGGGACATGCCAGATATAAAAGTGAGAGTAAAGTCGTTAGTCCTTTTATTTCTGACCTGTCTCGGTTTTTGCTCCTCAAAATCTTTTCACCCTACCAAAGATCACAATGTAGTGCGCCCGCTGTGCATGAGAGATGGACTGGCAACCCATCAGCAAGACACCCCACCAAGTCCCAGCAGGCTTCCCTTGACTGTGCTTTCAGGGCCTACAAAGCTTCGCCGGCAGTGAAGTGCCTTTTCCAGGAGTTACAATCCCCCAGGGCACCTGTTCCAGACAGAGTGCTCCGCTGTACGGCCTCTTAAATGCAGAGCCGGATCGCAGATCGCGCCCGCTCAATCTCCCCGGGTCTTGCTGGCCTCACCAAGTTAGTCTGTTCTTTACGGCAGTGCCAGGGGGCAGCATCCCTATGTGTACCCCCTACGTCAGAGCGTGGTCTTTAATTCAGCTGCATCCTGCATGTTTCAGCTTGTGTGTCTGTCGCTACTCCCCGAACGCGATGTTACGCAATGCATGAGCAGTCACAGCAATACATTTTCAAACGATATGTTTAACCCCTTCGCTGCCAGGCCTTTTCCCTCTCAGGTGGCAGGGATTTTTTGGGCTATTTGGGGCACTTCGCGCTTAGGCCCTCATAACTTTTTGTCCACATAGGCTACACAAGCCAATTTTTTTTCTTTCAAATAAGTGAAAACAGGGCTGCAGAAGAGGGCTCGTGGTTTTTTCCATGAAAATGTCATCAACAAAGGGTTTGCGGTGCTAAAATCAGTATCTTCCCAGCTTTCAGGAACAGGCAGACTTGAATCAGAAAACGCAATTTTTCAAACCAATTTTGGCATTTTACTGGGACATACCCCATTTTAATGATTTTTTGTGCTTTCATCCTCCTTTCAATTAGTAACAGAAATGGGTGTGAAACCAATGCTGGATCCCCAACATCTAAACATTTCTGGAATGTAGACAAAATTTATAATTCACCAAGGGGTCATTTGTGTAGATCCTACAGTGTTTTCCTAAAGAAATAACAGCTGAAATAAAAAATAATGAAATTGAGGTCCAAAAAAAACAGCCTTTTTTCTCCACGTTTTACTCTGTAACTTTTTTCTGCGATGTTAGATTTTTGAAAGCAATATACTGTTACGTCTGCTGGACTCTTCTGGTTGCGGGGATATATTGGACTTGTTGGTTCATAAATAACCCTAAGTACCCAGAGCCAATAAATGAGCTGCACCCTGAAATGGGTTTTCATTCTATACCGGCAAGAAAACCTTTGTATTTCCAAAATGGGCACATGACAAAGTGTAGAGAAGCATTGGTTATTTGCACATCTCTGAATTCCGGGGTCCCATAGTAGCATGTGAATTACAGTGCATTTCTCAAATAGATGTCTTTTTTACACACTGTCTTACATTTGGAAAGAAAAAATGTTGAATAAGACAAGGGGCAATAACACTTGTTCTTCTATTCTGTTTTCCCCCCAAGTCTCCTGTAGGAAGTTTGCTCTGTATGTACTATTTCAAAGTAAGAAATAGTGTGCACAGAGTCTAAGGGTTCCCCTTAGAGGTAAGATAGTGGCAAAAAGAGATAATTCTAATGCTCTATTTTGTGGTAGTGTGGTCGAGCAGTAGGCTTATCAGAGGGCAGTGTTAAGCATTTGTTGTACACACACAGGCAATAAATGAGGAAAACACACTCAAAGAATGATTCAGGGCCAATAGGTTTTTATATAGAAAAATATATTTTCTTAGTTTATTTTAAGAACCACAGGTTCAAGATTTACAAGTAATACTTGAAATGAAAGGTATTTCACTCAGGTATTCTAGGAACTTTGAATAATCACAATAGCATGTATAGTTTTGACAAAAATGGCAATAAGCTATTTTAAAAGTGGACACTGCAAAAATCAACAGTTCCTGGGGGAGGTAAGTAATTGTAAAGTTCACAGGTAAGTAAAACACTTACAGGGTTCAAAGTTGGGTCCAAGGTAGCCCACCGTTGGGGGTTCAAGGCAACCCCAAAGTTACCACACCAACGCTGTTCTCGGGAGCTTCTTGGTCCTTTGGATGCAGGGCAGTCCTCTGAGGCTTCAGAGGTCGCTGGTCCCTGTTGGATGCGTCGATGTTGCAGTTTTCGTCGAAGTAGGGAGACTGGCCGGTGGGGCTGGGGCCAAATCAGTTGTCATCTCCATCTTCACTGCAGGGCTTCAGGTCAGCAGTCCTTCTTTAGATTGCAGGAATCTATCTTTCTCGGTTCTGGAAGCCCCTAAATACTGAATTTAGGGGTGTGTTTAGGTCTGGGAGGGCAGTAGCCAATGGCTACTGTCCTTGAGGGTGGCTACACCCTCTTTGTGCCTCCTCCCTGTGGGGAAGGGGGCACATCCCTAATCCTATTGGGGGAATCCTCCATCCACAAGATGGAGGATTTCTAAAAGTAAGAGCCACCTCAGCTCAGGACACCTTAGGGGCTGTCCTGACTGGTGGGTAACTCCTCCTTGTTTTCCTCATTATCTCCCCCAGCCTTCCCGCCAAAAGTGGGGGCAGTGGCCGGAGGGGCGGGCATCTCCACTAGCTGGGATGCCCTGTGGCGCTGTAACAAAGGGGGTGAGCCTTTGAGGCTCACCACCAGGTGTTACAGTTCCTGCAGGGGGAAGTGAGAAGCACCTCCACCCAGTACAGGCTTTGTTGCTGGCCATAGAGTGACAAAGGCACTCTCCCCATGTGGCCAGCAACATGTCTGGTGTGTGGCAGGCTGGCAAAAACTAGTCAGCCCACACTGGACGTCGGGTATGTTTTCAGGGGACGTCTCTAATGTGCCCTCTCAGTGTATTTTACAATAAATTGCACACTGGCATCAGTGTGCATTTATTGTGCTGAGGAGTTTGATACCAAACTTCCCAGTTTTCAGTGTAGCCATTATGGTGCTGTGGAGTTCGTGTTTGACAAACTCCCAGACCATATACTCTTATGGCTACCCTGCACTTACAATGTCTAAGGTTTTGCTTAGGCACTGTAGGGGAATAGTGATCATGCACTTATACCCTCACCTGTGGTATAGTGCACCCTGCCTTAGGGCTGTAAGGCCTGCTAGAGGGGTGTCTTACCTATGCCACAGGAAGTGTGAGGTTGGCATGGCACTCTGAGGTGAGTGCCATGTCGACTTAGTCTTTTTCTCCCCACCAGCACACACAAGCTATGAGGCAGAGTGCATGTGCTGAGTGAGGGGTCCCTAGGGTGGCATAAGACATGCTGCAGCCCTTAGAGACCTTTCCTGGCATCAGGGCCCTTGGTACTAGGGGTACCAGTTACAAGGGTCTTACCTGGGTGCCAGGGTTGTGCCAATTGTGGAGACAAAGGTACAGTTTAGGGAAAGAACACTGGTGCTGGGGCCTGGTTAGCAGGGTCCCAGCAACCTTTCAAGTCATAACTTAGCATCAGCAAAGGCAAAAAGTCAGGGGGTAACCATGCCAAGGGGGCATTTCCTTACATCTCCTGATAAAAATGGTACCTCACTTGTGTGGGTAGGCCTAGTGCCTGCGACAGGAAACGTAACCTGTACACATCACATTTTTACATTGAAATTTGACGTGTTTTTTGCAAAGTGCCTACCTGTGAATTTGGGCCTCTAGCTCAATCAGCACCTAAGAAAACCTAGCAAACCAGGACATTTCTGAAAACTAGACACCTAGGGGAATCCAGAATGTGTTGACTTGTGGGGCTTTCACCAAGTTCCTTTACCCAGAATCCTTTGCAAATCTCAAAATTGTTCCCCAAAACACCTTTTCCTCTCATTTCAGTGAGAGAAAGTTCTGGTATCTGAGAGGAGACACAAATTTCCTTCCACCCAGCGTTCTCCCAAGTCTCCTGATAAAAATGGTACCTCACTTGTGTGGGTAGGCCTAGCGCCTGCAACAGGAAATGCCCCAAAACACAACGTGGACACTTCACATTTTCCTAAAGGAAACAGAGGTGTTTTTTGCAAAGTGCCTAGCTGTGGATTTTGGCTTCAAGCTCAGCCGGCACCTAGGGAAACCTATCAAACCTTTGCATTTCCCCCAAGTCTCCTGATAAAAATGGTACCTCACTTGTGTGGGTACGCCTAGGTCTCGCGACAGAAAATGCCCCAAAACACTATCTGGACACATCCAAATTATCAAATACAAAACTACCTGTTTTTGTGGGGTGGTCCGGAGGGGGGGCACCTGCAATTTTGGTCCTGGATTCAGCAGCCATCTAGGAAAACCTTCCAAACCCAGAAATTTCTGAAAACTAGACACTAGAGGGAGTGCAGGGAGGTTTGACTTGCGTGGATCCTCCAATGTTTTCTTACCCAGAATCCTCAGCAAACCTCACATTTAGTTAAAAAATCAAAATTTTCCCACATTACTGTGTGGGATCACCGCACAGGGACAAATTTCCTACCACCCAATGTTCCCCTCAGCCTGCCGGTAAAAATGATACCTCACTTGTGTAGGTGGGCCAAGTGCCTGTTATAGGGAAGAGCCAGAAACATGTGGAAATTGAGAAGGAACCAAAGCGGGTCCAAAAGGGCGGTTTGAAATAAAACATTTTCAGTCTGACAGGTGCAGCATAATTTTTATCGGTATAGACGAGACAGTGTCGGTGGTAGGAAGTTTTTGTATTCCTGCAGATTCTGGAAGGTTCCATCACAAAAATGTAGTAAAAATGTGTGATTCCCAGCAAAGTTGGAGGTTTGCAAGGCATTGTGGGAAAGAAAATGGTGTGAGGTGCATGTGAAGCACACTATCCTTGAATCAACCAGATGTTTAGTTTTCAGATGTGTCTAGGTGTTGTGGATTTTTCTACATGGCAGCGTCCCAATGTCCAAAAAGTGCAGCCCTCACCATTCCAAGTGGAATGATTTTGAGAGTTACCAAGCTCTCATGGCCCAAACGTAAAACCAGCACCCAAAATAATTAAATGTCCTCTTGCTTGCCATGGGATAAGATGTTTTAGTGTGCGGGGGAGAGCTGAAAGACTGTTACCCACTTCATTTGGGGTGTGGGTATAACCAGGGCCATACTGGTTGGTAGCCACCACCCCATTATTGTTTTTTTTTTTTTAATTCCCCGGCATCTAGTAGACTTTCTGCCCCCCCCCCCGGGGTGTGTATCAGGGGTAATTGCCCCATCTGCCCACTGGTGGGCAGAACAACTTTGGCCCCATTTATTTGGGGTGAGGGTATGGCCATATCCCCACCCTCTTATTTTGAAAAAAAGTCTTCCCTGGTGGGCTTTCTGTCCCCCCCCCCTTGGGGATAGATGGGCATTCCAAAAATAGGCCGGTCTGTCCCCATGGGGGGCAGATACAGCCAACAGTAATATGCCCCCATGGGGAACGACCCTTGCCCAAGGGGCTGCCCCCCAAACAAAACACACACACACACCTCCTGATGTTTAGTGGTTTCTAAATGGCCTAAATACAATTTGCCCCCCAGGGGAGCGGCCTTGCCTAAGGGGTCGCTCCCCATACATAAAAACATAAAGTAAATAAAAAAAAAATATATATATATCCCTGTTGTCTAGAGGTTTCTGCCCCCACTGGAGGCAGATCGGCCTAATTATATTAGGCCGATCTGCCCCAAGGGGGGGTGCATAAAAGGCCTAAAAATATTTTGCCCCCCCTGGGGAGCGGCCTTTACCCAAGGGGCTGCTCCCCTTATGCGTAAGTATGATAACAAAAAAAATCCCTGGTGTCTAGTGGTTTCTGCCCCTGGGGGGGCGGCTGAAATCTCCTAAAAATAATTTCGCCCCCGACCCTTGCCTAAGGGGTCGCTCCCCACATATAAAAAAAAATAACCCCAATTTTTTTTTTTTATCCCTGGTGTCTAGGGGTTTTTCTGCCCCCGGTGGGAGGTGGAGGGGGCAGAAATGGCCTAAAAGTAATTAGGCCCCCCCAGGAGTGACCCTTGTCTAAGGGGTCGCTCCCCACATACAAAAAATAAATTAAAACATAAGTTATCCCTGGTGTCTAGGGATTTTCTGCCCACCCTGGGGGCAGATCGTCCTAATTATATTAGGCCGATCTGCCACCATGGGGGCAGAAATGGTCTAAAAATATTTTGCCCCTCCTGGGAAGTGGCCCTTGCCCAAGGGGCCACTCCCCTTATGCATAAGTATAAAAACAATAAAAATTCCCTGGTGTCTAGTGGTTTCTGCCCCCCCGAAATGTCCTAAAAATAATTTGGCCACCCCGGGGGGACGACCCTTGCCTAAGGAGTCGCTCCCCACAAATAAAAAAATAAAAATAAACCAAAAAAGAATATCCCTGGTGTCTAGGGGCTTATATTAGGCCGATCTGCCCCTGTGGGGGTGGTGGTGCCAGGCAGAAATGGCCTAAAAATATTATGGGCCCCCCTAGGGAGCACCCCTTGCCCAAGGGGCCGCTCCCCTTATGTGTCAGCATGATAAAAAATAAAATTCCCTGGTGTCTAGTGGTTTCTGCCCCCAACGTGGGGCAGAATTGGACTAAAAATAATTTGGCTCCCCAGGGAGTGACCCTTGCCTAAGGGGTCGCTCCCCACACATAAAAATAAAAAATAAACAAAAAAAATTATCCCAGGTGTCTAGGGGCTTTCTGCCCCCCCGGGGGCAGATCGGACTAATTATATTAGACCGATCTACCACCAGGGGTGGCAGAAATGGCCTAAAAATAATATGGCCCCCTAGTGAGCGATCCTTGCCCAGTGGGCCCTTGACAGTACCTAAAAAAAATTCCCTGGTGTCTAGTGGCCATTTCAGCTGCCCAATCGCATTGCGATCGGGCAGCAGAAATGCTGTGAGAGACAAGAAAGGAAAGGAAAGGTCTTTCCTTTCCTTTCTTGTCCTTCCTGCCCCACCTCCCGGTTGGAAGAGAAATTCAAAAGCATTTCTCTTTTGGTGTTCTAGCTGTCTGTGCATCCCCGTCTGTCTGCGCTCCCCCTGATTTCAGAGGGTGCTCAGAAATACCGCTGCTGCCTGTATGTTTGAGCTTGTGCGTCTGTCGGTGCCTCCCCAAACGTGATGTTATACAGGCATATCGCTGGATGAAATACTTATCCTTGCAAGGTCACACAAACTGTCCAATAGTCGCAGAGGACATGGATGCTTCCCTAGCACGACCTGCTCCAGCACCAGGCCAGGCCAAATTGGGCCCGGTAAAGGAAGAACAAGTTGACGCCGTCCAAGGATGCTACAATCATCCGCATGTGGCTCGACCCCTGAGACTGGAGGAAAAGGGGTACGGTAGCTGAGGTCTAGAGCACAGGATACCAGGAGTATGCCCGCCAAGGGAAAGAACTGCTCCAAATGTGATAAGCCCAATGATTTTGCCAAAGTTTTCCAAGGGAGGTGGCCCAGATCCGGGACCACGTTGGTCCGGAAGGCGGCAATAAAGCAAGTTACACCAGACGATGGCACTGGGATGGTGGACACACACCCAGGCAACAAACCCTACGGGGATGATGAAGACAAGGAGATATTTGTCGTTTCGTTTGCTGACAGGTTGGACCAGAGGTGGAGGCCACCACCCATGTGTACCATAACGGTAAATGGCACGACAGTGACTGCGCTCATAGACACTGGGGCGTCGGTAAACATTATGGATATAGAAAAATACAGCAAGATATCTCCCACACCAGAGCTCACACCATGCCGGACCAAGATATATTCCTATAGGGGCGTGGACCCGTTACTCCGGCGAGGGGCGATAGAGGTTACCGTTGGTAGTGAGCGCCGTTCAACATGTTCCAAATGCCATATGGTGGAAGGCAAGAAAGGAACCCTTCTCTGATGCCACACGGTGGAAGACCTGGAGCTAGTGCTCCAGGTCAAGTTCACGACTCCCGTGCTGAGGTGGTGTTGGCTCATTTCCCAGAGTTGTTTCGGGGGCTAGGAAAACTGAAAGGAAAGCAGTTCCAGTTACATGTCAATTTTGCAGTACGACCCATTGCCCTAAGGCACCGGCGGGTGACTTTCCACTTACGATCCCAGGTGGAGAGTGAACTACAGACAATGGAGGAGTAGGGGGTCATAGAGAAGGTGACCGGCCAGACGCCCTGGGCGTCGCCACTCGTCATCGCCCAAAGCCTAAGCAGCCTGACATCATTCGCCTGTGTGTGGACATGCGCCTTCCCAACATTGCCATAAAGTGAGAACGCCACATCATGCCCACCATGGACGATATTGTTGTGGATCTTAACGGGGCCCAGTGGTTCTCTAAGTTGGACTTATACTCGGGATACCATCAGCGGGAGCTAACTCCAGAAAGCCGGAATGTCACCACATTCTCAACCCATGTGGGGCTGCGACGTTACAAGTGCCTTAGCTTTGGGGGCTCTTCGGCCGTGCAGATCTTCCACAATGCCATACGGGAGACACTGTCCGGTTTGACCGGCGTCATTAATCTAAGTGACGACATCTTAATTTGAGGAACATCAAAAACAGCTGAGAGCCACTCTCCAAAGGTTAGCGGAAGCAGGACTAACATTGCACCAGAAGAAATGCGCCTTGTACCACAACTCCATTGACTTTTTTGGCTACATCTTTTCAAGGGAAGTTCTGAAGGTTGACCCCAAGAAAGTAGAGGCCATCCAAGGAGCAGCCTTACCTCACAATGCCACTGAAGTCAGAAGCTTCCTTGGTATGGCAACGTACTATGGGAGGTTCGTCCCCAATCTGGCCACACTTGCCGAACCTCTTTGACAGCTCACGAAGGCCAACACCCCCTGGGAGTGGGTCATAGAAGTGGACAAGGCGTTCCAAGCAGTCAAAAGTGCACTGTTGGACTCTGTGGTCATGACATACTTCCACCCGCACAAGAGAACGGAAGTCGTGGTGGACTCCAGCCCCATTGGGCTCGGAGCCGTATTGCTGAGTGGACGCCAGTGGCCTATGCCAACAGGGCCCTCTCGGCAATGGAGGCCTGGTATGCGCAAATTGAGCTGGAAGCGCTGGCCATACGATGGGCCTGTCAGCATTTCCACTTGTATTTTTGTGGGCACGAATTTGTGATGGTTACCGACCACAAACCACTGGTGTCCCTCTTTGCAGGCAAGGCCCGACTTGCCCCGCCAAGAATTGAAAGGTGGGCGGTGCTCTTCCAGCTCTACTGGTTTTACATTGTCTACTGGCCTGTAGTCAACAATCCTGCGGATTACTTATCACGCCATCCGTTGTGGCCACGCTTGCAGGGAGAAGAGGAGGAGGAGGATGGACGGACAGAGAGTTTCATAAGCATGATTGTGAACCTAGCATGTCCCACAGCGCTGATGTTGACGGAGATCACTGACGCCTGAATCCGAGATGCAGTCATCGGCCGAGCCAATCGGTCATGGAAATTTTTCCTTGACAAGAAGCATGATTTTGCCTCTGAGGAGCGCAAGGCGATGCAATGGATTTGGAAGGTCTTCCTCTCCAGGGCCAGCACTTAGTAATACCCCGCAGTCTACACCTTAGAGTTGTAGAATTAGCTTACCAGGGTCATCAGGGGACAGCGAAGTCTAAGGCCTGTTTGCGTGACAAAGGTGTTGTTCCCCAGGATGGACGCCATGGTACATGACCTGATACCAAGAGGTGATCCCTGTGCGATCACCGCTCGAGATCCTGTCCCTGCTCCAGTGATTACCGAACCACCCAGCACTCGACCATGGCCCCGGGTAAGCCTGGATTTCAGTAGTTTTCCCGATGGCCGGCTGACGGCTGTCATGACTGTCTTGTGCGTCCGGTTCCCGATGGTGGAACTGGTGACGTCCACGGCATTTGAGCACGTCCATCCTGTCTTGGAGAAGGTTTTCGCTCTCCTGGGTCTGCTGTAGGACATAACAATGGACAAATGATCACCACCCAGGTTGGACGTTCCGTACCCCTTTTGAACCTGACATCTGGATAGTCCAGAAGATCGATGGGACCATTGTTACTGCCAGAAAAGGGGGGCGTCAGGTGACCCGGAATGTGTTGTGGTTCTGGAGGGTGGAGCCTCGGGATGGCGATTCAGGAGCTGACCCGTTGGAGGACAGTGGCGAAGAGCTTGAAGGAGGCTACGTTTCGCAGCCAAATTCTCCAGATGAATGCCAACCAGGAAGTGACGGAGGTCCCAGCAGAAATCTGGAAGGGTCCTGTTCCCCAGATCGGGGACCCGCACGAGGGCTGAAGCAGAGCGGGAGAAGTGAAAGGTACCACCTGCTGCCCAACCCTGAACCCAGCCAAAGTCTTAAGAGACTTCATGTGTTTAAAAGAAAAGTGACTGGTGTCCGTGTACAGCCAATAACTCCTGCTGTTATCTTCTTTTGCTTTCTCTCTCTTTTCTTTTGTATCCCTGTTGGTTATTGTTATTTATATGCCTTGTTCAAGGGTGATTGTTTTTGTGGTAGTTCACTAAAACATGGGGGGGAAGTAGACAACCACCCGGGCTCTCCTCTACAATGTTGCCTGCTCTGTGACACCATACGTTGTCCAGGGCGGAGGTTATAAAATAAAGAGGTGCCCGGCCAGCGTGGTAATGGCGCACTAGTTAACTGTACAGCTTGCTGCAGCATGGTTTTGTTCCCCCATTAGGCCGTACAGTCCATAGTCAGCACGACTCACCCAGCCGTGCTACAGTAACTATAACCTCCGCCCCACCATGCAGTTATGTCATCGAACATTTTACTACAAATGTTATGGTCACACATCAATATTGTTATAACAGATGCCATAAGTGCTGTAATATCTGGGTTAATTATCAGCGCACAGTGAGTGCACAAGTTATATTTAACCTCTATCATATTATTTTAGTTGTAGTCCTGGGGAAGTGGTGGTCTCCAGGGTGTGGGGGCTAGGCGTGGCCCTTGCATAGTTACTAAGCTTAGCCCTGGGGAGGTGGTGATCTTGGGGGCTTCCAAAAGCACTAGTAAGGGGGATCCTGTGTGCCCCATCCTATTTTTGAGCCATAATGCCCTGGGGACCTGGCCAACCCTGGGGCAAAATAACTGAGAAACTTGGGAGACCATTTTTTTTAAACCTCTGCAAAATCTACAGATCCAGCCGCAGATTTTGCAGAGATTTAAAAACAAAATACCTTTAAGCTCTGTGGGGTCCCGGGGGACCTCTGGACCAAAGCTAGTGGGTTAGACTATACATATCCTGTTACCTTTTCTTTTTATGTTTTCATTGGGACTCTGGGAAGCTGTATTCCACAGGTGCCTGAAAGAATGTATGGGATTTAGGAGTGTACGCACGTCTGATGTCTTAGGGGTCACTTCCTTCCCATTTTTAGGTCTGCACTGCCCACAGTGCATTTGCTGCCTCTGCAATATATATTGCTTACCTTTTGGGGGTTTGTAGCCTATCCATTGCTTGCTGTTGGACCGGACGCAAAAACAACAAGGTGATGGATGGAATGCTTGAATTAATCCCAGCCCATGGAAATCGCTCGGGCAGCATCCCAATACAACATTTTGTTTGCCCACCATGCCACCATATCACCCCAGTTTGGAACCTGCCATATGCAAAGCAGTTTTGACCCTACTCCTCAAGGAACAGTCCAGCCTGAAATGCCAGGCCAGATCCTCCCTAGACCATAAACAAGGATTCTGGGACCATTTTCAGGGTATCACCACCCATGGGCCAGGCTAGCTTGAATTCAGTGGCACAGTGACCACAGGACAAACATCTGGGCATAAGCTTCCTACGTAGGGCAACACCACACCACACCACTCCACTTTACTTTACTCCTCCCTACAACACTCTACATCACTTTACTCTGCAACACTCTGCTCCACTCTATGCCCTTCTACTCTATGCAAGCCTCACTTCATGCCATGCTACTCCACTCCAAGACACTCCACTGTAAGACTTTCTATGACACGGCTCGCCACTCCACTCCACACCGCTACACTCCATTCTACCCCACTCCATTCCAATTCAATCCAACCCAATCTACCCCATTCCACATCACTGCAATAAATGCCACTCCACTCAAACCTTCCATTTCAATCTACCATACTCTAAATTACCAAACTTCTCTGCTCCAGTGTATCACACTCCACGTAACCTACCCCACTCTACTTCAGTCCAATCCACCCCACTGTACTCCACTACAATTTAGCCCACTCCACTCTAATCCCCTTTACCACTCTGCATTTAACCATAATCTACCCCACTTCACTCCAATCAATCCCACTAAAAATTTACCACACACCACTGCAATCTAACCCACTCCACCCCAATCTACCGCACTCCAGTCTAGTGCAGTAGACTCCACTACAATCTACTTCACCTAAATCTACTCCACTATAACCCATACTCCTCCACTCCAACCTACACTATTCCACTATAATATAACCCACTTCAAACTACTCCACTCCAATCTACTCCAGTATACCCCACTCCACTCTTCCCCAATTTACCCCATTCCAGTGTATCTCACTCCACTCTACTGCAATCTACCCTGATATACCTCAATCCTATCTACCACAATCAACACAGACTTACTCCTTTGAGACCTGCATCAGCTGCAAGGTGCTTCATTTGCATCTATCTTTACTTATATAGCTGAGCTGTTGTCTGAATGTATCAATGCTCATGCTGTATGACAGTTTATTCACACCTCATGATAGTTTATTTCATTAGTGTGTAGCTCACTCTTGCAGGGATGTATTTCTTGCACTTACCTTATTGGAGTCTCAATATTAGCCAAGCCTGATTTGGGTTTATCTAACTGTCTTCACATAGAGAGGTAGGCCTCTTTTTGCCCTTGGTTGTGTGACCTTAGCTGTTCTTGCTGGTCCAGTTGATGCCTTGTTATTTGTTGTTTAGCAGGGTTCTTTCTCTGCCCCACCATCTCCTAGCACCATTTTTGGTCTGGTGTTGCACTTTTCATTGCTCAGCTCGGCCCCTAGGCATTGTCACTCAATCCTTGTTGTCGGTTATGTCTTGGCTGGTGGGTCTGTGTGTCTCTTTTGCACTCTTTGCATTTTATTTTGCCTTTTTATTGTTGTCCTGATGCTACTGCATTGACTTAATAGTATCTTATTCAAATTCCAACATGTAGTCCTCTTTTGTACTTGGTGTACTCCTCTGTGTCTATGGCCGGAATATTGCTATTCCTCATTTTCTCATAATTCCATGTATATCTGTGGGTTCCAGTATGGCTCCACTCCACTCAATGCAACTGCAAGCCACACAGTGCCACTTCCCTATACTCAGTGCCTCACCACTTCACACCTTACACCACATAATATGACTACACTCCATGCCACTATACTCCAAGACACACAATGCCACCCTACACCACACAATTACATTGCTCTTAATACCATACCACACAATACCAACTCCACTCCACCAGCACTAAGCCACTCCACCCAACACCATTGATCTTCAAACTTTTTAATCCCAGGCCCACACAGACACATACACCCACACCACATTTTTCACAATTATTCTATTAAATGGGCAATTTTTAAACGTTTTAAAAAATTGTAGATAACTTTTGTTACTGTTATAAAAAATGCAATCAAATACATGATGCCGACCATACTATTCTGGTCAGGCATGACTTACTAAAGTCTAAAAGTATCCACAGTGTGATTATTAGAAGTGGGGCTGGGGTCAGTGTTTTGAAGAGTATTTGTAGTCCTTTCCATTTTGACACACACTTGCATGCTTTGCTATAATTGACAAAACATGTTAATGATGGCCCATTACTGACCGGTTTAGTACTGCTCATTTTTTTCAGCTTAAGACACAGCACGGTTCTCAGCATAATGCTTCTCTTGGCCATAGCTTGGCGCTCTCACGTCCCTGGGATCATTAGAGGTCCCCCAGGGGAACCCACCTCCCAGTTTAAAGGCCCACTGCTCTACACAATAGCACTGTACTCCACTCGTCTAAGTGCAACTCCACACCACTTAATGCCACTCCAGTACACTCCAAGCCACACAGTGCCACTCCATCCCACAATGTACCACACTACTCTAATACACACAATGCTACTCTTTTACATGTTGCACAATGCTACTTCAAACCATGCCAGTCCACTAAATGACAATACACTCCAGGCCACAAAATGACACTTCCCCCCACACCAAGGCACTCCACTTCAGTCAGTGCACTCTACTTCATGCAACAGAACATAACTCCACTTAATACAATTTCACTCCTCTACACTCCACACAGTGCCATGCAACGCAATGTCACTCCACTCCTTCTAAATCAATATAGTTTACATATGTGCAGAAGCAGTGCGTGGCGGGGGCGGCTGGTGCGGGGGTGAAGAAAAATTAATAATTGAAAAAAAAAAACTTACCTGAATGCGCCGCCGCCATCCCCACCACCAAGCATCTCCTCTTTCCTTCGCAAACGGCACAGGCTCCCAGCCTGCCCTGCGGCCAATCTAAACGTTACCATCATGACAGAAGTGTTCAGATTTGGGGGAGTTACAAGCCAGGGTGCTCCTGGGCAGACTGCAAGAGTCTGCCTGTTCTCTCCAACCCGGCACTGCATTGCTGGATTGGACAGAGCTCAGTGCTCATGTATGTTTGCCCAGCGTGAGACGGCTGGCTAAACATACATGCGTACTGAGGGGGAGTGCTGAGTATTCCCCCTCTGTGCTCGTCAGGGCCCGTGGCCCCACCCCATTTACAATACAACAATAATAAACATAGTTCATTATTGCTGTATTGTAGAGGTTTGGCATCTGGTACTGCTGGGAGGGGGGCGATGCTTCTCTACCTAACGGAGGACCCACCCCTGCATATGTGAGATCTATTGATTTTGCTAATGCTTGTTTTGCAACACCTTTGGCGTCCCGTAATCTTTGTGTTCCCTGGAGTTATAATGAGGGCAGATCTTCCAATCTTTCCCACAGGTGAGTGAGAAGGACCATTGGAGTCCAAGGGGCTGGAATTCTGGTCTGAGGCGGGCGGTCTCCAAACATATTTTCTTTTAATTCTTTTAGATACATCTTTGAGTGTAATGGGTTTTTAACCACCCCTCACCCCCCACACCCCTTACCTCCAGAGATCATGACGGTTGGACTGTGGGTAATCCTCCAATATCATTGTTTACTGTATTCGGAGCAACTGATGCTGAGACTATGTGTTAATTTTCATTTATTGGTAAACATGTGTTTGCATCATATCATTTTAAATGTTTTTATTTGTTCTCTTTTTAAGTTAAGTCTAAGTTTAACTTGTTGTGGAGCAAAATATACATGTCAGATTAGAGGCTATCCGTAAACTTTCATACGTCAATACAGTTGTTGGAAATATGGCTGAAGGTGGTCCACTGTTTTCAAGGGCAGAAACAGACACACTTGCCGCGATTCTTAAGGAAGTTAATTCTATGTATATGAAGATCTCAACCTTTCACACTACTCTACTAGACATGGCACCCAATGTAAAATATTTTATATTAGAATTGATTTTTATTCATCAACATGTAGATAACACTAAGTATAGATGAAATATATCATGTCTATGGTCAACCGCCTGATTGGGGTACAGATATTGCCAGGTTACAGTCGAAGCTAACCAATTTGAAAGTCCGTGGAGATATACGTATTATGTCCATCCTATATTAATAGGCCTCACTTTTTTTGGCAATCTGTAAAATATTTCCGACATGATGATGTCATGTCAGATGGATATTTTGTTCTTCAGTGAGTCTGACTGCCAGGGTACATTACAGAGCCTTATTGTGTGAGCCCTCTGAAATTCTAAATCTGCAATACTCAAACATCCTATTACCTAACATTACATGGACGCTCTGGCAGCAAAGGTCTAGGCAGAGTTTTTGATGTCCTGTTGCTAGAACATGACAAAGAGAAATCAAGACCGCCTCCCCGCCCGGCAAGAATAAGTCATGGAAGGATTATAAAAATTTAATTTTCATCAATGTTTAGTTATGTTCATGGTATGCTGTGGCTTACAATTGCTAAATCTTTATTGACGAGTGTTGAAAGAATGATTAAACAAATCGTATTGGGGGGCAACTAAGCCTAGGACCCGGAGGACTAAACTGTAGGCTCACATAAAGGCAGAAGGCCTGCGTCTCCTAACATTTGTTTTATTATAGAGCTAATCATCTGTCACAGATGGTATCTGATAAGTGCAAAATGAGATGGCAGAATGAATCCTATGTGTGGACAACTGGAGTTTTTTATGTTGCTAAGAAACTCTGCACTGGATATCTTTCACTCAACTAAGGGCCTGGTTTCATTAGTGGCCAACCCATCATTGAGTAAATTATGAGAACATGGAGTCTTGCGTATATGGAGAGGGGGTTTAATCCATGCACACGCACCTACATGGAATACTGCTCAATTTAACTATACCCAAGAAGGACCTCCCTGATATGCAAGCCCTAGTAGACCCAATGGGCCCTTAACACAATAAGATATTGGGGTCTTAACCTAACTCCCACACTGCCACCTTGGACGCAGGCCAGTTGGCTGCAACTACGGAGATCCATTCTAACAGATCTCAGACGCTGGAAACCCCACATTGTCTTTTTGCTGGTATGCATCACTGTCATAAAAATAAGGCCCTCCACCTTTTTTGGTCCCTTTCTACTCTGATCGCCCAAGATTACATCACTCGCTTACAGAGGGACTTTCGGTCCTTTATCCAGAATGGCAATCATCGAAGGATCTGGAACTCAGTACCAATGCAGCCTACAGAAAGTGCTGCACTAGCCTGCCATAATATGCTCGAACACTATTGGGCCGCCCACTTACAATACATCTCTGAGTAGGTGGACCACGAGTGTGAGAAACACTGGTTCCACATGGATCTGTCAGTGGACTGCTGGCCCCTCTGGGTTCTAGTCTGGCTACCCAAGCATGTCTCATTGTTCAGCACCTACATAGCTACCCCCCATTAGGACGGTACTTGACATATGAGACAGATTGGGAATCAGGTGAGGGCTTACTACCTTCCCCTCCTCCAACACTCCAGTTGCATGCAACCCTGATTTCACTCTTGTGCTACTGCCTCCATTATTTACTAGCTTTGAGGCAGAGGACTGTAGAAAATTAAGAGACCTCTTTGCGGGAGCCTCCATTAAATCATTTGAACAGTTTAAGGCTTATTACCCTCTCCCTGAAACAACAAGGCTACAGTACTGCCAGCTGCATCATTGGGCTTTGCACCTCTCCAATTATTCTGGAGCTACCATATCCTATACTGACTTGAAAAATTGGTGAGCGCATATGACGGGTCTAAAGGACTAATCTCCAATACATACTGGACCATTCAACACTCTACATCTCTTCAAACCCACACATTTCAAACTTTCGAGCAGACTACCACTACAGATGGCATTTCGGATAAGCAATTGGAACGCCCTTGGCGAGACATACCTAAGACTTAAGAAAGCTTATCCCACAGTGAAATAGCTTATATGATCATTTTTCAATGGTATTATACACTGGCTTACCTCTCCACCATATACTCGTCCACATCTTTTTTCTGCTAGTAAAGCAGACTAGTTGTGGGGGATTATTGCCACATCCGCTGTTGACTCCCAAGCAGGAATTGGAATGTTTGGGGGTCAGAGTGTGCTGGTGTCATGCTAACTGACCAAGCAGGCCGCTTCCCTTTTGCGACCCACCCGCCACCTCAAAACTCTTGGCCACAGCAAGGCCTGATACCGGGGGAGTTAAGGGTGTAGGCGACCTTAGATAGCATCTCACATAGAACTGCCGTAGCATAGGAGGTTGCACCAGACATCAGTGAGCAGACTTTGGTTGATACCAGTTACTGAGAACCCCGGCGACCCAGTGGGCCTGAACTTCGACCAACAACCCCACTGTGGGCTTCACGAAGGAGTGCAGACTGAAAGGGGGTGTAGGCCACCAGCCATTTTATCTCCTGGGCCTATAGTGACCACACTTGAGTATTTGCCAGTGCAGCACTGGGACTGCCTGTCCCCCTCTGCTACGTGGGGGTAAGTCGGGTCTTACAACATATATTACTGGGTGTAGAGTGCAGCAGGGGCTGACATTGCTGCTGGTCAAGTGGTGTGCACAGGCTCTCAGCTAGAACAGCAAAGTCATTGCATTACGAAAATGCCAGTATTCCTCTTCCCGGATTATATCTGTGCAGCGCCGCAGGGCTCCCTTTTTGGGGGTGACGTGCAGATTGAGGCAGGCTGGCCTCCACTATTCCCTCCTTTTTCTAGTTAAACTGAAGGCCATGGTTGGAATTAAAAGTTACTGCTTCACCAAGCCAGTGGATGCCTGGGACTGGGTTGAGACATCCGCTTTCCCTTCATTGCCATTCCGACAACATGAGGCACAAACCTCACATCGCCAGAAGCACTGGGCATGCAAACATGGTGGTGCTGGATTCAAAGGGGAATCCACCCCAGAACAGGCAAAGGAGGGACAGGCCCAGACTTGAGGTTGGAGGTTACATTGTGGGCAGACTGCATTCACCCCTTGCTTACTGTTCAGACAATGGCATATCCGATGTCAAATCATGGTCTCAGCAACTCTGCAGGAGCTGACAAGGGAAACAGCAGAGGAGCTTATATCACAACAAGAACCTCAGGTGAAGTAATGCTTTGAGATCTGTATTCATCAGATTGTATTAACAGGTCGTCCCAACTGACCCAGAGTGAGTAGAACTGCAGACTGCTTACACACTGTGGAAACTGAAGACAGCCTGGCTACCCCCCTTGCCTAGCTCCCGGCCAAACATGATGCATGCTGGTAACATGCAGGACCTTTTCATCCATGGGCCTTTTTTTTTCTTTTTCATTTTTTTTTTTACTGTTTAGGTGATCATAATGTTTGAGGGTTGTCATCGGTAGGGAATTCGTTTTTACAGTTTGTTGAGTTATGGAGTGTAATAATGTATTCTTTTTTAGGAAGTATGGCATTCATATTTTGGTGTATAACTGTGATGATGCGGCTTATGATCTGCTACAGAGCCCACACCCTCCCCACTTAGGATACTGACATGTCTAAACTTAGCATAATCAGGTGGAATGTCCATGGTATGGGCTCCACACGTAACAGACATGCGGTTCAACAGTATCTTAGGCAATGGGGTGTCCAAATTGCACTGCTATAAGAGACTCATATCATGGGAGGGGAGGGTGCCCGTTTAAAAAAAATGCTATAGAAGGAAATGTTTTGTACCACATACTCTGGCTTTGCTCGCAGAGCCATAATCTTGGTTACACCAGGTGTTCCCTTCAGGCTCACAATAATCAAAATTGACCTGAAGGGCGGTCCCATGCTGGTCGAGGGGCAACGAGATGGGAGGACGGTCTTGTTAGGAAGTATTTAGGGCCCCCCATTCAACATAGCAGGCCTACTTCTCACGTCTGTTCTCAATATTCACTAAATGGGCCCACATCCACTGTATCATTGACTTTACGTGTGTAGTTGACCCACAGCATGATTGATCCCACCTACCACTCCCATACTCCCCGGTGTAGGCTTCAACACAGGACTTTGTTGGACTGCTGGAGATTGCTGCACTCAGACTCTAGGGAATGTTCCTATCATTCCCCCGCTCCCTCCTCCCCCCCACATGCTTTGCACATCCGATTCGATTGGATACTCTGTGGCCCAGCTACTAGGCTATTGGCATCAAGGGCAGAATATCTGGGGGAAGACCTATTCTGACCTTAATCCCCTGTAGGTACAGTTTTAGGGGGGCGCGTCATGGCCACAGGTTCCCACTAGGCATTTACAGCCCACCATGCTTGGAGATCAGGTATTCTGTGACACAACAGCAGAGATACTCTCCCATAGCCTACCCGACAACTGGGGAATATCTGTGTCCAAGGTAAGTGACTGGGAAGCGATGAAAGTTATCCTCAAAGGTCACTGCCTCTATGCAGTTGTAGGGGTGAAGGCAGGCCCACACATGACATGTCCTGCATTTAGACATTCCTGGGTGCATTGCAAACTACGGCCCAAGCTGACTGTACAATGCTGGGTGCAATGATTAAGGCACTGCATTGGCATGCTCAAATGAGTGAGCAACTACAACACCTCGACATCTGTGCGTACCAAGCGAAGCAGTATGCAGATGTTTATTGTCCTGGCTCCTGCGCAGCATGAACCTGCCCACACCGATTCACCAGCACTTGTCGTCACAAATCAGTCAGATTCACAAGGCACTTACTATACATTATCAGACCGCATATGACCCTCTATTATGGACAGTCAGGTTGCCATATGTCACTTTCTTGCGTCTGTGAACTTAGTAATCCTTAGTCCACTAGATAGGGAAGACCTTAACGCACCCCTGTCAGGAGAGAGAGAGACGGTGTCATGCGGGGCACAGCAACTCGTAAAACACTGGGGATGGATTCCCAATCTATTTCTGCAAAGCCTACAATCACATTTTAGCCCTGAAACTCCTCAAACTTTAACAGGAGTTCCAAACGAACAGTTGACTTCTGCCAACCCTCCGCAAATCTCTCTTAGTATCCTTTTCCAAGCCTGTGAAAGACCCCATGGAGCTTGCCTCTTAATGCCCGCATTCTATGTTGAGGTCTGAATATAAAATCCTGAACAAGGTTATAGCGGGCAGGCTGTGTGAACACATGCCACGTCTGGTGCACACAGGGAGGTCCACCACCACTTTAAATATACACCTTCTGCACAGGGTAATGAAGCTTCCTCAGGTCCAGTGGCCATTTGCAGCATGCTTGGTGCTGGACTTGCATAAAGCATTTGATATAGTGGATTGAAATTGCCTGTTTTTGACCATGACTACTTTTGGCATCAAGGGATGACGAGATGCGTTAATTTGACTCCTATACACTGAACGCATAGTGCGGGTGAAAATTGGCCAGTGTATCTTCCCCTGTTTCTGTGTGAGCAGAGGTATGCGGCAAGTCCGTCCGCTATCCCCTCTGTTCTTTGGCCTCGCTATGGAGCCCTTATCCCTGAGGCTCCAACAGCAGGGGTGTTCCTGGAGTATCCCATTGTCTGGGGAGATCCATGAAGTCTTGTTATATGCAGATGATGTATTATGCTACATCCGAAACATACAGGAGGGCATAGCTGATATGCAAGACATACCCCTGGAGTTTCATGTTGCTTCTGGCCTGGGGGTGACCTGTGCCAAATCATGCCTGTTTATGCTGCACCCAAACTGTCCCCAGCAGCATTTCATTGTGGATTCCAATCCTTTGCGTTAGGAGCCCCGCACGTTTTGATACCTTGGCATAAACATCTATCACAAGGCAAAGTATCTATTAGATGGCAACCTTATACGAAGCAAAGCAACCCGCATCCCCACATGGCTTTTTGGAGCACTTTGCAAGGTAGAGTGTCCCTATCTAAGATGGTAATGTTCCATCTGCTACTTTACTTTTTCTATAACCTCCTGGTCTGTGTCACCCAGATGCACATCCCATCCACTACACTTGGCCATAAGGAGTTTCATTTGGAACAAGGGGAGATGCCACATTGCACTCCGTAAACTACAGTTGTCCATAGACTAAGGGGTATTGGGGGCTCCAAATTTTGAACATTATTAGTTGGCGGCCCAGGTGCAGTGGTCAGCAAGCTGGTTGTCAGGCCATCACACAGAAGAACTTGAATCTCCCACAGCAGCCCGAGCACACTTTGTGGTCCAGCGGATCTTCCTCCCCCAGGACAGGCTTTCACATGATGCTAATAGATTATTGCTGATCACATGAGAGTTTTAATCAGAGCTTGCGATACATCACGCAGATTCTTTGCTTGAGAAACCACTGAGCTACATAACCTCATTCAGCAAAATGTTTGGTGGCTTGGGCACGAGGGCCTGGATAGAGGCAGGCATAAGTACACTAGTTGCTTTGTATCAGGAGAGTACATTATTTTCTTATAAATGCTTACAGGAGGAACATGCGCTTCCAGCAGGTCATTTCTTGGCATACAGGCGCTTGCTGGGCGACCGTAGAAATACTCTGGGCCATCACAGACACTGGGCCAGATCAGCACCCTGTGTTTGTTTGTTTAACATATATTAATTGTGTTTTCTGATTTATGCCAGTAGAGCGACAAACAACACATTACACATCGTTTATACAGCGGAAAAGGAAAATCGGCAGTGTATTACATCATGCAATACATGGCTACCAGCTACGTAGGTACCTTACAATCTTGTGTGCATTGGAATGTCACTCGAGGGTGGCAGTACTCCAGCTTGGGGATCATGTGCACTGCATTGTGAGAGCTGTCTGGTTGGGGCAGTGGAAATTGCCTGGTACGATTTGGAATTTGAGGGCGGCTAACTATGGTGGAAGGCTGCTGATCAAGGAATTCAGGAGCACTCGGAGTTCCGCTTTTTGTATGTAATAAGTGCTGTGTTGGGAAATAAACAGAAATAATTATTTGGAAAAGAGAAAAGAGTTGAACTCTCTAATTGGGAGCAGAAAGGCAAACTTTGGCTGTGTGTCGGTTGTCCTTCAGGCCTCTTAATTGTATGAAGCGCCTGGTGACAGCGAGCACATAAAGGGTAGTTACATGGGGGGTTGCTTTAGCAGGAGGGGATGGGTGGATCGAGGAGAAAGGTGGGGGTTCTCCTTTGTGATGTGGACACCTGCATAGGGGCATTGCAAGAGAAGTTCTCATCTGACTGGGGAATTGAGAGGTGTTGTGTGGGTAAACTGATTAAATCGTGATGCTTTCATCAATATGGGCCCTCCTGTTGGCATGGGTAAGGCTCCACTTTGTCATTGGGTAAGGCTGTGGTTTAGTGAGTTATGGGTTTCTCAAGGGGAACCACGTGCTGTAAGGGCCTTATATTGTAGCAACATCACATCCCATGCTGCTGCGATGGGGCACCGTCTGATACAGCCGGCCTCCTACCAATGTAGTGCAGACCTATCTGCCTCATCCTAGCAGGACACTGCCAATTGCCATGGGCCTGCGATGCGGTTGCGGGGCCTTTCAATACAAAGTGAGGAGGCATTTGGCCAATATGAGGGTCAGCATAGCAAATTTGGCTTGTGCTTTGTGTTGGTTCCATCAATGGGAGTAGTCCTAGTGCGGTGGCTTCCCATGTTTTCAGTGCAGTAAATTATGTGACTGTGGCCAAAGTGCTATGCAGCTTGTCCCAAAAGTGTGCCAATGTGGAGCAGGATTAGAGCATGTGTCGAAGGTGCACCACTGGGATAGAGCATCTCAGGCAGGTGAGGTGTGCCACTGGGACTATTCTGTTAAGGGGGGGAGGGGTTGAGGTAGCCTCTGTGGAGAAGCACTTATTGGTTATTCTTTAAGCATGCTTTATGTGTTACCATTTTATGTGATTCCAGGGCCCTGGGACATTCATAATCATGAAAATGCCTCCCGTGGTTCTCCCTACAGAACTGCCTAAGTTGCATCAGGGGTGTGTTGACGTGTTCCAATGGCTTTACAAAGCGAAGTGATAAGATGTCACCTGTGTCCCATTTGATATATTGTACGTACAACTTTGTGTCTAGTTTCTTCTGTTAGGGTTTGCCATAGGGAGTCCATTGAGGCAGTAGGCATCAGTATGTGATGAATTGTCCTGGGAGATGGCATAGTCCTCGTCAAAAGTTAAAAGCTGGCCATCCCAGAAGAGGTCTTCCACTGTGTCAAATGAGTGTGCCTCCCAGTCTAGTAGCTGCTCTCTTGTCAATGAGCCCTACACGCTGGTGAGGCCCTGTATTGCAATGTTAGGGGCATATGGAGCAATCTGTTTTGTTTGTTAGGCTAAAGTTTCTGGTTAGACATTTCTATGGCAACCATCCAGGAGGGGAGCAGGGCGTCATCAGTGGTGATCTTGAATGTGTTTTAGCCCGCCAGCCATCGAGCCACCCACTCAAGCTGTGCCGCCAGGTAGTAAGACTCGAAACAGGGGGCCCCTCAAACCTCCCTGAACCACTGGCAACCCATTGTCTTCCATCATTCTAAATTGTATCCCCCATCAAGTGATCTAGATCACAGAAGAAGTGGCATGGTGGAAAGCCTGGTACGTTGACAAAATAATACTGCAATTGGGGAATGATTATCAACTTTGACAATGCAATCTTGCTGGTGAGGGCTCTGGGGAGCTGCTGACAGAGTTGCCCTCAAATTAGTCTTCTTGCAAGTGGTGAAGTGGAACCCCAGGTAATGGGAGGCTGTGGACTGCCAAGCTAAGGGTGTAGGGGTTTCACCTCGGAACAAGAAAGTATAGAATTTTCCCCAGTTAACTTGGAGCCCAGTCACTGCTTCGAAGTCCTGAAAGGTAGATGTAAACAGGAGGTGTCGATTTGCGTGTCTCGGATGTAAAGTTATAACATTATAACATCATCTGCATAAAAGGACACTATGAATGCCTCCATGCAGCTGTATCCCCCCAAACAGGGCTCTTCGAACTGAGGCAATGCGCCATTGGCTACATGGATATGGAGAGCAGGATTGGGGAGCTTGGACAACTCTGTTGTGCGCCACGACCAACAGGAAAGGGGGGCAATATTAGGCAGCCCACTTGGACCCTTGAAGAGGGGTTTATGTTTAGTAGTTTGGTGTAGGCTAGGAGGCATGGACCTAGAACGAAGGATGATAGGGTCGCAAACAGGTACTCCAGGAGAGGCAATCAATACAGACTATTAGGCTGATCTAGTATATAGTGGGGAGGCCTGGTCTATTACATTGAATAGGCTACAGATACTATAGGGGTGGCCAGTTAGCTGTGTAGGTCAGAGTGATACATACTGAAGAATGGCAGATTGCAAATGTAATGTCCGGCCTGTAGGCAGGGTGATTTCTGTTATTGTAGGGGACTGCCACACCAGCAGTTAGCCAGGTTTGTCCCCTTATGAGTGGATTCGAGCTGTGTATTTGCTAGAGTTAGGCTGGCAATCTGAGAGATACTGCAGTATGGTGCATCAGGAAGCCCTCGTTAATAGTGTGGAGCAGACTAATTAAAAAGCCGCCTACAGCGTTGAAGAAAGGAATGGATGGGCCCCAGACCCGTGGTCTTTGGTTTTTACAGGTAGTCTGCCAATGGAAGGGTCACAACCTGGTCAGGAGTTCCATTGGCATGCTTCACTTGGCTTTAGCCTGGCATGACTCAGCACGTACCTAACTAGTGCACTTTGTCCAGAAGGTCTTGGGTGGTCTGTTTTTGGGTCTTCAGCTGTGGTGCCATCTGTGATATTACGTTCTGTGTTGCTGAACCGGGAAGCCAGTTTTCGCAGATCCTTCTGAAGGAGACCAAATTCCACACATATCTCCTTTATGTAAACTTCTACTGATGAGCAAGAGGATTTATTGGTAAGTAGGATGGTGGCCTGTTTTTCACCCAAGTCCTGTGGAGAACTGGAGGTCTGTGCCCTGTGTCAAGGCTCCTCCCCATGATGGAGTGTGGGATAGGGTGGACAGGGGTGAGGTTTTGGTGATTTCGGTTTACCCATGGTGTGTTCCCAGTCTATCACGCAAATACGTTGCTGGATCACTGTATGCAGGATGACTCCAACCATGTTCCGTGGGGTAAAAGTCTGCAAGTGTCAGCTGTGGTCTTTGTAGCCAGCCCCCCTAACCCTCCCCCCCCACCTGTGCCGGGCATGCCCGGTATGGTATGCAAGGTTGGTTCTGGCCAGTCGACAATCAGATGCAGCACTGCCTTAGTCCTTGGGGGAGAGAGGGGAGAAGGGGAGAAGGGGTTTGCACACCCTGGGGTGAGCATGGACCGAAGTTGATTGCCCTTGATTCAGGTCCCCACAGTCTGTCTAGTAGCAGGGGGAGGGTGTCGTGCTGCAATTGCGCACTGGATAATCCTGATTCCTATGCACTCCCTCTGCCCCTAGCCCTCTCCTGAAGGCTGACTTTTGGGGGGCCCGGTGAGATGAGTGCGTTTACTCATTGGGGAAGCTTGGATGTCACTTGACTCATCACCTCTAAGTCCACAGTGCCATCAAGCAGGGCCACCCGGTCCCACAGCTGCATCATCAAGCAGGCAGTACACCCTCCATGTGGCTCTCCCAGTGCCGGCATCCTCTTGAGTTGCTCCACAGAGTGGGGTACCTCAGGGGCGGCCCGCGTCAATAGTCGCGTTCCACTACTTTCTCTCACTAGTCTAAACTCTAGGGCAAGTCCACCGTCCGGGTATGGAATCAGGTCCCAGGCCTCCCTAGGTCCCCAGGCCTGCACGTCATGGTTGCACTGAAGCAGTGGGGTACGTCACCTCTGTCTGGTGATGACATGTTCCTTCTGTAAATTCATGTTGTATTCTGTCCCACCGGGGCCTGTCATGGTTGTGTGACCCCCACACTGGGGTCGGGTGCTGAGCGGGGAAGTGGGCGACAAGTGTGAGGCTGTCTTCATACACAGTGCAACGGTGCCAGTCTCTCTCACCTCCACCTTCCGGATCAGCAAAGCCCTGCAGTCAGCCCAGTTGATGACCACTCTCTGTGGATTATTGCAATGAGGCGTCCCCTCTCAGTAGGCAGGTGCGGAGAGGGGACGTGCGATAGGCCAGCTCATGTTGTTGCAGGCTGGGTAGCCATAATCAGTTTGTGGGAGGGTCGCCTCCCCGGACCCGCAGCTCCTTTATATGCAGATGTGTTGGGGAAAGTGTTGGGCACCTGGTTATAGCAGGATTAATGTTGATTGCGGCATTCAGGTCCTGGAGCAAAGTTACTCCATGGCTGCCATCTTTGGCTCCATGGCAACCCCATAAGCACCCTCTCATACACACACTGTATATAATGAGTTGAAGCTGTAGACTTGTCACCTGGTTTGTCTGTGCACTAGCATACACCGCACACAACCTGTTAAATGTAGTCCTTAGGGAGTGGGGCTTAGGTGGCGAGTTGACTAGGAAAGACTGGAAACAGTACTTACATACCCCAGGATGATGCGGAATACCAAGTTCAGTTCATCCAGCATAATATATTGCATATAGCTTACCTCACTCCTGCAACTCTGTCCCAAATGTTTGGGCCCTCCTCTGGTTGTCTGAGATGCCAACATGCAGGTGCTGACACGATGCACATGTTCTGGAGCTGCTCAGAGTCTGTAACCTTATGGGCGTCAGTGTCCAACTTGCTGAGAGGTGACTGGATGTGTTCACAATGGAAGTTGCACTGTTGGGATTGTTCAGGTGCTCAAAACAGATAAAGCTGCTAACCAGTTTATAAACCAAGCATTGCTGATAGCACGCAGACTAATTGCCATGCACTGGAAAGCCCAGGTATTGCTAGATATAGCCCACTGGTGTGCGGCAACACTGAAGTGGGGACAGGGAGAGGAGCTCAGGAGGCAAGAAACATGAGGACTACGCAAATACCCCAGAACTGTGGAATGGGAAGCACTATTACTTGACTTGCACACATACAAACAAGAGTTGGTGGCCCATCACTTAAACCTACCCTGGCGGGGACATAACCCCTCCCCCCCGGGATATAACCCCTCCCCGTCCCCTTTTATCTCCATTCCCACTCCTCCATCATAACCCCTTCCAACCTGTCCATGGGTGAGTGACAACACCCTTCTGTTACACCCTTTGATGTCTCCAAATAGCTTCCTAGTGGCCATTATAGCTTCATGGATGTCACTGTTGATTTTCAATGTTTGCAGTACTTGCTTGAGATGTGAAGTTTGAATAGCACTTATGGTAATGGCAGAATGTGAGTTAACATCAACACATGACTTGTTTTTTCCAATGTTGCTGTCTAAGGACTGAACCAAGGACTCCTGCTGATACTGATGTGATACTATTTTATTAATGACGATGTAGCTGGATTGCTGATTTTACTAATGATAATGTAACTTTCATAGATGTAATGTATTCAAGATTGTGATATTGAAAATGCTATTAAAATTGGTTAAAAAAAATTATTGGAGATGCAGTTGAGTAGTTAGCTTTCATTAAAAAATACTAAAGGTAGGTCAGCACTAATGAGGGACACATTAGCAAAGCACATTTACTTTTGATAATTATTGAAATTATTAACCATGATTCAATCTCAAGACCGGAGCCATGGATTCTGCATTTCCTTTGTCCATTTTATTGATCAGCAGCCTTTACAATAAAAAAAAAAACTTTATTTCACAGAAATCTTAGGGAAGGGGTATTCCACATAACCAATCAAACTCTAAATTCATAACCTAGTCCATTGTCCATGTTTATGTCCCCTCTTTCTTCGTGTGATAAAAACTGTCAGTTTCTTCGTGTTCATTCCTGTCATTCCCTAGAAGAGAAAATACACCTTCTAACTATTCCATGCAGAACCAATATGACGTTCAAGTGGAGGGCAAGCAAATAGCAATGTCACCTTAAATCTCGAATACAGTATTCATAAGCCTGATAATGGCAAAATAGTCATACTACTACCATAGGAAAGTCCTAATTGTATCCTGCATCAACTTTGTCACCGGGACAACAGAAACCTCTTGCTAAAGCAGGTGTTGCCTTCATGTCCTTAACCCCTTCACTGCTATGGACATAATGCTATATTAATTAGGCTGATCTTCCCCTTTTGGCGGGGGAAGGGGTGCAGAAGCCACTAGAAACCAGGGTTGTTTTTTTTAACCTTTATATTGATAAGGGGAGCGACCCCTTATGCAAGCTCCCAAATGGCCTAAAGTACAAGTTACTTACCTTCGGTAACAAAATATCTGGTAGAGACATATTCTAGTTGCAGATTCCTTACCTCAGAATTTCCCCACAGGCGTCACACTGGATCTGGAGATTTTTCTTCGAGCAATACCCTTGCATGTCGGTAGGTGGCGTCGGTTGACTCCGCAGGCGTCGACTGACGCCGTGATGACGTCGGGAGTAGCACATAGACGCCGCCCTTGCGCGGTGATGTCAGTTTCTTTTAATGACTTTCCACGCCAGAGCGCTGAGCCGCTAAGAACACTGAGATTGGTGCGCCAGAGCTAAGGACCTGAAAGGGGGAATCCCTGTCCCTAGAAATCATTTCGCAAAGCGGGGAGGATGGGTGGGCGGTAAGGAAGCTGCAACTAGAATGTGTCTCTACAAGATATTTCGTTACCGAAGGTAACTAACTTGTACATCTGATAGAGATTTCTAGTTGCAGATTCCTTACTTTAGAATAGATACCCAAGCAATGCCATCCTCGGTGGTGGGCTGCGAACAAAGATCATACTAGAAAGTCTTGCAGGACCGAACGACCAAAGTAGCCGTCTCGACGGACCTGACTATCCATGCATTAATGCTTATTAAACGTGTGCAGGGATGCCCATGTAGCTGCCTGACAGATATCCAGGCCAGGAACTCCGCATGCTAACGCAGTGGAAGCGCAGTTGATCTGGTGGAATGAGCACGCAAGCCTTCAGGAGGTTGCTTTTTAGCCAAAGTGTAGCACATTTTGATGCAAAGAAGCACCCATCGAGAGATGGCATGCTTTTGCACCGCCTTCCCTTTCTTACCACCCACATAGCCAAAGAGTTGATCGTCCACCTAGAAATCTTTAGTACGATTGAGGTAGAACGCCAATGCTCTTTTTGGGTCCAGACAGTGGAGTCTCTCCCCTACTCATGGGAAGGGTTTGGGGGTGTGTAGAAGGTAGGCAAAGTGATGGACTGGCCTACATAAAATGGTGTAAACAACTTAGGAAGGAAGGAAGCTCTAGTGCGCAACACCACTTTGTCAGGGTGTACAGACAAGTATGGATGCTTTGAAGAAAGCGCCTGGAGCTCACTCACCCTGCAAGGAGATGTGATAGCGACCAGAAAGACAGTTTTGAATGTGAGGATCCGAAAGGGACAATTATGCATTGTCTCAAAGATGGTACACATCAAAAAAGTACGTACAAGATTAAGATCCCACTGAGTCATAATAAATGGAGTGGGAGGAAATAAGTGGGTGAGCCCTTTTAAGACCGACAATAAGAGATTTAAAGAGTGAGGGCTGATCAGGTAGCCTAAGAAAGGCAGAAATGGCAGACAAATACCCTTGAAGGGTGCACAAAGCAGAGCCCTGCTGGGCTAAAGAAATAATGAACAGAAGAACCTCTGACAGAGGGGCAGAAATGGGATCAACAGATTTGTTGGTACACCATGCCACAAGATTTATTCCAACAACAGGCGTATACAGTTCTAGTCGATGGATGCCTGGCTGGCAAGATAACATTGCAGACTTTGGGTGGAAGGGCAAATGCCGTCAACTGTTGCCACTCAATCTCCACACATGAAGGCGGAGGTTGGACAGGTTCCGGTGGTGAACCGTCCCCTGCTGCTGCGACAGAAGATCCGCCCGAAGAGGCAGTCTGAGAGGAGGATCGATGAACATGCTCAATAGCTCTGGATACCACACACTTCGAGCCCAGCCTGGTCGTACTTGATTTTCTTGAGAACTCTGGGTAGAAGAGGGCTAGACGGGAAGGCATTAAGGAGGCTTGGAAACTCCAACGCGCAAAACAGCTGACATTGCGCGTTCTCTGCGGAGGCAAACAGATCTAACCAAGGCTCTCCCCACTTGAGAAAGAGACCTTGCGTCACCTCTGGATAGAGACGCCATTCGTGATCGACTGTACGTCAGCGGCTGAGTTCGTCTGCTCTGGCGTTGAGAGCCCGGCAGATGTTCAACCATCAGGGTAATGCCCTGATGTTCCAGCCATGACAGAGGCATAGTACTTCCTGACAAAGGGTCCAGGACCCTACCCTGCGTTGTTTGTTGGAGTACCACATGGCGGTAGTGTTGTCCGTGAACACCTGCACCACTTTCCCTTTGAGAGAGCCTGATCGCCCGGAGCTCCAGCATTTTTATGTGGAGCCCCGACTCCGCTGGAGACCAGAGGCCTCTGATCTCTGCCTCTCCCATGTGGCCGCCCCAACCCAGAATTGACGCATCTGTCACTATAGAGAGATCTGGTTGGGGAAGGGAGAGGGATCTGCCATTGACCCAATTTGGATTCGAAAGCCACCACTGCAGGTCTTTCGCAGTCCCCTCCGAGATCTGGACCATGTCCGAGCGACTTCTCTGATGTTGCGCCCACTGGAACTTCAGGTCCCACTGCAGAGCGCACATATGCCATCTGTGATGTGTACTAGCAGGATGCAGGAGGCCATGAGGCCCAGCAGCCTCAGAGTCAGTCTCACCGAAACCCAAGACTGAGGCTGAAAGATCGGAATCATAGCCTGAAGGTCTTGGACTTGCTTGTCGTGAGAATAAGCCCGAAATTGCACTGTATCCAGAACAGCTCCAATGAAAGTGAGCATCTGAGAGGGAGTCAGGTGTGACTTCGGCACGTTTATAGTGAACCCCAGCTCGTGCAGGAGGTTCGCCGTAGTCTGAAGGTGGGAGACGACTGTCTGGGGCGAAGGCACCTTCAACAGGCAGTTATTGAGGTAGGGGAAGACTGAGACCCCTAACCTGCGCAGATGAGCTGCAACCACCGCCATCACTTTTGTGAACACCAGAGGGGCACTGGTAAGGCCGAAACGGAGCACGGTAAACTGAAAGTGCTTGTGACCTACCATGAATCGTAGGTAACGTCTGTGGGCAGGCAGGATGGGGTTGTGAAAATAAGCATCTTGCAAGTCCAATGCTACTATCTAGTCTCATGGGTCTAAGGCAGACAGAACCTGAGCCAGGGTGAGCATTTTTTATTTCTCCTTCTTGAGGAAGTAGTTCAGGTCCCAAAAGTTTAGGATAGGACATAAGCCCTTGTCCTTCTTTTGCATTAGAAAGTAGCGGGAATAACAACCACAACCCACTTCTGGCACAGGGACTCTTTCTATAGCTCCATTGGCCAAGAGAGCCACGACTTCCTGGTGGAGAAGCACAAAATGATCCTCCGGAAGATGATGAAAGGATGGTGGCATGTGTGGTGGTGCAGATTCGAAAGGGGGGGGAAGTAGCCCTTTCGAATGATTTGCAATACCCACCCATCAGTGGTGATAAGTTCCCAGTGGAGCAGGTGATGGCGGATCCTGCCCCCAACTGGGTGGGAGTGAGGGGACGGACTAGGAGGGTTTGGAGACTGCAGCGGGGGGGCAGAGGTGTACTGGACAGACCTCTGGTTCCCTGCCTCACGGGCAAGTGGAATTCCGCGACCTCGGCCACGCATAGGCTGTCCGGCGTGCGGGGCACGGTGGCTGGGTTGAGGACGTGACAGGGTGCCCCTTCCGTGTCCACGAAAGGGACGAAAAGCGGACTGCGGTGGGCGAGTGGTGGAGGAAAGACCAAGGGACCGAGTCGTAGCCCGGGAATCATTGAATCTCTCCAAGGCAGAGTCCGCTTTGTCTCCGAAGAGACGGGTGCCATCAAAGGGCTTGTCCGTGAGTGACTGTTGGACATCCCCCGAGAAGCCACAAGTGCGTAACCAGGCGTGGCGCTGTAAGACCACTGTCATTGCAACCGATCTGCCCAGAAAGTCGGTCGTATCCCGCCCACAACGGATAGTGAACTTTTCCACGTCTCTCCCATCTTTCACTGCTTGGGAGACGATAGCACGAGCCTCCTTCGGTATCTGCGGCAGGACTTGCGCAACAGTAACCCACAGGGAGTGGGTATAATGGCACAAAAGACATGCAGTGTTCACGGACCGCAGTGCGAGGCTGGAGGAAGAAAACAACTTCTTGGCAAATTGTTCCAGCCTTTTGGATTCCCTATCCGGGGGTGCGGAAGGTAATGCGCCTGAAGAAGTGGAAGCCTGGATAACAAGACTCTCAGGCGTGGGGTGTTGGGACAGGAATTTTGGGTCGTTCGGTGCAGGACGATGGTGGCGAGCGATAGTCCTGTTCACAGGAGCCCTGTGTTGGGTTTGGACCATGTACCCAAAAGGACATCGGTGAGGGCCTCATTGAATGGGAGAAGGGGTTCTGAAGTAGAAGCCCCAGGCTGAAGCACCTGTCAGAAGATTAGACCTGACATCCACAGAAGGTAGCTCAAGGCCGAAGACCTCAGCTGCCCTACTGACCACCATACTGTAAGTCGCTCCCTCTGCCGTAGCCATGGTAGGAGGAGACAGCATGCCAGCGTCAGACGAAGTATTCAGTCATCCTGGTATTCATAAGGGTCCAGGGACCCCTCCAATTCCTCCCCATATTCGTACCCATAGGAAAAAGGGTCCGAATCCGACCTTGGGTGAATAAGCCCCACCGAAGCCGATGGCGGCGTCGGCCAATGCCGCTCAGAGTCTTCTGGGATAAGAATTGGGTCAATGTCGATAGTGGGCACTACCGACGTTGGGACCGTTGATAATCGACCCTGCGCCGGAGAAGGTCTCGAAGGTGCGACTGGCGTCGATGCGGATCCGGAGGGGACCTCGGTGGGCGGGGCTGAATCCGCCAGCGCGGAACCCGAAGACCCTCCAGCCGAACCCATTGGACCCAAAGGCGCTGTATCGGGGTTGGCCCGCCTAAAGAGGAGGCGCATGGCCTCGTAAAACTCCTTTAGTTGGGCGGGGGAGAATCCGGCAAACTCGGGGAAGTGCGGAGTTGACCCAGGCGCAGGCTCCGAGGATGGAGGCCTAGTGCGTGGACGCTTGTCCCTCGTCGGCCGAGCGACGGTGAAGTCGGAGAGCGATGGGACTTCGTTGACTTCTTCTTCTAACATTGACCCGAGGATTTCGAAGAATACGAGTGGGGATGACTCCGCGACCGATCTCGGGACCTTCCTCTCGAGCGAGACCAGGACCTACGCGGAGTCGAGTGCCGGGCCACCATTAGCTTTAGGGACCGCTCACTCATAGCTTTCGGGTGCATGGCCCGACACTTGGAGCACGACTTCGGGTCGTGGTCGTGCTCGAGGCACAAAAGACCAACGCGATGAGGATCCGTCACCGACATCGTCCGATGGCAGTCCTCACAAGGCTTAAACCCGGTCTTCGGGGACTACTCGACTCACCAAAGTCGTACACAAAAACTTCAACAAAACGGTCGAATTCGGCCCAAAAAATAGCCAGGGTAGCTCTCTCCGGATCAGCGTGTGGCGCAGAAATCAAAGAACTGACGTCACTGCGCGAGGGTGGCGTCTATGTACTCTGCCAGATGTCATCACAGCGACCACGTAGCCACCTACCGACGCGCAAGGGTATTGGTCGAAGAAAAATCTCTGGATCCAGTCTGACGCCTGGGGGAAAATTCTAAGGTAAGGAATCTGCAACTAGAAGTCTCTATCCAATATTATTTTTAGGCCATTTCTGCCTATTTTGTGAAGGCCCATCTGCCCCCAAGAAGGGGCAGAAAGCCCACCAGAGACGACCGGAGAAATGTTTTTCCTAAAATAAGAGGGTGGGGGTATGTCCGTACCCCCACCCTAAATAAATGGGGCTAAAGTTGTTCTGCCCACCAGTGGGCAGATGGGGCAATTACCCTCAATCCACAACCATGGGGGGGGGGGGGCAGAAAAGCTACTAAATGCCAGGGAGTTAAAAAAAAAGAAAAAAGAAAAAAAAAGTGTGGCTACCAACCAGTATGGGCATGGTTATGCCCCCACCCCAACTGAAGGGGGTAACAGACTTTCAGCTCTTACCCTGCACACTAAAACATCTTAAGCCACGGCAAGTAAGAGGACATTTGATTATTTGGTGTTTTGGTTTTACATTTGGGCCATGAGAGCTTGGCTAACTCAAAATCATCCCGCTTGGAAGGGTGAGGGCTGCACTTTTAGGACTGTGGGATGCTGCCATGTAGAAAAATCCACAAGACCTATACACATTTAAAAAGTAAAAATCTGGGTCCAGAGTGGTGTGCTTCACATGCATTCCCTCACCATTTTCTTACCCACAATGCCCTTTAAACCGCAAACTTTGCTGGAAATCACACATATTTCCCCATTGTTATGAGGGAACCTTCTGGAACCTGCAGGAATACACATAATTACCACCCAGCATTGTCTCATCTATACCGATAAAAATTCTGTCCCACTTGTCAGCCTAAAAATGTTTTTTTGTTTTTCTTTTTTAAACTGCCCTTTTGGACCTGCTTTGGTTTCCCCTCCATTTTGACATGTTTTTGGGTGGTAGGAAATTGCCCCTGGTGCGGTGATCTCACACAGAAATGTGGGAAAAATGAGATATTTTTTTTTAGCTAAATTTGAGGTTTGCTGAGGACTCTGGGTAAGGAAACACTGGAGGATCCACGCAAGTCACACCTCCCTGGACTCCTTCGGGTGTCTAGTTTTCAGAAATGTCTGGGTTTGGTAGGTTTCCCTGTATGGCTGCTGAGCCCGGACCAAAAACGCAGGTGCCCCCCGCCAATTTCCTTTTGTGTGCACTAGGCCTACCCACACAAGTGAGTTTCCATTTTTATCAGGAGACTTGGGGGAACCCTGGGTGGAAGGAAATTTGTGACTCCTCTGACATTCCAGAACCTGGTCACCGAAATGTGAGGAAAAAGTGTTTTTTGGCCAAATGTTGAGGTTTGTGAAGGATTCTAGGTGCCGGCTAAGCTAGAGGCCAAAATCCACAGCTTGGCACTTTGCAAAAAACATCTGTTTTCTTTGAGAAAATGTGTTGTGTCCATGTTGTGTTTTGGGGCATTTCCTGTCGCGAGCAATAGGCCTACCCACGCAAGTGAGGTATCATTCTTATTGGGAGACTTGGGGGAGCACTGGGTGGAAGGACATTTGTGGCTCGCCTCAGATTCAAGAATTTTCTGTAACCAAAATGTGAGGAAAAATTGTTTTTTTGCCCAAATGTTGAGGTTTGCAAAGGATTCTGGGTAACAGAACCTCAGGAGAGCCCCACAAGTAACCCCATCTTGTATTCCCCTAGGTGTCCAGTTTTAAAAAATGCACAGGTTTGGTAGGTTTCCCTATGTGCCGCCTGAGCTAGAAGTCAAAATACACAGCTAGGCACTTTCCAAAAAACATGTCAGATTTCAATGTAAAAATGTGATGTGTCCATGTTGCATTTACTGTCGTGTGTTTTAGGACTATGCACACAAGTGAGGTATTATTTTTATCGGGAGACTTGGGGGAACACAGAATAGCAGAACAAGTGTTATTTCCCCTTGTCTTTCTCTACATTTTTTACTTTGAAATGTAAGACAGTGTGTAAAAAAGACGTCTATTAGAGAAATGCCCTGTAATTCACATGCTAGTATGGGGAACCCGGAATTCAGAGATGTGAAAATAACCACTGCTTCTCAACACCCTATCTTGTGCCCATTTTGGAAATACAAAGGTTTCTTTGATACCTATTTGTCACTCTTCATATTTCAGCAAAAGAATTGCTGTATACTGGGTATAGAATGAAAACCCATTGCAAGGTGCAGCTCATTTATTGTCTCTGGTTACCGAGGGTTCTTGATGAACCCACAAGCCCTATATATACCCGCAACCAGAAGAGTCCAGCAGAGGTAACGGTATATTGCTTTAAAAAAAATCGGACATGGCAGGAAAAAGTTAGAGTAAAACGTGGAGAGAAATGGCTGTTTTTTTCACCTTAATTTCAATATTTTTTATTTTAGCTGTTATTTTCTATAGGAAAACTTTGTAGGATCTACACAAAAAAACCCTTGGTGAATTCAGAATTGTGTCTACTTTTCAGAAATGTTTAGCTTTCCGGGGTCCAGCACTGGTTTCACACCCATTTCTGTCAATAACTGGAAGGAGGCCAAAGCATGGAAAATAGTAAAAATGGGGTATGTGGCAGTAAAATGCCAAACTTGAGTTGAAAAATTTGTTTTTCAGATTCAAGTCTGCCTGTTCCTGAAAGCTGGGAAGATGGTGAATTTAGCACTGCAAATTCTTTGTTGATGCCATTTTCAGGGGAAAAAAACAAAAGCCTTCTTCTGCAGCCCTTTTTCACAATTCTTTTGAAAAATAAGGATTGGATAATTTTTTTGTTCTCCTCCAGGGGAACCCACAAACTATGGGTACCTCTCGAATCCCTATGATGTTGGTGTAGGAAGTTGGCTCTGTATGCACTATTTCAAAGTAAGGAATAGTATGCACAGAGTCCAAGGGTTCCCCTTAGAGGCAAGATAGTGGCAAAAAGAGATCATTCTAATGCTCTATTTTGTGGTAGTGTGGTCGAGCAGTAGGCTTATCAAAGGAGTAGTGTTAAGCATTTGTTGTACATACACAAACAATAAATGAGGAACACGCACTCAGAGACAATTCCAGGCCAACAGGTTTTTGTATAGAAAAATATCTTTTCTTAGTTTATTTTAAGAAGAACCACAGGTTCAAATTTTACATGTAATACTTCAAATGAAAGGTATTGCAGGTAGATACTTTAGGAACTTTGAATAATCAAAATAGCATATACACTTTTCACATAAATCACATATAGCTATTTTAAAACCAGACAGTGCAATTGTCAACAGTTCCTAGGGGGAGTAAGAGTTTGTTAGTTTTTGCAGGTAAGTAAACCACCTACTGGGTTCAAGTTTGGGTTCAAGGTAGCCCACCGTTGGGGGTTCAGAGCAACCCCAAAGTTACCACACCAGCAGGTCAGGGCCGGTCAGGTGCAGAGTTCAAAGTGGTGCCCAAAACGCATAGGCTTCAATGGAGAAGGGGGTGCCCTGGTTCCAGTCTGCCAGCAGGTAAGTAACCGCGTCTTTGGAGGGCAGACCAGGGGGGTTTTGTAGGGCACCAGGGGGGACACAAGTCAGCACAGAAAGTACACCCTCAGCAGCACGCGGGCGGCCGGGTGCAGTGTGCAAACAAGCGTCGGGTTAGCTAATCAATGGGAGACCAAGGGGTTTCTTCAGCGATGCAGGCAAGGGGGGGGGGCTCCTCGGGGTAGCCACCACCTGGGCAAGGGAGAGGGCCTCCTTTCCCTAACCTGTACTTTTGTTTTCACAGTTGGCACACCCTGGCATCCAGGTAAGTCCCTTGTAACTGGTACCCCTGGTACCAGGGAAGGTCTCTAAGGGATGCAGCATATCTTATGCCACCCTGGGGACCCCTCACTCAGCACATACACACTGCTTGTCAGCTTGTGTGTGCTGGTGGGGAGAAAATTACGAAGTCGACATGGCACTCCCCTCAGTGTGCCATGCCAACCTCTCACTGCCTGTGGCATACGTAAGTCACCCCTCTAGCAGGCCTTACAGCCCTAAGGCAGGGTGCACTATACCACAGGTGAGGACATATGTGCATGAGCACTATGCCCCTACAGTATCTAAGCAAAACCTTAGATATTGTAAGTGCAGGGTAGCCATAAGAGTATATGGTCTGGGAGTCTGTCAAATACGAACTCCACAGCACCATAATGGCAACACTCAAAACTGGGAAGTTTGGTATCAAACCTCTCAGCACAATAAATGCACACTGATTCCAGTGTGCACTTTATTGTAAAATACACCCAGAGGGCATCTTAGAGATGCCCCCTGAAAACTTACCCGACTTCCAGTGTGGGCTGACTAGTTTTTGCCAGCCTGCCACACACCAGACATGTTGCTGGCCACATGGGGCGAGTTCCTTGGCCACTCTGTGGCCAGGAACAAAGCCTGTACTGGGTGGAGGTGCTTCTCACCTCCCCCTGCAGGAGCTGTAACACCTGGCGGTGAGCCTCAAAGGCTCACCTCCTTTGTTACAGCGCCACAGGGCATCCCAGCTAGTGGAGATGCCCTCCCCCCGGCCACTGCCCCCCGTTTTGGCATCATGGCTGGAGGAGATAATGAGGAAAACAAGAAGGAGTCACTCCCTAGTCAGGACAGCCCCTAAGGTGTCCTGAGCTGAGGTGACTCTTACTTTTAGAAATCCCCCATCTTGTAGAAGGAGGATTCCACCAATAGGATTAGGGATATGCCCCCCTCCCCACAGGGAGGAGGCACAAAGAGGGTGTAGCCACCCTCCGGGCCAGTAGCAATTGGCTACTGCCCTCCCAGACCTAAACACACCCCTAAATTCAGTATTTAGGGGCTCCCAGAACCAAAGAAGATAGATTCCTGCAACCTAAAGATAAAGAAGGACTGCTGACCTGAAGCCCTGCAGACGGAGACGACAACTGATTTGGCCCCTGCCCCACCGGCCTGTCTCCCTACTTCGACGAAAACTGCAACAGTGATGCATCCAACAGGGACCAGCGACCCCTGAAGCCTCAGAGGACTGCCCTGCATCTAAAGGACCAAGAAGCTCCCGAGAACAGCGGCCCTGTTCAACAAACTGCAACTTTCTGCAACAAAGAAGCAACTTTAAAGACCCCATGTTTCCCACCGGAGGCATGAGACTTTCCACTCTGCCCCCAGACGCCCCCTGCTAGACCTGCGGAAAACAAACACCTCAGGAAGGACTCCCCGGCGACTGCGAGCCTGTGAGCAGCCAGAGTTGGGCCCCTGAGCCCCCACAGCGACACCTGCAGAGGAAATCCAGAGGCTCCCCCTGACCGCGACTGCCTGTAACAAGGGACCCGACGCCTGGAACCAATACTGCACCCGCAGTCCCCAGGACCTGAAGGAACCGAACTCCAGTGCATGAGTGACCCCCAGGCGACCCTCTACCTAGCCCAGGTGGTGGCTACCCCGAGGAGCCCCCCTGTGCCTGCCTGCATCATTGAAGAGACCCCCGGGTCTCCCGATTGCTTTCAATACAAACCTGACGCCTGTTTGCACTCTGCACCCGGCCGCCCCTGTGCCTCTGAGGGTGTACTTTCTGTGCCTGCTTGTGTCCCCCCCGGTGCCCTACAAAACCCCCCTGGTCTGCCCTCCGAGGACGCAGGTACTTACCTGCTGGCAGACTGGAAGCGGGGCACCCCTGTTTCCATTGAAGCCTAGGTGTTTTTGGCACCACTTTGACCTCTGCACCTGACTGGCCCTGAGCTGCTGGTGTGGTAACTTTGGGGTTGCCTTAAACCCCCAACGGTGGGCTACCTTGGACCCAACTTTGAACCCTGTAAGTGTTTTACTTACCTGTGAACTTAACATTTACTTACCTCCCCTAGGAACTGTTGATTTTTGCAGTGTCCACTTTTAAAATGGCTTATTGCCATTTTTGTCAAAACTGTACATGCTATTGTGATTATTCAAAGTTCCTAGAATACCTGAGTGAAATACCTTTCATTTGAAGTATTACTTGTAAATCTTGAACCTGTGGTTCTTAAAATAAACTAAGAAAATATATTTTTCTATATAAAAACTTATTGGTCTGGAATCAGTCTGAGTGTGTGTTCCTCATTTATTGCCTGTGTGTGTACAATAAATGCTTAACACTACCCTCTGATAAGCCTACTGCTCGACCACACAACCACAAAATAGAGCATTAGAATTATCTCTTTTTGCCACTATCCTACCTCTAAGGGGAACCCTTGGACTCTGTGCACACTATTTCTCACTTTGAAATAGTACATACAGAGCCAACTTCCTACATCCAGTAACAGAACTCTTCATGCCAATGCAGGGGCCGCATCTTGAGATCCGTTGACATGAGCTGGCAAACATTCATATGCATCAAAAAATCATACAAATCTTATCCGGCCTGCAGATCGAGTAAACTGAATAATCTACTTGACCTATCTGTAATATACTTGACCCTCACACTGTTGTTAAGTTGTGTGATCCTAGGCAATATTTTATTTAGCTGTCATTTTATCATTATCACATATGGAGCACCTTCAAATATGAAAGTTCAGCATTTCTGCTGTACAAAAAAACCTTTTTGATTTAATACCCTAAACGTTTGCTTCATTTATATTACAAATCTAGCCCACATTAGGCTACACATGACCCCTGACTTGCCTCTTAGTTCACTAATATCATTGTCATCAGGGTGGGGGCAGAAATATTTATTAATTAATGCTAAAGATCTCAGTTTAAAAAATATATTGCTAAAAAGTGATATGGCTGTGCACTGTCATTTTCAAACATTTTCCATTGACATTATAATAAACTTTCAGAATAATGAACAAGTTACTTACCTTCGGTAATGATTTATCTGGTAGAGACATATTCTAATTGCAGATTCCTTACCTGTGAATTTCTCCCAGGCATCAGACTGGAACCGGATATTTTTATTATAGCAGTACCCTTGTGAACAGTCAAGTGGTGGCAGTCTCTGCGTCTGTCGTTGGCGTTGTAGTTGCCGTGATGACGTAGGAGGTCGTATATAGGGGCCACCTCGGCGTAGTGATGTCAGGTTTCTTTTCACAACTTTGACACCAAAGCGCAGAGCCATGAAGAACACCAAGAATGGTGAGCCAAAACTAAGGCCCTGTAATGGTTATCCCTGTCCAATGAAATCAGTTCGCAAGCAGCGAGGATGGGTGGGTTGGTAAGGAATCTGCAACTAGAATGTCTCTACCAGATAAATTGTTATCGAAGATAAGTAACTAGTTAATCTGATAGAGACTTCTAGTTGCAGATTCTTTTCTTTGAATAGATATCCAAGCAATACCATCCTCTGAGGTGGGCTGAGAACCTAAGCTCATACTAGAAAGTCCTGCAGGACCGAATGACCAAAGCAGCCGTCTCTGCGGACCTTACTGTCCAGAGAGTAATGCTTTTTAAATGTGTGCAGAGATGCCCATGTTGCCTTTTGACAGATATCAATGACAGGAACTCCAGGTGCTAATGCTGTGGTAGCAGCAGTAGCTCTTGTAGAGTGAGCGCGCAAACCCTCAGGGGCTTGCTTCTTAGCCAAAGCGTAGCACATTTTGATGCAAAGAAGCACCCATTGTGAGATGTTACACTTTTGCACCGCCTTCCCTTTCTTCGTACCCACATACCCCCCCCACCTAAAAAAAAAAAGTTGATCGTCCAACCAGAAATCTTTGGTACGATTGAGGTAGTATGACTACGCTCTTTTTGCATCCAGACGGTGGAGTCTCTCCTCTTTGTGAGAAGAATGTGGGAGTGAATAAAAGAAGGAAAAGTGATGGATTGGGCTTTATGAAAGGGCGTGACCACTTTGGGAAGGAATGAGGCCGTCGAATGGAGCCCCACCATGACACAAATTGATGCCGACAACCATATACTGTTTTGGTGGAGGGACTCCTGGTTGCCAAGATAACCTCACAGACTTCGGGGGAAGGTCAAAAGCCTTCAACTGCTGCCGCTCTGTCTCCACGTGGAAGGCGAAGATTGGACAGCTTCAGATGGAGAACCATCCCCTCATGCTGCGCCAGAAGTACCTCCCGAATATGCAGTCTGACTGGAAGATCGGTGGCCATGCTCAATAGCTCTGGATACCATACTCTGTGCCTAGTCTGGAGCCACAAGGATTACTTAGGCCCGGTGTAGGAAGTTGGCTCTGTATATACTATTTCAAAGTAAGAAATAGTGTGCACAGAGTTCAAGGGTTCTCCTTAGAGGTAAGATAGTGGCAAAAGCAGATAATTCTAATGCTCTATTTTGTGGTAGTGTGGTCGAGCAGTAGGCTTATCAGAGGGTAGTGTTAAGCATTTGTTGTACACACACAGGCAATAAATGAGGAACACACACTCAAAGACTTTACTCCAGGCCAAAAAGGTTTTTATATTGATAAATATCTTTTCTTAGTTTATTTTCAGAACCACAGGTTCAAGATTTACATCAAACACTTTAAATGTAAGGTACTTCACTTAGATACTTTAGGAACTTTGAATGAAAACAATATCATGTACAGTCTTTGTAAAAATGTCAATAAGCTATGTTCGAAGTGGACACACTGCAAAAATCAACAGTTCCTGGGGGAGGTAAGTAAAGGTTAGATTAGAAGGTAAGTAAAATACTTACAAGTCTTAGTCCTGGGGCATAGGCAGCCCACCATTGGGGGTTCAAGGCAACCCCAAAGTTACCACACCAGCAGCTCAGGGCCGGTCAGGTGAAGAGGTCAAAGAGGTGCCCAAAACACATAGGCGCCTATGGAGAACAGGGGTGCTGCGGTTCCAGTCTTCCAGCAGGTAAGTACCTGCGTCCTCGGGGGGCAGACCAGGGGGGTTTTGTAGAGCACAGGGGGGGGACACAAGTAGGCACACAAAACACACCCTCAGCGGCACAGGGACTGCCGGGTGCAGTGTGCAAAGCAGGCGTTGGGTTTTGTATAGATTTCAATGGAGGGACCCGGGGGTCACTCTAGCGGTGCAGGCAGGCACAGGGGGGGCTTCTCCGGACAGCCACCACCTGGGGAAGGCAGAGGGTCGCCTGGGGGTCACTCCTGCGTCAAAGTTCGGTTCCTTCAGGTCCTGGGGGCTGTGGGTGCAGTGTTGGTTCCAGACGTCGGGTCCCTTGTTACAGGCAGTCGTGGTCAGGGGGAGCCTCTGGATTCTCTCTGCAGGCGTTGCTGTGGGAGCTCATGGGGGTAGTCTCTGGTTACTCACAGGCTCGCAGTCGCTGGGGAGACCTCCCTGAGGTGTTGGTTTTCTGCAGGTTGAGCCGGGGGCGTCGGGTGCAGTGTGTAGAGTCTCACGCTTCCGGTGGGAAACGTGAAGTCCTTGGAAGTTGCTTCTTTGAAGGAAAGAAGTAGCTGGTCTTGAACAGGGCCGCTGTTCATGGGAGTTTCTTGGTCCTGTAGTCCAGGGCAGTCCTCTGAGGCTTCAGAGGTCGCTGGTCCCTGTCGGATGCGTCGCTGGTGCAGGTTTTCGAAGTTGGAGACAGGCCGGTAGGGCTGGGGCCAAATCAGTTGTCGTCATCCTCCTTCTCTGCAGGCTTGTAGGTCAGCAGTCCTTCTTTCTTCAGGTTGCAGGAATCTGATTTCCTGGGATCTGGGGTGCCCCTAAATACTGAATTTTGAGGTGTGTTTAGGTCTGGGAGGGCAGTAGCAAATGGCTACTGTCCTTGAGGGTGGCTACACCCTCTTTGTGCCTCCTCCCTGTGGGGAGGGGGGCACATCTCTAATCCTATTGGGGGAATCCTCCAAAACCAAGATGGAGGATTTCTAAAGGCAGGGGTCACCTCAGCTCAGGATACCTTAGGGGCTGTCCTGACTGGTGGGTGACTCCTCCTTGTTTTTCTCATTATCTCCCCTGGACTTGCCGCCAAAAGGGAGGGCTGTGTCCAGGGGACGGGCATCTCCACTAGCTGGAGTGCCCTGGGACATTGTAACACAAAGCTTGAGCCTTTGAGGCTCACTGCTAGGTGTTACAGTTCCTGCATGGGGAGGTTTTAAGCATCTCCACCCAGGGCAGGCTTTGTTTCTGGCCTCAGAGAGCACAAGGGGTCAGAAACTCGCCTCTCAGCAGCAGGCTGGCACAGACCAGTCAGTTCTGCACTGAAGGATTGGGTAAAATACAGGGGGCATCTCTAAGATGCCCTCTGTGTGCGTTTTTTAATAAATGCAACACTGGTATCAGTGTGGGTTTATTATTCTGAGAAGTTTGATACCAAACTTCCAAGTATTCAGTATTCAGTGTAGCCATTATGGAGCAGTGGAGTTCGTTTTTGACAAACTCCCAGACCACATACTTATTATGGTAACCATATATAGGTACACTGTTCCAAAAATAGAAAAAAGAAAAAATAGTAAACAGGGGAGACCTATAGTCTTCAGGAGCAAGAGCCCTCAAGCATCACTTAAGATGACTGGTATCATCATCGGGAATCGCTCCTCACTAGGCCGGCGCTGCAATACCTAGTGGGCACCCCGGAGTGGGGGCTCTCAGCCGGATTCTGAGATGGTGACTAAAAAATTCAATAGTACAAAACAAGGGTGCTATAAGTCACCGTCAAAGACAAAAAAGAGGCAAGAAAGAGATTTAAAATTGGTTATTCATCCATAGATTTCATCATTTAATTGGTCAAATGTAACAAGGATGAAGACCAAGGTTAAAAACAATTGAAAGTAAGGTTGAGGATTATGCTCATATGGCTTTCAAAAAATGAATCAATATATTAGAGAGACCTAAAATTATAAGGCACCTCTATGTTCTGGTCGACATGTTTCGCGTCTATTGGTCTATACAGATCCACTGACGCTTCATCAGGACCTACATAACTAAGAAAAAAGACCTCTTTGAAAATGCATTGAAACCGGTCACTTACTTAAGTTGACTAGTAGTACAGGTACCCTGAAAAACAAAGAAAACAAAGAAAACGCCAACACAAATAAACCAAATTTCACTATTATAATGTATCACAAAGGTTCTGATAAACATGGCGCAACCAAACTTTGGTCAATAACGAATGGGAACATCACATAAGGAAGATGCTTACCACCCCCTACTCGAGAACAGGTTCCATGGGAAAGGCATCTCTAGGACTCATGATGACACTAATTGTAAATAAAGGTGAAAACATAAAGAGAAGGAGAAAAACTGGATAACGAATAACTCTCCAGTAGTTGAGAAGTGTCTTGATAAAACTATTGAATGTCTTGGGTTAATAAAATGGCTATATAGTGCCGCAAACAACATTATAGGTGATACTAGAGAAGTTTGCACCCAAACATGTAAACAAAACGTAGCAAATGCCATCACATTTCGAGGTGAGACACACTGTGTGCTATTCAGTGTGCCCCGAGCAAGAATTACGAGCTCTAGTGCATATTCTCATAAAAAAGTGACCACAAACGAAGTGATCGGCAAGAAATAGCTAATAAACTAATAGCTTTGATGTTAATAAATATTAAATATTAACGTTCTCGCTGTGCCGCCGAAATGGTGAAGACGATCAAAAAAAGGAAAAAGTACCGAAAGGTAAACGGTCCCGACGTTAGTGTTCCAGCGTCAGGGACCGGTACTTACATTTTTAGTCGCTGGTCCTAAATTCGGACCTACCCTCGGAGACCGCCGCCCGACAACAACCGGGTCGGGTGCTCTCCAAGTTCTTAAATAGACGCCGCTGAATCCACACGTCTCTGAACAGCGCGTCTATGGAGCGAAATAGAAAAAGGACTAAAAGCGTCCGGGAGGCAGAAATCGAGGGAGGACTGCAAGTGCTGAGCACTTGTAGTTCAGATCCTCGCAAGAGCGGTTACATCAATCGGGCTGGGAGCCCACAGAGTATTAATGTAATATCAGGTCAAGGAAGAAAATGGGTTGAGAGTGTCTCAAGCTCATACGACCCAAAGTGTGTAATTTAAAATCATCAAAATGATTATTTAATGTATGAAAACGCCCTGGATGTTACTCTTTAAAGGAAACTGATTATCGGGCCACGGAGGGGTAAAACAATTAGTTATGATCCTCAAACTCACGGGGGACCAGAATTATAGGTATTTAAGCAGAGATTTATTATTTACTGTTTCTTATCATATAAGAGAAGCCAAAGGGAAGAATAAAGAAGCCCTAAATATCACATGTCAAATACTAGAGCTGTCACATGAGAGTATAGAATAAAGAAATCACCGGCTAGGGACAAAAAATCAGGGTGAAAGGGAGGTCCAAGGGATATCATCATTGAGACCTCTTAAATGAGTCCCCAATTTGAACACCCACTTTTGTTCAATCCTGAACAGAGCTCTGGAATCATTGGGGCGGATATATGGTGCTTCAATTACCACCCACCACAAATCATCCGGGGAATGGTGAGCCTCCAAGAAATGTACACTCAGTTTGGTAGTCCACCTACTATGCGAAAATTAATCGCGACCCCACAGTGAGACTACAGACTCAAATTAGAACTATGATTGAAGAAGCCAAGAATAATCTGTGGATTTCTCCCAGGGAAGCAGAATTCTTAGACACATCGAACCCACAGACTCCCTATTTTTATTGTTTACCGAAAATTCACAAACAAAAGAACCCTCCCCCTGGACGTCCTATAGTATCAGGATTGGGTTCAATTTTGGAACCACTTTCCATTTTCTGCGATCATTTTTTACAACCTCTTCTATACTCTCATGTGACAGCTCTAGTATTTGACATGTCATATTTAGGGCTTCTTTATTCTTCCCTTTGGCTTCTCTTATATAATAAGAAACAGTAAATAATAAATCTCTGCTTAAATACCTATAATTCTGGGCCCCCGTGAGTTTGAGGATCATAACTAATTGTTTTACCCCTCCGTGGCCCGATAATCAGTTTCCTTTAAAGAGTAACATCCAGGGCGTTTTCATACATTAAATAATCATTTTGATGATTTTAAATTACACACTTTGGGTCGTATGAGCTTGAGACACTCTCAACCCATTTTCTTCCTTGACCTGATATTACATCAATACTCTGTGGGCTCCCAGCCCGATTGATGTAACCGCTCTTGCGAGGATCTGAACTACAAGTGCTCAGCACTTGCAGTCCTCCCTCGATTTCTGCCTCCCGGACGCTTTTAGTCCTTTTTCTATTTCGCTCCATAGACGCGCTGTTCAGAGACGTGTGGATTCAGCGGCGTATATTTAAGAACTTGGAGAGCACCGACCCGGTTGTTGTCAGGCGGCGGTCTCCGAGGGTAGGTCCGAATTTAGGACGAGCGACTAAAAATGTAAGTACCGGTCCCTGACGCTGGAACACTAACGTCGGGACCGTTTACCTTTCAGTACTTTTTCCTTTCTTTTCTCGTCTTCACCATTTCGGCGGCACGGCGAGAACGTTAATATTTAATATTTATTAACATCAAAGCTATTAGTTTATTAGCTATTTCTTGCCGATCACTTCGTTTGTGGTCACTTTTTTATGAGAATATGCACTAGAGCTCGTAATTCTTGCTCGGGGCACACTGAATAGCACACAGTGTGTCTCACCTCGAAATGTGATGGCATTTGCTACGTTTTATTTACATGTTTGGGTGCAAACTTCTCTTGTATCACCTATAATGTTGTTTGCGGCACTATATAGCCATTTTATTAACCCAAGACATTCAATAGTTTTATCAAGACACTTCTCAACTACTGGAGAGTTATTCGTTATCCAGTTTTCCTCCTTCTCTTTATGTTTTCACCTTTATTTACAATTAGTGTCATCATGAGTCCTAGAGACGCCTTTCCCATGGAACCTGTTCTCGAGTAGGGGGTGGTAAGCATCTTCCTTATGTGATGTTCCCATTCGTTATTGACCAAAGTTTGGTTGCGCCATGTTTATCAGAACCTTTGTGATACATTATAATAGTGAAATTTGGTTTATTTTTGTTGGCGTTTTCTTTGTTTTCTTTGTTTTTCAGGGTACCTGTACTACTAGTCAACTTAAGTAAGTGACCGGTTTCAATGCATTTTCAAAGAGGTCTTTTTTCTTAGTTATGTAGGTCCTGATGAAGCGTCAGTGGATCTGTATAGACCAATAGACGCGAAACATGTCGACCAGAACATAGAGGTGCCTTATAATTTTAGGTGTCTCTAATATATTGATTCATTTTTTGAAAGCCATATGAGCATAATCCTCAACCTTACTTTCAATTGTTTTTAACCTTGGTCTTCATCCTTGTTACATTTGACCAATTAAATGATGAAATCTATGGATGAATAACCAATTTTAAATCTCTTTCTTGCCTCCTTTTTGTCTTTGACGGTGACTTATAGCACCCTTGTTTTGTACTATTGAATTTTTTAGTCACCATCTCAGAATCCGGCTGAGAGCCCCCACTCCGGGGTGCCCACTAGGTATTGCAGCGCCGGCCTAGTGAGGAGCGATTCCCGATGATGATACCAGTCATCTTAAGTGATGCTTGAGGGCTCTTGCTCCTGAAGACTATAGGTCTCCCCTGTTTACTATTTTTTCTTTTTTCTATTTTTGGAACAGGGTACCTATATATGGTTACTATTAAAGGGAGATTGTACACTGGACCAGCAAACACTCCCAGTCCCTCCTTTTGTGTTAGCACCATATACTTATTATGGCCACATAGTACTTACAATGTCTAAGAATAGACTTAGACACTGTAGGGGCATATTGCTCATGCAGCTATGCCCTCACTTGTGGTATAGTGCACCCTGCCTTAGGGCTTTAAGGCCTGCTAGAGGGGTGACCTACGTATGCCAAGGAAGTATTTGGTGTGCATGCTATCCTGAGGGGGATGCCATGTCGTCTTTGCCTTTTTATCCCCACCAACACACACTAACTGCAATGGCAGTGTGCCTGTGTTAGGTGAGGGATTCCTTAGGGTGACACAACACATGCTGCAGCCCTTAGGGACCTTCCGTGGTCACAGGGCCCTTGGTACCACTGGTACTTTTTACCAGGGACTTATCTGTGTGCCAGGGGTGTGCCAATTGTGGAAACAATGGTACATTTTAGGTGAAAGAACACTGGTGCTGGGGCCTGGTTAGCAGGGTCCCAGCACACTTCTTAGTCAAATCAGCATCAGTATCAGGCAAAAAGTGGGTGGTAACTGCAACAGGGAGCCATTTCCTTACACCCGGTCATTCTTGATCTTCTTCAGGACTCTGACCAGAAGTGGTATTGGCGGGAAGGTGTAAAGGAGGCCCGAGATCCACTCAAGATGAAAAGCGTTGCAGAGCGAGTGCAGTCATGAAAACTCCAACATGCAAAACAGCTGACATTGAGTGTTCTCTACAGAGCCGAACAAATCTAACCAAGGCTCTCCCCATTTGTGAAAGAGACCTTGCACCTTTTCTGGATGTAGATGCCATTCATGATCGACTGACTCAACGGCTGCGTTTGTCTGCTCTGGCGCTTAGGGATCCCGCCAGATGTTGAACCACCAGTGATATGTCCTGATGTGCCAGCCATGTCCAGAATCACAGCGCCTCTTTATAAAGGGTCCAGGACCCTACTCCGCCCTGTTTGTTGCAGTACCACATGGCAGTAGTGCTGTCCGTGAACACCTGCACTACTTTCCCTTTGAGAGAGGGAAGGAATGATCTCAATGCATGCCTGATTCCCCGGAGCCCCAGAAGAATAAAGAGCCCGCATATGCCATCTAGCATGTGTCACTAGCAGGATGCAGGGCCCCATGAGGCCCTGCAGCCTCAGAGTTGTTTTCCCCTGAAAGCCAGGATAGAGGCTGAAACATCAGAATCATAGCAGGAATATCCTTGATTCGCTTTTCGGGAGGATAGGTCCGAAACTGCACTGTGTCTAGAACAGCCCCGATGAAACAGGGCATCTGAGAGGAAGACAGGTGAGACTTTGGCATGTTTATAGTGAACCTCAATGTGTGCAGGAGGTTCGCCTTAGTCTGAAGATGGGAGACGACTTTCTGGGGCGTGTCTGCCTTCAACACCCAGTCGTCGAGATAGGAGAAGACCGAAACCCCTAACCTGCGCAGATGAGCTGCAACCACCGCCATCCCTTTCGTGAACACCCGAGGGGTGCTGGTAAGGCCCAAAGGGATCATGGTAAATTGAAAGTGCTCGGGACCTACTAAGAATCGTAGACAGTACCCGTGGGCAGGCAGGACGGGAATATGGAAACAAACACTCTGCAAGTGTAACGCTACTATCCAGTCTCCTGGGTCTAAGGCAGACAAGACGTGAGCCAGAGTGAGCATTTTGAACTTCTTCTTGCAGAAGCGAATGAGGGCCCTAAGGTCTAGGATAGGATATAAGTCTTTGTCTTTTTTGGGCACCAGAAAGTAGCAGGAATAACAACTACAACCTACTTCTGGCACAGGGACCCTCACTGTGGCCCCTTTGGCAAAGAGAGCCGTGACTTCCTAGCAGAGAATTGCCAGATGATCCTCTGGTAAGGGGCCGTAAAATAGAGGCATGGCCGGTGGGGATTACCCCCTTCGGACGACCTGCAAAACCCACCTGTCTGTCGTGATGGTGTCCTAGTGGGGCAGGTGAATGCGAATCCTGCCACCAACTGGTATATGAGGGTGGGTACGGACTAGGAAGGTTTGGAGGCTGCATCAGAGACAGGGGTGGAGTGGGCAAACGTCTGTTTTCCTTTCCCATGAGCCCGCAGGATTCTGCATCCCTGGTAGCTGTAAAAGGGACACAACAGGGAGCCCGTTCCGTGGCCACAAAAAGGGCAAAAGATGGACTGTTGGGGGTGAGGTGAAACCGAGAGGCCAAGGGATCGAGCCATAGCCCGGCACTCCTTAAACCTCTCATGCGCTGAGTCCGCCTTGTCTCCAAAGTGACAGGTGCCATCAAAGGGCATGTCCATGAGGGTCTGTTGGACATTTCCTGGTAAAACAGATGTCCTCAACCAGGCGTGGCTCCTCAAGGCCACCGTCAGCGCAACCGAGCCTTCTCCGGGATCTGCGGCAGAACTTGCACGACCGTATCCCACAACCAGTAGTTAAAGCAGCACAAAAGGCATGCAGTGCTCACCGACCGCAACGCCAGACTGGAGGAAGAAAACATCTTCTTACCAAGTTGGTCTTTGATTCTCTATCCGGGGGAGCGGAAAGTAATGCACCAGATGACAAGGATGCCTGGATGAAAAGACTCTCAGGTGAGGGGTGTTGGGGCAGGAATTTAGGGTCGTTAGGAGCGGGCTGATGGTGGCGAGCGATTCTACTGTTTACAGGAGCCCATGTGCTGGGTCTGGACCAAGTACCCGGAAGGACATTAATGAGGGCTTCATTGAAGGGGAGGAGAGGCTCGGAGGTAGAAGCCCCAGCTTGAAGCATCTCCGTCAGGAGACTCGTCCTGACCGCTACAGTGGACAGCTCCATGCCAATGACCTCAGCCGCCCTACTGACCACCACAGAATAAGAGGTTCCCTCCGCCGTAGCCACGGTAGGAGGATAATGCATGCCAGCCTCTGGAGAAGTATCTAGACCATTAGCCTCTCCCTATTCCTGTGCCCAGTCCAAATCAGGGTTATCTAGCTGGAATTCTAAAGGGCCCAGCGTCCCCTCCAATCCTTCCTTGTATTTGTACCTATAGTAATAAGGGTCCGAACCCAATCTGGGGTGAGAACCATATCGAAGTCAGAAGCAGGGTCAGCCGCCGCTGTTCTTTCTCCGGGTCATCGTGGGTAAGAATTGGGTCGATGCCGATCGTGTGCACCACCGATGTCGGGAGCACTGATGACCTAGCTGGTGTCAGGGAAGGTTGCGATGGTCAACCAGCGTCAGCACGGATCCAGAGGTACCACTGGGGGCCGAGGCTAAAGACGCTGGCATGGAACCAAAAGGGCCCTCATCTGAGCCCCCAGGCTGCGAAGGTGCCACAGAAGGGTCAGAATGCCCAAATAAAACTCCTTGAGTTGGACAAGGGCCGCCCTGGCTCACGGAAAATCAGAGAGGTGCGCAGCACAGCCATGACACTCCTCCCACGTCGTATCGGCTGAGCAATGCGGTGAAGTTGGAAAATGCCTGGCCTTCTTCGACGACTTCTTCCTCTTACCTGAATGACGTGAAGATTTTGATGACGAGTGGTGGTGACTCCGCGAACAGTCTCAAGACATTCCTCATGAGTGACACCGTGAACGATGCTGAGTCGAGCGTCGGGCCATCATGAGCTTTAGGGACCACTCCCTCAAAGCCTTCGGGTGCATGGCCTGGCACTCAAAGCACAACTTCGGGTTGTGGTCACACTACAAACAACACAAACGGACCTGATGCCGATCTGTCCTCGACATCATATGGTGACAGGTCTCGCAAGGCTTGAACCCTTTCTTCGGGGACATAATGATGCGCCAAGGGTCAACACAAAAACCCGACAAAAGGATCCAATACACTTAAAAAATTACCAGGGTATCTCTTCTCCAGATCAGCGTGTGGCACAGAAAAGAACGGACGTCACTACGCCGAGGCAGCGCATGCATACGACCCAGACGTCATCCCAGCGGCTACTAAGCCAATGACAGCCGTGGAGACGACTGACGCCACCTGAAGGCGCACAGGGGTACTGTTGGAAGAAAAAATCACCAAATCCAGCTTGACGCCCGGGGGAAATTCTAAGGTAAGGAATCTAATGTAAGGAATATGCTTCTAGAAGTCTATCAGATATTCAGTTTTACTGATAAAACCACATAGCGCATACATTTTTTTTCTTTTCAGAAATTAGGTTTGTGCAAAAAAGTTTAACAGACAATATTTAGTATTTGTACATCACCAAGCAGTGTTTGGATTTGTTTTAAACCTCTAAAAATCTTTTATTCACCACACAAAATTAAAACAATGTGCCTTTATAAAGACTTAAATATATTTTGAAATCTGTGTAAGGTTCACTTATTTGTTATTTCAATGTTGTGTTAGAAAAAAAGCCTGACATCCTACAAACTTTCATTTCACATGCGTTGCACGGCATGATTTTCTCACAGTTCACTTAAAAATTTTTTTTTGAATTTCACTGAGAAAAAGAAAAGTAAATTCTGTCTCTGAATGCAGAGCAAACGTGACAAGATAAATACAAGATTTAAAGGCATCTTTATTGCTTGCCATAACGGGCGAGTAGGCTGTAAAAACAAATGTTCATGATGAAATCTCATTTGCCATAGTCGGTGGGCAAGTAGATATCTTGAGGCCTGCTTCAGGGGGTTGCTTCTTGGGCAAGGTATTAAAGATCTTAATGCAAAGCATGACCCATTTAGAATAGGTCTGCTTCAGCACTGCTCTACATTTCTTCGTACCAAGAAACCCCACAAAAAATTGGTTGTCCACAAGGAACTCTCATGTGCGTTCAAGGTAGAACACAACGCTCTTTTTGGATCCAGGCGGTGGAGTCGCTCTTCTTCTTTAGAGGGATGTGGGGGAGTGTAAAAGGTAAGCAGTGTGATGGATTGGCCTACGTGAAATAGAGTGACCAGTTTCGTGAGAAAGGAGGATCTTGTACGAAGCACCACTTTGTCAGGATAGATCGAGAGGTAAGGCAGCTTCGATGACGAGCCATGCAGCTCACTCACTCTTCGAGGTGATAGAATTGCCTGAGAAAAGCTATTTTATTTGTAGGGAGCCTGAATGGACAATTGTGGAAAGGCTGGAACAGAGCACACATTAAGAATGTTAAGAGCAGATTGAAGTCCCACTGAGGAATAATGAACTTGGAAGTAGGAAAAAGATAGACAAGAGCTTTTAGGAACATATTTACAATAAGGGACTTGGAAAGGGATGTGGCAGAAAGAGCCGTACAATATACTTTAATAGTGCCATAGAGCAGAATCCTGCTGGACAAGGGAGAGAGTGAAGAGGAGGACTGGAGAAAGGGGAGCATAGAGGGGATCAATGTCTTTTTCTCCACATTATGCCACCAATTTTGTACAACAGCACGCATACACTGTCTTGGTGGAGTGAAGCCTGGCTGCCATGATCACGTAGCAGACTTTGGGAGGAAGGTTGAAATCTCAACTATAATCCTCCGTCTCCATGCAAGGAGGCAAAGACTGGCTGCTGCAACAGAGGATGCTCCTGAATTGGCAGCCTGATCAGAGGACCAATGGCCATGGTCAATATAACAGACACTCAGTGCCCACCCTGGTGCCACAAGGATGACTTGGGCCAAGTCATTCTTGAGAACTGTGGGCAGGATTGGTATGGGCAGAAATGCATACAGGAGGCTTGAGAAGACAAGCATCTCTGAACCATAGCCATTTTGAAAACTCCAGGGTGCAAATCTGCTGACATTGTGCATTCTTGGCAAATGCTAACTGATGTAATCAAGGCTCTCGCCATTGTTGAAATTGAAATTGCGCCCCCTCTAAGTAGAGATGCTGTTCACGATCCTTTAGACCTTGACGGTTGAGTTACTCGGCCCTGGCATTCAGAGAGCCCTCCACCACCTGGATACCCATGGTGTTAAGAAGGCATATTAGGAGGTTTAGAGACTGCAGCTGTCAGGGGGTGGCACACTGAACAGACTGCTGACCGCCAGACCCACGAGGTCTCTGGGTAACGTGCTCTGAGCCAGAGAGGCTGGGAAGCACACACAGCGCAGGGGTTGGGAGGGAATTGGCACAGCTGGAACCCCCTTCTGTAGCCACGTCAGAGGATTGAGAGTGACTTGAGGCCATAGAATGGCATTTAAGTGGATGTGAAAGATCAGAGATTGGGGGAGGTCCAGATTGTTAAGTGTGCTTCCAGGGCCATCAGTACACCCACAGCCAGTGAAAGGTCTCACCATGAGAATGGATGTAGACGGAGGCTTGAGTAGGAAAAGAAGGTGGCAATTCTCTATTTGGCATAAACCAACACCTAGAGGCAATGAGGCTGACAAGTCTGATAACTCAATAACATACATGTGACACATAGGTGGGCTATAGGCCTGGAAGAATGCCCATCTGAAGGACTGGAGAAATTAACACAAAACAAGATCACAAAGTTAATTCATCAAAAGGCAGGCACGTCACATCAAAATTGCCACAACACAGACACACTAATTGTACCCTGTTTCAAGATGGATCTCCTGCCGATATGCCTGTCCCAGATTTCCCTGATGACATGGATGACGAGCCGATAAACTTTCCCCATGACACTATCCAAAAGGTCCTTGACACCCTCCAGACCCCGCCTTCAGTCAAAAGGAGGAGCACAGAACAAGCAGCCATCGCAGAGGACCCACCCACCACCCCAGTTGTAAGACCTGCCAGCTCCAATACAGCTGAGGACTCAGACGACACTGCCACCAGCTTTGAGAGAACTGTAGTTGGAGCAAACTATGGCAGCCAGCCTTGAGGGGATGCGTTCGTGCATGATGTCATCTGCAGATCAGGCAGCAACTACGCAAGCCCTAACATCCATCCTGCAAGGACTACAAGAAACAGTCAAGGAATTCACCACTGCAGTAAGGGAGTTGCCACAACACCTCGCACCCCAAACCTTCCACTGCATGCACGAATGCAATCATGACTCCCTCAGGGCCGACCTGGCTGCCTACCATCGTGATGTGGCTGCTATTCTCAAGAACCAGCAGACCCTCCTTGCTGCAGTACTGCCCTTAAGACCTTCACAGGGAGCAGCGACTGGGATGTCTGACTACACGTCTTCTAACTGGGGTGTGTGTTGCCCCTTCACAACCAACAACAACAAGGACAAAGCAGGCAACACACACATCAGAAGAAGAAGACATGGAACAGATCACATTCACAAGGAAAATGACCCGGAAGCACTAGTCCCTGCCACATGGCCCACCTTTACCAAGGTCCTGCGCATTGTATCTTGCCAGTCTTGCAACAACTTTACTCGAGCACTGTTCTGCAAACCACTGTATATCTTGTCACCCAGACCAGTGATTGTCTCTCTCCTACTCATTGCCAAATCCTGTCCCTCTGCACTGTCTGAAACATCAACCCCAGCATGTCAAAAGCATTTCCGTAACCCCTTGTGTTGGATCACAATGTAAGATGTCACTATAATGGACTCACAATCATGGACAATGTACAGATAGCACTACAGCACGTTTCAATAAATAGCACTTACACAACAAATCTGTCTCTGGGTAATATGACATATCAACTCTGCAGTAGATAACTGAAATATGCCTACTGTCAAATTACGTAGCTTGTCAATACAACCGTCCTGATAATATGTAGTCAGAGAATTCTGCACAGTGCCCATGATTGCATCATACTCTGCCCATCCTGAGGGACAAATCTGATGAAGTGAGAAACCATACACCACCATGCTGTGTTGGACAGAAGAATGCTTCCTCAGGTGATAACTAAGTCATCAAATAGTCGCCTAAACATGTTGTAAACATGCAAAAATAACACAATAAACATGCCACACTAATCTAAGTAAACACAAAAAAAAACTGCATAAATGAAGGTGTCTGAGTTAACATACAAATAGGTAATCATGCCGAACTGTGTCACAAATGATGTATGAGGGTCATGAAGACAAGAATACAAGATTGCCAATGAGAACTCATCTTATAAGGGTGTGCATGATCATCACACTGCAGTCAGACCTAAAACTGTTTCCCCAATACCAAGTCTGGAAGCACTGTTTGTGACTTTGAAAACACACTTATCAACAGAAACAGATTGTCATCCACATTAACTGTGATTGTTGGTTGCAACGAAGGGTCGACACTTTGCAAGGTAGCTCTGGGCTAGCTGCCAATCGTACAGCTCAGTTGGGATTTGATTGTAGCATAGGACACAGATGTTATAGTACAAAATTGATGTACACTGAATCCAAACCCATGATCAAGTACCATTCAACACATACAATTAAGGGTTAACCAAATATTTATTAAATGCTAATCACAGATGAGGAAACTGAGGGAAAAATCTTACCTACCCTAATCTACCCTGACTACTCATTACCCACAACTGTCCCTAACTAACCTAAGCTACACTTACTTATCACATGCAACAAAACGTTCTAAACATCTACCACCACACCCTTATGAGACGGGACACATGGAGGACAACACATACTAACCTAAACACATACTATCCTATCCTATACAAATATATATATATATATATATATATATTTTTTTTTTTTTTAATAAAACACACAAGAACCCCAACATAGCCCCCCACCCACCCACACATGTAATAAGTAAAAATAGAAACAAGCAGGACCCCCCACCCACTAACACTAACTAAACTAACAGCATATACTAACCTAACACTAAGCCCCCTAAGCCCACTAACTATAAGAACAAGGAAAGAGGAGGGAGGGAATCATGTCCATAGCAAAAAGTCTAGAGGTTGGCCCTCTGGAGGGTCCTCCTAATGGACTTAACACGCCGGTTAATGTGCCGCACATCCCGGCTCAGGTGGCTCAACTTGCGCAGCACTTTGTCCATCTTACGATCCATTTGGTTGAAAGCTGCAGGGTCAACCGATGGAGCAGTGGCAGTCTGGGTATCGGTGGAGGGGGTCTGTGTGGGTGTGGTGCCAGGCCTAGTGGGCTGTCCTGCACTGGTGGCAATGCTGGGGCCCGGAAGTCCAGCAGATATTGGACCAACAGTGGCATCTGTGGGTGGGGCCACCTGGCTAGGATTGGTGGTTGTGCTGGTGGTGGGCAAAGTAGGCCCACCCTGTGGGAAGGCTCTCCATGCCCCGGAGGCCCGTTCATGCCGATATCGCCAGGCCATCCTCCAGAACCCCGACTCCACCAGCAGGATGTGCTGATATCGCATGGCCCAGCGCTGAAATTCACGGAGCTGGTCTGGAGTCACGTTAGCAGCTGTGAAGACAAATGCAGATATTCTACATTAGTAACTGCATTGTGTGCAATGGCACAAGAAGTTTATCAGACATTACATCTACTGTACTTGTAACAGCTCATATCACAATACAGATCATTGAATGTCCCTGAGGAAGTACATGGCAGGCCAGACTCCAAAGGTCACATCACACATAGCATATCCATAACCAACAAGATGGGTAACAACTGGCTTTGACTTGCAATCTGCGTTCTGCCAGTTATCAGCTAAGAATCATGCTGCATATCCTCCGCCAAGACCTGGGCTACAAATGTCAGTGTACGGAAAGCAAAACTAAAGCCACATGGTCTGCAAGTTGTAACTGGACTTGCCAGTATGGTACCAAGTGCCAAAACTGAGTGTGTATACTAGGTTGCAACCAAACCATCACTTATTCACATGTTTGTGTAACATACTGGTAGCATCAGTACTAGGTACCCCATTCACAAACCCATGCCCGTGTTTGAGGGGGGGGGATAAACAACTATAATTTGCGAACAACATGTACACTGAGGAGTGTATAGAAAACTCCACACATGTTTGTCCCTACAGACACACCACAGGTAAGGTCTGTCTACAATTAGGAGTCAGCAAACCCTAGAGCACTCATAGGGTCACACATGTCAGGAAATGCAGAACTTGGTACACAACATATACTTCCAGTGAGGCCTGACTTACATCAGACACAGAGTTGCTAGAACACCCATGATCATGAATTGCAGGCACACCTAGGCCATTGCACTCAAGTTCCACATACTTGTAGCACCACATGTGAAAGTACATGCTGCTAGGAGGTTCTACCTACTGTCTCAATATTACGTAGGTAAATAGGGAAGCAGATGTCTATTGAAAGCAATTTGCTGTACCAATCTTAGAAAATGTGGGTCTGACAGGCTGACTAAATCGGGGCTGACTTCCAGTGCGACTCTTGGTGATACAAGTATTATCAACATGACTAACCCCTGTACTCACAGTGGGGCCTACAGGAATGGCCTACAGTCCCTACATGATACCATTGGATATGCATTGGCCAACTCAAAACATATGAGAAACTGAATTCCCACTCATGGAACAAGAGAAAAGCTTGCCCAACGCATCACACCTTGCTATGCGTCCTACTCACACGAGTCCATAACCTGCAAACACAACACATAACAGACATATCAACACTTACTGGAGTGGTCGGGATCCTCAGATGTCGCCACCTCTCCCACAGTGTAGGGTGCCGGTCCACCTGTAAGGTATGGAAGGAAGAAATATGCTCAAAATCTGTGCACAGCACAACAATTTCATAAACATATACAATGTGTAGGCTGAATAAGGAAATGGCAGCCATTCAGACATGATGGTACTGCATCTGATATATCACGGCCAACTTGTACATAGCATGGGTCTCCTGTGACAGTTACACACATATCTGCACCCATAGATTGGCCATAACTATCATGTGGTTGCAAATATGCCCCGTAATTGGTGAGCAGTAAAAAATATGGAGTGTAATCGTCTCATCATGTGCATCCAAGAGAGACATCCAAAGCCTGGTTACTTGAGGACTGCATTACCAGTCAAACATGCCTTGTGGCCATGACACATTTATTACACATAGGTACAATGTACAGAGGGAGGGGCAGGGACTTTTGTAAGCCATCCTGTTGTTACAGTTTATTCAATTGATGTGGCCCAGCTATGGTGATTTGCACCAACCATGGAGATGTGAAGCCATGTGCATACACTTGGACTGCCATCCATATTTGGATTGTGGCACAACTAACTCCAACAAACATTCTAAGATGTTAGCTGAGGGCACCTTACACCTTTTCACAATGTTTTCAAATCCAGAACTGACATGTATCCAAAAAGATCAAGGAGCACAATAATCCCACACATTCATAGTACTTCCGTGAACGCTTTCCTTCCACACTCGCCAGACTCACATGAGACATATGTCGGAGCCACTTTGCTATTATCAATTGACGTGAAGCCAGCACTCATTTTCTGCATCATGTAGTGATTCTAAAGTCAGTCTAGCAATTGCATCAACAAAGTTGGCCTAAATGTTGGTACATCTGTACTTCTCTGTCAATAGTACCCTATATTGACATGATTGGCTCCTATTTTGTTAGCTTTTCTGACAAAAAGGCCACACCAAATTCCTTCATGGAAAAGTAACCTGTAAGTTTGCTGAGCACCTGCAACCTGACAGCTAGCAATTGTGATCCTTGCCATAGTGCATCAATGATCCCTTTATATTTCCCCAGCATTACACACAGTCAGCAAGTTAGCTGGCAGACATTGTACTAATCCCCTCATGTCACTACAGAGCATTTAATCGTGCACATTAACATGATTCGTACTCCCCAACAGTGCCACCAATCATGATTCCCAGGTGGTCTAAGAGATCCTGCTTCCTGGTGATGAGGTCAGCCCACTGGTGCTTCAGCTGGTGGTCACTCCTCTGGCTGGCATACACATGCTGCAGGTGATGCAGCACCTTTCCCCACCGGATTCTGCGCGCCTCTGATGGATACCCCTGTATCACCCTGCCCCCACCTGGATCATGAGCGGCAAGAAATGCGTCACAAGCCAGATGAACCCCGCCAACTCCTCTTCCCCCATCCTGCCAAGACGTGGCCTACCAGACATACTTGGAAGTGAAAGGGAATAGGGGTAAAAGAAACAGAAAGGGGAAAAGGGGGAAAGTAGGGGTACAAAGACAGATAAACCTAAACACTAAAAGAGCCCAACTATCCCCAAACTAACACTACCCACAACAGACTCCCACAAACAACAAAAACACAAGATAAATGGACAAATGTAGATAAAACACAGTAGTACAGTATACAGCTACAATTTTTATTTCACAAATTGACAATACAGATAGCACACAGGACAAAAACAGCGCAAAATCTCAGGACAACACTCTCTACACAGCCACACAGTCTAGAAGGATCATAGACTGCAAAGTCAAAGTGAAAGTACACCCACTGTACATGATCTGTAAACAGGATATCCTATTACATCACTTCCTGTATGAAAAGTCCTGCCTTTTTCGCATTATGCATCATGTTTTGTTTACCAAAACTGTATTTGCGTCATTTGTTTAGACGCACAGAAGTGAAAATTAACCAGCATCCACATAATAGTACATAGACTGTACAAATATCTGGATGCGGGCTAAATTTCACTCCTGCGCATCTAAAAAAATGACGCAAATACAGTTTTGGTAAACAAAAAATGACGCATAACGCTAGGGACGTCAAAATTTCAGTGCATTAACTGGTTTTGGGCATTTGTACTTGTTTTTTGGTTATGTTACATTTGGGACACATCAGAGATAGGCTGATTGAAGACAGTATGGTGTTTATGGTGTATGTTCACATGTGTGACATCATACTGCAGTGGACCATGATTGGCTACTCCCTTCACAGTATTTTTACGGTTGGCTGACGCAATAGTTGGTCATAAGTGTGGCCTACATATATGTGTTGCACAATTTGTGCATGTTTGGCATAAGGAGAGGATAGCAATGTGACGCACATATGTACAAATTGTGTGCTTTGGCAACTAATGTATTTGTTGACCAAGTGTGTGTGTATCACATGAAGCATATTTGTACATATGCTTGTATGAATGTGATGTCCATGTGTCCAATCCTTAGATGCAAGTCATATTGGAAATGAGCGAGGGCATGTGTTAGTCATACATGTAACAACACCCGTAAAGTGGACTTCCAAGCTTTAGGGTCACGTAGACACCACATGTGACATAGCATGCACCAGATGGATGGCAGATGCTTGTTCATGTCAATGGTCCACATTTTCTACATCCTATGTCCTACAGTATTGGTAAGAGCTTCCTAGGCACTACTTGCTGAATCCCACAGTGAGTCATACACATGCATTGAGGAAGTGGGTACCATGTTGTTTGCACAGACAGACAAGGGTGAATCTCAAATGTATGATGACACCACAGTTGAGGCCATAGAAGGGAGCTCCAACTATCAAGTGGCTGTGGTGGACCAGCATACAAGACAGCACGTGTCCACTTATTTCCAGTGATCAATTGCACATAGGTGTCTTGTTCATGTGTGTGGTCCAATGATGATCCTGTATATTTTTTGGGGTGTAATTTGTCACAGTTCGGTCCAGGACTCATCATGAGTGAGTGGCAGCTATTCCTGTATCTACTGAGTATCCTTGGTTGATCAATGTGAGTAAAGTGGATGTGGACATGTGAACCAACATGTGGATGGTCCCACCCTGTCACTAAAGACGTGTAATGAGACAGGGAAACCTTGGTGTGCTGAGTGAGATAATGTCTCAGGTGTCATGTTCCGGCAGGTGTCATTACAACATTTGTACACAGGTTGGCCTCTGCACTTCCCACTGCATCTGGGAACATCATAGCCTCTGTGCTGATTATTCTCGCAGCTATTCACCACACACGGCTCATCACTATGTTGTGCGCACTGTAATTCTGTGTGTGAACTGTCATGGTCCTGACATTTGTCTATTACTCATGGACATTATCAGAGGTTGCTGGTTGTGCTGAAAGCCCCGTACCCAATCCCTGACTACGGCCCTGGGACACTGTCACACTTTGTCATTCATGCATAAATGCAACTCAGACAAGGGATGGGCCATGAATTTTGCTTTTCCAAGAGGCTGTATCTCAAATGGTACAGTTAAAAGGCAGATGATGCTATACAATGTATTTGTGTATGCATTGAAGAAACCCATGCCCAATACCCCCTCATGAATGAGAGGTTTGCTAACGCAAGTGTGGTACATATGTAGACACAGGGATACTTTAGTGTGACGCACAGACAGTTGCCAGTCAGGCTGACAGAATGCAAGGTGATTCAGGATCCAGCTACTTGACAAGTTACATAATCAATGGTCTGACTAAGACTGTTTGGAGGACAAACTAGACAGTTGACATGCCAAACTGTGTATGTCCTGTGTTTTTGAAGGTGACAAATGAACCCAGTGGCTGTGTTACACGGCTTAATTAGTATCAATGCTTAACGGTGTATTTGACATAATGGGAACTCCTATGCTGTTCCAGGCATCAGCAGGGGCAGTGCTTGTTGAAATGTGTGGTGTGCATTGAGGTGACCACAGGTGTGGGCTGCATCTGTTTCTCACCAGTCCTGTAGGTGAGACTTGCATTCTAAGGGCCAACCGACATTTTCACAGGGGAAGCAATTTACATGTGCGAACAGGGCTTTGAAACTAGAAGACAGTGTATAAATTAACCTGACGTCCTTGCAGTCAGATGTTCTATGACAATGGCATACCATAGGAGTGTGTATAGGATGGAATATCAGGGTACACATCTTGGTATTCCAGGGACCTCTTCCGACAGGTGGATTGTGACCAGGTGCATGGATGTGTCAGGAGTTAGGAAATGGGCTGACATGTACATGGAATGTCATGTGTGCAATGCTGCTCATATGTGTGGCACTTGTGCTGTCTCTGTTCTGCTTCTATGGGACTCTGGTCACATATATTCCTTGCAAATATTGGATGCAGTTGGACTTACTGCTGTCAAGGGTCTGGTCAGGCATTCCTGTTACTGATGCCAAAGCACATTGACTGTATGAGGCTTGTTTTCCCCTTATTGAGTGATGGTGTCTTAGTTGTGTGCCATATGCTGCGTTGGACCTTGATTTCAACATGTATGTGTGAAATAGTTGTGGTCCTCTGCTATTGGCCTTCAAAGGGGAAATGTACATGATATATGTCATTAAGAGTGTGTGTGTATGTGACCATTGTATGTTAGGCATCACATTAGTTCTGTGTCCTACTCAGTATCTCAGCAATGCTCAATGAGGCAACACTCTTATTGTGATAAGTAGAGATGAAGGTGTGCAAAAAGGAATAGCCAGACCATGATATGGTGATTAGAATAGGTGTTTATTTAAATTAGTTAACTAGTGGTGAAGGTGATCATATTCAAAAGAAATTATTGACGATCTGTTGCCGCCTGCATATACCAGCAGCCGTGTTCTGTAGTTCCCCCTCCTGTTGCAGGCCAGCATCCTCCTCTTCCTCCTCTTCAGGCATGTGTGGCTCTGGTTCCAGGAGGGGAATGTTTCTTTTGATGCAAATGTTGTGCAATATTGCACATGTTAGGATGATCCTACAGACCATCTCCGGGGAATATAGGAGGCTACCACCAGTGATGTCGAGGCACCGGAACCTTGACTTGAGGATGCCGAAGGTCCTCTCGACAATGCTGCGTGTCCTCCAATGGGCATCATTGTAGGCACGCGCTGCAGCAGTACTTGGGTTGATAAATGGTGTCATAATCCATGGCTGGATGCCATACCCCTGATCAGCAGCAAGAGAAAATGATTGCGATCATGTTGATGTAGCTGGCACTGTTGAAAAGACCTTTCATGGCAGTAGCTGTCTTGAGTTGTCTGTGACTCTTTTGTGTAATAATGTGGCATCCTATGCTTGTAGGATGTGCCATCTGCATTGTGTTGTTTCCTTGGCTGAACGAGTGTTTGTCTGCTACCCGTTTGTCAGCAGTATGTTTTGGGATTTGCAGTACAGTGTGCCCTCCCTAGCATTGTGACTTTTGATACAGGTGTCCGTGTGTGTTCACGGGGGATGAGATGGTAGTTCCATGCACAGTTAAAATTGACAGTGTTGTTAACACATTCATATCAGTGTACCCTGGACATCCCATACCTTTAGACTTAGGCAATGGATTAATGTAAAGGTCATTGGGAAACCTACATTTTGCACAGTGACATTTGGGCAACCCACTCCACACGTTGTGATCTTTGATGTCTTAACATTAGGCTGTACAGTAATTTCCGATCTGTGACAGGTTCAATGGTGACCTAAGACACATGGCTACCGATATCACGACCTCAGTATGTTCCTGTTCACATGTTTCTGTTGTGGTGTATGTGTTGTGTGTCCTAGAGGGTTGCTGTGCAGTGTGTATATAAGTAGGTTTTTGTACTTACCAACAAGTAATCCGTTGCCATACCGTCCATCCTGGAAGTGTTCATTGATGGTGCAGTGACGGAAGATGTATGAGTCATGTACACTCCCTGGATATTTAGCCACGATGTTGGTGATCAATTCCTGGTGATCAACTATGGCCTGCACGTTGATGGAATGTGTATGCTTCCTGTTGCGGTAGAGGTGTTCAGTTGCAGCAGGTGGCACAAGGCGTACACGTGTGCAGTCGATTGCACCAAGGACATGTGGGAAGCCACTGATGAGGTAGAACCCCTGTTTTGTTTCCTGCTGCTTCTGCAGTGTGTTAGGGAAGCAGATGTGGCGAGGTGTCAGTCGAATGATGGCATCCAGTACTTTGGGCAAAAAGGCGGAGAATGATGGTTGTGATATTCCGCCAACCAGGGCCCCAGTTGTTTGGAAAGAGCCACTTGCCAACATATGAAGTATGGCAAGCAGCTTGGTTTCTGTTGGTATGGTGCGGGGTGTCACCAAAGTGGGGGCCACTTTGGTTCAATGTTGCGCAGCAGCTGCTGAATGGCCTGCCAGTTCAACCGGTACCTCTGGATGATGTTGTGTTCCCTGAGGCCCTGAAGGGTGGTTCTGGGGCGGAATATCCTCTTCTGCCTTCTGCGCTGCCTTTGGGGTCCCTGCTGGTGGTGTTGTAGCTGCTGTTGTTGCTGCTGGGCTCTGCGTCTGCGTGCACACTGGATTAGGATCACCTCCATGGCTCCCTGTTGCTGCTCTGCTGCTCTGCTGTTTGTTCTGTGTGTTCTGATTAAATACAGGTGTGTTTGCCCCATTTTAACGCCTGCCCTGACCCAGATGTTAATTTTTGACACAAATCGGGCTGTGCGTCATTTTCTGGCTCCGCCTCACGGCCGTGCGTCATTTTTGGCAGAAAGCATAAATACGACGCACGGCTGTTTAAGCCATTTTTTGGACGGGAACGCCTACCTTGCATATAATTAACGCTAGGTGGGTTGGCGCATCCAAAAAATGACGCACGCGGTGGAATTTTGTCGTCCGCGGGCTCAGGCGTCAAAGTTTAAATACGGGGCAACGTTTGCGCTGATTGTGCATCAAACTTTTGGACGCACAATCGGCGCAGACGGAGTATAAATATGACCCTTAGTCTTTCATTTTAAAATATCTGCTACACCTCCAGCCTTCCCCCTTGAGCTATTCATGATTGCCTAAAGAATGCTTAGAGTGTTGAATGTAGGTCACTTCTTTGTGTTCAGTGCTAATGAGTGTGCTATAAAGAGTGCTAATGAGTGTGCTATAAAGAGTGGCACTGAGAGGGAGCTTGATTTGCCAAATGTGGACATAAGTTCGACTGGCCAGAGAGGTTTAAAGTGGCATCAATTACGGTCTTTGGTAAAAAGAATTAGAGATTTCCAACCCCCTGACATCATGATTGTTCACTGTGGTGGTAATGTCCTGGCCATGCTTACTGGGGTAGGACTGAAAATCCTGATGAAGGATTTCTTTGCACAATTAATGGTACTTTTTTCTCAGTCTGCCTTGGTATTTTCCAACATATGTCAAAGGCAGAAATAGAAATGGTCAACTGTATTCTGTCCAACAGAAAAACAAATCCAAGAAACAGGTTAATCAAATTATTTCAGCATACTAAGTGAACACAACAAGTGACAGTTCACGTACAGACAAAGGAAACAGGGTGTTTCTCTCCAACCTGAAAAACTGCATCTGGTATTGTGTGTAATTATCAGCCACTGCAGTATAAACACAGTCTCTTTTCAGAGGCAGCCTATTTCCCAAACACTAGTATAAAAAATCTTTTTTCATCTTAAAATTTCCAAATATGTTGTGAATACGCAAAACAAAAGCAGACGTTCAATGCACACCACCACATTTAAAATGCACATGAAATGATTGTTTCTTACCATTAACGCTTCAATATCAGTGGTTCTGTGAATGTGAATGAGTACCTCACTTGGTCTGTAAGTGCATGCATGAATCTGAATGGCTCTGTGAGTAGGTGCATGAGCCCATGAGTCGATGTGTGTGCAAAAGTTGACAAGTGTGTCTGTCAGTGCGCGCATGAGTGTTGGAGTGGGTTTGTGAGTGTGTGCATTATTCTCCGTGAGTGGGTCACTCACTCATGAGTACCGCAGTCGGTCTGTGAGGGCGTGCATGCGTAACAAAGGGATTCTATCAGTGTATGCATGAATCTGAGTGGGTGCATGAGTCTCAATAAATCAAATATTTGTAAAGTGCTACTTGTCAGGCATTGGGGTCTCAAGGTGCTGCTGGGGGGATGTGGGCTGGCTGAATAGTCAAACAGCCATGTCTCGAGGTCCTTCTTGAACTGATTTAGCAAGGGTGTAGGAAAGTGCCCTTGTTGGCATGGTTAACCCTCTCCCTCCCCCCACTGTTTGCCCAGTTTTGATTCCAAATTTCAGTGTGATAGGATCCTGCTAACCAGGCTCCAGCACCAGTGATCTTTCCCAAAATCTGTACCTTTGTTTCCACAATTGCCACACCCCTGGCCCACAGTGAAGTCCCTCGTAAAAATTACCCATGGTACCAAGAGCCCTGTGGCCAGGGAAGGTCCCCAAGGGCTACAGCATGAATTATGCCACACTGGATGACCGCTCACCAAGCACATAGCCTTTGCAGCTTGTGTGTGCTATTGTGGAGAAAAAGAAAAAAATCGACATGACCCCCTTCTCAGGGTGCCTCTCCACAAACCACTGCCTGTGGCATAGGTGTTACCCCTCTAGCAGGCCTTTCAGCCCTAAGGAAGGGTGCACTATACCACAGGTGAGGGTATAGCTGCATGAGCAATATGCCCCTACAGTATCCAAGTCCATTCTTAGACTTTATAAGTGCAGTGTGGCCATATTAAGTATATGGTCTGGGAGTTTGTCATTATGAACTCTGCAGCTCCATAATGGCTTCACTGAATGCTGTTGAGTTTGTTATCAAACTTCTCAGCCCTATAAACCCACACTGATGCCAGTGTGGGATTTATGGAGAAATGCACACAGAGGGAATCTTAGAGCTGCCCCCTATTGTGTTAACCAAACTACTGGTGCAGGACTGACCAGTCTGTGCCAGTCTGCCACTTTCATACAAGTTTCTGACCACATGGGGTGGGAGCCTTTGTGCTCGCTGTGGCCAGAAACAAAGCCTGTCCTGGGTAGGGGGTTCTTCACATTTCCCCTGCTAGAAATGGGGCCTCTAGTTGGCAGTCGGTTTGCACCCTGTCCAAGTAGGGACCCTCACTCTAGTCAGGATAAGGGAGATACCCGCTCAGATAAACCCTCCTCAACCCCTTGGTAGCTTGGCACGAGCAGTCAGGATTATCCCAGAAGCAATGTGTAAAGCATTTGCTTATAACACACAGTAATAAGTGAAAACACTACAAAAGGACACCCCGCCTGTTTTAGAAAAATAGCCAATATATATCTATATAAAACAAGACCAAATACGATAAAAATCCAACATACAGTAATAAAAATATGAATTCTAAAAGATTTACTCAAAAACACAGTTCCTTGAAGTCGATAGCTCCACTTGGGGCTATCACGGCATAGTGAACAACAAAACAAAGTTCAGGCCGGCAGTGGTGTCTCGGGCCAGCTACGGTGTAGGGAAGACACGCAAACATGACCTTCGATTTGTAGGGCCTCGTGATCCTCGCAGTGAGTGGTGTCTCTGATGTCACAGTGTCTGTTCCAGAGTTGGTGCAAGAGTCGTCAGGCCCTTGAAGTCACACATGTTGCAGATCGAACTCCGAGCTGATGAAGTCAGGAGTGGTGGCGTGGATGGCGTCTGAGGTGAGGTGCGAAGCTGAACGATGCAACATGCGGTGCCCACAGGGCACGGTGCAGGCAGCGGCGTGGTGACAGCGTCCAGCAGTGAGACCACGGATGCGGTGTGAAGCAGGGCGGTGCAGTGTTACCAGGTCACGGTACAGGCAGCGTTGTCATCGTTGCTGAAGTGCTGTCACCGGTAGGCCCAAGTCAGCAGTGCGGGACGGTGCTACGTGATCCTCGCGAGCAATGTCCATAGGCCACGGTATAGGCAGGATGCTTGGTGACGACACTGGAGTGGATGATGCTGGCATTGGTGGACCAGGGCTGCGGTGTGGGACTGGACGGTGCTTTGTGTACCTCAGCAGGAGCAGCAGCGGTGGGGATGACCAGGCTGTTGTGTGAGCGGGCAATGCTGGAGTGCAGGGCCCACAGGCCTCAGTGTGAGCAGCGGGTCGGTGAAGTCGTCCGATCACTGCGTCGGTGAGACCAGAGTCATAGTGCGAAGCGGGGCAATGCGACTCCATGTGGCGTTGGCAGGTCACGGTGCAGGCCAGCGGCATCGCAGTGGTTTCTCATCTTCAGCAGCACAAAACACACAGTTCACAGTGCTGCAGGTTGAGGAAATGGAAGTCTTTGGTGTCTCTGAGACTTCCAACAGGAGGAAACCTCTACTCCAAGCCCTTGGAGAACTTTCTCAAGCAGGACACACAGCAAAGTTCACCCTGTGCACTATTTAAAGGCAGAAGCAGCAACTGCAGGCCAGTTCAGCAAAGCAACACAGCAAAGGGACAGTACTCCTCCTCCAGCTGTTCTCCTTGTCAGAGGCTCCTCTTGATTCAAGAAAGATTCGAAAAGTCTGGGGGTTTTGGGTCTTCTTATACCCTGTTCTGCCTTTGAAGTTGGCAAACTTCAAAGCAAAATCTCAAGTGTTTGCAAGATCCTTCCTTGTCCAGGCCAGGCCCCAGACACACACCATGGGGTCGGAGACTGCATTGTGTGAGGGCAGGCACAGTCCTTTAAGGTGTTAATGACCACTCCTCCCTCCTTTGCAGCTCAGATGACTCATGAGGATATGCAGGCCACACCCCTGCCCCATTTGGTGTCATTGTCTAGAGAAGAGGTGTGAACAGCCCAACTGTCAAACTGACCCAGACGGGGAACCCACAAACGGGCAGTTTGTGGCATTTTCAAACAGACAATTTAAAAAACAACTCCAATAAAAGATGTTTTTTTTACATTGTGGGTTCAGAGAGCCTGAACTCCACCTTTTTATCTGATCTCAAAGGAAATTTGGGGTTTAACGATATTTAAAGGCAGCCCCCTTGTTTACCTAAGAGAGAGAGAGGCCTTGCACAGTGAAAACTGACTTTGGCAGTATTTCCCTGTTAGGACATGTAAAACACACCAGTACATGTCCTACCTTTTAAGTAGACTGCACCCTACCCATGGGGCTACCTAGGCCTACCTGAGGGGTGCCTTACATGCACCAAAAGGAAAGGTTTGGGCCTGGCAAGTGGGTACACTTGCCAGGTCGAATTGGCAGTTTAAAACTGCACACACAGACACAAAAGTGGCAGGTGTGAGACATGTTTACAGGGCTACTAATGTGGGTGGCACAACCGGTGCTGCGGGCCCACTAGTGCCATTTGAGTTACAGGCTCTGGGCACCTCTAGTGCACTGTACTAGGGACTTAACAGTAAATTAGATATGCCAGTCATGGATAACTCAATCACCAATACAATTTACACAGGGAGCACTTGCACTTGAGCACTGATCAGCAGTGGTAAAGTGAGCAGAGACAATAAACCAGCATAAATGGAGTCCAGTATACCATAAAGACAGGAGGTCAGAAGGCAAAAAGACTGGGGAGACATGCCAAAATACCTGCCAGGTCTAACACATAGCGAATACTGCCTCCCTGGGTGCCGCCAAAGCCTCCCTCCAGTTGTCCTCCTCGAGTTCTCCTAAGTCCCTTTTCCAGGCCCTGCGTAACATCTCCATTGGGTCTGGCATAGTCCATAACAACATTTTGCGTATCTGAGATAGCTAATGTTCTTTCATTTTTGTCAAAAGGAGTTTAGCCTCGAGGGCCGAAAACTCCGGAATGTCCAAAGCCGCCAGCAGTGTTGGTAGAATGCTTGGCGCAGGTGCAAATATTTTTTTTTTTCAAAACTGTGTGCAAGGGAGGGCATACTCCTCCTGTAATTTCTGAAAGGATTTCAGGATCTCGTCCTTCAGGGCATCCTCCAAATTTGATATTTCAATACTATCCCATGCTACAAATCTCTGTAGAGCCGCAAGCTTAAGGAGTCGGGTTCCTCTATAAAGTGGTGTTTCAAGCGTCAACCTGCTCATCCAGCCAGTGGCCTTCTGAGCATCTGTCCACAGCTCCAGTACCACCCAGGTTGCCACTGGCATGCCCCCTTGTGTCTTTCCTCCATACAGTAAATGTGACAAACCCTGTGGTCCCATAGCCCTCCCATCAAGGGCGTGTGCTAGATCTGGAACCCCCGAACTGCTAATCATTAATGATGAGAAGGTGTGCTGCTCAGCAGTACAAAGGGATGTTTGGGGTGGCTATACCTCCTTTGAACCCAGGTCAACAGCACATCTCTAGGGAGATAGGCAGAGTCCTGTTCCCCCATTGCAGTGCACGTAGGTGTGTCTTTATCTTTGTGAAGAAAGACTAATCAGTCAGAAAGGGATGATTTTGTAACTGGCAGTAACGCAACCATCTTAAAGATGGCCAAGCAGCCCAGCAAGGACAGCGGGAGAGCCGTCCAAAACTTATCGTCCCTCTCCAATTGCTCCAATTGTGGTGCCAGGTTCTTTTCGTAAAAGCAGTGTGCATCCCTCGTAACAAACACCCCCAAGTATTGGAATCCCTCTTGCTGTATCGATAATACAGGCGCCCATGTCATATTTGTCAGGCAGGAGGCTATCCAGGGATTGATATGAAGCACATATCGACCATTTCCAGTATGTGCAGCGTTGGAGGCCCCCGTTGATTCTGGACGCCCCATGTATAGGAGCACATTGTCTGCATATAGCGATATACTGTCGCTCACCGTATTCTCCCATTGGCAACCACAAAATTGGGCATCCACTCCATACAGCCAGAGGTTAAATCACCACAGCGAATAACAATGGGGATAAAGGGCAGCCCTGACATGTGCCTCTTAGTACTGGGTTACTGTTTGATGCCACTCTCCTCATGCGTACCCTGGCTCCAAGGTCTGTGTATCAGAGCTGGTTATAGCTAATAAACCTGGGGCCACACCCAGTCCTCTTGAGGAGGGCGACATAAAACACACTAGTATACGTACTCCCTTAAACATACACTGCAACCTGCCCCTGGGGCTACCAAGGGCCTACCGTCGGGGTGCCTGACATGTAGTAAAAGGGAAGGTTTAGGCCTGGCAAGTGGGTAAACTTGCAAGTCGAATTGGCAGTTTAAAACTGCACACACAGACCCTGTATTGGAAGGTCTGAGCCACGGTTACAGGGCTACTAATGTGCTGCAGGCCCACTAGCAGCATTTGATTTACAGGCCCTGGGCAACTCTAGTGCACTTTACTAGGGACTTACCAGTAAATCAAATATGACACTCATGGATAAACCAATCAACGGTACAAGCTCTATAGGGAGCACTTGCTCTGATTAGCCACTGATTAGCAGTGGCGAAGTGCACAGAGAAAATAAACCAGCAAAAATGGACCAGAAAAAATAGTAGGAAGGCAGCAAAACGTTTGGGGATAACCCTGCAAAAAGGGCTATTTCCAACATCACCCCTGCAGGAGCTGTAACATCTGGTGGGGAGCCTCAAAGGCTGAAGCCTCTTCTTACAGTGCCCAGGGGCACTCCAGCTAGTGGAGTTGTCCGCACACGGACAAAGCCCCACTTTTGGCAGCAAGTCCAGCAGGAAAATTATGGAAAGCAGGGAGGAGTGACTCCCCCTCCCCCTGCCCCCCAAAGCTAGGGCCACCATTAGGGTGCCCAGAGCTGAGGTGACCCCCGTTCCTGCAGAATCAGCCATCTTAGTTTGGAGAACAGGAACCAATAGAGTTAGGTTTGCGTCCCCCTCCCCAAAGGGAGTGGACACAAGAAGAGGGTGTAGCCACCCTTAGGGACAGTAGCCATTGTCTACTGCCCTCTGACCCCCGTAACCCCCCTAAATCCAGGATTTAAGGGCTTCCCTGAACCCAGCTCATGAGATTCCTGGTGACCTGACAAGAAAGAAGGATTGCTGAGCTGAACCCCTAGCAGAGAAGACAATGACAACTGACTTGGCCCTAGCCCTAACAGCCTGTCTCCTGCCTCAAAAACCTGCACAAAAACAGCGAGGCATCCAGCTGGACCAGCCACCTCGACCAAGATACAGAAGGCTGTCCTGCACCCAAAAGGACCAAGAACTGCAGTGGACAGCGGCCCTGTCCAAGAAGGAAACCACACCCAGGGACTCCGGCACCCCTCCAGACATGCGAGTCCTGACCACCCTGCACCAGACACCGTATAGCCGGTGACCACGTGGCACAACCAGAGTCATCAGGAGATTGTGGGTTGACCTTTCCACGCCTCCACAACAATGCCTGCAGAGGGAAGACCGAGGACCCCCTCCCCCCCTGACTGCAAAAGCCCTGGACAAATATACCTGCGCTGTGAGAGACTAGCACCTTATTGCAGTACTCCCCCACATTGTTGCCTGGTTTCTGAATGCAACATGGACTGGAGTGCACTGGGATCCTGCTAACTAGGTTCCCGGTACCAGTATTCTTTCCCTAAAACATTGTAAAAGTAATTGGATACATCTTTAGCTACCACTACAAGTCCCTAGTAAAAGGTACTTAGGTACCCAGGGCATGGGGTACTTTGGGTAAGCCCCTGGTGGCAGCGGCACTGATTGTGCCAACCTCAAGGGACATGCATCCAGATGCACACAGCACTGCCATAGCAGACCGAGTCTCCTGCTGCAAACCTAAAATACAAACTCGACTTGGCACACTACCTGTGTGCCCTGTCCACCGTACACCGCATTAACTATGGGTAAGACACCCCTATAGCAGGCCTTACAGCCCTAAGGCAGGATAATCCATACTATATGTGAGGGCACAGCTGAATGAGCAGTATGTTCCCACTGTGTCCCTGGCAAACCTGGGATATAGTTAGTGAATAGAGCAGCCATTTTAATGTATGTGCTGGACACAAGAGTTTCCTAGCTACATAATGGCTACTCTGAACCCTGGGTTGTTTGGTATCAAACAACTCAGAATGATAAATTCAAACTGGTACCAGCATATTATAATAAAATGTTCCCAGGGATCACCTTAGAGGTGTCCCCTGCAAAAGCCAACTATCCTGGCATGTTTTCTGACTGGTTTCATCCAGCCTGCCACATGCACACAGTCCATATACAAACCTTGGTGGAGAGCCCTGTCTTCCTGGTTTGTAAACCAATGCCCTTCCTTGGTGGTGGAGCTAACACCCACTCCCCCAAGAATGTGCAACACCCCGGCAGTGAGCTTCAAAGGGCTACAGCCCCTGAAACTCGAGCCTCCAGGCCTGCTGCTAGCAGCAGAGGGGTTCCCACTTTGCAAACCCCCACTTTTGGAGTGAGCAAAGGTGGGAAACCACACAAAGGTTAGGAGTGGCGGCCTAACCTAGCATGCACCACCTCTAAGGTGTTGTCTGCGAAGTGGACCCTCAAATTCAGTTTCCTCCATCTTGAAATGGAGGAAACTAGCCAATCAAGTTTAGGGAAGTGACCCTTCCCAAAGGAAGTGGACACTAAAGTGGGTGGAGCCACCCATAGGTAAGTGTCCCATTGGACACTACCAGGTTTCCCTTAAAACGCTCACTAAATTCTGTATTTATTGGACATCCCTAGACCAAGAAATCAGATTTCACAAGACAAAGAAGACCTGCACCAAAGAAGATCCAAAGCAAGAGAACTATGGACCTGCTGCACAAGAAAAGGCGCCAAACTCTGCCTGCTGCACCCAGGACCCGCAAATTGCTGCTGTGGAGGAGCTGTACACTGGACCAAGCCCAAGAAACCCAGGGGACATCCAGGCTTAAAGAATCACCCCAGATATCCCTTTTGAGTGGAGGCACCACTCAAAAACCAAGCAAGATCCATAAGCCAGTGAAGGTCGCTTCACTGGCTGGCCGATATGTCCACAACCGGAAGTTGCAGCCGGACCCAACGACACACTAACGACCGTCCCGGACGTGACCTACAAGTGTGCCAAGTATATCCACCAGAAAAGGCGTTACCGAAGGTAAGTAACTTGTTCTTCTGATGGATACAACTACCTGTGGATTCCTCACCTAAAGAATAGAGTCCCAAAGCAGTACCGCCTCCGGAGGTGTGTGCCTGAATGGTCAAACCAAGAAATCCTGCAGCACTGAGCGTGCAAAATGGCCATCCCTCCTAACCACAGAGTCCAAACAATAATGCTTGGCAAAAGTGTGGAGGGATGCCCAAGTTGCCGCTTTGCAGATGTCAACCACAGGAACACCTTTAGCCAAGGCCGACGAAGCAACCTTAGCCCTGGTGGAATGGGCTTGGAGCCCTACAGGAGGTTCTTTCTTTGCTAAAGAATAACAACTTGATGCAAAAAATGACCCACCTGGACAGCGTTCTCTTGTGGACAGCTTTGCCTCTCCTCTTCCCCACGTAACCAACGAAGAGCTAATCGTCTTGCCTGAACTCCCTCGTCCTGTCCATGAAGAAGTTCAACGCTCTTCGTGGATCCAACCGGTGAAGCCTCTCTTCCTCCTTAGCTGGATGAGGTGGAGGATAGAAAGAAGAGAGAGTAATGGACTGTCCCAAATGAAAGGGTGTAACAACCTACGGAAGGAAAGCCGCCTTGGTCCTTAACACCACTTTGTCCCTGTAAAAGGAAATATATGGGGGGGTCTACGCTAGGAGCCTGGAGCTCACTCACTCTTCTAGCCGATGTTATAGCCACCAGAAAAACAGTCTTCAAAACTAGAAGTCTCAATGGACAAGAGTGCATTGGCTCAAATGGCGATCCCATAAGAAAGGCCAATACCAACTTAATATCCCACTGTGGTATAACAAACGGAGTTGGCGGAAACTTATTAGTGAGACCCTTAAGGAACCTTAATACAATGGGCGATTTAAACAAGGATGGTTGATCTGGAAGGCACAGAAAAGCCAACAGGGATGATAAATAACCCTTAACTGTGGCAACAGAACAACCCTTCTGTGCCAAGGATAGAGCAAATAACAATACGTCACACAAGTGGGACCTCAAGGGATCAATTTGGTTCTCTCCACACCAACTCACAAATCTGGTCCACCTGCTTACATAGATCGATTTGGTGGAGTGTCGCCTGGCCGATAAAATAACTTCCACCACCTCCGGCGGGAGAGAAAAAGAACTCAGATTGCCCCGTTCAATCTCCAGGCATGAAGGTGCAGGCTCTGGAAGTGGGGGAGTAGAACCTGCCCCTGCGACTGCGAGAGGAGGTCTGCCCTGTACGGGAGACGGAGCGGAGGGCACAGAGAGAGTTGGAGAAGATCTGAGTACCATACCCTTCTTGGCCAATCCAGGGCTATTAAGATGACTTGGGCCCGATCTTGGCGGATCTTCCTCAAAACCCGAGGAATCAAGGGTATGGGAGGAAACGCGTATAGCAACTGACCCTTCCAGGACATCTGAAATGCATCCCCCAAAGCTCCTTGCATCGGATACTGGAGGCTGCAAAATGACGGGCAGTGAGCGTTCTCCCGAGTGGCAAACAGATCTATCTGTGGATATCCCCACCTCTGGAAGATGTAAAGGGCCAGATCCGGATGAAGACGCCACTCGTGATCGGTCGAGATGAGCCGACTGAGACTGTCCGCACGCACGTTCAGAACTCCGGCCAAATGATTTGCTACCAAGCAAATCCGATGGACCTGAAGCCAGGACCAGAGCCGAAGAGCTTCTCTGCAGAGAAGATTTGACTCCACTCCTCCCTGCTTGTTTATATACCACATCGCAGTAGTATTGTCCGTCAGGACCTGAACCGACTGACCGCGAAGGGAAGGGAGGAAGGCCTTGAGAGCCAGAAGTATCGGCCGCAATTCCAACAGATTGATGTGAAACCTCACTTCCACTGGAGACCAACAACCTTTGATCTCCAGTTCCCCAGATGAGCTCCCCACCCTAGAGTGGAAGCATCCATTACAACTGTGGCCACCGGCAGAGGTTGCGAGAACGGCCTTCCTTGCGAAAGGTTGCCGACCGCAGCCCACCATTGAAGATCCGCTGCAGCGTCTCTGGAGATCCTTATCGAGTCCTCGAGATCTCCTTTGTGTTGAAACCACTGCCTGCGGACGCACCACTGAAGGGCCCTCATGTGCCAGCGTGCATGAGTGACCAGCAGAATGCTAGAAGCAAACAGACTGAGCAGACCAAGGACCTTGAGTACTGGAACGACCGCTCCATTCTGAAACATTGGAATCAATGCCTGAATGTCCTGAATCCACTGCGGCAGAGGAAAGGGCCGATTCAATGTTGTGTCCAGTACTGCCCCTATGAACAGGAGGCGTTGAGAGAGCTCTGGGTGAGATTTGGGCATGTTCACCGAAAAGCCCAGATCAAACAACAACTGAGTTGTTGATTGCAAGTGATGACGCAAGAGCTCCGGAGACTTGGCTTTGATCAACCAATCGTCAGATAAGGAAATACTGCTATCCCCTTTCTTCTGAGGTCCGCTGCAACCACCGCCATCACCTTTGTGAAGACTCGAGGTGCCGAAGTAAGGCCAAACGGAAGGACCGCAAACTGATAGTGTTGCGACCCCACCACAAACCGGAGATACTTCCTGTGCGACTTGAGGATCGGAATATGGAAGTAAGCATCCTGCAAGTCGACGGACACTATCCAATCTCCTTCGTTCAACGCCAAAAGAACCTGTGACAGGGTCAGCATCTTGAACTTTTCCTGCTTGAGGAACCAATTCAGAAACCCCAGGTCTGGGATTGGCCTCAAAAGACCATCCTTTTTGGGGATTAGGAAGTATCTTGAATAGCAGCCTTGACCCCTCTCCTGCTCTGGGACCAACTCCACTGTGCCTTTCGACAAAAGGGATAGTACCTCCTGTTGCAGTAACAGAAGATGGTCTTCCGAACAAAAGGATGGGAGGGAAGGGATGGGAGGAGTAAACTCCCAAAAGGGAAGAACATAACCTTTCCCCACAATATCGGTGACCCAGGAGCCTGATGTTATTGACTCCCACCTGCGAAGAAAGTGAGATAGTCTCCCCCTACAGGAGATGTGTGAACAGGGAGTGATGGAGAACTAAGGTTGCTTTCCCTGGTGTACCCCTCTGGAGGAAGAGGAAGAGGCAGAGTGCTGCTGGGAGGCCCCTCTAGTGCACACTCTACCCCTGCCCCTGAAGGATCTAAAAGGGAGAGCTCCTGAAGATTGCTGTCCTGCCGCATGGAGCCTGCCACGAAAGGAAGCACCAGGACCAAATCCTCTAAACCTCCTAAATGACCTTAAAGAAGAGGAGGTGGCTGCTTGCAGTCCCGAGGATCTTGGTGTGGCTCTACTCTCATTAAACCGCTCCAAGGCAGAGTTGGCTTTCGATCCAAAAAGTTTGTCTCCATCAAATGGCAGGTCAAGCAGTGTGGTCTGAACATCAGTAGAGAACCCTGACGATCGCAGCCAGGCATGCCGCCTCATCGCTGTGGACGTGCCCATAGCCCTGGCCACCGAGTCCGAGGTGTCCAGCCCAGATTGAATCACCTGGGTCGCCGCTTCCTGAGCTTCCGACAAAAGGTTCTGCACCTCATGAGACAATCCAAGGTGCCCCTTAGCCTCATCCATAAGGGTATAGATGTATCATCCTAAATTGCAAGTAACATTTGTGGATTTCAAAGCCATGCTACATGACGAGAAGGCCTTTTTAGATGACTGGTCCATTCTCTTAGACTCCCTGTCTGCAGGAACTCCTGGAAACGATCCAGGAGCAGAACGAGAGGAACACAAAGCTTGTACAACCAAACTCTCCGGAGTCGGGTGCTTGGACAAAAACGCCGGATCACCTGGGGCCACTCGATATCGTCTCGCCACCAACCTGTTCACGGCAGTCGAAGTCACCGGCTTCTTCCACACCTCCCTAATAGGGTCCATAAGAGCATCATTGAATGGAAGAAGCGGCTCCGCCGCAGCTGATGCTGGATGCAAAACCTCAGTAAGGATGTTGGTCTTAACATCCGCTGCTGGAAGAGGAAGGTCCAAAAAGTCTGCTGCCTTCCACACCACAGCATGAAAAGAGGCAGCCTCCTCTGTCAACTCCCCCGGAGAAGCCAAGTCCCACTCCGGGGAAGTGTCTGGACCACTTGGCGTGTCCAAACCTTGCAGGTCCCCTGACGGCTCCATGATCTCCCCTTCCTCCAAGTGCTGCTTCTCATATTCCTGCTCCTCCAGCAGCCTCAGAGCCAACCTTCTGGACTGGAGCCTGGACTTGATCCCCGGCATCGATAAGGCGTCAGCCGACGCCGAAGACCTCGGACGGTGTCGATCCTCGGAGTCATCCGACGCCGGATCCCTCGGCGCCACAGGCATCTTTAAGGTAGATTGGATCTGTGGTGAATCCATCGCTGCCGGGACAGTGGATGTCATCGGCTTCACCGGTCTTCTGGACGAAGCCATAGGCATCGGCGCCGAAGCGGTACTTCCTGAAGGAAGAAAGGGCATGAAGGGTGCAGGAAGTTGGTTCGGTATGTACTATTTCAAAGTAAGAAATAGCATGCACAGAGCCCAAGGGTTCCCCTTAGAGGTAAGATAGTGGCAAAAAGAGATAATTCTAATGCTCTATTTTGTGGTAGTGTGGTCGAGCAGTAGGCTTATCAGAGGGTAGTGTTAAGCATTTGTTGTACATACACACAGGCAATACATGAGGAACACACACTCAAAGACAATTCCAGGCCAATAGGTTTTTGTATAGAAAAATATATTTTCTAAGTTTATTTTAAGAACCACAGGTTCAAGATTTACAATCAATACTTTAAATGAAAGGTACTTCACTCAGGTATCATAGGAACTTTGAATCAGCAAAATAGCATGTACAGTTTTGGCAAAAATGGCAATAAGCTATTTTAAAACTAGACAGTGCAAATTTCAACAGTTCCCGTGGTAGGTAAGTATTTGTTGGTTTTGCAGGTAAGTAAACCACCTACAGGGTTCAAAGTTGGGTCCAAGGTAGCCCACCGCTAGGGGTTCAGGGCAACCCCAAAGTTACCACACCAGCAGCTCAGGGCCGGTCAGGTGCAGAGGTCAAAGTGGTGCCCAAAACGCATAGGCTTCAATGGAGAAGGGGGTGCCCCGGTTCCAGTCTGCCAGCAGGTAAGTACCAGCGTCTTCGAGGGGCAGACCAGGGGGTGTTTGTAGGGCACCGGGGGGACACAAGTCAGCACAAAAAGTACACCCTCAGCGGCACGGGCGGCCGGGTGCAGAGTGCAAACAGGCGTCGGGTTTGCAATAGGTTTCAATGGGAGACCCGGAGTCTCTTCAGCGATGCAGGCAAGGGGGTGGGCTCCTCGGGGTAGCCACTACCTGGGCAAGGGAGAGGGCCACCTGGGGGTCGCTTCTGCACTGGAGGTCGGATCCTTCAGGTCCTGGGGGCTGCGGGTGCAGTGTCTTTACCAGGCGTCGGGTTCTTTGAAGCAGGCAGTCGCGGTCAGGGGGAGCCTCTGGATTCCCTCTGCAGGTGTCGCTGTGGGGGCTCAGGGGGGTCAACTCTGGCTACTCATGGGCTCGCAGTCACCGGGGAGTCCTCCCTGTAGTGTTGTTTTTCCGCAGGTCGAGCCGGGGGCATCGGGTGCAGAGTGGAAAGTCTCACGCTTCCGGCGGGAAACGTGGAGTCCTTTTAAAGTTGTTTCTTTGTTGTAAGTTTTGGTTTCTTTGGAACAGGGCTGCTGTCCTTGGGAGTTCTTGGTCCTTTTAGATGCAGGGTAGTCCTCTGAGGCTTCAGAGGTCGCTGGACCCTGGGGAGTGCGTCGCTGTTGCAGTTTCTCTCGAAGTGGGGAGACAGGCCGGTAGGGCTGGGGACAAAGCAGTTGGTGTCTCCGTCTTCTCTGCAGGGCTTCAGGTCAGCAGTCCTTCTTCATCTTAGGTTGCAGGAATCTGTTTTCCTAGGTTCTGGGGGCCCCTAAATACTCAATTTAGAGGTGTGTTTAGGTCTGGGGGGTTAGTAGCCAATGGCTACTAGCCCTGAGGGTGGCTACACCCTCTTTGTGCCTCCTCCCTGAGGAGAGGGGGGCACATCCCTAATCCTATTGTGGGAATCCTCCATCTGCAAGATGGAGGATTTCTAAAATTCAGAGTCACCTCAGCTCAGGACTCCTTAGGGTTTGTCCTGACTGGCCAGTGACTCCTCCTTGTTTTTCTCATTATCTCCTCCGGCCTTGCCGCCAAAAGTGGGGCCGTGGCCGTAGGGGGCGGGCATCTCCACTAGGTGGAATGCCCTGTGGTGCTGTAACAAAGGGGGTGAGCCTTTGAAGATTACCGCCAGGTGTTACAGCTCCTGCAGGGGGAGGTGAGAAGCACCTCTACCCAGTACAGGCTTTGTTACTAGCCACAGAGTGACAAAGGCACTCTCCCCATGTGGCCAGCAACATGTCTGGTGTGGGGCAGGCTGGCAAAACTAGTCAGCCCACACTGGAAGTCGGGTATGTTTTCAGGGGGCATCTCTAAGATGCCCTCTGGGGTGTATTTCACAATAAAATGTACACTGGCATCAGTGTGCATTTATTGTGCTAAGAAGTTTGATACCAAACTTCCCAGTTTTCAGTGTAGCCATTATGGTGCTGTGGAGTTCGTTTATGACAGACTCCCAGACCATATATTCTAATGGCTACCCTGCACTTACAATGTCTAAGGTTCTGCTTAGACAATGTAGGGGCATAGTGCTCATGCACTTATGCCCTCACCTATGGTATAGTGCACCCTGCCTTAGGGTTGTAAGGCCTGCTAGAGGGGTGACTTATCTATGCCATGGGCAGTGTGAGGTTGGCATGGCACCCTGAGGGGAGTGCCATGTCAACTTAGTCATTTTCTCCCCACCAGCACACACAAGCAGTGTGTCTGTGCTGAGTGAGCGGTCCCCAGGGTGGCATAAGACATGCTTCAGCCCTTAGAGACCTTCCCTGGCATCAGGGCCCTTGGCACCAGGGGCACCAGTTACAAGGGACTTACCTGGATGCCAGGGTGTGCCAATTGTGGAGACAAAGGTACAGGTTAGGGAAAGGACACTGGTGCTGGGGCCTGGTTAGCAGGCCTCAGCACACTTTCAAATCATAACTTGGCATCAGCAAAGGCAAAAAGTCAGGCGGTAACCATGCCAAGGAGGCATTTCCTTACAAATGGTGTCGGCCTATAAGAAACCGGAACACCCATGTCAAAGGCCGAAGGAGCTGACGGCCCCGCATGTACACCTCCAGGCGCCATGGTGGCAAAGATATTAAAAATAGCATTGAGGAATGCTGCCGGATCCGTACCCGGCGGCGGGAACGTCGGATAACTTTGAGGAGCCGGTGCTCGAGGCGAAGCCGGCGTCGGCTCAGGCATCTCCACATGCTCCGGAGAAGCCCTCGGCTCCGGGTCAACTTCATACACCAACAGTGGGGATGCCGGTGAAGCTGGAGTCGGTGGAGGCGTAACAGTTGGGCTGACCTCCCACGTCGGTCGATGTCGAGCCGATAGTGATCTCGAACGGGAGCGGTCCCTGCTCGACCGGCGCCGTGATCCATGCCGGCGCCGAGAGTCCCGATGATGCTGATGAGACCTCAAGGATTTAGAAGAAGATTCTCTGTGATGATGCTTCTCCTTCTTCTTCTTGGACCGAGCCAGAAACAACTTGGCTTCCCGTTCTTTCAGGGCCTTTGGATTCATGCGTTGACATGAACCACACACCTCGACTTCGTGGTCAGAACTAAGACACCACAAGCAATTGTCATGTGGGTCCGTGATCGACATCTGACCTCCGCACTGCTTACAGGGTTTAAAACCCGACTTCCTTGGCTGCGACATTGTTACACAGAAGTGAAACTGTAGCTTCCTGGTAGCCTCGAAAAATAAAACGTTACTCGAAGGCACGGAAAAAAGGGAACTGACATCTGCACGTCAACGAGGACCTCTTATTGCCTGGATGACGTAATATGGCGTTGCGTGGGAGTTGGGCAATTGTGACGTCATCGTCGATGTGCAGAGCTAGAAGAAAATTTCCGTCGAGAGCTGCCGCGTCGGGAAAATTCTTTAGGTAAGGATTCCACAGGTAGTTGTATCCATCAGAAGCCATCTTTTACAAGTGGCCCTGTACCAAAAGCGTTTCCAACGCTGCTCCCGCCGGAAACGGGAGCCACAAGAGGCTCTCCGGCTGGCACAAGGTGCCCACTGAATGCTGCGACCACCCTGCAAAAAAAGAGACTGGTAACTTAATTGTACGATTTTGAATGGTAACTGTACATTGATTCCAATGATACGTAATTATGCTCAGAAAGACTTACTTTATTACAACTTTTAAAAGTAATATCGAAAAAAGGATTTGAAAGATCTTGGTCTTAAAAATTAAATAAAACTGAAGTATTTTTATAAACTCTGGTCTCAAGTTATTCATTGAGTGCATGTGCTGCATGATTGGATATGCGAGCACAACAAATGCTTAGCACATCTCCTGGATTAGCCTAACTGCTCCAACAGCTACCTAAAAAATTGTAGCGTTAGGTGGTCTAATTTTTGCTCCTGGAAACCAAAGTGTGGTCATCTGGACCCACTGCATAGTGTGCCTAGTTTTGCACACTGCATGGAAGGCCAGCCTCCTACAGATGCCTAAAAGACCACTGCACCCGCAGGCCCCAGAGAACCTGACCTCCGGGACAGGTACATTCAGTAGGCAGCCCTCCTCCCTGTCTAGCTTAGGGTTTGCTCCAGGAGACCCCTGGTCCTCACATGCAGCATCTGAGTGACCCCCCGGGGTGTCCTCAGATAGATCCATTGGAAACACAATGCCTTGTTTGCATCCTGCACCCAGCTGCCATAGTGCCACTGAGGGTGCGTGTTTGATGCCTCCTTCTGGCGTTAACAGTGCCCCTCTAACCCTCCCTCCTCCCCCCCCACTGCCCACTAAAGAACAGGTACTTATCTGCTGGGAGATCTGATTCAGAGTGTACCCTGTCTCCGTAGGAGCCCACTTTAAAATTGCTCATCTTTGACCTCTCCATCCGACCGGCCCAGTGTTGCTGGTGGTGGGTGCTTGAGGTTCACTTGAACCCCCAGCTGTGGACTTCCTAAGCCCCAGAGACTGAAACTGGAAGTCAAGTACTTACCTCTACTTTAGTTTCTTCCCCCAGAATGTGTCCTGAAAATTGCAGTGTCAACATTTTAAATAGCTTTATTGCCATTTATTCAAAAACTGTATGCTATATGAATTTAATTTAAAGTATTACTATTGATATATATGTGAAATACTTATCTATTGATGTAATTACATGCAAAGAGAATCTTGGGGTTCTAGAAATAAATTAACAAAATATATTTTTCTATATAAAAACCTATTGGTCTGTAGTTCAGTCATTAAGTGTGTGCTTCTTCTATTGTCTCTGTGTGTAGAACAAATGCATTTGTAGTATCTACTTTAGCCTCTGTGGAACACCTGGACTCTGTGCATACTATATGTAATTTTGATATAGTATATAAAGAGTCAGCTTCCTACAAAGGGGGACTGACTGAGGTGGCGAGGTAGCGTGTTCCAGGTCTGTGCAGCGATGTAGGAAAAGAATCTCCCTCTGTCTGCATTGTTACCAATTCTAGGGGTGGCGGCAAGGGCAAGTTGAGCAGAGTTGTCAGTCTCTGAATGGGTCTGAGAGACTCAGTTGGTGCACGCGTCGCTGAGTCTGAGTCGCTCTGTGAGTGTGCGCATGAGTACCTCAGTGAGTCTGTGAGTGCTTGTGTGATTCTCCGAGTAGGTCTGTGTGAGTTCACAAGTGCCTCTGTGGGTGTATTACTGGGTGCATGAGTATGTGAGTATTGTAGGAAGCAGCATATATAGTGAACGAAAACGAGGTACACTGCGCAAAAAGTCCAAGCAATCATCAGAGGAATCACAGAGGAACAAATTACATCCCAAATGCTCCCTTTTTGGGTAGGGTGGTCAAGCGACACCCACGGTAAGTGAGACACACACTGAAAGAAATCCCACACCAATTTATACAAATAACATGTACTTTTATATAAACTATAATATTTAGATTTATTAATTTTTATAGCTTGCAAAACTTGATGCAGTGCATTTTTCAGATGCGGTAAAGTTATCCTATGAAGGAAGAACTAGCACTGCATACAGGTACAGTAAAGCATCTTAGGTGATCAATCTCCTGGACTTCGGCCACACGGACCGGTCACCTCTGGCAGCTGGGTGCATGGGTACAGCTCAGCGTCAGGTGCCCCATGCAAGTCTATGGGGACCGGTTTGGTCACAAAGTTGCTTGAGGGATGGATTGGGAGTCCACATCAGAGGAACCCACGTGGGTCTCGAACCTTGAGACCCTTAGGCACGTAGGGACACCACCGGTCCACTTCACCTCAGGCTGTGGGGTGCAGTGGTGTGTTCTTGCATCAGGTCTGGTGCTGGAGTTCTATGTGGTTGCAAGGGGCCCGCAGAAACAGTCTATAGGCATGGACTTGGGGTTTAGTCCGAACAAGCCAACAAGTGGGCTCAGGTATCGCAAGGCGGAGAGATGTGGGGACAGCCTTGGTCCAGGGCAGACGGGTGCAGAGGTGTCCTGAGGCATGGGGTCTTTGTCTTCAGGTCACTCACTGTTGCTAGGGGTCTGCAGAATCAGGCTGCAAACGCTGTCAGGAAGTCCACATAGGGCGAGCTCTGGGTAGGCTGTGTCTGAACGGCCTGGGGACCATGGTGACACCGCTGGCCCACTTCAACTCGGGCTAGGCAGCTCAGCTGCAGTGATGTTGTCCAGTGTTGGGTTTTTGGCAGTCCTGGTTCTCACAGTTCTTCCTTGGGTGCCTGCAGATGCAGGGCAGCAGCTCCTGTAATCCAAAAGAGTTCTTCTTGGTGATTGGTGAAGCACGGACAGTGCTACCTGTTTTTTGGAACCTGCAGTGGCAGGACAGGTCAGTTGCTCCTCGAGGGTCAGGTGCAGCAGGCAGGCTGGCAGGTTTGGCACCACGTCAGTCGTGCTTCTTAGGTCTCTGGTTTTGCAGTCTTGTTGCACACTCCTTTTGTATCATGGAAGAAAATCAGAGAATCTGTGTAGGAAAGTGCCCTTGTTGGCATGGTTGCCCCCCACTTTTTGTCTGATATTGGTGATAACTTGACAGAGCGTGATGGGATCCTGCTAACCAGGCCCCAGCACTAGTGTGCTTTCCCAAAACTGTAGCATTGTGTCCACACAATAGCACACCCTTGGTGCACAGTTAAGTCCCTTGTAAAAAGTACCCATGGTACCAAGGGCCCTGTTACCCTGAAAGTCCCCAAGTGCTGCAGCATGTCTTATGCCACCCTGGGGACCCCTCACCCAGCACATGCACACTGCCATTGCAGCTTGTTTGCGCTGGTGGTGAGAAAAAGGCAATTTCGACATCGCACCTCTCTCAGTGTGCCACACAAACAAACCACTGCCTGTGGTATCTGTAAGTCAACACTCAAGCAGGCTTTACAGCCCTAAGGGAGGGTGCACTATACCACGGGTGAGGGCATACCTGCATGAGCAATATGCCCCTAAGTGTCTAAGTCCATTCTTAAACATTGTAAGTCCATTGGGGCAATATTAAGTATATGGGCTGGGAGTTTGTCTTTATGAATTCCACAGATCCATAATGGCTACACTAAAGTCTAGGACGTTTGGTATCAAACTTGTCAGCACAATAAACCCAAACTGATGCCAGTGCTGGTTTTATTGAAACATGCACCCAGAGGGCATCTTAGAGATGCCCCCTGTATTTACCCATTCCTTTAATGCAGGACTGACGGGTCTGCGCCAGCCTACCACTAACAGACAAGTTTCTGACTCCATGGGGTGAGAGCTTTTGTGCTCTCGTAGGCCAGAAACAAAGCCGACACTGTGCCGTGCTTTACCCCCCCCACCCTGCAGGAATTGTAACACCTGGTGGTGAGCCTCTAATGCTCAGGCTTCTTACCTAGAAGCAAGCCTGATTCTGAGTGCCCCCAGTCTCCATAGGTTCCCACTGTAAAACCCGGCAGCAACGTTGACCTCTGCACCAAGCCGGCCCGTGTGGCCGGTGGAGGGTGCTTGGGGCTAACTCGAACTCAGACCCATGGCATTATAACCCCCAGAGAATGGAACTGTAGGTCTGGTACTTACCTCCAAAACTGTACTTTCTTTTATTCCCTACGGAACTATTCCTGGAAATTGCAGTGTGTCAACTTTTAAAACAAATATTTGCTATATTCACATAAGGCACTTATATTGCCAAATTAAAACAAATAGGTATTGATACATATTTTGGATACTTACTTGTAAATGTACTTTCCTTACAAATTGAATCTTGTTGTTCTAGAAATAAATGGACAAAACCAATTTTTGATATCTAAAAGGAATTGCCCTGAAGTTAGGTCTTTGAGAGCATGCTTCATTTATTACCTGTGTGTGTACAAAAAATACTTTGCACTACCCTCTGATAAGCCTAACTGCTTGACCACAGTACAACAAAACAGCGTTAGTATCATATATTTGTTGCCTCTAAACTCTGGTGAATCCCTGTACAGACTATATCTCATTTTGATATAGCATGTCCAGAGCCATCTTCCTACAATCTTGTATCAGTGGTTCCCCTAAATACTCAATTTAGGGGGCGGTATTGAGAGTGAAGGGTAGTAATCACTGGAGTACTGTAGGAATCTGGCCTGGTGTGTGCTAACTACCTATGGTATGATCACCTTATACAAGGTCCATGTATCCCTTATGAGTGAGGTGGAGCCAGTGTCAAGGAAGCCAAGCTCTCTAGAGGTAGCTGTGGATAAGCAGCCAAGGCTTATTTAGGAGACATGCAAAGCTCTCACGCAATACCACTCTAGTCATATAGCACTTACGCAAATGAAGGAAGGCACTCAATGCTACGAAAATAAAGGCTCTTTATTAAAGTAATACAAACACAAACACTAGTTAGGCAATACTCCAATAGTAGGTAAGTAAACATACTATACATGTACAGTAACAATCAGGAATAGGCTTAAAATGCAATTGAGAACACTGAAAAATAGCAGACAAAACTGCTGGGGTGTTGGGGTTAGGTGGATGCAGGAGTTGGTCGATGGTGGAAAGAAGACGGTCAACACTGGGGCAGGTGAAGAGTACATGGCTGATGCGGTCGACATCCCACGCTGGATGAAGGATTGCAGTCAGTCTGTGGAGTGAAAAAAACACATACAAGACCTGGAAAAGGCAAATACAGTGGTTGCTACCAGTGGGTGGGGGGTTGGGGGGGGGGACTCAACCCACGGGGGATGTCCCTGGCTATCCTGGGCGGTGCAGAGTCCAAAGAAGAAGATGCAGCCCACACAGATGACTCACAGGCAAGGGGCACAGGAGTCACGGTGAGGCCCATGCAGGACACTCAAAAAGGAGTCCCACGTCGCTAAATAACCATGTGAAGGGCCGAGTGTCGCAGGGAAGAGTGGTGTGGTCTGGAGCTACACAAAGACAAGTTCCCCTGGAGGAGGTGTCATCAAGCCTTGTCAGTTGCAAGAGACAATGTGCATGGAGAAGGGAAGGTCCTAACCTCACCCAAGTTGGACAGCTGGTAGAGAGGACACCAAGGACCACTCCAGACCACCACCTGTGATGCAGTATCCACATAGTTCCATATAAGAGGAGATCCATGCAGCCGGTCGTCATTGCAGCAGAATCCCTGCAGATGCACAGGAGCGACTCCTTCATTCCACAGGAAGTTTGCTTCTTAGTGCAGACTGAAGACTCGCTGCCCTCATACGATGCACAGCCAGGGAAATGTTGCAGTTGCTAGAAGAAGCCAGAGAAACAATGATGGAGAGCAGAGGCATAGCTGTAGATGCGGATTGTAGGTCCCTGTGGAGTCCAGTTGCGATTCGAGTGGCCAGAAGTTTCAGTAAACGATGCAGATGATTCCTGCTGGAGTCTTGCATGTCGAATATGGGAACCCACCCAAGAGGGAGACCCTAAATAGCCCTGGAAGGGGAACTGGTCACCTAACCCCGTGACCACCTATCAGGAGGAGGCTGTGATATAACCTGCCTGACGTGGCCACTAAGATGCCCCCAGAGGCCTCTGCACACCTTAGGGTCAAGATGGCAGAATCAAATGGCCATCTGGAGGAGCTCTGGGCACCACCCCTGGGGTGGTGATAGACAGGGGAGTGGTCATTCCCATTTGCATTGTTCAGTTCCAGGACAGAGCAGGGATTAGGGGTCCCCCAACTGGTGCAGATTGGTTTATGCAAGGATGGCACCAAAGGTAGCCATCAAAGCATACCAGTGGCTTGGCGAGGCTACTCCTCCCAAGTCATTTAACACTTTTTTCAACAAAGGAAGCGGGTGTTGCCTCCCTCCCCTAAAGGAAATTCTTTTGTTCTGCCTTCCTAGAATACAAGTCGGAAATGTTTGATAACAAACATGCCCATGTTCAGAGTTACCCTTATGTAGCTGGCAAAGGTAGTGACCTATGTCCAGTACACACGTGAAAAGGCATCCAGGAAAATGGAGACGAGTTTGTGGGGGCATCTCTGCTCATGCAGGGGTGCCGTCAGACATCGATACTTGCAGCAGGCCCTCTGGGCTAGGAGGCCCTGCCTTAGGAGAGACTTACAGGGACCTGGTGCAGTGATCTTCAGTGAAAGGGTGAATGCACCTTTACATGCAGGCTGCTTTGGCAGTCCTGCAAACACATTTTACATAGGTCCCCATGGGTGGCATAATATGCTGCAGCCCATGGAGAACCCCTGGTGTCTCCATGCCCTGGGCACCATATACTTGGGTCTTACAAGGGGGCACCAGTATGCCAAATGTGGGAGGTATGAAGTCATAGCAAACAAATGTACAGGGGGAGTGCACAATAACTGGGGTCCTGGTTAGCATACTGACACGCAAAAGTGGGGGTAACCATGCCACAAAAAGGGTACTTTCCTACAGCTACATACCCCTGGAGTCACTACATCCTGTAGATGACCACTTTCTGTGGTGAGTGGGCAACACCATGTCCAGAGGTCGTAAATTCCCTCAAACACAAGCAGAATTTCCTAGACTGTGTCCATTTCGGGCTGGTCACCCTAGGGGTGTGTCCAGCCTAGCAATGCAAAATGCCTCCTACATAGCTAATGTTCCTGAATATCCAGGTGCCAGATGGGCTCTGGGGGTCGGCATCTCCCTCTCAGAGAGACCAGATCTGTCTTGGAATGAAGATCATGCTATGGGAAGAGGTGTCCAACACCTCACCCTGAGAAGCTTTGTGTCTGACCTCCAAAGAGCAAAGGCTCTCACCCCTGGATCTCAGACTCTAGTCTGTTGGTGGCAAACTGGCTAGAACTGGTCAGTTATCTCAGAAGCAGTTGGTATGTTTTCAGGAGGCAACTCTAAGGTGCGCTCTGGATGTGTGCATTAATAAATTCATCGCCAGGGCTTATAAAACATGAGATGTTCAACACCAAACATCCCTATTTTCATTGAAGGCATCATGGAGCTGGGCAACTCGTATTAATCAGTGTCCAACACATCTATTTAAAATGGATTCCCTGTTCACTTAATATATCTAAGAAACGACAGACATAGCAGGGGCTATCTGGTTTTGCAGATATGACCACGCATATATTATTATACATCCTGCCTTAGGGCTATAAGGCCTGCTGTAGGGGTGACTTACAAATATTACATGCAGTGTTTTGGGGAAATGGCACACAGTCCTTAAGTCATGTTGTGTTTTCACTTTTAGGGGACACCTTGTCACGCAGTCTGCAATAGCAGTCTGCATGAGGTCAGTGCTGGGTCACTTAGAGAAGAACAAGTTCTGCTACAGCTCTTGGCGACCCTCCGCAGTACCTAGGCACTCTAGGTAACTCTTACTATGGGACTTACAAGGGTGCTACAGAGCCTTATCACTTGGGATCAAGGGATCAGGTGTCTTGTTTTGGGGAAGAAAGACTGGCACTTGGGACCTGCTCACCAGGAAGCCAGTGCACTTCAGTTAAAGCTGCATCAAAACCAGGCAACAAGTTGGGAGGGGATGGGGGACGGACAGCTACGTACAAGTGTGAGAATGACTTTTTTGCGACATTCGATAATTGCTTGCAATGTTACACAAGGAGGACGCGTTGGGTGTTGAGATGAACTTGTGAGTATCGCACAGGTTGCCAAAAAATCTTGCTCTCAAATGTATTATGACCTTGGCTAAGTTGTTAAATGCAGGGCTGCACAGTTCCAAGGCAACCAAGACTTACTTGGTTTCACCGTATCCCATTTTCTTCTACCGTCCTACTCTTCCTTTCTCCTTATTTTATCCTTGCAGGTTCATTTTCTTCTCCACTTTCTCCTGGTGATTGCTTTCCTATCACCCTGTTCCCCTTCCCATTCTGCCTTTTGCTCTTTGGCCAGGTCACTGGCACACTGGTCTACATTCTAAAAGTTTTAACATCTCATTTTCAGGGATAGTGAGGTCTTTCCATTATTGTAACACGGGAGCAGCTCACTACTATTAATGGAAATAATCTGTGTGACACCCTCACATTTACAATATATGAGGTTCTATTTTGAACTATGTAGGAAGTTGGCTCTGTATATACTATCTCAAAGTGAGAGATAGTGTGCACAGAGTCTAAGGTTTCCCCTTAGAGGTTGATAGTGGCAGAATTAGATCATTTGAATGCTCTATTGTTTGGTAGTGTAGTCGAGCAGTAGGCTTATCAGAGGGTAGTGTTAAGCATTTATTGTACACACATAGGCAATAAATGAGGAAAACACACTCAAAAGACTTAACTCAAGGCCAATAGTTTTTATATAGAAAAATATATTTTCTTAATTTATTTTAGAACCACAAGATTCAAGATTTGGAGTAAATACATAAAATGCAAGGTACTCCACACAGGTAAGTAAGGAACTTTGAATTAAAGCAGTGGTACACACAGTATAGGTTAAGATGGCAATAAGCTATTTTCAAAGTGGACACTGCAAAAATCAACAGTTCCTAGGGGAGGTAAATTTGGTTAAGTTTATCAGGTAAGTAAATCACTTACACAGTCAGTCTCCTGGGCATAGGCAGCACAGGGCCGGTCAGGTGCAGATGTCAAAGGAGGGCCCAAAACACATAGGCGCCTATGGAGAACAGGGGCGCTCCGGTTCCGGTCTGCTGGCATGTAAATACCTGCGTACTCTGGTTGCAGACTAGGGGGGTTTTGTAGAGCACTGGTGGTGAGGGAGGGGAGAGGAATGGAGGGAGGACACAAACAGGCACACGAAACACACCCTCAGTGGCAAAGGGTGGGCCAGGTGCAGTGTGCAAAGTAGGCGTCAGGTTTGCAATAGGAAGCAATAGAGGGACCTGGGCGTCACTTAGGCGATGAAGGCAGGGCACAGGGGTGCTTCTCAGGCCAACCACCGACTGAGCTAAGAAGAGGGCTGCCTGCTGGTCACTCCTGCACTGGTGGGACATTCCTCTCGGTCCTGGGGGCTGCAGGTGAAGTGCTTGGTACAGGCGTCGGGTTCCTGGTTCCCAGGCAGTCACAGTCAGGGGTAGCCTCCGGATCCTGTATGCAGGTGTTGCTGTGGGTGTGCAGGGGGGTCGACTCAGGTTACTCACGTTATCGCAGTCGCCTGGGAGTCCTCTCTGCTGTATTTGTTTTCTGGAGCTTGAGGTGGGGGCATCAGGTGCAGAGTGGGAAGTCTCACGCTTCCGGCGGGAAGGGAGAGTTCTTTCAAAGTTGCAAAAATGTTGCAGTTTGTGAACAGTGCTGCTGTTCTCTGGAGTTTCTTGGTCCTTCGGGTTCAGGGCAGTCCTCTGAGTCCTCAGAGGTCGCTGGTCCCCGACAGATGCGTTGCTGTGCAGTTTCTTTGAGTCTGGAGACAGGCTGGTAGTGCTGGAGCCAAGTCAGTTGGTGTTTCCGTCGTCTCTGCGGGGCTTTCAGGTCAGCAGACCTTACTTTTGTAGGTTGCAGGAATCTGATTTCCTGGGTTCATGGTTGCCCCTAAATACTCAATTTAGGGGTGTGTTTAGGTCTGGGGGCAGTAGCCAATGGCTACTGTCCTGGAGGGTGGCTACACCCTCTTTGTGCCTCCTCCCTGAGGGGATGGGGCACATCCATATTCCTATTGGGGGAGTCCTCCAATCTCAAGATGGAGGATTTCTAAAGGCAGGAGTCACCTCAGCTCAGGACACCTTAGGGCCTGTCCTGACTGGTGGGTGGCTCCTCCTTTTTTCCCTCATCATCTCCTCCAGCCTTGCTGCCTAAAGTGGGGGCCGTGGCCGGAGGGGGGCATCTCCACTAGCTGGGATGCCCTGGGGTGTTGTAACAAAAGGCATGAGCCTTTGAGGCTCACCGCGAGGTGTTACAGTTCCTGCAGGGGGAGGTGAGAAGCACCTCCACCCAGTACAGGCTTTGTTCCAGGCTACAGAGTGAGAAAGGCACTCTCCCCATGTGGCCAGAAACTTGTCTGGTTGTGGCAGACTGGCAGAAACTGGTCAGCCTAGCACTAGGAGTCGGAATGGTATTCCGGGTCCCTCTCTAAGATGCCCTCTGGGTGTATTTTAACATAAATACCACACTGGCATCAGTGTGCATTTATTGTGCTGAGAAGTTGGATACCAAACTTCCCAGATTTCATTGTAGCCATTATGGAACTGTGGAGTTCGTGTTTGTTAAACTCCCAGACCATATACTCTTTTATGGCTACCCTGCAATTACAATGTCCAAGGTTTTGCTTAGACACTGTAGGGGCATAGTGCTCAAGCAGCTATTCCCTCACCTGTGGTATGGTACACCCTGCCTTAAGGCTGTAAGGCCTAGTAGAGGGGTGACTTACCTATGCCACAGGCATTAGGTTGTGGGCATGGCACTCTGAAAGGGGTGCCATGTCAACCTAGTGCTTTTCTCCCCACTAGCACACAGATGCTGTGAGGCAGTGTGCATGTGCTGAGTGACCTTCCCTGGCAACAGGCCCTTGGTACCAGGGGTACCATTTACAATGGACTTATCTGTGTGCCAGGGCTGTGCCAATTGTGGGAACAAAGGTACAGGTTAGGGAAAGAACACAGGTGCTAGGGCCTGGTTAGCAGGGTCCCAGCACACTTTCAATCATAACTGGCATCGGCAAAAGGTCAGGGGGGTAACCATGCCAAAGAAGGCATTTCTTTACACAGCCCCCACCAGGCAGGTCTTATCCTCCAAACCCACCCTTGCTGCCATCCACAGAATCAGGAAGAACACATCTGAAGGCAGATGCTTCTCTTACCTTGTAGCCCAGTCAATAAACACGCTTCCACTCAAACATGCAGCCTCACTGAACCAGCTCACAAAGGATCTAAAGACATGGATCGCCGAGTGTGCAGCACGTCCGCAACAGCGATTTGAGCCTCCCTGGGTGATAAGCCGCCTTTTAAAAGTGTCTGATTGCTCGACTGACTGATGTGTGCAAAAATACCTTTATTAGGAATGAAAAACTTTTTGCCTAACAATAGCTTTACAAGTATGTCTCAGTAAAAACTTAAAAGAAAAGAAATGTTTTGCCTAGAAGTTATTTTGAAAGATGAGCAATACACAACTCACCCACTGTTCAATATCAACAGTCATGTTTGGCCAATAGAAACGGCTGCCAATACTCTTTTTGGTTGTTAATTCCAGAGTGACCTCCAATTAGTGAAGAATGTGTTTTGCCAATTCTTCACCAATGATAAGTTGTGCCTTCTTCCCCTTTACTACAAAGAACAACTTTTCACCTAATTTGCCAAAAAAAAACATGAGAACGTTTAAAAGAAGATTTCTATTTACTGCGGATGTTGCATGAAAGATACATTAAAAGCAAGTTATATATAAATAAATATATATATATATATACACACACACACACACACAGACGTTAACAATCATTTAAAAAAAATATATATATAATTAAATGAATCAGACTAAACAATATTTGTTAACAAAAAAGAAGGTGGATCAATATAATTGAAAGGATCACCGATTCATGAAGCTTCATTCAAACAAGTACAGTACATTTTATGAATGTATAACCATTTTCTAATTCCAAAGCAATTCGAAAACTAACCTACCCTCAATGGTTAATTTTTTGGAAAGTCTCCGTAATCCATGCTTCCTTTACTGAAATCATCAGGGTACACATTACTGCGTATATAATTCCGAATCTGGTTGTACTTTGTGGCATCCATTGTTCTTTACAATAACAAAAAAATATAAAATGAAGAAGATCTAAACATCGTTATTGTAAAAAAATCAAACATCACATGGATGAATATACGTTAACAAAGGTAATTAATGTGTTCCTCTGATTGACAATTTACACCCACACATTCGTTTTTTGAGAATGGATACCATAAGAATATCTCTCCGTAGTAGCTGCCTCCTCTCTGGCGGAAGGAGCACATAAGCCATCAGAAGTCTGCTTCTTTGCCAAGGCATAGCACTTTTTAAATAGAAAGAAAAAGATAGTTGGAGATGGTTCTCTTCTCTCATCAGCTTGCCTAATTTTCACAGCAATTTAGCAAATAAAAAGCTGATCATCCATTTGGCGTTGTTTAGGACAATGAATGACCTCTGTGGGTCACATATATGTAAGAATGAGGAGGTAGAGAAAAAGTTGTCAGGACAATATTTAGACCAACGTGAAAGAGTGAACACTTTTGGTAAAAGAGAACCAGCTTGCCTCAATAGATGGTAGTTAAATGTGTGGATACAGAGAGGGTGATGCTTGTTAACCCTTACGTAAGAAGTAATTGCGGGGAAAAAAGAAAAAAATTGTATCGTCAACAAACATATAGTGATTAGGCTCAAATGGAGTTCACGAGAAAATTTCATAAAGAAATGTAAGATTTCAGTGTGCTCTAACAAAACATGTTAAGGCTGCTATAGTGAAACAAGCTGCTTGAAATACTATTGACAGCTGGTGACTAACATGGAAGATCGGTCAGGCACCCGCAAACAGGCTGGAAACACTGAAAGATAACCTTTGTTTGTGCTCAAAGATTACGACAGTCCCACGTGAATGAGCTGACACCACCATCATCAGTTTTGGAAGACACGAAAGGGGAGCACAGTAAACTTAAAAAGCTACTTGCTCACTTTGAAGCACAGTTTACATGTGTGAAATATTCAGGATGTGAGTGTGTGAATAAGCATTGTGAAGGTCCAGCAACACCATAAAGTATCCTGTTTGAGCACTGACAACACCTCAGCCAGGGTGTGCATTTAGAAATTGTCTTTGTGGAGGTAACTGTTGACGGACCACAAATAAAGAGGACAGAGCATACCATTTTGTTTTTTCTGCACAAAGAAATAAAAATAAAAAGAACCACAACCTATCTCTGGAGTCACCCTACTCTGCCCTCGTGCACAAGAGAGATGGAAACACCCGCTGGAGCAAGGAAGATTAGCTCTCCATCAGACACTAAATAGACATAGGAATATGTAGTGGGGCTTGTAAGAATGGAAAGCATAGCCTTGCCAAAATTATTATTTTTACCACCACATTATATTCAGAAACTGAGACAGGTGCTACTTTATCTAAGCCACAACAAGATGGTTGTGGGCTAAGATTAGACTAAAGGCCTTTGGCGTCAGCAGCTGGTGGGGTGCTGAGGGGTAGGTGTTAAGACGGTCCGGGTACTAGCGTGGTCTCGTAACTAGCGGCCTACACGACTACCACACCCATGTCCATGAAAAGATTGCCGAAACAAGCGAGTGGAATAGGGCTGGTAGGGAAATAGACAGTGGCCACGAATGCAGCCACAGAAGGGACGGGAGGATGAGTGAGACTAAAGCAAAAGGGCAGTGGTGTAGATGCCACAACATCGTGCTGTTGCCAGTGTCCTTGATTTGCTCCAGTGTAGTATCATCCTTTAGACCCAAAAAGTTGGAGTCATAAAAAGTCATGTGCACTACTTTTCTCTGGAACATGGGGACAATTTATCAAACAAATCACCTAGATAGACATCTCAAATTTGACATGCTTAGAGCGGATGTTAGCACGACTGAAGCACCATTAATCCCTAGGACCAGATGGCTTCCTGGATGCGTTTTCTAAGACATTTTACTGGACAATGACTGATTTTGACAAGACTGTTTAACTTGTCTCCGGGACAAGCTTTAATGTCATCTGCAATGTCTGAAGCCTCTATCATCGATATTCAAAAAACATAAAAAAGATAGAAGCATTGCGGGTCCTATATAGCCTTTCCTCTCCTTAATGTTGATACCAAGGTGTTTATGAGCATCCTATCTGTCCTCCTGAATCAGCTAAGGCCAGGTACAATAGCCTCTGACCAGGTAGGCTTTGTACTGCACCAGCACTGTAGTGACAACACAGATGCTCCTTCACCTTATAGACAAAGCACATCTCTTCCCCCGACACATCATGCTATTGTACAGACCCTGATAAGGTGTTCAACCAGGTCCACTGTCCATACCTGGTGACAACACTGGTCCATTTCTGCTAGGGGAATGCTTTCGCTCATGATTGAGGAACTATGGTCATCCATGGTTAGAGTTAATGACCAAACGTCTTCCCCATACACTATCAGCAGAAGTAGCGAACAGGGGTGCCCCCATGCTCTATGCTATGCGCATTTAAAATTTAGCCATTTCACCAAATAGTGCCTGTTAACTATTATTACAGGGATCTGCTTAGGGTGGAAAACCACACTAACAGTCTTAATGCAGACAACGTAATAATGCCCGTCGACAAACCCCTATGATGCCTTACAGTTTTTGTTTTTTTTAAGGAAGCAAGCACTTAGTGCAGAGGCTGGATTATGAATCAATATTCATAAGTTCAAAGCCCTCCATGTTATGGATCTAACCAACAAAGTAATACAACTCTACCCGTGATTTCCTGTACAATTGGAGAAGAAAACACTTTCATAATTGTACATTCAGCTGACAAAGACAGTGCCAAGCACAGTAACACAAATACGACAGTAACACAAATATGATGAGCTACTCCTGCAGGTCACCAAAGAACTAGCAAATTAGCGTGTCTACAACTTTTCCTGGCAGACAGAGTTGCAGCTTTGAAAATGTTGATTTTATCTTGGATTTTTTTCCTCTCACAGAAGCTTCAGGTGAGTCCACAAGCTGGGATGAACCACTCCTTTCCAAAGCCCTTCATAACTTTGTTTAGGCATATCAACGCCCACGGCTTAGATGAGACCAGCTCTATTGTACCCCACTGGAAGGAGGTCTGAATCACACCTTCAAAAATACTGTGAGGCAAGGCAGCTCAAACCTATATTTCAGAATGGTCACAGCCAGAATCAGAGAAACACTTTTGGAAGGTCCCTTTCCTGAGGAGACCAAAATGAGCATGTAGTCTGTACTCTTCCCCAGCAAAAAGATTCTTGCTCCGGTTGTGGTAGAATGTCATAGTACGTAAGAGGCTAAGAACGTTACACTCTCCTCTCACTCGAATAATAGCCAACACAGATTTTAACCTAGGCCTCAACCAAGTAGCGGTCTGCAGCTGGCAATAGGTGGGATGCCAGTCTATTGCTAACATCTATAACAGAGATGGGCCTATTTTCTTTGACCAATTAAAAAGAACCTACACACTTAAAGAGAAGTACTGTCTAGACTTCATGCTGATTCAACAGCGTGGTTGTCAGTACACAGCCTTGGTTGACTCCGCTGTTGACTGGGAAGGCAGCGTAGGAGTCTCCATGGTCCACTACTTGAGCAAGCAAGACGTTGTGGAAGTTGCACAACATACTGATGAATTGTCCTTGGCATCCAAAAGTTTCATGACCCGCCATAGCCCCTTATGATTGACACTGTCAAAGGCTTTGGTCAGGCCCACAAACGTTGTGTAAATGTCACCGTCTTCTTTCTTGAACAGTTCCTGTAGTTGAAGTGCAGCAAGTATCATGCCCACTGTCAGTGTCTGAAGCCGCACTAACTCTCTATCAGGTGTCCCACTCTAAAGTGTTGACGGTGTTGTTTGAGAAGGATAGTCACAAGGATTTTACCGCCAATGACCAGGAAAGAGATTCCTTTACCCTTGTCACAAGATTAGCTGTTTACCTTTCTCTATAGTCAGAGCCATGTGTTTAATCATTAGAAAGAAGCTTAATTGCTTTCTTATCCTCTGATTCCTTTGGAGGTTCTGCCAGGGAGGTGTTGATGGCGATTTCCGGCGTGCGATCAAAAGCTTCAGCACTGATAGAGAAAGACCCGTCCAGGATAGTGTTGAAGTGTTCAGCCCTTGTTGTCAACATGTAATTCCGGTTAGTGAGCATGGTGGACCAGTCGGCACTAAACAGTGATGTTGGTCCAGAGGACTGTGGCCCGTAGATGCTCCTCAGAGGGTCGTAGAAACTATTGGATTTGTAGCTGTCAGCGTACCCCAGGATCTCATCTGCCTCTCTTTTGAGCCAGGATTCTTGCATCTCTCTGAACTTTGCTTGTACCTTGCTTTTGATGGAGCTGTAGGCTGCCTTCTTGAAGGCAGTTATAATGTGTTGCTGGAGGGATCTGGGGTCTTCAGGCTTCTCATCCAGCAGCTTCTGATTTTCTTTATCGTTGCCATTGAACCCTTCTGTGTTTTTTTGTTTTCTGGTCCAAGTGAGCGATAGCGGTGTTATAGACCACTTCTATAAAAGCTGCCTAGTCCAAATTCTGCACCGTTTGTGCCAAAGCTGAATTGTTCAAGCTTACAGTTGAACTCCGTCCTGAGCTTCTGGCCCACAAAGTGGTGTTATAACTTGCTGACATTCACTCGCTTATTGTGCCTTTGGCCTTGCGGTTGCCGCATGGTCTGGATGTGCATGTTGAGTTTTGAGAGAATGAGTCTGTGGTCTGTCCAGCAGTCTTTGCCAAACATGACCTTAGTCACTGACATCCTGCCTGTCCCTTCTCCTTACTATAATGTAATCAATGAGATGCCAGTGCTTGCTGCATGGGTGCATCCAGGACGTCTTGTTACGGTTGTGTAAGCGGAAAGCTGTTTGTGATCAGGTTTCCAAACGTAGATGACCACTGCTGTTGCTTTTGCCAACTCCATTCCTCCCAATGACTCCCTCCCATGTCTGTTAGTCAGCACAAACCTTGGCACAGAAGTCGCATAAGATAACAAGCTTGTCTTCCTTGGGCACCGATGCTGTGAGGGAGTAAAAGTCTTCCTTAAACATGTCTTCGATCTCCTCTGATCATATGCACTGATAAAGGTGGTGCAGCGCTTTCCTTCAAGGGGAGCCGCAGAGACGAGTCGATTGTAAAATAATTTTGTGAGGCTGGCTAATTTGCTGGCCAGATTAGATGTGATTGCAACCCACTCCTGCTCCAAGATGTTCTTTGGCTGCTACGGCCACCCATAAAAATGTGTAACCGGCTTTGAAATCTGTCAGCTGGCCTTCGAATGGGACGCTGTTCTTGCTTAGGGGTGCGATCTGGATGTTGTACCTGCTGAATTATTTTGTGACAACTGCTGTCAGTCTCCCAGGTCTGTTTTAGAGGTATCCATGAGTGTGCGAGCATCCAATGTGCGAATGTTGAGCATAGTCACTGCTATTTTCTTCTTAGTGATGCTACCACATTTTTGGGATCCCCGCATGCCGTGGCTAGCAGGCCATGTTTAGAGGACCTTTTTCTAGCGTCTTCCTCAGACCATGGAGATGAGCAGACCAATGATAAATAGGGCTACTCAGACACCCGAACTACACGGCTGCTTCAGTATAGTATAAAGCGACCCATTACCCTGGGTCACCTGTGTGTGGTGTTGTGTCTACACCTGCTGCTTTGTCATTTGCCCACCGACACAGGACTTGATGGATGGGCGAGGGAGGATGAGTGTGACTGGATTACAGTGAGGGAGAGTTATGTAGGTTGTCAGCCTCACTCTCTTGCCCCTGCCTATCTTGATCCAGTGCCACAACATAGTCGAGACGACTGGAGATAGGTAGGGATGCAGTGGATGTCCTGTATTGTACAAATGTGTCCGACTGTTCCCTATTTGCGCTCCACAGCAGTTTGCTGAGTCCGCCTTCCTGCCTATTTACCAAATCTTTTTATGATTCCTATGCAGTCTGCTGGATCCAGTCTTCGCAGGCATAGGTAGACAAGCTCTAACCTCCCAGAGTTTCAGCACCATTTGCTACCTTCCCCCATAGTTTTTCAAGCTAGTTGAAGCCGTTTCATGGGGTGTGTCCACTGTTGAATGCAAACTGCTACAAGGAGCAACAGGTGAGATATGAGTTTCAGGTGAGGACCAAGGTGGATGAACTACTCTGAAGCGCACAACATGTTCCCCCAAGAGAGGTACTACCTCCCTCTAAATCCCCATGTAGATTGTAAATCTATAAAGTTTGTGTACCATGAGTGGAAGAAGTGCGATGTAGGGAGTGAGTGTTGAAGTTTGGGGGGGGGGGATATTTGAGGTATTTGTCATTTTTCATATGTATGTACCAAAGCTTGACATATATCACCCCACCAGCATCTTGTTTCAGGAGGGTTTTAAGTGTATCAACAAAAATATCAAAAATAAAAAATATATATATATATATAAAAAAAAAGAAGAAAAAAAAAGCCAAGAGCCGATCCCTAATAGCCTGCTCTTCCTTGCCAGCACCAAACGTTGCGGAGTTAGTCACACAAGCACAGAACATTTTGATAGCTGCCTGTAGATCTTCCATGGTGTGTACAAGCTTGAACTTTCTGGTGCAGAGCCTGTGGGAGTCTAAAACGTAAACTTTATAACAGAGGGCACAAAAACGCATAGACCTCAGCCAGGTTATGTTGTGACTTTAAAGACTCATATTGACTAGCAGGCTGTATGTCACCACAATAGACTGAGGAATACCCTGGGTCTAATAGAGGGTAAGAGACAAAGGGAGCCCACACAAACAGTTGTAGACTACAGTTCTAAAAAATACTATTATTTTGCACACACTATGTTCTATCTTCTGTGTGATGATAAATACCATGTTTAATTAAAAAACAAGTATAGAATTGAACATTTGTTGTACACACACAGGCAGTAAATATGAACACACACTCAATGACTTAACACCAGACCAATAGGTTTTTTATATAGAAAGATATTCTTCTCTTAATTTATTTTAGAACCACAAGATTCTGAATTCAAGTAAGTATATAAATTGTAAGGTACTTGGCATAAGCAAACATAGAACTTGGAATGAAAACAGTAAGGTACACAGTTTTGGCAAATATGCCAATAAGCTATTTTAAAAGAGGACACTGCAAAATTCAACAGTTCCAGTGGGAGGTAAGTACAAGTTAGTTTAGCAGGTAAGTAAAACACTTACAAGTTCAGTCTCCAGGTCATAGGCAGCCCACTGTTGGGGGTTCAAGTCAAACACAAACACCCAACACCAGCAACACAGGGCCGGTCAGGTGCAGAGGTCAAAGTAGCATAGGTGCTTATGGAGAAAAGGGGTGCTCCGGTTCCAGTCTGCTAGCAGGTAAGTACCTGCATCCTCTGGGAGCAGACCCGGGGTTTTTTGTAGAGCACTGGGTTGGAGGGTGTCCCAAACAGGTGCACAGGGCCAGCCAGGTGCTGTGTGCAAAGTAGGTGTGGGTTTTGAATGGGAATCAATGGAGGGACCCGGGGGTCACTCTGGTGATGCAGGCAGGGTGCGGGGTTCTTCTTGGGCCAGCCACCGGCTGGGCTAGGATGAGGGACGCCTGCTGGTCACTTCTGCACCAGTAGTTGGTTCCTCTCGGGCCTGGGGGCTGCGGGTACAGTTTTTCTCCCAGGCATTGGGGTCTTTGTTACCAGGCAGTCGCGGTGAGGGGGAGCCTCTGGATTTTCTCTGCAGGCTTCACCGTGGGGATGCAGGGAGATTGTCTCAGGGTGGCCACGTCGTTGGAGTCGCCTGGGGTCCGTGCTGCAGTGTTGGTTTCTCTGGACACAAGCCGGGGGCGTTGGTACAGAGTGGTGGGGACTCACGCTTCAGGAGTGAGGTTGGAGTCCCTTTAAAGATGGTTTCTTCCTTGTTGTTTGGACAGAGCCCATATCCACTGGAGTTTCTTGGTCTTTTGGGTTGCAGGGCAGTCCCCCGAGTCGGCAGAGGTCGCTGGTCCCGATGGATGCGTCGCTGTTGCAGGTTGTTTGAGTCTGGAGACAGGCAGATAGGGCTGGGGCCAAGTCAGTTGTTGTCTCCCTCTTCTCCACTGGGCTTTGGGATCAGCAGTCCTTCTTTAGGTTTTTAGGAAATCTGAAATCCTGGGTTCAGGGTCGCCCCTAAATACTGAATGTAGGGGTGTGTTAGGGCTGCAGGACAGTAACCAATAGTTACTGACCTTGAGGATGGCTACACCCTCCTTTGGGGAGTGGGGCACATCCCTATCCTTATCCTTATTGGGTAAATCCTCCAAAACAAGATGGAGGATTTTCCAAGGAGGGGGGTCACTACAACTCTGGTCAACTTAGGGGTGGACCTGGCTGAGGGGGTGACTCCTCCTTATTTTTCTCATTATCTCCTCCGGACTTTCCGCCCAAAGTGGGGGCTGTGTCCAGGGGGCAGGCATCTCCACTAGCCGGAGTGCCCTGTAGCAGTGTAACACAAAGCCTGAGCCTTTGAGGCTCACTGCTAGGAGTTACAGTTCCTGCAGTGGGGAGGTGTGAAGCACCTCCACCCAGTGCAGGCTTTGTTTCTGGCCTCAGAGAGCACAAAGGCTCTCACGCCAGGAGGTCAGAAACTCGTCCCTCTGTGGCAGGCTGGCACAGACCAGTCAGTCCTGCACTGAAGGATTGGGTAAAATACAGAGGGCATCTCTAAGATGCCCTCTGAGTGCATTTTGTAATAAATCCAGCACTGGCATCATTGTGGGTTTCTTATTTGGAGAAGTTTGATACCAAACTTCCCAGTGTTCAGTGTAGCCATTATGGAGCTGTGGAGTTCGTTTTGACAAACCCCCAGACCATGGACTTAATATGGACACACTATACTTACAATGTCTAAGAATGGACTTAGACACTGTAGGGGCATTTTGCTCATGCAGCTATGCCCTCACCTGTGGTATAGTGCACCCTGCCTTAGGGCTTTAATGCCTGCTAGAGGGGTGTCTTACGTCTGCCAAGGCAGTATTTGGTGTGCATGCCATCCTGAGGGGGATGCCATGTCGCCTTTGCCTTTTTATCCCCACCAAAACACATTAACTGCAATGGCAGTGTGCCTGTGTTAGGTGAGGGATCCCTTAGGGTGGCACATGCTGCAGCCCTTAGGGACCTTCCCTGGTCACAGGGCCCTTGGTACCACTGGTACCTTTTACCAGGGACTTATCTGTGTGCGATGGGTGTCCCAATTGTGGAAACAATGGTAAATTTTTAACTGAAAGAACACTGGTGGTGGGGCCTGGTTAGCAGGATCCCAGCACACTTCTCAGTAAAATCAGCATCAATAGCAGGCAAAAAGTGGGGGGGAGGGTAACTGTAAAAAGGAGGCATTTTCCTACAGAGGGTGTGTCAGCTTGTTGAGGAGACAGCGTTAACTTGTTGTGTCATTGATAGAGAATTCAAGGATAAAGGCCAAGTTGCGCAATTGGTCAATGTGGGTGGGGGCATTAACCTGAGTGGGGGGCCACCAGGAGTCGTTCCATGCAGAATGGGGTGTAGCCAATCACAAGGATTTCTGTCTTGTCCGAGTTCAGCTTGAGGCAGCTGACGTCCATCCAAGGGCAGACTGCTCTTATCCCATTGGGAAAATGCATCTTGGCTTGAGCAGAGTCGTCCAACATGGAGAGGATCAGTTGAGTGTCGTTGTCGTAGGAGACTATCTTTACCTCGTGTTGTTTGATGATTTTAGCAAGCGGGCCATGTAGAGGTTAAAAAGCTTATGGCAATGTGTGGATCCTTGGGCCACTCCGCAGCAAGTGTCTAAGTTCTGATGTGAACGGTGGTAGTCTGACCCTCTGTGTTCTTCTGGTGAGGAAGGACCAGATCCAGCTCAGGGCTTTGTCTCGGATGCCAGCGTAGTGCAGCCTGTCACAGAGGCTGAAGTGGGATATGGTCTCAAATGCAGTTGAGAGGTCTAGAAGGATGAGTGCTGCAGTGCCTACGCGGTGCAGTATGATGCGTATATCGTTGGTGGCGGCTAAGTGTGCTGTTTCGGTGCTATGGTTGCTTCCAGATTGGGAATGGGAAAGTTCTAGGATACGATGTGACAAGGTTGAGGATGTGATCAGGGCATGGATCTGAGGGTGCTCCCAAGTGGATGAAGTTCATTATTCTTTGGGTGTCCCCTACAGTAATGGTGGTTCAGCAGTTCAGTATCTGAGGTCCATGGTGCTGAGCGGTGAAGGCAGGGCTCTGTATGCTGAAGCCTTCGTAGATGTCCCAGATCTTACAGTGAAAGAAGGTGGGGAAGATCGTTGAAGAGGTCTTGGGAGGGAGGGATGGATGAGGTGTCTGCCCTGCAGTTCGTGAAGTCTTTGACAATGATGAAGAGCTCTTTGATGTTGCGAGTGCTGGTGTTGAGGCATGCTTGAAATGTTGCTTTTTGGGTGGCTCGTATGTTCTGGTGGTACGTGGTGTCAGTATATTTGTAGGCAGTGCGGTTTGGTGGATTTACTGACGCTCCATTTGCATTACAATCGTCTGCAGGCGTGCTTGGATTGATGTAGCTCTTGCGTAAACCACTTGGGAGTTTTGCTCTGTAGATTCCATGCCAATTTCCTTAGGGGGGCTACATTGTCGGCACATTCAGAGGCAGCGCTTTAGTTTGCCTGTGGATTCATTATCATCCGGTGGGAGGGAGTGGTTGACAGCGTTTGGTGATCTGTATTTCCGTGACTTTACCCCAATGTCTGCCAGGGGGTTAGGGAATGTGGTGGCGTGCAGTGTTTGAGTAGGTAAAGTAGATGCACTTGTGGTCAATCCAACAGTGTTCAGAGGTGTGGATGATGGTAACCTTGTCCCCTGCTGAGAGAACGGCGTAGAGGATGTGAACGGCTTTGTGGGTGGGGACGTTGACTAGTTGTTTGAGGCCGAGAGATGTGGGGTTGTACAGGATGTTTGACGTATTTTGAGGGTATCAAGCTGTAAATCGAGATCACCAAGTGGGATGTAACAGGAGGAAGTGAATGCTTGGAGGGGCAATGAGGTTGACAATGTCTTGTGAAGACTGGGGTTGAGGTGCAGGTAGCCTGTAGATGAGGGTGCCATGTAGTAAGGTGTTTCGGTTGGTCAGGATGTGGAAATGTAGATGCTTGTGCATTGACAGAATGCGACTAGATGATAAAAGGCGGAGGTTGTTCTTGTAGATTATGTCAATGACACCTCCAGGAAGGTTGGCTCTGTCCTTGTGTATGATTTTGTAGTTGTGCGTAATGGTCGTGGCAATGTCCATGGTAGCTACAGGGTGATCCAACTAATCTCAAGAAGGTGAAGCCCAAGGCTGTTGAGTCGAGGACGTCTCAGACTTGTAGCGCATGCTTGACGAGGGAGCATGTGCTGAGGAGCAGTGAGGAATGATGGCGTGGTACTTGGGAGTATGCTGGAGCAGGCGCAGCAAGAAAATGATCCATAGTTGTACATGTGGTCAGCTTGGTGGCATGCTGCTGATCTTATGCGGGTGAGGGCACGTAGAGTGCTTGCGTTGAACCAGCAGAAGGGGTGAGAACCAGGGTCCGTGGCGCTGGGTGACGTCCATGCACAAACAGGCTTCCCTGTGGCGCACTAGTGTGGCGGCCGTCGTTAAGAAAGAGAGGGAGGGAGGCAGAGGGCCAGGGATAAGGAGGTGGGAGAAGCACGTTGCATGGGAAGGGTGGGGATGCTGGGGCACCAGCAGTGTGGGGTAAACACAAGAGGGAGAAAAAGAGAAAAGGACAGAAAAGAAGCAAAGTAAAGGCAGAAGTAAAAAAGCAAGAGTAAAGAGAGGCAAAGAGTAAAGCGAGGAAGATACTTACTTTCAGACAGCTAGGCCACCATAGATGAGGAGCAGGCAGGAGCCTGTGGGTGAAAGTGGGCCTCGACCGAGAGTCAGGCAGGCTGAGTTTGTCCCAAGTAAAGGCAAACAGTAGCAGCCAGAGGAACTGCACTAGGGAGGGCAACAGACGCTGACCAGGAGGTCAGAGGATTTGCCCTCTGTAATGTTATTTAAGTATTGACCACTGATGTTGTGTCACACAGCTTTGCACCTGGCTTAGCTGCCTATTGTCACTTTAGTGGTCACTGGTTATAGACTCCATTTTGTAATCAGCCTAGACTCCATTTTGTGTTCAGCTTAGCTTCACCGCCACATTAGCGGTGCAGGTGCGACTAATTTTCCGTACAAACATGCTATGCAACGTGTTTTCCATTTCTGTGTGTTCTCTTTGTCACCAAAGGCCTAGGACTGGTACATAATGTGTAGGAGGTAGGCAGTGAGTACGATAAGAGGGAACGGTTTGACTTTGGGAAGAGTGCCTTGGGATGGTGGCCAACTCCCAATGCATTCTTTTCAAAGTTTACCTAAACTAGCCAGCATTTTTGAATATTTTACTTCTGAGAGGAGGGGTCTTTCTAGAAAGCCCTTTCCATGGGTCTTTAAGATAAAAAAAGGTGGCCCTGCTCAGTAGCGGGGAATTCCGATACCTTGGTCAGGATTGGACGTTAAATGCCTGACATTTTTCACGTGAGGGTGAAGATCTCTTTCTCAGAGTTGAACGGGGTCATGTTCTTGCTGGCATGAGAAAGATGAAGCATCTAACAGACTCTACGGTGATTAATTGTTATTAATTATTTGCATTGTGTCTGAATATATATCAACATAAGTATTAGTATCCATGCCTGTATATATTTACTGTTCACAGATTGAAGATTCTTTATACAGTCTTACGTTGTTGTTGCACATTTTGAAGGTGCACTTTATACCCTTCAAACCTTCCTTCACAAACCTTGCAAATAGCTATAATAAAGGTATTTTTCTGATTAAGAAGTGCATTCCAGAGAATCTTTTCGACTCCTTTCAGTGTGTATATTTTGGCTCAGTCAAAAGTAAAGCAAAACACCCTCTCACATAGTGCTGCACCCGCCATTAAGGAGGGGAGGGAGGGGGGCCGCTCTGTTGGGAGGCACAAGGGCAGAAAAAGCGCTTTGCAGGAGAGGGAGAGTAGCAACCGGGGCAGCACTGACACGTAGAAAACGCAAGAGGGAGAAAAAGAAAAACAGACATAAAAGAAACAAGTAAAAAAATAGAAGTAAAGTCCGAAGTAAAAAGGCAAAATTAAAGGGAGGAAAGAAGTTAATAGAGTGTGATTTACTTAGTGTAAGATGGCCACTAGGTCACCAGGGATGAGGCACAAGGAGGAGTCTGCGTGTGGAGGTGAGCCAACATACATACATTAGGAGGCAATACCTAATCAATTTGGGCAACACCGAAAACAGCAACAAAGTGAAAATAACACAAAAGGACATGATGTTCATAAAAGTAGATTCAAATTTTATATATATAAAAAAAAACACACCAAAAATCAAAAATACAACTATTAGAAGTCAGGCATGTCTTTGAAAAGATTAAATGCAATAGCGCTTAGAAGCAGAAAGTGAATATTGACTTATCTGTCAGAACTGGACACAGAGAAAGTCAAGTTTTCAGGCGGCTCGTAATGGAATGCAAACTGGCTACAGTACCCAGGCAGGGACTGGTGATCAAAACTACTGTAATACTTGTCACAGCATGAGATGAGTTGAAAATCCCCACGTAATTGGGGTGTTGCAAAAGATTTCTCCAAACAATGGTGGCAATACATCCGTACTGAACATGATGCTCCAGTCCAGACCCTGCACAAGCAGCAATGCGCTGGTGGCAGTCTCGCAGTAGCAGCAATGCAATATGCGTAATAATAACTGTGGCGGGAATGCACAAGAGATGATGCGTCACCCACCCAAACATGTAGTCGGGGCAGCCAGTAAATATGTAAGAAAATAAAACGGCAAATTTCTTAATGTGACATTTTCAGCCACACAAATGAATGTTAGACTTCACCATAAGTTGTGATTTTGAATTGCGAGTCCATAGACACCCAAGTCCAAATTTAGTTTTTTCAATTGGAAATTAGACAGGCTGCTTCATGGTAACCCTGATGCTAGTTTAAGTGCAAGTTAGGCCTTGCGGTGGTGAAAGACAAGTGTAATAGTTTTTGTATTACCACAACAAGTTAAAATTACAAATACACGTCCAACTTGCCCCTGCCCTTTGATCTGTCCCAGGCCCACTAAAGGGGTTACATATGTTTTAAAAATAAAGGTTTGAACCTGGAAAAACTTAACTTGACAGATCAAATGGAAGTTTAGAACTGCACACACAGGCTCTGGAATGACAAGCAAGTCATGTTGACGTACTACTTAATTGGGATGCACAATCATTACTGTGGGAACACTAGTAGCCTTTAATTTAAAAATCCAGGGCATAGGTAGGTACAATTTATTAGGGACTCATAAGTAAATTAAATTTGCCAACTGTGGGTAAGCATACATAACCATATTTTAAGGCAAGAGCACATGCCCTTCAGCACTGGTTAGCAGTGGTAAAGTGCTCAGAGGCCCGACAACAAGAAAAAGTCTGAGAAAGAGAAGGAAGGCCAAAATTTGGGGGTGAACCTTAAGAGAAGGACATTTGACAATAAGCAAACGCAAAATACATACAGATATTGTATTTGATTCTCATTTTTGAACCACTGTAACAATATGTCCTGCAGAAAAAAATATAAACTGAGCAGATAGGATAGATGCTCGTACAAAAATACCAGTAGACTGGACTAACCAATTAACTGAAAGAAGAGATTTACTGCCCATACACACATAAACAATACATATATGCACAATTAATTTCAGCTGCTAACTGTACCTCAACTATATTAACAGGGGAGCCATACTATATGTGAGTTATGCTAAGTATGATGATGTACCTCAACTAACCAGTACCTCACACTTATGTTGTGTGGTTCACCTACATATCTCAAATGTCCGTAATACAAATGAAGGTCACTCTTCTTTCCATGAAACAAACAGTAACGGGGCAGATGTCAGACAATTCAAGATCGTATACATCCTCTGAAAAATGGCCATTTCATTTTGGAATCCTGGAGAAAATTAGTTATGGCCCCAAGTACCGGAGATGGTAGGTTGTTGTACAATAGACCCTGTGAAAGAATAATAATTAATAGGCACACCTCCTGTGAGTTCCAGCACTACAGGGCTGCCCTTTGATGCAGATGATATTTGGGCTGGTGGTAGAGGGTGTTATCAAATGGATACGGGTGGATGCACAGATTTGAAGGTTGCCAAGATGCACAGGGTGGGGTAATCACCCAGAATGCTGCATATGTTTTTTTTTTTTTTTAAATTACTTGACTCAAGTGATGGTAACACTAAAGAAGTTGCAAGAGATCTTTCAGGTCTTTGTAAAGGTCTCTGGATTTCATGAGATTTGGGAAAAATCTTTATTGTTCTCAATGGAAAAAGTACATGATGAACAATTGGCTTTAGCCCTTACAGTGGAGATGACTAAATTGAAATATTTGGGGAGATAATTTGGTCCCTCTGCTAGCCCACTTTGAAAACAATGTAAGGCAATGGCAGTCAATGTCAATTTCTCAGCAGGTAAGTGTGGCATATTTTAAAATGCGAGCACTAACCTGCATCAGGCATAGAAAAATTATAAAAATGTTACTAGACATGCAAGTCAAGTAGCTTGAATAATCTACTCGACCGAACTGTAATGTACTTGAACCGGAAACGGATCTCATATTGTGTGTTCCTAGGCAAATATTGAATTTTATAATCACCTTTTTGTTGATTCTCACATATGAGTGCACCTTCAAATATGTGAGTTCAGAATTTCTGCTGGAAAAAAAAATCCTCTTGTTGGATTCAATACACTAAGGGGGTGATTTTAACCTTGGCGGACGGCGGAGGCCGTCCGCCAAGGTACCGCCGTGAAATGACCGCACCGCGGTCAAAAGACCGCGGCGGCCATTTAAACATTTCCTCTGGGCCGGCGGGCGCTCTCCGAAAGAGCGCCCGCCGGCCCAGAGGAAATGCCCCTGCAACGAGGACGCCGGCTCAGAATTGAGCCGGCGTAGTTGCAGGGGTGCGCCGGGTGCAGTTGCACCCGTCGCGTATTTCAGTGTCTGCCAGGCAGACACTGAAATACTTTGCGGGGCCCTCTTACGGGGGCCCCTGCCGTGCCCATGCCATTGGCATGGGCACGGCAGGGGCCACCAGGGGCCCCGTGGCACCCCCTACCGCCATCCTGTTCATGGCGGGTTTCCCGCCATGAACAGGATGGCGGTAGGGGCTGTCAGAATCCTCATGGCGGCGGAGCGCGCTCTGCCGCCATGGAGGATTCCCCCGAGCAGCGGGAAGTCGGCGGGAGCCCGCCGACTTGGCGCTTCTGACCGCGGCTGAACCGCCGCGGTCAGAATGCTCGTGGGAGCACCGCCAGCCTGTTGGCGGTGCTCCCGTGGTCGGTGGCCCTGGCGGCCACCGGCCGCCAGGGTCAGAATGACCCCCTAAATGTTTGTGCCATGTATAATAAATATAACCCACATTTAGGTTACACATGATCCATGCATGACTTGCCTCTTAGATTACTAATAGCTGTGCCATCAGGGCAGGAGTGTTTCTCAGTTTATGTGTAAACCATCAATTTAAAAAATATATATTACCAGAGCGTGATGTGGTAGCACACTGTCATTTACAGACAGTACATTTCCCAAAAGTGTCCCAAAAGCTGCTCATTAACCTTCAGCTTCAATGATAATACTATGTAGTGTATTAACACAATTCTGTGTAAATTGGCTTTCACAAAACATTTGTCATTTGCACATCACCACGTACAGTGTTTCGACATGTTTTTTTAAATCACACAGAAGTTCAAAAAAGGGTCTTCCACAGCTACTGAAATTAGTTTTTAAATGTTTGTAGAGCTGACTTAGTTAAATAGATGTGTGTTAAGAAAAAACAGATACCAAAAGCCTCTCATTTCACTTTGGTCAGACAGTTCACCTTACAAAATCCAGGAACTCTGCAGTCACAAGGAAAATTATTTGCAATCCAAGAAGATAATCTGACTTTTGAATTGGACAGAACACCTCTTAATTGTCCAGTCACTGGAAGGGTGACGTGGAATCAAAAAATAGCTCAAACGCATAAGGAAACAACTCACCATAGCGAGTGGTCGAGTAGATTATTGGAGTCCTGTGCTGTCTACATTCTTCCAAACACACCCTATTTATAAAAGACACATTCTTTATACGGGTTGAAGCGCTGGTGCACACCCTGGATGGGTGGGAAACCAGGCGCGACTCTGTGTTTTCTCCAGGAGTGGCATGCTGCAGGTATCTTAAAATTGGGGGATTTGTTTCTGGATGGCGAGCTACTAAATTTCCAAACCCTTGTGGCAGACTACCATCTTCACCCCCTTCAACTCCTCACTTACAACCACCTTAAATAATCATTAAATGCCCTATTTCATCTCCGCCACCTAGCACTACCCCTACAAGGTGTGCCAAAAGCACTACACCATAGGAACTGGTGGCAAACTGATAGAATGGGTGTACGGACCTTTCCTGCAACATGGAAACCACCCCAGGTCTTCTCGGCATACTGCTTGGGTTATTGATGTGGCCAAACCTATGCAAGATACGGACTGGACTAAAATACTGGACTTTCCCCACAAAGTATCCCACGACTGTCACTTCAAGTACACTCATAGTGCTTCCTTGTAAATGCATTCTGCCCGTTGCTTACCATTGGCCTTGTGGTTTGTGACTCACATTTTGTTGCTTTCAATTTGCTGTCTTTATTTAACTCAACTCTGCAACACTGCAACACTGCAGTGTACGCCACTGCACTCTAAGCTAATACACTCTATGCTAGTGCACTTTAGTATTTAATAATCAACTCTATGCTACTGCACTCCACATCAATACACTGTATGTCACTCTAATCTACTCTGCACACTATGCCACGGCACTCAACACCACTTTACTCTATGCCATCACACTCTATGCCACTCTATTCAACTCCACTCTACCCTGCACCTCTCCACTACAAGCCACTTCACTCTACTGTGAAACATTCTACTTATACCACTGCACTCTGTGCCACTGCATTCTATGCCACTGCACTCTACCCTGCACCTCTCCACTCTATGCAATTGCACACTACCCTGAAACAATCTATTCTACGCCACTGCACTCTATGCCACTCTGACCACTGCACTCTAGTTCAATGCACTCTACACCACTGCATGCAACACTCTACTCTGCAACACTGCACTGGTCGCCACCATACTCTACACCACTCTACTCTGTACTAATACATTCTGCACCAATACACTCTATTCCACTGCATTCTATCCCACTCTGCTCTGCCCCATGCCACTGCACTCTACGCCAGTGCACTCTAAACAACTGCACTGTATGCCACTGCCCTTTACTCTGCACCACTATACTCTATGCCACTGTTGTCTGTACCACTCTACATCACTGCACTGACACTCTACTCTGCTACACTGCACTCTACACCACACTACTCTGTACTACTGCACTCTATGCCACTACACACTGCATCACTGCACCCTATGCCACTGCACTCTAGGCACTATACTCTGCACTGCACCACTCTACACCACTACACTCTATGCCACATGAGTCTACTCTGCACTCCATGACACTGCACCACTCTGCATTACTGCACTCTCTGTCACTCTATTGTATGCCACTCTACTGCACTCTATGCCACTGCACTCTGCGCCACTGCACTCTAAACAACTGCACTGTACACCACTACCTTCTACTCTGCACCACTGTACTCTACACCACTGCTCTCTGTGGCACTGTACTCTACTGACACTCTACTCTACAACATTGCACTCTCCGCCACTGTACAGCAACCTACTCTGTACTACTGCATTCTACGCCACTCTACTCTGCATCAATCCACTCTACGCAACTGCACTCTACAGCACTATAATCAACTCTGCACTGCACCACTCGACACTACGCCACTGCAGTCTCTGCCATGTGAGTCTACTCTGCACTCTATGCCACTGCACCACTGTACACTACTGCACTCTGCCACTCTATTGTATGCCACTCTACTCCACTGCACTCTATGCCACTCTACTTTGTCCCATGTCACTCCATGCCACTGCACTCTAAACCACTGCACTCTACGCAAATGCACTCTAAACAACTGCACAGTACCCCACTGCACTGTATTCTGTACCACTGGGCTCTACGCCACTGCTCCTATGCCACTCTACTGAACTTCACACCACTATGCCACTAACTTTTAGCCATGCTGAACAGCAGCCACTCTGGTGTATAACATGGCTAAAACACATTGGCAAAGCCAATAACTCTTGCGTAGACGGGGCGTGGCCACGCGAGTTAAGATGGCGGCCGTGTAGTCCACGAGCTCCGTCGGGGCCTTCTATTTCTCCGTTGAATAGAGCCCCATCCCGGAGCCATCAGCACAGCAGACCTGTGCGGCCCCAGACGGAGGAGACGGGGGCGCGCGCTGATGGGCTGTCGGTCCTCGGTGCGGGCTTGTTCGGCGCAGGGGGGCGGCGCCGTCGTGCCCTGAGGCCCTGGATACGAGCCGGGGGCTCGAGTGGACGAGGCGCTCTGGACACGGCCCTTGGGATGCGGTGGCAGAAGGAGCCGGTCTTCTCTTCCGGGCCCAGGAGGGGGGGCCCGCGACTGTTGAGAGCCTGGAGACGAAGGCCTCGGAGCCGTCCCGGCAGAGCGACTGAGGGAGCCGGCGGAGGCCCCCCTGCCAGTGAAGGGGATCAGGTGAGCGGGGTCCCGACTGGGGCCCTGTGGGGGGGCAGGGCGTTCTTGGATCCCTTTAAATTGGTGAGAGGTGCCGACTGGGGAGCGAGGCGGCATAAAGGAACCCCCTGACCCTCACAAGTCAGAAGACAGCATAGAGAGTGCGGGGTAGACGGCAGGACTGGGCCCATTGAAAGTAGACGGCGGGCCCCTGGCAAAACCTTTTTGGGGCGCAGGAGGCGACGAGAGAACCCCTGGGAGGCCGGAACTGCCAACGGGTGCTCCGGGAGGGCCCTGGGAGAAAAGGAGGACCCATTGAGGCCTGGGACACTAAACGGACACCTCCAGGGTGTGTGGGGGGTCTGCACCGGCCCCTGGTGAAGTGTCTAATCAGGAGGGCCCAAGTGGTCCTGGTGGAGGCCCAATCGGGACGAACAGGAGTAGCGACCACCCCAGCGAAGAGGGCAACTGCTGACCAGGACTCCGGTGAGCCATCACAAACCATAAGAAGGGGCCCACGTGGTCGGAACCAGGGGGACCAAGCGACATCCGTGTACAGGTTGCCGGCCACAGTAGAGAGCCGGATACCCGGTCTTTCAGAGCTGATGGCCACAAGAAGTCGACGCGGAGGGAAGAAGATGGACTGCCCAACACCTAACGAAAGGAAAGGAGAGGACATGCTTGATCTTACGCAGTCCAAAGTGCAGACAAAATCCTAGGCGCAATTGAGGACACAAAAGCTACCCTACAGCACGAAATCAATCAGTTCGCAGTGGAGGCTGGCCTCCTCCGGGCAGATCACCAAAAATTGACAGACAGGGTCCAAGAAATGGAGGTCACATTAACAGACCTAATCCCGAGACAAAAGGACCTGGAGTCCACAATGCTGCATCTAACGGAGAGAATAACACGACTGGAGCAAAGAGCGGAGGATGCTGAGGGGAGAAACCGAAGGAACAATGTGCGAGTGGTGGGCCTTCCGGAGGGATCGGAAGGCACAAACATGGTGGAATTTCTGGAGGAATGGATGCGTACAACAGTGGCCCCAGGACGACTGACACTGTTCTTTACTCTGGAAAGAGCGCACTGGGTCCCCGTGATCCCCCGGCGCCCGGAAGACCACCTAGAGTGGTGATTGCACATTTGCTACACTATAAAGACAGAGACATCCTGCTCCAGAGGGCCAGGGAGACAGGCCCTTACAGAGTGGCAAATGGAGAAGTGACCCTCTTTCCGGATTTTACTATTGAGGTTCAAATGAGGAGATCTTCCTTTCTTGCGGTGAAGAGAGCGATGAGGGAAGAAGGAATCCAATACTCGCTCCTCTTCCCAGCCAGATTGAAGGTGATGGAGGAGGACAAGTCCACTTTCTTCCAAAACCCCGAGAAAGCATGGGAATGGTTAGCGTGGAGGGCAGAGAAAACGGTGTGGGGGATCGGGTGGGACCGCCCCCTGGGGTTGTGGGGGGGCGGCAGCACCGGGCCCACCCCTGGACTGAACCGTTGCAATCTCAAAAAGATCTGAGCAAGAACGAGGCCCTGAGGGCAGCGGCATCAATGGGTAGAGAGGCTTTCCCACAGGGGAGCGATGAGAGAGACTCAGACAGCACTGCGGCTTCGCCGGTGGAGGACTCCGGCTGCGTGGAATGGCCGCTGAGGGTGACCCCGCAGACGGCAGAGGAATTGGGTTGACCAAATGCACGGATGGACTCTGGGGTGGGGCACACTGAATAGACGGTCGGCCCCAATGGACATTGAACCACCCCCGACCGGTTTCTCATCCAATCAGTTGGAATGGCGAGAACTAAGCTTATTTGTTGGTCTACGTTGCTTGGTTGCACGGTTTACTTGGGCAGCCTACAGTTAGGGAGGTGCCCTAGGGTGGGGGAGTTGGGGTTTCTTAAGTTTGAATTTCAATGGTACCTAGAGAGAGTAGGTTATACACACGAGGTTCGTTGGATTACACAAAGAGGCGAGGGTGGCAACAAGAGGTGGTGGGGCCGTATTTTCTCCATGGCGCATCCAGATGGCAGACTATAATCTCTTAAAATGGAACATACGTGGGATGGGTTCACCCGCAAAAAGCCATAGAATACTGTCCCACCTGAAGAGGAGGGGCATACATGTAGCGATGCTGGAGAAGCTGCGAGCGAGGTGGAGAAGCTGCGACGCAGATGGCGAGGGCAGGTGTTTGCTACTAGGTACTCTGCCTATTCTAGGGGAGCACTTATCTGGATTTGCGCTGGAGTACCCTTCGAAGCGATATCCATAGACATAGACCAGGAGGGCAGATTTGTAGTGGTGGAGGGGAGGCTCCATGGAGTCCCAATAATATTAGGAAGCATTTATGCCCCCAACCAGGACCAGGCCCCCTTCCTGCAACGCCTCTCGAGTCACATTACCCGCCAGCAGCATGGGGAACTATTATGAGGAGGAGATTTTAACAGTGTTCTGGACCGGACCTGGACGTCGACCTGGACCGCTCCTCACCCCCGCTGCTGGGCGCAGCGACACATAAAATAGCCAAGAAAGTAAGAGAGTGGGTAAAGGCCTGGGGACTGGTAGACATCTGGCGCGAACAGCACCCGCATGATAAAGACTATTCTTTCTACTCAGCTCTACACCAGATACATGCTAGGATCGATAGGGTGGTGTGCACTCCCGGATTAGCGAGAGGTGTGACTCATACTGAGTACCTGGGGCAAACCACATCGGATCATAATCCATTACTAGTAACGTGGAGAGCAGCTGAGGATAGGCCCCCCATATCACCGTGGAGAATGTCACCGACAGCATTGGAGGACCAGGCATTCAGAGGGGCACTCCGATCTTACTTAACTGATTGTATTAACATAAACAAGGGGTCAGCCTCCTCCAGACATATGGAATGGGAAGCACTTAAGGTGGCGACGAGGGGCTATAGTATAGGTCAGACAGTCGGGATAAGGCGCACATTAGAGCGAGAACTGATTAAGCTAGAGGAGACTATACAGGAGTGGGAAACAAATGGACACAGAGGTACACAAGGGCAGGAGGAGTACGAACAGGCGAGGAAATCCTACTCACAGGTGGAAGAACAACTCCGCTGCCATTGCTTCCAGAGACATTTAGCCTCAGTACAAGCTGAGGAGAGTAAGTCGGGTAGGATGCTGGCATGGCTGGTGAGACCGGGAGGGGAGGGAGCGCCCATAGTAGGCATACGTGATATGAAGGGGCGACCACAGATTTAAACCAGGACCCATAAATGATGCCTTTAAAGAGTATTATACCTTCCTGTATAGGGAACCAGACGATCTAGATAGGTACCGCCTGAGGGAATTCTTGCGACCACTCCCGCTGCCAACCCTGACTAGTGAAGATGGTGAAGGGCTGGAGGGGCCGGTGACGATGGAGGAGGTACTGGAGGCCTTCTCGCAGCTGGCCCCAGGGAAAACACCCGGCACTGACAGTCTGCCAATGGACTTTTATAAGAAATACTCCAAGTTACTGGCCCCACAGCTCGTAGACCTTTACGCGGAAGCACTACACCGTAGCCTACTCCCAGACACGCTCGGAGAAGCACTAGTGATCCCTCTACTCAAGAAGAAATCGGGCGAAGCGTCGGTCACCAATTTCAGACCACTCTCAATGCTGAACAGCGATTTTAAAATTCTTAGTAAAATATTGGCCAACCGCCTGCTTCAGCATATACCCACTCTAGTACACGCGGACCAAAATGGGTTTGTCCCGAACCATAATACGTCACTAAATCTTAGACGCCTCTTCGCTATTTTACAGATGCCAAGTGAAGTGAAACCCCCAAAGGGGATGCTATTAGCAATAGATTTTTAGAAAGCCTTTGACTCGATCCGCTGGGACTACCTGAGGACAGTGATGTTAAGGATGGGCTTGGGAGCTAGGTGGGTTAAACGGGTGGATCTTCTCTATACAGCCCCACAAGCGAGAGTGAAGACGGGGAAAACAATCTCAAGCCCATACCCCATACATAGGGGCACTAGACAGGGATGTCCCCTATCGCCGCTAATATTTGCCCTAGCTATTGAGCCATTGGCAGCATACCTGCGGATGGAGGGTAGGGGCAGGGGAGTGAAGTGGGGAGGAACAAAACACAACATCTCACTCTATGCCGACGATATCCTAATCTACCTCAGATATGGGGAATCTGGACTATCGTGGGCCTTACAGGCTCTGGATCACTTTGGAGGTCTCTCGGGCTTACAACTCAATAGAGGCAAAACCTTCGTCCTCCCGATGACAGCGGGTTGCGTCCAACCTCCTGTGTTCCCGGACGCCGTGGTATGGCCTCCTAATACATTTAAGTACCTGGGCATACAGGTATTTCATGACCTGAGGGACTTACGAGATGGGAACATCGGTAGATTGCTCGGCTCCCTTAGAGCTTCCGTGGGGTTTTGGAGGTCACTGAAACTATCCACAATGGCCAGGATATAATTGTCCAAAATGATCATGATACCTCGCCTCCTTTATTATTTCACTAATTTACCAGTACAGATCCCTACATCATGGTTCAGGGAGTTGAACTCCTTACTCAGAGATCTGGTATGGGACGGAAGCCGACGCCGCACAGCACTATCGATTTTATGTAGACCACCCACTGAGGGAGGACTCAGCGTCCCGGACTTCGAACTCTATTACTTAGCATGCCAATTACAGTGGACCTCTAGATGGTTCGCGGGCGGTGGCCACCTAGATAGGTTTCATGCGAAAAGAGAAACTGGAGCAGAGTAGATTATTTCAGATATGGCAGGCCGGAAGATGAAGACACAGGAAAAGAGCACGCTGATGAGGGTGGCCTTGGCCTGCTGGAAGAGCTGCTCATGGCGAGTGGGGGTGGGGAAGGACTATCCCCCTGCATTGCCACTAACCATGCTGAGGGTGGAGACTATAGCGGGGAACCGGGTGGACTCTGGTCTGGGGGCGTGGACGAGGGCTGGAGTGGAGACAATCAGAGACCTGTTCTGTGGGGGGGTGTTGAGCTCATTTACTTAATTGGTGGATAATAAAAAGATCCCTAAGGGACAGTTCCTCGTGCACCAGAGGCTAATTTATATCTTAAGGGAACACTGGGAAATGATTAATGTGGAGCTTGCCACACACTGGGTGGTGCACCTGCTACTGACATCGGGCGCAGATACCCACCTGATCACAAAACTGTACAGAACTCAAATCGAAGACACATTAGATCAAGCTGCGACCCCTGAGAGATAGATGGGAAGGGACCCTCGCACAGGAGCTGTCAGACACTGAGTGGAGGAAGCTATTGGCATATCCGAAGGTAGTTTCAAGGAACACGCGTTTGAGATACATTCAGTTCAACTACACACACACAGGACATATCTCACCCCACTTCGCTTACCCAGCATATATGGAGGTGTCCCTAAGGTGTGCCCCAAATGTGACACCACGAATGCCAATCTTGATCACATGACCTGGCATTGCCCAGAGGTTCCGACGGGGTGGGGTGCGGTGGTGAGGGTCCTGGAGAGGCTGCTGGGAGTGTCAATACCACAAACCCCAACATTGTGCCTAGTAGGCCTGAAAACAGGATTAACAATTGGGAAGGTGCAGGAGCACTTCTTGGATATTGCACTTGTACTATATAGGAGATTAATTGCCATGGTTTGGAAGTCACCCAGGAGCCCGACCATGACTGAGTGGAGACGTGACGTATTGAGATGGGCTGGGGCTCAATTACAGGTCCTGAAGGGGGAAGAGGCGAGAGGCCTACGCCAGACACCAATTGCCCCGGTCTGGGAGGAGGTGTTAATGGAGTGGAGGAAAGTAGTGATGGGGGAAGGTAGTGACACCGAGGAATTGAGTTGACAGATTTGCCAGACAATTGGGACACTGGGAGAAGAACCCACTACGTTATTACATAGCACGGAGGGCGAGCTGCGGAAACAGGAATCCACTAAGAAGCAGGAGGGAAGCACAGAACCAAGGAAGGACACAGAGTGGGGAACTGGAGAATAGCGGAGTGATAATCAGGTGACCCATCACAAATGGAAGGAAGGTCGGGGATCGGGTAGGGGCCAGCCACCACAGAGGCATTGCTACGTCACGTCACCCCTCAACAGATAGATTTGTAAGGAACCGTGGCACCATCACGTTCATGTTCATGTTTATGTTAATGTTAATGTTGCTTTATATCAGTTTAAGGCCAGTAAGTAAGGAAATGACAGTGAAGGTATGTGTCAGGAGTCATAATGCTGGATCATGCTTAAGCACAAGGCAGACGAATACAATAAGGTGCTCTAATGTTATCAAGACAGTAAATTAAATGCCAGCCTTAGGTATATGTAAAAGAGGAACGATTACTAGAACCCACAGTAATGGTTAAAGATTGTCAATGCCTTAAATAACCTAACTTTTATAACAGCAAAATGTTAATAAAAATATATTTTTTTTAAAAACTCTTGCGTAGACAAGACCCATTGGCTTTGCCAATGTCTGTTGGTACTATGAGGTACGAGGTCCCTGAAAGAACTGTGAATGTGTAAGTCCTTATTTTAAACATGCATTCAACGCCTCGTCAGGGGTAGTAAGCGCTATATAAATACAATTACATCATAATATAGGCTGCTACAAAATGCACAAATACATTTCAGTTAAATTTAAAAAAGTGCTTTTCAAATACAGATTTGATTAATATACAATTTCGACCTAGTACTAACATTTTTTATAACAGTCTAATAAAACCACACACTCCACAGCTCACCTTGGAACACCATTACAGTGCCTCTCTGAAAGAAAATATCTTTGCCATTAGAAAGCTTCAAGTGACTCCTTTGGTTAAAGTCAATGCAGGTTTTCAAGCCCCTTTATGTTTGCAGATTTACCAGTTGCTCACGTTTGCATTTCTTCAGGGAAGGAGAACCCCTGGCAAGAAGGCCTTTTCTTATCTGTCTGCCCCTGCCTCCCTCCGAGCACAGGAGACTCCCTGCTTTCAGTCCAGCTGGGGAAACTCATCTGCCCATAATTTGGCCCTGTCGTCCGTTGTCCTTTTGGTGAAAGGCTAAAATTACGGACAAATGGCGTCCCTTAAGCATTTCATCGCGGACAATGGGTGGCAGGGCGAAATTACGGGCAGTCCGTGAAATTTACCGACGGGTGGTCACCCTAGTAAATATAACATTCGCGCATCATTGTATGCCTGCGCGCCTGGCCCCACCTAAACAGAGGCTCGCATTTTATAATTGCAGTCGCACTGCCTGCCATTTATTTAGTGCTCCCAAAATGCCTGCGGCGTCCCTAGCTGCTTCTAACTGCCCAACGGTGTGCCGCGATGCAGTTCGGGAACAGGTAACAAGCATGAGGGCAGAGACGCAAAAGAAACTCAGTGAAAAAGGAAAGCCGAGATTATATATATGTAATATATAATCGGCATGAATGCTGACCTTAGAGAAGGTGGCGGTAGCGCTGCTCCGACGTGTCCGTAATGAGGCGGTAATGCTGCTCCGTCCGCAATCTGCTGTGCCCGTATGAACGACGATCTTTGAAATGAAAAACGCGCATGCGCATATCATGATCCTTAAAATTAAAAACACGCATGCGCTTCACAAGTGCCCGTTGAGGGGAGCGGTCAAAGACGACGAAATTTGCAAAATCATTAGTGCGCACGCGCACAGTCATCCGCATGCGCACAGCACAGAGCCGACCCGAAAAAGACGGGGAGCGGCTAAAGACAGAACACTGGCAGGCCAGGCTGCCATCGCTCCGAGGCACTGGCCTCCGCCCATCTCACTTCTGCAAGGCCTGCCGCCGCCACACACCACCAGAGGCATGCTCACTGTCAATCGGTTCCTGGTCCCAGCTCTCCGCACCCCCAGGACGTCTGCTCCAAAGGCCTCGTATCATGCAGCAGGCCCTCCGTCGTCCACACCCTCGCATTTCCAGCAGCCGCGCACACTCTCCGACTCCTGTCAGTGGCTCTCCCTAGGTTCCTGAGGGGGGGTCTCCTGTGTGCCCCACCGTTCGGGGCGGCGGCACCCACCTGTAGTTTTGCTGACTAAAAACACGGAGCAGGCAGCAGGATTATGATAGGATAGCTCGGCGCACCCCGGAGCTCTTATACTGTGGGTCTATTTTGCAGTGCAGCAGTTCCGCCCCTCCCCCCTCATCATACAACACACTTCATCTCCTTCTGCCAAGGCCAAGTGTTACAAATGTATACTTGTTGAAGAAGAGCATCAGAAGGAGGTAACTATCCCAGTATTTTAGTATTCTTTTAGAAGATTACTCACTAAACGTTCACCCATATGCTATGTTCTCATGTCCAAAGCCTTTATAGATAAATGTTGATGCTCTGAATTTTACTCTATGGTGGATTCTTAGGAAGTTGTCTCATGTACGCATGACATATCTCGACAACCAGTATCAGCTACTACCCTGGCAGCATAACTCTGTGTTCACTGAGAGTGACCCAAAAATACTTTCAAGTGGGTGAATGAAGAATACATTTCAATAGTCTGTACTACAATCTGGTGGCTCTTTCTCAAGTAAATGGTACAATTTAGTCAGTTAACCTGTCCTTCCGAGGACAGATGTCAGGTTTGGAACCCAGTGAACTCACTTCTTTGAAATCAGAAACATACTTTTCCTACTTCGTCAACTGTCTGGTAGGTGTTTAGAGCTGGCCAGCTACTGAACATCAGGAACTATATACCGTTAAAAAAGCCTGTTGACATGAACTGGCGGTCACCGATGCGACTCCAGCCTTGATTTCAATCTTGTTTTCTGACCGTGTCAACAAATAAGAGACAACAGGTTTCCCAGGGAAAAGGTGGAAGGTGGGGTGTGGGTCCCTCTGAGTTAGGGCTCAGTGGCATGGAAGCTCCTATACCATCAGTAACAACAAACAGCTGTCAGAGCACTCACAAAAGTAAAATATAAGAGTATGGTGATGTAATAAATCCTCTGTGTGGAAGGCAATCACGCCAGGCTCTGGTTCAGGATAAATTTATTTCTTGAAGTAGTTCAATCATGATAGGAAAATGTCCTTGAAATCATATACAATTAGCCTCCACAGCCAACACGTGTTTCGTCCAATGAGAGATCCCTCTCACGGACTTCATCAGGGCTGTAAAATTGAGAACACATTTGTATCTAAGTACATGTCATCTCAGACAGACAAGTTAAGAGCAGAAATTATAATGAATTTTGTGCAAATCAAAACATGCTATCTGTGACTTAATCTCCCAAAATTAGACAATAGAAAAAATGCCGCAATCCATTTGTAAAGGGTCAAACATTTTGAGTCAAGTTCTCAAAAGTAGTCAATATTCAACCATATAGGAATTATATCACCAAGTGATGATGTGTTAGAAGAGTTATAAATAAGTATAAACGTCACCAGAATAAGGGATGTAAGGAATATAGAACAAAGAATATGTATATATAGAGTGAGAGAAAAAAGAAAAGAAAGAGAAAGACCTATTATCCCACAGATATATATTATCAAAGTATCAGGAAGATCAACAAATAAACATAAGTAGATAGAGATATAAAGTTATAAAGTACCAGTCCTATAATAATAGATAACCCGATCTGACATTGCGCGAAAATGTGTCTAAACCTATGATAGTATCGGAACTGTGAATCCCATCAGAGTTGAGACATACCTTAAAATCAGGTACTGCCTGTGTTCAACGGTACTCTTATCGTGGTCTAAGAAATCTATAAAGGCAAGAAGTGCGAGTGACTATTGGGATGACTATTAATAATATGATGTCTAGTAGAATTGTTCGTGCCACCACATCTAATAATAACCAATACGGTCTATCACTGACCTCGTGTGATGAACGCAGTTAATTATCACATCCCAGTATAGTACTGCAGGAATCCTGATATGTAAACTGGAAACGAAATGGAGGAAACGAATGCCATCATTTCGAATATAGTAGAAAACAACTCAATAGAGAAACTACTCAGCGTTAAGCTCGAGTAGTTGAGTACACAACACCCCTCAGCAACGCTCACCTTAATCAAATATGCTAGTATCTTTATGGGAACATCGTAGCCGTGGTCAGATCATTGCACGGCGTTCCCTGTGACCGAGATCTATCTTCGTAGAACGAGCGTCTGAGAACCGGCGCTTTTGTTTGTAATCACGTTCATGATAATAACATAGAAGAGGGACTACAGTCAGCGCGCTGGTGAAAGAACAGGCGCCATCTTGAAAGGGAGTTGATATGAAGTAAATATATAAATTATATGTAAGCGAACAACTAAAACTTATTTCTGAGCCCAAAATTTGTATCCAACACTTACAGAATAGTGAAGATACGACCATTAAAAATACGCATCAGCAAATAACTATAAACAGTGAACAAGAAGAGAGACTACCTGCTTAAACAAATGCTAATCTATTTGGGACATCGTTAACGTTGGAGCACACTAAAACTAAACCAATTAAAGCAGACTCCAGGTTTGCCTAGCCTTAAAAAGCGTATCATAGTGACTTCAGCCCAATATTAAGCCTAGACATGGAAAGAAAGTGTAATGATATAATACCCACTATCAAATATGGCACGAGAATAATGAGGGAAAGACAGAGACAGAATATTGTAACAGGTAAATGAAATATCGAAAATCGTTGATTGTAAGGGACACACAATAATCAAGAATCACAAGGTGTATAACCTAAAAGTGCAAATTCTAAGAGAATACGTTACTAGTAGTCAATATATAACAGTATAATTGATAATCTACTATGATACATCCAAGTTAGTTCATAGTGTGACCCTAAAGAGAAGTTTATATATTGTTCATAGTCAAATTAATGAGACATCATATATACACAGTGTGCCGCGTTGGGCAAGATACAACATATTTTCCAATAGATATGGACATAGTTCAGCATAGAAGAAAGTTAGTGAGGAAATCAACATAAAAAGAACAGAATTGGGAAATATGATATACAGAGCAATGAATAAATATATATATGTACAACTTTAATCAATATCCTATTCACCTAGAAAGTACTCCATTTCGAAATTTGTATTCAGTCCATCTTCTACCGCTCTGAGTTTTAAGATCCATTGGCACTCCCTTTTTCTGAGGGCTAACTCTCTGTTGCCTCCTCTAGGATCTTTATTGATACGGTCAAAACCAAAAAATTCGAAACTACATATATCATTCTGTTTATGGCAATGCCGAATATGGCTTACTATAGGGTATCTCTCATCTTCATGACGTAAAGCTCTGAAATGTTCACTTGCCCTAATTCGCAGAGGTCTGATGGTGCTACCTATGTAATAAAGCCCACATTTACAGATGATCATGTAGATGACAAAATTGGTGTCACATGTAATATTATAGTCAATGTTGTATTGTACCCCAGTAGAGCTTGTGAATGTGGTGATCCCAGACCTGGTCCATCTACACATTCCACAATGGCCACATTTGAAGAAACCTTTACCACGGCTAGTAAGCCAATTAGTTGGATTGGGTTTATTGCGATAATTGTAACATAGAAAGTTCTTGAGAGTTCTACCCCTTCTATAAGTGAACACCGGGGTATCCGGCACCACTCTATTGAGAGTAGGGTCTGCTGTTAAGATGTACCAATGTCTATTCATACATTTACGTAACAGATTGGCAGTTTTGGTGTAGCTGGTGACACAGCGGATTGTAGAGTCTCTATTTCTAGATTTTGTATCCAATGTATCAGACCTCTTTATATGCTTGGCTCTAGTACGGGCTCTGTCAATCACACGGGTGGAGTAACCCCGTACTTTAAATCTCATGGCCATGTCTTCTATACATGCGTCAAAATCCTCATCTAGACTACAATTCCGTCTGGCTCTTATCATTTCGCCAAACGGTATAGAGTTGATTTGATGGACTGGATGTGCACTCCTTGCATGCAAGATAGAGTTGCAAGAGGTGCTTTTTCTGTAAAGTCTACTCTCAATCTTGTTGTTGAAAATAAAAAGTTCCACGTCTAAAAACGAAATGCTGGAATCACTATGTTCTGAAGTGAATCGAATATTGTAGTCATTGTTATTGAGATAGTTTATGAAGTTATCCAGTTCTTGTAGGTCACCTGTCCAGATCATAAGGCAGTCATCGATGTATCTACCCCAATATAGTATATCTGAGACCCATTTATTCCCTTCGGTGCTCCAGATCTTTTTATGTTCAAAAAATCCCATAAATAAATTAGCGTAGGATGGTGCAAATTTGGATCCCATAGCTACACCACGTTTTTGGCGGTACCAGTCATTTTTAAAAAGGAAAAAATTATTGTTTAAGATCAAATCAACCATATCAATCAACATTTGTGTATGGCCATATAGAACTGCTGATCTCTTGTAAAGAAAATGGCGTAGCGCTTCTTTGCCTTGTTCATGAATAATACTAGTATATAAGGAGGTTACATCAAGTGTAACTAGAATCATACCTGGCTCCCAGGTAACGTCTGTCAGTATGCTAAGGATGTGTTTCGTATCCCTAATATATGATGGTAAGTTCCCCACAATAGTTTGTAAAAAAATGTCAACATATTCTGACAATTTTTCAGTTGGTCCACCAATCCCTGATACAATAGGTCTCCCTGGGGGGGAAGTGGGATTTTTATGAATTTTAGGTAATATGTATATACAGGGATTTCTGGGTCTGTGTACCCGTAGGTACAGGTATTCCTCTTCTTTGAGCACTGATCGATCCAAACCATCGTGTATAAGCTTGTTAATTTTATTAGCGAGAGCAGGGATAGGGTCAAATAATATCCTTTCATAGCAGGAAGCATCTGTGAGTTGGGTATATATTTCTTGGTCATAGTCTGCGGTGTTCATAATCACAATATTGCCTCCTTTGTCTGCCTCTCTGATGGTAATCTCCTCATTATTCTGTAAAGATTTTAAGTACTGCATTTCTATCTGAGTGAGGTTTTGATGCCAAACATGTTGGCGAGATTTATTGTGTAACTCTAGTTTATTTAAATCATGCCAGACCAATTTGAAGAAAGTATCCACACAGTTGTCCTTAGTTAATGTCGGTATCCAATCTGATTTCCTCCTCAGACCACTCGGGAGTGAGTCAGATGGGATATCCAGATCTGATAGAATACGTGTTATAGTGTTAGGATCTTGTTCACTATCCGCAATAGACAGGAGAGTGGCCATATCTTGTACATCCATAATGGACAAATGTTGGTCGTCATTATGACCAACAAAGACGGTGCTAGTGTCTGTCCGATCAGGGTGATTAGCAAAAAATTTTCTCAGTTTGAGACGTCGAGTAAACTTGAAAAAGTCAATTTTAGTTCTCTGGAAATCACCAAAGTCTCCTGGGCAAAAGCCTAATCCTTTACTGAGAAGTGACAGACTATCGGTTGTGAGTACCAGATTAGAGAGATTAATCACATTGATGGAGTCTCTGTTGTGTACTCCTATTTCCCCCTGTTCCAAGACCTTGTTCTCATTCCTTTCGTTGAGTCTGTATGCTCTACCTCTGCCCCCCCGTCTGGTTTTTCTGGTACTGCTCTGTGTCGACTTCCTTCCCATTGTCCCTGTCTTATTCGTTGGACCTCCGCTAAAAAAGAGGGAGTGCCCTGTTGTTCTATCCTGTCCTGTCTAGAGATGTTCGAATTAGAACTTATGTCACTAATGTTGGTAGATACACTGTTTAGTGAAGATGAGGAGCCTGCATCATAGTTTTTTGGAGGTTCACACTTTTTAACTAGGTGATCATATTTCCGGGAAAATGTAAAAATCCTTCCATTTTTATAATCTAACTCGTCCCGCTTTAATTTGCGTGCTTTTCTTTGTGTGATCTCATTTTGATGAAGTTCAATAATCTCATGTAAAATTCTATAGTTTTTGGCAGTTGGTTCTTCCAAATTCATATTTTTAATTTCTAGTTCTAAAGCCGAGATTTCTGTTTGCAATCTAGTCACCTTTCTCTCCGAGTTTTCTATAAGGATGTTCATTAGTCTAAGTGAACTAGACAACAGTTCCTGTTCCCAGCTGTCCAGTAAATCTGGGTCAAGGTCGTCAAAAGTGGGAAAAATATGTGAACGTAGTCCTCTCGGTATCCTGTTAAGTTTTACATATTGTTTCAAGGTGGCCCCATCCCACCATTTAGACACTTCTTGCTTCATTAGTTTTTCTAGTTTGAAAAATTTGCCTCGGAGTCCCTCTTTCTTCGATTGTTGGGCACCTAATGAGTGTGACTTAGGTATAGTTCCTGTCTGCTCTAAACTGCCAAAGATATCTGCAGCTAATTTATCCCGATCCATGTTTACAATATCAGTTACAAACACACACTACAAACAATATAATAGTACAAATGGTCTGGAGCAGCACCCCTATGTGCAAGAACACAAATTTAGAAGAAAGCCGCTAGGAAGAAGGACATAGGTAACGGGCGCTCACAGTAAGTCCATACAGTCGAGTTCACAGAATATTATTTGTCATGGTGCTCATGACAGGAGGATCTTCCTGACTCCTCCAATGTTTCAAAGGAAACTGACAGTAACAACAAACAGCTGTCAGAGCACTCACAAAAGTAAAATATAAGAGTATGGTGATGTAATAAATCCTCTGTGTGGAAGGCAATCACGCCAGGCTCTGGTTCAGGATAAATTTATTTCTTGAAGTAGTTCAATCATGATAGGAAAATGTCCTTGAAATCATATACAATTAGCCTCCACAGCCAACACGTGTTTCGTCCAATGAGAGATCCCTCTCACGGACTTCATCAGGGCTGTAAAATTGAGAACACATTTGTATCTAAGTACATGTCATCTCAGACAGACAAGTTAAGAGCAGAAATTATAATGAATTTTGTGCAAATCAAAACATGCTATCTGTGACTTAATCTCCCAAAATTAGACAATAGAAAAAATGCCGCAATCCATTTGTAAAGGGTCAAACATTTTGAGTCAAGTTCTCAAAAGTAGTCAATATTCAACCATATAGGAATTATATCACCAAGTGATGATGTGTTAGAAGAGTTATAAATAAGTATAAACGTCACCAGAATAAGGGATGTAAGGAATATAGAACAAAGAATATGTATATATAGAGTGAGAGAAAAAAGAAAATACACCATCAGCACAGAAAGTGCAGTTCTGCAGACATGCTTTCATTAGTTGAGCTGGTGGATTTACATGAGCACCGCAGAGCTGCATAAGGACTGTGACATCCTGAGGTCGACAGGTCCCTCCTTCCCTCTCTTTTACTGTAGCCTGCTTCGAACCTTTGTGTGTAGCCGGAACAGTGTGACTTCCACTTGCTGCAGCTGTGCGTCTGTGAGGCCCTTGGCAAACGTCTATTCAAGGTACCCCTAATGTTATTGGGGTTGAGCCTGAGAGTGCATGAGCTAGAGCATTTGTCTCGCTTGCAAGACTCCTTTTGAGTACAGTAAATGCCTTGGAGCCCGTCTGTACTTACCATTTGTTGGCTTGGGTGGAGCTCTTCTTTACAGTTCGTCATTGCAGGCCAAGCATCTTGTTTTTGTTCGTGGGTGCTGTTCTCAAAAGATGACAATTATCTTGTTCTAAAAATTGCAACGCAACATTGTTTCTTTATTAAGTTAATTTCTGAAATGATGCTTTAACACATAATCATGCAGTACATCCCTAACCACCCCACTCAGATCTACCCCACCCCACCTCGCCCCACACCAATCCACTGCCTTCCAATCCAAACCACTCACCCCAATCTAACCTACCCCACTCCAATTCCCCCACTCCAATACAAAACTGTCACGATTCACCCTTGGCTTACCGTCTGGATCAGAGAGGGATGGTGTGCGGCTCCTGTTCCTGCAAGTCCTACTCTGACCGAGGTAGGGGCGACCCCTTCCGGTAGCCACAGTGCTGTTGACAATAGTACGCCACCACAGTCCGTGCCCTCCAGAAGGAGTCCCAGAGGAAAAACCCCAAGGGGAAAAAACCTCCAACAGGAACTCCCTGGAACAGAAGGAGGACACAAGGAATTAGCACTCAGAAGCCTAGAAATACTGGAAAGCAGAGGAAAAAACAGGAACAACTGGAGTCCAAGCGAAGACCAGCCGAAGCGTGACCACCACCGCAGAAGTGTTGCAACACAATGAGAAGAAGAATTGATTCCCCTTATATACCCCTAGACAGGAAGTGATAGACAGGAAGAAGTAACACCACCATTTTGGATTGGGAAGGGGCTATAGCAATAGATAGGAACATACACCAAAGCAAAAAGGAAACAGATGCATGCAGGGAAAAAGAGAGGTGCAAGGTGTGCTGGGAAGGAGAAGGCATGGCTCCATTAAACATAAGGAGGAAAGGAAGGCCCTGAGATGGGGCACCTGGTAAGTGTGTGATGCGGGCGCAGACACCCCACAACAACACCCCGCAGCGCGCGGCCGGAGAAAAGGGCCGCCACGGGTCCCGCAACCCTTTAACACGGACCACGACTCCCACCGCGGCGCGCAGGTGGAAAAAAGGGCTGCAGCGGGCCCCGCGACCCCTAACACGGCGCAACAGTAGGTCCCCCCCCCCCAAGGCCCCAGGATTGTGAGGGAAAAGACATGAACCGAAGATGCGTCTTCCCTGGAGCATTCACTCATAGGGTAGCCCTTCCAATGAATGAGGTATTGGAGACGACCACGGAAGACTCGAGAGTCACAGGTTTCCTGGACCTCGTATTCAGGCACGTTGTCAACCAGTTGAGGAGGAGGACAGGTGAATTGTCTGCGAAAAGGATCAGGGACATAGGGTTTAAGCTGAGATACATGGAACACAGGATGTATGTTCCAAGTCTGAGGCAAACAAAGACGAACAGATACGGGATTGATCTTTTGAAGAATCAGAAATGGACCATAATACCGAGGTTTGAACTTATTTTGGGATAATCGGAGATATAAGAATTTAGAGGAAAGCCAGACTTTATCATTGATCTGATAAGGCGGGCCTCACAACGTTTCTTGTCAGCCATTCTTTTCATGCGTGTTTTTGTGGCTAAAAGATTCTAATGTATGACACGTTGGATACCCCGTAGTTGCTGGATATATGAGGTGATGGCAGGAAGAGTAGATGTTCCTTTAAGAGGAATAGGAAAGGCTTTCAGATGGAATCCATAAGAACAATAAAAAGGAGAGACTTTCGAGGCACCGTGTACCGAATTGTTGTATGAAAATTCGGCAGGTGGTAGGTACGTAGACCAATTGCTTTGCGTAGCACTGCAAAAACTACGTAGGTATTGTTCAAGGCCTTGATTCAGACGTTCTGTCTGTCCATTAGTTTGGGGATGGAAACCAAATGATAGAGCTACCTCTATTCTTAGTGTCTTACAAAATTGTCTCCAAAAACGTGAGATGTATTGGGGACCCCGGTCTGAGATAATGACTTGCGGCAGGCCATGAAGCCAAAATATCTCCTGAATAAAGGTTTGACTTAGTTCTTTTGCCGTAGGTAGTTTCCTTAATGCCGTGAAATGTGCCATTTTTGTGAATGAGTCAATCGTTACCATTATTACCCGGTTCCCAACTGAAGGAGGCAAAGAGCACATAAAATTAGTGGATATAGTGTGCCACGGACCTGGTGGAACAGGTAAAGGACGGAGTAATCCTTCTGGTTTATTACGAGGTGTTTTTACTTGTGCACAGATGGGACAAAAAGTCACATAGTTTGCAGTGTCTGTTTTAAGGGTGGGCCACCAAAAAGAGCGAAGCAGGAGGTCTTGGGTAGCTTTCACACCACGATGACCTGTGACGGGGGAATCGTGGCACATTCACAGAGCCTCTGTTTGGACTATTTTAGTAGGTAGGAACAATGCCTTTTTATGATAGTAGTAATTCTGATCTTTACGGAGCTGTGGTCGTAAATTGTTCATCTCAGTTGTTTCAAGGTTGGAATACTCAGTTTTCACTTTGTCAAGGAACAATTGTACCAGTCCAATGATCCTATTATTTTCAAATAGGTTTTGCACAGGAGAATCACTACACTCAGGATAGCGGTGTGACAGGGCATTTGCCAAAATATTTTGGGAACCAGTGATATACGGGATGTAGAAGTCGTATTGACTAAAAAAGAAAGCCCATCGAGTCTGCCGACTATTTTAGCATTGAAAGTTTCTCAAACACTGTAAATTCCGATGATCTGTCCGTGCCTCAAAAGGTTCTTTCGATCCCATAAGAAAGTGTCTCCACTCAGTGCAAGCTGTCTTCAAGGCGAGTAGCTCTCGTTCTAAAACCGAATTGTTACGTTCGGAGTCAGATAGTATGTGTGAAAGTTAGAATACGGGGTGCTCTAACCCATCATCATCTTGTTTTTGTAGCAAGGCAGCCCCGATTGCTCTTTCTGAGGCGTCTGTAACAACAATGAACTGTTTGGTGGTGTCTGGATGCCGTAGAATGGGAGCTTGAATGAAGGTATGTTTTAACTCTTGAAATGCGGATTCTACATCTTTGGTCCAACAAAAACCCTTCCGTAGACTTTCCTTCTTAAGGGTTTGCGTAACATAACTGGTTCACTGGGCAAAGTCGGCTATAAACTGACGATAGAAATTGGCCAATCCTAGAAAACACTGAGTTTCCTTGATGCAGGAGGGGGATGGCCAATCCAGAATGGCTTGGATCTTGTCTGAATCCATAGCAACACCTACTTGATTGATGCAATACCCCGAGTATTTTACTTCAGTCTGATCAAATTCACATTTTTCTGGCTTGCAGAATAGATGATGTTGTCTGAGCCTTTCTAATACTTGGAGTACATGTTTAGTGTGTTGTTCTGGGTGAACAGAGAATATCAGAATGTCATCCAGATAGACGACCACTGTCTGGTGTAGGAGATCAGAAAAAATAGCGTCCATAAATCTCTGAAAGATGGAAGGAGCATTGGTTAGTCCAAAGGGCATTACCCATTACCCGATACTCATAATGGCCAAAAGGTGTTCTGAAGGCGGTCTTCCATTCATCACCTCCTTTTATCCTTAAAAGATGGTATGCTCCCCTAAGATCTAACTTGGTGAATTTCTTAGCCCCTCTGACGGCTTCTAAAATATCCTTAATGAGAGGCAGAGGGTAGCGGTCCTTAGTAGTGATTTTATTCAATCCGCGAAAGTCTATACAAGGACGTAAATCTTTAGTCTTCTTTGGTACAAAAAAGAGGGGAGCCCCTGCAGGTGAAGAGGAAGGGGCAATCAGACCACTTTGTACGTTTTCCACTAGATATTCCTTGAAGATCTTTTTCTCAGGCTCGGTTAGAGAATACATTCGCCCAAAAGGAACCACGGCATCAGGTTCCAGAGGAATGGCACAATCATATTCTCTATGAGGTGGCAGTACAGGCCTTTCTGGTTTCTGGAATACATCTGCATATTCCAGATAATGTCTGGGTACTCCTTGCAGAACGTTGATGGAACATCCTACTTTAGGTGGAGTTAATAAGATATTCTTCGGGGACCAATAAGTTCCTGCCAAATAAAAATGCTGTTGGCAAAAGTGGGAGGAAAGAGAAATGGTTCTAGTTTCCCAATTAATATAGGGATTATGCCGGGTTAGCCATGGAATACCCAGAATCATTATGTGATGCAGTGAGGATATCAGGTCGAAGGAGATGTTTTCTTAATGTTTCCCGAAATGCAAACATAACGTAGGAGTGGTATGCCTGACAGGTCCCGAGGCTAGGAGGGAACCATCCACTGTGTGGACTTGCTCTGGTACCTCCTTGGGTATCCGAGGAATCTGTCTTTCCATAGCCCATGTTTCTTCTAGGTAGATACCACTGGCTCCACAATCCAACAAGGCCTGTGCTCTTTCTTCACGGCCATCTACTAGTTGTAAGGTGACGGGTAAAAGGAAAAGAGCGGTTATTTCTTCTCTGATAAAACAAATGGAAGGTATCTCGGAATATCCCGTCCTCACCCTTCTCACAGACGACAGGAGCTGGCGTTTCCCAAGGGCTTTGCTGGATGGATAGGACAGGTACGGGGTAGATGGCCAGAAGCACCACAATAAAGGCAAAGTTCTTTCCATCGCCTGTTTTCACGCTCACTAGTTGATAACGGACCACGCGCAATATCGATTTGCATAGGTTCCTCATAAGTAGGCCCTTTAGATTCAGAACGAGTCTCCTCGGAACGATGAAGAATGGTGCGGGAGGTTACTGAGTGTGATGGTATACAATTCTTTTTCTTCTCCATCCTTCACTCATTTAGACGATTTTCTATAGAAGGTGTCAGATCCATCAAACCCTTGAGGTCCTCCACTCTGGCGGAGTGCACTAGTTCATCTTTGATTTCATCCCGAAGACCTCTTCGAAAAAGGGTCACCAAGGTACGCTCTACTCAAGAGGTTTCAGCTGCCAATTGTCTAAACCGTGTGATGTATTGTAGGACATCCTGACTTCCTTGTTGAATATTGCATAGAGCTTCTTCTGCCGAGGATTCAAGTCCAGGACACTCAAACATTTGTTTAAAGGCAGCGATAAAGGCCGAATACTTAGACAGGCTGGAATCATTGCCTGTCACCAGGGCGGTCGCCCAGGCTAAGGCCGGACCAGACAGAGAACTGATCAAATATCCGACCTTAGTTTTATCTTGCATGAACTGTGAAGGACGGAATGCGAAGTAGACTGTCATGGCATCAAGGAATTCTCGCAATTTGTTAGGATCCCCAGAGAAGCGAGGTGTAGTTGCAGAGATAGTAGGGACATCAGTGGCCCTAGAGACTAGGGCTTGTCGGAAAGCCGTATTTTCGGTTCGTAGCTGTTGGAGTTCTTGGGCTTGTTGTTGGATAGTCAAGAGCAACGTTTGGCTTGTTGGTTCCGTACTCATCACGGGATTCTCCATGGTTCCGGACCACGACTGAAGTTTTGGGCATTGCAATCTGTCAAGATTCACCCTTGGCTTACCGTCTGGATCAGAGAGGGATGGTGTGCGGCTCTGGTTCCTGCAAGTCCTACTCTGACCGAGGTAGGGGCGACCCCTTCCGGTAGCCACGGTGCTGTTGACAATAGTACGCCACCACAGTCCGTGCCCTCCAGAAGGAGTCCCAGAGGAAAAACCCCAAGGGGAAAAAACCTCCAACAGGAACTCCCTGGAACAGAAGGAGGACCCAAGGAATTAGCACTCAGAAGCCTAGAAATACTGGAAAGCAGAGGAAAAAACAGGAACAACTGGAGTCCAAGCGAAGACCAGCCGGAGCGTGACCACCACCGCAGAAGTGTTGCAACACAATGAGAAGAAGAATTGATTCCCCTTATATACCCCTAGACAGGAAGTGATAGACAGGAAGAAGTAACACCACCATTTTGGATTGGGAAGGGGCTATAGCAATAGATAGGAACAGACACCAAAGCAAAAAGGAAACAGATGCATGCAGGGAAAAAGAGAGGTGCAAGGTGTGCTGGGAAGGAGAAGGCATGGCTCCATTAAACATAAGGAGGAAAGGAAGGCCCTGAGATGGGGCACCTGGTAAGTGTGTGATGCGGGCGCAGACACCCCACAACAACACCCCGCAGCGCGCGGCCGGAGAAAAGGGCCGCCACGGGTCCCGCAACCCTTTAACACGGACCACGACTCCCACCGCGGCACGCAGTTGGAAAAAAGGGCTGCAGCGGGCCCCGCGACCCCTAACACGGCGCAACAGTAGGTCCCCCCCCAAGGCCCCAGGATTGTGAGGGAAAAGACGGAAAAAATGACAGATCAGAAGAGGGGCATGAACCGAAGATGCGTCTTCCCTGGAGCATTCACTCATAGGGTAGCCCTTCCAATGAATGAGGTATTGGAGACGACCACGGAAGACTCGAGAGTCACAGGTTTCCTGGACCTCGTATTCAGGCACGTTGTCAACCAGTTGAGGAGGAGGACAGGTGAATTGTCTGCGAAAAGGATCAGGGACATAGGGTTTAAGCTGAGATACATGGAACACAGGATGTATGTTCCAAGTCTGAGGCAAACAAAGACGAACAGATACGGGATTGATCTTTTGAAGAATCAGAAATGGACCATAATACCGAGGTTTGAACTTATTTTGGGATAATCGGAGAGGTAAGAATTTAGAGGAAAGCCAGACTTTATCATTGATCTGATAAGGCGGGCCTCACAACGTTTCTTGTCAGCCATTCTTTTCATGCGTGTTTTTGTGGCTAAAAGATTCTAATGTATGACACGTTGGATACCCCGTAGTTGCTGGATATATGAGGTGATGGCAGGAAGAGTAGATGTTCCTTTAAGAGGAATAGGAAAGGCTTTCAGATGGAATCCATAAGAACAATAAAAAGGAGAGACTTTCGAGGCACCGTGTACCGAATTGTTGTATGAAAATTCGGCAGGTGGTAGGTACGTAGACCAATTGCTTTGCGTAGCACTGCAAAAACTACGTAGGTATTGTTCAAGGCCTTGATTCAGACGTTCTGTCTGTCCATTAGTTTGGGGATGGAAACCAGATGATAGAGCTACCTCTATTCTTAGTGTCTTACAAAATTGTCTCCAAAAACGTGAGATGTATTGGGGACCCCGGTCTGAGATAATGACTTGCGGCAGGCCATGAAGCCAAAATATCTCTTGAATAAAGGTTTGACTTAGTTCTTTTGCCGTAGGTAGTTTCCTTAATGCCGTGAAATGTGCCATTTTTGTGAATGAGTCAATCGTTACCATTATTACCCGGTTCCCAAATGAAGGAGGCAAAGAGCACATAAAATTAGTGGATATAGTGTGCCACGGACCTGGTGGAACAGGTAAAGGACGGAGTAATCCTTCTGGTTTATTACGAGGTGTTTTTACTTGTGCACAGATGGGACAAAAAGTCACATAGTTTGCAGTGTCTGTTTTAAGGGTGGGCCACCAAAAAGAGCGAAGCAGGAGGTCTTGGGTAGCTTTCACACCACGATGACCTGTGACGGGGGAATCGTGGCACATTCACAGAGCCTCTGTTTGGACTATTTTAGTAGGTAGGAACAATGCCTTTTTATGATAGTAGTAATTCTGATCTTTACGGAGCTGTGGTCGTAAATTGTTCATCTCAGTTGTTTCAAGGTTGGAATACTCAGTTTTCACTTTGTCAAGGAACGATTGTACCAGTCCAATGATCCTATTATTTTCAAACAGGTTTTGCACAGGAGAATCACTACACTCAGGATAGCGGTGTGACAGGGCATTTGCCAAAATATTTTGGGAACCAGTGATATACGGGATGTAGAAGTCGTATTGACTAAAAAAGAAAGCCCATCGAGTCTGCCGACTATTTTAGCATTGAAAGTTTCTCAAACACTGTAAATTCCGATGATCTGTCCGTGCCTCAAAAGGTTCTTTCGATCCCATAAGAAAGTGTCTCCACTCAGTGCAAGCTGTCTTCAAGGCGAGTAGCTCTCGTTCTAAAACCGAATTGTTACGTTCGGAGTCAGATAGTATGAGTGAAAGTTAGAATACGGGGTGCTCTAACCCATCATCATCTTGTTTTTGTAGCAAGGCAGCCCCGATTGCTCTTTCTGAGGCGTCTGTAACAACAATGAACTGTTTGGTGGTGTCTGGATGCCGTAGAATGGGAGCTTGAATGAAGGTATGTTTTAACTCTTGAAATGCGGATTCTACATCTTTGGTCCAACAAAAACCCTTCCGTAGACTTTCCTTCTTAAGGGTTTGCGTAACATAACTGGTTCACTGGGCAAAGTCGGCTATAAACTGACGATAGAAATTGGCCAATCCTAGAAAACACTGAGTTTCCTTGATGCAGGAGGGGGATGGCCAATCCAGAATGGCTTGGATCTTGTCTGAATCCATAGCAACACCTACTTGATTGATGCAATACCCCGAGTATTTTACTTCAGTCTGATCAAATTCACATTTTTCTGGCTTGCAGAATAGATGATGTTGTCTGAGCCTTTCTAATACTTGGAGTACATGTTTAGTGTGTTGTTCTGGGTGAACAGAGAATATCAGAATGTCATCCAGATAGACGACCACTGTCTGGTGTAGGAGATCAGAAAAAATAGCGTCCATAAATCTCTGAAAGATGGAAGGAGCATTGGTTAGTCCAAAGGGCATTACCCATTACCCGATACTCATAATGGCCAAAAGGTGTTCTGAAGGCGGTCTTCCATTCATCACCTCCTTTTATCCTTAAAAGATGGTATGCTCCCCTAAGATCTAACTTGGTGAATTTCTTAGCCCCTCTGACGGCTTCTAAAATATCCTTAATGAGAGGCAGAGGGTAGCGGTCCTTAGTAGTGATTTTATTCAATCCGCGAAAGTCTATACAAGGACGTAAATCTTTAGGCTTCTTTGGTACAAAAAAAGAGGGGAGCCCCTGCAGGTGAAGAGGAAGGGGCAATCAGACCACTTTGTACGTTTTCCACTAGATATTCCTTGAAGATCTTTTTCTCAGGCTCGGTTAGAGAATACATTCGCCCAAAAGGAACCACGGCATCAGGTTCCAGAGGAATGGCACAATCATATTCTCTATGAGGTGGCAGTACAGGCCTTTCTGGTTTCTGGAATACATCTGCATATTCCAGATAATGTCTGGGTACTCCTTGCAGAACGTTGATGGAACATCCTACTTTAGGTGGAGTTAATAAGATATTCTTCGGGGACCAATAAGTTCCTGCCAAATAAAAATGCTGTTGGCAAAAGTGGGAGGAAAGAGAAATGGTTCTAGTTTCCCAATTAATATAGGGATTATGCCGGGTTAGCCATGGAATACCCAGAATCATTATGTGATGCAGTGAGGATATCAGGTCGAAGGAGATGTTTTCTTAATGTTTCCCGAAATGCAAACATAACGTAGGAGTGGTATGCCTGACAGGTCCCGAGGCTAGGAGGGAACCATCCACTGTGTGGACTTGCTCTGGTACCTCCTTGGGTATCCGAGGAATCTGTCTTTCCATAGCCCATGTTTCTTCTAGGTAGATACCACTGGCTCCACAATCCAACAAGGCCTGTGCTCTTTCTTCACGGCCATCTACTAGTTGTAAGGTGACGGGTAAAAGGAAAAGAGCGGTTATTTCTTCTCTGATAAAACAAATGGAAGGTATCTCGGAATATCCCGTCCTCACCCTTCTCACAGACGACAGGAGCTGGCGTTTCCCAAGGGCTTTGCTGGACGGATAGGACAGGTACGGAGTAGATGGCCAGAAGCACCACAATAAAGGCAAAGTTCTTTCCATCGCCTGTTTTCACGCTCACTAGTTGATAACGGACCACGCGCAATATCGATTTGCATAGGTTCCTCATAAGTAGGCCCTTTAGATTCAGAACGAGTCTCCTCGGAACGATGAAGAATGGTGCGGGAGGTCACTGAGTGTGATGGTATACAATTCTTTTTCTTCTCCATCCTTCACTCATTTAGACGATTTTCTATAGAAGGTGTCAGATCCATCAAGCCCTTGAGGTCCTCCACTCTGGCGGAGTGCACTAGTTCATCTTTGATTTCATCCCGAAGACCTCTTCGAAAAAGGGTCACCAAGGTACGCTCTACTCAAGAGGTTTCAGCTGCCAATTGTCTAAACCGTGTGATGTATTGTAGGACATCCTGACTTCCTTGTTGAATATTGCATAGAGCTTCTTCTGCCGAGGATTCAAGTCCAGGACACTCAAACATTTGTTTAAAGGCAGCGATAAAGGCCGAATACTTAGACAGGCTGGAATCATTGCCTGTCACCAGGGCGGTCGCCCAGGCTAAGGCCGGACCAGACAGAGAACTGATCAAATATCCGACCTTAGTTTTATCTTGCATGAACTGTGAAGGACGGAATGCGAAGTAGACTGTCATGGCATCAAGGAATTCTCGCAATTTGTTAGGATCCCCAGAGAAGCGAGGTGTAGTTGCAGAGATAGTAGGGACATCAGTGGCCCTAGAGACTAGGGCTTGTCGGAAAGCCGTATTTTCGGTTCGTAGCTGTTGGAGTTCTTGGGCTTGTTGTTGGATAGTCAAGAGCAACGTTTGGCTTGTTGGTTCCGTACTCATCACGGGATTCTCCATGGTTCCGGACCACGACTGAAGTTTTGGGCATTGCAATCTGTCAAGATTCACCCTTGGCTTACCGTCTGGATCAGAGAGGGATGGTGTGCGGCTCTGGTTCCTGCAAGTCCTACTCTGACCGAGGTAGGGGCGACCCCTTCCGGTAGCCACGGTGCTGTTGACAATAGTACGCCACCACAGTCCGTGCCCTCCAGAAGGAGTCCCAGAGGAAAAACCCCAAGGGGAAAAAACCTCCAACAGGAACTCCCTGGAACAGAAGGAGGACCCAAGGAATTAGCACTCAGAAGCCTAGAAATACTGGAAAGCAGAGGAAAAAACAGGAACAACTGGAGTCCAAGCGAAGACCAGCCGGAGCGTGACCACCACCGCAGAAGTGTTGCAACACAATGAGAAGAAGAATTGATTCCCCTTATATACCCCTAGACAGGAAGTGATAGACAGGAAGAAGTAACACCACCATTTTGGATTGGGAAGGGGCTATAGCAATAGAGAGGAACAGACACCAAAGCAAAAAGGAAACAGATGCATGCAGGGAAAAAGAGAGGTGCAAGGTGTGCTGGGAAGGAGAAGGCATGGCTCCATTAAACATAAGGAGGAAAGGAAGGCCCTGAGATGGGGCACCTGGTAAGTGTGTGATGCGGGCGCAGACACCCCACAACAACACCCCGCAGCGCGCGGCCGGAGAAAAGGGCCGCCACGGGTCCCGCAACCCTTTAACACGGACCACGACTCCCACCGCGGCGCGCAGTTGGAAAAAAGGGCTGCAGCGGGCCCCGCGACCCCTAACACGGCGCAACAGTAGGTCCCCCCCCAAGGCCCCAGGATTGTGAGGGAAAAGACGGAAAAAATGACAGATCAGAAGAGGGGCATGAACCGAAGATGCGTCTTCCCTGGAGCATTCACTCATAGGGTAGCCCTTCCAATGAATGAGGTATTGGAGACGACCACGGAAGACTCGAGAGTCACAGGTTTCCTGGACCTCGTATTCAGGCACGTTGTCAACCAGTTGAGGAGGAGGACAGGTGAATTGTCTGCGAAAAGGATCAGGGACATAGGGTTTAAGCTGAGATACATGGAACACAGGATGTATGTTCCAAGTCTGAGGCAAACAAAGACGAACAGATACGGGATTGATCTTTTGAAGAATCAGAAATGGACCATAATACCGAGGTTTGAACTTATTTTGGGATAATCGGAGAGGTAAGAATTTAGAGGAAAGCCAGACTTTATCATTGATCTGATAAGGCGGGCCTCACAACGTTTCTTGTCAGCCATTCTTTTCATGCGTGTTTTTGTGGCTAAAAGATTCTAATGTATGACACGTTGGATACCCCGTAGTTGCTGGATATATGAGGTGATGGCAGGAAGAGTAGATGTTTCTTTAAGAGGAATAGGAAAGGCTTTCAGATGGAATCCATAAGAACAATAAAAAGGAGAGACTTTCGAGGCACCGTGTACCGATTTGTTGTATGAAAATTCGGTAGGTGGTAGGTACGTAGACCAATTGCTTTGCGTAGCACTGCAAAAACTACGTAGGTATTGTTCAAGGCCTTGATTCAGACGTTCTGTCTGTCCATTAGTTTGGGGATGGAAACCAGATGATAGAGCTACCTCTATTCTTAGTGTCTTACAAAATTGTCTCCAAAAACGTGAGATGTATTGGGGACCCCGGTCTGAGATAATGACTTGCGGCAGGCCATGAAGCCAAAATATCTCCTGAATAAAGGTTTGACTTAGTTCTTTTGCCGTAGGTAGTTTCCTTAATGCCGTGAAATGTGCCATTTTTGTGAATGAGTCAATCGTTACCATTATTACCCGGTTCCCAACTGAAGGAGGCAAAGAGCACATAAAATTAGTGGATATAGTGTGCCACGGACCTGGTGGAACAGGTAAAGGACGGAGTAATCCTTCTGGTTTATTACGAGGTGTTTTTACTTGTGCACAGATGGGACAAAAAGTCACATAGTTTGCAGTGTCTGTTTTAAGGGTGGGCCACCAAAAAGAGCGAAGCAGGAGGTCTTGGGTAGCTTTCACACCACGATGACCTGTGACGGGGGAATCGTGGCACATTCACAGAGCCTCTGTTTGGACTATTTTAGTAGGTAGGAACAATGCCTTTTTATGATAGTAGTAATTCTGATCTTTACGGAGCTGTGGTCGTAAATTGTTCATCTCAGTTGTTTCAAGGTTGGAATACTCAGTTTTCACTTTGTCAAGGAACGATTGTACCAGTCCAATGATCCTATTATTTTCAAACAGGTTTTGCACAGGAGAATCACTACACTCAGGATAGCGGTGTGACAGGGCATTTGCCAAAATATTTTGGGAACCAGTGATATACGGGATGTAGAAGTCGTATTGACTAAAAAAGAAAGCCCATTGAGTCTGCCGACTATTTTAGCATTGAAAGTTTCTCAAACACTGTAAATTCCGATGATCTGTCCGTGCCTCAAAAGGTTCTTTCGATCCCATAAGAAAGTGTCTCCACTCAGTGCAAGCTGTCTTCAAGGCGAGTAGCTCTCGTTCTAAAACCGAATTGTTACGTTCGGAGTCAGATAGTATGTGTGAAAGTTAGAATACGGGGTGCTCTAACCCATCATCATCTTGTTTTTGTAGCAAGGCAGCCCCGATTGCTCTTTCTGAGGCGTCTGTAACAACAATGAACTGTTTGGTGGTGTCTGGATGCCGTAGAATGGGAGCTTGAATGAAGGTATGTTTTAACTCTTGAAATGCGGATTCTACATCTTTGGTCCAACAAAAACCCTTCCGTAGACTTTCCTTCTTAAGGGTTTGCGTAACATAACTGGTTCACTGGGCAAAGTCGGCTATAAACTGATGATAGAAATTGGCCAATCCTAGAAAACACTGAGTTTCCTTGATGCAGGAGGGGGATGGCCAATCCAGAATGGCTTGGATCTTGTCTGAATCCATAGCAACACCTACTTGATTGATGCAATACCCCGAGTATTTTACTTCAGTCTGATCAAATTCACATTTTTCTGGCTTGCAGAATAGATGATGTTGTCTGAGCCTTTCTAATACTTGGAGTACATGTTTAGTGTGTTGTTCTGGGTGAACAGAGAATATCAGAATGTCATCCAGATAGACGACCACTGTCTGGTGTAGGAGATCAGAAAAAATAGCGTCCATAAATCTCTGAAAGATGGAAGGATCATTGGTTAGTCCAAAGGGCATTACCCATTACCCGATACTCATAATGGCCAAAAGGTGTTCTGAAGGCGGTCTTCCATTCATCACCTCCTTTTATCCTTAAAAGATGGTATGCTCCCCTAAGATCTAACTTGGTGAATTTCTTAGCCCCTCTGACGGCTTCTAAAATATCCTTAATGAGAGGCAGAGGGTAGCGGTCCTTAGTAGTGATTTTATTCAATCCGCGAAAGTCTATACAAGGACGTAAATCTTTAGTCTTCTTTGGTACAAAAAAGAGGGGAGCCCCTGCAGGTGAAGAGGAAGGGGCAATCAGACCACTTTGTACGTTTTCCACTAGATATTCCTTGAAGATCTTTTTCTCAGGCTCGGTTAGAGAATACATTCGCCCAAAAGGAACCACGGCATCAGGTTCCAGAGGAATGGCACAATCATATTCTCTATGAGGTGGCAGTACAGGCCTTTCTGGTTTCTGGAATACATCTGCATATTCCAGATAATGTCTGGGTACTCCTTGCAGAACGTTGATGGAACATCCTACTTTAGGTGGAGTTAATAAGATATTCTTCGGGGACCAATAAGTTCCTGCCAAATAAAAATGCTGTTGGCAAAAGTGGGAGGAAAGAGAAATGGTTCTAGTTTCCCAATTAATATAGGGATTATGCCGGGTTAGCCATGGAATACCCAGAATCATTATGTGATGCAGTGAGGATATCAGGTCGAAGGAGATGTTTTCTTAATGTTTCCCGAAATGCAAACATAACGTAGGAGTGGTATGCCTGACAGGTCCCGAGGCTAGGAGGGAACCATCCACTGTGTGGACTTGCTCTGGTACCTCCTTGGGTATCCGAGGAATCTGTCTTTCCATAGCCCATGTTTCTTCTAGGTAGATACCACTGGCTCCACAATCCAACAAGGCCTGTGCTCTTTCTTCACGGCCATCTACTAGTTGTAAGGTGACGGGTAAAAGGAAAAGAGCGGTTATTTCTTCTCTGATAAAACAAATGGAAGGTATCTCGGAATATCCCGTCCTCACCCTTCTCACAGACGACAGGAGCTGGCGTTTCCCAAGGGCTTTGCTGGACGGATAGGACAGGTACGGAGTAGATGGCCAGAAGCACCACAATAAAGGCAAAGTTCTTTCCATCGCCTGTTTTCACGCTCACTAGTTGATAACGGACCACGCGCAATATCGATTTGCATAGGTTCCTCATAAGTAGGCCCTTTAGATTCAGAACGAGTCTCCTCGGAACGATGAAGAATGGTGCGGGAGGTCACTGAGTGTGATGGTATACAATTCTTTTTCTTCTCCATCCTTCACTCATTTAGACGATTTTCTATAGAAGGTGTCAGATCCATCAAACCCTTGAGGTCCTCCACTCTGGCGGAGTGCACTAGTTCATCTTTGATTTCATCCCGAAGACCTCTTCGAAAAAGGGTCACCAAGGTACGCTCTACTCAAGAGGTTTCAGCTGCCAATTGTCTAAACCGTGTGATGTATTGTAGGACATCCTGACTTCCTTGTTGAATATTGCATAGAGCTTCTTCTGCCGAGGATTCAAGTCCAGGACACTCAAACATTTGTTTAAAGGCAGCGATAAAGGCCGAATACTTAGACAGGCTGGAATCATTGCCTGTCACCAGGGCGGTCGCCCAGGCTAAGGCCGGACCAGACAGAGAACTGATCAAATATCCGACCTTAGTTTTATCTTGCATGAACTGTGAAGGACGGAATGCGAAGTAGACTGTCATGGCATCAAGGAATTCTCGCAATTTGTTAGGATCCCCAGAGAAGCGAGGTGTAGTTGCAGAGATAGTAGGGACATCAGTGGCCCTAGAGACTAGGGCTTGTCGGAAAGCCGTATTTTCGGTTCGTAGCTGTTGGAGTTCTTGGGCTTGTTGTTGGATAGTCAAGAGCAACGTTTGGCTTGTTGGTTCCGTACTCATCACGGGATTCTCCATGGTTCCGGACCACGACTGAAGTTTTGGGCATTGCAATCTGTCAAGATTCACCCTTGGCTTACCGTCTGGATCAGAGAGGGATGGTGTGCGGCTCTGGTTCCTGCAAGTCCTACTCTGACCGAGGTAGGGGCGACCCCTTCCGGTAGCCACGGTGCTGTTGACAATAGTACGCCACCACAGTCCGTGCCCTCCAGAAGGAGTCCCAGAGGAAAAACCCCAAGGGGAAAAAACCTCCAACAGGAACTCCCTGGAACAGAAGGAGGACCCAAGGAATTAGCACTCAGAAGCCTAGAAATACTGGAAAGCAGAGGAAAAAACAGGAACAACTGGAGTCCAAGCGAAGACCAGCCGGAGCGTGACCACCACCGCAGAAGTGTTGCAACACAATGAGAAGAAGAATTGATTCCCCTTATATACCCCTAGACAGGAAGTGATAGACAGGAAGAAGTAACACCACCATTTTGGATTGGGAAGGGGCTATAGCAATAGATAGGTACAGACACCAAAGCAAAAAGGAAACAGATGCATGCAGGGAAAAAGAGAGGTGCAAGGTGTGCTGGGAAGGAGAAGGCATGGCTCCATTAAACATAAGGAGGAAAGGAAGGCCCTGAGATGGGGCACCTGGTAAGTGTGTGATGCGGGCGCAGACACCCCACAACAACACCCCGCAGCGCGCGGCCGGAGAAAAGGGCCGCCACGGGTCCTGCAACCCTTTAACACGGACCACGACTCCCACCGCGGCGCGCAGTTGGAAAAAAGGGCTGCAGCGGGCCCCGCGACCCCTATCACGGCGCAACAGTAGGTCCCCCCCCAAGGCCCCAGGATTGTGAGGGAAAAGATGGAAAAAATGACAGATCAGAAGAGGGGCATGAACCGAAGATGCGTCTTCCCTGGAGCATTCACTCATAGGGTAGCCCTTCCAATGAATGAGGTATTGGAGACGACCACGGAAGACTCGAGAGTCACAGGTTTCCTGGACCTCGTATTCAGGCACGTTGTCAACCAGTTGAGGAGGAGGACAGGTGAATTGTCTGCGAAAAGGATCAGGGACATAGGGTTTAAGCTGAGATACATGGAACACAGGATGTATGTTCCAAGTCTGAGGCAAACAAAGACGAACAGATACGGGATTGATCTTTTGAAGAATCAGAAATGGACCATAATACCGAGGTTTGAACTTATTTTGGGATAATCGGAGAGGTAAGAATTTAGAGGAAAGCCAGACTTTATCATTGATCTGATAAGGCGGGCCTCACAACGTTTCTTGTCAGCCATTCTTTTCATGCGTGTTTTTGTGGCTAAAAGATTCTAATGTATGACACGTTGGATTCCCCGTAGTTGCTGGATATATGAGGTGATGGCAGGAAGAGTAGATGTTCCTTTAAGAGGAATAGGAAAGGCTTTCAGATGGAATCCATAAGAACAATAAAAAGGAGAGACTTTCGAGGCACCGTGTACCGAATTGTTGTATGAAAATTCGGCAGGTGGTAGGTACGTAACCAATTGCTTTGCGTAGCACTGCAAAAACTACGTAGGTATTGTTCAAGGCCTTGATTCAGACGTTCTGTCTGTCCATTAGTTTGGGGATGGAAACCAGATGATAGAGCTACCTCTATTCTTAGTGTCTTACAAAATTGTCTCCAAAAACGTGAGATGTATTGGGGACCCCGGTCTGAGATAATGACTTGCGGCAGGCCATGAAGCCAAAATATCTCCTGAATAAAGGTTTGACTTAGTTCTTTTGCCGTAGGTAGTTTCCTTAATGCTGTGAAATGTGCCATTTTTGTGAATGAGTCAATCGTTACCATTATTACCCGGTTCCCAACTGAAGGAGGCAAAGAGCACATAAAATTAGTGGATATAGTGTGCCACGGACCTGGTGGAACAGGTAAAGGACGGAGTAATCCTTCTGGTTTATTACGAGGTGTTTTTACTTGTGCACAGATGGGACAAAAAGTCACATAGTTTGCAGTGTCTGTTTTAAGGGTGGGCCACCAAAAAGAGCGAAGCAGGAGGTCTTGGGTAGCTTTCACACCACGATGACCTGTGACGGGGGAATCGTGGCACATTCACAGAGCCTCTGTTTGGACTATTTTAGTAGGTAGGAACAATGCCTTTTTATGATAGTAGTAATTCTGATCTTTACGGAGCTGTGGTCGTAAATTGTTCATCTCAGTTGTTTCAAGGTTGGAATACTCAGTTTTCACTTTGTCAAGGAACGATTGTACCAGTCCAATGATCCTATTATTTTCAAACAGGTTTTGCACAGGAGAATCACTACACTCAGGATAGCGGTGTGACAGGGCATTTGCCAAAATATTTTGGGAACCAGTGATATACGGGATGTAGAAGTCGTATTGACTAAAAAAGAAAGCCCATCGAGTCTGCCGACTATTTTAGCATTGAAAGTTTCTCAAACACTGTAAATTCCGATGATCTGTCCGTGCCTCAAAAGGTTCTTTCGATCCCATAAGAAAGTGTCTCCACTCAGTGCAAGCTGTCTTCAAGGCGAGTAGCTCTCGTTCTAAAACCGAATTGTTACGTTCGGAGTCAGATAGTATGTGTGAAAGTTAGAATACGGGGTGCTCTAACCCATCATCATCTTGTTTTTGTAGCAAGGCAGCCCCGATTGCTCTTTCTGAGGCGTCTGTAACAACAATGAACTGTTTGGTGGTGTCTGGATGCCGTAGAATGGGAGCTTGAATGAAGGTATGTTTTAACTCTTGAAATGCGGATTCTACATCTTTGGTCCAACAAAAACCCTTCCGTAGACTTTCCTTCTTAAGGGTTTGCGTAACATAACTGGTTCACTGGGCAAAGTCGGCTATAAACTGACGATAGAAATTGGCCAATCCTAGAAAACACTGAGTTTCCTTGATGCAGGAGGGGGATGGCCAATCCAGAATGGCTTGGATCTTGTCTGAATCCATAGCAACACCTACTTGATTGATGCAATACCCCGAGTATTTTACTTCAGTCTGATCAAATTCACATTTTTCTGGCTTGCAGAATAGATGATGTTGTCTGAGCCTTTCTAATACTTGGAGTACATGTTTAGGGTGTTGTTCTGGGTGAACAGAGAATATCAGAATGTCATCCAGATAGACGACCACTGTCTGGTGTAGGAGATCAGAAAAAATAGCGTCCATAAATCTCTGAAAGATGGAAGGAGCATTGGTTAGTCCAAAGGGCATTACCCGATACTCATAATGGCCAAAAGGTGTTCTGAAGGCGGTCTTCCATTCATCACCTCCTTTTATCCTTAAAAGATGGTATGCTCCCCTAAGATCTAACTTGGTGAATTTCTTAGCCCCTCTGACGGCTTCTAAAATATCCTTAATGAGAGGCAGAGGGTAGCGGTCCTTAGTAGTGATTTTATTCAATCCGCGAAAGTCTATACAAGGACGTAAATCTTTAGTCTTCTTTGGTACAAAAAAGAGGGGAGCCCCTGCAGGTGAAGAGGAAGGGGCAATCAGACCACTTTGTACGTTTTCCACTAGATATTCCTTGAAGATCTTTTTCTCAGGCTCGGTTAGAGAATACATTCGCCCAAAAGGAACCACGGCATCAGGTTCCAGAGGAATGGCACAATCATATTCTCTATGAGGTGGCAGTACAGGCCTTTCTGGTTTCTGGAATACATCTGCATATTCCAGATAATGTCTGGGTACTCCTTGCAGAACGTTGATGGAACATCCTACTTTAGGTGGAGTTAATAAGATATTCTTCGGGGACCAATAAGTTCCTGCCAAATAAAAATGCTGTTGGCAAAAGTGGGAGGAAAGAGAAATGGTTCTAGTTTCCCAATTAATATAGGGATTATGCCGGGTTAGCCATGGAATACCCAGAATCATTACGTGATGCAGTGAGGATATCAGGTCGAAGGAGATGTTTTCTTAATGTTTCCCGAAATGCAAACATAACGTAGGAGTGGTATGCCTGACAGGTCCCGAGGCTAGGAGGGAACCATCCACTGTGTGGACTTGCTCTGGTACCTCCTTGGGTATCCGAGGAATCTGTCTTTCCATAGCCCATGTTTCTTCTAGGTAGATACCACTGGCTCCACAATCCAACAAGGCCTGTGCTCTTTCTTCACGGCCATCTACTAGTTGTAAGGTGACGGGTAAAAGGAAAAGAGTGGTTATTTCTTCTCTGATAAAACAAATGGAAGGTATCTCGGAATATCCCGTCCTCACCCTTCTCACAGACGACAGGAGCTGGCGTTTCCCAAGGGCTTTGCTGGACGGATAGGACAGGTACAGAGTAGATGGCCAGAAGCACCACAATAAAGGCAAAGTTCTTTCCATCGCCTGTTTTCATGCTCACTAGTTGATAACGGACCACGCGCAATATCGATTTGCATAGGTTCCTCATAAGTAGGCCCTTTAGATTCAGAACGAGTCTCCTCGGAACGATGAAGAATGGTGCGGGAGGTCACTGAGTGTGATGGTATACAATTCTTTTTCTTCTCCATCCTTCACTCATTTAGACGATTTTCTATAGAAGGTGTCAGATCCATCAAACCCTTGAGGTCCTCCACTCTGGCGGAGTGCACTAGTTCATCTTTGATTTCATCCCGAAGACCTCTTCGAAAAAGGGTCACCAAGGTACGCTCTACTCAAGAGGTTTCAGCTGCCAATTGTCTAAACCGTGTGATGTATTGTAGGACATCCTGACTTCCTTGTTGAATATTGCATAGAGCTTCTTCTGCCGAGGATTCAAGTCCAGGACACTCAAACATTTGTTTAAAGGCAGCGATAAAGGCCGAATACTTAGACAGGCTGGAATCATTGCCTTTCACCAGGGCGGTCGCCCAGGCTAAGGCCGGACCAGACAGAGAACTGATCAAATATCCGACCTTAGTTTTATCTTGCATGAACTGTGAAGGACGGAATGCGAAGTAGACTGTCATGGCATCAAGGAATTCTCGCAATTTGTTAGGATCCCCAGAGAAGCGAGGTGTAGTTGCAGAGATAGTAGGGACATCAGTGGCCCTAGAGACTAGGGCTTGTCGGAAAGCCGTATTTTCGGTTCGTAGCTGTTGGAGTTCTTGGGCTTGTTGTTGGATAGTCAAGAGCAACGTTTGGCTTGTTGGTTCCGTACTCATCACGGGATTCTCCATGGTTCCGGACCACGACTGAAGTTTTGGGCATTGCAATCTGTCAAGATTCACCCTTGGCTTACCGTCTGGATCAGAGAGGGATGGTGTGCGGCTCTGGTTCCTGCAAGTCCTACTCTGACCGAGGTAGGGGCGACCCCTTCCGGTAGCCACGGTGCTGTTGACAATAGTACGCCACCACAGTCCGTGCCCTCCAGAAGGAGTCCCAGAGGAAAAACCCCAAGGGGAAAAAACCTCCAACAGGAACTCCCTGGAACAGAAGGAGGACACAAGGAATTAGCACTCAGAAGCCTAGAAATACTGGAAAGCAGAGGAAAAAACAGGAACAACTGGAGTCCAAGCGAAGACCAGCCGGAGCGTGACCACCACCGCAGAAGTGTTGCAACACAATGAGAAGAAGAATTGATTCCCCTTATATACCCCTAGACAGGAAGTGATAGACAGGAAGAAGTAACACCACCATTTTGGATTGGTAAGGGGCTATAGCAATAGATAGGAACAGACACCAAAGCAAAAAGGAAACAGATGCATGCAGGGAAAAAGAGAGGTGCAAGGTGTGCTGGGAAGGAGAAGGCATGGCTCCATTAAACATAAGGAGGAAAGGAAGTCCCTGAGATGGGGCACCCGTAAGTGTGTGATGCGAGAGGGGGCGCAGACACCCCACGACAACACCCGCACCACACGCGGCGAGGACGGACGCCCAATCCTGGGCCACAGGCCCCGCCGAAGCAAAAAGAACAGTGTGTGGCCGGAGCTAAGGGCCGCCGTGGGTCCTGCGACCCTTAACACGGACAACGGCTCCCACCGCGGCCCGATCAGGAGATGGCGCGACAAAAGCGATCTGCACCACTCCAAAACAATCTGCCCCACTCCAATCCAATACAATCTGCTCCACTCCAATCTTCTCTACTCCAATCCAAAACAATTTGCCCCACTCCACTCAAAACAATCTTCCCCACTCCAGTCTACCCGAATCCAAAACAATCTGCTCAACTGCAATCTGCTGCACTCCAATCCAAAATGGTCTGCCCCACTGCAATCCAAAACAATCTGCTCCACACCAGTCCAAAACAATCTGCCCACTCCTTTCTGCCTCACTCCAAACTTCCCCACTTTAATCCAAACCAATCTGCCCCACTTCAGTCTGGCCCACTCCAATCCAAAACAATCTGTCCCACTCAAATCTGCCCACTCCAATTTGCCCCACTCAAATCCTAAACAATATATTTTACCCGAATCCAATCCACCCCACTCATCCCAATTCACTCCACGCCAGTCCATCCCACTCCCATCAATCCATCCCACTCCCATTCAATCCATCCCACTCCCATCCAATCCACCCCACCCAATCCAATCCACCGTAATCCACACATCCCACTGTAATCCACCCCACTCAATCCATTCCACCCCACACAATGCACTCCAACTCACTCAGTCCAATCCATCTCACTCCAATCCGATCCACCCAAATCTGATCCACCCCAATACGATCCAACCCACTCCAGTCCAACCCACTGCAATCCAACCCTTCCAATTCAATTCACCCATTCCAATCCAATCCACCTCACCTTAATGCAACCCACCCCACTCCAATCCTCTCCACCCCAATCCAACCCACCCCATTCCAATCCAACCCACCCCAATCCACTCCACCCCATTTCAATCAAGTCCACTCCACTCCATTCCACCCCACTCTACTCCAGTTCACCACATCCCAGATCAGTCTACTGCACTCCAATCCAATCCATCCAGCCTACTCCACTCCAATCCACTCCACCCCATTATAATCCATCCTACCCCATCCCAATCCACCCTATCCCATCCCAGCTCAGTCCACCCCACTCCAGTCCCATTCTGTCCACCTCACCCACCCCGTCCCTCTCAATCCACCCCACTTCAATGCAATCGACCCCACTCCAATCCACCCCAATGCAATCCAACACACCCCACTCCAATCCACACCATCCTACTCCAGTCCATACCACTGAAGCCTACCATATCCCAATCCATTTCACTCCAACCCACCCTATTTCAATCCACCCCACCCCACACCAACCCACCCTACTCCAACCACACTCCAATCCACCCCACTTACTACAATCCACCAAACTCACTCTAATTTACCACACCCTACTCCATTCAACCTCACACTATCCCAACCAGTCTGCCCCATCCCAGATGAGTCCAACCCACTCCACTCCACTCCAATCCACCCCACTCCAATCAAATCCACCCCACTCCTGCCAAATCCAACTCACTCCAATCCAGTGAATCCAGTCCACCCACTCCAATCCAGTCCACCCCATTCCAGTCTAATCTAATCAGCTCTAGTCCACCTCACTCCAATCCCATCTACCCCACCTCAATCCAATCCACCCTTTCCCAGCTCCCTCACTCCAGTCAAAACCACCCACCCCAATCCAGTCTAATACAACCCACTCGTATCTACCCCATTCCAATCCACCTCACCCCATTTCATACCACCCCACTCCAATCCACTCCACACCAATCCACCCCACTGTACGCAATCTACCCCACTTTACTACCCCACTTTACCCCATCCAATCCACCCCAGTCTACTCCAAACCACCCCACTACCTCAATCAACTCCATCCAACTCCACCCTATTCCACCACACTCTACTCCACTCTAGGACATTCTCTACCACTGAACTCTACTCCCCTGTACTCAACAACACTATACTCCCCCTACTCCACTCTACCACACTCCAACAAATCCACTCTGACACTCTACTCCCTCACTCGACGCTATTAACTTTTAGCCATGCTGAACAGCAGCCACACTGGTGTACAACGTGGCAAAACACATTGTCAAAGTCAGTAACTCTTGTACATGCGAGAACTATTGGCTTTGCCAATGCCTGTTTATGTTTTTGCTTTCTTTGCAGTGAACTGAATACAGGGCTAGACATAAACAAATGCTAAAACGTCCTGGGTTCACAGCCAGCTCCCATAACAATGGATATGGCAGAACGAAAAAAATACATGTTTGAAAGATCTTTAAGATGTCCATTCAATCCGGCAGATCACTGAGAAGAGTTCCAAGATCTCAGTTGTTGGACGCAAACCATCATTTATATTCAAACTGCATTTAAAGTTACTTTGAACGTCACTGTGCTTGGCGTGTCACATTTAAGTATGTGCCTGGCTTATTCCATACACTATGTTGTTGCACTTTCTGTTGGTGCATATCTTTTAACCAAGTTTCTTTTGTAATCTGGCTGGAACACATGGGGCCTTGTTTACAGTTTTGCAGACTGGCTACTCAGACACAAATATGTCGGATATATCCCATCTGCTGAATTACACGTGCATTATAGCATATTGCACTTGTAATGTTGCGGATGAGCAATGGTGGAGTTGCCCCCTTTTTAATAAAAAGATACCAGCCATTTGTTTATAATTTGCTGTTCTGAATCAGGCAAGATCTTGTAGATGAAAAAAAATCAAGAACAATTGTCAGGATTCTAAGACATGGCAATTAACCTTTGCTGCTCTTTAATAATCATTCTGAAACTATTTAGAAAGCTCTCCAATACTTTTGAACTGTTTTCATTGTGTCTACTGTTTTAGGTTTAAGTTTCAGAAGGTAAAAAATACTGAATTTCACAGTTTAAAAAAAATATATTTTTGTCAGCCTGGACCTAAAAATGCAGACCATGGTAGTAAAAAGCTGGCCAGGTGGCAACCCTAAGAATAGGCTTAAAATCTGAACTTTCACAGTGCTTAGCATAAAAAAAAAGACCGAATGAAGCAGCGAGATGTATCACAGTCTACTTGGAAGTGCACTTCTATCCCTTCACTGAGCTTCTGTTTGGCAGATAATTAAAGTGTAGCTGTTTTAGGATAAAGGCTTGTACTACTGTTGCCTGTACTGTGAAAGATAAATTAATTACTAATACATTTGCATTGATTAATAGCTAAGAATTTACATGAATTATGCTAATCAAGTGTTTTTGGAAAATGTGTCCACTTAAGTGGCTACCATAACGTGTACGATAGTAATAAAGAAATAACATTAACTGCTTAGAAATAAACTGCACATGGAGAATAAGATGCATTAGTGGGCCGTATTAATGTTTTATTAATATGTATTTGTTTAATTTTATTAGGCATATAGCAATTGTGAAATTACGGGTCTAGTTGACAAGACCTCATGTTAAGCTTCATGGCATAAAACAAATGTTTGTAAACGTTTTGTAAACGCAGAGAATTAACACTTATCCATTGTTCACACAGTGCTGACCAAACAATCTGTAAATGCCTTCAACTTTTTTTTGAGAATTGTCTGCTGAAATGTAGTGTACTATCTCTGGATACAATTGTATCCTTGATGCGTGAGAAACAAATGTTCCCAGGCCTGGACAATGGCTGCACTGACTGGAGTTATGACTGCAACTAAAAAGTTACCTGACGAAACTGGTGATGGGACCAGAAGAAGAGGAGCCAATCATCGACGTGTGAAAGACTGTCTAACTGTATCATAGATTTGGGAATTAAAGTTTATTGGTTCTACTGTGAACGCACAATATTCTGGCCAATGACAACGTGGGGAAATACTTTATGAATTTATAGTATATCCAGACTACCCTTTACAGAAAAGTTCAGTCTATTCCCATTCTCTATCCTTTTAGCGGTTCATTTCGAAGAGCAACGCAGTTCCTGATTTCTTCTCTTTCTTTAGCTTTAACCCTATATAGTAATTTCCTTTAAGGCTATTGATGCAGATTCCTTGGCTTGATGCCCTTTCTAAGTTGGTTTAGTTAACTTGAAGCCCAACTCTGGCTGAGCCGATCCCCTTCACTTTCTCATGCCAATGCTGACCAGACAGATGTCCAGCTGACGAAGAAATCACACATTGCTGATCCATCCAGGAGAGATACAACAAAATGTTATTGTTTCTGTTGTAGATTTTTGTTACCAACTGCTATTTTATTAGAGCCATAGTTAGATGATTTCCAAATTGACTTTTGACTAAATTACTTTTGCATGAAGCCCAAACATGCTGTTCTGGTTGGAGGGTTAATTAGAGGGTGATGTGCTTACAAATGTCATTAACCAAGGATTGATATCATTTATCTATTAAGTCTTGAAGTATGCCATCTCTATTATTCAGTTATTGATGTTATTAATCTGCACTGTAATCCTTGAATGTTTAATGATAAATGCTTTGGTTAGATTGAGATTACTTTTTCGCTTTGGTCAACCTGTGTCGTTTGTATATGTTTATCATTTGGTTTTGAGAGTAATTTACGTGATAATAGCATTGTTAATCTAGGGAAATAAACTTTCTAACTTTATTAAAAGGTGTGGTTGTTCATGGCCAATTGGGTCATGGTGTGTAAAGTTTACTGACTCAAAGTTATATGATCATGAATTGTTGACTAAATTGTGTTGTTGTTGGTTAGGTCGTGAGCAAAATGTGTGACCATGGTGGATTCACTCTAAGCATAGTCAAAAGGTCCATCGAACCTCTAATGCATCCCCTTAAAAGTAGATTACTAAAGCACAAATAAGGCCAGACGTGCTCCCAGATTTTGGTAGCAGGATTGGATGGTTATGTCTCCTTAAGAGGCCTCCATGGTTTCCCAGTAGATAATAAAGTAAATGGTTATGTCTCTTTAAGAGGTCTCCATGGTTTCCCAGTTGTAATGATCCACAGATTTTGGTAGTAGAAACAGAAGGTTATGTCTCCTTAAGAGACCGCCATGGCTGCTTAGTTTAAGGTACAACAGTTTCTAGTAGCAGAAACAAAAGGTTATGTCCCCCTAAGGGGCTACCATGACATTCCCAAAACCTTGGACTTTGGCAATGCTTGTTTGAAGATGTTCTCAGCGTACCTAGTGTGATTGTGAATGGAATAGGTTTTGCGCATCACTGCTTAAGCAAATTGCAGGTGAATTGTGATGTTTGTGAGGAATAGGGAGTTTGTGTACTCAAATGAAGTTCTTTAGGGAGTTTGTGTACTCAAATGAAGTTGTTTAAGAAGTTTGAGTACTCCGAAATGTGTGTTTAGGGAAGTCGTCCAAATTCACATGTGTGTGGCGCTTTTGTGCTCAAAAAGTGCCCACATGGTTGTTGGTATATGGATTCTGCGTGGTCTAAGGAGTATTGTACAAGTGTAGAAGAACCATGGTTTGATGTTGTAATTTGTCTGGTAAGAGGTCAATCAGGCGTGGTTGACAGACTCGTAGAGTGTGTGTTAAAGGGAGTGCTAGTTTTCGCCGAAGATTTGGTGAATCCTAAGTGCACCATGAGGATCTGATGATCAGTTGAGGGTAAAATTTGCTGGTTGAATTTTGCTTGCGAGTCAGGGAAACTGAGATAGAAGGAATTGCTGTTAGAGCTAAAAGTTGCAATTGAAAATTCAGTAAGGTTTCTGAAGCAATTGTGTTACCTACCTGTAATAAACAGACAAGTTGTGTGTTGATTTTAATTAGTGCTCACAATACTTGCATTTAGTTTGTCGTGAATCTGATTTAAGGAAGACAAGCCAGAGGGCTTTGTCAGCTGCTGTACGTGTGAGTGTGACGTCATTAGGTCTGCGCTGGGATAGGTTGGTTGGCGAGAAAGCTGCGAACAGATTGGTGGACAACCATAAAGCGTAATTGGTTGAGCAGGTAGACTAAAGAGATTTTGGGACTGAAATTTACTTTGGATTTGATCGAATCGTAGCGTAAAATACAGAAATTAAAATTTTCAAAGCATTAAAGAATGCCCTAAAGGGAGATTTGTTCATTCAAGTTAGAATAGGAGAAGGTACACCGCCAGACGATACAGCCACATATATTGTATTCGTACAACAAGGTGCTGTGCCATGTCTTTGGTTAAACCAGTGGTGCAAATATAAAGAAAAAGAAGGAGCTTTGCATTTCCTGCCACTGAACTTTTAATTTGAGAATCTTGGAGAATTTGAGGAGAGTACTGTATAATTCGAAACCTCCTCTGAGACTTGCACAATTTGAAGCATTAGCTATTTGGGAGTTATTGGTCAGACAGCAACAGCAACAGAAATTGGAGAGAAGAATGAAAAAAGCTGGGAAAACTTTAGCTGAGGCGAGATGGGATAGTGAACAGAAATTCTGGAGAACTGAGACTTTACAGGGAATTAAGATGTTTCCTGCAATTACACAGGATAAGGAGAGCAATGCCAAACAGAGTACCAAAATGAAGGGCTGCTATCATTCTGATGAGAAGGAGCAGAATTCAATAGAGTCTAGAAAAGCTTTCACCTATGATGAAGACTCAGATGATGATGAGTTTATTTTACAATTATTGAGAAGTTGTTCCCCACCTTATGCAGCACGAGTCAGGTACAAGTACTAATACAGATCCTACATCTCCAAAGCCCATTGAAAATACACAAATACAAGTACAGGTTAACCATATTGTCCCTACCACCTCCACAAGTCAAACACCTATGCCACAGGTAGATATACCTATGACTTACCCAGACGTCCCTATTATAAATTCCACCTCGAGTTTAATGGTGCCAACAAGACAAGTTTCCCAAATGAGACAGGTTTATCAAAAGCCGACATTGAGACAATGGAGACTACATGTAATTTGATATCTCCAATGCAAGCTCAGACAATCCTGAGACACACCCCCCATAGCAGTGTCACTGACAAATAGGTCTGCATTGACAAGTCAGAATAAAGGAGTAATGTACCCTAGAGATCAAATTGTCCAACCAAGTCCAGGCGCTGTGTCAGTACCCATTACTATTGGTCCCGTTATACCATTGTTTGCTCATTGAAATAATAAGAGTAATGAACAGAAGATTTTGAATTTGAGTGTAGAAATGGAAAGATTCAATGTAAACACAGGAATCGAGACCCCAATGAAACAGACCTTTGAAATGACAGGTCCATTAATGACTTGAGTTATTCCAGGATCCCACCAAATTATCAGGAGAGACCAGACATAGGTTCTAACCTATTTTTGATTACACCAGAGACTCTGTGCCTAACGCTACAAGTGCACAATGTAAGTAATAGCAGTACCTCGTTACAAGATTTGACAGCCCAGCAATCAATCGAATGGCTGAAGAAGCTGAGTAGCACACCGGACGTGTGAGGAAGTCCATTGAATTTGGCCAGGCTTAAATTAGAAGTAGAAGAGTTAATTGAGCGAACAAATGGATTGAACAGACTCGACTCGTACAAAGAAGAGGAATTGCGCTTCTTCTGCAAACTCATTACCAACAAAGCAGGATTGATACATCAGAGATTAGCAGACTTGGCAGAGAAATATGACATAGAGATTGAGAAAATGAAGTATTTGAGAAGTAGTTACAGGTTAGAATTTGACTCAAAGGATATTGAAGACATGTAAATACAAGGAATGTATTCATATTAGTGAATTAATCCAGAGCATTCAGACATGGGGAGCATTTGACAAATGGGAAGGCAGATGGTTGAAGAAATGAGATAAAAAGAAAAGGGATTCTGTGAATTTCACTGCTAGCGTTCCGCAGACTGACGATCCAGTTAAAACATTACCAATGAGAGAAATTCCGGAAGGGAATTTTGTGCATGTCCCTTGGAGCAGAAGTGACATTCTGTCATGTCATAACGATTACCCCAGATTGAGAGAGAAGCCATTAGAATGGTACCAACAAACAGACAGGTTTGTGAAACGAGATCCGGCTTCAGGTGCACCATATCCTGATCTAATTAAATATTACCATGAGGTGGTTACATTTTTTAAAACGAGAATTTCTCCCAAGAATATCGATTGGCAGAGAACAGATAAGACAGCTAAAGAAGGAAAAGAGTCCATACATGTGTATTGTGAAATATTGTTGCAGGCATTCAAACATTTAAGCAGTAAAGAAACAATTGAGCCGAAAGACATTGTTCATTTTGTGTTTAGATTTGTTGAAGGACTGAGAACTGAGATTAGCCAGATGATTAAGTGTCATTTGATTTATTGGCAAGCAAAGCTGATTGATGAAGTACTGCAATATGCCAAATACTGTAGTGATGAGATTGAATTGAAGCAGAGAAAGTTGAAAGAGAAGGCAATGGTGATGCAGATTAACATTTACAAGAAAAGCAGATTGTGGCTGTGTATGAATGGTGCGCACTTCCAAAATATACGCAAAAAATTGGATCCAAAGTGTTTGATCATCAACTTCCAAATAATGTTCGAAAGAGTGCACAAGCTGTACTACACCCAGCCACAGGGTGTGATAGCTGTGAGCCCAAAGAGTCCACAGTTGATTGCATAGTAGAAGAAGAACCACGGCACATCGCAGATTTGAAGTGGTATCTTTTATTCCTCCATGATAAGTCTGATAAACAGTCAATCAAACATATCCCCAGCAAACAGGTAGCTGAGAAAGATGTCATCAAGCCAAGACAGTTCTTGTGTTCACATCAACAGCCAACACGTGTTTTGTCAAAAATGACTTCCTCAAGGCTATAATGCATAGATTGAATGAATGATATTCTGAAGTTAAGAGGAAAAATGTCCAAATTAGACGTTTATCTCTGTCCTAGGACTGTGATAAGTCTGGAATAAGGAAAGGGGTAAAGTAATGAGCAATAACTGAGAGCACTCAGTATAGGGTAAGAGGATATCCATTAATTAGGATAAAGTATTGTCCTACACCAATTGGAGTGAGAAAAGGGCCGGGAAGAACTCATCCCTGAGAGAAAGAGAAAGAAAAGGAAAACCATATAGAAGGCGTTTAATCTGACAAATGTGTAAGTGTCATTTGATTTATTGACAAGCAAAGCTGATTGATGAAGTATTGCAACATGCCAAATACCGTAGTAGAGAAGGCAATGGTGATGCAGATTAATGCGGCACAATCGGTAATGCAAGGGAATTTTCTGCAGCAGAGAAATGTATGGTTTCAGAATCAGGCGAAAGGTAGAGGTCAAGTTGGAAATGGAAACATGAATCATGGTGTTGATTTGAACACTGTAGTTACCCCGAATGATATGCAGGCCATGAAAAGGACATTACCTTGTCATGCTTGCGGTGACCTCGGACATTGGAAGTGGGAGTGTCGGATGCTAGGACAGGAAGGTGTTGCTCCACAGACTAATTAAATCAATCCTTTTACAAACATGAGAGGACCAAGAATGAGAGGTCAAACTTTTAATTTCCAGAACAATGTGAATCAGGTGCAGGGTCCTCAGCCCATGCAACAGATGCAAATGCCATGTTTACAGATGCCACAGCAAATACAACCCCATATTGAGATGGTACCTAGGCAACAAATTCAGGTACCTCAAGCCCCAATGGATCAGCAGCAGATGATGCTTCGTCAGCAGGGCACAGGTCAAAAGTTTAACATGAATAATAACACAGTACACCAATACCCATTACAGAGTGAGAATGAATTGAATGATGAGTTGATGCAAGAGAGTTCAGATGAAAAAGAATGTGTGTTAGCAGCTTCATTAGAAGTTGACCAAAAGGGCCCATATGTAAAGGGAAAGGTGACAAAGTCTCATTCTTAGGCGATACGGGAGCTATACAGCATACTGTGAGAAGTGCAAAAGTCTGTCACTTACCTCTTTCAGGGGAAACAGTGCACAATGTAGGAGTTGCAAACCAGTATTTGACAAACCCAATCACAGATTTTAGTTAAAATTGGAAATTTAAAGGATTAAACAAATTTGTAGTTTGTGATTCGAGTCTGGTTTCCTTATTAGGAAGGGACTTGCCATGCAAAACAAGATGTTCAATTACCTGTTCAAATGATGAAATTGCCATACAGACAAATAGTGATGATGAAGATGACCAGTCTGAAATAGCAGATTGTAACTCAGTAAATGAAGAATACCCCTTAATCAGTTTCTTTCCTGTCTTTACTGTACGAGATCTTCCTTCCGACTTACAGGGAACAGTTCAAATGAAAGTATGGGATTTTTCAAGGAACAACATTGGTCTAATCAAAGGAGTTGAGCCAGTTAAAGTCCCAGCCAAGCCAAATGCAATTTTCCCCTAATTCCCCAATACCACATGACACAGGACACTATTGAAAGGATTGCACCTATAATTACAGAATTTGTAACGCAAGGCATTCTAAAAGAAGTGTTGAGCAGCCCATGTAATTCACCTATAATGGGGTTGCGAAAACCATGTAGAAAGTTTAAGATAGTTCAGGATTTGAGGAAAATCAATGACATTGTGATTAAATGTTGTCCAGTAGTGCCATATCCAGCGGGGATATTATTTCAGATCCCATGTGGTGCTGAACAGTTCACTATCACAAGCATTCTTTTCTGTGCCTCTTCACAAGGATAGCCAATTTCTTTTCTGTTTTAAATTCCTTGATTTCATATATTATTGGTGCAGAATTCCTCAAGGTTTTTCAGAGCCAATGTCCATTTTTAATCAGATACTGAAGAAGAATTTGGAGTCATTTGAAAGGCCTTTTCCATCGACATTGGTTCAGTACATTGATGCTTTGTTGCTCACTTCAAAAAAAGGAAGCATGCAGGCAAGATACTATTGCCTTACTAAATCATTTGGGGAAGAACGAACACAAAGTGTCCCCAGGCAAAATTACAATACTGTCAAAAAGAAGTGAAATATTTGGTACACCAAATTGAGGGGGGAGCTAGAAAGATTTCCAGAGAGAAAGTCACTGCTATATTGCAGTTGAACCCCCCAGTTACACAAAGAGATGTCAGAATGTTTTTAGGAATTGTAAGCTATTGTTGCCAGTGGACTCCCAAATAGGTTACTGATCCCTTAGAGTTAGACCAGGATTGTATGAAAGCTTTCACTGAGTTGAGAGAGAGCTAGTGTAAAGCCCTAGCTTTGGGAACGCCTGACTACACAAAACCATTCATGTTGTTTTGTCATGAGCGTGATGCATGTTCTTTGTCCGCCCTGACACAGGTACATGGTGGTGTAAACTGCCCCGTAGCATATTTTGCAGCTACTTTGGACCCAGTCGCAGCAGCGTTATTTGGCTGTTTGTGAACTGTGGCAGCAGTTGGATTGAGCCTCACTCAGAGTGAGAGCATTGTGATGGGACATCCCTTAACTGTTTTGGTCCCTCACTCCATTGAAGTTTTGCTTACCCGGACAAAAACACACCACCTCACAAATGCAAGATTGACCCAATATGCAACTGTGATTTTGGGTTCTCCAAATATTACTCTGAAAAGGTGTACAGTGCTTAATCCAGCAACTTTGCTTCCAAAAGAGAATGTTGAAATTGACAGATTGAAAGATGTCGAGCATGACTGGAAGTAACTGATTTGTGCACAAAACTGTTAGAAATGGGGTCTTTGGTTCGCGGTCAGGTTGCCCTCGTCCAAGCAAGGACCCTCACTCTAGTCAGGGTAAAGGAGAATCACCCTCAATTAACCCCCGCTTACCCCCTTGGTAGCTTGCCACAAGCAGGCAGTCTTAACTCCAGAGTTTAGGTGTAAAGTATTTGTACCAACACACACATTAACTCAGTGAAAACAATACAAAAGGACACAACACAGGTTTAGAAAAATAGAAAATATTTATCTAAACAAAACAAGACCAACATTACAGAAATCCAACATATACAAGTCAACTCATTATTTTTAAAAGCAAAAGAGTCTTAAATCCTTTTATAAACAGGTAAAACCCTGTTAGCATTGAAAAGTACCTGGGTAGCGTCAAAATAACATGCACGGGGGCGAGTGTGTGTTGAAAAAGGTAAGCGGTGTGTCGATTTCTCACCCACAAGCGAGACCGTGCATCATTTCTCCTTCTCCGGTCGTGTTGGCGTGCATCGTTTTTCCTCTCCGCAGGAGAGTGATGCGTCGATCCGGGCAGCACTTGGGTCTGGGCAGGCGTTGCATCGTTTTTCCACGCCCATCAAGGTTTGCGTCCAAAATCCTGCCGCACGGTATCAGCGAAACTACGCAATGTGGGTTGCGATGTTATCGGCCTTCATCAGCGGGCGTTGAGCATCGTTTCTCCATCCGCGATGCCGGTGGAGCACCGATTTCTGCTGCGAAGCCAACGGTGCATCGTTTTTCAGCTCTGTCTTGGAAGGTGCATAGATATTTTCCTCACACGGCGGTCTGTGCATGGATTTTCAGTCTTGGTCTGCCAGTTTCATCTTCCAAGGCCCCAGGAACTGGATAGGGCACCACTTGGCAGGGCAGGAGTCTCAGCACAGAGTCCAGGTGCTGGCAGGAGAAGTCTTTGATGGCCCTGAGACTTCAACAATAGACGGCAAGCTCAGGAGAAGCCCTTGGAGATTTCTTCACAAGCAGGAAGGCACACAAAGTCCAGTCTTTATCCCCTTGCACAGGCAGAAGCAGCAACTGCAGGATAGCTCCACAAAGCACAGTCTCGGGCAGGGCAGCCCTTCTCAGCTCTTCTCCAGGCAGAGGTTCCTCTTGATGTCCAGAAGTGATCTAAAGTCTGTGGTTTTGGGTGCCCTTCTTATACCCATTTTGGCCTTTAAAGCTGGCTTACTTCAAAGGAAAGTCTCTCTTGTTTGTGAAATCCTGCCTTGCCCAGGCCAGGCCCTAGACACACATCAGGGGGTTGAAAACCGCACTGTGTGAGGGCAGGCACAGCCCTTTCAGGTGTAAGCGACCACTCCTCCCCTCACTCCTAGCACAGGTGGCTCATCAGGATATGCAGGCTATACCCCAGCTCCCTTTGTGCCACTGTCTAGAGAGAGGTGCAAACAGCCCAACTGTCAAACTGACCCAGACAGAGAATCCACAAACAGGCAGAGTCACAGAATGGGTTAAGCAAGAAAATGCCCACTTTCTAAAAGTGGCATTTTCAAACACACAATCTTAAAACCTACTTTACTAGAAGATGTATTTTTAAATTGTGAGCTCAGAGACCCCAAACTCCACATGTCTATCTGCATCCAAAGGGAATCTATGCTTGAATCATTTTTAAAGGCAGCCCCCATGTTAGCATATTAGAGAGATACACCTTGCAACGGTGAAAACTGAATTTGGCAGTATTTCACTGTCAGGACATATAAACCACATCAGTATATGTCCCCCCTTAAACATACACTGCACCCTGCCCATGGGGCTACCTAGGGCCTACCTTAGGGGTGCCTTACATGTAAGAAAAAGGAAGGTTTAGGCCTGGCAAGTGGGTTCACTTGCAAAGTCGAATTGGTAGTTAAAATCTGCACACACAGACACTGCAGTGGCAGGTCTGAGCCATATTTACGGGGCTACTGATGTGGGTGGCACAACCAGAGCTTCAGACCTACTAGTAGCATTTGATGTACAGGCCCTGGCACCTCTAGTGCACTGTACTAGGGACTTACCAGTAAATCAAATATGATATGCCAATCATGGAAAGCCAATTACATACACATTTTATACAGGAGCACTTGCACTTTAGTACTGAATAGCAATGGTAAAGTGCCCAGAGTAAAATAAAACAGTAAAAACAGAGTCCAGCACACATCAACAACCTGGGAAACAGAGGCAAAAAGTTAGGGGAGACCACGCCAAGGATGAAAAGTCTAACATAAACCTAGACCTGATATTCGAGATACCCGATTGGATGAAATTTACAAAAAAAAAAATCTTGATGGTTCCTGTTTAAGAGACAACATTGGAACACTAAAAGCAGGATATGCTGTGTGCACAATTTCTGGAATACTCAAAGCTTCCTCGCTTTGGGGAGGGTATCCGGCACAAGTGGTTGAATTGGTGGCTCTTACTAGAGCATGCCATATCTCTGCACAGCTTAAAGTTACCATTTATACAGACAGCCAGTATGGATTTGGAATAGTGCACGACTTTGGCCAGCTATGGTCACAGAGAGGTTTCATTACCTCTTCCGGTTCGCCTGTTAGAAATGGTGACAGAATTTATGATTTGTTACAAGCCTTACAAATGCCTGAAAAGATTGCTGTGGTGAAATGCAATCCACACCAGAAATTGCAAGATTTTGTGTCAATGGGAAATGGGTATGCAGATCAAGTCGCAAGGTTTTGCGCATTGAATTGTATATCTTTCATAGACAAATGCCAAATGTTACCTGCAGAAGAAATTTGTATAAATTACTCTTTGACTGTTGTAGATACCTTGGAAGAGCCTCTAGGAAAATGTTAAGAAGGAAGAGAAGAAAATGTGGGTTAAATTGAAATGTGTACAAAAAGAATATGATGTATGGGTGATATGGGAGGGCCAAATAATCTGTTGACTGCAAGGGCTAGATATTATCATGGTCAAGCACATGTTGGGAGGGATGCCATGAATCGCACTTTCAAGCAGTTTTGGTTTAATCCAAAGTTTAGACAGGTTGCCAAAGCAGTTTGCCAACAGATGAATGTGGGTAAAAGGACTGTGGTAAACAGGAGCCACATCGGGAGAGTGGGAGATCCATTTAGCAGAATGCAGATGGACTTCATTGAGATGCCTGTGTGTGGAGGATTGCAATATGTGTTGGTGATTGTTTGCATTTTTAGTCACTGGATTGAAGCCTTCCTCACATGTAGAAATGACTGCCTTACCATAGAAAAGTTATTGTGTAGGGAAGTGATACTCGTTTTGGCTTTCCAGTCTCTTTAGAATCAGATAGAGGAAGTCACTTCAATAACAAAGTAATTAAATTGCTATGTTCAGCCTTAAACATTGAGCAGAAGTTACACTGTAGCTACTGCCCTGAAGCATCATGACTTGTAGAGAAAATGAATGGTACCCTGAAGTCACGACTTGCAAAATGTGTATGTCCACAAACCTGAAATGGTCAGACCACTACTGTTAGTTCTGATGAGGAACACCCTAGGCAGGAAAACTGGACTGTCGCCGCATGAAATACTCATGGGTAAAGGAATGAGGTTGCCAGTGGTTCCTGCCAATGCTCTCGTGAACATAACAGATGATATGGTTATGGACTACTGCAAGGGTCTAGCTGATGTGGTTCGCTCTTTTTCTCATTGGGTGGAAGCAACAACTATGCTGTCATCCCAAGATCAGAGTCACAAACTGAGAGCTGGAAACTGGGTTGTGATCAGAAAACACACGAGGAAGACTTGCTTTGAGTCACTGTGGAAAGGTCCTCACCAAGTAGTACTGGTTACTACTACTGCTGTGAAGTGTGCAGGAGTTCCTAATTGGATTAATTCCAGTAACACTCTGAAAGCACCCTGTCTTTTGGACAACGAAGAAGAGTTGAGACTGCCAACTACATCCACACAAGCTCCAGAAGCAGACAAGGAAACTGGAGAATCAGAAACAGATTCTGAACAGACAGAGGAAAATCCAGACACTTCTGTAAGAGACGAGACTGAGCACTTACAGGAAAGTGACATTGGAAAGCCTGAACTAAGGCTACAGGAGAGTCTAATCAGAGGAGGCTCTCCCAGAAGCAGACAATCTCGAAAGGCAAGCAGAGCAACCCACAGACCCAGTGGAGGGAGTTGAGTTTAATCAAAGCCAAACAGGTATGATTCTTCCACAACCAGTTGCAGGTACTTCAATGCAAAATCCCGCAGAACAAGGAGAAGCTGTAAACCCAGCACTGAAGAAAGAATTGATAAAGGAGACAAGTGGCCTAGATTACAAGCAAAGAGAAAAGACTCAGTCACATTGCCGACAATCGAGGAAGAAATAGACACCACAAGAAAAGAAGATTTGAGGGATGAAGAATTAAGTGGAGATTGAAGACTGAAAAGGAAAAGAATTGCAATTGAAGGTATGCAGGTCCTGAATGGGCATATGCAACAACTGGTGATTGGCAAAGTGAATTTCCGTCATTTTATTTTCATCGTGAAATTCCAGGTAAATACTCTGGCACATGAAGGTGGTCCATGAACTGAACTGTGAAAAAGATTCTGTAAAACTGAGAAAAGAAAGAGACATTAAAACAATCTGAAAAGACTTTTGAAATAAACTGATTTGGACAAGCTACCAATTTTTGACAGAAGCTCTTGAAAAGAGACTGAAAGCTGTAAATAATTGCCAAGATGATTTTTTTTGTTTTGCTGCATAGTTGTTTATATATATATATATATATATATATATATATATTTCTACTTTCTGATTCTTTACAGATCATAAGTAACCATAACAAGCAGGCTAGAAACAATAGGTGTTGTAAATACATAGGTATTGGAATTAGTTGCAGTCTTCTATTAACAAAGTTCTCTAATCAAGAATACATACAGGATTTTTGTTCAAATCATGACTTAGGCCTTCATTATAACTCTGGCGGTAAATCCCGCTTACCGCCACGCTGACAGCCGCCAACTTACAGTGGCAGACATCTGTTCACCATATTATGACACACAAAAATCCAACAGAATTCAGCCACAGACACAAATTTGCCAGTCTAAAGGTCAGTGATAAACTGTCACGAGCTACTCGTTGTTTATGTCTTTGGCCCACTGGAACTGCAGAAGGGTCTTGGTTCTTGTAGGTTCTGCCTTGAACAAGGTAAGGGCAGCCCTTTCTGGTAATCACGGTGCTGCCGCCGAAAGAATGCCAAAAAGCAGTCCGTGCCCTCCAGAAGGAGTCCCAGAGGAAAAAACCCCAAAGGGAAAAACCTCTGAAGCAGGAACTCCCTGGAACAAAAAGAAGCAAAAAAATGAGCCTTCCGACAGGAAAAAACAACTGAAGAAGCTGGTACAGGCAAGGTAAATAACTGGAGCAAAATTAGCAGGAGCGAAGATCACCACCAAAGGAAGTGTTGCAGCTCAAGGAGAACTAGAATCACTCACCTTATATACCCAAGAACAGGAAATGACCAACAGGAAGTAGAAAGTCACCAGATTGGATTGGGAAAGAAACATAGGACCATATAGAGAAAAAGGGTCCTAAGGCATGCAGGGACATGCTGGGAAAAAGGAAGAACTTGGTTGCTGAATGCAAACATAAAAGCACAAGGAAAAGAATAAAAAGAAGAGAAAAGAAGAAAAAAGGATAGGCTCCCCAGGTAAGTGAGGGTTGGGGGGGGTGCCACAGTATTATTGAGGGCGCGCCGCACCCAAGACTCACCAAGGCCCCATACCCACTCCGGGGCCTCGTGGAAGAAAGTACATAACAATAGGAGCATTGTTCTGTTGGCGTATCGGTGTAGGTTTTGATACCAGCAGTTTATGTCGCATCCCACGGACCGCAGCGCGAGCCGAGCATTCGTCTCAGGGTGCAGTTTGTAGCAGCCGGCCGTGCTGCGGTCCGAGCTGAATGCTCGGCTCGCGCTGTGGTCCGCCGCGGCACGACATATACTGGCGGTATCAAAACCCACACCGATACGCCTACCACATTATGACCCACGAATCACCATTGCGGACATTCATGGCGGTATACCATTGGTGGTACATACCGCTGCGCTCACAATGGACACCCGCATACAAATCAACACTACATTGAACAATTCAAACAACACACACCTGACACCCATACACACACCACACCATTATAAAACACACACACCCACAGTACCCACAACCCTTTACGAATTCAAATCATTGGCACCAGAGAGACACCAAGACCACTGACACAACTAGAGCCACACACTACTCACACCCATACACCACTCACACACTCCACAGCACACACCCCAACACAATACCCAACACACCCTCACTAACACACATCACACAACACTCATGGCACCACAAAGACACTCCCGTTTCACAGAGGAGGAGCTAACGGTCATGGTGGAGGAAATTGTCAGGGTATCGTGGACAGGGTCAACGCTGTGGGACAGCACCCCAGAACAAGGGATGACATCAGGAAGAGGTGGAACGACATACGGGGGAAGGTACGTTCCATAACAGCAAGACACCAGCTTGCCATACAGAGGACTGGCGGTGGACCCCCACTTCCTCCCCCACAGCTAACAGCAAAGGAGGAGCAAGTCTTGGCATTACTGCATCCTGAGGGCCTGGCCGGAGTCGTAAGAGGACTGGACTCTGATAAGTCACCTAATCCCAATGCCAAGCCCTGCATGCTGTACCAATGCATGGACACCCCTCACAGCCCTGCATGGACACCCATCACTAAAGCATGCACAGCATAGAGAACTATCAATCCCACTATACAGCAACATACACAAGTATAAGCTGGCAGGGGAACACCAACCATAAAGTGGAAGCCAGGGATGTACAATATGTCATACACATTAACCCTAACACATCATTTACATCCCCACATGTACCCCAGCCAATGTCACCAGAGAGGAGGTGCCAGCACTATCCAGTCCCCCAACTGAAGAGGCCCACAGTGATGACAGTAACTCTGGACTTCAGGATCTAGCCAACTTACCTGGCCCATCAGGGACCACTGGACAGCTGGTTACCCAAGCCCAGTCACACACCACCAAAGGGCCTCCCCCTTCAGGAAACACCACCACAGCACCCACCTAGCGTACCCACACCTCTGTCCCCAGGACACGTCAATCAGCAGTGTATCCACCTGTACAGGGACCCCAGGCCACACCTCGCACAAAAGACAATCAGGGACCCGGGGGCAGTGGCAGTGGGCACACCGTTCAGTGGACAGAGGCACAGGCCAACAGGGAAACTGCTCCCCTTCCAATGTCCCCTTGTACAGTGAACCTGTACTACAAACAGAATGTAACAATACCCTGGACTTTCCTCCATCATCACCCCATCCCATTGACCTTTCCCCCTCTGTATATTAGCATTTCATTAAACGCCCTTTGACAACATTTGATTTAGAGTATGTCATGTATATCAAATATGTATTGTTTGAAACAGGTACAACCATTGCAAATGAACTGTACATAGAATGAGCATAGATTTAATGACCTGTAGCTGGCTGTAGTGATCACACCAGGAGTATTTTTCAAATCACCAACATCTGCAAAATGAATAGCCAGAGGGAACCGTAAGGGGGCATTGAATTGGGAATTACCAACATGCCAATGCCACACAGATTACAACCAAAGTCATTGAAATGTAAATTGACACTGCCTTACCTGTGTGTCATTGGAAGTACTGACAGATTCCTGATGTTCTGTTGTCCTCATCTTCATCCTATGCCTCCTCATCCTCACTGTCCACAGGGTCAGCTGCTGCCACAGGGCAATCTCCAGTCTCCTCTTCCTGCAGAAAAGGCACATGGCGTCTGAGGGCCCGGTTGTGCAACATGCAGCATTCCACCACTATCTGGCAGACCTTCTTAGGTGAGTAGCACAGGGATCCACCTGTTAGATGGAGGCACCGAAACCTAGCATTCAGGAGGCCAAAGGTTCTTTCAATTATCCTTCTGGGTCACCTATGTGCCTCATTATAACATTCTTCTGCCCTTGTCATGACATTCCTCACAGGGGACAGCAGCCATGATAGGTTTGGGTACCCAAAGTCAACTGCAATTATTGAGGGACAACATTTAGCCACACACTATCCTATACGGCCCACACCATACCCATACACCAACATATACTGAGTGGGAACCAGGGCTCACCTATTAGCCACACCCTGTGCCTCTGTAGTTGGGACATCACATTTGGGATGCTGCTATTCCTTAGGACAAAGACATCATGCACCGACCCAGGATACTTAGCATTGACGTAGGAGATGTACTGGTCCGCCAAGCACACCATCTGCACATTCATGGAGTGGAAACTCTTACGATTCCTGAGCACCTGTTCATTCTGGCATTGGGGGGGAGAACAAATGTAATATGTGTTCCATCAATTGCCCCAATAATATTGGGGATATGTCCTATTGCATCAAACTCGGCCTTCACAGTGGCCAAATCCTCAACCTGGGGGAATGCAATGTAGCTGTACATATGTTTCATCAGGGCAGACAACACTCTTGTCAGCACTATTGAGAACATTGGCTGTGACATTCCTGCTGCCAAGACCACGGTCACCTGGAAAGACCCAGTTGCCAGGAAATGGAGCACTGATAGCACTTGTACAAGAGGGGGGATCCAAGTGGGGTGACGGATAGCAGATGTCAGATCAGGCTCCAATGGGCACACAGATCTGTGATTGTGGCCCTGTCCAGTCTATAGGTGAGTATTATGTGCCTGCCCTCCAGTGTAGCCAAGTCCACTATGGGTCTGTACACGGGGGTATGTCTCCATCTCCTATTCATCAGCAGGGGTAAGAATCTAAGGGACAAAAGAGTGAGGAGCCTGTCACAAACTGAACAATTGAGCCACACCAGTAGTTTGCATTCTGTGAACTTGTAATGGGTCAGTTTGATTTGTCCAGTATGTTCCTATTTCTCCTGTGACGCAGCATTATTCAATAGGCACCCCCCTTGAAATGGCATCTGCCTGTCCTGTGTGGAGGGACAGGTGGAAGTGACGTAATTCCGCTGATATCGTGCACCGTGGCGGGAGGCGGTCGGGAATGGGCATGCAAATCCTCATTGGTTAATATTGGGCCCTATGGGGTACAGTGGCCAAAGGGGGATCTACGCCGGTGGTGACGGTATGCACCGCCGCGGACGTGACCACCATTTTATATCTGATTCCTCACTTGTTACCTGACGTTCCATAGGAGAGGACCTACACTGCATGTGCTGCTGTGACCTGTGTCTGGAACCTACTATGGCCCGTGTGACTGGGGAAAGGGCCCCAGCCTTCACTTCGGAGGAGTTGGAGCGACTGGTGGGTGGGGTCCTACTCCATTACGGACTGCTGTATGGGCCTCCGGACCAACAGATGAGTACACTGTGGGCACGATGCATGTGGTATGGATATGTGTATGAAGGCATTGTGTAAGGGGGGATTATCTGTTGGTGGTGTACATGTTGTGAGCTGGCCAATGTATGTGCCAATGGTGATGGAAAGGGGTATGGTGGGCCATGTGTGTGACAGGCTGGACTGTTTGTCTTATGCTGTTCTCCTGTCTGTCTTGTCTCTGCAGGTCAGCGCCCATCAAAAGAAAGGTATATGGCGTGCCATCGCCAAAGGAGGTGTGGACCCTGGGGATCTATGGCAGGCGGAGCACCCACTGTCGCAAACTGTGGGAGGACCTGAGACGCTGGTCAAGGAAGACTGCAGCGGCCCAGCTGGGGATGGCCTCCCAACGATGTAAGGGGTGTCTGTCGAACCTTGACCCCCCTGATGGCCCGCATACTGCGGTGGTCAATCCAGAGCTGGATGGGCGCTTGAGGGCAACACAGCAGCCACAAGGGGGTGAGTACAGTGGCTATCATTACAGCTTACGCCTGGTGGGGTTGTATCTGGGTGGTGGTTGTGTGTCCTTCAGTGCCCCTAGGCCAGGCCAGACATAGCAGCATAGGTCCTCTGGTGGCTAAGGGTCTGAATGGGAAATACTGCCTACCTAGGTTGTTAGCCTCCACTACTGGTCAGGGCTGCGTGGGTCCCAGGTGTGCTGCAGTTGGCGGTGTGTGCTCCTCCTCATGCCTTGGTGGCTAGCAATATCACTGGTAGTGCAATGCATAGTGCGTAGGCCTGTTCCCTGTGTGTGAGGGTACTGTGCACACCAACGGTGGTGTCGGTGCAGTCATTGACCCAGTATATCCTTTATCTCTCTCCCTCTCTTTCTTGTTTTGTCATCCTGTCCTTGTATGCATTAGCATCATCTGGCAGAGCAGCAGAGGCACCAGCGACAGAGGGAGCTGCATCCCACAGGACCCAGGAGGCAGAGTCCACCAACGCTGAGGGTACCAGTGGGACGGAGGGCGAGGGGAGCACCACAGCGGAGACTGGAGGGGACAATACAGACACTGATATCTCCTCTGATGGGAGCTCCATGGTGGTGGCGGACACCTCTGTGATCACCCAGGCTACCAGTACAGCCACCACCCCCCTACCAGCACCGCCCTCACAGCAGCCCCTCAGCGAGTTGCCCGTGCCCGCTCACCCAGGAGGGTGGGCATCTCCGCTCCAGGCACCTAAGGCCCTGCCCCAGTGAGCCCTGCTGCCCTGAATGACGAGGCTATCGACCTCTTGAGATCCAGCTCTGTGGGGCAGTCAACCATTGTGAATGCCATCCACGGGCTGGCAGCCCAGATGCAACAATCTAATGTATTTCTGGTGGGCATTCACACTGGATTGGCGGCCCAACAGAGATCGATTCAGGCTCTGGCCTCCTCTCTGATGGCAGCCATTGTCCCTGTTTCTACCATCCCCACTCCAACTTCCACTTCCCAGTCCCATTCTCCACAACCCCAACCCATCCCAAGCACACAGCCAGATGAGCATGCACACAGGACAATACCCAAGAGTGTCACAGGCAAACACAAGGAACACACTTAATCCCACAGGCACTCACAAACACCATCCAGTTGCAGACACACCAGCATCCACTATTTATACTGTCTCCCCCTCTTCTTCCTCCTCCACCTCCCACCCAGTTACATCCACACTCGCACCTGCATGCATTACATCATCATCCACTACCTGCATCATTACCACACCAAGCAGAACACACACCTCACTGGCAGACACCTCCACAACATCCATGCACACATCCCCTGTGTCCTCTCCCACCGTGTCTGCCCCCCCTCCCAAGGTACACAAATGAAGGCACTCAGACACCCAACAGCCATCCACCTCACAACAGCATACAGCTCATGCACCTGCACCCCAATCCAGCAGACAAACACCTCCAACAACCACTCCCTCATCCTCCATTCCCATCACTTCTCCCTCTTCCCGCCCCAATGTCCCTAAGAAGCTTTTCCTTTCCACCATTGACCTCTTCCCTACCCCTCCCCCCAAGCACCTCAGCCACACAGTCTACGGGACCACTTCCATCTGCACCTACTCGTGGTGGGAAGGAGTCCAGGCCACAAATCCTCAAGGGGAAGGAGCCTGTACCAGCCAGCAGAAAGGCAAAGGAGCTTGCACCAGCCAGCAGAAAGTGGAAGGAGCCTGCACCATCAAGCAAGTAGGGGAAGGAGCCTGCACCATCAAGCAAGAGGGGGAAAGAGCCTGCACCCTCAAGCAAGAAGGGGAAGGAGCCTGCACCAGCAGCTGTCACAAAGCCCCCACCACCAACCGTGGTTGTGCAACCATTAGTGAGTGCAGGGGCTGAGCAGGAGCCTCCTACTGCCTACACCACCACCACAGTGCAGGCATTGCAGGGTGCAGGGGCTGAGCAGGAGCCTCCCACTACCTCCACCACTACCACAGTGCAGCCGGCACCGCCGGCGGATGCAATGTGATCCAGCCTCCATGGGCTGCTGTGTGGTCTGTCCCCTCCAGAACCGGTGGGGAAGACACCCACTCAAGAGACTGTGGCCTTGCACTCCCGAAGAACAAGCACAGGGCATGTTGCCCCCTCCAGAGCCAGTGGGGAAGACACCCACTGTAGAGACTGTGGCCTTGCACTCCCTAGGACCAAGCAAAGGGCATGTTGTCCCCTCTAGAGCCAGTGGGGAAGACACCCACTCGAGATACTGTGGCCTTGCACTCCCCAGGACCAAGCACAGGGCATGTGGACCCCTCCAGAACCAGTGGTCTTGTTTCTGCCTCCGGCTGAGGTGCCCCCCTCCCCTTGAGGTGCCTGCCTATTTTGCCAACTGATGCCCCTGCAGTGTTCTCTCCATGTTGATGCAGGTAGCAAGTGGGGCCTTGGACTCTGCCTTTGGCCAAGCGGCCCACGCAAACTGAGGACTGGGCAGTGGCCCCTTTCTGTACATTTGTACATATTTGTTGCATTGGCATATTTATTATTTATACTGTGGTGAACTTGTTACAGTCCCTTTTGTCAATTCCTGTAGTCCTTGCATTATTCATCTGATTTAGGGGATTAACTTGTTTTCTTGGGCAGCTGGTTATGTGTATGGTGTGTGCGTGTGTGGGGTGTGTGTTGTACGTCTGTGTGTCACTGTCGTTTTCCTCCTCCTCCCCTCCCTTGTGTGCTAGGCGGCTATACTCACCATCATCATCTGCGCCGGTGTTTGTGATGGAGCAGGACGTAGAATATCATCGGGAAGACTTGCAATTCTGGTTTCATGGCGGCGTGGTTCTTCCCTGTGTCTCAAATGGTGAGTCCTTTCACTTCTGTGCAGTGTTTCGGCCAGGCTCTTGATGTCGTTGGCACCGCCCCGGAAAAGGTGGCAGATTGTCTGGTCATATTGTGGTGGGAGGAACTTTGCCTTCCGTCTGGCTGTAGGTGGCTACCACCGTGTTGCCTGTTGTTTCCGCCCTGGCGGTCGGTGTGGTACACTGGCTGTCTTTCGGAGATCTTTCTGCCATGGTCATAATTTGGTGGTAGTTACCGCCAGCCTGTTGGCGGTATTACCGCCACTTTATCACTGACCGCCAGGGGCCTAATGAGGGTCTTTGTGTTTTCCTTTGATCCTATTATTACATACTTGAGAAGCTTGACTAGGGAAAATAATATAGAATTAGTGAGAGGTTTCTTTGAACCTATATTGACACTTGGCACAGCTTACGAGCACAGGAACAACCTCACATTCTTGCTTTCACCAGTAGAAAAGAGTTTCTTAGATCAGAATGATGACAGAAGAATGGCATTAAAGGAGAAATTAGATATGGGCTTAGTGAAAAGGACATTTGGAAATTACTATGCATTTAGCGACACAAGAGAAATTAGCCTTAGATGCGCAACATGTACAGTAGCTTTGTATATACAGGACACAATCCAGGACAGATACTTTGTTTGTGGGAACGAGTGAATGTAGACAAGAGTTTCTCTTCCAGAACAAATGGACTTTCATGCTAAATGGACAAGACCCAGCGATTCCAGGGATTTATTACATTTGTGGACCAAATGCTTATTACCGTCTTCCAAGACGATATTATGGCACATGTAATTTAGGAATTGTGTTCCCAAAGATTTATCAACTTGAACATCTAAATGAGGCACCTAAACTGAATAGATTACACCTTGCTAGACCAAAGAGAGTCTTATTCTGGCATAATTGGAGATATAATTGGAGCTATTATTCCCTAGGTGCGAGTTATTCTAAATTCCATGAAAATTTGAAAGTTGTCTACTATTGTGGAGAAACTGCTGACTAGTTTTTCAGGAGCCATGGTCCTGATGGACACTGAAATTGCTGTGGTACGATCTATGACTATTCAGAACCACCTTGCGTTAGACATCCTTTTACCAAAGGAGGGCGGAGCCTGTAAAATGGTGAAATCGCAACATTGTTGCACATATATTCCAGATAATAGTAGAAAGATTAAAAGCTTTATTAACAATCTGACTAACATTAACTCTAACCTAAATGTTCTAGAGGAACCTGCAGTTTGGGAAAAAGTTGGCAAAGGTTTTACTTCTGTGGGAAATTGGCTGGGCAACCTAGGGAAAGGTATAATTGTGAAAGTAATACAGATAATATTTATTATTATAACTTGTATCATTGGCTTATGGGGAGCTCATAGATTGTACACTGTAATTAAAAGGAAGAAAATGAAAAATGATCAGAGGAGGGAAAAAATTAAATTAGAAATGAGACGTAGATATTTTGAGGAACATTGGAGAAAGAAAAGAAATGTGAAACATTGTCATGAAACAAAATTTTAGATTAACAAAAATTGTGTTAAATGATGTAAGGTGTGATGACACATTTAGTCATCATCATCATCATCAATTTACTTTATTCGGTACAAAGAAGACCATAAAAGACATCCAATACATAAAACATACAAGTTTCTTGGTCATATAATTACTAAAAACATTATTAATACATATTTCGAATTCTGTAAGCAGCATATATAAAATTTAACATGGCCTGAATTATATCCACATTTCCCAAGTTATGTATGTATAAATAAGCAAGCTGGCTAGTTCTAATACTGTTTGATAAAAATAACGGGCGTAAAAACCTTTTTCTCTGGACAACATAAAGAGTGCAAAAAAGCATAAAGTGCAATGTGCTCTGGGGTGTCTTTCCGTCACAGCAACATGGGGGAAGATTCTTGAAGCAAGTTCCTCGCACTGGAAATGCTACCAAATAGTGTAATGTGTTTAAGCGTAACCTCGTAAGTAGGAACCTTTGTCGCTCAAGACTAATAGTAGTCAAATATAACTTTGGATACATTTGCTGTATCTGGTTTCTCACCTGTGTTCTACTTGTACCCGGGATTGATTCCGGGTCACGGCATTTCTGCCAGTATATATCGTTTACCTTTTTAATGTCCCGTTTTGTTAAAATGTCTGGTTTGAGAAAAAATTATCCTAGTCCTAAAGATAATAGGGAGAAGTGGACGTATCTGAGCCAAGGTATATCCGAAGATCGTGATAGAAGGAGACAGTCCTGAATCACCTTTCTGCAAAGAGAAGTTTCTAGCTTTGTCCAGATTTTTAACCATAATAATACGGGTTGAAGCTTAATGTAACTAGATATATGTCTCAAGCCTACTTCTTCATTACAGAACATTGTTGATGTGGATTGGGGGACTGCCAATAGCCTTCTTAAAAACTTATTTTCTGCAATCTGAAGGCTCGAACATTCTGCGTATCCCCAAACCCCGGCTCCAAATGTCGCAATAGAAAGACACATTTAGTCATCAGAGGAGAGATTGTGAAAGCTAAATTAATAACTAATACATTTGCATTGATTAATAGCTAAGAATTTACATGAATTATGCTAATCCAGTGTTTTTGGAAAATGTGCCCACTTAAGTGGCCAGTATAACATGTACGACATTAATAAAGAAATAACATTAACTGCTTAGAAATAAACTGCACATGTAGAATAAGATATATTAGTGGACCATATAAAAGTTTTAATAATATGTATTTATTTAATTTTATTAGGCATAGAGTAATTGTGAAATTACTAGTGAATTATTAGTCGACAAGGCCTCATGTTCAGCTTCATGGCATAAAATACATGTTCGTAAATGTTTTGTAAAAGCAGAGAATTAACACTTATCCATTGTTCACACAGTACTGACCAAACAATTTATAAATGTCTTCAACTTTCTTGTGAGAATTGTCCGCTGAAATGTAGTGTACTATCCATATATATACAATTGTATCCTTCATGCGTGAGAAACAAATGTTCTCAGGCCTGGACAATGCCTGCACTGACTCGAGTTATCATCGCAATTCAGAAGTTACCTGATGAAACTGGTGATGGGAACAGGAGAAGAGGAGCCAATCATTGATGTGTGAAAGACTGTCTAACTGTATCATACATTTGGGAATTACATTTTATTAGTTCTACTGTGAAAGCCCGATATTCTGACCAATGACAAGTTTGGAAAAAGCTTTATGGATTTTTAGTATATCCAGGCTACCCTTTACAAAAAAGTTCAGTCTATTCCCATTTTCTATCCTTTTAGCGGTTCCGTTCAAAGAGCAGCGGAGTTCCTGATGTCTTCTCTTTCTTTAACCCCATAGAGTAATTTCTGTTAAGGCTATTGATGCTGATTCCTTGGCTTGATGCCCTTTCTAAATTGGTTTAGTTAGCTTAAAGCCCAACTGTGGCTGAGCCCATCTCCTTCACTGTCCCATGCCACTGCTGACCAGACGGATGATCCATTCAGGAGAAGTATAACAAAATCTTATTGTTTCTGTTGTAGATTTTTGTTACCAACTGCTATTTTATTTGAGCCATAGTTAGATGTTTTCCAAATTAAAATTTCAATAAATTACTTTTGCATGAAGCTCAAACATGCTATTGTAACGCCGCGCTCTGACGCAGCGTCTCTTTCTCTCCTCGCGGGTGGAACGCACTACCGATATTCGGAGCGCCGTTCCCCGCGTTTTTAGCCTATGCTTTCTGGGAAGCATATATTTCGCTCCCGGTCGCACTACACTTACTTGTAGCCTTGTAACCTGAAGAAGGGTTTCATTTGGACCAAGGAGGCTGAACGCGCATTTCAAGAATTAAAGACAGCCTTTACCCAAGCACCCGTGTTGCGTCATCCTGACAATACCAAGAAATTTATTGTCGTGACTGATGCCTCAGACAGAGCTATTGGAGCAGTTCTGCTGCAGAAGCAAGACAATGATGGATTGGAACATCCTATCTTTTATCTGTCGCATATTCTATCAGAGGCTGAACAAAATTATTCTGTACTGGAACGAGAACTACTCGCTCTCAAAGTAGCTTGTAAGGAATGGAAGCATTTACTGATGGGTTCCAGAGAGCCTTTTGAAGCTAGGACTGATCACCGTAATCTCCAGTGTCTTCAGAGCTTTCAGTGTTGCAACAGTCGTCAGGCTCGATGGGCTTTCTTCTTTAGCCAGTAAGATTTTGTGATCACGTACATACCTGGTTCCCAGAAGTTAGTGGCAGACGCCTTATCCCGCAGATATCCTGACGTAGCCCAGAACTCCTCTCCACATCTTATTGAGTCTAGCAGGATCATCGGAGCTACTCAATCTTTTCAAGAACGCATTCAATCCGAGTACCAGTTTCTGTCTGCTTCAGAATAGGATAGAGTGACTCCTTTTTTGCAGAAGAAGGACAACTACTTCTATCATCAACATGCTATTTTCCTACCTACCAAGAAAGTGCAGACATAAGCTCTACAAATGTGCCATGATTCTCCTATAGCCGGTCATCGAGGTATCAGGAAGACCCAGGAGCTGCTTCAGCGATCTTTTTGGTGGCCTTCCCTAAAGACAGACACTGAAACCTATGTGTCAGCATGCCCAGTCTGTGCCCAGACTAAGACACCCCAAACTAAGGTGGCAGGTTTATTAAGACCTTTACCGGTTCCTTCCGCTCCTTGGTGCACTCTATCCACGGATTTCATATGCTCTCTACCTACCTCCTCTGGTAACCAAGTAATCATGGTAACTGTAGATTTATTCACCAAGATGGCCCATTTTTCAGCCTTGAAGAAACTACCAACGGCCCCAGAAATGAGTCGCATTTTTCTACGGGATTTTTTCACCTCCATGGTCTTCCTCAAGAGGTCATTTCGGACAGAGGACCTCAATATGATCACGTTTCTGGAGAGCCTTTTGTGCCTTCTTTAACATTGAGATTTCTTTATCCTCTGGTTTCCATCCACAAACGAATGGGCAAACTAAACGAGTAAATCAAGAACTTCAGCAGTATCTGAGATGTTACTGTAATGCCAAACAAAGCAATTGGTCGGAATATCTTGCTCTTGCCGAGTTCTCCTATAACAACACTATACATAGTGCGACCAAGACCACACCCTTTTATTGTACTTATGGATTTCATCCGAGGACTTTCACTACTGTTTCTCGAACATCCTCTTCTGTGCCTGCAGTCACTTCTTTTTCACGACAGATCCGTCGAATCCAGGGCCTACTTCACACAACTCTCCTAGCTTCAAAACAAGCTATGAAGCGAAAGGCAGATCGTTATCGGCAAGCAGCACCTTTGTATCAAGTGGGCCACAAGGTATGGCTTTCTTCCAGATTTCTCCCATCTCGGTTTTCCACCAATACGTTCAAACCACGTTTTTATGGACCCTATCGAAATTCGCACATCCTGAATCCTGTAGTTGTGCGTCTCTGCTTACCTTATACCTGGAGGGTTCATCCTGTTTTCCATGTGTCCCAGTTAAAACCCTTTGTTCCTGATCCTTACTATCGCCAGTTCCAACGTCCACCTCCTCTTTCTATCAACGGACAGCCTGAGTATGAAGTCCAAGAGATCTGTGATTCCAGAATTTTTTCAACGCAAACTACAGTTTTTGGTCCATTGGAAAGGATACCCCCTCAGTGACTGTTCTTGGGAGGATGCTTCCTCCGTCCATGCGCCCCGTTTGGTTCGCCTGTTTTTTGACAATCATCCTGACAAACCTGGTGCCTCGGGGAGGGGACCTACTGTAACGCCACGCTCTGACACAGCGTCTCTTTCTGTCCTCGCGGGTGGAACGCGCTACCGATATTCGGAGCGCCGTTCCCTGCGTTTTTTGGCTATGCTTTCTGGGAAGCATATATTTCGCTCCCGGTGGCGCTACACTTACTTGTAGCCTTTTTTCTTCTTTTGTTGTTGGTGGTAGGTTTTTTGTTGGTCCTTTTGCCTGTCTCTATCCATGTTGTGTCCATCTTGTCTTCTTCGTGTTTTTGTCCCAGCATGCTCTGTTTTTCTTTTATACTACTTCCTTTTTCTTATACTGGTCTATGGGCTTTTCCCAATCCAAGATGGTGTTACTTCCCTTTCCTGTGATGTCACTTCCCTTTTCTCAGTATGTAAGTCAGTCAGTCTTGTTCCTCCTTGCGTTGCAAACACTTCCTTATGGTTGTGCTGTTCGCTCCTGTTCTTTGTTCCAGCTTTTTGCCTTGGGTGATTTTTGCCTGTTCTTTGTTCCTGCTTTTGCCTTGGGTGATTTTTGCCTGTTCTTTGTTCCTGCTTTTGCCTTGGGAGATTTTTGCCTGTTCTTTGTTCCTGCTTTTGCCTTGGGATATTTTTGCCTGTTCCTTTTTTCCTGCCTTTTACCCTGGATATTGCCTATTTTTGTTTCCTGTTGTCAATTCCTGTTTTTTCTTGTTTTCCTTCAGGAGTTCCTGTTAGAGGTTTTTTCCCCAGTGTTGGGTTTTTTTCCCTCTGGGACTCCTTCTGGAGGGTACGGTCTGCTTTGGCGTAGCCTGTCAAGCGGCACCGTGGCTACTAGAAGGGGTCGCCCTTATCTGGGAATATCCAGGACCTGTAGAAGACTTGGTGTATTCGCCAATCCGAAATCCAGAGGTGAGAAGTCCAGCGCAGTACGTGACAGCTATTCTGATTGGAGGGTTAGTTAGAGTGTCATGTGCTTACAAATGTCATTAACCAAGGATTGATATTTTTCATCTGTTAAGTCTTGATGTATGCCATCTCTATTGTTCAGTTATTGATGTAACTGACTGTAACCCTTGAATGTTTAATGATAAATGCTTTGGTTAGATTGAGATAATTTTGCTGCTTCAGTAAGCCTGTGTTGTTTGTATATGTTTATCATTTAGTTTTTATATTAATTTCTGTGATATTAGCATTGTTAATCTAGGGGAATAAACTTTCTAACTTTATTAAAAGGTGTGGTTATTCATGGCCATATGGGTCATGGTGTGTAAAGTTTACTGACTCAAAGTTATATGATCATGAATTTTTGACTAAATTGTGTTGTCGTTGACACTCTAAGCGTAGTCAAAAGGTCCATCAAACCTCTACCACGCTCCCTTATAAGTAAATTAATAAAGACGAAATAAGGCCAAACGCGCACACAGTACTGTACTTCTTTTGTATGAGGAAGGGCTTACACTTCTGCTGCCCCTGCTTTACATACATTTTGCTAATGGAGACTTACAGAGCCATGATTTGTCTGTTTTGTGTTGGAGACATATACTGCTGCTTCCAATGCTGTATCTTTTTCGTGTGAGGCAGCCTGCACAGCTGCTGTCTGTGGTATACCTGTTTTGTGCCAGCGAGGCCTATTCAGCCATGTTGTTCTAGTTTTGCAAATAGAAGTCTGCACAGCTAATGCCAGTGCCTGTTTTTTTGCAGCTTGTGTAGCTTATTTCTCTGCTCTACTTTGTGACAGAAGCATGCAATGTTGCTTCCCATGCTGTACCTGTTTTGTGTGAGGATGATCTGCACAGCTTGCATCTATCTTATACCTGCTTTATGAATGAGGCCTGAACTGCTGTTTTTCTATGCTAAATGTATTCTGTGTAAAGTAGGTGAAAACAGTCATTCTTTGCTTGCTTTGTGATGGAGGCTTGCACTGCTGTTTCATTGCATTACTTGTTTTTTGTGATGCAGCCTGCACAGATGATTGCTTGCAGTACCACTTTTGTTTTGGACACTTACACTACTGCTTCCTAGCTGTACCTATTTTCTGCAAGGGAGGCCTACAAAACAAAACTACTTTCTGTGTTCTACCATTTTGTGAGGATAGTTTACAAAATTGTTTTCTATTATGTCAGGGCCAGACTGGGAACCCAAAGCAGTCCTGGCAAATTTTGTCACACCAGCCCCCAAATGTTGCAAAGCAAACGAGCATGATAACTACAATGGGGTTTGGGGCATATCCCCCAAAGAAAACTTGGGAAAAATGGGAAAACAGTGCATTCTACAACACATTTTTCATTATATATTCAATTGTATTGAGAGGGCGTGGCTGTGAGAGCCCTTATGGCGTACGCTTAAGTGTGCGACTTTGCTCTGGCCCGATAACATGCTGCTGATACCGGGGCCCTGGGGCACGCATCAACACCCCTGATTTCTTACCTGGCCTCAGAGAACCCCCAGGCTTCCGCTGGAGCTCCTCCATGGCAACGATGGCAGCATGAGGCCTGGGATACACCGCACGGCACAGATGACCACGGCCGAGTGAAGCGCGGCTGCTCCCGAAGCTTGTGGATCATGTAACACAGATCTTGTGGGCCGCAGCTACCGGAGAAGTACTGAGGGGTGGACGAAATAAGCATGGTCATAGTGGCACTGCAACACTAGGCGGACCGGGGCACAAAACTAGAGCTGGTAGCCCGGCGGAGGACTGACATAGAGTGTGGCTTAGGCGGGCAGACCTGCTGCTGAGCACCATCCCCTGAACCCTCGGGGACACTGCGAGGCCTGCAGGAGTGTGGGAAGGCGGGTGAGGACACAACTGTTTGCCGGCTTGCTGCCTCTGGGCCCAGACTGTGGCCCTGTTCCCAGTACTGGCGAGAGTGGGGACTCTGCCTGCTGCTGAATGGGCCGGTGAGACCTCGGAGAGCTCACAAGAATGCTCCTGAAAGAGCCGGGACCCGTTTAGGAAGGTAAGATTGCTCGGCAAAGTGACTTAGGTGGCGGTGGTGAGTATGCCTGGGGGAAGATGATCTGGTTGGGAGCTGATGAGGACGCTGCGGTCCTGCAGCTGCAAGAGCCTGAAACCCTTCACGGAGCTGCCCTGAGAGGGAATACCAAGCTACCCTCCACCCAACCATCCAGTGACTCAGCCTTGAAAAAGCACCCCACATCACACACCTGAGACTGGTGAGACAATACCTGACTGTCCCTGACACTCAACCCACTCTCTTTTGGGATGTCATCACACTCCATAACCAGGACTTCTATCTGGGGGGGGAACCCCTCTCCCAGTCACTCTCACCTAGAGTCAGTAGAGTTTCCCTCCCACCAGTAGGAATATGACTCCCCATGCCAGTTCCCCAGTCCACCTCAGGGACCCTGTGCATCACTGGAGCTACCTCATACCCCGAACCTCCTGGTGTGTGTTAACTCCCTCCTTCAAATAGGGCACCACATCTCTGGACATGTGCACTTCTTCAGCAGTACTGGATACAAGATTTTTGCTGCCACCATCTGAACTGGACTCAACCCTCATGGCTTCCAGCTTCAGCTCTTCACAGCTCAGCTCTTGAGCTGCCAACCTTTCTTTTTCCAGGGCTAAGGCTCACTTCTCCTCAGCCCTCTCAAGCTTTGCATCTAGCTCTTCCAGGCTCCGGATTCGAGCTAGGAGCCAATCATCTCTTTCTGTTCCCTCCTCAGGGCTACTGCCCTCCTCCTCAGAGTAGTCCTCCTCCTCAGACGTATTTGGTGGTGTTGCATGACAATGTTTCAACTCATACTGAAACAGAGCTGACTCAAAATCCTCCTTTCTGGATTCCTTGTTCACAGCCAGTCCCCTTTCCATGTAGAATGCTTTAAGCTGCCAATTTTTATAGATAAATAGGTGCCAGAAATTGACTTGCATTCTGCAAAGGCTTCACAACCAAAAACCAGAGTCCAAAAATATTAGCAATATTTCCAGGAGGACATCAGGGAACAAAAAGCAGAATCACAAGACAAGTAGTATGTGGTCGCATAGTAAGGTCTGAACTCAAAACAGTAGTGTACACTTAATCACTGTATGCCAAGTACAAATATAAGCCCAATCCCATTGCTGCTGCCAATGTTATAAATAGGGTCTTTGGTTGGCAATCAGGTTACCCTCTGTCCAAGCAGGGACCCTCTCTCTACTCAGGGTAAAAGAGAATTACCCTCAGCTAACCCCTGCTTACCCCCTTGGTAGCTTGGCATGAGCAGTAGGCTTAACTTCAGAGTGCTAGGTGTAAGGTATTTGTACCAACACACAGAGTAACTTAATGAAAACACTACAAAATGACACAACACAGGTTTAGAACAATAGAGAATATTTATCTAAACAAAACAAGACCAAAACGACAAAAACCCACAATACACAAGTCAAGTTATCAATTAAAAAGCAAAAAGAGTCTTCGTGTAGTTTTAAACGCACACTAACACTGTTAGCGTGAAAATGTACCTTGGGTGCGTCAAAAATAAACCTGCATCGTGAGTGTGTGTCAAAAAGGGCTTGTGATGCGTTGATTTACCTCACGAGCGAGACCTTGCATTGTTTCTCCTTTCAGCGGGTTGGGGTGCTTCGTTTTTTCTCTCTCCAGGAGAGCGATGCGTCGATCCGGTTAGCACTCTCAGGTCCGGGCAGGCTTTGTGTTGTTTTTACATGCCCAGCGGTACTTGCGTCGGAAATCCAGCCGCACAATCATCTGAAAACCACGCAGCACAGGTTGAAATCTCACCAGCCTCCGTCAGCGATGCTGTGCGTCGTTTCTCCAGCTCCGTGCGTCGTTTCTTCGGTCGCATTTCAGGCGAGCATCGATTTTCAGCTGTGAAGCCAGCAGCGCGTCGATTTCCCAGCCGCAGATCGGAGTCGCGTCGATCTTCCCCCCCCCCAACGCCATTCTGTGCGTGGATTTCTTCCTCTTAGGCTGCCAGCTTCTCCTTTCAGGGTCCCAGGACCTGGATGGGCACCACTTGGCAGAGTAGGAGTATCTCCAGAGACTACAGGTGCTGGCAGAGAGAAGTCTTTGCTGTCCCTGAGACTTAAAACTACAGGAGGCAAGCTCTAAATCAAGCCCTTGGAGATCTTTACAAGATAGAAGGCACAAAAAGTCCAGTCTTTGCCCTCTTACTCTGGCAGAAGCAGCAACCATAGGATAGCTCCACAAAGCACAGTAACAGGCAGGGCAGCTCTTTTTCCTCAGCTCTTCTCCAGACAGAGGTTCCTCTTGGTTTCCAGAAGTGTTCTAAAGTCTGTGGTTTTGGGTGCCCTTCTTATACCCATTTTCTCCTCTGAAGTAGGCCTACTTCAAAGCAAAGTCTCTCTTGATTGTGAAATCCTGCCTTGCCCAGGTCAGGCCCCAGACACTCACCAGGGGGTTGGAGACTGAATTGTGTGAGGGCAGGCACAGTCCTTTCAGGTGTGAGTGACCACTCCTCCCATCCCTCCTAGCACAGATGGCTCATCAAGAAATGCAGACTACACCCCAGCTCCCTTTGTGTCACTGTCTAGTGTGAGGTGTAACCAGCCCAACTGTCAAACTGACTCAGACAGGGAATCCACAAACAGGCAGAGTCACAGAAATGGTATAGGCAAGAAAATGCTCACTTTCTAAAAGTGCCATTTTCAAACACACAATCTCAAAATCAACTTTACTAAAATATGTATTTTTAAATTGTGAGCTCAGAGACCCCAAACTCCAAATGTCCATCCGCTCCCAAAGGGAATCTACACTTTAATCATATTTAAAGGTAGCCCCCATGTTAACCTATGAGAGGGACAGGCCTTGCAATAGTGAAAAACGAATTTAGTAATATTTCACTGTTAGGACATATAAAACACATTACAATATGTCCTACCTTAACCATACACTGCACCCTGCCCTTGGGGCTACCTAGGGCCTACCTTAGGGGTGTCTTACAAGTAAGAAAAGGGAAGGTTTAGGCCTGGCAAGTGGGTACACTTGCCAAGTCGAATTTACAGTTAAAACTGCACACACAGACACTGCAGTGGCAGGTCTGAGACATGATTACAGAGCTACTAATGTGGATGGCACAACCAGTGCTGCAGGCCTACTAGTAGCATTTGATTTACATGCCCTGGCACCTCTAGTGCACTTTACTAGGGACTTACTAGTACAACAAATATGCCAATCATGGATAAACCAATCAACCATATAATTTACACAGAGAGCATATGCACTTCAGCACTGGTTAGCAGTGGTAAAGTGCTCAGAGTTCAAAAGCCAACAGAAACAGGTCAGAAAAAATAGGAGGCAGGAGGCAAAAAGATTGGGGATGACCCTGCAAAAGGGCAAAATTCCAACAAGTTGTAATTAGGGTTTGGATCTTTATACCTCTCTTCACCCTCCTGAGACTCAGTGTGCACTTCGGCATACGCACCATTTTTGGAGGCTGGACCCACAGCTACAGAGAACTTAGCATTGCCACCCACCACCCCCTCTTAGACTGGGGTGAGACATTAAGGTCTTGTGCTGGCGCAAGGACTGAAATGGTTGAGCCAGCCGTAGGGTATTGCTGACAAACCTGTTGGGGCCAAGGCATTTGGAGCTCTCGTTGGTGCCATATCCCACCATTGACATAGGCGAAAGATGACTGAACTCCACTGCCTCCCTATGTTCTGGACCCAAAGCCAGGTGGTCACTCCACCCCTGTGCTGAAGATGCTGGCATGTACCAGTGGGGCTGTTCTAGTACAAAGTGGGGACTGCTTAGCAGCATCATGGTGGGTGCCAGCATCTGATGGTGACCCTTGACTCGAACATTACTACACTGGCCTAGAAGAGGCCTAGCCGTGAGGAGATCAGAGATACTCTTGGGGGTCACAGGGGCCTGTCAAATGACTTAATGCAATATTCGGCACATCGGCCTTGTATGTTCAAGCAGTGGGGGATGCAGGGAAAACCTGATTGAGCCCCTGAACAGAACTGCAGCCTCTTTGAGATGATTCTGCCTGGTGTTGGGCCCGTTGGGTGCTACTCTAGCACCTGTGCTACAGACTGCTTCAGCTAACAAAGTGCCTGAAAGACAGAGGGAAGCCCAGGGTCAGACAATCCAATGCCCATTCAGGTGCATCTGAACCGGCCACGACTGGCATTGAGAAGCGGAGGGGTCCAAGGCCATTAAGCCTCCCATGCAGCTGCAATTTGACAAGATATCAGCGACCATAGCGGATACTAAGTCCGCACTTCCACAGGCTATCAACGTCGTCTTGGTTTGACTGGGTCTGCTGAGACCGGAACACCATAAATTAGCCAACAGGGTGAAGGAAGTGGAATTGGGGATTGCAGAAATGCAAGCTGCACATTTGGACCTGACTTGACAGGTCACAGTGCTGGCTGGTAAAGTACGTACGTTGGAACACAGGGCTAAGGATGCAGAGGGACATAATCCATGGAATAACGTTTGAATAGTGGATCTTCCAGAGGGCACAGAAGGAAGTGACATGGTGTCCCATCTCGAACATTGGAAGCATACGAGGTTGCTCTAAATAAATTGTTGCCCTTTTTTGAGCTAGAACATGCATACAGAGTGCCCACCCAACTGCCGACACCTGGCCGCCTGCTACACCTGGTGGTGGCCCAACTCCTTCACTTCAGCGAAAGAGATGCCTTACTGCAGAAGACTCAAATGAATGTCATATTCCTCACTGGAAATAGGAAGGTGTCACTGTTTCCAGACTATACAGCTGCAGTTCAAAACAAGACAACCTGTTTCGTGGAAGTTAAGAAAGCACTGAGAGAGGAAGGCCTACATATGTCCTGATGTTCCCAGCCAAACTGAAGATTCTACTAGATGGCAAATCCCACTTCTGTGATGAACCCCAAAAAGCCTGGGATTGGCTGGATGCTTACAGGGTGGGATTGGCAAGGGCAAGGGAAAACAAACACAGACCCAGGAAACGACTTTTGGAGGGCCAGGAGCAAAGGGATGCTGAAGAAAGCTGAAATTGCAGCGCAGGCTTGATCAGACTTGGAGCTTGGCTCTGCGTCGGAGAAACAATCAGCAAGTTTGGAATCTGAAGGATCTGCTTTGGATAGATGAGATCTCCCTGTGGTCACCCCACAATCTGTTGACAAACTGGTCTGACACTGAGGTATTGCGCACAGTGTGCTGAACTGTCCTTTGTCTTCTGTTTTGTTGAGGGTTTGCAGGCAGGGTGCAGAAACGTTCTGCTACTAACTCTTACCACCCAAAGGAGGTCTGTACATATCCCATGGCTGTACCCAGGGGAGGGGAGATAACTGTCTAATTCTTAGTCTCCTTACTGAATAAACTATTCTCCTGCTGTAGACCCTGATAGTGGCCTGGATTTCCCCTGGCGAGCACGCCACATGTGGGCTGGAGCAGATGCCCACGTACCAAACTGCATTTGTCAGCACCCCACAACCTGACCCCTCCTAGGAGTCTGGTGGAGCCTAGACTATGGCCCTCATTGCAACCCTGGCGGTCGGTGATAAAGCGGAGGTAACACTGCCAACAGGCAAGAGGTAAAAAAATTGAAATCATGACAACGGCGGAAATCACCAACACAAACAACCACTTTAACACACCAACCGCCACAGCGGTAGCAACAAACACCACGAGCCGGGCGGAAGACAATGTACCGCCCACTGCATTACAACATGCCTATCAGCCAGCTTTTCCAGGGCGGTACCAACGCCATCAAAAGCACGGCGGGAACAGAACACTGAAGGCAAACGACTCACCTCTTGACACTCAAGGAAGAACCACGACACCATGGAGCCCAACCTGCACTTTTTCCCAATGCTGGTGTACCTTCTCATACACCAGGAACACAAACGCCAGCGAAGACGACTCACGGTGAGTACCGCCCCTAGCACACAAGGGAGGGGGGAGGAAAAAGAGAGTGACACACCCTACAAGCAACACCCCCACCCCCAACACCATACACACAAACAGATGCAACAACATTACATATACACCCGGTAACCCTCAGGAATAATGCAAGGACAAAAGGAATGTAATAGTACAGTTTTAGAAAAATACATACTTAAATCAATAAACAGTATGTACAATATATACAAAAGGAGGGATGATGCCTACTCCAAAATGTCTGTGGCCCACTGGGCCATAACACATAGGCCAAGGCCACACTTAACTCCTGCCTCAATACGGAGAGAACACTGCAGGGGCATCAGGTTGAAACCACACAGGCACCTCAGGGGGACGGGGAATGGGGGGCACCTCATCCGGAAGATGGTACAACGCCACTGGCCTGGAGGGGGCTCCATGCCCACTGCTTGGTCCTGGGTATTGCAAAGCCACAGTCTCTCTAGTGGGTGGTTTGCCCTCTGCGTGGTCCTGGGGAGTGCAAAGCCAGTCTCTCAAGTGGGTGGTTTGCCCACTGCTTGGTCCTGGGGAGTGCAAAGCCAGTCTCTCAAGTGGATGGCTTCTCCACTGGTTCTGGAGGGGGCCTTGTGCCCAGTGTGCTTTATCCTGGCAAAGAGGAGCTGAGTAGATGGCTTCTTCCACTGGCTCTGGAGGGAGCCTTGTCCCCAGTGTGCTTCATCCTGGATGGGGCAAGGTCACAGTCTCTAACCTGTGTGTCACACCGACAGGTGTTGCAGGGGCCAGGACGCACTGCAGCCCATGACAGCTGCTCAGTGGATGCCAGTTGCACTGCAGGTGGCAGTGGTAGTGGTGGTGGTAGCCTCCAGGCCTTCACCTGCAGCCTCGGACAGCTGCCCACTGAGGCTGCTGCTGCTGGCAGTGGTGCTGCTGGCGGCGGTGCATGTGGCGTTGCTGGCTGCGGTGCAGGTGCAGTGCTGGCCGCAGTGCACTTTGCGGTGCTGGCAGTGGTGGTGGTAGCCTTCAGGCCTTCACCTGCAGCCTTGGATGGCTGCACACTGGGTCTGCTGCTGCTGGCAGTTTGTGCTGCTTACGCCGGTGCATGTGGCGGTGCTGGCCGCAGTGCAAGTGGCGGTGCTGGCAGTGGTGGTGGTAGCCTTCAGGCCTTCACCTGTAGCCTTGGATGGCTGAAGTGCCATGGCTGGTGTTGTGTGCCCCTTCCTGCCCTTGGCAGATGGTGGTGCCTCCTTGCTTCTGCCAGCTGGTGTCTTTTTCTTGCCCTTGCTGGCTGGTGGTGCCTCCTTCTTCTTGATGGCTGGTGTCCCCTTCTTGCCCTTGCTAGGTGGCAGCCCCTTCTTGACCTTGGCAGTTGGTGCTGGCACACTGGCTGTGCTGATGGGTGCCTCCTTGGAGCCTCGCACACCTGCAGTTGCTGCAGAAACCACAGTGGCAGTGGACTGGGTGGCTCAGGTGTTGGGCTGGGTTCTGGCCACCCTGGCCCGAGGTGAAGGACGGCTGGGAGGGAGGGGTAGCGAATAGGTCAATGTTGGTGAGGAAAAGCTTCTTAGGGACACTGGGACGGGAAGAGGGTGAAGGTTTGGGTGTGGAGGAAGAGGGAGTAGTTGTAGGAGGTGTCAGTCTGCTGTGTTTGGGTACAGGTGCATGGGCTGGATGCTGTTGTGAGGTGGATGGCTGTTGGGTTTCTGAGTGCTTGCGTTTGTGTACTTTGGGAGGAGGGGTCACAGACACAGTGGGAGAGGACACAGTGGACGTGTGCATGGATGTGGGGGTGGTGGCTGCCAGTCAGAGGCGTGCAGTGATAGGCGTGCTGGTGATGGCGGTAGTGGATGAGGATGTAGTGCATGCAGGTGTGAGTGGAGATGCTACTGGGAGGGAGGTGGGGGAGGAGAAGGAGGGTGACACAGTGGAGGCAGTGGATGTTGGTGTGTCTGCATGTAGATGGTACTTGTGTGAGTGCCTGTGAGGTGAAGTGTGGTGCTTGTGTTTTCCTGAGCCACTTCTGTGTATTGATTTGGGTGATTGCTAGTCTGAAGGTGTGCTTGGGATAGGCTGGGGTTGAGGTGATTGGGACTGGGTAGAGGAAGTTGGAGGGGGGAGGCTGGAGACAGGGACGATGGCTGCCATCAGTGCATTGGCCAGAGCCTGGAATGCTCTCTGTTGGGCCGCCACGCCAGAGTGAATGCCCTCGAGGTATGCATTTGTTTGTTACAAATGCCATGCTACACCCTGGATGGCATTCAGTATTATTGACTGCCCAACAGAGAGGGATCTTAGGAGGTCAATAGCCTCCTCACTGAGGGCAGCATATCTGACTTGGGCAGGGCCTGAGGTGCCTGGGGTGAAGGAGATGCCCAACATCCTGGATGAGCGGGCACGGGGAAAATGCTGAGGGGCCGCTGGGAGGGGGTGCTGGTACGGGGGTGGCAGCTGTACCTGTAGTTGGGGTGGGCACAGAGGTGTTCGCCACAGCCAGGGAGCTTCCATCGGAGGAGGTGTCGCTGTAGGCACTGTCCCCTCCTGTCTCCGTCGTGGTGCTCCCCTTGCCCTCCGTCACTCTGGTGCCCTCACTGTCAGTGGATTCTGCCTCCAGGCCCATGTGGGATGCAGCTCCCTCCGTCGCCGGTGCCTCTGCTCCTCCACCAGATTATGCTAATGCACACAAGGACAGGGTGACAAAACAAAAAGGGGGGGGAGAGACAGAGGATACACTTGGTCAATGCCAGCAACAACACTACCGTTGGCGTACACAACTCACAGGGAACAGCCCTATGTACTAGGCCATGCACTCCCAGTTACAATGCTAGTCACCAGCCCATGGGGTAAAATGCCTAACGCTATTAGCTGCACACCTGAAACCCACAGGACCCTGCTCAGTAGTAGATTCCCACTAACATTATTAGGGTTGGAGTGCATCTGAGCTAGCTCATCATTGAACATACCCTGCCATGTTCGCCCTGGCCTAGGGGCACCCACAGCCCACATCCAGGTATGACCTTAACACGTGCAAAGTCATGAATCTGAATCTGTACTCACCCCCTTGTGGCTGCTGTGATGCCTTCAAGTACCCATCCAACTCCGGATAGGCCACCGCCGGGATGCAGAACATCAAGGGGGGTCAGGGTACGACGGCCACCCCTTCCTCGTTGGGAGGCCAGCCCCAGCTGGGCCTCCGCGGTCTTCCCTGCCCAGCGGCACAGGTCCTCCCACCTTTTGCGGCAGTGGGTGCTCCGCCTGTCAAAGACCCCCAGGGTCTGCACCTCCTTGGCGATGGCACTATAAATACCCTTTTTCTGATGGGCGCTGACCTGCAGGAAAATAACAGCAGAAAAGGTATTAGTCATACCATCCGGACTGTTATACTCATGGCCCAACATGTCCCCCCCATCCCCTTACGTACATACATTGACAACCATGCATGCAGCACTCTGCCCAGGACCCCTCAGAGCCCCCCACATAAGGCTTACACACACAGCAATCCATACATTGATGGCCCACACATCATTCTCACCGTGTACTCACCTGTTTGTCTGGAGGACCATAGAGTAAAGTGTACTGGGGTAGGACCCCATCCACCAGTCTCTCCAACTCCTCTGAAGTGAAGGCAGGGGCCCTTTCCCCACATACTGTAGCCATTGTCGTTTCCAGACACATGTCCCAGCAGCACTTGCAGTGTAGGTCCTCTCCTGTTGAAGGTCAGGTAGCAAGTGAGTGCACAGATAGAAAATGGCAGTCACATCCGCGGCGGTGCGTACCGTCACCGCAGGCATACATCACCATTGGCTCCTGGAACCAATAGGGCCCAATTATAACCAATGCGGTGTTGCACGGCAGTCGCCGACCCCGACCGCAACGGCGCACAATGCCAGCGGAATTACCTCATTTCCACTTGTCCCTCCTCACAGGTCACGCAGCCGCCATTACAGGGGGGCACAGGCCGTGGCACCTAACTGTGTCACAGCAGACATTGGTACATCAACTGAATACGAGTTCACATACTGATTCTGTAAAGCAAAAATTGCGTATTAATGTTGAAATATGTGTGAATATGACCTTCTGCTCACAGTTTTTCACCCTAGAGTTTAACCACTGAGGATGAATAGGAGATGGATTCATCCCCCCGTGTACAGACCCCTGGTGGGCCTGGTGACAATAGAGGACAGGCACATTATCCTGACCTACAGACTTGATAGGGCCACAATCCAAGAACTGTGTGCCCAATCGGAGCCAGACCCGATCTCAGCTATCTGCCACCCCAAAGGTATCCCCCTCTAGTGCAGGTCTTGTCAGTGCTCCATTTCCTGGCAAGTGGTTCCTTCCAAGCGACAGTGGCCATGGCATCAGGGATGTCACAGCCTATGTTCTCAAACGTGCTGACCAGAGTGTTGTCTGCCCTGCTGGAACACATGCACAGCCACACCGTATTCCCCCAGGTGGAGGATTTGGCCACAGTGAAGGCTGACGTCTATGCACTGGGACATATCCCCAACATCATTGGTGCCATTGATGGTACACATATTGCATTTGCCCCCCCTCCCACCGGAGAAATGAATAAGTGTTCAGAAATAGAAAATGCTTTCACTCTCTGACTGTGCAGATGGTGTGTTTGCCGGACCAGTACATCTCCCACATCAATGCCAAGTATCCTGGCTCTGTGCATGATGCCTTTATCTTGAGGAATAGCAGCATCCCATATGTGATGGCTCTACTCTAGAGGCACCGGGTGTGGCTAATAGGTGTGCCCATTGTCCCCACCCAGTTGATGTAGGTAAATGGGTGTGGGTTTGGCTCCAAGGGTAAGTGTGTGGCTAGCAGGTATCCCTCGATATTTGCATGTGACTCTGGTTACCCCAACCTCTCATGGCTACTGACCCCAGTGAGGAATGCCAGGACAAGGGCAGAGGAACATTACAGTGAGGCACATGGGTGAACAAGGAGGATCATTGAGCGAACCTTTGGCCTCCTGAAGGCCAGATTCCGGTGCCTCCATCTGACAGTTGGATCCCCGTACTACTCACCCAAGAGGGTGTGCCAGATCATCATTGCATGTTGCACAACCTGGCCTTGAAACGCCAGGTGCCTTTTCTGCAGGAGGATGAGCCTGGGGAAGGTCGTGTGGCAGCGGTGGAGCCTGTGGACAGTGACGAAGAGGAGGGAGAGGAAGAAGATGTGGACAACAGAACTACACTAATTCAACAGTACTTCCAGTGACACACAGGTAAGACACTGTAACTTCACCTTCCATTGCAGTTTTGTGTTGGACATTGAACATGGCAGCCTGAATTCCCTATTTCTATGGCCACTAACTGTACCCTTTGGCATCTCAATTTGCAGATCTCTGTGCCCCACTCTGGCTCCTAGTGTGTTTACTGCTGCCCACTACAGGTCATACCTCTGTAAATATTACAGTACATTTGAATTGCAATGTTTACAGTTTGTGAAACAATTCACAGACTCCATATTTTATTTTGTTCCAAGGGTGTTTATTTAGGTGTTAATAAGTGGAGGGGGTATTGCAATAGGCTGGGTTGCTGATGGAGGAAAGTCCAGGGTAGAGTCCAGTCTATTTGTATCACAGATGCATTGTCCAAGGGGGCATAGGAAGGGGAGCAATGGCAGTTCAAGGTGGACAGGGTGACAGAGTGGGACACAAGGATGACAATCAGGAGAGTCTTATTTCCTGGCGGGGGGTCTTGGAAATGTTCTCTGGCTTCTGCCTGGATCGCAGGGACTGTTTGCGTGGTGGTTCTCCTTCAGCTGGGGGTGGGGTGCTGGTGGCCTGTTGTTCCTGTGGCGGGGCCTCCTGTCCACTAGTGTCGGCAGAGGTGGAGGGCTGTTCTTCGGTTTGCCTAGTGTCAGGGGCCCATTGGTGTGCCACTGCCCCCCTTGTCGTGTTGGCTATGTCTGCCAGCACCCCTGCTCTGGTGACCAGGGTGGTGTGGATGTCCCTCAGGTCCTCCCTGATCCCCAGGTATTGTCCCTCCTGCAGCCGCTGGGTCTCCTGCAACTTGGCCGGTATCTGGCCCATCGTCTCCTGGGAATGGTGGTATGCTCCCAGGATGTTGGTGAGTGCCTTGTGGAGAGTCGGTTCCTTGGGCCTGTCCTCCTCCTGTCACATATCAGTCCTCCCAGCTTCCCTGTTGTCCTGTGCCTCTGTCTCCTGAACCGTGTGCCCACTGCCACTGACTCCAGGTCCTGATCGTCCTGTGTTTGTGGAGTTGCCTGGGGTCCTGTAGTGGTGGACACACTGCTGATTGACGTGTCCTGGGGACAGAAGGATGGGCCTGCTGGGTGGGTGCTGTGGTGGTGAGGTGAGGGGAGGCTCTGTGGTGGGTTGGGACTATGCCTGGGTCACCGACTGTCCAGAGGTCTCTGATGGGCCAGGCTGGTCATCATGATCCAGGCTTGCAGAGCTGCTGTCATCACTGTGAGCCTCTTCTGGGTGGGGGGACTGGATGTGGCTGGCACCTCCTCTACGGTGACGTTGAGTGGGGGTCCTGTGGGGATGTAAATGCATTGTTATTGTTTCTGCGTGTGCCATCTTGTGGTGCATGGATATGTTTCCCTCTATGGTTGTTATTATCAAGGCAGCTGTGGCTTGTATGAGTTGTGATTGGTTTGGCTAAGTGATTGTCACTAGTGTGAATGCTGGGGTGATGGGTGTCCATGCAGGTCTGTGAGTGGTGTCTATGCATTGTTGTTGCATGCAGAGCTTGGTATTGGGATGGGTGGGTTGTGATGGTGGGGTATGTGTGAGGTGGTGGGGTGATGGGGGTGTGGGTACGGGTTGTTGTTTGTGATGGCATGTAGGTAGAGTGGGGGATAAAGTAGTAAAGATTTGACTTACCAGAGTCCTCCTGCTACTCCTGCCAGGCCCTCAGGATGCATAATCGCCAAGACTTGCTCCTACCATGTTGTTGGTTGTGGGGGTCCACCGCCAGTCCTCTGTACAGCTATCTGGTGTCTTGCAACCACGGAACGCACCTTCCCCCGTAGGTCGTGCCACCTCTTCCTGTCCTGATGTCATCCCTTGTTCTTGGGTGCTGTCCCACGGCATTGACCCTGGCCACGACTCTCCGCCATAGCTCCATCTTCCTTGCAATAGATGTCTGCTGCACTTGTGATCCGAATAGCTGTGGCTCTACCCGGATGATTTCCTCCACCATGACCCTTAGCTCCTCCTCTGAAAACCTGGGGTGTCTTTGTGGTGCATGGGTGTAGTGTGAGTGGTATGTGTGAGGGTGTGTGGGGTGATGTGTGGGGGTGTGTGCTGTGAGGTGTGTGGATGGAGTATGGGTGATGGTGTTTTGTGGCTCAGATTCAGTGGGTGCTCCTGGCTTGTCTCTCTCACTTGCCAATATCTTTGGATCGTAAAGGGTTGTGGGTAGTGTGTGTGTGTGTGTGTGTGTATGTGTGTTTTATATTGGTGTGGGTGTGGTGTGTGTATGTGTGTCAGGTGTGTGTAGTTTGAATTGTCCAATGTGGTGTTGTTTTATTAGTGTATGTGTATTTTGAGCGTGGCGGTGTATAACACCAATGGTTTACCGCGGTTGAATGACCGCTGCAGTGATTCGTGGGTCATGCGTGTCTGTATAGTAGTGGATATCTATGTGTGGGTCATAATACGAGTAGCGGTATACCGCTGCGGTCGCAGTATGTTGGCGGCAGTCAGCATGGTGGTAAGCAGCACTTACCGCCAATGTTTTAATGAGGGCCTTAATGAGGGCCTATGAGGAAGTTTGGGTGCCAGCCATTGCCATTCCACCCTGGGGATGGCGAGTTGGAGGTTGGGGTATTTGTCATTGTTTGTGTCGGGGGGCTCTAACTTAGTAACTGGGAGGTGTGGTTGGGGAGTTGGGTGGAGTTTGCTTGGTTGTCATTACTGTCAATTTTACCTAAATACATACATGCATCCAACCAGAACCAATTGGCTTTCCTTCACTCACTATTGGAATCCATGGGGCAGTTGATGAAAGGGGACTTGCTGGTGGGAGGGGACTTTAATTGTGTCACTCAAGGCTTCTGGACAGCTCCACGCCCGCCTTGCCCTAAGTGCCAGCCCCTAGGATGGTGACAGGCTTCCGAGAGTGGATACATCACTAGGAGCTAACAGAAGTGTGGCACACTCAACACAGTATAGAAAGAGACCACTCTTTCTACTTCCATATTTATGCCCTGTGTAGGAAAGTAGCATCCTTCTGACATAGTTACCCCCATGTTTTGCCTAGAGGCAGTATGTTTAGACTGTAGTACACTGGGATCCTTATAACCAGGACCCCAGTGTCAGTGTTCTCTCCCCTAAGTTTAGTTGATATATAACCTTTACACCTCACAATTGGCATACTGGTGCACCCATGTAAGTCCTTAGTATATGGTACTTAGGTACCAAGAGCATTGGTAAACTAGGGGTCTCCCATGGGCTGCAGCATGTATTGTGCCACCCATGGGGGCCCATGCAAACTGTTACTACAGGCCTGCCAATGCAGCCTGTGTGAAATGGTGCATGCACCTTTCACCCCAGATATAAGGTTACCCTATATCACGGTCACAGCTCTCTGACCATATAAGTCACCCCTAAGATAGGCCCTTCTGATCAAGGGCAGGGTGGATGGTTCTTATTGTGAGGCCCCCTCTGCATGAGCAGTGGTGCCCCTACATCTCTAAACTCCAGTTTCTGGGCTTTGTAGTTGTTGGGAAGCCATCGTAAGGTATGTAATGGACACTGGTCAACACGAGATATCCAACTACATAATGCTTCACCGAACATAGGAATGTTTGGTATCTAACATGTTGGAATCATGCAACTGCACTGATTCCAATGCTAGTTGCATGATACCATGTACTCTAGGGATTCCCTTGGGGATTTCTCCATGTCTGCCTGTACACCCTTGCAGGGTCTACATGCCAGCTCGTGCCGACCCCAGACACTGTTCTGCCTTCCTGCTGCTGAGCGTAACTTGGGCAAGGGAAGGCAGAACAAAGGATTTCCTGTAGAGGAGAGATGTTACCACCACTCCTTTAGAAATAGGTGTCTCTGGGCTGGAGTGGGGGTGCCACTGAGCGCCACCAGACTGCTTTGAAGGGCACATTTGATGCCCTCCTTGCATAACCCAGTTTACTGCATTGCAGGAGCCTGTGGCTCCTGCTCTGGCATGAAACAACACAAAGGACAGGGCAGTGACCACCCCCTGAACATTTCCTCACCTAGGGAGGTGCCCAGAGCTCTGCCAGGTGGCCACTTGATTCTGTCATCTTGGAAATAAGATGATCAGAGGCCCCTGGGAGCATCTGACTGTTTAGTCCAGTTGTGTGACATCCCTGACCCCCTCTGATAGGTGGGTCACTGCAGTAAGTGCCCAATCCCCTTCCTGGGTTACTTAAGGGCTCCCCTGAGGTTGGGACCCTAGATTCGTCTGTGGATTTGTCTCTGCAGCTGTCTGAAGACTCTTTTGCAAGATACTTCTGCAACCTGGACACTGGAACCGCTGCAGGACTTCGCCGGAACCCAAGACAAGACTGCACCTAGTAGGAGGACTCTGCCTGCACTTAGGAAAGCAAGAAGATATCTCTTCTGGAGTGAAGGAGTCACTCCCATGCATTTGCAGGTACCTCAATGATGACAACCAGTTTGTGAATCCTGCTATCCCAGGAATTCTTCAAGGCTCTACAACACAGGTGGTGGTTCTGTGGCCCTCCAGAGGTCTGACCTGTCTTTTTTGTAACTGAGAAGTCTGAGGTCCCTCACTGGAGCTGCCTGGCTGGAACCCCAGTGCACCACATCTGTTTGCCATTACCAAGGCGTGTTGGCTTTTCAGTCTAAAGATCTCCTAGCTTCAAGAAGCCCCAGCCTCCAGCACTACACAGCTCCTAGAAGGGCATCCTCTTTGCAACTCCTCCGACGTGGGCACCCTGCTATGTTGTGCTGCTGAGTCCTCCCTGTGACTCCTTGTGCCTGCTGCCAGAGGGTCCTGCTGGGGGCTCCAACAATTCCTACTGGCTCTCCTGCTTGCTGAGGGCTGGCCCTGACTTACCTGGTACCCAAAGTTCTGCAACACTCCGTGCAATGCTTTCTTGCATTTGCCAAGGCTTGTTGGTGGTTCTGCTGACCCCTCTGCAATCCGACGACCGGCGTGGGACAGCTCGTGGATGACTCCTCACATCATCCTCCATCACCTAGACTCTACAGCTGCACTTCTTCGACCACCGTCCGACCTCTGGGTGGTCTGGACTCTATTCCCACTTTCCATAGGTCGTCTTCTTCTAAAATCCACTCCTGGATTTCACCGACCTGTTCCACAGGTCACAACAGCAGCTAGACAACCAAGGGCCAGATGTACCAAACGTTTAGCGAGTCGCAAACGGCAAAATTTGCTGTTTGCGACTCGCTAAACGCGTATCCCAATGCAGAAATGCATTTTGCGAGTCGTTACCGACTCGCAAAATGCATTTCAGACTCGCAAATAGGAAGGGGTGTTCCCTTCCTATTTGCGAGTCGCATTGGGATGCAATACCATCTGCGACCGCATATGCGGTCGCAAATGGCATCGCAGTTACTATCCACTTCAAGTGGATGGTAACCCAATCGCAAATTGGAAGGGGTCCCCATGGGACCCCTTCCAGTTTGTGACTGGAGCCCAAAATATTTTTTCAAGGGACCACTCCCTGCCCTGAAAAAAACACCGAAACTAAAGGTTTCGGTTTTTTTGAAGTGCAGCTCGTTTTCCTGTTAGGAAAACGGGCTACACTTCAAAAAAACTGCTTTATTTAAAAGCAGGTCGCTAACATGGAGGTCTGCTGACGTCAGCAGGCCTCCATGTTAGCGAGTGCCTATACTCGCAATGGGGCCGCAATTTGCGACCCACCTCATGAATATTCATGAGGTGGGTCATTGCGACACCATTGCGAGTTGCAGTCGGTGTCTGAGACACCGTACTGCATAGCAATTTGCGACTTGCAAATTGCGAGTCGCAGGGACTCACAATTTGCAAGTCGCAAATTGCCTTTTTCCTACATCTGGCCCCAAGTTCCCCCATTGACTTTAATGGGAGGTTCCAACACATCTTCACCCCTATGCACGTGGGCTCCCTGGTGCAGGAGTACTGCTTCGCTGGGTACCGACGGGTGGGTGCACTCTTGAACCTTCCTTGTCCTAACGGGTTTCCTTGGGGTGCTCTGGGAAAAGCACTAAAACTCAAAAACTCCAACTGTGACCTCCCCACGTTACCCAGTGGACACTGACCTGGGGTTACAACTCTGCACACGGGCGCCAGGGGAATCCTTGCTACTTACCTTTGGTGTCTTAGTGCTTCCCCAGTCTAAGGATCCTTGGATGGTAGTTTGGGTTGGTAGTGATTTCCCATTCAATTTTTTAGTATATGGTTTGGCCCCTCCCCCTCGTAGGGGCCCATGTTATTTTAGGCTTTTACTTACCTGTTTCTGAGTATATTTTTGTATGTTCATATCTCTGGTTAGGAGATATACCAACATTAATTTAGTGTCTGTATTATAATACATAATACATTATTTTTCTAACACTGGTGTTGTTCTTTCCTGTGTGTACATCACTGACTGACCTATGTGGTATTTGCATGTTGTTTACACCCTATTGGCTGCTCTCCACTACCACCCTCTGAGAGCTCTGATTATCTAGAACCTCTTACACTATCACTAAAGGTTACCTGGACTCAGTATAGGGCGCCTCACCTGTAGATGTACACCATATACTGAGCGAGCCTCTTACACCCTGTCCACTAGGTTGGAGAGATTCCTGTGCTCAGGCAGATTGAGCCAATATGCGACACTCACTGAATATTTGGGACATACCCTCTCTGACCAAAGTCCCCTACTCCTAGGGTTCTGACCTATAGACCGGTGACTCCTACATGGCAACTTCAACCAGAGGCATTTGAGGACACCTGCTATAGGGATACACTACACAATACCATTACAGAGTATTTTGACAACAATCAAGGCATAGTGTTGCCTGCCCTCATTGAATGTGAGGTCTTCAAGATCGTAGTCCGAGGCAACTGCATGAGGCAATCAGTGGGAATTTGCAGAGAACTCAATGAAGAAATACACACATTAGATGCCACCCTTCATACCTTAGACAATAACCTTAGACCTGAGCCTGCTCCCATCGGAAACTGTTAGGCACTAAGAAATGCTAAAATTATATCATAGAACGACTGAGATGCCATGATTATATTAACTACATAGTTAGAGCCCATGACAAAGAGGGTAAATCGGGGAGGCTACTGGCATGGCTCATCCACCCTGTAGTACGTGGCACACCCATCACACATCTAACATTAACCAATGGAGCACACATATATTCCCCGGGAGCCATCAATTATGAGTTCTGAAATTACTACAAGGCACAGTATTGTCACCTGGAGGTGCTCCAAGATGACTCCAAGATAGTTTCCTGAGCCATTTGTTCCTCCCCATACTGCCACATGAAGCACAAGAGTCTATTGTGGGACTGGCGAACGTGCAATGAAATGAAGCATGCCATTAAGGAAGTGGCCACCAGCAAAACACTGGGAGCTGAGGAACTCCCAGCAGAGTTTTATTTGTCCTTTATGGGCTTACTGCTCCCAAGGCTAGACGCACTTTATGCTGAGTCTTTATGGCATGGTTATCTTCCTGACATAACAAGGAATGAGACTGTGGTTTCCCTCCCAAAAACCAAGACCTCAGGTGCCCCCACCTCTGCATTTTGCACACTGTCCATCCTTAACATGGACTTCAAGATACTGAGTGAAGTGTTAGCATACAGACTGCTCCCCTCCATGCTGGTTTTGGTTCATGGAGACCAGAACGGTTTCATATCAAACTGTAGTACCTCCCTCAATCTCAGGAGACTGTACTCTGTCCTCTAACAGCCTGAGGTGTGGACTTTGCCAGGAGCAATGCTCATGTCAGTGGACCTTAAGAAGGCCTTTGACTCTGTGCAATGGAATTTCCTCCTGAAGGTCATGCACACGATGGGGGAGGACTGGATCAAATGGGTCACCCTACTTTATTCAAGACCAACGGCATGAGTTAAGACAGACTCTAGGATTTCCACCACCTACGACATATTCAGATGTACAAGGCAGGGCTGCCCACTATTCCCCCTGATGTTCGCCCTAGCCATTGAACCCCTGGCAGAATTCTTTAGAAGGGGGGTCGAAGTAGTGGTGTGGTAGTGGATGGCCAAGAACACATCATCTCCCTCTGTGGAGATGACCTCCTTCTGTACCTATCTGACAGCCCTATTGGGGCACAGTCTGAAATCTGGCTCCTGGAGGAATTTGGAAAACTATCTGCCTTGTGGGTTTACCAAACGAAATCATGCTTGTTCCCTTGTACCCAGGGCACACCGCAACCACTGAGCCTTCATTTTGGGACTTACCTGATCCCCAATGACCTTTAAATACCTAGGTATTTAGCTATATCATAAACTGGGCGATCTACGCAAGGGTGATCTTGGGGAACCACTCTGCTCTCTTAAGGCCTCCGTTGATTTCTGGAGATCATTGAGATTCCCAGATATGGCCCGTATATCATTATCCAAAATGGTGATGCTCCCTCATTTATTGTATTTTTCACAAATCTTCTGGTTAAAATATCAGTTATGTGGTTCAAACAACTAGATGTCCTTCTGCGTACACTAAAATGGGATGCAAGCTGACATACAATGTCCCTTGAGGTACTGTGATGCCCGCCAGAAGAAGGCGTATTTTGAACTGTATTATTTGGTGGTGTAACTACAATGGGTGGCTAAATGGCTAGACCAAACCCAAAGGAGCGAACTGGACCTTAAGGGCCTCGCCCCGTACCAGGGAGTCCTATTGGCCTGACTGCTGTGCCCTGAAGTGGCTGTCCCACAAACGGGCACCTTAATACAGGCCGCTCTACATAGCTGGTCCCGCTCTATAGTGAGGACCAGGAGAGCCTCACCCCTGCCCTACAAGTAGTGGGTTTGCCACATCGGAAACCTGTTACCTGTTTCACCGCTGCTCAGCTCTCAGGCTGGACAGAGGCTGGCCTGACGACAGTGTGAGATTGCTCTGCATTGGGCGCTCTTATGCCACTTGAGGAATTAGCAGATCAATATGCATTACCCCGAGGTCAATTCTTGAACGATGAGGCCCTGGTGTGCTCTTTTAGAGGCCTATGGGACAGTCAGCGAGAAGCACCTACACTACACACTATACTCCAACTCCTTCTTTCCATGGGCTCGGCACGTCATCTGGTGACATGGTTCTGCAAGGCTCTCAATGACATGGGACAGAGACCATTGGTAACACTTAGGGCCAAATTGGATGGAATTCTGGAATGTGACAGGGAATGGATCAGGATATTAGCCTACCCTAAGAAAATCTCTTGCAATACACGATTGAAGTATACCCAATTTAACTTTCTGCACATGACCGACCTCCCCCCCATAGACTGCAGGTTATATATGGGGGAGAGCCTCGGTAATGCCCCATGTGTTGGGTACCTGATGCATTATTTTCTCTTGTGACTTGGGGAAGGTACCAAATACTCCAGATATTCTGAACTGCGGTTCTCCTTCAGATACATACAGCACTAGGCGCTCTCTCCCATGGACGCAGAGTAGGCACTCGGTTTATAGATCTGGCCCTTTCATAGGCCAGACGCAGAATAGCAATGGCAAGGAAATCAGGAGCAGGACCTGTACTGGAAACATGGGTGAGAGATTTCAAGACCTGGGCTAGGGCCGAGGAAACGCTGAGAAGACGCTGGAAGATTTCAGAGCCACCCCATCGCAGAGTTATGGACAGAGGTTCTGGAAAGTTGGGAGCACCCAGGGGGTTATACAGTGTCTGAGAAGAGTGCCCCTGGTGACCAAGAAGGAGAGAATGAGGAGGGCAACCTGGGCGAAGAGCGGGAAGAGGAACCACATTGCATGGAATAGGAAACCAGAAGACTAGGCTGCCCCACCTTTTGTCGTATATTATGCATTTATAACAGGTATAAAATAGAAAACAGTGCACAACATGCCACCTCCCCCACGCGTGAAAGTAGAACCTTTCCTTCTTGAAACCATGAAAGGAGCAAACCATACTGGCGGGTGACTACCACACTTCCCACTGCATAATTCCTGTCACAGGAGACCCAAAACCCCAGAAGCCACACAGATTAGATCTCGCTCATTTATTCCTTTTTTTCTTTTTTATGTTCCTCCTTTATTCTCACATTTCTCTTGTTTCTATTTCTTATAGTTTTCGCCACTCTGGGTATTGAATTCTCTTGATTTCCCTGCTTTGCCCAGTCCCTCAGCATAAACTCTGAGTCATTTAGAATCTGAGACACAGGATAAATTCTGAGAGAGCCGGAGACCAGGCTCAGACAACCCCAGCCATCCTGTAAAGAGCAGATTGCAGAAGGTTAACAATACTTAAGTGATAATTATTATGAGGAACTCAGTGATTGGGAATTGTATTCTACATGAGCGTCTGATACTGTATTTGACAGCCATTGTCAGTGGTTTACATTTTGGTTTCTTATCGGATTGTTAACGTGGGAAAATCATCTGGCCTGTGATGCATGTTGTTTGTATAAATAACAAAATGGCAATAAAAATGTGTTTAAGAAATATATTCAATTGTATAATTTTTAAAGCATAGAAAATGATGACCTTACAGAGCACCAGGATACGGCAATCTTTATTGGGGGTCTTAAATGATTCCCTCACACTCTACCAGTTCCTCTAATCTCTCCCTAAGCCCCTCTCTCACTGGTGTTGAAGCACTTCACATCACACACATATATAGAGGCAATTAATCATACGTATGTATATCAATGTATAGAAAATGTTACAGAAAACAAAGGGTACTACACCATGTAGGATACACATGTCATCAAAACTGGTAGGCATTTTTTAAGAGTGGTTGGTCTGGGCAAGCGTAAAATCAGGATTCAGAAAGAAACACAGTGGTTAGGGTTGATTGTACTAATAACAATTAACTTCTACCCAAACAAACCCTTTTTTAGCAACATTAGGATAATCAGAGACTGGGAAAACATAACTTTCTAACCTGTACCATGCAGTTTGCATGGCAGTTCCTAGCTCACTGATGTGCTAGATTATGATTGCAACTTATGAACTACACAGTAACTGTTAGATATACAAGGAACTCTGCACTGCAAAAAAAAAAAGCCCCCAGTAATAAAAGCAGCCCCCCCACCCTTCCAGCATCCCCTGTGTAACTAGCGTCTGGTTCCCTGTACGGCCAGCCAGGCCTTGTATTCAGTGGTTGTTTTGCAAGGAATAGATTTCTTTGCTGTGCTTGTTTTGTGAGGAACTCTTGTGCCTGCGCCTTATATATTTTTGTGAAGTTGTTTTTCCAAAACGTTGCACTCCTATTGTCCACGCTGTGTCTGGTTTGTGTGATTGAACCGTTCACAGATGCTCTATGGCTTTCCCTGTTGAGTGTAGGAAACCACTACTGATGCTGAATTTATTTGTTGGGAATCATGCTTTTCCACCTGTCCTTTACATCTCTGGAATGTGCATGACTTTCCCATTGCCGCTACCTATTCATTACCTGTAGTATGCGTGTTTGAAGATTTCATTCCAGTACCAGTGCTTTACTTCCCTAGAGGAGAAATCTACCCTGTTGCTGCCTACACTGACGCATCATGAAGCAGGTGTTGAAGTGATCTCAATGACCACTCCACCCACTTTGATCACAGAATCACTCAGGCAGAAGTCTCATCTGCCCTCCGCTGGTCACCCATTTAAAGTACAGCGGTACAGTGTTTCAAATGGTAGAGCAGGCACCCGCACTGGGAGACATCCTGCAACCAAGCCTTTGTTGGTGAAAAGGCCAGAGGACTTGAACATTTGTGGCCAGCTCCTATGATGCCACTCTGGCTGACGTACATGTTCTCCTGGACCACCATGTAAAGAATGGCTGTCCTGGATAGAAGAGCTCTAAAGATGTCAGCCTCACAGTGGCAAAAGACTTTCAGCACATTATGGTCTCAAGTCATGTTATTTAGACCCTGCACCCTCCCCAAGTTCAGTCAATTGTCTTCTGGAAAAAAATAAAAGAAGAAAGCTCTTGCCATACCACGTGGATTGGGACACATGCTTTAGTGGGTCATCCCCCCACCCCCCCAAGCCACTCTTGCCATGTACATGGGGATTGCTCCTGGGTAAAAACTGGCTGAGAAGGTTCTTAGGGCATATTTATAACTGAGTTTGCATTGCTCTTGCACCACACAAGCCCAAAAAGGGATTTATGAAGTCACACAAGGCCACCTTGCATGGCCCTGAGTGGCTTCATAAATCTGGAGTAACGCAACACAGCGCAAATTGCTGCATTGCGTTACTCTGCCCCAGGGAGGCATTCCATGGGTGTTGTGTGGGTGTTCTCATGCAAAACCAATGGATTTTGATGTATTCCCAGATTTAGCTGAAGTATTAGACCTGGGAATGCGCCAAAATGTTACACTCTCCCAGATGAGGTTTAACAAGGAGAAATATCTTTGTTTCTCCTCATTACGTCTGAAAGAGCATTTCTTAATTAACAGAATATGGGTGCAGAATTAAGCAAGTAGAAATAACATGTGGACCTGAAAACTAGACTGAAATGCATTTATTTTTCCTTCTGTACTATCCGAGCAGCTGAAAATCACAAGGGAACAGTAATTTGTTGGCTTTAGTTGAAGAATGCACCATTGAACACATATTTTACTTGATTTGTCATTAGTGACCTAGGTTAGGAATGTATTATGAATAACTGTTAAAATACCACAAAATGTGTTTTTTTAGTGGTGAATTTCACTTTCAGGTGTATCATTAGGGTTATGCATCATAATTTTAATGATTAATTGTGATTTGTAAATTGTAATTTGTTTAAAAAAATATTTGTTCATTGATAATTTGAATAGCATTGCTGATGCTTTGCATGTTTGTCGAAGAAAATAAAGAGGTTATTGGACTAAGAAGTAGTCTAATATCCTTGGATATATATTGATTTATGGCATTCTTGCCTGCTAATGAGTTGACGTGCAGGTCACAAGACTTTGTTAACACCACAATTTAAGTAGGAACAACAACAAATTGTTGTGGTTGTACTAATATTGATCAGTGTTGGTGAAACCTGATGGGCAAGGGTGACACTACGTTGATTAGGTGATTTCCCGCTGGGCGGGATTTAATCATCGTGGGTGTAAAACTCTTTTTGGTTGAAAAATCAGAAGGTGTAAAATTACGGATGTTGATTGTTCTATGGTTTTCTTTAGAAAAAGCAGACAAAGACTGTTTTTTTATGTTGCACAGAATTTTAGAGTTGAAGCTTTGTGTGTGCACAGAGAAATTGTAAAGGAGGGTGAACTGCTGCAAGGAGTGAGTTGTTGCATCATATTGTGCCATACTGGTATTGGCAGTTGGTGTAAACACCACGCTGTGATGGGTTGTGTTGTGTAGAGAGTTATGCATTAATTGGGGGATTGGATTACTAAGCTGTGCTATGATTAGAAAAAGGGCTTTCCTGAATAAAACTTTGAATACTCTGTATTCTATTTTGTCATTTGTTGAATTAAATTTGAGAACATTAAATTTTTCAAGGCTATTAGAAATCTCATTAGGGGTTATGTAACTATTGCTGTTCGAGAAGGTAAAAAGGCATGCCGTGAGGGTACCCCTCCACATCATATAATGATTGATGAAAGGTTACACACATGTGGCTCCGTCAGTGGTCAGATCACTGAAAAGGAGGGTCCATTAAGCTTTCCTAGACGGGAGTCATTTAATTTAAGGCTTATAGACAGGTTACAAGAAATTCCTCATGAAATGAAGCCACCTCCCAGACCCATACAATTTGAAACATTAAGCACTTAGGAGAAAATGGCAAGGGAAAAGGATAGAGACAAATACCAAAGATAAACAAAGCAAGCTGTGCGAAATTATGCAGATGCAGTTTGGGATGAAAAGAGATGGAGAAAACACATAGTAGAGGAAACTAGATTTTATCCTTCCATTGCAAAAGAGAAAATCAAGGAGTCAAAGAAAAGTGAGAAACCTAAAAGGAAAAAGATTAGAGGAGATTCAGAAATCAAGGCTGGACCAAAAACAGATTCTGAAACAGATTTGAAGGATGAGATTTTAGAAGAAATATTAGCTGGACGTCCACTAAATGTGGGACGTGAAACAAATGCTGATACAACAGTTAGTAATAACATAACAGTAGCTACAGCATCTGTTGACCCGAACGCATATCAGATTACTGGACAATTGCAAGCAGTACAACCTGTTGTTACTCAACCAATATTGACACAGACAACAATGGCACAGCCAGTTATAACTCAGTCGAATGTGGCACAGCCTGTTACAACAAGCCTGTTGTTCAGCAAGTGATTCCCAATAATGTACATCCTCAAATAAGAGCTTCTCAAACTGTGATGCCTCCAGGGGTTACTGCTCCTGTAATAACAACACCAGCAAAAACTACTAGGACGATTATGACACAAACGGTACCTGCTCAAATTGCTTGTGCCCCAAATACATTGCCTTGGGGAGCTGTTGAATGGTACTCCAGTGAACAGGTACATTTTGACATCACAAAATTCTCAGATTAAAGTATGAACACCTCCACAAACTATTCAAACAGTAGGAGAAGGAAGATAAGTTGTTTTCACAGCACATACAACAGAAGATGAAATGAGTCTGTTAGACATTGGAATTTCTCTGTGGTTTGAAGAAGCTGCCAGAAATTGTATGAAAGTTGAGGTTGCAGAAAGACCTAATACTAGTTTGAGTCCGAATACTAGCCTGAATTCAGAAAAAAAAATTAAACTAGACTAAATAATTAGAGGATGCCTGGATCTTGATCATGCAAGTCATTATTAAGAAAAAGAATTGATCTGTTTGTGTAAAGATATTATTACAAGAAGAGTTGCAACACTGCATGACAAATGAACAGAATCGGTAAATATATATGATGTCGATATTTCCAACAGCCTCCCACTGCAGAAAGGTTTCATCGTAAATCTGGATGATGAATCCATTGAAAACATGCGCTCTTCAGGAATGCGACTACATATTATAGAATTAGTGAAATGTGTCCGGAAATGGAGTGAATTTGATAAATTTGAAAACAAGTGAGCAAGAAAATAACAAAAAGAAAGAATCGGCAGCAATGGGAACAAAACCAAAAACACCACCAGAATCTCCAGATGATGAGGGAGCAATAGCCTATCCTTTAAGTGAAATTCGAGGTGGAGAGTATGTACATTTGCCTCGGAGTAGAGGAAATCTTGCATAATTTACCAACAATTTTCTGAAATTGTGAGAGAATCCTATGCAGTAGTACACACAAGTCAAGAGGTTTGTTAACATTTCAAAGGAATACGTTCTTTGACATTGTTGTACCAAATGATTTATGGTCCGAATGTAAGATTGGTGCTCAGTGGCAAGACACAAAGTCGACAAGAGAGCCTTGTACAAATGGACCCTCACCTATTGTAATGACCAATTGTAAAGAGGTGATTTACTTTATGAAGGGCTGAGTCCCTCCTAAGAATTTGGATTGTGTGAGGTTGAATCAAATTCAGAAGGAAGTGAAGGAGTCAGTGCATGAATATTTAGAGAGTTTATTGAAAGCATTTCAGCAGCTTATGGGTCAAACACATCTTGAACCAACAGATAGGGGTTTTCTATTTTTGTGCTTGGTTTGAGACCTAAACTTAGCTTGCAAATACATCTGATTGTGATTTGTTGGCTGACTAAGGGCCTGATTTAGAGTTTGGCAGATGGGTTACTCCGTCACAAACATGATGGATACACGGTCCGCCGTATTACGATTCCCATAGGATATAATGAGATCGTAATACCCAGACGGGATATCCATCATGTTTGTGATGGAGTAACCCCATCCTCCAAATTCTAAATCGGCCCTAAAGCCCATATTTATGGGAAAGTGGTGCAGTGCAGCTCAGCAAGTCACCTTGCTGCACTACACTGCATCACTGGGAAAGGTCAGGAATGCACTGTATTTAAGGCATACAGCACATTCTTGTCCTTTTCCCCTGCACTGGCACACAATGGACTGCCTTGCGCCAATGCAGGCACCCTTGCACCATGGTGTAAGGATGCCTGCATAGCGTTCAAGAATGTTTTTGTGCAGGAAGGGGCCACTTCCTGCACAGAAACAATCCTTAGAAGCATATTCCTCTATGTGCGCTGCAGAATGCAGCACACATAGAAAGAGGAAGCAACAAGGAGAAATAAATATATTTCTCTTTGCTGCACCGACCCTGGGGAGGCATAAGGTTTTGATACATCCCCAGGTTTACAAGTTCTTGGGAATCTAACAAAAGCCATGAGAGTTGCGTGGGGACACCCACGCAAGGCCCATGAAAAGCCTTCCCATGGCAGAGTAAGGCAACACACTAATTTGCGCTGCGTTGCCTTGGTTTGCGTGTCTTCAAAATTATGAGTTAAGGTTTGCATCACGCATGTACCACATTGTGTTTTACGGGCATGATGCAAACTGAACCATAGGAGGGCCGTGGTACTGAATGGCTTAGTTTCTCGAAGCCAAGAGATGTCTTAAACAGCTAGGGGTTTAGTACTCGCTGCTATACCCCGCAAGGCTCAAAATCACACATCCAAGCTAAACTCATTTTTTTCACTGACCCCAAAGAAACATGGGAATGGCTAGACCGAAACATTGATACCTCCCTGCCACGTTCAGGCACCAGATGCTCTAGACTACCTAGGCCGAAAAGGAAATGGAGGAAGCGTTCACTGGGGGACCCTCCTGCACCTGTACCGAAACCACTCCCACGGACAGCCCCTGATTGAGAATCAACACTCCTACTGCACACCTGCTCTTTCAGACATAACGCTCCTCACGTTTTCTCCACAGATGGAGACTTGGACTCAACCCAGTAATCCACCAGCCCTCACCTGTTTTCCTGTTGGTGACACCTCAGACTGCCTCTATCTTCTTTTGTTGAATGTCATTATTCATGCTGCTATGTTGCACCGTTATTGCTACTGTGTTGTGCCTATTCTACAGCGCTCCCTGCAGCTCGTGCAAAGGTATGGCATGGACACGGCTCCTGCATTCCGCTATACCTACACTACTGGGCCCCACTACACTGACTTAACATCCGAAGTGTGGACTGCACCACCAACTCTTTTCTCACACAATGGCTGCCCCTACCACTCAGTATGAACCTTTCTCACCAACACCCAGTTTGGGCGTTCCGCCTGTTGCAGATTTACTTGTTCACAGTTACATGTTCACACTTTATCCTTAACTGTTCCTGACTAAGCGCCACGGAGGCACAGAGCGCTAACACAACATCACATCTATGAAGAAGCGGTCAGGAGGGCACATCGGGGCAAGTGTCTCCCTCACACGGCCTCATCATCATCATGCCCCACTATTGCTACAATGGCACCTGTAATATCAACCAGATTCCTCACCCTTATTGTTAGGGGCATGCACACCGGGGGTAAACGATATTCCATTTATTCTTTTCTTAAACGGCACCACCCCCATATATCCTGCCTCTAGGAGACACACACGACCCTAACATAGTTGCCCCGACTCCAAAAGTTATGGCGAGGCTACATCTATGTCACCACGTACTCAGGATATGACAGTGGCACATTTATATGAGTTCACTCAGGGACCCCCTTTCAAGTGATCAACACTATAATTGATGAGGATGGGCGGTATGTTTTTTTACAGTGTCGCCTCAACTGCCTCCTTCTTTTACTTGGGAGCATATACCTGCCCAACATTGACCAAGACACCTTCTGGATAATATTTCCTTGTATTTTATCCCAGAAGGCTCACCTCCCATGGATCTTGGAAGTTGTTCTCAACATACAACTAGATTGCTCCCACCCACCCCTTCCGCGCTCCCCTCCTCATGCTCAGACAAATCGATTTGCGGATTGGGTGTGCCACTGGGCATTGGTAGACGCTTGGAGTGCCTTTAACCCTATGCCCCTCATACATTCCTTCTATTCCTCAGCACACAATCTATTCATCCAATTAGATTGCATACTATGCTCCCACACACTTGCACCCTCCTTACAAGCCGCAGACTACCTGGGCAGAGTAGTTTCTGACCGTGACGCCCACACCGTAGGCTTGCATTGGGGTCTCCCTCACCCCTCTCCTCTCAGCCTCCACCTGACATTTACCCTGTGAATGCTTAGAGGACCCAATATTTCGAGACTCCCAAAATTCACACATTCGCGATTTCTTTACTGAAAATGTTGACACTGCCTCCAACAACCTCCGTGAGTAGGATGCCTTCAAGGTTGTCACCTGTCGCATTTGCCTTCAGGAAGTGGTCGGAGTCCGCCGTATCCTAGCAAAGACATGACAGCGGCTGAGCAACACCTATCCCTGTTGGAAACACCAGGCTGAACAGGACTTTTCCCGTCGTCTGTACTGGAAGAGGCTAAACGGCAACATGCCTTTCTCTTGGAGTGCTTGCGGTGCTTAAACCTCACTGCGTATGCATCCAAAACTCACACGGTAGGTAATAAATTGGGACTCCTCCATGCTTGGCTGATCCACCAAGAACAAAGGGAAACCCCCTTCAGTGAACTGAACTCTCTCTTCGGTGTAGCGCTGCATACGCAGCACAACATCTTACAGCATTCCACAGTTATTACTCCTACCTTTGCAAAACATCTGGTGGGAAGTGCGGGGACACATTGACTCGTTCTTCGAAAAACCTCCCATTCCTAGCATTGACACGACTACCCGAAATGCCTTAGATTCAGTTAGAGCTCTGGCGGAAGTCAAGTAAGCAATCCAAGACTTGGCCAGGAATAAAACCCCTGGCCTTGATGGCCTACCTATAGAATACCTCAGCACATATGCTGAGATCTTTGCACTTCAGTTTGCTACTTTGTATAATGAGGCCCTCCGGCTGAGCAAACTACCATCCTCTTCCCTGGAGCCTTTGCTATTTTCCATTCCCAAACACTGTCGGGCCCTACTGATATAACATCCAAATGCCCCATTGCTATTCTGGGGGCCGATTATAAGATCCTGGGAAAGATATCTGCTTGGTATGCCCAAATCCTGCAGGATCTCATTAGCCCAGATCAAAATGAGTTTGTCCCCTGGCGCAGCACGTCCCACAATCTTTGACACCTTTTCCATGTTCTGGACCAGGTGCAGGACCAATACCCTTTTTTGGTGTGCCTGGTGCTGGAGCTGGAGCTGGAAAAGGCCTTCAATTCCCTGGACTGGTCTTACCTTTTTCGCATCCTCATGTGAATGGCATAGGTACTCACCTCCTTGCCTAGACGTGACTACTGTATGTGAAACCGCTCTCACGGGTAGGGGTGGGCTGCCTCAGATCGGGAGCATTCCCTGTGGAACGCAATACGTGACAGCGGTGCCCACTTTTAACCCTACTTTTTGCCATGGAGCCTTTGGCTATTTCGCTCTGTACGGTCGGTGCACAATGGGGTATCCACCTCGTGGATAGGACACATACGGTGCTACTCTACCCGGATGACTTTTTTTTGTTCCTCCGAGATGCCCAAGCGAGCCCTATTCCTGTTCACATCACGCTGCAGTAATTTGCTAGGGTATCTGGATTATAGGTCAGCTGGAGCAAATCCTCCATTTAACCACTACATGATCACCTCACTCCACATAAAATGATCAGAGATGGCTTCCCACTCGCCTGGCAAAACTCTTCAGTCCATTATTTAGGAATCCAAATATACCACTTTGCAGATCACCTTTTTGATGGCAATCTACATCCCATATTGGCATCGCTAAAACCCTTAATATCCTTCTGGATGAAATTGCCATTGGCCACCACAGGAAGGATTGTGCTATCGAAGATGTTGATCCTTCCTCGTATTTGGTATTATTTCATCAGTCTCCCAGTGATTACTCCCCAGGACATTTTTACAGACCTTGGCTCCCTGCTAGCTGAGCCTATTCTGGGAGACAGTCTCCCCAAGATTTCTCTGCAGAGCTTGCAATTACGATCTGCTGAGAGCAGATTGGGTGCTCCCTCCTTTGAAATGTACTTCCTGGCAGCCCAACTAGAGTGGGTTAGCAGGTGGAAAGCTGGCTGAAAACTTGGTGAAATTTGTCATCACACTCCCCTCCTCACTACCATCCTAATCTGATGCTTCTTACTCCAGCCATCACTGCCTGACCCTCCACATTCACTTCAAGTACATGTTGCCTCCAATGTCTCTGCAGACTTGGCACTCTTACTCTAAGGCCCTGGTGAACCTTATATGCTACCCAAGCTCATACTCTACCGTGGCATGCGTAGCTGGCAGAATTGCTCACTCAACATGGCCGGTGATTTTGTTTTCTGATGGTCACCTGCTTTCTTTTCCCCAGCTTCAGACAGACTTTGACCTCCTGGCTGGCCAATTCCTTACCTGTCACCAACTTCACAATGGCTACTATAGGTTGTGGAGAAATAGGAGGAATAACTCCCCCATCCATGCTGTATACAAACAATACTTGCCATGAGTGGTGGCTCGTGCTTGATCACATGGCTCTACAAAGTGATCCATAGCCACCCTGTATTTCACTGGCCCCCTTGGCACCAAATGGGAGGGTGACATAGGGAGGGTGTTATGACAAGGAATGAACTCAGGCACTGGTATTCCCACTGTGTCTCGAGAAACGCGAGATTCAAGAATATACAGTTTCACGTACTACGCTGTGCTTATTTAATCCCAGCACAACTTAACAAGCACTTCCCTTCCCCACAGCAAATCTAACCTGCCCCCATTGTCAGTGGGATGAGGCAGATTTTCCGCACATACTATGGTCTTGCCCAGCTCTTCATACCTTTTAATAAGGTATACATACCGCACTACGTGACGTCAACCAAACTCACTGACCTTAACTCTTGGGAGGCTTGCACCCTCCTGCGTTGTTAAATGTTGACAACTCCACATTGTTCGCACCCAGTTTGCTAGCCTAACCCTGCTAACAGCCAAAATAACACTTAAATTGCATTGGAAGGCACCCACTACCCTGTCTTTAGAGGCAAAGGTGCGATGCGGAAGTCGGGAACCGTAGAGGGTACAGCTCTCCGTTACAAAGAAACACCTTGCATTCCCAGATGTCCCATCTCTCGTGAATGGGGCACACTTCTTTCACAGTCCATGCACCTCACCACCCCAGATGACCATCTCCTGGACTCCGCCTCGCTGGCTCCCTCTACATGAGCCATTTGGACACACTCTCCTCTCCACTCTTATATACCATTGAGACTCTATGGAAGTAGTGTTCTGCGTCTCCCCGCAAAACGCCCCCTTGCCACAAGGTTATTATACTGGCTATTGAACTCCCAATTCTGATATGTCACATGCTGGCTATGATACTGGCTGCCGAACTCCCAATCCTGACAGGCTGCACCACCCCTGTCCCCACATTCCCATCACTCACTGTGATTGACTCCAAGTTCAATCCGCACCCTGTTAACTGACTAGGTCCTTGTTATCATGTTTTATGACGTGATTTAATGCTGTAATGAGACTCCAATTGCCAACTGTAATGCATGTAAACCTTGCTAAGTCTACCAACAGCTGATATTAGTCATCCTTGTATATGAGCATATTATGCTGTTTTGTTGATTTTGTTTACCAATGGAAAATCCCAATAAAAAAGAATATTCAAAACAATAATTGAGGACATGATACATTCAGGCATTCAAAAAAAATTATTGGGAGTCCATGCAACTCACCTATTATAGAATTACAACAGCCAATTAGAAAGTACAGGATTGAGCAAGACCTGAAAAAGTTTAATGATGTGATCTCAAGTTGTCCTGTGGTACCAAATCCAGCCCCATACTTTACCAGATTCTGTGTACTGCAGAAAGGTTCATGGTTGTAGAACTTCTTACCAGCTTTCCTCTCATTTTCATTACACAAGGATAGTCAGTTCCTCTTTTCCTTCGTGTTTCGAGAGAAAGTATTAGCATGGTGTTGAGTCCCACAAGGTTATACTGAAAGCCCATCTATATTTAACCAGATCTTGAAGAAGAATCAGAAAACATTGATCATGCCCTGCATCTCAGGTCTTGCCCAGTATATTGATGACCTATTGCTGGCATCAGGGACAAGAAAATCCTTTAAACATGACACCATTGCTTTACTAAATCATTTGGCTGAGAATGGACATAAAGTCCCATATTTAAAAGAAAATGACGGAGCGCGACACTGCACCAAAATTGGCAGCGCCATGTACCATCATTTTCACAACGCAGGCATGCACTTTATTTCATTGAATGAGGCGCACCCCTTTGTTGTCCCCTACACTGGTGCTAAATTAAGCTGCCTGCGCCAACACAGGCATCCTTGCACCACCGTGCAAGGATGTCTGCATTGAGGGGTTTGATTGTTTATGTGCAGGAAGGTGTTCGTTCCTGCACATAAACAATCACTAATGGTGATTTGTCACTTCTGTGTGTAGAATGCAGCACACACAGAAGTGCCAAAGCGTAATTTGAAATGATTGTTTATATGCAGGAAGGGACACCTTCCCACACATAAACAATCATGTGTGGCATTTTGCTCTTTCTATGCATGCTGCAAAATGCAGGTTTAACTCGGTTACAGTTTTGCTCATCGGTTCAACACTTACCAAATACAAGCAGCAAATTGTAGGTTCCAGCAACATAATATTGAAAAAATGCAAGATTTTGAGTCATAGTTCGCAACGGCTCCCCCTACCTGAAAATCATGTATCTGATTAATTTGACCATGACTTTCTTGATGTCAGATTTATGCACCAAGCCAAGGCCTGACCTAAAGGATGAACCTTTAATAAGCCCTCATTATGTCTTTTTTTGTGGAAGGCTCATATCTAAGAACAAATGATAGTTCCTTGAGAGCAGCTTATGCTGTTTGGACAATACAAGAAATAATAGAAGCTTCATGACTTCAAGGAGTTACATCAGCACATGTTGCAGAACTTATTGCTTGCAGCTTAACAGCCCGAATGAGATTGACTATAATTACAGATAGTATAGATTTGGTGTGGTCCATGACTTTAGACAGTTATGGTCACAGAGAGGGTTCATGCCCTGTGGTTCCCCAATCAGAAACAGTGAACAGGTGAAATGACTGTTGGAATCTTTAAAGCTCCCAACTGCTGAGATTGCTGTGGTTAAGTGTGCATCACACAGGAGCGACAATGGTTATGTCACTATCGGCAATAGATTTGCAGAGGAAGTGGAATGCTATTGTGCAATTGTGGCCTGCTCATTTAATGGAACATTCACAGATGGATGTCAAGAGGATACTATCTAGTCTATGCTGATAACAATAGCTGACACTTGGAAAGATTTAAAAGCCATGCAGGAAAATGTGTCTGAAGCAGAACAACAGAGTTGGACCAGAGCAGGATATGGTAAAGATGAGAATGACATTTGGTTTTCAGTAGATGGAAGACCAGTGTTACCAGACATCCTGGTATCTCCAATGAAACAACATTTCGATGTACCTACACATCTAGGTAGGGATGCTATGGTGAGGTCCTTTAAACAAAACTGATTTAATCCAAGAGTCTGAGCACATGCAGAAGAATGTCACAGATGTGCAACATGTCAACAAATGAATGCTGGGAAATGAGCACCATTTACAATGATCCACATGAGTCAGGATGTCCTTTCAACAGAATGAAGATGGATAGTATCGAAAATGGCTGTCTGTAATGAGCTAAGATATCGCTTGGTTATAGTGTGCAATTTCTCTCGATGGGTGGAAGAAACCCAAAAAGGAGAAATGAGCGTCTCACTGCAGCCAAAATGCTTTTGAGGGAGTTAGTTCCAAGGTACGGATACGCTGTCTTTTTAAAGTCAGATCGAGGAGCTCACTTTAACAGTGAGATCTTTAAAATATTGTTTGTAGCATTGCAAATTGAACAAAAACTACATTGCAGTTATCATTCTGAAACATCCGGAACCATTGAGCAGATCAACACAACCATTAAATCCAGATCAGCAAACGTTTGTGCTTCAACTTCACTGAAATGGCCTGATGTGTTGCTATTGGTGTAGATGAGCATGCAAAGTACCTGTGACAGAAAGACTGGTTTATTGCCCCATGCAATACTAATGGGGAGAACAATGTGATTACCTGCTGTTCCTACAAATGCACTTGAGGGCATAACAGATGACTTGGTACTTAATTACTGCAAAGAATTGGCTTATGTGGTGCATTCTGTATCTCAACAGGTTGAAGCTGTCATCACAAGTCCACACCAAAAGCAATGCCATGATACCAGTTCCAGAGATTTGGTACTAATAAAGAAGTATGGGAGAAAGTTCTCTCTGGAGCCAAGGTGGAAAGACCCTAAGACTAAAGCTATGTTTGAGCACACATGCCTTCATCAGCTGATGAGCAAGTAGCTCGTCACAGCATTCCACTTTCCTGTGCTATCTCATGCAGTATGTTTCTTAGTTTAGTAAATGGATAAAAACACTTTGAGTACTGGTATCCAAACTTTGAATGGTTCTTTCGAAAACTCCACTAACGAAGAGTGTGAATTTTCATCCACAAGCCAGAAAGATGGAGACTGCAAGGCATTACTTTATACCATTTCTTCCCATTAACAATATTAAGGCTCATAAAAATAACCTAACATGCTTACTAAACCCACTAGTAAAAGTTTTCATTTGAACATTAGAGGATAGAAACACGCAGTTTGCGTAAAATGCATAAAAAAGATGTCTTGAAGAATATGTGGAAAAGAGAGAAAGATGAGTGTAGAAGGAAGATGCCTGTTCCAAAATTTAAAATTAGAAAAGAGACATACAGGAAAATTATGTGTGTTTAAAAGAATAATTCATGGGAGAAAGACACCAGTAGGGAATAATAATTGTGAACATATTTTTGAGTTATCAGGAGGAAAATGGCAAATTCTGCATGAGGATGATCCAACTATACCTGGAGTATATTTTATTTGTAGAAAGAATGCTTATTTTAGATTGCCAACTAACTGGGAAGAGTTTAGATGCATTAACAATGACACCTGCACATAGATGTTCACGCAGTGTAAATGAGAGAACACTGTTCGTGGGAGATATATTTAGAGCTATTATACCTGCTGTGCGCATAGTACTGAATGATGAGAAAATTAGAAAGTTCTCAAAAGACAAACTAGCAACTAGTACATCTGGAGCTTTGTGAGTTGAAAAGACAGAATTAGTTGCAATAAGATCAATGGTACTTCAAAACCACTCTGATTTAGATATTTTACTCACGGAAAAAGACAGAGCCATCAAGCTACTGAAGATTGGAACATACATAAGAGTAAAAAGATTACAGATTATGCAGAAAACATTTCTGACTTGAAGCTTCATTTAGAATCTTTAGAAACCACTATCACAGTACAAAGCTTCACTAAGGGATTCTCTGCGATAGGCAGCTGGATAAAGGCAGCAGAAGGAGGCGTCGTCATGGCTATCTTAGGTCCTGTATTAATAGTTTTGTTTGTTTTCTATCTACTCCAGCAATTTACAAGACTATAAAAATGCTATTAATAAAGAAGAGACGCAGAGAGATCAATAAAATAATGAGAAAGATTCATAATTAAGTGAGCATGTTAATAAAGAATATAAAACTTCTTTCTATGTGTGCTTTATTCTGCAGCACACGTAGAAAGAGGGAAATTGCCTTAAGGGATTGTTTTTGTGCAGTAAAGTGCCCCTTCCAGCACATAAAACAATCCTCCTTACAACTCAGGCACCCTTGAATCATGGTGCAAGGCTGCCTGCATTGGTGCTATGCAGCCAAAACAGAATCAGTACAGGGACAAAGACAGGAATGCACTGTGTGCATTGCACATTGTGCTGCATCACATTCTTATAAATATGCCACTTGTTGTTCATCAGCTGAAGGACAGAAAAGGATTGAGTATGGAAACAAATAAACATAAGTAAAAAGAGAGAGGAAAAATGAGGGAGGGTGAGGCTAAGAGGGGAGGGATAATAGGAAAAAGAGGAAAAGGAGCTGGACAAAAATGTAAACGACTAAAGAGAAAGAGCAGGAAAAGAAAAAGGGATACATACTAAAAGAGAGAATGTAAAAGACAAGTAGATGGTGAAAGAAAGAAACAACAAAAACAGCTGGAAACAAAGAATATGACAGTAAGCTAAAAATAAAATAGGAGGAAAGCAAAGAAAACTGATGTGGGAAGTTAAAAACAAAGATAATGAAAACCAAAGGGGAGGGGAAGAATGAAAATGCGATGGAAAAATAAGAAAAGTGGAAGAGAGACAGGGAAAGACATAAACATTAAGTAACAAAGAGAAAGAACAAAAGGAACACAGAAAGAGAAAGGAAAAAGGGGAGAAAAGATTGAGATAAGCCCAAGAAAAAGAGCTTGATAAGGAGGCCAAGAGGGAAGCCAAGAAAGAGTATACAGCGGTTTGTGAATGAAAGAGAGCAATAGCTATCCAACCAGTGCAAGTTAGATACAGTGAAAAGAAGAGAAAGAGACATAATAGGATGAATAAACAGATGCAGTGGAAAAACGTAATGACAGAGAGATGGGGCATGTGTGAAGCTTGAAATAAAAAGAGACAGGAGTAAGTAACAAATATAGGTAAACAGTAGGGAAAACAGGACCGATGTAGCTAATAGTGAAAGGGTAAATATTAAAGTGTCATCTAATGGAGATTAATGGGTGAGGTAGAGATGCTGCATCCTGGGAGAGAAATGGGTCGAGAAATATGAGGGCTAGAGATGGAGGTAGGTGGAAAACTAGAAGAGTTATGATCATGGTCATTAATATTTGGTGTTTAGAGTGGCACTGAATCATAGTAGTGAGTGAATGATAAAGATATAGATATAATTAGTGGTCACAAAAGCGATTGAAAGTTAGACAACAGGGCATAGAGCTCATAGAATTCCAGATTTGCTAGTGAGAGAATAACGGGGTTGAGAACAAAAGAAGTGGAGGTGGCAGGGAATCTGGGTGAGGCAATTTGGTGGCAGAGAAAGATGTGAAATAATACAAGTGGTAGAATTAATGTTGAGGCAAACTGCGAAATAAAGAAAATTGTTTAAAGTGATAGACCAGAAAACCAGAAGAACATAAAAACCGACAAACATTTTATTGTATTCTATTGGGATTTCTAAAGCGTATGGCTACCCAGAGGCGTCCCAACGCTCTCAACATAAGTGATAGAATAAATTTGGAAGGAATATGAGATAGAAGTATTAGTATGAGAGATAACTTTGAAGGTGAGCAGAAAACTCAAAGAGAAGACAAAGCTGTATTGGAGAATAAACATGAATTTAAGAAGGAAACTGGGAGAGCATGATGGCAGGAGGAAGTACAATTGGCAAAGACAGACTTGAAGGTGAGCAAAAAACTCAAAGACAAAGCTATATTAGAGGATAAGTATGGATTTTAGAAGGAAACTGTGAGACCGGGATAGGAAGAGGATGTACAACTGGCAATGATAGACATATATATGATAGAAGAATATGGATGTGAGCGGAAGTGTGATAACGATTGTGATAAGCAGACTGCAGTGAAGAAGAGTGGGGACTGAGGCAGCGATATTGGTGAGAAAGACAATAGAGGGGCTCGATGGAGAGAACATCACACAAAATGTGTTTGTGCAATGAAAATGTACTTTGCAACTGCATGGCGGTATCTTTATTTGTCCGGGGGGTATCTCAGAATGTTGATGTAGGACCCACTGGTGTCCAGTAGAGACAATAAGAAATTTTAGCTTACAGATTTCCAGCCAGAGCCTTAGAAGAAAAACACATTATCTTCGGGCAAAATAATCGCCTTAACCTTCTAAAGAGATATGCTGTCAAGTTTTAATATGTTCAATTAGAGCCCTCTTAAATGCTTACATTATAATTAATTGAAACTCTAGGTTCCTGGGTTTTTCAGACTGATGTAAACTATTCTAATGTGTTTCTCTGTCATTGCTTTAAGCCATGTCAAATGCAAAGTGGCAATGCGGAAGACCACATGGAAATGTGTGATGTATAGACGTTTCTGGTAGAGCGTTCTAGATGCAGATTCCTTACCTTAGAATATTTCGTCAGGCTGGATCTGGAAACTTTTTGAGCAGTACCTCTGTATGCCAGTAAGTGGTGTAAATCTGCTACACATTGACGGCATCCGAGTCAAAAGTGACGTGCACAGTGCCTATACGGCAACCACCCCGGGCTCTCACACAAGTTATTTTCTTTCAATCAGCACAGATCCAGAGAGAGCTACCTCTCTCTGCTTTTTGGACAACAATTTTTGACATTTTGTCAAGACTTTGGGCCTGATTTAGATCTTGGCGGAGGGAAATGTGACAGGTATCCCATCTGCCCTATTAAGAACCCATTATAGCCTATGGAGATCGTAATACGGTAGACGGGATATCTGTAACGTTTGTGATAGAATATTCTATCCTCCAAGATCAAAATCAGGCCCTTTGTCTCCTAGTGTGAAGAGGGGTGTCCCCCAATAAACAAGAGAGGTTTAAACCCTGTGATTCCTGTCACAGACAGATGCCTGTGACAGACCCATGTCTAGTTTGTCTCTAGTGCCTGAAGGCGAACCACAACTTCAAGGCCTGTGAGGACTGAAGCTCCATGAACCCCAAGGCACTGTGGAAGCAATCCTTGAAGCTCCTGTCCACCCGACGCTTGTCGCTTCCATGGCATTCCAGGTCGTGGTTGCAAGGAAAGTTCGGATACAGTTGTGGAGAAGTTCCAGGTTCTCGTCATCGCACTCAAAGTCTCTGGGAAATTCCCACAAGAAGTCAAAGCACTCTTCGACTTCACCACTCCAGTCCAAGTCTTTGGACACAATGCGGAAACAGTGACACTCTAGGTCCAGCTGCCATGTGGAGTGTGGTGTTGGGTTTGCTCCGCATATCCCTAAGTTTCTCAAAGCCAGAGAGACTCATGTCCAACTTTGCAAATTTTATGAGGCCCTGTACCTCACCTTTGGGCAGGCTAACTCCTCTGGAGCCCATTTGCGCCCCATGGGTTCAACGGCAGCCCCCACTGGATTTCCACAGGCAGGTCCAACCTCGCCACCAGGACTGGCCCCCGGGATCCGGTTCTGGATCCGAAACAGCTTTGCATGGCCTCAATCTTCCCCAGAAGCCATTTCAGCAATGTCGTTCTCGGCAGCTCTGAACCCATCATCATACCCGACTCCGATATGTAGCTGGAACGACTTCACCCAAACTTGAACTTGATCTTCTGAGTCTGAGCTAGGACCTGTTTATTTCAACAGGCCTGAGGCGGGTATCATTGGGCATGATCTGAAGATCCGTATGGATACCACTGCCCTCTAGAAGAGCCTGAGGAAAAGTGAACCGAGGACCTGGTGGATGCCAGTGGTCTGGAAACCTCTCCTGACACTGGCTTAGTTTCTCCTCTTAGTGTGGTTATAGAAGAAAAGGCTTCCTTTGCCATGGGGGTAAGGAGGGCAGTCAAGATCCTGGACATTACGCTGCCCTCAGTGGCCATGAAGAGGAAAGTCCTGACAGAGGTGCTTCAGCTGGGAGTTGACTCAATAGAACCTCTCCTCCCCTTTAATGAAGCCCTCAGAGATGTCCAGCTTTGGGCATGGGCCAAGCCCTGCACAGGTGCTCCTGTGCTCAGGACAATTGCCTGCCACCATTACTTCGCTCCTGAGGACCCAGGTTTCTTCAAACAGCACCCCACCACAAAGAACCGGTTGTCCAGGCCTCCACATTCAAAGTAAACCCTGTTGCGTTTCCTACCACACTACCAGATAGGGAATCCAAGCGGATGGATAGTTTTGGTAAGAGGATTTTCTCTTCCACCAGGCTAGCACTGTGAGTTGTTAACACTGCGTGCCTTATGAGCCAATACAACAACGTAGTTTGGGAGTCAGTGGTTCAAATGCAGTTCATTATCTCAGATGAGGCCCTTGCCAGACTGACCCATGCTATTGCTGATGGCAGGGATGCAGTAACGTTCACCATTTGCTATGGACAGGATGCAACTAACTCTCTAGGCAGAGTGAATGCATCGTCAGTGGCACGCAGATGACACTCATGACTGAGATCTACTGGCTTCGCGAAGGATGTTCAGGCATCCTCTAAGGACAAGCGTTTTGATGGCATCCAACTCTTCTGTGATAAGGCAGATTTCACGCTGGCATTCTTTAAGGACAGCAGGGCCAGTGCTGGAGTTCTTTAAGGACAGCAGGGCCACTACCTGGTCTCTGGGTCTCTCCGTAGTCCTGTGTAAAACTCCTTTCTGCCTTTGGCACCTTCTGTGACATTGGTAGGGGCTACCAGCCATGTCCATACCTGCTCAGCCTCTGAGGCCCACAGATTCTCCAGTCCTTTTGTGGTGATGGATGCAGTTCCCACAAACCTCCTGGGACACACAGCCAAAGGTTTTTCAGTCTGCCACCATCACCCAAGCCATCAGAATGGCTGACAGAAAACCACCTCTTGCTGCTCTGTCAGGAAGTACAGTCTCTTTTGGCCAAATGAGCTATCAAGAGGGTGCCTGCCTAAGAAGTAGGTTGTGATTCCTATTCCTGCTACTTTCTGGTGCCCAAGCAGGATGTAGACCTCCACCCTATTTTATACCTGCGCCTTCTCAACTTCTTTCTAAAGAAGGAGAAATTCAGGATGCTTGTGTTAGCTCAGGTTCTGTCGGCCTTGGATCCTGGAGACTGGATGGTATCACTGCACTTGCAGAATGCCTACTTCCACATCCCTGTCTTCCCTGCCCACATATGTTACCTGTGGTTCATGGTGAGCCACAATCATTTTTAGTTCACTGTGCTCCCTTTTGGCCTCACCTATTCCCCTCGGGTGTTCACCAAGGTGACGGCAGTTGTAGAAGCACATCTTCAGAGGTCAGGAGTTCCAGTCTTCCTATACCTCAATGACTAGAGCTCACCCCATGCAGTACTCTCTCACCTCCATAGTATAGTGGATGTCCTGCATTTGCTGGGGTTCACTACCAATAGGCCAAAGTCACACCTGACTCCCTCTCAGATGCTCCCTTTCTTCTGAGTTATTCTGGACCGTGCAGTTTCGGGCCTGCCCTCAGCCCAGGATATTCAGGCCATGATTCTGATCTTTCAGGCTCTAACCTGGATTTCGAGGAGACTGACTCTCAAACTGCTGGGTCTCATATTCTCCTGCATCGTGCTGCTAACACAAGCCACTGGCTTATGTGGGATCTGCAGTGTGATCTGAAGTCCCAGTGGGTGCAGTATCAGCCTCAAATGAAGGTCAGGACTCCTGTAAGCCTTCAGCCAGTACCACTCCTACCCAGAGTTCTCAAGATCATATCCGGAACGACCGGGCCCAAGTCATTTTTGTGGCACGAGATTGAGTGCAGTGCGTAAGTTCTCCTGAACTCCTAAGCATACGCATTCATCCTCCGATGAGGCTCCCCCTTCAGGAGGACCTACTATCACAGCATCAGGGCTGGGCCCTATACCATTACCTGTGCACGCTCTGTCTTCATGCATGGAGATTAAGTGGCAGCAGTTGACTCTTTTTGACGTCCCAACAGAAGTCTGCAAGCTCATCCTGGTGGCCAGGCGACCCTCAACCAAGACAGTACATGCTTGCCATTGGGTCAAATTTGTGGCTTGGTGTGCTTCCAAAAATATTGATCCCCTTTCTGCACCTTTATCTGAGATTTTGTTGTTTATTCACTCCCTAGCCCAGCAAGGCTTTGTTTTTGGCATAGTTAAAGGGTATTTTTAAGCTATGTTGGTGTTCTTGGGGCTGCCTGATCAACCCTCCCTGTTTTGTCACCTGCTGTGAGTCATTTCCTAAAAGGACTACAACATATGTTCCCTCCAAAACCCTTCATGCCCAAATGGATCTGCTATTGACATTCTTGATGTGCTTACTCTTCAAACCTATGCACAACCGTCCTTTATGTCTTCTGACCATCAAAACTGTCTTTCTAGTTGCCATTACATAGGCCAGGAGGATTAGCAAATTGCGTGCACTTTATGTGCATCCTCCATACACCACATTCTTTCTAAATAAACTGATTCTGAGAGCACGTGCCTGTTTCCTGCCGAAAGTGGTCACATCTTTCCACATCCACCGACCTTCTTTTCTCATTCTCCCCCTTGCAAAGAGGAGGAGAGAATCTTGCACCCAAAAAGAGCATTGTCATTCTACATTGAGCATACTAAGGAACACCAGGTGGGAGATCAACTCTTCATTGGATTCCCTGGGGCAAAAAAGGAAAGGCCGTGCAGAAAAGGACCATCTCAAGATGGATTATACTTTGCGTTAAAATCTGCTTTTCACTGGCCAAGAAGCAACCCCTGATGGCTCATTCCACCAAAGCCAAGGCTGCAACCACTGTATTAGCTTGAGGAATCCCTGTTCTAGACATCAGTCAGGCAATGATGTGCACTTCTGCACACCTTCACCTTGCACTACTGCCAGGACAGTCAGGTTGGTTGTGATGAGCACTTTGCCCATTTGGTCCTCCAGAACTGAAGAAATCTGCAGCTAAAAGTCTTTATCAGAGGAATGAGTTACTGACCTTCTGTAATGCCTTATCTGGTAGAGACTCTATCTAGCTGCAGATTCCTTACCGAATCACCCATCCTTCCCTGCCTTTGAAACAAATTTTTCCATGAGGTCCTTAGTGTCTACACACTGGTATGTCGGCATTCTTCATGGCTCTATTCTTCTGGCACAGAAATGTCACAAAAAGTAACTGATGTGAGCGGCCGGGGCCTATATAGGCACCTCACATATCACTTCCTTCGCAGACGACGCCACCTACTGGCGCACAGAGGTACTGCTTGAAAAGTTTGTGAATCCAGTCTGATGCCTGGGGAATATTCTAAAATAAGGCATCTGCGGCTAGATAGTCTCTACCGGGTAAGGCGTTACTGAAGGTAAATAACTTGTTAGTTGGGCTTACTAGTGTCATGAATGTATATGTAATCCAAGGAATCAATCTGATGATGGACCTGTAATATCTGTAACAGTCACTAGACATGTTACCCTTAACAGCCCAGGTAAAATAAGCAGTCCAGACATACTTCAGCAGCACTGCTAGCACAATAGACACCCATTTCTCAGTTAGGGTACACTGTGAGACTTTGTTTGGCACTTTGAGCATTCTGTTAACACCTCTGAATATTTTAACATAATTGTGGAATATTCAAACAATAGACATGTATATTGGAAGTGCTCTGGGATATGATAGCAGCAGCCTTAGATATCATTCTGTCCACCAGATGTCAGTATTTCTATTACGGCAATCTGTTAGCATTTTATTTTCTAATGTAAATATTTCGATGGGCTGCTAGCTAGTACACGAACAATAATGCACAATGTCAGGAACTGCTACTATTGTGGCCAATGTTTCAGATTGGTACATTTATGATTGCAGTGGGTTTTGGGTTCTGAGACAGACTCTGAAGTATTGGGCTACTCTGTGAGCTCCTTTCAAATCAGCCTCTAAAACATAGGGATAACTCGCACCTTTCTTTGGAAAACAGGTTGCCCAAACCAACATTTGGCCCAATTTCTCTACAGATGATTTTGGTGTGATAGTGTCCTCTAAAGATTATTTTGTTAAGTGCTGCATGGATTTAAGTTTCTGAAACATGAGGGGCACATAACAATTAGGCGGGTACCATAATGCCAATTTGATAATTGAGTAGTTCTAAACTCTAATTGCAGTGTATTGTACTGCCACTCTTACCACAGTACATGCTAATATGAAATAGGTATCTGTTTGTCCCTGGACACTAACCATATTGTTCAAACGCCTGCTGATATCCTTGGGGTGAGTGCCTGTAGTAAGATACTGCCACACGAAGAGTGGCAGTGTTGCTGCATGGAGGTCCGGGGGACCATCGACATACTATGTGTAAGGCATGTCAGCTTTCATTTTGCCACAGCAAAGAAAACGTTTTGTGAGATGTGTCATGTTTGTTACTGAATATCGTTATCCTGAGAGAGCTGGGTTTTACCTTTTTATTAGAAGATTTTATAAAAAGCAGTGAAATTGCAGGTCATACATTCAGACACGAAACAATTAACCAAAAGCTGTCACAAAAAGGGGGTCTCTGTATGTGTGCTACAGAAACCAATGTGTTCTTATCTCCCAGTGCCCATCATTTGCAACACTTGACCTCTGAGACCATAGAGGACTGGTCGAGCTCTGCTGCCAGCTCATTGACAAGCCTTCCGTACGCTTTATCCACAGCCCCACTTGATGCTTGTGTCTGGGCATTTGAACATGAACTTTTCAATGAGGTGGCTGTGGTGCTTGACTATGGTGGTTTGACCCTTCAGCTATCAGTTGCACCTTTGGCATACCATGGCAGCACTCTGCTTTAAATATGGGGCGAAACATAAGAGTTTTATCTGGTTTAGAATATTTTCTATTTTTAGTGTAGATTGCTTTTATGGTAGACTCTTAAAATAAATTATGTCACTTCATGCAATGTCTTCAGTGTCAAAGGTCGTGTGAGGTCAATTCTCTGATGTTAGGAGATAGGGTGCAAAGCAAATGTGATGTCACTGAAGACTAGATGGTGGTCACCTCTTTCATAGCACTAGGATTTCCCTTCCATGCCTAATGCACGAACGCTGACACAATATGATGGGGGGTTCTCACTCTCTTGCACTCTCATGGCTAAGTGAACTTGAATTCTTTGTGTGTATAATGCTTAGTACCGCGGTACAAGCTGTTTACCAAGGAATACTTACACACATTTTAATTTCCTTAACTTGTAGCGCCTCCACTGTCACATCTTCTAAGCTCTATGCAGGATAGACAGGCACATACGTGCATGAACATACCAGTTCACAACAATTACTGGCCACACCATGAAACTCTGTGTGTCGCCTTTGGTTTATTTATAAACTGAAGGGCACACTTTCACGTGGCGCATCGGTCCCAATGCACCACTTTTCTTGCGTGTCCCTACCATCACCTAAGGACACCATAATTGTGCCGTATTTAGAATAATGAGCACCATGGCGGTTGTTAGAACAATAGAGGCAAACTTTTTGACTCTATTGTGGTGCTTTGCTGCACTAGTGCAGCAAAGTGCAAGGAGGCCCATAGGTTACTAGAGGCGCGTCATTTTTACGCCTGCTTTGAGCAGGCATTAAAAATGATGCCAAAAATGGTGCTGTCAAATGTTGTAAATTTCACTGTGCCATTTTTGCAGGCTTCCTAGTGTCAGAATGCCCCCCTTGCATACATTATGCCTGACACAGGTATACAGTGGCTGGGGGGGAGGGTAAAGTGATGCAATGCATGCATTGCAACACTTTGTAACTACAGCATGGCAAAAATCCATCCTTAACCTCTCTAATGCGGGCAACGGCCACTGGCCGACACCCACACTACCTCCCCTGACCAGTGGCCAACATGAGGGAGGGGATAAAAAAAAACCTGGGAGACACGGAAGATCATCCTTGTCTCCCCCCCGAAACCCCTCACCCCCCCCCCCCTATGTGACGTCAACGCGCCCGAGGTGCGCTGATGTCACTGATTGTTTTCTCCGCAGCCGCTTCCTTCTCTAGTGGCGAAAACAGGCCCAAACTGCCTTCCCAACGTTCACAAAGGCCTTGTTTGAAAGGGGAGACTCTCCCCTTTCAAACAAGGCCTTCCTGAATGGGTTTCCTGGCCCTCAATCACAGCCAGGCAATTATTTTTCTTAAAGGTAGGTTTACCCCTGGGGGGGGACGCAATTTATACATATGTGTAAGGAAATGCCTCCTTGGCATGGTTACCCCCTGACTTTTTGCCTTTGCTGATGCTAAATTATGATTTGAAAGTGTGCTGGGACCCTGCTAACCAGGCCCCAGCACCAGCGTTCTTTCCCTAACCTGTACCTTTGTCTCCACAATTGGCACAACCCTGGCACTCAGGTAATTCCCTTGTAACTGGTACCCCTGGTACCAAGGACCCTGGTGCCAGGGAAGGTATCTAAGGGCTGCAGCATGTCTTATGCCACCCTAGGGACCCCTCACTCAGCGCATACATACTGCTTCACAGCTTGTGGGTGCTGGTGGGGAGAAAAGACTAACTCGACATGGCACTCCCCTCAGAGTGCCATGCCAACCTCACACTGCCTGTGGCATAGGTAAGTCACCCCTCTAGCAGGCCTTACAGCCCTAAGGCAGGGTGCACTATACCACAAGTGAGGGCATATGTGCATGAGCACTATGCCCCTACAGTGTTTAAGCAAAACCTTAGACATTGTAAGTGCAGGGTAGCCATAAGAGTATATGGTCTGGGAGTCTGTCAAACACGAACTCTACAGCACCATATTGGCTACACTGAAAAGTGGGAAGTTTGGTATCAAACTTCTCAGCACAGTAAATGCACACTGATGCCAGTGTGCAATTTATGGTAAAATACACCCAGAGGGCATCTTAGAGATGCCCCCTGAAAACATACCCGACTTCCAGTGTGGGCTGACTAGTTTTTGCCAGCCTGCCACACACCAGACATGTTGATGGCCACATGGGGAGAGTGCCTTTGTCACTTTGTGGCCAGGAACAAAGCCTGTACTGGGTGGAGGTGCTTCTCACCTCCCCCTGCAGGAACTGTAACACCTGGCGGTGAGCCTCAAAGGCTCACCCCCTTTGTTACAGCGCCACAGGGCATCCCAGCTAGTGGAGATGCCCGCCCCTCTGGCCACTGCCCCCACTTTTGGCGGCAAGGCTGGAGGAGATCATTAGAAAAACAAGGAGGAGTCACCCCACAGTGAGGACAGCCCCTAAGGTGTCATGAGCTGAGGTGACTCTTGTGGATGAAGGATTCCCTAATAGGATTAGGGATGTGCCCCCCTCCACACAGGGAGGAGGCACAAAGAGGGTGTAGCCACCCTCAAGGACAGTAGGCCTTGGCTAGTCCCCTTCCAGACCTAAACACACCCCTAAATCCAGTATTTAGGAGCCCCCAGAACCGAGGAAGGTAGATTCCTGCAACCTAAAGAAGAAGAAGGACTGCTGACCTGAAGCCCTGCAGTGAAGACGGAGACGACAACTGATTTGGCCCCAGCCCCACTGGCCTGTCTCCCTACTCGACGAAAACTGCAACAGCGACGCATCCAACAGGGACCAGCGACCTCTTAAGCCTCAGAGGACTGCCCTGCATCCAAAGGACCAAGAAGCTCCCGAGAACAGCGGCCCTGTTGCTGTTCAACAAACTGCAACTTTCTGCAACAAAGAAGCAACTTTAAAGACTTCACGTTTCCTGCCGGAAGGGTGAGACTTTCCACTCTGCACCCGACGCCCCCGGCTCGACCTGCGGAAAACTAACACTACAGGGAGGACTCCCCGGCGACTGCGAGCCCGTGAGTAGCCAGAGTTGAGCCCCCTGAGCCCCCACAGCGACGCCTGCAGAGGAAATCCAGAGGCTCCCCCTGACCGCGACTGCCTGTAACAAGGGACCCGACGCCTGGAACCAACACTGCACCCGCAGCCCCCAAGACCTGAAGGAACCGAACTCCAGTGCAGGAGCGACCCCCAGGCGACCCTCTGCCTAGCCCAGGTGGTGGCTACCCCGAGGAGCCCCCCCTGTGCCTGCCTGCATCGTTGAAGAGACCCCCGGTTCTCCCCATTGATTCCAATACAAAACCTGTTGCCTGTTTGCACTCTGCACCCGGCTGCCCCTGTGCCGCTGAGGATGTACTTTCTGTGCCTGCTTGTGTCCCCCCCAGTGCCCTACAAAACCCCCTGGTCTGCCCTCCGAGGACGCGGGTACTTACCTGCTGGCAGACTGGAACCGGGGCACCCCTGTTTCCATTGAAGCCTATGGGGGTCATTACAACATTGGCGGGCGGCTATAGTATATACAGAGCCAACTTCCTACAATATGTCTATAGATCTATCTATCTATCTATCTATGTATCTATCTATCTATATAGTGATCACTTTTGTGAACGTGTGTGGTTTCTCTGGGGGCTGCGACCGGCCTCAAGGAAAATAACACCCACATATAAAAGTGATCTCTTTACATATAAATATATATATATGTAAATATATATATATATATTCGCCACCAGCAATGCACATACTTCAACTGACGCGTTTCCACTGTAGCTTTTGGGCAGCAATAAAAAAAAGTCAAGTAACTCTATGTGATTATGTTTCTGCTAGAAAAGGATCTGACTTTTGTCTAGTGGCAGTTTTGATGCCATAAAGTAGTGCAGAAGGTTTATATGCCTACTGTAAGGATCAAAACTGTATTATATCTGAATAGCTGAGTGGATTGTTAAATACAGCCATTACCCTCGCTATAATACAAATGAAATGTATGTGCGAGGGGGGTCTATCGAGAGTTGAAATGCATGTGACTGGGTGCTAGAGGAGCTAAAGACTGTGATGATTGGTATGTGACAAGGTGATGTAATAGGGTGTCTTTTTTGTTTTTTTGAGTGTCGTGAGAGAAAGTGCTGATTGAGGGAAGAAGCAAAGGTAAGGTGACCTCTACTGTTGCAGGTATCACACACACACACACACCAGCAATTTTGTGACTGCCTACATAGGCAAGTGTTTTAGAGCAACAGTTTAGCTAGTAGCAGAGATGGCATCTCGTTGGATGACTGCTGCTCAAGCCCTAACTCGGGTTATAGAGGACAGCTCTGATGTAGGATTAGAAACTGAGACAGCAGATACTGAGACGACATCTGAGGAAGAAGACAATTGCGCAGACTCTGGGAGTGATTTTTCAGTCGGAGGTGTCCCAGTCGATAACTCCTCTTCCAGTCATTATGAGGGTGGTGATGATGACAGTCCTGCTGTCCCTTCGCAAGCACAGTCTGTGTAGCGGGGCAATAGTAGGTTAGCCCAACCCAGAGAGCAGGTGCATACTGTGGCAAGCACAGAGATAGGGCTCTCTTGGGAGCTCGCCAATTTAGTTCAGCCCCAAATTCCACAGTCCAAATCGTATTGTGGAGACTTTAACCTTTTCTATTACTAAACAACCTGGTTTTGTAAGGCAGGTACCTGCGTTTTTGGTCCTGGGCTCGGCGGCAATATAGGGAAACCTACCAAACCCAGACATTTCTGGAATCTAGACATCCGGGAGTGTCCAGAAAGGTGTGACTTGTGTGGATTCCCCAAAGTTTTCTTACCCAGAATACCCTGCAAAGCTGAAATGTTGAATAAAAACTCCATTTTGCTTGCATTTCTGTCACACAAACTAAAGGAATAAGCTGGGATCCACAAAATTCCTACCACCCAGTGTTTCCCCACCTGTCCTGATAAAAACGCTACCCCACTTGAGTGCCTGTACCTAGTGCCTATGTCAAGAATGGATCACCCCAGGGTCAACAGTTGCCCTCATGTATTGACCACTGTGTGATCTATTCCTGACGTGGGCACTAGGCCTACGCACACAAGTGAGGTACCATTTGTATCAGGAGACTTGGGGGAATTCTGAGTGGAAGAAAATGTGTGGCTCCTGTCAGATTCAAGAACTTTGAGGAAATGTGAGGAAAAAGTGTTTGTTTTGCCAAATATTGAGGTTTGCAAAGGATTCTGGGTAACAGAACCCAGTGAGAGTGCCCCAGATTACCCCATCCTGGGCTCACCTAGGTGTCTAGTTTTCAAAAATGCACTTGTTTGGTAGGTTTTCCTAGGTACTGGCTGAGCTAGAGACCAAAATCCACAGCTAGACACTTTCCAAAAAACATGTCGGTTTTCAATGTAAAATGTTGATGTGTCCATATTGCGTTTTGGGGTGTTTCCTATTGTGGGCACTAGGTCTACTAACACAGTGAGGCACCATTTGTATCGGGAGACTTGGGGGAATGTTGGGTGAAAGGAAATTTGTGGCTCCTCTCAAATTCCATAACTTTCCATCATTGAAATGTGATAAAAAAGTGTTTTTTTTGTCAGATTTTGAGGTTTGCAAAGGATTTTGTGTAACAGAACCTAGTGAGAGCCCCATAAGTCACCCATGCTGAATTTCCCTAGATGTCTAGTTTTGAAAAATGTATAGGTTTTCTAGGTTTCCATAGGTGCCGGCTGAGTTAGAGGCCAAAGACCACAGCTAGGCACAATGCAAAAAACAGGTTAGTTTTCTTTGGGAAATTATGATGTGTCTACAATGTATTTTGGGGCACTTGCTTCTTGTGGGCACTAGGCCTACCCACACAAGTGAGGTACCATTTTTATTGGGATACTTGGGGGAATGGTGAGTGGAAGGAAGTTTGTGGCTCCTCTCAGATTCTAGAATTGTGCAGCACCGAAATCTGAGGGAAAAGTGTTTTTTTTGCCAAATATTGAGGTTTGCAATGGATTCTGGGTAACAGAACCTGGTGAGAACCCCACAAGTCACCCCATTCTGAATTCCCCTAGGTGTTTAGTTTCCAAAAATATATCGGTTTGCTAGGTTCCCAGGGTACCGGCTGCGCTAGAGGCCAAAATCCACAGCTGGGCACATCGCAAAAATCATGTCTGTTTTCATTGATAAAATGTGATGTGTCCACATTTTGTTTTGGGGCATTTCCTGCTGTGGGCACTAGGCTTACCCACACAAGTGAGATACCATTTTATCGGGAGACTTGGGGGAATGCTGGATGTAAGGAAGTTTGTAGCTCCTCTCAGATTCCAGAACTCTGCAGCACTGAAATGTGATGGAAAAGTGTTTTATTTGTAAAATTTTGAGGTTTGCAAAGGATTCTGGGTAACAGAACCTGGTGACAGCCCTACAAGTCACCCCATCCTGGATTCCCCTAGGTGTCTAGTTTTCAAAAATGCAAAGGTTTGGTAGGTTTTCCTAGGTGCCGGCTGAGCTAGAGGCCAAAGACCACAGTTAGGCACTTTCCAAAAAACATGTCAGAATTCAATATAAACATTTTATGTGTCCATGTTGCGTTTCCTGTCGCAGGCAGTAGGCCTACCGACACAAGTGAGGTACCATTTTTATCGGGAGACTTCAGGGAACCCAGAATAGCACAACAAGTGTTATTGCCCCTTGTCTTTATCTAAATTTTTTCCTTCCAAATGTAAGACAGTGTGTAAAAAACATGTCTATTTGAGAAATGCCCTGAAGGACCCCAGAATTCAGAGATGCCCAAATAACCACTGCTTCTCAACACCTTATCTTGTGCCCATTTTGGAAATATAAAGTTTTTTTTGTCAGTCTTTATATTTCACCCAATGAATTGCTGTATACCTGGTATGCAATGAAAACCCATATCAAGGTGCAGCTCATTTATTGGCTCTGGGTACCTAGGATTCTTGATGAACCTACAAGCCCTAAGGCCCATATTTATACTTTTTTAGCGCCGCATTTGCGTAGCTTTTTGACGCAAAATCGGCGCAAACTTACAAAATACCATTGTATTTTGTAAGTTTGCACCGATTTTGCATAAAAAAACGACGAAAATGCAGCGCTAAAAAAGTTTAAATATGGGCCTAAATATCCCCACAACCGGAAGAGTCCAGCAGACGTAACAGTATATTCCTTTTGAAAACTTGACTTCGCAGGAAAAAGTTACAGAGTAAAACATGGAGAAAAATGACTGTTTTTTCGGCTCAATTTCAACATATTTTTATTTTAGCTCTTACTTTCTCTAGGAAAAACTTGAAGGATCTACACAAATGACCCCTTGCTGAATTCAGAATTTTGTCTACTTTTCAGTAATGTTTAGCTGTCCAGGATCCAGCATTGGTTTCATACCCATTTCTGTCACTAACTGGAAGGAGACTGAAAGCACAAAAAATAGTAAAAATGGGGTATGTCCCAGTAAAATGCCAAAATTGTGTTGCAAAATGTGTTTTTCAGGTTTAAGTCTGCCTGTTCCTAAAAGCTGGGAAGATGGCGATTTTATCCCCGCAAATCCTTTGTTGATGCCATTTTCAGGGAAAAGACCACATGCTTTCTTCTGCAACCCTTTTTTCCTATTTGTCGGAAAAAAAATGAAACTTTTGTTGTATTTTGGCTAATTTCTTGGTCTACTCCAGGAGAACCCACAAAGTCTGGGTACCTTTAGAATCCCTAGGATGTTGGAAAAAAAGGAGTAGATAGCTTATGTGGACAAAAAGTTATGAAGGCCTAAGTGCAAACTACCCCAAATAGCCAAAACAGGGCTCGGCACTGGGGTGGTGGAAGGCCCAGCAGCTAAGGGGTGAACGCACATTAGCGTATAAAAATGACACCGTGACAAAAGGAGGTGCTAGGGGGTTGTAAATATGCCCCTATGGGTCTAATTTGCAAAGAAGTGGTGCAGTGCCCTGCCATGTCATTTCAGAAATGCAGGGATGTGCATATTTACTACAATACAGTGCACCCTTTTTTTCCCCCAATCAATCAATCATTTGTTAAGTGCACTACTCACCCGATAGTTTCCCAAGGTGCTGGGGAGGGGGGTGCTACTGCTCGAACAGCCAGGCCTCAAGACATTTCCTGAAGGTCAGGAGGTCCTGGGTCAGACGTAGGTTGACGGGGAGGGAGTTCCAGGATTTGGCGGCGAGGTGGGAGAAGGATCTGCCGCCGGTAGTGGTATAGTGGATGCGGGGTGCGGTAGCGAAGGCGAGGTTGGTGGAGCAGAGCTGACGAGTGGGGATGTGGAAGTTGAGACGCTCATTGAGGTAGGCAGGGCCGGTGTCATGGAGAGCCTTGTGAGCATGGATCAGGAGTTTGAAGATGATCCTTTTGTTGACGGGGAGGCAGTGAAGGTCTCGGAGGTGGGCTGAGATGTGTTTGTGGTGAGGAAGGTTAAGGATGAGGCGTGCTGAGGCGTTCTGAATGCACTGAAGTTTCCTCTGGAGCTTGGCCGTTGTTCCCGCGTAGAGTGCGTTACCGTAGACCAGTCTGCTGCTAACGAGGGCATGGGTGACCGTTCTTCTGGTTTCAATGGGGATCCATCAGAAGGCCTTGTGAAGCATGCGGAGGGTGTTGAAACATGAGGATGAGATGGCATTGACTTGCTGGGTCATAGTGAGCGATGAGTCCAGTATGAAGCCAAGGTTGCGTGTGTGGGTGGTGGGAGTTGAAGCGGCTCCTAGGGTGGCAGGCTACTAGGAGTCGTCCCATGCTGATTTGTTGGTGCCAAAGATGACAATCTCGGTCTTATCCGAGTTCAGTTTGAGGCGTTGTGGTGGTTGGTCTTGGCGGTGGCGGGGTCCTTCGTGAGTGAGAGGATCAGTTGTGTGTCGTCCATGTAGGAGACGATGTTAAGGCCATGGGCTCGGACGATGTTGGTGAGCTGCACCATGTAGACGTTGAAAAGGGTGGGGATGAGAGAGGAACCTTGGGGTACTCTGCAGATGGTCTTGGTGGCTCTCGACAGGAATGGAGGGAGGCGGAGTCTCTGAGTTCTGCCGGAGAGGAAGGATGTGATCCAGTCCAGGGCCTTGTGGCAGATTCCAGCGTCGTTGAGGCATGTGCGAAGTTTGTGGTGACAGACGGTGTTGAAGGCTGCCGAGAGGTCAAGGAGGATGAAGGTCACGGTTTCACCTTTGTCGAGCATGATCCTGATGTCGTCGGTAGTGGTGATGAGAGAGGTCTCGGTGCTGTGGTTCTTTCGGAAGCCAGATTGGGAGATGTCGAGCAGGCTGTTGTCCTCCAGGAAGTGTGATAGTTGGCTGTTGACTATCTTCTTGATGACCTTCACTGGGAAGGGGAGTAGGGAGATGGGCCAACACAGTGCAAAATGCTTGTTGCATTACTGTGTGCAAGGGAGGCGTTCCATCGGTGTTATGTGGGTGTTTCCATGTAACTCCCATGATTTATGACACATATCATGTATACCAAACCAGGTAAACCTGGGAATGCAGCACATAAATATGCCTCCCCAGGTGAGGTGTAATGAGGATAAATTACTTAATTCATCCATATTACTTCCTCTTCCTATGTGTGCTGCATTCTGTGGCACACACAAATAGAGGAATACGCCCCTTCCTGCACAAAAAAACAATCCTGCACGCAACACAGACACTCTTGCACCACGGCGCAAGCGTGCCTGTGTTTGAGCTAGGCAGCACATTGTGTACCAGCACAAGGTGAAAGGAAAGGAAAGTGGTTTAAATACTGTGCATTCTTGCCTTTTCCAAAGGAAGAAGCGCAGCAAGGTGACATGCGACGTTGCATTGTGCCACTTTGCCAAATATCTGGCTGCTAGTGTCATGTGCACAAAGTGGGAACAAGTTACTGCAACACGTAGACAATATTTTCCATTGTGTATCTCCATCATTAATCCTGCATTGGCAGTAGCAACATAACAGTGCATAATATTATGTCATCTCACACTGTGTGAATGGACTGAACCACATCATTTGCACTGGTTAACACATCAAGACAAAAATCATGTGGTACACAAAACAAGTCAATATGAGTAGAAAGGGCATATGATGGTTAAGTGTGAGATGCATATTACATCAATGGTGTACCTAGTCTCGGTTAAAGTTCCGCTACGGCAACGGTGTGTGAACAAATCATGTGTTCATAAGTAAGTGTCTCACACATAGCGGTTGTTTTGCTTTACTTCAGGCAGGGACAAGACCAAATGAAAGGAATGGCAACAATTTGGCACTCTTAGTCTGAGTAATACATTCATTTAAGCACTTTTCAAGTTTCGTATAGGGAAAGTGTGCTGGTCAAATGCAGCAACACAAATACACTTCTGAAAATAATCACAGCAGTAGAATAATAATGATCATGGACACAAACAATGAAAATACCCTAATTCAATCCTGGATAATATTTCTACATATACAGTGATATATATTCATTCACACCGCAAAGCTAAAAATAAGAATTAAAAATTCATCACCATGGAGCGAGGTAGGGACATCATCTCTTTGGCAACTTCAATTTTGGAACCCAGACGACACGTGAAAGCGAGAACCACCCTCAATGGGAATGAACCGGGCAAACGCGTCCCTCTCCTGGAATGAGTTTGATCTGTTCCCAGTCGTCAAGTTTCCCTTTTTAATACCTTAAATAGGCTGGAGAGGAGACTTCTAGAAACTCCCCCCTCCCATACTGTAAGTTGTTATTCAAACGCTGGCTGTACCAGTCCGTGTTGAAAGAGCACTTTAGAGATTGGCCACATGCCAAGGTGCGCTCCCAAGACCGAACTATTCCCTGCTGTATCATAAACATTCTTCTGGTACATCCTTATCTTTCCCTCACTCCTCTGTGTTATGTCCCTACCTTGGTGAGAAAGAGAGCGAAAACATGTTGCACAAGCTGTGCGTGGGAAAAAATCTGACTGTGCATGAAGCGAAGTTGAACACAAAATGGAGTCAGTAGTCAAGATGGAGCTGGAGGTTAAATAGAAATAGCATTACAGCAGTATACTTGTATGTTGACCAAAGTTTCTGGAACAACACTGGAAGAAGTAGTTGTAAATTCCATTTGTGTCATGCAAAGTAAGTGTAGGCCGCATTCATGTGTAAGTGTCAATTTGGGGTACCAATGTGATACCAACAGTACAAAACACACATATGTCTTAGACATACGGATAGTCTAGGTACACACATAAACATACACATAGGTCTCAAACCACAATGACATATGTAACCACTGTGAGAGATCACCAGTATTGTGGTGTAAGTTGCCAAAATCATGCAGATGAACCCATCAATGTTAACCTCACAAACTCAAAGATAATGCTGTCAAACATGTCATACACCAGTAACTATCATAGAATGAAGTGCAACCAGGGCAGGTATTAGAGTGTCCTCAGGATCCCAATCTCAACATTATCTTGCCACATCAATTATGACAGAATCAAGGCACAGAATTACAGAATCCCCAACAAGTTTGAATCATATACATACATGTGAACACCTAAAGTATTGGGTCCAGGTCTGTTGTAGAAAGCTACTTGTATCTACAGCAGTGAGTCCTACATAAAAGTGACACACATTGCCATGCCTATGTGTCAATCTAACTTGTGCATGACAACTTGTCTCACAACACTCATTAACTGAAGGCTGACAACAAAATGTACAACTAGCCATGTCACATGCTGGAAATTCACTACATCTATGCAGCAAATTCCCATGCTAAAGTAAGTGAATTAATCAAAGGCTGTGTCAATGTCATATAGGCATGCAACAACATATGTATGTATGTGAGAGTTCCAAACAGGTTGGCACTGTCCAAACCTGCCTAGGGCTGGATGTATACCAAAAAATCAGATAATTACTTTGTCACTTTGCACATATAGTGAGTGCACATAACCTACAGAGGTCAAGAACATTTCATTTCAAAATACCTACACAGTAATCTACTGCCTGATTATGAAAGTCAGCATGTAGAAGTGTCCAAAGTATCAGGACCTGGCCAACATTTGCAATGACACAGAGAACTGAAAGAGAAGTGCAAACCAATGGTCAACTGTGTATATAACACATAGGGCCAGATTTAAGAAAAAGGACGCACAACTGCACTTGAATTCTGGAAAAAACACTGCTGTTTGCTTTGGAAGATTCCTTCCTCCTAGGCAGATCCTGGATATCCACCAAATCCTCATGCAGGTTCTCCTCCTCTCCCTCCATTTGTGTGCCATATTAAGAAAACGACGCACCATGGCGCTAAGGGTAGGTTAGCCTAAAAAAAAATGCTAACCTTTATGACACATCGTAAGGAAAAACAAAGCTAATGCTGCAAAAGTGTGTTAGTATGATTAGCTGCACGTTTTTTTACGCTAATCGTGATAGTGCCATATTTTACAGCATTAGTGTAAAAAAAAGCCAGCAAGAAAGGAAAAAACCACAAGGACCCAAGATGGAGAATGCAAGACAAGAGAGACCCTAGAGAGACCCCAATCAGCCCAGTACAAGCCAGGATGGACCAGCAAAATCCCAGTAGAAGGAGAAAAGAAAGCAGAAGTGTTGCTTCAGTGAGGAGGAGAATGACATCTTGTCAGAGAGGTGACGAACCACCAACACCTCCAAATTGCCAATTGGTAGGAAGGAGACCGTATGGCAGTCAATCGTCAATAAAGTCAACAGTGTGGCAGAGGTAAAGAGGACAGTCATAGATTGTGAGAAGCACTGGCACAATTGCAACCACAGAACTAAAAAGAAATTGGCCAGTAACCGAAAGGCAGCCCTGCAGACTGGAGGTGGAAGTCCCGCACCTCAGGAAGACCTGGATGACCTGGAGGAGATGGTGGCATCAGTCATCGAGGACACTTCTAATGCCCTCACACCTTACCCCCTATATGCACAGACCATAACCCATCCCTCACATCAATCCCTATACTACTGTAACTGACCCACCTGCCCATGTGTAACACTCATTGGGAAACATGTACAACACTTGTTGCACCGGGTGGGCCAACTAGAACTGCAAGACGCCTCCATACACCTTTGGGAATGGCCACAAAAGTGATCAGACACAACATATGGGGTATGTCTGTGATCATCATCTGTGCTGCTGTACAAGTAGCATCCATGTCACCAAGTAGCAAGGTTGCCTGTGTACTGGGAATGGTTGGTGTCGTCCACAAAGGGACACCTTCATGCATAACATCAGCTATAAGTGGTCTCACTGTCTCACGAGGGGCCATATTTACAAGCCCATACTGCAACTTTAGCATTATATCAAATGATGCCAATGTGGACTCAAGCCACCTATTCCCTTGTGCTACCTTAACAAAGTCACACAATGCACGCATAGATCCACGTTGTATATTGTTGCACCACAATATGCCTGTGCCATATATTATGTATGCAAGGAAATATGCTTTACACAGGGAGGGAAGTACAATTGGGGCAGACATTCCATAATGATTGCACTGTGCTATCTGTAAACTTAATTTGTGAGGCCTGCCAAAGGCATATCTGAAAGTGACACAAGCATTTTAAGTAATGGACCTCCCTGTGCTTTGCTGCACTAGTAACATCATATATAGTGACAATGTAGTACAGTACCGCAATTGTGATAAAGCTCATGAGGCTCCTGGGTAAATGTACACCATGGTGACCAGTAATGTCAATAAGGTTTTTCCATGTTATTGTAGCCTGGGACAAGGGGGGGCTGCTAGGAAAATGGTGGTCTGGGATCAATGTACCAAATACACAGAAACTTTGCCCTATGTGTGATGCACAATGCAAACCACAATGAACAACTACGATCTTTGGAAATACACACTTTTCACACACCCACTTGTCACTCACACACCACCCTTGAGTTCCTATACTACACTGAACCAAAAAGAGATGTGCAGTATTTGTAAAGGCATCAGAAGCTGGGTGGGTCACACATGTGTTGCATGGGAAGATCCCAAATATACATATGGAATGCCAACTACATGCAGTGTCAGGTGTGAGAGGGGGACATGAGATTTAGGACAAGATAAGGTATGCATGGTAATTATGAGCTACTACTATCCATCACTGGAGTGTACGGTAACAAAAATATGAATTGGTAGAGCACTATGATGTCTGTGTCCGTATTCTGTGGCACATATGTAACCATTTATGAAGAAAGATGCAGTGCAACAACTCAGCTTGGTGTGCTGCATCATTTCAAATGTGAAGGGATATGTAGTTGTCACAGATAGTCAAAACATCCTTTTATTAACCTTGGTTATGTCAAAACATATGACAGACAATACCAACTTTGCCACACAAACTGCATGGTGTGGTGGTGTCCCTCTTGCCGGTCCTAATGCCTATTTGCAGGAATGTAAACATCCTGCAAATTCAACTAACAGGAATGCTGTCTGTCACTTACAATGATTGATGATGATTTCAACAAACATTGAAAGTAGTCTACAACAGGATTACAACGTCAGTCACCAGTACTATGACTACAATGTCATCCCTAATGCGGTGTCCCAACATGATGCATCCACACATCCAGAGGCCTAAAAATGTCTAACGTCCTCATGTCACCTCACGTGTGTTGTCTGAGTGATGGAAGTGGGTGGGCTTTCCACATGCATACTCCTAGCCACTTTGAGTCATGTGTTCAGCATCCTACACCACACAACGTAACGATGGACCATCACATGTGTATGTATGCAAACAGGAAGGTCTACCTTCCAATAAAACAACACTCATTTCAGAGAGCTCTGTAACAAGAAAACGTGTGATGCATGGATGAGTGTTGTTCTGCAAGAAGGGAGAAATTCCTGTTTGCACACATACACACGAGGTGGCTGAATCTCACAATGGGTAGTGCAGGATGCTGGACACATGACTCCAACATGTTGACAGCTCAGAGTCTTCCATCACTCCAGCCACACGCATAGGATGGCAGAGGAGTCAGTTACTTACTCAAATATCTCAAAAAACAAATGCAAAATATTCTGTACATCTCCATTTGTGGTGTGTGCACAAGTCCCTAACAATGCCCATGACATACATATGTAACACAGTCAAATCAATGAAAGTGGAACATATGCAGAAGACCATGAAAAGGCAATCAAAGTGGGGGGTAACACACTGGGGAATGTGGACTGGCAGATTGTGCCAATGGTGACTCCATTGAAATGATGCTCAGTTGGCACAGTGTGCCACTCAAATTCCATAAATGTGTGCCATTATGTGTGGGTCTGTACCATGTCACTAAGCCACCAGTAGCAAGTACATTATGACTCATGTCAACAGCCACCACAGTCCAACATTGACCTTTCATTATCCCATAACAGAGGATGAAACCTTACCTCCTGCTGAGCTGCCTGTCCTCGGTTTTTCTGAATATATGGGTAACCTGCTGCCTACCATCAATGCTGACACTCTTCAGGAAGTCCTGGGTTCATTCCAGACACCATCTCCAGGCACAGGGAGAACACATAACATTGCGGGGTCACCACATGAACCACCCAATACCCAGCACACTGCACCAACCAGTCCAGCCACAGCTCTGGACTATGAGGACCCAAACATTACCTTTTAGAAGTAAGAGCTAAGAGTCCAGTGGAAGCTGGCACAGCAGGTGCGGGTGGGGATGGAGACCATAGCGGGCAGCCTAGAGGGAGTGCAGAGGTGCCTCAGTCCAAATGAGGACAACTCTGCTGACATCAGAGACACCCACTGTCCGCTTCATGGACTCCAGCAGACCCTGGCCAACATAGCTGCTTTCCTGAGGCAGAGGCTGAAACAATTGCCTTCCCAAAGTAGCAGCAGCATGTTTGACAACAGGCTAGGGGACATCCAAAATGTCCTGGAGTCCATGCAGCAGGATCTGGCCTCCCATGGCTGCCTACCACCATGATGTAGCTTCTGTGTTGCAAAACCAGCAGTTCCTCCTTGCTGCAGTGATGCCTTTCGTTTTCCCTCAAATGGGGGGACCTTTGCTTCCACACCTCTATCCCCTGATGTGTGTGTCCACCCCTCAACTTCAACAGCAACACCACCCATGGCACAAGAGTTACCACACACATCAGAGGATGAAGATATGGAAGGATCAGCATTCACTAGAAAAAACACCCGGTAGCTACAGTCTGTGCTGCTTGGACGGTATCTGTTTCATTCTGTGCATAAGATCATGTCAGTGTAGTGACAGCTGCCACTCTGCTCTCTTCACTCTACCACTCTTGACTCATCATGTCTGGACTGCCATAGTCTCAATTGCTACCTGTTGTCAATTTGGACACCTTCTCGCTGATGCACACCTCTCCTAAGCGTCTCATGACATGTCCCTCACCCTTGGACTCTGACTTCGGCATTCAATGACTTTGGATCTCTCATAGGGTCAGAGAACTGTACATTGTATATTATCTGGTATAAAACTTTCATGTGTAAATAAATTATCATAATCACATGTACTGTTTTTTCTTTGATCTATCAACTGTTTCAAATGTATGCATTGTGTGAAGCTAGGACAATGACTACAGAACAAAAGGACATGTGTGGCTTTCTGCCTGACACAAAGTCACACACATAGAGCCAAACATGGTTAAAGTGACTGTTGGCATTGTGGACTATGATAAAATGTCTGAGTCTTCCAAGTATGTGATAAACATTTACCATGCAAGTTTACATATGGCATGTGTGGTTCAGAACACAAGTGTCTGGAAGTATCCCTGATGATTGTACCAGTCCAACATTGATGTGACCAACAAAATAGGCAAATGTAGGACTGTGAGGGGCAGCTGTTTGTGTGCCAGTATCCATTCCCCAAATGAGCCAGAGTGCAATGTGCTAAACGTTTGAGAAATGGATGTCACAGAACTTAGCACAAACAATAGATTTAGCATGTTTACCTGTCTTAGAATTTGTATCCATACACAATCAGAGTGTCAGGAACTGTGCTGAAAAGTGTATTGAGTAGCTCATGTCATATTGCTGCCAATCTGACAGGTCCTTGGTCATAGGGGATACACATAGTCACACATGTCAAACAATACCGAATGCACACCCAAAGGCATTTGTCTAACTTGGCCAGTGCAGACATGATAACACCCAGACAGCCAATCATCATGGACATCATATTGTAGAAAACTAACAAGATGTATTTATACTAAAAAGACACTACCTATCAAAAAGCTAAACTACACACTAACCTACACTACACTAACATATACTAACTTATCTTAACTTATCCCTACAGCTAACTATCCTATTCTAAACTTATCTTATACATGTAATATTACACAATAAACACTGGTCCTCCACCCTGCCTTCAGAGACAATAGACGAGGAGGACAACATGAACTAAAGCTAAACACAGACTAACTAAATCTGTTGTCTAAACTAACATATATATTTTTTTATTTATTAAAAAAACATTTTTTTTCTGTATTTCTTTAACATATACTCCTATGCATAAAGCCCCAACACCCCCTAAACAAAAAATAATCAAACACCCCCAACTATACTGTCTTAAAGTTAACCTACTCTTTGCTACCTAACCTATGCCTACCCACCTTATACCCACTAAAACTATTTACAAATAAAACTAGGGTAAGGGAAGGAACTTGGAAGAGGAAACTGTCCAAAGTTAGCGCTTCTCTGGCTTCTTCTTAATGAATTTCAATAGTTTGTAGTTGCGCTCATTTGCCTTCTTTAGATTGTTCATCCTTGATTTTATCCCTGCCATGTCCATGTGAACCTTGTTTTCAAATCTTAAACCAGTGGCAGCTGGTAGGGGCTGTTGTTGGGATGCCGTTGTGGTCGGTGCCATAGATGTTGAGGGGGTGGAACCTGCAGACCCACCCCTGACTCTCTGCATTGAGTTTGCACTCTTTTTGGTGCTCTGTGATGGCTGTTTGACTGGTCCTCCATGTGTAAATGCCAGCCACGACCCCGATGTCTTCTCCCATCTGTACCATCTGGCAATCCTGTGGTACCCTCTCTGGACCTCACAGATGTGCCTGTATCTCCCTGCCCTCTTTTCAAAGGCATACTTATGTGCTGGAGTCACTGATGCTGCTAAAACATGAGGAGAACCTGTCATCAGAAACTGCGTTGGGTAGAGGAAGAACAAGCATGCAATGGAAACAGCATCTTCAGATGACATGTTGTCCACCAGACATCCTTCGAACAACGTCAAGCCCCAAGTGTATACCAATCTGCCTCCCAGGCATTTACAATATATTGTTCATGTTGCAGGGATAATGGCTATCCAATGTTGTACACTCTCTGTGCACAAGCTTCATACATCTCCTAAGTACCAGGTAAACTCTCAGCCTGCACATCTCATACACACGTGATGTAACCATGCTCTCTCACTCTCATCATGATGGGTAGATCATGTAGGCTCATCTGCACACATCTTGTTTGATGCAATCCGTAGACATGTCCCTCATCCATCTGGAGAAGAGCTGAAATCTCTATGCGTACTCAACTGACTGCTGGCCTTCTCAAAAAGCTCCTTGCACTGCTGGTGCTTCACTTCATTCCTGAAGAGTAGTGAAGCACCAGTGTTGCAAGTGTTTCACTGATAAGCCCCTTGGAGACCTCGACACATGTACATAACTTGTACCATGTCCAGAGCAAATTTGTGAAACGTGTGGCACACAGTGCAGTATCATGCTGTGTCAAATATGTTGGCAACATCCATACATTTTTTAAAGCCAGCACCTCTGACACATATCTTGACTGCATCACTGTGTTTGTGCGCATACATAGTTTTTCCAAATACTCTCAAATCAATTGCAGCACACACTTACACCTGTGCATTATTTAACTACTTCCACATCCTCAACATTACATCAGACATGATGTCGATACCCAAGGATAGATGATGGTGTTTTAATTGACACACATGCCATTTGAACATGGCATTGCACACATCACATTCTCTCACACACAACACTTGATCTACACATTTGACACACAGGGTAACACTTACTGGCTGCATGGGGGATTTCAAAAGGGAAAACCTCGCCAATGGTGTAGGGTGTAGGTCAACCTGCAAGACATGACATGAAAACATAGCTCTGTGATTGTTGAAGAAAGAAAATCATGAACAACTGTTACACATTCCACTTGTTTAGCTGAGTGACCTAGTCAACTTAGTTTTAGAAATGACCAACTGGCATCTATAACATGTCATCTACACAGGCATTGAGAGCCCACAAAAACACTTACAGATATGGGATTCACCCATACATACATGTCTCACGTACATATGTAACAATGTCTTGGGGACAGGACACTGCCAATTGTCAGAAGTGTAGTACACTGTAGTAAATCTATGTGAAACAGAATCATCAACTCAGATGCTCCACTTTTTCTGCCAGCCCCTACCACCACATAACTCCACCATGTCTGTGCCGTATTTGACATATGGCGCACCATGGCACATGTCAGAATACTAACGCTGTAAACTATGATATTATGCTGGAACTTAGCATGCTTTGCACCAAACATGAAGGTGCCAAACCTGCTGAGTAAAATTAGCACATTTAAAACAATGGGAGTGTCATGTTACCAGCCTGCCCTAGGCACGCATTTAAGTAAACTCCAAAAATGGCGCAGTGGAACCTAGTAGATTTAACTGCTCAGGTTTTTGTGCCTCCTACCACAGGAATACACCCTTTTCAGCCATCATGTCTGGTGCAGGTATTATGTGGCACTAGGGTAGAAAAGTCCCACAATGCTTGCATTGCACAACATTTGACATAGAGGCCCATATTCATACTTTTTTTTGTGCCGCATTTGTGTGTGATTTTTTTTACGTAAATTCGGCGCAAAGCTAACTCCATATAGACATGTCTAACGTCAAAATATAGGAATTTACACAATTTTTGGGATGAGTGAACCTACCTTGCGTCAATGAGATGCAAGGTGGGCGTTCCCATCCAAAAAAGTGTGCTATCTCCATAGCTCCATATGTATCCCTCCGTGCTAAAATAACACACGGGTGGGAGAAAGGGCTAAATAATTGTGCTAAGCTTGCTTAGCACCATTATTTAATGCCTGGGTCAGACTAAGCGTTAGGGGACCTGTGGACCCATTTCCATGGTAAAACACCATGGAAGGGGTCCACAGGTGCCCTCCCCAAGCCCCAGGAACACCCCCCACCACAGGGACACCGTAGGATGGAGGACCCCATCCCAGGTTAGTTCTTTTTTTAATATATATGTTTTGCCATCGGGGCCCTAACTTGGGGCCCCCTGCATGGCACAGGGTGCAATGGCCATGCCCAAAGGACACTTGTCCCCTGTGCTGGGCATTGGGGTGGTGGGCAAGACTCATGCCTTTCCTAAGACAGGAGTCGTGTTTTTGGTGGTTGTGCGCCAGGAAATAGAGCTAGTCTGGTTAGAGGTATTTTTTTTGCCTCTAACCAGGCTAGCGTCATTTTCTGACGCACAACCCCTCCTTCCCTACTGCCACGCAGACCCGGCTGGCATCCTTTTTTAAGATGCTAGCCCAAGTTTGGTGCTGGCTTGTGCCATTCAATAAATATGGCGCCTGGCTGGCGTTGTGAAATGACGTAAGCCGGTGCTAAATATTTTGCAGCAAACTGCGTTAGCGCAGTTTTGCAGCAAAAAGTATAAATATGGGCCATGGTGTGCCATTACTTGCCTCCATCAGCCACATTACCTTAAAAAACTCTAAGACTAATGTTGCAGTCGTAGCCACTTAGGGCCAGATGTAGCAAATTCCGAATTTGCGAGTCGGTCTCAGACACCGTCTGCGAATCACTATGGGGTCGCAAAGACCCACCTCATTAACATTAATGAGGTGGGTCGCATTTTGCGACCCCATAGCGAGTCCCTGCACTCACAGGGATGGTGGCCTGCTGAAGACAGCAGACCTCCATGTCTGTGACTGCTTTTTAAATAAAGCAGTTTTTTTTTGTATTGCAGCCCGTTTTCCTTAAAGGAAAACGAGTTGCAATACAAAAGAAATAACAAAACCATTTGGTTTCGTTTTTTCAGAGTAGGTAGTGGTCCATTGGACCACTACCTGCTCTGAAAAAACATTATTGGCAACATTCACAAAGGGGAAGGGATCCCATGAAACCCCTTCCCTTTTGCGAATGGGTTACCACCAGTGTGACACTGGTGGTAACTGCGAATTGCTTTGCGACCGCGTTCGCGGTCACAAAGAAATTTAACATTGCGGTGCGAGTCGCAAATAGGAAGGGGACACCCCTTCCTATTTGCGAGTCACATTCACATTTTGCGAGTCGGCACCGACTGTGAATGTACATCGCGATGCGCATTTTGCATGGAGCAAACTGCGATTTTCGCAGTTTGCACCATGCAAAATGCTTCCTACATCTGGCCCTAAGTCCTTCTTACACTTGAGTCCTTGTTGTGTCACTCTGCACATATATGACTCAAGGAAAACACACATCCATGACTACCAATACTCCAGCGTCATGTTTGTCATCTCTTACACATTACTTTTCAAATTTCCACAGTTGTTAAGCCCATAATGGATGTGAACAGTTGTGCCTGGGAAACCTGAACCCTTGCACCATTGCACATATGTGTTTTGGTTTTGACAGTGCAATATATGTATGCGATACACAAATTATAAAGATAGGAATGTGGTAATTGTCTGCAACCAGTACATTGGTGACTTATAATGAATGACACAAAACTTAGGCAAAGATTTAAGAAGCTCTAGTGCCACATTAATGTCATTTTTTTAGGCTAATGTGGTGTTAGGCTTCAAAAATCGCAGCGCCATATTTACAATGTGGCGCAATGCATGCATTGTGCCACTTTGCGACCCCTAGTTATGCAAAGTATATCAATAGCATAAAAAATGTTGATGCTATTGCCCCTACCCTGCACCATGGTGCACCCTATATTAAATATGGGGCACACATGGTGGCGCTAGGTGGGCACTAGAAAAGTGACTCTGCATTCAATGCAGTGCCACTTTCCTTAAATATGCCCCTAACTGTCCTCAGCTTTGTCATGCACGCTGAAGTACTCCTTATGTCCTACTGTCAGGCACATGCATATAAATATGTTGCTATTTATAAGGGATACTTACCAACAGTTCTGCTGACCCGAATGACCAGGTGATCGAGGAGATCCCTTTCACGGCTGATTAGGTCTGCCCACTGGTGCTTCAATTGGTGGTGGGTGCATTCCACGAAGAAGATACGTCGAAGCTTGAAAATCACCTTGCCCCAGCACAGCTTCATTGCCTCTAGGAGCCCATGATCACATGGCCACCCATAGCCACCATGTTGGGGAGATAGTGGCACACTAAGCAGATGAACCCTCCCAGTTCATACCCAGTCATCCTCTGTGCCCTTCCCAGACATGTTGCAGTTTCCCTCCACTGCAACCTAAGTACCCGACAAAAAATAAAAAGACTATTTCCCAACTACCGCAAATAACTTAACTATCCCAAGACAGACACCCGACAATACTCACACAATAACAGGACACTAATGTACGATAAAATGACAAAAGTTAGAAGATGGAGAAGACACAGACAGGGCGCAGCACAAAAGATGCAAAATCCAACACTCCTCAAACCAGCACAAGCACCAAACAACCTCTGTCAAGCACACACAGCAAGACTGTAAAGTGGAAGTAAAACAAAGTTCACTTTTCCATGTGTGCAGCAAGGATGTCCTATTACATCACTTCCTGGGTGTACACGTCACATTTTCTGATATGCGTCTTCTTTTAACACATGACGGCCATGCGTGAATTTTTCTTTGAAGACTGACAAGGCACAACCATTTAGTTTAGATGCACATGTGTGAGGCATAATTTTCTGTATTTGCAATGACTACCCTATGCATTTTTTTTTTACCTATGACGGCCAGGTGTGGATTTTGGTATGAAATCTGACAAGGCATAACCATTTAGGAGCAGATTTAGAAAAGTGGCGCTGCATCCAAAGGAGTGCCACTTTTCTTGCACCCCTTACCGCCCCCTAACGCAACCGTGTGTGCGCCGTATTTAAGATACAGAGCACCATGGCAGTAGTTAGGGAACTAGCATCAACATTTTTTATGCTAGTTTGGTGCTTTGCAGGATTAGCGTAAAAGATGTTGACACTAATTCTGCTAAGCACATTGAGTCCCATTATAAATAATGGTGTGCCTCCTTTTAATGCCTGCTTTGTGCAGGCGTTAAAAATGCTCCAAAAAATGTGCTCCAGAATGTAGAGTTTGATGACCTCTTCTTCCCTGAGGCCAAGGATAGATGTCCGGTGGTGAAATATCCTTCCCAGTTCTGTGCTGCCTTTGTGGCTGCAGTGGTGGTGTTTGAGGTTGCTGCAGTGGTGCTGATGGCACTTGGCGTTGTTGCTATCATCTTGTCTGGGTGCCAAGCTGTCGCTGTAACAGGTCCATGTTGCCCAGTTGCTTGCCGGGGTTCCCTCTGTGTGTTTTCCTTATATACTTGTGGATAGGCCTCATTTTAATGCCTGGTCTGACCAGGTGTTAAAATGTTGATGCTAATCGGAATTAGCTTCATTTTGTGGGCCCGGTCCTATGCGTGTGTCGTTTTTTCAGGCAGTTTGTAGATATGGCGCTAGCGGCCTAGCAGCACTTTTTAGGAGGGAACACCTACCTTGCATATCATTGTTGTTAAACAACGCCAGGTGAGGTGGCCTCCTAAAAAATGATGCAAAGTCCAGAAATTTGTCACTAGACTGCTCTAGCGACAATATCTAAATATGGCACTGGCTTAGCACTGCTTTTGTGTAAAACAGTGACGCAAAGGTGAGCTAACCTTTCTTAAATCTGGGCCATAATATTCAACACTGTAAGAAATATTTATGAGTTAGTCAGTGTAGATAACACAAATGTATAGGTATGTCTCTGTAACAATGTGCATAATCATTAATAGTTGTATTTTATCTTCTTTTAGCTGACCGATGATATAATTTGCAGCCATGGGACATGACCTTAGTTGTACATCCCCAGATAGAGCCAGAAAAAAAGTAGGACCAGGCACTGATTAAAACAAGGAATGTGGCTGAGTGGACATTTTGAGTACTGGCATCCAGATTCCGATGTCTGGACTTCTCAAGGGGAAGATTGTTATACTGCTCCCCACCCCATGTGTGCAAAATTATACTTCAGTGTGCGATCCTCCACAATCTATGTATAAGAACTAAAGTCCTGTGGGACTTGAAGCCTGAAGAGACCGATCAAATTGAGGAGGAGGATGAAAATGGAGGAAACATCCACCACACAATGGTTGGTCGATGGCAAAGCGACCACAATGTGGCAATTTTTTCATGGAATATAGGATATGATGGGCAAATTATTTGCAATTGTCTGAAATGTTCAACATGGAAATATGTGTTTGAACTCATTCATTGTGTTGTCTTTATGTCATGGTCAATGTAAACATCAAGTCACTCACATCTTCTTAACTAGAAGTAGGCCTAAATTATGTTGTCAGAACTGTTAAACAACATGAGGCCATAGCTCAAAATATTTAATCAACTAGCTCAGCAATGCAATGTGATGCAATGTACTGCATGCAAGGGGCAGGCCAGCCTTGCCACATATCCACATCTAAATAGTATATTCCTATCTTCACACACTTAGGCAGTGCAGTGTTGCACAGCTAGCAGTCCTGTTGTGTTCTGCAGATTCAAGGTGTGTTTCATATGGTGCTTAGTGAGTGTTGAAATACAAATCACCCAATATGTCCATACCTCAGACAAATCACTCATTGTAGTGTGTTTCACCAGTGCATTAGCATGCAAAATGGCAGAACTTTGCAAGTGCAGATGTTGTTGCAGATACCATCACAGATCATGAGTGACAATTGTCATGGACAAAGGCCAAGTATCATGTGTACATGTAAAAATGTAATTTGTAAAGAAGGCATAAATACATGTGTGGGGATCCTCAAAACACATGTGACTCAATTCCTGGCCAGATTGTCATATCATAGTAGGCCACAGGTGCGAAAATACAGATTTTGCCTGCATTGCACAGCCAGCCCTGTAACACACCACAATGAAAAGATGACCTTGCAATATGTGGCATTACCCAGAGAAGTAAGACAATGGAGATGTTCTTGCAAACATCACAAAACCTGAAGAATACAGAGATAGCAAAAACGTAAAGTGTCCATGTCAAAAGTCACAAATACACATGTATGCATTTATTTATACATTCACTATCTCATTCAACAGTACAATGGTGGATTTTGGATATGAACTTACATCTGCGTGGTAAGAATAGTTTACCCCTGTACTGCAGTGAGTGTACAAGTGCACAGATGAGGGAATCACACATCTTGTTTCATTCCGAAGAGTAAATGGAATTTGAGTGTGTGCCATTACATAGGCCTGTGCCAAAGATTACAGCCTTCTTGGACTAGGAGGGCCACACAAAGACCTGCCCTCAGAGTATATGTACTGCTACTGCCTTTGACAGTAGTAGGGCAGAGCTAAGCTGGGGTTGGCAGCATGATGTTTAGTACATGTCATGATGTTAGTGATAGCCTGATACATGTGGATCGCAATATTGCTCCCCTAAAGCCCTGTGACTGTAAACAGATGGGCATAAGACCATGGCCACACAGTGCAGCACAGATAGTCACCCTACTGCACAGCAATGTGTGAAAGCAAAAGGGAAGTAATGTGCAGTATCTAATAGCATACAAATCATTCCTGTCTTTTCCCCTGCACTGATGCAGTCTTGGCTGCCTAGGGCCAACACAGGCACCCTTGCACCATGGAGCAAGATTGCATGTGTTACATGTAGGAATGTATTTGTGCATAAAAGTGTGCCTTCCTGCTAAGTAAAATATTCTCAGAGCCATAATCCACCATCTATGTGTGCTGGAGAATGCAGCACACATTGAAAGATGAACTAACAAGGAGATTTAAAGCTCCAAAACCTTGTAATACCACTCCTGGGAAGGTAGTACTTTATGGCACATTCCAAGGTTTACCTGGTTTGGTTAGTCTGGGAATGTGTCTAAAACCATGGGATGTGAATGTGTACCCCCATGCAAGCCATGCAATGGTCATGAAACCTCTCTCTAGTGCGGAGGAGGGCAATGCAGTGATTTGCAATGCTTTGTGTCACTCAAGATTAATGACACTTCTCAGAGCTACACAAGGTGGCCGTGGGTGGCTCCACAAATATCAGAATAGATTTGTGTTGCACATGTACCATGTTGTGTGGAGCAAGAGGCACACATATTGGGTCATACATATAGCCTCAAGTGTAGAAGTGTCTTTGCCACCACATTACCTGGAGGACCATGCCCAGATCTGTGCGTAAGACATAGCTGCCTAACAAACACATGTGCAATATTAGATTTATGCCAGATGGATTTTAAAAAGTCCAGTAAATCTGCAAGCTGGGTGGCACATACACTGTAGTATGGGTGAGCCAGCCTGTCTCTGTGCTTCCCTAAGTATGTGTTGCATCAGTGACAGATCACATGGGAGTATTCCTGACACCTTGCATGAATAAAGAGATTGGGCAGATTATGGAATACAATAGAGTGGGACATACGTCATGAGTCATGAGTCATGCACATGTGACTGTGGGGGACATCCATGTGTGTACAGTGGTAATGGCTGTGACAATTGATGTGTGATCATACAGCTCATGATTCCTGCCTTGCTGTGCTGCCATTCTGCCTGCTGTTCCCCTGGCTGGGTGAAGAGGAATACACATGCATTCACTGGCCTCTGCCACAGACCTGCCAAGTGGTGCCACACCAGTCCTGGGCCAGTGTAAGTGGGCTAAAGGTATGTGAACCAGCATTGCACAGACCTCTACAGTTGCACCTACGCATTAGGCCAGCTGCATGAGTCGCAACCTGCGCATCACCCCTGTTGCGTAGCGCATTGCACCACTTGCTCCGGTTGGAAGGCATACATCTAAGCCAGTGCTTCGAACTAACAGCACAAATGCCACTGAGCATTGCAGGCATCACGCATTGGCCATTTGAGTAAAGATGCATCATAAAAAATCAACTCAAATGTGGTGCAAAAGCCCCACACCTGTCAAGCCCCCCCTGCGGTGGCAGTTAACCTAGGGGGCTGGCAAGCGCTGTAACCAGCCAGAGATCTACCAACAGACCTCTCAGATAAAATTGCCAAGGAGTGCACTACAGAGAAGGATGGCCCATTGTCTGAGCCACCACTACCAAAATATTTATTGTCTTCAATGGGAGCTATCACCAAGGGAACATGGTGCTGCTATAGCCTCATAGCCCGCTGCCGAGAAAGCAGAGCCATGAGGATATTAGAATATTCCACTCACGGAGGGAGTGAATGTTGAGCAGAAGGCTTATACTGCCCATTTTAAGCCATGAGCCACTTGAGTTTTCAATGGACCTCACAACATTCTAAAGTTCTACTGAAGGTTGTAGGGACAAGTGATTAGATAAATGACAGAGTCACTGTTGCATAGAGTAACATTGTCAAAGTAAGGATTGTTTGTGTTGTGGACGTATTTAGTTACAAAATTAAGGACATACAGACATGCCAGACTCTGGTATCTGCTACTGCCCATCGATGTCCTGCCAACTGGATGTTAGATCTGATCTTTGAATTGAAAATAAATCTTCGTGACTGCTATTTCATCTAACACCATTTTCAATGATATAGGTGTTTGGAACTAGTAGTATTTTTTCCTCAACACCTCCACCACCATCCTGAGGGTTGCATCTTGAGGAAGGTTAGGGGCAGATTTATACTTTTTCACGCAAAACTGCATTAGTACAGTTTTGCGTGAAAAAGTATAGCGCCATTCTAAGAAGCCGACCGGGTGCCATATTTATAGAATGGCGCTAGCCGGCGCTAATGCCCTGTCAGCGTCCTTGGAAAGGATGCTAACAGGGTGGGGGGGAGTATAGGAAACCGGGGCTTCTGCCGCTACACTGTTCAGAGGCACAGAAATTGCCTCTAAGCAGTGTAGCGCCATTTTCTGGCGCACAACCCCCATGGACATGGTTCCTATCTTAGTAAAGACAGGAGCCATGCCCACCACCCCAATGGCCATGCCCCTAACATTCCTCAAGATGCAACCCAGAGGATGGTGGTGGAGTTGTTGAAGAAAAAATACTACTAGTTCCAAACACCTATATGATTGATAATGGTGTTAATCCGCCACTGATTGTCCAACTCAAAAATTTTACAAAATGTCAAACTCCAGGCAAGTCACATACCAGATCATATGCCAGCACATCATACATTGCTTTGTGTAGGACACACAGGATTCAATCACACGACAGCTGCAAACACAACACAGAACTAACATATCAATCCTTACTGGATATGTCTGGGTCTGCAAATAGAGCCACTTCTCCAATTGTGTAGGGGGCTGGTCCACCTGTGAAACACGGAAGGGTGAAATGTGCTCAATGTCTGCTCACTGTACAAAACTTGGAACAAAAACTCACTGTGTATGACATTTTATATGATAGAGCAGCACCTCAGGCATGTAGACACCCCAACAGACATACTACTGCAAGCATGTATTGACCCAATCACTCCATTGAGTGATAGACACACATATGCGCACATGTTCTGGCCCTAACAATCATGTGGTGTCAAACATGATTACTCAATTGGTGCAGATTTATTTAGAGAGGGTACTCCCTTTCTGCTTTTGTTGTTGAGACATGCAAAGCCACAATCCATGTGCACTGCAATACCAGTCCCTCAGGTATTGTGGCTTGTGCATCAAGGGACAATCAGTTACTGTGTGATGCTTGTGTGGGTTGAGTTTAGCTCATAAATTATTATGCTTTCTATGGTCCATTATATGTGGGCCTGTGTTGTCTGTAGGTTACATATGCCACATTGCCAGTGTGCCCACAGCCGTATATGCCCCCTATGAAACCATGATGGCAGGGATCCTGTGTGTTTCTTGATGACAATGTTACGCTAATCATGGGTTGGCCATTCATCCAAATCAAAACAACAAAAAATATATGCTGACAGTGTCTAATTTGATCATCTATGACAGAATGCATGGGCCCAGGTGTAGTCATTGCACCTGAAATGTGTTACTCTGGGCTCTGTGTACCTATATCAGGTATTGTAAATCACAGGTAACCACATTCATCATCTTACATTTGCCAAGCTGGGTGATCTGTGGTTATACAACGAACTGACACTGTCCCCTAATTGAAACTTGGTGTAGCAAATGCCCGACTGTGGCAATCTTGATGAGGTAGGTCTCAATTTGTATGCACCTTGGGAATGGCAGCAGTCACAGGCTTGCTGGTCTGCTGATCTTAGCCTACACCCATGTCTGTGATAGCCTTCATACCAAGAAGTTAACTGTTGTACATATGCTACACTAGATCAGCAGGAGTGTGCCAAATGTAAACTAGCAAACTAGTTTGCCATTTAACATGTATGATGGAAGCAGTAAGGGTCCCTTGCACAACACCATCAAATAAATATTTTGTGACCATGCATTCACAAAGTTCAGGGATCCCATGATGACCCATTAACTTATGAAAATTGCTTAGCTATAAAGTGACACAGATGGCAAATGCATCAGCTCTGTACCAGCAATTGTGCCCAAGGGAAATTAAAACACACAGGAACAATGAACATAGGGTCAGATATTCCTTTTTTTTAATGTGTAGCATTTGCTTCCTGTTTTTTACACTACAGCTATGGAAACCAAACATTTAGGTATTATCCGGTGTGTATTACTTTGGCATCCATTTCTAATTGAAATGCTGCACAAACCAAGTCAAAGTATCAGCCTAAGTTATTACCAGAGGTTAGTAAGAACTTTGTATGTATGGCTATGAATACAGGTCAGACATGTATTCCAAATAATTGGGCACTACATTCATTCCTTGCTTTAGCATGTGAAATACATCTCATTCCTGGTACACTCACAGACCATGAATAAAACATTTGTTTGTGCGGCATTACCATCACCTATTGACATCAAAGCAGCACTAATTGACAAGATCAAGTTGTCTTTTGTAAGTTTGTGCAGCTTTTGCGTCAATAAATGACAGTAATGTGCAGCAAATATTGTATAAATCAGGGCCACTGTATATTTAACTTGCATTCCACATGTCCACAAACATTGCATGCAGCATGTAAACAAATCTGCTACTGTCACTGTCACTTCAGAGCATTTAAATGTGCACATTCGTCTGAATTGCACTCACCAACAGGGCCACCAATCACCACACCCAGGTGGTCCAGCAGGTCTTCCTCTCTGGCAACAAGGTCATCCTAGCGATGCTTGAGTTGGTGGTCGTTGCGCTGTGTGTTGAAGATTCTCTTCAGATGGTACAGCACCTTGGACCACCTGAGCCTCCTTGCCTCCGTGTGATACCCCTGCATCACCCTGCCACTAGCCTCTAACATCAGGGGGAGGAAGTGGCACACCAGCCAAATGAATGCCCCCAGCTCCTCCTCACCCATTCTCCCCAGACGTGGCCTTCCCAACATGACAGAAATAATAGGGATAGGGAAGGGTCAAGAGGAAAATACATGGAAAGGAGGGATGAAAATGAAACTTAAATAACCCACAAACAGCCCAACAATATCCCAACTAACAATACCCACTACACACTCCCAGCAGTACAAAGACAAATTTAGACACCAAAAATGACAAAAACACACTTACACTGAATTACTGAGACAATTACAAAAACAACAGATGACAATTAGAATGGCACACAGGAGACAAAAGAACAATTTGGACAGTCAAACCTCTCAGCACAGCCACACAGTCGAGAAGAATCACAGACTGCAAAGTGAAAGTACACCCACTGTACCATTTCTGTAAACAGGATATCCTATTACATCACTTCCTGTCTCAAATGCGGTGCATTTATATTGTGATGCGTGAAATTTTTATGACGGTTATGGGCTTTGGTCAAAATATTTTGATGCAAATGCTTAAAAATTGCCCCGCATTGAAAGATCAATATATTTTTCATGGAGAGCCAATTTCATGGGGTGCAGTGTTGGAATTTCTGCTAGGGAAAAATGGATGTATAATGGCTGTGAGCCTCATTTTTCTACGCATATGTGGCAAATTTTGACGCATATGCGTCTTTTTTTTACACGTTTGCGTCAAAATATCTGTCCTTAACTGTGTTTGTGCCATTTTTCACAATTTTAACATACATCAAAGCTGTAACTATACAGAGATAGGCTGTTAGGGCCTGCTGTGTGTGTTCCAGTGTTTGGGCACATGTGGCAGACCACACTACTGCAGACCATAATACTCATGTTGTTGTGCCGGATGAGCACTCTTGACTGACGCAACAGCAACCCAAACATTTGGAATAAAAATTGGTATTCCCTAGTTTGAGCAGGTGGTGCGTCAATCAAGGCTACGCAACTTGATACATTCACTCATGGTCTGTGTGTATATGTCTGTGAAATGGCTATTTCAAAGTTTGTTGTTCTGCCTCTGTGTGAACGTCACAAGACGTGTTTTCATTAATGTTCTTGTATGCATGTGTTGTAAATGTGTATAACCATCAGATGCCATTCATTGTGGTACATCAGTCAGGATATGTGTTTGTCATACCCGTAGCGTCTCATGCTGTGTGAACTTCCCTGACTTGGGGGACAAAATATCTCCCATGACAGACTATGCACAGAATAGATAGAGGACGGTTGATAATGGCAATGTTACAAGGGTAAGCCATCACATGTACTGGAATGTTGGATACCACTTTCTGGTCACTTGTTTGTATACTACCCATGAGGCAGGAATTTGAACATGCTAGGTAGGTACAGTGTTTGTGACACAGAGTCCTAACACTAATCCAAAAAAGTTATGGTACACCACAGTTTGAGTCATTTAAATGACCTATGTTTCTCCTGTGGCAGTGGAGGACCGGCAGACCATGCTGCATGTGTTCACATATTTCCAGTTGTTCATTGCACAAAGGTGACAATTCAAGTGTGTGGCCATGTGTACCCTGTGTCAGTATTGGCCTCCATGTTGTCACAGTTACGTGCAGGTCTGGTCATGAGTCTGTGGAGCCATCGCCTGCATTAACAGAGTATCCTTCAAAGCAGAATTGACCTAAAGGCAAAGATAAATTGACGACACACATGGGGAAAGTCCAGCAATGGCACTGCAGAACTTTTATAAGGCTGACAATAGGACAACCTTGGTGTGCTTAAAACGCTTATGGATCAGTAATAAGAAACAGGCAGGTTTCATCACAACATTTGTACACAGGGTGGCCTCTAAAATTCCCACTGCAACAGGGAACATCAGTGCCTCTGTGCTGATTAATTTCACAGCTAGTCACCACGCAAGCACCATCAATAGGTTGCGGCCAATGTGAATCTGTGTGTGGACCGTCAGGGCACAAACATGTTTTGTCCTTTCATACACATTAGCAAACGTTGTTTGTTGTGCTGGAGGCACAGTACCAAATCCATGCATACAGCCATAGTACACTGTCACTGTTTGGCACTCATAAATACATGAAACCCAGATAAGGGTTGGGGGCTGGATTAGGCAATTTGAATACATGTCCCAGACCATAATACGATAAGTAAACTGATTAAACTATACTATACATTTGAGGATTCATCGTAGACATACCAGACACAATACCCCAGGAGGAAAGAGAGGGCATGGAAAGCAACTATGAGACAAATGTAGCCACAGGGAACCTCTATGGTAATGCAAAGACAGGGACCAGTCAGGCTAACAGGATACAGGGTCAGTCTGGAACAAAAAAGAACAAGGCAAATACACAGTGAGCAGACTCTGACTGTGAAAAGCTGGAACAAACACTGTGGGAAATAAAAACTATCCTTGTGCTGTGGGCTGCAACGTTACACAATACCCCAAGGCCTGTGTTACACAAGTGATTTATACGGCAATGCACAACAAGGAGATTCTGAAAATGTCAGCTTCTAAGCAGTTCCAGGCAGCAGCAATGGCAGTGCAGGTTCAAATGGCTGGTCTGCATGAAAGTGCTCACAGGTGTGTGCAGCATCAGTCTCTCACAAGTACTGTAGGTGAGAATCAAGTTCAAAGGGCCAACAGTACCTTTCACATGGGAAGCAATGGACAGGTGATTACAGGTCCTACCAACTACCAGGCAGTGCATTATCAGACCTGAAGTCCATGCAGACAGATGAACTATGACTATGGCATGCCATAATAAAGAAGGAAGCACACAGGAGTCAATATGGGAGTCTGGGTGTGTATAGATGAAGGTTATCAGGGTACAAATAGTCCATTTACAGGCCCCCCCAGAGAAGGGTGGGGAGAGACTTAAAACATGGCAGTGGCAGGACTTACCTGGGGCACTCGTGGTATCCATTTTCAGCTTAGATGGACTTCTTGTCACACATGCTCCTTGCAGAGATAGCTGATGTCACACTTACTGCTGTCAAGGGTCTGGTCATACATTCCTGTTAACAATACAATTGCACATCCACTGCCTCATGTATGAAGCACTTTTTTACCTTATGATTGATGGTGTCTTAGTTGTGTGCCATATGCTGCAATGGACCATGTTGGTAACATGGATGCGTCTCATAGCTGTGGTCCTCTGATATTGCCCTTATAATGTTAAAGAGACAGGATATATGTCATTAACACTGTGTGTGATATTGGGTGTACATTCATACCCATCAAATGTGATGTGGCTTTTTCAGTATCCTAACCTGTATTTCTGCAATGATCCATGACGCTAAACTCCGATTATGATTCCTATGGATCATGTGATGCATAAATAATTACCCAGACCATGATTGAATGATGAAGTGAGGTGTTTAATGACATATGGTAAGAAAGTGGTGATGGTGACTAGAGTTAAAAGACGTTTTGCACAATGTGTTGTCTCTAACGCAATCCTGCTGCAGTGTTTGGATGCCCCCCCTCATGTTGATGAACAGCATCCTCCTCTTCCTCCTCTTCAGGCATTTGTGGGTCTGGTTCATAGAGGGGAATGTTCCTCCTTACACAAATGTTGTGCAAGATGGCACAGGTCAAAATGATCTTGCAGACCATTTCAGGGGAATATAAGAGGCTGCCTCCGGTGATGTTGAGGCACCTGAATCTTGATTTCATGATGCCAAAAGTCCTCTCTACTATGGTGCATGTCCTCCAATGTGCCTCGTTAAAGGCACGCTCTGCTGCTGTGCTTGGGTTTGCAAATGGGGTCATTATCCATGGCTGGATCCCATACCCCTGATCAGCTGAAAGAGAAAATGAGTGTAAAAATGTGGATGTTGCTTGCTCCTTGATTATAACTTTGCATGGCAGTTGTTATCTAGGGTCATCTGTGACTCATCTGTGTTTGTGTTATTGTGTGGAATCCTAGGCTTCTATGATGTTCTATCAGCATTAGGTTGTTTATTTATCTAAAATGGTGTTTGGCTGATTAACCGGATATCAGTGGTATTTTTGTAAACTTGCAGTACATTGTGTATCTCCTATGCATTATGTCATGTGAAAGAAGTGTCCATGTGTCTTCACTGGAGGTGACATGATACTTCCACACACAGAATCAATGTCACTGTGGTGGTAACACTGTTGTACTATGTGGCCTGAAAATCCCATCCAATTCAACATATGTAATAGCATGTGAAAAACAACAGTGAGGCCCTTTGATTTGGCTAGGTGACAATGTACAACACATCTCCATAAGTTTGCAGCACTGAAGTGTTGAAAATTGACAATGCACAAATATCTCATGTGTGACAAGTTCTATGCAAACCTATTTTTGTGCCCTCACCGAGTTGGCTCATGTGGAAACGTGTACCTACACTACTGAACCTGGTCCAGGTAAGTTGACTAACTTGGTTGTGGGGGGGAAGGTTTAATTGTCAGAAGGTCCATATGCCTATACATCTGTTGTGCAAATGTGTAATTGTCTCAATCCGTATGTGTAGCAGTGTGCACCTTGCAATAATGTCACATCAATATGTGTTCTTAGCACAGGCCACTTCCTTATTGCTAGCTGGCAATGTCACCCCAGGAGTGCTGTGAGATGTTGGTACAGCCTCAATGATTCCATGTCACCTTCATTAGAGTCAGCATCATCATGCTTTGTGTCTCATGGTGTTTGACCTGCAGCAAAACACATTACACACCTCTTATACACTACGTATTGCTTGGAAGGGTGTATGATTGAGTGTCATTGATGTAATATTGTAAGATTCGTCTTCCAGGTTGTACTGCCAGTTAAGGCCATGTCATTGTCATTGTGTGCTTTTAAATTGGTCCCTTATGTCTCTGGAGTGGCATCTGTTGTTATGTGCATCTGTCATTTGTCCATAGGTGTGTATCCCACTGGGTCAGGATGTCAAACATGACTACCAGTGTCACAACCTCAGTGTCTTCCTGGCCACGTGCCAATGTAGTGATGTATGTGTTGTGTGCCCTACAGGGTTGCTGTGCAGTGTGTATCTAACTAGGTTTCTGTACTTACTAACAAGTAGACCATTTCCATATCGTCGATCCTGGAAGTGTTGATTTATGGTGCAGTGGCGGAAGATGAAGGCATCATGTTCACTCCCAGGATTCTTTGCCACAATGTTGGTGATCAGTCCCCGGTGATCCACAATGGCCTGCACATTGATGGAGTGTGTGTGCTTTCTGATGCAGTATAGATGTTCGGTTGCTGCAGGTGGCACAATCCATACATGTGGGCAGCAAATGGCACCAAGCATGTGTGGGAAGCCGTTGATTTAGTAGAAGCCCTGTTTGGTCTCCTGCTGCTTCAGCTGTGTGTTCGGGAAGCTGATGTGGCTGGTGTGAGGGAGATGATGGCATCCAGTACCTTAGGTAGGAAGGCAGAGAATGAGGGCTGTGAGATCCTGTCAACCAGGGCACTAGTGGTTTGAAAAGAGGCACTTGCCAACATGTGGAGGACAGCTAGCAGCTTGGTCTCTGGTGGATTGATGTGGGGTGTCTGCAAGCTGGGTGCCAACTGTGGCTCAATGTTGCGTAGCAGTTGCTGTATGGCTTGCCAGTTTAGTCTGCACCTCTGGATGATGTCATGTTCCCTGAGGCCCAGGAGGGTTGTCCTGGTCTGGAATATCCTCTCCTGCCTTCTGCGTTGCCTTTGGGGTCCCTGCTGGTGTGGTGGAAGCTGCTGCTGTTGGTCCTGTGCTCTGCGTCTTCGTGCATGCTGGATGAATAGCACCTCCATGTCTTCCTTTTGGAGCTCTGATGTTACTTCTGTGTGTTTTCCTTAAGGAGTGGTGTGTTTGCCCCATTTTAACGCCTGCCCTGACCCAGGCGTATATTTTTTACGCAAATCGGGCTGTGCGCCATTTTCCGCCTCCGCCTCCCAGCCATGCGAAATTTTTGCGCGGTTGGATAAATATGGCGCACGGGTGTTTAAGTCATTTTTTGGACGGGAACGCCTACCTTGCATATCATTAACGCAAGGCGGTTTCACGCATCCAGAAAATGACGCACACTGCGAAATTGTGGCATTCGCGGGGATGGGCGTCAAAGTATAAATATGGGGTTAGGTTTGAAAATCACTCTCAATAGAAAGACTTCATTCTTGGACTTATATCTGGTAGTCGCAGAGGGAACATCAATTACTGAAGTTTATAAAAACTTGCAGACAAAAATTACTTCTTAAGGTTAAACAGTGTTCAGCCCAGAACACTCAGAGAACAGCTTCTCTTGAACTACATTAGGAGAAAGTGTAGCTAAATAAGAATGTATAAGCAGCAGTCAGTGATCCTATCAAAAAAATATATAAGACAGAAAATACCTAAAACGAATATATAAATGTGCAACTACTGGGAGACAAATAGTAATAATCCTTGTTGGAAAATTACAGTAAAGAGTAAACATATAGAGTTACAGGTGTAAAAACATACTCAACCATTTCCAATAATCTCAAAAGAATTATTAACAAGCACTGGGGCATTCTCAATGTAGCTGAGCTCAAACTTCAGAAATCTTTGGTTTTTTTTCAGATGAGGCTTCAGCTGGAGATTTATTGACGGAAGACCTATACAACAGAAACTGAAAACATGTAGGCCCATAGTTATACTTTTTTAGCCCTGTATTTGTGCCGTTTTTTTGACGCAAAAGTGTTGCAAACTTACAAAATACAATTGAATTTGGAAGTTTGTGCCGCTTTTGCATAAAAAAATGACGCAAATGCAGCGCTAAAAAAGTATAAATATGGGCCATAATTTACTCTTCTGTCCTACCACGGATCATTGGTCATGAGGTAACTGTGGGATATGCAGATTTGTGACAGCCACTAAGGAACTTAACTTCAGCCGTCCATGACCTTGGAAACAGCTAACCCATACGAATTGCAACAGTGCTTGGGCATAGACATTGGGGCCAGCGCCCTGCAGTGGGCCCCAAGTCAGGGCCCCCGAGCGGGGTAAAATAAAAATGAAAAATATACTTACCAGGACTAACCTGGGATGGGTCCCCCATCCTTAGGTGTCCTCCTGGTGTAGGTGTGGGTGGGGTGGGTAAGGGTGTCCCTGGGGCCATGGAGGGGCACCTGTGGGCACTTTCCTTGGTCTCTGACCATGGAAATATGCCTTCAGATCCCCTTACTCCTGCCCATACCCAGGCGTTAAATAATGGCGCAAAGCAAGCTTAGCGCCATTATTTAAGCCCTCCATTCCCTGCTGGATTTTAGCACGGGGGATAAGTTTGGCGCATAGGCCTTATCGTCCTTTTCTGGACGGGAAAGCCTACCTTGCATCTCATTGACGCAAGGTAGGTGTTCACATCCAGAAAATGGCATTAACTCCATAACTTTGGCACTAGACGTGTCTAGAGTCAAAGTATAAATATGGAGTTAGGTTTGCGCTGAATTAGCGTAAACAAAATTACGCTAATTCAGCGCAAACCGAGTATAAATATGGGCCGTCGTGTATAAAGCTTCTGCATCTAATGTTATCAAGATTTTTGACTCTGGTTGGAATGTAGATCCTGGATCTAATTCAAGGGGCTTATTTACAAGCCCTGTGGTGCAGGGCAGCAAGTAACCGTGCTGTGCTGCCCTGTGCCACAGGGAAAGGGCAAAAATACACTGTATCTACAAGGTACTACAATATCTACAGGATACGGCTAATTTCTGCCCTCTCCACCCCATGCTGGCGCACAATGGGCTGCCTAATGACGATGCAGGCACCCCCTTGCACCATGGTGCAAGAAGGCCTACATCACAGACACAATTGTTTCTGCGCAGGAAGGGATACCTTCCTGCACATGTCAATCCTAGGAGGCAAAATGCAGCACACATAGAAAGAAAAGAAAACAAGGAGAAACAAAGATATTTCTCATCGTTGCACCTTCCCTGGGGAAGTGTAAGATTTTTATGCAGTTTCAGGTTTACAGATTTTTGTAAATCTGGGTATGCGTCAAAACCCATGGGTTTTGCGGGGGAAAACCCATAGCAATGCCCATGGAACGCCTCCCTGATGCAGTGTAAGTCAAGACAGCGACCTGCGCTGCATTGCCTTACAGCATATTTACAAGTCCATGAAAAGCCACTCATATGGGCCTGCACTATGCGCTGCCAGTGCATCACAAAAAGTGATGCGCCGGCGGCGCACAGGGCTTGTAAATAAACCCCCAGGTGTCTTTGGTATCTTTCAAGATCTAAGGCATTTTCTGGCTCTCTGGTCTTAGAAAGAAACCACAGAATTGTTATAAAGGTTCCAAAATGGAACTTATGGTGGAGATGATAGACCGTTCAGGGGTTTGTATAGTACCTATGTGAATTTTTGGGAGAATGCAGAAGTACGGTATTCTGAAACGTTCCTGTTTTGGATAGCCAATACTTAATTTGCAGAAGAATAGGTGCCATGGCCCAATGTTTTCTAGTAAGCCCACTGCAGGTGCTGCCTGGTGAAGGGGTTGTCAAATACCAGGTATGAGGATTTGGTTGTGTTATATGATATGTCTGCGGGGGCCTTATCATGGAATATGCTTGCAAAAACTGTTGTGGGTCCAGTCAGGCTTGTGTGAACCACCTTAAGCTCAATCCTGGGTAGCTATGGCTTTTGAGCAGCAAGGCTTGCACACAGGAACTTAGGAGCATATTTATGTGATTGTAAGGCCATGCAGCGCAGCAAGTCAGCTTGCTGTGCTTAGTTTCCGGGAAAGGGCAGAAATGCACTGTATTTATTGCACTATGGCGCATTACTGTCCTTTTCCCAGTTGTGGGGCGCAAAGGGCTGCTAAGTGCCAACAGAGACACCATTGGTGCAAGAGCACCTGTGCTGCATGCAGGAATGTTTTTGTTCAGGACAGGTACCATCCTGTACAAAAACAATACTGAAAGGCATATTCCTCTTTCTGTGTGTACAGCAGAATGAAGCACACATAGTAAGAGGAAGTAATGATAAGAAATAAAGATGATTCTCCTTGTTATGCCTCTCCTGAGAAGGCATATCTTTTTGGCACACTCCCAGATCTACCACTTCTGGTAAATCTGGGTCAAAACCATGGGAGTTGCACTGCATTGCCTTATTTCAGATTTATGGAACGACTCAGGGCCACGCAAAGGTGCCTTGCGTGGCTTCATAAAGCACATGTATGGTTTGCATCATACATGTACCATGTTGTGTTGTGCATACACAAAACAAACCAACTCATAATTATGCCCCTTAGTGAAAAGCATTTAACAGTACCAAACAACCGAATAAAAAAGTCACACAACATGAAAGAACCATGACACCAATTAATAAAACTAGAGTATATGTTTAGGAATTTTGAGAGAACTTAATGAGCAAAATCCCCCCGGAGTGTTCCAGGGACACAGGCTTTAGAAGATATTATCACTTTTAAATGCAACCGCAAACAAGCATTAGTCAACAAAAATTTTTTAAACTTTTTTGGCTACTCCTGCCCGGCTTGGGTAACAAAATCCAACAGATGAAGGTTTAGGGGGCCAGAAAGAATACTTTGGACAGTTACCTGGCCAGCAGAGTTTTTTTAAATAAAGTTCTAATCTTTATAGGTCAAACGCCATAGACTTCAATGGAGTGGTCCTGATGCTGTGGATGCAGGGTGAAAAGAGACTCAAGGATGCTCCGGTTAGGGTGCAGTCGATGGGGGTGCCTTCTTGTTGAATCCTCAGCGTGACGTGAGCGACTTTGACCATAGAGGTCAGGGTCCTACAAAGTCCTCTTTGATGCAGTAACTGGCCAGCTGATGATGGGCTACTCGTCTTCTTGCATGAGATCCTTTGAGACGAAATCATTTGGTGGAGGTTAATGTCTTTCTAGGGCGATGAATCCGGACTCTGATGGCACTCCTGGATCCAGCACCCTCGGGTGCAACTTTTAGCCATCAAGGATCGGTCACTGTGGGCACCTGGTGGCAGGTAGTGGCAAAACTTCTAAGGTGGTTATAAACTTGCCGTCTTCAGCTCTTTTGTCCCTGGAGCTGGTTCCAGAGAATCAGTCAACTGAGCCTTGGAGTCACTCCTTTGATAGGGCCTGGGAATCAACTTTTCCCCAAGCCACAGGCACAATCCAAACTTCACTAGCCCAAATTGCAGCAGGTACAGTCCTTCCAGTGGGGAAGCCTCTCTTCTTGCAGTTTAAGGGACATCCGGGCAGTCCCTTTTCAGTCCCTGCTCCAAATCCAACCTGATCCTGCATCTCTTGACTTTGCCTGTCATGCCAGGCCAGTCCACTCAGGATCCCACTGCACACTGTACCTTGAAAACTCCACTCGATTACAACTGCCCTATGCAGACCCAGTGACACAACATACACTCTTTTTGTTCGGAGAGATCATATACACTTGATACATCTAGCTCCCTGCTCTGCCTTGCAGTGCTCAAACTGAGGATTTCCCTGCCCTGAGCTCTGTGCTTCCTCAACCAGCCTTTATTTGCTGCCCATCTGTGACACTCTTATCTGCTGATTCCTCTTTAATATATTGGGCTGCTCATGCTGCAGTATCCTGAGGTGCTCGGACACGTGCAAGCAGGCCCTGCTGCCAGTGTGCCATACTGACTGTGCAGTAGCATGGCTACCCACACTGCACCAATTGGGAGCATCTGAACTTAGCTGCTCAGTGCACTCCGTCATTTCTATCAACAACTGCAACACAGGCCTAGGAACCATGCTGCCTGTACCCCTCTAGAATGCCCCTGCTGCTTGACAAGTTAGACTCGGTGCTGGAGGCGATTGAGCGCACTAGGACCTCCCTAGAAACTAGGGTAGACAATGTGGCCATGGACCTCACCCTGCTACATGCAGATCACTGCAAACTCGCAGACAAGGTGACAGTGATGGAGTAGACTCTTGCGGACCTCCTGCTGAAAACCTAGCAAATGAAATTGCCCCTGCAGACTTTATCAGAATGTGCACAATCCTTGGAGAGAACGGTTGAAGATGTGGAGGGTGGATTGAGTAGAAATAACATACGTGTTGTTGGCCTCCCGGAGGGGTTGGAGGGATGCGATGCAGTCGCTTACCAGGAACAATGACTGCGTGACATACTCCCCCAGCTGCTTTGTCACAGCACTTCTCCATTGAAAGAGCATATTGAGTACTGGTGCGAAGGCCCCTGCCTGACTACGGTTCCCACCCGTTGGTACTCCGCTTGCTCCATTACCAGTACAGGTATGCTATCCTCCGTGAAACCAGGAAGTTCGCTGACGTAAAGTAGACAATGCCTGTATCGTATTTTTTACAGACTACTTAATTGTGTGCAGCTTCAGCGGAACTTCCTTCCATCACCTTTGAGGGTTCGATTTGCATTATTTACTCCTCTTTTCAGCATGGTTACGTGTGGTGACATATAGCGCCACACATTTCTTTGACTCCCCAGAAGCTGTATGGGAGTGGCTGGAGACATCTGGACTTCCGACGTTCTGGAAGATGCCAATGGACAGAGCGGTGGTTCGCACCTTGCCCTGGGGCCACTGCGGCAGGTGTAGGACTGGACTGTGGCGCTCTCCCAGGGCCACCCCTGACGTGGAGCAGATGATAGTGGAGCACCAACGAGCAATACACCCAGTTGCTACAATTGCTGCAGCTACACAGCACTCCAGTCCTGCCGACAAAATACCCTAGTACTCAAGCGATGAAAGCTCCACTTCCACTTGGCCCTCTCGACTGGAATTAGTTGTGCTGCCAGAAATCAGCCTTCAAAAAGTGGACATTCATATGTAGTCCAGATTCTATAAACCCTTCACTGACTTGATGCTTACAATGTTGCAGTACCTTGTCAATGGATGTCTAACTGTAATGCATTACCTTGCAGATTCTTCTGCACAAGCACTTGCATAACTCTGTGGACATGTATGGGCTCTACCACTGTGCTGTCTATACAATGTTGGCTACTGTCATTATACGCGGAAGCTATAATGTTCTGGCATAAATGGCCTGTCATCACTCGGGGTACCACAGGTATAACTGATGCGCCTCCTATGCTCCCCCACAGACACCCCCATGGTCCTTTATTGACATACACAGATTTTCTCAATTTGGGAGGGCACTTGTTCTGTGCACAGCTCTTGTGGTATTCTAAATTTTTATCTTTATTATGTATGTTTTTATGCATTAAAAGGCCCATGGGTATTCCCTCTGCTTGCGACAAACTTAGCCTTAGCCCACTCAACGCTTTGACTACGACAAGTGATGACTACCCATAACATATATTTTGGACACTGTGATACACGCTAAAGTGATAACCTGGAATGTGCGTTTTATCTATATCCCTGTGCATCGCTATGCTATCTACTGATATCTAAAACTTCAATCCACACATATTACATTGCTTCAGGAGTCCCAATTGATGCTACCGGAGGCCACTAGGCTGCAGCCACGATGGTGTGGCCAGATCTTTACTACTGATTTCTCCTCCTATGCCTGTGAGGTACTTATTTGGATCTGACCAGGAGTCCCCTTTATGGCTACCCAGAGGGACGATATGTACTAGTTGAAGGTAGGTTAGATGGCCATCATTTGCTTTTGGGTAATGTTTATGCCCTGAACACCGATCAGACATCCTTCTTACATGCGCTATTGCAGGTACTGTCCCGTTGGAATGAGCTTCCATGGCTACAAGAGGGTGACTTTAACATTGTTTTGGATGTTGACTTGGACCGGTCATTACCACCGTTGTACTGCACAGCTGCTACTTCCATCCCACAGGCACTTAGAGAATGGCTGCAGAACTGGCATCTCACAGATATGGCGCTCTCATAATGCCACTGATAAGGTTTACTCCTTTTACTCAGTGCCCCATCTCCTGCATGTTAGAATAGATGGATTGGTCAGCACACTGGACTTTACCTCATCTGAAACATGCACCAGGAACCTGAGCTGCACCCACTCAGATCACAATCCCCAATACCTAGTGCTCACATGGAACATGGGGGCTCCCCCTATTCTCATTTGGTGTTTACAACCTGCAGCGTTAGAAGATCCATCATTCGGTTCTTCTGTTATCCCAGCCATTGAAGATTACTTTGAGCTCAATGCTGGTGCTGTGGACACACAATCAACAGAATGGGATACATTCAAGGTGGCGCTGCAGGAACATTGTTTGGGTCTTAGTTGGAACGTGCATTATTGCCTGGACAAAGATATATCCCAAATCGAAAGTAGGTTATTGCACCTCCAAACTGAGGCAGTGCAAGATCCGCATAGCAGAACCCTGCTGACAGAAACACGGTGCAAGCACATGTCTCTCCAGGAAAGATTCATTGCCTTAATTCTGTGGCCCACTCAGCTAAGACGCATGCCGTTGCTGAGCGCAGTGCTATTATTGGCCGACTCAGCTGTTCTTGCTGTTATCACCAATGCTTCATCAGCCACGGCTTGTGTCTTAGCTAAGTGGGCAGCGGATCCTCCACCCCTGGTAGCTAGGAAACACGCGCAGTCAGTCTGGGCGCAGGCAGAAAGTGTTGCCCTATACAGGGAGGATAAACTGGGGCTTCGCAAACACCCAATAACCGTTAAATGGAACGCTATCATGACTGACCAAAATGCTGACATCCATGATGCCTCTATCCCACTACATACATCACCATCTAACGGCACTACTATGAGGGAGTCCTCTCAGACAGGAGCATCCCTTTGAATGCTGGGCCCTGGAATCACACACTCATTTCCATTATCTGTCTACCTAATGTCAATCACTAGGACATCCCTATAAGGTTGTCCTCACACCTTACTATGCTGTGATTGGTGGCCTTCGGGAGAGGCTTATGGGGTTAGATGCCAGGGTATCTCAAAACTTTGTTGTTCTAGCTATGTTATTGTTGTTATCTTTGTTCTTTGCTGAAACGGTCTGTTTACTTCTGATATTGTGTATTATACACTCATGTTGCCTGAATACATGGTATGCTGATTTGTAATTTTTGGGCATGCAGATATACTTTTCTAAATAACTAGACATACACGCTCTAATAACTGCACTGTTGAGATGCTATTAGGAAACGTGTCCTACCCCAGCTAACCCTGTACTGATATTGTCATTCACGTAACTGGTGCACTGACTTATTTTCACTACTGCGATACGTGTAACAAACACCTGTACGCACAGAATGTAATATCAACTGAAACATGAACAAAAAGCAGCCTGCTTGGGAGTGTTGTCACCATTTGCCCTTCAAAGGTGGCTTCCTATTTCAAGCTCACTTTTTGGGCTAACACCCCCAGTGGACTTCCTTAGAGAGGAGGTAACACCTCATCTCTGCGGCAACTGCCTTTGTTCCTAAACATGGGAGTAATTCACAAGCCTCCCTAGACAGGCAGAAAGGAGTCTGTGGGCTAGGGCCTTTGTGAGGCTACTAGACTAGCTAGAGCACAGAATGACAAATTTCAAAAAGTTTTCAGAACTTCAAATGTGACATTAAATTCAACCTGGGCTTCAGATGCCAAGATTCATTTGATAACTTACAGTACCCATTTAGGTAGTCCCATTGAGGAGTTAGCCAGGCTGGGATGCCAGCTGGTAAACCTGTGTTAGCTAATGAGACTACTAACTTTTCCCCAGGAAAGGACAATTTTGAAGTGTTGCTGTTAACATATATGAAAAACATATGTGTTACTTAACAATATATGGTTCCCTACCACGGAGCCCCATAGGCCTTCCTTAGGGGAGACTTGCCTATAGGGTTAAGGGAAGTGGTGGCTTTGCCATTAGTTTACATGGCAAAGTTGAACTAGCAGTGTAAACACTGCCCTTCCGGGTTCTGCAGTGGAAGCCTGTGATCCATTTTGTCCTTTGTCACACTCAAAGTGGCACAAACATGCTGTAGCACTGGGTGGACATGCTGCCTTACATGCCCTGGGTAGCATATACTAGGGACTTAACTATAAGTAAGTCCGCTTTTGCCAATTGGGTATGGCCTATTAAACATATACTTTGTAAAGGGTTAGAACACTGACACTGAGGTCAGCTTAGCAAGTCTCAGTGCACACTCAGAGTCGAAAAACCGGCACCATCAGTCCAAAAATGTGGGGGTGAACATGCTGAACATGCATAAAGAGGCATTTCTTTAAACCAAGACAATCTAGACTTGATCCCACCTCATTCCTCTTTCATCCACCCTCATGAACTCTGCCTTTTTATCTTATTCTTGAAGAGTCATTTTCATCTCTACTTTCTACTTTTGTCACTGTTTTCCATCTTCCTCTTCCTCCTTCTTTCCCCTTTTTTTGTCTTTCGTTTTCATGGTCTAGGTCCAAGTCTGATGGTGTGAAATAAACCCTATTCCCCAAAAATAAGTTAATGTGGTCCACACCTACAGTAACTGTCTCAAATTAGTCACTGTGAATACCATCCCACAAGGACCCCTTTGTTACCTGAATAAAAGATTTGTAATTTGATCTAGTTTGTGGGGTTATATTGCAATTTTGGAACTGCTTCACATTACTCAAAAACATAGATTTTCCACTCAGTCCGAAATCATGGCTTTGAAGTAGGCCGGTAGCTCTCCCTCTGTCGCCCTGATTTATTACTAGATCAGGGTTGTGAGGACTATTCTTTGGCACCAGACATACTGCTAAATGTATTTTGTCTTTGGACTCAAGGACACTAAGGTCAATGAGTACAGCTTTTTCAAAAACAAGAACTTCTGGACATATAGGTGGACATTACAACCCTGGCGTTCAGTGTTAAAGCGGCGGTAAAACCACCAACAGGCCGGCGGTAAAAAAAAATGGAATTACGACTGTGGCGGAAACCGTCAACATAGTCAGCAACTTTAACACTCCGACCACCACGGCGGTACAAACAAACACCGCGCTGGTAACCGCCGACAGACAGGCGGAGGACAATGTACCGCCCACAATATCATGAGAGGCCAATCCGCCACCTTTTCCGGGGCGGATTCACAGAGAACAAAAACACGGCAGAAACAGGACTTCGAAGGGAAAACGCTCACCTCTACACACCCCACGAGGAACCAGGACGCCAGGGAGCCGGAACTTCAGATACTCCCAGCCTTTATCTTCCTGTTCCTCTACCAGGAGCATGAACGCCGGCGGCGAAGACCACGGTGAGTACTGCACCTACGACACAGGGGAGAGGGGAGGGAAAAAACTGTGACACACACACGCAATACGCAACACCCCCACCCCCACCCTCACCCACGACAACACACACACCAATACATATTGATACATCACAGTTACACCCCCCAGCTCCCCCTGGAAGAATGCAAGAACAAAAGGAAATGAGTCGGATGATTGTAATATATTAAAATACAGTAATCAAATATATTTACATATTAACATTTACACTATGAACAATTATATACACCAGGAACACAAGTCCAAGGGATTCCACCATCATAGTCCGTGGAGCACTTGGCCAAAAAGGCATGGGCGAGGCCCACACTCAATACCCGAACAAGACGGAGAGAACACTGCAGGGGCATCAGTTAGAAATAAAACAGGCACCTCAGGGGGAAGCAAAGGGGGGGGCACCTCAGCCGGATGAGTGCACCATGCCAGATCCACGAGGGGGCCCCATGCCCATAGATGTATCCTGGGGAGTGCAAAGCCACAGTCTCTCAAGTCTCTACAGTGGGTGGGTTGCCCACTGTTCAAGCCTGGGGAGTGCAAAGCCACAGTCTCTCAAGTCTCTACAGTGGGTGGGTTGCCCACTGTGCAATCCTGGGGAGTGCAAAGCCACAGTCTCTCAAGTCTATACAGTGGGTGGGTTGCCCACTGTTCAATCCTGGGGAGTGTAAAGCCACAGTCTCTCAAGTCTCTACAGTGGGTGGGTTGCCCACTGTTCAATCCAGGGGAGTGCAAAGCCACAGTCTCTCAAGTGGATAACAGTCTCCACTGGGTCTAGAGGGGGCTTGGTGCCCAGAGTGCTTCATCCTGCCAAGGACTGAGGTAGTGGATGTGAATCTCCACTGATTCTGGAGGGGGCTTGGTGCCGAGAGTGCTTTATCCTGCCAAGGACTGAAGTAGTGGATGTGAATCCCCACTGGTTCTGGAGGGGGCTTTGTGCCCAGAGTGCTTCATCCTGCCTGTGGCGGCCTCAGTAGCGTAGTAATCATTGGCGCTCACTGTCCTGCAGTGGTGCTGGCGGTCTTGTCCTGGCCAGTGGGCTGCTGCTGGCGGTCCTGTCTTGGCCAGCGGGGCTGCTGCTGGCGGTCCTGTCTTGGGCAGCAGGGCTGCTGCTGGCGGTCCTCTCTTGGGCAGTGGGGTGGCTGGCGGTCCTGGCTTGGGCACCGGGGCTGCTGGGGGGGGGGAGGTGAGGGAAAGAGGTCAAGGTTGGCCAGGAAAAGTTTCTTCGGAACACTGGGACGGGTAGCTGGAGGGGGTTTGGGAGTGGAGGAAGAGGTAGTGGTTGTAGGAGGTGTACGTTTGCTGACTTTGGGTGAAGGTGCATGGACTGGAGGCTGTCGTGAGGTGGATGGCTGTTGGGTGGGTGTGTGGCTGCGTTTGTGTACCTTCGGAGGTGGCCTCACAGACACACTGGGAGAGGATACAGAGGATGTGTGAATGGTAGTGGGGGTGGTGACTGCACGTGAGTGGGGTTTGGTGGTGGGTGTGCTGGTGATGGACGTAGTGGCTGAGGATGTAGTGCATGCAGGTTTGAGTGGAGATGAGACAGGGAGGGAGGAGGGAGACGAGGAGGAGGGGGACACAGTGGAGGCAGTGGATGTTGGTGTGCCTGATGCTTGCGTGAGTGCCTGCGGGGTGTGTGGTGCTTATGTTTGCCTGAGCTTCCCTTGTGTGTTGAGGTGTGTGCATGCTGGTCTGATGGTGTGCTTGGGATAGGCTGAGGTACAGGGGTGTGGGTCTGGGTGGAGGAAGTTGGAGGGGGGAGGCTAGAGACTGGGACAATGGCTACCATCAGTGCTGAGGCCAGAGTCTGAAATGCTCGCTGAAGGGCTGCCTGACCAGAGTGAATGCCCTCCAGGCATGCATTGGTTTGTTGCAACTGCCTCTCTACACCCTGGATGGCATTCAAAATGGTAGACTGCCCAACAGTGAGGGACCTGAGGAGGTTAATGGCCTCCTCACTAAGGGCAGCAGGGGTGACTTGGGCAGGGCCTGAGGTGCCTGGGGCGAAGGTGATGCCCACCCTCCTGGGTGAGCGGGCACAGGGCAAAAGCTGAGAGGATGCTGGGAGGGCGGTGCTGGTAGGGGTGATGGCGGCTGTACCTGTAGATGCATGGGGCACAGATGGGCCCGCCACCACAAGGGAGGTCCCATCAGAGGAGGAGTCCGTATCGCTGGTGTCAGCTCCTGTCCCCGCCGTGGAGCTCCCCTCGTCCTCCGTCCCACTGGTGAATTCAGACTCTGTAGTTTCGCCCTCCAGGGCCATGTAGGATGCAGCTCCCTCCTGCTCCAGTGCCACTGCTCCTCCGCCTGATGATGCTAATGCACACAAGAACAGGGAGACCACAAAAAGGGGGGGGAAGACAGAAGAAAGACATGTTGAGTGCATGCAATACCGCTACCGTTGGCGGACACGACAGACACAGAAGCCCCCTGCACTACGCCGCGCACTTGGGGTCCACTATTCAATCCCAGGGACATGGGTTACAAAGCTATGGGTGATTTCTGCACACATGGATGTCACGGGAGCCTGACTAGGTGTAGTTGGCACTGTACACAGGTGGGGTGGGGTGCCACAGGGGATGTCTTAAGTAGGGTCCTTGCCTACTCAACTCACCCTGGCCTAGGGGAACCCACAGCCCACCTCCCCCACCCAGACACCTCCAATGCACGCTGAATCAGCAGAATGAGAGTGTACTCACCCCCTTGTTGGTGCTGTGATGCCCTCAAGCGCCCATCCAACTCCAGGTACGCCACTGCCAGGATCCTGAACATCAGAGGGGTCATGGTGTGATGGGCACCCCTCCCACATTGGGAGGCCATCCCCAGCTGGGCCTCCGCCATCTTCTTGCTCCAGCGGCGAATGTCCTCCCATCTTTTCCAGCAGTGGGTGATCTGTCTGTGGTAGACCCCCAGGGTCCGGACTTCCTTGGCGATGGCACGCCAAATGTCCTTCTTCTGGTGGGCGCTGACCTACAGGAATAGTACAGGGGAAAAGGATGCGATATTACCGTCCGTACCCTCACAGTCATTGGCCCGCATCCCTACCCTTGCCATGACGCACATGCACTCACCGTCTTTTCATGCACACCTCATTCTCACCCCCCCTATCTTTCATCTGCCCGACTCCACACAGGCATTGCCCATACAGCATGCTCACAGTGTACTTACCTGTTTGTCTGGAGGACTGTAGAGTAGCGTGTACTGGGGGAGGACCCCATCCATGAGTTCCTCCAACTCCTCCGTGCTGAAGGCAGGGGCCCTTTCCCCAGACACACAAGCCATTGTCTCTTCCAGACTGAGGTTACAGCAGCACTTGCAGTGTAGGTCCTCTCCTGTCGAAGATCAGGTATTAAGTGATTAAACAGAGAGAAAATGGCGGTCAAGTACGCGGCAGTGCGTACCGTCACCACCGACGTACATCGTCATTGGCTCCTGGGACCCATAGGGTCCAATGTTAACCAATGCAGGATTACGCCGTGGTCTTCGACCGCCTACCGCAACGGTGTACAATGCCAGCGCAGTTACCTCAGATCCCCTTTACAGGTCAGGCAGCCGCCATTTCATGGGCCCACATGGCATTATTTTTGACTGCGTCACACATATGTAGGCCTTGCCTAAACACTCATACAGGCTAATTTCGAAATGCTAATATTTTCAGAATAAGCTGTGTCTACGTACCTCAGAGTTGGTTGACTCTCTGCTCGCAGTTCTCCATGGGCACCGTCCGCTGGGGCATGTGAGGAGATGGCGGCATCCTCCGGTGTACAGACCGCTGGTGGACCTGTCAACAATGGAGGAGCGACATGTGATTATCACCCACAGGCTTGATCGAGCCACAATCCAGGAACTGTGTGCCCAGTTGGAGCCAGACCTGATGTCAGCTATCCGCCATCCCACAGGAATCCCCCCTCTAGTGCAGGTGCTGTCAGTACTCCATTTCCTTGCAAGTGGGTCATTCAAACAACAGTGGCCATAGCATCTGGGATGTCCCAGCCTATGTTTTCCAACGTGTTGTCCAGAGTGTTGTATGCCCTGCTGAAACACATGCGGAGCTACATCGTTTTCCCTCAGGTGGAGGATTTGCCTACAGTGAAAGGTGATTTCTATGCCCTGGGACATATACCCAACATCATAGGTGCCATTGATGGGACACGTGTGGCTTTGGTCCCCCCCGCAGGAGTGAACAGGTGTACAGAAACCTGAAGAGTTATCATTCGATGGATGTGCAGATGGTATGTTTGGCAGACCAGTACATACCCCATGTTAATGCCAAGTTCCCTGGCTCAGTGCATGACGCCTACATCCTGCGGAATAGCAGCATCCCTTATGAGATGGGTCAACTCCAGAGGCACCGTGTGTGGCTATTAGGTGAGCACCTGGAAGCAAGACAGTGGGTCTGGGGATATCCCTACAGGTTAGTGTGTGTCTAAAAGTTGTCCCTCGCCATTTGCAGGTGACTCTGGTTACCCCAACCTGTCATGGCTACTGACCCCAGGGAGGAATCCCAGGACAAGGGCAGAGGATTGCTACAATGAGGCCCATGGGCGGACTAGGAGGATTATAGAGCGGACTTTCGGCCTCCTGAAGGCCAGGTTCCGGTGCCTCCATATGACAGGTGGTTCCCTATTCTACTTACCAAAGAAGAAATGTCAGATCATCGTGGCCTGCTGTATGCTTCACAACTTGGCTTTGCGATGACATGTGCCTTTTCTGCAGGAGAATGGTCCGGATGGAGGTCTTGTGGCAGCTGTGGAGCCTGTGGACAGTCAAGACGAGGAAGCAGAAGAAGAGGACATCGACAACAGGAACACAGTGATCCTGCAATACTTCCAGTGAGACACAGGTAAGAAAACAACAATGCCTGCTACATCTGATTTAAATGTGCTACCTCTCTACTGTCTGTCATTTTCACCCAGTGTATGGTCACTGAGTTGTCACTTTCCCTTACGATTTCACAGATGTGGGTCCCACTGTGTGACATCTGCTTTGTTTCCTCATGGGCTATAGCTGTGTGACATAGGTATGTTGACATTACATTTGAATGAGCATTTTGCCACTGTAATTGCTAATACACGATTTTGAAATCACAGACAGACTCCTGATTGTTTTGTGCTTTAAGGGTGTTTATTTAAGTGCTCAATATTGGAGGGGGTTGTAAAATGGTGAGGGGTGATGGCAGAGTCCAGTCTATTAGTCTCACAGGTGCATTGTCCAAAGGGGCATAGGAAGTGGAGCTGGGGCAGTTTAAGAATGGACAGGGTGACAAGGTGGGACAAAAGGATGACAATCAGGGTGGTCTCATTTCTTGGCGGGGTCTTGGCATCGTGCTCTGTCTTGTTCCTGGATCTCAGGGACCCTTTGCGGGGTGGTTCTCCCTCTGCAGGGGGTGGGGTGCTGGTGTGGTGGTCCTGTGGCGGTGCCTCCTGTCCACTAGCGCCGGCGGAGGTGGTAGGCAGTTCATCGTCCAGGCTAGTGTCAGGGGCCCCTTGTTGTGCCACAGTGTCCCTCCTGGTGTTGACGAGTTCCTTCAGCACCCCTACAATTGTGCCCAGGGTGGAATTGATGGCTCTGAGTTCCTCCTTGAAGCCCAAATACTGTTCCTCCTGCAGCCGCTGGGTCTCCTGAAACTTGTCCAGTACCGTTGCTATCGTCTCCTGGGAATGGTGGTAGGCTCCCATGATGTTGGAGAGGGCCTCGTGGAGAGTGGGTTCCCTGGGCCTGTCCTTCCCCTGTCGCACAGCAGCCCTCCCAGTTCCCCTGTGTTCCTTTGCCTCTGTCCCCTGAACCGTGTGCCCACTGTCCCCAGGTCCCTTGTGTTGTTGGGGTGGTGGGTTAGCCTGGGTTCCCTGTAGTGGTGGACACACTGCTGCTTGACGTGTCCTGGGACAGAGGTATGGGCCCGCTGGGTGGGTGCAGTGCTGGTGTTTCCAGAGGGGGGAAGGTCTGTAGTGGCTTTTTTTTTTTTTTTTTTCTAGTCTTTAAATGTTTTCCATAGTATTGGCCGAGACCCTTGCTATGGAAGATTTTCAGGGTCTGAGTTATGACGATGAGATGGTATCAGCTATCTTACAGACACCTTCCATCTTAAACAGTGATGGGTCTGCCCCCTCGGGCAGTCTCAAGACCGAGTGGGATAAACTATCCACTTTGAAACGAGAACTTATCAAAACTGTTATGCACGGCACGATTATGACCGAATATCTCCATGCAAACATTGCTCCTAATGGTCTTCTTGTGTCCAATATACCACGTATATTTCTACAGGACTTAGCCTTCAGAAAGGACTGGGCTCAGATAGCTTGGAAGTGTACCAGAGATTGGCTGGTTTTAATCATCAACACTTTCAAGCGTTTGGCTGATGCCATCACCATTCAGATCAACGCCATAGAAAACACTTTGAAAACTACGGTTACCTTGACAGCTTTCAAAAGCCGTCTTTCTGAAATTACTGCAGAGCTGAATGAGACTAAGGAGTTTTTGACTCAACAGAAGATTACCAAACTTCAGAAAGATATTGTCAAGTTCAGCTGGGAGAAATTCTATCCCTATGTAAAAGAGGATTATGACGTGGATAATCAATCCCGCTCATCAGACGAATCCACCACATCTTCTAAAAAACCCTGTAATTACAGCAGTGGATCATCGTCTGACGGGTGGAGCACAGACGATAATCAATCACAACCTTTTTACAACTACCCTCCATATCCTATACACCAACCAATGCCCTGGCAATCACCTTATCCTTTCTTTCAACCACGTCCAATGATGCCATTTGCTCCTTTTTTAGGCCAAGGCCGGGGCTGAGGCAGAGGCAGAAGGAGAGGAAGAGGCAGACACGTTCAGTGGTCCAGAGAAGAACCCCAGATGGTTACCAGGAATCAGATAAAAAACCCTCTGACGAGAACTTAGTGGTTAATCTATCGACTAGACAACTTACTGAAGAAGAAACCAATGTGCTTAAGAGGGGTTTAGGGTTTGTCCCTACCCCTAAGGAAGATTCCTTCCGCTTGCTCATTGAACTCGCCAAATGTTTCAGTAAAATCCGCTTACATTTCTTCTTTAAGGATAGATCAGGGGAACCTTACACGACTGATTCAGGTTTAAAAAAACCTTCAGTTTTTGTTCCACCACCGGGAACCATGCCAAGTGAAGTACTGACCTTTGAAAAAGCTGTGTTAGCTGATTTGAACAAATTGCATCCTAAACAGACGTACATTTACACACATACCAAAGAGAAGAGAGCCCTACTATCTTTAGCTTCTGATCCTGCTATAACTATTAAACAGGCTGATAAGGGTGGAGCAATTGTGATTATGAACTCCACTGACTATAGATGTGAATGTTTACGTCTTTTGAGTGATTCCACCTATTATGCTAAAATCATGTGTGATCCCACTGGAAGAATACAAACGCAGATTAGATCCCTCATTGAAGAAGCTAGGAATAACTTGTGGATCTCACCCAAGGAGGCAGAATTTTTAGATACATCCCATCCCTGTGTTCCATATTTTATTGTTTACCCAAAATCCACAAAGGAAGGAGACCCCCTCCAGGTCGTCCTATTGTATCTGGTCTGGGTTCTGTATTGGAACCACTATCAGTCTTCTGTGACCATTTTTTACAGCCTTTAGTGAGGTGCTCCTCCACCTATCTGAAAGACACTAAAGACGTTTTGAATCTAATCGAAGCCATTAATGACTCTAGTATTGTACAGGGTATCATCACTTTGGATGTGGAGTCGCTATATACCAATATTCCTCAGGAAGCGACTCTACAAGTGATTGAGACTGCTCTTCAAGAAGTGTCAGCTCCTCTGTCTTCCCCTGTTTCTTTCATTATACAATGTGCTAGGCTGGCCTTGACTAAAAACGTCTTCCTCTTTGAGGATCAATTTTATCATCAGATTCGAGGAACATCAATGGGCAGTACTTTTGCTCCAAATCTGGCCTGCCTCTATATGTACGACTTTGAAAAAAAACATATCTTACCGCCAATCAATCCTTACCATGATTATAATAAATTATGACAACGTTACATAGACAATATTTTGATCGTGTGGCAAGGCCCTTTGACACTGGCTGATGATTTCACAGCATGGATTAACACCCTTGACCCCTTCTTGAAATTTACTGCCACTGTATCTGATTCACGGTTACCTTTTCTAGATCTGATGATCACTATCAACAATGGCAAATTGCTTACCAGTGTCTACCACAACCCCACAGATCGTAATTATCTTCTGCTTTATGAGAGTCACCATCCAAAATCTCTGCTGGATAATTTACTCTTTGGCCAGTTTTTACGCCTGAGACGTAACTGTAGCTCACCCAGAGAATTTGAACATCAGGCTGACTCTCTTCAAATGAAACTTTTTGACTGGCATTACCCCCCAAGAATTGTGAACCAAGCACGGAAGAGAGCCAGGAACAATAACAGGGAAGCTTTGTTGACCACTAGGGAAAAGGGGCCCCAGTCTAGATTGACATGCGTGTCCACGTACACTCCTCTATCTAATTCAGTTAAGAAACTGATTAGTAAAAGGTGGTCCATTCTTACTAGCGGTGGCTGTGATATACCCAGGCCTCTTTTTGCTTTCAAACGTACTGCGAACATCAAAGACATATTGGTCCACATGCGTCCACAAATCTCATATGAATCTTCCACTCAAAAGACGCTATGGGGTCTCCCCCCTGTGGAAGGTCACCATCCTTGCTGTAATTGTAACGTGTGTTGTCTTACCAGGCGCCTCACAACACTGAATCTAGATCCCATAGGGACCTGGCGTCTTAAAAAACATACCAATTGTACTAGGAATTTTATTTACATGATATCATGCCCTTGTGATTTACGTTACATTGGTATGACATCCAGACCCGTTAAAACACGCATTAACGAACATAGAAGCAACATCAGATGTAATAAAATCACAACTAAACTTAGTGCACATTTTCTCGAGGTCTTACACTCCCCTAATGATCTTTGGTGGATGGTAATAGAAGCACCAATAATTCGACCCGATGACCCTGGGGCACTGTTCAGGAATGAACAAAGATGGGTGTTTAAATTGGGGACTAACTCACGGGGGTTGAACGATGACATCCCCTGGACTTCTCTTTCATCTTAAAGCAGAGGATCCATACTTCAATCTACTTGCCTGCTAATTACAATTTATGCCTGAGTACTCTTTACTCCACCATGGATGTCTATACATATTTTTTACCACATCATGATATTTCTACTTTGGAGATGAACAGATTAGGAATTGTCTCCTTTCTTTGTCTTTTTAGGATCAATATCGCATTTTTGCTATATTTTTTGTCCTGTTTACCTCGTTAATATGGTTGCAGGCCTCTTTCTATGACTTTGCTACCCGGTGAATAGGAAGGTAGTCCTTCCTCTCTTTCTACACTGAAGGGCTACGCCGTAGTCCTTCGTTTATTTGTACACCTATAGACGCGCGCGAACCTGGAGAGCCAGTTTCTTCCGGTTTCGCGGCGTCTGTTTAAAAACTCTGACGTCGCCCAACCCAGTTGGTTCAGGGTGCTCGTTTCAGAGGGTAGGTCCACCATAATGGACCAGTGACGAATATGTGAGTATGACTTGGCTCGATAAATATACATTTTGGTTTTTGGTGCAAGGACTATAGGTGGTTACTCCCACTTTCAAAAGGGATTAATTGTACCCTTTTGACCTGATACACAATGTGTTGCATTTTGTTCCCATGCTATTCTTGGCACAAATTCTTCGTCCTTGATATGGATAGTACAACATTGGGTATAATAATTTCAATCTATATTCCCCCTTATTACCGGAATTTTTATAAATTGTTCCACTAAACCCCATATGTCAAAGGACATACTCCTGCTTGTCTCATATATATAATGTGACATAAGAGACTGATCTTGTCATTATTTATTGTGCACAGTGTCATTTTGAGTACTTGAAACGTGCCTCTCAAGGAACCCATTCTCTACTTGGGGATGGTAAGCATGATTTGTCACATTCTTTTCTATGACCCTTCACTGATTGATGTATTTAACTACTTTTTTATGTATTTAACTACCCTTATAATTTACACTTTGGGCACTGTTGGTATGTTTGTTATGCTTCTGTCTTCTAGGGTGACCTGTTCTAACCAGTTTACTTAAATGTAAGTGACCGGTGATATTTACCCTAATGTGAGGTTTTCTTTTTGATGAAGAGGTGACTTAATTTTTTGTTTATTTTTGGTCCTGATGAAGCGTCAATGGATCCGGATGGACCGCTAGACGCGAAACATGTTGACCTAAGCCCAGAGGTCCTATAATATCTAGAATCCTCTGAAATTCATTCGTTTTCGAAAGTTATTGAGCATTATATCTCAATTTGTGACTTTCTATTTTTGTTTTTAACCTTGGTCTTCATCCCTGTTTAACTGATTAAAATCATGATGGTGCTCGTGTGATGAATAACCAATTTTAATCTTTATTCCCTCTCTTTTGTGTACTGGTGCTGAATTATAAGCATCTTGGTCTGTATAGGTGAACCTACCAGTCACTATCAGAGTAGTACGGTTCAGAGCCCCCCTATCGGGGTGCCCGCCAGGCATTGCAGTGCCGGCCTGGTGAGGAGCAATTGCCGATGATGATGCTAGTCATCCATTGTGATGCTTGAGGACTCTCGCTCCTGAGACTACTGGTCTCCTAGTTTGGCAGCCTCATTGGAACAGTGTATTTCTTACTTATTCACTGTAGTGGCTTGTGCCAGTGTTAGGGGAACCGACTGTCCCGAGGTCCCAGATGGGCCGGGCTGGTCATCTAGATCCAGTTGGACAGAGTTGCTGTCATCACTGTGGGCTTCTTCTGTGGGTGGAGTGGACATATCTGGACCCTCCTGTCCAGTGACGTTGGGTAGGGGTCCTGCAGGGGTGTAAAAGCATGATTATTGCATCTGTGTGTGCCATGGTGTGCAATGGGTGGATGACCATGTACCCCAGTGCTTGCATTCCTGTGTAGGACCTTGTGTGATAATGGTTTAGGGGGGTGTATGGGTATGTGCAGTGGCCATGCTTTGGTGATGGGTGTCCATGCTTTGGTGATGCATGCAGGGCTTAGGTTTGGGATGTGTGGTTTGTGATATTGGTACATACGTGAGGAGTTGGAGTGATGGGATGAGGGTGGGAGTATGTGATGGCATGCAGGTAGGGGGGGATAAGGTAGTAAAGATTTGTCTTACCAGAGTCCATTCCTCCAGCTACTCCTGCGAGGCCCTCAGGATGCAGTATAGCCAAGACCTGCTCCTCCCATGTTGTTAGTTGTGGGGGAGGAGGTCGGGGTCCACCGCCAGTCCTCTGTACCGTGATGTGGTGTCTTGAGACCATTGAACGCACCTTCCCCCGTAGGTCGTTCCACCTCTTCCTGATGTCACCCCTAGTTCTTGGGTGCTGTCCCACTGCATTGACCCTGTCCATGATTCTTCACCATAGCTCCATCTTCCTAGCTATGGAGGTGTGGAGGTGTGCTGCACCTGTGATCCGAATAGCTGTGGCTCTACCCAGATGATTTCCTCCACCATGACCCTGAGCGCCTCCTCAGAGAACCTGGGGTGTCTTAGCTGTGCCATGGGGTGGTGTGGGTGATGTGTGGGGTGATATTTAGAGGTGTGTTGTGTGAGGTGCGTGGATGTTATGTGAGTGATGGTGTTGAGTGCCTGTGGATGCTCGTTTGTAGATGGTGGTGTCTCTCTCTGTGCTTCTTTCTCAATTGTTGTCGTAGGGGTTTGTGGGTGATGTGGGTGTGTGGTTTATATTGTATTGGCTGTGTGGGAGTGGTGTGTGTATGTGTATCAGGTGTGTGTATTTCGAATTGTCCAATGTGGCTGTGTTTTGTAAATGTGTGTGTATTTTGAGCGCAGCGGTGGGTACCGCTAATGAAATACCGCGGTTGAAAGACCGCTGCGTGGATTCGTGGGTCGTGATAGTGTGGGCGTAGTCCTGTTGGTGTGACGGTGGAGTTTTTGTTATCACCAGTTTATCACTGACCTTTGGTGTGGCGGACTTGTGTGGGTGTCTAGATTTTGGCAGATTCCGGGCTTTGGGTCATAATGACCGTGGCGGAATTCCGCGGTGGCGGCGGTGTGTTGGAGGTCTTCTGCACGGCGGTAAGCAGCTTTTACCGCCAATGTTGTAATGACCCCCATAGTATCTAACCGGGCGCTTTTGTCTTCCAGTCTGTCATGACAAAAATATGTGAGCGTTCTCGAAAGAACTGGAATAATTCTGTCCTTAGGTAAAATGTGTCATGTCTTTCGTAGGGATGAAACCAAGGTTCATATTTACAAGGAGCTTTGCGTCACCACAGCACCATTTTTGTGACGCAGCAGCTCAATCAGTGCTCCACACTGCTCCATATTTACAAATGGATGCATTTGACCCAGTGCATCAGTATGAAGAGGCCAGCATCACATTATACCTGCGCCACGTATAATGTATGCAGGTTAGGCATTCCCACGTTAAAAGCCACGTAAATCTGACGCAGTAAAATGTACAACCTTTCACTGCATCACTCTACAACTTGACTGCTTCAAATTCCCTATGCTTTCGGGTCCATGCCTTTGCTCCATGTTATTAGTGGTGATTCATGATTCCACTGGATGCAGAATAAACCCTTTTTGTCTCTGTGTTTTCCTCTGCCATTGCTAAAACATTCTACCCATGGTTGGGGAAGGGCCCTGCCTGTTGAAAAACTGTGTCAGGCTGGACGTATTCACTTGTTAAATGATAGAAGCTGACCTTGAGCATTGTGGACAACCATTGATCCTATCTGGGTTTATTCTATGTACCCACTGAGGTTTTATTTGCTTGAATATTAGGGATGATGTTCAATCTGGCATTACTTGAAATCTTAAGGATACTGTTCATGCTTTTTGCCTTCCTTTCTTTCTCTCCTACCACTTTGCTTTCAGTGATAATGTCTTCTTGACCTTATACAGGAGTGAAACTGCCTTCCCCTTCAATATATCCAATAGCATATTTAGACAATCGTATTACCTAAGGCTGTTTAGAAATGTGTAGCATGTGCCTCTTGCTCATGCCATAAGCAGTCTCCTACAGTGCAGGAATCTTGACAGTGTGACCCAGAATATAAACTGTGCCTTCCTAAAGGATAGACATTTGCCATTCATGAACTTGTCCCCCATATGATTGCAGTTTGTGTGTCCAGTATGCAAATTTACTACCTCTGGAAGAAATTAAAAGCACCCAAAATGATGCATCAGTGCATTACAGTGTATATGCCACTTAATTTTCAATTATATCCATTGGCGTGTAGGCTGTCCAATAAGGGAAGGTGATTGAGTCATCTCTGAGAGTTGAAAGTCATGAGGTCTTTGTAATCAGTACCCTCTTCAATTTTGATAAAAGTTTCCTATCTGGGAAAGGGATAGTCACAAACCAACATGACACCAATTGCAGTAGTAGCCAAGTAGCAGTGCTCCACATCACACATTTCAAGTCCACCCTCAACTTTGCCTAGGTTAAGGGCACCTAATTGGACATCATGGGAGTCATTATGACCCTGGTAGTCACCAGGCGACAGGGTCATGGTGGCAGTCAGACCACTGCAGTCGTGGTGGTCTGACTGCCACATTATGAGCATGGTGGAGCCGCCACGGTCCAACCACCGACACCACCAAGCTGCCTGTAGCCTGGCAGTCCCGGCTGTTGTAATCCGCCAGGGCAGCGCTGCCCTAGGGATTATGAGTAACCACCCGCCAGTCTGTCCATGGAAAGGTTGGTGGAATGGGGGACTCATAGGGCCCCTGCACTGCCCATGCGCTTAGCATGGGCAGTGAAAGGGACCCCATGCACAGCCCCATCACGCAGTGGAATGCAAGACAGGTGCTGCTGCACCCACTGCACCGCCACATTGCATTAAATGCAATTAGAAGCCAGCTGCAATGTTAAGGCCCTGTTCCTCGTTGAGCCGGCAGGCAGAAACACAGTTTCTGCCTGCCGGCCCAGAGGTTACTCAGAATAGGGCTGGATGGGTTCATGCCGCCCGTGTGGCCTGATGGCGGAAAGACATTGCGGGCGGCTTCCGCCGCCAATGTCATAATGAGGGCCTATATCTCTTCCTGCGCCAAGTGTGACAGTATTCTTTCCTGAGGTTTGGATTTTGGTAATGGCTCATGCATCACTGAAACATGTGGAGACACCATAACCACCCGCCTCGCCAGTTATAGTGTGAGTATCAGATAAGACGTCCAGAGATTTCTTTCAAGTTCTTTATTTCTTGTTGCTAGTTTACAAATCTCAAATGGCGTGACTACCATTACCAAATAAGAGAAGTTGTTAGTCTTCCAGTGTGTCAGTAATACAGACTAAATGTTTGTAGCCTGGTCCCTTGCATTCCCAGCATTTACAGATTTGATTTGACTAATTTCATCCTAAGAACTAACGCTGCTCCAAACCTGTCCACAAGTTCAAGTAGTTTATCAAAAGAACCGTCTGGGACACTCAATTATGCCAGGTTATCACCCACTTAAGACACTAAAACACCCTCCATGCCTACTATCCAGATTCTTGGCATGCCTCAAATATAAACTAAAAAAAAGGTTTTAAAAAGTAATGGGTGGGATACTTCTATTAATGTCAGCCACTTGGTAATTACTTGGGGCCACGTCCCAGAATATCAGTCTTTTGCCCAACAGTCACCTCATATTAGATTCAGCTATATGCAAATCAGCCTTGATCCTGCTCCAAAAGGAACACTCTAGCCCAAACTGCCAAGCCAGGTTGTCTCCGAACCAATTTTCCCCTAACTGAGGCTCTTATGTTGGGTGCAGTTGATTCCACTGTCAAAGTGGGGACAAACCCATGCCTGGGCTTACCCAGAACACTTAGGACATTTCACTCAAGTATAAAAAGAAGTGATGGGAGGAATGCTTGAATTAAACTCAGCCGCTGATAATTACTCAGGGCCACATTCCAAGCCATTTTTCTTTTGCCCAAAAAGACACCTCAGTTTGAACCCAGCCTAATGCAAATCAGTCTTGACCCTGCTCAAATAGCAACAGTGCAAAAAGGTGTAAGAGACCACACAGGAATTGTAGATAGGTGAGTCTCCTTTATTGAACACCTCAGCCATCAGCTTCACAGCAACTGCCACTTTTGATAACGTTCCATGTTTCCCAGCATACATCTGGGATTCTGTGATGGAACCTTGTGATGCACAGTTGACATCACAACTCTCCCTTCTTTATAAACAACAACACTACTAAATTAAAAGATCTAACATAGCATAAACATGACACAAACAATTTAACCAACACCCTTGCAGAAATACATGATAAAATAATCATGGCATTTAAACAAATGGAAAAGAGAAACCTACACTGTATTAACTGCTGACATATACATCATGATAGGCAGGTCTTCTGCGCAATCTCATACTCGTCTTTACAGCCACCGCATCATCTGTAGGAGAACTTTTTCTTTTTTCACACATATTGAGATTTTCTCTTGTATGCTTGCTTACTGCCTTTTTTGACACATCAGAATTAAGAACCACTACATGATTCTACTTCCGAAATCCTGCCATCATTACTCTTTATGGCATTCTTAAACACCTTCATGATGTTTTGTGTCCTGTTGCATCTAGACTCATGAGCACAATGACTGGAGCTCCTATTTTCATCCAATCACCAACATGAACATCAAGTTCCTTGACACATTTCTTTGAGTAGAAATAATTTATGTCGTAAGTCAATCTTACGCTTTCTCCAAGCACCCACATTGTGGTATCTCACTGTTTCCACAGTTCATCCAACCAGGACAAAACTGTATTTGGAGTTCTCCCTTTAAAACGTTCAAATGGACTTTTACCAGTGGAGGAATGGATGGTCATACAGTATGCAGTGATCCACTGTTGTAGCTCATTCCACAAATCAAGACTAGTAAGTTTAGCTAACTGAATACACCACTTTTTTATTGTCTTATGCACCCTCTCAACAGGTCCTATTCACTCTCTCAATAGCTCCATTCATTTTAGGATGGAAGAATACCACACAAAGTAAAGAATCAATTTGATTGACCAAAACTGAGGTCCATTGTCTGAAAGAATTCTATTAGGGAAATGTTCTCTCCTGAATGCCTCTTCCAGAAACTTGATTATCCCAGAGGAGGTATTGTCTTGTACACAAATAATTTTCACCCACCTAGAATAAATATCCAACAAAACTACTAAGTGGGATGTAGGGTGTTCTCTTCTAAACGGTCCAACTATGTCAATCACAACTTCTTCCCATGGATGATCAGGAAGTTGCCTCAGTACCTGTCTAGTGGTTAAAATCCTATCACTATTCTTACATTCATGGTCAGCCCTTTCTACCTGAATATCCACACCTGTCCACCAAATAGCTGCACATAATCTTGCCTTGATCTCAACAATGCCTAGATGACCACAATGAGCCTGTACTACCAGCCTACTTCTCAAACTTAGCGGGTAAACCAATTGTGTGCCCTTAATACCATGCCTCTGTCAACAGACAATTTATCCTTTATCAGGATCCATGGTTTACCAAACTTTATAGCCCTAGCATGCATTTTTTACATCCATTTATTGTTCCTCCTCAGTAATAACCCTCAATGTGATCTCAAAACCATTCACTTCCTCTTCTAAAAATTAATTATGAACCACCTCCAAGTCTGTATCATTAACAATCTAGACAGACAATCTGCAAACAGATTCCTAGCCCCAGGAATATAATGAATTTCAAAATATAATTCCTGCAGGGCTATCACCCACATTAGTATCCTCAATTTAATACACTACATACCTGGTAAAGACTTATGACCAGAAAAGACTTCGAAGCTGGTGCATTAAATCATATTTTTGAACTTTCTCAAAGTCCAGGGTACTATAAATGTTTCTTTTTTTTTATAACAACGTAGTTGATCTCTGACCCCTGCAAACCCCTGGATACACATGCTATCAAATACTCTACACCATGTCTTTTTTGCAGTAGAACCACTCCAAGTCCTTTAGAGCCAGCATTTGTTACAATCATGGACTCTTTACCAAAACCAATGCCTGGAAACTGTGCATTCTTCAACTCAACTTTCAGAGCTTCAAATTCCTCTTGACGTGCTTGACTCTATTTTAATTCCACATTTTTCCCTAAAAGGGATCTCAAATGTATGGATTTGTAATAACTTTTCCATAATATTCAAACATACCCAAAAATGAAATCAATTCTTCATTTGAGTAGGGTTCCTTCTAACCAAAAATTGTTTCAACCAACTCTTTTTTGGTGCAACCCCCTTCCCTGAGATATTATGTCCCAAGTAATTTACTTTGCACACACCAAACTTGCATTTATCCCTCTAAGTGTCAAATCTGCCTCCATGAGCTTCTTTGGCAGATTATGTACACAATCATCATGTTCTTCCATAATACTACCATAAAACGTAACACATTCTCCTGATAACACACACCCCACTTACTCCCTTTAACACCTTTACCATCACCCATTGGAATACTGAAGCAGTAGAAACAAGCTCAAATTGTAGTCTCTTGAACCTATAAGTTACCATAGGTGTTGTAAATGCTGTAAATTCCTGCGATCCAGAGTGAAAAGCACCTGATGATAGGCTACAGTCAAGTTTAGAGTGGAAACATACATTGCGCCTGCCAATGTTGATATGATATCTATGTTGGGTAATGGAACTTTATCCACTATGGCCTCCCTATTTAATGCTGTTAGGGCTACATATAAGCAAATATCACCGCTGGGCTTCCCAGCAACCACTATGGGGGTTAGCTATTCAGTGGCCTTAACAGGTTAAATCACACCAAGGTTCATTAACTTCTGAAATTCTATGTCAACACGACTTTGAACCCTGATTGGAATGTGCCTTGCCATTGCCACTACAGGAATAGCTGTTTTTAAAAGCCTAATGTGATGTTTGTAACACTTCAGACATCTAACTCATCGACAAATAACTGTTCATATTTCTTGATAAAATCTGCTATATGTGGAACCACTTCTTTTACCTGGACCGGGGGCTTAGCATAAGGATCAAAGAGACTCCCAATAATTTCTTATGTGGCCAACCTATCAAGTCATCCCCTTGCTTGGATAGGTACACTTTCCAAACAATGTACTTTCTGCCTAATTCTATAAAAGCATTTAAAAACCTGAGCATCTTGATAGGTTCCTCAACATAATCCCCAGGTTGCATATCCATGGTTCTCAACTTGACCTTACCATGAAACCTAAGATCAAATTTTCCCTCAGAGAATATAGTTAAATGATAATAAGTGTCATATCTCAGAAGGATCACAACACCATCGGTTTTGACCACATTACTTGGATGATCATCACATTCACCTTTGATTTGAAATATGATATCCTGTAACACCTCTTTTTACTTTTTTTTCAATTCACATCTTCCTTTGTTCCTGCAACACTTTACATAATGACCCATCTTCCTACAATAATTACAATACCTGTTAAGTGCAGGGCACTATCTTGCATTGGCTCTGTGTCCACTCATCCCACACCTAAAACATTCTCCAGTGAATTTATTTTGCATAGCTTTACTCTCTTTCTTGCTTTTGACCTCACACCCCACCTCTTCCACCTTTTCAAGTTGAGACTGAGGTTTGTTGTTATCATTACTTAACTCACATATTTCTGTATATGCTCAACTGTTTTTGCTATTACCAACACCCCAAAGGTGGATCATCTTTAAGCCACAACTTCTCTCTCATCTTGTCACCCTTGCCTTTGCATACAAATTAATCCTGAATCCTTTCATCATTTGCACCTCCAAACTTACAAGTAGCTGCAACTTTCTAAAATGACAAATAATCCTCAACTGATTTCTCATTTTCTTGTTCTCACAGGCCAAAATGGTATCATCCATGTTGGTAATCACAAACGGAAGTTAATGTTGATCAGGTTGAGGTAAACAGATTTAATATTCATTGAGATTCCTCTTCCCTTCCATGCTCAGAACAGGCAAGGTCTCTAAAACTTCCTAGCCTTCTCCTCCAAGGCAATTCATCAACAAAGAGTACTTCCTTCATGCATCAAACCCTATCATAATGACTAAACATCTTTTTTCACTTACTCCATCTTATAGGTGGATCACCAGGGCTGCTCATGACAACTGCTAGGCCAGGTCCTCCCTGAACCTGACTTCAATATTAGCAATAACAGGACCCCCTAAATAGATGCATCTTTCACTTACTATATTCCCTAATATTGAACTGAATTCAGAAGTACATTTTTGGATGAGATTAATCTAAGCCTCTGTTGCTAGTGTTTATTGTGGTTTGAATTAAATAATAGCATACATAAAGTTGGACCTGGGTGATTAATATTTATTGCTAGTTGAGCAAACTCTCTCTGGCACCTACAGTTTTGCTCTAGAAATCAGCGGATATCATTTCCCACTCAGGAATGCCACTGAACCATGATAGCAGCCTTTAATGACATTGTTCCGGCTTTGAGAACTTCTGAAAAGAAATAGTCTCTAAACAGTAGAACACACAGGGGTTTTAGGTTACAAAAATAGAACCACTACAAATAAATGATGTATGGTGCAAGATAATAAAAACTACACCAGACATTCTTGTTACAAAATCAACTATATTGCAATTACCTTGGGCATTATTTTGAGAATGCAAAATGTGTGAAAGTACTTGAAAGACAAATTCAACAGATTGGAGGCGCAGCGGCAATGGGGTTTCATTCCAGATTTCACAGCTGTCTATTGTTGAGTACATCAAGGAAGGCATAAAGTCTTTCAGAAGGATGTCCCAAAGTTCTCCTGATTCCATTCACATTGAAGTGCCATATGTAAATTGTATATGTTCAGAAACCTGCTTTAGCAAAATACACTGATTGGCACTTTTGGCAAAGGAGCTGTGCCATAAAAATAACTAGGTGATTCTTTGCTGTGTTCTAGTAAAATGTCCACTCTTGATCCAAGGTCTCACCAGCATGCACTGAGATTCATGCACAAAAAGTGCTTTTCCTGAGGTTCTATTAATGCTTGAACCCTTGATTCTTCTGGTTCGACTGCATCATTTTCAGAAAAACATTGATGAAGACATAACTTCACACTACTCTCTAAGGACCAACCAGGAGTGAGCAAGCAACGTTCTAACAGCTTGTCCTTTGAACTTGCAGCCACTGATGCTAGATACAGGTTCATGTCCATCCTCAGAACACATGCAGCACTCCACTCTACATGCTGAATGGTGAGTTTGCAAAGTAAGAGCAGGTCCTAAATATGAAAATGAATGCAGAGAACTCGAAAAGAGTTTTCAGAATCAAAACACTTTGTTTCACTGGTTAGACCAGGTGCATTGCTATTCATGCAAGAGTTGTCTGGTACTTGTATTGAACCGTGCATACTATATTTTAAATTTCAGACTGGTTTCTTTCCTAGAAACTGGTACGTTAGAAAGACTGCACCCCATGGCATGAAAGGAACATGTTATATCTAGGAGTGTAGTGTCTAAAAAAATAATTAGATGACTTGTGAAGTTGAAACATGTCACTACTTCATGAAGTTATGAAATTTGTCCTCTTTACAAAAACTCAACTTGGGTGAAATGTTAAGCAGAAAAATATTTTGTGCAACATACGTTTGGCAAATACTTTTTGGTAGGACTGCTCTTCAAAAAAGGTAGGTTTAGTGAATTTATACTTCCTCTAAATCTTTTTGCAGGATTTCTCACAGCAAAAGGCAACGTTACAAATTTCAGTTACATTATTAATAATTGAACAGTACACAGTATGGTCTTCTCTCTACAATGGGCTATACAAAGTTGTATTGTTTAAGAATACTTCCATTTTTTTTCCTAAATAACTTTGCAGAAAGATCACCAAGAGAAACCTTGATCTTGAGTGTTCTTCATTGGATTAGGATTTGAAATTTTCAATTTTCAGAAACTTCTGTCTGTTACAGCAGAACATATATCCGGTGGCTACAATCTCACTCTACATTTTATATATTCTATTTCGAGGTACAGAGACCAACTCTAAATAAGAAGTGATGCAAGAATCAAATGTTAAGTACATGAAACGAGCAACACAAAGTTGATTTTGCTGCATAAAAGGTGCATGGGAAGTGAGGCTAGTCATAGGTGAATGAAAACAGGAAATATTTAAGAAATAGAGATCACTGCATCGTATCACTTTAAAAATAAATTAGTGATTATGATAATAGACACTAAAAAAGAGCAGAATGATGCTACTCTCAAAGGAACTTCAGATATGTGTATGGTTCAGTTCCATATAGAATGGATATGTGTCGTCCAGAGTCTTGCACACATGAAAGCTCACATTCATAAACAGTACTTGAATGGTTATTCCTGGGAATACCAAGTAGGCACTGCTTTTCAAGTGTCGTCAGGCAATATTGTGTTTTAATACCGGTTATGATTTTGTGTTTTTTGACTGAAGTCACAATTCCTCCTACTAGTTGCAGGATTGTCATTGTTAATACCATTTAGGTTACCGTCCAACCAGGCCCAAGCCAAAATATAAAAATCATCACACAAAGTACTATAATCTGTACAAATAACAATGGACGGACCTGTCTTTCCCATAATACCTACAGGCAACCAGGTGGCCCTACAGAAATGTCTCTGGTTTTGAGTGCATGAATCACACATTCTAGAATGTTTCACACTTGAGTATGAAACGGAATATAAAATATTTTACTGTATGAGTTACCTGTTGCCTTGTCAGCGAGCAGGTCAGAACACCGAGATGTACAAATACATCAATCTCATTTTAACTGAATACACACATCTTATTGGACACACCATTTATCCAAAATCGAAAACAAATTCATGATGACCTAGTAGGTTGATGAAAAGGCCACCAAATCCTTATCAGCACAAAGTCATTTAGTGGCCGAACAGAGTACCAATCTTGGTTCACAGAATAAGGCATCTCTCGGCACAAGGCGATCTCAGGCAAAAGGGACACAGTAGAGGACAGAGATAGCAAATGAGGGCAGCACCAACATATCTCGTTTTAGGAACCCTTTTCAAATCGACCAAGCACCTAGGTTCCAATATTTATCAGGAGTTGTTGCAGTAGATACAAAATGAAGAATGAAATAACTGATATGTTGAGCATCTAGACTTCGGAACTGTCACTGCCGCTGTGCCTGGTGGTCATAGTCTCACTACTGCTGCAGTGGCTGTTGCCTGAGGACTTCTTCCCCTCAGATGATCGTCCTCTGCGTTTCAGAAGTAACACAACAATAACCACGGTGCATGTGAGAAGCAGCAAGGCTGCGGCCCCTCCTATCACTGGGATTATGTTGTTCTCAGAGTCTCTGCCTGTGACCTCTAGTACAGGGCGCTGGTACTGCCCGCCCACCGGCAAGAGCTCCTTCTGGCCTACACTGATTTTATTGGTGCGGTCCAATGCTATGTGCTGAATGTTGGTGCCCCTGCTTTTTTCGGCTCCAATATCCTGTGCAAGAGCTGGGGCTTCCAGACTGCCTCTGCGGCTCCGCCTCAGAACCAAGGAATCAGGGCTGCTGCCAGCGCTGGACATTGAATGGTGATACTCCAGACTTCGTTTTCCAATGCCTCTATTGGCATTCTCCCTTGAGCGGACTGTATAAATGGTATGGATATACCATTCTCTACCCCCAGCAACCTAAGAAAACAAAGGAAATTACTAAATATGTGTACAATAAAATATCTTCAAACATTGCCACATATTTACATTGAAATCGCAGTGCAGACGAGTCCATTAAACATCCATGTTTTAATATTTCAAACGTAGGACCTGATTTAGATATTGGCAGATGGGTTACTCTGTCACAACAGTGACGTATATCCCGTCTGCTGAAATCGAAATTCCATAGGATTCCCCAGCATCCACTGTCAATAAAACCCAAAAAGTCCATGTCTGTTTAATCTTTTAAAGACATTTCAGTTTAGTGGCTTTTATAAAGAAACCAGTTTGAAACACAGAATCCAAAGTATTGGGCTACTTATGTTATGGGAAATATATTTTGGTTTATGTTTCAGGCAACTAAACAGGGACTAAGGGTACTAACATTTCATTCACAATAAACAGGTGCAAACTGTGCACCAATGTTTTGAGAATGAAACCAGATTTTGCGCACCAACCTACGTACTAATAATAGTCACTTGACAAAATAAAGATACTGACTGAGACACTATTTGACCTACCTCATTAACACACATGAGGGAGGCACAAGTTGTGACTCACTCTGATATGGAGGCCATCAGAGATATGGTGGCCTACTAGGGCCAGCAGACCCCTTTCCGTGTGATTGCGCTAAAAAAAAGTAATAATTTCTTTGAAATCTAGCCAGTTTTCCTTAAAGGAGTTCCTTAAAGTTTTACAAGTTTGATTAACCCCCTTCACAGCCAAGGACATAACAGTTACGTCCTTGGCTGCAGCGCTGAGGTGCCAAGGACGTAATGGTTACGTCTTTGGACCGACTCATGGGGGGAGCGCTCCCCCCGTGAGCCTTGCCTCCACGCCCCCAGGGCAGGGATGGAAGGCAGCAGAAATGCCCACTAGACACCAGGGAGTTTTTTTTTCAATTTACTCACACATAAGGGACATTTACTTACTTGGGCAAGGGCCGCTTCCCAGGGGGGCAATTTATTCTAAGGCCATTTCTGCCCCCCTGTTGGCAGATCGGCCTATTCTAATTAGGGCGATCTGCCTCCAGGGGGGGCAGAAACCGCTAGACACCAGGGATTATTTTTTTTTTTTTTTTTATTGTTTATGTGTGGGGAGTGACCCCTTAGGCAAGGGTCGGTCCCCGGGGGGGGGGCTAATTGTTTTTCAGCCATTTCTGCCTCCCTTGTGGGCAGATCGGCCTCATTTTATTAGGCCAATCTGCCCCCAAGGGGGGCATAAACCACTAGACACCAGTGATTTAGTTTTTTTGGTCAGTTTCATGCAAAGGGAGCGACCGCTTAGGCAAGGGTCGCTCCCCTGGGGGGGGAAATATTTTTAGGCTATTTCTGCCTCCCTTGGGTGCAGATCAGCCTATTTTTATTAGGCCAATCTGCCCCCAAGTGGGGCAGAAACCACTAGACACCAGGGATTTTTATTTTTTGTGTCAAATTCCTGGGGGGTAGATGGGGCAATTACCCACGATCCACTCCCTGGGGGGCAGAAAGCCTACTACATGCCAGGGAATTTAAAAAAATAAGAAATAGTGTGGTGGTGGCTACCAACTGAATGGGGTAACAGTCTTTCAGCTCTTCCCCGCACACTAAAGCAAGCAAGAGGACATTTGATTATTGTGGGTTTTGGTTTTACATTTGGGCCATGACAGCTTGTCTAACACTCAAAATCGTCCCACTTGGAATGGTGAGGGCTGCACTTTTTGGACTTTGGGACGCTGCCCTGTAGAAAAATCCACAAGACCTAGACACATCTGGAAACTAAACATCTGGGTGAGTCTAGGGTAGTGTGCTTCACATGCACTCCGCATCATTTTCTTACCCACAATGCCCTGCAGACCTCCAACTTTGCTGGAAATCACACATTTTCCCCACATTTTTGTTATGGAACCTTCTGGAATCTGTAAGAATCCACAAAATTATGACCACCCAGCAGTGTTGCATCTATACTGATAAAGAATCTGCCCTACTTGTCAGCCTAAAAACGTTTTTTTTCAAACTGCCCTTTTGGTCCTGCTTTGGTTCCCCCTCATTTTTTACATGTTTTTGGCTCTTCCCTGTCACAGGCACTTGGCCCACATACACAAGTGCAGTATCATTTTTACTAGGAAACTGAGGGGAACGTTGGGTGGTAGGAAATGTGTGCCGGTGCGGTGATCCCACGCACAAATGTGGGGAAAATGATTTTATTTTGCTAAATTTTAGGTTTGCTGAGGATTCTGGGTAATAAAATACTAGGGGATCCACGCAAGTCACACCTCCCTGGATTCCTTCGGGTGTCTAGTTTTCAGAAATGTTTGGGTTTGGTAGGTTTCCTTTGATGGCTGCTGAGTTCAGGACCAAAAACGCAGCCCCCGCAAAAACAGGTAGTTTTGTATTTGATAATTTTGATGAGTTCACATAGTGTTTTGGGGCATTTCCTGTTGCAGGCACTAGGCCTACCCACACAAGTGAGGTACCATTTTTATTGGGAGACCTGGGGAAACACTGGGTAAAAGGACGTTTGTGGCTCCCCTCAGATTCCAGAACTTTGCAGCACCGAAATGTGAGGAAAAAGTGTTTTTTTGCCAAGTTTTAAGGTTTGCTAAGGATTCTGGGTAACAGAACCTGGTAAGAGCACCACAAGTTACCCCATCCTGGGTTCCCCTAGTTGTCTAGTTTTCAGAAAATGTCCATGTTTGCTAGGTTTTCTCAGGTACCGGATGAGCTAGAGGCCAAAATCCACAGCTAGGCAGTTTTAAAAGAACAGCTCTGTTTTCTTTTGGAAAATGTGATGTGTCCACATTGTGTTTTGGGGCATTTCTTTTCACGGGCACTAGGCCTACTCACACAAGTCAGGTACCGTTTTTAGCGGGATACTTGGGGGAACACTGGGAGGAAGGAAATCTGTGGCTCCTCTCAGATTCCAGAACTTTCTGTCACCGAAATGTGAGGACTATTTTTTTTTTCTGCCATATTTGAGGTTTGCAAAGGATTCTGGGGAACAGAACCTGGTGAGAGCCCCACAAGCCACCCCATCTTGGATTCCTCTAGGTGTCTAGTTTTAAGAAGTGCACAGGTTTGGTAGGTTTCCCTAGGTGCCAGCTGAGCTAGAGGACCAAATACACAGCTAGGCACTTTGTAAAAAAACAGCTCTGTTTTCTTTGGTAAAATGTGATGTGTCCACGGTCTGTTTTGGGGCATTTCTTGTCACGGGCACTAGGCCTACCCACTTAAGTGAGGTACCATTTTTATCGGGAGACTTGGGGGAACGATGGGTGGAAGTAAATTTGTAGCTCCTCTCACATTCCAGAACTTTCTGTCACAGAAATGTGAGGAAAAAGTGTTTTTTTGGCCACATTATGAGGTTTGCAAAGGATTCTGGGTAACAGAACCTGGTGGGAGCCCCACAAGTCACCCCATCCTGGATTCCAAAGGTGCGTAGTTTTAAAAATTGCACAGGTTTGGTAGGTTTCCCAAGGTGCCGGCTGAGCTAGAGGCCAAAATCCACAGCTAGGCACTTTGCAAAAAACACGTCAGACTTCAATGTAAAAATTTGATGATTCCATGTTGCGTTTCCTGTCGCAGGCACTAGGTCTACCCACACAAGTGAGGTACCATTTTTATTGGGAGGCTGGGGTAAAAACAGAATAGAAGAACAAGGGTCATTGCCCCTTGTCTTTCTCAACATGTTTTCCTTCGAAATGTAAGATAGTGTGTAAAAAAGATATCTATTTGAGAAATGCACTGTAACTCACATGCGGAATTCAGAGATGTGAAAATAAACCACTGCTTCTCAACACCTTATCTTGTGCCCATTTTGACAATACAGAGGTTTTCTTGATATCTATTTTTCACTCTTTATATTTCAGCAAAAGATTTGCAGTATGCCCGTTATAGAATGAAAACCCATTGCAAGGTGCAGCTCATTTATTGGCTTTGTGTACCTAGGGTTCTTGATGAACCTACAAGCCCTACATATCCCCGCAACCAGAAGAGTCTAGCAGACATAATGGTATATTGCTTTCAAAAATCTGACATCGGAGGAAAAAGTTGCAGGGTAAAATGTGGGAGAAATGGCTGTTTTTTCAACTAAAATTCAATATTTTTTTTATTTCAGCTGTTATTTTCTGTAGGAAAACTTTGTAGGATCTACACAAATGACCCCTTAGGGAATGTTGTCTACTTTTCAGAAATGTTTAGCTTTCTGAGATCCAGTATTGGTTTCACACCAATTTCTGTCACTAACTGGAAGGTGGCTGAAAGCACAAACAATAGTAAAAATGGGGTATGTCCCAGTAAAATGCCAAAATTGTGTTGAAGCATTTGGTTTTCTGATTCAAGTCTGCTTGTTCCTGAAAGCTGGGAAGATGGTGATTTTAGCACCACAAACCGTTTGTTGGTGCAATTTTCAGGGAAAAAAACACAAGCTTTCTTCTGCAGCCATTTTTTCCCATTTTTCTTTTAAAAAACGAGATTTTCGCTAGAATTTTGGCAAAATTATTGGTCACCGTTAGGAGAACTCACAAACTCTGGGTACTCTATAATCCCTAGGATGTTGGGAAAAGAAGGACACAGATTTGGCATAGGTAGCTTATGTGGACCTAAGCGAGAACTGCCCTAGATAGCCAAAAAAAGGCCTGGCACCTGAGGGGTAAAAGGCCTGGCAGCGAAGGGGTTAAGAGATGTCCCCAAAAAAATTTTCCAACACAGAGGAGTTGGTAACTTTTCAATCCTATACAATCTAAATTACAGTCGCAAATCAAGGATACACTGCATCATGATCACAATTTGGAAGGGACGCCCTAAAGACACCCCTCACGTTGAACTAGGCAGAAGCGCCAACCATAGTTTTTTTTACTTGCTTGACACACCACATTAGAATACATGCATGTTTACATAAGTATGCTAAGCCTTCTTTTCTTATAAAAGCCAAAAGCTCCAGGTGGTTTGTTAGAGTACAAAATTATGCTTACGGGCTGATCCAAATTTGTGTTGGGCTGTTCTAACCCTTAACTCACATGTGCAAACAATAAGAATTTGAACGAGTGATAAAGTACTCAGTAACTTGTCTACATGCTTTTTAAGACAATGATAGTGCACAATGATCCATATAAGTGGCATAGTATCATGTGCCGCAGGGTCTAGTAATCTAAATTCAGTTAAGGAAACTTTACAAAGATGGCTACCTAAAGTTTTCACAATAATCATGCCCCTGGCTTTTGTGTAATAATAATAAGAATACCTTGAGAAATAATTTGCATATCCAGGATAAGCAAAATATTTAGGAAAAATAATTGGGAAACACTCTATCATTTTTTTTTCTGAATTTGTAACATGGTTCAAATGAAGAACCTTTGACAAAAAAAAAAAAACACAAAACACAAAACACCCTGCCCCCCCCATACTACGATGGAAAACATTTCCAGCCTTTGGGGGGAGCCCTTTATATAGTCAAAATAGAAATATACATTCAAAATGAACAATATTTTAGATTAGAACCAATCCTTCAGAAAGCCAAGTAAAATCTACAAAAAAGTTGCATTTAAGTTTGAAATTGTTTGAAAAAAGTTTTTTTTTCCAAATAACATTTGTGTGTTATGCCTATCTCCTATATTCACAACTACTGAGAGCATAATTCGTAGATTAAGGCATTAGGCCTAGTGCTTTATTTGTAAATACAAATGTGCTGGTGCCCAAAGCTCTCTTTGAAACACACGGCTGCTGTGTTTAAATGTACGATCCATCTCAGACCTCTTTAATCCATTTACAGCCACTCCCTGCCCCTTCAGCTGACTCTTGGAAGTTGTTTTCTCCCTTTGTGATGCTTTTTCATTTTTCTCTTCCTCCACCTTTCCCATATATGTCGTTTGCTCGCAGTAAATGCCTGATACAGAAAATTAAGTGCCGGCCCTCAAAAATAAGTGCTGGTGCCCCACACCGGAAACAACAAGCACAAATTAAGCACTGATGCTACCTACTTTAATCTTGGCTTGTTGGTGGTTCCTGCCCTTTAAGCAGGAGACCTATCTACTGAAGTCCCCGATGTAGACTGCTGCAATAAAATGAGCAAGATGCAGCACTGCATTTGTGCAACTGGTGCGTGCACAGTGATTTACCTGGAAGAGCGGGTCGGATGCTAGGCTGAACCCATCAGACCCAGGCTGGCTTGCAAGCGGCAGGGCATCGGGTCTGTCAATGGCTAGCTTAGCCTCAAAGGAGACATCGCCAAACACTCTGGCTTGCGTCTCGGGTTGAGCCTTGTCCTGTAAAAAAAAAACATGAATCAGTGAATAAAGGGAATAAACAAGTGTGCATCAATGTACTTTTCCATAAAGGGAAAATTGTAGTTGCATCACAAGATAACAAACCAGTGGCAGCAGTGGCGTAGCCTGTGTGTCTTTGGCCCTCGTGCAAGGAAGAAAATGGGCCCCTTGGCCGCTGTTTGAACTGCGGAATACAGCAATATTTATACTTCAGTGGATCCCTGAGGCCTCTGGGTCCCGGTGCTAGTGCACCTACTGCGCCAATGGCAGCAACGTCCTGACTGACGGCATATGTCTAAGACAAAGTATTCTGCTTTATTCTGCCATTGTAACACTCCAGGCCAGCAAACACGCTCCAGATCAATCACAATGTTGAACTGGAGAAAACACCAAGCAGTTTGAGCTGCGTGCAACACAGTATTTCAGAGGATAGTAGCCAATGATTGTTTACACCTACAGCATTTCATAAACTGTTTCTTCTACTAACTAAACAATAACACACCGTTCAACACCTAACTCACTCATCTTGAGCTTGCTTCACATATCCACACCCCGAACATGAAGTTGTATAATGTTTGGCCACCAAAGCAGGTTGCCGGATGCCTAGTATTCAATGCTTGGTTAGTCATAGTGTCCTTCTGTGGTACTGTCCAAACAGTAATACTTAGACAGTGGAAGGATATCTGACGACAGTATTGGAAACAGGCTGTCATATGTTGGGCCCTGAATAAGAAATCCTAATATGTAATCCATTTATTTTATTTCACGTTTCGCAGTAGTATTAACATCATAAATAACAAATAATAGAGTAATAATATTTATTCATTGGTATGATGTATATCCTGCCCATTACAGGCTATTGAATCACTAGAAAGAAAAAACACAAAAGGCCTACAAATAAAAACAATAGTTTCATCTGTGCCTTCTGAACTTATATATGGTGGTTGGACTGGCAAATTTATGGCTTGATTTAGAGTGCGGTGGATGGGTTACTCCATGACAAACATGACGGCTATCCATTCGCCATATTACAAGTACATTGGATATACTGTACTTGTAATATGGGGGGTGCCTAGGATACTTGTCAAGTTTGTGAAGAAGTAACCCGTCTGAAAACTCTAAATCAGTCCCTTAATACCTGAACCATAAATCAACCCGCACTGCCACATTTAAGAGTTCCTCTCAAATGCTGCAACCCTGTCTGTAATCGTAGGTTTAGCGCACCTTTCATGTGTCACTTGCTTACCTAGTGCTTGCTCCTTCCCTGTTCCTGCTCAGCAGACCAGTTAGAACTGCTTTCCCTTTCAATGCTTCTACTTCCACTGATGCTGTCAAATGGTCTCTTTACTGATTAATGCTGAGATTTCTGGGGCATCTCCTACTCTAAAATAGCTTTTAACTTTGGTGATAACCTGGTCATGGCTGCATCTTTAATCCCATTTTCCGGCCAAGCCTACCACTGTTTGCATACATACCAGGATTTTGAATCTGTAGAGCAGAGATGGGGAGTCAGCCAGGCACCCAAACTCCTTGTTGTCTGGGTTATACTTGGGGACATAACCGTCCGCCCCGGTGCAGAGGAATACTTTCTCAATGGTGCAAATAAATGACTTCCCCAAGTTCTGAACAGGATCCACCATGACTCGTCCATAAATGGAAGAACCTGGAAAAGTAAAAATAACATACTTTCAGCCTTGTGATGTCATTGCTTACACAAACATGCTACACTGAAAAAGTCATTTTTTATGAGACCTTATCACTTATTTTGGACATTTCTACCTCTCACTGAATGTATTACGCAAATAAATGGAAAACCATAAGCAACATATGTGCATAAGAATGAGGATAATAACTGTAATAAGCCAAATGGAGATCCATTAATGTGTGATTGAATGAACAGTGGTGCAAAGATTCTAGATAAGAGCATATATTCGTAAATGCGTTAAAAAGTGGGAATAGAGGACTATATACTTCATTTACTTTTGCAAGGGTAGGACACAACAGAAATGCTATTGAGACCTAGTTTGCAGAAATCTGAAGTAAGAAATATTTGACTAGCAATCAGATTTCTGGTTAAAATACAAAACGGTGTAAATAGGCACTTGCCTATTATGCAAATTACATATTCTTCTGATTATTTTACACAGCCTGACCCACAGAGTATTTTTGGATGGAAATAGTTGTCCTACTTTTGCCTTAGGAGTGGCTTACACCAACATTTGTAGGTGTAAGACGCACTTGCTAATGGAAAAGCGTTTGTGCCTTGTTCCTGCAGCGGTTACTTAGAGTGAAAAAGATTAAAGCGGCTGTAATACTGACGGTGTTATATATTGTAATAGAACAGCATCGGCATGTTATAACAACTAGGTACACTTTCAGTGCATTTTATATGGACTTATTTAAAAAATTATTGGTTTATGAGTTTATTTTATCACAATAATTCCTAGGAATGAATTACTCTGCAGAGTTTAGTATTACCAATAGCGTATGCCTGGTAGAATTGGTGATGGTGGTCATTTTGGGAATGTAATTTTATATGAATGGGTTGTATGTATTAACTTGCTTTTTTTTCCTTCCTTAAGATGACAGCCGGGTTACTCAGTAGAAAGACACAATTTCAGACTTTTCTAAGTGTCAGCAGAATGTTTTGACAGGGCTCTTTTGGCACCTTGAGCCAAAACTTGAGTTTAGTTTTTCAGGAGTTTCATGCAGAAAACATTTGAACCAGCACATTTTTGGATGCAGCGGGTGTACTTCAGTGCAGAGACCCATCTTGTGGAAGACTGTCAATCAAGAGATTAGAAGTGATCTTACAAAACAACACACAGGAAAGCTGTTTTAAAAAAAACCTGTGCGCCAATCATTGTGACGCGCACTTCTAATGTACACTTCACCATCCTATGCCAACTGTCTATCCTTTAATGTTCAAAGAACATGATTCTTAAGCCAATGTGTGGCGCTCTCACACCATATCAGTGCTTGAGGTCACATAAAGCACCCTATAAAACCAACAAATTATGTAACACGCAGAAAACTGTCTTGTGCTGCACAGGGACATGTCCAGACCCTTAGCCAGCTAACAGCACCACTGACACCATCGGATCGCTGCAGTCAAGGTGAGTCACTGTGAACGCATCAAGAAAAAATATGCGTTGTTGATATTAAAGGGAAACTTTGGAGCTGAGGGGCCAGAATGGACTCTGAGAGGCCCAACCCGAGATAAATGTCTACAGGCACAACACTTTTTAAAAGTCTTGTAGCACAAAAAGCACAAGAGTAAAAAGTCGGCCAAGTGTTTGTAAAGTATTCAGAAGGCTCACATTGTTGCTTCAGTTTACTTTCCCTTGCTAGTAATACAAATTAAAAAAATGCATCTTTGCTCACATTTAAATCATTTCCTGGCCTGGTGGTTGCTCCATTTGCTGCTGTCAGAGCTCTTTTGGTTTGGTTGCATTAACTGTAATATTTTGTTATACAAATAAACCCCAAGCGCGGGTGGAGTGATTCATCATGTTGGAGGGGTTCTCGTGGCTTTTAGGCAGGAGCACCTTCACTCACCACCTATCCCAAGTAAGATGACAGCACGTCCGTGTGTTATTAAAAGAAACATTGTGGTGAGTGTCGGTGTTTTGAGGGAAGCAGATGGTCGTACATAAAAACAAATAAAATGATGATGTGTGTGTGTGTGTGGGTGAATGCCTCCGTAGGCCCACTCGTGCATATAGACAGTGGAAAGGCTGATGTTTTCACCATCTCAAAGCATGACTGTTTTTACCTTCAGTGAATGCCGCATCAGTCCCTTCCCCAAATCCCATTGATCCGTCCGATAGCCATAGTTCCTTCTTAGAGAGCAGAAACATTTGTGTGTTCAGGCTGAACTCTGCTGCCACGGGGTCGCTGACCTGAGAGAAAACGAGAGTATGTCAATGCAGTCGATCAAATTGGAGTAAAGCAGTCCGCGGCTGCTGGGGTGATGCTGGCAGGCGCACGTTTTATGCTGAGAACTGAGGGACTTTCCATTGACTAACTCCTTGTCAATTAGAGAGGGAGTAAGTCTGCTACTACTCGTGGAAATGAGCACATACCGAGAGAGAAGCATGGCCACAGGTGTGCTGAGGTGGATGGGGTGTCACACAGACATGAACCAGACAACGTGTTAATGTAACACGTTTGCACTGAGTTTTTTTCATTGTCTTGGAAGTAAGGCTGTCAAAAATATAGGACTATTGGGAATAGTTGTAGGGCTCTTTACGCCTGTCTGTTGTCAGGAAGCACAATCTCCTTAAAATGAGGGACATCGACAGAGTTGACTAGACATTAATATCTTACAGGGGGTGAGGAAGGAGATTCTTGGTAATTAGTGCTCTCGTGGTACAGCATATGCAAAGCGAAGAGTTCATAACCATATAAGGATTCTTAAAAAGGCAAAGCAATGATTCTTGGATTATTTCTGTTCCTGTTTAGTGCAAAAAAGACATAAAATCAGTTTAAAGGTTTTATTTTTAACATCATCACTCTGGCCCATATTTATACTTTTTTTAGTGCCGCATTTGCGTTGTTTTTTTTACACAAAATCGGCGCAAACGTACAAAATACAATGTATCCTGCTGGTAGAGTCTAGAGATTTAGGTCACATGGGCGGCCTAATGTATCGGATCATGAGGCACACTGTTCTAAGTTACAAAAATGATCCTTTTAAAGTATTCTTTAGAATCAATGAATCTTCCGGTCATGTTTCTTACCTGCTGGAATCTGATGTCAATGTCGAAGGTAATGGGTTCACGTGGGTTACAGATGGCTGGGGCGGAGTACTCCTGATTAGGTGCACTGCTACATGGGATTAGCTTTACCGTGTATGTCCCAGAATAATCACGAACCTAATAAATTTTAACACAGAGTGTTAGGCTTACTAAAACAGAGAAAACGTATACTCTATCTAGACTATTCACAAAGGCTGAAATAGAGAACAGGAAACATCAACAGACAAGCTCAGAGTTATTTGCTCCTAGATTGAGCAACATTCCACATCCCTTGAATTGCCTTTGGCTCATTCACACATAGGGAAACCAACATGGATCCAAGCTACACCTTTCTGCTTCGCAGTGAAGTTATGTGTGCAACTGACGCAAGCAAAAGCATCTCTTGGAATGGTACTTTTCCCAACTAAGGATCAACATTTCTTGGTAAAGGGGCAGCCTGACTAGTAATGATCCAACTTGGTTCTGGTTCATATCAGTGATCAACACATTATGTACAAGTCACAAACCTTCTCTGCAATGCACCACTGTAAACATCATGCTACTGCTGACCATTCATTTCAATACCGTTGGTTACACATGGGTGTGGCTAAATATTTCTTTAGATCTCAGTTTCAGCGAGGACTCGGCCTAAATACAAGACAACCTCAGCTCATTTTTTCAGCTACTTAGTCAATGCTGCAGACTCAATTGTTGAGACACTGGTTGACTATGGGGGATTCTGAAAAAATTTGGGCACAACCATGATAGACTTTAAGAGACTAAGTTAGAGTGGACTAAACCAGACAAAAAGATTAAATGGGCAAACGTGCAGGGAAGCTAAACTGCGCTTGGCGTGGGAGCAGAGCCCACCAGCTCTAACTTAAAATGCTGACTCTTAGAATATCAAAGAGTTCTAACATAAGATCCTGACTCTTAAAATATCAAAGAATACAGGACCAACCATTGTCTACATGTGCGTTGACAATGAAGATGCATGGGGCAAACGAGGTCCTATTCAGTTCATCACAACTTGTATACCACTACTCTTGGACCTCATCAAACATGAGTAGCTTGTATGTATGTGTATAGTTCGTTTGCACCACTGTGTAGATATGGTCAGGTCCAAGTTTGCATAGGAAGAGTGAATTGGTTTAGCTAATAAATTGGGTGCAGTTTAATGAATCTTCACAAGAAGACAAGGTTCATCCGCCTCAGTTCCTTCCTGGAAAGTTTTGGGGTGATCCGTCAAGCAGGGGCAGAGAAAAATGGACAGAGGTCCAACAACTCAATTTCTCCATGAAATTTCAATAGGGAAAATCGGTTAATGATACAGAAAAAATGGCTGATCGGAATCACACCAAAATTAGTCAATCTTTGCTGAGAAAATGTGTTTTTGTGAGTTGGGGTAATTTTGTTTTGTAGTTTTGATAAAATTACGGTTTGAAATGTATAGATATGTTTTGTCGCAAGTCTCCGGCAGTACCGGTATATCAAAGGATAATGATTAAATTAGCTGGCCTTAACATCAACAGAGACGTTGGACATACATTTTAGAATTCAGTCCTCCAGTCCTGAACAAAAAGAAAAAAAAGAGGGGGCATGGTAGGAATACCCTAACATCCTTTGGCTCTGGGAGGCCCAGAGGAACATCCCTGGGGCAAAAAGTACATTTTTTTCCATGCACTGGGTCCCATGGGAGCAGACACTACGGTCCTATAGGAGTACTGTGAAGCTTGTGGGAAAAAAGCATGGGGTAGTGTAATTTGTTTTTGACATTCCTATCGGTTAGACCAGGGTCTCTGGTCGGTGCATCTTTTTTCTAACTATTGTGGGAAAGGTGCATACTTGGGGCCTCCTCCCCAAAGTACTTGATGTCCCTGGGGATTCCCAATAACCCTGAGGGGCCAGCAAATGCTGAATAAAATGTTTATGGCAGAGGCATGTGCAGGACCCTCTCCCCGATGTGCTAGAAACTCCCTGGGCACTGGCATCTCTCCAGGAGCCAGTGCATGTTTGGTGGGGTCCTGAGGGCTATACGTGCAACCTAAAGAAAGGGGTGCACTGCTGTGCACCCCTCACATGGCAATGTGCTGCATCTCCTCCCCCTGTCCCTGACCAGGGCACATGCTGCTGCTGCTGCAACTGCACACAATGCCAGCATGGAGTTGGCAAGATAATGAACACGGCCGGCTCCCACAGTACAATGGACTGTGCTGGTGGGAAGCCAGGCCAGCAGCACAGGGAGTGGTTTCCATGCACTTCCACTGACAGAAAAAAAGAGAAGCAGCAAGACTGAGGGTGCCCCGAGTGGGACCATGGCACCCAAAAACAAAAAAAACTGTGGTGCTAAGCCACACGACTGGATAGGCAGCACGATGAAATGAAAAAGGCTGTGCTTTAGGTGCCCTAGGTGGGACCGGGGCACCCCAAAACAAAGGGTGCCACAAAGTACTAATAAATTAACAGTGGGAGCCGCTCATTTATTATCAACTGCTACTGGCATGGAGCGCTCTGTAATGCTGTTGTGGCCTAATTCGCATATTTTTTCCTGTCAATCTGGGCAGAGACACCACCATGTTACTAAAGTGTTGAGGGGGACTGTAGGGAGTGCAGTAGTACCACTAGAAATCACGTATTAAAACTAATCCTATGTATCTGGCCCAGAAAAGGTTTGTGTAGTTTCTAAGCATTCCCTGAGCTGGAACTTTTGGCCTTCTGTTGAGGATTGCAAGGGATCCATGTGGTAGGTCTTATGCTTGCATTATGTGGCCTGAGGAGAGTACAAGGAAGATTCTGATAATTTTTACTGTTGTTGACAAAGCCAATAGGCTTGCCTTCATATAACAATGTGCTGATGATATCACTGATAACATTTAGGATGCCATAATTTATGACATCATCCACTATACTGACGATCAGTTTACTCTACAAACCAGTACACCCTTTGAAATATGTAAATAATTACTAAATGGAACAGAATAATGTAAAGCATAAATTACATAATGATGTGCTTATATAAAATAATTAGACTGTAGTTCACTAGTTCCCTCCATCTAAATACACAAGCCCCATTAGAATGAGAAGCCCCTACTACGTACATCCTGCGCAATGTGCACAAGTATTCACTGAGGTATTTTTAACTGCCATTTTGCCAAACTATAATGTCAATGTATCCTTTTTTTCAATGAAAATAATATATATATATTTATGTTTATATATATATATATATATATATATATATATATATATATATATATATATATATATATATATATATATATATATATACCTTTATGACAACTGTAGTAACCTTCTTGGCATTATTTCCTGCTTTTATAAAATGGCTCAAATGGATGGAAGGAATTGTTCTGTACATGTGTTTGATCACTTGTCCCAGGCACATCACATAACCACTAGAATCCAGACGCTACAACTTACTCACCCAGCCCCTCACACATCTTATCATTTGTTTTTGACTAGATAGGACTTTTACTAAAAGCTATGAAAATGTGATTTTCACTGTATCCTGTGAGCCTGTGATCTTATCATGAACCTAGCCTTCTCCTCCAATTTTTTTCCTGCATCGAACCAAGACAAAAATAAGCAACCTTATTATATAAAGACTGTACAGCCATTCTGCAGTCTTCAACCCTATTGTTCACTGTTGCCTCCTTGATTACATAATTAGATTATGAGTGCGGACTAGCCAGTGCTAAATTGTTTAAAATACTCATTAACAAAATGCACAAAACTCAAGATGACCCACATCACTGTTTAGTAACCAACAACAACTACTCGGTTCCCCATGGGAGAGCCTTTACCTGTTTCTAGTCACCCTCATTCTTGTCAACAACCAACCTGGGGATCACATGTATTCAAACAACACCCAACTACATCTCAAAATATAGTAGTGATTTGAGAGCGACAGTCAAACCACAGACTGACTAAGCTACTCCTTACTTGGTTCATTCTATCGCCCTCATCTTTAAGAACTTTGCCCAGAGGTGCCTCTCCATAGATGTCGATCCTCTATAACACTGGGATAGTGGAAGTGAGATCAAACACCCGTATAATGCTAACACAATAATGGCCATTTGTCTCCTCCTTTGCAGGGTTTTCTTTTCAGCTGAGTAGTTGTACGAAGGCAGGAAGTAGAAGCTACTGAAAGCAGACTGTGTTCTTGGACCCCTGCATGCCTATTCGTCCTCCTGCAGACTTTACGCCCAGAGATAGCAAAGACACTGGCAAAGACACCATCTACGCCAATAAATGACTATGGATGCTTTCCACCCTGAACACCTTCAGCCAAAATCTGTAATCAAGGCGTGACTGTAGACACTGATTAGTCTTTCGCCCATCAAGACAGCGCCCACTGTGATGAACTCTTTCTACAGCTTATTCCTCCTCTAAGGGAATGCTCTCACTACTACACTTTCGTCCCTACATTCCCTTGTCTTGGCTACTGTGATATGCTCCCATAACTGTATTGATGACGTTTTTCTAGCTTCGCTCCTATGTTTAGTGTATACCTGCCAATTTTTTAATCCTTAAACATTTACAAGAATGCTTCTGGAAATCTGTGACAGTAGCAGCTTTCCAGTAGTGATCCCGGAAAATATATGTGAAGCCACAGTTACTTAAATGTAATGTTAGTGAACAGTTTGACACGCAATAAAATCCTGCATAAAACAATTGCACTTGCTAAAAAAAAAAATCAACATTGGGGAAATATTTTGCTCATCCAGAAACGGAATGTGGGGTTCTTACCTTTCATTCTCACCCTAGAAAATGATTTACTCTTGTCCTTGACACTAATAAACCTCTCCAAACAAGGGTTGGAATGGTCTAAGATAAAATTTGTGACTACTCAAAAACAATTATGCTCTCAACTTTCACAGCCTTCCCTACCAGTAAAGATTTATGCTATGTTATGTGGTTGGCAGGACCCCTGGAATTATATAATTTTGTGGTGGTGGCATTTTCCACATGATTATGAATTTGCTACAGTTACCACATTAGCCATCATCTGCTGCATAACCCTCAGATGTTATCACAAAATAGTTTCTAGCTCAAAGGAATCGAAAGATACTAAAAATGTGGCATCCTGTCACTAAGGTTATCTGGTTATCTTTCTGTTGCTTACTGCTTTATTTGGGTGTCAGGCAGGTACTAAATTGTGGTAAAATGTGTAGGAAATTATAAAATAATGAGGTAATACCATCAGAAAATGTGCATCAATATGCTTCACAATTTGCCTTTCCTTTATACATAATCTAGTAAACTCTACCACATAATTTGGTCCTCCTGCTCCACATAATGCCAATGGTTGGTTTATTGGTTATCAGAGGAGAGTACTAACACTGGACCTTCCTGGTGCTATAAAACCAGACATTTTTACTTAGGGAAATCTACGCATGACTAAATATTTTTATTAACCTAAAACCACATATCACAGTTATTACGAATGACAAAAGTGGCTTTAAACGCGTAAAACAGCCATTTGAACATGAAAGTTGAATGAACGTACGTGTGCAAATAGCTTGGAGAATCAAACCCTAGATTGCAAGGTGTTTCTTGTATGTCATTGTGCATGTTGCGGAAACCCACAATAAACAACCTTTACAGAATGTATAGACAATTTCTCCACTTACAACATGATCTGCAGTTTTTAAAAGCTCAATGTATAACACAGAATGTCTTTAAGTTCCTGAACCCCCTGCTTTCAGCACCCCGGTTCTTACACCAGGCCACACGCTAAAAAGTATTCCAAGAACAAGTAATGCACGCACAACCCTTCTCCCGCCGCCCCCTCGACCGTAAACCTACGGCGAAGTCTGAGACGAAGTTCCACTGCTGCACGGGCTGGTTGAAGGTCGGCTCGCTTCGTACAAGGCTCAGGGTGAACGTGAGGCCGGGGTGATCCGCAGACATCACCATCGATGACAGCGAGGTCCCTGCGCCGGAAAGGAACGGGTTACAGTGCGTCAGAGAAGGCATCAGCGCCAGTCAGCCCTCGTGGGCGCGAGACAACAGAGACTGGGGAAGGATCGACAAGAAACCGGGTTGCCGCGGTCGGCCTCTCAGTACCAGCCTGCCCTACTCACACTTTGCGTTCTCTGACAGAACCGGCGCAGACCATCACGAAGGGTTTCTGGTCCTGTCGCCCCACAGATACCTAGAAGTGTTCACTCTCACACACCTTCACAGCGCGAGCCCTGGATTTCATGCAGCCCATGCAAAAGCATTGTTAAATGTGCTCTGAACGTTTTACCACACGGTTATCTACTCGTTGCTGCTTAAAGTGATATGATTTTAATGTACTAAAAATTTAACTGACGTAACATTACAGATGGAAACTCATGCAAAAAGCTTTAAACGGTGAAATACAGTCTCCACGTGTTATTTCCCACTTAATACTAAATTTGCAAAAATACTACAATTACCAAGTGCTTTAGCGCTATTACCGTTTCATTGTATTACCACATGGCATTTACTGTAAATAAGGATATTGAAGGGCAACTGATAGCATCACGCACACATTTATGGGTTTGCTGTCTTTAAAAGCTTTATAAAATGAAAAGTGTTTACTCCATCATTTTTTAGATCTCGGATCTGACAGTGTAGTTGTAAAACAGACGTTTTGCTAATAATATACACAGAGCGGGCTTTGGGTATTCCCCTTTCAATCATTGCCTTTCTTCGACCAACCTCTTTCGGACAATGGCTTTAAATTTTAATTTTCATCTCTTACCTAAAGATTTTAGCTGTTTAGATGTATCCTTCTGCCTCCGCTCGAGTGCTTGCATTAAACAGCCTTAAGGACTACTTTACAGCTATAGCCTTCTCTGTCCCCTTCTGGTAGCTCCCTCTCTTTAATGTGCTAACACTGCATGTATTAATACCTTCAACCCACACCTACAGGATTTGCCACTGCTTCTTCATATTTGCTCTGGATCTAAGGAATTTACTTCTAGTCGCCATAAATTAGTGCGGGTGCCCACCACCTTCAACTACAGGCACAATAAAGTCCGGGATTGTTTCTATTTAATTTGACAGATCTGTGTATTGCCTTATGAACAAAAAATGCTCTCTTGTGGCTAGTCATCAGAGCTCACATGTATCTTGTATATTATGAAATATATCTATGGTGTGTCTCTAACCGTGCCAGACAGAACTCACAATGTCATCAATAAGTACAAAGAGCCCAACAACACATTGGAAATACACCCCAAATACTCCTAAAAGTAGCCAAAGCAGAGGGTTTCTACAATGGGCTTGAAGAAGAGAGGAGTCTATTTTTTTTACCTGGGTGTGACATTACAAACTGTCCACGGAACCTGATCTCTGTTTTGAAGTTCACCACCAGCCGCCCCTCTTCGTTGATCCTCATGCTTGTTGGGTAGAGAGAGCCTGAAAAGCAAGAATTGGAAAAGTAAGGCTGTTAAATGTGTGTACTGTTGAAAAGGTGATACAGCAAACCCTGCCAGAGGATGGAGCATTTGCAACATAGATGAAAGTGCTGCCTATTCAAGAACCTTAAATTGCTTATAAATACAGGTGCTGATTCACAGAGACTTTGCACATGTGAATCAGACATACATGCAAATGGCCTCATTTACGAGGTGTTCAAAAAAGTGACCTGGCACCTGCCACAATGGTATAATATTTTTTGTGACTAAATCTCACTTGAGGGGTAGAGTGTGGATGTTGCAGAGTGGAGTTTCCTTGAAAAGTATGGTAACAATTCCAAACTAGAAAGTTTGTGGGCATTCTCAAACTTTTCTCTGAGTCATTCTTGTAAGTAACTGGCTATACTCCTGCTTTCACCAGGAATATATCCCTTTCCACTGTGAGAAGGGAAAGGAAATGACCTCCAAAATGATATTGAACTGCATATATATATGCCCGTGGACATAAAAATTGTAATTGAAAAATGTGCAGACATTTTCCCATGCACATTGCATACTATGTAAAATTGCACATGCAAAAGTGCCTCCTAATAGTTCCAACTGTGAATTCACAAGCAACCCCCAAGAGAATGCCTGGAAATGTGAGATTGTCGCAAATGTCCACGTATAATCTTGGAGACTGTTGGGAATTCCCAAAAAGAGTAAACCTACACCCATGAGAGGTTGTACAGTTACAATTTTTTTTCAGAATTGTACCTTACAGTGTGGGTTAGACATGTTACTATTTATTACTCCACAACATATGGTTGGAAATCTTGGGCTGTCTTGAATCTACCACAAGGCCCTGCGCAATTTTCAGTGCTTCTAGCACAGACTATCTCCTGCTGAGTTCGCCTTAGCATCATTATGTAGGAGTCTGGCACATGCCAGGCATCAGTATACCCATTAGTGTGATGGTAATGCTAAAGCAGGCAGCGGATATTATGGCGAGGGAATTACCCCTCTGTACCAACAAATACATATGAATTGATTAAAGATGTGTTGCTTAAAAGAAACTGTGCCTTCTCATGGGTAGACTGCAACCAAAACACATTTTGAAAACCACTGAACACCAAGCACCTTCAAGTGGGGGATCTAAAGACCCTTGTGTGAAAGCTGCACGTAGTCTGCAAGTGTAGGAGGGATTTCAGCAGTTTGCAGGGGTGATATATCACCCTTAGCTGCTTTGTCCACTACAAAGCCCATGATGTTCTGAAAATGTTTGCTTCTTTTGTAGTTGTCTTCTCCCTACTGTCCTGCAGCAATGTTATATTTCTACTCTTAATTTTTCCTAATTTGTGATTTAAATCCCACACTGTGTGGTAGCTCGTGGCTTCACTGTGTGACATATGTGTTTAACTGTCTAAAGCAGGAGTCTTCAACCTTTTTCTGTAATAAGAACTACTTATGTTTAATTAAACTCATCAAGAGCTACTAATATTATTAGTGTTGTAATAGTGGCTACATCAGACAAGATCACATTAATGGCCACCATATGCAAGATTACCACTCAGTGAATCAGGTGTCATTGCAGACAGTAATATAAAAAAGTATTTGTCAATATTGAATGCCTTCCTCATGGTATATACATAACAACCATAGCTGCAATGCCTCTAGTACCAAGGTAATACCATTTGCAAAAACGTTTCCCCAGTGCTACATGATTTCTTACTCAAATATAATCTTTAAGTATATTCTGGAAATGAAGCCATTTTTCTCTATATATTAGGTTATGAGTTTTGAAAATAAACATATTTTCCTATTGACTATACATTCTCAGTTTTGCTATATGTATATTAATTAAACCAATCAAAAACTTCTCATTTAGTAGGCTGGTCTGTAAACAGGGGAGCTACTTACAGGTTGCTGGAGAGCTACCAGTAGCTCAAGAGCTACTTGTTGGAGGGGCCTTGTCTAAAGACACACCCTCCATAAATGAATACACTACAGGTTCGTCATTACTATTTTGTGTGTTCAAAGTTGCAAAGTTCTCTTGCAACCTCCCTGAAGTTTTTTAGAAAACTTTACAAACGTTGCAAAACTTTTTGCGCGTTTCCACTTATTCATGAAGATCATGACTTTTGCTACAACATATGACCTGCATATCCTTATTTAAAAACATCTAAATAATTCTCAGTAACATATACTTTGAGAAAAAATGATGTGCAACAACTTTGCATAGAAAAAACACTCCGGAAAATATAAACTTACTGAAAACATTTCGGAAAACATTAGTCGTTCTGCATCGAAAGACTTTGCAAAGGTAAGCTCACAGAAAATATTCTGCATGTTTTTTACGACAAAAATCAGTACAGTAAAACTTTGCTTGCGAATAAAAATGAACTCTAATTTCTATCACTTGATTCAGGAAAACCAAGATTTCAATAAAATATTCACATATGTTCTATGAACATACAGTAAAAGCAGCTCATAAATGAATAATAATGAAAATAGATAATTGAAACTTTGAGCACATGGTGGAGTTTATTCACATGCAGATCAAATTATTTGAAAGTGAAAAAAGCACAGCAAGTGATCCAATGGATCATTTAAAAAAAGATACCTTGCAGCTCTGACTCTGGTGGGCTGCCGATGCCGTCATTCCACAGGATGGCTGTGTCGTACACAAAAGTGAGCCTTAACTCAGACTGCAGGTCAAAGTGCTGCCAGCCGCCGACAGCTGCAGGAGAGTGAAAGACGTACGATACGTAGAGTGGAACACGCAAGGTGACATAGGACTGCACAAGATTCAGCACCTGCAAGTCAAAAGGTAATGCATTAGTCTCCAGGGTTGGACAGGCCTTTTATTCCATGACAGAGGCCCTTGGAGGACGGGTTTAAAAGTTCGTTCTCTGTCACATTCCCCAACTCTCCGAGGTTAATTGCAGCATGCACAGTGAGGCTTCAAGAGAGAGAGAGAGAGAGAAGGGGAGGGGTAGGGGGAAGTACAGAGAAAGAGATCAGAAGGGCAGCAAAGAAAGAGGAGATAAGCAGAGAGAGAGAGGATGGATAGAAAAAGAGAAATAGTGTGAGGAGACAAAGGCAGGAGGCACTTTCTTGAGCACTTTTGCAAGGGCTGCTTTTGGTTTCCCAGTCTGGCCCTGTTAGTCTTTCAAATGTGTGGGTATCGGTGATCTGCCTTTGACTACCAACCACGAAAATGTGTCTTTTCATTTGAGCACAATCACTTTCTCCTCTTGCCATTATGTCAGTCAATTGTTTGATATTTTTGTGGCAGACGTTCATATATATGTGTAACTAAAGGGCATTTCTTATAAAAAAAAATCTTAAAGAGTAACATTTTCGGATTTTGGAACATTCCATATTGCCAACCAATTAGTCTCACAACACACTACTGCTTTGTCTCATTTTCTCCTTTCGCTGCTCTATCCATTGTGGATTGTATATGAAAGTAAGGCTGGATTTCTCATTACTGACAATATGACGTTCACCTTTTTAAAAAAAAGTTTGTATCGATTTTACAACACAAGAGCAAGGAAATACGACGGAAGTTCACACTTTTTAATTACAAAAAGGGGCATCTTTCTTATATTTACATAAAAAACACAATCAACTATTGTTTCAAAATCTGAACCCAAATAAAATCTCATTTGAACTTATGCACTTCTTTGTCATTGTTATTTCAAACTCAACGTGATCCCTTCTGATGTTACACAAACTGAGGGAGATATTTACTAATGTTTCACACAACACAGAGCAGCAAGCAAAGTTGCTGTGCTGCATTGTGTGAAATGGGGAGAGCAGAAATGTGCCATATCTACTAAGATATGGAGCACTTCCGCTCCCTCCTAGCGCTGGTCCAATGTGTGCTGCCTAGTGCCAAGGCAGGCACCCTTGTGCCATGCTGCAAGGGCACCTGTGTTACGGGCAGGATTGTTTTGTGCAGTAAGGGACAGCTTCTTGCACAAAACCAATCAAAATAGGCAATTTCTTTTTTCAATACATGAAACAGGGTGCATCACGCATAGAAAGACAAAATAACAAGGGGAAAAAATAATTTTCTTCTTGTTATACTATTCTCTGGAAGGCGTACCGATCTGACGCAATTTCAGGCTTCCAAATCTTTGTAAATCTAAAATGTTGCCAAATCGATGGGTAGATGCACTGGAACATCCCTGCACCACCCTTGAAATGCCTACCAGTTCAAAATGTAACGCAGCACAGCACAACCTCAAAGTCACGCAAGGCGGGACAAATAGCCGCTTGCATGGCTTTACAGATATTACTGAAGACTGTGTTGTCATTGCGTGGCCATAAGCGACATAAGAAAAACCCAAAAGCTTGGTAAATCCGGGCCTAATTTTCTACAAAAATATTTATTTATTTCAAAACCAGTTCCTATTATACTAGTTCATATCCTAACATTATATCTACGTTAATTTGCTTACGACATTTACGCATCCATAACCATTATTCTAAACATATTCCAAGATAGCCTTTCCATCAAATCAAACATGCAAACATTCTACTCATTCATCATTTTGATATATTGATGGGATCACTAACAATACATGGAATATCTCTTCATGAGTTGAGCATGCTTGAAGGTAATAGAATCAAAAACACACTTAACCCTGTTAAGGTTTTGGCGTGACAAAAATGTGTAAGTATTCATCAGGACAGAAAGTAATTTCTAACCAGGTACAGTGATAACCTTTTGTCCAGACAACAGTTTCCATGGTATGTCCCAATCAATGTACACAATTTATTAAAGGAAATCCCACCCTCTCGAGAAAGCTAGAATTTAGTCCTTTGAAATGTACAGTTAAGGACCACCTTTGATAATATAGGTGACCGCAGTAAAACTGTACTCTTTCTACCTTCAAAATACACAATATATTCTTGCCAAAAGACTGAGCTCGTCTGAATTACTCTGTCAGGCTAAATGCCCCCTTTGTTAAATTAGCGTTCAATATTTTTTTTATTTTTTATTAACCATGTGTCTAGGCTTCACTGGAGTAAAATTCATCTCCCTGGAGAGTTTAACCAGTGGCTAGAGAGTTTCAATAGGCATAGCCTCTAATGCCCAGGGGCATGTGAGTGTGCTAAGAGGTCCATGGTCTGACCGGATATTACGCAGGCGTCTGGTACTAAAGCCTCTAATGTGTGAGCTTTTTTGGTGTCACTGATAAGCGAGTGCTGCAAATAAGTGGCAGAAGAGTCCTGTCACATGCCAGGCGTGGTAAAAACCAACAGACTTTATGATTTGTTATGCTTATGTTGTTTGTAAAGCTCACTCTTTGCATTTTGCATGACCACTTAGTGTTGATGGCTATCAGAGTTCTCTACAATACCACTGCTGGGAGTTTGTGTGGGCAAGTGTCTGCTAACATATGTTGCTGTGTCTTGGGCTCTAAGCTGATAAGAAAGCTCTGATCTATTGGGCTAACTGGTTTTTAGGTTGTGTTGTAACAAATGGAGAGTGATGTGCATACATTCTACAATCAAGAGAGTGGTAGTAGAGGCATGTGTTTAGATTGAGTAAGGTGTGTTGTGTGCATGTTCTGTATGTAATGGGAAGGTCAGTCTGTGATGCAGTGTTAAGTGAGTCTGTCTGATGCGTGTGCTTGGTGTGTGCTAATATTTCACGATAGGAGATTCAGTAGTTGATCTGAAACACTGAAGGGGGTGTGATGCACATAGGCTGAATAGGGCTCAAAATTAAGGATCCGATTTACAAATGATTGTGCTCTTGACTTACTCCTGCATTTCAAGGAGTCACACCCACTCATTTTTAAAAGCTTCTATGAATCCTGGGTAGCGTCTTGAATTTTTAATATAATTGGTCAGGTTAATACCAGAGATTGGATCATAATGGACAATGGAACTGCTGAGCTCTGACACAATGCCTCTTTTCAATGCAGTTCATGTGAAAGCATCCGTTATGTGAGTTTACCACCGCATTACAGGGAATTACTCAAGTTCTAAAGCCATCAAGTGCAGGACACAAGGCCTAGTTTTTAACACTGAAGGGATGGTTGTCTTAGAAGGCTCCTCCACACTCTGTTCTTCTGCTGTAAACAGGCACAGATGAGTGGAGTGAGTGACTTCGAGTGGAGAGGACATCATTTCCAAGAGCACAATTATTGGTAAGTGGAAATGTGTTTAGGTAGTTCTATCCACAAGAAGCATTTCGCTGCACTTTAAAAAAAGCATCATCTACTTCCTGACAATGAATGGACTCAGACCAGTGATGATGCCGTCGGTGCTCCCATTCTCATTAGATTTATCACATATCAGCATTGCTATTTCACAATGCTGACTGTGTTAGAAATTGTGTATGTTGAAAGACTCAGCCAGCCAGACACAGTTCACTAAACCAACATTCACTTCGCTTTGCAAGTACCTTTGTGAACATAAAGGTCACCTGTTCACGAGCAGCCACTGAAAGCCCCTTCAGACGAAGTGACCTACCTGGCTTTGTCAAACATCCTAGTGCTACGTTACAAAGACACGTCTAGGATTGCATGGTGTTAGCTCTCAGGGGCCTCCACAGATGTGTGCAGACTTCTCTGCAGAACCCCCTTTGATGCCTTTTTCAGACTGAAGACCTCCTGTGTACGGTACAGATCCTGATGGGCTGCGTCACTCAAGTGCTTAAAATGAGCGGGCACAACACACATCCGTCAGCAGGGCAGTCTGTGACAGGAGAGACGTCAACTCTGTTTTTCACTCCATGGGAAACACACAAAGGGCAAAAGGGGCTGAGAGGAGCGGTTCACTTTCAAACCACTAGAATTCTTTTCAGCAGAAAAAGGAATCTTTCAGCTGAAAGTCAGCCAGAAAAACAAAAACACCAAATCTATCTAAACAGACTTGCAGCTTGAAGGTGCTGAGAGGCAGCTGCCAAAAATTGAGGGAAACATCTCTGTCACTATATTACGGGTAGCTGTTTAGACATATGTTAATGTGGGATGACTGAGCTATATATTTTCAGAGATTTCATTCCAGCTAAGCTTTGCTTATCGTATGTGATGGTTATGAACAGCACTAGGTGAGACGCCATGCTATGCATGACACACCAGACTGAAACAATTTCCTGGCTTATTGTGATATTCATTGGTTTTCAAGATTCTACATTTCAAGACAACTGGCAGCACTGAGAAAGCATGCATGATATAGAACACCTACCGGTACATAGCGCAGATATGACATGTGCATGTGCTCATAGACAATTGTACTGTGTGCAAAGGTGTGTTCAGTGCAACAAGACACAGCATGTCTGGTTGAGAGAAGGGGTAGCTTATGAAGCCCATCTTACATGGCAGTAGTGTAGGACCTCAAAGTTTAGTAGATGGATTTTGAAAGCAACCTTGTAATCTGGTTAGAACTGAGAGGCCTTCAGATCTCCAAGTAGGCTCTTCCGGCACTGAAAATATCACATCCTGTTCACTGCTGTTCCACTACGTAGGATTTTTTTTCGTGGCACAAATAGGCACATGGTCATTCAATTTAGCAAAAATGTTGTTCCTGGAGCCTCTTGTAGGTGTCTGATAGTGTGTCCGGTATGCTGTGACTCTCACCATCATGAATCCGTGAGCTATCAGCGAGAGATTTCCTTTCTCAGGATCCCGGCCCTCTTGCTGTCACCTGCCTGATAGCGGCATAATGTCTGCGGTACAACAAAGAACACACCATGTGCACAATGACTGCAGAGGAGCAGACTGATAATGACCCTTCTACAACAAACATGATTGTTGTATGAAAACATCCCGCAAAATAACTGAATCTGCCTGAGTTTGGGCACACCAGTTATTTTTCCAAATATTGATGTCACTATGCATGTGTGTAGTATTTGTCCAGTATGAACCCAGAGTTCAGTGTCTCGAAGGGAGGAATACCATCAGAGAGTCAATCAATGCAGGGGTGTAATTTAACCCAATCCCTCTTCTACGACTGTAAAGATAGGTATGTGGCAACCCTTACACTTTTTAGGCACATAAATAGAACCACAGAGGAGTGAAAGGCTAAATGTATGCTTGATCTTAAGAAAGGTTACCTTGGGAAACTTACCTGGCCATCCGTGCCAATGCTGCCACTGCAGTCAGTCAACAGCTCAGACATGTCATAGTAGCTGTCGAACTCCCATAGGCAGGCCTCCAGGTTAAGGTTGCGGTAGAAGCGTAGGGTGCGGGCTGTTCGCAGGGCTGTGTTATACTGGTATGGGGATGTTTCACCAATCACTTCAGGGTTCTTGGTGTTGTCTGTAATGAAGCCATGCCTGGTCGGGATTTCGTTGTAGTCAAGAAGGTTAGAGCACTTGTGGTTGCCCACACGAGTACCATCGGGGCTCAGGGTCAACTCAAAGTTGGACATTGGTCTGGTAGAGATGACGGGAAGCATGCCTAAAAAAATACAATTGGGTTATTGTTGTGAGAGACTGACAATGTATGCACATTTTTGGTGAAATTTTCGAATCACTTTCTACATAATGAAATAACCTGTGGCAGATGGGCAGGACGCTTGAAGCAAGTGTTCTGCTGGTATCATAGAACGATAGAGACATTTGGGAAGTTACCGTGTGCATTATCATGAGCAGAGTTGGCATAGCAGTGTTGGGACAAATGTTCTTATGGCAAAATCTAATCTGAATTGCATGACAGCCATTGCCTACCTTTCTCTTTCTATTATTTTAATCCATGCAAGTTCGATGATTGATTAGTTGTACATATTTACGATTTTTTTGCATTTCCCAAATTGCGAATTCCTAACTGGAATTCGCAATTTGGGGAAATGCAAACCCCAGGGTGCTGGGGGCCTAAGGCCCCTTCTGCTGCACCCCAAGAATTTTTTAAAGAAATGTAAGGCTCACACATGCCAAAGGGTTACCAAGCCAAGTTCAACTTGGTGGTAATAATGATTCCTTAATGCCCAATTCGCATTAAGGAATTGCTTGTTAGATGTTGTTTAGAAATCGCAAATAAGGATTCCTTATTTTTGATTTCTTATTTAGAGAATCGCAATTTGCGATTCTCTAAATGGGGTCGCAATTTTAAGGAATCGCTATTTTAGCGATTCCTTAAAATTGCGTTGCGAATGCCTTTCATACATACTGAAAGGCATTTTTGCATTCGCAAATGGCCATTCGCACGTTGGCGAATGCAAAAATGGATGATACATCTGGCCCTTAGTCTCTAGCACCAAGATCCCTGTCTAGGTGAATGTGTGCTCTACAAGTCCTAAACAGAAAGAGTAAATAGAAATATGGTCACCTGCCTGTGGCACTACTATCAGTGGGGATTCGGAGAGCACCTTAAAGCTACAAAATGTGACTGTAGTGTTAGGGAAGTGGCATCAAAATACCACCGTGTGTTGCCCTTAGATTTCCAAGTATTGGTTCTGGAGCTATGCAACTGAACATAGAAGATTTGAGTAAAGACCTCAGTGATTTATTGTCAATTGGGTGATGTAGAGTTTTTTTGGCATAATTTACATCTGCCAGTTTGGAAGATCTAGGTCATTTTCTACCATGGTGGTAGAAGACCTGCCTTATTTTTAGTTTGGTGCAATGGAATTGTTTTTTTCCCACCAAAAGAGAGGCCTCTACTGTCGCAAGGGAGGCGAGTAAGAGAGGGGAATGTTTGGGGGACATTCTACGAAAGCTTGTGTAAAGTAGTGGAATTTCTGCAATCGGATGTTCAAACTGTAAATGTAGCCCCAAAGAGGTTCATTGTCACTGGCCATCAATCCTGTTGCTCTAATGTGTTTGAGGGTGTGTCTCGGCATGTTAGGGATACTGTACTCATATTTATGGGGGAAGTCTGCCATGGCAGTATTAAATGGTTTTAACTCCGTCAAGCAGTCAAACATGGTGGCTGGTCTACAACTGTAATGGGGATTGCTGAACCACCCCCATTTTTGGTAGCGTTGGCTACTAACGGTGTCTCTGATGGTTGGACTCCTCCATTTAGGACAAGAAATTTACGGGGCTAAACTAGCAGAGGTTGAAAACTTTGCCACTTGACAGATTCTCCATTCTGCCCTTCTATAAATCAGACCCACATCATCATTTAATGCCCTTAACTTTGCCCCAGAGCACCTGATCTGTTTCCAAATATATAGTATAACAGTCTTACGATAATTACAACCTTTCTCTGCACACGTACCAGATAAAGTTGCCAGACTACGCATTAAAAATACATATATCTTCATTTTTTTCAGTTTGTTCTCTGAAAAAATTTAACTACATACATGTATACAGAAGGGGAAATTTATGGTAAAGCTATTCTTTACTCATAACATACTCCATGTCTCCTTGCACAGTAATATTCTGATATTGTTGTCCTGGGAAATAGGAAACTGCGAAGGTTCTTCACATAGGGGCCTGCTATAGAAGTAGCAAAGGATGGACCTTTAAGATTTATATCATCAGGTTAGAAACATCAAAGAAATCCGACATTTAGAAGGAAATCAAACAGGGAGCCAGGCAGAACAGTGTTTCGATAACTATGCTTAGTCTGGGGCGTAAGCCCATCTTCCCTGCTCCTTCCCGCAGCTTCTGCCTTGGGAGGTTACACTCTGCAGTCTCTCCCAAGGCACATGACTCTGGCAACAGGTCAAAACATTCTGTCATTAGAAAATACAAAGTTCCACACAAAACATTTTGGGGTATTGACTTGTTCACCATTCAAAATCTCCAAATCATACAGTCATTTCATTTCAGAGTAACTTCTGCGATATTTTACAACTTTAACTGTAGAAAGTTAACACTTGGCAGTGCTGATCTTTCTCCCTCCTACCGATTCACTGGCACATTTAAAGTGTAGGAGAGGTTACTATGTGTATGTGAAGGACTCATGCCAGAATAACTAAACAGACACACATGCAACCATACACATCTTTCTCTTCACTTGAAATGTCTCAATGCCTAAAAAACCTGAGGACCCAAGTATGTGGCCACGACCTAGAAATACAGATTCTTTAAAACTGAGTTCTTATTGTTTGATTATAGGTGAACAGTTATTGGCATGGGCATTGCTTATCTTAAGGGCATAGGAACATATTTCCCTGGGGCCCCTACCTGTTTCGCCTCTGCACTTGTTTAGATACTTAGTACACTTCCTCCAAGGGGCACTGCCTAAAGAAAGTGCAATAGATTTGTCCTTGAAGGTTTTATGAAATATTACATGCTAAGGTATCAAAGCGGCTGACTTAACATGACCATTAAGAGCTTCATTCTGTAAGTGTGCCTATGTGTGGATGACGCGTCAAGATCTAATGCGTGTTTTTGAAATGAAACTGACAGCCTACAATATTAAGCTAAATCATCAAGACTTAATGTGGGATGAAGAGGCTCGACTGGATGTCGCATCTACTGTGAACTTGCAATGCAATAGTTAAGTGCGAAAGATACATGATTTTTTTGAGACTGAAACTTAGTCTTCCTTGTTTTATTTCATGCTACTCAACAGAGATATTATGTGAATATCAAGTTTTCCATGTTAAATCCAGTGTCTGGATTTATTATTTGTTAACGAAGGTGAACACACAGCTTACCATCCATGTGAGGCATTGTCACTGTCAGCTTTATCAGGTTGGGAAAATCAGGGTCATCAGGACCGGTGTAGCGAATTTTTGCTGAGAAGGGTTCAGCTCCCACAGTTCCCGGGATACGAGGCTGGCAGAGTCCTTGGAGAAGAGAATGTTTGTTAGAGGTTTGCACATTGTCGTGATCAATACTAAAGATCCCTTTGCATCATACCATTTATTTTATATTGGTTGCAGTCCCTTTGCCGTTGAAGGAAAGATGCTGCTATCAAGGTATTTTGCAAATGTAAATGCTAGGAGGAGAGGGGGTGTGGTAATCCTCACTTGCTTCCAGGCGTGGCTCCTCTGCTATGGCAAAAAGGTTTGCAAAAACCAGCTGCAAACCTTTTTACCAAAAAACGATAATAAACTATGTTTATTATCGTTTTTTGGTAAAAGGGGTGGGGCCACAGACTGTGACGAGCACTGAAGGGGAGTGCACAGCACTCCCTCTCACTGCGCATGTATGTTTGGCCAGCCGTCTCGGGTCGGCCAAACACACATCCGCAGTAGGCTCTCTCCAGCAGGCAATGTGTTGCCAGCCTGGAGAGAGCCTGCACAGGCTCTCAGTCTGCCTGGGAGCATCCTGGCTGGGTGCTCCCAGGCAATCCTTTTCTCATAGGGCTTTGAGCAGAGTCAGAATTGGACGCAGGGCAGGCTGGGAGCCTGCCTGCGCAGGAGAGGAGCAGTACGGTGGTGATGGCAGCGGCTGCGACAATTCAGGTAAGTTTTTTTATTAATTCCCCCTCACCCGCGCGTACGCCACCCCACCCCTCTTTAGCACCGCAAGCGCTCCTGCTTGCTTGCATCCCATTATTTGCAGCTGTTTACTAATATTCACTGAAGGAATCCTGCCTCATTAATACGCAGGACAGCATTTCTCTGAATCATTGCAAATGACCATTTTGCACTGCAACAGGTAAGTTAAAAATGAACTTGCTTCTACGTAGCTTTGAGGAAAAATGGTAAATACTTTTTGACCTGACCTTTGCTACATCAGGCGATTAAAGTCTTCAGTAATTGATGAATGGCTACCTTGCCCCTGACTGGTAGAGTTGATGATGTGTGGAAAGAGCAGGTATCTCACCTTCCTCTCGGCTGACAGTCACGATTGGACTGTGAAGCTCTAGGCCTGCGTCTCCATTGGCATTGACTGCTCGGGCAGCGCACTGCACTCGGGATCCAGCGTGGAAGTAGATGGAGTCCAGTGTGATGGTCTTCGTGTTGGTAAAGAAGGTGTTGGAGTCCACTTCTCTCATAGGGCTGGTGACGCCGTCGCTGCCACTTGGAGCACTGATGAGCCAGCGGTACTGGGACAGTGTGTCATTGATGTTCTCTGCAGCACATATGGAGCCTGTTTTGTCGTAGTCCGAAAATTTGGGGTTACAGGCCTGAAAGGGGGCAGAGACCATTAGAAAAAATAAGCGAGAAAAAACCCAAAGCAAACGTAGGTTTCAAACTCTGACTTTAAATATGCTGTTTAACTAAGTTACGAAGTGAATGCTGTGCCGGTCTATGCCCTTTTTTGTGGCACAGACAGTTTGTTTCTATTTTTGAAAAGTATTGCAGTAACACCATATGAATCCAGGAGTGTTGGTGCTTTTGTGAATGGCAGCTCGGCAATGTTGCTGGGAGTCACCTAGATGGATAGTCTATGTTAATGTTTGGTTAACTGGAAAATTAGTGGATGAAGTATTTGCCTGAAGTGGAACATTTTTTTTACTCTTTCTGTGTCATTTTGGGATTCATTTAATTAGGTGTTTTAAGTAGTCTGTAGAGTTCCTTTTTAGGCAGTGTGGCTTGGGAATTAGAGATGCTCAAAGTTAATTTTCAGATTCCTGACAACGCTCTGGTCATCTCTTACATTTGTAAGAGGCAGTCGTTTGCCCGATTAGCTGCCATAATGCATTGCTCTGTGGTTACTCCTTTTGAGCTGCGGAATGACATTAGTGAACTAAAGTTTAGTGCACAAAAGGTAGATTTCGGTTACTGGGTTTATTTGGCATTCAATGTTTTTCCTGGAGTTACAGAGAAGCCCGAGCGTTGTAACTTGAGGTTGACGACTAAAATGAGCTAGGCTGAGCTTTATCAGAGTAAAGGCGTGGTTTTCCCTTGAGGTTGTTTTTTTGGTGCAGAGCAGCGAGCAGTAGAAAGTTTGCTTTGGTCCTACTGGTGCTATTTCAGGATTAGCCTATCTATTTTTGATAGATGATTGCTATGTAACCTTTTAGAGCGGCAAATTCCTTTGTGGGAGTCTGTGATTTTTTAAGAAGATATTGTCATTGGACAGGACTGGGTACTTTATGAGGAATTTCTACAACAAAAATTCTCTAGCATGAGTGAGAGCCTCGTGGTCTGCATCAGTCTCTGACAGTTATGGGCAGTGGAAGTCAGCCTTTTATGCCTAGAGTGGCCTTCATCACCAGTACAGCGACGGCCTAATAGGACGCTTTACAGTCCAGAGTGGTGGCTTGGATAGAGCTATTATCACACTCTGGCTCAAGTGTAGGGGGGTTAACCGGTGCTCTTAATTCACTCTCCCCTAACTTATATCAATACAATTTGGCAAAAACGTCATATGTGGTGCAGCAGCTGTGGCCAGGCCTACCAGCTGTGTTTTACTTTAGCTACGCTGCTGGCTAGCCCTTGAGCCTTATATGCTCCTTTTCGAGCTTCCCACACCTATCTCCAACCCCACACAGATTCGCTTACCAGGGAGCCAGGCTCTCTGCTGAGTTAGGCTTGGCCTTCACTCAAGGGGGACTTTTATCCCCAACTAAGGAGGCATTGTCAGAGGCCTCAGAGATGCAAGGCTCCTGATGAGAGCCCATGCAGCACAGTAACCCTTGCTTCTTTTGAAATTAAAAGTGGGTAATTGTTTATTTATTGTTCCATTTCTGTTAAAGAGGGGCATATTTATACTCTGCTAGCGCCGAATGTGCTTCAAAAATGTTGACGCACATTCGGCGCAAACCCTGTCCCATATTTATACTTTGACGCCCGATCCCGCGGACGTCAAAATCCCACCATGTGCGTAATTTTTTGGAAGGGGGAACCTGCCTTGCGTTAATTATATGCAAGGTAGGCGTTCCCTTCCAAAAAATGACTTTAAGGCCTGTGACAATATACTCTGGCGTTATTTTGACGCACAGGAGGGGGTGGGCCTTAAAAAACAGTGCACAGCCTGATGGGCGCCGTTTTTTAACGCCTGGGTCAGGGCAGGCGTTAAGGGACCTGTGGGCTCGGAAGGAGCCCAGAGGTGCCCTCCCCTGCCCCCAGGGACACCCCCTGCCACCCCAGGAGGACACCCAAGGATGGAGGGACCCATCCCAGGGAAGTAAAGGTAAGTTCTGGTAAGTATTTTTTTCCGTTTTTTTTAAGTGGCATAGGGGGGCCTGATTTGGGCCCCCTACATGCCATTGGGCAAGGGGGCATGACTCCTGTCTTTGCTAAGACAGGAGTCATGTCAATGGGGGTTGTGCGTAAAAAATAAAATGGCGCAAGTCCGGTTTGAGGCCTGATTTTTGCCTCAGACCTGACTTGCACCATTTTTTGACGCACAACCCCCATTTTCCCATACGCCGGCGCTGCCTGGTGTGAGTCATTTTTTTGACGCAGACCAGTCCGCAGCGCCGGCTAACGTCATTCCATAAATAAGGCGCCCGCATGGCGCGTTGGAATGGCGTTAGCCGGCGGTATAATTTTTGACGCACAACTGCGTTGGCGCAGTTGTGCGTCAAAAAGTATAAATATGGCCCTGAATATTTAATTAGTAGTGCCGAATTTACCAGTGATAGTGTTTTTAGAGGAAACAAAAATTAGGTTGTGTTTGAGTTCGCACAACATCAGCAGAGCCTTTGTAAGCACAATGAAAGCAATGATTTTATACATGCTCGAGTGGGAAAAGGGCCACACACGTTTATAATCCGTATAGACTACACTACCTGTCAGTGCATTTTCCTGTGGAGGACCGCAAATAAATCCTCAGCATGATAACGACATGTCCCATGAATCATTAAAATGTTTGAAACTCACAGCCCCGCTGAGGTCCCCATACTTCTCAGGTATGATTTTTGTTAATGGGATGGACAGGTGTGGGAGAATGGGGGTGGTAAAAAAATAACCAAAGTGTGCAAGTTCACCTTAAAATACCCAGACTGCAAAGATGTCCTGTACTTCAGGCAAAATTCGTTTTTGCTGCTTGAGTGCTTCCCATTCACAAAAATGCACATTTTAGCCCCACTTCTTGTAACTTGGCTCTGTGTACTGGTTATAAGGAAGGTGCTTTGCCTTGGCATGTGGAGGGGCCAGGCTGGTAATGTGTACCGTGTGTTTTGTACATGGGACCATAACAGTCCTAGAACTGAGCACATAGGGTCTGATTTATACTTTTTTAGCACCACATTTGCGTCATTGTTTGACGCAAAACGGCGCAAACTTAAAAAATCCAATTATATTTTGTAAGTTTGCGCCGTTTTTGCGTCAAAAAATGACACAAATACTGCGCTAAAGAAGTATAAATATGGGCATCAATTCTATTTTGTAACTTTGCGCCGCTTTAGCGTAAAAAATTACTCAAATGCAGTGCTAAAAAGTATAAATCAGGCCCTTAGTCTCTGGTGCGGTGGAGGAACTACTGAGAATAATTGGGAAACAGTAGAACAATCTAAGAGACAAAGAGAGGCCGAAAGAGAGATAAAGAGAAAAAATAACCCAATCTTTCCAACCCATGCAGCTGTAGTTGTCTGCTGCGCTGAAGAGGGGCCTGCTCCTGTTTCATACGCAGAGCACTTGAGTCCAAAAGCCATTCCTTTCCGAGAAGCAAAGAGAATGCAGTGTCTGTTGGAAGGGGCTTCATGTTGTCATAATACATATGCCTCTGATGTTTTAAAGCAGCAAAGACATCTGAGCTCCAGCATTCAATTGATATGTTCTATAAAAAGCGAGTGCAAATATAACCCAGCACCATATGGTCCATTCAGAATTAACTGGATGCTTGTGGTCAATGTACATTGGATCCCCTGAATATCAAAACAACAGTATCAATGGGACACAATATCGAGGACAGAATATCTAAAATAAAACATCGACGGGTGAGTATGTCTAGATTTGATATGTCTAACTCTACACCTAGATGTAGAGATAAGAATAGTAAATTTATACCTCCATGAATGAACTTACCTTTCGAAATTCTGTCCTCGATAATCCTGTACTACGATACTGTTGGTGTTAATATTCAGTAGAACAACCCCTATTTGAGAAAGGGCTATATCCATAGAATGGTTACTGCTGCATAGGCTAAATAGTGGCCATAGAGCCAAGCCAAGGACAGTCCTGTTGCCACACAGATCACGTGTGAATTTGAGTTCAATGACCCCTGCTTATAGTGGGATTCCTGAAGTTCATTGAAGGCAACTCCCACCCCCCCAGCGCCTTGAAACCCTACCGGGTGAGCAGTGCGCTTAAGACATTTTTTGATTGATTGATTGAATGAAGGCAACAAGAGATTTAGAAAAAGGTAATTAATGTAAAACCTTTGGGCATTCATTTACCATCAGAAGTAAAAGAGGCATTAACTAAGGGAAGACAGAGGTCTTTTGATTAGAAATATTGGACCTACTGGTGGAGTGAATAAAAAGTGGTGGAAGCGTACTGGGTGGAGGAGAGCTACATTGTCTTGTTCATGTGTTAAGGAGTCAGGCAACAATGTCTCTACTGCGATGGCCTGCTCAGTGACTGAGCCATGCCAGGTAAGCCTGCTCTCCACGCGCTTCACGTACGCAGGGCCACTCACTGCATGTGGTAGCAACTGCTTCACCCAGGCCTCTGTTATGTCATGAAGCTGGTTTCATTTACATCACATACTGGTCAAAGGACCCCATGTGTGCGAAGAGCCGTCAGGCTAAAAGAAACACAGTACAATGAAAAAATACAATGGTATTTTGGGGAGGTGGTTCCTGCATGCCTTATCGAAGAATGAATGAATTTACAGAGAAACATTTTTTAGGTGAGAGTTTGCATGGAGCATCACTTCTTGTTACAGCTAAAATATGATCAAAAGGGCTTATTAGGTGAGTAGGTATCAAGACATAATTGAAAATGAAATTAGTGCATTTTGGAGAAAAGAGTATATAATTTAAAAGTTTATTAAAATAGTGGGTGCACATAATGCAACAAGGGTGCATAATACGTAGTGCTTGATCCACAAAGGAGATTTCCACCTTGTAGAAGAGCTGTGAGTACATGAGCTACTCTCCAAGAATGCCAAGGTACTGGGTACATGCCACAGACATAGTTGTTAGTTCACATCATCCACTCGAGTGGAGATACTGGGCTTGCACAAAATGAGCCTCATTATGAGTCAACTAAATTCTCCTGCAGAGATACCCGGAATTTAAATTACCAGATAGGATTTCCATAGTGAAGTCAGGCTATTAGCAGTTTTTTCTGAAATGAGCACTAACTTCTCAGACCCGGATACACAAGGTGCTTTACTGGGTAGTTTTTCACCATGTCTGCTAACAAATAGCACTCATTTTGTGGTGGGGGGTAGGGGTTAAGAGTAGCGGTGAAAGGCACACGTGTGCTTGTGTGGGGGAGCATTATGTGCCTACTCCTCAAGACTGATGCGGGGAGGGGGACAGGTAATGCTCCTTCTCCCCCAGAATGATCAAATCTGGAGTTTTCAGACCCGGTCATTGCTGCTCCGTATAGATGAGTAATGGAGATTTCAGTAATTTCAATCAGAGCTACGGCTCCAGGTTAAAAACCCACTCGTAATGAGACCCTATATGCTCTTTTTTTCCTCATATGAGTGAAAAGCACAAGCAGTCTGTATACAGCCCTCTATGTTTCGTGAACACAGTGCATTTTTCTTACTTTCTGGATGAAAGAAGGGCGTACTCTCTCTCCCAGCTGTACATAACAAAATAGGGACTTACCGTTACACACACGACAGGATAGCCTGTAGGTGGATGGGGGTTCTCCTTTGCCTTAGATGTGTCATCGTACGACAGCAGAGACACCACCTGGGGAACAGCTGGGAAGGTCACATCAGCAACGCTGTCCATTTCTTCGATATACACTATCGCTTTATTCATCTAAAGGAGTGAAAACAGGAATATAAAACCCTGCAGACTCAGAGAATGATCAAAAGCAATGCTCTTTGTTCATGAAGAACATCAAAAAACGGTTCTAAGACCACTCCTATCTTTTGTAGACTGTGGTTCGCCTCAGAATTTACAAGAACATGCTTAATTGACGATTTACTCTAGCATGCAGTTGGAAATTCAGAAATAAGGTAGAGAGTCACGAAAGCTGCTAAATCTAGTTTGTGACACTTATTAGGCGTCACTTTATGGCAAATTCACCCAATGTGACAAACATAGCAAACAATATTTCATACCTCATGCCCACATTAAATTAAATAATATCTTTTCAGGGTGTTTCTCTTTAAATCAGAAATGATACCGCAAAAATCATAGGAAAGGTGAAATATTTTCTTTCTTTATATAACAGTATCCAAACCATCATAACCATGTTCACGACATACCTTTCTCTGTTAGCACACAAGGCACATCCTGGTTCTGGCAGACAGGGGTAAAGTATTACATGTCAGCGCCAAGGATTACCGGCTTAGCTAAGAGCATTATTTTGCATTGGTCACTGCTGAAGACATATCTTACTGATCCCTATGGCATCAATACATATTGAAGTACATTGAATACATGACATAATTGCCTTGGCAATAACGAACTGGAAGAAACAAAGCACTGACAAAATGAAAGCATGAAATTGTCTAGCCTGCTCCTCCTGGTAATCACCCGCTCCTCATTCCTCACTCCCCTCTCCGAACTGCAGCCTTAAAACTTGCCACAGGCAGGACAAGATGGCATCATATCAAATATTTAGCAAAGTGGTGTCAGGTGTTAGTTTCTTTAAAAGTGAAGAACTAAAAACATCTCTAAAGCAGGTGAAAATTGGTCTTCACCTAAGAAAGCATTGTTAAATGGTGCTTCCAGGAGGTCTTTTATGATTAATGATGAATAACAATTATGAGACTAGCGTCCTTGAGATGAGTTGGCTGCAGTGTGCAGAAGAGATAACAGAAGGCCGCAATTAAGTTTAAGTCTCCTGCAAATTCTGGCCACTATGAGTGTAGGAAGCTGGCTCTCTATATAGTGCACTAAAATGAATTACATTGTGCGGAGAGTCCAGTGAATCCCTAATTGGTATTGCAGAGGCAAAAGTAGATAGGACTAATTCTCTATTTTATGGTAGTGTGGACGAGCAGTTAGGCTTATAAGAGGGTAGTTAGTGCTAAGCATTTGTTGTACTCTCAGAGGCAATAAATGAGACACATACTCAAGGAATAAATCCAAGGCCAATTTAGAAAAAAATATATATATATTTTTATATATGTTTCAGGTAAGTAGACTTTTAAGCATAAAATACTTTGCAGTTTAAAAAACTAGACATAATGCAGTTTTCAGAGTTCTCTAAATGTTATCCTATGAAGCCAAAACAATGATCAGCAAGCATAGGGTTAACAACGACTTATGAATCCCATCTCAAGGAGTTAAGGTAAGTACTGGTCGCTGATCAGAACCACACCAACAGGTCACACCGGTAGGCACTGGGGCGGTCTGGTGCGGAAGTCAGTAAGGCGTTGGGTGCCGAATAGTTTCCTATGGGAGACTGACCCTGTAACAAACAGGATGCAGGCTGTGGCTGGGAAGCCAGCTGGGGACAACAAACAGTTAGGTAGTAGACTTGGGCTGCTCGGGGACATAGGTGCACCTTTGGTCCTCTTCTCATGTGCCCAGGGGTGATGGATACAGGAGTGTCTTTTGGTGTTGGGTTTTCTCGTTCAGGAACCCTCGGGGTCAGGGGTTCCTGTCAGTTGAGGCTGCAGGTGTCATGGGGGAATCCAGCATGGGTGGACCATTGTACTCACAGAGGCAATAAATGAGACACATACTCAAAGAATAAATCCAAGACCAATTTAGAAAAAATAACAATTCTTTTTATATCTGTTTCAGGTAAGTAGACTTTTCATCATAAAATACTCTGCAGTTTCAAAAGTAGACAGAGTGCATTTTCAGAGTTCTCTCAATGTTATCCTATGGAGCAAAAACAATGATCAGCAAGCATAGGGTTAACAACGACTTATGAATCCCATCTCAGGGAGTTAAGGTAAGTACTGGTCACTGATCAGAACCACACCAACAGGTCACACCGGTCGGCACTGGGGTGGTCGGGTGCAGCGGTTAGTAAGGCGTTGGGCGCCAAATAATTTCCTAAGGGAGATTGACCCTGTAACAAACAGGCTGCAGGCTCTGGCTGGGAAGCCAGTTGGGGACAACAAACAGGTAGGTAGTAGACTTGGGCTGCTTGGGGACGTAGGTGCACCTTTGGTCCTCCTATCCTGTGCCCCGGGGTAACGGATGCAGGGGTGTCTTTTGGTGTTGGGTTTTCTCATTCGGGAGCCCTCGCAGTCAAGGGGTCCTGTCAGTTGAGGCTGCAGGCATCATGGGGGAATCCGGCAGGTGTGGACCCAGGGTGGACTCGAGCTCTCAGAAGCCGGGGGCGACGTTGGCACCAATGACCCACCTCCACTGTGGTTAGGGGTCACAGGTGCAGTAGTTGCTGTAGGTGTCAGGCTCTTCTCTCACCACCAGGCTGGTGGAGAGGTGGCCTGCATGCAGGGGCTGCAGGCGACTTGGATGATTCCAGGAGGGGTGACACGTGGGTGGGCTAGGGCTCAGGACAGCTGGGGATTCCTGCTGGCTCTGTTGGTGGGCTTCTCACCAGGTTGAGGTCATCGGGTGCAGAGGTCACTTCAGGTGTCGGGGTTCCAGGCTGCAGAGTCCTTGTTGGATACATTGTTGCTGAGCAGATGCGTTGCTCACAGGAGTCTGAGCCTTTTTAGAAGGCAAGCAGGCTTCCTGGGCTTCTTGAAGTTGCAGCTGCAGCATGAGTCCTTTTGTGCAGAGTCCAGTGAGGTTAAAAGGCAGGCCGAAGTGCTGGTACTGAGTCAGCTACTTCTTCTTCCTCCTCTTCTGTGGGATCAACTCTTCTTTGTCCTTCTTCTTCGTAGGTAGTCAGGATCTGAGTTCCAGGGTTCAGGGGTGCCATCTACTCAATTCAGGGATGTTACAGGGAGTGCCAGGCAAGAGCCAATGGGCTGACCACATTTAGGGTGACTACATCCTTCTTATGACCACTTCAGCTGGGAAGTGGGCATAACCCTAACCCTAGTGGCATAATCCCTTCCAAGCAAGATGGAGGAATTTGAAAAGTAGTGTCCGCTTCAGCTTGTCCACCTTAGGGTGGGACTGGCATGAAGTGGGCACAACTCCTAATTCAATTAATTTTCCAACCTGTGCTGCCACCTAAAGTGGGGTCAAGACAGGGAGGTTGGTAATCTCTGCCATCTGGAGAGACCTGGGTTGCATTTCAAAGGCAGCAAAGCCTTTGAAGCTCCCGCGGAATGCCCACTCTGCTCTGGACGAAGTGTCATCACCTCCGCCCAGAGCAGGCCTTTGTTCTGACCCTCTGGGAGCGTTGGCCCTCACCTCGGGGGGGGCAGAACTCAGTCTAGGGTGGCTGTACTGGTTTGTACCAGTCAGTGAACACACCAGTGGCTGGCTAGGTTTCTAGGTGAATTTATTAATAAATCCATCACTGGGGTCAGTGAGGGTTTATTATTCTGAAATGTTTGATACCAAACATCCCAGGATTCAGAGAAGCCATCATGTAGCAGGGGGAACTTGTAATGACCAGTGTGCAGCAAATGCACTTAAAATGGTTTCTCTGTGCACTTACTATGTCTCGGAATTGATAGAGACACAGCAAGGGCATATCTGCTCATGCACATATGCCCTCAAATGTGCCTGGATACACCAAGCTGTAGGGGTGACTTACACCTGGCAGATACAGTGATAGGTGACCTGGGACACAAGGGTGTGTGACAGGTCATTGTTTCAATTTACCCTGCACCAATACACACAATCTGCAATGGCAGCACTGTGTGGGTTAGGTGAGGGGTTCCTCAGGGTAGCACAATTGGTGCTGCAGCCCTCAGAGATCTTCCTAGTACCACAGGCCCTAGGTACCAGGGGTGCCATTTACTAGGGATTTAGAGTGGTAGCTAAAAAGTTTGCCAATTGTGCAAAACAACTGTGCAATTTTGGAGAGAGAGATCTGGCACTGGGAATCTGTTTGGCAGTGACCCAGTGCACTAACGCCACATCTGAAACCAGCAAAAAGTGGTGGCTAACCATGTCTAAGAGAGTGCTTTCCTAGAATGAGTTTCTTGAATTTGAGAATAATTACTCATACCTGGACTTACCATTGCTTCTGCAAGACGTTTTTGTCCATTTCAGCGAAAAAAATGCAGACATTTTCTACCTTCTCTGAGCAGACATGAAATGTCAGCATGACTGATGGTGGGGATGCTAAATGGGGAGGGAGGGGCAACACTGTCTGCCACAGCCCCAGCTCCTGTAGCCTCTCTGGAAGGTCAAGTAACTCTGGGCCCAGAATGATAAGGTCTAGAGATTTAAACCTTTAGTATTCCGGAAACAGAAACACTCACAATTGTGATTTTTGTTACTTCCCCTGTTCTTACAACTCATAATAAGTGCTTTCGTAGCAGATTTAGGACACTTTACCACATCCTCCAAGGGGCCCCCTCAGCCCAGTACCTGAGCCTGAGAGCACCCGACTAAGACTGGAGGGGCCTCTCCATGAACTTTGTGGGGGGGGGGGGCTCAACTTTCGTTACGCCACTGTTTGTTTCTCTCTTTTCAATTTAGAAACTCTACCCTCAGTGGGTTGAATGTTCTAACAGCCTTTTAGCCAGTTTATCTTGGCTGTACCTCTTCCTAAAGGCCCTCCCCCGCGTTAAAGGCCCAAGATACTGGTTCAGGGCCTTTAACAAATGGTATAGCCCTTAGCAGCGGTAAATAAAGCCATAAATCAACTCTCGATTGAAGCAGCAATGGAAGTATGGGTTGAGCTTGGGACATTTTCGAACATATGAAGGATAACCATGAACTGATTCGGGGCACAAACAATTCTGCCATCAACTATAAGTAATTTACTGTGCGTTAAGATTGTACGTCTACTTAAACTGAACAATAGAGAGGGATTGATAAAGCAAATCTTAGTTTATGCAAAATTATGAAAGGATAAGAAGGACCGCAGAAAAATTATGTTCCTAGCCTCAGGCTTTAAAGATGCATTATATATTCTCGGTGTAATGGCGTTAGGCCTATTATTGCTGTGATTGGACAGGTGGGCGATTCTGAGCTATCCTATTGGTTCAAGGTACTGGTGGCTAAAATGTGGATACAAGCACATTACTGAATCCAGCGGGCGTTACCTGCGTCTCAGCGACCATGTTCTCATCGGGTTTCAGATGGACGGTGAAGGCTTCTCTCATTTCTCTCTCGCCGTCATACAGCACCTCGATCTCCACAAAATGCTCGGTTTCGCCTTCTTTAAACTCGATGTCTGTTTGAAAACAAAAGGCATAGCTGAGATCAAGCGGCCAGCGTAGGATACTGGTTCGCTGGCAGAAGCGGAAGCGCGAGGAGGCCTCCATGCCCCGGTATTGCTACTCGTTTCTCATCGCCTGCAGTCGGGCGGGAATGCAGGCGACAGCTGCAGGTACCGGCTCGCATTCCCCAAGGGCTGAGGTGATGGAGAAGGCTTTTTGCAACCTTCCTTTTCAGCCCTCAGACAGCTGCTTACCTCATGTATGTTTTTCAGAGAGCCGGCGAGGCGATGGAACTGAAGAAACAGAGGTTTCACGGCTCATTAGCAAGACCGGAACTCAGTCTGTTTTCCTCTACTGTTTCCATTTCTGAATCAAAGTCGTAGTTTTTTTTCAAGGGAGTTTTGTGCACACCGCTATACATGCCTAGATGTACCAATAAACCTGTACCTCTGAACCTCCTATGTCGGGCCCCTGTCCAGAGCCCGATTATAAATTGGACTTGTAACCCAATAAGAGCAGCCGTAAGATGTCAGCTGCTACCTAAGTGGCTGGTCTGGTTTTCATGGTGAAACAGAGCTCCGCGCAGAGGAGGATGTATTGTGTCATATTCGCCCTACGAGCATCCTACAGAGACACCAATAGAACATCTGTTTATTAATGTATTTTAAAGTTTTGGTTTAATGCATAGTGCATTGAGTGCATGTGCTGCCTACTACCCATGAGGGCACAGTCAGTGCAGTACAGGACAGTAGGTATTTCAGCTGGATGCGGTTAATATGTCTGGGCGGTGAAGAAAAATAAATCAACAGATTATAACTTTTCCAGGACCAGAAGAGTTTACAACAGGGATGAAGGGAGACATCCCAAGCACTGGATGATTGGGGGGTCTGTGTTAGGAAAGTGATGGACGCGTTTAGGGGTGAGGCCGATTTATGTAATATCCAGGAAGAGAAATCCTTGAAAAAGAGAATGACACTTGAATGGACGCTGAATCTTTTCCATGCAGTGATGTAGTAGACAGTCAATACTGAATTTCATCCTGGCTTTCATAGGCTTTTCATAAGTGAAATAAATGATCTATCTATGAAGATTATATGGGGTTCGACGTTTTCTTTAGAATGGTTAATTGTGTGGCAGCATTTACAAAAAAATGAGCCAAATTATACTTTTTTAGGGAAATCAAGGTGTAGAAAATTGCAGTAAGCTAATTTTTAAACATAGATTACAAAATATTTTTTGTCAGGAAAGGAATGGAGATTTATTTTATGCTTCTATTTAAAACGTCACTATTCAAGTAGTGTACTGACATGCATACCTCATTTATGCCCACTCAGAGTTTTATGAGGAAGAAAGAAATAGGCATTCCACAATATGTTGGCATTGTGTTATCTGGGATGGTGCTGAACCACAGGTAGAGTTGGTGTGCAAATTCTGAAATCTGCCAATTTGAAAGGAAATCTTTTAAAAGCGGAGACTCAGATGTTGAGTCACTTTTTAACAGTTCATCAAAGGCTGGCTGTGTGCTGGTCGCATATTGCTCTCCATAAAAGGATAGAATCAAGACTTCTTAATCAAGTCTCATTATAAAAGGGATTGGGCTGAGAGAACAAGGTGACTTTTCAGAACCCTCGTCCAGTCTCAAGGTGATAGCCAGGGCTTAGTCAGGAGTATATCCATGTACTTGAAGCTATCAGCCACGAAATCCTTTGTTACTAAGTGAAGCATGGTCACTAGCTTCAGGAAGTCTAATCTTCGGCACTGTGGTGGATAGCAGGACTTGAAAGGCTGGTGAGGTACCCCTGGGTGTGGCTGTTTAGAGGCTTATGGGACAGTTACATTCTAAGGATTTGTGGGGCCCTGGGAAAGATTTATTTTGTGGCTCCCTGCCTGAAACAGCTTTGAATATATTATCCCCATTTTGGTTCATTAAGAAGTTCCAATGCTTAACAGTATTGAACTCTATGTTAAACCTTGCCCACTTTGCCCATGCCTTAACCCGTCTTTTATTGTGGAGTATGACAGAGTTTTGAATTGTGATATCTTCTTTTAACCAGGATCCAGTGGGGAGACATAAGAGTAAGCCTAACATGATTGTTGCTTCCTAGAACACATATTAAATAGGGAAATTCATTTACCCAATGAAAGACAGCTTCGCAAACTGTCAGATTTCCTGTGAACATAGTCCTATTTCTTCTTTCCACTAATCAAAAACACCAAGTTTGGAGTTAATCTCTCGACTGTGTAGCTAAACTTAGAGCTACTGTACATCTTAGCTTCTTGTTTATTTAAAGCTATACTTTAGTTGATTATGTGCAATACAAACATTATTGTAACAGTCATGGCCACAAGTTCAATCATTCCTACTATTACACTCACAAGGAAATGACAGCAGAAAACTGCTGAGCCAAGATATGACACCCTGTTCATTGCTCAGCTTTTCAGTGGGATTAGCTACATCAAGTAACTAGACTAACTAGGTCACGCACCAGGGCTCAGGGGATCTCATTGCATGCAGGGAGTCAGTGCTTACCTTCAGACATGGGGTTGTAATCTTCCCCGGAGGTGGCGGATCCATCCTTGGTGTGAATCCTGACGATGGAGACTTTGGAGCTGTCGCCGAGGCGCAGGATGGGGATCTTCACCACAGCTATCTCTCCTGGCTCCTGTGGCTCTTTGATGCTGTACTTGATCTCAGAGAATTTGATGATTGGTTCTGTGGGAGAGAGCAGAAGACACGTGTAGGCATTTTACAATGTACAACTTGAAGCCAGGTATGCACACTGGAGAAACCTTGGTGTGTCTCACACACAGGTATAGTGTTAAGTGCATTCACACGAACAGCTCAAACTGAAGAGCAACAACAGGACATATTTCTTCATAGCTAACTGACGCATACTATCTCAAGGGAGGCCTCTGAATGGAGAATTTAATACTTCCAACATTTCCTATGTATGATTCTGTGACCTAAAGAGGGAGAGTATGTTACTTTTTTTTTACAGTAGTCAACTGTAGCATATGGGGTTTGAAATAATGCACTCAGCCTACATAAAATTACTCTAGTAACTATGGCACCTATTCATAAAGGTAAATTTACACTTTTAACCCTGTCAGGGTTCACCAGGGTATTCCTATTAGGTGTACATCATTTACGGGCATAAGTGCAGGGATGTATTTAGCTGAAAATTCTAGGGGCTAGCAGGGGGTATTCCAAACATGGTTTTCCTTGAATGCTTGATAGCATGCACAAACATGTATGCTTGTGGTTGATACTGAATTCCGATACATCCCTAGGAAGGGTTGCAAATTTATTCCACCCAAGTGCTGGCATAATTCCTCTTTCAAGATCGGAAGGGGAATGGATCAACACCAGATTTTCTGGAAGCTTAGGGGAAAGGCTTTCTCCATACGAAAATATTTTGGCCTGTTTGCCACACCTATACAAAGTATATGTAAACATCCTGAAAAGCTTTAATCCATGAAAACGCACAAGGTACCTTTAATGTTTCCTTACATTGCAGAGATTCAATTGTGTTGATCCCTATTCATTATGCCGCTTGCTGTTGCTAGTTACAGAGTAGTGCGGCTTGCGGCTGCATTTTGCTTTTTTAGTTTCAAATAAGTAAAATGTAGGAATGTGCCCACAGCTTTAATTCCATTTGGTGCCTCTTGCTATAGAATAAGTGCCTTGGGATATAGGCCCTATTGCTAGAGAGTTACTTGTCAAAATATCTATTTGTAGAAGAACCTGTGAAAGCTTAATCTATAAATTAGGTCACAATAAATGGGAACCCAAAAGTCTGGGGTTTGCAATGAGTGGGACATTAATTATTAGTGGCAGTAGAGTGGCCGGTCCTGTGCCTTGCATTCTGCGCACTCTGCATGCATTGTGCATGCCGCTGTGGTGCTACCCCGATGAGATGTCTCAATTTAAGTTGCAGCTGCCCAATTACAGGGTAGCTTAATGCCAAATTCCACTCTGCACTCTGATATTCTCCACAACAGTTCTCATGCAGAAGGAATTTCTAGCACAGTTTCATGTTTCTGCTGTCCTCCCAGCATAGTCCATAATGGAGCGCTTCTTATTGATTAGGACATTATGAAAAAGGAGAAGGTAAAATCCAGGTCTGATGGCAGATGAGGATCTAATAGCCTTCAAGCCGCCGTTTTCAAAGACGACAAAACTTTTCGGTGCCATTATATTTTTCGCTCAATAAAAGCTGTTCTCACACTGGTACAGTCCCAACTCTTGGGGGGCCTTGGTGCTCCATCTGCTGCCTGAAAAAGGGCCTTCTGCAGATCCTAGTAGTTACAGACTGATAGCCTCGATTGACATGGAAACCAAACAATATGCTAAGATGGGGGGGTGGGCTTCTGCTTTCCCAACAATCACTCTGATTAAAATACATTATATGAAAAGCAGAGTTAGAGGGCTGCATAAGGAGCAGTAGGAAGAGAGAGGAGTGTGGATATTGAGGGGTAATTACAACTCAATATTTTGTAACATAGCCCTTTTTAAGACCTTTAAAACAGAGACGAGTGTGTGTGTTTTTTATCTGCACGTGTATGTAAAAGTCCCAAGGGAAATCCGACAAACACGCCATCATACCCAACTTGAAACACCTATACCCAACTATTCATTACAGAATACATTTATTAGGGGGGTGTAACACCTGAAACACCCCCGTGAAGCTATGCCCCTGGTAATTGCTCTTTCAATGCTGATTGATAAGACATTTCACTCAATCCAGCTGTTATAAGTCGGGTACATAACTTTTAAAACAACATTTGATGGCATTGATAGATCTATTCTGCATTATACAAGTTTAGCACTGACCTGTTACTGCTGTATGCCATCTGCCAATTATATAAGAGAACTTGGGTTAAGTTTAAAATCAGTGGTACCTTGATCCTTTCTCCCCGTATCCCTAAGAGAGGTTTGAAACAGGACAGCCTTTTTGAACCTCTGTTGTTCAACTCTAAGATGTCAGACCTGGGAGGACTTAATAACTTCTCTGGTTTATGCCTCCCGAATTTAGGAGACATTTAATCTTCATGCTTCAATAATGGGAAGACACAGTCTGGAAAAGACCAGCACTGGCTTGCAGTTTTAGCCACTGGCCTATCATTTAAACTGCGTTCAGAACAAAGTGGCAATTAACATAGACAAAACCAAAATCTTAATATTTGGGAGAAAAGTAAACAAAAAAAAACAACAACAAAAAAAACATCAGGAAGATTTTGCTATTAGTTACATATGGCTACGGAGCCTTTCCATGTACACAATTAAATGGCGATTCGGAGCTATTCAACCCATTTAGAACTTTATTTGATTCACAGAAATCAACACTACAGGAGCAGCGAAGGATTTAATTCTGTTTAATTCGACAATCATTGGGTCTAAGGGCTAGCACTCTCTGTACATGGCACCATAATTAAGGTTTCGTCGTGAATGCTCTAAAGGGGCTGGTGTGGCATGAGCTTTCAAGTGACATATCAGGCTGCCACTCTCAGTGGTCTATTTTATTTATTGTACTCCCTGGGTCTACAGCTATCGAGTGGCTTTTCAGAATCAATTCTGAGCCATAACTCATTTTAGAAACAGTAGCTAAACAATTGCCAGTCATATCACATCCTACTGACATCAATCAATTTTTGGTAAAGAAGCATGCTGGTCTTGTATAGGACTCATACAATCAAAATAAATAAAGCCATATCTCTCTGATGTGTTACCAATGTCTGCTTACACATTGCTTTAATTGTCAAGGCGATTTGGTACATTCTCTTTAGGGGAGTGGAACCAATCTTGGAAATTACAGACTCAGAGACAGTTTTGCCACTCTAAGAGCCACTTATTAATGTTCCTCGCTGCTGCCCAGCCCCTTTGAAGGAAAGAAGAATGAGTTTACTACCTGTATTTGTTAGGCTGGGTATACCTACACGCTGTGCTGCCAGATGCATGTGCTTTGACCTCAGCTTCTAACTGTTTTGTTAAATTGATTGCAGTTGTTAATGGCGTATTAACCTCAGATTAAACGTGTCGCTGTCTGGGAGCACCAATGCTTCATATGAGCTGGAAAGCTGACGTTTCAACTGAATGAGCTAATCGGTTTTATAATACACAGCCATCCCATGATTAATATGTGTCTTTATTTCCTGTTTAAGACGGGGGTCTGCTGTTCACCATTTTAAACTTTATTTACCTTCACTTTGTTGAATGCATTTTCTCTGTTTTATCTGAATTGTATTGCACATTTAATTGTGCTTTTTATTAACTATTCCGTAAATGATTTCATTAAAGTACAGCATAAAATCGTATCACGGACATTACTCTGCAAACACTTACTGTCTTCATCGTCCTTGATCTTGATCAGAGTCTCATTTTGCTCCCCAATGGAGGCACCAAAGGGGGAGTCGCTCTTGGGTGTGCCGAGGACCAGCCGGAACTCTTCCTCCTCCTCGTATATCGTGTCGTCTGCAAGTGTCACCACACAAGGCTTCTCACTGTCACCTGTAGGGAAAGAGGAACCTCACTGTGAACCCTTCCACCAGCACAACATCAGAATATGGGGGAGGAGGGTTGATGTGGGGGAGAGGGATTTCAAGATTAACTCCATAGAGGCTGATTCACCAAAATGCCAGGAATAGAAGAAGTCACATGACACACCCATTTAGTCCTGATAACGTGACAGGTTTGAAGGCATGCCCCACGTGCCACCCTTCAAAAGTAAGCTATTTTCTGCAGAGGTGCTAATTGAAGGGCAAAGTGTGGAAACTACAGAAACTAGGAAGAGCTTTTGGAATCCTGATTACTTTCTGTTCCTGTTGATGCCCTTAGGATCCATGAGACGAGTGGTATCAAGGGCTGTGCCAGGGGTGGCAGCTGCTTCTGTGTCTACCCTGAATTGATGTCCATGTGGACTTTATTATAGTCATAAGTAGATCAGTCATTGCCACAGTGATCACTTTTGTGAACATGATATGTGTTATGTAGCTTGTTGGTAATGGGGAGATTCCATATATGTTTGACTGAAAAGCTAATCAGAAATTAAGTATGATTTTCTCATGGATCTACGTCAATCCGTGAATTGTTAGAAATGACAAAAGGAAGTTTGGTCAGAAAAGGTGATGTTCTGATACTTCACCCCTAGTGAGTCTGCATTAGGGCCACTGGATTTATGCAGCAGAGGAGGACCAAATTATGAGGCAGGGTTGACTAAATAATGTGGCAAGAAAAGGCACATTATGCAGTATAATAAGGCACATTTTGTTACAGTATTACATCATTATTTTGTCATTTTTACACTAGTGTCTGAGAAAAAGGTTCACCTTAATTAATACCAATTTAACACCCAAATACAGCATTTAAATGAAAGGTGACCAGTTTACCTTTGCAAAAAGCCTTCTGGTGCACAGGATCCTGAGTCACCATATGCTTTGTAACTTTTGATCTATTTAAGCTAGAAACAATGTTTTTTTGTTAAAATCTGCAGATTGTGCAGCAGATGATGGATTATGTCGAAAATGCAGCAAATCCATAAGTATGGGATAATAGCCACAGCCGCAGAATCGCCTAATATCTGTGGCCCTGTCCTGCATTGAACGGTGAGTCATGAAGCCAGTTTCAGGCATGGGGTGCGCGGTCAGCAGAGGACACCCGCACACACCTCGGCCCCAGTTGGAAGCGCTTCTTTAGGGCTGTGAGAAGTTCAGTAAGGAACACCTTGCAGTGGTTCACGTTTGGATCTGAATTCTGGGAGCTCCTATAGATCATAAGATCATCATTAGCTCCTGCGTTAGACGGAAGGAGAAGTGTCATCACATTTAGGCAGAAATAGCATTGGTGTCCGATTCCCAGCATTCATCCTGCTAATGGGGGGTTACATTTAGTAACAAGTCTTCAGTCCAGGTCATGGATCATTACAGACCCATGAATGCACTGTGACAGACCTCGGTGAATACGTGCACAAGCACCAGCATGTCCTTCCATCTCCAACATCAACAACACACAGAAGGAAACTGAGTTCAATCAAAATGTAACACACCCTTAGAAGTTTCAAAGGGAAATCAGGGGCACGTTATGCAAAAATATGATCATGACACACTGTGGGCCAATTACCAAATTGTTTGCTAAGGAAGCAGGAGAGCTTAGTTTAAATTCTAGCGTCACTGCTAGACCATAGTGTGAGACGCTGGACAAATCATTGTATCTTAATGTTGCCCTACTCCTTTTATTTTCCTAAAGGTAGGAGCCATTATATACAGGCCCGTCCCTATTATAAACTTGGCACCTCTGCTGACAATCTACTTCCATGGTCAGGAGGTGGCCTGCGTAGTACTGTCATGTCACTTGTGTAATGTTCAACTTGCACATGTTACAAAAGACATTGAGGCAGGTCGTTGTTTTCCTGATAACTATGTAAGTGCTGGACAGAGGCTTTATGTACATTTGTTCTCAGGTGTATTAAAAAGTGATATGAGGTTTAAATCTACCAATCTCTTTTTGTGCTAAGCAGTGCGTAATTGGAGCCAGTGGTTTCTGGTCCTCTGCACCGGCATTTAATTCTCAACACTCGCACTTATGACAGTCCGCCACATGGTGGCACTGTTTGTCTAATAGTGACAAACCACAACAACAGTTGTTTAATAATTCGATATACATACATATGAATATAACCTACTCCCTCATGGAATAGTCTGAATTCTCAAACCTGAAGGAGTGGGATGGCTAGTAGCTATGTTGGTACTTTCATTGGCAGCACTGACGGGGGTAAAAGGAGGTGAAAGCTGCAGTGGCCTTCTGAGAAGGGTAGTGGTGCTTACTTTTTTACAAAATAAGTACAGGTGCTAAGGAGCCACGCAACCAACATTTAGAGAAGGCCGGGCAGTGGAAAACATTGTGTGAAATGTTTACAGTCTTAGTATTAAAAATAGGGTAGTACCACTACACAACATAGAATAGCCATGCCTGTGTCACCATGAAAAAGCTGCGGCTAATTGCGCAACTCTGAAATCCATAAAAAATAACTAGGAAAACAAACTGCTTCTTCATGTTATTCCTCGTTTAACGCTAATATCACAGTAGTATTACAAGTAAATACCAAAATGTGTTTCTCTGGCGAATGTTCTGACAAACTCTAAATGGCCCTCGGTGTTTTTTATTACAGAATCTTTGACACATAACATTTGCTATAGAGAATGAAGCAAGTGTGTGACCTGAACGGATTTTTGAAATACCACTGCGACAAACTAGGCACCAGACGTTCTAAAGGATTTTGCAATCTTAAACTCTGTGATTCGCAAAATTGCTGGGTTTATGACAGCAAAATTTCTTTTTCTAATGTATAAAACCCTTTTTACATGTCAGAAAAGTTTTACTGACTTGTAAAATTGGTTTTAAAACCCTTAGCGCCACACAATTTGGAAGGGGCATGGAAGGCGGTTCTTTCCAAATTGCAATTGGTTATGCAATGTATGCACAAGAAGAATTCTAGTTGCAAACCAGCAATTCTGGTTGCAAACCACTGCACAGTTATCGACACCCAAAAGGAGGCCGTAACTGATTTACAAATGGTAAGAGGTATCACTGAGACCCATTCCCCTTTGGGAATTATGATCCCCACTGCGTATTTCCCCTGATGTTTTGCCAAACTGAAAAGCTTCTTTTTTTAAAGCAGCACCAGTTCCGTCAAGGAACTGCTTAAAAAAAAACTCCTTTCGGAAATGGAAAATAGTGATGGTGGTCTAATGTGCCTTGCAGGCTACCATTCCTCTGTTTGTAGCCAATTGCTGGGGTGCAAGTTGTGACCTACCTACTTAATATTCAATAACCGAGCGGGTCTGCGACTCCCTGCCAATAGTAACTTTGTGAAATGACACAACAGTACGTAGGTTGGTTTGCTAACTCTGATACTAGTTGCAGAAACGTTTTTGTGACACATATATTAGTAAACCGGGCACAATATGTGACTCCAGTGGCGTAGCTATTAATGTTGAAGCAGGTGCAGTGGCACCAGCGCCCAGAGATGTGATGGGCCCTCTGCACACAACATATAGCTATCTTTTACTACACAGCCAGTGCCAGGAGCTCCTTTTCCCATTATGTGTCTGAGGGCCCATTACAATATTGCTTTCCCACAGTCTCTGGACCAAGTATACTTATTACCCAGAGGCACACTACCAATGGACTGGTAACGTCTGCTTTGCATGTGGAATACACGAGGTGCACACTTTCAATTTAATTTGATCAGCTCAATTTTTAATGTGTGATTCTCTGCTACCAGACAGAGGCGCTGACCTTCTCACCAGCCGTTTGACCTTGGCATCACCAAACCCTTTTCAGCATTATTCTAGTCACATATATTTGCTAATTTTTCATGCCGATAGCCTTTTTGCAGATGTAGACCGTAAGGCAATGAGAGGATAGTCAAGTGAAGACTGATGAGCAGGCACAAATGGGCCACAAGAGCTTTGCAGTTTCGTAGCTCTATAAAGAGCGCGTGGAGGTGTCTTTACTGCACAGCTCATAGAAGCTCAGACAGAGGCTTTCTTAGTTAGTCAGTGAGATAGATGGATACTATGAATACTGTCCTTAGACAGAGGAGAACATGAACAGTCTCTCAGAGGCAATCAGCCGCTAAACCTTCATGTAAGCACATATAGACAGCTAAGTCTATGGGAAGATAGATGTATGTATAGGCAGACATAAAAAGTGAAGCAGAGGCGGATGGATAGATAAATGGCTATGCATGCAGGTATTTGGGCAGAGACATCTATTAGTTGATGGGCCAGGGGTGGTTGGTCGGACACACGTACCTTGGGCCTGCTGTGCCTCAAGGCTTAATAGCTGCATTGGTCGTCTATTTCAATGATACAGTTTGGGGAGGTGAACATTCTCTTTCATTCTTTTGGGCCAAGACCGGGGCATACTCGTCTGGAGGCACAGAGCTGGGTATTCAAAGTTCAAAGAAGGTATCACACTATGGGAAAACATCCACTGCTCCACTGCTAAATCTTTTTAAAAGCAGCTCCTGACCTCGAAAATGGAACAATGTTATTATTTTTTTTTTTTTTAAGTTCATATGCTGACATTGAGGGAGCATGCAGTGGTACCCTGAACGACTCCAAGCGTCCCTTGAGGTAGCCTGCCACCATTCACAGAGTGGAAGATGTCCCACGGGGCTGCATCCATTTTCGAATGGGACTCCACGTTAAGTCATGTGCCAGTATGTGATCAATTAATTTTTGTGGATCACAATTGTGGTCTCAGACTACTGATACACACCATTCAGAATTGCAAAGGTGTTGGGGGGTTCCCTTCTGAAGCCACCTTCTCCTTGCGATTTGGAATGTGTCCCAAAGGGCACTTTATGAGGAAAAAGCACATTACTGGCTCACAAAGTACCTTACGCACATTGTGACTCCTGATTTTGTTGTTGCAAAAGTTGTGATTGGATTTGCAGCCACAAAATCAGTTTATACATTGGATCCGTGGATCCCAAGCTGAGGGATATGATCACACAGACTCTTCAGGAACAGTCTCAATGGTAAGACATGGGACTGGACACACTGAAGCCAGTTTAATCTCTCTCGAAACCCGAACAAGCGTATTCACTCAAGATATAGTGGAACAATGATTTCTATAACGGCACCCAGTAAAACGAATTATTTGTTCTGTGGCTGTTTCCCACCTGCTAAATGCAGGTGGAATATGTCCACTTAAAAGCCTTCAGAATTGGGACCGGCATAGAGAAAAGGACCTGGTAAGTCTAGACTGGCATATTAGTACCCATACCAGGCCCAAAAGCTAGTGATGCTCAGACATAGGGGTGGGGATACAGGCTGGAATCATTCATGTGGCCCCAGTAGAGCCACCTCTAGTTTCCATCATTCTTTAATGAAGACCTTTCTGTACAAAGCATTCATGAACGTAACTTGCACTTGAAGTACTCCAAACACATAGAAACTCAATGGAATTGAGCATAATTAAAAGAACATTTAAAAGAAAGAACCATCCTACTCTGCAAGGCCCATGAGATGGATTTTTGATGTGTTCAGATGCAGCGACTTCATGTTACATGACAGGCCGATGAAATTTGTAGAACTGACTCTCCATTGAACTGAGATTCACACTTACAACTATTTTCTTGGGTAGGCAGTAGGTTTGGCCAAGCACAACTAACTTACTTTCTTGGGCAAGGAGTAGGGTTGGCCAAACAAAGCCAATGAAACGTCCCACCCATGTGGAGACAAATCTGCTCTATGATATATTGTTCTTCAATCTTGGCTGCTTCCTGCAGGGTTTGCTTGTCCTCTGCATATCGCTGAATGCCCTGCTGATATACTCTGCGCAGATGATGCCTTCCTCAGTCACGGAGTGGACTTACCTGGTAGGAAAACCACCAGAGAGTCGTCGGTGTTGGGCCTCTCCTCATAGTCCATCATGACTTGAGCCGTGCCCTGTCTTGTGTAGCAACGGACAGTGGAGCGGTAGTTAATGTCTCCACTCCGGTAAATTATAGCTGTCACCTGGCCATCCTTCTCCTTCACAATGTACTGCGGATCCTTGAACTGAACTTTAGGCACTGTAGACAAAGACAATAACATTTGTTCGTTATTCCACAAAAAGCTAGCACAGCAACCCAGGCCCAGAGCACATTCCACTTCCACAAGAATCTGAGAGCTCTTCTCTTCAATGATCTCATCACTGCCATATTTGAAGCCTTCAATCAATCCCCAATATCATCTACCTTCAATTACAAGATGATTTAGAGTGTGCGCATTTCCGCTGTGAAACAGTATCTCTTAAGAAGAAGTATTAGCAGCCGCCATATACATTTAAAATTCAGATTGGGTGAGGTCTTAGAAAGTGTAAAGGCTGGGTTTGTTTTAACTGGTAGACTTGTGGACAGAAAACAATGTTGTGTTTTTGTAATAATGAAGTTGGATACACAGGATGATTTTAAATTGAGTATATTCCAATCCGCAGGACCGGACAAGTGCCCATTCTCCCACTAAGGTGAGACTTCTCACCAACTAATATTTTCAGAACCTCTATAAAATTCAAGAATCTCTAGGCAGAGGTCATAATCACCCAACTATAGAATACAACATCTTTTATTGTAAGAACTAGGATTTATGAATGCTTTTATATATATTTTTTTAACCATACTGTGGGTCACTCGTAGATAGTATCCCACTTCATATGCTTTAGATGAAATTGTGTTAGACCATGTGTCTCCACTTAACTATGCTATGTATGTAACGAAGTTTAATCATAGGACGCAGCCACTTACAGTCCGATACGGTATCATTGATGGTGATGGTGGTCTTGCTGGGTTCCCCGAGCACTGCATTCATAGGCATACGCAGGACAAGTTCAAAGGTCTCTAATCCTTCCAGGGATGGCTGCCCCAGATCATCGAGGATAGTCACCCGGAAAGTCTGCATGTTGACCCCAGGCGCAAAGTCCAGGTTCCGACTGATGCCCACATAATCCACGCCAGCTGTGTGGGTAGAAAAAAGGACACATATTTTTATCACAGTTCATGGTTTGCCATATATTATCACTTATTGGTTATAACTTAAAACAAAAATTAATGCTAAGATGGCCTCTTCCATACGTCCAAAGCTCTTAGACACTTGAATACTTAAGGACCTGTGGAACGGCTGAGTCTTGAAAACACACATAAGGAATGCATCTAATTCAGGTAACCTCTACAACCATAAGGTGAGTTATAGTTCTAATAAAAGGGCTAAATAATATGAAAAGTGAACAAAGTGGTCAAAACAATTCACTGCTTTCAAGCCCAATCTGACACTCGGCTGAATGAATCCAAAGAACGGTCATAGTGTAATAGTGCAAAACTCATCACACATGTGGGAAGAGCTACTTGTCTATTCTATGAGTCTTATAAACCTTGATGGAAGCTGGATATGACAATGAAACATTCAAGCACTTGATCATCTGCACTGCTTTGTCATACTGATTTTTTTCTCCATATGCATGATGAGCCACCATCCAGACTCTGGAAAGCCTACCTGTGGAATCTGTTTAATCTGACTTCTCGTACCCAGATCCATAAGCATCATTTGTTACTGGAACATAAGGCTTAGGTATCCCGGCTTCCACTTAACAGCTGTGAGTCTAGACTTCAAAGCATTAGTACAAGGTCCTGCACAGCATCACCACTCTACATTGGCCAGATCATGCTTTGATCGCCAACGATGGCTGTGTCTAGCAGTCTTTGGGGACGAGCTCTATGAGGAATGCATTACATTCATAATTGAGAGGCTCTCACCTTCTGCTGACAATTGTTCTGTTTTCCGGGAGCGTACAGTGATTGTAGCTGTTTTGGATAGGTCAGTCCCTGTTCTCCATACACGGACCTCCACGTAACCAGCACTTTCATCAACTTCATATTTGGTGTCACCAAAGTAGAAAGCAGGTTCTAGAAACATAAAAATTACAATGCTGTCAGCTCGCCACAAAATGCTGAATGATACAAAATCATGAAAACACACGTGCTTTTTACTGTGAAACACAAATCAGCATTAGTCATCTTAGCCTACGACTGATGTATCTAAAATTTACAATACGAATTTATGAGCAAACACCTTCGAACCAAGCTCTTCCTATGAAGAACAAGCAGTTTAAGGGACCGTGTCATCTTTTAATCTAACCGTTAGTAGAGCAGGCATTGCCCTGGAGAATTTGTCTACATTTCAGATCATAGGTTAACACTCCTCATGATAAACCATTTGCTTTAATGATGATGGAATATATACAAATAAGTCCCCTCAATCACCTTTCCTCTGCATTCTCACTAACTTGGTTCCCTCTGTCTCTCAGTCTGGCAACTGACATTTTCCAAATACAATTACGAGTAACTAAATCTCAAAGTCATTATGATAAGATGTTATCCTATTTTCCTGGCCACTGCGAAGTTCTGGGTAGTCTTTCTGAGAAATATGTCACCTGATATCTACTTTGTGCATACTTGCCACATTGAGTCAGTGTTTTGCAATGCACAAAGATTAGTTATTTAAAGAGGGTATACCATTGGATTACAAAGCGGGGTCATCACCTGCAGAATGACAGTGTAGTGAATAAAATCACCATTCACTGAATGGCATCCTGATAAACATTATGCTCGCCCATTGTGTGACATCCCCAAAGGTCTGTTGCTTGCTGCAGCCACCCATTTTAACCAAAAATTGAAATACTTCCGCTTTCTTCACGAGGGGCCATATTATCTCGATTTTATTAAGAAGTTCTTATTAGTAGGAGTCAGTTTCTTGTGAGAAATGTCTTGTAATATTGTCTGTTGTTCCAATGTTACAATTCTTATCTGGCAGAAACTTTCATAATTTTGATGTATAATGAATATTTATTCTGTGAAGCACTCAGATGTCGTAGCCCAACCCAGATATTATATAAATACATAATTATTTTTGTATAGACTAAAACCCATTCCAATGGACACTTATTAGCCCATATTTTCTTCAGCTAGAAGCAATGCAGCTACCATACTGGTGTCACGATTGAGTAGACGGTGATGGGGAAATTCAAGCAGACTTTTCTACCCATACACATTACTTGCTAGGTAGACTACAACTGGACTGGATAATGCTCTTAGACCCTCATACTTTATTTGCTGGGCAGCTCTAACGGAGATGAATTGTGCTTTTCTTCCCTTATACCATATTTGCTAGGCGGACTCTATCAAAACTGGTTGCTTCTTTTGAATTCCTTCTATATTATTTTCTCTGTAGGTCCCAACAGGACTGAATCAAGCTTTTCTAGCTCTCATGCATTATTTACTAGACAGGTCTAACTGCTAATTTTTATAGTTCTACCCTCACAAATTATTTGCCAAGCAGGCTCTATCAGAACTAGATGATGCATTAATACACCTCACACATGATGTGATAAGTAGGCCCTAAGATGACTGCATCGTGCTTTTCTACTCCTCATTCGTTATTTACTAGTCAGGCCTAACAGGGCTGGTTTGTGTGGTTCTACCACTCACAGATTATTTGCTAGTTAGACTATAACAGAAGTAGATGGTTCTACACCTCACATATTATGTAGTAAGTAGGCCCTTAAAGGGCTGCGTCATGCTTTTCTACCTCACATGCATTATATAGTAGACAGGTCTAACAGTGGTGGTTCGTGTGGTTCTACCATCACACAATATTTGCTAGGCAGGCTCTATAAGAACTAGATGATGCATCTCTACACCTCACATATTATGTGGCAAGTAGGCACTAACAGGGCAGCATCATGCTTTTCTACCCCTGATGCATTTTCTTCTAGACAGGTCTAACAGTGCTGGTTCGTGTGGTTCTACCCTCACACATTATTTGCTAGGCAGGACCTATCAGAAGTAGATGATGCATTTCTACACCTCACGTATTATATGGTAAGAAGACCCCGACAGGGCTGCATCATGCTTTTCTATCCCTTATAAATTATTGCTGGACAGCGGTAATGCAAAAATTAAGCAGAATGAAAAATGGCTTGTGATGGTGAAATAAACAGAGCACGAGTTAAGAGGAAAGGCCTTGCCTGTGGAGGAAGCCACCAGAAGACACTGATTGGCTCCTCAGCATCCTAACCAGTAAGGGGTAAAGCCAATAGGCATGGGTAGTAGTGTGCAGGAAGGGTGTGTGTGGTAATTCCATTCACCCAACAACCAGTAGGTGAAACTATGGGGAAAAGCCTAGCGGGAGCCATCTCGCTCATCCAAGGAAGAAGATAAGTGGGTACCTTATCAACACTATACTTGTTTTCATACTGCGGGCTATGTAACAGGGCACTTATAAAAAAATACAGGTTGTGTTTTTGGCAGCACTTGACCCTTTCTTTGGCAGTGCAACTTCTCCTTCCGAAATTCACAGTTTGCAGCGGAGCTGTAGAAGAATGATCCGCATTGTACCCAGGATCAGCACTTCCTCTGCCCCTCCGCTGCCAACAGCCAGTGTTCACAACATTAAAGAAGAGATCCGCCGCTCGGGTAGGCCAGGTTTCAGCTCTTGGCACCTGCTCCACGCAAGCCACTTGAGAGCAAGAAGAGCTTTTAGAGTGGATGTTAATCTCATGTCCAGGCTTTACCACATTTTGGCACAAGCCGGTATGAAGACCTTAACCAGACACAACTGTGTGCTCTCCCGCCCTCCACACACTCACATTTACTAAACACTGGACACGCGAAACTCTTCCCATGAGTGTGAAGGCATACTTTATGAATATTCATGAAATAGACACCTGCTTCTTTTAACAAGAGCATCTTCTGCAAATGGAGTTCTTCAAAGTTGCTTAGCCCCCCTCACCCCTTACGAGGCCGCTGAATTTAGTCATCCATTACATGATCATGTATACTTGTTTGTGTTGATATGCACCTGTTGTCCACTCACACCAAATGCTGGTGTCAAAATGTGTTCTTGCAGCACTATCTTCAAATCCAAGGATATTCATTCTCTTGAGAATCTGTTATCTTCACTTTTGTTCCGTGTGTTCTGAGAATGATGGACTATTGGGCCCGAAGCTCCTTGGGGTCTAGTTTGGGAGATGGTCCTTAGTGGTACATCCATGACCTTCTCCGATTATAGCCGCCCTTCACAGCAAGTGCTGATTTGAAATACTTTGAAAGGAAACAGCTGTTTTTTTGGTCCTTGTAATTAACCTCTTTGCCAATAAAGTCATGTCTCTTCTCACTGGTTTAGTGCTTCATCTCACAGTGCATGTCTTGACCAAATGCTCTGAGATTAATGGTATGTGTAGTAAAACTTCACATACGTGCTTAACAGACAGTTGGAAATGCATTTTATGACCCGCTGCATTCAGAAGCCAGAACCCATCCGCTTAAGCTGTCACACCGATGCTTTACGACCGCCCAGTGACAGAATAGACTTTACTGTTGCATGTGCTGTGACTGTGGACACACCGCTTCTGGATAAGTTTTGCGCCTTGCCTTTTCATCTTTTAAACTTGTGGGCCCACATTTACAAACACTTTTAGGCAGTTTTACAAACGTTTTGTGCTTGACGTGTGTCACAAAAGTAACGCAGCATGCAAAAATGTTTTATTTTGCCTTGACCTTCCAGCGTAAAACGCACTGGAAAGTTCCCTGATAGTAGCGCAAAGCGGCGTTTTGCACTGCTTTGCATTACTTAGCATCGGTGGGTGCTCCCATGAAGGCACCCACGGTTTTTGATGCAAAGACCTTTCTACTAACTATAGTAGACAGGGCTTCATGCCAAAAAAGAATGCTTCTTTAAAGTTGGCGTTAAGAAGGAGAAATGCTTTTCTTTCTTCTAACTTTTTCCATCTTACATGGAGCACGCACAGTACAGCACACATCCAAAGTGGTAAAACGTTTTAAAGTTAGTTTAAGCATAGTATTATGTATTATGGGGCACCCTTCAAATCCATAATCTATACTAGATATCACACACATTACCCATAATTATGCCTAAATGTGTGTGAACTGTGATCCAGCAGCTAGCGCTATTTACTTAGAGCAATATGCACCCTGGCATCCAAAATGGACCCAAGGATGCATTTTGTGCTAAGAAAATAGCACTACGTGCTGCAGGACATGAACAGCAGTCGCCAGCAGCTGTTTCCTCTCTTTTAGTTCATTGTTCCTATGCTCCTGATTTTTGCCCCAAATTTCTAAAAATTGCGTAGTCATCTTGGTAATTTCGCATCACAAGGGTAATTCGTAATTACTGAAATTACTCCAATTGGTCCAGCATAATTAAACTTTGACCTAGGCCCACAAATCTTTTTATTTCTCCTTGTTTCAGCACACTGCACTGTACAGCACATATTCAAACTGTGAAACGCCTTAAAGCATAGTTTTTGAACTGGAACGGACCCATTCAGCACAAAACCTATGCTTCCCACAGGCAGACACACTTGCAGTATGGAGAAAGGGTTTTTATGTTGAAGATAGCAGCAAAAAGTGCACTAGTGCAGGGAGAGTGCAGATCAATGCTACATCTTAGTAGATATGGCGCTGTTCTGTTCTCTCTTTTAATGCTGCATAGGTCAGTAATTTAGCATGCTGCTCTGCTTTGTGGGGCTTCTACATAAATCTGAGCTGCAGTTCAAATGTATGTGTCATATCTAACTCATTGTGGAATGGTTTGTCCAATTTGTGTGTTAATTTGTTTTCATTTAAAAAAAATACATTTTTTTACTGAATTATTGATGCTGTCATTGAAAAGTAGAATTATCATGTAGGTAAAAATTAAGCATTTTTTTTACTATATCTTTATTGGCACTTCTCATTAGTAAACAGCGTTTCTGTATTTCATTTTTCACAGTCGACAGCAGTAAGTGCAGCGGTATAAACAGTACTGTGAAACAGTAAGGCATTAAAGTACATTTCGTGTTACATGACAGCAGTAATTTACATGTTTTTCGTCAATCATTAACCCTCATAACCATCACCTTAATCCAGCTACTATAGCCAAGTCAAACATAAACAATGTGAAACCGTAAACAAAGGAAAAATAAAAACAACCTGTAATTCAAACTATGGTGATTCAGGTAGTATGTGATGGGTTAGGGATTGGGGCAAGTAAGTGATTTTCCCTAGGCTAGTGTGTTATAACTGAGAACCGCACTTTCGAGATGACACAAAGGCTAAATAGACCTTCTTATGGTATGCAATCATCTAACTCCAGTCTTTATCTGAAATCTCTTTTCCCAGGACCCCTTCTGTTTAGCCCTCAATGCTGTCAAGGGTTTCTGTCCCATCTCATTCAGCAATATATCAGACGTCTAGCCGAGCCATGTGGGAGCAGCAGCTGAAGTGTAGCATGCGTAGGCTGTTCTGTCCAACCACAATTCGATAGGTCAGCAAAGGAACAACACCACGACCTCGTAGGTCAGAAATGACCACCATGCGCACTGTGTAAGTCCATAAGGTCCCCCATTGGGATGAGTCCACCCTCCTGGAAGCAGTCACCAACTGTCACTAACCCTGCGGTCATCCAATCCAAGAGTCCGGCCGCTGTAAAACAGTTTATGGAATTACCATGGGGGAGGCCCACTAGATGCTGTTCTGGGGCATATGGAACTGGCTTTCGGGCCCTCTCTTGGCATCTCTTCCAAGTAGATAAGGCTACCTTCAGCAATATATTTGAATGTGGAATTGACATGTTTGATCTTAATAGCCATGGCAGCAACAAACATCAGTAACGGAACAAGCCCTCCTGACCCAGCACACTACGGTGTGAGAGTCCAAGCCATTTAACAAGCTACTGCAGCTGTGCTACCAAGTAATACAATTTAAAATCTGGGACTCCAAAGCCTCCCTCCTCAGGTGGATGTCTCAAAATTGCAAGCGACACCCTATATCTGACCCATCCCATATGAATCTCTAAACAATGGATCCACCTGGCAATTCCACACCACTGGGATGTTAATCGGTATGTTTGCAAAAAATTAAAGAAAGCGGGATAATACCACCATTTTAGCAAATGCTGTTCATGCCATCAGAGACAGTTTCAATGATCGCCAGAAAAGGACATTAATCTTTAAGGAGCAATATGCCCCCCCAGGTTTCCTTCATATACACTTTTGGTATTCTTTGCATAACCTTATATAGGAAGTCCCAATGTAGAGAAGTGAAAGCTTTCTCGAGGTCCACTCATATAAGTGTGGCCTCAGTTTGGAACTGCACATCTGGATGGTGCATAGCATCTAAGAGTCTACGCAGGTTAAGGGATGTGCTCCTGCTCAGGATGAACCAGTTCTGGGCTTAAAATAGGCATAAATTAATTACAAGTTTGCTACAATAACAGCATGGTAAGGGAAGAAATGTGCTTCATAGGCATGACATTTTTTACAAATCTTGTATGACTTAACAAGAAGATATTAATTGTATTTTCCTTACAAGAAAGAACGTCATAGTTCCGTTTCTGGGATTCAAACCTGTGACCCTATTAGCATGGATTTCCTGTGCAGAAGCGTGGTGCTATGGCAGTACATATAAATGTGTTAAATGCACAAAAATTCCTTTCTTGTCATTTAGCATTACTTTTGACACCTCAGGTCAATCTCGAAATGAGAACCTAAGGTGTAACAGAAACTGCAACAGTTGACTTTGTAGGCCAATCGATGAACCTTCTGAAAGAGCCCTTATGCCATCTGCTATGCGGTGGGACCATGTTCATGCGTTTGACCATGGGAGCAGTGGGAGACATCTGATTGAGAAACTGTGGATATCACCCACAACCACTGGTCTGTAGACTACAATTATGTTTCATTGTCTCTATTCTACTCCTCCAATTTCAGCTATTGGGTCCGCCCAATATAAAGCTCGTTAGCAGAGCTGGTAGAACCAGTCATCTGAGATTCTTGTTAGATCTGGGAAAAAATGTAGGTTTTAAAAATAACCGTGTGCTCACTTTCGCGAGACCAGATCTTAACTTTCTGCAATATCATGAAGCCTGAAGTGTATAGTCATGGCCATGACTTTTCTCTCTGCTTAATTAAGAGGTTTCCATGGCTACCTTGCTTTGAGGTCAATCACAGTCTTTAATTACAAGACTGAAATGCAGGAAGCTCAATTACTGACAAAAGAGTCGGAAAGGGTTAGTAAGTTCTGGTACAGACCATCTACTCCAAAATCTCAATGTTTATATTTCAGTTTCTTTGTTTCTAATTTAGTGTATTGTACCCATGGTGGGTGGAAAGGTCCAATAGTATTATTACCCTTCGACTTTGGGCTATTGCAGCTGTGGAAGGTCTTCCTCGTCATAGGCTCTCGCCGGTGCCTCTGGCCTATAATCCAGGCATTTTACAACCAGTAAAGCCCTCAACTGCGGACTAAAATGCTACAGTGGAGCATGCTTTTCAAACTGAAGACTCTTGCGAAAGGCAGTCCATTTACAGGGAGACCAGGGTTCTGTGACCTGCGTCCTGCTGAAAGGGAAAGCACCCTCTCATTGCCTCTGTACATGACAGGGAAGACCTGTGTCCGGTGGCAGCTGTGAAAAAGAAAAATTTCTACTTCATCAACTTTGGTGAGCTTCAATAAAGTAGCACATAATGAGAATGGGCCAGATGCATGCAGTTAGGCACTTCTTGTTTAGAAAATTGAGAAGGTGAAATGCACAGGATGAGACGTGCATCAAAGCACTGCATTTCACAGCTCTCTGGTGGGATACTATAGTTTGCTTATGTGCTGGAGTTTGTGTCTGAGCCCCTTGGCCACAGCCCGAGGTCTATGCTGGGTGGTCAGTCACTGACCACTTGGACGAAGAGGTTTTGTTTTTACATCTGTAATAGTCATTATAGGCACAAATATGCATTTTCTTTACAGTGAAAAACTCTCAGGGCTTTTTACATTCATACTGAGTAAAAAAGTGTAAAAATGCGGGTGTTTGATGTTCCAATGCACTCTTTGCATTTGGATATACAACAAGATTTTAAGGTGCTTGATAGATTTGCAATCCAGAACAAACCAGCTCCTTCTTTGCTTTGTGGTCTGCTGTACTACAGACGCAAAGCACAACGTGTCGAAAGGAAATTGGGTGCCCTTGAAGACTTTAGAGTTGTTGATATATCCAATGCTTTACATGGGCCAGTACTGTCCGGTACTGAGTATTAGCAATTTTTTTATTTTGAGAGGGAGAGTACCTTCACTTCTTGGGAAAAACGTAATACTTTTAATTAGAGAGTACCGACACTTCTCAGAAACAAGCAGGTACTCTGGAACAGAGTACCTGCACTTCTATTTTTCCATTTCAAGCACTGGGTATATCCTGTAGGAAAGATGTGGTCTCCTCCCTGTGTTTTACACCACTAGCTTTGCTTGTGCAGCCACCATCTTTAATGCCTGCGCTGACACCACATTCTGTTCCTACAACCTGCAGTGGGTCAATTACACTGATCCTACGGGGCCTTGCAAGGACATGGTACCTGCCATGCTATGCCACTTAGCAGACCAAGCTACATATGCAACAGCCTGCGTGGATGCCAGTGCCGGACCACAATCATCATGTTTTGATATTTACACTAATGGCACTGCACCAGGACAACCTATACAACACATCTGTGGGCAGTAAAGAAAAGCACTGAACGTGCATAATCCTCAACGCAGTACCCTGGGTAAGGATCCTGTAACAGAGAAGGCCATTCAAGATTTGCCCCTTCATCTTTCTTGCGCCGCCAGTGCAGATACCATCACTTTAATTCCAAAATGCTTTAAGTTCAAAGCACCTACGACCTGAGGCTGGGGCGTCTGATAGCCTGTCTCCAGCCATCTCAGCAGAGGACTCTGTGCGCTGTTAATAGGCGCATTGTTATGGCGGGGCTCTCTTTGCTTCTTCTCCCCGACACTCCCCCCTCTCTTGGAGTGCTTGCTTAAGTAACTTTGCCCGACACTGCCCTTCAAAGTGGTGCTCCGTCCAAGAGCCCCGTAGGGGTGCCCCGCTACTCACCGGGACACTTCTGCACACACAGAACCGGTGTCTTGTGATGAGGTGGCTCTCTGCTCTCCCCAGACGCCACAGCCCACCCTTTCGGTACACTCGCCCGGCTGTTTGCGTCTCTTTCTTCAAAGATCATTATGCCACAATTGAATCCTTTGTTCAGCCCTAAGCCCCGCGACTGCCTGCCTCGCCGCAACATAAAAAGGATGCGGAACCTGCTCTTATAACATCGTCTAATCAATTGAAAAGGGTTAGGGAACTACAAAAAAGCAGAGTGTTCCCTTGTACGGCACATCAAAGGGCGGCCATGTTCCACTCACGGCTCGCGTCAGTACCATTGTGGCCGGTATTTACATAAAGGCGTCCTCTTCATTACGTGGCTGCCTGTGCGAACAACACTAATTACCTTTTGAGGCTTTCACAAACCCTAGACATTTTTCTTCTATGTTTAGAGTCCCATCAGAGCAGAGCGGGTCTGCCATGCATTGAGAACAGCAGTGAAAATAATGATTTGATGTTTGCTGTGCAAGGCCCACCTGCCTTTGTACACAGGAGCCAGAGAGGCAAAATGACAGACGCGCCATTTTAGAAAACAATGGCGTCGAGAGCTCTGCAAGAGCCGGAACTTGAGCACACAACGACAGCCCACTCACGTGAAGAGCCTCGACAAACAGAGGGGATTGTGTCACATTGTGGTATGATGGTGCCATAACTGAGGACACACCACAAGGGCAAAGGCCAGAGGTGTGCAGTGCTGGCAGGCAGATTCCCAAGGTACCTCATTATCTGCTCGGTGGGAAAGTGATTTTAGAGGCAAATAAACAGGAAAAGTATTTCGAAGGAAACATTCGAGGCGGATGCTATTCGCGTCCACACGTGCAGAGCACAGAGGATTAGCGGACCACTGCTTTAAGCACGTGGCCACCCAGCCTGCTTACAACAAAGATAAGCATGAATAATACAATGAACACGTTCAGCAAAATCCTGAATTGTGCTTTTCATCTAATGGCTCTGGCCAATTTAAAAACAAATATTATTAAAAAAAATGCAGACATTCCTGACAGACAACAGAATTCTGTTCTTCTGTACTCAGAAGTTCGCACCAAGATTGGTCCTGCGACTACAAATATTGGTGATGACATCATTGATGAAGACTGTGGAATCACGTTGGCACGGGCAGTGCTGAACCACTGCACTGCGTTTGGCAGCTTGGGTCATGGAAGTGGCCTGAAAGGAGCTTGGGAGTGCCCAGGGTCTCTCAAGGTCGAAAGCGAGGCTCCTTATCCCCTTGAGTTACTCAAGTGACCTTTGACTGTGACGGCACGTGGAGCAAGCTCAAACACCTTGACACCCATAATGAAATGTTCACAAAGTGGGACTCTAACAAGATTGTGCCTTTGCCGGACATGACGTATGACAGCGGACTTTATTGTTACAAATTCTTGGTTTGAACACACGCTCAATCTCCAGGGATATGGCATATTTTTGCTTGTCAAAACACTGAGTGATTTGTAATACTTTTGTTATACTTGTGTAGCTACCCCCTTCACAAGTTTTACACAGACCACAGAACGAAACACATTATTCAGTGTCGACATTTTCTAACACGTATAAGAATGCACTAAATGGCAACCATAATTTGTGCTTGTTGTTTCCGGCATTTATTTTTGAGGACTGGCACTTATTTTTCTGCCTCAAGCATTTATTCCGAGCAAAAGACACATATGGGAAAGACGGATGAAGAGAAACAACAAAAAGCGTCACAATGGGAGAAAGCAGAAAGGTGCAAGAGTGCAATGAATGCAACAGACACTTCAGTTTTATCTCAGCCCTTCCGTTATCCATATCATATGTGTACTTCTCGTGACACTGGTTCTGCTGTTTGACATGGAAAACACATTTTGCGTTTTATATCTTATCTGAAAATCATTTATGAGGAAAAACTGTATCTATTTGAACTATACAGCCACTCAGGTTCTTTCATTAAACACATGGTCTCCCTGTCTTAAAGCTTGGAAATTGTTACTCGGCCCCCTCTCTCTAAAATGCACATACCTGGTCAAAAGCTCCTATCTGAAACGTATTTCTCTCTCCCGCACGCACGAAAAATGCGTTCTTTATGTTGAGCTCGGGCCAGCCCAGGAAGGCTCGACTTCCAGGTATCGCACATCTGACCGTGTCTAGTTTTACTGCTGGCTCCAGATTCATCTTTCACGCGCTCTTCTTGTCAGGGCCCTGCCCGCCCTCCACGCGCTCTCCTCAGGTGACAGGCCGAGCCCGCCTCGAGATGCGGGGCGGATAAATCTTCCTCCTGATTACCGGCCACTGGCACCACTGCCTGTCAGCAGGGCTGGCTGCAGACGCAGCACGTCAAGTCATGAATGTGGAGCATTTAGACCACCGCGTGCCATGTGCCGCCTCAGTGTGACCTTTCACCCTACAGGAAGGTCCGCACACGGACACTGTCGCCGAGCACTGAACGTGCCTCCGGAAAACATTATCCGCAGCTGACAACTTTCCCACCACTGAGAGAGGCAACTCCACGTCACATAGAATCAATTTTATCAACGTGTTAAGTTCCCAGGTTTAAGTGAAAAGCATCAGTCAACATCCCAATAAAGCGCGTGGACGGGCTGCAAAGTGTTCAAAGTCAGGTGGCCAGCATATGCTGGCACCTGTGGGCACGAGCTCACGTCAAACCAGGCTTGGAACGCTGGCTGCCTTTGGATGTGAGGCTCAGGTTCAATGTCCTCTGCACTCTCCACAAGACCTACGGACATTGGCCAATTCATTTAAAAAACATAAGTGCCTGGGCCCAAGATATTACACATCGGTTTATCGCACCAGCACAGCCCGCATGTCACTTTAAACTGCAGTTTAAAGTCTTAGTTTTATTAATGTTTTAAAGACATTTTAAATAGCTAAATGCACCACTAATGAACTCTGCTTAAAAATACACACAGAACGCCCCCATGCGGTGGTTTCTCATAAACACGTGCTGGTGTTTACAAATGAAGTGCTGGTGCAGAGCAACGGCGAACATCAGAACAAATTAAGCACTGTCTATATGGGAAAAGGACTAGTGTACCTTCAAAAACTAGTACTTCTTTTGCGCAACCAAGGGAATCCTGTGCCATGTAAAGTCGCAGCTCAATACCAACAAACCCTCAAAGGGGGAAACACAGAAAAAGGCTGTGGAACCATATGCATCCTGGCCTAAAGCCAGAACCACATTGCATTACTGTCGGGAAAAAAACAGAAAAAACAAACTGTTTGGAATCTCCTACAACTGAATGGGATGCATTTGAGGTCTATATTGAATTTAACTTGCATATATATAGTGCTTTCTACCCTTGACAAGTTGTTGAATTGCTTTACAGCAAGTGCCCACTAGCCGGGAGCCCAAAGTTAGTGGCCAACCCATTCATATTGGGGATTAGCCTTGTGGCCTCAATGTGTATTTACTCCAGTTTTTTAGGTATATTAATGACTAAGGTGTGGTAATTAAAGGGGTTATGTGGGACCAAATGATTGATGATCTAAGCATATCTGATTGGGGCTCACCTCTCATCATTTAATCTAATTTCTCCGTCAGCACTATATAGGGCACTTAGAGCCATATGTACAAAAGCTTTTTCCCATAGACACAGAATGGGTAAAATCCTTTCGTACATCTGACCCTTGCTCACTTACAGCACTCTAAAGTAACCAAAAGGTTAGGTGTAGTGCACTATAAGGCTCTTTAATAAATAAATAAACATACAGTTCACCTGTTCCAGATTACCTCTCGAATTAACTACAACTACTATAGAAAGTTGTCATCAGTGTGCTCCTACATCAAGAGGAAAATAGATTGTGACTAAAATTAAAGCATGGTGTGAAATTAGAACGGGGTAAATGGAAAACCCACAAGTTTGTAACAAACCCACACATGCTGTGATGTTCTAGAAAATATATCTTCTACACCAGCAGACGATAGCACATAACTTGGTATAAGACCTATCCTTCCTGGGTATGGAGTTCTTGAGCCAGCCTAGATTTCACCAGTTAGTGGGGAGTTATGTAACTTGTTAGGTAATGTATATAAACTTGCAAAAAATGGGTAGATAAAAAAAGTTTCCCATGTAAACTCTAAAATGCAAAGGCTGAGAATTCTGATGAAAGGTTAATTTCACACTGAAGTTGTTCCTGTTCTATTGTGTTTTGATCATCTGTTCTTAGAGAAGTTGGGACAAACCACATTAGTATCTGCGGGGTCAACTTTTTTGAAAAGTTTGAGTAACCATTTTTGAAATTCATGTTGCCAAACAAAACGGAAGTTCACGAATTTGCAGTTTTTTGTTGCAAAGGATGGTAAGGCAACCATTTTTAGATGCTATTTATGACATTTTTTAGGAACCATTTATGAGATACATGGTGCAAAACAAGATGGAAGACGTTTTGCATTTTGCTCTTTGACGCAGGGAGTCTGACACAGAAGATCGATAAAAGGTGCAAACTCTTTTCTGCATGTCCATAGTCAGACTGACATCATTATAATTGTATGCTGTCCGAGAAGACGGCAACACACGAGAAAACCCTTTCCTGGGTCCCAAACAGGGGGGAAAAAGGCTGGGAGATTTTAAAGTCCAGACGAGGTGAGATCCGGACATCCAGTTAGGGGCCATTGTTCAGCGAGGCTAGCAAAGTCTGCAGGCGGCTTGAAAATCTGTTTTTCCTCGTTTTAATAACATTAGAATTTGAGCCACCCACCTGGCACTGGAAGCAGTTTGTGCATTGGATGGTTACAGATTTTATGAATGGATATTTTTTACTCGAGGAAGGTAAAACAATCCAGGCTTCAGATCACGGTAGGAAAACAGCTCTTTTCATTTCACAGTCAGCAGCTTAATTCCTCCTTTATCCCTCTTTCCTGTTCTCAGAACTCGATAAAATGAAGGAACCCCTCAGACTCCACTCATCCTCTTAAAAATAATTGCTTTTCGATGGTGCCCTTTCACTTAATTTGATTGTACAAATAACTTTCATAGCAGTGGGCCGGCAGAGATGGTATTTCCCCTGGAAGGACATGTACACGTTTCATAGCACTGAAGACCCATGAATAGGTTAACACGCATCCAACACATCACAGAGGACCCATAGAGTTGTGCATCATTGTGTTCACAACAGCATGCACGTCTAATTACGTGCCACGTCCTCATCTACCAGTATTTGTGAAACAGAGCATTGCACATACTTAGAACACAGTACACACATATATCATATAGTTGTCTAGCAACGAGTTTACAACATCATGAATCTCTAATTACACACCATGTGCAGAACATCTAACTGTACGTGTTATACAAAGCATTGAACAGACATAAAACGCAGCACATAGGACCAACATAGTTGCGTCTCAGTGTGTTCACAGCAGTATGTGTGCCTAATTACATGCCATGTGCTCATCTAACAGTATTTGCAAGCAGTATTGCACACACATCCAACACGGCACAGATATACCTTACAGTTGGGTATGAATGCTTTCACACATGTGTGCATTTCTAATTACACGCCAGGTGCAAAACATCTAACAGTGCATGTTAGACAGAACATTGCACATAGATCCATCAGAGAACAGATATACCATGCAGCAGAGTATCACCCTACTCACAACAGGAAGCAGCTTTAATTACATGCCATGTGCACACCATCTAAAAGTACGTTAGACAGTGCGCTGCACTGTTGCACGTGGTTATGTAGCAACAAATTCACAACATTACGCTTCTCCAATTACTTGCAATCTGTACATCAAAAAAGTACATATAAGAACAGTGTATGCACATCCAACACATCACAGCTATATCATATAACTGGGTATCAACATCTGGACGAACATACTCTCCACTTACCAGGCACTATCATACAGCAGAGCACATGAAGACAGAACGTTTAACTTACACCAAGCACAACACACATGTGCCATCAATTGAATACTATACACCACAGGAACACTTATAACCACACATTGTTTTATAAACACATATAGTCGGAGGACCATGGAGATGCCTGCCATCCTAGAAGATGTGTAAGGGATAAGGGAGAGCAGCACTGAGAACATAGGCCGGCTATTAATTCAAATTGACATATTCACCTAAGTTAAGAAATTACTCCTTCACACTCACAGCCCACCTTCAGGATCCAAATCAGACTACGGTCTCTGATGGAAGCATTTCAACAGTTTGGAAAGTAACCTCACGACAGTCGAAAGCTGTGTGGCGGTATGCCAATGTCAAACTCTGTGTTGTACAAGCGCTGTAACATAACACTATGTACACTTGCTCTTTCTTGGGCACTCTCTATGCTGCTCACAAACTATATTGTGCATCTGGCAACTGAATGCTAGATAAAGGAATGGCAACTTTTGTCTTGCTGAGGATTGTGTTAACAGATCTGCTGTTGTAATAAGTTTTGATTTTTCACTTTGAAATTCACAGTTTTAACCAATCAAAAATATGTAATTCTGGACTACTTACATACACTTATATAATGTGGGTGGAATCCCAGATATGCTCTAAAAGGCCCAATAAAATAAGAAATAACAATTTTTCAATTCTAATGCCAGCAATAAAACAAAGATTAGTTCTGACAAATTTCCACATGCACACTAGCAAAAGATCCATCATAAATCTGCTGATCGAAGTTCAGAAAGGTGGATGGTACATTATCGTACAACATTTGTTGATACCAAATATGCTCTCAATCCTGAACGGCAGCAAACAACTTTAGGTGGCAATTTCGCACAATGTTATTTTACACAGTATATCAGTTATTCCTTGGTTGTCACTCACCATCATCAGTGTCAGCTAGGATCACCACTTTGGTACTGGGGAATTCCGAACCAACCTGACCACCCATGGGCATGCTGAGCGTGACGTTGAAGGTCTCGTCTTCCTCGTAAAGGGAGTCATCAATGATAATAATGCGGCACGTTTTTGATGTCTCGTCCTTGTCAAAGCGAATGATGCTGGTGTGGTCCTCAGGGCGGCTTATGTAGTCTGAATACGATAATACAGATGAAGGAACAGTTCCTGAAGCCGAACCTGTAAAGAGAAAGCCAGAGACAGTGGTATTGATTAGGTTATGATAAATGAGAGCCTCCAATCCCCGTAGAAAAGCCAAACTCTTATTTCCTTAGTACAGACGACGTGTGATGTCTGTAGTCACCTGTAATAAAAAAAAATGACATAGCTGCTCAACTGTAATAAATTATTACAGTTGAGTTCTTATGTCGCAATGCATTTTGCCGGAGTCAGCAGCCGAGGGGACGGACAGGACGAGGAGCACAACTGAAGCTGCAGTTTAAACAAGAAAAACACAACTCAGCTTCTCCTTCTTCTGCTCTGTTTTTTTTCTAGATAAACAGTGATTAGCAGAAAGGAGACATTTATGGCAACATATTTATTTTTTGCATGCACGTTATTATAGGAAAACATCTGGCTACATGTTGTACGTGTTTCTGAGCTACAGCATTTTTAAAATCTGACTTTTATTAAACTATCTAACTGCTTTGTTGTGTGTTTAATTTCAGACTACTGATTCTATTTCCATTCTATCCGAGCTCGTTCATAAGAATGAACAGCACACCAAGTATTTAAGAGTTTTGTGGGAAGGTTGCTGATGTGCCCACATATTATAAGGAGCAAAGATCCCACTGCCATACATTATAAGGATTTTTCAAGTCACCACGATGTTCCATGACCTTATAAGTGACCTCTACCTTTAACCCCATCATTCGGTATGGTGATGGAAAACCTTGGTGACTTGCAATATCCTTATTATGGACAGTACATGGACAATTTTATTGCATATTTAACTTTTTGGGCAAAATTATTTATTTTTCATCTCAAGTTACGCAAGGAATCCCTGTAACGTGGCTACATGCTGGGCTTGCACCAGCCCTTGATTGGTTCAAGTCCAATGTTCATGGGAGTTTGTACAAACCAAAAAGTCTTGACTGCACACTGGTGGCCCGAGCTATGCTTGGGGCATGAGATGAACCAAATGTAAAGCGCCTGCTGGAATGACTACGCATTGTCATTAGGTGCACTTTGTACGTACCCTCCTACAACTCAAAGTGGTTCAAGAGGAAATAGTTAATCATTTTTTTTAATGACTCTATCTGCACTAAAATGACCACTTCAGGCATGAAAATGATGAGAACGAAACATTCTTTTCATAATGAATATTGATAGTTTCAATGAAACAAATCAGAACATTAAACAGAAGCTGACAGCAGATAGGGACCCCTGGGCACATTTGATCTGCGCAATCCGCTACACACATTAAACTGTTAGTGTCCAGCCCAGTCTTCATTCTCGCACGCCTATTACCCTACTGTGATAACACAAAAGATGCCATTGAGAAATCTATCTGCATCTCTGAAAAGTAGACTGGAAACATTCAGCTCCACGGTTTTCAGCTTGTCTGTGCCTTTACAGGGGCCGCCCATAGGCAATTCATTATTTCTGCCCAAAAAGGCGTATCCATTAGTTCAAATTGATTCGTTCAAGTCCTCTCATCATGTTTGTGGTGCCTAAATATTAAATTATGGTATTCATTGGAGAGCGCTCTCCCTCCCTAAATAACACTTTCCCTTGTAATCCGATGGCTAGCACATAGAAGTCCTGTCTACTCCTCTGAAGGGAACTACTGTTACTGGTTGCTGCATTGTGTCTTTCTCTGGAAGGCAAATAGGTGCACTTTAAAGCACATGGGGTTTAGGTGCAACGACTAACCCAATGCGGGAGCTAGATGGTTGGTGAATATGGGTCAAATAGTTTAACTGCTCCGATTTAGTGACTCCAAGAGATTTCATGTGATATTTTACTGAGTCGAATGCAAAGGTCAGGAAAATATCTCTTCAAAGTCAACCTGAAATGGTTAGATGGTATGATGGGTTCACCATATTGGTTAACATCCCTCTTATTTTGTTCTCGATTTGAGTGTTTGCCAACTCATATTTGCACGTACTTAATTTGTTTCTTTGTATTTTTTGTGTAACCATGTTATGCGGCTAGGATCGATAGGATAAGAAATGATACTTAACAGCAGCCCTGCTCGACGGCACAGACAACTAAGAATCACCAGTCATGACTATCTCTTCTCTCATTGGTGGGCCTAAGTGTCAAGGACATTACTACCTATGTTCACTACTTATTGTGAATATTTGCTACACAGTCACTGTCCTGGGAGGTGACTGGCAGGTGATATTAAGAAGATACCCGACGAAAGAAAGAACAAGTGGAAATGCTCATCTTTTAAGGATGCTGTTCCAGTATTTCATTCACACTCATCATTTCTTTGCCATTCTAAGACCATCATTACCAGTCATGTGGATCAGAATTGCTGTATGGAATTCTACTCCATCTGATCACGTGTGGGCAGCATCTGACTTGATTTTACCAGTTGATAATTCTAACTGTTTAACTCACATGAGGCAACAGCAGCCAAGCTTTGCCCCCCTGCTCCAGGCTGACATGTTTTTCTGGCACAGGAAGCATACAGGGCTGGACTGACTGTACCAGGCATCAGACCTTTCCCCAGCAGACTGGAAGGGTAGGGAGCAGTGCTTTTGTTACTGAGTGGCAGGTTTTGTAGCAGTCAGCAATTTTAAAACCACTGCAGATTTCCTTGTATATCCAACAGTTTTCAGGCAACAATAAAAGTGCCAAGATAACTGTGGTGATTATTATGCTTGCTGAACAGGGATTGGGGCTTTGTCTAGTGCCAGGTTTGACTCATCTAAGGTAGTGCTGAGGGTTAATATGCCTTCTGCACAGAATGTGTACTATGCAGATCATAGAACAGTACTTTATGTGCATAGCTCAGTGGGTTACTGCTTTTGACACAGAGATCCCTTTGGTACTGTGCAGTCCATAAATTACAATCATAATCTAGCACAGTCAGCTATGAACTTCCATTAACCAGCTGACTGCAAAATGCATGATACGGGTTAGAAAGTTATGGTTTTTTCCAGTCTTTGCAAAGTCGACCCTAACCACTGTGTTACGTTCTGAATCCTGAGTTTATACTTCCCCTGACAAAGTACTCTTAAAAATGCCTACCAATATGGATGGGATGTGAATCCTACACCTTTTAGTTTCCTTTATCTTATGAAATATTTTCTATACACTGATTTGTACACATATGATTCATTGTCTCTGTAAGCGTGTGTGTGATATAAAGTAGTCCAACAACCTACGCTGGTGGGAGAGGCGATAAAACAAATGAAATACATATGAGAGAGGGCTATGCAGAAAGGAGAGGCACTATTGGAGGGTGATGGTGAGGGAATCATTGAAGAGCCCCAATAAAGATTGCAGTATAATGGTGCACTGTAAGGTCATCATTTACTATGCTTTAAAAACTAGTGCAACTGAATATATAATGAAAAATGTGTTGTAGAGTGCACAGTTTTTTTCCATTTTTCTCAAATATTCTTGGAGGAAGAACCCCCTAAGCCCTATTGTAGTCATCAGGCTCACTCACTATGCACGGTATGGGGGCTGGTCTGACAAAATTTGCCAGGGCTCCTTTGGGTTCCCAGTCCGGCCCTGGAAGCATGCAATCCTCCTCCCAGTTACAAATATCTATATTTTTCCCTTCCTTAACGCTCCCTTCATTCTCACTCCAGAGAAACCCCTCTACAGGTTTGCCACCTGCTCAGAGCAGGGATAAAGGGTGGTATATGTGTGTGTTAAACACCTCGAATTAATACACTGTAATTCTGTGTCCACACAGTTATTCCACATTCCAAGGGGTTCAACTTGTAACAGGCGGAACTCCATGCAGAGAAACCTGCCGGCATCTCTGCATGGAATTTCACCTAACTTGTAATCAGAGCCTATGTTATGATGTCTTTCTATATACTGTTTGTGAAAAGCAGCCAAAAGATAAGTCTTGGTCAATGAGACATCGGGTACCTCTATATGGAATCAACTCTGTTAATTCATTTTAAATGTACACTTAAGCAAAATAGTAAGAATGATAGGCTGGCAATGTTGGCGAGGTATCGAAATGAAACAGAGAAATTGTGAGGGTTGAGCAGAGCTCATGCTGGCTGTAGCTATAGGGGCATCTGAGAAGAGATACTGAAGTCCAACCAGGCAGCAGACCGGAGCCTAGTACACAACAAAGATGCTGACAAGCCTTGTTATCCGCGGTACCTGTCTGATAAAGGAACAGTCGGCCATTGAATCGGGACTTGCTGTAGCACTCCGCATGCCTTCCTTACCGCGATAACCGCAGGAAATGGGGAAAGAAGCTTTTAGAAGAAAGCCTGACGCTGTACTTCAAAAACACAGGCCCCACATCCGAGCCCCAGCTCCTATTTTTCCTGCTCAAGGAGCGTGCAGAATGTTGCTATCACAGACTGCGATTAGCTGACAGACGTCTTCGACATGAAAAAGTATCCTTCCGCCACCCTTCACATGTCACTGGGCTTGGCTGACGGCCAGGGGCTGCCTTAACGTGTGTTTCACTTACAGTGCACCCACCCACTTATCTTTATTAAATCTCTGCTGTACCGAGGTTCACTGAGGGCGCATCAGACGCCACTGGCTCTTTTCATGAGACCCTTGTGTCAGTGCCTACGTCATGTGACAGGCCCTCTTCAGCTGCGGTCAAGCTTTAATCAGTAAGTCCGGTCCCTTTGGCCTTTCGGGCAAAAACGTCACAGAAAAAAGGACTTCCATCCAGCTTTAAAAGTTAAAATATTAAAATGTACTATAAAAAGCCATAAGAATTGTAGGGGGATTCATGTGACGCCTAGGCCATGACTTGAACGTGGAGAGGTTAAAGTGCTGCAAGAAAGTGCTACAATAAGGAGCTGCTGGTGGTGGATGGGGCAAGGGGTGAGGGACTGCTACAGACCCATTTGAGCGTGAGGTCAGACTTGTGGGTATCTAAAAAAACATAGGGCCTGATTACAACTTTGGAGGAGGTGTTAATCTGTCCCAAAAGTGACGGTAAAGTGACGGATATACCACCAGCCATATTACAAGTCCATTATATCCTATGGAACTCGTAATACGGCTGGTGGTATATCCGTCACATTTGGGACGGATTAACACCTCCTCCAAAGTTGTAATCAGGCCCATAATATAGTATTTGTAAAATTAAGCATTTGACATTCCTTGCAACTCTCATGGAGCCTTCCATCTTGGATCCCGGATTTGCTGGGACAGTCCCGGCTTTTCAGCAGCCGTCCCGGCAGATTTCGGAAACTTGGCTCATGTCCCGGTTTTGGAGGGGGGTCGACTGAAAATAGTGAGAGGCACTTTTTTAGGTGTCCCAAAGCAGGGCTAGTTAGCAGTTGTTATAAGTAAGCAAATTAATTACAGGTATGATTTTTTTTTTTTTTTTAAACATTTTATTTATTTTCTTAGTGCCTCTTCTGCATTCCGATGTTGATTATAGCTGTCATTCTGCGACGCTCCGTTGGTGTAAAAATGTAGTCCTTTTTCTATTTTCGGAAAATTGGTATTGGTGCTCAATATCTGGTCACTCTACATCTTGTGGATCTCCATTAGCTTCCACTAGCCACACGCCTCCTGCTGGTGCCCTCTTTTTCTGCACCAGCTTTTACTTCTGTTAGTCTACGCACATTCTCAATGTCTACATAGGCAGTTTTTCAATATTGCTGTCCTGATGTTGGCAGGAGTTTCTTCCCAGCTACGTAGTGGAGCTCTCCTGGGTTCTCTTCACAGTTATTTAGGAAGAACATAAACCAAGGATGTTTACTGCTCTATCTTGTTCGTGCTGCTTTAGCATTCCAGTCTTTCTAAGTGTAGGATCAATGTTGGGTAACTCTGCGACCCATAAATGTCATCACAAGTGTAACATTTAGCTTCTGCTTTAAATATAAGCAATCTAATAGTCTATTGTAACTGTGTTAATTAAAGGGGCCAGCCAGTGAACGATTTCACTGTACCTCTCAAAACTCAAGCAGACGTCATTGAACAAATGAGTATGTAGGAATGCATGTTGTTGGTGATCGTTAGTGATGCAAGAGTGGGTAAAGAGAACAGTTTTTTCCTTTAGAATCCATGACCTTTAAGGACCAGGATGGTACTTTTTCCAGTGGTGGCTGCCGCCAGTCTAAAGTAGTGGGGTGGAATTAGGGAAATATTAAAACAACAACAACAACAAAAAACGTACCTGTCGCTCCCGATCCCACTGCCAGCCGCCTCCATCGCTCATCTCTTCCCGGCAGTCACTGGTGCAAAAAGCACAGGCTCCCAATCGAGATGCTGCTCTCATGCTATATCCCAAGCATGAGAGCAGCGCCAGGATTGGACTGAGCGGGCTGGTCTGATGCTCGCTCAACACAGGGAGCCTGTTCCATTTCTCCCCTGTTTGTGTAACAGAGCTGGGCTGGAGAAATGTAAGTGCACCTGTCGAGCTGACCAAACCAACATGCACACTTTACAGTGCCCACCACTCCTCCTCCCTGCTGTGACCCGTCCCATCCCGCCCTAGACTTCCATGGCTCAATCAGAAGGAAAAATAGAATGATAATACATTTGTTTTATTATCATTTTATTTTCATTTGCTGGCACTGAGCGAGGGAAGGGAACACTCCTCAGCTATTATGGAGGAGCCGCCCCTGACTTTTTCAGATCAAACTCTACACCAACAGGAAGTCCTGGTCTACCCTGTGCTGAGTTCTTGCTCCACTCCAGAAGAGGCACACTAAAGGACGGATATTCTTTCATCCTATCGAACAGGATTCCTCACTAGTTATAAATGGCAAATCGGACTACATCAGCATTGATGATGCCTTTCCACAGAGGCTTCTCTGAGCAATAATACCAGTCTGAGTGAAATGCAGATGTTGTTGGGCGAGTGCTCTTGCACGGCACGGAATAAATTACTAAAACCACAGCAAGGGTGCAAGAGAACAGTTTCCAGTGGTGGCTAGACCCACAGGAAAATGGGGAGATTTCTTGAAATGCTTTTGTCTATAATAGGCCTAAGATAAGGCCAGTAATGTGAATGACCCTTCCCAAACCATACCACACCTATGCAGGCCACAATCTGTCAGGGAATCCTGGCCCCATCTCTGTATGGACCAGTCCTAGCCACAGCAATTTGCAACACGTATGTCAAAGAAGCTATTTTCCTCTGGCACTTCTGAAATCTCAGTTAGTGCTAGACTTTCTGTAAGTGTCCTGACTCTAAGATACCTCCTTGTGACAGGAACTGGATTATGGTCTTTTGACGGAAGCAGGTATCACTCCCATTGTCCTTGAGCTCATTGACTGCAGGGGCAGGCTTTCCACAAGCACTGGAGGTCTCATCAATACATTTCTGTACATTAATTTTGTTACTTAGTATTTTCACTGCAGACTCCTTCTTGGGCAGACTTGTATATCGTTTAAGAGAAGGCAGCACATGGTTTCTTAGTGTGTTCCAGAGATCAATGCATCCAAGCAAGGGAATGTAATGAGCCTTTAGAGGTGGTCCTGTTGGCCTGATGCCTTGGAAGTGGACACACTGCTCTTTAACCCTACCCCTGCATATTGAAGACAGGCTACAGATACAGTGCTGCTGATAAACCAGTGACATTAGAAGATCTATCAACGGTGCAAATAACACAGACGCGTGGGACAGCAGCAGTGTTCAAGAAGGATCTTTCAGTCACAGATAGGCATTCGTGCACAAAAGTTTTAAATTGCAGATTCAGTGTAAGTGTGACATAGGAAAGGGGAGTCTAGAATTGTTTCAGATGATCTCAGAGATGAAGGGCAATACATGGTAAATCCAGGGTTTATTTGAAAAGCCTGCTGATGTCCAATGCAACCAGGTGAGATGGAAGCTTCATGGACTAGTCAAACACTACAAACTACCTTGTGTGACTGTGTTAGTACCAAACCCTATGAGCACCAATAGGAAGGGGCATCTTCATCCTTTTCCGACAAAGGTGGACCTGTACACAGGTGAGGGCAGGCCCTGTGCATCTATAGAAAATGGTCAACAAACTGGGTATTGGTGACATCTGATTACAGCATTCAGGAGAAAACAAAACCGAGTTATGAAGTACTATATAAAACAAGTTATTGCATTAACCATGGACTTGCTCAACTCTACACAAGTTTTATTTACATGACTTGTGGTGCAGAATAATGATACAAGTACCATTAAGTTGTGGCATGGAGTAACTCTTGTTGTTTACAGTGCCCAGGAACAGCAGGTGTGCGATATTAAGTATGGTAGGAAAAGCAACGAATATCACTCAGGGCCAGACTGGGAACTCAAAGCAACCCTGGCAAACTTTGTCAGACCAGCTCCCATACAGTGCATAATGAATGCAGTGAGTAAGCCTGACAACTACAAGGAACGTTTGTGGGGGGGAGAGGAGGGTTCAACCCCCCAAGAAAATTTTTGCAAAAATGGTGTATTTTTCATTATATATTCAATTGTATTAGCTTTTAAAGTATTGTAAATTATTACCTTACAGTGGACCGGGATTCAACAATCTTTATTGGGAGTCTTCAATGATTCCCTCACTATCACCATCCGACAGCGCCCTCCAGTCATCTCTCCATAACCCCTCCCTCACATGTATTTAATTTGTTTTATAACGCCTCTCATACCAGTGTAGGGTGGAGCCCTTTACGTTACACTTTCAAAACTGCTGCATGGCCTCCACTAACAAAACCAGCCCCTGCGCCTCCAGCCTCAAAGGGAAACGCCCAATGCCTGGTAGGGCCAGTCCAGGCCTTGATATCACTGCCGTAATTGTTTCAAGCAAAGAATAAGGACATGCTTTAGTGGAAATCGAAGAGTGAAAAAGCCCGGCTGCAGCCAACCATAAGCAGATCCATGCTGCAGATTCCTGTTAGGAGTGACTGCAAGCTCCGATACACTGGGAAATATTGAAACTCTTGGAGGACATGCCATCCCTCATGGGGTTGGCTGAGTCCTGGCCACTGGTATTGTGTGTTAACCTTTGAAATCTCCAAACGAGGACAATCAATGGAACTAGGTTGAAAGAATCCAAAGCAAGAGATGCCATGTTTGTACGAGGCCCCATTCAATAGTGTCTGCCACGGTCAGTGGAGAGTGCGGAAGAAGGATCCTTCTCAAATGAACTTCGTCTTTGAAAGAAGGAATTGGAAACACTCAGTATCTATATGTTTCAGTGACTATAAAGGCCACACAGGATGGCCGACATTTATGAGGTGGCCAACCACAAACATGTTCGCTTGCTGATTTCCATTTCATCCAAGGCATGGCCTCTACGCTCAAACAGAGGAAGCTCTTTATCATAGCTGATTTTTACTGAGCGTCCCCAAAGACACAAACTTTTATGCCACATTTGCCAAATCCAAACCTATTTTGCCTAAGCCTTGGGGATCTGAGTTTGAAGAATGCACATATGAGCAAATGGGAAGATTCTGGGTTTAGCCTAACGTACACCTCGCATTCTGGTAAGTTAGCTCAGTTGACAAATGCCTTCACCGCAGTGAAGTCTGCACAACTTAATGGTTAAATGTTAGTGTCTTAGCACTTCCAGTCAGCTCTTCATCATTCAAAGATCGAGTACAATATTATCGTATGAAGGGGTCTGAATCAGACATTTTATTGCATTGCTAGACTTAGATTATTAAAATTGGTTTACTTCCTACTCATTAGTTGGATCCATTTTTATGTAAATCGAACATTCTAGACTGACCTTTTCCTTCATTTACAAGTATGCATTTCTTCATTAAGTCAAACAAAAACAGTGAGAATTAGTTTTTTTAGCTGGATTGTTAGGAGGTCTTGAAATTGTGCAATATAACTGAAACTCGAGAGAAACATATAACTTTGACCGTGTTTCTTGACTGTAATACAGTGCCCAACACATGCCATTCACATAGAAGTGTCTAAACTACAGCCTGTGACATCCTCCTGCTGTGACCAACTTGCCACTTGAGTACAATTGTAAAAACAAACTCAGTCAATCGGGGTGAACATGGGTTGGACAACTGACTGTCCATGGATTGTGAAGAGAATTGAACGGATCGATTAAGTCCGCCTTGTGCTGTTTCTCACTTGAAATATTTAAATTGGCTGATAAAATGAATTGCAGTTTATTTATCAAGGGCTGAGATGTGTCAGTGTACAAAATGCCCTCTGCCAATCAAATAGAAAAATCATTTTCACCTTTGACTCTAGAATGTACTAAAGAACCAATCTTTGCACTGACCACAATACCTGTGTTTATGGAACGGCTGGACATGTCCACTGATGTACATCAGTGACCAGCTTACATCCTTATAACGACTCACTCTTCTTCTCCGCAGCACTTCTAAACCAAGTAGTATGTGTAGAGTAAAATGGGGGTCAAGCTACTCTGAATGCTAGACTGCGCAACTGACTCGTTCCCGGGCCATGTGAAAGAAGAGAGGAAACTTCATGACACATGGATTACATCTCATTCTTGGTTTGAGGAAGAGGCATCCTACTTTCTTTGACCCTCGATCTGTATAGTGCTATAGTTACCAAAGAGATGAACTGAAGAAAGTGATGTAGAGAAAGGGTGATGGGTCACACAAAGAGAAAAAGAGCACATTGATGTCACCTACAACATTCACAGACTGCTCTTACCTTGATGTGTGGAACAAATGACCATAAGTTCTTGGCTTACATCTCCAGACCTTAACACAGGGATCAAAAGTTCACCAATATCCTCCTCAATTTTGTACTCTGCACTGGGAATGTAAACAGTGGATTCTAAAAAACGAGAAAAGATGTGACAGTGATTAGCCAGAGAGAAGCTACTTCTAGACTACAGTTCAATGCAGCAATCTAGACCATACCACTCCAGGGGCACGCTGTGGTCTATTGTTGTACACTGGCAGATTGCTGCACAAATGAGTTGTGTGTCTTCCAGTCAAGTCAATTATTGCTCATCAGCTCAACATATTCTGCTATCTCAAGTCAAACTGAGTTGATGCCACTCTTTTTTCACAAACCTTCCTTCTAGCTTTGTTCTTTACTTACAGGGCCTTTCCAGTTTGATTCTGATACCAGGCTAACTCCTTATGTTTAACATTCTCTGAAACTACAGATTCACGTATTCACATCACAAAAATATTTCACCTTATCTGATGCCTACACTAGTTATCTTTCTTTGGTTTCTTGTGCAACCTTTAAATATTAGTTAGTGTAAATTAGTTCTAGTTCTCCCACCCCATACGCTAACCAATTGCAGTGCCTGTAACTGGAGAGGAAAGCAGCATACATGCATCATTATTATCAATAATAATGTTCACTATGTTCAGAAGAATAAATGTTTGTAAGTGCTTTTTTGCACAGTAACATATTCACCAAAAGCTTTGGAGCAGTGGTCTCTGCAGACGTGTTCTTTGGAAAGATTAATTTTGAATTATCTCTCTGAAGTCATGACAGTGAGGTGCAGAGAGGCAAAGATTCTCTTTTGGAGCGTGTGTTCTCTGCAGCCTGGGTGTCAGAGGCTCTGCTGAGCCTATGCTTCTTGTGCAGAAGCAAAACACCAAGGGACCAGAAAACACACCCCTGAGACAGTGACAGCTAGCAGCAGGGGCAGTAAACACGACTACTTGCTGCCATTTATGGCTCTGATGTTACGCAGACAGTGGGAATAGGAGTAGGAGGAATGGGAACAGCTTGACTATTTGACCTGGGCAGACCCTACATGAGAGGAATGCTCAGAACAGCTAAGGTCAGAACCAACCTCAGCATGAGCAGACAGAAGCCCACAATGCACTACAGGGGAGTCACTCAGTGGATGCATGGACATGAGGTACAGTGACATTGGAGGCTTCAGTGACTATAAAGCAATATATAAATAAATAAATGTACAAACAAATAAATAAATAAATAAATAAAAAGATTCTAAACAGTCTGCTCTCTTTGGTGCAAGACAAAATGTCCCCAGTGTTCTCTTTGAATAACAGACAAAGTGCAATGCATATGACTGACAGCATTTATCATTAGATGGAACGCAAAATAATGCATTAATACATTTCTCGGACCCACTATCTCCCTCGCATTAAGACACACAGTCTATTGGTTCATGTACATAAACATTTCAACATTCTGGTGAAGAAGCTGGGGGTTTGCATGCAGCGGACAAAGCACTATGGAGAAAGGAATATCTGAGGCGCGGGATGGTGCACCATCAGGGCCGGACTGGGACCACCAAAGCAGCTCTAGCAATTTTGTTGGACCAGCCCGTTGGAGGGGCAGTGTGAAGCACTGCTGCTATTGTTACTGGAGGCCAATATTGCAGCACAGCTGCAAAAACGCCCCCAGTAACAAAACCGGTCCCCACAGCTGGAAAACTGCCCCCACCCATCCACCCTGCCGGGGAAATGCCCGATCCCGCTACGGCTAGTCCGGCCCCGTGGACCATATACAAAAAGCGGTCATCAGGCTGCTTAGCAACGAGCTCTACTACATACCATCACCCGGATCCACAATCTCAACGGTGGCCACTTCCGGGAACTCCAGGGCGCCCATGACGGGGTCGGACAAGATAATCTCGAAGGTCTCGGAGGTCTCGTACTCATTGTCCGTCATGATCCTCACCCGCCAGCTGGCCGTGGTCTGACCAGGGTTGAACTGAACCTGTTTCTGAGCCTTGCCTTTGTAATCTTTGTCTTTTTCCGCCGTGCCATCCTTTGTCCCGATACCTAAAGGAGTAATACATTTTTCATAAAACTGAAGGTGTATTGTTTCTGACCTACATACAGAACTTTCACATTTAGCAACTTTAGTTTACATTTCTATTTCTTTCCAAAGTTAACATTGATGTAAAAGCCAATCATTTACTATATTCGGTGTTTGACATTAAGAGCTAAAGAAACAAACACAGTCTTTCATTGAATTTCTTCATGTCCTTCTTCCATTCATTGTTTCTGTGTGTTGTTTCTTTCATCCTCCCTCCTTGACTCCCCTCCTGACCCATCAACCACTACTCACCTTTACTTCGGTTCACTGCTGAATACTTTTTATCTTCTTACTGCAATATTTACACGTCATTTTTTCCTTTATTATTTCCTTAAACCCTCCCTGCCTCTCAACATCACTCTCTTTGTTACCTAGCTCCGAGGGTGGATGTAAGCCATTCGCTCAAAGTGCCTCTGCTTAGTTATGTGAAATTTCAGAAAATTTGTGTGAATGTTTGCTTAATTACACAAAATGTAAAACACGCGTGGCACTATATTTTGCCGTGAAATTAGTGATTGCATGCATTTTCCACACAGGGACATATTTGATGTTAAATAAAAACATTAGTAGTCCCGCAAACAGCAGCCACTTGAATTTCGGTTGCTCGTGTTGCTCCTGGGCACTTGTGCTAAATTGTTGCCACATATACCTTTTAATTACTCCAAGAGGCCTAATAGCGTAATTTCAGAAATTTTGCGTAACATGTGTAATACAAAATCACTGACATTATGGCAATTTACGCCAGTGTAACAAAATTTTGTCCAACCCTCCCTTCTTAATTTTTCCATGCGTTAACCATCGATGTGGGTCCTTTCTCTCTTTACCCACCTCCTTCCACCTACCATTGTTATCCACTTCCTTTTTCCTCCTCCCCAATTCTTTCTCTTTCTGTTTTCCTCCCATCCTATCATTTTCTTCATTGGCACCCTCCTTCTCTTCCACGTTATGTGATTTACCTTCTATCTTTCTGGACTTCTTTTCTTTATTCCTATCTCATTTCACTTCCTTTCTGTCACCCTGTCTTCCATTCATTCCTTCTTAATTAGCTTTTCTTTCTTCCTTTCTCCAATTTCCATCATTCTTTCGTGGCCTTTCCTTTTGCCGACTCTCGCTTCTCTCCTACCTTGCCATTTCTCGCTCTTTATTTCTTCCTGCTTTGTTTGGCTACTACGTTTTAATTTTTCTTCCTTTCTTCCTTCCTCACTGTTCCTTCTTCCTTTCCACCCTGTCTCGTTTTCTACATTCTCCCTACTTATTTCTTCTTCCTTTCTTCCATTCTCAAACTTCCTACTTCCATTATTTGCTTTCTCCTTTGCTTTCTTCTTCTCTCCTTTTTTCTTTCACTCAATCTTTATTATTTCTTCTTTTCCTCCTTCTTTTATTTCTCATTCCTTTGCTTCCTTCTTCATTTTTATTCCTCCTCTCTTAATCTCAGTGCTGGCCCATTGTTTTACTCTCCAGTCTGTGAGAGATAGCCTATCATTCTGAAACATGTTGAGTATTCCACTCTTTAATTTTTTGTAGTGTAATAGTGAAAGTCTACAGAGGTATCATGCTACCTTCCACCTTTGCATTTTTTCCTGAAATATCGCCCTTGTTTTTCATTCTGTGGCCCCACCGACTGTTTGTGAGTACAGAAGCAGTGTTTTTCCCAAAAGACGCAGGAGCTGTGGTGACATTGTGACCCAAGTGTCTTTGACTGATCACAAAGCCGTCCTATTGACTAACATAGCCTCATTTAAAATATAGGAGCTATCAAGGCATTAAGTATGTTCCCATAATATTGACGCAACTGAGATGAACGCAACAAAGAGCGATGGATCTCTGGTAATGGTGGTTGGGTGTACCCATTCGGTGTCTACTGAACTACATCTTCTTTCTCCTTCTTTAGCTGCGTTGAAATTCACATGGAAGAGTAGGGAGGGCGTGTGGAAGGTCCACGGGCTGTGGGAGGGGAGTAGAATTTAGGTGTTCTTTTTGTTGCTTTTAATTGCTCATATTAACGGATTGCCAGCAATGCTTAATCTACAGCCATTCATGAGTGTAAGGACTCACCGTCACCATAGTACAACCTTTATTAAAAAGATCTGATTAAAAAAATGCAGGTAGTAGCCACAACGCTGTTTGTGATGTGATATTATATCAGAAGACAACCTCCACAGCACTTGCTCTCTGTAAGCCTTGTCTGCTTCACCTCTGGCAAACAAGGGAGAGTCAAGGAAACAAAGGGCAGTCTTAGTTAACTTGTACAACTAGTACCAGGTATTCTGTGCCAGACGGCAGAACATGTAATCTCACCTGGGAAATTGCTAAGTGCTCCCTGTCACCAACAGGATCTGGAGCTAAAGTCAAATATGCTGTCTCTCTCTGGCTGCAATTGCCCACCGAGATCAGATTCAAACAGAAGGGAAGATCGCTGTAGCAGTTCTGAACTTTGAACTCTATCTTGTCCTGACAAAATCCTGTTTACAGCGACACTGCCTCTAGATCACGGCATAAATTTGGGCTTTCACGTGCAATTGTTGGAGCTAAAAAGTATGCACCCCTCAATGAAAGGAGGAAGAATACCACAGCATGCTCCTCTTCATACTATCACTACATTAAATATGAGCACCCATAGGCCTAGATTTACTAAACGTTGATGGGCGCTCACGCGACACTGGACAGTTTTGTGTTGCACCCACGGGTCAATTTAATTGTACGTAATTTGACGCAAAACTTTGCATCAACTTATACCACGCAGGCATCCAGGCAAAATGTTAGCAATAAAACCCCACCATCCATCCGCCACAGCTAGTAAGGTACAAGATGCGGTTGATCCTCCGTGGGTCATGAGAGTGCTGATGAAGCCACCATGCTTCTCACTGTCCTGGGGAACCTCTCGGAAGTCATTACCGGCTCCAGATTTCTCACAAGACCCTTCTGACAAGTACTCATTTGATCTTTCATTTGCTTTCACGCTTTGACAGCCCAGAAGTGTTTTCCTTTCCCAGCACAAGGATAATAACTCTGTAATATCAGGTCCGATCTCTCAGCTGCCTCGGTGATAACTTGTTTTCCTTCAAAAAGGCCCCGATAGCTTCTAGGTGTGAAATCAAACCCGGCGTAACCCCGTCCCCGCTCACACTGCAGCGCCATTTATAAACGCTCCATTAGAGACACCGGCCATGCCCCCGGATAAGGTATCAATCCAAAAAGCCGGCGCTCAAAATGGGCCTCTGTTTGTTTGCCTGTTTCTAGGATAAAGTAAACTTAGCAATACTCATTTGGTATATCTTAGGGACCAAGAAAGGCACAACTGCATCAAAATAAACGTGTATTGTATGTAACAGCAAAGCATACCAATTGTTTGGTGAAAACGCGTTCTGTGCATTTTTTTTTCAAAATTATCATGAATTCAGTATTGGGTGCCTGAATTTGGAGGCTCTATGCACCGCTTCCCAGAAAAAACACAGAAAGGAATATATAGCAGCCATTTGTTACATTGATGCCAATTATCCAGTATCGCAGACTGTACACAATCGATGGCTCTGAGAACCTCCCTTGGCGCAGGGACTATACCCAGACTTTTGTCCTCAGAACTCTGGGTACTAGAATATAATAAAGCCTTCTCTACCGATTTGGGCCTTAATACTTTAAAAAGTTGATTTGCTTCTGAGGTTGCTTGCCGTTTGGCTGGACTTTTCTTAATTCGGTGCCAAGACTGCTTTGCATACAGATGGCTCGTCCTATACTAGAACAGGTGAGCTAAAAAGCAATGGAATGGGATGCTACCCAAAGAAACTCCCAGTGGTTAAAATATATTGGCTCAGACACCTCCATCCATCACTTTTTTTGTTATCTGAGACAATGTTGGACTATTCTGCAAAGAGATCTACAGTTGTTGTATATGTTGACAATGGTAAAAGTCTTACAGCCCACTTCTCAAGGGGCCTAAGTCCAGATGTGATAAAGGATTTTGCAGTCACAAATACTGAAATTCGCAAGGTCACAGGGTTTGGGACCGCAAAATGTTTTTGTACTATTTACTGAGCCCCTTTTGTGAGTCATAAAAGTTTTTTCTAAACCGTCAAAGGGTCTTTGAGACTCATTCCGAATCACAAGTACAGGGGGCATGAAACTAGTATTTTCTACCATTTGTGATTTGCAATGAAATGTATCAATGTCATTCAATATCAGTGAAAAGCTGAGAACATCTCAAAGGACATGGCAAATACAGTGATGGAGGTCTGCTGTTTATTGCCGGCCACCTTCCCTGCATTTTTTGCCAATCACAAAGGGACGTAAAGAGTGATCTGTCTAATTAATATTGATTAGGCAGGCCGTTTTGTGACTCCCCTTCCAAATTGGAATTTTGCAATGAGACCTAATAATACGTAGTCACACCAAAAACCACATGCAGGTCTAAAAAACCAGGTGAGCAACTTGCATCCACTATTTGTGACTTGGCTCCTACTATGCCCCTGATTTCTTTATCAGTTGCGTGGCACTTTTATAATTCCGGCTAGGTTTATGGCTGAGAATAGTGTTCACATGTAACATACATTTTAAATAATGGTTGTGAACATTCTGACTCTCTTTACAAGAAGCTGCTGATTCCTTAGAAACGCCTTTACCATGAATATATGCCACGTCACTGTCAGTGGTGTAAAGGGGCACATACCTGAATTATACAATGAAGGTATTATCACATTTCATTTCAAAAGAAGAAACATATTTAAAATACCCCGCTCACAATTATTTTAATGTATTAAATGGTTGACTAATGGTTGGTATTTTAGCTTATTTAAAATGTCTTGTCTGCACCTATTCTCCTGATACAAGATCTTTACTGACATTGTGAGTTATGGAATCTTAAACAATGAGGTACAAAAACTTTGTGCAGAGATGGGGGCTGAATAAACAGTGTTCGATCAATGACAACATCTACCTGCACATAGGATTCAGGTGCATAACTCAAAATCTGGACAGTTTGTGCAACACAGCTCCATCGTCCAAGGAAAGTGTTTTTGCCTTATGCTCTTAAAGATAAGAATTCCATAAAATATGGGACACATTTTTGCACAAACCCCCCCATGTGGTTCTCTCTTGGTCATGAAACTCACTGTTGTTATTTCCACCAAAGACAGCAGCATATTTGCAAATCCACCTTGTGGGAAGAATGATTAGCTTGCTACTTCCACCCAGTGCTTGGGGTGTCGTGCAAGGGTCCATGCATCTCACTCAGGGCTACTCTTGATCAAGGTGCAATGGTGAGCACACTGCCTCAATGTTTCAGTGATTCTGATCTCTGATGCGGATTGATTACAAGTTGCGTGCCACTGCATGAGGTGGTAAATTAACATGCAAAATTTACAATACCGTGCAATAACATTGCACTAGTAACGGGCAATTACAAGTCGAACCCCACGGAATGGAGAGCTACCATGTGGGATTTACTGGTCCTAAAACCACATGGCAATATGGTTTAAGCAAAGGTTTACCACCTGCTCTGAGCAGGCATTAAATGTTTGTAGAGGCCTCTCTGTGAGTAGGGAGGAAGGGGGTGTAGGGAGTAGTCGAGGGAAGGGACAGATAAGGCCTGGTAGGGGGGAACATTGTATGTTCCTCCCTTCCACAAAAATAATTGATGGATGAAGATTTGCTCCCGTGGCGGCCACACCCACATGTGATTTTACCACCCAGTACAAACTGGTCTGGTGTTCCAACACTTGAGAAAACCAAATGTAGGATACTTGCATGTTCACTATCAGGTGGAGCGGAACCCCATATGGTAATTCGGTTCTACCTGACTCATAACCAGGCCCATTGTGGGAGAAATGGTTCTCTGCCTTGATTTCACAAGTTTTGGAATAGGACTGACATTGTTGGCAGAGGCCAATTAGCAAGTCAGCCACATGACGAGGTGGCCACTTACCTGCTCCCTGTGCCAGCAGGTGCCAGCAGAGCAGTGTGAGGAGTCATCAGGGGACAAGTAGTTATAAAATCAGACTTTCATCTGTGATCAAATATAAATAATATGTTGATTCCCTAGGGAGTACACTGATCTCAAAGTAGTCATCGCTGAAGTGCCTGTCTTTCTCCTGGTTTGTTCAAGGTCATCTAAGATTTTGTATTGGAAGCATATGTCCTATAAGGACCTTCCTGTGATGGAGTAAGAACAAGTCTGTCTTTTAATGTGGAAGTACTAGGCCAGACAAAAATGTTCGAATAAAAGCTCAAACTATTGGACAGAGAGGGTTATACAGTGTATCAGGGCTTCCTCCATCGGTAGAGGAGGCAATGCTCGGTTGGAAAGACCTATGTGGATTATCACAGTGAGACAAGCAAACTGTATAGAACTTTCCTAAAAGGACGAAATCATTCATATGCCAAAACAGGGAGATAATTTCGGGACTGATGGCCCAAAACCTGATGAGCCCAACCACCACCAGGGGTGCATTTAATGAGGGTCTATAGTTTAAGAGGAAGAGTGCAAGAGAAAAGTCCTGGATTAAGAAAAGCATTCATCCATTAGGAAAAGAGGCAAATGTTGGCCCGTTTGCTTTACACAACGTAGCGTCTGGTCCTTTGTACTATTTTGTTGGCTTCATTGGTAAAAGGATGTACTTGTTTTCCAGTAAGGTCAGGAGTGATGCAGTGGCTTCCTTTCACATAAGCAATGATAGAACATGTGAATGTTGCAAACTGCGCTAATATCAGTGGAGAGTAGGCGGGTTCAAATAATGTTCGAAACCCAATGAGCAAACATGAGGATGAATGAGTCAGTGATCCAGGGGCAAAGCCAAGTGGCAGCCATAATCACCAGACAATAAATTCTGTGCATAAGTCACAGTCTTACGAAGCATAACTGTGATGTATTGCTTTCAGTGATACGGCCACCGCCATTTTGGCGGTCCTGCTGTGGATAGCTTTAATTGTCTGCTGCACACAGAATGTAACCAATACTTTGCCTTATACTTAGAGAGGGCTTTGTATCTCCCACTTGCTCATAATTAGATGCCTTTCTTATCTATTTATTTTCCCTGCTTTTGGTTCAGTGCCATTACTGTCTAATCTTGTGCTTGTTCATCCCTTTAGCATCAACGGTTTCACCCTGACTTTAGATTAGCTGAGCGTATCCTTCCACTGCTGGCCTAAGGGGATTATTTTTCATTTTGCATGCTCCTGTGGCATTTATCTTTAGCACCTCTTGGCTGTGCGTGTCCTCTTTCTTCCTCTCCCTCTCCCCCTCTCCCCTCTCTCTTCAGTCATCCCCGGTATCCAGCTCCACATACTGCCTTGTGTCACTCTCCTTCCTTCTCTCTACTCCCTCCCTCTGCGTTTCCTAGTACTCCGTTGACACTGAGGAATGATACCACCCAGAGTCTCCCTCTTCCACCACCTGACTTGCCAATACCTCTGCAGAGCTCGGCCCATTGGCTGTCATGGTCCACTTTCCCTATTAGCTTTGCCAGTGCTTGTAGAACTGCAGCATAAACAATGGCAAAGTGGTGGGCGACCATCCTGGAATCTTATTCTGTATAGTTACGAGGTGGCTGTCATATTGTCTCTGTACACGACACAATGAATATCTTGGGACGATATAAGAATGCTATGTTTTTGTACTCCTCTCCAGGAGTACTCCAATTTGTAAAATATAATCACACAAAATTTAGACCAGATGCTAAATCTACCTAATCATATCATGCAGAACTGTGCATTTCTACAAATATGTTTTTCTAAACAAGAAACATATTGTCCCTCTCTCCACAGCCCCAATAAATACCGGGCATTTATTACTTGCCACCCTAGAAAGGAATGTATTCCTGCTTTATACAGGGTTGCATCTGCAGGGATTTCCCAAGATGGGAAACTATCTCTAAAAGAGGTGTATTAAAACCCACAAAAGTAGACGTTTCTAGGTGCTGATCCACTTCTGTTGTGGGGTCCACTATGATAATACTCCTTGTCCACCTCCAACTATCATTTTAAGAGGATGGAGCATCCACTATCCAATTGGATGTTCCATGACCAAAACTGTACGTTGCAATAGTGAAATTTCACCGATTCTGGTTGGGAATCAAGATATGGAGTTTGCGATTGCAAGCTGTTTTGTTGTGAAAAATAAAGTTGTGAGCTACAACCAATGTTTTTGGAGACCTGGACTCAAACGGGTGGAGGCACCAGAGATAAAATGGCTTAGATTTCTTATGGATTGTGCAGGTGCTTGCACAGTACTGCCTTTTTATACCCTGCGCCTATGAGCTTTTGTAGTGATAAGTTAATTAATGCAATACTCTATGTCACTTTGCGTCATGCTGGAGTTCTTGCAAAAACTTAGAGTATAACATCCAATGTTTCTACTACGTAACCAGTAATTATGTTCTAATTACATAACACAGACAATGTCAGAACTTAAGTGTGAAATTAATTGTGTAAATGGATAAAGGAAAAGATCACAAGCTGTATTTTGTGAAAAACAAAAGTTTGGGCCAGAAGTACTAAGCTTTTTTGTGTTTGCAAACTGGCCAATTTGCGGAATAGGCCCGTTTGGGACCGGAAATAAGTATTTTGGTATGCATGAAAAACAAACTGTGATTTGGTAACACGTTACCGAATTGAAATATTTGGTATTTGAAAGGGACATCCCTTGCAAATACCAAATCAGAATGGTATGTATAATTATTTTGTGACACAATTTCGGTCCTAAAACATTAATACTTTACTGACTACAAACGTGCAGTGGTAACCCATTCACAAATGAGATGGGGACTCTTTGCGAGTGTAAAAAAAAAATGGTTAAGAGAAGGGATGGCACCCCTGCATCTTGTTAAACAAAAAAACAAAAAAAAAAGAAACTTTTTTTTTTTAAGGCATTCCAGTTTCCTTTAAGCAAAATGGGCTGCATTAAAAAGAAATGCTTTATTCAAAAGCAGTCACAGACAAGGTGGTCTACTGATCCAAGAAGGCCACCATCCCTGGCAGCAACTCCTAGTGGGTCACAAAATGTGACCTACCTCATTAATATTCATGAGGTAGGTCAATTTGCGACCCATTAGGAATATAACGACTCAAAAAGAAAACTTTCATACATTTAGGATAGCGATTATCAAATAGCGATTCAGAAAAAAAAACGCTGTTTGGAATTTGCTATTTCAAATGTACGTACATCTGGCCGTAAGTGAGCTAAGACCAGTGTGTTTAGACACCTGGAATCACCAGAGACGAAAGGCCTAGAATTATAAAGATTTGCGTCAGGCTTGTAGGATGCTGTGCAATTTAAGACTGCACCTTCGGGCTTTTATATTGGTAAGTGAAATAACTCAATGTTTTGTGCCACTTTGTGCCATATCAACCTTGATTTTAGTAAGTAATCCCCCAACGTTTCTATAACCCGATTCGTAATGATGTCCTTTTGGGATAATCCAGACAAGTTCAAAAGCTAAGGGGCATATTTATACGATGTTTGCGCCGAATTTGCGTCAAAATGTTTTACGCACATTCGGTGCAAACCGCGCACCATATTTAAACTTTGACACCCAAGCCCGCAGACGTCAAAATTCCTATGTGCGCGTCATTTTTTGGATACGGGAAACTGCCTTGCGTTAATGACATGCAAGGTAGGCGTTCCCGCCCAAAAAATGACTTTAAGGCCTGTGCGCCTTATTTATACTCCTGCGTCATTTTGACGCACAGGAGGGGGCGGGCCTTAAAAAATGGCGCACAGCCTGATGTGCACCCTTTTTTAACACCTGGGTGAGGGCAGGCGTTAAGGGACCTGTGGGCTCACTTCCGTGCCCTTCCCTGCCCCCAGGGACACCTCCTACCACCCTCGCCCACTCCTGGAGGTCACCCATGGATGGGGGTACCATCCCAGGTAAGTACTGGTAAGTTGAGGTAAGTATTTTTTTTTTTTTTTTTAAAGTGGCATAGGGGGGGCCTAATTTGGGCCCCCCTACATGCCAATGTGGCCAATGACCATGCCCAGGGGACAGAAGTTCTTTGGGCATGGCCATTGGGCAAGGGGGCATGACTCCTGTCTTTGCTAAGACAGGAGTCATTTCAATGGGGGTTGTGCGTCAAAAAATGTCGCAAGTGCGGTTTGAGGCATGATTTTTGCCTCAAACCTGACTTGCACCATTTTTTGACGCACAACCTCCATTCTCCCCTACGCCGGCGCTGCCTGGTTTGACTCTTTTTTTTTACTCTGACCAGTCCGCAGCGCCGGCTAACGTCATTCCTTAAATAAGGCGCCCGCATGGCACGTAGGACGTCAAAAAGTATAAATATGGGCCTAGGTGTGAACTTAATTCCTGCAGAGAGATGAAGAAAACAACAGATGTAAAGTCCTTCTTTAAAGGCCCTTTGATAGCACTGGGCTACTTCATCATTGATGTTTTTTTTATTTTGTGTGTTTGAAATTACAGTTAAGAGGCAGAATGCAGAATATGGGTGCCCTGCAAAGCCCCTGAAAGAAAGAAATATATAAAGAATGCGATCTGTTACTCACTGATGAAGGATGTCTCTCCCAGGTAGCCCCTGCGCTTCAGGGTCACTTCCAAGAACTTAGAGTCCTCGTCAACCAGAAAGTAGTCTTTTTCCAGTGAAATCCAAGCCCAGTTCAGGCGGAAAGGTTGTCTCTTCAACTTGTTTCCTCCTGTAATTTATAGGAAATAGAAAAACCCAGGTCACTATTATTGTCACCTATATGCAGCTGCTTTAAAAATGATTTGTTGGTGTTATTTTGTAATGCTAAGGATATTGAGGAATCTTCCATGTGTAAACAACCTGAAATTACAATGTCAAACAGATTCAGGTGAATTAGATTTATAGACAAACAGTGGCAAAGCCAATTACATCTGATCTTGCAAGCTAGTACAATAGTTATTTTTATATTGTTATTGCAGCCATATGCTACAAAAATAAAAAGGCAATATAAAGAAAACATGATGCTACCTGAACGTGGTGGTAATATGTGTGGCTGGGCAAAGAATTCTGCTCCACCGACGGAGTACGTGGAGTTTTCCTCACTCCACACAGTGAGGAGTTCTGAAAAACTCAGCGAAGTGATGCAAAGTTGAGTTTTTTCTCTTGCTTGCGCTCACTAACCTTAAGTTGGTGAGCGAGAAAGAGAGAAATCGCTAAGTTGGCCAGCAAGATTTCTGAACACGAGCAGTAGACCACAACAGCTCCGGATGAGAAAGCTGCCACTCGCATTGTGGAAGCTGCCCCTCCAGTAGAAAATCTACTCAAGCAGCAGAAAGAAGTTAGCTCCCTCTGGAGCTCCGTGTAATGCCGTTTACGCTGATTTCAGCGTGTGAAAAACTGGCACGGCTTACCCAAAATCCACCACTCGCAGAACTCTGCGTAGCTTGGCAGAGTTTTTTCAGAACTTCACAAATTTCTGCTTAGCAGAACTCCACAAACTCTGCCCAGGCCTAGTGTTATGCTTGTAATAAAAATGTTTAATTAAAAAACATTTACTATTGCTTAGATTTTTAGTACAGAAATATATTTGCTTCCTAGAAGGCAAGTTTACTTAGAACCAGAACAGGTATGTAAAGTTTATCTGTATTTTTTTAATTATTTTTTTGTATTGCGTTGGGCTAGTCACTCTAGACCAGCCTAAACAACAGCTTGGTGTGTGAAGAAATAAACATGCTTTAATGTAACATAATAATGTGCTGTTTGCGCAAAAGCAAGCAGTGACTATAAGAATGAAAAAGCTGGTGTCAAGGCGGAAGTGCATAGACCACCATCAGGGATTCCCTGTCAACATTTACTAGCACTGGGAAAGCCAGCCAGTGTATCTGGCCTTTGTAGCTGGTGTGATTTTTATTTTATTTTTTATTGGAAGGCTATGACACAGAAATTATGACATGGAAAAAAGGAGAACATGTGCCACCTAACAGCGGCCATATGTGTGCAACGATGTATTTTAAAAATTAACTATCATATATCATTTTAATAGACAAGTCCGGATGCTTTCTAGCAGGCAGGTATACTTAAAACAGGTAGAGGATCCCTTTTTAGTTTGAAAGCATAACGTGAAGCAATGATTGTCAAAAGTGCAATAAAGGTTGTGTTAACTCTGAATTACTATACCCTGAAGAAATAATTTGAACTTTCAAGGAAGATGAAGAAATAAAATAAAGGTAGCGAATGGAAAAAAAGCATTGGTAAAGAACAGTGTTGGTCCACCAGTCTTTTTAGCCAGATGTGCACAAATGATCAGGCAAGATTACCATCACTTAGTAAGAAAGAAGCTAATGGCTAAAGTAGGTGACCAACTGTCCATGGTCTAGGCTACGGTAGGCGTAAGTTAATTAAAAATGACAGGTAAATAGACCAATGGATAAAGAGGGTTGCCCAAAGCACCTCTATGTATGCATTGTTTTTTTATGATTTTCGTTTCTGTTTCATTAAATTAGGCTGGCAAGAGACCCAAACCTGCATCTCACCAGAACAAACAATTGAAACTCAAAACAGAAATGAAAGCTGAAACCAGAAATAAGGGCAATAACGAATGACAAATAAGGGGTGAGTTTAAAATGGCACAAACTAGTAGTCATTGGAACAGCGAGTAATTAAATAAAAATAAAGAAAGAAGCGGAGAAAGAATATAAGTAATGGTCCGTCCGTAAGCGTTTTGAGGGGAGTGGCCGTTGGGAATGATGGGAAAAACCAAAGTCATAAATTAAGAGTTTTCACACAAAAATGTAGTGACTTCCCCACTGATTATGCTCCTGCAACTTTAATCGCAAAATGTTTGGCCTATGTCTGCATATGGGGAGGAAATTGCTCAACATAACTCGATATTTTGGAAATGGCGGTAAGTGTTTCTTTTTTTATAGAAAATATGTTTTCCATTTGGAGAAAGAAAATATAGAAAATGTAAAATGTTCGACTGTGTGTGTTACTTCTGCGAGTTATCTGTCTTTACCTGCGTAGATTTACGAGGTGTAACAAACCAGGGCATTTTGTGAATCCCGAAAAAATGATGAAATCTACGGAAAGCCTAATTATAGATCTCTGAGGAGTTGTATCCTTATTTTTTTTAGGGAAGCGGATTCCACGCTGTGGGAGTGGGGCCTTTGCAGGCAGCTTTAAAGAGTATGGGCTGCATTTAGACAACGAGGGGAAACAAATGACAGCTCAAAAGATGTCAGCTGGCCACCCTTCGGCGTGTCGTGTTGTGGAGTACCCGAGAGCTCCTGCGCAGTCAGAACACAGCTTCGCTAGCTACAGCTGAGGAATGCGCCGACAATGTAGTGAAGGACACTGATGTTTCTGTATAAACAGGAACGAACAGAGGGCCTCAGAACAGAAGGAGCCTGGATCCTCAACAATCTCCATAAAAAATAAACAAAAAATCCTCAAACTTTATAATTCTGGAAAGCGTTTATTTTTCATAAAACTACAGTGCATGTCCTCCTTGCCCCCTGTTATAATGCTCGACGTTTTCTTATTATTCGCCCCCAATAAACCGGACACATTCACACCTGAAGCAACGTGGGGCACTTCAGCCTCGTGTCTTGCTTACAACTGCTGACTATTCAAGTACGCCCACTTGTGTGACAATGTACACAGCTACAACTTCTGCTTGTGCCTACATTCACCGTGAAAGCCATGAACAAAGAGAGGAAGTGCTGGGACAGCCATTAGGCGAGATAAGGAGGCAGCCTTATGGCGCCACCTTCAGGTGCCACCACATTACTGAGCAAAAATCTTGCAATCCTTTCTTTCAGTGGTAAAGGAGCATTCCAGCTGCCAAAATACAATCTTACCTGGAGGGCTGAAAATCATTGCACCGTTTTGGCGGTGAAACAAAGTTTATTTCTCACAGTATATATTACCCTGAATTGCCATAACATTGATATTGTACCCTGTTTCTGTTTTAGAAAAATAAACAGTCGGTATAATTTTTGCCTTCTACGTCCATTCTAATACTCAGAATAATGCTTTTTAAATAGCGCGAGCTAGCATGGCTGTGGCCTTTTACTGCTGTTGACTATTTTGTTCTGCATAACTTTTTCCCCTTACTTTAATTGCAAACAATTTATTGCGATGTATTTTGGAAAACTGATTTTGATCAATGTTTTGCAGTTATTCCACCTTGCGTGGCTCTGCGTGGCTTCATAAGTCTTAAGTAATGTAATGCAGCTCAGATCTCTACGTTGCATTACTCTGCGCTAGGGAGGCTTTTCCATGTGTGTTTTGTCGGTGTTCCCATGCAACATCCATGGATTTTAACGCATTCCGAAATTTACAAGAACAGGTAAACTAGGGAAGGCGCCAGAAAGATATGACTCCCCGGAGAGGCGTAATGTGGAGAAATATCTTTATTTCTCCTAGTTTTTCCCTCTTTCTAGGTGTGCTGCATTCACACACACAAAGAGGAAAAAGTCTCTCAGGATTGTTTTTGTGCCGGAAGGTGCCCCTTGCTGCACAAAAACAATACTGCATGCAACTCAGTTACCCTTGCACCGCGGTGCAAGGATGTCTGCGTTGGCGCCAGGCAGCCAGAAGGGCATCAGCGCAGGGGAAAAGGCAGGAATGCGCTGCATTCTTTTAAATCCGTCTCATTCCCGCCCTTTCCCTGTCACGAAGCGCAGCAAGGTGACGCTGCGCTGTACTGCGTGACGGAAGTAGCTATTTGTATTCGTCCTCAAAAGGGGATTGCTCCGTGCTGACGCCTCTAAGTTTATGATCTTATGTTATACAAACCAAAAATAAAAAGTACAAGTAACGTGCCAGGTAATCAGTACTCGGTGAGAATGTGGCATGACTGCCGCCCCCCCCACCTCAAGGCGCTGTGATGGATGGCCACGCCAGATGACGGCTGCAGACCTTGCTTGACACAGCTCGTCCTCGACTCTCTTATCAGCTTCTCATCATTAGGCGCCATTTATTTCAAACCAAATTTGAACTTTAAAAGCCAAAACCTCATTAACCCGGACACCTGGGTCTGAAGACAGGTGAAATATGTGTTATTTATGGCTCATCTGTTTCCTGCAGTCAGTCAGTCAGCCCCGGGCCCTGGGGCGCGTGTTTACAGTTCCCCTACTGTATACGAGGCCGCCATGCTCCGCGAGGTCAGGCGTCAGAGCATGCGAGGGGGCATTCATGCCCGCTGTGGATAATTTATTATATGATACCGATCTTGGCAGCTACTTTATCCCCTGGTTTCATAATCATCTCTCTGATCTGGCTGGAAACATACTAAACTGAGAGGGTTCCGCATGAGCGACGCAGAAATGTGAAATGGGACCCCCTTGGGAAGGGGAGATGACGGTGTGACTGTGATGAGAAATGCAGCATCCTGCTTCATGCCTGCCAAGCAGAACAGCCACTAGCCTTCCAGCAACAGAGAACAGGCTGGTGAAATGTATCCCGACAATAATCAACAAACCCTTAAACACGAAGGACAAAAAGGACACGAGTGCAAAAACATTCAGGGCACACGCAGTTTTACAGCGCAGTTGTGTTGAACACACTGCAAATCTGTGAAATTCATATTCTGTGTATGTACACACACACATACCACCCCCACACTCAGGTAATTTCGTTAGACAGATGGGGACAGTGTCTGTCTATATGGTTCAAATCAGACTTTTAATTGAAAAGTCAACTTCTGCACAAACGTTTTCCAAAACGTTTTATCCACTTAAGGCTTTTCATGGCAAGTTTGGTGCAGATATGTCATGCTAGGGCAAAAAATCAAGAGGCCCCCAAAAGTGACATTTCCCATTTTATCTCTCATAGGGTCATTGGCTCATTGATACACTCTGAATGGAATTACACCAAACTTGGCATGGAAGTAGAACTTTACTCAAGGTAACCGGCAGGAGGCAGAGGACACACTAGAGTAGTGACTACTTCACCACAGTGTAGTTTTTAAATAGGCTGATTTGGCAGGAGAAAGAAACATTTCCCAAACAGGAAAATTTTCATTTAAGCAGTAAGTTTAATGCTGCACTGCCCTATTTGATTGTTTCTCTTCATAATTTTTCCCTCTTTTGGGCATTGTGTTTCATCCTTCTGTTTATCACACACTAATTCCCTCTCCACCGTGCCTCTCTCTTCCTCTTTTAAATTGCCCAACATCTTAAACCCAGCACACATGCATGCATATGTGACATGGGTAATACCTTATTACTCTTGGAGCATCCACATGCTGTTTTGCAGGTGTAGGACTTATATGTATATATAACCTTTATTAATGCATTTGTTCAATAAAAACAGTTACAACATCTTGTGCTTGAAAGCAAATGCGAGAGTCACATCCCTCCCCTCCATTACAGAAAGCATTAGGACTGGCCCTCTGCATGAAACATTACATGTGCCAGGTCGAAATACGGAACACACCCAACTATAATCAGAGTAATCCCCAGCTGACATGTCAGCACACTTATTCAAGACTGGTCTGCACACTTTCATGTTATATCATCCAGGCTGACCTCCAGCTTGAAATCACTATGTTCATTGAAAGAATTTAGCATTGCCCCCAAGACTGCCAAGTCATATGTGACCTTATCATCTGTGTGGGATAGCTGTATGTGCTGTTCCTCTACCAGGCCCAATCCCAAAACATCTTGTACCCACAGCATCTCCCTTGGGATCTGAGTTCCCATCCGACACAACAGTGCACTGCCCTGCCAGGTGCAGGATGGTGGCCCCCTCCATTCCATGGCGGGGACAACCCAGCATCCTGCTGGGATCTATACAGGTAAGCCGGGCAAGCAATATATATTTAGGTTGTATTAAATTAAAGTAGATTGATTTGAACCGATTATTGGAAGACACAGCTTTCACCAGTCCACATGCATGTGTCCATTTTGAATCTTCAAGGGCAACCCCAATATCCTGTTCCCATGCTGCCTTCGCCTTATACAGTCTTCACCAGGTCTACCTGGAGCACATTATAGAACAGGGAAATAAGATGTCTACCCTGCCCGCGTCGAATCAGCCGTCCCAGCACCTGTGATGGCGGAGGCATTGCCGGGTACATACACCAGAGTTCCTCTAAAGTGTTTGCTAATTTGGCAAATTGCAGGAAGCGACCTCTCCCCGTGTTAAAGGAGTCCTGAGCCTCCCGGAAAGTGTGAAAGACCTCCGCCGCATATAAATCCCCAGCCAAGAGGCATCCCCCTTCTCTCCTCTGCTCCATGGACATGTCAAGTCAAGGGCCTCCAAGTCCCAAGTAGATAATTTCCTGTCTAAGGGTGCTCTGCGTATCACTTTTTTCACCGCCGACTCCTGCGTAGTATGACAGACCAAACACGGTATTGTTGCAGCCGCACGGCCCCCCTCATTAAGATGTGTATCAGTGCTGATAATACCCAGAAAGAGCCGTTTCTCTCAGTTATCAGTGTCTGTGAACCATTGGCAGCATGTTGCAGATGTACTGCATAGTAATAAAGTTGTATATCTGGAATGGCCAGGCCCCCTCCTACAATCCCTTTTTTAAGACGACAGCGTCACTCTACTCCACCCTCCTGTCCATACTAAGAAGATAAGGAGACTGTTTAAAGTACTAAAAATGTGGGAGGTGGATTGGGGAAAATTCGCATTTTGCACCAGATCTAAGTGCCGGGAGGGAAGACCATCTTCGCACCACCACCTTCCCCATGACCGTCAACGGCAGGCTATTCCGAAATTCGGCTGACCTAGTGAGGCCCTGCACCACCTTCTCCACATCAACCTGCCAATGGTCCTCTTCTGTCCCGGTGAACATAATACCAAGGTATCAAAAGCTCTCTCTCTCCATCATATTCCTAGATCTAGCAACTGATTTAGTGGCAACCTAGCCAACCGTCCAAGAGACTACAGCAACATTTTCCTAATGTTGACACCCTCCCTTACCTCTCCAAGTGTCACAGCAAGACAGGTACTGCCTCTGTAGGTGTATGGACATATATCCGAATGCGCGCTGCATACATCAAGTCTTTGGACCTCATTACAACCTTGGCAGGCGGCTGAAGCCACCCGCCAAGGTTGGACCACCGGGAGGCCGCCAATGCAGCCACACTCCCGCCGCGTCCATTAAGAGATCCCCGCTGGGCCGGCGGGCGGAAACCTGGTTTCCGGCCGCCGGCCCAGCAGGGTTCACGGCCGCAGTACAGGAGCCAGCTCCAAATGGAGGTGGCGGTGTTGCGGCTGTGCGACGGGTGCAGTTGCACTCGTTAGGCTTTTCACTGTCTGCTGTGCAGACAGTGAAAAGCTGCACAGGGCCGTGGCAGGGGGCCCCGCGACTCCCCTTACCGCCAGCCTTGTCATGGCGGTTCAAACCGCCATGAAAAGGCTGGCGGTAGGGGGACTCGTAAACCGCTGGGCAGCGCTGCCCTGGTGGATTAAAACCACCGGGACCACTGTGGCGGGAAACCACCGGTCCCGGCGGTGCGACCGCGGGGCTTCCGCTGCGGTCGTAATTCCCTGTGAAGCACCGCCAGCCTGTTGGCGGTACTTCCTCCAGAACAGCCCTGGCAGTCTTTGACCGCCAGGGTTGTAATGATCCCCTTTGTGTGTTGAGTCCTTCACCCGAATAACCCAGGGTTCCAGCTCCCTGCATAGTAATACGACCAGGGGCTCAACTGCCATGGCGAATAGGAGCAGCGAGAGATGGCATCTCTGCTGAGTATCTCTCTCTCCACCGCTCATGCTTTCGACACCTCTCCTCCTACCTTAACGCAGGCCATAAGTCTGTTGTAGAGTAACTGAACCTACTCCTAGAAGACCGGACCGACTCCCATCTCCCGGATCACCGACTTGAGATAGTTCCACCCAACCATATTGAATGCCTTCTCGATTTCAAGAGACACGAGAGCCATCTTGAGGTCTGAGCCAGCTGTTTCATGTATAGTGTGAATGAGACACCTCAAACTGAGGGCCGTGCTGGGGGCTGGCATAAACTCACACTGGTCATCATAAATCAATCCCCAGATGATATCCTGCAACCGTGTCTCCAGCACTTCACAGAGAATTTTTGTTTCAGAATTGATCATAGTGAGTGGTCAATAGGAGGAAGGATCCTCAGGGTCCCCTCCTGGTTTCAACAGGAGACAGATTATCCCCTCAAGCATAGTTAGGGATAGGACGCCAAGTCTCTGTGCCTCCAAAAACACTTCCAGTTGTTTTTCCCCAACGGTATCCGAGTAGGCCTGGTAGAACTCAGCAGGAAGACGCTTCCTGGGGCCTTGGCTCATACAGAAATATATTTAACCAGAACCAGTACACATGTTCAATCTTTGTAGTGAAAAAAAACCTCATTAAATAGGACGTATGAGTAAAAATCCAGCTGTTTTCCTTTGCAAAATGATTGTACAACGGAATCTCGGTGGCAGTAAACTCACATTTCTTTGTTTAGTAGATTGCACTATGGTAATAACATGCAATCCGGATGCTATCAACAATGTTCCTGTGACCTGCAGTTACAAAAGCTCCTACAAGATGGCAACAGTATCTGAAGTCTGACTTTTCAGCATGTTAAAGGGATTGTAGCTCAATGTCCCTCCAGCTCCCCACCACCCCCACCACCTGTGGTCTGAAAATGTCTCACAGTGCAGCCCAGCATGGGGCTGGAAACGAGGTTACTTTGAAACCAAGAAGCAGTGCTGGTTTAAGCCATGATAGGAACACTCAGTGTAGAGCTAGCGCCAACGTGTTGGAGAATTATAGATTGTGGTCTCCATAAACACTCACTCACCAATTCATCCCCCTAACCTTAGCCTGGGGTAATTGGTAGGTGAAATGTGAGTTCCATCCTTATGACTGCGATAAGTGAAGTTATATATTCGTAGTGCTAATGAACCAACCAACACTGCAGAAGTGAAGAAACTAATGCCCTGCGCCCAGGAAATCATTGTAGGAGATCATCGAAATTAGGGTAATAATATGCTGTTCATCTGTGAGCACCTGTATCAAGGCCTTGATTAATGGTTGAAGGGGGGTCTAGCGCACTGGCTAATGAGCCATCCAACAAAAGAAGCTGCTTCAACCATGGCACTGGCCGTCGCTACGCCACAACCCAAATCCATGTTGCAGGTGTAGTTTTCCAACCATCAACAATATAACGGGGACTCTGTTCCAGTGACGTGACGTGTGCACGCAGCCAAGAGTCATGCTCGTTGTAGAAGTATGTTCCCACAGTGACCACGGCCCTCGTTTTGGGAAAGGGAATGAATGGATATATTCTTAAATTGAGGGCACAAAAGGCGGAGATAAGTCTGACCGTATGTTTGACCTCCAACAAAAAGATGGCGGGTATAAAGTCAGTAAAATAAAAGCAGAGAGATGCGAGCGCCCCCAGGAAAAAAAAAAAAAAGCATGGACCCTTTTTATGTTCATCAATATTATTATGTGTAACTAGGATGATGCTAATGGGACATTGGGACATGGCGCCCCTCTTTAAAATCATGAAATGGTTTGGTCAGAATACAATGAAACTTCTGACTTGGTGCTCCGAGAGCACACGGTGTGGAACCGGAGCTGCAGGACACGATGTGTGGGCCTAATGAAATGACCCATGCAGCGATCCCTCTCTTTCAGCAGATGCCCTTTAACCCTGACACGCCCCCTCGGAGGACAGGGGAGTGCTGCAGTCCAACAAGACCACGAGGCACAGGGACGCGCTTGACTTGCAGACGTGCGGGCTCGTAAGCACCAGTGAGCTTCAATGAAGAGCAAAGAAACAACAGCCCGAGTACCAACCCCTTTTCAGAACAATAATTTGTAAGGCCTTAAAAATAATTCCAGAAAGGAAAATAATAAAGACTGGAAAAACGGTAGTGAAAGTGCCATTGATCCAGACCAGGGACTTTCATTAGAGAGTCGATCTGTATCTGAAAGGCTTCAGACGGAGTAAGACAATTAACCTGCAAGGCAGCCACTCCTGTTGGAACTCAGTCTGAACCTTTGTTTAAAATGCAGACAACTGCAATCCACAGGTCAAACAACAGACACACTGCACCACCCACTACTGCAAGATGAAGGCCACAGTTTAACTCTTCCTGGCACGCCTGCTGCATGATGGGAGAAACAAAGGGACAATGGAACAAGGGAGCATTGAATTAGACATCTGCTCTCTTTCTGGTGAGTTATGGGGTGCATAATCGCAACTTTGCCAATATGTTCTACACTTCTCAGAGAAATCACAATTTCTGCGAATCATTAGTACTGTCACGGAGGGCCACTCTTGTAGCAAGAAACCAGTGATTAGGTACTAAACCCCCTTAATGTCACTGATTTGATGACGTGTGATTCTGTAACAAACTTCCTTGCAAGTGAGCCTATTTTCAACACCAATTTAAACAGTATGGATATGAGCCAAACGAGCAGTATCCACTCACAGGACGGAATGGTCCGTTTTGCCTAAAACTACAATGCTGGGTTTTCAAGTTGCAAGCTGGTTAAACTTTATATAAACTTTATTTATGAAACAAAATCTATCTGCTATGTTTCAAAAACTGATCAGAAAGGGATGTTTCAACCCTACTCAATCACTCAAATATTGTTTGAAGGGTATGGCGATCTTGTTAAACCAATGCATCCTTCTAGCCTACATGGCTGCAATATAGAACTTGGACCCTAAGGTATAAAACTTATTTATGGTTGGAAACCCTATAGAGTTTGCAACAGTTAAAAGCCTTTTTGCATTTACTAAACAGTTAATATTTTGGAAAAGGATTTCAGAATCAGTAAATGATCTTCGAAATGAATTACAAATTACTATTTGGAACTGGTGTGTTGTGAAAAGCTTTTTAACATTTTGATTAATTCCCTGATGTATCAAAAGTATGCAACTGTAAATGGTCGCAAACCATCGATTAGTTACTGACTTTCAGGTTGGCCTGATAACTGTTTTGCAAAGGGAAAGTGGTCCCGTTCCAGTGAAACTTTCAGTGAATCTTTAAAAATAAGAACACTTTAAAAAAAAAAAAACACAGCTCCATTTCCCCTTAGGGAAAATAGGCACTACTAAATGCACTGAACCCTTGTGTTAAGGGGTGATCGCTCTAACTCTGAGCACCTCTAACTCGAGAGCAGTAGCTCGGTAATGTGCATGTGCTCTGAATCCAATGATAGCTGATGCTGTTGCATGTCCACTCGATGATATCAACCATGTCAAAATGGACAATTGTATTAGATCACCACGCGTCAGCCCATTGCAACATGACTGCCCGCACTGCAACAAGGCAATCACTCAATTTTTTCACTATTCAGATCTGATGCCTTTGATTGCACCTGTGTAGGGCTTCAGCAAATCAGGCAGAGAGCCTTAAACAGATTATACTGTTGTGCAAACCGTGTTTTGATTACTCTGACCTTGTGCACTACTGGAGCTGCATGGCCAACTTCTGTTTGCCGTTTATCTGTAATTTTCCTAGTCTTAAGGGGGATCCTTGTCTTGGGTTGGACTTTGTGACATCATCAGCTCCATCATGCCAGCAGCCAGGCTTTGCAGTGCCCTTACAGTACATAGTGTGATGATAAGTCTAAGGTTTGCTGCACATTGACTCCTGGCCCTTCTCTTCAATAGTCAAGAGATCACTCGGCTCCTGCACTGAACATGATAGATTAATGTATGTATCTTTGTTTTTATACCTTACACTCATGTTGCCAAATGGCAGCAGGCACAGAGAGCGGGGCAGCAATTTCTGCCCCACGATGTGGCTTATGACGTGCTTGACCAGCTCATCCGTTGTAGGAATAAATTCTTACCTGATGAAGTGAGCTGACTGTGCTTTACAAGAGATGGGGTGGCCATCCATGGCAGCACAATGTAACCAAATAATGCAATCTACCATAAACCTTTCATAGTATATTGTCACTCACGTTATACCCTCTGCCGACGAGGTTTCAAAAGATAAAATTAAGCAGCAGTGCTAGTTGTTTCTGAGACAATATTTCACGCCTTGTCGCGCTCACCTTGGCCATTGTTTATGTCTATTAGCTGTGGTTCTGTTTTGTTAAATATGGGCGACTTGTAATGATGCGTTTGCTTACTCCTTTCCAGCCTTCTACCTTTCAGGCACTTGCCAGTCTCTACCCTTGGAGAATTTCAATGGGTGAGGCTGCCTCGCTGAACCCGTAGTGAACACTACATCCCTGAAAGACAAAGTGCTGAGTCTGTGAATTCCCATAAAGGTCCATTATCCTTGGTTTTGAATGATGCATTGTTTATAGATACGGAAGGTAAGAGAGAAGGCGGGGCCTCAGCAAGATGGAATGAGAAGACCAGGCGATGGCTGAGGTGGAAACAAGACCCCATATCAGCTTCAGAGGGATAAAAAGGGGACCCCTTATTAAAGGTCACAGTTTATTGCACGCGCTGCATTTAAACATTATTGTTTTATTGAGAATGCTGGCATGTGAAACCACTTTGCAGAAGCAGCAAAAGAATTGCTTGTGACTTCACTTTTTTCATTCTTAGTTGGACCAGCAACTAAAACATATTCAGGAACAGAAGGCAAACATTTGGAGTGATCCTACAGAAAGGGCAAGTTTCCGACAGGAAATTAATAGATTCCGGGCATTTTAAGTGTAGATTGTTTCAGTTGGAAAAAGGAAACATTCAAGAGCTCAAAGTGTTTTTGGAGAGGAGCCATCACATTTGCTGGTGAATATCGGATTTGCTGAATACAAAGGCTGCCTAGTCTTGATTCCACCTCATGCCTCTTTCTCTCATCAAACTATGCTTCCTGCCTCTTTATTTCTTCCAGGTTCTTTTTCACCCTTGCTTTCTACCTTTGTCTCTGATGTCCTCTCTCTTTTTCTTCCTTCTTCTTTTCCCCTTTGCTAAAGACTGATGAAGAGAAACAACTCCTGATCCCTAAAAAATGAGTGTCGGCATCCCCCACCTGCACCCAGAGGCACAATTTAAGCAAGGTGGCCTGGACCAACCTCACCTGGCCAAACCTGACCTATCTTAACTTTAACTAACCTAACTAATATATAACACAACCTAAGCATTTGATAAGCACAGCATAAGAATAACATCTCTATGTATGTATATCCACAAGATGTCATACAAGTGCTGTCATTCAATAAGTAATTGGGAATAATAGAGCGACACAAAGGTTTAACTTTGGATTGTCTTATGTTTGAGCTTTTTTCATCACATAATATTAATAAAAAAATAAGCTATGCCTCTAACTCAAAGCTTTCCAGGAGCTTTATTGTACAAGCTTTGCATAAAATGACCCCCATGAGTAGTTTCCAGAGTATTTAGTTCTCATTCTATATAGAGATATATCATGTTGCAGTATAAATGGTTCATTGTAATTTGTAGATGTGAATTCAAAGCTGCACTTTTTAAATCCGTATTTACATTTAAATTTTACAAATTGATATTTTAACTAAAGAACTAGAACTAATATTGACGAAGGAACATGATACACATTGTAAATATGTTGAGAAGACAGAATTAGGTCAAGTTCCTATTGGTCCATCATTACGAATTATATCCATTGCTTAACTTTGGAGTGGAGACAGGCTTTGTTTTCGGCTTAGGAGCTGATCTTTCAATTACTGAGGACAGCGATATCATTAGTTTGGCTCTTTCCAAGGGCCTGTTAGTCGCTTCACCAGCAGCACAACAGAAGTACAGGGCAGCTTCCCATAATGCCCAGTACTCAGTATCATGAGATCTATGCTGGTAAGCTGATGAAACAATTTGTGTGAAGCACATAACTAGCCAAACATAATGATGAGATCTGACGTATTGATCAAACATGTCTCAAAAATCAGAAATCATTCGACATGTGCTGTTTATTTTATCAACCACAGAAGGATGTAAACCCAAGGAGCTTATTTAACAGAATTTGCCTCTGAGGTTGCAATAATTGTCCATAGGGAAGTGCTTAATTTGTGCCAGTTGTTCTGGTGCGGAACACCAGCACTTCTTTTTGAGGGCCGGCACTTATTTTTCCACCTCAAGCCTTTACTGGGAACAAAAGACACTTATGGGAAAGACGGGGGAAGAAAAAAATGAAAAAGCGTCACAATGGGAGAAAGCAGAAAGCTGCAGGAGTGAACTGAAGGGGCAGGGAGTGGCTTTAAATGGATTGAAGAGGCCAGAGATGGCTTCAGGATTACGCTGCCTCAGTATTCTGTGTTCGCTTAATTAATTGCAGTAACCGCATGTTTAAAAGGAGGTCTTTGGGCACCGTCATATTTTTATGTACAAATTAAGCACTGCCATATGTTTTTAAAAAAAACTAAATGAATGCATCAGCTACACAATCACACAGCGAGTGAACTGAGAAGTAAAATGATAACAGCAAATTGTTAAGATAAAACATGACAGAGAAGTAGGAGCATCACAAGACCTGTGGAAACTACCTGCCGAAAACACACACATACACACACTTTCAGCCCACCCCCTTTAGCTACTGGTCTATTATTGTGCCAGTCATAATTTTTCTTTCAGCAAACAATATGGGTCAGTGGGTCAGCCCACTTCAGCCACTGGCAAACTTAAGTGAGTTATGGCATTTTGCTCTTTCACAAGGAGTATATCCTCACACATACTTTCTCTGTCAAATGACTCCCAACCAAATGCTATCAAAAAAGAATTTGCTTTGTGAAATTCATCATGATGCACCTCCAGACGAAACATAACCCTTCATTAGAAGCTGTAACCTAGCTCAGTGGTTCCCAACCTTTGACTTCTGTGAACCCCACTTTATCATTACTTGATCCGAGGGACCCCCACTAAATCATTATTGGAATCCAGGGACCCCCCACTGAGTCAGTACTGAAAGCTGGGAACTTAATCAGTTAATAATATTTAATTTTCTAAGCAGTCGGAGATCCCCTGAGGACGCTTTGCGGACCTCCCGGGGTCCCCGGACCACAGGTTGGGAACCACTGGCCTAGCTCACGGAAGGACCTCATTTACTTAGTTATTACTTAGAATGCCAGTTGTGTGTGAAATATCTACGATCACAGATTAAGAGTTGGTGAATGATATTTCACATGCATTGCTTCTCACAACAGTAATGGAGCATTACAACAAATATGACCAAGAACTCATAACTCAGGATCCCCACCCTCACTGATGACATCACTTCAGAAGTTAAAAATCCCATCATGAATGAAATAACTAATTCCATAGATAATGAAAACAGAAAACATTGCATACTATGGCAAATGCTACTTTCAAACTCATTCATGTCCTGTGAGAGAAGGGGGCTTGTGAAATCACCAGGGGAACAGCTCATTGAAGCATCTCCGCAACATGACCATAGGAAGTTTTACTGGATGGTTGCAAGTTTCCCAATTCAGAATATGGAATAACGTGCAGTTTTGTTTTTTACAGACTGGTTGAGCTGAAGAAAGCTCCTCAAAATTTGCCTCTTTAAAATGTTTTTGTTGTGAAAATTCTTCAGGTAATAACTGGAGTGATTTGGGCATATAGCACTCCTGGATCCAAGTGAAAAGTTGCACCTGACTGCATATGTGAAATCATGTGCAAACAATTCTTAATTTGAGCCGGATGTTCTACATGGAGCCCATTGGCACTTTTGAGGATGAGACTTATTTTTCATCATCAGCCTTTGCCCCAGAACAAGAGAGAAAGGTTGAAAGAGTGAAAAGAAGTGGATAAAAGAAAGACGAGAAAATAATGAAACAGGGAGAAAGCAGGGATGAAAAAGTCAAATAAATGAGTAGGAACTGTAGAGTGATAAATTAGAGGCATGAGGAGCAGGGGCATGGCAATTGTGCCATGTGCCATAATGCAAACAAGGAGTATTGACCTCCTGACCACTGATTTAATAGTAAAGTACGGCAATAATCGGAGTACAGTGGGCACTTATGGCCTCTTGATCCTGGCGCCACTGAGCCTGCTGTACCTTTGGTAGCTGCGCTTCTGATGAGCTGGGATAAAGACTATGCATCCTTGGTGTTTGGTAAAAGTGACATCCTGCAGCGCCAATGGCTTTCTCCTAAGGGAAACTTTGGGCCCTGGAACTTATTCTTTTACCAATTAAGCACTGGGTACAAAGATCGTAGAAACCCAATTCTACACTGACTATGAAACTCGAAATAAGCCCGCTAGTGGGTTGTTTCTCTGTGATCTGTGAGCTCTCTCTCTGTGTGAATGTTTAAATCATCAATACATTTAATAAATCATAAGTAACAGTATTACAATGGAATGATGGCGGTGCAATACCCTATAATTCACACATTCTCACCGCATTTAAATGATAATATAATCTGAATAATTCTCAAGGATAGTTTTTTTTGCCTAACCATACTTTTGAAGAAAAAAAAACGTATGTAGTAACATGAAATATGCAAGAGTCCTCAGTACCTACGGAATTAAATAGGCACTGACGGTATTTGCTACACTTTGTTTAGTTTGTATTTATTTTAATGGGGTTTTCTGTTGAGCTCTTGTTGTCACTTTGGGATAGCCTCCTTGCACTTGGGTGAGGGTACAATAGGTAACAATAATGGAAGGAGGGAAGAAACAGATCAGCCAGTGAAGGATGGGATCTGCTTGTGTCAACACTTGTTCAGATATGTCTATGCACAATGGCACAATCTTGAGTGAAAAATGATGGATTGTGATGCGGCCCGAGCGACTGCTAGTGGCTGAGATAAATTCAAGCATTCCATCCATCACCTTTTTTTAGATGCCCGCCCATATGTGGGTCCCTTGCTCACTGGGCCACTGAACTAAGCTACACTTGGCTATTAGCCCTATTAAGGACAAAACTGGTCTTGGCTTGCTTGTGTTCCGGTTCAGCGAGGATCTGGCCTGGTAGTTCAGGCTGGACTGGTCCAATTAGTAGCAGGGTCGAGATTGATTTGCATATGGCTAAGACCAAACTGAGGTGGTATGGAGGTTGAGAATCTATGCATTGAGAGGCAGCCCTGAGCAATTGCCAGTGGCTGAGATTAATTGAAGCATTCCATCCTCCGCCTTGTTTTTGATGAAAGAATTCTGGCAGTGTGTGCAACCGTACAATGCCATTTTTAGGCCGAGCGCACAAGTGCTTGGACCTGTTGTAAGAATTGTGGGCTTTTAACCACGCCCACCTCAAAAATCCTTTGTTATCATTGGTAAATGCTTTATGTTTGTCCCTCCCTGGGGTGGTTTTGTTACCGCCTTGCATACTGCCCCTGATACCTGGATAATTGCACGTTTGCCAATATGTTTGACTGTGAGCGACCTTCTTTTTTCTTTTGTGTCTCCGTCGTGCTCATGCTCATGGCAGCCATGGTACTTTGAATCAGCGTACTTATGTCAACTTTTTAATTTCAATTTATTTTGCAAGAAAAGTCTAGTTAGGAATTTACAACGCCAATAGCTCTAACTCGAGCAAATGCAAGACCATTAAATTGCAAATGCTTGTTTAGTCCTGGGGTTTGGCAGGACTTTTTACTTTTACTAACATTATACATACACTATATTTATTAGGGATATTAACCTGCCCTCTTCATCCATCGGTTTGTTGTTGCGTCATTCAAATGTTTCTTCTGCTCACTAGAGCATGCAGCATGCATTATGGGGCAGTGGTGCAGCCCACTACAGCCACTGGTTAACTTCACTGTCGTTGACATCAGTCCGCTCTTTCACAAGGAGTACATCCACACACAAAGTATTATCCTTAAGTGCCAGGGCCTACTATGTATATGTGTGCTTTTTATGACAAAACAAAATATTCTAATGTTAGCCATTTTATTTATATTGGTGAGTGTCCAGCAGCTCACACAACATAAAGTTAAAAAAAAAAGACAAAATAAAAAAAGCATTGAATAAAGCCAAAAGGCTGGTGGCCAGTGAAAGACCTATTGGCTTTGTCAATGCTTGTTGTAGACTCTGATGACGCAGAAACGAAGGTTTTACATTTATTAGCGCATAAACGTAGTGCCGCAATAATCAAGTGTGACTTTAACCGAACTAATAAAGATTGTACGGGGACAAATGTGCCCTCAGAGTAGTTCGCCAACATTTATAAGCGTGCTTTATATAACGTGATGTATTAGAATTGTACTAATCTGACATAACCGTAAACGTGTGCCATGATTTGCTTGTTTGAAATGTTTTAACTTAGCATAACTTTAGTGGAGACTTCGGCCTAGTTGCCTTGTCTCACGGTTTAGATGCTCGTGTTTTTCTAACGTGCTAATAAAACGTGTATTCTTGCTTGAAGCTGTACTTTTCCAGTGAGATCGGTTCACATGCTTATCTTTAAGGTTTCGTGCCAGCCTGGCATCTTCTTCTTTGCTCCAAGGTCAATCTGCAGGTGCAGACAATGGAAGCTCTGAAAGTGAGTTAATTGGTAAAATATGTTGCAACTTACGTTCCCGACTCCAAGGATAATGTATGCCTAGGAAGAAGCTTGTGAATTGTTGTTTTTGATTGGACAATTTGAAGCCAACCTATGAACCCTCCAATGGAAGACCCTACTGGATTTGAACTGTTGATTATTTAAACCTGGTGCACAAGAAGAAAGCAGCCATTAGACATTAGCCATTAGCCATTGGCCATTACCCATTGCACCCATTGAGGACATTATTGCCCATTGCAGCCATTATGGCCCATCTTGCCGACCTCGTCATTTTGCCATCTTCTACGATGCCAATTGATGTTCGACGCCATTTTGAATGAGACTTTGATGCTTTCTCTAATCGAGAGAAAGAGACTTTAAGTAATTCTCGCCCTAGAGACTTTAACTTCGATTTGCCCCTTTGCATAAAGTAGTAGTTTTGTCCTTTTATCTTGCCGCTGTGAGGCAATTGCCCCGTCCACCCTGCCCCCTTTGCCCCCGTCCCATGCTGATCGAAACCGGTACCTGTGAGACGAAGACTTCCTTGAATGCTGATTGAATTTGGTAAATATGAAAGGAAAGGAAAATGTACAATTGCATTGTGTTTCTTTTTAGGTAACCAACTGCTGATTTTTGATAAGAGCCCTAGTTAGGAGTTTTCCAAATCAATGTTGCTAAATTGTTTTTTGCATGAAATCCCACATGCAGATGCTAATTTGAGGTTAGATGAGGAATCATTTGTTGCACGATGCAATTTGAGACCTTGTTATGCTGACTAATGTATGCAATTAGCCCATTACAGATTATAGTTTTAGTGGTTTGCGTTGCTATCATCGAATGCATTGTTATTCAAATGCTGCATAGATTGCATCTTTTTCGCCGTTATGGACAGCTATTAATGTTCATTTACATATATCATTTGGTGTTGAGACACATTTATATCGTGCTAGCTTTGTTAATATAGGGAAATAAATTCATTAACTTTGAATAAACTGGTGTGGTTATTCATGGCCGGAAGGTCATGGTTCGCCGAAATGTTTTCTGGATTAATTGTGAAGTGTTATGTTGATCAGGGCATTGCTTATGTTCGTTATTGATTATTGATTTGATTAAATTGACTAATCTCGGGTGAAGAGAGCCCCACTTGGTCAAAAGATTCATTGACCCAAGAGCGTCCAAATACAGGTAATTTATTAGGACGGAACGCTCTATCAGTAGATGGTAGCAGAGGACGGTTTCGCCCTTTGGGACCCCACCCGAGAGGTAACGGTTGCGCTCTTTGAGACCCACTCGAGAGGTATATGGTGTTGAATTAGATTTTTCTTGGGTAAAAACAGATTGAGAGAATGATGATGCCCTAAGTCCCCCGCGACTTTCCCGGGATCTCGGAGCTTGCGAATGGAGAGAATGGAGGTGTGAAATCGGCGTTGGCGGTACTAGTGACGGTATGAGTGAAGTCAGGGTTTTGCGCTTGCACAGCTTATTGCCGCAGATTGTTTGAAAAGGTTGCGAGGATTTTAGAGAATAGCGGAGGTGCGACTCCGAGTGTGAGAGTAGGGAAGTCGTCGAACTTCATGTGCATGTGGCGCTTTGTGCAGAAAAAGGTCCACGTGGTTGTTGTTGTTGAGACGGGCCCTGCGAGGTCAAGAGACTCCGGAGTATGTTGAAAAGTGTATGAGACACTTGTTTTATGTTGTGGTCTGGTCGGTTTAATAGGTTGACCGGGCGTGGTCAACGAGTCGGTACGTGTGTTAAGGGAGTGAAAGAAAACTTCGACTTCGGGCTTTGACAAATTCTAAGTGCACTAGAATAGATCATTGACAAGTTGAGAGCAGAGTCTGCGGGTCAGATTTTGCTTGCGAAAGTGGGGACCGAGAAAGATGGAATAACTGCCGAGGCTAGTGAAAAATCCCTAAGGTCCTGAAGCGATTGTGTTACCCTTCCTGTAGTAAACCGACAGATCTGTTTTATTACTATTTGGTTGCTCGCGATACATGCCAGAAGTTGTTACGAAAGGAGCTGAGTGAAGGAGGACTAGCCGCGAGGCTTTGTCAGCCGCAGAGTGTGTGAGTGTGACGTCACTAGGAGCCGCGCTGGGATAGGTTGGTTGCAGAAAAGGGTCGCGCACGGATTGGACGCAGGGGAAAGGCAAGCGAAGAGTATTCCGGGAATTAAAGTCACTTATTGATTACAAATTTTGTGAAATAAAAGACGAGAAAATGAAATTTTTGAAAGCATTAAAGAGTGCGATGAAGGGGGAGTCTTACATTAAAGCGAGCGTAGGAGAGGAGACGCCACCCGAAGGTACACCAGCTTACATTGTAATGGAGGAGAGGGGGGTAGCTCCGTGCCTTTGGCTAAAGCAATGGCACAAGCTGACAGAGAGACATGGGAGCGTAGCGTTCCCGATCCATGGTACATTCAATATAAGGATCCTAGAGAATTTGAGATTCGCGATGTACGACATGAAGGTACCTCCAAGGCCAGCACAGTTTGAGGCTCTAGCGATTTGGGAACTAATGGCTAGACAGCAACAGCAAAAGAAGTTCGAGGCCAGGATAAGAAAGGTAGAAAAGACACTAGCGGACGCTAGGTGGGATAATGCACAGAAGGTGTGGAGGTCAGATATATTGCAGGGGATAAAATTGTTTCCCGCAATTGCTAAGGAAGAAGAGGCGACAGGCAAGAAAGCTACCTGTAAGACAAACAGGAGGTGTTCCAAAGATAGAGAGGACGAGGAAAAGTTAAGGAGAGAAGACGAGTCAGAGGATGAGGAGTTCATCATGCAATTGCTGAACGACCGTCCACCACCTTATGTAGAGAGTGAACAAGGTCCAAGTACCAGCTCTGCCCCTCCGGCACCGGTACAGAATAATGAAACTCCGAATTCAGAAACGCCATCGGGATCTAAGGACCCGAGATTACTGTTCACCCCGCAGATACCGCAGGTTAGGAGAATATATCCAGATGTGCCTATATTGAAAACAGCAGAAAATTATCAGCCGCAGGTCCCAAGGTACTACAGCAGTGACAACAGTACGGGAATGATTCTAGATCCAACCGTAATGGGAGTACAGAATGGTCGCAACCCAACATTGGCACAAGCTGAATCAACCCAGTTTTTGATGCCTCAAAAGCAGATGCAGGGGGGAACCGCACATGCTCAGATGACGGGGAGTCAGACGGGCATGCCGGCAATGATGACCCATAGTGTGGGAATGAACATGCCTCAGAACCTGGGGAATGGACAGAACCCAGATGCGATATCCCTACCCATTACTGTAGGTCCACCGGTACCTTTGTACATTCAGCCTAACTCAGGTATGAGCGGTCAAGGATCAGTGGTGCAGAATGGGACGGAAAGGAGGTGCATAGAAAACACTCCAGAGACAACTCCGATAGCGGCTCAGCCAACTGGATCTGGGTCCTTGATGGAGTTTAGTCCCATATGTGCTCAGTCAACAGTGGTGAGGTCGAGTCCCCCACTGATGATACCGCTATCATCGAACACTGAAAAGTTGCCGCAACCATCAATGGCAGTCGATGTGAATGCTACACTGATGGGGTTGAATGCGCAACAGCTAACACAGTGGTTCAACAGTCTGAATTCCACACAAAGCTCAGCCAGTGGGAAGGGAGAAGACTATCTGAATAAGGTCAGGTTGAACATGGAAGCAGAAGAATTGGTGGAAGGGACTATGGGTTTGAATAGGTTAGAGTCCTACTCGGAAGAAGAGCTGAGGTATCTATGTCCCAGGATTACGAGAGAAGTGAACAAGGTACATAGAAGGTTGCAAGAAATAGCTGACAAAAACGGGGTTGAGATAGACAAGACAAAACACTTGAGCAGGAGCTATAGATTGGATTTCGGGACCACAGACTTTGAACACATGAGGTCAGCAGGCATGAAAACGCACCTTAGAGAATTGCTGCAGAGTGCACAAGTGTGGAGGTGCTTAGACAAATGGGAAAGCAGATGGGCAAAGAAAAAGGAAAAGAGGAAAAACAGTGTCCCAGAGCACAACGAGAAAAGATCACAGAGTAGTGATGCAATAACCATGTTACCAATGAGGGAGACAGCAGGGGGAAAATTAATACATGTACCGTGGCACAGAAGCGACATTCAGTCTTTTACGGATGATTTTCCCAAACTGAGAGAGAAACCGATTGAATGGTATCAACAGACTGATAGGTTTGTGAAGCTTGCAAAATGTCTTTGGGAAGACCTGAACACCCTCTTTGAGATTGTGGTTCCGGCAGATTTGTGGGAAGACTGCAAAAGGGCTGTAGGTTGGCCGACAAGTGAACCAGAGAGAGACAGGGATACGGGTGCACCATCACCTATGGTAATGAGCTTGTACTATAAGGTGATTGAGCATTTGAAGACGAAGGTTGCCGCGAAAAATGTGGATTGGCAGAAGATTGATCGAACTGCCCAAGAGGCTAAAGAGTCGATTCATGGTTACTATGAGAGGTTGTTGAAGGCGTTCAAGAACTACAGTGGCACGGAAACAATAGAGGCGAAGGACATGCTTCATTTTGTGTTTAGATTCGTGGAAGGGCTGAAACCAGAGATAAGTCAGATGATAAAGACGCATTTGATTTGTTGGCAGTCGAAACCTATTGATGAGGTGTTGAATTATGCGAAATACTGTAGCGACGAAATTGAAGTGAAACAGAAAAGGTTGAAAGAGAAAGTGATGGTGATGCAACTTAAAGCAGCTCAGACAGGGTTGCAAGGGTTGCAAGGGTTCCCACAGCAGATACCGCAGCCGCAGCCGCAGGGAAATATGGTGTTTCAGCCACAGGCGAGAGGCAGAGGCAGAGGAGGCTTTGGGAGTAATGGTCCGGATTTGAACACTGTTGCGATTCCGAATGGTGTGCAGGCAATGAAAAGGGTGATGCCGTGTCACGTGTGCGGAATCGTCGGGCATTGGAAACGCGAGTGCCCGATGGTGGTGCAGGAAGGTGCAGGTGTTGGTCAGCAAAACAATGATGTCAATGCATTCCAGACAATGAGGGGACCGAAAATGAGAGGTCCAAACCCAAATTTTCAGACCATAAATCAGCTGCAGGGATTACAGCCCATGCAGCCGCAGCAGATGCAGATGCCCCGTATGCAGATGACGCAAATGCAGCCAATGCAACAGCAGTTTCCCATGGTACCTAATCAGCAAATGCAAATACCCTTGGCACCAGTGAGTCAGCAGCAAGTGATGGTTCCTCCACACGTCTCGGGTCAGGTAATGAGTACAAATGGCACAGTACAACAGTTCCCACTACACAGTGAGAGTGGAATAAACAATGTATGGGAGAGTGAAAGTTCAGATGAGGAGGGAAATTGTGTGCTTGCAGCATCCTTGGAAGTTGATCAAAAGGGTCCATATGTGGAGGGAAGAGTTATGGGTCATCGTGTTTCATTCTTGGTTGACACGGGAGCCACACGTTCAACTGTTAGGAGCATTGAAGTACCAAATTTGCCACTCTCAGGGAGAACAGTTCAAGTAGTGGGAGTAGCAAACAGGCACCTGACGAACCCAATCACAGATCCAGTACAAGTCAGAATTGGTAACTATCAAGGGTTAGATAATTTTGTGGTATGTGACTCAAGCCCGATAGCACTGTTAGGGAGAGACCTATTGTGCAAATTGGGATGTTCGATTATGTGTTCGAACGATGGAATTAGAATTCAGACGAGCAGTGATGGGGAAGAAGGGGACAGTGTAGAAGGGGATGAGATGGAAACTGTCGATGAAGAATATCCTCTGATTAACCTTTTTCCGATGATAACTGAAGCAGATATTTCAGCTGAATTACGGGAAACAGTCGGAAAGGAAGTGTGGGATATGACAGGAAAAGAGGTGGGATTGGTGAAAGGAGTGGAACCAGTGAAAGTGACCGTAAAACCCAATGTAACCTTTCCCCAGACCCCACAATACCACATGGCACAAGACACCCTCATGAAAGTCGCCCAACTCATTGACGAGTTTGTAAAACAGGGAGTATTGAAAGAAGTGTTAAGCAGTCCATGTAATTCACCAATCATGGGACTAATAAAGCTGAGTGGAAAGGTCCGAATTGTGCAGGACTTGAGGAAAATAAATGACATCATAATTAAATGCTGCCCTGTAGTACCGAATCCAGCTGTGATAATGTTTCAAGTCCCTTGCGATGCCGAGTGGGTCTCAGTCATCGACTTGTCACAAGCATTCTTTTCGGTGCCTCTTCATGAGGACAGCCAATTTCTCTTTTGTTTCAAATTCTTAGACAGAGTTTACAGTTGGTGTCGAATTCCTCAAGGGTTTTCTGAGTCACCGTCAATTTTCAATCAGATTCTAAAGAAAGACTTGGAAGCGTTAGAATTGCCATTCGAGTCAACCCTAGTACAGTACATTGATGACTTACTGATTGCATCTAAGACAGAAAGTGGCTGCACAGCCGACACCATTGCTCTGCTGAACCATTTGGGAAGGAATGGACACAAGGTGTCTCCTTCAAAGTTGCAGTTCTGTCAGAAGAAAGTGAAATACTTGGGTCATCAAATAGAGAAAGGGTCACGGAGAATAATGAAGGAAAGAATAACAAGTGTACTTCAAATGAGTCCACCAAAGACGAGGAGGGAGGTGAGGAAGTTTTTGGGGATGGTGAGCTACTGTCGCCAGTGGATTCCCAACTTCTCAACTCTAGCAAAGCCTTTACTGAAACTGACCCAGAAGGATGCCTTGGATGAAATTGAGCTAAAAGGAGATGAGATGGATGCTTTTATTGAATTGAAAGAATGCATGTGCAGGGCTCCAGCTTTAGGTATGCCTGATTACACAAAGCCTTTCACATTGTTTTGTCATGAACGTGATGCATGTTCTTTGTCTGTCTTGACCCAAGCCCATGGTGGCATAAACAGACCAGTAGCGTATTTTTCAGCTACTTTGGATCCGGTCGCAGCAGCACTGCCAGGGTGTTTGCGCGCCGTAGCAGCAGTTGGTATCAGCCTCACTCAGAGTGAAGGAATAGTGATGGGACACCCATTAACAGTCATGGTCCCTCACTCAGTTGAGATACTTTTGACCCGCTCCCGAACGCAACACATGACTGGAGCAAGACTCACAAGGTATGAAACAATAATTCTGGGCTCACCGAATGTGCAGCTGAAAAGGTGCACTACGTTGAATCCAGCAACCTTGCTTCCCGGTGAAAATGCTGAAATTGAGAACGCTGAAGACGTCGAGCACGACTGCCTTCAGGTGACTGAATTTTGCACAAAACCCCGACCTGACATTAAGGATACTAAGCTTGATGAAAATGACCAAATTGTTTTTGTTGATGGGTCATGTTTAAGAGATGCATTGGGAATATTGAAAGCAGGATATGCTGTATGTACTGTAACAGGTGTCTTGGAAGCGTCCTGGCTTCAAGGAGTCTATTCCGCACAAGTAGCAGAGCTTGTAGCCCTTACAAGAGCATGCCAACTGTCTACATTGATGAAGGTTACCATTTACACTGACAGTCAGTACGGGTTTGGAATTGTGCACGACTTTGGGCAACTATGGTCACAGAGAGGTTTCCTGACCTCTTCAGGGTCCCCAGTGAAAAACGGGGAGAAAATAAGGGAATTGTTACACGCCATTCAGATGCCAGCCGAAATTGCAGTGGTAAAGTGTAGTGCTCATACAAAAGGACAGGACTATGTTTCCCTGGGAAATGCATATGCGGATCAAGTCGCAAGATTTTGTGCCTTGAACTGTATATTGCTCAGGGATGAATGGAATTTGATAAGTGAGCCAGAGCTCGAACCAGCTGAAGCATTTGCCTTGAAGGTCGTGGATACAATGGATGAACTAAAAGCATTACAGAATAGCGTCAGGGAGGATGAAAGAGTTTCCTGGATTAAGTCACAATGTACAAGGAGACCAGATGAGTTATGGGTTTCAAATGAAGAAAAATTTGTTTTACCAAATAGTCTCTTATCGCAGCTAGCGCGGTTCTATCATGGCCAGGCTCACCTAGGGAGAGATGCCATGATAAGATTGTTCAAAACTGATTGGTTTAACCCCAGATTCCGTCAAGTTGCAGAAGCAGTTTGCCATTGTTGTGTCATTTGTCAACAGATGAACCCAGGAAAGGGAACGGTTGTGAACGTGAGCCACATTGGCAGGGCGGGTGGCCCGTTCAGCAGAATGCAGATGGACTTTATTGAGATGCCTGTGCATGGAGGTCTGAAGTATGTGTTGGTGATTGTGTGCATTTTTAGTCACTGGATTGAAGCATACCCCACACGTAGAAATGACAGCCTTACAGTTGCAAAACTATTGTTGAGGGAGTTGATACCACGTTTCGGATTCCCAATCTCTTTAGAATCAGATAGAGGAAGTCACTTCAATAACGAGGTGATAAAGTTACTTTGCGCAGCGCTGAACATTGAGCAAAAACTGCATTGTAGCTATCGCCCTGAAGCCTCAGGACTGGTGGAACAAATGAATGGTACACTGAAATCAAGAATGGTGAAAATATGTGCATCGACAAATTTGAAATGGCCTGACGCATTGCCTTTGGTGTTAATGTCAATGAGAAACACCCCTGACAGAAAGACTGGATTGTCCCCGCACGAAATTCTTATGGGCAGGGCCATGAGACTTCCTGCAGTTCCCGCAAACGCGCTTTTGAATATTACAGATGATATGGTGTTAGACTACTGCAAAGGTCTGGCTGACGTGGTTCGCTCTTTCTCTCACCAGGTGGAAGCAACCACCTTGTCACCGATCCAAGGTCCAGGACACACACTGAAAGCAGGTGACTGGGTCGTGATAAAGAAGCACGTGAGGAAGTCGTGTCTGGAACCCCGTTGGAAAGGCCCTTTCCAAGTGATCCTGACGACCACTACCGCTGTGAAGTGTGCGGGAGTTCCCAACTGGATCCATGCCAGTCATACAAAGAAAGTGTTGTGTCCCACAGATGAGGAAGTTGAAGCGCTGAAACTGCCAGTACCTGATAACAAAGTGCTGAGCGCTGAGACAGAGCAAAACAGAACTAGAAGCGAACAGGCAGAAATAGAGGAGAGAGAAATATTCTCTGAGGACGAAACAACCGATTCACTTGGGGAAGACCAAGGAGAAACCTCAGACAGCGACGAAGCAGCTGAAGGTAACAAAGAGCCTGAAGCAGCTGAAAGTGACAAAGAGCCTGAAGAAAGTAACGGTGACAAAGGGCTCGAAAGAGGTGAAGAAGCAGGAGAGCCTGATCAGAGGAGGGCTTTCCCAGAAGCAGACGGTACAGAAAAAGAAAAGGAAAACCTGATTGACTCCCCAGAAGGAGGGGACAAGGCAGAACAGAACGAAACTGTTCAAACTTCTTCAGAAGAGATCGCAGGTCCATCAAGTGGACACAGTGCAAAGAGAAGACCAAGTATATCACCAGTAAAACTAAGAACTAGAGAAACGTTGAACGACAGTGAAGGGCCAAGAGTGAAAGAGAAAAGAAAGGAAGTGTCTGTCGTGGTACCAAGATCAAGTGAGGAAAAAGACTTGGCCAAAGAGGAAAGTACCAGTGAGGCAGAATCAAAGAGAGATGCAAAATTGAAAAGGAAAAGGATACCAAACAGGAGATATTCCGGTCCAGAATGGGCATATGTAGTCAATGACGATTGGACTGACGAATTTGTATCTCTTAGCCTCGAGAACGAAGAAGAAGAGATACCAATAGAAAATAAAAGTTTTATGGACACTATTGACTGAAAAACTGATAAATGACATTGCTTGCTATAATCTAACGTGATACAACCAGCTGAGACATTGCTAAACCGGATGAGACATTTGCTAACTTGATAAGACTTTGATAACCTGATTGACTCTTAAACCCGATTTGAGACAACGTTGCTAACTGATAAAAGACTGAGTTATTGCCGAATTGAGACAAATGCTGCTAACCGATAAGTAACTGGGCTCCTGAAGAAAACTGTGTGAACATTGCGCTCGTTCAGCTTTGTAACTAATTGCTAAATAGTTTCTTTATAAGTGCTTCTAGCTCTCTGATTCTATACAGATCATGACTAAGTACGCTATACAAGACAGTAGAGTGAAATATTGTAAATATGCGTGTATAGGCTTGATAACTGCATGTGTACTAATAATAATGGCAATAGTGCTTGCAACGCGTGGTAAGGGTGAGAATGAGAAAATTGATGCTTCTACTTCTGCTCCTGCTCCTGTTACTGTCACTGAACTAACCGCATTGAAAAGACTAGAATTAGATGAGAGACACTTGCATGATAAGAAGGAACTTTCGTATAATGTTTTCTATCGCCTGCTAACAGAATATGTTGAGACTATGGATGCGAAAGATTGTTATGTGTGTACACAGATACCGACATCGGTAACGGAAGGGGTGACTTATCACCACATGCCTCTTACATATGGGATTACATGTAGTTTAGTAACTTCTAGATTTTATGGTCAAACTAACATACAGTATTTTTATTCAAATTATGATGTTACCTTTGCATATGTTCCTATAATAACGCAACTAAGCCAGATTGCTAAAGATTGGGATGCTAAAATAATGAGGGAATTTTTCGAGCCAATGCAACCTTTTGAAACAGCTCACGCTCATAGGGAAAACCTTACCTGCTCGCTCTCTGCAGTAGAAATAAGCTTTTTAGATCGCACAGTTGATAGAAGGGCACAAATGAATGCGAAATTAGAAAAAGAGCTAAGTAAGAGGACTTCAGTAGATAATTATGCTTTTGCCGCAATAAAAACACAAGGAAAAATAGCTTTAGACGCTTGGCATGTAGGGAAATTTTGTATATATCGTGGTGAATCTTATTATGATAACATTTTCGTGGGAGCGAGTGAATGTAAACATACGTTTATCTTTAAGGCCAAATGGACATTCATGCTGAACGGACTTGACCCTGTCATACCTGGTGTATATTACATTTGTGGGCATAATGCCTATTATCGTCTTCCAAAGGGATGGTGGGGGAGATGTTATTTGGGTATAGTGTTCCCAAAGGTTTATCAACTGGATGACCTATCGGTGATTCCAAAGACGCCTGGATCTCATCGTATCCAGAAAAGAGGGACCGCAGCTGCTGTGGTAGGAGATATATTTGGAGCCATGATTCCTTCATTGGGAGTTGTGTTGAATTCCATCAAAATAAGAAAGTTGTCTACTATAGTGGATAACATGTTGACAAAGTTTTCAGGTGCTATAATCCTGATGGATGCTGAACTTGCAGCAGAAAGAGCTATGACTCTTCAAAACAGGCTTGCCCTAGACATTCTTTTAGCAAAGGATGGCGGCGTTTGCAAAATGCTTGGTGCGCGTCACTGTTGCACGTATATACCAGACAACAGTGTGAAGATTAAAACAATGCTTGCAAATCTAACAAAAGAGAGTGCAGACTTGAAGGAATTGAAAGAACCAGGAGTTTGGGAGAAGGTTGGAAAGGGAGTTGCTTCAGTAGGAAATTGGCTTGGTGGCATTTGGAATGGAATATTACTAAAAATAATACAGGGAATACTAATAGTACTAATTTGCATCTTTGGGATTTGGGGAATAAAGAGGGGAATACTAATGATCATGGCAAGAATTAAGAGAAGGAAGGAAGAGAAAATGATGAAAAGAATGGCAGAAGAATACAAGGCAAGAACAAGGGGAACTAAAAGGCAAAGAGAACTGACAGAATTTTAATGGAATAAAATTTGTGGGAATGGTTTTGTGTGATGACAAATAGTCATCAGAGGAGGGATTGATGACGCAGAAACGAAGGTTTTACATTTATTAGCGCATAAACGTAGTGCCGCAATAATCAAGTATGACTTTAACCGAACTAATAAAGATTGTACGGGGACAAATGTGCCCTCAGAGTAGTTCGCCAACATTTATAAGCGTGCTTTATATAACGTGATGTATTAGAATTGTACTAATCTGACATAACCGTAAACGTGTGCCATGATTTGCTTGTTTGAAATGTTTTAACTTAGCATAACTTTAGTGGAGACTTCGGCCTAGTTGCCTTGTCTCACGGTTTAGATGCTCGTGTTTTTCTAACGTGCTAATAAAACGTGTATTCTTGCTTGAAGCTGTACTTTTCCAGTGAGATCGGTTCACATGCTTATCTTTAAGGTTTCGTGCCAGCCTGGCATCTTCTTCTTTGCTCCAAGGTCAATCTGCAGGTGCAGACAATGGAAGCTCTGAAAGTGAGTTAATTGGTAAAATATGTTGCAACTTACGTTCCCGACTCCAAGGATAATGTATGCCTAGGAAGAAGCTTGTGAATTGTTGTTTTTGATTGGACAATTTGAAGCCAACCTATGAACCCTCCAATGGAAGACCCTACTGGATTTGAACTGTTGATTATTTAAACCTGGTGCACAAGAAGAAAGCAGCCATTAGACATTAGCCATTAGCCATTGGCCATTACCCATTGCACCCATTGAGGACATTATTGCCCATTGCAGCCATTATGGCCCATCTTGCCGACCTCGTCATTTTGCCATCTTCTACGATGCCAATTGATGTTCGACGCCATTTTGAATGAGACTTTGATGCTTTCTCTAATCGAGAGAAAGAGACTTTAAGTAATTCTCGCCCTAGAGACTTTAACTTCGATTTGCCCCTTTGCATAAAGTAGTAGTTTTGTCCTTTTATCTTGCCGCTGTGAGGCAATTGCCCCGTCCACCCTGCCCCCTTTGCCCCCGTCCCATGCTGATCAAAACCGGTACCTGTGAGACGAAGACTTCCTTGAATGCTGATTGAATTTGGTAAATATGAAAGGAAAATGTACAATTGCATTGTGTTTCTTTTTAGGTAACCAACTGCTGATTTTTGATAAGAGCCCTAGTTAGGAGTTTTCCAAATCAATGTTGCTAAATTGTTTTTTGCATGAAATCCCACATGCAGATGCTAATTTGAGGTTAGATGAGGAATCATTTGTTGCACAATGCAATTTGAGACCTTGTTATGCTGACTAATGTATGCAATTAGCCCATTACAGATTATAGTTTTAGTGGTTTGCGTTGCTATCATCGAATGCATTGTTATTCAAATGCTGCATAGATTGCATCTTTTTCGCCGTTATGGACAGCTATTAATGTTCATTTACATATATCATTTGGTGTTGAGACACATTTATATCGTGCTAGCTTTGTTAATATAGGGAAATAAATTCATTAACTTTGAATAAACTGGTGTGGTTATTCATGGCCGGAAGGTCATGGTTCGCCGAAATGTTTTCTGGATTAATTGTGAAGTGTTATGTTGATCAGGGCATTGCTTATGTTCGTTATTGATTATTGATTTGATTAAATTGACTAATCTCGGGTGAAGAGAGCCCCACTTGGTCAAAAGATTCATCGACCCAAGAGCGTCCAAATACAGGTAATTTATTAGGACGGAACGCTCTATCAACTCCACATTACAAATGGTTAGAATCCGACACCTAGTTTGAAAAGTAACATACACGTTAATTGGGCAAAGCCGGCTGTTGCCAGTGCTTTCCAGGAATTTTTGGCCCTGGTGAGAGTGTTGCACATTTACTACGAGAAGACACTCTTATGCATCAAATTGTTTTTTCTATGTTTCAAGTTTATTTACAATACAATTTCAGCATTTTTCAGAATACCTCTGCCTTTGTGACTGAGTTCATGGTACATACACAAAATAAACAGGTTTCTGAAGCAAACAGTGTTCCAAACGAAGTTGGGGAAGGCATGCCACACTATTTTAAAATCTTTATAGTGGCCCAAGATTATGTGTGCAACTGGGGCTCATGTAAACCAGCACTTTGCTTAATTCGGCTTGAGAAGCTGGAAGTGTAATTCAGAATCGCAGTGAGTAACAGGAAGGAAGCCATTCAGGGAATTTCTAATAGCTCTGATTCAACTTCTGACCTTTGGTATTCCTTCCTGGGCACTCCCATTTCTTTAACGTTTTGCCATTTATCTGCAGAGCTTGAAAGTGACTAGTGGGGACAGGTCTCCTCTACACACCCTTCCACCATGCCTAGAAATAAATCCTGTCATTCCCACACTTTCCCGCTGCAGGACCATGAGTGGGTCCATATTGCTAAAGCAAATAAACTGGATCAAGGGTGGGATACTCTAAGATACTTTGGGCTTTAGTCTTGAAAGAGTGAAGAAGCATCCTCTAGCCCATAGAAAGATCCCTTGTGAAGCAAAACCTTCTGAAACATCAATCCCAACGTCTTAGTTCCTTCTGGGATGACTGTAAGAGAGCAAACGTGCAACAACATTTGAGCAGGGTAGGGACTTTAGCACCTATTTCAATATTGGCAGGGCTCCTCCCATTAGAAAACTGTGGGAATGAAAAGCCTCTTAAGAACTGGAGGCCATGTTGGGTGTTTGTGTATATAACTTCACCTCGCCTCCTCCCATATGCCAGTCATGAAGCACCTTGGTCACAGAAGACCTTAGTATTCCTCTGACAAGCATGTTTGCAATTATTACTGTTAATGAGAGCATCTCCGTATCCTAAAGTCACTGGTAGTATTTGAAAAGTACAGGAAAGCTGTGTGTACCTAAGGACTGCCAGGGAGGATTTTTACTTTCTGATCTGATTGAGACACTCTCTTGAGATAGACATAGACTGAGACACCCATGCACACTTTAAAATCCAGATTACAAGTCTCAGGATTAGTACTCTGAACCAAGAGACTTATCTAGAAAAAAGCCCTCGAAAACTAGTAGCCCAAGCTAAGGTCGTGCAAGACAGCTTGGGGATGAGGAGTCGCCACAAGAACCCTGTAAACGCAAAAACAGTGAAGTCAATCTGCAAAACAGTTAATATTTACTGGGTAATGGAAACCCGTTCTAGCCGTCGTTCAGAAATGGTTTCAAACTTGTTGTAGTAATCTTGTGGGAAATACTAACTTTTGTCTTTCATTGCTTACTGTTAAGCACCAGTGTACCATCACTTCACATTCTTCGAAGGTAGATCCTGGTAGAATCCTCTTATCTCCTTGTCAGGCGTAGAGCATGTTATGCATATAAGTAGGGTGGTCTTCATGGTGTATTACACCCAGGAGTCCTGGAAGAATAACTAGTGTTATAAGATCCTTCCTCTCTGGTCTGACGTTGATTGTCAACTGAGGAAGAGCTTGAAAAGTGTGTTATTCTGTGTAACTCCTCGGAACCATGGGCCAAACTCAAACAGCATCATACAGAAGTCTAGAGGAAGTAAATATTGTGATGCCTCGATATTGACCGCAAGTCGATGCAATGCACAAGAGCTTCAAAACTAGGCAGGAAATGGTTGCCCAAAATATTTATTTATTTGCCACACGCCAGGAATGCTGATTCCATGGCCTGTGGTATTTACCGGTCGAGGGAAATACCTGCTATTCGGAGTTTTCCTCTGGAAACTGGATAATTACATGCAGAAGTGGAGCTTCCTCCACTGAATTATGAATGTTTTAGAATTTATTGTATATTTTACACAAAGTAAATTTCCCATTCGACCTGCCGAAAATGAGCAGGGCAAAAGTGTGGGGGTGCGGTGTTTACAGCTAATACTTCGAATTCCAATGTCTGTGAAGACGGGGGTTTTCCCATGGATAGAAATGTACACGGTCCAATCAAGATCTTAATGGGAGTGACTTGTAGTATACAAATGAAATGTAATTAACTCGTGATGAGGACTTTGCACTTCCCCATTATGTTTGGACAATTATATATTTTTATGCAAAAGAGCACAACAGTACACCCGACAGCTAAATATTGAAACTGATAAAAAGAGAAAATAATATATGTGCTCTCTGGTCACTGAACGTTTAACAAAAATTAGAGAAAATCGTAATCACAGAAAAGCCATATGAATAATCTATTTTCTAGTTTAAAGTTAAAATATCCCTGCTGGCCTTGAATTCGACTTCATAAATAACCACTTAAACATGATCTGCTTTTTTTCATAATAATGTGTCTTTTAAATTTAGCCTGTGTTTCTGTAAAAAACATGCATCGCCGACCCATATATGTGAAGGGGGTGACTTTAATCCTACAGAAAATGGAACTGACACAAAAGGCTTAAGACAGTAAGTGAAGCATAATGACCTTGGGCTGTCCTCAGCTACGAGCTACGCCATGTGATGGAAAAATCAGCAGCGGTGGCTGAGTGTCTCAGAAAGGTCTTTTTTTGCATCTTGGCTTTGAGGCACTGTGTGTTTGTGTAGAAATGTGAAGCTCTTGTGAGCCCCAGAAAAGTGATTCGCTGTCTGGACACAAACATATATAAATTGTAGCACTTAAAAAAACAACAACTAAACATCACTTATAACAGCCAGCTACTCACAATTATATTTTCGCGCCTGTTTCACAACTACTTTCCCATCACATTGCTAGGCGCTGTTCTCTGGTCACCTATGCATGATACAAATAAAAACACTCTGCCATCCAGGCACCCCCTCCCGACCCCCACCGGTGTAGCATGCTTCCCATCTGAAACTGTGCTGTGGCACCCCAAACCTATATAAATGCTACATTACACTACAATAATTGTGTCAATAAGTGAACAGAATTTAACAAAAATGAACTGTAGTATATTTTAATAATTTCACGAGTTGTGGTTTTCCCACAAAATATACTCGTGCGACGTAGGGTTCTGCAGTGCAAAGTATGTGGTCTGCTGTAAGTAGTTCATGAATATGCATGAGCTCGTGCACATTCACTGACAGGGACGGAAGTGATGCAATTGTTATCACTACCACAGCCTACAAGTCATGCACCACAGAACCTCGTGGCACCTAGCCGGATGCCTCAACCTTTCTTCTACTCCTAGGCTAGAAAAATAAATAATGGCAGTACAACAACAAATCAAAATGTAGGCAGACAAAATGGACGCCTCTGTAGTATATACCTGTGTCATAACTTCCCCATGTGCACCATTGCACATTGCATTTGCACTAGCTTGTGATACCATCAACAAGATGTAAAACATTGTCAAAACAAAAGTGCAACGCCAATTACTTAGTTGTTCTCGCCACCCCAATCTTTTTCTTTTTTTGCATGCAAGCAGAATTCTGCATCTCTGCACAGAGGGAAATGTGGGCTGGGGATCCAACAAATTAGAGCAAATCTCAGTCCTCTAGATGGAAATGTGAGTTGCACCTGCACAGCTCCTAAGCACACTTTTTGCTCGGGAATGCTTGCACACTATATAATGGCACAATTTTCATTTGTTGGTTACAACAGTAAATTACCACAGTGATGTATCGATGCTCCACCCACTAGTGTCTCTTTAGAGGTCCCAGTTGTCCCCGAGTAACTCTGCTCCTATCAGTATCATTCACTTGATGATGGAGTTAATGGGGATCACAAGTAGGCCACTGTAGGTCCCCTCACAAATAAGGGATTGGTGACGCTGGTCCTGATTCCCCCATTTATTCCTCATTTTTCCTTGTTATTCCACCAGAAGGGGGAGCTGCCTATTGAAACACCATAGATCTACACAGTTACACCAGATCCTTTAGTCCCAGTTTGGCCACAGACTCCCATTATCTGTTGCAGCATGATTATCGGGAACTCAGAATGAGCCCTCAAGATGCTTGCCAGGGGTTAGGGGGCCAAATGCCACCATCATGACGCTCCGCCTTTGTGATTTGTACCATGGCTTCTCTCATTTGGTAGGTGCAAGACTTCCTAGCTTAGCTTGGACAGAGAGGATGAAAATTGTCCCAGGTGTGCTTTTTTAAGAAAAATAAGGTTGTTAACTCAATTACATTTTCATTAGGTGAGTATAAATGTATTCTTGTTATAACAACGATTTATTTCCTTCAAACAATCCAATTTTGTTATAATGTACTTTTGTGAGATTTTAGGGAGCCTTGGTAAAGGTCAGTGATTGGACTGTCAGGGAGTAAGATTCAATGCCCCTTGGAAATACTCAAGGTCTGTTATCTCTTTTTTGGCCAGTCACCCACTCACTGCAGGAATCTGTTTGGCCTCAGAGTCACTTGTTCAAATTCTTCCTTTACAAGGTTGATTAAATGAGTTATATTTAGTTCGGTAGCAATAAACATCTCTTAATCAGCGCAGATATGCCCCAGAGTTAGATGTGTGCTTTAGAAATAAACACCATGTTATGTTAAGTTGATGACGATGGGTGGTCGCAGTAACCCTCGGCACTACAGGTCAGAAAAATGAAATTTGCTTGCCACTGAAAAATGGTGGCAGTTAGTTGGTTACCAACTGGACCTGCAAGTCGAGGGGTTCGTTTTTAATTTGTTTAGTCTTTGTTGTAGACTGAGCCTGGCTATCAGGAGCAGTCTAGTGCTATAAATGGAAACGTTTAATTGTAGCAAAATCATCTAAATCATGACGAGTTGCACACAGAATTGTACAGTTTCATGAGTCTAGTTAAGACCAGATCAAAGAAATGGATATAGGTGGGATTTCTTGCATTTCTATATCACAGATATTTTGAATGTTTTGCATGGGGGTGGAGGGTGACACGTTTGCTCAGACTGACACTAGTCTTTAGTGTCAAAGCTGGGATTAGAGCTCAGGTCTCGGGGGTGCCAAGGTCGGTAAAGCAGCTGCATAACAAGATCATACTTAGATGAATACATTGCAGGTTTCCTGGTCTAGACTTTGGGGGTGTAACGTAGTTTGAACCTTAGTGGGCCCCTACTCAGCCCCCTCCCACCAACGTTAGAGATTGAAGTAGCCCCTTCATTATTTGACAAAGGTGACTTTCACATTGAGATGTACAAAGTTTAATGTTCATCAAAGGTGGTGTTTTCTTTGTTACTCCACATTCTGGCAAGTTGGTTGTTTTCTGATTTTTTGTGGGCGGACTGTAGAACAAACATGATGGCGTAGCTACATATGCACACGCACGTATACACATGTAGTGCAATACGTAATGTAGAAGCACCTGTTTCGCCTATAAAAATGCACCACGCATTTGTGCAACCCTAAAATAAACACCAAGAATTTTAACAGACTGAACACCCTAGAGGAGACTTAATGGAAAATACCACCCCCCCTACAAATAAGAAACAAAGATCACAAGGATTGTACGCGCACTAGCTTCACAATTTGATACCTGTTGATTGGACAATGGCACTGAAAGATCCCTGTTCAGAGCAAGTGCATTTGATATGAAAGAGCAGGCTGGATGAAAGGAGGGATGAGGGGGTTTAATGAAGCATTCGCCCTAAGTCGCGTTCTTAAGGGTTTTAAATCCTCCCATGTTAAAGAATGTATGGCGCACTGCTAACATGAACCTCTAGGGCCATATCAAAGAACCATATTCACGACTGTGGCAAAACAGCATTGAGTTTCAGATGATTAGGAATGTGTCTGAAAAGTTTAACACTGTCCTTTAAAGAGATTTGATATCCCCACGTAACCGAGTCCGCAACAGCTGCACGAACACAGTGAGTTGTATCTCTGGATATGTTGTCACTCTGCTTCCATACACCGCTAAAGCAGGGGTAATGAGAGCAGTCCTGGCTCCTGGGAACTTGGTGAAAGGCTCACTAATCTCTCAGAAAAAGTGGATTTTGTGTCCATTCGGGGAGATACTGTTGGACCAAACTTTAAAAAAAAATGTACATTATTTTCTGATATGTTAAAAATATAAACAAACGGTTTCAGGAGCCTGTCGGTATAAAAAATACATATTTGCTGACTGCTATAATGCCAGAATTTACATAGACTCAAAACAGAGGAAATATTTGTAAGACTTCCCTTAACATCAAGCAAATGTGCAGTGTGTGCAGTAAATATAATCAAGGCCAAGGAAAACAATCCTTAGCCTGGATGAGGTACAGCTGGCAAAGGCTTGATGGACTACAAGTGTGCCTTATCTCTCTGTAATTTGGTGTCTATATGAATAAGTTTGTGACAAAACTCTGTGAGTTTAACCTCCACTCATCCCCAAAAGGCTGAGATCTGAAGACAACCAAAAGGTCTAAAATTAGAATCCCAGTGGAGTTGGACTGGCATTTTATAGGGTTCCAGGCACCCCAGCCTTGCCAGGACAGTCCCATTTTTCCACCAGCTGCTCCGGCAGATTTCGGGAAATTTAGCTCATGTCCCAGGTTTTAGAGAGGGTCAATTGAAAATGGTGGGAGGTGCCTTTTTACTTTTTCCTAAGCAGGGATAGTTAGCAGCTGTTATAAGAAATCAATTTAATTAACAGGCATGATAATGGCTTTAAAAATTACATTTTATTTATGTTCTTAGTGCCTCTTCTGTAATTCTATGCTGATGAGTGTTGTCATTCCATGTGCTGGTTTGAAGTAAAATTGTAGTCCTTCTATTTCTGTGAGATGCCCCGTTTTTTGGCTTTAAAATGTTGGTCACCCTAGACTTTTATCCTTCTATACACAGTTAATGACTTACAGCTATGTTGGATAAAAAGGACACAAACTACTTACATCGCTTGCACACCGAGGGAGACGTTTACATTATATATTTAAGAAACAATATTATTACAGGTCAAATAGCTTGAACTCTTTCCACAATTTCTCATTTATATAGTAGCTTATTGTTATTTTCTAAATCTGTTTTTAATTTGTGTGGCATATACTTAAAATAAAAAAATAAAAAAAAATAACTGTCACCAGCTTGTAAAAGCCAGAACTATTACCTTTGTCAATGCTTGTTTCATAGTCGCTCTTCTTTTTTGGAACCCTAATGCTACTTTTTCTTTGATACTACCAATTGACCTGCGAATGGTCTCAATGACATGGCATACAGGAAAAAAATTGGAAAACCCACCATTGTATCATTCCCTTTGATTAGCTATGTTCCATACAGTGCTTCCCGAGGCCTATGTTTAGCATTTTATTGCTAAATAATGTCAAAATTAAAAGTTGCTTCTTTGCTTGAATGATTCAGTGAAAAAACTGGGAATAATTACTTAATTTACATCTCTTTTAATATCACTCTACTGGTCAATGCTCAAGGCCTTGCCTCGTGTGAAGGACTCACCAGGCAACATGCTTGAAGATGTGACAGCGCCTAATATCCCATAAAGAAACACTCCTGTTATTTGTTTGTTTCTGGTTCTGGGGCCGCTTATTTAAAAAATACTCAGCACAACAAATGTATTTTATTTTTCTTAGGCACTAGATTGCTAGTGAGATGCTCCTTGCCAGCTTGTCCTCGTTGAAGGGATGTCTTCAGGTTCTGTAATCCTAGAAGGCATTATATATATATATATATATATATATATATATATATATATATATATAAACACTCGAACTCGGCGTTTCCTTTCTGCACCAGACCGTCAAAGGTGCTAGTCTCAATGCGCGCGCCACCGCGTATTTTATAAACACATTTCTTTCGCTTTTCCGAAGAAAGACAGCACTCCAAGAACACAGCAAGTGTAATTATTTAATCACCATGGCGATTAAATAATTACACTTGCTGTGTTCGTGGAGTGCTGTCTTTCTTCGGAAAAGCGGAAGAAATGTGTTTATATATATATTTATATATATATATATATATATATATATATATATATATATATACACATTTAAAATCAGCCACCAATCTGAGGCAAGAAAGGCGTATATCACAGAAATAAATACATATCATTAGTTCAGGTGTGACGTTAAAATGCTTAACCATTTGAATATATAGATTAGCACATATCATAAATATTAACTATTGCTTTTTCTTGTGCATTTGGCACTCTATGGTGAACATAGGTGCCACATCCTCGTGTCGCTCCTTGCCAACAAATGTTGTCCATGGGGAAAGCACAGAGTTCACGTTACTTGCGATAACTGCGCCCTTTCAAAGAGCAGTAAAGTGCAACTGCTTTCTCAGTGGATTGAAACAGTTCTCTGAAGACAATACGGACTCTGCAGGGCTTGACAAAAGGGCACCGAACACTGCAGGCTCTCTGTAGGGCAATTTCCCAACATTACTTCCCTTTGGCTCGGTCTGCGTGCCGTTGCCAGCAGACTTCAATCTTAACCCCTCCCATTCGGGCAAGTGACTCCCGCCCTTCCAGCGACCTTGACTTCCCCCCCATCTGCTCCCTGTACCTCTTTCACTCATAAACCACAGGGAGACTTCTCTGGGATAAAATTGGGTGCAATAACATCTCATATCATGGTCATCAACTGCCCCATGCAACCCCCTAATTCACAAACATCTCATATATTCTCTGTCCGTCCATCTGTTCTTGGTGCTGTTCAAGCACTTCTTCCTTCCATGTTGGCCTTTGTGGAGTGTTACACAGCATTTGGCAGCTACAAGGCTCTCCCCTATGCAACCAATGGATGGTCCCTGTGATCTACCTAGCTGCAAGTGTTGTGGCCGCCTGCTGCTGACCCTCTGTGGCTCCCTTGTGCCTGCTCTCCTCTATCCCTGCCATTAGGCATCCCAAGGACCTTGCCTGCTCCCCCTTTGTCCCTGCTGTAATGCATCCCAAGGACCATGTTGGGGCAGGCCTCTTGTTAGGCTTTTGTGCATCAGGCCAAACCGAGTTTCTCTCCACTCTCTGCCAGCTCTGCCCTGTTGCTCTGCCCGATTGTCCAGCAGCTGTGACGCCCTGCTCTTTAGATTTGGGTGGGCGGGCAACGCTCCTGGTTTGGCTTGCTTGTTTGGGGACGCCTTCCATCGGCCCCCTTTAAACTTGCCCTACTGCGCCCAGATTGGCAAGTTTAAAGGACACCTGCCAATCCGGACACACCATTTTTGTGGGCCTTTCTGCCCCCTGGCTTCCGTCCTGCCTAAGGGAGGTGTTGCGTGTTTGGCATAACACCTACTTGATGACATGACAAAAACAGTGCCATAATAAGAGCAACAATCTCTCTTTATGGTTCAATACTTTTCTAACATAAGTTGCTGTCAGTGATTTAAAGGATGGAGAGTTCAAATCATGCTGCTTAAAGGGTGCAGAGGTGCGTTCAGGCTTTGTTTTTACATACTGGGATCAGATTTACTAAGAAGTGGTTGCAAGATTACTAGTCTCCATTTGCAACCATGGTTTTTGCAACCAGTGTGGTAATTTGCTATGTGGTAACCGACCTGTGTACTAATAAGTCAGTTTGCAATTTGACCTACCGCATGAATATTAATGAGGTAGGCTGCTAAATGCGCCTCACTAGCAACGGCAGCCATTATATGGATGGTGGCGTGTGGAGGTCAGCAGACAATCATGTCTGTGATTGCTTATAAATAAAGAATGTTTTTAAGTGCAACCTATTTTCCTTAAAGAAAACGTGATGTGTTTAAAAAAAAAGAAAAGTATATGTTTCACTTTTTAAGAGTAAGCAGTGGTCCCTGTTACTATACCAACTCTTAAAAAATGTTTTTGCCCTAAATATGCCCCTTCCACATAGTGAATTGGTATTGGGTCGCAAACCCAAATTGCGACTCAGTTTCATGTTACTGAACCACAATTTGAAGTTTGTATGTATTAAAATGCACTTTTGCAAATCATGCTGTGTTTGCGACTGCAGAAATGCTTCACACCATATCATATTAGGAATGCTATCTTTAGCTCGCAAGCAATATTTACCATTCTTTTTATAACGATAACTGATGCATTCCTTTGACAGTCAGGAATCTTGACAGAACACGTTGTCCAACTATTTATCCTATAACTTTTTCCTCAACTTGATGCAAATTTCATAGCCAATCATGTAACTTGTGAAAATATTGCCAGCAAGGAAATATCCTCTGCTGAAATAGTCCACTTCCCTCCCTATTTCTCCTTCTTTCTGTACAGCTGGCAGCTTTGATTTATTGTAGTTTGCGCAGCTCAAGCCTGCTTGAAATTATTTTCCGAATGACTATACTTCTATCCTCGAGGGCACAAGTGCCAACCAGGCCCCAAAGGCTAGTAATGGAAGCCCTTAGCATTTGCATGATTACCCCTTAGAAAGAAGCGTCTGGCCTATTTCGAGCTTACTAATTGGGAGTTCCCTTACTGGAATCTACGAGGAGAAGCCAGAGTGGCTGAAGCATAAGAAGTGTTTTCCGTCACCTGTCCAGGAAGGGGTGAAAGGAAAACAGCGTAACACATTAGGCAGTGTGCACAGCTGCCCGCAGGGTGTGATCTTTGGTGGCTATTCGAACTGCGCAGTCTCCTGTTCTCTCCCATAAGCATGAACTCCTTTTAAAAGAAATTACTTGAAATGTAAGTATTACAACAATCTGTGTATAAAACATTTCTATGGGCCTTTCAAAGACAATAAATAACTACACCTTTTTGTAATCATGAAAATGGGGCTGTAGCCAAAAAAGATCCCTGTAAGATTTTTTGATTTTTGGCACATACGTTTCCAAATCTCCAACCCAGTTGTCCACTTGTCCTCTTTCACTAGAGCTCTACAAGTATGCTCTGCTTTGTAAATATAGAATGTCTTTTCTTAGGCAACGCACTGTGCCAAAAGTGCCCTTAATAAGGGCACGGCCTTGTGCATCAGAAAATATCAACACAGAGGTCGGGGGTCTCGGGGGTGGGTGGGCTGCAAACGGCTCACGAGCCTCGGACTTCTATTTGTACAGTGCACCCCTGAGTGCCAGCTGGTGGGTACGGCAGGGTGCACAGCAGTGCCAGCTGGTACAGCCAGGGGTGGGAGCTTGTGTGGGACAGATGTCCAGATCTGGAGAGATATTCCCGGGCCCTGGTTCAGCATGGGTCTGAGATGCTGTAGGGAACGCCGTGCATCGTTACTAAAAGATTTGGACAGGTCACTAGGAAATACGGATTAGGGCACCCAAATATATAGTGGGAAGCAGCTGGTTCTCAACAGATTGCTGTCAGTGCGACTCAAATTCAGCCTGGAGACTTATTTGACTCTATTTTGAAACAGCCAACAGCATCAAACTATGGCTTATACAATTAATGCTGAAAATAATGTGTATCCGCACATTAAAAAGATAGGAGTCTACTATCTTTTTATGTGCAGAGACTATCCTATCTATTTATGTGTGGAGACAGCAGTTGCAAAGATGCTACTAGTAAAATACCTTTGTGAACAGCAAAAAATCGTACATTTACACAAAACTGTAAGATTACCTTTCTGAATCAGGCCCTGACTTACGGTTTGTGTTAAAGTGTGACAAACCACTGAAATTCACCAATTATGGGTACCAGTGCACACAACACTCGCCCCAGCCACTGTGCTGTTCTCTTGATTGCTCTTTTCTTTGTTTCTGTCTTGTTTGGTGTTTTGAACAGGGTGACCCCTGCAAGTTACGGCATGTGTGCACTGTCAATCATAACCTGCTCATTTCAGTTTTTTGTTGCTTTTGAACTACAACCATAACTCAGTCTTTACCTGTGTTTTCACAGTGAATTTCGTAGTTTTTCAATGATTTAAACTAATTTCCTAAATCCGCACAGCATGGCCTCTGGCAAGGTGCTGCGACAATTGATTACAAAGCCTGGCCTGCAGCCAACATGTTGGCTTTTGACTGTGCACAGCGGAGTTTCGGCAAAGGGCCTGGCACACAAACTGCAACCAAATCCTGTGCCCACCCCACCATGCATGGCCTTTGATCATGTGCAGCGGGTGTTAGGTGCAGGTCCTATCCAGTGGCCAGTACTTCTGACCAACCCTCTGCTGTTAGCCAACTGCACAGCTTTCGGCCAGGCCCAGTGCCCCCTGGGTGCAGGATTTGGCCCAGCTGAGTATGGGAGTTGGCCAAAGGGTTTTTTCTACAGCCAGACTCGTCTTTTTTTCTTTTTTTTCACATTTGTTTTGGATCCTGTCTCAAAATAAGAACTGTGAGCCCAGACCAAGCTTCACAGTCTCGTGCTGCAGTCCCATCCACAGATCCGGAACCAGTGACTGAAGATTGCACAGGATTATGACAACAGCCCAATGAATCTTGCCTGGGTCCATGGTTCCTATTTCGAACTGTGGAACCAGGGAGCTCGCTAGGATCTGCAGTTCCAGCTGCCTGGATCTGTGGATCCTGGACCAACTGGGAGTTTTACTTTTTTTTTAATCACAGAGGATTGCCTTTGGAATCCCTTCCCAACATGAGGCTGGCCGTAAGATGTGCTCAGCCTGCCCTTATATCCCCTTTTATTTTTTTAGGACTGTAGTGGCAGCTGCAACATTTTTTTCTGATTTTTGGCACAATAAAACACAGATCCGCGGTACCAAGGTTGACAACAGAGAAAAAGTTCTATTGACCAAAGAGATCCTAGTTTTTTGTTTTTTTTTGGGGAGTTGTGGAGGTCATCTGTACTGGCCTCAAGGATCCTTTGCAAGTTAACAATGCCACTGTTTCTAACATGTAACCTCTTATTGCCCATCCTGAGCACCTTTTCAAATGCAAATTTTTAAAAAACCTCTGAAGAAATTTACACCAAATTAAGAAAAGCACACTGTTTGAGTAAAGTTCTATCTTCATGGCAAATTTGGTGTAATTCTATTCAGCGGTTTTCTTATTCAGCATTTTATGGGAATTAAAATGGTTAATTGCACTTTGGGACCCCCTTTTTTTGGCCCTCGCTTTTTGAAACTACACAAAACTTGCAGTGAAGGACGAAAAATGGATATACTCTAACTCAAGTACAGAGGTGCTACATGTATAAGATACATTAGGGGTAACAGTGCAATCAGGCCCAAATATGAATCAAGGTGCTCTGATGACACCATAAATAATGAGGCCGAAAGGCCAAGAGATTTATAAAGGACTTCAAAACCCCAAGGCAGCATTATCAGACCATTTTACATGTTAACCATTATGTATTTTTTGAAAATTAGAAGTTTAATCTAAAGTAATTAGCATGAAAAAAACAGTTTTCTTCAAAATGCAGGTAACAATTGCCACTGATTGTAGTTTGCATTTTTACATTTTATTTACCTTTCATGAATAAATTGTTGATAAAACAATAGATATTAAAGACAGCCAATTGATTTGTATGATTTTGTAGTTGCAGTGCTTACAGCATAATTATGGATGGCAATATTGAATGATATTACATGGTTAGGAGGGGCCCTTCCACGTACTGTGCAATGGGGGCCCCTCAAGTTTCGTTACGCCACTGAGTTATAGAATTTAATGTGACAAACAGTGTTATGATTAAGTGGCATATTTAAGAGCCCCTAGCGCCATCTACCAACACATTAGCGTCATTTTTTAAAATGCTAATGTTTCCACGCGCCATATTTACAAAGTGGCGCCATGCATGAATTGCACTGCTTTGTAACCTTTTGCGCTACATTATGCCTAATGTATGCAAAGGGGGAGTTCCCCCGTAAAGGGGGCCGAGAAAATGACGCACGGAAATCTAACAGATTTCCTTGCCCAATTTGTTTTGTCACTTTTAACACCTTCCTAAAGCAGGTGTTAAAAGGGGGCACACCATTGTTTACAATGGGCCCCTATGTACTCTGCAGGAGTAGCACCAATATTCTGGTGCTACTCCTGCAGAGTAATATTCTGGTGCTACTCCTGCAGAATACATCAATGGCGTCATAAAAAACTACGCTATTGCCCCCTACCCTGTGCCACGGTGGCTGTATTTTAAATACGGCTCACAAATGGTGGCAGTAGTGGGGTGGTAAAGGGCCCAAGAAAAGTGCCCCTAAGTGTGCTTTTCAGATGTAAAATAGTTCCTCGTGCATTACAATGACTGTACTTCCTTGGAGGTATAATGTACACCCAAGTACTCCTGGGTTCAGCCAACGCCGACTCAACGTATATATTAAAGAAATATTAAAATACATCATACAGACAGCTGTGCTCTCAAGCTAGACCTGAAAACTATGTTCACTATTGCATTTGATAGTGTAGCTTATATTACCACACATTCCCTCCCACGTTTACTGGAAGAAATTATGTGATAACAAACCTAGGCCCAAAATACAGTTTAGGCAAAACCTGTGGTTTAAAATCGGTATAAGCAAAGTTACTGCTGCACTGTAAAGGAGGATGTAAGCAGCAAACACACCACGTATACCTATGCTATCAGGATACTATACTCGATTTAAATTATTTCTAAACAATGAGTTAATGAACCCACTGAATAAATATCAAGTGGTCTCAAGCAATGAGTTCGTAGCACACCCAGTCTCTGAATTTTGGTATTTGTAGACCTGGATTTTTAATAGGTAAAGCAAAACGACAGGTCTCAGACCGTAATGACAGAAAACAAGGGCAGGGAGAAATAGGCACACCTGAGAAAGAACAACTTGAGAGTCACCTCTAACACTCCGTAAAAGGCGTCGGTTCGGCGAGGGTGTACAACAAATCCACCCTGCTTCAAACAAAATACATTGGTGGGCTAAGAAAACGAGATAACTGTCGCCTACACCTGCTGCCCCCGCAGACAATGAAAGAACCTTCCAGACCCTTAAGAACGAGCTCTCAGATTAATCTGAAAATGATACCGGGATCTCTAGTCTGTAAGGAAAGAAAAACCTGCGTCCCTCTACAATTTCACGAGACAGATGTAGTATTGTTTTCATGCTAAAAATAAAGCCTTTAAAGATTTACTCCTTTGAGCGGCTGAGAGAGTCCATTCAGAAATTCAGCCCGGCTTCAGTTAAAGAGTGCGGCGCCGGAGCTCGCGGCAGTGGCAGGGCCTGCGGTCCAGCACCTCTAGTCGCCAATCCAGCCACGAGGCAGCAAGAACAGACACCATTGCCTTTGTTTCCCCATAGTATTTTGGGGTACGGAATTTTCTTCTCCACTGGTCTGAGTGACTTCCTGTTCCTTGTGGCGGAGGCGGATGTAAGCAGATATGACGGCTGGTAACGATACTGCGCAGTAATATGCAGGGCTGCTGAACCAACCCCTCATTTACTCTAAATTGCCTGGGTCCATACTGACTTCAAGTGACCACTTTAGCGATAATGAGCAGTTAAGCGCCCACTGCTATTTAATTAGCTTTTAATTGCCGGGGTCACCATGGTTCAGATCATTTTCACATAGTCAATTCATTCCCTCTCAGAACAGGAGTATTTGAAGAACATGGCGTAGTTGGCTGGGATCCTGCCTGAGCCTTCCTCTTAGTTTTTTTCATGCCACGGGGATGCTGCTTGGGAGCCTTAACAAACACTAAGCAATACCTAGCTTTACACGGATATTAGACTCTAGCCCCTAAATATGTGATGCATCATGAGTTAGAGCACATTGTGTATGCCTGCAGGTACCATTTACATTGTGCCATAAATGAGAATAATGCAATCATTTACCTATGATCCAGGGAGCCCTGTGGGCCCACGTTGTCCAATAAAATTAGCAGATTAGTAAAGTATGAATGCATTAAAGAGCAAAATTTAAAACTGAAAACATTAAAATGCTCTGTAAATGTGAAGGAACGTGAAAATGGAAGTTAAAAATTTGTTGCTGTCTTTAGGTTGATTTGTGGGAGTGGCGCAAGTACAGCAAATGTAATCAAGTATGGACTATCTGTGGCCTCAACTGAAGCCGTTGTATGCAGTCCTGGCTGCTGCCAGGAAGAGGTGGGGGGGGGGGGGGGGGTTGCAGTGCATGGAGCAGAGGGTGCAGGGGACAGTAAAAAAATAAAAACAAACTTACCTGCTCCTACATGAGCCGCCTCTTGTATTCTTCCCTGTCCAACCAATCCTGACGCTTCTCTCATGCTGTTAGACAGCATGAAATAAGTGCCGCAATTAGCCTGAGCGGGCAGAAATATCGCTCAGGGACGGAGTGGGGCCCTGCGCTTGGTTTCCATCCGGCTGTAAAATACAGCTGGGTGGAGAGTTTCTAAGTGCGCATGTCAGTTTGGCCGGCATGAGACGGCTGGCCAAATCCACTTGCACACTTAGAAGCGCACCAATACTCCTCCTCCATTTGTTGACATGGAGGAGGCTCGCCCCACCCTACGAAAGCAGAAAAATAAAGGGAGAATAGAATAGTTTTATTATCTGTTTATTTTTCTGAATTTCAGCAAGGCCATAGCGGAGGGGCCGCCCCTGGTGGCATGTGTAGACAAAAAGAAAGAATGCATTGGGAGACAAAAAGTGATATGCTTGAGTCAGGCACATTGGTTTGTCTTTTAGAAATAAAATTACATACTGAAACGATCAAACCTTCCCATTGAAATTAAAATTTCAATTATTGTATAAAAATAACAATCTTAAATAATATTAATAATAATAACATTAATAATAATAATCGTTGTTGTTATTATTAATACTATTATTTGGCTCTGAAGGATCCTTTGATTAGGGTTGTGCACTGGGTATGCCACAATTAATTTGTTGCATTTGAATCACTCACTGCAAATGCAGTGTACATTCTGCATTGGCCCCATTTCTTATACTTTCCTCATTGTTTCAAGTGTAGCAGCAACAATCTGAAATATCTTCCCAGCACATCCACTTCCGGGATACCGGACTTAACGGCACATCCAAGGTGCTTGCCAACATTACAATATGTCACTTGATGAATGGTCCTACGTGTGACTGCCCCACTTGCACACCGCATCCACTTACCAGCAAGCACCCTGCCAGATAAAGACACTGCTAGTGCAGTGGCAAAGTTGCTTGCAGGATCCAGGAGGCTAAAGGAACACCCCTTACTTTGTCTGTCATGGATTACATTGTACATCTACCTCACAAAAGCAGAAGGGATTTCCAGTTTTTAATTTATAGTTATGAGCCAGATGTACAAAGTCATTTTACGTTTGCAAACACTGCAATTCACAATATTAACAGGTTTTTTATTTACTAAACCCATCGTGAGAGTCTTTTCTGCTTGCAAAATAGAATCTGTGAGCTATTTAAATAACAATTAAAAGGGAGCATGAAAGGGGCGTCCTCTCTTAATTGCGAGTAACAGTGGTACATATCAATGGTTTGTAACCGCAATTTCAGTCACAAAACATTGATTGCCTACTGACACCTTGAAGGAGGTGGTAAATGATTCACAGAGGGGAAGGTGTGCCCCAGGGACACTTTTCCCTTTGCGAATCCTGTCATGTGACTTTAGGGAGATGGGGCAAGCAGGCAATAGTCCACAGGATCACGGCCTGCTTCCCCCCATGATGTACTGCAAAACAGGAATAATTGTATCTAATAAATGCAATGGGAGCATTGTGCCACAAAATGTTCTGGATTTAAAATTCCTCCCTCCCCCCAACAAGACCCAACAGCACTAATCCTGGATGAGCATGACATCGCTCCCCATGATTGCCTTAATAGGCATCAGAATTTCTTTCCAGAATATTTTTCCAGAATTTCTTTCCAGAATGATGCTATGTCCGGGAACTCCCATCAGATATTCAACAAAGCCCTTTTTCTTGGCATCATCAGAGACCATTCGCTATAGTAGGATATAATTGATGTAGGCTTGTAGGGGCTAGGTACCCTTGCTAGAGCACCTTGAGTGCTGCCTCCCTGTGGGGGACAGTTCAATAAGCACTGTAACTGGTCGACCACACCTGTTCAGGTCCTCATCAGAATATCCTTCTTAGGATCTCGGACCCACTGCTCCTGGAATTTCTAGATGCCTCCACAAGAGGTTTCTTGCAGTAGTAGTCTAGTACTTGCCCACATCCTTCCCTAAGTGCTTAGGTGGGTTCTCACACATTTTTTGATAGGTGACTAATTTCTAAGGGTTGCTTCTCTGTTTATAAGGTACATTACCAAATGTCAGATTTAGAAATACTGCAGCCTAGTATATTTAGGGATACTGTAATCTTTACTACAATGGACCAAGGACTTCATCTCCCCTTTTGGAACAAGTTCGAAAGTACTCTGCACTCCCCTTTCTTCCATAGCTTGTAACTATACCTTTGCACAACAGGGGTGAAATCTGGTTTTGCATGTTTTGGAGCGTTTGAGGATGGGAACATGGTTATTTTCACAACTCTAGAGCCCTTGTCCCATACCTTCAGTACTGTCTTGAGGGGCAAGGATACATATAGTTGAAGGGGTCTTTAGTGTTTTGATAGCCACAAGAAATTATGAATGATCTACCTGCTGCGCCTCTGTCTATAAGCAGCAAATTCGTTTTGGCTCCCACTGCTATCCATTCAACAATAACTCTTAATTGGGCAGCCTTGTAGGAAGAGATGATATTTGCGCATGTCGGACTGCCTGTACTTTGGGAGGATCGTAGAAGTTTACAGCTGACTCTGGCATTCTTCCTTGCATATATATGAAGCGAGTTAAGTCTTGTTGAAGGGCTCAAACTCTCTCTTGTGAATAGAGACTGGAATCAGGGCAAGACAATCATTTTTAGCACTTGAATCCTGCCTATTCAGGTTACAAATAGGGAGGGAGTTGCATCTACGGATATCAGACAATATATTTTTTCAAGATAGGGCAATTAGTCTCATACCAGTATTCTAAGATCTTAGTGATGTTTATGCTTAGGTATTTGAGTGAGTGGGATCCATCGAAAAGGACACGTTGCCTTTGCCCAAGTCAGGCCCTCCCCTTGCAAGGTCAGGTTCAAGAATTCTGATTTCCCTTGGTTAACCTTAAACGCTGAGACTTCTTCAAAGTCAGCCAAGATAGACACAACAGCTGGAAGGGAAACCCCAGGGTCTGTGAGTGCCAACAGAATATCACCTGCAAACATGTAGTCCTTGTATTGATGGCCCCTAAATGTAATCCATTGGACTCCCTCAGCTCCTCTCAGAGTGCTTGCCAAGGTCTCAATCCCTAAATCAAATAAGTGAGCGGACATCCTGTCTCGTGCCCCTATCATGGGCCAAAGGTTGTTAACAGGCCTAAGCGGAATTTTAATTACACTGGAGTAATTGTAGTAATTTTGGTAATTTGGTGTTACTCTTTGAGGCAGAATTACCAGAATTATGCAATTACGCCCGCTTGAGTATTTAAGATTAATTTTGGGGAAAAAATCCTACCACAAGAACACATTTAGAAGCGCGAGCAGCTGCTCATGCTGCTGTTTATGTTATATTACACTTAACTCTATTTTTTGTTGCATCCATTTCGGATGCAAGGGTACATTCTGTGCTAAGAAAGTAGTGCTAAATGCTGGGAGTAAATTGAAGGAAAATCCTTCTCCAAGTGCATATTTAGTGAGCACAAGCAGCAGCTTGTGCTCACTATACTTGTTCTGTGGAATTTAGCACTCTTTCATAGTGCAAAATGCATTCTCGGGTTCATTTCAAACACAAGAGGGCATTTTTGAGCTATGAAAACAGCACTGAATGCAGAATTATTCTTCTCACATAATTCTGCATAACCTTGCAGAATTTTGGGGTAATTCTGCGTGATTATTCTACACATAATTACCCAAATTAGTCCCACTCCTAATTGTGATGTGTTGCCATTAACTCTTATGCTCGTTTGGGGATATTTGTAATTAGCTAAAATCCTATTTGCATAAATCAGGCCTGGAAGGAGTTGTGCCAGTCTGTTTGCCAGGACCTTTGTTAAAATCGTTAGGTCTACATTAAGTAGTGCAATTGGCCTGTGAGCAGCATACGTTTCTGGGACCTTGTGTACTTTGCAAACCAGGGAACTATCAATGCACTGCTTGGACTTAGGAACTCCAGAATTCCCAATGAATGACTTGTACAGAGCAGTTAAGGGTTATGCTGAATACCAGTTATATATTTTATAAAATAGTACTGTGAAGCCATCTGGCTTCAGTAATTTAGGAGGATACAACCTCCCCAAAGCTTTCTTGACTCCTGAAACATTGATTGGCTGCTGTAATTCCTCCCTCCAGTAGGCATTCAGAGAGGGCATGTTGCAGAGCTGTAAGTGATCTTTAATCTTCATGCCATCCTCAAAGTGTTGGAAGTACTGGGCCTGAAAGAACTTTATAAACTCTTCCCTATCATCTGACTCTTCGATGGTTGCAAAGGTCCCAATAGCCAGCCTAACCTTTCTATGTATTTCCTAGCAGTCTAGGCACAACGTTGCCATGCCACAGCATCCCTATCTTATCACTCTTTTAATGCAATGATTGTCTGAACTTCAGCAGTGCCTTCTCTGCCCTATTCATCCGTAGGATGTTTAGTTGTCTCCTCAGACGCCAAGAAAGTTAACTGCAAGACTAACTTGTGTTCCACCAGCCTGACCTCCCATCGCCTTGCAGCCATCATCGTCATTGCCTCCCTTCTCACTGTCACCTTGAAGTTATCCCATCTAATTGTAAGTGGGGTACCCTCTTTGTTTCTTTTAAAAGGTTCCTTGATTGATAGCGCTAGTTCATGCCTCATCACCCAGTCCTTAAATATGTCCAGGGAAACTCGCCATTGGGTTTCCGGGGGCGCAAGAAAATCTTTACCCAGGTAACTTTGACGTGGGCATGGGCTGATATTGAGATATCTGAAATAGCTGCCTCTGGTACTCTGTACATTAGAGGGTGAAACATAAGGACATAATCAGCCTGCAACAGGTGCTATGCACATGGGAAAAGAAGGACAAATCCCTGTCATCTGGGTGTAAAGTATGACCAGTATCTTTGAGTCCACCCCATGCCAAGGTATATCTCAATCTGTTAGAAAATGTCCATGCTGTGTTCCTTCCAGCATTACCTCCGTCCAGGTCCAGGCCCCAAGCTAGGTTAAAGTCCCCTCCCACTATTGCCTCTTCTCCTGCTCCATCCATGAGCTTTCCAGTAGTATCCTTCGGATATTGGTCCAGTCCAGTGTTAGGAGCATATATGTTTACATGTGCAGTAGTTGAATTGTGTCCCCAAATCTGTACCTTCAGGAACATCCCTCTGGGTCTCGAAGAACAGTGATTTTCTCTCCCTCCAATTAGTTTTTTCCTTAGCTTAGATTGCCACCGACTACATTAGTAGATGCCTATGCCCAATACTTAATTGAATATTTCATATTTCCCATTTAGCCAACACTGCTCCAGCATTCTTTTGGCGGATTAGTTGTCTGGCTGATGTTTGTCTGTCTGTTGCTGTTCTTTGGCATAAGGCTCTGGTTGCAGTAGCTCCTTAGCTTTCTCCCAGGACTACATTGATCCCATTTTGTTGCAGTAGCTCCTTAGCTTTCTCCCAGGAGGATATTGATCTCATTTTGCCTTCCAACATGTACATGAGGGGGTATCCCCAGAGATATTTGACTTTTCTTTTTCCCAGTTGTCCATCTGTGACTTGCCTCTTCTGGAGAGTTACCAAGCACAAATCTTGAAGTTTTTAGATTTTGGACCCCTCTACAGTGAGATGGCACCCTCTACTGTGAGATCTCTTTTCTTCTGAGCAGGTGCGACAATCTTATCTTTGAGAACAAAGTGGTGAACTCTTGTCCAGTGGGGGTTTGTTGGGGCAAAGTGGTGGTCCCTTTCTGTGGTCATCGGCTATGTCCCATTTGTTTGGGGTGTGGGTACTCAATAGGTCCCTATGGAGCAATGTTCAAGTATGAATGCAGGCACCCCACAAACTCTAATGTTGAGGTGGGACCTTTTTCTAAGTCTTCTAGTGGACCTTGGACTTGTACATTTTGTACCTGTAGTAGTAATATCTCCTGCTTGATATATTCATGCTCCTCTTCCTATGCATCTTTGTTCTCTTCTCGTGAGAAGACACACTCCCACAAGTCACTGATGTCCTTTTTGTGGTCTGATTCGTTCTTAATTGATTCGCACATAGGCTCTCCCATATCGTCTTTGAGGCTCGTTAACACAGATTCCAAGTATTGATGTGTAACAGGTGCCTCTTCCTGCTCAGAATCATCCCTTTTATTCATGTTAGTTTAGGAGGGGCCCTGCTTGATTTTCTGGTACCTGCTTGGGGGTTCTTCTTCCATATGGCCTTGAAGCCATTTTCTTTCTTTCCCCTGATCGGGGTCAACACTTTGTTAGTGATAGAGGTTAGGCTCCAGCTTACAAATAATGGAAGTGTGTTCAGCATGGGGCCCCTATGACACAGGATGACTAATACCTTACTCATTCAAAGGCTCTTTTCCTAGAGGGGTAAAGTAATCCAAAGCATCAAGTGTCTTTGCCATTTCTCACAGCCCTCTGCAGATCCCTGCGTGTCCCCAATCTGGGTGCAGAGAGAGGGCAAGTCTGTGCTCTATGTCAGAGCTTCGATTGCGTTAGTTCTTATAATTGTGAACCGCATAGTATGGATCCCACAGGCAAGTGGCTAGCATGCAACACTAGGGGGCACTTAAAGTCATTTGGAGTCACATGTGGCGAAAGAGTTAAGGCAAATCCATAGTCCAGGGGCCATGTGCACTGTGAGTCTGCTACTCTGCCAATGGCCACCTCTTGCCAATGCCCCAAAATTAGTCAGCTCTATGTGGGGAGGGGGGGGGGGGACGTGGAGGTACCACTGGATTCCATTTATGTTGTACCTCTAGGACATCATTGGTACCCCCCGCAATCCTCTCATCCCCTGAGGATGCTGGATCTTCCCCTCTGGCCATGGCTGCTAATTGGACCAAACTTCCCCTGAGGGTCAACGCTCTTATCATTTGATCTCAGCTCACTTCCATCGAGTCATAAACGTCATCCTGAATGATGCTCTTCACATGACAGAGGCTGGGCCAGTTTAGAGCCTTCTAGTTTGGGCTGGCATGTTAGCAGAATGCCCCAGCGACAAGGGAAGGCTGTGTTGCCTGGGGCCATTGAGTGGAGTGACGGTCCTCTGCATCTGTCTATTCCCCAACCTTGGCTACTCCTGCTGGCATCTTGGCTCCTCCAGCTTGTTGAATTATTGTGCATCCACATGCTATTTCTGTGATGCTCTAACAATTATACCTTTCTAGAAGAACAGGAGCACTTTATAGTCTTGTCATTTGCCAGATGTAGCACTATGTAAGCTTCCATCCACCACTGTGGAGCTGGCCTGCTATAACCTGTTTTCAGCCCAAGACATCGCTCACTGGTCCAAAGTTGCGCAATGTGAAATGATGCTCAGTGCTGTAGTAGCAATCACAGCAGTAAAATCCAGTTACTAATATTAGTAATAATAGTAATGGTAAAGATAAGTTTGTCGGGGAAGTCAGGTTTTTTATTTTTGCACAAATTCAGCACTTGCACAGATTCCCTCTGTGTATCTGAGAACGTGAAGAGGAATCCACATCTATGTTGAGTGGTCAGGGGTTTGCAATCTGGTTTTGTGCATAGAAGCCCTCATTACCAGTGGTCCAATAACTTTGATATGTGAGCTAACGGCACATGTGTGAATCACAAGTTTTGTGAATTTCATCACCCACAGGAAGTACTGGCTGCAATAACAAAATATATATCTACTGCTGATATATTTCAGCAGAGTTTGGTGCAGTAAGCGTTCTATTTTAGGGTCACAAGTTATAATAGGCGATTATTATCACATATGAAAAATTACCTCTGTGTTTGATCGTACATGAAACTGGGCCACTCGTAAGGTATGCCGCAGACACATATCTGCCCCTTACCGCATTGATGCACACTCTATGAATTACGTTTCTCCAATAAATGTTTTATGAGTCAATTTTTATTATCTGATAGTTAGAAAAAATGTTTCAGGAGATGCAACCTACAGTATATACAATATTGTATCTCCAGTGGTGCCCTGTGGGAGGGAAAAGGGGCGGGGCGGTCCACTGTGTGGTGAGGAGAGGGGAGAAATAAAATAAAACAATTTAAAAAAACAAAAAATGTACCTAAATTCATGGCTGCGCTGCTCTGCTGCTTTGCTCCTCTGTCCTTGAGTCGACTGCAGGCACAGTCTCCCAGCCTGCCCTGCTGCCAATCCTGACGCTGCTTAGAGCAGTGTTAGGATTGGCTGGAAGCGCCCAGCCAGGGTGCTTCCAGGCAGACTGGGAGCCTGTGCATACTCTCTCCAGCCCAGCAACACAGTGCCGGGCTGGAGAAAGCACACTGCACATGTGTGTTTCGCCAGGCGAGACGGCCGGCCAAACACACATGCGCTCTGAGGGGCGTGCACAATGCACTCCCCTCAGTGCTCATCACAGTCTGTGGCCCTGCCCCTTTTAATACAAAACAATAATAAACACATTATTAAAGGGTTTGCTGGCGGGGAGTGGGGGGCACGCTCCTCCGCTCTAGTGGAGGAGCTGCCCTTGTGTATCTTGCATAACCCCTGGCTTGATGCTGGGATGCATTGATGTTTCCAACGCATATGCCAATGTAAATTCTACATGTGAGCAGAGCAGAGGATTCTATGGCACCCACTCACGGTTGCCAGACAAAGGTGTATGGCAGGCATATTTAGCACCACTTGTAAAAGGAAGCCAGCTGTCCCCGGGAGGGAGAAGGCCAGAGCATGCGTCCCCAAGGCTTTAAATATAGGAGCTGTTTCTGAGGCACGTAGATCAGCCAGACATATTTGTCACATCTTTGGCAACCAGCCTGTACAGACACTGGATCCCTCTGGACTCCGCCCCACATTTAACACTTATTCTTTTAGCAAGTTTATAACTACGACCTATATCCATTTCATCCACTTACACTGTGCCGAATTAAATCAAGACTTAATCTGATAGCACCCGTCCTGTAAATCCTTCAACCTCTAACACTACGGTGTCTCTACAGACACCATGATCCTCGGTATTCACCCAAATAGATCTGCTGTGTGAAGTTAGAATATTAACCACCACACCCACTGGCCGCTATTTTCCTCCCTTACTCCAAATTCTATCCGGTGTGGGATCACAGATCATAACAGGTATCAAAGAGTTTGTGGAACACCCACATCCTTCTAAAAAAAACAAAATTAAAAAAAAGTAGAAGAATTTAGATTATAAATACAGACTGCTAGTTGGATAGATATATTCAAACTATTTATATCAGCTTCATAATATTGTTTGTGATCATTTGAGTTTACCAACAAGCCTCCTCTCATTTTCTACCTACACTCGTATAAAACCATCATCGTTATCTGAGAGTCCTTCTGATTTGTTGCTACCAGTTTTTCATGTATTTCTATGCCTCCAAGTTATCTGCTCCGTGTGCGTTCAATTGTTGAAGGGAATCACGTCGGTGTGAAAGTCTCTCTCTCTCTTTTTTTTATTTTACAGTTTTGTCTTCTTCATACTGTGCCCCATCCATACTTCCTTACCAATCTATTTCATCCACTATCTTATGCTCCAGACTTCATCTTCATATCCCATCAATGTTTTCTCTAGGAGTAAATTTTGATGACACCCATGAAGTTGACCAAAGCTTCCCAACCTCCCCAATTCATCATGAAACATATTAAAAACTCCTGACCCACCTCCCGCTCATGATGTCCTGCTGCAGCATATCCACTAGAAGGGACATCCTGGAGCAGTAGATGGTTTGAGCCTACTGCTTTCCTATGGTCCACAGCTAAGAGGTACCAAGGATGGCCCCATGTGGTGGTACGAAGAGCAAGAAGACATCTTGTGGGTATGGGGGCCAGGTTACACATCAGGGGCAGAGCAGCAAGCCATGCCTAACGACCCCTAGGGTACTGGTGGCGTGGTAAGTGGAGACAGGGAGCAAGGGAAAGGAGATGGTGGCCATGTGTCACTAATCCACCCATTGCTTGGCACAATACATTTCAGAAAAAGGCCGCTAAAACAGGTCCACTTTTTTAGATACCCCAAGAGATTTATATTTATCAAATCTTCTAAGTTGTAGGTGTTCACCAACCTAATTCACAAAACTTGCTTTAATTGTTTGGTATGAATTTCACACCAAAAATAGGAATAACTCAAACTTAAGTCTAGAGTAAGTCAAAGATGTAACTCAAGATTAAGTGATATATTTGTCTTAAAGTATTAACATACAAATATTTGTGGCACTCCCCCTGAAAATCCAAGCACATTTTCTTTGACGACTTCACCTAATTACAGCCCAAATCACACTTAGCCTCCATCTTGTCTTGTACATTTGAGGGTCACCTGCTGGTCCCAGGGGACCCCCTGTGTGTACTGAAAGGGGACCAGATCTAGAGATCACAATCTGCAGGCCTTCCCAGGATGGTATATGCATGCTACCTCTGCAGTGGCATGTGTGAGTACTGGTGAATTGACTCCATTTTGGATATGCTCTGGTAAGCAGGGGTAGGATGAAACTTACTGGGCGTTCTGCTCAGTACAAATGAACCCTGCCTGGTGCATTCAGTCATATAAAAAATGGTGCTGGACGCAAAAGACTAATGCAATAAGGCTATTTCTTTTGCAGGGCACAGCTTTCGAACAAGACACACATCTCCACGGAGCTCAAAAATTGCACAGCACTAAATGGACAGGCATATTATCTTAGAATAAAACAAAGCTCTGAAAGCATAAGGTGGGCGATCAACAGTCATCAAAGAGAGCCCCTATCGGTGGTTGTTGATTCATTTTAGTGGTTGAAGCATAAATAGGCGTGTGCAGGGATCTCCAAAAAAATACCTGACATCTCTGAAAGTATAAATATAGTAAATTCATGCAGGTGTTGTCCTGGATACCGTGTGCAACTTGGCCCAAGACCCCCTCTGTATTAATGTGAAGCCGTAGCCTGTGCGGTCTCTTGTTCCTTTAGGAGAGGACACCTGGGCTAAAAAGGGAGTCTCTTGGAGCCATAAATCAGGGTTCAACAGAGGAGAGGTATATTCTGCACAGTGACCTTTAAGGCACAACCAGATACACGTGTCCTGATTTGTTGTCCGCGGATGGCGCGGTTGCCTTTTAGAAAAGTTTCTGCCTTTACTATTGCCCAAATTGCAGGTCCCACTATCCGGGGCTATAAACAGTGCAGAGGAGTGATCCTCGAAGAGCCTTGGGAGGCCTGAGACCCCAGCACTGACAAGGCTCCAGCCAGCAAGAAGGAAGCTGCCATCTGGGAGGGACGAGAATAGCCAGCTGCCCTGGAAACAGCCCTCCCAAGAAAGTGAAATCCATCGTCTCATTTGTCACCACCAGGCAGCCAGGGGAGACCTGAACTTCCCTGGCAGATCGGAGAGCATGGCTGGCATTGCTAGCATGAGCCTGCGAAGGATGCTGAGGATTTCCTGGCTAGCCACGTTTGCTAAAGGGATACGCCAATGGTTCATAAATTCAACATGATTGGGATGCCTCAGAAGTCAATTACTGTGCATTAGAAACTGGGCTGGGCTGTACGGCCCCAGTGCCTCTGCGATCACGTTTAATGGCATTTTTAGAGACTCAGGGATAGTTTTACCCCAAGTTACTTAAAAGTCGGCATGGAGACAATCTACTTCCCATCCTTTTTGGTGCTTGGTTAATAGGAGATGGCACGAACAGGATTTACTTCATTTAGACGCTTCACTTCTTTGCGTAGGTGTTCCCTCTGTGACAACTTTCTGCTATGCAGCCCTGGTCGCAAATACCGTAGAATGCTGCATCTTCAGCGTACGAAAGATGCGCTTCTTGCTGCTTAGAGGCTAGGGCCTAAAACCCACTTTTTAGTCAGGTGTTTCTACTTTTTGACCAGAAAAATCTCTTCTCTTGGTTTTCAGTCCAGCGTGTTTGTTTTTTGGAGGATGATTACTTGCATAGCACGTGTAATAAATAATATATCACATAGTTTAGCACAGTATAACGTTTTGCATTACGGTCAAAAAACGACCTAAAACGTGCTTTACGTTTGCTGCATTTACATAGTATGAATTGGAGCAAATATATGTGCTCCACTTTTCAAGGGTGAATGATAGACATGTTAGAGGTAAAATGAGTGCAGCATTGCTGTTGAAGAATACAGCAAAAGATGCCAAATGCGCTTGCTTTGCCTTGTTTGCACTAGTGCAAATTCAGCACCACCTGGTGCATAGTGCATCACAACAGGTTGCATAAACATGAGAATGATCGGCAAACAGTGGAGCTGAGTGCACCTTTTATGATACTCAGGCCCATATTTATACTTTTTTAGCGCCGTATTTGCGTCATTTTTTGATGCAAAACCGGCGCAAACTTACTAAATACCATTGTATTTTGTAAGTGTGCGCCACTTTTGCGTCAAAAAGCTGCGCAAATGTGGCGCTAAAAAAGTATAAATATGGGCCTCAATCTCCTAAAACGCAGGTGTGTTTTGTGAGAGTGAATCAGTTGTAGACCCGGCATTATACGTATACTCTACAGCAGTGGCTCTTAATCTGTGGGCGAGGTTCGAAGTGGGTCCGCGAGGCCTACTCCCGGGGGTCTGCGACTGTGTTACCAAATTAAATAATACAATTAATATATTGAAATTAATAACGTATATACAAATAATGAAGCAAAATTGAAAATTTGAAAACCTTTTCTGTATTTGATTGGGAATTACACAAAATACGTCTTTTTTGAGCATTTGTTTGGTGCGTTTTTATTTTTATTTTTGTTTATTGTTTTGAATTTGGAATCATAGAAATTGCCTAGGCCGGGAGGCCCCAGTTTCCAATAATGACTCAATGGGTTGGGGGGGGTCCAGTACTGATTAAGTGGGGATCCACTGAAGTCAAAAGATTAAGAACTGCTGCTCTACAGTCATGAAACAGGTACATTTGCACTTGCCCACCATTCTTCAGTTATTCCTTCCAACAAGTATGTTTTGTGGTACTTGGAAATTGGATCAGCTATCACAAGCACCATAAAATATAAAAAAGGGTCTGTGCCCAAGATCTTGCGTTATGTTTACTTGAGGACCAGTCCTTCACCAAACTCACATTAACCAAGAACAATACAGATGACCCGAATCCTATTTCCTTAACTTCTTTTAATTTATGTCTAGCTTTCCTTCTTCGCAATCACAACATTTGAGCTAGTCGGATTCTACCTTCCCATGAGCTCCTCTATTCAGAAACTCGGATGAACTCTCTAGTACACTGAAGATGCTGAAGTTCAATGTGCGGCACTTTATGCAAATAAAATAAAATAAATAAATAAAATAAATAATATTTACAGTTACCTACACTGGATGTGCACTCAGCAAATTTTTGACAACTATTTTATTTCAAATTATTTTACCATTGACACATTTGTATGCATTAAATATACATAATGAACCTCCCCTCGACCTTACAAACGGCAGGTATATAGTAATATTTGAGATGGAGCAGTCATACCATGGTGCAACAAAATTTGAGTTTTATAATCCAGCTGTTTTTTTTATGGTTTTATATAGCGCAAACAAGACACAAAGGTATTGGAGCGCTTTACATGAGCACCAGCTACGTTACACAAGGACACATTCATTTTTGGTAGGCACAAGAAGATTAAGTGATTTTCCCAGTATCACAGGATGCTGAGCCAATGCCGAGAATGGAACCTGGTTTTCCAATTCCAAAGTCAGCAGCTCTGGCCGTTACGCCATCTCCTCATCAATAGGTCCATCGGTTCACTTTCCTCTTGTCTATGCTGTCTCACTCTTTGTGAGGTCTCCGCTGCGAAGATGACACTGAGGAGATGTCACCGCTGAGATGATGCCACTGAGATGTCACCACTGAGGAGATGCCATTGTGGAGATGCCATCACTGAGAGGCAGTCACTGAGGACATGTTATCACTGAGGAAGTGCCATCACTGACGAGATGAAACTGAGGCGATGCAATCACTGAGAAGATGTCATCACTGAGGAGATGACACAGGTTCATCACTGAGGAGATGACACAGATTCATCCCTAAGGAGATGACACTGAGGAGATGTCATCGCTGAGGATAATCCACCACAGAGGAGATGTCACTGAAGAGATGCCACCAGCACTGAGCTGGGGTCAGGCACTGTGGATGTGCCAATAACCGCCCTCTTCGTGCTTTTCTCACGAACACATTTGCTTGTGTTCCGATGCAAATACAAATACGAGCATTTACAATGCAATGGGTATCGCATCTGCTTGAGTTAGAGCTATTATCGTTGTAAACGCCTAACCGGACTTTTCTTGCCACATAACTTGAAAATCAAAAGTAAAACAGTTTCACATAAGCGAGCCGATTCACAGCACCATGGCCGCCATGAGCATCAGTGATAAGGAGAGACACAAAGGAAAAAGAAGTTCGCTTGCAGTCAAACTTATAGGCAAAAATGCAATTAGTCATGTAACAGGGGCGATATCCAAGCCGGTAACAAAACCTCCCCAAGGAGAGACAAATGTAAAATATTTACCAATGTCATCAAAGGATTTTTTAAAAGGCAAGCCCACGAAGAGTGATAGCGATGGGCGTGAGGTGGGAGTTGTTAAAAGCCCAGATACATACCAACACGTCGGAAAAGCACGCATGCGTGCTCCTATGCTCGAACTAACAAGAGGAGAGTCTCTCTGACATTCACTGTCTGTTCTGTCTCGAGATGTGCAATACTCAGGCCTGGCCCTTTCCCCCACAGGTTTAGTATTCCCAGCAGGTCGACGTTCTCCGTGGTTTGGATGAGCGGCTCCATTGTGGGCCTTTTTCACATAGACTGGCACAAAAAAGGTCAGGCTGAGAAATTCACTGACTGGAAAATGCCAGACTTCGGAGAAGTTTTCTCACACTGGGGCCCAGTGCCCAGAGTTTCTACACGACTCAATTCCTTCCTGGATTAACAGTTATTGTAGGTCGTTGTTTCAAATATATGATTATAGAGCTGGTATAACCCAAGTCACGAAAGTTTAGAGAAAAGGAGTCCGTCCACTTTTAGATCACAGGGAAGCATGTTGTACATATGGGGACAATAGAGGACATTGTTCCATTTTAGATTAAAATGTGCACATTCATAAGCAGTTGAGCTATGGAGGCCTCGAGCGCATGTCTTCTCACCCCAAGCACTTCCTCGTGCACAGATGTAAACAAACAAGCACTGCCTCGTGGTCAAGTGTGAAGAAAACCTTCCCGTGAATAGATGTAAAGAAACAAGCACTTCCTTCTGCATAGATGTAAAGGAACAAACACTTCCTAATGCACTGATGTAAACAAACAAGCACTTCCGCATGGTTAAGTGTGAAGAAACAAACTCATCCTCGTGGAGGACAGATGTGAAGAAACAAGCCCTTCCTTGATCACAGATGTAAAGAAACAAGCACTTCCTAATGCACTGATGTAAAGAAACAAGCACTTCCTAATGCACTGATGTAAAGAAACAAGCACTTCCTAATGCACTGATGTAAAGAAACAAGCACTTCCTAATGCACTGATGTAAAGAAACAAGCACTTCCTAATGCACTGATGTAAAGAAACAAGCACTTCCGCATGGTTAAGTGTGAAGAAACAAACACATCCTCGTGGAGGACAGATGTGAAGAAACAAGCCCTTCCTAATGCACTGATGTATAGAAACAAGCACTTCCTAATGCACTGATATAAAGAAACAAGCACTTCCTAATGCATTAATGTAAAGAAAGAAACACTTCCTCGTGAATAGATATAAAGAAACAAGCACCTCCCGGTGCACAGATGTTAGGAAAGAAGCACTTCCTCCTGCACAGATGTAAAGAAACAAGCACATCCTCGTGGATAGATGTAAATAAACACTTCCTCGTTGAGTACTTCCTCGTGACTGGATGTAAAGAAACAACCACCTAATTTTGCACAGATGTAAATAAACAAGCACATCCTCTTGTACAGATGTAAATAAACAAATATTTTCTTGAGCACAGATGAAATGAAAAGTGAAGCAGAGGCAGAAAATCAGCGGCCCTTCCCGAGAGTGCCAGCTGGATTTACATCCTACGTATTGGCTAGCTTTACTCCTGCCTTACTGGGGTAAGCACGTTTCTCATTTAATTTCCTAGCTGGACACATTCTCGTTTCTGTCAGAAATGATTCTGTAAAAAAAGGCTTCCTCTTCAGCACTATAGCCAAGTTACTTTTACATATCGGTGCTCGGGGTGTGCTAAAATATGCCATGTAGTGCAGCCTTCCACCAGGTGCTATGTAGTGCAGCCTTCCACAGGTGCTATGTAGTGCAGCCTTCCACAGGTGCTATGTAGTGCACCCTTCTAACAGGTGTCATGCAGTGCAGCCTTCTAATAGGTGTCATGCAGTGCAGCCTTCTAACAGGTGTCCTGCAGTGCAGCCTTCTAACAGGTTTCCTGTACTGCAGCCTTCTAACAGGTGTCATGCAGTGCAGCCTTCTAGCAGTTGCCATGTACTGCAGCCTTCTAACAGGTTTCATGTAGTGCAGCCTTCTAACAGGTTTCATGTAGTGCAGCCTTCTAACAGGTTTCCTGTACTGCAGCCTTCTAACAGGTGTCATGCAGTGCAGCCTTCTAGCAGTTGCCATGTACTGCAGCCTTCTAACAGGTTTCATGCAGTGCAGCCTTCTAAAAGGTGTCATGTAGCGCAGCCTTCTAACAGGTGTCATGTAGCGCAGCCTTCTAACAGGTGTCATGTAGTGCAGCCTTCTAACAGGTTTCATGTAGCGCAGCCTTCTACCAGGTGTCATGTAGTGCAGCCTTCTAGCAGTTGCCATGTAGTGCAGCCTTCTAACAGGTGTCATGCAGTGTAGCCTTCTAGCAGTTGCCATGTACTGTAGCCTTCTAGCAGTTGCCATGTACTGCGCCTTCTAATAGATGTCATTTAGCGCAGCCTTCTAACAGGTGTGATGCAGTGTAGCCTTCTAGCAGTTGCCATGTACTGCGCCTTCTAATAGATGTCATGTAGTGCAGCCTTCCACCAGGTGCTATGTAGTGCAGCCTTCTAACAGGTTTCATGCTATGATTAAACCTGAAATGGTGTTCGGCGTTTGCGGCTCCAGGTCAGGACATAAGCTCCCTCACACCAAGTGATTCACATGTTCCCCACGTGAGTTCAGACAAGAGCACCATCAGCAATCTAATCCTCTTAAATCCCCAGAGATCCTAATGACATTTTCAGGGATATGCGGGAAATGTAAACATTGATTGGGCATAATGCTAGTTTAGTAGTGTGTGGCCATGTGGAATATAAATGCCTGCCAATGCAGAATCTGACCACGAAGTTGCCTCTGCTAAACTAGACCCATGGAATAGGAAGTTATTCCAGTGAAATCTCCATTGGAGAATTCTTCTACGGAGGATTTAATACTTGTCCACAATTCGGAAGAATTTCTGTTACACTCGCTGCTTGATTTGAGCCGGTGTTTGCAGGCCCACCGGCAGTCATGTTTAGGGACTGGCACTAATTTGTCCTAAACAGACTTTCATCCAGAGTGTCGCTCTTCCCCAGTCTATACGCAACACCCGTAGTAAGCAAGACTTTAAAAAACAACACTTCCAAGACATTTTACCCCCTACTTTGTGATTTCACAAGATTGTTAATCAACATATTTCAGTGTCTACCCTGCTGGCTGAAAATAACTTGCAAAGGCTGAGCCGTGGGAGCACTCATCCCTGGAAAATCCTTTTGCCCGAAAGACTGAGTTGAATAGAAGGCTTCTGCTTGTCTGAGTCTTGGTGGGCGAAGGCAAAACTAACCAGGCAATTCTGTGGTGCAAAAATGTATATTCGCCCAGTAAAGGGCAATTGTCCATTAACAGAATCATACTGATATTTAAATACGGCTAACAAAATATTTTAGGTTCAAGCTTTGATAACCAATATTGCAAATGAACGATTCTGTTAGCCGAATTAAAGAATCTACTTGTTGCTATTTATGGAGAATTAATATTTATATTATAATACCCCTATCTAGCACATTACAAGCAAGCTGAACTTTACAATGACCATGAGCCGTTTTCGACTGATGTCATATTGGCAGCATTCTTAAATAGTTAACACAACATTATGTAATCCCCCCTTTTGTTAGGCGAAAAAATCCTGAAAACTTTAATGGTATTTTGCAAGTTTGTAGTATTCGAGTTTACTAGGAAATTGTACCACGTAGGCTGTTGAAATAGCTGTGAGGTGCTTATCTTGTGCCATTTCTAGGGCACTGATGGTTGACAGTCTGATAGAAATCATTTCTCATAGTCAACTGAAATGACTCCAAGATGGATAACGGGTCTGGTAGGCAACATCACACACTCTCCGGGTACTGAGTATTCATGGTGCACGCTTGAGGCATGTGCTGTACTGATCACAACCTCAGGCTGTAAGGATCTTTTCTCTTTGATGGGTGCATACAACCATAGAAGTTTGAACAGGATGCTGGTTGACCTTGAAGTAGCTGTGACTGGACGCTTCTAAGCAGGTCACAGTAACGCTATTGAGCCTGGACAATGGGCTGTAATGATACGAAGGCCCAGAGGGGAAAGCCAAGCTTCTCTTGGCTCTCCCCACTCAATTATCCCCCACGCTCTGAGAAAGGGACTCTGTGGCAGGTCCCAGCTAGTTAGCAAATCAAAGGCTCCTGCCATTCATGCTCCTCAATAGAGATGCTGTCAGGTCCAATCGGTTTCATAGTGCGGTGCAGTAACTGATGAACGATACTGCAACGATTGACACAAAGCTCTCGCCACACGCGTCTATATTATGAAACCAATTGGGAGTGTGTGTGGAATATTGAAACTCGGTCTAAACCTAGGTTATCTAGGCTATCTAGGCTGGTTATCAACATAAGGAGGTGTCTGAAAACAGGGCCCGCGTGGCATCTAGTGCTGCAGTTTTTGTTTGGTGCACCCCAATGACCTCTGTCTCCACAGATTCCCTCACTACCACCCTCCACCAGTGCCCCTAATCTCACCACACCCCCTCTCTCACATCCAATTCCCTTGTACTAAGGTGCTCCTTGGGGTTGGCTTTAGTAATACATAGTATAGACCTAACCTATAATATGTAGTTTGCATGCATCTCTCTTATGATAATTCATAAGTATAAGTTTTATAATAGGATTGCAATTTATAAACTGCAATTAACAAAAGGATCTCTGTGACAAAAGCAGTAATCCGTTGAGATATCACATAAAATACAGCTCTGTGATCTCTATAATACACTTCGTTCTCGTTCCTTTATGACGTGACATACTGCCACTCGCAAAACTCCCACTTAGGGCGACAAATGCAAAAAGAACAGATGATGGACGAAATGCAGAACAAATAAAACATTCACCCCCAGTCACAGATCTGGGTTTAATCTATACATTTTTTGGTTTGCCATGCCATTCCAGTCCAGTTTGGACCCAGCCACAGGCAAATCAGTCTTGACCCTGCTCCCAATGGGAACAGTCCAGGCCGAAATGCCAGGCCAGGTCCTCCCTGAACAAGAAACAAGCATCCTAGGACCGGTGGGTGAGATGTGGGTCCAGTGCTTACTGTGCCACTGGATCCAAGCTAGCCTGGCTGATGAGAGAGGGGTGCTACCCTGAAACTGGTCCCAGGTTCACTAGACAAAACTACATCTCTCTCCAGCAGGAACATTAATCAGAGTTATCTTTACATTTTTATTATTGCCTAAAATCTGCTGGACACACACAAAACTCTGCAGCAGGTGCTTGTAAAGCCACAGTTATTTCAAACACAGTGCCCCTAACATAAGCACCATGTGTAGCTGCACTGGTTGCATTGCCCTAGAGCTGTCTGAAAAGCTCAATGTTGCTGCTATGTTTTTACCAGGGTGTGTAGTTAGTGCAAGAATTGTAGCTGTCCCACGTGAAGTGCCATTTTGACATCCCCTTTCATGCAATAGGACCACATTTGCTGCTTGTAGAGGTAATCTAGTGCCCTCTGTTATTGGAACAAACATTAACCACCTCCAAATGCCTTACTCCACGACAGTACAAAATATTAAATATTTAAGCACGCTGTACAATGCATTACGGACATCCCCAGTATCAATTGTTTTTGTAACATACTTCAGTATGGTTACTGTTCAAATATCTGCAATACATTTTATGTAAATACGTTATATGTACATTATTCATGACTTGAATGCACATTTTAGGATTCAATTTCACCCTTCCACAACAGAACAGAATATTATGCCTTACAAAGCAAGGCAATGGTTGCCATTCTATGAATGGAAACGTTTACCCACCAACAATAGCAAAACCAAACTAGATTCATCAAATCGCTGCTACCATGTGCCATCTTAGACTTCCAATAACTATGTTGTCCATATTAGTTTTCTTTATCCAGTCATGGACTCTACCCCAGTTGCTAGGTGTGACACGGTCTTTGCTCAGATCATGAGCTCCATTGCAGACTGTAGGCATCCGTTTTAAAGCTCTGCTTCCTCTGTGTGAGGATAGAGGTTTAGTGGTCGTGGTGCGGCTACACCATGCTGTGACTTTTGCATTTTCCTCTTCCAGTACCCACTGCTTGTGACATTTTTCACTGGATGGTTTCTCACCGCAGAGCACACAGGCACTAGGCACTAGTTGTAAATTGCCTATTTTTCTTCACCAAAGTCAGATTCAAATTTAAAACAATCAGCAGAGTTCTGTCCAGATACAAGACCCCTGTTGGAAATGGCCCTTTCTGTAGAGTTTCCCCTGTCTTTTTGGGTTCTGGCCTCCTATTTTTGATCCTGCGCTGAATTTTGTTTTTGCTGGCTTTAGGACCTTGGGCACTTCACCACTGCTGACCCCTGCTAAAGTGCAAGTGCTCTGTCTAAATTATATTGGTAATTGGTTTACCCCTGATTGGCAGAAAAGATTTACTAGTGCACTGTGTGTGGCCAGAGCCTGTAAATCAAATGCTGCTAGTGGGCCTGCAGCACTGATTGTGCCACCCACATGTCTCACACCTGCCACTGCAGTGTCTGTGTGTGCAGTTGTTACTGCCAGTTCGACCTGGCAAGTGCACCCATTTGCCAGGACCAAACCTTCCCTTTTACTACATGTAAGTCACCCAAAGGTAGGTCCAAGGCAGCCCCATGGGCAGGATGCAGTGTATTTAAAAGGTAGGGCATGCACTGGTGTGTTTTACATGTCCTGATACTGAAATACTGCTAAATTGGTTTTTCACTATTGCAAGGCCAATTTCTCCCCCAAAGGGTAAAGTGGGGATTGCCTTGAAATATCTTTTAAGTGTAATTTTCCATTGGGAGCCGATAGAGGTATGGAGTTTGGGGGTCACTGAAATCACAATTTAAAATTACATCTTTTGGTGAAGTTGATTTTTAAATTGTATGTTTGAAAGGGACACTTAACCAATTTGTGCCTCTGCCTGGCTGTGGAATACATGTCTGGGACAAGATGACAGTTGGACTGTTTGTGAATTCAACACTAGACAGTCACACAAAGGGAGCTGAGGTGTGCCCTGCATATCCTGATGGGTCTTCCTAGCCTTGAGTGGCTGGAGGAGATGTCACTTGCACCTGAATAGGGCTGTGCCTGTCCTCACAAAAAGCAGTCTCCAACCCCCTGGAGTGTGTGTGCGGCGATGGGAGAAAAGGCAGTGTCTTGTGCACTACAAAGGCCTTCCTTTGAAGTTTGCCTACTTCAAAGGCAGAAAGGAGCATTCGTATTAGACCTCTGAGACCACAACTTTAGAACACTTCTGGACTGAGGACATTCTGCCAGGAAAAAGAGCTAGATGCTGTAGGGGGAACTGGCACTCTGCCTGTTGCTTTACTGGCCTGCTGCTTGCTGCTTCTGCCCTGGGATTGAAAGGACTGTTTTCTACATCCTGCTTCCAAATGTTCTGCAAGGGCTTGGACTGAGCTTGCCTCATGTTAGAAGTCTCAGGGACATCAAAAACTTCATTTGCCAGCACTTGAACTCTTTTGCTGAGAGTCCTGACTCACCAAGTGGTGCCAAAGTGCCAAAGCCAGTCCCTGGGCCCTTGGGAGTGAATTCTGGTGTAACCAAGAAGAAACCAAGTACTTCAATTCCAGAGCGACTTCGAAACCAGCGCTGCGGTCCGACTCTGCGCCGCTGCCTGCATAGAAGCGATAGTCCCTGCTGAGTGCAATGACTGCAACCAATGCCGCAGGCCCGATGCCGCTGCAGCGCCTCTGAAGTCCTGCCACAGCATGAGCTATGAGTGGTGTGTCCCCAACGTCTGGGGCACCCGACTACGCTGCAGAACCTGTGGCTCCATGGTGTGATCATGACATCACGAAGTTGACGCCTGGGTCTTGACATGCTGGATTTATCTACCCCGCCAGATCGTAAGGAGCCGACGCCTCGCCACTGATGCTGCATCACCTCTCCTACCACCGTAAGGAACCAATGCCTCACCTCCCTTACCTCACAGTAAGGAAACAATGCCTCACCCCAGCCAGATTGCCCAGGCAGAAAGGTGACATGGCAGTGCTCAACAAAACTGAAAAGAAACCTAAACAAATAAATAAGGATGTCCGACTGGGCCCCCTACTTTCCACAAGTGAAATAAATGAGCTCCTCCAGAGTCACATTATAATGTAACTAAGGTTAGTATGTTAATAAACGGTACATCAAAAAACAGACACTTAACTACTCAAGGGCCTTCAGGGGTTAATTTAATGCCATGTATGGAGAAAGAAACCTGACACTGAAAGGATATGCTTTGGAATTATGGAGCTATGCTTCAGAAAGCGAGGAGTACATGTAGGACTAAAGGATATTGCAGCCAAAGAGAAAGTACTGATTACATAGCAACTGAGAACAGGACAATGAAACGAGGGAAAATTGAAAAACAATTTACTAACATTGGAACAATCAAGTAGAAGGTGGATGGTTGATCAATGAGCTAAAATGGGCTAAATAACGAGTTGTACTAAAATCATCAGTGAACTCATGCTAGGGCTATCTGTCAGCAGTAAACAGGCAGAACAAAAAGTTAGTATTGAAAAATAATTGAATACACTTAAAGTAATTATTGGGCATATGGGTGGGCAATCAAAGAGTTAATAATTCCAATCAATTTTCTTAGTGTCGTTTAATGGGCTGATTGCTTTACGATGTTTTCAAATATTTGTGGGTAAACATTGGCTACATACACTGACGGTTCTGACGCCATGCACCCATCCACATGAGTGCACCAGCCCTAGTTCTTCTTCAGCTGTTGTGAGGAGACTTATTGTGTACAGTCCCAATACGTACAGCAGACCTTACACCAACCTTTTGCTTATTATTGATTGGCTTTCTTGTCAGTCTCATTTGCTTGCTTCTTATTCTATGGCTTTTTTCATCTTTTTGTGTTTGTCCCTCCCCTGGATCATAGCTTCCTTTTCATCCTTTTAACTGGATGACTTGTATCCTTCCACTACTCAAACTCAGGAAACTACTTTTTCCTTTCTCTTTGAGCACTCTATGTGAGTGAATATGTTTTCTTGCTCTCTTCTCTGTGCGCTGCCTCCCCTATCACATACCCAGCCACCTACACTTTCTGCATTGCTCCTCCTACCTCAATACATCTGTTGCTTCCTCTGCACCCTGCTTACCTTTTTTCTTTTTTCTTCATTTCTGCCACCCACCTGTTCCCCACTACTCAGTAGCATTCAGTTGCTCTGCACGCTCGCTGCCCTTCCAGTCCAGTTTTTACTATCTTTCTTTCTTTTTTAATCAGCAGTATTTTGTTACTGGGCCACTCCTTTCTTGATAATGCTGCTTACATGCATGTGGGTGACATGCAAGCTCATATGTCATCTCGCCCGAGGCTGCCATTTATTTACTTTATATTTATTTTTTGCCTATACTACTCACCATCATCCACAACCGTTTTTGTTTTTTTTGCTGATGCTGTTGGTGACAAGGATTCAGGAGGCCAAAAGGTCAGTTAACACCTTTCAAAGACAAAACCTACTAATTTCGCAAATCCTTGTTCCATTTAAAGAACAAATCCAGAGAATAGAAAAATAAGAAAAGAGATTTAATTGTCAAAAACAGTGCTCCCTCAAAGATACTAAACTTGCACTCCTTCACAAATATTTAGTGGAAAGGTGAAAAAATTAATTTCGGTGATGCCTATGATTTTTATAGATTTGTGACTTTCTGTGAAAAATCAAAAAACTCCCCAGAAGTATGCATGGAAATCTATTCAAATTTTATATGTTCATGATCACTCCTCCCCATTAAACGTACCTATGATGATAGTCAGCAGACGTGCATTTACCAGATTTGTGTATTAACACAAAACATCTTTAAATTAATTTTCCCAGCACAGAAATTAATTTATATTGAAAAAACATTATCCATCAATTCCCTCTGACTTTGAGGGGGGTTCCTTCTCTTCCATTTTCTACTCTGAAAACACGTCCCCCTGGCTTTCATAGGAATATGTTTCAGGAAAGAGAAATGTCATGCAGAAGTTTTGTGAATGCCCATAAATGTAGAAGTTTGATGCAATCAGGGCATTTTACTAACCTTAAATGTTTTACTCCTGGAAATTCGCTGGGAAGGCAGATTTTAGCAGTACAGCAGTACTGTAGATAAAATACATCTTCACGGATGCTGATTCAGTAAAACAGGATCTTGGAATCTTCTGCCACCGATTTCTTTTTGGAGCACTTCATCTAAATTTAGCTGTGCGGAAATTATTGTAAACGAGCCCCAAAATGTTTAGAAACACTTATGAAAGTGTAAATCATCTGTATGCACTGTACTAGCCTTTACTGCATAAGAATCAGCCTGAAAGTAGAGTGATCACCTCTATTGGACGGGCTTACAGAATCTTTCAAGCAGAATAAATAAATGTGACTGTGCATGCAGAGCATGCTCAAATAAAGACAGAGCTTGAGGACAGTATGCTACCGGAAGAGACCAAAAATCACTGACCTTATCATGCTGTTTGAAATAGGTTCGATGTGTAAAGTAATAATTCAGGGGCACCCGAACAAGCCTTTTGTGAAAGTGACGCCATGTTAGCTCTAAGAGGAGGCGGTCTTTGTCACCTTGCTGTTGCTAACAAAGGGCACATGTTGTGAGATAGTAGTGAGAATACTTTTCAAGACTGAGGTTAGCGCTTGTCATGGCAGGCATATAATATCGTGGAAGCCCCAGTCCCAGGGGACACAAAAATGTAGCTTTCTTACTAGCCATAGAATAATATTTGAGAAGTCAAACACAGCAAACAATGGGGCCTGATGGCCCATCAGTCCTAGGGCTTTTTGGCAGCCATCACGAGCACGCCCGCATCATTATAGAACAGGGCAGGGTATTTTACCTTTTGAGAAAAAATATACCCACTGACAGTGAGCAAACGCTGGTATGGAAATACAAGCAGCCACCCTTGATGGTCTTACATTCCAGAGGTCAGAGCAGGTAAAAGGCATTACATGTCATGGCAGGTAAACTCAGCCAACACACAGCAAGGCGGGGGCGGGGAAGACGGCCGAGACTGCCACACCCTGCCAGGAGAGCCAGGCCAGTCCATGACTGACACAATGACTTCACACAAGGGATTTTTTAAAATGTTGATCGAGATAAGACGTGCTTTAGTAAAGAAAACCCAGATGTGGCAAAAGTCGCTCCCAACTGCCCCTTGGTGTATTACACGTACAGACTTACTGTACAGATATCCTACATATGATGATGCTCAGCCTTCTTGGAGTTATTCAATAGGCTCAGCTGGTTAGGATCACGAACTCCTACAAAACTTATTGCACAGCGAGGAGAATTAAATACGATTGTAAATTTTAATATTTCAGAAATGGTGGACTGATTTTGTGCTGGTATATGTTGGCTAAAGGTGGGTCCAACCGTGCTTTTATGGTCTAAAGAAAATGAAAATAAAGCTATAGGAAACCTTCGCTGACACATTTGTGTGCAATTTTCCCACCCATCTGTACTTCCACATGAGTATACAATGTATGCATCATTTATTTTAGATCCTTATTGATGATTATAAATAGTGAGCTTGGTTAAATCGTGCTTTGATATCAGGAATTGTGAAGGACAGGGGATCTAAAATAACACGGGAAATACACAAACATAGGAACCACCCACCGACAGGGTCTACTGAACCAGAGGAATCTCTAGAACACAGGAACTATTTAAAGAAAAGGAAACACAGGGGCACTTCATGTTACCTAGGCATCTGGCATAGACTGAGCTATATAGCATAGCAACAGAAACGTGTCTCATTCTCCTTTATCCAGCTTCAGTAGTGGATTACTTATATTAAATAATGGTGACAAAATGTTTGCTTATGTTAACAAATATTGTTTCACAGCAAAAAAAAATGTATGTTGGTGTTACCCCACTATCAGTTTAAGTCTAAATTCAGTCTAGGCCAGTATAGGCCAGGTCTACATTTATGTTGTCTTAAACTATGTTAGGGTACAAAACAACTAATGATATAATTGTCATGCCAAATCTTTTAATATACATTTTTAAATGCTCACCTTTAAGGGAGCGTTTCAAAACTACACAAAACATTCAAAAACCTTAAAAGTCGTATCCATCCCAAAATACTAATAATATTGAATAGTCATAGGAAAACCTATTCATGCACAATTGATAACTGCACTTAGCTAGGATATGCTTGATTATAGTGAAATGCAGTCGCAGCTCACGTGTTAGAGTGGGTGGGGGTAAACAGGGGGATATTAATAAATTTTTCTTTAAAAAAACGAAAATAAACTTACCTTAAAACTGTGCACGCCGCGCAATGTCCCGCTCCTCTGCTAAAAGGCACAGGCTCACAGCCTGGCCTGCGCCCAATCCTGATGCTGCTCAAAGACTTGGAGTCTGTGTTGCTGGGCTGGAGAAAGCCCTGTGCGCATGTGTGTTTGGCCTGCCCAAGACGGCCGGCCAAACACACATGCACTCTGAGAGGGAGTGCCTAGTGGTCTGCATGTCCTGTTTTTGGACCCTGTTCCAGAGAGAGATTGAAACTGGTTTATGCTAATGTATAGCTAGTCGGCATTGGAAAGCCAACTAACTTCTGACTGCCATGCAGCATTAATTCCTAAACCTGCATATCTTTTGTAGTACTTGCTGGTACAGTGTTACTGTTTCTGTTTTTTAGATCTTTCTGTTCCTTTTACAGTTTCGGGTCATTGAGTGGCCCCCAATGTTTTACAAAGCTGTGTGGTCTTCACTTGACCTGCCCTAGATTATAATGGTCCTTAAAGAATGGCCCATCTCCGTAAAGGATTAGTAATGGGTTGCTAATCACTGGTATGCTTATGATCCGAGAAGAAAACCAAACAACAACCTGAGGAGTGGATACTCTTTCTCGACTCATTGCTCAATGGACTAACATCTGCAGGGCTCTCAAATGGATTGTATTGCTCAAAGCAGAACAGCTACAGTTAACAAGAACACTGTTATAGATGTCCTAGGTTGTGATCCGCAAGGATCCTTTGAGTGGGAGATCGGTACGCTGGCAACTGAAACATTTATCAACTAGACACTCTTCAAGTAGGTTTAAAAGAGTGAAGAGCTGTCTCTACCAGTTCAACTTACTAAGGAAAATGAAGCCCTGATACACCACCACAACTTCTGCTGACGTGTTTATCCACACATAACCTTAATTATGTATTATGGTATAACCAAAGCACATCTGGCCATCATACAGGCTGCACAAATCAGAAACAGATGCCCATTTTGTTTCTGGAGCATCCATGCTTGCACACACCTTGCTCCATCTATCCTACTAGACAAGCCTTCAAAGGTGTGCCCCCAGGTTTACCACATAGACACACAGGTTCCACTTCTTGCCTTGCATAGAAAATCCACTCATTAACATTTCACAATTCATATACCCCACCAATCAGCATTACCAAATATTCCCATATCTAAAACCTGAAGCTCAAAACCAGACCTTTCTGGACTGTTGTGACAGATGTGGAACTCACTCTAGATGGATACCCAGATGGTCCTTTGGCACACACAAGAATCACAGCAAACTTACACGCATCCAGCGAACACCTTAGAATCAAGCTCTTGAATGACTCTTGCACTGACAACTAAACTGGTGACCTAACTACACAGCTCCTATATCAAAATACTGCCTCCACTCAGAACCATCTGGTTGTTTCATTTACATCCCAGAGCCACCTCTGCCCACAACCATAACTGCTCCCATATGGCACACAATCTACCTGTCATTTTAGCCAATTAGTTGTTTTTTTCCCACTAGTGTTCTTTTTTTGTGGCTTATATGCAGTACAATGATGTCACAGGTGAGGCGACAGTAAAATAGAAATTCTTCTGAAAAGTACTAAGAAACCTCGCCACAACTAATATCAAGAAAATGAAATGACAAGCTGCGTACCTAACCATCACAGGTATTGAGAGCTGTCTCACGCAACAAGAAGAACCCCCAGATTTGCAATTGTGGGTACCTACACTCTAAATAAAACACCGTGTACATCAAATGAATACATTTTAATGATCCACTGAGATCCTATCGTTTACAGAACTGATTCTTAGCAAATTTCCACAGTTGTTGGATACATTTTACAGAGCCTTTGTAAATGTTACAATTTGTGGTGCTGGGAAAATACGACAGTCTGGCAAACGCATCATTTTCACTTTCTTCACTGGGTTAAAGAGTAAAACCTAAAATCATTTAACAAAATTCCCATAGATTTCATACTTTTGGTATTTATCCTTAATTTTCATTCATCGATTTTGAAAATCGATTATGTTTTTGTTGCTGAAAACAACCATGTAAATTGCCAGGTACCTGGAATTTTGTTTTTTAGGTAGAGAGCAGCTCTGAATTATTTGTTTTATTTAACAACTGTGCCTTGAACGTTTAGTTTCCACGCTGTATGAGCTTACACTCGTGATTTTTACAGACTGGCTTTGCCCTGTAACACTTTTCGAGCACGAGCTATACAGCAGGCTTCGCGAGCTCTGAGGGAGCGCCACGCAGTATGTCGCAGCATTGCTCAGTGGCGTAGTATTTGTTCGCGCCATTACATCTCCGGAAAACAAAGCCCGCCCGCCCCTCGCTCCTCATCATCACTCGAGGCGATTCCCTTTTTCTGTGGTCTGAATGCTCCGCGGGCAAGAGGTGTTTGGGCTAGTCAGGGCCTCTCCTGGACCTCATCTCGAGCCCTTAACCCCCTGTCAGCTGGCGCTCATCACTCATTAAGAAGCTCTGACTCCAAAGGCGCCCATCATCAGCGCTCTGCGGATTAAGAGACCGCCAAAGGCCAAGGGTTTTCAAAACTGTGAGCAGGGGCCAAGCCAGCCGGTGGCACGGAGCTGCATACTCCATCACAGGGCACCAAAGGAAGCTTGCCTTTCATCTGTGCCCACTGGAATGTGCCACTTTTGACTCAAGGGAGGGAAAAGGGGACAGTTTGCTACGCCATCACCTTCATCATCCTGACCTACGCTTTTGACTGTCACCCAAAAAACTTCTGTTTCTGTGTCACTTGTCGTGTAATATAACTATTTAACAATGTATATTGTCTGGCCAACTCTCATGGCTAAGTAATTTTCCATTTTCTGTCACTCTCTCGTGTGTTCATTCAATTACTCTACTTTTTTTAAAAAAAATGTCCATTTATATTGTTCACTATCGTTCTTTCTTATCTGTGTGGTGTTTTCTTTACTCCTTTTCTTCCTATTGTTTCCTTGGTAGATGTCACAATTGCTTCTTTTCCTGTTTCCCTCTTTTTCATTTTTACTGGAGCTTTCCTTCCCATTGTATTGTATTTACCCTCACCTCCCTCCTTTTGCTACTTTTAGTTTCTCCTTCTCCTTTTAACAAGTTGCCAGTTATGAAACACCAGATCATAATATGCACAAGGGCAATAGCATTTAATACACATAAATGCACTCTTTTTGTACTAAATGGATGCTATATTTTCATATGTACTTGAGTAGTCCACAATAGACATAATACTCAAGCAGGGGATGCTGCAATAAATAGCGACTGCTTGTTTTGACACAATCTAGAATAATTTGTTGTAGAACACGGCATAACTGCCTCAAATTGCCCCACAAACTGGCTACCTCACCAGGCCCCCTAGAATCATACTCCTGCAAAGCACATCCACTTCTATTCACCCCAGTAAGGTTGGAGCAAATTTCTCTGTACACGGCTTGCATGATGGTTATACATAATTTATGAAAGTATAAATGCAATTCTAATTTTGTGTGAACCTTAGAAATGAGCCATCTTTGTTTGCAACTTGGATTTATAAGGTTAGGTAACAAACCAATTATAGTATCAAAACTAGAATGAAGCACATCCTTTTCTGTGAGGCTAACAATATTACTAAACGCAAGGTTTGTAAAAGGTTGCAAGCCTAGTTCAGGGGCTTTACAAGAGAAGATCTTGGTTCTTGAACCGATTTCTGACTCTTGTCCTGTCTATGAAGGAGGCAAGACAAGAAGCGCTGAATGCCACAGAGAAGGCTCTCACATTTTGAAAAGTCATATTTTTCATTTTTACCTTAGCAAGGTCCTACCCAACAGGACTGCACTGTGTTGACTGGGAGCTCAGAGGTTTTTGGCATCATTAAAAGTGCCCTAGTAACCTGCCCGTTACCACAGTCCCCCAAGGATGCTGACACCAGGGGTAACAAGAACTCCAGATGAGCAGAGTTAATGAGAATTACAAGTGAGAGGTCCCCACAGAGATAATTACAAGAGGAATCAGTAGCTCCAATCCCAATTCTCTGGTTATGCCTCATTTCACATCCAAAATTTCACATAGAGATTTACCATGAACCTAGTAATCCTGATGCAGTTGGTGGCTCCAGTTACCAGCTCCTTTAGATGTAAGTAGGCACTCATAATCCAGGCCTACGCCGAATACGGGAACAACTCAGTCCCCACTAGGATTAATTTAAGTAGTGCTGATTGGATAAGGGACATTCTGTGGAGCGGTAGGGCCAGAGTAGTACTGGAAAGCAGGATTCTCAGAGCCAATGGAGTGGTCAGAGCCCAGCCGGGAGCTAGATAATCTCTCGTGATCTTCAAACCTGTGCTAAATTACAGTGTGCCTAACACAGTCCTGGGGCACACATGTATGCTGTACAAGGCCCCCTATTGGTCTATACAGACAGATTAGAGGAGGTCTGCTTTCTGTTTGGAGCTCATATTCGAATGGAATGTCTCTAGACACGCAAAACAGAATCAGCCATTTGTGTCAAGAAGCCGAAAGGGCATAAAGGCAGGATTTAGAATTTGTCTGATAGACTTTCCGTCACCATTGCACTGGTTTGACTCCTCTGCAAGGTGGAAGAGGAAACTCCGACATATTTCAGTACTCTACCAAAATATCATTATTTTTTCTGACAAAACGGCTATATTCTTTGTTGGAGGTAGAAGTTTTCATCAATTTTGGTCTTAGACAGAAGAGCGGAGGTACATTCTCAGTAATCGCGAGCCTAGCCCCCATAATACATAGGGCTACTACAATTATGCAATTGAGTGTCCTCTGCGGTTTTTGCATACTTATTGATTTGCTGCATTTGCCACATAATCCATCATCTGCTGCATTATCTGCAGATTTTAACAAAAAAAGTTGTTTCTAGCTCAAGCGTTTCAAAAGCTACTAAAAATGCATTAATGCATGCTTCATCACAGTGGAAGGCCCTTTGCAAAGGTTGACTGGTCACCTTTCTGTTGCTTATGGTTTTGAACTGGTAACAATGAGGTGCAAAATAACTAAGTGTTAACATGACAAAATGTCCTGCATTATGCCACAATATGCATTTTCTTGACACATAATTTTCAGCCTCGCTGCATAATTTGGCCCTCCCCTGCCACATAATTCTACTGGCCCTGGTAATATGCTAGGTTGCATATGTAAATACCAGGAAGTAATCATTTTTTAATTTTAAGACGTTAGAGGGAATTGAATATAATGTTACAAGCCACTGTAGAGAGCTGTAGTACTGATTACATACACATTCTACAAGGTGTCCTTTACACCTAATAATCGCAGTGTAAAATCTATACATATATATTTCACCCACGTAAAGATCCGTTTTGGTGATGTGTGGAAAAGGCTACAGTGAAGGGTGCAGGTCAAAGCTTGGTCTGACCTAGAGTGGACCGAGTGGAGATGCCCATGTACGCAAACAGACGGTAATGCGAAATCAAGAAAGTTTCATGGCATGTGTTACAATGCCGTCCGAGTTTCTAAATTAGTTCCTCCATACATCTTCGAATTTTAAAAGTCGTACATATTAGCAATTATTCTATGTTATCTCCTCTTGAGGCACTGTTATGAGATTGAACAACAAAAACGTAAAATGAGCAGCAATAAAGAATTCACCCGACATCTTTTGCCTGTGTAATAACAGGGATTTCGTGAGACCCTGTACACAAGCCTGTCGTCAACCATTCATGAGTACGGTACAACATGAATTACTACAACAAACCTGTACAAACATCACCCGCCACCCCACTATTCAGAGGCGTATTTAGCCTCTTCTAGGCCTACTCGACCGCCCACACAAAGTGAAAATTAGCTCACTATCCGCCACATTAATTCGTAATCGGCAAATAAATGAATAGTCATTGGCCCTTTGGCCGCATCCGTTACAGTAGATGGGATTAAAGAAAGGGCAGTAAAATAATTGGTTGAAGAAATCCAAGTTCTTCCTGCCAATTTCCTTCCAGCTGGCCCCTGCCCAGCTCTCCTCCTTTCATCCCCATCAGAGGAGTTTCAACTCAAGACCATTCTCCGCCTGTCACAGTTTGGCCAATTGACGACTCTATTGGCTCCCAAAGGCAAGGCCCTTTCCAGTTGTATGGTTGCCAAGGGCTACACTGTGAGAGCTCCGAGCTATTCTCCATGCATTCTAAGGGTATCAGGCATCCAGCGTCCAATTTATGGACACTCAGTGGGACGGGGCCAGCACAGGCTCTGAACTGAAGGCCTTCTCGTGACAGGCATTTTTCCTTGTGTTCCATTAGATTGGAACCCCTGCCATGCACACAATACAACATCCACCTATTAGATTACTTACAAGGACTTTTAAGTAGGAGCTAATGATCTGCCAACAGTGGATCAGCAGCTGAAACCAATCCTTACAGTCATGACAAAAAAGTACAAATCAAAGCCTCAAACTCACTCCACCAATTACATGATATCATGAGCATTTGGTAGTACGCTGTGCGTGCCAGTGGCTTCCAGGCGCTACCATGCAAAGGATTAATTCTGATGCTGCTCACATGCTAGGACAGGCAAAGCACACACTTTAAGTCTATCTGTATCACAGAACCCACCCTTGACACTACAGGTATGGCCATGACTTTACACTAACTAGTGGACAAGCATCTTCAACAGATTCTCACTTGTGGCCACTGAGCCCTGGTTGCACGAGGGCATGAAAATGGAACATTGTTGGTCAAGTCACTTACACTGCTAACAAAGCAGGCATAGTAGGACCAGGCATTCCTTTAAACAAACCAGTGCTTTGAATGGGCAGATACTGCTCTGTACTGAATACCAGCACTTCTGTAGTTTGAGAGGGAGAGTACTTGCACTTCTCAGCACTGCTGCAATAGATATAATGGGAGAGTACCAGCACTTCTCAGCAGTAAATGAGTACTGTAAATAGTGAGTACCTGCACTTCTATATTTCCATTTAAAGCACCGGGTCAAACCAAACTCCCACCCAGAGTACTGTGGCAAACACTCAGAAGTCAGGCACAAAGGGACAGAAGAGCCAGGCAGGCCTCACAGGTGAACTGATGCAGCATGAAAAACTAGGACTGCTTCATACCAGACCTCCACTGCAGTGGACTGCCATCCGTGCTCTCCATATCCCACTCGTTCATCGATTAGAGAGAAAGAATGGAGGAAGAGCTCTAAAGGTACTTTAGTAAAGCAATTTCCTGAAAGTATTTTAATTGAACTCCAGTGCCTGTGACCCACCTTTAAAGATACTTGTCACAAGCATCTTTGCACACTATACTGCTTGTTATTTATAGACGTAGACTCACACCTCCCTCTTATAGACGTTTACACACACACACACACACACACACACACATGTACGAACACACACATACTGTGGCTTGCTCCTCAAGGTATCTTTGGTAGGGGTATTTGAAAGGGAAACCTATGAAGTGAAGTCAGCCAAAGTTAGAAACTGGAGAGTTTCCCAAATTGCTAATGCAAAAATTCCCTACTTGTGGCATTCACAACACGCCTGATGCCCCTCCTTTAAAGGGTAGGATATCCTATGAATGGAAAGTGCATCAGAGAGCAATGGCCGGACAAAGGGCAAGATGAGACTGAGGTGGCGATGTGGATGGGAGGGCTGGAGCTTTAGGGATTGAGCACATAGGGAAGGCTGAGGCATACAGAACTTGTGGGGGAAGTAGAAGGCGATCATTCAGCACGGGGCAGTGAGAAGACTATGGCAGAGTATATAACCTTCAGGCTTTGACATATGCATTGAAGTGAACAAAAAAGTGATGGATGAAATGTGGAATTATTTGTAGCCACTGGTAAGTACTCTGGGCTGCATCCCAGTCCATTGTCTTTTTTGCCCACCATGCTACTTCAGATTAGACCAAGCCATATGCAAATTAGTCATGGTCTTGCTCCATTAGGAACAGTCATACTGCTACGCCAGGTTCTCTTTGAACCAGAATACAAACAACCCAAGACTAATTTTGCATAGTTGGGGGTCTTCAGTCAAGTGCAGATTGGTTCCAGTGGCGCAGTGAGCACAGGTCCCACGTATGGGCATACTCTTCACACTTGATGGCACTGACACTAGCATGATATGAATGGTCCCAGGTCACGGTTTTCACAGGGAAAAGTCCAAATGAAAAAATATGGAACCATTACAATCTTTTTCTTACACCTTTTCAAAGGTTGCAAAAACACAGTGGCAATTCACACACCTCTATTAAAAAATAGTCAGAGAAATGGGCTTTGCGGAAGGTCCTGGCTGCCGTAATCGGTGTTCACTTTGTATGTATTGTATATTTAAGTGTTCATTTGTAAGCCTGAATGAAGCATGTCCACTTTGGTGTAAGTCTGGGTCTGCAGTTGCCCATGCTTCAAGCCTTTTTCCAACTGATTTCTTCAATACATACCAAGAATATACTCCACATTCACAAGACAATAGAAAGTGTGATATTTTCCTAAATTATCTACTAGTATCTTGTCTGAAATGGTTACTTTCAATGTAATGTGATTTCAGCGCTATGATATGTAAAATCAACCTCTGACCTCATTCAAAACAAGCACTGACAAAGCCCATAGGTCTGGCAATGCTGTCAGCCTTTTGGCTTTGTCAATGCTATTTGGTTCTGCCTTTTGTGAAACTTTGTTGCTGAGGAAGCAGCCGCGGCTTTGCTAATATTTAAAAAATGTTAAAAGCCTAAATATATACATTATAAATGTATATAATTTTAGTAAAATAAAAGGTCTTGGGTAGGCCCTGGCCTAAGAACTAAAGTCCGAACTGCGCTGGCTTTCCAGTAAGGCTAATGAGGTCAGAAGAGACAGGAAATGAGACTCTCTCTCTCTCGTGAGTACTTGCACCTCCACCATGCAACAGTTTGAAAATCTGCCAAGAAAGCCCATGGAACATATATTTCATCAGAAAGGCTGAATTAGAGTTACACAAAACTGTGGAAATTCCACTTGTTTTTTAACTCTGCAGATGGCCGTTGTTACAGCCACAACAAAAGATTGTGGTAAATCTGCCACGCAGACGGCAGAAAATCCACCTATATGATGGAAGATTTGCAGAGAAATTTTACAAATGCCAGATACTTAGCAGCAGCTATTTCAAATCATGCTACGCGTGTGTACATGTGCACAAGTGGCATGTTTAGTGACAGAAAGTGGGCTCACATTGGTCGGCCTTGTGATTATGCCATGGAAAGTACAGCTGCATTTCTGTCACTGGGGATGCTGATGCCAATTCTTTGAGTTCTCTAAGATGCAGGAGCACTTCGTCACACAGTGCACGTGAGGGGGACTCCAATGGTGGTAGCACAGCTATTAATTACAGGCACTGATGCAGCACACATTCACAGAAATTCTACCATTGGAAAGTCCACAGGCGGAATGAACAACGCTGGCACGTACTATGCCAGAGGGATTACTAACAGTCAGTTGCAGTGGAAGAAATGTCCGAATATGGTGGGCTGTCCTTTGCCAGTGACTATTGGCATAAGGCAACACGATGGGCCCCCCTGCAGATTGTGAGGAGGGGCCACATCATGAGATTCATTGACCTTGGGTTGAATGGGGCCCCTGTTAAGCTTTGGGGGGGCACTGAATGTGTGGGGCCACCTAGACCGCAGGGGCTTCAGGTGCCTGCGTTAAGCCACTGAGGAGAGGGTGCAGTATTCGTCATCAGCGGAAGTGACAAATACGTCAGATGAACTTTCAGTAAGTCGCTACACAGCGAGCACCCTAGGCTGTAAAGACAAGCCATCTCCACAGAAAAGAACCTATGTGCAGGGGTTTAAGTGGGCCGGGTCCTGCCGGGGCTGGGCACTGGCAGTTTTGAAAAGGGGCCATCGAAACGGGTCCTTATCGGGCTCTGTTTTTGTGACTGGCCTTCATATGCCCTGGCTTCGCAATACCAACTGATGGACAGGCCATGCAAACTTGCCTAATGTTATGTGAGCCTCACTTTAGATTGACAGTTGTAGCTCCATCTCCACCGCAAAACGGGCAAATAAAATGTAACTTGAAGAAGGAAGGCCCAGGATATTTTTATTAAAGGCATCCTGGACACACTTGAACAACATGCATAGAATAAGATTGGAGCCTCCTGCAACTGCACAGCTTGATGTCCTGACCTTTGCTGCTGGTGTGGTGTTGGCAAAATCTAATCATCCCTGGACAGACACTACAGCAGAATAAGGGGAGTCACAATTGCACTTGACTGGGACTGGCCTGGTTTTAAGTATTAGTTTTAAGACGGTGCATTTCCACTTTCACTTATGTCACATATTAATTTATGTGCGTGGAGGAAGGACATGTCTGTGGGCATTAAGTGTCAATGTGTTCTTTTCATTCATTGACCGGCACTGCCATTGCTCAAAGGTGGGCAGGTAAGTTTGGAGTGTGTCATGTGCCCCACTGCACAATCAACAATGAGATGGAGGCTTGCCTTCAGCACTATGACGCATGTGCGCTATTTAAGCAATCACACAAGATGTTAAGGAAATGTCAGGATTTTGAGCACTACAGCTAGATAAGCTTTCCCTGGAACCCTTTTGTCATCTGAATGCATGTATTCACGTCCTCCAAGGACGATGTGCGCTAGGAGTCTGCTTGGTCGGGATCGGAATGTACATGTATAGTGTGCGACAAACATCATGTTTGAATGTCATAGGCTGTCTCCAAAATAAAAATAAAATATTTCTTTAACAAAGAGTAGTGTTTTACCTTGGTGCATCGCATTATGTCACTGCATTAGGCAGTGCTGTAAATAAAAATATAGAGGCGCAGGTACTCGCACCCTGGCACTTTCCTCCTCTCTTGGGGCCACGGAAGCCTTCCCTTACGCTGCCGGCCTGTCTCTGGCATTTCTGGGGTGGTGGGGGCGGCCCTGGGAATTTCTTCCTTGGCTTTGGTGCAGGCGAGCACCTCTCCGCACGGCAGCACTTTTTCATGCACGGCCGCAGCAGCATTTCTCACGCTGCGGGCCGCATTACCTTCTTGGTGGTGGGGGCAGGGTCGACTGGCCCGGACATTGTTTGGTTCCTCTTATTTTCTATCACTACACGGTGCGCGACAGCATCCTTTCCTCCCGCGGCCGCAGCCGCCTTCATTCACACTGGGGCCACGCTTCTGGCCTGTCATTTGGAAGCGGGGGCGGCTCTGGGCACTGCGTTTCTGAGCCTTTGGTGCGTGTGCAGTACCATCCGCCTTCATCAGAGCGGCGACCGCAGCCGTCCAGGCAGTACTGCGGCTGCCATGCACCTCACTGTTCCTTGTGGTGCGTGTCTGCACCATAGTACTTCTGCTTTCGCTGCCGCAGTAGCAATTTCTTCTTTGCGGTGACTGCAGCCGTATTGGCAGTGCTGCGGGCAGCTCTGTGGCCTATGGTGGTTCGCCAGCACTTACCACTTCCCCATGCACCGGCGGGGCTGTGGCTGCGACGGCCTTCCTCTCCCTCCTAGCACAACGTCGAAGTTGCGACTTGCGGCCACATGGGATCAGACCCACTCGTTGCCATTATAGTGTTGGGGGGCCCCAGGCCCTCATGCTACTGAAATAACGTGACACAGTAGCATGGTAGTAGGAACTGGCCATGGGCATGTGCGCCCGGCCCTTTTTATTGGCAGGGTCACCTGACTGGTGACGCCTGTGTTGGGTGGGTGTGGGGTGTGCATGTAAGACCAGCCCTCAGCCGAGTGGCTGGTGTAAACACTAGAAGTGCCCAGCAGGACACTACACTGACATATGAATGTGCTTCACTACCCTGTCAGCACTGCCCTCTGCCCCTTCCCAATGGCGCTCGAGCCAGCATTCACTGCGAGAAGGGAGGGAGACAGCCAGGAGCCCTGCGCCGACCAGAGGCCACGGGAGCTCCGGCCCTGTCTCCTTAAGTGCTATGAGAATCAGCCCCACCCTGCACCACTTGTGTGGTATGTGGGCCGTATGTGTCCTTGACTGCCTCCCACCCCCAGCTGTCAATCACCGCAGACGTTCCCTTCAGAGGGACTGTCAGAGCCTGGCAGCGGGACACCAGTGACGGTCTGTGCCCCCTTCAAAGGGAACCCCGAAACAATGGCAGCTGTCTGCACTTGTTAAAAGAAGCCCGGCTGCCCAAGCAGGCCCCCCGGCCTGGAGCAATTAAAAGAAATGCCAGCCTAATCCCACAAGAACACGCATCGCCGGAACAAGAAATTAATCCACAAAAAAACGATTCCTTGTCAGAGAGAATCGTGGTGAAGTTGCTCTTTTGATGATAGCGGAGTGTACACGAAAATAAAGTAATGGTAAAATAATAATTACGCTGGAATCTACAGGCTTACTACACATATGTGCAAAAACACTAAAGCGCAAGCCAGAGTGTCCCTTTTGAAATGCCCATGTGCAAATGTACATTTTGATACATAGGGTTACATAGGCAGCGATCTTACTGCTAAATACTGTCACTTTAAGCACCGCAGAGGCACGGTGTGCTCAAGATCAAACCATTGGAGTTTTTTTGCATGCAGCTGACGATTTCCGAGACTGCTGGAGGTGTCAGGTTGTACACATTTAGCACTAGCAGTCAATAATGAATGGGTGCGTAGGACATTTTTGGTTGTGGCCTCAGTAAGGTAACTTCGTAGGGCTGAGAACTTAGAGCAGAGAGCTCTGTGTTACTTGCAGACAGTAGCTGTAATTCTTAGCATCAACGTACGACTCTCTTCTTTCTAAATTAAAACAATCTAAGTAGCATCCTTATAAAAATATGACTTAAATACTATTAAGTACCAATGTGGTGGGGCATATTAAGTCCAACCATTTAATCATTTATAAGTGGCTAGTATCATTACTCAATAGTAAGCTAGTAAGGAAAGCACAGTAAACAAACGTGTGTTATCAGAGTTTATTTTGTCTAGCGTGCATGTGTAACTAGACATTACAAAAAAGAACGGGACGTCGATAAAACAACTAAAACTCAAAACGCCTCTCGAATAATCAAGACAAATGGCCACAATGAAAAGACTGATCCCCCCTTTGTTTGCAGCACATATGATACAGCTTTCGTTTATGATTTGTTTACAGTTCATTAAACAAACAAATCAAAAGGTGATGCATTAACTGGGAAAAAGTCCAACATTCCTGTCCCTACAGCCAGGCCAGTCCGGTCTTGCCTGCTCATATTCTCGCGCTCAGACTGCTCTGCTCCAACTACCCTTAAAATACCCAAGTGCCAGTGTGAATTTCTGTTTTCCCATTTGAAAAAAAAAACGGTGTGATCCTGGGCAAAACATCTCCTCACTTCCCGTACCTGTCAGAACAACCAAACTTGAGAGGGTTTAAAAATAGGCCGCTAACCCAATATTATGTCACGTGCTAACGCCTACTGCTGACTTAATACCTCAATAGAATTTTTTTGTGATAGAGCTCCAATAATGCCAAGATAAACACCTACAAACAGCGACAGCAAACCATCACCGAAAAACAAGTTATGTTCGTTTCGAGTAAAATAAGCAACATCTAAGGTCACAACGCACATTTTTGAATGTAGAAATGGTTTTATTTTGCCTACCAGCGTTCCTTTTTACCAACTCCACCCAGGCATGAATACAACTGATGTTACTGTGGGAGAGCCCTGAAGATTCTAAAAAATGCACACACAGACCAATGAAGCGTCCCAGAAGGCAGCAAACCACACCAGAATGCTTGTCACCTGCTTGTACACACGAGCAGGGAGGGATGTTGGCAGGTGTCCCCTGGGCTCTCCAGCAGAGAATGTACATTTCTTGATGGCTTGGTGTATTTTGGCAGCTGCAGTAACAAAGCAGGAGTGCACAGAGAAGGGACAGGCGCTGCTAAGATTAGAGAGGAGCTGTAGGGCAAGACAAGTGGAAACAGAACATACTTCCGTCCCCCCACACTCAGCTTACCAGCAATCCCAGAAGCACCTGAGAACTGACCAGCAATCACAGCTGCCATCAACCAAACGACAAAGGCCAAGATGTGCCTCTGAGCCGATCCTGATCAGTTTCAGTTTAAGAACTGACCTAATATGTTTACCCAGAGTCTTTATTGGTCTAGCAGGGGTACAAAAGATAGCATGCCATTTTCACATCGAGCCTACTAGACACTGCATCTGTTGTCTCCTGCCACCACCTTGTTGCTTTTATGACCCCCTGCCCTTCATTGGTTTAGGAATCTAAAAACATGAACATATGGCCGGTATTTTTCTATGGGGAAAAGTGGCAGCCCTACCCCTCTGTTGCTTCTGTGACCCCATTCCTCTGTGTTGTTTCCGGGTCCACCTCACTCTCCCCCTGTGTTGCTTCAGATCTAGGTGTGGAGTTCCGAAAAACTTAGCAGAGCAGAGTTTTTTCCTCGTTCGCACTCACCAACATTAAGTTGGCGAGCGAGGAAAATCACTACCTCCCAGCGAGATTTCTCAACGCGGGCAGTCATGGATGGTCGCTACGGCCCGCATTGAGAAATCTTCCCTTTGAGTTGAGGAAGTTGCTGCTCGAGTAGAAAATTCTACTGTGCTGTTCACACTGATTTTTCAGCGTGCGTCAAAGACCCAGCGCTAAATATCAGCACAAACAGTGTGACCTAATGCACTCCGCCGCTTGCGGAACTCCGTGTAGTACGGTGGAGGTTTTTGGTCACATTGCGTATTTCCACATAACGGAACTCCAGGAATCCCGCCCAGGTCTATTCAGACCCCCCCTGTTGCAACTTGGCCCGGACTGGTAACTAAAAATAAAAAAAGGTGATTGTGTCATTTTGTAAGCGTACACAAGCACAGAGTTCACTTGTACAAACTTATGCAAGTGACTGCATAAAAGCTTTTTCTGTTTTATTTTAACCATGCTTTACAGCATCAAGGATGCATTAATGCCTGGCTAAACCATTTGACAAAACCATTAGGTCACAAAGGTGTGACCTACTGGCTTTGCCAGTGCTGTCATTATATTACTTTAAGGAAATCTCATCCCTCGCAGGTATAATCAAACTGCAATCATGAGATTAAAAATAGCCTCCGAGGTATAGTAAGACCTAGCTTCTTGGTCAAGGGATCTGCTGGTGCTCGAGTTTCTTAAAAGGAATAGGACCGACAGAGCATTTTTAAAGTCATTTTTCCCCCAAACGAATGAATGAAAAAGGCAGGGGATTTGAGACGGTTTTGAAGATGAGTGTGTGAAATAACTCCATACTTGTGGGTCTACCACGTGGCCCAAGACTATTCTTCCTCTACAGCTCAGAAGACATGAATGTATCTAGTAGAATTTTTTATGGCACTTGAGAACAATTGCCTACTGGGTCATCAGCTCCTAGTTAGTTTCTGCAATAGAGGAACTAAAGTGCGTGCACATGCAGAAGGCAAATCTAGGCACTTAAGAGTAGATTGACTTGTATGCTGAAATAGCAGGACTGCATTGCCAGGTATGAGGTTGCTCAGGAGCCGATGAGGTATACAGCCAGTGTAAGTGATCGGTTAGTATGTTATGTCATTCATAGTTGTGTAGTGCACAATCTGCCATTAGTTTGGCCTCATAGTGCTATCTACTTGCTCAGTGTGTCTGACCACAACATACAACGTCGTTTGGGAGCTACCACTGCTAATACCAGCACTAAAATGGCGACCCTGTACATCCAAGAAGAAACCAATGGCCTTACTTAGACTTTGGTAAATGCGGACATCTGCAGGGCATAATGGCCCTTATTACAACCCTGGCGGACGGTGTTAAGTCGGCGGTAGCACCGCCAAAAGGCTGGCGGTAATTCACGCCAACTTATGACATTGGCGGTTTGGCACATGCCAAACCGCCAATGTACCACACAGTCTGCCACGGCGGTAACGACCGCCAAGCTGGAGACCATGGTCTCCAGCCCGGCGGCCGTTACTAGTCCACCTGTGGGATCATGACCCCGCATACTGCCATGGATTTCGTGGTTTTTGAACTGCCACGAAAACCATGATGGTAGGCACTATCAGTGCCAGGGAATTCCTTCCCTGGCACTGATAGGGGTCTCCCCGCCCCCTCCCCTTCCCCATCCCTACAGTCCACCCCCAACACCCATGACCCCCCCACCATCCCCCAAAGGTGGTCGGGACCCCTCCCCTCCCCCTGACCTCAGTGAAGACCGCCGAGGTCATAATGAGGACCAATGTCTTTTCTACCCTTTCTGGAGAGCCCTAGGTGCTCAAAATAGCACAGGCTTGAGTCAAAGGAGTCAGCATGGGTAGGACTTGGCAAAGGAGACTACGTGGGTAAGCGCAATTACTTTGGGTGAAGTTGGGTCCACATATTCCTCAGTGAATCTGGCACCAGTTGCTGGTTTAGCTGCCAGTTGTGTCCACAACAAGCTTTAAAGGGGCTGTCATCCAGTGCAAGCCCACCTACTTCCCCTAACAGTGGTGAAATGCGGAACCTTAGGAAGTATTTTGGGGGGGCAAGGGGTAAAGTGACTGTAGAGGAAATGAAAAAGAAAGCAACTTTTATGTTGCCTGTGGTGTGCTTATGTTCCCTCTGGATCATTCACAGTAGAGCTTCAGCAGAAAAATCTTACTTATTGATGTAAATAAATATGTGCAATTTCACTTTCGGTGAGATGTCACCAGTGTCTATAGGTAATTGTACTAAACATATATGCTGTGAAAATATAAGGAAAATAGTTTGAGCTGCAAGTCCTTCAACAAGGATATCTATGTATGATGTGCAGAGACAATTTTACAGAAAATTACAAGAATCTACTTAAGGAATGTGACTGTGGGTACAAATCTGGTGGTTATCAACATCAATGAGCAATGAAGTGACAGTGAATGCTGGTTGTTTTTAAATCTTTTGTTGCTGAGCTTTGAAGGTTGTGGTAGGCTTTACTGGAAACAAGGGATGAGCATAAGGACTAAAGCTAGTACCTTAGATTTCATGGTCATATATGACTGTCCTTCGAAAGAAGCAGTGATGAATGCTTGTCTTAGATCTAAAAAAGGACCTGTGTGGTACAAAAAAAATGCACTAGGGGTGTGAAAAACTGTGAGATTATGTTTCACAACATTTTGCAAATATTATGTGAGATTTCACAGAGTACACTTAGTGGTATCATATCTAAAAACCAAATGGGAGGACATACTTGACATTCAAAATCCATGCACAGGGGTGTGGAATTTATTAAAATATATACTTGTCCATGGGGCAGGTTGCTTTATAAATCTACTTGTCCTGTAAAAAAATCTACTTGTCCCTTTGGTGCCATGTAGTGCGGCGACAAATTATGGCAGAAATCTCATTATCTAAGAGCTCTGAAAATAGCCTCTCTGATTATGCCAGGGGTACTACTATATTAGGGCTTGAATACTTGCAATTTCAATCCCTACTATAGCAATTTCCTTATTTTGCCACCTTTCTGCAGATCAACATACTGGGCCTGGAGGAGGCAATAAGCAGTAGCCACAAGGCTGGAGTGCCTTTGAGTCTGCAAAACTATTAACTTGCATGTTTCAAGGATTCTCACCAGCTCTTCTCTAATCTTTTCCCATAATGAGAAAGGTTGGAAATTTACTCCAGACAATAGCAGAAGTATAAGTTCTTCCAGTATTGGGAAAAAGGTGGTTGGAGGGAAAGTGAACTTGTAAATGCTCAATAGATTTTCACACAAGCAAATCTATACATATATATTTGCTAGTGCTAAAATACAGTTAACAAATATGTTTCAGGAATATGTTTTCCTGGTCTACTCCTGTAAGTTCTTGTGAATTCATGAAAGCCACTTATTCAAAGACCTGTAACATGGGTGCACTTTTGTGACTTTCTTTAAGAATTGGGCCCATAATTAGGTCTGGCGTTAACAAAGACATTTTATTTTTATTAAGCTTCCATTTCTCTCTCTCTATCACTGGCTTTACTGTGAGTGATCACATTCTGCTCTTCCACAAGGAGCATATTGGCACAAAGTAGTTTTTTTCAGTGCCAGGAAATACTGTGGCAATCAGTGGCGTAACATGAAGGCCCCCCCACCTTCGGACTCACTAAAGGGAGGTGATGTGCCGAGGGTGCCCCATGAAAGGGGGTTGCGGGGCCTTTCTTATGCCCTGGTGGCAATGTGTGCTTTTTGAGACCAAAACCTTTTTTTTTCTTTTTGTCAGTGTTTGTTACAATGGTTAGGGCTTGGCAGCCCCCACAACAAAAAAATGCTACAAAAGCCATGTCAAAACAAAACACGCATTGAGGAAACCAAAAGACTCTAAAAAAATGACAGATCGGTTGACTTTACCAGTGCTTGTTTATTTTCATGCTTCCCATAATCCTGTTGAAAATGGTTATACTAATTTTCCATTAGGAATATTTTTTGGAAATAATAGAATGCATCAACACATTTTACTAAATGACGCTTCAAAGAAATAGCACCTAAAATGTCATTGTAGCAAAATGTTTTTTTTCCTACTTGCATTTTTTCTGAACATTTTATTTTGAAAGCAAAGAATGATCACTCTTGCTTACAATCTTCTGCAAACATTTTATCTAATCAGAGAGCATTCTGGGAGCATTATACTTAGCCTCATATTGTTACACTTTTCAAAGATGTGCGTCCACCTTTTTTTCCTGGAACCACTGTCATTAGTGCAGTGTCATCTTAAAACGTTTATTTACAGTGCCCACCCTAATATTGAAGGCTTTTCGTTAATGAACCATAAATAAAAGTTTGAACAGCAGTAATATACAGGCACACATATTACCTCAACTGCAGACAGTTACCTTCTCTGTAAACTGGCGATCAAAGGGGCTGTGCTGCAGGGGGTTAGGCCTACTTGTCCAAAGGACAAAATAAACATGAAAACTTGTTGCCCTTGACCCCAAACCAAATGTCCTGGGCGTCGGGTGATAGGAATTCCACATCCCTGCATGTAGGATACTGGCAAGAGTCTGGTTTAAGAAGAAAACACCTTCTAGGACAAAATTGTGCGTCTAATGCAAGCAGAAAAAGATTTCATAAAAGTCTACCTTGGAGCACATTTGTACCCATTTTGCTGGTCAATTAAAGATGCATTCGAACAACATACAGAATGGTTCTTTGGGCAGACATATGAAGATGGAGTAATATGAGCAACTATTTGTGGCTTGGGTCTAAGTAGCAAAGCTTGGGGGCAGGGGAAGGGTAGTGCTCATCATCTACAAAGGATACACTGTGAAATCAGGGAGCAATGTTAGCTCTGGAAAAATGTGGACATTGATGAAACTGCTCAAGGTCAAGCAGCAGGAATATTGAAAAGATGTTTAGTAATGTTTATGTGTCACTTTGGATATGTAGCATGATAGACACTGGTGGTTTCATCCAAGGCTAAATTAGCCTTATAAGAGTTTCATGTACAACATGTGTAACAATGTTCTGCTGCCCTCTTTGGCTGGGTGTTCGCTATATAAAGACCCCCCCCAACAAAATACAACACCATATGGAACACTATGTAAAGTTCTTACCATTGTCTTCAATCGAGAAGTGGAAAATGTCACTTGTTGCATTGTTGCCATCTTTCAAGACATAGCAGATCTTCATGTCATCAATGTCAGCTGGGGAGAAGCGAAACAGCAAGAATTAGAGGTCTGGAAGAAGTTTTGGAGTCCTCATACTCTACGGATAGGGAGGTATGTGTTTTAAAACCAACAATTTATCTTTCAAATGTGCCAGCATGGAGCAAAAGCGCCAGCCTGGTGACAATCTAGATTTGAGAACTAGGAGGCTGATACCCCTAGCAGGCAGGTAGCCTTGTATGTGAATTGGAGTTTGTCAGGCAGCGCGGGGGTGCTTGGACTACTTTTATAAAAAATGTGGGTCACCAAGAGAAGGAACCTGTGCAGTTAGTATTTTTAGGAATGGCCAAAGTGAGCTTAAGCAAAAGCCTAGGGTTCTCCAATACATATGTCATGTTAGCCCTGGTATTCCTGGGTAGCAGCGGTAGGAATAATCTCCGTGGTCATTGAAAAGCACCAGACTCAATTCAGAAAAAAGCATGTGATGAGATAGGGGTCCTAGGATCCATGTCTGTCCATGTCAGACGTGAGTAGTTTAGCCAGTCCCTTTTTAAACCTTGCTTTCTGGTGCACGTAACAAATAAAGAAGACAACCATCAAAAGACTCTGGAGGTTAACCATCTGGGAGAAGATGGAGGGTTTTTAATATACCCTTTTAGACTAGGGTCAAAGTTCTGATAAAGCTGATAAGAAAGTTCAGAACTGACCGAGAAAAACTTAATGTTTCCAATCTATTGAGGTAGAAGTCTAGGACTTCCTCGTCACCAGCCCTCCTAGATCCCAAGAATAGAGTTATCTTATTAGGAATGACGGGAGAGAATGGGAAATAAAGAAAAGTCCTGCTTGTTGATGGGAATGCTAAAAGGAAGCCATGCTGAACCAGAAATGAAAAGGGGGTCGCATTGATGTGAGTGACTGATGAGCATGTGAATATGTGCATAAGTGGTGGGTAGGTAAGAGAGGGGATAAGTGAATGGGTGATTATTGCATGAGGGGACAACTGATTGGTTTGATAAGTCCTGGTTAATAGGTAAGAGTTACTTGAATGGCTAATCAATGAGTTAAGAAATCTGTTAAGGTATGTCTGTGTGAGTAGATGAGAGTGAATAAATGAGTAAACAAACAAGTAAGTGTGTGTGAGTGAGTGGGGCAGGGGTGAGTGATGGATGAGTCAATGACTAGTAAATGGGTAGTAGATAAATGAGTGCATGATTAGGGTGAGTAGGTGAGTGAACAGGTAGAACAGAAAATCAAAGTGAAGGGGTTAGCGGGTGGATGAGTGAGTTGATATATAAGTGTATGAGTGAGTAGAGGCGGCATTGTGTGGTTGAATGAGGGGTGAATAGGCGAGTGAGAGGATGAGTGAGAACTGAATGAAAGTGAGTGAACCTGTGAGTGTGTGAACAAGTGAGCTGGTTTGGGCCATTTAGAGATATATTGGTTTATGACTGGTTTAGTGGGAGGATGGGTGAGTTTCAAAAGACAGTTTGATAAAATGACCCCTCAAACAGCAAATCAAAAACACTTTACTAAGTGCTAATTTACTCTACAAAGTTGTTACTTCTCCGTAGCACACTCACCCTGGCGGTGCTTACTGTAGTCGCAGTATTACACAACAATCCTTGTCTCTACTGTGACTTCTGCAAACATACACGTTCTGTGTGAGCACAAAACTCATGACAGGAACTGTGCGAGTCAGAAATGTGAGCCATATGGGACTCCTATACCTTGTACAGCGACACAGCAACCCCGTATTTAAGTACCAGACTCTAACAGAGAAGCAGCTCTGAGAAAGAATTGCATGCAGGAGCTGCTATCACCCACTTCCATGTCCCTTTAAATTGCTTTGTGCACTTGTGAGCACCTCAGCTGCGTCTAGCTGCCTGTAAGTGTCGGTACTGCATTACCATTGCAGGACTATGCTGGTGTAATGTTAATGTGCAAAAGTCATTTTAAGGCAAGCAGGGGTAGATAAATCAGAAAAAGTAATCGAAAACTAGTCTTAGTTGAGGGATGCAGGGGGCACAAGTGACCCTGCGGCCTGACAGCAGTTTCACCAACAAACTTGTGATGCATGTGGAGGCAGAATCGACGACATCAGAATCTGCTGTGCCGTAATTCTCGCAGTGAACTGAATAGTTTCCCTTTGTCTAAATTCGGGGGCACATTTGCCGTTGCATTTGCCATTTCTCGCTCTCCCTCTCTCTCTCTCTCTCTCTTCCCCTCTATGTCTCTCTCCTCTCTCTGGCTCCACCTACCTTGCTAGAACCTGCTGCGCGAGAAGATGGCCTGCCGCACTTGGCATCATTATTTTCACACTGGCATGCCTTCAAATATCCTACCGACTTTACTACAGAAAATGTCAATAAACTTTAGAGGTTGAGGCATATGAACCTTATGGGCCACAGCAACTGTAGAGTGTAAATGTGTGTCGTTTGCTAGAGTAGTACCACGCCCCACAACAAAAGCCAGTGAGGTGGTACCAGATTCATGAAAGACGTCACACTTCCAAGGGGTCTCTGGCACCGCAGCTCATAGCAGCGTAGACGCTAATTTAGGGTAATTTTGAGCCACACCTTCAGCACTTCTTCAAGTACACCCTCCCCCATGACCCCCATCCCCGCAGTTGCAGATTGATGGGGTTACATTCTGTAAACATGACACACTCAGATATCTCAAGTCGCCCCTTGTGTGTGAGCAGTTCCTGTCAGGTATGAGCAGTACAGTTCCTCCCGCCTTTTAATTTCCGCTCACGTGCTTGCTGTTGTGCATTTCTTCTCGGTATTAATGCAAGTCTCCAGGTGCCAGACGTCAAATACAAAACAAAGTCAGGGCTGTATGGGCTATTCACATCTGTCATGGAACAATTTGGGATAGCTATATCCCAGTGACATTTAATACTGCACTAACACGAGGGCCTAAACGTGGATATGCGAATGTAATTTTTTTTGAACTCACGATTACTAAGGGCATGCTGAAATATCAGTTTAAATGTTATAGAATGCATGACGTAAAGTATTGGACGTCCAACGCATACCTGTTCCTCTAAAGCAAACACAAATGTTATTGTTTAAAAGGATATACAATATGAGAGTGCGTCTTCAGTTCAAGTACACATAAGCAGGTGAGAAATAAGAGCATGTATTTGCAGGTGTTGCACTGTACAAGTGAATACTCTTGCAGACGCTGCTGCAAGGGTGCTAATAACTGATTGGGTGATTGAATATTTGAGGATTGAGTGAATCAATGAGTGGGAGAACAAGACAGAGGATTAGGAGAAATGAGTGAGATCATGCCTTGGGTTAATGAGTAAGTGCATATATAAGTGAATAGAGTGGTTTTATGGGCAAAGTGACATCAGACTCTTAAGCCCTCGTTGCGAGTGGCCTGGTTTAGATCGATATGAGCAGTAACTCCTGAACATGCTGCAAGAATGAGTTTTGTGAGGTCAAAGCTGCTGATGTTTGTCAGGGAAAAAATGCCCAGTATTTACTGGAAAATGTCAATAAATGTCGCTGCGTTGAGCATTGAAATGTTCATGTTATTGCATTAAAACTTGTAATTAAGACGTATTTATTGCACTAGTTAAGTTTCAACTTGGGTGAGTTGGATTTTATTACAGAGCCGCTCATAATGAGGGCCTTAGTGGCAGAGGTCTATGCTACTGCAGACCATGCATTCCATGGCTGCATGTGCCTGCTGAACCTACGCTGCAAGTGACGCGCCTGGCTGCTAAAAGTGTAAAGGTAGAGGAAAGTACATTAACAAGGTAGAAAAGAAGGCAGTGAGATGCTAGAGGAGACCACTCCTTGCTAACTCACCCTGTGTGAAGGAGCTGACACTGTCATTTCCCCGTGCTGTGTTGATGATGGACCCATGCTCAGGCCCTTCGCTGATTTTGTACTTGAGCAGCCTGTGGGGGCTGTCTCGGTCCTCGGCCCTTAGGGCCTTGCTGGTGATCATAAAGCCCAAGTGGCCTGTGTGCAGGATTCGTAGCGTTGGTGCGCCTTTGTTCACCACGATCTGTGGCACCCCATTGTCTAAGGAGTTAATCAGGATTTGCATCATCTGTGGCTGGCGGGTCTCAAAGACGGTATCGGGGAAAACATAGAAGTCCGGGTGGGTGCCATCGGTGACAGTGAAGGAGAAGCTATCCTCCTTAGACTCTGTGCCATCATGGCGGTAGCTGACTAGATTCTCGTTCATGTCCTGTTTTGTGAAGCTAGTTATAGGGTGACTGTTGTTGTACAGGATCTGGCCATGGACAGGGACCTGGGTGATGGTGAATCGTAATAGATTATCTGGGGTATCCCGGTCTTCCACAGTCAGCTCGAAGGGAGTGATTAACTTGTTCTCACCCTCATTGACCACCAGGTTGTGGACAGTAAGTACTGGCTTCTTGTTGTCCACGTCAGTGATAGAGACTCTGAAGGTGCGGAACACCGGATTGTAGCCATCAGTTACCTCAAACTCAAAGCTGTCCATCTTCATCTCATCATCTGATGTGTGTGTATAATAGATTTTGTTGCCAGCCAGCTGTAGCTGGGTGAAGGAGGTGATGGGCACACCTGGATGATCAGTGCTCTCCAGATGACCCCGGCTGGGGGCTCGGGTGATGCTGAAGCGCAGATTCTCATCTGGGCTGTTGAGATCGCTGGTGCTGAGGAGGTCAGTGGTGAGTGTCACCTTACCACCTTCTTTCAGGGTGACCCCCTTATTGATCACATCTGGGAACACCATGTCAATGCTACCAATGCTGATATAGAAGTATCTGTCTATCAAAGGGTTGGTCCCATCAGTTACATCAAATTTGATCAGGTCTCGGATCCCCTCTTGGCCTGTATGAGAATACTGGATCAAGCCCTTGTCAATGTCATCTTGAGTGAAATTCATGCCAATGGTGATGTTGGTTAAGATTGTCCCTTCTTTGTTCAGACGCTGGAGGAGGCCCTGACTGGGACCAAAACGGATAATATATGTGAGTGACGGATCCTCTGAATCCAGATCAGTGGCTTTCAGAACCTTGTTGGTGATGATTTTGGACTCTCCAATTTCAACTTCCAGCCCATCGTTGATGGTCATCCTTGGCGTCTCATCGTCCACTGGGATGACCATGATGAGCACCTTCTGGTCCACAGTGTGCTTTCCATCGGTAAGGCGGACTTCAAAGCTGTCCTCCTTGGTTTCAGAATCACGGTGCTCATAAACTATGTTGGACCCTTCCTTGATCTCTTCAAGTGTGAAGTTGTTAACAGGCACTGTTCCAGTGGTCAGCTGCTGGACAATCCTGCCATGCTTTGGGGGTTTGAGAATCTGGAAGGAGAGCTCGTCAGGCGGGTGATCAGCATCTGCCCCATTGAGGATCGGTGTGTCCACTACCAGACTCATGCCTTCCATCACAATGAACTCACGGACGAAAATTTCAGGCTTTTCATCATTGGTTGGGATGATGACTATTGGGAAAAAGTGTCTGGGGGAGAAATTGACACCATCAGAACAGCGGAAGGTGAATCTGTCCTCAGTGGGCTCAACTCCTTTGTGGATGCTTTGCACATAGCCGATGTGGCCAGAGCGGACATCTCTTATGGTAAATGCACTGATTGGGGTCCCAGCCCTGGACTTTTCAGACCCAGGTGCAGGTGAAATGTTCTCAACATAACCTGAGGTAGGTTGGACAATAATGGTACACAGTATGTCATCCTTGGGTGTATCCACATCTTCGGCATCCAGATTCTGCAGTGTGAATAGATTCTTGTCCCCTTCTAAGACTGTGAACTGTGTCCCGACTGTCACCTCAGGGGCCACACTGTCCACTGGCAGGATGGTCACTTGCACACGGACTCCCTGCACCTTGTTTCCTCCTATCACCCACTCATCAGATAAGTCAGAGATAGTGAGGTTGAATGAATCATGCTGTTTCTGCAAGCCAATCTCTCCTTTAGTGTGAGAATAAACCACTAACCCACTGATAATGTCTTGCTGGGTGAACCTCTCTGAGGGCACACCATTGACAAGGATGTCACCCATTCTGGGGGGCTCTTCCACTATAAAGGTCAGCATAAGGTCATCAGTGTCTGGGTCGGTACCCTGTATAACATTGCTGGTGATCTCAGTTTCACCATTCTCCAGCACATCAATAGAGGAGCCAAGCAAACCGGAGGGCAACATAATGGTAGGAACCTCATCATCCACTGGCTTGACGACGATCCGGACAGTGATAGGCACCTCATGTACCCCGTCGCCCACCACCATCTCAATGGAGTCTTTTGTTGATTCGTCCCCGCTGTGCTTGTAGGAAACTCGCCCATTAGCAATATCATCCAAGACGAAGGACTCTCCCACAGACATGACTACTGCCATGTACTGCAGATGCCCATGTTTTGGTACCTGCGCGATGGTGAATACAATGTTATCCAGGTCGGTGTCCTGGTCAATGGCATCCAGTTCATTACTGGAAATGATGAAAGTGTTTCTCTCTAGCACTGTAAAGCCAGTGTTTGTGATCTGGGGTGGCTTGTTGTCAACAGGCTGTAGGAAGATAGTGAAGGTGCCCTCCACTGAGTTGCCAGCAGTATCCTCTACAGTGAAGGAGAACTGGACCACCTTGGGGGTGATACCCAGTTCTTGGTCAGGGGGGCTGTATGCTATCTTGTGGTGGTTGACCTGGGCTTGTGTGAACTCCTTGACAGCTACCTCAGGGGATTCAGTTAGCACAATGTCTCCAGTGATGACTGGATGGTTCTCGTCAGTGTCAGTGGGGGGTGTCACAATGGTGTACTTCAAGTCTTTGTCATCAGAGTCCAGGTCGGTGTAGCGTAGGAACTTCTTCCTGAAGTGAGTTAGGTCATACTCTTTTACGGTCATCTCCAAGGTGGTGCCTGGGTAAAGCTCTGGTGGGATATCATCCACAGGAAGCACTCTAATGATGAAGGTATGCTCTCCAGACTGGTTTGGGGGGTCATTGTCATCTTGGACCCGGAAGACGAATTGGTCCATGACCGTGCTAGTGCTGTGGGGCCCAATGTGACGGTAAAAAAGCTTGCCATCCAGGATGTCCTGCTGGAGCCACTCAGTGACCACTTTTTCATAGATGCCTTCTTCTGACAGGTGGCGCCAGGGTGAGTCAGGATCTGCCGGTGGCTCCTCTGCCTGTCTGAGCACCAACTCCCCTATTCGGGAGAAGGGCTCCTCCAACACAAATTTAATGGTGGAGTCCTCTGAGTCAATGTCAGTGGCACTTAGGATGAAGGGTGAGATCTGCTGTGCCTCGTTTTTGGACAGCACCAACCCAGTGTTGGCATTCAAGATTGGTGGCTCATCGTCGGTGGGCGCGATAGTGACGGGAAATAGGAACTCAACTTCATGCCTCCCATCGGACATACGGAAGACTATGTTGTCACTATATGTGTCACTGCCATCATGCTGGTAGACCACAGCCCCAGCATCCAGGTCCTGTGGGGTAAAGAACCTTCGGCCTGGGGCCCCAGCTACCATAAGCTGCCCATGCTTGAGGCCATTGATGACTGTAATTCGTACATCGTCCAAGTTGTCTTCGTCACTGATCTCCAGGTTGTGGGCACTAGAGAGTGGACGGGATTGGCCCTCAAAGAGCAGCTGGCCTGTGTTGCGGGTGGCCACAGGCGCCAGTGTGTTCATGGGCTTTACCACGATCATGAAAGCGAAAGGGTCCGAGGCAGCACCCTCTGTGTCCAGCACCTCTAGCTCCAGCTGGATTATCCTCTCCGAGTCAGAGTCAGTGGGTGGTGGCTGGTAGGCGATCTTCAGCTCTGCCACATCCCGCTGGTGGAAGGAGGTGATGGGGCGGCTTTGGTCATCGGTGCTGAGGATGTAGCCTGAGTGGCGGGGGTCCAGGGGAGAGGTTATGTTAAAGATGAGGTCAGCGGGGTCAGACTCCACATCCTCAGCAGCCAGCATGTCCGGCGTGAGGGCAGTCAGCACAAACTGGTCCACCTCCATCATCATCATGGCCAAGAAGCTGGGCTTGGGGGGAAGGTTCTCAGCGCCTTCCTTGATGCGGACCAGTATCTGGAAGTGCTCCTGCCTGGGGGCAGTGCCGGCAGGGCCCTGCACCTCCACCAGCATGGGGATGTAGTCTCGGTTGGGAGAGCTGGTGGTGGCCAGGTGCTGGTAGCGGAAGCCGGCCCTGGTGAAGTCTTCGCAGTCCATTGCGCCATTGCTGGAGGAGGTGAAGTTGAGGAGCTTCCCGTACCTGGGGAGCCCACCCTGACCCGGCCGCGGGGTCACCTTGCAGGTCTCGCTGCTGCTGTCGTAGGCGAAGTCCAGCACCTTCTTGTCAATGGGGTTGCTGATCCCGTTGAGCTTCTCCACCAGCAGGGGCACGTTGCGCGTGACCAGCTGCAGCTGTTGAAAGACCACCTCCACCTCCAGCAGCAGGGGCAGCAGCACCGTCTCGTGCTGGGAGTCTATCCGCAGCTGCAGCCGCACACGGTCCCGGGCCGGGCTGCGGGCGCCGAAGTGGGTGTAGCGCACCTCCTCCGGCCCGAAGTCACAGGGAAAGCGCCGGGGTGTGAGGACGCCGGGGCGCGGGGCTGGGGGGTCGCCCTCCAGCACGGTGAGCGTGCACTTGTCGCCCGGCGGCGCCTGGATCACCAGGTCCCGCAGAGGGTCCAGGAAGGCCGCCCGGCCGAAGGGCACGCGGAGCCCGTGGTTGCCCACCTGCAGCTGGCCGTGCGGAGGACGGGGTCCGTGCAGAGCGGGGTCAGGCTGCGCCCTCGCCAGGCTGCAGAGCACCGCCAGGAGGGCGAGCCCCGTGGAGCGGGGAGTCCTACAAGCCCCTGCCGCCATCCTCTGCTCTGGGTGCCGCTGGTGCTGGGAATCAGTGCCCGGGGGTTGGGGGGGCGCCGTGCTCAGGTGTGCGCTGCTCTCCCCGGTGAAGCACGTGGGCAGAGTGTGGCCGGGAGCCCCCAGCGGCAGGTAATACTGCGGGGGTGGGGCGGGAGTCCCTGCCGGCCCACCCCTCGCGGGTATCCCGTGCGGGAATTCCAGCGCTTGGACCCGCCCAGGACCACCAGCACGCCCCCAGGCTGACAGTGTGCCGCCCCGTTCTGGGGAGCGGGCATCTGACAGCCAGCGGAGGGCAGGAGGGACCCAGGGTCCTCTCCCCCAGTCTGACTTGAAAGGTGCACAGATAGCCCGACGGGGGAAAGAGGGGAGCCGAGGGCCTCTCTGCTGAGAGTGCCCCAGCAACACCCCTTCGAAGTGCCCCATTTCAAACCACGGCGTCTCCCGTGTGTCCCACTCGTGCCTTCAGAAGAGACTAAAAAACAACTTCATGCACCCATTCAGCACAATGATTCAATGTGCCCAAACTTCTGGGCGCTGATGTTGCAGTTCAGATATCATGTCTGTTTTTAATTGAGTCTTGCTTAAAAGTGACTTTACACACGACACCGTCCTGCTCTGGGATCGCTACACACACCGTCCCGGCTATTTCTGGAGCTCCCCTCGGCAGCAGGTGCCTCCCTCTCACACACGGTCTCAGTCATGCTCAGCGCGCTGAGTCCGGGCAGGAAATGTGCGCGCATCTGGCATCTGAAGGGCCGTAGACACAGCCTTCTCTATGCATGGGTGCGAGTGGCAAAATAGTACTTCGGGCAAAACACACAGTGCAACCGCTACGTTTCTGTTCAGAGCCTGAAAACCTATTCATAAATAATACTCGAGGAGCTGAGACGAGAGCTTCAGGGAAGGAGAGGAAGGAGAGGAAGAGCGAGTGACCGCACCATGTACAATACCCCCCTGGCACGGGAAGAGAAGGGTGATCCAGCCCCAAACACACACTCAGGTCGCGTCTGGGCGTTCAGAGCAGGCAAGAAGGGTAGGGTGACAAGAGTGTTCTGATTATACTATTATTGTTCAGTTTCTGTAGTGTACTCTAAAAAACCGATTCCTTCAATTATGCTGATAACACACGATATTACCACACAATGGTACCAACGCATCAGCACGTAAAGGTGAGGAGCGATTAAGTTCCAACTTCTGTTTTGGGTGCGTTAATCCACCGAGGTATCTCACCAGCTAGGCGTGTGATATTTGTTGCTTGTGCGGGCACGAGGTCGCTGCACAATGCTCTATGGAAACCAGCAGAGGAGGGGGCTTGGGAGGGAGGTGATGGAACGAAGCAAGGGACGGCACAGACCACCATGGGGCGATCCAAGGAAGACAAGGTTAACCCCTTCTGACACTACGTGCGCTCGGGCTCACATTACTGCACACCCACGTTCATTGATTACATATTTTTGAATCTCTGCAGTTATTATGACTAGGGCGGGAGAGATTGCGGGGTGCACACTGTCACAACTCAACTGCCTTTCAGACGGGGCCGTGCTCCCACGACTAATCGCTCTGGAGGTTGGGAGGAGGTTAGTCATCTCCCGCCCTCTGCCCTCGGACTATTCCTTCCTTCAGAAGGTACCGGCACTTTCCCTGCACTTCTTGCTCCCTCTCCCTCCACGTCTCAGGTTCCCGGGTGTCCCGACCTCCACAGACCCGCCTCTGACCCCACCTGCCCCCAGCCGGTGCTCACAGTGAGGCTTTAGAACCCCCTCCCCCCTCATGCAGTGGTAAACACAGACTGCAGACACGCACGACCTGTACACGCATGCGACAAAGGGGGTGCCAGGCAGAGGCCGTGAATTCTGCACCACCTATGCAACGGTTCGACAGTAGCAATTATCCTACCTGGAAACTCGCTTGAAGTTCGGGAATATGTAATTAAGACAGTCACGAATTCCTTTCTTGCTTTGATCGGGAAGTTTTCTCAACAGTTACGCCCAGTCAGCCTTGTTTCCCTCTGTGTTGTTTATTAGACAATTATCTAAATCCAGATTTTAAGTGGCTCTAAGTGCACCGTGACTTTGCTTTATAATTAGTTTGTCAAACATTTCGACTCTCATTTCTGTGTTTCTTTTGTTCCCGTGTTTCATGGACTTCATGAAGCCCTCCTGTCACTTCATGGCTACTGCAGAGGTCTTTGAGAAATAAGATTGCGCGTGACGAGAGACACAGCGGGACAGAATGCGGCTGCATTATTTGAAAGTCGTAGTTCTGAATTTATAGTTATAGGCATGGACACCGGAATTATAATGTTGTGGTATTTCCGCATAATTACGGATCTTGCATATTTTCCACTTAATTCTCAAATGCTATGCATTCTAGAAAACGCAACAGAATGGGGTTTCCCGCCCAGAGTAGCTAAGCGGTAGGCGACGGAATGAGAGGCAGCTCACAATACTTTGCAAAAGTGAGCTGGCGACTCTTCAAAAGGCAATCATTTTTTTCATGCCCGAAAGAAACGAGTTCCCCTCAAATGGAGATAATATGCCTACGGATGGGCTATGGGACATTGATCTGCAGCAGGAAAGATAACTCTACACAGTTAAATATATTTCAAGCTAAATAAAATAATGGTTTATTTTTTGTTGCCAGAATGTTTTATTTTCCCGCAGATGCCAATTCATTTTATGACCCAGTGGAAAAGCATTTTTTTTCAAACGAGTACTCAGAATTTAGATTTTTACATCTCTTTTTAAGGTATGATGTATTGAATCTTCCACCACGTACATACAATATACAGACATTCTCTACAAGGGTGTTTCTTTTCGGAGCGAGGAGTTTTTTTGAGTGACCCACTGCAAGAACACAGAACAAACTTGCCTCTGAAATCCTAGAGGTAGGTTTTAAAACAAACCTTCAATGTCCAAAGTAAAAGAGGTGCACAATTTAAGGTTTATACAAATAATGTTATTGCTGGACATAGGGTATTGTTAAATTGCGCTCCTGTGCATACTGGTAACATGAAATTAGGAATTGTTGATGGATAGCCTTTTGAACAGAATGAGCCATATTCTCGAAGGTAAATGTACACATGTAATTCTACTCCTGCACCTACATGAGTCCATATTTTTTTACTATGTTCAATTTCTGAGAGTAGATTTAGACCTAAATGTAGACTTATAGGTCTCCACCTCCTCAGTTCAGAGGGTGGAGACATCTAAGGCTGAACTTAACAGTGTAAAGGTACGAGTAGTAACTTTTCAAGCATAAGCGGAGCTCCCCGACACAGTGGAAGAGATCTCCCTGTGGGAAAGTATAGGAAAAATAATATGTTTTCGGAGGAAAAAAAAGCATATTTAAATTTAAAATAAATTAAAATATTCCTTTTTACCCTACAACTAACAAAATGATTGAGAATATAGTTCTTCACAATAAATATTTTTTAATCAACTACATAACTTATATTAATTTTATAAATATTATTTATTATGTATTATATTATATTAATTAAACAGAATGAAATAAAATAATCTTCACTAGTATTTTTATTTTTCATTAATATTTAGTAAATTTACTTAAACACTTTTGTGCTGTTTGATGAAACACCCAAAAAAATAATAATAATAATAACCCACCTCAGCTCCTTGCTGGCAAGTTGTCAAATTTTTCACTAAGGTGTGAAAGTACCTACTACGCACACCTTAGGCCATGTACATAAGATGTCATGAACAGCCCACTCCTTTCAGACATCCACGCCCCATTAACTGTTCAAGCGTCTACTATGCATACCCTTTGACCTATACCAGGATACTTGCGGGGAGGCAATCTCTCAGGTACAATCAATGACATGTGAGTGGACAGGCCCTTACAATATACAGCCTATGCCTCGCACGCAAGTCTTCAAGAAAAGCCCACTCCCCTCTGACACCCATGTCCACATAGGTGGCAAACACCTTACTACTCACTACACCTGCGAAGTGTCTATTACACACCATGTAAGCCCTGTACTGAAGACCTTATGTAGAGTTCACTCCTTTCAGACAGATACACCTCATTTGGCCCTTGATACAGAAATGTTCATAGAGAGCTGAATTACTAGTATTCTGTAGGTGTGAAACTCTCAGTGTACATTGACTTGATTGAGTCTTACAATCCTTTTGAGAGGGCAGTAACCCATGTGTTTTTAAATATGTAGTTGGTCTAGCGATACTGTCGTGGTACTGGTTAAATATTGGTAAAAATTGGGTGTTTACCCAGTTTGGTCCAGTGGACGTCCAGCTGCACTAAAAAAATACAGACAAGTTAGTTTATTAATATATAATTTCTATGACTGGGTCATAGGGTGATTCTGCAAAGAGGTGTTTTGTTAATAGTGTGTTGTGTACAACCCTAGGTAGAACTGGATACATTCCTTGATGTTGCTAAGGAAGATCCTGTACCCTTCTGCTGTGAGATGGGTTCCATCCCTATGACAGACAGCAGGCGTGTCAACGCAGATGTTATTCTGTTATACTTAGCCCAAACCATGGTCATCGATAAATGCTGAAATTGCTTTGTTTACATGTTTCTGGGATTTCTCTATTTTTGGGCAAAATATTCTTGCCAGGTCTGCCTTTGACATTTGTTTGAATACAAAAAGGCAGTGCGCTCACATGCACATACACACCCACACACACAACACCTACACACACATTCTCATAGGGTGACCAGACCTCCCGGATCTCCCCGGACAGTCCCGGTTTTTAGAGAACTGTCCCGGTGTCCCGACGCTTCTCTTAATTTTAAATAAATGTCCCGGTTTTGGGGACAAAGGTCAAATCTTTAAATAAATGTCCCGGTTTTTGTGACAAAATTCAAATCACCTAGGGAAGCATAAGTTAAAAACGCCTACAAAGTATTAAATAATTAAAGTCATTTATCTGTTACTGTCCGGCCACAGAGTCCCTTGTCTGCTCCCAGCAGAGAGACGGAGTGGAGAGCACAGAGGGGTGGGTTGGGGCGGGATGGGGGTGCAGGATGGGAGGTCAAGTCATTGCTAATTTTATATATGTAGTCCTTTAAATGTGTGTGTATATATGTGTGTGTATATGTGTGCGTGTGTGTATATATATATATATATATATATATATATATATATATATATATTAACACACACCTGTATAGGCACACATTCACAAAGCTACGCAAAAAAAACGGGACAGGCCAGATATACAAATGAGAGTAAAGTCCTTCTTTTAAGTCTGACCTGTCCCGGTTTTTGCTCCTCAAGATCTGGTCACCCTAATTCTCAACAAAGACACATACCCATATAAACATACAACCACTCACACACATACTTGGTCTGCTCGACCAAGGAAACTTTGGAGACCAGCTTTCCATCCTAGACCAAGCTCCATATTCTGTCCAGCAGAGAACACATGCATTCTTGACTTAGATGCTTTCAGTGGTCCCTTCAAACCACCATCTAGGAAAATATACCCCTCTCTCCCACCTCCACCCCATCTTCTGTCTCGGCTTTTACGGTCCTAGAGGCTCATTTACAACCAAGTGTAAGCAGTGGGGGCCAAACACCATTCATTAACAGATATTTGTGCACAGCATGAGCTGTTATTGGTGGCTGGAGCAATAGAAATAAGGCATTCCATTTATTTGCATTTGTTAATACTGGTGTGCAGTGCTCTCCGTAGGCACTTACCGTCACATTCTGTCTGGTGCCCAGTGCTGCTTCGGTAAACCTGGACCCATCGTGATTTAAGGTAAATGAGCACCTTGAATCTGATGCACACTGCATGCGTATATATATTAGCGCCAACACATGGACCCGATTGACCCTATCAGAGGGTGATCTACAAATCTCTGCTGGGAGCTAAGTGAACACCTACCCACCCGCCCGTTTCCTCGCTTTAGTTGCCGCCCGATGCCCTCATCGCGAGCGCCGCACAAAATCGGACATTTGGCAAAAAAAGTGTTTTGAGTCCAATTCTGATTCTGAACGGTGCAGTGATTTTGCAGTCACTCGTGCCATTTACCCAAGCAAATGTATCAGGTAATAATTGTCCTAATTGGTTCCTGAAAAAAGCTCCAAAGAGTTTGAGTTCCGCAGCACAGGACAACGGAAAATGTTCGCAATTCCAGCTTTGTTCAGTCACCCCGTCCTGCAGCACTGAGATGGAGAGGTAACGCTGCACCATGTTATCAGTATTTCCCTGGGGTAGTTTCACTGCACTGAAACACTGTAGCACTCCTAGTGAGGTCGGTAGTAGTTTTTTTCTACAGATTAATGCAAAAAACCAAGCGAATCGTGACTTGAATGCTAGGATGAGTTATCAAATATCAGAAGCGTAGATAAGAAAACTCGCAATACGTATCCTTCCTCGGACACTGTCCTAGGAGGTGACAAATGCTCCCTCTGCCCCTCCAGGATGCCTGCCTCTGACCTTTACTTTGTGTACCGCAGATCCATGTGAGAGGCGTGCGGATTGCGCAAGGCGTGCAGTCTTCATTGTCTCAAAAGCTTTCAGGTAGCAGTTACGTTGATTTTTTTTTTTGCTCAAGTCTAGCGCCACCTAGTGTTCTGCTTTGTAATTCGTTGTTCCTTGATAGGTTCATTGGGGTGCGGGAAATTGAAACAATTGCGGATCAGTGGCGTGTCCGCTCCAGCTGAGGAAGAACTGTCGTGGGTTGCATTATGGGTAGGGGGACCAGACGTCCCGGATTTCCCCAAACAGTCCCGGTTTTTAGAAGACTGTCCCGTGTCCCGATGCTTCTGTTAATTTTAAATAAATGTCCCGGTTTTTGGGACAAATGACAGATCATCTAGGGAATCATAAGTTAAAGGTATGCTCTCCTTTAAAAGAGGTCTACAGAGTATGAAATAATTAAAGTAATTTATCTGTGTCAGGCAACACAGTCCCTTGTCTGCTCCCAGCAGAGAGATAGAGTGGGGAGCAGAGAGAGGTGGGTGGGGGCGGGTTTGGGTGCAGGAAGGGAAGTCAAGCCATAGCTAATTTTATATATGTAGACTTGCAAATGTGTGTGTGTGAATATATATATGTGTACACACATATATATGTGTATATATATATATATATATATATATAAACACACATGTATAAGGCACACATTCACAAAGCCACGCAAAAAAGTCCAGTTTTTTGCTCCTCAAAATCTGGTCACCCTATTTATGGGCCCTGCGGAGCTATCAGCGTGATCCCAAGCAAAGCTGTCAGACCCGTTTGTTTGAAGGGATCGAACATCGAAGACTGACATCACTTGATTTGTAGCCAGCCTGGGTAGGTGGTCAGGCGACAGAAGCTTCCTTCAAGTCCTTTGCTCAAATAGAGTCACTAGCAAAACCAAATTAGCGCACCTTCCAGCCCTCCCCACTCAACCCCTCCTTTACACTTCTGCATTGTCTAACTGCTGTATACAATAGACTTACAATGAAACACATTATAACAGTGGTGCTTTTGTGCTAATTCTTTCTGCCGAAATGAGAACAGCCTGCTGTGCTGTTTGACCTTGTTGTAGGTTGTACCTATTTTGCTTACATAGTGATAGGGTACCCTCGAGAGGCAGTGGTTAATTTGTAAATAAAAAACGTGCCGGTGCCCAAAGCCTTCCTCTTCAACACATGGCTGCTGCAATTAAATGCGGGAACACGGAAATACTGAGGCAGCATAATCCTGAAGCCATCTCGGGGCTCTTTAATCCATATAAAGCCACTGCCTGCCCCTTCAGCTAACTCTTACAGCTTTCTACTTTCTCCCTTTGTGACGCTTTTTTGTTTTTCTCTTCCTCCGTCTTTCCCATATGTGTCTTTTGCTCACTGGAGGCTCGAGGCAGAAGAATAAGCCCCAACCCTCAAAAATAAATGCCGCTGCTCTGCACCGGAAACAACAAGCACAAAGTAAGCACTGTCCAGAGGGTAACAGTGTGGATGTAAATCAGTCTTGACCCTGCTCCTGTGGGAACAGTCCAGGCCGAACTGCCAGGTCAGATTCTCCCTAGATCAGAACAAGCTATACCTGGCCGATGAGCCCTAACTAGGGAAAAAAACGGTCCTAGGTTGTTTGTATTTAGGTACGTAGTTCGGGCTGGACTGGTCCCTCTGGAGTAAGGTGAAGACTTATTTGCATATGGCTGGGTATAAACTGAGGTGGCAAGGAAAGATCCGGAACAACGTGTCCAGAACCACGCCTGCATTGTTCACGAAAGCGGAACAACGGAGAAAAAGGAAGATCCATCGGGAGAGGACGTGGACAGTTAAGCGTAGCTGGCGCAGAGTTGAGGGTAGTTTTTAGGGGTGGAGTGGGGGGTGAAGGGGTTGGGGTGATTAGGTTATTTCATTTATTTTAAGGGGTGGAGGGTCGGTACTATGGTTTTTAGGGCGGGGTGGGGGGTCGGGGCTATTTTGTTTTTAGGGACGGGGTGGGGGGGTCGGGGTAACTTTTTATTTAGGGGGTGGGGGTTGGGTTTTTAGGGGCAGGGGGTCGGGGTAGTTTTGTATTTAAAGCGGGTGGGGGTCAGGTTTTTAGGGGCGGGGTGGGGGTTAGGGTAATTTTGTATTTGGTTAGGTTATCAGGGGCGGGGTTGGGGTAGTTTTGTATTCAGGGTAGGTGGGGGGGTCGGATTTTTAGGGGGGTGAGGGAGTCAGGGTAGTTTTATTTTTAGGGGTTGGGTAAATTTATTTTTGGGGGTGAGGGTCGGTTTTAGGGCTCAGGATGGTTGGGGGTATCGATGTAGTTTTTAAGGGTGGGGGGTCGGGGTACTTCTGTTTTTAGGGTGGGGGCTGGCATGCAACAACCATGCATGCCGTTTCCACACATGCCTTTACTAGGCATGCCTTTACAATGAAAAATCGTTGGTAAAGGCATGCGTGGAAACAACGTGGTCGTTATTCCGACCACGTTGTTTAGGCATGCGTGGTTCCATCATACAAATGAAGTGGTATGCTGTGCAAAATAACAATGGATGGGATGCAGCACTGAATAATTATCAGTGGCTGAGATTAATTCAAGCATTCCATCTATAACTTTTTTTGCAGTGCTTCTTTTATTAAGAAATAAGTGCCAGGCCCTCGTCAGGAGGCCACTGCAGCATGCACCACCCATTGCCCTTACCAGCGCTGCCAGTGACAGTACCAACATAAGTACTGACCATCATAGTCCTACAAGTATGACAATCCAGACTATTCCTTGCCCCCAATGCTATAAGCATGGCGTGGGCAGCAGGTGTTAGTCATTTTAATGTATATTTAATTGATAAACAACTGTTGTTGTACTCTTCTCTAAATTAAACAGACAGCCCCACCATGTGACTGACTGTCATAAGTGCTGGTGTTGACAATTAAGTGCCACTGCTGGGCCCCAGAAACCACCAACACAAATTAAACACTACTTCTTTGTATACTTTAGTGTAGTTGTTCTTAACTTTTGGTCCAAAAACCACAATAGGGTAACCCAATTTTCTCCCAGTAGGTGGGTAAATAGTGTGAAGAACAATAAACTCCTAGAGCAATTAGTTAAATTATTTTTTTTACCACTTTTTAGATTGGTCATTCAGGATGATTTATTTTTTCGAGAATGAATCTTTGATGGTATAGAAAAATAGACAAGTATTCCATGCTTTGGTATGAAAGTCAATAGTCTTAGAGGGTCATTCTGACCCTGGCGGCCGGTGGCCGCCAGGGCCACCGACCACGAGAGCACCGCCAACAGGCTGGCGGTGCTCCAACGAGCATTCTGACCGCGGCGGTTCAGCCGCGGTCAGAAGCGGAAAGTCAGCGGCCTCCCGCCGACTTTCCGCTGCTCGTGTGAATCCTCTATGGCTGTGGAGCGCGCTCAGCAGTCATGAGGATTCCGACCCCCCCTACCGCCATCCTGTTCATGGCGGGAAAGCCGCCATGAACAGGATGGCGGTAGGGGGGGTCGCGGGGCATGGGCACGGCAGGGGCCCCCGTAAGAGGGCCCCGCAAAGTATTTCAGTGTCTGCCTTGCAGACACTGAAATACGCGACGGGTGCCACTGCACCCGTCGCACCTTCCCACTCCGCCGGCTCGATTACGAGCCGGCATCCTCGTGGGAAGGTCGTTTTCCCCTGGGCTGGCGGGCGGTTTTTCAGCAACCGCCCGCCAGCCCAGGGGAAAACTTGTAATACCCGCCGCGGTCTTTTGACTGCGGCGCGGTATTTCGGAGGGGGGAATTCTGGCGGGCGGCCTCCGCCGCCCGCCAACATTGGAATGACCCCCTTAATAATGACAGGAAAATGTGTGTGTGAGTGTGTATATATATATATATATATATATATATATATATATATATATATATATATATATATATATATATATATATATGTTCTATACTAAAAAGGGAAGTGCAAAGAAATAAAACAAATAAAGATCACATATATACAGGGCCACTGAAATTATGTTGCAAGGGAGCACCAAGTTATGTGGCAATCATAGATTTGAGTGGAGTGGGGTAGATTTGAGTGGAGTGGCATAGATCGGAGTGGAGTGGGGTAGAATGAGGTAGAGTGGAGTGCAGTGTGGTAAATTGGGGTAGAGTGAAATAGATGGGTTACACTGGAGAGGAGTGGGGTAGACTGAGTAGATTGGAGTGTGATAGATTAGAGTGGAGTGGGGCAGATGGGTAGAGTGGAGTAGATTATGGTACACAGGAGTGGGTCAGATTGGAGTGGGGTGAATTGGGGTAAAGTGGAGAGGGGTAAATTGGATTGGAGTAGATTTGAGTGGAGTGGTACAGATTGGAGTGGAGAGGAGATTGGGGTGGGGTAGAGTAGAGTGGAGTGGAATAGATTGGAGTAGAATGGAGTGGGGTACAGTGGAGTGGGGCTGAACAGAGTAGATTGGTGTGCGGTAGATTGGAGTGGTGTAGATTTGTTTGTGGTAGATTGTAGTAGGGTAGAGTAGTGTGTGGTAGTATTGGAGAGAGGAGTAGGGTAGATTGGCATGGTAGATTGGAGGGGTAGATTGGATTAGTGTAGATTGGGGTGGAGTGGGGTAGGCTGGAGTGGAGTGGGGTAGATTGGGGTAGACTGGAGTGGAGAAGGGTAGATTGGAGGAGAGTGGGGTGGATTAGTTTGGAGTGGAGATGGGGTAGATTGGAGTGGCCTGGGGTAAATTTGAGTGGGGTAGATTGGAGGAGGTAGATTGGGGTAGAGTGGAGTGGGGTAGACTGGAGTGGGGACATTGGGGAAGAGTGGCATGGGGTGGAGTGTGGTAGATTGGAGTCAGGTAAATTGGAATGGAGTGGGGTATATTGAATTGGAGGGGGGGACATTAGGGTTTAGTGGAGTGGGTATATTTGGTGGATTGGAGCAGGGTAGATTGGATTGAAGTGAGGTAAATTAGGGTTTAGTGGAGTAGGGTAGATTGGAGTGGAGTACATTTGGTGGATTGGTGCAGGGTATATTGGAATGGAGGGAGGTAGACTGGAGCAAATTGGAGTGGATTTGGCGTAGGTTGGAGTGGGATAGATTGGAGAGGGGTAAAGTGGGATGGGATAAATTGGGCATTGTAGATTGGAGTAGGGTGGAGTGGGGTAGATTGGGTTGGAGTGGGACAGAATGGGATGGAGTGGGGTAGACTGGAGTTGAGTGGAAAAGATTGGAATTGAGTGGAAAAGATTGGAGTGGAGTAGATTGGGGTAGATTGGAGTGGGGTATATTGGGGTAGGGTAGATTGGAGTATGGTGGATTTGAGTGGAGTGAGGTGGATTGGAGTGGGGGATTACGTGGAGTGGGTTAGATTGGAGTGGCATGGGGTGGGGTGGGGTGGAGTGGGTTGGGATGAAGTGGGTTAGATTAGAGTGGCGGAGTGTGGGGTAGATTTGAGTGGAGTGTGGCAGATTGGAGTGGGATAGATTGGAGTGGATTAGCTAGAATGGAGTGTAGTATAGTAGGCTGGGTAGAATTGAGTGGAGGGGTAGACTGGAGTGGAGTGGGGTAGGTTTGAGTGGACTGGGGTAGATAGGGGTGGAGTGGAATGGAGTAGATTGTAGTAGGCTCAAGTGGGGTAGATTGTGATAGATTAGAGTGGGGTAGATTGGGGTGGAGCCGCGTGGGCTGGGGTAGATTGGAGTGGACTGTTATAGATTGGAATGGAAATGGAGATTGGAGTGGAGTGGGGTAGACTGGAGCAAAGTGGGGTTTAGTGGAGGGGAGATTGGAGTGTAGTGGGTTAGATTGGAATGGAGTGGGTTAGGCTGGAGTGGAGTATGGTAGAGTGGAGTCAGGTGGAGCGGAGTGGGACAGATTGGAGTGGAGACTGGAGTGGAGTGAGGTAAATTGGAATGAAGTGGGGTAGATTGATGTGGAGTGGGGAAGGATGGGGTAGACAGAGGTGGAGTTAGGTAGACTGAAGTGGAGTGTGGTAAACTGGAGTGGGGTAGACTGAAGTGAAGTGGAGTGGGGAAGATTGGGTGGAGTGGGTTGGATTGGGGTAGATTGGAGTGGGGTGGAGCAGGGTAGATTGGAGTGGACTGGGGTAGGGTGACGTAAAGTGGGGTAGAGTGGAGTGTGGCGGATTGGGGTAGATAGGAGTGGAGTGGGGGAGATTGAGGTAGGGTGACGTAAAGTGGGGTAGAGTGGAGTGTGGCAGATTGGGGTAGATAGGAGTGGAGTGGGGGAGATTGGAGTAGGATGACGCATGGTGGGGTAGATTGTACTGGATTGGATTAGATGGACAATTGTCATTGCAAGCGACACCGTGCATGCACTGCCCGCAGGTTCGACCTAAAAAGGGTTGAAGCAAAAAAATATTTTAAATGTTAGTATTTAGTCCAAAGAGTTCCTGTTAGTTTTGCTCGCCACAACCACAGATACTCCCCAAAAGTAGGTTCAGTTTGGATTTATCTAAATTGTATTTACACTGCCCTCTGTAGACATCGCACATTAGGCAATTCAGCAGATTCTGAAATTAGCAGTGTCCACCCCCGTGTCGCATGTGAATCACCTTGGTACAGAGGTCATTTGTTTGTATTGACACATACTGTGTTTCCATCTCCTGTGAGAAACACTCAATATTTATGGTTGTTAAACATTTGAGGTTTATTCACTATTTTACCTTTCAATCTGTCATTTATAGATCGTGTGTGCTGTTAATAATACGTTTTCCACCTTAACAGTTTTTGCAAGTATACTCCTCTTCCCCAGCACACGAAAACTGGGATCATGTTGGAGTAGAAATAGGTCAAATTCAACGTTTGTAGGTACATATTAGTGAGTAAACAATTTGCTATCACGTGTTTTTGTGCATTTATTTGCTTGGATAGGGACGGTAGCTGCTTACAAGTATCTCAGGGTAACAGCTCCCGAGTGCCTTCGGGTAGTCAAGTCTGTGCTGTGAGCTAGATAAGCAGTGATTGATGATTTTACACCTTGCTACTTACAGGTGCATATTTTGTTTTTTTCAGTCAGCCCCAAAAGCAGTCAAACGTGAGGGCATCCAAATTATTGATGCAGTTTGGAACAAATTATTTTATTCAATATGGAGGATTAACATTGCTACTTATAAAGGTCAAATGAACTCCCTATCGCCAATGTGGTTGCACCACAAAATTAAGTATAGAGCACGCTCTGAATTGCCTGTAGATGCTGCTAATATGAGTTACTGTTGCTCAGATCAACAGCACTTACTTCACCCACTGGATTTCCCAAGTGTGATCTGCAAGTTACACTAAAGAAGGCACCCAACCCATTGATCTATCTCTCTGTCATAGTTAATACATTTCTTCCGAAATTACCAATCTACACCCTGTGTCTCATTTGTCCCACACTTCATGCTTGCCCTTTCCAAAGAACCATACAACACCAGCCAAGCCAAATATGATGCCACAATGGATATGGATGTCAGAAAGCCTACAGAATCATGAACTATGGCCATATTGGCAGGGGAAGGACTGATAGAATGCCACTTTTCCTAATGTGGCAAAAATTCTAGCAAAGGCTCTATCTTAAACTTTTAGGGAAGGGCATGCAATGAGGAGGGAGGGAGGAAGCAATAATTAGGATGTAATAGCGAGTGAAGGAGAGTGCACGGAAAGATGTGGGAAGTGTGCCAGGGAGGAGATGGCCTGCAGAAGCACTTGTAGGGAGTGCTGAATACCAAATAAAAAAGTACCTTCAGAAGTGCATAGTCAGTGGAAGGACACCAGCCACAAACCACTGACCAGTTGAGTGGTAGCTGTACTTGAGTCATGCCCCACGGCATGGACAGGCAAAGCAGGAAGACGTGCAAAGTGAAAGCAGGAAAGACATGTTGACCAAATAGAAGCATGGACATTCGACCTAAAAAGAGAATACTATATGTGCACATATACATTTATTTGTGGAAACATCAATGTAATTGTCAAGATGGACTCACCTTAAAATCCAGATCCAGCAGGAGCAATGGTAGTTTTTAATCTTTGGCAAACGCACAACCAATCTCACTCTATTATTGTGTAAATCAGCAGTAGACCTAGGAAGATGAATGGGACAAGAGAGAAAAAAAGAGATACTGGAAAACATCACACTGCATGACTACACAGTTTGTTTAATCTGCACTGCAGGAGCGTTGATATCTAAAGGCAAGAGAGGACTTTTAATATGGTGTAAGAAATTGGGAGTATTAACTGACGGACCCACCTCAAATATTAATCACAATCCTTGTCAGGGTGAACCATTTAAGTCGATAAATTAACCGGAGCTCAACCCTCTGGTAGCCATGAAACAGAGCAGACATAATTAACTTAAAGACAATGTGTAAAGTATTTCTGCAGTACTCAAATAGTATTGATGTTAAAAAACAACTCAAGAAAAATTCAAACCATTTCAGAAAAACAGAATAGAGTTTAATAAATAAAATGACAACAAGAATCTAATAAGTAGAACGGGAGTTATGAACTTTTAAATTTAATGTTCAAAATAGTATCAAAAAGCATACAGTGCCAACCATGGTCATTTGGTTGCACTTGACCGAGGCAAGGTTAAGGTTTATGGCTGACTGTAATGGAGTGGGCTTAGATAAAGGGACCAGGTTTGTCTGGGTGAAAAGTTTTCCTTCAGACTTAGGGGCTCATAATGAACCTGGCGGTTCAGACCGCCATGCTGGCGGCGGCGGAAAAGACCGTCACTGGCATGGCGGTCTGAACCGCCATATAAAAAACACAGACAGCACTGCTCTGGATAATGTACCCTGTTTCCCCCAGCCTTTCCCTGGCGGGTTCCCCCGCAGGTTCCCCCGCCAGGAAAAGGCTGGTGGAAGGGGTGCTCTGGGGCCCCCGTGCAGTGCCCCATCACGCAGGTCACTGCCCGATTTACGGGCAGTGATCTGCGCGATGGGTGCTGCTGCACCTGCCGCACTGAGGCAGTGACGATGGCCCCATGTGGACCCGTCGGCAATGTCCTGGCCCTGTTTCCTGCATAATGTTTCTGCCCGCCGGCCCAGAATGTTCGTAATGCGGCCGGCGGGGTCTCAAGGGGGCTGGCGGTCTATGGAAAGACCGCCAGCATGATCACGGTGGCGTTTAACGCCGTGTTCAAAATGACCCCCTTAGTCTCTGGAATGTAATTCAAAGATGCTCAACGTGGCAAGTCAGCAGGTGGTGGCTGAAGAGGGCTCCATGTAGTCAGATGGATGCTGTATGAGTTCTTGGTAATGCTGTTGACTTTAGGTGGAAAGGCTCAGAGGAGGAGCAATCTGACTTTTGCACCCAGAAAAGGTTTGTCACCAGCTGGGTAATTTGGCACGTTCGTTGAAGATTTTTACTTTTGGACTTGTCACTTTTTTGGAGCTTGGATTTTTCCAGCCAGGTAAGGATGCAGGATATAGCTGAAGAGGGCTCGACAAAGCCAGGTACCTTTTCTGTGAGGTTGCACTGAATCAGATTTGCTGCTACATAGAAAAATGTAGCAGGAGCCGCCTGAACATGAGGCCCTGCCAGAACACACCTTCACAGGATCACCTTGGCAGGTTTGTCCGTGTCGCCTGTTGGTACTCAGGACAAAAAGTTGGTAAAAAGTTCCAAGTCCCAGGTTTCAGGAGCCCTTGGCAGCAATACATTTTGACACCACCCAAGGGCCCAGGGCTTTTGGGAAAGCACTTGAGGGTTGAGAAACTCTCCAGCAGAGGCCAGCAGCAGGATCCAGGGCAGATCCAATTGGACTGGTCAACTGGGAATGCTGGAAAAGGGCACATGAAGCTTGTTGTGTCCCTATAGCTCAAACAGGAGGTCAGCCTTATGAACCTTGGAGCCCACTTTGTTGTCCTGGATAAAAGAGGGAGAGCAGGTCCAGTCTTCGTGGCTTTATCAGGTCACAGACAACAGGTCCAGTCCTTTTCTGTGTTTCCACATATCCAGAAGTGATCTGAGGAGGGTACTGTGGTACTTATGCTTAGAGCCAGCCTGTGGCTAGTGAAAACTCCTGGCCACTCCTCCAAAGAATGACATAAAGAGTTCCCTTTAGTTCCCACTCTCTATTATGAAATGTAACTTGATATATCTTCTGAACTTACATGCATGCAGAGTGGATTAGGGAACTGTCCAGCTTCAATCAAGGTTATGTGCAGGACTAGGCACATACGACTTAGAGAAACCTCTCAGTATAACTTGACTGGTATCCCAAACTCTAAATGTGAGCTACCGTTATCTTTAAGACGCCAGAAAAACGATTTTATTACAAGTAGATTCTAAAACATAGGCTTCTTTTGTGTTCACAGTCTCCTTGATCTTGATCAAAGGGTTCAGAGCTCTCTCTCAGCCTTAGTGTGACAGCTAGGGGCTCAGAAATAATGGCGCCTCCACTATTTGGTGCCAGCATTCTCAAGCAACATCAACAAAACCCTCATGACTTCTCGGCAATCTAGTAAAATCTTTCATGGAGCTGTGATTCATGCAGTGCTACATTTAAAGGTACCTTCTTTCATCCGGCGTTAGTTTACCAGAGCTGTGTTTCACTTCATGCTACATATCACAGTAACTTTCTTCCAGCTGTTTATAGGAATGTAGGTGTCAGTGTTCCAGTGAAGTCAAAGTGAGGCCCATGAAGCCTGCCCATAGGTCAACATTAGTTAGCGTGTTCATTCTAACAAGCCTCCTTTCATCTCTTTTCTATTTAGGGTAATAACTGGTGAACCGCCTGAGGTACCAATGGATTTCATCAGAAATCATTAGTTTAACTGGCCGATTAATCTAATCCTATAAAGACCCCTGATTGGACATTAATCAAGATAGATTTCTGTTTCATTGTATCTTGTAGGATATGTCACAGAACTTCCAGCGCACGAGGACTTCACTTCTCGTCTACTGCACAAACTAGAGATTCATTAAAAGCAGAATACGTTGCTTCTGTTTTGAAATTGCTTGGTGCTCCATGCTCCCCCCACACAAGAGTATCCGGAGACAAACCCTGGCAACCACCAATAGCAAAGTCTTCCATCGTTATTCGGCTTCCCGTGGGTAGCACTTGAAAGGCCTCTATCTTTCCTTTCTTTTGTCCAGTAATGGTAAGAGAGCTGCACGCATGCAGAGGATACTCCTTGGGAACAGAAGGCACGCAATTTTCTCTGAGTGGATAATATGCTGGTCCATTTCTATCATTCACTTAATTTCCAGATTGGTTACTGCGCATCCAGTGCTACAAGACTGATTGATGTACTTGAGAATTACAAGGAGAAGGAGAAGGAAAGCCTCCTACTGCACTCTTTGGCTTGGGACTAGCAAGCATGAGTGAAGCAGATATGGCAAATCGCAAAGTCATTTATAAATTGCATTTCACTTTCGTATATTGCATTTCCCCCCTTTCTGATCATTAGATAAGTAACAGGTTTTATTTCCAGAGCACAATAAAAACCTACCTTCTTAAAGAACTAAAAGGGGTTTTAATATCATAGTCTAAAATACCAACTACATCACAAATCCAAAATGGCGGGATTTCACAGGGGCTGCATTTCAGCTTAGCTTACTTTTGTCCTCTTTGGATTCAATTCCATGTCTTTCAAGGGAATTCAGTGATGTCCTAGCTTTAAAACCATTTATTGGGATAATACTTGCTCACAACAAAAAAGTCATACTTAATGTTGTTGTTGTTAGACCTGGCCATTTTTGCAGGGTCACCCCCAAACTTTTCACCTCCTTCCTCCTATTTTTTCTGATCAGTTTTTGTTGGTTTTAGGACTCTGGGCACTTTACCACTGCAAACCAGTGCTAAAGTGCACATGCTCTCTGTGTAAATTGTATTGGTGATTGATTTATCCCTGAATGGCATATTTGATTTACTAGTAAACCTGTGCAGACCCGAGGTGCCCCATCTGGAAAACTACGCACGAGCTCCCTTTGTGGGTGAGAAAACGATGCATCGCTGACTTCTCTTTATTTTTGACGCAAGCCAGGTACTTTGTGTAACAACAGCATTTCCTTTGTTTTCTATGGAATAAGACTCTTTATTTAAAAAATTCATATCTTGACTTGTGTATGTTGGATTTGTGTCGTTCTGATCTTGTTTGATACAGATAAATATTGGCTATTTTTCTAAATCAGTGTGGTGTCCATTTTGTAGTGTTTTCACTGTATTACTGTGTGTGCTACTCCGTGTGTTGGTACAAATACTTTACACATGGCCTTTGAGATAAGCCTGGCTGCTTGTGCCAAGCTGCCAAGGGGGTGAGCAGTGGTTATCTAAGTGTGTATCTCCTTTGCCCTCACTAGTGTGAGGGTCCCTGCTTCGACAAAGTGCAAACTGACTGCCAACAAGAGACCCCATTTCTACCATTGGTGATCAGTGGTTGGGATTGGACTTGTATTTGTACTTGATGTACAGTGAATGGTGTACACTACTGTTTTCAGTGCAGACCATTATGCAACCACATACTGTTTTTTCCTCTTATGTTCTCTGGTGTCCTCCTGGAGGTATTGTGACTTTTTGGACTCTGGTTTTTGGTTGCATCTGTGAGGCCTTTGCAGAATGGAAGTCAACTTCTGGCACCTGGAGATCTATACAACGAGGGAGTATAAGTGTTTTGCAAGGAAAGGGGGCTGGTTGTGAAGAGATGGTCCCAAAGGTGGGTTCTTGAGACAGCCCTGTTTCAGTATGAGACGAAACGCTAGAAAGAAAACATACCAGATGATTCTGAAGAGGAGGACTACTCTGATGAGTAGGGCAATGGCTCTGAAAGGGAACCAGAGAGAGAGGGATGGCTCGTAGCTCATGAGCAGTGGATGAGAGAGCTGGATGAAGATCTCAAGAGAGCTTTTGACCTTGTCTCATGAACTGAGGTGCGAAGAGCTGAACCTGGAAGCCATGAGGGCTGAGTCCAGTTCAGATGGTGGCAGCAAAAATCCTATGTCCAACACTGAAGAAGTGCACATGCCCAAAGACGTGGTGCCCGACTTGAAGGAGGTTTACAAACACTATGAGGTTCAGGGGTATGAGGTACCTCCAGTGGTGTACAGGGTTCCTGAGGTGGTTTGGGAAACAGGCATGTTCCTTATGGTGGGAGGGACACTCTACTGCCTCTAGGTGACAGTGACAGGGAGAGGGGTTCCCCCCAGGTAAAGGTCCTGTTTGTGAGGTATGGAAACACCCCAGAAGAGTGTGGGTTGAGTGTCAGGGACAGTCAGGTACTGTCTCACCAGTCTCAGGAGGGTTATGTGGGGTACGTTTTCAAGGCTGATGCATTGGATGGTGAGGTGAAGGGTACTTGGTGATTGCTGGAGAGCATATGTCCAGTTCTTGTTTTCCAGAGCTATGCCAACACCAGGTGGAGTGTGAGTTCTCTGTCCCCAGGGAACTTGCACTGGAGGCAGACCTCTGGGTGAGTACCAAAGGTTCTGAAGAGGCATTTGAGCGTGCTGGTGAACAGAGTGGCCTAGGTACTTCCCAACCAGGTGAGGTGGGGGAAGGCTTGCAGTGTCCCAGGCAGATCCCGGTGTAGTGGGATGGGTGAGGGATCCCATGTCCAGTCTCAGAAAAGAGGGAATGGGGGTGGCCTGAGTCCCAGGATGCCCGAGATCCAGTCCCGGAGCCTGGGGGATGGGGGTTCCATGAGGGTACACCAGGAGGGGAGCCTAGCCTGTACCGTAGTGACATCTGCTGAGGGCCCCCTAATGCCAGGAGAACTTGGGGGTGGGGCGACTGTCGCCAGCTTCTCACCAGTTCTGGTGCCTGGCAGTACCACTCCTAGTGAGGGGTTGCAGAAGTGCGGACAGAGGGTTGAGAGGGGGTTGCCAGCCCCAGTGGAGAACCTGGAGTGTCAGGGGTCAGCTCTGAGGGCAGAGCCCCACAGGAATGACCTTGGTGATACCATTTCTGGGCTTGGTGGATCCAGGCTCTTCTAGTTGGCAGGGGTCAGCAGACCAGTGCTAGCCAGACTAGCCCTTAGGGAAGGTGTTTCCCTTGTTGGGGGTACGTTTGCTTCCCAGGAAGTCCTGGATTGCCAGGCAGTGGTCCAGTCTGAGGGTACAGACCCTAGGCTAGAGGGTCAGGTGCAGGTGGTAAACTCTGACCTGATGGGGGGAGCGGTTTGCCCAATCACCCCACTGGTGTGACTTCTTGAGGTACTCTCTGTGTTGGTGGGGGGAGGGTAGAGAACCCTGGGAGGAAGGATAGGGAAGGGAGAGACTCACCTCTGATCCTGGTTCAATCCAAGGGTGTTCCCCCTGACCTAGAGGGAGGGGCAACTGCTAACAGTGCCCCTACCATGTTGTCTTCTGGGGGCACCACTCCGGGCGGGAGGGTGCAGAGTCCCTGAAGGAGGGGCAGGTGTAGGGCTGCTTCGCCCCTGACCCCTTCCCAGCCTAAGGGTGCAGACCCTGGGCAGGGGGACCAGTGTCAGGAAACCATCCCTGCACTGGTGGGAGAATTGTGCAGTACTGATTTCTTAAGCACCTTGATCATTTGGGATTCTGGGGGGTGCAGGACCCTAGAAGGTGGGCTAGGGGGAGGGAAGTTTGGCCCCTGACCCCTGTCCAACCTGAGGCTACAGACTCAAGGTTGGAAGACCAGTTGCAGGTTAACATTCCTGCACTGGTGGGAAATTGTGCAGGACTGCTTCCATAAGCTCCATGACAATTCTAGACTCTGGAGGTACATCTCCTAGGGGGAGGGTGCAGAGCCCCGAAGGGGAGAACTAGTGTTAGGCTGCCATCCCTGACCTGGTGGAAGGAAGAGTGGACAAAGGGTGCCAGGCACCTGAGGCTACTGCCCCCCACTCTCCTAAGTCACAGTGGTTGGAGAGCCCTGAAAGGCCTGGGGTCTTTCTCTCATCCCTGACAGCTGTCAGTGGCCACTTTGGCTTGCTGTCCTGCTGGACAGAGTTGCCCCTGGGCGGAGTGGGGGCAGGAGTCACACCCCGGGGGTGGAGTGGGCCACATCACTGTGTTGGCCATGGTGGTACTGTCTGCCCACTGGGATAAATCTGTGAGCAAAGTAAGCTTAGGTGCTGCACAGATGGTATCTGCTGGTGGGGAGAAGGGTTCCCCATGGGTTAGCTTAGTGGGCCCTGAGAATATGGACAGAGGGATCCAACTGGGTTCAGGAAAGCGCAGAACTGGAACACGACCCTGCTGTTGCGGGCCAGGGTCCATGGTTTGTCGCCCCAATCAAGGAAGTCCATTGAGGTATTGATTGGTCTCCCCTGGCTTTAGGCTGGTGGGGAGTTGTGTTGGACCTCACTCTCTTTGCAGGGTCACCCCCAAACATTTTGCCTTATTTCTCCTGTTTTCTGACCAGTTTTTGTTGGCTTTAAGAGTCTGGGCACTTTACCACTGCTAACCAGTGCTAAAGTGCATATGCTCTCTGTGTAAATTGTATTGGTGATTGGTTTATCCCTGATTGGCATATTTGATTTACTAGTAAGACCCTCGTAAATTGCACTAGAGATGCCCAGGGCCTGTAAATCAAATGCTCCCAATGGGCCTGCAGCACTGATGGTGCCACCCATATGAGTAGCCCTGTAAACATGGCTCAGACCTGCCACTGCATTGCCTGTGTATGCAGTTTTAAATGCCAATTCATCATACATTATCAGCACCCCTAAGGTAGACCCGAGGTAGCCCCATGGGCAGGGTGCAGTGAATGTTAAAGGTGGGTATTGTGCTGATGTGTTTTACATGTCCTGACATTGAACTACTGCCAAATTCGGTTTTCACTGTTGCAAGGCCTATCTCTCTTGTAGGTTAACACGGGGGCTTCCTTTAAATATCTTTTAACTGCAGTTTTCCTTTGGGAGCAGATGGAGATGTGGAGTTTGGGGTCTCTGAACTAACAATTTAAAAATACCTCTCTTTGGTAAAGTTGTTTTTTAAATTGCCAGTTTAAAAATACCACTTTTAGAAAGTGGGCATTTTGTTGCTTAAACCATTCTTTGACTCTGTCTGCTTGTGTGTACCCTGTCTGGGTCAGACTGACAGATGGGCTTTTGTGAATCTCCACTAGACAGTGGCACAAAGGGAGCTGGGGTGTAGCCTGCATATCCTGATGGGCCATCTGAGCTGGAGTGGAGTGGAGGGAGGAGTGGTCACTTACACCTGAATTGGCTGTGCCTGTCCTTACACAATGCACTCTCCAACCCCCTGGTGTGTGTGTCTGGGGCCAGTCCTGGGAAAGGCAGGGTCTTGTGAACAACAGAAACTTTCCTTTGAAGTTTGCCTACTTCGAAGGCAGAAAGGGGTATAAGTAGTAAATCTTAAACCCCAGATTTTCAGATTACTTCTGGACTCAAGAGGAACCTCTGCCAAGGAGAATAGCTGAATTGCTGGAGGAGGAGTACCTCCCTTTTGCCTGTGACTGTGCTTTGCTGGGTTGGCCTGCAGTTGCTGCTTTTGCACAAAAGAAGACATAGACTGGACTTAGTGGTATATTCCTGCTTGTGAAGAATCTCCAAGGGCTTGGACTGAGCTTGCCTGTTTTGAAGTCCCAGGGCCTTCAAAGACTTCCTCTGCCAGCACCTGCACTCTCTGCTAAGACACCTGCCCTGCCAAGTGTTGCCCTATCCAGTCCCTGGGCCTCTGAGATGTGAAGCTGATAAAACAAGGACAGAAATCTATGCACAGGAAGCCATGCGGGGAAAAGTTTGACGCACCACCTGCAACGCGGCTGTAAAAATGATGCCCCACCTGCCTCATAGCTGAAATCAATGCACCACCTGCATTGCAGCTGGGAAATCGATGCATCACCTGCATCACGGCTGGGGAAACGACGCAAACCCCTCGCAGCGTGGTTTTCCATCACCTTGCGGCCAGATTTCTCTCTCATCATCGCTGGGCATCAAAATCAACGTAAAACTGCGCAGACCCGAGGTACCACGTCTGGAAAACAATGCACAGCCTCTCTTGAGGGTGAGAAAATGACGCATTGCTGACTTTTACGACGCACGCTTGCCCGGGCGGCTTTATTTCTTACACAAACCAGGTGCTTTGTGTAACAACAACGTTTCCATTTTTTCTATGGATTAAGACTCTTTTTATTATAAAAATTCATATCTTGACTTCTGCATGTTGGATTTTGGTCGTTCTGGTCTTGTTTGATTTAGATAAATATTGTCTATTTTTCTAAACTGGTGTGGTGTCCATTGTGTAGTGTTTTCACTGTATTACTGTGTGTGCTACTCCGTGTGTTGGTACAAATACTTTACACATTGCCTTTGAGATAAGCCTGACTGCTTGTGCTAAGCTACCAAGGGTGGGGAGCAGGGGTTATCTAAGTGTGTATCGCCATCGCCCTGACTAGAGTGAGGGTTCCTGCTTGGACAGAGTGCAAACTGACTGCCAACCAGATACCCCATTATTAACAATAGTGCAGGAGGGATGTGCATTTTTTAACCCTTTTTATTAATTTTTACATAGTTGATAAATAACAATACAGACGTAGCACATGATAAAATGAGTTGTCAGGACATAGTTCCAATCATCACGTTAGTTTGCATGATCATGATCAACATGACATATCTGCATTTTCACGATTCAGGCAGAGCTGAATGTAGAGTAGTCACAAGGAATTTTTATCTCTCTCAATTAGACAATTAGGTGATACAATATTACAGTGCCAAGTACAAGCTACACTGACTACCTCCAGTTAGTGATCACATCTGTACAATCCTCTTAGGAGTTCAAGGAGGTACAACACCTTTTTCCTACTTCAGTGACTCCAGATTTTTGGGACAGAGAATGGTCTCCTGCTTGGCTCTGAAGAGGGTGTACCCCTTACTCAATCTCACAGCGGCAAGCTGTAGCTTTATAGCTCCTGCCCCAGGACACACAAAAATCAATCGTGCCATTGGAGGTACAGTTTGTGATAAGGACTAAGAACCAGAGCAGGACTATGTGGTAATGGGGACACACCAGTTATACTCTCCTTTGGATACGTGTGACTATTGTCAGCTCACAGGGTTGTTGATATCCTGTACTGATGACACTAATGATTAACTTAGGTCTTTTACATGTCACCTGCTAGGGAGAGTAGCCTATTGTCCTGTGTTTATAAATTGGTCCTGGCAACAGGGTCCACCGCCTATCCATGTGGTACATGGATTCTCAATATGTGTGTTAAGTGTGCATAGCAAATGAATGTATAGAGAATGTGTGACACACTGGGATCCATTTTGTGTTTGCTACATTCAAGTGGTACTTACGATGGAGGGTTAGATGTTGAGCCACGTGGGAATTGTAGGGCTCTCCCTAGATGAATCTGGAGCTCCTTTGTAGTGGGTGAGAGTGAGGAATGTTTAGTATGGGAGACAAGGGGCCCCTTTGAAGCTGGACATCTTTCCCCTGCCCTTTCTTGGCACATTGTTCTCTGGAAGGGCTCCCCCCCCACACAAATTAATATGTACTTAAGTGGGACACTGTCAAAGGCCTTTGTGCCCTTATTGAGCTTGGAAATGGTCTCATGGCTGGCTTTTCGATATTCACAGCTAATGGCTGCAACTTTAGTATAAAGATGGGGCAGAAACCTCTAGTCAGTATGTCAAAAGGCCTCTACAGGATTTCAGGATCTCAACAACAATGGCAATGAGAACCTCTGGGCTCTGGGGTTGGGATATGCACCAACTCTCCTTGCCAAATGCAAAACAAGAAACCTATGAACTTCTCTTAAGATGCCAGTAGGGGCTCTCTGGACTTTGCTGAGGGGGAAAGAGCTGACCAACTGCTCAGAAGGGACATTGGAGGAGTTCCTTGCACATGGGAGGTGTTGTTCAGCAGAAGTCGAGCTGTGTAGGTACTAAAGAGGCTCAAGTGAGGGCAACCAATGTGCACCAGGGAAGGTTCTATCCCACACCCCAAGGAAGAGACTCATGAGTCTCTGAAATGCAGGAGTCTCCTACTTGTGTCTGCAAAGGAGTTGGAAGCTGTTGCCTCCATAATACAATGTTTATCGAGGAGTAGGGCGCTTATCTTCTAAAATGGTTTCTGCAAGAGGAGATTTTATCAACAGATTATTCAGCCAAGACAACTGTATGCAGAGCTAAGACAGCGAGGACAAAAAGTGTGAAAGGTAATGAAGACGTCATAGGTACAGTTATAGCCCAGTTGGGAGTTCCTTCAGAATGTGAGGTAGTTTTGAGCCCTGCAGGCACTCACGAGGCATCATTTGGAGAGGTACAATTTTGAAATTTTATGACTGCAGTTTCTCCATGCAAAATAGAAGGAAGGAATTACAGCATAATATAAAGGTACAACAGGGACTGGGTTTGGATGTGGTGCTAAGGCACCAGCAAAAATTTAAATTAGGGGCACTTAACCTGCAAAAGTGATTATGCAATGTACATGCTCAAATGCCCATGCCCGAAGCTGTGTGTAGGAAGCACTACATTGCCTGTATACAAGAGAATATTACAACAGCTCAGGGTGATTAGAAATAATGAAAGCAGCTACCCTATTGTCTGACGCTTGCACCAGAAACACAGGGAGAGGAGAGCAAGACAAAACATAGTATGATGGACTGTATACCCAGGAAAAACAGAGAAGGAGACAGGGAGAAATGTCTGCATCAGGTATATCCTAGGTATATCCTAGCCCTAGATATGAAAGAACCATGGAGATTAAACTGTGATGAGGAAACATATGTACATTTGTAAATTAGAACAGTCATCAGTGACGTTATCAATGATATCCACAACAGATCATGAGTGATGTAATATAGGAGGATATAAGCAGAATATGTCGCGGGCACAAGTTATAGTTACTTCGGTTAACTATAACTGGTGAATTTCAGTTTTTTATGTTTAGGTAAAATATTATGTGAAGCTGACTTTTTAACTTAACTTTAATGAGACTTTAACCTTTGGCTTTCTCCATGAGTTTCAAAAGTTTAAAAAAAATGTAAAGTAAGATATTATTACCATGGGCATCCGCAGACACTTTTTCAGGGAGGGGGGTAATACTTTTAACATCATCCAGCTTCTGACCCTAAAAGGCAGACACATAGTCCAGGGTGTCCTGGACTGTTCTTGGCAGGGGCTGCGACTGTACTAGTGGATGCAGCATAGTACTATGTTGGCCGTAGTGTTACGCTGCACTGTGAGCCTGCACACCAGGTGGTACCTAAATCCAGCGGGGTAAGAGCCCCCCCTTTGCTTCACCTGCAGAAGCCCATGATTATTACCATATGTAACCAACCCTTGATTTTTCAGTGAAATTCTAGGGTTTTTTATTATCATACATAACTATGCCAAGCGCCTGCCATGTACAGGCTTCTGCTGTGCGCAACATGGGGTTGGCTGTAGCCAGGCCGGCCCCCAACCCCCCGCAGGCAGTCAAAGGCCATTTGCAGTGTGTGGTTGGGTGCAGACCACCCTGTGCAGTTGACCACCATTGCCAACTTCCCATACGCTCTGTGCCCACCACAGACATACCATTCTAAACAAACAAAACCACTGAAATAAACCAGTTATAGTTATCTCAAGTACCTATAACTTATGCCCTACAGTAACTATAACTTGCGCCCCCACCATGCACAGTGTTGTTATCAATGATGTAATTTCAGATGTTGCAGTGATATTATCAATGTTGTCATAGAGCATTTCATGAATGATATAACATGTGAGGTAATTAGCAGTGCATGGCAAGAGTGTAAGTTATAGTTACTTTAGGACACAAGTTATAATTACTTGAGATAAATATAAGTTTGTTTTAAATTGTTTTGTTTTAACTGACAGTTTCACTTAACTATAATGTCTCGTTAAAATTTGTTTCTTTTAGTGAATTTGTAAGGCTTTTTTTTAAATAAAGGAAGGCATTATGACAATTCCCAACTATAATGCCACCTTAACCTTTGTGTTTACCAGTGAATTTCCAAGGCTTTTTTAACGTAAAGTAAGATATCCATTGCCTTGTGCTGTGTAGTATTTGGCTGAGGGCCTGGTCTGCAGCCAGGCAATCTGTCCAACCCCGTGGTCACCTACCACCCTGCAATACATGGCTGCGTATGTCATCTAACAATATAAAGGGTGTCATTTTAAGTAAGGCAGGCCTACTGACTTTGTGAAAGTCTCAAAATATAAAAAGTGGCTGGGTTTATTGGCTTTATCAAGGGGTCAACACAACAACATGTGTAAAGCTGATCTATTGGTTTTGTCAATGAGTCATCAATAATATTAACCAAATGTATAGTTATATTCTACATTACGATGTTTAATAATGGTGATTGCCTCAAAATATTTTGAATAAAGTATGTAAAAAAAAAAATAACTAACATATTTTGAGTCTTTTTAAACATTTTTCAGGCCATAATGTGCAGTCATAGAGCTAATCACTAACCACAACCTCAGGATGTGTTCTTTAAGAACACAGAAGCAGAAGAACTGCTGTTAGCAGATACATTGAAAAAGGAAGTCAGCAACAGTGAAGGTGGACCTGTGGACCAGCAGAGGGAGAAATCAGGAGATTAAATATACGCAAGACACCAGGACCATGGAGAAAAATAGCAGAGAGGCGACGAGCAATGCAGAACAAGGGCAGAAACAGCAGAGGAGAACCCGACAAGCAGCCTCGGAGGAGCTGCGTCTGCAACGGGAAGCAGCGGGGAGTTTCATCGAGCAGCAAAGGAGCTATTGAGGTCTTCAGCCAATGCTACAACATCCAAGAGAGAGAGACGGGAATGAAAATTGACAGAAGAAGTCCTCCTTTCCGCCAAGGAGCTTCATACCGCTATGCTCCAGGTGGAGCATGGCTCTCACAGGTGCAGAGGCATATACTGCTGTGGAAGGAAGGCAGGTTAGAATGCAGAAGGTAAAAAACCAGGGGTTTGGATGGCAGCGGGTTGGAAAGTAGTGGTTGGGCAGTTCTGAAGTTAAACACTGGTATGAAGTATAAATATTAGAAACAAAGAAAATAAATACTGGGGAAAACAGTCAAAGTGAAAAGAGTAATAGAAAAGAAGAGAATAAGAAAAGAAAAATCAAATAGGAAGAAGAAAGACAGGACAAAGCATTAACTTCTAGATTACAGGAAAAAAGCATAAAACTTACCTGTGTCGTGATTTTTTTCTTGGGTGCCGAAGGAACTACTGCAAGCTGAACCCAGAAGGGAGAAGAACCCTACATCAAAATCAACAATTCAAATGTCTTCAACCCAGTGATTGTTCATGTTATCTTATTTAAGTTAATTGGGAGAGGCAAAATAAAACTTATGTTTGCAGCCCACTATACCTTGTCTGACAACTCAGTACGAAGTGGCAGGGTTTCTGCACTCTAGCTTAAGAGCATACAGCTCCAGCTTGGAGTGCTTAAAAAAATATGGCAAGTTCTCCTGGATCATGGATTCAATGATGTAGGAGACTTTCTGTGTCTTTATGTTGCTGGGGGACAGCTGCACTCGCTGTAGCCCTCTACAACATTAAAAAAATGGGGGCACCACCAGGAAGAAACAATATAATGTAAAAAAAATAAAAAAAATTGCAGGGCAATATGGAGCACTCCTGCAGCTCATTTATTGTTTTTTTTGTTGTTGGTGTTTTGTATGGATGTCCCAACGTGTCAAATATTCGGGCAGCAAGGGAATCTCCAAGTTTCCTGCTGCCCCTGTCAGCCAGCATCCATACCGGGATGCCGGTGGGAGCCAGCAATTTTTCTATATATGGCATGCTCCAGTGCCTTCAACATGAACATTGTTGAGGGCCATGCGAGAGCCCTAAGATACAGGTGGCTGAAGGGCAGATCCTTCACACTGCTGATCAAATCATCTAATTCTCAGACCCACTATTTGCAACAAGAATCAAATGTGAAGTAATGCAAGTCTGAATAACATTAGACTATCTTTTATGCAGATATTGATGGGGACAAAGGTACATCCTTTCAGGTTGTTGCGGCTTGCCTCCAGCCATCACTGCCAACTTTTCAAGAGCATATGTGTCCATGTTCAGACAGTCATAAACTTCCTACTTCTCTGCATTTGTCAGTTTGGCCATCAGGAGCAATTGACCGCCATGTGAACAACGTGTAATAATAATTATTGGCTTTCAAAAAACATTTATGAGCATTTCTTTATCTCTACAATGCAACTTAACATGAGGCCCAGTCAACTAGGCCCAAACCTCGTAACTTATCAATGCCTAATATTATTTAAGCAAATACATAGTACTAATATGTTAATGAGACCCACTAATACATTTTATTCTACATGTGCACATCATTTAGGCTATAAATGTGGATTCATTATTGGCTGTCGTGCATCTCATGATGGCCACATCAGTGGGCATATTCTCCATGACCCACAATTTTCTCTACGTTATCCTAATTCATGTTAATTTTGAACAGTTAATCAATGCAAATTTATTAGTAATTAATTCAGCTTTTATCAGCTTAATTCAGAGTTTATCTTAAAATTTCATCTCATTATAGTGTTTCACATTTCTTTTTCTTTTCCAATTTTTGTCAAGCGATTTGCTCTTTTTCAATTCTAATTTAATTTCTTCCCTCCTCTGATCATTTTTCAATTTCAATTGTTTGATCATCGTATACAATTTATGAATTCCCCATAAGCCAAAGATACAAATTACAACAATTTGTATTATCTGTATTATTGTCATGATTATACCTTTCCCTAGGTGCCCAGCCAATTACCTACAGAAGTAAAACCTTTGCCAACCTTTTCCCAAACTCTGGGTTCTTTCAAAACTTTTAAGTCAGAGTTAATGTTAGTCAGATTGTTAATAAAGCTTCTAATTTCTATACTATTGTTACGGGCAAATGTGCAACAATGTTGCGGTTTCAGCATATTACAGACTCTGCCCTCCTTTGCTAAAAGGATGTCTAACGCAAGGCGGTTCTGAAGAGTCACATATTTTACCGCAGTCATTTCAGTGTCCTTCAGGACCATGGCTTCTGAAAAACTAGTCAGCATGTTATCCACAATAGTAAACAACTTTTGAATCTTCATGGAATTTAGAATAACCCCTACTCAGGGAATTATAGCCCCAAATATATCTCAAATTATGTCAGAATAAGACTCTCTCTGTGGCCTAGCAAGGTGTAATTCATTCAGTTTAGGTGTCACATTTATGATTTCAAGTTTATAAATCTTTGGGAAACTATCCCCAAATAACATGTACCATACTATCCTCTTGGAAGACGGTAGTAAGTATTTGGTCTACATATGTAATAAATAGCTGGAATTGCTGGGTCTTGTCCATTTAACATGAAAGTCCATTTACTCTGGAAGAGAAACACATGTCTGCATTCACTTGTTCCTACAAACAATGTATCTGTTCTTGATTGCGGTCTATATATGCAAAGCTTCCATGTGTGTTGTGCGTCTAAAGCTAACTTTCCTAGTGTCTTAATTTCACTAAATGCATGATCGTTTCTAAACATCCTTTTCACTAAACCCTTCTCTAATTTCTCTTTTAACGCCTTCCTCCTGTCATCAGTTTGATCGAAGAAACTCTTTTCTATCCATGTAAGCAAGCATGTGAGGTTGTTCCTGTGTGTGTAAGCCATGCCAAATATCAATGTAGATTCAAAGAAACCTCCCACTAATTCTATTTTATTTTCCTTAGCTACTCTACTCAGGTATTCAATTATAGGAACAAACGAAAACAATAAATCATGATTTGAGTAAAAATACTGGATGTATTCTTGGTCATAGAATCTTGTTAGTAAAAGACTGCAACTTATTCCATATGTTAGTGGCAAACTATGGTAGGTTATTTCTTCCTCTCCTGATGAAGGAATATGCGTGCAAATAACAGTCTCTCTTATTCATCATCTCCACATATTCACACAATAAGCTATAGAAAACGTTAGAGGAAATATCTTCTTGTGAACTGTCTACGTGTAAATATCTTTCGTCTCTTCTAAAATCATCTAACTCTGTACGTGTAGTAGTAGTTTCTAAAGCAGAGGTAAGGTTTGCTATAAAATTATTCAGAAAGGTCATACTCACAATCAGTAACAAGCATACTATCATGCACACAATTGCTAAACCAACACCAATGTATTTACAGCACCTACTGTTCCTAGCCTGCTGGTTATGGTTACTCATGCTCTGCAAATAATCAAAAAGTAGAAGGAGGCAAAATATAACTGTGCGATAAAATGAACAAAAACAAAAATCTTAAATCTTCTTTGGCACTTATTTACAGCTTTCAGTCTCTTTTCCAGAACTTTGTTCAAAATCAGTAATTGGTCCAAATCGGTTTATCAGCCTGTCAAATAAGGTTATTTAAAAAAGTATCTTCAGGTTACTTTCCATGTCTCTTTTCTCTCTCAGTTGCACAGAATAATTCTCAAACTTCAGTTCATTGACCAACTTCACGTGCCAAAGTATCGGTCTAGAGTCTCTCGATCAAAACAAAAGGACAAGAATTCACTTTGCCATTCACTGGTTGTCACATTCACCCATTCAGGACCGGCGTACCTTCGATTTGCAATTCGCTTTCTCTTCAGTCTTCGATGTGCACTTAATTCTCTGACACTCAGGTCTTCCTTTCTAGTAGTGTCTACTTCTTTGATTATTGACAACATGCTTGAGTCTTTTCTTTTCTTTTCTTTTGTGATGGTGGCCACTTGTCTCCTTTCCGTGTTCCTTTAGTCAGAGCTCCTTTCAGTGCTGGACTTGTAACTTCTCCTTTCTCTGCAGGATTTTGACTTGATGTACCTGCAGCTGGCTCAGGAGGAGTCAGATTGTTTTGACTCTGATCTAACTCAACCCCTTCCACCGGGTCCGTGGGCTAATCTGTCTGTGTTTCAAGATCGTCTGTTTCTGGGAGAGCCCTTCTATGATTAGGCTCTCCTGCTGTCACAGTTGAGACTCATCCAATGTCGACCTCCTGTATTTCCTCCATTTTGTCTCTTACTGGGGTATCTGGATTTTCTCCTGTCTGCTTAGAGTTTGTTTCTGACTCTCCAGTTTCCCTTTCTGCCTCTGAAGTTTGTCTAGGCATTGTTGGTACTCTCAACAACTCTTCTTCATTATCCAAAGGACAGGGTACTTTTCGAGTATGGCTGGAATGAATCCATTTCAGGACTCCAGCACTTTTCACAGCAGTGGTGGTGACTGGCACTACTTGGTGGGGTCCCTTCCATCTGGGTTGCAGGCAAGTATTCCTCACATGTTTTCTGATCACAACCCAATCTCCAGCTCTCAGGTTGTGCTCTGGTCTTGGGAAGGCTGCAGAGTTGTGGCCGCCACCTGATGAGAAAAAGAGAAAACCACATCAGGTAGATCATTGCAGTAGTCCCACACCATATCATCTGTTATGTTCACAAGGGCATTTGCGGGAACTGCTGGTAGCCTTATTGATCTGCCTATGAGGATCTCATGCGGCAACAGTCCAGTCTTCCTGTCAGGTGTGTTTCTCATACTCATAAGAATCAATGGCAGCGCATCTGGCCATTTCATGTTTGTGGATGCGCACATCTTTGCAAGTCTTGATTTCAGGGTACCATTCATTTTCTCTACAAGTCCCGAGACTTCAGGGCAGTAACTACACTGCAACGTCTTCTCAATGTTTAAGGTTGAACAGAGTAATTTAATTATTTCAATGTTGAAGTGACTTCCTCTATCTGATTCTAAAGAGACCAGAAAACCAAAACGAAGTATCAATTCCCTAAACAATAACTTTGCTACGATAAGGCTGTAATTTCTTCGTGTGGTGTAGGCTTCAATCCAGTGGCTAAAAATGCAAACAATCACCAGCACATTTCTCAATCCTCCACACACAGGCATCTCAATAAATAAAACCCATCTGCATTCTGCTAAATGGACCTCCCGCCCTTCCAATGTGGCTCAAATTCACCACTGTCCCTTTACCCACGTTCATCTGTTGGCAGATGGCACAACAGTGGCAAACTACTTCGGCAACCTGTCTAAATTTTGGGTTAAACCATGTCTGCCGGAAGGTGCGAATCATGGCATCCCTCCTAACATGTGCTTGTCCATGGTAGTATCTAGGCATTTGAGTCAGCAGGAAGTTTGGGAGAGCTACCTGTCCCTCCCGGGACACCCAAACATCATCCTCCTCCTGTCCCTCTTAACCCACACTTTCTTTTTGTCTTTGTTAACATTTTCCTGCCAAATTTTCAATTCATCCCAGGTATCTATGACATGCAGTGCATAATTTGTGCACAATTCTTCTTCAGGTAAGAGTTCCCATTTGTCTTTGAAAGACATACAATTCAATGCGCCGAACCATGGGACTTGATCCGCACATCCATTTCCTATTGAAACAAAAGTTTGCGATCTCTAAGGGTCACTGCATTTCACCACAGCAATCTTTTGGGGCTTTTGTAAAGCTTGTAACAAATCATGAAATCTGTCTCCATTTCTAACTGGTGAACCAGAAGAGGTCAGAAAGCCTCTCTGTGACTATAGCTGGCCAAAGTCATGGACTATTCCAAATTCATACTGGGTGTCTGTATAAATGGTAACTTTCAACTGTGCAGAGACATGGCATGCTCTAGTAAGAGGTACCAATTCAGCAATTTGTGAAGAATATACTCCCTGAAGCCAGGATGCTTCCAGTATACCAGAAAATATGCACACTGCATATTCGGCCTCCAGTGTTCCCATGTTATCCCTTAAACAGGAACCATCAACAAAAATAATTTGGTCATTTTCTTCCAATCTGGTATCTCGAATGTCAGGTCTACGTTTTGTGCAGTAACCTCCAGACAGTCATGTTCGACACCTTTTAATTTGTCAATCTCAATATTTTCTCTAGGAAGCAAAGATGCTGGGTTAAGCACTGCACACCTTCTCAGAGTAACATTTGGTGAACCCAAAATTATAGTCTTATATCTAGTCAGCCTGGCGTTTGTGAGATGTTACGTCGTGAATCGGGTAAGCAAAATTTCAATGGAGAGAGGGACCAAAACAGTTGAAGGATGTCCCATCACAATGCTCTCACTCTGAGTGAGGATCAATCCATTGCTGCTACAGCTTGCAAACAACCAGGTAACGCTGCTGCAACTGGATCCAAAGTAGCTGAAAAATATGCTACTGGGCGGATTACACCACCATGTAACTGGGTCAAGACAGACAAGAAACATGCATCACGCTCACGACAAAACAACATAAAAGGTTTTGTATAGTCAGGCATTCCCAAAGCCAGAGCTTTGCACAGACTTTCTCTCAGATCAGTAAAGGCTTTCATACAAACTTGATCTAACTCTTGGGGGTCAGTAACTTCTTTGTGAGTCAACTTTTGCAGTGGTTTTGAGATGATGAAAAATTGGAAATCCACTGTCGACAATAGCTCACCATTCCTAGAAACATTCAGACATCTTTGTGTAGCTGGGGGATTCATCTGTAATATGGCAGTGACCCTCTCCCTGGAAATTTTTCTAGCTCCCTTTTCGATTAGGTGTCCCAAGTATTTCTCCTCTGTCTGACAATCACCTCTGTCTGACAATACTGTAATTTTGCTGGGGACACCTTGTGTCAGTTCCTTCCCAAATTATTTAATAATGATATAGTATCTTGCCTGCACTCTTCCTTCACCTTTGAAGCAACCAACAAATCATCAATGTATTGGACCAACATCGATTTGAAAGGCATTTCCAGTGACTCCAGATTATTCTTCAATATCTGATTAAAGATGGATAGTGACTCTGAAAACCCTTGAGGAATTCTGTACCAACAATATACACTGTCAATGAATTTAAAACAGAAGAGAAATTGTTCATCCTCGTCAAGAGGTGCAGAAAAGAATGCTTGTGATACGTTCACTATGGTGAACCATTCAGCATCACATGTGATCTGAAACACTATCACTGCTGGATTTGGCACCACCGGACAACATTTAATCACAATATCATTGATTTTCCTCAAATCCTAATCTATTCGAAATTTCCCACATGGATTTTGCAATCCCATTATAGGTGAGTTGCATGGGCTGCTCAATACTTCTTTTAAGATGCATTGCCTTACAAATTCTGCAATTATAGGTGCAATCCCTTCAATAGTATCCTGTGTCATGTGGTATTGGGGAATCTGGGGAAAAATTGCATTAGGCCTGACTGGGACTTTAATTGGCTCTACTCCTCTAATTAGACCAACGTCTTTTCCTGAGAAATCCCATACCTTCATCTTAACAGTTCCCTGTAAGTCAGAAGGAAGATCTCATACTGTGAAAACAGGAAAGAAACTGATCAAGAGGTATTCTTCATTCACTAGGTCTGTTGTCTCAAGCTGGTCATCTTCATCATCGCTATTTGTCTGGATGACAATCCCATCATTAGAACAGGTAATTGAACATCTCATTTTGCATAGCAAATATCTTCCCAGTAAGGAAACTGGACTTGAGACACAAACTACAAATTTGTGTAGTCCTCTGAAGTTTCCAATTTTACCTGAAACTGGTTCTGTAATTGGGTTTGTCAAATACTGGTTTGCAACTCCTACAATTTGTACAGTTTTCCCTGAAAGGGGTAGGTTAGGGACTTCTGCAGTTCTCACAGTAGAGCGTGTAGCTCCGGTATCAACTAGGAATGAAACTTTGTGACCCATTACCTTTCCCTTCACATAGGGACCTTCTGGTCTACTTCTAATTAAGTTGCTAGCACACATTCTTCTTCGTCTGAACTCTCACTCGCCCAGTCATCATTCATTGCTGTCTCACTGTGTAATGGCTATTGGTGTTTGGTCTTATTACGGAGGTTAAACTTTTGACCTATGCCATGCCAAGGAAGTATCATCTGTTGCTGATCCACTAGGGCTTGAGGTATCTATATGTGTTGCCTAGGTACCATTTGGACTTGGAGTTGCATTTGCTGTGACTGTGGCATCTGCAAACGTGGCAGTTGCATCGGTTGCATGGGCTGAGGACCTTGCACCTGATTCACATTGTTTTGGAACCCACATTTTTGACCTTTCACTCTTGTTCCTCTCACGTTTGGAAAATAATTTATTTCATTTGTCTGTAAGGCAACAACTTCCTGTACTAGTGTCGGACACTCCCGCTCCAAATGTCCTTTTCATTCCTTGCACGTCAATCTGATTGACTACAGTATTCAAATCACTTACTTGATTCTGAAACAACATGTTTCCCTGCTGTGGCTGCTACGGAAACCTCCCTTGCATTCATGTTTGTGACGCTTTATTCTGCTTCACCATTGCTTCCTCCTTCACCTTTCTCTGTTTCAATTCAATCTTGTCACTACAGTACTTTGCATATTGCAATACTTCATTAATTGGCTTTGCTTGCCAACAAATCAAATTACTCTTAATCATGTGGCTAATTTCAGGTTTCAATCCATTAACAAATCTGAACACAAAGTGAATCAAGTCTTTCGGCTCAACTGTTTCTGTACCACTGTAATGTTTAAGTGCCTGCAACAATCTCTCATAGCTCGCATGTATGGACTCCTTTCCTTCCTGAGCTGTTCTGCCTATTCTCTGCCAATAGATATTTTTGGGAGAAATCCTTGTTTTAAAGAATTCAATCACTTTGTAATAATTCTTCATTATGTCAGGAGATTGTGCACCTGTGGACTGATCTCGTGGGTCTCTCTCTCTGGCAAATCCATACTTCTTTTGCATTCCACCCACAGATCTGCTGGAACCACCATTTCCAATAGTGTACTTACATCTTCCCACAGGCATTTTGGAAGCTTCACAAACCTGTCTGTTTGCTGGAACCATTCCACTGGTTTCTCTCTTAATCAATTGGGTAGTCGTTTGTAAATGACAAAATGTCACTTCTGTTCCAAGGGGCATGGACAAAATTCCCTCCAGGAATTTCTCTCATTGGTAATATTTCTACTGGATCATCAGTCTGCTGCAGGTAACAGTTAGATTTGCAGACTCTCTTTTCCTTTTGTCTTGTTTCTTTACCCATCTGCCTTCCCATTTATCTAATGCTCCCCATGTTTGAATGCTCTGTATTAATTCCCTATTGTGGATTTTTTATTCCCAAGATTCTCCTATTCTCAATATCCATCGAGTCAAATTCTAGCCTGTAACTTCTTCTCAGATGTTTCATTTTCTTAATTTCTATGTCGTATTTATCTGCAAGGTCTGCCAGTCTCTGATGTACCAATCCCTCTTTGTTGGTAATTAGTTTGCATAAAAAGCGCAACTCATCTTCTCTGTATGAGTCAAGTCTATCCAATCCAATGGTCCCCTCAATCAGTTTGTCTATTTTTAATGTAAGCCTGGTCAAATTTAATGGACTTCCTCTATTGAAATCCCCTGTTGTGCTACTCAACTTCTCCAGCCATTCAGTTAATTGCTGGGCCGTTAAATCTTGTAAAGAGACATTTTTATTACATGCACTTGTTATTTGCTGCAACGTTAAACATGGAGCCTCTGGTATCATTCAAAATGGGTTATGACCTATTTCTGGTTTCCCCGGATTATTCAATGGAGTCCTGGGGTAACTCAAATCAATTAACGGACCTGTCCTATCAAATGTCAGTTTCATTGGGGTCATAATTCCTGTATGTTCATTGAACCTTTCCATTTCTACACTCGGCCTCATGATTTTCTGCTCACTGCTCTTAATGTTTTCCTGTTCAAATAAGGGTATGATGGGGCCAATAATAACGGGTACTGACACAGCGTCTGGACTTGGTCGAACGATCTGATCTCCAGGATATGTGACTCCTGTATTTTGACCTATAAAAGCAGATGTTTTTGTCTGTGAAATTGTTAGGAATGTGTATTTTGGGATTGTCTGGGCTTACATCGGGGACATCAATTTAGGTGTAGATTCTAATTGAATCAATGTCGGGTTCTGGTAAATCTGTCTCAATTGGGACGCTTGTCCTGTCGGTACTATTGAGCTTGGTGTTGATTTTACAATTGGGACGTCAGGATAAATACAAGGTATGTCAACCTGCAGTATAGGAATCTGAAATGTGGAGGTGCTAGGGACAATATAGCTAACCTGTACTTGCCTTGGTGTAGTTTCAATTGGTACCTGAGCTGTAGAATCTGCACTGGTACTTGGACCTGTCTCATGTGCTTCATATCGTGGGGGATGACTTCTCAGTAATTGCAAAATAAACTTGTCATCATCTGATTCTTCATCATAAGTCAAAGACTGTCTAGACTCTGTCGATTTCTGCTCTCTGTCATCTGAAGGATATGAATCCCTTTTTTTGGTATTCTCTCTAGCCTTGCTTTTGTTTTCTTGTGTAATTGCAGGGAATATCCCAATTCCCTGTAGAGCCTCAGCCCTCCAAACTCTCTGCTCTCTATCATATCTCGCCTCAGCTAAAGTATTCTAAGCTTTTCTCATTCTCCTCTCAAATATTTGTTGCTGTTGTTTTCTGGCAACTAACACCCAAGTAGCCAATGCTTCAAATTGTGCGGGTCTTGGAGGAGGGTTTGAATTATACATTACTCTCCTTAAATTCTCTAGTATATTCAAATTAAATGTTCCATGGGTAGGAAATGCAAAGCTCCCTTTCTTCTCTGTCTCTTTGCAACATTGTTTCAACCAGAGACATGGAGCTGCGCCTCAAATAAAATGTATGCAGGTGTACCTTCTGGCGGTGCAATTTCTCGTATTCTGAAATGAATACATTTTCCCCCAGGGTACTTTTTAATGCTTTGAAAAATGTCAGTTCTATGTTTAGGCTACGCTTCCAATCGAATCAGGAAGTAAATTTGAACCGCAAAATCCTTTTCGTCTGACTTCTCAACCAATTATGCTTCATGGTTGTCCACCAATCCGTTTGCGGCTTTTCTCACTAACCGACCTATCCCAGCACGGCCCCAGTGACGTCACACTCACACGTACAGCAGCTGACAAACCTCTCCGGCTTGTCTTCCTCAACTCAGATTGACACTAAACTAATGCAAATATTGTGAGCTCTAAATTAAATCAATACACAAACTTGCCTGTCTACTACAGGTAGGTAACACAATTGCTTCAGAAACTTACTGAATTTTCAACTGCAGCTTTTAACTCTGACAGATACTCCTTCTATCTCAGTTTCCCTGACTCGCAAGCAAAATTCGACCAGCAAATTTGACCCTCAACTGATCATTGGGTCCTCCGGGTGCACATAGGATTCACCAAATCTCCCTCAAAAACGAACACTCGCTTTAACATGCACTCTGAGTCTTTCAACCACGCCCCATTGACCTATTAAACAGACAAATTACAACATCCATCCAAGTGTCTCAGACCCTTGTACAATACTCCGGAGTCTTAGACCACGCAGGGTCCATATACCAACAACCAAATGGGCAATATTTGAGCACAAAGTGCCACACACGTGAAGTAAAGACTCCCCTACTCTCACCCTTTGGAGTACGCAAACTCCCTAAACAACTTAATTGGAGTAAGCAAACTCCTTACACAAATTCATTGGAGTACTCAAATTCCCTATTACTCACAAACATCACAATTCACCTGTGATTTGCTTAAGCTGTGCAAGCACAAAAACTATTTTACTCACAATCACACTAGGAACGCTGAGAACATCTTCAAACAAGCATTGGCAAACTCCAAGGTTCTGGGATAGTCATGATAGGCTCTTAGGGCGTCATAACCTGTTGTTAGTATTATCGAATCTGGAAAATTATGGTGGCCTTTTAAGACGACGTAACCATCTGACTCTGCTGCCAAAATCTGTGAGTGCGTCTGGACTTATTGGGTCTTTTATAGTTTAATTGATAAGGGGACGCGTTAGAGGTTCGATAACCTTTTGACTACGCTTAGAGTGATTCCACCATAGCTCATAACTTCAACAGCAATATTCACAACATAATCAATAAACACCATTGATCTTTTGAAGTCAATAATCTTTACGCACCATGGCCTATGTGGCCATGAATAACCACACCTTTTAGTTAAGATGTTTATTTGCCTAGATTAACAATGTTAAAATCATGTAGATTAGTCTCAAAACCAAATGATAAACGTATACAAACACAAGAATCTCAATTTAGCCAAAGCATTGATAATGAAACACTCGAGGGTTACAGTATAAATCTATGACAACAATAACTGGAAAACAGAGAGAGCATCTATCTAGACTCTACAGGTGAACAGAATCCATTATTTGTTAATAACAGTTATCAACACATTTGGACAGACTAACTAACCCTCTAATTCGAGTAGCATGTTTGGGCTTCATGCAAAACAATTTGTTTTAGTCAAAGTTAATTTGGAAAACATCTAACTAAGGCTCTATCAAATAGCGGTTGGCACCTAAAAGAAAGCACAAACATAGCACAGAAAGAGTCAGCAAGAGGTGATTTCTTCGTCAGGTGGACATCTGTCTGGTCAGCGTCAGCAAAGGGCAATAAAAGGGTGGCTCAGCCATGGTTGGGCTCTAAGATAACTGAGCCAACTTAAAAGACATTCAAGCTAAGGAATCAGCATTAATGCAATTTAACAGAACAGATGTAACTGTGGTGCTCCACGAACAGGACTCCAGCAAGAACAGGAAGGAATGGCTCTACTTCCTACAAAGTGCAGTCTGGATATATTAAAAGTCGCTAAAGCATTGTCTCAAGTTGCAATTGGTCAGAAAATTGTATGTTTACGGTAGGACCAATAGCCTATAAACTGTAAATCTAAAATATAACTAATCAGTCTTTCACATATCAATGATTGGCTCCTCTTCTCCTGTTCCCATTGTCACATTTGTCAGGTAACTCTTTTGTTGCAATCCTAGGGGTAGTCAGTGCATCCATTGTTAGCTCCTGGCAACATCGCTTTCTCATGCATCAAGTTTACAATGTAACATTTTCTAGTGCAAGACATTCTAACATGCAGTTCTCATGAGAAAGGTTAAGACATTTACAAGACGCTTGGTCAGCGCATATGGACAATGTACAATATTAGTTCTCGGTATTCACAAAACATTGACGAACAGTTATTTATTTATGCCATGCAACTTAACATGAGGCCCAGTTAACTGGGCCCAAACCTCGTAATTGATAAATGCCTAATGTTATTTAAGCAAATACACTCATATGTTAATGCAACCTGCTACTACATTTTATTTTACATGTGCACATCATTTAGATTATAAGAATTCACTATTGGTTGTCGTGCATGTCATGGTGGCCACATCAGTGGGCACATTTTTCATGACCCACAATTTTCTCTACGTTATCCTAATTCATGTAAATTCTTAACAGTTAATCAATGCAAATTCATTAGTAATTTATTTCAGCTTTCACACTACTTTAATCTGGCACACTCAAGCAACCCTTTTAAGGCATTTTTAATAAAGTAGGTGTGGCAACACGTGGTGCTTGAATTCCAAATGAGTTTTCAAAGTTCTCTTTGCATTAGTTATAGAGTGTCAATGGGGAACTTATGAGAATTGTCCTCGCCCTATTAAGTGATCTGGACATGAAGTGCTTTTAATGTGCTTTATCCTCGCTGTCCAAGAAATCTTTAACTTTCCTCAGAGGTATAGGTCTTTTGAAGGAAAATCTAAAAGGACTGAGATATTGGTATTGGAAATGTCATGTGTACTAGGAGGAGGAGGAGGAGATGACCATCCAAATATTTATTCCTATCTCGTACTCAATGCAACCCCTCCCTCCTGAGCATTTCCCTGCTTACTTTTGCTCAGTGACAACTTGCATGCCTTTGTACCTTTGGTAGTTTATTTTGAACATCAAGAGTCATTGAAAATGTCTCAATTCACTGACCAGTCTGGGATCGATCAATCTTTTGGGGCCAGGCAGAATGCAAAAATTTAATCAGCAGATTATGCTGCTTTGAGGTGACTAGACTTACTGTACAGCCCATAATGTCAGGGATAGACATTAGTTTCTGGACCAGTGACTCAATTGAGATGGCTCAAATAATTGGCACCAATGCACAGTTTTTTTCATTTCTTTTGAAAATACTGTAGGATCTGATACAAAGGAGGACACTTTAAAGTTTGTGGAAGGTTAAACAAAATTGGCTTGGTGAACAAAAGCATTCTAGCACCCAGGTCGGTATCATTGTATGGAGAAAATCCAGTCTAACATTCGAATATTATCAGGAGTAGCTTTATCTAAAACATTAAAAGTGAGTCTCACATTATCCCCATTTAGCAGTCCATTACAAAAAAAGGTTGGTACTTAGAGATTAGAGATGGTCAGATGTTGAGATGTCTGGTCATGAGAATCTTGGTAATACCTATAGCATTATTGTTCAACAAGGTAATTGTGCTATAGAATCTCCAGAGCAGGGGATCCGTGGCAGTCCTCACTAACAGTAAGGGGATGGAATCAACCACACTGGGCGTGAATATTACCATATAAAAATAATTAAAATCTTTAGTGAGACTAGAGGCCAGTATAGAATGAAATGAATTATAGAAGAGATTGTGAAACCACTAGGTCCCGATACCTCTTTATCTGGCAGCCCCGAAACGGAGCATCTGGCAACATGTTTCCTGGTGCAAGCTGTGAATCATTCCTTGGTCATTACGTACTGAGTGAATATAGCGCTAGGTCTTTGCTGCTTTCATTTCTTAGGCAAATAATCTAGCTTTGTAGCGGTTTTTCTACTATTTCTGTTTTGTTTCCAGTAATTTAGGAGCATCTTTTGTTGGAAGGCCTTACATTCACCCCAGCCTTACGAAGCTCTCAGTATGTTCATCTGGTGTCTCTAGTCCTGTATGATGCTTCAATTCGAGATATGTCAGATTCCACATATGCTTTTCTATTTTTTGCTAACTAAAGAACGTGGCAGTGCGAGCTACAAACTCTACCCTTAATAATGCTTTTGCTGCATCCCATATCATGGCTGAGGACATCCTCTCAGTTATGTTTTTGATGACATCTTTCAATAAAACATCTTTAATGGAATGCAATTTTGTTTATGTTTTACACGTTTGGTAACATGTTGAACAAGGTACTTATCGTCATTGCAACCGATGTCTGGTTTAAAAGAGCTTGAGAATCAATTTTCACTGACAGGGCCACATGTAGCAATGAAGTGGAGAGTAAAAAGTAGACTGTGCACCAGTGGGATGCATGTGAATTGGAAAATAATGTGTAGTCCCTTTCACCAGAATGTGGACCTTGCCAGGTGTCTCTGAAGCTGAAATCCTATTAGCTAGAAAGGTAGTCGGAGTTGCATTTTGATGCCTTGTGAGAGATGGCTTGTACAGTGTTGGTCCTAATAGTGCTGTACAAGAAACCCAAGTGCTAAAACAATGGGCTAATGTAAATCCACTTATGATGCTTAACAAGTGCTAATGTATTTTTTAGTAATCAATTGTGATTTCATTGCATGCTTGCTTCAAGTTCATTAAAACCTCAGCATTTTTGCATATTTACACATATTTTAAATGAAGGTCCATTGGTATCTTGTGTTGTACACAGAGCATTCTAGCCCAACCATCTTATAAAGCGTAATTTTGTTCTGCAGTTAACACAATAAACCGTGGATTGCAGAAAGTAGTAGAGTCAGCCTTTCGCTCAAGAAACTTCTAAAAGTATTCCAAGACTTTTTCACATTCTTCGGAAAAGACGAGATTAGCACCCATTTTTGTCTATTTGCCACATGTTCCTGCTCCGTTCACTTCCACTGAGAAAAGAGTATAAATGTGGCACTCAAGTGTATGCATTTAGCATTACATGCTCCAACTGACCAGGGAGCGAACCTCTGGTCGGTCGATTTGGTGATTCCTTGCTTATTTCTGAATGCTTGCTGATTATTCTTGCTTTAAACATATCTTAGTCTTCTATGTGCTATCCCACGTGTATGTTTTCATTTAAACGCCCTGAAGCACGGGCTATAAAATATCTCTCCTTTGTGAATAGGGCCGGTCAGTCCTGCACTAGACGTTTAGCTAAAATACAGGGGGCATCTCTATGATGCCCTCTGGGTTCATTTTTCAATACATCCAACACTGGTATCAGTGTGGGTTTATTGTGCTGAGAAGTTTGATCCCAAACTTCCCAGAATTCAGTGGAGCCATCATGGAGCTCTGGAGTTCATAATGACAAACTCCCAGCCCATTTACTTTATATGGCCACACTGCACTTACAATGTCTAAGAATGGCCTTAGACACTGTAGGGAATATTGCCCATGCAGCTATGCCCTCACCTGTGGTATAGTGCAGCCTGCCTTAGGGCTGTAAGGTCTGCTAGAGGGGTGACTTATCTATGCCACAGGCAGTGGTTTGTGGGCATGGCACCCTGAGAGGGGTGCCATTTCGACTTTGTCTTTTTCTCCCCACCAGCACACACAAGCTGCAATGGCAGTGTGCATGTGTTTGGTAAGAGGTCCCCTAGGGTGGCATAATACATGCTGTAGCCCTTGGGGTCCTTCCCTGGCCGCAGGGCCCTTGGTACCATGCGTACCTTTTACAAGGGACTTAGGTGTGTGCCAGGGGTGTGCCAATTGTGGGAACAATGGTACATTTTTGGGAAAGAACACTGGTGCTGGGGCCTGGTTAGCAGGATCCCAGCACACTCCCAGCCAAGTCAGTATCAACATCAGGCAAAAAAGGGGGGAGGTATAACCATGCCAAACGTGGCACTTTCCTACACAACCCCCTCCCAAACGAAAGAGGATGAGACACCTTTCCCTAGAGTCTTCCTTGCCTAAGTGGAAGAACCTGGAAAGACCATCTGCATTGGCATGGGCAGTCCCAGGTCTGTGTCCCACTGTAAAATTCAATCCCTGTAGGGAGATGGACCACCTCAAAGGAGGTTTGTGAAGGGGTATGGATTCATACCCCTTCACAAACCTCCTATAGTAACTGGTCAAGCCAAGGAATGCCGTGACTTGAGTCTGGGTTTTTGGAGCTTCCCAGTCCATAATTGTCTATTTCTTGGGCTGTAAGTGTTGCACTTGCCCTCCACCTACAAGGTGGCCTAAGTATACAACAGTACCCTTCTCTATCTGGCACTTTGATGCCTTGATAGTGAGGCCTGCTGATTACAGAGCCTGCAAAATCTTCCCCAGGTGGACCAGGTAATCCTGCCAGGAGGAGCTAAAGACAGCAATATGATCCAGAAATGCTGCATTAAAGGAATCTAAACCAGCAAGGACTTGATTCACCAACCTTTGGAAGGTGGCTGGGGCATTCTTTAAGCCAAAGGGCATAACAGTAAACTGATAATGCCATTCCGGTGAGGAGAATGCTGTCTTTTATTTTGCTCCAGGTGCCATTCTGATTTTCCAGTACAGTGCTGTCAGGTCAAAGGTACTGAGGAAGTTAGCTGCACCCAATCTGTCTATCAGTTCATTTGCTCTTGGAATAGGGTGAGCATCTGTCTTGGTGAAGGAGTTGAGACCCCTGTTGTCCACGGAACACCTCATCCCTCTCTTCCCATCCTTGGAAGGAGGTTTGAGGACCAACACCACTGGGCTAGCCCAGGGACTGTCAGAAGGTTCAATGACCCCTAAATCCAGAATCTTGTGGACTTCCACTTGATGCTCTCTTTGACTTGGTCAGACTGTCTATAGATTTTTGTTTTGACAGGTAAACTGTCTGCTGTGTCCACATAATGGGTACACAGGTGGGTCTTCCCAGGGGTTAAAGAAAAGAGCCCAGCAAACTGCTGTAGGACGTACCTGCAGTCAGCTTGCTGTTGAGCAGTGAAGGTGTCTGAGTAGATAACTTCGTCATCTAACCCATCTTTAGGGTCATGAGATAGGAGGTCACGGAGAGGTTCACTCTCTGCTTCCTGCTCCTCATCAGTAAACTTCAGCATGGTTACATCTGCCCTGTCACAATACGGTTTTAGGCAGTTCACATCGATCACCCTCTTGGGTGTCCTTCTGGTGCCCAGGTCTACCAAGTAGATCACCTCACTCTTCTTTTCTAGGATAGGGTAAGGGCCACTCCATCTGTCCTGAAGTGACCTGGGAGCCACAGGCTCCAGAACCCATACCTTCTGCCTTGATTTGAATTCTACCAGTGCAGCCATTTTGTCATACCACTGCTTCTGGAGCTGTCGGCTGGCCTCAGGGTTTTTGGATGCCTTTTCCATGTACTCAGCCATCCTTGAGGGAAGGCACATAGTCCCCCACATCTTGTTTAGGCTCATGGAGGGGTTTCTCCCAGCCTTCTTTTACAAGTGCAATTAGTCCCCTTACAAGGTGGCCAAACAGAAGTTCAAAGGGGGAAACTCTGCTCCCTTCTGTAGTACCTCTCTGTAGGCGAAAAGCAAGCATGGCAGGAGGACATCCCATCTCCTTTTGAGTTTTTCAGGGAGCCCCATGATCATGCCGTTCAGTGTCTTGTTGAATCTCTCAACAAGTCCATTGGTTTGTGGATGGTATGGTGTGGTGAAGTTATAAGTCACCCCAATACTCATTTCACATGTTTCAGGTAAACTGACATGAAGTTTGTACCCCTGTCAGAAAACACCTCCTTAGAAAACACTAACCTGATAAAAATACCAATCAGGGCCTTGGCTACTGCAGGAGCTGTAGTAGACCTACGGGGAATTACTTCAGGATATCTGGTAGAATGATCCACTACTACCAGTATGTATTGATTTCCTGATGCTGTGGGTGGCTTAGGTGGATCCACAATGTCCACACAACCCTTTCAAAGAGAACCACCACCACAGGAAGTGGAATGAGGGGAGCTTTTGGGTGGCCACCTGTCATACCACTTGCTTGGCAGGTGACACAGGAGTTTGAAAACTCCTTCACCTTCTGGGACATATTGGGCCAGTAGAAATGACTGACAAGTCTATTCCAAGTTTGTGTCTGTCCCAGATGCCCACCTAGGGGCGATGTCATGGGCTAAAGTGAGGATAAACTCCCTAAACTGCTGAGCACTACCACTCTCCTGGTCTGGCCTCAGTGTATAGGAGCCCATCTTCCCAATAAACCCTGTGAGAGCCACTGACATCTCTCTTTTCCTGTGCAGCTGCTTGCTGCCTCAGGCCTTCAAGAGTGGGACAGGTCCTCTGTGCCTTGCACAGCTTGGCCCAAGAGCTCTACCTGATAAGGGTCCATCTCCATGGATTCAGTTCCCTCAGAGGATAAGACTTCTTCCTGTGAAGAGAGGTCTTGTTTCTTTTGCTGCTCAGAAGCTTGATCCCCAGTCTTCTTGCCCTTTCTCTCGGAAGGTTGTGGCCATTATTCCAGGCTCCAGCACTTCTTTTTTCACCCTGTGCTCGGCTTTGTGCTCTTGTGCTTACACGTACCAGTTCAAGGATTCCAAGCATGGTTGCATGGGTTATGAGTTCTACCTCAGCCCAAGCTGAGGACTCAAGATCATTCCCTAGAAAGCATTGCAGAAGAGACCACTGCCTGTTTACTGTAGGCTAGCAACCCCTCCCCATTCTAAGGTCACCAAAGTCATGGGATGGACCATAGTTACATTGTCAGCATTGGTAACTGGATAAGTTTGTCCAGCCAAATACAATCCTGGGGGAACCAGTTTTTCTGTCATCATGGTGACACTGGCACCTGTAAACCCCCAGGGCATTTACTTTTGTCCCATTGATTAGGAGGTTCTATCTGTATTTTTCAATGTTAGGGGTGCAAGACAGCAAGAGTGGCGACATCTACCCCTCCCTCAGAGACTAAAGTAGCTTCAGTATGAACCCTGTTTTGCTCTGGGTACACTGTTGGTCCCACCTGTAGGCTGGCTATACCAGTTCTTACTGCAGCAGTGCTAGGGGATTCTTTTTGGGCCAGGCCAAGTGTCCAGTATAGTGTCAATGCTGTTTACAGTTGAAACACCAGACCTTTTTGGGATCAACATGTTTACCCTTGTACCCATGTGAAGATTGTGAAGAGGCTTGGTGCCCACCCTCCTCAGAAGGTTTTGGGGGCCCTTGAGAAGACTCTTTACTATTATCCTTAGGTGTCTCACCACCCTTCCCAAGGGGAGGCTTTGTAACCCCTTTTGATTGGTCACCCCCAGTGGAATTCTTGGTCACCCTAGTCTTGACCCAATGGTCTGCCTTCTTTCCCAATTCTTGGGGAGAAATTGGAGCTAGGTCTACCCGATATTGATGCAAATTGTCATTGAAGCAGTTACTTAAAAGATGCTCTTTCATAAACAAATTATAAGGCCCATCATACTCATACTCTCCACTGCCAGTTATCCAATCATCTAGTGTTTTCACTGAGTAGTCTACAAAATCAACCCAAGATTGGCTCAAAGTTTTGTGTGCCCCCCAAACCTAATTTTAAACTCCTCAGTGGTGAATCCAAAGCCCTCAATCAGGGTAGCCTTCATGTGGTCATAGGATTCAGCATCTGCACCAGTGATTGTGAAGAGCCTAGCCCTACACTTACCAGTAAACAGTTGACAAAGGAGAGCTCCTCAATGAGAATTGTTTAGTTTTCTGGGTGCACAAGCTCTTTAAAAATCAGTGCACCATTGGGTGATGCCATCACCTTGTTCATATTTAGAGGCAATCCCTTTGGGTATTTTTAGGACATCAGAATGCTCTCTGACCCTATTTAGATTGCTGCAGCCAATAATGGGTGCTAAGCACATGTCTGCCCTCTCCCTCTCTATAGCTAGCAGATGTTGCTCCAAAGCTAATCTTTAGGCCATCCTTGCTAAAAGGAGGTCCTCTTCATTGAGGCTGCCCTCAATGTTCCCAGAGGAACTGGACTCCCCTGTGGAAGAACTAGGTTCTGTTAGCACTATCCTTAGAGCTAGGGGTTTTAGGCCCTGTTCTTGCAAGTTAGGTGAGGAGGGGGAGTACATCCTCCTGCTCCCTAACATCTTCCCTATCTGGGGGGAGATCTTCCTCCTCAATAGGGTGTTCCCTTGAGTACTTTGCCTAGAGCTCCTGGAGCTTGACCTTGGTAGGGTTGGACCCTGTTTTACTCTTCTTCAGACTGTAGAGGGACCTTAACTCTCCCATCCCTAGATGGAGGTAAGGGGTGAGGATGAGCTCCACACGCATATCCTCCGAGCTGCTCATTATGTTACTAAACTTGGGGATTACTTTTAGGAACTAGACTTACTTCTAACTACTTACCCCTAACTGGAGTAACTTTTAAATCTACAAAAAATGCTAAAGAGGACTTAACCAAGGCCCTAGCGGACTTTTAAAATGTTAGAAAAATTTGCCAAATTCAAAAATCATTTACTAAAGGCAATTTTGGAATTTAGTCGTGTGATCAGGCATTGACTGAGTAGTCCAGCAAATGCATAGTTGTAGATCTGTATGCTGATCCACCAATATAGGAAGCTGGCTCTGTATATACTAAATTAAAATGAGATATCGTGTGCACAGAGTTCAGGGGTTCCCCAGAGGCTTAACATAGGCTAAAGTAGATAATACTAACGCTTTCTTTTGTGGTAGTGTGGTCAAGCAGTTAGGCTTACTAGAGGGTAGTGCAAAGCATTTGTTGTACACACACAGGCAATAAATGAAGCACACACTCAATGACTAACCCCAAGTCAATTGTTTTTATGTAGCAAAATATGTTTTGTTACTTTATTTCTAGAACCACAAGATTGTGTTTGTAGGTAAGTACATATGCAAATAAGTAGCAAGCATATGTAGCAACACCACTCTGTTTCAACTTGGCAAGTTATACGGTCTTCAAATAAATAGCAATAATCTGTTTGAAAACTTGACGCTGCAATTTTCAAACACCATTCTGGGGGGAAGAAAAGTTAGTACAGTTTCGAAGTAAGTACAAGATTAACAGTTCCAGTCTCCAGGGGTTAGGATGCCCACAGATTGGGGTTCAAGTTAACCCCAAGCACCCACCACTAGCAACATGGGGCCAGCCTGGTGCAGAGGTCAAAGTTGCTGCAAGATTTAAAATGGGCTCCTATGGTGACTGGGGACACCCAGAATTGGATCTCCCACCATGTAAGTACCCCTGTCTTTGGAGGGCAGACTTGGGGGTTTAGGAGAGCACCGGGGGGCCACAGGTCAGCACCACACACATGCCCTCAGTGGCACAGGGTGGCCGGGTGCAGGGTGCAAACACAGCGTCGGGCTCCAAATTTCTTTCAATAGGGGACCCTGAGGGTCACAAGTAGGCTGCATGCTGGGTCCAGGGGGTCGGTTTGGAGAAACCATAGGTTGGACAGTGAGGAGGGCTTCCTGCTGCACGCTGCTGCTCTGGATGTCAGGTTCACCAAGGCTAGAGGGCTGCAGGTGAAGGGAACCTTTTGGCATTGGGTATCTTCATCTGGATCTTTCACAGTCAGGGGTGTCCTCTGGTTTTAGTCTGCAGGCGTTGTTGCCTTGGACACGAAGGGTCAACCCAGGATGGAACTAGTTCAGTATCACCTGGGGATCAGCTCTAGTCTGTTCGGCCACCTACATGGGCCGTGGGCGTCAGGTGTAGAATGGGCAGTACCCGCAGATCCGGGGTGGCTCTGGAGTCCTCTGTTGGAACTTCTTTCTCGACAGGGCCACTGTACACAGGTGATCTTGGTCCTCTGGGTGCAGGCAGTCCTCTTTAGGCTTTTAAGAGGTCACTGGTCCTGCAGGATGTGTGGCTTTTTGGTAGCAGGGGCTTCAGAAGCTAGAGACAGTCCCGTAGGGCTGGGTCCAAAGCAGTTGGTGTCTTCAGTCTTCTCTGCTGGGGAAGTCCTTCTTCTTTCTTCTTGTCATCTTCTTCAGGTCGTCAGGAATCTGATGAGCTAGGTTCAGAGGAGCCCTTAAATCCTGAATTTAGGGGCATCACAGGGGTCAGAGGGCAGTAGCCAATGGCTACTGTCCCTGCGGGTGACTACATCTTTCTGGTGCCCACTCCCTTTGGGGAGGGGGACAGAGACGTAACCCTATTGATCCCTGTCCTCCAAACCAAGATGGAGGATTCTGCAGGGGGGGTCACTTCAGCCCTGAACACCTTAGGTGTGGTCCCAGCTGAAGTGGTCACTCCTCCTTGTTTTTCCTAATTTTCCTGCCAGACTTGCCGCCAAAAGTGGGGTTTTGTCCGGGGGCGGGCGTCACCTCTAGCTGGAGTGCCCTGGGGCACTGTAACAAGAGTCCTGAGTGTTTGAGATTGAAACTTACTACCAAGTGTTACAGTTCCTCCAGGGGAGAGGTATGAAGCATGTCCGCCCAGTGTAAGCTTTGCTTCTGGCCACAGAGAGCATAAAGACACTCACCCCATGTGGTCAGAAACTTATCTGGAAGTGGCAGGCTTGTACAGACCAGTCAGTCCTGCACTATAAGTTTGGCTAAAATACAGGGGGCATCTTTAAGATGACCTCTGGGTGCATTTTTCAATAAATCCAACAATGGCATCAGTGTGGGTTTATTGTGCTGAAAAGATTGATACCAAACTTCACAGACGAAGACTTCACAGTGAAGCCATCATGAAGCTGTGGAGTTTGTAATGACAAACTCTCAAACAATGCACTTTATATGGCCACACTGCACTTACAATGTCTAAGAATGGACTTAGACACTGTACGGGCATATTGCTCATGCAGCTATGCCCTCAGCTGTGGTATAGTGCACCCTCCCTTAGGACTGTAAGGCCTGCTAGAGGGATGACTTACCTATGCCACAGGCAGTGGTTTGTAGCCCTGGCACCCTGAGAGGGGTGCCGTGTCGACTTTGATTTTTTTCTCCCCACCAGCACACACAAGCTGCAATGGCAGTGTGCATGTGCATGGTGAGGGGTCCTCTAGGGTGGCATAATACATGCTGCAGCCCTTGAGGACCTTCTCTGGCCACAGGGCCCTTGGTACCATGCATACCTTTTACAAAGGACTTAGCTGTGTGCCAGGGTGTGCCAATTGTGGGAACAATTATATATTTTTAGGGAAAGAACACTGGTCCTGGGGCCTGGTTCGCAGGATCCCAGCACACTCTCAATCAAGTCAGCATCAATATTAGGCAAATAGTAGGGGGGTAAACCAAGCTTAAAGGGGCACTTTCCTACACTATCTTCTTTGACTTTCAAGACATGCACCATGCCAGCATGTCAAGACTCAACTTGTTCTTTGTTTGATAAGCAGAATAGACTCTTTGGGGGTCATTCTGACCCTGGCGGCCGGTGGCCGCCAGGGCCACCGACCACGGGAGCACCGCCAACAGGCTGGCGGTGCTCCCACGAGCATTCTGACCGCGGCGGTTCAGCCGCGGTCAGAAGCGGCAAGTCGGCGGGCTCCCGCCGACTTACCGCTGCTCGGGGGAATCCTTCATGGCGGCGGAGCGCGCTCCGCCGCCATGAGGATTCTGACAGCCCCTACCGCCATCCTGTTCATGGCGGGAAACCCGCCATGAACAGGATGGCGGTAGGGGGTGCCGCGGGGCCCCTGGGGGCCCCTGCCGTGCCCATGCCAATGGCATGGGCACGGCAGGGGCCCCCGTAAGAGGGCCCCGCAAAGTATTTCAGTGTCTGCCTTGCAGACACTGAAATACGCGACGGGTGCAACTGCACCCGTCGCACCCCTGCAACTACGCCGGCTCAATTCTGAGCCGGCGTCCTCGTTGCAGGGGCATTTCCTCTGTGCCGGCGGGCGCTCTTTTGGAGAGCGCCCGCCGGCCCAGAGGAAATGTCTGAATGGCCGCCGCGGTCTTTTGACCGCGGTGCGGTCATTTGGCGGCGGTACTATGGCGGACGGCCTCCGCCGTCCGCCATAGTCAGAATCACCCCCTTTGTGTTCTGTCTACGTCTAATGTTGATCTCTCTGAACACTGAAGAAGGTTTTAGACAAATCGCTGCATGATGCTTTTGAGTTCAGTTTGGAATAGATTCTGGAACACCTTGGATAGATATATTATTTCTTCTAGATTGTTTTTTGGTGTCATTGGTTTTTTGAATAGCTAATTGTGTTAAAATTCTGTCTTCCAGCTTGTTACATTCATGGGCTCCTTTCACCATGTGATTTCGACTTGATCAATCTTCTAGAGCATATAGTCTAATTCTAATGGAAGGAGCACCCAGAGCTTTGTAGGCACCAACTTGAAGAGCCTGAGTGAGGTCTCACCAGTTTTGACGTCAGGTTTCAGTGTGGTCACCATTTCTTTAATGGAGCACTCTTTGGTGGCTTTGTTGCAGGCTTCTGCCATGATAGAATTTCTAAATTACTGTCTATGTGACTTTGTTGTTTTCAGCCTGTTTGTTTGATTTTGCGTGAAAGAATCAGATGGTTTCTTGATGCGGTTGTTATATTACATGTTGAAAGTTCAATTAAGATTTATTGCTTGCCTATTAGGCTGATGACAGGACTCCTGTAATCCACCATCTCACTGAGCTAAGCCTTGTGACAGACGTGAGATGTGATCCTTAGACTATGACCCTGGATGTCTACTTCTTAGGTGCTTTGAGTGAACCCGATCCAGTCTGGCACGTCACCATGGTTCTTGTCATTTACAATGCTCCCTTAATCCAAGGCCTCCTACATAGACTGATAAACATGCACTCCCTAGCCACACTCACTGGAGCTTCAGTGGCGCAGGTAGATGTCAACCTGGCAACACATGTCTTCCTCTCATGGATGAGCTACCCTGCTACTTGTGATGCTTCCTTACATAGGGGGTCATTCTGACCCCGGCGGGCGGCGGTTGCCACCCGCCTGGCGGGAACCGCCATTTGGCTGCACCGCGGTCAAAAGACCGCTGGTGCCATTCTGACCTTCCTGCTGGGCCGGCGGGCGCTACCCAAGGTAGCGCCCGCCGGCCCAGCGGGAAGGAGCCCTGCAACACAGAAGCTGGCTCCGAATGGAGCCAGCGGTGTTGCAGTGGTGTGACGGGTGCAGTTGCACCTGTCGCGCTTTTCACTGTCTGCTAAGCAGACAGTGAAAAGCTTAATGGGGCCCTGTTAAGGGGCCCCTGCACTGCCCATGCCAGGGGCCCCTAGACACCCATTACCGCCAGCCTCTTCCTGGCAACCGCCAGAACCAGGCTGGCGGTAAGGGGGTCAGAATCCCCATGGCGGCGCTGCTTGCAGTGCCGCCATGGCAGATTCGCCCAGCCGGGGGTAAACCGGCGGGAAACCGCCGGCCCCGGTTTTCTGACCGCAGCTTTACCGTCGCGGTCAGAATGGGCAAGGAAGCACCGCCAGCCTGTTGGCAGTGCTTCCGTCATTCGCGGCCGCCAGGGTCGGAATGACCCCCATAGTCAGTAAAGTACATAGTCCACGTCTGTAATGCATGCATACAGATGGGGTGATTACGTAGGATGATACTAATGGTGTGGAACCTCAACGTTTTGTGGAGTGCAGCCAATTGCAGTCAATGAAGTAATGGTCACATGTCCATGTCAGGTAGTTTGATATTCAGAATACCTGTAACATTGTGATACACTGCTGCTTTTTCTGATGACTTGGTATGGGAAAATACTATTTTTGCCTCTTTTTTGCTAGTCACCCCCACTTTTTGCTGGATTTTATTGCTGGTTTTTGGACTTTGCAATCTGGGACACTGCTGCTAGTACTCTGTGCATGTACCCTGACCCCTAACAAAATGTTCAAATTGGCTATTCACCTAATTGACATATTTAACTTACTTGTAAGTCCCTAGCATATGTTACAAATTATACAGAGGGCCTGTAAGTTAAATGTCAGCAGTGGACTGGAGCACATGTTGTGCCACCACTAGTGTGACAGTGCAAAACAAGACTGCAGGGCTACTACTGTAGCCTATCTCTGCAGTTTGAAAAATGTAAATTCAACGTGTCAAAATAACTCCTTTTCACAGGCCTAACATCTCCATTTAAATATTAATGTCACCTCTAAGTAGGCCTTAATGCCCAATAAGCTGGCGTGCATTCTATTTAAAAATAGGACATGCAAAATTGTAAAAAACGTGTCTTTACAGTGAAAAGGCCACAAAAGCTATTTTCCCTGTAGCAGGGTTAACTGATCCACAGGAAGCACTGGGACACAATATTAAAATTAAATAAAGTTATCTCTGCCTAAGAACCAGGTAAAAGTTAATTCTTGGACTTTTTAAAATATTTATTACAAGCCCAATTCATTTGAAAAGTCAGATTTGTACAAAAAAATTACAATAGGAATTTTTTTAAAAGTCACCTTTTCCAGATAAAAATGGGCTTCCAAGTGTCACCTAGGAGTTGAATAGCTCCTTGATGAGGTGTGAACTTGCCCCCAGAGCTGAGACATATGCCTTGGGTGTGGGGGGCATTCTCTTCCTGGATGACCATCTGGGCAATGCCCAGGATTTTAATTAACTTCAAAGAGGCCTACCTTGTCACAGGCGGATGTAGCTAATACCTGGGCCTGCCCCCTTCTTTGTCTCTCTAACCAGCCAGGCACCGATCCCAGTGGGAGAGGAGGTACCCCTAGAACCAGTTTTGAGTGACCACAGAGGAATTGTTAGTCATTTCCCTGCTCACACTTCGAGGGAGGGTGCAGGAGGTTTGCACAGGGTGAGAAAGGTTGTACCATATTCAATTTAGATAGAGAGGGGCACTGTCAGGTTGACTGCAGCAGTAGGACATACATGAACCATTGCAAAAATGGGTAGGGTTCCTCCTGGGAACTTTTTCTCTATTTGTTCTGGAGGCCTCAGGGGTTGCTGTCACTTGCAGGCCAGTGCCAGATATTATTACGGCGCCCCTAAGCACTCTCTTCAGAGCACTACTGGACATGTGAAAGACAGAAGAAGGACTGCACCTGTTGCTGAGAACTGTGAGGAGAACCCTAAGGGCTGAACCTACTCACTCCCACTTGTACAAAATGACAAAGTAGTAGCTCCAAGGGTCAGTTGGCTGACCGCCTACTAATCTATAGGGACACAAAAGCTACAAGACGCACCCTTTCCTGGAAGAGCCGAACTTACCAGTTTCAACTGGATCTGTCCTGGACCCTGCTGGTGGCTTCTGTTGGAGTGAGCCTTGACCCACAAGTACTGTCCCTGAGGTCCTGGAACCCTTGGCTGGTGTCACAGTGCGTTCCTCCTGCCTAAACCTAAAAATCTGGGACTTGGAAACTTTTGAGTAACTTTTGGCCTGGGAAACTTCCAAGGGATCGGGACCTATCTGACAGATGATCCGCTGAGGTTGCATCTCAAGTAGGTCTAACTTGCCAGCAGCTCCTGCTATGTTCTTCAGCGCAGCAGCAAATCTATTTCTACAGGACCGATGCCTAGTGGCATCCAATGATGCCGATCCTCCTCTGCTACAGCCTGCAGCCTTGCCCAGCTGAGGAACTCCTACTCCCAGAAAAGAGTCAAAGTCCAAAAGTAGAAAGCTTCACCTGGTTTATGCAGAGCAGCTTCCAGTTGATGTTAACGGCTTCCTCTGCACGAACTCTGAACTTTTCCTGCTCTTCACTTTTCCTGCACTCAATGACAGCTTCAACAATATTCTTGTCCTTCATCAACCCGTTCTTGACAAGCCAGTCTTCAGATCCACTCTGCAGCTTTGACCCTCTGTAGACTATCCCTTCTCTGAAATTTTCTAAATGTGAAGGTTACTTTCTGTCAGGGTCAAAAGCGACCTGTGTAACCAACCCGTGCTCTATCATGGTCAGCCTTAAACCTTATCCTTGTCCTGATCTAGTGCAACCAGTTGTCCACGGCTTGCGCTTTGTGCTTTTTGGCACTATTTTTTATTGAAGAGTTTACAAATTCATATCTCTGGTTCCCATTATGGGATTTTTGTTGTTTTGGTGTCATTTTGTTCATTAAATTAATTCATTATTTGTATAAATTAGAGTGGGGTTTTAATTGTACTGTGTTTTTTACTTTTTAACTGTTGTGATACTTATAAATGCTTTCCACATTTTCTTAAGTTAAGCCTGTCTGCTCTGTGCAATAGCTACCAGGGGTTGAACTCAGGTTTAAATTACTGAAACCTTTACTAGACCTAACAAGAATAGTGATAACATTACGCATATAATAATCCACCTTTTCCCACTGGGACTACAAAGCTTAGTTCAAGTACTGAGTTGGCTGCTTATCTCATCATATGGCTGGTTGCACCAGGAAAGAACTGCAGTGAAAATGTTGGGGTTGGCTACCAGACCATCAGATTGATGCTGCAATCAGCCCCAATGACGTTTGCTACTACCTCACAAGTCTATGGAGGTATTGCCTATATGACCTGCAGGCAAGTCTAATAGAGCTATAGGCGAGAATTGTCTGGTTTTCGTGGATCAATGTTGTGGTATCTTCTTGTTTTGTTTTGCAAGGATCAAATTGCAGACTACAGTTTCTGCTTAGTTTTATTTTTTATATTTACTTTTGATACTTTATGCTTTTGCAGAGTTTTTTTTGTGGTCATGGTACGAAGTGTCAATGCTCTCAAAACTTAAAATTTTCATAAACTCTGTTGCCTTCACAGAATCTTCCCACAGCACTTGTTGTAACATAACATCCTCAGGTCAATGTCAATCGCCTTCATTATTCTAGGTAATGACTCTAGAGCTGAAGGAGTGATTCTGCTGGTTATAGAACGAGAACTTCCGGGTCAAGCTTGCATCTCTATTGTCCTCTCATGTTTTATACTTCTATATCTACTGTCCTCTGATTCTCGAATTCCTTTGGGTACTTGGTTTCGTAGAAGGCCTCCCCAGGTATCAAGCATTAGGGAGTTATCAAAGCACTGGCAGACCATCTCAGGAACCAATATTCATTCCAGCAGTAGCTTCAAAAAAGAAATCCAGCCTTTAGTTTGGTGGGAAGGTTAGCACCGACAGGATGTTCGAAGATTTTTGCAGCGTACATTGTTACTGACAAATCTTGACTCCTGGTTGGCAGGGTTTTGAAGCACTTAAGCTGCTGACGACTTGTTTGGCACCCAGGCATTCTCTCAGCAGTTTGACATGAAAAGCTCTCTTGCAAGTACTTCTGTCTTTCTAATCTCATGCCAAAAACTGTAGTATGCAGGCATTCTTTTCTATATGTTTGAGCATGCACTACTAGCCTTATTCAAACATAGTCCATGTTTGTGCATTGGAGACCATGCAGAAAGTGGTTATTTTACCATAATTACGTATTTACGGTCTTAGATTTAACATGACTGTTTCTGCCTTGCTGTGTCCAAGATAACATTGTTTGTGTTTTGCAAAACTGCCACATTTCTTCTGCTCAGGTTGAATGTTTGTGTTGGCTGCAGCTCCGAGAGGCTTCTGCGAGATTGACCTTATAGTTCTGTGCTGGCAGAATTCAAAGTAGCAAAGATTTGTTGGTCCTGAGTTCCTTAATAATTCCAATAGCAGCATTGTTTTCAACTTTATGTTGCTAAAATAAATGCCAAGTAGGGGCAACCTCTCCACGAGAGCAGAGGAGGGTCGCCTCGCTACAAAAATACCCCCAAAATGCCCCAGAGCTGAAAAAAAACTGTCTTTATTACCATTTCATTTTTCAGTAGCCCATCCTAATCCGAGTGTCAGGACACGGGAGAGTAATATCTGCTGAGTGCCAGCAGTAGGGAGTTGTGCATTTGTTTAAAGTGCGCATGTCCCTTTGGCTGACTGCTGTGTTAGAGAAAGCACAGGCTTCCAGTGCTCTAGTGAAACCAGCATCAGGATTTAGTAGCGCTGTTTCCTGGTCCCCACGCTGCATTGAAGCCACAACGAGAGAAGGACGGTATGAGAAGGAGACCCGTCGCTGTCAGGTAAGTGCCTTTTTTTAATTTTTTTAATAGTATTATTGTATTCACCCCCCACCGCCCCCCCTCCTACCGTAAATAGAAACCAGCCGCCACTGGGTCCAGGCGAATTACAACCCCACCAATCCACTCTAGAAAAAATCAAGGGAAAAAGGTGTAAAATCTCTTTTTAATAGCTATGGAGCATTGATAAATACCGGTTGCTGGAAGGGGTACTGTGAAATGGGACACTGATTTCTGGGCTGCAAGTGTGAAAGAGGTATGACATGGCACAGCAATAGGATACACACTAATGATATGATGTTGCAAGGCAACTAGGAGTTTTATATCGATAGGTTAGGGTTGTGTGGTGAACAATGGGGTGTATCAGTGTATCTTGTACTCATACTATTTTGGTGGCTAAGGTATTCCTTGTTATGATGATACATCTTACTCATGTGATTTACAGAAACATAGCACATTGTAAATGCTAATCATTATGAAACACCAACGTTTATGTCTGCACTGATTTTATGAATTCGGGCCTAGTCTCTTTCTTCCACCAGCAAGAGCAAGAGATTTTATAACAGGTTTGTCAGGTCTGAAGCGCTCCTAAGTCCTGTAAGCATGTCTTAGAGAATGGGGCGAGGAACAATTGTTCATTTTCCTCTTCTCCAGAAAGTTCACAGTTTCCTTTGGAGGCTAGAGGCAATATACCACTCTAGAACCCCCAAAAAATGATGGACTTCTCACAACAGCATATGCCTTTTAAAGAAATCATGTGACTGTTCTCGCAGACGAAAGGCCTATTCTTTCAGCCTGATCACTTAAAAAGCCCACGGCACATAGAAGTCCTACATTAGGATGGTGCCGGTGCCTGTTTTACCTTCCATGGAAGAAAAAAAACGATATTACTCCTCCTTAATTAAGAAGTAAAAGCACTGAAAAACATTTGCAAAATATTACATCTTTACAGGTGACCCACCAGTCAGGCCAACTCCCAATAGCAGTAGAAAGGCCTTGCTAAAATCCATCAAAACATTGTATATCAAGCTGATGGACAGGATAGAGGTTATTGACTTGTCACTGCCATGGGGAAAAGTTAGAAAGCTTCTTCGGCCAAACTGTGACGTGTTAACGAGTGCTGAGGAAAACCAAAGTCTGCCTTGACACTCTGGAGAGGGACAAGGCAAATGTCTTTCCTTCATGGTGGAAAATGGGAAATGTAAGAAATGAATGATTAACAGTGTACTGCAGTTTAATTCCAAAGCCCAGGTGCAAGGCAATGTTCAGAGAAGCGGCAGTGAAGGAACAGCTGCAGACTCTTGGGTTGAAATCCACAATCCACTTCCCAGCCACAGTTAAAGTTAGCCATGCAGACAAGAAGTATATGATCACTCATGAGACAATTGCTAAGTCCTTTCTGAGGGAGTTTTGGAATGTGGAGCCTGGATAAATTTGGAGTAATTGTGTCCTGCTCTATTAAGAGTTTCTGGTTTGGTTTATGTGTGGGTAGATGCTGCACTCCGTGTTTCACAGGTGCCCTCTCCGAAGAGATTGTGGGGTGGGGGGTTGTATACTCATATATTCACAGATTATGCTGGAGCTTTACATTTTTGATATGTGCTCGTTTTCCTGCTTGGTGTGTGGCCTTTTCATCACTTAAAGACCTTGTGGACTTTGAATTAATATTATTCTAGTGACCCAATGATGCAAAAATTACAGTAAAACTGGTGTATTTCTGATTGGTTTGATTGATCACAGTGGAAGTTTCAATGTTGAATCCTTGCCTCCTTGCTTACGTGGGGTCTGCATGAAATGCGTGGGTTGAAAGCCCATATAAAATGATTTAAACATTAAAGAATCTTGAAATAATTGTAGGTGTTTTGACAAATGTTTGTATATACCCCAAATATATAACTCATTACCATCATTAACTCATACAAATATAAGCTGGGCAGACAGGAATTCCTCCTGTAATTAATAAACATTAGGAATGCCAATGGCAGTACTGTCCATTTTGGTAGATTTTTAGGGACAAGCTCGCAAAGCGCTCTGTCCCTGGTGTAATCTCTCTGTGGGCATTTAACCATGCCCATCAGTTGGGTTGGTTTTTGGGCTTGTCTTTTAAAACTCGCTTCATTTCATCAGTGAAAGGCAAGCACACGTCATGCCTTTTTTGGTGTTTAGCCCTCCTCGAGCGCACCGGCCAACTACTTAAAACATACAAGGCTCTATGTTTTCAGTATGGTTTCTGGACTACTCTTTCTTTTTAGAGGTTATTTCTTAGGCAGCGCGATCTCGCTGGGCAGTATTTGAGCGCTTTCAATAACATTAACCCTGTTACATGGATAATTGCACTTTTGCCGATACGTTTTAATGAGAGCGTAACTCTGTTTCCTTTTGTGTGTCTGCTTCACGCTCATGGCGGCTGTCGGCTTGCTTATGTGAAACTGTTTTACTTTTCAGTTTATGTGGCAAGAAAAGTCCGGTTAGGAGTTTAAAACTCTAAGGCCCTCATTATGACATGACATATGCTGCCTAACGCCACGGCGACGGCCGCCAACATACCATCGCCGTGGCTACCAGCCGGCAACCGCATTGTGACCGTAGACAGAATTCCGCCAGAAGGATGGCGGAATTCCATTGACGTTCATGGCGGCGGACGGCGGTAAGGTGGCACTGCTGCCAGCAGCAGCGCCACACCAGCAAGACACTGCCTACCAGATCATGTTCCATGATACGGCCTGGCGGTGTTTTGCTGGGGACGCTGCTGCTGGCAGCAGCGCCGCGTCCCGTCTCCTGACGGAGGATCCCCTGAAAGCAGGTAAGTCATGTTCTCAGACAGGAGAGGGTGTTGTGTGAGTGTGTGGGGGTGCTGTGTGTGTGTGGGGGTGTGTGTCTGTTTTTGTATGTGTGCATGCGGGTATGAGTCGCATGGAATGCGTGGGTGTATGACTGAATGTAAGTGTACGTGTCTGTTGTGTGATGGAAATGCGTGTGTGCGACAATGTATGTTAGTGTGTGTTGCGGTGTGTGGGTATGTATGTGTGCATGCGTGGGTGGATGTGGGTATGCGTGTGTGTATGAGTGTGTATGTGTGCGTGTGTGGGTGGATGGATGTCGGGGGTTGAGTAGGGGAGGGGTAGAGATGGGAGGACTCTGAGGAGGGTGAGGGGAGCAGGGGAGACCCCGATCAGTGCCAAGGAAGGAATTCCCTGGCACTGACTGTGCCTACCGCCATGGTTTTTGTGGTGGTAAGATTGCCACGAAAACCATGGCGATAGGCGGGGTCATAATCCCGAGGGTGGGATTGTGACGGCCGCCGGGCTGGAGACCGAAGACTCCAGCCCGGCGGCTTTTACCACTCTGGTGGATGGAGCGGTACATTGGTGGTTTGGCTTGAGCCAAACTGCCAATGTCATAATTTGGGAAAGGGTACCGCCAGCCTGTTCGCAGTACCTTTCTCCAAATTACTGCCATCCGCCAGGGTCGTAATGACCTCCTAAGACAGAAGCCTTCAAACTGGGGGGGCGGGTCCCCTAGGGGGACCTCAAGTGATCCTGGGGTGGAGGGGGGGCGCCAGGCTCTGGCCAAAATAAGCATGACACAGACAACAGTGTTTGTTTTTAAGCAGAAACTTGTTATTGCATTTAAAAAAAGGCAACGGTACTTAACTGCAATGTTTAAATACGTATAGACATATTTAAACATTGCCAACTTTATTAAAAAAAAATGTGAAAAATTCTGAGGGGGGCCCCAATTAATTTTATTTTTCAACTAGGGAGGCAAAGCATTAAAAGGTTTGGAGACCACTGCCCTAATAGCTCTAACTCGAGCAAACGATAGACCCATTGCATTGCAAATGCTTGTTTTCCTTGCAACTAGACCACATTTGGTTTGACCAAAATAGAGGTCTGTGTCCTTTACCAGGGTCCAAAAGCAGGACACAATCAAACAAAATAAATGTGTTAGTACAGGGAAAAGATAGATGGATATCCTGCCTAATATTATTGGTGAATATTTTATTGATTAAAAAAATTACACTGTACACAGTGACAGGCCTTTAATCCTCCTGTTTGTGTGTAAGTAAAACAAATAAAATAATGAGTGTCTTTACCATTAACTATTGTCCCATGGAAACGCTGCGTGAATTTCACGCGTGGTTTGCTTTATTGCTCTACTTTTCTATCCTTTAGGCCGTTTTTCTTCTCTTACCGTTTTGTTTCCTTTAGAAGCATGTCAAGTGCTTGTTCACCGCCCAAGAGTTGTTCTCCAACAAGGCAGCCATTGTTTCTCTGAAAAGCAACATATTTACTTGATCCTACATTGATTGGCACATTGAAAGACATAACGCATACAACACCAGTGAAATAAGTCAAGGCCACAGAAAATAGTTAAAGATTTTAGTGGTTGTGAACTTATAGTGTATTTAACTAACTCTTGCTTACTAGAGAATGTTGAAGTTAAAATGTGTTACAATTTTAAGGAGGAAAGCTAAAATGCCCTGCTCATTACAGTTGCCCTTTGTCAGCCAAAAAGTAAACTGTGCCGTGGTTGTCTCTTAAATGTAGTGAAATATGCTTAATTGTCAAAATGTTAATGCGCACAAATTAACCTTTGAAGTGTTTGGCCGGTGCACCGACTCAGCGGCACTTTTATGTACCCGATGGCTGATATTTCGGGACTCAATGCCATGGAGACTGCCTGCTGCATTCCATGTGAGCAGAACCCCTGTTTACAGACCCTGCGTTTCACTGATGAGACGTTTTAAGGCATGGACAGAGTGGGCTCTGATCCAGAGCCCCCACCGTTGAATGGGACCCCATCATTAGGCTTTCAGGACACTACCAGTCAGTGGCATAATGCAAAAATGAGAGGGGCCCCCAGAACAATATGAAAAGGGACTACCAGGCCTCCAATATCTCATAGACATTCAAAGACTTTGCACTAACTGGAAGTCCCCTGAAGGACTAGGCGTCTCCTTGAAGTTTGAGTGAATTATCAATAACCAACCCATAGTTGCTGAGGGCGTGAATGAGCTGAAAATGGGTAATAAATTCCGATTTGTTCTGACAAGTGGGCCCTAAATTATCTTTGACCCGGGGCCCCCAATATTCTTAAAATGTCCCTGATCATGAAACTAAGGCCCTCATTACAACCCTGGCGGTCGGTGTTAAAGTGGCGGTAATACCGGCAGCAGGCCGGCGGTAAAAAAAAATTGGATCACGACCATGGCAGAAACCACCAACCTAGACAGCCACTTTAACACTCCGACCGTCAGGGCGGTAGCAACAAACACCGCTGCGGTTACCGCCAACAGCCAGGTGGAAGACAATGTACTGCCCACATTATTACAAGACACCAATCTGCCAGCTTTTCCGGGGCGGTACCAACGCCATCAAAAGCACATCAGAAAAAGTACACAGAAGGGAAACCACTCACCTCTCGACACCCAAGGAAGAACTAGGATGCCATGGAGCCCGAATTGCAGATCCTGCCCATGTTGCTGTATCTATTAATACACCACTAAGTGGAAAGAAGGCCGAGGCGGCGAATACGATGGTGAGTACTGCACCTAGCACACAGGGGAGGGGAGGAGGGAAAAGAGAGTGACACACACATGCGACACGCAACACCCCCACCACCCACCCACAACAACATACAGACACACATATCCAATAAGTTCACAGATACACCCCGTCACCCCCTGGAAGAACGCAAGGACCAAACGAAATGAGTTTAACTAGTGTTATATTAGAACAATCAGATCGATCAAGAGAACAGCAAATAATCAGTATACACAAATATTTACAGCAAGTACACAAGTCCGTACATTGTCCCATGAAATGTCCGTGGACCAGTGGTCCCAAAAAGCATGGGCGAAGCCCACACATGACACCTGCCTCAAAATGGAGAGAACACTGCAGGGGCATCAGGTCGAAATAAAACCAGGCACCTCAGGGGGAAGGGGAGGGGGGGCACCTCAGCCGGATGATGGTACTCCGCCACTGCTCCTCGAGGGGGCTCCATGCCCACTGCCTGGTCCTGGGGGGTGCAAAGCCACAGTCTCACAAGTCTCTCAAGTGGGTTCACTGCCCACTGCCTGGTCCTGGGGAGTGCAAAGCCACAGTCTCACAAGTCTCTCAAGTGGGTGCTTTGCCCACTGCTTGGTCCTGTGGACTGCAAAGCTGTCAGGGAGACCAGATCCTCTGGGCCTGCGCATGTTCCCAACATGTCCACCACTAGACAGCTCCAAAACTCTGATAGAAATATCACAGAGTCTGAGAGGGTCCAAGTGGGGGAAAAGGGGATTAGGTAGGGAACAGCTGGGAAGGAGACCTGTAGGAAGCAAAAGGTTAAACAACACAATATCAAGATATAATCACATTGACTTTCACTAGACTATGGTTCTAAGCGTTCTTATTCTGTAACCATGGATAACCTAAGAAGTGACTATAACTAGACCCCAAGAACCCTGGGTACCTGGAAAAAATCAAGAATGGTTAATACAATGTTTCATATGTGCTTTTCATGAAATGTCACATATTGTCTAGGAATACAAGAACCTTCTCGAATAATGTTTCAGAGCAAACATTGCATTTTTACATGAGGACAAAAGACAATCTGAAACATTCCCTGGAAAACAATAGGAATTGTACTAGGGACTTAATATGCACAATGAATGTCACATTTTGAATTTAGTATCTTCACAGAAAATCTAAAAGCTCAGGATAAATGTGTGCACTTCAACAAACACTACACACCAAAGTTCTAATTGCCATGAAATGATCGCGCACACTATTGCCGATCTAAACATCAAGTTTTACATGCTGGAAATGAATTGCGCACACTGTCGATTCTAACAAGAATATGCAAATGCCATGAAATGATCGCACACACTGTTGCCAATCTGAACATCAAGTTTTACATGCGGGAAATGAATTGCGCACACTGCCGATTCGAACAAGAATATGCAAATGCCGTGAAATGATCGCGCAAGCTGTTGCCGATCTGAACACCAAGTTTTACATGCGGGAAATGAATCGCGCACACTGCTGATTCGAACAAGAATATGCAAATGCCATGAAATGATCGCGCGAGCTGTTGCCGATCTGAACACCAAGTTTTCTGAAAGTTTCGCGAGTAGGCCCAAAACTCAAGAGTCTTTGAGAACGGGGTCGGGGGCCCAGCCCGACCTCCGCCTTACCACCCTGCTCAAGGATCACCAATATAATGCGGGGCAGGCTTGGAACATCAAGGTAGGCCTCCGGAACAGGAGCTCAGGAAGTTGCTGCTGCTCTGCACCGGAACCTCTGAATAGTGAGCACGTGGAGCTGGGCTGGCTCCCTTATATAGAGTCTGGCCCAGCCCACAAACCACACCCAGTCATGCTGCAGAGAAAGCTTCTAGAAGGTCCTAGAAAGGGACCACACCCTAACACAATCAGTAAGCCTGCAGCAATACCTTGCAAATGAACAGTTATTGTAAACATCATTAATAGTGTTTTTTCAAGGTTAAGGTCTGCAATGCAGAAGGTTAACATACTGCACATAAACACAATGCATGAATTATGCTCTTGCATAAAGGCTAGGTTTTTGCATTTTTGTAGCCTGTAGAGCGTGCACTGTCCTGATGTTGACAGTACTCCCCTCTCGGGGTCCTGGGGAGTGCAAAGCCACAGTCTCTGAAATGGATGCCTTTCTCCACTGGTTCTGGGGGGGGCTTTGTGCCCAGAGTGCTTCATTTTGCCAAGGACTGGGTCAGTGGATGCCTTTCTCCACTGGTTCTGGAGGGGGCTTTGTGCCCAGTGATGCTGCACCTGGGGTGTGGCAGTTGACTTTGTCTCACCTGGGTGTCTTAGCCACGTGATGTACCTGAAACAGGTAGCGTGATACTCCATGGAGGCAGAGCCATACGCCATCCTGCGGCGACTTAGGCTGCCAAATGCTGGTTCGTGTCAGTGCTGGAGGTGGTGTCTCAAGTGGCGTGTCCAGGGTCCAGGACGACACCTGCAGACTCTGACGGCTGCACTCTGGGGCTGGGGCTAAGGTCCGACAGAGTGGCATTGGCTGTGCACGTGGCTGTGCTGATGGTGGTGCAGGTGGCGGTGTCTGAGGCGGAGATGCTCCCAGTGCTGGCGGTGGTGCAAGTGACTGTTGTGGTGGATGGAGACACCATGTCGTCTCCGGCAGCCTCGGATGGCTGATCCTTGGGGAGGATGCTCCAGACTGACGTTGTGGCAGTGGCAGTGCAGGTGGCGGTCGGAGTGGCGGTGGTAACTGTGGTGCATGTGGCTGCCATCCCTGATGATATGGTGGTCACTAGCCCCTCACCAGGAGACATTGTGCCCAGAGGTGATGTGCCCTTTGGCTTGTGGCCCTTCACCCTCTTGACAGTTGCTGCAGGGACCTTGGCACTGTTCACACGGTGTTTGGGCGAGGCCTTGCTGGGTGGGTGGTGTGACTGTCCCCTGCTGGAAGCCGGCCCCCTTTTGACCTTTGCAGGTGGTGGAATAGGGTGGTCCTTCTTTTCTGTCGGTGGCACACTGGCAGCTCTGACGGGTGTCCCCTTAGACCGTACTGGAGTAGCAGGGACCACAGCAGATACAGATTTGGTGCTGAGGTGCTGGGCTGGGATCTAGACATCCTGGCCCTAGGGGAAGGACAGGGGGGAGGTGTAGGTAAGAGGTCAATGTTAGCTAGGAAATGTTTTTTTGACACACTGGGACGGGAAGATGGAGGGGGTGTGGGAGTGGAGGAAGAGGTAGTGGTTGTAGGAGGTGTACGTCTGTTGAGTTTGGGTGAAGGTGCATGGGTTGGAGGCTCTTTGTGGGGTGGATGGCTGTTGAGTGGGTGTGTGCCTGCGTTTGTGTACTTTGGGAGGAGGGCTCACAGACACACTGGGAGAGGACACAGGGGACGTGTGAATGGTAGTGGGGGTGGTGATTGCACGTGAGCGGTGTGAAGTGATGGGCGTGCTGGTGATGGAGACAGTGACTGATGAGGTAGTGCATGCAGGTGTGAGTGGAGACGAGACTGGGAGGGAGGTGGAGGACGTGGAGGAGGGGGACACAGTGGAGGAAGTGGATGTTGGTATGTGTGCATGGGTATGGTGCTTGTGTGAGTGCCTGTGGGATGTGAGGTGCTTATGTCTGCCTGAGCCACTTTTGTGTGTTGATGTGTGTGCATGCTGGTCTGATGGTGTGCTTGGGATAGGCTGAGGGAGAGGGGATTGTGTCTGGGTAGTGAAAGTTGGAGGGGGGAGGCTGGACACAGGGACAATGGCTGCCATCAGTGCTGAGGCCAGAGCCTGAAATGCTCTCTGTTGGGCTGCCACGCCAGAATGAATGCCCTCCAGGTATGCATTTGTTTGCTGCAAATGCCTCTCGACACCCTGGATGGCATTCAGTATGGTTGACTGCCCAACAGTGAGGGATCTCAGGAGGTCAATAGCCTCCTCACTGAGGGCAGCAGGGCTGACTGAGTCAGGGCCGTAGGTGCCTGGGGCGAAGGAGATGCCCACCCTCCTGGGTGAGCGGGCACGGGAAACATGCTGAGGGGCTGCTGAAAGGGCGGTGCTGGTAGGGGGGTGGTGGCTGTACCTGTTGTTGGGGTGGGCACAGAGGTGTCCGCCACCGCCAGGGAGCTTCCATCAGAGGAGGAGCGGTGTCGCTGCTATCCCCTCCTGTCCCCGTCGTGGAGCTCCCCTCGCCCTCCGTCCCACTGGTGCCTTCACCATCTGTGGATTCACCCTCCAGGGCCATGTGGGATCCAGCTCCCTCCGTCGCCGGTGCCTCTGCTCCTCCGCCAGATGATGCTAATGCACACAAGGACAGGGTGACAAAACAAGAAGGGGAGAAGAGAAAAAACACACATGGTCAATGCCAGCAACACCACTACCGTTGGCGGACACAACACACAGGGAGCAGCCCTATGAACTAGGCCATGCACTAGCAGTTAGTAGGAAATTCACCAGGCCATGGGGTACAATGCCTCACACCATTTGCAGCACACCTGGAATCCACAGGAGCCTGCCCAGTTGTAGATGCCCACTAAAAATATTGGGGTTGGAGTGCCTCTGAGCCTGCCCAATAAGGGACCTACCCTACCAAGTTCGCCCTGGCCTAGGGGAGCCCACAGCCCACATCCCCCACCCAGACACTTCGTAAAGCGCGCAGAGTCAGCTTAATGACACTGTACTCACCCCTTTGTGGCTGCTGTGATGGCCTCAAGCACCCATCCAACTCCGAATATGCCACCGCCAGGATCCGGAACATCAGGGGGGTCATGGTGCGACGGGCACCCCTTCCACGTTGGGAGGCCAGCCCCAGCTGGGCCTCCGCCGTCTTCGTGCTCCAGCGGCACAGGTCCTCCCATCTCTTGCGGCAGTGGGTGCTCCGTCTATGATAGACCCCCAGGGTTCGCACTTCCTTGGCGATGGCACGCCAAATACCCTTCTTCTGGTGGGCGCTGACCTAGAGGAATGGTACAGGAGTAAAGGAAATTACTCACCCATCCGGAACGTCATACTCCTTGCCCACCAGTTCCCACCCATGCCCTGACGCACATACACTCACTATCCTCACATGCAGGCCTCAGTTCCTCCCCACATGTATCTTCCATCCACAGCACTCCAAACAGGCATTGCCCATGCATCATGCTCACAGGTTACTCACCTGTTTGTCTGGAGGACCGTAGAGTAGCATGTACTGAGGGAGGCCCCCATCCACCAGTTTGTCCAACTCCTCCGCGGTGAAGGCAGGGGCCCTTTCCCCAGACACTCGAGCCATTGTTGCTTCCAGACTCAGGTCACAGCAGCACTTACAGTGTAGGTCCTCTCCTGTTGAAGGTCAGGTATCAAGTGAGTGAACGTGTAGAAAATGGCGGTCACGTCTGCGGCGGTGCGTACCGTCACCGCCGGCGTACATCATAATTGGCTCCTGGAACCCATAGGGCCCAATGATAACCAGTGCTGCATTGCGCGGTGGTCTTCGACCGCCTACCGCAACGCTGCACAACGCCAGCGCAGTTACCTCATTTCCCCTTGTCCCTCCTCACAAGTCAGGCAGCCGCCATTTCAGGGGGGCACATGGCATGGCACCTAACTGCTTCACAGCCCAATTTGGCAGAATTACGGACAAACTATGCCACACACGGATTTCCTCACATTACTGCAAACACACTTGTGCAACCAATGTGGTACATGACCCTCTGCTCATCATTCTCCTCCATAGGGCACATCCGCTGGGGCAGATGATGAGATGGCATCATCCTCCGGTGTACAGACCCATGGTGGACCTGTCGACAATGGAAGACAGACACATCATTATCACCTACAGACTTGATCGTGCCTCAATAAAAGACCTGTGTGCCCAATTGGAGCCAGACCTGATGTCAGCTATCCGCCAGCCCACAGGAATCCCCCCTCTAGTGCAGGTTCTGTCAGCGCTCCATTTGCTGGCAAGTGGCTCCTTTCAAACTTCAGTGGCCATGGCATCTGGGATGTCTCAGCCAATGTTTTCTAACGTGTTGACCAGAGTGTTGTCTGCCCTGCTGAAACACAAGCGCAGCTACATCGTGTTTCCCCAGGTGAAGGATTTGCCCACAGTGAAAGCTGACTTTTATGCCCTGGGACATATCCCCAACATCATTGGTGCCATTGATGGTACACATGTGGCATTTGTCCCCCCTGCAGAAATGAACAAGTGTACAGAAATCAAAAAAGCTACCATTCGATGAATGTGCAGATGGTGTGTTTGGCGGACCAGTACATCTTTCATGTGAATGCCAAGTATCCCGGCTCTGTGCATGACGCCTACATTTTGAGGAATAGCAGTATCCCTTATGTGATGGGCCAACTCCAGAGGAACCGTGTGTGGCTAATAGGTGAGCCCAAGGTGCCCACACAGTATGAGTAGGTGTCTGGGTATGGGGTAGTCCCTAAGGCTTAGTGTGTGTCTAACAGTTATCCCTCGACATTTGCAGGTGACTCTGGTTACCCCAACTCCTCATGGCTACTGACCCCAGTGAGGAATGCCAGGACAAGAGCAGAGGAACGCTACAATGAGGCACATGGGCAAACTAGGTGGATTATTGAGAGGAAGTTCGGCCTCCTGAAGGACAGATTCCGGTGCCTCCATCCAACAGGTGGCTCCCTATACTACTCACCGAAGAAGGTGTGCCAGATAATCATGGCATGCTGCATGTGGCATTGCGACGCCAGGTGCCTTTTCTGCAGGAGGATGGGCCTGATGATAGTCTTGTGGCAGCGGTGGAGCCTGTGGACAGTGAGGAAGAGGAGGCAGAGGAAGAAGATATTGACAACCGAACGAACATCATCATGCAGTACTTCCAGTGACACACAGGTAAGAGACTGTAACTGCTCCTCACATTTCTGAATACTGGAGGGCATTGTATAAGTCAGCCTCTTCACCTCTGTCTATGGACACTGACAGTCCACTTTGCCTTTAAATTTTTCAGATCTGGGTACCTCATTCTGCCTTCTGCTATATGTACTGCTGCCCAACAATTGTCATACATTGGTATGAGCAAATGAACATTTACATTGATATTTGTTGTTGATGTTGTAATTATACATTTGTGAAAGATCAGAATGACTCAGATTGGTCTGTGATTCAAGGGTGTTTATTTAGGGGCTAATGTGTATAGGGGTATGTGGAAGGGGCTGGGGTGATGGTGGAGGAAAGTCCATAGTAGAGTCCAGTCTCTTGGTATCACAGATGCAATGTCCAATGAGGCATAGGAAGGGGAGTAATGGCAGTTCAAGATGGGCAGGGTGACATAGTGGGACAGAAGGGTGACAATCAGGAGGGTCCTATTTCCTGGCAGGGGTCTTGGCAATGTTCTCTGTCTTCTGCCTTGATCGCAGGGAGGGTGGTTCTCCTTCTGCAGGGGATGGGGTGCTGGTGGCCTGTTGGTCCTGTGGAAGGGCCTCCTGTCCACTAGCGCCGGCAGAGGTGGAAGGCTGTTCATCGGTTTGGCTAGTGTCAGGGGCCCTTTGTTGTGCCACTGCCTCCCTCATGGTCTTGCCCATGTCAGCCAGCACCCCTGCTATGGTGACTAGGATGGTGTAGATGTTGGTGCAGTCCTCCCTGATCCCCATGTATTGTCCCTCCTGCAGCTGCTGGGTCACCTGCAACTTGGCCAGTACCGTGTCCATGGTCTCCTGGGAATGGTGGTATGCTCCCATAATGTTTGATAGTGCCTCGTGGAGGGTCGGTTCCCTGGGCCTGTCCTCCCCCTGTCGCACAGCAGTCCTCCCAGCTTCCCTGTTGTCATGTGCCTCTGTCCCCTGAACCGTGTGCCCACTGCCACTGAACCCAGGTCCCTGATCATCCTGTGTTAGTGGGGTTGCATGGGGTCCCTGCAGTGTTGGACACACTGCTGATTGACGTGTCCTAGGGACAGTGGTATGGGCCCACTGGGTGGGTGCTGTGGTGGTGTTTCCTCAGGGGGGAGGTTCTGTGGTGGCTTGGGACTGTGGCAGGGGAACCGACTGTCCAGAGGTCCCTGATGGGCCAGGCTGGTCATCTTGATCCAGGTGTGCAGAGATGCTGTCGTCACTGTGGGCCTCTTTTGTGGGGGGACTGGATATGGCTGGCACCTCCTGTCTGGTGACGCTGGGTAGGGGTCCTGTTGGGGTGTAAATGCATTGTTATTTTATCTGTGTGTGCCATCTTGTGCAAGGGGTGTGTTTTCCTCTATTACTGTGCTTGCACTATCGCTTTGGCAATTGTGTGAGTGGTGATTGTGTGCCCTGGGTGAGTCTCTCTATTGGACATGCTTTGGTGATGGGTGTCCATGCATGTCTCTGATGGGTGTCCATGCATTGTTGTTGCATGCAGGGCTAGGTTGTGGGAGTGGTGGGGCGTGATGGTGGGGTGTGTTGGAGATGGTGGAGTCATGGGAGTGAGGGTGAGGGTGGGAGTATGTAATGGCATGCAGGTAGGGTGGGGGAATATAATAGTAAAGATTTGAATTACCAGAGTCCATTCCTCCTGCTACTCCTGCGAGGCCCTCAGGATGCATTATTGCCAAGACTTGATCCTCCCATGTTGCTAGTTGTGGGGGAGGAGGTGGGGGTCCACAGCCAGTCCTCTGTACGGCTACCTGGTGTCTGGATACCACGGAACGTACCTTCCCCCATAGGTCATTCCACCTCTTCCTGAATTCATCCCTTGTTCTTGGATGCTGTCCCACTGCGTTGACCCTGTCGACAATTCTCCGCCTTAGCTCCATCTTCCTTGCAATGGACGTCTGCTGCACCTGTGATCCGAATAGCTGTGGCTCTACCCAGATGATTTCCTCCACCATGACCCTGAGCTCCTCCTCAGAAAACCTGGGGTGTCTTTGAGGTGCCATGATGTGGTGTGAGTGATGTGTGAGGTGATGGTTGATGTGATGTGTGGGGTGATGTGTCGGGGGTGTGTGGTGTGATGTGCGTGGATGATGTATGAGTGATGGTGTTGTGTGCCTCTGGAAGCTGGTGTGGTCTTTGCTTTTCTCTCTCTCTGCTTCTTCAAACATTTTTGGTGTAAGGGGTTGTGGGTAATGTGGGTGTGTGTTTTAGATTGGATTGTGTGTGTGGGTGTGGTGTGTGTATGTGTGCCAGGTGTGTGTATTTTGAATTGTCCAAAGTGGTGTAGTTTTGTAAGTGTGTGTTTATTTTGAGCGCGGAGGTATGTACCGTCAAGGGATTACCGTGTTTGAAGGACTGACGCAGTGATTCGTGGGTCGTGATATTGTGGGCGTATTCCTGTTGGCGTAATGGTGTGGGTTTTGCTATCGGCAGTTTATCACTGACCTTTGGTGTGGCGGACTTGTGTGGGTGTCTGTATAGTGGCGGAATTCTCAGTGTGGGTCATAATACCCGTTGCGGATTTCCGCTGCGGACACAGTATATTGACGGCCGTCGGCATGGCAGTCAGCAGGATTTACTGCCACGGTTGTAATGAGGGCCTAAGTCATAAGGAGACCAACTTTAGGGATTCAGAAGCCAGGCAATTCACCCACAGACACAAATTATTTTATGGATAAGTGGAGTCTATTCATTTATAGCTCAAATTACGCAAAATCATAATTTCCTATGGTGCAGTAGACCGTTTGGCAGCAGCTAACCTTCTAAAAACAAAATGCCTATTAAATGGCATAACTATGCAAGTACAGTAAAACATGTCATAACCACTAACACAAACTCGAATTTACCATACACCAACCTTGTATCACTTTTTAGTACAGGCTCAAAGAGCACTAAAGATGAAACACTGGTCAAATGAGAGCCACTAAAAGGCTTGTAGAAGCAGTCTACTCCTCTGCCTCAAAGTGCACTGAAGGTCAATACATACCCACACAGATTGATGGTATTGGCCCAAGATACATATTTTGGGTGACTGTTTGAATTGCTAGAGTACATTATCAAACAAAGGTATTGACTAAGCAGTTAGTCAATAATATCCTCCTTAAACAGATTGTGGCGTCCCTTGAGCCAACAAGTTGGTCTATGGTATGCCAGCACAAGCGAAACGAGTAGCAGTGCCACCTCTCCTGTCCTCAGGCTCCTTCCAGAGCACACTTGCAGTGGTAGTAGCGGATGAGTCACAAAATCAAATATCTGTATGTGTACCACGTGGGTTGGAGGCAGTCTTGGTCATCTTATGAGAGTCCCTGAGATTCCCAAGAACAGGGCGCCATGTGTAACTAGAAAAAAGGTGACTATTATGTGTAGCTAATTTCCATCATATCATATTTATTTCATTACTATGCCTTTTAATTCAACTTGATGGAAGCATTGGAAGTATTTCAGTACAACGATTTTCTACGCATTGTATGCTGCTTGAGATATCTTTCGATGGGGACTCACACTTATAATGACTTGTTTGTACCTGTAACCAGACAGGTCCTTTATTCCTCTAACAGCTTAAGAGTTACCTATCAGCATTTGTGACGTCTATGGAACTTTTGTGGTCATCCTTGAAAAAGTCACAGTAAGTGACGAAACATGTGCCGGTTGGATCTTCATGCAGTAAAGAGCCTGATTACATCCCAATTCTCTAGGCATCCTTACTGTAACAGGGCTGTTTAAATACATTGTGTACTCTCTGAAACGTGTGTGGGAGGTTTATTTTGTTTATGAATATCATGACATATATTGTCAGAACTCCTTTCAGAGGGCCACGGGGCACGCAGCGGCTAAGGGGCCAAACCGTGGGGGTTGAGATCTTTGACTCCTGGTGTCCCAGGGTCTGGCATACTATGGATCCTGAGCAACTGGGACAAGTACCCCTTCTGCATTTGACACTTAGTGGTGGACGTGAATGAGCAGTCTAGGCTCCCTCTGGGGTAGGTGTGTGTATAGATTAGTGAACACGGCTCCTAACTCAAAGAGCGTGCAGCAGCAGCAATAAGTCAAATACATATTTGAATATGAAAAAGAAGTATCTTTCTAACTCATTCAAAGGAAGGTTATGGCATCCCAGTCAACAACACATTTCCACCTTGAGGTCGGTGCTCTGGTGCTTCATTGGCAAGTTACTGTCTCACCCGTTCCTTGCAATGTTATCAGGGTTATTCCCCATTCTCTGGTGGTTGCATCAAGGGAATGTCCACCAGTAGGCCTTTAAGAGTCCACTCTGACTCTTCGATCACAGTCAAAAGTGTCTTAGCACTGCAGCACACTTACCAGTGAGTTCCCAAGGGCCTGGTAGGCTCCTCACAATTCTTATCTTCACTGGCAGAGAGGAAGAATGCAGCGTCTTGGAGGGTGCCTTGTCTGCGGGCATGCTCAACAGCTCCCGTCCTGCTCAGGTGAGTCGGTTGCATGCAAGCGTCGAAGCAGCACTTGTCAGGCACAGGCTTGGTGTTATATTCAAGTTAGAACTTCGAATCAAGTGTTGAGGAGGTTCTGTGCGAGTAGGCGCGAAGAGAGAGAGGACGTTAGAGCGAGAGAGAGGAGGTTGGGATGTTTATGTTTCCAGATCTTGATTTACGCTGCAATAAACAGAAGAAATACACTTCGTCATTCTTGGATTTATTGCCTTTGTAACACTGGCGACGAGCTGGACTACCCTGCGCTTTGTGAGATAACATCCCAACTCCATGACATCTTTTGACAACGTTTGACCGGAACAACGTTTGGCAATTTCGGACATTCTTTTGTCTACGTAGCATTACCTGCCTTTTGAACTGTAAACAGTTACTGTGTTTATTTTCTCTCTTCTACGAGTGAAGAGAAACTTGTTTGCCGGCTGCCCCCTGCTGTTATTTTCTCAAGCGTCTCTCGGTCTCTTAGCAACCTTTCCCGAGAGACGCCACTGCTGCTGCCTCTGTCAGCTGTTCTCCGTTCCTGCAGAGAAATGAATCGCCGAAGATGCCTTTTCTTGCTGAGAGACACTTTGGCACCTGATCTCAGAGAGACGTTTCGGCACTTGCTCCGAGAAGTGTTTTTTTTTAACAACGTGACTTCTCTATACTAAAAGATTTGCTCAGAGCAGCGCTGTCTGTTGGAAGATCCCAGTCTTCTGGCAACCATTTTCTTTCAGGGAGACTCTTCTGTCCTACTGGGGCATTCAATCGCTGCAGCTGATCGGATAGCAGCGTTTTCGAGTTGGTGGATCCTCACAGACTCCAGACAACCATTTTCTTTCGAGGGGATACGCTGACCTGGAAAACATGTGTGCGGGTGCCGGCAACGTTTTTCTTCTTTAGAGATGCTTTGCTTCCAAAGAGACTCTGCCATCTTTACCAACTAAATTAACAATCTTGTTTTAAAGATACGCTGCTGTCTTTCTGAAACACTTGCATTCTAGCACCCTCAAGTACTATTTCTGGCAGACCCAGTAGATAATTGTTTCTCATTGTTTCTCATTCTCATTGATATTTGGCCTAGTCCCTTGTGTTTATGTACTACTTACTGGACATTTCTGTATTATTGATGTTAGCTGTTACATGGTATTTAATTTTACTCTCAGATCATTTGTACAAGTACTCAATCAAGTGGGGAAAGTGGAAGAAGGTTTTCGAAAGATACTCAAGAGTGTGTGGTACCTCTTTGAGTAATGAAAGAAGAACTGCCTTATTGCTTCACTGTTTGGGAACAGAGGGTCAAGAAATTTTTTATCATCTTCCCGACCTTCCAGATAGTGAAGCGATCAGTCTTAATGAATATGAGATATGCATTAGAATGGTAGATCTACATTATTTCCCTAAGGTTAGCACCATTTTGGAAAGGTATTACTTTGGCAAAAGACAACAAGCCGAGGGTGAATCTGTTGAAAATTACATTACAGATTTGAGACATTTAGCGTCAACATGCAAGTTTGGTTCAACTTTGGAAGAGAGAATTCATGACCAATTCATGCTGGGTTGCAATATTGAAAAGGTACGAGACAAATTGTGGTTATTAGATGATCCTCAAATTTATCAAGTTATATCACTTGCTAAGAGGATTGAACATTCTCTTAAGTGTGTTGAAGTTGTGAAAAACTGTGATCCAAGAGATGTTAGTGTAGTTGGAGGTAGTAAGTCTAAAGTAAACAAGTTTTCTAACAAAGAAACAACTTGTACCTCCAACAGAAAGAAATGTTATAGATGCGGCAAGGATGGTCATCTTGCAAATAGTAAACTTTGTCCAGCTGTTAACAGCTTTTGTCTATTTTGTAAGAAGAAGGGACACTTTTCGGCTGTTTGTATTCTAAAGAAATCTAAACAATCAGTAAGTGCTATTGATGATCATTCGGATGCTAACAATGATGATTCTGACTTTGCATGTGGCCAAATAGTACTTAAAGTACAATAGTTTGGGCGGTCCTGTAGATTAAATTACTGTAGAAGGAAAGAAAACAAAAGTGCTTTTTGATTCTGGCGCTAAGATCTCAATAGACTCTAACACATTTTATCAAAATGAGTTCAAGGAAAGGGTCAATTTGTTAAGACCTGATATCACGCCGTGTGGTTATGGTGGTGAACCAATAGATTTACATGGATATTTTGTCGGGCTAATTGAATACGACCAACGTTACACTTCAGGGAAAATTTATGTTTCAAAGAAAGGAGATAGTATTATAAGCTGGTGGCATCAGAAAGATCTGGGAGTAATGCTTGATTCTAATAGTTCTCCTCCCATTATAGTGAAACAACTACAGAATTCCAATGAGGGGGGGTATAATGTCCACCACTGATCTTTCAGAAGAATTGCACAAAGAGTTTAGTAATGTCTTCAGTGAGAAAATAGGGTGTATGAAAGGGTACTCACATAAGATCAAATTGCTTCCGGGTGCTGTGCCTTTCTGCAGAAAGGTGTGGAATGTTCCCTTTGCAGTGAGAGATGAATTACGGTCTGAACTGAAGAAATTGGAAGACCAAGGTGTGACTGACGAAGTGGAGGGAACAGATTGGTTGTCTCCCATTGTCATAGCTAAAAAAATCTAATGGTAACATTAGGCTTTGTGTAGACCTTCGGAAGCTTAACAAGTGTGTGATGGTAGACAAATATCCTCTTCCCAATATATTTGAATTGTTAGCTATGGTGTCGGGTGCCAAAGTTTTTTCCACCATTGATCTAACCTCGGCCTACCATCAAATAATATTAGATGAATCTTGCAGGTGTTTGACGGCTTTTATTACCCCTTTTGGAACGTATAGATTCATTCGTCTACCTTTCGGTTTGATCTCTGCTGCATCTGTGTTCCAGAGGGCTATGGAATGAATATTGAGAGGTATTTGTGGCATCTGTGTTTATCAAGACGATATTTTAGTTTATGGCAAAGATAATCTTGAACATAATGAAATTCTCAGGGAAGTCTTAAGTAAAATTTCTGAATATGGTTTAACCATTAAGGCTGAGAAGTGCAAGTTTGCTGTTGAGACTATTGATTACTTAGGTCATACCATTACTGGAGGCAGGTTAGTACGAAGAAGGATCTTGTTGACACCATTAGAGGTCTAACTTCTCCCACTTCCAAAGAGGAGCTAATGCGATTTCTGGGAATGGTGGAATATTACAATAAATTTATTAAGGACTTTGCTGGCTCCTGCTTTAATATGAGACTGTTGTTGAGAAAAGGTAAGGAATTTACATCGAGTGAAGATTGTGAGAAGGAATTTATTGCACTAAAAAAAGTTTATGCAATGCTCCTAAGCGAAAGAATTTTGATCCTACTTTACAATCTATATTGACGACTGATGCTAGTGGGAAAGGTTTGGGGGCAGTACTACAACAGGGTGTTTGTTGTACTGAGAACACTATTGCTTTTATTTCCAGGAGCTTGAAAGGAGCTGAAACTAAGTATTCAGTAATAGAAAGATAGGCTCTTGCAGTATATTGGGCAATTAAGAAGTTAAAGAAGTTCTTGTGGGGAAGACCTTTTGTGGTTAAAACTGACCATTAATCTTTGTGCGAAATTTTTAATTCTAAAGGCATTGAAGCTGTTTCGAGCAGGATCACCAAATGGATTATAGCTTTGCAGGAGTATGATTATGTGGTGAAGTATGTTCCCTGATCTGACAACTACTCAGCTGATGTGTTATCTAGATTAGTGTCACCGTCACTATCAGATCCGGACGAGACTGAGGACTTGGAACAGTTTGAAAGAGTGCGTGAGGTAGATTTTGAAACTATTTCTGAAGAAAGGTGGCATGAAGAAACTAAGGGCCAGATGTACGAAGCCTTTTGCATGTCGCAAACTGCGAAAAATGCAGTTTGTGGCATGCAAAAGGCCGAACGCGATGCTCATCCCCAAATTGCAAGTCGGTTCCCTTCCTATTTGCGACCGCATCACCATTCAGAGTTGCTTTGTGACCGCGAATGCGGTCGCAAACCAACTCGCAGTTACCACCAGTGTCACACTGGTGGTAACTCATTCGCAAAAGGGAAGTGGTCCCCATGGGACCCCTTCCCCTTTGTGAATGCCGAAAAAAACGAAACCAAATGGTTTCGGTTTAGTTTTCATTTTGCAGCTCGTTTTCCTTTAAGGAAAACGGGCTGCAAAATGAAAAATAAAACTGCTTTATTAATAATGCAGTCACAGACCTGGAGGTCTGCTGACTTCAGCAGGCCACCATCCCTGTGAGTGCAGGGACTCGCTATGGGGTCACAAACTGCGACCCACCTCATGAATATTGATGAGGTGGGTCTTTGCGACCCCATAGCGAGTCGCAGAAGGTGTCTGAGACACCTTTCTGCATCCAATTTTGCGAGTTGCAAATTGCGAGTCGGTCAGACTCGCAGTTTGCAAGTCGCAAAATTTAAGTTTACTACATCTGGCCCTTAATCTGACAGTGTTTTACAAGAGGTTGTAAAGTTGTTACCATCTGGATGGAGAAGCAAAGTTCAAGGCAGTGCAGCATGTAGGGAGTTCTGGTGTGTGAAAGAGCAATTGGCAGTAGATCGTGACTTACTACTTAGAGGTATGAGGTTAATACCTCCATCTAGTGTAAGAAAGCAGTTGATCGATCATGCACATAGCAGTCATATGGGCATTTCCAAAACAAAAGAAAGATTACGATCATCTTACTGGCGGCCCGGCATGGATACTCAAGCCGAAAGAGTCGTTCGAGAGTGTGTGCAGTGTGCTGTAAGTGAAAAGGCCATGAAACCTAGAGTACAACCTATGATAATAAGGAACAAACCTAAGGGACCATGGGAGGATATAGCGTTAGACATCTTGGGTCCTATATATGGTGAGGGTTCAGTCGATTATGTCATTGTAGTCATGGACATGTATTCTAGATGGCCTGAGGTCTGTTTCACCAAGGCCTTGGAAACTGAGAAGGTGATAGGATTTCTCAAACACTTAATAACTAAGGAGGGTATTCCTTCCACCCTTCTTACTGATAATGGTGTTCAACTAATTTCAAAGGAAATGAAAAATTTTCTTAAAGGGTGTGGGATCAAACATAAGTTGTGTGCTTTATATCATCCTGAATGTAGTGGTTTCATTGAGAGGCTTAACCGTGTTATTAAAGAAACAGTCACCTTAGCTAAAGACAGTCAACTTAACTGGAAACAAGAAGTAATCAAAAAGGTAACTGTATGTAGACATACTCCACATTCCACTACAGAACAAACATCTTTTGTCTTATTTCGTGGTAGACGAGGCAATACTATTCTGGAGCCAAATTGGGTCAATGATTTTTCGAGTGGGAAAAGGAAGTATGCTATTGACAAAAGTTGGAAAAGTAGAGAACAAAAGAAAACTTTAATGAGCAAACGTAATTTTGATAGAAAAAACTCTGCAAAAAAGGACTGTTGTGAGTATTGGTGATAGGGTCATGGTTAAGAAACCTTTTCTTAAAGGTTATGGGAAAAAAATTGTCATCTCCCATGAAAGTCTTGAAACTTTTCACCAATGCAGTGAAAACTGAAGATGGATGGATATGGAACCTGAATAGGCTTGTCAAGTTTTGTGGTAACACCTTAAGTTTGGAAAACTCAAAAGGATAGAAACTCACATTCTACAAATGATGTGGTGCTTAGAAAATCTGAGAGAACCATTAAAATTCCTTCACATCTAAAAGACTATGCGTTGAATTGATGATTCTTTTAAATGTTTCTGTATCTCTAGTTTTTCCTGATTATTCCTTTAAATGTTTCTGTATTTCTAGTTTTAAATATTGCAACTCATGCAAGATTTATTTGTTTTAACTGTATATTTTGTTGTTTCTTTATTGTTAATTGCGAAAGGAGAGAGATGTGTTATATTCAAGTTAGAACTTCGAATCAAGTGTTGAGAAGGTTCTGTGCGAGTAAGCGCGAGGAGAGAGAGGACGTTAGAGCGAGAGAGAGGAGGTTGGGATGTTTATGTTTCCAGATCTTGATTTACACCGCAATAAACAGAAGAAATACACTTCGTCATTCTTTGATTTATTACCTTTGTAACACTTGGCTTTGAGTTTACACAGTTGTGTTACAGAAGCGATTAGAGGTGTTTCTGCACTCCTGCAGGGGAAGAAAGGGTTATCCTGATGCTCTGGATCTCGATCCTGCTAAGGCAGATATATTTCCATGGCATTCTCCCTCATTCCCGTGAAGTATTTCACCCAGGTCTGTGTATATTATTGACAATAAGTTTGATTGAAAATATGCAATAAGTGTAAATTGAGATTACTCTGATTTATGAATGAAATCCAAAGTGATATCTGTTGTTGTATAATTATTTAATATCCCTCCCCATTTGGGTCTATGAGTTCCTTCTGTAGTTTTCACTAGTTTCTGGTAAAGACAGTAGCCTTTCACCACTATGAGGATGGCGCTTTGGACGCCCCTCTCGGTCCAACAAGAACGTAATCTGTGATACAGGCATGTGTCTGGAGTACGTTCATGATCAGTGTTTGCCTATGAAAACAAAAATCAGCATTATAGAGCCAGACATCAATGCAGCTGGGCACCCAGGGCAGCTGTACACGTTCACTGCTATGCAGATGACTATTCCGTCCCACGATTTATGGAAACATATCACATTTGTATTACCAGCTGATATGGCACATATTTACAGGAGCAGGAATCCTACGCGCTTCATTAATCACTGCAGCACCATGTTATGCAAAGTACTGGTTCATTGGAAAGGCCAAGTTCCCATGTGATTCTTTCAGACAGAGCACAGCCAACCGACGGCTTTAAAAAACGAAAACGTTGTGCCTATAGATAACTCCGACTGGTAGGTATGTTTTACACACAAGTGACAATTACTAGAAATCAGATGCCATGTCATATGCCTCATGAGTAACATGTTCATTACTCCCTGGTATATGTGACTAGGGTTGTGCATTGAGACAATGGCTGATGATACCATACCACCAATCTAATACTGAACCTAAAGAAGCATCCAACAGTGCACACAAGAAGAAATGTACCATCATGAAGAGGGTTTTGGCATTCTGAAATCCAGATTGGGGTGCTTGGACCTCTTTGGTAGTAGGCCGTTGCATAGACCTAAAATAGTATGTGACCTGATTATGGTCTGTTACACTTCACACAATCTAGCAGTACAAGGTGGAATGCCCCTTAATGAGTATCCCCACATGAACATTGCAGAATCAGGATGATGACATGCACATACAAAGCATAACACAGAGATTCACAGACTGGAAGGAATAGGAGCCACAAGGTCAAACAGTACGTATTTAACTGTAGGTCTGTACACACATTTCTAATGCATTCAGCATTATAGACAAGCCACTACCTCTAATGTTATGCCTGTGCATAAAAAATGTAATAGAAATGTGAGCACTGACAGCTACAGGGTGAGGTCCATACATATGTAGACTTCAGGCATGTAAATGATACCACAGTAGCCTTGAATCAATATTTGATGAATACATTTTTATTGGATTAGAGACAATGTAAATTAAATGGATGTTAAGTGCCAGCGTCTAACCAGGACTCCCTGTCTTGCAGTGTGGAAGCTTTTGTCAACGCACCCTACACACACTATGCCTCTTTGATGGTTGCAGAGGTCCCTTTCATCACTGGCATCCCTCCACATGGCTGGTGATGGTTGGGATGGATGCTCGTTTGACTCCTGCCCTGAGGCCTGGTGGTTGCAAAGGTTCCAGCACCTTAGTGATTCACTGCAATGACATGAGCTGGATATTTGTGCATTTATGCTAGGGATAAGCCTCATCATGACTTGTATGAAATGTGCAAGACTGCTGATCGTACCATGCTACGTCAGAAGACACTCATTGATGTCTGCATTGTTAATGCCACTTGACAAAGCCACAAGGACATTTCATAGCCCAGCAAATGTCCTCTCGGTGTCATCTAGCACAGAATTTTCCATTATGCGTTTCTTGAGGTCCGTTAGAGCACTCTCCAACCTGATGTGAAAGTGTTTTGGTCCTTTGCTGTTTCTGCTCCTGCAGTCAAATGTTCTGTGCTTTTTTGACTCATTTCCACATCAGCAAGAAGACACGCCAGGACATCTTCAACATCAACAACATTTTGACAGTGGATAATCATATTGTAAAGGTAATTAGATTATCGTATGTTTATGTGGATATATTGGTGGTGTTAAATTTGGAGTGAACCACGCCACACAACAGAGGTGGATTGTTCCTTTATAGTGGATCTTCCGAGTTGTTTGTTTCAGAGGTTATTTTGTGATGTTCTCCAGGAGCAACATCAGAGTCAAACTCACGGCATAGAGCTGTCAATACACCAAACGTGGCCATGTGTTCCCCTTGTCATTGTCTTGTACTGACACCACCTACACAGGGGAGCAGTTCATGTTGGTTTTTTAGTTCACTCACGCATTTCACACGCCGCACAATCCGTGAACATCTGTTGTAAATGTGTGACACAAAAACAGTATTATGTGTAATGGGCGTGGCCTGGCAAAATGGCGGCGCAGTTGTCATCCTCGCGAGCTGTGGGGAATCCTCCAGGACACATCGTACGATACTCGCGCCATCGAGCAGTCGCCATGGGGCATGAAGTGATCCCCTCTGTCTTTCCACACCGCTGAGACCCGCTGTGATTTTGGCAATGACATCCCGGTGACCAGTGCTTTAAATGGAACTGTAGAAGTGCAGGTATACCTATTTGCTCTTGAGAAGTGCTGGCACTCTCCCATTAAATATATTGCAGCAGTGCTAAGAAGTGCAGGTACCGTCACTTCAAATCAAAGAAGTGCAGGTACTCAGTGCCGGACAGTACCTGCCCATTTAAAGCACTGCTGGTGACTGAGGGGCTGCGCAACTGGGAGGATAGACAAAGCAGGCCGCGCTCACTGCAGATAAAAGGCCTTGCGTCTGACTTTGCTGACTTTGCTGCAGCTCGGTGCCCTCTTGGAGGGTGGTGGGTATTGTCAGGTCCCGGGAGGGCCCTGAATAAATACACCGGAACACCGTTGTTGGGCAGGTACTTTCTTTATTAACTCCCACACTCGTAATTTTCTTCATGCCCTTTTTCCTCCCTATTTATCCCCTCCCACTCCTCGTCAGTCCATTCTACCCCAATGGTAGGGGTGATATGTCACTCACCACTTCCGTACTCCTGTAGTGGTGCAGTCCGGCGCCGGTGACGACACCACATCCCTCCCCAATGGGGAAGGGAACGATTTAACATGAACAAACAAAAGAACGGGTAACGTGTTTACTTGGCCATTGTGGCTCTTTCCCGTGGAACTGTTCTCTGCTCTTCCGGAGGGAGCCCTGGAATTAGTCAATCACAGGCATAGTCCTCGTATCGCCGGGATGGGCCTGGGTTGTGTCTTAACATGTATCTCCCACTCCCAGACCGGTCCGATACATGGGTCTCTTCTGCTTTCTCATTGGGTGTTGTCTCTCCGGTGAGTTGTCTCCGCCTTTGCTCCACTGCTGGGTGGGCTATACTGTGTTCTGGGTCATCTCCCGCTTCTCTGTTTGCGGACTCTTGGCCTACAATGTCCGCATCCAGGCCTGCCCATTCATCAGTGCCATCCATGTCTCTTTCAACAGATGTTGCTGGGGGTAAGCGTTTGAATAATGCTGCGTTGCACGTTACCGTCACCAGTCCTCGTCGGGCTGTTATCATGGTGCCTTTTACTGCAGTCCAGGGTTGTGCTTCGAATGGGAGACGGAACTTCCCTCCTGGGAGGCGGTCTTTTACCAGGATGTTGTCGCCTGTTTCTTGGAGGCCTGTGCGTTGGTGCTGGCTCTTCTTGCTGTTGATTTGTTTGGCGGCGGCAACCTCGCTGCCCACGATGGGTGATGGGGAATGGCATCAGACACTGCTCTCCCGAAACAGAGCTGGCTGGGGGTGGCTCCTGTGGTGGCGTGTGGGGTGACTCTGTATTCCCTTAAGAAGGTATATATCGCTCTTTCCGGGTTCTCGCCTTCTGCCACCGCTATGCGAATGACCTTGTTTAGTGTCTTTACGAACCTCTCCACCTCCCCATTTGCTTGTGGCCATCGCAGTGCGATGCGCCGATGTTTGGTGTTTGTTGATGCTAAGAACTCTGCCCATTCGTGGCCGTTGAAAGGGGGCCCATTATCTGTGTGCACCTCTCCGAAGAGTTTGTGGGTGGCCATCATTTTCTCAAACCTGGGAATGACTGTGTGGGCAGATGTGGAGTGTACGATTTCGACTTCCGGATAGCGCGAGTAGTCGTCCATCACTATGATCATATGTGAGCCATCGGGAAGGTGCTGGAAGTCTGCACTGACTCGTTGCCACGGTGCTGTAGGCCCTTCCTCTGTGAGGATCGGCGCTGGGGGGTCAGTGTTACGGCTGGCTTGACATACCAGGCACCGTTTGACTGTATCTTCCACCAGCTTGTCCAGACCAGGGAACCACACTTTGTCCCTGAGGCGGGCTTTTGATTTTACGATGCCCTGGTGTACTCCATGTGCTAGGGATACTATTCTGGTTATCAGACTAGATGGAATGACTAAACGGAGACCTCTCAACAGGAAGCCTTCTTCACTCACAGAGAGTTCCTGCCGTACATTGAACAGCGCATGCAGTCGGGCTTGGGCTTCTTGTGTTTTGAAGGTGTCGGGGCGTTGGAGGGACCGCCAGTTTCCTGTCCTGGTGGCTGCTATTGCTATCTGCAGACATTCGTCCTGGGCAGTTGCTGTGACAACTTCGCTGAGTGGTATGGGCAGGGGTCTGGCGCGCTCTACTATCATCCTGATGTACTCTTTTGTTTCCTGCGCTTCCTCCACTTCCTGTGGCGTGGCTGTGCGGGCATGTCGGGACAGGAAGTCAGCTGGGTTCTTTGTGCCCGGTTGGTACTCCAGTGTGAAATCGTACCCTTGGAGCTGCAGGATCCATTTCTCTATCCTCGGTGGTGGTTTTGAGGATGAGCCTTTGAACAGCAGTAATAGGGGTTTGTGGTCTGTCACCACCAAGAACGGTTTTCCGTACAGGTAAAGATTGTAGTGACGGCATCCCCAGTGTATGGCGATGGCTTCTCGTTCGATTTGCGAGTACCGCTGCTCCTTTGGTGTGAGTGTTCGGCTGGCAAAAGCGATGGGTGCCCACTCTCCGCAATCCTGTTTTTGTGCCAGCGCTGCTCCTAATCCTGTGGGGCTGGCATCGACGACTAACTGTGACTGGCGTTGCGGGTCAAAGAACGCCAGCGTGGTCTCTGCGGAGAGTGCTCTTTTCGTGGCTTGGAATGCGTTCTCTTGTTCTTCGCCCCATTGCCATTGGCGATTTGCTTGTGTGAGTTGCCGCAGAGGTCCCGTAATGTCCGCCAGGTTTTGCATGAACCGACTGCAGTACGTGACCATGCCCAGGAAGCTCCTTACCCCTGAAACTGAGGTGGGGGCTGGTGCCTCTTGGATGTCTCTGACTTTCAGGGGATCTGGTCCGACTCCGTTCTTAGAGAAGCGATATCCGAAGAAACTAATTTCTTGTTTCAGGAATTCACACTTGTCCTTGTGTAGTGTCAGTCATCTGCTCTGTAGTCTGGCGAACACTGCTCGCAACCTCTTCAGGTGTGTTTCAACGGTAGGTGCGTGGACTAAGATGTCATCACTCACGTTGAGGACTCCCGGGAGTCCTTGCAGGACCTCTTTAATGACATGCTGGAAGAATTCTGCTGCGCTAGAGATGCCGAAGTTTAGCCTCTTGTATCTCCAGAGAACATTGTCGGTGGAGAAGGTGGTAATGGGCCGTGATTCTGGGTGCAGCATGCTTTGATGGTATCCTGATCGGAGGTCCATTTTGGAGAACCAGTAAGATCCTGACAGTTCACTGAGGATGTCGTCTATCGTTGGAGTTAAGTGTTGTTCCCTTTTAATTGCCAGGTTTGGTATGTGCATGTCGACACAGATTCTGACGGCATCCGGTTGTTTGGGTTTCCGAGCGACTACGATGGGGGAGACCCACGGTGTTGGGCCCGATACCTTTTCGATGACTCCTGCTTGTTCTCAACGTCGTAGTTCCTGTTCAACTTTGGGGCGCAGATGAAAAGCCACTCAACGGTGTCTGAGCGCAGTGGGGGCGACTGATTCGTCAATGTGTAGTCGTAGTGGTGGTCCTTTGAGGCATCCAATGCCCTCGAATAGCATCTTAAATTCTTGCATTAAGTCTTGGAGTGTATTCACGTGGATGGCGAAAGCGAAATGTACTAGGTTTAGGTCTTGAGCAGTTCGGCAGCTGAGTAGGAATCCTGTGCCATCTTTGGAGACGTATACTTTTGTGGCTGTTTCCGTGTTGTCATGGGTGATGTCGGTTGTGAACACCCCTGCTATGTCTAGTGGTCGGCTGTTTCCAAACGCGAATATTTGTATGTTCGTGGGTCGGAGTGCTGGTAGCGGTTGTGACAGGTTGTTATATATATCCATGGCCATTAAGTTTATGGACGCGCCTGTGTCCACCAGTGCGCGTGTTGGAGAGCCTTTGACTATAACGGTGCACGTGGGTAAGCGTCGGCCTCCGACGGCGTGAATCACATGGATTGTGTGTTGGTCATTGTCCATGTCGCTGTCCGAGTCTTGTGCCAGCGTGGTTTCCACCATCTTGATGGTCTTCCTGGTGGGGTTGTTTGCTTGCTTCAGTGCTGATTTGCAGACTTTGGCAAAATGATTGAGCTTACCACATGCGCTGCATATTTTGCCCCACGCTGGGCAGGTAGTCGGATGTGGTGCTGGGCCGCCACACCACTTGCATGGTCTGCCCCGTAGCCTTCCTTTATAGGGTTCTCCTTTTTGTCGTGGTGTGTTTGTTGTCACTGCGTTGGCTGCCTCTGCCTTTATCTGGGTTGCAGGTGCTTGTTCCATGTGGGCTGCTCGAGCACGTGCCAATTCTTGGGAGCGCCCTAGTGTGAGGATGTCTTTCATCAGCATGTTGGGTTGCTGGAGAATGCGTTCTCTGAGTTTTGACGAGGAGCACCCTTGTATGAATTGTGCTCGGATTTCGTCCTCTTCGTCGGGCAGAGTGCAGGTGCTGGCTAGTTTCTTTAGCCTGGCGTAGAAGACGTCGACTGACTCATCTGTGATTTGAAGGGCTTGACGTAATAGGAATCTTTCATAGTTGGGGTTGGCGTATGGCTCAAAATGTGCAGTAATCGCCCCTTTTAGTGTTTTATACATGCGAGGTCGCACTTCCGTGACCGACTTGAATACTTTGTGGATATCTGCTCCACCGATGTGGAGGAGGAGAGGTCTGCGCCATTCTGGTTGGATGTCTAGGGCTTCGAAATACGTCTCCAGGCGTTCCACCCAGACTTTCCACCTTGCCACTTGGGTGGGGGGGGCGCCTGTGATCGTGAAGGGCTCCAATGGCGGTACGCCGGCCATCGTGAACAGTGTCAAGTTGAGGTGGGAGAGTGTTGGACACGTTGGTTTTGGGCACTGTGTCTGGACTGGGAGGCAACAAGAAAAACCTCCTGCAGGGATGGGGCTTATTTTGTGCGCCTTCCTGTTATGCCTTGCTGTTGTTTCTTGTTCTTCTCTTTTCTCCCCCTTTTTTTTTTTTAATCTCCCTGTTTCTTTCCGCCCGCGGGGCAGTGCCTGGGGAAGCCCGGTGGGTGTGTGCCTCCAACTGGGTAGCCTCCGGGAGGGGTGGGGCACTTTCTGGTGCTTACAGCGCTCGCGCTTGAGCAGCGCATGTCATTGAAGCGCTGGCTGCACTCGCGCTGGGTAGCGCGTGTTCCTGCAGGTAAGGCGGGGCGGGTGCCTTGATCGTGGCAGCACGCCGGCTGCTTTTCTTCCCGCGTCGCTGGAGGTGGGGCACCTTCCTAGTGCCTATGACGCTTGCGCTTGGGCAGCGCGTGTCGTTGGGGCGCTGGCCTCACTCGCGCTGCGGAGTGCGTGTTTCCGCAGGGAGGGGGGGCAGGTACCTTGGTCGCGGCAGCACGCCGGCTGCCTTTCTCCTCGAGTCGCTGGAGAAGCCGAACCTGGTCTCGGGGCTTGCAGCCACTCGGTGCTGCGTCCGGTCGGCACACCACTTCTGGCGCCGCTTTCTGTGGGGAACTCGCCGCCGTCCAGGACAGGCAGTCGGGTTCCGCTTTCAGGTAATCGAAGCTCCTTGGGGCGCGCCGGCTTGCGCTCTCTTTTCCCCCATGTATCGAGGCTCTCCGTCTGGTGCTCCTTGGTCACGGGTGGTGTCACTACAATCGGTGGTAGGCCCACTCTCGTCGCCAATTGTCAGGTCCCGGGAGGGCCCTGAATAAATACACCGGAACACCGTTGTTGGGCAGGTACTTTCTTTATTAACTCCCACACTCGCAATTTTCTTCGCGCCCTTTTTCCTCCCTATTTAACCCCTCCCACTCCTCGTCACCGTGCAGTCCATTCTACCCCGATGGTAGGGGTCATATGTCACTCACCACTTCCGTACTCCTGTAGTGGTGCAGTCCGGCGCCAGTGACGACACCACAGGTATCAGCGTTACGCCTTGGGGCGCTTTACGAAATCATGACTGCCTGGGGTAGTCTAGGCTCGGCTCTGTCTGATAGGAAAGGAGTGGACACTGCGGGAGCGGCAGACCTCAGGCATTGCTGCCAAAATTTCAGACTGCGTATATGTGTGACATTCAAATACTTCATGCGTGACAACACTTGAGGGCTACCTTAGCACAAGTAGTTATGCACAGGCAATGAGATACATTTCAGAAAACATCTTAGATGACACCTTCAGCCGTTACTTGCTTTTTAGGCGACAGCAAAGTTGAATTCTGGGACTTGTAGTTTTGTTCTTAAAGTCCGCAGAAAGCTCAAAAAAGCAAAACAAGCTGAAAGTAGCACAGATGACAGCAACCTGGCTATATTTTCCTCACTTTAAATCTGGCAGTGTGTGGAGAACTGTAGCCTCTTGTTGCTGCCGTGAAAAAAGTTAATTAGCTGGAACCTGCTGAGTGCTTGTGAAGTCAGAAGACCAACACAACAACTTCCCATGTGTTTAACCATGCACTCTGCTGGGTTACTACTGCTGCTTAGCGTGTTGGCATTTATAAATGAGATATTGTTAATTACTGTATAAGTACCTGTAGAAGAATATTTCCACTTGGAGGGTAGTTTGCTCAGAGCCATGTACATATTAAAAAACACTTCCGGCTGCACGATATTATCTCTGTCTAAAATAACTACCAAACTGCATGCTGTAGCGTAACATAATAAGAACAATTATTTGCAATGCAATAAGTATCGAAATTGCGTGAGTTAGAGCCAGTGACATTGTAAATTCCTAACTGGACTTTTCTTGCCACATAAATTAGTCAACCCTGCCGCGTAATTTGGCCCTCTCTGTCACATAATTCCAGTGGTCCTGCATATAACTAAATTACTTCAATTTACTGCAGAGTCTTGCCCTGATGACATTTCTTAGATTGGTTTTAGTACCTTTTTTGTAATTTATTTTTTATGTGGGTGATATGTGAGGGACTGTTACTGATATTTTCAGATAAATGTTTTTGTTTCATGCCATATTTATAATACAATAGTTCTTTAAGACCAAAACAGGACCTCACATATGAGAAATGGGAGGGTGTCACCAAAGTTATTCGCAGTAATATTAGTGAGCTGCTGCTGTGTTACAAGTATTGGAAACACACATCAATATCCCTGAATATTGGATGTAAACACATTAAGAATTTGTACGGGTGTGCCTGTGCATTATCAGTGACCTGGCCAAAGAGGGCGAGAAAGAGCTGGAAATTGAAAATATAAATTCAAATCTTATACCAACAGGGGCCCCCAAAATACATTTGGGCCAGGCCCCCCCAAAATTCCTAAGATGCCCTAGGGGAGAACTAGGGTCTAAGTATGATGAATGTGGTTGCACAAGTAGGGAAGTGGATTAGGCTGCAGTTGTCAGTGGCTGGGACAGTATATCTTATGAAGATGTGTTTTTTCCTGAAAAGCATTTGCTAAAGAGTTTATGATAGACGTGGAGCTTTACATGGGGCAAAATTGAGTCATGATGGCTGACATCTCACCTCTGTCACTAAGAAGAAGTTAGACTGGAAGGGCGGCTTTTAATCAATGTGACAAGTGCTAATCTGTGTAAACACACATTTTCATCCCACGCTTTCAGTGACTGAGACATACTATTATATGGCAAGAAGGGCACAGGAGAGAGGCTTAAGGGGCAGCGGAAAGTGAGAGAAATGCGGATTTGTGAAATGATCAACATTTTTTTATGTCTTTCCAAACAGTGAGAGGGAGAGAGTGTGGACACGATTTTGCCTGTGTGTAAAAATTCCTGGTGAAATCCGACAGACGCCACACCATACCCGACTGAAAGCACCTTTCCATGTCACAAAGGATGACAGTTTATACATTTCTAAGCAACTTCAAGCTTGGCATCCATGTGAATTCTTGGTGCTGGACGACTTATGGCTTAAAATCTTCCCAAAAATCACAGCAGTTATGTTGCAGTTTTATATAGCACAAACTCGACCAGCAGGCATCGAGGCCCTTTACAGGAGCATCAATTAATTATATTACACAAGTGTTGATTCATTTTATGGGGGGGCAAAGGAGGAGATTAAGTGAATTGCCGAGAATCATGGATTGGTGAACCGTCACCGATACTCGAACCTTGTTCCCCAGTTACAAAAGCAGCAGCTTTAGCGCTATGCCACATTTGATCCATCTGTTAATGGAGAACATTAATTACAGTAGGAAAGTTTTAGATAGCATGGACCAAAAAAAACAAGATTAAGTAAAGCATGTAAAATGTAATCAGGAAGAACATGGTTACGTTTCCACTTTTACACTTATAATGTGCTGGCTGAAAAAAACCTGCAACATTTACTGTTCTAAAGTGCACGAAGCAGGGAAAGAGTGCAGTACCACAGGCTGTCCCTATTTGTCCCTTGGGACCTCTTTTGGTCACATAAGGTACTGCACCCTGCACTCTTGAATTCAACACATCCCCAATGACTTTTGTCCGCCGTGCTGAAAAATTAAGCGGAGTGCCCGTTTTGTGAAAAGTTTTACATTTTGCATTCAGGTTATGAGGGAAAGGAGACAAGAGCAATATGCTGGCTGAAAAAAAATAAGTAGCAACATCCTGGAAAAATCAAACACTCATTGAGAATAGTAGATTAAGTAAAGAATGTGAAATATAAGCAGCTCACAGCCACGAAACTGGGTGCATGCTCTTAGCAGCTCTTCACTCCCCCCCCTCTTAAGACAGTATACCTGAGTTCATGCTGGCAGATATACTGCTGTGCTGCAAGCACCTAGAGGAAATGTGAAAGCAGAGAGACGTGCCACTAAATTGGCGTGGCATTTCAGTTCAGTTGGGTGATGCTAGAATCTATGCCGAAATGTGCTAGTCTAGCATCCGATGTGTGGCACTAGACAGGGCTGCTCGGGCTGGGATTTTGTGATGCAGAGGGAGATTTGCTCGAGTCAGCAGCTGGTTGGCGCAGCATGGGCCAGCCTGTGAATTGGGCCTCCTGCGCTGTGGGACTTTTGCCTGGAGTGATGAGTGGGGGACAGGGCAGCTGATTTCAGCCTCACCAGATTCCCCTTCTGTTAATTTGCAGAGCTACACAGGCTGCAGCAGCATATTGGGGCTATCGTCCTTCTCCAGCCACCTTTTTTACACTTTTGCACCCACACTGAGACTGAACTAGATCACTGGGGCCACTAAACAGGCACCACAGAGTTTTGAAAGGTCACCACCAGGACAGACTGAGGGAGAACATGTGAGACATTGAACACCACTGCCTCACTAATGCTTAATGGAACACAGGCAAGGACATCATAGGGTTTTTTGGGGGCTCTAGGCCAAATGTGTTTTGGGGGCCACTGGTGGAAGAGCCTTGAATATATGAACCAGTTCCATCTCTTTCATGGCCTCTTTGGCCAGGTCAACGAAAGTGTACAGGCACACTTGCCCAAATTCTTAATGTATTTACATCTAATATTCAGGGATAGTGACATGTTTTCAATACTGTAGCACAGCAGCAGAACACTAATATTACTGCAAATAATCTCTGTGACACCATCCTGCTTCTCATGTGTGAGGTCCTGTTTTGATCAAAAAGTTACTTTTTTAAAAAGAATGTCGCACTCTAAGCCGGGAACAATGGCCACGCTCTAGAGGAAACTTCAGCGCATTCAGAACGCCTCCGCACGCCTCATCCTTAACCTCCCTCGCAACGAACACATCTCAGCCCACCTCAGAGACCTTCACTGGCTTCCAGTCAACAGGAGGATCATCTTCAAACTCCTGATCCATGCTCACAAGGCTCTCCACGACGCAGGCCCTGCCTACCTCAACGAGCGTCTCAGCTTCCACGTTCCCACCCGCCAGCTCCGCTCCGCCAACCTCGCCACCGTCTCCCGCATCCACCGTACCACAACCGGCGGCAGATCCTTCTCCCACCTCGCCGCCAAAACCTGGAACTCCCTCCCCATCAACCTACGTCTGACCCAGGACCTCCTGACCTTCAGGAAACGTCTCAAGACCTGGCTATTCGAGCAGTAGCACTCCCCCCTTCCCCAGCGCCTTGAGACCATATCGGGTGTGTAGCGCACTTAACAAGTGATTGATTGCATGAAACAAAAACACATTTCTGTGCAAAATGTCTGTAATAGACTCAAACACATCACCTACATTAAAAATAAATTACAAGAAAACCGTGTTTAAAACAATCTGTTTCCTGAAAAAAGTCGAGGGGCCCACTAAGGAACTGTTTTTCAAGGTCCGGTTTGCTTTGCAGGTTGCAATAGGAATGCCACCTAACTTTTTGTTGGTGGAGCGGGCACACCACAGTCCATTCAGGGATGCCTCCAAGGCCAGTAGTGGCTGGACTTCTTAATTATAGAAACCGCAAGGCCCTCCTACAACTACCAAGAAAAAACAGACCATATAAAATCCAAGACAGCAAGATCTAGGCCTTGTCTCTCCTAAAATTAAAATTCATGCTAATTTTCCCAGCTAAAATGAAGGTTATAGACGGAAGACTCCCATTTCTTCATAGATTTGCAAGAGCCTAGACAATCAACGGACACACCTATTGATAAGAGAAGCGTCCAACTACCCCATGTCGTCCCTTGCATAACAAGAAGACAGCTGAAACCAAAATCCCTGATGCTCATGAGGCCATAGCCAGAGCAAGCAGACACCATATGACAGAGACAATAGAGAAAATAATTATGTGGAGGTTGGTGACGCATCAAAAAGGATCCAAACCTATGAACTCAGAGGTGGCAGAAATAGCCTTAGTGTAGATTGAAATGAAGCACCAAATTGGCTACGATAACACCTATGCCTGTTTAAGATTTGATATGACTTTCTCCTATTTTACCCCTTTTCTTTTCTCCTCAGGCTGCTGCATCATGGTCAAACATGATAAGTCATTGTATATTTTTACTTAATGGGGATTATTATGGGGTTTGTCTTGTCTGGATTATCGACATCGGGAACCCCAAAACCTTTCTCATCCCAAAAGTGTAGCTCCACAGAATGCCTATAATTCGATGAATTAGAGACGATGTTAACCTCCTTCGCTGCCAGGCCTTTTCCCCCCCTCAGGTGGCAAGCCTTTTTTGGTTGTTTGGGACAGTTTGCGGTTAGGCCCTCATAACTTTTTGTCAACATAAGCTACCCACGCCACATTTGCATCCTTTTTTTCCAGCATCCTATGGATTCTAGCGGTACCCAGACTTTGTGGGGTGCCCTGAAGGAGACCAAGAAATTACCCAAAATAAATGGCTGCAGAAGAAGGCTGGTGTTTTATTTCCCTGAAAAAGGCCTCAACAAAGGGTTTGTGGTGCTAAAATCACCATCTTCCCAGCTTTCAGGAACAGGCAGACTTGACTCAGAAAGCCCAATTTTTCAACACAATTTTGGCATTTTACTGGGACATACCCCATTTTAAGTATTTTTTGTGCTTTCAGCCTCCTTCCAGTTTGTGACAGAAATGGGTGTGAAACCAATGCTGGATCCCAGAAAGCTCAACATTTCTGAAAAGTAGGCAAAATTCTTAATTCACCAAGGGGTCATTTGTGTAGATCCTAAAAGGGTTTCCTACAGAAAATAACAGCTGAAATAAAAAAATATTGAAATTGAGGTGCAAAAAAACTGCAATTTTCTCCATGTTTTACTCTTCTGGTTGCAGAGATATATAGGGCTTTTAGGTTTGTCAAGAACCCTAGGTACCCAGAGCCAATAAATGAGCTGCACCTTGCATTGGGTTTTCATTCTATACCCGGTATACAGCAATTCATTTGCTGAAATATAAAGAGTGAAAAATAGATATCAAGAAAACCTTTGTATTTCCAAAATGGGCACAAGATAAGGTGTTGAGAAGCAGTGGTTAGTTGCACATCTCTGAATTCTGGGGTGCCCATACTAGCATGTGAATTACAGGGCATTTCTCAAATAGACGTCTTTTTTACACACTGTCTTACATTTGGAAGGAAAAAATGTAGAGAAAGACAAGGGGCAATAACACTTGTTTTCCTATTCTGTGTTCCCTCAAGCCTCCCGATAAAAATGGTACCTCACTTACGTGGGTAGGCCTAATGCTCGTGACAGGAAACACAAAATGGACACATCACATTTTTACATTGAAATCTGACTTGTTTTTTGCAAAGTCCCTAGCTGTAGATTTTTGCTTCTAGCTCATCCAGCACCTAGGGAAACCTACCTACCTGCAGTTTTGAAAACTAGACACCTATGGGAATCCAGGATGGGGTGACTTGTGGGGCTCTCACCAGGTCCTGTTACACAGAATCCTTTGTAAACCTCAAGATTTGGCTAAAAAAACACTTTTTCCTCATATTTTGGTGACAGAAAGTTCTGGAATCTGAGAGGAGCCACACATTTCCTTCCACCCAGCGATCACCCTAAGTCTTCTGATAAAAATGGTACCTCACTTGTGTGGGTAGATCTAGCGCCCATGACAGGAAATGCCCCAAAACACAACGTGGACACATCACATTTTCCCCCCCAAAACAGAGCTGTTTTTTGCAAAGTGCCTAGCTGTGGATTTTGGCCCCTAGCTCAGCCGGCACCTAAGGAAACCTACCAAACCTGTGCATTTTTTTAAACTAGACACCTAGAGGAATCCAAGATGGGATGACTTGTGGGGCTCTCACCAGGTTCTGTTACCCAGAATCCTTTGCAAACCTCAGAATTTGGCCAAAAAAACACCTTTGCCTCATATTTCGGTGACAGAATGTTCTGGAATGGGAGAGAAGCCACACATTTCCTTCCACCTACTATTCCCCTAAGTCTCCCAATAAGAATGGTACCTCACTTGTGTGGGTAGGCCTAGTGCCCGCGAAAGGAAATGCCCCAGAACACTATCTGGACACATCAAAATTATCAAATACAAAACTATCTGTTTTTGCGGGGGGCACCTGCTTTTTTGGTTTTGGGCTCAGCAGCCATACCAGGAAACCTACCAAACCCAGACATTTCTGAAAACCATACACCCGAGCGAGTCCAGGGAGGTGTGACTTGCGTGGATCCCACAGTGTTTTCTTACCCAGAGTCCTTAGCAAACCTCAAATGTAGCTGAAAAATCTAATTTTTCTCACATTTCTGTGTGGGATCACTCTACCAGGACAAATTTCCTACCACCCAATAGGGAAATAAAAATTACTAAAACATATAGCGAGGTCATGGCTTTCATGGCTAAAAGGTCATGGTATGATGTTCTTTGCTTTTATTGACTATTGATTGATGATTTGATTCATGTTTATAAATATTGTGCATTGATTACTAAGAACATTGGTCACATAATAGCTAGGATACTCCATGCGAATCAAAAGGTTCATCGACCTATGCGAGTCACCTTGTAAGTTTACTTATTAAGGACCAATGCGCTAACAGTTTTTGGTAGCAGAGGATGGTTAGTTTCCTTAGAGAACTAGTTATGTGGTGACCGGTAGTTATGGTGGCAGTTTAAGATTGGTTAGTTATTCATTATTGAAATTTGGATTTGATTTTTCGAAATGGCAATTGTAGCAAAAATGATGTCCCCTTAAGCCCAGAAATGACTTTCCCAGATCCTGGATCCTGCTAGCAGTGTTGAGTATTTTCTTTGTGTTTTAGTGATAGTGTGAGAGAGATAGGTTTGTGTTTGCTCAGCTTATGCAAATCACAGGTGAATTGTGACGTATGTGAGGAAAGCTAGGGAGTCTGCGTACTACCAATTAAGTTTTAGTAGGAGTGTGCGTACTCCGCAGTATGAGAGTAGGGAAGTCATCAAACTTCATATGGGTGTGGCGCTTTGTGCTCAAAAATTGTCTACGTAGTTGTTGATGTATGGACCCTGCATGGTCTAAGACTCCAGAGTATATTGCCAAGTGTAGGAGACACTTGGTTGTATGTTGTAATCTGTTTGGTTTAGTAGGTTGATCGGTCGTGGTCAACAAGTCAGTGTGTGAGTTAAAGTGGGCAAGGGAAATTTCAACTGAGATTTGGCAAGTCCTGTGTGCACCAGGACAGACCCATTGATCAGTTGAGAGTAAAATTGCGGGTCAAATTTTGCTTGCGAATCTGGGAGACGGAAAAAGAGGAATAGATGCATGAGCGAAAATGCCATCAGTGAAAATCCATAAGGTCTCTGAAGCGATTTTGTTACCTTCCTGTAGTAAACCAGCATATTTGTTTTTGGTTATTGGTTTTTAGTGCTCGCAATAATTTCTTTAGTTTTGTGTGAATTGGAGTTTAGGAGGACGAGCCGCAAGACTTTGTTAGCCGCAGTGTGTGTGAGTGTGACTTCACTGGTGCTATGCTGGGATAGGTCAGTTAGTGAGAAGGGCCGCGCACGGAATGGCAGCCGTCCATGAGAGGCAATTGGTTGAGAATGTAGGTGAAGGGTATCTTGGGAGTAAAAGTCATTTCCTGATCTGAATTCAAATACACAAAAGTAGAAAAGATGACGTTTTTCAAGGCATTAAAGAGTGCCCTAAGGGGAGATACTTACATTAAAGCAAGCGTAGGTGAGCCTACACCTCCAGAGAATACTCCAGCATACATTGTAATGGAAGAGTGAGTTGTCGCGCCATGTCTTTGGTTGAAGCAGTGGTGCAAGAGGACAGCAAAAAGTGGGATCTCAGTGTTTCCCGAGAATGGCACGTTCAATTTGAGAATGTTGGAGCAATTGCGGATGGCGCTCTGTGAATCGAACCCCCTTCCGGGATCAGCACAGTTTGAGGCATTAGTGGTTTGGTAAATGGTAGCCAGACAGCAACAGCAGATGAAATTTGAGCGGAGAGTGAGAAAGGTAGAGAAATCATTAGCAGAGGCAAGATGAGATTGGGAGCAGAAGAAATGGAGAGCAGTGACATTGCAGGATGTTAAGTTGTTTCCAGCAATTTCACAGGAAGATGAGATGGAAGGAAAGAAATCAATTAGAAAGTCAGATAAGGGTTCGTCCGAAAGGGAGGAAACAAGAAAGTCTTCCATAGTGGAGGAGGATTCTGATACTGAGGACCTTATCACACAGATACTGAGAGATCGACCGCCACCGTATGCGGTGCATGATGATGGTCCGAGTACTAGTGCTGATGCAACAGCCCCGGCACAGGCAATGGGAACAGTGAGTCCAGTACAGGTTAATAATGGACAGGTACAAAGTGTGATGCAGAGTAATCCTAATGTGTTGACTGCTTCGGTAGTTCAGGCACAGTTGCATAAGCCACCAATACAAAGGATTTATCCTGAAGTCCAGATTCTTGAGACAACTTCAAACTTAGTGGTGCCTATGGAACAAGTGGGTCCAAGACCATTACTGGTCCAAGGTGAGCCGACTCCGATATTGATGCCCCAGGCACATTTGCAAGGTATGCCGAGGTTTACACCAATGAAAGGAACACAGTCAGATTTGACTCGGTAATGAATCAGAGTATGGGAGTTACCCTTCCACAAAATGCAGGTGCGAGAGCATCCCCAGATGCAATATCGCTGCCGATTACTGTTGGTCCAGTGGTACCATTGTTTGCGCATAAGAAACCAATCACAGGAGAACAGGGTGAGATGTCTCAGAGTCTAGTGAGGAGAGGAATAAGTTAGCAGGTTCAAGTAGTGTCGTCCATGGGCCAGACCTTTGATGGATTGAGGTCATTGTTGGATCTCAGTCCATTTGCTGCTCTTCCTGATGGCGTAAATAACCAAAGTGCAGGTTAGAGCTTAAAGTTTATGACCCTGCAACACTCAAGTGTAGTGGTACAGCAGGTGCCATCACCAAATGCGAGTAACATTACGTTACAGGGATTGACAGCACAGCAGTTGAACAAGTGGTTAGATAGTTTGAACTCCCCACAGAATGCATCCAAGAGGGAAGAGCAGATTGATCGAGTTAGATTGGGTTCGGAAATAACTGACTTAGTCGAGGGAACAATGGGGGTGAACAGGTTAGAAGCAGAATTGAGATACTTATGTCCTAGAATCATGAGAGAGATTGGCAGATCTGGCAGACAAAGATGATCTAGAAATTGGGAAAACAAAACATCTGCAAAGGAGTTACAGGTTAGATTTTGAGGCAAAGGATTTTGAACACATGAGGTCAGCTGAGATGAATGCACACTTTAAAGAACTATTACAAAGTGCTCAAATTTGGGGAGCATTAGAAAAGTGGGAAGGCAGATGGGCAAAGAAGAAGGATAACAGGAAACGGGATTCACAAGAAGGCTCTGAAGGTGTACAAAAGGATAAGGATCCAGTAAAAATGTTGCCAATGAGGGAGATCCCAGGAGGACAGTTCGTTCATGTTCCTTGGCACAGGTGTGATATTTTGTCATTCACAAATGATTATCCAAAATTAAAGGAGAAACAGGTTGAGTGGTATCAGCAGACAGACAGGTTTGTGAAGCTTTCGAAATGCCTATAGGAAGACCTGAATATTTCACTGGAAATAGTGGTTCCAGCTGATTTGTCGGTTGAGTGTAAGAGAGCAGTAGATTGGCCGACAAGTGAACTAGAAAGGGTTAGAACCACAGGTGCACCATCTCCTGAAGTAATAAAGCATTATTATAAGGTGATTGAGTTCCTGAAGATGAGATTCTTGCCTAAAAATATTGATTGGCAGAGGATTGACAGGACAGTGCAGGAGGTGAAGGAGTCGATACATTCATATTATGAAAGATTGTTGAAAGCATTCAAGGAGTACAGTGGCGAGGAAGCGATTGAGCCAAAAGATATGTTGCATTTTGTGTTCAGGTTCGTGGAAGGACTGAGACCTGATATAGGTCAGATGATTAAGAGTCATGCGATCTGCTGGCAAGTGAAGCCGATTGACGAGGTGTTGCAGTATGCAAAATATTGTAGTGATGAGATTGTGTTGAAGCAGAAAAAGCTGAAGGAGAAAGTGATGGTGATGCAGATTAAGGTAGCTCAAACAGGAGTGCAGGGAACTTTTATTCAACAGATAACACAGCAGCAGGGTACTGTCATGTTCCAACCTCAGATGAGAGGTAGGGGTCGTGGAGTCAATATAAATTGTGGTCCGGATTTGAGTACTGTAGTGGTTCAGAATGATGTGCAAGGGAAGAAAAAGCTATTGCCGTGTCACATTTACGGAGCCGTGGGACACTGGAAGTGGGAGTGTCCGACAATGGTGCAGGAAGGTGGTGTTCAGCAAAATGGTGAGGTCAATACATTTCAAAATGTAAGAATACCAAGAATGAGAGGCCTTAATCCAAATTTCCAAAATAACATGAATCAGATGCAAAATTTTCAACCCAATGCTGGATGTGCAGATGCCTCGTACACAGTTGACACAGTTGCAACCAATGCAGTAGCAGGTTCCTATGGTACCTAGACAGCAAATGCAGATACCTTACGCCCCGATGTAGCAGCAACAGGTGACATTTACTCAACAGGTCACAGGTCGGAGGCAAGACAGAACTAGTAACACTGTGCACCAATTCCCGTTACACAGTGAGAATGAAATAAATGGTGACTGGAAGAGTGATAATTCAGATGAGGAGCTGTGTGTGCTTGCAGCCTCCTTAGAAGTAGATCAGAGAGGACCCTATGTGAAAGGAAAGGTGATGGGTCACAAAGTCTCATTTTTGGTAGATACAGGAGCTACGCTCTCTACAGTAAGAAGTGCAGAAGTTCTGAATTTGCTCCTCTCATGAAGAACGGTTCAGGTTGTGGATGTAGCGAATAAGCATTTGACAAATCCGATTATGGATCCAGTGTAAGTTGAGATTGGCAACTTCCAGAGACTGCATAAGTTCGTAGTCTGTGATTCAAGTCCAGTATCTCTACTGGGAAGGGACTTATTATGTAAAACAAGGTGTTCAATTGTTTGTTCAGTCGATGGGATTGAGATACAGACAAATAGTGATGATGAGGAGGACCCAGCTCCAGAACTCAAGTGTGAGACTACAAATGAGGAGTATCCTTTGATTGAGTTTTACCCCAAATTCACATTGAAAGAGCTCCATTCTAATTTGCAGGGAATGGTACAGGAAAACATGTGGGATCTGACAGGTAAAGAAGTGGGTTTGATCAAAGGAGTGGAACCAGTTAAGGTTACTTTGAAGCCAAATGCAGTATTTCCACAGCTTTCACAGTACAATATGCCACAAGATGCCTTGATGAAAGTGGCACAGATAATTGGAGATTTTGTGAAGCAGGGAGTTTTGAAAGAAGTGCTGAGCAGCCCATGTAATTCACCGATAATGGGTTTGAAAAAGCTGTGTGGTAAGGTGCAAAATGTTCAGGATTTGAGAAAAGTAAATGACATAGTGGTCAAGTGTTGTCCTGTAGTGCCCAATCCAGCAGCAATAATGTTCCAGATTCCATGTGATGCAGAATGGTTCACAGTAGTTGACTTGTCACAAGCTTTCTTTTCTGTGCCTCTTCATGAGGAGAGTCAGTTTCTCTTTAGTTTCAAATTCCTTGACAGTCTACAGCTGGCGCAGACTTCCTCAAGGGCACATAGTCACCATCCTTGTTTAATCAGATCTTGAAAAAGAATTTGGAATTATTGGAAATGCCTTTCCAATCGACTCTGGTGCAGTATATTGATGATTTATTGATTACATATAGCGCAAGGGACGAGTGTAAGTCTGAGTCGATTGCTCTGTTGAATCATTTGGGAAAATTTGATCATAGAGTGTCACCATTGAAATTGCAGTACTGCCAGAAGGTAGTGAAATATTTGGGTCATCAGATCGAGAAAGGGTTGAGGAGAATTTCCAGAGAAAGGATCAGAATGATATTGCAGAGAAGTCCCCCAACTTCACAGAGAGATGTCAGGATGTTTCTGGGAATGGTAGGTTATTGTCGACAGTGGATTCTGAACTTTGCTGAGATTTCAAAGCCATTGCAAAAACTGACACATAAGGATGTTACCGATCCCATAACATTAGATCAGGGACAGATGAAAACATTCACTGAGTTGAGAGAGAGTTTGTGCAGAGTTCCAGCATTGGGTATGCCTGATTACACAAAACCTTTCATATTGTTTTGTCATCAGCATGATGCATGTTCATTGTCTGTCTTGACTCAGGTCCATGGAGGGGCTCATCGCCCAGTAGCATATTTTTCAGCTACCTTGGACCCAGTTGCAGCAGCCTTACCAGGTTGTCTGCGTACAGTTTCCGCAGTTGGTCAGAGCCTTTCACAGTGTGAAGGAGTAGTGCTGGGATATCCCCTGACTGTAAGGGTCCCTCAGTCGATTGAGATTTTACTGACAAGGACGAAATCACAATATTTGACTGGTGCCAGACTGACAAGGTATGAGATGAGCATTTTAGGTGCTCCTAATGTGACATTGAAAAGATGTACAGTGCTGAACCTGGCAACTTTACTTCCAGGCAACAGTGCTGAAATTGAAAAAAAGGAAGACATTGAGCATGATTGTCTTGAAGTAACTGAGTTGTGCCCAAAACCAAGACCTAAAATTAGAGATACACAATTGGAAGAAAATGACCAAATTGTCTTTGTTGATGGTTCTTGTCTCAGAGATGGTACAGGGACGTTGAGAGCAGGATATGACGTGTGCACGTTTACAGGTACTTTAGAAGCTTCCTGGCTTTCAGTAGTATATTCTGGACAAGTAGCAGAATTGGTAGCCCTTACTAGGGCGTGCCATGCATCTGCTAGACTAAGAGTCACCATCTATACAGATAGCCAATACGGATTTGGAATAGTTCATGATTTTGGTCAATTGTGGTCACAAAGAGGTTTCCTGACTTCTACTGGCTCACCAGTGAGAAATGGTGAAAGAATAAAAGAGTTGCTGAATGCAGTACAATTGCCTGAAGAGATTGCCGTGGTGAAACGCAGTGCACATCTAAAATCGCAGGACTGCGTGTCACTGGGGAATGGATATGCGGATCAAGTCAAAAGATTTTGCGCATTGAACTGTATATCGTTCAAAGACAAATGGGAATTGATGTCTGAAGAAGACACTACATGTACGAGTTTTGCATTAATGGTGATCGACACATTAAAAGAATTTAAAACGTTGCAAAGTAATGTTGATAAGGAAGAGAAGAGGTCATAGCTCAAATTAAAATGTGTTCAGAGACAGGATGAACTGCGGGTATCTGGAGAGGGTCAAATTGTTTTGCCAAATAAAATAGTCTGTTGTCACAAATGGCGAGACACTACCATGGTCAGGCACACATTGGGAGGGATGCTGTGGTTCGTCTATTCAAAATCGATTGGTTTAACCCCAAGTTTAGACAAGCAGCTGAAGCAGTATTCCATCGTTGTGTTATCTGTCAGCAATAAAATGCAGGGAAAGGGACTGTGGTGAATTTGAGCCACATTGGAAGAGCAGGTGGCCCATTCAGCAGAATGCAATTGGATTTCATTGAAATGCCTGCATGTGGAGGTCTGAAATATGTGTTGGTGATTGTGTGCATTTTTAGTCACTGGATTGAAGCGTACCCTACAAGGAGAAATTATAGCGAAGCTGTTTCTTAGAGAGTTGATACCACGTTTCGGATTTCTGATCTCTTTAGAATCTGATAGGGGAATGCACTTCAGTAACGAGGTGATTAAACTCTTGTGTGCAGCAGTGAACATTGAACAGAAGTTGCATTGTAGCTACCGTCCAGGATTAGTGGAGCAGATGAATGGTACTTTAAAATCAAGAGTTGCCAAAATGTGTGCAGCTATGAATTTGAAATGGCCAGGTGCATTGCCCTTGGTGTTGATGTCAATGAGGAATACGCCTGACAGGAAGACAGGACTTTCACCCCATGAGGTCCTTATGGGCAGAGCAATGAGATTGCCAGCAGTTCCAGCCAATGCACTTGTCAATATTACAGATGATATGGTGTTGGACTACTGCAAGGGTCTGGCTGATGTGGTTCGCTCTTTCTCTCAGCAGGTGGAAGCCACCACACTGCCACCAATTCATGATCCAGGACACAACCTGAGAGCCGGCGACTGGGTTGTTGTCTGAAAACATCTTCGCAAGACGTGTTTGGAGCCACATTGGAGAGGCTCGTATCAGGTGATCTTGACAACTACGATAGCTGTGAAGTGTGCAGGGATTCCGAACTGGATTCACGCAAGTCACACAAAGAAAATTGCATGTCCACTGGATCATGAAGAAGCATTGTTGAGAGCACCAACAACTGCGAAGCAAGTTGCCGCACCAGAAGCAGAGAAGGAACAAGGAGAACCCAAAGCCGAACCAGAACTTGTGGAAGATGGGTCTGTCACCTCTTTAAGAGATGAAAGTGAAGAGCTACAGGAGGGTGCTGGAGAATCTATCTCAACTGACGTAGCAGGAGAGCCTAGCACAGCAGGGGTTCTCCCAGAAGTAGACAATTCTGAGAAACGAACAGAGCAAGAATTAGACCTAGAAGGGGAGGGAGTTAAGATAGATCAAAGCCAAAGTGATCTGACTCCTCCTGAGCCTATTGCAGGTCCATCAAGAGAAAACACCACAGAGAAAGAAAAGGAGACAAGTCCAATCCTGAGAAAAAGGAAAGAAGTGGCTAGCAATCAAACAGTAGAGGAAGAAGTAGATACCACAAGAAAAGAAGAATTAAGTGAAGGAAAGTTGAATGGTGATCGAAAGTTGAAGAGAAAGAGAATAGCAAGTCAAAGATACGCAGGTCCTGAATGGGTTTATGCAACTACAAATGAATGGCAGCATGAGTTTATGTCTTTTTGTTTTGATAGAGAAGTTCTGAGTCAAAATTTTAATGTAACCTGAAGATGAGCAAGGAGCTGAACAGTTGAAACTAATATATTTGTGAAAAGAAACTGTTGAAAGTAAACTGGAAAAGACATTGTTAACCTGATTTGACAATTGAAAACTGGATGTGACAAGCTGCTAATTGATTTTGACAAAGAGAACGTTCCTGGATGTGAAACTGAGCAGCTGAAAAACGAATTGTCTATTTTTGATTTTTGCTGCACTTTTCTGAGTTACTTCTGCTTTGTGATTCTTTACAGATCATGGCTGAGTTTAATAAGCAGGTTAGAGATGCTAGATGTTGTAAATAAATAAGTGTTGGGTTGGTAATTATATGTGTAATTTTGTTTATAGTATTGATTGTGGGTATGTCTGTTCTTGATGCAAAAGGCACCAACCATGCTTCGGTTTCTGAGACTACTACCATAGTGGTTTTAGAAAAGTTTAAGTTAGACGAGAAATATTTGCATGATTATACTAATGCTCAATGAGAACTTTCTTCTAATGTTTTCTATTGCTTATTGAGTGTGTATGTTGAGACGAAGGATGGAAGGGATTGCCTTGTGTGCACACAAATTCCTTCATCAGTTGAGGAAGGAGTTACTTACCATAGTCATCCATTAACCTACGGGATAAGTTGTAGTCGGCTACTAACAAGGTTCTATGACCAGGAGTATATTCAATATTTTTATTCCAATTATGATGTAGTGTTTTCGTTTGTTCCTATCATTAGGTATATGAGTGGAGTAGCTAAGGACCATGACATAATATTGGTTAAAGGATTCTTTGAGCCTACACTAACCTTTGGGACTACTTGCGCTCACAAAAATAACTTAACATGCTTGCTTACACCATTGGAGAAAAGCTTCTTAGGCCATACTGACGATAGAAGAAAAGCAGAAAAGCATTAAAAGAGAAATTAGAAAAAGGCTTAGAGAAAAGAACTTGCAAGAATGATTATGCTTACAGTGCAATTAAAACACAAGGGAAACTAGCTTTAGACACATTACACTTAGGGAAGCTTTGTATATATAGGCCAAAGTCGCGCACCAACACTTTATTTGTGGGTACGATTGAATGTAGGCATGCGTTTGTGTTTCTGTTTCAGAATAAATGGACTTTTATGTTGAATGGTCAGGACCCTGCGATTCTGGGGATTTTCTATATTTGTGGACTAAACGCTTATTACCGTCTTCCAAGAGGATGGTATGGGACATGTTATTTGGGGATAGTATTCCCAAAGACTTACCAGATAGAGGATTTGAAAAAGTTTCCAAAATTGACTGAATTACATCACAAGAGACAGAGGAGGGAGTCTTCTTCTGAGATAGTGGGAGATATATTTGGTGCGGTGATTCCTTCACTGGGAGTCATCCTGAATTTGATCAAGATTCGAAAGTTGTCTACTATGGTGGATAACATGCTGACAAACTTTTCAGGGGCTATACTCCTGATAGATACTGAATTAGCTGCTGATAGAGCTATGACTCTTCAAAATCGTCTTGCTTTAGACATTCTTTTAGCGAAGGATGGTGGAGTCTGTAGAATGATTAACTCTAGGCATTGTTGTTCGTATATAATTGACAATAGTAAAGAGATAAGAGACTTAGGGGGTCATTACAACCCTGGCGGACGGTGTTAAAAGCGGCGGTAAGACCGCAAACAGGCTGGTGGTAAAAAAATGGGAATTATGTCCGTGGCGGAAACCGCCAACAAAGTCAGCCACTTTAATACTCCGACCGCCACGGCGGTACAGACAAACAGCTTGGCGGTCACCGCCAACAGACAGGCAGAAGACAATGTACCGCCCACAGTATCACAACCTACCAATCCGCCACCTTTTCCGGGGCTGATTCACCGCGGATAAAAACACGGCAGAAAAAGCCATTTCAAAGGGAAAACGCTCACCTCTACACACTCCACGAAGAAGGAGGACACCATGGAACCGGAACTCCAAATTCTCCCTGCAATAGTCTTTCTGCTCCTATACGACCATCATCAACGCCGGCGCCGAAGACAACGGTGAGTACTGCACCTACGACATAGGGGAGGGGGAGGCAAAAGTCAGGGACACACACACGCAACACCCCCACCCCGACCCTCACCCACTACAACACACACACCAATGCATATCCAAACATTACAGTAACAACCCCCAACCCCCCCAGAAGAATGCAAAGACAAAAGGAAATGAGTTCAACCATTGTAATATATCAAAATACAGTAACCAAATATATACAGATATATATACACATTCAACAAAATATACATCACGATTAGTAGTGCAGGTAATGCACCATTCATTGTCCGTGGACCACTGGGCCCAAAATGCATGGGCGAGGCCCACATCAGATACCTGATCAAAATGGAGAGAACACTGCCGGGGCATCAGAAAGAAATACAACAGGCACCTCAGGGGGAAGGGAAGGGGGGGCACCTCAGCCGGATGAGTGCACCACGCCAGATCCACGAGGGGACTCCATGCCCATTGATGTATCCTGGGGGGTGCAAAGCAACAGTCTCTCAAGTCTCTGCAGTGGGTGGGTTGCCCACTGGACCATCCTTGGGAGCGCAAAGCCACAGTCTCTCAAGACTCTACAGTGGGTGGGTTGCCCACTGTTCCATCCTGGGGAGTGCAAAGCCACAGTCTCTCAAGTCTCTACAGTGGGTGGGTTGCCCACTGTACCATCCTGGGGAGTGCAAAGCCACAGTCTCTCAAGTCTCTACAGTGTGTGGGTTGCCCACTGGACCATCCTGGGGAGTGCAAAGCCACAGTATCTCAAGTGGATAACAGTCTCCACTGGTTCTGGAGGGGGACTGGTGCCCAGAGTGCTTCATCCTGTTAAGGACAGACAGAGTGGATGCATGTCTCCACTGGTTCTGGAGGGGGACTGGTGCCCAGAGTGCTTCATCCTGTTAAGGACAGACGGAGTGGATGCATGTCTCCACTGGTTCTGGAGGGGGACTGGTGCCCAAATCAAAATCAAATCATTAACATTTATAAAGCGCGCTACTCACCCGTGCGGGTCTCAAGGCGCTAGGGAAAAAAGGGGGGGGGTTATCGCTGTTCGAACAGCCAGGTCTCTAGGAGTCTCCGGAAAGCGGAGTGGTCCTGGGTGGTCCTGAGGCTGGTGGGGAGGGAGTTCCAGATCTTGGCCCCAAGGAAGGAGAAAGATCTCCCACCCGCCGTGGAGCGGCGGATGCGAGGGACAGCAGCGAGTGCGAGGTCAGAGGAGCGGAGGAGGCGGGTGGGGACGTAGACGCTGAGGCGTCTGTTGAGGTATTCCGGTCCCTTGTCGTAGAGGGCTTTGTGTGTGTGGGTGAGAAGTCGGAAGGTGATCCTTTTGCTGACAGGGAGCCAATGCAGGTGTCTCAGGTGTGCGGAGATGTGGCTGCTGCGGGGTATGTCGAGGATGAGGCGGGCCGAGGCGTTTTGAATGCGTTGCAGGCGATTTTGGAGTTTGGCTGTGGTCCCGGCATAGAGGGTGTTGCCGTAGTCCAGGCGGCTCGTGACGAGGGCGTGGGTCACGGTTTTTCTGGTGTCGGCGGGGATCCAGCGGAAGATCTTGCGGAGCATGCGGAGGGTGAGGAAGCAGGCGGAGGACACGGCGTTGACTTGCTTGGTCATGGTGAGAAGAGGGTCCAAGATGAAGCCGAGGTTGCGGGCGTGGTCTGTGGGGGTCGGTGCGGTGCCGAGGGCCGTGGGCCACCAGGAGTCGTCCCAGGCGGACGGGGTGTTGCCGAGGATGAGGACTTCTGTTTTTTCAGAGTTCAGCTTTAGGCGGCTGAGCCTCATCCAATCTGCGACGTCCTTCATACCCTCTTGTAGGTTGGTCTTGGCGCTGGCGGGGTCCTTGGTGAGGAAGAGTATAAGTTGGGTGTCGTCGGCGTAGGAGGTGATGATGATGTCGTGCTTGCGTACGATGTTGGCGAGGGGGCTCATGTAGACATTGAAGAGTGTCGGGCTGAGTGATGAGCCTTGGGGTACGCCGCAGATGATCTCGGTGGGTTCTGAGCGAAACGGAGGGAGGTAAACTCTTTGGGAACGGTTTGAGAGGAAGGAGGCGATCCAGTCCAGGGCCTGGCCTTGGATCCCGGTGGAGCGGAGGCGGGTGATTAGGGTACGGTGACAGACGGTGTCAAAGGCAGCCGAGAGGTCGAGCAGAATGAGGGCGACTGTTTCACCGTTGTCCATCAGGGTTCTGATGTCGTCAGTGACTGAGATGAGGGCGGTTTCAGTGCTGTGGTTGGTTCGGAATCCGGTTTGTGAGGGGTCGAGCAGGTTGTTGTCTTCCAGGAAGGTGGTCAGCTGTTTGTTGACGGTCTTCTCTATTACTTTGGCTGGGAAAGGCAGAAGAGCGATGGGGCGGAAGTATTTTAGGTCGCTCGGGTCAGCTGTAGGTTTCTTTAGTAGGGCGTTGACTTCGGCGTGTTTCCAGCATTCGGGGAAGGTAGCAGAAGAAAAAGAAGAGTTGATGACGGTCTGGAGGTGCGGGGCGATGATGTCGTCGGCTTTGTTAAAGATGAAGTGCGGGCAGGGGTCCGAAGGGGCGCCGGAGTGGATAGAGTTCATGATGGATTTGGTTTCTTCCGTGTTGATGTGGGACCAGTTGTTGAGGGTGATGGCCGTGGATGCCGGTTCGGTGGTGTATGGTTGGGTCTGGTGTCCGAAGCTGTCGTGGAGGTCGCTAATCTTGCGATGGAAGAAAGTGGCGAGGGATTCGCACAGATCCTGTGAGGGCGTGACGGCGTTGGCGTTAGCGCTGGGGTTGGAGAACTCCTTGACGATGCTGAAGAGTTCTCTGCTGTTGTGTCTGTTTTTGTCCAGTCTGTCGGTGAAAAAGTTCCTTTTGGCAGCGCGGATCAGGTGGTGGTGTTCGCGGGTAGCGTTCTTGAGGGCGGTCTTGTTGTCAGCGGTGCGGTCCTTGCGCCAGGCTTTCTCAAGGGCGCGACAAGTTTTCTTTGATTCTTTGAGGGTGTCAGAGAACCAGAGAGGTTTTTTGGTGTTGGTCTGTCGATGCGTGCGTTTGAGGGGAGCAAGGATGTCTGCGCAGTTGGAGATCCAGTTTGTGAGGTTGAGGGCTGCGTCGTTGGGGTCGGTGGTGAGGGTGGGTTGGTTGGCGGCGAGTGCGGAGAAGAGTTGCTCTTCGGGGATCTTGTTCCACTGTCGACGAGGGATGGGTTGGGTGTGGAGGTGGCGGCCCAGAGTGCTTCATCCTGTTAAGGACAGACGGAGTGGATGCATGTCTCCACTGGTTCTGGAGGGGGACTGGTGCCCAGAGTGCTTCATCCTGTGCAGGACAGACGGAGTGGATGCATGTCTCCACTGGTTTTGGAGGGGGACTGGTGCCCAGAGTGCTTCATCCTGTTAAGGACAGACGGAGTGGATGCATGTCTCCACTGGTTCTGGAGAGGGACTGGTGCCCAGAGTGCTTCATCCTGTGCAGGACAGACAGAGTGGATGCATGTCTCCACTGGTTCTGGAGGGGGACTGGTGCCCAGAGTGCATCACTCTCCCCGTGACGGTCCCAGTTCCGTCACTGCCCCTGCCACTCATGGGCTAGCGGTGCTTGAGTTGGCGGTCCTTGCCCTGTTCAGCGGTCTTTGCCCTGTTCAGCGGTGCTTGAGTTTGCAGTTTCTGACCTGTTCAGCGGTGCTTGCCATGGCGGTCTTTGCCCTGTTCAGCGGTGCTTGCCCTGTTCAGCGGTGCTTGCCATGGCGGTCTTTGCCCTGTTCAGCGGTGCTTGTCCTGTTCAGCGGTGCTTGCCATGGCGGTCTTTGCCCTGTTCAGCTGTGCTTGCCCTGTTCAGCTGTGCTTGCCATGGCGGTCCTTCATTGCCCAGCTGGGCTGGGGCTGGCGGTCCTTCATTGGGCAGCTGGGCTGTGGCTGCCGGGGCCCTCCTGGGCAGCTGGGCTGTGGTTGGCGGTGGCCTCCTGGGCACTGACTCTGGTGGTGGCCTCCTGGCCGGTGACGATGGGGCTGCCCTCCTGGGCACTGACTTTGGCTGTGGTCTCCTGGCCAGTGACGACGGGGCTGGCCTCCTGGGCACTGACTCTGTCGGTGGCCTCCTGGCCAGTGACGATGGGGCTGCCCTCCTGGGCACTGACTCTGGGGGTGGCCTACTGGCCAGTGACGATGGGGCTGGCGGTGGCCTCCTGGGCAGCGGGGATGATGGCGGTCTTCTCTGCCATGCTGCTCTTCCCAGACTTTGGCGATTTTTTCTGCCCCTTCCCCACCTTGAGAGGAGTCACAGCTGAGTGGACACTCCCCCCGGGACCCTTGTGAGCGGGTTTGCTGGCTGGAGTCTTCCCCCACTCCCGCCGGGCACTGTCCAACTTCTGGTGCTTCACAGGGGGGGGGACTGGCTGTGCTGGGGCTCCGTGTCACACTGGCTGTCCTGGTGGCCGGTGCACTCCACATACCTCTAACAGGCACCACTGGTACCGGAGATTTTTTGGCTGAGGTGCTAGTACGGGACCTATGAATTTGAAGGGGGGTGGGAAAGAGGTCAAGCTTGGTCAGGAAAGGTTTCTTAGGAGCACTGGGACGGGTAGATGGAGGGGGTCTGGGAGAGGAGGAAGAGGAGGTGGTTGTAGGAGGTGTAACTTTTGTGGCTTTGGGTACAGGTGCATGCGCTGGAGGCTGTCGTGAGGTGGATGTATGTTGGATGGGTGTGTGCCTGCGTTTGTGTACTTTGGGAGGTGGGCGTCACAGACACACTGGGAGAGGACACAGGGGACGTGTAAATGGTAGTGGGGGTGGTGAGTGCAGGTGAGCGGGGTGTGGTGGGTGGTGGTGGGTGTGCTGGTGCGGGACCTAGTGGCTGTAGTGGTAGTACATGCAGGTGAGAGTGTAGACGAGACTGGGAGGGAGGAGGGAGACGAGGAGGAGGGGGACACAGTGGAGACAGTGGGTGTTCCTGTGTCTGTATGTGTGTGATGCTTGCATGAGTGCCTGTGGGATGTGTGGTGCTTATGTTTGCCTGAGCTTCCCTTGTGTGTTGACGTGTGTGCAGGCTGGTCTGATGGTGTGCTTGGGATAGGCTGGGGTACAGGGGATTGGGTCTGGGTGGAGGAAGTTGGAGGGGGGAGGCTAGAGACAAGGACAATGGCTGCCATCAGTGCTGAGGCTAGAGTTTGCAGGGTTCGATGAAGGGCAGCCTGACTAGAATGAATGCCCTCCAGGAATGCATTTGTGTGTTGCAATTCCCTTTCTACACCCTGGATGGCATTCAAAATGGTAGACTGCCCAACAGTGAGTGACCTGAGGAGGTCAATGGCCTCCTCACTGAGGGCAGCAGAGGTGACAGGGGCAGGGGCTGAGGTGCCTGGGGTGAAGGTGATGCCCACCCTCCTGGGTGAGCGGGCACAGGGTGAAGGCTGAGGGGCTGCTGGGAGGGCGGTGTTGGTAGGGGGGGTGGTGGCTGTACCTGTAGAAGTGGGGGGCACAGATTTTGCCGCCACCACAAGGGAGCTCCCATCGGAGGACGAGTCCGTGTCGCTGGTTGCAGATCCTGTGACCGCCGTGAAGCTCCCCTCGCCCTCCGTCCCACTGGTGTATTCAGAGTCCGTGGTGTGGCCCTCCACGGCCATGTGGGATGCAGCTCCCTCGTGCTCTGGTGCCACTGTACCTCCGCCTGATGATGCTGATGCACACAAGAACAGGGAGACCACAAAAAGGGGGAATGACGACAGGAGATAGACAGGTAGAGTGCATGGCTTACCGTTGGCGGACAATACAGACACAGAATCCCCCTGCACTACGCCGCGCTGTTGGGCTCTACAGATGCAGTTCCTGGGATATGGCCAACATGGCTATGGTGGACATCTGCACACATAGATGACACAGGGGCATGGATACCTGTACTTGGCACTCTATAGACGTGGGGTGGAGTGCCACATGGCCTGCAATACGGAGGGGCCTAGCCTACGGAACTCGCCCTTGCCTAGGGGAACCCACAGCCCTCCTCCCCCACCAAGACACCTTCACTGCACTCAAAGTCCGTAGAATGATGTTGTTCTCACCCCCTTGTGTCTGCTGTGATGCCCTCAAGCGCCCATCCAACTCAGGGTAGGCCACCGCCAGGATCCGGAACATCAGGGGGTTCATGGTACAATGGGCACCCCTCCCACGTTGGGAGGCCATCCCCAGCTGAGTCTCTGCCGTCTTCTTGCTCCAGCGATGTCCTCCCATCTTTTCCGGCAGTGGGTGCTCCGTCTGTGGTGGACCCCCAGGGTCCAGACGTCCTTGGCGATGGCACGCCAAATATCCTTCTTCTGGTGGGCGCTGACCTACATGACATGTACAGGGGAAGAAGAGAAGTCATTACCAACTGCACCGTCAAAATGAGTGGCCCACATCCTTACCCTTGCCATGTGGCACATGCATTCACAGTCCTTCATGCACGCAGAACTGTGTCCCCTTCCTTCTTACATCCAGCCCTCTCCACTCAGGCATAGCCCATACAACGTGCTCCCTGTGTACTTACCTGTTGGTCTGGAGGACCGCAGAGTAGCGTGTACTGGGGGAGGACCCCGTCCACGAGCTTCTCCAACTCCTGTGCAGTGAAGGCAGGGTCCCTTTCCCCAGACGCACGAGCCATTGTCTCTTCCAGACCGAGGTCACAGCAGCACTTGCAGTGTAGGTCCTCTCCTGTCGAAGATCAGGTATTGACTGATTGAACAGATAGAAAATGGCGGTCACGTCCGCGGCGGTGACGTCCGCGGCGGTGTGTATCATCACCGCCGGCGCACTTCGTCATTGGCTCCTGGGACCCATAGGGTCCAATGTTAACCAATGCAGCATTGCGCCGCGGTCTTTGACCGCCTACCGCGACGGTGTACAACGCCAGCACAGTTACCTCACATCCCATTGTCCCAGTTTAGAGGTCAGACAGCCGCCATTTCAGGGGCCCACATGGCTTCATTTTCAACTGCGTCACACATACCTAGGCCTAGACTCAACAGACATACAAACAATTTTTTGGATTATGTTTCGTGTTCTGTGTAGACTGTGGGTACATACCTCTGAGTTGTTTGACTCTGTGGTCGCTGTTGTCCTTCCTAGGCACCGTCCGCTGGGACATGTGAGGAGATGGCGGAATCCGCCGGTGTACCGACCGCTGGTGGACCTGTTGACAATGGAGGAGCGACATTTAATCATCACCTAAAGGTTTGACCGTGCCACAATCCAGGAACTGTGTACCCAGTTGGAGCCTGAACTGATGTCAGCAATACGCCATCCCACAGGGATCCCCCCTCAAGTGCAGGTGCTATCCGTGCTCCATTTCCTTGCAATTGGGTCATTTCAAACAACAGTGGCCATGGCATCAGGGATGTCCCAGCCTATGTTTTCCAACGTGTTGTCCAGAGTGTTGTCTGCCCTGCTGAAACACATGCGGAGCTACATCGTTTTCCCTCAGGTGGAGGATTTGGCTACAGTTAAAGGTGACTTCTATGCCCTTGGACATATCCCTAACATCATAGGTGCCATTGATGGGACCCACGTAGCTCTGGTCCCCCCCCACAGGAGTGAACAGGTGTACAGGAACCGGAAGAGTTATCATTCGATGAATGTACAGATGGTATGTTTGGCAGACCAGTACATCTCCCATGTAAATGCTATGTTCCCTGGCTCTGTGCATGACGCCTACATCCTGCGGAATAGCAGCATCCCTTATGTGATGGGTCAAATCCAGAGGCACCGGGTGTGGCCATTAGGGGACTCTGGTTACCCCAACCTGTCATGGCTACTGACCCCAGTGAGGAAACCCAGGACCAGGGCAGAGGAACGCTACAATGAGGCCCATGGGCGGACTAGGAGGGTGATCGAACGCACCTTCGGCCTCCTGAAGGCCAGGTTCAGGTGCCTCCATATAACAGGTGGTTCCCTATTCTACTCACCAAGGAAGGTGTGCCAGATCATCGTGGCCTACTGTATGCTTCACAATCTGGCCTTGCGACGACAGGTGCCTTTTCTGCAGGAGGATGGTCCAGGTGACGGTGTTGTGGCAGCTGTGGAGCCTGTGGACAGTGATGAGGAGGAAGCAGAGGAAGAAGACATTGACAACAGGGACTCTGTTATCCAGCAATATTTCCAGTGACACACAGGTGAGAACACATTCCTGCCTACTACAAGTACTTTTACACTTCTACCTCTATCCTGTCTGTCGATTTCAACCAGTATATGGTAACTGAGTTGTACATTTCCATTACGGTTTCACAGGTGTGGTTCCCAACATGTGTCAGCTGCTTACATTCCTCATGGACTTGAGATGGGTGACATAGGTATGTTGACATTACATTTGAGAACTGATTTTGTCACTGTCATTGCTAATACACATTTTCAAAATCACAGACTGACTCCAGATTGTTTTGTGCTTCAAGGGTGTTTATTGAAGTGCTAAATATTGGAGGGGGTGGTGAAATGGTGAGGGGTGATGGTGGAGGAATGTCCATGGCAGAGTCCAGTCTATTAGTCTCACAGGTGCACTGCCCATATGGGCATAGGAAGTGGAGCTGGGGCAGTTCCAATATGGACAGGGTTACAAAGTGGGACAGTGGGATGACAATCAGGGTGGTCTAATTTCTTGGCGGGGGTCTTGGCATCGTGCTCTGTCCATTTCCTGGATCTCAGGGACTGCTTGCAGGTGGTTCTCCGTCTGCAGGGGGTGGGGTGCTGGTGTGGTGGTCCTGTGGCTGTGCCTCCTGTCCACTAGCGCCGGCGGAGGTGGTGGGCAGTTCTTCGTCCATGCTAGTGTCAGGGGCCCCTTGGAGTGCCACAGTGTCCCTCCTGGTGTTAAGTATCTCCTTCAGCACCCCTACGAAGGTGCCCAGGGCGGTGCTGATGGTTATGAGTTCCTCCCTGAAGCCCAAATACTGTTCCTCCTGCAGGTGCTGGGTCTCCTGAAACTTGGCCAGTACCGTTGCCATCGTCTCCTGGGAGTGGTGGTATGCTCCCATGATGGAGGAGAGGGCCTCGTGGAGAGTGGGTTCCCTAGGCCTGTCTGCCCCCTGTCGCACAGCAGCCCTCCCAGTTCCCCTGTGTTCCTGGGCCTCCGTCCCCTGGACCGTGTGCCCACTACCACTGCCCCCAGGTCCCTGTTGTTATTGGGGTGGTGGGGGTATCCTGGGTTCCCTGTAGTGGTGGACACACAGCTGATTGACGTGTCCTGGGTACGGAGGTATGGGCCCACTGGGTCGGTGCTGTGCTGGTGTTACCAGAGGGTGGAAGGTCTGTGGTGGCCTGTGACTGGGTGTGGGGAACCGACTGTCCCGAGGCCCACGATGGTCCGGGCTGGTCATCTGGATCCAGTTGGACAGAGCTGCTGTCATCACTGTGGGCCTCTTCTGTGGGTGGGGTAGAGATGTCTGGACCCTCCTGTCTGGTGACGTTGGGTAGTGGTCTTGCAGGGGTGTAAAAGCATGATTATTGCATCTGTGTGTGTCATGGTGTGCAATGGGTGGGTGAGCGTGTACCCCAGTGCTAGCATTCCTGTGTGGGGGCTTGAGTGATGATGGTTGGGGGGGGTGTTATGGGTATGTGCAGTGGGCATGCTTTAGTGAGGGGTGTCCATGCTTTGTTGTGTCATGCAGGGCTTGGTGTTGGGATGGGTGTTTTTGTGTTAGTAGTACATATGTGAGGAGTTGGAGTGATAGAGGAGGGGGTGAGGGTGGGGGTCTGTGAAAGCATGCAGGTAGGGTGGGGGATATGATAGTTAAGATTTGACTTACCAGAGTCCATTCCTCCACCGACACCTCCGTGGCCCTCAGGATGCATAATGGCCAAGACCTGCTCCTCCCATGTTGTGAGTTGTGGGGGAGGAGGTGGGGGTCCGCCGCCAGTCCACTGTACCGCAATGTTGTGCCTGGAGACCATGGAACGCACCTTCCCCCGTAGGTCGCTCCACCTCTTCCTGATGTCCTCCCGATTTCTTGGATGCTGTCCCTCTGCGTTGACCCTGTCGACTATTCTTCACCATAGCTCCATCTTCCTAGCTATGGAGGTGTGCTGCACCTGTGATCCAAATAGCTGTGGCTCTACCCGTACGATTTCCTCCACCATGACCCTGAGCTCTTCCTCCGAGAACCTGGGGTGTCTTTGCCGTGCTATGGGGTGGTGTAGGTGATGTGTGGGGTGGTGTGTGTGGTGATGAGTGTGGTGATATGTAGTGGTGTGTGGTGTTTTGTGCGTGGATGTAGTGTGGGTGATGGTGTTGTGTGCCTCTGTGTGGTGGGGTTGTCTATGCTGTTCTGTCTCTCTGGCCTTCATCTAAATTTTTGGTCGTAGGGGTTTGTGGGTGATGTGGGTGTATGTTTTATATAGTATTGATTGTGTGGGAGTGGTGTGTGTATGTGTATCAGGTGTGTGTATTTCAAATTGTCCAATGTGGCGGTGTTTTGGAGATGTGTGTGTATTTTGAGCGCGGCAGTGTGTACCGCCAATGGAATACCGCGGTTGAAAGACCGCCGCGTGGATTCGTGGGTCGTGATAGCATGGGTGTGTTTCTGATGGCGTGACAATGGAGTTTTTGTTTTTGCCAGTTTATCACTGACCTTTGGTGTGGCGGACTTGTGTGGGTGTCTGAATTTTGGCGGATTCCGAGCTGTGGGTCATAATAGCTGTGGCGGAATTCCGCGGCCGGAGCGGTGTATTTGCGGTCTTCTGCACGGCGGTAAGCGGCTTTTACTGCCAATGTTGTAATGACCCCCTTACTTACTAATCTAACTAATGCAAGTGCTGATTTGAAAGAATTGAAAGAACCAGGTGTGTGGGAAAAAGTTGGCAAAGGGTTTGCTTCAGTGGGAAATTGGCTTAATAATATTTGGAATGGGGTACTATTAAAACTCATACAGGGAATATTAATTGTAATAGCGTGTATACTGAGGATATGGGGATAATGTAAATTGTGTCAAAGGATTACATTGAAAAGGTCTAAAAATAATCAGAGGAGGGAAGAACGAAACAGGGAAAGAATCTTTAGAGAAAATTTGAGAAGAGGGCAAAATGTTGAAGAAAGCGAGCTATAAAATCTGTAGGGGGTAAAAAAAATAGTTTGGTGACATATTTAGTCATCAGAGGAGGGCTTGTTAAGGCAAATGTCTTAATTTGAAATTTATTAATGAATGTTTATCTGTTCTGAATAATGAATTTGGTAGAAAATGAATAACGTAACAAATTAATGTGCACATTTGAAATTGTGACCTCGGAGCATGTCCACCAGTATTTACGAATTGTACTAAATGAGTGATTAACATACATGAAATATTGAAAATATATTAGATTAATGTAGTAATATGTCATATTGAGAGTTATAACCTATGTTCTGTATAATTGTAGGCCTTAACTTAGCGAGTGTCTTGGCCTAGTCTTTCCTAGCCTCATCTAGAAAGCTGAATTTCTTAACGTCTAATGCAAAATGCTGACAAAATTAACTGACCGTGAAATGCTCATTGTTTTAATAAAATGCTTAACTGGAGCTTCTGTGAGAACCGACGGACAGGAGATGATGTCTAGTAAGGCAACTAATAATGTGTAACGTGCACGAGATGTACTTTCCCAGGACTCGAACAATGAAGACACTGACTGGCGAAGAAGATGCAACATTTTTGATACCTGATGAGCCGGATGATGAGAACATCGTAAAGCTGACCAATCAACGACATGTGAACTGTGAAATAATAGAATTCATAGCTAGAATACATAGACACTATTGGTCAAGATAACAACATATGACTAATTGACTAATTGGAAATTGGGGGAAGTTTGGGTGACTTTGATAAAACAACGTGACAGAGAGAAGAGAGTTCAGATGTTAGGGGAGCGAGACTGCAAGGTCGTAGAGGTAATTCGAGATTCTGTCATTGGGCTCATACTCCCCGAATGAGAGCCTCATGTGATGCTGATGGACTGATGACCTGAGGACGAAGACTGACTCTGTTGCTGACCCATTCCGTGGATAGGTAGATATGACAATGTGACTGAAACACATCACTGTGCCTTTCCTTTCTAGGTACCAACTGCGTTGTCTAAATAGTGATCTTAGTTAGATGTTTTTTTCTAAATTCTTGTTTTCCAAATTGTTTTGCAAGAAGCCCCACAGGCTGATGCTAATCTGGGTTAGATGAGTCAGTCAGTCATAAATTCCTTTATTTGGCTTAAGCCTTAAAAGTATAAAAACTATGAATTGTACAAAATTCATTATAAAAAAAATTCAATCCCATAAACAGTTAATTATACAAAGTTCATTAAAAATTTCTTATTACATCATGCAATCACATACACAATTCTTAATTAATTCTAATTCTTATCAACCAACTCTATTTACATAATTCATTAAATTATTCTAACATTAAATAAATTGAATTTTCCTACTAATCCTTCAAGGTACAACATGCCCACCAAGTTGTCCCACATGTGATTCTAATAAGACTTGAATCCTTGCAGTTTCATAAAGTGCAATTTTCAATATGAGGTGCTCTATATTTGCTTCACGCCTCACTATAACGTGGCAAATTTTCTATATTACCATCAGCCAATATAATTTTAAAATAATGAATTTACTTTTTAGACTCCTCATTCACCTTTGCTACCTACATTACACCGGGCCCTATAAATCCAGTTAAAACCGCTCTTAATCCAATGAAAAATTGGCCTAGCGCACAAGTTACATTCAGAAACCTCATGTTGACTAGTAACTTGAGTGCTTGATCCCGATTAATAATATTATACTCCTTAAAAATTGGGCTTAAAAACTTCCTACGCACTTCTAAAAGCAAATAACAATCCAAAAGTAGATGTTGCGTGCTACATTTCTGCAGTAAACCACAAGTACAAAGGCCCTGGGTGTTCTTAAGAAATGCTTTTACTTTGGGATCCCTATAACCTGGGTTTAACCCAATTCTGAACCGTAACACTGACTCCCATATTTATAGTTTTTTAGCGCCGCATTTGCGCCGCTTTTGACACAAAAACGGCGCAAACGTGCAAAATACAATTGGATTTTGCAAGTTTGCGCCTTTTTGCGTCAAAAAGCGACGCAAATGCGGCGCTAAAAAAGTATAAATATTGGCGTGAGTCCCTTAATCTTGGGTTAGGTAGAGCCTCTATATAGGGGACATTTTCCGGATTCCTCCATCCACCCACCATAGCCTGGGTTGAGATTTTACACTCCAGGTACTTCAGATCTATTTCTCTTGCCCTTTCCTTCACCATTATTCATAGGTTCTGTTTCGGAATTTGTTCTTCACACCACTGGTTGCTGGGTACGCCCAAGAGGACGAAAGTCTTTTCTAACAGTCCTCCCATTTGTAACGCCCAGTATAACTCACTTGTTATTTTTTCTTTTTTACACATCCTCGCAATCTTACAAATCCCCTCATCTCTTATGCCTGGCCAGAACTTCAGTGCGGCTTGCAGTCCCCGGTAAGTCCATGCCGTTGTTTGACATTCTGCTCTTATAGCTTGTAGCATACTTGAAGGAGGCAGCAATAGCATTCTGCCTTCTTCTGCCTCCCAATTTAATTTCCCTGAAAATGTTAGAACTTCTACCCCATATTGAAACTGGGGGTGTACCATAGCATTAAAAACAGAGATAACCGGCTGGAGGGAAGGTCCCACATATTTACTACTAAATTGTCTCAATCCCCAAACCGATGATAGTGCTTTATTTTTTAGGACTTCAATATGATCTTTCCATCTCAAATCTGAATCGAACCACATGCCTAAATATTTCTATTTTTTTACCTTCTCTATTTTTTTTCCCTCCTAGAAGGTAAGTAAATGCGCTCTTTTCTTTCCCTATTGACATTATTTTCGTTTTATCCTTATTTACTACAATTTTTTTCCTTTGGCAATAGGAATAAAACACCTCCAATTTCCTTTGTAGCCCAAGCTGCATCATATCCATTATTACTAAGGGGGTTATTACAACTTTGGAGGAGGTGTTAATACGTCCCAAAGGTGACGGTAAAGTGACGGATATACCACCAGCCGTATTACAAGTCCATTATATCCTATGGAACTCGTAATACGGCTGGTGGTATATCAGTCACATTTGGGACGGATTAACACCTCCTCCAAAGTTGTAATAACCCCCTAAGTCATCAGCATATAGTAAATAGGAAACATGCACTCCATCCATTTTTGGGCATAGGCCTTTAACCTCCTTCAGCAGCCCTGGCAAGTCTGACAGAAATAATGTAAATAATATTGGGGCCAACACACAACCTTGGCGAAGTCCATTTTTTATAGGGATCTTTTTTGAGTGAACCACTCCTATCTAAACTTACTTGGGCTTAATTTTGTGTATGCAGACCCTGAAGGAGAAATAATAAATCTGAACCGATCTCTAACTGTTTTAGCATATCTCACAATAGTTTCCTGTCTACCAAATCAAATGCGGCACGAAAATCAACAAAACAGCAAAACAGGCTTCCTCGCATTTCAATTGACTTTTTTGCTAATGACCCCAGATGAAAACAGTAGTCAATTGTCGAGTGCCCTTCTTTAAACCCGCCTTGTTCTACTGGTATCAGGTCATTTTCCTCTGCCCGTTCTTTAATCAATCCCAGCAGTATCTTTGTAAATACCTTTTCGCCTACTTCTAGTAGGCTTATCAGACGGTAATTTTTTGGTTGTGTATGGTCCTCCTTTTTGTGAATCGGTCTTATCACAGCACCCTTCCAATTCTCTGGGAAACACCCACAATCAAGAATTTTATGAAATGTAGTATGAAAACATTTGACCCACCAATCAATGTGTTTTCTTATTATTAATGCTGGTTAGTTTAAGTGCTACAGTAGTTTCTTTTATCTTTTATGGAGCAAAAGCTAGTCTCAAGTCCTCACCAATCTTCCTAGTAGCTCCATATTCTTCCTCAGTGTCGGAACCTTTACATACAGTAGACAAATATTTATATCAGTCCTCTTCTCCAATCAGACGTCGCATAGTTCCTGACATTTTCCTCTTCCTTACCAGCTGCCAAAAGCCCCTGATATTCCGTATGCTGATCATCTCAATCATTGTATCCGAATTCTTCTTAATATATGCCTGTTTCCTCTGTCTTACGATTATTTTATAACTTTGTTTTGCCTGACAAAGCTTCTCTTCTATATCCACTGAACGTCTTTTCTTATATTCCCTTTCAAATCTTTGCACCTTTCGCTTTTTACAGCTGCACTCCCAATTAAACCATCTATTGCTATTATTATTCTTATATGCTTCTCCCTTCATCTTTCCCTCTTGCGATATTTTTAATTTAGTTTTCAAGCAGTCAACCATTAGCGCAATACCTCTATTATAACCTTTGAACATGTCCTTTGGATCTTCTTCCATTTAAAATGTGGATAGTTTACTATCAGTTCATTATGCGCTTCCAAACTACTTTCTGTAAGTCGGGTCGTTATCCTGCGAGGGTACTCAACCTGCGCTACCAGCGCCTTTTCTCTTTCTTTTAGATTTTTATCGAATTGTTAAACAAAGTGGCCAATGGTCACTGCCCTCTAGATACCCAACTCCGAAGTCCAACATTTCTCCAAAAAAACAGGTATTTATGAACGCATAATCAATAGGGCATGCCTGATTGCCTATACCAAAGGTCTGCTTTGCCGGGTGATCCATATTCATAAGTCCGTTTAAACAGAACATACCTAGTGAACCTAAAATTCTTACTAAGGCCAAATCACAGACGGAACATTCTACATTTGGGAAAATGCTATTTGGGATTTGTGCAGCTACTAGTAGTTCCTTGTACAATTTATCACTACTTTTGGGGTCAAGTTTGTGATTAAAATCACCCAGCATTAGAGTCACATATCCTACTTTACAAATACATAGTAATTCCAAATCTTCCTCAAATAGACCCCGCTGTATGTCATAATCATGCATATACCCCGGTTGTATATTCACATTAATTATCATAAGCTGTTTCGAACCTCCTATTGTATTGTAAAGATCTACATGACCTGCCAATAACCAGTGACATTTAGTTTTTATTTCTGTGAACTTATTCGCTATTCTAGTTGAGGCTAAGGTTATGAGGCCCCCGGACGGGCGGCCTAACCCTTGCAGTGTTGCTCCCCTAAAAAGCCTCATAAAACCGTCTACTGGTTCAGGTTCCTCTCACAGCCAAGTTTCCTGGAGACATACTTTTCTAGCTCTCCTTTAAATAGGTCTTGTTTTAAATGTTTTTTATAACCTCCCAAATTCCAGGAAAAAATCAAATGGCTGCGCGCGTGGCTTAATTCCTAGTCCACATCATTCAATTCTCCCCCACTGTAATCATCAAGGGGCTCAGAACGATTCCTCCACTGTGATTCATTATACTCAGTAACTACAGTTACGCTTAGACTGCCATTATTTCAATCCACACACATTCTTTGATTTTTATTAGGTAACAAATTACACTGCACTTGATTTGGGCGCAAGCCTGCATGGCACCTGAGGGCTCTACTGATTCGTACCTCACCCTCTAGCTCACTTTGTTGCACTAGTCTTATACCCTCCTTTATTAGCTCTGCCTCTGCTTGCAGTACTAATTGTCTGATTCATTCAGAATAGAAGAGTACTTTGGTCATCTCTTCCCCCTCCAAGTTTTGCATAAATCCTATTTGCTTTAAATCTTCTGACTCAATCTCTCATAAGCTTGGACACAAAGCCATAACTCCCAAAAGGTGTGTGCGATTCAAGGGTTTTAACTTCCTTTGCCGTTTCCTCCCAATCTCTCTTCCCCCGGGCTCCAAATATATCCACCTACATTTACTTCTACTGGGACTATCCATCTCCCTATTTTTCCCTGGGCCGTTAGGTGAAAACAAAACCCTGCACTTCACTGGGGAAATGGGCTTATCTAATTCTCTACTTCCCCTACTTCTTACTAATCTCTTAATGTTGTACTCTCCCTCTAGTAGTGGGCTTACCCCTCTATCTTCCCATTCTCCCATTGCCACTCCTTGGTTACCCTTCTTTCTTTCTCCTCGCTGACTATCTTCTCCATAGGACATGCTAGGAACGTTTTGTGACGTGGCCCCTTGCTCTGGGGCTACTACTTCCCACCCTTGGTCAGTTCTTAAGTTATTAACCTGGTCTGCCTGCGCTATCTCTCCCTCGCTTACTACTAATGTTCTACTTCTAACGTTTCCTAACTTTCTTCGCATTCTACATTGGAGTTTGTTGAGGGGTCTGTTGAGGGGTCTATGGGATCCATATCCCCTTCTCCTCCATCTACGATTCCTCTTTATCACCAACATTGGTTGTTTGGAGACATATACTGAGGATTGACTTGTTGTCTGTTTTAAGGCTGTTTCCCCTCCTTCTCTATTTTGTTCGAGGGTATCTGTTTCTTGATCCTTTTTTCCCAGTACAGGTCGTACTAGCGCTGGCATACTACAATTGATATATTTCAACTCCTCTGTTATCACCTGTAATTGGTGTTTATGTACTGTAGGAAGTTGGCTCTGTATATACTATTTCAAAGTAAGAAATAGTGTGCACAGAGTCCAAGGTTTCCCTTAGAGGTAAGATAGTGGCAAAAATAGATAATTCTAATGCTCTATTTTGTGGTAGTGTGGTCGAGCAGTAGGCTTATCAGAGGGTAGTGTTAAGCATTTGTTGTATACACACAGGCAATAAATGAGGAACACACACTCAAAGACTTACTCCAGGTCAATAGGTTTTTATATTGAAAAATATATTTTCTTAATTTATTTTAAGAATCACATGTTCAAAATTTACATTCAACACTTTAAATGCAAGGTACATCATTTAGATACTTTAGGAACTTTGAATGAACACAATATCATGTACAGTCTTTGTAAAAATGGCAATAAGCTATTTCAAAAGTGGACACAGTGCAAAAATCAACAGTTCTTGGGGGAGTACCAGGGGGAGGTAAGTAAAGGTTAGTTTTGAAGGTAAGTAAAACACTTACAAGTCGCAAAGTTGGGGCATAGGCAGCCCACCGTTGGGGGTTCAAGGCAATCCTAAAGTTACCACACCAGCAGCTCAGGGCCGGTCAGGTGTAGAGGTCAAAGAGGTGCCCAAAACACATAGGCTTCTATGAAGAACAGGGGTGCCCCGGTTCCAGTCTGCCAGCAGGTAAGTACCCGCGTCCTCGGGGGCAGACCAGGGGGGGTTTTGTAGGGCACCGGAGGGGACACAAGAAGGCACAGAAGGTACACCCTCAGCGGCACAGGGGCGGCCAGGTGCAGTGTACAAACAGGCATCATATTTTGTATAGGAAATAATGGAGAGACCCAGGGGTCACTTCAACGATGCAGGCAGGCACAGGGGAGGCTCCTTGGGGCAGCCACCACCTGGGCTAGGCAGAGGGTTGCCTGGGGGTCGCTCTTGCGCTGGAGTTCGGTTCCTTCAGGTCCTGGGGGCTGCGGGTGCAGTTTTGGTTCCAGGCGTCGGGTCCCTTGTTACAGGCAGTCGCGGTCAGGGGGAGCCTCTGGATTCTCTCTGCAGGCGTCACTGTTGAGGCTCAGGGGGGTTGTCTCTGGTTACTCACGGGCTCGCAGGCGCCAGGGAGTCCTCCCTGAGGTGTTGGTTTTCTGCAGGTCGAGCCGGGGGCGTCGGTGCAGAGTGGGAAGTCTCACGCTTCCGGTGGGAAACGTGAAGTCTTTAAAGTTGCTTCTTTGTTGCAAAGAAGTTGCAGGTTTTTAAATAGGGCTGCTGTTTAAGAGAGTTTCTTGGTCCTTGGGTGCAGGGCAGTCCTCCGAGGCTTCAGATGTCGCTGGTCGCTGCAGGATGCGTCGCAGCCTGCAGTTTTCTTCGAAGTTAGGAGACAGGCCGGTAGGGCTCGGGCCAAGGCAGTTGTCGTCTCCGTCTTCTCTGCAGGGCTTCAGGTCAGCAGTCCTTCTTCTTGTTAAGGTTGCAGGAATCTAGTTTCCTAGGTTCTGGGGAGCCCCTAAATACTGAACTTAGGGGTGTGTTTAGGCCTGGGAGGGCAGTAGCCAACGGCTACTGTCTTGGAGGGTGGCTACACCCTCTTTGTGCCTTCTCCCTGTGGGGAGGGGGGCACATTCCTAATCCTATTGGGGGAATCCTCCACTCTCAAGATGGAGGATTTCTAAAAGCAGGAGTCACCTCAGCTCAGGTCACCTTAGGGGTTGTCCTGACTGGTGAGTGGCTCCTCCTTGTTTTTCTAATTATCTCCTCCAGCCTTGCCGCCAAAAGTAGGGGCAGTGGCTGGAGGGGCGGGCATCTCCACTAGCTGGGATGCCCTGTGGTGCTGTAACAAAAAAGGCTGAGCCTTTGAGGCTCACTGCCAGGTGTTTCAGTTCCTGCAGGGGGAGGTGAGAAGCACCTCTACCCAGTACAGGCTTTGCTCCTGGCCACAAAGTGACAAAGGCACTCTCCCCATGTGGCCAGCAACATGTCTGGTGTGTGGCAGGCTGGCAGAAACTAGTCAGCCTACACTGGAAGTCGGGTTGGTATTCAGTGGGCACTTCTAAGGTGCCCTCTGGGTGTATGTTACAATAAATTGCATACTGGCATCAGTGTGCATTTATTGTGCTGAGGAGTTTGATACCAAACTTCCCAGTTTTCAGTGTAGCCATTATGGAACGGTGGAGTTCGTGTTTGACAAACTCCCAGACCATATACTTTTATGGCTACCCTGCACTTACAATGTCTAAGGTTTTTCTTAGACACTGTAGGGGCATGGTGCTCATGCACATATGCCCTCACCACTGGTATAGTGCACCCTACCTTAGGGCTGTAAGGCCTGCTAGAGGGGTGACTTGCCTATGCCACAGGCAGTGGGAGGTTGGCATGGCACTATGAGGGGAGTGCCATGTCGACTTAGTCATTTTCTCCCCACCAGCACACAGAAGCTGTGAGGCAGTGTGCATGTGCTGAGTGAGGTTTCCCCATGGTGTCATAAGACATGCTGCAGCCCTTAGATACCTTCCCTGGCATCAGGTCCCTTGGTACCAGAGGTACCAGTTACAAGGGACTTACCTGAGTGCCAGCGTTGTGCCAATTGTGGAGACAAAGGTACAGTTTAGGGAAAGAACACTGGTGCTGGGGCCTGGTTAGCAGGGTCCAAGCACACTTTCAAATCATAACTTAGCATCAGCAAAGGCAAAAAGTCAGGGGGTAACCATGCCAAGGAGGCATTTCCTTACACAACCCCCCCCCCAAATGAAAGAGGATGAGACTAACCTTTTTCAAGAGAGTCTTCATTTTCTGAGTAGAAGAACCTGGAAAGGCCATCTGCATTGACATGGGCAGTCTCAGGTCTGTGTTCCACTATAAAGTCCATTCCCTGTAGGGATATGGACGACCTCAACAGTTTGGGGTTTTCTCCTTTCATTTGCATCAGCCATCTGAGAGGTCTGTGGTCAGTCTGAACTATAAAGTGAGTATCAAAGAGGTATGGTCTCAACTTCTTCAGGGACCAGACCACAGCAAAGGCCTCCCTCTCAATGGCATTCCAACGCTGCTCCCTGGGGAGTAACCTCCTGCTAATGAAAGCAACAGGCTGGTCAAGGCCATCATCAATTGTTTGGGACAGGACTGCTCCTATCCCATGTTCAGAGGCATCTGTCTGCATAATGAACTGCTTAGAGTAATCTGGAGCTTTTAGAACTGGTGCTGTGCACATAGCTTGTTTCAGGGTGTCAAAGGCCTGCTGACATTCCACGGTCCAGTTAACTTTTTTGGGCATTTTCTTGGAGGTAAGTTTTGTAAGGGGTGTCACTATTGATCCATATCCCTTCACAAACCTCCTATAGTACCCAGTCAAGCCAAGGAATGCCCTGACTTGAGAGTTTTTGGAGCTACCCAGTCCAGAATAGTCTGGATTTTGGGTTGGAGTGGCTGAACTTGGCCTCCACCAACAAGGTGTCCCAAGTAAACCACAGTACCCTGCCCTATCTGACATTTAGATGCCTTGATAGAGAGGCCTGCTGCTTGCAGGGCCTGCAAAACCTTCTTCAGGTGGACCAGGTGATCCTGCCAGTTGGAGCTAAAGACAGCAATATCATCAAGATAAGCTGCACTAAAGGACTCCAAGCCAGCAAGGACTTGATTCACCAACCTTTGGAAGGTGGCAGGGGCATTCTTTAACCCAAAGGGCATCACAGTAAACTGGTAGTGCCCATCAGTGGTAGAGAATGCAGTTTTCTCTTTTGCTGCTGGTGCCATTTTTATTTGCCAGTACCCTGCTGTCAAGTCAAAGGTACTCAAGTATTTGGCAGCACCCAATTTGTCAATTAACTCATCTGCCCCTGGAATGGGATGAGCATCTGTCTTGGTGACAGAATTAAGCCCTTTGTAGTCCACACAGAACGTCATCTCTCTCTTGCCATCTTTTGTGTGAGGTTTGGGGACTAAGACCACTGGGCTAGCCCAGGGATTGTCAGGGTGCTCAATTACTCCCAACTCCAGCATCTTGTGGACTTCCACTTTGATGCTTTCCTTAATTTTATCATACTGTCTAAAAATGTTGTTTTTGACAGGCATGCTGTCCCCTGTGTCCACATCATGGGTACACAGGTGTGTCTGACCAGGGGTTAGGGAAAAGAGCTCAGCAAACTGCTGGAGGACTTGCCTGCAGTCAGCTTTCTGTTGGCCAGAGGGGGTGTCTGAGTAGACCACTCCATCTACTGAGCCATCTTTAGGGTCAGAGGAGAGGAGATCAGGGAGAGGTTCACTCTCAGCTTCCTAGTCCTCATCTGTAACCATTAACATGTTTACATCTGCCCTGTCATGAAAGAGTTTGAGGCGGTTCACATGGATCACCCTTTTGGGGGTCCTGCTAGTGCCTAGGTCTACCAGGTAGGTGACCTGACTCTTTATCTCTAGCACTGGGTAAGGGCCACTCCATCTGTCCTGAAGTGCCCTGGAGCCACAGGCTCCAGATCCCAGACTTTCTGCTCTGGCTGAAACTCAACCATAGCAGCCTTTTGGTCATACTACATCTTCTGGAGTTGTTGGCTGGCCTCAAGGTTTTTGCTTGCCTTTTCCATGTACTCTGCCATCCTTGAACGTAGGCCTAGTACATAGTCCACCACATCTTGTTTAGGCTCATGGAGAGGTCTCTCCCAGCCTTCTTTTACAAGAGCTAGTGGTCCCCTGACAGGATGGCCAAACAGAAGTTCAAAGGGGGAAAACCCTACTCCCTTCTGAGGCACCTCTCTGTAGGCGAAAAGCAGGCATGGCAAGAGGACATCACATCTCCTTTTGAGTTTTTCAGGGAGCCCCATGATCATGCCCTTCAATGTCTTGTTAAATCTTTCTACAAGACCATTGGTTTGTGGATGGTATGGTGTGGTGAATTTGTAAGTCACCCCACACTCATTCCACATATGTTTTAGGTAAGCTGACATGGAGTTGGTACCTCTGTCAGAAACCACCTCCTTAGGAAATCCCACTCTGGTAAAAATACCAATGAGTGCTTTTGCTACTGCAGGGGCAGTAGTGGACCTAAGGAGAATTGCTTCAGGGTACCTAGTAGCATGATCCACTACTACTAGGATATACTGATTCCCTGATGCTGTGGGAGGTTCAAGTGGACCCACTATACCCACTCCCACTCTTTCAAAGGGGACCCCTGTAAGGAAATGCCTCCTTGACATGGTTACCCCCTGACTTTTTGCCTTTGCTGATGCTATGTTTTGAATTGAAAGTGTGCTGAGGCCTGCTAACCAGGCCCCAGCACCAGTGTTCTTTCCCTAACCTGTACTTTTGCTTTCACAATTGGCACACCCTGGCATCCAGGTAAGTCCCTTGTAACTGGTACCCCTGGTACCAAGGGCCCTGATGCCAGGCAAGGTCTCTAAGGGCTGCAGCATATCTTATGCCACCCTGGGGACCCCTCACTCAGCACAGACACACTGCTTGCCAGCTTGTGTGTGCTGGTGAGGACAAAACGAATAAGTCGACATGGCACTCCCCTCAGGGTGCCATGCCAACCTCACACTGCCTATGCAGTATAGATAAGTCACCCCTCTAGCAGGCCTTACAGCCCTAAGGCAGGGTGCACTATACCATAGGTGAGGGCACCAGTGCATGAGCACTGTGCCCCTACAGTATCTAAGCAAAACCTTAGACATTGTAAGTGCAGGGTAGCCATAAGAGTATATGGTCTGGGAGTCTGTCAGACACGAACTCCACAGCACCATAATGGCTACACAGAAAACTGGGAAGTTTGGTATCAAACTTCTCAGCACAATAAATGCACACTGATGCCAGTGTACATTTTATTGCAAAATACACCCCAGAGGGCACCTTAGAGGTGCCCCCTGAAACCTTAACCAACTACCCGTGTAGGCTGACTGGTTTTAGCAGCCTGCCACACTCGAGACATGTTGCTGGCCACATGGGGAGAGTGCCTTTGTCACTCTGTGGCTAGTAACAAAGCCTGCACTGGGTGGAGATGCTATCACCTCCCCCAGGCAGGAGCTGTAACACCTGGTGGTGAGCCTCAAAGGCTTACCCCCTTTGTTCCAGCACCACAGGGCACTCCAGCTAGTGGAGTTGCCCGCCCCCTCCGGCCACAGCCCCACTTTTGGTGGCAAGGCCGGAGGAAATAATGAGAATAACAAGGAGGAGTCACTGGCCAGTCAGGACAGCCCCTAAGGTGTCCTGAGCTGAGGTGACTCTAACTTTTAGAAATCCTCCATCTTGCAGATGGAGGATTCCCCCAATAGGGATAGGAATGTGACCCCCTCCCCTTGGGAGGAGGCACAAAGAGGGTGTACCCACCCTCAGGGCTAGTAGCCATTGGCTACTAACCCCCCAGACCTAAACACGCCCTTAAATTTAGTATTTAAGGGCTCCCCAGAACCTAGCAACTCAGATTCCTGCAACCTAAGAAGAAGAGGACTGCTGAGCTGAAAAACCCTGCAGAGAAGACGGAGACACCAACTGCCTTGGCCCCAGCTCTACCGGCCTGTCTCCCCCCTTCGGAAGAAAACTGCTCCAGCGACGCTTTCCCCAGGACCAGCGACCTCTGAATCCTCAGAGGACTGCCCTGCTCTAAAAGGACCAAGAAACTCCCGAGAACAGCGGCCCTGTTCACCCAAGACTGCAACTTTGTTTCTAAAGGAGCAACTTAAAGGCAACAGCATTTCCCGCCAGAAGCGTGAGACTTGCAACCCTGCACCCGGCGACCCCGACTCGACTGGTGGAGAAACAACACTTCAGGGAGGACCCTCCGGCGACTCCGAGACTGTGAGTAACCAAAGTTATCCCCCCTGAGCCCCCACAGCGACGCCTGCAGAGGGAATCCCGAGGCTTCCCCTGACCGCGACTGCCTGACTCCCAGATCCCGACGCCTGGAAAAGACCCTGCACCCGCAGCGCCCAGGACTTGAAAGATCGGAACTCCAGTGCAGGAGTGACCCCCAGGAGGCCCTCTCCCTTGCCCAGGTGGTGGCTACCCCGAGGAGCCCCCCCCTTGCCTGCCTGCATCGCTGAAGAGACCCCTTGGTCTCCCATTGATTCCTATTACAAACCCGACGCTTGCTTGCACACTGCACCCGGCCGCCCCCGCGCTGCTGAGGGTGTACTTTCTGTGTGGACTTGTGTCCCCCCCGGTGCCCTACAAAACCCCCCTGGTCTGCCCTCCAAAGACGCGGGTACTTACCTGCTGGCAGACTGGAACCGGGGCACCCCCTTCTCCATTGAAGCCTATGTGTTTTGGGCACCACTTTGAACTCTGCACCTGAGCGGCCCTGAGCTGCTGGTGTGGTAACTTTGGGGTTGCTCTGAACCCCCAACGGTGGGCTACCTTGGACCCAAACTTGAACCCCGTAGGTGGTTTACTTACCTACATAAACTAACAAATACTTACCTCCCCCAGGAACTGTTGAAAATTGCACTGTCTAGTTTTAAAATAGCTATATGTGTTTTATTTGAAAAGTATATATGCTATTGTGATTATTCAAAGTTCCTAAAGTACTTACCTGCAATACCTTTCATGCAAAGTATTACATGTAGAATTTGAACCTGTGGTTCTTAAAATAAACTAAGAAAATATATTTTTCTATACAAAAACCTATTGGCCTGGAATTGTCTCTGAGTGTGTGTTCCTCATTTATTGCCTGTGTGTATGTACAACAAATGCTTATCACTACTCCTTTGATAAGCCTACTGCTCGACCACACTACCTCAAAATAGAGCATTAGTATTATCTCTTTTTGCCACTATCTTACCTCTAAGGGGAACCCTTGGACTCTGTGCATACTATTCCTTACTTTGAAATAGTGCATACAGAGCCAACATCCTACAACCCCCACCACTGGAAGAGGAATGAAGGGGGGCTTTGGGTGGCCACCTGTCTTACCTATGGCTTGACAGGTGTCACAGGAGGCACAAAACTCCTTCACCTTCTGGGACATATTGGGCCAATAGAAATGGTTGACTAACCTCTCCCATGTCTTGGTTTGTCCCAAATGCCCAGCAAGGGGAATGTGATGGGCTAAGGTCAGAATGAACTCCCTAAACTCCTGAGGCACTACCACTTTCCTAGTGGCACCAGGTTTTGGATCTCTTGCCTCAGTGTAAAGGAGTCCATCTTCCCAATAGACCCTGTGGGTTCCACTGACATTTCCTTTGGTTTCCTCAGCAGCTTGCTGCCTTAGGCCTTCAAGAGAGGGACAGGTTTCTTGCCTCTTGCACAGTTGTTCCCTTATGGGTCCCCCTGGGCCCAAGAGCTCAACCTGATAAGGTTCTAACTCCATAGGCTCAGTTCCTTCAGGGGATAGAACTTCTTCCTGGGAAGAGAGTTTCTGTTTATTTTTCTGTGCTGAAGCTGGTTCCCCAGTCTTCTTTCCTTTTATCTTGGAAGGTTGGGCCATTATTGCAGACTCCAATACTTCTTTTTCGCCCTGAGCCTTGCACTGTGCCCTTGTCTTGACACACACCAGTTCAGGGATACCCAGAATGGCTGCATGGGTTTTGAGTTCTACCTCAGCCCATGCTGAGGACTCCAGATCATTTCCAAGCAGACAGTCTGCTGGTATAGCAGAAGAGACTACCACCTGTTTCAGGCCAGTGACCACTCCCCATTCTAAAGTTACCATAGCCATGGGATGTACTTTAGTCTGATTGTCAGCGTTGGTGACTGGATAAGTTTGTCCAGTCAGGTATTATCCTGGGGAAACCAGTTTGTCTGTCACCATTGTGACACTGGCACCTGTATCTCTCAGGGCTTCTACTCTAGTCCCATTAATAAAGAGCAGCTGCCTGTATTTTTGCATGTTAGGCGGCCAGGCAGCTAGTGTGGCTAGGTCCACCCCACCCTCAGAGACTAATGTAGCCGCAGTGTGGACCCTGACTTGCTCTGGGCACACTGTTGATCCCACCTGGAGACTGGCTATTCCAGTGCTAACTGGAGTAGTAGTAGAAGTGGAACCTTTCTTGGGACAGGCCTTGTCTCCAGTTGGGTGTCCCTGCTGATTACAGCTACGACACCAGGCTTTTCTGGGCTTAAAGTTTTTACCCTTGTACCCAAATTAGGATTATGAAGAGGCTTTGGACCGACCCTCCTGAGCAGGTTTTTGGGGCCCTGTAGAAGACTCTTTAATTTTTCCCTTAGATGTCTCAACACTCTTCCCCTGGGGAGTCTTTGTGACCCCTTTCTTTTGGGCACCCCCTGTGGAAGTCTTGGTCACCCTAGTCTTGACCCAATGGTCTGCCTTTTTTCCCAATTCTTGGGAAGAATTTGGACCTAGGTCTACCAGATGCTGATGCAGTTTATCATTGAAACAATTACTTAAAAGGTGTTCCTTCATAAACAAATTATACAGCCCTTCATAATCATTTACACCACTGCCATTAATCCAACCATCCAGTGTTTTGACTGAGAAGTCAAAAAAATCAACCCAGGTTTGGCTCGAGGATTTTTGAGCCCCCCTGAACCTAATCCTGTACTCCTCAGCTGAGAATCCAAAGCCCTCAATCAGGGTAGCCTTCATGAGGTCATAGGATTCTGCATCTTTTCCAGAGAGTGTGAGGAGTCCTACACTTTCCAGTGAACATTTCCCAAAGGAGAGCACCCCAGTGAGATTTGTTTACTTTTCTGGTTGCACAAGCCCTCTCAAAAGCTGTGAACCATTGGTGATGTCATCACCATCTTCATATTTTGTTACAATCCCATTGGGGATTTTTAGCATGTCAGTATTCTCTCTGACCCTATATAAGTTGCTGCCACCACTGATGGGAGCTAAGCCCATCTCTTGTCTTTCCCTTTCTATGGCTAGGAGCTGTCTCTCCAAAGTCAATCTTTTGGCCATCCTGGCTAGCAGGAGGTCATCTTCATTGAGGCTGCCCTCAATGCTTCCAGAGTTGCTGGACTCCCCTGTGGGAGAAGCAGCATCTCTGACTATCAATTGTGGAGTCAGGGTTTGAGGAACGCTGGGCTCCCTAACTAGGACAGGAGGGGGGACATTCTCCTCCAGGTCACTAGTTTCCCCCTCTGTAAGGTTGCCTTCAGAGGGGTGGTCTCTAGCAAACTCTGCCAAAAGCTCCTGGAGCTGTACTTTGCTAGGGTTTGACCCAGTTTTTATATTTTGTATTTTACAGAGAGTCCTTAACTCTGACATCCTAAAATGCAGGTAAGGGGTGAGGTTGAGTTCCACCACCATCTCATCTGTGCTAGACATTATTTCTCTAAAAGTTGGGATACTTTTTAAGAATCTAAAACTATCTCTAGAACTTAATCCAAACGTTTACAAACTTTTAAACTCTAAAAGAAATGCTAACAGGGACTTACACAAGGCCCTAGCAGGACTTTTAAAAATTTAGAAAAATAGCTCCAATAGCAAAAATCAGTTTCTAATGACAATTTTTGGAATTTAGTCATGTGATCAGGTATTGGCTGAGTAGTCCAGCAAATGCAAAGTCTTAGACCCCACCGCTGATCCACCAATGTAGGAAGTTGGCTCTGTATATACTATTTCAAAGTAAGGAATAGTATGCACAGAGTCCAAGGGTTCCCCTTAGAGGTAAGATAGTGGCAAAAATAGATAATTCTAATGCTCTATTTTGTGGTAGTGTGGTCGAGCAGTAGGCTTATCAGAGGGTAGTGTTAAGCATTTGTTGTACACACACAGGCAATAAATGAGGAACACACACTCAGAGACTTACTCCAGGCCAATTGGTTTTTATATTGAAAAATATATTTTCTTAATTTATTTTAAGAACCACAGATTCAAGATTTACATTCAACACTATAAATGCAAGGTACTTCACTTAGGTACTTTAGGAACTTTGAATGAACACAATATCATGTACAGTCTTTGTAAAAATGGCAATAAGCTATTTCAAAAGTGGACACAGTTCAAAAATCAACAGTTCCTGGGGGAGGTAAGTAAAGGTTAGTTTTGAAGGTAAGTAAAACACTTACAAGTCGCAAAGTTGGGGCATAGGCAGCCCACCATTGGGGGTTCAAGGCAACCCTAAAGTTACTACACCAGCAGCTCAGGGCCGGTCAGGTGCAGAGGTCAAAGAGGTGCCCAAAACACATAGGCTTCTATGGAGAACAGGGGTGCCCCGGTTCCAGTCTGCCAGCAGGTAAGTACCCGCGTCAGCGGGGGGCAGACAAGGGGGGTTTTGTAGGGCACTGGAGGGGACACAAGAAGGCACAGAAGGTACACCCTCAGCGGCAGAGGGACTGCCGGGTGCAGTGTGCAAACAGGCGTCGGGTTTTGTATAGGAAGTAATGGAGAGACCCGGGGGTCACTTCAACGATGCAGGCAGGCACAGGAGAGGCTCCTTGGGGCAGCCACCACTTGGGCTAGGCAGAGGGTTGCCTGGGGGTCGCTCTTGCACTGGAGTTCAGTTCCTTCAGGTCCTGGGGCTGCGGGTGCAGTGTTGGTTCCAGGCGTCGGGTCCCTTGTTACAGGCAGTCGCGGTCAGGGGAGCCTCTGGATTCTCTCTGCAGGTGTCACTGTGGAGGCCCAGGGGGGTCGTCTCTGGTTACTCACGGGCTCGCAGGTGCTGGGTAGTCGTCCCTGAGGTGTTGGTTTTCAGCAGGTCGAGCCGAAGGCGTCGGGTGCAGAGTGGAAAGTCTCATGCTTCTTGCTTCTTTGTTGCAAAGAAGTTGCAGGTTTTTGAACAGGGCTGCTGTTCATGAGAGTTTCTTGGTCCTTTGGTGCAGGGCAGTCCTCTGAGGCTTCAGAGGTCGATGGTCCCTTTTGGATGCGTCGCTGGTGCAGTTTTCTTAGAAGTTAGGAGACAGGCCGGTAGGGCTCGGGCCAAGGCAGTTGTCGTCTCCGTCTTCTCTGAAGAGCTTCAGGTCAGCAGTCCTTCTTCTTGTTAAGGTTGCAGGAATCTAGTTTCCTAGGTTCTGGGGAGTCCCTAAATACTGAATTTAGGGGTGTGTTTAGGCCTGGGAGGGCAGTAGCCAATGGCTACTGTCCTGGAGGGTGGCTACAACCTCTTTGTGCCTCGTCCCTGTGGGGAGGGGGGCACATCCCTAATCCTATTGGGGGAATCCTCCGCTCTCAAGATGGAGGATTTCTAAAAGCAGGAGTCACCTCAGTTCAGGTCACCTTAGGGGTTGTCCTGACTGGTGAGTGGCTCCTCCTTGTTTTTCTAATTATCTCCTCCAGAATTGCCGCCAAAAGGGGGAGCAGTGGCCGGAGGGGTGGGCATGTCCACTAGCTGGGATGCCCTGTGGTTCTGTAACAAAAGGGGTGAGCCTTTGAGACTCACCGCCAGGTGTTACAGTTCCTGCAGGGGGAGGTGAGAAGCACCTCTACCCAGTACAGGCTTTGTTCCTGGCCACACAATGACAAAGTCACTCTCCCCATGTGGCCAGCAACATGTCTGGTGTGTGGCAGGCTGGCAGAAACTAGTCAGCCTACACTGGAAGTCGGGTTGGTATTCAGGGGGCACCTCTAAGGTGCCCTCTGGGTGTATGTTACAATAAATTGCACACTGGCACCAGTGTGCATTTATTGTGCTGAGAAGTTTGATACCAAACTTCCCAGTTTTCAGTGTAGCCATTATGGAACTGTGGAGTTCGTGTTTGACAAACTCCCAGACCATATACTCTTATGGCTACCCTGCACTTACAATGTCTAAGGTTTTGCTTAGACACTGTAGGGACATAGTGCTCAAGCACATATGCCCTCACCTGTGGTATAGTGCACCCTACCCTAGGGCTGTAAGGCCTGCTAGAGGGGTGACTTACCTATGCCACAGACAGTGGGAGGTTGGCATGGCATTCTGAGGGGAGTGCCATGTCGACTTAGTCATTTTCTCCCCACCAGCAGACAGAAGCTGTGAGGCAGTGTGCATGTGCTGAGTGAGGGTTCCCCAGGGTGGCATAAGACATGCTGCAGCCCTTAGAGACCTTCCCTGGCATCAGGGCCCTTGGTACCAGAGGTACCAGTTACACGGGACTTACCTGAGTGCCAGGGTTGTGCCAATTGTGGAGACAAAGGTGCAGTTTAGGGAAAGAACACTGGTGCTGGGGCCTGGTTAGCAGGGTCCCAGCACACTTTAAAATCATAACTTAGCATCAGCAAAGGCAAAAATTCAGGGGGTAACCATGCCAAGGAGGCATTTCCTTACATGTACCTTCCCTAAACTATTATTTGCTGTCAGTACTTCTAAAATTGCCTGCAGAGTCTTTTGCATTAGGAACGTTGCATCTAGTAGTGACTCAGCGGGTACAGCAGTAGTATCCAAGTCAAATGCAGATTGTCTGCCCAAAGGGAAGACGGCAAGAGTGTATCCAGATCTATACCCTCTGCGACACTCCATCCCAACCCCCCAACAAGCCCCCCTCCTTTCCAAATCCGATGGAATCCTTTCCTCAGATCTTATACTATCCCTGGCATGAGGCTAGGGGATGAAGATTGTCTAGGCTCCAGCAAACCATTACGCCCAGTACCCCCCTTTGACTCCCCCCCAGGAACAAGTCTTCCATCTGTTGTAAATCTGAAGTCAAACAAGCTCTGGTTAGTGTCAAACATGTTGTTCCCCTCTAACTTCTGTGCTGTGTTCTTTGACGTATTATGAGGCTTTTTAAAATATTTACCCACAAATTCTCTAATTGATACACCAAGTGGGGTCCCTGAGGGTCTCTCACAGTTGTCCCTATTGACACTGGTATCTCTCTGCGTGTCCTCCTGTCCCGACGACTGCAGTACTTTTCCTCCACCTTCTTCTTCTTCTTGATTTCCAAATGATAGCCTTAAAGACTGACGCTCACCCAAAGACTCTTTTGCCTTAGAGCATGTTTTTGATCCCTTTTTTGTACCACCATGTGAGCGCATCTTGCTCACCGGCACGCTGAAAACTATGCTGTTTCTGTATAATATAGTCTGGGTATTATATATAAATATCGTATGTCTCACTCCTTTGGACACTGAAAATCGTGACGGGTGCAACTGCACCCGTCGCACCCCTTCCACTCTGCCGGCTCCATTCGGAGCCGGCATCCTCATGGAAGGGTGTTTCCCGCTGGGCTGGCGGGCGGCCTTCTGGCGGTCGCCCGCCAGCCCAGCGGGAAACCCAGAATACCCGCGGCGGTCTTTTGACCGCGCAGCGGTATTCTGGCGGGCCCAGCCAGGCCGCCGGCTTCCGCCGCCGGCCGGGGTCAGAATGACCCCCTTAGTATTTTAAATCAATAGGGAAATAAAAATTACTAATACGTATATTGAGGTGTGGTTATTCATGGCTGAAAGGTCATGATATGATGTTCTTTGCTTTTATTGACTATTGATTGATGATTTGATTCATGGTTATAAATAATGTGCATCGATTACTAGTGGAAAAAATGTGTGATTTCCGGCAGAGTTGGAGGTTTGCAGGGCATTGTTGGTAAGAAATTGGTGTGGGGTGCATGTGAAGCACACCAACCTGGACTCACCCAGATGTTTACTTTTCAGATGTATCTAGGTCTTGTGGATTTTTCTACATGGTAGCGTCGCAAAGTCCAAAAAGTGCAGCCGTCACCATTCCAAGTGGGACGATTTTGAGAGTTAGCGAAGCCAATCAAATGTCCTCTTGCTTGCCATGGGATAAGATGTTTTAGTGTACGGGGGCAGAGCTGAAAGACTGTTACCCCCTTCAGTTGGGGTGGGGGCATAACCAAGCCCATTCTGGTTGGTAGCCGCCACCACACTATATATATATATATATATATATATATATATATATATATATATATATATATATATATATATATATATATATATTCCATCACACTTGCCACCTAATGCTCCTGAACTCTTTCTGAACGGGTGCCAATAGTGAAAGGTGGCTTTCACGACATAAATCCAACACAGAGGCTCACACAGGAACTTCAGTTGGCACTCACGGGTGTTGCAACTTCATTTTATTCGAACCCTGGCAGACGCGTTTCGGCAGAAACTGCCTTTCTCAATGCCGGTATTATCAATGAAAAGATCTTCAATCAAACTGATGTTTAAAAAAGTCTATTCCTCGCTCCCATATTTTAATTCCCTGGCAACTAGTAGACTTTCTGCCCCCCGTGGTGTGGATCGGGTGGGCAGAACAACTTTGGCCCCATTTATTTGAGGTGGGGGTATGGCCATACCCCCACCCTCTTATTTTGAAAAAAAAATCTTCCCTTGTCTCTGGTGGGCTCTCTGCCCACCTTGGGGGGCCTTCCAAAAACAGGCCGATCTGCCCCCAAGGGGCTGCCCCCCCAAACAAAACACACAAATACCAATCCCTGGTGCCTAAGTGGTTTCTGCCCCCTGGGGCAGATCGACCTAATAGAAATAGGCCGATCTGCCTGCAAGGGGAGCAGAAATGGCCTAAAATAAATTTGCACCCCCAGGGGAGCGACCCTTGCCTAAGGGGTTGCTCCCCTTGCGTGAAATTGGCTAAAATAAATTCCTGGTGCCTAGTGGTTTCTGCCCCCCTTAGGGGCAGATCAGCCTAAACAAATTGGCCGATCTGTCACCAACAGGGGCAGAAATGGCCTAAAATAAATTTGCCCCCCAGGGAATGACCCTTGCCTAAGGGGTCTCTTCCCCTTGCGTGAAATTGATGCAAAAAAATTGAAATCCCTGGCGTCTAGTGGTTTCTGCCCCCTTGGGGGCAGATTGGCCTAATGAAAATAGGCCGATCTGCCCTCAAGGGGGGAAGAAATGGCCTTAATACAATATGCCCCCCAGGGGAGAGACCCTTGCCTAAGGGGTCGCTCCCCACATATAAAAAAATAAAATAAAAAAATTATCCCTGGCGACTAGCAGTTTCTGCCCCCCCTAGAGGCAGATCGGCCTAATTATAATATGCCGATCTGCCACCAGGGGGGCGAAAAATAATTTGCCCCTCTGTATACAAATAAAAAAAAAATTAAAAAACTCCCTGGTGTCTAGTGGGCATTTCTGCTGCCCGAGAAATGCAGAGAAAAACATCAAGGAAAGGAATGGAAATGCCTTTCCTTTCCTCTGATGCCTTTCTTGGCCCCTCCACGTGATCGGAGGAGAAATGCAAAAGCATTTCAGGGGCAGGACTCTGATGAGGTCAGCGTGCAATCGCGCGCTGATGTCATCAGATGCCACAGAGGGGTCAGTGGGGTGGGGGTGGAAGGAGAAGCGATTCCCCTGCCATCCCTGCACTGGGGGCGCTGAGGCAAGGCTAATAGGGGGAGCGCTAGCGCTCCCCCCCATGACCCATTCCAAGGATGTAACGGTTACGTCCTTGGCGCCTCAGCACCACAACCAAGTACGTAACTGTTACGTCCTTGGCTGCCAAGGGGTTAAACCTCAATCTGAGGCAATATATCCTAACATGCTAAAATAACACAAATAAAATCAATTAAGTTAAATGGCCCAGAGTTAATAACTGAGTTCTAGATAAGCGGAATAGTTGAAAGGTTTTATTGCAAGAATTAAGAAGGACAGAGTTAATACCATTAAGGCTCCCATCAAATTGGGTATTACAGAAAAATGAAAAAGTAAAAAATTATTGAAGTCCCAATTGGGAAGCAGAACAAGAGAGAGTCGGGCATTATCCCTAGTAGCATAGGAAAGCTCTCTGCCTCACCCCCAAAAATGAGGATGTTTATACATTATTTATGCATAGGATATTAACAGAACTGCAAAATCACTGTGGTATGATGGAAGCGGTTACTTTCCCAGCAAATCAGAGCACAATTTTATCAACTACCTGTCCAAAACCATTTCACTCTCTTCAAACCAGCAGCATCATTTACTTCACTCATGATAAACTCTAGGAAACACTAAAGCAAGATAACATGAACCTACCCAATTATGTGGCAGGTTGAAATAATCAGTTTCACAATACCCATAGTAAATCCCTCACAAACTTTGTTCCTCATCAGTCAGTATCTCCATTTACAACATAACTCATTTCACATACACTCTCTCCAGCATATTCAATTTTTCGTGTAGGTTCACAATAAGTAATACACATTTCACTCTTTCTTTCATGCTCCAGTCTCAATCTTGGATGCAAATTAAACAATCTAATTCCTCTTCAGCCGTAATCTGTTCTCTTATCTATCTTCTCGTCATCTTTCCAATCTCTCACAGTCTTTACTTTTCTCCCATTACATTCTCTAACAAAGTCACACTCCTCTTTACTTAAAATGCACACATATTCCTGTGTAGTCTTGTTAATATAACACAAATTTTAATTTAACCCCAGGTTCTTCAGAAGCAGAAATATTTACATGTGAAACATTGAAATCCATCAGATAAGGCATTAGAAATGAACTATTTTTAAATCCACTTATTAACACATTACAATAATGTTCATAGGACAACAGAAGCTGTATGTAAGTGGATACTTCACTTGCAGAAAAAGTCAGAGAAGTAAACACAAAATAATCCTTGACACCCGTAATGTCTAAATATCCACTCAACATTTTAGTATAAATATTTGCCTGAAATCCACTAACTAAGCAATTCCTATGTGTCAATGTATCAGATTTAGCATCATGCCATAATATAGCTAATTCAACTTCTGTCAAGTCATATCCCACTGGAAAAGAAGGCATAACAATAAGCCAACTAGGGCAGATTTCTGAGAAGCAGCACCACTTTTCTTGCACCCCTTGGCACCACCCTGACGCCACCATGTGGGCGCGTATTTAAAATATGGCGCACCATGGTGGGAGTAAGGTAACTAGCGTCATCATTTTTTACTCTAGTTTGACACGTTGCAGGATTAGCGTAAAATAAATTGACGATAATCCTGCAAAGCACCCAGAGGCCCATTGAAACCAATGGGAGCCTCGTTTTGATGCCTGCCCTGAGCAGGCATTAAAAATCCCAGAAAAAATGACTATGCACTAGTTTTACGCCTACCCTAACAGGGGGACGCCCCCTTTGCGTACATTATGCCTAGCTGAGGCATAATGTACTGCAAAGGGTTATAAAGTGACGCAATGCATGCATTGCGCCACTTTGTAAATATGGCACAACGTTTTTGGCCTTCTAACGGCACATTAGGTTAAAAAATATGACGCTGATGTGGCGTTGGAATGGCTCTGGGCCCTCTTAAATCTGGGCCTAAGATTGTTAGTGTTATTATCACAGATATTAGGCCAATAATTTAGCAGCGTTTGCTATATGAAGATTTTTTTAGATCAAGAGCAAAAAGCAACGTGGGAAGCTAAAAAAAACAACAACAAAAAACAATAATGAAACTTTTTTTTTAAATTAATGATCAAAAATCAAACTCAAAAATTAACTTTTTTTATCAGTTTGTTTACTCAGTTCAATACACAACTTTTCTTTGAAATTAATGATCAAAAATCTAACTCAAAAATTAACTTTTTTTATCAGTTTGTTTACTCAATACACAGAGTACAGATTTTCAGTTATTTTCTTTATCTAGTTATTTTTTTATGTTCAACACCATTTTAAGTATGTTCAGACTTTTCAAATTTCAAGGTGGTTCTTCTTCTTTCAGTTCATTCAAAACAATGAATGGGCAACCATTTATTGGACTGCAGATTTCTATATATCTGGCTCTTCTTCAGATGCAGATGCAAGATACGCCAGTTCAGGAGAAGTGTACTGTTTGTTTAGGATTCTTTTTCTGGCTGATCTTTTGGCAACTGCCGACTTACGTTGACTATTCTCTGACTTGATTTCAATTACTTCAGGTCCTTCATTGATAGGCTTTAACCTTTCAATCTACCACTTCTTTCATTTGCAGGTCCTCTTTAGTGAATTTGTTGTTTTGATTCTGGTATCTTCACTTGTGATAACTGCTGAATCTTCTTCACTCACTGATGGACATGAACTTTGATCAACATCAACTCGACTCACTGTGCACTGCTTTCTTCCTCTCGGGTTTTTTGAGACTCTGATGATCAACTGGGGCGTTTCACTGGTCAGACCAGAGACTGCCTCTTTTTGCTGATGCTTGTGACTTGGCAACCACTCCTCACTCTGATCCTTGAGTTGAAACTGACCACTGCTACTGATATTTTCACCAGGATCTTCACTCTCATCAGCAGGTTTACCAACTTCACCATTAGTGGTTTTACCAACTTCACCAGTTACAAATTTTTCACCACCTCTGTGTCCATACTGCGAACTTGAGCTTGACTGTTTGAATTAGTGGTGGTTTTCATCACTTCTTAATCCACCGCTTTCACTTGTCTTATGTGAACAACATGGATCCATAGTGGAACCCCAGCACAGTTCACAGCAGTATAAGTCACAAGCATGACTTGAAATGGGCCTCACCAGTATTCGTCCGAGCAGTTCTTCTGAGTGGGGTGCACTGAATTTCTTTGGTCTTTCTGTTACCAAGTTAACCTGATGAAAAACATAATTTCACCATATAAGCCAGGCCTTTGCAGTTATCTAGAACAATGTCATCAGTTACTGAAACAAGCATAGCTGATGGAGTACAGGTCAATTTCAGTGGTCTGTTCATTAAGGCTTCATGGGGCGAGAGACCAGCATTTTTGTGTGGGGTACTTATAATGCTCATTAAAACAGGAGAATGATCACCTGGCCATTCAAACTAGTTGAAGAACACACCTTGTGTAATTTATTTTTGATGGTCCCATCCATCTTTTTAACAATACCAGATGATTTAGGACAATACCTACAATGGGAACGTTTGATCAATTTGGAGAGCTGAAGAAATCAATTTCATTTGCAGCCATGATCTATCGCAATAGAAGTTGGTAGGCCAAACGTAAATATTAATTCTCTCAACAAAAGCCTGGGAACTGTCAGGCTATCTGATCTCCGGGTGGGGCCTGCCAAGACCCATTTAGAGAATAAGCAGACAATCACAAAAATGTATTTAAGGCCACTGTAAACTGGCAGTTCAATGATGTCTGCTTGAAATTTCCTAAAAAGGGATGCCTGACTGGTCAGTGTGATTCATGAGGACCGTAGTCCATCTGCCTTGAATATTTCTTTGACAAATTAGGTGTCATTGGCACAAATCTTCAGTAACACCCCTTTGTGATAATAACTGACTAAAGTCATGGACCGATCCAAAAACAAATTGGCTGTCTGTGTAAATTGCCACATTCAACATTTATAATAAACAACAAGATGTTATCAGCACAATCAACTCTAACTCTTGTGCTGAAGTTACACTGAGCAGGTATGATCCTTCAAGAATTTAAGAAATGGAACATACTTCATGGGCAGCCTTCAGTGCTTCATAATGGTCTCTCAAAGAAGAACCATCAACTAACAGAATGAGATCAGCCATCTTAAGAGGATTTTCCTTAAGGCCTGGTCTGTTTGGTATATAATTCTGATGTGGAAAAAATCATGCAGAGGTTCATCATCGTCACTTCCATTCTCCCCTTCATCAATGTTTGGAACAGGATGCAACATTGTAGGATTTAGGACATTCCACCTCTTAACTGATATGTTCTTAGCTGTCAGTATGACTTATTCATCTCTGGTCAAACAACTCTTTGCCATGTGTTGAGTCAGCAAAATTTCAACTGAGTGTGGATTAAATATGATGACCGTATGCCCCATTGTTATCCCTTCACTTTGCTCACTTGCCAAGCAAACAGCTGCAACCATTTCAGACAACCAGGAAGACTTACAGCTACTGGATCCAACACTGCTGACAGTTAGGCTATAGGTATCATAGTCCCATCATTATTTTGAGTCATAACTGACAATGTACCCCTGCAATGTTTGTGACAAAAGAGATACAACTCGTTGCTATAGTTAGGAATTTGAATGGTGGGTACTTTACATCATTTCTTCCTCTATTTTCAGAAGGCCTTTAAACATTCATCATCAAATAGAACTGGGTCTCTGATGTCATTGTGGGTTAGCCTTAACAAAGTTTTTGCAATCAAGAATAAGTTTGTAATCCACTGATGACATAAGCCAACAATTCTCAGAAACATCCTCATCTCCCTCGAGGTGGTAGGAAGAATCTTTTTTCAGAATTGAAGAAACAAGTTCTTTTGAAACATTCCTTGCCCATTTCTTAAAGTGGCGATCCAGATAAACCACTTTCTATTCACAGTACTGCATCTTTGTAAGAGAAACTTTGTAACCATTGTCATCTAAATGGTTCAGAAGTTTAATCATGTCAAGTTTACAGTCCTCGTTCATTCTACTTGCTACCAGTAGGTTATCTAGATACTCCACCAGGACTGAGTTACTGGCAGCTGCAACTTTTCTAAATCTTTCTTCAGCATCTGACTAAAAGTGAAGGTCTTTCAGTATACTTCTGTGGAATTCAACAGCAAACTAGTATGTTATTTGGAAACTGGAATTCAAATAAATATTGACTCTCCTCGTGGAGGGGAATAGAATTAAATGCCTATCATAAGTCAGTGACTATATCCTTTGCCATCATGGGATGTGGAACAATGTTAATGCAGGATTAGGTACGACTGGATAACATGGAATCACTATTTTAGTTAATATTTTGAAGTTCCTGCACTATAGTCCATTTACCACTTGATCTTAGCGTCCATCACAAGAGAGGTGCAAGGACTGCTTCTTTCCTTCTTCTGCTTATTTTGAAAGTTTGTGCTGTTTAATTCTAGGAAAAACTGCATTTGGTTTCACCTTTATACTTTTTCTTTTTCTGTGGAATCCCACCCCTCTTCTTTGACAGTCTGTCTTAAATCCAGAGGCAAATCATCTTTAATAAAGAATGGAAACAATTGAACTATTAAGTCATGTGATTTGATCTTGAACATTAAAGGCCTCATTAGAGTTTGGCGGGCAGCAGAGGCCATCCGCCAAACTTGTGCTGCCTTCAGGCCTCCTCTGCTGCCGTAATTCGGGCAGTGGAATGCGCCACGGGGCTGTGCATGGGGCCCCTGCACTGCCCATGCCAACTGCATGGGCAGTGCAGCGGCCCTCCCGACACCCCCATTCCGCCAGCCTTTCCATGGCGGTGTAAAGCGCCATGGAAAGGCTGGAGGTATGGGGATTCATAATCCCCAGGGCAGCACGGCTGGTGGCAGCCTGGCGGTGTAGGTGGTCCAACTGTGGTGGCTCCGCCATGGTCATAAAATGCCGCTCCCAACCTGTTGGTGGTGGGACCGAGACCGAGGAGTCTAGCGGTCATGAGACCACCAGACTCGTAATGAGTGCCTGAGTCTTCATCTTGGGTTTCAACTGCAACACCACCTGGTGTGCATTAAATCACATAGGCCCTCATTACGACCCTGGCGGACGGGGGAGAAGTGGCGGTAATACCGCCAACAGGCCGGCAGAAAAAAAATATGGAATTATGACCATGGCGGTTACCGCCATGGTCATACGCCACTCCGACCGCCAGGGTGATGACAACCACTGGGCTGGAGACTTCGGTCTCCAGCCTGGCGGCCGTCACCAGGCCACTGGCGGTATCACGACCCTGCATACCGCCATGGATTTTGGGTGGTTTGGAACCACCACGAAATCCATGGCGGTTGGCACTATCAGTGCCAGGGAATTCCTTCCCTGGCACTAATTGGGGTCTCCTCCTCCCCCCTCCACCACCCTGAGTCCTTCCCCCACATCCCCCCCGCCACCCCCAAAGGTGGCTTGACCCCCCTCCCCACCCCTATCCCTAACATGCACAGACACACACCCCTACACGCACACATACACTGCAACAACACATACCCGCACACATACAAACATGCACACAGACCGACCCGCACACATTTCCCATACAACAACCCCGCATGCATACACGCACTCACACACCCCCTCTACATACTCACACGCACACCCCCATGCACGCACACAACACAAAACACCCCCCACCCCCTCCCCTAACGGACGATCAACTTACCTTGTCCGTTAATCCTCCGGGAGGGGATGGGATCCATGGGGGCTGCTCCGCCGCCAGCACCCCGTCACCAGAACACCGCCACACCGAATTATTGGGACCTGATTCGGTGGGTGGTGTTCTGATGATGGGGCGGTGGAGGTGGAGCAACCTCCACTTCCCCGCCGACCGCCAGTATGGCTGCTGGTGGCTCTCCGTCCGAAAAATGGCGGAGGGCTGCCAGCAGTCATAATACACCGCATGGAAAACTGCCTGCACTGGCGGTCTTCAGCACGGCGGTTCCTCAGCAGTCTTTGAAAAAGACCGCTGAGGTCGAAATGAGGGCCATAGTTAATTTTAACTGTAAAGCGGGTAGTTCCCGAATCTATCAAGAAAGAAATGAGGTGTCCATTTACTTCACTGTCAGTGTATGGGCAATTTCGGTCTACAACCAGGACTACTCAATCCTTCTCCCCCCTCAGGCACTGTCATTAGGAATTATTTTCTGGGGAAAATGAAAAAAATCATTACTCCGAATCAATGGATTCTCCTGATACACTGGATTATATGGCAATTTGTCTCTCATGTTTTGCTGACACATTGGGGAGCTGGGCATATTCATTCAAAACTGTCCATGCCTCTCTACCTTTTGCACATGAGCTGGTTGGGCTGGAGCCACTAACCACGCCTAGCTCTGATTCGCATTCTGCTGCATCTGGGGAACAAAATCATTCTGGATTCGGTCTGGATTCTGTCTACATTCCTGCTCCATGTAGCTGATTTTATCTCATAAATGACAAACAGGGCTTTTGTTAAACAAATCAACATTTGCATTTATTCCAGAACTGTTCACAACACCCCTTCCACAGGCGTGCTTTTGCACCATTTCCTTCCCATTCACACTCCCTACATCAGATGTGTTCCATTCAATCCGGTATTGTCAGGAGACACAAAACCCAAACCCGAACCCATTATCTAGTTCCTGACATTTCTCTGAAACTGCTTCGTCTGGGCAACTATAAACATCTCCTTGATCCTTGTCTGCTTCACATCAAACAAATTACTACTTTACTTTTCTTACTTCAGGATATCATCTATGTATTCCCTTAGTGTGCCAGCACATTGCACTCTATTGAATGTGCAAACTACGTTCAGAATGCAATGCCAAAAGAAATGGAAGTTTGAAACTGCTAATACCATCTTTCTTGGGGATTCAACCCTGCTGTGTTTCTTGCAAATCTGCATAACCCTCTCATAAAAGCATGCACTGATTCCTTTGACTCTTGTGCGGATCGCAAAATCTTTGACCAGCTAATTTCATTTTCCGGCCTTTCTTTTTCAAATGTTCTGTTGCTTTTCTATATCTGTCAGCAACCACACCAGACAGTGCATAATTCTGCACAACTCAAACTAGTTCTTCAGTCGGTCAAGCAACAGCAACCTTACACTCGGACCACAAATCACTAATGTCAGCAATCTCAAACAGCACATTCAAATCAGTTGATAGCTTTTTTGAAAGTGTTGTCAATCTATGAACCTCTTTGTACAGGTTCTCTGGTTCTAAAGCAATTTCGGAAAATATGTCATGAAGATCACTTCTCGTCCAAGACACATAGGCCCTCATTCTGACCTTGGCGGTCTTTTCGCAAGACCGCTGAGTTACCGCCGCGGTGAAGACCGCCGACCGCGGCGGTGTGCCGCTGTGCGCATTCTGACCGCTGGGAGCGTTCCGCCGGAAAACCGCCAGCAGCCACACTGGCGGTCGGCGGGAAAGTGGAGACTGGTCAACCTCCACCGCCACGCCAGCAGAACACCGCCCACAGAATTACGACCCACATTTCCGTGTGGCGGTCTTCTGTTGGCGGTCACGTCCCTATGGCTCCCGTCGCCTCCCGGAGGACCAACGCACAAGGTAAGTTGATCGTCCGTGAGGGGAGGGGGTGGGGGGGTGTTGTGTGATGTGGGCGTGCATGGGGGTGTGCGTGTGAGTGTGTAGAGGGGGTGTGTGAGTGCGTGCATGCGGGCGGGGGGTGCTGCTGTGTCTATGGGTAATGTGTGCTGTTCGGCAGGTGCGCATGTCGGCATGTATGTGTGCGGGTATGTGTCCCCGTTGTGTATGTGTGTGTAGGGGGTGTGTATATGTGCATGTTGGGGGTGTGTGCATGTCGGGGTACATGTATGTGCATGTCGGGGTGGGGGTGGGGAGGGGGTTCGTACCACCTCTGGGGGGTGGCAGGGGGGTGGAGGGTGTGGGGGGAGGACTCGGGTGGGTAGTGGGGGGTGGGGGAGACCCCTATCAGTGCCAGGGAAGGAATTCCCTGGCCCCAATAGTGCTTACCGCCATGGTTCGCACGGCGGTTCCCGCCCGCAAGAAACCGCGGCGGTAGGCAGGGTCATAATACCCTTGGCGGTCTTGGGACGACCGCCGGGCCGGAGTGCGCAAACTCCAGCCCCGCGGTCATGACCGCCGTGGCGGTCGGAGTGGAGAAGTAGCGGTCGGTCGCGGCGGGGACCGCCGCGGTCAGAATGCCATTTTTAATACCGCCGGTCTGTTCGCGGTCCGACCGCCGTCTCTCCGCCGACCGCCAGGGTCAGAATGAGGGCCATAATTACCTCTGTGCACTTCGCTCAAGGGAAACTTTGAAAATGCCTCTGTTACCGAATCACTAATAGAACTCTTTGCTTTTTTCCCTGTCTTTCTTTTTAGTAGTAAGTCTCTTCTTCCACTTTTCTCGATACTTCTTTAAATCCATCCAATCCCTTGTCTTTTTAACTACATCCTTAATGTGAGCTAAACCCATTTCCTTTAGTTCCTCATTGTATTTTCTCTGCACATTTCTCATTATGCTGTTGTCAACCTCACACTCATTAGCCAATTCCTCAAGCTTATTATGTGCTTGATTGGCAAACCTCACTGCTTCCCTGATCAGGTATCTCATTTCTTCCACATTGTACATCAGCAATCTGTTTAGATCCATTGTCTCATGTAAAAGTGTAGCAATGTAGTAGTGCGCGAATGCGTCATTCGATGAAATGTGGGACTGTGCGTTCCATGGAATGTTGTGGTCATCTGAGGGTTCGTTGGATGCAGCTGGTGTGAGTTGGGTCCATCGAGATTCGTGAAGAGGCTGAATGTGCCGCAGCTCAATTTCCAAATAAACAGTGATACGCACACTCAAATTGTCACAGACACAGCGTGTCCATCAACAGTGATACACACACTCCTACACTTTTACACAAAATATAGCCAGCAACAGACATGCACACTTGCACAGTGATATAAAGTGTGCCCACAAACAGTGACACCCACACTACATCTATGGTACACTAATTGGATTACTATCGGTGACGCACAAACACTGATGTTTTATGAGTGACACACACATTCCAAGTAAGCGCATTTGCAGACGTGAGTCATAATTACTCGCCCTGGAAAATAAAACCAAGCAATAGAGATCCGCATACTGTGATCTTGCGTCATTAAACATGCAGTCCGTGAATCCACCACCTCCATTTTTATAAAACCCAGGTGAGCCATCTGGTACATGGAGAAACTGGCTGGACGCTTTGCAAACATATTTAGGCTATTGGTGCATCTAGATTTCATGCAGAATGAAAAAAATAGTTGTTACTACATTCAATTGGGTTTAAAGGACGTTCCGTAGTCAACACTTACCTGAAATACCAGGAGAAGAGGGTGAACCAGTTGACGAGTATATGGAAGCAATGGAGAAATTGGAGGCAAGGTTTGATGTACAGCCTAGTATTTTAGTTCTACCCCATAAATGTTTCATGTGGAAACAATTACAGAGTGAAAACATGGATACTTATGTTTCTGCATTAAGGAGGCTGGTGGCAGAATGCAGATTTGAAAATTTTACAGACCAGTTAGATCCGTTTATCAGCCATTGCACAAATAAAACTATACAGCAAAAATTGTCGTCTTTAGGTGATTCCACGTTAGAAGAAATGTTACATATTGCAAAAAGCATAGAGACATCACAAATCTCTGTAAAAGAGTTAGAAGAAAAACATGAAATTGTTAATGTGATAAAAATAGGGACAGCAATGTTTGAAAGGAAAAGACTGAAAGATAACAGATGTGGGCAAAAGTAATTTCTTCAATCACACAAAGTTTTGTTTCATGTGTGGAAATTTAACACATAGTAAAGGGGGTAAACCATGTCCTGCAATTTAGTTACATGTCAAAATTGTAATAAGGTGGTACATTTTGCCAAAATCTGCCAGAGTACTAAAACTAACTCAGGTCAAGGAGTTCATGTAGTTTTGGAGGAGACGGGAGTCAAATTCAATAGATGTTTTTGAACAGATACAGAATGATTTGAAGGATATGGTCTTGGTTGTTAGTGAAGAAGTCATTGCAACAGGTGATCCATCAGAATGTATAGACCCGTACATTATTATGATAGTAGGAAATAAGACAGTGAAATTACTGGTGGATTCGGGAGCCAGAAGTATGATGATTGCAGAGGAACTTTTGCATGAAAATTGGCTAGACAGAGTTAGAACTCCCCCCCCCCACCCGTCAGACAGGGCTCGTGTCTCATATGAAGGTAGAAGAATAGAGCTAGTGGTTTTTTTTGAAGAAACAATGGTGTTCAGGAGAAGAACCATATTTGGGAAGATGTATGTAGCTATAAAAGGGCTTTCAATTTTAGGTTGGTTCCATCAGGGTCTATTCAAAATGGTTTGGAGACCAGGAACCAGAGATCAAGCCATTGGTGAGGATCACATAGAACAATTAAAAGTGAACTATCCATTGGTCTTCATGAGGAGGTTGGTAACATCAAAGGGTTTTGCCATAAAATAAAAGTCAAGGAAGGTTCTGTCCCCATTAAACACAAATTATGCAGTGTTCCTTTCTCTGTAAGGGATGATCTAGAAAAAGAACTAAAATGCTTGTGTGAGAAAGGAATAATTGAGTCTTTCTTTTGGCTTGTGGTTGTACACAAACGGGATGGGAAGTTGAGGGTTTGTTTTGACATGCGCAGCCTGAACAAAGCTATTTGGAGAGATTCCCATCCACTTCTCAAGATCACAAATGTGTTAGCACTCATACGTGGAGGGAAAAGGTTTAGCAAATTAGACCTCGCCTCTGCATACCATCAAGTTGTCCTTGAACCTGGTTCAAGACAAAATACAGCATTTGTTTCATCTGTGGGCTCGTTCCAGTACTGCTGGGTGCCATTTGGGTTAACTTCAGCCACCACAGTTTTCCAAAGACTAATGTACCAACTGTTAAAAGGAGTGCAGGGTGTAGCAGCCTTCCAGGATGATGTTCTGATATTTGCTAAATCTGTGGAAGAGCATAAAAAGATACTCAATCAAGTATTGGCCATTTTCCAGTAGAAGGGAGAAGTGCTTAAAATGGTGAAGTGTGAATTTCTTAAAGACAGAGGGGGTTATTCCAACTTTGGAGGAGGTGGTAATCCGTCCCAAATGTGACCGATTTACCACCAGCCGTATTACGAGTTCCATAGGATATAATGGACTCGTAATACGGCTGGTGGTATATCCGTCACTTTACCGTCACTTTTGGGACGGATTACCACTTCCTCCAAAGTTGGAATAACCCCCAGAGTGTCATACCTTGGCTATATTGTGTTGGGGAATGGTATTGTACCAAGGCCAGGGCTGGTTGATGGTATCATAAATGCGGCAGTGCCCACAGACTAGACAAACTTGAAGGTGTTTATCGGACTAAGTGAATTTTACCCAAGATTCATGCCTGATTATGCCTCTCATGTTAAAGTTTTAACAGGATTGCTAAAATAATGTGGTGTTTAACTGGGATGACAGGTGTCAGGAGGCATTTTGATTGGACTAAGTTATAGCTAGTGAGATCCAAAGTGTTAAGACCATTTAATCCTACACTATTGTGCTGTATAACTGTTGATGCCAGAAATCATGGATTGGGGCGGTGCTCACACAAAATGAATTAGGGATGGAGCACACTATTGGTATGCTTCTAGAACACTTAGGGATCCTGAAACTCATTTCTCGATGGTTGAAAAAGAGGTATTGGCGTGTTGGTGGGCCATACAAAAATTCAAACCTTACGTTTCGGGGCCAAGTTCACAGTTAAAACTGATCATAAGCCATTAGTTACAATATTGAGTGGGGACAGGATTAAAGACCAAACCCCCCTTGTAGCTAGGTTGTCTACAAAACTTTTGCAATTCAACTTTGACATTGTACATGTTCAGGGAGCAAAAAACACGAGGGCTGATTTCTGGGCTTGGAGTTCGTCAACCAGTAAGGATGATGTAGAGGTTGAAGAGGGAGAGAAAATGTGTCTGATTGCGGCTTTTGATCTAAGGAGATAAGTGCTATAACTGAAGTGGAATGGAGGACTGAAACTGGAAATGATCAAGTTATCAAGCAAACTATCAAATACGGCCAAAAGAGAATAATGTAGAGGCAGGATGCCAGCCATTTTGGAAAGTAGCAGAGGAATTGTCCATGTAAGACGGGTTGTTACTCAATATGGAAAAGCTAGTACCTCCTGCAGGATTAGGAAACAGACATCCATTTGGCACATGAGGGTCATTGGGGGGTACAGTCACAAAACATAGGTTGAAACAAGCCTTTTTGTGGCCTTCAATAGACAGGGAAGTTGTTAGCAGATGCATGATTTGTGCTAATTCAGATAAAAATGTTATAGTAAGGAGCCCACCTTTACAACCGATTAAGTGTCCTTCTTATGCTTGGGAAAAGTGGGAGTAAATTTAGTTGGACCATTTTATGCCCTCCTTTACCAGTGCTGTTATGCATTGGTGTTGGTTGACCTATATTTAAAGCGGCCTGAAGTGGAATTTGTGTCTGAGCCAAATGCTAAAACTGTGGTTGAGTTTAAAAAAAATATATTAATGAGGGAAGAATTTCCATGGGTCCTGTTGTCGGACAACAGGGTCCAGTGTATGAGTGAAGAGGTGAAATGTTTCTTGAGATCAGGAGATGTTAAACATGTGAAAACATCTCTATATCATCCCCAAAGCAAAGGGCAGGTAGGGTGTGTGAATTGCATAGTGGTACAGTGTGTAAGGTGTGCAAATGAATATGTGGTTAGGAACGCAGGGATGCTATGATTTGGTTTCATCATACCAGCCATCCATTTGGCACATGAGGGTCATTGGGGGGTACATTCACAAAACATAGGTTGAAACAAGCCTTTTTGTGGCCTTCAATAGACAGGGAAGTTGTTAGCAGATGCATGATTTGTGCTAATTCAGATAAAAATGTTATAGTAAGGAGCCCACCTTTACAACCGATTAAGTGTCCTTCTTATGCTTGGGAAAAGTGGGAGTAAATTTAGTTGGACCATTTTATGCCCTCCTTTACCAGTGCTGTTATGCATTGGTGTTGGTTGACCTATATTTAAAGCGGCCTGAAGTGGAATTTGTGTCTGAGCCAAATGCTAAAACTGTGGTTGAGTTTAAAAAAAATATATTAATGAGGGAAGAATTTCCATGGTTCCTGTTGTCGGACAACAGGGTCCAGTGTATGAGTGAAGAGGTGAAATGTTTCTTGAGATCAGGAGATGTTAAACATGTGAAAACATCTCTATATCATCCCCAAAGCAAAGGGCAGGTAGGGTGTGTGAATTGCATAGTGGTACAGTGTGTAAGGTGTGCAAATGAATATGTAGTTAGGAACGCGGGGATGCTATGATTTGGTTTCATCATACCAGCCCGCAGAGTTCAACGTTGGCATCACCATTTGAAGTGCTGAGAGGAAGAAAGACTTTCACCAAGATATACCCAAACTGGATGGGCAAATGGATCAAATTTGGTGTGCCAATGGAGGAGTGTGAAGCCATGGTTAAACAAAATACAGCTGTGGCCAAAGCAAAACAGAAGGAGAATTATGAAAGGAGATTAAGAGTGAGTGAGGGTAAGATCAGGATTGGGGAAGTAGTTCTCATTAAGAAAGGAACTCATGTTAAGAAAGGAGGAGAGAAGTTCAGTGGTCCTGTTGTGGTCGATATAGTTTGTGGAAAGGCAATCAGAGTGAACAGTAACAGTTGGTGGAATGTCAGAAGAGTTGATAAGTGAGGTTGAGATCAGGAAGAAGAACATCCTGAGACTGAGGTAATAGAGAGGCCAAAGAAAATGGGTGAGTCTAGTTCTAAGGCCAATTCATGGGATGGTAAGATGGGAGTTTGCAGGAGTAAACGAGTAAGGAGATTACCAATCGGATATGGATAAGTGGTCACCTTCCTGCCAGGATGGTATTATCTAGGTCATTTATGCTAAGGTTGTGTTTTATTGATATTATCTTTTGCCTTTTAAACTAGGATGCTATTTATTTAGGTCATATTTTAGGATAAAATTGTGATTTGACGGTATTTTATTTGTAGTTTTTGTTTGCCTAACTTAGTTCCTCTCATGTAACAATTAGTTAAACTATAACCTATTGCTTTGCTATGCTACTGTAGATAGATTTATTCCATGGGTAGGAGTCTTATTGTAACATTTCTTCCTTGATTGTTTTGTACATGTAAGAGGCGAACTAATGTAGTGATGGGCGAACGATGCATTTCATGGAATGTGGGACTGTGCGTTTCATGGAATGCCGTGGTCGCCTGAGAGTTCATTGGATTCAATTGGTGTGACAGTTGGGTCCAGCGAGATTCTTCAAGAGGCTGAATGTGTTGTAGCTCCGTTTTCAAATAAACAAACAGAATTCAAGACTTTGCTCTGACTTCTAATTAATTTGTGGGAGTCGCTACTACAAAAAGTTCCCCAAATTCAACTTTTACAAGCCCAATATTAATATCTCTTTCTTTAGGACATTCAACAGGAACAGTATCAGACATGTCACTTGGAACTGGAGAGGTAACAGTAGTATCTCTGGTAGTACTCTGCAAACCTTTCAAGGTATTTTCTGGTGGGGAACTCACTTATGAACCCACATCTGTAAGGGCGTCAATCCTTGTGCCTGTGCACTTGTACCTTCTTCTGCTACACCAGTATCTGGTACTGCGGAACTCTGCCCCTTTCTCTGCATCTCATCAGTGTATGAAGAAGGTCTAGAAACCAAAAAATAATTTACAAAGTTAACCTCCTCATCTGTATCCTGTTCTCATCTGTGCTTCTCTCTTTCACCCTCACCAGATTTCTTTCTGTCTGTAGTCTCTTTGTCTATTACAGGGAAAACTCTCATACATTCCATCTTATTGTCCAGCATTTTTCTTGTCAATCCCACTTGCCTTCCAACCATTGTTAAATGTACCCATGACCTGACTTTTTGTTTTCTTCCTCTCCTTTCCCCTAGCCATCTGATCCCATTTATTAAACTCCTATCTAGGTATCAGCTTTCTATCATACATAGTCTGCCTCAGGAAATCTAGATTTCTAATGTTAAAGGGACCCTCTGAAATAAACTGCAAGTCTTTGTTAGAAGAGGTATATTCACGCCATCTAGAAATCCAGGTACACATGTAAAAAACAACATCCGTCATTATTTCATATGCAGGCGAACCTTCTGCAGGTAATGTCTGGCCCTCCATAGCTATGAGCTTTAGGCCTTTTCAATATCCATAGTTTTCACTCAAAACAATCCAAAATACCTGCAAAATAAGGTAGCGAACAATAACCAATCATAGCACGACAACCAAACCAACCAGTATAAAACCAAAACCTTTTCAATCCAAATCACAAATAAGAATAGTACATCGAAATTGCAGTACTCAAACCACCATCTGAACCCAAAATCAACACTGCATAAACCAAAACCTCACAAAAAGCATAACAATCCATCATGCAACACAGACCACAACACCTAAAAACACACCAAGCCACTCTCAGCCGTCAAAATCATTCTGCTCTATTCATACTTACAATACAGTTCATTCAAAAGAGAGGGCAGCACCGTCAAGTGCTCTCCAAAATCCACTGGAAAAGATCCACATTGGAAAATCCACTAAACTAGGGACATGCAGATTAGGACAAAAGAGGTGAGAATGTGTAAAGCAAAAAGGAGGTGCTCTTTTAACTCATAACTGTCCTATGTTACCACAAATTTTTGGGCAAAACCTTCTATACCACAAATATTTACCACAGAGTGCCCACAATTCAATGAATCAGAGATGGTATTAAACCTCATTTTCATGAGGCAATATGTACCCAACACATCAAAATATCAGAAAGATATGGGTGGTCATTCCAACCCTGGCGGTCGGCGTGAATGCAGCGGCTAAACCGCCAACAGGCTGGCGGCAAAAATATTGGCATTCCGACCATGGCGCTAACCGCCAACAGAGGCCGCCACTTTAACACAACGACCGCCACGGCGGAACCAACAAACAGCGCACTGGTCACCGCCAACAGACAGGCGGGAGTCAATGTACCGCCCACAGTATCACAACCCACCAATCCGCCACCTTTTCCGGGGCGGTAGCACCGCAGATAAAAACACGGCGGAAACCGCTATACCGAAGGGAAAACGCTCACCTCAATACACCCCACGAGGAGCAAGGACAGCATGGAACCGGAACTTCACATACTCCCAGCGATAGTATACCTGCTCCTGTACCAGGAGTACGAACGCCGGCGCAGAAGACAACGGTGAGTACTGCACCTACGACACAGGGGAGGGGGAGGCAAAAAATTACGGGGACACACATACGCGACACACCCACCCCCACCCTCACCCACTACAACACACACATCAATGCATAGCAAAACATCACAGTTACACCCCCAAACCCCCCGGAAGAATGCAAAGACAAAAGGAATTAGTTTAAAACATTTGCATATATAAAAAAACTAGCTATTTAAATATTTACACCAAAACACAATAATAATTACAGTAATGTACAAGTCCGAGCATTGTAGCAGGCATTGTCCATGGACCACTCGGGCCAAATCACATGGGCAAAGCCCACACAGGATACCTGAATCCAACGGACAGAACACTGCAGGGGCATCAGATGGCAAAACTACAGGCACGTCAGGGGGAAGGGAAGGGGGAGCACCTCAGCCGGATGAGTGCACAACGCCAGATCCATGAGGGCCCTCCATGCACACTGTTCAATCCTGGGGAGTGCAAAGCCACAGTCTCACAAGTCTATACAGTGGGTGGGCTGCCCACTGCTTAATCCTGGGGAGTGCAAAGCCACAGTCTCACAAGTCTATACAGTGGGTGGTCTGCCCACTGTTCAATCCTGGGAGTGCACAGCCACAGTCTCTCAAGTCGATGACAGTCTCCACTGGTTCTGGAGGGGGCCTGGTGCCCAGAGTGCCTAATCCTGTGCAGGACAGAGGTAGTGGATGCGTTCTTCCACTGGTTCTGGAGGGGGCCTGCTGCCCAGAGTGCTTCATCCTGTGCAGGACAGAGGTAGTGGATGCATGTCTCCACTGCTTCTGGAGGGGGTCTGGTGCCCAGAGTGCTTTGTGCAGGCCTGCCCGACACAGATGCGGCCCAGCCCCTGACGCTCATGGGCCAGCGGTGCTTGAGATGGCGGTGCCCGGTTCAGCGGTGCTTGAGTTGGAGAGCCCAGTTCAGCGGTGCTTGAGATGAAGGGCCCAGTTCAGCGGTGCTTGAGTTGGAGGGCCCAGTTCAGAGGTGCTTGAGACGGCGGTGCCCGGTTCAGCGGTGCTTGAGATGGAGAGCCCAGTTCAGCGGTGCTTGAGTTGGAGGGCCCAGTTCAGCGGTGCTTGAGATGAAGGGCCCAGTTCAGTGGTGCTTGAGATGAAGGGCCCAGTTCAGTGGTGCTTGAGATGGAAGTGGGCAGGTCAGCGGCCCCGGCCATGGCGGGGTGCTCATTTCCCACCTGACTTGTGGCTGGCGGTGTCCTCCTGGGCAGCTGGGCCGGGCCTGTTGGCGGGGTCCTGCCCACATGGGATGGGGCTGGTGGGCCACTCCTGGCCAGCTGGGCTGATGGCGGTGGTGTCGGCCGTGCTGCCCTTCCCAGCCTTCCCAGTTCGCCTCTGGCCCTTCCCCACCTTGCCTGGTGTGGCAGCTGTCTCCACACTCCCTGGCGGAGGCCTTGTCGGGGTTTTGGTGCCTGATGTCATCTGCCTCTCCCGCCGGCCAGTGCCTATCTTCGGGTGTTTCTCCGGGGGTGGGCTGGCCGTGCCTTGGCTCCGGACCAAACTGGCTGCCCTGGTGGGTGGGGCACTCCACTGTCCCTGGCAGACCTTGATGGCAGGGCCCGGTTTTGTGGGGGCTGAGGTGCTCAATCGAGTCATATGACATGGACGGGGTGGGGGAGTTGGTGGGAAGAGGTTGAGTTTCGACAGGAAGAACTTTTTGGGAGCAGTGGGATGGGTAAGTGTAGTGGTTATGGGAGTGGAGGAAGAGGTAGTGGTTGTAGGAGGTGTAAGTTTTGTGGTTTTGGGTGCTGGTTCTTGGGCTGGAGGCTGTCTTGAGGTGGATGGCTGTTGGGTGGGTGGCTGCCTGAGTTTGTATATGTTGGGAGGGGGCGTCACAGACACACTGGGAGAGGACACAGGGGACGTGTAAATGGCAGTGGGGGTGGTGACTGCACGTGTGCGGGGTGTTCTGGTGTCTGTGCTGCTGAGGGACGTAGTGGCTGAAGATGGTGTGCATGCAGGTGTGAATGTAGAGGTGACAGGGAGGGAGGAGGGAGACGTGGAGGAGGGGGACACAGTGGAGGCAGTGGCTGTTGCTATGTCTGCATGGGTATGATGCTTGTGTGACTGCCTGTGGGATGTGTGGTGCTTATGTCTGGCTGAGCCCCCCTTGGGTGTTGAGGTGTGTGCAGGCTGGTCTGATGGTGTCCCTGGGATAGGCAGAGGTACAGGTGATAGAGAATGGGTGGAGGAAGTTGGAGGGGGGAGGCTAGACACAGGGACAATGGCTGCCATCAGTGCTGAGGCCAGAGTCTGGAATGATCGCTGAAGGGCCGCCTGACCAGAATGAATGCCCTCCAGGTATGCATTGCTCTGGTGCACTTCCCTTTCTACACCCTGGATGGCATTCAAAATGGTAGACTGCCCAACAGTGAGCGTCCTCAGGAGGTCAATGACATCCTCACTGAGGGCAGCAGGGGTGACTGGGGCAGGGCCTGAGGTGCCTGGGGCGAAGGAGATGCCCACCTTCCTGGGTGTGCGGGCACGGAACAAACGCTGAGGGGCTGCTGGGAGGGCAGTGCTGGTGCGGGGGGTGGCGGCTGTACCTGTAGTTGGGGTGGCCACAGATGTTTCCGCCACCACAAGGGAGCTCCCTCCAGAGGACGAGTCGGTGTCACTGTTGTCGGCCCGAGACCCCGCTGTGGAGCTCCCCTCGCCCTCCGTCCCACTGGTGAACTCAGACTCCGTGGTGTGGCCCTCCATAACCATGTGGGATGCAGCTCCCTCGTGCTCCGGTGCCACTTCTCCTCCGCCTGATGATGCTAATGCACACATGAACAGGAAGGCCACAAAAAAGGGGGGGAAACAAAATAAAGACATGTTGAGTGCATGCATTGGCGACACCGTTGGCGGACAGGACAGACACAGAAGCCCCCTGCACTACGCCGCGCACTTGGGGTCGACTACTCAATCCCTGGGACATGGCCTACAAGCCTATGGACGACATCTGCACACATAGATGACACAGGGCCATGATCTCCTGTACTTGCCACCCTACAGAGGTGGGGGGCGGGGGCACAGGGCCATGCCTTACGGAGGGGCCTAGCCTACAGAACTCGCCCTGGCCTAGGGAGACCCACAGCCCTCCTCCCCCACCCAGACACCTCCACTGCGCGCAAAGTCAGCAGAATGAGAGTGTACTCACCCCCTTGTGTCTGCTGTGATGCCCTCACGTGCCCATCCAATTCGGGGTAGGCCACCGCCAGGATCCGTGACATCAGGGGGGTCAAAGTCCGACTGGCACCCCTCCCACGTTGGGAGGCCATCCCCAGCTAAGCCTCCGCCGTCTTCCTGCTCCGGCGGCGGATGTCCTCCCATCTCTTCCGGCAGTGGGTGCCCCATCTGCGGTGGACCCCCAGGTTCCGGACGTCCTTTGCGATGGCACGCCAAATATCTACCTTCTGGTAGGCGCTGACCTATATGAAAAGTACGGAGGGAGAAGAGAAGTCATTACCTTCTGCACCGTCAATGTGAGTGGCCCCCATCCCTACCCTTGCCATGTGGCACATGAAATCACCGTCGTTTCATGCACGCCTCAATCTCCCCCCCCAACTTTCATACACCCCACTCCACACAGGCATAGCCCATACAGCATGCTCCCAGTGTATTTACCTGTTTGTCTGGAGGACCGTAGAGTTGCACGTACTGGGGGAGGACCCCATCCACTAGTTTCTCCAATTCCTCAGTGGTGAAGGCGGGGGCCCTTTCCCCAGTCGCTTGAGGCATTGTCTCCTCCAGACCGAGGTCACAGCAGCACTTGCAGTGTAGGTCCTCTCCTGTCGAAGATCAGGTATCGAGTGATTAAGCAGATAGAAAATGGCGGTCACGTCCGCGGCGGTGCGTACCGCGACCGCCGGCGCCCATTGTCATTGGCTCCTGGGACCCATAGGGTTCAATGTTAACCAATGCAGCATTGCGCCGCGGTCTTCGACCGCCTACCGCCACGGTGTACAACGCCAGCGCAGTTACCTCACATCCCATTGTCACACTTCACAGGTCAGGCAGCCGCCATTTCAGGGGCCCACATGCCCTAATATTTTAACTGTGTCACACATACCTAGGCCTTGCCTCAACACTCATACAAGCCATTCTATGGATTAAGATTCTTGTTCTGTGCAAGCTGTGGTTACGTACCTCTGGGATGTTTGACTCTGGGTCGCTGTTGTCCTTCATAGGCCCCGTCCGCTGGGACATGTGAGGAGATGGCGGCATCCTCCGGTGTACCGATCTCTGGTGGACCTGTCGACAATGGAAGAGAGACATGTCATACTGACCTACAGGCTTGACCGTGCCACAATCCTGGAACTGTGTGCCCAGCTGGAGCCAGACCTGATGTCACCTATCCGCCAACCCACAGGAATCCCCCCTCAAGTGCAGGTGCTGTCAGTGCTCCATTTCCTAGCAAGTGGGTCCTTTCAAACAACAGTGGCCATATCATCAGGGATGTCCCAGGCTATGTTTTCCAAGGTGTTGTCCAGAGTGTTGTCTGCCCTGCTGAAACACATGCGGAGCTACATCGTTTTCCCTGAGGTGGGGGATTTGCCTACAATGAAGGGTGATTTCTATGCCCTTGGACATATCCCCAACATCATAGGTGTCATTGATGGGACCCATGTGGCTTTGGTCCCCCTCCACAGGAGTGAACAGGTGTATAGAAACCGGAGGAGTTATCATTCGATGAATGTCCAGATGGTGTGTTTGGCAGACCAGTACATCTCCCATGTTAATGCCAAGTTCCCTGGCTCAGTGCATGACGCGTAAATCATGCGGAATAGCAGCATCCCCTACGTGATGGAGCAACTCCAGAGGCACCGTGTGTGGCTAATTGGTGACTCTGGATACCCCAACCTGTCCTGACTACTGACCCCAGTGAGGAATCCCAGGACAAGGGCAGAGGAACGCTACAATGAGGCCCATGGGTGAACTAGGAGGGTGATGGAGCGGACCTTCGGCCTCCTGAAGGCCAGGTTCCGCTGCCTCCATATGACAGGTGGATCCCTATTCTACTCACCAAAGAAGGTGTGCCAGATCATCGTGGCCTGCTGCATGCTTCACAACCTGGCTTTGCATCGCCAGGTGCCTTTTCTGCAGGAGGATGGTCCAGATGGTGGTGTTGTAGCAGCTGTGGAGCCTGTGGAAAGTGAAGAGGAGGAAGCAGAAGAGGACGACATAGACAACAGGAACACAGTTATACAGCAGTATTTCCAATGACAGACAGGTAAGAATACATAGCTGCCTACTACATGTACTTAACCACTACTACCTCTCTCCTGTCTGTCGTTTTCACCCAGTGTATGGTAACTGACTTGTCACTTTCCTTTGCGATTTCAGAAATGTGGCCCCCAGTGTGTGACATCTGCTTTGTTTACCCATGGACTACAGCTGTGTGACATTGGTATGTTGGCATCACAATGTAAATAAGCATTTTGGCACGGTAATGTCTGAGACATTTGTTCAAAATCACAGCCAGACTCCTGAGTTTTTTGTGCAATAACTGTGTTTATTTGAGTGCTCTATATTGTGGGTGGTTGCAAATTGGTGAGGGGGGATGGTGGAGGAATGTCCATGGCAGAGTCCAGACTATTGGGATCACAGGTGCATTGTCCAGATGCCTGTGGAAAGTGGAGCTGGGGCAGTTTAAGGATGGACAGGGTGACAATGTGGGACAGTGGGATGACAATCAGGGTGGTATCCTTTGCTGGCGGGGGTCTTGGCATCTTACTCTGTCTTCTTCCTGGATCTCAGGGACCGCTTGCGGGGTGGTTCTCCTTCTGCAGGGGGTGGGGTGCTGGTGGCCTGTTGGTACTGTGGGGGGCCTCCTGTCCACTAGCACCGGCGGAGGTGGTAGGCAGTTCTTGGTCCATGCTAGTGTCAGGGGCCCTTTGTGGTGCCACGGTGGGCTGCAATGAGGTGGCTATCACATTCAGCACCCCTACGATGGTGCCCAGGGCGGAACTGATGGTTCTTAGTTCCTCCCTGAACCCCAAATACTGTTCCTCCTGCAGGCACTGGGTCTCCTGACACCTGGCCAGTACCGTCGCCATTGTCTCCTGGGAGCGGTAGTATGCTCCCATGATGGTGGTGAGGGCCTCGTGGAGAGTGGGTTCCCTGGGCCTGTCCCCCCCCGTCGCACAGCAGCCCTCCCAATTGCCCTGTTTCCCTGGGCCTCTGTCCCCTGGACCGTGTGCCCACTGCCACTGCCCCCAGGTCCCTGTTGTTGTTGGGGTGGTGGGTTAACCTTGGTTCCCCTATAGTGGTGGACACTCCGCTGCTTGACGTGTCCTGGGGACAGAGGTATGGGCCCGCTGGGTGGGTGCTGTGCTGGTGTTCCCAGAGGGGGGAAGGTCTGCTGTGGCCTGTGGCTGTCTGAGGGGAACCGACTGTCCCGAGGTCCCCGATGGGCCGGGCTGGTCATCTTGATCCAGGTCGACAGAGCTGCTGTCATCGCTGTGGGCCTCTTCTGGGGGTGGGGTGGACATTTGTGGACCCTCCTGCGCGGTGATGTTGCGTTGGGGTCCTGCAGGGTTATAAAGGCATGATTATTGCATCTGTGTGTGCCATGGTGTGCAATGGGTGGCTGCCCGTGTCCCCCAGTGCTTGCATTCCTGTGTGGGGGCTTTTGTGACGGGGCTTTGGGGGGTGGGGGGTGGGTATGTGCAGTGGGCATGCTTTGGTGATGGGTGTCCATGCTTTGTGGTCGCATGCAGGGCTTGGTGTTGGGATGGGTGGGTTGTGATGGTGAGACATTTGCAAGGAGTAGGAGTGATGGGGGTGAGGGTGGGGGTGGGGGTATGTATTGGCATGCAGGTGGGGTGGGGGAGATGAAGTAGTGAAGATGTGACTTACCAGAGTCCATTCCTCCAGATAATCCGCTGAGGCCCTCAGGATGCAGGATCGCCAAGACCTGCTCCTCCCATGTTGTAAATTCTGGGGGAGGAGGTGGGGGTCCGCCGCCAGTCCTCTGCACTACAATGCGGTGTCTGGATACCGTTGAACGCACCTTCCCCCGTAGGTCGTTCCACCTCTTCCTGATGTCATCCCGATTTCTTGGGTGCTGTCCCACAGCGTTGACCCTGTCCACTATTCTGCTCCATAGCTCCATCTTCCTGGCAATGGATGTCTGCTGGACCTGTGATCCGAATAGCTGTGGCTCTACCCGGATGATTTCCTCCACCATGACCCTGAGTTCCACCTCCGAAAACCTGGGGTGTCTTTGCGGAGCCATGGGGTGGTGTGGGTGATGTGTGGGTTGGTGTGTGTTGTGATGTGTGGGGTGATATTTGGTGGTGTGTTGTGTGCGGTGCGTGGAAGTAATGTGGGTGATGGTAATGTGTGCCTGTGGTTGCTAGTTTGTAGATGGTGGTGTCTCTCTCTGTGCCTTGTTCCTAATTTTTGGTTGTAGGGGTTTGTGTGTGATGTGGGTGTGTGTTTTATATTTAATTGGGTGTGTGGGAGTGGTGTGTGTATGTGTATCAGGTGTGTGTATTTCGATTTGTCCAATGTGGCTGTGTTTTGTAGGTTTGTGTGTATTCTGAGCGCGGCGGTGTGTACCGCCAATGGAATACCGCGGTTGAAAGACCTCTGCGTGGATTCGTGGGTCGTGATAGTGTGGGCGTATTTCTGTTGGCGTGACGGTGTCGGTTTTGTTTTCGCCAGTTTATTGCTGACCTTTGGTGCGGCGGACTTCTGTGGGTGTCGGTATTTTGGCGGTTTCCGTGTTGTGGGTCAGAATGACCGTGGCGGTTTACCGCGGCCGCGGCGGTATGGTGGCGGCCTTCTGACAGCGGTAAGAGGCTTTTACCTCCGATGTTGGAATGACCCCCATAGAGTTAAGTAAAAGGGCCCAAAGTCAATAACTCATTTCTAGATCAGCGGAATAGTTAAAGGATTTTATTAGACAAATTCAGAAATTATACAGAGTTAATGCCATCCAGGCTCTCATCAAATTGAGTATTCCACAGGAATTTAAAAGTCACCCCCAAAAGTCACCCCCAAAATCAAAGGTTTTTATACATTATTTGCACATATGAAATTAACAGAACTGCAGAATCACTGTGGGGTGATAGAAAAGGTTACTGTCATAGCAGATCAGAGCACAGTTTTATAAAATGTCATATTGCCCCAGTTCCTAGGTGGTATCCCGCTACATTAGTAATAATTGTGCCCCCTGTATGCTAATGCTGTTCGGAGATTGAAGAACAAACCAGCTACATGAACAACATTTTTATATGAATGAATAGGGCAGAGTGAACCAGCGGAAAGACCTTGAATTATTAGTTACAGTTTTGTGACTGAGCCTGGAAAGTTTGAGAGCAACATAAACAATGAGAGAGAAAAAATAAACAAATACATCTCAGCTTGACTGTGTGCATTAGAAATAATGAGGAGAGAGATGGGCAAGGGAGAAGGCACAGAAAAATCAATTTTGAATAAAATGGCTATCAGGCCCTGTTACAAATGGGGTTTCTGGTTGGCTGAGGTATACACATAAGCCAGGCAGAACCCACCACTCTAGTCAGAGCAAGGGAGTTACACACACAAGATAACCCCTGCTCACCCCCTTGGTAGCTTGGCACGAGCAGTCAGGCTTATCCCAGAGGCAATGTGTAAAGCATTTGGACAACACACAACACACGTGACACAATAAATACACCACAAAGGAGACACGACAACAAGTTATATAAAAATAAACTGTATTGCATAAAACATCATTAGACCATACACAACATGTATCAGTAATACCCTGCTACACAAGCAGTTGTCAGAACATTACACAGGGTACTAGTACTCTACTAAAATAAGCAGTAGTCAGGTAAACATATAGGATACTGGTATTCTTCAACACCAGCAGAACAGCCAGGTTGTCATTATCAGCAGAAAGGCACCTAACATAAACATAAGATTAGAGATGCCAAGACATCATAATGAATGTACATAGCAATGAAACATTCCCATCTGGCACAGACCATCATTGTTACCAACAAGGCACATAGTGTAAACAACACGTTCTTACTAGGGCCTTACACAGCACCCTGGGTAAGGCGTTAGCCATCCGTGACCCACGTAGTGCAGGAAAATGCAACAGTAACAAGGAGAAGGCGCACCAATCTCCCAATATCGTTCCCAATATATGAGAAATCACCCTGTACCTGGTGAGTCCCCTATTCTCCCCTTTGGAGACAGACCCAGTCAGACGACAGTGCAGTTGTGCTCCTATCTGGGTCAGCATGGTAATCATATGGGCGCAGGAGCTCCTGCGCTCCTTTTACAGGTAATGCAGTAAGTTTTCCTTAGCAGGACTGGGCCTCCGTGGAGGTTTCCAACCCGTCCTGTGAGTGATGTATATGCAAGTAAGCAAGCAAGCCCCCTAAAGAAATGCCTCTTGTAAAAAAGGTGGGAGGGCACAGACATTCTGTGTGGGTGGGGAGATCTCTCTGGGTCTTCCCACGTGTGTCCCAAGACATGCCAGCCGCCCTCACCCTTCTGCCGCAGCTTCTCTCGGGAGGGAGGAGGGGGTACCTTGCAAAGCAGGGTGTCTGGAGACTTCCAGGGCCCTCTGGACCCCTGTGGTGGCCTCCTCGAGTGCAGGGAGACCTAGCGAGGTTACTCCATGCCGGGTGCTCCTTTAGGTAGCCTCACCTGGGCCTGGAAGCGGACGCTGGTGCCAGGCAACATGGAATACGGCAGTGCACCTTTGGTGCTTCCTCATAATGGTGCGCCCGCTCCTCTGGACCACACAGGTCATGGTGGAGATATATTTGTTTTCTCAAAAAGAAGTTCCTGCTTGTGCCCCCGGGCACAACACAGACCTCACTTAACCTATGCCTGGGGTGGATGCATATTAAGCGTTCTTCACACGGCATGGCTGTAAAAGTGGTTTAGAGCGCTCTCCTCTTTCCTGGCCCCCTCCTCGCTGGGAAGGGGGCCAACTTGGCTCTCTCAGTGGTGCAGCAGAGAGGAAAATGTGGCAGTAACCCAGCGGCAGATGCAGATCAATGGCAGCACTCCCCACGGGCTTCAATGAGGCAGGCTGTGGCGCTCACCTATCTCTCCAGGGAAGGCAAGTTGCAGCAGAACACAGGGATGTGGGGAAGCACACACCACCTAACCCCTGGAATGCGACTGGGGAGCAGGCAGCTGCAGGGGGGCTAGAAGTAGATCAGCACATCAGGGCCCCTTGTAAGCAGAATGGAGGTCCTCCTGGGGCCTAGCAGGCCATAGGTCAGCATACTGACAAGTCAGTCCTCATGGTGGTTTCCAGAATCACAGTCACTTCCAGCAGTATCCAAGCACAAGTCCACGTAGTATCTAAAAATGTGGGGTGAAATCCCCTGTACTTATACTCATTTTGAGCAGCCTCAAAAGGGGGAAAAGGGGATCCAACTATTACTAACTGGTTCCAGGAGTGTCACCTTTCTTCTCCAGCACTGGTTCCAGTAATCAGTGGGGGGGGAACCAAGCCCTTTGTATGAGTCCAGGGCACAGCCTTTACAAATGCAGGTGTGCCCTGCCTCTCCCTCTTCCAGCCAAGGAAGACCATTCAATATGCAGATGCACCCTTGTGACACCTCCACTCTCCCTGTGTGCAGGCTGTCTGAAAGGCATTCACAAAGCCTAGCTGTCAGTCTGCTCCAGACGTGGATTGGAGTCTAGCTGCAAAACACCAGATTCATTAATACAGAGAAATGCCCACTTTCTAAAAGTGACCTTTCTATAAAAGTAAGAAAAAATCCACCTGCACCAGTAAGCAGCATTTCTCGCTACCATTGAAACGATACCGAACATGCCTGTGCCACCCCTCATAGATCAGACAATACAACTTAGACATATGTTAGGGCATTTCCAATGCAATCTTACGAGAGAGGCAACACTCACAATAGTGAGAAACTAAATAGGCTGTATGTCCCTATCAGGACATGTAGTACATAAAGACATATGTCATACCTTTAACATACACAGCATCCTACCCATAGGGCTAGCTAGGGCCTACCGTAGGGGTGGCTCAAATGTAGTAAGAGGGGAGTTTCAGGCCTGGCAAGTAAGTTTAGATGTCAGGTCCCTGTGGCAGTAAACTGAGCATGCAGGCCCTGCAGTAGCAGGCCTGAGACAGGTTTGAAAGGCTACTTCTGTGGGTGGCGTGAGCTGCACTGCAGGCCCACTTGTAGAATGTAATTTGAAGGCCCTAGGTATAGGGATACCAGTGTACAAGGGACTTATAGGTAAATTAAATATGCCTATCAGGTGTAAGCCAATCATACCAAGTTTAGAAGGGAGTACAAAAAGGGGTCAGAAAAAATAGGAGGAGGAGGGCAAAATATTTGGTAATGACTCTGTAAAAAGGGCCGGGTCTAACAGGCCCTAACTGTGCCTAGATAACAAAGCTCAGGAAAACAAACTTCTGAATGTCATAGAAAACTTGTATCATAGAAATCCGCTCAATATCAATGTATAGATGTAGAAATGAGTGTAGCCAAGTGTAAATCCACATTTGCAAACTATTAATAATGCACAAAAACACAAATGCATGAAAATCTTTAACAGAGTGCCACAGTAAACTGGAACTCTCAGGCTCACCACGATAACCAGACTCCCCACCGCAATGCCCAAAACAGCCATGCTTTGGGAGGCAGATTCTCACTTTATCACCACACTACCTTCACATCACATTTCCACCCTAGAGGGTTATCCAACTTCCTTCAAGGATCATGATGCCAAGAAGTTACACAGGTAGGACTAGGGCAGTTTAGAGCCAGTTCCAGGGAATGGTGTTACAGTTAGGTTTTTTTTAATTGAAGGTTGAGGTTACAGAGGAAGTTACTACTGGTGGGTGTGCAAACCATAATTCACCATTGTATGTACTTGCACTTGGTCACTGCATGCTTAACCGGGGACCGTAGAACATGAAGTAGACCCGACACAATACTCTCGAGATGGCTACAAATAAAAAAAAGATACTGACCTGGAACGTAAGGGGAATGAGGAACATGAGCAAAAGGCATAGAATACACTTTTGTTTCTAAAGGTGTGGAATTGATGCCATGATTCTGCATGAGGAACACTTAATTAAAGCAGAGAGTGCCAAAATCTAAAAGAGGTGGAGTAACAAGTATCTTATACAATATATTCCTCATATGCCTATGGCACCTTTAAATGCATTAAACCAAGATTGCCCTACATCACCCACCATGTTGAGATTGACTCAGATAATGGATTTGTTGGTTGTGTGGATGTATGATGGAGGTGTAGTGGCACAGGATTGTGTGTGCATTGACTTATGATGTTGCCTGTTTGGACTTGGGTGTATGGGTGCTGGGTGTATTGGCACATGATGGTGGGTGTGTTTGTCTTTGATGTTTCTGGATTTTTTCTGGTGGATGTGTTGGCATATGATGAAGGATTTATTAGTATATGAATGTATATGTTGATGTATGCTGTGCCTGTGTGGACTTATGCTGGGTGTGTTGTAGTATGATGCAGGTTGGGGTATGTGTGATCTTAGGCGTACTGCTGTGCGGTGTGTTATTGTGCGATGTCAGTTGTGTGGATGTATGATGTTGGGTATGTTGTAGCATGAAGTGTGTGCATTAGAGAATGATGGTGGTTATGCAAATGTATGATGGTGTGTGTGTTGTTGAACAATGTTGATTGTTGAATGTATGATGTTGGGTATGTTGTCAAGGTAAAGAGTCTAGGAGTCTGGCTTGACAATAAGTTCACAATGGAATCTGAAGTTAAGAAACAGGCGGCTATCTGCATCAGCCTACTCTGCACTGTGAAGAAACTTCTGAGATGGCTGCCAGAATCCACATGTAGACTGCTTGTACAAGACCTGGTTATTTCATGACTTGACTACGGTAACTCTCTATATTTGGTGAGTCCTAAGTCAGTCAGACATAGACTTCAAGTAATACAAAATGCTGCAGCACCACTCGGCTATCGCAGCTCTAAAAATCCTGCACTGTCTCCATGTACTAAAAAGAATACACTTAAACACAATTTGTATTGCTCATAGAGCAATATATCACAAGCATTTGCAATGCAATAGGTCTCACATTTGCTTGAGTTAGAGCTATTGGTGCTGTAAATTCATAGCTAGCCTTTTTTTGCCACATAACTTCATCAACCCTGCCTCATAATTTGGTATTTTCCTGCCGCATAATTCCTGTAGCCTTGCATAAAACTAAAGCACTTTCATTTATCTTCTTCCTCTGGCTGCAGCCAAAAATGAAAATGCTGCCATTTAACTTCCTAATTTAAATCTGCCACGCTAATTCCAATAGAATACCACTTTCACCACCCCACCATCAGGGTTGCTTGCTGGCTAACACAATTCCCCAAAAAAGACACAAGACAGCCACAGAGGAGAAACAAGAGAAATAAAGTAGAAGAGTGTTCAAAGAGTTGTAGTGTAATAAGGATGTTAAGTTGGCCTAAATCATGGCCATAATTGCAATACAGAGAGATTAATAAAACATAAACAATTATCATGTAAACTCAATAAAAGCCTATATCAGGAATACACCTTTGCCATTGGACTATAATACTGAGAAGAGCCCCTAGAGGACACCACAATGAAAATAGAATTTGTAAGAAACATGGTCCTGTAACCATATAGTTAGCCTCTGGAGAGCATAACCACATGAAAAGAAAATGTCAGAAAGTAATGCAGCGTAACCATATATTTATTTATAAATATACTCCTAGAAGTCATGGTGCATGACACATTTGTAGAGCTAGCAGGCCTAATGCAATTAAATTACAAGTAAAGCCTTTAAAAAAGTAAACTACTCCCAGTTGTAAAACAAATGTTACAACCATGAGAGTGCTTAAAGAGACACTGTATGGTGGGAGGGGTTATTATTTTGGGGTCCCCACTAACTTAGTGTGGGGGCCCAGAGATGATGTAGACAGAGTGCAATGTGGTGAAGTTACAAGCAAAAATGTTTTGTAAAAATAATACCCTACAAAGCAATGTGGGGCAGTTGTGCCTGCGAATATTGTAGTATGTTGACTGTAATGAACAGAACAGCCCGTAGAGGACTACATAATAAAAATGGCACTTGTAAGAAACATGGTCATGTAACCATACAGTTGGCCCCTACAGGGCATAACTACATGAAAAGAGAATAGCAGAAAATAATGCAGTGTAACCACATATTTAGCCCCTAGATGGCGTAGTGCATTACACTTTGTGAAGGCTAGAAGACCTATTGCAATGATATAACAAACAAGGCCCTTAAAACAAAATTACTACCAGCTGCAAAACAAAAGTTCCAGCCATGAAAGAACTGAAAAAGACACTGAATGGTGGGAGGGTTATTATTTTGAGGTTCCCACTAACGTAGTGTGGGGTCCCAGAAATGATGTAGGCAGAAAGAGCACATCATGGTGTATGTTTTGAAGGTGGTCCCATTATCCTAGGACCACCACAGGCTGCGCTACGAGCGAAAAATGTTTTGTAAAAGTAATACCCTGCAAAGCATTATGTTGTGTGTTTCTGTGCCGCAAATATTGTACTATGTTTATATGCTGACTATAATTCTTAGAACAGCCTCTAGAGGACACCACACTGAAAAGTGCATTTGTAAGACATATGGACATGTAACCATATAGTTAGCCCATATAGGGCATAACCACATGAAAAGAAAATGGTAGAAAGTAATGCAGTGTAACTGTATATTTAGCCCTTAGAGGACTTAGGGGGTCATTACAACATTGGCGGTAAAAGGCGCTTACCGCCGTGCAGAAGACCGCCAATACACCGCCGCTGCGGCGGTATTCTGCCACAGCTATTATGACACACATCCCGGAATCCGCCGAAATTCAGACACCCACACAACACCGCCACACCAAAGGTCAGTGATAAACTGGCGGAAACAAATCCTCTACCTCCACGCCAACAGAAACACGCCCATGCTATTACGACCTACGAATCCACGCGGCGGTCTTTCAACCGCGGTATTCCATTGGCGGTACACACCACCGTGCTCAAAATACACACACATCTCCAAAACACCTCCACATTGGACAATTACAAATACACACACCTGATACACATACACACACCACTCCCACACACCCAACACAATATAAAACACACACCCACATCACCCACAAACCCCTACGACCAAAAAATCACGAACGAAGGCCAGAGAGAGAGCACAGAATAGACAACCCCATCACACAGAGGCACACAACACCATCACCCACACAACATCCTCGCACAAAACACCACACACCACTACACTCACCACACTCATCACCACATACACCACCCCACACATCATACACACCACCCCATGTCATGCCAAAGACACCCCCGCTTCTCCGAGGAGGAGCTCAGGGTCATGGTGGAGGAAATCCTCCGGGTAAAGCCAGAGCTATTTGGCTCACAGGTACAGCACACACCAATAGCCAGGAAGATGGAGTTATGGCGCAGAATAGTGGACAGGGTGAACGCCGTGGGACAGCACCCAAGAAATAGGGAGGACATCAGGAAGAGGTGGAACGACGGGGGAAGGTGTGTTCAACGGTCTCTAGGCACAACATCGCGGTACAGCGGACTGGCGGCGGACCCCCACCTCATCCCCCACAACTAACAACATGGGAGGAGCAAGTCTTGACCATCATGCATCCAGAGGGCCTTGGAGGAGTCGGTGGAGGATGGGACACTGGTAAGTCAAATCTTAACTATCATATCCCCCACCCTACCTGCATGATATCACACACCCCCACCCTCACACCCTCCCCTATCACTCCAAATCCTCACTAATCTACCCATAACACAAACCACCCATCCCAACACCAAGCCCTGCATGACACAACTAAGCATGGACACCCCTCACTAAAGCATGCCCACTGCACATACCCAGAACACACCTTCAACCATCATCACAAAAACCCACACACAGGAATGCTTGCACTGGGGTACACAAACACCCACCCATTGCACACCATTACACACACACATGCAATAATCATGCTCGTATGCCCCTGCAGGAACCCGAAGGACCGTCACCACACCAGAGGGTCCAGAAAACACCACTCCACCCCCAGAAGAGGCCCACAGTGACGAGAGCAGCTCTGCCCTACTGGATCCTGATGACCAGCCCGGACCATCGTGGGCCTCGGGACAGTCGGTTCCCCTTGCACAGGCACAGCCCAACACCGACCTTCCACCCTCTGGTAACACCAGCACAGCACCCACCCACCGGGCCCAAACCTCCCTACCCAGGACAGGTCAATCAGCGGTGTGTCCACCACTACAGGGAACCCAGGATAACCAGCCACCCCAACAACAAAAGGGACCTGGGGGCAGTGGTAGTGGGCACACGGTCAGGGGACGGAGGCACTGGAACACAGGGGAACTGGGAGGGCTGCTGTGCGACAGGGGGCGGACAGGCCAAGGGAACCCACTCTCCACGAGGCCCTATCCTCCATCATGGGAGCATACCACCACTCCCAGGAGATGATGGCCACGGTCCTGGACAAGTTGCAGGAGACCCTGCGCCTGCAGGACGAACTGTATTTGGGGTTCAGGGAGGAGCTCAGGACCATCAGCTCCGCCCTGGGCACCATCGTAGGGGTGCTGAAGGACATACAGCAGACCTTGAGGGACATCGTGGCACTCCAAGGGGCCCCTGACACTAGGCAGGACGATGAACTGCCCACCACCTCCGCCGGCGCTAGTGGACAGGACGCCCCGCCACAGGACCAACACACCAGCACCCCACCCCCTGCAGACGGACAACCACCACGCAAGCGGGCCCTGAGATCCAGGAACAGGACAGAGCAAGATGGCAAGACCCCCGCCAGGAAATGAGACCACCCTGATTGTCACCCCACTGTCCCACTTTGTTACCCTGTCCATACTTAAACTGCACCAGCTCCACTCCCTATGCCCAGATGGGCAGTGCACCTGTGACACTAATAGACTGGACTCTGCCATGGACATTCCTCCGCCATCACCCATCCTCATTTTACAAACCCCTCACATTTCAGAGCACTTCAATAAACACCCTTGAAACACAAAACAATCTGGAGTCAGTCTGTGATTTACTAAATATGTATTATCAATGACAGTGTCATAATGGGTTTACCATTGTAAGGCTAACATACCTATGTCACACATCACAAGCACTTGAAGGATGCAAGCAGTTGACACGTAGGTAACCACACCTGTGAAACCGTAATGGAAGGGTACAACTCAATTTCCAAATAGTGATTGAAATCGAGAAACAGGATAGAGGTAGACGTGTGAAAGGTAATGTAATGGTAAAAATGAAAATGTTATCACCTGTGTCTCACTGGAAATATTGCTGTATGACTGACTCCATGTTGTCGTTGTCTTCTTCCTCAGCATCATCCTCATCACTGTCCACAGGCTCCACAGACTCCACAGCTGCCACAACACCGTCATCTGGATCATCCTCCTGCAGAAAAGGCACCTGGCGTCGCAATGCCAAATTATGGAGCATAGAGCAGGCGATGATGATGTCGCACACCTTCTTCGGTGAGTAGAATAGGGAACCACCTGTCATATGGAGACACCTGAACCTGGCCTTCAGGAGGCCGAAGGTGCGTTCGATCACCCTCCTAGTCCGCCCATGGGCCTCATTGTACCGTTCCTCTGCCCTGGTCCTGGGATTCCTCACTGGGGTCAATAGCCAGGACAGGTTGGGGTAACCAGAGTCCCCCAATAGCCATACACGGTGCCTGTGGAGTTGACCCATCATATCAGGGATGCTGCTATTCTTCAGGATGTAGGCGTCATGCACTGAGCCAGGGAACATAGCATTTACCTGCGAGATGTACTTAGTGGTCTGCCAAACAGACCATCTGGACATTCATGGAATGATAACTCTTCCTGTTCCTGTACACCTGTTCACTCCTGTGGGGGAGACCAGAGCTAAATGGGTCCCATCAATGGCACCGATGACGTTGGGGATATGTTCAAGGGCATAGAAGTCACCTTTCACTGTAGGCAAATCCTCCACCTGAGGGAAAATGATGTATCTCCTTACGTGTTTCAGCAGGGCAGACAACACTCTGGACAACACGTTGGAAAACATAGGCTGGGACAACACTGATGCCATGGCCACTGTTGTCTGAAAAGACCCACTTGCAAGGAAATGGAGCACTGACAGCACCTGCACGTCAGGGGGGATTCCAGTCGGATGGCGGATTGGTGACATCAGGTCTGGCTCCAACTGGGTACATAGTTCCTGGATTGTGGCAGGTCAAACCGGTAGGTGACAATGACATGTCTCTCTTCCATTGTCAACAGGTTCACCAGCGGTCGGTACACCGGAGGATTCCGCCATCTTCTCATATGTCCCAGCTGACGGTGCCTACGAAGGACAACAGCGACGAACCAGTCATTATTCCTCCAGGTATGTACCCCCAGTTACACACAAGACTACACCACTCACAAAACCCTTCCTGTATGTGTGTTGAGTGTAGGCCTAGCTATGTGTGACGCAGTAGTAAATGAAGCCATGTGGGCCCCTGAAATGGCGGCAGCCTGACCTCTAAACTGGGACAATTGGATTGTGGGGTAACAGCGCTGGCGTTGCACACCGTCGCGGCAGGCGGTCGTAGACCGCGGCGCAATGCTGCATTGGTTAACTTTGGACCCTATGGGTCCCAGGAGCCAATGAACAGGTGCACCGGCAGTGATGATGCGCACCCCCGCGGATGTCACCGCCGCGGACGTCACCGCCATTTTCTATCTGTTCAATCAATAGATACCTGATCTTCGACAGGAGAGGACCTACACTGCAAGTGCTGCTGTGACCTCGGTCTGGAAGCGATGATGGCTGCTGCGTCTGGGGAAAGGGCCCTTGCCTTCACTGCACAGGAGTTGGAGAAACTGGTAGACGGGGTCCTCCCCCAGTACACGCTACTCTACGGTCCTCCAGACCAACAGATTAGTACACAGGGAGCACGTTGTATGGGCTAGGCCTGGGTGGAGAGGGCTGGTTGGAAGAGGGAAGGGGGCAGAGTTCAGGGAACATTAATGCATGTGCCAAATGGCAAGGGTAGGGAGGGGGGACACTTACATCTACGGTGCAGTTGGTAATGGCTTCTCTTCTTCCCTTGTGCATGTCATGTAGGTCAGCGCCCACCAGAAGAGGGACATTTGGCGTGCCATCGCCAAGGAGGTCCGGACCCTGGGGGCCCACCAGAGACGGGGCACCCACTGCCGTAAGAGATGGGAGGACATTCGCCGCTGCAGCAAGAAGACGGCGGAGGCTCAGCTGGGGATGGCCTCCCAATGTGGGAGGGGTGCCCGTCGCACCATGACCCCCCTGATGTTCTGGATCCTGGCGGTGGCCTACCCGGAGTTGGATGGGCGCTTGAGGGCATCACAGCAGACACAAGGGGGTGAGTACAACCTCATTCTGCTGACTTTGCGTGTAGTGGAGGGGTCTGGGTGGGGGAGGTGGGCTGTGGGTGTCCCTAGGCCAGGGCAAGTTAGGTAGGCAAGGCCCCTCTGTAATGTAGGCCATGTGGCACTCTACCCAACCTCAGCAGAGTGCCAAGTCGAGGTACAGTTGTCCCTGTGGCATACATGTGCACAGATGTCCACCATTGCCATGTAGGCCATATCCCAGAAATTGCATGTGCAGAGGGCAGGAGCACGGCGTAATGCAGGGGGCTGCTGCGTCTCTCTTGTCCGCCAACGGTAGCGGTAATCCATGCACTAAAACTCTCTTTCTTCTGTTTCCCCCCCCCTTTTTCTGCTCTCCCTGTCCTTTTGTACATCAGCATCAACAGACAGAGGTACAGTGGCACCGGAGCACGAGGGAGCTGCATCCCACATGGCCATGGAGGGCCACACCACAGACTCTGAATGCACCAGTGGGACGGAGGGCGAGGGGAGCTTCACGTCGGCCACCAGATCACCAAGCAACGACACGGACTCGTCCGCCGATGGGGGCTCCCTTGTGGTGGCGGCACCATCTGTGCCCCCCACCTCTGCAGGTACAGCCGCCAACTCCCCTACTAGCCCCGCCCTCCCGGCAGCCCCTCAGCATTCGTCCCGTGCCCACTCACCCAGGAGGGTGGGCATCACCTTCGCCCCAGGCACCTCAGGCCCTGCCCCAGTCACCCCTGCTGCCCTCAGTGAGGAGGCCATTGACCTCCTCAGGTCACTCACTGTTGGGCAGTCTACCATTGTGAATGCCATCCAGGGTGTAGAACGAGAGTTGCAACACGGTAATGCATTCCTGGAGGGCATTCATTCTGGTCAGGCTGTCCTTCAGCGAACCCTGCAATCTCTGGCCTCAGCACTGATGGCAGCCATTGTCCCTGTCTCTAGCCTCCCCCCTCCAACTTCCTCCACCCAGACCCAATCTCCTGTACCCCAGCCCATCCCAAGCCCACCTACAGACCAGCATGCACACAAGTCAACACACCCAAGTAGCTCAAGCAAACATAGGCACCACACACACCACAGGCACTCACGCAAGCCTCACCCACGTACAGACACAGTAACATCCACTGCCTCCACTGTGTCCCCCTCCTCCTCTTCTCCCTCCTCCCTCCCAGTCTCGTCTACACACACACCTGCATGCACCACATCTACAGGCACCATGAATCGCACAAGGACACCCAGCACCACAAGCCGCTCACCTGCACTCACCACCTCCACTGCCATTTACAGGTCCCCTGTGTCCTCTCCCAGTGTGTCTGTGACGCCCCCTCCCAAAGTACACAAACGCCGGCAATCACTCACCCAACATCCATCCACTTCACGACAGCCTCCAGTACCTGCACCTGCACCCAAAACACCTAAAGTGACACCTCCGACAACCACCTCCTCTTCCTCCACTCCCAGATCCCCTCCAACTACCCATTCCAGTGTTTGTCAGAAACTGTACCTCTGTAAAGTTGACCTTTTTGCCCCCTCCCCACCTCCTCCAATTCATCAGTCCCGTCGTAGCGCCTCAGCCAAAAAGCCTCCAATACCAGTGGTCCCTGTTCAAGGTTTGTGGAGTGCACCGGCCACCAGGGCAGGCAGTAGGACCCGGAGCCAAGGCACTGGCAGCCCACCCTCTGTAAAGGCTCTAAAATTGGAGAGTGGACGACGGGACCGTGTTAAAACTCCTGGTGGGAAAACAACTGACATGGGTTCCAAGGGGATTGGAGAGTCAGCTGTGACTCCACCAAAGGTGGGGAAGGGCCAGAGGAAGTCTGCCCAGCCTGTTGTGAGTGTCACGGCGGAGAAGTGCGCCATCATTTCCGGCGGTCTACACACAACCGCCAGCACCGTCGTCACTGGTCAGGAGACCACCGCCAGAGTCACAGCCCAGGAGGGCCCAAGTATCGTCACTGCTCCAGAGACCACCGCCAGAGTCACAGCCCAGGAGGGCCCAAGTATCGTCACTGGTCCAGAGACCACCGCCAGAGTCACAGCCCAGGAGGGCCCAAGTATCATCACTGGTCAGGAGACCACCGCCGGAGTCACAGCCCAGGAGGGCACAAGTATCGTCACTGGTCCAGAGACCACCGCCAGAGTCACAGCCCAGGAGGGCCCAAGTATTGTCACTGGTCAGGAGACCACCGCCAGAGTCACAGCCCAAGAGGGCCCAAGTATCGTCACTGGTCCAGAGACCACCGCCAGAGTCACAGCCCAGGAGGGCCCAAGTATCGTCACTGGTCCAGAGACCACCGCCAGAGTCACAGCCCAGGAGGGCCCAAGTATCGTCACTGGTCAGGAGACCACCGCCGGAGTCACAGCCCAGGAGGGCCCAAGTATCGTCACTGGTCCAGAGACCACCGCCAGAGTCACAGCCCAGGAGGGCACAAGTATCGTCACTAGTCAGGAGACCACCGCGGGAGTCAGTGCCTTGGAGGACCACCGCGGGAGTCAGTGCCCTGGAGGACCACCTCCGGAGTCAGTGCCCTGGAGGACCACCGCCGGAGTCAGTGCCCTGGAGGACCACCCCCGGAGTCAGTGCCCTGGAGGACCACCGCCGGAGTCAGTGCCCTGGAGGACCACCGCCAGAGTCAGTGCCCTGGAGGGCACAAGTATTGTCACTGGTCAGGAGACCACCGCCGGAGTCAGTGTCCTGGAGGACCCCGGCTGCCACAGCCCCGCTGGGCAATGATGGACCATCATGCCACACACCAATGCCCAGTGTAGAGAACGTCATGCCACACACCAATGTCCATAGCAGAACCGCCATGGCAAAGCACTGCTGAACAGGGCAAAGACCGCCATGGCAAAGCACCGCTTAACAGGGCAAAGACCGCCATGCGAAAGCACCGCTGAACAGGGCAAAGACCGCCATGTCAAAGCACCGCTGAACAGGGCAAAGACCGCCATTTCAAAGCACCGCTGAACAGGGCAAAGACCGCCATGGCAAAGCACCGCTGAACAGGGCAAAGACCGCCATGGCAAAGCACCGTTGAACAGGGCAAAGACTGCCATGTCAAAGCACCGCTGAACAGGGCAAAGACCGCCATGGCAAAGCACCGCTGAACAGGGCAAAGACCGACATGGCAAAGCACCGTTTAACAGGGCAAAGACCGCCATGGCAAAGCACCGCTGAACAGGGCAAAGACCACCATGGCAAAGCACCGCTGAAAAGGGGAAACACCGCCATGTCAAAGCACCGCTGAACAGGGCAAAGACCGCCATGGCAAAGCACCGCTGAACAGGGCAAAGACCGCCATGTAAAAAGCACCGCTGAACAGGTCAAAGACCGCCATGGCAAAGCACCGTTGAACAGGGCAAAGACCGCCATGGCACAGCACCGTTGAACAGGGCAAAGTCCGCCATGGCAAAGCACCGCGGGAGTCAGTGCCCTGGAGGACCACCGCCGGAGTCAGTGCCCTGGAGGACCACCGCCGGAGTCAGTGCCCTGGAGGACCACCCCCGGAGTCAGTGCCCTGGAGGACCACCGCCGGAGTCAGTGCCCTGGAGGACCACCGCCAGAGTCAGTGCCCAGGAGGGCACAAGTATTGTCACTGGTCAGGAGACCACCGCCGGAGTCAGTGTCCTGGAGGACCCCGGCTGCCACAGCCCCGCTGGGCAATGATGGACCATCATGCCACACACCAATGCCCAGTGTAGAGAACGTCATGCCACACACCAATGTCCATAGCAGAACCGCCATGGCAAAGCACCGCTGAACAGGGCAAAGACAGCCATGGCAAAGCACCGCTTAACAGGGTAAAGACCGCCATGCGAAAGCACCGCTGAACAGGGCAAAGACCGCCATGTCAAAGCACCGCTGAACAGGGCAAAGACCGCCATTTCAAAGCACCGCTGAACAGGGCAAAGACCGCCATGGCAAAGCACCGCTGAACAGGGCAAAGACCGCCATGGCAAAGCACCGTTGAACAGGGCAAAGACTGCCATGTCAAAGCACCGCTGAACAGGGCAAAGACCGCCATGGCAAAGCACCGCTGAACAGGGCAAAGACCGACATGGCAAAGCACCGTTTAACAGGGCAAAGACCGCCATGGCAAAGCACCGCTGAACCGCTGAACAGGGCAAAGACCGCCATGGCAAAGCACCGCTGAACAGGGCAAAGACCGCCATGTCAAAGCACCGCTGAACAGGGCAAAGACCGCCATGGCAATGCACCGCTGAACAGGGCAAAGACCGCCATGTAAAAAGCACCGCTGAACAGGTCAAAGACCGCCATGTCAAAGCACCGCTGAACAGGGCAAAGACCGCCATGGCAAAGCACCGCTGAACAGGGCAAAGACCGCCATGGCAAAGCACCGTTGAACAGGGCAAAGACCGCCATGGTAAAGCACCGCTGAACAGGGCAAAGACCGCCATGGCAAAGCACCGCTGAACAGGGCAAAGACCGCCATGGCAAAGTACTGCTAAACAGGGCAAAGACCGCCATGTCAAAGCACCGCTGAACAGGGCAAAGACCGCCATGGCAAAGCACCGTTGAACAGGGCAAAGACCGCCATGGCACAGCACCGTTGAACAGGGCAAAGTCCGCCATGGCAAAGCACCGCTGAACAGGGCAAAGACCGCCATGGCAAAGCTCCGCTGAACAGGGCAAAGACCGCCATGGCAAAGCACCGCTGAACAGGGCAAAGACCGCCATGTCAAAGCACCGCTGAACAGGGCAAGCACCGGGTAGGAATGAATGGTCCACCACATCAGGCATCCTTATCCCATGTGCAGCTGGGACAGTGACAGCACAGGAACTTTCACGGGGAGACTCATCCAGTCTGGGCACCAGTCCCCCCCAGTACCACTAGAGACCTGCATCTACTTGAGTGACTGTGGCTTTGCACTCCCCAGGATGGCAAAGTGGGCACCCCACCCACTGTAGAGACTTGAGAGACTGTGGCTTTGCACTCCCCAGGATGGCACAGTGGGTACCCCACCCACTGTAGAGACTTGAGAGACTGTGGCTTGGCACTCCCCAGGATGGCACAGTGGGCACCCCACCCACTGTAGAGACTTGAGAGACTGTGGCTTGGCACTCCCCAGGATGGCACAGTGGGCACCCCACCGACTGTAGAGACTTGAGAGACTGTGGCTTTGCACTCCCCAGGATACATCAATGGGCATGGAGCCCCGTTGTGGATCTGGCTTTGCAGTCATCCGGCTGAGGTGCCCCCCTTCCCTTCCCCCTGAGGTGCCTGTAGTATTTCTATCTGATGCCCCGGCAGTGTTCTCTCCGATTGTGGTCAGGTATCCTTTGTGGGCCTCGCCCATGCATTTTTGGACTGTTGGTGCACGGACATTGTTGTGTACATATCTGCACTACTTCTCGTATTGTATATAATTATGATTGATTTTCAAATATATATCTGTATATTTTTGTATGACATGTATATTGCCACATTACAATGTTTGACCGAATTTCGCATTGTCTTTTCATTCTTCCGGGGGGATTGTGGGTTGTTACTGTGATTTTTGTGAATGCATTGGTGTGTATGTTTTAATATGCGAGGGTGGGGGTGGGGGTGTTTGGTGGGTGTCTCCCTAACTTTTGCCTCCCCCCTCACCTATGTCATAGGTGCAGTACTCACCGTTGTCTTCGGCGCCTACGTAGCTGTTGGTCGTAGAGAGCAGAAACACAAGGGCAGGTAGTATTTGTAGTTCTGGCTCCATGGAGTCCTCATTCCTCGTGGGATGTGTTCAGGTGTGCGTTTGCCCATAGCAAAAGCTGTTTCCGCCGTGTTTTTATCCACGGAGAATCCGCCCCGGAAAAGGTGGCGGATTGGCGGGTTGTAACACTGTGGGCGGTACATTTTCTACCGCCTGTCTGTTGGCGGTGACCGCCGCGCTGCTTGTTTGCACCGCCGTGGCAGGCGGTGTGTTAAAGTGGCTGTCTTTGTTGGCGGTTTCCGTCAGGGTCATAATTCCCTTTTTTGGTCCGCCGGCCTGTTTGTGGTATTTCCGCAGCTTTAACACCGTCTGCCAGGGTCGTAATGACCCCCTTAGTGCCTTACACATTTCCTGAGCTAACTGGCCTACTACAATGATATTACCAGGGGTGGCACCTTCGATATGGCGAAAGAGTGCCATCCCACAGGCTGAGCCATAAGCTGAAAAATAAAACAATAGTTTACTATCCTTTTATTTTTCTGCTTTTGACACAGCCAGCAGTGCAGGGAGGGGCGGGCTAGGCCACAGGAGGTGGGGGGGAGTGCACCTAAGTGCATATGTGCTTAGCTGGCCAGCTGAGGCTGGCCAAACACACACGGGCACCTAGGTTTCTCTAGACCAACTATGGGCCTGATTCTAACTTTGGAGGACGGTGTTAAACCGTCCCAAAAGTGGCGGATATACCACCTACCGTATTACGAGTTCCATAGGATATAATGGACTCGTAATACGGTAGGTGGTATATCCGCCACTTTTGGGACGGTTTAACACCGTCCTCCAAAGTTAGAATCAGGCCCTATGTGTCTGAGTGGCAGTCCGAGACGCTTAGACCAATCCTGGCACTGCTCTCATGCCACATTTAGCATGAAAGAAGCACCAGGATTGTTGAGGAGCCTGTGCTGGTGGCCCGGCATAGAATGCTGGGACACCGCAAGAGAAGTGATAAGCGAGACTGGAGTGCCGGAGGCAAGTAAAGTGGGTTTTTACTTTTTTTATTTTCACCTACTTTCCGTCAACCCCCTGCCACTCTCCTTGAGTTATGCAGCAGCCGCCATTTGTAAACAAGGCCCTTAAAACACAAACTACTCTCTGCTGCAAAAACAAAAGTTCCAGCCATGAGAGAACTTAGAAAGACACAACGATGGGAGGGGTTAATATTTTGGGGTCCCCACCAACCTAGTTTGGGGGCCCAGAGATGTAGACAGAAAGGGCACATTGTCGTGAACATTTTGGTGGTGGCCCCGTTGTCCTAGGACAACCACAGGCTGAGTTATGAGCAAAAATGTTTTCTAACAGTAATGGCCTGCAAAGCATTATGGGATGAGTTTCCTGAGTGCAGTGAATATTGTAATATTGGTTCTCCTACTGTGTCAAGAGAGCCCCTTTGAGGATTTCTGTGTTTTATACGTAAAGCATTTATCAATGACAAGTATTTTTGTGAACGCTATGGAGCGTGAAGGGGAGAGACAAAAGAAATGACTGATTAGGTAAGAGTGTGAACAATGTGACCAGCACTTCAATACCGCCGATGGAGTTCATGCTGGTCTTCCCGGTTCATGCTGTGAGCGGCATGGCTGCCATGGAGCATGAATGAGAGAGACAAAAGAAAAAATAGTTCACCCACGCTAAAGTAAATCGCCAATTGTGCAATAATCCACATAACAGAATTAGTCTGCAAGGCAGTAACAAAACTGCTCCAAGGTGGGACAAACATACAGCATTTACCAATGACATCAAGGGGTTTTTGAAAAGCAAGCCCACAAGCGAGTTAAAGTGATGGGCATGAGATGGGCATAGTTAAAACCCCACCGAATACTTACAACAGGTCGAAAAAGCGCTTGTGCGCCTGACCCAAAAAGGGGCACAGGTTGATTCAGACATTGCTAATGCCCTAAGGCCCCACAAGAACATCGCTCTCCGTCAACCAGCAACTACTAAGTCTCCACAATAGATAGAGCTGGAGGTGGTGGCCCTACTTTTACTTTCCTTGTTCCCAAACTCTGGAACTCCCTCCCACCACGTATAAGGAAAACAGAGCCAGAATCCGTTTTCGGAAAGCTTTTAAAAACTATTCTTTTAAGCCAACTTTTTCCGGTCAGACAGAAGACCTGTTGCTGTCCTTAGCACTTGGAGGCCATTTTGGGTAGCCATGCGCTTTATAAATTATGGTTAGTAGAATAGAATAGAATATGAAGTGTGTATATTGGCGTATGATGGTCGTTGAGATAATGGTGGTTGTGCAGATTATTTTGTTGAGCGGGTTGGCGTATTATGTTGATTGTGTTGATATATGATTCTGGGTGTGTCAATGTATGATGTGAATGTGTATTTAATGTTTTTGTGAGTGCATGGTGGTGGGTGTGTTGGTGTATGATATTGTTTGTGTTTTTGTATGTTAGTGGGTGTTTTGGCGTATGATGTTAGGTGTCTGGATATATGTTGGTGGGTGTGGTGGCATATGATGTTGGTTGTGTTGACAGAGGATAAAGTATGTATTGGAGTATGATTGTGACTGCCAACATAAGATGGTAGGTGTGTAGGTGTATGATGATGGTTGAGTAGACAAATGCTGGTGTATGACATTGCTTGTATGGACATCTGATGGTGGCTTAGTTTGTGTATGATAGTGGGTATTTTAGCATATCATTTGTTGTGTGAATATATGATGTTGGATGTGTAAATGTTTGATAGTGGATGTGTTGGTATATGCTTCTAGGTATGGTGCTGGTGATAGTACTAGTAGTAGTAATATTAATGGTTGTGATGATGTTGTTAGTGGGTTTTTTGGTAAAGGTGTAGTACTGCGAAGGGTGGTGTTAGCAATGGAGGTGATAGTGATATTGCTGATGTTGGTTATGGTGCTGGTGGTAATTGTCTTGTTTGTGGTAATAGTGGTGATAATGGTGGTAGTACTGGTGGTGGAGGTACTAGTGATAATGGGGTGGGAATGGTGGCGGTGAGGGTAATGGCTGTGGTGGTGGTAATGGGGTGTCAACACCAGAGCAATACGTGCTCTATTGGCGACAAAAATGCAAAAACCCAGCACTCTCAAAACAAAGTAATTTAGGCATTGTGCTGATATGTTGTGGTTTCACCTTTTGCATTGCAGAGTTCAATCCTGAAAACTTATTTTTAATATGCTTACAAATATTGTTCCTTTGCAATGTATTGCTGCAGGTTTTCAGAGTGTGTTAGGGTGTGGCCCCTTTCCAGGGCCTTCTAGAGACTTTCCCTGAAACATGTCTGGGAGTGGTTTTGGGCTGCGCCAAGACTCTATAAAAGAGAGCCAGCCCAACTCCCAGTGCTCACTATTCAGAGGTCCCGGTGCAGAGCAGCAGCTTCTTCCTGAGCTCCTGTCCCGGCGGCCTATTTGGATCTTCCAGTCTTCTGCCCTAATCCTTCATTGGTGATCATTGTTCCAGGCAGTAAGACGGTGGTTGGACTGTCCTGACACCGTTATTTAGAATTTTCATATTCTTGGTTTAAATTCTTAAATGAGTAACAGATTACTTGCGCGCTACCATTTCTTGACATTTTTATGGTAGTTTACAAATAGGCAAGACGCGCGATTTATTTCATAAAGGTTTGACTTTGTTCTTCATTGCTACCTTTTCTTGACATTTACATGGTGGCTTAAGAATTGGCAAGACGCGCGATTCATTTTATGGTGTTTAAACATTGTTGTCATTTGCTTGCTACTAATTCTTGACATTTACATGATGTTTTACGAATTGGCAAGACGCACAACTCGTTTCATGAGCATTTAACTTTGTTGTACATTGCGCGCTACCATTTCTTGACATTTTACATGGTGGCTTAAGAATCGGCAAAAGAAGCGCAATTCGTTTCATTGTACTTTGTTCTTGTTATTTATTGTGAGCTGTTATTCCTTGACATTTACATCGTGTTTTACGAATCGGCAAGAAGCGCGATTCAATTAATGATGATTTGACTTTGATATTCATTGCGTGCTACCATTTCTTGGTATTTTACATGGTAACCCTCAAATTGGCAAGACGCACGATTCTCTCCTCGAGTTTAATTCATGTTGTTTATTGTATGCTACTATTCTAAGATATTTATTATGTAATATTCGAGTTGACAAGTTATGTGATTTGTTTCCTGAATCCATATTGTGTTATTCATGGTGCACAATCCTTTTATGGTGTTTACTATATATATATATATATATATATATATATATATATATATATATATATATCTGCAATATGCGCAATTTGTGTTGAAACATTTTAAGAGTACACAGAAGGCCAGAGTTTCTAGATGCAATATTGTATGGTCCTAGTATACATTCTCAAAACAGGATTTATATGACTGGTTTAAAATGTAGTCAGAATGTTTTTTCTGATTCTCATGTAAAGGAAAGACTTGAATAAGAAAGTTTTCATTTAATTAATCTTGATTCCCCTACAGGTATCCGGCCATCTTGAAACTTAGTCATTTTAAACTTAACTCTTAGATTGTTCATGTTTTCAGAGTAACTAGGCTTAGAATCATAGTCTAGTATTGATTTCAGGAGATATAATTTTCATATTGTGTGTTCTAACCTTTTTCTTACTACAGGTCTCCTTCCCAGCTGTTCCCTTCCTAATCCCCTCTTCTCCTATTGGACTCTCTCAGTCTCTGTGATTTATCTATCAGAGTCTTGGAGCTGTTCAGTGGTGGACATGTTGGGAACATGCACAGACCCCGAGGATTTGGTGACTCTGACATGGGGGTAATAATTATGATGGTGACAATGGTGTAATAGTAGTTAAATTAATACTGATGGTGTTTACTGTTGTACTGGTGGGAATAGTGGGTGAAATGGTGGTGGTGCTAGCAGTAATGTTGGTGGTAATGGTAGTAGTAATTGTGGTGGCTTTAATGGTGATGGTGGAAGTGGTATTGATGGTGTTGGTGGTAATGATGGTGCTGGTAATGATGGTGGTTCACGTGTTGTTGATGGTGGTGTGGCAAAAGTGGGGTTGTTAGCAACAGTAATAATGGTAGTAATTGTGATCATGGTGAGGGTGCTGATGCTCCCGGTTTATGTAAGTAGTGGGGGGTAGTGATTTTTTTGGCTGATAAGTGGTGGTGCTAACAGTTGGGTAATAGTGGTGGTGATAGTAATAGCAATGGTGCTGATAGTAACCATGGTGGGGATGGTAATCGTGAGGGTAATTGTGGTATTGGTAATGGTTGTCATGATGGTGACACACCCCCCAGTTAAGCCCCACACTTGGAGCATGTGTTTTATTCTATCATTATGTGATAATGGTGGAGTTTCTAATGATGTCCGAGAGGAGAGTTATAGTTCATCCCCACTGGCAGAACATTAATTTTTAAATTTCTCCTGGTGTTTGCAAATCTGCACCAATGAACACAATGGCAGAACATGATGTCTGCCAATTTCCTCTTCGTGCCTTGCATTAATGTGTGGCTCTTGATCAGCTGGAAGCAGGTGTTACTGAAAGAAAACAGAACCTCCGACTAGCTTAGGATTTATAGGCCCTTGATAACCCATCTACCTTTCCAGGTAGACCACATTACACACTAGTAGTAGGCTTCCAGCTTCGTTTTCTCCTGTTAAATGCATTATGGGAAACATCAAATTACATGAGTGTAATAGAAGTCAGAAGACAAAATCAACACCACCACCTTGTTTATTTATCTTTTTCGACAACGGATTTTTTTGATGTGGTGCTTCTTCCCCCTGCCCAGCCTACGAGTTCTACCTCCCCTATGAGAAAGGATGTCAGAGCACACTGCTTTCTCTTTAGAAATGTGTTGATGTAAATCTTGGGGCAGATTTACTGACAGTCTGCTCTGGGTTTCTGTCACAAATGTTGGCTCATGGCAACCTAAAGTGCTAGGCGACAAAGCAAGAGTGATGCTGTTAGTAAGTAAGTATGATGCTGTTCTCCTCTCTCTTTCACGCAACACAGCTACTTTGGTTTCTACATTGTGTTGTGTGAAAATGCAACACGTTTGCCCTCTCAGTTTTCTGGTGTGTGAAGGCAGGCTTTTGTTGCTTCACATTGCAAAGGACAAAAATAAAGAGCCCACTACGTTCCTATTCAAATTCCAATTGACATGACTCAGGCCTGACCCACTGCTGCCTCTGCAAGTAGGTTCTTTTACCTGGTGAACTACAGATAAATATCTAATTGACTGTTTCTGTGTATACTTTTTTTCAGATCTGTCCCTTCCTTGACCAAAACAGTCTCCTCTTGGAGAGGAAAAACAGATTCTGAATTGGAAGAGGAACCAAATTCAAGTTGATGCAATCTGGAACTGCCTCATGAGCACAGATGAGTCTAATTTGATCCAAACTCGGGGCCTCATTACGACCCTGGCGGCCGGCGGTAAGCTGGTGGTAACACCACCAACAGGCTGGCGGATTTCCGGCAGCTATAATGACCAGGGTGCATTAGCCACGGCCATACCGCCGGCCCCGTCAACATACCAGGGCAGGGGTGCAAGCACCGCTGCCCTGGGAATGATGAGTCCCCAACCGCCAGCCTGTCCACGTTGGTAAACACCGCAATGGAGAGGCTGGCGGTAAGGGGGACTCAGGGCCTGGGCAGTGCAGGGGCCCCCAGGCACAGCCGCATTACCCATTTAACTGCCCGAATGTCGGGCAGTGAAATGCGTGACGGGTGCTGCTGCACCCGCTGCATATCAACATTGCCGCTGGCTCTATTACGAGCCGGCTACAATGTTGATGTGACTTTTCCGCTGGGCTAGCGGAAAAGTCATAATAGGGAGCCAGAAATACCGCCAGCACTGGTGGTATACTGGCGCCCGCAGCTTCGGCGGTCTGAAGTTGTAATGAGGGCCTCAGTCTCTGCAGTCAAAGAAATAACCGCTGATGCTGAATTTTTTCTGCTGTTGATCATTCCTTTTTCAATATAGTCCATATCTACTTAAGCTCCTTCTATGTTCAAACATACAATATCTGAAACACCCTCCCTAAGAAAATAAGGATGATCAGCAGACAGGCAGAAGTTAGAAAAGCAATTAAAATGTGGCTGTTTCATAAAACACAATTTAAGAGGCCGCAGGTCATAAGATATACTGTCTTGTTTACATCAAATATGATCCTAGCTCTCACACTCTTCTCACTTCAAGTATAAGGCCCTACTAAACGCCTGCAGTGAGATGATCTTTCCCCAATGTGAGGAAATAGCTACATCTTCAGTCAAAAGCAATCAGTATTGCCAAAAAAGGTTTTTTCTGTCTTTTGCAGCGTTGTTCTCCTAACTGGCATACCCTTAAGATAGAACTTGACACCTCTTAAATGTAAATTCAAGTGCAAGGATAGGACGTACCATGTTTACTTGGAGGGGTTGCGCTTCCATTAGGCAGTCACGAAGAAAAAGAGAGACCATCACTGTGTCCAGTCTTTAGCACCCCCTAGAAATTATTTCGGACATCACTGGGGTAGTAAAGTAAGAGAGAATAAAGCTCAACGCACTGATAACCCTGATAATGTTTAACCAGCACAATGATGGCCATGATGTTACCATCTGTAAAGAACACTGCAACCAATACTTTCCTGGTGCTAAAACAGTCTGAGTTACACATTTAAAAGAACCAATTTTAAAGCGTTTTACAGAAGGAATTGAGTGTGAAAGCCAAACTAATAACCTGTGGAAGAAGGTTTCAGATTGTGGGTGCAAGAAAAAGGAAAGCACAACCACTTTGTCTGGTGCATTTGAACTTGAGAATGATAAGCTTATTGAATGCCAATGACTGGAGGATACAGGAAGGGTGGTAGATTGAAAACGTTTTTCCTCAGATAAACAGGGCCTTGGCTGTTGATGCTCTTATTAGTAAAACACAACTATTTAAATGTAGAACGTTTGTGAATAGGAAGCCAAGGCAAGTTTTTCAGGTGAACTGATTTTGGAGTCCAAGATGGAAGATTAAATAGAAGTCCTGCAGTGGCAAGTTGCATCCCTTAAACACGTTGGAAAGGGTATTGTGTGCACCCAGGTGCAGTGAATCAGCATAATTCAAGTTACAAAATTAATAAAACTTGAACTATAAATTTCCAACTGTCCAAGAGGAATAATTGTCCGAAGTATTCTGAGGTAGTAGAAACATCTAGCTGCAGTATGATTGATATGCCTCACTAAGGAGAGTTTGTCATCCATAAAAACGCCTACATCATGGGCAAAACTGACAGGGGAGGGGGCACAGTCCTGAGATGGAATCGGGGAGGCACCAAATGGATGTCTTTTGACCAAAGAATACTTTTGTCTTGTCTCCTTTTAATTTTAGACACTTATAGCATATCCAGCAGGCCACAGCTTCAATGAAGTATTAAAATGTTTAATTGGAATCTTAGAAATCGTATGACATGGTACAGCGAGTTTGATTATCATCAGTGTATGTGATGATATCAGAAACAAGCGTTTCCAGTGGAAAAGTATGTCTTAAGTAAGGTGGTACACAGCGATGATCCCTGAGGGAAGTGGCTGACAAAAAAAGAAAGAAGCACTGTAGAGATGCGTTCAGTAAGTAATGGGTACAATAGTTTTAATGCTTGTTTGAGGACTCCAGTGTCAAGAAGTCTGCCAATAAGAATGGAATGAGATACAATGCGATACAATAAAATTTCTTAAGCGCTTATTTACCCTGAGGCATCTTGGTGCTAAGCAGCATGTCCTGACCCAAGACCTTGACTATCTCATACCATACTAGAAGAAAGCCAAGTTTTCATGATCTTCCTGAAGTGTGCATGATTATCCTTGCCCTTTATTTCTCTAGGGAGATAGTTCCAGAGCTTAGCTGTCAGCAAAGCGAAGGAACTTCCTCCCCTTCTGCTGCATTCTTGGTACCACAACATCCTTACTCTCTACTGATCTAAGTTGCTTACTGGGGATATTCTAGCTGCACTTGGAGTTAATCGATGCCGGCTCAGTCCCATGTAAAGCCCTGTGGACTGTGCAAAGTGCCCTAAACATGGGTCGTTTACAGACTGATAACCAGTGTATGTCCTTAAGTGCCTCTGAAATATGCTGATGCTTGGGGATGCCTAGAATCAGTCTCATGGCCGCATTTTGTGTTACCCGCAGTCTAGAGCATAATGCCTGGGCAATTCCTAAATACAGGGAATTACAATAATTCGGGCAGGAGGCTATTCAGTGCTTGAATAACCATTTTGCGTGATGGCATGAAAGGAAAGGAGAGATTTGTCTTCTGCATCCTAATGTTGTAATAGCAGGCTGCGATCATTTGGGCTGGGCATTAAAAGGCAGACCTTTATAAAAAATTACCTCCAGATTGCGAGCAGAGTTGACCTGTTTAGGTACCATTCCCAGTTCAAAAGGGCACCGAATATTTGACGAATTGCCAAATATCAGAACCTTTGTTTTCTCTCCGTTAAGTCTCAGGCAATTTGTCTTCATCCAAATATCGACCTCTCTCATACAGTCCGGGAACCTATTTGCTACTATAAATAAGTCTTTAGAAATGTTAATCAAAATCTTTGTATCATCACCATAGGATGATACTCTAAAATCATAAGACTGTACCCACCTCAGCCAAAGGCACCATGTACAGGTTAAACAGTGTTGGACTGAGTCAAGGCACCTGTCACATGCCAAAGGAAAGAGACAATGTTTGCAATCTTTTTTTTTTTTTAAATCTGTTTATTAAACGTAATGAAGAACATTAGTGCATTTATCCTTTAGAATTAGTGCAACATTTATTTACACATATATATGATCTTATACAGTGTATTACGTGTATTATTGCACTGTGGAATAATGCATAACTATGAACTGTTCAAATGCGTCACATTAATATCCTTTGTGTAATTAGCGGAAAGTGTGGGGCGGAGTACTCTACCTATGTCCGGTATATGGGAGTGCTTTGTTGCATATGTCTGTGAACTGGGGGCAGTCTAGCTAACGGATACATATAACGATAGATAGCTAGTCAGACTGGGGCAGGTAGTCCTTTGGAAGCGGCCCTATCCATGATGTGGGCAAACTTTATGCAAATGAGACGCATCATAGATGGTGACCATGCACCCCATGCTCACGGCCACTTTACAGTGTGAAGTGGATGAAGTACACAGGTTGTCTGCGGTGAGGTGTGAGTAGTCTTTAGGCAGTAGAGTATTACGTATTCAGTGTTGTATGGTAGTTATGGGGCTCATGGTGGATATATGTCGCTCTTAGCTTCTATGCCGACTATAAAGGCATCCCATATTTCCGAGCCTCCTTGGATTAGCCCTCTGTATTGTAATTGGCGTAGTGTCTGGGCCTCTGCATGGGAGCACTGTAGCAGATCACGCAGCCAAATAGTGTATTCCGGGGCGTGTGTAGCCTTCCAGTGTGTTGCTATCAAGCGTTTAAACACTATAAAGGCTAGGTCAATAAATTTATGGAGATGTTTGTCTCCTTTGGCACGTCGGCGCATACCTAACAGACAAGATTCAGGTGCTAAATTCAGGGTGTGATCAGTGATGTCAGCTGTGGTGTCGATGATACATCCCAGGCAGTGATTGGGTGGGGGGCAGCTCCACACCGTGTCGTAAAAGTCCGCTGCTGGCTGCGTGCATCTGGGACATACCGGGTCTGATCTAGGATATATCCGTTGTATGCGGGATGGGGATAAATAGGAGTGGTGTATGTAATTAAACTGAGTGTATCGAAGTCTAGCATTGCGGGAGACATTTTTGACCGTTGATAATGCCGCTGACCAGGCATTTTGGGACAGAGGAGAAGGGAGTACTACATCCCAGCGGGCCTTAGCGTGAAGTAGTTCAGGGCAAGCCCCGGCCAGTATCGATTTTTATAGCCTCAATATAGTGCCTTTTGTATTACCAGTTGTAAGAATCGTGGTGAGTAGGTGGGACTCCTGTGGCTCAGTGCTGCCTTGTTTCCATGTGCTATCAAGCAGGTGTTTAATTGCGCAATATGTTAAGAAAGCACCTGTGCGGGTCCCTGCGGATTCCATAAGTTTGCCGAAGGGTCTAGGGGCCAGATGTAGCAAAAATAAAAATTGCGACTCGCATTTTGCGAGTTGATGCGACTCGCAATATGCGAGTCGCAAATTGGAATGTCAGAAAAAAAAGCGATCCGATTTTGCGACTCGCAGCTGGACTCGCAACGCTGTGCGCGAGTCCGCAGTTTGCGAGGTCGCTGTTTGCGAGTGTGCAAAAAACGAACTCGCAATTAGCGAGTGGGTGTCGCAAATTGCGATTACCTTCAAAATAGCTTGCAGGTGCAGCAGAACACTCCAGAAAGCATACCAGAACACTCTGGAAACACTTCCTGGCACATGATGATGACATCACAGCCAGGAAGTTAACAAATACACCTGGGAGGAGGGCTCAACAGTGAGCAGTGTCTCTGCCACTGACAGTAGGGTGCTGAGGAGTGGTAGGCACAGCACCATGGACGCAGCAGGGACCAGCCAGGCTGGCAGGAGGGGCAGGAGATCATAGATAACAGCCAGGACAGATTAATGTGGCACATGGCGTTAATGTGCCACATGACTGGTTAGCATTTTCCTGCCCATGGACAATTTCAACTTGTATATAGTTTCTTCATGACATTAATAAAACAGTTATTTTTGTTCCACTGAACAAATGGTTAATAGGTGAGTATGGTGGGAGTTGACACGTACCGTCCAAAATATTGCGTTGCAATGTGGTCCCGTCTCAGTCTGCCTTGATTAGCTAGACTCCTATCCCCATGATGGCGATGTGGTTGTACTTGCTCTTCATCATCAGGATCTGGGTCTGCAGGGGTGAGAGGTAGCCCACGTCGGGTGGCTATGTTGTGGAGGATGGCGCATGCGACCACAATTTTGAAAGCGGTAATGGGGGTGTATTGGAGGGCGCCTCCACTGCGGTGGAGGCATCTGAATCTTGCCTTCAGCAGTCCGAAGGTGCGCTCGATCAGGTTCCTGGTCCTCTTATGCGCACTGTTGTATTGCCTCTCTGATTCAGTTCTGGGTGTTAAAAACGGAGTCATGATCCAAGGCCTGAGAGCATATGCACTGTCACCTGTTGGGCACAAAAGTACACGGTTAGGAAGTCCAGATTGTCGTGCACAGTGACCTGTGTGTATGTCTGCAAGTGTCTGTGGCTCTACCTAGGAGGTAACCGTCTCCAAATTCCCCACGTTCCAGGCGTTGATGTATCCCACTATGCATAAAAATGTATGAGTCATGGGTACTGCCAGGAAACTTAGCTACGATGTTCGTGATGACATAATGGGCATCACAAACAACCTGTATGTTGAGTGAGTGGGTACACTTCCTGTTGCTGAAAATGTGTTCCAGATTAGCAGGGGGGCATATTTGAATGTGTGTCCCATCTACACACCCTATGACATGAGGAAAGTGGGCAATGCGGTAAAAGTCCAGCTTGGTGCTGTTAATTTCTGCCTCATTCCTTGGAAAGTATATGAAGTGAGACATGTGCGTGACTAAGGCATCTAGGAATGCCCTCAGGAACCTTGACACTGCACTTTGGGATACCCCACCTGCCACGGCAATGACCCCCTGATAGCTCCCTGAGGCCAAGAGGTGCAGTGCGTATAGTACTTGCACATGCGTAGGGATGGCGCAGCCACGTAGAGTCTTGTGTTCTAGCTGTGGTTTCAGTAAATCTATTAATTCTAGAATGGCTGCGCTGCTAAGGCGGTATTTGTCATAGATCTCCTCTTCAGTTTGCTGAAAAAGAGTCTGCCTGGTTCTATATATCTCCTCCTGTCTGTGGCCCCTCCTCCTCCTCTGCTGGGCTGCGTAGACTCTCCTCCTCACTGCTATCAGGTATATCTCCGCCATCTTGAGTAACCCAGATGCCTTCTGGGTCCCCTTTTATACTTTGGTAATGGTTACCACCTGCTCTGAGTTAGTGGTAAATGGGACATGCAAACTGGGCTTTTTGCGACTAGTCGCAATTTGCGAGTTGCAAAATGGGGTCGCACCGGATGCGACTCACAAACGGGTCCCATCGCTTTTTGCGAGTCGGAAATGGGCTTTTTGCATCCCATTTCCGATTTTGCACTGTCGCAAATTGCGATTCGGCCCGTTTGCGAGTCGCAATCGTTTGCTACATCTGGCCCTTAGTGTAGAGCCCAGATAGTATTCTCCTATATACACCAGTCCTATACCACGTATATCATGGTGCTCTGCCAGTACCTGGGCCCCTGGTAGCTGCGCTAGTGGTAGCATAGGTGAATATGGCATCAGGGAGATTCTGCCATGGACGTATCTCTGCCAACACGATTTGGCAACGTCGAGCAAAATGGGCCCATGTTGTGGGCGGCTAGATCTGTCAAGCAGCCAGGTTAGAATCTAAAGCGGTGCTAGCGAGTCTATTATAATCGTTTGCTCTGCTGATGGGGTCTTGTTAAGCCAAGCGGCTGGCCACCGTAATTGGGCGGCAGCATAGTACAGTTCGAGATTTGGCCTGCCCAATCCCCCGCCCCTCTGTGGGTATTGTGTTATGGATAGCGCGACTCTGCGCCTGTCCCTTCCCTATAATAGGTCAGTCATTAGAGAGTTTATAGTCTTGAAGAATGTACATGGTAAGAATATCAGGAGCGCCGTAAAATAATATAAGAACCTCTGAAGGATTTGGCAATGGCTACACATCCCATAGGGGATAGGGGAAGCACCCCCCAAAAAGATAAGGAGCTACGGATAGACCGAAGAACCCTGTCTATGTTGCCTTCTCTGAGGTCGTCTACAGAGTGATACATCTGTAACCCTAAATACTTAAAAGTAAAATGGAACCGTGGTGATTCGTAGTCCGGCAGGGCCAAGCGAAGCTCGGGCAGTCTGGGGGAGAGAGGAAAGATGCATGATTTAGACCAGTTGACCCGTAGGCCAGATATGGATGCAAAGGAATCCAGAATCGCCATTACCCCAGCCATAGAGGCAGCATGATCTTGTAGATATATCAGGGCGTTGTCCGCATAGAAAGAAATAATATGGTGTGTGTTAAGTTCTGGGATGCCCCATAGTTGTGCCTGCAAACATAGTTTGATAGCTAGTGGCTCCTTGGCTATTGCGAATAACAGGGGGGACAGCGGGCAGCCCTGTCTAGTGCCCCTACCGATTGGGAATGTGTCGGAGATAACCTGTCCTGTTTTTATGCGGACTGTGGGTTTAGCATACAGCGTTTTAATCCACCTAGTGTATCCTGCACGAAATCCCATTGCTTCGAGTGTGCCCACTAGAAAATCCCAGCTCAGCGTATTGAACGCCTTTTCTATGTCTAGTGACAGGGCCACCGCCCCCTTCCGATTGCTATTATGCACTATTTGAATTAGTCTTCTGAGATTCAAGAAGGTGTTTCTGCCGGGTATAAATCCTGATTGGTCCTCGTGAATCAGACATGGCAAGATGGTGAGAAGTCTATTAGCTAAGATTTTCCCTAACAGTTTACAGTCTGAGTTGAGCAGGGAAAGAGGGTGGTATGATCTGACATCCAGAGGGTCACTGCCTGGTTTTGGGAGTACCACTATTAGAGCTTCGCACATGGAATCTGGTAGTTGTATCCGATCGTATGCTTCGTTAAACACCTGGAGTAATGGTTGCAGAAGGTAGGTGGACTGAGATGTCAAGTATTCTACTGGTAGCCCATCTGAACCAGGTGCCTTGTTGCGTGCCATCTGTGACAACGCCAGTTGGATCTCTTCTATACTGATTGGGCCCTCCATTGAGTCTGCCTGCTCGGTCAACAGGCGCCTCTGGGAGGTGGGCATCAGAAAGTCAGCCAGTTGCTCCGCTGGTGGAGGAGGAGGGGGTAAGTATAAAGACTGATAGTATATGTAGAAGGCATCGTTAATTTCCACTTGGGAATTGATTATATTCCCTGAAAGCAGATGGATTGCTCCTATAGGTGACGGCTGAGATGGTTGGCGAACCAACCAAGTCAGCAAGCGACCCGATTTATCACCCTCTGCATATTAACACGCCATATAGTGTCTGTAGTCGTGTTTACCCAATCTAGTATCTGCTTCTCTGTGACTTGCTCTCAGCGACTTCAGTTCTTCCACTGACATCTCATCTCTGGCTACGCTACCTCCGCTTCGCGTAACTTGATCTCCAACCCTGTTAGTTCTTTAAGCAGTGCCCGCCTAACTCCCACCAAGGCTGCCAAACAATTGCCCCGTACCACCACCTTATGGGCATCCCATTCGGTTGCGCGATAAGACATTGTAATATTATTCAAAGAAAAATACGTGGATAAGCACTGGGCGAGTTCAGCACAAAAGGGAGGATCTGCAAGTGCCACTGTCTGCAGGCGCCATGTGGGAATTTGTGTGTGTGAACGACCCCAGTTCAGTATCGCACATAACGGACTGTGGTCCGATATGTTGCGAGCTAGATAGTCCGATGCGTGTATCTTATGGATCACTGTCGGTGATGTAAGAAGCATGTCTATCCTGGTATGCAAGTGGTGAACAGGGGAGTAGAAGGAATATTCGCGCTGCGTCGTGTGCCCCGATCTCCAAACATCGTATAAGCCATTGTCCAGTGCCCACGTTGCCAGTTCGCATGAGATACGATTGCTCGGGGCAGTTGGGAGTGGAGGAATGAACCGGTCCTTGTGGATATCTTAAACGCAGTTATAGTCTCAACCCCATATGCTGTCTACAGCTGGGTTGCAAAATGTCCCTGTTGATAGTGTGTGTAAAAAGCTGTGTGGGTTAGTATTAGGGGCCTACAATGCCACCAGCGACAGGGGTGACCCATCTAGACTGCCCTCCTGCACCACATATCTTCCACCAGGGTCAATCTGTGTGCGAGCGATCACATACGGCACCCCTGGGGCGATCCAAATTGCTACCCCCCCCGGCCAAAGGACGAGTATATGGTCCCGTATAACTGACCCTTCCATTTTGTTCGTGTTTTCTCTAGTGTGGTATCTGACAGGTGTGTCTCTTGTAGCATGGTGAAATGTACCTGGTGTCGCCTGAGATACGCATGTACGCGTTGACGCCTGCATGGTGCCGCCATCCCCCTTACATTCCATGTAAGTACGTTATATCGTGGGATGTATGTTAGTCCAAGTGTAGTCATGGAACTGTGTAGAGGTTAACTGACGCGGGGTCTCATAGTACCTTGCTCTTGCTGTACCCGAGGAATACCTAGGGCCACCTATCCCTGGCATGTTTGCTCTCAAAAACCGATCCCTTATACGTCGCCCCATAGGATAAATGTAATATGTGACTCTGATGAGATAAACCCATATGAATAATATGGGAAAAACCCTTTGAAAGATAACGAAACAATTAACAGTATTAAACAATAACATTATGGGGGTCATTCCAAGCTTGGCGGGCGGCGGGAGCCGCCCGCCAAGCGGGAACCGCCAGAAGACCGTACCGACGTCAAAAGACCGCGGCGGTCATTCTGGGTTTCCCACTGGGCTGGCGGGCGACCGCCAAAAGGCCACCCGCCAGCCCAGTGGGAAACACCCTTCTACGAGGAAGCGGGCTCTGAATGGAGCCGGCGGAGTGGAAGGTGTGCGACGGGTGCAGTAGCACCCGTCGCGAATTTCAGTGTCTGCTAAGCAGACACTGAAATTCAAAGTGGGGCCCTCTTACGGGGGCCCCTGCAGTGCCCTTGCCATTGGCATGGGCACTGCAGGGGCCCCCAGGGGCCCCACGACACCCCTCACCGCCATCCTGTTCCTGGCGGTCGAAACCACCAGGAACAGGATGGCAGTGAGGGGGTCGGAATCCCCCATGGCGGCGCAGCAAGCTGCGCCCCCATGGGGGATTCCTCAGGGCAGCGGAAAACCGGCGGGACACCGCCGGTTTTCCGTTTCTGACCGCGGTCAGAATGCCCTTAGGAGCACCGCCAGCCTGTTGCCGGTGCTCCCGCCGACCCCGGCCCTGGCGGTCAAGGACCGCCGGGGTCGGAATCACCCCCTATGTGTGCCTCAGCAGAGGAGGTCACACTGACAGGCATTGGGTGAAACATGTCCATATGGAGCGGGGCGTGCATGATGTGTGTGAAGTCTAAAAGTTCGAGCTCCCGGCTCTACGAATGGTCGCTCTCGACCCGCTGCTTGAAACCCCAGCTGGGAGTGCCCTGAGGTAGAGCTTCACAACAGGCCTTACTCGTCATCTAATCTGGCATAGGCACTCATGCTTAAACAATACATAGGACCAGTGGGAGCGGCTCAGTATGTATCCGGTGAGCGCTACGGCAAGGAGTACAATTCAAATATCATCAACCGAGCGCGGCGTAAGAAGTGGTCCCTGGAGGGAATCTGCAGAGTCAGATCTAGTGTCTTGATCTGGTTCAATGTCTGTCTGGGTGGATGTCTTTGTCGGAGAATTTGTCATAAATCGCGACGTTGTCTGTAGTAGCTTAGCGCGCTCCTCAACCAACTGTTCTGGTGTGGGCTTAGTCCCCAACTGCTTCCGGTGCCTGCGCTTCGCCCTTGGGGAAGACCAGCCTTCCTCTGTGCTTTCTGTACCTACAGAGCGGGCCAGGACTTTGTCATGCAGCCAGGTCCAGGCATCTTCTGGTGATGTGAAAATATGCACATGAGAGCCATCTTGTACGCGAAGTTTGGCCGGGAATAAGAGTGCATATTTAAAGTTATGTTCACGGAGGCGCTCTTTTAGCTTATAGAAAGAACTGCGTTTCCTTTGAACCTCCGCATTGAAGTCTGGAGAGGCTGTGATCGTTGCATTTTCGTATCGCAAAGGGCTCGTTTTGCTAAATAACTGCAATATGAGGTCTCTATCATGGTAGTTGAGTACCCTGGCTGTCAAGGGATGGGGGTGTGTCCCTGGTGGTGGGGGCCTGCCCGGTACTCTATGGGCGCGTTCAATCAAAAAGAACTTTGGGATCCTATCCCGTAGCACAGTTTCCGAGAGCCATCTTTCCACAATTAACTCAGCACTAGGGCCTTCCACACGTTCCGGGAACCCCACCAGGCGAATGTTATTCCGTCTCAATCTGCCTTCAGCATCCTCCGCTCTGCGCTTTAGGCCATCCACCTCTGTCGTCAGATGTAGCATCTTTTCTTGCAGTGCTTTTACCGCTGGTGGTAGCTCAGCCATTTCTCTTTCCACCTCTACGATCCGGTCCACCAGTACGTGCTGACATCTGCCACTACTGCACCGATTTTCGCTTCCAGGGTGGTTTTGGTATCCACGATGGCTTGTAGCACCTTCTCAAACTGTGATGTGTGTTTGTGCAGAGTGATTTCCATCTTCTGCAGCGCCTGGTAAGTCGCTTCTTGTTCTCCAGGAGGGACAGCAGGTGTGTCCATGGTCCTTGTGGGCGCTCTCGGAGTCTTAGGCTTGCCCATTTATCCCCTGTGCCAGTGGGGAGCAGCGCTGGGAGTGGGGGTCACGACCAGGTCCCTATTGCGTGTAGTCGCCTGATGGGGACAGGGCGCAGGAGTGGGTCTCCTGTACTCTGATTAGTTTCTCCTCCCTGTGTTGTTGAGGTCACAGACTCGCGCTGCGTGTGCTTTATATCTCAGGTCTCTTATTAGGCAGCTGTTGTCCAATACAAACCCAGGGGGGCCTGGACTGTCCGAGCGTTGTAGTGAAGTTGCGTAGGCCTAGTCGGGTGATTTACCTGCTACGTGCCACGGGGAGGAAGGTAGGACTGCTTAAGTACAAGTCCGGGGGTAAACTGCCACTTCCCACTTCATTTCTATGGGCCCGACAACACAGGGACCTGGGGCCCCCCTACCTCGCATCCGAGTTTCAGCAGCCTCTCTGTGATCCTCGGCCTTTGTACACTCGAGTTCTCTTTGAAGCAGCGGGGGCCTTTCGGCCGCTCCCCTCGTCCACAAGTATCACCACTCCATGCAGGGTGGGAAACAACCCGTCCCGGGCTGCGGATCAGCCCGCCTCCGCACAGTGTGGCTCGACCCGTGCCGCCAACCAAGCTCTCTCGGGGGTCCGCACTCATGTGTAGTCACCTGCGACCACACCTGGATCCGGCCGGGATGGAGCCTGGATCATGACTCCACCTCACCTCGGCAGAGCAGCGCAGATCAGCTCCGCTTCACTCACATCCCATCGGTGGTGCCCAACTCCCACCTCACAGGCGGCGCATGTCTGGGCCACAGGTCGCGCTCTCTTCACCCCCAGGTTAGGCCTCGTGCTCCTCCGCGGCTCCTCCTCGGCCTCATGGTCGTCGGGTCGAAGACCTGTGTGTCTCCGGGGTCCCAGGTCAGCGGGGAGTCCGGTGATCGCCCAGGGAGAGTCGGGAATCGCCGTTTGCCAGGAGTATTGTTTCGGCCGGGAGCAGAGCTACAGATTATGCTGCCGCTCCGGTCACCATCTTGGCCACGCCCCCCACAATGTTTGCAATCTAAATGGTTTACTTGCCACTGTTTATGTCCCTCCTGAGTGAAAACAGGAAAGAAGCCGTAGGGCCTTATCTTTGATGCCCATCTTTGAAAGTTGGGACACTGCACGGAGTGAGCGACAGTGACAAATGCCATTCAAAAGGGTAATAATATAAGGGCAGCGGAACCTCCATAATCTACAGTGTAATTTTGTCATGAGCAACAAACACCAAAACTGACTCCCTGCCTATTCTTTTGCTGAAGCCCAGCTGGGAACTATCTTGTGGTTTTCAATAATTAATTACAGTTCCCTTTTAAGAGCGTTCTCTAGGATCTTAGTTGGCAGGGGCAGGAGAGAGACTGGTCTATGGTGTTTTCATTTTGTGGGAACATCTTTAGGTTTTTTAAGGAGTGAAATGATTGTGCCTTCCTTCATTATTTGAGGAAAGGTGGCTGTCTCTATGGTTAAATTACACAGAGACAAGAGATTTGTACCTATTATATCAAATGCCAAGTGTAATCAGGAGGGCATGCTTTGGTTGACACATGATTTGGTCGACGAGTAATCCTCTTACTTGTGTTGATGACAAAGGAGAAAATTTACAGAAGACTGTATTTTGACAGTCTAGCGCACCGTCAACTTTCAAGGTCAGGTGATGTATCTAATGCAAAGCCTTGATACATATCTTTAACCTTATTTTGTTTTTGAAAGAAGCTAGCTGGTTGATTGCACGTGTTTTGCAAAAGTGAAATAGAAGGTTTGGAAATAGGGCTGACAGATTGTTTACCACTGCAAACAACTTCTTTACTGAGTCTACGAATTTTCAATCCTGTATTTAAGGTACTCTGATTTTGCTTTAAAGATCACATGATACTTGTGGTTCGAAGTGATGCTTTTGGGATGTCATCAAATGATGTACTAAATGATGTTATAGGATGTCATGAGTGATGTCATACGGGAGGGCGTAAGAAGTGCATGGCGGGATGCAAGTGACAGTTAGTGCTGCCAACTATTACTGGTAAATTTCTTTTTTTTTTTAAATCAAAACATTAATGTTGTCACTTACAAATTCACCTAACAATAAAGTCCTTTTAATCTTAATACATATAAATATTTCAAAACAGTAGTAGCCAACAGGTGCCATTTCCTGTTCAGTTCCAAATTCACCCTTTCTGAATGCTAGCTCCAGCTAGCAAAGTGCGTTGATTGATGCTGCACTGCAGCTCACATCTAGCTTGGAAGAGTGGGGCATTAATTTGCCTTGGTCATCCAATCACTCTGGCCATGGGCCCTCTGGGCACATTTTACCAGAACATCATACTGCTACTACAAATTTGAGGTAGGTTGCAGTGTCTTGGAGTGGCCTTCCTGATTCCTGGTACTTGGGCACAACCTGGTGACCCTTAGCATTTCGAAATTATCACCCCTAACCTGCTTTTTATCAGCATTAAAAGGTGTACATAGCACCAATCCCTATCAATCATGAAAAAAATCAAACTACCCCCAATGTCTGTAAAGTTAGTTGCAATTTCTCAGGCTAGTCTTCCTGATTCCTGGACACTATGGTCCTCATTAGAACCCTGGTGGTAACTGCTGCCTACCGCCGTGCTGATGGCCGCCAACATACCATGACCACGGCGGTGATCCTCCTCTGGTATTATGACCCACACATAGAAATCCGCCACTATACAGACACCCACACAAGTCCGCCAGACCGAAGGTCAGTGATAAACTGGCGATAGCAAAACCCACACCGTTACACGAACAGGAATACGCCCACAGTATCACGACCCACGAATCAATGCGGCGGTCTTTCAACCGCGGTAAACCATTGGCGGTACACTCCGCTGCACTCAAATGCACACACACTTACAAAACTACACCACATTGGACAATTCAAACTACACACACCTGACACACCTAAACACACCACACCCACACACCCAATCCAATATAAAACCCACACCCACATTACCCACAACCCTTTACGAGAAAAAAAAGATTGCGAACAGAGAGAGTCACAAACCAGGAGCACCCACTCAATCCGAGCCACAGAACACCATCACCCATACACCATCCACGCACCTCACAGCACAACACCACAACACAGCACCCCACACCTCACCCCACACATCATCACACATATAACTCACACCACATCCATGGCACCCCAAAGGCACGCCAGGTTTTCGGAGGAGGAACTAAGGGTCATGGTAGAGGAAATAATCCAGGTAAAGCCACAGCTATTCGGATCACAGGTGCAGCAGACGTCCATTGCAAAGAAAATGGAGCTATGATGGAGAATCGAGGACAGGGTCAATGCCGTGGGACAGCATCCAAGAACAAGGGATAGCATCAGGAAGAGGTGGAACGACCTACGGGGGAAGGTGCATTCCGTGGTTTCAAGACACCAGATTGCTGTACAGAGGACTGACGATGGACCCGCACCTCCTCCCCCACAACTAACAACATGGGAGGAGCAAGTCTTGGCGATCATGCGTCCTGAGGGCCTCGCAGGAATAGCAGGAGGACTGGACTCTGGTAAGTCAAAGCATTACTACTAAATCCCCCCTACCTGCATGCCATCACAAACTCGTACCCCCACCCCATCACTCCACCAACTCACATATACCCCACTAACACAACCCACCCATCCCAATACCAAGCCCTGTATGCACCCCCAATGCATGGAAACCCATCAAAGACCTGCATGGGCACCCATCACCCCAGCATGCCCAATAGAGAGACTCACCCAGCCCACAACATCTCCACTCACACAAGGCCAAGCCGACAGAGAAATCACATTTATAGAGGGAAACACAGCCATGCACAAAATGGCACACACAGATACATTGACAATGCATTTTCCTCCCAACAGGACCCCTACCCAACGTCACTGGAGAGGAGGTGCCAGCCACATCCAGCCCCCACTCCCCCAGAAGAGGCCCACAGTGATGACAGCAGCTCTGCACGCCTGAATCACGATGACCAACCTGGCCCATCCGGGACCTCTGGACAGTCGGTTACCCTGCCACAGTCCCAAACCACCACTGAGCCTCCCCCTCAGGAAACACCACCACAGCACCCACCAAGCAGGCCCATGCCACCGTCCCCAGGACACGTCAATCAGCAGTGTGTCCACCACTACAGGGACCCCAGGCAACCCGCAAGCAAAGGACGATCAGGGACCTGGGGTCAGTGGCAGTGGGCACACGGTTCAGGGGACAGTGGCACAGGACAACAGGGAAGCTGGGAGGACTGCTGTGCGACAGTGGGAGGACAGGCCCAACGAACCGACCCTCCACGAGGCACTCTCAAACATCATGGGAGCGTACCGCCATTCCCAGGAGACCATGGGCCAGGTACTGGCAAAGTTACAGGAGACCCAACCGCTGCAGGAGGGACAGTACCTGGGGATCAGGGAAGACCTAACAAAAATATACACCATCCTGGTCACCATTTCAGGGGTGCTGGCTGACATGGGCAAGACCATGAGGGAGGCAGTGGCACAACAACGGGCGCCTAACACTAGCCAAACCGAGGAACAGCCTTCCACCTCTGCCGCGCTAGTGGACAGGAGGCCCCGCCACAGGACCAACAGGCCACTAGCACCCCACCCACTGCAGAAGGAGAACCACCCTGCAAACGGTCCCTGCGATCCAGGTAGAAGACAGAGAACATTGCCAAGACCCCCGCCAGGAAATAAGACCCTCCTGATTGTCACCCTTGTGTCCCACTATGTCACCCTGTCCACCTTGAACTGCCATTGCTCCACTTCCTATGCCCCCTTGGACAATGCACCTGCGATACCAATAGACTGGACTCTAACTGGACATTCCTCCACCATCACCCCAGCCCCTTGCACATACCCCCATACTTATTGGCACAAAAATAAACACCTTTGAAACAAATACCATACTGGAGTCAGTGTCATGAATTGAAAAATGTATTAGTACAACATTATCAAAGCATTGCAACGTATATGTTCAGTGAAATATGCTACAGGATGAGCTTTGGTGGGCAGCAGTACATATAGCAGGAGCCAGAATTGAGCACACAGATCTGAGAATAGAGAATCCAAAGGGTACAGTCAGTGTCCATAGACAGAGGGTAAGAGGCTGCCATGTACAATGTCCAAACGATTACTGAAAAATAAAGTTGAGTTACAGTCTCATACCTGTGTGTCACTGGAAGTACTGCTGTATAATGTTTGTTCTGTTGTCCACATCTTCTTCATCTGCCTCCTCTTCTTCACTGTCCACAGGCTCCACTGCTGCCACAAAACCATCTCCAGGCTCATCCTCCTGCAGAAAAGACACCTGATGTCTCAAGGCCAGGCTGTGCAACATACAGCATGCCACGATGATCTGGCACACCTTCTTCTGTGAGTAGTACAGGGATCAACCTGTCAGACGGAGGCACCAGAACCTGGCCTTCAGGAGGCCGAAGGTTCTCTAAATAATCCTCCTTGTACACCCATGTGCCTCATTGTAACGTTCCTCTGCCCTTGTCCTGGGATTCCTCACTGGGGTCAGTAGCCATGAGAGGTTGGGGTAAGCAGAGTCACCGGTAAATATCGAGGGACAAGTGTTAGACACACACTAACCCTTAGGGACAACCCCATACCCAGACACCTACTTATAGTGGGTGGGGACCGTGGGCTCACCTATTAGCCACACCCGGTGCCTCTGGAGTTAACCCATCCCATAAGGGATGCTGCTATTCCTCAAGATATAGGTGTCATGCCCAGAGCCAGGATATTTGGCATTCACATGGGAGATGTACTGATCCGCCAAACACACCATCTGCACATTCATCGAGTGATAGCTTTTCCTATTCCTGTAAACCTGTTAATTTCTCCAGGGAGGAACAAATGCCATATGTGCACCATCAATGGCACCAATGATGTTGGGGATATGACCCAGGGCATAGAAGTCAGCTTTCAATTTGGCCAAATCATCCACCTGGGGGAACACAATGTAGCTGCGCATGTGTTTCAGCAGGGCAGACAACACTCTGGACAACACGTTGGAGATCATTGGCTGAGACATTCCTGATGCCATGGCCACTGTAGTTTGAAAGGAACCACTTGCCAGGAAATGAAGCACTGACACAACCTGCACTAGAGGGGGCATTCCTGTGGGCTGGCGGATAGCTGATATCAGGTCTGGCTCCAGTTGGGCACACAGTTCTTGAATTGTGGCACGATCAAGACTGTATGTGATGATAATGTTTCTGTCCTCCATTGTCGACAGGTCCACCAGGGTTCTGTACACCGGAGGATGCCGCCATCTCATTATCTGCCTCAGTGTTGTAACCTATGGAGGAGAATGGTGAGCAGAAGGTCATATTTCCACATAGAATGCACAACTGTTGCAGAATTTAGGTCACACAAGCAGAATGTGAAGTCGAGAGTCAGTTGATGGGCCAATGTCTGCTGTGACGCAGTTAGGTGGCATGCCATGTGCCCCCCTGAAATGGCGGCTGCCTGACCTGTGAGGAGGGACAAGTGGAAATGAGGTAAGTGCGCTGGCGTTGTGCGCCGCCGCGGTTGGCGGTCGATGACTGCATCGCACCTTCGCATTGGTTATCATTGGGCCCTGTGGGTTCCAGGAGCCAATGTCAATGTACGCCGGCGGTGATGGTACACACCACCGCGGACGTCACCGCCATTTTCTAACTATTCACTCACTTGCTACCTGACCGTCAACAGTAGAGGACCTATACTGCAAGTGCTGCTGTGACCAGAGTCTGGAAGCAACAATGGCTACAGTGTCTGGGGAAAGGGCCCCTGCCTTCACTGCGGAGGAGTTGGAGAAACTGGTGGATGGGGTCCTACCCCAGTACACGTTACTCTACGGTCCTCCAGACAAACAGGTGAGTACACTGTGAGCATGATGTGTGGGCATTGCATGTTTGGAGTGGTGTGTTGTTGGGGGGTGCTGATGCATCCTGGCCTGAGTGCTGCATGAGAGGTGGTCAGTGTATGTGCGTCAGGGCATGGGTGGGAACTGGGGGGCTATGAGTATGCCGGTCCGGACGGGTGAGTAATTTCCTTTTCTGCTGTCTTTTCCCTCTAGGTCAGTGCCCACCAGAAAAAGGGTATTTGACGTGCCATCGCCAAGGAGGTGCGGACCCCGGGGGTCTATCACAGGCAGAGCACCCACTGCTGCAAGAGATGGGAGGACCTGTGCCGCTGGACCAAGAAAATGGCAGAGGCCCAGCTGGGGCTGGCCTCCCAATGTGGAAGGGGTGCCCGTCGCACCATGACCCCCCTGATGTTCCGCATCCTGGCGGTGGCCTATCTGGAGTTGGATGGGCACTTGAGGGCATCACAACAGCCACAAGGGGGTGAGTACAGATTCTGAATCCTGACTTTGTGCGCTTTAGGAGCTAGCTGGGTGGGGGATATGGGCTGTGGGTGCCCCTAGGCCAGAGCGATCATGGCAGGGTAGGTCCCTTGTGTGCAGGTTCTGAAGCGCTCCAAACCCAATAGTGTAAGTGGGCATATACTTCTGGGCAGTGTCCTGTGGTTGTCAGGTGTGCAGATGCTGGCATTAGGCATTCTACCCCATGGGCTTGTGACTACCTTAGTGACTGGTTGGGCATGACCTAGTGCATAGGGCAGCTCCCTGTGTGTTGTGTACGCCAACAGTAGTGTTGTTGCTGGCATTGACCAAGTGTATCCTCTGTCTCTCCCCCCCCCTTTTTGTTTTGTCACCCTGTCCTTGTGAGCATTAGCATCATCTGGCGGAGGAGTAGAGGCACCGGAGATGGAGGGAGCTGCATCCCACATGGCCCATGAGGCCGAATCCACCGAGGGTGAAGGCACCAGTGGGACGGAGGGCGAGGGGAGCACCACGATGGCGACAGGAGGGGAGACCAGTGACAGCGACTCCTCCTCCGATGGAAGCTCCCTTGCGGTGGTGGACACCTTTGTGCCCACCCCAACAACAGGTACAGCCGCCACCCCCTCTACCAGCACCGCCCTCCTTGCAGCCCCTCAGCGTGTTTCCCATGCCTGCTCACCCAGGACGGTGGGCATCTCCTTCACCCCAGGCCCTGCCCCAGTCAGCCCTGCTGCCCTCAGTGAGGAGGCTATTGACCTCCTGAGATCCCTCACTGTTGGGCAGTCAACCGTTCTGAATGCCATCCAAGGTGTCGAGAGGCATTTGCAACAAACAAATGCATACTTGGAGGGCATTCATTCTGGCGTGGCGGCCCAACAGAGAGCATTTCAGGCTCTGGCCTCAGCACTGATGGCAGCCATTGTCCCTGTGTCTAGCCTCCCCCCTCCAACTTCCTCTACCCAGTCCCAATCCCCTCACCCCAGCCTATCTCAATCACACCTTCAGACCAACAGTCACCCAAATCAACACACAGAAGTGGCTCAGGCAAACACAAGCACCATACTTCATCACACAGGCACTCACAGAAGCACCATCCCCATGCATACACACCAGCATCCACTGACTCCACTGTGTCCCCCTCCTCCCAGTATCATCTCCACTCACACCTGCATGCACTACATCGTCATCCACCAAGTCCATCACCAGCACGCCCATCACGAGCAGTCACCACACCCACAACCATGCACACGTCACCTGTGTCCTCTCCCAGTGTGTCTGTGACCCCTCCTCCCAAAGTACACAAAGGCAGGCACCCACCCACCCAACAGCCACCCACCTCACTATAGCATCCAGCCCATGCACCTTCACCCAAACTCAGCAGAAAGACACCTCCTACAACCACTCCCACTTTCTCCACTTCCAAACCCTCTCCATCTTTCCATCCCAGTGTGTCTAAAAAACTTTTCCTTGCAAACTTTGACCTCTTCCCTAAGCCCCCCCCATCCTTCCCCTCGGGCCAGGGTGTCAATATCCCAGCCCAGCACCTCAGCCACCAAGTCGGTGTCCGCTGTGGCACCTGCAAGTCCCAGAGGATCAAAGGGGGCACCCGTCAGGGCTGCCAGTGTGCCACCGACCCCTGCACAGAACCAACACATTCCGCCACCTGCCAAGGTGAAGAAGGTGCCAGCATGCAGCACGGCCAAGAAGCACGACCCAACCAGCAAGGCCTCCTCCAAAACTGCATCTGCCAGTGCCAAGGTCACAGCAGCATCTGCCTAGGTGGGGAACGGCAAGAAAACCCAAGGCAAGGCACTTCAGGCCTCGGAGCCTCCAGGTGAGGGACTGGTTCCCACAATCAGTACTGACAGCCCAGCAACCTGTACCCGCGGAAAGCACCGCCACCTGCACCGCCACCTGCACCACCCCCTGCACCACCCCCTGCACCACCCCCTGCACCACCACCTGCACCACCACCTGCACTGCCGCTACCACAACAACAGTCAGCAGCATCATCCCCATTGGGCAGCCGTCCGAGGCTGCAGGAGAGGGCCTGGTGTCTCCCTCCACCACTACCAGCCCTTCACCACGGCCAGCACCGGCAGCATCTCCGCCGCCGTCACTGCCGCAAGCACCGCCATCTGCACCGCCACATGCCCAGCCGGTGCCACTACATCTGTCATCAGCAGCAGTGGGCAGCCGTCCGGGGATGCAGGAGACGGCCTGGACCCACCACTTGAAGCACCACTACCAGCACAGGCACTACCAGCAGTTTACAGCCTAAGTCGCTGCAGAATGGAGTGTGGCTCTGCCTCCATGGGGTATCATGCTACCTGTTCCCTGCACATCTCGTGCCTCAGACACTCAGGTGAGGGAATGGGAACTGGAACACCCCTGGTGCAGCATCACTGGGCACAAGGCCCCCTCCAGAACAAGTGGAGATATGCATCCACTATCACTTTCCTTGGCAGGATGAAGCAGACTGGGCACAAGGCCCCCTCCAGAACCAGTGGAGATATGCATCCACTATCACGTTCCTTGGCAGGATGAAGCACACTGGGCACTAAGCCCACTCAAGAACCAGTGGGACATGTCATCCACTTGAGAGACTGTGGCTTTGCCCTCCCCAGGACCAAGCAGTGGGCAGAGCACCCACTTGAGAGACTTGAGATACTGTGGCTTTGCACTCCTCAGGACCAAGCAGTGGGCAGAGCACCCACTTGAGAGACTTGAGAGACTGTGGCTTTGCACTCCATAGGACCAAGCAGTGGGCAAACCACCCACTCGAGAGACTGTGTGTGGCTTTGCACTCCCCAGGACCAAGCAGTGGGCATGTTGCCCCCTCCAGGAGCAGTGGCGTAGTACCATCTTCCGGCTGAGGTGCCCCCCCTCCTTCCCCCTGAAGTGCCTGTGTGTTTTCGGCCTGATGCCCCTGCAGTGTTCTCTCCGTTTTGAGGCAGGAGTCAAGTGTGGGCTTCGCCCATGTTTTTTTGGCACTGGGCCACAGACATTTGTAAAGGACAGTGTAAGACCTTCGGTACATATTGTAAATATTTGCATATACTGTTGTTTACAATCGTTAACTTTATCTTCATATTTCTAAATATCACTATTTGCACTCAATTCCTTTTGTCCTTGCGTTCTTCCATGGGGTTACGGGGTGTAAATGTAATGTTGATGCATGTTTTTGTGTGTATGGTGTTGTGGGTGAGGGTGGGGTAGGGGTATTGCGTGTTGCGTGTGTGTGTCACTCTCTTTTTCCTCCCTCCCTCCCCTGTGTGCTAGGTGCAGTACTCACCTTGGTCGTCGCCGACGCCTTCTTTGATATTCCTGGTGTCTTAGCAGATACAACAGCATTGGCAGGACCTGTAGTTCGGGCTCCATGGCATCCTGGTTCTTCGTTGAGTGTCGAAAGGTGAGTGGTTCCCCTTCTGTGTACTGTTTCTGCTGTGCTTTTGATGGCATTGGTACCGCCCCGGAAAAGCTGGCAGATTGGTGGGTTGTGATAGGGTGGGCGGTACATTGTCTTCCGCCTGTCTGTTGGCGGTGACCGCTGCAGTGTTTGTTCCTACCGCCAGTGTTAAAGTGGCTGTCTGTGTTGGCGGTTTCTGCCGTGGTCGTGATCCCATTTTTTTTACCGCCGGCCTGTTGGCGGTATTACCGCCACTTTATCACCGACCGCCAGGGTTGTAATGAGGGCCTTTGTCATAGCGTCCTGAACCTTGCATTGCTAAAATATGACCGACAACCTTCCTTCACCCACATTAGAAGGTGAAGTAGGTATAGCCCTCACGTGCTGGAACAACTAAATGATCCCCCTTTACTATAAGGTCATCCGCAATGTTTTAGGCTTACCTTCTTGATCCCTCGGGTAGGTCGCTTCCCCGCCGCTGCAGCTCCACCTGCCCAGGCCCCTGCCACTGGTCTGGTAAGTCCTAGGTTCTTTTGTTCTGCTCCGCTCTCGTCCTTCTCCTTTCTCGCTCCTTCCTCCTCTGCCTCTCCTGTTGTGCTTTGCTTTTCTCCTCTGCCTCTCCTGTTGTGACTCCGTTTTTCTCCCTTGCCTCTCCTGTTGCGCTTTGTTTCTCTCCTCTGCCTTTCCTGTTGTGACTCCGCTTTTCTCCTTTGCCTCTCCTGTTGTGACTCCGCTTTTCTCCTTTGCCTCTCCTGTTGTGACTCCGCTTTTCTCCTTTGCCTCTCCTGTTTCGCTTTGTTTCTCTCCTCTGCCTTTCCTCTTGTGCTCTTTCTTTTTTCCCTCCCGCTCCGCTCTCCAGATGCTTCCCTGCCCCCCGCTCTCCCGCCTCCCTGCTTTCCCGCCGCTGCTTCCCGTGCGGCCCTGCCCCCCCTGCTCCCATTCGCTAATCTCCCTCCCGCCTCCCATCTCCCAGCTGACCCCTCCTCCCTCCCCTTCCCTCTTATGGCGGCCGCTGTGCGGCCGCGCCGAAGGCGCACCAAGTGCAAGCCCGTCCGCGCCCGTCCGCGCCCGTCCGCGCCTGGACCGTGCCCAGCGCCAGAACCCCTGGCCCCCAGCGCTCCCAAAACCCCCAGCTCAGATACGAGGCCGCTTCCCTCCATGCACTCAACCCCGGACGAACTACCACCTGCTACCAAGCCAGCCCCAAACGCACTCATGGACCCTTCGCCTGTCAAACCTGCAAGTATACCTTCCACCGCGCCCGCAATCCGTCCACCGGCCCACGCTCCAACAACCACCTCAAGTGCATCCTCCTCAACGCACGATCCGTCCACAAGCACGCCATTGAACTATGGGACCTCTTGGACTCAACCGCACCTGACGTCGCCTTCATCACAGAAACCTGGATGAACGCCTCATCGCCCTAGCCATCCCAGACGGCTACAAGATCACCAGGAAAGACCGCGCCAACCAAACCGGAGGATGAATCGCCATAATCTACAAAAGCTCCATCACCGTCACTACCTCCACCGAAGACACCCTCCTCGCCGCCGAACACATGCACTTCCAGATCCACACCGACCCCAGGACCACCCTCAGAAGCATTCTCTTCTACAGGTCCCCTGGCCCACGCGCCCTATTCAGCGAATCCATCACAGACTTCATCACCTCGCACGCCCTAGCCTCGCCTGACTACATCCTCCTCGGGGACCTGAACTTCCACCTGGAGAAGAACAACGACACCAACACCGCCACCTTGCTCGACAACCTCGCCAACCTCGGACTCGAGCAACTGGTGAACACCCCCACCCACACCGCCGGCCACACGCTCGACCCCATCTTCTCCGCCAGCAACCACATATCCTTCAACCACTCCTCCGAGATACACTGGACCGACCACAGATGTGTCCACTTCACCTTCAGACGCAAGACCCACCACCTTCGCACACAACTAATCACCGCAGACCCTGGAACAAAATCTCCACAGAACAGCTACTCTCCACTCTCAACCATAACCAACCTGCCATCACCCCGACGCCAACAACGCAGCCCTCAGCCTCACACAGTGGATCACCAACTGCGCCGACAACCTCGCCCCCCACAGAAACCTCCCAAGACAGACCGACATCAGGAAACCTCCTTGGTTCACAGACGCCTTCAAAGAATCTAAGAAAACCTGCCGCACCCTCGAAAAAACCTGGCGCAAAGAACACACTGCAGAGAACATGTCAGCCCTCAATATCGCCACCCGTGAACACCACCAGCTGATCCGCTCCACCAAAAGGGCATCTTTCAAAGACAGACTGGACAAGAACACCCACAACAGCAAAGAACTCTTCAACATCGTCAAAGAGCTCTCCAATCCCAACGCCAGCTCCAACACCATCACGCCCTCACAAGAACTCTGCAACTCCCTCGCTACTTTCTTACACCGAAAGATCACCGACCTACACGACAGCTTTGGACCCCAGATCCCACCAACCACCACTGAACTCACAACCCCAACCATTACCCTCAACGCTTGCACCCCCATCAGCTCTAAAGAGACTAGAACCACCATGAACACCATCCACTCCGGCGCCCCCTCGGACCCATGCCCCCATCACATCTTCATCAAAGCCGACGCCATCATCGCCCCCTACCTCCAGAGCATCATTAACAGCTCGTTTGCATCTGCCACCTTCCCCGAGAGCTGGAAACACGCGTAAGTCAACGCTCTCCTGAAAAAACCTACGGCGGACCCCAACGACCTGAAGAACTTCTGCCCCATCTCGCTCCTCCCCTTCCTGGCCAAGGTCATCGAGAAGGCCGTCAACAAGCAACTGACCAACTTCCTCGAAGACAACAACTTGCTCGACCCCTCCCAGTCTGGCTTTCGGGCCAACCACAGCACGGAAACCGCCCTCATCGCAGTCACCGACAACATCAGAACCCTGATGGACAACGGAGAAACAACTGCCCTCATCCTCCTTGACCTCTCGGCTGCCTTCGACACCGTCTGCCACCGCACCCTAATAACCTGCCTCTGCTCCACTGGTATCCAAGGACAGGCCCTGAACTGGATCATCTCGTTCCTCTCGGACCGAACCCAAAGAGTCTACCTCCCGCCCTTCCGCTCAGACCCCATGAGATCATCTGCGGCGTCCCACAAGGCTCCTCGCTCAGCCCTACTCTCTTCAATATCTACATGAGCCCCCTCGCCAACATCGCTCGCAAACACAACATCAACATCATCTCCTACGCCGACGACACCCAGCTAATACTCTCCCTCACCAAAGACCCAGCCACCGCCAAAGCCAACCTGCAGGATGGAATGAAAGACGTCGCACAATGGATGAAGCTCAGCCGCCTGAAACTGAACTCAGACAAGACGGAGGTCCTCATCCTCGGAAACTCCCCGTCTGCCTGGGACGACTCTTGGTGGCTCACGGCCCTGGGCACCGCACCAACCCCCTCAGACCACGCACGCAACCTCGGATTCATCCTGGACCCCCTTCTCACCATGACCAAGCAAGTCAACACCATCTCGTCTTCTTGCTTCCACACCCTTCGAATGCTCCGAACGATCTTCCGCTGGATCCCCGCCGATACCAGAAAACTGTTACCCACGCCCTCGTCACAAGCCGCCTGGACTACGGGAACACCCTATACGCAGGAACCACCGCAAAACTTCAGAAACGTCTTCAGCGCATACAAAACACCTCTGCACGCGTCATCCTCGACGTACCACGCCACATATCTGCCCACCTGAAACACCTGCACTGGCTCCCCGTCAACAAAAGGATCACCTTCAGGCTCCTCACCCACACACACAAAGCCCTCTACACGCCCACCCGTCAACTTCGCTCAACCAGCCTCGCTCTCGCCACCATCCCTCGCATCCACAGAACCACCGCTGGAGGTAAATCCTTCTCCTACCTGGCAGCCAAGACATGGAACTCCCTTCCTGTCCACCTCAGGACTACCCAGGACCACCTCGCCTTCAGGAAGCGCCTCAAGAACTGGCTCTTCGAGCAGCAGTACCCCCCCCCCAGCGCCTTGAGACCCTCAGGGTGAGTAGCGCGCTCTACAAATGCCTTGATTGATTGATTGATTGACTGGGGACTTGAACCAATTCTGCTGACCCTTGACATTAACTCTAATGCCTGGGGCTGCCCTTCCTATTTTCTTGGCACTTGGGGCCAGATTTACAAAGTATATTTGTGATGGCAGTGACCCAATTTGGAGAATTGGGCTGTTTGTGATGTCAAAAATGCTTTTTCTATGTACAAACCATAAATTGCAATTTGGTAACAAGTTACCTAATTACAACTTGGGTTTGCCACCCAAAACCAATTCTGTTTGGAAGGGGGCGTGTTTAGGTCATCCCATCCAAATACTGAATAGCAATGGTATGTATTAATGTTTTGCATCAGAATTCTTGTCATGAAGCATTAATATTTTACCACCTCCTCAAAGGAGGTGGTAAGCCATATGCAAATCAGAAGAGGTCCCCAAAGGAGCCCCTCCCCTTTCTGCAAGTTACAAATATTTTTCAAGAGTAGGCAGTGGTCAGACAGGCCACTGCTTACTCTGAAAAAGTATTAGTTTCACTTTAAAAAAATAATAATAATTCATCCCGTTTTCCTTTATGGAAAACTGGTTGCAACAAAAAAGGTTGCCTGATTTAAAAGCAATAACAGACATGATGGTCAGCTGACTGCTGAAGGTTACCATCTCTGAGATGGCTGTGATTTCTAGTGGGTTGCAATTTGTGACCTACCACATTAATATTCCTGAGGTAGGTTGAATTGCGACCCACTAGGAATCATTTTTTGTAAAACGACCTATTAATACATAGGTCGGTTCACTAAATAAAACACTGGTTGCAAAGATACTGGTCACAAATTGTGGCCACTATTTTGTGACTACCTCTATGCACATCTGGCTCTCGGTCCCAAGACCCGTAGTATTTAGGAGACATCACCTCCACCTGCTTTTATCACCATTAGAATGTCCTGCAAACCAGGAAACATCAAACTTTAAGACCTTTTTCAAGGGTACTTGTTAGTTGGGTGTAAAACCCTGGTCTACTGCAACTACAAAAAGTCTCAGAATGTACTTCTGTGCTTTATTTAATATTGTGGCTTTGCATGGTTGTAGATGTGTTTGTGGGGTTTCGTTGTGTTATTAAATTAGTTTACTTGCGAATCAGAAAGTGGTTGAAGAAAAATGCACTGGGATGTAAATGACGGCGAGTGAAGTAGTATCCACAGCAGTCTTGGAGACTATTTTTGATTGATACTTACTATGAGTTTGGGGAGATGGTGTATGGATTCCATTGATAAGGTCTGAATGTCTTCCGTGACAACGGTGGTGTTTTGGTGTCAGAAGGTTAGCTGTATGGCTACTGTGTAGTGGGAGTGAGGAATTTTTGTGCTGTGGGGGATATAAGGTAACTCAGCTCACGTATACTTGAAAGACATTGTGGTAAAGGTAAGGATGATTAGCATTTTATAATACAGATCTAATGGGGCAGATTTACAAACATATGTATAAGTCTCATAAATAATACTACAGGAGTACTCTTATAAATACTCATATATGCCTTTGTGAATCTGCCTAAAATATCTAGCTTCAAATTAATAAAAGTGTAAAGACGGTATAGTCCTTTCTACTACTTTGAGAATAGGCCCCACTGTTCTTTGCTCTCGGGTCTGAGGTGTAAAGACTGGATTTGTGTTGGAATGTTATTTCCTGTCGGATGTGATTGAACTATCTGTGACCAGGAGGTCTTTCTGGGTCTGGTGTGTTTTTGTGCTTTATTTGTGTGGGGGTGGCCTGCACATCTTGAGATTTGTTAAGTGCAGCAAATATGTACATGCCAAGAGGTGATATCTCTCTCTCTCTCTTTTCCTCTCTCTCTCCCCAGCTCTCTCCCTCTCTTCCTCTATCTCCCCATCTCCCTCTCTTCCTCTCTCTCTCATCTCTTTCTCTCTCTTCCTCTCTCGCGTTTCCTCACACTCTCTCTCTCTCCCTCACTGAGGTGAGAGAGAAAGCACTTTCCATATTCTCTGTGAAGCCTATAACACCTATGTAAATGCACTTCGAGCATATTTACAAACATTTCACACAGCACAGGGCAGTTGCATGAAAAGGAGGGAGAAGAAATGCACCATGTTTACTAAGATATGGGGTACTTCTGCTCCCTCCTTACTGCAAGGGTGCCTGCATTACATGAAGGATTTTTTTGTGTGCAGGAAGGAGTACTTTGCTGCACAAAAGCAATCCTTAACGCCATTTTCTTTTTTCTATATGTAATACCGAATGCATCACAAATGGAAAAAGGAAGTAACAAGAAGAAATAAAGTTATTTTTTTCTCTTTACGTCTGGATCTGAGAGGCACACCATTTTGGTGCAATCACAGGTTTATTGACCTTAGTAAATCTGGGATTGTGTCAAAATCCACAGCTGGATGCATGTCAATGCCCATGCTCCACCCATGGAACACCTCCCCGATGCAAAGTAATGCACAGCAGCGCTATGTGATGCCTTGCGCTACTTTGTATTTACTAAACCATGCAAAGTTGTGCAAAGTGGTTTTGCGTGGCCTAATAAATCCCAGATAAGGACTTACGTTGTCTTGTAACACCTTACATCATGCAAGGACAATGCAAGTCCTTAGTAAATCTGGGCTTTGATGAGTGCTCTTCAGGACCTTTCATTTGTTACCTCCCAGTCAAGTACTTTTAAGTCATCGCTTAAGATCTGAAAGTCTGGCTGTGGGATGGCTATTTCTGTGCTGATGCTTTCATACACTATAGAACATGAGCGGTTCAATCTGAGGCTGGCGGGTGCAGCGCTCCTGAAGGAGGTGCTCAGTTCAAGGTCTCTAGACAACTGCTTCTCTCAATAAAGCTCACATTTCAAGTTGTCATCCGTGTCGAATCGGGATTACCAGTGATAATTGGAGGAGTCGAGCTGCAGCTAACTTGTTTATTCACACGCTGCAATTTACTGTATCCTGGGGGCGACACTGCCATGCCCACCTGCATTATCAAAGTACGCTGAAAAGCCCCCGCTGCACGTGAACAGACTCCTGCCTACAGTATTTACTTCTCTGTCGCCCCGAGGTGGGCGTAGATCCTTTGTTTGGGTGCGTCGTGGATATTTCCAGATTTCTTTGCAACACCCTCGCGGGAGAGATTACATACAGTGTTTAATTTGTGTGGATCCAACAGTAGTAAAATAGCTGGGAGTGACAGAAAGAGCGGCTGGTTTGCTGGACTCCCGACGTGCCGCTAACTGTACGTCACACTAATGATGGTTTGCCCTGACAAATACTCAGCGTAGGACCTGTTTCCGTTTACTGCTGGGCTGTACGTTCACCGATGCTGCAGCCTGCTTGCTTAAACAAAGGTGTAAAGGGTGGGAGAGACTATGGCCCCAAGCGAGGGAGTTGGACTCAGAGTATTGCCATGACCTGTAAGTAATTTAAGCGTTACTTTATTGTCCCTCCCTCGCTTGAATACATAACTACTGAGAAGCAGCAAGAAAAGAAAGTTTTATTCCTTTATAGGAGATAGAACCTTGTGCCCAAAGACGTAATGAATGCATTGTACGTCTGAAAGCATATAGTGTTAGAAAACGTAGAGTAACCAGACCCTGTAGCGGCTCAACATGTCTCAGAAATAAAAGCCCTTTGCTGTCCCCCACACTAGAAGACCTGCTATGGGTTGATCTACTTTAAATTGGCTCAAGGCCATTGAGGAGTAATCAGAACCATATTCCCACGTTCTTTCCATACTCTCACAAGAAAAGACCTGAGGGGAGGAAATGGACGAAAGGCATGCAAGAGGCCTTTCGGTCATTGACATGAAAGTGTGTCTGTTGCCCCAGCCTCATTGTCCCTCTCCCTTGCACAGATTCTGAACAGTTGCATTGAGACGTGAGGCAAAAAGATCTACCACTGGGAGACCTCATCTAGGAATCACGAGAGAAGACACTTTCAGATCTAGAGAAACTTCCAGGGAAGATAGAATATCCGTGGTGAACAAAATCCCTGCCACATTGCGGGCACCCTTTATGTGAATTGTCCTCAGAGTCAGAAGGGAAAAGTTTTTGAGGTATTCTGCTCAGGGTTCTGGAACATGGCCCACCCTGCCTGTTCACATAAGGTTTGCTGCGGGACCAGAACCTCTGCGCCTACCATGTCTCCCTCCATGTTCCCCACCCTGATAAACTGGCATGCGTGGTAACAAATACTGGATCAGATGAATCCAACTTCACCCCTTTTAACAGATTGCCTGAATTGAACTACCATGCCAAACTACCTTTTACATGCTGGATGAGGGGAAAGGCAGAGTCGGACTGGGAACCCAAAGCGGCCCTGGAAAATTTTGCCAGACCAGCCCCCATAGGGTGCATAGTGTGTGAGGCTGACCACTACAACGGGATTTGGGGGTTCTGCCTCTAAGAAAATTTGGGGAAAATGGCATGGTGCGTTTGTTAACACGTTTTTCATTATGTATTCAATTGTATTAGTTTTTAATGCACAATAAATGATGACCTTACAGTGCATCAGGATACGGCAATCATTATTCCGGCTCTTCAATGATACCATCACCCTCTAACAGTGTCTCTCATCTCTCCATAGCCCCTCTCTCACATGCATTTCATTTGTTTTATAACACCTCTCTTATCAGCATAGGGTGTTGGAGCACTTTTCATCACACCCCATTAAGAGGCAATCAATTCTACATGAGTAAATCAGTATTTAAAAAATGCTACATAAGACAACGGGGACTATAGGGTGTAGGATTCCCATGCCATCCGTACTGGTAGGCATTTTTTAAGAGTGCTTGGTCTGGGGAAGCATAGGCTCAGGATTCAGAATGTAGCACAGTGGTTAGGGTTGACTTTACCAACAACAGTTTATTTCTACCCAGACAAACCCTTTTGCAGCAAAATTAGGACAATCAAAGATTGGGAAAGAACATAACTTTCTAATCTGTACCATGCAGTTTGCAAGCAGCTTTTTGATGGCAGTTCATAGCTCACTGTGCTAGGTTATGCTTGTGACATACGAACTGCAGAATAACAAAGGGATTGCTGTGACAAAAAGAGTATCCCACTGAGCATTGCACATAAAATACTATTCTGTGATCTGCATAGTACACGTTCTTTGCAGCAGGCATATTAACCCTTTGGTCCCCAAAAATGTTTTTTAGCAGAGCTCACCAATTATTTTTGATATCTAAATGTAAAAAATCAAAAGTGGTTAAATAGCTGATGATAGGAAATCCAAAATGTATTTACTCTCTTATACTGTCATGGGCCAAAGTAATATAGGTTCTCTTATTAGCGTATACATAACAGCATTTCTTTCAAAAACTTATATAGAAATGTATTTCTTAATAACAATAATACATAACGTACAATACAAAACACAAACCAACACAATAATAATCCACTGTCAAGTGGCTAAAGCCCACAAGCAGCATTAGCCTTATTGATTAGTGATATTAGCACATATGCTCATTGCCTGTGCCAGATATCAAAACCAACATCCATTGCTACTGGAAATATCGCTTCAATTCATCGATTTTCCGCTAGTCCTGTATCATAGTGGCATCTGGAATGTTGCCAATCCGCGCCGCGTTCTACTTCCTCATAACAACATTAAGAGCATATGTGCTAATATCACTAAGAGGTCTGGATATCATTTGGGGACTCAAAGACTAGTGGAGACATTAAGCCTTGAAGAAGTCCAGTTTTGGACGAAACATGTGTCGGCTGATGCTACATGTGGGCTCAACATTTACCATCCAGTCCCACTGAACTCAAGTTTGTTTTTGTGACAATCATTCGACAGTGGATTCTTACTGTATCAGTTTGTGTTATGTTATGATTTGCATTATATGTTATGCATTTTTGTCAATAAGGCTAATGCTACTTGTGGGCTTAAATACACAACACATAGTCCCAATAACCTTTAGCGTATTTTTGCATTAGCCACTTGACAGTGGATTATTATTGTGTTGGTTTGTGTTTTGTATTGTAAGTTATTTATTATTGTTATTAAGAAATAAATTTCTATATACGTTTTTGAAAGAAATGCTGTTATGTATACGCTAATAAGATAACCTATATTACTTTGGCCCATGACAGTATAGGAGAGTAAATACATTTTGGATTTCCTATCATCAGCTATTTAACCACTTTTGATTTTTTACATTTAGATATCAAAAATAATTGGTGTGCTCCGCTAAAAAATATTTTTTTTGACCATTTGTTACTGGTTTTCTTTTTAGAAATTCCGGAAGACACATCATGGCAACGATGTGTTTTAGTGTATGAGCACCCTTAATCACCAAAACACTTACGAGTACTATGGGAATGTGCATTGATATTGCTGTTTAGTGTTGCCAAAATTATTTTTTATATTAACCCTTTGTGCTACCTTAGATCAGTCAAAATTGCCACTAGACAACTCCCAGATCTGCCTCCAGCAGGTACATTAATCACCAGAGTTACCTTGGCACTTTTATTGCTGCCTGAAAACTCTAGGATATACAACAAACTCTGCAGTGCTTTTAAAACTGTTGCACTGCTACAAAACTGACCTCCCATAAAAAAAGCAGCATCCACCCTTCCAGACTCCCGGGGAAACACCTGATGCCCGGTACTCCCAGTCTGGCCTTGGGGAAAGGAATGTGTTGGGTCCTGCAAACCTGGATCCCAGTAGATGAAATTCAAGTGATCACTTTGTGGAGATGGAAGTGAGCCCATCCAGGACCCAGGAAAATTGTAGAGGCTAGATCCCCCTGACCCCGAAGCCACAAAACCACCTTTGGCTGCCTTTGCACTGTCAGGTCCATGATGTGCCTCAGAAGCTTGGTGATCCGACCAGGTGGCAGCAGAACCCTTCATTTGAGAGTGAAAAATCATACCCCAGTGAAGGTGAGATCCCGCACTGGGTTTAAATTGGACTTTTACCAATATATACAAGAATCATGAGATTGAAGAACCTTTAGCAGCCTGTTTGTATGGGACAACAGTAAGCCTTCTGAAGAAGCCTAAATCAACCAGTTGTTGAGGTACGGTTGGGCAGAAGCTTTGGATTGGAGTGAAGCAAGGCTACCAAGGACATCAAAACGTTGTGTAAAAGCTAGGGGGATGACTTGAACCCAATAGGAAGAACTTGTAACTGATAGTGTTTGTTCTGCAGAGCAAACCACAAATATGTTTGGCGTGATCCCTTTATGGGCACATTGAGATAAGCATCCTCCAGATATATGGATGTCAACCAGTCCCCTGGTTTTATTAAAGGGACAAAGTCCTGCAGAGTCACCATATGAAAATGAAGAGTCTGAATCCGAGTATTGAACCATTTTAAATATAGAACCTGTGTGAATGGACCCAACACTTTCTGATACCTCTTTTCTTCAGAGGCCTGCTGACAATCGCTCTTTTCTTGAGCAACAGTTCCACTCCTTGTAACAGAGCCAGGCAATTGGAACCCACCACTGGAAGATGAGCAATTTTCACTCTTGACCTTGGAGGCCACTGCCAAACATCTATCGCATAACCCTTGTCAGTTCTGGCCAGCACCCACTTGTTTGTAACATCCCGGTCCCAATACCAAAAAGTGCCACAGTCTCTCTCTGACTGGAAGAATTCTGGAGGAACCATAATCGTTAGGTCCTCTTCTTAGCTTGACTTTTTTTTTTGTTAGATTCCTTATTATGAGAAAGTGCCTGGACAGGTACTTTGGCTTGTGAGCGGTATAAAATTTCAAATCACAACAGGAAGATGTTCTAACTTTCTTATTCCAAATTCTCCTATAATCAGACCTTCTCTTGTAAGGTAGAAATTTTCTTATGGTCTTTGAAACCTTTTGATGTCATTAAATCCAAATGTTCCCCAAAGAGCATCTTGCCTTGAAACGGAATCTTCATCAAAGCATTCTTTTCCACTGCATCAGTTTTCCACTCCCCCAGCCAGAGGTTACCCCTGGCTGCCACTATGTCTTCTGAAGACATTGCAGTTGCCTTAACACGTCAGAAGAGACATCGGCCACTACATGCTTGCTGTTCCATGCCAGCTAAGAGCTCGGAAGGCTCAAGACCCTCCTGTATAGCCACTGCTAGCTGATCAAAGTCTTTGATAACTGACTGAGTGATATACTGTGCATTCAAACTGGCCTTGAGCACCACATTTTCTGCTGCAAATTCTTTTTTTCTGTCAGAACGGTCAGCAGGGTAACAGTCCTCAGGATTAATATTGTTTTACCTCCTTTTTGGAGGACAGAATTCAATTCAGAAGATTGAATGCGAGGTTCCACAAGGGTCCGCTTTATCTCCTAACCTATTTAACATTCACATCCAACCTCTTATTAAAGAACTTGTGGAAAGAGAGTGTAGGATATAAAATTATGCTGACGACTTTTAGATTATACTTCAACTGCAATCTCCAGAATATGTTCAAAATATTTCAGAAATATGATGTGTTTTATTAGAGGTAGATAAACAAGAATCACCTTAAATGTAAACAAAAATGGAAATAGTTGTTTTAGGTACAAAAAAAATCCTCTTATAAACAAATTCCTTTTGGCCTGCTGTAATGGGTTCACTTCCCCCTCAAAAAACAGTGGTAAAAAATTTAGGAGTATCTGTGGATCAACATCTCTCTTTTAAACCACACATCAGTGCAGTGGTCTCCAAATGCATTTTTGTTTGTCTAAAATATTCAGGAAAATACAACCATTTCTTACCTTGAATGTAACAAAATCTATCATGGCGGCCGTGACTGGCGCCAGATTGGATTATGCCAACAATATCTATCCTGGCCTCCCTGAAGGTGACATTGAGAGACTACAGCTGGTTAAGAACACAGCGGCAAGGTTTGTCTTTAAAACCCTTTGCAGAATACAGATCACTCCATAGCTGAAGCACCTGCACTGGCTACCAATTAAGCAGCAAATTACTTTTAAAATCTGCTGCTTAGTCTTTAAGTACATCAGAGGAATGACCCTAGGCTTATTGTAAGATCGAATACACAGTTATTCCCCTAAAAAAGACTCTCTCATCTACCAATATACTGACAGTGCCAAGATGTAGGAAAATTAGAGCAGAGGGATGCAGTGCCTCTGTGCTGGCCTCCAAGGTGTGGCACACATTGCCAATTGAGAGCCATCTGATTGCGGACTTGATTCTATTCAGAATGGAATTAAATAGTTGGCTTTTCAGGCAGGCCTTTGGTTAAAATAGCTGAAGTTTTTACACCTCTCAGTGGCTATTTTCTTTAATCTGTTAGCACCAAGATACCTTCGGGTGAATGATGTGTTTTATAAATAACATCTAAAATAGCATACCATAATGTAATAGTAGTCAAAATCGAATCCACCTTAACATTGTGTGGAAGAACATTATCACCTTCCTTCATGTATAGTTTCCGCAGTAATCCTGGAAGTATCATCTTATCCAACTCCTTCCACTCCGACATAACCATGTTCTTAATTGCACTGTGAAACGTCATTGCCATAGCACAATGCTTGACTTACTGTGGAAACAGAGCTTCATCTTCGAATCTCCAGTTGAAATGGAGGAAAAAACAGATTATGCCACCATGAGACAGGGTGTTCCTAATTTCTTCTTTCCTGAGATATTGTCCTGAAGGAGTGGAAGACTTGTCAGAATCCGAGGATAAAGAATACCTGCTATCTCCCTTATGTGACCATCTGTTACTCCTCTTAGCTTTTGAAGAGGTCAAGGCTTTTGATACTGCTGCGTCAATCATATCCTAAACTTCACACTGAAACATGAAGGGCAGCAGGGAACCAGATGAGTTCACACTATCAGCAGGATATTTAGCTGGAACAGGACCTCTATCATCCAAAGAGGAAGAGTAAATACATGCTTTCTCTTTGTGGTTAGCTTCCTCAACAGTGTGAAGCCGTCAGAAGCCAGACCCTCGAGCCTCTGAAACAACCACATTGGGACTAACATCTAACCCAAAAGGTTCACCCCTCAAGAAATGCTCACTAGTTGGAGACAAATACTAAGGGTGGGCAGAACTTGTGGAGTTTCACTCCACGGAATTCCGTGGAGTTATATAATAACTGTGAGATACCATGGAGTTCCACGAGCAGGCACAGTAGGGAAAGTAGAAGTCAAAGCACAGGAAGAGTCAGTACTGTTGCCAACAAAAGGCAGAATCACACATGGCTGCAGACGGTCCCTCTGGGAAAGTTTTTTTTTTTTCAGCCACGTGTTAACGCTGCAACATACATTTCAGGTGAATAACCTGATAAATCTCAACGAACCGAGGGGTCAACCTTTTATTTCTCTCAACATAAACTTTTAGGGAAAGACAATTTGTTCCGGCTGTGTCTAGAGCAGACTTGCAAGAAAAGGGAGCTAAAGATGACGTTTTAACAATCAAGATGCCACTGCTTCTCCGAGGGACTTTAATTTGTCAAAATAATAAATGCTAGTCTCAGATGTGTGCAATCTAAAGAGATTGAAAGATGGCTTTTTTTGCGCTCATTGGCTTGCACAAAACAGTTTTGGGGGCGGCAGGTGTGCTTTCAAAACGCCTGCTGATACATATATATTTTTAAAACCAAATCAACATGTTTCTTAGGTATTTCTGCTGTGATGTTAAGGGTCAGGGAGGAATGAGACCCCAGAAAAGTGAGGGGCCCTTGTCTCGGCAGAGGGCTGCTCCATGTCTGTGCCACAGACAGGGAGGGAGCCGCTCTCACACAAGGTGACAGTGAGAGGTAAGTGGACAGCCTCGATGGGCAGGTGGCATATGAGCCTGCTCGAAACATCCATACCTTTCAACACAGGCTTACACAAGTGCTCAAGGGCACTCTTAGGGGGAGTGGTGCTTGCTAACACAGGTGCCCTCTCTTTCCTATCACAAATTGTTTCCACAGGTCCTTCCAACTAGTCCTTTCCTCAGGCGTTGGTGCTGAGTCTGCGTGCCTCTTCTTGCTGCATCCCTGAAGCTCCGGAAGCCAGCCAGCCGTTCTCCCGAGGCTTGCCTCGGCCATGCTGCGCTAATGTGAGCTCTACAGTCTGCAGTGCCCTCTGGCCTAGTGGCCCAACTCTGAAATGAATATCTCATATACTGCTTTAGAAGCTATAGTATCAATAACTTTCTTCTCAAGTTGCTGTTGCTATGATAGCTGTACTTTAAGTTGTCATAGTTTGTATCCCTCTAGTGGTTACTTTAAGTATAATTTTAGTGAGTTTAGAATACAGAGGCAATTTCAGAATAGTTGTTCTACTCGGATAGAACTGATTTAATTCAGCCAGTGGAACAGTGGAATTAATTAGTAATTGTGCATTACATGAATAGTGCTTAGTTACTGAATTACTCCTATTCCGCAAGTGGAATTAAAAATGTCATCCACCCCTAACAAATACCCATCCTCCAATCAAAAAAATATACAGTAAGGCAGGAAAATAGATTAAATTTTGTCCCCAAATTGGACCTTACCACCTCCATCCAACCTTAGAAAAGCTCAGGTCACCACAGCATAAACTGGAAACATAGAGCTGGTAACAGCACCCTCCAATCCCACCACCTTGGATTCACCAGACTCTGTCAGGGTGTGCAATGCTGTATTGGGTGTCCACCGCCCCGCAGCAAACCAGCTGAACAGCGCGACTTGCGCCAATTTTGACAACAGGGTCTGCCAATTACCGAAAGAATTAAACTTTTTTTTTTTAAACAAATATTGCTGCATCAGTCAGCGAGGCCCCGTCATCACGGACAGTTTCAGGTAAGAAACCCGGTAAGAGACCTGGTAGTCAATACAAGTTCATAAGTCTCTTTCCTTCATCAGAACAAAGAATAGGGGGGTGGAAACAGGAGAGTGAGAGCGTCTAATGAATCAGTTTGCTAAATATTTCTGGATCTATTCCTTCAAATATTGTTTTTCTGCTTTGGTTAATGCATAATTCCAACTGCATGGCAAATTAACTCTTGTTCTACTTCAATTTTGCAGCCATATGAATGGTGAGAAGGAAATGTTTCTGCTTCTGTCTTATTGAAAACCTCTTTAAAATGTTCATACTCCTGCAGATTTTCACAATTGTGGATTATAAAAACTGAAGCATAGCCACTTGACCTGATTCTTCATGGGATTGAGAAACTCCAAAACAGTTCTCCTCACAATAGATTGAATTCATGGTAATTAATGGTTATTTTCTCACAATCAATTATAGGATTATGCTCAATAAGCTGAGGTAACGCCAAAATCGTTTGAAACTGTCATGTATCAATTAGATTGAATTGAATGAATTCCCAATGACTTTCTTGAGAAATTAAAACTTGTTCTGTATGACTAGTGATGGGTCCTGATGAAAGGTTTTTTCCATCCACTGCTCTCACAGCTTCACACTTCTTTTTCTATATTACTATTAAACACATTTTTGTAACAAATGTTATGTTGCAGAAATGTTCTGTGGCTCCATAGTCAATCATTATTGTAACTCCTGATAGAGTTATATGTTGAAACTTAAAAAGGAGCTGATGACTGTAGTTTTTTGCTAGATGATGAGTTTCCAGAGTTGTTTCTGTTTTAGCACCCACCATCCCAACTCCTCCGCCTGATGGGGCTAAAGGTTTTCCTTCTGCAACGTCTTAGACTCCTATTAGTAATTTCTTACAAACTGCCCACTCGTACCACAGTACACACATACATTTCTCTGTCTCTTTTTCTTCCTTGGTTAGTGGTCCTCGAATTGTGCCTACTTACATTGGTTCTATTCTTTGATTGTTTTCTGATGTTTTTGAAATTTCATTTCTTACTCAATCAAACCTTGGAACGCTTGACAGAATTCCTTTTTCCTTTCTCTTTTCTTTCTGTTTGTCGATAATCTATCTCTGCTATTAGATCTATTAATGCTGAAACTTCTGTAAGTCTGTTATGTGTTTCAGCCTGGGTGTCTTTTAATGCAGCTTTAAGACCATGTTTAAACAAGGGAGCCCTTTCATTCTACGGCCATTCTGTTGCCTCAGTTAACTTGTTGAATTGGGCCAGATAAGCCACACATTCTCTATTCTCTTTTAATTCCAATAACTTGTTATATGTGGCCTGGGAGACCTTTCTTCTGTCAAACATTCTCAGAAATTCTTTAATGAACTCGTCAAAGTCTTAAAGTGTGGGAGCATTTCTAGAGACTAGTGGCATGGATCAAGAAGTGTCATCTCTGCAGAGATAAGACAAAATGAATACCACTCGAGATTGTGCATCATAGAAAAATGATAAACGACACAGAAAATGGAGAGCACATTGGGTCAGAAAAACATGGACCTTCTGTGGATCCCCCTTAAAGAATTCTGTAGGAGCTAATGCAGTTATTGGTGAAAGCGAATGTACTACTTGAGTATTAACCCTAGGTGTAGGATTTGATGCTGAAGTGGAAGTCTTATTCCCAAGTGGAGGAGATATTAAATCGGACCCTGTCATAATATTATTCACCTTAGAAGCTAACTCAGACATTTCTCTGCATGAAACGATTATATCTTGTCTCAAATTGTAATCCTCCTCTCTAATCTCTACTAATTCCTTCTGAATTACCTCGAGGATTTCCCCCAAGGTCTTCATGTTATAGGCTGTTGCTATTCTTCTCAGGTAAATGAATAAACCTGGGCACTTCACTCTCTCAAGGTAGCACTCAGAGATTAATAACTGCTCTTTCACAGGGGCAGAATGGTGCTGAACTCTCAATGCCCCATCAGACCTCTCCTTGTCTACCCAAATAATTTTAAGGAATCCGAGACCAAGGCTCTTGGGGGAAAGAGGATGGGAATTAATAAGAGACTGGCTCTGCCTTTTCTTCATGAATCCTTTGTAACTCCCTCAATTTGTATCACTTAGACTTCTGAAGTTGTTGATGGGATTACTGAAGAACTGTAGTAAACACTAAATTCACAATTAACATGCATTCAAAAAATATCACACTGTATTATTTTAAATACACAATATCTCTCTTATATATCACTTAATTCTGACATACACAAAACTACATTGGCATTTGTCTCTTTTCTATCAGAGGTTAATTATAAGCATTATACATAAGTTTCACTTCTTAATGTCGTTTTCTTCCCTCAAGTCTTATTTTTTGAAAATTAAGCCAGTATTCCTTATAGGACATTTGATAAGTCTCTAGGTGGAGAGAGACTTAGAGCTAGGCAGTCTTCACAACAAGGCAACTAAGAACTTGTAACAGCCCAACTCCAGAAATACTGAAAAGATGCATCAAAAATATATTTCTTTTGAGTTATAACTAAACAAAGTTAATATTCACTTCATAGCACACCCTAGTTCTACAAATACCTGACAACGACATTTGTGGAGTGTCTGACGAGAATTTCTTCTGCCTGTTTTCAAAAATGAGGAATTACCCGACGCATCCGGAGGAAAAACAACTAAGGGTGAATGACAATGAATCAAGGATGGATAACAGAGCAATGCAGTGTTTCCTTAGAGGAAAGTGCACACATGGAGAAGGAACACTACTCACTGACAATGTAGGTGAAGTACAACACTGTCAGGCTTGTGTGTCTCTTTTATGGAATTCTGCTTTCTGCACAAAGTGCTCCAACTTAGCACATCTGAATTGGCAATTGATTGCATCTTAAGCTGACGTGTTCGGTTTCTCTGCAATTTGTTCTTCCAATTAATAAGGCAAATGACTTCAAAAGTATCAGAACTGTTTTTTATCTTAAACCTGACTCTGTTTCATAAACCATCACAAAACCTTTTCTAAAATGTTCTTCTACCTCAGCTCTTTCCTGGAAAGTTTCAGGGTGATCTGTAAAGCAACAGTTGAGAAAAAGACGGGGCTCCTTAAACACATTTCCCCATTTTTTTTACATACGAAATTTAGACACAGCTGAAACAGGTCAACAAATTTACACCAAATTTGGCAGAAAACTAGATCTTAGTCCGAAAAGTGTGCATGTTGTGATTTGGTGTAAATCAGTTTAGCTGATTTTGGAGAAATGAAACCTCAAAAACTGTGATATTTCATGCCTGGTAGGATCCGCGGACAGGTTTCAAGATGAGATCCGTTTAGCTGCTACCATATCAACAATGATGTGGAGGCAGCCATCATAGGTTTCGGGACTAAGTCCTGAGTCCTGAAAAAAAGGTATACAATAGATATAAGGAGGCATGGTAAGTGTACCCTGCCTCCTGGGCCTGGTTTGGGGATGCAAGAGGGACCCCTGAGGCCAAAGACCTTTTATTAAAAACATTTTTACATACCATTTGCAGTGGATCTGCAAATCCATGGTAAAATTAAAACAAAGAAGTGCAAGCTCCCGTGCTTTTAAATAATTAACCCCTTGGGGTGGTCCAGGGCCCGGCGGGGGAGAGTGCAAATATTTTTAGGGGATTGGAGTGCTTCTTCCCCAAACCTCTCTGAGCTCCCGGGCAACCCATCCCCGGGGCAATATTTTCAAAACGGGGATGTGGAGGCGTACAGTCCCCCCTCCCCTAGCTGCAAGGAGGCCCAAGGGACCACATGCCCCCCCCCCCACAGGGTCGATATCTTAAAAAAAAGGACAGGGGGTATGCAGCCCCCCTCTCCAAGCCCTTGTGAGGCCACAGGTACTCAATCCCCAGACCATTTTCAGTAGAAGGGAGAAACGTGTGCAGCCTCCCTCCCAGAGCCTCTTAAAGCTCCAGGAAACCGTCCTTCGGTGCCAATATTTTTGAAAAAAGGGGAGAGGGGCAAGCAGCACCCCCTCCCCGGGCATCGAGGAGGCCCCGAGGACCCCGTCTCCCGGGGATGACATCTTTTTAAAAAAACTAAAAAAAGGTGAAGAATCAATCTGTTAGATATTTATCTCTAATTTTACAATAGCTGATGTGAACGAAATTGTAGAAAACTGTATATTTGCATCCAATGACACATTATTTTGGATACTGTCATGTTTCACAGGTTCTGCAGGAAGCCATTTCTTTGGACTGCATATACCGTTTCTCCCTCCATTTTCCTTTTGTTTTCTATGTTCTTTCCCACCTTCTATTTCGTCTACGTCTTCTCCCGTTTCCCTTTTTTTTTAGTTTGTGGTATGGTTGTCCTACAACATTGAGCCGTATTTAGGCACAATTGTGATGTAAACTTTCATTACTTTTTTTATTAATAATAAATTGAATAAACAGAAAGTTTAAAAAAAGAAATAGAGAAATAGATTATTAGACGGATGTGCTAGGGTTCCTCAGCTTGCACCCAATTTCAGAGTGGAGTCAGCAAAAGCAGAAGATCAGGTGCTGTTCAAATTTCACACATGTTGATTGCAAATAATATTTTCATCACTGGTTGATTAATGGTCTTTTAGCTCCTGAAAGCGGTGGTTAAGCCATTCCAAGTAGGCTGTTGTCGGAAGGAACTAGTTCTTTTCCTCATCCAGGGGAGTTGAAGGAATTCTTTCTTCTATCTCTTATGTATCAGTGGGTTCAAGATGGCTGCTGAGTCCATTAAATGAGTGACTTTTGTAGGACATTCTTTTAGTATGTGATCAAGGGCAGGGAGATGATGAAGTATTTGTCAGAACTGGACGAAATGTAGCTGACATCGTTGAACGGGTTTGGGCTCTGTGAGGCTGGGTGAACACTGATTAGATTATGGCAACCAGTGAAGGTGTCAAAAGCTGTAATCTTAATTATTAGCTTGTGGGACTTGCCAAACTACCTGCTAATTAGAGTCATCTTGATTGGCTAGACATAAGAGTGCATGTGTTGCTCTTTCTCATTTGTTTCTTACCCCCTCAAATACCCGCCGCCCGTTGCTTCTCCTTCAGTCACCCCCACCCAGTCCTCACCCATGCCCTTAACAGTCCTTAAAATATATTTTTTAATTTTCGATTTTGAGGGGTCCGGTAGCTGCCGTTTGCTGTTGGGCCACTGCATTCCAGAAAGCACATTCGTGGGCCTCTGTTGCTCCCTCACCTTCCACTATGCACCATCACTGAAATATTTTTATTTTATTTTATTTTGTAGGGCCTAGCAACTGCCATTTGCTGCTGGGCTGCACTGCAATCCAAAAGGTGTTTTTGCGTAAATAAAATGTCATTTTGTTATTTAATGATCTAAGTGGCATCCGCCATCTTGTATTGGAAAATAAAGAAAGAAAAAGGTGCCCCGGTCTTTCTGCAGGTGCACACTTGTGTGGTGGCGCAGGCCTGCTCGTATGTCATCATGAATGCACGCGCCTACAGGAAGATGTTGCTGCATACGGCTGCCATGTCATTATTTTTTTCTTTACGCTCTCTCTTCAGCTTTGACGATGTTGCAGAGCATCAGCTATTGGAATTGGCAAAGCCAATATGTGAACAAGGCGAGGCCTATTGGCTTTGCCATTGTTTGTGTCAGTTGCAGTTTCTTTTCACTGTAACCATGCATTTGAATGGCTTACTTGTTGATAGAGTGTAACTTCCTCTAGACACGATTTTATGACACCTGATGAAGCAGGACTTTTCGGCTGGTGGCAGCACTGTGAAGGGAAACCCCCTGAATGTTATCAAGGAAAAGTGAGCTGCCCATGGACCCCCCTCTCGGGCCGCCTTCTTTAGCCATAGGTAAAGCTTGCAAAACAGTCACAGATGGATATTAAGCTGTCAATCAATTCACTTCATGGTTATTGTTGAGCAGTTCGTGATAATGTTCAATTGTGGCTATGTAGACTGCAACACAAGTTTTAGGTGGGCCCAATGGTGACTGGCTCCTATTCACATCGGGGGCAGTGGTGGGAGGAGGGACGTTAGTATTAGAATTGAAAAAAAATAGCACTTACCTTGGGACGTCTTATCGTTGTCTCTCCTCTCCTAGCCCCAACACTCGACTGGACCCAGGAAAGTGCACAAGCCAATCCTGGTGCTGGTTTCATGCTTGTAATCAGCATGAAAGCAGCGTCAGGATTGGTGAGAGCGGTGTCTCTCAGCTGTTTCATCTTTCCTGTTTCTCAGCACCTCCATCATTCGTAATCATTGTGAGAAAGTAGCCTCTTTCTAGCCTTGTTACCCCCACTTTTGGCCTGTTTGTGAGTGTATGTCAGGGTATTTTCACTGTCTCACTGGGATCCTGCCAGCCAGGGCCCAGTGCTCATAGTGAAAACCCTATGTTTTCAGTATGTTTGTTATGTGTCACTGGGACCCTGCTAGCCAGGACCCCAGTGCTCATACGTTTGTGACCTATGTGTATGTGTCCCCTGGGAGGTGCAATGTAGGAGGCTGGACTGGCTTGTAGTGGGTACCAAGGGGTACTTACACCTTGCACCAGGCCCAGGTATCCCTTATTAGTGTAGAGGGGTGTCTAGCAGCTTAGGCTGATAGAAAATGGTAGCTTAGCAGAGCAGCTTAGGCTGAACTAGGAGACATGCAAAGCTCCTACAGTACCACTTGTGTCATATGCACAATATCATAAGAAAACACAATACACAGATATACTAAAAATAAAGGTACTTTATTTTTATGACAATATGCCAAAAGTATCTCAGTGAGTACCTTCAGTATGAGGATAGCAAATATACACAAGATATATGTACACAATACCAAAATATGCAGTAATAGCAATAGAAAACAGTGCAAACAATGTATAGTCACAATAGAATGCAATGGGGGCACATAGGGATAGGGGCAACACAAACCATATACTCTAGAAGTGGAATGCGAACAACGAATGGACCCCAAACCTATGTGACCTCGTAGAGGGTTGCTGGGACTGTAAGAAAACAGTGAGGGTTAGAAAAATAGCCCACCCCAAGACCCTGAAAAGTGGGTGCAAAGTGCACCTAAGTTCCCCAAAGAGCACAGAAGTCGTGATAGGGGATTTCTGACAGAAACAACAACACCAGCAATGCAACAACAATGGATTTCCTGACGAGAGTACCTGTGGAACAAGGGGACCAAGTCCAAGAGTCACGATCAAGTCGAGAGTGGGCAGATGCCCAGGAAATGCCAGCTGTGGGTGCAAAGAAGCTGCCACTGGATGGTAGAAGCTGAAGATTCTGCAGGAACGACAAGGGCTAGAAACTTCCCCTTTGGAGGATGGATGTCCCACGTCGTGAAGAGTCGTGCAGAAGTGTTTTCGCGCAGAATGACCGCAAACAAGCCTTGCTAGCTGCAAGGGTCGCAGTAAGGGTTTTTGGATGCTGCTGTGGCCCAGGAGGGACCAGGATGTCACCACTTGCGTGAGGAGACAGAGGAGGCGCCCAACAAGACAAGAAGCCCACTCAAAAGCAAGCAGCACCCACAAAAGTGCCGGAACAGGCACTACAAAGTGGAGTGAACCAGAGCTCACCCGAAGTTGCACAGGAGGGATCCCACGTCGCCGGAGTACAACTCAGGAGGTCGTGCAATGCAGGTTAGAGTGCCGGGGACCCAGGCTTGGCTGTGCACAAAGGAAATCCTCGGTGAGTGCACAGGAGCCGGAGTAGCTGCAAAACACGCGGTTCCCAGCAATGCAGTCTAGCGTGGGGAGGCAAGGACTTACCGCCACCAAACTTGGACTGAAGAGTCACTGGACTGTGGGAGTCACTTGGACAGAGTTGCTGAGTTCAAGGGACCTCGCTCGTCGTGCTGAGAGGAGACCCAGAGGACCGGTGATGCAGTTCTTTGGTGCCTGCGGTTGCAGGGGGAAGATTCCGTCGACCCACGGGAGATTTCTTCGGAGCTTTTAGTGCAGAGAGGAGGCAGACTACCCCCACAGCATGCACCACCAGGAAAACAGTAGAGAAGGCGGCAGGATCAGCGTTACAAGGTCGCAGTAGTCGTCTTTGCTACTTTGTTGCAGTGTTGCAGGTTTCCAGCGCGGTCAGCAGTCGATTCCTTGGCAGAAGGTGAAGAGAGAGATGCAGAGGAACTCTGATGAGCTCTTGCATTCGTTATCTAAAGAATTCCCCAAAGCAGAGACCCTAAATAGCCAGAAAAGGAGGTTTGGCTACCTAGGTGAGAGGATAGGCTAGCAACACAGGTAAGAGCCTATCAGAAGGAGTCTCTGACATCACCTGCTGGCCCTGGCCACTCAGAGCAGTCCAGTGTGCCACCAGCCCCTCTGTTTCCAAGATGGCAGAGGTCTGGAGCACACTGGAGGAGCTCTGGGCACCTCCCAGGGGAGGTGCAGGTCAGGGGAGTGGTCACTCCCCTTTCCTTTGTCCAGTTTCGCGCCAGAGCAGGGCTGGGTGATCCCTGAACCGGTGTAGACTCGCTTATGCAGAAATGGGCACCATCTGTGCCCATTAAAGCATTTCCAGAGGCTGGGGGAGGCTACTCCTCCCCTGCCTTAACACCTTTTTCCAAAGGGAGAGGGTGTAACACCCTCTCTCTGAGGAAGTCCTTTGTTCTGCCTTCCTGGACCAAGCCTGGCTGGACCCCAGGAGGGCAGAAACCTGTCTGAGGGGTTGGCAGCAGCAGCAGCTGCAGTGAAACCCCTGAAAAGGCAGTTTGGTAGTACCCGGGTCTGTGCTAGAGACCCGGGGAATCATGGGATTGTCTCCCCAATACCAGGATGGCATTGGGGGGGCAATTCCATGATCTTAGACATGTTACATGGCCATGTTCGGAGTTACCATTGTGAAGCTACACATAGGTAGTGACCTATGTGTAGTGCACGCGTGTAATGGTGTCCCCGCACTCACAAAGTCCGGGGAATTTGCCCTGAACAATGTGGGGGCACCTTGGCTAGTGCCAGGGTGCCCACACACTAAGTAACTTAGCACCCAACCTTTACCAGGTAAAGGTTAGACATATAGGTGACTTATAAGTTACTTAAGTGCAGTGGTAAATGGCTGTGAAATAACGTGGATGTTATTTCACTCAGGCTGCAGTGGCAGGCCTGTGTAAGAATTGTCAGAGCTCCCTATGGGTGGCAAAAGAAATGCTGCAGCCCATAGGGATCTCCTGGAACCCCAATACCCTGGGTACCTCAGTACCATATACTAGGGAATTATAAGGGTGTTCCAGTATGCCAATGTAAATTGGTGAAATTGGTCACTAGCCTGTTAGTGACAATTTGTACAGAGAGAGCATAACCACTGACGTTCTGGTTAGCAGAGCCTCAGTGAGACAGTTAGGCACCACACAGGGAATACATACACATAGGTCACAAACTTATGAGCACTGGGGTCCTGGCTAGCAGGGTCCCAGTGACACATAACAAACATACTGAAAACATAGGGTTTTCACTATGAGCACTGGGCCCTGGCTAGCAGGATCCCAGTGAGACAGTGAAAATACCCTGACATACACTCACAAACAGGCCAAAAGTGGGGGTAACAAGGCTAGAAAGAGGCTACTTTCTCACACAACCCGCCCCCAAACGAAGGACAATAAGGCTAACCTTGGCCAGTTGAGACTTTATTGTCTAAGTGGTGATAAGTAGAGAGTAGCTCTGCAATAGACTGGTTACTCCCTTCATCATCCACTATATGGTTACTTCCCTGTGGGGATGTAAACCACCCTGTTTGAAGTTTTTTAGCTTAGCAACAATGTGAAGATGTATTTTCAGAGTTTCTATCAGTAAGTTTTAGTTTAGAGCAGTGGGAATTGTCCACTGAACCTATTTGTAGTGATGAAAATGCCAGATAGGGATGCTGTCTCAATAAAGCCATAGCTGGGCAAAAACTTTGTCCATATAGCTGGAAGAGAGAACAGGGATGCTGTTTCTCTTGATTTGGAGCAGGGCAGGGATGCTGTCCTATGAGCTCCACACTAGGGCGGGGATGCTGTCCTAAGTGTTGTGAGGCAGTGCAGGGTTTCTGCACTAAAGTTTCTCTGGGAGGGTTGGAGGGATGCTCCATGTTAACTAAAATGGTGCTCTTTTTCTCACCAATGTTAGTTATCCTACAGAGAGGTACTTCCACCTCAGGGAGTACAGCTATGCCAGCTGATGATTCCCTTGGAACAGGTGCCACCCCAGGAGAGGTTTCTCCCACCACAGGAATGATATCCTGATTGGCAGGGTGGTTAGGGGATACTGTGATACCCTTTTTACCTGTTGTTGGAGAGGGATCCTGAGTTTTCAGGCCTTCTCTCCTTTGCTTTTTCATTTCAGTAGAAATGAGAGGGAACAATTCCTCTGGGATGCCCAGCATGGCTGCATGGGCATAAAACTCCACATCAGCCCAACCTGAGGCCTCTAGGTCATTACCTAAGAGACAATCTACAGGTAAGCTAGGTGATACTACCACCTGCTTAGGGCCAGTAACTCCACCCCAACTAAACTGAATTATAGCTAAGGGAAGAAACTTAGTGGAGTTATGGACATCAATAATCTTATACTGTTGTCCAATGATGTGTTGTTCAGGATGCACTAGGTTTTCAGTCACCAAAGTGATACTGGCACCTGTGTCCCTGTAGGCCAAGGCCTCAACACCATTTACTGAAACTGTCTGCCTGTACTTATCCATTGTAAGGGGACAAGCAGCCAGCGTGACAAGGCCAATGCCACTAGGTGTGACAGAAACTGTCTGGGGACTAACTACCCCAGTTTCTATTATGGACCCATAAGTGAACCCAACTACACCATTAACTTGACTGTTGCCAGCAGTCCCACCACTAGTACCACTACTCCTAGGGGCACTAGAGCTTGATGTATTAGTGGTGGTAGGCTCAGGGGGTTTACCTGGACAGGACTTATCCCCTGGCCTATGGCCTCTGTTTTTACACACAAAGCACCAAGGCTTTTTAAATTGTGTAGGTTGAGAAGAAGAGGAAGAATTTGTTTTATCCCCACCCCCTGAAGAGTGTTTAAGATTTGAAGTGGGGTGTTTGGTTTTACCCTTACCCCCATGCTTATCTAGAGATTTTTCACCATCTTTCTTCTTGCCATCCTTGTCACCACCTGTATGAACTTTTCTGTTCACTCTTGTTCTGACCCATTTGTCTGCCTTCTTTCCCAATTCTTGGGGAGAGGTCAGATCTGAGTCCACTAGATATTGGTGCAACAAATCAGACACACAATTATTAAGTATATGCTCTCTCAGGATTATGTTATATAGGCTTTCATAGTCAGAAACTTTACTGCCATGTAACCACCCCTCCAAGGCGTTCACTGAATGGTCAACAAAGTCTACCCAGTCTTGTGAAGACTCCTTTTTGGTTTCTCTGAACTTCATCCTGTACTGTTCAGTGGTTAAGCCATAACCATCTAGGAGTGCATTCTTAAGAACTGCAAAATTATTGGCATCACTTTCCTTTACAGTAAGGAGCCTATCCCTACCCTTTCCACTGAAAGATAGCCATAGGATAGCAGCCCACTGCCTTTGAGGGACCTCCTGTACAATACAGGCCCTCTCAAGTGCAGCAAACCACTTGTTAATGTCATCCCCCTCCTTGTAAGGGGGAACTATCTTGTGCAGATTCCTAGAATCATGCTCTTTTGCAGGATGACTATTTGGAATACTGCTGCTGCCACCATGGTTTTCAACACCCAATTTCTGTCTTTCTCTTTCTATCTCCAAGGACTGCCTATCTAAATCCAGCTGTTGCTTCTTGAGCTTCAGCCTGGATTGTTCCACTCTCAATCTATTGAGCTCCCTTTCTAACACTCTGTCATCAGGGTGGGTGGGTTGGGCATGTCTTGATACAGATGAATGGTGAGAATGAACAGAGGGAGACCTGACCCTAACAGATGGCACACTAACATTCTGGCCTACAGAAGTGACACTTCTACTGTGATGAGAAACAACACTATTACTGTGATGTGAACTTACATCAGTACCAGCTATGCTAGGTGGCCTGCTAAGGGGCAGGTTGGAAAGTTTCCCTCCCATCTCTTTTGCTAGGGGTGCCCCAGAATCAGAGTGGGAACCATCAGCTAATTTCTCACCAGAAGTACCAACACAAGTCTTATCTTGTTCAACTAGCATGTTAACTAATAGTTCTCTAGAGGGATTCTTCCCTACCCCTAAACCTCTTTCTACACAGAGACTCCTTGCTGCTTTCCAGCTAAGATGGTCATAAGCAGTCTTGGACAGATCAACAGTTTGGCCTGTGCCAGACATTATAGAGAAGGTTTAAAGGACAGAAAAAGAAGGAAAAAGTTTTCAGACCTTTTTAAAGGACAGAAAAAAACTTTTAAAACTTTTAAAGAACTTTTTGAAAGTTTAGAGGTACTTTTCAGCACTTAGCAAAAGAAGTGAGAGAAGAAAAGCAAAACTTTTTGGTTAGGTGTACATACACTGAACTTGTTTTGTATATTTTTCTCTTATGAAAAGTACAATGACAAAAGTGGTAAGTAGTTGCAAAGTACTTATCCCACCGCTGCACAACCAATGTAGGAGGCTGGACTGGCTTGTAGTGGGTACCAAGGGGTACTTACACCTTGCACCAGGCCCAGGTATCCCTTATTAGTGTAGAGGGGTGTCTAGCAGCTTAGGCTGATAGAAAATGGTAGCTTAGCAGAGCAGCTTAGGCTGAACTAGGAGACATGCAAAGCTCCTACAGTACCACTTGTGTCATATGCACAATATCATAAGAAAACACAATACACAGATATACTAAAAATAAAGGTACTTTATTTTTATGACAATATGCCAAAAGTATCTCAGTGAGTACCCTCTGTATGAGGATAGCAAATATACACAAGATATATGTACACAATACCAAAATATGCAGTAATAGCAATAGAAAACAGTGCAAACAACATATAGTCACAATAGAATGCAATGGGGGCACATAGGGATAGGGGCAACACAAACCATATACTCTAGAAGTGGAATGTGAACCACGAATGGACCCCAACCCTATGTGACCTCGTAGAGGGTCGCTGGGACTGTAAGAAAACAGTGAGGGTTAGAAAAATAGCCCACCCCAAGACACTGAAAAGTGGGTGCAAAGTGCACCTAAGTTCCCCAAAGAGCACAGAAGTCGTGATAGGGGATTTCTGACAGAAACAACAACACCAGCAATGCTACAACAATGGATTTCCTGACGAGAGTACCTGTGGAACAAGGGGACCAAGTCCAAGAGTCACGATCAAGTCGAGAGTGGGCAGATGCCCAGGAAATGCCAGCTGTGGGTGCAAAGAAGCTGCCACTGGATGGTAGAAGCTGAGGATTCTGCAGGAACGACAAGGGCTAGAAACTTCTCCTTTAGAGGATGGATGTCCCACGTTGTGAAGAGTTGTGCAGAAGTGTTTTCGTGCAGAATGACTGCAAACAAGCCTTGCTAGCTGCAAGGGTCGTGGTTAGGCTTTTTAGATGCTGCTGTGGCCCAGGAGGGACCAGGATATCACCAATTGCGTGAGGAGACAGAGGGGGCGCCCAGCAAGACAAGGAGCCCACTCAGAAGCAAGCAGCACCCGCAGAAGTGCCGGAACAGGCACTACAAAGTGGAGTGAACTGGAGCTCACCCGAAGTTGCACAAGAGGGTCCCACGTCGCTGGAGGACAACTCAGGAGGTTGTGCAATGCAGGTTAGAGTGCCGGGGACCCAGGCTTGGCTGTGCACAAAGGAAATCCTCGGTGAGTGCACAGGAGCCGGAGTAGCTGCAAAACACGCGGTTCCCAGCAATGCAGTCTAGCGTGGGGAGGCAAGGACTTACCGCCACCAAACTTGGACTGAAGAGTCACTGGACTGTGGGAGTCACTTGGACAGTGTTGCTGAGTTCAAGGGACCTCGCTCGTCGTGCTGAGAGGAGACCCAGAGGACCGGTGATGCAGTTCTTTGGTGCCTGCGGTTGCAGGGGGAAGATTCCGTCGACCCACGGGAGATTTCTTCGGAGCTTCTAGTGCAGAGAGGAGGCAGACTACCCCCACAGCATGCACCACTAGGAAAACAGTCGAGAAGGCGGCAGGATCAGCGTTACAAGGTCACAGTAGTCGTCTTTGCTACTTTGTTGCAGTGTTGCAGGCTTCCAGCGCGGTCAGCAGTCGATTCCTTGGCAGAAGGTGAAGAGAGAGATGCAGAGGAACTCTGATGAGCTCTTGCATTCGTTATCTAAAGAATTCCCCAAAGCAGAGACCCTAAATAGCCAGAAAAGGAGGTTTGGCTACCTAGGTGAGAGGATAGGCTAGCAACACAGGTAAGAGCCTATCAGAAGGAGTCTCTGACGTCACCTGCTGGCCCTGGCCACTCAGAGCAGTCCAGTGTGCCACCAGCACCTCTGTTTCCAAGATGGCAGAGGTCTGGAGCACACTGGAGGAGCTCTGGGCACCTCCCAGGGGAGGTGCAGGTCAGGGGAGTGGTCACTCCCCTTTCCTTTGTCCAGTTTCACGCCAGAGCAGGGCTGGGGGATCCCTGAACCGGTGTAGACTCGCTTATGCAGAAATGGGCACCATCTGTGCCCATGAAAGCATTTCCAGAGGCTGGGGGAGGCTACGCCTCCCCTGCCTTAACAACTTTTTCCAAAGGGAGAGGGTGTAACACCCTCTCTCTGAGGAAGTCCTTTGTTCTGCCTTCCTGGGCCAAGCCTAGCTGGACCCCAGGAGGGCAGAAACCTGTCTGAGGGGTTGGCAGCAGCAGCAGCTGCAGTGAAACCCCTGAAAAGGCAGTTTGGTAGTAGCCGGGTCTGTGCTAGAGACCCGGGGAATCATGGGATTGTCTCCCCAATACCAGGATGGCATTGGGAGGGCAATTCCATGATCTTAGACATGTTACATGGCCATGTTCGGAGTTACCATTGTGAAGCTACACATAGGTAGTGACCTATGTGTAGTGCACGCGTGTAATGTTGTCCCCGCACTCACAAAGTCCGGGGAATTTGCCCTGAACAATGTGGGGGCACCTTGGCTAGTGTCAGGGTGCCCACACACTAAGTAACTTAGCACCCAACCTTTACCAGGTAAAGGTTAGACATATAGGTGACTTATAAGTTACTTAAGTGCAGTGGTAAATGGCTGTGAAATAACGTGGATGTTATTTCACTCAGGCTGCAGTGGCAGGCCTGTGTAAGAATTGTCAGAGCTCCCTATGGGTGGCAAAATAAATGCTGCAGCCCATAGGGATCTCCTGGAACCCCAATACCCTGGGTACCTCAGTACCATGTACTAGGGAATTATAAGGGTGTTCCAGTATGCCAATGTAAATTGGTGAAATTGGTCACTAGCCTGTTAGTGACAATTTGTACAGAGAGAGCATAACCACTGAGGTTCTGGTTAGCAGAGCCTCAGTGAGACAGTTAGGCACCACACAGGGAACACATACACATAGGTCACAAACTTATGAGCACTGGGGTCCTGGCTAGCAGGGTCCCAGTGACACATAACAAACATACTGAAAACATAGGGTTTTCACTATGAGCACTGGGCCCTGGCTGGCAGGATCCCAGTGAGACAGTGGAAATACCCTGACATACACTCACAAACAGGCCAAAAGTGGGGGTAACAAGGCTAGAAAGAGGCTACTTTCTCACAATCATTCATTATTAGAGTTGAGTATAAGACACTCTTTCTAAGATGCCACCATTTACACTAATGTTCTCTTTCTGTGTCACCACACATTTTGTTATGATTCCAGGCAACAACTCTGAAAACAAAGGCTCTTATGGGAGATCGAGCCTCCATCCATAGGTAGTGTGCTAGTGATGATTGACAACCTCTTCATTGTCTCTATCCATGTCTATTTAGGTTATGTTTTGAAAGGCATAAATTATATACAACAATGCCTGTCATTTTGAATGACATCTCGAAGGTATTGTATCAGTGCCTCAGCAGCAATATGTGTTGGTAGTATTTAATATTTGTCTGTGTATAGGAAAGTGAGAGAACAGAAGAAGTCAGTTATTGCCCTAACTCCATACTTAGTTGACTTAGTCAACAAATTCTTTTAAATATTGGTCTTAAACTCTCAAGTATTAGTTCTTGTGCAACTGTTGAAGTAACGTGTGTTGTTTGGAGGAGGCCACAGGTCACTCCCTCTCACTAAGGTCAGCAGGGTGATGGGAGCAGTGTAACAACAAGGCATCCTGCGTAGCTTGGCAGAAGGGCCACATGAGTCCTTCACTTCTCCCAGCTGCAGTAGACCATATGCATTGTTGTGCTAACGCTACAGTAGTGCTGTCTGGTCATCCTGTGGTTTAGTTATAGCCTGTGTCTCGAGCACAGCAAATAGCAGCAGATTCAGTCTCATAGAATGTACGCTGCAGAATGGAGGTGCAGAGATGCCCACTACCTCTTTCCCTCACATTTGACACCCTTGACAACACCCCCTTGAAATGCCATGTGCTGTTTAGGTAAACCAGCCTGTTTTAAATAGCAGCTTGTCCGGCTGCTACCTGAGACTGAATACAATGATAAATGTTTATATACATAAAGCATTGGTCATTAAGGACCTCTATCCGAAAGCAAATCCAAGGAGTAAGAACTTTTTAATATGTGGTATGTTACATAACTATATTGGGGATACTATCCTACACCATCTCCATAGAATATGCCATTTTTCAAGTTTGATACCCCTTGACATTAACAAAATAAAAGCAAATACTTGGAAATTCAGAGTGTTCGCAGTCGTATCTGATTGCTGTGCTTCCATGGACAATAGCCAACATTTGTCACAAAGATTTCCCAGTTGCCCGGAGTACCAGGGTTGGCCTGACAATTCTCTAGGCGTCTTATCACCACAACTACTCCATGAGCGAACGTTAGTTGATATAATTGATACGATTCTCAAAGGTTTCTTGAGGAAATCCAGAAATTTGCTCCTATGTTTACTCCTCCATCTTACCAAATTGTTGGCTTTCCTGGAATTCACAAATAAGTATTTGCTTGGCAGATTGTAAACAGAACTCATATGCATAACCGTTTCCACACGTGGAAAAGTAATATAGGTGCACATTTACGCATGAAATCTGATGCTGTAGTGTATTTGCTGTTGTAAACTTTTTTCTCCACGGAAAGACTATTTCCTCAAGCCCAGACCTCTTACCTACACACCATCAATCTAATGGGATGTTCATTGCAAGACTAACTGGAATTCCTTTTATCTTGCCTTTGCAAACGAACTCACAAAGGCTTGTAGGTGGTCATAACTCCCACCTTAAAACCCACAAACACAATATTAACACTACACTTGCATACACAGGTTTCTATTCTTAAAAAAAGAAAGAAATGTACACCTCTAAGCTTGTGCTTAGATCTGTATGCAAATTTAAATTTCTTGCATTTCTTTAATAATTCAAGAATTATTTCTGGGAAGCTGTGACAGTAACAGATTCTTCAAAGTAGGTTTAGTTTTATCTGTGAATTCCAAATGGTTTGCATGCAGTAAGTGTAAGTTTGATAATGGGTAACTGTGACGCTCAAGTTGAATTGCACGTGAAACTTTTTTTTTTTATTTCAATGCGTGGGAATCAGTTCCTAGAGAGAAACCTTTTACCCTATATGCCCATCAAATATAGATCGTAGCAAGAGAAGAAATGTGCCTACAAGAATTTGCGACTGTCCAAACTCAGGTTTGTAGGTGTCCTCCAGTTTAGGCAGTCTTCCCTGCAATGTCCACAAAATGTCCATAGGGTGTCCCTTAAACCACATTTTGTCAAACGTATTGTTACATTCAGAACCTCATAATGAATATGACAAAGTGGCAACAGGAGGGGATATCGCTCTACCATACTATGAGTTACCTGTTGATTTCAGACTCAACTGGTAATCTCTGGTCCAGAAACCAGAAAACATAGAGGGGGTGATTAATTCCCAACGATCAGGTTGCCCCCAGTGTGGCTACCTTCCTGCGGGCTCCATTAGGAGTTCCCCGCTGGGTCAGCTGGTGGAAATGGTGTTTCCGCCCGCTGGCCTAGCGGGGAACGATCTACAACATTGGTACCAGCTCATAATAGAGCCGGCGGCAATGCTTTTGTGCGTAGGGTGCAGAAGCACCAGTCACAATGTTCACTGTCTGCAAAGCAGACAGTGAACATCGCGATGGGCTGCGCTCCCTTCACTGCCCATGCCAAAGGCAGTACAGGGGGCCCCCCGGGCCACCCTGCACCCCATCTCTGCCAGCCTTTACATGTCGGTGCTACCACCATGTAAATGCTGGCAGAAAGGGGGGTTGTAATCCCCAGGTGGATTAGGACTGCCAGGACTGCCAGTTCCTACTGTGGAGGAAAACCGACAGTGCTGGCGATCCGACTGCAGCATGACCACCACAGTCATAATGTGGCGGTCAGACCACCGCTTTGGCAGAGTCAGACTGCCACCGTGACGCGTTGTAATCAGGCCCAGAGTGTCAAATGAGGTGTGATGTTACCACAGGTGGCCAAGGTATCACAGCAGTGTTTGCCCATAATTTTCCAAACCTTTCTTTTTAGGTAATTTTCTGCTTTTTAAGATCGCCCCTGATCTGAAGGATGTCAGACATGCCTTTCACCTTACCACACCATAGACACCATTGTACTTTGGCTCAGATCTGGCCCATTATACGGCCAAAGTATCCTTGACTGTTAGCTACTGTTAGCGCTTTAAATTCTTAGTTTGAGAATTTGAGCTTGCATCGCCGACTGATAGATGTGAATGTCATTGTAACTCATGCAGTGTCATAGATTCTCAAATTTCTATTGGTCCTTTGAGGTTGAGCATGGAGTGGATGCTGTTCGCTGTTCTGGGCAGTACTCTTTTCTCAAAATGTGGAGGGTGTAGGAGCAGTGTCCTAGCAGCTTAGGCTGATAGAGGTCGCTATAGCAGAGCAGCTTAGGCTGAACTAGGAGACATGCAAAGCTCCTGCAATACCACTTATAGTTACATAGTACTTATACACAAGTAAAGACAATACTCAGTGTTACCAAAAATAAAGGTAGTTTTTTTGGGTGACACAAGGCCAAAAATATCTGAGAGGCAATACTCCTTCTGGAGGTAAGTATTATACATAATATATACACTAGACACCAAAATAAGGTAAGTAATTAGACATAGGATAGTGCAAACAATAGGAAATGCTATAGAATGCAATGGGAGAAAATAGGTCTAGGGGCAACACAAACCATATACTAAGAAAGTGGAATGCGAATCACGAATTTCCCCCTAGATAAGTATAGTGTCTAGAGAATCGCTGGGAGAGTAAGAATACAGCAAAGGTAAGTAAAATACCTCACCCCAGAGCCCAGGAAAGTAGGAGTAAAGTACTGCAAGTTTCCTTAGGACACACTACAAGTCGTGATTAGAGTTATTGCAAGAACCAAGCAAGACTGCAAACAACAAATGGTGGATTCTTGGACCTGAAGACCTGCAAAGAGAGGAGACCAAGTCCAGAAGTTGGAAGATGTTCCAGGAAGGACAGGAGCCCCTGCCAAACTAGATGAGGGTGTTAAAGAAGAGTCTCCAGTTGGATGAAGACTGCAGAAATGCACCCAAGAAGATGTCAGCGGGTTCCTGAATGATGCAATGGACGTCCCACAAAGAGAAGTTGGATGCAGGCGAGTTTTGGTGCTGGATTTGTCCAACAAGCCTTGGTTCCGGCAAATCCACGTTTTGCATCAAAGTGGCACTGTCTGGGCCTAGGAGGGACCTGGGGGCCTCAACTTTGTGTGAGGAGAAAGAGGGGGTTTTCAGCACTTCAGAGAGCTCTCAGTCAACCAGACAGCATCCACGAGAGTCCCAGGACACAGGGACAAAGGAGGTACAAAATGCAGTTGGTGCAGCACTACAAAGGAAGGTCCCATGCCGCCTTAGGTCAACTCAGCGAGTTGAGCGTTGCAGGATAGAGTGCTGGGGATCTGGGCCAGGCTGTGCAGGAAGGAATTTAGCAAATAGTGCACAGAGGCCTCAGGAGGTGAAGAAGACGCGGTGCACAGGAGTACTGTTGTACTCGTGGAAGGCAAGCTCTTACCTCCTCCAAATTGGGACAGCAGGACCTTAAGACAGTCTGTATCAAAGGGGTCTCCCACCTGTGCTCCAAGGAGCACGCTCGTCGCCAGGAGAGGAGTCCAAGAGAACTGGTCGTCGACTTAGAAGGTGCCTGCAAGAGCAGGGAAGTGACTCCGTCACTCCAACAATAGATTTCTTCATTCCTTCTGGTGCATGGTGAAGACAGGGAGTCCCCCGAGCGTGCACACAGTGGAAACTGTTGCAGTTGCTGGCTGGAGCTGAAGTTGCAGAGGAAAAGTAGCCCTTCTGGATATTTTGTTGCTGTTACAGCGGCTCCTGTCTGCGGTCGATCCGAGGTCAGAGGATGAAGTAATAGTTGCAAAGGATTCCTGCTGGAAACTTGCAAGTAGAATCTGAAGAGAAACCCACAGGAGAGACCCTAAATAGCCCTGAGAGGGGGATTGGCAACCTTATCCAGTATAGACCTATTAGGAGGGGTCTCTGACTTCACCTGCTGGCACTGGCCACTCAGAGGTCTCCAGAGTGTCCCCACACCTTGGAAAACAAAATGGCTGAAGTCTGGGACACACTGGAGAAGCTCTGGGCACCACCCCTGGGGTGGTGATGGACAGGGGAGTGGTCACTCCCCTTTCCTTTGTCCAGTTTCATGCCAGAGCAGGGACTGGGGGTCCCTGGATCGGTGTAGACTGGCTTATGCAAGGAGGGCACCATCTGTGCCTTTAAAAGCATTTCCAGAGGCTGGGGGAGGCCACCCCTCCCCAGACTGTTACACCAATTTCCAAAGGGAGAGGGTGTAACACCCTTCTCCCAAAGGAAATGCTCTGTTCTGCCTTCCTGGGACTGAGCTGCTCAGACCCCAGGAGGGCAGAACCCTGTCTGTGAGGTGGCAGCAGCTGTAGCTGCGGTGCAAATCTCAAAGAGCTGGTTTGGCAGTACTGGGGATCCATGGTGGAGCCCTCATGATGCATGGAGTTGCCTCCCCAATACCCGATTTGGAATGGGGGGGACAATTTCATGAACTTACACACCTTACATGGCCATATATCCATTGTGAAGCTACATATAGGTATTGACCTATATGTAGTGCACACGTGTAATGGCGTCCCCGCACTCACAAGTCCGGGGAATTGGCTGTGGACTGTGTAGGGCACCTTTGCTAGTGCAAGGGTGCCCTCGCACTTAGTAACTTTGCACCAAGCCTCCAGTAAATGAAGGTTAGACATATAGGTGACTTATAAGTTACTTAAGTGCAGTGAAAATGACTGTGAAATAATGTGTGCACTATTTCACGCAGGCTGCAGTGGCAGTCCTTTGAAAGGGTATGTCTGAGCTCCTTATGGGTGGCAAAAGAAATGCTGCAGCCCATAAGGATCTCGTGAAACCCCAATGCCCTGGTAACTAGGTACCATATACTAGGGACTTATAATGGAGGGTCGAGTGTGCCAAATGAAATTGGTAAATGAAGTCACTAGCCTATTGTGACAAATGTAAAAGCAGAGAGAGCATATGCACTGAGGTTCTGGTTAGCAGAGCCTCAGTGACACAGTTAAGCACTACTGACAACACACACATTAGGCCACAAACTATGATCACTGGGCTCCTGACCAGCAGGATCCCAGAGAGACAGGCAAAACACACTGACATATAGGGTTTTCACTATGAGCACTGGGGTCCTGGCTAGCAGGATCCCAGTGACACAATAAAAACAAACTGACACACACACTGTTAAACAGGCCAAAAGTGGGGGTAACCATGCTAGAAAGAGACTACTTTCTCACAGAGGGTGCAAGTGTGCACTCTTGTGTCCCAGAGTGACTGGTGCCCTCAAAATGTTCAAACATACTGTTTAATGTTGCAGGTCTTCGAAAAATTATCTCTGGATGTTCACACATATGCAGTGATTGTGCCTGCATTAAAATTGTTTGCTGTAATATCACATGCATTGTTAGTGCATTGCTAACAATGCATGCAGTGAAACTGCACAGAATTACTGCAAGCAGAAATATTGATACAGTGCTGCAAATTAACCTCTACAGTAGAAAGCCCTGCCGGTACAGGAGGTGGGAGCATGCTGCTACCGCTATATACTTCAGTGGAGCTTACTTTAGTTACTTCTCCATGGCAAGCCTGACTTTATATTCTGTAGCCCTTACCTGATTGATTCATTGCATACTTTGAACCATAAACATAAGCCACCAAGTGCCAGTTATACCTATTTATCGTGGGTCATCATAACAACTCATTTAAATATGTGGTCCTGAGGATGGACTCATATACTTGTGACATTAAAGACCGAAACTCCAACGTTGCGCCACTTCTCTCATTTTAAGTATGAGTGCCCAGGACTGACGGATTCACACAAAGGACTCATTACAGTCAACAAGAGGGTGGACTGTACATGCATTAATCTATGATGATGTAATGAACTAATGTCTGAACATACATGATAAATGTATGCAGGATTTTTGATTTTTGTTTTACCCAACAATATTAGCATTTGTGTTGTATTTTTGTTATGTATGTCTATTTTCTACTGTAGAGATTAATTTGATTGATCAGTTCTATTCAGATGTTGAGTTATTCCATTCAATAATTAGGTTTTTGATTCATAAATAATTGTGTAAAATGATACCCTTGCCATCCTTTTACTTTTTAGATTACTGATACCCAAGCTGCCGAGGGGTTATTGGGTTGCTCGTCCTTTTAGTGCTGATATAGAGTTCGGCTGTGTCACAAACGTGACGGATATATCATCTGCTGTATACAAGTTCAGTAGGATATAATACGTTTGTAATATGGCAGACCGGATATCGTTTGTGACAGAGTAGCCAGTCAGACAAACTCTAAATCAGGCCCTTAATCATTTATTGACTATGAGGTTGCAAACACCCATTGCACCTACTTGTTGCCTCTCTGCAAACAGTTTCAGCTCCCACTAATCTTCACAACACTGTCCATGGAGAACGTTGTCCGTTCTTTATTTCTATTACTGCACCACCAGGACTCCTTTGATTTCCATTTGCAACATTGTTCGCATTGAACAGTTTGACATTTGAACCTGCGCTTCCAAGTTGTTGATAATAATCGCTCTAAAGCATAAGATTAGAATGAACAGAAGGGAAATAGCCAGTTTTGCACAGGTCAGGTAATTACCTTGCTTAGTGCTCTACTTAGTAAGTGAGGTACCCATTATTAATGTTGTTGTGTTTCTTTAAATATAAATAATATTTAGCCCATATATTATAGTATTATGCATATACCTACCCTCCAGTACTCTGTGCATTTCTGCTACTGTCATTGCATACACGAGGTAATATGAGCTGAATCAATAAAGCAGGGTCTCTGCTTTTTGTGGCGGAAAGCGACTCTGGGTGTTTAAACCAGTGGCGTCGGAGGGGGAATGAGACAGGTCCCTCTGAAATCCGACCAGGGAAGGAGTCTGAGAGAGCGCTAGGAGGGATCTGCCAGATCAACTCTCAGGAGATGCCTCTGGGTCCTGTGTCAGATGATGACAGACACATCAATGCCAGACTGATTTATGAGCCCTCATTCTTTTCACTTGACCAGACACCAGGCTTGTTGTCTTGATGCCTTGCAACAGGTGCAAAAACTGCAGAGTTACAGGGTCAATGTGCCAAAATATACTAATTGGTCTGGTATCTGCTGATGTTTGTGTACGTAGTGACTGATTATTGCATGTTTTTCTATTTATTTACTCAAAGGCCCAGATTTGCTAAAGATCTGAGTTGGTGCTTGCACAATGGAATGGTACGCAACACACATCAAAGAAGCACAAACAGCAGAACCAATTGACTTCCAAGCTCAACAGCTATTTTGCACCAGAAGTTTCCCCTTTGTGCAGTTCCTCAACAGCTTTTCACTAACACATTTTAATTCATGCAAACTGGGCATGTCAGTGGTGGGACAGTGTACAACAAATAGGTTTTGGTGCAAAGTCAGATCTATTAAAGTATCATGATCTTGCTTTTCACCAAATCTTAACACTAAGTGAAAACAGGCACAAACAGGGGGTAGAGAGGTATATCACCTGATATACTTACATGTAACATGAGTGCTTTCGACTGAAGCACACATCTTACGTTGAAATCCCATGTTAGAAACTGAGGGCTTCCGTACCGTCACAGCACAAGGCCGAGGCTCATGCACAACAGACATTGTTAATGCGAGCAGCTTCAATGACATCATCAATGGGCGACTCTTGCTAAATATGGAGCTGTGTTATTTCTTTTTTGTTTTTTGTTATTTCTACCACGTAGCTCTGCAATTTTTTTCTGAGTGCTCTGTTGCGCATAGGACAGTAAATCTAGGGCAGTACGCACCAGAATGTTGTATAATGCTGCAATAAATAGCTTTAAGTTCACGATGCTCTTAACTTAGACACATCATAAAGTAGGCATTATTCCTGGAGGCGGGATTATGTTTTGTGAGAGTTTGGTTGCAGAGTGATATTCTGCAGACGCAGTACAATAGGAAGTGGAGGTGCAGGCAGTGTTATACCATAAAATGGAAAATGAAACTGCGCGTGGATAATGACGTGTGTGCATGTGTCATCACAAAAATGCATGCACTCTTTACCAATCATGCGCATCTATGAAATGACGTAGGTGCCTTATTTTGTACTTACCCACCCATACCCCTGCTATCCCCCACACTCTCGTGGGGAATGCAACCAAACAGCATAATGCAAGCATAAAGCAGGGTACTTGGGCCGTAACTTGAAGCAAAGCAATTTCTATATTACTACAGACCATAAAACTGCCTAGGACCAAACCTGGAATCCTCTTGGTAGCTCTCAATACAGCCTCTCTCTGTCAACCATCCTCCTAAACCAGTCCAGCTACATCAAAGCAATAGGATTCAGACTCTTCGCAGAACTTGACAAACTATAGGAGCCATTTCCCACTTAATTATAGCCACTAACTCCTGACCAGAGCACAAATCTCTTATCCACGCTTCAAAATGAAGTGGTTAACATCAAACTGAACTTGGGTCTCTCTGCACTGAAACTCATAATGTTTTCACACCACATATCCTGTCCTGTCTCACAAGTGCTTGATTCCCAGAAACTGCTCTCCTACCACATTCCGTTGCTCAGTGCTTAATTTGTAAATAAAAACGTGCTGGTGCCCAAAGCCTTCCTATTAAACACGCGGCTGCTGCAATTAAATGCGGGAACACAGAATACTGAGGCGGCGTAATCCTGAAGCCACGTCGGGCCTCTTTAAACCATTAAAGCCACTCCCTGCCCCTTCAGCTCACTCTAGCAGCTTTCTACTTTCTCCCTTTGTGACGCTATTTCATTTTTCTCTTCCTCCGTCTTTCCCATATGTGTCTTTTGCTCGCTGCAAATGCTTGAGGCAGAAGAATAAGCCCCGGCCCTCAAAAATAAGTGCCGGTGCTCAGCACCGGAAACAACAAGCACAAATTAAGCACAGCCCTTGCTCCTCACTTGACAAAGCTACTCCTGACAAATTCAAAACAAACACCAACCCCAATGTTTGGAGAATTCCTGCGCACACATTGCATCTAACGTACACTGAACACTCTGTTACAGATTCCACAACACATCATATCACCAAATTCTCTTGAACTAAATGTTCCAAATAATTTAAACATTTATCTGTCCGTGCAACCTCAGGCAAAAGACCTCCTCTCAATCTACTGATCAATTTCCTAGACATCATATTAAAGATGTGTAGGAGGCTGGCCTGGTTTGTAGTGAGTACCAAGGGGTACTTACACTCCGTGCCAGGTCCAGTTATCCCTTATTAGTGTAGAAGAGGTGTTTCTAGCAGCTTAGGCTGATAGAAGGTAGCTATAGCAGAGCAGCTTAGGCTGAACTAGGAGACATGCAAAGCTCCTACTATACCACTGGTGTCATATGCACAATATCATAAGAAAACACAATACACAGACATACTAAAAATAAAGGTACTTTATTTTTGTGACAATATGCCAAAAGTATCTCAGTGAGTACCCTCAGTATGAGGATGCCAAATATACACAAGATATATGTACACAATACCAAAAATATGCAGTAATAGCAAAAGGAAGTAATGCAAGCAATGTAAAGTTACAGTAGATTGCAATAGGAGCACATAGGTATAGGGGCAACACAAACCATATACTCCAAAAGTGGAATGCGAACCACAAATGGAATCCAAACCTATGTGAGCTTGTAGAGGGTTGCTGGGACTGTAAGAAAACAGTGAGGGTTAGAAAAATAGCCCACCCCAAGACCCTGAAAAGTAAGTGTAAAGTGCACCTATAACCCCCAGAGAGCACAGAAGTCGTGATAGGGGGTTTCTGCAAGGAAGACCAACACCAGCAAAGCAACCAAAGTGGATTTCCGGACCTGAGTACCTGTGGAATTAGAGGACCAAGTCCAAGAGTCGCGGAAATGCCAGCTGAGGGTGCAAAGAAGCTGCCACTGGATGGTAGAAGCTGTGGATTCTGCAAGAACAAAGAGGGCTAGAAACTTCCCCTTTGGAGGATGGATGTCCCACGTCGTGAAGAAGCTTGCAGAGGTGTTCCCACGCAGAAAGACCGCAAACAAGCCTTGCTAGCTGCAAGGGTTGCGGTTAGGGTTTTTGGATGCTGCTGTGGCCCAGGAGGGACCAGGATGTCACCACTTGGATGAGAAGACAGAGGGGGTGCCCAGCAAGTCAGGGAGCCCTCACAGAAGCAGACAGCACCCGCAGAAGTACTGGAACAGGCACTTGGAAGAGGAGTGAACCGGAGTCCACCCGAAGTCAGAAAAGGGAGTCCCACGACGCCGGAGGACAACTCAGAAGAATGTGCACTGCAGGTTAGAGTGTCGGGGACCCAGGCTTGGCTGTGCACAAAGGAAATCCTGGAAGAGTGCGCAGGAGCCGGAGCAGCTGCAAATCACCGGTACCCAGCAATGCAGTCTAGCGTGGGGAGGCAAGGGCTTACCTCCACCAAACTTGGACTGAAGAGTCACTGGACTGTGGGAGTCACTTGGATAGAGTTGCTGAGTTCCAGGGACCACGCTCGTCATGTTGAGAGGGGACCCAGAGGACCGGTGATGCAGTCTTTTGTTGCCTGCGGTTGCAGGGGGAAGATTCCGTCGTCCCACTGGAGATTTCTTCAGAGCTCTTGGTGCAGAGAGGAGGCAGGCTACCCCCAGAGCATGCATCACCAGGAAACAGGTGAGAAAGCGGCAGGATCAGCGATACAAGGTTGCAGTAGTCGTCTTTGCTACTTTGTTGCGGTTTTGCAGGCGTCCTGAGCAGTCAGCGGTCGATCCTTTGGCAGTAGGTGAAGAGAGAAGTGCAGAGGAACTCTGGTGAGCTCTTGCATTCGGTATCTGAAGAATTCCCCAAAGCAGAGACCCTAAATAGCCAGAAAAGGAGGTTTGGCTACCTAAGAAGGAGGATAGGCTAGTAACACAGGTAAGAGCCTATCAGAAGGAATCTCTGACGTCACCTGCTGGCACTGGCCACTCAGAGCAGTCCAGTGTGCCAGCAGCACCTCTGTTTCCAAGATGGCAGAGGTCTGGAGCACACTGGAGGAGCTCTGGGCACCTCCCCTGGGAGGTGCAGGTCAGGGGAGTGGTCACTCCCCTTTCCTTTGTCCAGTTTCGTGCCAGAGCAGGGCTGGGGGATCCCTGAACTGGTGTAGACTGGCTTATGCAGAGATGGGCACCATCTGTGCCCATCAAAGCATTTCCAGAGGCTGGGGGAGGCTACTCCTCCCCAGCCCTGACACTTTTTTCCAAAGGGAGAGGGTGTAACACCCTCTCTCTGAGGAAGTCCTTTGTTCTGCCTTCCTGGGCCAGGCCTGGCTGGACCCCAGGAGGGCAGAAACCTGTCTGAGGGGTTGGCAGCAGCAGCAGCTGCAGTGAAACCCTGGGAAAGGTAGTTTGGCAGTACCCGGGTCTGTGCTAGAGGCTTGGGGGATCATGGAATTGTCTCCCCAATGCCAGAATGGCATTGGGGTGACAATTCCATGATCTTAGACATGTTACTTGGCCATGTTCGGAGTTACCATTGTGACGCTATACATAGGTAGTGAAATGGTATCCCCGCACTCAACAAAGTCCGGGGAATTTGCCCTGAACGATGTGGGGGCACCTTGGCTAGTGCCAGGGTGCCCACACACTAAGTAACTTAGCACCCAACCTTCACCAGGTGAAGGTTAGACATATAGGTGACTTATAAGTTACTTAAGTGCAGTGGTAAATGGCTGTGAAATAACGTGGACGTTATTTCACTCAGGCTGCAGTGGCAGGCCTGTGTAAGAATTGTCAGAGTTCCCTATGGGTGGCAAAAGAAATGCTGCGGCCCATAGGGATCTCCTGGAACCCCAATACCCTGGGTACCTCAGTACCATATACTAGGGAATTAGAAGGGTGTTCCAGTATGCCAATGTGAATTGGTAAAATTGGTCACTAGCCTGTTAGTGACAATTTGTACAGCAGAGAGAGCATAACCACTGAGGTTCTGGTTAGCAGAGCCTCAGTGAGACAGTTAGGCATCACACAGGGAACACATACATATAGGCCACAAACTTATGAGCACTGGGGTCCTGGCTAGCAGGGTCCCAGTGACACATAACAAACATACTGAAAACATAGGGTTTTCACTATGAGCACTGGGCCCTGGCTAGCAGGATCCCAGTGAGACAGTGAAAACACCCTGACATATACTCACAAACAGGCCAAAAGTGGGGGTAACAAGGCTAGAAAGAGGCTACTTTCTCACAAGATGTCCTTCAGAATCGTAACTCTGTGGTCCTTAATGAAACCTCTATATCTGCCATCATGCTGTCATCCAAGGCTTTGTACTTGATGCAATTCCATTTATGGAAAACCTGGTTCTGCTCACCCATGCAACACAACAAACGTTGGCAATATAAACAGGCCTGTGCAGAAGAGGCACAGAAAGTGGAAGGTTGCACAAAACATGCCATAAGTAGTCTCTACTCATTTGTTCATGCATATGTTTGCATGTGTTAGCACATTACAGCCAGACCCATTGACTTTGCCAAAGCTTGTTCTAGCTTGAAAGGGCAAGGAAAACAGTTATCCAACATAAATAACAGGACAAGGTTCACAAGGAGTTATTTGTTTATGTTAAACAATTAGTCACTGTGCGGATTCACCTAAAGCCCCTCTTCGTGTGTCTGTGCTTTGGTGCTGAAGTTGACTTCTGGTAAATGGCTAATGATGTCTGTAGCCAGAAGATGAAAGACTTGTGAATCCAAACTATGGCTCTCATTACGAACATGGCGGTCCGTTCCGCTCCGCTGGTGGAGAAACCGCCAACAGAGGAGCGGTCCGGACCGCCAAATAATGATCCAAACGAAACACACGCATCCCGTGAACCACCCACCGCCAGGAGAGGAGTACCGCCGCCGCCGGCAGAGTCCACACACAGGCCGTCAGAAGCGCCCAACCCGCCCATCAAATAATGAACCACCATTCCGCCGCCAGTTCCGGGGCAGGAACCACCGCCACACAAAGCCAGGCGGAAATGAAACAAATCTAAGGAACCACGTACCGGAGTCCCACAGAATGTGCTGCGGCAGCCATGGATAGAGAGACCTGCAGATCATGCCAGCCCTGCTCCTTGCCATATACCTATACGACCGAGACGTCCGACGAAGACGACAACGGTAAGTACTGCAACCTACGACACAAGGGAGGAAAGGGCATAGTTAAATACCCACCCACTCCACCCATATGGCCACGCCCCCCCCCAACCCTTCGCAGAAGCACAAGTCATACACCCCACATCAAGAGGTACTTACCCGACACAAGGCTAATGCAACTTGACCATAGCATATACAAAAGCCCCACACCCATAAAAAAGTAAAACAAATCACCAGGGTGTAACGGCGTGCAGGCCAAACACAGGCCACACAGAAACTTTAATAAGAAGCTCACTGAGCCAAACAGTGCAAACAGGGCCAATGGCCAGTCCGTAATATCCCAATTGTCATGGGCCACAACGGGCCCCACCTGACTCCCACAAGTGCTGGGTACTCCACATAATGGGGCACCATATGGGGATCCAGGCACCTCACAGGAGGGGGCCGGGGTGGTGGGGTGGGGATTTTCGACGGGGGAGGGCCTTTGACTTTCTTGTGGAGGGTGGAGGGGGGGGGGCTTCTCCTTTGAAGGGGTGGGGGCTGTTTGGCTCGGGTGGAGCTGGATGGCCTAGGCTCTGTCCGGGCCTTCTTCTCCTCTGGGGGAGGGGCACGGGAATGTGAAGGGTGGACCGGGGTGGGCTGTAATGTGGAAGGAGCGGAAAGGGCAGGAAGGTGGGCACGTTCTGGGACAAGACGGGGTGGGCCAGTGGGTTAGAAGAGGTCAGCACGGGAGAGGAAAAGTTTTTGGGGAGCAATTGGGGTGGACGTGGATTAGGGTGTGAGAGTGGAGGCAGAGGGAGTGGTTGTATGGGGTGTAGGGGTGCGTGTAGTGGGTGCAGGTGACTGCTCAGTATGCTGTGGTGTGGTGGATGTCTGATGGGTGGGTGTCTTGGTGCGTTTGTGTGTCTTGGGAGGTGGGGGGGTGGACACAGTGGGAGAAGACAGACAGCTAGTGTGGATGTATGTTGTGTGGGTGTCTGCAAGTCTGGTGAGTGTGCTGCATGTGTCAACTACTGTAGAGGTGGTGAGTGCAGGTGTGGTGTATGGGGTGCATGTATGGCTGTCTGCTGTTGTGGTGAGTGCAGGAAGAGGAGCAGTAACAGTGAGTGAAGGTGCAGTGCATGAGGGTGTAGATGTAGAGGGGACAGACAGGTGGGCACACTGGGGGAAGTGGACGTTGTTGTGTGTGCAGGTGTCTGTTGGCTGTGTGAATGCTTGTGGTGGATGGTGTGGTGCTTGTGTTTTGAAGTGTGCTTCTTGTGTGTTGATGTGTCTGTCAGCGTGTCTGATTGTGTGCTTTGGACAGGTGAAGGGAGTGGGGTGCTGGAAGGGGTAGAGGAGGTTGGAGGAGGACGGAATGGCCAGGGAAACTGGCTGCCATCCAAGAGGAGGCCAGAGCCTTAAAAGATCTCTGTAGGCCAGGCAAGGCACTGTGAATGCCATCCAGATAGGCACTTGTCTGCTGCACCTCTGATGCTAGCCCCTGGATGGCATTGACGATGGTTGTCTGCCCTACAGAGATGGTTCTCAGGAGGTCAATAGCCTCCTCTGTGAGGGCAGCAGGGCTGACTGGGGCAGGGGAGGAGGTGCATGGAGCGAAGGAGACGCCCACCTTTCTGGGGGTCGGGCACGGGCAAATCGGTGGGGAGCAGAAGGGAGGGTGGTGATTGTATGGGGTGGCGGAAGATCTCACGGTAGTGGTGTGTGCACTAGGGTCCGCCACCGCCGGGGGACCCCCATCGGAGGAGGTCTCAGAGTCACTACCTCCTGTGGTAGTAGCCTCCCCTGTGGAAGTCCCCTCGCCCTCCCACCCACTGGTCCCCTGGGCGTCCGTTGTCTCTGCCTCGGAGGATCTGTGGGTCGCTGCGTCCCCACGTGCCGGTGCCTCAGCACCCTCGCCTGATGTTAATGCTGTACCAAACCGACACAAGAGAACAGGGATGGGGAGACAAAACAGGAGAGACACTTGTAAATAGCTGAATGCAGATACAGAATTGCCTGACATACACCCACCCAGCAAACACACCCAACAGGCAGCACCGTACACTATGCCCATGGCCATGCCCCTGACTACTAACCATAATACTGCTCTACACCCATCCCCTGAAATACTTAAGGAGCAGAAATAGGTGAAACCTGACAGGGACACCCCTACACCCTTTGGGGAACATACAGTTGATGGACACCAGTCAAATTCCCTACCTCTAAGCAGCATGAGCCCTATTGCACACCCAGACATCCTTCCAGACTGAAGTATGGAGTACTCACCCCCTTGTGACTGCTGTGCAGCCTTCAAGCGCCCATCCAGGTCTGGGTACGCCACCGCCAGGATCCGTCGCATGAGGGGGGTCAGTGCCCGATGGGCACCCCTTCCACGTTGGGAGGACTTCCCCAGCTGGGCCTCACTGATCTTTCGTGCCCAGCACCGCAGGTCCTCCCACCTCTTTCGGCAGTGGGTGCTCCGCTGGTTGTAGACCCCCAGGGTCTGCACCTACTTGGCGATGGCATGCCAATGTGCCCTCTTTTGGTGGCGCTGACCTAGAAGGGCGACACAGAAATGGAACACAGAGGTCAGGCACTTGCACAACAGGAACAGCTGGCTAATTGTCCACTATGGGACGGACAGTACTCTAAAACATACAGGACAGTCGCACGCAGCATGCCATGCACCATGGACAATGCAGGCTCAGAGGAGCACACATATGTCCAATCAACACCATCCATTACACACACAGTGCCCTCCAAACCCAGACTCACCTGTACCTCTGGTTGTCCGTACAGTTTCTCGTACAGGGGCAGGACCCCGTCCACTAGCTTCTCCAGTTCTTCCTGAGTGAAGACCGGGGCCCTTTCCCCTTCACCACGTGGCACATCAATAGCCAGAGGCAGGCCACAGCAGTACACAGAGTGGAGTACCTGTCCGCACGAGATCAGGGAGTCAAGTGATCAAATGATGACGAACGTGCGTACGTTTCACAGCGGTATGCACTGTAACCGCCGGCGGCGATCATGATAAGCCAGGATTCACCACTGGCATCCATGTTAGCCAATGAGGGTGCGAACAGCGGTCAACACCACCTTACGCTGTGACGTCAACCGCTAGTGGTATGAGGTCACTTCACCAACAAAGGGGCAGATCTACAGTGGGCAGACATTTTGCCATCACCTACGCATCTAGAATTTCCTACTACTTACAATGCAGGGCCTACTAGCCACATGAAGCACCTAGGCCTCTGTCCAGTCCGTATAGTAGCACACATGAATTACTCTGTTCCCTCCTAGTGATGTACATGTACATCTGTCGGGTAGCAGTTACTGTTGAGACACTACAATGAACAATGCAGTGCAGAAATGATGAGAAGTGTGCCTATGTATGTGTCTTCATCACTCCTTTTTGTAACCCCTTGTAGGTACCAACCCTTGTGGCGAGGAAGGGCACCATTGTTGTACAGAGCACTTGTGTATATGGGGACCATGGTGGAGCGTCAGATCATAATCACTTACAGACTCACAAGTGCAACTATTCAGGACCTTTGTGCATTACTGGATCCTGCACTAACTCCGGGAAATCGTAATCAGCATGCCATTCCAACTGAGGTGCAGGTGCTCTCTGCACTCCATTTCCTGGCCACAGGCTCATTTCAAGTGACAGTGGGCATGGGTGCTGGTTTCTCACAGCCAATGTTCAGCCAGGTACTGACAAGATTTCTGTATGCATTTGTACAACATCTGCAGTCCTGTGTGCGGTTTCCCCAAAGTACTGAGATCCCTGCCATCAAGTCTGACTTCTATGCCTTTGCCAACATTCCCCATGTGATAGGTGCCATCGATGGCACCCACATAGCTATCATCCCCCCAAGAGTGAGTGAACAGGTGTACAGAAACAGGAAGAACTTTCACTCCATGAACATCCAATTGGCATGTACTGCAGACCAGTACATTTCACATGTGAATGCCATGTTTCCAGGTTCAGTCCATGATTCCTTTGTGTTGAGGAACAGTAGTGTGCCATAGAAGATGGAACAACTACAACAGGACAGAGGGTGGATCATAGGTAAGTTTGCCTGTCACTAACTGACACATTGCAGAAAACCAGCCTGTCTGAATAAGGGACATAACAATGACGAGTCTGTATTTCACCATTTTGTAGGTGATTCTGGCTATCCAAACTTGTGTTGGATCCTGACACCAGTTAGTAATCCCAGGATGGATGCAGAGAGGAATTACAGTGAGGCCCATGGACGTACTAGGAGGGTAATAGAGCATACTATAGGTCTCCTGAAGGCCAGATTCCGGTGTCTACATATCTCTGGGGGTTCCCTGGCCTGTGGGCCTGATAAGGTGTGTAGAATAGTGGTGGCCTGCTGCATGCTGCACAAAGTGGCAGTGAGACATTCTATCCCCCTCTTGGAGGTGGAGGGTTCTATAGGTCCTGATCAGGTACCTCAGAGAGGTGAGGAGAGTGATGGTGAGGATGAACAAGGGGAAGATGTCAATTCCAGGAACCAATTGATACAACTCTACTTCCAATAACCGTGTGGGACTTAAGCCTGTCATTGGGGTTAGTGACTAATACTGTGAAAGTGCTCTGTCAAAAAAGGGGGGTTGGTCATGATAGGCGATACATGGACCACTTCTGCATGGTACTGACTGAAAATATATGCATTCCCTCCTTGCCACCATTTGGGCACACAGTACTACCATCATGTACAAATTGACAATAAAGTTGTTCTCTGCCAGTTGCATCCATACTCCACTTTGTTCACAATTTAAGACAGGGGACAGTGTTACAGGTGTGAAATGTGTTTTATTGGTAGAAGTGAGTGAATTGTGCTATATACAGTGATGGAAATCGTAAGGGTTGGGGGTCCTCAATACCAACTTGGTGGCAGCCATGTTGGATGGTATTGATGGGTCAATTTTGTCGAATAGTACTTCAAATTGCCCTCAGCTAAGTGTTGTTGGTGAATGGGCGGGATGATTGCTTTGCATTAGTAGCCGAGTCAATTGTTGGAGGGGGCCTTGTTCTTAGCTGGGTTTCCAGTGCCATATCTTGGCCTAAGAGTACATTTGGGTGCCTGCTGTGGAGCTTCTTGGGGTAGCATGGTTGGCCCTTGGGTTTTCTGGGAGGGTATTTCCTAGGATGTTTCTGCTGCTTCGGTCAGCAGATGCTGGTTGTCCAGGGCTGTTGTGGGGGCCTCTTGTCCGGTGTGGGTGTCAGGCTGTTTTTTTACCAACTGCAGCAGTGCTCCAGCAATGTTGGCCATTGTGGCATTGTGCTCTTTCCACTGCTCCGTGGCCTGTTGGTGTTGTGCCTGCTGCATCCTCTGTCTTTGCTCCAGGGTGGACACAATTTGTGCCAACCTGTCTTGGGTATGTTGGTAGGCCCCCAATAACTCTGAAATAACGCCCTGGGCTGCTGCATCCATCCTGTGGCCTCCCCCTGGCCCACTGGGACCCTTGAACTTGCCCTAGCCCCCTGTGCCTGTGTCCCCTGCACAGGTCTGGACGTGCCACTTGTACTGGGGCCCTCGCCTTCCTGCATGTTAGGAGTGGGAGACTGTGGCCTTTGTAGCTGTGTTCCACCAGTCTGTGCCCTGGGTACACTGGTGTGGGTACGCCTGCCCTGGCCTGCTGGTCTTGACTGGGTGTTAAGGGTGACAGTGGTTTCCTGGGTGGGGCTGCTGCATGGTGAGAATCCAGGACTGTGTGAGGGGCCTGCCTGCTCATCAGTGTCCAGGGATCCTTCGCCAAGGTCTTATGAGGTGCCTCTGTCTCCCTGGAGGGCAGTGGCACTCCTTGTCCCGTCTGTTATGGTTGTATGGGTGGTGGTGCCTGTTGGGGGGACATATACACGTCTGTTACATATGTAGGTTTGAGGTGTACAGGACTGCGCTATTTTGTGCTGGTGTTACTTTCAGTGGCCTTACAGGGTGCCTTTGTGAGGTTGACATGGCATTTAGCGTCAGTTAGTGCAAAATTTGTGCTTGTTGTTTCCGGGGCCGGCACTTAGTCTTCTGCCTCAAGCATTTGCTGCGGGCAAAAGACACGTTTGGGAAAGACGGAGGAAGAAAAAAAAAGAAAAAACGTCACAAAGGGAGAAAGCAGAAAGCTGCTGGTGTGAGCTGAAGGGGCAGGGAGTGGTTTTAAATGGATTGAAGATGTCTGAGATGGCTTCAGGATTACGCTGCCTCAGACTTCTGTGTTCTCACATTTAATTGCAGCTGCCGCGTGTTTAAGAGAGAGACTTTGGGCACGGCACCTTTTTATTTTCAAATTAAGCACTGGTGTCAGAGGTTGGATTGCATTGTGGTGAGGGGTATTGTTCCATTGTAGGTACATGCAGGGGTGGGTGGCTCTGCACAGCGGGAGTGATGTGGGCCTGCTGGTCATGTAGGGGGGTTGATGTGGTGGGTAATGGCTGGGTGGGGTGTAGGTTCAGGTGGGTGTGCGTGGGGTGGGGTGGTGCATGCATTGCAGCTGGGGTGTAAATGGGGTAATTGTAGATGACTTACCCGAGTCCATTCCCCCAGTGAGTCCAGTGAGTCACTCTGGGTGCAGGATGGCGAGTACCTTTTCCTCCCAGTCGGTGTAGTCGGGTGGTGTTGGTGGCGGCCCTCCCCCAGTCTTCTGCACTGCGATGTGGTGCCTCGATGCCATGGCCCTGACCTTCCCCCGCAGGTCATTCCATCTCTTCCGGATGTCTTCCCTGGTGCATGGATGGTGTCCCACTGCATTCACCCTGTTCACAATGGTCTGCCACAGCTCCAATTTCCGGGCGATGGGTGTGTGCTGCACTTGGCCCCGAATATTTGTGGCTCCACCTTCAGGATCTCGTCCACCATGGTCCTTAGCTCCCTTTCAGTGAAGCGTGGATTTTTGGGAGGGGGGACATGGTGAGTGTGGTGGATGGCGTTGGGACTGGGGACGAGGTAAGAGTGCTCCTCTGTGGGTCGATGTGTGTCTCCTGTATGCTGGCGTTCCCTGTCTGGCTCTGGTGCTCTCCGTCTTCTTGTCCTGGTTTCGTTGCCAGGGATTGTGGGGTGTGTCTGGGGGGGGTTTATGGAGTTCTGGATGTGTGTCAGGTGTGTGGGTGATACGCCTGTCCAATGTGTGCAGTTCTTGCCTTTGAGTCCACTTGCTGCCCGTGGCGGTCTGCACCGCCAATGGTCGTCCGGCCTCCAGTGTCCGCCGAGGTGATTTGTGCATCATTATTTGGAGGGTGGGATGTGGGTGTGCTTGGCGGTGGCGGGGTGGGGTGGGCCGGGATTCCTGCCGACAGAGTCATGGCGGGGAGTGGTGGTCTGGGAATTTTTGGCCGGGTTGGGTTTTTCGTTCATTATATGGCGTGTTTCCATTCACCGCCAATGGCAGGATTCTATTCACCGCCGACACGGCGGTCAGCGGTCTTTTCCGCCATGTTCATAATGACCGCCTATGTCTTTAGGTTTTGTTCTAGCGGCTGGTTGTTGGTGCATATCCTAAAGCAATACAATATTTCCAATAAAGACTGTGTATGACTGCAAAATAAAATGGCCTGTCATGGTTATGCATGTGCCTCGTATGCGTATTATTATAATAATGTTTAATTGTGTAGAATGTTGTGCAGTGTATGTGAAGCATTGCTTCAAAAAGCAGGTGTGTGTTGCGTCGTGTAAAAAGAGCAACAAAAAAGGATGGGCATCATCAGCATTTTAAAAGACAGGCGCCATTTTACTCTGCCCCTAACTCTTCTGTTCTGTTTTCCCTTCACTGTGCTTTTGTTCTACTTTAACAGTTACGTCCCTCTTTAAAACCCCTCTACTGAACTACATCCACTTCTGAAAAAAACTGTTCCTGTTGAAAAACAAAAATAAGTAGAAAACCCATCAGTTTAAATTCTTGCCAGTGTTTTTTCTGACAAAAATAATCAATGTTTTTTGCATTAAGCTGGGTCACAATGTGATAGGTCATTTCACTTAATCTGCAACTGACCTTCTGCAGGGAGTGGGAGGCTCTATATAAAGCAAAAAGATAAAACCCTAAAAAAATTGTTAACCTGTGGAGAAAGTTATGAAGAATCTTTCAGACAATAATGTTTAAACAAGTGGTCAACGTTTTCCAGCAAGACTCAGAGGAATGAGCTCCCACAGAGAGGAGTGGCCTGCGCTTTCCATGCACATGGAAGGGCAGGAGTTGTTGCACAGGCTGACCACGTGGGTAGATTTATGCAGTGCCCCCGCTCAGAGTTCGTTTTCATTCGCCATCCTGAGGATGAAATGAAATGCTGCTCACATGAAAAATTGTCACAATAATGTTGCAAAAATATTGGTAAGGAGGTGTGTTGAAAAGAAAGTTTTGAATGCAGAAAGATGAACTTGCATTCTCCCTTGCAACATTGTATGTTCAAGTAGAGGCTTCATCAGTCACTGTTTGCCTTGCTTCTACACATCTGTGCACCCCATGCTGCTGGCAGGATGGTTCAGTGAGTTGAACGCTTGCTACTGACAAATGCTGTGATCTAAAGGTCCCGAATTTGAATGCTGGCAAGGCAAACTCAGCCTTCAATCTTTCTGCTGTTTGTTTATTGGATAATAATAACCATTATTATTTACAGGCCTTAGAAATAGCACAAGTGTGGTATGAAACACAATATAAAAAAACAAGTTATTATAAAAAAGATAGTCTGTCCCGGGCTACTAACCAATAGTGCACTGGTAAACCAACACTGTGCAACAGAGATACAGTGGAGTGTGTTCTCCTGCTGGAGGTTGAAGTGGATGAGATGGATACATGTTGCAATCGTTGCCCACGTACAAAGCAAAAGAACATTTCAGTGGGAGGCTAAGGGCATGATTTTGATATTGGCAAACAAGTTACTCTTATGTATCCTATTGGATTTAGATTTCGGTGGATGGGATATCCCTCACTATTGTGACAGTAACTTGTCCGCCAATGCCTAAATCAGGCCCTAAGTCTCAAGCACATTATGAAGACCATCCTTCCTATAATAAAAATACCACGCACACAAAGATAACACGTGAACACATGATGTTGATAATATACCCGAGTATCCTGTTACAGGTTTCCCACAGTCAGAGAAGGAAGAGAGGCATAGCCTGTCACCTTTTCAAATCTTACCAGGCAGAGGCACTGTCAAGAGGAAAAACTCTCCTATTGGGTGTCCCTATTTGCACACGCACCATCTGATGATTATTCACAATGTTTTGTCAAATGCTTGGGCCCTGAACTAGAATGCCCCATAAAATGAGGTTTTGATAATCCCACAGTAAGATGGATGGCTCTGCTGGGCAAAAGCTCAATATTTTGAGATCAGACCTAGCAAGCTGCCTCTCTGTAGAACCATCAAGTACAGAGAATGGCGCAATGTTGTTTGGTGAAAAATCAACTTGATGGAAGAGGTTCTAGTGCCCCCTTTCCATGTAACGTGTCTCCATGAAAATTTGAAAGGCATTCACCAAATCAACTAATCCAACTTGGTGAATGCCCTTTACCTTGAAATAATGTTTCATCTAGTGATTTTCTTTTATCAGGACTACATTGATCATTTCCACTCTAACTGCTTCTCAGTCCTCTACATGGTTTCCTTCTCCCTGTCTTGCTAAATCCTCCTCATTATTCTCTCTCTGCTTTTTCAAACTATCTCCCTAATCAGGTTGACACCATCAAAACACCTTCTTCCACTACTTAACCCTTACTTCCATGCTTCTCTTCTCCGTCTCCTACTAAACATTTACCTCCTCCTTTTTGTTTGTCATCTGCTCATCTCATCAGGGCGAATCCTCATCAGTCCATTCTCCCTCCTCTCTTGCACCAGTACTCCATTTTCCTTCACTTCAACATCCCATTTTCCTTTCGTTTTTTAATCCATTTCATTCCACCATCCTCTTTCTCTTAACTATTTCCACAACATAATATCTTCTACTTTTAACTCCATACTTATTGTAGCTCTTCGCCCTTCCATTCTCTATATTTCTTCTCCCTTCCTGCTGCTCGTTAAGGGCCAGTGTAGAAAACAAACTATAGTGATCTTAAACTAGTTATGTGCCTTCCATTTAACCTTTTCCATATCAATATAAGTGACCCACAGCGATATGCCCAGTGGGACAAAGCGTGTTTGGGGATAGGAGGCTTGTAGGAGCATGGAGAGTGGTGCTTCATGGGGTGTGTTAGAAATGGGGTCTTTGGTTGGCAGTCAGGTTACCCCCTGTCCAAGCAAGGACCCTCACTCTAGTCAGGATAAGCCACACACAATCCAAATTATCCTGTGCCCACCCTCTGGTGGCTTGGAACTGAGCAGTCAGGCTTAACTTAGAAGGCAATGTGTAAAGTATTTGTGCAATAAATCATGCAGTAACACAGTAGAACACCACAAAAATACACCACACAGTGTTTCGAAAAATATATAATAATAAAATGCAGGTCAAAACAATTAAGATGCAATAAGTGTATGTTGAAACATCACTGTAAAAATTATATAAAGTGTCTTTAGTCTCTTAAAAGCAACAAATGTCTCTTGCAAGCACAAAGTACCTGGTTTGAGTTCAAATTCTCCGTAAGGGACCGCAGAGGAGGAGATGCGTGGAAAATGGGGAGGTGTGCGTATATTTTTCCGGCACACACAGGCGATGCGTTGTCGAATTTTCACACAGGGCAGGCTTTGCGTCGATTTCTGGTGCATAGACTGGGATCCTCTTTGGGTTGCAGGGTTTTTGGACACCCCGGGGACGATGCATTCAAATCCAGCGCTGACAGGATGAAGTCACAGGGGCTGCATCGATCTGGTGGGCGTTGCATGGAAATTTCTACTGCATGGCAGGTGCTGCGTCAATTCCTCTCAGGAAGTCAGGCTGCGTCGTTCCGGCTCGGCTTGGCGTCGAACCAGTGGGCCGTGGCGCTGCATCGATCTTCTCCTTGCGAAGTCGGGCTGCGTCGTTCCGTTTCAGCGTGCAGTTATTTTCTCACTGCGATGCAGGCTGTGCGTCGTTTCTGGCAGGCTGTGCGTTGATTTTTGCCGCACAGGGAGTTCTTCTTGCAGGAATGGAGTCTTTTTTGGCCTGAGACTTCAGGGAACAGGAGGCAAGCTCTATCTAAGCCCTTGGAGAGCACTTCTCAGCACAGCCAGAGAGCAGCAAGGCAGAAGGGCAACAGCAAGGCAGCAGTCCTTCTCAGAAAGCAGTCAGGTGAGTCCTTTGGGCAGCCAGGCAGTTCTTCTGGGCAGGTTGCAGGTTCTGGTTCAGGATTTCTTCTTCAGGAAGTGTCTGAGTGGTAGAGTCAGAGACCCTGCTTAAATACCCAAATGTGCCTTTGAAGTGGGGGAGACTTCAAAGAGTGGTTTAGAAGTGCACACGGTCCCCTTTCAGGTCTATCCTGTCTGCCAGGGTCCCAGTAGGGGGTCTGGCAGTCCTTTGTGTGAGGGCAGGCTACTGTTCTTTGACATGTAAGTGTCAGGCCCTCCACCCTCCCAGCCCAGGAAGACCCATTCAATATGCAGATGTATGCAAGTGTGGCCTAGCATCCTGTGTTTGGGGTTGTCTGAGTGAATGCACAAGTGAGCTGTCAACTGAACCTGATTGTAAGACACAGAAGGATTTAAGTGCAGAGAAATGCTCACTTTATATTAAATATTAAATCCAACTTCACCGGTCAGCAGGATTTTGTATTACCATTCTGGCAATACTAAATATGACCTTGTTACTCCCTTCAGATCAGGAGCTACCACTCAAACAGCATATGAGTGTAGCAGGCCTCACAGCAGTGTCAAGCGAATTTAGGAGTTTTACACTACCAGGACATGTAAACTACACAGGTACATATCCTGCCTTTTGTCTACACAGCACCCTGCCCTATGGGTTACCTAGGGCCTACCTTGGGGGGTGACTTATATGTAGGAAAATTGGGCTTGACAAATACTTTTAAATGCCAAGTGGAATTGGCAGTGAAACTGCACACACAGGCCTTGCAATTGCATGCCTGAGACCTGGTTAAGGGGCTACTTAAGTGGGTGGCACAATCAGTGCTGCAGGCCCACTAGTAGCATTTAATCTACAGGCCCTGGGCACATATAGTGAATTTTACTAGGGACTACTAGGTAAATTAAATAAGCCAATTGGGTATGATCCAATGTCATCATGTTTTAAGGGAGAGAGCATATGCACTTTAGCACTGGTTAGCAGTGGTAAAGTGCGTAGAGTCCTAAAACTAGCAAAAACAGTGTCCAAAAAGTGGAGGGAGGCAGGCAAAAAGTTAGGGGGGCCACCCTAAGACTGTCAGGTCTAACAGGGTGGATAGTGGCGAGGCTGTGCTTCTGCATGGAACCCCTGCCCTGCCACTACCTCCCATCTGTTTTCACTGGGTGCAGATTCCACTCAGTGAAACCAGATTACGTATCTGGTGTGACTGGGTCCAGAGTTTTTTGGGTGCTCCCTTTGTGGCCCCAACATTGATAAAAAGGTGTGGGTGCTACAGCTGGGCAAAAGGGCACCCACTTAAGTTTAAGAAATAAAAGGAATAATAAATGAACGGCAGAAGCTGTTAAAATATTAGTCACCCCCCTCAAGCAGCAGTGAATAATAAATTAACAGCTTCTGTGTTCATTTATTACTCATTCTTTTTAGACCTGGCAGCTCTTAGTGTGGTTTCCCTGTACTTTTTGACCTCCTGTTTTTGTATCTTGTGGTGTAATTTGTTTTTGCTGGTTTTGGTACTCTGGGCACTTTACCACTGCTGACGAGTGCTAGAGTGAAAGTAGTCCCTGTGTAAATTGTGAATATGATTGGTTATCCATGATTAGCATATGTGATTTACTGGTAAGTCCCTGGTAAAGTGCACTATGTGTGCCCAGGGCCTGTAAATCAAATGCTACTAGTGGGCCTGCAGCATTGATTGTGCCACCCACATGAGTAGCCCTGTAAACATGTCTTGGACCTGCCATTACAGTGTCTGTGTGTGCCGTTTTAAACTGCCAATTCCACCTGCAAGTGTACCCACTTACCAGGCCCAAACCTTCCCTCTTACTACATGTAAGCCACCCCTAAGGTGGGCCCTAGTTAGCCCCATGGGCAGAGTGCAGAGTATTTAAAAGGTAGGACATGCACTTGTGTGTTTTACATGTCTATATAGTGAAATACTGCCAAATTCGGTTCTCACTATTGAAAGGCCTATCTCTGCCATAGGTTAACATGGGGATTGCCTTTAGATATCTTTAGGTGCAGTTTCTAGTTTGGAGCAGATGGAGTTATGGAGTTTGGGTTCTTTGAACTCAGAATTTAAATATACATCTTTTGGTAAAGTTGTTTTTTAGATTGTCAGTTTGAAAACCATTCTGTGCCTCTGCTTGGCTGCTGAATCCATGTCTGGGTCAGATTGACAGTTGGGTTGTTTGTGAATTCACTCTAGATCAGTGGTTCCCAACCTGTGCTCCGTAGACCCCCCAGGGGTCCGTGACATACCCAGGGGGCCCACAGGCCTGGGCCGGGAGTAAGGCACTTCTCCAGCTGGTGCCTCTGACAAACATTTGCATGTTTTTTATCTATATAGCATTCTTTCTCCAGCAGCTTTAAAAGCACTGCAAACTTCCTCGTACATCCAGCGGCTTTCGGACAAAAATAAAAGTGTCAAGATTACTCTAGTGCTTAATGTACCTGCTGGAGAGAGATGGGAGTTTTGTCTAGTGTCAGTTTTGACTCATAGGTAGCACAGATGGTTAATATACCAGCTGCAAAGAACATGTATCAGGCAAACAACAGTATTTGATGTGCATAGCACAGTGGGTCACATGTTCTTTTATATCTGAGCAGTACATAAGTTACAATCATAATCTAACACAGTTAGCTATGAACTGCCATTACGAAGCTGCATGCAAACAGCAAGGCACAAATTAGAAAGTTGTTTTTTCCCTAGACTCCATTTCCTTACACTGCTAAAAAAGGTTTGCTTGCATAGAAATACATTCTTATTATTAAAGTCAACGTTAAGCACTGTGTTGATTTCTGAATCTTGAGTTTGTGCTTCACCAGACCAAGCACTCTTAGAAAATGCCTACCAGTGCAGATGACATGTAAATCCTACACCTTGTAGTCCCCTGTAAATTGCTCCAACAATCTACACTGGTATGAGAGGTGCTATAAAACGAATGAATTACATGTGATAGAAAGGCTATGGTTTTACTTCCTTTCCCCACCACATATTTATGTGAAACAACTTTCTCAGATCTTATATACCTAAAAAATAAAAACAGAAATCCCTTGGGAAATGTTAAATGTGACCTGAGCATTCAGCTTTCCTAATTAAAACTAAACATTGAAAAGTTAGTCACCGATATGCAGCCCCAATTTTCCCATTAAGATTTTTCGATTTCACATATTTTTTCAATATAAAATAATTATATATTTAGTGATTTGAATATTTCTTTGATGTGTACTTGTTTGTGTATTTTTTGCGAATTACTGTTTTGATGTTTGAACTTTAAATCGTACATGTTGCTTGGGGGTCCCCGGCTTCCAGTAATGATACAGTGAGGGTCCTCAGGAGTCGAAAGGTTGGGAACCACTATTCTAGACAGTAACAGAAAGGGAGCTGAGGTGTGTCCTGCATGTCCTGATGAGTCTTCCTGGGCTAGAGTGAGAGGGAGGAGCTGTCACCTGCACTTGAAAGGGCTGTGTCTATCCTCTCACAATACAGTCTCATACCCCCTAGAGTGTGGCTAAGGCAGAGCAAGAAAGAGGCATGGTCTTGTGCACTACTAAGATTTTCCTTTGAAGTTTACCTACTTCAAAGGCAGAAATGAGTATAAGTAGTGGACCCAAAACCCCAGATTTTTAGATTACTTCTGGATCAGGAGGAACCTCTGCCAAGGAGAAGGGCTTGATGCTTGAGGAGAACCTGACACTCTGCCTGTTGCTTTGCTGTGATGGCCTACAGCTTCTGCTTTTGCATTGGGAGTGAAAGGACAGGACTTTACTTTTTGAAATCCTGCTTATGATGGTTCTCCAAGGGCTTGAACATAGCTTGTCCCCTGTTCTGAAGTCTCAGAGCATCAAAGACTTTATCTGTCAGAACCTGGGCTCTCTTGCTGAGACCCCTGACCTGCCAAGTGATGCCACATCCAGTCCCTGTGCCCTTAAAAGGATGAGTTGGTGAACCCGAGGTAGAAATCCACGCAACGAAGCCAAGCGGCAGAAAGTCGATGCAGCACCCACACAGCGGCGGTAAAATCAATGCAGCCCCCGCATCGCGGCTGTAAAATTGATGCAGCACCTGTCTTGCAGCTGCAGAAATCGAAACATTGCCTGCTCAGCTCAGATTCATCGTTGCAATGCGTCCAGATTTTCCACACATCATCGCTGGGCATCAGAGTCTACAGCATCACCCCACAAACCTGAGGCTACGGGCCCAGAAATTGACACATTGCTCTCCTGTGGAAGAAAGATCAAAGCATCGCCTACCCGGTGAGGAAAGAATCGATGTACGTCTGCACTTTCGAGTAAGGAATCGACTCATCGCTTGCTTTTCCAACGCATCACCATGCCTGCTTCTTTATTTTTTAAGCTTACAAGGTGCTTTGTATTAAAACAACGCATCCATAGATCTCTGTTGATTAAGACTCTTTCTTTGCTTTAAAAATTTATAACTCTTTTTGTGTATGTTGGATATTTTTTATTGTGGTCTTCTTTGATTTAGATTAATAGTGGCTATTTTTCTAAACTGGTGTTGAATCCTTTTGTGGTGTTTTTATTGTCTTACTGTATGTGTTTGTGCAAATACTTTACACATTGTCTTTGAGATAAGCCTGACTGATTGTGCCAAGCTATCAATGGGGTGAGCAGGGGTTATCTGAGCTGTGTTTCTTTCTTACCTTGACTAGAGTGAAGGCCCCTACTTGGACAGGGTGTAAACTGACTGCCTTCTAGAGACCCCATTTCTAACACTTCTATTTATTTTTTTAGGTTTTCATAGATATCATTAATACCCCTATTTGCTTAGCAATAGTTAAAATGATAATCAATAATTGAAATCAAATATGTACATGGTTAAGTGTGAACTGTAAATCAAATTCCAGTCTTTTCCATGCAGGTACCTCAAGGTCTAGTGGATCCCATTTCACTCACACCACATTATTGACTGCTGGTCGTAGTATAGATTCATCATCCTTTCTAATCTGATTAGAAGTTTCAATTACGTATTCATGAGTCCTTTTTGTATTACTGTTTCATAACAATATTCTGTGTGACTCATTGCTTGATATTCTGTGCAAACTTTTTCAATCAACTTATGTCCCTAGGTTCTGATATTAAAGTTTCCAGCATCATGAGTTAATTTGATGTTCCATCCATTAAACATATATCATCTTTATTAATGTGCATGCAACTGTTCCAAACAGAAATATTCGTGTAGATTCTTGTGCCCTCAGCTGTAATTCTCGATCACTCCATCTTGGCTGCGTTTTCACGTTTAATGCTATAATATTTTACACAAGTGATATCACCATGTGTAAAGTATCCCAAGTATGTGATGTTATGGGATCAACTTTGTCACAGTTCTTTATTGCTCTTAGATGTTGTAAAATCTGCATTTTACTCTCTTCGCTGTGCTCCCAACTTATCATTTCTTGTAATTGCACTCCAGAACATAAGTAACAAACTGTATTGCAACTGATAAACTCTTTTATTGGTAGTTTTTTACCTTCAAACGTGGTGTAATCCTTCAGTAACTATACCTCACGCCGTCCGCCATGCATGGTGTTGTCATGAATTATGTCAGTTCAGATGTTGCAGTGATTAATGATGTCATAAAACATGTCATAAGTAAGGTAATATAGAAGGTAATTAGCAGCACATGGAGAGTGCGCAATTTATACTTACTTTAGGGCACAAATAATTGTTATGTTAGTGTTCTTGAGATAACTGGTGAGTTCCTGTACTTTTGTTTGTTTAAAATGGAATGCTTTAACTGATACTTTTTCCTAAGCATAATGTCCCTTTAACCTCTTCGGAGCCAAGAACGAGCTGGCCTCGTCCACAGCTGCAGCACCGAGGGCGAGGCCTGCTCGTCCTGCACCTGCCCACGGGGAGCTCCCCCCGTGGTCCTCCCCCACCCTCCCCAGTCAGGGATGGAAGGGGAATCGCTTCCTCTTCTGCCCTCAAGTGACATCTGATGACACCAGCAAGCAATTGCATGCTGACCTCACCGGAGGCTGCCCCCCTGAGGAGAAACAAATTAGTTTCTCCTCGGTACGGGGCAGGGGAGGTCAGAGAGGCATGAAAAGTAAAGGACAGGCTTTTTGTTTCCTTTTCATGTCTCTCTGAGCATTCCTGCGATCGGGCTGCCGGAATGCCACTAGACACCAGGGATTTTTCTTCATGAAATTGGCAAGGGTTGCTACCTGGGGTAATTTTATTTTAGGCCATTTCTGCCCACCTTGGGGGCAGATCAACCTATTTTTCTTAGGCCAATCTGCCCCCAAGACACCAAGACACGCGGAGAGGTTTCCTGCCATCCTGAATCAATAAAGGCATGCTGAGAAATATTGCTGTGGTTTGTGGTCTACTATTCAAGAAAATGTGAGTGAGTAGGCACCGTAGTTTGCTGGAATGTTTTGGGGTTCGCCACCCCACCACCAAAGCATAATGTCCCTTTAACCTCTTCGGAGCCAAGAACGAGCTGGCCTCGTCCTCAGCTGCAGCACCGCGGGTGAGGCCAGCTCGTCCTGCACCTGCCCACGTGGCGCTCCCCCCGTGGTCCTCCCACCCCCTACCCAGTCAGGGATGGAAGGGGAATTGCTTCCCCTTCTGCCCTCAAGTGACATCTGATGACACCAGCAAGCAATTGCATGCTGACCTCACCAGAGGCTGCCTCCCTGAGGAGAAACACATTAGTTTCTCCTCGGTACAGGCAGGGGAGGTCAGGGAGGCATGAAAAGGAAAGGACAGGCTTTTTGTTTCCTTTTCATGTCTCTCTGAGCATTCCTGCGATCGGGCTGCAGGAATGCCACTAGACACCAGGGATTTTTCTTCATGAAATTGGCAAGGGTTGCTACCTGGGGTAATTTTATTTTAGGCCATTTCTGCCAACCTTGCGGGCAGATCAGCCTATTTTTCTTAGGCCAATCTGCCCCCAAGATACCAAGACACGCGGAGAGGTTTCCTGCCATCCTGAATCAATAAAGGCATGCTGAGAAATATTGCTGTGGTTTGTGGTCTACTATTCAAGAAAATGTGAGTGAGTAGGCACCGTAGTTTGCTGGAATGTTTTGGGGTTCGCCACCCCACCACCAGCTAACCGCATTCCAAGTGGCAGCGATACGGCAAAGTTATACGGAGATATATATAGATATAGATATATATGTATGTATATATATATATATATATATACTCATATAAACAAAATATATATTTTATGCATATTTTACACAAAGTCAAGGTAAATAGATACACTTACCGTCACAATACCTAGATGCACCTACCTTCACAATATTTTGGTTCTCGATATTTTGTCAAGATATTTTGCAGACAATATTCTGGTGGAAAACTGCACAGGGATTTCATAGGCCCAGAAGAGCTATAGTGAGAAGTGCAGGAAGGTGGAGGAGAGCAAAGGAGGGGGTGGCTAATGGGGCTGCAACCCTTATGAAGTGACCTGGTTCTCACATTTGGGCCAATATGGCAACTCATCCAAACTATTACATTTTGGGGCACACCAATTCAGAGCAGCTTTGAAAAAATCAACAGGTGTTTTCACTTTTGGGAATTTCGTCCACTAAATAATTGTTGTTTCTATAAACAAAACGTATGCACTTTTGCCTGTTTTCCAGCAGATATTTCCCTGACACTCTTGCTGATAGCTGAATAATACCTTAACCCTGCAAAGAGAAATGGGCAGACTTGCTGCACAGATATACTATCATTACCATCCCTGCTTTCTTCTCCCTCCCCTTGATTTCCAAGCGAGACTGGAACTGTGTTTGATCTTAGTCTGTCATGGAGACAAAGGCTGGTGAACTCTGGAAGGCCGCAGACAGGTAATCCAGCCGCCTAGGGTTACACTGTTATTGCACTAGTCTTCCAGTTGGAGGACATGCTTAAAAGTGCTAGGCATTGGTATTTCATTAGAAGTGGGTATTTATAGGACCAATAGTCTCAGAGCAGGATTAGACTCATTAATCTTGGAACTCAACCTTGGATTAAAGGTAATAGATAAGACCATCAGTTTTGAGAGCCACAGGCCCACCTTTGTTCTACCGCCTGCTCCTGTCCCTTTGGCTGCACCTGGACCTTCAGCTGAGAGCACCTGTATTCTTCTTGGAGAAGCAGCAGCTGCTTTATTAGTAGGAATCTTCAGAAGTATTTCATTCTTCTTCCATTTTGAACCGATTAGCCTCTTAGTGGATGCCACTCGCTTTTCAAAGCGCTTAAACAGTTCAGTTTAAATATGCGCAACACTTAACCGCTCACACGCTGTAGCTTTTGCCCATGGAGGTCAGCCCTAGTTCCACCCCTGCCATAGCCAGTTGCTGCCCATGGCACAACCCTAGCTACCCCTTTGTAAATCCTAAGGACTCATGAAGGCCGCAGCTGGAGCAGAAGGAATACTGGGCCCTGTGAGTCATGTTTACCTTCTGCAGTTCCCACTTCTTGCCCCTGCCTGAGCCTCATATCAGGAGATAGTAGGCTGTTGTAGGATTGAAGGCAGGCCAACCCACTGATGCTTTGGAGGTGAAAAGGTGCCTGATATCACTGCTACCATCCCTAGAGTATGCGTGAACCCAGGTCCATGCTTTAGACGCTTGTCCTTAAGAGTCGTTGTTGTCGATGTAAGTTTTATATCTGCCCATCATATATTCCGGAGAACACTGGTATGCATGCAAAAAGTCATAGACCTGAGCTCTGCAGTTCAAAGTCTGTTGTCTGTCCTAGAAAAGCGCTCCGACAATGCCACAAAACCTATTCAAGAAGATTTAATTTAAAAAACGTGTAATGTGATAAAGTTAGAACAATTTTGTACACTAGGTTCTGATCTCTGAATTAGCGGATCGCAAACAGAAGCTCTCTTGTTTGCTTTAGCTGCTTCATCTTATTGGGAAATGGAATCTGGAGTTTGGAAGAAACCGCCTTATGGCCACAGAATATTTTTATGCAGAGTGCCATCAACTAGAGTCTTCTATGGCCTCTATGGTTGGATACATATTATGTTACAATCACTTGTTTTATAATTATCGTTTTGCAATACACGTTTATCGTTTCTAAGCGAAATGTATCAACTGCTGACAGAATGAAAGACTGAGCCGAGACTCGAACTCCTGGCCTGCCAGGTATCACGTGGTTAGGAGCAAGCGTTCAAATGGCTGTTTCAACCTGCCAGACCGCCACCCTTGTCGCGCCTTCTGTCATTTACACGACCCAGCCCTCGTTCACAGCATGCGATTTCCATCTATGTTTTAGCAAAGGTTTCGGATTAACGAGCTAATTAAATAGCTAGAGTTACTGTTACTGTCACATTTACCTCAGGTGTAGAATGATAAGCATATGCAAATCAGATAATACCAATATTTATTTTATTTATTCTTACATTTAAGGGGAGAACACTATAAAACGCAGCATATCCTTGTCTTTAATGTAGTCTTTCCCATTATACTGAGGGCCGTAGGCTTGGGAGAGTGTGTGTCAGTCTTGATTTTCAGGTCGAGCATAGCAGCGCGCAAACGCTGCTTTTCCGACGTTGTGGTATGTATCTGGGCTTTTAACCACGCCCACCGCACGCCCCATCACTATCACTCGTTCGTGAACTTGTCTTTCAAAAATCCTTTCTTTTGGTTGGTAACTGCTTTACCTTTGTCCCTCCTCTGGGCGGTTTAGTTAGGCCTTGACCATCGACCCTGTTACATAAATAATTGCACTTTTGCCATAACTTTGACTGCGACCGACTTCTTTTTCCTTTTGTGTGTCTCCTTCACGTTCACAGCGGTGCTTTGAATCGGCTCGCCTATGTCAACTGTTTTACTTTTTATTTTCAGTTTGTGTGGCAAGAAAAGTCCAGTTAGTAATTTTCAACGTAAAACAAAATAGCTCTAACTCGAGCAAACGCGAGACCCATTACATTACAAATGCTTGTTTTACAAGGCATCATCCATGGGTGTGTACTAATGTATGTCTCTAACTTTGATTATAACATGTTTCCATTGAGGCCAGTCTCCGGTTTTGGAGGCTTCTCAGCTTGTTACAAGGGTGGGCACTTCAAAGGGATGAATGGCATCTGTGGGTGGGCCTTTTCTCGCCATGAGCGACTGGTGAACACAAGTAGCAGAAGTGAGATAGCGATGGAATGAGATGGGGATAGTCTTACAGAAAGCAAGTGAGAGCAAATGGTAGATAGAGAGCAGGCTGCCTAGAAAAAGGGCAACAACTTAGAAGTTGAATAAGTGATTAATTTCCTTCCTTCATCTAAGCATGCCTAGGGTGCAGGCTGCCACTCCGGTGATTATAGGCATGCTGACAATACCTCTAGTGAGGCTGGGAGCAAATAAATACATGACGTACTCCAGCAGTACAGATGTGGTAGCTTAGAGCGAGGTTGGGGCATGCGCCTATATTGCTTCAGAATTTGTACCCTACATAATAAAAAGGGGTATAGGATTCTGCAGTTTTCAGGCGTGCACAGACGCTATGCACATGCGCTTCAGAAGCAAGCTCCCACCAACACTCCAAACTGAAGAGCAGCCCTAGTCTCATTCCAGCGCTCAGAGAAGGCACAGCCTTCAGTTCTCAGGTGCTGCAGCTAGGAGGGGGATGTCCTACTCTCCCGCAGGGCGTCACTGGTGCTGCAACTAGGAAGACCACGTCCTACCCTCCCTCGCAGGTTCGGCTAGGAGGGAGGGACTTTCTCCTGTCGGAGATAGTACATTTTCGTGCAGTACACAGGAGGGGCCGTGCTCCTGCAGTGTGGACAGTTGCTGAGGTCAGGATAAAGATCACTGGAGCAAGGTACACATCTGTAGTGCACAGGTGATGTAGTTTGGACTGAAAAGCGGGCCATACTCCTTCACTGAATAAGTAGACTCGGCACTTGTTCAATGCATGATGAAGTGAGGGTGGGACATGAACCAGTAGTTCACAAGTGCTACACTCACTCCAAACCGAGAACCATGTACTGCCATCACCTCCAGGGTCCGCTGAAGCTGTAAGTGACTACATTGCAGTTTTATGGATTCATTTTTTTTATTATGATTGGCAAAGGTGAGATAACACAGCCATGCACCTACAACCCAGGAGGCCGGCGGCGTGGAAGAGCATCGTTATCACTTTTCACAGCTTTTCGCCTACAACCCTGGGGCCGGCAGCGAGGTAGGAGTAATAGAACAGTTCAAACAATAACAGTCCCACCCCTCCCCTTAAACTTTCAATGGTAGAGAACTTAAAGGTCCCACTGTGTGTACTTAGTCATCAGCGTTCCACCACTCCACTCTACATTAAGAAAGTGTCTGTCCTAACCCTATCCTGTTGAAGGTGAGGCAGGCTGGGGAAGTAAGCGCTGCACTTTTAAGTAAGCGGGGCAGGTAAGTTAGTTAAATTCGGAGGATAATATGGTGACGAACGGTGCCCATGTTTCAGCAAACTCTTCCCCTTTTTGGTCAGCCACCATAGAGATCTTCTCCATCCCTAGTACAAACCGCAATTTGTGTAGCCATGCTTTGTAGACTGGGATTTTGTCTGTGCCCCACCCAGCCAGAATTACTTGATGTGGCACTCCTAGAGCAAGGGCCATCTGTTGCCCTCTAGGGGAGTGGAGCAGGAAGTTGAGAGGATTGGGTAGGCCCAGTGTGTTGTATGCTGGGAACCGAGGGATCTCTGTGTTGCAGGCTCAGTCTATATCGTTTCAGACACATTCCCAGAACCGCTTTAGTTTTGGGCAGTGCCAGAGCAAATGGAGTAAGGAGCCCGTGTCTCTGCAACCCCTCCAGCATTCTCCAGATCGAGCCAGGCTCCAGGCGTCGTTAAGTCGAACAGGTGTAAGGTACCAGTGTGAGGTCATTTTGTAGGCTGTTTCAGTGCTTGCTATGGAATGCATCGAGTGATGTGCTCTATAATATATGTCCTCCCATTATTTGTCCGTTAATGTTCTACCCAGTTCTGCTTCCCATCGGAGTTGGCCAGCCGATCTAGGGGGTCGTTCGGTGGCGGACAGCAGTGCACAAATCTCAGAACTTAGATGTCGGTCGTCTTTTTTCAAGAACACCCATTTCTTGAATGCGGTAAGGAGCCTCTATACATGTGGTGGCACTCCCGGTTGTGTAACCCAGTGGCAAAGCTGCATGTATGAGATTCGGTAGGCCTCTGTTAGCCCGTAGTTGGCCTTGAGTTGGTCAAATTGGATTATGCCTTGTGTGTCAAAGAGGGAACCTATTCTCTTACATCCTCCCTCCGGCCATCTCCCAAACTGCTCTGCAAACCTGGTGGAAAATCAAGGTTATTGGGGATCAGCGTCACTGTGTCCCATACTCGAAAGACAGAGTTTGTGACTGGAGAACTGTAGAGTCCCTTCGCCCTATGTTTGCAGGGGAGCCAGGGTTCCTTCCAGATGTGAGAGCCTGCAATGGCCTGGTCCATGAAGCACCAGTATTTTTCAGAGAGTGGGCGGCTCCACGCTACTAAGAAATGCAATTGGGAAGTTTGAAAATAGTGTAGTAAGCTTGGTATTGCGAGTCCCCCTCTCGGGTCGGGCAGTGGAGGGGTTTCTTTGCGAGCCACGGGGACTTTTTTTCTCAAATGAACTTCGAGAAGGAGGTTTGGAGGGTTTGGATAGTTTTTACCGGGAGAGTGTGTGGGAGTGTTTGGACGAGATATAGAATGAGTGGGAGACTCGTCATTTCGAGGGCCGCTATGCGGCCAAACCAAGATAAGTGCAGTTGGAACATTTATCTTCTTCTACCAACGTGAGAGAAGCCGCAGTGGTATAGTTCAGACTGATGGTGTGAGGAATGGAGCTTGTTATTTTGATCCCTGGTAGGTAATGTAGTCTTGTGCCCATTAAAAGGGGAATTGAGAGTGTAGCCTGATCTCATGGGAGGGGTCACCAAAATATTTAGGATTTGAGATTTCCGCATGTTCACCTTAAGTCCTGAGTAGGTCCTGAAGATGTCAAGGTCCACGACCAAGGCTGGGAGTGTGGTCAATGGGTCAGTGATCGCTAAGATTACATTATCAAAGTCTAATGAGATGTTGGTCTCTGGCGAATTTATTGTCTGAAATGACTGGATTTTCACAGATTCTCTGTGCTAACGGCTCCATATAGAGGGCAAAAGTAATGGGGGATAAGAGGCACCCCTGTCTGCTGCCGTGATGTATGGAAAAGGGAGATGAAGAGGCCCCGCAAGCTCTGACCGAGGCACATGGTGTGCTATAGATGCTCCGGACCCATCATATAAATTTGTCCCCATAGCCTAGATGTGTAAGAGTGGCAATAAAATAGGGCCAATGGAATCTGTTGAATGCCTTATCAGCATCGATTGACAAGAGAAGGGACTCCCTTTAGGACCTATGTATTTTATTGATAAGATGTAGGAGACATTTCGTATTGTCTGCCCGACCTGGTCGACCAAGCCTGGCATATAGGGGTTGAGGCGGTGGGCTAGGATGCTAGTGAATAACTTAGCATCCACATTGAGGAGGGATATAGGACTGTAGGAGCTGCATGTAGTGGGGTCCTTGTCTGGTTTCAGAATAACAGTGATAGTAGCTTTGAGCATGGATTTGGTAAGGGGGCCCATGTCGGTCAATGGATTATACAGTTGTGTTAATAGGGGGGCTATCTCTGGGCAAAACATTTTGTAAAAACACAGGGTAAAGTCGTCTGAGCCTGGGGATTTCCCTACTTTGAGCCGCAAGATCACTGCAATGTCCTTCTTTCAATGTATTGGTTTCTCCAGAGACTCTGCGTCCGCAGCTGGGAGGGGGTGAGAGTGCAGCCGGCCAAGTCTGCTGAGTAGTTGGGGGAGGCCTCCAAGGGCGCAGCATATAAAGTGCCATAGTAATCCCGGAAGGCAGCAGCAATGGCATGGTCGGCAGTAGCTTTCTCCATCGAGGAGAATTTGATAACTTGAATTGAGGAGGCTTGGGTGCCTGTGTGCAAGCATGCAACCACAGCAGTTGCTCCCGAGGTAAAAGTTATGCTTCAGTCTAGTCATGGCATATTCAGCACTGTCCAGGTCCAGACGTTTGAGCTGGGCTCCAGATCTCTCCAGCTCCCTCCACACCTTGTGGGCACCCGTACATTTATGGATAACCTCCAGTTATAGGATTTTCTGCTCTTGCAGGAGTCTTTTGTCTTTTATGCGTTTCTTCTCAGCTGTTGAGAGGGCAATCAATTCCCCCTCGACTGCTTTTAGTGTCTCCCATTGGGGTTGAGCGTGAGATAGACTCATCATCATTGTTGATAAGGTATTTTAGGAGACTACACCGAAGAGAATTGACAGTAAGTTGGGATTGGAGTAGACTGTCTCGTTGTCTCTAATGAGAAGATTTATGGTGGTCATGCTCAATACATGCCACTAAGATCAACGGCGCATGATCGATGATGATCTGGGGGTGATTGAGATATCCCGGACAAGTGTGCAGGAGAGGCTAGAAAGTAGCTGCTGAGTAGAAAATATAGTCCCATGTGTGTGGGTGGGCCTCTTGCCACATGTCTGTTAGCCCACATTCTGCCAGCCTTTGTAGTCCTGGGGCCATAAAGGCACCAGTTTGGTCATATCGTTGGCCTGGCCTGGCCTGTCCAGATCGTTAACCCCTGCGAGTATGTTTGTGTCTGGTGTGAGTAGGATTTGTCCTATAGCCTCCATGATAAAATGTTCTTGGAACTTGTTGGGGGCGTAGATGCTGGCAAGAGTAAAGTGGAAGGGTCCTATGAGGAGCCTATCGGCCAGCATTATGCCTTGAATTTCAGCATTTTTAGATACTGGCTCGCCCTTAAATTTGTTGGAAAGGAGGATAGCTACCCCTTCCTGCTCGCCTGTGCAGAGGACCTTAGATGATGTGGAAACCAACAACAGCGTATTCTAGGTGTGTCTTTGGGCAGTAGGTGGGTCTGTGCAGTAAGCATATGTCACTCCTGGAGCTCTCTAGAAGGGAGAGGATGGCAGCATGCTTAGTTGGGTTATTTAGGCCCTGTACATTGAGACTGGTAATTTTAAGATCCAGGGGGATTGTGTAGTGAAAGGGCAATTAAGCCTGCACATAGGGCACTGTATTATGTGGTGGCATAGGGGGTAGTCTGAGATGTGGCGGGGGCCGTTGATTGTGTTAAATTACGAAACACCCAACATTTAAACAATTAAAACAAAATAAGAACTAAGTTCTAGAATTAGGATGGTATGTAGTGGAGTTGCGGTCTTCTGGTGAGTAGAGATGACTGGGGAAGTATTGTGGAGATGGTCTCCCCTCCGTGTGCCCATGTTCACGGTGAGAACTGAGGATGTAGAAAGGGGTGCAGCAGCAGTGAGGGGCCATTCAGGTGGCAGAGACATTCTTACCGGCTGCCAGACTGTTTATGACCGCTTGTCATTCCTACGCTCATTCCTCCAGACTAGGCCACTTAGGCTTGCACCGCTGGCTAACCCTTTGCCAGCCCCTGTTCCTGGAAGGGGAGGCCCCTGGGGAATGTTGAGAGGGTCGGTCAGGTGGATCCTCAGAAAGACCCAGGACCATCTGTGCGTCTTGTAGAGTTTTGACCTGATGAGGTGGGTCTTCCCATTTGAAAATCAGCTGAAATGGATGGCCCCAACCTTATGTCACCTCCTGTGTATGGAGGAAGTCTGTTACTGTCTTAAGGTTCCTTTGTCACTGTAGAGTAAGGAGGGACAGGTCCTGAAAGTGGCCTACATCGTGGCCTCGGAAGTGGACTGGTTGGATATTCTGCGGGGCCTGAAGGATAGCCTTTTTGACTTGGAAGTCGTGGACGCAAGCTAGAATACCCGGGGGTCTCTTTCCAGGTCCTCCATAATGCCCAGCTCAATGCACACGATCGAGTTGCAGGGCCATGGTGTCGTCTGTACCTAGGATGTGTCGGAAGAGCGCTAGTGCTCCCACCGGCACTCCTCTAAGATGGATATTGTTTCTGCGAGACCTATTTGCTGCTTGGCCTCTGAAAATATCCTGTTGCTTGTGGAGGCGGATGATTTCTTGTCATAGGACTTCGACGTCTTCATCGCAGAAGATCTCATTGTCCTCCAGGGATGAGACCCTCTGGCCCACTGAGGTAAGATCTGAACATGTTTCACGCAGTTCTTGGGCTAAGTCCCGGCGTAGGACATGAATATCCGATTTCAAGGAGTTGAAGAGGGAGGTGGGAAAGCCTTTTATGATTGGGGCCTGGTCACTTACTGCTTGCTCCTCGCAGTCCTCTCGGGCGGATGTGGATGTCAGTGGCCCCGTCTCTTTAATGGAGGCTTGGGTGGATTGGGTCAGTATTTTGCAGACCGATTGGTCTCTCTTATTCTTCAATGCCTCCATTCTTCTGGTTATCCACTGTTGTTGGGGGGGGAGGCGGGGTGGTACTAGGTGTTTGTGCTGTGGTAGCAAATATGGATTGACTTTGCTTTCGCAGACCTTGTCCGGGACAGGATCCTCCTACTCACAATCTGTTTATCCCCAAGAGGGTGTGGGTCATCCCCTAGGGGCCAAGATGAAAGGGGGGCAGGAGAACTGGCCTGGGACTGGCACCAACCTGCTAAGCTGATCCGCTGAGGATGCATTGCTGCTGGATCACGTTTGCCGGAGCTCCTGCTGCATTCCTCTCTGCAGCAGCAAATCCTATTCAGTGGGTCTGCCTTCGACCATCATCTGACAATGTTGAGACTACTTCAACACAGCCTGCAGCTTTGCCCCACTGAGGAAATCTGAGCTCCATAAAAGTCTGATCGTAGAAAGCTTCACTGGACCAAGCCTCCGCCTTTATCCTATTGATGTCGAAGACTGTTTGGGTGAGAAACCTGAACTCAACCCCATGTTATTTACACAAGAATCTGTGCCTGTTCGGAAAATGTGAATAAATTGCAAATTTCAGTTTGAGTATTACATGTGTTTGTGTTTGTGAAAATAGGTGCAGTGTTAGTACATGAAATCCACATCTTATGTGTGTAAATTCCACATGTTCTAATTGCGCAACAGCATACTTATCTAATAAATATGCACACATGGCAGGTTTATACAAATCCTATCTATAATCATGCAAATCATTATTTATCGTAGCCTATATTTTTATATAAAGAAAAATCAATACAACGTTGCATAAACAATTCAATAAAAGTACGTCCCTTTAAAATTGCAAGCGTTAAACAGAACATGATGGAATGCATTTTAAAAATAGGAAGGATATGCCTTGATGGCAAACTGGCAATGCATCCATACTTACATTGGTCTAAATTACAAATTAGAACTTGCCATTCAGGCCAGAAATCAACCTAATCAACTTTCCCATCAATCGGAACACCTGAATTCCAGTTTTTTTTTTTTAATGGAATGTTCATTGATGATGCTCATCCTATACACAATTCCAAATGTGCCATCATATGAGTTAGTAGAGGAAAGCACAGAGGGGTTATGTTTTTTAAAGACATTTCATTGGTGAAACCAACTCACTGCAAACTTGTTGTCTTTCTAAATACAGAGTCCGTGTAAAGCCCAGTGTACTCATTGTAAGTTCTTGAGACTTGCAAGGGGAAGGATGTGGAGGGTCCTACCATAATATCCATTTTTAATATCAACCTAAAGATTTCAACCACGGAAAATCAACGGGCAATATATGGTCAAGGTAAGTCGATATGGACTTAGAATACTATGGGGGTCATTATGACCCCGGCGGTCGGTGTAATAGTGGCGGTAGTACCGCCAACAGGCTGGCGGTACGTACTACCATATTTTGACATTGGTGGTTTGGCCAAAGCCAAACCGCCAATGAACCACACCATCCGCCATGGCGGTACGGCTGCCGGGCTGGAGACCACAGACTCCATCCCGGCGGCCGTCACTAGGCCGCCTGTGGGATTATGACCCCATCTGCCTCCATGGTTTTCGTGGCTTCCTTACTGCCACGAAAACCATGGTGGTAGGCACTATTAGTGACAGGGAATCCCTTCCCTGTCACTGATAGAGTCTTCCCTGCCCCCCTCCCCTCCCCTAGTTTCCCCCCACCCCCTCTTCCTCTCCAGACCCCCCCTTCACTCATGCACATTCATTCACACATGCATTCACACACTCATTCTCACATACAGGCATGCATGCAGACGTCAATTCACACACACATCGACACACTTACATACATACAGGCACACACGCATACTCACAACACAACATACATGCACTCACACATCCATACATGCATACACATACACTATTCAATACGCACCAGCATTCACGCACACACAAACATTCACACACACCCTCACACACAAACACAAGACCCCCCATCCCCCTCCCCTGTCGGGGCACCCGACTTACCTTTTGTGAGGGGGTCCTCCTGCAGGAGACGGGATGGGGCGCTGCTGCCAGCAGCAGTGTCCACCAGCAGAACACCCCCAGGCCGTATGATGGGTCATGATAGGGTCGGCGACGGTTTACTGGCGTGGGACTGCTGCTGGCAGCAGCGCCACCTTACCGCCATCCGCTGGCATGACCACAGCAGGATTTCCGCCATCCTTCTGTCATTATCCAGCTGACAGCTGGTAGCGCTGTAACGGTCTTTTGGCGGCCGTTGCTGCGGCTGTAGGCGGTATATACCGCCAATGTTGTTATGAGGGCCTATATCTATACTTCCCAGTACATGGATTCTAAATGATTACTATTTACTTCCATTCACAATATGGAAGTTGAGATTGATGCATGTGAGCGGGGCTGACCAAGAGGTTTTAAGGTTAGATATTGGTCCCATGAACTACAGCAATTTTCCCATTTCCCAAAGCAAAATTGCTTCCAGCATTACTAGTGCCATTGCAAAAGCAGGCACAGAGGTTTGCTGTCCCATAAAGACATTCCCTGTATTCACAGAAGTGTGCACTCATGCACCATTCCAAATCACACCTCATTGGCATGCATGAGAATGGCCTCACTAAGCACAACCAGTGGATCACAAAAGGACAAGTGCACCCTTTGCTGCACACAGGGGCAACCCCTCCAAGAGAGCGGAGGAGCGCCGCCCATCTAAGAAAAATGCCCCAAGGACAGAAAAATAAAATGGTACGAAACGTTCTTTATTTCCATTTTATTTTTCAGCACCTTGTCCTGAACTAAGTGTCAAGACGGGGCAGGGCAATTGCTGCTGAGTGGCAGCAGGGAGCTGTACACTTGTTTAAAGTGCACCTGTCCCTTTGGCTGTCAGTCTTCCGACGGCCAGCCTGACATGCGCACTTTAAACCTCTCTAACCCAGCCATCTAAAGAAAGCTGGGTTAGAGAAACACAGGCCTCCAGGGCTCTTGTGAGTGCTGAGAGAGGCCGCTCCCAGCAATCCTGACCCTTCTTTCATGCTGGTTACCAGCATGAAAGCAGTGCTAGGATTGGCTAGTGCAGTTTCTTGGGTCCCGCCGCTCGTTGGAACCAGGAGAGAAGGAGAGACGTCGAGACGAGGACGTCCGTCCCAAGGTAAGTGTCATTTATTTTTATTTTTTATTTTATTGTTATTGTACCTCCCTCCTGCCCCCCCCCCCATTGTAAATAAGTGCTAGCCGTCGCTGGTTGAACAAGGGGAGAGGTTAGTTGCAGCACAACTCACCAATGGCCCTGCATTGTGCTTTGGCTAGCTTACTGTCAGGAATATCAGAAAAGATTGTGCTAGCACAGTACCTTTACTCACATGGTTCAAACATTCCTAAGTTTAGAAGAAGTCAGGTTTTTCAAGTATGGAGGATGGGAACATGGAAGCTATGCTAAATCTCACTTCCGGAGTGTGAACGGGGACTTCTGCTGCCTTATGATTCAGTGATTATAAAATGTCAGTGCAGGCACTGTGTAGGTGCCTGGCAACATTTTCTGGTTGCTTACTTCACTTCTGTCGGTAAGCAATGAATGTCCCTGATGGGACATATTTAGTGTTTGCTGATTTATGAAGTCTTATACTGTTTGTTGCTCTGTCTCTCTCTGTCAAAGTTATCCAAACTTCTGAGATTATTCTATTCTGTTGTTGACGTCATTCTGAATCAGTGTTTCTGGTCTTTTGTCTTCCCAATGTATTTTTATCCAATGTATTTTTAATAAGTGCTTTGGTTGGAAGAGGTAACGAATGTTATTGTCAGCTAAATTCCTTTTCGGGAAGAAGGTTTATCAATAGTGCAATATCCTTCTAATGTTAAGGCTCTTAAGCCAACTAACATGATTTTTACTGTGTAAATGTGTGGAATGGATATACAAATGAAATGTTTTAATGCTCTAAATGTGTACTTGGGTGATCCACATAATATTTTCAGATATTCAGTTCAGTAATGAGTCATAAAAAGTCCGGTGTCCGGTGCTCTGCTAAGGATCTAATGTACCATGATTATCATAAACAGGTTTGCCAGCTGTGGGTCCATTATAGATAGGTGGAGTTTGCCTTTTGTATGGCTTTCAAATTTCTTGTGCTGCTGAACTGGATTTCTGCTGATCAATGCAAGAATTTTGAAGTTTAGCCAGCATTAGGATTGGACCAAATTCAGATAACAGTTACAGCACTTGAGCTAGAAGAGCTTGGAAGGATCTGGCTCCAAATCAAATGAACAGATAATGTTATATCCAACAAAGACATTCATGGTGGCTTACAGCCTGGTCTCAGTCTACATTTGGTTCATGAAGTCAGTGCAATAGTTAAGGGTGCCAACCTTCAGCTCTCTTTACTATACTAACTCTACTGCTCCTGATGACGCAGAAAAAGAAGGTCCGATATATATTCATACATATCGTATAATCAAAACATGTAATGTAGTGTGATTTTAGTAAAGAAAATAATGTACGAGGGAAATTGTGCCCTCGGGGTAGTTCGCCATCATTTGTAAACGAGCTTTATTGAAGTATTGGAAATGTAGTAATCCGTCATAATCGCAAATGTATGCCATGATTTCTTGTTTGAAAAACTGTTTTGCTTAGCTTAAATTTAGTACAGGCTTTGGCCTAGTTGCTTGGTTTCAAATTCTAACTGCGTGATTTTTCCTTGAACTAATGAAACATAGATTCATGCTTGAAGTTGTATTTTTCCAGTAGAGCTGGCTGGTACACTTATCTCCAAGGTTTCGTGCTAGGTCGGTTTCATCCCCTTTGATACAAGGTCAGTCTCTGCAGGTGCGGACAATGAAGGTACAGATAGTAAAATAATTGGCAAACCATGATACAATTTGTGTTCCAAGGCTCCAAGGACAGTGTATGCATAAATGAGCGCTAGTAAAAGACAATTTTTGATTGGACAATTTGAAGCCAACCTATGAACCCTCCAATGGAAGACCCTGCAGAATTTGGAATGTTTCTTACTTAAACCCACCGGACAAAGAGAAGTCAGCCATTTTTCCTCGATGCCAGTTTGAAGCCTGATGCCAGACTCCATTTTGGACGACACCCTGATGCCCTTTTCTCTATCTGAGAGAAAGAGACTTTAAGAATTCTCACCCTATAGACTTTAACTTTGATTTGCCCCCATCTTGCCCATGCAGTAACTTTGCCATATTCTCTTTGCCGCTGCAAGGAAGTTTGCCCTTAACTTTGCCCCTTTAAAATTTGCCCCATGCTGATCAACCGGTACCTGAAGGACGAAGACTTTTCTTGAATGCTGATTGTATTTGGTAAATATGAAAGGATAAATGTATTATGCATTGTGTTTTTCCTTTTAGGTACCAACTGCTAATTTTGATAGAGCCCTAGCTAGAAGTTTTCCAAATTTGTGTTGACTAAATTCGTTTTGCATGAAGTCCCACATGCCGATGCTAATTAGAGGTTAGTCGAGGTATTCATTCAATGTACCATGCTAAATTGGAATCTTGTTATGCTGACCGAATGTATGCAATTAGTCAAATACAGTTAGTCATATTGGTGATTTGCATTGCTATAACAGAGTGTATCATTATTCAGATTTTGCGTAGATTGCGTTTCTTCCGCCGTTATGGACAGCTAGTAATGTTCATATACATATATCAATTGGTTTTGAGACATATATACATTGTGCTAGCTTTGTTAATATAGGAAAATAAATTCACTAACTTTTAATAAACTGGTGTGGTTATTCATGACTGAAAGGTCATGGTGCGCCGAAATACCAACTGTTATTGATTTCTGATGTGCTATATCGACCTATTAATTGAGTATTGATTACCGATTACAATAGTTATTGATTATTGATCTGAATGACTCGACTATTTAGGATGAGGAGAGCCCGACTCGGTTAAAAGATTCACCGACTTCCAACGTGTCCAGGTACAGGTAAATAATAAGGGCTGGACGCGTTATCAGTAGATGGTAGCAGAGGATGGTTTAGCCCTTTGGGACCCCATCCGAACAATAGACAGAGTCAGGTTAGAATTTTCTTTGATAAAACAAGTTGGAGAGATGATGATGCCCTAAGTCCCCAATGACTTTCCCGGAATCTCGGAGCTTGCGAATGAGGAACATGGAGGTATGAAAATGGTCTCAGCGTTTCTAGTGACGGTATGAGTGAAGTTAGGGTTTTGCGCTTGCACAGCTTATTGCCGCAGACTAATTGAGAAGTTTGTGAGGATTTAAGGGGTTAGAAGATATTAGAGGAGCGTTACTCCAAAGGTGTGAGAGTAGGGAAGTCGTCGAACTTCATGTGTGTGTAGCGCTTTGAGCAGAAAAATTGTCCACGTGGTTGTTGATGTTGAGACGGGCCCTGCGAGGTCAAGAGACTCCGGAGTATGTTGAAAAGTGTATGTGACACTTGTTTGATGTTGTGATCTGGTCAGGTTTAATAGGTTGATCGGGCGTAGTCAACAAGTCGGTATGAATGTTGCGGAGTGAAAGAAAACTTCGACTTTGAGATTTGACGAATTCTAAAGTGCACTAGAATAGTTCATTGATCAGTTGAGAGTAAAGTTTACGGGTCAAATTTTGCTTGCGAAAGTGGGAAACCGAGAAAGATGGAATAACTGCCGAGGCTAGTGAAAAATCCCTAAGGTTTCTGAAGCGATTGTATTACCTTTCCTGTAGTAAACCAACAGATCTGTTTTATTCTTTTGGTTAAGTGCTCGCGTTATATTGCAGAAATTAGTTTATGAGTGAAGCCGAATGAAAAGAGGACAAGCCGCGGGACTTTGTCAGCCGCAGTGTGTGAGTGTGACGTCACTAGGAGCCACGCTGGGATAGGTCGGTTGGAGAGAAGGGTCGCGCACGGATTGGACGCAGTCCGTGAAGCGCAATTGGAAGGGGAAAGGCAAGCGAAGAGTATTCCGGGAATTAAAGTCGCTTATTGATTACATATTTTTAGAAAAACAAAAGACGGAAAGATGAAATTTTTCAAAGCATTTAAGAGTGCCATGAGGGGAGATGTTTATATTAAAGCAAATGTAGGAGAAGAAACACCACCTGAGGGTACACCAGCTTACATCGTCATTGAAGAAAAGGGTGTAGCGCCATGTCTGTGGTTAAAACAATGGTGCAAATTAACAGAAAAACATGGAAGTGTAGCGTTCCCTATCCATGGGTCGTTTAATCTAAGAGTTTTAGAAAATCTGAGATTTGCGCTATACGACATGAAAGTACCTCCAAGACCAGCACAGTTTGAGGCACTAGCAATTTGGGAGCTAATAGCTAGAAACCAACAACAAAAGAAATTTGAGACAAGAATAAGAAAAGTAGAAAAGACACTAGCGGATGCTAGATGGGACAGCACACAAAAGGTTTGGAGATCAGACGTATTGCAGGGGATTAAATTGTTTCCAGCTATTACCGAGGAAGCGGAGACGGAAGGAAGGAAAGCCACCTATAAGACAAACAGGAGTCAGTCCAGAGAGAGAGAGAGCAATAGAAACTCGAAAAGGGGAGACGAGTCAGATGATGAGGAGTTTATTATACAATTGCTGAATGATCGCCCACCACCATATGTGGAAAGCGAAAAAGGCTCAAGCATTAGTACTGCCCCTCCAGAACCAATACAGGGTAATGTAACACCAAATTTGAGAATATCTCAGAGGCCGAGCAGCTCCGACATGCCTTTCTCACCACGAATACCACGGATTCAGAGAATGTACCCAGACGTGCCAACATTGAAACCTGCTGATAACTATCAGCCACAGGTTCAAAGGCACTGTTGCGATGAGCACAATATGGGAATGACTTCTGATTCAATGGCACAGGGAGGACAAAACTGTCAGAGACCGACATTGATTCAAGCTGAATCAACACAGTTCTCGATGCCCCAAAAGCAGACACAAGAAGTGCGAGTAGTAGAAAGCCAGTTAGGTATGCCAGCGATGATGAACCACAATGTGGGGATTAACATGCCACAGAATTCGGGGAACAGACAGAATCCAGATGCAATATCTCTACCTATCACTGTAGGTCCACCAGTACCACTGTACATACAGGCAAATTCAAGCACAAGCGACCAAGGGTTAATGATACAGAATGGGACAGGGAGAAGATGCATAGAATCCACTCCAGAGACAACTCCGATAGCGGCACTGCCAAATGGATCTGGGTCCTTGTCGGAATTTAGTCCAATTCCAATTTGCGCTCCGTCAACCGTAGTAAGGTCACATCCACCACTATTAGTACCACTAACCTCACAGACTGAAACATTACAGAAACCGTCAATGGCAGTTGATGTAACTGCTACACTGATGGGACTGAACGCGCAACAGTTAACACAATGGTTCAACAGCCTGAACTCCCCACAGAGTACATCTAGCGGGAAGGGAGAAGAATACCTGAATAAAATAAGGTTGGGTATGGAGGCAGATGAACTGGTAGAGGGAACAATGGGTTTGAACAGATTAGAATCATACACAGAGGAAGAACTAAGATACATGTGCCCTAGAATTACAAGAGAAGTGAGCAACATACATAAGAAGTTACAAGAAATTGCAGACAGAAACGAGATCGATATAGGTAAGACTAAACACTTGAGCAGAAGTTACAGGCTAGACTTTGAGACAAAAGATTTTGAACACATGAGATCCGCAGGGATGAAAACACACCTTGAGGAGATACTGCAGAGTGCACAGGTCTGGAGATGTTTAGACAAGTGGGAAAGTAGATGGGTTAAGAAAAAGGACAAAAAGAAAGAAAATACTCTAGAGCGGAATGAGAAAAAACAACAGAATGACGATCTGATAACTATGTTACAAATGAGAGAGACAGCAGGGGGAAAACTTGTACATGTACCATGGCACAGGTGCGATATTCAATCCTTTACGGATGACTTTCCCAAATTGAGAGAGAAGCCGATTGAGTGGTATCAACAAACGGATAGATTTGTGAAACTCGCGAAGTGTCTCTGGGAAGACCTGAATACCTTATTTGAAATTGTGGTCCCGGCAGATTTGTGGGAAGATTGTAAAAGGGCTGTAGGTTGGCTGACGAGTGAACCAGAGAGAGATAGGGACACAGGTGCGCCATCACCTATGGTAATGAGTTTGTACCACAAGGTGATCGAGCACTTGAAAACCAAGGTTGCGTCGAAAAATGTGGATTGGCAAAGGATTGACAGGACCGCTCAAGAGGTTAAAGAATCTATACACGCGTATTATGAGAGGTTGTTGAAAGCGTTTAAAAATTACAGTGGCACGGAAACGATTGAGCCAAAGGACATGCTCCATTTTGTGTTCAGGTTTGTGGAAGGGCTGAGACCTGAAATTAGCCAGATGATTAAATCGCATTTGATTTGTTGGCAGTCAAAGTCGATCGATGAAGTGTTGAATTATGCAAAATACTGCAGTGATGAGATTGAGACAAAGCAGAAAAGACTGAAAGAAAAGGTGATGGTGATGCAGCTCAGAGCAGCTCAGACAGGTTTACAAGGTTTGAAAGGTTTTCAACAACATATGCCGCAGCAGCAGCAGCAGGGAAATGCTATGTTTCAGCCGCAGATGAGAGGCAGAGGCCGAGGAGGTTTTGTGAATAATGGTCCTGATTTGAATACCGTTATGATTCCAAATGGTATACAGGCAATGAAGAAGGTGATGCCATGTCACACGTGCGGAATCGTCGGGCATTGGAAACGGGAGTGCCCAATGATGGTGCAGGAGGTATAGGTCAGCAAAACAATGATGTCAATGCATTCCAGACTATGAGAGGACCGAAACTGAGAGGTCCGAACCCAAATTTTCAAAACAATATAAACCAGATGCAGGGTTTACAACCCATGCAACCGCAACAGGTGCAAATGCCTTGTGTGCAAATGACACAATTGCAGCCAATGCAACAGCAGTTTCCTATGGTACCTAATCAGCAAATGCAAATACCCTTAGCACCAATGAATCAGCAGCAAGCAATGCTTCCTCAACAGGTCACGGGTCAGGGAATGAGTCAAAATGACACAGTACACCAATTCCCACTACACAGCGAGAATGGAATAAACGATGCATGGGAGAGTGAAAGTTCAGATGAGGAGGGAAATTGTGTGCTTGCAGCATCTTTGGAAGTTGATCAAAAGGGTCCGTATGTGGAGGGAAGAGTTATGGGTCATCGCGTTTCATTCTTGGTTGACACAGGAGCTACACGTTCCACTGTTAGGAGCATTGAAGTGCCAAATTTGCCACTTTCAGGGAGAACAGTTCAAGTAGTGGGAGTAGCAAACAGGTACCTGACGAACCCAATCACAGATCCAGTACAAGTCAGAATTGGTAACTATCAAGGGACACATAATTTTGTGGTATGTGACTCAAGCCCGATATCACTGTTAGGGAGAGACCTATTGTGCAAATTGGGATGTTCGATTATGTGTTCAAACGATGGAATTAAAATTCAGACGAGCAGTGATGGGGAAGAAGAGGACAGTGTAGAAGGGGACGAAGTAGACACTGTCGATGAAGAATATCCCCTGATAACCCTTTACCCAATGATTACTGAAGCAGATATTCCTGCTGAGTTACAAGAAACAGTCGGAAAAGAAGTGTGGGATATGACAGGAAAAGAGGTGGGATTGGTGAAAGGAGTGGAACCAGTGAAAGTGACTGTAAAACCCAATGTAACCTTTCCCCAGACCCCACAGTACCATATGGCACAAGACACCCTCATGAAAGTTGCCCAACTCATTGATGAGTTTGTAAAACAGGGAGTTCTGAAAGAAGTGTTCAGCAGTCCATGTAATTCACCAATTATGGGACTAATAAAGCCAAGTGGAAAGGTCCGAATTGTGCAGGACTTGAGGAAAATAAATGACATAATAATTAAATGTTGCCCTCTAGTACCAAATCCAGCTGTGATAATGTTTCAAGTCCCTTGTGATGCCGAGTGGTTCTCAGTCATTGACTTGTCACAGGCATTCTTTTCGGTGCCTCTTCATGAGGACAGCCAATTTCTTTTTTGTTTCAAATTCTTAGACAGAGTCTACAGTTGGTGTCGAATTCCTCAAGGGTTTTCGGAGTCACCGTCAATTTTCAATCAGATTCTAAAGAAAGACTTGGAAGCGTTAGAATTGCCATTCGAGTCAACCCTAGTACAGTACATTGATGACTTACTGATTGCATCCAAGACAGAAAGTGACTGCACAGCCGACACCATTGCCCTATTGAACCATTTGGGAAGGAATGGACACAAGGTGTCTCCTTCGAAATTACAATTCTGCCAGAAGAAAGTGAAATATTTGGGTCACCAAATAGAGAAAGGGTCACAAAAAATTATGAAGGAAAGAATAACAAGTGTACTTCAAATGAGTCCCCCAAAGACGAGGAGGGAGGTGAGGAAGTTTTTGGGAATGGTGAGCTACTGTCGCCAATGGATTCCCAACTTCTCAACCCTAGCAAAACCTTTACTGAAACTGACCCAGAAGGATGCATTGGATGAAATTGAACTGAAAGGAGAAGAGATGGATGCTTTTATTGAATTGAAAGAATGCATGTGCAGGGCTCCAGCTTTAGGTATGCCTGACTACACAAAGCCTTTCACATTGTTTTGTCATGAACGTGATGCATGTTCCTTGTCTGTCTTGACCCAAGCCCATGGTGGCGTAAACAGACCAGTAGCATATTTTTCAGCTACTTTGGATCCGGTCGCAGCAGCACTACCAGGGTGTTTGCGCGCCGTAGCAGCAGTTGGTATCAGCCTCACTCAGAGTGAAGGAATAGTGATGGGACACCCTTTAACAGTCATGGTCCCTCACTCAGTTGAGATACTTTTGACACGTTCCCGAACACAGCACATGACTGGTGCTAGACTTACAAGGTACGAAACAATCATTCTGGGATCACCTAATGTGCAGCTGAAAAGGTGCACTACGCTGAATCCAGCAACCTTGTTTCCCAGTGAAAATGCTGGAATTGAGAACGCTGAAGACATCGAGCACGACTGTCTTCAGGTGACTGAATTTTGCACCAAACCAAGACCTGATATCAAAGATACCCAATTGGAAGAAAATGATCAAATTATTTTTGTCGATGGTTCATGTTTAAGAGATGCACTGGGTGTATTGAAAGCAGGGTACGCTGTATGCACGGTAACAGGTGTTTTGGAAGCATCTTGGCTTCAAGGAGTTTACTCTGCACAGGTAGCAGAATTGGTAGCCCTTACTAGAGCTTGCCAACTCTCTGCATTGATGAAAGTTACCATTTACACTGACAGCCAGTACGGGTTTGGAATAGTGCATGATTTCGGACAATTGTGGTCACAGAGAGGCTTCATGACCTCTTCAGGATCACCAGTGAAAAATGGTGAAAGAATAAAAGAATTGTTACATGCCATCCAACTACCAGGAGAAGTAGCAGTGGTAAAATGCAGTGCACACTTGAAGGGACAAGATTATGTTTCCCTGGGAAATGGATATGCGGATCAAGTCGCAAGGTTTTGCGCATTGAACTGTATATTGCTTAGGGATGAATGGAATTTGATAAGTGAACCAGAACTCGAACCAAGCGAAATATTTGCTCTAAAGGTGATAGATACGATGGACGAATTGAAATCCTTACAGAATTATGTCAGTGAGGATGAGAAACTCTCGTGGACCAAATCACAATGTGTAAAGAGACTAGATGAATTATGGGTTTCAAGTTAAGGGAAATTCGTTCTTCCAAACAGCCTTTTGACACAGATAGCCAGATTTTACCATGGACAAGCTCATCTTGGGAGGGATGCCATGATTAGGTTGTTTAAAACTGATTGGTTTAATCCCAAATTCCGTCAAGTTGCTGAAGCAGTTTGCCACCGTTGCGTCATTTGCCAACAGATGAACGCAGGGAAGGGAACCGTAGTAAATTGGAGCCACATTGGAAGGGCAGGGGGTCCATTCAGCAGGATGCAAATGGACTTCATTGAGATGCCTGTGCATGGAGGCTTGAAGTATGTGCTGGTGGTTGTGTGCATTTTTTGTCACTGGATTGAAGCGTACCCTACACGCAGAAATGACAGTCTCACAGTTGCAAAACTACTCTTGAGAGAGTTAATACCACGTTTTGGATTCCCGATCTCTTTAGAATCAGATAGGGGAAGTCACTTCAATAATGAAGTAATAAAATTGCTTTGTGCAGCACTGAACATTGAGCAAAAACTGCATTGTAGCTACCGCCCTGAAGCATCAGGTTTAGTGGAGCAAATGAATGGCACATTGAAATCAAGAATGGCGAAAATATGCGCATCAACAAACTTGAAATGGCCTGACGCATTGCCTTTGGTACTAATGTCAATGAGAAACACCCCTGACAGAAAGACTGGACTGTCCCCACACGAGATTCTCATGAGCAGAGCTATGAGACTTCCAGCAGTTCCTGCAAATGCGCTTTTGAACATTACAGATGATATGGTGTTAGACTACTGCAAAGGTCTAGCTGATGTGGTTCGATCTTTCTCTCACCAGGTGGAGGCAACCACCTTGCCACCGATCCAAGGTCCAGGACACGCCCTGAAAGCAGGTGACTGGGTCGTGATAAAGAAGCACGTGAGGAAGTCGTGTTTGGAACCCCGTTGGAAAGGACCTTTTCAAGTGATTTTGATGACTACCACTGCTGTGAAGTGTGCGGGAGTTCCCAACTGGATTCACGCCAGTCACACAAAGAGGGTGTTGTGTCCCACAGATGAGGAAGTTGAAGCGCTGAAGTTACCAGTACCTGATAACAAAGTACCAAGCGCTGAGGCAGAGCGATGCTAAACTTGTACATAAGTGGTAATCATGTAAAGTGTAAAGTGCTCCTCCAATTGAGTTTGCACTATATGAAACTTAAAAAAAAGACCCCCTCCAGCTTGAAGCCTTTGGGCACTGACACTACAGAGAAACAGCAGCATGGCCAAAAACAAGGAAGAGGAAGAAACAACATACGGTCATACGGCGAAGTGGAGAGGCAAAAGAAAAAAGTAGTGCACCACACTACGGTATATGGCCAATCGTGCAATAATCCATGCAACACGGTCAGTCTCTAAGGCAGTAGCAAAACAGCCTCAAGGCGGGACATACGTAAAGCATTTACTTACGAAATCTAGGGAAGTTTGAAAGGCAGGCCAGGGAACTAATTAAAGTGATGGATGTGAGATGGGCATGGTTAAAGCCCACAGAGTAGATTATTGCATGTCAAGAGAGAAGCACATGCGCGCTTATAGGCTCGACCCAAAAATGATGGCTTTCTACATTGCATTTCAGTTTGGGACTCCCTTTAACAAACCTTCATTATATTTTGGCCTTTCAGTGTTTCCTGAAATCAAACGTTTTAGCTAAGATGTCTGGTTTCTACATGATTATACTACAGAAACATCTCTGTTTAATTTTCCTTGCCTCTGAGCTCCTCTATCATGATTTACAACTTGCAGATATGTCTTTAATTTCTCACTGTAGGGGTAGTCCCCTTTATAGGGCTTCCCCAGGCCTTTTCAAGACATTTCCGTTTTTGCCGGGCGGTTGAACTTGGCAATGGGTAAGGGACCGTATGTTTGTCCCAGAAGCTTTCTTACTTTTCTTCTATGACATGTCCACTCTTGTGCTTCCTCCCATTTTAGGTCTCACCTACTCAACAGCAAATGCTCTGTTTGGTATGAGACATATTGTAGTCATACCGAGAACATAAAGAGGCTTGGAGCCTGCCCAGATAGAAAAGGAGCATTGGCAAAGCCAATAGGTCTTGCCTGTGAGACCTATTGACTTTGTCCATGGTTTTGAGTCAAGCTCTACAGCATTCCTGATGCTGTGTAGCATGGCTAAATAACCATTGGTTGGTTTCCTGCCACTTTCATTTACCTACTTCTTATTTGTGGCCCAGCTGGTCAATCTTGTGTTTATTCCTCCCATGGAGCATAGCCTCACTGCCATCTCTTTTAATTGGCTGGCTTTTATGGTTCCACTGCTTGCTTTTCAGTCACCACATTTTTCTTTTAGGTTTAGCACTCCATGAGAGTGGATGTGTTTTCCAGGTGTACCTCTTGTGTACTTCTCTCTCCCTGCACTCCCTGTTGCACACTGCTGCCTGTGTGCTTCTCCCCATAACCCTTCCATGTGGCGTTTGCTCTTGTGCCCCCTCTCCCTAGTACTTTATCGCCTGTGTGGTTTTCCCCCGCCCACTTCATGTTGCGTGGTGCAGCAAAATGCTTTCACACATTTTTTTCTTTTTATATGTCAATCCAACTCCTGTCAGCAAATAAAAATAAAAAAGCAGCGGTGTCACTTTGTAGGTACGCAAATGCATGGTACACACACCTACAAAATAATGTGGCTGGCCATGTCATAGGCTTTTTTTCTTGTTTAGCCATGCTGCACAGCATCAAAGATGCAGTAGAGCATGGCTAAAAACTAGGGCAAAGTGAGTAGGTCTGAAAGGTAAGACCTATTGGCTTTACCAATGCTTGTTTTTTAACTGATTTGGGGAAAGAAGCATTTCCCATCCCTGTCATGACAGCATAGGGTAGGCAGGGTCACTGAAATTATGCACCTTTTTGCATAATTATGTATTTGCTGCGTTTGCCACATATTCCATCATCTGCTGCATAATCTGTAGATTTTAACAAAAAAATTGTTTCTAGCTCTAATATACCAAAACGTTCAAAAGTTATGAAAAACGTGGCGAAGTGTTCGCATGCAGGCGTAGACCCTTTGTAAAGGTTAATTTGTCATCATTGTTACTTATTTCTGTATTCGTTGTTAAACTGCTACTAATGAGGTGAAATCTATACAAAGGCAGTATTGCCATATGTAAAAATTACAAAATAATTAAGAAACACTATAAAAAAATGTGCCGGATTATTGCGCATAGTTTGCCTTTTCTTACAGCGTAAATTAGTCAACCCTCCGATACCCTGCTGCATAACTCCAGTGGCACCCAGAGTTGGCCATGCCTCTGTGGCTGGGATTTCTCAGGGACTCTGGTCAGAAGTGCAGTGTATTTTAGAAGAACACTGTTGTGAGCTGAGTAAGTGCAGACGGAAATGTCAAAAAACATAAACGCCGTAAAACCGGGAGCCCTAATTACAATCTAGACACTAGGGTGCATAAAGACTTAAGGTTTTAAATGTATTAGGGGGCTGACTTGCGCTCCCTCTAGTTACAAAGGCGCAGCACTGTATAATAAGGATTATACTTTGCGTAATAAGGATTACATTTTGGAGTTTAAAGTGAGACTCCGGCCAAGTGCATGGAGAGATGAGTACGACTCTTGCTGTGTTGTGTGTATGCAGGGCCGGCTTTAGGACGTGCGAGCGGTGCGGCCGCACCGGGCGCTGACCTGGATTGTGGGGCGCAGACCTCAGGGGGGACGGTGTGTTTAGCAATGACTTACAAAACTTGCGATTCAAAATCTCCTGTTGAAAAGTTCCTTGTGTGTCCAGCCTTCGGAAAGCAATTACAATGTCAAGATTACTCATGTGATTAATGTTCCTGCTAGGGAGCGAGATGAGAATTTTATCTAAGGGCAGCTTTGACTCACCATAATGTAGCTAAAGGGTTAATATGACTGCTGCAAAGAACAGAACTATATTTTATGTAGATAGCTGAGTGGTTAGTAAAGCCAGCCTTCACAAGTGTTTTAAAACAAATGAATGTATGTGAAAGAGGGGCTAAGGAGAGATGACGGGGCACATTTGCACGGTGATAGTGAGTGAATCTGAGGAGATGGTTATGGGGTGGGGCGCCAAAAACATACTGTCGCACTGACGCACAGGGCGCCACCAGCGCTAAAGCCGGCCCTGTATGTGTGTGTGTGTATGTGTGTGTGTGTGGCTGGGGGGAGGGGCGTGTAAATCCAGCACCGATTAACTGATTGCCCGCATGCCTATTATTGTAGAGCGCAAAGTGCAATTCTTTTCACTCTGACAGGACGATTTTGGGACATTTCTCGACTGTTCCTTCACTTCCCAGTCTTCAAAACATGAATGGTAACACGTTTGCACAATAACCGCTTTAGGCTTCAAAGGGCAGGTGGTCGTGTTTGTCTTTTCGTCCCAGGGCACTGCAGACCACTCCACGCTAGACAGGGGCCCACTCATGCGAGACGTGCGTTAACGGCCATTGTGCAGTCCCGCCCTCGTGAGCTGGGACAAACTCCTTCTCAATGGCACCTTGATCGGAAGGGATCAGCTTTTTCACTTGCAGAGAAAGAGTCTTCAGAAAGAGTCAGAGAAGTTACTTAGTGCGCACAATCCTCTTTTCTCGGCACTGACACTTCAAGCGTTTGATTCATCTCGCTGCGCTCTCACATCCTCAATGCCACAAGAGCCCCCTAATCCCATTTTAAGAAGAGTTCGTCAGTGGAGAGTTTGCGGAGCTTCACAGTCCACCGATTTTGTCATATCCTGAATGCCTTGTTTTACCAAATCCCACATGAACTTGATCTGGCCTGCCAGTGCCAAGCTGTAGCCGGATCATTTGCAGGAGCCCTTGGAGGGGTTCAAAGAACGGGAGGCAGAGCGATGACGGAGGAGTACACCAAACATTTCTTCAGGCAGAGTGCTGCTGGGTGCCCGCATCACACATTTTTCTTCAGGCTAAGCGATGCTGGGGGCGCGCAGCACACATTTCTTCACGAATGATGCTAGGAGCGCGCATCACACATTTCTTCTTGCAGAGTGATGCTGGCGTCGCGCATCACACATTTCTTCACGAATGATGCTAGGAGCGCGCATCACACATTTCTTCTTGCAGAGTGATGCTGGCGTCGCGCATCACACATTTCTTCACGAATGATGCTAGGTGTGCGCATCACACATTTCTTCATGCAGAGTGATGCTGGGGGCGCGCATCACGCATGTCTTCCGACAGAGCGATGATGTGGGGCACATCGCACATTTCTTCTACAGTGATGCTGGGGGTGCCCATCAAACATTTATTCAAGAGTGATGCCGGGGGAGAGGGTCGCGCATCACATTTCTTCAGGAAGTACAATGCCGAGGGCGCGCATTACACATCAAGTGATGCTGGGGGCGCGCATCACATACTTCTTCAGACAGAGCAATGCTGAGGTTCATACATCGCACGTTCTTCAAGCGAAACGATGCTGGGGCCCGCATCACACGTCGTTTGTTTTCATTACAAATACTCCATTGGCTTCCGAACACGAACCAACAACTTCATGCAATATTTAAACCAGTTAAAAACATTATTCTGTAATGTTGCTGGGGATATAACTTTTTTTTCGAATAAGCATTTTAAACTAAATTGACCGTAAAAGTAGATATTCCACTTGGATCGTTGTTTGAACAAGTTAACCCCAGTATTCATACACCCCACCCCCCCTTGCTGTAGCGGAATGCTGAGAATGTTCCAGCCAATCTATACTAATAATGATAGCACTGTTTTTTGCCTTCACTCTCAGGGGCATATTAATGGAATTGTCACACAGTGCAGCGCGTCATGGCAAGACACCTTCCTGCGCAGCACAGTCTGACAGGGAAAATACAGGAATGTGCCGCATTTATGTCAATATGGCGCATTAACTTGCGTTCTGGAGCTTAGCGCCAATGCAGGCACCATTGCACCATGGTGCAAGAGCTCCTCGGGTGCATTCAGGATTGTTTTTGTGCAGGAATGGACACCTTCCTGCACAAAACAACCCCCTGAGGCTTTTTCCTCGTTCTATGTGTACTGCAGAATACAAACAATTCTTTTTTTTTCTTTTTATATAAAATATGTTATTGGTTTTCTTGTCAGACATTTCAAGTAGAAATTAGGGCACTGATACAGGGGTGGTCTAAGTATAAAAAAAAATGATACAGTTACCATCATGAAAGCAGCCCCCACAACATCCAGGAAGTGCACAACAGTTTGTTTGTTACTAGACAACTAATGCTTAACAAGGAATAATACATGACAAGGTAAGAAAATGGTACTACATAATAACACATGTCGACTGAAAAAATGATGTTATTCACATGGCTATTTGGTACATAATCTTTTAGATACTCTGGGGGTGGGAGGAAGAAGCAATACTGCTCAATCTCCTTGTACCTATTCAAGATTTATCACCACCCATAACATTCCTCCTTTGGGTAATAGCTTTACTAATTTTACCATCTCTCCTTCAGTTTGCTCAGCGTTAGAGAACTCAGTTTCCTTGCCATTCATTAATTGAGGTTCCAGCATATCGTGCAGCCCTCCCTGAAATCAAAATTCTCATATTTTGAGTTATTACAGCATTGATTTTTACAGCTTTTATGGACTGGTAAACTTTGACCATTTGCTATTTCCAGTAGGGGCTCTGACTTTTATCACATCTCCTACTCTCAGTGCCAGATGATTGGTGTTGTGTACATCATCTTACCGTTTCTTCAAACTGCATTTATACTTTTCTGTGTCTCCAAGGTTAACTAGTATCAATATTCACCCATTCCTTTTGCCACCTCATCCATTTGCGAACGTACTAGGAGTTGGCCTTCTTCTCTTCAATAATCCAAAAGAGCTTTGTTGCAGGTTTGTCTGCCGATATACTACTAAACGTTTCATCACTTAATTTTTCCAAGGCATACCATTACACTTTGCTAAATAAAACCCTTCGTTGAGGGTTTTACTTAACCGTTCTGAAACCCAGGGGCCTTCAAGATGGTATAAAGCACAGCCAAGGTGTTTTATGCCATTATTTTGCAGGAAAGTCTAACATTTCTTGTGAACAAAATTGCACACTGTTATTGTTAAAAATATAGGTTGGTAGACCCTCTTTCATGAATTTCTCATCTAAAAACATGATGACGCCCTTCCTATTAATATCTGAGACAAACTTTATTACTGGTCATCTGGAGTACAGGTCTCGAAGAACTAACACAAATTGAGTGTTCACTAACTCCATCCATACCATGTCAGGGAGCATTCTACAATGCACAGTATGTTTCCTGGTCAGTAAGATCTTGTCAGTGTTCATACACTGAAAATAATCTCTGACTAATCTTTGTATTTGTATGTCCGTGCCTGGCCACCATAAATCTTGTCTTAATCCTTCTTTAGTGTTAAATATTCCTACATGACCCTCATGACCCATATCAATCAATTTCTCTTTAACCTTCTCTGGTGGAATGATTTTGGTTCCTCTAAACAAACAGCTATACACCACTGCTAGGTGTTCCCTGACCATCCAGAAATACCCCACTTGCTCCCAACCTACGCCTTTTAATTTCCAAATTTCAGAGAAAAATGCGCCCCACAGTTTCTAAATTGTGATCTCTTTCCATCTGTGTTTTCCATTTCTGTTCAGAAATATCACCCTCTATGATAGTGCACACATCCACTGTCGACCATCCTCCCTCACTCTCATTTCTTTGGGCAGGCCCAATTCATCCACAGACTCATCTACCAGTCTGAATAGGCAATCTGCTGCACTATTTTTGATCCCAGATATGTATTCAGCTATAAATGTATTTTCTTGTAACCCACATCTAGTTCTGCTTGACACTGGCTCTAAACCCTTCTTTGCGAATATTTCTATTAGGGTTTTGTAATCTGTGTGTACCTTAAAGTTGTTTTCAACATATAAACCCTTGAATTTATTTAAAGCCTAGATGACAGCTAGGGGTTCTTTCTATATGACAGAGTGGCAACCTTCACCCCCTTTCAAGGCCCTTGAACCAAAAGCTATTATTTATTCATCCTTCCTTGCCTATCTGTAAGAGTACCACTCCCAAACCTTTTGCTGTAGCCTCAGTAGCAATCATGACCTTTCGCCTCAAGCACAAAAGGCTTCAATTTCGGCGCACAAGCTAAAAACTTCTCAATCTCATTCTTGCTTTCTCATCCCAAACAAAATAAAATTTACTCGTAATAATCTTTCTCAAATTAAAAGTCTTCTTAGCCAGATTGTCAACAAACTTACTGCTGAATTCCCCCATCCCAAGAAATGATCGTAATTCATTTTTACCTTTTGTGGCAGTTAATTTTAGTATGGTTTTAATTCATTTTTTCTTTGTTTCTATGACTTCTGCAGTCACTATGTGACCCAAATAATTAACCTCCTAACAGCTAAATTTACATATCTCAGTTTTGATGTCAACCCATATCCTTGACATTTTTTACAGCCAATCTGAGCATTTCATCATATTGATGTTTGGTGTTCCCAGAGATCATCACATGGTCTTGACAGAAAAATATACTTGGTATAGTTTTCAATATTGAGTTCATGCTTTTCTGAAAAATGGAGGCTGCAGACACCAACCTGTTAGACCTGGTATTCTTGGCATAGTTTACCCCCTAACCTTTTGCCTTCAACCCTCCTGTTCAGTGACTTCATTTTTGCTGGTTTTTGGACTAAGCACACTTTACCACTGCTAACCAGTGCTTGTGCCCTCTCTCTAAAACATGGTAGAATTGGCATATACCCAACTAGTATATTTAATTTGCTTGTGTGTCCCTAGTAAGGTGGCACTGCCTGTGCCCAGGGCCTGTAAAGTAAATGGTACTGGTGTGCCTGCAGCACCTCTCACTTAGGTAGCACTCTAAACATGCCTTAGGACTGCCATTGTAACCCATATGTACATTTTTAAACTGCCATTTCAACCTGGCAAAGTAAATATTTTGTCAGGCACAAAACTTCCTTTTTAATACATATAAGTCACCCCTAAGGTAGGCCCTGTGCAGCCCAGAGGACAGGATACAATATATTTAAAAAGTAGAGACACAAATGTTTAAGCTTTGTATGTCCTGGTAGTGAAAAACTCTTAAATTCATTTTTCACTAGTGCAGGAACTACCTCTCCCATAGGATAAATTTGGATTTACATTAGTACGCTATAATTTACAAATGGAAACCAGATCATGGTTGTGTCTTTGGAATTGTAATGGAAAATCCTAACTTATGGTAAAGTCAGATTTTGAATGACAGTTTTGCAGATGCCACTTTTAGAAAGTTGGCATTTTCCTTCCTTTGTCATTTGCTGCTTACAGCCTTTCTCGGGGTCACATGACTGGGTGTAGTTGACAGTTGGGCTTTGTTTATTCCTCTAGACAGCTACAAACAATAGAGAGCATAGGTATGCCCGGATGGGCCATCACCGGCAGGATGGCAGGAAGGATCTTGATGCAGCCCCACTTACTCTTGAATATGATGTGTCCTGCCTACAAATAAAGGACTGCATACTCCATGAAGTTAGTCTGGAACCAGGAGAAGGAAGTCAGAGCACCTGTGTGCTTACTTCAAACAAATGCCTCTAGAAGCTTCTCCTCACTTCAAAGGCACAACTGGGTGAAAATATTCGAGCTCAGACACTAACTCTTCAGTACGCTTCTGGACCTGTGGATAATCTGCCATGAAGGATAGCTATGCTGCTGAAAGGACTACCACTAGTCCTGGACTGCTGCTGTGAAGGAACTGCTGCCCGGTTGTGCTGACCTGCTGCACTCTTGCCTGAGTGAAAAGGACTGGACCAGCATCTTTTGAACACAGGACCCCAAAGTGACTCCAAGGGCTAATTGGCTGGCCTCCTTTCTTGAGCCTCATGCACAGAAGGCTCCTAAAACCTTGAACCCAGCACACAGACTCTGCCATTAGTGACTCTACCCTGCCAAGTGCTGGACCCTTGTAAGTGGGCCTATCGTGGTCTGCCATCCTCTGTGGATCCAGCAGAATCAACACATCTCCCCTGCTGTGCAGTGCAATCCTAAAAAGAACCGCTGTATTTCCACTGCTGCACGGATAGGACCCATCGCAAAGACGTGAATTGCCTTCGCAGCATGTAGCTTTTACGGAACGATCGCCATGCAACACGTCCTCGGCACAGGCCCTTGCATCCCTTGTTGACAGCAGCCTTGGTGATGATGCTGAACTCCACATCTTCTTTGAACTGAAGCATCACCCCAACTGCGCAATCCCCTACTACAACACAGGTCCTTACATTGCAACCTCACCGCAACTCGGAACCAACACATTTCCTCGGCCCCACTATGCATCTTCGACACGGCTCTGCACAGCAATCTGCAAACCAGGTGTTAGACCTGCCAGCCTTAAGGTGGTCATCCCCCAACTTTTTGCCTGCCTCCCACTACTTTTCTGACACTGTTTTTGCTGGATTTAGGACTCTGCGCACTTTACCACTGCTAACCAGTGCTAAAGTGCATATGCTCTCTCCCTTAAGCATGGTAACATTGGTTCATACCCAATTGGCATATTTGATTTACTTTTAAGTCTCTAGTAAATTGCACTACATGTGCCCAGGGCCTGTAGATTGAATACTACTAGTGGGCCTGCAGCACTGGTTGTGCCACCCACATAAGTAGCCCCTTAACCATGTCTCAGGCCTGCCATTGCAAGGCCTGTGTGTGCAGTTTTACTGCCACTTCGACTTGACTTGGCATTTAAAAGTACTTACCAACTCCTAAACCTCCCATTTTCTACATGTAAGTCACCCCTAGGTAACCCATAGGGCAAGGTGCTATGTAGTTAAAAGGCAGGACATGTACATGTGTGGTTTATATGTCCTGGTAGTTGAAAATTCCTAAATTGGTTTTCCACTACTGTGAGGTCTGCTCCTTTCATAGAATAACATTAGGGCTACCCTCATATACTGTTTGAGTGGTAGATTCTGATCAGAAAGAGGTAACCAGGTCATATTTAGTATGGCCAGAATGGTAATACAAAATCCTTATTGGTGAGGTTGGATTGTATATTACTATTTTAGAAATGCCACTTTTTGAAAGTGAGCATTTTTCTGCACTTAAAATCCACCTGTGCCTTACAGCCTGCCTCCAATCCATGACAGGGTTGGGCTGGTTGACAGCTCCCTTGTGCATTTCACCCAGACAACCACAAACACAGGATACTCAGTCACACCTGCACTCATCTGCATACTGAATGGGTCTTCCTGGGCTGGAAGGTTGGAGAGCCTGACACTTACATTTCAAAGGCTAGGTGCTTACCCTCACACAGTGGACTGCCTAACCCCCTACTGGGACCCTGACAGAGAGACCTGTACTGAAAGAGGACATTGTGCACTTCAAAACCGCTCTTTGAAGTCTCACCCACTTCAAAGGCATTTATGGGTATACAAACTGGGTCCCAGACCCCACCAAATCAGACACTTCTGGACCTGAACCTGCAACCTGTCAAGAAGAACTGCCTGGCTGCCCTAAGGACTCATCTGGACTGCTTTCCTGTGAAGGACGGCTGCCCTGCTGTTGCCCTGCTGCCCTCTGACTTTGCTGGGAAGTGCTCTCCAAGGGCTTGGGTTGAGCTTCCCTCCTGTTTTCTGAAGTCTCAGGGCCAAAAAGACTTCGGGGGTGATTCTGACCCCGGCGGTTCACTACCGCCGGGGCCAGGGTCGGCGGGAGCACCGCCAACAGGCTGGCGGTGCCCCGCAGGGCATTCTGAGCGCACCGGTTTGGCCGCGGTCAGAAAGGGAAAACCGGCGGTCTCCCGCCGGTTTTCCGCTGCCCTGGGAATCCCCCATGGCGGCGCAGCTTGCTGCGCCGCCATGGGGGATTCTGACAGCCCATACCGCCATCCTGTTCCTGGCGGTTCTCCCGCCAGGAACAGGATGGCGGTATGGGTTGTCGTGGGGCCCCTGGGGGCCCCTGCAGTGCCCATGCCAATGGCATGGGCACTGCAGGGGCCCCCGTAAGAGGGCCCCACATTGTATTTCAGTGTCTGCATTGCAGACACTGAAATACGCGACGGGTGCCACTGCACCCGTCGCACCTTCCCACTCCGCCGGCTCAATTCTGAGCCAGCGTCCTCGTGGGAAGGCTCTTCTGCACTGGGCTGGCGGGCGGCCTTTTGGCGGCCGCCCGCCAGCCCAGTGCAAATGCCAGAATCACCGCAGTGGTCTTATGACCGCGGAGCGGTGTTCTGGAGGGGGGAACTCTGGCGGGCGGCATCCGCCGCCTGTCAGGGTCAGAATGACCCCCTTCATCTCTTCAAGGAACTCCCTGTGCGCCAAAAATTGGCTCACAGCCTTCCAGAAACGTCGCACAGCCGTGGTGTGACTGAGAAATCACCACACAACTGAACCAGAACAACGCAGCCCAACTTCCCGAGTGAAGAATCGATGCAGCGCCTGCCTTGTGGCCTGAAATTTACAGCACAGCCCTACCGGATCGACACACAACCGAACCGGAAGAATGCAGCCTGACTTCTTGAGTGAATAATCGACACAGTGCCTGCCGTGCGACAGAAAATTCGATGCATGGCCTACCGGATCAACACAACGCTTGTGACTTCATTCCTCATGCCCAGGATTTCCACGCATCATCCGTGGTCATCAAAAAGATCCCCGCATCGCAGTGATCAACCAAGCCTTTGTGTCTGAAATTGCCGCAAACCCCCTTGCAGCGTGGAAAGAAACGACAAATCGTCTGTGCTGTTCCGGAAATTCCAACGCACACCCTATTTTTTCACTCATCTCCTCCTCTGCGGTCTACGTGCACGTTATTTTTGATGCAAACCATGTAGTTTGTGCAAACCAAAGACAACTGTTGATTTCTAAGATTTAAGACTCTTTTTAATCTTGCAAAAGTGATATCTTAACATATGCTTATTGAATCCTTATCGTTTTGACCTTAATTTAACCATATAAATATTAAATTTTTCTAAACCCATGTGGTGTAATTTTGTGGTGTTTTCAGTGTGTTACTGTATGATTTATTGCACAAGTACTTTACACATTGCCTTCTAAGTTAAGCCTGACTGCTCAGTGGCAAGCTACCAGAGTGTGGGCACAGGATAATTTGGATTGTGTGTGACTTGCCTGGACTAGGATTGTGGTCCCTATTTGGACAAAGGTGAATACCTCTGCCAATTAGAGACCCCATTTCTAACACCAGGTTTCTAGGTACTTTGTAGCCAGCCTGTGCTCCATCGTGGTCAGCCAGAACCTGTAATTTTGACTCAGTCTTGTGCGACCAAATACTCACATTTGTCGCTTTGTGCTTATTGATGCTATTTTCACTAAACTCTTTAAACTTGTATAAGTCTGATTCTACTAATTGGATTTTTGTCATTTTGGTCTTATTTTTATTTATTAAAATGCCTCTTTTTGTAACTTTTTGTGTTGTGTGTTCACTTTATGATTGTTTGAAGGGTTGCAGATACTTTACACGTTGCCTCTAGGTTAAGCCTGACTGCTCTGTGCCAAGCTACCAGAGGGCTGAGCACAAGTAAATTTAGGGTTGGCTTGTACCTCATCCAGGAAAGGATTGTGGTTGCTGGTTGACCAGGGCTCACACCTGAGTCAACCAACATATCAATTTATTACACAAACCAAATGGCATATACTTAAGCTTGTATGCTCCCATGGGTATGATAAAAGCTCAGTCGCGGCTCACTGCGTGTTGAAGGTGCGGGGTGGCATGGGGGGAGGCAAAATAAACATTAATTACAAATACAAACTTACCTGCCTTGCCTCCACACTGTCGCTCCTTCTTGCTAGTCACTGGAGGCACAGGCTCCCAGCCTGCCCTGCGGCGAATCCTAATGCTGCTCAAGCAGCATTAGGATTGGCTGGGAGTGCCCAGCCAGGGCACTCCCAGGCAGACTGGGAGCCTGTGCCTGCTCTCGCCAGCCCGGCAGCACAGTGTTGGGCTGGATAGAGCACAGTGTGCCTGTGTGTTTGGCCAGCCAGAGATGCTGGCCAAACATACATGCACACGAGGGAGAGTGCTGTGCACTCCCCCTCCATGCTCGTCACAGCCCGTGGCCCTGTCCCTTTACAAGAACGCAGTTTATTATCGCATTCTTGTAAAGGTTTTGCAGCTGCTGCTGCTGGTGAGGGGTGACGCTTCTCCACCATAGCGGAGGAGCCGCCGCTGTAAATGCTGTTAAATATTGGGATTCAGCATGTAGTCAAACATGATAATAGGCTGTCACCAGATCTAAGGTAGAGAAAAAGTTGGCCCCAGCTAATGCAGACATAGGGGGTCATTACGACCCTGGCGGTATAAGGCGCTTACCGCCGTGCAGAAGACCGCCAATACACCACTGCGGCGGCGGTAGACTGCCACAGCTATTATGACACATATCACGGAATCCGCTGAAATTCAGACACCCACACAATAGCGCCACACCAAAGGTCAGCGATAAACTGGCGGAAACACATCCTCCACCTCCACGCCAACAGAAACACGCCCATGCTATTACGACCCACGAATCCGCCGCGCTCAAAATGCACACACATCTCCAAAACACCGCCACATTGGACATTTCGAAATACACACACCTGAGACACATACACACACCACACCCACACACCCAACACAATATAAAACACACACCCACATCACCCACAAACCCCTACAATCAGAAATTCTGAGAGAAGGCGAGAGAGAGAGCACAGAATAGACAACCCCATCACACAGAGGCACACAACACCATCACCCACACAACATCCAAGCACAAAACACCACATACCACTACACTCACCACACTCATCACCACATACACCACCCCACACATCACACACACCACCCCATGTCACGCCAAAGACACCCCCGCTTCTCCGAGGAGGAGCTCAGGGTCATGGTGGAGGAAATCGTACCGGTAGAGCCACAGCTATTTGGCTCACAGGTACAGCACACATCAATTGCAAGGAAGATGGAGCTATGGCAAAGAATAGTGGACAGGGTCAACGCAGTGGGACAGCACCCAAGAAATAGGGAGGACATCAGGAAGAGGTGGAACGACCTACGGGGGAAGGTGCGTTCAACGGTATCCAGGCACCACATCGCGGTACAGCGGACTGGCGGCGGACCCCCACCTCCTCCCCCTCAACTAACAACATGGGAGGAGCAAGTCTTGACCATCTTGCATCCTGAGGGCCTCGGAGGAGTCGTCGGAGAAACGGACACTGGTAAGTCAAATCTTAACTATCACATCCCCCACCCTACCTGCATGCTATCACACACCCCCACCCTCACACCCTCCCCTATCACCCAAACTCCTCACTAATGTACTAATAACACCAACTACACATCCCAACCCCAAGACCTGCATGACACAACTAACCATGGACACTCATCACTAAAGCATGCCCACTGCACATACCCAGAACACCCCCCAACCATCAGCACACAACCCCACACACAGGAATGCCTGCACTGGGGTTCACGCACACCCAACCATTGCACACCATTACACACACACATGCAATAATCATGTACTTATACCCCTGCAGGAACCCGAAGGAACGTCACCACACCAGAGGGTCCAGACAACACCACTCCACCCCCAGAAGAGGCCCACAGTGTTGAGAGCAGCTCTGCCCTACTGGATCTTGATGACCAGCCCGGACCATCGTGGGCCTCAGGACAGTCGGTTCCCCTCGCACAGGCACAGCCCAACACTGACCTTCCACCCTCTGGTAACACAGCACAGCACCCACCCAGCAGGCCCAAACCTCCCTACCCAGGACAGGTCAATCAGCGGTGTGTCCACCACTACAGGGCACCCAGGCTAACCCACCACCCCAACAACAACAGGGACCTGGCGGCAGTAGTAGTGGGCACATGGTCCAGGGGACGGAGGCACAGGAACACAGGGGAACTGGGAGGGCTGCTGTGCGACAGAGGGAGGACAGGCCAAGGGAACCAACTCTCCACGAGGCCCTCTCCTCCATCACAGGAGCATACCACCACTCCCAGGAGACGATGGCCATGGTCCTGGACAAGTTGCAGGAGACCCTGCGTCTGCAGGAGGAGCAGTATTTGGGGTTCAGGGAGGAGCTCAGAACCATCGGCTCCGCCCTGGGCACCATCGTAGGGGTGCTGACGGACATTCAAAAGACCTTGAGGGACACCGTGGCACTCCAAGGGGCCCCTGACACTAGCCACGACGATGAACTGCCTACCACCTCCGCCGGCGCTAGTGGACAGGACGCCCCGCCACAGGACCACCACACCAGCACCCCATACCCTGCAGACGGACAACCACCACGCAAGCGGGCCCTGAGATCCAGGAACAGGACAGAGCAAGATGGCAAGACCCCCGCCAGGAAATAAGACCACCCTGATTGTCCCCCCACTGTCCCACTTTGTTACCCTGTCCAAATCGGAACTGCCCCAGCTCCACTTCCAATGGGCAGATGTGCAATGTACCTGTGAGACTAATAGACTGGACTCTGCCATGGACATTCCTCCACCATCACCCGTCACCATTTTACAACCCCCCCTTCATTTTTAGCACTTAAATAAACACCCTTGAAACACTAAAAAAACTGGAGTCAGTCTATGATTTGTATTTTTCTATTATCAATGACAGTGTCATAACGGGTTACCCATTGGAAGGCTAACATACCAATGTCACACATCACAAGCCCTTCAAGGATGCAAGCAGTTGACACGTAGGTTACCACATTTGTGAAACTGAAATGGAAGGGGACAACTCAGTTAACAAATAGTGAGTGAAATGTCGGTACAGGATAGAGGTAGACGTGTGAAAGTTAATGTAATGTTACACCGGAAAATGTACTCACCTGTGTTTCACTGGAAATATTGCTGTATGACTGACTCCCTGTTGTCGTTTTCTTCTTCCTCAGCTTCATCCTCATCACTGTCCACAGGCTCCACAGACTCCACAGCTGCAACAACACCGTCATCTGGATCATCCTCCTGCAGAAAAGGCACCTGGCGTCGCAATGCTAAATTATGGAGCATGGAGCAGGCAATGATGATGTCGCACACCTTCTTCGTAGAATAGGAACCCACCTGTCATATGGAGGCACCTGAACCTGGCCTTAAGAAGGCCGAAGGTGCGTTCGATAACCCTCCTAGTCCGCCCATGGGCATCATTGTAGCGTTCCTCTGCCCTGGTCCTGGGATTCCTCACTGGGGTCAATAGCCAGGAAAGGTTGGGGTAACCAGAGTCCCCCAATAGCCATATACGGTGCCTCTGGAGTTGACCCATCATATCAGGGATGCTGCTATTGCGCAGGATGTAGGCGTCATGCACAGAGCCAGGGAACATAGCATTTACCTGCAAGATGTACTGGTCTGCCAAACAGACCATCTGGACATTCATCGAATGATAACTCTTCCGGTTCCTATACACCTGTTCACTCCTGCGGGGGGGACCAGAGCTACATGGGTCCCATCAATGGCACCTATGACGTTCGGGATATGTCCAAGGGCATAGAAGTCACCTTTCACTGTAGGCAAATCCTCCACCTCAGGAAAAATGATGTATCTCCTTACGTGTTTCAGCAGGGCAGCCAACACTCTGGACAACACGTTTGAAAACATAGGCTGGGACATCCCTGATGCCATGGCCACTGTTGTCTGAAAAGACCCACTTGCAAGGAAATGGAGCACTGACAGCATCTGCACGTCAGGGGGGATTCCAGTCGGATGGCGGATTGGTGACATCAGGTCTGGCTCCAACTGGGTACATAGTTCCTGGATTGTGGCACGGTTAAACCTGTAGGTGACGATTAAATGTCTCTCTTCCATTGTCAACAGGTCCACCAGCAGTCGGTACACCGGAGGATTCCGCCATCTTCTCACATGTCCCAGCTGACGGTGCCTACGAAGGACAACAGCGAATAACCAGTCAATATTCCTCCAGGTATGTACCCACAGTCACACACAAGACTACACCAGACAATGAACCCTTTCTGTCTGTGTGTTGAGTGTAGGCCTCGGTATGTGTGACGCAGTTGAAAAAGAATCCCTGTGGGCCCCTGAAATGGCAGCTGCCTGACCTCTAAACTGGGACAATGGGATTGTGGGGTAACAGCGCTGGCGTTGCACACCGCCGTGGTAGGCGGTCGTAGACGGCGGCGCACTGCTGCATTGGTTAACATTGGACCCTATGGGTCCCAGGAGCCAATGAACAGGTGCGCTGGCGGTGATGATGCGCACCGTCGTGGACATCACCGCCGCGGACGTCACCGCCATTTTCTATCTGTTAAATCACTAGATACCTGACCTTCGACAGGAGAGGACCTACACTGCTTGTGCTGCTGTGACCTCAGTCTGGAAGCGACGATGGCTGCTGCGTCTGGGGAAAGGGCCCCTGCCTTCACTGCACAGGAGTTGGAGAAACTTGTGGATGGGGTCCTCCCCCAGTACATGCTACTCTACGGTCCTCCAGACCAACAGGTTAGTACACAGGGAACACGTTGTATAGGCTAGGCCTGGGTGGACAGGGCTGGGGGGAAGAGTGAAGGGGGGCAGAGTTCATACTACAGTAAAGAATGGGAATAAATGGGCCACATGGTCAGAGTAGGGAGGGGGCCACTCACATTGATGGTGCAGTTGGTAATGACTGTTCCTCTTCCCTTGTGCATGTCATGTAGGTCAGCGCCCCCCAGAAGAGGGACATTTGGCGTGTCATCGCCAAGGAGGTCCGGACCCTGGGGGCCCACCAGAGACGGGGCACCCACTGCCGGAAGAGATGGGAGGACATTCGCCGCTGCAGCAAGAAGACGGCGGAGGCTCAGCTGGGGATGGCCTCCCAACGTGGGAAGGGTGCCCGTCGCACCATGATCCCCCTGATGTTCCGGATCCTGGCGGTGGCCTACTCGGAGTTGGATGGGCGCTTGAGGACATCACAGCAGACACAAAAGGGGTGAGTACAACCTCATTCTGCGGATTTTGCGTGCAGTGGAGGTGTCTGGGTGGGGGAGGTGGGCTGTGGGTGTCCCTAGGCCAGGGCGAATTCGGTAGGCAAGGTCCCTCCGTAATGTAGGCCATGTGGCACTCTACCCCACCTCAGAAGAGTGCCAAGTTGAGGTATAGTTGCCCCTGTGGCATCCATGTGCGCAGATGTCCACCATTGCCATGTAGGCCATATCCCAGAAATTGATGTGCAGAGGCCAGGAGCATGGCGTAATTCATGGGGCTGCTGCGTCTGTCTTGTTCGCCAACAGTAGCGGTATGCCATGCACTAAAACTCTCTTACTTCTGTCTCCCCTCCTTTTTCTGCTCTCCCTGTCCTTTTGTACATCAGCATCATCAGGCGGAGGTACAGTGGCACCGGAGCACGAGGGAGCTGCATCCCACATTGCCATGGAGGGCCACACCACAGACTCTGAATGCACCAGTGGGACGGAGGGCGAGGGGAGCTTCATGTCGGCCACCGGATCAGCAACCAGCGACACGGACTCGTCCGACGATGGGAGCTCCCTTGTGCTGGCGGCACCATCTGTGCCCCCCACTTCTACAGGTACAGTCGCCACCTCCCCTACCAGCACCGCCCTCCCAGCAGCCCTTCAGCGTTCGCCCCGTGCCCGCTCACCCAGGAGGGTGGGCATCACCTTCGCACCAGGCACCTCAGGCCCTGCCCCAGTCACCCCTGGTGCCCTCAGTGAGGAGGCCATTGACCTCCTCAGGTCACTCACTGTTGGGCAGTCTACCATTGTGAATGCCATCCAGGGTGTAGAACGAGAGTTGCAACACAGTAATGCATTCCTGGAGGGCATTCATTCTGGCCAGGCTGTCCTTCAGCGAACCCTGCAATCTCTGGCCTCAGCACTGATGGCAGCCATTGTCCCTGTGTCTAGCCTCCCCCCTCCAACTTCCTCCACCCAGACCCAATCCCCTGTACCCCAGCCCATCCCAAGCACACCTACAGACCAGCATGCACACAAGTCAACACACACAAGTAGCTCAAGCAAACATAGGCACCACACACACACCACAGGCACTCACACAAGCATCACACACATACGGATACAGCAACATCCACTGTCTCCACTGTGTCCCCCTCCTCTTCTTCTCCCTCATCCCTCCCAGTCTCGTCTACACACACACCTGCATGCACCACATCTACAGGCACTAGGACTCGCACCAGGACACCCAGCACCACAAGCCGCTCACCTGCACTCACCACCTCCACTGCCATTTACACGTCCCCTGTGTCCTCTCCCAGTGTGTCTGTAACGCCCCCTCCCAAAGTACCCAAACACCGGCAATCACTCACCCAACAACCATCCACCTCACAACAGCCTCCAGTACCTGCACCTGCACCCAAAACACCTAAAGTGACACCTCCTACAACCACCTCCTCTTCCTCCACTCCCAGACCCCCTCCAGCTACCCATCCCAGTGTCCGTAAGAAACTGTCCCTCTGTCAAATTGACCTTTTTGCCCCCCCCCTCCAATTCATCAGTCCCGTCGTAGCGCCTCAGCCAAAAAGCCTCCAGTACCAGTGGTTCGTGTTCCAGGTTTTTGGAGTGCACCGTCCACCAGGCCAGGCAGTAGGACCCGGAGCCAAGGCACTGGCAGCCCACCCCCTGTAAAGGCTCCAAAATTGGAGAGTGGACGACGGGACCGTGTCAAGACTCCTGGTGGGACAACAAGTGAAATGGGATCGAAGGTGATTGGTGAGTCAGCTGTAACTCCAAAAAAGGTGGGGAAGGTCCAAAGGAAGTATGCCCAGCCTGTTGTGAGTGTCACGGCGGAGAAGTGCGCCATCTTTTCCGGCGGTCCAGACACAACCTCCAGCACTGTCGTCACTGGTCCAGAGACCACCGCCAGAGTCACAGCCCAGGAGGGCACAAGTATCGTCACTGGTCCAGAGACCACCGCCAGAGTCACAGCCCGGGAGGGCACAAGTATCGTCACTGGTCCAGAGACCACCGCCAGAGTCACAGCCCAGGAGGGCCCAAGTATCGTCACTGGTCCAGAGACCACCGCCAGAGTCACAGCCCAGGAGGGCCCAAGTATCGTCACTGGTCCAGAGACCACCACCAGAGTCACAGCCCAGGAGGGGACAGGATGCTAAAGCCCCACTGTCCAATGATGGAACGTCATGCCACACACCAATGTCCAGTGTGAAGATCGTCATGCCACACACCAATGCCCAGTGTAGAGATCGTCATGCCACACACCAATGTCAGTATCAGGACCGCCATGGCAAAACACCGCTGAACAGGGCAAAGACCGCCATGGTAAAGCACCGCTGAACAGGGCAAAGACCACCATGTCAAAGCACCGCTGAACAGGGCAAAGACCGCCATGGCAAAGCACCGCTGAACAGTCATGAACCTCAATGTCAAAGCACCGCTGAACAGGGCAAAGACCGCCATGGCAAAGCACCTCTGAACAGTCCTGAACCTCAATGGCAAAGCACCGCTGAACAGGGCAAAGACCGCCATGGCAAAGCACCGCTGAACAGTCATGAACCTCAATGGCAAAGCACCGCTGAACAGGGCAAAGACCGCCATGGCAAAGCACCGCTGAACAGTCATGTACCTCAATGTCAAAGCACCGCTGAACAGGGCAAAGACCGCCATGGCAAAGCACCGCTGAACAGTCATGAATCTCAATGGCAAAGCACCGCTGAACAGGGCAAAGACCGCCATGGCAAAGCACCGCTGAACAGGGCAAAGACCGCCATGTCAAAGCACCGCTGAACAGGGCAAAGACCGCCATGGTAAAGCACCGCTGAACAGGGCATGCACCGTGTAGGAATGAATGGACCGCCACATCAGGCATCCTTATCCCATGTGCAGCTGGGACAGTGACAGGACAGGAACTTTCACGGGGAGACGCATCCAGTCTGGGCACCAGTCCCCCTCCAGAACAAGTGGAGACCTGCAACCCACCCACTGTAGAGACTTGATAGACTGTGGCTTTGCACTCCCCAGGATGGCACAGTGGGCAAACCACCCACTGTATAGACTTGAGAGACTTTGGCTTTGCACTCCCCAGGATGGCACAGTGGGCAAACCACCCACTGTAGAGACTTGAGAGACTGTGGCTTTGCACTCCCCAGGGTGGCACAGTGGGCAAACCACCCACTGTATAGACTTGAGAGACTGTGGCTTTGCACTCCCCAGGATGGCACAGTGGGCAAACCACCCACTGTAGAGACTTGAGAGACTGTGGCTTTGCACTCCCCAGGATACATCAATGGGCAAGGAGCCCCCTCGTGGATCTGGCTTCACATTCATCTGGCTGAGTTGCCCCCCCTTCCCTTCCCCCTGAGGTGCCTGTTTTATTTCTATCTGATGCCCCGGCAGTGTTCTCTCCGATTTTGGTCAGGTATCTATTGTGGGCCTCGCCCATGCATTTTTGGACTGTTGGTGCACGGACATGTTGTGTACATATCTGCACTACTTCTTGTATTGTATATATAATTATGAGTGATTTAGACATATATATCTGTATATTTTTGTATGACATGTATATTGGCACATTACAATGTTTGACCGAAATTCACTTTGTCTTTGGATTCTTCCGGGGGGATTGTGGGTTGTTAATGTGATATTTTTGACTGCATTGGTGTGTATGTTGTAATATGCGAGGGTGGGGGTGTTTGGTGGGTTTCCCCCTAACTTTTGCCTCCCCCCACCCCGTGTCATAGGTGCAGTACTCACCGGTATCTTCTGCGCCTACTTCGCTGTTGGTCGTAAAGGAGCAGAAAGACAAGGGCAGGTAGTATTTGGAGTTCGGGGTCCATGGAGTCGTCGTTCCTCGTGGGATATGTTAAGGTGAGCGTTTTCCCATAGCACAAGCTGTTTCCGCTGTGTTTTTATCCACGGTGAATCCGCCACGGAAAAGGTGGCGGATTGGCGGGTTGTAATAGTGTGGGCGGTACATTGTCTCCCGCCTGTCTGTTGGCGGTGACCGCCGCACTGCTTGTCTGTATCGCCGTGGTGGGCGGTGTGCTAAAGTGGCTGTCTTTGTTGGTGGTTTCCGCCACGGTCATAATTCCCTTTTTTTGTCCGTCGGCCTGTTTGCGGTATTACCGCACCTTTTACACCGTCCGCCAGGGTCGTAATGACCCCCATAATCTTTTGGATATTAAGTAGGGGAAATCTGCTCACTACTGCTCCCTTATTTAGGGCTTTCAGATTGACAGAAAAATAGACATTGCCATACGATTTTTGTGCAAACTACTATGGGTGCCAATTATTCTGTGACCTCTACTGGTTATAGAACATGTTCTGCAGGGTTTCTCAAGCTAATTTCTCACAGCATCTTGTACACTGAGTGGCCACATTTTCACTTTTGAAACAAAAGGAAATGCCCCTTTCCTGTTATCATTTCTTCAAAACAATTCAGGTAATTGTTTTTCAAATGATAAGTGAGAATGCATTGTGGTTGTGCATTAGGATATACATACCAGGGGTGTGGAATTCCTATAGCCTGATGCCCAGTACATTTTGTTTGACGTCAAGGACAACAAGATTTCATGGGACAAGTAGGCCCAACCCGTGCAGCACAAACCGTTTGGCTGCCAGTTCACAGTACCACATTATGGAGCATGGAATGGATTCTCTGCAGTTGACGTAATATTTGTGCCCCTATGCTGTTGCTGTTTGAACTTGTATTTAAGGTTCATTAATGCAAAGCTCTTATTATTAGACTGAGCACTCTAAATAAATTATAAGCTCGAATTGCACTACTGACTGTGGATCCAGTAAAAAAAACATAAATGTGTACACACATTTGCAAAGTTTAACAATGTGAGGCTATATATAATGCTCACAGAATGCTCTCTGATGAAATGCAAATATGTGCAGAAGTTTGAAAGAAAGACTGATAATTCTTTGCTTTCAGAATAAAATGTTCACAAACAAATGCAACGCAGAAATGTTTTTTTGCTAAACTACTGTGAAATTCTAGGTACCATTTCTTTGAAGCATCATTTAGTAAAATGTATTGATGCATGCTAGTATTTCAAAAATATGTTCATAACAGAAAATCAGTGTAATCAGTGTCAACAACATTATGGAAAACATGAAAATAAACAAGCACTGGCAAAGCCAATAGGTCCAACATTGGTGGTCAGTATGTAGGTTTTGTCAATGTGTGTTCTGTTTTGGCCTAGCTTTTGTAAAATCTTATTGTTGTGAGAGTTGCTTATTGCTCACCATTGTAATAAACATTGGCAAAAAGCAAAAATATGTTTTGGTCTCAAAAAGCACACAATAACACAATAGGTCCTGGGAGTGAACAAAACTTCTTTGTGTGCCGATATGCTCTTTGTGAATGAGCAGATTGCTATCACCCACAGAGAAGCTAGCCAATAGATGCATAGAGAGAGAAATAGAGTTTTAGTAAAAATAAAAGGTCTTGGTTAACCCCAGACCTAAATTAGTGGCCAATCACAAAAGTGCACCGATGGTATATGTCTTTGTATTAGAGCAGATTAACATATTTTATGAACTCACAAGAATTTACAAAAGTAGAACAGAAAATTGTACTCCTAGAAACTATTTGTGAACTGTATTTTTGCAGGAGCAAAAATTCATGGGTAGATTTACTCATGAAAAGCTGTTGAGTGTTTGCAAGTTCACTTTCCCTCAACCACATTTTTCCCAACCACGAAAAAAGCTTTACTTCTGCCCTTGTCAGCAGTAAATTTCCAAACATGTTAGTAACTAGGTTTGCACAGACTCAAAAGGGCATTTCAATCTTGGAATTATTGCTTACCGCTAGCTTTAGCCCCAGTATGTAGATCTGCAGAAAGGTGGCAAAAGGAGGAAATTGCTAGTATTGAAGCCATACAATAGTATTAGTCATGGCATAAACAGAGAGGCTATTATCAGAGGTCTTGTATAATGAAATCGCTGCCATAATTTGTCGCTGCTCTAAATGGCACCAAAAGGACAAGTAGATTTTTTGATAGGACAAGAAGATTTAGGAAGCAACATGTCCCATGGATGAGTAGATATATTACTACATTTCACATCCTTGCATACTTTCCAGTCCTTTTGTACTGGCCATCCTAAGATATTGTCATCTTTTACTAAACCTTTGTAGCAGCATAGCTGCTTTAGTTCTCCACTTTTGTCTCTAAATAACCCTTCATCTTTATAGGTTGCCCCCATACCTGGGTGTACATATATAGGCCCTCATTATGACATTGGCGGCAAGTCCCGCTTACCGCCATGCCGACTGCCGCCAGCATACCGCGACCTCGGCGGTATACCGCTACCCATATTATGACCCACACATAGCAATCCATCACTATGGGGGTTATTACAACTTTGGAGGAGGTGTTAATCCGTCCCAAAAGTGACGGTAAAGTGACGGATATACCACCAGCCATATTACGAGTTCCATAGGATATAATGGACTCGTAATACGGCTGGTGGTATGTCCGTCACTTTACCGTCACTTTTGAGACGGATTAACACCTCCTCCAAAGTTGTAATAACCCCCTATACGTACACAAACACGAGTCCTCCACAACAAAGGTTAGTGATTAACTGGCGGTAGCAAAACCCACACCGTTATGCCAAGAGAACTACATCCACAGCATTATGACCCACGAATCACCGCGGCGGACATTCAACCACGGTAAACCACTGGCGGTACATACCACCGCGCTCAAAATACACCTACACATACAAGACAACACCACATTGGATAATTCAAACTACACACACCTGGCACTCATACGCACACCACACCCACACACCCACACCACTATAAAACACCCACTCACACCACCCACATTCCTTTACGACTCAAAAAATTGACAACTGACAGAGAGATACACACCAAGAGCTCCCACAGAACAAGAGCCACAGAACACCATCACCCATACACCATCCACGTACCTCACACCACACACCCAACACATCACCTCACTCACACCACACACACTACACCCATGGCACCACAAAGACACCCCAGGTTCTCAGAGGAGGAGCTAAGGGTCATGGTGGAGGAAATCATCCGGGTACAGCCACACCAATCGTGGACAGGGTCAACGCCGTGGGATAGCACCCCAGAACAAGGGATGACATCAGGAAGAGGTGGAACGACCTACAGGGGAAGGTGCATTCCGTGGTTACAAGACACCAGATAGCTGTACAGAGGACTGGCGGTGGACCCCCACCTCCTCCCTCACATCTTACAACATGGGTGGAGCAAGTCTTGGCAATACTGCGTCCTGAGTGCCTGGCAGGAGTAGCAGGAGACTGGAGTCTGGTAAGTCAACTCTCTATTACTATCACCCCCCTTCCTGCATGCCATCACATACCCCCACCCTCACCCTCACTCCCATCACTCCACCACCTCCCACACACCCCACCATCGAAAACCACCCATCCAAGTACCCAGCACTGCATGCACCACCAATGCATGGACACCACTCACAGACCTGCATGGACACCCATCACCACAGCATGCACACTAGAGAGCGTCACCTAGCCCACAAAATAATTACTCATGCAAGGCAAAGCTCACAGGGCACTCACAACCATACAGGGAAACACACCCATGCACAAGATGTCACACGCAGAAACAATAACACTGCATTTACATCCCCACAGGTCCCACACCCAACGTCACCGGAGAGGAGGTGCCAGCAACATCCAGTCCACCCCCAGAAGAGGCCCACAGTGATGACAACAGCTCTGCTCGTCTGGATCTGGATGACCAAGCTGGCCCATCAGGGACCTCCGGACAGTCGGTTACCCAGCCACAGTCCCATATCACCACAGAGCCTCTCTCCTCAGGAAACACCAGCACAGCACCCACCCAGCGGGCCCATATCCCCAGGACACATCAACCAGCAGTGTGTCTACCACAACAGGGACCCCAGGGAGCCCCACAAACACAGGACGATCAGGGACCTGGGTCAGTGGCAGTGGGCACACGGTTCAGGGGACAGAGGCACAGGATAACAGGAAAGCTGGGAGGACTGCCGTGCGACATGGGGAGGACAGCCCAGGGAAGCGACTCTCCACGAGGCACTCACCAACATCATGGGAGCATACCACCATTCCCAGGAGACGATGGGCCAGATACTAGACAAGATGTGGGAGACCCAGTTGCTGCAGGAGGGACAATACCTGGGGATCAGGGAGGACCTGAGGGACATCCACACCACCCTGGTCACCATTGCAGGGGGGCTGGCAGACATGTCCAACACCATGAGGGAGGCAGTGGCACCCAAACGGGCCCCTGATACTAGCCACACCGATGAACAGCCCTCCACCTCCACTGAAGCTAGTGGACAGGAGGCCCCGCCACATGAACAACAGGCCACCAGCACCCCTCCACCTGCAGAAGGTGAACCACCCTGCAAACGGTCCCTGCGGTCAAGGCAGAAGCCAGCAGAAGCCAGAGAACATTGCCAAGAACACCGCCAGGTAATAAGACTCTCCTGAATGTCACCTTTGTGTCCCACTCTGTCACCCTGTCCACCTTGAACTGCCATTGGTCCACTTCCTATGCCCCCTTGGACAATGCACCTGTGATACAAATAGACTGGGCTCTATCTTGGACATTCCTCCACCATCACCCCAGCCCATTGCACATCCCCCTTATATTTTCAGCAAATAAATAAACACCACTTTAAAAAATACAAGTATGTAGTATGTCAAATGATTTAAGTATGTATTCCTTTAACAATCTGTAGACATTGCAAGTAGACTGTACAGTAATGTATACATAGCTATGACCTGTATTGTGCTGCAGTCAATACACCAGGAGCCAGAGTAGGGCACAAATATCTGTGAATATACATGTCAAAGGGTACAGTGAGTGGCCATAGTAGTGGGAACAGCAGCCTGCCAGTGAAAATTTACAACACAAAACTGCAATGGAATATGAAGTTACAGTGTCTTACCTGTGTGTCACTGGAAGTACTGTTAAATGATAGATGTTCTGTTGTCCACATCCTCATCCTCCTCTTCGTCATTGTCCACAGGCTCTACCGCTGTCACACGCCCATCTCCAGCCTCATCCTCCTGCAGAAAAGGCACCTGGCGTCTGAAGGCAAGGTTGTGCAACATGCAGCATGCCATGATGACCTGGCACACCTTCTTGGGTGAGTAGCACATCCACCTGTTAGATGAAGGCACCGAAACCTGGCCTTCAGGAGTCCAAAGGTTCGCTCTATAATTCGTATTGTTCGCCCATGTGCCTAATTGTAACGTTCCTCTGCCCTTGTCCTGGGATTCCTGACTGGGGTCAGTAGCCATGATAGGTTGGGGTAACCAGAATCACTTGTAAATATCGAGGGATACCTGTTAGCCAGACATTCCCCCTTAGGGCCAACCCCACACCCATGTACCAACATATACTGGGTGGGGACCATGGGCACACCTATTAGCCACACCCGGTGCCTCTGGAAGTGAGCCATCACATATGGGATGCTGCTATTCCTCAAGATATAGGCATCATGCACAAACCCAGGATACTTTGCATTCACATGGGAGATGTACTGGTCCGCCAGGCACACTGTCTGCACATTCATAGAGTGAAAGCTCTTTCGATTTCTGAACACCTGTTCATTTCTCTGAGGGGGAACAAAGGCAATATGTGTACCATCAATTGCCCCAACAATGTTGGGGATATGTCCTATTGTCCACTGTCACTTGGAAGGAGCCACTCACCAAGAAATGGAGCACTGATAGGACTTGCACAAGAGGGGGGATGCCAGTGGGCTGACGGATATCTACGATCAGGTCTGGCTCCAATTAGGCACACAGCTCTTAGATTGTGGCCCTATCAAGTCTGTAGGTGAGGTTAATGTGCCTGTCCTCCATTGTTGCCAAGTCCACCAGGGCCTGTACATGGGGGGATGTCTCCATCCCCTATTCATCCTCAGCGGTTGTACTCCAGGGCGAAAAACGACGAGCATCTGCTCAGTTCTTAACATTTCCTCAATGTACAATGCATTGCATGTTATGACAGAAACAGTATCTTTATGTTTATTTCCAAAATGTGCTTATGTCGGCTGAGACGCAGTTAGGTGCCATGGCCTGCTCCCCCATGAAATGGCGGACGCCTGTCCTGTGTGGAGGGACAGGTGGAAATGAGGTAATGCCGTTGATGTTGTGCGCAGTTGCGGGAGGCGGGAGCCGCGGACTTGGCCGCCATTTTCTATCTGTTCACTTACTTGCTATCTGACCTTCAACAAGAGAGGACCTACACTGCAAGTGCTGCTGTGACCTGTGTCTAGAAGCAACCATGGCTCGAGTCACTGGGGAAAGGGCCCCTTCCTTCACCGCTGCAGAGCTGGAGAAACTGGTGGATGGTGTCCTACCCCCGTACCGATTGCTTTATGGGCCTCAAGACCAACAGGTGAGTACACTGTAGGCATGATGCATTGGGCACGAATGCATGGTGTGATGTGTGTGAAGGCCTTGTGTAAGGGGGGTGGTGAAGGGGTCCTGGGCAGCGTGCAGCATGTATGGTGGACAATGTATGTGCGTAAGGGGATGGGAGGGATATGGGGGGCCATGGGTGTAACAGGCCGGACGGTATGACTGATCCCTTTTTTCATTTTCATTTTTCTGCAGGTCAGCCATCAGGAAAAGGGTATATGGCGTGCCATCGCCAAGGACGTGCAGACCCTGGGGGTCTGCGGCAGGTGCAGCACCCACTGTTAGAAACAGTGGGAGGACCTGAGATGCTGGGAAAGGAAGACGGCGGAGGCCCAGCTGGGGATGGCCTCCCAACAAGGAAGGGATGCCCATCAAACCCTGACCCCCCTGATGTTCCGCATACTGGCGGTGGACTATCCGGAGCTGGATGGGAGCTTGAGGGCATCACAGCAGCCACAAGGGGGTGAGTACAGTTTCAAAATCTGTGAATTGCGTGTGGTGGGGTGGTCTGTGGGTCAGGGATGTGGGCCTGTGGGTGTCCCTAGGCCAGGCCGGACATTGCAGGGTAGGTTCCATGTTGGGCAGGTGCTGATGCATTCCACCCATAAACATGCTAGTGGGCATCTACTACTGGGCAGGGATCTGAGGGTCTCAGGTATGCTGCTATTGGCGTTAGGTATTACTGTCCATGGCCAGGTGACTAACATTGTGGGTGGTAGTGCATCGCATAGTGCGTAGGGCTATCCCCTGTGTGTTATGTACGCCAACGGTGGTGTTGTTGCTGGCATTGACCAAGTGTATCCTCTGTCTCTACCCCCCACCTTTTGTTTTGTCACCTTGTCCTTCTGTGCATTAGCATCATCTGGCGGAGGAGCAGAGGCACCGGCGAAGGAGGGAGCTGCATCCCACATGGCCCTAGAGGCTGAATCCACCGACTGTGAGGGCACCAGTGGGATGGAGGGCGCGAGGAACACCACGGCAGAGACAGGAGGGGACAGTTCTGACAGTGATACCTCCTCCGATGGAAGCTCCCTGCTTGTGGCAGACAGCTCTGTGGCCACCCCAAGTACAGGTACAGCTGCCACCCCATACTAGCACCGCCCTCCCAGCAGCCCCTCAGCGAGTTTCCAGTGCTCGCTCACCCAGGAGGGTGGTGTAGGAAAGTACCATCTTGCCTGGCATGTTACCCCCATTTTTACTGTATATATGTTTGTTTTTGCCTGTGTCACTGGAATTCTGCTAGCCAGGACCCCAGTGCTCATAAAGTGTGCCCTGTATGTGTTCCCTGTGTGGTGCCTAACTGTATCACTGAGGCTCTGCTAACCAGAACCTCAGTGTTTATGCTCTCTCTGCTTTTAAAATTGTCACTCCAGGTTAGTGACTAATTTTACCAATTCTGATTGGCACCCTGGAAAACCCTTATAATTCCCTAGTATTTGGTACCTAGGTACCCTGGTTATTGGGGTTCCAGGAGATCCCTATGGGCTGCAGCATTTCTTTTGCTACCCATAGGGAGCTCAGACAATTCTTACACAGGACTGCCACTGCAGCCTGAGTGAAATAACGTCAACGTTATTTCACAGCCATTTACCACTGCACTTAAGTAACTTATAAGTCACCTATATGTCTAACCTTCACTTAGTGAAGGTTAGGTGCAAAGTTACTTAGTGTGAGGGCACCCTGGCACTTGCCAAGGTGCCCCCATATTGTTCAGGGCAATTTCCCCAGACTTTGAGAGTGCGGGGACACCATTACACGCGTGCACTACATATAGGTCCATACCTATATGTAGCATCACAATGGTAACTCCGAACATGGCCATGTAATATGTCTAAGATCATGGAATTGTTACCCCAATACCATTCTGGTATTGGGGGGACAATTCCATGCATCCCCGGGTCTCCAGCATAGAGCCCGGGTACTGCCAAACTAACTTTCCGGGGTTTTCTCTGCAGCTACTGTAGGAAAGTACCATCTTGCCTGGCATGTTACCCCCATTTTTCACTGTATATATGTTGTTTTAGTTGTATGTGTCACTGGGACCCTGGTAACCCAGGGCCCCAGTGCTCATAAGTGTGCCTGAATGTGTTACCTGTGTAGTGACTAACTGTCTCACTGAGGCTCTGCTAACCAGAACCTCAGTGGTTATGCTCTCTCATTTCTTTCCAAATTGTCACTAACAGGCTAGTGACTATTTTTACCAATTTACATTGGCTTACTGGAACACCCTTATAATTCCCTGGTATATGGTACTGAGGTACCCAGGGTATTGGGGTTCCAGGAGATCCCTATGGGCTGCAGCATTTCTTTTGCCACCCATAGGGAGCTCTGACAATTCTTACACAGGCCTGCCACTGCAGCCTGAGTGAAATAACGTCCACGTTATTTCACAGCCATTTTACACTGCACTTAAGTAACTTATAAGTCACCTATATGTCTAACCTTTACCTGGTAAAGGTTAGGTGCAAAGTTACTTAGTGTGAGGGCACCCTGGCACTAGCCAAGGTGCCCCCACATTGTTCAGAGCCAATTCCCTGAACTTTGTGAGTGCGGGGACACCATTACACGCGTGCACTACATATAGGTCACTACCTATATGTAGCTTCACAATGGTAACTCCGAATATGGCCATGTAACATGTCTATGATCATGGAATTGCCCCCTCTATGCCATCCTGGCATAGTTGGCACAATCCCATGATCCCAGTGGTCTGTAGCACAGACCCTGGTACTGCCAAACTGCCCTTCCTGGGGTTTCACTGCAGCTGCTGCTGCTGCCAACCCCTCAGACAGGCATCTGCCCTCCTGGGGTCCAGCCAGGCCTGGCCCAGGATGGCAGAACAAAGAACTTCCTCTGAGAGAGGGTGTGACACCCTCTCCCTTTGGAAAATGGTGTGAAGGCAGGGGAGGAGTAGCCTCCCCCAGCCTCTGGAAATGCTTTGTTGGGCACAGATGTGCCCAATTCTGCATAAGCCAGTCTACACCGGTTCAGGGGACCCCTTAGCCCTGCTCTGGCGCGAAACTGGACAAAGGAAAGGGGAGTGACCACTCCCCTGACCTGCACCTCCCCTGGGAGGTGTCCAGAGCTCCTCCAGTGTGCTCCAGACCTCTGCCATCTTGGAAACAGAGGTGCTGCTGGCACACTGGACTGCTCTGAGTGGCCAGTGCCACCAGGTGACGTCAGAGACTCCTTCTGATAGGCTCCTTCAGGTGTTAGTAGCCTATCCTCTCTCCTAAGTAGCCAAACCCTCTTTTCTGGCAATTTAGGGTCTCTGTCTCTGGGGAAACTTTAGATAACGAATGCACGAGCTCAGCCGAGTTCCTCTGCATCTCTCTCTTCACCTTCTGATAAGGAATCGACTGCTGACCGCGCTGGAAGCCTGCAAACCTGCAACATAGTAGCAAAGACGACTACTGCAACTCTGTAACACTGATCCTGCCGCCTTCTCAACTGTTTTCCTGCTTGTGCATGATGTGGGGGTAGTCTGCCTCCTCTCTGCACCAGAAGCTCCGAAGAAATCTCCCGTGGGTCGACGGAATCTTCCCCCTGCAACCGCAGGCACCAAAAAGCTGCATCACCGGTCCCTTGGGTCTCCTCTCAGCACGACGAGCGAGGTCCCTTGAGTCCAGCAACTCTGTCCAAGTGACCGCCACAGTCCAGTGACTCTTCAGCCCAAGTTTGGTGGAGGTAAGTCCTTGCCTCACCTCGCTGGGAACCGCGACTTTGCAGCTACTCCGGCCCCTGTGCACTTCCGGCGGAAATCCTTTGTGCACAGCCAAGCCTGGGTCCACGGCACTCTAACCTGCATTGCACGACTTTCTAAGTTGGTCTTCGGCGACGTGGGACTCCTTTGTGCAACTTCGGCGAGCACCGTTTCACGCATCCTTGTAGTGCCTGTTTCTGGCACTTCTCCGGGTGCTACCTGCTTTAGAGAGGGCTCCTTGTCTTGCTCGACGTCCCTTCTCTCTGTTGGTCCAATTTGCGACCTCCTGGTCCCTCCTGGGCCTCAGCAGCGTCCAAAAACGCTAACCACACGATTTGCAGCTAGCAAGGCTTGTTGGCATTCTTTCGGCGGGAAAACACTTCTGCACGACTCTCCACGGCGAGAGGGATTTGTCCACCAAAGGGGAAGTCTCTAGCCCTTTTCGTTTCTGCAGAAACCTCAGCTTCTTCCGTCCAGTCAAAGCTTCTTTGCACCCGCAGCTGGCATTTCCTGGGCATCTGCCCATCTCCGACTTGCTTGTGACTTTTGGACTTGGTCCCCTTGTTCCACAGGTACCCTAGATTGGAAATCCACAGTTGTTGCATTGCTGGTTTGTGTCTTTCCTGCATTATTCCTCTAACACGACTTCTTTGTCCTTAGGGGAACTTTAGTGTACTTTGCACTCACTTTTCAGGGTCTTGGGGAGGGTTATTTTTCTAACTCTCACTATTTTCTAATAGTCCCAGCGACCCTCTACAAGGTCACATAGGTTTGGGGTCCATTCGTGGTTCGCATTCCACTTTTGGAGTATATGGTTTGTGTTGCCCCTATCCCTATGTTTCCCCATTGCATCCTATTGTAACTATACATTGTTTGCACTGTTTTCTAAGACTATACTGCATATTTTTGCTATTGTGTATATATATCTTGTGTATATTTCCTATCCTCTCACTGAGGGTACACTCTAAGATACTTTGGCATATTGTCATAAAAATAAAGTACCTTTATTTTTAGTATAACTGTGTATTGTGTTTTCTTATGATATTGTGCATATGACACTAAGTGGTACTGTAGTAGCTTCACACGTCTCCTAGTTCAGCCTAAGCTGCTCTGCTAAGCTACCATTATCTATCAGCCTAGGCTGCTAGACACCCTATACACTAATAAGGGATAACTGGGCCTGGTGCAAGGTGCAAGTACCCCTTGGTACTCACTACAAGCCAGTCCAGCCTCCTACATTGGTTGTGCAGTGGTGGGATAAGTGCTTTGAGACTACTTACCACTCTTGTCATTGTACTTTTCATAAGAGAAAAATATACAAAACAAGGTCAGTGTATATACACATAGCCAAAAAGTTTTGCATTTCCTCTTTTCACTCTTTTCTAAGTGCTGAAAAGTACTTCTAACTTTCTAAAAAGTTCTAAAAAGTTTAAAAAGTTTTTTTTCTCTGTCTTTCTAAAAGCTCTGACAAACTTTTTATCTTTTACTATCACTTTAACTCTCTCTAAAAATGTCTGGCACAGGCCAAAATGTTGATCTGTCCAAACTTGCATATGATCACCTTAGCTGGAAAGGAGCAAGGAATCTCTGCATAGAGAGAGGTTTGAGTGTAGGGAAGAATCCTTCCTTAGAACTGTTAATTAACATGCTTAGAGTACAGGATAAGGCCATAAGTGCCCAATCTGTTGAAAAAGTAGCTAATGGTTCTCAATCTGATCCAGGGACTCCCCCAGGAAAAGATTCAGGAAAGAAACTTCCTAGCCTGCCCATTACTAGACAGTCTAGCATAGTTGGTAATGATGATGAGCCACACCATATAAATAGTGTTGTCTCACATCATAGCAAAAGCATTTATTCTCACCATACTGGTAGTGATGTTTCTGTTAGCCAAGCTGTTAGGGTGGCTTCTGTAAGGGACAGGTCTCCTTCTGTCCATTCTCACCATACTTCTGTTTCAAGGCATGTCCCTCCCACCCACCCTGATGACAGATTGTTAGAAAGGGAGCTCAATAGATTGAGAGTGGAACAAACCAGACTGAAGCTCAAGAAGCAACAGCTGGATTTGGATAGACAGACTTTAGAAGTAGAGAAGGAGAGACAGAAACTGGGTTTAGAAACCCATGGTGGCAGCAGCAGTATTCCCCATAGTCATCCTGCAAAAGAGCATGATTCCAGGAATCTGCATAAGATAGTTCCCCCTTACAAGGAGGGGGATGACATTAACAAGTGGTTTGCTGCACTTGAGAGGGCCTGTGTTGTACAGGATGTCCCTCAAAGGCAGTGGGCTGCTATCCTATGGCTATCATTTAGTGGAAAAGGTAGGGATAGGCTCCTTACTGTGAAAGAAAATGATGCTAATAATTTCCAAGTTCTTAAGAATGCACTCCTGGATGGTTATGGCTTAACCACTGAACAGTACAGGATAAAGTTCAGAGAAACCAAAAAGGAGTCTTCACAAGACTGGGTTGATTTCATTGACCATTCAGTGAAGGCCTTGGAGGGGTTGTTACATGGCAGTAAAGTTACTGATTATGACAGCCTGTATAACTTGATCCTGAGAGAGCATATTCTTAATAATTGTGTGTCTGATTTGTTGCACCAGTACTTGGTGGACTCTGATCTGACCTCTCCCCAAGAATTGGGAAAGAAGGCAGACAAATGGGTCAGAACAAGGGTGAACAGAAAAGTTCATACAGGGGGTGACAAAGATGGCAACAAAAAGAAGGATGGTAAGTCTTCTGACAAGGGTGGGGACAAATCTAAAAATGAGTCTTCATCAGGCCCACAAAAACACTCTGGTGGGGGTGGTGGGCCCAAATCCTCTTTTAATCAGAACAAGGAAAAGAAACCATGGTGCTATTTATGTAAAATAAAAGGCCATTGGACAACAGATCCCAGTTGTCCAAAGAAAGGCACCAATGCTCCTACCACTACAACCCCTACTGCTACCCCTAGTGTCCCTACTAATAGCAGTGGTGGTGGGAGCAAACCTACTAATAGCCAATCCAAGGGAGTAGCTGGGCTCACTATTGGTAACTTAGTTGGGGTTGGCCTTGTTAGGGAGGCCACAGAGGCTGTGTTAGTCTCTGAGGGGGCTATTGATTTAGCCACCTTAGTTGCGTGTCCCCTTAATATGGATAAGTACAAGCAACTACCCCTAATAAATGGTGTTGAGGTTCAGGCCTACAGGGACACTGGTGCCAGTGTGACTATGGTCATCGAGAAACTGGTCCACCCTGAACAACCCCTACTTGGTCACCAGTACCAAGTAACCGATGCTCACAACAACACACTTAGCCACCCCATGGCTGTTGTTAATCTCAACTGGGGGGGGGGGGTTACTGGGCCAAAGAAAGTTGTGGTAGCTTCAGATTTACCTGTAGACTGTCTATTAGGGAATGATTTGGAGACATCAGCTTGGTCAGATGTGGAGTTGGAGGCCCATGCAGCAATGCTGGGCATCCCAGGGCATATTTTTGCTTTGACAAGGGCTCAGGCCAAAAAGCAAAAAGGACAGGGAAGCTTGGATCCTGGAACAATGGACCAAGTGCTCCCTAAAGCTAGGGCTAGTAGAAGCAAACCACTTCCTACTATCCCTCCCTCTACAGTGGATTCTACTTCTGAGGAAGAAGAATTCCCTCCCTGTGCAGAACCTACACCAGAGGAGCTGGAAGCAGACACTGCTGAGCTTTTGGGTGAAGGGGGGCCTGCCAGAGAGGAGCTGAGTGTGGCACAGCAAACCTGTCCCACATTAGAGGGTCTCAGACAGCAAGCTGTCAAACAGGCTAATGGGGATGTCAGTGACTCTCACAGAGTTTACTGGGAGGACAACCTCTTGTACACTGAGCATAGGGATCCTAAACCTGGAGCTGCCAGGAGATTAGTGATTCCTCAGGAGTACAGAAAGTTCCTCCTAACCCTGGCACATGACATTCCCCTAGCTGGGCACCTGGGTCAAATGAAAACTTGGGACAGACTGGTTCCATTGTTTCATTGGCCTAGGATGTCTGAGGACACAAAGGAATTTTGTAAGTCCTGTGAAACCTGTCAAGCCAGTGGCAAGACAGGTGGCACCCCAAAGGCACCCCGTATTCCACTGCCTGTGGTTGGGGTTCCCTTTGAAAGGGTAGGGGTTGACATAGTTGGCCCCCTTGACCCTCCTACTGCTTCAGGCAATAGGTTTATCTTGGTGGTAGTGGACCATGCCACAAGATCTCCTGAAGCTATTCCTTTAAGGACCACTACAGCACCTGCAGTGGCAAAGGCCCTCCTGGGAATATTTTCCAGGGTGGGCTTCCCAAAGGAAGTGGTATCAGACAGGGGAAGCAATTTCATGTCTGCATACTTAAAGGCCATGTGGAAGGAGTGTGGTGTAACGTACAAGTTCACAACACCCTATCATCCACAAACAAATGGACTGGTGGAGAGATTTAATAAAACTCTCAAAGGCATGATTATGGGTCTCCCTGAAAAACTCCGCAGGAGATGGGATATCCTTCTACCATGCCTCCTTTTTGCCTACAGGGAGGTACCCCAGAAAGGAGTGGGCTTCAGCCCCTTTGAACTTCTTTTTGGACACCCTGTTAGGGGTCCACTCACACTTGTAAAGGAGGGTTGGGAACAACCTTTAAAAGCTCCTAAGCAGGATATTGTGGATTATGTACTTGGCCTCAGATCAAGGATGGCTGAGTACATGAAAAAGGCCAGTAAAAACCTTCAGGCCAGCCAAGAGCTCCAGAAGCAATGGCATGATCAGAAGGCTGTTTTGGTTCAGTACCAACCAGGGCAGAAAGTGTGGGTCTTGGAGCCTGTGGCCCCAAGAGCACTCCAAGATAAATGGAGTGGTCCCCACACAATTGTTGAAAAGAAGGGAGAAGTCACCTATTTAGTTGACTTAGGCACTGCCAGGAGTCCCCTTAGGGTGCTCCATGTCAACCGCCTGAAACCCTACTATGACAGGGCTGATCTCACCCTGCTCATGGCAACTGATGAGGGACAGGAAGAAGACAGTGATCCTCTACCTGATCTCTTCTCTTCCACAGAACAAGATGCTCTTGTGGAAGGTGTAGTTTTGGCTGATTGTCTTAATGCTGAGCAGAAAGATAATTGCATAAATCTCCTAGATCAATTCTCTGAACTCTTCTCTACTGTGCCAGGTACCACTTCTTGGTGTGAGCACACTATAGATACTGGAGACAGTTTACCTGTCAAAAGTAAGATCTATAGGCAGCCTGACCATGTAAGGGACTGCATAAAGCAAGAGGTCCAGAAAATGTTAGAACTAGGAGTGGTTGAGCACTCTGACAGTCCATGGGCTTCTCCTGTGGTACTGGTACCAAAACCCCATTCCAAAGATGGAAAGAAGGAAATGCGGTTTTGTGTAGACTATAGAGGTCTCAACTTGGTAACCAAAACTGATGCTCACCCTATACCCAGGGCAGATGAGCTCATAGATACACTGGCATCTGCCAAGTATCTAAGCACTTTTGACTTGACTGCAGGGTATTGGCAGATCAAATTGTCAGAAGATGCTAAACCTAAGACTGCATTTTCAACCATTGGAGGACATTACCAGTTTACTGTAATGCCTTTTGGTTTGAAAAATGCACCTGCCACTTTTCAGAGGTTGGTGAACACAGTCCTGCAAGGGCTGGAAGCTTTCAGTGCAGCATATTTGGACGATATAGCTGTCTTTAGCTCCAGCTGGGATGATCACCTGGTCCACCTATGGAAAGTTTTGGAGGCCCTGCAAAAGGCAGGCCTCACTATCAAGGCTTCAAAGTGCCAGATAGGGCAGGGTAAGGTGGTTTATCTGGGACACCTTGTTGGTGGGGAACAGATTGCACCACTTCAGGGGAAAATCCAAACAATTATTGATTGGGTTCCCCCTACCACTCAGACTCAGGTGAGAGCCTTCCTAGGCCTCACTGGGTATTACAGGAGGTTCATTAAGAACTATGGCTCCATTGCAGCCCCTCTTAATGACCTCACATCCAAGAAAATGCCTAAAAAGGTATTATGGACAGCAAACTGTCAGAAAGCTTTTGAGGAGCTGAAGCAGGCCATGTGCTCTGCACCTGTCCTGAAAAGCCCTTGTTACTCTAAAAAATTCTATGTCCAAACTGATGCATCTGAATTAGGAGTAGGGGCAGTCCTATCACAACTTAATTCTGAGGGCCAGGATCAACCTGTTGCTTTTATTAGTAGGAGGTTGACCCCTAGAGAAAAGCGTTGGTCTGCCTGAAGAAGTTGAGGCCATACCTGTTTGGCACTCACTTCATTGTTCAGACAGACCACAAACCTCTACTTTGGCTAAAACAAATGAAAGGTGAAAATCCTAAATTGTTGAGGTGGTCCATATCCCTACAGGGAATGGACTATACAGTGGAACATAGACCTGGGAGTAGCCACTCCAATGCAGATGGACTCTCCAGATATTTCCACTTAGACAATGAAGACTCATCAGGTCATGGCTAGTCTTATTGTCCTTCGTTTGGGGGGGGGTTGTGTAGGAAAGTACCATCTTGCCTGGCATGTTACCCCCATTTTTCACTGTATATATGTTGTTTTAGTTGTATGTGTCACTGGGACCCTGGTAACCCAGGGCCCCAGTGCTCATAAGTGTGCCTGAATTTGTTACCTGTGTAGTGACTAACTGTCTCACTGAGGCTCTGCTAACCAGAACCTCAGTGGTTATGCTCTCTCATTTCTTTCCAAATTGTCACTAACAGGCTAGTGACTATTTTTACCAATTTACATTGGCTTACTGGAACACCCTTATAATTCCCTAGTATATGGTACTGAGGTACCCAGGGTATTGGGGTTCCAGGAGATCCCTAAGGGCTGCAGCATTTCTTTTGCCACCCATAGGGAGCTCTGACAATTCTTACACAGGCCTGCCACTGCAGCCTGAGTGAAATAACGTCCACGTTATTTCACAGCCATTTTACACTGCACTTAAGTAACTTATAAGTCACCTATATGTCTAACCTTTACCTGGTAAAGGTTAGGTGCAAAGTTACTTAGTGTGAGGGCACCCTGGCACTAGCCAAGGTGCCCCCACATTGTTCAGAGCCAATTCCCTGAACTTTGTGAGTGCGGGGACACCATTACACGCGTGCACTACATATAGGTCACTACCTATATGTAGCTTCACAATGGTAACTCCGAATATGGCCATGTAACATGTCTATGATCATGGAATTGCCCCCTCTATGCCATCCTGGCATAGTTGGCACAATCCCATGATCCCAGTGGTCTGTAGCACAGACCCTGGTACTGCCAAACTGCCCTTCCTGGGGTTTCACTGCAGCTGCTGCTGCTGCCAACCCCTCAGACAGGCATCTGCCCTCCTGGGGTCCAGCCAGGCCTGGCCCAGGATGGCAGAACAAAGAACTTCCTCTGAGAGAGGGTGTGACACCCTCTCCCTTTGGAAAATGGTGTGAAGGCAGGGGAGGAGTAGCCTCCCCCAGCCTCTGGAAATGCTTTGTTGGGCACAGATGTGCCCAATTCTGCATAAGCCAGTCTACACCGGTTCAGGGGACCCCTTAGCCCTGCTCTGGCGCGAAACTGGACAAAGGAAAGGGGAGTGACCACTCCCCTGACCTGCACCTCCCCTGGGAGGTGTCCAGAGCTCCTCCAGTGTGCTCCAGACCTCTGCCATCTTGGAAACAGAGGTGCTGCTGGCACACTGGACTGCTCTGAGTGGCCAGTGCCACCAGGTGACGTCAGAGACTCCTTCTGATAGGCTCCTTCAGGTGTTAGTAGCCTATCCTCTCTCCTAAGTAGCCAAACCCTCTTTTCTGGCTATTTAGGGTCTCTGTCTCTGGGGAAACTTTAGATAACGAATGCACGAGCTCAGCCGAGTTCCTCTGCATCTCTCTCTTCACCTTCTGATAAGGAATCCACTGCTGACCGCGCTGGAAGCCTGCAAACCTGCAACATAGTAGCAAAGACGACTACTGCAACTCTGTAACGCTGATCCTGCCGCCTTCTCGACTGTTTTCCTGCTTGTGCATGCTGTGGGGGTAGTCTGCCTCCTCTCTGCACCAGAAGCTCCGAAGAAATCTCCTGTGGGTCGACGGAATCTTCCCCCTGCAACCGCAGGCACCAAAAAGCTGCATCACCGGTCCCTTGGGTCTCCTCTCAGCACAACGAGCGAGGTCCCTTGAGTCCAGCAACTCTGTCCAAGTGACCCCCACAGTCCAGTGACTCTTCAGCCCAAGTTTGGTGGAGGTAAGTCCTTGCCTCACCTCGCTGGGCTGCATTGCTGGGAACCGCGACTTTGCAGCTACTCCGGCCCCTGTGCACTTCCGGCGGAAATCCTTTGTGCACAGCCAAGCCTGGGTCCACGGCACTCTAACCTGCATTGCACGACTTTCTAAGTTGGTCTCCGGCGACGTGGGACTCCTTTGTGCAACTTCGGCGAGCACCGTTTCACGCATCCTCGTAGTGCCTGTTTCTGGCACTTCTCCGGATGCTACCTGTTTGAGAGAGGGCTCCTTGTCTTGCTCGACGTCCCCTCTCTCTGCTGGTCCAATTTGCGACCTCCTGGTCCCTCCTGGGCCTCAGCAGCGTCCAAAAACGCTAACCGCACGATTTGCAGCTAGCAAGGCTTGTTGGCGTTCTTTCGGCGGGAAAGCACTTCTGCACGACTCTCCACGGCGAGAGGGATTTGTCCACCAAAGGGGAAGTCTCTAGCCCTTTTCGTTTCTGCAGAAACCTCAGCTTCTTCCGTCCAGTCAAAGCTTCTTTGCACCCGCAGCTGGCATTTCCTGGGCATCTGCCCATCTCCGACTTGCTTGTGACTTTTGGACTTGGTCCCCTTGTTCCACAGGTACCCTAGATTGGAAATCCACAGTTGTTGCATTGCTGGTTTGTGTCTTTCCTGCATTATTCCTCTAACACGACTTCTTTGTCCTTAGGGGAACTTTAGTGTACTTTGCACTCACTTTTCAGGGTCTTGGGGAGGGTTATTTTTCTAACTCTCACTATTTTCTAATAGTCCCAGCGACCCTCTACAAGGTCACATAGGTTTGGGGTCCATTCGTGGTTCGCATTCCACTTTTGGAGTATATGGTTTGTGTTGCCCCTATCCCTATGTTTCCCCATTGCATCCTATTGTAACTATACATTGTTTGCACTGTTTTCTAAGACTATACTGCATATTTTTGCTATTGTGTATATATATCTTGTGTATATTTCCTATCCTCTCACTGAGGGTACACTCTAAGATACTTTGGCATATTGTCATAAAAATAAAGTACCTTTATTTTTAGTATAACTGTGTATTGTGTTTTCTTATGATATTGTGCATATGACACTAAGTGGTACTGTAGTAGCTTCACACGTCTCCTAGTTCAGCCTAAGCTGCTCTGCTAAGCTACCATTATCTATCAGCCTAGGCTGCTAGACACCCTATACACTAATAAGGGATAACTGGGCCTGGTGCAAGGTGCAAGTACCCCTTGGTACTCACTACAAGCCAGTCCAGCCTCCTACATTGGTTGTGCAGTGGTGGGATAAGTGCTTTGAGACTACTTACCACTCTTGTCATTGTACTTTTCATAAGAGAAAAATATACAAAACAAGGTCAGTGTATATACACATAGCCAAAAAGTTTTGCATTTCCTCTTTTCACTCTTTTCTAAGTGCTGAAAAGTACTTCTAACTTTCTAAAAAGTTCTAAAAAGTTTAAAAAGTTTTTTTTCTCTGTCTTTCTAAAAGCTCTGACAAACTTTTTATCTTTTACTATCACTTTAACTCTCTCTAAAAATGTCTGGCACAGGCCAAAATGTTGATCTGTCCAAACTTGCATATGATCACCTTAGCTGGAAAGGAGCAAGGAATCTCTGCATAGAGAGAGGTTTGAGTGTAGGGAAGAATCCTTCCTTAGAACTGTTAATTAACATGCTTAGAGTACAGGATAAGGCCATAAGTGCCCAATCTGTTGAAAAAGTAGCTAATGGTTCTCAATCTGATCCAGGGACTCCCCCAGGAAAAGATTCAGGAAAGAAACTTCCTAGCCTGCCCATTACTAGACAGTCTAGCATAGTTGGTAATGATGATGAGCCACACCATATAAATAGTGTTGTCTCACATCATAGCAAAAGCATTTATTCTCACCATACTGGTAGTGATGTTTCTGTTAGCCAAGCTGTTAGGGTGGCTTCTGTAAGGGACAGGTCTCCTTCTGTCCATTCTCACCATACTTCTGTTTCAAGGCATGTCCCTCCCACCCACCCTGATGACAGATTGTTAGAAAGGGAGCTCAATAGATTGAGAGTGGAACAAACCAGACTGAAGCTCAAGAAGCAACAGCTGGATTTGGATAGACAGACTTTAGAAGTAGAGAAGGAGATACAGAAACTGGGTTTAGAAACCCATGGTGGCAGCAGCAGTATTCCCCATAGTCATCCTGCAAAAGAGCATGATTCCAGGAATCTGCATAAGATAGTTCCCCCTTACAAGGAGGGGGATGACATTAACAAGTGGTTTGCTGCACTTGAGAGGGCCTGTGTTGTACAGGATGTCCCTCAAAGGCAGTGGGCTGCTATCCTATGGCTATCATTTAGTGGAAAAGGTAGGGATAGGCTCCTTACTGTGAAAGAAAATGATGCTAATAATTTCCAAGTTCTTAAGAATGCACTCCTGGATGGTTATGGCTTAACCACTGAACAGTACAGGATAAAGTTCAGAGAAACCAAAAAGGAGTCTTCACAAGACTGGGTTGATTTCATTGACCATTCAGTGAAGGCCTTGGAGGGGTGGTTACATGGCAGTAAAGTTACTGATTATGACAGCCTGTATAACTTGATCCTGAGAGAGCATATTCTTAATAATTGTGTGTCTGATTTGTTGCACCAGTACTTGGTGGACTCTGATCTGACCTCTCCCCAAGAATTGGGAAAGAAGGCAGACAAATGGGTCAGAACAAGGGTGAACAGAAAAGTTCATACAGGGGGTGACAAAGATGGCAACAAAAAGAAGGATGGTAAGTCTTCTGACAAGGGTGGGGACAAATCTAAAAATGAGTCTTCATCAGGCCCACAAAAACACTCTGGTGGGGGTGGTGGGCCCAAATCCTCTTTTAATCAGAACAAGGAAAAGAAACCATGGTGCTATTTATGTAAAATAAAAGGCCATTGGACAACAGATCCCAGTTGTCCAAAGAAAGGCACCAATGCTCCTACCACTACAACCCCTACTGCTACCCCTAGTGTCCCTACTAATAGCAGTGGTGGTGGGAGCAAACCTACTAATAGCCAATCCAAGGGAGTAGCTGGGCTCACTATTGGTAACTTAGTTGGGGTTGGCCTTGTTAGGGAGGCCACAGAGGCTGTGTTAGTCTCTGAGGGGGCTATTGATTTAGCCACCTTAGTTGCGTGTCCCCTTAATATGGATAAGTACAAGCAACTACCCCTAATAAATGGTGTTGAGGTTCAGGCCTACAGGGACACTGGTGCCAGTGTGACTATGGTCATCGAGAAACTGGTCCACCCTGAACAACCCCTACTTGGTCACCAGTACCAAGTAACCGATGCTCACAACAACACACTTAGCCACCCCATGGCTGTTGTTAATCTCAACTGGGGGGGGGGGTTACTGGGCCAAAGAAAGTTGTGGTAGCTTCAGATTTACCTGTAGACTGTCTATTAGGGAATGATTTGGAGACATCAGCTTGGTCAGATGTGGAGTTGGAGGCCCATGCAGCAATGCTGGGCATCCCAGGGCATATTTTTGCTTTGACAAGGGCTCAGGCCAAAAAGCAAAAAGGACAGGGAAGCTTGGATCCTGGAACAATGGACCAAGTGCTCCCTAAAGCTAGGGCTAGTAGAAGCAAACCACTTCCTACTATCCCTCCCTCTACAGTGGATTCTACTTCTGAGGAAGAAGAATTCCCTCCCTGTGCAGAACCTACACCAGAGGAGCTGGAAGCAGACACTGCTGAGCTTTTGGGTGAAGGGGGGCCTGCCAGAGAGGAGCTGAGTGTGGCACAGCAAACCTGTCCCACATTAGAGGGTCTCAGACAGCAAGCTGTCAAACAGGCTAATGGGGATGTCAGTGACTCTCACAGAGTTTACTGGGAGGACAACCTCTTGTACACTGAGCATAGGGATCCTAAACCTGGAGCTGCCAGGAGATTAGTGATTCCTCAGGAGTACAGAAAGTTCCTCCTAACCCTGGCACATGACATTCCCCTAGCTGGGCACCTGGGTCAAATGAAAACTTGGGACAGACTGGTTCCATTGTTTCATTGGCCTAGGATGTCTGAGGACACAAAGGAATTTTGTAAGTCCTGTGAAACCTGTCAAGCCAGTGGCAAGACAGGTGGCACCCCAAAGGCACCCCGTATTCCACTGCCTGTGGTTGGGGTTCCCTTTGAAAGGGTAGGGGTTGACATAGTTGGCCCCCTTGACCCTCCTACTGCTTCAGGCAATAGGTTTATCTTGGTGGTAGTGGACCATGCCACAAGATCTCCTGAAGCTATTCCTTTAAGGACCACTACAGCACCTGCAGTGGCAAAGGCCCTCCTGGGAATATTTTCCAGGGTGGGCTTCCCAAAGGAAGTGGTATCAGACAGGGGAAGCAATTTCATGTCTGCATACTTAAAGGCCATGTGGAAGGAGTGTGGTGTAACGTACAAGTTCACAACACCCTATCATCCACAAACAAATGGACTGGTGGAGAGATTTAATAAAACTCTCAAAGGCATGATTATGGGTCTCCCTGAAAAACTCCGCAGGAGATGGGATATCCTTCTACCATGCCTCCTTTTTGCCTACAGGGAGGTACCCCAGAAAGGAGTGGGCTTCAGCCCCTTTGAACTTCTTTTTGGACACCCTGTTAGGGGTCCACTCACACTTGTAAAGGAGGGTTGGGAACAACCTTTAAAAGCTCCTAAGCAGGATATTGTGGATTATGTACTTGGCCTCAGATCAAGGATGGCTGAGTACATGAAAAAGGCCAGTAAAAACCTTCAGGCCAGCCAAGAGCTCCAGAAGCAATGGCATGATCAGAAGGCTGTTTTGGTTCAGTACCAACCAGGGCAGAAAGTGTGGGTCTTGGAGCCTGTGGCCCCAAGAGCACTCCAAGATAAATGGAGTGGTCCCCACACAATTGTTGAAAAGAAGGTAGAAGTCACCTATTTAGTTGACTTAGGCACTGCCAGGAGTCCCCTTAGGGTGCTCCATGTCAACCGCCTGAAACCCTACTATGACAGGGCTGATCTCACCCTGCTCATGGCAACTGATGAGGGACAGGAAGAAGACAGTGATCCTCTACCTGATCTCTTCTCTTCCACAGAACAAGATGCTCTTGTGGAAGGTGTAGTTTTGGCTGATTGTCTTAATGCTGAGCAGAAAGATAATTGCATAAATCTCCTAGATCAATTCTCTGAACTCTTCTCTACTGTGCCAGGTACCACTTCTTGGTGTGAGCACACTATAGATACTGGAGACAGTTTACCTGTCAAAAGTAAGATCTATAGGCAGCCTGACCATGTAAGGGACTGCATAAAGCAAGAGGTCCAGAAAATGTTAGAACTAGGAGTGGTTGAGCACTCTGACAGTCCATGGGCTTCTCCTGTGGTACTGGTACCAAAACCCCATTCCAAAGATGGAAAGAAGGAAATGCGGTTTTGTGTAGACTATAGAGGTCTCAACTTGGTAACCAAAACTGATGCTCACCCTATACCCAGGGCAGATGAGCTCATAGATACACTGGCATCTGCCAAGTATCTAAGCACTTTTGACTTGACTGCAGGGTATTGGCAGATCAAATTGTCAGAAGATGCTAAACCTAAGACTGCATTTTCAACCATTGGAGGACATTACCAGTTTACTGTAATGCCTTTTGGTTTGAAAAATGCACCTGCCACTTTTCAGAGGTTGGTGAACACAGTCCTGCAAGGGCTGGAAGCTTTCAGTGCAGCATATTTGGACGATATAGCTGTCTTTAGCTCCAGCTGGGATGATCACCTGGTCCACCTATGGAAAGTTTTGGAGGCCCTGCAAAAGGCAGGCCTCACTATCAAGGCTTCAAAGTGCCAGATAGGGCAGGGTAAGGTGGTTTATCTGGGACACCTTGTTGGTGGGGAACAGATTGCACCACTTCAGGGGAAAATCCAAACAATTATTGATTGGGTTCCCCCTACCACTCAGACTCAGGTGAGAGCCTTCCTAGGCCTCACTGGGTATTACAGGAGGTTCATTAAGAACTATGGCTCCATTGCAGCCCCTCTTAATGACCTCACATCCAAGAAAATGCCTAAAAAGGTATTATGGACAGCAAACTGTCAGAAAGCTTTTGAGGAGCTGAAGCAGGCCATGTGCTCTGCACCTGTCCTGAAAAGCCCTTGTTACTCTAAAAAATTCTATGTCCAAACTGATGCATCTGAATTAGGAGTAGGGGCAGTCCTATCACAACTTAATTCTGAGGGCCAGGATCAACCTGTTGCTTTTATTAGTAGGAGGTTGACCCCTAGAGAAAAGCGTTGGTCTGCCATTGAGATGGAGGCCTTTGCTGTGGTCTGGGCACTGAAGAAGTTGAGGCCATACCTGTTTGGCACTCACTTCATTGTTCAGACAGACCACAAACCTCTACTTTGGCTAAAACAAATGAAAGGTGAAAATCCTAAATTGTTGAGGTGGTCCATATCCCTACAGGGAATGGACTATACAGTGGAACATAGACCTGGGAGTAGCCACTCCAATGCAGATGGACTCTCCAGATATTTCCACTTAGACAATGAAGACTCATCAGGTCATGGCTAGTCTTATTGTCCTTCGTTTGGGGGGGGGGTTGTGTAGGAAAGTACCATCTTGCCTGGCATGTTACCCCCATTTTTCACTGTATATATGTTGTTTTAGTTGTATGTGTCACTGGGACCCTGGTAACCCAGGGCCCCAGTGCTCATAAGTGTGCCTGAATTTGTTACCTGTGTAGTGACTAACTGTCTCACTGAGGCTCTGCTAACCAGAACCTCAGTGGTTATGCTCTCTCATTTCTTTCCAAATTGTCACTAACAGGCTAGTGACTATTTTTACCAATTTACATTGGCTTACTGGAACACCCTTATAATTCCCTAGTATATGGTACTGAGGTACCCAGGGTATTGGGGTTCCAGGAGATCCCTAAGGGCTGCAGCATTTCTTTTGCCACCCATAGGGAGCTCTGACAATTCTTACACAGGCCTGCCACTGCAGCCTGAGTGAAATAACGTCCACGTTATTTCACAGCCATTTTACACTGCACTTAAGTAACTTATAAGTCACCTATATGTCTAACCTTTACCTGGTAAAGGTTAGGTGCAAAGTTACTTAGTGTGAGGGCACCCTGGCACTAGCCAAGGTGCCCCCACATTGTTCAGAGCCAATTCCCTGAACTTTGTGAGTGCGGGGACACCATTACACGCGTGCACTACATATAGGTCACTACCTATATGTAGCTTCACAATGGTAACTCCGAATATGGCCATGTAACATGTCTATGATCATGGAATTGCCCCCTCTATGCCATCCTGGCATAGTTGGCACAATCCCATGATCCCAGTGGTCTGTAGCACAGACCCTGGTACTGCCAAACTGCCCTTCCTGGGGTTTCACTGCAGCTGCTGCTGCTGCCAACCCCTCAGACAGGCATCTGCCCTCCTGGGGTCCAGCCAGGCCTGGCCCAGGATGGCAGAACAAAGAACTTCCTCTGAGAGAGGGTGTGACACCCTCTCCCTTTGGAAAATGCTGTGAAGGCAGGGGAGGAGTAGCCTCCCCCAGCCTCTGGAAATGCTTTGTTGGGCACAGATGTGCCCAATTCTGCATAAGCCAGTCTACACCGGTTCAGGGGACCCCTTAGCCCTGCTCTGGCGCGAAACTGGACAAAGGAAAGGGGAGTGACCACTCCCCTGACCTGCACCTCCCCTGGGAGGTGTCCAGAGCTCCTCCAGTGTGCTCCAGACCTCTGCCATCTTGGAAACAGAGGTGCTGCTGGCACACTGGACTGCTCTGAGTGGCCAGTGCCACCAGGTGACGTCAGAGACTCCTTCTGATAGGCTCCTTCAGGTGTTAGTAGCCTATCCTCTCTCCTAAGTAGCCAAACCCTCTTTTCTGGCTATTTAGGGTCTCTGTCTCTGGGGAAACTTTAGATAACGAATGCACGAGCTCAGCCGAGTTCCTCTGCATCTCTCTCTTCACCTTCTGATAAGGAATCGACTGCTGACCGCGCTGGAAGCCTGCAAACCTGCAACATAGTAGCAAAGACGACTACTGCAACTCTGTAACGCTGATCCTGCCGCCTTCTCGACTGTTTTCCTGCTTGTGCATGCTGTGGGGGTAGTCTGCCTCCTCTCTGCACCAGAAGCTCCGAAGAAATCTCCCGTGGGTCGACGGAATCTTCCCCCTGCAACCGCAGGCACCAAAAAGCTGCATCACCGGTCCCTTGGGTCTCCTCTCAGCACAACGAGCGAGGTCCCTTGAGTCCAGCAACTCTGTCCAAGTGACCCCCACAGTCCAGTGACTCTTCAGCCCAAGTTTGGTGGAGGTAAGTCCTTGCCTCACCTCGCTGGGCTGCATTGCTGGGAACCGCGACTTTGCAGCTACTCCGGCCCCTGTGCACTTCCGGCGGAAATCCTTTGTGCATAGCCAAGCCTGGGTCCACGGCACTCTAACCTGCATTGCACGACTTTCTAAGTTGGTCTCCGGCGACGTGGGACTCCTTTGTGCAACTTCGGCGAGCACCATTTCACGCATCCTCGTAGTGCCTGTTTCTGGCACTTCTCCGGGTGCTACCTGTTTGAGAGAGGGCTCCTTGTCTTGCTCGACGTCCCCTCTCTCTGCTGGTCCAATTTGCGACCTCCTGGTCCCTCCTGGGCCTCAGCAGCGTCCAAAAACGCTAACCGCACGATTTGCAGCTAGCAAGGCTTGTTGGCATTCTTTCGGCGGGAAAACACTTCTGCACGACTCTCCACGGCGAGAGGGATCCGTCCACCAAAGGGGAAGTCTCTAGCCCTTTTTGTTCCTGCAGAAACCTCAGCTTCTTCTGTCCAGTAGAAGCTTCTTTGCACCCGCAGCTGGCATTTCCTGGGCATCTGCCCATCTCCGACTTGCTTGTGACTTTTGGACTTGGTCCCCTTGTTCCACAGGTACCCTAGATTGGAAATCCACAGTTGTTGCATTGCTGGTTTGTGTCTTTCCTGCATTATTCCTCTAACACGACTTCTTTGTCCTTAGGGGAACTTTAGTGCACTTTGCACTCACTTTTCAGGGTCTTGGGGAGGGTTATTTTTCTAACTCTCACTATTTTCTAATAGTCCCAGCGACCCTCTACAAGGTCACATAGGTTTGGGGTCCATTCGTGGTTCGCATTCCACTTTTGGAGTATATGGTTTGTGTTGCCCCTATCCCTATGTTTCCCCATTGCATCCTATTGTAACTATACATTGTTTGCACTGTTTTCTAAGACTATACTGCATATTTTTGCTATTGTGTATATATATCTTGTGTATATTTCCTATCCTCTCACTGAGGGTACACTCTAAGATACTTTGGCATATTGTCATAAAAATAAAGTACCTTTATTTTTAGTATAACTGTGTATTGTGTTTTCTTATGATATTGTGCATATGACACTAAGTGGTACTGTAGTAGCTTCACACGTCTCCTAGTTCAGCCTAAGCTGCTCTGCTAAGCTACCATTATCTATCAGCCTAGGCTGCTAGACACCCTATACACTAATAAGGGATAACTGGGCCTGGTGCAAGGTGCAAGTACCCCTTGGTACTCACTACAAGCCAGACCAGCCTCCTACAGCTACCGCTGCTGCCAACCCTCAGACAGGTTTCTGCCCCCCTGGGGCCTGGGAAGCCCACTCCCAGGAAGGCAGAACAAAGGATTTCCTCTGAGTGAGGGTGTTACACCCTCTCCCTTTGGATATAGGTGTGAAGGGCCTGAGAGGAGTAGCCTCTCCTGGCCTCTGGAAAAGCTTTGAAGGGCACAGATGGTGCCCTCCTTGCATAAGCCAGTCTACACCGGTTCAGGGATCCCCCCAGCCCTGCTCTGGCACGAAACCGGACAAAGGAAAGGGGAGTGACCACTCCCCTGACCAGCACCTCCCGTGGGGAGGTGCCCAGAGCTCCTCTAGTGTTTCCCAGACCTCTGCCATCTTGAATGCAGAGGTGTGAGGGCACAATGGACACCTCTGAGTGGCCAGTACCAGCAGGTGATGTCAGAGACCCCTCCTGATAGGTGCTTACCTTTCTCTGTAGCCAATCCTCATCTGAGGGCTATTTTGGGTCTCTCCTGTGGGTATCTCATCAGATAATGAATGCAAAAGTTCCTCTGCACTTCCCTCTTCGACTTCTGCGAAGGATCGACCGCTGACTGCTCCAGGTTGCATGCAACACCGCAACAAAGTAGCAAGAAGACTACCAGCAACATTGTAGCGCCTCATCCTGCCGGCTTTCTCAACTGTTTCCTGGTGGTGCATGCTGTGAGGGCTGTCTGCCTTCACCCTGCACTGGAAGCCAAGAAGAAATCTCCCGTGGGTCGATGGAATCTTCCCCCTGCCAAAGCAGGCACCAAACTTCTGCATCACAGGTCCTCTGGGTCCCCTCTCATTTTGACGAGCGTAGTCCCTGGAACACAGGAGCTGGATCCAAGTGTCCCCGACAGTCCAGTGGCCCTTCTGCCCAAATTTGGTGGCGGTAAGTCCTTGCCTCCCCACACCAGACAGTAATCCTGTGTACTGCGTGAACTGCAGTTGCTAGGGCTTCTGTGCACTTTTGCAAGACTTCCTTCGTGACCTAGCCCAGGTCCCCAGCACTCCGTCCTGCATTGCCCAACTCGCAGAGTTGGACTCCGACTTCGTGGGACTCCCTTTTGTTGTGCTGAGTCAACCATTGTGCTCAGATCTTCTGAACACCTGTTCAGGTGCTTCTGTGTGTGGTGCCTGCTTCTGCGTGGGCTCTCTGTGTTGCTGAGCGCCCCCTCTGTCTCCTCCTCCAACGGGCGACCTCCTGGTCCTTCCTGGGCCCTGGCAGCACCCAAAACCTTCAACCGCGACTCTTGCAAGGCTTGTTTGCGGTCTTTTTGCGTGGAAGCAACTCTGCATCCTCCAGCATGCCGTGGGACATCTTCTGACCAAAGGAGAAGTTCCTGGCACCTTCCGTTGTTGCAGAATCTTCGGCTTCTTCCACCCAGAGGCAGCCCTTTTACACCTTCATCCGGGGTTTAGTGGGCTCCTGCCCCCCTTGGATACTTGCATGACTCTTGGACTTGGTCCCCTTCATTTACAGGTCCTCAGGTCCAGGAATCCATCTTCAGTGCTTTGCAGTCAGTTGTTGTCTTTGCAGAATCCCCTATCTCGACTTTACTGCCTTTCTGGGGTAGTAGGTTAACTTTACTCCTACTTTTCAGGGTCTTGGGGTGGGGTATCTTGGGCACCCTTAGTGTTTTCTTACACTCCCAGCGACCCTCTACACACTGCACTAGGTCTGGGGTCCATTCATGGTTCGCATTCCACTTTTGGAGTATATGGTTTGTGTTGCCCGTCGGCTTATTGTCTCCTATTGCATTCTATTGTGTTCTACAGTGTTTGCACTACTTTTTTTAACTGTTTACGTGCCTTATTTTGGTTTGTGTGTATATTTTGTGTATTTTACTTACCTCCTAAGGGAGTATATCCTCTGAGATAATTTTAGCATATTGTCACTAAAATAAAGTACCTTTATTTTTAGTAACTCTGAGTATTGTGGTGGTCATTACAACCCTGGCGGACGGTGTTAAAGCGGCGGTAAGACCGCCAAAAGGCCAGCGGTAAAAAAATTGCAATTACGACCATGGCGGAAACCGCCAACAAAGACAGCCACTTTAACACTCCGACCGCCATGGCGGTACAAACAAACAGCGCTGCGGTCACTGCCAACAGACAGGTGGGAGACAATGTACCACCCACACTATTATGACAGGCCAATCCGCCACCTTTTCCAGGGCGGATTCACTGCGGATAGAAACACGGCGGAAACAGGAATCCCGAAGGGAAAACGCTCACCACTACACACCCCACGAGTAACGAGGACGCCATGGATCCGGCGGCGAAGACCACGGTGAGTACTGCACCTACGACACAGGGGGAGGGGAAAAAACAGGGACACACACACACAATACGCAACACCCCCACCCCCACCCTCACCCACTACAACACACACACTAATACAGCATGATACATTACATTAACAACCCCCAACCCCCCCGGAAGAATGCAAAGACAATAGAAAATGAGTGTAACCATTGTAATATATTAAAAGTAAGTAGGCAGAAATATATATATACACCATGTACAAAATATTTACCAAGCATAGTAGTCCAGGTAGTGCTCTAAGAAAGTCCGTGGAACACTGGGACCACACGGTATGGGCGAGGCCCACACAAGATCCCCGACCATGACGGAGAAAACACTGCAGGGGCATCAGACAGCAACTAAACAGGCACCGGGGGAGGGAAAGAGGGGGTGCCTTAGCCGGATGAGTGCACGATGCCAAATCCACGAGAAGGTCACATGCCCACTGTTCAATCCTGGGGAGTGCAAAGCCACAGTCTCTCAAGTCTATACAGTGGGTGGGTTGCCCACTGTTCCATCCTGGGGAGTGCAAAGCCACAGTCTCTCAACTCTCTACAGTGGGTGGGTTGCCCACTGTTCAATCCTGGGGAGTGCAAAGCCACAGTCTCTCAAGGCTCACAAGTGGGTGGCTTGCCCACTGTTCATTCCTGGGGAGTGCAAAGCCACAGTCTCTCAAGTCTCTACAGTGGGTGGGTTGCCCACTGTTCAATCCTGGGGAGTGCAAAGCCACAGTCTCTCAAGTCTCTACAGTGGGTGGGTTGCCCACTGTTCAATCCTGGGGAGTGCAAAGCCACAGTCTCTCAAATGGATAACAGTCTCCACTGGTTCTGGAGGGGGCTTTGTGCCCAGAGTGCTTCATCCTGCCAAGGATTGGGTGAGTGGATGACAGTCTCCACTGGTTCTGGAGGGGGCTTTGTGCCCAGAGTGCTTCATCCTGCCAAGGATTGGGTGAGTGGATGACAGTCTCCACTGGTTCTGGAGGGGGCTTTGTGCCCAGAGTGCATCATTCACCCCGTGACGGACTCAGTTGCATCAGTGCCCTTGCAGCCCATGGGCCAGCGGTGCTTGAGACAGCGGTGCCCTGTTCAGCGGTGCTTGAGACGACGGTCTCCATTGCAGGGACTGAGCTGCTGGCGGTCCTTCATGGCCCAGCGGGGCTTGTGCTGGAGGTGGCCTCCTGGGCAGGTGGGTTGGTGCTTGTGGGCCCCTTCTGGGCAGCTGGGCTTGTGCTGGCGGTCCTGTCCTTGGCAGGTGGGCTGGTGCTTGCTGGCCCCTCCTGGGCCGCTGGGCTTGTGCTGGCGGTCCTGTCCTGGGCAGGTAGGCTGGTGCTTGTGGGCCCCTCCTGGGCAGCTGGGCTTGTGCTGGCGGTCCTGTCCTGGGCAGGTGGGCTGGTGCTTGCGGGCCCCTCCTGGGCAGCTGGGCTTGTGCTGGTGGTCGTGTCCTGGGCAGGCGGGCTGGTGCTGGCGGTCCTGTCCTGGGCAGCTGGGCTTGTGCTGGTGGTCCTGTCCTGGGCAGCTGGGCTGGTGCTGGCGGTGGCCTCCTAGGCAGCGGGGATGATGGCGCTCTTCTCCGCCGTGCTGCTCTTCCCAGCCTTGCCGGGATTCTTGTGGCCCTTCCCCACCTTAGAAGGTGTCACAGCTGACTCCACACTCCCACCGGGACCCCTGGGAGCGGCTTTGGTGGCTGGAGTCTTCCCCCTCCCCCGCCGGGCACTGGCCAACTTCTGATGCTTCACAGGTGGGGGACTGTCTGTGCTGTGGCTCCGTGCCACACTGGCTGCCCTGGTGGCCGGTGCACTCCAGATTCTGGTGACTACAGGCACCACTGGTCCCGGAGATGTTGTGGCTGAGGTGCTAGTTCGGGACCTAGGAGACGGACGGGGTGGGGGAGGTGTGGGAAAGAGGTCAAGGTTGGACAGGAAAGGTTTCTTGGACACACTGGGACGGGTAGCTGGAGGGTGTTTGGGAGTGGAGGAAGAGGTGGTGGTTGTAGGAGGTGTACGTTTGGTGACTTTGGGTGAAGGTGCATGCGCTGGAGGCTGTCATGAGGTGGATGGCTGTTGGGTGGGTGTGTGCCTGCGTTTGTGTATCTTGGGAGCGGGCGTCACAGACACACTGGGAGAGGACACATGGGACGTGTGAATGGTATTGGGGGTGGTGACTGCACGTGAGCGGGGTGTGGTGGTGGGTGTGCTGGAGAGGGACGTAGTGGCTGTAGAGGTAGTGCATGCAGGTGTGAGTGTAGACGAGGCTGGGAGGGAGGAGGGAGACGAGGAGGAGGGGGACACAGTGGAGGTAGTGGATGTTGGTGTGTCTGCATGTGTGTGATGCTTGAGTGAGTGCCTGTGGGATGGGTGGTGCTTATGTTTGCCTGAGCTTCCTTTGTGTGTTGACGTGTGTGCATGCTGGTCTGTAGGTGTGCTTGGGATAGGCTGAGGTACAGGGGATTGGGTCTGGGTGGAGGAAGTTGGAGGGGGGAAGCTAGAGACGGGGACAATGGCTGCCATCAGTGCTGAGGCCAGAGTCTGAAAAGCTCACTGAAGGGCCACCTGACCAGAATGAATGCCCTCCAGGAATGCATTTGTTTGTTGCAACTGCTTTTCTACACCCTGGATGGCATTCAAAATGGTAGACTCCAACAGTGAGGGACCTGAGGAGGTCAATGGCCTCCTCACTGAGGGCAGCAGGGGTGACTGGGGCAGGGGCTGAGGTGCCTGGGGCGAAGGTGATGCCCACCCTCCCGGGTGAGCGGGCATGGGGCAAAGGCTGATGAGCTGCTGGGAGGGCGGTGCTGGAAGGGGGGGTGGTGGCTGTACCTGTAGAAGGGGGTGGCACAGATGTTGCCGCCACCACAAGGGAGCTCCCATCAGAGGACGAGTCTGTGTCGCTGGTGTCAGCTCCTGTCCCCGCCGTGGAGCTCCCCTCGCCCTCCGTCCCACTGGTGAACTCCGAGTCCGTAGTGTGGCCCTCCATGGCCATGTGGGATACAGCCCCCTAGTGCTCCGCTGCCACTGCTCCTCCGCCTGATGATGCTAATGCACACAAGAACAGGGAGACCACAAAAAGGGGAGGGACGACAGAAGAAAGACATGTTGAGTGCATGCATTACTGCTACCGTTGGCGGACACGACAGACACAGAAGCCCCCTCCACTACGCCGCACTCTTGGGCTCCACTGTTCAATTCCTGGGAAATGGCCTACAAGGCTATGGACGACATCTGCACACATAGATGACACAGGGGCATGACTAGGTGTACTTGGCACTCTACAGAGGTGGGGTGGGGTGCCACATGGCCTGCCTTACCGAGGGACCTTACCTACGGAACTCGCCCTGGCCTAGGGAAACCCACAGCCCACCTCCCCCACCCTGAAACCTCCACTGTGCGCAAAATCAGCAGAATGCGAGTGTACTCACCCCCTTGTGACTGCTGTGATGCCCTCAAGCGCCCATCCAACACTGGGTAGGCCACCGCCAGGATCCTGAACATCAGGGGGGTCATGGTGCGATGGGCACCCCTCCCACGTTGGGAGGCCATCCCCAGCTGAGCCTCCGCCGTCTTCTTGCTCCAGCGGCGAATGTCCTCCCAACTTTTCCGGCAGTGGGTGCTCCATCTGTGGTAGACCCCTAGGGTCCGGACGTGCTTGGCGATGGCACGCCAAATATCTTTTTTCTGGTGGGCGCTGACCTACATGAAATGTACAGGGAGAAGAGTAAGTAATTACCAACTGCACCGTCAAAGTGATTGGCCCCCATCCCTACCCTTGCCATGTGGCACATGCATAAACCGTTGTTCCATGCACGCTGCACTCTCCCCCTTTCCTTCTTACATCCAGCCCTCTCCACACAGGCATAGCCCATACAACATGCTCCCTGTGTACTTACCTGTTTGTCTGGAGGACCGTAGAGTAGCGTGTACTGAGGGAGGACCCCATCCACAAGTTTCTCCAACTCCTCCAATGTGAAGGCAGGGGCCCTTTCCCCAGACACTCGAGCCATTGTCTCTTCCAGACCGAGGTCACAGCAGCACTTGCAGTGTAGGTCCTCTCCTGTCGAAGATCAGGTATCGAGTGATTGAACGGATAGAAAATGGCGGTCACGTCCGCAGCGGTGCGTACCGTCACTGCCCGCGTACATCGTCATTGGCTCCTGGGATCCATAGGGTCCAATGTTAACCAATGCAGCATTGCGCCACGGTCTTCGACCGTGGCGGTGTACAACGCCAGCGCAGTTACCTCACATCCCATTGTCCCACTTTACAGGTCAGACAGCCGCCATTTCAGGGGCCCACATTGCTTAATTTTCAACTGCGTCACACATACCTAGGCCTAGACTCAACACACATACAGGCCAGCAATATTTCCAGTGAGACACAGGTAAGAGTACAGACCTGACTACTACATGTACTTTCACACTACTTCCTCTCTACTGTCTGTCGTTTTCACCCAGTGTATGGTCACTGAGTTGTCACTTTCCCTTACGATTCACATATGGGGGTCCCACTGTGTGACATCTGCTTAGATTCCTCATGGACTAGAGCTGTGTGACATAGGTATGTTGGCATTACAATTGAAAGAGCATTTTGTCACTGTAATTGCTAATACACTATTTCAAAATCACAGACAGACTCCAGATTGTTTTGTGCTTTATGTGTGTTTATTGAACTGCTCAATATTGGAGGGGGTAGTAAAGTGGTGAGGGGTGATGGCGGAGGAATGTCCATGGCAGAGTCCAGTCTATTAGTCTCACAGGTGCATTGCCCATATGGGCATAGGAAGTGGAGCTGGGGCAGTTCAAGTATGGACAGGGTGACAAAGTGGGACAGTAGGATGACAATCAGGGTGGTCTAATTTCTTGGCGGCGGTCTTGGCATCGTTCTCTGTCTTTGTCCTGGATCTCAGGGACCGTTTGCGGGGTGGTTCTCCCTCTGCAGGGGGTGGGGTGCTGGTGTGGTGGTCCTGTGGCGGGGTGTCCTGTCCACTAGCGCCGGAGGAGGTGGTGGGCAGTTCATCGTCCATGCTAGTGTCAGGGGCCCCTTGTAGTGCCACAGTGTCCCTCCTGGTGTTCACATGTTCCTTCAGCACTTATACGATGGTCCCCAGCTTGGAACTGATGGTTCTGGGTTCCTCCCTGAAGCCCATATTCTGTTCCTCCTGCAGGCGCTGGGTCTCCTGAAACTTGCCCAGTACCGTTGCCATCGTCTCCTGGGAGTGGTGGTAGGCTCCCGTGATGGAGGAGAGGGCCTTGTGGAGAGTGGGTTCCCTTGGCCTGTCCGCCCCCCTGTCACACAGCAGCCCTCCCAGTTCCCCTGTGTTCCTGGGCCTCCGTTCCCTGGACCGTGTGCCCACTACCACTGCCCCCAGATCCCTGTTGTTGTTGGGGTGGTGGGTCATCCTGGGCTCCCTGTAGTGGTTGACACACAGCTGATTGACGTGTCCTGGGGACAGAGGTATGGGCCCGCTGGGTGGGTGCTGTGCTGGTGTTTCCAGAGGGGGGAATCTCTGTGGTGGCCTGTGACTGTGTGAGGGGAACCGACTGTCCCGAGGTCCCCGATGGGCTGGGCTGGTCATCTAGATCCAGTTGGACAGAGCTGCTGTCATCACTGTGGGCCTCTTCTGTTGGTGGTGTGGACATGTGTGGACCATCCTGTCCGGACACGTTGGGTAGGGGGTCCTGCAAGAGTATAAAAGGATGTTTATTACATCTGTGTGTGTCATGATGTGCAATGGGTGGATGACCGTGTACCCCAGTGCTTGCATTCCTGTGTGGGACCTCGCTTGATGATGGTTTAGGGGGGTGTTTGGGTATGTGCAGTGGGCATGCTTTAGTGATGGGTGTCCATGCTTTGTTGTTGCATGCAGGGCTTGGGTTTGGGATGGGTGGGTTGTGATGTTGGGACATATGTGAGGAGTTGGAGTGCTGGGGGTGAGGGTGATGGTGGGGGTATGTGCTGGCATGCAGGTAGGGTGGGGGATGTAATAGTTAAGATTTGTCTTACCAGAGTCTATTCCTCCAGCTACTCCTGTGAGGCCCTCAGGATGCAGAATCACCAAGACCTGCTCTTCCCATGTTGTTAGTTGTGGGGGAGGAGGTGGGGGCCCGCCGCCAGTCCGCTGAACCGCCAGGTGGTGACTTGAGACCACGGAACGCACATTCCCCCGTAGGTCGTTCCACCTCTTCCTGATGTCCTCCCGATTTCTTGGGTGCTGTCCCACTGCGTTGACCCTGTCCACTATTCTTCGCCATAGCTCCATCTTCCTTGCAATTGAGGTGTGCTGCACCTGTGCTCCGAATAGCTGTGGCTCTACCCGTACGATTTCCTCCACCATGACCCTGAGCTCCTCCTCCGAGAACCTGGGGTGTCTTTGCCGTGCCATGGGGTGGTGTGGGTGATGTGTGGGGTGCTCTGCTATAGCTACCTGCATGCTATCACAGACCCCCACCCTCGCCCCCTCCCCTATCACTCCAACTCCTCACAAATGTACTAATATCACAAACCACACATCCCAACACCAAGCCCTGCATGCAACAACAAAGCATGGATACCCATCACTAAAGCATGCCCACTGCACATACCCATACAACCCCCAAACCATCATCACACAAGCCCCCACACAGGAATGCTAGCACTGGGGTACACGGTCACCCACCCATTGCACACCATGACACACACAGATGCAATAATCATGCTTTTACACCCCTGCAGGACCACTACCCAACGTCACCAGACAGGAGGGTCCAGACATCTCCACCCCACCCACAGAAGAGGCCCACAGTGATGACAGCAGCTCTGTCCAACTGGATCCAGATGACCAGCCAGGACCATCGTGGTCCTCTGGACAGTTGGTTCCCCTCACACAGGCACAGGCCACCACAGGGTAAACATCCTTTTTTACGACTTTTTTATTACGAAAGTCGTGGTTAATGAAAGCGTAACAACGCTTTTTTTAACCACAACTTCTTATTTTTGTGCCTTAACTACGTATGTTCTGAACAACGAACATGCGTGGTTAAGGTACAAAGAAGGGAGTTGGCGAAGGTAAGTGGTGGGTTTAGGTTTTGGGGTGGGGTTGGGGGGTCAGGGGGTTTTAGGTTTTGGGGTGGGGTTGGGGGGGTGGGGTGTTTTTGGTTTTGGGGAGTGGGTGGGGGTCAGGGGGTTTTAGGTTTTAGGGTGGGGTTGGGGCGTTTTTGGTTTTGGGGAGTGGGTGTGGGGTCAGGGGGTTTTAGGTTTTGGGGTGGGGAGGGTGGGTGGGGCGTTTTTGGGGAGTGGGTGGGGGTCAGGGGGTTTTAGGTTTTAGGGTGGGGTTGGGGGGGTGGGGCGTTTTTGGTTTTGGGGAGTGGGTGGGGGGTCAGGGGGTTTTAGGTTTTGGGGTGGGGTTGGGGGGGTGGGGCGTTTTTGGTTTTGGGGAGTGGGTGGGGGGTCAGGGGGTTTTAGGTTTTGGGGTGGGGTTGGGGGGGTGGGGCGTTTTTGGTTTTGGGGAGTGGGTGGGGGGTCAGGGGGTTTTAGGTTTTGGGGTGGGGTTGGGGGGGTGGGGTGAGGGATGTAGGGTGAATGGTGCCTATTGCTAATGATTTTATCAGGAATGCCTTTACAACTAAATATCGTTGTTAAGGCATTCGTGGTAAAATCATTAGTAGTAAGGACGAGGTCGGTGTTCCGACCTCGTTGTTAAGGTTAGTAGTTGTTTTTAATTCGGTGTTCCGTCATATAATCCCACCACAGACCTTCCACCCTCTGGTAACACCAGCACAGCACCCACCCAGCGGGCCCATACCTCCGTCCCCAGGACACGTCAATCAGCTGTGTGTCCACCACTACAGGGAACCCAGGATAACCCACCACCCCAACAACAACAGGGACCTGGGGGCAGTGGCAGTGGGCACACGGTCCAGGGGACGGAGGCCCAGGAACACAGGGGAACTGGGAGGGCTGCTGTGTGACAGGGGGTGGACAGGCCTAGGGAACCCACTCTCCACGAGGCCCTCTCCTCCATCATGGGAGCCTACCACCACTCCCAGGAGACGATGGCAACGGTCCTGGCCAAGTTTCAGGAGACCCAGCGCCTGCAGGAGGAACAGTATTTGGGGTTCAGGGAGGAATTAAGAACCATCAGCTCCGCCCTGGGCACCATCGTAGGGGTGCTGAAGGAAATACTTAACACCAGGAGGGACACTGTGGCACTCCAAGGGGCCACTGACACTAGCATGGACGATGAACTGCCCACCACCTCCGCCGGCGCTAGTGGACAGGAGGCACCGCCACAGGACCACCACACCAGCACCCCACCCCCTGCAGATGGAGAACCACCCCGCAAGCGGTCCCTGAGATCCAGGAACAAGACAGAGCACGATGCCAAGACTCCGCCATGAAATGAGACCAACCAGATTGTCAAACCACTGTCCCACTTTGTCACCCTGTCTACATTGGAACTGACCCAGCTCCACTTCCTATGCCCATATGGGCAATGTACCTGTGAGACTAATAGACTGGACTCTGCCATGGACACTCCTCCGCCATCACCCCTCACCATTTAACTCCCCACACCAATATTTTGTATGTAAATAAACACACCTAAAGCACCAAAAGATCTGGAGTCTGTCTGTGATTTAGAAATAGTGTATTTGCAATTACAATGACAACATTTCCAGGAAATAGTAATGTCAACATACCAGTGTCAGACAGCTCTAGTCCATGAGGAATCTAAGCAGATGACACACGTTGGAAACCACACCTGTGAAACCGTAAGGGAAAATGACAACTCAGTGACCATACACTGGGTGAAATCGACAGACAGGATAGAGGTAGAAGTGTAAAAGTACTTGTAGTAGGCAGGAGTGTATTCTCACCTGTGTGTCACTGGAAATATTGCTGGATGACTGAGTCCCTGTTGTCAATGTCTTCTTCCTCTTCTTCCTCCTCATCACTGTCCACAGGCTCCACAGCTGCCACAACACCGCCATCTGGACCATCCTCCTGCAGAAAAGGCACCTGTCGTCGCAAAGCCAAGTTGTGAAGCATACAGCAGGCCACGATGATCTGGCACACCTTCTTTGGTGAGTAGAATAGGGATCCACCTGTCATATGAAGGCACCTGAACCTGGCCTTCAGGAGGCCAAAGGTCAGCTCGATCACCCTGCTAGTCTGCACCTGGGCCTCATTGTAGCGTTCCTCTGCCCTGGTCCTGGGATTCCTCACTGGGGTCCGTAACCATGACAGGTTGGGGTAACCAGAGCCCCCTAATAGCCACACCCGGTGCCTCTGGAGTTGACCCATCACATAAGGGATGCTGCTATTCCGAAGGATGTAGGCGTCATGCACAGAGCCAGGGAACATAGCATTTACCTGGAAGATGTACTGGTCTGCCAAACATACCATCTGTACATTCATTGAATGATAACTCTTCCGGTTTCTGTACACCTGTTCACTCCTGCAGGGGGGGGGACCAAAGCTACATGGGTCCCATCAATGGCACCTATAATGTTGGGGATGTGTCCCATGGCATAGAAGTCACCTTTCACAGTAGGCAAGTCCTCCACCTGAGGGAAAACGATGTAGATCCGCATGTGTTTCAGCAGGGCAGACAACACTCTGGACAACACGTTGGAAAACATAGGCTGGGACATCCCTGATGCCATGGCCACAGTTGTTTGAAATGACCCACTTGCAAGGAAATGGAGCACTGATAGCACCTGCACTTGAGGGGGGATTCCTGTGGGATGGCGGATTGCTGATATCAGGTCTGGCTCCAACTGGGTACACAGTTCCTGGATTGTGGCACGGTCAAACCTGTAGGTGATGATCAAACTTCTTTCCTCCATTGTCGACAGGTCCACCAGAGGTCGGTACACCGGAGGATGCCGCCATCTCCTCACATGTCCCAGTGGACGGTGCCTATGAAGGACAACAGCGACCACAGAGTCAAACAACTCAGAGGCATGTACCCACAGTCTACACAGAACACCATTCCTACACAAAAAGTGGCCTGTATGTGTGTTGTGAGACTAGGCCTAGGTATGTGTGACGCAGTTGGTAATTAGGCCATGTGGGCCCCTGAAATGGCGGCTGCCTGACCTGTAAAGTGGGACAATGGGATGTGAGGTAACTGAGCTGCCGTTGTACACCGTCGCGGTAGGTGGTCGAAGACGGCGGCGCAAAGCTGCATTGGTTAACATTGGACCCTATGGGTCCCAGGAGCCAATGACGATGTACGCCAGCGGTGATGGTACGCACCCCCGCGGACGTGACCGCCACGGACGTGACCGCCATTTTCTAACTGTTGAATCACTCGATACCTGATCTTTGACAGGAGAGGACCTACACTGCAAGTGCTGCTGTGACCTCGGTCTGGAAGAGACAATGGCTCGTGCGTCTGGGGAAAGGGCCCCTACCTTCACTGCAGAGGAGTTGGAGAAGCTCGTCGACGGGGTCCTCCCCCAGTACACGCTACTCTACGGTCCTCCAGACCAACAGGTAAGTACACAGGGAGCATGTTGTATGGGCTATGCCTGTGTGGAGAGGGCTGGTTGTAAGAAGGAAGGGGGCACAGTTCTGCATGCATGAAAGACTGTGAATGCATGTGCCACATGGCAAGGGTAGGGATGTGGGCCACTCACTTTGACGGTGCAGTTGGTAATGCCTTTTCTTCTTCCCCTGTACTTTTCATGTAGGTCAGCGCCCACCAGAAGAAGGATATTTGGCGTGCCATCGCCAAGGATGTCCGGACCCTGGGGGTCCACGACAGACGGAGCACCCACTGCCGGAAAAGATGGGAGGACATTCGCCGCTGGAGCAAGAAGACGGCGGAGGCTCAGCTGGGGATGGCCTCCCAACATGGGAGGGGTGCCCGTCGAAGCATGACCCCCCTGATGTTCTGGATCCTGGCGGTGGCCTACCCGCAGTTGGATGGGCGCTTGAGGGCATCACAGCAGACACAAGGGGGTGAGTACACTATCATTCAGCGGACTTTGCACGCAGTGAAGGTGTCTGGGTGGGGGAGGAGGGCTGTGCGTTTCCCTAGGCCAGGGCGAGTTCCGTAGGCTAAGGCCATTCATAAGGCATGGCCCTGTGGCCCCCCACCCCACCTCTGTAGAGTGCCAAGTACAGGTATTCATGCCCCTGTGTCATCTATGTGTGCAGATGTCGTCCATAGCCTTGTAGGCCATTTCCCAGGAATTGCACTGTAGAGCCCAAGAGTGCGGCGTAGTGCAGGGGGCTGCTGTGTCTGTATTGTCCGCCAACGGTAGCGGTAAGCCATGCACTCAACCTGTCTTTCTTCTGTCGTCCCCCCCCTTTTTGTGGTCTCCCTGTTCTTGTGTACATTAGTATCATCAGGCAAAGGTGCAGTGGCACCGGAGCACGAGGGAGCTGCATCCCACATGGGTATGGAGGCCCACACTACGGACTCAGAATACACTAGTGGGACGGAGGGCGAGGGGAGTACCACGGCGGTCACAGGATCTGCAACCAGCGACACGGACTCATCCTCCGATGGGAGCTCCCTTGTGGTGGCGGCAACATCTGTGCCCCCCACTTCTACAAGTACAGCCGCCACCCCCCCTACCAGCACCGCCCTCCCAGCAGCCCCTCTGCCTTTGCCCCGTGCCCGCTCACCCAAGAGGGTGGGCATCACCTTCGCCCCAGGCACCTCAGCCCCTGCCCCTGTCACCTCTGCTGCCCTCAGTGAGGAGGCCATTGACCTCCTCAGGTCCCTCACTGTTGGGCAGTCTACCATTTTGAATGCCATCCAGGGTGTAGAAAGGGAGTTGCAACACACAAATGCATTCCTGGAGGGCATTCATTCTGGTCAGGCTGCCCTTCATCGAACCGTTCAGACTCTGGCCTCAGCACTGATGGCAGCCATTGTCCCTGTGTCTAGCCTCCCCCCTCCAACTTCCTCCACCCCGACCCAATCCCCTGTACCTCTGCCTATCCCAAGCACACCATCAGACGAGCCTGCACACACCTCGCCACACAAGGGAAGCTCAGGGAAACATAAGCACCACACATCCCACAGGCACTCACGCAAGCATCACACACATACAGACACGCCAACATCCACTGCCTCCACTGTGTCCCCCTCATCCTCGTCTCCCTCCTCCCTCCCAGTCTCGTCTACACTCACACCTGCATGCACTACCACTACAGCCACTATGTCCCGCACCAGACACCCACCACCACACCCCGCTCACGTGCACTCACCACCCCCACTACCATTTACACATCCCCTGTGTCCTCTCCCAGTGTGTCTGTGACGCCCCCTCCGAAGATACACAAACGCAGGCACACACCCACCCAACAGCCATCCACCTCACTACAGCCTCCAGCCCATGCACCTGCACCCAAATCCACAAAAGTTACACCTCCTACAAACCACCACTTCTTCCTCCACTCCCAAACCCCCTCCAGCTACCCGTCCCAGTGTGTCCAAAAAACGTTTCCTGTCCAACCTTAACCTATTTCCCACCACCCCCCGTCCAACTCATAGGTCCCGTACTAGCACCTCAGCCAAAAAATCTCCGGGACCAGTAGTGACTGTTGTTACAGGTATGTGGAGTGCACCGGCCACCAGGACAGCCAGTGTGGCACGGAGCCACAGCACAGCCAGTCCCCCCCTGTGAAGCACCAGAAGTTGGACAGTGCCCGGTGGGAGAGGGAGAAGACTCCAGCCATCCAAGCTGCTCACAGGGGTTCCGGGGGGAGTGTGGACTCAGCTGTGACTCCTCCCAAGGTGGGGAAGGGGCAGAAGAAATCTCCAAAGTCTGGGAGGAGCAGCACGGCGGAGAAGACTGCCATCACCCCCGCTGCCCAGGAGGCCACCACCAGCCCCATCGTCACTGCCCAGGAGGCCACCGCCAGCTCCATCGTCACTGCCCAGGAGGCCACCACCAGCCCCATTGTCACTGCCCAGGAGGCCACCGCCTGCCCCATCGTAACTGCCCAGGAGGCCACCGCTAGCCCCATCGTCACTACCCAGGAGGCCACCGCCAGCCCCATCGTCACTGCCCAGGAGGGCCCACAAGCCACAGCCCAGCTGGCCAGGAGGGCCCCGCAAGCCACAGCCCAGCTGACCCATGAAGGACCGCCAGCCACAGCCCAGCTGGGCAATGACGGACCGCCATGGCAAGGACCGCTGAACAGGGCAAAGACCGCCATGGAAAGCACCGCTGAACAGGTCAGACACTGGCAACTCAAGCACCGCTGAACAGGCCAAGGACCGCTGAACAGGGCAATGACCGCCATGGAAAGCACCGCTGAACAGGTCAGACACTGGCAACTCAAGCACCGCTGAACAGGCCAAGGACCGCTGAACAGGGCAAAGACCGCCATGAAAAGCACCGCTGAACAGGTCAGACACTGGCAACTCAAGCACCGCTGAACAGGCCAAGGACCGCTGAACAGGGCAATGACCGCCATGGAAAGCACCGCTGAACAGGTCAGACACTGGCAACTCAAGCACCGCTGAACAGGCCAAGGACCGCTGAATAGTGCAAAGACCGCCATGGAAAGCACTGCTAGCCCATTTGGGGCAGCGGCAGTGATGCAACTGGGACCGTCACGGGGTGAGTGCTGCACTCTGGGCACCAGTCCCCCTCCAGAACCAGTGGAGACCTGCATCCACTCCGTCTGTCCTGCACAGGATGAAGCACTCTGGGCACCAGTCCCCCTCCAGAACCAGTGGAGACCTGCATCCACTCCTTCTGTCCTGCACAGGATGAAGCACTCTGGGCACCAGTCCCCCTCCAGAACCAGTGGAGACATGCATCCACTTGTGAGACTGTGGCTTTGCACTCCCCAGGATGGTACAGTGGGCAACCCACCCACTGTAGAGACTTGAGAGACTGTGGCTTTGCACTCCCCAGGATGGAACAGTGGGCAAACCACCCACTGTAGAGACTTGAGAGACTGTGGCTTTGCACTCCCCAAGATGGAACAGTGGGCAAACCACCCACTGTAGAGACTTGAGAGACTGTGGCTTTGCACTCCCCAGGATGGAACAGTGGCAAACCACCCACTGGAGAGACTTGAGAGACTGTGGCTTTGCACTCCCCAGGATGGTACAGTGGGCAAACCACCCACTGTAGAGACTTGAGAGACTGTGGCTTTGCACTCCCCAGGATGGAACAGTGGGCAAACCACCCACTGTAGAGACTTGAGAGACTGTGGCTTTGCACTCCCCAGGATGGTACAGTGGGCAAACCACCCACTGTAGAGACTTGAGAGACTGTGGCTTTGCACTCCCCAAGATGGAACAGTGGGCAACCCACCCACTGTAGAGACTTGAGAGACTGTGGATTTGCACTCTCCAGGATACATCAATGGGCATGGAGGCCCCTCGTGGATCTGGTGTGGTGCACTCATCCGGCTGAGGTGCCCCCCCTAACCTTCCCCCTGAGGTGCCTGTTGTATTTCTATCTGATGCCCCTGTAGTGTTCTCTCCGTCATGTTCGGGTATCTTGTGTGGGCCTCGCCCATGCATTTTGGGCCCAGTGGTCCACGGACTATGAATGGTGCAAAACCTGCACTACTAATCGTGGTGTATATTTAGTTTATTGTGTATATATATATGTATATATTTGCTTACTGTATTTTGATGTATTACAATGGTTCCACTCATTTCCTTTTGTCTTTGCATTCTTCCAGAGGGTTTGGGGGGGTGTTACTGTAATGTATAGATAAGCATTGGTGTGTGTGTTGTAGTGGGTGAGGGTTGGGTGGGGGTTGGGGTGTTGAGTGTGTGTGTCCCTGTGTTTTTGCCTCCCCCCTCCCCTATGTCGTAGGTGCAGTACTCACCGTGGTCTTCGCCGCCAGCGTTGATGCTCCTCGTAGAAGAGCAGGAAGACTAGCGCTGGGAGAATATGAAGTTCCGGCTCCATGGTGCCCTCCTTCCTCGTGGAGTGTGTAGAGGTGAGCGTTTTCCCTTCGAAATGGCTGTTTCCGCCGTGTTTTTATCCACGGTGAATCCGCCCCGGAAAAGGTGGCGGATTGGCCTGTCATAATAGTGTGGGCGGTACATTGTCTCCTGCCTGTCTGTTGGCGGTTACCGCTGCGGTGTTTGTTTGTACCGCCATGGTGGTCTGAGTGTTAAAGTGGCTGTCTTTGTTGGCGGTTTTCCGCCACGGTCGTAATTGCAATTTTTTTTTCCGCCGGCCTGTTGGTGGTCTTACCGCCGCTTTAACACCGTCTGCCAGGGTTGTAATGACCACCTATGTCTTTTTGGATTACCAGTGTCAACATCAATCATTTATGTATTGTTTCATCATATATCTCGTTAACTATTCTGTTACTAATTCTTTTAGGCAGCCTGTTACACCTACAGCAACTCATATAATGCCCTTTTTCCACATCTATTGTACACTGCTTTCAAAGCTGGATACTCTTATTGAATTGGCCATGTGATCTGTTTGAGCAAATCGATAACACTGACCCTTGAACTCGGTGTCAGAAGACCCTTTGTTATTAGAATTCTAACCTTTGCTATGTTTATCTTTTAATCATTTTTATCATTCAGTGTGTTTATGGTGTCTTTATTCCCTATATCTTCTTTAATTACCTTACACAAAGCATCATGTGTTCATTTGTCGTGCCACCAAAAAGTATTTACTTAATTGAGAGGTGGATGTTCTTTTAACCATAACTCTTTTTTCACTCCCTCTATGTTACATGTCAACAGGAATTGTTCTCTGATGTGCTTATCACTTTAGGCACCACATTTACATGCTGATGCGAGCTTTCTCAATGCAGAAATAAACTCTTCAAGGCTCTCTTTTCTGTGACCTTTTCTCAAAGTGGTAGCAGTCTAATATGGTACTAATGAATGGCAAAAAAAGGTGTCTAACTGTTTTAAGCAAATGTAAAATGCATTCATCCTTCAGAATCCTCTATGCTCACTACTGGCAAGTGTTCTATGTCTCTTGTCTTTCTGATCCCAACAAATGTTGTGACAGTGCTAACTTCTTTTCTAATCCTAAATGTGGTCCAGATACTGCCGCGTAGCTATGAAAAAAAGTATTTTCCATTTGCTCCATCTAAGAGGGTCTCCTGGAAGTGACATGAAGAATAGTGGGGCGCTACATTCTGCATACGGATGTGTTGTAATTAAGGCTCCCGGTTTTTCATTTAGAAAGATGTTTACACATAAATACAGACAGAAAACTATTTTCTTTTATCTGTATTATTCTGCATCTTGCTTTTGGTTCCGAGACATTGCTCTCCAGCTATTGCCTCTTCTTCTAAGAGTAATAAGTTCCTAAACCTTAAACCGTAAATAGAAATGGAAAAGTACTAATTAACTTGAGCATGTCTTCTCTCATTGGCTTTCACTGTAAAGATCATTCTCCTCGAACCATTACAGTGTCTATTAGGTACCAGTAGTGATTGGGGGTTTCACGAACAAAGGAGAGGGGTGCTCAGAAGTGTCAGGAGTGCTTCAAGGTGAGGACATTGCAGGGTTACGGGGCCCATGTGTGGTTATTGGGGGTTATATGCATTTCTTTTCCTTGGAGGCAGCACCCTATGCATCACCTGTTTAGCCACGGGCAGAGGAGCTGTGAGGTGGGTTGCTTTGGAAAGGCCTCAGTGCTCTCACTTTTGAATGCAGAAGGAACTTCTGAAATTTGCCCAACAAACTTTGCAGTAATACTTTTGGGATTCTCTTCACACCAGCACCTGACTGAAATCAGCGCGGCTGGTGAGAGCTGGCATGAATGGAGGTAATTTCAAGAGGCCAGCGGGGCTGGGGTAACAACCGTCATTGCATTTATTAAAAAATGGTATGCTCGTATGACATTTATGTTAAGTGCTTATATGCGCTTCTAAGAATGGTAAAGAAGACTTTATCTATAATGTTTTTTTAATGTAGTGAACAGGTCAGTATTTGTGAAACTGAATGGTTTTGTTTATTTGTTGTTGGACATTTACTATTGCATAAACTCCTAATGAGTGCAGTGCTCATCACTGAGGAAAAGTTTGTTTCCTCCCCCACCAGAGTATAGCTATTTTTGATATGAACAGATTAAAAAAGTCTAAACAAATGTCAGAAAGGCTGACATGCTTAGCTTTATGAAGTATAAAGTTTTCTTTTCATGGAATGCATCAGTCTGCGGGTGAGTCAAATTACATTCCAATACATGCATTTCTTTTGGTTTCTAATGCATCATAGCTGTGTAGAGGTAGTGATTATGTTATAAATCCTTGTATTGAAGAGTAATTCTGTGCAGGTGAAATTTGATGATTTGTGTTCATTATGTTCCACATACGTTTTTTTTGGTACTGCAGAAAAAGTTTCCAGCAGGGCAAAGATTCTACATTCTACATATTAAGTATTGTAAGCATGTTTGAGTTATTAGAAAGCATCATCTCAGCATGACAATTGCTACTTAATATAGAAGACTGTGTCCACCAGGTATTAAGATATGCACATGCGCTTGTTTAGCTTGAGAAGATGGGCTATCGTACATTGGCTACCTATACTCACCTTAGATTGATCCAACTGACCTGCTTGTGCGCGACATACCTTACCTCGACATGCTTCCATTGGGTTGGTAAGCTCCCCTACCAGTCCTGCTTCTGCTGTTCAGAAGCCCCGGCCGATTTTTACCATGTTACCTGGCTTGCCCAGTCATTTCCATATATTGATAGCAAGTGCAAGTGGAGAAGACTCTTGGTTGACTCCTAGGGTGTGTTAACGCAAATGGCTTAATTACAAATTATTAATGAATGTTTTCAAAATATGCCTTATGTAGAAAAATGAATAACGTAGAAAAATAATGTGCACGTTTCAAATTGGGACCTCGGAGATGGGCCACCAGTGTTCATGCAATGAACTAACTAATGATTAATCCATATGAAATATTGACAATGAATTAGATTAATCTAGTAATATGTCATACTAAAGGATATGAATTATGTTTTTGCTTATTAATTGTAGGCCTTGATTTAGCGAGTGTCTTGGCTTAGTTTTGACAGGCCTCATGCAGAAGCTGTATTTCTTAGCGTTTAATGCAAAATGCTGACAGAGTGAACTAACTGTGAAATGCTCATTGTTTTAATAAAATGCTTAGAAGAGGCTTTCTATGGGAACCGTCGGACAGGAGATGATGTCTCTTGTAATTTATCCAATCATGTGTAATGTGCGTGAGATGTACTCTCCCAGTACGCAAACAATGAAGACACTGACTGAAGACGAAGATGCAACAATTTCGATACCTGACGAGCCAGATGATAAGAACATCATAAAGGAGACCAATCAACGACATGTGAACTGTGAAATATTAGAATTCATAGATTTGGTGTATGGACATTATTGGGTAGAGTTATAATGTACAATTAATTGACCAATTGGAAATTGGGGGATGGCTTTGGGGAACTTTGATATAACAACGTGACAGACGAGACCAGATTCAGATTATTAGACCTTAACCAGACTTACCCTTATTTGTGTGAAGCGATATTCAGAGAAAAAGGGATTCAAGATTTTGTCATTGGCCTCATACTCTCTGACTGAGAGCCTGATGTTTTGCTGATCCACTGGTGACCTGAGGACAAAGACTGAGTCTGCTTGCTGACCCATACTGTGGATAGGTAGATATAACAATGATTGAATTGCATTTTTATGCCTTTTCTTTCCAGGTACCAACTGCGCTGACTTAATACTTTTCTTAGGTAGATGTTTTCCAAATTTGTGTTCTAAATCGTTTTGCATGAAGCCCCCCATGCTGATGCTAATTGGTGTTAGATGAGGTTACTCACGTGACAACTGACAAGATACAGGAACAAATGGTTGACGGACTATCTTGCTGAACTTGATGGATGTCATAGTTTACTGAATTGGGTTTACTAATGTTGTGTGTTGATGCCTTAGAATGTCTTTTGATTCAAGCTTTTGATTAGATTACGTCTTCTGCGGCTTGCTGATTAACAAGTGTTATTAGAATTGTTTTGATTAAGAGTTGGTGATTAAAATTAATGACTTAGGCCCTCATTACAACCCTGGCAGTAAAGTCTGCTGACTGCCGTGCAGATGGCCGCCAACATACCGTGTCCGTGGCGGAAATCCGCTACTGGTATTATGACCCACATTTAGAAATCCTCCACAATACAGACACCCACACAAGTCCACCACACCAAAGGTTAGTGATAAACTGGCGGTACCAAAACCCACACTGTTATGCCAACAGAAATACGCCCACACTATCACGACCCACGAATCAACGCGGCAGTCATTCAACCGCGGTAATCCATTGGCAGTACACACTGCCGCGCTCAAAATACACACATATTTACAAAACACAACCACATTGGACAATTCAAAATACACACACCTGATACACATACACACACCACACACTCACACCACTATAAAACACACACCCACATTACCCACACCCCTTACAACGATAATTTTGGAAGAAGCAGAGAGACAGAAAGGCAAAGACAACACCAGCATTCAGAGGCACACAACACCATCACTCATACACCATCCACGCACCTCAAATAACACACCCCAACACATCACCCCACACATCACATCAACCATCACCTCACACATCACCCACACCACATCATGGCACCTCAAAGATACCCCAGGTTTTCTGAGGAGGAGCTCAGGGTCATGGTGGAGGAAATAATCCAGGCAGAGCCACAGCTATTCGGATCACAGGTGCAGCAGACATCCATTGCAAGGAAGATGGAGCTATGGCAGAGAATTGTCGACAGGGTCAATGCAGTGGGACAGCATCCAAGAACACAGGATGACATCAGGAATAGGTGGAACGACCTACGTGGAAGGTACGTTCCGTGGTATCCAGACACCAGGTAGCCGTAAAGAGGACTGGCGGAGGACCCCCACCTCCTCCCCCACAACTAACAACATGGGAGGAGGCAGTCTTGGCAATCATGCATCCTGAGTGCCTCGCAGGAGTAGCAGGAGGACTGGACTCTGGTAAGTCAAATCTTTACTACTATATCCCCCACCCTACCTGCATGCCATTACAAACCCCAACCCCTACCCTCACATCCATCACCCCAACACCTCACAGATACCCCACTATCACAACCCACACATCCCAATACCAAGCCCTGCATGTGACAACAATGCATGGACACCCATCACAGACCTACATGGACACCCATCACCACAGCATGTCCAAGGGAGAGACTCACCGAGGGCACACAATCACCACTCACACAAGGGCCAAGGCGATAATGCAAGCACAGTAGTAGAGGGAAACACACCCATTGCACAAGATGGCACACACAGATACAATAACAAAACATTTACACCCCAACAGGACCCCTACACAACGTTACCGGACAGGAGGTGCCAGCCATATCCAGTCCCCCACAGAAGAGGCCCACAGTGACGACAGCAGCTCTACACTCCTGGATCAAGATGACCAGCCCGGCCCATCAGGGACCTCTGGACAGTTGGTTCCCCTGCTACAGTCCCAACCCACCACAGAACCTCCCCCCTCAGGAAGCACCACCACAGCACCCACCCAGCAGGCCCATGCCACTGTCCCGAGGACACGTCAATCAGCAGTGTGTCCACCACTACAGGGACCCCAGGCAAACCCACTAACACAGGACGATCAGGAACCTGGGGTCAGTGGCAGTGGGCACATGGTTCAGGGGGCAGAGGCACAGGACAACAGGGAAGCTGGGAGGACTGTTGCGCGACAGGGGTAGGACAGGTCCAGGGAACCCACTCTCCACGAGGCACTCTCCAACATCATAGGAGCATACCACCAGTCCCAGGAGACCATGGGCACGGTACTGGCCAAGTTTCAGGAGACCCAGCGGCTGCAGGAGGAACAGTACCTGGGGATCAGGGAGGACTTGAAGTCCATTAACACCACCCTAGTCACCATTGCAGGGGTGCTGGCAGACATGGCCAACACCATGAGGGAGACAGTGGCCTAACACCAGCCTGAACGATGAACAGCCTTCCATGTCCGCCGGCACTAGTGGACAGGAGGTCCTGCCACAGGAACAACAGCCCACCAGCACCCCACCCCCTGCAGAAGTAGAACCACCCCGCAAACGGTCCCTGCGATCCAGACACAAGACAGAGAACATTGCCAATACCCCGCCAGGAAATAAGACTGTCCTGATTGTCACCCTTCTGTCCCACTATGTCACCCTGTCCACCTTGAACTGACATTGCTCCACTTCCTATGCCCCCTTGGACAATGCACCTGTGATACAAAGAGACTGGACTCTACCATGGATGTTCCTTCCACCATCACCCCAGCCCATTGCACATCCCCCTCTACTTATTAGCACTTCAATAAACACCTTTGAATCACAAAACAATCTGGAGTCAGTCTGTACTTTCACAAGTGTATTATTACAACCTCTAAGCCAAATATCAATGTAAATGTTCTATTGCACACACCAAAGTATGACAGTTGTTGGGCAGCAGTAAACATAGCAGACGGCAGAATGTGGTACCCAGATCTGTGAAAAGGAAAGCCAAAGTGAACTGTCAGGGTCCATACACAGAGGTAAAAAGGCAGACTTATACAGTGTCCTACAGTAGTCAGATATGAGATGAGCAGTGCCATTCTCTTACCTGTGTGTCACTGGAAGTACTGCATGATGATGTTGTTTCGGTTGTCAATATCTTCTTCCTCTGCCTCCTCTTCCTCACTGTCCACAGGCTCAACAGCTGTCACAAGACCAACATCAGGCCCATCCTCCTGCAGAAAAGGCACCTGGCATTGCAATGCCAGGTTGTGCAACATATAGCATGCCAAGATGATCTGGCACACCTTCTTGGGTGAGTAGTTTAGGAAGCCACCTATCAGATGGAGGCACCGGAATATGGCCTTCAGGAAGCCGAAGGTCTGCTCAATAATCCTCCTAGTTCGCCCATGTGCCTCATTGTAGCGTTCCTCTGCCTTTGTCCTGGCATTTCTCACTGGGGTCAGTAGCCATGAGAGGCTGGGGTAACCAGAGTCACCTGTAAATGTCGAGGGATATCTGTTAGACATACACCAACCCTTAGGGACTACCCCATACCCAGACACCTATTCATACTGTGTGGGGACCTTGGGCTCACCTATTAGCCACACACGGTGCCTTTGGAGTTGGCCCATCACATAAGGGGTGCTGCTATTCCTCAAGATAAAGGCGTCATGCACAGAGCCAGGATACTTGGCATTCACATGGGAGGTGTACTGGTCTGCCAAACACACCATCTGCACATTCATTAAATGGTAGCTTTTACGATTTCTGTACACCTGTTCATTCCTGCGGGGGGGACAAATGCCACATGTGTACCATCAATGGCACCAATGATGTTGGGGATATGTCCCAGGGCATAGAAGTCCGCTTTCATTGTGGGCAAATCCTCCACCTGGGGGAAAGCGATGTAGCTGCCCATGTGTTTCAGCAGGGCAGATAACACTCTGGACAACATGTTAGAGAACATTGGCTGAGACATCCCTGATGCCATTGCCACTGTTGTTTGAAAGGAACCACTGGCCAGAAAATGGAGCACTGACAGGTGTGAGGAAGTAGCCTCTTTCTAGCCTTGTTACCCCCACTTTTGGCCTGTTTGTGAGTATATGTCAGGGTGTTTTCACTGTATCACTGGGATCCTGCTCGCCAGGGACCAGTGCTCATAGTAAAAACTCTATGTTGTCAGTATGTTTGTTATGTGTCACTGGGACCCTGCTAGCCAGGACCCCAGTGCTCATAAGTTTGTGGCCTATATGTGTTCCCTGTGTGATGCCTAAGTGTCTCACTGAGGCTCTGCTAACCAGAACCTCAGTAGTTATGCTCTCTCTTTACTTAAAAATTTGTCACTAACAGGCTAGTGACAAAATTTACCAATTCACATTGGCATACTGGTACACCCATATAATTCCCTAGTATATTGTACTGAGGTACCCATTCTGGCATTGGGGGGACAATTCCATGATCCCCGGGTCTCCAGCACAGAACCCGGGCACTGCCAAACTGCCTTTCCGGGGTCTCCACTGCAGATGCTGCTGCTGCCAACCCCTCAGACAGGTTTCTGCCCTCCTGGGTTCCAGGCAGCCCTGGCCCAGGAATGCAGAACAAAGGACTTCCTCTGAGAGAGGGTGTAACACCATCTCCCTTTGGAAATAGGTGTGAAGGCTGTGGAGGAGTAGCCTCCCCCAGCCTCTGGAAATGCTTTGATGGGCACAGATGGTGCCCATCTCTGCATAAGCCAGTCTACACTGGTTCAGGGATCCCCGAGCCCTGCTCTGGCGCGAAACTGGACAAAGGAAAGGGGAGTGACCACTCCCCTGACCTGCACCTCCCAGGGGAGGTGCCCAGAGCTCCTCCAGTGTGTTCCAGACCTCTGCCATCTTGGAAACAGAGGTGTCTGTGGCACACTGGACTGCTCTGAGTGGCCAGTGCCAGCCGGTGACGTCAGAGGCTCCTTCTGATAGGCTCTTACCTCTCTTGGTAGCCAATCCTCCTTCCTAGGTAGCCAAACCTCCTTTTCTGGATATTTAGGGTCTCTGCTTTGGGGATCTCACCAGATAATGAATGCAAGAGCTCATCAGAGTTCCTCTGCATCTCCCTCTTCACCTTCTGCCAAAGGATCGACTGCTGACTGCTCAGGACCCCTGCAAAACCGCAACAAAGTAGCAAGACGACTATTAGCAACCTTGTATTGCTTCATCCTGTTGGCTTTCTCGACTGTTTCCAGGTGGTGCATGCTCTGGGGGTAGCCTGCCTCCTCTCTGCACCAGGAGCTCAGAAGAAATCTCCCGTGGGTCGACGGAATCTTCCCCCTGCAACCGCAGGCACCAAAAGACTGCATAACTGGTCCTCTGGGTCCCCTCTCAGCATGACGAGCGTGGTCCGTGGAACTCAGCCACTCTGTCCAAGTGACTCCCACAGTCCAGTGACTCTTCAGTCCAAGTTTGGTGGAGGTAAGTCCTTGCCTCCCTACGCTAGACTGCATTGATGGGTACCGCGTGATTTGCAGCTGCTCCGGCTCCTGTGCACCCTTCCAGGATTTCCTTCATGCACAGCCAAGCCTGGGTCCCTGACACTCCTTCCTTCAGTGCACAACCTTCTGAGTTGTCCTCCGGCATCGTGGGACTCCCTTTTGTGACTTCGGGTGGACTCTGGTTCACTTTTATTCTAAGTGCCTGTTCAGGTACTTTTGTGGGTGCTGCCTGCTTCTGTGAGGGCTCCCTACATTGCTGGGCAATCCCTCTGTCTCCTCCTCCAAGTGGCGACATCCTGGTCCCTCCTGGGCCACAGCAGCACCAAAAAACCACTTCCCCAACCCTTGCAGCTAGCAAGGCTTGTTTGCGGTCTTTCTGCATGGGAACATCTATGCAAGCTTCATCGCGATGTAGGACATCCATCCCCCAAAGGGGAAGTTCCTAGTCCTCTTCTTTCTTGCAGAACTCCAAGCTTCTTCCAACAGGTGGCAGCTTCCTTGCACCCTCAGCTGGCATTTCCTGGGCTCCTGCCCACTCTCGACACTGTTGCGACTATTGGATTTGGTCCCCTTGTCTTACAGGTACTCAGGTCCAGAAATCCACTGTTGTTGCATTGCTGGTGTTTGTTCTTCCTGCAGAATCCCCCTATCATGACTTCTGTGCTCTCTGGGGGTAGTAGGTGCACTTTACACCTACCTTTCAGTGTCTTGGGGTGGGCTATTTTTCTAACCCTCACTGTTTTCGTACAGTCCCAGCGACCCTCTACAAGCTCACATAGGTTTGGGGTCCATTTGTGGTTCGCATTCCACTTTTGGAGTATATGGTTTGTGTTGCCCCTATACCTATGTGCTCCTATTGCAATCTATTGTAACTTTACACTGCTTGGATTACTTTTCTTGCTATTACCTGCATCATTTTGGTTTGTGTACATATATCTTGTGTATATATCTTATCCTCATACTGAGGGTACTCACTGAGATACTTTTGGCATACTGTCATAAAAATAAAGTACCTTTATTTTTAGTACTTCTGTGTATTGTGTTTTCTTATGATATTGTGCATATGACACCAGTGGTATAGTAGGAGCTCTACATGTCTCCTAGTTCAGCCTAAGCTGCTTTGCCATAGCTACCTTCTATCAGCCTAAGCTTCTACACTAATAAGGGATAACTGGACCTGGCACAAGGTGTAAGTACCTCTGGTACCCACTACAAGCCAGGCCAGCCTCCTACAACAGGACTTGCACTAGAGTGGGGATACCTGTGGGATGGCGGATAGCTGACATCAGGTCTGGCTCCAATTGGGCACACAGTTCTTGGATTGTGGCACGATGAAGTCTGTAGGTGATAATGATGTGTCTGTCTTCCATTGTCGACAGGTCCACCAGGGGTCTGTACACCGGAGGATGACGCCATCTCTTCATCTGCCCCAGTGGATGTGCCCTATGGAGGAGAATGGTGAGCAGAGGGTCATGTACCACACAGTTTGCACAAGGGTTTTTGCACTAATGTGATTAAATAGGTGTGTGGCGTTGTCTGTCCGTATTTGTGCCCAAATGTGCTGTGACGCAGTTAGGAGCCCTGCCATGTGCCACCCTGAAATGGCGGCTGCCTGACCTGTACGGAGGGACAAGGGGAAATGCGGTAACTGCGCTGGCGTTGTGCAGCGTCGCAGCAGGCGGTCGAAGACCGCCGCGCAATTCAGCATTGGTTATCATTGGGCCCTATTGGTTCCAGGAGCCAATGATGATGTACGCCGGCAGTGACGGTATGCACTGCCGCGGACGTGACTGCCATTTTCGAGCTGTTCACTCACTTGATACCTGACCTTCAACAGGAGAGGACCTACACTGCAAGTGCTGCTGTGACCTCAGTCTGGAAGCGACAATGGCTTGAGTGTCTGGGGGAAGGGCCCCTGCCTTCAGTGTGGATGAGTTGGAGAGACTAGTGGATGGGGTCCTCCCCCAGTACACACTACTCTACGGTCCTCCAGACAAACAGATGAGTAAACTCTGAGCATGATGCGTGGGACATGAATTTATGCAGTGGTGCGGATGGAAGATACATGTTGGGGGGTCTGAGGCCTGCATGTGAGGATGGTGAGTGTATGTGTTTCAGGGCATGGGTGAGAACTGGTGGCCAATGAGTATGATGAACTGGACGGGGGAGTAAGTTCCTTTCATACTTTATTTTTCCTCTAGGTCACCGCCCACCAGAAGAAGGGTATTTGGCGTGCCATCTCCAAGGAAGTACGGACCCTGGCGGTCTATCACAGACGGAGCACCCACTGCCACAAGAGATGGGAGGACCTGCGCCGCTGGAGCAAGAACCTCCCAACGTGGAAGGGGTGCCCGTCGCACCATGACCCCCCCCTAATGTTCCGGATCCCTATCCGGAGTTGGATGGGCGCTTGAGGGCATCACAGTAGCCACAAGGGGGTGAGTACAGTCTCATTCAGCTGACTCTGCGCGCTTTGCGAGGTGTCTGGGTGGGGGATGTGGGCTGTGGGTTCCCCTAGTCCAGGGCGAACTTGCTAGGGTAGGTCCCTTGTTAGGCAGGTTCTGTGGCATCCCAACCCCAAGAGTGGTAGTGGCCATCTACAACCAGTCAGGCTCCTGTGGGTTCCAGGTGTGCAGCAAATGGGGTTAGGCATAGCCCCCCATGGGCAGGTTATTTTCCTATGAACAGTTAGTGAAGAACCAGAACCTTATGGGCCTGGCGGCGCAGGGTACGCCTGAAATCTCCTTGGATTCACCTGCCTCAACTAACAGAGACACGGGACACTCTGTCAGGCGTAAAAGATCAGATTTTATTAGCTGCAGCTAGTACAGTTGTCCAAGAAGTACACAAGGTATGTTCTCAGGAGACTGCCACTTTACTTTGTGGCGCACAATCTTATATACCGTATAAAAACCATTTATTAACTACATACACTCCCAGAACACATAGAAAGGAGCCAGTAAGAATAATGTAAAGATAGAACAGAGCCAATAGAAATGTCGGAAAACAAGACAGCACCAATAGAAGGAATTGGAAAACAAAGTATCAAGTGACTTAAGGTTGCCTCCCCTCCAGCTGTGTTTGTCACCCCTCCCTTGAACTAATTCATTAACCGATCCACAACGAAGTTGCATGTGGTGCGATAAGTTTGTGTGCGTTCGGAAGACAGTTGTGAAATGAGAGAATACTAGCAAAGGACAGCGAAGGCCAGACGATAAGATAAGATCGGCGGAGAATAGTGTGAGCCTACAGATAGTTGAAACAAGGATTAGAAAACCAGACAGGGATTAGTGTACTCGGTCAGACCTTAATACCAGCCTTGTAAAGATAGAGGCAGAAGGCTGTTTTGAACACCATGTTGCAGAATAAGCAGAAAAGGCAGAATGGACTTCGTTCGCTGTGCTGCCTGAGTGAAGGCAACATAAAATGGCGGCGGGCCACAAAATGGCGGGTCGATACGATCGTATTAAAAATCGAATTTCCTCAGACCCTCCTTTTGCCAGAACTCAGGCAAGATACACAAACTTATGTTAATCTGAGTCGATGTCTATGGCCATGAGGTCATCAAGCTGTTGCTGTACCATCATTTTGATATTCTCTGCTCTTTGTGACTTGGGTTTGGGAATACATGCAGTAGCACATAGGTTGCAGACGGCAGGACCGCAGTGCATACAAAGACAACAAGAGAATATAAAAGCTAAAATTACTCCAAAGAATGTCAATACCTTCCAACCCCATTTGGACAGTAATCCCCAAAACCACTCTGAAAAGGACCAATCTCCTTCGTCCTGATGAATCGACTTGGAGATTATGTGTAACTTAGAGATAGCTTGGTATACTGTCGGAGCGTCATTAGGTATGAAAATACAGCAACTTGATCCGATCAATTTGCATACTCCACCACGGTCCGCAAGAACAAAGTCTAAGGCAACACGGTTCTGCAAGGTCATAAGACGATCAGCCTGTAGTTCAGCTGTAATGTTACTTAAAGCTCCTACAGTGATGTCTATGGTGGTTTCTACGACACAAACCAATTGCCTTATATTTCTGCTGTTGGCCATTGGACCCCAGAAGGGAAGAAATCCTTTGAGGAAATCTCCTCCCTCTTGTCCTGCTGTGTCTTTCGAATCCACAATCCCTCTGCCATATCTATTTTTATGATGGTTCGCAGGAGCGGTGTATGTAGGGGGAAGAAGAAAGGCTATATAACAAGTACCAGAGAAATCAGCTGGCAACCATGTATAAGCCCTATCGTGGCAAACGAAGTATGTACCTTGAGATGGTACTAACGGCAGTGAATTCAGGGCTGAATAAACATATGTATGGGAACAAAAACTTTCTCTTTGTCCGGTGTTTGGAGTTGTACCATTTATTTGCAGACAGAAATTTCCTTGTTGGGGTATGACCCGTATCGGAGGAGATTTTCCTTGCTTAACCTTATCATTGAGGCTGGAAATGTAATTAGTTATGTTCCAATTGGTATATGCTTTTCTTTCATCTATGGAAGCTTCACTTTTTTCCATGATTTTAGCCATAGCTACCATTCCCTTTATCAATAAACTATGATTGAAATTTGAACCAACACTATGTGAACTGACAGGTTGTTTAATTTTACTTTGATATGCATTATTGAAAATGACAAAATAAGCCCAAGCGGAACCTTCATAGGAGAATGGAAGAACTAAATATGGCATTCCTTTTTCTACCGTATGTGGTATGAGTCCACACACCCAACAGTCAGTTGTATTGATCACTAACTGATGTTGATGTAACAACTGGACGAAGGAATTGTTAAAGTATTCAGTTCTTCTGATGAGTTCATGCTGGGGAAGAGTGTGAAATAGGTGCGGATAGATAGTAGAAGAAGATGTAGAGGTAGGAGAAGAGACAACTTTTTGCTGCAGAGTAATAATGATCCAGTTTACAGATGCCAAAAGAATACACGACAATATAATGACGCATAGAGCAATACTACAACGACTATATATTTCTTTACAATTATTCTTTACATTTTTACTTTCTCTTTTATCTAATGTAGCCTCCATCTTTCTAAGTGGATGCTCACGGCAATCTTCCTCAATCACTGTAGTCACGATTATCTACCGTCCTATGACACTGTGAGGTCCTGCAGGCCTATTGCCACTTACTCAGGTCGTAACTAAGACTCCTACCGTGACCCTGCAACCGGGATAGAGTACTACATAGGAGAGAAATTTACAAGTTCTTTGGTCTTGGTCTCAAATTATAGCGTTCCTGTCCAGAGGCAGTCTGGTTTTGAAACAATGTTCCTGGATTTGTCGTGTTCAAGCGACGATGCGATGGTATTGCTTCTTGAAGGATGTCGTCGTCCTCTTTCTCAGAAAGTGTTCCAATTAGACGCGCATCACTGAATGGTACAAATTGCGGAACTTTCTCACTTTCAGAGTCACTGATGCCTCTACGGACCCACTGATCGAAAGGCAAGGGCAAAGGCACTTTCTTGCAGTGCACGGCATGCACCCAGTTTTTCTTTCCTTCGACTTTAACTGCTGTTCTTGTGGTCAAAAGAACCAGGCGTGGCTCTCTCAATCTGGGCTCCAAATTTCTCTGTCGTTGGAAATTTTTCGTGCAGACCCAGTCACCTGGTCGGATGGAATGACCTGGGTCTGTAGAAGCCTCTGGTAGAGCACTCTGAACCTGTTGATGAAGAACACGCAATTTAGTTGTAAGGTCATGCAAGTAGTCAATCAACATCGGGTATGGCAAGTCTGAGTATTTCTTAGGGCGAGGAACTCCCCATACATTAGCTGGGCGACCAAATATCACTTCGTAAGGGCTAAGCCCCAAACGAGAGTGTACTGCTGTTCTGGTGGACAGAGGAGCCAATGGTAAAGCATCAGGCCAATTAAGTCCTGTGCTAGCTTGCACCTTAGCAATTTTAAGCTTCAAGGTTCCATTGTAGCATTCTACTAAACCAGCCGACTGTGGGTGATTCGCCGCGTGGAACTTCTGTTTTATGCCAAGACCTGCACAAACTTTTTGCATGACTTGACCCACAAATTCGCTCCCATTGTCACTCCAGACAATGCGCGGCAAACCAAACCTAGGGAAGAATTCTTTCAAAAGTATTTTGGCAGTTGATAAAGCAGTATTGTCCTTCAGAGGGTAGGCTTCTACCCATCTAGAAAAAGCACATACTACCACCAGAACATATTTGAGGTTGTTGCATCGTTCCATGTGAATATAATCGATCTGCAACACCTCAAATGGATATGTTGGAGGAGCAAAATGACCTGCTGGAGTTGGGGTTCCCTTTCCCGGATTGTACATCAAGCAAACAATACAATGTTTTACTACATTATTTGCACACTTTGGGATCCCCTCATTTTGCCACACTGGAGCCAGAAGTTTACATATTCCTTTTGCACTTAGGTGAGCTGGACCATGTGCCATAGTAACTACAGGTAGTACATAAGCATCTGGTAACAGCCAACGTTGATGTTCTGATAATTCAACCCAACATCCCATCTCATCTAACATTCCTGTACTTTCCTTCCACTTTCTCAACTCATTCTCCGTAGCCTCTCCTTGAATTGATTTCACACTCTCTACTGTATCTTCACACATTCCCTTTTCTCTTACGCAGTTTGCGGGACCTGCAACATACATTCGACTTGTGTCGTCTCTGGCTGTCTTTTTCGCTACCTCATCTGCAAATGCATTTCCTCGACCAACATCGTCCACAATCTTTTTGTGTGCACTACACTTCACGATCGCTATCTGAGTAGGCATTGTAAGTGACTCAAGAAGTTCAGTCACTAATTGACCATGTTGTATCTTAGTACCATGGGAAGTAAAGAATCCTTTTTCCTTCCATAAGCGCCCAAAGTTAAACGCTACACCAAAAGCGTATTGGCTATCAGTGTACACGTTTACTCTTTTTCCTTTGGATAACACACACGCTCTAGTTAAGGCTATCAATTCAGCTGCCTGAGCTGAATTATGTCTAATGCGTGCTGTCTCCACAATCGTATGCAAAGTAGTAATAGCGTAGGCTGAAACTGTATCTCCATTCGGGAGCTTGAAACAAGAACCATCTACCCATAGTGTTCCATCTGGATTCACTAATGGCGTGTCTTTTAGGTCAATTCTACCCTTAGTCTCTTCTTCAGTACGGAGAAAACAATCATGCTGTTCAGAGACATCTCTCTCTTCTGGAAGAGGCAACAAAGTAGCTGGATTCAGGGTATTACATCGTTTGATGTGTATGTGACTAGCCAAAAGCGTCAGCTCATATCCGGACAACCGAGCACTCGTAAGATGCTGCGTTTTTGTCCTATTTAGTAAAGTATCCACTGCATGTGGCACCATAACAATGAGAGTATTATCTAGCACTACTCCAGCAGACTGTCGAATAGAAATTGCTGCTGCCGCTGTCGCCTTAAGACAACTAGGCAATGCTTTAGCTACTGGATCTAACGTAGCTGAGAAATATGCGCATGGTCGCTGTTGATCTCCAAAACGCTGCGTTAAGACTGACAATGCACAACCCTCTCTTTCGTGGACATAGAGCGTAAAGGGCTTACTGTAATCAGGAGTACCCAATACAGGAGCAGAACACAAAGCAATACGCAAATCAGTAAAACTCTTCTGACATTCGTCAGTCCACGGAAGAGGCTGAGGCATATCTTTTAAAGTTAGCGCCAACAGCGGTTTAGCCAATAAAGAGAAACTCGGAATCCACTGTCTACAATAAGAAGTAATGCCCAAAAAGGCACGTACCTCTCTTTGTGTGGATGGCACTGACATTTGTGCAATTGCCTGAATTCGTTCGGGGGTCAATCGTCGTCCCTCCTTTGACAAGAGATGACCCAAATAAGTCACCTCGCGACAGACATATTGTAATTTAGAAGGAGAAACCTTGTGATTCAGATCAAACAAATGACGCAACAGTGCAACGGTCACGTTTTTGCAAATCTCCTCTGAATCAGCGGCAACTAATAAGTCATCCATGTACTGAATGAGAGCGGCACCGGACGGTAAGGAAAAGGCATCAAGATGACATTTTAGAGCTTGACTGTAAATAGAGGGACTTTCACAATAACCTTGAGGTGTGCGTTTAAACCGGAAGCTTCGGCATCCGAGGGAAAAACCAAAAATATCTCTACTCTCTTCGGCGATGGGAATACTAAAGAAAGCATTCTTTAAATCGATAACTGAAAACCAAGTCGCTGTAGAAGGTATCATCGTCAACAGAGCAGTGATATCTGGGACTACAGGAAACTGCGGTACGACAATCTTGTTGACCTCCCGAAGATCAATTACAAAACGATAAACAGGAGGCTGAGAAGGATCAGTGCGTTTAAGAACCGGAAGAACAGGACTGCTACATGTATTTCCTCTCGTTTGCTCAACCACACCCTTCTGAATCAAATCATGGACAATTTCCAGAAGTGCTTTCTCACCTTCAGTAGAGATTCTGTATTGCGGAATACGTGGCATTTCAGCATTGGGCTTAAGAGTAACAACATAAGGTGGGATCTCAAGACAACCAACGTCATTCGGACCCGTAGCCCAAAGCGTTTCGGGAAGAGAAAGCAATTCAGGTGAGAATTGATCTTTTGATAAGTACATTGGACTAGTCATTTTCTGTCCTAGAGTGAGGTATACACCAGAAGGTGAACAATATATCGTAGCATGCATTCTTTTTAATAGATCTAAACCCAACAGATTTTCACCACAACCATTCGTCAGAAGAAGCGGAGCTTCTAAATCATAAGGGCCTATTGAAACAGGCAAAGGGCAAGAAACTGGATTGCGAACAGGGGCGCCAGAAAATCCTACAGATACATTCGTTAAGCCAGACAAAGGTGCGCCAGGGAGTTTAGAATGAATGATAGAGCTTCTCATGGCACCAGTATCTAAAAGAAATGGCTCTGAAACACCCATTGTAGTGACATTAACATAAGGTCCATTCTGATCCACTGGAATTGACGTAACCCCCTTACTTTGTCCATGGCTGTCCTATTCAAAATGAAGACTTTCATTCCCTCCTTCAATATACTGATCCTCACTGTAATACTGTGTAGACCTAACATTTTGCTGGTCAAAGTAATTTCCGGAATTTGGAGGAACAAAAGAACGCTGCCCTTGGGTTAACACACCTCGACCTCTACCTCTATTTGCTGACTGAGGACCACCACGACCTCGTGAAGCAGATATTGCTCCATTACGCTGCAACAATGCCGGACAACTGTTCTTAAAATGACCTTCCTCCCTACAATAAGCACATTGATTGGGACCTAGCAAAGGTCTTGGAATGAATGGTTCAGGCTTTTGATACAACCTCTGAAACTGCGGAGGCTGTTGAAACTGAGGCTGAACATAACGAGGAGGATAAGCCTGTTGCAAGAGAACTTTAGTTTTTAATTCTTTCGTCTTTTTCTCTTGTTTTTCCCTTTCTTCTTTGTCTCTATTTTCATAATATTGTGCAGTAGCCAATATCTGGGCGGAAGAAGAAACTGCCCATGAACTCTCGGAGTCTTTTAGCTTGTGTGATAGTTCAGGAAGCAAGTTATATACGAACTTATCCACAAATAATCGCTGTCCCCCTTCTGTAGCCATATCTTGACCACTGTGATCAATGAATGTCTCCTCGAATCGGGTAAAGAAATCGGAAACACTTTCATCTTTCTTTTGTTTACATGCTGCTAGCTTATCCCAATTAACTCTCAAAGCAGGCATCATTGTTTTCATTAATGTAATAATCCTACCAGGGAGTTCTGAGATCAAAGCGTCGGGCTTTGCACCACCTACTTGACCTCTATCTGCGGCAATAATAGCGTTCCAATCGCCGCCTAATTCTTGAGCGTGATCCTCTCTACGAATTTTAGCCCATATTGTCTGTGGAACTACATTTCCCATCAACATGTCAATATCTGCTAGATTCATAGTACATGCATCAACTGTTTGCGACAACTCTTTATAGTAACCAGCAGGATTTTTGCGTGAATCTGGTAGTGACTGTTTAAGTGCTAAAACTTCAGACCTTTTCCAGGGGACATGTATCCATATGCGCTGAAAATGCGCAGGAATAGCTGGATTAGCACCTGCTGCTGCAACTTCTTCCTTCCATATTGGAGAAACCTCTCTCATGGGATAGTTTTTCAGTGCTGTCCTAACTGAAGGATCAGAATCAGGAAAAGTCTGTGAGAACAATAGGGATCTGAAAGAAATAAGTGTTCTGACAGCGTTTTCAACCTTAGGACCCACAATAAGTCCTTTGTCAAAGTCAGCCTGAACATCTAACAGATCCTGTGGGACCGAACCCAAATTCATATCCTCCCATTCTTTAGCGAGAGTATCGCACATAACTTTAAAAACATATCTCTGCGTAGGTGCATTCCATTGCAGAAAGGTGGACATAATATCAGACGTACTATATTGGGGACCCTTCTTGATCCATCTACAAGCAAGTGAGTCCAATTTTTCTCGCTCTTCGGAGTCTGGGAATTGACTACGAGACTGTCTTCGAGAAAAAGCTGGAGACACGTTTAAAGCTTCAAAGAAAGGTGATAAGAGACCAGAGACAGTATCGGCAAATCGCTTACGCATAGATGGAGAATTTGACATAAGGATAGGGGACAAGGTATTAGGTGAATTAACTAAAGGAGCATTAGGAATTGCCAAAGGAGCAGAAGGCAAAGGAGTTAAAGGCAAAGCTGGCATAGGCAATACTTGAGGAGGCAAATGTGGAAAAGCTGGAGCAGGCGGAAGCACAACTGGCGGCTGAACAGGCTGTAACATCGGGGGTGCATTAGCACCTTGTACATAGGGCGGAGGCAATTTCAATAAGTGGGACATTAAGGAATCTTCCTCAAAATCTTTTCTCTTATCAAGGGAAGAGATAGGCAACGTCGGATAGCATTTATCTATTGCCATTCGATGCTGTCTGTCTGAAATTTCCATTGCATTATCTATTTCATCATCTTTGAATTGCTGAGCAGCCTGTATAATCGTCATTCCCTGTGTTTTCCTATCTCGTTTCGCTTGTTTAATTTCTCTCTGTTTGGCTTCCTTACGCCAAAGGCGAAAAGAGTCAAACATTGCCGGCCGGGCTTTTCTTTTAAATAACGTTGCTTCTAAATTATCTAGCACATCAGTTTCGAAACTACCATTTTCTGGCCATTTTAAAACACCATCTTTCTTTGTATATCGGGTCCATGTCTTATTAAAGGCAATAGGACCAACACCATGTTTAGAATAGAGCTCATATGTGGGAGTTCCAACCGAAGGAATCGGACAGGAGTCCTCAAGTTGGGAGTCCCTATTACAACCAAAGCAACAAAGTTTTCCAAACTTAGTCAGACCAGACATCTCACGATTTTTACTGGCTGTTCACAAACATCAAGGGGGTAAAACTTTCAGTTTACACAGCACAAATGCACTTACCCCTCGGCTTTGGCCACTGCAATGGCCAAATCTAAGGACCTAAGGACAAAACAAAGACCAAAATTTGTGGGCGCGACCCACCAAATACTTAACTAAGGATGTCTTCTTACACCAACAGAGGCCCGTCTATCGTCTCGCTTTACCATACATCATCAAAGAAAGGGCCAAGGCAGGGCGGCAGTCAGGGCAGCAGTCGTCAGTAGCCGTCAGGAAGGAATAACCGCGCTGAAAAAGACCTTCGGACCACTTCGACATACAGGGGTCGCTTGACGTGGCTCGCGATTCCTCCAGAATTTTCTTGCGGGGTTCCTCACGACCTTCAGGCAGAACCGGTACCGCTGAAGCCGCCCCACGTTGGGCGCCAGTTGAAGAACCAGAACCTTATGGGCCTGGCGGCGCAGGGTACGCCTGAAATCTCCTTGGATTCACCTGCCTCAACTAACAGAGACACGGGACACTCTGTCAGGCGTAAAAGATCAGATTTTATTAGCTGCAGCTAGTACAGTTGTCCAAGAAGTACACAAGGTATGTTCTCAGGAGACTGCCACTTTACTTTGTGGCGCACAATCTTATATACCGTATAAAAACCATTTATTAACTACATACACTCCCAGAACACATAGAAAGGAGCACGTAAGAATAATGTAAAGATAGAACAGAGCCAATAGAAATGTCGGAAAACAAGACAGCACCAATAGAAGGAATTGGAAAACAAAGTATCAAGTGACTTAAGGTTGCCTCCCCTCCAGCTGTGTTTGTCACCCCTCCCTTGAACTAATTCATTAACCGATCCACAACGAAGTTGCATGTGGTGCGATAAGTTTGTGTGCGTTTGGAAGACAGTTGTGAAATGAGAGAATACTAGCAAAGGACAGCGAAGGCCAGACGATAAGATAAGATCGGCGGAGAATAGTGTGAGCCTACAGATAGTTGAAACAAGGATTAGAAAACCAGACAGGGATTAGTGTACTCGGTCAGACCTTAATACCAGCCTTGTAAAGATAGAGGCAGAAGGCTGTTTTGAACACCATGTTGCAGAATAAGCAGAAAAGGCAGAATGGACTTCGTTCGCTGTGCTGCCTGAGTGAAGGCAACATAAAATGGCGGCGGGCCACAAAATGGCGGGTCGATACGATCGTATTAAAAATCGAATTTCCTCATTAGTGCATGGCCTACTGCATAGGGCTGCTCCCTGTATGTTGTGTCCGCCACCGGTAGTGGTGTTCTTGGCATTGACCATGTGTCTCCTCTGCCTTTCCCCCCCTTTTTGTTTTGTCACCCTGTCCTTGTGTGCATTAGCATCATTTGGCAGAGGAGCTGTGGCACCGTAGCAGGAGGGAGCTGCAACCCACATGGCCCAGGAGGGTGAATCTACGGAGTCTGAAGGCACCAGTGGGACGGAGGGTGAGGGGAGCTCCACGACGGGGACAGGAGGGGACACCAGCAACTCCTCTGATGGGAGCTCCCTTGCGGTGGCAGGCACCTCTGTGTCCACCGCAACAACAGGTACAGCCACCACCCCTCTACCAGCACCGCCCTCCCAGCAGCCCCTCAGCGTGTTTCCCTTGCCTGCTCACCCAGGAGGGTGGGCATCTCCTTCGCCCCAGGCACCTTAGGCCCTGCCCCAGTCATCCCTGCTGCCCTCAGTGAGGAGGCTATTGACCTCCTGAGATCCCAAACTGTTGGGCAGTCAACCATTTTGAATGCCATCCAGGGTGTTGAGAGGCATTTGCAGCAAACAAATGCATATCTGGAGGGCATTCATTCTGGCATGGCAGCCCAACAGAGAGCATTTCAGGCTCTGGCCTCAGCACTGATGGCAGCCATTGTCCCTGTGTCCAGCTTCCCCCCTCCAACATCCACTACCCAGACTCAATCCCCTCTACCTCAGCCTATCCCAAGCACACCATCAGACCAGCATGCACACACATCAACACACAAAAATGGCTCAGGCAAACATAAGCACCACACATCTCACATGCACTCACACAAGAACCATCCCCATGCAGACACACCAACACCCACTGTCTCCAGTGTGTCCCCTCCTCCACCTCCCTCCCAGTCTTGTCTCCACTCACACCTGCATGCACTACATCCTCAGCCACTACCTCCATCAACAGCATGCCCATCACTACACACCGCTCACGTGCAATCACCACCCCCACTACCATTCACACGTCCCCTGTGTCCTCTCCCAGTGTGTCTGTGAGCCCGCCTCCCAAAGTACACAAACGCTGGAACACACCCACTCAACAGCCATCCACCTCACAACAGCCTCCAACCCATGCACCTTCACCCAAACTCAGCAGACGTACACCTCCTACAACCACTACCTCTTCCTCCACTCCCAAACCGCCTCCATCTTCCCATCCCAGTGTGTCTAAGAAACTTTTCCTGGCTACCATTGACCTCTTCCCTACACCTCCCCCACCCCGTCCTTCCCGTAGGGCCAGGTTGTCTAAAGCCCAGACCAGCACCTCAGCCACCGAATCATCGTCCACTGTGGTCCCTGCAAGTCCGGGAGGATCAAAGGGGGCACCCATCAAGGCTGCCAGTGTGCCACCTACTGAATCCAAGGACCACCCTATTCCGCCACATGCCAAGGTAAAGAAGGGGCCAGCATGCATAAGAGAGAAGCCGCACCACCCACCCAGCAAGGCCTCATCCAGAACCAAAGAGGACAGTGCCAAGGTCCCAGCAACGACTTCCAAGGTGGGGAAGGGACACAAGAGCAAAGGAAAGTCACCTCAGGGCACGGAGCCTCCGGGTGAGGGACTGGTGACCCCCATTTCTCAAGACAGCCCAGCAACCTGTACCGCGGTGAGCACAGCTGCAACGACTGCCACCTGCACCGCTACCTGCACCGCCATCTGCACCGCCATCTGCACCGCCATCTGCACCACAGCTGCCACAACTACAGTCACCAGCATCATCCCCAGTGGGCAGCCTACAGAGGCTGCAGGAGATGGCCTGGTGTCTCCCTCCACTACCTCAGACACCTGCACCACGGGCACCACTGCCAGCATCTCTGCCGTAAACACCACCGCAGACACCGCCACCTGCCCCGCGACATGCCCAGGCAGTGCCACTACAGCAGACATCAGCACCATCCACAGTGGGCAGCTGTCCAAGGCTGCATGAGATGTCTTGGACCCTGCACACACTACATGAGGCACCACCACCAGGACTGGCACTACCAGCAGTTTGCAGCCTAAGTCGTCGCATGGTGGAGTGTGGATCTACCTCCATGGAGTCTCATGCTACCTGTTACCAGAAAATCTTGTGGCTCAGACACCCAGGTGAGGGAATGGGAACTGCCACACCCCTGGTGCAGCATCACTAGCCACCAAGCCCCCTCCAGAACCAGTGGAGAAAAGCATCCACTAACCCAGTCCTTAGCAGGATGAAGCACTCTGGGCACAAAGCCCCATCCAGAACCAGTGGAGAAAAGCATCCACTAACCCAGTCCTTGGCAGGATGAAGCACTCTGGGCACAAAGCCCCCTCCAGAACCAGTGGAGAAAAGCATCCACTAACCCAGTCCTTAGCAGGATGAAGCACTCTGGGCACAAAGCCCCCTCCAGAACCAGTGGAGAAAAGTGTCCACTAACCCAGTCCTTAGCAGGATGAAGCACTCTGGGCACCAAGCCCCGTCCAGAACCAGTGGAAGACGCCACCCACTGGAGAGACTGTGGCTTTGCACTCCCCAGGACCAAACAGTGGGCAGTGCACCCACTTGAGATACTTGAGATACTTGAGAGACTGCGGCTTTGCACTCCCCAGGACCAAGCAGTGGGCAACCCACCCACTTGAGAGACTTGAGAGACTGTGGCTTTGCACTCCCCAGGACCAAGCAGTGGGCAGTGCACCCACTTGAGAGAGTTGAGAGACTGTGGCTTTGCACACCCCAGGACCAAGCAGTGGGCAACCCACCCACTTGAGAGACTTGAGAGACTGTGGCTTTGCACTCCCTCAGAACCAAGCAGTGGGCAACCCACCCACTTGAGAGACTTGAGGGACTGTTGCTTTGCACTCCCCAGGACCAAGCAGTGGGCAGTGCACCCACTTGAGAGACTTGAGAGACTGTGGCTTTGCACTCCCCAGGACAAAGCAGTGGGCAACCCTCCCACTTCAGAGACTTGAGAGACTGTGGCTTTGCACTCCCAAGGACCAAGCAGTGGGCAACCCACCCACTTGAGAGACTAGAGAGACTGTGGCTTTGCACTCCCCAGGACCAAGCAGTTGGCATGGAGTCCCCTCGAGGAGCAGTGGCGTCGTCCCATCATCCGGCTGAGGTGCCCCCTCTCCCCTTCCCCTCAGGTGGCTGTTTTTTTTTTACCTGATGCCCCGCAGCGTTCTCTCCGTTTTGAGGCAGGTGTCAGGTGTGGGCTTCGCCCATGCTTTTTGGGACCAATGGTCCACGGACATTTAATGGGACAGTGTACGGACTTGTGTACTTGCTGTTAATATTTGTATATACTGATGAGTTAAAGTTATCCTGGGCTAGTTTGAATATTACACTCGTTCAACTCATTTCATTTGGTCCTTGCGTTCTTCCAGGGGGTGACGGGGTGCATCTGTGGTGTGATTGGATATGTGTGTGTGTGTTGTTGTCGGGATGGGGGGAGGTGGGGTGTTGCGTGCATGTGTCACTCTCTTTTCCCTCCTCCCCTCCCCGGTGTGCTAGGTGCAATACTCACTGTCGTCGTCGCCGCCATTTTGATGTTCCTGGTAGATGAGGAGGCAGACCAGCATCGGCAGGACCTGTAACTCGGGCTCCATGTCGTCCTGGTTGTTCGTTGAGTGTCGAGAGGTGTGTGGTTTCCCTTCTGTGTACTGTTTCCGCCGTGCTTTTGATGGCGTTGGTACCGCCCCAGAAAAGCTGGCGGATTGGTGCTTTGTAATAGTGTGGGCGGTACACTGACTTCCGCCTGTCTGTTGGCGGTTACCGCCGCGGTGTTTGTTTCTACCGCTGTGGCGGTCGGAGTGTTAAAGTGGCTGTCTGTGTTGGCAGTTTCTGCCATGGACATAATTCCAGGGCTGTAATGAGGGCCTTAGTATTGTTAATTAATAGGGAATAAACTTATTCATGGCTGAAGAGTCATGGTGTGTGGATTTTACTGACTCCATTGATTGTTGATTTGAGTAATGATTATTGATTATTGCGTGTTGATTATTGATTCTGTACGAAAACTATGGTAAAATACCCTATACGAATCAAATGGTTCATCGACCTATATGAGTCCCCTTGCAAGTTTACTTATTAAGGACCGACGCGCCAACAGGTGGCTCTGTTGGAACCCCACAGCAATGGTAATTCATCTAGGGGGCAATGATCTTGCAGCAGTGGGCAGGGGCGCAGCTTCAGGGGGGTGTTTGGGGTGTTACACCCCCTCGTAAAAGTACTTTGTGATAAATAGTTAGGTACAGGTGCTTTCAGTTGGGTATGGTGTGGTGTCTGTCTGATTTCACCAGGGATTTTCACACACACAGACAAAAACGCACACACATTCCTCTTCCTTTGTCTGTATGGAAAGACTTCAAAAATGTTTGTTATTTCACAAAATAATGTGCTTTTTCTCACTTAGCACCACAACCAATATGCATTCTGCTCCCTTTCCGCTGCTCCTTAAGCCCCTCTTGTGTGCCCTGCATGACCTATAATGTGTTCTACCATTGTGTGCCATTGTGATTGTTGGGAAATCTGAAGCTAACACCCCCCCAACAGTCTAACTTACCAAGCTAAAAACCCCTGGCAATGTTAAAAAAAAACCCTGTTGGAGGCCATCCAAGTGGATTTAACAACCATAACATGACTGGTGTGGCCAGCCGACATAATAGGGTAAGAAATCATATGGGCCCATATTTATACTTATTTTGCGCCGCATTTGCGCCGCTTTTTGACGAAAAAACGGCGCAAACTTACAAAATACAATTGGGGCATATTTATACTCCGTTTGCGCCGAATTTACGTCGTTTTTTTCGACGCAAATTCGACGCAAAACTAACTCCATATTTATACTTTGGCGTTAGACGCGTCTAGCGCCAAAGTTCATGGAGTTAGCGTCATTTTTTTGCGTGAACACCTTCCTTGCGTTAATGATATGCAAGGTAGGCGTTCCCGTCTTAAAAAATGACTCCGATGCATATGCGTTGTATTTATACTCCCGGGCAAAAATGACGCCCGGGAGTGGGCGGGTCTAAAAAACCCGCATTAGCGCCGGATTTTAGCGCCTGGGTCAGGGCAGGCGTTAAGGGACCTGTGGGCTCAGAATGAGCCCAGAGGTGCCCTCCCCTGCCCCCAGGGACACCCCCTGCCACCCTTGCCCACCCCAGGAGGACACCCAAGGATGGAGGGACCCACCCCAGGGACATTAAGGTAAGTCCAGGTAAGTATTTTTTTAAATTTTTTTTTGTGGCATAGGGGGGCCTGATTTGTGCCCCCCTACATGCCACTATGCCCAATGACCATGCCCAGGGGACATAAGTCCCCTGGGCATGGCCATTGAGCAAGGGGGCATGACTCCTGTCTTTGCTAAGACAGGAGTCATTTCAATGGGGGATGGGCGTTGTAAAAAAATGGCGCAAATCGGGTTGTGGCGATTTTTTTGCCTCAGCCTGACTTGCACCATTTGTGGACGCCCATACGCCATTTTCCCCCTACGCCGGCGCTGCCTGGTGTACGTCGTTTTTTTCAACGCACACCAGACAGCGCCGGCGGCTAACGCCGGCTAACGTCATTGAATAAATACGGCGCCCGCATGGTGCTTCAGAATGGCGTTAGACGGCGCTAATTTTTTTGGCGCAAAACTGCGTTAGCGCAGTTTTGCGTCAAAAAGTATAAATATGGCCCAATTGTATTTTGCAAGTTTGTGCTGCTTTTGCGTAAAAAAATGACGCAAATGCGGCGCTAAAAAAAGTATAAATATGGGCCATAGTGTGATACGAGTGGCGGGGGGGCAGTGAACCAAGGTGCAGTAGATAGATCCAGGCAAAAGTTGAACATAGCAATGAGCAAGTTCTGTAAGTGCATAGGTTGGGAATTTGTGAGGCATGGCCTTATCAACCTGAGGATGCCAGGCTATTGTGCAGACAACAAGGTTCACCTGTCTAGCGAATGGACAGACATGTTCCTTCTAAACATCGTAGGGGCACTTGAGGTGCTGGGTTTATCCTAGTCTAAGGGGAATCTTTCAGAGATCGGTAAAAGACCATCAGTGTGGCGGTAGTCACAATAAATATCTTCACAGAAGGATGCCTTGTGACAGGGACCCTTAAGGGCAAACAAAGGGGTAAAAAATTGTCAGTGCTTCACAGATATAGCACTTGTAGCCCAGGCATGCCCTCAGGGCCACGAATACCAGACATTCAGTAGCAAAAGCCTCGATGCCGCAACCCACTGTACTAAGTAATCGACAGAAGGAAAGCTGTCACAGCATGTGGAAAAAAAGTGATTTATGACAACCATTAAAGAGACGCCATGACTGTAAGGGTGATGCATTGCAGGATTATGGAAATTATGGTTATTAACATGCAATAAAGATGAGATGTACACTGTATTACCAGGTATGACCAGAATGCTTTACATTGAAGTGCAAGATAAACAAGCGCTGAGCATATTAATGACCGATTCCATCTTGATTGTTATGTACCAGCTTATGATGGGAATAAACTGCGCCCATTCTAACACCACAAAAGACTTTTGGTGTCCATAATTGACGGTGAAAGAAAAGAATGTCGGGAAGCCCCATAAGATATTCGCACTGCCAGGGGGTGGGTGGGGTTAACACCTCGGGCTCATATTCATGTACATACAGCCACAACAACGCTCCTTTGTTTGTGAGGAAAATAAATGAACGATCAAGCCATAGACTTACATTTCTAAAATTAAGCTGAAACATACAGAAATAGTGGCCTAACTTTCGCACCTCAGTGAAGACAGACAGCCCAAGTCCTTAAATAGTGACTCAACCGCTAATGAACTGTGTACAAGGATGAACTGCATAGTCTGCGTTTCTTCGCTACCCCCCTTGCTATTTTAATTATTTAATAGCCATTCTTGTTAAATAATAGGCTCTAGTATATTACTGTAAAACCATAACAAACATTAAATTCAATGGCTAAGACGTAAAGATATCTCCTGACTCGATTGGCTGAATGTCCAATGTTCTATGACTATTAACTATTATCAGCACCCAGAGTTGAACGTTGGGAACTAGACATCCAAGCCGACAGCATCTTTTGCTGGCAATTACTACCAATAAATATTCCATGGCTGTGAGTTCCTTGTACAGGACTCCCGAGCAGCTACTGAACACATGTGGAGTGGACCTACACCACTGGCAACTGTGCACAAAGGAAGCTTTGTAGGCTGCCAAAGTTCCAATCTGGTGCTTCTGGAGCCTGGTAGCCCATTGCTAAAGGTTGTAATGGTTGTTAAAGGTCACAAACCAGTTCTAGGTATGAGGTGCAGAAGGGCTTATAACTGTGTAATTTTCTAAACTAAACTGACAATATCAAGAGTTTGGAATTGTGGTGCACTAGATCTATACCATCCACTATTGGTCCTGAGCAACATTATTATCTTCACTGCAGCTCCCAACATTCCAATGTTCTAATAGATGTTATTACACACAGTTGTGGCCAGTTATGGCTATTTATTACCCAGCCCCAATATTATGAACCCAAGTTTAATCTCGAGCCTATGCTTGCTTGGTTAAAGGAATGGTTGATATGGCCCACAGGTGTGAACAATAAAACTTAATAATCCATATTCAATTACAATTATTTGTGGTATTCAGAAAAGACTAATGCATCCAAAAAATTCACCTACTGCGTGTGCATCAAACTGTGCAACCCTGTTCTCCGAATACGAAGCGTGAGAAGTTGTTCTCAGTGCTTGCAAATGTCTCAATAACGAGGGGTATAGCATACCTCCTTACTTTATTAATGATCCAGACTCGCACATATAGGCCCATATTTATACTTTTTTAGCGTGCCATTTGTGTCATTTTTTTATGCAAAAGCGGCGCAAACGTACAAAATACAATTGTATTTTGAAAGTTTGCGCCGCTTTTGCGTCAAAAAATGACACAAATGCTGCGCTAAAAAAGTATAAATATGGGCCATAGTTCTTTGTAAATACATTTAAATGCTCAAGACCTTTCATTCTCTGTCCCCTCTTAACATAATGAATAAAGTGGCAAGTAGGATACCTAAATAAACCACGTAGAACCGCTAAGCTGAGTAACTACTAATCAAATTACTGGTGTTAGGTGTATGCAAAGCAGACCTTTACTAATTACAATATCCTCAGTCAGGGGGAAGGTGTGAGCCTTACTATACCCTGATTTTAAGAGTTGCAGAGGAAGTACAGAGTGTATCCTGCATATGTTTAAAGGTATGTACTGCTAACACACAGTACGTACTCTTTGTATGAGGCCACTTGGTTCCCTGATAGAAAGAATTGTGAAAATGTGTTCATATATTACTAAGTATTATGGTGTTAACAATCACGCACATAACCCATAATGTATCAACAATTTTAATCAAATATGATTGTCATTTTATGGTTGTCTAAAGCTTCTTGTATCACTGAATGTGTTTACCAACTTTCATGGATTCCGTAGGCCCAGAAAACATAGGGCTTATGGTTATACCTTTGCACATTTCCTAGCAGCACAACCTCACTTTCAAACTTGGCAAGTGGAAACAGGATTGAAAGAGAATAAAAAAAAACTGTGTTGGATATATGAATGGTATCTTCTCCTCAAGGAACGTCCAGCATGTCCTTGGAAAGACGACCCTGTCATTTGCTTATTGGGTAAGTGTATGTTGAGAGCAGCACACTTCTATCACATGAATAAGCTGAATTGACTTGTATTGAGGACAAATCATATATACTGGCCCCATTTTCTATGAATTTTAGCTCTTTGAGACAGTTGACCGTTTTAGTGAGAGTCCTGGCCAGTTGAAATGTTGAAATGAGAATTGTGTTTCATCTTTTGCTATACTGACAGCTACTTTGCATTAAAGGCCAGTTGGATTTTAGGCTTACGGTTGGCAATAAGGTCTCTAGTTGGCAGTGGTGTGGACCCTGCCTAGTTCAGGGTAAGGGAGCCACACCACTAAGGTAACGCCTGCTGACCCCCTTGGTAGCTTGGCATGCACAGTTAGGCTTATCTCAGAAGCAATGTATAAAGTATTTGTACAAACACACCCATGCACACACACACCCACGCACACACACACACACACACACATGTAAGCAGTGAAAACACTACCAAAAGACTCCACACCAGTTTAGAAAAATAGCTTTATTCATCTGAATAAAACAATACCAAAATGACAAAACTTTTTAAAGGTTTCAATGAGTCTTAATCCTTAGGAATAAATCATTGTATTTTTTTAGCACGAAATACCTGGGTTGCGTCAAAAACAAGGAGGTTGATGCGTCAGTTCCTTACTGCTCAGAGGATGTGATGCGTTGGTTCCTTATTGCGCAGGGGAGGTGATGCATCAATTCTTTCCTCACAGGAGAGGTGATGTGTTGATTTCCAAACATGGAGCCTCAGTTCATTACTATGGTGCAGGGTCGATGAGAAATTGACGCCCTGGGGATGATGTAAAGAAAATCCAGACGCGCGCTGTGTTGATGGAGCCATAGGGAAACAGGTGTTGCATCGATTCTGCAGCCGCGGACAGGCTCTGCCTCGATGTTTCTGCTGCAGCACATCAGTGCGTGGATTTTCTCCTTCAGGCCTCCAGCTTATACTTCCATGGGTCCACTTGGCAAGTCATGATTCTCAGCAGAAGAGCACAGGCACTGACAGGTGAAGTCTTTGGTGTCCCTGAGACTTGTTAACAGGAGACAAGCTCAGTTCAAACCCTTAGAGAACCTTGGAAAGCAGGATGTAGAAAGCAAAGTCCATTCCTTTCACTCCCAGAACAGTAAGCAGCAGGCCAGCACATCAAAGCAACACGTCGAGTGGCAGTCCCTCTTCAGCATCCAGCTCTTCTTCCTGGCAGAATGTCCTCAGACCAGAAGTGTTCTAAATATGTGGTGTCATAGGTCCAGTACTTATACCCATTTCTGTCTTCGAAGAAGGCAAACTTCAAAGAGAAGTCTTTGTAGTGGCCAAGGCCCTACCTTTCCAGCTCTGGCACCAGACACACTGCAAGGGGTTGGAGACTGCTTTGTTTAAGGATAGGCACAGCCCTATTCGGTGCAAGTGTCAGCTCCTCCCACCACTTTACAATTTAAAAACCAACTTCACAAAAAGATGTATTTTTAAGTTGTGCGTTTAGAGACCCCAAACTCCAAGTCTCTATCTGCTCCCAATGCAAAATTACACTTACAAGATATTTCGAGGCAATCCCCATGTTGCCTTATGAGAGAATTAGGCCTTGCAATAGTGAAAATGAATTTAGCAGTATTTCACTATTAGGATATGTCCTACCTTTTAAATACACTGCACCCTACCCATATATATCTGCCTTTGGCCTACCTTAGGGGTGACTTACAGGTAATAAAATGGAAGGTTTGGGCCTGGCCAGTGGGTGCACTTGCCAGATTGACATGGCCGTTCAGAGACAAGGTTACAGGGCTACTCGTGGGTGGCATGATCAGTGCTGCAGACCGACAATTAGCATTTGATTTACGGGCCATGGGCACAAATGGTGCACTATAATAGGGACTTACTGGTAACTCAAATATATCAATCATGGATAAACCAATCACCAATACCATTTAGACAGAGAGCACATGCACCTTAGCACTAGTCAGTAGTTGTAACATTCCCAGAGTCCTAGAGCCAGGAAAAATGAAATGCAGCACACAGCCAAAAACAAGAGGTCAGAGGCAAAATGTTTGGGGATAACTCTGCACAAATGGCCATTTCCAACACTTACACAGATGTTGTATTTTCATTTGAACAGAATTAGGGCCTCATTCTGACTTTGGCGGGCGGCGGAGGCTGCCCGCCAAAGTACCGCCGTCAGAATACCGCTGCGCGGTCAAAAGACCGCCGCGGTAATTCTGAGTTTCCCGCTGGGCTGGCGGGCGACCGCCAGAAGGCCGCCCGCCAGCCCAGCGGGAAACCCCCTTCCACGAGGATGCCGGCTCCGAATGGAGCTGGCGGAGTGGAAAGGGTGCGACGGGGGCAGTTGCACCCGTCGCGATTTTCAGTGTCTGCTATGCAGACACTGAAAATCTTGGTGGGGCCCTGTTAGGGGGCCCCACGACACCCGTTACCGCCAACCAGGTTCTGGCGGTCAAAACCGCCAGAACCAGGCTGGCGGTAAGGGGGTCGGAATCCCCATGGCGGCGCTGCCTGCAGCGCCACCATGGAGGATTCCTCAGGCCAGGGGAAAACCGGCGGGAAACCACCGGTTTCCCTTTTCTGACCGCGGCTTTACCGCCGCGGTCAGAATAGGCCTGGATGCACCGCCAGCCTGTTGGCGGTGCATCCGCGGTCCCCGGCCCTGGCGGTCCATGACCGCCAGGGTCATAATGACCCCCTGAGTGTATTCACTTTTTTATGAATAAACAAGACAATAGTTTGGATGTATGGATGTGTTGATTGTCAGCACTTTATTCCTATTTCAGGCACAACAAGTACGTTCAGCATAAAATCTAATCCATTAAAGAGGAACCATTCTTCACTAAAGGACCACTCAACCTCATTCATTGTAGGTTCTCTCTTATCCGTTTCTGATTAATTCACTCCCAAGATTACAGCCATTATTCTGCCTTTTTGGTCAAAGGTCTGGTCTTAACATGTACTGTCTGCTCCCCTGTATTTATGCCTTTAAAAAAGCCCGATTTTAGAGTGCGCGCCCAGCACTATTGCAGTGTTTGTTTCTTAAACAATCTCTCCTTTACCTGGAAAGTAGACTCTGCTAGCTTGGAAGTGTGGATTCAGCCTGTCTGTATCCAAGGAGATTCTGAATAGAGCAGCAGTTGCCTTTCCCCCTGACCACAGGGACTGGACTTAGCTGATTGGCTCCCTGAGTCTCTGCTGCACCTGAGACCCGCCCCCCCCCACCTGCTCTGGCCCCTTAAGTTTGTGGAGGGAAGGCCAAGACAGCCACCTCCATTTTGTGTGCCTCTGTGCATCTCCCCTGTGTCCTGATACAGCCCAGTGTTCAAGGATTGCAAAAAGACCTAGGTAAGGAGCCCAGAGTTTTTCTGGGTAAATAGTATTATTTGTTCAAAAGAGTTTGTTTCAACTACCTGTGTCTGTTTTACTGTGGACTCTCTGTGTTTCAGACAGCCTGGCCTCTTTTAAAGTGGTGTTTTTTTTTTATTCGTTTTTGCCGTGACTGCGTGAATTGCCTTGCTAGTTTGTGGCACCCCCCTCACCCCCCCTTTGTCTCTTCTAAGTAAAAAGGCTGCATACATCTTGCAGAGTGTGGTTTTAGGAGACTGTTTTAATCTGTTTCTGTGATTTAAATTGTGCTTAAAAACTGTCTGCCCCCCTGTATTTTTGCCTTTATAAAAGCCCGATTTTAGAGTGTGCGCCCAGCACTATTGCAGTGTTTGTTTCTTAAACAATCTCTCCCTTACCTGTAAAGTAGACTCTGCTAGCTTGGAAGTGTGGATTCAGCCTGTCTGTATCCAAGGAGATTCTGAATAGAGCAGCAGTTGCCTTTCCCCCTGACCACAGGGACTGGACTTCAGTTAACTTGCTCCTTATATAAGTTCCTATTGGTTGTTGTATATGTTGTTGTGATTGGTTGTTGGGAGATGGTCTTTCATTGGTTGCTGGCTCAAGGGCTACAGTTTTGATTGGTGGATAGGGCTGGTAATCTGATTGGCTGTTGGTTCTAGGGCTTTGATTGGTGGATAGGGCTGAGATTCTGATTGGCTGTTGGTTCTAGGGCTGTGATTGGTGGATAGGGCGGAGATTCTGATTGGCTGTTGGTTCTAGGGCTGTGATTGGTGGACAGGGCTGTGATTCTGATTGGCTGTTGGTTCTAGGGCTGTGATTGGTGGATAGGGCTGCGATTCTGATTGGTTGCTGGTCTTAGGGCTGGGGTTGTGATTGGTGGTCAGGAATAGGGCTATGATTGGTGATTAGGGCTGGGTCTCCCATTAGTTGGTTGAATCAGGGCTTGAAATTGGATTGGCTAGGGTTAGGACCAGCTTCTTATTGGCCAGTAGGGCTATAAAAGGCTAGGACTCAGGGCGTCTCAGCCCGGGCGTCGAGGCAAAGGGCGAAGAGGACAAGGACAGCTGCCTGTTTGGGTCTGTTCGGGACAGGTAGGGACTAGGGACTAGGGTCAGAAATGCTGCCCAATTCTCAGTGGACCAAGAATGGTTTCAGCCCCTACACATCCCTCAACATGCAAACACACATCCTACAAAGGCATCCAACTCATGCATCACAAACTGACCACAGACAGATTGCATTGCCCCTTCATCCAACACAATACCCTATATACAACACATATCCCCCACAACTACTACAGTCAAACACCTGCATTCTCACAGCCAACACTACTCTGTCCACTCCCACTAACACAACCTGCCATCACCCACACAATACAAAACTACAGCATACATTTCTCTCAGTCTCAGCCTTCCAGATACACACTCTCTGCTCATACTAACCAACAACACTATCTGCTGTTTGCTACACACAGACCACCTGTCATCATAACAATGCCCAAACCCTGCCTTCAAACACACCATCTACAAACACTCTTCCCCTCTCTTCACCAATTACACACAACCATACAATCCCCACATTTCACTCCACCACACATATTACCTCCTCCAGTCATCACAACTAATACTAACTCCCCTGACACACACCCATCACCTCTTACACACCTCGTACATTCATCTCCAAAACACATCAACACCCCATCTAGCACTCAAATTCCACTTATCAGCACTAACTCACATACAAATCCCTCACCAAAAACAACTACACCAATATCCCCTCTCACTATTCCACAAAAACAATACCGACCACAAACATCAGCACATCAAAGCAACACAAACTTACATTACACCTATCGTCATACCCACTCCCACCCTCAGGACTACACAAAGAATACAAATTCCATCCTATCTCCACCTCTACTTTCTCACTATTCACAAACACCTACCCTAACCACCCCAACCCAGCAACTTCCTTCACTCGCCTCTCCTCCATTGCACAATTTAGAGCCTTACATCATGATCCACATGCTCCTCCACCACCCCTAACCCATACTCCATCCACACTAAACAAACACAAACAAAATAAAAAACATGCCACTCATAGCAACCTCGCATCCCTTGTCTGTTACATAATAAAACTACCCTACAAAAAACACTACACTCCTCATGGCTCTCTCAGCCACCAAGTCCACCACCCACACACACAGACCCAACAAAATTCCTCCTTAACCTGCTGGAAGAGGAACACTATATTGAAAAGCAAAACCATTGTGAGCCTCAAACAGTTATCACAACTAGCAACACTCCTGCTTCAAGCTCACATTACACTACTTACCCTTCTCCTAAACAAAACAACACTACCACTAACACACCTTTTCTAAATTGCCAGCTCATAAATGCTCGATCACTCTCAAAAAACAAGCACCACATCTACGACCTGCTCACAGACACACAACCTGACTTACTATTCATAACTGAATCCTGGTTGGGAGATGACATGGCACCAGTGTTGCACGAAGCCATTCCTCTGGGCTATCAAACCATCACTCAAAACCGTGTAGGCAAGAGAGGAGGTGGACTAGCTATTATATTCAAACAGGCAATGAACCTCAGTAAAACAGACAACATCTCCATACAAGGTTGTGAAGCCCTCCTTACCAGATGCCACCCTACTCCAACTTCCTCCTGTAACTTTCTCCTCCTTTACAGACCTCCACCTAACAACTCCACTTTCCCAGATGCTTTTCTAGACACAGTCTCAAACCTTATTACACTATACTCCAATCTATGCATTCTTGGGGATCTAAACATTTGGTTTGACAAACCCAATATGCCCCATCCAAAAGCTATCACCACTGGCCTAGTCGCATTGAACCTACATCAGATTATACCCAATCCCACACACATCGCTGGTCACATCCTAGATGTCATTTTTGCTAAGCCTGAACTAGTTACTATTCATAGCATTACGCCAATCACTTGGTCAGGCCACCATATGATAACTTTCCGACATACAACTCCACAAATCAACACACCCCACAACTACTTACATACATACACCTATCGACCATGGAGCAAACTCAATTTGGATCACTTAGAAACACAACTAACAGCAAACACAGATATTGATACAATTAATTATGTGCCAAAACTTTATGAGTGGCTACAGGAAGCTTTTGATATCCTAATACCACTCAGAAAAACTAAACACAACAAAAGAAAACCAACACCTTGGAGAAACACAGAACTTAAAAAGATAAATCAACAAATCAGAAAGTTGCAGCGGACCTGGCTCAAAACAAACAACAGTCAAGACAAACTGCAGCTACACAAACTTAACAGGATATACAAATCATCAATCAAAAAAGCTAAAAAAAGATACTACTCAGACAGAATTCAAAATGCTCAATCTACAACCAAGGAATTTTATAAAATTCTCAATGATTTTCGAAAACCTACATGCATGGAAGGAAGTCATCCCACTACTCAAGATTTCACAAACAAATTGGCAACTCACTACACAACCAAGGCAGACACATTGGACTCCTATTTAAAACAGAAGAAAACCATCAGCACCAACCCCTTTCCTAAAATACCCTTTAGGAATAAACCAACCCAACCTCTACGGTCCTTCAAACAAATAACCCAGGATGAATTTATGGACTTGGTCAAAGCAAGCAGACCTTCTGGTTGCCCTTCTGACCCTTGCCCACCACAAATCTTCAAGAACATTCTTCTATCTACTTCTGCTGCCACACCTGTAAGAAGAATCATCAACATCTCTTTAACTTCAGGAACTTTTCCTGCAGACCTGAAAAAGGCATACATACGACCTTTATTAAAGAAAACAAACCTAGACCCGCAAGACCCCAACAACTACAGACCAATCACAAATGGACCTTTCCTGGGCATATTGATAGAAAGAGCAGCATTCACCCAGATGTCACAATTCATTGAAGACAATTCTATACTTTCAGACTTCCAAACTGGATTCCGCCCAGGAAGAAGCACTGAATCGGCACTCATAGCAATCTGGGATGATCTTAAAAACACAGTCGACCGAAATGGAGTTGCTGCACTACTTCTCTTGGACCTCTCAGCTGCCTTTGATACAGTTGACTATGGTACCTTAACTCAAAGACTCCACGAAGCCGGCATACAAGGGATTGCCCTCGACTGGATTACTTCCTATCTTCAAAAAAGATCTAATATCATCCACTCGCCCCCCTTCTTGTCTGAACCCTACCTCACAAAAGCAGGGGTCCCCCAAGGGTCAATCATCTCACCTTTGCTTTTCAACATCTACATGATATCTTTACCAGAACTGATCAATGATTTCCATCTCACATGCTACAACTATGCAGATGACACACAAATACTACTTAAATTAGAATGCCCCAAAAACATTGAAAACTCACAAATCTTCAGTTGCCTCAGAGCCGTTGATCAGTGGATGACCTGGAGCCATCTCAAACTAAATACCTCCAAAACAGAAATACTCATATGTGGTGACTGGAAAAATTATGACCCTTTGTGCGTCTGGCCTGACGATCTCGGACCACCTCCTCAATTATCCAAGGAAGTTAAAAACCTAGGAATCACCATGGATTCCAAGTTAACTATGAATGCCCAAGCGGACAAATTAGCACGAACAAGCTTCATCACCTTGAAGACTTTACGACGCATCTTCCCCCACCTCGGATTTCCACACAAGGTGCAAGCTACTATCTCGCGTGTACTATCCAAACTGGCTTATGCCAATGGCCTCTACCATGGATCATCTCTATCTGTTATGAAAAAACTACAACGTATCCAGAATTCTGCAGCCAGGCTACTATTACATGTAAAGCCGCAAGCCCACATCTCCCCTGCCTTGAGAGCACTACAGTGGTTACCCGTTGCCAGAAGATGCACTTTCAAGCTGCTTTGTATCACCCACAAAGCTATACATGGAACAGGACCGCTTTTTATCAGAAAGAAAATTACCAAATACATCCAACAAAGAAACCTCCACTCAAGATTGGCACCCCACCTTAGAACACCACCATACAAGAAAAAGACTATAGGTGGGACATCCTTCTCCGTCCAAGCAGCCAAACTATGGAATTCATTACCCCCAACTATAAGAGCCACAGACAACTTTCTTGTCTTCAGAAAACTACTCAAGAGTTGGCTCTTTCCTTCATAACCACCATATTCAAACAACTATGAATTGTATATGCCTATGATGATAAATATTTTTTCAGATTATGTGTATATTTCTATTTATTTATAGTTTCTTTAGAAAATATGTATCACTACTATGTCATAACAATAAAATACACACACACTCTTTAAACCTGTTTGACTAAGTATTTTTTACCCATGGTTCTAATTATGTGTTGTATGTGCATATGTGTGTGAATTCATGTGCTATATATATGTATGTATGTGTATATGTTGTTTCTGTGCTTGGCATGTTTCGTGGATCATTGCATGGCTCCTGGGTTGGTTGTTATACTAGATATCTATGAATTCCTGCTCTCATCTTATCACACTTATCTACTCATCATCATATGTCATGTCTCTATCAAACCATCCTCCATTCTCACTCTGACTCATCCCAAATCCCTTCTACTACTTTAATCTCCTAAATAACACTGCCTAAGCTCTTCCCTCCGCTTCCACATTTAACTCACCAAACCTCACTCTACTACTGTGACCTCCCACACAACTCTACTAAATTCTCCCGCATTTATCTTGCCCTGCTACTATGCTCTCCCTAACCCCTCCACATACTCTTCCCTCCTCCACCCCCCTTTACTCATCCCAAGCCTTTGGGTTGAGTAAATGAAGGATATACTCCCAATTAACACTTCTGGATTTCTTTCCTACTCCACCCCTCCATTACTCCAGCCAATCTAACTAACAAACTCTCATATCCGCGGCTCAAATTAACTCATAATAATACTAAAACTGTACTCATTATTTCCCGATACTAATCCATCAGTAATTCTTGTTAGGTTCCAGAGTAGCGTGCTACTCATCGAAAAGCGCTTCGACGCCTCGTCAGGGGTAGTAACCGCTATATAAATACCACCTCCATTACAATACAATACAATACAACATGACTCCCCATATACTTCCTGAAATAAAATGGAATTCTGGAGCTCACCAGTGATCCTGTTATCACAAGGTCGGACACTCCTCCAAATAAATCCCATGGTTGGGAAGGATTTTTGTGGCCCTAGGCCAAACATATTTTTGGGGCCCCTGTTCGGGACAGTTTTGAATTTATGATCCAATTTCAGCTCTTTCATTCCCTATTTGGTCAGGTCACTGACATAGCACAGACAGAGAGGTCTAAATTCTAAATGTGTTAACATCTATAATATTCAGGGATAGTGATGTGTTTTCAATATTGTAACTCAGCAGCAGCTCAATAATATTACTGCAAATAATCAATGGGACACCTTCCCATTTCTCACATGTGATGTCCTGTTTTGTTCTAAAACAAATATTTTATGGATATTACATGAAACATAAACACAAAGTTTCTCTGAAAAATGTATGTAATTTTCTCACACACACCACACACTTTAAAAGTAAATGGGAATGGTATTTAAAACAATCTGTTGAAGAAGTATTCACTATTACCAGGGAAAGACTCACTGCAGAACAGAGCTGGCTCTATCGGGGGCACCCTGAGAGACTGGGGCCCAGGGCCAAAGACCACTTTGCCCATGCCTTAATACATCTTTATACTTAGGCCACATTGCCCACATTTCTCAACAAGTTCAAACGGAGTGTAGATATCGGTTGGCCTAGAGAAAAATAGTACACTATCATGGAAGAAAATTACCTTTTGTTATTACACACCACACTGCAAACTCCTAACCCAATTTGCATTGCAGTTGGACAGTGCTTAATTTAAGCAGGTGGTTGCAGGTGAGTCCCACTGGCACTCTTATTTGGAGATTGGAACTTATTTTTTAATCATCAGACTCTGACCTGGGGAAAGAGAGAATTGCAACAACAGAGGAAGAAGGAGAAAGATGACAGAGACCAGATTTTTCTAATATGTTAGTGGCATATAAATTAGCATATGGTGGCTTATTAACCTTCATTTAAAAGCATAACAGAGAAATTAACTTGAAATGTGAAATATGCATGTTTGAAATATGGTAGGCTATGTGGCCCCCATTCGTTTTTGACATCATGTTCTAAGTGAAAGTCATTGTGCATTTATATTCAAGTAAGTTACTGACATGAATTAACATTAAAAGTATTTTTTATTAAATTAATATTGGAATTGAAGTATTAAATGAACATGAATTAGTCATACTTATATTGATATAAATGGAAGTTATTAACGTGAGCATACATGTGTGCAGAAAATAGAGGCATATTTAAACTGTTTCTAATATGTTGTAATTAATGTAAAACCCCCTCGGGAGACATGGAAGAGCTTCAGTGTCTCCCCCTGTCCTCCCTCCCGTCCCTCTGTGATGTCAGCACGGCGCGAGGTGGGCTGACGTCACGCTTAATTTTCCCCACCGGAGCAGGAAGCAGCAGGTAAAGCCGCTTGCTGCTCCGGTGGGGAAAACAGGCCTGAAAGGGCCTCCCCACCATTCAGAAAGGACTCGTTTGAAAAGGGAGACCCTCCCCTTTCAAACAAGGCCTTCCTGAAATGGTTTCCTGGCCACGATTCGCAGCCATGCCAGGAAACCCCACTAGACACCAGGGATTACACTTGGAGGGTGGGGGTGGTTGGTCCCCTTTCAAAATGGGCCGCCCCCGGGGATTTTTAGTTTTTTAGTTTTTTAAAGTAAGTTCACCCCTGGGGGAGCGCGATCGCGCCCCTACCACCCGGGTTAAAAATTTGTTTAAAAAAAGTCTAAAATTGTATTTAAAAAAAAAAACTGACAGGGGGTCCCCCATGAGCAGGACTGACCCACTGTGGGGGCAATGTTTTTTAATAGCTGTATCACCCCAGGGTCAACAGTTGCCCTCATGTAAGGACTAACATTGACTGTTGTGTGATCTATTCCTGACACGGGCACTAGGCCTACCCATACAAGTGGGGTACCATTTTTATCAAGAGACTTGGGGGAATGCTGAGTGGAAGAAAATTTGTGGCTCCTCTCAGATTCCAGAACTTTCTATCTCCGAAAACTGGGGGAAAAGTGTTTTTTTTTGCCAAATAGTAAGGTTTGCAAAGGACTCTGGGTAACAGAACCTGGTGAGAGTGCCAAAAGTTATCCCATCTTGGATTTCTCTAGGTGTCCAGTTTTCAGAAATGTCCAGGTTTGCTATGTTTTCCTAAGTGCCGGATGAGCTAGAGGCCAGAATCCATAGCTAGGCACTTTGCAAAAAATAGGTCAGTTTTCATAAGAAAAATGTGATGTGTCCATGTTGTGTTTTGGGGCATTTCCTGTCGCGGGCAGTAGGCCTACTCACACAAGTGAGGTACTGTTTTTATTGGGAGACTTACGGCAATGCTGGGTGGAAGGAAATTCGTGGCTCCTCTCATATTCCAGAACTTTCTATCACTGAAATGTGAGGAAAAGATGTTTTTTCGCCAAATTTTGAGGTTTACAAATGATTCTGGGTAACAGAACCTGGTGAGAGCACTACAAGTTACCCGATCCTGGGTTCCCCTAGGTGTCTAGTTTTGAAAAATTCACAGGTTTGGTAGGTCTTCCTATGTGCCGGCTGAGCTAGAGACCAACATTTTCAAAAAGATTTCAATGTAAAGATGTGATGTGTCCATGTTGCATTTTCTGTCACGGGCTCTAGGCCTACCCACACAAGTGAGGTACCATTTTTATCGGGAGACTTGGGGGAAACACAGAATAGAAGAACAAGTGTTATTGCCCCTCGTCTTTCCCTGCATTTTCCTTCCAAATGTAAGACAGTGTGTGAAAAAAGAAGTCTATTTGAGAAATGCCCTGTAATTCCCATGTTAGTATGGGGACCACAGAATTCAGAGATGTGCACATAACCACTGCTTCTCAACAACTTATCTTGTGCCCATTTTGAAAATACAAAGGTTTCCTTGATAGCTATTTTTTACTCTTTATATTTCACCAAATGAATTGCTGTACATCCGGCACAATGAAAACCCATTGCAAGGTGTCGCTCATTTATTGCCTCTGGGTACATAGGGTTCTTGATGAACCTACAAGCCCTATATATCCCCAAAACCAGAAGAGTCCAACAGACGTAACGTTATGTTGCGTTCAAAAATCTGCCATAGCTGGAAAAAGTTATAGAAGAAAACATGGACAGAATTAGCTCTTTTTTTCACATCAATTTCAATATTTTTTTATTTCAGCTGTTACTTTCTGTAGGAAAACCTTGAGGGATCTACACTTGAAGGAAATGACCCCTTGCTAAATTCAGAATTTTGTCTACTTTTCAGAAATGTTTAGCTGTCCGAGATCTAGCATTGGTTTCACATTCATTTCTGTCACTAATTGGAAGGGAGGCTGAAAGCATAACAAATAGTAAAAATGGAGTATGTCTTAGTAAAATGCCACAATTGTTTTGAAAAATGTGGTTTTCTGATTCAAGTCTGCCTGTTCCTGAAAGCTGGGAAGATGGTGATGTTAGCACCCCAAACCCTTTGTTGATGCCATTATCAGGGGAAAAAACACATGCTTTTTTCTGCAGACCTTTTTTCCAATTTTTCTGAAATTTTAGCTGTATTTTGGCTAATTTCTTGGTCTCCTCCAGGGGAACCCACAAACTCTGGGTACCTTTAGAATCCCTAGGATGTTGGAAAAAAAGGACACACATTTGGCGTGAATAGCTTATGTGGACAAACGTTATGAAGGCCTAAGCACAAACTACCTCAAATAGCCAAAAAAGGGCTTAGCACGGGGAGAGGGCAGGCCCAGCAGCTAATGGCTAAATAATTTGTGTGAGAGTTGTAGAACTCATTCTGTGTATTGTGAGAAAGGATCCCGATGTTACAACAAATAAGAAAATATAATATTTTGGAGGAACTGTATGAACTCATCGAGATGATCATATAATGTCTGAGAAAATCCAGAATAGTTGCAAACTTGATGGTGCCAGCGGCTACCATTGGATGCTGATTCTTGTGCGCAAGATGAGCCCACCTGAAGAAGCAATCTGAAACCCCTGGACATTTCTAATTAGGTAAAGACTTTGAATGTTTTAGTTAGTCTGCTAGAGTCCGCAAAGGCTGCTGCTGTTATCTCCAGCTCCTTTCCCTCTCTAAGTCTTCTGCCATATTTGATCTTTATGTTTTGAGTTTCCCCTAGACCTATTTGTCCACTTGTTTATGCTGTTCAGTACTAATATGCCCAATCAACTCTGAACTGCTGACACACTCAATGTGCAGCCTGTGTTCTGCACTGTCCTGAACTGTCCTGATGCTGCTGTCTACTGATGATGCGCAAGGCTGAACGCTGTACTTGATGAAACTTTCCTGTCTGCTGTTCCATGAGGTATAAACTGAATGTGGTTCCTTGTTTCCTTTTCAGTTTAGCTAATTACACCAGTGCATTTTTATAATGGGATGCCCCAGTTAGATGATTTTTCAAACTATTTTTGTCTTTCCTTTATTTTACCCACGTGTTAGCCCGTTACCACACATGCAAGTTCAAATTCGCATTAGAGATAAGGATGGCTCTGCTCTGAAATTTAATGTTATTAACTGAATTTTGATGATTTACTGATGTCACCATCATCGGCTTTGAAATCTGACTTTAATGTGCATATTAAAGATTTGGTGTAGTTATAGTTCATCTAATCTGTGATAACTTTTGAAATGTTCAACAGTATTGATGTTTGGTAGACAATCTCTTTAGACGTTTTGTCAGCCTGTGGTTTTCATGTATGTTTATAACTGTTTTGCGCACCATTTACGTCACACTAGCTTGGTGGTTCAAAGAAAGCTTTGAACCTTTATTCAGTTTGGAGTTTATTTTATGGTTAAATTGGTCATGGTTTTTAAAATATTTATGCATTGAATGTTCTTGTTTAAATTAAATGAATCCAATTACCACACTCCTCACTGAGGCCCAAGATCCAGTCGACTTCTAGTGGTGGGATAAGGTATGGTGTCTCACCAGAGAGCTTGTGGTTTCGGAACCCGAAGCGGGGAGAAGACCTCTGCGGGTGCTGCAGCAAAGACAAAGGAGAAAACTCATCGGAAAAGGCAGAAAGAAGGGATAAAAAGCAATCTAGGAGTGTGCAATATATAGACAGGGGGATTATATTTTTATATTTCGTTCCGGTGGCCGAAAAACAGGTTTAACAAAAGAGCCCTCCCGTGCAGTGCTAGATGTCCGAAAGGCCAGTTTAAAACTAGGCACTGTCAGACTTCGAAGAAAAATTAGGGCCCTGCAATTCTTCTTACAAATATTGAGCACTGGACTTGGAAAGAGAGCGCAACACACACTTGTTTTTATTCTGTAACACAAAATCCTAAAGAATTTCGAAATCTACCCTTGTTTTTACAGCGTCTGAGAGAAACAAAGGCCAAGCTGTCTGAACTGGGAAAGGTCATTACCGTAGGTTCTACTTTTCCCGCCTTTGTGCAAGTAGTTGAGGCTACCACGGGCCTGCAATAGGCCTCACGCTTCGAAAATAAATCAGTCAGGACACAGAACCCCTGGTACAGAGGAGAATGTTGCTTGGTAGACGCACGCGGATGCGCCACTTGTTTTTCTTTATAGACACAAACTCATTTCCTCTGTGATTTGCCAGTAAATGTTTCCCCTATCGATATGATAGCCTGTATAAACTATAAAGAGTTAATGAACAGAAACGTGCTGAAAGATTGACAAAGGGGCAGTGTATTGGTTTCGTGCAGTACATGCCATGGGAAACGTTACTGTTCTATCAAATGAAATTGGAGGCTTCGAGCCTTAGTGGTTCGGTGGGTCACAATGAAAGCCCCATTAAACAACAGGTAGAGATTATTAACCAGATTCAATCTACATTTACTTTGACGGAGCCATATGCCTTGCGGCCCACGAAAGAAAAATGTTTAAACTGGAGAAAAGAAGCGTGCTCGATATGTACTATTTCAGCAGTTGGCATCCCGCTCCGGTACATTTGTTACCCAAAACCCTTTTTGCGAAAGAGGATTTTCCAAACTAGAGTACAGTGAAAACCTTACATTTTATTAATGACTAAGAGGAGAGTGTGATATATAAAGTCCGTTTATTATCGATCCAAACTGCAGCAGTAAAGGCATAGGAACATTGGACATCATTCGTGTAAAACATAGCTGCTGCCTATAAACCACCTCTTTAGTGGAGTGTGAGGCAAGACATCTCATCCACGCACGGTACATGGTAAAGAAGCGCATGAACTTCCGGGTCCGGAGAAGCAGGCAGTTAGGAAGAACCTGCAAGAAAGAAAGGTGCGAACTGAGGTGTAACTCACAGAGGAACAAGTCCAAGGGATAACATGCAGACAGGCAGATAGGTAAGCAAGGTTTGCTGCCAGGCAACAGCGAATCCCATAAATTATCCCCAGCCAGGTATGTATCTCCTATCCCAATTTCTCCTGCAGCCACCATACCGAGTAATACTCCATTTGTGTGTGCCTAATGCTGCCATGTATTTATTATGTAAATACCATATGTCTAACTGTATTTATTTATTTATTTATTGTGTATTGTTACCTATGCCTAAAAAGCACTCTGACATTTATAGGAACGTAGTCTTCACTACATAAATGAGTTATGGCAATGTCAATAGTTTTGGCTTTAATGTGCTAACACTTACAACCGCAGGGATGCAGAAATGCTGTTTTCAATGCATTAGCAGGTGAAAGCAAGAACAATATTTTTGTCATAAATAAATTAAATGTGGCCACAAGAAAGTTATCATAACATAGGCAGTTACCGAAAAATCACCCATTTACCTTTCTGCAATTATCTGTGTCCCAGTAGACATAAAGACTGCCATGCCCAAGGAAATAAACACCTACAGTAGCGCAACCCCCAAACATTTTTGCACATTCTTAAAGCAAAAGTAAGTAAAATTCCCCGGTTTACACCAGCGAAATTTGCCACTTTTCCAGTTGGCTGTAAGTCAGGTATTAGAGATGAAAGTTTTTTTCATAATGTTGCCTTTTTCAACTGCTGTCCACTGCAGTTGCCCACGGGTATGGAAACACCAGTTTTAAACTTTCTTCTGACGCTTTTTGTCAGTCCTATTGCCTTCTAATCAGGACTTACTCCTGATGTGGTAGTTAACAGCACCTGATTTGCTCAATTCATTGCATGTGTAATTTTAATTTCGTGCCTGCATGTGGGAACTTTTTCAGAAGCCTCACAGCAGACCGTACACCTAAGCTATGAATATAATAATCCGAGCCTTTCACCACTTGTGTTCTGTTACTTTACTTTACAACTGAACCACAAACTGCGCACAAATTACACCCATTCAGGACTTGGGCCTCAGGGTAGCAACGTCGAGCAGTCCACGCCTTGCTGATGGTGTTAGTGTAGGGCGGAAGTTCAGAACTCAGTGAAACACATAATAATTTAACTTAAAGGAAAGTGCTTTCACTTAAAGAGAAATTACTTTATTTCTCACTTTATTTCTGACAAACAACTCTATTCTGTACATAAGGTAGAGTGTTTGATATATGGTACACTAATGCTCTAAATACCTATAAGAGGGAGATAGCCAATTCTACTTTCGGGATGATCCCTTGGATAAGGTACAGATTTCTTTCGTGCAAGTCAAAACACATTGGCCCTGCAGATTGAGAACTTTCAGGTTACCATTCTGAAGACCTCTCTCATTTAACCATCTCTTTCTCTTGAATGTTCATGGTTTGAGATCGTGTCCAGGGTCCTAAAGTTCTCCTTGCAATGTATTTTTTTCCTCACATTATACCTTTCTCAGTTTGGCTGCTCAGCTCTCCACATGCTGGGCTTGCCACTCCTGGCTAGGGGGAGGGCTGGGATGGGGGCATAGCATTCCTGGTCCATCCCGTTAGACTGTGCCACAGTCTCTGGCACACATGCACGCACTTATGGTTGCAAGGAGGCAAGGTGGAGCAAGCGCTAGCCTGAGAAAGAGACCAAGCACAGTTGCAGTATTGATCCAGACAAAGGCTGAAGTCATACGTGATCAAGATGGGTGGTCTTGGTTCCACCATCAAACCTCTTGTTGTAGTTTGGGTCTGTGATAAACATCTACGTTTTTGAATTTCTTAGCAACAAGCCATCACATGTGTTACTCGTTTTGTAGAGAAGGCCACCAGATGTGTTTGTGGTTTTTGTGATGGCTCTATTGTCTGGGTGGGTCTAGCTTCTAAGCACACCCCAGTGTCACCAGAATCTCAATGCCTCACCATGTGCACTGGTAGTGCAGATGCTTTTCTGGGCTGCAGGAGGCAGCTTCCTGCCTTGGCTCCTTCTAGTATTACCTTTCTATGTATCATCTTCCTTGTGTAAGGGCACCTCCACCACCTCCTCAGTGGTCTGTCCGCTCCTTCCCTTGCAGGGTCAAGGCAGCTCTTTTCATGACAGGTTGCAGAACTTTTCTTAGGAACCTGGTCCCAAATCTGGCTAAGGGGATTTGGCAGTTAAAGACCCCAACCAAAACAAACAGAAGAATTTCTCTGTCTGTACTTCAATGGGCTCCCAGATTTTGGCAGAGAAACCGTGGCTTATAGGAAGTCTGCAGTGTTTTTATCATGTACTTTGCAGTTTGTGTATAACACAGGTCCAGCCAGGGGCCAGTGTTATTACATTTCTCCCTTTTGTGTATTCCTCCCAACTGGTGCAGCGATAACTTTGCTTCTTAAGAGTCAGCTGGACTTAACTACCCCTCGATCTTTTGGTAGTAACACTTTCAGGACCTGATGGAGGTATAATGAGACAAGCAGCTTCCAAACACTACAAAGCAACCCAGTGTCCTTGTCCTCCGCCACTGGAGTATGGTCAGCTAAGCATTAACTCAGAAATGCTCTGGAGATGCCATGTAATTCACAGGGATTTTGGGTGATTTCTCCAACCCCCCATCTTATGTCTCACTGTGGTTAATCAAATCAAAATGAATTCCTCAGTTAAGGGAGCCAAGACCAACACCGTAACACAATAGTACCCTTGCAAAGAAAACAGTGCGTATTCTGAGGGTGCTGGCAGGGGGCCCCCTGCACTGCCCACCACATGGTTGTGGGCACTGCAGAGGCCACCCTGTGGCCCCCAGCACAGGGTTTCCACCAGCCTTTTCATCATGGGGTCCCTGCCATGAAAAGGCTGGCGGAAACTGGACTTGTGATCAGTGTAGCAGCGTTGAACTCAGCGCTGCCTTGGCTGACCACCACTCCGACCCCCATCAGCCCATCGGGAACCATGTTCCTGGTGGGGAAGGCAGTCCCCTGGCGGTCCAACCACCAGGGTCGTAATGTGGGTGTCGAACTGCCTGGAGTGCGGCAGTCCGACCGCCACCACAGCATTGGTGGTCCTCTGACTGCTCATGTCGTAATGAGGCCAAAAGTGTTGTTGCGGCCGTTTGTAGCAATCTAGCACTTCCTTGTGGCGTTCTTTGGTGGCAGCTATCTGTGGTGGCCTTTACATAGCACTGGCTCTAATCTTGAACTGGAAAAGAAGTTTGTAATTTTGACTCAGATGTCTTGGAGACCCTTTGCAATAGTGTAGTGTTTCTGGTGAAACCTCTACGTTCAAAATCTGTATGCCCTTTTGAGTTAAGAAAGAAGCATCATCTGCCTCAAGAATACTTTTTTATATGTACTGTAGTTTCCATACTGAAAGTTAACTTTGTTCTAGTGTTAGGTACCCATAATCATCTTCAGTACATTCATGCTTTTTGACAATATTCTCTATATATCATACGCAACATTGTCATTTCTTTCAACCATGACAGGAGGCAACTGATTTTGTTTTACTGTTAAAGAATACTTCTGTGCACCATTGACGTCTGTGCATGTAAGTTCAGATCACACACTTTACTTTCAGCAGTTTCAACTGCTGCTGATTTTCAGTATCTCCTCCCGATATGGTAATAGTCCGACTTATATACTGAAACACGTTTTATTTAGAGTAAAAAGGGTGTATTTAATTATGCAAGATATTACTCAGGGTTAGATATATGCAAATGCTCTATTGAACCTTGCAACTTACACAACATTTTTTAGCTATTATTAGTATTCTGAATGGAACGTTGGGATCAGACTGCTATTGTTATAAGCCCCAAAGGGGGCATTCTGTACAACTAGCTCCCAACATTCCTCAGGTGTGTGCTATGAGTCCTTAAAGCGCTGCAGGAGCTGCCTCTTACCTAAAAGATAGGTTGAAAAATATACAGATCCTTTGTTTTTGGGGTGCTCATTCAGCATTTTCTGAATCAGCCCTCGGCTCACAGAAGTTGGCTCTTACCGTTGCTTTTACTGAGAGAGAAGCCTGGTCAGCCAAAGTAGAGAATGTAAACAAATATATGTTTATTTGTTTATGTTTTTGTATTTTAATTTGGCTGATTAAGCTTCCTCTTCAGCAGAATCAAAGAGAGGATCCAGAATAGCATACGTGAACTAGAGGCTGTTTCTGAACGAGTGCAGCGGGTGAAGGCATCTGTTTTTTTCCTGTTTTTCAGGTAAGAGTCAGCTCGCTCCTGTACTACTCCCTTTTTAGGTGTACTTACAGTGTGCATGAGCTGTCAGAACAAAAATCTTAAAGCAGGCTTACAGCACATCCATTACTTACCTTAACTTACCATTGTTTGGCTCCCACAGAGTCTTTGGTCCCTGCCGTGGAGCTTGGACCAAGTACTGCTTTCCTTCTACTGGCCAGCAGGTACTCTTTTTCTTTTTTTTTACATACCCATATGCATTTGGGGAGTGCATGCTCTGTAGTCCCCCTCCTTCATCCCTGTCCTCCTACCACTCTCCATGGAGTTACCCTCCGTGCCCTCTGTGGTGTCGGCCTACCCCACCCTCTGTAGTGTCACCCTCCCTCATGTCACCTCCCACTGCCCGTTTTCATCCAAAACCCCCGTCCTCCTCCTGCTCCAAAAGTAACTTTCCCCCAAACCCCCTGCCCGCCATTGATTTTCACCCACTCCCGCCCTTCTCTTGTTCTTCGATGAGTTGAACCCCTTCAAACAACACATTGCACAGCAGTACAAGCTGCTGTGCAACATGGCTTAAAGGTAAAAAAAAAAGTGCTATGAGGTGGTCAATGCCTAGGCAAAACTTAATGGCTTTGCCAATGCATGTTTTTGAGGTGGTTGTTGTGACTGCGGCTCAGGCACATTATTTAACAGCCATTATTGGGTGCAGGTGTGGGCAACAATTATTAAATGTATTTTGTTTAAACTAAGGCAAATTGATTTAACTATATAATACAATGCATTAACTATAACACGAACCTTCTCAATGCACTGCTTATTCCGTTTTATATTATGTCAGTTATACCATCTAAAATAATGTTTTCAATAAAAGTATTGACATTGGAAATCATATATTTTGTGAGAAAACAATGCATGGTGAGAGTGGCGAGTTATAGTTAATGTAGCTACCGAGTTGAATACGTTGTGTATGGAGAAGCGCAAGTTATAATAATTCAAAGGTGTTGTATTTATTATAAATTAAAGTTAGAAATATAAGTTTAAAAATGTTCATTTTTGTCTACTCTAACTTTTGTTTGTAGCTAAAGAATAAATAAAGTTTTATAAATATAAAGGTAATGCGTACATTATACATTTAAGGTATAACTATCAGTGAAGAATTTCTAATGTTTGTGTATTTAAGTTTAGGTTGTATAAAATGAATAAGTAAGGTTTTCCTAACTATAACAAAGGTTTAACCTTTGGGTTTTTCATTGAATTTTAATGTTTTTTTACATTTAAAGAAATTGTGAAATGGGAAAGTTTACTGGTGTTGAGTACAGTGTTATACGTTACAGTGGAGGACAGTGTTGTAAAGTGTAGAATAGAGTGGAGTAGAGTGGAATGTGGCATTGAATGGAATACTGCTTAGTGGAGTGGTATAGAGTGGAGTGCCATACATTGGAGTGTTGTACAGTGTAGTACGGTGCAGTGGAGTGGCAGTGGCATATAGTGGGGTGATGTAGAGTGGAATAGCATACAGTGGAGTGTTGTGGAGTGCAGTAGTGTACAGTAGACTAGTGTATAGTGGAGTGGCAGAGAGTGGAATGGGGTAGAGTGTAGTAGCGTGGAGTGTAATAGCATAGAGTGCAGTGGAGCAGTGTACAGTGGAATGAGGTACAGTTTAGAGGCATTCAGTACAATAGCGTATAGTGGAGAATTGTAGAGCGGAGTGGCATAGAGTGAAATAGCATGTAGTGGAGGAGCATACAGTGGAGTGTTGTAACTTATAGTGGCATGCAGTGGAATAGCATATACTGAACTGGCATAAAGTGTAATAGTGTTAAAAGTAGTGGTGAAGATTGTAGTGGGACAGAGTGGAGTAGTGTACAGTTGATTTGAATAGAGTGGAGTAGCATATAATGGAGTGACATACAGTGGAGTGGCATTGAGTGTACCAGTGTAGAGTGGAGTGGTGTAGAGTGGATTAACATATAGTGTTACTGGAGTATATTTTATCGATGTGGAGTGAACCACCATTGAGTAGAGTGGAGTTTTGTATAATGTAATAGCATGGAGTGTATTGCGGTAGAGTGGAGTGGCATAGAAGGGAATGATGTACAGTGTAATAACATACAGTAGATTGTCTTAGAGTAAAGAGGTGCAGAGTGCAGTGGCGTACTGAGGAATTTAATTCAGTGCAGTACTGTGAATGAAGTGGCGTACTGTGGAGTGGCTTAGAATGCAATAACGAAGAGTGTAGTGTTGCAGAGTGAAGTTGCATACAGTGGTATATCATACAGCAGAGTAGCATAGAGTGGGAGGACGTACAATGTATTCGCATACACTAGAGTGTCAAAATGGAGTGTCATAGATTGTAATAGCGTAGGGCGTAGTGACATGGAGTGGAGTGGCAAAGAGTGGAGTGTACAGTGGATTAGCATAGAGTGGAGTGGTGTAGAGTGGAGTAATTTAGCGTAGAGTGCAATAGTGTACAGTGGAGTGCCATAGAGTATTGTGGTGTACAGTGGAGTATAGTAATTGAAGCAGATGTAATGTGAAAGTGTGTTAACAGATGCCGAAGTAGTGTGGCAGAAAAATGTATTATTTGGTGTAAATTGTAGTTTTTGGACGTATGTGTGCATAGTGTAAAATGTTTTAAAGTTATAATTTTTAAAAATACTTAGGCCCAGAGTTATACTTTTTTAGTGCCGCATGTGCATCATTTTTTGAAGCAAAAGCAAACTTGCAAAATACAATTGTATGCAAATGCAGCGATAAAAAGTATAAATATGGGCCTTAGTTATATATTGTGCAGTGGTATACCATGGTAAGTTCATGGTATGCTGGGGTACATGCTTATGATAAGGCAGTATGTTATTGGCTAATGGCTGTTTTTACCAAAGGTAAAAAGCAGCCATGTTTCTCAGCACATTTTGGTGGTCATTACAACATCGGCGGTAAAAGCTGCTTACCGCCGTGCAGAACACCACCAACACACCGCCGCGGCCGCGGAATTCCGCCACAGCTATTATGACCCACAGTACGGAATCCGCCAAAATCTAGACACCCACACAAGTCCGCCACACCAAAGGTCAGTGATAAACTGGCGAAAACAAATCCTCTACTGTCACGTCAACAGAAATACGCCCACACTATCACGACACACAAATCCACGCGCCGGTCTTTCAACCGCGGTATTCCATTGGCGGTACACACCGCCGCGCTCAAAATACACACACTCCTACAAAACACATCCACATTGGACAATTCGAAATACACACACCTGATACACATACACACACCACTCCCACACATCCAATACAATATAAAACACACACCCACATCACCCACAAACCCCTATGACCAAAAATTATGAAAGAAGGCCAGAGAAAGACACCACCAGCAAGAACAACAGCATCCACAGGCACACAATACCATCACCCACAGAATTTCCACGCACCTCACGCAACACCCCACTACATATCAGCACACTTATCACCACACACATCACCTACACCACCCCATGGCACGGCAAAGACACCCCAGGTTCTCGGAGGAGGAGCTCAGGGTCATGGTGGAGGAAATCGTCCGGGTAGAGCCACAGCTATTCGGATCACAGGTGAAGCACACCTCCATTGCAAGGAAGATGGAGCTATGGCGAAGAATAGTGGACAGAGTCAACGCAGTGGCACAGCACCCAAGAAATCGGGAGGACTTCAGGAAGAGATGGAAGACCTACGGGGGAAGGTGCATTCCGTGGTCTCAAGACACCACCTGGCGGTTCAGCGGACTGGCGGCGGCCCCCCCCCCACCTCCCCCACAACTAACAACATGGGAGGAGCAGTTCTTGGTGATTCTGCATCCTGAGGGCCTCGCAGGAGTAGGTGGAGGAATGGACTCTGGTAAGACACATCTTAACTATTACATCCCCCACCCTAACTGCATGCCAGCACATACCCCCACCCTCACCCCCAGCACTCAACTCCTCACATATGTCCCAACATCACAAACCACCCATCCCAACACCAAGCCCTGCATGCAACAACAAAGCATGGACACCCATCAGTAAAGCATGCCCACTGCACATACCCATACACCCCCCTAAACCATCATCACACAAGGTCCCACACAGGAATGCAAGCACTGGGGTACACGGTCACCCACCCATTGCACCCATTGCACCCATGACACACACAGATGTAATAACCATCCTTTTATACCCCTGCAGGACCCCTACCCAACGTCACCGGACAGGAGGGTCCACACATTTCCACACCACCAACAGAAGAGGCCCACAGTGATGACAGCAGCTCTGTCCAACTGGATCTAGATGACCAGCCCGGACCATCGGGGACCTCGGGACGGTCGGTTCCCCTCACCCAGTCACAGGCCACCACAGACCTTCCCCCCTCTGGAAACATCAGCACAGCACTCACCCAGTGGGCCCATACCTCCGTCCCCAGGACACGTCAATCAGCTGTGTGTCCACCACTACAGGGAACCCAGGCTAACCCACCACCCCAACAACAACAGTGACCTGAGGGCAGTGGCAGTGGGCACATGGTCCAGGGGACGGAGGCCCAGGAACACAGGGGAACTGGGGGGGCTGCTGTGCAACAGGGGGCGGACAGGCCAAGGGAACCCACTCTCCACGAGGCCCTCTCCTCCATCATGGGAGCCTACCACCACTCCCAGGAGATGATGGCAACAGTACTGGCCAAGTTTCAGGAGACCCAGCGCCTGCAGGAGGAACAGTATATGGGCTTCAGGGAGGAACTCAGAACCATCCGCTCCACCCTGGGCACCATAGTAGGGGTGCTAAAGGAACTCGTGAACACCAGGAGGGACACTGTAGCACCACAAGGGGCCCCTGACACTAGCATGGACGATGAACTGCCCACCACCTCCGCCGGCGCTAGTGGACAGGACGCCCTGCCACAGGACCACCACACCAGCACCCCACCCCCTGCAGAGGGAGAACCACCCCGCAAATGGTCCCTGAGATCCAGGGCAAAGACAGAGCATGATGCCAAGACCCCGCCAAGAAGTGAGACCACCCTGATTGTCATCCTACTTTCCCACTTTGTCACCCTGTCCATACTCAAACTGCCCCAGCTCCACTTCCTATGCCCATTAGGGCTATGCACCTGTGAGACTAATAGACTGGACTCTGCCATGGACATTCCTCCACCATCACCCCTCACCATGTCACTACCCCCACCAATATTGAGCACTTAAATAAACACCCTTAAAGCACAAAACAATCTGAAGTCTATCTGTGATTTCGAAATAGTGTATTAGGAATTACAGTGACAAAAAGCTCTTTCAATTGTAATGTCAACATACCTATGTCACACAGCTCTAGTCCATGAGGAATCTAAGCAGATGTCACACAGTGGGACCCACATCTGTGAAATCGTAAGGGAAAGAGACAACTCAGTGACCATACACTGGGTGAAAACGACAGACAGTAGAGAGGTAGTAGTGTTAAAGTACATGCATGCAACAACAAAGCATGGACACCCATCAGTAAAGCATGCCCACTGCACATACCCATACACCCCCCTAAACCATCATCACACAAGGTCCCACACAGGAATGCAAGCACTGGGGTACACGGTCACCCACCCATTGCACCCATTGCACCCATGACACACACAGATGTAATAACCATCCTTTTATACCCCTGCAGGACCCCTACCCAACGTCACCGGACAGGAGGGTCCACACATTTCCACACCACCAACAGAAGAGGCCCACAGTGATGACAGCAGCTCTGTCCAACTGGATCTAGATGACCAGCCCGGACCATCGGGGACCTCGGGACGGTCGGTTCCCCTCACCCAGTCACAGGCCACCACAGACCTTCCCCCCTCTGGAAACATCAGCACAGCACTCACCCAGTGGGCCCATACCTCCGTCCCCAGGACACGTCAATCAGCTGTGTGTCCACCACTACAGGGAACCCAGGCTAACCCACCACCCCAACAACAACAGTGACCTGAGGGCAGTGGCAGTGGGCACATGGTCCAGGGGACGGAGGCCCAGGAACACAGGGGAACTGGGGGGGCTGCTGTGCAACAGGGGGCGGACAGGCCAAGGGAACCCACTCTCCACGAGGCCCTCTCCTCCATCATGGGAGCCTACCACCACTCCCAGGAGATGATGGCAACAGTACTGGCCAAGTTTCAGGAGACCCAGCGCCTGCAGGAGGAACAGTATATGGGCTTCAGGGAGGAACTCAGAACCATCCGCTCCACCCTGGGCACCATAGTAGGGGTGCTAAAGGAACTCGTGAACACCAGGAGGGACACTGTAGCACCACAAGGGGCCCCTGACACTAGCATGGACGATGAACTGCCCACCACCTCCGCCGGCGCTAGTGGACAGGACGCCCTGCCACAGGACCACCACACCAGCACCCCACCCCCTGCAGAGGGAGAACCACCCCGCAAATGGTCCCTGAGATCCAGGGCAAAGACAGAGCATGATGCCAAGACCCCGCCAAGAAGTGAGACCACCCTGATTGTCATCCTACTTTCCCACTTTGTCACCCTGTCCATACTCAAACTGCCCCAGCTCCACTTCCTATGCCCATTAGGGCTATGCACCTGTGAGACTAATAGACTGGACTCTGCCATGGACATTCCTCCACCATCACCCCTCACCATGTCACTACCCCCACCAATATTGAGCACTTAAATAAACACCCTTAAAGCACAAAACAATCTGAAGTCCATCTGTGATTTCGAAATAGTGTATTAGGAATTACAGTGACAAAAAGCTCTTTCAATTGTAATGTCAACATACCTATGTCACACAGCTCTAGTCCATGAGGAATCTAAGCAGATGTCACACAGTGGGACCCACATCTGTGAAATCGTAAGGGAAAGAGACAACTCAGTGACCATACACTGGGTGAAAACGACAGACAGTAGAGAGGTAGTAGTGTTAAAGTACATGTAGTAGGCAGATTTGTATTCTTACCTGTGTCTCACTGGAAATATTGCTGGATCACTGAGTCCCTGTTGTTCATGTCTTCTTCCTCTGCTTCCTCATCTTCACTGTCCACAGGCTCCACAGCTGCCACAACACCGCCATCTGGACCATCCTACTGCAGAAAAGGCACCTGTCGTCGCAAAGCCAAGTTGTGAAGCATACAGCAGGCCACGATGATCTGGCACACCTTCTTTGGTGAGTAGAATAGGGATCCACCTGTCATATGGAGGCACCTGAACCTCACCTTCAGGAGGCCGAAGGTCCGCTCGATCACCCTCCTAGTTCGCCCATAGGCCTCATTGTAGCGTTCCTCTGCCCTTGTCCTGGGATTCCTCACTGGGGTCAGTAGCAATGACAGGTTGGGGTAACCAGAGTCACCTGCAAATGGCGAGGGACAACTGTTAGACACGCACTAACCTGTAGAGATATCCCCAGACCCAGACAACCATTCCCACTGTCTTGCTTTCAGGTGCTCACCTAATAGCCACACACGGTGCCTCTGGAGTTGACCCATCACATAAGGGATGCTGCTATTACGCAGGATGTAGGCGTCATGCACTGAGCCAGGGAACATGTCATTCAAATGGGAGATGTACTGGTCTGCCAAACATGCCATCTGTATATTCATTGAATGATAACTCTTCCAGTTTCTGTACACCTGTTCACTCCTGTGGGGGGGGGACCAAAGCCACATGTGTCCCATCAATGGCACCTATGATGTTGGGGATATGTCCCAGGGCATAGAAATCACCTTTCACTGTAGGCAAATCCTCCACCTGAGGGAAAACGATGTAGCTCCGCATGTGTTTCAGAAGGGCAGACAACACTCTGGACAACACGTTGGAAAACATAGGCTGGGACATCCCTGATGCTATGGCCACTGTTGTTTGAAATGACCCACTTGCAAGGAAATGGAGCACTGACAGAACCTGCACTTGAGGGGGGATTCCTGTGGGATGGCGGATTGCTGACATCAGGTCTGGCTCCAACTGGGTACACAGTTCCTGGATTGTGGCACGGTCAAGCCTGTATGTGATAATCACATGTCGCTCCTCCATTGTCGACAGGTCCACCAACGGTCGGTACACCGGAGGATGTCACCATCTCCTCACATGTCCCAGCGGACGGTGCCTATGAAGAACAACAGCGAGCACAGAGTCAAGCAACTCAGAGGTATGTACCCACAGATTACCCAGTACACCATTCATACTCAAAAAGTGGCCTGTATGTGTGTTGAGTGTAGGCCTAGGTATGTGCGACGCAGTTTAAAATAAAGCCATGTGGGCCCCTGAAATGGTGGCTGCCTGACCTCTAAAGTGGGACAATGGGATGTGAGGTAACTGCGCTGGCGTTGTACACCGTCGCGGTAGGCGGTCGAAGACCGCGGCACAATGCTGCATTGGTTAACATTGGATCCTATGGGTCCCAGGAGCCAATGACGATGTACGCCGGCGGTGACGGTATGCACCACCGCGGACGTTACCGCCATTTTCTATCTATTCCATCACTCTATAACTGATCTTCGACAGGAGAGAACCTACACTGCAAGTGCTGCTGTGACCTCGGTCTGGAAGAGACAATGGCTCGAGTGTCTGGGGAAAGGGCACCTGCCTTCACAAAGGAGGAGTTGGAGAAACTCGTGGATGGGGTCCTCCCCCAGTACACGCTACTCTACGGTCCTCCAGACAAACAGGTGAGTACACTGTGAGCATGCTGCATGGGCTATGCCTGTGTGGAGAGGGCTGGATGCAAGAAGGAAGGGGGGAGAATGCTGCGTGCATGAAAGACGGTGAATGCATGTGCCACATGCCAAGGGTAGAGATGGGGGCCAATCACTCTGAAAGTGGAGTTGGTAATTACTTACTCTTCCCCCTGTACATTTCATGTAGGTCAGTGCCCACCAGAAGAAAGATATTTGGCGTGCCATCGCCAAGGACGTCCGGACCCTGGGGGTCTACCACAGACAGAGCACCCACTGCCGGAAAAGATGGGAGGACATTCGCCACTAGAGCAAGAAGACGGCGGAGGCTCAGCTGGGGATGGCCTCCCAACGTGGGAGGGGTGCCTGTCGCACCATGACCTCCCTGATGTTCAGGATCCTGGCGGTGGCCTACCCGGAGTTGGATGGGCGCTTGAGGGCATCACAGCAGCCACATGGGGATGAGTACACTCTCATTCTGCTGACATTGCGCGCAGTGGAGGTGTCTGGGTGGGGGAGGTGGGCTGTGGGTTCCCCTAGGCCAGGGCGAGTTCCGTAGGCAAGGTCCCTCCATAAGGCAGGCCTTGTGGCACCCCAGCCAACCTCTGTAGAGTGCCAAGTACACCTAGTCATGCCCCTGTGTCATCTATGTGTGCAGATGTCATCCATAGCCTTGTAGGCCATTTCCCAGGAATTGAACAGTGGAGCCCAAGAGCGCAGCGTAGTTCAGGGGGCTTCTGTGTCTGTCATGTCCGCCAACGGTAGCGGTAATGCATGCACTCAACATGTCTTTCTTCTGTCGTACCCCCCTTTTTGTGGTCTCCCTGTTCTTGTGTGCATTATCATCATCAGGTGTAGGAGCAGTGGCACCAGAGCACCAGGGGGCTGCATCCCACATTGCCCTGGAGGGCCACACTACGGAGTCTGCTTTCACCAGTGGGACGGAGGGCGAGGGGAGCTCCACGGCGGGGACAGGAGCTGACACCAGTGACACGGACTCGTCCTCTGATGGGAGCTTCCTTACCAGCACCACCCTCCCAGCAGCCCCTCAGCCTTCGCCCCATGCCCGCTCACCCGGGAGGGTGGGCATCATCTTCACCCCAGGCACCTCAGGCCCTGCCCCAGTCACCCCTGCTGCCCTCAGCGAGGAGGCCATTGACCTCCTCAGGTCCCTCACTGTTGGGAAGTCTACCATTTTGAATACCATCCAGGCTGTAGAAAGGCAGTTGCAACAAACCAATGCATTCCTGGAGGGCATTCATTCTGGTCAGGCGGCCCTTCAGCGAGCTTTTCAGACTCTGGCCTCACCACTGATGGCAGCCATTGTCCCTGTGTCTAGCCTCCCCCCTCCAACTTCCTCCACCCAGACCCAATCCCCTGTACCTCAGCCTATCCCAAGCACACCTACAGACCAGCATGCACACACGTCAACACACAAGGGAAGCTCAGGCAAACATAAGCACCACACATCCCACAGGCACTCACGCAAGCATCACACACATGCAGACACACCAACATCCACTGCCTCCACTGGGTCCCCCTCCTCCTCGTCTCCCTCCTCCCTCCCAGTCTTATCTACACTCACACCTGCATGCACTACCTCTACAGCCACTACTACCATCACCGGCACACCCACCACCACACCCCGCTCACGTGCAGTCACCACCCGCACTACCATTCACACGTCCCCTGTGTCCATTCCCAGTGTGTCTGTGACGCCCCCTCCCAAGATACACAAACACAGGCACACACCCACCCAACAGCCATCCACCTCACGACAGCCTCCAGTGCATGCACCTTCACCCAAAGTCAGCAAACAAACACCTCCAACAACCACCACTTCTTCCTCCACTCCCAAACCTCCTCCAGCTACCTGTCCCAGTGTGTCCAAAAAACGTTTCCTGTCCAATCTTGACCTCTTTCCCACACCTCCCCCACCCCGTCCGTCTCCTAGGTCCCGAACTAGCACCTCAGCCACAGCATTTCTGTGACCAGTGGTGCCTGAAGTCACCGGAATCTGGAGTGCACCGGCCACCAGGGCAGCCACTGTGGCACGGAGCCACAGCACAGACAGTCCCCCACCTGTGAAGCATCAGAAGTTGGCCAGTGCCCGGCAGGAGAGGGGGAAGACTCCAGCCACCAAAGCCGCTCCCAGGGGTCCTGGTGGGAGTGTGGAGTCAGCTGTGACACCATCCAAGGTGGGGAAGGGCCACAAGAAACCCGGCAAGTCGGGGAAGAGCAGCACAGCGGAGAAGACCGCCATCATCCCCGCTGCCCAAGAGGCCACCTCCAGCACAAGCCCAGCTGCCCAGGACCGGACCGCCAGCACAAGTCCAGCTGCCCAGGACCGGACCGCCAGCACAAACCCAGCTGCCCAGGACAGGCCCGCTGCACAAGCCCAGCTGCCCAGGACCGGACCGCCAGCACAAGCCCAGCTGCCCAGGACAGGCCCGCCAGCACAAGCCCAGCTGCCCAGGACAGGCCCGCCAGCACCAGCCCAGCTGCCCAGGACCGTACCACCAGCACAAGCCCAGCTGCCCAGCACAGGCCCGCCAGCACAAGCCTGGCTGCCCAGGACCGGACCGCCAGCTCAAGCCCAGCTGCCCAGGACAGGCCCGCCAGCACAAGCCCAGCTGCACAGGAACGGCCCGCCAGCACAAGCCCAGCTGCCCAGGACAGGCCCGCCAGCACAAGCCCAGTCGCCCAGGACCGGACCGCCAGCACAAGCCCAGCTGCCCAGGACAGGCCCACCAGCACAAGCCCAGCTGCCCAGGACAGGCCCGCCAGCACAAGCCCAGCTGCCCAGGACCACCAGCACAAGCCCAGCTGCCCAGAAATGGCCAGCCAGCACAAGCCCAGCTGCCCAGGACAGGCCCGCCAGCACAAGCCCAGCTGCCCAGGACCAGACTGCCAGCACAAGCCCAGCTGGGCCATGAAGGCCCGCCAGCAGCTGTGTCCCTGCAATGGAGACCGCCGCCTCAAGCACCGCTGAACAGGGCACCGGCATCTCAAACACCGCTGAACAGGGCACTGCAGTCTCAAGCACCGCTGAACAGGGCACCGTAGTCTCAAGCACCGTTGAACAGGGCACTGCAGTCTCAAGCAACGCTGAACAGGGCACGGCCGTCTCAAACACCACTGGCCCATGAGCGGCAAGGGCACTGACGCAACTGAGTCCGTCAGAGGGTGAATGATGCATTCTGGGCACAGTGCCCCCTCCAGAACCAGTGGAGAGATCCATCCACTACCTCTGTCCTTAGCAGGATGTAGCACTCTGGCCACCATGCCCCCTCCAGAACCCGTGGAGAGATCCATTCACTACCTCTGTCCTTAGCAGGATGAAGCACTCTCGACACCATGCCCCCTCCAGAACCAGTGGAGAGATCCATCCACTACCTCTGTCCTTAGCAGGATGAAGCACTCTGGGCACAAAGCCCCCTCCAGAACCAGTGGAGACTGTTATCTTGAGAGACTGTGGCTTTGCACTCCCCAGGATTGAACAGTGGGCAACCCACCCACTGTTGAGGCTTGAGAGTCTGTGGCTGTGCAGTCCCCAGGATTGAACAGTGGGCAACCCACCCACTGTAGAGACTTGAGAGACTGTGGCTTTGCACTCCCCAGGATTGCACAGTGGGCAAACCACCGACTGTAGAGACTTGTGAGACTGTGGCTTTGCACTCCCCAGGATGGAACAGTGGGCAACCCACCCACTGTAGAGACTTGAGAGACTGTGGCTTTGCCCTCCTCTGGATTGAACAGTGGGCAAACCACCCACTGTAGAGACTTGAGAGACTGTGGCTTTGCACTCCCCAGGATTGAACAGTGGGCATGTGGCCCTCTCATGGATTTGGCATTGTGCACTCAACCGGCTGAGGTGCCCCCCCTTTCCCTCCCCCTGAGGTGCCTGTTTTATTGCTCTCTGATGCCCCTGCAGTGTTCTCTCCGTCATGGTCGGGGATCTTGTGTGGGCCTCGCCCATACCGTGGTGTCCCAGTGTTCCACGGTCTTTATTAGTGCACTACCTGGACTACATGCTTGGTATATATTTTGTACATGGTGTATGTATATATTTTTGCCTACTTGCTTTTAATATATTACAATGGTTACACTCATTTCCTTTTGTCTTTGCATTCTTCCGGGGGGGGTGGGGGTGTAACTGTAATGTATCATACTGTATTAGTGTGTGTGTTGTCATGGGTGAGGGTGGGGGTGGGGCTGTTGCGTATTGCGTGTGTGTGTCACTGTTTTTTCCTCCCCCCTCCCCTGTGTCGTAGGTGCAGTACTCACCGTGGTCTTCGCCGCCGGCGTTCATGTTCCTCGTAGAGAAGCAGGAAGACTATTGCAGGTAGAATTTGGAGTTCCGGATCCATGGCGTCCTCATTCCTCGTGGGGTGTGTAGAGGTGAGCGTTTTTCCTTCAGGATTCCTGTTTTTATCCGCGGTGAATCCGCCCCGGAAAAGGTGGCGGATTGGCCTGTCATAATAGTGTGGGCGGTACATTGTCTTCCACCTGTCTGTTGGCGGTGACCGCCGCGCTGTTTGTTTGTACCGCCGTGGCAGTCGGAGTGTTAAAGTGGCTGTCTTTGTTGGCGGTTTCCGCCACGGTCATAATTGCAAAGTTTTTACCACCGGCCTGTTGGCGGTCTTACCGCCGCTTTAACACCGTCCGCCAGGGTTGTAATGACCACCTTTGTCTGCATTGTGCGTTTTGCTGCGATCTGGGTTAGGGTCCTAGATCTTGGCAAATAGTAGCTTTTATTGTTGTTTCCTACCTATTACTACTTTATTAAAATGTTAATAGGTGGAAAAATGTATTTATAATTTTCAGTATATTTTAACAGCAGTTTAGGGAAAAATGCACATTAAAAATAAAATTAAGTAGCATGGCAATTTGTAGATATTACCATGGTACTCAATAGACTTTTTTTCTGCAGATTTAAATATGTTACAAATGAAAAATACACCTTAGTACACTATGGCCCTCATTATGACCTTGGCAGTCTGGTGACCGCCATGCCGGCGATGGCGGTAGTACCGTCGCCAGGCCAGCGGGAATGACCGCCAAATTATGACCATGGCGGTGATCCGTCCCATAGACAGCCAATGTACCACACCAACTACCAGTGCGGTACGAACACTGAACACAGCGTTAGCAATCTCCAGGCAGGTGGAAGACAAGGATCTGCTCACCATATTATGAAATAGCACACCGCCAGAATTTTAGGGGCGGTAGCAATGCCACCAAAATCTTGGTGGAAACACCTCACATAAAAGGAGACACTCACACCCAGAGACACAGAGGAGTCCGCGGCCGCCATGGAACCTGAACTTCAAGTCTTCCCGATGCTGTACCATGGCGTGGCTGCCCTGGAGCACCAACGCCGACGACGGCAGTGAGTACAGCAGACTATCACACAACAGAGGGGAAAGTGACACACACACACACAACACACACCATACACACACACAGCACATCCAGAACCATTTGCAGAGTTAAACGACAGTAACAGAACCCAGGAGCAAAGAAAGCCAGGACACATACCTCTGTTCCAACCACTGTAATCCTGTTGGCTGAAGAGCCCAAATCCAAAATATATACATCAATGCATATTCAGATGCAGTGCCAGTGGCAAGTCCAAAGTTTGAATAAGCGTGCAGGGCAAAGTCCAAGCCCCAACTTGACTCCTGACAACACAGGACTCCACTGTGCAGGGGCATCATGTTGAAAATAGGCAGGCACCTCAGGAGATGGGGGGAGCAGGAGGGGCTTCTTTTTTGGGAGGGGCGTCCTTGGCTTTTGGTTTGGGAGGGGGCTCCTTGGGTTTGGCCCTGGGAGGGGTCTCTTTGGGTTTGACTTTTAGTTTGGGAGGGGGTGGCACTTTACCCCTCCGTTTTGGGGGCGGAGGAGTGGGTTTGGGGTGAGGGGCCAGAGTCGCACTCATGTGCCCCTTAGTGGTAGCTGAAGTCTTTGGGGGTGGAACAGGGTCAGACTTGGTGCTGGAGATACTGGGCTGGGGGGGTGGGACCTTTCTCTTGTGGGCAGGACAGGGGGAGGGAAGAGGTCAAAGCGGGAAAGAAAAAGCTTCTTAGGGCCAATGGGGCGGGTTTTGGGAGGAGGAATGGGAGTCAAGGTAGAGGAAGTAGTTGTAGAAGGAGGAGAAGGAGTTCTGGACTTGGGTGCAGGTGCATGGATAGTGTGCGTGTGTGAGGTGGATGGCTGTTGGGGGTCTGAGTGCAAGCGTTTATGTGTTTTTGGAGGAGGGGAAGACACAGTGAGGGAGGTCAAACAGGACGTGTGGATGGATGTTGTGGTGGTATCTGCAAGTGAGGTGGGTGTGCTGCATGAGGTGGTCATGGTGGTAGTGGTGACTGAGCATGTGGTGTGTGGGGTGCATGTCTGCTGTTGTGGAGACTGTGAGCAAGGCTGTGCAGGTGGCAGGTTCAGGGACTGTTGATGCAGTGCATGCAGGTGTGAGTGCGGATGTGACTGTGAGCGAGGAAGAGGAGGAGGAGACAGTGGAGGCAGTGGATGATATTGTGTGTGCATCTGTGTTGGCTGTGTGAGTGCTTTTGGGCTGAAGTGTGCTGCCTGTGTTTGTCTGTGCTTGTCTTGTCTTTTGTGTGCATGCTTGTCAGAATGTGTGCGTGGGATGGGCTTGGGGTGAGGAGACTGGGACTGGGAAGTGGTAGTTGGAGGGGGGAACAGAAGAAACAGGGAAACTGGCTGCTGTCAGGGAGGAGGCCAGAGCTTAAAGTGATCTCTGTAGGGCCACCAAGCCACAGTGAATGCCGTGCAGGAAGGCATCGCTGCATCTGGGATGCCAGCCCCTGGATGGCATTCACTATGGTTGACTGCCCTACAGAGACGGATCTCAGGAGGTCAATAGCCTCCTCACTGAGGGCAGCAGGGCTGACTAGTGCAGGGTCTGAGGTGCCTGGGGCAAAGGAGACACCCACCCTCTGGGTGAGCGGGCACGGGCAAATCGGTGGGGAGCTCCTGGGAGGGTGGTGCTGGTACGGGGTGGTGGTTGAGCCTGTGGCTGGGGTGGTCCCAGAGTGGTCCACTACCACCAGGGAGCTCCCACTGGAGGAGGTATCAGAGTGAGTTGAATCAGCTCCTGTCCCCTGCCCATGGTGCTCCCCTCACCCTCTGTCCCACTGGTCCCCTCGGCATCAGTGGACTCTGCCTCCTGGGTCCAGTGGGCTGCAGCTCCCTCACTCACAGGTGCCCCTGCTCCTTCGCCAGATGATGCTAATGCACACATGGGCAGGATGACAAAGGTAGAGAGGGTGGGGAGAAAGAAAGGGAGCACAGGGTCAATCACAGCAACAACAGCACAGATGGCATCCACATCGCCATCACACACAGGGACAAAGATTGGGCAGTATGGACCACACTGGAATACCATTGGCTAGGTACCACAGCAGGTAGGTGACAGACACTGCCATTTGCACTTCAATTGGAACCAACTAAGCCCTGTCTGACATGGAAAGCCTGCTAACTAGAATATGCATTACACCCCAAATACCTAAGCTGGACCACGCTGCAATGTCTAAGCTGACATATTGGGGCATTCACTGACTAAAACCCTGCACCAGAATCCCATGCCAGACAACATAGATGGTTCTCACACACATTGTACTCACTCCCTTGTGGCTGCTATGATGCCCTCAAGCGCCCATCCAGCTCTGGGTACGCCACCGCCAGTATGCAGGCCATCAGGGGGGTCAGGTTCCGACGAGTACCTCTCCCTCACTGGGAGGCCGTCCCCAGTTGGGCCTCCGTGGTCTTCCGGGCCCAGCGTCTCAGGTCCTCCCACCATTTCCTGCAGTGGGTGCTCTGCCGGCTATGGACCCTCAGGGTCTGCACGTCTTAGGTGATGGCACCACACAACCCCTTCTTCTGATGGGCGCTGACCTGCAGAGGAAACACAGACAGAAGGACACCATTAACCATACAATCCATCCTGTCAAAGAAATGGTTCACATACTGCATTTGCCCCTCATCAGGCACCCACATGACCAGTACCACAGCACAAACACTGCCACCAGCCATACCCCTCTAATTACACACTGCCAGCACACACACATCTCCATGCAGCCATGTCATATGCAGCGTACCCATGGTGTACTTACCTCTTGGTCTGGAGGCCCATACAACTGCCCATACAGGGGTAGGACCCCATCCACGAGCCTGTCCAACTCCTCCGACGTGAAGGATGGGGCCCTTTCCCCTGTTGCATGCGCCATGGCAGGTTCCAGACACAGGTCACAGCAGCACATGCAGTGGAGATGTGGTCCTGTGGAAAGTCAGGAATCAAGTGAAGTGGCAGAAAGAAAATGGCGTTCACGGCCGCAGCGGTGGACCCTGTCACCGCCGGCGTTGATCATCATTGGTTCCTATACTCCATAGAGCCCCATGTTAACCAATGATGAATTGCACAGCAGTGTAAACCGCCTCCCGCCATGACGCCTAACGGCGGCATAGTGAGGTCACCTCCACCTATCCCTACATACAGGACAGGCGGTTGCCATTTTCTACTGCTAGTACACATGTACTGATTTTTAAGTGCGGCATTGTTGTCAAATGTACACACCTAGACAATTCCAGTGTCCAACATACAAACATGCTCTCTGTACACTGATGTAGTGTGTCCATAGTTCCTGCTGTCACTCCCTTCTTACTTTTGGGTCCCTTAGGTACCAACCACTGAGGAGGAATAGGAGGAGGAGGCAAGCACCCATGTACAGACCCCTTGTGGACTTAGCAACACTGGAGGACAGACACATCATGCTCACCTATCGTCTGGACAGGGCCACAATCACAGAGCTGTGTGCACAATTGGAGCCTGATCTGCTACCTGCTATTCGTTGCACCACAGTAATACCCCCTCTTATGAAGGTACTATCTGTGCTCCATTTACTGGCAACTGACTCTTTCCAGGTGACAGTGGGCTTGGCTGCAGGAATGTCACAGCCAATGTTCTATATTGTGCTTGCAAGGGTTTTGGCTGTCTTGCTCAAACACATGTGCAGCTACATCACATCCCCCCAGGTAGATGAATTGCACACTGTGAAGGCTGGATTCTATTCAGTGGGACACAGACCACATGTTATTGGGGCCAGTGACGGGACCCATATTGCCTTAGCCCCCCCTGCCAATGAACAAGTGTACAGGAATAGGAAGAGTTTCCACTCACTCTATGTCCAGATGGTGTGCCTTGCTGACCAGTACATCTCCTATGTCACTGCCAAGTATCCTGGGTCGGTCATGATGCCTTTATCCTGAGGAATAGCAGCGTCCCACAGCTGATGGCACAACTACAGAGGCACAGAGTGTGGCTTATAGGTGAGCCTGAGTCCCCACCCAATGTATGTCAGTGTATGCCTTCAGGAGTCATACCCCATGCCATTGTGCAAGGCTAATTTGTGTCCCTCACTTCTTCCAGGTAACTCCGGCTACCAAAACCTGTCCTGGCTCTTGACCCCTGTAAGGAATCCTTGAACAGGGATGAGAATCGGTACAATGATGCTCATGGGCATTCCAGGAGGACTGTTGAAAGAACCTTTGGTCTCCTGAAGGCCAAGTTCATGTGCCTCCATCTGACAGGTGGATCCCTATGCTACTCCCGTGAGAAGGCCTGCGGGATTGTTATTGTGTGATGCATGTTGCACAATTTGGCCCACAGACACCATGTGCCCTATCTGCAGGAGGAGGGGGGGTGACAATGCACCTGTGGCAGCAGTGGACACTGAGGACAGTGAGGAGGAGGAATAGGAGGAGGATGTGGACAACAGTACACAAATGATACTGTAATACTTCCACTGACACTCAGGTAACACTGTTGAACTATATATTACACCTTTAAGTTTTGTGCTTTATGGCTGTAGCATAATGGCAGTCACTAACTTTGCATTCCACCTGACTGACACCTATGCCTTCCCTTATTGCAGATGTTGGTGTGGTTTCAACAGGGTAATGCTGTGATGTGTACAGACTGCTGAGACACATATGTAGTATGGATCAACATATCTCTGGACATTTGCTCAGGATCATGCAGGTCAATACAGTACAATACATTGGGGGTCATTACAACCCTGGCAGTACAAGACACCAGGGCTGTAATGACGGAAGCACCGCCAACAGGCTGGCGTTGCTTCCCAGGTCATTTTCTGCCGCAGTCGCACCGCCGGGGCCAGCGGTTTCCTGCCACAATGGCCCCGGCGGTAGTAATCCGCCAGGGCAGCGCTGCTAGCAGCGCTGCCCAGGGGATTACGAGTCCCCCTACTGCCAGCCTTTACCTGGCGGTATGGGGAGTCGTGGGCCCCTGGGGGCCCCTGCACTGCCCATGCATGGCATGAGCAGTGCAGGGGCCCCCTGACAGGGCCCGTGCAGCTTTTCACTGTCTGCATAGTAGACAGTGAAAAGCGCGACGGGTGCAACTGCACCCGTCGCACGGCCGCAACACCGCCGTCTCCATTTGGAGCCAGCTCCTGTGTTGTGGCCGAGATCCCTGCTGGGCTAGCGGGCGGAAACTAGGTTTCCACCCGCCGGCCCATTGGGGATCTCCAAATGGCCGCGGCGGGGGTGCGGCTGCATTGGCGGCCGCCTGGTGGTCCGATCTTGGCAGGCCGCTTCAGCCGCCCGCCAAGGTCATAATGAGGGCCATTGTATGTTTCCTTCAGATAAAGCACTATTACTCAAGTTGTGTCCAAGGGTGTTTATTTGAAAATTTGGTAAACTATGCAAAGTGCAATGGAGTGGGTTGATGAATAGTCCAGTGCAGTGGCCCAGTCTGTATGTAGCACAGGTCCAGTGTCCAAGGGGCCATAGGAAGGGGAGCAATGGCAGTTCAAAGTAGACCAGGTGACACAGTGGAAAACAAGGGGGACATTCAGGAGGGGCTCATTTCTTGGGGGTGGTCTTGGTCTTTCCAACTGTCTCTGGTGTCTGTCTGGGTCGCAGGGAACGTTTGCGGGTGGTTCACCTTCTGCAGGGGGAGGGGTGCTGGTGGCCTGTGGGTCCTGTGGCAGGGCCTCCTGTTCACTAGCTGCAGAAGATGTGGAGGGCTGCTGGGTGAGTGGCTAGTGGAAGTGGCCCACTGGTGTGCTCTGTCCTCCTGCATGGTTTTGGCCATGTCACCCAGAACCCCTACAATGGAGGCCATGTTGGCATTTATGCCCTGCAACTGCTGCATGACCTCCTAGTGGTCTACCCCCTGCAGCCGCTGGTTCTCCTGCATGATGGTAATCACCTGACCCATCCTGTCCTGGGATTGTTGGTATGCCCCCAGGACATTTGTAAGTGCCTCATGGGCAGTTGGTTCCCAGGGCCTGTCCTCTCCCTGGTGCACAGCTGTCCTCTGAGTGTCCCTGGCCCCTTGTGCCTGTGTCCCCTAAATGGTGTGCCCAATCCCACTGCCACCAGGACCCTCATTGTCGTGACTGTGTGGTATGGACTAGGATCCCTGTACAAGTGGGCACACTACTGATTGACGTGTCCTGGGGACAGAGGTGTGGGGACATTGGCTGGCTGCTGTGGTGTTAGATTCAGAGGGGGGCCCCTGTGGTGGACTGGCTGTGGGATGGGGTAGCCGACTGACCAGTGGTCCCAGATGGTCCAGGGAGTTCATCCAGATCCAGAGTTCCAGAGTTGCTGTCATCACTGGGGGGCATTTTCTGGTGGGGGACTGGGTAGCCGTGGCACCTCCTCACCACTGACATTGGCAGCTTTCCCTTTGTGATTGCTATTGTCCTCCCAACTTTGGTTGTGTATGGTGATGGATTGTGGGATTGGTAGTTCTCTGTGCTGTGCATGCATTGGTGGTGGGTGTGCATGCAGAACTGGGAGGGATGTGCATGCAGTGGGTATGGCATGCAGGGTTTGGCATTTAGGTTTGTTAATTGGGGTGGTGCACTGTGTGGGATGGAGTGGGGTGATGGGAGTCAGGGTGAGGGGTCAAGATGGCATGCAGGCATGGGGGGTGATAGGTAGTAAATGTTGACTCACCAGTGTCCAGTCCTCCGGCTACTCCAGTGAGTCCCTCAGGATGCAGGATTGCCAAGACTTGCTCCTTCAATGCTGTCAGCTGTGGTGGAGGAGGTGGGGGTCCACTGCCAGTCCTTGAGATGGCGAGCTGGTTCCTTGCTGCAATGGAACCCACCTTCCCCCATAGGTCGTGCCACCTCTTCCTTACGTCGTCCCTTGTGCGCGGATGTTGTCCCATGGCGTTCACCCTGTCCACAATCCTTTGCCATAGCTCCATCTTCCTGGCAATGGATATCTGCTGGACCTGTGCTCCAAACAGCTGTGGCTCTACCCTGACTATTTCCTCAACTATGACCCACAACTCCTTATCGGTGAACCAGGGTACCTTTGTGGGGACATGGGTGTTGTGTGGTGTGTGCATGTTGTGCAGAGTGTTGTGTGTGAAGTGGTTGGGTGTGTGGGGTGTGGTGTGAGATGGATGATTAGGTAGTTGTGATATGTGTGTGCAGTTCTCTTTAGGATTGGCATAGCTAGGTGTAACCGTCTTCTCGTGTTTGCAAGGGATTGTGGGTGATGTGGGGGGGTGTTTTATAGTGCTGTTGGTGGGTGTGTGTATTTGTGTCAGGTGCGGCTTTTTTGATCTGGCCAATGTTATCTTGTTTTGTATTTGGGTGGCCATATTCTGTTGTGGCGGTATGCGCCACCAATAGTTTACTGCCTTTCAATGTCCACTGTGGTGATTGGTGGGTTATTATTTGGAGGGCGTTGTATTGGTGGTGTAATTGTATTGGTGGTAGTACCAACAGTTTATAATGTTCCTTGTTTCTGGCGGATTTGTGGTTGTGGCAGTTTTCTGTCAGTTTTGTATATATGTGTCATAATGTGACGGACGCATGTCCGCCTCCGCGGCGGTATGCTAGCAGCAGTCAGCATGCCGGTATTCAGTATTTACCACCAATGTCATATTGAGGGCCTATGTTTGTAAAATATAGAGTACTACAGCGTATGTTTAATTTTTTATTTTTTTTAAATGTATTCTTGGCAAAGCAGTACTCTATGCATATTTTTAAAATATATAGAATCTTGGGAATATTTTTCCCTAACTACTATCACTTAACTAAAGTGGTAATAGGTAGGGGAAACATATAAAACCTAATACTTATATACATCTAAGGGCAAAACGCAGAACACGGGCAAAGTGTACCTAAAAAAACATGGCTGGCTTTAACTTTTGTAAAGGCAGTCACTAGCCGATCACATAGTCACTTGTCATCGCTATATACTGCGAAAATTTGTGAAAATACTGCAGCCACAGATACCATAAACTAAAATGGCTTATAACTTGATAAAGACTTACCCTATTTGCCTGTAATACCCAAAAGAGCTATCGGCCTACCTTAATGTCTAATCCTGTAAAATTTCATGTAGATCTGTTCAACCGTTTTTGAGCTACTCGAGATATACAGGTCTATGTAAAAATGCATTGGTGAAAACATGCATTTTGGGACCCCTCTATTATCTTTGTACCCCCTTGACCAGTCACCGCAAAACTTTGCTTCATCTGCCAATGTCGAAGGAAGAATAGGTCTACAAAGTTTTGTGGAGATTTGTCAAACAGGCACAAAGTTATTTATGGCGAAAGATCGGAGTAATTCCTACCTCTGGTAACCCTAACTATAACTTTAGACTGTCTACCGACACTCTTTGTGTTATACACGCCATTTGATGAATCTTCAGCAGACTTTCCAAAATGGTGCTCTATCTTACCTAATTTGTGTGTGTAAAGTTTCCAGGTGATCCATGTAGCAGGGGCCATGAAAAATGGGGATTCCAAAACACAAAATCCCCATGCATTTTCCATAAACTTTTTTTAATGCCGCTACCACAAAAACTGCTGAACAGAATTACACCAAATATAGCAGGAAGCTAGATCTTGGTTTAGAAAGTGTGCTTTTTATTATTTGGTGTAAATCCATTCAGTAGTTTTTGCATTATTAAGAGTCACTGAGGCCTCAGTCACCCCATTGCCCTGGGCCAATTAAAAATTAAAGGGGAGGGGGGGTGCTGCCCTAAGGGAACTATAACTCGTGCCCTCGCTACACACAGCTAATTATCTCTCATATTACATCACTCTTGACATGTTCTATAACATCATTGGTAGCATGACTTTAAGAACTGAAATTACACTATTGATGACAAAACTATGCATATCAGGGGTGCAAGTTATAGTTACTAGAGCCAGCTATCACTGCAGAGTTTCAGTGTTTTTTTGAGGTTAAAACATTACGTTGTTTTATATATCTATATGAATGACAAATTTTATGCTAAAACGTTGATAACTGTAATGACATCTGCATGAAACAGCATAACAGGCAAAATAATGCTATATTTTGTGCATGGCAAAGTCAGTGATGCTGACTAAGTAGCATGCTAACTATTTGAAAAGTGCTCCAGTGCCTTATCAGTAGTACTAAGTACTATATAAATAGCCATACCATTTCACATCACGGTTGTACTTTTTATCATTAACTTTAACGTGGACACTCATTTCCTCCTTACAGGGGAGCATACCTTGCTGGTTTGAGTGTGGTCTACAGCATAGAGAAGAATAATCTCGTCAAGTCTTGGAGGAAAAAAAATAAAAAATACAAAGACAAAAGCAATTTGTTTGGCATAGCAGTGAGGGTTACAAGGACAATGGCTGATTTCCAGACCGCATTGTATTGTATTGTATTGTAATGTAATAGTATTTATATATCGCTTACTACCCCTGACAAGGCGTTGAAGCGCTTTTCGGCAAGTAGCACGCTACTCTGGAACCCAAAAGGAATTAGTGATGGATTAGTATAGGGATATATGAGTACAGTTTTAGTATTATTATGAGTTAATTTGAACCTCCGATAAGTGAGTTTGTTAGTTGGATTGATTGGAGTAATGGAGGGGTGGAGAAGGGAAGAATCCATAAGTGTTAATTGGGAGTTTATGGTAATAGGATTTAGGCTTGTGATGAGTAAAGGGGGAATGGAGGAGGGAAGAGTCTGTGAAAAGGGTTAGGGAGATCATAGTAGCAGGGTGAGACAAATGAGGGAGAATTTAGTAGGGTTGTTTGAGAGTTCATGGTAGTAAAGTGAGGTTTGGGTGAGTTAGATGTGGAAGAGTAAAGTGAGGTTTGGGTGAGTTAGATGTGGAAGAGGAGGGATGAGCTTAGGCAGGGTTATTAAGGAGATGAAAGTAGTAGAACGGATTTAGGATGAGTCAGAGTGGAAATGGAGGATAGATTGATAGAGACATGACATGTGGTGATGGGTAGACAAAGTGTGATATAAAATGACAGCAGGGATTCATAAGTATCTAATATAACAACTTTTCTAGGAGTTATGCAATGACCTATGAACACGTTAAGCATAGAATAACATACATACATATATATATATATATGAATACACACACATAGGCACACATATCTGTCCATACACATACATATTTAAACCATGAGTAAATATACATTAGTTATACAGGTTTAAAGAGTATGGCTCTCATTATGAACACGGCGGTTTTCACCCCAGAGCACCCCTTCCCCCAGCCTTTCCCTGGCAGGGAAACCTGCCAGGGAAAGGCTGGAGGAAATGGGATCATTATCCCAGGGGCAGCAGCGCTGCCCTGTCGGATAATGATGCCGTCCACCATCAGGCTGCCTGTCGGAGGCAGCCTGGTGGTGGGTGAGGGCCACCTATGGCGGCCCTCACGCTGTTCATTTTATGGCGGTTCAGCCCGCCATGCCGGTGGTGGACTTTTCAGCAGCTGCCGGCATGGCGGGCTGAACCGCCGGAGTTCGTAATGACCCCCTATGTGTGTAGTTTATTGTTATGACATAGTAGCTATACATATTTTTTAAAGAACTACATACAGTATAACTAGAATATACACATAATCAGTTAAACATATTTATCAACATAGGCATATGCAGTCCATAGCTGTTTGAATATGGTGATTATGAAGGAAAGAGCCAACTCTTGAGTAGTTTTCTGAAGACAAGATAGTTATCTGTGGCTCTTATAGTTGGGAGCAATGAATTCCATAGTTTGGCTGCTTGAACGGAGAAGGATGTACCACCTATAGTCTTTTTCTTGTATGGTGGTGTTCTATGGCGGGGTGCCAATCTTGAGCGGAGGTTTCTTTGTTGAATGTATTTGGTTATTTTTTTTCTGATAAAAAGCGGACCTTTTCCATGTATAGCTTTGTGGGTGATACAAAGCAACTTGAAGGTGTATCTTCTGGCAACGGGTAACCAATTTAGTGATCTCAAGGCAGGGGAGATGTGGGCTTGAGGCCTTACATGTAATAGTAGCCTGGCTACGCAGTTCTGAATACGTTGTCGTTTTTTCATAATAGATAGAGATGATCCATGGTAGAGGCCTTTGGCATAATCCAGTTTGGATAGTACAAGCGAGACAGTAGCTTGCGCCTTGTGTGGAAATCCGAGGTGTGGGAAGAAGTGTCGTAGAGTCTTCAAGGTGATGAAGCTTGTTCGTGCTAATTTGTCCACTTGGGCATTCATTGTTAACTTGGAGTCCATGGTGATTCCAAGGTTTTTAACTTCCTTGGATAATTGTGGAGGTGGTCCGAGATCATCAATCCAGGCACACAGTGGGTCATATTTTTTCCAGTCACCACATATGAGTATTTCTGTTTTGGAGGCATTTAGGGGGTCATTCCGCCCCCGGCGGGCGGCGGGCACCGCCCGCCGGGCGCAAACCGCCCAAATACCGCCCCGCAGTCAGATGACTGCGGGGGACATTCCGACTTTCCTGCTGGGCCGGCGGGCGATCTGCAAAAGCCCCAGCAAAGATGAAGCTGGCTCCGAATGGAGCCGACGGATTTGCTGCGGTGCGACGGGTGCAGTGGCACCCGTCGCGATTTTCAGTGTCTGCCAAGCAGACACTGAAAATCTTTATGGGGCCCTGTTAGGGGGCCCCTGCACTGCCCATGCCACAACACCCATTCCCGCCAGCCTCTTCCTGGCGGTGTAAACCGCCAGGAACAGGCTGGCGGGAAGGGGGTCGGAATCCCCATGGAGGATTCCTTTGGCCAGGGGAAAACCGGCGGGAAACCGCTGGTTCCCCTTTTCTGACCGCGGCTTTACCGCCACGGTCAGAATTGGCCAGGAAGCACCGCCAGCCTGTTGGCGGTGCTTCCTCTGCCCTCTGCCCTGGCGGTCAAACCGCCAGGGTCAGAATGAGGGCCTTAGTTTGAGATGGCTCCAAGTCATCCACTGATCAACGGCTCTGAGGCAACTGAAGATTAGTGAGTTTTCAATGTTTTTAGCGCATTCTAATTTAAGTAGTATTTGTGTGTCATCTCCATAGTTGTAGCATGTGAGATGAAAATCATTGATCAGTTCTGGTAATGATATCATGTAGATGTTGAAAAGCAAAGGTGAGATGATTGATCCTTGAAAACCCCCTGCTTTTGTGAGGTAAGGTTTGGATGAGAAGGGGGGCGAATACATGATATTAGTTCTTTTTTGAAGGTAGGATGTAATCCAGTCGAGAGCAGTCCCTTCTATGCCGGCTTCGTGGAGTCTTTGAATTAGGGTGTCATGGTCAACCGTAGCAAAGGCAGCTGAGAGGTCCAAGAAAAGTAGTGCAGCAACTCCATTGCGCTCAACTGTGTTTTTAAGATCATCCCAGATTGCTATGAGTGCCGATTTAGTGCCTCTTCCTGGGCAGAATCCAGTTTGGAAGTCTGAAAGTATAGAATTGTCTTCAATGAATTGTGATATCTGGGTGAATGCTGCTCTTTCTATCAGTTTGCCTAGGAAAGGTCCATTTGTGATTGGTCTGTAGTTGTTGGGGTCTTGCGGGTCTAGGTTTGTTTTCTTTAATAACAGTCATATGTATGCCTTTTTCAGGTCTACAGGAAAAGTTCCTGAAGTAAAAGAGTTGTTGATGATTCTTCTTACAGGTGTGGCAGCAGAAGTAGATAAAAGAATGTTCTTGAAGATGTGTGGTAGGCAAGGGTCAAAAGGGCAACCGGAAGGTCTGCTTGCTTTGACCAAATCCATAAATTCACCTTGTGATATTTGTTTCAAGGACTGTAGAGGGTTGGTTGGTTTATTCTTAGAGGGTATTTTAGGAAAGGGGTTGGTGCTGATGGTTTTCTTCTGTTTTAATTGAAGTCCAATGTGTCTGCCTTGGTTGTGTAATGAGTTGCCAGTTTGTTTGTGATATCTTGAGTAGTGGGATGGCTTCCTTCCATGCATGTAGATTTTCGAAATTCATTGAGAATTTTATAAAAATCTTTGGTTGCAGATTTAGCATTTTGATTTCTGTCTGAGTAATACCTTTTTTTTTAGCTTTTTTGATTGATGATTTGTATATTCTGTTAAGTTTATGTAGCTGCAGTTTGTCTTGACTGTTGTTTGTTTTGAGCACGGTCCGCTGCAACTTTCTGATTTGTTGCTTTATCTTTTTAAGTTCTGTGTTTCTCCAAGGTGTTGGTTTTCTCTTATAGTGTTTAGTTTTTCTGAGTGGTATTAGGATATCAAAAGCGTCCTGTTGCCACTCATAAAGTTTTGGAACAGAAATAATTGTATCTAGATCTGTGTTGGATGTTAGTTGTGTTTCTAAGTCATCAAAACTGAGTTTGCTCCAAGGTCGATAGGTGCATGCATGTAAGTAGTTGTGGGGTGTGTTGATATGTGGAGTTTTATGTCGAAAAGTTATCAAATGGTGGTCTGACCATGTGATTGACATGATGCTATGAACAGTAACTAGTTCAGGCTTAGCAAAAATGACATCTAGGATGTGTCCAGCGATGTGTGTGGGATTGTGTACAATCTGATGTAGGTTCAATGTGACAAGGCCAGTGGTGATAGCTTTTGGATGGGGCATATTGAGTTTGATAGTCCGGAGGAAGGGCTTCATGCAACACTGGGGCCATGTCATCTCCCAACCATGATTCTGTTATGAATAGTAAGTCAGGTTGTGTGTTTGTGAGCAGGTCGTAGATGTGGTGCTTGTTTTTTTAGAGTGACCCAGCATTTATGAGCTGGCAGTTTAGAAAAACTGTGTTAGTGGGGGTGTTGTTTTGCTTAGGAGAAGGGTAAGCAGTATATTTGAGCTTGTAGCAGGTGTGTTGTTAGTTGTGATAACTGTGTGAGGGTCACAATAGTCTTGTTTTTCAATATAGTGTTCCTCCAGGTTTAGAGGCATTTTTTTGGGTCTGTGTGTATGGATGGTGGACTTGGTGGCTGAGAGAGACATGAAAAATGTACAGTTTTTTGTAGGGTAGCCTTATTGTGTAATAGACAAAGGGGTGCGAAGTTGTTAAGAGTGGCATGCTCTTCATTTTGTTTGCGTCTGTTTAGTGTGGATAAAGCATGGGTTAGGGGTGGTGGAGGAGCATGTGGATCATGATGTAAGGCTCTAAATTGTGCAATGGAGGAGAGGCGGGTGAATGAAAGTTGCTGGGTTGGGGTGCTTGTGGTAGATGTTTGTGAAGAGTGAGAATGTAGGGGTAAAGATTGGATGGGATTTGTATTCTTTGTGTAGTCGTGAGGGTGGGAGTGGATGTGACGATAAGTATAATGAAAGTTTGTGTTGATTTGATGTGCTGATGTGTGTGGTCTGTATTTTTTTTGTGGAATAGTGAGAGGGGATATTGATGTAGTTGTTTTTGGTGAGGGATTTGTATGTGAGTTAGTGCTGGTGAGTGAAATTAGAGTATTACAGGGGGTGTTGATGTGTTTTGGAGATGAATGTATGAGGTGTGTAAGAGGGGATGGATGTGTGTCAGGGGAGTTTGTGCTAGTTGTGATGACTGGAAGAGGTAATATGTGTGGTGGAGTGGAGTGTGAAGATTGTATTGTTGACTGTAATTGGTGAAGAGAGGGGAAAGGCGTTTGTAGATGGTGTGTTGGAAGGCTGGGTTTAGGAATTGTCATGATGAAAGGTGGTCTGTGTGGAGCAAATAGAGGGTAGTGTTGGTTTGTATGAACAGGAAGTGTGTATCTGGAAGGCTTAAAGTAATGTATAGTGTGGTTTTGTGTTGTTGTGGGTGATGGCAGGTTGTGTTAGAGGGAGTGGACAGAGTAGAGTTTGCTGTTAGAATGAAGGTGTTTTACTGTAGTAGTTGTGGTGGAAATGTGTATATGTGTTTCCTGGGGTATCGTGTTGGATGATGGGACACTGCAATCTGTATGTGGTCAGTTTGTGATGCAGGAGTTAAATGTCTTTGCAGATAATGTGTTTGCATGTTGATGGATGTGTAGGGAGTAAATTCCTTTCTGATAAATGGTAAAATGGGCAGCATTTCTGGGCCAAGGCCCTACCAGTCACAAACAGGCAACTGACCTTGTCCTCTCCGCCCTTAGCCACGACGCCAAGGCAGAGATGCCCTGAACCCTAGGCTTAAATAGCCCTACTGGCCAATAGAAACCTAGTCCTAATCCTAACCAATCGGATTTGTAACCCTAATTCAAACAACCGCTGGGAGACACAGCCCTAATCACCAATCATACTTCTAATCCTGACAACCAATCACAACCCCAACCCTAAAACCAGGAACCAATCAGAATCTCAGCCCTGCTACCAATCACAAGCCCAGCCCTAAAAACCAGGAACCAAGCAGAATCTCAGCCCTACTACCAATCACAAGCCCAGCCCTAAAAACCAAGAACCAATAAGAATCTCAGCCCTACTACCAATCACAAGCCCAGCCCTAAAAACCAGGAACCAATCACAATCTCAGCCCTACTACCAATCACAAGCCCAGCCCTAAAAACCAGGAACCAATCAGAATCTCAGCCCTACTACCAATCACAAGCCCAACTCTAATCCCTAAGCCAATAGAAAGACAAGCCCCCAACAACCTATCACAACACCAAATGCAACAGCCAATAGAAACTTATATAAGGGCCAAGTTAACTGAAGCCCAGTCCCTGTGGGAAGGGAGGAGGCAGCTGCTGCTCTATTCAAAAGACAGGGGATGCGGACAGTTTAAATCACAGAAACAGATTAGGCAGTCTCCTAAACACACTCTGCAAGATGTATGTAGTCTTTTTGCTTAGAAAAGTGGGGGAGGGGGCTTTTATGCAGTCTTGTGCCACAAACTAGAAGGGAAATTTCACACAGTCACGGCTAAAAACACCTCTTTAAAAGGCCAAGCTGCCTGAAACACAGAGAGTCTACAGTAAACAGGCCCGGGTAGCAGTAAAAAAACACTTTTAAACAAATAATAAGATTACCCAGAAAAGTCTGGGTCTCCTTACCTAGGTCTTTTAGGAATCCTTGATCACTGGGCTGTATTAGGGCTTCCCTCCACAAACTTAAGGGGCCAGAGCAAGTGTGGGATGAGGGCTCAGGTTGCCATGGACTCAGAGAGCCAATCAGCTAGGCTCAGCCCCTGTGGGAATGGAGGAGGCAGCTGCTGCTCTATTCAGAATCTCCTTGGATACAGACAGGCTGAATCCACACTTCCAAGCTAGCAGAGTCTACTTTCCAGGTAAGAGAGAGATTATATAAAAAAAGAACACTGAAATACTGCTTGTCGCGCACTCTGAAATGTGGCAAACCTTAATTTCACCTTAGCCCTAATTGTACTGAACCTGAATATAAGTTTTACTCCATGCGATTTTACTGGATGCGGTATTTCATCTGGCATTTCTGTGTTCGGAATTACCATACGCTAAATCCTAGTAAATACATGCTTGCTATAAAACCAAATGTGATAAAACCCATTCTACGCTATTGCAAGATGCACATAAATGACTTGAGGAAATATAGTCTAAATCCTGCTCCAAAGAAGGGGAATAACGTAGAAAAATAGAGCTGCAAACGTGTTGCACTAACAAAACACAATAAATAGCATACATCAGTTCAGTAACATCACAAACACGTTTAGTACTGGCCAGCACCACAAACGAATAAAAAAAAAAAATGTAAATCACAACTACCATCATAGCACAATGCAAGCCATAGGATATAATTGGGAACACCCAGAACAATCAATGTTGGCAGTTACATTACTACAGATTCTGTATATACATATGACCACTGGTATGAACACTTCTGGGGGTTACCATGGCTTAAATCTTGGTAGGAAGGGGGCACCATACAACAGCCATGACTACTGACAACAATTTTGACAATGTGTCCACTGGTGGATCACAGAGGATAAAGAAGACTAGCAGCATGTGGCCTTATGTGAGGGGCCACATGAAAGGCATAGGCATAGAGTTCCCCAAGTCCTCTGACTCCTTTTCACACAGATTTGCAGCAATGCTGATGCACAAGAAGGCATCTAGAGCTACTGACATATTTAGGTCTATTGAGAACATGCCTGATGTGGGCCCTTCTAACGATGGTGAAGAGGCACAGGCACACGTTTAGCATTCTGGAGCTCCAAGATCCTTGATATCAGGACCTACAGATCATAAAGTGATATGTATGCTGAGCAGAAAGATGTGAAAGATTGCACAATAATGTATCTCCACACAAATATAAGTACTCAAAATTATTTCAATCCAGTGAAGCCAACCACACCTCCGTCCACTTCTAAATGAATCTCTAACTGTCTATACCGAGCAGTCCTATCCTACTGCTCACTCACTCATAAACAATCCCTGACCTTTACCTGTATCTTATATATTGCTACCCATAACCAGTGCACTTAGTACCCTAACACAGGCTATCTACCACCATATACAGGAGGCCTATGGAGCACCTTTTTACTGGGGTGTGTGAGAGCCGAAATGTAGTGTGAATAATTGTCTATTACAAAATCATACTTATGTACTAATGTGTGAAATAATTTAACCTCAAATTAATGTTAACACGAAAATTGTGCTCTACTTAGCGGCGGCCTTCAAGTGAAAGGCCTGCACATTGACCTAACGTTGTAATGGAAAACGTTCTCTCTCTTTAAGAACATGTTCTCTGCTAAAATAAATAGTGAAATAGTATGAGTATTTCTTATTTTCTGCTGTCCCTCAAGCAGACAAGGCCACAGTGCAAAGTTATCTAACACTTGGTGTTCCTACTGTCGAAACAATTGTACACTTTCACGTCCGTTGCTTAACAGACTCCATTCATTAAATTTGCATATTTGTCTCTAGTTATGTTTCTAACCCATGTGTTTTTCTCGAGGAAATGGTGTGGAGAAAATGTTTCCATATCTTTGTAACTACTGTCCAGCAACAGCGTATTCGGAAGGTGCTTATACAATGGATCTACAGATCGCAGCCAGAGAAGGAAGTGTGCAAGATATATTTAGGTTGTCATTATGACCTTGGCGATCAGGGGACCGCCACGCCGGCGATGGCGGTAGTACCGTCGCCAGGCCGGCAGTAATGACCGCCAAATAATGACCATGGCAGTGATCCCTCAGATAGACAGCTAATTTACCACCCCAACCGCCAGTGCAGTTCGAACACTGAAAAACGGCGGTAACAATCTCCAGGCAGGCGGAAGACAAGGATCCGCCTTTCATATTATGATATAGCACACGGCCAGGATTTCCGGGGCAGTAGCAACGCCACCAAAAGCCTGGAGGCAACACATCATATAAAAGGAGACACTCACCTCCAGGGACACAGAGGAGTCAGCGACTTCCATAGAACCAGAACTGCAAGTCTTCCCGATGCTGCACCATGCCATGGCCGTCCAGGAGCACCAGCACCAACGGCGACGGTGAGTACAGCTGCATAGCACACCAAGGAGGGAGGGTAGAGTGACACACATAGGCACAACACACACCATACACACACACCACACACCCAGAACCATCTGCAGAGTTAAACGACAGTAACAGAACCCAGGAGCAAAGAAAGCCAGGACACATACCTCTGTTCCAACCACTGTAATCATGTAGGATGAAGAGCTCAAATCCAAACAATGTATACATCAATGCATATTCACATGCAGGGCCAGTGGCCCGTCCAAAGTCTGAAAAAGCTCACTGGTCAAAGTCCAAGCCCCAACTTGAATCCTGACAACATCGACACTCCACTGTGCAGAGGCATCATGTTGGAAATAGGCAGGCACCACAAGGGGCAGGTTGTGTGTGGAGGTGGTGGGGGGGGCTTCTTTTTGGGAGAGAGGTCCTTAGGTTTGGGAGGGGGCGGAACTTTACCCTTCTGTTTTGGGGGCAGAGGGCCAGAGTTGCACTCATGTGCCCCTTAGTGGCAGCTGAAGTCTTTGGGGGTGGAACAGGGCTAGACTTGGTGCTGGTGGTACTGGGGTGGGGTGGTCTCTCTCTTACGGGCACAATGGGGAGGGAAGAGTTCAAGGTGGGAAAGGAAAAGCTTCTTAGGCCAATGGGGTGGGTTGTGGGAGGATGGATGGGAGTGGAGGTAGAGGATGTGGTTGTAGGAGGAGGAGGTGTGCTGGACTTGGGTGCAGGTGCATGGACAGTGTGCCTGTGTGAGGTGCATGGCTGTTGTGGGTCTGAGTGCGAGCGTCTGTGTGTCTTTGGAGTGGGGCAGACAGGGGGAGGTCAAACAGGACGTGTGGATGGATGTTGTGGTGGTGTCTGCAAGTGAGGTGGGTGTGCTGCATGAGGTGGTGATGGTGGTGACAGCGTATGTGGTGTGTGGGGTGCATGTCTGCGGGTCTGCTGTTATGGTGACTGTGGGTAAGGCTGTGCAGGTCACAGGTTCAAGGACTGTTGATGCAGTGCATGCAGGTGTGAGTGCTGATGTGACTGTGAGGGAGGAGGCAAGGGAAGCGCAGGTCCTCACTGAAGCAGCAGGGCTGACTGGGGCAGGGCCTGAGATGCCTGGGGCGTAGGAGCTGCCCACCCTCCTGGGTGAGCAGGCATGGACAACTTGGTGGGGGGCTACTGGGAGGGCGGTGCTGGCACAGGGGGTGATGGTTGAACCTGTAGCTGGGGTGGTCATAGAGGGGTCCGCCACCACCAGAGACCTCCCATCGGAGGAGGTATCAGAGTCAGCCCCCAGTGGTGCTCCCCTCGCCTTCCGTCCCACTGGTCCCCTCGGCGTCAGTGGCCTCTGCTTGCTGGGTCCCTTGGGCTGCAGCTCCCTCACTCACTTGTGCCCCTGCTCTTTCACCAGATGATGCTAATGAACAGATGGACAGGATGAGAAAAGGAGGGGGGGAGGGAGCACAGGGTCAATCACAGCAGCAACAGCATAGATGGCATATACATCACTATCACACAAAAGGAATGGGCAGTATGGACCACACTGACATACCATTGGCTAGGTACCACAGCAGGTAGGAGCCAGACACTGCCATCTGCACATCATTGGAACCAACTAACCCCTGTCTGACATGGAAAGCCAGATGCCTAGCCATCCAAAATATGCATCACACCCCTAATACCTAAGCTGGTCCACGCTGCAATGTCTAAGCTGGCATATTGGGGCCTCCATTGACTAGAACCCTGCACCCAAATCCCATGCCAGGCAACATAGATGGTTGTCACACACACTGTATTTACCCCCTTGTGGCTGCTATGATGCCCTCAAGCACTCATACAGCTCTGGGTAGGCCACCACCAGTATGCGGGCCATCAGGGGGGTCAGGTTCCGATGGGCACCCCTCCCTCATTGGGAGGCCATCCCCAGCTGGGCCTTTACGGTCTTCCGGGCCCAGCGTCTCAGGCCCTCCCACCGTTTCCTGCACTGGGTACTCCGCCAGCTATGGACCCCCAGGGTCCTCACGTCCTCGGCGATGGCACGCCACAAACCCTTCTTCTGATGGGCACTGACCTGCAGAGGACACACAGACAGAAGGACACCATTAACCATACAATCCAGCCTGTCACACAAATGGCTCACATTCTGCATTTGCCCCTCATCATGCACACACATGACCCGTACCACTGCAAAAACACTGCCACCAGCCATAGTCCCCCCTAATTACATACTGCCAGCACACACACATCTCCATGCAGCCATGTCGCATGCAACATACCCATGGTGTACTCACCTGTTGGTCTGGAGGCCCATACAACTGCCCATACAGGGCTAGGAACCCATCCATGAGCCTCTTCAACTCCTCTGACATGAAGGCTGGGGCCCTTTCCCCTGTTGCACGGGCCATGGCAGGTTCCAGACACAGGTCACAGCAGCTCACGCAGTGGAGATGTGGTCCTGTGGAAAGTCAGGAATCAAGTGAAGTGGTAGAAAGAAAATGGCGGTCTCCGCCGGCGCTGATCATCGTTGGTTCCTATACTCCATAGAAGCCCATGTTAACCAATGAGGAATTACACGGCAGTACAGTCCGCCTCCCGCCATGACGCCTAACACCGGTGGAGTGAGGTCACTTCCACCTGTCCCTGCATACAGGACAGGTGGTTGCCATTTTCTACTGCTAGTACACATGAACTGATTTAAAAGTGTAAAATGCTCTGTGTAAACTGATGTAGTATGTCCATAGTTCATGTTGTCACTCCCTTCTTACTTTTCGGTCCCTTACCACATGTTATTGGGGCCATTGACAGGACCCATATTGCCTTAGCTCCCCCCCCCGGGCCAATGAGCAGGTGTACAGGAATAGGAAGAGTTACCACTCACTCAATGTCCAGATGGTGTGCCTAGCTGACCAGTACATCTCCCACGTCACTGCCAAGTATCCCGGGTCGGTGCATGATGCTCTTGTCTTGAGGAATAGCAGCGTCCCACCACTGATGGCACAACTACAGAGGCACAGAGTGTGGCTTATAGGTGAGCTAGAATTCCCACCCAATGTATGTCAGTGTATGCCTTCAGGAGTCATACCCTCTGCCATTGTGCAAAGCTAATGTGTGTCCCTCCCTTCTTACAGGTGATTCTGGCTACCCAAACCTGTCCTGGCTCTTGACCCCTGTTAGGAATCCGAGAACAGGGCCTGAGAATAGGTACAATGATGCTCATGGGCATACCAGGAGGATTGTTGAAAGGACCTTTGGTCTCCGGAAGGGAAGGTTCAGGTGCCTCCATTAGACAGGTGGATCCCTATGCCACTCCCCTGAGAAGGTCTTCAGGATTGTTGTTGTGTGCTCCATGTTGCACAACTTGGCCCTCAGACGCCATGTGCCCTATATGCAGGAGGAGGAGGGTGACAATGTACCTGTGGCAGCAGTGGACAGTGAGGACAGTGAGGAGGAGGAAGAGGAGGAGGATGTGGACAACAGGACACATATAATACACCAGTACTTGCAATGGCACTTAAGTAAGACTGTTAAACTAAACATGTCTCCATTTAAGTATTGTGCTGTGTGGTTGTAGCATTATGCCAGTCACTGCCTTTGCATCCCAAGTGAGTGTCACCTATGGCTTCCCATATTGCAGATCTTGGTGTGGTTACAACACTGTGATGCTGTGATGTGTACAGACTGATGAGACACGTATGTAGGATGGATCAACGTATTACTGGACATTTGCACAGGACCATGCAGTTCAAAACAGTTCAATACATTGTAAATATACTTCAGATAAAGCACTATTACTCAAAATGTGTCCAAGGGTGTTTAATAGTTATTCTGGTATACAATGCAAAGTGCAATAGAGTGGGGTGATGGTTGGGAAAAGTCCAGTGTAGTGGGCCAGTCTGTTTGTTGCACAGGTCCAGTGTCGAAGGGGCCATAGGAAGAGGAGCAATGGCAGTTCATAGTGGACAAGGTGACGCAGTGGAACACAAGGGGGCCATACAGGAGGGCTCATTTCCTGCTGGTGGTCTTGGTCTTGGCAACTGTCTCTGGTGTCTGTCTGGGTCATAGGGAACGTTTGCGTGGTGGTTCACTTGCTGCAGGGGAAGGGGTACTGGTGGCCTGTGGGTCCTGTGGCAGGGCCTCCTGTCCACTAGCTGCAGCAGATGTGGAGGGCTGGTCAGTACAATGGCTAGTGATAGGGGCCCACTGGTGTGCTGTTTACTCCCTCATGATGTTGGCCATGTCACCCAGCACCTCTACAATGGAGACCATGGTGGTATTCAAGGCCTGCAATTTTTCCTTGATCTCCTGGTGGTGTTCCCCCTGAAGTGTCTGGTTCTCCTGCATGATGTTTAACACCTGACCCATCTTGTCCTGGGATTGTTGGTATGCCCCCTGGGTCTGTCCTCACCCTAGCGCACAGCTGTCCTCCGACTGTCCCTGGCCCCTTGTGCCTGTGTCCTCTGAATGGTGTGCCCACTGACCCCGGGACCCCCATTGTTATGCCTGTGAGGTGTGGACTCGGGTCCCTGTTCATTGTCCAATTAACCGGACTACCCGGAGTCTATTAGTCACTGTTCATGGAAAACATGCCCACTTTGAGAGGTTAAAGTTGCATCACTGCTGGGCAAAAAAGGCTGTAAGAACACATGCACTAATCCATGTCAGGGCAGTGCAGGCTCACAACACTCAGTGCTGGAATTTCGCCTATAGGTCATCAGCTCTGGTAAAAAAGTACTCCTAATGTTATTTGTCTGGCTCTGGCCAACCCTATTGCAGTGTTCTAAGTGCCACTGGGTTGGTTCCGGAGAACAGCTTCATGCTGCCTTCACCCTGCTAGCCCTTGCTTTTATTCCCCTGGTCAGTGGTTATTTTCTTCATGCACACCAGATGGTGCAGCTTCTTCTACGTTCAGGACAGGCCAAGCTTGTTCTTCAATGTTTAAAATGAGTGAATCTAGTCAAACTAACTGAACAGTGCCACATGCACCAGAATGTAGACAATATGGAGCGGAGCCTCAATTCTGAGCTACTAGCATGTCTTCCAGTGGGACAACAGTCATTCAGTGGCACACACAATAACAAGTAACACATGCACCACAGACATACCACATATTGCAATACACTCTTATGGTGAAGTGCAGGATTCTAAACTGACCAGATTATACCAATGAGGGTCAGTTGACCTCATCTACTCTCAGGGTAGAATGGAGTGGGTGGATTGGGGTAGATTGGAGTTGGGGAGTTGAGTACAATAGCATGGTAAATTGGAGTGGGGTAGATTAAATTGGGGTAAATTGTGTTGGAGTGGGGTAGATTCGGTGGTTAGGTTAGAGTAGATTAGAGTGGGGTACATTGGAGCGGGGTGGATTGAGTGGGACGGGGTAGATTGGAGTGGGATAGATTGGGGAAGAGAGGAGTGGAGTGATTTGGGGTGCATTCGATTGGGGTAGATTGGAGTGGAGTAGGGTAGATTAAAGTTAAATAGATAGGAGTGAGGTAGATTATAGTAGATTGAATTGGAAGGGTTTAGACTAGAGTGGAGTAGGTTTGAGTGGAATTGGATAGAGTGGTGAGGGGTAGATTAGTGTGGGGCAGATTTGAGCTGGGTATATTGGGTTAGGATGGGGTACATTGGAGTGGACTGGAGTGGATTAGATAGTGGTAGATTGGAGTGGGGCAGATTGTATGGGGTAGAATGGTTTAGGTTAGTTTGTTGTGGAGTGGTGATACGGTAGATTGGAGTGAGGATGGATTTGAGAGAAGTGGGTTACATTGGGCTGGAGTGGGGTAGATTTGAATGGCATGTGGTACTATAGGGTGAAGTGGAGTGAGGTAGATTGGGTAGAGTAGAGTGCAGTATGGTAGACTGGGTTAGAGTGGAGAGGGTAGATTGGGTGGATTGGCGTGGGTAGATTGGAGTGGGGTAGATTGAGGTAGATTGAAATGGAGTGGCTGGAGTAGATTTGTAAAGATTGGAGTCAAGTCGAGATTGAAATGGAGTGAGATAGACTGGGGAAGAGTGGAGTGGGATTGGGTAGACTTGCGTGCAGTGTAGGTGGGTAGATTAGAGTTGAGTGGGGTAGGTTAGGCTGATTTGAGTAGGGTAGATTGAAGACGGATGATTGGAGTGGGGTAAACTTGACTGGAGTGAGTAGATTGGAGTGCAGTGGAAGAGATTGAATGGAGTGAGTTGGACTGAAGTGGGGTACAGTGGGGTGAGGTAGATTGAAGAGGGATGATTGGAGTGGGGTAGACTTGAGTGGAATGGAGTAGATTGGAGTGGAGTAGATGAGGGTAGATTGAAGTGGGGTAGATTGGGGGTAGGTTGAATTAGGGTATATTGTGCTGAGTGGAGTGGGGTAGATTGGAGTGGAGTGGGTTGGACTGGGGTGGAGTGGGATAGATTGGAGTGGAGTGTGGAAGATCAGAGTGGAGTAGATTGGAGTGGAGTGGCAAATAAAGCCAGCAAATTGAAAGCCAGAAAATGTGAGTTACAGATCACAAATCTAATTTTAAGCAACAGGCAGAATGGGCTGTGCTGTCTGATATCCTATAACCTAAAACGATTAGTGTCAGTGCATTACTCTTTCACATGAAAATGGAGATGCTGATCCTGTTGTGACATAACCTAGTAGATTTGTGATGTCTAAACTGCCCACAATATAACCCGAAGACCTGGGTTCTAATCCGGCAATTAGCACATACCAATACTGAACAATTCACATTGCAGGTCATTTATAGTGCAATGGAACTGGCAGAACTAGGGGAAATGGGCTCCACCACCCCATTTAGATGTAGGGAGCCACTTTATTTCTGTTGGTGGAGCCGCAGCTGGCTCCACTGTGGGAAAAGACCTGCTGATATCCCATCAGTCATGGGCCCAGCAATATCAGAATATTAGATGGCGCACACTATTGAGGGCAGGCTTCTCATAGCTATTTTTCTTCCTTGTGGTCCCAGGCCCAAAAGAATCAGCAATCACCCCTGTGCACTAAGAGAAAACTGCCAGTACTTTTAGACTATTGCTATTGTGTTTCCTAGAACCAGACCCTGCTTTAGAGGTTTGTTTATGTGAAACAAACATAGTGCTAATGGGGGTGCCATGACATGACCTGCCCAGCTTTGAAGAAAGCACTATCAGTGAAAATTTCCCACTGGCCTGATGGGAAGTCAAAATATCCAATATGTGAGGCAGCTTAAAATCCAAAGGGTATCCAGCATTAGCTCAAAACTGTTAGCTCTCAAAGTCTAAGTGTAAGGGCGGGGAGCAGTGAGAAGTTGAACAGTCGGATAGGGCTGCTCCGACTTTCCCGCCTGACGGTGACAGTTGTGCTTCAGGCTGTGCTTTTTCTGTGGTACTATTTGGCCGCAATCTGGCATTCAGAATGTTTCCCTCTTTTATGCCTCAGATGGATTATTGTCTTTCGGAGTGGTGACCTGTTTCACTTTCCAACTTTGAGGGCGAACAATTTTGAGCTGATGCTGTCTTAAGCTGCCTGACAGTAACAGTTGCAGTGCAGGCTACTTGTGCTTAAAGTCATCTTAATCTTTTAACGATACCCGCTTGAGTACCTAATTTTGGACCATGCTGTTAACATTTACTGGTACTCGGAGCCGTAAACTGCCTCACTCATACTTTTGATTCTCAAGCCGATGACTGCAGATGGTATTGCCTTCATAAATGCTGAGCTTATACCTCGTCTGAGGTCTTGGATCTTGACTACCTCAGTGGTAACCTTGACTTACTCCTTTAGTGAATTTGTGAGTAGCCCATGTGCCTACGTGTACTTCGTGTATGGCACTTCTGCACCACTTAAAACTCTGTATTGGAGTGCATGACTCCAGGGACGACTTATTATCTGTTCCATAATTATATCAGTCTTGATGATGGTGGTTCTTCTTGTATACACATATTTTTGGTCACCATCCTTGTTATTTGCCTTGTGTGAGCACGGGGGCACCAAGCACCTGTCTTTCATTACATATACAAGATGTAAAGATTCATCACATTTGTCTGTTTTTATTAAAATACTGTTGATGAGTGAAAGGCTAGCACCATTATTTATGGCTATAGACTGCTATTGTCTCGTGCAGTATTGATGCACGGCAATTAATGATTAATTTTGAAATAAGTCTCTGGTGAATCATTGTTCCTAATAATTTTAAATAGCTAGTTTCCCGTTGGGCAGATTGTATTGTAATATTTATATGGTTGTCAGAGGAAAGGCTGCGTTGTTTTTCTTCAAGGAATGACCATATTCCGTGCTCCTAGAAGGCACGAGGGCTACGCAAGTTATTGGATTTTTAGTATGTAACTTTTTTACCAGATGTTGTGGTGAAATGTAACTTTTTATAATTCATGGTAGCTTTTTACACAAATTACCCCGCCCATCCCAGCCTTTTTATGCTCCTACTGAAATGGGGTGATTTTTGTGAAAGACTTACATTGTTTTAGCGCGCAGCTCAAAGATAAAGCAGGGGCTGACATCCGAACTCGGAGACAACTGTGAAAACGGTCAATCAAGGCTGCTGCGGACACATTTACAACTCACTTTCAGAGGAAGCTTAGGGCAACTGAACTTGTACGGAGGCTATACAACAAACGTGTAAAGCGCTCTTAACACATAATTCACCGACACGGAGACAAGCAGCACGCTACATGTGCCAACAAAGCACGTACAGCAAAGAACTTGTGTTATTAGGTGACCTGTGGTCAGGTTACACTCAGGTGAGAACAACATACATTCCAGTCGTTTTTATTTATGGCTGCGCGAGGGCTGAGGAGGGAAAGTAGCCCCGTAAATGCACAACACAAATGAACACACCAAAGTTTGGTTCAAAAGTATTCACAGATCAATAAACTCGTTGCCACAAACCTAACAATTTGTTGATCAAATTATTTTCTTCATTTATATTTTTATTTAATCTTTGGGTTATATGGCTTAAAGTTTAAGTTGCCTAGGGAACAGGTTCATTCTGGTTTTGGTGGACCATGCCACACATCAGGAGACCATTCCTATGGGAACAGTGACTAAACCCGCAGTTGCCAGGGCACTGATGGGGATAGTTACCCAAGTTGGCTTCCCCAAGAAAGTTGTGTTAGACAGTGATGCCATCTTCATGTCTGCCTACATTAAATCCACGTGGGATGAATGGGGCACAATCCACAAGTTCCTCATACCACAACACACTCAGACCAATGGACTTGTTGAAAGGTTAAACAGGACCCAGAAGGGCATTATTATGGGCCTACCAGAGCCCGTGAAGCATAAGTGGAAGTCCTCTTACCATACCTTTTTTTTCACACAGGGAGGTGCCTTAGAAGGGAGTAAGGTTTAGCCCCTTTCAACTTCTTTTTGGTCACCCTGTGAATTAATTCTCAGTCTTGTCAAGGAGGAATGGGAGCATGAAACCCTCTCAAAATGTAGTGAACTACATGTTGGCACTCAGGTCTCAGATTAAGCACGGCTGGTAGGAAGTCACTGAGAACCTGCAAGCCAGCCAGGAAGTGATGAAACACTGGTATGACCAGAATGCCACTCTGGTGGAGTGCTGACCTGGCTGAAAGGTGTGGATTATGGAGTCTGTGGATCCCAGTCCTTAAAGGACTGGGGGACCAGGCTGATGAGGTCAAGGAGCGAAAGGGTAAAACCACCTACCTTGAACTGAAGACATTTAAGTACTCAGAGGCCCTGTGTGTAAACCAGCTCACTTCAAGGGGTCTAAAGTAACCCTGCTCCTGGTGAAGGGTGAGGGGTGGAAGAGGAGAGTGGACCTCTCCTCAACCCTCTAGCTTCTAAGTGATTTTTCTTGTTTTGTGTTTTCATTACTGAAATATACTGCTACAATATTACTGCTTGAGCACTGCATAAATACTTTACACATTGCCTCAAAGTTAAGCCTGACTGCTTTGCGCCAAAGTACCAGAAGGTGATGGTTTTGTATGTTTAAAATGTGAACCTAACTATAACCTCCCTGTAATCTTTGTTTTTTTAAAAGCGAATTTCTATGTTTTATTAAATTCTATTTCCTAACTGTAACGTCCCTGTAACCTTCCTTTTTTTCAGTGAATTTCTATGGTTTTTTCGACGTTTAGTAATTTTTATTACTATACTTTAATCCAACCACTGCCACGCACAGGCTTTGGGCGCGCATAGAGGCAAATGGCCACAGGGTCTCGCCTGCGGGCAGGCCCTGAGGCCAAACCCCTATAAGCACCCAACCTTGCACTGTGCACGGCCTTTGCCCATGCACAGCAGAGGTTGCCTAAAAGGCCTGGCCTGCAGCCAGACCCTGCAGCCAACCTCCCTAACCACCCAACCCCACGCTGTGCATGGCCCTTTGGCTGTGTGTGGCAGGAGTTGGCTGTGGTCTCTCTGGGTGTGAGAGGGTGTATCTGGGGATCAGAGTGGCTGTGAGAGTGTCTGGGTGTGATAGTGTGTACATCAGTGTTTTAATGGGTGCGTCAGTGTGTGCGCTGGTCCGTGAGTGGGCGCATGAGGGTGTCAGTGGGTCTCTGAGTGGATGTGTGAGAGTCTGAGTGGGTCTGTGAGTGGGTATGTAACTGTCTGAGTGGGTCTATGAGTGGGTGTATGGGGATCTGACTGGGGCTGTGTGTGGGTGCATGAGGGTCTTAGTTGGTCTGTGAGTGGGTGCGTGAGTGTCTCAGTGGGTTTGTGAGTGGGTGAAAGAGATTGAAAGAGAGAGAGAAAGAAGAGGAGAGCGATAGGGCGTTTTTTATGTTTTGATGTAGGATATACTTAGAATGAGATATTTCCACACAATTTGAAAAGAAAAATGTATTTGTCTTTTAAAAAGAGTAAGATCGTATTTCAGTATGAACACTTAAAAAAAATAAAGGAGGGAAACGACCAGGGATACACCTGGACTCAAACCCTCAATGCTCAGTGTGAAGGTGTGACCTTCACACTTGAGCTATCCATGTTTTTTAAATATATTTTTTAGCCCTTTCTGGGCTATCTGGGACCACGAGGGAAGCCCTTAGGCCTCCCTCGCAGTCCCTGGCTATTTTTGTTTTCTTAGTACATGCCCTTTACGGGTTATCTGGGACTGTGGGGGAAGCTTCAAGGCCTCCCCACGGACCCTGACTATTAGATTTTTCTTTACTACATGCCCTTTCTGGGCTTTCTGTGACCATAGGGGACGTCTCAAGGCCTCCCCTTCGGTCCCATTGCTTCAGAAAGCAAGGAGCTGCTTTTAACAGCAGCTCCGTGGTTGCTGAACCAAACCTTCCATCTATGCATGCAGGAGGAAAGAGAGATGAAAACTCCACTTTTTGACAGCGGACCTGTTTGACAGGTCCCACTGTCAAAATGTGGAGTATTTGCTGGCTGTGGCTTGGCTACAGCTTCAAAGCTAAGGAGCGCCCAAGTAAAAAATTGCAGTGAAGTTTGTTTTCGAGATTGAAGTGTATGTGCCCTGAGATAAGTGACCCAAGCCCACCAGGTGTGATAGGAAAGAGTATTCAAAGATTTCCTTTCAGAGAGGATGACATTAATTGCAATTGTTAGGAAAAGATCCACAAAGGCCATATCACTAAAGTTAAGGTTCAATGTATTCATGGCAGCCCAAGGTCTGAGGGTCACTATTTGAAAATTTAGAATTATGGTTGTTCTAAAAATTTCAGATAATTTATTTTGTATTAACCACCAATCAGGTTTTAAAAGTGTATACTCAAATGAGATATGAACATGAGGGCCAGGAACCAGATTACAATTCCAGCAGACATCATCATTTCGTAGATATAATTTATGTAATCTCATTGGCGTCCAGTGTTATAAATGAATAGCAAAGAACTTGGACTGTGTGTGGGAGAGAGATATTTTGTTTGAAAGTGATAGTTTACCAATGTTTTGTCAATCCTCTTCGGATATGTGATTAAATACAATGGCGTTAAAGTGTTCAGACCATTTGGATAACAAGACAGAGGGCTGTGGATTTTGTGGGTCCACTAAATATTTGTAACTTTTAGAGGCAATATGTCCTGAAGCTTGCCATGTCTTAAGTCGAAAAGGCAAGGATGGTTCTTTGTGCAGTGTGATTTTAGACAAATTTCACCTTTATTTTAATGAATTGGTAGAAGTCTATATGTGATAGGCTAGAGTCAAAAAAGGGATCGGATTTCCGTTCTTGTCATATACATCTTTATCTAACCTAATTCCTTTGGCAGCCCACTCAGCTGAAATGTGTGTTGCATCTTCCAACTTGAGTTTAGAATTATGGCCAAGTGACGCCCATCTGAAATTCTGGAGTGACACCGGGAGCTTTTTATCCAAGAGTTTGAGAGTGTTAATAGTGTCAGTAAATCTTCTTTTGGAAAGAGATGGCAGAAATGTTACCATCATTATAAAGGACGCAGGACTAAATGAAAAACAAATCTCCTGTTGAATCTCTAGCCATCTGGGAGTGTTTATTGTTATTGGGAGTAGCCATTTCACACCCTGAGCTGCTAAAAAAGCAGTTTGATAAAGATCACAATTGATAACGATCCCAATTTGGGAAGTTACAACCTCCTTGAACAAATGTCTTCCCAAGTGCTTTGTATGAGATTCTAGCTCTTTTATCACTCCAGAGAAATTTTGAAGTTAGTTTATCGATTTCTTGGAAGAAAGATAGGTAAAGTAACCCCACCAGAATTTCATAAACTCTCTTCCCCACACTGCATTCGGGAGTCCTGAGAGATATGGGAAGTGTGTGCCTTCCAACCAGGAGCTTCTTAGATACAGTGTAGAGCTCTTTGTATTGAGATAACTCAGGTCTGCAGCTCTAGACTCTATGGCGGACTTTTCCTACAGGCCCTTTTTAGTGTATTTTATTGGACTATTGTATCTAGACATGTCTAAATTAAGCATAGGGACCAATTCATTTAGCTGAGATATTACATCTATTGCCCAACATAATTCACTATGGCATATTTCTTATATACAAACACTGACATTTTTGCTTTACATCATTTGCATTCTGTTCCAAATTATATTTGCTATCATACTATTCCAGGAAGATTATCAAATTTCTACTCTAATAGCTAGTATAATGGTCGATAAGGGAAGGCCTAGGAGATTTTTGTAGACAATAGCCCTCCATTTCGTTCCAACCATACTTCAAACTTAGGGTTAAGGTTTCTATGCGTTACAGTATTTGAGTAGGAACCATAGCCTTATTTGAGATATTGAGCAAGGTTATTAATGGTCCACCAAAATCTCCCTTACATTTCTTTAATCCTTCCACAGCTGTATAAGCTCTAACCTTTAAAGAATATAAGGTTGATTTCCATTGTAATTTCTTGGTGAATATCATACCAAGATATCTATATGATGATGTTTCTTCCACAGGCATATCCTAGATAGTCCACTTATAGGCTTTAGTTTTTCTCCCATAGCCAATATATTTGTTTTATCACTAGTTATTGTGAGATCATTTGCCTACCAGTAGTTGTTATATGCTTGCGGGTTTCTGTGCAACCCCACCAAAGTAAGTCAGATCTAAAATAACAAGGTGATCAGCAAACAGTAAACACGTTATGTGATGCGCACCCATCTTTGGAAAGAAAGAATGTGTCCCATTATGTACTGGGATGTTCCGTGGCAGGGGTCCATTAGTATCTAGCTCCACAATAGCCCAATTTTCGCAATATAACTCTTTCAACACTACCAGTTACATTGTCAAAATGTGTAGGGTATATGTTATTAATGGTCCTGTCCCAAGTTCCTATGTTGGTTTAAATTACTTGTAAAGCCACTCAGGAATGAGAAACTTCCATTATAACATTTACTAAAAGATCATAACCTCCTTCCCTTGGCATCAGCCAAACTCGGAATGAACTGCCCCAGCACAGCTATGAGGTTAGCTCTTACAGAAGGCAGCTGCTGCTATTTGACACAGAGAGACTGCTGTAAACAGTGTCCTCTGCCTAGACTCACATGGAAAGGGACTGAGATAAATAATTTTAGACCCAGGCATGTCTAAACTCTTCAACAGTCTACCTGGCACAGTACATTTCTGAGATACTTAACACTAATGTCAAAGGGGTGCTCCTCATCCAAAACCAGATATGCATGGCTTATTAATCCTACAACTCCCTCAGCTTTAAACTAAATTGGCTGATCACTGACAGAATATTGGAAACAAAAATTTGCATGGACAAAATATTGTGTCAAAAACATTAAGGACCAAAATATTGAGAAGGTAAGTGCATATAGGTAAGTATAGATTTGCTATTCTTAACTCCACATCTATATATCTGAAGATATATGTACCATCAAGGTGCAGATATGTGGCGCTTTATATAGAAAAAGTTTGCTTATTTATAGAAGCTTACCTTTGCAATATTTTTGTCTTCAATATTCATGACACAGTGTTTTGTCCCACAAATATTTCCTTTTCCGATATTCTGTATACCAAATTTGGCTAACCAACTTCTATGTTTTTCTAGGAGTGATCTTCTATCTCCATCATTGAGGTATATTCCAGCCAATTCTCAGTTTGAACTCATTTTGCAAATTAAGCGCCTCATTTTAAGTTCTCTGTCAGTTCACCAGGGAATTTTCTCCCAAAAGGGCTCCGCCTGAAACAGCAAAGAAAGTTCACTGAAACATAGGCAAAACAAACAAAGTAGTAAATCTGGGAAATGTGGCCCACCATCAAAAGTGACGAGAGGCACTATTTCAGCTGAGCATTTCCTCCCTTAGGACTCAAATTGAACCTTGTTGAGGTGAGAGTAATTATAGTGAAAAGAAGAACTTATTGGTAAGATGTTGATATCACATGAGTTGACACAGCAAATAAAAAAGGAAGTGTATGGCTCTCTATATTTCAATTTCAAGACTATGGGGTCATTACAACATTGGCGGTATAAGGCGCTTACCGCCGTGCAGAAGACCGCCAATACACCGCCGCGGTAGACCGCCACAGCTATTATGACACACATCACGGAATCCGCCGAAATTCAGACACCCCCACAACACCGCCACACCAAAGGTCAGTGATAAACTGGCGGAAACAAATCCTCCACCTCCACGCCAACAGAAACATGCCCATGCTATTACGACCCACGAATCCACGCGGTGGTCTTTCAACCGCGATATTCCATTGGCGGTACACACCGCCGCGCTCAAAATGCACACACATCTCCAAAACACCGCCACATTGGACAATTCCAAATACACACACCTGATACACATACACACACCACCCCCACACACCCAACACAATATAAAATACACACCCACATCACCCACAACCACTACAACCAGAAATTCTGCGAGAAGGCCAGAGAGAGAGCACAGCTATTGACAACCCCATCACACAGAGACACACAACACCATCACCCACACAACATCCACGCACAAAACACCACAAACCACTACACTCACCACACTCATCAACACATACACCACCCCACACATCACACACAACACCCCATGTCACGCCAAAGACACCCCCGCTTCTCCGAGGAGGAGCTCAGGGTCATGGTGGAGGAAATCGTCCGGGTAGAGCCACAGCTATTTGGCTCACATGTACAGCACACATCAATATCCAGGAAGATGGAGCTATGGCGCAGAATAGTCGACAGGGTCAATGCCGTGGGACAGCACCCAAGAAATAGGGAGGACATCAGGAAGAGATGGAATGACCTACGGGGGAAGGTGCGTTCAATGGTCTCCAGGCACAACATCGCGGTGCAGCGGACTGGCGGCGGCCCCCACCTCCTCCCCCACAACTAACAACATGGGAGGAGCAAGTCCTGACCATCTTGCATCCTGAGGGCCCCAGAGGAGTCGGTGGAGGATAGGAAACTGGTAAGTCAAATCTCAACTATCACATCCCCCACCCTACCTGCATGCTTTCACACACCCCCACCCTCACACCCTCCCCTATCACCCCAAATCCTCACTAATCTACCCATGACACCAAGCACCCATCCCAACCCTAAGCCCTGCATGACCCAACTAAGCATGGGCACCCCTCACTAAAGCATGCCCACTGCACATACTCATAACATCCCCTAACCATCACCACACAAGCCCCCACACAGGAATGCCTGCACTGGGGATCACGCACACCCAACCATTGCACACCATTACACACACAGATGCAATAATCATGTTCTTATACCCCTGCAGGAACCCGAAGGAACGTCACCACACCAGAGGGTCCAGACAACACCACTCCACCCCCAGAAGAGGCCCACAGTGACGACAGCAGCTCTGCCCCACTGGATCCTGATGACCAGCCCGGACCATCGTGGGCCTCAGGACAGTCGGTTCCCCTTGCCCAGCCACACCCCAACACCGAGCTGCCACCCTATGGTAACACCAGCACAGCACCCACCCAGCGGGCCCAAACCTCCACACCCAGGACAGGTCAATCAGCGGTGTGTCCACCACTACAGGGCACCCAGGCTAACCCACCACCCCAACAACAACAGGGACCTGGGGGCAGTGGTAGTGGGCACACGGTCCAGGGGACGGAGGCACAGGAACACAGGGGAACTGGGAGGGCTGCTGTGCGACAGGGGGCGGACAGGCCAAGGGAACCAGCTCTCCACGAGGCCCTATCCTCCATCATAGGAGCATACCACCACTCCCAGGAGACGATGGCGACGGTCCTGGACAAGTTGCAGGAGACCGTGCGTCTGCAGGATGAACTGTATTTGGGGTTCAGGGAGGAGCTCAGGACCATCAGCTCCGCCCTGGGCACCATCGTAGAGGTGCTGACGGACATTCAAAAGACCTTGAGGGACACCGTGGCACTCCAAGGGGCCCCTGACACTAGCCAGGACAACGAACTGCCCACCACCTCCGCCGGGGTTGTACGACGGAATGCCGACTGACAAAACAACGGGTGCCTAAACAACGAGGTCGGAACACCGACCTCGTTGTTACTACTAATGCCTTTACAACGAATGCCTTAACAACGATATTTCGTTGTAAAGGCATTCCTGGTAAAGTCATTAGTAACAGGCACCCATTGATCCTGCATGCCTGACCCCACCCCCCAACCCCACCCCAAAACCTAAAACCCCTGACCCCCCACCCCCTCCCCAAAACCAAAAACGCCCCACCCCCCAACCCCACCCCAAAACCTAAAACCCCCGACCCACCACCCCCTCCCCAAAACCAAAAACGCCCAACCCCAAAACCTAAAACCCCGAAAAAGTCGGCATAAAGGATGTTTCCCCTCCGCCGGCGCTAGTGGACAGGACGCCCCGCCACAGGACCACCACACCAGCACCCCATCCCCTGTAGACGGACAACCACCACGCAAGCGGGCCCTGAGATCCAGGAACAGGACAGAGCAAGATGGCAAGACCCCCGCCAGGAAATAAGACCACCCTGATTGTCCACCCACTGTCCCACTTTGTCACCCTGTCCAGATTGGAACTGCCCCAGCTCCACTTCCAATGCCCAGATGGGCAGTGCACCTGTGAGACTAATAGACTGGACTCTGCCATGGACATTCCTCCACCATCACCCATCCCCATTTCACAACCTTCCTTGATTATTTTAGCACTTAAATAAACACCCTTGAAAGCCAAAAAGAATCTGGAGTCAGTCTATGATTTGGAACTTTGTATTATCAATTACAGTGTCATAATGGGTTACCCATTGTAAGGCTAACATACCAATGTCACACATCACAAGCCCTTCAAGGATGCAAGCAGTTGACATAGGTTACCACGCTTGTGAAACTGAAATGGAAGGGTACAACTCAATTAACAAATAGTGAGTGAAATGTAGGTACAGGATAGAGGTAGACGTGTGAAAGTTAATGTAATGTTAAACCAGAAAATGTTCTCACCTGTGTGTCACTGGAAATATTGCTGTATGACTGACTCCCTGTTGTCGTTTTCTTCATCCTCAGCTTCATCCTCATCACTGTCCACTGGCTCCACAGGCTCCACAGCTGCCACAACACCGTCATCTGGATCATCCTCCTGCAGAAAAGGCACCTGGCGTCGCAATGCCAAATTATGGAGCATGGAGCAGGCGATGATGATGTCGCACACCTTCTTCGGTGAGTAGAATAGGGATCCACCTGTCATATGGAGGCACCTGAACCTGGCCTTAAGAAGGCCGAAGGTGCGTTCGATTACCCGCCTAGTCCGCCCATGGGCATCATTGTACCGTTCCTCTGCCCTGGTCCTGGGATTCCTCACTGGGGTCAATAGCCAGGAAAGGTTGGGGTAACCAGAGTCCCCCAATAGCCATACACGGTGCCTCTGGAGTTGACCCATCATATCAGGGATGCTGCTATTCCGCAGGATGTAGGCGTCATGCACAGAGCCAGGGAACATTGCATTTACCTGCGAGATGTACTGGTCTGCCAAACAGACCATCTGGACATTCATCAAATGATAATTCTTCCTGTTCCTGTACACCTGTTCACTCCTGCGGGGGGGACCAGAGCTACATGGGTCCCATCAATGGCACCTATGACATTCGGGATATGTCCAAGGGCTTAGAAGTCACCTTTCACTGTAGGCAAATCCTCCACCTCAGGGAAAATGATGTATCTCCTTACGTGTTTCAGCAGGGCAGACAACACTCTGGACAGCAAGTTGGAAAACATAGGCTGGGAAATCCCTGATGCCATGGCCACTGTTGTCTGAAAAGACCCACTTGCAAGGAAATGGAGCACTGACAGCACCTGCACGTCAGCGGGGATTCCAGTTGGATGGCGGATTGGTGACATCAGGTCTGGCTCCAACTGGGTACATAGTTCCTGGATTGTGGCACGGTCAAACCGGTAGGTGACGATGACATGTCTTTCTTCCATTGTCAACAGGTCCACCAGCGGTCGGTACACTGGAGGATTCCGCCATCTTCTCATATGTCCCAGCTGACGGTGCCTAAGAAGGACAACAGCGAAGAACCAGTCACTATTCCTCCAGGTATGTACCCACAGTTACAACCAAGACTACACCAGACAAAATACCCTTCCTATATGTGTGTTGAGTATAGGCCTAGCTATGTGTGACGCAGTAGTAAATGAAGCCATGTGGGCCCCTGAAATGGCGGGTGCCTGACCTCTAAACTGGGACAATGGGATTGTGGGGTAACTGCGCTGGTGTTGCACACTGTCGCGGTAGGCGGTAGTAGACCGCAGCGCAATGCTGCATTGGTTAACATTGGACCCTATGGGTCCCAGAAGCCAATGAACAGGTGCGCCGGCGGTGATGATGCGCACCGCCGCGGACGTCACCGCCGCGGACGTCACCGCCATTTTCTATCTGTTCACTCACTAGATACCTGACCTTCGATAGGAGAGGACCTACACTGCTAGTGCTGCTGTGACTTTGGTCTGGAAGCGACGATGGCTGCTGCGTCTGGGGAAAGGGCCCCTGCCTTCACTGCACAGGAGTTGGAGAAACTTGTGGATGGGGTCCTCCCCCAGTACACGCTACTCTACGGTCCTCCAGACCAACAGGTTAGTACACAGGGAGCACGTTGTATGGGCTAGGCCTGGGTGGAGAGGGCTGATTGGAAGAGGGAAGGGGGCAGAGTACATAAAACAGTAATGCATGGGAATGAATGGGCCACATAGCCAGAGTAGGGAGGGGGCCACTCACATTGACGGTGCAGTTGGTAATGACTGTTCCTCTTTCCTTGTGCATGTCATGTAGGTCAGCGCACACCAGAAGAGGGACATTTGGCGTGCCATCGCCAAGGAGGTCCGGACCCTGGGGGCCCACCAGAGACGGGGCACCCACTGCCATAAGAGATGGGAGGACATTCGCCGCTGCAGCAAGAAGACGGCGGAGGCTCAGCTGGGGATGGCCTCCCAACGTGGGAGGGGTGCCCGTCGCACCATGACCCCCCTGATGTTCCGGATCCTGGCGGTGGCCTACCCGGAGTTGGATGGGCGCTTGAGGGCATCACAGCAGACACAAGGGGGTGAGTACAACCTCATTCTGCGGACTTTGCGTGCAGTGGAGGTGTATGGGCGGGGGAGGTGGGCTGTGGGTGTCCCTAGGCCAGGGCGAGTTAGGTAGGCAGGACCCCTCCGTAATGTAGCCCATGTGGCACTCTACCCCAACTCAGCAGAGTGCCAAGTCGAGGTATAGTTGCCCCTGTGGCATCCATGTGCGCCGATGTCCACCATTGCCATATAGGCCATATCCCAAAAATTGCATGTGCATAGGGGAGGAGCACGGCGTAATGCAAGGAGCATCTGCGTTTGTCTTGTCCGTCAACGGTAGCGGTATGCCATGCACTAAAACCCTCTTTCTTCTGTCTCCCCCCCTTTGTCTGCTCTCCCTGTCCTTTTGTACATCAGCATCAACAGGCGGAGGTACAGTGGCACCGGAGCACGAGGGAGCTGCATCCCACATGGCCATGGAGGGCCACACCACAGACTCTGAATGCACCAGTGGGACGGAGGGCGAGGGGAGCTTCACGTCGGCCAGCGGATCACCAAGCAGCGACACAGACTCGTTCGACGATGGGAGCTCCCTTGTGGTGGCGGCACCATCTGTGCCCCCCACCTCTACAGGTACAGCCGCCACCTCCCCTACCAGCACCGCCCTCCCAGCAACCCCTCAGCATTCGCCCAGGGCCTGCTCACCCAGGAGGGTGGGCATCACCTTCGCCCCAGGCACCTCAGGCCCTGCCCCAGTCACCCCTGCTGCCCTCAGTGAGGAGGCCATTGACCTCCTCAGGTCACTCACAGTTGGGCAGTATACCATTGTGAATGCCCTCCAGGGTGTAGAACGAGAGTTGCAACACGGTAATGCATTCCTGGAGGGCATTCATTCTGGTCAGGCTGTCCTTCAGCGAACCCTGCAATCTTTGGCCTCAGCACTGATTGCAGCAATTGTCCCTGTGTCTAGCCTCCCCCCTCCAACTTCCTCCACCCAGACCCAATCTCCTGTACCCCAGCCCATCCCAAGCACACCTACAGACCAGCATGCACACAAGTCAACACACCCAAGTAGCTCAAGCAAACATAGGCACCACACACACCACAAGCACTCACGCAAGCCTCACCCACATACAGACACAACAACATCCACTGCCTCCACTGTGTCCCCCTCCTCCTCTTCTCCCTCCTCCCTCCCAGTGTCGTCTACACTCTCACCTGCATGCACTACATCTACAGCCACTAGGACTCGCACCAGTACACCCAGCACCACACCCCGCTCACCTGCACTCACCACCTCCACTGCCATTTACACGTCCCCTGTGTCCTCTCCCAGTGTGTCTGTGACGCCCCCTCCCAAAGTACACAAATGCCGGCAATCACTCACCCAACATCCATCCACCTCACGACAGCCTCCAGTACCTGCACCTGCACCCAAAACAGCTAAAGTGACACCTCCTACAACCACCTTCTCTTCCTCCACTCCCAGACCCCCTCCAGATACCCATCCCAGTGTCCGTCAAAAATTGTCCCTCTGTCAAATTGACCTTTTTGCCCCCACCTCCCCCCTCCAATTCATCAGTCCCGTCGTAGCGCCTCAGCCAAAAAGCCTCCAGTACCAGTGGTGCGTGTTCCAGGTTTTTGGAGTGCACCGGCCACCAGGGCAGGCAGTAGGACCCGGAGCCAAGGCACTGGCAGCCCACCCCCTGTAAAGGCTCTAAAAATGGAGAGTGGACGACGGGACCGTCTTAAGACTCCTGGTGGGACAACAAGTGACATGGGATCGAAGGCGATTGGTGAGTCAGCTGTAACTCCAACAAAGATGGGGAAGGTCCAGAGGAAGTCTGCCCAGCCTGTTGTGAGTGTCACGGCGGAGAAGTGCGCCATCATTTCCGGCGGTCCAGACACAACTGCCAGCACCGTCGTCACTGGTCCAGAAACAACCGCCAGAGTCACAGCCCAGGAGGGCACAAGTATCGTCACTGGTCCAGAGACCACCGCCAGAGTCACAGCCCAGGGGGGCGCAAGTATCGTCACTGGTGCAGAGACCACCGCCAGAGTCACAGCCCAGGAGGGCGCAAGTATCGTCACTGGTCCAGAGACCACCGCCAGACTCACAGCCCAGGAGGGCACAAGTATTGTCACTGGTCCAGAGACCACCGCCAGAGTCACAGCCCATGAGGGGCCAGGATGCCACAGCCCCGCTGGGCAATGATGGAACGTCATGCCACACATCAATGCCCATTGTAGAGATCGTCATGCCACACACCAATGTCTGTATCAGAACCGCCATGTCAAAGCACCGCTGAACAGGGCAAAGACCGCCATGGCAAAGCACCGCTGAACAGGGCAAAGACCGCCATGGCAAAGCACCTCTGAACAGTCCAGAACCGCCATGTCAAAGCACCGCTGAACAGGGCAAAGACCGCCATGGCAAAGCACCGCTGCACAGTCCAGAACCGCCATGTCAAAGCACCGCTGAACAGGGCAAGGACCGCCATGGCAAAGCACCACTGAACAGGGCAAAGACTGCCATGGCAAAGCACCGCTGAACAGTCCAGAACCGCCATGTCAAAGCACCGCTGAACAGGGCAAAGACCGCCATGGCAAAGCACTGCTGAACAGTCCAGAACCGCCATGTCAAAGCACCGCTGAACAGGGCATGCACCGTGTGGGAATGAATGGCCCGCCACATCAGGCATCCTTATCCCATGTGCATCTGGGACAGTGACAGGACAGGTACTTTCAAGTGGAGACTCATCCAGTCTGGGCACCAGTCCCCCTCCAGAACAAGTGGAGACCTGCATCTACTTGAGAGACTGTGGCTTCGCACTCCCCAGGATGGCACAGTGGGCAAACCACCCACTGTAGAGACTTGAGAGACTGTGGCTTTGCACTCCCCAGGATGGCACAGTGGGCAACCCACCCACTGTAGAGACTTGAGAGACTGTGGCTTTGCACTCCCCAGGATGGCACAGTGGGCAACCCACCCACTGTATAGACTTGAGAGACTGTAGCTTTGCACTCCCCAGGATGGCACAGTGGGCAAACCACCCACTGTAGAGACTTGAGAGACTGTGGCTTTGCACTCCCCAGGATGGCACAGTGGGCAAACCACCCACTGTAGAGACTTGAGAGACTGTGGCTTTGCACTCCCCAGGATACATCAATGGGCATGGAGCCCCGTCGTGGATCTGGCTTTGCATTCATCTGGCTGAGGTGCCCCCCCTTCCCTTCCCCCTGAAGTGACTGTAGTGTTTCTATCTGATGCCCCGGCAGTGTTCTCTCCGATTTTGGTCAGGTATCTATTGTGGGCCTCGCCCATGCATTTTTGGACTGTTGGTGCACGGACATTGTTGTGTACATATCTGCATTACTTCTCGGATTGTATGTGTAAATAAGAGTGATTTCGGGATATATATATCTGTATATTTTTTTATGACATGTATATTGGCACATTACAATGTTTGCCCAGATTTCGCATTGTCTTTGCATTCTTCCGGGGGGATTGTGAGTTGTTACTGTAATTTTTGTGACTGCATTGGTGTGTATGTTGTGATATGCGAGGGTGGGGGTGTTTGGTGGGTGTCCCCCTAACTTTTGCCTCCCCTCTCCCCGTGTCGTAGGTGCAGTACTCACCGGTATCTTCTGCGCCTATGTAGCTGTTGGTCGTAAAGGAGCAGGAAAACAAGGGCAGGTAGGATTTGCAATTCCGGCTCCATGGTGTCCTCGTTCCTCGTGGGATGTGTTCAGGTGAGCGTTTTCCCATAGCAAAAGCTGTTTCCGCCGTGTTTTTATCTGCGGTGAATCCGCCCCGGAAAAGGTGGCGGATTGGCAGGTTGTAATAGTGTGGGCGGTACATTGTCTCCCGCCTGTCTGTTGGCGGTGACCGCCGCGCTGCTTGTCTGTACCGCCGTGGCAGGCGGTGTGTTAAAGTGGCTGTCTTTGTTGGCGGTTTCCGCCAGGGTCATGATTCCCTTTTTTTGTCCGCCGGCCTGTTTGCAGTATTACCGCACCTTTAACACCGTCCGCCAGGGTTGTAATGACCCCCTATGTGCATATTTATCCATAAGTATGCAGCCTGAGGAGCAGATCAAACTCTTGGTGAATCTAGGGAGGTTTTGTAATGTGCAGATATTATGATGGCCAGCAAAGGAAGATCATTCAGATCTCATGGGGCTATTTGAGACGTTTCTCAGTGAAGATCTCCACCTGACTCCACCTCAGCTAATGAAGGTGAAAAAACCAGAGCCAGGCTGGAAATCAAAATCAACCCTAGCAAAATGTTTACACCAGCCCCACTCTGCAGGAGGCCATAACTAGTATGGAGCCAGGGACCTTTCGTGGTTGGACTTTGAAAGCACTTCCAGCTCTGAAAGCAGTCCACTAGCCTGCCTTCCAGTGTGAAACTGACAGAGTGGCAAAATGAAACAACCATTGTCAAATCCAGTAGGTCTTGTGTTTGAGACTTATTGGCTCTACCAATGGATTTTGGCCATGCTGCAGGATGTTTCTGTTTTTAAAACAATTTGGTGAGGGAACAACTGAAAGCAACACTTGGTGCAACGCTATGGTTCAGGGGGAAGCAACACAGGAGACTGGATGGGCCAAAGCGACATGAAGGGCACAGATTGGGGGTGATGCAACTGGGGAGACTAACGTGGAAAAGCACACTGGCTACTAGACAATGGGGGAACTACAGAGGTGTGGAGGAGAAGAATGGTTGGGAGAGGAGGACAGGGCTGGGGGGAAGAACAACAGCGGTGGGGAGGAGAAGCTACAGGTCAGAGAGCAATGTGGAGCAGGCGTAGGAGAATAAAAAAGTGAGAAATCAATGGGATTAAAATACACAAGTGGAACATGGTGAGGTGGGGAGAAGCACATGGACTACAGACAATGACAGAGAACAACAGGGAGTGCAAGGGGAGGTAATTATATGAGGGAGACAGCTGAAACAAACATGCACTTTAATGGAGTGCTTAACCTAAAAGAGAAAAGTAGGGCTTGAAAAGCAAGCAGTGGAAGTCAGACAATCAAAAGTGATGAGGAAGAGGAAATACTCCATGAGAGGCACAAACACAAGATTGCCAAGCTGGAACACAAATAAGGATTAGGCAAATAAGTATGACAGGTAAGCCAATCAATGAAAAGCAATGGGAAGGATCCAAGACCCATTCTGGTCTTGGTAAACACTGAATATAGCTTGCAAGAGACCGCACATGCACTGTGTAGTAGGTGGGTCCTAAAAAGGAGGCTAAATGTATGCTCCAACGACCACAGACTGAAGGTGTCTTTTGTGCAGATGTGAAAACATATTTAACACACCAGTGAATATTTATTGAATCATATTTACATTTTTAATAGAGCAATATTCTGCCATTCACCATGTATTTCGTCAGCAGCAATAGGTGATGCAAAAGGTTAAAAAAATTCAACCCTTCTTAACATGTGAAAAGGAATGCAGCTTCTGAAAAACGTGAAAAACAACTGTTCACCCAATCCTTAAGGTTCAGTGGGAGATGGGCCAAATTTGTCTTTAAACTTTTTCAGGATTTTCTAAAAATATTTTTTTTAAAAGGACCTCCTGCCCTGGAGAAAGCATGGGAACAGATGGGTTAAAACAAATATGAGACCTAACTTTGAAAAAGAACTATGCAGCACTAAATAATGTCAAGCGGGAAGATTCTTTTTTGCATTTCTATCCTGAAATCTTCCAAGATTTGTTCCTAGTATTGTGTATAGTGTTTGTAAGATCCCCCGAAAGTTAGATGCTAAATCCTCCAGTCTGGAGGGGTACAGTTCCTCCTGTTTTCAAGTCTGTACTTCTTATCTGATGTATGCATGGTGTAAGATTCTCCTACAGTTAAAGCTATTGTTTTTTTATGCTGCACAGTAGTCTTTTGGGTCACTTACGTCAGATTTTCAAACTTTTGTTTTCCTTTGATTCCTATTGGTAGAGCAGGGACTTTAAATAACTATTGGTTTATGGTATGTCATCACCAACTCACTTCTGCAACAAAAAGTCCCTTCTGCTACTGGTCCCAGGGCAACAGACCTTTGTTGTAGAAGGGAGTAATCAGAAGCTGCAAGTCAAGACATTCAATTCGGCATCCTCAACAATTACATCGTCTTAGGAAAACAATGATGGGATTTCAAAGCTTTATTATAATCTTTTAGTAAATGTTTCTTTATTCATAAATTCTGAAAAGGTTAACAAAAGCATCAGTACAATAGAGAACAAAGCATAAAGCATGTTCCATAAAATAATTCACTATTCTTAGTCTTAGGAAGGTGAGAGAAGTATATCAGTTGGAACCCATAAAGAGTTCTAGATTCAAGGTCCAAGGTGTGGGAGCAAAAAGCTTAAAGCAATTCTAATTCAGTCAGAACCTCCCATAAAGAGAGGTTCAAAAACCTCAGTAGAGTCTCAGAGCAGCACAGATTCAGGCAAAGAAAAGGAATGGGTCTCTCAGAATGAATCTGAGAAATGTCTCAGCAAATGGTTCTGCAGAGAAGTTAAGGGAAATCTCAAGAAGGGTCTCCAACCCTCTACTCTAGGAGCATGCATTATTATTATGTCTCATATCTAACATTTGCAACAGTTTGTATCCAGTCTCATTTGGTTCCTCTGATGAATGTGCTGTGTTATATAGGAACAGGACAGCTTCCCGTCATCTAAGCAAACTAATCACAGATTACCAAACATTTAACACACAGTGTGATTCAAACTGCAATACCACCTATCAACTTGGTTTGGTTCTCACCATCTGCTGTCACTACAAGACACCAAGTACAGGGTTACATCTTTTCATCACAAATGGAATTATTCCTTTCTCACACATTCTGAATAAAAAATGCTATTCATGAACAAACATTCTATGGAAATTAAACTAAACATTTTAATACATCATTATATTCAATGAACGTCTGTATATGCAAAGGCTAAAAGATGTCAGCCTCTTTGTTAGCTTATTCTCTTCTCAGCACATTTGTATCATAAAAAGTTAATATCTAAAATTCATGACCTAGGTCAGGGTAAATAAAAGTGAAAAATGCTTGCTAATGTGATTGAATACATGTTAATATGCAATGATTGCCTTTAAAAATATGATTTCTTGATTCAGACCTACACGCTATTTCTACATATTAATTTCATGCATTTTTATTTGAACTAAAACGCTTCTGCACTATCATTGCGTAAATGGCAAATGTGTTCATAGTCATCACTGTGATGCATTCATAGCTCTCTGCAGCTAGCTAAATTTGTACTGGGTTATTTTGGTCTTCATCCTTCCTAGCTTCTATAAAATGGTGTAATAGTTAGTCTTTTGTATTCCATTCTTTCTTGCTTCTTGTGTCTAATTTGCATTGCTGAATATCACCACTTCATTTAAGTTTCAGTTATTAAATTAGGATGCTAATCTAATGACACATGCTCTATATTCACAAAAGAAGGAAACTGAACTGGGATGCTGTACTCCACTTACCCATCGATGCAATAGTTAGGTGGGTGATTTCTTTCCAAGGCGCTCCCTGCTTAGCTGTTGTTGGAAAGGAAAAGTCCTATACATGGTAATGGACGTGCATCCCTGCCCTGAGAGCCTCAACTGCACTGATGTTTGGATTCCTAATGCTGATTGTTGTTGTCACAAGCAAACAGACAATGTGTGTGGGCCATGATATAGGCCTGCCTCATGGTTTGGAGTCTTGTTGTACCAGGAGGGGTGCCAAAAAGGCTACCCTCATAGTGTTAAAAGGCTGCTGCCTTTACTAGGAGTTAAGAAGCATGAGCATGGTGGTAGCAGCATACCGTGTGGTTATCAGTAGAAGTGAAAAGGCCTTTCTTGAATGTGTCTCTGGAGTGAGGCCTACAGGCTCACTCATGTAAAGTTCTGCTGCTGTGTGCTTAACTCACCCTTGGCCTACATTGGTTTGGGGTGTTACACAGTACATGTGAGGGGCCATATATATACAGCACACTTTCCCGGTTTGTGCCACTGTGCACCATTCAAAAGGTGTGCCCGGTGCAAACAGGGAAAGTGCACCCTATTATGCAGAATGCGCTGACCCAGGACAGCTTATTCAAGCGAAATATGGAACATCTGCTTCAAAGCCACACCATATTTCACAGCACAGGCAGAAACAAACTTACATTTTGAATAGGGGAGAGAAATCCCCTTGCTGGTGGGTGCAGTAAGTGACTTCACCCACCTGCAGTGGTATGTCTGTGGGGCGGCGGTCCATGGGATCCCCCTTCAACCCTTCAGAGGGCTGCCCTTAGGAGGCACACTGAAAGTGTGCCACCCTTTCGTGGTGCACTTTCAGTGCACTTCCTAAGGACATTTTTGCCTCTGCCCCCTGTCCATAATACAGCGTGAGTGCAGAAGCAAAGTGAAAGAACACCCTCTCATGATAGCACTGGCACTATGGGAGTGATTCTGATTCTGGCGGGCGGCGGAGGCCGCCCGCCAGAATTCCGCCCCCATTATACCGCTCCGCGGTCAGAAGACCGCGGAGGGTATTATGAGTTAATCCCTGGGCTGGCGGGCGGTCTCCAAAAGACCGCCCGCCAGCCCAGGGAAAAACTCCCTTCCCACGAGGATGCCGGCTCGTAATCGAGCCGGCGGAGTGGGAAGGTGCGACGGGTGCAGTGGCAACCGTCGCGTATTTCAGTGTCTGCAAGGCAGACACTGAAATACTTTGCGGGGCCCTCTTACGGGGGCCCCGCGGCACCCCCTACCGCCATCCTGTTCATGGCGGCTTTCCCGGCATGAACAGAATGGCGGTAGGGGGGGTCAGAATCCTCATGGCGGCGGAGCGCGCTCCGCCGCCATGAAGGATTCCCCCGAGCAGCGGTAAGTCGGCGGGAGCCCGCCGACTTGCCGCTTCTGACCGCGGCTGAACCGCCGCGGTCAGAATGCTCGTGGGAGCACCGCCGGTCTGTCGGCGGTGCTCCCGTGGCCGGTGACCCTGGCGGTCACCGGCCGCCAGGGTGAGAATCACCCCCTATATGTGCACCAGCTATCAGTATTACAGAAGGGGGAGCACAAGCATCTGCAGCCCCTTCTGTAATATCATTGTGCATTGGGGGTGCACAAAGCGGGCACACATGCCTGATGCGCCCCCAGGGCACAATGTATAATATGGTCCCTGGGTGTATGTGTGTCTGTGAATGGTATAATACAGGGAAAATCCATAACTCTGCAGTGCATGCATGTTATATGCATGTGCTGAGTGTATGTGTGCCTGTGAGTGGTACAATACATGAAGGATGTGGACTCAGACTCTGAATCACATTTGACGGCCTATAAGAAGGCGAGCAGGACCCCAAAAATTGTCAACTGTCAAGCAGCCAGTCGGGCTGTGTGAGGAGGAAAAGTCCTGAAAGAATTCTGTCTGTAACCAGGACTGGGAGACAAGGCCTTCTATCCTCCAAGCTGGGTAAGGAGAAATCACATAAGAAATCCAAGACAACCTATCTTGGAGCCTGGGCCACCTGCTCTGGCACCTGCCTGCTTGCGAAGACCAGTGTAACCTTTGAGGAAGAGGACAGCATTGAAGTGAGGTCCAGTAAGAAATGCTGCCAAGTGGATTCCTATAGCAAGGTGTGAGGAGGTGGCTGATGTACTGATCTGGTTGTTGCCCATGCACAGGGAAGTCAGTGACCCTTGCATGCCAGAGGAGGGCCACCATGAAGTTAGCTATGATTGTCGCTGTGCCAAATGGGTCATCGTCCATGTGCAGTGTGGAACCGGCAACCCTGTAAGAAAGGAGAGGCTGCCATAAAGTGATTGCCATCCTAAGAGGGCTGCAGCTCTTTGGCAGTGGAAGCAGGCAACCCCATATGACAGGAGGGACTGTTGTGAAGAGATTGCTGTGCTAGGTGGGCCATTACCCATGTGCTGTGGTGAGCTGGCAACCTGTATGCCAGGAGAGGCCTCAGTGATTAAATCTGCTGTGCACATCAGGTCAGAGCAAGACATGTGACCTAATCGGGATCTTCACCAGTGGAGAGAGGCTGTGATGCAGAACAGTATGGACCTGCATCGTGACTGAGGATCAGCATCAGGATCTTTTCACTCCACCCCCGCCCCTCTCCCCCCACTCACTGTGGGGAGGATGAAAAAAATAACTTACCCACCTTGAAGGAGCCACAAAGAACCTCTGGCCACTCTGGCGTTACTGTGTGTCAGGAACTTGATGACCGCCAGGCTCAGTCTGGCTGTGCCACATACAGAGAACTTACTGAAGACATCTGCTGCAGCTCAAGTGCTAGCAAAGGCGGCGCGCTCAGGGACTCCGGTTGCTGTGACCCGGCAGGCTCAGGTAGGACTGATTTCAGACCAGTCAGCCCCTGTGGGAATCCACTTGCCAGATAGCGCTTTGGTGGTAAATCACTTTTGAATTTAGTGCAGAGTTGGAGTGGAACTCCTGAGACTCAGGCTTCACCTGAATGTCACCTATAGTGAATGGATAATAACCACTATCACTAGATTGTGGAGGGAGTGGGACTCAGGAACCACCTAGAGAAACACCAGAGCCCTGACCTCAGTTGACTATGGAAGTTGTTTGTGAATGTCAAATGTCCCTACTTCTTTTTTCATGATAGTAAGTGTTTGACTGTGCAATACTTTATTGCCGCTGCTGTGTGTATTTTGAGCTTTGAGCCTGTGTTCACTCCTTGTATCCACCTCACCCAGAAAAGCCTTTGTTTGCCACACCCGGGCTACCACTGATAGTCAAGTGTTGAAGGGGTTCTTGGCCCAGTTGCTTAGGATCCATAGTGGGTCGGCCCCAGGACATCAGGAGTAAAAGGCCTCAGCCCCCATGGCTGGTCCCAGTAACCACTGCTTGCCCTCTGAACAACATTCTGACAATTAGTGGCAAGCTATGGGGTGCCCAACATTTAGGAGCCTTGGATACAGGTGTGACATTGGCCATTACCAACTTACAATAAGTCCAGTTTTCACACACAGATCTATCCCAGAGACACTCAATGCGTGTCCTTTAATGAATTTTCCAGAGTTTCACCAAGACACCACCTTCAGTTGCTAGAATACCCCAGGTGTGTACACCACCTCACATTTCTAGGGTACTACTCTCACCAATTCCTGGAGCAAATTCCTTGTGTAGGTGCAGTCTAGCAGAGAACAAGAGCTTGCAATGGCTCTTGAGAAAGCAGAGGTTAAGGAAAAAGAAAAGATCAGGAAGTTTGAGAAGGAGAAGCTAAGACTAGCTCACCAGGAACAAAAGGGGAGGAGGCAGGTGAGGCAGAAGGAATGGGCCTGGGAAGACAAATTGTGAGACAGAGAGGAGAAATGGAGAGAAAGGGAGGAAAAACAGAGCAAGTGGAAGGGAAAACAGAGGGGAAATGAAAGGGAGCTGGAAATGGAAAGGAAAGCCCTTGTGAGAGAGAATCCTAGGATGCAACAATGACAACTCCATCTAGGGTAAGTGACTCTACATCCAGTTCAGGCTAGGTTGTGGCCAGGGTTCCTAAAGATCTTGTGCATGTGTATGTGGAAAGTCAAGACATTTTTGGATGGTTTGTAAGCTTTGAGGTCACTTGTAAGGCACAGCCGTTAAATGAAGTGTCGAAGGCAGCTGCCTTAATGGGGCACATGCCATTGGAAGGGACCCCAATCATTGTTAGGTTGCCTGTGGCAGACCAGATGGTCTATGAAAGAACGAAGCAATGAGGTGATTTGGGCTGAAGCCAGCTCAGTACCTTTATAGATTCCAGGACTTCAGGACAGCAGATGAGTCCCATTTGAAAGTTAAATTCATGGTGGATTTTGTGACTGGAATGAGTGAGTAGGAGGGATAGTGGCCAAGGACTTTCAGTCCCTTTACCAGTTGAGGGTGATAGAATGACTCAAGAAGGAGTGCTCTGCCCCACTTAGGCAATACCTGTCTTATTTGGCAGAGCGGGATCCAAAGAAACGTGCAGTATTGGCCGATAGGTGGTTAGCAAACAGGGTTAACAAAAGCCTTGAGCAGTACAGTTCTAAGCCAAAGGAGGAGAACAACTCTCCAAAGACTTGTTCCAAACAAGAAGATAAAGGCCAGACTCATGAAACTTGAGAAGGGCTTTGGAAAAATGGGAATTTTATGTTTGGGAAGGAGTATCATGAGACAGGAATACAAGGAAGTTCTTCCAAGTCCGAGGTGGTGACTTGCTTCAAGTGCCACAAAGTGGGCCACTTTAAGAGAGGTTCTCAGGTGAAAGACCCTGACCCAGCTTTGGCCGTGATAGCAAGCATGTTACATGTGGGTGAAGGGCCCGGGAGGGCCTGTTGCACTCAACCTAGTAGCTATGGACATCTGGAAATAGGACCAGACACTCTGAAGCACATTCATCCTATCACTATGGGGTTTGTGCTGGAAGTAAGTGTCAATGGGAGGAGAGGGCCTGCCCTGAGGGATACTGGAGCCTTTGTGACTATGATTGAGAGGAAGTACCTTAGGCCTGAGGACATACTTCCTGGGACCAAGGATACAGGTTTGGCTAGCCAGTAGAGAGGGCATAGAGTATCTGCTTTTCAGGGTTGAGATTGAGCTTAATGGCTAGAGGGCCATGACTGATATCAAGATACGGTAAACGAAGGTGCTATATGTCTCTTGGGAAATGATTTGATTGCCCCTGGCTTGGTTCCAGGACCTGAAGCCTTTTTCACTTGCACAACGTCAGGTGTGTTGACCAGAGCACAGGCTGCACATCAGCCTCAGAATGGGACTGGGATCATCCTAGATTTGCAGGGACAAGGACATGGTAGTTTGCAGGAAAACGTGGACTCTGGGAAAGAAATGGCCATGGAAGTCATTGCTTCTGCTCCAGCGGGAGGGGAAGGTGAAGCTCCTTAAGGGGACCAGTTGCTGGAGTCTGTTTCACTTCTATAGCTGCAGGATTTGTTAGCTGCTAGAATGCCTACCCGGGAAGATTTCTGCAGGGCACAGGAAGGATGCCCTACGTTTGTGGAATGCCCTATGTTTGTGGGACATCGGAAGGAAGTCCAGGAACAGGTCAGCAAAGTGGTAGCTGGGAAACACTATGTTGGCTGTGAGGATGGCCTACTTTATAGTGTGCCAGTAAATCCTGAGTCAGAAACTAGCAGTAGTCTAGTGGCTCCATTAGTGCACAGGAATTTCCTTACGTCACTGATCCAGGAAGCACTCTTAACAGGACACCTAGGGATTAGAAAGATACAGGATGGGTTGGTAGTGTGAGCTCTCTTGAGTATTTTTTCTAGGGTTGGATTTCCAGGGATGGTAGTTTCTGACCACAGAACCAATTTCATTTCCTCTTTCATGAGAGAGATGAGGGATAAAGCTGGTGTGACATACCACGTTGCCATGGCATACCACGCACAAACTAATGATTTGGTTGATCGGTTTAACAAGAAACTGAAGCGCATGATAGGAACTCTGCCAGAGAACCTTATTAGGAAGGGGTACCATTTCCTACCATGTCTCCTGTTTCCCTACTGAGAGATTCCACAGAATGGTGTAGGGTTCTGTGCTTTTGAGCTTCTGTATAGACAACCAATACAGGGTCCATTCACCTTTGTCAGAGAAGGGTAGAAAGGAACCTCAGAGTCTCCAGAAAAAGATGTGGGGCACCATGTGACTGACCTCAGGAAATTGATAATGCAATACATTAGTCAAGTAAAGGAAAACTTTCAGATCAGCCAAGCGCTGATGAAGGAATGGTGCGACCAGCAAGCTATGCTGACTGGGTATCAGGAAGGTCAGACAATGTTAGTGCCAAAGCCTATTTGAGACAGTGATTTGGAGGACAAATGGTGTAGGCCACACAAGATGATTCAGAATATTTCTTAAGTGAACTGCTTGGTGGACACATGTGCCACAAGGGAACCCAAGAGGGTATTCCATGTGAACAGGCTAAAGCCTTACCTCTGGGGACATTAACAGTGAATGTCAGGACTATGGCAAGGGGAATTAAGGAAGACAGTAAGCCTCTTCCTGACTTGCTGCATAGTGACATGAAGGATGGAACTGTGGAAGGGATTCAGTTAGCCCCAGATTGAACAACTGAGCAGCAGAGGGAATGAAGAGAGGTGTTGGGAAGGTTTGACAACTTCTTCTCGCTGACTCCAGGGTGCATGATATAGACACAGGAGACAGTCTGCCAGTGATGGGCAGGATGTACAGAATGTTTGACTGGGTTAAGGGATGCATTGAGGCAGAAGTTGCCAACATTTTGGAGCTGGAGATCATTGAGAGATCTCATGGTTTGTGGTCTAGTCCTGTGATTCTAGTACCAAAGCAAGTGTCTACTGACTTGTGGTTCTATGTGAACTACCAAGCCCTCAATGAGCTAACCAAAAATGATGGCCATCTAGTTCCCAGAGCAGATGAGCTTGTGGATTGGGTAAAGTACTTGAGCACCTTGGATTTGCTCAGAGGATATGGGAAGACTGCTTTGGCAACACATTTCAAGATGGAGACTGCATTCTGTATATGTAGGGGCTATTTAATTTCAAGGTGATGGGCTTTGGAAGAATGATCCTGCCAATTTCCAGCGCCTGGTGACAATGTTCCCTCTAATTTTTTTCCACTGTGTGCGGCAGTGTGTGGACTCTGTGCGCTGCAGCCAAGGATACGTGCACCAAGAAATTGACCATTCACGTGCGCGCAGCGCATAACTAGCCAAGATCTTTGGCATTAGCCTCTCCATACCACTAAAGCAAAAAAGGGATATCATTGCTCCATGCAATAGGGCATCAAGGCAGTTTTGTGACCTGGTTGCACACCCCAAGGACATGCCTTGTTAAGTGCCACCTACACCCCAGTTAGAGAAAACAGAAATCAGGACGTTGAACCATTAAAAAAACTTTAATGAATACTCTCAGAGTGCTGCAGAGGACCCCGCACATCAAATACAGCCAGTTGTACAATTGGTTAACATTTACAGTTTGATGAACACACTGCTGATGAATGCCATGATGCCCCTGCCAAGATACAGGCTGAGAAATGTTCCTACCCCACCCATACACGGACTGTAGGAGAAGCCGCATCAGAGTTTAGACAAGTCAGGTGCCAACGTTAGATGTGTGACATGTTTGTTTTTCTCGCCGGTCCTTGCCATTTTTCCAGTGCTGATAAACTCGGTCTAAATCAACTTTCCCATTTGAGAGGTAAGCCTTTGTCCTCATCAGCATATCTAGGTGACTCTCCTCTAGTCTGTTTCTTAATTTGGACTTGATTGAGTTCATTAGGCTGAATCCTCGTTCGCAGTCTGCACTTGAAGCCTGGAAAGTTGCACAGATATCAACAAGCTGAGATACAACACTATACTGTGCAGCATTCCGCAGAGTGAAATTCACCATGTCTTGAAAAGTCCTAAACAATCCGTTTTTTATATGCGCTGCCACCACATATTTATAATCTCTGTACTGCCGAACAACATCACTAGGGGTGTCACAATCACCCAGGACCAAGACCTTATACTTCTCAACAAGTCTTTGTACATTCTCAGTCCCAAAATCAAACTGTGATTGTGTTGTTACTGAATGGAAATCAAAGCTTGTCCATTCCTTCAATTCATCTTCTGGGAACCTTATTTCCATGTGCTCACAAAGAAGTTTAATGAAAGATAACATCAGCTCACTATCATACTCTCGGTCCTCTCTGCACAAAGCCATCAGATCTCTTACTGTGTCGCTCCAAAAGACAGTTTCGCCCAAGTACTGTTCCTTTATTTGGGTAATTTTTGCTCTTGCAAACTGTACAGATTCAACGGTGGTCAAAGAGCTTTTCTGAAACAACTTGCACAAAGATGCAAGTTCACCCAGAATGTCATTTAGTGCTGCAAAGGAAATATGGTAGTTTGAATCCGATAGTTTTTTGTAGCAATATTTAGCAATTGGGTCATTCTCCTCAACTCTTTCATGATCAAAGTATTTGAGAGCAACCTCATAATTACGCAAAAGTGCACCAACAGCAAAATGCCTTGAAAGCCACCGCACCTCATTGAGTGGCCAGAAGGAGACCGCTTCACATTCAGTGACCAAAGCAATTTCGTCAAGCTTGGACTTTCTTAAAGGTGAGCGGGGAACACAGTGTAGACAGTCCTCAGTAATGTTTCCATTTCCCTGATCATCGGCACTTTTTTCCAGGCATCATCAACTCCCAAATCTTCTCTGTGCGCAACACAGTGCTACTCAACTAGATGAGAAATGGATTGTTTGAGGCGGGTAGCAACACCATTGTTCTTTCCCAGCATCACTGATGCACCGTCTGATGTAAACATGACCATTTTCATAAGGTCCAGCTTATTGGCAGTGTAGAACTCTTTTACAGCTGTAGTGATAGCCTCCGCATTGCATGCACTCAGAGTTACAATTCCCCCAAACACTGTTTTGTGCTCTGTTGATGTTACAGATCGGAACTTGAAGTAGAGGATGAGCATTTTTGTAACTGAAATATCTGTGCTCTCATCAATTATCAATGTGTGATACCGAGCACTGCGAAGTTCTGCCATGAAGTCAGAGCGTATTATGCTGTTGATGGCCTCCAAAAACTCAAAGGCTTAGTTCTTGCTCCTCCAGCTGTCTGGTATCTTCACATACAATGCGACGTGGTCATGGATGTCTTGAACAGATAACATTGATGTGTTCATTTTGACTGCTAGCAACACATTGTTGATGAGAATCTTTATCTCTTCAGGCAGGGATCTTTGCCGTTCAACTACTTCTAGTCTGTTTGCTCTGTCACTGGCGGTTTCCGTTAGCATGGTGCGCACTCCAAAACCCAGCCTGGCAGCAGCACTTTTATTTCTCAGTATCACCAAAGCAGATTCATGAACTCTGCTACATAAATGGTGTTTCAAGTAGTCCAGCTTCCAGCCATCACTCCATTTCTTCCCAGTAGAAAAGTCCCCTGCGATCTTTGCTTCTGCACATACTTTGCAAATCAGGCCTACTTCTGGATTGTATAGAAATAGCTCTCCCAGTTGTACGCAAACCTTGCTCCTGGACTTCTGTGTCTCAGTCTCCACAATTTCTTTCAGCCATTCTTCTTTGAACACAAGACAGCATTTCTTCCTTTGTGGGGAAGCACTGCTCTCTGATGAAGTCACAGCTTTGCGCTTGAACATTTTGGTGGCAATCAGTCTGAGCCTACTGTGCCGCAAATCCTGCAAAAAAAAAAGGACATTAATTAAAGTGAGGAACATTATTTAAAGTTGATTTTTATGCTATTGAATGCAATCTACCAGACAAGACTGAGCTATCTCTTGGAAAATGCAGCAGCAATTACCTGGGCCTTTCTGTTTGATCTCACACCTGCCTGTAGATGTAACACTGTCTAAGATGTCTGCAATAGAAGAAAAAACATGGTTACAGCACATGCTTGTGTTCAAGATGTACTGCAAGGAAAAACTACTAAATATTTACCTCGTCTTTCTGCTTGTAGTCACGTCAGCCTTTTCTAACCAATGTTAGAACTGTCTAAGAAGCCTGCAAAAGAACAAAAAAAAGGGTTTAAGAATGTTTTCATTTTGTAATGTACTAGGTGCATCACAAGTGAAATCTACCAAATAATGACCAGTACTGTCTGAGATGCCTGCAGCAAAAGAAAAGATGGTTAACAGTTGGTTACATCATGTTGTCCTATTATAATGTGCCAGGTGACCCAGATGGGGGTACCTACCAAATAATTACCTGGTCCTTATGCTTCTACACATGTCGGTCCATTCAAATCTTTAACTTGCTCGGTCCGACAAACCTGTAATAGAAGCAAAGGTGTGGATCATGAACGGGATTTATGTAGAGACCCTTAATCCCACCTGGAACGTCTACAGATTTACCTGGTCTTCCTTGGTACTCACGCCTGCCTGTTCAAATGCAAATGGTGACTGGCTGTAATTGGAAAGAAGATATTTAGCTTAGGCTATAGGAGTTACAAAAACATTATGCATGACAGTTCCAGAGCAATTGAGTAGTTACCTGGGCTTTCAGTTTAGATGAACTCTGGTTCCATATTATTGTCTGTTTGGAAACCTACATCATGCGTTAGCCCTTCGATGATGCGGCCTTTACAGGCCTCAAGTGTCTGCTCAGCCACTCGCTATGACTAATCGGATTTATAAGGGTGAGCCATTTTTAGGCCTACAGGCTCGTTCTGGCAAACGGACAAAAAAAAGTGTTCTGTCCATTCAGACGGTGAATGAGCAATGAAGGTGCCTTTACGTCTTGTTGTTGTCTTGTCACATTTGCTGTGCATGATGCATGGAGCGACGTTGCAAGAGCGTTGCAACGTGCGCGCTTGCCAAAGGGGCCTGCGCGATGGGGGAAGGAAAGGTGCGCGCGCGCCTTACAGGGAACATTGCCCGCGGCCTTTAAACGCTGTTTTCATTGACTTCAATCCAGATTCAAATATGAGCATTTTCTGCAATAGGAGAGCACGACTATCGCTCTAAAAGGCTTATTTGAGCTGAGAAAGTGATAATGCATATAAACAACTATGAAGTATGACAATGATGGAAAAGTTGATAACAGCACATTTCCTACTGTTCTGAAGCATTTCCTAGCTGATTAACCATAAATTTTCAACATAAATATCACTTGCTCGCTTGTATGCTAAAGTACGCCAAATGATGTTTAAAACACTCCCCGTGGCCTTTAAACGCTGTTTTCATTGACTTCAATCCAGATTCAAATATGAGCATTTTCTGCACTAGGAGAGCACGACTATCGCTTTAAAAGGCTTACTTGAGCTGAGAAAGTGATAATGCATATAAACAACTATGAAGTATGACAATGATGGAAAAGTTGATAACAGCACATTTTCTACTGTTCTGAAGCATTTTGTAGCTCATTAACCATTAATTTCCAAGACAAATATCACTTGCTCGCTTGTATGCTAAAGTACGCCAAATGATGTTTAAAACACTCCCCGCGGCCTTTAAACGCTGTTTTCATTGACTTCAATCCATATTCAAATATATGCATTTTCTGCAATAGGAGAGCAAGACTATCGCTCTAAAAGGCTTATTTGAGCTGAGAAAGTGATAATGCATATAAACAACTATGAAGTATGACAATGATGGGAAAGTTGATAACAGCACATTTTCTACTGTTGTGAAGCATTTCCTAGCTCATTAACCATTAATTTTCAACATGAATATCACTTGCTCGCATATATGCTAAAGTACGCCAAATGATGTTTAAAACATTCCCCGTGGCATTTTAACGCTGTTTTCATTGACTTCAATCCAGATTCAAATATGAGCATTTTCTGCAATAAAAGAGCACGGCTATCGCTCTAAAAGGCTTATTTGAGCTGAGAAAGTGATAATGCATATAAACAACTATGAAGTATGACAATGATGGAAAAGTTGATAACAGCACATTTTCTACTGTTCTGAAGCAAACCTGCGACCTGAAGATGTCCTTCCTGCTCGGCGGCAAAGAGTGACCCTGTCCTTGCGCTGTGTCTGTTTTGTAGACGCAGCGCTGACGTCCTCTCTGCCGCACGATGCAGGGAGCGACGTTGCAAGAACGTGCGCGCTTGCCAAAGGGGCCTGCGCGATGGGTGGAAGGAACATTGCCTGGTGAACCATATCCTCCCGGCGGCGGCGGTAAGACCGCCAACAGGCCGGCGGTAAAAAAAATAGCAATTACGACTGTGGCGGAAACCGCCAACACGGACAGGCACTTTAATACTCCGATCGCGACGGCTGTACAAACAAACAGCGTGGCGGTCACCGCCAACAGACAGGCGGGAGACAATGTACCGCCCACATTATTATGACAGGCCAATCAGCCACCTTTTCCGGGGCGGATTCACTGCGGATAAAAACACGGCGGAAACAGGAATTCCGAAGGGAAAACGCTCACCTCTACACACCCCATGAGGAACGAGGACACCATGGACCTGGAACTCCAAATTCTACCTGCGATAGTATTCCTGCTCCTCTACCAGGAGCACAAACGCCAGCGGCAAAGACCACGGTGAGTACTGCACCTACAACACAGGGGAGAGGGGGAGGCAAAAAACAGGGACACACACACACCCCCACCCCCACCCACTACAACACACATACTAATACATATTAATACATCACAGTTACACCCCCAGACCCCCCGTAAGAATGCAAAGACAATAGAAAATGAGTGTAACCATTGTAATATATTAAAATCAAGTAGGCAAAAATATATATATATACACCATTTACAACATATATACCAAGCATAGTAGTCCAGGTAGTGCTCCAATTAAGTCCGTGGAACACTGGGCCCACGCGGTCTGGGCGAGGCCCACACAAGATCCCCGACCATGACAGAGAGAACACTGCAGGGGCATCAGAGAGCAACTAAACAGGCACCTCAGGGGGAGAGAAAGGGGGGGCACCTCAGCCGGTTGAGTGCACGACGCCAAATCCACGAGAGGGCCACATGCCCACTGTTCAATCCTGGGGAGTGCCAAGCCACAGTCTCTCAAGTCTCACAAGTGGGTGGCTTGCCCACTGTTCCATCCTGGGGAGTGCAAAGCCACAGTCTCTCAAGTCTCTACAGTGGGTGGCTTGCCCACTGCATTATCCTGGGGAGTGCAAAGCCACAGTCTCTCAAGTGAATAACAGTCTCCACTGGTTCTGGAGGGGGCATGGTGCCCAGAGTGCTTCATCCTACTAAGGACAGAGGTAGTGGATGGATCTCTCCACTGGTTCTGGAGGGGCATGGTGCCCAGAGTGCTTAATTCTGCCAAGGACTGAGGTAGTGGATGGATCTCTCCACTGGTTCTGGAGGGGGCCTTGTGCCCAGAGTGCTTCATCCTGCCAAGGACAGGGGTAGTGGAAATGATTATCCACTGGTTCTGGAGGGGGCATGGTGCCCAGAGTGCTTCATCCTGCTAAGGACAGAGGTAGTGGATGTGATTCTCCACTGGTTCTGGAGGGGGCCTTGTGCCCAGAGTGCTTCATCCTGCTAAGGACAGAGGTAGTGGATGTGATTCTCCACTGGTTCTGGAGGGGGCCTTGTGCCCAGAGTGCTTCATCCTGCCAAGGACAGAGGTAGTGGATGTGATTCTCCACCAGTTCTGGAGGGGGCCTTGTGCCCAGAGTGCTTCATCCTGCCAAGGACAGAGGTAGTGAATGTGATTATCCACTGGTTCTGGAGGGGGCATGGTGCCCAGAGTGCTTCATCCTGCTAAGGACAGAGGTAGTGGATGGATCTCTCCACTGGTTCTGGAGAGGGCCTTGTGCCCAGAGTGCTTCATCCTGCCAAGGACAGAGGTAGTGGATGTGATTATCCACCGGTTCTGGAGGGGGCATGGTGCCCAGAGTGCTTCATCCTGCTAAGGACAGAGGTAGTAGATGTGATTCTCCACTGATTCTGGAGGGGGCCTTGTGCCAGAGTGCTTCATCCTGCCAAGGACAGAGGTAGTGGATGTGATTCTCCACTGGTTCTGGAGAGGGCAGTGTGCCCAGAGTGCTTCATTCTCCCCGTGATGGACTCAGTAGCGTCAGTGCCCTTGGCGCTCATGGGCCAGCGGTGTTTGAGACGGCGGTGCCCTGTTCAGCGGTGCATGAGACGGCAGTGCCCTGTTCAGCGGTGCATGAGATGGCGGTGCCCTGTTCAGCGGTGCTTCCGACGGCGGTGCCCTGTTCAGCGGTGCTTGAGACGGCGGTGCCCTGTTCAGCGGTGCATGAGACGGCGGTGCCCTGTTCAGCGGTGCTTGAGACGGTGGTGCCCTGTTCAGCGGTGCATGAGACGGCGGTGCCCTGTTCAGCGGTGCATGAGACGGCGGTGCCCTGTTCAGCGGTGCTTGAGGCGGCGGTGCCCTGTTCAGCGGTGCTTGCGGTGGCGGTGCCCTGTTCAGCGGTGCTTGGGGCGGCGGTCTCCATTGCAGGGACTCAGCTGCTGGCGGACCTTCATGGCCCAGTGGGGCTTTTGCTGGCGGTCCTTCATGGCCCAGCGGGGCTTGTGCTGGTGGTCCTTCATGGCCCAGCGGGGCTGGTGCTGGCGGTGGCCTCCTGGGCAGCTGGGCTGGTGCTGGCGGCGGCCAAGCGCTGATGAAGGAATGGTGCGACCAGCAAGCTATGCTGACTGGGTATCAGGAAGGTCAGACAATGTTAGTGCTAAAGCCTATTTGAGACAGTGATTTGGAGGACAAATGGTGTAGGCCACACAAGATGATTCAGAATATTTCTTAAGTGAACTGCTTGGTGGACACATGTGCCACAAGGGAACCCAAGAGGGTATTCCATGTGAACAGGCTAAAGCCTTACCTCTGGGGACATTAACAGTGAATGTCAGGACTATGGCAAGGGGAATTAAGGAAGACAGTAAGCCTCTTCCTGACTTGCTGCATAGTGACATGAAGGATGGAACTGTGGAAGGGATTCAGTTAGCCCCAGATTGAACAACTGAGCAGCAGAGGGAATGAAGAGAGGTGTTGGGAAGGTTTGACAACTTCTTCTCGCTGACTCCAGGGTGCATGATATAGACACAGGAGACAGTCTGCCAGTGATGGGCAGGATGTACAGAATGTTTGACTGGGTTAAGGGATGCATTGAGGCAGAAGTTGCCAACATTTTGGAGCTGGAGATCATTGAGAGATCTCATGGTTTGTGGTCTAGTCCTGTGATTCTAGTACCAAAGCAAGTGTCTACTGACTTGTGGTTCTATGTGAACTACCAAGCCCTCAATGAGCTAACCAAAAATGATGGCCATCTAGTTCCCAGAGCAGATGAGCTTGTGGATTGGGTAAAGTACTTGAGCACCTTGGATTTGCTCAGAGGATATGGGAAGACTGCTTTGGCAACACATTTCAAGATGGAGACTGCATTCTGTATATGTAGGGGCTATTTAATTTCAAGGTGATGGGCTTTGGAAGAATGATCCTGCCAATTTCCAGCGCCTGGTGACAATGTTCCCTCTAATTTTTTTCCACTGTGTGCGGCAGTGTGTGGACTCTGTGCGCTGCAGCCAAGGATACGTGCACCAAGAAATTGACCATTCACGCGCGCGCAGCGCATAACTAGCCAAGATCTTTGGCATTAGCCTCTCCATACCACTAAAGCAAAAAAGGGATATCATTGCTCCATGCAATAGGGCATCAAGGCAGTTTTGTGACCTGGTTGCACACCCCAAGGACATGCCCTGTTAAGTGCCACCTACACCCCAGTTAGAGAAAACAGAAATCAGGACGTTGAACCATTAAAAAAACTTTAATGAATACTCTCAGAGTGCTGCAGAGGACCCCGCACATCAAATACAGCCAGTTGTACAATTGGTTAACATTTACAGTTTGATGAACACACTGCTGATGAATGCCATGATGCCCCTGCCAAGATACAGGCTGAGAAATGTTCCTACCCCACCCATACACGGACTGTAGGAGAAGCCGCATCAGAGTTTAGACAAGTCAGGTGCCAACGTTAGATGTGTGACATGTTTGTTTTTCTCGCCGGTCCTTGCCATTTTTCCAGTGCTGATAAACTCGGTCTAAATCAACTTTCCCATTTGAGAGGTAAGCCTTTGTCCTCATCAGCATATCTAGGTGACTCTCCTCTAGTCTGTTTCTTAATTTGGACTTGATTGAGTTCATTAGGCTGAATCCTCGTTCGCAGTCTGCACTTGAAGCCTGGAAAGTTGCACAGATATCAACAAGCTGAGATACAACACTATACTGTGCAGCATTCCGCAGAGTGAAATTCACCATGTCTTGAAAAGTCCTAAACAATCAGTTTTTTATATGCGCTGCCACCACATATTTATAATCTCTGTACTGCCGAACAACATCACTAGGGGTGTCACAATCACCCAGGACCAAGACCTTATACTTCTCAACAAGTCTTTGTACATTCTCAGTCCCAAAATCAAACTGTGATTGTGTTGTTACTGAATGGAAATCAAAGCTTATCCATTCCTTCAATTCATCTTCTGGGAACCTTATTTCCATGTGCTCACAAAGAAGTTTAATGAAAGATAACATCAGCTCACTATCATACTCTCGGTCCTCTCTGCACAAAGCCATCAGATCTCTTACTGTGTCGCTCCAAAAGACAGTTTCGCCCAAGTACTGTTCCTTTATTTGGGTAATTTTTGCTCTTGCAAACTGTACAGATTCAACGGTGGTCAAAGAGCTTTTCTGAAACAACTTGCACAAAGATGCAAGTTCACCCAGAATGTCATTTAGTGCTGCAAAGGAAATATGGTAGTTTGAATCCGATAGTTTTTTGTAGCAATATTTAGCAATTGGGTCATTCTCCTCAACTCTTTCATGATCAAAGTATTTGAGAGCAACCTCATAATTACGCAAAAGTGCACCAACAGTAAAATGCCTTGAAAGCCACCGCACCTCATTGAGTGGCCAGAAGGAGACCGCTTCACATTCAGTGACCAAAGCAATTTCGTCAAGCTTGGACTTTCTTAAAGGTGAGCGGGAGAACACAGTGTAGACAGTCCTCAGTAATGTTTCCGTTTCCCTTATCATCGGCACTTTTTTCCAGGCATCATCAACTCCCAAATCTTCTCTGTGCGCAACACAGTGCTGCTCAACTAGATGAGAAATGGATTGTTTGAGGCGGGTAGCAACACCATTGTTCTTTCCCAGCATCACTGATGCACCGTCTGATGTAAACATGACCATTTTCATAAGGTCCAGCTTATTGGCAGTGTAGAACTCTTTTACAGCTGTAGTGATAGCCTCCGCATTGCATGCACTCAGAGTTACAATTCCCCCAAACACTGTTTTGTGCTCTGTTGATGTTACAGATCGGAACTTGAAGTAGAGGATGAGCATTTTTGTAACTGAAATATCTGTGCTCTCATCAATTATCAATGTGTGATACCGAGCACTGTGAAGTTCTGCCATGAAGTCAGAGCGTATTATGCTGTTGATGGCCTCCAAAAACTCAAAGGCTTAGTTCTTGCTCCTCCAGCTGTCTGGTATCTTCACATACAATGCGACGTGGTCATGGATGTCTTGAACAGATAACATTGATGTGTTCATTTTGACTGCTAGCAACACATTGTTGATGAGAATCTTTATCTCTTCAGGCAGGGATCTTTGCCGTTCAACTACTTCTAGTCTGTTTGCTCTGTCACTGGCGGTTTCCGTTAGCATGGTGCGCACTCCAAAACCCAGCCTGGCAGCAGCACTTTTATTTCTCAGTATCACCAAAGCAGATTCATGAACTCTGCTACATAAATGGTGTTTCAAGTAGTCCAGCTTCCAGCCATCACTCCATTTCTTCCCAGTAGAAAAGTCCCCTGCGATCTTTGCTTCTGCACATACTTTGCAAATCAGGCCTACTTCTGGATTGTATAGAAATAGCTCTCCCAGTTGTACGCAAACCTTGCTCCTGGACTTCTGTGTCTCAGTCTCCACAATTTCTTTCAGCCATTCTTCTTTGAACACAAGACAGCATTTCTTCCTTTGTGGGGAAGCACTGCTCTCTGATGAAGTCACAGCTTTGCGCTTGAACATTTTGGTGGCAATCAGTCTGAGCCTACTGTGCCGCAAATCCTGCAAAAAAAAAAGGACATTAATTAAAGTGAGGAACATTATTTAAAGTTGATTTTTATGCTATTGAATGCAATCTACCAGGCAAGACTGAGCTATCTCTTGGAAAATGCAGCAGCAATTACCTGGGCCTTTCTGTTTGATCTCACACCTGCCTGTAGATGTAACACTGTCTAAGATGTCTGCAATAGAAGAACAAACATGGTTACAGCACATGCTTGTGTTCAAGATGTACTGCAAGGAAAAACTACTAAATATTTACCTGGTCTTTCTGCTTGTAGTCACGTCTGCCTTTTCTAACCAATGTTAGAACTGTCTAAGAAGCCTGCAAAAGAACAAAAAAAAGGGTTTAAGAATGTTTTCATTTTGTAATGTACTAGGTGCATCACAAGTGAAATCTACCAAATAATGACCAGTACTGTCTGAGATGCCTGCAGCAAAAGAAAAGATGGTTAACAGTTGGTTACATCATGTTGTCCTATTATAATGTGCCAGGTGACCCAGATGGGGGTACCTACCAAATAAATACCTGGTCCTTATGCTTCTACACATGTCGGTCCATTCAAATCTTTAACTTGCTCGGTCCGACAAACCTGTAATAGAAGCAAAGGTGTGGATCATGAACGGGATTTATGTAGAGACCCTTAATCCCACCTGGAACGTCTACAGATTTACCTGGTCTTCCTTGGTACTCACGCCTGCCTGTTCAAATGCAAATGGTGACTGGCTGTAATTGGAAAGAAGATATTTAGCTTAGGCTATAGGAGTTACAAAAACATTATGCATGACAGTTCCAGAGCAATTGAGTAGTTACCTGGGCTTTCAGTTTAGATGAACTCTGGTTCCATATTATTGTCTGTTTGGAAACCTACATCATGCGTTAGCCCTTCGATGATGCGGCCTTTACAGGCCTCAAGTTATCTGCTCAGCCACTCGCTATGACTAATCGGATTTATAAGGGTGAGCCATTTTTAGGCCTACAGGCTCGTTCTGGCAAACGGACAAAAAAAAGTGTTCTGTCCATTCAGACGGTGAATGAGCAATGAAGGTGCCTTTACGTCTTGTTGTTGTCTTGTCACATTTGTTGTGCATGATGCATGGAGCGACGTTGCAAGAGCGTTGCAACGTGCGCGCTTGCCAAAGGGGCCTGCGCGATGGGGGAAGGAAAGGTGCGCGCGCGCCTTACAGGGAACATTGCCCGCGGCCTTTAAACGCTGTTTTCATTGACTTCAATCCAGATTCAAATATGAGCATTTTCTGCAATAGGAGAGCACGACTATCGCTCTAAAAGGCTTATTTGAGCTGAGAAAGTGATAATGCATATAAACAACTATGAAGTATGACAATGATGGAAAAGTTGATAACAGCACATTTCCTACTGTTCTGAAGCATTTCCTAGCTGATTAACCATAAATTTTCAACATAAATATCACTTGCTCGCTTGTATGCTAAAGTACGCCAAATGATGTTTAAAACACTCCCCGTGGCCTTTAAACGCTGTTTTCATTGACTTCAATCCAGATTCAAATATGAGCATTTTCTGCACTAGGAGAGCACGACTATCGCTTTAAAAGGCTTACTTGAGCTGAGAAAGTGATAATGCATATAAACAACTATGAAGTATGACAATGATGGAAAAGTTGATAACAGCACATTTTCTACTGTTCTGAAGCATTTTGTAGCTCATTAACCATTAATTTCCAAGACAAATATCACTTGCTCGCTTGTATGCTAAAGTACGCCAAATGATGTTTAAAACACTCCCCGCGGCCTTTAAACGCTGTTTTCATTGACTTCAATCCATATTCAAATATATGCATTTTCTGCAATAGGAGAGCAAGACTATTGCTCTAAAAGGCTTATTTGAGCTGAGAAAGTGATAATGCATATAAACAACTATGAAGTATGACAATGATGGGAAAGTTGATAACAGCACATTTTCTACTGTTGTGAAGCATTTCCTAGCTCATTAACCATTAATTTTCAACATGAATATCACTTGCTCGCATATATGCTAAAGTACGCCAAATGATGTTTAAAACATTCCCCGTGGCATTTTAACGCTGTTTTCATTGACTTCAATCCAGATTCAAATATGAGCATTTTCTGCAATAAAAGAGCACGGCTATCGCTCTAAAAGGCTTATTTGAGCTGAGAAAGTGATAATGCATATAAACAACTATGAAGTATGACAATGATGGAAAAGTTGATAACAGCACATTTTCTACTGTTCTGAAGCAAACCTGCGACCTGAAGATGTCCTTCCTGCTCGGCGGCAAAGAGTGACCCTGTCCTTGCGCTGTGTCTGTTTTGTAGACGCAGCGCTGACGTCCTCTCTGCCGCACGATGCAGGGAGCGACGTTGCAAGAACGTGCGCGCTTGCCAAAGGGGCCTGCGCGATGGGTGGAAGGAACATTGCCTGGTGAACCATATCCTCCCGGCGGCGGCGGTAAGACCGCCAACAGGCCGGCGGTAAAAAAAATAGCAATTACGACTGTGGCGGAAACCGCCAACACGGACAGGCACTTTAATACTCCGATCGCGACGGCTGTACAAACAAACAGCGTGGCGGTCACCGCCAACAGACAGGCGGGAGACAATGTACCGCCCACATTATTATGACAGGCCAATCAGCCACCTTTTCCGGGGCGGATTCACTGCGGATAAAAACACGGCGGAAACAGGAATTCCGAAGGGAAAACGCTCACCTCTACACACCCCATGAGGAACGAGGACACCATGGACCTGGAACTCCAAATTCTACCTGCGATAGTATTCCTGCTCCTCTACCAGGAGCACAAACGCCAGCGGCAAAGACCACGGTGAGTACTGCACCTACAACACAGGGGAGAGGGGGAGGCAAAAAACAGGGACACACACACACCCCCACCCCCACCCACTACAACACACATACTAATACATATTAATACATCACAGTTACACCCCCAGACCCCCCGTAAGAATGCAAAGACAATAGAAAATGAGTGTAACCATTGTAATATATTAAAATCAAGTAGGCAAAAATATATATATATACACCATTTACAACATATATACCAAGCATAGTAGTCCAGGTAGTGCTCCAATTAAGTCCGTGGAACACTGGGCCCACGCGGTCTGGGCGAGGCCCACACAAGATCCCCGACCATGACAGAGAGAACACTGCAGGGGCATCAGAGAGCAACTAAACAGGCACCTCAGGGGGAGAGAAAGGGGGGGCACCTCAGCCGGTTGAGTGCACGACGCCAAATCCACGAGAGGGCCACATGCCCACTGTTCAATCCTGGGGAGTGCCAAGCCACAGTCTCTCAAGTCTCACAAGTGGGTGGCTTGCCCACTGTTCCATCCTGGGGAGTGCAAAGCCACAGTCTCTCAAGTCTCTACAGTGGGTGGCTTGCCCACTGCATTATCCTGGGGAGTGCAAAGCCACAGTCTCTCAAGTGAATAACAGTCTCCACTGGTTCTGGAGGGGGCATGGTGCCCAGAGTGCTTCATCCTACTAAGGACAGAGGTAGTGGATGGATCTCTCCACTGGTTCTGGAGGGGCATGGTGCCCAGAGTGCTTAATTCTGCCAAGGACTGAGGTAGTGGATGGATCTCTCCACTGGTTCTGGAGGGGGCCTTGTGCCCAGAGTGCTTCATCCTGCCAAGGACAGGGGTAGTGGAAATGATTATCCACTGGTTCTGGAGGGGGCATGGTGCCCAGAGTGCTTCATCCTGCTAAGGACAGAGGTAGTGGATGTGATTCTCCACTGGTTCTGGAGGGGGCCTTGTGCCCAGAGTGCTTCATCCTGCTAAGGACAGAGGTAGTGGATGTGATTCTCCACTGGTTCTGGAGGGGGCCTTGTGCCCAGAGTGCTTCATCCTGCCAAGGACAGAGGTAGTGGATGTGATTCTCCACCAGTTCTGGAGGGGGCCTTGTGCCCAGAGTGCTTCATCCTGCCAAGGACAGAGGTAGTGAATGTGATTATCCACTGGTTCTGGAGGGGGCATGGTGCCCAGAGTGCTTCATCCTGCTAAGGACAGAGGTAGTGGATGGATCTCTCCACTGGTTCTGGAGAGGGCCTTGTGCCCAGAGTGCTTCATCCTGCCAAGGACAGAGGTAGTGGATGTGATTATCCACCGGTTCTGGAGGGGGCATGGTGCCCAGAGTGCTTCATCCTGCTAAGGACAGAGGTAGTAGATGTGATTCTCCACTGATTCTGGAGGGGGCCTTGTGCCAGAGTGCTTCATCCTGCCAAGGACAGAGGTAGTGGATGTGATTCTCCACTGGTTCTGGAGAGGGCAGTGTGCCCAGAGTGCTTCATTCTCCCCGTGATGGACTCAGTAGCGTCAGTGCCCTTGGCGCTCATGGGCCAGCGGTGTTTGAGACGGCGGTGCCCTGTTCAGCGGTGCATGAGACGGCAGTGCCCTGTTCAGCGGTGCATGAGATGGCGGTGCCCTGTTCAGCGGTGCTTCCGACGGCGGTGCCCTGTTCAGCGGTGCTTGAGACGGCGGTGCCCTGTTCAGCGGTGCATGAGACGGCGGTGCCCTGTTCAGCGGTGCTTGAGACGGTGGTGCCCTGTTCAGCGGTGCATGAGACGGCGGTGCCCTGTTCAGCGGTGCATGAGACGGCGGTGCCCTGTTCAGCGGTGCTTGAGGCGGCGGTGCCCTGTTCAGCGGTGCTTGCGGTGGCGGTGCCCTGTTCAGCGGTGCTTGGGGCGGCGGTCTCCATTGCAGGGACTCAGCTGCTGGCGGACCTTCATGGCCCAGTGGGGCTTTTGCTGGCGGTCCTTCATGGCCCAGCGGGGCTTGTGCTGGTGGTCCTTCATGGCCCAGCGGGGCTGGTGCTGGCGGTGGCCTCCTGGGCAGCTGGGCTGGTGCTGGCGGCGGCCAAGCGCTGATGAAGGAATGGTGCGACCAGCAAGCTATGCTGACTGGGTATCAGGAAGGTCAGACAATGTTAGTGCTAAAGCCTATTTGAGACAGTGATTTGGAGGACAAATGGTGTAGGCCACACAAGATGATTCAGAATATTTCTTAAGTGAACTGCTTGGTGGACACATGTGCCACAAGGGAACCCAAGAGGGTATTCCATGTGAACAGGCTAAAGCCTTACCTCTGGGGACATTAACAGTGAATGTCAGGACTATGGCAAGGGGAATTAAGGAAGACAGTAAGCCTCTTCCTGACTTGCTGCATAGTGACATGAAGGATGGAACTGTGGAAGGGATTCAGTTAGCCCCAGATTGAACAACTGAGCAGCAGAGGGAATGAAGAGAGGTGTTGGGAAGGTTTGACAACTTCTTCTCGCTGACTCCAGGGTGCATGATATAGACACAGGAGACAGTCTGCCAGTGATGGGCAGGATGTACAGAATGTTTGACTGGGTTAAGGGATGCATTGAGGCAGAAGTTGCCAACATTTTGGAGCTGGAGATCATTGAGAGATCTCATGGTTTGTGGTCTAGTCCTGTGATTCTAGTACCAAAGCAAGTGTCTACTGACTTGTGGTTCTATGTGAACTACCAAGCCCTCAATGAGCTAACCAAAAATGATGGCCATCTAGTTCCCAGAGCAGATGAGCTTGTGGATTGGGTAAAGTACTTGAGCACCTTGGATTTGCTCAGAGGATATGGGAAGACTGCTTTGGCAACACATTTCAAGATGGAGACTGCATTCTGTATATGTAGGGGCTATTTAATTTCAAGGTGATGGGCTTTGGAAGAATGATCCTGCCAATTTCCAGCGCCTGGTGACAATGTTCCCTCTAATTTTTTTCCACTGTGTGCGGCAGTGTGTGGACTCTGTGCGCTGCAGCCAAGGATACGTGCACCAAGAAATTGACCATTCACGCGCGCGCAGCGCATAACTAGCCAAGATCTTTGGCATTAGCCTCTCCATACCACTAAAGCAAAAAAGGGATATCATTGCTCCATGCAATAGGGCATCAAGGCAGTTTTGTGACCTGGTTGCACACCCCAAGGACATGCCCTGTTAAGTGCCACCTACACCCCAGTTAGAGAAAACAGAAATCAGGACGTTGAACCATTAAAAAAACTTTAATGAATACTCTCAGAGTGCTGCAGAGGACCCCGCACATCAAATACAGCCAGTTGTACAATTGGTTAACATTTACAGTTTGATGAACACACTGCTGATGAATGCCATGATGCCCCTGCCAAGATACAGGCTGAGAAATGTTCCTACCCCACCCATACACGGACTGTAGGAGAAGCCGCATCAGAGTTTAGACAAGTCAGGTGCCAACGTTAGATGTGTGACATGTTTGTTTTTCTCGCCGGTCCTTGCCATTTTTCCAGTGCTGATAAACTCGGTCTAAATCAACTTTCCCATTTGAGAGGTAAGCCTTTGTCCTCATCAGCATATCTAGGTGACTCTCCTCTAGTCTGTTTCTTAATTTGGACTTGATTGAGTTCATTAGGCTGAATCCTCGTTCGCAGTCTGCACTTGAAGCCTGGAAAGTTGCACAGATATCAACAAGCTGAGATACAACACTATACTGTGCAGCATTCCGCAGAGTGAAATTCACCATGTCTTGAAAAGTCCTAAACAATCAGTTTTTTATATGCGCTGCCACCACATATTTATAATCTCTGTACTGCCGAACAACATCACTAGGGGTGTCACAATCACCCAGGACCAAGACCTTATACTTCTCAACAAGTCTTTGTACATTCTCAGTCCCAAAATCAAACTGTGATTGTGTTGTTACTGAATGGAAATCAAAGCTTATCCATTCCTTCAATTCATCTTCTGGGAACCTTATTTCCATGTGCTCACAAAGAAGTTTAATGAAAGATAACATCAGCTCACTATCATACTCTCGGTCCTCTCTGCACAAAGCCATCAGATCTCTTACTGTGTCGCTCCAAAAGACAGTTTCGCCCAAGTACTGTTCCTTTATTTGGGTAATTTTTGCTCTTGCAAACTGTACAGATTCAACGGTGGTCAAAGAGCTTTTCTGAAACAACTTGCACAAAGATGCAAGTTCACCCAGAATGTCATTTAGTGCTGCAAAGGAAATATGGTAGTTTGAATCCGATAGTTTTTTGTAGCAATATTTAGCAATTGGGTCATTCTCCTCAACTCTTTCATGATCAAAGTATTTGAGAGCAACCTCATAATTACGCAAAAGTGCACCAACAGTAAAATGCCTTGAAAGCCACCGCACCTCATTGAGTGGCCAGAAGGAGACCGCTTCACATTCAGTGACCAAAGCAATTTCGTCAAGCTTGGACTTTCTTAAAGGTGAGCGGGAGAACACAGTGTAGACAGTCCTCAGTAATGTTTCCGTTTCCCTTATCATCGGCACTTTTTTCCAGGCATCATCAACTCCCAAATCTTCTCTGTGCGCAACACAGTGCTGCTCAACTAGATGAGAAATGGATTGTTTGAGGCGGGTAGCAACACCATTGTTCTTTCCCAGCATCACTGATGCACCGTCTGATGTAAACATGACCATTTTCATAAGGTCCAGCTTATTGGCAGTGTAGAACTCTTTTACAGCTGTAGTGATAGCCTCCGCATTGCATGCACTCAGAGTTACAATTCCCCCAAACACTGTTTTGTGCTCTGTTGATGTTACAGATCGGAACTTGAAGTAGAGGATGAGCATTTTTGTAACTGAAATATCTGTGCTCTCATCAATTATCAATGTGTGATACCGAGCACTGTGAAGTTCTGCCATGAAGTCAGAGCGTATTATGCTGTTGATGGCCTCCAAAAACTCAAAGGCTTAGTTCTTGCTCCTCCAGCTGTCTGGTATCTTCACATACAATGCGACGTGGTCATGGATGTCTTGAACAGATAACATTGATGTGTTCATTTTGACTGCTAGCAACACATTGTTGATGAGAATCTTTATCTCTTCAGGCAGGGATCTTTGCCGTTCAACTACTTCTAGTCTGTTTGCTCTGTCACTGGCGGTTTCCGTTAGCATGGTGCGCACTCCAAAACCCAGCCTGGCAGCAGCACTTTTATTTCTCAGTATCACCAAAGCAGATTCATGAACTCTGCTACATAAATGGTGTTTCAAGTAGTCCAGCTTCCAGCCATCACTCCATTTCTTCCCAGTAGAAAAGTCCCCTGCGATCTTTGCTTCTGCACATACTTTGCAAATCAGGCCTACTTCTGGATTGTATAGAAATAGCTCTCCCAGTTGTACGCAAACCTTGCTCCTGGACTTCTGTGTCTCAGTCTCCACAATTTCTTTCAGCCATTCTTCTTTGAACACAAGACAGCATTTCTTCCTTTGTGGGGAAGCACTGCTCTCTGATGAAGTCACAGCTTTGCGCTTGAACATTTTGGTGGCAATCAGTCTGAGCCTACTGTGCCGCAAATCCTGCAAAAAAAAAAGGACATTAATTAAAGTGAGGAACATTATTTAAAGTTGATTTTTATGCTATTGAATGCAATCTACCAGGCAAGACTGAGCTATCTCTTGGAAAATGCAGCAGCAATTACCTGGGCCTTTCTGTTTGATCTCACACCTGCCTGTAGATGTAACACTGTCTAAGATGTCTGCAATAGAAGAACAAACATGGTTACAGCACATGCTTGTGTTCAAGATGTACTGCAAGGAAAAACTACTAAATATTTACCTGGTCTTTCTGCTTGTAGTCACGTCTGCCTTTTCTAACCAATGTTAGAACTGTCTAAGAAGCCTGCAAAAGAACAAAAAAAAGGGTTTAAGAATGTTTTCATTTTGTAATGTACTAGGTGCATCACAAGTGAAATCTACCAAATAATGACCAGTACTGTCTGAGATGCCTGCAGCAAAAGAAAAGATGGTTAACAGTTGGTTACATCATGTTGTCCTATTATAATGTGCCAGGTGACCCAGATGGGGGTACCTACCAAATAAATACCTGGTCCTTATGCTTCTACACATGTCGGTCCATTCAAATCTTTAACTTGCTCGGTCCGACAAACCTGTAATAGAAGCAAAGGTGTGGATCATGAACGGGATTTATGTAGAGACCCTTAATCCCACCTGGAACGTCTACAGATTTACCTGGTCTTCCTTGGTACTCACGCCTGCCTGTTCAAATGCAAATGGTGACTGGCTGTAATTGGAAAGAAGATATTTAGCTTAGGCTATAGGAGTTACAAAAACATTATGCATGACAGTTCCAGAGCAATTGAGTAGTTACCTGGGCTTTCAGTTTAGATGAACTCTGGTTCCATATTATTGTCTGTTTGGAAACCTACATCATGCGTTAGCCCTTCGATGATGCGGCCTTTACAGGCCTCAAGTTATCTGCTCAGCCACTCGCTATGACTAATCGGATTTATAAGGGTGAGCCATTTTTAGGCCTACAGGCTCGTTCTGGCAAACGGACAAAAAAAAGTGTTCTGTCCATTCAGACGGTGAATGAGCAATGAAGGTGCCTTTACGTCTTGTTGTTGTCTTGTCACATTTGTTGTGCATGATGCATGGAGCGACGTTGCAAGAGCGTTGCAACGTGCGCGCTTGCCAAAGGGGCCTGCGCGATGGGGGAAGGAAAGGTGCGCGCGCGCCTTACAGGGAACATTGCCCGCGGCCTTTAAACGCTGTTTTCATTGACTTCAATCCAGATTCAAATATGAGCATTTTCTGCAATAGGAGAGCACGACTATCGCTCTAAAAGGCTTATTTGAGCTGAGAAAGTGATAATGCATATAAACAACTATGAAGTATGACAATGATGGAAAAGTTGATAACAGCACATTTCCTACTGTTCTGAAGCATTTCCTAGCTGATTAACCATAAATTTTCAACATAAATATCACTTGCTCGCTTGTATGCTAAAGTACGCCAAATGATGTTTAAAACACTCCCCGTGGCCTTTAAACGCTGTTTTCATTGACTTCAATCCAGATTCAAATATGAGCATTTTCTGCACTAGGAGAGCACGACTATCGCTTTAAAAGGCTTACTTGAGCTGAGAAAGTGATAATGCATATAAACAACTATGAAGTATGACAATGATGGAAAAGTTGATAACAGCACATTTTCTACTGTTCTGAAGCATTTTGTAGCTCATTAACCATTAATTTCCAAGACAAATATCACTTGCTCGCTTGTATGCTAAAGTACGCCAAATGATGTTTAAAACACTCCCCGCGGCCTTTAAACGCTGTTTTCATTGACTTCAATCCATATTCAAATATATGCATTTTCTGCAATAGGAGAGCAAGACTATCGCTCTAAAAGGCTTATTTGAGCTGAGAAAGTGATAATGCATATAAACAACTATGAAGTATGACAATGATGGGAAAGTTGATAACAGCACATTTTCTACTGTTGTGAAGCATTTCCTAGCTCATTAACCATTAATTTTCAACATGAATATCACTTGCTCGCATATATGCTAAAGTACGCCAAATGATGTTTAAAACATTCCCCGTGGCATTTTAACGCTGTTTTCATTGACTTCAATCCAGATTCAAATATGAGCATTTTCTGCAATAAAAGAGCACGGCTATCGCTCTAAAAGGCTTATTTGAGCTGAGAAAGTGATAATGCATATAAACAACTATGAAGTATGACAATGATGGAAAAGTTGATAACAGCACATTTTCTACTGTTCTGAAGCAAACCTGCGACCTGAAGATGTCCTTCCTGCTCGGCGGCAAAGAGTGACCCTGTCCTTGCGCTGTGTCTGTTTTGTAGACGCAGCGCTGACGTCCTCTCTGCCGCACGATGCAGGGAGCGACGTTGCAAGAACGTGCGCGCTTGCCAAAGGGGCCTGCGCGATGGGTGGAAGGAACATTGCCTGGTGAACCATATCCTCCCGGCGGCGGCGGTAAGACCGCCAACAGGCCGGCGGTAAAAAAAATTGCAATTACGACTGTGGCGGAAACCGCCAACACGGACAGGCACTTTAATACTCCGATCGCGACGGCTGTACAAACAAACAGCGTGGCGGTCACCGCCAACAGACAGGCGGGAGACAATGTACCGCCCACATTATTATGACAGGCCAATCAGCCACCTTTTCCGGGGCGGATTCACTGCGGATAAAAACACGGCGGAAACAGGAATTCCGAAGGGAAAACGCTCACCTCTACACACCCCATGAGGAACGAGGACACCATGGACCTGGAACTCCAAATTCTACCTGCGATAGTATTCCTGCTCCTCTACCAGGAGCACAAACGCCAGCGGCAAAGACCACGGTGAGTACTGCACCTACAACACAGGGGAGAGGGGGAGGCAAAAAACAGGGACACACACACACCCCCACCCCCACCCACTACAACACACATACTAATACATATTAATACATCACAGTTACACCCCCAGACCCCCCGTAAGAATGCAAAGACAATAGAAAATGAGTGTAACCATTGTAATATATTAAAATCAAGTAGGCAAAAATATATATATATACACCATTTACAACATATATACCAAGCATAGTAGTCCAGGTAGTGCTCCAATTAAGTCCGTGGAACACTGGGCCCACGCGGTCTGGGCGAGGCCCACACAAGATCCCCGACCATGACAGAGAGAACACTGCAGGGGCATCAGAGAGCAACTAAACAGGCACCTCAGGGGGAGAGAAAGGGGGGGCACCTCAGCCGGTTGAGTGCACGACGCCAAATCCACGAGAGGGCCACATGCCCACTGTTCAATCCTGGGGAGTGCAAAGCCACAGTCTCTCAAGTCTCACAAGTGGGTGGCTTGCCCACTGTTCCATCCTGGGGAGTGCAAAGCCACAGTCTCTCAAGTCTCTACAGTGGGTGGCTTGCCCACTGCATTATCCTGGGGAGTGCAAAGCCACAGTCTCTCAAGTGAATAACAGTCTCCACTGGTTCTGGAGGGGGCATGGTGCCCAGAGTGCTTCATCCTACTAAGGACAGAGGTAGTGGATGGATCTCTCCACTGGTTCTGGAGGGGCATGGTGCCCAGAGTGCTTAATTCTGCCAAGGACTGAGGTAGTGGATGGATCTCTCCACTGGTTCTGGAGGGGGCCTTGTGCACAGAGTGCTTCATCCTGCCAAGGACAGGGGTAGTGGAAATGATGATCCACTGGTTCTGGAGGGGGCATGGTGCCCAGAGTGCTTCATCCTGCTAAGGACAGAGGTAGTGGATGTGATTCTCCACTGGTTCTGGAGGGGGCCTTGTGCCCAGAGTGCTTCATCCTGCTAAGGACAGAGGTAGTGGATGTGATTCTCCACTGGTTCTGGAGGGGGCCTTGTGCCCAGAGTGCTTCATCCTGCCAAGGACAGAGGTAGTGGATGTGATTCTCCACTAGTTCTGGAGGGGGCCTTGTGCCCAGAGTGCTTCATCCTGCCAAGGACAGAGGTAGTGAATGTGATTATCCACTGGTTCTGGAGGGGGCATGGTGCCCAGAGTGCTTCATCCTGCTAAGGACAGAGGTAGTGGATGGATCTCTCCACTGGTTCTGGAGAGGGCCTTGTGCCCAGAGTGCTTCATCCTGCCAAGGACAGAGGTAGTGGATGTGATTATCCACCGGTTCTGGAGGGGGCATGGTGCCCAGAGTGCTTCATCCTGCTAAGGACAGAGGTAGTAGATGTGATTCTCCACTGATTCTGGAGGGGGCCTTGTGCCAGAGTGCTTCATCCTGCCAAGGACAGAGGTAGTGGATGTGATTCTCCACTGGTTCTGGAGAGGGCAGTGTGCCCAGAGTGCTTCATTCTCCCCGTGATGGACTCAGTAGCGTCAGTGCCCTTGGCGCTCATGGGCCAGCGGTGTTTGAGACGGCGGTGCCCTGTTCAGCGGTGCATGAGACGGCAGTGCCCTGTTCAGCGGTGCATGAGATGGCGGTGCCCTGTTCAGCGGTGCTTGAGACGGCGGTGCCCTGTTCAGCGGTGCTTGAGACGGCGGTGCCCTGTTCAGCGGTGCATGAGACGGCGGTGCCCTGTTCAGCGGTGCTTGAGACGGTGGTGCCCTGTTCAGCGGTGCATGAGACGGCGGTGCCCTGTTCAGCGGTGCATGAGACGGCGGTGCCCTGTTCAGCGGTGCTTGAGGCGGCGGTGCCCTGTTCAGCGGTGCTTGCGGTGGCGGTGCCCTGTTCAGCGGTGCTTGGGGCGGCGGTCTCCATTGCAGGGACTCAGCTGCTGGCGGACCTTCATGGCCCAGTGGGGCTTTTGCTGGCGGTCCTTCATGGCCCAGCGGGGCTTGTGCTGGTGGTCCTTCATGGCCCAGCGGGGCTGGTGCTGGCGGTGGCCTCCTGGGCAGCTGGGCTGGTGCTGGCGGCGGCCAAGCGCTGATGAAGGAATGGTGCGACCAGCAAGCTATGCTGACTGGGTATCAGGAAGGTCAGACAATGTTAGTGCTAAAGCCTATTTGAGACAGTGATTTGGAGGACAAATGGTGTAGGCCACACAAGATGATTCAGAATATTTCTTAAGTTAACTGCTTGGTGGACACATGTGCCACAAGGGAACCCAAGAGGGTATTCCATGTGAACAGGCTAAAGCCTTACCTCTGGGGACATTAACAGTGAATGTCAGGACTATGGCAAGGGGAATTAAGGAAGACAGTAAGCCTCTTCCTGACTTGCTGCATAGTGACATGAAGGATGGAACTGTGGAAGGGATTCAGTTAGCCCCAGATTGAACAACTGAGCAGCAGAGGGAATGAAGAGAGGTGTTGGGAAGGTTTGACAACTTCTTCTCGCTGACTCCAGGGTGCATGATGTAGACACAGGAGACAGTCTGCCAGTGATGGGCAGGATGTACAGAATGTTTGACTGGGTTAAGGGATTAATTGAGGCAGAAGTTGCCAACATTTTGGAGCTGGAGATCATTGAGAGATCTCATGGTTTGTGGTCTAGTCCTGTGATTCTAGTACCAAAGCAAGTGTCTACTGACTTGTGGTTCTATGTGAACTACCAAGCCCTCAATGAGCTAACCAAAAATGATGGCCATCTAGTTCCCAGAGCAGATGAGCTTGTGGATTGGGTAAAGTACTTGAGCACCTTGGATTTGCTCAGAGGATATGGGAAGACTGCTTTGGCAACACATTTCAAGATGGAGACTGCATTCTGTATATGTAGGGGCTATTTAATTTCAAGGTGATGGGCTTTGGAAGAATGATCCTGCCAATTTCCAGCGCCTGGTGACAATGTTCCCTCTAATTTTTTTCCACTGTGTGCGGCAGTGTGTGGACTCTGTGCGCTGCAGCCAAGGATACGTGCACCAAGAAATTGACCATTCACGTGCGCGCAGCGCATAACTAGCCAAGATCTTTGGCATTAGCCTCTCCATACCACTAAAGCAAAAAAGGGATATCATTGCTCCATGCAATAGGGCATCAAGGCAGTTTTGTGACCTGGTTGCACACCCCAAGGACATGACCTGTTAAGTGCCACCTACACCCCAGTTAGAGAAAACAGAAATCAGGACGTTGAACCATTAAAAAAACTTTAATGAATACTTTCAGAGTGCTGCAGAGGACCCCGCACATCAAATACAGCCAGTTGTACAATTGGTTAACATTTACAGTTTGATGAACACACTGCTGATGAATGCCATGATGCCCCTGCCAAGATACAGGCTGAGAAATGTTCCTACCCCACCCATACACGGACTGTAGGAGAAGCCGCATCAGAGTTTAGACAAGTCAGGTGCCAACGTTAGATGTGTGACATGTTTGTTTTTCTCGCCGGTCCTTGCCATTTTTCCAGTGCTGATAAACTCGGTCTAAATCAACTTTCCCATTTGAGAGGTAAGCCTTTGTCCTCATCAGCATATCTAGGTGACTCTCCTCTAGTCTGTTTCTTAATTTGGACTTGATTGAGTTCATGAGGCTGAATCCTTGTTCGCAGTCTGCACTTGAAGCCTGGAAAGTTGCACAGATATCAACAAGCTGAGATACAACACTATACTGTGCAGCATTCCGCAGAGTGAAATTCACCATGTCTTGAAAAGTCCTAAACAATCCGTTTTTTATATGCGCTGCCACCACATATTTATAATCTCTGTACTGCCGAACAACATCACTAGGGGTGTCACAATCACCCAGGACCAAGACCTTATACTTCTCAACAAGTCTTTGTACATTCTCAGTCCCAAAATCAAACTGTGATTGTGTTGTTACTGAATGGAAATCAAAGCTTGTCCATTCCTTCAATTCATCTTCTGGGAACCTTATTTCCATGTGCTCACAAAGAAGTTTAATGAAAGATAACATCAGCTCACTATCATACTCTCGGTCCTCTCTGCACAAAGCCATCAGATCTCTTACTGTGTCGCTCCAAAAGACAGTTTCGCCCAAGTACTGTTCCTTTATTTGGGTAATTTTTGCTCTTGCAAACTGTACAGATTCAACGGTGGTCAAAGAGCTTTTCTGAAACAACTTGCACAAAGATGCAAGTTCACCCAGAATGTCATTTAGTGCTGCAAAGGAAATATGGTAGTTTGAATCCGATAGTTTTTTGTAGCAATATTTAGCAATTGGGTCATTCTCCTCAACTCTTTCATGATCAAAGTATTTGAGAGCAACCTCATAATTACGCAAAAGTGCACCAACAGCAAAATGCCTTGAAAGCCACCGCACCTCATTGAGTGGCCAGAAGGAGACCGCTTCACATTCAGTGACCAAAGCAATTTCGTCAAGCTTGGACTTTCTTAAAGGTGAGCGGGAGAACACAGTGTAGACAGTCCTCAGTAATGTTTCCATTTCCCTGATCATCGGCACTTTTTTCCAGGCATCATCAACTCCCAAATCTTCTCTGTGCGCAACACAGTGCTACTCAACTAGATGAGAAATGGATTGTTTGAGGCGGGTAGCAACACCATTGTTCTTTCCCAGCATCACTGATGCACCGTCTGATGTAAACATGACCATTTTCATAAGGTCCAGCTTATTGGCAGTGTAGAACTCTTTTACAGCTGTAGTGATAGCCTCCGCATTGCATGCACTCAGAGTTACAATTCCCCCAAACACTGTTTTGTGCTCTGTTGATGTTACAGATCGGAACTTGAAGTAGGGGATGAGCATTTTTGTACCTGAAATATCTGTGCTCTCATCAATTATCAATGTGTGATACCGAGCACTGCGAAGTTCTGCCATGAAGTCAGAGCGTATTATGCTGTTGATGGCCTCCAAAAACTCAAAGGCTTAGTTCTTGCTCCTCCAGCTGTCTGGTATCTTCACATACAATGCGACGTGGTCATGGATGTCTTGAACAGATAACATTGATGTGTTCATTTTGACTGCTAGCAACACATTGTTGATGAGAATCTTTATCTCTTCAAGCAGGGATCTTTGCCGTTCAACTACTTCTAGTCTGTTTGCTCTGTCACTGGCGGTTTCCGTTAGCATGGTGCGCACTCCAAAACCCAGCCTGGCAGCAGCACTTTTATTTCTCAGTATCACCAAAGCAGATTCATGAACTCTGCTACATAAATGGTGTTTCAAATAGTCCAGCTTCCAGCCATCACTCCATTTCTTCCCAGTAGAAAAGTCCCCTGCGATCTTTGCTTCTGCACATACTTTGCAAATCAGGCCTACTTCTGGATTGTATAGAAATAGCTCTCCCAGTTGTACGCAAACCTTGCTCCTGGACTTCTGTGTCTCAGTCTCCACAATTTCTTTCAGCCATTCTTCTTTGAACACAAGACAGCATTTCTTCCTTTGTGGGGAAGCACTGCTCTCTGATGAAGTCACAGCTTTGCGCTTGAACATTTTGGTGGCAATCAGTCTGAGCCTACTGTGCCGCAAATCCTGCAAAAAAAAAAGGACATTAATTAAAGTGAGGAACATTATTTAAAGTTGTTTTTTATGCTATTGAATGCAATCTACCAGACAAGACTGAGCTATCTCTTGGAAAATGCAGCAGCAATTACCTGGGCCTTTCTGTTTGATCTCACACCTGCCTGTAGATGTAACACTGTCTAAGATGTCTGCAATAGAAGAAAAAACATGGTTACAGCACATGCTTGTGTTCAAGATGTACTGCAAGGAAAAACTACTAAATATTTACCTGGTCTTTCTGCTTGTAGTCACGTCTGCCTTTTCTAACCAATGTTAGAACAGTCTAAGAAGCCTGCAAAAGAACAAAAAAAAGGGTTTAAGAATGTTTTCATTTTGTAATGTACTAGGTGCATCACAAGTGAAATCTACCAAATAATGACCAGTACTGTCTGAGATGCCTGCAGCAAAAGAAAAGATGGTTAACAGTTGGTTACATCATGTTGTCATATTATAATGTGCCAGGTGACCCAGATGGGGTACCTACCAAATAATTACCTGGTCCTTATGCTTCTACACATGTCGGTCCATTCAAATCTTTAACTTGCTCGGTCCGACAAACCTGTAATAGAAGCAAAGGTGTGGATCATGAACGGGATTTATGTAGAGACCCTTAATCCCACCTGGAACGTCTACAGATTTACCTGGTCTTCCTTGGTACTCACGCCTGCCTGTTCAAATGCAAATGGTGACTGGCTGTAATTGGAAAGAAGATATTTAGCTTAGGCTATAGGAGTTACAAAAACATTATGCATGACAGTTCCAGAGCAATTGAGTAGTTACCTGGGCTTTCAGTTTAGATGAACTCTGGTTCCATATTATTGTCTGTTTGGAAACCTACATCATGCGTTAGCCCTTCGATGATGCGGCCTTTACAGGCCTCAAGTTATCTGCTCAGCCACTCGCTATGACTAATCGGATTTATAAGGGTGAGCCATTTTTAGGCCTACAGGCTCGTTCTGGCAAACGGACAAAAAAGAGTGTTCTGTCCATTCAGACGGTGAATGAGCAATGAAGGTGCCTTTACGTCTTGTTGTTGTCTTGTCACATTTGCTGTGCATGATGCATGGAGCGACGTTGCAAGAGCGTTGCAATGTGCGCGCTTGCCAAAGGGGCCTGCGCGATGGGGGAAGGAAAGGTGCGCGCGCGCCTTACAGGGAACATTGCCCGCGGCCTTTAAACGCTGTTTTCATTGACTTCAATCCAGATTCAAATATGAGCATTTTCTGCAATAGGAGAGCACGACTATCGCTCTAAAAGGCTTATTTGAGCTGAGAAAGTGATAATGCATATAAACAACTATGAAGTATGACAATGATGGAAAAGTTGATAACAGCACATTTCCTACTGTTCTGAAGCATTTCCTAGCTCATTAACCATACATTTTCAACATAAATATCACTTGCTCGCTTGTATGCTAAAGTATGCCAAATGATGTTTAAAACACTCCCCGTGGCCTTTAAACGCTGTTTTCATTGACTTCAATCCAGATTCAAATATGAGCATTTTCTGCACTAGGAGAGCACGACTATCGCTTTAAAAGGCTTATTTGAGCTGAGAAAGTGATAATGCATATAAACAACTATGAAGTATGACAATGATGGAAAAGTTGATAACAGCACATTTTCTACTGTTCTGAAGCATTTTGTAGCTCATTAACCATTAATTTCCAAGACAAATATCACTTGCTCGCTTGTATGCTAAAGTACGCCAAATGATGTTTAAAACACTCCCCGCGGCCTTTAAACGCTGTTTTCATTGACTTCAATCCATATTCAAATATATGCATTTTCTGCAATAGGAGAGCACGACTATCGCTCTAAAAGGCTTATTTGAGCTGAGAAAGTGATAATGCATATAAACAACTATGAAGTATGACAATGATGGGAAAGTTGATAACAGCACATTTTCTACTGTTGTGAAGCATTTCCTAGCTCATTAACCATTAATTTTCAACATAAATATCACTTGCTCGCATATATGCTAAAGTACGCCAAATGATGTTTAAAACATTCCCCGTGGCATTTTAACGCTGTTTTCATTGACTTCAATCCAGATTCAAATATGAGCATTTTCTGCAATAAAAGAGCACGGCTATCGCTCTAAAAGGCTTATTTGAGCTGAGAAAGTGATAATGCATATAAACAACTATGAAGTATGACAATGATGGAAAAGTTGGTAACAGCACATTTTCTACTGTTCTGAAGCAAACCTGCGACCTGAAGATGTCCTTCCTGCTCGGCGGCAAAGAGTGACCCTGTCCTTGCGCTGTGTCTGTTTTGTAGACGCAGCGCTGATGTCCTCTCTGCCGCACGATGCAGGGAGCGACGTTGCAAGAACGTGCGCGCTTGCCAAAGGGGCCTGCGCGATGGGTGGAAGGAACATTGCCTGGTGAACCATGTCCTCCCGGCGGCGGTGGTAAGACCGCCAACAGGCCGGCGGTAAAAAAAATTGCAATTACGACTGTGGCGGAAACCGCCAACACGGACAGGCACTTTAATACTCCGATCGCGACGGCGGTACAAACAAACAGCGTGGCGGTCACCGCCAACAGACAGGCGGGAGACAATGTACCGCCCACATTATTATGACAGGCCAATCAGCCACCTTTTCCGGGGCGGATTCACTGCGGATAAAAACACGGCGGAAACACGAATTCCGAAGGGAAAACGCTCACCTCTACACACCCCATGAGGAACGAGGACACCATGGACCTGGAACTCCAAATTCTACCTGCAATAGTATTCCTGCTCCTCTACCAGGAGCACAAACGCCAGCGGCAAAGACCACGGTGAGTACTGCACCTACAACACAGGGGAGAGGGGGAGGCAAAAAACAGGGACACACACACACGCAACACCCCCACACACTATAACACACATACTAATACATATTAATACATCACAGTTACACCCCCAGACCCCCCGTAAGAATGCAAAGACAATAGAAAATGAGTGTAACCATTGTAATATATTAAAATCAAGTACGCTAAAATATATATATACACCATTTACAACATATATACCAAGCATAGTAGTCCAGGTAGTGCTCCAATTAAGTCCGTGGAACACTGGGCCCACGCGGTCTGGGCGAGGCCCACACAAGATCCCCGACCATGACAGAGAGAACACTGCAGGGGCATCAGAGAGCAACTAAACAGGCACCTCAGGGGGAGAGAAAGGGGGGGCACCTCAGCCGGTTGAGTGCACGACGCCAAATCCACGAGAGGGCCACATGCCCACTGTTCAATCCTGGGGAGTGCAAAGCCACAGTCTCTCAAGTCTCACAAGTGGGTGGCTTGCCCACTGTTCCATCCTGGGGAGTGCAAAGCCACATTCTCTCAAGTCTCTACAGTGGGTGGCTTGCCCACTGCATTATCCTGGGGAGTGCAAAGCCACAGTCTCTCAAGTGAATAACAGTCTCCACTGGTTCTGGAGGGGGCATGGTGCCCAGAGTGCTTCATCCTACTAAGGACAGAGGTAGTGGATGGATCTCTCCACTGGTTCTGGAGGGGCATGGTGCCCAGAGTGCTTAATTCTGCCAAGGACTGAGGTAGTGGATGGATCTCTCCACTGGTTCTGGAGGGGGCCTTGTGCCCAGAGTGCTTCATCCTGCCAAGGACAGGGGTAGTGGAAATGATTATCCACTGGTTCTGGAGGGGGCATGGTGCCCAGAGTGCTTCATCCTGCTAAGGACAGAGGTAGTGGATGTGATTCTCCACTGGTTCTGGAGGGGGCCTTGTGCCCAGAGTGCTTCATCCTGCTAAGGACAGAGGTAGTGGATGTGATTCACCACTGGTTCTGGAGGGGGCCTTGTGCCCAGAGTGCTTCATCCTGCCAAGGACAGAGGTAGTGAATGTGATTATCCACTGGTTCTGGAGGGGGCATGGTGCCCAGAGTGCTTCATCCTGCTAAGGACAGAGGTAGTGGATGGATCTCTCCACTGGTTCTGGAGAGGGCCTTGTGCCCAGAGTGCTTCATCCTGCCAAGGACAGAGGTAGTGGATGTGATTATCCACCGGTTCTGGAGGGGGCATGGTGCCCAGAGTGCTTCATCCTGCTAAGGACAGAGGTAGTGGATGTGATTCTCCACTGATTCTGGAGGGGGCCTTGTGCCAGAGTGCTTCATCCTGCCAAGGACAGAGGTAGTGGATGTGATTCTCCACTGGTTCTGGAGAGGGCAGTGTGCCCAGAGTGCTTCATTCTCCCCGTGATGGACTCAGTAGCGTCAGTGCCCTTGGCGCTCATGGGCCAGCGGTGTTTGAGACGGCGGTGCCCTGTTCAGCGGTGCATGAGACGGCAGTGCCCTGTTCAGCGGTGCATGAGACGGTGGTGCCCTGTTCAGCGGTGCTTGAAACGGTGGTGCCCTGTTCAGCGGTGCATGAGACGGCGGTGCCCTGTTCAGCGGTGCGTGAGACGGCGGTGCCCTGTTCAGCGGTGCTTGAGACGGTGGTGCCCTGTTCAGCGGTGCATGAGACGGCGGTGCCCTGTTCAGCGGTGCATGAGATGGCGGTGCCCTGTTCAGCGGTGCTTGAGGCGGCGGTGCCCTGTTCAGCGGTGCTTGCGGTGGCGGTGCCCTGTTCAGCGGTGCTTGGGGCGGCGGTCTCCATTGCAGGGACTCAGCTGCTGGCGGACCTTCATGGCCCAGTGGGGCTTTTGCTGGCGGTCCTTCATGGCCCAGCGGGGCTTGTGCTGGCGGTCCTTCATGGCCCAGCGGGGCTGGTGCTGGCGGTGGCCTCCTGGGCAGCTGGGCTGATGCTGGCGGCGGCCTCCTGGGCAGCGGGGATGATGGAGGTCTTTTCCGCTGTGCTGCTCTTCCCAGACGTTCCGGGTTTCTTGTGGCCCTTCCCCACCTTGGAAGGTGTCACAGCTGACTCCACACTCCCACGGGACCCACCGGGCCCCCTGGGAGCGACTTTGGTGGCTGGAGTCTTCCCCCTCTCCCGCCGGGCACTGGCAAACTTCTGATGCTTCACAGGTGGGGGACTGTCTGTGCTCTGGCTCCGTGCCACACTGGCTGCCCTGGTCCCAGAGATGTTGTGGCTGAGGTGCTAGTTCTGGACCTAGGAGACGGACGGGGTGGGGGAGGTGTGGGAAAGAGGTCAAGGTTTGACAGGAAGTTTTTTAGACACACTGAGACGGGTAGCTGGAGGGGGTTTGGGAGTGGAGGAAGAGGTTGTGGTTGTAGGAGGTGTTCGTTTGCTGACTTTGGGTGAAGGTGCATGCGCTTTAGGCTGTCGTGAGGTGGATGGCTGTTGGTTGGGTGTGTGCCTGCGTTTGTGTATCTTGGGAGGGGGCGTCACAGACACACTGGGAGAGGACACAGGGGACGTGTGAATGGTAGTGGGGGTGGTGACTGCATGTGAGCGGGGTGTGGTGGTGGGTGTGCTGGAGAGGGAAGTAGTGGCTGTAGAGGTAGTGCATGCAGGTGTGTGAGTGTAGACGAGACTGGGAGGGAGGAGGGAGACGAGGAGGAGGGGGACACAGTGGAGGCAGTGGATGTTGGTATGTCTGCATGTGTGTGATGTTTGCGTGAGTGCCTGTGGGATGTGTGGTGCTTATGTTTGCCTGAGCTTCCCTTGTGTGTTGACCTTTGTGCATGCTTGTCCGTAGGTGTACTTGGGATAGGCTGAGGTACAGGTGATTGGGTCTGGGTGGAGGAAGTTGGAGGGGGGAGGCTAGACACAGGGACAATGGCTGCCATCAGTGCTGAGGCTAGAGTCTGAAAAGCTCGCTGAAGGGCCGCCTGACCAGAATGAATGCCCTCTAGGAATGCATTTGTTTGTTGCAACTGCCTTTCTACACCCTGGATGGCATTCAAAATGGTAGACTGCCCAACAGTGAGGGACCTGAGGACGTCAATGGCCTCCTCACTGAGGGCAGCAGGGGTGACTGGGGCAGCTGTCTGAGGTGCCTTGGGGCAAAGGTGATGCCCACCCTCCGGGGTGAGCGGGCACGGGGCGAAGGCTGAGGGGCTACTGGGAGGGCGGTGCTGGAAGGGGGGGTGGCAGCTGTACCTGTAGATGGGGGTGGCACAGATGTTGCCACCACCACAAGGGAGCTCCCATCAGAGGAAGAGTCTGTGTCACTGGTCTCAGCTCCTGTCCCCGCCGTGGAGCTCCCCTCGCCCTCCATCCCACTGGTGAAGTCCGATCCACATGGCCATGTGGGATGCAGCCCCCTGGTGCTCCGGTGCCACTGCTCCTCTGTCTGATGATGCTAATGCACACAAGAACAGGGAGACCACCAAAAGGGGGGATGACAGAAGAAAGACATGTTGAGTGCATGCATTATCGCTACCGTTGGCGGACATGACAGACACAGAAGCCCCCTGCAGTACGCCGAGGTCTTCGACTCCACTGTTCAATTCCTGGGAAATGGCCTACTAAGCTATGGACGACATCTGCACACATAGATGACACAGGGGCAAGACTAGGTGTAATTGTCACTCAACAGAGGTGGGGTGCCACATGGCCTGCCTTACGGAGGGACCTTGCCTACGGAACTCGCCCTGGACTAGGGAAACCCACAGCCCACCTCCCCCGCCCAGACCCCTCCACTGCTCGCAAAGTCAGCAGAATGCAAGTGTACTCACCCCCTTGTGGCTGCTGTGATGCCCTCAAGCACCCATCCAACTCCGGGTACACCACCGCCAGGATCCTGAACATCAGGGAGATCATGGTGCGATGGGCACCCCTCCCATGTTGGGAGGCCATCTCCAGCTGAGCCTCCGCCATCTTCTTGCTCCAGCGGTGAATGTCCTCCCATCTTTTCCGGCAGTGGGTGCTCCGTCTGTGGTAGACCCCCAGGGTCCGGACATCCTTGGCGATGGCACGCCAAATATGTTTTTTCTAGTGGGCGCTGACCTACATGATTTGTACAGGGGAAGAAGAAAGTTATTACCAACTGCACCGTCAAAGTGATTGGCCCCCATCCCTACCCTTGCCATGTGGCACATGCACTCACCGTTGTTTCATGCACGCCGCACTCTCTGCCTTCCTTCTTACATCCACCCCTCTCCACACAGGCATAGCCCATACATCATGCCCCCAGTGTACTTACCTGTTTGTCTGGAGGACCGTAGAGTAGCGTGTACTGGGTAGGACCCCGTCCACGAGTTTCTCCAACTCCTCTGATGTGAAGGCAGGGGCCCTTTCCCCAGACACTCGAGCCAGTGTTTCTTCTAGACCGAGGTCAAAGCAGCACTTGCAGTGTAGGTCCTCTCCTGTCGAAGATCAGGTATCGAGTGATTGAAGTAATAGAAAATGGCGGTCACGTCCGCAGCGGTGCGTAACGTCACCGTCGGCGTACATCGTCATTGGCTCCTGGGACCCATAGGGTCCAATGTTAACCAATGCAGCATTGCACCGCGGTCTTCGACCGCCTACTGCAACGGTGTACAACCCCAGCGCAGTTACCTCACATCCCATTGTCCCACTTTAGAGGAGAGGCAGCCGCCATTTCAGGGGCCCACATGGCTTCATTTTCAACTGCATTACACATACCTAGGCCTAGACTCAACACACATACAGGCCACTTTTGGAGTATGATTGGTGTTCTGTGTAAGCTGTGGGTACGTACCTCTGAGTTGTTTGACTCTGTGCTCGCTGTTGTCCTTCATAGGCACCGTCCGCTGGGACATGTGAGGAGATGGCGGCATCCTCCTGTGTACCGACCGTTGGTGGACCTGTCGACAATGGAGGAAAGACATGTGATAATCACATACAGGCTTGACCGTGCCACAATCCAGGAACTGTGCAGCCAGGTGGAGCCAGACCTGATGTCAGCTATCCGCCATCCCACAGGAATCCCCCCTCAAGTGCAAGTGCCGTCAGTGCTCCATTTCCTTGCAAGTGGGTCATTTCAAACAACAGTGGCCATAGCATCAGGGATGTCCCAGCCTATGTTTTCCAACATGTTGTCCAGAGTGTTGTCTGCCCTGCTGAAACACATGCGGAGCTACATCGTTTTCCCTCAGGTGGAGGATTTGCCTACAGTGAAAGGTGATTTCTATGCCCTGGGACATATCCCAAATATCATAGGTGCCATTGATGGGACCCATGTGGCTTTGGTCTCCCCCAAAGGAGTGAACAGGTGTACAGAAACCGGAAGAGTTATCATTTGATGAATGTACAGATGGTATGTTTGGCAGACCAGTACATCTCCCATGTGAATGCCATGTTCCCTGGCTCAGTGCATGGCGCTTACATACTGCGGAATGGCAGCATCCCTTATGTGATGGGTCAACTCCAGAGGCACCGTGTGTGGCTATTAGGTGAGCACCTGGAAGCTAGTCAGTGGGAATGGTTGTCTGGGTCTGGGGATATCCCTCCAGGTTATTGTGTGTCTAACAGTTATCCCTCGCCATTTGCAGGTGACTCTGGTTACCCCAACCTGTCATGGCTACTGACCCCAGTGAGGAATCCCAGGACAAGGGCAGAGGAACGCTACAATGAGGCCCATGGGCGAACTAGGAGGGTGATCGAGCGGACCTTCGGCCCCCTGAAGGCCAGGTTCAGGTGCCTCCATCTGACAGGTGGATCCCTATTCTACTCACCAAAGAAGGTGTGCCAGATCATCGTGGCCTGCTCTATGCTTCACAACTTGGCTTTGCGATGACAGGTGCCCTTTCTGCAGGAGGATGGTCCAGATGGCGGTGTTGTTGCAGCTGTGGAGCCTGTGGACAGTGAAGACGAGGAAGCAGAGGAAGAAGACATGGACAACAGGGACTCAGTGATCCAGAAATATTTCCAGTGAAACACAGGTAAGGATACAAACCTGCCTACTACATGTACTTAAACACTACTGCCTCTCTGCTGTTTGTCTTTTTCACCCAGTGTATGGTCACTGAGTTATCACTTTCCCTTACGATTTCACAGATCTGGGTCCCACAGTGGGACATCTGCTTTGATTCCTCATGGACTAGAGCTGTGTGACATAGGTATGTTGACATTACAAATGAAAGAGCTTTTTGCCACAGTTATTGCTAATACAGAATTCCGAAATCACAGACAGACTCCAGATTGTTTTGTGCTTTAAGGGTGTTTATTTTAGTGCTCAAAATTGGAGGGGGTAGCAAAATGGTGAGGGGTGATGGCAGAGGAATGTCCAAGGCAGAGTCCAGTCTATTAGTCTCACAGGTGCTTTGCCCAAATGGGCATAGGAAGTGGAGCTAGGGCAGTTTAAGTATGGACAGGGTGACAAAGTGGGACAGTAGGATGACAATCAGAGTGGTCTCATTTCTTGGCGGGGGTCTTGGCATTGTTCTCTGTCTTTGTCCTGTATCTCAGGGACCGTTTGCGAGGTGGTTCTCCCTCTGCAGGGGGTGGGGTGCTGGTGTGGTGGTCCTGTGGCGGTGCCTCCTGTCCACTAGCGCTGGCGGAGGTGGTGGGCAGTTCATTGTCCATGCTAGTGTCCCCCGTAGGTCGTTCCACCTCTTCCTGATATCATCCTGATTTCTTGGGTGCTGTCCCACTGCGTTGATCCTGTCCACTATTCTTCGCCATAGCTCCATCTTCCTTGCAATTGAGGTGTGCTGCACCTGTGATCCGAATAGCTGTGGCTCTACCCGGACGATTTCCTCCACCATGACCCTGAGCTCCTCCTCCGAGAACCTGGGGTGTCTTTGCCGTGCCATGGGGTGGTGTAGGTGATGTGTGGGGTGGTGTGTGGGGTGATAAGTGTGCTGATATGTAGTGGGGTGTTGTGTGAGGTACATGGAAGTTATGTGGGTGATGGTGTTGTGTGCCTGTGGATGCTAGTGTTGTTGCTGGTGGTGTCCCTCTCTGGCTTTTGTTCGTGATTTGTGGTTGTCAGGGTTTGTGGGTGATGTGGGTGTGTTTTTTATATTGTATTGGGTGTGTGGGAGTGGTGTGTGTATGTGTATCAGGTGTGTGTATTTGGAATTGTCCAATGTGGCTGTATTTTGTAAGAGTGTGTGTATTTTGAGCGCGGCGGTGCGTACCGCCAATGGAATACTGCGGTTGAAAGACCGCCGCGTGGATTCGTGGGTCGTGATAGTGTTGGCGTATTTCTGTTGGCGTGATGGTGGAGGTTTTGTTATCGCCAGTTTATCACTGACCTTTGGTGTGGCGGACTTGTGTGGGTGTCTAGATTTTGGCGGATTTCGAACTGTGGGTCATAATGGCTGTAGCGGAATTCCGCGGCTGCGGCGGTGTGTTGGCGGTCTTCTGCACGGCGGTAAGTGGCTTTTACCGCCAATGTCATAATGAGCGCCATTGTGTTAAGTGAATTTGGGAAGGTGTCAGATTTGCAAGACCATGAGGCCAAATCTTGTACTTTTTCAAACACGGCCAGTGATAATGGAAGTGCAACTCCCTACATCCTGCAAGGATTTCATATGGGAACCAACCATATTCAAATATTTCAGTGTGAAGATTTAGCACACAGACTGCAACGTAATAGATGGTAATGTCAGGTCTAAGATGGGATAGTGGGAAGAACTGCCATATCTAAGATAGTGATGCTCCTGTGTCTGTTATCTTACATTGTTAATTTACCTGGATTCCATCCTACTAGATCTAAGATGGAACACCAGTAGATATGAGGTAGAACTGAGCCTAGGCATTGCTGACTTTGCGTTGTATTACTTTGCAGCACAGCTTCATTGGTTGGTCGGATGGCACAAGGCAGGTCAAGGGGTGGGAGAGGAATCTTATCAGAGAGGAAATTCCAAAGACTGTCTGACCAGACAATTTTTTTACTTCAGAAAACAGGGAACAGACTGCTCAGTTATTTAAAAAGGTTGGGCACAATGCCTAAGACTGACTTATTCAAAGGAAGCATCAGCCCCTAGTGTTCCACTTCAGTCGTTACCTGACTATTAGGATGGATCCTGACATCTATACATTTGTTTAAGCAGAGGTATCAGGATATTAGTTGAATTGTATGAATCAAGGGAATATTATACCCTTTCCAGAACTTCTCCACAATCAATAGTTTCTACTGGGATAATTTGTATTCTGTTGGTCATAGTTAAAAATCTGGCAATCACTTGATTTAAGAAATTGGGTTGTTGGTTTACTGGGGTGTGAGCCCTGGTCAGGCAACAGTCACAATCCCTTGTAGGGTGAACCACAAAAAGTAATTACATTAACCTGTGCTTAACCTTAGGTAGCTTAGCACAAAAAGCAGTCAGTCTTAACTTAGAGGCAATTTATAAAGTGTTTCTGCAGCACACAAACACTAATAAAGTGAAACCACAACACAAGAAAAATCCCAAAATAATTTAGAAAAATAGATTCAATTTTAATAAATGATTTGACAGCAAAATGACAAACATCCAATCAGTTATACCAGAGTTATGAATTTTTAAAGTGTAAGATTCAAATAGCATCTAAAATATAAAAGCACCAAACTCAGACATCCGATTGCGTTAGACCGGGGCAAAGTCAAAGGTTAAGGCCAACTGCAATGGAGCACTGTTCGGATACAAGGAGTGGATTGGGGCCAGTCAGCACTTACCTTTGGACTTAGAAACATTTAGAAGAAAAAATGTCTGAGAAGGTAGAAGTTCAGTGGGGCAAGGCTGTAGGAGTGTCTGGGGAGGGAGCTTCATCATCAGATAGTCGTGGAGTAAAGCCACAGTGAAGATTTTTATCCTTCAAGCTTAGTCATCTGGATGGAAGACAAGAATCTCCAGCGGGACGAAGCAGAAGGCTGTAGCTAAAAATAGTTCCATGAGGTCGGATACCACTTTGGTGAAGGATCGCTGAAACCGTTTTGCTGCTGTGGAAAAGAACATAGCGGGAGAAGTCGCAAAGTCAATCCGACCAGTGATGCAAGCAGGTTGATCCTAGTCTCCTCCTGGTTCTCAGAGCACTTTCTGGCCAAAGTTTGTCTAAGTCCTCAGTTCTGGAAAATGAAATGGCACCTTTATCACCACAACCAAGGGTCCAGAAAAGGGTGGAGACCTCTTGGGGGTTCAGGACTCACTCAGGTTGGATCCAGTTGCGTGTTCAAGATGGTGGGAGTCTGTTATGTTCCTCTGGTTATGAACAGGAGGACAGCTTACTAGCCCTTGGAGTTACTTTTGAAAGTCCTGGGTGCAGGTGAAGATGTAAAGCTTAACAACAAGACTGGCCTCTGGGGCTTCAATGCAGGCTCCATGCTGCAAAGCAGTCCTTTGTGGTACTGCAGCAGTCTGGTAGAGTGCACAGCAGGTCAAACCCGCAGGCAATCCTCTGAGAGTCCTTCAGCAGGTCAGGTAAAGGAAATGAAGTGTTGGTATGAGAGCCCTGTTTTTATACCCTGGTGCCCTGCTCCAAGAAGATGGGAGAAATTTCTGGAATAGTGCTTTGCGGTTCTGGGAGTTTCCTGCCTCCCTGACCCTGGCTCCAAGCTAGCTGCACTGACGTTAGAGGGTTGCTAAGCCTATTGTGAGGAGACAGGACACAGCCTCTTCAGGTGCAAGTGAGACTGGCTGTGCTCGGTTCACCCGCTCCCCCCATCCTGCCAGTTGATGGGCCTTTCAGGCTCTGCTATTCCCACTAATATATGACTGTCTTGGAGGAATACACAAAGTCCTAACTGTCAGTTACACCCAGACACGTGACCTTAGACAGGCTGTAGTCTCAAAGGGCAGGAAAATGCTAACTTTCTAAAAGTGGCATTTTCAAAATTGTAAAGATAAATCCGAATTTATCAGTAAAGAGGATTTATTATTATCATTAGGTACCAAACATTACATAGCTACCTGCTCTCTCGCAGTGACTACAGCTTATTAAATATAATAAGGAATCCCCAATGTCATCCTATGAGAAGGGTGGGCCTCACAGCAATGGAAAATGAATTTGGGACTTTTTGCTACCAGGACATGTAAAACTTAAAAGCACATGTCCTACCTTTTAATAACACAGCACCTTGACCTATTGGCTACCTAATGCATTCCTCAGGCGTGACATAAATAAGTTTAAAGCTTGACAAGGGGGTTTAAATGCCAAGTTGACATGGCAGTGTAATGCTGCTTACAAGCTGCAATGGCAGGCGTGGGACAAGTTTTAGAGGGCTACTTAGGTGTGGGGCACAATAGGTGCTGTAGGCCCACTGGTAGCATGTTATTTACAGGCTCCTGGTAAATGGGTACACCACTCTACAAGGGACTTACAAGTAAATTAAATTTGTGAATTGGGTATAAACCAACTGAACCTTGTTTTAGGTAGAGAGCACAAGCACTTTAGCACTGGGTAGCAGTAGTAAAGTGCACAGAGCCCTAAGGCCAACAAGAGCAAAAAGCCAGCAAAAATAGGAGAAGGAAGGCAAAAGGTTTGGGGGCGACCCTGTAGAAAGGGCCATTTCCAATACTTGGAAACAGAAAGACTAAGGACTGTTCTCTCATGGTTAGTTCAACTTCTATCTACCCTAGGAGAGGGAAAGAAAGTGGCAGCCTTGTTATACAAAGCACTTATATAGGGGTTGAAGGGATTCCTTGAGGGATTTATGGAACTATGGATTACATATGTGAGCATGGATGTTAGCGAGGCAAACTGAAACCCAATCCTGAGTCTTATGCCCAAACTGTTCAGGAATGTTTTCCTCAAACTCATAGGGCCTGATTCACAAAGGTAAACTTACACTTGTGTAAGTTTAAGATTGTTTGCTATTCACAAAAGTATTTTAGGATCAAATCTGTTTATTGTTTTTAAAAGTATAAACATACAAAACACAGCTCATCGCGGGACATAAGATGAAATGTATCAGCACAGTAGCAATTTCGTATCTTCATACAAAGGTCCCTCTCGTGAATCCCAAGACCATGCCCAGAGGAACCACCCAGCCAGTCCTCTCCTTGCTGAGTCATGTGCCCACTGGCAGTGTCCAATAGTCTTCCAAGGTGCCAGTCCGCAGATGAGAACCACATAAACATATAAATGAAAACACATCAACAATGCTTCCCTCCGGGAAACCATGTCATCCTCCTGTCGCTCCACTCCTTTATCCCTTGCATCGTCCAAGCTCAGCTCCCCCCCCTACAACCTCCCCCACAGCACTCTAATTCAAATCAGCCTCAAGACTCTCAGATAGGTCGGGCATGTCAGCTCAGTAAATTCTGCGCAAAGAATCCAAAGGAACGGCTTCCACAAGGCGCCCAGATCTATCCGCTGCTGGGAGGCTAGTGTAAGTTTCTCCATAGCAAGGATAAACCACAGCTTCTGGAGCCATGAGATAAGCGTCGGGACCCTATCTGTACCCCAGAGAACTAGAATCAGTTGCAGTTAGGTGCTAGGGCCATCTGCCTCCCTTTTAGAGATCTTAAAGGAAAAGTAAGGGGGTTGGGCGGCCCCAATAAAATGTACGATGGGAGTTTCGGGATATTAACCTGGAACGCTGAATCAATATCATCTATGATGTTTTCCCATTAACGATGTAGCTTGGGGCAATGCCAAAGCAAATGCACAAGTGTGCCTGTAGCTCCACACCCCCTCCAGCAAAGGTCCGACTTATCATGGTCCCATGCATGCAACCGCGCTGGAGTGTAGTACCAGTATGAAGCGACTTTATATGATGTCTCTGTCCCTGCTGCATTATATGCTGTGTGGTGTATTCTATAGACTATGTTGTCCCATTCCTCATCCGAGAGTTCTCTCTCCAGCTCCCTCTCCCATCTCAAGTGACCCTTTGACTTAGGCGGGCGGCTTTCCCCTTGCAGAAGCCGATAAAGTTTGAGATAATTCGCTTATCATCCTTCTTTAGGAACAGCCATTTCTCAAATGGCGTAAGAGGCCTATCTATTAGAGCTCTGTTCGCCGGCAAGAGAGCCAAGTGCCGAACCTGGTAATACATCAGCCTATCCGCCTCCACTAAGCCATAGGCCTCTCTCATCTGGTCAAAGGACAACACACCTTGTTCATCGAAAAGACTTCCCACCCTCCTACAGCCCCCTTCGTACCAGCGTCTCAGGCCTTCCAGACGGAGTCCAGGCTCGAAGTCAGGGTTCGCGCCTACGGGGGTCATCGGGGACTGGAAAGAAGTCAGCCCTAAACGGCAAGACACTGCATCCCATACGCGTAACGTTGTTCCGGTAATCGGGGAAGAATAAAGACCTCCAGCCCTATGCCAGCACCGAAGCCAAGGCTCCTTCCATATATGAGAGCCCGCCACCGCCTGGTCCATAAAACACCAGTGTTTCTCCGTGAGCGGGCGACTCCACTCCACAAGAAAGCGCAGCTGTGCTGCCTGGAAATATCTCAGAAGACACGGAATCGCCAGTCCCCCACTGCTCTTGGGGCAATTTAAAACCTGCTGCGGTAGACGCGCTGGTCGACCCTCCCATATAAATCTCAGGACCGCCGATTGTAGAGTGGCAATCGTCCGGGGAGATGGGGTTAATGGGAGCACCTGAAACATATACAATATTTGCGGCAAGACTGTCATCTTGACTGCAGCCACCCTACCCAGCCAAGACAGCTTATGTCTCCCCCACAACTCCAGGTCCGCTGTATATCGCGAACCAGCTTCGTGTAGTTCAGGCTCGCCGTTTTTGCGGCAGACGTCGCCAACTCAACCCCAAGATAGGAAAGACGCGAGGACGACCAAATAAAGGAATATCAAGCTCTCAAATCCTCCGCGTGATCAGAGCTCAAAGACAGACTAAGGACCTGAGACTTCTGCATGTTCACTTTAAATCCCGAAACCTGGCTAAACTCAACTAGTATCTCCATAAGCGCAGGCAAAGAGGTCGCGGGCTCCGCAAGTGTAAGAATCACATCATCTGCATACAGGGTAATAAGATGGTGGTCTCCGCCAAATTTCACACTGGAAACCAAGGGGCTGTCCCGCAAGCGCTGCGCAAGGGGCTTCATATATAGCGCAAACAAAAGGGGGGAAAGCGGGCATCCCTGTCTGGTCCCGCGCCCAACTGGAAACGGCATAGAGAGCACTCCATTAACTCGAACCGCCGCTCTAGGGGACCGATAGACCCATTGGATCCAAGATCTAAAGCCCGGGCCCAGACCGAAGCGCTCCAGGACCCGGAAGAGGTATGGCCATAGAACCCTATTGAACGCCTTTTCAGCATCGATAGAGAGGAAAAGCACCTCTCTACGAGATCTGTCAATTTTATCTAGCATATGCAGAAGTCGCTTCGTGTTATCGCCACATTGTCGATTTGGAATAAAACCTGACTGATCCGGATCAATAAAACCCAGCATATAAGAATTGAGGCGGTAGGCAAGAATCCCCGTGAATAGTTTGGCATCTACATTCAGAAGCGAAATCGGCCTATATGAAGCACACTCCTCTGGGTCCTTGCCCGATTTATGTATAACAGCAATGGTAGCGTCCAGCATACTCGGCGTCAGGGTTCCCGTCGTCCGAAAGGAATTAAAAATCCTCACTAGAAGCGGGGCGAGCGCCACACAAAAGGTCTTATAAAACAATGCTGTGAACCCGTCCGGCCGGGGGACTTCCCACTCTTTAGTCGGGAAATCGCCAAAATAACTTCTTCTGGCCTTAGCTGCTGGTCTAACAGGGACGCCTCCCTCTCACCAAGAGGAGTGATTGCTATGCCCTCTAGATAAGAATCCAGGGTCGCGTCGTTCAGCTCATCCGCCGCGTATAAACCCCGGTAAAACCCAGCAAATGCCTCAGCAATCTGATCACTCGTGCGGGCCTCTTCACGGGAAGGAGAACAAATCAGTTTAACCGCCAACGCCGCATGCTGCGCTCGCAACCGATGCGCCAATAGCTTTCCGCATCTATTGCTCTCAATATAGTATTTGTGCTTAAGTCATACTACCGCATACTCCGCCCTATCCCAGTCCAGTCGCTTTAGCTGTTGCCTTGCCTTCTCTAACTCTCGCCAGATTCTAGGCGCGCCAGTGGATTTATGGGAACGCTCCAGGACAGCTACCCTCTGCTCTAACTTCTCCCTCACCTCTGTCCTTGCACTATTTTCCCTCGCAGACAACGCCATCACCTCACCCGCACTACTGCCTTTAACGCCTCCCACACAGTCTCCACGGAAGTGCTGCCATCGTCATTAAAGCTAATATAATCCATAATCGCATGACGGAGCGACTCCACAGCTGTCTCACTCTGAAGCAAGGAGTCCCTAAAGCGCCAGCTCGGGGTGCCAAACGCGACCTATCTCTATGGCACATTCAACAGTGATAGGGGCATGATCAGTCAAGGCTCTGCGCTCAATCGTAGCCTCCCTAACCCGGGGCATAAACTCGTGTGAAGCCAGAAAAAGATTGAGCAGTGCATAAGTCTTGGTCGCCGCTGAATAGAAGGAATAATCTCGGAGTGTGGGATGCGACTTCCTCCACACATCCACCAACCCACACTCAGCTAACCATTGACGCCCCATCTCCGACAATGCCCCAGTCTGCCCAAATCGTTGGCCCGAGCGGTCAAGCTCGTTGTCCATCACCAGATTAAAATCTCCCCCTACCAGAATGGCACTATCTGGCGAACTAAGTATAGGGGAAACTGACTGTCTCAGGAAGGTCTCCTGCTGGGAATTCGGAGCATAAAGGGAAGCAATGGTGAAAGAGAAGGCCCTGAGCCTTATTCTAATAGCCAGAAACCTGCCTGGGACTTTGTGTACCTTCCCAACTATCTCCCCAGCAAAAGTCCTCGAAAGCAATATTGCCACTCCGCATGTTTCGTAGTAGCTGAGGACCAAAGCTGTCTAGGGAACCATCTTGAGCGCATGCGAAACGTATCTTTGTGTAACAAATGGGTCTCTTGTAATAGACAGATATGACTCCCAGATTTCTCTAGACCTGACAGAATCGCTAACCGCTTGGTTGGGCTGTTAAGCCCACGAACATTCAAGCTTAAACACTTAACTGTCATACCATCGCAGGGAGAAAATCGCTCGGGGGAGAGGATCCACAGAGGGGCCAAGACTCAGAACAGCACCTCAGCCGCTCCAAGTCACATGACCAACCCGTTATGGCCCATAGTGACCAAACCCGCAGGGAAGCAGGCAAACATATATCTATAATGCACAACAGGTGCTCATGACAAAAAAGTCCTCTCACACACATCCCAAAGAGGAAAAGTCTTGACAGGGCCGTAGAACCACACCAGTTCGCCCATAAGTCCATCGACTCCGCCGCCCAGGCCCGCTCAGATGGGCACAGGCCCGCAATCAGCGACCCCTTGCTGACCAACAACCCTCCATCGTTCCTCGCCTAGGCACTTGTCCCAGCCGCTACACTGCTCACTGCCGATTGACGTTCCGAGATCTGCTCCTACTCAGTAGGGCACTGCTGCTTCCTCCTTCTCTCCTTCCTCCTCCAGCATGGGCGATCTCCTCCTGCCGGGCCCAGATTCAAGTCCGAACCCCGAGTGTCTCCCTCTAGGCCCAGGATCCGGTGAGCCTCAGATACTGACTTCACCTGGCAAAGCTGGTCCTCCCAGCGGAAAACAAGGCGGAACGGGTGGCCCCATGTATAGGACACAGCATGTGCATGCAAGTGCTCTGTGATAGGTTTAAACTCCCTCCGTCGTTGTAAGGTCCGAACCGACAGGTCCTGGTATAATTGCAATTGATGGCCTCTAAAGTGGACCTGCAGGAGATTGCGTGTCCATTGCAAAATGTTTTCTTTCAGCCCATAATTGTGAACACATGCCAGAATATCCGGCGGACGGTCCCCAGCTCTGCCAGATCGGCCCACGCGATGTACTCTATCCAGGACGATTTCCTGGGACGCCTCTAGGTCCAGGACTGATCGGAACAGCGCCACCACAAAGTCTTAATGTCGTCCTTCTCCACTCCGATCGGCGCTCCTTTAATGCGGATATTGTGCCTGCGCAAGCGGTTCTCCAGGTCCTCCACTGTCATCTGAAGGAGGTCCTGCTGCTCCCACCAGCGTATAACCTCATGCTGCAGAACCGCCACTTCCTCGCCACGGGCTGCTTCCCCATCCTCAACCTGGGTTATCCGCTTACCCAGGGACGTACATATACATGGCTGGACCGAGTTATCACATTTGAAAGTTAAAAGACAGTTGAGAAAAACAGAAGTTGTACAGGCATGGGACTAGCTAGTAGACACAATGTCAGCTGAAGAAGATGACAGGAATGAAATTAACAGTTATGGGAGCATAGTGAAGAGAGTAACCTAGAGTAGAGGCCTCAGTAGCATAGAGGGAAGTAAATTCTTGATTGACTGTTGGGCATAATTATTATTCTCCACCATGGTGCCTGCTCTCACCAATATAAAAATGCACAGATAGATATGTATGTATGTGTGAGAAATTGAGTTGCTGATTGAGAGGGGTGTGAGCTCTACTCAGGGTGAAACACAAAAGTCACTAAATTAACTTGTGGCTATCCCTATGGTAAAAGCAGTCAGGCTTAACTTAAAGGCAATGTGTAAAGTATTTTTGCAGCACTGAAACAGCAATAAAGTAAAAACGCAACACAAGTCCCACACCAATTTAGAACAATAGAGTAAAATGTAATACATTTTTGACAGCAAAACAAAAAGAATCCAATCAGTAGAACTGGTGATATGCAACTTCAAAAGTTGAAGGTAAGTATAGCGCCTAGAAGCACAAAGCGTCACTCGTAATTATATAATTGTGCAAGAACGGGTGAAAGTCACAAGTTGAGGCTGACTGTGATGGAGCACAGACACAGCATACAGGGATCAGGTTAGTCCAGCTGAAAGAGTTAACTTCTAAAGTGCAGAGCAAGGTGTTCCATTTGCAGTGGAGAATGCCGCAATGAGCAGGGAGAGCGCTGTGAATGGTGTTTCCTGTAGTGCAAAGAGCATCCGTGGAATCACTGAAGGTTGTTGCTATAGTATGAATATCCTGCTGGGGTACGATCATTGCTGGAGCTTCGCATTGGTGGTCATCGTGGGCTGTTGATGCTCTAGACAAAAGTGCAACTCTTGAATTACCAGTCTTCACTGGCAGTTGCTGTAGCACAAACAGTCAGGTTCACCAGAACTTTGTGTTGATGGTAGGCAAGTGCAACAAGATCTTGGTGCAAACGGGTCCGTCTGCCAAAGCAAACAGCCCAAAACTTCAGGATTTCTCCTTTTCTTCTAGGAGGAGCTTAACTGGGAATTAGGATCGCACTTCAGCAGAGGCCGCAGGGCTCAGGTAGGTTCAGTTGCAGGTCCAGTGCTGCAGCTCAGCTGGGCCATTGCAGTGAGGCCTCTGAAGTGTGTAGTGTCCCTATAGCTCAGAAAAGGAGGAAAGCTAACTAGCCCTTGGAGATACTCAGGGAGCCTGGGATGAAAGGTGCATGCCCAGTCTTCCTTCTTAGACAGCCCAGCAACCCTCAGTCAACAGGGCAGTCCTCTGCCAGCAGGGCAGTTCTTCTTCTGTAGTATTAACAAGTCCCAGAGTGTACTGGAGAGCGGGTCTGAGAGTCCTAATTCTATACTGTTCTTCACTATGGGCTGCTTAGGGCCTACTCTAGGGGTGACGTGAATGTATCAAAAAGGGAGGTTTAAGCCTGGCAAGTTTAAAACTGCATACACAGTGGCTACTTAAGTGGGTGACAGAATAAGTGCTGAAGGCCCACTAGTATGATTTAATTGACAGGCCCTTGGTACCTGCAGTACCACTTTAGAAGGGACTTATGAGTAAACTAAATGTGTCAATTGGGTGTAAGATTGTTTTACCATGTTTAATGGAGAGAGCATGAGCGCTTTAGCACTGGTTAGCAGAGGTAAAGTGCACAAAGCCCTAAAACCAACAAACTTAGGCCGAGGAAACAAGAGAGGTGAAAGTAAAACATTTGGGGGTGACCCTGCAGAGAGGACCAGGTCCAGTAGTATATATAGATGAATATATGTGATAACATATTTGGCAGATGTTGCATCCTCTATTTAACGTTAAAAGCTTGCATTTTATTTCTGTTACCAACTAGGATGCACTAAGAGTCTGCTTTTGAATTGCCCATTAATACTATCTGAACGTTAATTAAATATTTTGAAAACACTTGTGTGTTATGTGTATGGCACAGTCTGTGTAAATCTGTGTATATTTTGCACAACTGTACAATGATCAGACTGGCATTTCTCTTAATCTCCCAGTACATGATACCTGTATCTCTGCCCCTGACAGTTGTGACTAGGTGACACAATACTCTCCTAAAAGACTCAGGGGCATATTTATACTCCGTCTGCGCCGATTGTGCATCAAAAATTTTGATGCACAATCAGCGCAAACGTTGTCCCGTATTTAAACTTTGGCGCCCGAGCCCGCGGATGACAAAATTCCGCCGTGTGCGTAATTTTTTGGATGCGGCAACCCGCCTTGCGTTAATTATATGCAAGGTAGGCGTTCCCGTCCAAAAAATGGCTTAAACGGCAGTGCGTCGTATTTATGCTTTCGGGCAAAAATGACGCACGGCCGGGAGGCGGAGCCAGAAAATGATGCACAGCCCGATTTGCATCAAAAATTAACGCCTGGGTCAGGGCAGGCGTTAAAATGGGGCAAACACACCTGTATTTAATCAGAATACACAGAACAAACAGGAGAGTAGCAGAGCAGCAACAGGGAGCCATGGAGGTGATTCCAATCCAGCGTGCACGCAGACGCAGAGCCCAGCAGCAACAACACCAGCTACAACAACACCAGCAGGGACCCCAAAGGCAGCGCAGAAGGCAGGAGAGGATATTCCGCCCCAGAACCACCCTTCAGGGCCTCAGGGAACACGACATCATACAGAGGTACCGGTTGAACTGGCAGGCCATTCAGCAGCTGCTGCGAAACATTGAACTGCAGTTGGCCCCCACTTTGGTGACACCCCGCACCATCCAATCAGAAATAAAGCTGCTTGCCGTACTTCACATGCTGGCAAGTGGCTCTTTCCAAACAACTGGTGCCCTGGTTGGTGGAATATCACAACCATCATTCTCTGCCTTTTTGCCCAAAGTACTGGATGCCATCATTCGACTGACACCCGCCACATCTGCTTCCCTAACACACTGCAGAAGCAGCAGGAAACAAAACAGGGGTTCTACGCAATCAGTGGCTTCCCACACATCCTTGGTGCAATCGACTGCACACATGTACGCCTTGTGCCACCTGCTCAACTGAACACCTCTACCGGAACAGGAAGCACACACATTCCATCAACGTGCATGCCATAGTCGATCACCAGGGATTGCTCACCAACATCGTGGCTAAATATCCTGGGAGTGTACATGACTCATACATCTTCCGTCACTGCACCATCAATGAACACTTCCAGGATGGACGGTATGGCAATGGACTACTTGTTGGTAAGTACAAAAACCTACTTAAATACACACAGCACAGCAACCCTCTAGGACACACAACACATACACCACAACAGCAACATCTAGACAGGAACACACTGAGGTCGTGACATCGCTAGCCATGTTTCTTAAGTCACCATTGAACCTGTCACACATTGGAAATTACTGTACAGCCTAATGTGAAGACGTCAATGAGTGTGGTTGCCTAAATGTCACCTTGCAAATTGTAAGTGTCCCAATGACCTTTACATTAATACATTGCATAAGTGTCAAGGTATGGGATGTCCAAGGTACTTTGATATGAACGTGTTAACAACACTTTCAATTTTAAATGTGCATGGAACTATCATCTCACCCCCAGTGAAGACACACGGACACCTCTATCACAAGTCACAATGCTAGGGAGGGCACACTGTACTGCAAATCCCAAAACATACTGCTGACAAACGGTTAAGACAAACACTCGTTCAGCCAAGGAAACAACACAATGCAGATGGTACAGCCTACAAGCATAGGATGTCACATTAGTACACAAAAGAGTCACAGACAACACAAGACAACTACTGCCATTAAAGGTCTTTTCAATAGTGCCAGCTACATCAACATGATCCCATTCATTTTCTCTTGCAGCTGACAGGGGTATGGTATCCAGCCATGGATTATGACACCATTTGGCAACCCAAGTACTGTTGCAGAGCGTGCATACAACGAGGCCCATAGGAGGACATGCAGCATTGTAGAGCGGACCTTCGGCATCCTCAAGTCAAGGTTCCGCTGCCTCGACATCACTGGTGGTAGCCTCCTATATTCCCCTGAGATGGTCTGCAGGATCATTCTCACATGTGCAATATTGCACAACATTTGTATCAGAAGAAACATTCCCCTCCTGGAACCAGAGCCACACATGCCTGAAGAGGAGGAAGAGAAAGATGATGGCCTGCAACAGGAGGGGGAACTACAGAACACAGCTGCTGGTATACGCAGGCGACAACAGATTGTAATTAATTTCTTCTGAATATGATCACCTTCACCACTTTAGTTAACTAATTTAAACAAACACCTATTCTAATCACCATATCATGGTCTTTTTGCACACCTTCATCTCTACTTATCAGAATAAGAGCGTTGCCTCATGGAGCATTGCTGAGATACTGAGTAGGACACAGAACATCCCAGAGCCAATGTGATGCCTAACATACAATGGTCACATACCCACACACTCTTAATGACATATATCATGTACATATCTCCTTTGAAGGCCAATAGCAGAGGACCACAACTATTTCACACATACATGTTGGAAGCAAGGTCCAACGCAGCATATGGGACACAACTATGACACCAACACTCAATAAGGGGAAAACAACCCTCATACATGAGGCAGTCAATGTTCTTTGGCATCACTAACAGGAATGTCTGACAAGACCCTTGACAGCAGTTAGTCCAACTGCATCCAATATTTGCAAGGAATATCTGTGACTAGAGTCCCATAGAAGCAGAACAGAGACAGCACAAGTGCCACACATATGACATGCATTGCGCACATGACATTCCATGCACATGTCAGCCCATTTCCTAACTCCTGACACACCCATGCACCTGGTCACAACCCACCTGTCGGAAGAGGTCCCTGGAATACTAAGATGTGTACCCTGATAATACCTCCTCTACACACACAGACCAACATTAGCAAACCAGTGTGCTACACCCTTTCCTAAGGTATGCCATTGTCATATAACATCTGACTGCGTGGACGTCAGGTCAATTTATCCACTGTCTTCTAGTTTCAAAGCCCTGTTAGCACATGTAGATTGCTTCCCCTTGTGAAAATGTCTGTTGGCCCTTAGAATGCAAGTCTCACCTACAGGACTGGTGAGAAACAGATGCAGCCCACATCTGTGATCACCTCCATGCACACCACCCATTTAAAAAAGCACTGCCCCTGATGATGCCTGGAACAGCATAGGATTTGCCATTATGTCAAATACACCGTCAACCATTGATACTAATTAAGCCGTGTAACACAGCCACTGGGTCCATTTGTCACCTTAAAAAACACAGGACGTACACAGTTTGACATGTCAACTGTCTAGTTTGTCCTCCAAACAGTCTCAGTCAGACCACTGATTATGTAACTTGTCCAGTAGCTGGCTCCTGAATCACCTTGCATTCTGTCAGCCTGACTGGCAACTGTCTGCGCGTCACACTAAAGTATCCCTGTGTCTACATATGTACCACACGTGCGTAAGCAAACCTCCCATTCATCAGGGGGCATTGGGCATGGGCTTCTTCCATGCATACCCAAATACATTGTATAGCATCATCTGCCTTTTAACTGTACCATATGAGTTAAATTCTCTGTGTAAACCAAAATTCATGGCCCATCCCTTGTCTGGGTTGCATATATGCATGAATGACAAAGTGTGACAGTGTCCCAGGGTCATAGGCAGGGATTGGGTATGGGGCTTGCAGCACAACCAGCAAACCTCTGATAATGTACATGAATAATACACAAATGTCAGAACCATGACAGTTCACACACAGCATCACAGTGCACACAACATAGTGATGGGCCGTGTGTGGTGAATAGTTGCAAGAATAAACAGCACAGAGGCTATGATGTTCCCAAATGCAGTGGGAAGTGCAGAGGCCAACCTGTGTACAAATGTTGTAATGACACCTGCCGGAACATGACAATTGAGACATTATCTCACTCAGCACACCAAGGTTGCCCTGTTGACTGTCTCATTACACGTCTTTAGTGACAGGGTGGGACCATCCACATGTTGGTTCACATGTCCACATCTACTTTACTCACATTGATCAACAAAGGATACTCAGTAGTTACAGGAATAGCTGTCACTGACTCATGATGAGTCCTGGTCCGAACTGTGACAAATTACACCCCAAACAATCTACAGAATCATCATTGGACCACACACATGAACAAGACACCTATGTGCAATTGATCACTGGAAATATGTGGACACGTGCTGTCTTGTATGCTGGTCCACCACAGCCACTTGATAGTTGGGGCTTACGTCTATGGCCTCAACTGTGGTGTCATCATACATATGAGATTGACCCTTGTCTGTCTGTGCAAACAACATGGTACCCACTTCCTCAATGCATGTGTATGACTCACTGTGGGATTCATCAACTAGTGCATAGGAAGCTCTTACCAATACTCTAGGACATAGGATGTAGAAAATGTGGACCATTGACATGAACAAGCGTCTGCCATCCATCTGGTGCATGCTATGTCACATGTGGTGTCTACGTGACCCTAAAACTTAGAAGCATACTTTACGGGTGTTGTTACATGTATGACTAACACATGCCCTTGCTCATTCCAAATTTGACTTGCATCTTAGGATTGGACACAGGGACGTCACATTCATACAACCATATGTACAATAATGCTTCATGTGATATACACACACACTTGGTCAACCAACACATTAGTTGTCAAAGCGCACACTTTGAGCCAAAGGTATTTAGGTATTGTACATATGTGCGTCACATTGCTATCCTCTCCTTATGACAAACATGCACAATTTGTGCCACACATATATGTAGGCCACACTTATGACCATCTATGACGTCAGCCAACTGTAAACATACTGTGAAGGGTGTAGTGGATGATGTTCCACTGCAGTATGATGCCACACATGTGAACATACACCATCAACACCATACTGTCTTCAATTAGCCAATCTCTGATGTGTTCCAAATGTAAAATAACCAAAAAACAAGTACAAATGCCCCAAACCAGTTAATGCACTGTAATTTTGACGTCCCTAGCGGTGTGTGTTTTTTTTGACGCACAGGAGTGAAATTTAGCCTGCATCCAGATATTTGTACAGTCCATGTATCATTATGTGGATGCGGGTTAATATTCACGTCTGTGCGTAAAAAAAAATGACACAAATACAGTTTTGTGCAACAAAAAATGACCCATAACGTGAAAAAGGCGGGACTTTTCATACAGGAAGTGATGTAATAGGATATCCTGTTTACAGATCATGTACAGTGGGTATACTTTCACTTTCACTTTGCAGTCTATGATCCTTCTAGACTGTGTGGCTGTGTAGAGAGTGTTGTCCAGATATTTTGTGCTGTATTTGTCCTGTGTGCTATTTGTAAAGTCCTTTTGTGAAATAAATATTGTTTGTGTATACTGTAGTACTGTGTTTTGTCTACATTTGTCTGTTTATCTTGCGTATTTCTTGTTTGTGGGAGTCTGTTGTGGGTAGTGTTAGTTTGGGGATAGTTGGGCTCTTTTAGTGTTTAGGTTTACTTTTTTTCTGTCTTTTTACCCCTACTTTCACCCATTTCCCCTTTCAATTTCTTTTACCCCTATTTCTTATCTTCAACTATAAGTATGTCTGGTAGGCCACGTCTTGGCAGGATGGGGGAAGAGGAGTTGGGGGGCTTCATCTGGCTGGTGACACATTTCTTGCCGCTCATGATCCAGGCAGGGTCATACAGGGGTACCCGACAGAGGCGCGCAGAATCCGGTGGGGAAAGGTGCTGCATCACCTGCAGCGTGTGTATGCCAGCCAGAGGAGTGACCACCAGCTGAAGCACCGGTGGGCTGACCTCATCACCAGGGAGAAGGATCTCTTGGACCACCTGGGAATCATGATTGGTGGCACTGTTGGTGAGTACGACTTATGTTAATGTGCACGATTAAATGCTCTGTAGTGACATCAGGGGATTAGTGCAATGTCTGCCAGCTAACTTAATGACTGTGTGTAATGCTGGGGAAATGTAAGGGGATCATTGATGCACTATGGCAAGGATCACAACTGCTAGCTGTCAGGTAGCACGTGCTCAGCAAACTTACAGGTAACTATACCATGAAGGAAATTGGTGCAGCCTTTTTGTCAGCACAGCTAACAAAATTGGAGCCAATCATGTCTATATAGGGTATTATTGACAGAGAAGTACAGATGTACCAACATTTAGGCCAACTATGTTGACGCAATTGCTAGACTGACTTTAGAATCACTACATGATGCTGAAAATTAGTGCTGCCTTCACGTCAATTGACAATAGCAAGGTGGCTCAAACATTGGTCTCATGTTAGTCTGGTGAATGTGGAAGGAAAGCGTTCACAGAAGTACTATGAATGTGTGGGATTATTTGGTTTCTTGATCTTTTTGGATACATGTCAGTCCATGATTTGAAAACAACCCGAAAAGGTGTAAAGTGCCCTCAGCTAACATCTTAAGATGTTTGTTGGAATTAGTTGAGCCACAATCCAAATATGGATGGCAGTCCAAGTGTATGCACCTGGCTTCGCATCTCCATGGTTGGTGCAAATCACCATAGCTGTGCCACATCAATTGACTATACTGTAACAACAGGATGGCTTACAGGAGTCCCTGCCCCTCCCTCTGTACATTGGTCCTATGTGCAATAAATGTGTCATGGCCACAAGGCATGTTTGACTGGTAATGCAGTCCTCAAGTAACCAGGCGTTGGATGTTTCTCTTGGATGCACATGATGAGACGATTACACTCCATATTTTTTAGTGCTCACCAATTATGGGGCAAGTTTGCAACCACATGATAGTTAGGGCCAATGTATGTGTGCAGATATGTGTGTAACTGTCACAGGAGACCCATGCTATGTACATGTTGGCCGTGAAATATCAGATGCATTACCATCATGTCTGAATGGCTGCCATGTCCTTATTCAGCCTACACATTGTATATGTTTATGAAATTGTTGCGCTGTGCACAGATTTTGAGAACATTTCTTCCTTCCATACCTTACAGGTGGACTGGCACTCTACACTGTGGGAGAGGTGGCGACATTTGAGGACCCCGACCACTCCAGTAAGTGTTGATATGTCTGTTATGTGTTGTGTTTGCTAATTTTATGGACTCGTTTGAGTTGGACACATAGCAAGGTGTGATGCGTTGGGCAAGTTTTTCACTTGTTCCATGAGTGGGAATGCAGTTCTCACATGTTTTGAGTTTGCCAATGCGAATCCAATGGTATCATGTAGGGATTGTAGGACATCCCTGTAGGCCCCACTGTGAGTACAGGGGATAGTCATGTGTCTGACACTTGTATCACCAAGAGTCGCAATGGAAGTCAGCCCCTATTTAGTCAGCCTGTCAGACCCACGTTCTCTAAGATTGGTGGAGCTAATAGCTTCCCAATAGACATCTGCTTCACTATTTACCTACGTAAGTTTGAAACAGTAGGTAGAACCTCCTAGCAGCATGTACTTCCACATGTAGTGCATCAAGTCTGTGGAACCTGAGTTGGCATGGGCAGTGCAGGGGCCCCCAGACATAGCCCCGTCGCGCATTTCACTGGCCGAATTTTGGGCAGTGAAATGCGCGACGGGTGGTACTGCACCCGCTGCACATCAGCATTGCCGCCGGCTCTATTACGAGCCGGCTGCAATGTTGATGTGACATTTCCGCTGGGCCAGCGGACGGTAACACTGTTACCGTCCGCTGGCCCAGCGGAAATGTCATAATAGGGAGACAGGAATACCGCCGGCAATGGCAGTATTCTGTCTCCTGCGGCTTCGGCGGTCTTTTCAAAAGACCGCCGAGGTCGTAATTACCCCCTCTGTGTCTGATGTAAGTCAGGCCTCACTGGAAGTATATGTTGTGTACTAAGTTCTGAATTTCCTGACATGTCTGACCCTATGAGTGCTCTAGGGTTTGCTGACTCCAAATTGTAGATAGCCCTTACCTGTGGTGTGTCTGTAGAGACAAACATGTGTGGAGTTTCCTATACACTCCTCGGTGTACATGTTGTTGGCAAATTATAGTTGTGTATCCACCGCCCCCCCTCAAACACAGCCATGGGTTTGTGAATGGGGTACCTAGTATTGATGCTACCAGTATGTTACACATACCTGTGAATAAGTGACGGTTTGGTTGCATACTAGTATACACACTCAGGTTTGGCACTTGGTACCATACTGGAAAGTCCAGTTACAACTTGCAGACCATGTGGCTTTAGTTTTGCTTTCCGTACACTGACATTTGTAGCCCAGCTCTTGGTGGAGGATATGCAGCATGATTCTTAGATGTTAACTGTCAGAACTCAGATTGCAAGTCAAAGCCAGTTGTTACCCATCTTGTGGGTTATGGATGTGCTTTGTGTGATGTCACCTTTGTTGTCTGGCCTGCCATATACTTCCTCAGGGACAGTCAATGCTCTGTATTGTGATATGAGCTGTTACAAGTACAGTAGATGTAATGTCTGATTAACTTGCTGTGCCGTTTCACACAATGCAGTTACTAATGTAGCATATCTGCATTTGTCTTCACAGCAGCTAACATGACTCCAGACCAGGTCCGTGAATTTCAGCGTCAGGCCATGCGATACCAGCACATCCTGCTGGTGGAGTCGGGGTTCCGGAGGATGGCCCGGCGATATCGCCATGAACGTGCCTCCAGGGCATGGCAAGCCTTCCCACAGGGTGGGCCTACTTTGCCCACCACAGCCACCACAGAAACAACCACCAATCAGAGCCAGGTGGCCCCACCCACAGCTGCCACTGTTGATCCAACATTTGCAGGACTTCCTGGCCCCAGCATTGCCACCGGTGCAGGACAGCCCACACAGACCTCCTCCACCGGTACCCAGACTGCCACTGCTTCAGCTGTTGACCCTGCAGCCTTCAATAGACTTGAAGATAAGATGGACAAAGTGCTGCGCAAGGTGAGCCACCTGAGCCGGGACGTGCGGCACATTAAACGGTGGGTCAAGGATATAAAGAGGACCCTCCGGAGGGCCAACCTCTAGAGAGTTGATTTGATGGACATGATACCCTCCCCTCCCTCCTCTTTCCTTGTTCTTATAGTTAGTGGGCTTAGGGGGCTTAGTGTTAGGTTAGTATAGGCTGTTAGTTTAGTTAGTGTTAGTGGGTGTGGGGTGGGGGGTCCTGCTTGTTTCTTTTTTGACTTATTACATGTGTGGGTGGGGGGCTATGTTGGGGTTCTTGTGTGTATAAAAAAAAAGAAAAACTTTAAAAAAAAATACAAAAAATATATATATTTGTTTAGGATAGTATAGTATGTGTTTAGGTTAGTATGTGTTGTCCTCAATGTGTCCCGTCTCATAAGGGAGGTGGCATTTGACAGTAGGCACATTTCAGTTATCTACTGCACAGTTGATATGTCACATTACCCAGAGACAGATTTGTTGTGCAAGTGCTATTTATTGAAAAGTGCTGTAGTGCTATATGTACATTGTCCATGATTGTGAGTCCATTATAGTGATATCTTCCATTGTGATCCAACACAAGGGTTTACCTAAATGCTTTTGTCATGCTGGAGTTGCTGTTTCAGACAGTGCAGAGGGACAGACTTAGCCAATGAGTAGGAGAAAGACAATCACTGGGCTGGGTGACAAGATATACAGTGGTTAGCAGAACAGTGCTTGAGTACAGTTGTTGTAAGACTGTCATGTTTCAAAACGCAGGACTTTGATAAAAGTTGGCCATGTGGCAGGGACTAGTGCTTCCGGGTACTTTTCCTTGTGAATGTGATCTGTTCCATGTCTTCTTCTTCTGATGTGTGTGTTGCCTGCTTTGTCCTTGTTGTTGGTTGTGAAGGGGCAACACACACCTCAGTGTTAGAAGACGTGGAGTCAGACATCCCGGTCGCTGCTCCCTGTGAAGGTCTTAAGGGCAGTACTGCTGCAAGGAGGGCCTACTGGTTCTTGAGAACAGCAGCCACAACACGATGTTAGGCAGCCAGGTCGGCCCTGAGGGGTTCAATGTTGCATTTGTGCACGCGTTGACAGGATTGCTGTTGTAGGTGTTGGGTCAACTGTATTACAGCTGTGCTGATTTCCTTCTGGGTTTTCTGCAGTTCCTGCAAGATAGATGTTAGGGCTTGCATAGCTGCTGCCTGATCTGCAAATTACATCATGCACGAACGCACCCCCTCAAGGCTGGCTGCCATATTTTGCATCCCCACCCGCACCTCCTTGGCCAGCTCCTGCTGTACTCCAACTACCGCAGACTTGAATCAGGAAACCACAGTTTTCAAGACAATTTTGCCATTTTACTGGGACATACCCAATTTTTACTATTTTTTGTGCTTTCAGCCTCTTTCCAGTTAGTGACAATGGGTGTGAAACCAATGCTGGATCCCAGACAGCTAAACATTTCTGAAAAGTAGACAAACTTCTGAATTCAGCAAGGGGTCATTTGTGTTAATCCTTCAAGGTTTTCCTACAAAAAGTAACAGCTAAAATAAAAAAAATATTGAAATTGAGGTAACCACGTCCATGTTTTCTTGTATAAGTTTTTCCAGCTATGGCAAATGTTTTAAAACAATATATCATTACATTTGCTTGACCTTCTGGTTTCAGGGATATATAGGGCTTGTAGGTTCATCGAACACCCTAGGTATTCAGAGCCAATAAATGAGCTGCACCTTGCAATGGGTTTTTATTGTATACCGGGTATGCAGCAATTCATTAGGTGTAATATAAAGAGTTAAAAATAGGTATCAAGGAAACCTTTGTTTTTCCACAATGGACACAAGATAAGGTGTTGAGAAGCAGTGGTTATTTGCACATCTCTGAATTCCAGGAATCCCATACTAGCATGTGAATTACAGGACATTTCTCAAATAGACTTCTTTTTTACACTCTGTCTTACATTTGGAAGGAACAAATGTAGGGAAAGACAAGGGGCAATAACCCTATTCTGTATTCTCCCAAGTCTTCCGATAAAAATGGCACCTCACTTGTGTGGGTAGGCCTACTGCCCGCGACAGGAAACACAACATGGACACATCACATTTTTACATTGAAATCTGACGTGTTTTTTGGAAAGTGCCTGGCTGTGGATTTTGGCCTCTAGCTCAGCAGGCACCAAGAGAAACCTACCAAACCTGTGGATTTTTTAAAACTAGACACCTAGGGGAATTCAGAATGGGATGACTTGTGGGGCTCTCACCAGGTTCTGTTACCCAGAATCCTTTGCAAACCTCAAAATGTGGCAGAAAAAACACTTTTCCCTCAGTTTTCGGTGCTGCAAAGTTCTGGAGTCTGAGAGGAGCCAGAAACTTCCTTCCACCCAGCATTCTCCCAAGTCTCCCAATAAAAATGGTACTGAACTTGTGTGGATAGTCCTAGTGCCCGTGACAGGAAATGCCCCAAAACACAACACATCACATTTTCCCAAAGAAAACGGTCCTGTTTATCGCAAAGTGCCTAGCTGAGGATTTTGGCTTCTAGCTCAGCCGGCACCTAGGGAAACCTAGCAAACCTGTGAATTTTTGAAAACTAGATACATAGAGGAACCCAGGATGGGGGTAACTTGTTGTGCTCTCACCAGGTTCTGTTACCCAGAATCCTTTGCAAATCTCAACATTTGGCCATAAAAGACACTTTTTCCTCACATTTCGGTGATTGAAAGTTCTGGAATCTGAGAGAAGCCACAAATTTCCTTCCACCCAGCATTCCCCCAAGTCTCCTGATAAAAATGGTACCTCACTTATGTGGGTAGGCCTAGTGCCCATGTGAGGAATAGATCACACAACAGTCGATGTTGGTCCTTACACGAGGGCAACTGTTGACCCTGGGGTGATCCATTCCTGAGACAGGCACTAGGTACAGGCACTCAAGTGGGGTAGCATTTTTATCAGGACAGGTGGGGAAACACTGGGTGGTAGGAATTTTGTGGATCCCAGCATATTCCTGTAGTTTGTTTGACAGAAATGCAAAAAGGATTGAGTTTTTATTCAACATTTCACCTTTGCAGGGTAGTCTGTGTAAGAAAACTTTGGAGAATCCACATAAGTCACATCTCTGTGCACTCCCCCGGGTGTCTAGTTTCCAGAAATGTCTGGGTTTGGTAGGTTTCCGTATATGGCGGCCGAGCCCAGGACCAAAAACACAGGTGACAGACTTACAAAACCAGGTTGTTTTGTGGTAGATAATTTTTATGTCTCCACAATACGATTTGGGCTGGAATTTGGGGCTGAACTAAATTGAGGAGCTCCCAAGAGAGCACTCTCCCTGTGGTTGCCGCCGCATGCACCTGCTCTCTGGGTTGGGCTAATCCGCTATTGTCCTGCTGCATAAAATTAGTTTACATATGGCTGGTTCCAAACTGAGGTGGCATGATGGGCAAAAACGATGGACTGGCATATGGCCCCAAGCTATTGCCAGGGGCTGACATTAATTCAGTCATTCCATCCATCTCCTTGTTGTTGTTGCTCTTTTAGAGTATGGCAGCCATATTGTCCCTCTGCCAGAAAAGTAGAGGGATTCACTTTGCTTCCCTGTCTGAAGGTTGACTGCCTTACTTAGAGATCTCGACCAGGCAGGTGACGAACTCTATGCTTTCAGCAAAGCCATTGTAGCAGCGACTTGCTGAAGTTTCCAAAACTTTGCTAATGGGCACCATGTTTAATGGGCCTACTCTTTGTTTTTTTTGTTTTTTAAAAACAGCTCCCAAAATGGGAGTTTCTTATATTAAAACAAATAAGAAATGTGCTTGACAAACTGGTGTTTTTCTCCCAGCGTATTGTGGCCATAATCTGAGCTCCTTTTGCGGGGCTGTCAACCTAACCCTGGCGGTCCCAAATAGGAATAAAGTAGGTCAGAACCTCCAGCATAATTAAGGCAGATGGTCTGAGATACTTTGACTGACAGCCTAATATCCAATGGGCCACTGGTCAAAGGTTTCTGCTGAGAGAGCAGGTGTACGGCTCCCTGATTCTAAATGGAGCCGAGTGACTGCAAAGCTACTAGATCTGATATCCACCAAGTTTATGATGGCTCACCCAATCCATCACATTCTAAATTGGGCCCTGGTGTTTGCTTGCCTGCTCTTAGGCTAATAACTACTGTGTACAATAGAATTCTTTTATATTTATATCTAAAATGTCTTGTCTTTTTTCTCTAATCTCTTGTGGAATTGTTGGTGTTTTTAGTTTAAGCTTCCAAGTGTTTCCTTCATCACATTCTCCACCTTTCATCTCCTTACTCTAATGGGTCCTGGTCTGCCCATCGCCTTCCTGGAACCACTGCACCCTCTCAGTGTAATTATCATAAGATCAGGCTGCGCAAAATGGCCCCTCTACAGCATTTTAAGACAAGTGCATTATAGGGGCTATTTCTTCTCAGTGTCCAGGTCTTCTGTCCTGATTGCTGAGGCTGTCCCACCTCAGCACGTGGCCACTCACTCTGGGCTTGTCATGGCATCACATCTCACATGATTCATACTGAGCGACTATGGCAGAGAGAGACCCTCTCAACTAATCCCACCATAATTGTATTCACAGGCAGGCAACAGGGCCAGATTGAGCTCTCACTCACCTGTAAACCTATGAGTTCCAAAATCACTCTTATAGTTGCCTCCATCCAATACAGGAAAGAGGAGCTGGTCAAAGTGAAGTGACCTATCCCCCAAATTCCAGAAGCCCTTAAACGCCCCTGTTCCACTCCATACCACTTAATTGCCTCATCTCTGTCCTTGCATCTGTCTAGCCAGTTGACAACAGGGGCAAGAATTTACTCACCTACTCATCTTTGACTCTTTAGACCAAGTTCTTGAAATATTCGGTCCTAACACTGTGTTCAGTGAGTCCTTCCATATTTAATTTGCCTCTAGGATCTGCAGCACAAACCAGGCATTCAGGCACTTACATGTTTATGGGGAAAGGGAGAGGGAGAAAGGTCAGATCTCAAACCTCTCTCTTGGATGGCCTATCTAGAAGATCAATGCTGCAGGGAAATGGGAGCCCCTGCAGCAACTGTAGTCCTAGTGACCAGATGCCAAGTGAAATACAGGTCATGAAAAGGACCTACACCTGGTCCTGCTCCACAGTCCTCCACCAACCTCTGTTGCACTTCCAGGCTTTCTTACCTTGCTTTGGCTGGTCTCCCAGCAGCTCTTTTCATGAATTTATTGCTGCACACCTAAGACTGGACATTCTCTTTAAGTTGGCATCACGTCCTAGGGCTCTAGGGGTCAAGAACAGCACTCCAGCATTGTCCATTTCAGGACATATGGAGGATTTTGAAGCTTGAGGAGCAATGGTCTTCTAGGTAGGGGTCATCTTTGTTCATACCAGGCCACCCCTCCTGTGCTGAGTAATGTTCAGCGCTTTTGTATGATGATTGGGATGAATTAGTAACTGATGTGAATATCGCAAGGGAGTTTGGATGGAAACCCATGATCTGATTGGGATATACAGGGGACACTGTTGAACTCCTCCTTTACGGCAGTGGCCTATGTATGAGATGATCATCCAGGATGGTTAGAGGAACAAAGGTGAGTAGAGAGGAGGTGGGATGGTTGGAAGGGATGCAGAATTAAAAATAAGTCTCAGGCTTCCTGAGAGTCTAAGCAGTCAATATTGGCAGGTACACTTAATAGAACTAAACCAGATTTGGCATTTCTCCAATAGGCATATAAGGAAAGACGCATTTTCATGTGGATGTGGGCCCAAGAGTTTTAGGGACATGGCCAAGTCGTTTCCATTAGAGGGGCTCGCGATCTTAGTCTTAAATTAAATTAAATTAAAGTAATCCGGCCGTGCAAAACCTGTCGTTGCACATCACAACAAGGAAGACCAGCACCGGCTTCGTGAGAAATGTAACCACTCATCACTTACTAAGAAGAGGAAGCCAAAGCCAAAAACAGAAGAGGCTTCCGCGGATGACCCACGCCTTTTCACTTCGTCCCTGCTGCGCAGTAGTAAAAGTTTAGAAGGAATGAATGGGGCTGGCTTGATTTAAAAATATTTATGGCAATCCATGTAATAATCTAGCCACAGGGCACGCCAAAAGCACAACTTCCTCACCTTACATGCTTTGTTATCACTTGTGTGCTGTTTGTCTAGCTCACTGTGAATTATGTGTCGCCTGCCGGCTGACAGGTTTCATACCTTCGTTGTAAAGCCTTTGGACGAGGTCATTTGCCCAAAGCTGTCTCTCTAACGGGTAATAAAAGTGTCTACAGTAGATTTGATTAACTTTTCCAGAGATCATCTATCAATAGTCACTCAATCTCTTAGCTGCAGTTCAAAGTATTTGCCGTCTCCCCTTAAGTTATGGAAGGAGCATTTCGACTCGAGAGGATAATACTCTTCTGAGGGTATCTGATGTTTAGTTTTGTTATTCCGGCAGAAAAATATTTGCTGGAAAATTCTGACAATCACCCATCTCCTCAGGTGCCTTTCTGTCAATTCAACTGATAGTGTTGTTTCAAATAACCTGCCAATATGACACGGAATGCGCTGCTCTAAATATCGTTAATCAATTTTCTAAAACTTTTCATCTAAAAAACGTACATAAAACCTTGCAATTTGCGCCGGTACAGCCTTGGCTCCCTCCAAAATATAACTCTATTCTTTCTTTTAATAGTTTATGCATATCCGAGTAACAACATATAGTAAATTCACTGTGAACATAATAATGTAAAATAAACTTCAGTTATTTTTCTGAAAAATATACTAACAAACTAATGATTCAGAACCTCATTCTGAGAGCTCTGGAAGCAACGATGTTACATCTGCAACCTCAGAGTTATTGATTCCTGGGGTCGGAGTTCGCAATTAACAGGGATACAGGATTCAAACCTGAGTATCTTGAGTGATGAGGAGTTACTGTGGGAATTAGCAATTTCAGGTCTGTTATTCCTTGTCATTCCACCTTCCCCCTCAAACCGCTCACTGAGGAATTTAAGGTGAATTTCCACAAATCCATAAGGGGGAGGGAGCACACAGCTTCTCATCCCAGCACAGTTTACCCCATTGCATCCTGGTAAATGCAGTACACTTACTTCAAAGTTGCTGTTGTTTTTCACCAAAGTTGGTGTAGACAGTACTGTTACCTCTCGACAAATACATGTTTTTCCTGCAGATCTCATGATTCTGATGGGCTGGTACTGCTGTAACAGGCCCCATCATAATAAGTCAGAACTCATAATGAGGCCTTGAGTTTAATTGGGAAAGTTGCTGGAAAACAAGCTTTCTGATGATAGTCAGAAATTTACTAATACGTCCTGGCACCAAAGTTTGGACTAAGAGGCATATTTATGAGCCCCTCGCACCGCCGCTGCCTCACTTTTTTTTTCCTTTAACTAAGACGGGCTGCTTTAAAAAAAATCGTTTGCTTTATTTAAAAGCAATCACAGACATGGTCACCAGCAGGCCATCATCCCTGTGAGTTTTGCGATTCCCAATAGGTCACAAAGCGAGAACTACCTCATTAATATTTTTGAGGTAGGTCTAGTTACAACCCACTGAGAATCGCAAATGAAACAGAAAAAAGTTTAATGCATTTGAAATAGCGATTTCCTAATTGCAATTTGCAGGAAACCGCGATTAGGAACTCGCTATTTCAAATGTTCATACATGTGGCCTCTAGATCCTGATTCAAAAACTACATTTTGTGATACATGAAGTAGTAATGCAGCAGTACTTCTCACATACTTTGAAATACTCTACACAAACCTACATGCTGTGACCTTGCCCTCTCCAATTATTTTCATAGTGGCGATGTCTACTAACATGGTGGCAATTTCTGCTCTTGTATGTCTATGATTTAGGTGTGAATGTTGGAGGGAGAAGGAGTGTCTGAAAAATGGTGATTACTTTCCACAAAATAAGAGAGGTTTAGAGAAAAGTAATAAGTGGTTTGGGAAGGGACAGGCAACCACAAACAACCACCCCTAAAAGAGTAAGTCTATTGCTGTTCACAAACTACAATTCTGAAGTGACCACAGAAAAACCACTGGAAAAGTATGTAAGCCCAGCCTTGGAGTAAGTTACCCATTACACATGACCAGTCACAGGTACTGCAATACACTCCCTTAGAAAATAATGGAGACAGACTTAAAATAACACCCCAGAGTAAATGATATTAAATAGATACAATTAGATTGCATTTATATCTACACACAAACACACACACACACACACACACACACATACATATAGTTTAATGTTGAAAATATATATCAGTACTGAATAATGAATTTATTATTTTAAAATTTACTAAGAAATGTAATTTACAACTAAACTAAACTTTAAAACTATTAAACAAATTAAAATAGGTTAAATTAATACTACACATAACGTTTAACAAAATATAATGCATAAAGGATTCCTTTAAATGTAATGTAAGGTTGATTTGTACCTGTGAGGTTATCCAGGCGCTGAGTAGGTGAGAGTAGGTGTAAGATGAGGCTCGGTCTGAATACACCAAGTCTCGATAGTCTAGCAAGAAGACAAATTGAAGCCAGATCTTCAGCTTCTTCCAGAATTCAAGAAGTGAGGAGGGGGCAATGATGTGTTCGGGAGGCTATTCTAGGATTAGATGGCTTAGTAGGAGAATAATCAACCTCCTGCTCTGCTTCTGTGGATGGGGTTGTGTGTGTGAGTGAGAGTGATGCTGAGCAAAGTTGTCTGGTGGGTTGGTGGAAGTGAACCCAATGACTGTGGTATGCAGGTCATGTATTATGTAGTGACTTGAATGCATGTGTGAGAAGTTTGAACTGGCAGCGCTTCTGTATGGGGAGCCAGTGGAGCACTCTGAGGAGTGGTATGGTGAGTCATCCAGGAGTTTGTGACATTCTAGGTGGTCAGAGAGTAGTCTGTTGATGGCCTTCTTGATGATTTTAGCTGGGAAGGGGAGCAGCAATGTGGATCAGTAGTTGCTGAGTACTTCGGGGTCGGCTGAAAGTTTTTTGAGGAGAGCAGTGACTTCTGCGTGTTTCCAGCTATCTGGGAAGGTGGCTGTCTTCATGTAGGTGTTGATGTTGGAAGTGAGTGCAGAGTTGATCATGGCTCATCCCTGGTTGTGTATATGGTGGAGGTCTATGGGAGCCCCTGAGCAGACGGTCTTCATTTTTGCTGCCTCGATGGATAGAGCGTTCCATAATGTCAGTTGGTAGTCTTTGATTGATAAGGTTAGTAGGCTGGGAAGCTTAATGGGGGATGGCCGGGGTTCGAAGTTGCTGTAGATCTTGGCGATTTTGTTTCGTCGAAGAAATCTGGAAGGTTGTTGTAGAGTTCTTCTGTAGGTGTGATGGTTTGGGTTGCATCTGTTGGGTTGGTGAATTCCTTGATGATGGTGAAAAGTGCCTTGCAGTTGTTGGAGCTAGATTCGATTTTCAGAGTCAAGGCCTTTTATTGGTCTTTTTTATTTGATGGTAATAGTGTCTAAGTGCAGCCTTGTAGATGCTTTCTTGCAGTGGTCACTCGAGTAGTTCTCCATTTCAGTTCGAGTTGTTTGCAAACATTCTTGGATTCTCCTAGGTCAGCACTATACCAGCTTACTTGTGTATTGGGTCTTTTGGTTTTGGTGTTTTCAGGGGTGCCAGGGTATTAGCGCAGGTGGTGATCCAGTTGTTGGAGTTGTTTGAGTCATTGAGGTCATTGGTGGGGTCTGGCTAGTTTAGTTGGAGGGTGCTGATCATTCTTTAAGAAATATTAATTATAACTGAAATAAATATATTTTTACTAATTACTTATTTAATACATGTCTAATTTAATGTGTTTGTAACAGTGGTCTTCAAACTTTTTAATGAAGTGCACCCCAGTTGAAAAATAAAAATCATTGCCCCCCCCCAGAATTTTTCACACTTATTTTATAAAGATGGCAATGTTTAAATATGTCTAGACTTATTTAAACATTGCAGTTAAATAATGTTTCCTTTTTTAAAATGCATTTTTAAAAATGCAATTACATGTTTCTGCTTAAAACAAAGCACCGTTATCTGAATACTGTTTTTTTTGGCCAGAGCCTGGTGCCCCCCCGGTGATCACTTGATGCGCCCCTAGGGGTCCCACCCCCAGTTTAAAGACCCCTAGTTTATATTCTGCAAAATTGTATTTTTAGTTTTTATATTTACAGTAGATATTTTCAATGAATGTAGAATTATATTTTATACTAAAATATTAATAATAATATTTTTAAAGGATAAAACACTTTAATATTTTTCCTTATATTTTCCCATTGGGAGATCTTTGCCATAATGGCTGACATCACACCTATATGTGCTGAGTTACTTTACATTCGTAAATTCAGACTTAAATATCTCCGCCTTCTGAACAGAGGGGATGGAAGCATAAAAGTCTACACTTAAGGCCTGATCTAGATATTCGCGGACAGGTTACTCTGTCACCACAGTAACGGATATCCCATCGACCGAAATGTAAATCTCATTATGCCCTATAGGATTTAGATTACGGCAGACAGGATATCCGTCACTGTTGTGACGGAGTCACCCATCCACCAATATCTAAATCAGGCCCTTAGTTTGAAATCTGCACTAAAAAATGGTGAACATCAATAAAGTGTAAACTTACACCTAGACACAGTAGCATATATACACATGGGTAAATCTTCACAAGTATATTTATGTTTGTGAACTGGGCCTCTAGTGTTAAAAGCTACCTGCTTCAGTATACAAGGAACTAAGGCCTGATGATTCCTGAATAAGGATGTGACAAAGTTAAAATATAATTCCCAGTAAAGTCCTGCCTGTTATCACCAGAGAAAAATTAAGGCAGAAACTGCCTAAGGATGTGGATGTTGTTTATTGCACTTGCATAGCCATGCACAATTGGAAAATTCCAGCCTTTGGGAAAACAAAGTTTCTGACTTTACTCCACCATGCATGACATAGTAAAATACTACAGCCCACCTCGCAATGACAGTTTCCCCCTACTGGATGCCCCTGGACAGGACATCCGGGAACAGGAAATAGAAGGTGAGCAAGCTTCATCTCCTTCTGATCACAGGTAGGTCCTGGGTAGGTAGCAGCAGGTACAGTAAAGGGGACAGTGCTGTGCAACTTGCTGTGTTGCATTGTGTGAAAGGAAGCGAGCAGAACAGTGCCATATCTACTAAGATGTGGTGCTGTTCTTCTCTTACTATGCATTGATGCACTTTTGGCAGTCATGCACCAATGCAGATTGCAGACACCCTTACGCCATAGTGCAAGGGTGTTTCCATTCTCTAAAGGATAGGTTTTGTACTGGAAGTGACCCCTAGGAGTACAACATCAATGATTTAAGGCGTTACTCATTTTTGAATGTGTGATGTACAATACAGCACAGATACAAACTTGGAAAAACAAGGAGAAATGAAACATTGGAGTTTCCAAATAAACAGTTACTGTAATGACAAGAACAACGATTATCCTCAGGTTTGGCCAGCCAGTCAGATAGCTCAGTTGTCAAAGAAAAACAAATTGCTCTATTTATTTTAATTTACTGTAGTGTGGGACTCCCACAGGACTCCAGTGGGAGCAACAGTCCAGATATACCTATGTTTTATCCCGTTCATTACCACCTTGGGCACCTTTTTAAACGTGAATTTCTGAAAACCCAATGAAAGGATTTACACCAAATAACGAAAAGCATGCTTTCTGAGTAAAGTTCTGTCAACCAAATTCGTCAAAATTCAGTTGAGCTGATTTTTTCTGTATCTCTTTCCGAAATTTCCCATGGGAGCTACCATGGGAAAAAATACATTTTGGGTCCGCTTCTTTTTCTCAGCCCCCACTTGACAAATCATTCCAAAATTTCCCAGGAACAAACGAAGATGGATGAACTTTAAAAAAAAAAAAAGTTTTGTAAAGATGCACAAATGGCACTAAAGTTATAAGCAAAACAAAAAAATCTCTTCATATCTTCATATTGAAACTCTGACATAATTATAAAAAACTGTCAAAAACTTAGGGCTTGATTAACGTTTGGCAGGTGGGTACTCCAATTGTCTACATTGGGTTAGACAAGTTGGAGTGTTCTGATACAGTTATGAATTTGGTTTGGTTATCCTTAATACCATCCACTGGAGACTCCGCTGTAACCTCGAGTAAGATGATTCACCAGGCGCAGTGTGGATTGGGGCACATCGCCCATGGCATTGTGGTATCTTTTTTTTACCATAGTATCCCTAATGTCAAGGTGCAGCCTTAGCTCTTAGAGTAAAAGATACAAAGTGCAAGCATATATTAAAAGACATAGGGGGTTATTCTAACTTTGGAGGAGTGTTAATCCGTCCCAAAAGTGACGGTAAAGTGACGGATATACCACCAGGCGTATTACGAGTTCCATAGGATATAATGGACTCGTAATACGGCTGGTGGTAAATCCGTCACTTTTCCGTCACTTTTGGGACGGATTAACACCTCCTCCAAAGTTAGAATAACCCCCATAGGGCCTGATTACAACTTTGGAGCACTGTGTTAATCCGTCCCAAATGTGACGGATATACCACCCGCCGTATTACGAGTCCATTATATCCTATGGAACTCGTAATACGGTGGGCAGGATATCCGTCACATTTGGGACGGATTAACACCGTCTTCCAAAGTTGTAATCAGGCCCATAAAGTCCAGATTGCTTTCTTTCAGGACACTCACCATACTAAGATAGAAAGAAGAGGTTTACAAAAGAGATGGCACAAAAGGATCTCTGCTACGGCTAAATCTGCATTTACTCCTGGGGTATTGAGTTGAATTTAAAAAAACACATCATTCTAACCCCAAATACAGATCATTGGCACTAAATGCAGGTACATAGTGCTATGGGGCTGACTGGATGCGAAGAATTTATGATTCATAAATAGATATGCCCGAACATGGACCAGCCATTCTTTTTTGATGCACTGCCACCCCATATTAGAACTGTTTTACACCACCCATTGATTATGGAGGGAGATTTTAATTGAATATCTGATGTTTGAATGGCTAGATTGTACCCTCTCTTCTCCGGTCTGTAAAACAGCCCCGTTTTTTTATAGGTGGATATTGCAGTAGGAGCTGAAGGACTTTTGGAGAGCGCGGAATCCTGTGAACAGCGAATATTCATATTATTCTGGTATGCACATGTACGATTAGACAAGCTACTATGTAACAATAGTATTCATGAAAGCGTGCTGCAGGCCGAATATTTTTATAAAAGTCACTCAGAACATAATCCCTTATTGACGTTCAGTTTGAATATTCCCAGAACGAGTATCCTGATTTGGGAGTTTAATGTAGAAGCCCTTCAATATCCAGTTTTTAAGACTACATTGGGAGACACCATTCATAACTATTTTAGAGAGTGTAGGATGCTGGCCCTCTATGTAGTGTGCAAACCTACGCACACTGTGCAGGGGGTCCAGCCAAACACACATTGGTTTATAGAGGTAACAACTAAATTACCTAGTGCCCTAATTTTTAAGGTAGCTTGGTTGAGCAGTTAGGCCAATCTTGGAGAAGTGCAAAGCATTTGTTGTACTCACAGAATCAATCATGCAACTCACACATTCGAAGGAATAACTTGAGGCCAATGTATACAAACACTTCCGATTTTTATGCAATTTTTCAGATCAAGATTATCAAAATTGTTTAAGTACTTTTGAGCTATGGATTTTTGAAGTTAAATAAAAACAGTCTTTTTGTGTGTAATTACACACAATAGGAATCAATGGAAAGTCCCCTTTAAAAATACATATACAATCGTACAGTTGAGTAACCAAGTTCTTCCTTCGCAGTTTGGTCGAGGTCGTCGGTGGGCATGCTGTGCAGCTGGAGAAGTTCGGGTGGCTCCCGGTTCCAGCGGGAGAAGCAATGAAAAGTCTCTGGAGCTGTTGCAGGGCCACTGCGAGGGACCACTTAGAAGAACACTGCACAGGTAAGTTTAGATGTCGGGGGACCCTTATGGCACAGCAGGTTCTTCGTTGCAGGGCACAGGGTGGCCCGGTGCAAAGCGAATAGGTGAGCCAGGAGCTGTGTGCAAGGATGCCCTTTTGGGCTGGAGGTAAGTCGGTTCGAGGGTCGATTACAGGACAACAGGGGCACTCTGGTGGGAGGTCCAGGGTGTTCCTGAAATCCCTTGACTGGGGCTTCCTCCTGATCATTTTTCAGTCCCAGGCGGGCTGGTTTTCCTGGTGTCAGACATCAGCTGACCAGAACCCCGTGTATTTGTATGGTTCGGTCACTAGAGGGTGCAGAGCTACCAAACTAGGTACACTTGGAGGGTTTGTCCTCATGGTCGTTGGTGTTTCATTGGGTCCAGATGTGACTTCTGGTTCAGGAGTTAGCAGATGGTCAGTGAAGTGATCCTCACCAGGTTGCTGCTTTCTTTGTTGTTGCAGAGTGCTACCTCCACTCTGGGGGGAGTTCTAGGGTGATTGGTGAAGCCTGGAGGTCCACTGAGTTTCTTGAGGTCAGTCCAGTGTCCAGCTTCTCCGCAGTGGCGATTGTCGGGTCCAGGAAGGGTTTGGCGCCTTTTCTTGATGCAGCAGGCCCACAGTTCTCGTGCCTTGGTTCTTCTTTGTGATGGTCTTCTTTGTGTCCTTCGAATCTGGTTTCCTGGTCTAGGGATGCCCACTAAACACTGAATTTAGTGGGTGTTTTAGGGGGATCCTGGTAGTGTCCAATGGGACACTTACCTCTGGGTGGCTACACCCACTATAGTGACTGCTTCATGTGGGAAGGGCCACTTTCCTAACTCTGATTGGCTATTTTACTTCCATCTAAGAGTGTCTACCTCGCAGCAACACCTTAGGGGTGGTGCATGCCAGGTGGGGCCACTCCTCCTACACTTTGTGTGGTTTCTCGCCTTTGCTCCCACCAAAAGTGGGGGTCTGCAAAAAGAGCTGGCCATCTGCTGCTAGCAGCAGGCTTGGGGGTCGAGTTTCAAAGGTGGTAAGGCCTTTGAAGCCCACGGCCAGAGCAGTGCACATTTCTGAGGCGGGGTGGCTCCTCCGCCCAGGAAGGGCATTGTTTTACAAACCAGAAAGATAGGACTCCCACCCAAGGTTTGTACATTGGGTGTCTAGAGGTGGCAGGCTGGATAGAACCAGTCAGCAACCATGCCAGGGTAGTTAGCTTTTGCAGGGGGCACCTCTAAGGTGACCCCAGGGTACATTTAGAGCTAAATCCAATACTGTTACCAGGATTTATCATTCTGGTTGATACCAAACAACCCAGGGCTCAGAGTGGCCATCATGTAACCTGGAAACTCGTGTTGACCAGTGTCCAGCACATGTATTAAAATGGCTGCTCTTTTCACTCACTATGTCCCAGGTTTGGCAAGGACACAGTGAGGGCATACTGCTCATGCAGTTATGCCCTCACATTGATATAGTGCACCCTGCCTTAGGGCTGTAACGCCTGCTAGAGGACTGTCTCACCCATAGTAAATGTAGTGTATGGTGGATAGGGCACACAGGCAGTGTGCCATGTCGAGTTTGTGTTTTAGGTTTGCACCAGGACACTCAGCCTGCAATGGCAGTGCTGGGTGCATCTGGATGCATGGCCCTAGAGGGTGGCACAATCAGTGCTGCTGCCCCCAGGGGCTTACCCATAGTTCCCCATGCCCTGGGCACCTAAGAACCCTTTTACTAGGGAATTATAATGGTACCTTAGGGTGTATTCAATTGTGCCAATGCATCACAGCTGTTTTAGGAAAAGAGCTCTGACCCAGGGAATCTGGTTAGTAGATGCCCTAGGCACTACAATTTCAAGGCCACATCAAACACCAGGCAAAAAGTGGAGGGCTAACCATATCAAAAAGAGGCCTTTTTCTCACAAAGAGAACAAGGGAACAGCATCATACTATTGGCAGAGTGGGAGGCACTGAAAATTGTGATAGAGCGCAATCCATAGTCACAATTTCTGGGGCCTAAGCACAGCTCAACGGGGTAATTCTAAAGCAGGAGAATCTCCTGAATGAGAAAATACTGGTACAGGTGCTCCTCCTTCCAATGATAGACTGCAGGAGGGGAGGGAAAACATGTTTGAATTTATAAATCAGCTCAAAATGTGCAACTATTGCAGCTATATTATCAAAGTGCATGGGATACTGCAGCTTTTACAGCCTATCATACTCAGCTTTAGGCTGCGAGGGAGGCCTCTGATACCCAGGCTCTTCATAACTATGTTGGAGCAGCTGAGACACACAGCCTCTCTGGCGAGGAAGCGGCCTGTTTGGCTGGAGAAATTTCAAGTCAGGAAGTGTGGGGTACAATAAAAGCTCTGGCAAGAAGTCTGCTTCAGTTGTTTTACCCATTGAACGTTACACAACCTATATAGATGATTTGGCTCCTATTTAGATTTAGCTGTATAACAAAGTCAGAGGTTTGGGCTGCCTCCTACCAACAATGTCTGAGACATTGATCGTCCTACTACTGAAAAAGGGAAAGGACAAGGAACGTGCAACATCTGACATACCATTATGTGTTCTCAATGTGGATTATAAGGTGCTCAGTAAAATATTAGTAAATAGATTACTCCTAAGTCTTAGCCGACTTATCCATACTGACCACTCAGGATGTATTCCTATGCGTATTACAATACCCAATATACAACAGCTGGTGCAGGTTTTACATTCCTGTTTGAGAGACTACCCTATGGCCTTGCGATTTGTTTAGAAATAAAAAAGGCCTTGGGGTTCCCTGCAATGGGACTTTCTTTACACCATTATGGCAAGCATGGGGTTGGGTAGCAGGTTCCTTAAATGGACTCAGTTATTGTATTCTAGCCCAACAACCCACATAAAGCCTGGGAGAGTAATCGTGGACAGATGTATGATTGGCAGGGGCACAAGGTAGGGTTGCCCGCTCTTACTGGTATTATTTGCACTAGCTGTAGAACCATTGGCATTGACACTTAAACAGGGTAACCGCTACCACGGGCTTCTAATAGATGGTTTGCCTTCATAGATCTCATTGTACACAGATGACATGCTATTATATTTATGTACGCAGCACAAAGATCTGATTGGTGACTTCGAGGTCTTGAAGTGCTTCAGTAAAGTCTCTGGATTGCAGGTAAACTGGGGCAAGTTTAATATCTGCTCTCTTCTTAGACTGAGCTAAAGCTTCCTGAGATTGGGGATGAACTTTGCTGCTAATCCATTACCTTTAGGTATTTGAAGGTATGTATCTATTGTACTGAAACTCAGTTGTTGGATGGTAATGTGAGAGTGACTCTGGCCTTCCTAATACAATCTGTACATTTCAGGCTTACGTTGACATTATCGGAAATGGGGAGGAGTGCTCTCTCAAAAATGGCTTTCCCTCCTGTGGGCTGTTGTATTTTTTTGCTACACTCTTGATGTGTATACCCAGGTCTATTTTTCATGAAATAGTATATTACTACATCTCATCCGGGGGCGAAAAGACGTAGGATTGCCTTGGCCAAACTCAAATTCCCCTCTTATGAAGGTGGGATGAAGGTCCCTGACATGGAGCTACATTACTTGCCGTGCATAAGAAATGGGTAGCCCGTTGGAGAGATATGTGTTAGGTTGATACGGACACATGGTTGATGTCAGTGCCCTCATGAGACACTACTGAATTTGATACTTAACCCATTTTGCCAAATTAAACATCGCTCTTCAAGGCTTTTACTTGACACCCTCCAATATACACATGTTAGAACACTTCAAAGGATGTATACAGTACACAGCTCCCATATGTGTGGGAGCTTCCAATAACGGCTTTAATTGTGCTTCTGTATGAGGGTAACTGGAGTGGGTTGCATGATTGCGAGAGGACAGGTATGGCCACAATTAGGGAGTTGTTTATGAATGGTAAGATAAGAGATTTTCAGGACTTGGTTGCCCATTATGATCTCCCTACACTGCATTCTTTTGTTATATAGGGAGGCAGTGCCTACAATACGGAGTAGGTGACAATGTGGCTCTTTGGAGCCCCCAAAACAAGGTTGCTTAAAAGAACTATGCACTATCATTGGCAAAGTTACAGTGGTAGCTCTTTGATATAAACTGGTCCAACCCCAGACTAAATGTGAGTTGAATGGGTTATGAGATCAATGGGCTGCAGACATGGGAATAACACTGACTAATGGTGATTAGGATAATATTTTAAAGTGTACCCCCTCTCCCCACAGGCTCCAAGAACAGTAGGTTTAAATTGCTCCAATATTACTATTTTTACAGGGTGTATCTCACCCCTTAAAGAATTAAGCTCACATTCCCAAATGCCCATGCAATATGCCCATGATGCCACACAGAGGAAGCTTGTTTTTACCATATGGTGTGTGATTGTCCTTCACTTCTGTTATACTGGGAAACAGTGAACAGCTCCATATAATAAAATAATATTAAATCTCCAGCGACCTGCCTGCTTAGGCGCTTCCTTAAAGTCACATCTAGTGTTATAACATCTAGATTTATAGATTCAGCTTTAATTCTGGCTCACCATCAAATCTAATGGCAAATCTCCAGTGGATCTGGTCTTTGGGGATGGAGAAAGGAGTTGTTTAAATTGGAGGAAAGTGATGTGGCATCACTAAAAACAGAAGCAAAGCGAGGGTGAGGAGTCATGATCATTCACAGGCTTGGGAGACAATAGTGCAGGGTTGCCCTTCAGTGGAAAAAATAGAAGATTCTACATTTTCTGGATTCGAACACATCCAAGGATTAGTGTTTCTACATATATCATGGTGCACGTAGGGATGTTGCAGAGTGAACAGAATGGCTCCATGTACACTGGACCTTATTAATGGGCACGGATGCGAGGCCATGCGAAAAGTGCACTATCCCACTAGTGGTGGTACCATTATATGAACGTAACTAGGTAGTTGCTCCAGTGAGTTTCTTTCTTGGGTGTTTTGCCTTTTAATGTGAGTTGTCATGATTTATGGCTATAAATGTACCAAACAGATGTTTACATTTTGGAAAATCCCACACACTAAGGACATTGCAAAGTCTCTGACCATTACCAATGATGTCTGTGGTGATTATAGTGGAAATATAAAAGAGAATTACATGTAGGGTTGATTGAATTAGGGATTCCTATTGGTTTGTGGCTTTAGGGTTGATGTTGTGATAGGTAGTAGGGTTGGGATTCCTATTGGTTTGTGGTTTTAGGGTTAGTGTTGTGATTTGTTGTGAAGGACTTATATAGGGGGTATAATTGGTGAATAGGGCTGGGTCTCCCATTGGTTGTGGGCTTTATGGTTACAAATCTGATTGGTTAGGGTTAGGACTAGGTTTCTATTGGCCAATAGGGCTATTTCAGCCTAGGGTTCAGGGTGTCTTAGCCCGGGCGTCGAGACTAAGGGCAGAGAGGACCAGGCATTTGCCTGTTTGGGCCTGTTCCAGACTGGCCGGACCTAGGGCCAGAAATGCTGCCCAGTTTCCCATTTACCAGAAAGGACCTTACTCCCTACACATCCATCAACATGCAAACACATTATCAGCAAAGACATCCAACTCTTGCATCACAAACTGACCTCATACGGAATGCAATGTCACATCAACCAACACAAAACCCCACATACCACACATATATACCACACCTACAACAGTAAAAGACCTTCATTCTCACAGCAAACACTACTCTGTCCATTCCCACTAACACAACCTGCCATTGCCTACACAACACAAAACCACATTATACATTACTTTCAGCCATCCAGATACACACTTCCTGTTCATACAAACCAACAGCACTATCCTCTATTTGCTCCTGCCAGACCACCTTTTATCATGACAATACCAAAACCCAGTCTTCCAACACACCATCTACAAACACCCTCCCCCTCTCTTCACCAAATACACACAACCATACAATCCTTACTCTCCACTCTACCACACATATTACCTCTTCCAGTGATCAAAACTAACACAAACACCCCTGACCCACATCCATCCCCTCTTACACACCTATTCTCCATAACACATCAACACCCCCTGTAATATTCTAATACCACTCACAAGAACTAACTCACATACAAATCCTTCACAGAAAACTACTACATCAATATCTTCTCTCACTATTCCTCAAAACAAAACAGCCCACACACATCAGCACATCAAAATAACACAAACTTTCATAATACTTACGGTCACACCCACTCCCACCCTCATGACTACACAAAGAATACAAAACCTGACCAATCTTTACTCCTACATTCTCACTCTTCACAAACATCTACCAGAAGGACCCCAACACAGCAACATTCATTCACCCGCCTCCCATCCATTGCACAATTTAGAGCCTTACATTATGATCCACATGCTCCTCCATCACTCCTAACCCATACTCCTTCCACACTAAACAGAAGCAAACCAAATAAACAACATGCCACTCTTTACAACTTCGCATCCCCTTGTCTGTTACACAATAAGGCTACTCTACAAAAAAAAGTACACTCTTCATGTCTCTCTCAGCCACCAAGTCCACTACCAACACACACAGACACAACAATATGCCTCCTAAGCCTGCTGAAAGAGGAATACTGTATTGAAAAACAGGACTATTGTGACCCTCACATAGTTCTCACAACTAACAACACACCTGCTACAAGCTCAAAATATACTGCTCACCCTTCTCCAAAACAAAATGACACCACCACAAAAACACATTTTCTAAACTGCCTGCTCATCAATGCTCAATCACTCTAAAAAAACAAGTACCATTTCTATGACCTGCTCACGGACACACAACCTTACTTACTATTGGTAGCAGAATCATGGTTTATAGATAACATGGCCCCATTATTGCATGAAGCTGTTCCTCTGGGCTATCAAACCATCACACTAAACTGTATAGGAAAGAGAGGAGGTGGACTAGCTATTATATTCAAACAAGCAATAAATCTCAGTAAAACAGACATTTCCATATAAGGATGTGAGGCCCTCCTCACCAGATGCAACCCTACACCAACTTCCTCCTGTAACTTTCTCCTCCTTTACAGATCTCTTCTAGATACAGTCTCAAACCTTATAACATTACACTCAAACCTATGCATTCTTGGGGACCTAAACATTTGGTTTGACAAACCCGATATGCCCCACCCAAAAGATATCACCACTAGCCTAGTCAAATTGAACCTACATCAGATTGTACACAATCCCACACCCATCACTGGACACATCCTAAATGTCATTTTTGTGAAGCCTGAACTAGTTACTGTTCATAGCATCACGCCAATCACATGGTCAGATCAACATTTGATACCTTTCCAACATAAAACACCACAAATCAACACACCCCATAGCAACTTGCATACATGCTTCTATCAACCTCAATTTTGAAGACTTAGAAACACACTAAAAGCCAACCCAGATCTAGATACAATTATTGCTGTTCCAGAACTTTATGAGTCGCTACAGGAAGCTTTCGATATCCTAATACCACTCAGAAAAACTAAACAACACAAAAGAAAAACACCTTGGAGAAACACAGAACTTAAAAAGATAAAGCAACAAATCAGAAGGTTGCAACAGGCCTGGCTCAAAACAAACAACATTCAAGACAAACTTCAGCTACATAAACTTAACAGAATATACAAATCATCAATAAAAAAAAAAACTAAAAAAAAGGTACTACTCAGATGGAATTCTAAAAACTAAATCTGCAACTAAAGAATTTTATAAAATTCTCAATTAATTTCGAAAACCTAAATGCATGGAAGGAAGTCATCCCACTACTCAAGATTTCACAAACAAACTGGCAACTCATTACACAACCAAGGCAGACACATTGGACTCCTATTTAAAACAGAAGAAAACCATCAGCACCAACCCCTTTCCTAAATTCCCCTCCAAAAATAAACCAACACAGCCTCTGCACTCCTTCAAACAAATAACACAAGGTGAATTTATGGATTTGGTCAAAGGAAGCAAGCCTTCCAGTTGCCCTTCGGAGTCTTGTCCACCACGCATCTTCAAGAACATTCTTTAATCTACTTCTGCTGCCACACCTGTAAGAAGAATCACCAATAACTCTTTACCTACAGGAACATTTCCTGAAGACCTGAAAAAGGCATACATACGTATGTTATTAAAGAAAACAAACCTAGACCTACAGGACCCCAACAACTACAGACCTATCACCAATGGATCTTTCCTGGGCAAATTGATAGAAATAGCAGCATTCGCCCACATGTCACAATTCATTTAAGACAATTCCATACTTTCAGATAACCAAACTGGATTCTGCCCAGGAAGAGGCACTGAATCGGCACTCATAGCAATCTGGGATGATCTTAAAAACACAGTTGACCGCAAAGGAGTTTCTGCACTACTTCTCTTGGACCTCTCAGCTGCCTTTGATACTATTGACCATGACACACTAATTCAAAGACTCCACGAAGCCGGCATAGAAGAGACTGTTCTTGACTAGATTACATCCTACCTTCAAAACAGAACTAATATTATCTATTCTCCCCCCTTCTCGTACAAACGCTACCTCACAAAAGCAGGGGTCCCACAAGGATCAATCATCTCACCTATGCTTTTCAACGTCTATATGATGTCATAACCAGAATTAATCAATTATTTTTAACTCACATGCTACAGCTATGCAGATGACACACAAATACTACTTAAATTGGAATGCCCCAACAACATTGAAAACTCACAAATCTTCAGTTGCCTCAGAGCCATTGATCAGTGGATGACTTGGAGCCATATGAAACTAAATGCTTCCAAAATGGAAATACTCACATGTGGTGATTGGAAAAATTATGACCCACCATGTGCCTGGCCTGAATATCTCAGACCACCTCCTCAAGTAGCCAAGGAAGTTAAAAACATTGGAATTACCATGGACTCCAAGTAAACAATGAATGGCCAAGTGGACAAATGATCACAATCAAGCTTCATCACCTTGAAGACTCTGCAACGCATCTTCCCCCACCTCAGATTTCCACATATGGTGCAGGCTACTATCTCTCTTGTACTTTCCAAACTGGATTATGCCAATGGCCTCTACAATGGATCATCTCTATCTATTATGAAAAAACTACAAAGTATTCAGAACTCAGCTGCCAGGCTACTATTACATGCAAAACCACAAGCCCACATCTCCCCTGCACTGAGAGCACTACACTGGTTACCTATTGAAAGAAGATCCACCTTCAAGTTACTTTGCATCACCCACAAACCTATACATGGAACAGGACCACTTTTCATCAGAAACAAAATAACCAAATACATTCAGCAAAGAAACCTCCGCTCAAGATTGGCACCCTGCCTTAAAACACCACCATACAAGGAAAAGACAATAGGTGGTCATCCTTCTCCATTGAAGCAGACAAACTATGGAATTCATTACCCCCAAATATAAGATCCACAGATAACTATCTTGCCTTCACAAGACTAGTTAAGAGTTGGCTCTTTCCTTCATAACCACCATATCCAAACAGCAATGGACTGCATATGCCTGTGTTGATAAATATTTATAATCTGATCTGATTATGTGTATATTCTAGATTTGTATAATTCTTTCAGAAATGTGTATTGTTACTATTTCATAATAATAAATTATACACATACTCTTTAAGCCTGTTTAACAAATGTATATTTACTCACGGTTAAACACATATATATACATATATATATATATATATATATATATATATATATATATATATATATATATAGAGAGAGAGAGAGAGAGAGAGATATATACATATATATGTGTGTGTGTGTGTATGTATTTATGCATGTGTATATACATATGTATGTGTATATTATTCTATGCTTAACATGTTCAAAGGTCATTGCATAGCTTCTAGATAAGTTGTTATATTAGATACTTATGAATTCCTGCTTAAATATTTTTATCACAATGATCAAATGTTTTATTATCATAAGCATTTCGCTATTCAAAAATTGAGGAAAGATAAATGTATGTTAGAAAAGTACACATTAATTAACTTCAAATATTACAAATCTTGAAAGCCTGTGTTTTTGCAATACTATTTTTCTTCTCATATTATTATACCCATTATTATATTCCTTGCAGATATATTCCCTTACTATGTATTTCCATATCTATTTATTTATTACTCTAGTCCTACTGTACTAGAGAAAATTAAATAAAAATAAATAAAATAAAACCTATAAATAAAATTCAAATGATAAATAATTAAATTAAAGTAAAAAAATAATAAATTAATAAATGTAAAAAAGTATATATATATATATATATATATATATACATACATATAAATAAAATAATAAATAAATACAAAATAATATACATTTACTCCATTGTAAGCTTTACTCTGTCTCCCCATCACCCTATGTCTCTATCAATCTTTCCTCCATCCCCACTCTGATTTATCTCAAAACCATTCTACTACTTTCATCTCCAAAATAACCCTGCCTAAGCTCTTCCCTCCTCTACCTCATCTAGCTCACCCCAAACCTCAGTTTACTACGATGATCTCCCAAACAACCCTATTAAATTCTCCGTCATTTATCTCACCTTTGACTCATCCAAAACCACTCCTGCTACTATGATCTCCCTAACCCTTTCCACGCTCTTCCCTCCTCCATCTCTCCTTTACTCATCCCAAGCCTCATCCTATTACTGTAAACTCCCAATTAACACTTCTGGATTTTTCCCTCCTCTATCCCTCTATTACTCTAGTCAATTTAAATAACAAACTCACATATCACCTGCTCAAATTAACTCATAATTATACTAATACTGTACTTATATTTCCCTATGCTAATCCACCACTAATTCCTCTTGGGTTCTGAAGTAGCGTGCTGCTCGCCGAAAAGCGCTTCAACGCCTCGTCAGGGGGTAGTAAGCTATATATAAATACAATTAAAATTACAATCACAATTATTGTAACATTAATTCAGTAAAATATGTTATGCAGCAATATCAATAAAATATGTTTAAAAATACATGAGATGATGGAGCCATTAGTATTACAGTCACAACGCTATGGGGGTCATTCTGACCCTGGCGGTCATGGACCGCCAGGGCCAACGACCGCGGAAGCACCGCCAACAGGCTGGCGGTGCTTCCGGGGGCATTCTGACCGCGGCGGTAAAGCCGCGGTCAGAAAAGGGAAGCCGGCGGTTTCCCGCCGGCTTCCCGCTGCCCCAGGGAATCCTCCACGGCGGCGCTGCAAGCAGCGCCGCCATGGGGATTCCGACCCCCTTCCCGCCAGCCTGGTTCTGGCCAGGCTGGCGGTTTTCACCGCCAGAACCTGGCTGGCGGGAACGGGTGTCGTGGGCCCCCTAACAGGGCCCCACATAGATTTTCAGTGTCTGCGTGGCAGACACTGAAAATCGCGACGGGTGCAACTTCACCCGTCGCACCCCTTCCACTCCACCGGCTCCATTCGGAGCCGGCATCCTCGTGGATGGGGGTTTCCCGCTGGGCGGGCGGCCTTCTGGCGGTCGCCCGCCAGCCCAGCGGGAAACTCAGAATGACCGCTGCGGTCTCTTGACCGCGGTACGGTCTTCTGGCGGTTCCCGCCAGGCCGGCGGCATCCGCCACCGGCGGGGGTCAGAATGACCCCCTATATCTCTTGCACAATGTTTAAAATTACTTATGGCTTACACTTCTTTTGTGAAGTCATTAATGCTACAAAGTTGGCACTATATATCTCTTTATCACACTCTTCTGGTATTGTTCTAACTCAGTGGTTCATTCAAATTATTAATGTAAAGAATTTAGCTGCATCTCCATTGCAGGGTAAATTTCATGCTGCTGTAACCTCTGAAATTCATCGTTTCTCTGCCTTATCGATGCATCAGTTCCCTTTTCACGACCCTGTCCAGTTTACTCCATCTGACTTGTGTTCTCATCTCCCTCACCCCCGCTCTTCCCTCATATACTTATCCCCAAACCCTTTGCCCACTGTTTAGCTTGTTACACTTCATGATTGTTCCGTTCACATTGATGGTCCTGCCTGCTTTCACTTGAAATTGAAATTACTTAAAAAAAATAATCTCTGTCTATCGAATTGCTCTAGTCCACGTGTGAGTGACTATTTATGCAAATGGAAATATTTTAACCAATATGTGATTGCATATCTATGCACGATGCACAGTACAGAGTTCCCAGCTCCAGATGGGTGCAGTTTAGGGCCCTAGGGTGCTCTTCGGGTACAGGAGCTCAACAATATCAATGCCCACCCTCTCAAAGAGTGTTCCAACTATAGAGAGGGAAAGCGATGGGGCCTTCTGCTTTGCCCCTGATTTCTCACTGGCCTAGCAGGTGGGAATGGATATGCCGAATGCATCTGATGTCATTCTCATCTGGGGCTAGTAAAAGTGGATAAGCAACCTTGCAAAGGTTTTTGCTTGCCGCAGCTGTCCTGCCAGGGGTACGTCAGGAGCCAGACACAGTAGGAAGGCCATGTAGCACAGAAGGACCACTCACACACAGGTTGCTCCAGGCTCAGGTTGCTCACTATTCAGGAGTTCATTCTCTCAATAGATCAGGTGTCACCAGCTGTCTGGGCCTGGGCCTGTTGTCATGGATTCTCAAGAGTAGGGCACTCACTCTGAGCTTTGCAGAATTCTTCCCACGGTGCTCCCTCTCTCAGCTTGCTAGCCAGCCAGCTCTGGGAGGTCCCTAGAGCAGCAATGCTTTCCCCAGTAGGTTCCGGAGTGTCACCCTCAGACTCAGCCTCCTCACAGAATTGTGGGAATTTCCAGGGGTGTTTCTTGTGCCCTTTGCCCTTTCTCTTTTTGACAGGTTCCAACACCATTTTTCTAGGCTCCAGGTTCTTTTGACGTCTCACTCGGACTACTGTGGACCCCAATGTTCAGCCACACCCACTCAGGCAACCCTAACATGTCCAAGATGTGCTCCAGCTCCACCTCTTTCCAGATGGTGTGCTCAAGGTCATTACCAGGCAGGGAAACCCCCCAGGCATGGCTCGACTCACAGCTACCCTTAAGGAACCTGAGACCCTCCTGCCCCCACTCAAGGGGAACCAGAGCCACGAAAATGTTCCTCTTGTTGTTTGTTGTTACAACCTAGTGGGCCACATTAGGGACTACCTGCTCTGAGGACAAAGAAGACACCCGAAAGTAGTCATGCTTACTCCTGTGTCTCTCAGAGGTTCGACCCGATGCCCATTGATGGTGAACCACTGCCTATACTTTTTAGGGTTGCTAGGTATGTGGGCCTTGTGTACCATCTCTCTGTCACCCAGGGACAATAGGGAAACCTATGCACTTTCCTCCATACTAAATGGCCAATCTCCTGGGGCTGCTAACTTTTAGGGCAGCACGAGTCTCCCTTGACTTGCCTGTTCCAGCAGCACTTGTAGCTTTTTTGAGGGCCTTTTGAGAAGTGTTTTTTTGTCTCTATCCTGTTTCTTCTGGTGGCGACCCTGTCCACCCTTTGGGGGATCCCTATACCCTCAGATACCTTTTTGTGGACCCTGGTAATGAACTAACAGTCCACATCCTTTGCAAGCTCCCATGGGTTAGTAAGGGTGGAATCTATTAGGTTTTGTTGCAGCTCTGGAAAACAACTACTGACCATGTGCTCTCTTGCACTCAGATTGTAGTGCTCATTGTAGTTACTCACATCACTGTCCTTCGTTCAACCATTTAATGACTTGCAAAATTAGTCCATGAAATCTACCCAAGACTGGTAGGGCAGCGTATGTCTGTCGCTTAACTTCAACCTATACTTCTCAGTGGTGAGACCATATTTACTGACAAGGGCTTCCCTCATGAGTGAGTACGTCAACCTGTCACCCTTCCCTGGGGCCAGCAGTGAATCCCTCCCTTCATTCGGTATATGCCTCCAGAGACTGACTCCCAAATCCTCCTCAGTGACCCTATTCATCTCAAGAGCTACTTCATAGGCCTTAAACCGTTTGTGTATGTCATACCCCATTACAATGTTAGGCACCAAGTCCTTGGGGATGTGGACCCTCCTATCTCCTCTGGTCCCTTGTCACTGCCACCATTATTGCTGGATTCTGTGTCCTGTTTGGCTTTTAGGTCCACTTCATTAATACTCACTTTTTGAGCCAACAACATTTTTCTCTCTTCCAAAACTCTCTCAACTTTCTTTTCTTCTGCCAGCCTCTTTTCCAGAGCCAATCGCCTCTCCTCCAAGGCCATCTTTGCAGCAGCCTCCTGCCTGGCTTCGCCTGCCTTTCTCTCATCTACAGTCAGCTTCAGTTTGACGAATGATAGTCTGAATTTATTCCCTGCCATCCAGTCCTCCAGTTCCTCAGGGGTAAGGTTGCAGGAAGTCATGCTGCTGCCTGTCCTGTTTTCTGTAGAAGACCTCACTCTTGTGGGTTCTCCTCTCTCCTCTGAGGCAATGGTCAGGAAGTTTTTATTATCTTCCTCTAGTACTTCGTCCTCCTCTAAAACATCTTCATTCTCCTCCTGCTCCTGCTCCTGTACTGTACACCAGCTAGCAGGCCTCCTTCCAGTCCCTGAGAGCTTTCTGGCGCTTCTGTCTCTTTTAGCTCCTTGATACTGGAATCCCCCTCTCCTTGCAAAATCCTTTCAGCTCTGCCACTTTGTAGCTTTCAAGGTTGCTGAGATCCATCTCCATGCCTACAAACTAGATCACAGTGCACAAGGGTGTTCTGAATTAAATTTGGAGAAAAGAAGCAAACATAGACAATCAAGGAGAATTTAAAAAGAGCAAATTCTGATGTCAGATTATTTATAAGGGATGTTTAGTTAATCACTGAGTGGCACTGCACAAACACAAGTACTGGATCCCACCACTGAACACCAATGCAAGGAAACAGGTTAGTGGTTGAGGGGGTGGAAGCCCCACTTAGGCAACAGCTACAATCCTTGTCAGGGTGAGCGAAAAAGGTCACTAAATTAACCTGTGCTTAACCCTTTGGTAGGTTGGCACAAAGCAGTCGGACATAATTTAGAGGCAATGTGCAAAATATATATGCAGTACACAAACCAAAATAAAATATAACCACTGCTCAAGAAAAATCCCAAACCAATGTAGAAACATAGCGTACATTTCAATAAATAAAATGGCACCACAAGTACAAAAAATCCAATCAGTAAAACTAGAGATATTACATTTTAAAGCTTTAAGTGGAAATAAGACCAAGAAGCAGAAAGAAGGAACTGCAGTAATCTGGTTGCACCGGACCAAGACAAAGTCACAAGTTCAGGTGAGCTGCGGTGGAGAACAGGCAATGTACAGGGCCTAATTCTACCTGCTGAGAGTGTTACCTTTGTGTCTTTGGCGTTAAGATGTGAGGTCCTGCATTGGACTGTGTCACGATGCATTAGTTCTGATGAAGCTGCTGATCAGGAGCTGCAAGGTCGTGCTGCATTGAGCTGAATCAGTTCCAATGAAGCCTTCAGTTTCATTGGGAGGAACACACTCTGACTCCAGTCCAGTACCTTGCAGGGGGCACCTCTCAGGATGAGGACTCAATCCAGCAGAGGTCAGCAGCAGCTCTTAGGCAGTTCCAGTTGCAGCTGATCAGCTGAGAAGGTGCAGGGAAGCTTCTGAAATTTGCTGTGTCCCTGTACCTCACACAGGAGGTCCGCCAACTGACCTTTGGAGTCACGCTGGGTAGCCTGGGAGCAGGGCAAACAGGTCCAGTCTTTCTTGTACAGATACAAGGCAGTCCTTCAAGCAGCAGTGCAGACCTCTAGTGGAAATGCAGTCCTCATCTGAAACTTCCACAGATCCAGGAGTGTTTTGATGATTTGCTCTAGAGCGCCAATATTTATACCTGGTGCCAGATTTTGTGTGGGGGATTCCCTGACCTATCCCCAACACTGGTTCTGGAAAGTTCATCCTCTTTCTCTGTTAAGGCTCCAAACTGGGGTGACGAGTGTCGGGACAGGCCTGTTGTCAGGCTCCTTAATGTATGCTATGGGTAAAGCCCTTTGAAGTGTAAGTGAGGTTGGTTACAGCGCCTTCCATCGTCCTTTAAGGTTTGCCCATCCTGTTATTGCCTATGCCACTTTTGTGTCACTGTCTGAAAGTAGTACACAAACTCCAACAGCAGAGCCAAGACTAGTCTTGTGGTGCAGGACACTGGCAGAAGGCACAGTTGGATGGAACAATAACATGTCACCTTTCTAACTTGTAATTTAAAATCCAAGTTCACCATTAAAGGGGGTTTAAAAATGCAATTAATTTGAGTTTAAACAGCATATTTCTATTTGCTCCCAATCTAAAGTTAATACTAAATGACAATGGGGTAACCCTGTATTCCTCAGAACCTGGGTATCATATGGTAGAACAGTGGTTCTGTCAGATACACTTGAGCACAAAAATAATACAATATGAAATTACATAAATACTTGGGCCCTTATTATGACTTTGGCGGTCTTCCTTGAAGACTGTCAAAGCCATGGGCACCAGAAGTCCACCAGCGCTGGCGGTCTTCAGCCCACCATATTACGGGTACTGCTGGATTTCCCTCACACTTTGGGTAGAAATCCAGCAGTAGTCGTGTTGGGGGAGGAGGTGCTCTGGCAGTTCCACCACCGGCCCGCCCCACCAGAAGGACTCCACCAGCCGTATTATGAGCAATAATACTGCCTGGCGGTGTCCTGATGGCGGGGCTCTGCCGGCGGTGGAAGTGCCCCTTCCCGTTCCCGGCCAGACAACCTCCTCCCCAGACTAGGTAAGTTGATCGGAGGGGGGTGGGAGGGTGGTGGGTGTTGTGTGTGCGTATGTGAGTGTGTGTTGTCTGTGTGTGTGCATGAATGTGTGTATGCGTGGTTGTATGCATGTCTGAATGTAGAAGTGAGTGCGTGTATGCAGGTAAGTGTGTATACGTGTGCTTATGCGAGTGTGCGTGTTGTGAATGCGTGTGTGGGTGCGCGTGAGTGAATGCGTGTATGAATGTTGAAGTGTATGTGTGTATGGATGCGTGTGAGTAAATGCGTGTATGTAAGTGTAGGTGAATGAGTGTATGCGTGGTGTGTGTTGGTGTCTGTGTGAGTGTGCATGTATGCGGGGAGGGGGTGTGTGGGGTGGAGGTAGGGGAGGGGGGCGCTGTGGCTGGATGGGGGTAAGTGCTTGCTGGGGGGATATGGTGTCATCTACATGTGACAGGGAAGAAATTCCCTGTCACCGGTATTCTTTCTGCCAGGGTTTTTGTGGCGGTGCTACCTTCCCACACAGGACCGCACCCCCGTGCACCACATCTCTTGCAGCTTCCAAGGCTTGTTTGCACCCCCTCCAAGGGATCTTTAGGCAAGTTGTAGCTCCAACCCCCAGCACTCCTTCCTGCAACACACAGCCCTCTGCGTGGTTCTCCTGCGGCTTGGGACCCTTCTCCAGTTGTGCTGTGTGGGTGCTTCTGAGACTCATCCTGTGGGACTACTGTGGGTGCTGCCTATGCTCCTGTGGGCTCTCTGTGTTGCTGAGGGTCCCCTCCAACTTCCACTTCCACTCCTGGGTTGAGTCCTCCTAGGTCTTGCTGGTTCCCGGCAGCTCCACTTCCCGCCAATCATGACATTTACCTTTGCCAAGGCTTGTTGGTGGATTTCTGCACCAACCCCAACTGCAATTCTCCTTCCAGCGTTGGATGTCATCTTCATCCCTCAGGAACTCTTCTCCGGCTCCAGGGCTGCAGTGCTGACCTTCTTCTCATCATCTGTCGACCAACTCCTGCAACTACAGCTGGGTGGGTAGTAGCTCGTACTCACCCTAAACACCACTGTGACTTTTGGAATTCCTTAAGATTAGAAAAGAGTGCGAATGTACGCAATAGAAAGATAAATCTTCACTACTAAAATCATGATCTTTTTGGTGTAAACAAGTATTTACGTGTGAGTAAAGAGAGGCAGCGCTTACTAAATGAAGTTTAAATCATCATTTTAATGAGGTCAAAGATGTCAACAACTGTTCATAAAGAAGCCCTGTTTGCCCACCTCTTCTGTATTGTGCACTACAAACACAAAGGAGAGCGCAGGGAAGTAAATCACATTTATGTAAGATAGCTGTCTTCAAACAATGACATGCTTCTACCTTGAATTCGCCTATGGGTGTCTACATCATGTTAGTACATATTTTTCTTTTGTTTGTAATTACAGTTTAGTGCATTCTTATGGTATGCAGACATCGCGTGTTTTTTTATGACTGGACAAAAAAAATGTTTAACAAAGTGCAGTGGTTTTGAAATACAGTTTTATCACTATATGTTAGCAACAATAAACCCTTCCGGGATTAGTTGAAAATAGAAAGTGAGACGCTGAAAAAAATTCAACCTTTCACCCGACACTGGCTGTGATTTTGTTGCTAACAGCTTCGGAGATTTTTGTATAGAACACTGGGAATAACTGCATAAAATAATTCCAAATTGGTGATTGTAGGTATCATTTGTCGACAAAAATATATGTACAATACACGTTGCCTAATAAAGTAGAATAATAACACTGAAGAGTGTCACACATGGAATGTTTTTAATGCTCTATGCTAATTTCTCGATTTTATTTCAAGCAACCCATCATTTTTCAGGGAGCATCTGGTTATGGTATTTACCCAAAAGATAGTGCAGAACAGTAAGAGGTCTGTTGAGCTTGAGTTGATCTCAATGCTCACTTTTGCAGACAAACTGTGGTCTCCTGGATTTGCTCAGACAGAAAAGTGACTTAGCTCCTCTTAAAAGCTTTTATAGAATTAAAGGATCTTTGTAAAAATAATACAACTGACACATGGACACTCCCCTCCATTCAACCCTCACTTCCAACACTCCTGGGGGTTTATATGACAAGATAATGCACAGTTTTTGGGCAAATCGAAACTTGTAGAGCAGAAAAAACTTGCTTGAACTGCCCCCTGTCAATAAAAGTGCTCTCCGGCTGTAGTGGATATGACTCCTGTTAAACCTTATAATTGTTGAAACATAATCCTTTCAATAACGTATTTGCAATGTGTAAAAAAAACACTATCCATGGAGCTATAAATACATAAAGGGCATCGTTTACAAAACGTATTTTTAAAGCAGAAAAATGTATTATCATGTATTTCATCTGCATAGGTAGATACCAGTAAGCACATCAGGTACCTCTTGTATGTACTGAAAATATTATGTAGATTAGCTTTGTATCGTACCCAAAACCATTTTGTCAACATAGCATTTAATTAATGCCAAGTTCTGGTTTCCCATGCACACTATAAGGAAGGCCTCTGCAGCCCCTGGGAGCCAGGGGTCCCCAAACCCAATTCTTCAGGGGGGGGCATATGGGGGATTAGTGCAAGGACAATTAATATATGTGAGATATGGGAGTCTCGGGACCACTCATCACATTTTCCAAGGGGAACCACATCATTTGGAGTTACGCCATTGTGCAGAACCATTGCAAACTCTCCTGGATAAACTAAAGTTTGTTTGCCTATAACAAATCAGAACAATTGGTACGCCACTAAGTATAGCATTTGTGTCTCCCCAGATTCTATTTTCTATAAAGCATAGGTCATCGGTAAATGAGCTAAAGAATCACTGATCACCAGCAAGAAGCAACAAACATGTGACAAACTAAATTGATTGGAGGACTGTGATGACCATCATTACAATGATCAGTATTCTGTGAGGATGAAGTACTAGGGTAAAGTAACAGTTAATCAACCAAAGAAACTCACATAATCGTAAAGGACAGTCAACTCCTTAACTGTCCTAATGCACCCCCTCTCTCAGTTAGGAATTCATAATTTTAAGAAAGACAAAGAGGCTAACATTATGCTAATGTACAGTAATACCAGCAACAAAGACCTGCATTATAAGTCCCTAGTAAATGATACCTAGGTATCCAGGCATTGGGGTTCCAGGGGATCCGTATAGGCTGAAGCATATATTTTTTCCACCCATGGGGAGCCCATACAAAGGCTTCTGCAGGACTGCCATTTCAGCCTGCGCTGAAAGGTGCAATCACCCTTTCACTGCCATTTTTCACTACACCAGGCTACTTATAAGTTACCCCTATAGCAGGCCTTCCAGCCCAGAGGGCAGGGTGCAAAGTACCTCTGTGTGAGGGCACCCCTCCCTAGCACAGGTGACCCCACGAACTCCCGGCCCATTTTCCTGGACTTTGTGAGTGCGGGGACACCATGTTACACATGTACTTGACATAGGTCACTACCTATGTCCAGCTACATAATGGTAACTCCAAACATAGGGATGTTTGGTATCAAACATGTTGGGATCATACCCATGTTGGTATCAAACATGTTGGGATCATACCCCAAGGCTTTTGCAAGCATTGGTTGTATGATTCCATGCACTCTGGGTGCTCCTTAGAGAACCCCCAGTATTGCAATCCAGCCTTCTGAGGTTTTCCAGGCAGTCCCAGCTGCTGCTACCTCTCAGACAGGTTTCTGCCCTCCTGTTTCTTGAGCAGCTCAATCCCAGGAAGGCAGAACAAAGGATTTCCTTTGGGAGAGGGGTGTTACATCCTTCCCCTTTGGAAATAGGTGCTGCAGGCTTCGGAGGGGTAGCCTCCCCAAGCCACTGGAAATGCTTTGAAGGGCACATTTGGTGCCCTCTTTGCATAAACCAATCTACACCAGTTCAGGGACCCCCCCAGTCCCTGCTCTTGTGTAAAACTTGACAATGGAAAGGGGATTGACCAGTCCCCTGTCCATCACCACCTCGTGGTTGGTGCTCAGAGCACCTCCAGAGGGTCCCTGGGTTTTGCCATCTTGGATACAAGGTTGGCAGGGAACTCTGGGAGCATCTGAGTGGCCAGTACCAGCAGGTGACTTCAGAGCCCCCCTCCTGATAGGTGGTTACCCAGCTAGGTGATCAGTCCCCTTTTCAGGGCTATTTAGGATCTCTCCTTGGGGTGGTCCCTCAAATTTGGATTGCAAGACTCCAGCAGGAATCGTCTGCATCCTCCACTTCGACTTCTCACCAAACTGCATCTGGACTCTTCAGGGGCCCACAAGCTGCAACAAAGAAGCAAGCCACCTTCTACAACATTGTAACTCTGGCTCCTTCCAGGAACTGCAACATTTCCCCTGTTGTCCATCTTCTGAGGACAGCCCATCTTCAGCCTGCATCAGAAGAGCAAAGGAATCTCCTGTGGGGTGAAGGAGTCACTACCTTGCTTCTGCAGGCACCAACTGCGACAACCACCGGCCGCGTGGATCCCCTCTCCTGCTGAGCTGCCTAGAACCTGCATCATGGGTGGTAGACTGAAGTGGTCCCAATGGTCCTCTCTTCCAACTGTCCAACTTTGATGGAGGTAAGACCTTGCCTCCCCATGCAAGACAGTACCCCGTGCACCACATCCTTTGCAGCTGCCAAGGCTTGTTGGCATCCTTCCTCTGTGCATCTTGAAGCTCCAGCCCCCAGCACTCTATCCTGCGATGCACATCTCCCTGAGTGGTTCTCTGGCGGTGTGGGAGCCTTTTTCGTAGTGCTGCGTGGGCCTCTTCTGCAACTTTCGTGTCCCCGTTCTGTAGGACTCCTGTGAGCACTGCCTGATCTTTTGTGGGCTCTCTGTATTGCTGAGCGCCCTCTCTGACTCTCCTGGATAGAGTCCACCTAGTCCTTCCTGGTCCCTGGTAGCGCCACTTTCTGCTGCTAACTGTGAGTTTTGCGTGTGCCAAGGCTTGTTGGCGGACTCCGATGACACAAACCCAACTGCAGTCCTCCGCCCAGCGTGGGACATCACCTGCAACCTCCAAGAACCCAACATTGTCTTCTTGGTTGCAGTGCTAACTCTTCTTCCTCACCAGTGGTTCACTTCTTGCACCTTCATTCTGACAGGTAGGGGGTCCTGCCCTTCCTGGACTCTTCTGTGCTTCTTGTACTTGGTCCCCTTCTTCACAGGTCTTCTTGTCCAGGAATCCTCTGTTGATGTCTTGCAGTCTCTTCTGGTTTTGCAATAATCTTCTTTACTTCTCTGTGTGTGTTCTGGGAAACTTACTGTGATTTACTCCTGTTTTCCTGGTCGTTGCGGTGGGTTGTGGTACTTACCTTTGGGCTTTCCTAGTACTCCCAGCTCCCCTCTACACACTACACTTGCCTAGATGGAGGACCGACTTTCGTATACCACTTTCTTAGTATATGGTTTGTTCTCCACCTAGGCCCATTTCTATCTATTGTGATTTTCACTAATTGCACTGTGTTCTAACTATTTTATGCCTATTTCTGCATACTAGTGTATATAATTTGTGTATTACTTCTTAAGAGAGTATAGTCTTATTGGTATTTGTGTCACAAAAATAAAGTACCTTTATTTTTGTAACACTGAGGGGCATATTTATACTCCGTCTGCGCCGATTGTGCGTCAAAAATTTTGACGCACAATCAGCGCAAACATTTCCCCGTATTTAAACTTTGGCGCCCGAGCCCGCGGACGACAAAATTCCACTGTGTGCGTCATTTTTTGGATGCAGCAACCCGCCTTGCGTTAATTATATGCAAGGTAGGCATTCCCGTCCAAAAAATGGCTTAAAGGGCCGTGCGTCGTATTTATGCTTTCGGGCAAAAATGACGCACGGCCGGGATGCGGAGCCAGAAAATGACGCACAGCCCGATTTGCATCAAAAATTAACGCCTGGGTCAGGGCAGGTGTTAAAATGGGGCAAACACACCTGTATTTAATCAACACACACAGAACAAACAGCAGAGCAGCAAAGCAGCAACAGGGAGCCATGGAGGTGACACTAATCCAGCGTGCACGCAGACGCAGAGCCCAGCAGCAACAACAGCAGCTACCACAACACCAGCAGGGACCCCAAAGGCAGCGCAGAAGGCAGGAGAGGATATTCCGCCCAAGAACCACCCTTCAGGGCCTCAGGGAACACGACATCATCCAGAGGTACTGGTTGAACTGGCAGGCCATTCAGCAGTTGGCCCCCACTTTGGTGACACCCCGCACCATCCCAACAGAAACAAAGCTGTTTGCCGTACTTCATATACTGGCAAGTGGCTCTTTCCAAACAACTGGTGCCCTGGTTGGCGGAATATCACAACCATCATTCTCTGCCTTTTTGCCCAAAGTACTGGATGCCATCATTCGACTGACACCCGCCACATCTGCTTCCCTAACACACTGCAGAAGCAGCAGGAAACAAAACAGGGGTTCTACCTCATCAGTGGCTTCCCACAAGTCCTTGGTGCAATCGACTGCACACATGTGCGCCTTGTGCCACCTGCTGCAACTGAACACCTCTACCGCAAAAGGAAGCACACACATTCCATCAACGTGCAGGCCATAGTCGATCACCAGGGATTGCTCACCAACATCGTGGCTAAATATCCTGGGAGTGTACATGACTCATACATCTTCCGTCACTGCACCATCAATGAACACTTCCAGGATGGACGGTATGGCAATGGACTACTTTTTGGTAAGTACAAAAACCTACTTATATACACACTGCACAGCAACCCTCTAGGACACACAACACATACACCACAACAGCAACATGTGAACAGGAACACACTGAGGTCGTGACATCGCTAGCCATGTTTCTTAGGTCACCATTGAACCTGTCACACATCGGAAATTACTGTACAGCCTAATGTTAAGACGTCAATGAGTGTGGTTGCCTAAATGTCACCTTGCAAATTGTAAGTGTCCCAACGACCTTTACATTAATCCATTGCATAAGTCTAAAGGTATGTGATGTCCAGGGTACATTGATATGAATGTGTTAACAACAATGTAAATTTTAACTGTGCATGGAACTATCATCTCACCCCCAGTGAAGACACACGGACACCTGTATCACAAGTTAGGGAGGGCACACTGTACTGCAAATCCCAAAACATACTGCTGACAAACGGTTAGCAGACAAACACTCGTTCAGCCAAGGAAACAACACAATGCAGATGGTACATCCTACAAGCCTAGGATGCCACATTATTACACAAAAGAGTCACAGACAACACAAGACAACTACTGCCATGAATGGTCATTTCAATAGTGCCAGCTACATCAACATGATCCCATTCATTTTCTCTTGCAGCTGATCAGGGGTATGGCATCCAGCCATGGATCATGACACCATTTGGCAACCCAAGTACTGCTGCAGAGCGTGCCTACAACGACACCCATAGGAGGACACGCAGCGTTGTCGAGCGGACCTTCGGCATCCTCAAGTCAAGGTTCCGCTGCCTCGACATCACTGGTGGTAGCCTCCTATATTCCCCGGAGATGGTCTGTAGGATCATCCTCACATGTGCAATATTGCACAACATTTGTATCAAAAGAAACATTCCCCTCCTGGAACCAGAGCCACACATGCCTGAAGAGGAGGAAGAGGAGGATGCTGGCCTGCAACAGGAGGGGGAACTACAGAACACGGCCACTGGTATACGCAGGCGGCAACAGATCGTAAATAATTTATTTTGAATAAATTCACCTTCACCACTTTAGTTAATGAATTTAAATAAACACCTATTCTAATCACCATATCATGGTCTGGCTATTCCTTTTTGCACACCTTCATCTCTACTTATCAGAATAAGAGTGTTGCCTCATGGAGCATTGCTGAGATACTGAGTAGGACACAGAACATCCCAGAGCTAATGTGATGCCTAACATACAATGGTCACATACACACACACTCTTAATGACATATATCATGTACATTTCTCCTTTGAAGGCCAATAGCAGAGGACCACAACTATTTCACACATAAATGTTGAAATCAAGGTCCAACGCAGCATATGGCACACAACTAAGACACCATCACTCAAGAAGGGGAAAACAAGCCTCATACATGAGGCAGTCAATGTGCTTTGGCATCAGTAACAGGAATGCCTGACCAGACCCTTGACAGCAGTAAGTCCAACTGCTTCCAATATTTGCAAGGACTATCTGTGACTAGAGTTCCCTAGAAGCAGAACATAGACAGCACAAGTGCCACACATATGACAAGCATTGCGCACATGACATTCCATGTACATGTCAGCCCATTTCCTAACTCCTGACACACCCATGCACCTGGTCACAACCCACCTGTCGGAAGAGGTCCCTGGAATAGTAAGATGTGTACCCTGATATTCCCTCCTCTACACACACAGACCAACATTAGCAAACCAGTGTGCTACACCCTTTCCTATGGTATGCCATTGTCATAGAACATCTGACTGCAAGGACGTCAGGTCAATTTATACACTGTCTTCTAGTTTCAAAGCCCTGTTAGCACATGTAGATTGCTTCCCCTGTGAAAATGTCTGTTGGCCCTTAGAATGCAAGTTTCACCTACAGGACTGGTGAGAAACAGATGCAGCCCACACCTGTGATCACCCCCATGCACACCACCCATTTCAAAAAGCACTGCCCCTGATGATGCCTGGAACAGCATAGGAGTTGCCATTATGTCAAATACACCGTCAAGCATTGATACTAATTAAGCCGTGTAACACAGCCCTTGGGTTCATTTGTCACCTTCAAAAACACAGGACATACACAGTATGACATGTCAACTGTCTAGTTTGTCCTCCAAACAGTCTCAGTCAGACCACTGATTACGTAACTTGTCAAGTAACTGGATCCTGAATCACCTTGCATTCTGTCAGCCTGACTGGCAACTGTCTGTGCATCACACTAAAGTATCCCTATGTCTACATATGTACCACACTTGCGTTAGCAAACCTCTCATTCATCAGGGGGCATTGGGCATGGGCTTCTTCCATGCATACACAAATACATTGTATAGCATCATCTGCCTTTTAAATGTACCATTTGAGTTACATCCTCTTGGAAAAGCAAAATTCATGGCCCATCCCTTGTCTGGGTTGAATTTATGCATGAATGACAAAGTGTGACAGTGTCCCAGGGCCGTAGGCAGGGATTGGGTACGGGGCTTTCAGCACAACCAGCAACCTCTGATAATGTCCATGAATAATACACAAATGTCAGGACCATGACAGTTCACACACAGAATCACAGTGTGCACAACATAGTGATGGGCCGTGTGTGGTGAATAGCTGCAAGAATAATCAGCACAGATGCTATGATGTTCCCAGATGCAGTGGGAAGTGCAGAGGCCAACCTGTGTACAAATGTTGGAATGACACCTGCCGGAACATGACACCTGAGACATTATCTCACTCAGCACACCAAGATTGCCCTGTTGACTGTCTCATTACACGTCTTTAGTGACAGGGTGGGACCATCCACATGTAGGTTCACATGTCCACATCCACTTTACTCACATTGATCAACCAAGGATACTCAGTAGATACAGGAATAGCTGCCACTGACTCATGATGAGTCCTGGACCGAATAGTGACAAATTCCACCCCAAAAAATATACAGGATCATCATTGGACCACACACATGAACAAGACACCTATGTGCAATTGATCACTGGAAATAAGTGGACACGTGCTGTCTTGTATGCTGGTCCACCACAGCCACTTGATAGTTGGGGCTCACTTCTATGGCCTCAACTGTGGTGTCATCATACATTTGAGATTCACCCTTGTCTGTCTGTGCAAACAACATGGTACCCACTTCCTCAATGCATGTGTATGACTCACTGTGGGATTCTCCAAGTAGTGCCTAGGAAGCTCTTACCAATACTCTAGGACATAGGATGTAGAAAATGTGGACCATTGACATGAACAAGCGTCTGGTGCATGCTATGTCACATGTGGTGTCTACGTGACCCTAAAACTTGGAAGTCCACTTTATGGGTGTTGTTACATGTATGACTAACACATGCCCTCGCTCATTTCCAATATGACTTGCATCTAAGGATTGGACACATGGACGTCACATTCATACAACCATATGAACAAATTATGCTTCATGTGATACACACACACTTGGTCAACCAACACATTAGTTGCCAAAGCACACAATTTGAGCCAAAGGCATTTAGGTATTGTACATATGTGCGTCACATTCCTATCCTCTCCTTATGCCAAACATGCACAATTTGTGCAACACATATATGCAGGCCACACTTATGACCATCTATCGCGTCAGCCAACTGTAAAAATACTGTGAAGGGAGTAGTGGATCATGTTCTGCTGCAGTATGATGTCACACATGTGAACATACACCATCAACACCATACTGTCTTCAATTAGCCAATCTCTGATGTGTCCCAAATGTAACATAACCAAAAAACAAGTAAAAATACCCCAAACCAGTTAATGCACTGTAATTGTGACGTCCCTAGCGCTATGCGTCATTTTTTGACAACCAAAACTGTATTTGCGTCATTTTTGTTGACGCACAGGAGTGAAATTTAGCCCGCATCCAGATATTTGTACAGTCCATGTACCATTATGTGGATGCAGGTTAATATTCACTTCTGTGCGTCAAAAAAAATGACGCAAATACAGTTTTGGTAAACAAAAAATGACGCATAACGCAAAAAAGGCGGGACTTTTCATACAGGAAGTGATGTAATAGGATATCCTGTTTACAGATCATGTACAGTGGGTGTACTTTCACTTTCAGTTTGCAGTCTATGATCCTTCTAGACTGTGTGGCTGTGTAGAGAGTGTTGTTCTGAGATTTTGTGCTGTTTTTGTCCTGTGTGCTATCTATATTGTCAATTTGTGAAATAAATATTGTTGGTGTATACTGTACTACTGTGTTTTGTCTACATTTGTCCATTTATCTTGTGTTTTCTTGTTTGTGGGAGTCAGTTATGGGTAGTGTTAGTTTGGGGATAGTTGGGCTCTTCTAGTGTTTAGGTTTACTTTTTTTCTGTCTTTGTACCCCTACTTTCCCCCTTTTCCCCTTTCTATTTCTTTAACCCTATTCCATTTCACTTCTAAGTATGTCTGGTAGGCCACGTCTTGGCAGGATGGGGGAAGAGGAGTTGGGGGGCTTCATCTGGCTTGTGACGCATTTCTTGCCGCTCATGATCCAGGCAGGGGGCAGGGTGATACAGGCGTATCCGACAGAGGCGCGCAGAATCCGGTGGGGAAAGGTGCTGCATCACCTGCAGCGTGTGTATGCCAGCCAGAGGAGTGACCACCAGCTGAAGCACCGGTGGGCTGACCTCATCACCAGGGAGCAGGATCTCTTGGACCACCTGGGAATCATGATTGGTGGCACTGTTGGTGAGTACGAATTATGTTCATGTGCACGATTAAATGCTCTGTAGTGACATCAGGGGATTAGTACAATGTCTGCCAGCTAACTTGCTGACTGTGTGTAATGCTAGGGAAATATAAGGGGATCATTTATGCACTATGGCAAGGATCACAATTGCTAGCTGTCAGGTAGCACGTGCTCAGGAAACTTACAGGTTACTTTTCCATGAAGGAAATTTGTGCAGCATTTTTGTCAGAACAGCTAACAAAATATGAGCCAATCATGTCTATATAGGGTACTATTGACAGAGAAGTACAGATGTACCAACATTTAGGCCAACTATGTTGACGCAATTGCTAGACTGACTTTAGAATCACTACATGATGCAGAAAATGAGTGCTGCCTTCACGTCAATTGATAATAGCAAAGTGGCTCAGACATATGTCTCATGTGAGTCTGGTGAGTGTGGAAGGAAAGCGTTCACGGAAGTACTATGAATGTGTGGGATGTGTTCCTTGATCTTTTTGGATACATGTCAGTTCTTGATTTGAAAACATTGTGAAAAGGTGTAAGGTGCCCTCAGGTAACATCTTAAGATGTTTGTTGGAACTAGTTGAGCCACAATCCAAATATGGATGGCAGTTCAAGTGTATGCACATGGCCTCACATCTCCATGGTTGGTGCAAATCACCATAGCTGGGCCACATCAATTGAATAAACTGTAACAACAGGATGGCTTACAAAAGTCCCTGCCCCTCCCTCTGTACATTGGACCTATGTGCAATAAATGTGTCATGGCCACAAGGCATGTTTGACTGGTAATGCAGTCCTCAAGCAACCAGGCTTTGGATGTCTCTCTTGGATGCACATGATGAGACGATTACACTCCATATTTTTTAGTGCTCACCAATTACGGGGCATGTTTGCAACCACATGATAGTTAGGGCCAATGCATGTGTGCAGATATGTGTGTAACTGTCACAGGAGACCCATGCTATGTACAAGTTGGCCGTGATATATCAGATGCAGTACCATCATGTCTGAATGGCTGCCATTTCCTTATTCAGCCTACACATTGTAAATGTTTATGAAATTGTTGCACTGTGCACAGATTTTTAGCACATTTCTTCCTTCCATACCTTACAGGTGGACCAGCACCCTACACTGTGGGAGAGGTGGCGACATTTGAGGACCCCGACCACTCCAGTAAGTGTTGATATGTCTGTTATGTGTTGTGTTTGCTGGTTATGGACTCGTGTGAGTTGGACGCATAGCAAGGTGCGATGCGTTGGGCAAGCTTTTCTCTTGTTCCATGAGTGGGAATTCAGTTCTCATATGTTTTGAGTTTGCCAATGCGTATCCAATGGTATCATGTAGGGATTGTAGGACATCCCTGTAGGACCCACTGTGAGTACAGGGGTTAGTCATGTGTATGACACTTGTATCACCAAGAGTCGCAATGGAAGTCAGCCCCAATTTAGTCAGCCTGTCAGACCCACATTCTCTAAGATTGGTACAGCAAATAGCTTTCCAATAGACATCTGCTTCCCTATTTACCTACGTTATTTTGAAACAGTAGGTAGAACCTCCTAGCAGCATGTACTTCCACATGTAGTGCAACAAGTCTGTGGAACCTGAGTGCAATGGCCTAGGTGTGCATGCAATTCATGATCATGGGTGTTCTAGCAACTCTGTGTCTGATGTAAGTCAGGCCTCACTGGAAGTATATGTTGTGTACCAAGTTCAGTATTTCCTGACATGTCTGACCCTCTGAGTGCTCTAGGGTTTGCTGACTCCTAATTGTAGATAGACCTTACCTGTGGTGTGTCTGTAGAGACAAACATGTGTGGAGTTTCCTATCCACTCCTCGGTGCACATGTTGTTGGCAAATTATAGTTGTATATCCACCCCCCCCTCAAACACGGCCATGGGTTTGTGAATGGGGTACCTAGTACTGATGCTACCAGTATGTTACATGTGAATAAGTGACGGTTTGGTTGCATACTAATATACACACTCAGGTTTGGCACTTGGTACTATACTGGCAAGTTCAGTTACAATTTGCAGACCTTGTGGCTTTAGTTTTGCTTTCCGTACACTGACATTTGTAGCCCAGGTCTTGGCGGAGGATATGCAGCATGATTTTTAGATGATAACTGGCAGAACTCAGATTGCAAGTCAAAGCCAGTTATTACCCATTTTGTAGGTTATGGATGTGCTTTGTGTGATGTGACCTTTGTAGTCTGGCCTGCCATGTACTTCCTCAGGGACATTCAATGCTCTGTATTGTGATATGAGCTGTTACAAGTACAGTAGATGTGATGTCTGATAAACTTGCTGTGCCATTTCACACAATGCAGTTACTGATGTAGAACATCTGCATTTGTCTTCACAGCTGCTAACATGACTCCAGACCAGGTCCGTGAATTTCACCGCCGGGCCATGCGATATCAGCACATCCTGGTGGTGGAGTCAGGGTTCTGGACGATGGCCTGGCGATATCGACATGAACGGGCATCCGGGGCATGGAGAGCCTTCCCACAGGGAACCACCAATACGAGCCAGGTGGCCCCACCCACAGCTGCCACTGTTGGTCCAACATCTGCTGGACTTCCAGGCCCCAGCATTGCCACAGGTGCAGGACAGCCCACTAGGCCTGGCACCACACCCACACAGACCTCCTCCACCGGTAGCCAGACTCTCACTGCTCCATCTGTTGACCCTGCAGCCTTCAACCGAATGGAACATAAGATGGACAAAGTGCTGCGCAAGTTGAGCCAAATGAGCTGGGACGTGCGGCACATTAACCGGCGGGTTAAGTCCATTAAGAGGACCCTCCGGAGGGCCAACTTCTAGACACTTTTTTGATGGACATGATTCCCTCCCCTCCCTCCTCTTTCCTTGTTCTTATAGTTAGTGGGCTTAGGGGGCTTAGTGTTAGGTTAGTATAGGCTGTTAGTTTAGTTAGTGTTAGTGGGTGTGGGGTGGGGGGGCCTGGTTGTTTCTATTTTTACTTATTACATGTGTGGGTGGGTGGGTGGCGGGCTATGTTGGGGTTCTTGTGTGTTAACAAAATGCCAAAAAAACAAAAAAAAATACAAAAAAATATATATTTGTATAGGATAGTATAGTATGTGTTTAGGTTAGTATGTGTTGTCCTCCATGTGTCCCGTCTCATAAGGGGGGTGGGGGGAAGATGTTTAGAATGTTTCGTTACATGTGATAAGTAAGTGTAGCTTAGGTTAGTTAGGGACAGTTGTGGGTAATGAGTAGTCAGGGTAGATTAGGGTAGGTAAGATTTTTCCCTCAGTTTCCTCATCTGTGATTAGCATTTAATAAATATTTGGTTACCCCTTAATTGTATGTGTTGAATGGTACTTGATCGTGCGTTTGGATTCAGTGTACATCAATTTGGTACTATAACATCTGTATCCTATGCTACAAACAAATCCCAACTGAGCTGTACTATTGGCAGCTAGCCCGGAGCTACCTTGCAAAGTGTCGACCCTTCGTTGCAACCACCAATCACAGTTAATATGGATCCCAATGTGTTTCTGTTGATAAGTGTGTTTTCAAAGTCACTAACAGTGCTTCCAGTCTTGGTATTGGGGAAACAGTTTTAGGTCTGACTGCAGTGTGATGATCATGCACACCCTTATAAGATGAGTTCTCACTGGCAATCTTGTATTCTTGTCTTCATGACCCTCATACATCATTTGTGACACAGTTCGGCATGATTACCTATTTGTATGTTAACTCAGACCCCTTCATTTGTGCAGTTTTTTTTATAGTTTACTTAGATTAGTGTGGCATGTTTATTGTGTTATTTTTGCATGTTTACAACATTTTGAGGCCACTATTTGATGACTTAGTTATCCCCTGAGGAAGCATTCTTCTGTCCAACACAGCATGGTGGTGTATCGTTTTTCACTTCATCCGATTTGTCCCTCAGGATGGGCAGAGTATGATGCAATCATGGGCACTGTGCAGAATTCTCTGACTACATATTATCAGGACGGTTGTATTGACAAGCTACGTAATTTGACATTAGACACATTTCAGTTATCTACTTCACAGTTGATATGTCACATTACCCAGAGACAGATTTGTTGTGTAAGTGCTATTTATTGAAACGTGCTATAGTGCTATCTGTACATTGTCCATGATTGTGAGTCCATTATAGTGACATCTTAAATTGGGATCCAACACAAGGGGTTACGGAAATGCTTTTGACATGCTGGGGTTGATGTTTCAGACAGTGCAGAGGGACAGGATTTGTCAATGAGTAGGAGAGAGACAATCACTGGGCTGGGTGACAAGATATACAGTGGTTTGCAGAACAGTGCTCGAGTAAAGTTGTTGCAATACTGGCAAGTTACAATGCGCAGGACCTTGGTAAATGTGGGCCATGTGGCAGGGACTAGTGCTTCCGGGTCATTTTCCTTGTGAATGTGATCTGTTCCATGTCTTCTTCTTCTGATGTGTGTGTTTGTCCTTGTTGTTGTTGGTTGTGAAGGGGCAACACACACCTCAGTGTTAGAAGACGTGGAGTCAGACATCCCGGTCGCTGCTCCCTGTGAAGGTCTTAAGGGCAGTACTGCAGCAAGGAGGGCCTGCTGGTTCTTGAGAATAGCAGCCACATCACGATGGTAGGCAGCCAGGTCGGCCCTCAGGGAGTCATGATTGCATTCGTGCATGCAGTGGAAGGTTTGGGGTGCGAGGTGTTGTGGCAACTCCCTTACTGCAGTGGTGAATTCCTTGACAGTTTCTTGTAGTCCTTGCAGTATGGATGTTAGGGCTTGCATAGCTGCTGCCTGATCTGCAGATGACATCATGCACGAACGCATCCCCTCAAGGCTGGCTGCCATAGTTTGCATCCCCACCCGCCCCTCCTTGGCCAGCTCCTGCTGTACTCCAACTACAGTTCTCTCAAAGCTGGTGCCAGTGTTGTCTCAGTCCTCAGCTGTATTGGAGCTGGCAGGTCTTACAAGGCTCCTCCTTGTGACTGAAGGTGGGGTCTGGAGGGTGTCAAGGACCTTTTGGATAGTCTCCTGGGGAATGTTTATCGGCTCGTCATCCATGTCATCAGGGAAATCTGGGACAGGCATATCGGCAGGAGATCCATCTTCCTCTGCAATGAAACAGGGTACAATTAGTGTGTCTGTGTTGTGGCAACTTTGATGTGACGTGCCTGCCTTTTGATGAATTCACTTTGTGATCTTGTTTTGTGTTAATTTCTCCAGTCCTTCAGATGGGCATTCTTCCAGGCCTATGGCCCACCTGTGTGCCACATGTATGTTATTGAGTTATCAGACTTGTCAGCCTCATTGCCTCTAGGTGTTGGTTTATGCCAAATAGAGAATTGCCACCTTCTTGTCCTACTCAACCCTCCATGTACATACATTCTCATGGTGAGACCTTTCACTGGCTGTGGGTGTTCTGATGGCCCTGGCAGCACACTTAACAATCTGGACCTGCTCCAATCTCTGATCTTTCACATCCACTTAAATGTAATTGACATGTGGCATATCCTATGCATGGCAATGTTATGATCCGATATGGATGTCGACATTGGTAATGTGTCCTGCTGATGTTGGGGAATGTGTGTTACATTGGATTGCCCTGATAATCGTATCAGTGTCCTATTTCCTCCTCTGACTGTGCAGGTGTATTTCAGTGACCAGTGACATGTGTCCCCTCCTCAATGCTGTTGTCTAAGCAGTATGACATTTGGGATGTTGCATTGTTACCCAGGCACAGGATGGACCCTGACATATGCAGCATGGGTGTGTCCTTAGTGCTGTGTAGCTCCTATTGTTGTTTACATTGGCTGATGTTTGCGACAACTATGGGCATTGACATTTGAGAGTACTGGGGCCTTTGTCTTGTTTCTGGGGATTGTTGCAGTTGTCATCCTCACCCCCTAATTTAGGTGTGTATGATCCATGGGGAGGTTACTGCCATTGGCTACTTGAGCTGCACACAGAGCAGAGGTGGTAGTGGCAACTGTTGTCGCAGTTACATTCCAGTTGTCGGTATGGCTAGAGGTTGTTAATAGGGCCCTAGTTAATGTAGGGGGTATGTCGGCTGACGTGTGCCGGGATGTCAGTTTGACGTAGTGGCCTTCCCTCCTTGCGTGGCTTTCCCTTTGCTCCATCGTTGGCTGACAGCATGCCCCCATGGGACTGTTGTTGGTGTTGTGTAATGGTGTGCCCTTTTCTTCTCAGAACGGGCCATGCCCTCCTGCCATGCCCCGTTACCCATGCCACTCCATGTATTAGATGACTTCCATGCATTTAGTGGTCGGTATCCCCCCCCCGGTTGTAGATAGCATTATTGCATTTTAATTCCCCATGCGACTTACCCTGCATGTGCGTTGTCTCCTGGTAGTCTGCGCTATCTTGTCCTTGAATACCTGTGACGATCTCCTCAGGGATGACGGCTGCGACCATCTCCTCCATGTGGTCCAGGGCCTCCTGGTGTGCTGAACTCCCCCCTCCAGTCTGCAATGCTGCCTTCCTGTTCCTGGCCATCTATTCCTTGGTCCTGCGCTTGCAGTCATGCCAGCGTTTCTTGCACTCGATGACTGTTCTGCATACTTCAGCCACACTGTTAATCTTGTCGACAATGTGTTGCCATATAGCCTCTCTCCTACTGATTGGCAACTTTGATGTGACAAACAGTTGGTGCTGGTGTTCCGTCACCTCTTTCACCAGAATTTCCTGCTCCTCTGCACTAAAGCGACACTTTCTTTTCTTCTTAAAAGTGTCCTGGTTCTTGCGTGGGACGTCCTGGCTGGTTCCTGGTCTGCTGTTATCTTCCTGGGGTCTGTAGTGGCATCTGGGATCCATTTTGGCTCTCCTCTGGTGAAATGGCTGTGTTCAGTGGTTTTATTGACGCTATTGCGTAAAAAAAAACGGCGCATATCCGGTTTGCGGTGTCGTAAATCGACCCACAGTCATTTCCGCCGCGTTAACGTCGTTTTCCTTTACGACTTGACGCCGCGGTGTGTGTCAAAAATAATGACTCCCACCTGTTGTTTGCGCCGCCGTGCGTCAAAGTATAAATATGACGCCCGCACGGCGCACCAAAATGGCATTAGCCAGCGGTAATATTTTTGACGCAAAACTGCGCCAGCGCAGTTTTGCGTCAAAAAGTATAAATATGGGCCTGAGTGTTTTCTTTCATGGGCGTAAGTACTAAGTTTGACTGCAGTGGTGTTGCATGAGTTTTGCATGTCTCCTTGATAAGTCTTGGCTGCTCATCCACAGCTACCTCTAGAATGCCTGGCTTCTAGACACTGACTACACTATACTAATAAGGGATACCTGGACCCGGTAAAAAGTGTAAGTACCATAGGTACCCAGTACACACTAGGCCAGCCTCCTACATTGGTGGTGCAGCAGTGGGTTAAGTACTTGAAATTGCCTTATCACCCTGTCACCTGGTGCTTTCCACAGGAAAGAACACTCCTTACCTAGAGACATACCTAGGCCCTCATTACAACATTGGCGGTAAGTCCAGCTTACCGCCGTGCAGGAGACTGCCAACACACCGCTGCGGCAGCGGAATTCCGCTACAGCTATTACGACCCACAGGCCGGAATCCGCCAAAATCCAGACACCCACACAAGTCCGCCACACCAAAGGTCAGTGATAAACTGGCGATAACAAAACCTCCACTGTCACGCCAACAGGAATATGCCCACACTATCACGACCCACGAGTCCACGCAGCGGTCTTTCAACCGCGGTATTCCATTGGCTGTACACACCGACGTGCTCAAAATACACACACTCTTACAAAACACAACCACATTGGACAATTCGAAATACACACACCTGATACACATACACACACCACTCCCACACACCCAAACCAATATAAAACACACACCCACATCGCCCACAAACCCCTATGACAAAAATTGAGAAAGAAGCCCAGAGAGAGACACCACCATCAACAGCACTAGCATCCACAGGCAGATAACGCCATCACTCACACAACATCCACGCACCTCAGACAACACACACAAACACATGCCCTCACACATCACAACACACACCACCTATACCACACCATGGCACCGCAAAGACACCCCAGGTTCTCTGAGAAGGAGCTCAGGGTCATGGTGGAGGAAATCGCTTGGGTAGAGCCACAGCTATTCGGATCACAGGTGCAGCACACCTCCATAGCTAGGAAGATGGAGCTATGGCGCAGAATCGTAGACAGGGTCAACGCAGTGGGACAGCATCCAAGAACTAGGGATGACATCAGGAAGAGGTGGAACGACCTACGGGGGAAGGTGCGTTCCGTGGTCTCAAGACACCAGATTGCAGTTCAGAGGACTGGCGGCGGACCCCCACCTCCTCCCCCACAACTTACAACATGGGAGGAGCAGGTCTTGGCTGTACTGCATCCTGAGGGCCTTGCAGGAGTATCAGGCGGAATGGACTCTGGTAAGTCAAATCTCAACTATTCCATCTCCCACCCTACCTGCATGCTATCACATACCCCACCCTTACCCTCACCCCCATCACTCCAACACCTCACAAATGTCCCACTATCACAACCCACACATCCCAATTCCAAGCCCTGCATGCAACACCAAAGCATGGACACCCATCACCAAAGCATGTCCACTACAGATACCCACACAGATCCCCAAACCAAATATCACACAAGGTCCTAGACAAGAATGTAAGCACTGGGGTACAGGATCACCCACCCATTGCACACGATGGCACACACAGATGCAATAATCATCACTTTACACCACTGCAGGACCCCTACCTAACATCACCGGACAGGAGGTTACAGACATGTCCACTCCCCCCACAGAAGAGGCCCACAGTGATGACAGCAGCTCTGTCCAACTGGATCAAGATGACCAGCCCGGCCCATCTGGGGCCTCGGGACAGTCGGTTCCCCACACACTGGCACATGCCACCATGGAGCCTCCCCCCTCAGGAAACACCAGCACAGCACCCACCCAGCGGGCCCATACCTCTGTCCCCAGGACACGTCAAGTAGCAGTGTGTCCACCACTACAGGGAACCCAGGCAAACCCACCACCCCAAGAACATCAGGGACCTGGGGGCAGTGGCAGTGGGCACACGGTTCAGGGGACAGAGGAACAGGAAAACCGGGGATCTGGGAGGACTGCTGTGCGACAGGGAGAGGACAGGCCCAGGGAACCCACTCTCCACGAGGCCCTCTCCAACATCATGGGAGCGTACCATCATTCTCAGGAGACGATGGCAACGGTACTGGCCAAGTTTCAGGAGACCCAGCGGCTGCAGGAGGAACAGTATTTGGGGATCAGGGAGGAACTCAAGTCCATCAACACCACCCTGGTCACCATCGTAGGGGTGCTGAAGGACCCTGTGAACACCAGGAGGGACACTGTGGCACAACAAGGGGCCCCTGACACTAGCCTGGATGATGAACAGCCCACCACCTCCGCCGGCGCTAGTGGACAGGAGGCACCGCCACAGGACCACGACACCAGCACCCCACCCCCTGCAGATGGAAAACCACCCCGCAAACGGTCCCTGAGATCCAGGAACAAGACAGAGAACAATGCCAAGACCCCCGCCAAAAAATGAGACCACCCTGAATGTCATCCTTCTGTCCCACTTCGTCACCCTGTCCATCCATCAACTGCCCTAGCTCCACTTCCTATGCCCCTTTGTACAATGCACCTGTGAAACAAATAGACTGGACTCTGCCATGGACATTCCTCTACCATTACCACTGCCCATTTTACAACCCCCTCCACTAATTTGCACTTAAATAAACACCCTTGAATCACAAAACAATCTGGAGTCAGTCTGTGCTTTCACAAATGTGTACTTGCTATAACTAAGGAAAATAGCAAGGTCGATTGTATTGTCAACATACATATGTCACACAGCTCTAGTCCGTGAGGTAACATAGCAGAGGTCACACAGTGGGACCCACATCTGTGAAATGGAAATGCAAAATGACAAGTCAGGGACCATACACTGGGTGAAAGTGACAGACATTTGATAGGTCTAACAATTGTATGAGATGTGGGAGGCAGTGATGTCTTCTTACCTGTGTCTCACTGGAAGTATTGCTGGATAACGTTGTTTCTGTTCTCGATATCCTCTTCTTCTGCCTCCTCTTCTTCACTGTCCACGGGCTCCACAGCTGCCACAAGACCTCCTTCTGGACCATCCTCCTGCAGAAAAGGCACCTGTCGTCGCAAAGCCAGATTGTGCAGCATACAGCAGGCCATGATGATCTGGCACCCCTTCTTTGGTGAGTAGTAGAGAGAACCACCTGTCATATGGAGGCACCGGAACCTGGCCTTCAGGAGGCCGAAGGTCCTTTCGATCACTCTCCTAGTTCGCCCATGTGCCTCATTGTAGCGTTCCTCTGCCCTTGTCCTGAGATTTCTCACTGGGGTCAGTAGCCATGACAGGTTGGGGTACCCAGAGTCACTTGCAAATGTCGAGGGACAACTGTTAGACATACACTAACTCTTAGGGACAACCCCACACCCAGACAATCATTCACACAGTATAGGGGCCTTGCCATCACCTATTAGCCACACACGGTGCCTCTGGAGTTGCCCCATCACATAAGGGATGCTGCTAGTCCTCAAAATGTAAGCGTCATGCACTGAGCCTGGAAACTTGGCATTCACATGGCAGATGTACTGGTCGGCCAAACACACCATCTGCACATTCATTGAATGGTAGCTCTTCCGGTTTCTATACACCTGTTCACTCCTGCAGGGGGTACCAATGCCACATGTGTCCCATCAATGGCAACTATGTTGTTGGGGATATGTCCCAGGGCATAGAAGTAACCTTTCACTGTGGGCAAATCCGCAACCTGAGGGAAAATGATGTAGCTGCACATGTGTTTCCGCATGGCAGACAACACTATGGACAACATGTTTGAGAACATAGGCTGGGACATCCCTGATGCAAGGGCCACTGTTGTTTGAAAAGACCCACTTGCCAGGAAATGGAGTACTGACAGGACCTGCACTAGAGGGGGGATTCCTGTGGGATGGCGGATAGATGACAACAGGTCTGGCTCCAACTGGGCACACAGTTCCTGGATTGTGGCACGATCAAGTCTGTAAGTGATAATGATGTGTCTGTCTTCCATTGTCGACAGGTCCACCAGTGGTCTGTACACCGGAGGATGCCACCATCTCCTCACCTGCCCCAGCGGACGTGCCCTATGGACGAGAACAGCGAGTAGAGAGTCAGCCAACGCAGAGGTATTAAAAAATATATTTATTGCACACATTTGTTAATCCGCAATGTGCCTGTCACTGTGTATGCAAGGCCTAGATAGGTGTGACGCATTTAAAATTAATGCCATGTGGCCCCCTGTAATGGCGGCTGCCCGACCTGTAATGTGGGACAAGGGGATATGAGGTAACTGCGCTGGCGTTTTACACCGTCGCGGTAGGCGGTCAACGACCGCGGCGCAATGCTGCATTGGTTAACATTGGACCCTATGGGTCCCAGGAGCCAATGATGGTGTACACCGGCGGTGACGGTACGCACCGCCGCGGACGTGACCGCCATTTTCTGTCTGTTCACTCACTTGATACCTGACCTTCGACATGAGAGGACCTACACTGCAAGTACTGCTGTGACCTGTCTGAAAGCAACGATGGCTCATGTGTCTAGGGAAAGGGCCCCTGCCTTCACTTCGGAGGAGTTGGAGAAGTTAGAGGATGGTGTCCTCCCCCAGTACACACTACTCTACGGTCCTCCAGACAAACAGGTGAGTACACTGTGAGCATGCTGTATTGGCAATGCCTGTTTGGAATGGTATGGATGGAAGATACGGGGGGGACTGAGGCCTTCCTGCACTACACCTAGTCAGGCTCCTGTGACTTCCATGTGTGCACCAATCGGGCATAGGCCTTGTACCCCATGTCCCTGGGATTAATTAGGGAACTCTAAGTGCATGGCGTAGTGCAGAGGGCTGCTGTGTCTGTAGTGTCCGCCAACGGTAGCGGTATTGCATGCACTGAACGTGTCTTTCTTCTGTCTCCCCCCCCCTTTTTGTGGTCTCCCTGTTCTTGTGTGCATTAGCATCATCAGGCGGAGGAGCAGTGCCACTGGAGCAGGAGGGAGCTGCATCCCACATGGCCCTGGCCCTGGAGGGCGTGACAACGGAGTGGGAAGCCACCAGCGGGACGGAGGGCGAGGGGTGCTCCACGGCGGGGACAGGAGATGACATCCGTGACAGCGACTCCTCCTCTGATGGGAGCTCCGTTGCGGTGGCGGGCCCCTCTGTGCTCCCCGCATCAACAGCTACAGCCGCCACCCCCCCTACCAGCACCGCCCTCCCAGCAGCCCCTCAACGTGTGTCTCATGGCCGCTCACCCAGGAGGGTGGGCATCTCCTTCGCCCCAGGCACCTCAGGCCCTGCCCCAGTCAGCCCTGCTGCTCTCAGTGAGGAGGCTATTGACCTCCTGACATCCCTCACTGTTGGGCAGTCTACCATTCTGAATGCCATCCAGGGTGTCGAGAGGCATTTGCAACAAACAAATGCATAACCTGGAGGGCATTCATTCTGGCCAGGAAGCCCAACAGAGAGCATTTCAGGCTCTGGCCTCTGCACTGATGGCAGCCATTGTCCCTGTGTCCAGCCTCCCCCCTCCAACTTCCTCCACCCAGACCCAATCCCCTGTACCTCAGCCTATCCCAAGCACACCATCAGACCAGCATGCACACACCTCAACACACAAGGGTGGCTCAGGCAAACAGAAGCACCACACATCCCACAGGCACTCACACAAGCATCATACCCATGCACACATACCAACATCCACTGCCTCCACTGTGTCCCCCTCCTCCCCGTCTGCCTCCTCCCTCCCTGTCTCGTCTCCACTCACACCTGCATGCACTACATCTTCAGCCACTACCTCCATCACCAGCACGCCCATCACCACACACCACTCATGTGCACTCTACCAGAGTGTCTGTGAGCCCTCCTCCCAAAGTACACAAACGCAGCCACACACCCACCCAACAGCCATCCACCTCACAACAGCCTCCAGCCCATGCACCTTCACCCAAAGTCAGCAAACGTACACCTCCTACATCCACTACCTCTTCCTCCACTCCCAAAACCCCTCCATCTACCCGTCCCAGTGTGTCAAAAAAGCTTTTCCTATCTAATGTTGACCTCTTCCCTACACCTCCCCCCCGTCCGTCCCCTAGGGCCTGCCTTTCCAGGTCCTAACCCAGCACCTCAGCCACCACATCACCGGGCACAGTGGTGCCAGCAATTGCGGGCTTTTGGAGTGCGCCAAGCAACAGAGCTGCCAGTGTTCCACGGAGCGAGGGCAAGGACATTCCGCCACCTCCAAAAGTCAAAAAGTTGCCCACATCCCGGAGGGAGAAGGCGAAAACACCTGCCACCAAGGACTCAGGCAAAACAAAAGTGGACAGTGGCAAGACAGCTGCGCCACCATCCAAGGTGGGGAAGGGCCAGAAGATCAAGGGCAGGTCCACGTCGACGCCAACCTACATGGCGGACAAGACCGCCACCAGCACCGCCACCTGCACCGCTACACGCACCGCCACCAGCACCGCAGTCAATGAGCCCGCCACCAACACCGCAGTCACTGAGCCCTTCACCAGCACCGCAGTCACTGAGCCCGCAGTCAGCACCGCCGCCACTAAAACCGGCATAAGCACCTCCGCCACAAAGACCGGCACCAGCACTGCCGCCACAAAGACCGCTGCCAGCACCGATGCCACAGAGCCCGCCACCAGCACCGATACCACAGAGCCCGCCACCAGTACTGCCGCCACAAAGACCGCCGCCAGCACCGATGCCACAGAGCCCGCCGTCAGCACCGCAAGCGGCCCGAGACATCCTGAGCCAGTGGCACCAACGCAGACATGGCTGCCATCCCCAGTGGTCAGTCGGACGAGGCTGGTGGTCAGTTCCAGGAGTCCGGGCAGCTTGCATGTTGCACCAACGTCAGTGGAGTATCATATCCACTACCTCAGTCCTTGGCAGGATGAAGCACTCTGGGCACTAAGCCCCCTCCAGAACCAGTGGAGAAAGGCATCCACTACCTCAGTCCTTGGCAGGATGAAGCACTCTGGGCACCAAGCCCCCTCCAGAACCAGTGGAGAGATACATCCACTACCTCAGTTTTTGGCAGGATGAAGCACTCTGGGCACAAAGCCTCCTCCAGAACCAGTGGAGTATCACATCCAAAGGCATAGCCCTTGCTCTAAACGTCTTTCTGCGAGACAAGCGCTTAGGTAGGTTAGGTACACCTTACACTATCCTAACAATCACCATGTCTGCAGCTGGACCTAGCTCTGAGGTCATGGACTCTCCTTATGAGGGCCTGACCTTCAAGGAAGTGAAGGGACTATGTGCAGAGAGGATGCTGGACATAGGGAAGAACCATAACAAGAGTCTGCTCTTGAGCCTCCTCCTTCAGGATGACCAAGATCATGCTGGTAGTCAGGAGGAGGAGGAAGAAGGATACTCTAACTCCACTGAGTTAGAGAATGACAGTCTAGGCCCAGGGGAGGGTTCTTCAAAGGATCAACACATTCCTAGCAGACCAACTAGTGTAGCTGGTAGTGGGAGGGGAAGTCACACAGGTAGGGCTCCATTTACACCCAGAGGACAGGTTGAAAGGGTCACTAAGACTAGGGAAAGATCCACCTCTCCTCACTCTCAAGTCCAGTGTCTGAGAGGTCACACTGCACACCTCCAGGGGAAGACTCTATAGATAGACAGCTCAGGAAACTGAGACTGGAGGAGGCCAGGCTGAGGCTGCAGCAGCAACAGCTAGCCCTAGATAGGGAGTCCTTGGCAGTGGAGAGAGAGAGAGACATGGGTTGGGGTCAGCACCCCATGGTGGCAGCACCAATAGTTCAAGTTTCAGGGATTACAGAGCCAGGGAGGACTCCTTGGATTCCAGAAACTTGCACAAAATTGTTCCCCCATACAAGGTGGGGGATGATATTTACAAGTGGTTTGCTGCACTTGAGAGGGCCTGTAAAGTTCAGAGGGTCTCTGGTTGTCCTTCTCTGACAAGGGGAGGGATAGACTTCTCACTGTCAGAGAGAAAGATGCAGACAATTACAATATACCCAAAACAGCACTCTTAGATGGTTTTGGTTTCACAACTGAGCAATATAGAATTAAGTTCAGAGAGACCAGAAAAGAGGTCTCACAGTATTGGGCTGATTTTGTGGACTGTTCTGTTAAAGCTTTAGAAGGCTGGTTACATGGCAGCAAAGTGTCTGACTACGAGGGCTTGTACAATATGTTACTGAGAGAGCATATTTTGAATAACTGTGTGTCTGACTTGTTGCACCAGTACTTGGTAGACTAAGATCTGACCTCTCCCCAAGAATTGGGAAAGAAGGTAGACAAATGAGTCAGAACAAGGGTGAGCAGAAAACTCATACAGGGGGTGACAAGGACAAGAAGAAGGATGGTAAGTCACATGACAAAGGTGGGAACAAAGATAACAAAGAGTCTTCATCAAGCCCACAAAACTCCTCTGGGGTGGGTCTAAATCCTCTTCACGCCACAATCAGAACAAACAAACCTTGGTGCTTTATCTGTAAAACCAAGTGCCATAGGGCAAGAGACAGCTCTTGTCCTAAGAAAAGCACCAAACCTCCCACCACAACTACCCCCACTGCTACAGCTAGTGCCCCTAGCAATAGCAGTGGTGGTGGGAAAAATAATACTAACAATAGTCAATTCAAGGGTATAGAAGGGCTAACTCTGGGAAGTGTAGTCGGGGCTGGTTTAGTTAGGGAAACCACTGAGGCTGTTTTAGTCTCTGATGGTAGCATTGACCTTGTAACCCTTGTTGCTTGTCCCCTTAATATGGATAAGTACAAACAACAACCCCTAAGAAATGGTGTTCAGGTTGAGGACTACAGAGACACAGGTGCCAGTGTCACCATGATGACTGAAAAACTGGTGTCCCCTGAGCAGCACCTACTTAGTCACCAGTACCAAGTGACTGACGCCCACAACAATACTGTGAACCATCCCATGGCAGTTGTTGATCTCAGCTGGGGGTGGGGGATACTGGTCCTAAAAAGGCTGTAGTGTCTACAGACCTACCTGTACAGTGTCTACTAGGGAACAACTTTGGGACTTCACCTTGGGCTGAAGTAGAGTTGGAGGACCATACAGCCATGCTGGGCATTCCTCGGCATATCTTTGCTTTGACAGGCGCTCAGGTCAAAAAGCAGAGGGAACAGGGAAATGTGGATCCTGAAAATATAGACCAAGAGCTTCCCAAAAGGAGGGCTAGGAAGGGTAAGAAAATATCCCCTGTCCCTCCCTCCACCGATGATTCCCCCTTTGAGGAGGAGGACTGTACTCCTTGGACAGAACTGATGATTCCCCCTTTGAGGAGGAGGAATCTACTCCTTGGACAGAACCTACACCTGCGGAACTTCAAGCTGACACAGCTGACCTCTTAGGTGCAGGGGGGCCTGCCAGGAAGGAGCTATCTGTGGCTCAGCAAACTTGCCCCACACTTGAGGATTTGAGACAACATGCTGTCAAAGAAGAAGCAGGGGATGTCAGTGGCACCCACAAGGTGTACTGGGAGAACATCCTCCTGTATTCAGAACTTAGGGAACCCAAGTCTGGTACCACCAGAAGATTGGAAATCCCTCTGCAATACTGAGAGTTTTTGTTGACTTTAGCTCATGACATTCCCCTTGCTGGTCACCTGGGGCAGAGTAAAACTTGGGACAGACTGGTCCCTCACTTTCACTGGCCCCATATGTCAGAAGACACAAAGGAGTTTTGTCGCTCCTGTGTCACCTGTCAAGCCAGGTGGCACTCCAAAGGCCCCTAAATTCCACTTCCAGTGGTTGGGGTACCCTTTGAAAGGGTAGGGGTTGACATTGTTGGCCCCCTAGATCCTCCCACAGCTTCTGGAAATGGGTTTATACTGGTGGTGGTGAAGCCATACCTCTTACGACCACTACAGCTCCTGCAGTGGCCAAGACCCTGCTGGGAATCTTTTCCAGGGAAGGTTTCCCAAAAGAGGTTGCATCAGACAGAGGTAGCAACTTCATGTCTGCATACTTGAAAGCAATGTGGAAAGAGTGTGGTGTAACCTACAAATTCACCACACCTTACCATCCCCAAACAAATGGGTTGGTTGAGCGTTTTAATAAAACACTTAAAGGTATGATAATGGGACTCTCTGAAAAACTCAGGAGGAGATGGGATGTCCTGTTACCATGCCTCCTCTTTGCCTACAGGGAGGTACCCCAAAAGGGAGTGGGCTCCTGCCCCCTTGAGCCCCTCTTTGGTCACCCTGTTAGGGGTCCACTGGCTCTTAGATTACTTCATGTGAACCACCTAAAGCCCTACTGTGACAGGGCTGACTTAACCCTGCTCGTGGCCACTGATGAGGCACAGGAAGATGAGAGTGGCCCTCTCCCTGACCTCTTTTCAAGTTTTGCAGCTGATGGTTCAGTTGAGGGGGTAGTCTTATCAGATTGCCTTCCTCAGTCTCAAAAGGAAGACTGCATAAATCTCTTGGGATAGTTCTCAGAACTGTTCTCCCTTACACCTGGTCAAACTACATGGTGTGAACACACCATTGCTACAGAGAACAGTCTGTCTGTGAAGAGTAACATCTACAGGCAACCTGATCATGTAAGGGACTGCATCAAAGCAGAGATGCAAAAGATGCTTGATCTGGGAGTTAGTGAGCACTCAGATAGCCCCTGGGCTAGCCCAGTGGTGCTAGTCCCAACCACACTCTCAAAATGGGAAAACAGAGATAAAGTTTTGTGTTGAATATAGAGGGCTCAATACAGTAACCGAAACAGATACTCATCCTATCCCTAGGGCAGATGAGTTCATTGATACACTGGCATCTGCCAAATATTTTAGCACTTTTGACCTTACTGCTGGCTATTGGCAGATTACGTTGTCAGACGAGGCTAAACCTAAAACAGCATTCTCCACCATTGGAAGGCACTTCCAATTTACAGTAATGCCCTTTGGTCTGAAGAATGCACCTGCCACTTTTCAGAGGCTGGTGAACACAGTCCTCCAAGGTTTGGAAGCCTTCAGTGCAGCATATCTAGATGATATGGCTGTCTTTAGCTCAACCTGGGATGATCACCTGGTCCATCTTTGGAAAGTTTTGGAGGCTCTGCAGAAAGCAGGCCTTACTATCAAGGCTTCAAAGTGCCGGATAGGGCAGGGGGAGGTGGTTTATCTGGGACATCTAGTAGGTGGGGAACAGATTCAGCCACTTCATTGGAAGATCCAAACCATTTTGGATTTTACACCCCCTACCACACAAACCCAGGTCAGAGCCTTCTTAGTTCTCACTGGGTATTACAGGAAATTCATTAAGAACTATGGCTCAATTGTTGCCCCTCTTAATGACCTCGCCTCCAAGAAAATACCTAAAAAGTTATTATGGACCGCCAGCTGTCAAAAACCTTTTGAGGAACTCAAACAGGCCATGTGCTCTGCACCTGTTCTAAGGAGCCCAAACTACTCCAAGAAGTTCATAGTTCAGACTGATGCTTCAGAGGTAGGGTTTGGGGCAGTTCTCTCAAAACTTAATACAGAGGGCCACGATCAACCAGTAGCTCTTAATAGCAGAAGGTTGATCCCCAGAGAAAAGCGTTGGTCAGCCATAGAGAGGGAGGCCATTGCTGTGGTCTGGGCCTTCAAGAAGTTATGACCATACCTCTTTGGTATTCACTTCATTGTTCAGCCAGACCACAAACCTCTCTTATGGCTCAAACAGATGAAAGGAAAAAAAACTGTTGAGGTGGTCCATTTCCCTACAGGGTATGGACTTTACAGTGGAACATAGACCCGGGAGTAACCACTCCAATGCAGATGGACTCTTCAGATATTTCTACTTAGACAAGGAAGACTCATCTGGGCAAGGTTAGCTTTCTTGTCCCTCATTTGAGGGGGGTTCTGTAGGAAAGTACCCTCTTTCTTGGTATGGTTACCCTCTTTTTCTGCCTGATGTCAATGTGTTTGACTATGTTCACTGGGATCCTGCTAACCATGACCCCAGTGATTAGCCTCTCTCTCCCAAAAGTCTGTATTTCACCCACAATTGGCACACTGGTGCCCCATTATAAGTCCCTAGTATATGGTACCTAGGTATCCAGGGCATTAGGGTTCTAGGGGATCCCTATGGGCTGCAGCATATATTTTGCCACTCATAGTGAGCCCATACAAAGGCTTCTGCAGGACTGCCATTGTAGCCTGCGTGAAAAAGTGCAAGCACCCTTTAACTGCCATTTTTCACTACACCGGGTTATTTATAAATCAACCCTATAGCAGGCCTTCTAGCCCAGAGGGCATGGTGCACAGTACCTGTGAGTGAGGGCACCCCTGCACTAGCAGAGGTGCCCCCACAAACTCCAGGCCCATTTTCCCAGACTTCGTGAGTGCGGGAATGTCATTTTATGCATGTACTGGACATAGGTCACTAACTATGTCCAGCTACATAATGGTAACTCTGAACATAGGCATGTTTGGTATGAAACATGCTAGGATCATACCCCAAGGCTTTTGCAAGCATTGGTTGTTTGATTCCATGCACTCTGGGGGCTCCTTAGAGGACCCCCATTTCAGCCTTTTGAGTGTTTCCAGGCAGCCCAAGCTGCTGCCAACTCCCACACAGATTTCTGCCCTCCTGTTGCTTGAAAAGCTCGAGTCCAGGAAGGGAGAACAAAGGATTTCCTTTGGGTGTGGGGTGTTACACCCTTTCCTTTTGGAAATAGGTGTTACAGGCTTGGGAGGAGTAGCCTCCCCAAGCCACTGGAAAAGCTTTGAAGGGCACATTTGGTGTTCTCCTTGCATAAACCAGTCTACATCGGTTCAGGGACCCCGAGCCCCTGCTCTGGCATGAAACTGGACAAAGGAAAGGGGAGTGACCTCTGCCCTGTCCATCACCATCCCAGGGGTGGTGCTCAGAGCTCCTCCAGAGGGACCCTGGGTTTTTGCCATCTTGGATTCAAGGTTGGCAGGGAACTCTGGGAGCATCTGAGTGGCCAATGCCAGCAGGTGACGTCAGAGTCCACTCCTGATAGGTGGCCACCAAGCCAGGTGACCAGTCCCCCTTTCAGGGCTATTTAGGGTGGTTCCGCAGATTCAGATTGCAAGACTCCAGCAGGAATCCTCTGCATCCTCTACTTCGACTTCTCACCGAAGAAACTGCATCTGGAACCCTCAGGACACCACAAGCTGCAACAAAGAAGCAAGAGACCTTCTACAACATTGTAACTCTGGCTCCTTCCAGCAACTGCAACATTTCCCCAGTCATGCCTCCTCTGAGGACAGCCTGTCTTCAGCCTGCATCAGAAGAGCGAAGGAATCTCCCATGGGGTGATGGAGTCACTCTCCTGCTTCTGTGGGCACCGACTGCGACAACGAACGGCTGCGCCAATCCCCTCTCCTGCTATGGATCCTGTATCACGGGTGGTGGGCTGAAGTGGTCCCGATAGTCTTCCAACTGTCCAATTTTGGTGGAGGTAAGACATTGGCTCCCCACACAAGACAGTACCCCTGTGAACCGCGTCCTTTGCAGCTGCCAAGGCTTGTTGGCATTCTTCCTCAAGATCTTCATGCATCTTAAATCTCCAGCCCCCAGCACTCTATCCTGCGATGCACAGCTCCCTGAGTCATTCTCCAGCAGAGTGGGAGCATTTTTTGTAGTGCTGCATGGGCCTCTTCCACACCTTTTGTGTCCTCATCCTGTGGGACTCCTGTGAGCGCTGCCTGGTCTTCTATGGGTTCTCTGTGTTGCTGAGGACACCCTCTGACACTCTCTCTCCTGGGTAGAGTCCACCTGGTCTTTCCTGGTTCCCGGCAGCGCCACTTTCCACTAACTGCAAGTTTTGCATGCACCAAGGTTTGTTGGCGGACTCCAGCATCGCAAACCGACTGTAATCCTCCATCCAGCGTGGGATATCACCTGCACCCTCCAGGAACCCGACTTCATCTTTTTGGGTGCAGTGCTGACTCTTCTTTCTCACCGGTGGTTCACTTCTTGCACCTTCATTCTGGTGGGTAAGGGCTCATGCCCTTCCTGGATTCTTCTGTGCTTCTTGAACTCGGTCCCCTTTTTCCACAGGTCTTCTTGTCCAGGAATTCACTGTTGGTATCTTGCAGTCTCTACTGAGTTTTGCAATATTCTTTTTTACTTCTCTGTGTGTGTTCTGGGAAACTTACTGTGATTTACTCCTGTTTTCCTGGCCACAGGAGTGGGTTGTGGTATTTACCTTTTGGCTTTCCTAATACTCCCAGCTCCTCTCTACACACTACACTTGGGGGAACCGACTGTCGCTTTCCACTTTCTTAGTAAATGGTTTGTGCTCCCCCAGGCCCATTTCTAAGGATTGTGATTTTCACTTATATGCACTGCTTTCTAACTATTTTTATGCCTATTTCTGCATACTAGTGTAAATAATTTGTGTATTACTTACCTCCTAAGGGAGTACAGTCTCTATGGTATTTTTGGTATTTGTGTCACTGTTAGAAATTAGGTCTTTAGTTGGCAGTCAGGTTACCTCCTATCCAAGCAAGGACCCTGACTCTAGTGAGGGTAAAGGAGAATCACCCTCAGTTAACTCCCACTCACCCACTTGGTAGCTTGGCACAAGCAGGTCGGCTTAACTTCAGAAGCAATGTGTAAAGTTTTTGTACCAACACACACAGTAATGCAGTGAACCACTACAGAATGACACAACCCAGGTTTAGAAAATATAGATAATGTGGCCCATATTTATACTTTTTGACGCAAAACTGCGCCAACGCAGTTTTGCGTCAAAAAAATTAGCGCCGGCTAACGCCATTCTGAAGCACCATGCGGGCGCCTTATTTATTGAATGACGTTAGCCGGCGTTAGCTGCCAGCGCCGTCTGGTGTGCGTTAAAAAAAACGACGTACACCAGGCAGCGCCGGCGTAGGGGGATATGGGGCTTGGGCGTCAAGAAATGGGGCAAGTCAGGTTGAGGCAATTTTTTCGCCTCAACCCGATTTGCGCCATTTTTTTTCACTCCCAACCCCCATAGAAATGACTCCTGTCTTAGCAAAGGGGACTTCTGTCCCCTGGGCATGGTCATTGGGCATAGTGGCATGTGGGGGGGCACAAATCAGGCCCCCCTATGCCACAAAAAAAATTAAAAAAAATACTTACCTGAACTTACCTTAATGTCCCTGGGATGGGTTCCTCTAGCCTTGAGTGTCCTCCTGGGGTGGGCAAGGGTGACAGGGGGTGTCCCTGGGGCATGGGAGGGCACCTCTGGGCTCCTTCAGAGCCCACAGGTCCATTAACGCCTGCCTTTTGCAGGAGCTAAAAAACAGCGCAAAAGCGGCCGTACGTAATTTTTTTGGACCCGCCCACTCCCGGGCGTGATTTTTGCCCGGGAGTATAAATCCGTCGCACATGCCTCGGAGTCGATTTTTTAGACGGGAACGCCTACCTTGCATATAATTAACGCAAAGTAGGTGTCCACGCAAAAAATTGACGCAAACTCCATGGACTTTGGCGCTAGACGCGTCTAACGCCAAAGTATAAATATGGAGTTAGTTTTGCGACGCAATTCCGGCGCAAACGGAGTATAAATATGCCCCTGTATATCTAAACAAAACAAGACCAAAAAGACAAAAATCCAACATACACAAGTCAAGATATGAATTTTTCATATTCAAAATTTGAATTGGGCCGGATGTAGGAAGCAGTTTGCACGTTGCAAACAGCGAATTTCGCTGTTTGCGACGTGCAAAATGCACTTTGCAATGCACAAAACCCGTTTTGCGATTCGGTAACCTGGTTGTGAATGGCACTGCAAACATTTTTTCAGAGCAGGCAGTGGTCCTCTGGACCACTGCCTGCTCTGAAAAAATGAAACAAACACATTTAAGGAAAACAGGCTGCATTACAAAAATAAAAACTGCTTTATTAAAAAGCAGTCACAGACATGTTGTAGGAGGCTGCCTGGCTTGTAGTGGGTACCTTATGGTACTTACTCCTTGTGCCAGGTCCAGTTATTCCTTATTAGTAGATTAGTAGTGTTCTAGCAGCTTAGGCTGATAGAGGTAGCTATAGCAGAGCAGCTTAGGCTGAACTAGGAGACATGCAAAGCTCCTACTATACCACTTATATTACTTAGCACTATATCATAAGAAACACAATACTCAGAGTTACTAAAAATAAAGGTACTTTATTTTAGTGACAATATGCCAAAAGTTTCTCAGAGGATATACTCCCTTAGGAGGTAAGTAAAATACACAAAATATACACACAAACCAAAATCAGGTAAGTAAACAGTTAGAAAAGTAGTGCAAACACTGTGGAACACAATAGAATGCAATAGGAGACAATAGGCCTAGGGGCAACACAAACCATGTACTCCAAAAGTGGAATGCGAACCACAAATGGACCCCAGGCCTAGTGTAGTGTGTAGAGGGTCGCTGGGAGTGTAAGAAAACACTAGGGGTGTCTAAGATACCCCACCCAAGACCCTGGAAAGTAGGAGTAAAGTTACCCTACTACCCCAGAAAGACAGTAAAGTCGAGATAGGGGTTTCTGCCAAGACAGCAACTGATAGAAAAACACTGAAGATGGATTCCTGGACCTGAGGACCTGTAAAGGAAGGGGACGAAGTCCAAGAGTCACGGGAGGGCTGGAGCCCACTAAACCCCGGATGAAGGGGCAAAAGGGCTGCCTTTGGGTGGAAGAAGCTGAAGATTCTGCAACAACGGAAGGTGCCAGGAACTTCTCCTTTAGTCAAAAGCTGTCCCACGGCATGCTGGAGGATGTAGAGTTGTTTACACGCAGAAAGATTGCAAACAAGCCTTGCTAGCTGCAAGAGTCGCGGTTGAAGGTTTTGGGTGCTGCCAGGGCCCAGGAAGGACCAGGAGGTCGCCCCTTGGAGGAGGAGACAGAGGGGGTGCTCAGCAATACCGAGAGCCCATGCAGAAGCGGGCAGCACCCGCAGAAGTACCTGCACAGGCATTCAGAAGATCTGAGCATGACGGTCAACTCAGCACAACAAAAGGGAGTCCTACGAAGTCGGAGTCCAACTCAGCGAGTTGGGCAATGCAGGAGGGAATGCTGGGGACCTGGGCTAGGCTGTGCACGAAGGAAGTCTTGCAAAAGTGCACAGAAGCCCTAGCAGCTGCAGTTCACGCAGTACACAGGATTACTGTCTGGCGTGGGGAGGCAAGGACTTACCTCCACCAAATTTGGACAGAAGGGCCACTGGACTATCGGGGACACTTGGATACAGTTCCTGTGTTCCAGGGACCAAGCTCGTCAAGATGAGAGGGGACCCAGAGGACCAGTCACCTGAAGTTTGGTGCCTGCGTTGGCAGGGGGAAGATTCAGTCGACCCACAGGAGATTTCTTCTTAGTTTCTAGTGCAGGGTGAAGGCAGACAGCCCTCAGAGCATGCACCACCAGGAAACAGTCGAGAAAACCGGCAGGATGAGGTGCTACAATGTTGCTAGTAGTCTTCTTGCTACTTTTTTGCGGTTTTGCAGGCGTCCTGGAGCAGTCAGCGGTCGATCCTTGGCAGAAGTCAAAGAGCGAAGTACAGAGGAACTCTGGTGAGCTTTTGCATTCGTTATCTAGAGAGATACCCACAGGAGAGACCTTAAATAGCCCTCAGAGGAGGATTGGCTACAGAGAAAGGTAAGCACCTATCAGGAGGGGTATCTGACGTCACCTTCTGGCACTGGCCACTTAGAGCTGTCCATGTTGCCCTCACACCTCTGCATCCAAGATGGCAGAGGTCTGGGACACACTAGAGGAGCTCTGGGCACCTCCCCTGGGAGGTGCTGGTCAGGGGAGTGGTGACTCCCCTTTCCTTTGTCCAGTTTCGTGCCAGAGCAGGGCTGGGGGGATCTCTGAGCCGGTGTAGACTGGCTTATGCAAGGAGGGCACCATCTGTGCCCTTCAAAGCATTTCCAGAGGCCAGGAGAGGCTACTCCTCTCAGGGCCTTAACACCTATTTCCAAAGGGAGAGGGTGTAACACCCTCTCTCAGAGGAAATCCTTTGTTCTGCCTTCCTGGGACTGGGCTGCCCAGGCCCCAGGGGGACAGAAACCTGTCTGAGGGTTGGCAGCAGCAGTAGCTGCAGAGAAAACCCCGGAAAGTTAGTTTGGCAGTACCCGGGCTCTATGCTGGAGAGCCTGGGATGCATGGAATTGTTTCCCCAATACCAGGATGGTATTGGGGTGACAATTCCATGATCCTAGACATGTTACATGCCCATGTTCGGAGTTACCATGGTGACGCTACATATAGGTATTGACCTATATGTAGTGCACGCGTGTTATGGTGTCCCCGCACTCACAAGGTCTGGGGAAATTGCCCTGAACAATGCGGGGGCACCTTGGCTAGTGGCAGGGTGCCCTCACACTAAGTAACTTTGCACCTAACCTTCACTAAGTGAAGGTTAGACAAATAGGTGACTTATAAGTTACTTAAGTGCAGTGTAAAATGGCTGTGAAATAACGTGGACGTTATTTCACTCAGGCTGCAGTGGCAGTCCTGTGTAAGATTTGTCTGAGCTCCCTATGGGTGGCAAAAGAAATGCTGCAGCCCATAGGGATCTCCTGGAACCCCAATACCCTGGGTACCTAGATACCATATACTAGGGAATTATAAGGGTGTTCCAGTGTGCCAATCAGAATTGGTAAAATTAGTCACTAGCCTGCAGTGACAATTTTAAAAGCAGAGAGAGAATAAACACTGAGGTTCTGGTTAGCAGAGCCTCAGTGATACAGTTAGGCACCACACAGGGAACACATATAGGCCACAAACTTATGAGCACTGGAGTCCTGGCTAGCAGGATCCCAGTGACACATATCAAACATACTGACAACATAGGGTTTTCACTATGAACGCTGGGCCCTCGCTAGCAGGATTACAGTGAGACAGTAAAAACACCCTGACATATACTCACAAACAGGCCAAAAGTGGGGGTAACAAGGCTAGAAAGAGGCTACCTTCCTACAATATTGGTCTGCTGTCCGCAGCAGGCCACCATCCCTGTGAATGCCGCCACTCGCAAGGGGGTCGCAAATTGAGACCCACCTCATGAATATTCATGAGGTAGGCCTTTGCAACCCCCTTGTGAGTCACAGATGGTGTCAGGGACAACATCCAACATTCTGAATTGCGACTCGCAAATTGCGAGTCGCTCTGACTAGCAATTTGCGGGTCGCAATTTGGAATATTGCTACATCTGGCCCTTAATCCTTAGAAAACAGTGAGAACGCTGTTAGCACACAAAAGTACCTGGGTAGCGTCAAAATAAAGCCGCAAGGCTGAGTGTGCATCAAAAAAGGCCATCAATATGTTGATTTCTCACACTCAAGCGAGAACTTGCATCATTACAGCTCGGTCTGGGCAGGCTTTGCGTTGTTTTTCCATGCCCAGCAATGTTGCATTGAAATCCGGTTGCACGGTGTCAAGAAACCGCGCTGCGTGGGGGTTTGCATCGTTAACAGCAGCCACTGCAGGTGTTGCGCATCGTTTCTCCATCAATTTTCCAGCTGCGATGCAGATGGAGCGTCGATTTTAGGCGCGAGGCTGGCGACACGTTGTTTATCAGCCGCGAGGCGGGTGGTGCGTCAAAGGTTTCCCCGCACGGTGGTCTATGCGTGAATTTTCAGTTCTTAGCTGCCAGCTTCACCTTTCAAGGGCCCAGGGACTGGATAGGGCACCCCTTGGCAGGGCAGGAGTCTTAGCAGAAAGTCCAGGTTCTGGCAGGGGAAGTCTTTGATGTCCCTGAGACTTCAGCAACAGAAGGCAAGCTCAGTCCAAGCCCTGAGAGATTCTTCTCAAGCAGGAATGCACAACAAAGTCCCGTCTTTATCCCCTTTCACAGGCAGAAGCAGCAAGTGCAGGATAGCCCAACAAAGCACAGTCACAGGCAGGGGCAGCACTTCTTCTCAGCTATTCTCCTTGGCAGAGGTTCATCTTGATTCCAGAAGTGATCTAATTTTCAGAGGTTTTGGGTGCTTTTCTTATACCCCTTTCTGCCTTTAAAGTAGGCCTACTTCATAGAGAAGTCTCTGTTGTTTTCAAGATCCTGCCTTGCCCAGGCCAGGCCCCAGACATAAACCAGGGGGTTGGAGACTGCATTGTGTGAAGGCAGGAACAGCCCTTTCAGGTCTAAGTGACCACTCCTCCCTCCCTCACAGCACAGATGGCTCATCAGGATATACATGCTACACCCCAGTTCCCTTTGTTTCACTGTCTAGAGAGAGGTGCAAACAGCCCAACTGTCAAACTGACACAGACAGGGAATTCACAAACAGACAGTCATGGAATGGTTTAAGCAAGAAAATGGCTACTTTCTAAAAGTGACATTTTCAAACACACAATCTAAAAAACAAACTTTACTTGAAGATGTATTTTTAAATTGTGAGTTCAGAGACCCTAAACTCCACATTTCTGTCTGCTCCCAAAAGAAATCTGCACTTTAAGAATAATTAAAGGCAGCCCCCATGTTAACCTATGAGAGAGATGGGCCTTGTACAGTGAAAACCACATTTAGCAGTATTTTACTGTCAGGAAATATAAAACAAATTAGTATATGTCCTACCTTAAACATACAGTGCACCCTGCCCATGGGTCTACCTAGGGCCTTCCTTAGGGATAAGAAAAGGGAAGATTTAGGCCTTGCAAGTGGGTACACTTGCCAAGTCGAGATGGCAGTTTAAAACTGCACACACAGACACTGCAGTGGCAGGTCTGAGCCATGTTTATAGGGCCACTTATGTCGGTGGCACAACCAGTGCTGCAGGTCCACTAGTAGCATTTGATGTACAGGCCCTGGGCACCTCTAGTGCACTGTACTAGGGACTTACTAGTAAATCAAATATGCCAATAATGGAACGCCAATTACCCAGATATCTTACATAGGAGCACTTACACTTTAGCACTTGATAGCAGTGGTAAAGTGCCCAGAGTATCAAAAACAGCAAAAACAGAGTCCAGCACACATCAACAACCTGGGAAACAGAGACAAAAAGTTAGTGGAGACTACGCCAAGGATGCCAAGTCTAACACGGGTCCCCTCCAGCTGAAAGTGGGGAGCAACTACCCAACATCATGGGAGTTCTCATCACTAAAGTGGAAGAATCTGGACAGCCCATTGGCATATTCGGTACCAGGGCAGAGTTCCACCGTAAAGTCCATCCCCTGTAGGTAAATGGACCACCTCAGCAATTTTGGATTCCCACCCCTAATCTTCTTTAAGCATCTGATGAACTTGTGATAAGTCTGAACCTGGAAGTGAGTTCCAAACATGTAGAGTCTTAGCTTCTTCAGTACCCAGACCACAGCAAAAGCTTCACGTTCTATTGAACTCCACCTACATTCCCTGGGAAGTACCCTCCTGCTAAAGAAGACTACAGGTTGATCTAGGCCCTCTTCATTAAGCTGTTAGAGTACTGCTCCTATACCATTCTCTGAGGCTTCTGTTTGCACAACAAACTCCTTGGAGTAGTCAGGTGCCTTCAGCACAGGTGCTGTGCACATGGCAGCCTTTAGGGCATCAAAAGCGGTCTGGCAAGCCTCTGTCCAGATCACCCTCTTTGGTTGCTTCTTGGAAGTCAACTCATTCAAGGAGGCAACAATGGTGCCATATCACTTGACAAACCTCCTTTAATAGCCAGCGAGGCCTAAAAAGGCCCTCATCTCAGTCTGGGTCTTTTGAGGCTCCCAAGCCAAAATGGCTGTAGAGGTGCCACCTGGCCACTCCCTACCTGGTGTCCCAAATACACCACTGAACCTGCCCTATTTGGCACTTGCTTGCCTTAATAGTGATGCCTGCCTTTTGCAGGGCCTCTAACACTTTGCAGAGGTGCTGCAAGTGTTTCTCCCAAGTGGAACTGAACATTGCAGTGTCATCCAGGTATGCTGCGCTGAAGTCATCCAGCCCAGTCAACACCTGGTTGAACAACCTCTGGATAGTGGCAGGGGCATTGTTCATCCCGAGTGGCATCACTTTAAACTGAAAGTATCCATCTGGGGTAGAAAATGCTGACCTCTCCTTGGTCACCTCCGTTGAGACAGTCTGCCAATACCCAGACGTCAAATCAAAAGTGCTGAAGTTTTTGGCAGCTCCCAACCGATCTATGAGCTCATCAGCTCGGGGGATGGAGTGCGTATCAGTTTTAGTGACCACATTGAGGCCTCGGTAGTCCACAAAGTACCGGAGTTCTGGAGTGGCACCAGGGGCAGCAGCCTTTGGGACCAAGACCACAGGTCTGGCCCAAGGACTGCTAGAAAACTCAATGACCTCTAGGGATAACATCTTAGACACCTCATCTTTGATGCTAGTCCTGACGTCATCAGTCACCCTGTACACCTTCTGTTTAATGGGTGGACTGTCCCCAGTGTCCACATCATGTGTGCACAAGTGTGTGACCCCTGGGATCAAGGAGAACAGAGAGGCAAACTGACTGAATACCTGGTGACAGTCCCTCTGTTGTTCTGAGGTCAGGGAGGGGGAGAGGTCCCCTCCCTCCACAGACCCATCTTTTTCTCCAGCAGACAGGAGATTAGAAAGAGGCTCACTCTCTTCCTCTGTCCCATCATCTGTCGCTAGGAGCATGGCCAATTCAGTCCGCTCAAAGTGTGGCTTGAGACGGTTCACATTCAGGACTTTTAAGGGGTTCTGGGAGTCCTTAAGTCCACCAGGTAGGTGACTTCGCTCTTGCGCACCACCACCTCAAATGGCCCAGTTCACTTGTCCTGGAGCTCCCTAGACTCTACTGGTGCCATTACCCACACTTTTTGCCCAGGCTGAAACTCGACCAGAGTGGCATTCTGGGCAAACTGTTTCATGTCTGCCTGGCTCGCTTCCAGATTCTCTTGTGCAAGAGCTCTGAAGCGAGCAGTCTGGTTTCTTAAGGCCAGCATGTAACTAAATAAATCCTGGGGAGGTTTATTGGGGTCTTTCTCTAAGCCCTCATTCACCAGACTCAAAGGTCCCCTGACATGGTGGCCATACAGTAACTCAAAAGGACTAAATCCAAGCCCTGTTTGAGGCGCCTCCCTGCAGGCGAACAGAAGGCATGGCAAGAGGACGTCCCACTTCCGCTTCAAGGGCTCTGACAGGCCCATGATCATGCCTTTTAAGGTGTGGTTGAATCTTTCAACAGATCATTGCTTTGGGGGTGGTAAGGAGTGGGGAACTTATACGTTACCCCATACTCCTGCCACAGAGACTTCATGTAAGTAGATATGAAGTTTGTCACCCTGTCAGATACCACTTGCTTGGGGAACCCCATGCGGGTAATAACCCCCATCAACGCATGACCCACCACAGGGGAAGTGATCGATCTTAGAGGAATGGCTTCTGGGTACCGGGTGGCATAGTCCACCAAGACCATGATGAACCTGTTGCCCATGGCTGTCTTGGGATCCAGAGGCCCTACAATGTCAATATTGATGCTTTCAAAGGGGGTACTTACCACTGGAAAAGGTTGGAGGGTAGCCTTACATTTCTCCACACTCTTGCCAGTTGCCTGACAAGTCTGGCAAGACCTGCAATGAGCATCGGAATGCCTGCGCATTAGGGGCCAATATAAGTGGGTGACAAGCTGTTCAAAGGTCTTGTCCTGCCCCAAATGTTCAGCTAAAGGCACATCATGAGCCAGACCCAGTAAGAAGGCTTTGAAGCACTTGGGTACCACCAGCACACGGGCTGACCCAGGCTCAGCAAACGTAGGCTCACTATACAGGAGGCTGTCCTTCCAATAGATCAGGTGAGATCCTGGCTCCTTGCCAGCCACCTGGTCTGCAGCCTTCTGCTGCAACCCCACTAGAGTAGGGTATGTCCTCTGTGCCACACAGAATGGTTCACTGGTGGCCCCCCCTTCCTGCTGCCACTGTGACAGCTCAGGGACCTCCCCCATCTCAGCTACCTGTTTCCCTGTAGGCTCTGAGGTGTCACCCTCAGGCTCCACCTCCTTCCGGACCGTGGGAACTTCTGGGGCCGGTTTCCAACACCCCGTGCCCTTCCTCTTTTTAGGAGTCCCCTGGGCCACTGTTTCAGGCTGTAGGGGCTTCTGACCACTCTGATGGGCTGCCATTTACCTGGTGGATACGCATACCCACCCAGGCAGACCCAACATAGTCAAATGTGACTTGTGTTCCACCTCCTTCCAAGGGGAATCCTCCAGGTCATTGCCAAGCTAACAATCCACAGGCATGGTTGGACTCACAGCTACCTTCAAGGAACCTGAGACCCCCCCATTCAAAGGGAACCTGCGCCACTCTGCACTGGTGCTCTGAGTTGTCCACTGCAACTACTTGGTGAAGTTCACAGGATATATCTGCTCTTCAGACACCAGGTGACACCTCACTGTAGTCACACTGGTTCCTGTGTCTCTCAGAGCCTCCACCCTCTGTCCATTAATGGTCACCCACTACCTGTACTTCTTAGTGTTCTCAGGCACAAGGATTCTCTGGACCATCTCACTGTCCCCTAGTGAGACAAGAGTCATCTCAGCTGGCTCCCACACACCTGGAACCAACTCCTCCCCATGCGCTACAGTAGCCAAACCCTGGGATTGTGTTCCAGTGGGTGCCGGTGTACCCACCTGGTCACATGCATAACACTTATGTGGGGGACCTCCTTCCACAGGTTTGTCTTTGGAGAACCATAGCTTCTTTTCACTGGGGGGCTGGGAATCCTTACCCTTGGAACTAGGTTGGGGCCCTTTAGACAACTCCCCCTGTTTACCCTTATCCCCCTTTCTTCTGAGAGGGACCCTGCCCACCCTTGGCGTGGTCTCCCCTATACCTCTTCTGGACCCTGATGCCCTCCCAGCAGTCTACTTCCTTCACAAGCTTCCTGGGGTCAGTCAGCTTGCTGTCAATTAGGTGCTGGGCAGCTCTGGAAAACATAATTTGTACAAGTGCTCCCAAGCAATTAAATTGTAAAGCTCCTCATACGTTGTCACCTTACTGCCCTTCACCCAACCATCCAGTGACTTGCAAAAAGAATCAACACATTCCAACCATGTTTAGGATTCCTTCTTCTTATAGGACCTTAACTTGTCATTTTTCTGCTCAGGGGTGACACCATACCTTGTGAGTAGGGCATCATTCATGATAGAGTAGGTTAGCCCCTGAGGATCCCCTAAGGATGTCAGAGTATCCCTCCCCTCTATCTCAAAGTGCTTCCACAGACCCGCTCCCCATGAGCCTCAGGGACCAGATTTATATGGAGAGCAGACTCATACCCCTTGAACCACAAGAATATGTCATTCTCGCTTTTGTAATCCTTCACAAGGTCTTTAGGTATCCCAGGCTGCACTGTGATATTGCTGCCACCATCCCTACTGGACTGGCTCCTCTGATCCAGCTCCCTCAAGCTGAGCTCATGAGCCAGCAGTATCTTCTTCTCCTCCTTTCTTCCATCTCCCTTTGCATCTTAAACTGTTCCAACTCCAGCTGGTGAGCCCTCTCTGCCTATCTGTCCTCTAACTCTTCAGAAGTCAGACCCTTGGATGACACACTGCTCCCTGCCCTGGAGATGCTCTCCCTGGACAGAACAGGCCCACCCACTATACCATTGTGTATGGATTGCACTTCCTCATCCTCCTCCTCCTCTGTGTGCCCCTCACTTCCGTGGCTGTCGCCCAGGCACTCAGTGCCTTCTGCAGCTCCTCCTTCCTAGTGGAGCCCTTAATGGGACAGGCAAGGTTTTTGCAGAACTGCCTCAGCTGAGCAACTGTATACCTCTTCAGTTTCCCTAAGTCAAAAGCAGCTCCAGCTGATGCATCTCCAGATTGAGACATGAGGAAGACCCAACGAAAGCGCAAGTTCCAAGGATGCAAAAGTGTTCCCGATGAAGTTCAAACGTCAATCAAAGATCAGCAAAAATATGGAAGTAGGAAAAAACAATCCAAAAGAGAAAAAGCAAAAACAAGCTGTATGTGGTCATGTAATGGTCTGCACTGAAAACAGTGGTGTACACTTAATCACTGTATGTCAAGTCCAATCCTCACCGCTGATCACCAATGTTAAAAAGGGGGTCTTTGGTTGGCAGCCAGGTTACCCCCTGTCCAAACAAGGACCCTCACTCTAGTCAGGGTAAAGGAGAATCACCCTCAGTTACCTCCCGCTCACACCCGTGGCACAAGCAGGTAGGCTTAACTTCAGAAGCAATGTGTAAAGTATTTGTACCAACACACACTGTAATGCAGTGAACCACTACAAAACGACACAACAGAGGTTTAGAAAAATAGGTAATATTTATCTTAACAAAACAAGACCAAAACAACTAAAATCCAACATACACAAGTCAAGATATGAATTTTTCAAAGAATAAGAGTCTTATGGCCTCATTACAACCTCGGCAGTCTTTTTGCAAGACCGCCGAGGTACCGCCGTGCTGAAGACCGCAAGTGGTGGCGGTATTCCGCACAGCGTATTATGACTTCTGGCAGCCCTCTGCCCTTTTCCAGACGGAAAGCCGCCAGCAGCCATACTGGCGGTCGGCGGTGAAGTGGAGGCTGCTCCACCTCCACCACCCCGTCAACAGAACACTGCCCACCGAATCACAACCCAGGATTCGGTGTGGCGGTGTTCTGGTGACGGGGAGCTGGTGGTGGAGCAGCCCCCATGGATCCCGTTCCCTCCCGGAGGATCACCGGACCAGGTAAGGTGATCGTCCGTTAGGGGAGCGGGTGGGGGAGTGTTGTGTGCGTGCATGGGGGTGTGTAGAGGGTGTGTGTGAGTGCGTGTATGCATGCGGGGGTGTGGTGTGTGTATGGGAAATGTGTGCGCATATGTGTGTGTGTATGTCTGTGTGTAGGTGTGCGTGTATGTCAGCGTGTCTGTGTAGTTGGTGTGTGAGTGTGCATGTAGGGGGGTTGGGGGTGTGTGTCGAGTTTTGGGGGGTCCTGCCACCTTTGGGGTGTGGTAGGGGGGTCGTGGATGTGGGGAGAGGACTCTGGGGAGGGGAAGGGGGAAGGGGTGACCCCTATCACTGCCAGGGAAGGAATTCCTTGTCACTGATAGTGTCAGGATACTTCAATTCGATTTCCTCAGAAGCAGAAGATAACTCCTCAGTCCCGACCTGAGCTACTCACAACAAATATTAATCCTTCGTGCTGAGTACCCCGGAGGGGGAAAGGGGAATGGGATGGTAGAGAGACTGCCACAGAGATGATGAACGCCAGTACTCAGTCTGCCTCTTCACATCTAAGATTGGATACAGCACCTGCAAGAGTCACAGTCGCAATTACTAGGGACATACAACATCAGTTTTTCACTTTCTACTCTCAACACTTAATTCTCTTTAATTCTATTATTTCTTCACTCACCCGGAGTTCTCTGTAGCCTTGCTTCTCTCTATAAATGATAGCTCTTCTCAAAAAAATGCTTATTACTGATTCTGGAAGAACTTCTCAACCTTTGTTAGAGATTGGTTTTATGTTGCTATATATATATATATATATATATATAGTTGGTGATAATGCGTTCTTCAAATCAGCTGATGTTATTTAATTTCTCCTGTCTTATTGTGACTTCTGTCAATACTTGTATTTGTAAATGCTTGTTTATTAAAGTTTGTTTCTCCTTTCTTACTTCGACATTTGTTGATAACTTGTATTTGTAAATGCTTGTTTATTACAGTTAGTTTCTCCTTCCTTACTTCGACATCTGTCGATAACTTGTAGTTGTAAATGCTTGTTTATTTAAGTTTGTTTCTCTTTTAAACTCTATTTTGGTTTATTACCATTGAATTTGTAAATGCTTATTTGTTAACAGTTCGTTTCTCCTTTAAACTTGGCCTTTGTTTATAACGTTGACATTTGTAGATACTTGCTCTCTTAAAGTTCGTTTTTTCTTTGACTTTAATATCTTAAACAAGAACCTTGTAAACATAAGGTTAATTCATACATTAACTCTGTAGCCTTGCCGACTTCCACGGAAACGGTCTACTATCAAACTCTTCGAACAAACCTTGACAATATTTATCCGTTTTCTGTAATATAATCTTCAAATGTAATTTTACCTCACAGGAGTTTCTGTTCTGAAGCGCGCTCTCTCTCCACACAGCTGATTCCTGTCAGACCTCAGTTGAAGTGCAAGGCTTCCAGCTGGAGAGCTCGTAACCTAGCAACCAACCGATTGCAAGACTAGAACTGTAACTAACCTTCAGGACTCACAGCGGCCATCTTGGATCTTCTCTTCTTGATTCTTCCTTTGAAATAAGCGCAAGATTACTCTGCAAACCTTCTTCCAGTTTGGGCTTTGCTGTCTCCACTGAGGATATCTCTTTGCTTTTCTCATGCACTTCTTTGATTTGACTTGGCAAGTTTGTGTGGTCATGACAGTACTCCCCCTCAAGGAACAGTTCTCCAATGTAGGTTTGCTTGGGTAGGTTCTATGAAAGTTTCTCAGTAATCTTGAAGCATGTACATACTCGTGCGGCTCCCAGGATCGTTCCTCTGGACCATAACCTTTCCAATCAATTAGATAATAAAGCTGGACATTACGGATTTTGGAATCTAAGATTTGATTGACCTCATACTCTTCTGCAGAGCTAATCTGGATAGGAATTGGAGGGGAGTTTTGACGTAAATTTGGAGGACTGTTCTTTAACAAGGAGACATGGAAAACAGGATGTATCTTTAGATGAGCTGGCAACTGCAATTTAACTGCCACTGGATTGATCATCTTGTCAACTTTGAATGGGCCTATAAATCGTGGCTGAAATTTGCGATTTCCTTTGAGACGTAAATGACGAGTGGATAACCAAACTTTGTCTCCTTTCGAATAAATGGGGCTCTCTCTTCTTTTTCTATCAGCCTGAGTCTTATTTGAGTATTTTGCTTGAATTATGTTTTTTCTAGCCCTAACTAACGTGGTCTGCAAATCCCTCACCATCTCTTCTACTGCAGGCACTGAATCATCTTCTTTACCCAACATTACATTAGGATGTCTACCATGGTTCAGATAAAAGGGGGTGAACCCAGTGGTGGAATGAACAGCATTATTGTGAGCAAATTCAGCTTCCCACATCAACTCGGGCCATTCCTTCTCTTTATCGCATAAATTGAGTCTTAAATACTGTTCTAACTCTTGATTCACTCTCTCTGTTGGCCCATCGGTTTCAGGATGGTAACTGGTAGAGTAACGAGAATCAATTCCTAATCTTTTACTAAAGGCCTTCCAAAAGCGAGAAACAAATTGGGACCCCCTGTCTGAAACTAAAATCTTTGGGATACCATGGGCGCGTACTATATGTTGTGTAAACAACTGTGCAACCTGTGGGGCTCGAGGGATTTCTTTCAAAGGAATGAAATGCGCCATTTTAGTGAAAGTGTCCACAAAAACTAGGATAGTGTTAAAACCTTGGCTACTAGGGAGGTCCACTATAAGATCCATAGTAACAGTATGCCAGGCATGGGGTGCAGTGGGCAAAGGTCTTAACAGACCTTGTGAAGCTGTTCTATTTGATTTCCCTCTTTGACATTTGTCACAAGTTGACACATATTGTCTTATCTGAGTTTTCATTTTTGGCCACCAAAATTCTCGTTGTATTAGATTTTGAGTCTTTTGAATTCCTTTGTGTCCAGCCAATTGATCGTCATGATAAGCCTGAAGAATTTTTTCTTGCAGCTCCACAGTCGGAACATACAGTGCACCTTTAAAGTATGGCAAACCTTTTTTGATTTCTCTTCCTTGGCTTTCTTTGGACCACTTCAGCATTCCTTCGAATGTTAAGTATTCTTGAATTTCTTTGGTTAAATTTTCATACAATATGGCAGATATGAACTTCTCTTGTGGAATAATCAATTCTTTTTCTGGAGGCTCTTTTACTGCACCGGTATCAGTTCGAGATAGAGCATCTGCCTTCCCATTTACTTTTCCTGGTCTGAAAGTGATAACAAAATCAAAGTCTGCAAAATATAGGGACCAACGCAGTTGTCTAGCTGTTAGAGTTCGAGCTGATTTTAAAAACTGTAAATTTCGGTGGTCCGTGTAAACGGTCACTTTATGCTTAGGTCCCAAAATGTAATGACTCCACTCACGAAAAGTTTCTTTGACTGCCAATAGCTCCTTATCCGCAATGGAATAATTTATCTCTGGTGGTGTTAATTTTCAAGAGAAATAGGCCACTGGATGTAATTGACCTGTATCTTTATGATGCTGGGAAAGGATACCTCCTCTGGCAACATCTGAAGCATCTTCCTCCACATAATATGGCTCATCTGGATTGGGGTGGAGCAAGATTGGAGCTGAGACGAAGGAATTCTTCAAAAAATTAAAAGCATTTTCAGCTTCTTTTGTCCACTCAAACTTCACTCCTTTCTTCAACAATCGAGTAATGGGTGTAACTGTTTGAGAAAAATTGGATATGAATCTTCGATAAAAATTAGCGAACCCCAAGAAACTCTGGATCTCTTTGACATTGCAAGGAGAAGGCCAATGTTGCACTGTCTTTATCTTGGCAGGATCCATACTAACTCCTTCTGGTGACAAAATGAATCCTAAGAACTCAACTCGTTCCACATGAAATGCACACTTCTCCAATTTTACATAGAGATGGTTTTCTTGCAACCTTGTGAGGATGGATCGAACATGGGAAATGTGCTCCTGTAGATTGTAGGAAAAGATTAAAATGTCATCTATATAAACCACGGCAATGCGGTCGAGGAATTCTCGTAATATATCATTAATGAAATGCTGGAAGGCAGCGGGAGCATTGCATAACCCATAAGGCATCACTTGATATTCAAATAATCCGTATCGAGTCCGAAAAGCGGTTTTCCATTCATCCCCTGAAGCCACTCGAATCAAATGATATGCTCCTCGCAGGTCCAATTTGGTGTAGATTCTAGCATTCTTTACTTGATCTAATAAAACTGACACTAAAGGCAGTGGGTATCGATTCTTGATGGTAACCTGATTGAGGGCTCGATAATCAATGCAAGTTCGAAGACTCCCATCCTTCTTTAGTGTATGAAAAATAGTGGGGATGACACTGGAGATTCAGAAGGACGAATAAAACCATTAGCAAGATATTGATCCAAATACTCCTTTAAATGTTGATTCTCTGCTTCGGTCAATGCGTATATTCTGCTACATGGCAATATCGCACCTGGCTCCAGTTCAATTTTGCAGTCGTAGGGTCGATGTGGTGGCAATTTCTCAGCCTCCTTTTCATCAAAAACGGCGACTAAATCCTCATATTCTTTTGGGATTTCTGCTGTCTTTAGTGCACAGATCATTGAAGAGTGTGATGATAAACAGGCCGCTTGGGACTTGGTGGACACTTCCACTCCATCATGAAAGCAATTCTCTTTGCAGTAAGAGGAATTCATCTTGATCGTTCTTTTGCTCCAATCAATTTGTGGATTATGTTCTGTAAGCCAGGGCAGACCCAAAATGAGTTGAAATTGTGGAGCATCTATCAAATTAAAGATTATCTGCTCCTGATGTCCACCAAAACCTTGCATCTGAATTGGTTCGGTCTCATGGGAAATGGTTCCTGAAGAAAGATTGGTTCCATCCACAGCTCTTACTACTTCCAAAGTAGATTTCTTGATAAATCGAATACCCATTTTACGAGCGTATTTGATATCACAGAAGTTGCCCGTAGCTCCAGAGTCTATCATAACTGAGATCCCTTGAATTTCCTTCTCAAGGGTCTTAACTGATACTGTTTGTACCAAATGTGGCGCTGCGGTTTGTAAGGTATTCGCCACTCGTTGATCTAAAGGAGTTGTCTTGGGTTCTGCTTTCATCAGGGCAACTCCCTCTACTGATGAAGCTGGCCTTTCCCCTACTGAAGAGCTTTGGGTTTCTTGGGACAGTTTTTAACAAAATGCCCAGATGCACTGCAATATAAATATAGTTGATTCACTCTTCTTTTCTCTTTTTCTTCCTTAGATAAAGGACCTCGGATGGAACCAATTTGCATTGGTTCTTCTATCGTTATCCCTTCTCCGGCTCTCGTATGATCATTTCTTACACGATCAATTCTCAGGGGAAATGGTCGATACTCTCTTCTCTTTTCTGCTCTTCGTTCAGTTAACCAGTGGTCAATCTGTAACACAAGATCAATTAACTCCGAAATTTCAGTGGGTCTATTTGGAACTTGTGCTAAGGCATCTTTCAATTCATCTCTCAGTCCACGATAAAATATGGCGGCTCTTTTTGACTCCGGCCAGGCAGTCTCTACAATGAGTTTATTGAAATGAGCCAGATAGGCTACTAGATCTTTATTACCTTGCCTGATTTCCAGTAGTTCATTGTCAGTGGCTTGAGCTGCAGTTCGCCGATCAAATATTCTTAAGAACTCCTTGAAATGTTGGAAATTATATAAAACAGGATCATTTCTGGAAATTATTGGCATGGACAATGCGGCTGCATCTCCTGTCAGATAAGACAATATAAATGCCACTTTGGACTGGTCTTCGGAAAAAATGACTGGTCTACATAAATAATGCAATGAGCATTTGGTCAGAAAAATCTGCGCCTTATTTGGATCCCCACCGAAGCGCTCGGGTTGAGCCAAAGGAATAATAGGGGAAAACGCATGAATTACTTGAGTGGATATACCTGCAGACTGTGAAGGGCTAGGGATGTGTGAAAACACAGATTCATTTGATTTAGCGGTGTTCCCTAACTCATTTATTCGCTGTTTTATTTGGACTGTTTCTTCTATGGTGTTATTTAATTGTTTCTGTAACCCTTCCAAAACGGTGGCTAATGCTTTTATATCAATTCCTTCTGCCATTCTGCTCAGGAGGAAATCTGTTTTTTCCCTAAAATTAGGGTGATGGCACTTCAATCTGTCAGGATACTTCAATTCGATTTCCTCAGAAGCAGAAGATAACTCCTCAGTCCCGACCTGAGCTACTCACAACGAATATTAATCCTTCGTGCTGAGTACCCCGGAGGGGGAAAGGGGAATGGGATGGTAGAGAGACTGCCACAGAGATGATGAACGCCAGTACTCAGTCTGCCTCTTCACATCTAAGATTGGATACAGCACCTGCAAGATTCACAGTCGCAATTACTAGGGACATACAACATCAGTTTTTCACTTTCTACTCTCAACACTTAATTCTCTTTAATTCTATTATTTCTTCACTCACCCTGAGTTCTCTGTAGCCTTGCTTCTCTCTATAAATGATAGCTCTTCTTAAAAAAATGCTTATTACTGATTCTGGAAGAACTTCTCAACCTTTGTTAGAGATTGGTTTTATGTTGCTATATATATATATATAGTTGGTGATAATGCGTTCTTCAAATCAGCTGATGTTATTTAATTTCTCCTGTCTTATTGTGACTTCTGTCAATACTTGTATTTGTAAATGCTTGTTTATTAAAGTTAGTTTCTCCTTTCTTACTTCGAAATTTGTTGATAACTTGTATTTGTAAATGCTTGTTTATTACAGTTAGTTTCTCCTTCCTTACTTCGACATCTGTCGATAACTTGTAGTTGTAAATGCTTGTTTATTTAAGTTCGTTTCTCTTTTAAACTCTATTTTGGTTTATTACCATTGAATTTGTAAATGCTTATTTGTTAACAGTTCGTTTCTCCTTTAAACTTGGCCTTTGTTTATAACCTTGACATTTGTAGATACTTGCTCTTTTAAAGTTCGTTTTTTCTTTGACTTTAATATCTTAAACAAGAACCTTGTAAACATAAGGTTAATTCATACATTAACTCTGTAGCCTTGCCGACTTCCACGGGAACGGTCTACTATCAAACTCTTCGAATAAACCTTGACAATATTTATCCGTTTTCTGTAATATAATCTTCAAATGTAATTTTACCTCACAGGAGTTTCTGTTCTGAAGCGCGCTCTCTCTCCACACAGCTGATTCCTGTCAGACCTCAGTTGAAGTGCAAGGCTTCCAGCTGGAGAGCTCGTAACCTAGCAACCAACCGATTGCAAGACTAGAACTGTAACTAACCTTCAGGACTCACAGCGGCCATCTTGGATCTTCTCTTCTTGATTCTTCCTTTGAAATAAGCGCAAGATTACTCTGCAAACCTTCTTCCAGTTTGGGCTTTGCTGTCTCCACTGAGGATATCTCTTTGCTTTTCTCATGCACTTCTTTGATTTGACTTGGCAAGTTTGTGTGGTCATGACAGATAGTGCCTACCGCCATGGATTCCGTGGCGGTTCCAAACCCCATGAAATCCATGGCGGTATGCAGGGTCCTGATACCGTCGGTGGTCTGGTGACGGCCGCCGGGCTGGAGACCGCAGTCTCCAGCCCAGCGGTCATCACCGCCCCGGCGGTCGGAGTGGAGAAGTGGCGGTTGACCATGGCGGTAACCGCCATGGTCATAATTCAATTTTTTTTACCGCCGGCCTGTTGGTGGTCTTACCGCCACTTCTCCACCGACCGCCAGGGTCGTAATGAGGGTCTTAGTCCTTAAAAAAACAGTGAGCATGCTGTTAGCGCACAAAAGTACTTGGAAAGTGTCACAATAAAGCTGCATGGGCGAGTCTGCGTCGAAGAAGGCCAGTGTCGATTTCTCACCCGCAAGCGAGAACGTGCATTGTTCCTCCTTTGGTCGTGTCGGTGTGCGTCGTTTCTTCTCTCCTGCAAAAGAGCAATGCGTCAATCCAGACATGCATATCGGGTCTGGGCAGGCTTTGCGTTGTTTTTCTGCACCCAGCGATGTTGCATTGAAATATGGTTGCATGGTGTCAAGAAAAAGAGCTGTGTGGGGGCTTGCGTCGTTAACAGCAGCCGCTGTGGGTGGTGCGAGTCATTTCTCCAGCCGCATTGCGTCGATCTTCCAGCCACAATGTAGGTGGAGCATCAATTTTAGCCATGAGGCCGGAGGTGCGTTGTTTAACAGCCGCGAGGCGGGTGGTGCGTTGAAAGTTTCCTCGCAAGGCAGTCTTTGCATGGATTTTTAGTTCTTAGCTGCCAGCTTCACTTCTCAAGGGCCCAGGGACTGGAGAGAGCACCACCTGGCAGGGCAGGTGTCTCAGCAGAGAGTCCAGGTTCTGGCAGGGGAAGTCTTTGATGTCCCTGAGACTTCAACAACAGGAGGCAAGCTCAGTTCAAGCCCTTGGAGATTCTTCTCAAGCAGGAATGCACAACAAAGTCCAGTCTCTGTCCTGTTTCACAGCAGAAGCAGCAACCGCAGGATAGCCCAACAAAGCACAGTCACATGCATGGGCAGCACTCCTCCTCAGCTCTTCTCCTTGCCAGAGGTTCCTCCTCAACAGGCTGGCGGTGCTTCCTAGTGTATTACGACCGTGGCGGTAGCGCCGCGAACGCACCGCCGGGGCCGGCGGTTTTCCGCCACAATGGCCCCGGCCGTTGTAATCCGCCTGGGCAGCGCTGCTTGCAGTGCTGCCCAGGGGATTACGAGTCCCCCTCCCGCCAGCCTTTTCCTGGCGGTTTGAACCGCCAGGAAAAGGCTGGCGGAAAGGGGAGTCGCGGGGCCCCTGACAGGGCCCCATGGAGCTTTTCACTGTCTGCATAGCAGACAGTGAAAAGCACGACGGGTGCAACTGCACCCATCGCACAGCCGCAACACCGCCGGCCCCATTTGGAGTCGGCTCCTGTGTTGCGGCTGAGATCCCCGCTGGGCCGGCGGGCGGAAACTCGGTTTCTGCCCGCCGGCCCAGCGGGGATGTCCAAATGGCCACCGCGGGAGTGCGGCTGCATTGGCGGCCGCACGGCGGTTACAACTTGGCGGGCGGCAGTAGCCGCCCGCCAATGTTGTAATGAGGGCCTAAGTGTGACTACAGTAGTGTTGCATGAGCTTTGCATGTCTCCTAGATAAGCCTTGGCTGCTCATCCACAGCTACTTCTAGAGAGCCTAGCTTCTAGACACTGACTACACTACACTCATAAGGGATACAGGGCCTGGTATAAGGTGTAAGTACCATAGGTACCCTCCACACACCAGGCCAGCCTCCTACAATTAGTATATGTAACACAGTTGTATAATCACAGATGCTTTTAGATACATTTGATATACACAACATCGGCGTGACCCTAGCAGTTTTAGTTGTACTAGCTCTCATTTTCTCCAGCTTACCCACACCTTTCAGTGGAGAGAAGGTTTATGTGACCTGACATCTAACACAGCAGCACAAACCAATGGAGAGAATGGGAAGGTAGCAACAGGGCAAAAGAAGAATGGCATCTTAGAGCTCCCAGGTCATTTTAAACAAGTCCATGTGGATTTGTGGTATAGATTTATGCCTGCTGAGCCATTATGTGTGCTGGCCTCCTTGCTATTAGTAAGCCTCATTGGGCTTTGCAGGGGGCTTGGTTGGCTGAACCAGCCTACCATGATCAAGAGCATTCATCCAGTAGGATCCATTTTGCCCTACTGTAGCTTTCTACTGTTCTTTGGTTTCACTTACACTATAACTAGGGCCATTGGAATTATGCAGGAGGGGAGCACCAAATTATGCGGCAAGGCTGACTAAATTATGCTGCAAGAAAAGGCAAATTATGCAGCGTAATTCGGGACTTTATTTATAGTATTGCTTCATTATTTTGTCATTTTATCATTTTTACACGACAATACTGTCTGGGCAATGACTTCACTTTATTACTACAAGTTTAACAACCAAATACAGAAATAAGCAAGTTAAAGACAAAAAGTTAACCTTTGTGAAAGATTTTTTACAGCGCCCAAAAACATTTTGCGATGTTTTATAGTAACTTTTGATCCATTTGAGCTAGAAACAGTTTTTTGGGGTTAAAATGTGAAGATTATGCAGCTGATGATGGATTGTTTGGAAATAGTGACAAATCCATACTAATGCGAAAAAAGCTGCAGGCATGGAATTGCATAATTCCAGCGACCCTGACTATTACTTATTAATCCTTACAAGTCAACCTTCTCTTACCCAACTGTTTAGTTTCAAGATTTCCTGCCCAGACTTCTTTATTTTACATCAAGGATAACCAAAAGAACCTTATGTTGCCTCCATAAATAGAAAGTAAGACTCTAATCCCTAGTTCTAATTGTAGAACTGTGTGAACAGGTTGATGAGCTGAGCACTGCGCCATCCTCCAGCCAACCTCCCATTCCCGGCCTAAGCATCATGACTGTGTAGGAAAACTTTAACCTCAAGTTTCAGTTAAGCCTGCACGTTTGAAATAGTATTTATTAAAAAGAGGATCAGTGAATCACAGAGTAAGAGCATCTGATGCTTGTCATTAGTGGTGGAGTCAGGCACCAGATATGAGCCAATGCACACATTTATACCCCATTACAATGCCTTCTAGAATTGGCCACATCTATGGAGTTTTAATAATAATGAAGCAGGTGGATGAGCGCATTGGCGCGGTTGCAGTTGGCTGTCAGAAAGTATCAACATCACTACACTATTTTGGCTGAACAAGCAAAAATTATTGCCTCAGGTGCTAAGGGCTCTTTATGTCTCGATTCAGAGATGAATGCTTCCCATTAACATAGTAAGCAGGAGCAAGCAAACTTGGCAGCTATAGGTTACATGTTAAGCAGTCACATAGGATTGATTTCACAAACTGCTTCTGGATTGGGGTGTCATATGAACAAGACAGGTACTTGATGGTTCTACCTTGAAGACATCACATTCATCCTGTTGATTGGAGAGGAGAAACTACCAGATCAGAATGGGGACATATGATAAATCACAAACCGTGAACACAGATCTGGGCAATAGTGCAGTGTATCAGTTTGGTGTCACACTAAGATGCTGATGAGAGGGCATAGGGAAGGCAGGTAAACTACTACTGCCTCCAGCCCTGTTGAAATTGAAGGAATGGCTGTTGCTTGTGTTCGATGGAGTTATAATATAGGCATCCCACAGAGCTAGCTTTGTGAGTCTGTCTTCGTCTAGTAACAACTCTTAAAGATTGTGGCTGCCTTCCATCTTGTAGAGAGAGTAAACAACTCATTGGTTTAGGGCTTATGACTTGCTAAGTGGATGCATACCAGAATTGCTTTCCTTTTCTTCAAGAAAGATTGCGCTCAAAAATCCAGATTTTACTAATATAGTGCCTTTAGGGAGAAGGGCATGCACCTCCTCGTCCTAGGAGGAAAAGAGATAGATGGAGGAGGACTACTGTGGAGCAGGCTAGCAAGAATTGTGCATAAGCCTTTGATAGTTTGCAGGAACAAGGGTTCTTTGGAGATGCAAGCCCACCATTGTGCAAAGAGGGAGAACTTGCCTCATATTTTTAGAGGGAAAAGTGAAAGTCTTAGGTAGAACCCAGCTGAATTTTCCATGCCAAGAGTGGTTATGAAGCAGGTGCCAAGGGATCATCCGGTATCTCTTGGAATTAATGGGAAGACGTCTACATGTCTAGTCCTTCTAAGACTATGGGATTATTTTGACAAGAAACACTATCCAAAGTGTGTGACCCTCAAGTAGCTTTGACTATTTTTCCCTCAATCAATCAGACAATCAAACAGGATTTATAAAGTGTGGCTAATCACCCAATAGGGTACCCAGGTGCTTGCAGGTCTCGGAGGCTTATTCGAACAGCTAAGTCTTGAGGGCCTTACGGAATTTCAGATGTGAGGAGATGGTCTGGAGTTGCGTGAGGAAGCTGTTCCAGATTTTTGCTGCTATGTGAGAGAAGGATTGGCCCCCACTTCTGCTTTGGTGGATGCAAGGAGTGTGGGCAAGAGATAGGAAGGTGGAGTGTATTCTTCTCAATGGTTGGTGAAACTTCAGGCGGTGTTTAATGTAAGCGGGTCCTTGGTTGTATAGGGCCTTGTGTGCATGGATCATCAACTTGAATTGGTATTTCATCTGCATAGAGAGCCAGTGGAGTTGCCTGACATGTGGGGTGATGTGGGATCATTGGGGAAGGTTGAGGATGAGTCTGGCTGCGAGGTTATGTATGGTCTGAAGTCTTTGTAGGAGGTGTGAGGCCATTACTATGTAGAGGGTCTTGTCGTAGTCCAGTTGGATGGTGATGAGGGCCTGTGTCACGGTGCGTTTCATGTGCGAGGTAGCTACTTGAAGATCTCACGCAGCATGACCAGAATGAAGAAACAGGTGGATGAGATGGCGCTGATCTGTGATTTCATTGGAAGCCTGTTATCAATAATGATTCCTAGGTTTCTGGTGTGATCAGAGGGAGTGTCAAGTCAAGAATCAAGAATTTTTTATTCCTGGTTAGACACATGTCTCTAAAACAATAATACAATAATACTCTTAGTTAAAATTTAATAAAATAACCCAATCTCCCCATCCCCGTCCCCCTCAATCAAATTCCACAAACCATGAAATTCACCATAGAGTTTGGTCCTTATAAAATGCTTCTTGCCCTCAACCTGTGCACATATTAGCAAGGACTATCAAGTCTTAAACCTGCAGACATCACCAAATGTCCCAAACCTAATTTTAGGAGTTTTGCTAAGGCACATGCAACATCTAAAAATTCCATATTTACCAAAAGTGCAAGTGCTTCTTTCCGATGCCTTATATTGTATGTTATAAAAAGAGGTTTTAAAATGAAACAATGAGCTTTATAAAAACGAAGACAATCTAATATAAGGTGGGCAATCAAATTTTGGAACCGTAACACACATCTGCAATTATTCTCAGTGACTAAAAGTGCAGCGAAATTTTCTGGGCTTTGATACTGGAAATTTTGCACAGTTTGGAATTTTAATAGTAAACAGAGCGGTGCATCTGGGAAACAGGATATGTACATGAACACCCTCTGCTTATCCCAAGATTCCAACATATAATTGGCTGAGACCTTCCCTCTTACCTACTCCATATCCCAGAGCCTAAACACTCTTCTACAAGCCTCTTTTAGTTGACTTTTTGAAGGATAACTTAGATTCCTCAATGCTTAAGGCTGCATAGATTTTCCATAGTCTGTTTCTAACTTGCCCCACCCATTTAAGTTCACTCCCAACAATTTTGTTGACACAGAATACTGATACCTTCCGAACCTCAGAAGACCAGAGCTTATCCCAAAATCGCAGGGTTGATTTGTAGGCCAAGTAATTCCAGGCCTGCAGATCCTCCTCCAATCGTATTGCCAGAGCCCTCACGCCTTTTGGGAGGCCTAAGAATTTCTTCAGACACATGACCTCAAACTTACCCTAATTTACCTCCATACTTAGAGACAGTAACCCAGCCCCACATAGGCATTGGGTGGGTACTATAGTCTTATAAGCAATTAATAGAGGATTCCATGAGGGGCCTCCAAAGCTGTTTTTAAAAACTTAATAATCTTCCAAATGTTGAGGCACCTGCATCTCCATTGACTCTTTATGTTGAGTCCAGTTAAACGCCTTAGTAAACAACATATCTAAGTATCTATTCAAGGTTACCACCTCGACACTCCTAGATCCCAGATACCATTCAATAGTTTCACATTTTTTCCAAAGGCTATTATTTTGGTTTTTGCCAAATTTACCCTGAGTTTATTATCTGCGCATTAACAACTAAGGCCCATATTTATACTTTTTTGGTGCCGCATTTGTGCCGTTTTTGACGCAACGGCAGAGCAAACTTACATAATACAATTGTATTTCGTAAGTTTGTGCCGCTTTTGCGGCAAAAAATGGTGCAAATACGGCACTAAAGAAGTTAAAATATGGGCCTAAATGTTGTCAATTTACACTGTAAGCCTATTGGGGTCAAATCCAAAATAGCCAAATCATCAGTATAAAGTAAGCATGAAAAGTGCCTGCCCCTAATTTTCAGAGAGAAAGAGTTAGTAGATGCAAGTGCGCTCAGAAGGTCAGCCAGGAACTGTGAAAACAGCTTGGGAGCCAGAACACATCCCTGCTTTAGTCCATTTTCTAAATGTATTATTTTTTTCAATAGGGTTTAAATAAAATTCCACTTTAGCTTAATTCTGAGAGTGCAATTCCTGAAGGATTACAAGAAAGCTGGAGGGTATTTTCAATAGCCGCAACTTGTCCCACAGTATAATTCCATCAACCAAGTCGAAGGCCGAGCTAAAGTTGATGAAACAACAGTACAAATTCCCTGATGTTTTCGTCACCTTTTGCCCCAGGGCCACAAGCTAAAACAATGATCAACCATGGAGTGCCCTTGCTTGAAGTTGCCTTGCGCCATAGGGATCCTCTCACTGCACTCAATCCAATTCTTAAGAGAAATGAGGATTACCTTTGAGTACAATTTAGCACAAACATCAAGCAGGCTTATCAAGCAAAAATTACTTGTGAAATCCTTCTCCCTTTTATGTGAATTGGTTTCATTATTACACCCTTCCAGCTCAGTGGGAATACACCAGCCTTTGTTATTGCTACAAAGACTTTGGAAAAGAAGGTTGCCCACCTCACAGGATTTTACTTTAATACAAGTCACGTTATCCGCCGCTTTGGTTAAGTTTAGGGAGGATATCAGTTTAGTTATTGCCTGTACTGCAAAGGAGTCAAAGGAACACTTTTTCCATTGGGGCCAATTATCTCTCATAATTCACTTCCTCACCTTATAGATGTTATATAGGTATGTAACCCAAGCATCTTCTGGGACTGTGCACCGTAGGGGGGAGTTCAAAATTCTGCATCCCCTCTAAACTAGCTTCCAGAACTTGACCATATCTTTGCTCTGGAGTGTACTACTCATAAGTTCCCAGTTACATTGATACATGTCTGCCTTTTAGCCCTATTGAGTGCTGCGTGCTCCTTCTTCATGTTATTATAACCCTGCCTTCCACTGGAGTTCATCTCGAAGTGCCACATCCTCTCTGCTTTCTTCAACTTCCTCCTAGCAGATAAGCACTTGTTGTCAAACCACAACTGTTCTAGGGACTGAGTAGAAGTATCCCTTTTAGCCTTCTGGTTACATATCCTGACTAACGGGGTCAGCTGCTTTACTGTCTCTTCTATAATGACTGAGTACCATTCTAGGATTTTTGCCCTGGTACCTCCCCAAAGTCCAAATCATTAACCACTTGGAATTACATCAGTTGGGACATATATCTTTCATTGATTCTAGTTGTTAAGCGTTTAGGACAAGCATCTTCCATCGATATCACACATTCTCTTTGGTAGGGAGCATTCTCTTTGTTATTGATCATTGGGGCTGTTTTCAAGCCTCTTATTCTTAATACCTGGAATCTTATGCAGATATAAAAAAAAACATGCCTGTATTAACATGTAACCTATAGGGCAGGTTTGCTTTCCATGCTGAAATGTTTGAGCTGCCGGAATATCTTCCCTGAATCGACCATTTAGGCACACAAAACCTAGTGCAGACAGATATCGTACGAATTGCAAATCATTGTTAGATTGAACTCAATAGGAGAAGGTTGTGTGTGGAATTCATTAGCCTTCAAGCATGTCGCTACAATTAACCTCTAACTGAGTTGGGGCTAAGCGATGATTAAAATCCCCTAAAGAAGAATCGTGTGCTCCCGGGGTCTCCACCAAGGACGTAAGATGCCTCTGGCGGCCCTCCCACATATCCTTATGGGTCTCATTCTGATATACATAGATGTTAACAATTATTAAACTATTAAGTTCATTACTTCCATCATACAAGTCCAGATATCAAGCCAGGAGTCACTCGCTACTTGTTTTAATTTTTCTTGCTTCTCTAATACATTTGGTTGATATCAGCATCATTAACCCACATTTTACCCTCCCAGTTCCTGCTTTTATTCTCTCTTTTACAAATTGCACGAATACACTCAAATGAAATGGATCCCCTGCCAACCTGGTCTGTAAACATATTACATTTTCCTTCCAAATTCTAGGGAGATCAGCTGTACCCATCACATTTCGTAACCCCTGAACATTCCAGGAAACTACTCCCCAGGTAGGAGGTGGGGCCCCTACCTAGTCTACTTCTCCCCCTCTCCCATGAACCAGTGCTCTCCCTATCAACAATTATTCCTGAAAATCCATTGTGAAGTTGGATAGGATCTACCATTGCTTATCTATAGTGGGAAGGGATGGTTATCTCAAGAGAACGCTTATTGCAACCCACCAAATGGGTGGAAGCAAGTTTATTTCTGGACCGATATCCATGTTTAATTACACAGAATTAAGCCCCACATGGTTGGCTAACATGGACAACTCAAGCCAGGTATTTTCAACCTCTGTTACAGGTACAATTCTTAGGCCAAGTTTATTGAGCTCGTTACTAGTGCCTAAAACTAAACCCTGGGGAATAGAATGTAATTTTAGTAATTTCTCTTCCTTTTTTGGTCCCCGTAAAGGCTACTTGGTCTATTTCCCTTTCGTTAACTCCTCCAAAGCCTTACAGGCAGAGAAAGCTCTTAACAAACAAGTTGGACCTATTTAATGGCTTCAGTTTGCGTGCTTTTTTCCCCTTCGAGGTCACATTCAAATACAAAATCTTTACGCTTGGGTCCCTACAGGGATTAGGGCCTGACCATGGGCAGTTCCTAAGTCTATGTGAGATAACAGTGGATGTTTTTGATATTTCTTTATAATAGAGATCCTATCTATTTATGGAGAAGGATCATCTGCAGCAATATTTACCAGATACCTAGTTCCTTTGGAGACTTTGGTTCACTTTTTATTGCCTCCAATACTGCATCCTCTACTGAGGGACCTTGGACATAACGGACCCTTTGGGGTAATCTCCTTTGCACAACCCTTACCTCTTATTAACACACCTTCTTCCCCTAAGAATACTCTGTATTTCATACATTGATTCTTTGCACAGTGGGTGTGGATCTCTTGATCTACCATTGGCCTAGGCTTTTGAGAGAGAAGTCTTCGCCTTTTCCCCTTACTCCTACCTTTCCTAATGGTAAGATGACCTAAGTGCAAATCCTCAAACCACCCATGATTCCATCTTTTCACTAGCATAGGTCTTCTAGACATATACTCAGAAGTCTTACCTTGTGGTCCCCCTTGGGCCAGCTCCTTCTCATCAAGCATCGAAGCGTGTGAGGCTACTGGCCTCACAAGCAAAGGCATTTAGGAATTAATAGATTTTAGCTCAGTCAGAACCTCCTTAAGCATACCGGTCTCTGATTTCAGAGACTCATTTATGGTTAGGGAGGCTTCTAAAAGGCCATGTAGAGGTTTCTGTATTAATAGGAGCACATTTAACACTGGTGTGTTGGCAACTGATGAAGAATCCACGTTCATCATCCAAGAGGCCAGGGTCCCTAGAACACCACATTGAGGCGGCCCGCCAGCTAAATCAGGCATTGCCATCAACACACTCTGAGTTAAACCATTTCCAGGACCTGCCCTGGTACTGATACGCTCCCCTAACCCCACCTCTACTCTTGTCCCCTCTTCAGAGCTTCCAAAGTTCATTTCAGAAGGTCAGAACAAACAGGGGAAGGAGAAAAGACAAGGGTATATTGTTCCAGCATCATCACTTAAATTCAGAACTTCTTTTTCCTGAAAATCAAGTAACTCCGTTAGCCCTCCTCTTAAGGAGGCTGCATGTCCCCCTTTTGCAGAGCCTTTTATTCCAAACAGCTTAAAGTGCTTTCCCACAAAATCCTTTATTGAATCAGCCAAAGTCTTAGCCGCAGAGTTCACATGTCCAGCTACCAGAGAGCGATCCCCCACATCTGGGAGACCTCATCGTGAAGAATGGGTACATTAGAATTGGGCCTTGCAACACCCTGGTTTCACAAATATTGACTTTAGCCCCACCATTCCTTTTGCTTTTCCTGGCCACACACCCTTTTTCCTTGGAGGAGGCATTACTAACCATCCTTGACACAGAGCGCAAGGAATCTTTTGTCCAACAAAGGAAAGAAACAACTAAAGCCACTTACCTCCTCCTGTCGCACCCAAAACAACCACTAGAGCCATGCTGCCAGACCGCCGCCTCCATCTGTATTCGTCAATTCCTGCTGCTTGCTGCCACTGAGCCGTTTCTAAGTCCCCTCTCCAGCAATGGGAGCTAAAGGCTATTGCCCCCAGAGCAAATGATCACTCAAGGCCCCTTCCAAAATTATATACTTTGTGGGCCTTTAGTGTAAACGGCGATTATCCAATAAGAATATAGGTGGTAGCACAGTTGGCAGTCCCTAAGAAGAGGCGCCTGCAATTATCCAATAAGAATATAGCAGTAACAAGGAGGACACCCCTCAGTCCTTAGGAGGAGGCTCCTGCCAGCACCTGCCTCCTTGATGCACAGGGAACAAGATTAATTAATTGCCATCAACCACAGGCAGTGTTTTACAGGGGACCAGTTAGGAGGACCTCTGGTTCCCATGTACTCATGAAAAGCTTCCAGGGCCTACCAGAGCAGTGATTCATTCCAGCTCCAGATCATCCGCAAGTCCAGCAGATTCCAGCAGATCTCAGTGGCTGGCAAACCTGCGAGAATGGCAAGACAGCTCCATACTCGGCGTCGGCAAGCGAACAGGTGGGCAGTGGTACGCAGCACAGCACGTTGCGTGGGCATAAGGCAACAGGAGGAGGGCCTCATCTCAAGGGCATCTCAAGGGCAACACTGCAGTGAATGTGATGTGCCCTGCCTCAAACAAGTGAAGCATAGGCTGCCCCACGAGGGCTGCCAGTAGGGAAAATAAGCTATTCTGTTTTTTTCACAAAATCTCCCTTGTTTAAGTTACAAAAATTTGCCATTTCTAGCTTTCCCTTCCATCCCCTCCAGCCTAGCTACTCATTCCACCAATAATTTGCATCATCAGAGGGAGTGGGTGCCGGTCCTAGTTCTGAAGGCCACCAGGTGTTTTTCCATGTGTTGATGTTGTTGCTGAAGATCACAACTTCAGTCTTGTCTGTGTTCAGCTGCCCAGTCTTGTCTGTGTTCAGCTGCAGGCAGTTGTCTTTCATCCAGTCAGCAACGCTTATCATGCATCCATAGAAGGTAGATTTGGTGGTGGTGGAGTCGTCAGTGAGTGAAGGGATGAGTTGGGTGTTGTCTGTGTAGGAGATTATGTTGAGACTGTGGGATCTGACTATGTTGGCTAGCAGCGTCATGCATGCATTGAAAAGCATGGGCTGAGGTATGATCCTTGGGGGACACTGCAGGTGATATCTTTGGGTTAATATGTGAAAGGAGGTAGGTAGATCCTCTGGGTTCTTCCACTGAGGAAGGAAGTGATCCATCTGAGATTGTCCACTTGGATGCTGATGTGATGTGGTGGAGTCTTTTGATCAGCATGTGGTGGGTTATGATGTTGAACTGTTTGCCTTTTTTCATCCGTTCCATTAATGATTATCTCAGATTTAGAAAGGAGCTCAAAACTTGGCTTTTTCCCAACCAAGAGTTGTCCAGATGTGCTTTGGCTAGTACCTTCTTTGTTACATTGCTTGACTTGGCACAATGATATACCCTCAGGGATGAATGTAGTGCTCTGTAAATATCTGATAATAGTAATAATGAAGGCTGCCAAGATGTTGAGGAGGATCAGGGCTGCTGTTTTGCTTTGGTCAAGGAGGGTTCGGATGTCATCAGTGGCTGCGATCAGGGCAGTCTAGGTGCTGTGATTGCTGCAGAAGCCGGATCGGGAGGCATTGAGGAGCTTGTTCTGCACCAGATATGTCATGAGTTTCTCGTTGCTGCTTTTTCCCAGTACCTTACCTGGGAATGGGAGCAGTGAGATTGGCTGGTAGTTTTTGAGTATGCTGGGGTCTGTAGAGGATTTTTTGAGGAGTGGTTTGACTTTGGCATGTTTGCAGGCATTGAAGTGGTGATGGAGGTGTTGAGCAGTATGTTGAGTTCCTGGCCGAGCCTTTGGTTTGCGAGATTGAAGATGTGGTGCGGGCAAGGGTCTGTGGTGTTTCCTGTGTGGATGGATTCATGGTGGAGGCAGTGCCCTGGGTGGAGAGGATGTTCCAGGTGGGTGTTGGTTGTGCTGGTAGCATATCTCTTGAGGCAGTATGTAGGTTTAGGTTGGGGTTTGAGGTTTCTGTATATGGTTGCAATCTTGCTGTGAAAGAAGTCAGCAAGCTTGTCGCACAACTCCTGTGAGGGTGTGATGTTATTTTCGCTAGCAGACGGGCTGGAGAATTCCTTAACAATGTTTAAAAGTTTCTTAGAGGTGTTGCAGCTGGTTTCGATAGGTGTGTCCCCTTTAAGGCAATTTTCAATTTGCCTAGCTTGTTCTAGTGTTCAGTTCGACTGTCTTGTTTGATAATTTCACATTTTGATTTTTAGAAGAATAACTTGATTAATAAGGATCCATGTTACTTTAAGGTTCTTTTTTTTCTTTAATTTGTTTATAGACTACATGTATTTGTAGGTGTCCGATATGACCCACTTGCAGAACATGGCATTAATGTCTGTTTGAAGACAATGAAATCAGAATGTGATTACTGCCTAGACTACTCAGTTGTCTAAGTCAAGTGTGAAGCGTTTTTAGCCATTAAGAGCTTTCATGGAAATTGACCAAAAATGAAAGGAAGCGGTTTGTGCTTTCTGACCTGAGGAAGACTTTAACTAGGCGAAATGCGTTTACTGTGATATTTTGGTACTCTACAAAGAAATAAAAGAAAAAAAGAAGTAGAAAGAAGAACAAGCAATGGACTCCCCTTTTTTCTTATTTCTTCTGTATTTGTACTACTTTACTTTGTGCATCTCTTTACAACTACTGGGTTTTGTTGCCTCTCTTTCCTGTTTTCTAGCTTCTTAGTGAACCAGGCCACAATTGTTTTTGCCTCAAATATAACCACACATTTCACGGCGAAGTAATGGAGAAAATGTTCTCTCCGCTTGGTACTATGTAAACAGGAAAAATAGTGTGAAACTAGCTTACTCCATGTTTTGCTATGGAACCATACTGTGTGTTCCATTTCACATTTTAAATGGAGCAGGCATTGCAGATATTATGCAAAAATTGAGCAAACTTTCTGTCGTTCTTCAATACTTTGCTTTTTGGTCTTCTTCTTTTGCATTAGATATTGGAAATTCAAATTCTCAAAGCAGATCCGCATATGACACTTTGTTTAAATATACCAAGATAGTATAGACCTGTTGAATTTATGTAGGAAGGGAAACATAACTTAGTGTCATAAACTCTTCCTAAACAGGATGTTGTGACGGTGTACTTGACAAAGCAAGCTGAGCCCTGTGATTGGGCATCTAACCACTGGTCTGCTTTTTCACCAAGTTAATTTTGTTGAAGCGGTAATTAAATAGAATATCGGAAACAAAAATATCATGGGATAAAATATCATGACAAGAATATTGAGGACAAAAATAATGTGAAGATAAGTTTCCTTAGGTAAGCAAGGTTTTACTATAAACAACTTCACATATTTGTACCTTGACGATATATATATATCTTCAAGTTATGTGGATGTGGTGTTCAGAATAGAAAATCTATACTTACCTATTTGCAGTTTCCTTCTCAATGTTTTGGTCCTGATATTTTTCACCCAATATTCTATTGACCCAAAATTTTTGTTTCAGATCTTCTGTCAGTGATCCGTGTAATGGGTATACATATCTGACATCAGGCACCAGAGGAGTAAATGATGTCAATCCATCTGTCTTGGAATGCGTTGTCTCTCGTCTTACTTCATTGCACATGGTGGATAGTGCTACATTGCATCTCATTTTTATTCTAATATTTATTTGGTTTGTACGTAACAAACCCCAAAGTATAAGGAACACGTCAATAGTTCAGATACTATCTATCAGAAAAAAAACTCCTATTAAAAGTATGGCAGGCATGCGGTAGGAGCTGAAGGCCTAAAGTAACATGTCCAAATGTCTTCACACCCCAGGTCAAAAGAAACAATTCACAAAAAAGGCAAAACAATAGTTTTTAATCATTTCTCACATTTCAATATACTTTGTGTAGCATACCAAAAAGGTGTAGTTGTTCAATGAATACATGCCAATCTACCTGATGCAATGAACCAAATAGGTGCAGTAATGTAATGAATAAGTACAGATGGGTAATAAGAAAGTGTGTGTAAAGTATTTACAATTAAAGACACACTGCTATACCGAGCCAGAAAATAATTACCACCAAGGGGACTTCCCTAGTGAAGAGGATATTTACTTGCACCATTTACTTCTAATGTGCATCCTCTAATCTGCTGATAAAACATTGATGCTCTTTAGAGTTCTCATTTTTAAAACTCCCAAAACTTCCTATACGGTAAGAAACTCACTATAACCATAATTGTACCAACTGATTGGCACATTAAAAAAAACCTTCCTTTCTATTTAATGTCCCATAACGGTGCAGCCTTTTGGTGGGAAACTTAAGTGAAAATTCATGAATAATTTGATAGTTTTTCCAACCAGATCATTCCCAAGTGGGATTTAAATACCAAAAAAATACAATAAAGTACTCTTCGATACCTATTCCAGCATATGATATGGAGGAAATACATGATGGATTTAAGCTTTGTCTCCCACCCAATCGGGGTTTCCCTTGTGTATAAGTAGGTAATAAGTAGTAATTTTGGTAAGCAAATTGATAATTAACCCAGTATTCTTAGCCAAAGCAAAGATGAGGGTTCTGAACTCAGGTTTGGCATTTTTTCTTGACACATCTTTTGATTTGGTTTCCACTAGATTTGAGGTTTCATTTTGTGAGATAATTAATGTTGTTAAAAACATACACACTGCATGATTAAAAGAAAGTGAAGGCCAAAGGAGGGAAGATCATTACAAGTTTACAAAACCCAGACATGTAGCGTTTATGTACTTTGTATGATCTGGAACATGGGCCTATTAGTGTTGTTGCAGAAGTCCAAAGACTTTAGGAATTAACATAGATTATTTGATTGGAAGTGGGGTTAGACCGAAGTCAAAAACATGACAAATATTCCAAATGATGGGTAGTGATACACACTTTTAAGGCACTGAAAAGATCAGAATGTAGAACAGATATGTCATATTTGACACAAGCACAGAGCCAAACAAACAACTTACTGTACAGTGATAAGTAAGTTATAATCAAATTATCTCATAGGTGGGGCATAATAAAAGTAAGATATCATTGAAATTCCTAACTATAACACCACTCCCCCCTTGATTTGTTCAGTGAATGTCACTGCCTTTTTAAATGTACAGTAAGCTGTCAATCTCTGTGCTTGGCGTGGTTTGGGCAGCCAGGCCCTACCCCCCACCCTGTGGACCCCATGCCCCCCTGCAGTATATGGCTTCAAGCTGTGGACAGCATGACTTTGGGCACTGGGCCTGACCTGCCAACTCCCCCATGGGGATCCTACTCCCTGTTGTGTACAACCATATAGATGCACAGCTAACTATATGATGTTACAATTGAAAAGGTGTCATTTTAAGTAAGGCAGGCCTACTGACTTTGTCAAAACATCAGCACTCCAAAATATACAAAACTGGTCTAGTGACTTTATCAAGGGGTCAGCACATCAACATATATAAAGGAGACCTTTTGTCTTTGTCAAGAAGTCACCAATAACTATAAAGAAATTTATATTTTATAAATTCATACGTTGCAAAGTTTAATTAAATTGATTGTCATAAAATGGTTTTAGTAAAGCCTTATTTATAAAAATACATCAACATGTAATTGAGTCTATTTTTTAAACATTTTTTATGCCTCAAAGTGCAGTCATAGAACCACCGACAAGGGGTCCCTGCACTCTAGCTGAAGAGCTTCCAGCTTCAGTTTGGCATGCTTTAAAATTATGGTAAACTTTCCTGGGAACAAGGATTCAATAACACACATCATTTACTGTGTTTTCTATTTAATGCTGATGGGGGACTGCTGGACTCACGGCAGTACCCCCCCCCACAACATTAATAAAATGGTTGGTAGCACCCCTGACACTTTTAGAGGTACCACCATGAATATCAAATATCTAAAAAAAAAACTAGGACATAATGGGGCACTCATTTTATTGTAAAGTGGGTGACCTGGTGCCTACCAGGGGCACTCAATAACATACCCAAATGTTGGGGGCTGCAAGGAAAGCCCCAAGACCCTTGCAGCCCCTACAATTTTTTAAGAGTGGTTGCAAACCCAGGTCTCCCACAGCATGGCTACTCAGAGTCTGGGTGGGGGCACCTCAAGAGCCACATGGCCCCCGCCAGCTCCCCAGCCTTCCTGTGGCAGGAGCTGACCATTTTTTAAAATGTATTTTTACAAGTGGCTGCCCCAGTGCCCATCTGGGATGGCCATGACAGCTCACATATCGTGGGCAGTGGGGAAGCCTAAAAATACCCTGCCTCCTGCTGGCATCCATTGTGGTGTTGGCAGGAGCCAGCTCCAATATTTGCTCCTATCTGGGCAGGAGCAATCTTTTTCTTTGCTTCAGCCTAGGCTGGAGCAAAGTTGTGTTCCCTGCCAGGGAGAGTGTGGGCTGGGAATAAAGTTTCTATTCCCTGCCCACACTATCCTGGGTAGGGGACACTGGGCGGGGAACATCAGTGCTCTGGGGTATGCGGTTCCCAAGACACTGCTTCAATATCAGCTCTGGAGGATGGGGTCTGCGGGGCTGATCTATAGCTGGGGATGGGGGCTGATTGCCCCTCCCCCAAAAAATTAATTTTTAATCTTAATTTCTTCAAAAATACTGAATTAATTTACACCAAATCACAAAAAGCACGCTTTCTGGACCCATCTAACTTTCTGTCAAATTTGGTGTTGTTTTGGCTGTAGCTGTGTTTAACTTTTTTTTTTTTATGGAAAAATGAATAGAGAAAATGCATTTTGGGACCCCTCCAGTTTTTCTGCCCCCCGCTTGATGGATAACCTTAAAACTTTCTAGGAAGGAGCTGAGGTGGATGACGTTTTTTTGAAAAGTTTCATGAAGATTCATCAAACGGAGCTAAAGTACATGCAAATGCAAATCAAAGAATGCTTTTCCTATAGAAACGTTGTCCTAACTAGAACTACCCACTAGCGACCCAAAAGCGACATTAAATATAATGTAATACATGAATACAAGGGATTCTACGATCCCTGCATAAAATACCATATCTAAATTTAATCATAGTCAGTGACTAATGAGAGACATAACTTGGCTGTGCCATGATGCTTTCTAGAACTGAAATAAAGATGTAATCAGCTACCTAAGTAACATGTGTAAATGGCTTTCATATAAACGTGCTGCACTGAAATGTATACTAGTAGAGTCAACGCATGAGTAAAATACTGTGGCTGTTTCAGGTAAACCGCATTTATCAATCATTATGCAAGTATGTTTATGCTATAGTATTTTAGAAATATTATTTCCATAACCATTTTATATTCATTATGAGAAATGTGTGGAAAGTTGTTTAAATCATGTGTGCATTTATCTCTATGTTAGTTTGACCAGAGTAAAGGCCCGAATTTATTTTTGTGTTTTAAACCTGAAGCTTGTTTTATTGCATACTTTCCTAAACTTCAGTTGCAATAATACTAAAGAAGAAGCCTATTGTTAGTGTTAGATAAGGCGGGAGTAACTTCCACTCCACATTCCTGAGCCCAGGAGTGATCCAAGGACATACAAATGCAACTTGAAAGGATGAAAATGTCAATTAAATGTGTGATTTATAACACTGTTGTTTCTGAGGAAAGTTTTGGCTGTGATGTCAGCCCCTAGAAGATTCAAGATTTAAGTGTTGTTTATTCAGTTGCAAGTTCGTATTCCCTTTGCCCCTTTATTAGAGAGGACCTCAGAGAGATACAGACCACTTTTCGTTTACTAGACTAAGCAGCTTTATGCTGCTCACATCTCTCTCTTGACAGAAACTTCTGGAGAGGTTTCTGTTGAGCTAACGTTTTTCTCTGAAGTTCAGGCAGTAGAATAGTCAGGAACTTAAATTCAATGGTTAGGCAGGAGGGCTTAAGCCTGAATTCAAATCATCATATGCTTTTCCTTATTTTCTGTATTGTTGCTATTGAAATATTGGTCGTTTATATGCTGATAAAGTTTAATGTTGTGCATCGCTTTAATTCTCCTTTGATGATTCTTTATATTTATGGCATGTTATTCAGCCTCATTTATGTAAGTTTGACTTTGAGTCTGTGATAAAGCCTTTCAAACTTCAAGTTGGCCTTCGGGATTGAATGGGTGCCCAATTAGGTTACACTGTAATTAAAGTTGATTAATTTGATATATGTGTCCTCACCCATCGGAACTTGGAAAGGATCCACTGGGCCCAAGAATTCAGAAATAGTACCAACCGCCGGATCACTAGTGACGCACCAAGTCACAGATCATAAAGAAATTACTTCAGAACTCAATTGTAATAACGTATTACTGTTGCATTCTGATGTCACAGTGCCTACTGTCAAAGCCAGCAGCCAAGGGGAAAGGCAGGCGACGTCTTGCAACATAATTGAAGCAGCCGTTTAACAAAATGTGGCTTTTACTTTTTCCTCAGTGACTTGAAATATCCTTATAATGTATACCAGGGAGTACTTTAGCCAATATATATAATAGTATGTAGTGTATATGCTGTGGTTGGAAACATTCTTTTGCACTTCTTTGAAGGTGTCTACATACTGTGATAGGGAATTTTAACTTCCTTCTATTTTGTTCTATTTTTTTTTTTTAGAAACTCTCATTTTAATTTGTTCTGTAAAGTGTAATCATGCTCTTGCTGATAACATGAGTCGTTTTAGATGTCATTGTTTAAATCCTCGCTATCTTTTACTTCATATGTTGAGTATATGTTTTTTTGTTGTGGGAATGTCTATTCTCTTTTTTTCCATATGGTGTGTAGATGGTGTATTTGAAACGTCTATTATCTTTTATTTTGTAACGTCCTTAACGTGGGGGCATGATTTTCAGGGAACGCCATTTAGATTTTTTTTATTCCATATAGTGCTTATGTACTGCTAGGGCTATTCTATTATTTATCAACCCAGTCAGGAGTAACACTCAATAAAGAGGCTACGTGTTCTGCTTGTCCTGGACATGTTCTTTCCACCACCCTCCCCCAACGGTTGCATTTTAGCCTTCTCTATGAATGACGCATTTAGTGTCTGAGCTGACCGCATACCTCCGAGGATTAACTTGGCATCTGGTTTTCTGTAGGATTTACCTGAAGTTCCATAGGTGATGAGCAGCTCCGTGCTGTGAATTCCAGGCCTTCTTTTAGTCAGCTGCCCTTTAATTGCACAATGCCCTATAGCTGGCATTCTTTCTTTGTGGTTTGTAATGAAATGGTTGACATTCAGCCATAAACTCTCGCACATATCTCACCCGTCCTTCTCACTTCAAATGAACTGGGGGAGGGCAGATGGGGGAGGGGAGGCTTGCACTTACCCGTCAAAAATATACATATTTTGTAACAGATAGGAAACTGAACATCTTTCATGTCATATTAGCAAGGATTTAATGTGATTTTATCTCTACGTTTTTATGAGTGGTTTCTTGGCAAGGGGAAACAAAAAACCACATTAGCTTTGCTAAAGAAGTTTTGATATTATGATATGCTCTGTGTTCTGAGTAGGGGATCAAGCAATAAGTACTAAGATGTTGGCACCATTGAGGTTCAATAGACATATTTAAAAAGCGTCAAATCTTGATCGGCGCCTCGGTGGCAGTGCACAGAAGTTCAGACACAGTCACACAAAGAAGTTGCCTCATAGGAGGAAGAGAAGGTTCCGTGCTCAAGTCCTTTCGCCCCAATGCTTGAAGAGTGGTCCCACATACCCCAATAGGAATGTGTGTGGAGAGGGAGCTGCAGGGCATTTGAATGCTCAGGCCTCCATCTTACCTGCACTTTCGAGCACATAGGCCGCGTTCCTGCTAGGTTGCCCATCTGCCCATGGGAACAGTCTTTTGCCTGATGGGATTCCATCACTTGCTCTTGGGAGCCCTCTGCATTTTCTTTGTTATTGGCTCGCCCAGATACCAAAAGGGCTCCAGAAGCCATAATACAGAATACAGAGCAAATGCAGCTGTTATCAACAGCACCATCATCATCACCATCACACACTAGTAGGGCAATAAAAGGCAAACTGGGAGCAGTGAATTATGAGATGAATGTTTTATTGTTTGCTGAATTCTGCTAGGTCCTTTTGTACCTTAAATACTTTGGAAGATCATGCCGGTGTTTAAGAATCTCCTCTTTCAACTACACCAGTGGTCACCAGACTGTTGCCACTCGAGTAAAGACATTTGACAGTGGAGGACATTTCCACTTTGCACTTCGGAAAACCTGGTGTCTGAATAAGTAACGCTTTGTGAATGATTGAGCAAGGTGGAACTTTACCTTAGCCTTAACCGACAGCCAGTGCAGACTTCCAGGACATGTATAATATGGCCCTGTCGTCGGGTATTCATTTTTACTTGTATTAGTTTCACCACTTCGCTGTCAGGCCTTTTTCCCCTAAGGTGCCATCTTGTTTTTTGGCTATTTGGGGTAGTTTGCCCTTAGGCCCTCATAACTTTTTGTCCACATAAGCTATCCACGCCAAATTTACGTCCTTTTTTTCCAACATCATAGGGATTCTAAAGGTACCCAGAGTTTGTGGGTTTCCCTGGAGGAGACATAGCAATTAGCCAAAATACAGCTAAAATGTAGTTTTTTTCAGAAAAATGGGAAAAAGGTGCTGCAGATTAAAGCATGTTGTTTTTCCCCTGAAGATGGCATCAACAAACGGTTTGTCGTGCTAAAATTACCATCTTTGCAGCTTTCAGGAACAGGCAGACTTGAATCAGAAACCACATTTTTCAACATAATTTTGGCATTTTACCTGGACATACCCAATTTTTACTATTTTTTGTGCTTTTAGTCTCCTTCCAGTTAGTGACAGAAATGGGTATGACACCGATGCTGGATCCCGGACAGATAAACATTTCTGAAAAGTAGACAGAATTCTGAATTCAGCAATTCAGCAAGGCGTCATTTGTATAGATCCTTCAATGTTTTCCTACAGAAAGTAACAGCTAAAAGAAATAAACATTGAAATTGAGGTGAAAAAAGAGCCATTTCTGTCCACGTTTTCTTCTATACATTTTTCCATCTATGGCAGATTTTTGAAAGCAATATACCGTTACGTCTGCTGGAGTCTTCTGGTTGCGGGGATATATAGGGCTTGTAGGTTCATCAAGAACCCTAGAAACCCAGAACCAATAAATGAACTGCACCTTGCAAAGGGTTTTCATTGTATACCGGGTATACATCAATTCATTTGGTGAAATAGAAAGAGTGAAAAATAGGTATCAAGGAAACCTTTGTTTTTCCAAAATGAGCACAAGATAAGGTGTTGAGAAGCAGTGGTTATTTGCACATCCCTGAATTCCGGGGTCCCCATACTAGCATGTGAATTGCAGGGAATTTCTCAAATAGACTTCTTTTTTACACACTGTCTTATATTTGGAAGGAAAAAATGTAGAGAAGGACAATAACACTTGTTCTTCTATTCTGTGTTCCCACAAGTCTTCCGATAAAAATGGTACCTAACTTATGTGGGTGGGTGTTTTGCTTCACTAATGACCGAGATGAAACACTTATGCACTGACAAAAATCTCTGGAATGTGCTTCTTAGTCTAAAAAAGAAATTTATTAATTCACTCTGCAAGGTTCGTGGAGGAGATTAGCATGCTGAAAGCACACATTTAAAAATGGTCACAGCAACAAAATAAAAACATGGACAAATGATTCTCCACTGCAATATACACAGCAAATATATGTATCTATGTTACAATGCAAATCAAATAATGAATTAAAAATGCATCACCATGAGGCATGGGTAATCTGCGTCATCTCCCTCCTTATCAGCATCAGACCGCCAGATCCCGGAATTGATTGTGGAGAAAAAGATCAATTATCCTCACAGGAAGGATGACACACCTCAGCGTCCTGAGCATGTCCGAGATCTGAGTCACTTCCCTGTCCATCTGGTCTCGGCCTCTTATATACTTTAAACAAACAAGAGAGGAGGATTCTAGAAACCTCCTCCGACTCCACAAGTTTATTATTAAAAAATGCTGGCTATTTCAAGCCAGTTTTGAAAAGAACACGTCGGGAATTGGCCAAGATCCCAAGGTGCCCTCTCTCAAAACAAAACCGTTCCCTGCTGTACCATAAACAACAGTCTAGTCCATTCTTATCAGCCTAAGCCCTTGGTGAGAGAGAACACGCAGAATAAAAACATGAGCACATCGTATAACGTGAGCATGGAAAAATACTTGCAGCTTTTAACATGGCGGTGGCTAATGCTAAAATAAAGTCAATAGGCAAAATTAAGTTGGTGGTCACTAAAGTGACGGTGTGCTGCTAGGCTAAGTGCAACGTGGAGTCAGTGGTCAAAACACAAATATCATTACATTAGGCCTAGTGCCCGTGACAGGAAACGCAACATGGACACATCACATTTTTACTTTGAAATCTGATGTGGTTTTTGGAAAGTGCCTAGCTGGGGATTTTGGCCTCTAGCTCAGCCGACACCTAGGAAAACCTACCAAACCTGTGCATTTTTTAAAACTAGCCACCTATGGGAACCCAGGATGGGGTGACTTGTGGGGCTCTCACCAGGTTCTATTTCCCAGAATCCTTTGCAAACCTAAAAAATTGGCAAAAAAAACCCCACTTTTTCTTCACATTTCGGTGATGGAAAGTTTCTGGAATATAAGAGGAGCCACACATTTCCTTACACCCAGCATTCCTCCCCCAAGTCTTCTGATAAAAATGGTACCTCACTTGTGTGGGTAGGCCTAGTGCCCGCGACAGGAAATGCCCCAAAACACAACGTAGACTTATCAAAATGATCTATTACAAAAATACCTTTTTTTGCGGGTGGGGCTGGGGGGTGGTTCTTTGGGGGGGTATGGTGGTGTTTCACCTGCATTTCTGCTCCCGTGTGCGGCGGTCATCTAGGGATACCTACCAAACCCAGACATTTTTGAAAAACTAGACACCCGGCGGAGTCCAGGGAGGTGTGGCTTGCATGGATCCCCCAACATTTTCTTACCCTGACTCCTCTGCAAACCTCAAATATAGCTAAACAAAATCACATTTTCCACACTGTTCTTCATAGGATCACTGTGCCAGTACAAGTTTCCTACCACCCAATGTTCCCTTTGGTCTGCCGATAAAAATGATACCTTAGTTGTGTGGGAGGCCCAGGTGCCTGCAAAAGGAAAAGGCCAAAAACGTGTAGAGATTGAGGGGATACACAGCGAGTTGATAAGCACAATTTTTTTCAAATACATTTTTAGGCTTCTTTGGGGACCCGTACAAGTGTGGGATCATTTTACTTGGGAGACTGGGGGGAATGCTGGGTGGTGTGAAATTTGTGCCGGCGCTTTGATCCTTCAAAGGAAAGTGAGGTAAATATGCTTTTGTAAGCAAATTTTGAGGGTTGCAGAGGAGTGTGGGTAAGAAAATGTTGGAGAATGCACGCAAGCCACACCTCCCTGGACTCCCCCGGGTGACTAGTTTTCAAAAATGTCTTGGTTTGGTAGGTTTCCATAGATGACCGCTGCACCTCGGACCAAAAACACAGGTGCCCCCCACCCCTGGAAAAAGAAGTAGGTTTGTAATAGATCATTTTGGTGTATCGACATCCTTCCGTGATGTTCCAAACACTAAACTTGTGAATAGAAATGAACCTAGGTTATGTTAAAAAGACCCCTCACCCACCACCAAAGTTGGTGGCATGCTTCATCATCGGGGTCCCACCCAAGACAACTAGCATGTCACGGGTTTGCTGCGATGCCTGATTACAGCGGAGCAGGTTTTGTCATTTTGACCACACATACTGGTTGGATTTGGCATAAGGGTGAGTGATGGTTCTGTAGATCAAATTTTATTAATAAGAGATTTCACAAAAATGAAATGCACTGTTAATAACTGAAAGGCTACAAAAACTGAACCAATGACTCACACCTCATGAGCTGTAAAGGCGCATCAAGGCACCAACCACTTTAAAGTCCATTCGCACACCTTCCTTAAATGACATGCACAAGACCATCCATGCCGCCAGCCGCAGGCCCAGCACATTACAACACTCGCATCAACAGACAGCTCCATTCAAGGGCCCATCACTTTCACACGCCCACATGCCTGATACAGCAATCACACCAGCTGATGGGAGTGTGTGGACTGGCGTTCAGCTGGCAGTGTGTTGCAGTGGCCCACAGCAAGTTACTATTAACAATGCCATCCAAGCGCCACTCCACGCACACCGCCAGCTAAGCACCTCTCCATGCACACAGCCATCGATTGTTTTTCTTTTAAACAACAAAGAAACCTATAACTAATTAAAAATAAGTACAAAACTCCAAAAACAAAAGCTCTAATTGAATACATGACAGTAATGCTGTGAAATGGAACATATGAAAATATAAAACAGGCAGTTTATGCTCACGGTAGTTCCCAGTAATTCTTCTCTGTGTGGTAAGTCCTGAAACATCCAGCCTCATACAGCTTAGGCTTTGAAGCACAGTCCGGGTAGTAAATCCGGCTCTCCCTCTGGATACCTCTTTGGGCACAGACTCTACATTTCTTAGTGAGCAAGTCTTTTTTGGGAGTGGGAGGAATGTGATCAGGAAAGTGGTGATCTTTCAATCTAGCCACATCCTCCACCACTGCTTCTCTAGTAACTCTTGCCTGTTCCACCACAATAAAGCTCTCTGCCACTGACTCCTGAAATTTAACAAATTTCATCCTTGACTCATAGGAACAATCCTTGAACACAATAAAAGCATTAAAAGTTGCCAAATGAAACAAATGGCTGGCCAACTTTTTATACCACACGTAAGACTTACGAAGAGCAGTGTAAGGTTCCAACCTCTGATCTACTCTATCAACACTACCCATGTGCTTATTGTAGTCCAAAATGCACACAGGTTTGCGCACTGCCGCAACCTGACCCCAAACAGTCACAGGGGATGTACTCTCATCATGGATGGTGGTTAGCATATACACATCACTCCTGTCTGCAAATTTAAGAGCTAGCAGCTCATTATTACGCAAGGCACTGCACTGTCCCCTCTCAAGATTTTTACAGACAAGCTCCCTTGGATAGCCTTTCCGGTTAGAACAGATTGTGCCACAAGCAGCAGTGTCCACACTGAACAGTTCCTTGAACAACTGCACTCCAGTGTAGAAGTTATCTATGTACAAATGGTGACCTTTGTTAGACAGTCATTGTAGGAAGTTGGCTCTGTATGTGCTATTTCAAAGTAAGGAATAGCATGCACAGAGTCCAAGGGTTCCCCTTAGAGGTAAAATAGTGGTAAAAAGAGATAATACTAATGCTCTATTTTGTGGTAGTGTGGTCGAGCAGTAGGCTTATCCAAGGAGTAGTGTTAAGCATTTGTTGTACATACACATAGACAATAAATGAGGTACACACACTCAGAGACAAATCCAGCCAATAGGTTTTGTTATAGAAAAATATATTTTCTTAGTTTATTTTAAGAACCACAGGTTCAAATTTAACATGTAATATCTTGTTTGAAAGGTATTGCAGGTAAGTACATTAGGAACTTTGAATCATTTCAATTGCATGTATACTTTTCAAGTTATTCACAAATAGCTATTTTAAAAGTGGACACAGTGCAATTTTCACAGTTCCTGGGGGAGGTAAGTTTTTGTTAGTTTTACCAGGTAAGTAAGACGCCTACAGGGTTCAGTTCTTGGTCCAAGGTAGCCCACCGTTGGGGGTTCAGAGCAACCCCAAAGTTACCACACCAGCAGCTCAGGGCCGGTCAGGTGCAGAGTTCAAAGTGGTGCCCAAAACGCATAGGCTCCAATGGAGAGAAGGGGGTGCCCCGGTTCCAGTCTGCCAGCAGGTAAGTACCCGCGTCTTCGGGGGGCAGACCAGGGGGGTTTTGTAGGGCACCGGGGGGGACACAAGCCCACACAGAAATTTCACCCTCAGCGGCGCGGGGGCGGCCGGGTGCAGGGTTAGAACAAGCGTCGGGTTCGCAATGGAAGTCAATGAGAGATCAAGGGATCTCTTCAGCGCTGCAGGCAGGCAAGGGGGGGCTTCCTCGGGGAAACCTCCACTTGGGCAAGGGAGAGGGACTCCTGGGGGTCACTTCTGCAGTGAAAGTCCGGTCCTTCAGGTCCTGGGGGCTGCGGGTGCAGGGTCTTTTCCAGGCTTCGGGACTTAGGTTTCAGAGAGTCGCGGTCAGGGGAAGCCTCGGGATTCCCTCTGCAGGCGGCGCTGTGTGGGCTCAGGGGGGACAGGTTTTGGTACTCACAGTCGTAGAGTAGTCCGGGGGTCCTCCCTGAGGTGTTGGTTCTCCACCAGCCGAGTCGGGGTCACCGGGTGCAGTGTTGCAAGTCTCACGCTTCTTGCGGGGAGATTGCAGGGTTCTTTAAAGCTGCTCCTTTGGATAAAGTTGCAGTCTTTTTGGAGCAGGTCCGCTGTCCTCGGGAGTTTCTTGTCGTCGTCGAAGCAGGGCAGTCCTCAGAGGATTCAGAGGTCGCTGGTCCCTTTGGAAGGCGTCGCTGGAGCAGAGTTCTTTGGAAGGCAGGAGACAGGCCGGTGAGTTTCTGGAGCCAAGGCAGTTGTTGTCTTCTGGTCTTCCTCTGCAGGGGTTTTCAGCTAGGCAGTCCTTCTTCTTGTTGTTGCAGGAATCTAATTTTCTAGGGTTCAGGGTAGCCCTTAAATACTAAATTTAAGGGCGTGTTTAGGTCTGGGGGGTTAGTAGCCAATGGCTACTAGCCCTGAGGGTGGGTACACCCTCTTTGTGCCTCCTCCCAAGGGGAGGGGGTCACAATCCTAACCCTATTGGGGGAATCCTCCATCTGCAAGATGGAGGATTTCTAAAAGTTAGAGTCACCTCAGCTCAGGACACCTTAGGGGCTGTCCTGACTGGCCAGTGACTCCTCCTTGTTGCTTTCTTTGTTCCCTCCAGCCTTGCCGCCAAAAGTGGGGGCCGTGGCCGGAGGGGGCGGGCAACTCCACTAAGCTGGAGTGCCCTGCTGGGCTGTGACAAAGGGGTGAGCCTTTGAGGCTCACCGCCAGGTGTTACAGCTCCTGCCTGGGGGAGGTGTTAGCATCTCCACCCAGTGCAGGCTTTGTTACTGGCCTCAGAGTGACAAAGGCACTCTCCCCATGGGGCCAGCAACATGTCTCTAGTGTGGCAGGCTGCTGGAACTAGTCAGCCTACACAGACAGTCGGTTAAGTTTCAGGGGGCACCTCTAAGGTGCCCTCTGGGGTGTATTTTGCAATAAAATGTACACTGGCATCAGTGTGCATTTATTGTGCTGAGAAGTTTGATACCAAACTTCCCAGTTTTCAGTGTAGCCATTATGGTGCTGTGGAGTTCGTGTTTGACAAACTCCCAGGCCATATACTCTTATGGCTACCCTGCACTTACAATGTCTAAGGTTTTGTTTAGACACTGTAGGGGTACCATGCTCATGCACTGGTACCCTCACCTATGGTATAGTGCACCCTGCCTTAGGGCTGTAAGGCCTGCTAGAGGGGTGGCTGATCTATACTTGCATAGGCAGTGAGAGGCTGGCATGGCACCCTGAGGGGAGTGCCATGTCGACTTACTCGTTTTGTTCTCACTAGCACACACAAGCTGGCAAGCAGTGTGTCTGTGCTGAGTGAGAGGTCTCCAGGGTGGCATAAGACATGCTGCAGCCCTTAGAGACCTTCCTTGGCATCAGGGCCCTTGGTACTAGAAGTACCAGTTACAAGGGACTTATCTGGATGCCAGGGTCTGCCAATTGTGGATACAAAAGTACAGGTTAGGGAAAGAACACTGGTGCTGGGGCCTGGTTAGCAGGCCTCAGCACACTTTCAATTGTAAACATAGCATCAGCAAAGGCAAAAAGTCAGGGGGCAACCATGCCAAGGAGGCATTTCCTTACACAATCCCCCCCCCCAAACGAAAGAGGATGAGACTAACCTTTCCCAAGAGAGTCTTCATTTTCTAAGTGGAAGAACCTGGAAAGGCCATCTGCATTGGCATGGGCAGTCCCAGGTCTGTGTTCCACTATAAAGTCCATTCCCTGTAGGGAGATGGACCACCTCAACAGTTTTGGATTTTCACCTCTCATTTGCATCAGCCATTTGAGAGGTCTGTGGTCAGTTTGAACTAGGAAGTGAGTCCCAAAGAGGTATGGTCTCAGCTTCTTCAGGGACCAAACCACAGCAAAGGCCTCCCTCTCAATGGCACTCCAACGCTGCTCCCTGGGGAGTAACCTCCTGCTAATGAAAGCAACAGGCTGGTCAAGGCCATCATCATTTGTTTGGGACAAAACTGCCCCTATCCCATGTTCAGAGGCATCTGTCTGCACAATGAACTGCTTAGAATAATCTGGAGCTTTTAGAACTGGTGCTGAGCACATTGCTTGTTTCAGGGTGTCAAAGGCCTGTTGGCATTCTACAGTCCAGTTCACTTTCTTGGCCATTTTCTTGGAGGTGAGTTCAGTGAGGGCTGTCACAATGGATCCATATCCCTTCACAAACCTCCTGTAATACCCAGTCAAGCCAAGGAATGCCCTGACTTGAGTCTGGGTTTTTGGAGCTACCCAGTCCAGAATAGTCTGGATCTTGGGTTGGAGTGGCTGGACTTGGCCTCCACCTACAAGGTGGCCCAAGTAAACCACAGTTCCCTGCCCTATCTGGCATTTGGATGCCTTGATAGAGAGGCCTGCAGATTGCAGAGCCTTCAAAACCTTTTTCAGGTGGACCAGGTGATCCTGCCAGGTGGAGCTAAAGACAGCAATATCATCAAGATAGGCTGTGCTAAAGGACTCCAAACCAGCAAGGACTTGATTCACCAACCTTTGGAAGGTGGCAGGGGCATTCTTTAAACCAAAGGGCATAACAGTAAACTGATAATGCCCATCAGGTGTGGAGAATGCTGTTTTCTCTTTTGCTCCAGGTGCCATTTTTATTTGCCAGTACCCTGCTGTCAAGTCAAAGGTACTTAAGAATTTGGCAGCACCTAATTTGTCTATGAGCTCATCAGCTCTAGGAATTGGATGGGCGTCTGTCTTGGTGACAGAGTTGAGCCCTCTGTAGTCCACACAAAACCTCATCTCTTTCTTTCCATCCTTGGTGTGAGGTTTGGGGACTAAGACCACTGGGCTAGCCCAGGGGCTGTCAGAGCGCTCAATTACTCCCAATTCCAGCATCTTGTGGACTTCCACCTTGATGCTTTCCTTAACATGGTCAGACTGTCTAAAAATTTTGTTTTTGACAGGCATGCTGTCTCCTGTGTCCACATCATGGGTACACAGGTGTGTCTGACCAGGGGTTAGGGAGAAGAGTTCAGGAAACTGTTGTAGGACTCTCCTACAATCAGCTTGCTGTTGGCCAGAGAGGGTGTCTGAGTAGATCACTCCATCTACTGAGCCATCTTTTGGGTCTGATGACAGAAGATCAGGGAGAGGTTCACTCTCTGCCTCCTGATCCTCATCTGTTACCATCAACAGATTTACATCAGCCCTGTCATGGAAGAGCTTAAGGCGGTTCACATGGATCACCCTCTTGGGGCTCCTGCTTGTGCCCAGGTCCACCAGGTAGGTGACCTGACTCTTCCTTTCTAGCACTGGGTAAGGGCCACTCCATTTGTCCTGAAGTGCCCTGGGAGCCACAGGCTCCAGAACCCAGACTTTCTGCCCTGGTTGGAACTCAACCATTGCAGCCTTTTGGTCATACCAAAACTTCTGGAGCTGTTGGCTGGCCTCAAGGTTTTTGCTTGCCTTTTCCATGTACTCTGCCATTCTAGAGCGAAGGCCAAGTACATAGTCCACTATGTCTTGTTTAGGCTCATGAAGGGGTCTCTCCCAGCCTTCTTTAACAAGAGCAAGTGGTCCCCTTACAGGGTGACCAAACAGAAGTTCAAAGGGTGAGAATCCTACTCCCTTCTGTGGCACCTCTCTGTAAGCGAAAAGCAGACATGGCAAGAGGACATCCCATCTCCTTTTGAGCTTTTCTGGGAGCCCCATGATCATGCCTTTTAATGTCTTGTTGAATCTCTCAACTAAGCCATTAGTTTGTGGATGGTATGGTGTAGTGAATTTGTAAGTCACTCCACACTCATTCCACATGTGTTTTAGGTATGCTGAAATGAAGTTGGTACCTCTGTCAGACACCACCTCCTTAGGGAAACCCACTCTGGTAAAGATACCAATGAGGGCCTTGGCTACTGCAGGGGCAGTAGTCGACCTAAGGGGAATAGCTTCAGGATACCTAGTAGCATGATCCACTACTACTAGGATATACATATTTCCTGAGGATGTGGGAGGTTCTAGTGGACCAACTATGTCCACACCCACTCTTTCAAAGGGGACCCCCACCACTGGAAGTGGAATGAGGGGGGCCTTTGGATGCCCACCTGTCTTACCACTGGCTTGACAGGTGGGGCAGGAGAGGCAAAACTCCTTAACCTTGTGGGACATATTGGGCCAGTAGAAGTGGTTGACAAACCTCTCCCACGTCTTGGTTTGTCCCAAATGCCCAGCAAGGGGAATATCATGGGCTAAGGTCAGAATAAACTCTCTGAACGACTGAGGCACTACCACTCTCCTAGTGGCACCAGGTTTGGGGTCTCTGGCCTCAGTGTACAGGAGTCCATCTTCCCAATAGACCCTATGTGTTCCATTTTTCTTGCCCTTGGACTCTTCAGCAGCTTGCTGCCTAAGGCCTTCAAGAGAGGGACAGGTTTCTTGTCCCTTACTCAGCTCCTCCCTTGAGGGTCCCCCTGGGCCTAAGAGCTCAACCTGATAAGGTTCAAGCTCCAAAGGCTCAGTTCCCTCAGAGGGCAGAACTTCTTCCTGAGAAGAGAGGTTCTCTTTTTCTGACTGTGTTGCAGTTGGTTTCCCAACTGACTTTCCTTTTCTCTTGGTAGGCTGGGCCTTTCTTCCAGACTCCAGCTCTACTTTTTCACCCTGTGCCTTGCACTGTGCTCTTGTTTTTACACACACCAGTTCAGGGATACCCAGCATGGCTGCATGGGTTTTTAGTTCTACCTCAGCCCATGCGGAGGACTCCAGGTCATTTCCAAGCAGACAGTCTACTGGGATGTTTGAGGAGACCACCACCTGTTTCAGGCCATTGACCCCTCCCCATTCTAAAGTTACCATTGCCATGGGATGTGCTTTAGTCTGATTGTCAGCGTTGGTGACTGTATAGGTTTTTCCAGTCAGGTATTGGCCAGGGGAAACCAGTTTCTCTGTCACCACGGTGACACTGGCACCTGTATCCCTCAGGCCCTCTACACTTGTCCCATTAATAAAGAGCTGCTGCCTGTATTTTTGCATGTTAGGCGGCCAGGCAGCTAGTGTGGCTAAATCCACCCCACCCTCAGAGACTAGAGTAGCTTCAGTGTGGACCCTGATTTGCTCTGGGCACACTGTTGATCCCACTTGGAGACTGGCCATTCCAGTGTTACCTGGATTGGAGTTTGGAGTGGAACCTTTCTTGGGACAGGCCTTGTCTCCAGTTTGGTGTCCAGGCTGATTACAGCTACGACACCAGGCCTTTTTGGGATCAAAGTTTTTACCCTTGTACCCAGGATTGTTTTGTGAAGAGGCTCTGGGCCCACCCTCCTGTGCAGGTTTTTGGGGGCCTGTAGAAGACTCTTTACTATTTTTATTTTTGGCTGTCTCACCACCCTTCCCCTGGGGAGGTTTTGTGACCCCTTTCTTTTGGTCACCCCCTGTGGAAGTTTTGGACACCCTAGTCTTGACCCAATGGTCCGCCTTCTTTCCCAATTCTTGGGGAGAAATTGGTCCTAGGTCTACCAGATGCTGATGCAGTTTATCATTGAAACAATTACTTAACAGGTGTTCTTTCACAAATAAATTGTACAGCCCATCATAATTACTTACACCACTGCCTTGAATCCAACCATCTAGTGTTTTTACTGAGTAGTCTACAAAGTCAACCCAGGTCTGGCTCGAGGATTTTTGAGCCCCCCTGAATCTAATCCTATACTCCTCAGTGGAGAATCCAAAGCCCTCAATCAGGGTACCCTTCATGAGGTCATAAGATTCTGCATCTTTTCCAGAGAGTGTGAGGAGTCTATCCCTACACTTTCCTGTGAACATTTCCCAAAGGAGAGCACCCCAGTGAGATCTGTTCACTTTTCTGGTAACACAAGCCCTCTCAAAAGCTGTGAACCATTTGGTGATGTCATCACCATCTTCATATTTAGTTACAATCCCTTTAGGGATTTTCAACATGTCAGGAGAATCTCTGACCCTATTTATGTTGCTGCCACCATTGATGGGTCCTAGGCCCATCTCTTGTCTTTCCCTTTCTATGGCTAGGATCTGTCTTTCCAAAGCCAATCTTTTGGCCATCCTGGCTAACTGGATGTCCTCTTCACTGGAGTTATCCTCAGTGATTTCAGAGTTGTTGGTCCCTCCTGTGAGGGAACCTGCATCTCTGACTATTATTTGTGGAGTCAGGGCTTGAGAAGCCCTGTTCTCCCTAAGTAGGACTGGAGGGGGGGAATTTCCCTCCAAGTCACTATCTTCATCCTCTGTGTTGCCATCCTCAGAGGGGTTGGCTTTTTCAAACTCTGCCAAAAGCTCCTGGAGCTGTACTTTGGTAGGTTTGGAGCCCATTGTTATTTTCTTTAGTTTACAGAGTGACCTTAGCTCTCTCATCTGTAGATGGAGGTAAGGTGTGGTGTCGAGTTCCACCACATTCACATCTGTGCTAGACATTATGCTTCTAAAAGTTGGAATACTTTTTAAGAAACTAAAACTGGTTCTAGAATCTAATTCAAACTTTTACCAAACTTTTAAACTCTAAAAGGAAATGCTAACAGGGACTAACACAAGGCCCTAGCAGGACTTTTAAGAATTTAGAAAACTTTTCAAATTGCAAAAATCAATTTCTAATGACAATTTTGGAATTTGTCGTGTGATCAGGTATTGGCTGAGTAGTCCAGCAAATGCAAAGTCTTGTACCCCACCGCTGATCCACCAATGTAGGAAGTTGGCTCTGTATGTGCTATTTCAAAGTAAGGAATAGCATGCACAGAGTCCAAGGGTTCCCCTTAGAGGTAAAATAGTGGTAAAAAGAGATAATACTAATGCTCTATTTTGTGGTAGTGTGGTCGAGCAGTAGGCTTATCCAAGGAGTAGTGTTAAGCTTTTGTTGTACATACACATAGACAATAAATGAGGTACACACACTCAGAGACAAATCCAGCCAATAGGTTTTGTTATAGAAAAATATATTTTCTTAGTTTATTTTAAGAACCACAGGTTCAAATTTAACCTATAATATCTTGTTTGAAAGGTATTGCAGGTAAGTACATTAGGAACTTTGAATAATTTCAATTGCATGTATACTTTTCAAGTTATTCACAAATAGCTATTTTAAAAGTGGACACAGTGCAATTTTCACAGTTCCTGGGGGAGGTAAGTTTTTGTTAGTTTTACCAGGTAAGTAAGATGCTTACAGGGTTCAGTTCTTGGTCCAAGGTAGCCCACCGTTGGGGGTTCAGAGCAACCCCAAAGTTACCACACCAGCAGCTCAGGGCCGGTCAGGTGCAGAGTTCAAAGTGGTGCCCAAAACGCATAGGCTCCAATGGAGAGAAGGGGGTGCCCCGGTTCCAGTCTGCCAGCAGGTAAGTACCCGCGTCTTCGGGGGGCAGACCAGGGGGGTTTTGTAGGGCACCGGGGGGGACACAAGCCCACATAGAAATTTCACCCTCAGCGGCGCGGGGGCGGCCGGGTGCAGGGTTAGAACAAGCGTCGGGTTCGCAATGGAAGTCAATGAGAGATCAAGGGATCTCTTCAGCGCTGCAGGCAGGCAAGGGGGGGCTTCCTCGGGGAAACCTCCACTTGGGCAAGGGAGAGGGACTCCTGGGGGTCACTTCTGCAGTGAAAGTCCGGTCCTTCAGGTCCTGGGGGCTGCGGGTGCAGGGTCTTTTCCAGGCGTCGGGACTTAGGTTTCAGAGAGTCGCGGTCAGGGGAAGCCTCGGGATTCCCTCTGCAGGCGGCGCTGTGTGGGCTCAGGGGGGACAGGTTTTGGTACTCACAGTCGTAGAGTAGTCCGGGGGTCCTCCCTGAGTTGTTGGTTCTCCACCAGCCGAGTCGGGGTCGCCGGGTGCAGTGTTGCAAGTCTCACGCTTCTTGCGGGGAGATTGCAGGGTTCTTTAAAGCTGCTCCTTTGGATAAAGTTGCAGTCTTTTTGGAGCAGGTCCGCTGTCCTCGGGAGTTTCTTGTCGTCGTCGAAGCAGGACAGTCCTCAGAGGATTCAGAGGTCGCTGGTCCCTTTGGAAGGCGTCGCTGGAGCAGAGTTCTTTGGAAGGCAGGAGTCAGGCCGGTGAGTTTCTGGAGCCAAGGCAGTTGTTGTCTTCTGGTCTTCCTCTGCAGGGGTTTTCAGCTAGGCAGTCCTTCTTCTTGTTGTTGCAGGAATCTAATTTTCTAGGTTTCAGGGTAGCCCTTAAATACTAAATTTAAGGGCGTGTTTAGGTCTGGGGGGTTAGTAGCCAATGGCTACTAGCCCTGAGGGTGGGTACACCCTCTTTGTGCCTCCTCCCAAGGGGAGGGGGTCACAATCCTAACCCTATTGGGGGAATCCTCCATCTGCAAGATGGAGGATTTCTAAAAGTTAGAGTCACCTCAGCTCAGGACACCTTAGGGGCTGTCCTGACTGGCCAGTGACTCCTCCTTGTTGCTTTCTTTGTTCCCTCCAGCCTTGCCGCCAAAAGTGGGGGCCGTGGCCGGAGGGGGCGGGCAACTCCACTAAGCTGGAGTGCCCTGCTGGGCTGTGACAAAGGGGTGAGGTGTTAGCATCTCCACCCAGTGCAGGCTTTGTTACTGGCCTCAGAGTGACAAAGGCACTCTCCCAATGGGGCCAGCAACATGTCTCTAGTGTGGCAGGCTGCTGGAACTAGTCAGCCTACACAGACAGTCGGTTAAGTTTCAGGGGGCACCTCTAAGGTGCCCTCTGGGGTGTATTTTGCAATAAAATGTACACTGGCATCAGTGTGCATTTATTGTGCTGAGAAGTTTGATACCAAACTTCCCAGTTTTCAGTGTAGCCATTATGGTGCTGTGGAGTTCGTGTTTGACAAACTCCCAGGCCATATACTCTTATGGCTACCCTGCACTTACAATGTCTAAGGTTTTGTTTAGACACTGTAGAGGTACCATGCTCATGCACTGGTACCCTCACCTATGGTATAGTGCACCCTGCCTTAGGGCTGTAAGGCCTGCTAGAGGGGTGGCTGACCTATACTTGCATAGGCAGTGAGAGGCTGGCATGGCACCCTGAGGGGAGTGCCATGTCGACTTACTCGTTTTGTTCTCACTAGCACACACAAGCTGGCAAGCAGTGTGTCTGTGCTGAGTGAGAGGTCTCCAGGGTGGCATAAGACATGCTGCAGCCCTTAGAGACCTTCCTTGGCATCAGGGCCCTTGGTACTAGAAGTACCAGTTACAAGGGACTTATCTGGATGCCAGGGTCTGCCAATTGTGGATACAAAAGTACAGGTTAGGGAAAGAACACTGGTGCTGGGGCCTGGTTAGCAGGCCTCAGCACACTTTCAATTGTAAACATAGCATCAGCAAAGGCAAAAAGTCAGGGGGCAACCATGCCAAGGAGGCATTTCCTTACACAACCCCCCCCCAAACGAAAGAGGATGAGACTAACCTTTCCCAAGAGAGTCTTCATTTTCTAAGTGGAAGAACCTGGAAAGGTCATCTGCATTGGCATGGGCAGTACCAGGTCTGTGTTCCACTATAAAGTCCATTCCCTGTAGGAAGATGGACCACCTCAACAGTTTTGGATTTTCACCTTTCATTTGCATCAGCCATTTGAGAGGTCTGTGGTCAGTTTGAACTAGGAAGTGAGTCCCAAAGAGGTATGGTCTCAGCTTCTTCAGGGACCAAACCACAGCAAAGGCCTCCCTCTCAATGGCACTCCAACGCTGCTCCCTGGGGAGTAACCTCCTGCTAATGAAAGCAACAGGCTGGTCAAGGCCATCATCATTTGTTTGGGACAAAACTGCCCCTATCCCATGTTCAGAGGCATCTGTCTGCACAATGAACTGCTTAGAATAATCTGGAGCTTTTAGAACTGGTGCTGAGCACATTGCTTGTTTCAGGGTGTCAAAGGCCTGTTGGCATTCTACAGTCCAGTTCACTTTCTTGGGCATTTTCTTGGAGGTGAGTTCAGTGAGGGCTGTCACAATGGATCCATATCCCTTCTCAAACCTCCTGTAATACCCAGTCAAGCCAAGGAATGCCCTGACTTGAGTCTGGGTTTTTGGAGCTACCCAGTCCAGAATAGTCTGGATCTTGGGTTGGAGTGGCTGGACTTGGCCTCCACCTACAAGGTGGCCCAAGTAAACCACAGTTCCCTGCCCTATCTGGCATTTGGATGCCTTGATAGAGAGGCCTGCAGATTGCAGAGCCTTCAAAACCTTCTTCAGGTGGACCAGGTGATCCTGCCAGGTGGAGCTAAAGACAGCAATATCATCAAGATAAGCTGTGCTAAAGGACTCCAAACCAGCAAGGACTTGATTCACCAACCTTTGGAAGGTGGCAGGGGCATTCTTTAAACCAAAGGGCATAACAGTAAACTGATAATGCCCATCAGGTGTGGAGAATGCTGTTTTCTCTTTTGCTCCAGGTGCCATTTTTATTTGCCAGTACCCTGCTGTCAAGTCAAAGGTACTTAAGAATTTGGCAGCACCTAATTTGTCTATGAGCTCATCAGCTCTAGGAATTGGATGGGCGTCTGTCTTGGTGACAGAGTTGAGACCTCTGTAGTCCACACAAAACCTCATCTCTTTCTTTCCATCCTTGGTGTGAGGTTTGGGGACTAAGACCACTGGGCTAGCCCAGGGGCTGTCAGAGCGCTCAATTACTCCCAATTCCAGCATCTTGTGGACTTCCACCTTGATGCTTTCCTTAACATGGTCAGACTGTCTAAAAATTTTGTTTTTGACAGGCATGCTGTCTCCTGTATCCACATCATGGGTACACAGGTGTGTCTGACCAGGGGTTAGGGAGAAGAGTTCAGGAAACTGTTGTAGGACTCTCCTACAATCAGCTTGCTGTTGGCCAGAGAGGGTGTCTGAGTAGATCACTCCATCTACTGAGCCATCTTTTGGGTCTGATGACAGAAGATCAGGGAGAGGTTCACTCTCTGCCTCCTGATCCTCATCTGTTACCATCAACAGATTTACATCAGCCCTGTCATGGAAGAGCTTAAGGCGGTTCACATGGATCACCCTCTTGGGGCTCCTGCTTGTGCCCAGGTCCACCAGGTAGGTGACCTGACTCTTCCTTTCTAGCACTGGGTAAGGGCCACTCCATTTGTCCTGAAGTGCCCTGGGAGCCACAGGCTCCAGAACCCAGACTTTCTGCCCTGGTTGGAACTCAACCATTGCAGCCTTTTGGTCATACCAAAACTTCTGGAGCTGTTGGCTGGCCTCAAGGTTTTTGCTTGCCTTTTCCATGTACTCTGCCATTCTAGAGCGAAGGCCAAGTACATAGTCCACTATGTCTTGTTTAGGCTCATGAAGGGGTCTCTCCCAGCCTTCTTTAACAAGAGCAAGTGGTCCCCTTACAGGGTGACCAAACAGAATTTCAAAGGGTGAGAATCCTACTCCCTTCTGTGGCACCTCTCTGTAAGCGAAAAGCAGACATGGCAAGAGGACATCCCATCTCCTTTTGAGCTTTTCTGGGAGCCCCATGATCATGCCTTTTAATGTCTTGTTGAATCTCTCAACTAAGCCATTAGTTTGTGGATGGTATGGTGTAGTGAATTTGTAAGTCACTCCACACTCATTCCACATGTGTTTTAGGTATGCTGACATGAAGTTGGTACCTCTGTCAGACACCACCTCCTTAGGGAAACCCACTCTGGTAAAGATACCAATGAGGGCCTTGGCTACTGCAGGGGCAGTAGTCGACCTAAGGGGAATAGCTTCAGGATACCTAGTAGCATGATCCACTACTACTAGGATATACATATTTCCTGAGGATGTGGGAGGTTCTAGTGGACCAACTATGTCCACACCCACTCTTTCAAAGGGGACCCCCACCACCGGAAGTGGAATGAGGGGGGCCTTTGGATGCCCACCTGTCTTACCACTGGCTTGACAGGTGGGGCAGGAGAGGCAAAACTCCTTAACCTTGTGGGACATATTGGGCCAGTAGAAGTGATTGACTAACCTCTCCCACGTCTTGGTTTGTCCCAAATGCCCAGCAAGGGGAATATCATGGGCTAAGGTCAGAATAAACTCTCTGAACGACTGAGGCACTACCACTCTCCTAGTGGCACCAGGTTTGGGGTCTCTGGCCTCAGTGTACAGGAGTCCATCTTCCCTTCCATTTTTCTTGCCCTTGGACTCTTCAGCAGCTTGCTGCCTAAGGCCTTCAAGAGAGGGACAGGTTTCTTGTCCCTTACTCAGCTCCTCCCTTGAGGGTCCCCCTGGGCCTAAGAGCTCAACCTGATAAGGTTCAAGCTCCAAAGGCTCAGTTCCCTCAGAGGGCAGAACTTCTTCCTGAGAAGAGAGGTTCTCTTTTTCTGACTGTGTTGCAGTTGGTTTCCCAACTGACTTTCCTTTTCTCTTGGTAGGCTGGGCCTTTCTTCCAGACTCCAGCTCTACTTTTTCACCCTGTGCCTTGCACTGTGCTCTTGTTTTTACACACACCAGTTCAGGGATACCCAGCATGGCTGCATGGGTTTTTAGTTCTACCTCAGCCCATGCGGAGGACTCCAGGTCATTTCCAAGCAGACAGTCTACTGGGATGTTTGAGGAGACCACCACCTGTTTCAGGCCATTGACCCCTCCCCATTCTAAAGTTACCATTGCCATGGGATGTGCTTTAGTCTGATTGTCAGCGTTGGTGACTGTATAGGTTTTTCCAGTCAGGTATTGGCCAGGGGAAACCAGTTTCTCTGTCACCATGGTGACACTGGCACCTGTATCCCTCAGGCCCTCTACACTTGTCCCATTAATAAAGAGCTGCTGCCTGTATTTTTGCATGTTAGGCGGCCAGGCAGCTAGTGTGGCTAAATCCACCCCACCCTCAGAGACTAGAGTAGCTTCAGTGTGGACCCTGATTTGCTCTGGGCACACTGTTGATCCCACTTGGAGACTGGCCATTCCAGTGTTACCTGGATTGGAGTTTGGAGTGGAACCTTTCTTGGGACAGGCCTTGTCTCCAGTTTGGTGTCCAGGCTGATTACAGCTACGACACCAGGCCTTTTTGGGATCAAAGTTTTTACCCTTGTACCCAGGATTGTTTTGTGAAGAGGCTCTGGGCCCACCCTCCTGTGCAGGTTTTTGGGGGCCTGTAGAAGACTCTTTACTATTTTTATTTTTGGCTGTCTCACCACCCTTCCCCTGGGGAGGTTTTGTGACCCCTTTCTTTTGGTCACCCCCTGTGGAAGTTTTGGACACCCTAGTCTTGACCCAATGGTCCGCCTTCTTTCCCAATTCTTGGGGAGAAATTGGTCCTAGGTCTACCAGATGCTGATGCAGTTTATCATTGAAACAATTACTTAACAGGTGTTCTTTCACAAATAAATTGTACAGCCCATCATAATTACTTACACCACTGCCTTGAATCCAACCATCTAGTGTTTTTACTGAGTAGTCTACAAAGTCAACCCAGGTCTGGCTCGAGGATTTTTGAGCACCCCTGAATCTAATCCTATACTCCTCAGTGGAGAATCCAAAGCCCTCAATCAGGGTACCCTTCATGAGGTCATAAGATTCTGCATCTTTTCCAGAGAGTGTGAGGAGTCTATCCCTACACTTTCCTGTGAACATTTCCCAAAGGAGAGCACCCCAGTGAGATCTGTTCACTTTTCTGGTAACACAAGCCCTCTCAAAAGCTGTGAACCATTTGGTGATGTCATCACCATCTTCATATTTAGTTACAATCCCTTTAGGGATTTTCAACATGTCAGGAGAATCTCTGACCCTATTTATGTTGCTGCCACCATTGATGGGTCCTAGGCCCATCTCTTGTCTTTCCCTTTCTATGGCTAGGATCTGTCTTTCCAAAGCCAATCTTTTGGCCATCCTGGCTAACTGGATGTCCTCTTCACTGGAGTTATCCTCAGTGATTTCAGAGTTGTTGGTCCCTCCTGTGAGGGAACCTGCATCTCTGACTATTATTTGTGGAGTCAGGGCTTGAGAAGCCCTGTTCTCCCTAAGTGGGACTGGAGGGGGGGAATTTCCCTCCAAGTCACTATCTTCATCCTCTGTGTTGCCATCCTCAGAGGGGTTGGCTTTTTCAAACTCTGCCAAAAGCTCCTGGAGCTGTACTTTGGTAGGTTTGGAGCCCATTGTTATTTTCTTTAGTTTACAGAGTGACCTTAGCTCTCTCATCTGTAGATGGAGGTAAGGTGTGGTGTCGAGTTCCACCACATTCACATCTGTGCTAGACATTATGCTTCTAAAAGTTGGAATACTTTTTAAGAAACTAAAACTGGTTCTAGAATCTAATTCAAACTTTTAAACTCTAAAAGGAAATGCTAACAGGGACTAACACAAGGCCCTAGCAGGACTTTTAAGAATTTAGAAAACTTTTCAAATTGCAAAAATCAATTTCTAATGACAATTTTGGAATTTGTCGTGTGATCAGGTATTGGCTGAGTAGTCCAGCAAATGCAAAGTCTTGTACCCCACCGCTGATCCACCAATGTAGGAAGTTGGCTCTGTATGTGCTATTTCAAAGTAAGGAATAGCATGCACAGAGTCCAAGGGTTCCCCTTAGAGGTAAAATAGTGGTAAAAAGAGATAATACTAATGCTCTATTTTGTGGTAGTGTGGTCGAGCAGTAGGCTTATCCAAGGAGTAGTGTTAAGCATTTGTTGTACATACACATAGACAATAAATGAGGTACACACACTCAGAGACAAATCCAGCCAATAGGTTTTGTTATAGAAAAATATCTTTTCTTAGTTTATTTTAAGAACCACAGGTTCAAATTTAACATGTAATATCTTGTTTGAAAGGTATTGCAGGTAAGTACATTAGGAACTTTGAATCATTTCAATTGCATGTATACTTTTCAAGTTATTCACAAATAGCTATTTTAAAAGTGGACACAGTGCAATTTTCACAGTTCCTGGGGGAGGTAAGTTTTTGTTAGTTTTACCAGGTAAGTAAGACGCTTACAGGGTTCAGTTCTTGGTCCAAGGTAGCCCACCGTTGGGGGTTCAGAGCAACCCCAAAGTTACCACACCAGCAGCTCAGGGCCGGTCAGGTGCAGAGTTCAAAGTGGTGCCCAAAACGCATAGGCTCCAATGGAGAGAAGGGGGTGCCCCGGTTCCAGTCTGCCAGCAGGTAAGTACCCGCGTCTTCGGGGGGCAGACCAGGGGGGTTTTGTAGGGCACCGGGGGGGACACAAGCCCACACAGAAATTTCACCCTCAGCGGTGCGGGGGCGGCCGGGTGCAGGGTTAGAACAAGCGTCGGGTTCGCAATGGAAGTCAATGAGAGATCAAGGGATCTCTTCAGCGCTGCAGGCAGGCAAGGGGAGGCTTCCTCGGGGAAACCTCCACTTGGGCAAGGGAGAGGGACTCCTGGGGGTCACTTCTGCAGTGAAAGTCCGGTCCTTCAGGTCCTGGGGGCTGCGGGTGCAGGGTCTTTTCCAGGCGTCGGGACTTAGGTTTCAGAGAGTCGCGGTCAGGGGAAGCCTCGGGATTCCCTCTGCAGGCGGCGCTGTGTGGGCTCAGGGGGGACAGGTTTTGGTACTCACAGTCGTAGAGTAGTCCGGGGGTCCTCCCTGAGGTGTTGGTTCTCCACCAGCCGAGTCGGGGTCGCCGGGTGCAGTGTTGCAAGTCTCACGCTTCTTGCGGGGAGATTGCAGGGTTCTTTAAAGCTGCTCCTTTGGATAAAGTTGCAGTCTTTTTGGAGCAGGTCCGCTGTCCTCAGGAGTTTCTTGTCGTCGTCGAAGCAGGGCAGTCCTCAGAGGATTCAGAGGTCGCTGGTCCCTTTGGAAGGCGTCGCTGGAGCAGAGTTCTTTGGAAGGCAGGAGACAGGCCGGTGAGTTTCTGGAGCCAAGGCAGTTGTTGTCTTCTGGTCTTCCTCTGCAGGGGTTTTCAGCTAGGCAGTCCTTCTTCTTGTTGTTGCAGGAATCTAATTTTCTAGGGTTCAGGGTAGCCCTTAAATACTACATTTAAGGGTGTGTTTAGGTCTGGGGGGTTAGTAGCCAATGGCTACTAGCCCTGAGGGTGGGTACACCCTCTTTGTGCCTCCTCCCAAGGGGAGGGGGTCACAATCCTAACCCTATTGGGGGAATCCTCCATCTGCAAGATGGAGGATTTCTAAAAGTTAGAGTCACCTCAGCTCAGGACACCTTAGGGGCTGTCCTCACTGGCCAGTGACTCCTCCTTGTTGCTTTCTTTGTTCCCTCCAGCCTTGCCGCCAAAAGTGGGGGCCGTGGCCGGAGGGGGTGGGGAACTCCACTAAGCTGAAGTGCCCTGCTGGGCTGTGACAAAGGGGTGAGCCTTTGAGGCTCACCGCCAGGTGTTACAGCTCCTGCCTGGGGGAGGTGTTAGCATCTCCACCCAGTGCAGGCTTTGTTACTGGCCTCAGAGTGACAAAGGCACTCTCCCCATGGGGCCAGCAACATGTCTCTAGTGTGGCAGGCTGCTGGAACTAGTCAGCCTACACAGACAGTCGGTTAAGTTTCAGGGGGCACTTCTAAGGTGCCCTCTGGGGTGTATTTTGCAATAAAATGTACACTGGCATCAGTGTGCATTTATTGTGCTGAGAAGTTTGATACCAAACTTCCCAGTTTTCAGTGTAGCCATTATGGTGCTGTGGAGTTCGTGTTTGACAAACTCCCAGGCCATATACTCTTATGGCTACCCTGCACTTACAATGTCTAAGGTTTTGTTTAGACACTGTAGGGGTACCATGCTCATGCACTGGTACCCTCACCTATGGTATAGTGCACCCTGCCTTAGGGCTGTAAGGCCTGCTAGAGGGGTGGCTGACCTATACTTGCATAGGCAGTGAGAGGCTGGCATGGCACCCTGAGGGGAGTGCCATGTCGACTTACTCGTTTTGTTCTCACTAGCACACACAAGCTGGCAAGCAGTGTGTCTGTGCTGAGTGAGAGGTCTCCAGGGTGGCATAAGACATGCTGCAGCCCTTAGAGACCTTCCTTGGCATCAGGGCCCTTGGTACTAGAAGTACCAGTTACAAGGGACTTATCTGGATGCCAGGGTCTGCCAATTGTGGATACAAAAGTACAGGTTAGGGAAAGAACACTGGTGCTGGGGCCTGGTTAGCAGGCCTCAGCACACTTTCAATTGTAAACATAGCATCAGCAAAGGCAAAAAGTCAGGGGGCAACCATGCCAAGGAGGCATTTCCTTACAGTCATCTACCAACTTTCCACACAATCTTCTCACTAACTCCAAAAGTGGGCGGACAACCAGGGGGGTCAATAATGGAATCCCTACCAGTGTAGGCCTGAAAAATATACACATATCCTGTACTACTTTCAAACAGCATATACATTTTAATTCCATACCATGCCCTCTTGCTAGGAATGTATTGCTTAAGAATCAAACGCCCCTTGAACGGGACCTAAGACTCGACCACACTTATTTTTTTGCCTGAAACATACACCTCTGAAAACCGATCTACAAAATGATCTAGGAGAGGCCTAATCTTAAAAAGACGGTCACAATCAAGGTGATCTTGTGGCAAGGCTAAAGCATTGTCAACTAAATGCAGCATCCAAAGAAGAAGCAAATACCGATTACGAGCTATGGTTGCAGGAAATATAGCCGTTGCCATCAAGCGACTAGTAGGCCAATAAGAAGACAGTGACGGCTTCCTAATCAACCCCATCAAAACAGTCAAACCGAGGAACTTTTTCAACTCTTCCAGATTTGTGGGAATCCACTGGGCAGCTCTAGACTGAGGCCTAAGTCTGGCAGCGTTGTCCCTCAAATACTGCTCCACATACAAATGAGTCTGCTCAACAATCTCTTCCAAAAATACATCGTCCATAAACAACTCAAAGAAATTGACAGGCAAAAAGTTTTCCGTATTCACTCTACACCCTGGGAGACCAGTAAAGGCAGGCAACTGTGGCTGCTCCATGTTTGTGGCAACCCAGGTATCAGGTCTTCCAATGGGAAACGTTTCAGCCCCAGGCTGCTGCACTATCCTCCTCTAAAACAGGCCCTTCTTCTGCCCTGAGAGTGGCTTCTTCATTAAAAGATTCCCTTCAGACAGAAAACTCACTGCCAGAATCTCCCACTTCCTCCTCTGCCTCAGATGCAGAGTCAGTCTCATGATCATGGTCAGAAGACGACTCAAAAAGCATGCCAACAACCTGCTGAGCAGTCACTCTGCGGCTAGCCATGATCCGTTCTAAGAAGTGTAACTTGACAAATGCGCCAAGAACAACCAGCACTGTCTAAAATAAGTAATATACAAAGTGTGGCTTTATCACAAAGTTTTATGTACTCAAAAACCTATATCACTCACTTGTCTGGAAAAGCTAGACTTACCAGCAACTACTCTGCACAGACCCAGCAATCACCAATGATATCCCACTAAAAAGAAAGAAGAAAACCAAATTAGACATAAGACAACACAAATATCATTGCGCACAAATCTAAGGACAATTTCACACACAACCCTGCATTTAGTACACCACCTACAAACATGTCATTCATGCATGGCAACAATACTCCTTTGGAGTAAAATGTTTTTACTTACCTAAAACATGAAACTAAGCAAACCACAGGTCACCCACTGCCAAAACCGCAAGCAAAGGAAGCAAAAGCTTTGAACTAGAACAAAAAGGAGACATAAACTGTTATAATCACAAATGCAAATACTTCGTCAGTTGACAAACACCCCGCCACCAAGCATTTAGACATTTTCCCTGGTGCCTAAGTGGATGGGCCTAAATAAATAGGCTGATCTGCCCCCAAGGGTGGCAGAACTGCCCAACAGTGCTTTTCCCCTTTGAGGGGGCGACCCTTGCCAAAAGAGGTGCCCCCCAACACAAAAAAACAAAGGAAACAAAAAAAAATCCCTGGCATCTTGGTGGCTTCTGCCCCCCTTGGAGTCAGATGGGCCTAAAATTAAAATAGGCTGATCTGCCCCCAAGGGAGGTGGAAATGGTGTAAATAATATTGATCCCCCCCCTTGGGGAGCGACCCTTGCCCAAGGGGCCACCCCTCCACACAAAGCACGCACACACACACAAAAGATCCCTGGCGCTTAGTGGGTTCTGCCCCTCTTGGGGGCAGATGTGCCTAAAAACATAGGCCTAACTACCCCCAAGGAGGGCAGAACTGCCCAACAGTTGTCAAAAGGGGCACCCCTAACACAACAAAAAAAGAATCCCTGATGTCGTTGTGGCTTCTTCCCCTTTTGGGGGGAGATGGGCCTAAGAAAAAAATAGGCTGATCTTCCCCCATGGGGGGGAAGAAATGACATAAAACATATTGCCCCATTTGGGGGGGCGACCCTTGCCCAAGGGACCACCACCCCACACAAAGCACACACACAAACACACACACTCAAGATCCCTTGCGCTAAGTGGATTGCCCCCAAGGGGGGCAGAACTGCCCAACATTGCTTTACCCCCTTTGGCGGGGCGACCCTTTCCCACAGAAAAAAACAAAAGCAAAACATCCCTGGGGTCGCTGTGGCTTCTGCCCCCCTTGGGGGCAGATTGTCCTAAAATAAATGGTGCAAAACATATTGCCCCCCTAAGGAGAGTAACCCTTACCCAAGGGGCCGCTCCCCGCAACATAAAACAAACAAACCACAATATGAACAAAAGCCCCTGGTGTCTAGTGGGTACTTCTGCTGCCCGATCGCATCGCTATTGGGCAGCAGAAATGCTGAAAGAGACATCGAGGGAAAGGAAAACCCTTTCCTTTCCTCCGATGCCTCTTTTAGAGGAATCCCCCACCTGCCGGAGGAGAAACATACCTCCTCTTTCCTTGACGCGCTGGAAGAAAATGGCTTCCAGCGTGTCTTTTGGCCTCTCATGACGACAGCGGGCGATTGCGCGCTGACGTCATTTGATGTGTGGGGGTGGAAGAGGAAGCGATTCCCCTTCCATCCCTGCCCCTTAGGCTAGCGCTCCCCCCATGAGTGAGGTGCAGGACGAGCTGGTCTCATCCTCGGCACACGGTGACCGTGGCCGAGACTAGCTCGTCAACGTCACCCGAGGGGTTAAAAAAGAAAGTATAGAAAAAGTAATGATTTAAGTTTACATCCACTCCATTTGAATACTGTGTGTACCTCAACTGCCACATTGATCAAGTACAATTACCCAACTTCAGGCCTCTTTTCTGCTTGTTGTCTGGAAGTCATATATTCTTCTGTTTGATCCCAAAAGTCTTACTTCATGCTAGTATGACAACAGCTTTTTAGGCCATATTCCACAATCATGGCCCTGTAGAAAATTTTAAAAATCCTGCTCCTCGTTGAGCCAGATTGGCATTATGGTTTCCAACAATTCTACCCACCCACACTCACATTTTAATATTAACAGTCCCATGTTGTCACCCCTTCAGCTGATTTGGAACCTTCTTTGCACATTTGATAATTCAACTGCACTACTGTATGATAATGTCCAATTACATTTCTCACCAAACTACTTCTAATGTATTTGTCATGGATTGTTGATTTATGTTCATTGATGCGTATCTTTATTTTTCAAAAATGTTGCTCAATCCAGAGCTTATAACATTGACATAAAACTTCATAAATAACATTTGTTGAGTGACATGTAGTATAGTTTCATAACTGTATGTCATTGCCAGTACATGGAAGTTGAAGTACCACATTTTTTATAACTTCATTATAATTTCCACACCCAAGATATAGGTATGTCCTGGTTCTTACAATTGAAGTTATTGCTGCTGATGTTTACTGAGGTCCGCTTATTCAAAAATATACCTAATTTTGAGTTTGACTGTGTACACTGTTATTGGTTTCATAGAATGTGTTGGGGGCAATGTATTATAATTTGCAGGCATGTTCCAATGTTTACTGATGATCTTTGTAGTATGATGAGCTTGTTCAGAATGTGGTAGAATACATCTCAGTCTGTCTTTGGTATCCTTGTTGTGTATGCATTGAAATTGCTCTGCTGTGGTTAAATTGCTGATGTGGGTTTCTGCTTCTGACAAATGTCATTGGTGGATTCATTTTCCAACAACTTTTCTTGCTGGTGTTGTTTGAAAAACAGTTCTTGTCTTTCAATAGCATGTTTGTTATTGTCAGCAGTTGGCTATATAGAAAATTGTCTTCAAGTGGTCTCCCATGACATCTATTGGCTAACAGTAAACTGTTCATATGTTTTACTTTAACATGAAAGTCTGTTAGCAATTGATTGGCTTTAGGACATATTATTGTATTCAAAAACAGAGACCTGAAGGCCTCCCTTTTTCAACCTTTATTTCACTGAGACCATGGCAGCTACTAACTATTGTCCAAATATTTGTAATATATCGACAGCTGTAGTCCATATTTTCAAAGTATTACTATTATAGTGCACACCGTGGTGTTTCAGAGTGGGTTCTGCTCAACATGTTATATTAAAAAATATGCATGCATATGTTTGTATATGTAGACACAATATTGCTGCCCATTGCAGTCCTGATGATCTTCAGTAGAACTCTTAGGAAACTGGAAGGAATTATAATACACAAACTAGACGGTTAAGTTTCAAAAGAAAATATGCTAGAGTTTGTATCTTGGGATACAGTTGTTTCTTTCTTTCCACTGTAGTCCTTCTCTATATATGGGAATACTTCAAGTAGGTTTACTACGTCACAGGTAAATAAGATGCATTGTTCCATAATAGTAGTACAGCTAATTTTCTTCAGAAGATAACACCTGTCCTTAATTTTTGACAGAATATTCTGCACATAATGTTCAAGATGATGCTCTACATGGCTTAACAATGGATCAAACACATATATGTTACAGGATAGTATCTAAGTGAAGGTTCAGAGCAGTTTTTGTCAATTTTTGGACATTAAAGTACTAAAACAGAATTTTTGGAAATTCATTAGTCAACTACTGTACTGTTTTCTCAGATAGAGATATTCTCATTTGGGTTAACCTTTTAAGCTTCTTAGACATAACTTTAGTGAAGGAGTTTGGTGAGTTAGCAAGTTCATCCCACTCAAAAAGCTTTTGGACCTTCATCTCCTTCAGAGTAAGGGTGTGTAAATTGTACACAGATTTTCTCCTATGTAGTTTAATTTTTATTTTGAGAAAAGTATGCAAGATTAAGCAAAAAAAAACAGTATTGTGTGTTGACTTTTAGTGCAAAACGAGTCTTTGCATCCATTATGGGCAAAAGAAAGTATTTAGTGTTAAAAAGTGCTAAATCTCACGTTATGCAAACAGCAGCTGTTTGCATTCTGTTCATTCACACTGTTACTAACCCACTTTACTAGGATTTGTTGCCAATTGTGGTCTAATTATGTGACCTCACCTAATTGTGTAATTTTTAATATTTTGCATAACGGGCATAACGAGATTACACCAGTGTGACAAACTTTTCACCGGGCTTACATCAGAGCTCCTTCTGGTATGCACTTCGGTCTGTATGGGATGAATACTCAGAAAATTGCATATATTATCATGTAACCCACCACATTCGTACTCTCCACTAATCTCCTGTGACAAAGAGGATCACCTGTAAATCATTGCATTTGACTCACATAACTTATAACGGAGTATTCTGTTGCGTTATACCTATCCTGGTCATCTATTTGAGACCTGGGAAAAGGTAGTGGTCACTCGGAGCATCAGCTCCTAGGAGAAAGTGCCCTCATCCACCCAAAGGTGGCATGCTTCATCATAGGGCCTGCTCCTTGTTGGGCTGGCGCTGCAATGCCCAAAGGGTCTCATGAGGGGGCACTTTGCCAGTGATCTTTTCTTCGGATAGCTTTGAGTTGGCTGGGCATGACAGTGTGTCCCAGGCAGTAAGAGAAGATTGGAAAACATGTGGAATAAAATTGACTATAGATCTTGTGTGATCCGTTTCAATAAAAACCAAGATCTATGGCAAGTTAAAAACAAATCAAGAAACTCAGAGACATGATGATCCTGATTTCTACTCAGAGTTTCAGGCCATGGTATATTGAGTTATGTGGCATCAAGTATATTCATATTGATTCTAGTTTTTGGTCGATGTTTCATGCCTTAATATGTTGATTCATATAAACGTAGCCTCATATCCTTTCCCAAAAGACAAAGTAAATTAGTGGGAAAAGGTGAAAGAGCATTTTCACACATAACTCCAAGATTGTGTAACCCCTTCTAGGACCTTGCAGAATAAATGTGATTTGAACAGACTCTGCAAGCACCTTCAGACAATCTGTTTTCAGGCTGAGATATCTTTACTATGCTGTCTGCACCACAAAACCATTAGGTGTCTGACAGGCAGAGAAATTGGAATGTTCTGATGGTCTCCTTGTGCCAGTTTGTGGTTTTTAAAGTCATAAATGATTTGGTATGATTTATTTATTTTTATATTTTGTAGCAAGGCACAGTTTGGACATACTCTTGAGGTAAATATATTCTATTTTCTGCCCATATGGGTGTATCCATGGCGTATACACTTTGCAATGAAAAACTGTATTGATTAATCTACTTACCGGTAATCTTAATTGTTAATTGCGCTGGTATATCCTCATACAGGAAGTAGCTGTAAGAGGAAATGGGTTGAGGCGGTAATGATTCACTTAGTTACCAGTAATTTTCATTACTCTGAGTACCCTTTTTCTTGTACTAATACTTACTATGTGATGTGTCTAATCACTACTCAGGCACCTTGTGACCTAGCTGGAGCCAATCCAAAAACAAAAAATCAAGACACTCCATTTGCGCCCCCACCATGCCTCTCCTATCAGTGTGGCAATAAATAGGGCCAGAGCCCACAACACTTCCTCTATATTACCAAGCTATGTGAAGGGAGTCCAGGTTTTGAATGGGAACTGGTAGGGACGATTGTCAGTATTGGTATTTGGACTAATGAAGATTACCAGTGAGTAATTGAATCATTATCTCATGAACCCATTTTCTCTTACAGCTACTAACTATGTGAGGATATGCCAGAGCAATTAACGCAACCTGAATCCCTGACACATTCATGACATTCATAATAACAATTTCCAAATAATGCAAACAAAATTATTTAATACAAACTTAGGTGACCTACGTATCAAGGGTATAGCGGCTGGCAATATTCTGTAAACCTCAAATACAGATTCAGCCAGCATCAAAATTGAAATTTTGCAGCACCAAAATGAAAATTTTGTGGCACAAAGTTTCATATTTTGAGACAATTTTGAATTATTTTCTTTTACCACTGTTTCTTGGTTCATCATAGTTTAAATCCCCCAAAACCTCGCTGTCTCCTGCCATTAACATGACCAGCCATTACCCTTCTCTGATATTGTCTTCCTCTGCCACCACCTCCACCCATCACCTTTCTTTTTTGCCATAACTGTTATGTCACCATCTGCCTCCTCTGCCATGAACCTCCCCTCCCACAGTGCTTTCTGTCACAGGCTGGGTACTCCTAACACTATAAACAGATGTCGCTATTTTCCAGTGTATTTTAAATGACTGACCAACTTGCTGTACACACAGATATCTGAAGTGATTGTGTTAAAAGGCTGACCTTTCCCAAAGAACAAAATATTTCCACAGATAAGTTTACCTTGTATTTTTTCACTTATAATACACAGTTAGATACATATACAAGGCCAACAAATTAATTATAGAATATATTGTTATTTTGAGCTATGTGTATGGTTCTGCTCCCACACTTACTGACCCTTCTCCCATTGTTCTAAGGATCTGTCATACCTTTTTTACGTACTTTCACCACTGCTCCCAAGATGGTGCAATGCGCATGACTGAAAAATAGACACGTTTAATTTATCTTTGCTGGGACTCATTGAGGTATGCTGCAGACAGGTTCGAGTCCTCCTGACAAAACTTAGAAGAGAGGAGGAGGGAGGAAGTTCACGTCTTGCTGTCAGGCCTGGACAGTTACCTGCAGCCGTGCTAGGAAGCAAAAGCATAGACATTGCTCATGGCATCCTGCTGCTACTAGGACCTGTAACAAAACTGCTCTTGTATGTTTTACTGTGCCGTCAGCCATTCATCAATGAAGAAAGGTACAACTGTAAAAAAAAGGAACACCGTTAAGATTTCTTTTTAGCAGCCAGAGTGACCAACATAAATAAATGACTTAGTGGGAAAATAGCGATTTGTGAAATCCCTAAAAGCTGGAGGCCCTGGCAAGTGCCAGTTTTGAATATATCCAAAAGAGAAGCCTCGCAAACATCACCACTGGAAACAGCCATACCGCGAGTGGATTTACACTGTACTTTACCTGATAAGGCTGTTTCCTGAGAAGCATAAGCAATAAAAATTAGTGTTCACACGCATCAATTAACGTTTGAGTGGGGGTCTTATGCTCATGACAAAAACCACAAACATTTAAAAGCAAGTTCCGACATTGCCTATAGTCTTGTGACCTGGACAAGTAAATCTTTACAGCCCTTAATACACCCCATGTATGAAAGTTTTCTTCTTCAACAGCTGTAGGTGCTGGAAAAAAAGGTTAAAATTATTCCCTGCTCCCAAAGAAAGAGAGTTAATATCTAAGGATAAAACCATGGTCCTAACTTATGAACCAATCTATCAAAAGAAAAGTCTTAGATAAGGGGACTTAATGGACACTGGACCCAGTTCTCCTAGTCTACTGGCTGATTCTATGGCCACCAAAACATACTTTCAATGATAAATGTTTCAAGTCTACCTACTTCAGTGGTTCAAATGGATGAGATTTTAAAACCTTGAGAATTACTGAAGATCCCAAGAAGGGGCAGCTACTTTGAAATTTGGTTTTATTAAAGAAAAGCCCTTCAGTAGCCTTTCACCAAAGACATTCAACTCCAGAATGCTCCAATTTGCTCTAACTGCCCATTTTCTGTCCTTTGTACTTTCAGTGCCTTTAGGATAGCAAGAGCTAGATCTTTGTCAAAACCATCTTGCAAAAATCGAAGGATCCATCTAGAAGCACAATCAGTAGGTTTTGAAGATTTTTTCATACATCATTTAGAGACAGATGAGCAATGATGGTCATAGGATTTTCTAGTGGATAACCTCCTTGATTACTGAACTGACTAAACCACAGGTGAAGAGAGCACCAGTTTTTTGAACCGCTGCACTCAACAGCTGTGCCATCAATCACACTCTCTTGCATGTAGACAGAGGAAGAAGAGGACACAGATCTATCAGCATCACCCATTCCGCTGCCCTCAACATAAATTTCAATAAAGGCCAAAATGGGGCTATAAGAATAAGGCCTACCTCCACCTTCCTCAACCTGACTAAAGTTTGGATATGAAGGGAAAAGAATGGAAGATGTGCAACAGAACTGAAGGCCATAGACATGTCAGTGTATATATCCCCCAGCAACCCTGCTCTAAAAACTTGGATAGAAATGTTGGAACAAAAGTATCCTCTGCACTAACGAAATGATCTAGCTGAAGAATACCAAATCTTTGGCATATCTGTTTGAAAGTACAAGGAGCAAGACAACAGTTGTGGGAAGATGGGAATACCCTGCTTAAAGTGACCACCAGGGTATTGTGCTTCCCCAGAATGTAGGTCACTGTCAGAGACAATAGATGAATTTCCACTGAGCTAACTGTTTGGCAGGTGAGATCTGCTAGATCATGGGATCCAATGGCTGTTTGTTGAAGTAGGATTTTAAGACTGTGTTGTCTGTTCTCCCTACATCAATCTGATTCAGCAGAAAGTAGGAATAATGAAGAAGAGCACAAAAACTGCTTTCATCTCTTTCCAATTTGAGGAGTGAGCCTAAAGTGACCCCTACTCAATCTGATTGCATCTATGGTTAAGATGCATGGAGGCGGCATAGTTAAAGGGACTCCTTTAGGTAGATGTGTGGGATCTAGCCACCTCTGCATTTTCCCAAATGTTGATTGTGACAGGCACCATTTGTTCCAAGCTGTGTCTTGCTGAATTCCAGTGCATTCGTAGATGACTGACTGGAGGTCCTAGGTGAAGTGAAGCCCAGGATACCACAAATACACATGATGCCTGCAGAAAGAAACAGGCATTGGCAAAGTCAATTGGTCTCACCTAAGGGACAGCTGCAGTGATTATAATCATTTGTTCATTTCATTCTATATCCCAATTCAAATCATACTGATTGATATATTCATCAGTGCCCCATGACACTACAAGCAGGGAAGAATGATCATTCCATAATGTTGTAAGATATCACTATGAGAGATTGACAACAGAGGATTGAAAAGGAGGCCCTGGAGGGCACCAAATAGGCAGTGCTTATGGGGAGACATGGTCCTGAAAAGGATATGTGTTTGAACTTTCCAAAAGTATAATTTCCAAAATAGTAATATAAAATCCAACATCACCATTAAGTTGGATTTTAAATTACTGTTAAACTGAGTCCTTGTATCATTTTACTGGCTACTCCCACACCGAATTTAGCACTTATTAAAAGTAATGGTGTAAACTAGTGTAAACCTATGAAAGCGCCAGCCATGCTACAGTAAAAAACAACTTTGTAGAGTGTTCACTGCCATGACATGCAAAAAATAAATTATGCATGTCCTACTTTTTAAATATGATGCAGCCTGTCCCAGGGACGCTTAAAGCCTACTTTAGAGGAATGCTTCTAAGCATTAAAAAAGAAGGTTGAGGCCTAAAAAAATGTTTGTTTTGCCAGGATGAAATGGCAATTTCAAACTGCACACCCAGGCTACATTGGCAGGCCCATAGACGTGTTTTAGAGTACTACTTTGGTAGATGGCACAATGATTGCTGCAGTCCATTACTATTTTTAATTTGCAGGCCCTGGGTACATGTAGTACCATATACAATAGACCAATAAGTAAATTATAAGTGCCAATTAGGTATATGCCAATGTTTACATTGTTTAGAAGGGATAGCACAAGCACTTTACCTCTGGTTAGCAGGCAAGAATAAAATGCGCAAAGCACTTGAGGGTATTTCCAACCTCCTTTCTAACACTTTATCCCCTGTGCCTTTAGTGAGGTGATATTATTGGCCAGCATCTCTACTCTAGAAATTGTTCCAGCACCACTGAAAAGTATGTCTGAAAACCTATGCCTGACAGAGGTTTTCAGACCTACTTCTGCAAAGATTGTGAATAAGGAAAAGAAAACTGCCAATATGCTCAGTAGGAGGTGTAAGCCTCCTCCAGCATATTTCTGGCTTTTTTTATGAATAGGGCCCATTTTATGCTAGAATAAGTACCTTCTTCCTTGCTCTGCAGACATGTATAGCGTACATGATGCATGTGATCCATGTGCTTTCTGGCTGACCTGTACCTAGTCTAAAACATGCCTGTGCCCAACAGGAATGCATTATTTTCTTATGCTGGTTGGCTTATTGTTGGGGAAGACACCATTTACCACATAGCGTATCATTTCTGTGACGCATTGGTAATTTTCCACTGAATGCCACATTTCAGCCTGTCTCTAAAACAGCAGTTTACAATTTAGCTCCTCAGCTACGGTGAGCGTTTTTAAACACACACGTCTACAACAATCACATTATGTCAGCAGTGAAGCCATAATAACAGAAGTGTTGGACTTTTCGTGTCAGGTGATGGGAAACATCATAACGTGAAAGTGACCCAAATCCTACTCTCTTAAAATAGAAAGGATGAGTAATGACTCTGTCGCTTAATGTGTTATGCACAGCATTTCAGGACAGGGCATTAGCATTTTATGCACGTGGAGAAGTCTTTCTCATTTATCAAGTGTCAAGGTGTTTTCATTAGCTTCCAACATGCTAAAATACCATACACTGATGATGCTGAGTCCATAAACTGGTAAGAATTCCTTCAGTATCAGCCAGCATCCGTTTTGCACTTTTTGTACAGTATCAGGGCTGGATTACATGCATGGTGACTGTCACTTTTTATTTTGTGAAAAACAGAAAAGTGCAGAAATCCACAGATTTTCTTAAGCAGCACTGCTAAATGGCCTTTGTTAACCCCTTCGCTGCAAGGCCTTTTCCCCCTCCAGTGCCAGGCCTTTTTTTGGCTATTTGGGGCAGTTCGCGCTTAGGGCCTCATAACTTTTTGTCCACATAAGCTAGCCTAGCCAAATTTGCATCCTTTTTTTCCAACATCCTAGGGATTCTAGAGGTACCCAGACTTTGTGGGTTCCCCTGAAGGAGGCCAAGAAATGAGCCAAAATACAGTGATTTTTTTTGTTTTTTTAAATGGGAAAAAAGGGGCTGCAGAAGAAGGCTTGTGTTTTTTTTCCTGAAAATAGCATCAACAAAGGGTTTGCGGTGCTAAAATCACCAGCTTCCCAGCTTTCAGGAACAGGCAGACTGAATCAGAAAACCCAATTTTTCAACACAATTTTGGCATTTTACTGGGACATACCCCATTTTTAGGATTTTTTGTGCTTTCAGCCTCCTTCCAGTCAGTGACAGAATGAGCGTGAAACCAATGCTGGATCCCAGAAACCTAAACATTTCTGAAAAGTAGATAAAATTCTGAATTCAGCAAGTGGTAATTTGTGTAGATCCTACTAGGGGTTCCTACAGAAAATAACTGAAAAAAAAAAAATAAGAAATTGAGGTGAAAAATACAGCAATTTTTCTCTACGTTTTACTCTGTAACTTTTTCCTGCAATGTCAGATCTTTGAAAGCAATATACCGTTACGTCTGCTGGACTCTTCTGGTTGAGGGGATATATAGGGCTTGTAAGTTCATCAAGATCCCTAGAGACCCAGAGCCAATAAATGAGCTACACCCTGCAGTGGGTTTTCATTCTATACCAGGTATACAGCAATTAATTTGCTGAAATATAAAGAGTGAAAATTAGCTATCAAGAAAACCTTTGTATTTCCAAAACGGGCACAAGATAAGGTGTTGAGGAGCAGTGGTTATTTGCACATCTCTGAATTCCGGGGTGCCCATACTAGCATGTGAATTAGAGGGCATTTCTCAAATAGACGTCTTTTTTACACACTCTCTTATATTTGGAAGGAGAAAGACAAGGGGCAATAACACTTGTTTTGCTATTCTATGTTCCCCCAAGTCCTCACATTTCGGTGACAGAAAGTTCTGGAATCTGAGAGGAGCCACAAATTTCAAACCAGCGTTCCCCCAAGTCTCCCGATAAAAATGATACCTCACTTGTGTGGGTAGGCCTAGCGCCCGTAACAGGAAATGCCCCAAAACACAACGTGGACACATCACATTTTTTGACAGAAAACAGAGTTGTTTTTTTTGCAAAGTGCCTACCTGTAGATTTCGGCCTCTAGCTCAGCCGGCACCTGGGGAAACCTACCAAACCTGTGCATTTTTAAAAACTAGAGACCTAGGGGAATCCAAGATGGGGTGACTTGTGGGGCTCTGACCAGGTTCTGTTACCCAGAATCCTTTGCAAACCTCAAAATGTAACTAAAAAAACACATTTTCCTCACATTTCGGTGACAGAAAGTTCTGTCATCTGAGAGGACCCACAAATTTCCTCCCACCCAGCCTTCCCCCAAGTCTCCCGATAAAAATGATACCTCACTTGTGTGGATAGGCCTAGCGCCCGTAACAGGAAATGCCCCAAAACACAACGTGGACACATCACATTTTTTGACAGAAAACAGAGGTGTTTTTTTGCAAAGTGCCTACCTGTAGATTTTGGTCTCTAGCTCAGCCGGCACCTGGGCAAACCTACCAAACCTGTGCATTTTTGAAAACTAGAGACCTAGAGGAATCCAAGATGGGGTGACTTGTGGGGCTCTGACCAGGTTCTGTTACCCAGAATCCTTTGCAAACCTCAAACTTTGGCTAAAAAAACACGTTTTCCTCACATTTTGGTGACAGAAAGTTCTGGAATCTGAGAATGCCACAAATTTCCTTCCACCCAGCGTTCCCCCAAGTCTCCCGATAAAAATTATACCTCACTTGTGTGGGTAGGCCTAGCGCCCGTAACAGGAAATGCCCCAAAACACAACGTGGACACATCACATTTTTTGACAGAAAACAGAGGTGTTTTTTTGCAAAGTGCCTACCTGTAGAATTTGGCCTCTAGCTCAGCCGGCACCTAGGGAAACCTACCAAACCTGTGCAGTTTTGAAAACTAGAGACCTGGGGAATCCAAGATGGGGTGACTTGTGGGGCTCTGACCAGGTTCTGTTACCCAGAATCCTTTCCAAACCTCAAAATGTGGCTAAAAAAGACAAATTTTCCTCACATTTCGGTGACAGAAAGTTCTGGAATCTGAGAGGAGCCACAAATTTGCTTCCACGCAGCGTTCCCCCAAGTCTCCCGATAAAAATGATACCTTACTTGTGTGGGTAGGCCTAGCGCCCGGCACAGGAAATGCCCCAAAACACAACGTGGACACATCACAATTATTTGACAGAAAACAGAGGTGTTTTTTGCAAAGTGCCTACCTGTAGATTTTGGCCTCTAGCTCAGCCGGCACCTAGGGAATCCTACCAAACCTGTGCATTTTTGAAAACTAGAGACCTGGGGAATCCAAGATGGGGTGACTTGTGGGGCTCTGACCAGGTTCTGTTACCCAGAATCCTTTACAAACCTCACAATTTGGCTAAAAAACACATTTTCCTCACATTTCGGTGACAGAAAGTTCTGGAATCCTAGAAAAGCCACAAATTTCCTTCCACCCAGCGCTCCCCCAAGTCTCCCGATAAAAATGATACCTCACTTGTGTGGGTAGGCCTAGCGCCCACGAAAGGAAATGGCCCAAAACACAACATGGACACATCACATTTTTTCACAGAAAACAGAGGTGTTTTTTGCAAAGTGCCTACCTGTGGATTTTGGCCTCTAGCTCAGCCGGCACCTAGGGAATCCTACCAAACCTGTGCATTTTTGAAAACTAGAGACCTAGGGGAATCCAAGATGGGGTGACTTGTGGGGCTCTGATCAGGTTCTGTTACCCAGAATCCTTTGCAAACCTCAAACTTTGGCTAAAAAAAACACGTTTTCCTCACATTTCGGTGACAGAAAGTTCTGGAATCTGAGAATGCCACAAATTTCCTTCCACCCAGCGTTCCCCCAAGTCTCCCGATAAAAATGATACCTCACTTGTGTGGGTAGGCCTAGCGCCCACGAAAGGAAATGGCCCAAAACACAACATGGACACATCACATTTTTTCACAGAAAACAGAGGTGTTTTTTGCAAAGTGCCTACCTGTGGATTTTGGCCTCTAGCTCAGCCGGCGCCAAGGGGGGCAGAAATGGCCTAAAATAAATCCTCCCCCCCACCCCCCCAAGCCTCCCCCCTTGCCTAATGGGTCGCTCCCCATCTCCAAAAAAACAAACAAACAAAAAAAAACACACAAAAAAAAAATTGCCCTGGCGCCTAGAGGTTTCTGCCCCCCCTGGGGGCAGATCGGCCTAATAACAATAGGGCGATCTGCCCCCAGGGGGGGCAGAAATGGCCTAAAATAAATTTTCCCCCCCAACCCACCCCCGGGAGCGACCCTTGCCTACGGGGTCGCTCCCTTATGCCAATATCTAAAAATACACAAAATCTCTGGTGTCTAGTGGGCATTTCAAAAGCCGGATTGCTTTGCAATCCGGCTTTTGAAACGCTCAAAGAGACTTCAAAGGGAAGGAAATTCCTTTCCTTCCCTTTGAAGCCTCTCTGGGCCTCCCCCACATGATCGAAAGAGAAATGCTTTGCATTTCTCTTTCGATCGCGCTGGAAGCTGAGCTTCCAGCACTATGGGAGGAGGCCCTCTGTGATTGTCAGCGCGCGATGCGTGCTGACGTCACAGGGGGGGTGAGGGGGTCGGGAGTATAAGGGGAAGGGCTTCCCCTTCCATCCACCACCGGGGGGGTGGGTGGGGAGCCCATGTGGGGAGCGCTAGCTCCTGGGTGCAGGGTGCAGGATGAGGGAACCGGACTTCAAATTGCAGGTGGCACAGTTTTATTTTTTCTACTGTAGCAGGGTGATGAAGTGGAGTTGGAGGGGGCTATTAGCAGGCTAAGCCTACCTGTAAAAAGTTGAAACTTTTTGCATCCTATAGCAGTGCAAAAGTGAGACCATACATACCCACATTCTATTTCATACATCTTCTCTAATTCTATCTCTCCTCTCATTCCGGTTTTTATCATTGCTTTGTGTTTTGAGTTCTGTTTACTGACCACAACATTGACGAGTAGCTGTACTCAATATAATTTCAATGACACTGGAGTGGACCACTAGTTGTATACAGCAGTGGAATCATCTCATTCCTTTCCTCAACTTTATACACCCTTTATTACACCTCCCCTTCCATTAATGCCCCACACCAGTTACTGTCTCTCCCTTCCCCACATCACTTTTACCCAATTTTGGGCAATGCCAACAATACTGGTCCAACAATTGTATAATAGTATTTCCTAGAGAGACACACGTAGACTTCTAACGCAATATCGAAACCTGCGAGCAGCCACAAAACACTCACATTACATAGGTAAACTGAGAAACAACTTCTTAAAAGGCTGATGGTATTATCTCTTAATGTCAGTAAAACAGCACTTTTCATAAAACGCAAAACAGTACTGACAAACCTGGCCAATGAGAAGCCAAAGAGAAGTGAAAAAGCTGAAAAGAGAGTGGGTGGGGAGAGTTATAGGCAACAGTAGGACAGGACAATAGCAAACCAGTGCAAGACCACACACAAATGTTATTCTCAAAGAAGTGTGGAGTGGCAATTTTAATGTGAAAGGTGCTTCAACACACTGTACTCACTACAGATATTGTTACATTCCAGACTAGTGGTGGGATCCATACATGCATCCAACACTACAAAAGTGTCAGCGTTGATCTGATTAGACCTTGACTTAGGACATGCAGCACTGGAGTCAAAACGATGGAGAATGAACACAACATACTTTGAATTACTAAAAAAACACAGAATTGAGAGACCAAGTATGAACTTGTTTAGGCACAAAATAAAATAAAGGGCCTAAACCTATTGGACATACTGTAGGTAAAACACCCCTAAGGGATAATATGATCAGGAGATAATTGAATTAAAGCTTTGCAGACCACCTTTTACTAGAAACACGACAACAACTGAATAAACAAAATAGACCTTAATTATGTGGTTACAAAAATTGTGTCATATGTGTTATCACACCTACAGTGATGAGACTGTGAACAGAAAAGAAAAGTTGGGTGAGTACTTGCTTTGAAACGCCGTCAAAGCACATTACAGAGATATGTGTGATTGATGTAACAGGGATACCTTTAAGGGGGGAGGGACTTCTTATAAAATATACATCACCCTGTACTATCTAGCCCCTGGGAAGCGCTCCGGTGAAGACGAGTGTCTAAAGTATTCTAAGGAAGAAATACATCCCCTCTCTCAGTGCTTCTTTTAGATGTCTTCAAGAAACCAGAGGAGACAAGCAAAATTAGACCAGAATTCAACAAGGCATTTATAACTTGCTCATAAAATCTGACAAAAAGATTAACTGTTATACTTTAGCTACTGGACTATTTCTCTGAAAGTCATATCCATGAAACACAGGTCTCATTTGTTCCTTCAAGATCCTTTCAAAATCAACTCAGACTTTTAGGAAACAGTTTTTGGCAGCTCGAAGATGATCCAGAGGACAAAGTGGACCTATAATTAAATGCATATAAAGCATTTGAACTTGTTGAATATGGATTCCTGTTAACATTAGAGAGAGCAGGCTTCAGACAAATGTGTGAAAAAAGTTAAATGACTATATAATAATAATAATCCAAATGCCCCCGTTGGGAGTTGTGGATTCTTCTCAGTCTCCTTTTCAATCTGCAAAGGAACAATACGGGGCTGCCCACCTTTTCCTTTATTGTTTTTTCTGTCACCGGAGCACCCTGCATGCACACAATAGAGGGACATGCCAGAATTCTCCTTTACATGGATGACATATTACTTAGTTCCAAAGACCGTGGATCCCCAATCTCCACTCTGATTTCCGTAATAGAATAATTTCACTATTTTCAGGTAAAAAAATCAACTGGAGCAAAAGTGCGACCCATCCACTACCCAGTGGCACTTCTAAGGAAGCCACAGCAGAGTATGAATTCTGATGGCAAAAAAACCAAACAATTCCTAGCAATTCTGTTCAATAGAGGATTAAATAATATGACATCAGACTATTTCTGTTCCATCATGGAAAAAAAACAACAATGACTTTACTAGACGGTGCAATCAACCTCATGGGGATGAGAGAAATTGGTAAAGTGGTTGTTGTCCCCTGTTATAACTATGTCTTAGGAATGCTTACACTACCAACCCAATGTCAATCCTGAAAATCACCACCAGCCATTTTGTGGACTTCATCTGGGCAAACAGGAAGCCTAGACTGAAACTTTCTAAACTACAGGCAACAACAGCAAAGGATGGTTTGTGACTACCTTACATGTGACCACCTTACATGTACTCATTTCACCTAGCACATCACAGAACACAATTACCATATCTTATGAGCAGCCTTCCACACTCTCCAATGAGCACCTGACTAGAAAGACATCAAATGAACAATCTGCCCGATCTCCAAGGTTTATGTGCCTGCAGAAACCTGAAGAGCCAACCTCGGCCCCCCACAATTAAAGCAATGTTAGATCTGTGGAATACATCCCTATGGCATAATAAGGGCCATACAGATTGTGAATGTAAAATTAGGTAGCAACCATGGGTGTCCTGTGGCATATCCACACTAGCAGACATAATACAAGGTGGTACACTTACATTTTTTGATGTCCTAGGACAAGAATACCATTTGCTACTACCACTGTAGCAGAAGGATAGGCCTCTTAGGCACTGCCTAACTGGGAAATTAGGACAAGTACCCATATCGGTCAAAGAATTCCCAATCCTCTCTTTTATGTCCAAAGGGGGGACATACAAAATACAGTATCAGGACTATACAATGTATTTATTACAACATTGCACTCATTCACAGTTGTCAAAGGAACCAAAATACGATAGCAATCCTTTCTGGATGTTGAATACTCAGACAAAGTTTGGGACTCATTGGCTCTGACTCACGTCAGAGAAATAAGGGAAGGATGCTTGGATCTCACACATTTTATGGTACCGCACCATAGGTGCTGGTCCCCCGCTAGACTAAACTGACTCCATAAGACTATTGCTGGAGATGCAACGACCCTAACACCTCTTTCCACTGCAGAAATATTTATCCTTAGACACTGGAGAATGACAAAGATTACCTTCCAAAGCTAATGGACCTGAAAATCACTAAGATTAGCAAAACATGAACTCACAAAATACAGGCTCTAGGATCAGATCTCTCTTTTTGACAGAATATGGGGAGCGTGCTTTATAACTGTGTGCACACTACTCCCACATAAGACTAAAAAGTAGTGTGGATCCAAAATAAAATCATACCATGGAATACTAGTTAGACTTGTGAATTGGTGAGATGTATATTCACACTTATGCGTGGTGCTCCCAAATGTGTTTCCTCCAAAAACTCAGAAAATCTTATCAGGCATTTAGGGCCCAAGACTCCCCTTCCCTGTTCTCCGCTCCCGTTATTCAGCTCAAATGTCCCAATAACCCCACTCCCTTTCAGCTCTTCGCCAACACGTAGGTAAGAAAGACATCCTTTACAATAATTAGCTTCTACACCCAACGAATGTAGGATAACACCAGACAACACATATAATTTGTATCTATTTCTATTAAAAATCTCCTCTCCCTTATATCACTTGATAATGTTGGTCATCTTTCCTTCTATGTATTGGGCAATGTTAGAGGTATAGTTGTATGTTGTACTTACAAATCAGTTGTTTCTTGTTGAATGTTGTACACTGCCCTTAACAATTGTACAAAATTGGAGGCACATCACAACAAGACGGTGAAAACAGAAGAAAATACAGGCCAACATTTAATTGAAATATTGCAGGACAAAAACACAACAACAAAAACAACAGAGCACACCAGCACCGCAACAAAATACCACTACTTCCAGAAACCTGACTCCATAATAATGTATAAAATGTGCTTGCACCAAGCGCTATCCTAACTTATCACTATGGATGTGAAATAACACCTTTAAAAATATGTTTTGTGATTTTTCCCCAGTAGGGTTCAGAAGGGTGGAGTCGAGAAAAGCAGAGGAATCACCTTAAGCCTAAGGTCCAGCAGAAAATTGAGTACATATGATTGCTTTTGTTAAACACATTTATTTACAGCTAGAAGTCAACATAATCAACCGATGAGATGCAACATATGAAATGTTCTGTTATCCAAAGAAACTGACTGCTAGCAAAAATGTGATTGTTAGGCTACCCTGGTTTACTGACTCAAATAGGCTGCATTTAAGCTAGTTTAAGGCATCCTTTGTGTCTACCCAGAAGGTCCGAGGGTATAAAACTGGCAAGATAGGTCAGATGGTTAAGGTGCATACTACATAGATCAGTGTGCAATCTCTGGTCATAGGTTTGAACCGTGATATAATAACTTTGACTGTGAACGAGCATTGTGAGTAATTTGCGAGTTAAAGGTCCGTGCGCTATGTAGAAAAGCAATGTAGTTTCATGTTTTGTTGCAGAGATCTTTGTGTATACATAGTACAAGTAACATGGTTCATCATAATGTGAAATGTTTGTTGCATGCAGATGTATGCAAGGGAAAGGCATACATTGTGCAGGTTGTATATCGTTCTTTCATTCTTCTGAAGTTGATAAAATGGAGTGCCATTTAATTTGAAGCTGTAAAAACAAGTATTGAGCTCCAAAAAGCAACTCTCGCCTGCACCAGAACTAACCACCGCTGGAGAGGGGCAAATGCTGCAGGCAGAGGCACAGCCTAGCTCCGCCCACTTTCCCCAGCACCAAAAGTGGAGAAAACAATGCGCTCCCCAAGCAAACCACAGTCTCCCTGTGACCCCTATGCCCACCCTTCACATCCCTGAACCTCTGACGCTCACAGCGTCTCCCCACACCCCGTTAACATTTACCATCTGCTCATACCTAGTGGTAATTGTTCGCAGATATATATCCTGGAATTGGGGGAAACCTAGGCCCAGTAATTCCGACTCCATCTGCTTACTCCCAGTGCTTGAAATGGAAAAATTAAAGTGCCGGTACTCTATATCAGAGTACCTGCTTGTTTCTAAGAAGTGCCGGTACTCTCCAATTGAAAGTATTAAGTTTTTCTTGAGATGTGCCGGTACTCTCCCTCTCAAAATAAAAAAGTGCCGGTACTCAGTACCGGACAGTACCGGCCCATTTAAAGCACTGCTTACTCCACAAACGGGGACGAAATCTCATAATTGGTAGATAGAGACGCGGGAATACCATTCTTAATTGGACCTTCCAGTCCCCAGGTCTGCCTCATCTAAATCTGACTAACTCCTACTCCTAATAGGGCCTTAGACCTACATACACACATGCTGAGTAAACCACTCTTCATGTTTATCTCTGATAACTTTTATATTTTTTGTTCATTGCAAGTTCAGTGTACAGATGAGGTCCCAGTCAGAATGCAACTCTGGTTGTCCTTTAAGTGAAACATAAGTAGATGGCACTGCACAGACAGACTAGTGCACAATGACGTGCACTGTCTGATCAGTGCACGAATGGCATTGGCAGGAGTGCAGCTGTCAATGGTGTGGTGTAGCAGGTGCAGTTGAACTACTGGGTCGTGGAAAATAAACTAATGTCAAAATGAACTAAAAAGGATGAATTCAATATAATCTTTATGTATATGTCAAATTAATTAATAAATGAGTAAGTAGATAAGGATCATATTTTGTTTATATTCTACATACTCCACATTATAACATAATCAAAGATAAATTAAAGTGCCTGCTTTTTGATGCAGGTACAGTTGCACTGGAGGGCAAGGGTCTCAGAAGCCCAATGCACCCTAGGTATTGCCGTCTACCCAACGAGGGGGCAGGCCATTTGTCTTGCTTGCCTTAGAGTCCAAGGCAAACCTGCTCTGCCACTAGGCAATAACACTAATTGACAACGCACATTCTTCTTGCTAAAGTGGGGCCAGGAATTTCTGATTTTAAATAAGACACAGAGCTAAGAATTATGCTAACTTGCCTGAATTTATTTTCAATGTTGTCATGTAACTGCCCCTGCGATCGGCATATTCTCTTTTCTTACTAGGCAGTCAATTAAGAGTGATGAAGCATTTTGCAAAAATGTCCACAAGTTGCTTCCAGGCTCTTGTAAGGCACTGAGAATGGTGTAGTTCCCGAGAGATGACTTTGAAATCTTTGTAGAGCGTCCAATGAACATTGAACCATGCAGTTGTTAGCAAACATTAAATATATATTTTTCAGACATCAAAAGGCGGTGCTGAAAACATCATAGACCATAAATAGAGCCATAAATTAGTGTACATATGAACAGTACAAAGGAGAAAAATACTCACTTGTGTTTTTAATAAAATTAGCACGTTTATAATACTACTTATTTACGAAAGTCTGCATTTGACAGATGCTCCACTTATGCTTGTTTAAAACATATTGATGATAATCAAGGACACATTCGGCAATACTTTCAATAAAAAGAATGGAACATTTTGTCAGTTTGCAAATCAGAATGTCTTCCAAACTGGTTACTGCTTAAGACACTTCAGAAGCAATTAGTGCACCAGGATAATGGGGCCCAGAACTGGACCAAATTAATCAGTGTCAAGACTGGCCAACTCGTAATCCACCTACCATGGTGGAATAAAGTTGAAGAATGAGCATGACCACGAAGACATTCTCAAATACTCAGTTCCCTGTTCATCTACCTTAAAAATAGATAGCAAACATTAGTTTGTCTGGTCTGGAAAACATAGATATTCTATAGTTGTAAAATAAATTTTAATTGAAATGAACATCTGTTAGATAACAAGAACGTTAACACGAGTAAGCCGTTTGATGGAAATTAAACATAGAAACATTGGGGGTTATTCTAACTTTGGAGGAGTGTTAATCCGTCCCAAAAGTGACGGTAAAGTGACGGATATACCAACAGCCGTATTACGAGTTCCATAGGATATAATGGACTCGTAATACGGCTGGTGGTAAATCCGTCACTTTTCCGTCACTTTTGGGACGAATTAACACCTCCTCCAAAATTAGAATAACCCCCATTGTCAGTTTTGCAGGTAACATTTTTATGGGTAAATAACATTTTCAGTCCAACATAGAAATAAACTAAGTACCACATTTAGATGTCATAAACGGTATTTGGGAAGTGAGAGATTAAAGAAATGTACTACTGGTAAAAGACGACGCCATCAATGCTCACCAATGGGTCTACCTTCGACCAATGCATGCTCTGCTATGATGCCTGAACCTTCAGTGCCTTTTCTTTCAGTCTTTTCTGTTTCATTTCAATCTCCTGGCTGCAATATTTATTGAAGCCAAAAATGTAACTACTATAATTACATCAGTTGAAAAGAGATTGACACATTGAACCATGTAATACGTCTCCTTGGATATCCATGGGGACACTGATTTAGGAATAAACACCTAGAGGAATATGGTTTGTGGTTGCAAATACTTGTTGCAGTTTACAACCAGTATTTTTGTGACCAGTCAGTTTTTTGCGAAGCGACCTATGTAGAAATAGGTCAGTTCACAATAAAAAATATTCGGAGTATGTTGCAATCTGACCTACCTCATTAAGACTGCAAAAATCACAGGGATGAGTGGCCTGCTAGGGTCAGAAGGCCATGTCTGTGACTGACTTCTTTTTTGAAAAAAGCAGCACAATATTCTTAATGGAAACTTTGCTACTATTTTTTAAGTATATTTTTTTTAAATATTCTTGCAGAGTGGGCAGTGGTCCCCGAACCACTGCCTACTCATCCAGAAACATTTTCCGAAATTCACAAATTCACAAATGGGAAAGGGTCCCCTTTGTGAATGGCTTACTTTCTCCTTTGAAAAGCTGTATCTTTTCAAATGTTTGCAACGAAAATTACTGTTGCAAACCATTGATACATTTGGTACTGAATGGCTCTTTGGCAGGGAAGCCCACAACATGCCCCATCTAAATAGTGATGTGTAAACCATCCTACATGTATTTACCGAATCGTAAATGCTTTTTTGATTCAGTAAATGGGATTCGTACATAGGTTAAAAAAAACATTTAAAGGTTGCAAACCCATTAATTTAATGAAAAGAGTGGTTTTCAAACTTTAAAATGTTTTGTACAACTAGCTCAAGGTCTTCATTCTCTGCTGAAATTTCGATTCAGTTCAGTATATACTTATAATATTGGAACAATGTATTCATCAAGAGATTGGGAAATGGATAGTGGTGGCTGCCACCATTCTAAAGTGGTGGGATGGGTGTGGGGGATTAGGGGATTAATAATTTAAAAAAAACATACCTGCTGCTGCCAGTCACCTCGGTGTTTCTCTCCTCCTGGCCTGGGACACAAGCCCAGGCTCCCCAACCCAATCCAGTCGCTGCTCTCATGCTATACCAAGCATGAGAGCAGTGCTGGGATTTGCCTGAGTGGGTTGGTCTGATGCTCACTGAGGCACAGGACAGGGAGCCTGTGCCTTTTCTCCACCTGGCTGTGTAACACAGCTGCATTGGAGAAATAAAAGTGTTCATGTCGGTTTGGCCAACCCAAGACGGCCAGCCAAACTGACATGCTCACTTACAGTGCCCACCACTCCTCCTTCCTGTCATGGCCCGGCCTGGCACTGCCCTAGATTCCATCGTCTCAGTCAGTCGAAAATAAAAAGATAATAGAATTATTTTATTATAATTTTATATTTTGCTGACTGACTCTAAGCAAGGAGGCAATGCTCCTCCGCTATTACAAAGGAGCTGCCCCTGGAAATGGATGAATTAGCATTGGGGAGTCTGTTGGTAGTTTCAAAAAAGTAGGAAACCAATTAACAAAACAGTTATTTTGACAAATAGGCTAGTCTCTATTTGAGTTCAAAAGGGATGTCAAAATATCTATTGACCATGGATCCCTTTTGGAAGAAATTATGTTAAAAAAGGGGATTCAGAATTCAGCCGCTGTGATCCTAAAGATGTTTGCAATACCAATCCGTAACTGTGTTTAGATTCCCTGGAAGGCATACTGCCTGTACTGAAATTCCACACTTGAGAAAACATTTCCAGAAACATTTTTTCCAATTCTGCTAGGGGCTTGGTCATGTGTCTCCTTAACGGGTTGATATAGCTGACGGCTGTCAGATTTTTTATGCGTAACAGAACTGCACACCATAAATTGTTTTTCTTGTGAAACTTTGAAAGATAAGGGACCCATCAAGCATCTCTAAGCGATAAACATACAGAGATGACTCTTGGACCATGTACCTCAAGACACAAAAGATAATATATTGCACCTTAATCGATTAAATTTGGCTCTGACATTTAGACTAAATCAGGGGTCTAAGCATAAAATGAACTTACGTTCCAGGTGTTAAGACATTTTAATCACCATTGCAATTCCACTTGAGCTTCTTGGTCTAAAGGAATAATGCACAAATATGCTCACCCCTGACTTGAATGCTTAAGTGTTCAATAATGTAATGGATCCGAACATGCCTTGGATAGAAATGGAAAAGAGACCCACTATCTTCGTCATGATGAGATGTCTGGTTTGCAAATAATTTGTGTGTAGAAATTGAAAATATGGTTTCTCTGAATACATCTTCAAGCCCTAAAACTGAATCTTTTTGGGTAGTATCAGAATACACTTCTGCTGGTTGATATCAAAGCCTTGTTAGGGTCTGCACGTCTTTTATCGATGTAGGCTGCAGTACTTGGAGGGACGCCTGGTTTCTTACTGGTTCTGGACTGGCCAAGATAATGGCGACCCCTACTAGTAGTCACGGTGCTGCTGACTAGAAAAAAGCCAAGGAAGACAGTACCCACCAGGAGACCCAGAGGAAAAACCCAGGTAATGGGAAGAAAACCTCTATCACAGGAACTCCTGAAAAAGAGGAAAAACAATGAAAAAGACAAAATAGAAATCAAATCTGCAGGGAAAAATGCAGAAGCAATAAGAAACTGGAAACAGAAGCAAGGATCACCACCAGGACGGAAGTGTTTGCAACACAAGGAAGGAGGGAACCACATTGCTTATATACCATGAAAGTGGAAGTGATAAAACAGGAAGAACGTACAACACCATCTTGGATTGGGAAAAGCCACATAGAAATGAATGAGAAAGAAAGCAAAATAGAAAAGGAAAAGGAGCAAGACATGCTGGGAAGACAACCACCACAGAAGAAGACAATACGGATGACCAAAAGAAAGAAGGCGTGAAGACAGAAGAAAAAGAAGAAAAAAGAAGAAAAAAGAAAAAGGACCCAAGTAAGGTAAGTGGGAAGGGAAGTCAGGGAGACAGCCAGGGGCCACGGTGCAACCCGGAGCACAAAATGTGCCTTCTGGGCCACACCATGGCACAAAACGCCAAACGAGCACCAAAAAACGGGCCACAGCAGTTTCCAGCGTCCCAAAACGCGGACTGCCAGCCTGACCGCGGCCCGAAAAAAGGGATGCCACGGTAGTCCATGGAGTCACAAGCCTATTTTCTGCAGTAAGTGAGTCACACTATTCGTTTTACCTGCTATAGAATGGGATGGAAAGGAAGATGCTGTTGCTCTGTTGCAGGGAAGTTAAAGATCTAAATCCCATCAACCAGCTCCATACTGCTCCAGCTTATCCCATCTCATAGGCTGCTGCTCGTCTGTCATCCTAACTATGCTACCTCATATCTAACATCATCAGCTCAGAATGGCAGGGATGAGATGCCCTTCACAGCTAACACATGCTCTCCAGATTTATAACACCCAATTACAACCTCCTCATTAATATATACAGCTTTCTATCATATTGGTCTATCATGACTACACTTTCACCCACAGGACCCTGAAGGGATCACTTTGTCCTGAGTGAAGTCAGCGAGGTTGAGGCCCTGACCAGGAAGATGAAATCAAACCCCATTAACAATGCCCCTCCCCATGGCAGTGAGAGGACGTGCTGGAGAAACTGGCTCAATATTTTCATCCTCAGACATATCTATATTTGTTAACAGTCTAATTATTTGGGTGACTCCCAGCTCGGGATGAAATCTCCCCTACCAAAAATAGCTTAGACTCCAGGGGATTTGAACAACTATTACCCCATCACCATTTTCCCTGCCTTGGAACAATATGGAAGACTTTGATGGCCAGACAATTGCTTGATTACCTCACAGATCCCTGGCAGACTAGAGTTCAACTAGACCATGCTACTGAATCAACCTTAGTCACTTCTTTGGATGGGACATGATTAATCTGGGATGATCATGAGCGGGTTGCTGTAAGAGTGATCATTCTGGATCTCTTTGCGACATACAGTTGGCCGTGGCACCTGCCTTTTACATGAAGTATCTGATGACTGAGGTTTTTATTCGGCTGGTTCAGAAATACGGTGTGGGGTCCTAAAACTCATCTCTATCCCCAGTTGTGTTCTGCACCTATGTCCATCCACTATCAGCCTTGATTAAATCTTTTGTCTGCCCTACTCTCTGATATTCTGACAACACTCAGCTGACTTCTACTTTAGACAAGCAAGCTTCCTCTTCAGCCACTAATGTCAGAGACTGTTCAATGGCATGCAATCAGTGGATGAACAATAATTATTTGAAATTGAATACTAACAATACTGAGCTGCTACTTTTGGGGAAGCAACGTGTGCAAAGGACTGCAGACTGTGGCCTGCCATTATGTGGCCATGGCCACCCCCACCATCAGTTGCTAAAGTCAAGTCTCTGGAAGTCATTAGTGACAGCAGACCTCTCTACCTTTACTATCTAAGGCACTGTTCTATTCTTGTATCAATATGTTGCGGCTTCTGAGGGAGATTCATCCTTCTATGTGAAGTGCATGCATGAATAGTCTCCACTTCTATTCTGTCCAATACTGCAATAATTTTGCATGCCAAATATAATGATTACCGTGTTCCCAAGACTCAGAACTCTGTACTGAGAGGGTTAAAAAAAAACTGGAAGTTGAATACTAGTATGATCTGCACTGGCAAGCGGTTGAGCAGAGGATGCATTCCAGATGCCTCTGTATTGCTCAGAACATCTGTTAGATGCAGGAGAGGTCTGAAATCTCTTAAGTGCTTAAACTTTATATTCTTGCTCAATTTCTTTACTCCTATATGGCAAGAAAACCGTCTTCTTTTTTTAAGAATGCTCAAAATACTGCTATTTTGTTCAATAGTGAAGGTGCATTTCTCTGTGTAGTTGTCACTGTTCATTTCCTCCATCTTTGTCCCTGTTTTGTTTATTCAGCAACTGTCCTCTCGGGAACCCTGCTAGTACCATGAAGCTTTTTGGAAGTAGAGTGCTATGTAAATAATAAAATAAATTAAAAGTAAATAAATATGTACAAGGAAAGCTGCATAGCTTGATAGATGACCACGTGCAAACCCAAAAACCACAAGGTATTTGATACTCCTATTTTTTGCACTTACATTTGTTTATCCGTAATATGACTCACTTACCAGAAGAGAATCTAGTTGCATGAGTCTTCAAATCCAAGAAAAAATGGAAGAAGCTGCAGTCACAGATGTATGGGCAGAGAGGGGTGGGGTGAGAAAGGCGATGAATAGAAACTTGGAAAGTTGGGATGAGGACAGGGGAGGAAGAGACCACAAAGGAGTGGATAAATGTATACATTTTTGTCAGGAAACATAAAGCAGGGGTTGTTCTATTAGTGATGGGCCCGATGTACTAGAAAAGTGGTCACAAAAATCGGACACAATTTAAGTACTGACATTTTGCAACCACTACATTTTTTGTTAGTCTACCTATGTATAAATAGGTTTGCTCACAGAATAAGGAATTGGAATGGGTCACAATATGACCTGCCTCATTTATATTCATGGGATAAGTCGCAAATTACATCTCACTCTGAATGGTGGTCATCACAGCGATAGTGGCCTCGAAGGGTCAACAGACGACCATGTCCGTGAGCAACTTTAAATAAAGTATTTTTTTTAAACACAACCTGACACTATTAAAGCAAAATGCCTTCTCATCATTGGATGTGGTTTTAAGTTTAAAGAGAAAGTTTATTGATAATTAATACAATATTAAAAGGATATAAATAGATTTGATGACATGAGTAAAATAATATAATAGCAGTTCAATTTCATGAAAATTGCTTAATTGAGTGAACACAGTTGATATATTAATACTTGGAAACATAGGTATATATGCAAATATTAAATATACAGAAGAGAAGCAGGTATAAACAATATAATTAAGTACAGTAAAAATACAAGAAAGGGAAGTCATGGCGGTTTAGAAACCTCCTCACTTCAGGAAAATGATTACATGAAGAATAAGCCAAAGAGTTTAGATAATTTGTAACAGGTAACCATAACATATCTCTTTTATTAGCAAGGGATACTGGGGGAAACATAAGCCCTATCCAACCTATGATTATAATATATACCATACCACCAAACTTGAAAGGATAATTTAGAAGAGTCCTTCCAATTTTTCGTAATTTGTTGAAAAGCAACAGCCAAAAATAACTTTAAGATCCAGATATTACTTTTTGGATAACAGGACCAATCGTCCTTAAGACTGCCAAAAAAGATATTTGTAAAGGTTAGGATAATGTGTGTGTGAAAAATAGTGTTAATTTGATTCCATACTTTAACTCAAAATTGAAATGTATATGGACAATCAAAAAACATATGTTTAAGGTCTGATTACAAGTCCAACAAGCCCCATTACAGGTCCAACAAGAAGACAGAAGGTTAGAGTTTATTATATGTAAAGATGAAGGTGTAATAATAACCTATTATATATATATTTTTTAAAAGTTTGAATTGCATTAGCTGCTCTGTAGGATTTTCGTAATTTAATCCACACTTTATTCCATAAAGGATGTGAAAGTGAAATTTCTAAATCCTTCTCCCACTGTATTTCTATTGCAGATTTAGGTCTATAATCAGGAGGAGCTGTAATTGTTTGAAAAATGCAAGAGGCTGATGTCGACTGTAATAGCTTATTCCTAATTGGAGAAGGATGGAACAAAGGTGCTTGCTGAACTGGAAAAGATTGATATGAACTATTTACAACATGCATTAGAGCATCATATTTTTATTAAAAGAGGTTGGAAATGAAAAAAAGAAGTTGTGCCTGTACAAAAGAAAGAGTGGAATCATTTTCAAACAATTGATGCACCCATCTTAACCCCTTCAAATGCCACGATTTCCAGTAGATGGTTCTATTATTTAACTTGATGTGCTTATTCTACCAAATTGACAAATTTAGAAATTGTACTCTATCTTCATTGTAAGAAGCAAAAATAGGCTGCAGAAATCTGCATGAATTGTTCATAATTGGGATGGAGATAAACAGTGTTAATACCTCTGGAAATGTAAAGGGAACAATGAATGACTTTTCAACTTCAACTCATAAAGGTAAAAAAGCAGAATCATCTTCCTTCAATAAACAAGAAGCTTGCTTAAGAGAAAAAATCCCTATGGTAAGAATAGAGATTCGGAAAGTTAACCCCTCCTCAGCTTTTTGGCCTCATTAACTTTTGGAGGGACATTCTGGGTCCCTTATAATTCCATAGGAATTTAGTTAAAATAGAGTTCAGCTTCTTGAAATAAAAACAGGGGTTATTAATTGGAATGTTTGTTAAATAAAAGAGAATTACAGGAAGCAACATCGTTTTAAGAGAATCTAATCTACCCCACCAGGATAAACATAAAGGGTTCCATTTAGATATAAGAGAATCAAGAACAGAAAATAATTGCAAAAAAGTACATGAATTTGTATCTTTAAAAGAAGGTTTAAACCAAAGACCTAGGTATTTCATTTTATCACTATTCCAGTGAAAATTTGAAGATTTCAAATCTTCAGGTAAGCAGAATTTATTTAAAGGAAGTATTTCACATTTATCTTTATTTAACTTATACCCTGAAATAGAAGCAAAATTCTGTAATTCGAATAGAAAGGAAAGAAGTGAAGATTTCAGATTCAATATAAAAAGTGAGATGTCATCTGCACAAGCTGAAACTATTATCTGTCTTTCCCCAAATTGGAAACCATGTAAATTTGGATTAGCTGTAAGTTTCAATAAAAAGGGTTCCAAGGCAAGAACAAATAAAAGCGGTGACAACGGACATCCCTGACGGACTCCTCTATAGAGCGAGAATGAAGGATAGATGAGACCATTTACAAAAATAGCAGCCTTAGGAGAAGAGTATAATAATAAAATTAGATTTATGAATTTAGTTCCCAAGCCAAACCATGAAAGCATTGAAAAAATAAAGAGCCAATTAACACAAACAAAAGCTTTTTTAGCGTCTAGAGCAATTGCAGAAAGAGAGTCATTATATGTCACAGATTTACTCAAAATATTGAAAAATAATCTTGTATTATAAGATAATAGACGTCCTTTCATAAAACCAGACTGCTCTTTACCAATTAATTTAGGGAGAATCAGTTCCAAATGCATAGCAATAATATTAGCAAAGATTTTATAGTCTAAATTAACTAGAGATATAGATCTATAATTCTTACAAAGCTTTGGATCCTTGTTATCTTTTGGTATAAGAACTATCAATGCCTCTTGAAAAGAACCGCCAGAGGTTTGCATGGAGAAATAGGCAAAAAGCTGAAATAATCTTGGAATAAATAATTTAGAAAAATGTAAATAAAATTCAATAGTAAAGCCATCTGGGCCTGGTGCTTTACCTTTCTTGATAAGATGAAGAGCATCCTTAATGGAAATATCATTATCAAGAGCAGAAAACTCAGAAGGGGGAAGTACAGGTGGATTAATGGCAGACAAATATTTATCAATAAGATCCTGTGTGGGGTAAGATTCAGGAGTATATAATTGTGTGTAAAAATGAACAAATTCACCCAAAATGTCTTCATTCTCATGTAGTAAAAAATTTGAAGAGTTATAAATAGAATCTATCTTAGTTCTATCTTTTTTAATTTTAAGATACATTTCTAAAAGTTTTCCTGATTTGTTTTGGCCTTCATAGTACTTAGCACTAGATTTGAGAAGATAAGAATTAGCAATATCAGTCGAATTTTTATTGAAAGTAAATTTAGCTTGAAGTAATTCATTAAGGCAACTTGTGGACTTGGAAGAGTAATATAGATTCTCTAATTGTTTGATACGATCCATCAAATGCTGTAATTTTTTAGTAGCCGTTTTCCTTTTATTAGCAACATACAAAATGATAAAATCCCTAGAGGCCGCTTTGGAAGTTTCCCAAATACTTTGAACAGATAGCTGAGGAGTATCATTTTCTACAAAAAAATGTGTTGCAAACTTCTCGAAAAGCTGAGTAAAATTAGTATCAAGAAGTAATGAATTATTAAATCTCCAACTATTACAGGGCTGGTAAGATCAAGATCCATACTCACTGGTGCATGATCCAAAATTACTATAGACCCAATTTCAGAACCCCAAACATGTTGTGCAAGATGCTGTGAGACAAATAAATAATCAATCCTTGATTGGGAAGAATGTACAGGGGAAAAAAGGAAAGTTCCTGTAATGTAGGGTTACACAATCTCCAACCATCCGTTAATTCTCTTTGTTGAATCATAGAAGTAAACTGAGAAAATATGGTGGATTGTACAAATCTAGAGCTGGATTTATGCTCAATAAAAGGCTCCATAACCATATTACAATCTCTCCCAAAAATTAAATATTTATCTGAAAGAGACATTAACTTAACTACAATTTCATTTCAAAAAGATTTATCAGGTTGGGTTTGAGCATAAACATTAAATATAGTCAAAGGTACTTTATTAATAAACATTGAAACTATAACCCATCTACCCATCACATCAAATTCTTGAGAAATATCTGTAATATTCAAAGCTTGGTGGCACAGCATAATAACTCTGTTTCTCTTCCCCGTGCCCGGAGACGAAAACATATGACCTACCCATTGTCTTTTAAGTTTGGCCACCTCATTTTCTAATATATGAGTCTCTTGCAACAGGGCAATATCAGCTCTCAATTTTAAAATATGTGGTAAAACTCTTTGGCGCTTTATTGGAGATCCCAAACCTTTAACATTCCATGAATGAACTTCAATTGTCATTTAATATATAGAATAAATCTTTTAACCATGACTTAATGCAAATAAACCAAATAGGGTTATAGAAAAATTGAACCAGTAGATAAATAATTCAACGAACAAAAAGAGAAGAATAGAACTATGAACAGGTGGAAATAGAAATAGAAAAAGGGAAGAAGGAAAAAATATTAAAAGTAAAAGGAAATGGAAAGGAAAGAAAGAAACAAAATACAATATAGATGGGAACATTAAAACTTCAGAAAAAACATAGAACAAGGAATAAAAACATACCTAGAAGACAAATACAACATGAGGGTGGTGAAACCCACAAAGGGAAGACGACGCAACCTTCACTCCACAACTTCAGACACGGAAGGGAAGAGGGACCAGTTCACTCAGGCTGCTACTACAAAACAAAGATACTTTAATGAAGGGAGATCTAAAAAGAGAGGAAAATAGGGAACTTCAAATCCGGTAGAGAATCTGTCACTCTTAAGAACAAATAAACCATGAATGGGCACAACCATTAAATAGAGAAATAAAAAAGAAAAAGCAAGAAAAAATCAATACAGTAGACAAGTTTCCGATATTTTAGAAGTGTCCATCTTTTCACCTCTACAAGAGTCAATAAATTGCTGAAGTAATATTGGGTCTTCATACGTGGTGGTCTTATTGTTGTAGGTCACCTTAAACAAACATAGATGGAAGAGACCATATCGAGCATTAAGCAACTTTAATGCTGGACGCATATCCAGAAATGTATTTCTTTTATCTGCCATCGACTTAGCATAATCCTGAGCAAAAAAGAGATTGGAACCTGACCATGTGACCCAACCTTTAGCCCTTGCTGCTCTGAGAACATTTAGCAGGTCTACATATTCCAAAAAATAAAGTATTATTCTTCTTGGTTTCTGTGACATTGAAGCCAAATGTGAAGGATGACCAAGTCTATGTGCTCTTTGTATATTTAAAGCAGGAGAAGTAGGCAGATCCCGAAGTTTGGGCAGAAAGGACTGACAGAAAGATAAGGAGTCCGAACCTTCAATTCCTTCAGGTAGACCATAAATACGTAGATTATTTCTTCCGTTCCGGTTTCCTATTTCATCTGCCTGCTTCTTCAACATAACGACTTCAGATTGCAGAGACTTAGTAGACGCAACTGAGTCCTCAAGCGCTTCCACTCTTAATTTCACAAGAGAGGCTCTGTTCTCCATTCGAGACCATTTGTTGTCCAATATTTGTAGTTGTATCTTCCATTTATGGTTTAAGAGACCTTATTTCCTCAAGAAGTAACTCCATAGATATAGTATCTACAACTTTAATAGGAGATGGAGGATCCTTTTAAGCTCTTTTATTCGTAATCGACGAAACAGTTACTGGAAGCTTGGATGATATTTTATTAACAACAGTAGAGGGAGAAACAGGTGTTGAATGTGAAATATCATAATTAGTAGCTCCTGTACACCATATTTGACAAAGGAGCAAATGAGTTTGACAAAGGAACACTATCGGAACATTTATGAGTTTATACTTTGATATTAGTCAGTTGAAGGTTTCTAGATCTGCCCATAAGCAAAAGTATACAGTTTGCCCAATGTGAAGTAAATCTTGTATTGTATGAAGCAAAATTCACCTCAGAATTGAGAGTAGACCAAAATATGAACTAAACTGGACACAATCTGTCAAAACGCAGGATACCAAGAGCAAAGAGCGTAAGCATACACTTTTAGGTGAAAAAGTGCAGAAATAATCCCTAAGGCAGCAATTTATAGAGAAAAAGAAAAAGTTGTGAGGTGAAAATAAAAAACAAGTCGCATTCGAATCCTCAGTTGACCACCATTTAATTCAATGAATTGGGGCATACTTTAAAAGTCATTCTAAGGGGAATAATGCACTCCAGGCATATTCCCCCAACTTTTCCTCTCAAAAGTATTATAAAAAATACCCTCGAACAATGAGCCGGCTCCCTCACCTCCTGCCGCCATCACAGAGCTCCGAAAAAGGCAGCAATCTTCATACGGCACCAAGCCACGCCCCCCATTAATTGTGGTTTAAATAGCAAACCCACCCAAGATGACTTATGGGATTTCAAGGTCTCGTGAGATCTTGTCTAACTAGGATCTCTTGCACTCTAACCTAGAGTTGTAGCAAGCAATCTGCTGACACAGATTTGCAGCCCTGGAAGGCAACAGATGAGAGGCTGGGAGAAGTTTACATGCATCTTTGGAGAATCAGTCTCCCCATGTAGCACTTGTGCCTGTATACCAACATAGACATGAAGGGGGTCATTGCGACTTCAGCGGATGGAAAAGCCTGATGTTTCCGCCCACTGGCCCAGTGAGAAATGCCCAACAGCATTGTCTCCAACTCATAATAGAGCCGGCGGCAATGCTGTTGTGCAACGAGTGCACCAGCACCCATTGTGATGTTCACTGTCTGCAAAGCAGACAGTGACCATCGTGACAGGGCTTGCCGGGGGGCCCCTGCACTGTCGATGCCAAGTGCATGGGCAGTGCAGGGCCCCCCCCGGGGCTTCCTGCACCCTGTCTCCACCAACAGTTACATGGTGGTGCTACCGTGCAGCGCTGCCCTGGCGGATTAGGACCACCAGCACCTTCCAGCCCCTCCTATGGCGGAAAATTGGCAGTGCTGGTGATCCGACCTCGGTCATAATTTGAAGGTTGGGCCAGGGTTGTAATAAGGCCCCAAGTGTGTGTCCAGCAGTGTGAGCATTCCCTTTGACAAATTGTTTTAGGTCTAGGCTTTTTGTGCTGAAGGTTGTTTTTTACAGTGATTGGTTGATTTTTGAATTTGGGTGTGTGTGAAATTGCAAAACAATTTTTCATGAAATGTTGCTAATTTCAGAATACATGACAAGAAACTGAATGAAATTAGGCTTTAGGAGAGAAATGTAGTTTGATAGACTCCTGTCTATAGTGAGAATTTTTTCATGTGAGGATATACATTGAGTTTAAAATGTATTGGAGATACTGGCAGGAGAATTGTTCCAGTACAAAATCTCTATTGCTGAGAAATGTTCAGAGTGAACTAGTCTCCCCTGGGCAATATTAAACAAAATCCTGCAAGGCAGAATTGTGTGGCATTTAGAAAATTTGGCAAAATGTGAAATTTAGAAATTTCACAAATTTCACCTGCCTAATTTAATTTTTAATTTTAAGATATGAGATTTGCAGCGTGAGAGTGGTTACGTGAATTTTGGGTTGTAAAAGGATCCTCTATATAGCAGAAGAAAATGCATATATGGCTTAAAATTGCACATCAGAGCCGAATAGATTCACAGTCACGTTTAAAGTCTGAGCAGCTTTTGCTAGAGATGTTTTCTTCATGGGTATATCTAGTAGAGTGTGCACATTCCCTAATTTCATCCCTGGCATCCGCCGCCTCTCCTTGGCATAGAGTCAGCATTTGAAATCCCAAAAAGAAGTGCAAGATAGAAGAATTATGTGACTGTAACAGAAATCCCTTACCCTTATCACATTTTCATCCTCGTAATTGGATGTGTGTCAGATGTGATTAAATAATAATCCTTGATACCTGGGGTAACTAGTTCATATAAGCGAAGGTCGCCCAGCCAGTCTCTTTAGAACAGTGTGATCTCTGGTTCCGTTCCAGGATTAATGATTGCTAAGTTGTTACACGTATTTTTACAGGTATTTGAGAATGTGAGGAGTATTCTACATTTTTCTGTGTAGTGAGCAATGCGTTCTGATAGTTATGAACAATACAGTGTTATTTACAGAGATAGTTCAAAAAGGCCTGCGTTAAAAGTATTGCTTTCTTTGGAAACAATATCTGAACAGTAATTAAGTAGAACATTGAGAAGGAAGCATTTCCCTGAACATTGAGGCAGGACCTCCAGTTCATTGATGATGCTCAGTTTGATTACATTTGAATTATACAAATGACATGTTAGTTTATGATAGCCTGAAGAAACACACTTACCAAATTAAGAATTTCCATTAGTGCAATATCTTTGCTCTTGTTACTTGTTACATGCAGGAATAAGTATATTTTAACATTCATTTGAGTCCTTGAAAGGACCCTGGGATAGGGGGATTCTGGCAGATTAATTGATGTTCTCTTGTATAATGTCACGTTATTACTCAGTAGTTCACTACACATACTTTTACAGGGATAATTAAATAAGGTGGTGATCAGTGTGAGGTCATTTGGATGATTGAACGGGTGACTAAAATGGATCAATACAAGTTCAACGAGCCATTAGTTATGCCATCTTCTTTGGAGGGCCCACAACAATAAAAGTAATCCACCTAATTCATAGGTACAACCTAAAATCTCCATTCATTTATCATCTCTTTTTCAACCCAGACTATGGTGGTACTTAGAGTCTCTTATTTCTAAGGTATGCTCACTGTTCAATCTGCATCTTATTGTGTGTCTTTGTCAGGAAGCACTGGTGTTGACCTAAGAGGGCATTTGTGTTATTCTGGTAGTCGTTCCTACTCATATGGAGTTATTTTCTATCATATGATGCCCATTCCTGAGGAAACGTCATTAACAATCCGTTCTTAACAATGCAGGCATTTCCCCCGCAAGCGTAACCACGCTTGCTGGAAAAACACTTGGCTTTTTCTGTGCCTTAACCACACATGTACTAAACTACGCATATGCGTGGTTAAGGCACAGAAAAAGCCATGTGTTGTTCGGGAGAGGACATGGAGGACGCGCTGAACTAAGTGGGTCTGGGGCAGGCCTGGGGGGTGGATTAAGGAATTAGGGTGGGTGGGGCAGACTATTTTGTTTTTTTAGGGGGTTTGGGTATTTTTTTATTTAGGAGTTAGGGTGGGGGGCGGGTAGTTTATTATTAATGGGGTGGGGAAGGTTTAAGGAAGGGCGGGAGGAGAGAAGAGGAGGAAGGATTTTTTTTATTTTTAGGGCTCAGGGAGTGTGGGGGTGTCGGAGTAGTTTAGTTTTATGGGACAAAGGTGAGGAGGTCGGGTGGTTATTTTGCAGTTCAGGGTGGTGGGGGGGGTCAGGGTACTTTAGTTTTTAGGGCAAAGGTGGGGGGTTGGGATAGGTTTTTTTTAGGGCTCATGGTGGGTAGTGGCAGTTTATGTATTAGGGGTGGTGTACTTTTGGGCCTCAGGGCTGGTGGGGGGTTGCATGACAGAACCACACATACCGTTTCATATGCCGTTTCCACAAATGCCTTTACTAGGGAAACTTTTACAATGAAATTTGTTGTAAAGGCATGCGTGGTAAAGGCATTCGTGGAAACAACACAGTTGTGATTCTGACCGTGTTGTTAAGGCATGCGTTGTTCCGGCATGGGTGGTTCCATCATATAACCCCTCTTCCTGGGATCTTATGGCCCTGTGTAGAATCTCATGATAATACCTGACATGTGTTGACTATCCAGACCATCCTGCCGCAAACAGTGTTGTTTGGTTCCTATTCCTGGCATATGGTTTGGATTGTCAGGTTGTAATGGTAGTCACTGGTATAGTATGGGTATCCTTGGCACATGTATTTGCCATCTTTGATATGTACTAGCCACCCCTGATATGGTAAATGTCCGTGGCCTGTGTTAAGCACCGTTGCCATGTAATATGGACTAGATTCTTATCATAAGCAACAGATTATTAACCAAATTGTGTACGTGTGGTTGTCAAACTTTATACAACATTAGCTACAAAAAGATTAAAAATTCACACAGGGGACTGCTTCACTAACAGGTGTCTGCACGCTGCCTAGTGCCTATTAGGGTCTGGTGCATTTGGTGTATTTTGCATGCGGTACCATACCGTGCTTCAGTAACTTTATCACACACTACATTGGTCACAGTCCATCCTGGATTTATTTAAAGCCAAATTCCATCTGACAGTCGTACATGAATCACCAAAATATAGAGACAAACCTCATAAGGAATTTGAAATTATACTAAGTGCAGTAACAAGGTAGTTTTTGGGATTAACAAACAGTAGTCCTGTCAGGCAATTAAGACTTGAATGTGGACTTTTAAATTTGAGTCTGATTTTAAATTTACAGTTTGTCAAGTACTGCTTTTGACTTAAACTCTGAAGAATTTGGAAGGAATTAGATAATCAATCAAAAATCCATTTGGCGAACATCTTCCGTAATATAAATTGAATTCCTGATTAAATTCAAATGTTAGAAGATTGCAAAAATAACATGGAATATACTCAGTGAAAAATAAATTCTCCTTTAGTGAAAATATTGGGGAGCTTTTGATGCTTAAAAGGGGGAATTATTTACTACCTTCGTTTTTCTACATGATGGCTCAAGATTATCTGGGAGTTCACCTAAAACTGAGTGTTAGAATAAATGTATTAAATTTAGGTTTCAACTATTAACAGATTTAGATATATGGGTTGACTGGAAAGCCCCAGCAAATGATGTAGAATTTGTGGATATGAGACCCAATTAGTGACACATACGATATGTTTAAGTCCAAATCTAATAATATCACTTTGAAACCTCCTACGATCACGTTGTATACGCTTGAGTATTGGGAAAGAGGGGACCTTACCGACATTGACATGTGTGTGGAAAAGGCCACTTTATGGAAAACAGGTGCACTTACAATTCAAACCTTGGCCTTTGCCTTACAAAACTATATACCTCACTATACAGCCAGTCACCTACCAAAACTCACCCACTCCCCTACTCTCCCCTACCCCACCCTTTAAGCTTAGCCTTGCCATCTAGTACTCCTTAAACTGTTCAAACTGTTTATTCCCTGTTGAAACTGTTTCCTATCGTTAATAGCCCTCTGATGCAACATAACAATGAACTTGCAACTAGCATAACTCGTAAGGCAACATTTTACTTCCTGTCTCATCTCAGCCTGCTGTTGTCCACCCCCCCTCCACCCCTCCTTTTGCTGTCAATGTGTACTGCCAGGTCCGTGATCCGTACCTATTTGTATGCCATGTGAACTTGCCCTGCCTCTGCCTACACCTATTCCAAACAACAACATTACAATCACTGTCACACCTGTGCACCCATAGCCCAATGAAACCGGCCTCAACAAAAAACCTTCTCACTATTGCCCCATGATAAAACCCTTTCTTTTTCTGGGTGGGAAAGAGGGAGAAAAAACTCACTAGTTACCCGCCAACCACTGTGTCACCTGCCTCAAAATGGTGCCATGCACCTAAAATCGCTCCCTAATATTCCGGGCTATACATAGCCCAAAAATAGCCCAACCAGCCCAATGCAGTCTCGGACTGCACCACCTTCCCCAATCATCCTGGGGGGAGACCTCCATCCGGTCAGAAATCCCCCCCCAAAAAAAACCCCATTCGCACTATTGATGAAACTGTGTCCTGACAAGCTCCTCATCCGTGACCAGACCCTGGAACCTCTCCCACTGTCAACAAGACAAAGCATCTCCTGTGTCATTGTTCCCGCCAGGCACATGTCTTGCCCTGAAGGAAATATCATGGTGCAGGCAACCCAACACAAAAATCCTCAACAGTCGCAGTACTTGTGGATCCCTTGCTGACTGCCTATTCTCCATGTGCACTATTGCCAAGTTAGCCACCCTGAAAACCATTTTCTTTTGCTCCAGCTACTGACCCAGATTGCCACTACGAGAGGAAATAGCTCCAAGAAAGCTACGCTCTTCTCTCCTTGCTTTCATTCTACAAGCCACTCCTCAGCACACCACCTCTCTTGCCAGTAGATGCCAAAAACCTGTCGCACCTGCCACATCAGAAACAATTTGCGCATCCCACTCGTATTCCTGCCATGATTTCAAAGGGATGACATTGAAGGATTGCCAAAATATATTCCACATGTGCAAGTCCTCTTTTGTACCTGCCGTCTCATGTGGTGGTGAAGTAGTCTGTGCCCTGCCAGAGCCAGTTCCAGTTGCCAACAAAGTGTCCTTACAGCTCTCAACACCCTGCAGACAAAATTGAGATGTCCCAGTAAAACCTGTATGTCTCTGACCGTCACCTTCTGCCTGCGCAGCATCTCAGACACCACTAGCAGCATTACCGTTCTTTTGTCCTCTGGCAAGTGGGCTGTCATGGCCTCTGAGTCCAGCTCATTCCGCAAAAAGGATAACATTGTACTCGGTCCAATCATCTTCTCAGGGGCCAGGGACACACCCAAGTCCCCCATGACACTCTTGAATTGGCCCAAAAGCTTCGCTCTGAACCTGCGTCCGTTGCAAAGAAGAAATCATCCAAATAGTGGGTCACCTCCCTGTGACCCTTGTGAAAAGCCATTGGAGGACTGTCCTAAAGCACTCAAACAGGGAGCAAGAAATAGAGCATCCCATTGGCAGCACCTTGTCCACACACCGTGCCCCGTCAAACTGGATACCCAGGAGTTCAAAATCATCTGCGTGCACTGGCAACAACAGAAAAGCTGACTTAATGTCTGTTTCTTCCATCAGTGCTTAGGGACCCAACGCCTCCACCATCCCAATTGCCACTTTCACCGAGGCGTATGATACCCGCGTTAACTTCTCTGGAATGAAGTCATTCACCAATGTGCCGTCCGGCCATGAAAGGTGCTAAATTAGCCGGAACTGCCTGCCTCTTTTTTGAGCACCACACTGACAGGTGAAATGATAAGGTTCCACCTCGGCCAGTCTGAAAAAGGACCTGCCATGCGACCTTCCCCGACCTCCTTTGAGCTTGCTTCTTACCACCTCCTCATTGCCCCTCACTGATCTCTATATTGTACTGCACCCAAGCGTAGCCCCCATAATTCAGTTGTGCTTTCTGGATGATATCCATGTACTTCAACAAAGCAACTGATCTTTCTGGATAGCGCTCGCAGAAAATGCTAGCGAAAATTAAAAATGCAGCTGTTCAGTTTTCAATACTAATCGGGACCTTGGGGAGCTTCACTAGCTCATGCTCCTTCTCCTTAGAGCCCTCTTTCGACTGCACTTACCTTTCAACATACTCTCCCTTCCACATTTTCTCCTTTGTAGCCAGCATAAGATGGGCTCCCAGTCGTTTGGCACTGCCCATGTACGGCAACTTCTTTCCTTTTTCTCCTTACTTTCGAGTGATCCTAACTCGACTGTCTCTATCACCTTAACGTCACCCGTCTCCCCTACCTTGGCACCTTGATCTGTCCCCGTCAATACTTTTTTGTTGCCCCCGCCCGTCCTTCATCTGTGGATACCCCCACCTCTGTCACATATATTCCTTTCAGTAGGTGGGCCTCCCCACCACCACCAACTTCCTTGGCTTTAATTGCCACTGATACCATGGTATTCACCCTTGTCATCCCCTTACCTGGCGTCAAGGTCTGTGGCCGCTCCTGTGCCTTCCGCCTAGCTAGCTGGGTCTTCTCCTTGGCTGTCCGCTTCCCTCTGGGCCTCCCTGTCATGATAGATGGCTGCAACGACTTATCGACAACATTATCATGCCCCCCCTTGCTCTTCCTTCCACCATAGCTGCTCCTCTCCCGCTCCTTCATCCTCATCCCTGATCTCTCCTTCCTCCACACTCTCCTCATCAAAGTCCAGCCAAGTTGACTCCATTCCATCTGCACCATACTCACCAGACGCCTCCACCCCAGACGCCTCTTCCTGCCCTACTCCATGTAGCCATGCGAATTCCTCCTGTGGCAGGTGCCAAGGGGCTGCATTGAGCCCCCTATGCCTCTCTGTTGCACCAGGACGCTGCCTCTTTGGTGCCACAAGGCCAGTGGGCGCATGACCCTTACCTTCACATGGCCCCAAAAAGGCGTCCTTAGCCTGTACTGACTAGGCACCCACTTTTACTAGTGGCGACATCCGGCTGGCCGTTCGTGGCCCTGCCTTCTCTTCTCCCCAGGGTCACTGAGCCGTACTTGGCCTGCCTTGGTCGCACCTCCTCTACCCCGTTTCCTCCTGCCAATGATAAAACATGTCTGATGTGATGGTGCCACCCTTTAGTTGTCCTACTTCTGGTCTCCTACCCCCCTCATGCTACCTCCTGCACCATCCCTCCCTTTGCACCCACTCTCTTACCCCCACCCTCCACGTCCCGCTGGGCACCCTCCAGGCCCTCTCCTCCAACCTCCCACAGCTCCAGGCCATTACCCCCCATGACCTTTCTGCTATATACCTTAGAGGGAAGCTTAACCACGAAAGGACCTTCTATTTCCCCAGCCCCCTTGTTATCCCATTTCTCCTGTTCCCTCTCTTCCTTCCCTGTCAAGCCCCACCCCTACCTCCTCTATTCCTATGCTTCCCTCCCTGCCTCCTATTTTCCCACTAAAGGCTTGCCTTTCCTTCCCTGCCCTCTGACACTCCAGGTCCTCCCCTATGACATCCACGACTGTGTCCTCCCATGTACTTCTCCCTCTCCCACTTCCCTGACCAATCCCCCGTCCTCTCCCATTCTCCCACCCTCCCCACCCAGCATCACCAAACCTCGGGGCACACCACCTCTCCCAGCCCCTTCCCTGCCTTGGTGTGTGTTCTGTGAGGCCCCATCCCCTCCACAGGAGGCCTCTTCTCTCTGAGACTCCACGCATGGCAACAATGCCTGTACATTGGAAAAACCATTGCCTCTCCCATTCGCCTGCCAGCGTAGAGTCTTTCTCGGCGTGCCTTCACCAGGGAGCGGCAATAATGCACGTGCTCCCCGCTCCTCCCTTTCCACAAGGGAGGCCGCTCAATGCAGACGGGGCAGCCTCCTCTCCTTACTTGGGCCCTGGCACTCCTCACACTGCGTAGCGATGAACAGGCCAATACGGCCGCTGCCACACCGTTCGCCGCTCTGGGCGCCCGCCTCTCTGAGGAGGCAGAGCACCTGCTGCACCAGCTCATCGGACGACATCGCTACAGAGGTAAGTCCATCCTAAAGTATGAATATGTCTTTTGGATCACGAATCATGCGAACATGCTGCAACACTCCTACATATTTACCAAAGTAAAGCTAGAGCAAAGCTGGAAAAAACTCACTAGCTATCCGCTAACCACCATGTCACCTGCCTCAAAATGGTGCCCTGCCCTGCACCTAAAATGGCTCCCTAACATACCGGGCTATACATAGCCCAAAAATAGCCCAACCAGTCCAATGCAGTCACCACCTTCCCCAATCTTCCTGTTAGGGGAGACCTCCCTCCGGTCAGAAATCCCCCCCCAAAAAACCATTCACACTATTGATGAAACAATGGTTGCATGCTATTTGTGCAAAAACACACAGCTAATTAGCAGCTCAGTAAAATATTGAGATTTAGTGGTAATTGAACTTGAAAATGTCATGGTACCTATGCACATGATTGATTGTCAAGGTTTAAAAAAACAAAGTCAGGTGATAAGAATGAATTAGTTTTGGTAAGATACATACGTTTTGCACATCACAAACCAATTTGATGATGCATAGATGTAATATAAAATGCTAGTAATATGATTATGTATATAATTCTGGATGGTTTTACTCAACTAGCAAAACAGCAATGAATTAATCAATTACACTTGCGACTCTGAATGTGTACCTTGCTTTTTATAGCATGTGATTTTTTAATGCTTGTGCATCATTATCACTTTTAACAGTTTTAATTCACTAAACAATACACATGATTTGATTTGACTGGTCACCCATAACAGCTTGAGTGTGTGCCTCCTGTGATGAAAGAAAGCATCAACTGAAGTACAAATGATTGAATGGTCTAAAAATCACAAGCTAGATAATCACACAAATACATATTTATTACTATTCCAGTGATTGTTTAGGGGTCAGGTGGAACTGTCCTGTAAAACATGTGAGCTTGATGCCTGTTAAAATTGCTTTAATCAGAATATGGCATACCAGGGACTATCCTGCACCTGTGTATTGATCAATATAACATTGAGGATTTAGGCAATGTGACTGAAGATCCTTATTGTGTATAAGTAACTAGCACAGGCAGCATTTCAAGATTAGTGACATTGAACAATAACAAGTCTTGGAGCTACACAATCATTTTATGTTTTTCACTTTCACAGTGAAGCCACTTCTCATTACAAGTTTGGTGGTCCGAGGACCACCGTGTTGGTGGTATGACCGCCATATTATGACATTGGCAGTGATGCATTTAGAATCCCAGCAAAGCACCGACGGCACCGCCAGTGCAGTCAGACTACTGAAGTTGAATGGAGCCACCACCAGTCCGGCGGAGACCATGTTCCCGCTTGACTCATTACGAGGTTGCACACCACCAAGATTTCCGCTGTGGTCGGAACACCAGGAGGAAACAAACAGCATAAAAGGAGACACTCATCTCCAGGAAGCCATACTCATACGGAGCCACCATGGAACCGCATCTAGACATCATCCTGCGGCTCCTGCTTGCAGAAAGACAACTGAATCATTAGCTGACGAGGAAGACAACAACAGTAAGTACACACACACTCACCTGCTACATTTGTAACATTTTGCACACTGCAGCCAGCACACACGCACACACCTGATGTCAATAACACACACTTATGCATGGCAATACAGCAGAGACCTAGCCTCACAAATTCACACACAACATACGAACTCGTAACAACAACACCACAACTGCACAAATATGAACAAATGTCATACACTCATAACCGACTCTGGCCAGGGACTCCACACACATACAACACAATATACAGCCATCAGTGATCAAACACATATAACCTAGCAATCAAATGCATATCACACACACACAGAGTACACCGAACCTATTATGCCATGCACAATACATGCACACTCAAACAGTCTAAACACACAAAGCCACACAGAACTACAACCAACACATATCAACACTAACACAACACACCACCATGACAACAACATTTCAGCTACATACACATACCCATCACACAAAAGCATACCCTATCCCTGGGGGATAAAAGCACTGCACACAACCTCACAGACTGCTCAGACAATACCGGAAGCATCAAGCAGCACACACACAGATACTGCATACAACCAATGTCAGCCAGGAACAACTCGAACCTAGGAAAGGAAATGCAGAACAAAGATGTAACTAGAAAACCAACAACTGGTTGGTTTACTTTTTTATAAAATAATTGTATCAAATAAGATTGTCCAAGGCCATTGACCAGTCATTTGCAGGTAAAAGCAGCACCAAAGGCACTAAATGGTGCACCTACTTGACTCCTGACTGCCATGTAACCTCCGCAGGTAGGGGCATCAAGGCGACAGGTACCTCAGGGATCCCTAGAGGGTGATGGGGGAGGGGGGTTGGGGTTAGGCTTGGGAGTGGGGGGTTAGACTTTGGCTTGGGAGGGGTACTTCTTTTTGGCTGGGGGCATTGGTGCTGGCAAAGGAGTAGGGGAGGCCTCGGAGGTGGAAGGGATGGCCTTGGGGAGGGAAACAGCTCTTTTATGAATGTCACGGGGGAGGAGTTGGGAAAAGGTCAAACTCGGCAAGGAAAGTTTTTTTTTGACACACAGGTATGGTCATCAGAAGGGGGTCTGGGTGTGGAGGTTGAGGGAGTGGGAGTGGTTGTCTGACATTTAGGTGAGGATGTCTTGGATGCGTTTTTGTGGGAGGTGTGCTTGTGGGTGGTGGGTGTCTATTGGGTGGTTGAGTGAGGGCATTTATGTGTCTTGGGCTGAGGGGGGGTGGAAGTGCTGGGGGATGCCATGGTGGGTGTGTGGCTGTCTGTTTGGGTGACGACTGCAGGTATGGTGGATGTGCTGCTTGTCAGTGGTTGTTGTGTCTGAGAGTGTGGTGACCTGGGTGGATGTCTGAGATTCTGCTGCGGTGCTGTCGGCAGGTAGGATAGGTGTGGTGTCTGGATCACTGAATGTGGGTGTGGTGTCTGCAGGTGTGCTAGTTGTTGTGTCTGTGATGCAGGCATGGTGGGGGTGTCAGGGCAGGTCGTGACTGTTGCTGTGTCCGCCGTAGGATGTTGTCTGTGTGCATGCCAGAGGTGTGTCTTGTAGTGCTTATATTTGTGCTACCCTTGGATATTGAGGTGGATGCATGCCTGTCTGTTTGTGTGCTTTGGCTGGGTCAGAGAAGGGGGGATTCAGACTTGGAAGAGGAAGGTGGAGAGGGGAAGGTAGACAAGGGGTTACTGGTTGCCGTCAGTGTGGAGGCAGAGCCTAAAATGATCTCTGTAGGCCAGCCAGTGCACCTTGAATGCCCTCCAGGAACACGTTGCTCTGTTGGATTTGAGTTGCCAGTCCCTGGATGTCATTCTCGATGGTCGACTGACCCACAGAGATCGACTTCAGGAGGTTGTTAGCCTCCTCGCTGAGGGCTAATTGGGACTGGGGCAGAGGTGCCTGTGAAAAAGGAGACGCCCATCCACTTGGATGGTTGGGCACGGCCAACTGGGTGGGGAGCTACAGGGAGGGCGGTGATAGAATGGGGGGTGACGGACAGAGATGGTACTGGGGTGAACCCAGATGGGTCTGCCACGACTAGGGAGTGGCAACTGGAGGAGGATTCTGAAGAAGATGTAGTGGATCCAGTCTCCCCCGTGGCACTGCCCTCGTCCTCCGGACCACTGGGTCCTTCGCTGTTGGTGTTCTTGTGACTGGAAGTCCCGTGGGTAGAAGCTTCCCCACTCAATTGTGCCCCATCTCCTTCACCTGCTGGTCAGTTGCGGCTTGCACTAATTAAAAGGGGCGGGCAGCATGCGGGGGGGAGAATTAAATTAAAAATAATTACATTTTTAAAAAACACTTACCTCCGCTCCCGAGCCGCTTCTCTGCCTCCTCCCATCTCGCTGTAAGCAGGCACAGGCTCGGATTGGCTGGGAGCGCCCAGCCAGGGTGCTCCCAGGCAGACTGGGAGCCTGTGCAGGCTCTCTCCAGCCCAGCAAGTGTGTTGCTGGGATGGAGACATCCCACTGTGCATTTGTGTTTGGTCGGCCCAAGACGGCTGGCCAAACCAACATGCACTCTGGGGGGGAGTGCTGTGCACTCCCCCTCATTGCTCATCATCCCGTGGCCCCATCCCTTTCCCCACAAAACAATCATAAACATGGTTCATGATCGTTTTTTGGGAAAAGGTTTGCAGCTGCTGCTGCTGGCGCAGGGGCGACGCTCCTCCACCCTTATGGAGGAGCCGCCCATGTTGCCAGTGCTGATGCTGAAAAATAGAAAGTTAAGTATGGTCATCATCTTGACAAGATAACACTTCCATCATACAGTACACATACGTCTCATTACATCCTGTTCACCAACACCCCAGGGTAGTGCCAGTAAAGTGCCAACATCATGTCACAACAAAATATGATGTATGTCCCTCAATATGAACATTGTTATACACCTGCTAAGCTACCTGACACCTACAATACCATGAATGAAGTTGACCAGTTACACTGACCATGCCATGACATGGTGACTTTGCCATATGATACAGATTCCCTATCCACAACAACATAGTCAAGCATGAATCAAGCAATAGTCTATGAATGTGAAATTGCTTATCACTAATCAAAAACACATACCCAACACATACAAATATTTTACTCTGATATCATGTACCAGGGTATGACATATGTTTTAAAGTAAAGGCAAGCAAGTCTAACATAGCCAAGCCAAACCTTCTTCATTTCACATACTTTCAACCATACACAATGGACATATGCAAACCTGTAACAACTCAAATTGCCATACATTTCAATATAAGGTCAAGGAGTCAGAACAGATATCACACACACATGCACCAATAGTGATGTATATAGGATTGGAAATATAACGTGGACAAAGTGATCTAGATCATTGGTCGTCTGAAAACAATCTTCATCAGTCAAGTAAGGGCAAAGTTAGCTCAGATCTATGTCCTACACACAACCACAAGATGTCAAAAAGAGTGTACCTTCCATATGGTCTACTATACTGTGCAGAAAGATGACAGTCAAACCTACCTAATTATGCAATTAGTCCAACAGTGGGTCACTGACTGAGTGGGTACATCACTACACACACACATCAGACATGGCAAGCCTTACATCTGTCTGTGGAGGATTCTCAGGGCCAAAGCACGTGTTGCTAACATGACAGTTACACCTACCATGATGCAAGCCACTAGCCTAAATACACTTACAATACTACTCATATGTGTATGTGAACTACCACACCTGCACCACATAGGTGTTATTGCCAACAATAGGTTCCCAAACAGCTAGCACTCATTTGCCACATCCGCCATAGCAACAGCAAGTAGACATAACTATTTCCAAAGTTGATTCATTACTGAACCTTTCAATTGATACATGATGTTGATACATATCTGTCAAGAATGTAACTGTGAATAGGCTACCATTGCCTATTTGTCATGCCTACAACAGTATGCCCAAGGGCAATGCTTTGTGGCCAATTTCCAATAACCGAACATTAGCAAGGTTGTAACATTCTTAGCCTCTGATATCAATATATGTGTGCCCATAGAAATATTGGAATACCTCAATGGTATCCAACATACATGTTGTGTACTCTGATGAGACTTCACAAATGTCTTTGTACATCCTTCACTTACCAAGCGGGATTACCTTGTAAACGGTGTGAAGATGTTAACCTTGTATGTCATGTGACACGTCAGATGGACATCACAGCCTCATATGCTGCTGTCACATATTAGAAAACTTTAGAAAACTAGAGATGAATAGAATATGTCTGACTCTGTTGCACATAGACAGGGATCGTGAGACATTGCAGAGGACAGAGATCAAGGACTTACACACCTTACCACCATGACACTGGGAGGATTGACCTTTTGGTGGGTATTAACAATCACCAGAGTAGAAAATGCTGTATAGTGGTATACATATTACACAGTCATATGGCAACCATAATATGCTATTGTACTGAGGGGACAACATAGTTGAGTAACATGCCAATAAATGCATTTGTAGGTGCACACCTCTGTGCTATAGATGGCTATGGTACATCAATGTGTGCACAGGATATCTGTAACACTTTGCACTTATCACATTGTCAGAGCCAACATTCTATTCCCTCACTCAATCTCCTGGTATAGGAACAAACATGAGTTAGGTCTGTACTCAACCCCTTGTGGCTACTGGGCTGCCTTCAAACACCCATTCAACTCAGGGTAGGCCACTGCCAAAATGCAGGACATTAGGAGGGTCATAGTCCGACAGGCACCCTGTCCTTGTTGGGAGGACATCCCAAGCTGGGCCTCTGTGGTCTTCCGGGCTCAGTGTCTCAGGTCCTCCAACCTCTTCCGACAGTGCACAATCTACTGACTGTGGACCCACAGGGTCTGCACTTTCGTTGCGATGGCATGCCAAATCCCCTTCTTCGGATAGGCATTGACCCCTGCATGGACGACATAGATAAAAAAGTATGTCATGTGCACATGTACCATACTAAAACAGGCATGGTTACTAACTAGTTAGTACAACAAGCCAAACACAGACTGTCTTTAACATCGATGAGCATATGAAGTCAGACCAGATGTGAGGTGGAAACAGGCAGACAACATGCACCTCCCGCACCAGCTGTCATGTTATCACATATGCCCAGACAGCAAACACACTGGCAAATATAGTATTTCAGGAGGAGTCTGGTATACCAACTCACAATGTGGGTCAGGGAACATAAATCAAACACTCTCTATAATGTCTCAGGACTCACAATCTGTCATTAAACAAACGTATTTGACCAGGAAATCATCCCATTCTATCACAAGTTTGGCAACCTGTAGACTTTAAGCAGCAATGTGTTCCAATGGCAATATCCACCGCAGTAGTATCCGCCTACTGCCATGACGACTTCAGGCGGCGGACGTAGGTCATTTCCAAATGTCCAGTACAGAAGGTGAGGCAGCTGCCATGTTAAGGTCTTTAGATGGTCAGAAAAGTTAAATTAAAGATGCGTCACGAGGTCAAAGACACTTCTACGCCATAGTTTTTACTGCTGGCTTTGAGCAACCATGTATTTAAAATCTGACATAATAGACTTTGTAATATTCATGATGTGTGAGTAATGTATCATTAGTGGCATAGTCTGCACCCTCAAGGCAATTGGATTGGTGCCATTAGTGTCTATTATATGTGAAACATGGTAAGAGTGTCATGATCACTGAGACTTTTAGTGACATGCATATCCGTTTCCTAGTCATAATCGAGGTAAGGGGATGACAGTGTCGTAGTTTGGACTCTTGCTCTGAGCAAGACTGCTGGTCTAAGGATGATAGTACTTTTGTTTGTAGGCGACTGCGTCTTTCCTACAACAAGTCGCTACTGTTATCCCTACCTTACCGGCTCACTAGCAGCACCTCACCAGAAACATAATCGTAAAAGGTGATTTATGGCAGCCGTTTACGCATGGACTCAAAAATAAGATATCTCAGGGAGTGTCGTTGTTAACTGGAGATTACCCTTTTCTCACAGATATATTATGTCTCATACAAACACAGGCAATGACACAGATGCAGTAAAGTTCTAATAGCTTTTTATTTAACATAACTGCAATTTGCGATAAGTTGCATGGACTGCAATGATTAGGATAATGAATAAAGCAAGTAACAGTATTGTGAAGACGAGAGTCATTGTTACGAAGACCCCCACCATTTTGCAATACATAGAAAAGATATATGAGATGTAATATGCCCTAATACCCTAATGTGAAAAGGCCTGACCTCCTACCTAAAGGAGAGCAGGGTTTGTTAAACCTAATCTGCCAATGCCATGTCCATGAGAGGAGCCCCCAACCCTCGTTACCTTGGAATGAGGTCTCTATCTCAGACTCCACAGGGACACGAAGACTGGGTCAGCGTCAAGACGACTGCAACATCGGTATCAGCGATGGTGGCGATGCCCTCTGGTCGGAATCCCTCTGATTATCTGTCTAAAGTGTGATGTATTTATACAGATCTACAAGGTCCCCTGACGTAGGTGTATTCATAAACAATAGATAACAGGCATGCTTGGGACGGCAATTAATATCAACAATCCTCGAAAGTATAGAGAGGGAAAATCCCTAAGTGTGAACACCCACTGTTTGTTTGTGTTTGGTGCTTGATCTTGACGCCTTGGCGCGGTGACACTGATAATGTAACTCATAACAAGTGGCCTAACTATAAACAAGGCAGCCATCTTAGAAGAAATAAATAATTAAATGGGCTAAGACAGAGCAAGCTAAGTAGGTTAAAAGGCACTAGGTGACACGGCACGAGTCTACAAGCCAGAGGCTAAGCTAACTCCTGTTATCCCAGTAAAATGAACTAGGATTGACTACACCCTCCCCATTGCCGTAACAGGTATGATGAAGGTACAGGAACCCCAATGCTAAAAAGTTGCTTCTGAACTAAAAGCTAAAAGCAAAAACAAGCTAAAAAGCATTCGTATGTGTTAAAAAAGATATGTTGAAACAAATCTGTCAAAACACATACAGAGATGTTAATGTCAACTATGACAAGCACAGCGTGCAACAGCAAACTTCAATTTAAATGCATAATTTGGAATCGGGAATGGCAAGTCAATTCATCAAATTATTTATTATACGCATGATCTTGAAGAATGTCATCGAAGTCACCAGTCAAGGATCTAAAAAATGAGTCAACATCGTCCGAAGTTAAGTCGAATGCTAGGCCGTCAAACGGATCAACAGAGCAGAAGTGAGCCGTGTTTCCTGGTGTGTCGTTATTCGTTGCAATGTCCTCATCCATGGTAGATCTAACAACGGAAGGCTCGTAGGTGGCCTCGCGGAGCAACCTCAGTCTAAAGGGGCATGACCGTGTATGAACCCTCATCGGGGACATCAGCAGTTCGTGGTCCACAGGAGATGTCGGTGCAACAGCAAGACAGACCATAGGCAGATGTTCAAAGAGACACCATATGCAGTGGAAGACTGGTTGTACACACCAGAGAAGTAGCCGAAATGACAACGACCAGTCAAGCTCCAGTTCCACCAGCAAAGGTGTACCGAAGATCCAAACCATGCGCTCACGGCACAGTGGAGTTGGCGGGAGCGGCTCCATTGCTCTGCGTTGCTTGAAAGAAACAACCACTGCGAATCAGAAGAAATAGCAGTAGTAGTCCGCCAATTAAAGCCAAAAAAATTGGAAAGCCACCAAACACACTTGAAAAGAGAGAATGGATGGCTGATGGGATGACTCCGAAGACAGTCTGGAAGATGGACACGAAACCAGACCCGACAGCCTTAAAGAAATGAACAATCCCAGTGGTGCTCGAAGCATTGAATATTCTGGATACCAGCTCTCCAAAGTGTTTGGGGAAATTGGTATTTAAAAGGGATTGTATCTCGGCTGATGATCTCGCAATCTGGAGAGCATACGTCTCTTTTGCAGATGTCAAGGCGACCTGCTTCTGAAACAATAGCGCCTTTAGCCTACTCAGCTTGTCATAGTTAAAATTAATAGTATCTATGTGGGGCCACATGTCAGATACCTTTATCTCTCGTGTGGGGGGAAACAAAACATGTCCACAACATGTAACGACCTTCGTGACCGAGATTGCATAGGCAATTCCAGCTCGCATGCTGCAACAGCTTTGATCGTTCAGTACCACATAACTTCCACTGGAAAGTTCATGAAACACTGGACGAATCAAGGGGACGGGAGTATGCTTCAGAAAACAGGCCAAATGTGCGACCCCCGCATTGCAAAGACCGTGAAGAGACACCTGTTTGCATATCATAGAATGACGAACAGCAGTCTCACATTCGCTTCCGCTAAGAAAGACCTCCCTTTCACTGTTCAGACATCTATAGTCAAAGGGCAACTCCCACTCTTCCTTAATAAAGCTATCTCCTAGTTGCTCATATCGTCCCACTGCAAGATGTTTCAGGCAGCTCGAGAAACGAAAGGTCGAAATTGGTAAATTAATAATGCAGTGTAAGAGCCAGATAGTTGAAGGACTCTCTTCTACCGTGAAGGGCAACTTATCTAATTTCTCTACTTGAAGCAGGGTGAAACTAGCCTCCCTTTTAGCCATTGTCTCTTGTTCCCTGGAAAAATTAAAAGCAGTGAAGAATTCACTCCCATTAATATATTTCCATGGAATGTGGCCATTTTTCAGTGTCTGCAACGTCCAACCTAGCTGCATGATGGAACGTAGCTGTGTTTGCCCATGATATAACCGGGACAAGTCTGTCTGAGTGATATCAATAGCAGACGACACTATATTTGATAGTGAATAAATCCTGTTGGACAGTGTATTCATGCCATTGTCGACAACAGCTAATGTTTTTTCTAAACTTTCCTTATCTAGTTGCCTTAAACGCGCGGCAGCCTCAAACTGGGAAAGTTTCCAAATTTCATTGTACACAGCATATAAAATCCTTTTCAAGCCCTGTTTTCTAGGACCCAGCAGAAAATCCTGCAAGTCTATACTGTCAGAAAGAGTGTTCAGGTGTTTCTTAACTGCTGTTAACATGTTCGTTTCACCCATTGCTGGCACAGCTTACCCACACTGTATGTTGTAACTATACCTGTTTGTTGACCCGATATAAAGTGAGGGTCTGGCCTGTTAATTAAAGAAACCCCCTGAAGAGTTCAGGAAACGCCTTTGACACTCATTAGTGTCGGTGGGCCATACCAACCACCCGCCGGGACTGTAAAGTGAAGAATTATAGGTACCAGCCTTAACCATTGCATCTAGCCTGTCCTCTGTAACATTAAGAAAGTGTTGCCAATCTTTAAATTTTGCCGGAGTAGGGATACTGGGCGTGTTCAGATCTTTAATTTTTACTAACCCCAGACAGGATGTCTGCTCAATAGTGTCATTTAAGAAAATCATTTGCACAGGAATCAGGCATGCTCGAAACAAAGCCTCCCTACCCTGTATCTGCCAATCTTGTGTTCCCCACACACTTTTAAAGTCAATAGTGCTCTTCCAATATTCGTAACCCTCAATCTAGAGCCGGGAAACAAAGGGATCTGAATAAATCAGTTTCGTATCTGTTAGCAAAATTTTCCTAATTTGTGCCGGAGGTATTTTAAAATAATACGACTCTGCTTTTTTGTATCATGCCCAGAAAAGTATGTAAATTTATCGCTATAATACTTTGGACTCCCCACCTGTGGTGTAGAACAGTGTTCCCACTGTGTGTAGTTCAAGAGAGGCCTATATCTAGTGGCACGGTGTAGGTAGTGATGTCCCCAATTGTTATAGCAGAACATTTCCCCATAATTCATTGTATAATCATATACATCATCACTTTCAAAAGCGGAATAGTCTTTCATTTCAGTTAGCATGGAATTAACTGTTTGGACATCCCAATCATCAGAGACAACATCAGGTGTAATAACATCAGACATTGAAATTTTGAACACGTATGGTATTTGAATAATCTCTGTAGGCCCGTATATATCGAATGGAACTTTGTCCCACACAATCCCATCAGTAATTGGTATTGCTGTAATATTTACAGGGGACAAATCTCTTCGGACCTTATGTGAAGAATGATGTGGTGTTAAAATTTCATCAACAGGCTCCACTGAGGAGCGGTCAGAAATATAGTGACCATTTATGAGCAAAAAGAAAACAGTCACAAAACCAATCCATAAAAATAATGCAATAAATGTCAAACAGAACCACAGGCAGTTCCATGGGTAGATCAAATAGTTCTTTTTAAGCCATCGATACAGCTTACTACTTTTTGAAATATTGTCAATCACTGTAGAGGATGAATCCGAAGAAAAATCATCACTGTCAATGAAATAGCCAGAGGTAGTCTCTGCAAACACAGTAGCCGGTGTATTCTGATCCACTGCACGTGGAGGCTCTTGATAGACAAAGTCATTAGTCGTGGAAGTGTTCGTGTAAAATACAGCCAAATCTTGAAGCGGGGTGGTCACTGAAGATGTGACTGGAACCAACAAAAGTTCATTTTCCGCCCTCCCCATGGTCGAGGAAGTGTCTGGAACAGCAGTTGACATAGTTGCATAGTCAGTAGTAGTGATGTTCATCCTACTATGTAGATGGATGTCCTGTTGGGTAGTGAGAGGGGATCGGGAACCACCCAAGGGACCTCCTGGTCTACTGTGAAGGATTGGCCACATGGTGTAATTTGATGTCATCAAAGGAGATGAATCTGTTCATCCTAGAACCAGACAGTGGTGGTAAGATGACAGTCCTGGTGCCTTTTATTCCCAAGACTGGCACGAGTGCTCTGTATTATGGACCAAACTCCTTCTTCACAGCGATCTTCTCACGAACCAGATCCCCAACTTTAGGAATCCAGCCAGTCGAAGTTTTCACCTATTCCCTTATTCCTAAAGTGGCAGCACTTGTAGATGATTTATCATCACAAAATTGTTGAAGCTCCTGTAAAACAGAGAGACATTCTTCTATGTCAAATGGTGTTTCTGCTGCCACCATACCAGGGGCATCAAGATCTGGGACATACATAGGTATCCCAAAGAGAACCTCATATGGAGAGCGTCCCCCCAAGGACCGTCTTGGCAGATTATTCAGTGCTCTCTGGACCCCATATAGGTGGTGTAACCAACTGCGGCCTGAACCTAATACTCGAGCTGTTAAGGACTGCTTTAGATCACGATTCCGCCTCTCCACAACTGAATTTCCCTCGGGATGGTATGGTGAGGAGTAATGGAGTTCAACACCTGTCGTCCCCATGGTGTCCCTGAATGCCTTAGAGGCAACTGCAGGGCCCTGGTCCGAATGGAATGCTGCAATCGCATATGTACCGATAAAGATCAGCAAATCTTTTATAACAGTCCGGGCGTCAGCCGACCGCTGTGGCCACACCCACAGGAATCTAGAACAGGAATCCACAGCCACTAAAACGTATTTGTATGCACCATCAGGCTGTAAGGGACCACAATGGTCTAGGTACACACACTGAAGTGGCTTGTCAGACACTAAGAGGGATGTCTGCGGAGGGCGTTTGATATTAGAGCCCTTAATCTGCTGGCAAATGTCACAGCAAAGGACATACTGCTTAGTTCGTCTGCATAGACCAGGCCACCAGTAGCGTTGCTGTAGAATTGTTATCGTGACCTGTATACCAGCATGTGCAGAAGCGACACCCTCATGTGCTGCTGTAATCAGCTCTAATCTCTGGTCTTCATTGGGGATCACTCGATCTCCAACCCCAGGAATCGTTGTATAAGCAACATTCTGTGCACTGATATGGTAAGTATAGTTCGTAGGGTACCCTTTCGGAAGGGCCTTGCCTGCAGCCAAAGCTTTAACGGCAATCAGTATTTCATTATCCAATCTCGTCTGAGAACGAGTCACTGCAGCCACAGAAGCCGTAGCTACTGATGCTTTGGCCGCTTCGTCAGCCAATGTATTACCGGCAACGTTTACTCCTACACGTTGGTGTCCTAATGTATGAACTACATGGACACACGGTAGCTTATCCTTAAGATCAGATACCCTCCCCCACAACGTTTTGTGTTTAATGGTGTTCCCCTTTGAATCTCTAAACCCGTTCAGTTTCCAATGATTGAGATATTCATTGTATGACTGGACACAGTAATATGAGTCACAGACTATCAAAGTCTGGCTTCCTGTCTCAGTGTGTTCAAGCGCTAGAATAAGAGCTTTAAGCTCAGCCAACTGTGCTGTGCAGTCCCCTAAGGTCTGCGTGTAGGTATTGTGAGGGTGGAAAACTCCATCTTCCATCACTCCGCACACAGCTGCACAAGCTGCCGAGTATTGATGTTTAGTACCTACAGCCGGTTGTGCTGATCCGTCAGTATATATGATAGTATTGTAACTGTCTAGTGGCAAAATATTTAGAGGAGCGGGGTACTCTTGTTCATACTGGAGAGATTCTTGTGTTTGAAGTCTTGGATCGAATATATAATCGACATCAGTGGCGGTCAGAGACGTTGCCCACTGAATCCAACGTGGATGTAATGCCTTAGCGTTCGGAACGCTCGCTTTAGTGACAGCCTCTAAGGCCGGCACTGGGGAGACAACAATAATGCGTTTCCCCTGGGCAAGTGGCCTCTCTTTTATGACGGCCATCTGAACTGCTGTCAGAATCTTTTCTGTAGGTGCAAAACGTTGTTCAGCATTTGAATATAAATGTGATTTATATGCTATTGGTACCGTGTCATCCTCATTAAAGGTGACATAAGTAAATCCAAGGGCACCAGCAATTATTCTGATGACCAAGTTTGTTTTATTGTCACGTGTGTAAGTGTTTAGCTTCTAGCATGTCCTGCTGTATGTCCCTAAGGATGTGTGTGTGTTCAATCGTCCAGCGTCTGCTAGAGAAATTGGGCTGAACTAAGTCATAAAGTGGCTTGATGCGTTCTGCATAATCTGGAATGTATGTTCTGCCAAAATTGAAGAAACCCAGTAATGACTGCAATTTCTTAAGTGTGTTTGGAGGCTGTAGTTGAGCACACTTCTCTAGAAAGTGCGGGCCAGGCTCTTCCCCTCGTTTGATAGCTCATATCCCAGGAATAATACACTAAGAAAGGCTATCTTGCCTTTCTTAAAATTGAATTTAGAACCGAGGTCTGCAAACCCCAAAATGATCCGATCGACCCTCGCAAGATGAATGTCGAGGACGTCGTCTGTGAGATATATGTCATCCACATAGGACAATGCCTCGGAATCAATATCATGTAATATTGGTGTTACACGGGCTGAAAACAGGCCTGGGCTATTTTTATAGCCTTGAGGTAAACGACAAAAGCGTTTCTGAAAGCCAAATGAAAATGCACTTAGGTCCCTACTTTCATGTGCTAAATTCTGGCAGAAAAATCCATTAGATATATCTAATGTAGGGCCAGATGTACCATCACGGCCCATTGCGATTCGGTAACAGCGATTTTTAAGAAATCGCTATTACCGACTCGCAAAGGGCCATGTATCACATTTGCGAATCGGTAATAGTGATTTCTTAAAAATCGCAAATGCTATTACCGAATCGCAAATTGCGATACCAGCCCCATTCGCAGCTATGGGCCTGTTGGGCCATAGCTGCAAATTTTTTGCATTTCCAAAATTGGAATTTCTGAACCAGAAATCGCAATTTTGGAAATGCAAAAGGCCAGGGTGCTGGGGGCCTAAGGCCCCCTCTACTGCACCCCAATTTTTTTTTTTTTAACATGTAAGGTACACACATGCCAAAAGGGCACGTGTGCTTTACATGTTCAATTTAAAAATGCAGTTTTACTGCATTTTTAAATTTTGCACCAGGTTACCACCTGGTTGCAGATCATGGTATTTTGCATGTGCAAAATACTATTCTGCGAAAAATCGTAATTTGCGATTTTTTGCAGCATTGGCTTGGGACCTGGATTTTGCGAATCGCAAATTGCGATTCACAAAATCCAGGTCACAACGCTAAAAATCGTAATTTTTGCGATTTCTACTTTGTGGTCTGCGAATGCCTTTCATGCATTGCAGACCACTATTTTGCACTCGCAAACGGCCGATTTTACCGTTTGCCAGTGCAAAATATTTTCATACATCTGGCCCGTAGTTTTATATTTTTTACGCACTATATTGTTTATCAGTGCTGTGCTGTGTGAATTTTGTATAGCATACGTGCGTGTATGACTATTTAAGTGTCTATAATCAACCACTATTCTATATGAATAATCTGGCTTTGCAACGGGGAATAATGGATTATTCATTGCAGACGTACAGGGCTCAATTACTCCCTGGTACTCAAGTTGTGATAGGATCTCCTTTACCGGAGCTTTCGCTTCATGTTTAACAGGGTATTGTGGCTGCAGTTGGGGTGTAGACCTAACGGGAATAATATGACAAGGAGACTCCTTGTCCCAACCTACATGATTGCGGTATAGTGCAGGTGCCTGCGCTAAAGCCCATTCAGCAGCATAGGCTCCTTTTGCTGCTTCCGGAACAAGATCGGAGAAAGAAGGCAAAATTACATCTTCCCCATTCGGGAGCTTGCGGACGTGTTCAGGTGGCCAGACTCTCTCGGCCAATAGGATATCACTAGTAAGTTCATCCCAAAATATTACACTAATAGTGCGCTTCACATCTCCCTCTATCTGAATTGTTAAATCATAAACCCTATCGGGGGAAGAACGCGGCCATCCGCTGTTTCAACCGCGATGTAATCGCTAGTTGCTGTCGCATCCAGATGATCTTTCAGACTCTGGCGACATATCGTGACCTCTGCCGCGCTGTTAAACAGAGTCACTGCCCACCTCTTGTTCCTCAACAGCGTTCTCAATACTACTGGCATTTGTAACTGTCAGTGCTGCCACCTTCTTCTTTTTAAACTGTGGCTTTTGCTGAGGAGTCTTTTCTTCTTTTTTAATGGTAGACTGTGGTGAGTCTTTCTTTTCTTTCACGTATTCCGGACGTCGATCCTGACGGCCCCCTCTCTCGCTACGTCTATCCGGTGCGTCCTGAAAGGAACGAGAGGGACGTGAATCAGTATATCTGTCAGGAGTTTTAATGTTCTCCCTATTTCTGAGATTATGGGCCTCATTCTGACCCTCACCGGCCACGGGAGCACCGCCGACAGGCTGGTGGTGCTCCGAAGGGCATTCTGACCGCGGCGGATCAGCCGCGGTCAGAAAGGGTAAACCGGCGGTCACCCGCCGGTTTACCGCTGCCCTTCTGAATCCTCCATGGCGGCGGAGCGCGCTCCGCCGCCATGGGGATTCAGACACCCCCTACCGCCATCCTGTTCATGGCGGGAAACCCGCCATGAACAGGATGGCAGTAGGGGGTGCCGCGGGGCCCCTGGGGGCCCCTGCAGTGCCCATGCTAATGGCATGGGCACTGCAGGGGCCCCCGTAAGAGGGCCCCGCAAAGTATTTCAGTGTCTGCTATGCAGACACTGAAATACGCGACGGGTGCCACTGCACCCGTCGCACCTTCCCACTACGCCGGCTCAATTCTGAGCCGGCGTCCTCGTGGGAAGGTTGATTTGCCCTGGGCTAGCGGGCGGCCTTTTGGCGGCCGCCCGCCTGCCCAGGGCAAATCTCAGAATCACCGCAGCGGTCTTTCGACCGCGGTGCGGTGTTCTGACGGGGTTACTTTGGCGGGCGGCCTCCGCCGCCCGCCAAAGTAAGAATGACCCCCTATATCTCCTTTCGGAGTTCTCCGGGTGTGGGGAATCAGCTCTCTTATTTCTTCTTTCTTTGAAATATTTTTGTTTGTCCCAGCGCTTCTTAGAGCCCTCTTGTGCCTGCTTTGTACCCTCCTTATGGGCGGTACTTTGTAACTCCGATTTTTTAGGTTTGGCTCCCAAACTATCCCGTCCTATACTAGTATAGGTATCGGAAATTATTTTCGGTAGCTTTCTCTCTTGTTCCTGGTTTGGAGTTTCCCTGAGACGCTGGCGTATTGCCAGTGCTACCGCTTCCCCTTTAATATTACTGTGTATTATTGAGGATACAGCGTCAAAGTTACGCATTAATTTCATCCCCAAATCCAGGGCTGGTGCAGCCCCATGCTCATTTTGTATTTGTTTTAACACTTCCGGTAAATTGGCAAGTGTCGGGGTACCATGTGTGGTAGTATATATGGCAGCGAATACTGTCCCCCATGTGGCTCAGTCATCCACTGAGGGAACCATCCCAAACGGCAAGCACATAGTGAGCAATATATGTTTTTCCTGTGGTCCCGTCTGGGGAAACACAGCTTCCAGCTGATTAGTTTTCTGGGCAATCTAGAACGGTATTTTTTCCCGTTCCGTGGGCACTTTACCCATAATAGTATGCACTGTTTCTGGATTAATCCCAGTAGCCAATTGATAACCAACAGCTACTGGCGGTGCTGGACGCGCTGGTATTGTGTTCAATGTTCGCATTACGAACTGAACTAATCGTCTATATAATGCCACTAATTCACTATATAAAACTCGTAAATCTGCTACCAGCATATTCTGTATGTCTGGGTGAGGTGTGTATGTGGCGAACATAGGCCAGGTAGGTCCCTCATTGCTTAAGGGACCTAACCTCACTCTTCGTAGTACATGTGGTAGGGCGCCTTCAAACCAGTTCTGATGCTCTTGGTATGTGAGCGATATTTCATGATACTGGTATGCTTGGTACCGTAAAGGTACGTTCGCAACTTCATATGTGTGAAATGTGTGCGTTCTTTGGTCAACCTCAGGAAAGGTGACCCAACAGTAAAATGTTTCTGTTTGGTATGCTTCAGTAGCTTAAATTATCAGAGTAACATCCCCGCCCTCATCTGTAAGGCCATGCGTTAATAAATGTTGTGTTAGTGCATGTCTAGAAATTCTAGGAATGTCTATGGTATCAGCCATAGCTACTTAGAGAAATGGAACACCAGATAGGGGAAGTATTTTCCTTTTATGAGTTTTAGCTCGAACAACCTACAGCTTAATTAGGTGTTACCTTTTCAGCTGAGGAGGATTCTCCCAAAGACCACGGACGTCTCCGTATAATGGTACTTAGGGTACCTGTTGTCTGTGAGACAGTGATAGTCTGGGCATCCGTAAATTAGTGCCTAAACACCATCGTTGGTAGCGCCATGTCATAGTTTGGACTCTTGCTCTGAACAAGACTGCTGGTTTAAGGATGACAGTACTTCTGTTTGTAGGCGACTGCGTCTTTCCTACAACAAGTCGCAACTGTTATCCCTACCTTACCGGCTCACTAGCAGCACCTCACCAGAAACATAATCGTAAAAGGTGATTTATGGAAGCCGTTTACGCATGGACTCAAAAATAAGTTATCTCAAGGAGTGTCGTGGTTAAACGGAGATTACCCTTTTCTCACAGATATAGTATGTCTCATACAAACACAGGCAATGACACAGATGCAGTAAAGTTATAATAGCTTTTTATTTAACATAACTGCAATTTGCGATAAGTTGCATGGACTGCAATGATTAGGATAATGAATAAAGCAAGTAACAGTATTGTGAAGACGAGAGTCATTGTTACGAAGACCCCCACCATTTTGCAATAAATAGAAAAGATATATGAGATGTAATATGCCCTAATACCCTAATGTGAAAAGGCCTAACCTCCTACCTAAAGGAGAGCTGGATTTGTTAAACCTAATCTGCCAATGCCATGTCCATGAGAGGAGCCCCCAACCCTCGTTACCTTGGAATGAGGTCTCTATCTCAGACTCCGCAGGGACACGAAGACTGGGTCAGCGTCAAGACGACTGCAACATCGGTATCAGCGATTGGTGGCGATGCCCTCTGGTCGGAATCCCTCTGATTATCTGTCTAAAGTGTGATGTATTTATACAGATCTACAAGGTCCCCTGACGTAGATGTATTCCTAAACAATAGATAACAGGCATGCTTGGGACGGCAATTAATTTCAACAATCCCTCGAATGTATAGAGAGGGAAAATCCCTAAGTGTGAACAACTACTGTTTGTTTGTCTTTGGTGCTTGATCTTGACGCCTTGGCGCGGTGACACTGATAATGTAACTCATAACAAGTGGCCTAACTATAAACAAGGCAGCCATCTTAGAAGAAATAAATAATTAAATGGGCTAAGACAGAGCAAGCTAAGTAGGTTAAAAGTCACTAGGTGACGGGGGCATGAGTCTACAAGCCAGAGGCTAAGCTAACTCCTGTTATCCCAGTAAAACGAACTAGGATTCACTACAACAGTGCAGCAAAAAGCCATTATTTCCCTAGGTATGTCCTATGTACCATGTTTTAACTATTTCATATGGCATGTCCAAGCATCATGTGTGACATATGTATTTTCACACAATGGACACAATGACTGATAGACATACCTTCTTATAATCCTTCATCTAGTTACCCTGGAATGAGAAGGGTCAGACAATCTCCAGTGTACCATCCACTAGCAGACCTGCAGACCATAGAGGATTGACATGTCATCCAGATCTACTGCCTGGATAGGCAGACAATCATGGATCTCTGTCGTCAGTTGGAGCCAGATCTGATGCCTGCCATTTGTCATCCCAATAGCATTCCACCCATTATACAAGTCATGTGAGTGCTGCACTTCCTGGCCACAGGCTCCTTTCAAAATACTGTGGCCCTAACTGCAGGGATGTCACAGCCTATTTTTTTGGTCTTGAAGGATGTCCTCTCAGCACCTTAAAAACTTCTGGACAGCTACACTGATTTCCACACATCAAGATTTGGCCCATGTGAAGGCTGACTGTTATGCTTTGGCACACATCCCACTTGTGGTGGGAGCCATTGATGGTACCCATGTAGCACTGGTTCCCACAAATGGCAATGAACAGGTGTATCGGAACAGGAAGAACTTCCACTCCATAAATGTCCAAGTAGGCTGTTTGGCCGACCTCTACATTTCCCAAGTATGTGCAAAGTATCCGGGTTCAGTTCATGACGCCTTCATCATGCGGAACAGTAATATCCCACTGCTGATGACACAACAGTACACAGAGCAGGTGTGGCTGGTTAGTAAGTCATAGATGTGTTGTGTGTCAGTATCTTATGTCTGCTGCCAAATGTGAGGATGTCAAAGATTTCAGTTTGCACATGTGTAATGATTCCTTACAGGGGATTCTGGCTACCCAAAACACCCCTGGTTGTTGACACCAGTGAGGTACCCAAACACGCCAGGGGAAGTTTCATTCAATGAGGTCCACAGAAGGACAAGGGTGTTGTGGAGCAGACATTTGGGCTCCTAAAGGGTAGATTTTGTTACATTGATAAGTCTGTTGGAGCCCTCTTCTACTCACCTGTCAAAGTGTGTCAAATAATTGTTGCCTGCTGCATGCACCTCAACCTGAGATGTCAGATCCCATGTGCACCAGATAAGGGGGAGCCAGCAGTTCCAGTGGCTGAGAATGCAGAAATGCCAAGTGAGGATGACTGTGATGAGGGTGAAGGTGGGGACAGCCGGGCAAATCTCATAAATCAGTACTTCCACTGACTGTAGGTATGTGTTGTTCTGTAAAGTACTTGACTCAGTGGGTTATTGGGGGGCTAAGATATGTTTGAGAAGGGTCTTTGTATGACCATCAGACAGCTCAGTAGTTGCTTAGCAGTACATAGCTCAGGTGTGCATGCAAAATTGTACTTGGAGTTGTGCCTATCGTGATGATCTCCTTTGTTAATGCTTGTCACACTGCACAATCAGTGTTACTATTGTATTTGGGACATGTCTTTATAGGTCTTCATTACTATTACCTGCCTATACCTTTTGTATTACATTTTTACTTTGCAGATTTCTTCAATCAATCAATCAATCAATCATTAAACTTATAAAGCGCACTATGTACCCGTTAGGGTTTCAAGGCGCTGGGGGGGGGGGGGGCAGCTGCTATCGGTCGAAGAGCCACGTCTTGAGGAGTCTCCTGAAGGTGAGGAGGTCCTGGATCTGGCGCAGGGAGGTCGGGAGAGAATTCCAGGTCTTGGCGGCGAGGTAGGAGAAGGATCTGCCTCCGGAGGTCTTGGGTTGAATTCGAGGGACGATGGCGAGGGAGAGGTTGGCCGAGCGGAGTTGGCGGGAGGGGACGTAGAAGTTGAGTCTGTTGTTCTGGTAGGCAGGACCGGCGTCGTGTAGTGCTTTGTGCGCGTGGGTGAGAAGTTTAAATGTGATCCTCTTGTCCACAGGGAGCCAGTGGAGGTCCTTCAGGTGGTGGGAGATGTGGCATCGGCAGGGGATGTCGAGGATCAGGCGGGCGGATGCGTTGGAGTCGTTGGATGTCTTTTGCTGGGATGCCTGTGTAGAGTGCGTTGCCGTAGTCAAGTCTGCTACTGACGAGGGCCTGGGTCACCGTTTTTCTGTTTTCCGTCGGGATCCACTTGTAGATTCTACGGAGCATGCGGAGGGTGTTGAAGCAGGAGGAGGAGACTGCGTTGACCTGTTTGGACATGGTGAGGGCGGAGTCGAGGATGAAGCCGAGGTTGCGTGCGTGATTGGCTGGAGTAGGTGGGGGTCCCAGTGCGGTGGGCCACCAGGAGTCGTCCCAGGCCAAGGGGGAGCGTCCGAGGATGAGGACTTCCGTCTTATCTGAGTTTAGCTTCAGGCAGCTGTTTCTCATCCATTCGGCGATGGATTTTAGTCCCTCGTGGAGGTTGGCTTTGGCGGTGTGTGGATCTTTAGTAAGGGAGAGGATGAGCTGGGTGTCGTCGGCGTAGGAGAGGATGCTGAGGTTGTGCTGATGGGCCAGTTGTGCGAGGGGTGCCATGTAGACGTTGAATAGCGTTGGGCTTAGCGAGGAGCCTTGGGGGACGCCGCAGATGAGGTTGGTGGCTTCGGAGCGGAAGGATGAGAGTCGGACATTCTGGGTTCTGCCGGAGAGAAAAGAGGAGATCCAGTTGAGGGCTTTGTCTTGTATTCCGGCCTCGTGGAGACGAGTTAGTAGGGTGCGGTGGCAGACCGTATCGAAGGCGGCGGATAGGTCTAGGAGGATGAGGGCTGAAGTTTCGCCGTTGTCCATTTGCTGTCTGATGTCGTCTGTGGCGGCGAGGAGTGCAGTCTCGTTGCTGTGATTGCGTCTGAATCCGGATTGGGAGGGGTCTAGGATTGAGTTGTCTTCGAGGTAGTGGGTGAGCTGGGCGTTGACGATCTTCTCGATGACCTTTGCTGGGAAGGGGAGGAGGGAGATCGGGCGGAAGTTTTTGAGGTCGTTGAGGTCAGCCTTTGGTTTCTTGAGGAAGGCTTGGATGTCGGCGTGCTTCCAGCTGTCCGGGACGGTGGCGGTGTCGAAGGAAAGGTTGATGATTTTACGAAGTTGGGGGTCGATGGTGGAGTCGGCTTTGTTGTAGACGTGGTGTGGGCAGGGGTCTGATGGGGATCCTGAGTGGATGGAGTTCATGGTCTTTCGGGTTTCGGCGTCATCTACGTGGGTCCAGGTGGTGAGGCGGTCGGCGTAGGAGGAGTTTTCGGGGGTGGGGTCTGGCGGAGGTGTGGAGTTGAGGCTGTTGTGGATGGCAGCGATTTTCTGGTAGAAAAAAGTCGAGAGTGCGTCGCAGAGTTTCTGGGATGGTGGGATGTCGTTGACGTTGGCGCTGGGGTCGGAGAGCTCCTTCACGATGCAGAAGAGTTCCTTGCTGTCGTGCGCGTTGTTGTTAAGGCATTCTGTGAAGTGGGAGCGTTTGGCGAGTCGGATAAGTCGGTGGTGCTTGCGGGTGGCTTCCTTGTGGGCTGCTAGGCTGTCGGGTGTGCGTTCGAGCAGAGTTTCTGGCAGGAGTGTTTGGAGGTGATGAGTTCGTCTGTGAACCAGGCTGCTTTTTTCTTTTCTTGGTTGACGGTGGGCCTCTTGAGTGGTGCGAGGGTGTTGGCGCAGTTGAGGAGCCACTGTTGGAGGTTGATGGCGGCGGAGTCCGGGTTGGTGGGGTCGGTCGGCGGGTTCTTGGCGAGGGTGCTGGTTAGTTGGTCTGCGGTGACTTTTCCCCAGCGGCGGTGTGGTGGTAGTGGGGTGCGGTGATGTTCGGTGTTTTTCTTGAATGTGAAATGGACACAGTGGTGGTCGGTCCAGTGGAGTTCGGTGGTGTGGTTGAAAGAGATGTGGTTGTTGCAGTGAAGAGTGGGTCTAGGGTGTGACCGACGATTTGGGTGTGTGTGTTGACCAGTTGTCTGAGTCCGAGGTTGGAGAGGTTGGTGGTCAGTGATGCGGTGTTGGCGTTGTTGTTGTTCTCCAGGTGGAAATTGAGGTCTCCAAGGAGGATGTAGTCCATTGAGGCGAGGGCGTGGGTGCTGACGAGGTCGGAAATGGTGTCACTGAAGGGGGCTCTTGGTCCTGGTGGTCAGTATATGAGAGTTCCTCTGAGGGTAGTGTTGGGGTCCGTGTGGATCTGGAAGTGAAGGTGTTCCGCTGTCTTGAGGGTGTCGTCCGTGTGGGTGTGGAACTTGAGGGTGGATTTGTGGACGATGGCTATTCCTCCACCGATTCCATTGGTGCGATCTCTTCTGGTGATCTTGTAGCCGTCAGGGATGGCGATGTCTGGGGCCGAGGGGTCTTTCCACCAGGTTTCGGTAAGGAAGGCTACGTCTGGGGCTGTGGTGTCGAGCAGGTCCCAGAGCTCGATGGCGTGCTTTCGTGCGGAGCGTGTGTTGAGGAGGATGCAGTGGAGGTGGTTGGTGTTGGTTGCTGAAGGCTTCGTTGTTCTGTTGCAGGTGAAGTTGCAGGTGCGGCAGGAGAAGGGTCCTTTGGTGTGCTTTGGAGTGGCCTGGAAGCAGGCTGTGGAGGAGCCAGGGTTAAGGGCGAGGAGTTCGCTGGCCGAGTAGCGAAGGCTGGTGGTGCGGGGGCGTGTGGACCAGTGGGGGTGGCGCTGGGCGCGGTCCAGGCGCGGACGGGCGCGGACGGGCGCAGACGGGCTTGCCTCTGGCGCACCAGCGGCGCGCCCGCTGCGCGGATGCACACCGCCAGCCATTAAGAAGGGAGGGGGGAGGGGGAGGAAGGAGCAGCTGGGAGGCGGGAGGCGGGAGGGAGCGGCGAATGGGGGCACGAGGGGGGCGGGCCGCAGGGAGGCAGCGGCAGGGAGAGATCGGCAAGGGGGAGTGCCCAAGGGGCGAAAACCAAGAAAACAAGGCACAAAAAGTAAAGGCACAAGTTAAAAACAGTCACAATATACAATGGATGCACAAATACAATCGGGGTACAGCGATCAGAAGGGGCACACTGGGGGCAAGAGCGCAAGGAGGCAAGGCGCTGAAAAAAGTGGAAAAACACTTACAGAATGGAGAAAAAGAGGCACAAGGGTCTAGTGAGGCTTACCAGGGCCTCGAACACGCTAGCAGCAGCGTGGGTGGGGGTCAAGGGCACGAGACAGCAGGGTGGTGCTGCGGACGTGGGGGGCGAGCTCTAGACCTAAAACAGGTCAGAGGTTGCTCACTCGCGACGCGCAGCGCCAGCCATTAAGAAGGGAGGGGGGAGGGAGGAGCAGCTGGGAGGCGGGAGGGAGCGGCGAATGGGGGCGCGAGGGGGGCGGGCGGCAGGGAGGCAGCGGCAGGGAGAGATCAGCAAGGGGGAGCGCCCAAGGGGCGAAAACCAGGAAAACAAGGCACAAAAAGTAAAGGCACAAGTTAAAAACAGTCACAATATACAATGGATGCACAAATACAATCGGGGTACAGCGATCAGAAAGGGCACACTGGGGGCAAGAGCGCAAGGAGGCAAGGCGCAGAAAAAAGTGGAAAAACACTTACAGAATGGCGAAAAAGAGGCACAAGGGTCTAGTGAGGCTTACCAGGGCCTCGAACACGCTAGCAGCAGCGTGGGCGGGGGTCAAGGGCACGAGACAGCAGGGTGGTGCTGCGGACGTGGGGGGCGAGCTCTAGACCTAAAACAGGTCAGAGGTCGCTCACTCGCGACGCGCAGCGCCAGCCATTAAGAAGGGAGGGGGAGGGAGGAGCAGCTGGGAGGCGGGAGGGAGCGGCGAATGGGGCGTGAGGGGGGCGGGGCCGCAGGGAGGCAGCGGCAGGGAGAGATCGGCAAGGGGGAGCGCCCAAGGGGCGAAAACCAGGAAAACAAGGCACAAAAAGTAAAGGCACAAGTTAAAAACAGTCACAATATACAATGGATGCACAAATACAATCGGGGTACAGCGATCAGAAGGGGCACACTGGGGGCAAGAGCGCAAGGAGGCAAGGTGCTGAAAAAAGTGGAAAAACACTTACAGAACGGCGAAAAAGCGGCACAAGTGTCTAGTGAGGCTTACCAGGGCCTCGAACACACTAGCAGCAGCGTGGGTGGGGGTCAAGGGCACGAGACAGCAGGGTGGTGCTGCAGACGTGGGGGGCGAGCTCTAGACCTAAAACAGGTCAGAGGTCGCTCACTCGTGACGCTCAGCGCCAGCCATTAAAAAGGGAGGGGGAGGGAGGAGCAGCTGGGAGGCGGGAGGGAGCGGCGAATGGGGGCGCGAGGGGGCAGGCCGCAGGGAGGCAGCTCCAGGGAGAGATCGGCAAGGGGGAGCGCCCAAGGGGCGAAAACCAGGAAAACAAGGCACAAAAAGTAAAGGCACAAGTTAAAAACAGTCACAATATACAATGGATGCACAAATACAATCGGGGTACAGCGATCAGAAAGGGCACACTGGGGGAAAGAGTGCAAGGAGGCAAGGCGCAGAAAAAAGTGGAAAAACACTTACAGAACGGCGAAAAAGCGGCACAAGGGTCTAGTGAGGCTTACCAGGGCCTCGAACACGCTAGCAGCAGCGTGGGCGGGGGTCAAGGGCACGAGACAGCAGGGTGGTGCTGCGGACGTGGGGGGCGAGCTCTAGACCTAAAACAGGTCATAGGTCGCTCACTCGCGATGCGCAGCGCCAGCCATTAAGAAGGGAGGGGGGAGGGAGGAGCAGCTGGGAGGCGGGAGGCGGGAGGGAGCGGCGAATGGGGGCGCGAGGGGGGCGGGGCCACAGGGAGACAGCGGCAGGGAGAGATCGGCAAGGGGGAGCGCCCAAGGGGCGAAAACCAGGAAAACAAGGCACAAAAAGTAAAGGCACAAGTTAAAAACAGTCACAATATACAATGGATGCACAAATACAATCGGGGTACAGCGATCAGAAGGGGCACACTGGGGGCAAGAGAGCAAGGAGGCAAGGCGCTGAAAAAAGTGGAAAAACACTTGAGAACGGCGAAAAAAGCGGCACAAGGGTCTAGTGAGGCTTACCAGGGCCTCGAACACGCTAGCAGCAGCGTGGGCGGGGGTCAAGGGCACGAGACAGCAGGGTGGTGCTGCGGACGTGGGGGGCGAGCTCTAGACCTAAAACAGGTCAGAGGTCGCTCACTCGCGACGCGCAGCGCCAGCCATTAAGAAGGGAGAGGGGAGGGAGGAGCAGCTGGGAGGAGGGAGGCGGGAGGGAGCGGCGAATGGGGGTGTGAGGGGGGCGGGCTGAAGGGAGGCAGCGGCAGGGAGAGATCGGCAAGGGGGAGCGCCCAAGGGGTGAAAACCAGGAAAACAAGGCACAAAAAGTAAAGGCACAAGTTAAAAACAGTCACAATATACAATGGATGCACAAATACAATCGGGGTACAGCGATCAGAAGGGGCACACTGGGGGCAAGAGCGCAAGGAGGCAAGGTGCTGAAAAAAGTGGAAAAACACTTACAGAACGGCGAAAAAGCGGCACAAGGGTCTAGTGAGGCTTACCAGGGCCTCGAACACGCTAGCAGCAGCGTGGGTGGGGGTCAAGGGCACGAGACAGCAGGGTGGTGCTGCAGACGTGGGGGGCGAGCTCTAGACCTAAAACAGGTCAGAGGTCGCTCACTCGTGACGCTCAGCGCCAGCCATTAAAAAGGGAGGGGGAGGGAGGAGCAGCTGGGAGGCGGGAGGGAGCGGCGAATGGGGGCGCGAGGGGGCAGGCCGCAGGGAGGCAGCTCCAGGGAGAGATCGGCAAGGGGGAGCGCCCAAGGGGCGAAAACCAGGAAAACAAGGCACAAAAAGTAAAGGCACAAGTTAAAAACAGTCACAATATACAATGGATGCACAAATACAATCGGGGTACAGCGATCAGAAAGGGCACACTGGGGGAAAGAGTGCAAGGAGGCAAGGCGCAGAAAAAAGTGGAAAAACACTTACAGAACGGCGAAAAAGCGGCACAAGGGTCTAGTGAGGCTTACCAGGGCCTCGAACACGCTAGCAGCAGCGTGGGCGAGGGTCAAGGGCACGAGACAGCAGGGTGGTGCTGCGGACGTGGGGGGCGAGCTCTAGACCTAAAACAGGTCATAGGTCGCTCACTCGCGATGCGCAGCGCCAGCCATTAAGAAGGGAGGGGGGAGGGAGGAGCAGCTGGGAGGCGGGAGGCGGGAGGGAGCGGCAAATGGGGGCGCGAGGGGGGCGGGGCCACAGGGAGACAGCGGCAGGGAGAGATCGGCAAGGGGGAGCGCCCAAGGGGCGAAAACCAGGAAAACAAGGCACAAAAAGTAAAGGCACAAGTTAAAAACAGTCACAATATACAATGGATGCACAAATACAATCGGGGTACAGCGATCAGAAGGGGCACACTGGGGGCAAGAGCGCAAGGAGGCAAGGCGCTGAAAAAAGTGGAAAAACACTTGAGAACGGCGAAAAAAGCGGCACAAGGGTCTAGTGAGGCTTACCAGGGCCTCGAACACGCTAGCAGCAGCGTGGGCGGGGGTCAAGGGCACGAGACAGCAGGGTGGTGCTGCGGACGTGGGGGGCGAGCTCTAGACCTAAAACAGGTCAGAGGTCGTTCACTCGCGACGCGCAGCGCCAGCCATTAAGAAGGGAGGGGGGAGGGAGGAGCAGCTGGGAGGAGGGAGGCGGGAGGGAGCGGCGAATGGGGGTATGAGGGGGGCGGGCTGAAGGGAGACAGCGGCAGGGAGAGATCGGCAAGGGGGAGCGCCCAAGGGGCGAAAACCAGGAAAACAAGGCACAAAAAGTAAAGGCACAAGTTAAAAACAGTCACAATATACAATGGATGCACAAATACAATCGGGGTACAGCGATCAGAAGGGGCACACTGGGGGCAAGAGCGCAAGGAGGCAAGGTGCTGAAAAAAGTGGAAAAACACTTGAGAACGGCGAAAAAAGCGGCACAAGGGTCTAGTGAGGCTTACCAGGGCCTCGAACACGCTAGCAGCAGCGTGGGCGGGGGTCAAGGGCACGAGACAGCAGGGTGGTGCTGCGGACGTGGGGGGCGAGCTCTAGACCTAAAACAGGTCAGAGGTCGCTCACTCGCGACGCGCAGCGCCAGCCATTAAGAAGGGAGGGGGGAGGGAGGAGCAGCTGGGAGGAGGGAGGCGGGAGGGAGCGGCGAATGGGGGTATGAGGGGGGCGGGCTGAAGGGAGGCAGCGGCAGGGAGAGATCGGCAAGGGGGAGCGCCCAAGGGGCGAAAACCAGGAAAACAAGGCACAAAAAGTAAAGGCACAAGTTAAACAGTCGCAATATACAATGGATGCACAAATACAATCGGGGTACAGCGATCAGAAGGGGCACACTGGGGGCAAGAGCGCAAGGAGGCAAGGCGCTGAAAAAAGTGGAAAAACACTTACAGAACGGCGAAAAGCGGCACAAGGATCTAGTGAGGCTTACCAGGGCCTCGAACACGCTAGCAGCAGCGTGGGCGGGGGTCAAGGGCACGAGACAGCAGGGTGGTGCTGCGGACGTGGGGGGTGAGCTCTAGACCTAAAACAGGTCATCATCATGTGGTCAGCTGTGAATTGTGTCACAGGCAGGTGTGATTTGCAGGTATGACATGGGAAGAGAACATGGAAAGATCCAGGTACTGTATGGCGTAAAATTGATGGTATATGAGTTCCATGCCCAGACTGTCTGGACAGTGGGATGGTAGGGTACTGTTCCACACATTAGACCTGTGTGCCATGTTATCTGTGTCCATTGGTGTCATATGCCTGGTCTTGTGTCTCCGCCACATGTCACATGTCATCCTGTGCATTCCATAAGCTCAACCTTCTAATTGGTTTGATTATGATACTTTAACTTGTATGTAGCTGTCACTGTGTTTCCTCATTGCAGGCCACTGTGCATATGTGTCAAGACTGACGTAGGTGAGTAGCATGCCTACAGATACCTGACCATGCTAAGTGGAAGATTCAATGACCAGGGAGAATTGTACTGACCTCTGTCTATATTATTATTGTATTATGGGGTATGGTCATTTGGGAGGTATGGTATGGGTATGTTATAAGGCTTTAGCTGATGACTAATTAAACCAATCAGTTTGCCTATTTGGATAGACAAAGACTGGCATGTCCCTAACTTTATTAGTCTGTGGGGTGTCTGTTATTCACACCTAGTCTTAAGCATTAAATTGTGAAGCTGTATTGCACTGTGTGATATTTGGCATGTTGTCAACCTATGTGCACGAAAATGCATTAAATGGGATTAGGAGTGTGTCCATTTGTATAATTGCACATATATCTGGCCCAGATTCAACAGTACATGTGAGATGGGACTTAACAGATTTGGTACATATGTGAATATCACATGTAAGCAACAAATTGCACAGTTAACTGTTCAATGTACTGAAAAATGACTCTCAAACATGATATGTGTTTTAGTTGTATTTACAAGTACATAGGAAAATTAAAGGAATGGGATCAAATTATAAAGTGCAAACAGTGAAGGGTTCAGTCATGGTGGATGTAATCATCAGAGTAGCTGCTACAACAATGGAGAGTGGTTGTAAAACAGTCAACAGGGTGTATCTGTGACATACACAAAGGGAACCAATGAGTAGAGGATCACTTTCTAGCAGTGGTTGAAGTCTGGGCATCTGCTCCTCCTGGATGTTTTGGTAGATGTCCATGGGTTCTTGGGGGGGGGGGGAGCTACGGAGGCTTGGGTGTCTGAGGCATGTCCTTCCCCTTGAAAAGCCTCCATTTCACTAGCTGCCACAGATGTAGAAGGGGCTGATGTTACATGGCCAATGGAAGGGATCTACTGTTGTAGACATAACCTAATGTCTCTCAGCACCTATGTTAGTGAGGCCATGTTGGCATTGTGGGTCTCCCACTTTTGCATGACTTTCGTGTGGTTGTCCCTCTGCAGCTGCTTAATCTCCCCCATCATGGCAAGTACCTGGCCCATCACGCCTTGGCACTGTTGGTAGGTTCCAAGACTTCGGAGATGGTGTCCTGGTCAGTTGTATCCTGAAGAGCCTTAATCCGCTGGCCCACACCATCCCTCCTATGCACCCTAACCCCATGTGCCTGTGCTCTTGGCACACTTTGTCCAATCCCACTGGTGTCAGGCCCTTCATTGTCTGGGTTTTCTAGTGGTGACTCCATTACCTGTACTGGGGGGCACATTATGATTGTAAATGTCCTTGGAACACAGGTTTGGGGACAAATGGTTGCTTGGGATGTAGATGCAAAAGGGCTGAGAGGGGTCGATGTAGTCAGGGTGAGGCTGACAGCTGTCCCAGATGGGCCAGAGTCGTCCTCAATGTCCTCACATTCTGTGGTGATCTATTCACTGAGGGCTTCATTCACGGGGGACGTGGCTGTCTCAGGTGTTCTCTCCATGGTCACAGTGGGTAGGTGATCTGTTGAAGAAGTGGAACAGACAGTTTTAATGCAACATGTGGTATCAAACTTTGACAGGTAGATATGCTTTGAGCCATGTACAGAAACGCTTTGCTTGATTCCCTGACATGACAGTGACAACTGCTTTTAAATTTGGGGTGCAGCTATATGAGATACACTGAATTCCTATATCATGCACCTTGCTACAGGATATCAGATTAGCTTGACAGTTGGACGTCTGTTGATAGACTCATATCTTGTCTGATGTGTAGCTTTATATTGTTCATGTTACCTACCAGTTAGCAGTAGTTCTGTATTGAGCCACCAGTGATCTGCAGAATGTAAAGTGGAAACTGACCTGTCCATTAGCTTAAGAGTAACCATTCTACCTCCCCATATATACCAAGTTACCCCTAGTACAGCACACTGCAGATATGTGTGTGCTCCCAGGTGAATAGCTTTAAATCGGTGATGGGAGGTAAAAGAGCCATTTTAGCAGAGGGCACAACTGTATCTGTGTGTTGCTGGTAATGAACTGGCAGGTGCCCATAGCATTACTGTCATTGCCCTACACTGTAAAATTGTGGATCATTCAGGTGGGATTAGTTGATTGTGTAGTTGACATGCAAGGCTATTTTCACTATGGTACACTGTTCTGTTTTCGTAATGGTAGAACAGTGCCTGCTGGGCGATGTAGTGCTGTCAGTCCCTCTACTACCCACCCCATACACCGACACTGTGTCCCCAGTTAAGTTTAGTAGACATGTGGCATGCCAGGGAGGGGGTATTTGGACAGTTGAACACAGAGATGGTGAGTGTGTTGGCTGCTAAGATGTGAAAAGGTGATCAGTGATCATGCAAGACAGAACTTTAGGGTGACATTTTCACTGTTATGACTTACCAGACTCCACTCCCCCAGGTATTCCTGTCAAGCCCTTAGGATGCAGGATGTCCCAGACCTTCTTCTCCCATGATGTGAACGTTGGGGGAGGAGGTGGGGACCCACCACCAGTCTTGTTTACCGCCAGCTGGTGCCTGGTGAAAACGGAATGCGCCTTCCCCCTGAGGTCGTTCTACCTTTTCCTAATGTCCTCTCTTGTGCGTGGTTAGCTACCTACAGAATGTACCCTGTTGACTCTTTTTTGCCACATCTCCATTTTCTTGGCAATAGAGGTTTGTTGGACTTAGGCTCCAAATAGGTGTGGCTCTACTCTAATTATTTCATCCACCATGACCCTCAACTCAGTGTCTGTGAAGCAGGGAAGTTTTTGTGGGGACATGGCAGTGGTGGACGACATGATAAGGCAAAGAAAATGAGTGATGGGGTGTGGGTGCTGTGTTGTGAGTGGGTAATGGGTGGTGTCCGATGTGTGGAAAAAGAATTGTGTGATATGTATGATGTGCAGGTGTAGGTTTAAGTGGTTTTGGAGTGCTGAGCGATGCCTGTTCTATGGTTTCTAATTTCTGTGTGCGGCCTCTATATTGCTGTGTATGGCGTTTTTGATGCAAAGGATTGTGGAGTGTGAAGGGGTGTGTTTAATAGGGCACTTTTTAGGTGTGTTGGGTGTGTGGATGTGTGTCAGGTGTGTGAAATTCAAATTATCCGATGTGGTGTAGTGCATTACTGTGTAGACCACTGACTGCTGTGGTTGTACCGCCATTGGTTTAATGCCATAGGAGAACCGCTTTCATGATTTGTGGGTCGTAATTGAATCAAAGGATTTTTGACAGGCTGGCGGTGGAACTGCCTCTTTACCACCCCCCCAGAGTTCTGATGGTGTCAGCATTTTGGCCTGGTTTAGGCAGTCCTGCCTATGTAACTCATAATTTGGCGTTCTGTATGACTGCCAACATGGTGGTCTTTTGGCGGCTGCCACTGCGCCGGTCTTACCGTCAAGCCGCCAAACTCGTAATGAAGCCCTTTGTGTCGGGTCCTTAGAACCACTTGATAGTGGAGACCTAACCAAGTAGTTCAGACACCTGTTGTATTCACTGATCATACCTGTTATTTGGTGGCCTTAAAACTGACACCCACAGCTGTGCCATATTTAGTTTGTGTTGGCAGATTAGTATCATGTAGAAACCTATTCTGAGAATAACAAGGATTAAACTCTTATTATAAACAATGAGGGGGCATGTTCACACACTGCATTTTGTAGTATGTTTGGTAGTACTACAATAGTATTACTCACATAGTGCAAAATGTTATTCATCACCCTACCTGTGAAGTTCTCAGCCTCTGCTTTGCCACTCTTCTATATGTTGTATATATACGGCTCAACTGTGGAGATCTCCACACTTGCAGGTATATATATTAGTAGTAAATGTGGGAGGGATGGGGGAGTGGCTTAAAAATGGTGAATACTTACTACTAAAGGAAAAATGTGATGGGAGGAGTTAGGCAACCTTTTGGTAGGGTTACGAAGATGTTTCGGGAGGGGCATGTACCCATCCACAAAAAGTAAGCCCATTGTTATTTACAAGGTACAATACTATACTTACTACAGCGGAAAAAACATCCAAAACAGTTGTATATGTACTCCGACTCAGTGCTGGAGTAAGTCAAGCACCACACATGGCACCTCACAGGCACTGCAGCACCCTCCTATAGAAAATAATGGAGAAATAAACTTAACGTAAAACCCCATAGGAAATAATGTTAAATTAGATTAACTTATTTAAATTATTAGTAAATATAGTGGAATGTTAGATTAAGTATCTATAAATAAAACATATTTGTGTTGCATTTTAAAATATTTTAATGAAACAAGCCCCAAGCACATGTGAATCAAAGCACAATTCCACAAAATAATAAAGATTTAGGCATTCCTTTGGTTCCTTTATTTAGTATCTCTCTTTATTATCCGTGTCACAGCCACAGCCAACATGTGTTTTGTCAATTGATCATATACCCCACTACTTCATCAGGGCTGGAATAAAATAACAACATAAATATCAATCCAAATTCCAACATTTTACACTTTTATCACTATGTGGCAAGTCATATTCGGATCTACAAGTGAATTGAACTGACTATATTGAGGATGGAAACTCATGCATCATAGTCAAATGTCTATTCAAAACAATAGAATAATTTTAGAATAAAATTAAACAATTTCTCACATAATAAGTGCAGATACACAAATACCACACCTGTGTCACACATCCATTGCCACTCCATCACATAGAAATTCTTAGTGTGAACCATCCAAATTGATATTACACCCAAAGTGAGGAACCCATGAACTAAAAACCAGAAATTCCTATTATAAACCATATATAAATACCTAATAAGGACCAAGTACCATTCTAAAATAATATAAATATAATGACTAATTAACATCCATATCCAGGCTCACCATCCATCACCAATCACCCATAATGTGTGGAAAATACCTGCTTCGTACTCACTGAAGCTGAAACAGAACAGAGTCACAATCAACTACCACTAAACCAACCGTCATCACTTATTTTAGTGATATATTCGGACAGTAATACTTACCTTCAACCGAGGCTGCTGCTCGTGCCTGGCTGTCATCCAGAAATTATGATAACATCATGTGAACACTTATGAACCACTCCAGTATCTTAACAAGACATTGTACAGTCACCCCTCATGTGTTATGGCATAATTTCCTAAGGGAAATGAATAATAAAGTTTTTCCATGTGGCATTATGTTGCCCAGATCTTCTTTGAAACATCGAGACTGAGGCGGTCAGTCCGAGTCGGGCAGTCTTGAGACCGCCAGACTCGGGTGGCCATCTGACCGCCGCGGTAGTGGTGGTCCAATCCGCCACATAATGACTGCGGCTGAAACGCCGGGTAATACCGCCGACACCGCCAGGCTGGGGTCAGCCTCCAGCCTGGCGGTTCCGGCGGTTGTAATCCGCCAAGGCAGCGCTGCAAACAGCACTGCCCTCCGGATTATGAGTTCCATTTCGCCAGCATTTCCATGGTGATTTACACCGCCATGGAAAATCTGGCGGAATGGGGGTGCCGGGGGTTCCCTGGGGTCCCCATTTCGCATTCCACTGCCCAAATTACAGGCAGTGAAATGCGCGACGGGTGCTGCTGTACTGCCAATTTGGTGCCGGCTTGATTCCGAGCCGGCGTCAATGTTAAGGCCCTCTTTACCGCAGGGCCTGCCGACGGAAACACTGTTTCCACCCACCGGCCCTGCGGTGAAGTCATAATAGGGCCGAGGTGTCCTGACGGCACCAGCGGTCAGGTGGCGGGTTGAGTTTGGCAGGCAACCTTTCGCCGCCTCCAAACTTGCAATGACCCTCTAAGTGTTAGTTAATGCATTTCAAGATGGTGCTATATGGTCAGGAAAAGGGAAGTCCACATTATTTTCAGCCTGTTCTCATCATCCACTTATTGAGATATCATTGAGCGGTTGATATGGAGGATAGATGTGGTAATGGCCATTACAGGAACGGTACAGTAAAATGCAACAGATTCATAATAAGTGATTTTTTTTTAGATATTACAATTTCACAAAAGAGTATGCATTACAAGATGGCACCAGGGCTGTTAGTGGATAAGTAGCCCATCATTCATTTCAGTTTAATTGCAGTGCTAACCTGATAGATAAAAGGTGGCAAGATGGTGCAGATTCAGAACACAGATGCTTTGGGTGTACTCTCCGGAGCTGACCGAAGTGAAATGCTAGTACTGAGGTATTAGTATTACAGGCTGTTACGAGGATGGTGTAGGCATACTCTGTGTGTATCGCTACTGTCTAAATTTTTAGAGCATATGCTAAATGGGCCACATTTGTGTTCAGTGTGTCATAGATGTTTTTATCCTTCCAGCGGCCATTGAAATGTAAAGCTAATGTAGCTTCTGCCTTCACCTTCCACCATCTCTACTGCAGCTTTAACTTCGTATATTTTGTGTGACTGGAAACAATCACTTTCTACTGGAGTACAGAGCAGTCATCTCCATTCCGCTTTGCTGTCTGCCTCTTATGGCAAGTGGGACTGCATAATGTAGGGAGGACCAAACAGATGTTGTGCGTGGGGGTGTTGGAGTGTGTCTTTCAAAATGTATATTAACATGAAAAAGCTTGCAATATATTGTGTGATAAAGCTGCATAGAAAAAGTGTTAACCTAGAAAATAATGCACACGTTTGAAATGTGCCCACGGGGAGTGGCTACCAATGTATACGAAGACTAATGAAAGCTGTTAAATGCTGAATTAATTATGTACTAATGTTTTGAATTTGTATTAGCATATCGTAATTAGAGTTATGTATTAAGAGTTTGCCTATTTTAGCGAGGGTCTGGGCATAGCTGCCTGGTCTCATATTAAACTGTATTTTTCTAACGTGCAATGTGCTGTTTTCCTGAAGGACACAAAACTGTACTTTTCCAGAAGTTATGTGAGTGTAGCCGTAGTAAATTCTTTCTCATGAGACCCGACTTGCTCAAGGAGACATTCTTGCTGAATGTAACAGTGTAATTCGTAACAGGTGCAAGGCTGCCTGGAGTAGGAGAAAACAATGGAGCCACTGACTGGAGTGTAAAGTGTAACTTTTCTTACCTGACATTCCAACCGATGAAGATGTCAATAACATGGGCCAATCAGCTACATGAGAACTGTGTTTTGTGGAAAATTCTGGTAAAGTGCGTGGAGAATTATTGGACAGAGATAACAATGCACCAATTATAACCCAATGAGGAATTAAGGGCAGATTAGACAGTTTTGATTTAACTGCACGACCCAAGGAGAAAGGAGGCCATTCTTTTGAGACTTTGCAGTTTATTCGTCCTGATACTCTAAACCATCCTCTACCTGTTTCTTACCTGATACTTACTTATCCACCCTATGAGGGAAGATCCTATCCCTTAGCTGTGATATATTGAGACTTTGCCCCGTCCTATCTCTGCTGATGGTGAATCACTGATGTCCTGAGGACGAAGACTGATACTGTTTGCTGATCTGGTGGATTGGTAACTATCTAATGCAAAATTGTAATTGTTTGTTTGCCCTTTCTTTCTAGGTACCAACTGCTCTTTTGATAGAGGCCATAGTTAGATGTTTTCTAAATTCATGTTTACTAAATTGTTTTGCATGAAGCCCAACATGCCGATGCTAATTTGAGGTTAGTTAAGGTGTTCACAAATATCGGATGCAAATAGACAAATGACTGAGTTATCGTTTTGTTGAATTATCCATTGACAAATCTTTGCTGAGTTGCTTCATATTAATGATGTGCCTAAATACTGAATTAATATTCTCTATGCATTGATTAATTTGCGCTCTAAGTACTATTTAGATGAGTTTCTAATGAAATTGATTGCTAATGTGATTAACAGAAATGACTTTAGATTGTAACCAATAGGGAAATAAATATCCTAACATTAAACTAAATTGGTGTGGTTATTCATGACTGAAAGGTCATGGTGTGTTCAACTTATTGATTCTTATTAAATGTTATTGATTATCTTGCTAATTAGTTATTGTGATTATTGAATGGGTTATTGATCTATTGATATGTGATGCCAAAAATACATCTCGTACTGGGAAGTCCCCGAACGTGGCCCAAAGGTTCATCGACCTAGGCGTGTCTCCTTGTAAGTTTACTTATCAAGGCTCTGACGCGCTAACAGTTTTTGGTAGCATTGCGGATGGTTTGGCCCTTTGGGGCCCCAGGACGAGGGACTACGGTTTGATAGGGTTGATGGTTCAAAAGGTCTGGTAGGAATTGATGAATTGATGAGCGTGGTTTGGAAGTGAGCAAGGTGTATCAGAAAATTGGATTTTGAGAAAGATTTTTCTTTTTCAATGATGCACATAGGAGAGATGATGTGCCCCTAAGTCCCAAATGACTTTCCTGGAATCTCGGAGCTTGCTGAAGGGAGTTTGAGTATGTTCTCGGTGTTCTAGTGATAGTGTGAATGAAGTATGTTTTGCGCTTGCACAGCTTATGCATACCGGAGCTGAATTGTGAGGTTTGTGAGGATTTTAGGCCAGATGATGATGTTTTAGTAGGAGTGTGCGTACTCTGCAGTATGAGAGTAGGGAAGTCAGCGAGCTTCATGTGAGTGTGGCGCTTTGTGCTCAAAAATTGTCCACGTGTTTGTTGATGATGTATGGACCCTGCGTGGTATAAGACTCCAGAGTATATTGATAAGTGTATGAGACACCTGGTTTATGTAGTCATTTGCGTGGGTTTAATAGGTCGATGGTGAAATCGACGAGTTGAGAATGAGTCAAAGTGAGCGAATGAAAAGTTCGATGGAGATTTGGTGAGTTCTAAAGTGCACTAGAACAATAATCCATTGACAATTGGAGAGTAAAATTTGCGGGTCAAATTTTGCTTGTGAGTGTGGGATCTGAGAAGGAGAGAGTAGCGGCCGAGGCTAAGCGAAATCTCTGTAAAGTTCTGAAGCGATTGTGTTAGCCTTTCCTGTGGTAAACCGGCAAATTTGAGTTTGTTTTTGGTTGGTGCTCGCAATATATTGCATTCGTTTTGTGTGAATCGAGAGTGGGAAGACAAACCGCAAGACTTTGTTAGCCGCAGTGTGTGTGAGTGTGACATCATTGGAGCCGCGCTGGGATAGGTTGGTTAGTGAGAAGGGTCGCGCACGGATTGGCAGCCGTCCGTGAGAGGCAATTGGTTGAGAAGGTAGGCGAGGAGAGTTCTGGGAATTAAAGTCACTTCCTGATTTGATTTTGAACAAAATAAAAGAAGCAAACATGAAATCTTTCAAGGCTTTAAAGAGCGCTTTGAGGGGAGACGTATATATTACCGCAAGTGTAGGGGAGGTTACACTGCCAGAGGATACACCGGCCTATGCTGTAATGGAGGAAAAGGGTGTCGCGCCATGTCTTTGGCTAAAGCAATGGTGCAAAGCGACAGAGAAAGAAGGGTGTTTGGGGTTTCTGGAGCACGGAATGTTCAATTTGAGGGTTTTGGAAAATTTGCAGAGAGTGCTAAATGAGCTAAAGCCACCTCCGAGGCCAGCACAGTTCGAGGCGTTAGCAATTTGGGAACTGATGGTAATATGACAACAGCAACAGAAATTTGAGGATGAGGAAGGCAGAAAAGACACTAGCGGAGGCTAGGTGGGACAGTGCACAGAGAGTTTGGAGGAGAGAGACAATAGATGGGGTCAGGCTGTTTCCAGCGATAGCTCAAGAAGGTGAAGACAAAAGGGGGAAAGCTACTTGTAAGACTAGCAAAAGTCCCTCCAAAGACAAAGAGGCTAGGAAGCCGTGTTCAGAGGTAGATGACTCAGACGATGATGAGTTCCTTAATCAGACCGACCACCGCCATATGCAATAGATGACAATAAACCGAGTACTAGTAAATGTCCTGCAGGTTCGACCCAAGAGAAGGTGACAACGAATCTGGCACAGGTTAGTCCTGTCTCAACACCAGTTCCTGTTTAGGGTAGTTTCAGCGTGTCCCCTGCTCAGGGTATGCAATCTCAGTTGCAACCACCACAGGTTCAGAGACTTTACCCTGATGTCCCAATCTTAGAGACTACTACAAATCTGATGGTGCCGACAGAGCAAGTATATGGAGGGTCAAAGTTGATTCAGTCTGAGCCAACTCCACCTTTACTGCCCCAGGTACAGCAACAAATGATTCCGAATTACACTTCGGTCACAGGACAGCAGTCAACCATGGCACCAGTAATGAACCAGAATATGGGAGTTAATACTCCACAGGTTTTGGGAAATAGACAGACGCCAGCCACCATGTTTTTGCCCATTACAGTTGGTCCACCTGTACCATTGTATGCGCAGGCGAAGCCTAGTGTATGCGATCAAGGGATAATGACTCAAGAGATGACAAGAGGAGGCTCTCAAGGGATGACTCCAGTGGAACCGACATTCGAAGGATCTAGGTCTTTGTTAGACTTCAGTCCGATTGGGGCTCCTCCAGAAGCAATGAGACAGACAGGTTCGAGACTGTTAACTCCGCAGATCTTGAATGTGAATATACCGCAAACACCTTTAGCGCAGGCTGGGAATATCTCATTACAAGGTTTAACCGCACAACAGCTGAACGACTGGTTAGACAAGCTTAATACTCCACAGACTACTCCTGCAGCAGCAGGGAGAACAGAAGGAGAAGAGTACCTAAATTTTGTGAGGTTGGTCATGGAGGCAAATGAACTTGTTGAAGGGAGCATGGGAGTGAACAGGCTAGAGTCATACACGGAAGCAGAATTGAGATACTTGTGTCCAAAGATAACTAAAGAAGTGAGCAGGGTGCATCAGAGGTTGGCAAATTTGGCAGATAAATATGGCATAGATTTAGGAAATACCAAACATCTGAAGAGGAGTTACAGGTTAGACTTTGAGCCGAAGGATTTTGAACACATGAGGTCTACTGGGATGAAGGCACACCGCAAGGAAATACTGCAGAGTGCACAAGTTTGGGGAGCCTTAGAAAAGTGGGAAGGCAGATGGGTGAAAAAAGAGACAAGAGGAAGAGTGACTGCTTGGAGCAGCTAACGAAAGCCTTACCGGATGCCGGTACGGTAAAGATGTTACCAATGTTACCAATGAGAGAGATGGCCGGAGGGGTTCTTGTTCATGTGCCATGGACCAGAGGTGATATTCTGTCATTTAAGAATGATTTTCCCAGGCTGAGGGAGAAGCCAATAGAGTGGTATCAGCAGACGGACAGGTTTGTGAAACTTGCAAAATGTCTCTGGGAAGACCTGAATACTCTCTTTGAGATCATAGTTCCAGCTGAGTTGTGGCTTGAGAGCAAGAAGAGCGTGGATTGGCAGAATCACAGGAGCACCGTCTCCTGAAGTGATGAAGTATTACTATAAGGTGATGAGTTTTTGAAATCGAGAGGTTTGCCGAAGAATATTGATTGGCTAAAGATTGATCGGACGGCTCAGGAAGCCAAGGACTCGATACATGCCTATTATGAGAGGTTGTTGAAGGCGTTCAAGCACTACAGTGGTGCAGAGGTTATTGAGGCAAAGGACATGAATCACCTTGTGTTTAGGTTTGTTGAAGGGTTGAAACCTGAGATTAGCCAGATGATTAAGAACCATTTGATTTGCTGGCAAGCAAAGCCGATTGACGAGATGTTGCAGTATGCAAAGTACTGTAGTGACGAGATTAAGTTAAAGGAGAGAAAGTTGAAAGAGAAAGCGATGGTGATGCAAATTAAGGCAGCACAGTCAGGAATGCAGGGAGGTTGTTACAGCAGATGGTGCAACAGCCGCAAGGAAACGGGATGTTTCAGGCGCAAGTGAGAGGCAGAGGCCGAGGAGGTTTTGTGAACCGCAGTCCAGATTTGAACATTGTAGTAGTTCAAAACGATGTACAGGGAATGAAGAAGATGTTACCTTGTCATGCTTGCAGGGTCATTGGGCATTGGAAGCGGGAGTGCCCGATGATGGTGCAGGAGGGTGTTGTTCAACAAAGCAATGATGTCAGTGCATTTCAAAATGTGAAAGGACTGAGGCTGAGAGGTCCTAATCCGAATTTTCAGAATAATATGAATCAAATGCAGGGTTTTCAACCGATGCAGAAGGTGCAGATGCCAGGTATACAGCCGATGCAGTTACAACAATTGCAACAGCAGGTTCCCATGGTATCTAGACAGCAAATGCAAGTGCCTTTGTGGAATCACGTTCTCCTGGATCCATTTGGACCTAGTAGACCCTGTTATACACAATGAAAATACAGGCCTGTTTCTGTTGAACACATTACAATGTTGAATTAACTAGGCCTTGAAGAAATGTCTATTGTGCTTGAAACGCATTATGTTGCAAGGCTTGCTAAACTGACGGCCATCAAAAGACACCACCGCATGCTAGCTTGCGAAATCCTCACTGCTAAAAGTACTAACGTATGCACTTATGGTTCCTCTTTCTCCACATATAGATGTATCACAAGACATTTGATTCAGAGGACATTGTCCAAGCTTCCTGTCCATGATTCTAACCCTTATATGGAGCATCACGTGTGCTATATAGAAAAAAGTTAATCATACGACAATTATCAAGAACCAATGAAATGTGTTAATGTGTCTGCGGTTTAATGCTATAAAAGATCATGCATTACTTCCTTGTGCAGACTGTTCGAGCTGGATTTTGCCCGCTCAGTCTCCATGTACATGTATTTCTTATTGTGTCTTATTAGTTCTTATTAAAAGTAATCTAAGGAAGAGCGGCTGGTCTCGGTTTGTTTCCTGAATTGTCTGGATCTGAAATACTCCGACTTGGCTTCAACAACTTGGCTTCGACATCTGGTGGAGGATTGCGGTTGGATTTATGATTTCGCTGGCACAGCTCCTGCCTCTCTGCGGAGGGGGGCAACGGCGTTTTGGGCTGGTCGGGCCCCATCCGGGGCAGGGTGCTGGTGCTGTCGTGAGTATCTGTCATTTCCTCCGTCCCGTTTGTTTATGTTTTATTTTTATTTTTTCTCTTCTCCTCTCTCTCTCTCCCTCTGTTAGCAGAGGGTGTTGTATAGGGGGGAGGTGGCGGGTGATTTACGTTTGCATTTCTAAATGGAGTTGTGGATAATTGTACTATATGCTATTCCTATTAGCCTGCTGTTCTTTCTTGTTATGTTTGTTCTTTGTTTACGGTGGCATGCAGATGTTCCTGTCCCCATTATTCCAGGCTCTTCTAGAGTACCTCGTTCAGACATTCAGATGATGGCCGTCAGATGGCCGCGTGCTGGAGTTTTGTGTTGATATTATCGTTTCTGCTTTATTGCGCCATTTCCTTCCCTCTTTTGTTCTCAGTGCCTAACGAATTCATGGTTCAGTAGTTGCTGTAAATATTAGCCAAGGGTTTCTGTTTATCCAGCGACGGTACATGTGTGAGACTGTTAATGGTATGGTCTCGGTACACAGCGGGAGGCGCTGTGTGGCCACAGCTCCCAACCGGAAAGGGTTGGTGCAGCATTTCCCAGCCGGAGGGTCTGGGGAGGAATACTCTGGCCGGAGGGGGTGGTGATTGTCCACCCCAGCAGGAAGGGCAGGTTGTGCCCGGTGATTTATCGAGTGGTAGTTGTCCACTCCAGTGGAGCAGGCAAGGCAGGCAGTGCCGTGTTCTCGCATATTTATTTATTTATTTTCTCTCTCTCTTTGCGCTGATAGCGTTGCGGTGTCGTGCTCTGTGGGGGCATCGTATTGATTTTTTCCTTTTTCTTTCTTCTCTTTCTCTCTCTCTCTCCTGCTGGTTAGATGGAGAGTCGAGTGAGATGAATGGATGAGCTGTAGGAAAAGGGTGATGGGGAGATAGACGGGGTGGATGAATTATGTGTTAGGATAGTAGTGAGAATATAGTGAGGAAGGAGATGTGTATTAGCTGACTGACTCAAGCTGCGATTGTACCAGAACTCAGGAGCATTACGCCCGCCAATACCGTTACAGTGACTGATTACTACAACTGACAGGGTCTGCCTGTGCACCACACTCTACTGTCACCACGCACCAGCACAAAGGGTGGGAGGCATGACCATCACGTAGGGCAAGTACCTGTTTTTGTTATATTGTTATCGTATTGTCCTATATGTGATTGAGTGCACTGTTCACCATTGTTGCATTACCTGTGTGTCACCCGCCACAGATCTGGTCCGGGTTCTAATCCCATACAGCCGCACCCTGCCTCAGGGCAGGAAAGCAAGGGTGTGGGATCTTTGCCTTTCTCTCTTGACCTTCCTGTCATCTTTTATTCGCTAAAAGGACGCCGTCACCAGCACCTTGGCACTGTTTTTTTTTCATTCCAAACTTGTGCATGCTCGCGGTGAACAAGGCTGCGTGTACTGTTGTGTGATTGCAGACAAACTCTCCGCTTCACTAATAACAAATGCAGTTGGCAGTGCTGATTTGAGTGCGGGTTTTCCTCATGTGTCATTTGATATGAGTGGCAGAAATAGCCGACTCCCTGGTGTTTCCTGGTGTGACCGAACTGTTTACGTGAAGTGCTAAGGGAAAGCAGTGACCTTTTATTTAGCTATGGGGAACCCCTTTAGCAAGGAACATTTGAACACACACCAAATCACACCCCCTAGGGATAGTCCTGCCTACCAAGTAGCCGTTAAGCAAGGACTACATGCATTAATGTTTCTTGACAAATGGCACAGGCTGACGGCAAGGCGACCCGACTTACAGTTTCCAAGTAATGGCACATATGACATGAACAAGTTGTCATACTTGAGACAAATGCTGATTCTAAAGGGACGTAAGATTCGTAACCTTGAATGGGACTCTTTCTACTCATGGGACTATTGCCTACGAGACCTCAGACATACCAACGACATAAAAGCTAAAGTGTGCAAGGAATTGGTGGTGTTGAAAGAGGGATTTTATTGTGAAAAAGAGAGGAATGAGAAGAGGGAGGAGCGGAGGGATAAAATGCTCGATATGGTAGGAACATTTCCATGTCTTCCTGTGGTAGGTGTACCATCACAGAAACACAGTATGCAGGGAGCGACAAAGGAAGAGACCGAGGACGCACTCATAGAAGACATACTGATGGGGAGGTTAGGTAATGAGAACAAAACAATGAGTTCGGAGGAAAAAGTGCACGTTGAGCACTTAGTGACAGGCACAGAGCCTCATGAGCTATCTCTGGCTCAGAAAACTGCAGCCCGTGAGCTCACACATGGTTTAATAAAAGAGGAACTAACAAAAATGAACCTTGAACGATTGAAAGACTTTTAAATGCTGCAGGAAGTCAGAGAGGAAGTGGCCCACATTGCTCAGAAAACGAACAAGGAAAGTGACAGTTTGTTGGCGCAGGCTACAAAGAAAGGAAATGGACCAAAAGTGTTGAATACACATTGGAAACAGCAGTTCCAAGACGCGTCCAGGGACAGTAGTGAAGGGACAAAGGGATTGCATGAGATAATATGGGAGATATGTATTTTCACACACCACACGAAGCATAACATTGATATTTTGACAAGGTTTTTAGACGGAAGTCTATTTGAAAGGAGGAACAGCCTCACAGGAACACAAACGAAAGGAAATTCACCATACGGTACACCGAGTGCTTCTCCCAGCACACTAAGAAAGACTAAGTTCCTGAAATCAAACAGAAGAAATTGTCGTGCCATACTCACAGATCTCATTGATAGAAGACAGACATTTCCGGAGGTAGAAAGAGATAACAATGGGGAATACAGAGAGGAACCTTTGGCCATGGCGCGATCAGAACTGATGGCCCTAGGCCCTGAGATACACCAGATATATGCACGCTACACCAACAGCACGAGTCCCCTGCCAACAGAATACAGTTGGGACACTTCTCAAATGAGTTTCACCGATGCAGACGTGCCATCCTGGAGTAACGACAAATGGTCTGAAAAACTGGAATACGCTATATTAAAATTACAGAAATGGAAAGAATTGAAAGAAGGGTTAAAAGCAGCTCAGGTCCTGCAGAGCCTAGAGAAAAATAAGGAAGGGACAGAACAGGTACAGACAAAGATGATGCCTCTGAGAGAAGTACCTTCGTCCTCCTTAGGGTAGGATGGCCATACCCCAACATATGTCTATGTACCTTGGCATAGAACTGACCTGTTTTCCTTCACCAAAGACTTCCCAAAATTACGCGATGAGCGACACAAATGGTACACAGAATTGAATAGAATAGTGGCAATGGGAGAAATGCTGTGGAAGGATTTGAACATGTTATTCAGTATAATAATACCACGAGATTTATGGGAGGATTGTAAGAAGGTGGTAGGATGGCCGGCAGAGGAACCGGTGAGGGGAAAAGGGGGGCACCGGGACAAGAGGTGGAGACAGCAAGAGACAAGGTGATGAAATACATACGAGAAAAAGTACCAGAGGAAAAGGTTGATTGGTCTAAAATAATACATACAAAACAGGAGAAGAATGAAAGTGTGACAAGTTACTATGACCGCCTTCTACAGGTCTACCAGCAGAGTAGTGGAATGAGGAACCCACTGGGTGAGGCGATGCCTGAATTTGTGACCAACTTTGTATATGGATTACAGCAGCCTATACAAACTCATTTACAAACGTCTTTTGTGTGTTGGCAACAAGAACCCATTGACAAAGTGTTAGCAGCAGCCAGGTATTGCGCAGCCTATCAAACAAATATCCAAAGGGCAGATGATGAGAAATTGAAAAAGGATAAGGTAAAACTAATGGTGGCACAAGAACGATTTTACAATAATAATCAAAGCAGGGGTAGGGGAAGGGGCAGAGGACAGGGTGAACGGGTACCTTTCACGCCCCCGCCAGGTACCACCTGTTTCCACTGTAACCAACAGGGACACTGGAAGGCAGATTGCCCTTTTTTAGCCAGGGGACAAAGAGGTAGAGGTCAGCAGAGACAACAACAGGGCAGTATACAACACAGGACACAACAGTTACTACCCCCACCTTATACTAACAATGCATATGTTGCTGCCACTGTAAATGACCCGGCTTGTGCAGGGTGGGGTACATATCAAGACATACCACAGACACCTCAGGGGGGATATGGGTTTCCATACCCACCTCCTGTGGAGACACATTTTACAGGCCCAGTACTGTCGGTTGATCAAGAAGGTCCATATGTAGATGGAACAGTGCTAAGCAGAACTGTGCCTTTTTTAGTTGACACTGGGGCCACTATGTCAATGCTAAAGGCCTCTGATGTACCCAACGCACCATTATCAGCAACTCAAATAACAGCCGTAGGTTTGACAGGACAACCTATGAGTGAATACTTAACACAACCATTGAAATTCAAAGTAGGCCCTATTACTGTAAATCACCAATTTATTTTTGGGAGACACTGTCCAGTAAATTTGCTAGGAAGGGATCTCCTATGTAAATTACAGTGCACCATCAGCTGCTCACCTGAAGGGATCTTCCTGGAAAGCAAGGAGAATGGGATAGCATTACAGGCTTTCATGGGATGTGACACCACGAGGCAAGGGACAAGAACAAAGTCTCCCACAAGAGTTACAAGACTCGGTCCCCAGTGAAGTGTGGGCAAAGGGGCCAAATGATGTGGGAAGAATATTAGATTGCCCCCCAGTGCGAGTGACACTGCGCCCTGGAGCCCGTCTACCACATTTGCCACAATACAAAATAGCCAAAGAGGGAGAGGAGGGATAGCTCCAGTAATAGAAGAGCTTCTAAAGAAGGGGATACTGCGGGAGGTACGACACAGCCCATGCAACACTCCTATTCTCCCTGTGAAAAAGGCAGCGAAAGGACCAGATGGGTCCCCGGTATACCGATTTACTCAAGATCTTAGGGAACTGAACAAGGCAGTTATACCATCATTTCCTGTGGTTCCCAACCCAGCCACCATCATATCAAACATTCCCAGTACAGCTACGCACTTCACAGTCCTGGATCTCAGTAATGCCTTTTTCTCAGTGCCTCCTCATAGGGAGTCTCAGGGTCTATTCTGCTTTACGTACAAAAATAGAAAGCTAACATATACTTGTCTCCCTCAGGGGTTTGTGGACAGTCCAACATTATTCCCAGACGCTTTAAGAGCAGATTTGGCATCATTGCACTTTGCAGGAGGATCAACTTTGATACAATATATTGATGATTTGTTGCTAGCCTCCCCATCATGGGAAGCGTGTGTCCAGGACACCGTGGCCCTACTCTGTCAGCTTGCCATAAAAGGACATAAGGTCTCCCCAAAGAAGTTGCAGTTTTGCCAATCAAAGGTGAAGTACCTAGGGCACGAACTGTCAGCAGGGTCCAGGAGATTGTTGCCAGATAGGATAGCAACAATAACTCAGCACCCCAGGCCACAAACACAGAAGGAGGTGAGGGTTTTCCTTGGGGTGGCAGGTTACTGCAGGCATTGGATACCGAATTTCTCCCTGATTGCACGACCACTTTTGAATTTAACACACAAGGATGTGCCAGACAAAGTACCATCGTCAGAAAACTGTGAAGAGGCTTTTCAGAAATTAAAGTTCGCATTGTGTGCGGCACCAGCATTAGGCCTCCCAGATTACACCAAAGATTTCCATTTATTTTGCCATGAAAAAGGTGGTTGCTCCTTAGGGGTTTTGGCACAAAAACACGGCACCTTCTACCGCCCGGTGGCTTACTATTCGGCTACCCTGGACCCAGTAGCAGCAGGTCTTCCCCCGTGTCTGAAGGCAGTAGCAGCGGCCGCCTTAGCAGTGGAACAATCAGAAAACATTGTCCTGGCTCATACTTTGGTGTTACATGTCCCACACGCAATTGACACATTACTAACTACCACTAAGACCCAGCACCTGACAAATGCTCGCCTCTCACGCTATGAGTTGACACTATTGGCACCAAATATAAGGATAAAGAGATGCACAACATTGAATCCCTCCTGCCTGTTGCCTACCGAAATGGATCACGATGATCCCACCATAGATAATTCTTTCCACAATTGTATTATGGCAGTCGACACACACCAAGGTGAGGCCAGATCTCAGAGACACCCCATTCCCTGAGGCCGAGGGTGATTTGTTTGTGGATGGTTCATGCATTAGGGACCACACAGGGATGCTACAAGCAGCCTATGCTGTGGGGACGGCCAAAAGACTACTTGAAGGAGGAAGGCTACCAAAGATTAAAAGTGCCCAGGCAGCAGAATTAGTAGCACTAATCAGAGCATGCAAATTGGCAGCAGGAAAGACAACAAATATTTACACAGACAGCCAATATGCTTTTGGGGTCACTCATGGTTTCGGTCAACTGTGGGCAATGAGGGGATTTCTCACTTCAGCAGGCCAACACATACAACATGCTTCATTGATTGTTGCCTTGCTGCAAGCTCTACTACTGCCCAGAAAAATTGCAATTGTAAAATGTGCAGCCCACACTTCTGCTAAGGACTATGTTTCTGTGGGAAATGCTTTTGTTGACAAAGAGGCACGAAGAATAGCCCTCAGTGGGTGTGAGTATGTAATGGTCCAGGTTAAACCCACCACAATAGCTAAGGAGGAAAGTACATCTTTTGATCCAAAATGTGTTCAACAGCAGGCTGATGGGTCAGAACTAACAGATTGGGAAAAGGGCGGTTGCAAGACAGACGGGGAGGGTGTGTGGGTGGGACCAAACGGTAAAATATGTCTACCATCCACGTTACTGTCCTCTATGGCACGCCTTTTCCATGGCCCCTCACATGTGGGTAGGGATGGAATGGTACGACTGTTTTCACAATGTTGGTTTAAGTTTAATACCAAATTTTGGCAATATGCAGAACATTTATGTAAGAGATGCACGGTTTGTGCACAGTACAACATGGGAAAAGGTACACCAACTGCTTCAGGCCATTTCCCACCGCCACATGGACCCTCTGAAAGCCTCCAAATGGACTTCATTGAGATGCCCCCGGTATACAAGCTAAAATATGTTTTGGTAATAGTTTGTATGTTCAGCAAATGGACTGAGGCATACCCCACCAGGAACTGTGATGCACAAACTGTGGCTAAGTGCCTTTTAAAAGAGTTAATACCACGTTTTGGGGTGCTGATTCTTTTAAGTTCAGACAACGGACCAGGATTCATTTCACATGTTATTCAGGGCCTTTGCAAAGGGCTGGGAATAACACAAAAGTTGCATTGCGCATACCATCCACCGGCAGCAGGGCAGTAGAGAGAAAAAATGGGGTGTTAAAAAACAGAATAGGGAAGATATGCGCAGTGACTGAACTATCTTGGATTGATGCATTACCATTAGCTCCTCGCTATGAGAAGTACCCCTGATAGAGTCACAAAATTAAGTCCCCATGAGGTGCTATTTGGGCGCCCCATGAATATTCCAGGCCACATGTCAGTTGCCCCATTGGCAATAACAGATGATCTTTTGTTACAATATTGCAGGAAGATAACAGAGACGTTACGCTGTCTTCACCGCCAGGTACTGCAGGCCCTGCCAGAAGGAGGAACGCCACCAGAACACGGACTACTGCCTGGCAACTGGGTTTGGGTCAAGGCCCACACTAGACGCCATTGCCTTCAACCACGGTGGAAAGGGCCTTACCAAGTCCTACTGACAACAGCCACAGCGGTCAAGTGTGAGGGTCTCAAATATTGGATCCACAGCTCACACACCAAGAGAGCAATTGAACCTGAGGTCATCCAGCCACCACCTGCGGTACCCATAAAGGTCACACCTGCACCGCAGGGGTACAACCTTCGATCAACAAGAAACACCAAACAACACCGACAGGGCTGCTCGTGCTGCACTCCTACAGGAGTCAGGAGGTGCAAGCGGGTCCTACGGTGAGACTACAGGGCTGCTCGTGCTGCACTCCTACAGGAGTCAGGAGGTGCAAGAGGGTCCTGCGGTGAGACTACAGGGCTGCTCGTGCTGCGCTCCTACAGGAGTCAGGAGACGCAAGCGGGTCCATCAAAGAGTTCTTCATAGACTGCTCGTGCTGCACACCTCAGGAGAGGGATGGGTGCAAGCGGGTCTTACCTAAATATCTACGTATATCATGAAAGTGGTTTCAAGTGCTAGTAACCTCTGACACCACTCTGTGACGTGCCAACAAGAAGATACAGAGAATAAGAGATTAACAGACAAGGACTAAACAGTGCAATTTGTGACACCTGGAGTAGAATAATGCCTAGAAGAAGAAGAAAGGAGAAAAAGTGGCCTATGGTACTAACTGCCATATGTACCCCTGTTCCAGCAATAATTATCACTATAATAATTATTATATATCATGAAGAAATACGAATCCCATATCTGGACCAAGAACAGTATATAAATAACAGTGTAAATAAAATAGGGATTACCATTGCAGTGAAACAAGAACAAGGGGAGAACTCTAGTGTGGTAGAAAGGGAGGGGAGCAGGACACAGTGGATAAAATATACCAAATGGGAGGAAGATGGGAACAATTACGGGGATAATGCATTTGTGCCAATGGTGAAATTTTATAAGGAATTGGCAAATGTGTCTGATTGCTATATTTGTACACATTTACCCACCTCTGCCCAGGGAAGGACAGATTACGCCCAGATTCCTCTTCCTCAGTATGCTTCATGTCACATACTAAACAGCATGTTTGCAAAGGAAGTAAATGGGACTATAAAGAGAAGGCCACCTAAAAGGAAGAGGAAGGTTGGAAAAGGGAGATTAAAGCAGGGAAACAGTGGGGCGGAAAGAGAAAGTAAAGGAGGAGGTAGGATGGGTGTGTGTGGACAACTCGCACCGGAAAAAGGTGAAACAGAGCTGCTCGAAGCATTCAACATAGGAAGAGATGAGGGTTATGTACAGGGGGAGAAGAACATAGATATATCATAAATGTCCCTTTCTATACATAAGGAGAAAAAGGGGTCATGGTGTTTTCGATACCTCAAAGGCAGCATCCCAAGGCCAAATACATTTTATGATAAGGTGTGTCGAATGGTTACACCAGTAATGAAATGCCCTAACATACACCTCCCCAACCATAATAATAGCAGCATAAAGGTAGGAGAAAGCACCTGCTCCAAATACTCTGATTTGGATAACATACGGAAGGGCCCAGAAGGTTTGTCTATAGGTCTATCAGCTCCAAGGGGAATATACATAGTATGCGGGACATCTGCATATTTTAGACTGCCTGCAGGGTGGCAGGGCTCCTGCTACCTGGCGTTCGTACTACCCCGAATGTTGCATATAACAAATTTGACCAATGCAACACAAGAGGCACCCGGTAGGGTATGAAGAAGAAGGGCAACTACTTGGTTGGATAGGTTCATAGCAGTGGAAGGTATATTTGTGATGCCATTAGGGATAGCGCATTCAGAATATCAAATACACAGATTGGCAGTATTGGTAGAAACATTAGCAAGTTCTACTGAATCAGCCTTAGGTAACATTACTGAAGAACTTACAGACTTAAGAGCTGTTGTAATACAGAACAGACTTGCATTAGACATCATTTTAGCAAGAGCCGGTGGTGTATGTAACGTGATCCATCAGGAATGCTGTGTTTTTATACCAGACAACAGTGGGAATGTGAGGATGGCAATAGGGAAAATAGAGGTGGTAGAAGAAGGAACAAGGAAAGTGGCGGATGTGACGGATGTGACGGAAATAGGAGGAATACTAAAGGACATTACAGCATGGTTCCGTGGTTGGGGATCCTGGCTGATAGAAGTACTGGTGGTGGGAATAGTAGGATTTATAACATTATGTGTGTTGATAAGGGTGTGTCCTTCCTATTTGAACATGTTAATGAAGAAAATGTGTCATAAGGACACTGAGCACCATCGTAAGAGAAGGCATGAGAATGAGGCAGGGAAAATGATGCTATTGAAATGACACCTGTCCATCAGGATGATTAAACTGCCAATGAGTGTTTTCATTGGGTATCAGAGGGCGGAATGTGGAATCACGTTCTCCTGGATCCATTTGGACCTAGTAGACCCTGTGATACACAGTGAAAATACAGGCCTGTTCTGTTGAACACATTACAATGTTGAATTAACTAGGCCTTGAAGAAATGTCTATTGTGCTTGAAACGCATTATGTTGCAAGGCTTGCTAAACTGACGGCCATCACAAGACACCACCGCATGCTAGCTTGCGAAATCCTCACTGCTAAAAGTACTAACGTATGCACTTATGGTTCCTCTTTCTCCACATATAGATGTATCACAAGACATTTGATTCAGAGGACATTGTGCAAGCTTCCTGTCCATGATTCTAACCCTTATATGGAGCATCACGTGTGCTATATAGAAAAAAGTTAATCATACGACAATTATCAAGAACCAATGAAATGTGTTAATGTGTCTGTGGTTTAATGCTATAAAAGATCATGCATTACTTCCTTGTACAGACTGTTCGAGCTGGATTTTGCCCGCTCAGTCTCCATGTACATGTATTTCTTATTGTGTCTTATTAGTTCTTATTAAAAGTAATCTAAGAAAGAGCGGCTGGTCTCGGTTTGTTTCTTGAATTGTCTGGATCTGAAATACTCCGACTTGGCTTCAACAACTTGGCTTCGACACCTTTAGCGCCAATGGAACAGCAACAGGTGATGCTTCCTCAACAGGTCACAGGTCAAAGAATGAGTCAAAATAACACAGTGCAACAGTTCGCATTGCGTGGCGAGAATGGAATAAACGATGAATGGTTGGATGAGAGTTCAGATAGTGAGGAGTGTAGGCTTGCAGCGTCCTTAGAGGTAGACCAGAAAGGGCCCTATGTTCAGGGGAAGGTAATGGGTCACAAGGTTTCATTCCTGGTTGACACAGGAGCTACACGCTCTACAGTCAGAAGTGCAGAGGTTCCGAAACTGCCTCTTTCGGGACGTACGGTTAAGGTAGTGGGAGTAGCAAACCAACTCTTGACTAACCCAATCACAGATCCGGTTCAGGTTGAGCTTGGCATTTTCCAGGGATTGCACAGATTTGTGGTCTGTGATTCAAGTCCCGTGTCCTTACTGGGAAGAGATTTACTGTGCAAGACAAGGTGTTCCATAACCTGTTCCAATGAGGGGATTGAGGTCCAGACAAACAGTGATGGTGAAGGAGAGGAGCAGGTTTCAGAGCCTGAAACTGAGACTACCGATGAGGAATATCCTCTGATTAACTTCTTCCTGATGTTCACAGTGGCTGATCTCCCGGCAGACTTGCAGGGAACAGTCCAAGAGAAGGTGTGGGACTTGACAGGGAAAGAAGTAGGATTGATAAAAGGAGTAGAACCAGTTAAAGCCTGTGTAAAGCCACATGCTGTGTTCCCCCAGATGCAGCAGTATCATATGGCACAAGATGTCCTTATAAAGGTGGCGCAATGAATTTCAGACTTTGTGAAACAGGGAGTCTTGAAAGAAGTGATGATCAGTCCATGTAATTCACCAATAATGGGACTGAGAAAGCCTTGTGAGAAGGTTCGGATTGTCCAAGATTTGAGAAAGATCAATGACATAGTGGTGAAATGCTGCCCAGTGGTGCCAAATCCAGCTGTGATTATGTTCGAGATTCCATGTGATGCAGAATGGTTCACAGTAATTGAGATGTCCCAAGCGTTCATTTCTGTGCCTCTTCATGAGGATAGCCAATTTCTCTTCTGTTTTAAATTCCTGGACAAGGTTTACAGTTGGTGTTGAATTCCTCAAGGGTTTTCGGAATCACCTTCCATATTCAATCAAATACTGAAGAAGGATTTGGAGTCATTAGAATTGCCTTTTCAATCGACTCTAGTGCAGTACATCGATGATTTGTGCAAATATGATTCGATTGCCTTACTGAATCACTTGGGAAAGAACAGACACAAGGTGTCCCCAAAGAAATTGCAATATTGCCAGAAAGAGGTGAAGTATTTGGGTCATCAAATTGAGAAAGGGTCGAGGAGGTTATCCAGGGAAAGAGTGACTGCACTATTACCGATGAATCCTCCAACAACACGGAGGGATGTTAGGATGTTCCTAGGAATGGTGGGTTACTGTCCTCAGTGGATCCCAAATTTTTCAGTCACCTCCAAGCCATTGGTGAGACTGACAGTCAAAGAAGGGCCAGATGTCATAGTGATGAGAGAGAAAGAGATGAAAGCGTTTACTGAGTTAAGAGAGAGCATGTGCTGGTCTCCAGCTTTAGGTATGCCTGACTACACGAAGCCTTTTGTTCTGTTTTGTCATGAACGTGATGCACGTTCTTTGTCTGTCCTGACACAGGTCCATGGAGGTGTAAACCGACTAGTAGCATATTTTTCAGCTACTTTGGACCCAGTTGCAGCAGCCTTACCGGGTTGTCTGCGCGCAGTAGCAGCTGTTGGGCAAAGCCTCACACAGTGTGAAGGCATAGTGATGGGACATCCTCTAACAGTTATGGTCCCTCAATCAGTTGAAATCCTGTTGACCCTTACTAAGACGCAGCACATGACGAATGCAAGATTGACTAAATATGAAATGATTATATTGGGGTCACCAAATGTAATGTTGAAGAGATGTACAGTGTTGAACCCGGCAACTTTGCTTCCAAATGAAAACACAGAGGTTGAAAATGTGGAAGATGTAGAACATGATTGTCTTGAGGTAACAGAAATGTGCACCAAACCGAGGCCTGATATTAAAGATACCCAATTGGAAGAAAATTACCAAATTATCTTTGTCGATGGCTCATGTTTGAGAGACTCAGTAGGAGTGTTGAGAGCCGGATATGCTGTATGCACGATTTCTGGCATCCTGGAAGTGTCTTGGCTTCAAGGAGTATATTCTGCTCAAGTAGCGGAATTGATTGCTCTTACTAGAGCTTGCCATGCTTCTGCCCAGTTGAGAGTGACTATCTATACTGATAGCCGATACGGATTCGGATTTGTCCATGATTTTGGCCAACTATGGTCACAAAGGGGTTTCTTGACCTTTTCTGGTTCGCCAGTGAAAAATGGTGAGAGAATTAAGGAGTTGTTGCACGCGATTCAGTTACCTCACAAAATTGCTGTGGTGAAATGCAGTGCTCACCTGAAGTCGCAAGATTTTGTTTCAATGGGAAATGGATATGCAGATCAAGTCGCAAGGTTCTGCGCATTGAACTGTATATCGTTTAAGGATCAGTGGGAATTGTTACCTGAAACAGAAAATGAGACATGCACAGGTTACGCATTAAGGGTGATTGATACGTTAGAAGAATTGAGATTGTTGTAGGGACGTGCCAGCAAAGATGAGAAGCTTTCGTGGGTTAGGATGCAGTGCGTACAAAGGCCAGATGACTTGTGGGTCTCACATGAAAGGAAAATGGTCTTGCCGAACAGTCTTTTGTCACAATTTGCAAGGTTTTACCATGGTCAAGCACATATTGGGAGGGATGCCATGATCAGGTTGTTCAAGATTGACTGGTTTAACCTGAAGTTCAGACAAGCTGCAGAAGTGATTTGCCATAGGTGTATCATCTGTCAACAGATGAATGCGGGGAAAGGGACAGTGGTGAATTTGAGCTACACTGGGAGAGCTGGAGGTCCATTTAGCAGAATGCAATTGGATTTTATTGAGATGCTCGTGTGCGGAGGTCTGAGGTATGTGTTGGTGATTGTATGTATCTTTAGTCATTGGATTGAAGAGTACCCCACACGCAGCAATGACAGCCTCATAGTAGCGAAGCTGCTGCTTAGGAAGTTGATACCACGTTTCGGGTTTCCGATCTCTTTAGAATCAGATAGGGGAAGTCACTTCAACAACAAGGTGGTTAAGCTATTGTGTGCAGCATTGAACATTGAGCAGGAGTTGCATTGTAGTTACCGCCCTGAAGCGTCGACTAGTGGAACAGATGAATGGTACCCTGAAGTCGAGAATGGCAAAAATGTGTGCAGCCACAAATTTGAAATGGCCCGATGCTTTGCCTTTGGTGCTAATGTGAATGAGAAATACACCTACCAAGAAAACAGGACTGTCCCCTCATGAGATTCTCATGGGCCGAGCTATGAGACTGCCCGCAGTGCCTGCGAATGTTCTTGTGAATATCACGGATGATATGGTTATGGGCTACTGCAAGAGTCTGGCTGATGTGGTCCGCTCTTTTTCTCACCAGGTAGAAGCTACCACCCTGCCACCAATTCATGATCCGGGACACAACCTGAAAGCTGGTGACTGGGTTGTCATAAAGAAACACGTACGGAAGACGTGTTTGGAGCCACGTTGGAAGGGGCCATATCAAGTGATACTAACGACTACTACTGCTGTGAAGTGTGCGGGAATTCCAAACTGGATCCATGCCAGTCACACGAAGAAGGTGACGTGTCCAACTGATGAGGAAGTTGAGTTGTTGAAAGTACCAACAACAGAGAAGGAAGTCTCAGGCCCGGAGAGTGATCGAAGGGGAACTGAGACAGAAGGAGAGCCCGTTGAGGACGGCTTGGTCACTCCAGTAAGGGACGAAGGAGAAGAGATTTAGACGGGTTCCGGTGAGCCTATCTCAACTGAGGCAGCAGGAGAGCCTAATAGAGGGAGGTTCTCCCAGAAGGAGATGATTATGGGAATGAGCTAGAGCACCTGACAGACCCAGAAGGCGAAGGAGTTGAGGTGGAAAGGAGTCAAAGAGTCCAAACTCCTCCTGAGCAAATTGCAGGTCCATCAAGAGAAAACACCATAGAGCCAGAGGAAAAGTCAAAGACCAGAGAGACACTGAAAGGAGATAAGTGGCCAGAATTGCAAGTGAAAAGGGGAGAAGTGGTTGTCAAAGATGCAATAGAGGAAGAGGTTGATACAACAAGGAAAGAAGATTTAAGTGAAGGAGAGTTGCAAGGTGATCGCAAGTTGAAAAGAAAGAGAGTAGCAAACAGAAGGTACGCGGGTCCTGAATGGGCGTATGCAACGACAGCTGAGTGGCAACAAGAGTTCTTGGCGTTTTGCTTTGATCGAGAAATTCCAGGTCAGTACTTTGGCACCTGAGTCTGGCTGAAGAGACTGAATTGGTATAAGGATCGAATTAAAGAGAAAAGAAAATTGGGAAAAGAGACTGAGAAAATTAATCAGATGAGACTTTGATAACTAACCTGAATTGACTTTTGAAACCCGATTTTGACAAGCTGCTAACCTGAATTGACAAAGACCCTGGGAGTGAAACTGAAAGCTGTAAATAATAGCTTGTTTGACTTTGCTGCGAGAAAAATAAATTCTAACCATCCTCTGTTGTTGTTTGAATTAACCATCCTTCTCTTTCTGATTCTTTACAGATCATGGCTAACATTAGAGAGGATAATAGAGGGAGTAGGCGTTGTAAATATTTGGGTGTTGGTTTAGGAGTTGTGTATGTGATATTCATTATGGTTGTGGTTGTGAGTATGACACTAATGGATAAGAGTGGGACTAACAATGCTACAATTCCTGAGACTACCACTGCACTAACAGCTTGGGAGAGGTTTGAGCTGGATACAAAATGCTTGCATGAGGGAACTCACACAAAAGGGGAACTCTCCACTAATGTTTTCTATTGCTTGCTGAGTGAGTATGTTGACACAATGGATGCGTGTTAGATTGTTTTGTGTGTACACAGATTCCTGTATCGGTACAGGAGGGGGTTACCTATCATAGTCTGCCATTAACCTATGGGATAAGTTGTAGTCTGTTACTAACAAGATTCCATAACCAGGAAGAAATTCAATACTTTTTCTCAAACTATGACCTTGTGTTTTCTTATGTGCCTATAATAGAAGATTTGAGTGGGGTAGCTAGGTATTATAGTATAAAGTTAGGTGAAGGATTCTTTGAGGCGACTTTAACGATTAGTACATCTTATGCACACCGTAATAACTTGACGTGTTTGCTAACCCCTGTAGAGAAAAGCTTTTTAGACCACACGGAAGATAGAAGAAGGGCATTGAAGGGTAAACTAGAGAAAGGATTGCAGCAACAAGCTTTTGCTAGTAGTGAAGGTTATGGTGCGATTAGAGAACAAGGGAAGCTAGCTTTAGATGCATTACATGTAGGGAAGCTTTGCATATCTAGGCCGAAGTCATATTATGACAATGTGTTTGTGGGAATGAGTGAATGTAAGCATGTGTTTTTGTTTCAGAGTAAATGGACGTTCATGTTAAATGGACAGGATCCTGCGATCCTAGGGATCTATTACATATGTGGACTAAATGCTTATTACCGTCTTCCCAAGGGATGGTATGGGACATGTTATTTGGGGATAGTTTTCCCAAAAATATATCAACTTGACGATTTGAAAAGGTTTCCGAAATTGTCTGAATTACATCTTACTAGACAAAAGAGAGAGACTGCTGCTGGTGTAGTAGGAGACATATTTGGGGCGATAATTCCTTCAGTGGGAGTTATCTTAAACTCCATAAAGATTCGAAAGTTGTCTACTATTGTGGATAACATGCCGACAAATGTTTCAGGGGCTATACTCCTGACGGATACTGAACTTGCTGCGGAGAGGGCTATGACTCTTCAAAACAGGCTTGCTTCAGACATTCTTTTAGCGAAAAATGGCGGAGTTTGTAGGATGCTCAATGAGCGTCATTGTTGTGCATATATACCAGATAATAGTAATGAGATTAGAAGTATGCTTACTAACTTAACTAGGGATAGTACAGACTTGAAGGAATTGAAAGAACCAGGCGTTTGGGAAAAGGTTAGAAAGGGATTTGCTTCAGTGGGAAACTGGCTTACAACATTTGGCATGGGATATTGTCTAAAATAATACAGGGGATATTGATTGTTATAGCTTGCTTATTTGGATTGTGGGTGGCATATAAAGTTAGTAAAATAATAAAATTGAAGATGGCGAAAAATAATAAGAGGAGGGAAGAAAAACAAAGGGAAAAGTTGTATAGGGCAAAATCAAAGGGGAAGCCAATAAGGGAAGAGATTGAGATTAGGGAATTTTAGTATGTAAAATTTGTGGGAAGGTTTGTGTGATGACAAGAGTCATCAGAGGAGGGATTGTTGGAGGGTGTGTTCAAAATTAATATTAACATGAAAAAGCTTGCAATATATTGTGTGATGAAGCTGCATTGAGAACGTGTTAACCTAGAAAATAATGCACGCGTTTGAAATGTGCCCACGGGAGTAGCTACCAATGTATACGAAGACTAATGAAAGCTGTTAAATGCTGAGTTAATTATGTACTAATGTTTTGAATTTGTATAAGCATATCGTGATTAGAGTTATGTATTAAGAGTTTGCCTATTAATTCCTTAGCTTAGCGAGGGTCTGGGCCTAGCTGCCTGGTCTCATGTTAAACTGTATTTTTCTAACGTGCAATGTGCTGTTTTCCTGAAGGACACAAAGCTGTACTTTTCCAGAAGTTATGTGTGTGTAGCCGCAGTAAATTCTTTCTCATGAGACCCGACTTGCTCAAGAAGACATTCTTGCTGAATGTAACAGTATAATTCGTAACAGGTGCAAGGCTGCCTGGAGTAGGAGAAAACAATGGAGCCACTGACTGGAGCGTAAAGTGTAACTTTTCTTACTTGACATTCCAACCGATGAAGATGTCAATAACATGGGCCAATCAGCGACATGAGAACTGTGTTTTGTGGAAAATTCTGGTAAAGTGCGTGGAGAATTATTGGACAGAGATAACGATGCACCCATTATGACCCAATGAGGAATTAAGGGCTGATTAGACGGTTTTGATTTAACCGCACTACCCAAGGAGAAATGAGGCCATTCTTTTGAGACTTTGCCGTTTATTCGTCCTGATACTCTAAACCATCCTCTACCTGTTTCTTACCTGATACTTACTTCTCCTCCCTATGAGGGAAGATCCTATCCCTTAGCTATGCTATATTGAGACTTTGACCCGTCCTATCTCTGCTGAAGGTGAATCGACTGATGTCCTGAGGACGAAGACTGATGCTGTTTGCTGATCTGTTGGATTGGTAACTATCTAATGCAAAATTGTAATTGTCTGTTTGCCTTTTCTTTCTAGTACCAACTGCTCTTTTGATAGAGGCCATAGTTAGATGTTTTCTAAATTCATGTTTACTAAATTGTTTTGCATGAAGCCCAACATGCCGATGCTAATTTGAGGTTAGTTAAGGTGTTCACAAATATCAGACGCAAATAGACAAATGACTGAGTTTTTGCTTTGTTGAATTATTCATTGACGAATCTTTGCTGAGTTGCTTCATATTAATGATGTGCCTAAATACTGAATAAATATTCTCTATGCATTGATTAATTTGCGCTCTAAGTACTAATTAGATGAATTTCTAATGAGATTGATTGCTAATGTGATTAACAGAAATGACTTTAGATTGTAACCAATAGGGAAATAAATATCCTAACACTAAACTAAATTGGTGTGGTTATTCATGACTGAAAGGTCATGGTGTGTTCAACTTATTGATTCTTATTAAATGTTATTGATTATCTTGTTAATTAGTTATTGTGATTATTGATTGGGTTATTGATCTATTGATCTGTAATGCCAAAAAGACATCTCGTACTGGGAATTCCCCGAACGTGGTCCAAAGGTTCATCGACCAAGGCGTGTCTCCTTGTAAGTTTACTTATCAAGGCTCTGACGCGCTAACAGGGCATAAAAATGAATAATGTGCCTTACCTATTTTGTTTCTGTTCCCAGTGCTCCTCTTTCTTGTGTGTCCTGGTAATGGGGAAGGAAGCAGTTCCATCCAGCTATCCCACCCCAAGTTCCATTGACACTAATATAAGTCTCCTGAGGGGCCTGTGAGTGTAGGCACTGTGAGTGCAGGCAGTCTTAAGAGAGCAGGGAGGCCCATGAGGTATTTATGGATGCTGTGGCACCAGAATGCTAGCCTATGAGAACCAGGAAATGCAGAGGGAATCATAGCGATCAAAGGTGGGAGCTACGTGGTCACAGTTACAACGTTCTCCCCTTAAATGACATTCATAATGCACACTTCTTTACACACTCAACAACAAGACCTTAATCAATAGTAAGCTCATCTCATGTAGATGCAGGCATTTTGAAATTACCATTTTTCATCAAGATAACTTGCAGTCTGGACTGAAATGTGAACTGATGCTGCAGCTTCTTCATCAAGCACATGTCCCCACCCCCATTTTAGGGGATTACTGATTTTAAGAACTGCTAATGAGAACTAAGTGTGAACTCAGACTGGCAGCAGGCCCCAGAGACGTTAGAGTGGTGACAGTCAAACCTCCTGTGATAATAGCATGAACTATGTGCAACTTTGAGAGTAATAATTGTCCTGCTGCAGCCGAGCAAACAAGTGTCCATTTAAAATGACGCCCTGTGGGAATCAAAGCCCTTGTAAACATCCATTTCAGAAAATGTATACTTAATGATAATACTTTAAGTATTTATGGTATTCAAGTAACAGAGACCTAAGTACGATGAAAGAGTGATGAAAGCGTTTACAATGTGAAACGATGTTCTGTATATTACAGGTTTCGTTCATTGTTTATATATTTATACTGAGATGTATTGTAGTTCTGAGAGATGCATGCGTACATATGATTATTGAGTGGCAGCAAGTAGCAGTGTCAGAGATGTTTATGGGTTTGCATTTTTGTGCATTATTTGGAGTGTGAAGTATACATCCTCTGCCATAAAGCTTCCAGAACACAGTCAAGCTGCAAAGTACTGAATTATTTTCCACTATTAATAATGTGTTGCTCACAAAGAGCCTTCCCTGTTCAGCTATAAATTGTAACGTTTCGTTTTTTTTCCACTGATACACTGAGACTTATTATTTCACATAAGACTTTATTGTTCATGTGTAATATTCTGTTGTAATGTCTCTGGAGTACATTAGCATAGCGGGCAGGCAAAATGACTTTTTTTCCATTTGCTTTGATTTGCTGAAGAAATTATACATTTGCTCACACCATGATGAATCTGCAATGATATTGATTTAATCTGCAAGAATAATGTATAAAAAAACCTTGATTTGGGAGGGTAAGCTAGAAGATGTTCCTGAAAACCTAGATGCTGTTAGAGATGCTGCCCATCTTTCTATCGATTTTGCTGCAAATTTTGACTTAGAATATTTTTTGTTTTTGCATACCCTGTATAACTCTGCATCTGAGAGCCTTTATTGCATTGTCTCTGTACCACTTTAATTCTGAATGTTGGAATAAAATACTTTAACTTTTCACTGATCTCTGTTATTGAGTGGGCCCAATCAATTTCAAATTGAATTTATTTTAATGTATAATATATTTCTTCTGGTTTTGATTCTTTGGGAGGTGCCTTAATACCGGAAATCATTGCCTCATGAAATTGAGGTTTTACATTGTCTCTGATCCAGATAATATCATGACCACTAATTGAGGTACAGTGTTGAGCTCCCACAGCTGTAGGAGTGGTTTTAAAATGATGTACTGGCAGTGGTGACCGGTAATTTTAGGAGGGAGCGGGGGCAGACGGGGCACACACATACACACTCACTCACACCCTTTTATTCTCACACACACGCACATACACCCATCCATTCACAACACTCACTACCAAATATTCAAACATGCATGCACCCACCAAACATTGATTAAAACAAAATAACACTTAACTGCAGCTCTGTCTCTGAGGTCCCAAGAGAGTTAGGACTGCTGCCTTCCCTCATTGGCTGACAATCATTGTGCAATGTTTCTTCCTTGTTCACCGCTGTGTAATGTGCTGTACAGTGACTCTACCAGCTCACTTCAAACAAATGGTGCTGCTCCCTACACCCTACCGACTAGCTGCACAGTACATCTTTCCCACTCATTCATTCACTGTCTGAACTGTGCTTCTCTTTCATACACTGGCTGCCCAGTTCTGTCACCTCACTCATTTCCTCACAGTGCTTCCTTGAGATGTCCTAATGTGAGAGAGTAAAAGCTAATTCAAGGGCTCTGCTTCTCTGTACTTGAACCTTGGAAGCAAGTAAGTGTGCACAAGTTTGGCAGAGGGTGTCAAGTCTTTGGTGGGGGGTGAGTGATAGGCCCTAATGCCATGCATTGTCACTGACCTATTTATAAGGGCCATGCAGCCCACACTTGGAGGCTCATGAAGCTGACAGAGTGCCCGGAAGCTCTCCAGCCCCCTTAAAAGGGAAGACTACCAGTTATCCTAGGGAGTGGTGACTCTTCCTGGTGTACACAGTCCATTGAGCAAATGCTTTGTGATTGTGAGGGCCCTTGCAGAGCTCCTGATACTTCAATCGATCAATCAATATTTGTAAAGCGCGGCTACTCACCCGTGAGGGTCTCAAGGTGCTGGAGAGGGGCTCATCCGAAGAGCCACATCTTGATGTTATTCCTGAAGATGGTGAGCAATGGGCTTTGTCTGAGGCGCAGGGGGAGGTTGTTCCAGCTTACTTGCTGCTGTCTAGCATGGTGTGAGCACTGACCCTTCAAAACACTTTGATCATGGTGCTGGAACAATGGTCCCTGAGCATCCCTCTAACCCTCCCTAAACATTTAGACATCTAGTACCCAGTTGACTCCTGAGCCAGCTGGAAAATGACCTGTGATTGAACCTTTCTCACCTTACCCACTGCCTTGTTTTTTGATTTCAGGTTCTGCATGCTCATAATTCCCACTACCAGCAAGAGTGACTCCCAAATGTAGGGAGATCACATGATGTTATTATGAATGGTGTGGTGCCTGAAAAATGTCAAGTTCTAAACTTCTTTATTATGTTGTAAGTCAAGCAGCCTGAAAGTACCTACCATTGGTTAGGAGCGTGGAATCGCTCTGCATTTTAGGAAAAAAACTGTATGGCTCTTCCCAGCATGAAACTTTCCCCATTATCAAAAGCACATCTTTTGTTCAGATAGCATCTTGAAGAAATTCAGGGCCATATTTATACTTTTTGACGCAAAGCTGCGCCGTCGCAGTTTTGCGTCAAAAAAATTAGCGCCGGCTAACGCCATTTCGATGCGCCGTGCGGGCGTCAAATTTATACTTTGACGCACGGCGGCGCAACCAACAGGTGGGAGTCATTATTTCGTGATGCACACAGTGGCGTCAAGTCGTAAAGGAAACCAACGTTAACGCGACGCAAATGACTGTGGGTCGATTTACGACAGCGCAACCTGGAAAGCGCCGTTAATTTTGACGCAATAGCGTCAAATTTACCCGCGAACACTGCCCTTTCAGCAGAGGAGAGCCAAAATGGATCCCAGATGCCCCAACATACCCCAGGAAGATGACAGCAGACCAGGAACCAGCCAGGATAATACATACAGGAACCAGGACATTTTTAGAAAAAAAAGAAAGTGTCGCTTCAGTGCAGAGGAGCAGGAAATCCTGGTTAAAGAGGTGACGGAACACCAGCACCAACTGTTCATCACCTCTAAGTTGCCAATCAGCAGGAGTGAGGGCATATGGAAACAAATTGTGGACAAGATCAACAGTGTGGCTAAAGAACGCAGAACAGTCACAGAGTGTAAGAAACGCTGGCATGACTGCAAACGTAGGACAAAGGAAAAAATGGCCAGGAACAGGAAGGCAGCACTGCAGACTGGAGGGGGGAGTCCAGCACAACAGGAGGCCCTGGACCACATGGAGGAGATGGTCGCAGCCGTCATCCCTGAGGAGATCGTCACAGGGATTCAAGGACAGGACAGCGCAGACTACCAGGACACAACGCACATGCAGGGTAAGTCACATGGGGAATTATAATGCAATAATGATAACTGCAACCGGGGTGGGGAATACCAACTACACAATGCATGTAAGTCAGCATATATATGAAGTGGCATGGGTAAAGGGGCACGGCAGGGGGGCATGCCCAGCACAGACAGAAGCTGGGGCACGACAAAACACAGCACCAACACCAGTCCCATGGGGCCAACCTGTCATGACAACAATGGAGCTAAGGGAAAGCAGCGACAGGTGGGAAGGCCACTACGTCAAACTTACATCCAGGCACTCAACAGTCAAAATGTATCCTACATCAACTAGGTCCCTATCAGTAATCCAGTAGCCAAAACAACAACTGCAATGTAACTGCAACAACAGTTGACACTAACACCTTTGATCTCTGTGCAGCTATAGTAGCAAATGGCAGGAACCTCCCCATGGAACATACCTACCTAAATTAGGGGGTGAGGATGACAGCTGCAACTATTTCTAGAAATAAGACAAAGGCACCAGTACACTCAAATGCCAATGCCCATAGTTGACACATACATCAGCCAAAGTAAACAGCAATAGGAGCCACACAGCACTGAGGACACACACATGCTGCATACGTCAGGGTCCCTCACGTGACTGGCTAACAAGGCAACATCACTAATGTCATACTGCTCAGACAACAACATTGAGGAGGGGACACATGCAACTGGTCACTGAAACACACCTGCACAGTCTGAGACCCAAATAGGACATTGATACGATAAACAGGGCAATCCAATTAAACACACATTACCCAACATCAGCTAGAAACATCAACAAAAGAGGTCCTGGACAAACATCAAGCATATATTAGAGATAGAAAGATGACAAAAATAAAAAGAGATGAGAGAGACTATAAGGAAGGACGCATTTACACTTTTGCTAGGAGATTTGATGGCATCTCAACTAAATCATCAACAAATGAGACAAATTTGAATAGACAAGTCTCAGAGAGTGAGTCTGAGGTTTCAATAACATCTACAGATCAGGAAAGGGAAACACCAAGTGATAGCTCAAGTCTAGCCTCAGATACTAGTATCAGTGTCCCGTCTGGTTTTTTACAGGAGGCCAAGAGGTACAGACTAGGCAACAGGAGAAAGTTTTCTCCAACGGTACAACCAAATATAAAAGAACCCGAAGAGGGAAAAGAAAGAGGAGCGGTAGGGTTCAACAAGGGAATGGGAATGCAAACCAGAGCCTCCAAGAACAGACACCCACATACTTAGACCAATCACACTCTCAAGATGGATATGGAGAGGGTAACAGTGCATATAATGGTGACATTTCAATTGTTAATTTGTCCAATTATGTTCTATCTAGTGATCAAATAAAAGTATTAAGCAAAGGTCTAGGATTTTGTCTGACTAGTCATTGCAATATGACACAAGTACAGATTGACTTATATAAATTTTCCAGGCAATTGAAGCTGAAAAAATACTTTGCAGAAAAAGACAAGAATGTATATCAAGGAGGACCAGAGACATCACCCAGTACATATACCATAAAGGACATTGAGGACATTCAAGTTTTACTCTCACTTAACAATATGGATAATGAGACTAGGGACACACAACAAGTCCTAAGTGACTTGAACATCAGACAAGATTTGACACTGAGTAGTGGGTTCAAACCAAAATCTATTTTTACACCTTTATTGGCTAGTGATAATGCCATTGACATCTTCCAAAGGTTGGTTGTGGAGGATTTGAATAAACTTGAAAAAAAGATCGATGGGGGTGGATCACATATCTCCTTCAATATAAGTAAAAATGAGAAAATGGCCTTAAAAAATTTAAGTGACAACCAGGACATAATAGTGAAGGAAGCAGACAAGGGAGGTAATATAGTCATCCTCAATAGAGTGGACTATATTAATGAAATAAATCGACAACTGACTGACAAGTCTTCATATATAGAATTAAAAACTAATCCCTTGTCTAAAATTGTGCAAGATTTAGAGACTTTACTACACAACTGGGTAGAACAATGCTTAATCTCTGATGCAGAATTTAAATATATCTTTAATGCTTATCCAAAGGCACCCTGCATTTACACACTTCCCAAAATTCATAAACATAAGACGGCACCACCAGGAAGACCCATCATATCTGGTTTAGGCTCGCCTACTGAGACATTATCCAAGTACATTGACAGCTTTTTACAACCTTTTGTCAAGAATCTCCCCTCATATCTGCAGGACACACGTGATGTTCTGACTAAATTGGAAGACATCATATGGTCTCCAGAAATGTCTTGGGTAACCTTGGATGTGAGTTCCCTCTATACCTGTATACCGAAAAATAAGGGTCTGGAAGCTATTTGTCACTTTTTGGCGAACAGATCGGCCTCTTATTTGGAACATACCAACATGATAGTGGACATGATTCGGTTTATACTCGAAAATAATGTGTTCATTCATGAAGGGAAATGGTATAGGCAGGCACAGGGAGTGGCGATGGGTTCACGTTTCTCGCCCTCCTATGCAAACCTATACATGGGACTTTTCGAAAAAACACATCTGTGGCTAAATGGTCCATCTGACTTAACGGAGCATATATTTTTTTGGGGAAGGTACATTGATGATGTACTCATGATCTGGACTGGTGATGAACCACAACTGATGAGACTTATTCACCATATTAATAATAATGATTTCAATATACAAATGACACATGAATACAATAAGGATCGAATCACCTTCCTAGATTTGGAAATATTTGTAGAGAATAATTGCGTACATTCGAATTTACATCGGAAATCAACTGCTTGTAATGCCTTGCTACATGCTAATAGTTCCCATCCCACTACACAGATTAATGCCATTCCTTTTGGGGAAATGGTTCGAGTGAAGAGAAATTGTAGCGATAACAGGCTTTGTGAGGTAGAATTGGACAAACTAGAAAATAGATTCATTCAGAGAGGTTACTCTAATCAAGTCTTGAAGAGTGCAAGAAAAAAAGTAAACAAGTTGCCGAGATCATCACTGTTGATAAATAAGGCAAAAAAGAATACCCCATCCACAAGACTGTTATCCTTTTGTACCTCTTTTAGTCAAAACAGCCAAGATATTTACAAGATCTTGTTCAAACATTGGAATGTCCTACATACTGACAACACTCTAAAACACATATTACCCATTAAGCCTCATATGATACACAAAAAAGGTACCACCATTAAGAATTTAGTATGCAAAAGCTTTTTACCTCCGCTAAAAGAAAAATCATTAATTTGGTTACCTGAAAAACCTATGGGCTTTTTTAATTGCAGTAGATGTAATATATGCCAATTGGGGTTACATAAGACCTTCTCTTTTCAGTTCAATGGCAGCAAAGTATATAAGATCCAAGATTTCATTAACTGCAATACCAGATATGTGGTTTATGTGTTGATATGTGAATGTACCAAGATCTATGTAGGAAGCACTATCCGGCCACTGAAGGAAAGAATTCAGGAACATGTACGGGCCCTGAGAAATAATGATTCATTTTCTCCAGTAGTACGTCACATGATGAAGGAACATTCGACAACAGAGGTCCCGATGCTAAAATTTATGGGCATCAGCCAGACAAGAGCACATCCGAGAGGGGGCAATCGTGAGCTAGAGCTCAGAAGAAATGAGTCAAAATGGATACTGAGATTGAGAAGTATACAACTGGGCATGAACTTAGATCATGAAATGCATTACTTTTTATGATTCCACTTGCTGCCTTAATAGGTTATAAGAACTGTTGATACTATGCACTGGTATTTAATGTCATCATTATTTCAGCTAAGCAGGAATCTGAGTCAACTAACAACATAACAAAGCATGATACACCAATGGTTTGCATGCTATATGCTCGTACCCACTAAATAACATACTTGTTACTGAAAAACGCTAGGTACTAACATCACTTCACATTAAGTCCATTGGTGATAAGATGAATTTTTGTTATCCTAAGACCAAGCCTAGAAGATGTAATAAACAAAAATAGTCAAATATACTCAGTTTTCCACTACAGTAAAACAGGCAGACAACCTTCTCTAAATGGTGCTCGTGGCACATGTGGTATAACAGTCGGTTATCCATTCAAAATCAAAATTGTTCCATCAGAATACTTGGGTAATTAGGTAAGGGTGTTCTTCATTGAATTCTGAATGTTCAGTGTAGTTTTTAATACACATTGGGTTCCAATAATTAAATGTCTGGAACCACATACAACTTGTACTTATAACGGGGTTATGATTCACAACGTTAAATTATATCTTGATCATAAAGCAAATATAAAACAATGCCATCAAAGAAAAGACTAAGTCCTTTTTAAGGATACAACAGAATGGGAATTAGGCCGTGTGGTAGTGGGTTTTCTTTCTATTGGTGTTCTTTGAATGAGACACATGGAATTCAAGGATGACATACGCCGTCAACGCTATGGTTAATTAACACTTCGTAGTAGTCACGAGATAGAAATTCAATGTGGAGGGATGAGCTTAAAATTTTCCTTTACCTTGGCTTTCAGATTAAGTTAATGAGTTCATCGGAGACATTTGTCTCCCAATTATAAAATATATATAAAACACTGTTATGAATGTAAGGATCGAATCTTTATTGGGACGCTACATAGCGTACATTTTTCCATGTAGTTTTAAGTTTTCACTTAATCGGCATTTCGGAACGGGATAACATACAATTTAAAGATGGCGGACAGCGTTAACAACACGGTGTACTAACATTTTGGAAGAGTCACGAGACCGGCAGTGAGTCTCGTAGGGATGAGTCCTACCTCTCTTTTCCCTCGGCAAACAGAACTTATCCGTACGAGCATTGGAGGCAATTGGTTTTGCGGTTTCGGCACGAGAAGATGCTTTTCCCCGACGGGACTGCCTGCAGTAAGGTAGGACTCGACCGCATATGCGGTCAATAGAATGTGAAGATTAACTGCATGGATGAGTCCATGATACACTAAACGTATGAGTCAATTGGGACTCACAGGGATATTTGATAACAGTTGGCGCTTTCTCCAGAGGTTATCTCTTTCACTTCATGAAAAGCAGTAATTTAATGCCATCGAGATTATTAAACCCCTCCTCATTTTTAAATGTGTTACAGAGCAAAAAGTGTTTGGATTTCAGAGCGACCTTTTTAGAACACATGTCATCTCTTGCCAGGTTAGAAAATTACGGCTCATCGGGATTCTCTCCACTGGAAATGAAATAAGTATAGATGTGTAGCATCCCTGTACCCTACTGGACAAACAGATTTTGAAAAGTTTATACCAAATGCGAAGGGACGAGGTACAAAATTTTGAAATATCTTCCTCAGAAAGGGGCAATAAATGGAATACGACCACAGTTGGTACTAATAAATATCTTGATTATTCCAACCAATTATGGGTTCATGCATTTTTACATCATTTTGGTGATATACTCAGTACTAATCCGCATAAAAACAATTGATGCATGTCTATCACTTGCATGATAACCTAAATCAAATTCATTTCCCTCAAAGGTGAATATTAGAGATATCACTGGGTTAAAATTAGGCTGGTCTCCACATTTACTCAGGCTACACAGATTATTTTTGATGTTTGTGTTATTTTGGTGTAATGGCTTGATGTTTACATGATTCATAGTTTTTATTTTTGACACGCTTGCGGTGATTTTTATGATACTTGGTTTAATAGCATGCTTTTTAGGTAATGATTGGTATTTGAATAGGACACTAAGTTGCAGTAAGTACCTTTACAATTTATTTTGTCAGCCTTGAGAAAGTCCCTTTAGGGACGAAACACGTGTCGGCTGAATTTGGTTCGGATTCTGCAGCGAACTGTTTCGCATTGGATACTAAGAAACTGCATTGCTTCAAGTCAACATATGGGATAAGATACACCCTTGTCACGGACTTTTTGGACTTGGGTGTCTTTTGACTTTTAAGTCTCCGGAGTTCAATGATATGGACTTTCTAGACGAGTTGTGTCAAATTTGTGATATTTATTTCTTTAATTTTCTGTTGTTATTTTGAATTATTAGTTTTATTTGTATAGGTGTGTTTCTATTTGTATTAAATGTGAATTTCAAATAGTGTAGCCAATATGTAGAACTTATTATATATTTGAACTGTACCATGGTAGTCTATTGAAGTTTAAATAGAACCAAAGGACTCAGGGTTTCAATCATTATTGGAAGTAAATCAATAATAGTGTGCTCCATTCTTCCTTCTGATTACAGAAACATCAACAATGTTTAAATCCATATCACATCCTAACATTGCCATGCATAGGATATGTCACATACCAATTACATTTAGGTCAATGTGAATAAAAAGATTTTGGGGCAGGTCCTGAGAGGCAAGTGTGCTGGCAGGGCAATCACAACACCCACAGCCAGTGAAAGTGTAGTGTGGTAAGTTTTACCTATCCTTTGCGCAGTAGCTTCAGGCTTTAGGCCTTTGTGCACTTTGCCCTGAATGTATTTTATTCATTTGCTGACAGCTTAGAGCCTCTGTGCACTTTGCACTAAATGCTTTTTATTAGGCATCGTACTGTTATTTTCAAATAGCCAGTTCTACGGTCTTGTTTGGTATTAATTTCACACTGTTTTGCCTACTTCAGCACTGGAGTTCTCCATAACATATTCACTCTGTGTTTCAGTCAAGGATACAGTCTGGTACATTGCCGATAGACGTGGTAGGAGTTTAGATGTCGCATTCCTGCGTAGGGACATTTTGTGATCACGATGACATGTTAGTTATAAAAACACTTCCTTGTCCCAATACACACAAGAGGGAGTTTCCGAACAGAGAACCACAACTAGACGCTGCCTGCCTTGTTGCAGATGCTGAACCAGATCACAGGCCTTTGCTCAGGTATGAAGGCTGATGTCTCCCCAGTGATTCGGAAAGGCAAGCTAGAAGCTGAACATGCTGTGCTCTAAATAGAACAAGCAGAGGGAGAGTAGAAACTGTTAGGCACTATGATAGCTTTGTTCTTAAGTTTTACTCTCCTGGTGACTATTTCAATTCTACTATGTTGTATTGTTCTGGTTATTGCGGCTCACGCCTTATTATCTAAAATACAGTTGTTTAATGAAATCATCATATAAAACTCATACTGTCTTTGTCATTTGTATATGAGATCATACTGGAAATGAGAGAGTTGGTTTGGATCTGAGTGACCACCACTTCCCTGAGAAGTTGCAAAAATGTCATGCGCTCGGCTGCCTAATCATTTATTCCCCGTGGGAGACATGAGGCACTGCTAGTTAGCCAGAGCCATAAAAAAGATTTAGGGTGACAGAGTTCTTTACAAGTGGGTCAGTCTCAGGCCCCCACACCGTTATCGATCCTGCTGCCTAGAAATCCAGTAGTCTCATTTAGGATAATGGGAGCCCACGCAACAAAATGTCTCTCCATAAGAATAGATATACACGGAGGGACGAGTAGGACAAAAAGATGGCAATTCCCTAATTGGTAAAAAGCAACACCTAGAGGCGATTAGGCGGACAAGTCTGATAACTATATATCATACATGTGACACACAGGTGGGCCATAGGCCTATAACAATGCTCAAATGAAGGACAGCAGATACCAATACCAAACCAGAGCACAAAGTAAACTCAGCAAAAGGCTTGCATGTTATGGCAAAATTGTCACAACACAGACACACTAATTGTACTCTGTTTCATTGCAGAGGAACATGGATCTCCTGCCGATATGCCTGTCCCTGATTTCCCTGATGACATGGATGACGAGCCCATAAACATTTCCCAGGAGACCATCCAAAAGGTCCTTGAAACCCTCCAGACCCCACCTTCAGTCACAAGGAGGAGCAGAGAACTAGCAGCCATCACAGAAGACCCACCCACCACCCCAATTGCAAGACCTGCCAGCTCCTACACAGCTGAGGACTCTGACAACACTGGCACCAGCTTTGAAAGAACTGTAGTTGGTGTCCAGTGGGAGCTGGCCAAGGAGGTGCGGGTGGGGATGCAAAACATGGCAGCCAGCCTTGAGGGGGTGCGTTTGTGCATTACGTCATTTGCAGATCAGGCAGCTGCAATGCAAGCCCTAACATCTCTCTTGCAGGAACTTGCTAAAACACAGAAGGAAATCAGCACAGCTGTCATCCAGTTGACACAACACCTACAACTGCAATCCAGTCAACGTGTGCACGAATGCAACATTGAACCCCTCAGGGCCGACCTGGCTGCCTACAACAAGGACAAACCAGGCAACACACACATCAGAAGAAGAAGACATGGAACAGATCACATTCTCATGGAAGAGTACCTGGAAGCACTAGTCCCTGCACCATGGCCTACTTTGACCAAGGTCCTACGTTTTGTCAAATGCCAGTCTCACTACAACTACACTCAATGACTGTTCTGCAATCCACTGTATGACTTGTCACCATTGCCAGTGAATGTCTCTCTCCTACTATTTGCCAATTCCTGTCCCTCTGCACTGTCTGTGACATCACCCCAGCATGTCAGGAGCATCATCCACACCCCTTCTGTAGGATCACCATGTAAGAATGCACCAGAACGGACTCAGCAAACATGGACAATGGACATTTTGCACTACAGCACCTATCAATAAATAGCACTTGCACACCTAATATGTCTCTGTGTGATTTGACACATCAACTGTGCAGTAGATAACTCTAAAGTGCCTGTGTGGCAACCATGTAGCTTGTCAATACAACTGTCCTGACATCATGTAGTCTGATACATCTGTGCAGTGGCCAGGATTGCATCATAGCCTTACCATCCTGAGGAGAATAACTGATGAAGGGACAAACCACACACAATCATGCTGTGTTGGACAGAATAATGCTCCATCTATAGCAATTCTAGTCAACTAATGGTGGCTGAGAAATGTAGGCACCATGCAATACTAAAACATGAAATTATGCAGCAAAATCTAAGCAAACAAAAAAAGAAAACACTGCATCAATCACCCTTTCTGAGTATACTTCCATGAAGGAAAGTCATGCTGAATTATTACACACATGATCTTGGTCAGCAATGAAGGCAACAAGACAAGAGTGTTAACAACACCTCATCTACAAAGATCTCCCTGAACATCGCACTGTAGTCCGACCTCTTAAATTACCCACAATAACAAGTCTGGAAGCACACTTTGTGAAGTAGAATACCTACTCATCAACACAAAACCTTGGTGATCGATGCAAACTACCAATGGTGGGTCTCCCAAATGGTGGATACTTACCAAGTTAGCACAGGGGTAGCTGGCATGTTAAACCTCAATTTTCTGTGGTGGGTAGCATAGGTCACTAATGTCATAGAAAAACATTCACCTACACTGATGTCAAGGCCATGATAAAGTAGCACCTAACGCATCATGCAAAGGGTTAACTATATATTTATTACTATTTATTCACACAAGAGGCAACTAAGGGAAAAGTAATAACTACACTAATCTAACCTGACTACTACTAACCCACAACTGTCCCTAACTAACCTAAGCTAAACTTACTCTACACATATAACGAAACGATCTAAACATCAACCCCCCACCCACCATTATAAGACAGGACACATGCAGGACAACACATACTAACCTACACACATACTATACTATCCTAAACAATCATATATTTTTTTGTATTTTTTAATTGTTTTTTTTTATTTGTTTTATTTTTTTTAAAAACAAACAGGAATCCCAACATTGACCCCCACCCACCCACACAAAAAAGAAAAATAGAAAGAATAAGGACCCCCCACCCTCTTCCCTAACACTAACTAAGCTAACAACCTATACTAACCTAATACTAATCCCCAAAACCCAACTATCAGTACAAAATAGGAAAGAGGAGAGAGGGGAGGGGTAAAAGTAAAACATGGCAAAAGTCCTAGAGGTTGGCCCTCCGTAGGGTCGCCCTGATGGACCAAACCCTTTTCTTGATATATGCCACATCCTGGCTTAGCTTGTCCACCTTTGTAAAAACTTTGTCCAATTTACGGCTTAATGCCAGGAATGCGGCTGGGTCCACAGGAGGGGCTGCTGCAGTCTGTGTGCTGGCCGAGGTGGACCTTGTGCCAGTAGTTGAATGCCCACTGGACTGTCCTGGGTGTTGAACATGGCTGGGTCCAGGTCTTGATGACGAGGCAGGGTCAACTGTCCCCGCCGATGCTGGGGCCACTTGGGGAGACCTGGTGGATGTGGTGGTGGTGGCTGTTGTGGGCAATGTAGGGCCACCCTGTGGTGAGGCCCACCATGCCCCGGAGGCCCGATCTGCTTGGTATTTGCGGGCCATCCTCCTGTACCCCGACTGCACCTGCAGGATGTGCCGGTATCGCATGGCACGCCTCTCAAACTGGTGTCTATCTGCGGCACTCATGTTTGCAGCTGTGAAGAGATATGGCAAATATTTACCATGGGAAATGCATTGGGTGGAATAGCACAATGGGTCATTTGCACATTACTTGTACTGTATTTGTTCCAGTAATTGTCACAACATAGTTCATTGAAAGTCTCAGAGGAAGTACATGTGAAGCCTGCATACATAAGGCCATCTCACACCTAGCATATCCATGTCTCTACATGATGGGTGACATCAGCCTAAACTTCTCATCCAAATAATGCCTAATGCAGCTGACATTATGGCTGAACCTCTTCCGCATACTGACTTCACTACATATGTCACTCTATGTGATAACTATCACAACCCTCACTCAATGCCATTTGTAAATTGTTGTTTGCAAATATTGAACCCATGGGCCATAACCGAATGTGTACACTAGGTTCTAAACAAAGTTGCAAAAGGTCACAAGTATGTGTAACATACTGGTTGCTACAGTCCTAGGTACCCTATTCCCAATCACATGGCACTCTTTGAGGGTGGGGTGGGAAGAACAACCAACAATCCCAGATTCAATGCACACCCAGGAGTGTATAGAAAGGTCAACAAGTATTTGGCTCCACACACAACACCAATGAAGGGCTAGCAACACTTTGGAGTCAGCCAAACATTGTCCTATCCAAGGTCCACACATGTCAAAATGCACTGACTCAGGCCAACATCACATACTACCAGTGAGGCATGTTTTACCACACACACAGAGGAGCAAGAACACCCATGATCATGAGTCAACTGAACACCTAGGCCATTTCACCCTAGTCACACACACTTCTAGTTCAACTTGTGGAAGTACATGCCCCCGGAAGATCCAACCTTCAGTGTACACAGTCCATCCTCAACTAGGAAGCTGCATATTTTATACAAGCCTTTTGCCAAAGCTATCTGGGAGAATTTCAGTCTGATATGCAGACTCAGTCCAAGCTAAGTCCCAGAGCAACTCTTACATTAACCAGTGTATTCCACATGACTCATCCCACTCCCCATAGCGGGCCGACTGGAATGACCTACAGCCCCTAAATCTGAGAGATGGCTAAGTATTGGTCTACAGAAACAGAAGTGATATTTGAAATCCCACTAAAGCAACAATGCCAATGAACGGGCAGCGCATCAAATCTTGAATTCTGTTGAACACACAGTAGGCCATCATGCATCACTAGCAAACAATAAAAATAGCACTCAGGCCACACTCACTGTAGGTATCGGGGTCCTCAAAATGTGCCACCTCTGGCACGGTGTCCGGTGCAGGTACACCTGTAAAGCATGAAAGGAAGAATATACTCAGAATCCGTGCACTGACAAATAATTGCAGTTACTATGACACTGTGTGAATATGACATGCGTAATGATACACTTTCACACATGCTCATACTGCATGGATGTATTTTTAAGCAACATTTACATTGGATGAGTCTCCTGTTACAGTTACACACCCTACTACACACATGCAGTGGCCAGGACAGTCATGTGGTGTCTAAGATACACCTCCATTACTATGCCCCAATATACCCCTGTATCACACGGCCCCCAGCCTCCAGCATGAGTGGGAGGAAATGGCAAACAAGCCAAATGAATCCCCCCAACTCCTCCTCACCTATCCTGGCAAGCCGAGGCCTACCTGACATATTTACAAATTGAAAGGTGAAAAATTTGACAAAAAAGTAAAAGTGGGAAATGGGGAAAGGTAGAGTAGTGAAGGAAAAAGAAAACTTAAACAAACAATCAATCAATAGATTTATAAAGCGCGCTATGTACCCGTTGGGTTTCGAGGCGCTGGGGGGTGGGGGGTGTTGCTGCTATCGTTCGAAGAGCCATGTCTTGAGGAGTCTCCTGAAGGTGAGGAGGTCCTGGGTCTGGCGTAGTGAGGTGGTGAGAGAGTTCCAGGTCTTGGCGGCGAGGTAGGAGAAGGATCTGCCGCCAGAGGTCTTGCGCTGGATTCGGGGGACGATGGCGAGGGCAAGGTTGGCAGAGCGTAGTTGGCGTGAGGGAACGTAGAAGTTGAGTCTGGAGTTCAGGTAGCAGGGTCCGGTGTTGTGTAGTGCCTTGTGTGCGTGGGTGAAGAGTTTAAAGGTGATCCTCTTGTCCACGGGGAGCCAGTGGAGGTCCTTCAGGTGGGGGGAGATGTGACACCGGCGGGGTATGTCGAGGATCAGGCGGGCGGATGCGTTCTGGATGCGTAGGAGTCGTTTGATGTCTTTTGTTGGGATGCCTGTGTAGAGTGCGTTGCCGTAGTCGAGTCTGCTACTGACGAGGGCTTGGGTCACCGTCTTTCTGGTTCCTGTTGGAATCCACTTGAAGATCCTGCGGAGCATGCGGAGGGTGTTAAAACAGGAAGAGGAGACAGCGTTGACCTGTTTGGACATGGTGAGAGCGGAGTCGAGGATGAAGCCGAGGTTTCGTGCGTGGCTGGCTGGGGTGGGTGGGGGTCCGAGGGTGGTGGGCCACCAAGAGTCGTTCCAGGCCGAGGGGGTGCGCCCGAGGATGAGGACTTCCGTCTTGTCGGAGTTAAGTTTCAGGCGGCTGTTGCTCATCCACTCGCCAATGGATTTCAGTCCCTCGTGGAGGTTGGTTTTGGCGGTGAGAGGATCTTTGGTCAGGGAGAGGACGAGCTGGGTGTCGTCGGCGTAGGAGATGATGCTGAGGTTGTGTTGGCGGGCCAGTTGTGCGAGGGGTCCATGTAGATGTTGAACAGCGTTGGGCTAAGTGAGGAGCCTTCGGGGACGCCGCAGATGAGGTTGGTGGCTTTGGAGCGGAAGGGTGACAGTCGGACTCTCTGGGTTCTGCCGGAGAGAAAGGATGAGATCCAGTTGAGGGCTTTGTCTTGGATGCCGGCTTCGTGGAGACGGGTTAGTAGGGTGCGGTGGCAGACTGTATCGAAAGCGGCTGATAGGTCCAAGAGGATCAGGGCTGAGGTTTCGCCGTTGTCCATTTGTTGTCTGATGTCATCTGTGGCGGCGAGGAGTGCGGTCTCAGTGCTGTGGTTTCATCTGAAGCCAGATTGAGAGGGGTCTAGGATGGAGTTGTCTTCTAGGAAGTGGGCGAGCTGTATGTTGACGATCTTCTCGATGACTTTCGCTGGGAAAGGGAGGAGGGAGATCGGTCGGAAGTTTTTGAGATCGTTGAGGTCAGCCTTAGGTTTCTTGAGGAGGGGTTGGATTTCTGCGTGCTTCCAGCTGTCCGGGAAGGTGGCGGTGTTGAAGGAGAGGTTGATGGTCTTGCGGAGTTTCGGGGCGATGGTGGCGTCGGCTTTGTTGAAGACGTGATGTGGGCAGGGGTCAGAGGGAGATCCTGAGTGAATGGAGTTCATGGTCTTTCGGGTTTCGGCATCGTCTACTTTAGTCCAGGAGGTGATGCGGTAGGCATGGGAGGAGTTGTTGGGGGTGGGGTCTGGCGGAGGTGAGGTGTTGAAGCTGTCGTGGATGTCTGCGATTTTCTGGTAGAAGAAGGTGGAGAGATCATCGCAGAGTTCCTGGGAAGGAGGGACGTCGTTGACGTTGGCGTTGGGGTTGGAAAGTTCCTTCGCTATGCAGAAGAATTCTTTGCAGTCGTGAGCGTTGTTGTTGAGGCGTTCTGTGAAGTGGGAGCGATTGGTGAGTCGGATCAGTTGATGGTGTTTGCGGTTGGCTTCCTTGAGGGTAGCAAGGTTGTCGGGTGTGCGCTCGAGGATCAATTTTTTCTTGAGTTTCTGGCAGGTGCGTTTGGAGGTGGTTAGTTCGTCTGTGAACCAGGCTGGTTTTTTCTTTCTTTGGTTGGCGGTGGGTCTCTTGAGTGGAGCTAGGATGTTGGCGCAGTTGAGGATCCATTGATGGAGGTTGATGGCGGCGGAGTCTGGGTCGGTGGGGTCGGGTGGTGGGTTTTTGGCGAGGGTGCTGGCTAGTTGATCTTCGGTGACTTTTCCCCAGCGGCGGTGAGGCGGTAGAGGGGTGCGGTGGTGTTCGGTGTTTTTCTTGAAGGTGAAATGTACGCAGTGATGGTCGGTCCAGTGGAGTTCGGAGGTGTGGCTGAATGAGATGTGGTTGCTTGAAGTGAAGAGTGGGTCAAGGGTGTGTCCGTCGATGTGGGTGGGAGTGTTGACCAGTTGACGGAGTCCGAGGTTGGAGAGGTTGGTGGTCAGTGATGCGGTGTTGGCGTCATTGTTGTTCTCCAGGTGGAAGTTTAGATCTCCCAGGAGGATGTAGTCTGGAGAAGCGAGGGCGTGGGTGCTTGCGAGGTCGGAGACGGTGTCGCTGAAGGGGGCTCTTGGTCCTGGAGGGCGGTATATGAGGGTTCCTCTGAGGGTAGTGTTGGGGTCCGTGTGAATCTGGAAGTGGAGGTGTTCGGCTGTCTTGAGGGTGTCGTCCGTGTGGGTGTGGATCTTGAGGGTAGATTTGTGGGCGATGGCTATTCCTCCGCCGATTCCGTTGGTGCGATCTCTTCTGGTGATCTTGTATCCGTCAGGGATGGCGATGGCGATGTCAGGGGCCGAGGAGTCGTTCCACCAGGTTTCGGTCAGGAAGGCCACGTCTGGGGCGGTGGTGTCGAGCAGGTCCCAGAGCTCGATGGCGTGTTTTCGTGCGGAGCGTGTGTTGAGGAGGATGCAGTGCAGGTGGTTTGTGTTAGTTGTTGCTGGCTTCGTTGTTCTGTTGCAGGAGAAGTTGCAGGTGCGGCAGGAAAAGGGTCCTTTGGTGTGCTTCGGGGTGGCCTGGAAGCACTCTGTGGAGGGGCCAGGGTTGAGGGCGAGGAGTTCGCTGGCCGAGTATCGGCGATAGGGGGTGCGGGGGCCGTGAGGACCAGGGGGGGTGGCGCTGGGCGCGGTCCAGGCGTGGATGGGCACAGACGGGCTTGCCTCTGGCGCACCTCCGGCGCGCCAGCGGTGCGCCCGCTGCACGGGCGCGCAGCGCCAGCCATTAAGAAGGGAGGGGGGAGAGGGAGGAGCAGCTGGGAGGCGGGAGGCGGGAGGGAGCAGTGAATGTGGGCCCGAGGGGGGCGGGGCCGCAGGGAGGCAGCGGCAGGGAGAGAACTGCAGGGGGGAGCGCCCAAGGGGCGAAAACAAGAAAAACAAGGCACAAAAAAGTCGGGCACAATATGAAAAACAGTCACAAAAATACACTAATGGCACAAAATACAATCGGGGAACAGCAATCAGAGGGGCACAACGGGGGAAGATGCGCAGGAGGCAAGGCGCGTGAAAACAATAGAAAAGCGCTTACAGGACGGCGGAAAGCGGCACAATCAGAAGGGGCACGACGGGGGCAGAAGCGCAAGGAGGCAAAGCGCGTGAAAACAATAGAAAAGCACTACAGGACGGCGGAAAGCGGCACAATCAGAAGGGGCACGACGGGGGCAGAAGCGCCAGGAGGCAAGGCGCAGAAAAAATAGTAAAACACTTACAGGACGGCGGAAAGCAGCACACGGGTCAAGTGAAGCTTACTAGAGCCCACTAGACACCAGGGATGAGGCGCAGGAAGATGTCTGCGGGTGGAGGAGGGCCTCGAACACGCTAGCAGCAGCGTGGGCGGGGGGCAGAGGCAGGAGACAGCAGGTTGGTGCTGCGGACGTGGGGGGCGAGCTCTAGACCTAAGGCAGGTCATAGGTCGCTCACTCGCGACGCGCAGCGCCAGCCATTAAGAAGGGAGGGGGGAGGGAGGAGCAGCTGGGAGGTGGGAGGGAGCAGCGAATGGGGGCGCGAGGGGGGCGGGGCCGCAGGGAGGCAGCGGCAGGGAGAGAACTGCAGGGGGGAGCGCCCAAGGGGCGAAAACAAGAAAAACAAGGCACAAAAAAGTCGGGCACAATATGAAAAACAGTCACAAAAATACACTAATGGCACAAAATACAATCGGGGAACAGCAATCAGAGGGGCACAACGGGGCAGATGCGCAGGAGGCAAGGCGCGTGAAAACAATAGAAAAGCGCTTACAGGACGGCGGAAAGCGGCACAATCAGAAGGGGCACGACGGGGGCAGAAGCGCAAGGAGGCAAAGCGCGTGAAAACAATAGAAAAGCACTACAGGACGGAGGAAAGCGGCACAATCAGAAGGGGCACGACGGGGGCAGAAGCGCCAGGAGGCAAGGCGCAGAAAAAATAGTAAAACACTTACAGGACGGCGGAAAGCGGCACACAGGTCAAGTGAAGCTTACTAGAGCACACTAGACACCAGGGATGAGGCGCAGGAAGATGCCTGCGGGTGGAGGAGGGCCTCGAACACGCTAGCAGCAGCGTGGGCGGGGGTCAGAGGCAGGAGACAGCAGGTTGGTGCTGCGGACGTGGGGGGGGGGCGAGCTCTAGACCTAAGGCAGGTCAGAGGTCGCTCACTCGCGACGCGCAGCACCAGCCATTAAGAAGGGAGAGGGGAGGGAGGAGCAGCTGGGAGGCGGGAGGGAGCGGCGAATGGGGATGCGAGGGGGGCGGGCCGCAAGGAGGCAGCGGTAGGGAGAGAACTGCAGGGGGAGTGCCCAAGGGGCGAAAACAAGAAAAACAAGGCACAAAAATGTCGGGCACAATATGAAAAACAGTCACAAAAATACACTAATGGCACAAAATACAATCGGGAACAGCAATCAGAGGGGCACAAGGGGGTCAGATGCGCAGGAGGCAAGGCGCGTGAAAACAATAGAAAAGCACTTACAGGACAGCGGAAAGCAGCACAATCAGAAGGGGCACGACGGGGGCAGAAGCGCAAGGAGGCAAAGCGCGTGAAAACAATAGAAAAGCACTACAGGTCGGCGGAAAGCGGCACAATCAGAAGGGGCACGACGGGGGCAGAAGCGCCAGGAGGCAAGGCGCATAAAAAATAGTAAAACACTTCCAGGATGGCGGAAAGCGGCACACGGGTCAAGTGAAGCTTACTAGAGCCCACTAGACACCAGGGATGAGGCGCAGGAGGATGCCTGCGGGTGGAGGAGGGCCTCGAACACGCTAGCAGCAGCGTGGGCGGGGGTCAGAGGCTGGAGACAGCAGGTTGTTGCTGCGGACGTGGGGGCGAGCTCTAGACCTAAGGCAGGTCAGAGGTCGCTCACTCGCGACTCGCAGTGCCAGCCATTAAGAAGGGAGGGGGAGGGAGGAGCAGCTGGTAGGTGGGAGGAAGCGGCGAATGGGGGCGCGAGGGGGGCGGGGCCGCAGGGAGGCAGCGGCAGGGAGAGAACTGCAGGGGGGGAGCGCCCAAGGGGCGAAAACAAGAAAAACAAGGCACAAAAAAGTCTGGCACAATATGAAAAACAGTCACAAAAATACACTAATGGCACAAAATACAATCGGGGAACAGCAATCAGAGGGGCACAACGGGCTGATGCGCAGGAGGCAAGGCGCGTGAAAACAATAGAAAAGCACTTACAGGACGGCGGAAAGCGGCACAATCAGAAGGGGCACGACGGGGCAGAAGCGCAAGGAGGCAAAGCGCGTGAAAACAATAGAAAAGCACTACAGGACGGCGGAAAGCGGCACAATCAGAAGGGGCGCGACGGGGGCAGAAGCGCAAGGAGGCAAGGCGCAGAAAAAATAGTAAAACACTTCCAGGACGGCGGAAAGCGGCACACGGGTCAAGTGAAGCTTACTAGAGCCCACTAGACACCAGGGATGAGGCGCAGGAGGATGCCTGCGGGTGGAGGAGGGCCTCGAACACGCTAGCAGCAGCGTGGGCGGGGGTCAGAGGCAGGAGACAGCAGGTTGGTGCTGCGGACGTGGGGGGCGAGCTCTAGACCTAAGGCAGGTCAGAGGTCGCTCACTCGCGACGCGCAGCGCCAGCCATTAAGAAGGGAGGGGGGAGGGAGGAGCGGCTGGGAGGCGGGAGGCTGGAGGGAGCGGCGAATGGGGGCGCGAGGGGGGCGGGCCGCAGGGAGGCAGCGGCAGGGAGAGAACTGCAGGGGGGAGCGCCCAAGGGGCGAAAACAAGAAAAACAAGGCACAAAAAAGTCGGGCACAATATGAAAAACAGTCACAAAAATACACTAATGGCACAAAATACAATCGGGGAACAGCAATCAGAGGGGCACAATGGGGGCAGATGCGCAGGGGGCAAGGCGCGTGAAAACAATAGAAAAGCACTACAGGACGGCGGAAAGCGGCACAATCAGAAGGGGCACAACGGGGGCAGAAGCGCCAGGAGGCAAGGCGCAGAAAAAATAGTAAAACACTTCCAGGATGGCGGAAAGCGGCACACGGGTCAAGTGAAGCTTACTAGAGCCCACTAGACACCAGGGATGAGGCGCAGGAGGATGCCTGCGGGTGGAGGAGGGCCTCGAACACGCTAGCAGCAGCGTGGGCGGGGGTCAGAGGCAGGAGACAGCAGGTTGGTGCTGCGGACGTGGGGGCGAGCTCTAGACCTAAGGCAGGTCAGAGGTCGCTCACTCGCGACGCGCAGCGCCAGCCATTAAGAAGGGAGGGGGGAGGGAGGAGCAGCTGGGAGGCGGGAGGGAGCGGCGAATGGGGGCGTGAGGGGGGCGGGGCCGCAGGGAGAGAACTGCAGGGGGGAGCGCCCAAGGGGCGAAAACAAGAAAAACAACGCACAAAAAAGTCGGGCACAATATGAAAAACAGTCACAAAAATACACTAATGGCACAAAATACAATCGGGGAACAGCAATCAGAGGGGCACAACGGGGGCAGATGCGCAGGAGGCAAGGCGCGTGAAAACAATAGAAAAGCACTTACAGGACGGTGGAAAGCGGCACAATCAGAAGGGGCACCACGGGGGCAGAAGCGCAAGGAGGCAAAGCGCGTGAAAACAATAGAAAAGCACTACAGGACGGCGGAAAGCGGCACAATCAGAAGGGGCATGACGGGGGCAGAAGCGCCAGGAGGCAAGGCGGAGAAAAAGTAGTAAAACACTTACAGGACGGCGGAAAGCGGCACACGGGTCAAGTGAAGCTTACTAGAGCCCACTAGACACCAGGGATGAGGCGCAGGAGGATGCCTGCGGGTGGAGGAGGGCCTCGAACACGCTAGCAGCAGCGTGGGCGGGGATCAGAGGCAGGAGACAGCAGGTTGGTGCTGCGGATGTGGGGGGCGAGCTCTAGACCTAGACCTTTCTTATTTTTTTAAAGAAAAATTGCCCAACTAACCCCAAATTTAAACTACCCAGAACAGACTCCCACAGACAAAACAAACAAACACAGGATTTGACAAAAGTATACAAAACAGACTAAGACAATATTAGACAACAAGACTATGATCACAAAAGCACAATATACAAGGTACACAGGACACAAAAGCAGTAAAACACAGGACAACACTTTTCACACAGCCACACAGTCTAGAAGAATCTGAGACTGCAAAGTGAAAGTGAAAGTAAACTCACAGTACAGATTATGTAAACAGGCTATCCTATTACATCACTTCCTGCAGAAAATGGCTGCCGTTTTTATTTTTCCATTATGCGTCATATTTTCACGCATACAGATTGTGCGTCATATTTTTTGACGCATAACATTGCACATAATGCAGAGTCAAAACTAATTTCTTCATTGTTCCCTTACATTTGTGTGAGGCTGAGTTTACAGTTCTACAGTAGAATTGTAATTTGCTGGCAAATATGAGAACCAAATATGAAAATTACATTTGACTCTGCATTCTGTGCACTCCTGTACGTCAAAAAATTATGACGCCCATGCTGTATGCGTGGAAATATGACGCTTCATAGACAATATGGTGTACATGTCATGTACCTTATTATTTTATTATTTTTCATATAATATTTTTTGACTCTGCATTCTGTGCACTCCTGTACGTCAAAAAATTATGACGCCCATGCTGTATGCGTGGAAATATGACGCTTCATAGACAATATGGTGTACATGTCATGTACCTTATTATTTTATTGTTTTTCATATAATATTTTTTGACTCTGCATTCTGTGCACTCCTGTACGTCAAAAAATTATGACGCCCACGCTGTATGCGTGGAAATATGACGCTTCATAGACAATATGGTGTACATGTCATGAACCTTATTATTTTATTATTTTTCATATAATATTTTTTGACTCTGCATTCTGTGCACTGCTGTACGTCAAAAAATTATGACGCCCTCGCTGTATGCGTGGAAATATGACGCTTCATAGACAATATGGTGTACATGTCATGTACCTTATTATTTTATTATTTTTCATATAATATTTTTTGACTCTGCATTCTGTGCACTCCTGTACGTCAAAAAATTATGACGCCCATGCTGTATGCGTGAAAAAATGACGCATTTACACAAAAATGTCTACATTTTTTCAAGTTGTGAAAGGAACTTTGTCATGGCCAAACGGTGCTATGTGATACACATTTGTGGTTAGCTATGACACATGTCCCTTATTGGATGTATAGAAGGCATTCACACTGTAAGATTTATGATTGCTCAAAATGTTTATCAACCATATTTGTACACATATTTTGGGTAATTGCTGATGGCTATTTGGAAATGATGAATGGGATACCAGGATGTATTCCTTCTCAAAAATGTGTCCACATTTATCACGGTAATGCATTTATCTATAGTCCATGCAGGGAGTGCAATAGTCACTTACACTTTTTATGGGGCTAACCATGTCCTAATAATGATTTTGTGTATCTGATTTGTGTTTGACTTTTGACATGTAGGCCACACATGCGCCTTATGCATGTGTTTACTTCACATCTACCTAATTCTTGTATATTTGGGGGGTGGTAGAGGTGGACTTAGGCCCCCAGCACCCTAGGTTTTGCCCTTCCAGATTTGGTAATTTATCCAGGTCTTTCATTTATGCTGTTATGCTAAACCTGCAGCAGCAGGCTAATGGAAGGCCATAGGGTATGAATCACTGTTAGCCATTCAATCATCCCATTAGCCCATTTGACGTTTGCCCTATTGATTATTTGGAGCAATCTGACATACCATTTTGCACTGACTATGTTTGCTAAATCTCGGCGTTCCTCATGTGCTGATGACAAATAGGTTGTTGATGTATGTGGCCCTTTATGCATTACCTGGTTTAGTGGCATGTTACATTCTTCCAGCTAGGTTCGAACTGGGACACTACTGTGATCGGCTGCTTGCAAATATTTGGTTGATTGGATGACATATGTTTATATGTGTGGGCGAATGTGGATCCACTATCAACTGTCTGGGTGTATGTTGTCACTGTAACTTCAAGGTCTCCTCATGAGTTAGTGGCAGCTAATCTTGTTGCAATTGGGTATTGTTTTTATCAAAAATTGATACATGCCATTGAGGACATGGTCACGTACACATGGATGGTCCCACCCTGTCACTGAACACGTGTAATGAGACTTTCAAATGAGCTAAATTTTTGTGCTGAGAGACTGTCTCAGGTGTCTGGATCCGGCATGTGTCATTGCCACATTTGTACTCCTGTTGGCCTCTGTGGATGGTAATGTATCATGAAACATCATAGCCTCTGTGCAGACATTTGTGGTGTATATTTTTTGTGTGATGAGTGTTATGTCATTATTGCACAATGAGACAACATTCTTCTTCAGCAAATTCAAACTAAAGGTGGGCAGAAATGAATAGGCCAAAGCATGATGTGGTGTTTGTTATCTGTGTTTATTTACAATTGTGCAATAAGTGTTGATATAAGAAATTATGAAAAGAAATTATTTACAAGCTGTTGGCGCCTACGCACTCCAGCAGCCGTGTTTGGCTGTTCCCCCTCCTGTTGCAGGCCAGCATCCTCCTCGTCTTCCGGCATGTCTGGGTCTGGTTCAAGGAGGGGAATGTTCCTTTTTACACAAATATTGTGCAATATGGCACAAGTGAGTATGATCCTACAGACCATCTCTGGGGAATATAGTAGGCTACCGCCAGTGATGTCAAGGCAGCGGAACCTTGACTTTAGGATCCCAAAGGTCCGCTCAACAATGCTGCGTGTCCTCTTATGGGCGTCATTGTATGCCCGCTCTGCAGCAGTAGTCGGGTTCCCAAATGGTGTCATTAGCCAAGGCTGGATGCCATACCCCTGATCAGCTGAAAGAGAAACACAGAATGGGATCAATTAGATGTAGGAGGCACTCTTGTACAGACCTTTGATGGCAGTAGTTGTGTTGTGTTGTCTGTGATTCTTTTGTGTACTAATGTGACAACCTATACTTGTAGGAGAAAAGTTTTGCATTGAGTTTTTTCCTTGGCTGAGCAAGTGTTTGTTAGCTAACCGTTTGTCAGCAGTATGTATTTGGATTTTCAGAACAGTGTGCCCTCCCTTGCATTGTGACTTGTGATACACGTGTCCGTGTGTCTTCACTGGGGGTGAGATGATTGTTCCATGCAGAGTTAAAACATGAAAGTGTAGTTAACACGTTCATATGAAAGTACCCTGGACATCCCATACCTTAAGACTTATGCAATGTGTTAATGAACAGGTTATTGTGACACTTCCAATTTGCAAGGTGACATTTAGGCAACCACACTCATTAATGTCTTCACATTAAGCTGTGGAGTAAATTCCAATGTGTGACAGGTTCAATGGTGACTTCAGAAACATGGCTAGTGATGTGAGGACCTCAGTGTGTTCCTGGCTAGGTGTTGCTATTGTGGTGTAGGTGTTGTTTGTCCTAGAGGGTTGCTGTGCAGTGTGTATATAAGTTAGATTTTTGTACTTACCAACAAGTAGTCCATTGCCATACCGTCCATCCTGGAAGTGTTGGTTGATGGTGCTGTGACGGAAGATGAATGCGTCATGTACACTCCCAGGAAATTTTGCCACGATGTTGCTGAACAATCCTTGGTGATCGACTATGGCCTGCACGTTGATTGAATATGTGTGCTTCCTGTTGCGGTAGAGGTGTTCTGTTGCAGCAGGTGGCACAAGGCGTACGTGTGTGCAGTCGATTGCACCAAGGACGTGTGGGAAGCCACTGATGGCGTAGAGCCCCTGTTTAGTTTCCTGCTGCTTCTGCAGTGTGTTAGGGAAGCAGATGTGGCGGGGTGTCAGGCGAATGATGGCATCCAGGACTTTTGGCAGGAATGCGGAGAATGATGGTTGTGATATTCCACCAACCAGGGCACCAGTTGTCTGAAACAAGCCACTTGCCAGCAGGTGAAGTACGGCAAGCAGCTTTGTTTCTGTTGGTATGGTGTGGGGTGTCACCAAAGTGGGGGCGAACTGCTGTTCAATATTTCTCAGCAGCTGCTGAATGGCCTGCCAGTTCAACCGGTACCTCTGTATGATGTTGTGTTCCCTGAGGCCATGCAGGGTTGTTCTTGGGCGGAATATCCTCTCCTGCCTTCTGCGCTGCCTTTGGGGTCCCTGCTGTTGTTGTTGTAGCTGCTGTTGTTGCTGCAGGGCTCTGCGTCTACGTGCACGCTGAATAACAATCACCTCCATGTCTCCCTGTTGCTGCTCTGCTGCTCTGCTGTTTGTTCTGTGTGTTCTGATTAAATACAGGTGTGTTTGCCCCATTTTAACGCCTGCCTTGACCCAGGCGTTAAATTTTGGCGCACATCGGGCTTTGCGTCATTTTTTTGCTCCGCCTACCGGCCGAGAGTCCTTTTTGCCCAGAAGCATAAATACGGCGCACGGCTGTGTGCGTCGTTTTTTGGACGGGAACGCCTACCCTGCATGCCATTAACACAGGGCGGGTTGCCGCTTCCAGAAAATGGCGCACACTGCGGTTTTTTCGCGTGCGCGGCCTCGGGCGTCAGGGTTTAAATATGGGGCAACGTTTGCGCTGATTGTGCGTCAAAATTTTTGACGCACATTCAGCGCAAACGGAGTATAAATATGCCCCTCAGTTCTCAGGGTGCACTAGGGAAGAAAAATCAACAACTCAAACAGACTACACGCCCTCAGAGTCCCATCAGTCCACATGGGGCAGTGGTGCCCAATGGAAGAAATGTGCTTTCAGATTTTAAACAGATGGGCAAATGCTAAAAATAAAAGCAATAATAACAATTAAGACGTATAATCAGAGCAGCAAATGAAAGCCGTGGTTTCCTTCTGCTTTGACCGTACAACCCACCCTCCACCTTACAGAAAGGTTTAGCTTCTTTTTCGTTCCCATTGACGAGTCCCGAGATGTTGCCCCCGTTTGCCCTGTTGGATGCACTGTTGGCAGGAAGAGGACTTAGCATGCATGGGCCAACCTGATAAAAGGTGTCCTCACGTTACAGTCTGTAACACCACCTATAGGGGGGTCATACATACATGTAACTTTCTGTAAATGGGATGCTTAAGGAACCAGAGCTTTTGTAAATACTCTAAGTGCTTGAACAGTGTTGCCTGAGCATATTTTAACCACATTCGTCAGTTCACCAGAGTGCCCGGGGTAGTAGAAGTGACATCACACACTCTTTGGTCTTCACATTCACATACACACACATTTACACATACACACTCACATAATCACACTCTCATCCGCAACCACGCAACAACATACACTTAAAAGCATCTTTACTTACCACAGCTGCCAGGGTCCATTTGTATTACAATAATAGTGAAACTGTAACCTTCTTCTCTACTAGTGTAATTAAAAACTTGATGGCACACAAGGAGAATCCCGCCCCAACGGACATCTCTGCGGGCGAGCTATGTGGCAGCTCTATTCTAGGCACTAATGCTAACACCGCAAAGGACAAGCCATGGCGACCCTTACATGACGTGAATGGTTTTAGCCTTACCGTGTATCAAACATTAGAGGCATAGACGTCCAACTTTTAAAAATTCTACAAGTTTTAACAGGGAGAATTAAGTTATAAGAAATGGGCTATCCTGTTATACTGCTGATGTGGTACTTCCGCATTCACTCAGTAAAGGTCTCCATTGTGTTTTATAAACTTATCATTCCAACCGTCACTGTGCTCTGTTCCCCACTTGCTCATAAGAACAAAGGCTTCAAAATGCTCCGTTGTACATTAATTTGTCTAAGCGATTATATGGTCTGGAAGGGAATGGGGGAATGGTGAGAGAAGTGACATTCTTTTCAGGATTTTCAGATTTTTAGATAGCACACATTTGAAATAAAAAGACTATGGTTCCTGTGAGACCAGCACACAAAAGCATATTTGCGTCCCAGGCCTGGTCCTCGGTGATGTGCCGGTACCCACACATGAAACGAGCCGCCTCTTGTGTGCAATTTTTCCAAGTTTGCTTTTAAAGATGGCTTGCTATGATTAACCGTAATGACTGGAAGGAATGCGCGGATCTCCCCAGTGTAAAACATTCCACTGCACACAAAACCTGCTGGCGTCTCTTTCTTTTAAAGGGGGAAGTGTGTTTGTCGCAGCATGCCTCGCTAGATTAAGTACCACAGATGAGAGATGCCATCTCGCACCAGCTTTAACTCATCCGTCAGTCTGCGAATACAGATGCCGAATCACAAGCTCAAGGCCAGACACATAACTTTACAGCAACTATGAGCGAATTTCAGAGAATGCACAGGCTCTTTTCACCAGCCTGTTATCATTTGACTAATACTGTAAGTGGAAGAGGCATATTTAGAATGGCTCTTGGCAGGTGAGGGCAATAAAGCAATGGCCTTTAATCTCGTGTCTGTCACCCAGACATACATAGAAGGGGGATTGGTTCATGGACCGAACCATACAAGTTTACAAAAAGTCGACATTTTCTGCGAAGGCCAGATATTTGAGGAAGACAATTGTGAACCTGTCTGGAGCTCTTACTGTCCAGAGAGGTGTTAAGCACCGGAGCTGGTGCACACGGTTCGTATAGGGTTGGAACAGATATCTGACAAATCGTTGCATGTCACAATATCAACGTCAATAATATTCACTGGTATTTCTCGACTCCGAAAACACCGAATAAAAACTTATCATCTAGGTAAGCACATACTTGGAAGTGTGGATTTACTTACTTGACTCCACATGTACTTACCATTGTATGTTGGTAATCAACACTATGGGGTTGTTAGAAGTGCCCCTCGATATAAGAACGTCAGTACTGGAACAGAACACAAAAAATGATTGTCGACTTCCACCCTCCCAGAGGTGCTGTATTGACACTCTTTCCATTTTGACTGGTATTGTGCTTGAGGGAAGTGAGTACTTTTGGATAGCATTTTGAGTGACTGTGTATCTTCAGGTTTCCACGTCTTTGACTTAGCTTCTTTCTGCTTCAGCCAACAATAAATAGTAATATGGCATGGTGTGCAATGCCCATGAAAGAAGTAGACTGATCAGATTTACCTTGCATGCTTGTTCTTTTCTTCTTTTTAAAAAAGAAATAAAAATCAAAGCTGGTGTATCCTTAGAGTAATTGGTTTGCTCTACTGTTCGGGCCCAAATCACAGAAAGAAAGCAGTGAAAGTGCAAACTTAATGTATGGTCTACATGGAGTGAATGATGTATGCCATCTTGAAGGCTTACTACGCATACTAGTCCATTGATGGAGAAGGGCAACAGAGTACACAAAACAGGAGAGGACACACATACTTGGCATACACAAGAAGGACATTAGTATGGATTGGTGCACTGGTGGCACGTCAAACCAAGATTAACTTGCAAGGCAGATACGTAGTGGTGGAGTGATCGCTAGATGGTTACCCACTACCAATGGTAACATCTCACAGGTAGAGTTCCTGGACGCACTACTAGCATCCATTCCTAAACCGTTGCATGTTATGACCATATGGGGAGGAAACTTCAACTGTGTCTCAGATTCTGGGCTAGATAGCTTTACCTAGCACGGATGCTGTGAAAATGACAAGGCTTCACAAATCAGCTGCAAAGCTGGAATATATTTGGCTCATGGTAAGCTCTACACCTGGCACTAACCATATTCAAATTTCATTTTATTGTTCTGTGCACAATCTGCACACTAGATGTCACACAATTATACATTTTAATCACATACAAGGGTTAGTAGACAAGCATAATACTCAGCACACACACTCTCTGATCATACTCAGCTTCTAACACACTTGATTTGGGGTAAGTGAACCATGTGCATCCCAAACAGGAAATTCCAAGGTATTTTGCTGCTGAATGTAGTGGGAAGAGCCACATTGTGCAACACTTCAAAGAAAATGACAGTAAAACTGGTAATACATTGATAGAGGCTTTCAAAAGTGTTCATTTAGCAACACTAAGCAACCAAATGCCTCAAGGGGTGAAAATTGCTCTCAATAGGGATGTCACTCTACTGGAAAACAAACAGAGGTATTAACAATAGACACAGTAACTGATATAAATGCTGGGGAGAGCCTCACATGCATGAGAGCTGACCATGGTTAGAAGTGTACTCCTGAGATTTATTGGGACTTAAAGGACTTTCCAGCCGATTTATATGTTGTCAGTTCCAACAGTGATGGAGTATCCTTACTTCAGATACAATAGTCCGAATTATATTTGAATTTACATGCGGGTGGACTATAGTTTGACAACTACAAAGCCTACTGCATCTCCGCCATGACCAAACTTCTCCAATGGCCTGATGAAGTAAGGGCCACCAGACAAATGGCTGTATGTCAGCCTCCCCAATTCAGATGAGCAGAAATGTAGTTATTTTTTCCTGCCTGTCACTGTCCAGAAAAACCTGGTGATGAGAAGCAGTACAACATCTAAAATGCCCCTTTTGCCATGGGAAAGGATTTCCACGGCAAGGGGTGTATTGCATTTTAATTTTCAAAAACAAAAACACACTTTGGGTTTAGTTTCTAAAATAAAACATTTTTGAAACTTCACAGTACTGCTCAGCCATTTTTGATGGACCATACGGCAAAGTTCCAGTATAGTTGCAGGAACAGCCTTAATGGTGGTTCATGTGAACAGTAGAAATGTCCATCAGGCTGATGGACATTTCTATATTTTGCAGGAGGGTACTCAGTCAGGGAGATGGAGTAATTTACTCTGTCACCCTGATGGAATACAAGCCTGCTGGCAAATATTAACTCAGCCCTTACATCAGAAAGTTTTTTCTTTTTTACCAGGATGAACCTGGTTGGTGTGTCCTACCTGCGCTCCACCTCAATCAGCCTCAAATTGTTCTCCAGTCCCAGTCTACCACAACCAATCACTATCACTGGGACTTTGTGCTTTTTGGTGCTATCTCTATTTAAAACTTTAAAAAATCATGTGTCCACTTCTTCTTACTGTGTTTTTCTCATTTTGGTGTCATCTGGTTTATTAAAATGTTCATTGTTTTTAAATTTGATTTGACATTGTTATTGTTTTGCATTTTGACTTCATTACTGTTTTTGTACTGCATAAAAACTTTATACATTGCCCTAAGTCAAACCTGTCTGCTCTGTGCTATAGCTACCTGGAGGTTGAGCTCAGGTTAATTTATTGACCTCAAGGATTCACCCTGATGAGGCTTGTGATTATTCTTTGAGGTGACTAGTCTCTGACCTCAAATTATACTCTAGTTCCCTACACTAACCAATTAAGGTGTGGCAAACACAGAGTTTCCCTTTGTAGTCTTTAAAAGGACGGACTAGGAGCACCCCAACTAGACCTCTTTTATCTGTCGTTTCTTGTAAGTATGTATGATGGAACCCTGTTGGATCTTGAAAGACGTACGTTTTAGAATGTGGTGAAGTTAATGTAGATTTAAAATATTGAGTTTGTGGTTTCATGCTGAAGAATAAAGATGTGTAATTCATAGCTCCATGTGTGGCATATTCATTGGTGGGTGCCAAGGCTGGGGAGGACGCTACAGCTGGTGATGAGGATGGGATTGGAGTTGCCCCTGAAGGACATTGTGGAATTGTTGCCAGTAAGCAAGCTCTCTGAGATCAACTCTGGTTTCCTCATCTTGATGAGCAAGTTAAAAAAGAGTTGAAAACCTGTCATCTACATAACTGTCTGTCATCAAAAACTATTCAACCTCTTGAACATGTCAGAGTTGCCATAGCATGGCTGGGGAAAGGATTACTGTTGACTTTTTCGGTCCATTTGACATGGACTTCACATGATGGTGATTGTGGATGAATACTCTTGCTTCCCATTAATTGAAGATCTCCCTTCGACCACTCAGGAAAGAGTTATTGAGGGATTAGTTGCCATCTTTGCGACATGGGGCATTCCTATGATTTTGAAAAATGACATTGGGCCACCTTTCAATAGCTGAGAATTCAGAGACAGAACTTCCTCAATCGACTTATTGTGATGCCTCAAAAGAGCACACCTCTTTGGCCACAGGCTAACAGCCTTCTTGAAGTACGCTAAAGAAACATGTTCAGCGTGCTACATTAGGGAAGCCCAACCTCAAGGCTGTCTTGAATTCCATTTTACAAGCTTACCGTCTGACTCTTCACTCGACCATAGGTGAAAGCCCTGCAACGCTGATGTTCGGGAGAGCCATAACTACCAAGTTACCTCAGTGGGCCAACACCAGATCAAAAACCGATACAGCGACCAATGAAAAAGACATGAGAGATAAACAGAAAATGAAGGCATATGCCGACAAATGGCGACATGCAAAGAACATTATCTTCACACGAGGCGATCGAGTGCTTGTTCATCAGCCACAACAATGTAAATCTGATGCCCTTTTTGATGCCTAGCCATTTCACGCTGTAACCAACAAAGGGCACATGGTGACTGCCCAACGTCCAGGAAAATCTAGCACGTGAGATTCCTTGCACTTCAAACATGTGGCTTAACACTCGCCGGACCCTAATGTCAATGTAGAGACTGGCTCGAAGAAGAACACGTGGAGAATCCCAGACTACCATTGCTCCTACATCACCGAATCAGATCATGGCCACTCTCACTACAGAGTCCCAGTTTCCAAAGACATGATCCGGGCGAGTCAATAAAGCACCAAGAAAGCTTATTGAAGAGTTTTAAGGTGTATATTTTGTTAAAGATTTTTTATATTTTACTTAACAGAGGGAGAGATGTTGTGTCTTGTGAGTATGTATGATGGAACATTTTTAGATCCTGAAAGACGCCATAGAATGATGATGTAAGTTATAGAACGTGGTGAAGTGAATGGAGATTCAGAATGTTGAGTTCGTGGTTACACACTGAAGAATAAATGCATGTAACACGTAGCTCCATGTGTGATGTATTTATTGGCAGGTACCCAGGCTAGGGAGGGCACTACACTATCTAGCTGCAAAACCTCAATTAGTACTGGGTGACAACATGAACGTTGATAATACAGCAACCTCAAGTTAATGGATATGGCCAGTTACTGTTCAAACAAAATTATGCTCTGATTAGCCTCAAAGATGGCCTATTTCCCTGACTTGCTATTATGGTACTTCCCTAATTTCACCAAGGCAGAAGGAATGATAGACACAGCAACATGGTCAGGGGCAGGCATTTTATGGTGATGGTTAAATTGCACACATTTCAAAGCCTATCGCAAACACATCGCATCCCATCAGAGGAGTTATTTGTTTTCAAATCTTTCATTAGAACCTTAAAGAATACTTGGGCCAGTGAATCTGCAAAACCTCAGAAATGTGTGCCTAGAAATTATCTATAACCTGGTTGATAGCAGGAAAGCAGTTTCTCAGCAGAATCTAGCTTTATTAAACATAATTATAACTACTCTAGAGGCACCATGAAAAGCCTCAGAGGGAGACCTGGTCGATGACTTATCTGAATCAGACTATTAATTAGTGGTAGGATACCTGTGTTTGAAGACTAGGGCTTTATTAGTTTGAACTGACCCAGTATTATATTCCGCGCTGCACCTATTTAATACTGAGTCCTTTGTATAAAATGTTCCCAACAGTGTAAAAATAAAGTCTGAAATGTGAATCATAGGGGTGTGCAAAATTCACTTAATTTTCTTTCACATAATTATGGTCAATTTTAGAACAACTATGCAAAATGAAATCCATCATTATTATTGCTACATATCAGTGCAAAATGCATCCTAGTGCCAAGTTTTGACATGAGGACACATTCTGCTCTCAAATAATATGACAAAAACCACTATGGCTGTGATGAATAGCCTCTTGCGTTCAAGTTGTTTGCATAGTTCCCAGGCTCTGGCATTATATATTTTGCCATAAATGGTGGTGTAATTACATAAAGTGGTATAATGACAATTTAGGAGTTTTTCATAACAAGTGTAACATGAAATTCTTGAAATTACTAGAATTAAGCTGGCACAATTTACATTTTGCCGGGGCCTGGATGTGATACCGAATATCATGACTTGATGCATATGTTATGGTTTAATCCAACAATAACGCACTACTAGTCCAACGTTTTTAGGTCAGTTGAACAACAACATGATTGCCTGTAATCCCATGGTATGTTTGTTGTGATTCATAATCTGAACTAAGAAGAAAATTATTGAGTGGAAATTCACTGACTTAGCCCTGATACTAGCCAAATGACCGATAGCCAAAATGTGGAAATCCACTAGCGTGCTACAGGTAACACATCGGAGAAGAAAGTACAGCCATATTTAGACAGCAGATGGCCAGATGTAGATCTTTCCAAGCAACGGGCTGGTGTAAAATACTTGGCACTATATGACATTTGCAGGGAAATATAGTGAAAGACATCCTTGAATAACATGGTGGGAACGGACCAGGTGCAACATATGGTATGGACGCAGTGCCCCATCCTATCTGCTCCTTTTATTTCAAAGCAAATGTTGACATTGGTAATTTAGCCACAAATGAGCCTCGCGGAATGTGACAGGCTGAAAGGGTAATATCACACATCCCATAAAAATTAAATCAAAGACATGCTAGTTGCAACAACCTGGCATTTGGTTGGCGTCTATTACTGGACCATATAAGTGAGCTACATGTAGCCCCACGACAGGATGAGGTAATGGTTTTCTTTATAATACATGGGAGCTGCTATTCGCAAACACCAACTGCTTTTTGTTGTGTTTAATTTCACAGTACAGATTCACCTTTTAGTCTTCTGACCTGCAATGAAAGAGTAATACACCAAGATTTTAGCAGTTTGTAAAAGGGGCATGGTGCGACCATGCAATATAAGGAACATAATACCCTCTGTCATACATTAAAAGAATGCTGCAAGCCATCTTGGAACTTCATAACCTTATTAAAGAACAATGCCTTTGGCCTCGTTCTTCTCTATAGTCAAGGATATCCTCTGTGATTTGTAACATCTTTAAAATATACACTGGGGTGCTTTATCACATATATAATCATACTATATATTCATATAGTACTGTGTTTTAATATGGAACCTCTATTGCACCAACTGAGCCACTCCATTTGTTAACTAAACAAAGAATGGTAATAAAAACATTTAAGAGACAAGAACTTCACGCATGGTTTCAGCTACATTTTTTGTCTGTCTTAAATAGCCAAATCTCCTTGGACAATGGTAAATTCTTGTTTGTCACTAGAACTCTATAGGATTGTGCTACTTTTAGCTGTCAATGTAGCAGCAGCAACAATCCATCTGTTCAGCTCTACCCATAGAGTACATTTATGTCAATTGTCTTTCACCTGACTCTAGCTATGGGGCCCAGTAGGAGGTGCAGGTTTGTCACCTTCCTCTCCCTTTCTCCCTTTGGCTCTGGTGCTGTTTCAGAGCAGTGTGGCTGTGTCAATTCTAAACATAAATATAAGAAATTTAACTACAAGAGGAACAGCAAATGGTTTGGTTTTACTGAATAACAACACCAATAAATCGTGGTATAAAAATATCAAAAACAGAATATTGAGGGACAAAATATCAAAAGGCAAGTGCATATATGGAAGTAAAGATTTACTATTCCTCACCCCTCATCTAAGTGCCTGGAAGATATGTGTACTGAATAGGTACCTACAGGTGGACTCATGTATAGAAAATCTAGACTGACTTACTTATAAATATTTTATTTTCAATATTTTGGCCTCAATATTGTCTCCCATCCATCTTGTGGTTTCGATATTCCGTGGGCACAGCAACAAATAAAAGTGTTTAAAAATATAATTTCATTTAGCAAAAAAATTAGGGAAACGCTTACTGTTGACAAATACTAGTTTTAGAACTGTAGTAAAATGTACAGAATTATATAGTTACTTATTCTACAAGCCTTAAGAATTCTACTGGGTGGTGGAATTGCTCTCTTCTCTTGGGCTGGCCAGGAGAGCACACGAAAATTACATCCCTGTGTTTTTGCAGGAATTTCCTCAAGTAGCTGATTTTCGTCTCCTGCCTCCGAGGCTACTATGGAATTCCTATTATAGATGCACTAAAGATCAATCTAATGAGAGTATTTGGATGCTTGAAAGCTCTACTAAAACCCCATTGTGAACAGGCAATGTAAAACAGCTGCTAAAGGTCTGCAATGTGACGTTGCATTCCGTTAAGGTTATGCAAGCTGTGTTGATTATGAATATGAAACAACAGTGAGAAAATTATTCTGAAGGTGTTGCTCTACCAGAGTGATGATTGAGCTGTGTGTGATGGAGCACTAGGCTTTACAAGTCAAAGTCACCTCACCCCTGTTTGTAACTCTGAATGGGGATACCCAAGTTTCCAACCTTGAGTTAAGATGGTTGCCATTTCTTCATAAGACCTGAAATGGATGACAGGCTGCCACTAATTTATCAATCCTTTTAGTGGACACCAGGATTCCAGGAGAAAAATGTTCCCGTTCTAACTGTGGTCACTTCTTCTGAAAAATATTTCAGTACCATTAGAATGAACAATTATATCCCACCATCTATTATCATAATGTCTTTATTGAATCTTTTCAAACCCTCTTGAACATGTAAGCTTGTACTTTGAAACTCCATTGGACATGTACCTTTCCCTCCATACAGTTCAAATACTGAACAAACTTTGGGTCAATTTTTTTAATTGCTTTTACAGCCATATAAGTCAATGATACTTCTTCCTTTCTCAGCTGTAATCTATTTTCCATCCTGTAGACAGATGTATTTTGCTTAGTTACTCATTTCTGTTTAGCACCAGCGGATTACAATGTAGCATTGCAATGTCTTTAGGATGTCCTTCTTATGACTTTATAAAGGTTTGCATCACAGACCAGGGTCTGATTCAGTATTGTGATGGTGCGTGATCAACAGAGGAAGTGTTTAACTTCTAATTGTAGAAGGCTGGCCTGGCTTGTAGTGGGTACCAGAGGTACTTACACCTTGTGCCAGGTCCAGTTATCCCTTATTAGTGTAGAAGAGGTGTTTCTAGCAGCTTAGGCTGATAGAAGGTAGCTATGGCAAAGCAGCGTAGGCTGAACTAGGAGACATGTAAAGCTCCTACTATACCACTTATATCATATGCACAATATCATAAGAAAACACAATACACAGAGTTACTAAAAATAAAGGTACTTTATTTTTATGACAATATGCCAAAAGTATCTCAGTGAGTACCCTCAGTAAGAAGGTAAGTAATATACACAAGTTATATGAACACAAACCAAAATTAGGTAAGTAAGAGCAAGAAAAGTAATGCAAACAGTGTAGAATTACAATAGGTTGCAATAGGCAAGCATAGGTATAGGGACAACACAAACCATATACTCCAAAAGTGGAATGCGAACCAAGAATGGACCCCAGACCTATGTGAGCTTGTAGAGGGTCGCTGGGACTGTAAGAAAACAGTGAGGGTTAGAAAAATACCCCACCCCAAGACCCTGAAAAGTAGGAGTAAAGTGCACCTACTACCCCCAGAGAGCACAAAAGTCATGATAGGGGGATTCTGCAGGGAGAACTAACACCAGCAGTGCACTGACAACGGATTTCCAGACCTGAGTACCTGTAAGACAAGTCACTAGCCTGTTAGTGACAAATTTGGAAAGCAGAGAGAGCATAACCACTGAGGTTCTGGTTAGCAGAGCCTCAGTGAGACAGTTAGGCATCACACAGGGAACACATACAGGGCACATACTATGAGCACTGGACCCCTGCCTGGCAGGGTCCCAGTGACACAAGGACTAAAACAACATACATACAGTGAAATATGGGGGTACTGCACCCAAACTGATTTGGATCTATCATTCATCACAGAGCATCCTATGCACAAAAAGCTTATCAATTCTTGAGGCTTTATTGAGGCTTTTAATCTTTGGATGATGGATTTATATAAGGCATAAAGGGCCAGATGTACATACCGTTTTGCATGGCGCAAACTTCGAAAATCGCAGTTTGCGCCATGCAAAACGGCCATCGCGATGCACATTCCCATTTTGCGAGTCGGTACCGACTCACAAAATGGGAATGCGACTTGCGAATAGGAAGGGGTGTTCCTTTCCTATTTGCGACTCGCACCGCAATGCAGAATTGCTTTGTGACCGCAAAAGCGGTTGCAAAGCAATTCGCAGTTAGCACCCACTTGAAGTGGGTGCGATGGGGACCCCTTCCCTTTTGTGAATGTCGCACAAAATGTTTTTCCAGAGCAGGCAGTGGTCCGATGGACCACTGCCTACTCTGAAAAAACGAAACCAAATGGTTTCATTTTTAATTTTGTATTGCAACTCGTTTTCCTTTTTGGAAAACGGGCTGCAATAAAAAAAAAACAAAAAAAAAACTGCTTAATTAAAAAAGCAGTCACAGACATGGAGGTCTGCTGTCTCCAGCAGGCCACCATCCCTGTGAGTGCAGGGAATCGCAAGGGGGTCGCAAATTGCGACCCACCTCATTAATATTATTGAGGTGAGTCTTTGTGATCCCCTTGCGATTCGCAGAAGGTGTCTGAGACACCATTCTGCATATGCTTTCGCGACTCGGAAATTGCGAGTCGCACCGACTTGCAATTTCCGAGTCGCAAAAGTATTTCTTGCTACATCTGGCCCAAAGTACCTTCTGGCTTACATTGTAAGGGTATTTCAAGGTTATGAAACTCCGAGTTGCAATAGCATTATCATGTATGCCAGGAGTTACTTTATCCCATTTAACACATGGACATACCATCACCTTTCCCACAAACCACTTAAAACCTTGGTGCTTAGCTCTTTCATATGAAAGAGTGAGCATGTTTGAAAACATGACTAATAAAAATAAAACCTTGAATGCAAAAATAAACACATCAAAAACTGTTAGATATTTTTTGCAAACATATTTTAGAAACAGTTCAATATGTCAGTTTAAAAGAAAACAGATGCAGTGTCACTCAGAACGTGTAGAAACATGCGAAGTATTCCAGCTTTTCTCTGTCTAAGGAGAGCAAACAATAAATATATTCTTCCTGCTTGTCTTTGTAAGCTATTGCAATATAGCAGAAGAAAGAAAGGCAATGTTCCCTTTGTTGCTATAAAAAGCTGCTTTAGTTATGCTCCTTGACATGTCACCTGACCTGCCTTTCACTGCAGGCAGCAGACATTGCAACGTCTGAACTCAACTGTAATAACCTTATAATAGTCGAGTTCTGATGTCTTGTTTTATAATCAGCGACTGCGTCCGTCACAAGTTTCCGATTATAGAAAAATTAGTGACTACCGTTTATACAGTGATTACAGAATCCCGTGTATTATAATAGAATAAAGTGTCAACTTGATGAAAATTTGACAATCAGTTGTATGAATATTTCTCTAAGCAATGGATAAGCCTTTGTGCATAGGATGCTGCGGGGTGAGCGGCACAGATCCAAACAGGATTGTGTGCAGCAGTTACTTTCTGCTCACTAGCCAATTCTCACCCGCGCAAGACTTGGAGCAAGACCAAGAGTGATTTGTATGTAATTGGAGCCTGCATCTAGTGGCACAGTGAACTAAAAATGATTGATACAGCCCAGAGTAATCACCAGTCTCTAATAATAATTCAAGCGTTCGCTCAAACCAAGTTTTGTTTCATTGAGATCTCTTGAGTGCAAGAGGTAGCTCACTATTTGATTGGGCTCAAGCTACACCTCACTGATGAAGTCCAACAAGGCAGAGCCCAGTCTTGTGTTCTCGTTAAACGTCACGCGACCTAGCAGTTGAGGCTGAAACCTTCCTATTGAAACAGAACTGAGGCTAATTTGCATATGGTTGGTCTATATCACTTCCATTTGCTTTGCCTCCTGCTTCCTATCATATGTTCATGTTCAATGCTGCAGTAGAATGCAGCCATTTATCTCCCCCTACCAGTGCTTAATTTGAAAATAAAAACGTGCTGGTACTCAAAGCCATTCTCCTAAACACACGCCTGCTGCAATTCAATGCGCGAACACGGAATACTGAGGCAGGTAATCCTGAAGCCATCTCCAGCCTCTTCAATCCATTTAAAGCCACTTCCTGCCCTTTCAGCTCACTCCTGCAGCTTTCTCCTTTCTCCCATTGTGACGCTTTTACATTTATCTCTTCGTCCGTCTTTCCCATATGTGTCTTTTTCTCACAGTAAATGCTTGAGGCAGAAGACTAAGGGGGTCATTACAACCCTGGCGGACGGTGTTAAAGTGGTGGTAATACCGCAAAGAGGCCGGCGGGAAAAAAAGGGAATTATGACCGCGGTGGAAACCGCCAACATAGACAGCCACTTTAACACTCCGACTGCCACGGCGGTACAGACAAGCAGCGCGGCGGTCACCGCCAACAAAGTACCGCCCACAGTATTACAACAGGCCAATCTGCCACCTTTTCCGGGGCGGATTCACCGTGGATAAAAACACGGCAGAAACAGCCATTTCAATGGGAAAACGCTCACCTGAACAAACTCCACGAGGAAGGAGGGCACCATGGAGCCGGAACTCCAAATACTCCCTGCGCTTATCTTCCTGCTCCTCTACGAACATCAGCAACAGCGTCGCCGAAGACAACAGTGAGTACTGCACCTACGACATAAGGGAGCGGGGAGGCAAAAGTCACGGACACACACATGCAACACCCCCACCCCCAACCCGACCCTCAACCACTACAACACACACACCAATGCATTTTCGAACATCACAGTAACAACCCGCAACCCCCCCGGAAGAATGCTAAGACAAAAGGAAATGAGTTCAACCATTGTAATGCATCAAAAAACAGTTAGCTCATATATACATCAATATATACACATTCCAAATATATACATCACGATTAGTAGTACAGGTATGCACATTTCAATGTCTGTGGACCACTGGGCACCAAATGCATGGGCGAGGTCCACACACGATACCTGTCCTGGAACGGAGAGAACACTGCAGGGGCATCAGATAGAAATACAACAGGCACCTCAGGGGGAAGGGGAGGGGGGGCACCTCAGCCGGATGACTGCACCACGCCAGATCCACGATGGGGCTCCATGCCCATTGATGTATCCTGGGAAGTGCAAAGCCACAGTCTCACAAGTCTCTACAGTGGGTGGTTTTCCCACTGCTGTATCCTGGGGAGTGCAAAGCCACAGTCTCACAAGTCTTTGCAGTGGGTGGTTTGCCCACTGTACCATCCTGGGGAGTGCAAAGCCACAGTCTCACAAGTCTTTGCAGTGGGTGGTTTGCCCACTGTATCATCCTGGGGAGTGCAAAGCCACAGTCACACAAGTCCTTGCAGTGGGTGGTTTGCCCACTGCTGTATCCTGGGGAGTGCAAAGCCACAGTCTCACAAGTCTTTGCAGTGGGTGGTTTGCCTACTGTACCATCCTAGGGAGTGCAAAGCCACAGTCTCACAAGTCTTTTCAGTGGGTGGTTTGCCCACTGTACCATCCTGGTGAGTGCAAAGCCACAGTCTCACAAGTCTCTACAGTGGGTGGGTTGCCCACTGTACCATCCTGGGGAGTGCAAAGCCAAAGTCTCTCCAGTGGATAACAGTCTCCACTAGTTCTGGAGGGGGACTGGTGCCCAGAGTGCTTCATCCTGCCAAGGATAGATGGAGTGGATGCATGTCTCCACTGGTTCTGGAGGGAGACTGGTGCCCAGAGTGCTTCATCCTGCAAAGGATAGATGAAGTGGATGCATGTCTCCACTGGTTCTGGAGGGGGACTGGTGCCCAGAGTGCTTCATCCTGCCAAGGATAGATGGAGTGAATGCATGTCTCCACTGGTTCTGGAGGGGGACTGGCGCCCAGAGTGCATCACTCACCCCTTCACGGTCTCTGTTGTGTCACTGCCCCTGCTGCTCATGGGCTAGCGGTGCTTGAGTTGGCGGTGCTTGCCCTGTTCAGCAGTGCTTGCCATGGCGGTCTTTGCCCTGTTCAGCAGTGCTTGAGTTGGCGGTGCTTGCCCTGTTCAGCGGTGCTTGCCATGGTGGTCTCTGACCTGTTCAGAGGTGCTTGCCATGGCGGTCTTTGCCTTGTTCAGCGGTGCTTGACTTTGCTGTCTCTGACCTGTTCAGCCGTGCTTCCCATGGCAGTCTTTGCCCTGTTCAGCGGTGCTTGAGTTGGCGGTACTTACCCTGTTCAGCGGTGCTTGAGTTGGTGGTGCTTGCCCTGTTCAGCGGTGCTTGCCATGGCGGTCTTTGCCCTGTTCAGCGGTGCTTGAGTTGGCGGTGCTTGCCCTGTTCAGCAGTGCTTGAGTTGGCGGTGCTTGCCCTGTTCAGCGGTGCTTTCCATGGCGGTCTTTGCCCTGTTCAGCGGTGCTTGCCATGGTGGTCTTTGCCCTGTTCAGCGGTGCTTGAGTTGGCGGTGCTTGCCCTGTTCAGCGGTGCTTGCCATGGCGGTCTTTGCCCTGTTCAGCAGTGCTTGACTTTGCTGTCTCTGACCTGTACTGCGGTGTGTGCCATAGCGGTCCCTCATTGCCCAGCGGGGCTGTGGCAGCCGGGGCCCTCCAGGGCACTGACTCCGGCGGTGGTCTCCTGACCAGTGACGATAGTGCTGCCCTCCTGGGCACTGACTCCCACAGTGGTCTCCTGACCAGTGACGATAGTGCTGCCCTCCTGGGCACTGACTCCAGCGGTGGTCTCCTGACCAGTGACGATGGGGCTGGCGGTGTCGCCTTCGGCAGCGGGGAGGATGGCGGCCTTCTCTGCCGTGCTGCTCTTCCCAGACTTTGGAGACTTCTTCTGCCCCTTCCCCACCTTGGGAGGAGTCACAGCTGACTCGACACTCCCCCCGGGACCCTTGTGGGTGGCTTTGCCGGCAAGTGTCTTCCCCCTCTCCCGTCGGGCACTGTCCAACTTCTGGTGCTTCACAGGGGGTGGACTGGCTGTGCTTTGGATCCGTGCCACACTGGCTGCCCTGGTGCCCGGTGCATTCCACATACCTCGAACAGGCACCACTGGTACCGGAATCTTTTTGGCTGAGGTGCTACTACGGGACCTATGAATTGGAGGGGGGGGGTGATGGGACAGAGGTTAAGGTTGCTCAGGAAACTTTTCTGACGAACACTGGGACGGGTAGCTGGAGGGGGTCTGGGAGTGGAGGAAGAGGAGGTGGTTGTAGGAGGTGTAACTTTTGGTGATTTGGGTGCAGGTGCATGTTCTGGAGGCTGTCGTGAGGTGGATGGATGTTGGGTATGTGTGTGCCCGCGTTTGTGTACTTTGGGAGGGGGCGTCACAGACACACTGGGAGAGGACACAGCGGATGTGTAAATGGTAGTGGGGGTGGTGAGTGCAGGTGAGCGGGGTGTGGTGCTGGGTGTTCTGGTGCGAGTCCTAGTGGCTGTTGTGGTAGTGCATTCAGGTGAGAGTGTAGACGAGACTGGGAGGGAGGAGGGAGACGACGAGGAGGGGGACACAGTGGAGGCAGTGGATGTTGCTGTGTCTGTATGTGGGTGATGCTTGTGTGAGTCCCTGTGGGATGTGTGGTGCCTATGTTTGCCTGAGCTGCCCTTGTGTGGTGAGGTGTGTGCAGGCTGGTCTGATGGTGTGCCTGGGATAGGCTGGGGTATAGGGGATTGGGTCTGGGTGGAGGAAGTTGGAGGGGGGAGGCTAGACACAGGGACAATGGCTGCCATCAGTGCTGAGGCCAGAGTTTGCAGGGTTCGATGAAGGGCAGCCTGACCAGAATGAATGCCCTCCAGGAATGCATTACCATGTTGCAACTCCCTTTCTACACCCTGGATGGCATTCACAATGGTAGACTGCCCAACAGTGAGTGACCTGAGGAGATCAATGGCCTCCTCACTGAGGGCAGCAGGGGTGACAGGGGCAGGGGCTGAGGTGCCTGGGGCGAAGGTGATGCCCACCCTCCTGGATGAGCGGGCACGGGGTGAAGGCTGAGGGGCTGCTGGGAGGGCGGTGCTGGTAGGGGGGGGGTGGCGGCTGTTCATGTAGAAGTGGGGGGCACAGATGGTGCCGCCACCACAAGGGAGCTCCCATCGGAGGACGAGTCCGTGTCGCTGTTTGCTGATCCGCTGACTGCCGTGAAGCTCCCCTCGCCCTCCGCCCCACTGGTGTATTCGGAGTCCGTGGTGTGGCCCTCCTTGGCAATGTGGGACACAGCCCCCTCGTGCTACGGTGCCCCTGTACCTCCGCCTGATGATGCTGATGCACAAAAGAACAAGGAGACCACAAAAAGGCGTGGGGAAACAGAAGAAAGACAGGTTGAGTGCATGGCTTACCGCTACCGTTGACGGACAATACAGACACAGCAGCCCCATGCACTACGCCGTGCTTTTGGCCTCTACAGATGCAGTTCCTGGGATATTTCCTACTTGCCTATGAGTGTCATCTGCCCACATAGATGACACAGGGGCATGTATACCTGTTTTTGGCACTCTACAGAGGTGGGGTGGAGTGGCACATTGCCTGCATTACGGAGGGGCCTAGCCTACGGAACTCGCCCTGGCCTGGGGAAACCCACAGCCCTCCTCCCCCACCCAGACCCCTCCACTGCGCGCAATGTCATGAAAATGTGAGTGTACTCACCCCCTTGTGTCTGCTGTGAGGCCCTCATGCGCCCATCCAACTCAGGGTAGGCCACCGCCAGGATCCGGAACATCATGGGGGTCATGGTGCGATGGGCACCCCTCCCACGTTGGGAGGCCATCCCCAGCTGAGCCTCCGCCGTCTTCTTGCTCCAGCGGCGAATGTCCTCCCATCTTTTACGGCAGTGGGTGCTCCGTCTATGGTGGACCCCCAGGGTCCGGACTTCCTTGGCGATAGCACGCCAAATATCCTTCTTCTGGTGGGTGCTGACCTACATGAAATGTACAGGGGAAGAATAGAAGTCATTAACAACTGCACCGTCGAAGTGAGTGGCCCACATCCCTACCCTTGCCATGTGGCACATGCATTCACAGTCCTTCATGCTCGCATTACTCTGCCCCGTTCCTACTTACATCCAGCCCTCTCCAACCAGGCATAGCCCATACAACTTGCACCCTATGTACTCACCTGTTGGTCTGGAGGACCGTAGAGTAGCGTGTACTGGGGGAGGACCCCGTCCACGAGCTTCTCCAACTCCTGTGCATTGAAGGCAGGGGCCCTTTCCCCAGACGCACGTGCCATTGTCTCTTCCAGACCGAGGTCACAGCAGCACTTGCAGTGTAGGTCCTCTCCTGTCGAAGATCAGGTATCGAGTGATTGAACAGATAGAAAATGGCGGTCACGTCCGCGGCAGTGACGTCCGCGGCTGTGAGTATCACCACCACCGGCGCACTTCGTCATTGGCTCCTGGGACCCATAGGGTCCAATGTTAACCAATGCAGTATTGCGCCGCGGTCTTCGACCGCCTACCGCGACGGTGTACAACGCCAGCGCAGTTACCTCACATCCCATTGTCCCACTTTAGAGGTCAGGCATCCGCCATTTCAGGGACCCACATGGCTTCATTTACAACTGCGTCACATATACCTAGGCCTGGACTCAACACACATACAGGAAGATTTTTGTATTTTTTGTCGTGTTCTGTGTAGCTGTGGGTACATACCTCTGAATTGGTTGACTCTGTGGTCGCTGTTGTCCTTCCTAGGCACCGTCAGCTGGGACATGTGAGGAGATGGCGGAATCCTCCGGTGTACCGACAGCTGGTGGACCTGTTGACAATGGAGGAGCGACATTTAATCATCACCTACAGGTTTGACCGTGCCACAATCCAGGAACTGTGTACCCAGTTGGAGCCAGATCTGATGTCACCAATACGCCATCCCGCAGGTATCCCCCCTCAAGTGCAGGTGCTGTCAGTACTCCATTTCCTAGCAAGTGGGTCATTCCAGACAACAGTGGCCATGGCATCAGGGATGTCACAGCCTATGTTTTCTAACGTATTGTCCAGAGTGTTGTCTGCCCTGCTGAAACACGTGAGGAGCTACATCGTTTTCCCTCAAATGGAGGATTTGGCTACAGTGAAAGGTGACTTCTATGCCCTTGGACACATCCCCAACATCATAGGTGCCATTGATGGGACCCATGTGGCTTTGGTCCCCCCCCACAGGAGTAAACAGGTGTACAGGAACCGGAAGAGTTATCATTCCATGAATGTACAGATGGTATGTTTGGCAGACCAGTACATCTCGCAGGTAAATGCTATGTTCCCTGGCTCAGTGCATGACGCCTACATCCTGCGGGATAGCAGCATCCCTTATGTGATGGGTCAACTCCAGAGGCACCGTGTGTGGCTATTAGGGGACTCTCGTTACCCCAACCTGTCATGGCTATTGACCCCAGTGAGGAATCCCAGGACCAGGGCAGAGGAACGCTACAATGAGGCCCATGGGCAGACTAGGAGGGTGATCGAACGCACCTTCGGCCTCCTGAAGGCCAGGTTCCGGTGCCTCCATATGACAGGTTGTTCCTTATTCTTCTCACCAAGGAAGGTGTGCCAGATCATCATCGCCTGCTCTATGCTTCACAATCTTGCTTTGCAATGCCAGGTGCCTTTTCTGCAGGAGGATGTTCCAGATGACTGTGTTGTGCCAGCTGTGGAGCCTGTGGACAGTGATGAGGAGGAAGCAGAGGAAGAAGACATTGATAACAGGGACTCAGTCATACAGCAATATTTCCAGTGACACACAGGTGAGAACAATTTTTTTACTATTACATTTACTTTCACACTTCTACCTCTATCCTGTCTGTCAATTTGAAGCACTATTTGCTAACTGAGTGGTACATTTCCATTACGGTTTCACAGGTGTGGTTACCAACGTGTGTCATCTGCTTGCATCCTTCATGGACTTGTAATGTGTGACATAGGTATGTTGACATTACATTTTTGAACAGATTTGGCCATTGTTATAGTTAATACACATTTTCATAATCACAGACTGACTCCAGATTGTTTTGTGGTTCAAGGGTGTTTATTGAAGTGCTAATTATTGGAGGGGGTGGCAAACTGGTGATGGGTGATGATGGAGGAATGTCCATGGCAGAGTCCAGTCTATAAGTCTCACAGGTGCACTGCCCATATGGGCATAGGAAGTGGAGCTGGAACAGTTCCAATCTGGACAGGGTAACAAAGTGGGACAGTGGGATGACAATCAGGGTCGTCTCATTTCCTGGCGGGGGTCTTGCCATCTTGCTCTGTTCTGTTCCTGGATCTCAGGGACCGCTTGCGGGTGGTTCTCCGTCTGCAGAGGGTGGGGTGCTGGTGTGGTGGTCCTGTGGCGGGGCGTCCTGTCCACTAGCCGGCGGAGGTGGTGGGCATTTCATTGTCCAGGCTAGTGTCAGGGGCCCCTTGGAGTGCCACGGTGTCCCTCATGGTCTTCTGTATGTCCTTCAGCACCCCTACGATGGTGCCCAGGGCAGAGCTGATGGTTCTGAGCTCCTCCCTGAACCCAAATACAGTTCGTCCTGCATGCGCTGGGTCTCCTGAAACTTGGCCAGGACCATCGCCATCGTCTCCTGGGAGTGGTGGTATGCTCCCATGATGGAGGAGAGGGCCTCATGGAGAGTGGGTTCCCTAGGCCTGTCTGCCCCCTGTCGCACAGCAGCCCTCCCAGTTCCCCTGTGTTCCTGTGCCTCCGTCTCCTGGACCATGTGCCCACTACCACTGCCCCCAGGTCCCTGCTGTTGTTGGGGTGGTGGGTTATCCTGGGTTCCCTGTAGTGGTGGACACACAGCTGATTGACGTGTCCTGGGCACGGAGGTATGGGCCCGCTGGGTGGGTGCTGTGCTGGTGTTACCAGAGGGTGGAAGGTCAGTGTTGGGCTGTGCCTGTGCGAGGGGAACCGACTGTCCCGAGGCCCACGATGGTCCGGGCTGGTCATCTGGATCCAGTTGGCCAGAGCTGCTGTCATCACTGTGGGCCTCTTCTGTGGGTGGTGTAGAGATGTCTGGACCCTCCTGTCTGGTGACGTTAGGTAGTGGACCTGCAGGGGTATAAAAGCATGATTATTGCATGTGTGTGTCTCTTGGTGTGCAATGGGTGGGTGAGCGTGTACCCCAGTGCTAGCATTCCTGTGTGTGGGCATGTGTGATGATGGTTAGGGGGTGTTATGGGTATGTGCAGTGGGCATGCTTTAGTGATGGGTGTCCATGCTTTGTTGGTTCATGCAGGTGCATGTTGGGATGGGTGGTTTGTGTAATTAGTACATTAGTGAGGAGTTTGAGTGATAGGGGAGGGGGTGAGGGTGAGGGTGGGGGTGTGTGATAGCATGCAGGTAGGGTGGGGGATATGATAGTTAAGATTTGACTTACCAGTGTCCATTCCTCCACCGACTCTTCCAAGGCCCTCTGGATGCATAATGCTCAAGACTTGCTCCTTCCATGTTGTTAGTTGTGGGGGAGGAGGTGGGGGTCCGCCGCCAGTCCGCTGTACTGCGATGTTGTGCCTGGAGACCACGGAACGCACCTTCCCCCATAGGTCGTTCCACCTCTTCCTGATGTCCTCCCGATTTCTTGGGTGCTGACCCACTGCGTTGACCCTGTCGACTATTCTTCGCCATAGCTCCATCTTCCTAGCTATAGAGGTGTGCTGCACCTGTGATCCAAATAGCTGTGGCTCTACCCAGATGATTTCCTCCACCATGACCCTGAGCTCCTCCTCCGAAAACCTGGGGTGTCTTTGGCGTGCCATGGGGTGGTGTAGGTGATGTGTGGGGTGGTGTATGTGGTGATGAGTGTGATGATGTGTAGTGCTGTGTGGTGTTTTGTGCGTGGATGTTGTGTGGGTGATGGTGTTGTGTGCCTCTGTGTGGTGGGGTTTTCTATTGCTGTGCTCTCTCTGTCGCCTTCGTCTGTATTTTTTGGTCGTAGGGGTTTGTGGGTGATGTGGGTGTGTGTTTTATATTGTGCTGGGTGTGTGTGAGTGGTGTTTGTATGTGTATCAGGTGTGTGTATTTGGAATTGTCCAATGTGGCGGTGTTTTGGAGATGTGTGTGTATTTTGAGCACAGCAGTGTGTACCGCCAATGGAATACCGCGGTTGAAAGACCGCCGCGTGGATTCGTGGGTCGTGATAGCATGGGCGTGTTTCTGTTGGCGTGACGGTGGAGGATTCTTTTTCGCCAGTTTATCACTGACCTTTGGTGTGGCGGAGTTGTGTGGGTGTCTGAATTTCGGCGGATTCCGTGATGTGGGTCATAATAGCTGTGGCGGTTTTCCGCGGCCGCGGCGGTGTATTGGTGGTCTTCTGCACGGCGGTAAGCGGCTTTTACCGCCAATGTTGTGATGACCCCCTAAGTGCCGGCCATCAAAAATAACTCCCGGTGCATAGCACCGAAAACAACAAGCACAAATTAAGCACTTGCCATTTTTAGGGGGGGAGGTGACTTTGGTCAATGTTTACAAACTTGCCAGTTTGTGGGTAATCAGCACCATTTGCAGGTGGAGCCATCTTGGAGCATACCCAAACCAGTCCATGAGCCTATAGTTAATTACACAGAGATAGTGGTGGTATTTTTCCTTAGTGAAGTCTACTTAAAAGAGCAATTTCACTTCTTTGTTGAGTTCGTGAATCAGGAATGGGAATTCACACTCATCAAAGGGATTTGTGCTAAGGCACTGCTCTATGTACAAATACCTTTGTGAATCAGGCCCTGTGTAATCACCACTCGAACACAAAATAGTGTCATGGACGTGATGGTTTTTTGTTGATCCTGCCAGAGCCTTGCCTTTGTCACTCATGTTAATTACAGGCTGCTCACACATAATGCTGAGCAGAGATGGCCTTTTTCAGGAAAAAAGATCACTCATATTTCTAGAATTGGGTAACTTTCATCCTGCAATACAGTATTTCCTTCTTTTATAGGCAGTAGGAGGCATTTACAATAACATTCGACAATTTAGAAGGGTCAATTGGAGGCACGTGGACTCCAAGTAAAATCTCCAGATGTGCATTACGCCTGGGAATCGTAGTGGACAGTAATTCGAGAGTTAATGCCCACTGACAATAGCATTTAGTTATGCAGGTCTATTAAACGTGATTCTTATCAGCATCCCCAAACACCTTTATCTGCTTTTTGCCGTGGTCCTCAAATAATTCAATGACTTTCATAGCACATCAAGTGGTGGTTTTCAGATTAAACAGTGTAGTGAAGCCAACAATTAGGCCACAGAAAGTTTCACTTTTAAATTCGGACAACGACAAAGCAATCCTAGCGTGATTACTTGTACCAGACATGCTGGTACTTTAAAATAGATGCCTTGACATTCTGTTGCTCTGTGTCTATCAAAACAGATCATAGAAATGGTAATATGATAAAGGGTGCCTGTATAGAATGAGCAAAAGAGGCCAAACACCCACAGGCCAAAACTACATTTCTTAGTAAGAATTTTAAAGTGTACTGTTCCGGTAAGCATACATTTTTTTTTGAATAATTTATAATGTTATTCAAAGTTGGAAACAGTAATGACCAGGGAAACCTGAAATCAAGAAATTAAGGGCCTGGTTTAAATTTTGAAATTTGCTCGCTATCAGCTTGATCAATGGAGCAAATTACCCCTTCACCCTGGTGGAACTGCCAACCGGCTGACATTTCAAGCATTGACAGAAACCGCAGTCAAGGCGATTCATGCCAATGCATTGTAACTTTGCCAGACGGCTCCGTTTAACATGATGGAGCCATAAACCAAAGTTCTAATATTTTTTACTTTCAAAAAGAAAATCCCAAAGTGGGATTTCTTTTAGAAAATAGAGAAAAGAATGTGAGGGTGCCATTGAGAACTATTTTCCTGGCAAGTTTTTCCTAGTAGTGACAGGCATTGAAAAATGGCTATATGCTCCCCATATAAATTAGGTGGGTAGACGTTGAGTCAGTTCTTTAGTGGAAGATGTTTGTTTACTGCAGAGATGGAATAGTCTCCGCCGCAATCAAACTATGGTCATTGGGTGGTGGAGCATACTCTTGGCAGGGAGGGAAAGCCGTTGCAACAGAGGTCCCTTTCTATCACGATCTAAATCGGGCCCTAAATCTGTTAACGAAATATAATTTCTTATTAATTTTCACAGCATATATAAAGAGGGGTCAGCAAAGGAAAACTGATATCCCATTGTGTGCAGTAGCCTAGCTCTTTGATGTAACAGTTCCAAGAAAGTCCTGAAAATGCATGGACCAGTATGATCTATCTGCATCTATCCATATATAATGACATTTGTGTGGCTCTCACTAACCAGCACGTGGGCTCTAGGCGCCGGTCATCAGGAAGTCCGAAAACAAGTGTTTTTTACAGCTGCCCAGAAGTTAGTTTTGAGCCTGATAGAGGGTGGTAGGAAATTCCAAAAAGAAGGAGCCTTTACAAAAAGAAAAGGTTTGCCCTCCCATGGATGCAAGTTTGACTTGGGGACCAGAGCAGGCTCACTACGAAGGGCTCTGGTAGGAGTGTACGTAGGAATGTCATTGGTGAGATATTCTGGGCCAAGTTATTTTTACAATTGAACATGTTTCAAGCTCATTCTATGGTGATCTGGCAGTCAGTGGAGAACGCACCTAGCTAAGCAGTCTGTTTGCTTAGCTGCAGCGATGCTAGACACAGGTGATCACAGAGGAATATGCCCCCCTGAAAATTGCCTCAGCTCCTGTCCATAGGGAAGGACTCAGGAGGAAAGGGGAAACCAGGAAGACCAGACCCTCTGTTACTCAGATGGATTGCGAGATCCAAGAATTCGAAGTCTTCAGGTAAGAAGTTGAGTTGAGTAAGTTGAGAAAAACTTTCTTGTCTTGAAGTTTTCCTACGTATTCTTCTGCCTCATTTAATGGGATTTTTTTTTATATAGAAGCAAAGCCCTCTGAGACGAAGTTCAGGGAAGATGCTTTATTGAACTGGAGGGGTTTGATTAAAGGACTCAAATGGGTCTGGCCGACATTGGCTGATTGGGTCAGACGGGCTGAGATTTAGACCTGGAAAAAATTGGGAAAAGCTGGGGTAAAAGGGGCATATTTCCTGAGTGTATGATGCGGGCTGTTCTTCAGATCTGTGCCAGGATGACTTGCTGGTGGATTTGCTGGCTATTAGGAGCAATCTAAGGAATACATATGCCAAAGAGTAAAAATGCCTCCCTGCTGCCACAGAAAGGACCATAGATATCACAGAGGAATAAAACTGGTAAAAAGTACAGATTTCAATGGTGGGAGTTAAGATCCCCCGGAGGGACCGAGGGAGGGGAGGATAAAGGCAAGTGTCTGAGCATTTGGTAGTGGTGATGATGGATAAACATAGTTTACACCAACTTGAAATGTCCTTCACAGGGCTAGAGATCATCGCCCTTCTGGCCTGTGATACCTCAGAGGGGGGTGCCCGTGAAGACGAGAGCGCAAACCATTCAAACAGATGCACTGGCAGAGGGCACTGCAGTCGAGCAGGCCCAGGCTCAACCTTAGGCCTTAAAAGTGGAACACAAGGAGAAGGCATTAAGGTCTGCACTGTTCTCAGCAATAAGGCCTCCAACAGTGGGCCAGTAACCCGAAATAAGGGAACTGGCTTGCTGGGTGCTGGCCACGCTATCCTGGATAAGGAAGTGGCTGACTTCAACTAGACTAAAATAGTGCAATGTCAACAATCCAGACACTTGAATGCCTCAAGCACCTCAATTGCCCCAAATATCCTAAATTTCAGTATCTGCGCCTGACACTGCAGAGTCAGTATTGGCACCAGTGGAAATTATTGTTTTTGTGGCAGCCCAGTGTTCTAGCTTTAATTTTGAATAATTTCTTACTACCATACTGGGGGAAATACTGGAGATGAAACGTACTCAGAGGTCTTTTGCCTCTTTCTTGAGTAGTAAAATGGCACTTGAGAATAGATATTTACTCTGACAAATTAGAGGAAGTGAAAACATGCGTCTCTATTGTAAAAGATACTCAGAGTGAACTTAAGTCTGCAAACACCTCCCATGTTAGGGAGATCAAGACAAATAAGTCCCAGTTGGAGGATGAGGAGAATTGCCTCAAGAGAGTGCCCAAAAGGAAAGAGCAGTATCCTCACTAATAGAAGTCATAGAGAACTTAAATTGAACCCAAATCCTCCAAAGGTTTAAGGAAGATCTCAGTATCATGAGGGCATACCGGGTCTCATTTATAGAATATGAAAACGCTGCCCACCTGTATACGATATTGGTGAAATTCTGAGACGTTAGAATTTGAGAAACGCTCCTCAAACAAGCAATAAAACAGCAGGGTTTTAATTTTGAGGTCCTACCTGAAATTACCTTTGAGACGTCAAGGAATGTGAGGAAGCTTTGGCCTTTGACACCGTTGTTTAAAGTGGAGGGGGGGTCAAGCCATACTAATGCAGCTTACTAAACTCAAGGTGGCAAATGGGACATTTTGTCAGAGTCACCAGATCCTCGGGGTCTGCGCACGTTCCCAACACGTCCACCACTGAACAGCTCCAAGACTCTGATAGATAAATCACAGAGGCTAAGAGAGTTCAAGAGGGGAAGAGGGGATTAGGAAGGGAAACAGCTGGGAAGGAGACCTGTAGTAAGAAAAAGGTTAGAACACACAATATGAAAATGATGGGGGTCATTACAACATTGGCGGTATAAGGCGCTTACCGCCGTGCAGAAGACCGCCAATACACCGCCGCGGCCGCGGTAGACCGCCACAGCTATTATGACACACATCACGGAATCCGCCGAAATTCAGACACCCACACAATACCGCCACACCAAAGGTCAGCGAGAAACTGGCGGAAACACATCCTCCACCTCCACCTCCACGCCAACAGAAACACGCCCATGCCATTACGACCCACGAATCCACGCGGCGGTCTTTCAACTGCGGTATTCCTTTGGCGGTACACATCTCCAAAACACCGCCACATTGGACAATTTGAAATACACACACCTGACACACATACACACACCACTCCCACACACCCAATACTATATAAAACACACACCCACATCACCCACAAACCCCTACAACCAGAAATTCAGAGAGAAGGCCAGAGAGACAGCACAGAACAGACAACCCCATCACACAGAGGCACACAACACCATCATCCACGCAACATCCAAGCACAAAACATCACATACCACTACACTCACCACACTCATCAACACATACACCACCCCACACATCACACACACCACCCCATGTCACGCCAAAGACACCCCCGCTTCTCTGAGGAGGAGCTCAGGGTCATGGTGGAGGAAATCATCCGGGTAGAGCCACAGCTATTTGGCTCACAGGTACAGCACACATCCATAGCCAGGAAGATGGAGCTATGGCAAAGAATAGTGGACAGGGTCAACGCTGTGGGACAGCACCCAAGAAATAGGGAGGACATCAGGAAGAGGTGGAACGACCTACGGGGGAAGGTGCGTTCCACGGTATCCAGGCACCACATCGCGGTACAGCGGACTGGCGGCGGACCCCCACCTCCTCCCCCACAACTAACAACATGGGAGGAGCAAGTCTTGTCCATCTTGCATCCTGAGGGCCTCGGTGGAGTCGTTGGAGGAACGGACACTGGTAAGTCTAATCTTAACCATCATACCCCCCACCCTACCTGCATGATATCACACACCCCCACCATCACACCCTCCCCTATCACCCCAAATCCTCACCTATCTACCCATGACACCAACCACCAATCCCAACCCCAAGACCTGCATGACATAACTAAGCATGGACACCCATCACCAAAGCATGCCCACTGCACAGACCCACAACACCCCCCAACCATCAGCACACAAGCCCCCACACAGAAATGCCTGCACTGGGGTTCACGAACACCCAACCATTGCACTTCATGAAACACACACATGCAATAATCATGTACTTATACCCCCGCAGGAACCCGAAGGAACGTCACCACACCAGAGGGTCCAGACAACACCACTCCACCCCCAGAAGAGGCCCACAGTGATGACAGCAGCTCTGCCCCACTGGATCTTGATGACCAGGCCGGACCATCGTGGGCCTCAGCACAGTCGGTTCCCCTTGACCAGCCACAGCCCAACACCGAGCTTACACCCTCTGGTAACACCAGCACAGCACCCACCCAGCGGGCCCAAACCTCCCTACCCAGGACAGGTCAATCAGCGGTGTGTCCACCACTACAGGGCACCCAGGCAAAACCCACCGCCCCAACAACAACAGGGACCTGGGGGCAGTGGTAGTGGGCGCACGGTCCAGGGGACGGAGACACAGGAACACAGGGGAACTAGTAGGGCTGCTGTGCGACAGAGGGAGGACAGGCCAAGGGAACCAACTCTCAACGAGGCCCTCTCCTCCATCATGGGAGCATACCACCACTCCCAGGAGACGATGGCCACGGTCCTGGACAAGTTGCAGGAGACCCTGCGTCTGCAGGAGGAACAATATTTGGGGTTCAGGGAGGAGCTCAGGACCATCGGCTCCGCCCTGGGCACCATCATAGGGGTGCTGACGGACATTCAAAAGACCTTGAGGGACACCGTGGCACTCCAAGGGGCCCCTGACACTAGCCACGATGATGAAATGCCCGCCACCTCCGCCGGCGCTAGTGGACAGGACGCCCCGCCACAGGACCAACACACCAGCACCCCATCCCCTGCAGACGGACAACCACCACGCAAGCGTGCCCTGAGATCCAGGAACAGGACAGAGCAAGATGGCAAGACCCCCGCCAGGAAATAAGACCACCCTGATTGTCCCCCCACTGTCCCACTTTGTTACCCTGTCCAAATCGGAACTGACCTAGCTCCACTTCCATTGCCCAGATGTGCAATGTACCTGTGAGACTAATAGACTGGACTCTGCCATGGACATTCCTCCACCATCACCCATCACCAGTTTACAACCCCCCTTCATTTTTTGAGCACTTAAATAAACACCCTTGAAACACTAAAAACAAATGGAGTCAGTCTATGATTTGTAAATCTGTATTATCAATTACAGTTTCATAATGGGTTACCCATTGGAAGGCTAACATACCTATGTCACACATCACAAGCCCTTCAAGGATGCAAACAGTTGACACGTAGGTCACCACACTTGTGAAACTGAAATGGAAGGGTACAACTCCATTAACAAATAGTGAGTGAAATGTAGGTACAGGATAGAGGTAGATGTGTGAAAGTTAATGTAATGGTAAAAATGAAAATGTTCTCACCTGTGTGTCACTGGAAATATTGCTGTATGACTGACTCCCTGTTGTCGTTTTTGTCTTCCTCAGCTTCATCCTCATCACTGTCCACAGGCTCCACAGACTCCACAGCTGCCACAACGTCATCTGGATCATCCTCCTGCAGAAAAGGCACCTGGCGTCGCAATGCCAAGTTATGGAGCATGGAGCAGGCGATGATGATGTCGCACACCTTCTTCAGTGAGTAGAATAGGGAACCACCTGTCATATGGAGGCACCGGAACCTGGCCTTCAGGATGCCGAAGGTGCGTTCGATCACCCTCCTAGTCCGCCCATGGGCCTCATTGTAGCGTTCCTCTGCCCTGGTCCTGGGATTCCTCACTGGGGTCAATAGCCAGGAAAGGTTGGGGTAACCAGAGTCCCCCAATAGCCATACACGGTGCCTCTGGAGTTCACCCATCATATCTGGGATGCTGCTTTTCCACAGGATGTAGGCGTCATGCACTGAGCCAGGGAACATAGCATTTACCTGCGAGATGTACTGGTCTGCCAAACAGACCATCTGTACATTCATGGAATGATAACTCTTCCTGTTCCTGTACACCTGTTCACTCCTGTGGGGGGGGGACCAGAGCTACATGGGTCCCATCAATGGCACCTATGACGTTGGGGATATGTCCAAGGGCATAGAAGTCACCTTTCACTGTAGGCAAATCCTCCACCTGAGGGAATATGATGTATCTCCTTACGTGTTTCAGCAGGGCAGAAAACACTCTGGACAAGACGTTGGAAAACATAGGCTGTGACATCCCTGATGCCATGGCCACTGTTGTTTGAAATGACCCACTTGCAAGGAAATGGAGCACTGACAGCACCTGCACGTCAGGGGGGATTCCAGTCGGATGGCAGATTGGTGACATCAGGTCTGGCTCCAACTGGGTACATAGTTCCTGGATTGTAGCACGGTCAAACTGGTAGGTCACGATTAAATGTCTCTCTTCCATTGTCAACAGGTCCACCAGCGGTCGGTACACCGGAGGATTCCGCCATCTTCTCATATGTCCCAGCTGACGGTGCCTAAGAAGGACAACAGCGAAGAACCAGTCACTATTCATCCAGGTATGTACCCACAGTTACACACAAGACTACAGCAGACACAAAACCCTTTCTGTATGTGTGTTGAGTGTAGGCCTCAGTATGTGTGACGCAGTTGAAAATGAATCCATGTGGGCCCCTGAAATGGCGGCAGCCTGACCTTTAAACTGGGACAATGGGATTGTGGGGTAACAGCGCTGGCGTTGCACACCGTCGCGGTAGGCGGTCGTAGACCGCGGCGCAATGCTGCATTGGTTAACATTGGACCCTATGGGTCCCAGGAGCCAATGAACAGGTGCTCCGTCGATGATGATGCGCCCCGCCGCGGACGTCACCGCCGCGGACGTCACCACCATTTTCTATCTGTTCAATCACTAGATACCTGACCTTCGACAGGAGAGGACCTACACTGCTAGTGCTGCTGTGACCTCGGTCTGGAAGCGAAGATGGCTGCTGCGTCTGGGGAAAGGGCCCCTGCCTTCACTGCACAAGAGTTGGAGAAACTTGTGGATGGGGTCCTCCCCCAGTACATGCTACTCTACTTTCCTCCAGACCAACACGTTAGTACACAGGGAGCACGTTGTAGGGGCTAGGCCTGGGTGGAAGAGGGAAGGGGGCAGAAGTCATACTACAGTAAAGCATGGGAATAAATGGGCCACATGGTCAGACTAGGGAGGGGGGCCACTCACATTGATGGTGCTGTTGGTAATGACTGTTCCTCTTTCCTTGTGCATGTCATGTAGGTCAGCGCCCACCAGAAGAGGGACATTTGGCATGCCATCGCCAAGGAGGTCCGGACCCTGGGGGCCCACCAGAGACGGGGCACCCACTGCCGTAAGAGATGGGAGGACATTCGCTGCTGCAGCAAGAAGACGGCGGAGGCTCAGCTGGGGATGGCCTCCCAACGTGAGAGGGGTGCCCGTCGTACCATGACCCCCCTGATGTTCCGGATACTGGCGGTGGCCTACCCGGATTTGGATGAGCGCTTAAGGACATCACAGCAGACACAAGGGGGTGAGTACACTCTCATTCTGCGGACTTTGCGTGCAGTGGAGGTGTCTGGGTTGGGGAGGTGGGCTCTTGGTGTCCCTAGGCCAGGGCGAGTTAGGTAGGCAAGGCCCCTCCGTAATGTAGGCCATGTGGCACTCTACCCCACCTCAGTAAATTATCAAGTTGAGGTATAGTTGCCCCTGTGGCATCCATGTGCGCAGATTTCCACCAATGCCATGTAGGCCATATCCCAGAAATTGCATGTGCAGACGGCAGGAGCGCGGCGTTGTGCATGGGGCTGCTGCGTCTGTCTTGTCCGCCAACGGTAGCGGTATGCCATGCACTAAAACTCTCTTTGTTCTGTCTCCCCCCCTTTTCCTGGTCTCCCTGTCCTTTTGTACATCAGCATCAACAGGCGGAGGTACAGTGGCACCGGAGCACGAGGGAGCTGCATCCCACATGGCCATGGAGGGCCACACCACAGACTCTGAATACACAAGTGGGACGGAGGGCGAGGGGAACTTCACGTCGGCCACCGGATCACCAACCAGCGACACAGACTCGTCTGCCGATGTGAGCACCCCTGAGGTGGCGGCACCATCTGTGCGCCCCACTTCTACAGGTACAGCCGCCACCCCCCCTACCAGCACCGCCCTCCCAGCAGCCCCTCAGCATTCGCCCCGTGCCCGCTCACCCAGGAGGGTGGGCATCACCTTGGCCCCAGGCACCTCAGGCCCTGCCCCAGTCACCCCTGCTGCCCTCAGTGAGGAGGCCATTGACCTCCTCAGGTCACTCACTGTTGGGCAGTCTACCATTGTGAATGCCATCCAGGGTGTAGAAAGGGCGTTGCAACACGGTAATGCATTCCTGGAGGGCATTCATTCTGGTCAGACTGTCCTTCAGCGAACCCTGCAATCTCTGGCCTCAGCAATGATGGCAGCAATTGTCCCTGTGTCCAGCCTCCCCCCTCCAACTTCCTCCACCCAGACCCAATCTCCTGTACCCCAGCCCATCCCAAGCACACCTACAGACCAGCATGCACACAAGTCAACACACAAAAGTAGCTCAGGCAAACATAGGCGCCACACATCCCACAGGCACTCACACAAGCATCACACCCATAAAGACACAGCAACATCCACTGTCTCCACTGTGTCCCCCTCCTCCTCTTTTGCCTCCTCCCTCCCAGTCTCGTCTACACACACACCTGCATGCACCACATCTACAGGCACTAGGACTCGCACCAGGACACCCAGCACCACAAGCCGCTCACCTGCACTCACCACCTCCACTGCCATTTACACGTCCCCTGTGTCCTCTCCCAGTGTGTCTGTGACGCCCCCTCCCAAAGTACCCAAACGCCGGCAATCACTCACCCAACATCCATCCACCTCACGACAGCCTCCAGTACCTGCACCTGCACCCAAAACAGCTAAAGTGACACCTCCTACAACCACCTCCTCTTCCTCCACTCCCAGACCCCCTCCAGCTACCCATCCCAGTGTTCGTCAGAAACTGTCCCTCTGTCAAATTGACTTTTTTGCCCCCACCCCCCCTCCAATTCATCAGTCCTGTCGTAGCGCCTCAGCCAAAAAGCCACCAGTACCAGTGGTGCGTGTTCCAGGTTTTTGGAGTGCACCATCCGCCAGGGCAGGCAGTAGGACCCGGAGCCAAGGCACTGGCAGCCCACCCCCTGTAAAGGCTCCGAAATTGGAGAGTGGACGACGGGACTGTGTCAAGACTCCTGGTGGGACAACAAGTGAAATGGGATCGAAGGCGATTGGTGAGTCAGCTGTAACTCCAAAAAAGGTGGGGAAGGTCCCGAGGAAGTCTGCCCGGCCTGTTGTGAGTGTCACGGCGGAGAAGAGCGCCATCATTTCCGGCGGTCCAGACACAACCGCCAGCACCGTCGTCAGAGCCCACCGCCAGAGTCAGTGCCCAGGAGGGCCCAACTATCATAACTGGTCCAGAGACCACCGCCAGAGTCAGTGCCCAGGAGGGCCCAAGTATCGTCACTGGTCCAGAGACCACCGCACAAGACACAGCCCAGGAGGGACCAGGTATCGTCACTGGTCCTGAGACCACCGCACGAGACACAGCCCAGGTGGGCCCAAGTATCGTCACTGGTCCTGAGACCACCGCACAAGACACAGCCCAGGAGGGCCCAAGTATCGTCACTGGTCCTGAGACCACTGCACAAGACACAGCCCAGGAGGGACCAAGTATCGTCACTGGTCCTGAGACCACCGCACAAGACACAGCCCAGGAGGGCCCAAGTATCAGACCTGGTCCTGAGACCACCGCACAAGACACAGCCCAGGCGGGGTCAGGATGCCACAGCCCCGCTGGGCAATGATGGAACGTCATGCCACACACCAATGTCCAGTATGGAGTTCGTCATGCCACACACCAATGTCCAGTATGGAGTTCGTCATGCCACACACCAATGTCCAGTATGAAGATTGTCATGCCACACACCAATGTCCAGTATGGAGTTCGTCATGCCACACACCAATGTCCAGTGTGGAAATCGTCATGCCACACACCAATGTCCAGTATGGAGATCGTCATGCCACACACCAATGTCCAGTGTGGAGATCGTCATGCCACACACCAATGTCCGTATCAGAACCGCCATGTCAAAGCACCGCTGAACAGTCCAGAACCGCCATGGCAAAGCACCGCTGAACAGTCCAGAACCGCCATGGCAAAGCACAGCTGAACAGGGCAAAGACCGCCATGGCAAAGCACCGCTGAACAGGGCAAAGACCGCCATGGCAAAGCACTGCTGAACAGGGCAAAGACCGCCATGGCAAAGCACAGCTGAACAGTCCAGAACCGCCATGGCAAAGCACCGCTGAACAGGGCAAAGACCGCCATGTAAAAGCACCGCTGAACAGTCCAGAACCGCCATGGCAAAGCACCGCTGAACAGGGCAAAGACCGCCATGGCAAAGCACCGCTGAACAGGGCAAAGACCGCCATGTCAAAGCACCGCTGAACAGTCCAGAACCGCCATGGCAAAGCACCGCTGAACAGTCCAGAACCGCCATGGCAAAGCACCGCTGAACAGGGCAAAGACCACCATGTCAAAGCACCGCTGAACAGTCCAGACCCGCCATGGCAAAGCACCGCTGAACAGGGCAAAGACCGCCATGGCAAAGCACCGCTGAACAGGGCAAAGACCGCCATGGCAAAGCACAGCTGAACAGTCCAGAACCGCCATGGCAAAGCACCGCTGAACAGTCCAGAACTGCCATGGCAAAGCACCGCTGAACAGGGCAAAGACCGCCATGGCAAAGCACCGCTGAACAGGGCAAAGACCGCCATGGCAAAGCACCGCTGAACAGTCCAGAACCGCCATGGCAAAGCACCGCTGAACAGGGCAAAGAACGCCATGTCAAAGCACCGCTGAACAGTCCAGAACCGCCATGGCAAAGCACCGCTGAACAGTCCAGAACAGCCATGGCAAAGCACCGCTGAACAGGGCAAAGACCGCCATGGCAAAGCACCGCTGAACAGGGCAAAGACCGCCATGGCAAAGCACCGCTGAACAGTCCAGAACCACCATGGCAAAGCACCGCTGAACAGGGCAAAGAACGCCATGTCAAAGCACCGCTGAACAGTCCAGAACCGCCATGGCAAAGCACCGCTGAACAGTCCAGAGCCGCCATGGCAAAGCACCGCTGAACAGGGCAAAGACCGCCATGGCAAAGCACCGCTGAACAGGGCAAAGACCGCCATGTCAAAGCACCGCTGAACAGTCCAGAACCGCCATGGCAAAGCACCGCTGAACAGTCCAGAACCACCATGGCAAAGCACCGCTGAACAGGGCAAAGACCGCCATGGCAAAGCACAGCTGAACAGGGCAAAGACTGCCATGGCAAAGCACCGCTGAACAGTCCAGAACCGTCATGGCAAAGCACCGCTGAACAGTCCAGAAACGCCATGGCAAAGCACCGCTGAACAGGGCAAAGACCGCCATGGCAAAGCACCGCTGCACAGGGCAAAGACCGCCATGGCAAAGCACCGCTGAACAGGGCAAATACCGCCATGGCAAAGCACTGCTGAACAGTCCAGAACCGCCATGGCAAAGCACCGCTGAACAGGGCAAAGACTGCCATGTCAAAGCACCGCTGAACAGTCCAGAACCGCCATGGCAAAGCACCGCTGAACAGTCCAGAACAGCCATGGCAAAGCACCGCTGAACAGGGCAAAGACCGCCATGGCAAAGCACCGCTGAACAGGGCAAAGACCGCCATGTCAAAGCACCGCTGAACAGTCCAGAACCGCCATGGCAAAGCACCGCTGAATAGTCCAGAACCGCCATGGCAAAGCACCGCTGAACAGGGCAAAGACCGCCATGGCAAAGCATCGCTGAACAGGGCAAAGACCGCCATGGCAAAGCACCGCTGAACAGTCCAGAACCGCCATGGCAAAGCACCGCTGAACAGTCCAGAACCGCCATGGCAAAGCACCGCTGAACAGGGCAAAGACTGCCATTGCAAAGCACCGCTGAACAGGTCAAAGACCGCCATGGCAAAGCACCGCTGAACAGGGCAATGCACCAGGTAGGAATGAATGGCCCACCACATCAGGCATCCTTATCCCATGTGCAGCTGGGACAGTGACAGGACACTACCTTTCACGGGAGGCTCATCCAGTCTGGACACCAGTCACCCCCCAGTACCAGTATGGACCTGCATCGACTTGAGAGACTGTGGCTTTGCACTCCCCAGGATGGTACAGTGGGCAAGCCACCCACTGTAGAGACTTGAGAGACTGTGGCTTTGCACTCCCCAGGATTGAACAGTGGGCAAGCCACCCACTGTAGAGACTTGAGAGACTGTGGCTTTGCACTTCCCAGGATTGAACAGTGGGCAAACCACCCACTGTAGAGACTTGTGAGACTGTGGCTTTGCACTCCCCAGGATACATCAATGGGCATGGAGCCCCGTCGTGGATCTGGCTTTGCATTCATCTGGCTGAGGTGCCCCCCCTTCCCTTCCCCCTGAGGTGCCTGTAGTGTTTCTATCTGATGCCCCGTCAGTGTTCTCTCGGATTTTGGTCAGGTATCTATTGTGGGCCTCGTCCATGCATTTTTGGACTGTTTGTGCACGGACATTGTTGTGTACATATCTGCAATACTTCTCTGATTATTTATGTAAATATGAGTGATTTTGGAATACATATATTTGTATATTTTTGTATGACATGTATATTGTCACATTATAATGTTTGCACGAAATGTGCATTGTCTTTGCATTCTTCCGGGGGGATTGTGGGTTGTTACTGTTCTTTTTGTGACTGCATTGGTGTGTATGTTGTACTATGCGAGGGTGGGGGTGTTTGGTGGGTGTCCCCCTAACTTTTGCCTCCCCCGTGTCATAGGTTCAGTACTCACCTGTATCTTCTGCGCCTACGTCGCTGTTGGTCGTGGCAGGTAGTATTTGGAGTTCCGGCTCCATGGAGTCGTCGTTCCTCGTGGGATGTGTAGAAGGTGAGCGTTTTCCCATAGCAAAAGCTGTTTCCGACGTGTTTTTATCCACGGTGAATCCGCCCCGGAAAAGGTGGCGGATTGGCCTGTTGTGATACTGTGGGCGGTACATTGTCTCCCGCCTGTCTGTTGGTGGTGACCACCGCACTGCTTGTCTGTACCGCCGTGGCGGGCGGTGTGTTAAAGTGGCTGTCTTTGTTGGCGGTTTCCGCCAAGGTCATAATTCCCTTTTTTTGTCCCTCTGACTGTTTGCGGTATTACAGCATCTTTAACACCGTCCGCCAGTGTTGTAATGACCACCTATATCTCCTGAAATCAATACTAGACTATGGCCCTCATTCTGACCCTGGCGGTTCTCTACCGCCAGGGCCAACGGGGGCGGGAGCACCGCCGACAGGCCGGCGGTGCTCCCTTGGTCATTCTGACCGCGGCGCTTTGGCCGCGGTCAGAACGGGAAAACCGGCGGTCTCCCGCCGGTTTTCCACTGACCTTAGAATCCTCCAAGGCGGCGCAGCTCGCTGCGCCGCCGAGGGGATTCTGACCCCCCCTACCGCCATCCTGTTCATGGCGGGAAAGCCGCCATGAACAGGATGGCGGTAGGGGGGGTCGCGGGGCCCCTGGGGGCCCCTGCCGTGCCCATGCCAATGGCATGGGCACGGCAGGGGCCCCCGTAAGAGGGCCCCGCAAAGTATTTCAGTGTCTGCCTTGCAGACACTGAAATACGCGACGGGTGCCACTGCACCCGTCGCACCTTCCCACTCCGCCGGCTCGATTACGAGCCGGCATCCTCGTGAGAAGGGAGTTTTTCCCTGGGCTGGCGGGCGGTCTTTTGGAGACCGCCCGCCAGCCCATGGAAAAACTCATAATACCCTCCGCGGTCTTCTGACCGCGGAGCGGTATAATGGAGGGCGGGATCCTGGCGGGCGGCCTCCGCCGCCCGCCAGGGTCATAATGAGGCCCTATGATTCTAAGCATAGTCATTCTGAAAACATGAACAATCCAAGAATTACGTTTAAAATGACTAAGTTTCAAGATGGCCGGATACCTGTAAGAGAATCAAGATGATTAAATGAAAACTTTCTTATTCAAGTACTTTCCTTTACATGAGAATCAGAAAAACATTCTGACTAAATTTTAAACCAGTCATATAAATCCTTTTTTGAGAATGCATACTAGGACCATACAATATTGCATCTAGAAACTCTGATCTTCTGTGTACTCTTAAAATGTTTCAACACAAATTGCGCATATTGTAGATATATATATATATACATATATATATATATATATAGTAAACACCATAAAAGGATTGTGCACCATGAATAACACAATATGGATTCAGGAAAAACAAATCGCATAACTTGTCAACTCGAATATTAAATAATAAATATCTTAGAATAGTCGCATACAATAAACAACATGAATTAAACTCGAGGAGAGAATGGTGCATCTTGCCGATTCGAGTGTCACCATGTAAAAAGCCAAGAAATGGTAGTACGCAATGAATATCGAAGTCAAATCATCATTAAACGAATCGCGCGTCTTGCCGATTCGTAAACCACGATGTAAATGCCAAGAAATAACAGCTCACAATGAATAACAAGATCAAAGTACAATGAAACAAATCGCACGTCTTTTGCCGATTCTTAAGCCACCATGTAAATGTCAAGAAATGGTAGCGCACAATGAAGAACAAGATTAAAGCACCATGAAATGAATTGTGCGTCTTGACGATTCTTAAGCCACCATGCAAATGTCAAGAAATGATAGCGCGCAATGAACTACAAGGTTAAAACACCTTGAAACGAATCGTGCGTCTTGCCGATTCGCAAGCCACCATACAAATGTCAAGGAATGGTAGCGCGCAATGAATAACAAGATTAAATCAGCATGAAATGAATCGTGCGTCTTGCCGATTCGTAAGCCACCATACAAATGTCAAGAAATGGTAGCGCGCAAAGTAATCTGTTAATCATTAAAGAATTAAGCCAAGAATATGAAAGTTCTCGATAACGGCGTCGGGAGGCCAGCCCAACCACTGTCTTACCGCCCAGAACAAGGTTCACCAATGAAGAATGAAGGGCAGAGGCCTGGAAGATCAAATAGGCCACCGGGACAGGAGCTCAGGAAGTAGCTGCTGCTCTGCACCGGGACCTCTGAATAGTGAGCACTTGGAGCTGGGCTGGCTCCCTTTTATAGAGTCTTGGCCCGGCCCACAACCACACCCAGGCATGCTGCAGGGAAAGTCTCTGGAAGGCCCTGGAAAGGGACCACACCCTAACACACTCTGAAAGCCTGCAGCAATACATTGCAAATGAACAGTATTTGTAAACACATAAAAAATAAGTCTTCAGGATTAAACTCTGCAATACAAAAGGTTAAACAACAACATATCAGCACAATGCATAAATTAAGTTGTTTTGAGAGTGCTGGGTTTTTGCATTCTAGTCACCAATAGAGTGCGCACTGCCCTGGTGTTGACATATTTAAGATCTCTTAAGAGGGAGAGGCAGCAAATGCATATCTTCAAGACCTTCAAAAAGATAGGGTCAGAGAAATAATCTCAATGATATTTAATTGTTTGAAATGCTTTGAAGTTGTGTGGAGGAAGAATGTTAGATGTGAATGGTTTTCATGGATTATTGACTTTTTTCCCCTGGCATAGATTGCAGTGGTGCAGAGTAGAGTGATGCAGAGTAGAGTGTGCAGAGAGAAGTGGCATACAGTACAGTGATATAGAGTGACCTAAAGTGCTGTGGCAGAGCGCAATGGCATAGAGTGGCTTAGTGTGCAGTGGCATAACATGCAGTGGCTTAGAATGCGGTGTTGCAGAGTAGAGTGGTGTTGAGTTCAGTGAGTGCAGTCTTGCACTAGAGTGTGGCAGAGTGCAGTGGTGCAGAGTAGAGTGGCACATAGTAGAGGTGGCACAGAGAACAGTAGTGCAGAAAAGAGGGCACAGAGCAGAATAGAGTGCCTTAACATGCAGTGGAGTAGTGTGCAGTGTCATAGAGTGCATTGGTTTGTGGTGTTTAGTGCAGTGGTTTAGACTAGAGTGGAATAGAGGGCAGTGGCATAGAGTAGAGTGGTGCAGAGTAGAGCATATTGGCATAGAGTGGCGCAGCATAGAGCACAGTGGCATAGAGTTCAGTGGCAGAGTGTACAGTGTTGCAGAGTAGACTGATGTAGAGTGTAGAGGTGTATAGTAAAGTGGTGTAGAGTGCATTGTTGTGGAGTGCAATGGTGTAGACTACTGCATAGTAGAGTAGCATAGAGAGCAGTGCTGTAGAGTTACTGTGATGCAAAGAAGAATAGAGTGGCGTAGAATGCAGTGATGTGAGTATACTAATCTAGAATGCAATGGCATAAAGTGTTGTAGAGTAGAGTACAATGGTGTAGACTACAGTGGTGCAGAGTAGAGTGGCATGAGAGTGCATTGGTTTTGAGTAAAGTGCTGTACAGTGCTTTGACATAGAGTGCAGAGGCATAGGGTGTAGTGTTGCAGAGAGCAGTGGCATACAGTACAGTGATATAGAGTGACCTAGAGTGCTGTGGCAGAGCGCAATGGCGTAGAGTGGCTTAGTGTGCAGTGGCATAACATGCAGTGGCTTAGAATGCGGTGTTGCAGAGTAGAGTGGTGTTGAGTTCAGTGAGTGCAGTCTTGCACTAGAGTGTGGCAGAGTGCAGTGGTGCAGAGTAGACTGGCACATAGTAGAGGTGGCACAGAGAACAGTAGTGCAGAAAAGAGGGCACAGACCAGAATAGAGTGCCTTAACATGCAGTGGAGTAGTGTGCAGTGACATAGAGTGCATTGGTTTGTGGTGTTTAGTGCATTGGTGTAGAGTGCAGTGGTTTAGACTAGAGTGGAATAGAGGGCAGTGGCATAGAGTAGAGTGGTGCAGAGTAGAGCATATTGGCATAGAGTTCAGTGGCAGAGTGTACAGTGTTGCAGAGTAGACTGGCGTAGAGTGTAGAGGTGTATAGTAAAGTGCTGTAGAGTGCATTGTTGTGGAGTGCAATGGTGCAGACTACTGCATAGTAGAGCAGCATAGAGAGCAGTGCTGTAGAGTTACAGTGATGCAAAGCAGAATAGAGTGGCGTAGAATGCAGTGATGTGAGTATACTAATCTAGAATGCAATGGCATAAAGTGTTGTAGAGTAGAGTACAATGGTGTAGACTACAGTGGTGCAGAGTAGAGTGGCATGAGAGTGCATTGGTTTTTAGTAAAGTGCTGTACAGTGCTTTGACATAGAGTGCAGAGGCATAGGGTGTAGTGTTGCAGAACAGAGTGGCATAGAGTGGAGTAATGTAGAGTGCAGTGGCAAAGTGTAGTAGTGCATAGTAGAGTACTGTGAGGTAGACTGTATTGGCATAGAGTAGGCTGGCATAGAGTAAAGAGGCATAGAGTGAAGTGGCTTAAAGAGGAGTGGTGTAGACTAAAGTGCAGTGATGCAGTGTGGAGTGGTGTAGATTGGAGGGGTACAGAGAAGAGTTGAGTGGTTTAAAATGGAATATGTGTGGTGTGGTAGTACACTGCCATCACAGACAACACATCTTCAGTTGAAATGACTATTACATTTGCACAGACATACAGTTTTTCTGATAAAAGAATGCCATGGCTAAACGATAATCTGTGGAACTGTCATCACCCAGTGTACTGGTTTGTTTTGATTGTATTGAAATACTTGTTTCCACCACACTTCAGAATTACCCAAAAATGTGCTTCCTTTGTGATTTTCCAATTCAGATATATTCTGAAATATCTCCACAGTCCATTTAAAGACGTCTAAACGTTGTTTTGCCCTAGGAAAAAAAAATCTTCGTACAGCCTTCCTCAAACTCTCCCCAGCTCCTGCCGTAGACACCTTGATTGTCACATAAATCCTATCACTTTGAAGTCAGAGAAAGAAAAGTAAACACCAAGTTTGCTGGAAGATAGAACCTAACATTTGACCTTTGCCTTTGAATGCACAGCAAATGTGACAAGATAAGAACAAGATTAAAAGGCATGTTTATGAAATCCAGTATTAACTAAAGAATACAGTAAATAGAGTTTGGGCAAGGGAAGGAACAAACTCAAGCTGCACAGCCTAAAACAAATAAAGCCAGCAAACAGAATCCAAGCAAATATGAGTTACAATCCACAAAGTCAATGGTAAGCAATGGGTGGAATGCATTCCCAGAGAAGCTTTTTCATAGGCTTCGACTTAGAAAGCTTTTTTTTTTTTTTAACTTTTGCTGACTAAAAAGCATTCAAAAATATGTACTACTTAACATTACCTATGTATGGGGAATATCTGCTGCCAATGATGCAGTCAACCACTATAAACAGTATTAGAGTTTTCATAATGATGCAGGTATTCTTCACCCCTTACAAACTAAAGGCCTGCAAAGCCTTCAAAAGAAGCCAGTGCTATAAGAGGAAACTAGGGAACACATGATGTAGTTCAGAAGAACACATAAAGTATACTATTTTGAAAGCTGCTGGCAATAGGCAGATAAAAGCGATAAACACTTCCATAGAACTGGATAAATCAAATCAAAGCCAAAATTACTAGACCATTATAAAACACACAAAGAGATAGACCACAGAAAGATTTTCAAGAAACCTACAGGTCTTAAAAATATCTAGACACTCTAACTTTGAATAAAGTGAAATGCTTAGTACTGAAACTCATAATATTTTAGACAAAGTGAAGTGCGTTTTGAGGCTGCATGCAGATTGATGCAGCTATAGCAGCTGTGCTGATGAGTTGTTTGTCTTTGGAAGGAATAGTTTTCAATCTGAGAATGCCTAGAGCTGAGCAAATGAACAAATAAACAAATACTCGATTGAGACATTTGGGCTGAAACCATCCCAGTACGGTAAGAGGTTCAGAGAGCAACAGAATGGATGGCGTTCCAGAGGCTTGGGTCCATGTTTTATTGTGTGATTGAAATGAGTCGGCAAGAGGGATGGAAATGAAGGATTTTCAGTCCCTTAACTAAGTGATGGTAACAAAGAGACTCAAAGTGGAGTGCTCTGCCTCTCATATGCAATATCTTTCACTTGTGACAGAGGTGGGTCCCAAAAACCTGCAGTGTTGACTGGCAAATGGTTATCTAAGAGGGTAAACAAAGGGCTGGAGCAACACGATTCTAAGCCAGAGTTGAAGAATAATTCTCTTCAGACTGGTTCTGAACTGGAAGTTAAGGGTCAGAGCAAGACTCAAGAGTCCAAGACCAGACTTAAGCAGAAAGGGAAATGGGTTTATAGTCAGAAGTGTAAGGACAAGAGAAGGAAGAAGTTTCCTCCACTTCCAAAGTGGTGACTTGCTTTAGATGCCACAAGGATGGGCATTACAAAAAGGATTGATAGGTGAAAGACCCTAAACGAGCTGCATCCACAATAGACTGCTCATAAACTGTGGCTGAGGGGACCCTTAAGGGTCCTGTAGCGCTCAACTTAGTTTCTATGGCCATTTGGGAAAGGAAGACAGAAGCACTGGATCACATCCATCCAAATACCATAGGTCTTCTGGCATTAGCAGTTATCAGTGGGAGGAAGATACCAGTCCTGAGAGATGTGGGTACTTACAGAACAATGGATGAGTGGAAAGACCTGAAAACTAAGGACATTCACCCGAGTGCCAAGAGCAGAGGTTGGGTAGCCAGTGGTTATGACATGGTGTAGCAACCTGAAAGACTAGAGGAAGAAGTTGAAGGCAAGATGCCTTTAGTCGAAGTATGTGTATGAGAAAAATAGGGTGCTGGTTGGTGCTGGTTGGTGATTGCACCAGGTTTAGTTCTGAGACCAAAACCCTACATGGCTTGCACCACATCAGCTGAATTGACCAGAGCACAGTTTGTATGCCAGTTTCAAGAGGCCGCTGTAACCATCTCTGATGGTCAGAGACCTGAAAAGGGTAGTAAGAGGATCAAGGCAGACTCTGAGAAGACAATTGCCATGACACCATGAAGTAAGAATTCAACCAAGCAGAAGGTGAGTGCCCTACACTTGTGAGACTTTTGAAGAAAGACCAGGAACAGGTCGCAAAGCAGTAGTTGGAAACCTTTATGTTGGCATTTGCTCAACAGTGGGCCTGTGAACCCTGAGCCAGGAGCTAGTAAGAGGGTAGTAGATGTTCTATTGTACAGGAATTACCTATTGTAGCTGACACGGAAAGTGCCTTTAGCAGGGCACTTGGGCACTAGAAAGTCCAACAACAGAACTGACTTTTGGTTTTACTGGATAGGCCTGATGCACAACACAGAGAGAATCTCCAGAATATGTTCTACTTGTCAAATAGGCAGTAAGTCAAAGTCAGAGGTTAAGGCCATTTCACCATTTGTGGTCATAGTGGACCATGCTTGCAGGTAACCAGAAGCAGTATTTCAGAGGAGCACAACCACTAGAATAATAGCAAGGGAACTCATGGGAAGCTTTTCTATGGCTGAGTTTCTTATGATTGTGGCTTCTAACAGGGGAACAATTGTATCTCGTCCTATGTGAAAGAGATGTAAAAGCAAGCTGGTGTGGCCTGCCACTTCTTCACAGTATACCACCCACAAACCAAGTTTTGGTAGAAAGGTTCAACAAGATCTTGAGGAACATGATAGAATCTCTGGTGGAGAACCTCAGGAGGAAGTGGTATCTTCTCTTGCCACATCACATTTCAAAGTGGAGAAATTCCACAGAAGAGAGTGGGTTTAATCCCTTTGTCTGTTTGGGTAACCAGTGCACGGCCTATTCCTCTAAATAGAATCATGCCAGAAAAATGTGGGAAACTACATTATTGGTGATGACACATGAATACAAACCTTTAGTCAAGGGCTCATGAAGAAGTAGTATGGCCAGAAAGCAATGCTTGCTGGGAACAAGGATAGTCAGGACATGCTGTTCCCGAAACCTGTTTGCCCTACAGGTTTAGATGATAAATGCTGTGGGCCATACACGGTAGGTAAGGGATTTCTGAGTTCAACTATCCAAGGGGGTGTTCCATGTAAACTGGCTGAAGCCATGCCTCCAGAGAAATTTTAACTTGAACATCCCGACAATTACAAAACAGGGTGAGACAGGCAACAATCCATTTCCAGGCCTTTTGCACAGCGCAATGAAAGTTGCCTCTGTAAAAAGGGTGTAGCTTGCTCCTGAACTGTCTCTTGAAAAGCAAGAACAGTTAACAGAGGTTCAGAGATGCTTTTCCCATCTCTTACCCTTGTCCCCAGGATTGGCACTCAGAAGGGGGTGTGCCCAAAGGATAGACATGGGGGATAGTTTGCCCAGGAAAGGCAGCATGTATAGAATGTTAGTCCAAATCCAAGAATGTATCAAGGCAAAAGTTGATAGGATGTTGTACTTTGTAGTGATTCAGCTGTTCCTGTAGTCCATGGGCCAGCTTAGTAGTGTTGGTTCCTAATCAAGGGTCACCAAACCTACACTTTGTAAGGACTGCTGGTCACTCAGTGAGGTGACCTAAATGAATGCACACCCGATCCATTGAGCTGACAAGTTGGTGAACAGCCTGGATTCTTCCAACTTTCTGAGTACCTTTCATTTGACTACTGCTTATTGGCAGATCACCATAGCATCCAATGCTAAAGAGAAGCCCACATTCTCAATGTCAAAAGGCTTGTATCAATATATGGTCATGCCCGTTGCAGCAGCCCTACGTGTAGGAGTACCCTCCGAGTAGGAGCAACCACTGTCAGAGGAGTATAGTCAACAGTTCCAATCCTCCTCCTGTTCCAACATAGAACTACTGCTTGGATACCTTGAATAAAAGAGACAAAAAATATACTTTGAGACTTTTTCAATACAAAATATAGGGCCTGATTCTCAAACTGTACTTTGTAGTAAATTTTGCAGTATTACAAAACCTACTACAAAACACTACAAAATGCATGTTTTGTCCACACTTATGTGCGTGGAGTTCTCAGCACCCAGTGCAGAGTCCCCATACATGTAAGTATAGATTTTTGTAAAAACTGGGACGGACACAGTGGAGTGGGTGGGAAAAGGGGTAGGCTTGATACTAAAGTGGAATGGAATTAGAATGTATAGAATATTAGTCCAAATCCAACAATGCATCAAGGCAAAAGTTGCTGAGATGTTGTACTTTGTAGTGATTCAGTGTTCCTGTAGTGCATGCGCCATCCTAACAGTGCTGGTTGCTAATCAAGGGTCAATGAACCTACACTTTTGCATGGACTGCTGGGCACTCAATGAGATGACTTAAACGGATGCACACCCAATCGCCTGAGCTGGCAAGCTGGTGGACAGCCTTGATGCTCCCAACTTCTTGAGTACCTTTCATTTGACCACTCGTTATTGGCAGATCGCCTTAGGACCCAATGCAAAGGAAAAGACTGCATTCTCGTTGTCAAAAGGCTTGTATCAATTTATGGCCATGCCTGATGTGCCAGGCCTTTGTGTAGGAGTAGGAGCATCCACTGAGCATATGTACCTACTGTCAGAGGAGTATGATCAACAACTCCAATCCTCCAACTCAGAACTACTGCTTGGATATCTTGAATAAAAGAAACACAAAATACACTTTGAGATATTTTCAATACAAAATATACAAGGCCTCATTCTCAAACTATACTTCGTAGTACATTTTAAAGTACTGCAAATTATACTACAAAACACTACAAAATGCAAGTTTTAACATACTGGTGTGCACAGAGTTCTCTACCCCCACTGCTGAATCTCTGCACATTTAAGTATAGATTGTAGTAGTAAACGTGAGAAGGACACAGGGGATATGGGTGGGAAAAGGGGTAGACTTACTACTAGAGGGGATGGAATTAGGGAGGAGTAAGAGTGGTTTAGGTAGGGCCAGGGAGGAGTTTAGACAGGGATGTCACCCACCCACACAAGAGTAGGACAACTTCTTTACTCTGGGGGCATTTGTAGTAAGTTTACACTGAAAGTTGTGAATAACTAAATTAGTAAACTTACTTCAAGGTGCAAACTTACTCAAAAGGGTATCTTACCTTTGTGAATCAGGCACACATTTGTAAGTATTCAACTCCATTGGCATCAGAAGACTTGCTTCTGTCTTGGCGAGGAAAGACTGTGACTAGCCCACTGCTACCTAGATTCAGGCCTAGAGTTGAATAGCTGAGGATAGGCTCTGGGACCAAAGAGGTGGAGGAAGGTGGCTTACTGGAGGAACAAGCATGTATGCAATGAAGATCTAGCATGCCAATGGAGAGACTACCAAGATGGTGGGTGGTCGAATCTGTAGCAGAGCAACAACTACAACAAGCAAACAAAGGAAGGATTCAGAAGGTAGACAGGAGGTATCACAGGGAGGAAGGCCAAAGAATCGGGAGGAGCAAGGAACGAACGGGAACAAAACTACAATCGCTGTCTCCCTAGAGCCCCACACACAACCTAAGTGTCCATCAAGCTAATCTCCAGGAACTCATTCTCCATATACACCAATCCTGACTTCTTCTAAACTTGAATGAAGGCTTAAAGCCTGCATGTCTGAGCACTGGTGCTTCATAAGCAAAATATTTCCAATTAATCTTGACACCTACTATCCATACAGAGGCTTTCTTAAAACCTGCAGATTATTGCAGGAACATTGTGGCCAATTGTGGAACCATAGTTGCACCCTTGACAGCCATGATATCCAAAAAACAAACCAAGAAAGTTATCTGGACTTGGGTGTGTAGAAAGGTCTTTGAGGACCTGACTGTGGCATTATAGAATGCACCGGTACTGTAGGCACTTTACTTCAATCATTTTTTTATTATGCACACTGATGTCACAGGCAAGGGAGATGGAGCTGCCCTGGCTTAACAGGATAACAAGGGCAGAGAGTGCCCAATTGCATTTATTAATCTCATACTGCTTCCTAGGGAACAGAACTAGGCTGCGATTGAGAATTAGGGCTATGCGAGTGCGGGGCCCCAGAGGAGGTTCCAGACTTACTTGTTTGGTATTAGGTTTGTGGTCCAGACGAATTGTTGTGTAGCCATTTTAGTTATAGCTTCATGCACGTTATTTTAGCACACCAGACCTGCCGCTGTGAACTTTAACCTAGAGATATTTTATTCAGCTTCGTTTATTATTTTAACTATAGCCACTTTTGCGTTTTTTTTTTATTTATTTCTGTCTAGATATTCTTGCTTAGGCCAGCACTACGTTGTCAAACAAGACATTCTTGTTCACATCGCTGGAAATACACTGGCTGCAAAGTCAGCAATAGCTACAGCTACTGTTGCTGCAGTAACCTGCTCAGGAGCGAAACCGGACGATGACATATGGGCTGCCGTGAAAGCTCTGGCTGAAGATATGCCCTATCCAAAAGCATTTCCTGCTAAATATTCCTACTGAATGGGGGGATGCCTACATGCTGAGGTTAAGATACCAGGCGTAGGGGGTTGAGAAATTCCCAACAAAGACATAAGATCAGAGTTGATTAAGCAGTGCATGAGGGGGTAGTATCTGCTCATGCTGGTGTGGCTGCAACAATATCATTGTTACAAGCACGTTATTGATGGCCAGGTCTATACAAACAGGCCAAGCAGTGTGTCCTTTGTTGTGACATCTGCCAACAAATTAAAGTTTTTACTGCTAAACGCCCACCACAGACACCCCTCCTAATTTCAAACAAACCATTACAATGTGTGTACTTGGACCATTGAGGTCCCCTAACACCAGATAGGGCATACAAATAAATGTTAGTCGCTCTTGACTGTTGCTCCAGATTTCTATGGGTGTGGCCACAACGCTCGGCTGACGCTCGGACTGTTATTAAAGATTTCCGAGTCTTTATCAGTACATATGCAGTTGTGACTTTCTACTCGGACCTGGGCCCTGGTTTCTCCTCAAGGGCTTTCAGGGACGCCATGGCTTCATTAGGGGTCCCACTCCAGTACTCGTCTCCATTTCATTCTGAGTGTAATAGTGTTGTGGAGTGACTAAACTGTGACTTAAAACAGTTCTTAACAGCCAGAGTCTTAGGTACGGTTCGTACTTGGCTTAATCACCTGTATGGAGTCCAGAGAGCACTTATCAATCTGCCTAGAAGGTCCATGGGTGGGTCGTACTTCATATGAGTGCCTGTTCGGAACATGAATGTGTGTTCCAGATCTTGATGGTCCTGGCATGGAGGCGACAGAAACACCCTTTGACATAAACAAACGTGTCACTGTCTTACAAGAATTACAACAGTTCCATGACGACAACGCTTCTGCCAGTGCTGCCTCCACCGGAATAAAGGATGTACCTGTAACGCCTACAGGCTGGATTCCTAAAGTTGGGGATCTAGTATGTGGAAATGTTGCTGTGAAAAAGGAGTTTGGTTCTTCTTATCTTGCACCAGTCCAGTTTTGGGTATACACGGTACCAGAATTGTTATTCTACCACCGTTGGCATGCCAAAGAAAATCGTTTTGTCTCCATCGACAATGTGAAACTACACCATGTGGTCGATCCTGCTCAGCAGACCAAGAGGAACAGCCAGTAGTTCCCGAATCCCTCTCACTACTGGTCAAGAAGTTCCTTAACAAGTTGTAAGCAGCAACACTTACACCTCTCTGAGCTTGGAGAGGGTGGGAAATGATCTTGCATTAGTTCCACTGACATCAAACAATACAGAAATAATTGATCGATTTGACACAACTTCAATACAGAAGGATGGCGTCATTTATTCTGAACCACCATGTGAAACACCCACCGGTTCTCCTCCTAAAAACATGGCTCCATCTTTTGCACGAACTGCTTCTGGATACTTTGCCAACATCAACAACACCGTTTCGGACTCATTTGCCTCTTCTACATCTGAACTGTCAAAAACACGTAAGCTGATAAACTGGCTTAAAGCCATGCAACTATCTGTGGCTTTCTTTGACTGTTCTGACTTTCCTACTTTGGATTGGGTTTGTTATAACATTCTTTTTATTAATACATGGTAATTTTCTTCCTGAAAGATCGACAGTTGAACTGGTGGCTGAGGTCCTAAAACCACATTTTTCTTCTCATAAGGTCCGCAGAGACTTGTCTTTGTGAACATTTCCGCTATACCAATTCCTGATGGGATTGTCTGGGATAAAGTAACGTTTGATATATACAGCCCGACAGAGGTCATTCAAATACCTTATGTTTTTAAACTTTCAATGAATGATGTAATAATACCCTGAGTTGTTTCTGAAGATTGGGATGTGAAAACAGTTGATTTTATGATGACTGAATGGCAGTATTACACTGTATTTGAATACAAAGATGTTTACCAATCTAAAGAAAGTAATGGTGATATGTTTTGCTTTAATTATTGTGGGCACCATTTCATCCACAGAGCAAGTATCCCAAAGACTGTTATTAATTACACACAATGGGAACACTTTCCGACTCCATCACAAGGGAGTTCTAAAACACACCCTGAAAAATTTGCATATTTTTTTGGGCACAATTTTAAAAATGCTGAGTCATATTATTTGAAATTGCCATCGACAGAAAATGTACGCATATTATTGACAAATACAAAATGTATTTATTCGGATTCCTTTGTTTCCCGGTTGACTATAGAAAGCAATGAATATTGGCTGAAGTCGATTGACTTAAAAAGTGTGGGGGAAACTAGACATTGGCAAATACATAGGGACATTTTCTTAGAACATCATCTGTTTTATTATATATACACTTTCCTGTCCCTTACACGTTAGAGGGAGATTCCAGCCAGAGGACCATGACTGTATGCTGATTGCTGAACGCTTCACCACAGCTGCTTATGGAGACATCAGGCCTTTTCTCAGGTATGGGGGATGATGTCTTCCCAGGGGAACCTGAAGGGCAGAAGTAGAGCTTAACATACTGTGGTCTATCATAGCCTAGGTAGAAATTAGTCTATTAACTCTAGTGACAATATGGTAGCGTTATTTTTATGCTTCACTCTCTTCGTCACAATTTTAATCCTGTCATGCTGTATCGTCCTGGTTATTGCAGTACATGCTTTATTATCTAAGACACAGTCGCTTCATTAAAACCTTATTGAAACATATACTGCCTCTGTTTGTCGTTGTGTATGTGAGACTAATGTAACTGAGAGAAACGGATGAGACCTGAGTAACCACAATTTCCTTGAGAAGTCAATTGTGTCATGCGCTCAGCTGCCCAATCATCCCTGCTCTTGGTTAGAGATGAGGCACTGCTAGTTAGCCTGAGCAAAACCCAGATTAGGGCGACAGGTGTCACCTGTAGTGGGTTAAGACTCAGTCTCCCACACCGCAGGTGATTCTGCCGCTCAAATCCAGTAGTCTAATTAGAATAATGAAAGCCTACGCGAAATAATCACAAATCACTCAACTGGTTGTTGATGATAAAGGGTCAGGATCCCAAATTCCTGAGATGGGCTGTCCTATTACAAGTTCTAGATTTCAATGTGGTGCACAAGGATAGTCTGTAAGATATGGAAATGCAGATGGACTTTCCTGCTAGTGTTACTGTTGTGATGACTGAACTTCTCCAATGGTGAAGTAAGATTTTGGGTAGTTTGAGCTAGAAGGTGCATCTGATGGGAATGTCCACTTGTATGGTAAGGGGGATGTACCCCTGCCAAGAGTGACTCAAATGCAATTGAACTTGACATTCTAACTTTATTTTGGCTTCAACATATGCAAAATCATGGATGCATGCTGCCGGCCAAGGCCTGATATTCATGTTGAGGCCCAGAACTAGTTTCTGAGGTCATAGGAGGGTACCAAAAGCATACCTTTGGCTGAGCAGGGGGCTTCTGTTGTTGTCTCAAGACATGTATCTTTAATGGTGCTGGCAGTATACCATGTTTTTAGTTATGAGTAGCTAGTCAGGCCTGTACCCGTTCAGGTACACGAATGTGATGCATATAGGGTGGTTCAAGGAAAAGCACCACTAACATGTCATGACGAGATCCTGCGCTGAAATTCCTGTGTGAATTTTGAGTGCATGTGCATGTATTGTGTATGGTAGCAGGACTTCACATTGTTTACAAAAATCTATGTATGGTGTTACCAATGGGATTAATTTTGGATGCCCCTTGTCTCAAGATGGAGGTTGTGAAACCACCTTCAGACAGTGAGCGTGTATTGTCTGCATTGCTAAGGAGGAGGGTGAAATACTAGGCACATAAGTATGGAAGGATGGAGATAGGAGTGCCTTTAGGAATTCTATATGACCTTTTTAGTAAGGGATTACTAATTAGTCCTTCCTGAGCACTGGCATTTGGTTAATGGTGTGAGAAAGGAGGTGAGTCAACAGAGACACTTGTTTCTGATAGAGAAGTTTTTAGTTAGAGCCAAGGTCCTTTGTTTTCCTTTGAGTGGTCCATTCTGGAAGCTGGCGAGATCCAGATGCAGAGATTCACACTTATTGCGCTCCATATTGTGGGTACTCCTGCTTTGAGCCTTCGTCATCACCGCTGAGAAGCTATCATCTTGCACAAAGAAAATGTCTGTGTTGTAGAAAAGAAATAAACTATGGAAAGAAACAATGGCAAACTGGTTTCTACCCCCATACCATGGATACACATCTCACATCTATAAACGTTTGTCTCAAAGTAGACTACTTTGTTCCAGTTTGAACTACTCCCAGAGGATAACAGTTCCTGTTTCCAAGGACTGTTCTCGCTAATATCCAGTCTCCTGTAGAGAAGTGCTGGTTTCTGCAAGCCTTGCTTGAAAAAGCTGTGGGTTTGTCAGTGACCCTGGAAACTACTTGTCTGCTCACAGGAGAGAGCAGAAAACTTAGCCCTGCAGAAGTCTGCCTTCTGGTAGAGGAAATCCCTGCTGCTGAGCTCGCTGAAAGGAGAGGTCCTTGAGGAGTAGAGGAAATATGGGAGAGCACCAAGAAGACCTGTAAAGTGAGTACCAAGAAGAGCTGTGAAGTACCCAGGGCCCCCTAGTCACCTTGTCTAGATGTCAAGTCTGCATGAGGAGAGGCTCTGTTCAAATTGCCAGTGCCAACCACAAAGTAAAGGCTGCTCGATTCAGAGACTGCCATGAAGAAAGACACACATTCTGTGCTGACGGTACACTTGAAAAATACATATAGTGGTGCACCAACAGTAAATAATAAAAATGTGAAAGAGTCCAAAGCAAAATGTTCAATTTTCCATATATTCTTTAATGTGCTTGTACAGTAGACATATAAATCCAAGTGTTACAGCAAAACAACAAAGCCAACGTATTTTGTTCACCACTATGAACTTCTGCAGGGCGTCTTGTGAAACTGTAGTTCATCACTTGGAAATATATCATATGGAAATATACCAAGTATGCGCGGGCCCCATTAGATTACACACCCTGGATCCTTTTAATATCAGGCCAGACCGCCCCCGTACTTGACACCTTAGTCAGTGTCCAGGATAGTAAAGAAACCGCAACTCACACTGCATGAGTGCAAAAATGAAAGAGGTCTTTTGTTTTTGCACTCAGATAGTGCTGTATTGTTTTGCTGTAACACTTGTATCTATATGTCTGCTGTACAGGCACAATAAAGAAGATATGGACCATTATACATGTTGGACTCTTTCACATTATTACTTACTGTTAGTGCATCACTATATGCATTTTTCTATATTGTGGCCTCAGGTCACACTCTTGAAGAGAGGGTGCTTATAGCGAGTGCACAACGTTTCTTTGGAAATTACTTACTGTGGGACAAAGCAGAGGTGCTGTTCATTGGGCTCACTGCTCATCTAGGCCCAGATTTAAGAGGGCCTAGCGCCTCCTTGCACCACATTGACATAATTTTTTATGACGCTATTGTGGCCCAACAAGACTAAATTCACTGCGCCATCTTTACAAAGTGTCGCAATGTATGCATTGCGCCACTTTGTAGCCCCCTGAGCCACATTATGCCTGCGCCAGGCGTAATGTACAAGGGGGGCATTCCCCTGTTAGGGGAACCACAAAAATAGTGCAGTGGAATCTAACAGATTCCACTGCACCATTTTTAGCGGCTATTTTTAACACCTGCACAGAGTAGGCATTAAAATGGGGAATACCATTGTTTTCAATGGCCCCCTGTGTACTCTGCAGGATTAGCACCAACATTTTGTTGCTAATCCTGCACAAACCATCAATAGCGTCAAAAATGTTGATGCTATTGCCTCTACTGTGCGCCATGGTGCACATGGTGGTGGTAGGGGCGCTAAGGGGTGCAAGAAAAGTGGCACTGCATTCGATGCAGCACCACTTTTCTTAAATGTGAGGCTTAGTATTTTTGTGACTCCACATTTGGACTGAAGGAGAAATATCTTTTCAATGCTAACACTGGAGCAGACTGCTGGTGATGCCCTTCTACAGCCACTATTATACCGGCCAGCTGATCGTGGAGAGAAGGAGGCAGAGTTGCCTGAATAAGCCTAGATGAGCGTGAGAGGTCACCCAATGCATCGTCCACAGCCTGCGTTCACAACAGGCAATTCTGTATCCATGAGAACCTTTGGCTAGCAGAGTTTGGCGGGACAATGTATCAAGATTGCTCTTCCCACACAAGAACTGAATTTGCTAAAGACTGACCTATGGCTCACAGAACGTTAGGGAACTGCTCTGCTGCAATAGCTCTTGGTGGCCCTCCGAACTTGGCCCCCCACATACTTCTGCAGACCAGTCCAAGAACCTCAGGGTCATCCAGCACACCAACCTCTTCATGAGCTGTTAGATCAATGCTGTTTCCTCCTCATGCTTCACATCCTACGAATACTATGCAACCAGACAGTCATCCAGGCCCTCATCGCAAGTCGACTTTACTACGGAAATGCCCCCTAATTCGCAATCCCAGTCCATGTTCTATGCAAAATCCAAACCACCCAGAACCCTACCACCAGACTTGTCCTGAACAGCCTGAGAATTAATAACATCTCTCCACACCTCAACAATCTTCACTGGATTCCAGTCCAGCAAGCTACTCACTCATGCCTATAAAGCTCTCCACAACACCGGTCCAGTGTTCGTTCTCCACTGCCTCAACTTCTACCAATCCACCAGACACCTTTGATCTGTATCCCAGGCAAGAGCACAGCTCCTTTGCATCAAGAAGACCAGAAGCGGAGAGTGCACCTTTCCATGTCTCGCAGCAAAGACCTGGAATAACCTCCCTCTACACCTCAGACCATCCCCCTCCCACATGTACTTCCGTAGGAACCTCAAGCCATGACTCTACCAAATGAAACAGGCTTGAGCTCCTCCTCCCCCAATCAGGCCTGCCCTATGCTCATGGGTGATTAGCCGCGCTCTACAAATCCACATAACATAACAGTATCTGAGTGTTAATCATCATCACATTCATGTTTTCATTATGTAGAGAGCACTGTAGATCCGTAGTGCATCTCTGTAGAGTTGCTTGGTCTGTGTGTATCCTATTATTACTTAAATAATTAGATTTTTCTAAAAATACAAGCATTGGCCTGGAAACTATATTATTGCACCTATCCTGTGTTTGCTTGGGTTCTACCAAAAATACCTCCCTGAGATGCCTTAGACTGTTTGTCCTTGCTACTCTGAGATTCAAGTTTGGATAAGGTATCCTGTAGCCAGTTTTCAGAGCTATAGCAGGATGGACCCTAGGGCATCAACGGCAACCACATATGACAAGGACCACAGTTGTCCCTTTCTGCCCTGTGGCTCCCGAAAGGAATCTGACAATGTCAGACTTCACATTTAACACATATTTTCGAAATAGTCCCTTCATCATGTAAATTAGCCTTTCTTAGAATTTACAGATTGCATTTAGTGTTGCTCATACATGTATCAAATTGGTATTAGCTAATTTTGCTAACCTCTTACCTTGATGTGTTTAATAATGATCACCTAACATCATCAATATGAGCAGGGAAACTCACCAGATGTACCTCTTTTAGTACTTTGATTTGCACTGACCATGGCACACTTAAATTTAGGATGATAAGGAAATACAGGTTATTCAATCAGGTGATAGAACTTAGAAAATAACGTTGGGCCTGATTTCGAGTGTGGTGGAAATGGTACTCTGTCCCAGTTGCAATGAATTACCCATTCCTCTGTACTTAAGGTCCGCCAGCCTCATTTAGAGTCGGGCGGAACTTCAGTATCTCTGCAGCAGAGCCTACTCCATCTCCACGGCTGACAATCCTCTCTGATGGTGCGGTGGAGCAGAGGGCCATTGGAGGAATTAGTCCTCCAACCCTATTCAGGGTGGATGAACAAATTATAAACTTTTACTTTCACTCACCATCATCTAAAACGTTGCAGTAAATGAAAGTAAAACATTTAAATTACCTTCCCCCCATGCCACTGGGAGAAAACTCTCATGATGAGGAGGTCTTGTTCTTTTGTTTGCAAGAAGGAAAATAGAAAGTGGCTTACTTTCAATTCATTAACAGGAGCCGCCGTGTTGGCTGTTCCTGTTAGTGTAAGAGACGTCCCTTGGGGCAGCAGGCATCTCTAAATTTGGAGTGTGGTTACTCTGACAGAGTGACTGAACTCGAAATCTTAGCTTCTTCCACTGATCTTAAGTGTTCGCTACCAGCCTGAGGCATGTGCATTGTGCATGCGCCATGGAAAGTGGATTTTGTTTGAAACTTAGCACACACCTTATTTTTGTACTTTGTTGTGTGTTTATGACATGCCCAAGCCATCAATGGTTTTATTGTAAATCTATTTTTCTCTCATTTTAAGCAATATGAAAATGACATTGCGACCTATACATGCAGAGATCTTCAAGCGTGGCGATCTCCTTATAGATGGAATTTACCATTTCCGGGCAGAGAATCACCCCTTAGATTTAGATTTCCATGTCTATTCCTGCTGAAACAAGGGATGGAGAAATCTATGACAATGTAATACAGTAAAGTTACTTTTAGTAACTTTCAGGCTGCTTGTGGGTATCTCTGCCACCAGGACACACATCTCTCTATAGAAACTAATGGGGAAGAATGGTAACATTACCTATCAATTAAAAAAAAAATATATATATATATATATATATATATATACATATATATATATATATATAACATTAAAAAAACACCTTCCTTCTCTACTCTTCGCCTAGAACTATCACATTAACAAGACACAGCACATCTGTTCAAAAACATCATACCATTTAATTATATTTGTTTTATGTTTTCATTATTTTTCTAATAAATTATATTATTTATAATGTTAATTCCCCATCCACTTTACAATGTTATTTGTATGGAATGCATACATTGCTACAACTTGGTTGCAAGTTATGTTTCATAATAATATTATTTTAAATTGAATTGAATTTGTTACCATCTTAATGAAATCAAATTAAAATATAATGTAATGGTTAAAATCGATAATCATTTTACATTATATTAAACATTATTTTAATGTAAAAAAAATACTGTAACATTGAAAATATATTAAATCAAATGTAATATCAAAAGTAATGTAATGTTTATTTCATATTTATTCCTGTGTTATTAGTGTTAATATTGTTCCCTGCTCGCTTTGATTTCTGTGGGAGTGTATTGCAGTACTGGCGGGTGGTCATGTGTGCTATGTTTGTCTTACTCCAAGATTTGGCTGAACGACAATTGAGCCTGTTTTTTTCAGTGGTACTACTGTAGACGTAGGTGTGTAATTTGTGATTTGCAATTGTGATTTGCAATTAACTTACTTTTGAGTATGATTTTGTATTTACACGTCCCCCAAAAACCACCTTTAACTTGCCTAAAACCCCACAGTACTATTTCCCCATTTTCCCACCATTCCCCTTCTGGCTCCCACATGTGCTGCTAAAATCTAAAACTCCTTGTGTGAAGATCTCTGCACTCGCAGTGAAGTTCTGCTAGGAGAGACAGATGCGTTAATCTGGGCCGGAGTAAGACTTTACTTATCAGTGAGGACAATTCATTGGGCGGCATATGGAAGTGGGTGATTGGTATTGGACATCTGAATTGGCAGCTTAAAAACACGTCTTTATTGACTATTCACAAAGCACGTAAATCTGTTGAGCTGTTTTAGTTTCTTTTTAAAGAGCTGTTGAACTAATGCATAGTTAATTATATTTCATGATAACTTTCTGCCTGTGTTTCTAACCATAAATAGTTGGATGACACTTGCATAATTCAGCAAAAACGAGTTAAAAAGACCAGCAGCTACATAACGCACTCAGTGAAACTGGAGGTCACAGTAAAAAATATGTGAGGTATTCTTTTGAATTTAGTAGTTAAGTGCTAGCTGGTCGATTCTGTCTCTGTTACAGCCTGAGCACACAATGTAGAACATCCTGTTCTCCTCAGGGCACCGAAGCCTCTGGAGAGCGGGCCCCATACACCCTGGCATAGTCAGGCATGCCTGCATTGACAACATGTCGGCAACATTCTTGGGCCAAAAACATCAAATCTTGTGTTATGCCCCCGTAGACCTTCTCCCCGGGGCGGCGGTATGTGTGCACATCACACCCTGACCTATGGCTGACAGTCACCTGTCAATGTCGAGGAAAGGAAAGGACTACCTGCATGCCCCTCCTCGTTTAATTGTGTAGCAAGCATGGCCGCCGGCCTCCACCCACACCGCGGCCTAGTTATAAAACTGCGAGCTATTGCTTCGGTTCCTTCTCACACAGGGGCCCCGAGCGCAGTAGGGTTACCAGTCCCCGCAGACGCTCCAGCAGTAGGATTCATCGCAGCTTCCGCGTAGAGAAAGACAAGAAAATGGAAACAATAATATACGTTATTCTGGCCCACAAAACACAACCCCCAAAAATGCGTTCTGACGTGTGCTGGAATTACCTTGATAAAATAATGTTATTCTGAGAAAATGTTTTCAGCTGGAAAAGCGGCAAATAAAAATACTTTTAAGACGCATGTTTAAAGACAATGTTGCTTTACAGGCCAGAGTGAGGTGGGCCCATTGTTCAACGGAAAACAAATATAATTATTATTATTTCTGAAAACATTTGGTATCTGCCTGTACAATATAAGCTTTATTAGGAAACAGTTCAGAACATTGGATTCAACATAGCATGGTTTCCTCCATATTCAATTATAAGTGTTTCCCATGAATAGTCCATTAACCATTGATATCTGAAAACACAAACCACAACAATATAAAGTGATTTGCATTATACCATCATCGTTCAAGTTAATTTACGTTAGCCAGTGTTTACATCTTTCTTACAAGAAATCTATGATTTGTGAGGGGAAAAAAATCATTATCATTAATACTATTATTATGTGGACTGTTTAAATTCCTTGACACGAGTCCCGTCTTTTAAAAGGGGCACACACCATTTTAGCAGGAAGGAGTATAGAGTGCACCTTTGATATGTGTTATTTGTTGGAAAGGGGAAGGGGATTCTGAAAAAAGATATTTTGTTAAAACAAATTTGCTTTTGCAAACCACTAGGTCACTTTGCATTATTTCTGTGCTATGGCACACACCACTCACCCTGGTGCTTGCTGACGCACATTCACCCCATCAAGGACTTTGTGCAGTTGGGTCACCCCTATGTAGTAGGCCTAATGGTGTATTGTTGATACATATACGAGGATATTAATGAACATCTCCTTGAACTACAATACTTTCTAGGGCATTGTTTACTGATGCAGGACATGATCCTCCTGCCTGCTGAAGTATTAGTGGCGGTAGTGATTTGTTTTAAAACCTATGCGTTATGCTGATACAACCCCAACACAACTCATCTGGCCTGCTAACAAGTAGTCAGGCCTCTCTCTCCTAGAATAATAAAATTAATACTATTCAACTAACTGATCATATCCCTTACTAAGTGTGAAGAGTAAATTTAGTTGGTGGTGTGCGCTTATAAAAAGGGCCAATATCATTAAAAAGAGAAGGGTATTTTCTGCAGGTTTTGCAGAGATTACCTTGGAACGCATCGATAATCTAGACCATTTGGAGTGATTCACCTTTTTGTTACAGGAGTACTGATGGAATGCTGATGGACATTTTTGAGAAAATGAAGGTGTTTACTATTCTGCTTTGCACACATTGGAGGGAGGTTACACAGAAGGGCCTCTATTGTAGACAGAACACTGCACTCAAATAGAAACTACTTTATCACCATTTCAGTGATCCTCAGGTTACAGAAGGAGGAACCCGCTCCCTGCATCTGTTAGTGATCTTTGAAATTACAGAAGAACCACCCTTTAACTCCAGGGTAAACATATCCTTGTAATGTTCATATCTTTTATATTGTAGTGAGTGAGCGAGAGACAGAATGGCAGGCCACACTTGATATAGGCTGTTACCACAGTAAAATGATGTAGAACATTGAGAGGGACCTGCTGGAAAACATGTCTTTTCAGGTGTTTCACCACTGGTGTTCTGGAGCGATCAAATGATAAAGTGATTCATGGTTTGATTCTTTGATGAAAGATCCAGTTGGTGCCTCTTAGGACAAAGCAGTAAGAGAATACTATAGTTGGGAAACATTAGCAAATATCAATAAAAGGAAGCACAGCAGTGTTTTTAGGCTTTGTGATCCAGACACTCACAAAGAAAGAAGAGTTTTTGTTTACCACTCTAGGCTGGATTGGGAGACAGTGGAGGTATTCATTGTTGTTGAGGTCATTTTCAGCTTCGTCCTGCCTGCTACCAAATTTCCATTCCCGCCAAAAATGCAGTTTTATCTATTGTTATGCAATAATATTCATATAAAGAATCTGTTACATTGCTAGCACTTACAGACAATTGTGCCCAACAACTGGCTGCAACACACTAATTAATTAATTAAATATTAATTCAAATTCCAGATTCTTACATCCTGTTCTGTGGCCTCACCCGCTCGCTGGCACTCTCATTGCATTAGTCTTCTTGATGCTCATTCACTGATCTGTCATCCCAACCTGGTCCAATGCAGTCCCTCCTGCTATAATCTCCTCTTGCCATTATTCACTCATCTCAACATGTGTCTGCTTCCTAAGCCAAAAAAATATCCCCATCTAAATATCTAAAGGCACTTCTCCCAGAGCACAACTGGTCATCTCATGCATCCCACCTCCTCTAGTCTGTCACTTATCCAACACCTATCTTTCATGACTCGCCCCTCCTTTCAAATGTGAACCGCATACTCCATTTTGTTAGATGTGCCTATGCCACAACACAGAAATGGCTGATCGCATCACGTCCTCTGATCTATTTTGCATTACCATATCCAGTTAAATTACTTCTGCATCCTTGTCTTGGATGTCCTATCATCTGGAAAGTCAGGTGATCTACGCTGGATTGCAGAACTGCTAACAACTTCAATTGCACTCTTAAATGCTCCCAAGTTTCCATTCTATCCTTCTCAACTTTCAAATTCTTCAATTCAACCAGACTTCCACTTTTTTTTAACCTTTTCTACATATCATCTACCACTGCTCCAACCTGAGAAGGAATTTCACTCTTCAACCATGGGACTACATAGCCGCCTGTCAATTTTCATGCCTCAACATCTACATTGCATTTCCCCTGTCAATGTTGAAGTTTCAAGCTATTCAGATCCTTAAAATACTTTATCGACCTACATGATTGTTATCAACTATTCATCGATCCTATGCACAAGAAATACCACATCCTTGACATAATCACTCCTCACCTTGTTGTGATTATCTGTAGTCACTCTTTTGACATAGACTGGTCTCATCACTCACCGCACCTAGTTCTTATAAATCTTCAGCATCCGTCACCCACATTCAACGAACAGGCATGCAAAGTGCGGAAATGGTCCCTCAAAAACAATACTACACACAATCTTGGCACTCTCATAGGTGAAAGTTCTCTCTCTGCGTCCTCATGACGATGTTAACTATATTATAAAATCCTAAATAACACTATCTCACAAGTCACAATCATCATTGCCTTTCTAAAGCTAAAAAAACGGTGGTTTTCTCATGACTTAAACACTAAAAAGCATGTGTGCTCTTCACAAGACAGAAAACCAATGGAGACTTTCCAAATCCCTCACCATTATTAATATACTGAAGGTGCTCAGCAAGATTGCAAACTCAGTATCAGCTAGCTAAATCTAACCACTTCCACACTCAACTCTTGCACTCCATGAGCCCTTATAGAACTTTATTCCAATTTGTCCATACTAACATCACCCCCTCTCCTAATTCTTCCGCTCCCTCTGTTCTTAAAAATACCATCTCTTTTTGGGCTACTTAAGTAACAAGATCCTTTTAATCCAGCCCACTCTTACTGCAGTAATCCCCAAATCTACAACACCCTTGTCCTATTTCTCTCCGGTACCTCTGTCCATAATCATTAAAAATCTCAAGTTTAATTTTTATTTCAATGGTATCCTGCCAATTTATATCATCAAGACTTCCTCATTTTTAAGAACCTTGGCCCACAATTATCAATGCCCTCTCAGCCAAGGGATTTTTCCAGAGTCGCTCAAACAAGGCCAAATCACCCCTCTGCTAAAAAAAAAAAAAACTTGAGCCTGACCTATAATTATCGTCCTTTCTTTAACTTACCTTGGTTGGGCACAGCGCTAGAAAATGTTGCCTCTCTTCAATTCATTGATTATCTCAACAGGCGTAACCTACTCATGAAACGTTGATCAGGTTCAAGAGCTGTGCAGGTCCAGTCTCCCTTCTCAGAAAGCATGGCAAGCTTCAAGCAGCAGGGCAGTCCTCTGCCAGAAGGGCAATCCCTCTTCTGTAGTATACCCAGGCCCAGATACTGAAAAGTAGTTCTGAAAGTTTTAGATTTATACCTGGTGCAAGCTTTGAAGTGGGAGAAGCTTCTGGAGTTTTACCCCCACAGAGGTGTCTGGAATTTTCTGTTTCCCTGTCCTGGTCCCAATCTGTCTGCAGTTACATTAAAGTCTTTGTGTGAGCTGAGGTAGTGTCTAGTCCTAGTCATGAGACCTGGGAAACAGGCTGCAGGCACCAAATAGTTAGGGCAAGAACATATCAACTTTATAAAAGTGGAATTACAAATCTGACTTTAAAATGAAAGACGGTTTTAAATTACAATTCTTCAGATACCAAACACAGTATTTCTACCTGCTTCCAAACACAAGTTGTCCCATATTAAGTCCTATATTAAGTGTAATAAGGTAACCGGACGTTATCTTGTGGGAGAGGTAGGCCTCATAGTAGTGACAGACAAATTTGTGAGTTTTTTACTACCAGGACATGTAAAACTCAAAAACACATATCCAATGTTTTAAATAAAATGCACCCTGTGTGTGTTTAGGGCCAACCCCAGGAGTGACGTATATTTATTAAAATGAGAGGTTTGGGCCTGGCAAAAGTTTTATTTTGCCAGGCCAAAATGGTAGTTTAAAACTACGCACTCGCTGCAATGGTAGGCCTGAGACATGTTTTAAAGGCTACCTAAGTGAGTGGCACAATAAGTGCTGCAGGCTAACTAGTAGCATTTAATTTATAGGACCTGGATAGTACCACTTGATGAAGCAGAAAATGAAGGTTTTGATTTATTTACGCTTAAACGTAGTGCTGCAATAATCATGTGTGACTTTAACCGAACTAATAAAGATTGTACGGGGACAAAATGTACCCTCAGAGTAGTTTGCCAACATTTATAAGCGTGCTTTATATAACGTGATGTATTAGAATTGCACTAATCCGACATAATCATAAACGTGTGCTACGATTTGCTTGTTTGAAATGTTTTAGCTTAGCATTACTCTAGTGCAGGCTTTGGCCTAGTTGCCTGGTCTCACGGTTTAGATGCTCGTATTTTTCCAATGTGCTATTAAACGTGTATTTTTGCTTGAAGCTGTACTTTTCCACTGAGATCGTTCACATGCTTATCTTAAGGTTTCGTGCCAGCCTGGCATATTTTTCTCCTTACTCCAAGGTCGATCTGCAGGTGCGGACAATGGAAGCTCTGAAAGTGAGTTAATTGGTATAAAATGTTGCAACTTGCGTACCCATCTCCAAGGATAATGTATGCTTAAGTAAAAGCTTGAGAACTGTCGTTTTTGATTGGACAATTTGAAGTCAACCTATGAACCCTCCAATGGAAGACCCTACTGGATTTGAACTGTTGGCTATTTAAACCAGGTGCACGAGAAGAAAGTAGCTATTATCCGCCATTACAGCTATGATCCGCCATTATTGCGGTTACCAGCCATTACAGCCATTATTGGACATCCCGCCATTTTGTAGACTTTGCAGCTATTATGGCCCACTTTGCTGCGACGCCATTTTGAAAGAGACTTTAATGATTCTTGCCCTAGAGACTTTAACTTTGATTGGCCCCTTTGCATGAAGTAATAGTTTTACCTTGCTGCCGTGAGGCAATTGCCCCGTCCACCTTGCCCCTTTGCCCCGTCCCATGTCGATCGAAACGGTACCCATGCTGATCGAGAAACGGTACCTGTGAGATGAAGACTTCCTTGTATGCTGATCGTAATTGGTAAATATGAAAGGAAATTGTACAATTGCATTGTGTTTCTTTTAGGTAACCAACTGCTGATTTTTGATAAGAGCCCTAGCTAGGAGTTTTCTAAATTAATGTTGCTAAATTGTTTTCGCATGAAGCCCCACATGCCGATGTTAATTTGTGGTTAGATGAGGATTCCTTTTTGTTGCACGATGCAGTTTGAGACCTTGTTATGCTGACTAAATGTATGCAATTAGTTCATTACAGATTATCATATTAGTGATTTGCATTGCTATTATCGAGTGCCTTGTTATTCAAATGCTACATAGATTGCACTTGTTTCGCCGCTATGGACAGCTATTAATGTTCATTTATGTTTATCATTTGGTTGAGACACATCTATATTGTGCTAGCTTTGTTAATATAGGGAAATAAATTCACTAACTTTGAATAAACTGGTGTGGTTATTCCTGACTGAAAGGTCAGGGTTCGCCGAAATGTATTCTGGATTAATTGTTAAGTGTTATGTTGATCAGGGTATTGCTTATGTTCGTTATTGATTATTGATTTGATTAAAGTGACCGATTAAGAGTACGGAGAGTCCCACTTAGCCAAAAGATTCATCGGCCTAAAGAGCGTCCGAATACAGGTAAATTATTAATACGGAACGCTCTATCAGTAGATGGTAGCAGAGGATGGTTTCGCCTTTTGGGACCGGTACTCTTAAAGTACATGGTGTTGAATTAACGCTTACGCTCTTTGAGACCCCATTCGAGAAGTTGAATTAGATTTTTCTTGGGTAAAACTGATTGACAGAATGATGATGGGCTAGGTCCACCGCGACTTTCCCGGGATCTCGGAGCTTGCGAATGGAGAGAACGGAGATGTGGAATCGGCGTTGGTGGTACTAGTGACGGTATGAGTGAAGTTAGGGTTTTGCGCTTGCACAGCTAATTGCCGCAGATTGTGTGAAAAGGTTGTGAGGATTTTTTTTTCTTTTTTTAGAGGATAGCGGAGGTGCGACTCCGAGTGTAGAAGTAGAGAAGTCGTCGAACTTCATAGAAGATAGCGGAGGTGCGACTCCGAGTGTGAGAGTAGGGAAGTCGTCGAACTTCATGTGCGTGTGGCGCTTTGTGCATAAAAAGGTCCACGTGGTTGTTGTTGTTGAGACGGGCCCTGCGAGGTCAAGAGACTCCGGAGTATGTTGTTCTATGTTGTGGTCTGGGCGGTTTAGTAGGTTGATCGGGCGTGGTCAACGAGTCGGTACGTGTGTTAAGGGAGTAAAAGAAACTTCGACTTCGTGCTTTGACAAGATTCTAAGTGCACTAGAATAGATCATTGACAAGTTGAGAGTAGGTCTGCGGGTCAGATTTGCTTGCGAAAGTGGGGACCGAGAAAGATGGAATAACTGCCGAGGCTAGTGAAAAATCCCTAAGGTCCTGAAGCGACTGTGTTACCCTTCCTGTAGTAAACCGACAGATCTGTTTTAGTTTTTGTAGCTCGCGATATATGCAAGAAGTTGTTACGAGAGGAGCTGAGTGAAGGAGGACTAGCCGCGAGGCTTTGTCAGCCGCAGTGTGTGTGAGTGTGACGTCACTAGGAGCCGCGCTGGGATAGGTTGGTTGCAGAGAAGGGTCGCGCACGGATTGGACGCAGTCCGTGGGGCTCGATTGGAAGGGGAAAGGCAAGCGAAGAGTATTCCGGGAATTAAAGTCACCTATTGATTACAAACCTTGATGAAATAAAAGACGAGAAAATGAAATTTTTTAAAGCATTAAGGAGCGCGATGAAGGGGGAGTCTTACATTAAAGCGAGCGTAGGAGAGGAGACGCCGCCCGAAGGTACACCAGCTTACATTGTAATGGAGGAAAAGGGGGTAGCTCCGTGCCTTTGGCTAAAGCAATGGCACAAGTTGACAGAGAAACATGGGAGCGTAGCATTCCCGATCCACAGGGACATTCAATATAAGGATTCTGGAGAATTTGAGATTCACGATGTACGACATGAAGGTGCCTCCAAGGCCAGCCCAGTTTGAGGCTCTAGCGATTTGGGAATTAATGGCTAGACAGCAAATAAGTGGTATGAGCGGTCAGGGATCAATGCTGCAGAATGGGACCGAAAGGAGGTGCATAGAAAACACTCCAGGGATAACTCCTATAGCGGCTCAGCCAAATGGATCTGGGTCCTTGATGGAGTTTAGTCTCATATGTGCTCAGTCGACACTGGTGAGGTCGAGTCCCCCACTGATAATACCTCTGTCATCGAACACTGAAAAGTTGCCGCAACCATCAATGGCAGTCGATGTGAATGCTACACTGATGGGGTTGAATGCGCAACAGCTGACACAGTGGTTCAACAGTTTGAATTCCACACAAAGCTCAGACAGTGGGAAGGGAGAAGATTATATGAATAGGATGAGGTTGAACATGGAAGCACAAGAATTGGTGGAAGGGACTATGGGTGTGAATAGGTTAGAGTCCTACTCGGAAGAAGAGCTGAGATACCTATGCCCAAGGATTACGAAAGAAGTGAATAAGGTACATAAAAGCTTGCAAGAAATAGCTGACAAAAACGGGGTGGATATAGACAAGACAAAACACTTGAGCAGGAGCTACAGATTGGATTTTGGGACCACAGATTTTGAACACATGAGGTCAGCAGGCATGAAGGCGCACCTTAGAGAATTGCTGCAGAGTGCACAAGTGTGGAGGTGTTTGGACAAGTGGGAAAGTAGGTGGGTAAAGAGAAAGGAAAAGAGGAGGGACAGTGCTACAGAGCACAATGAGAAAAGACCACAGAGTAGTGATGCAGTAACCATGTTACCAATGAGGGAGACAGCAGGGGGAAAATTAATACATGTACCCTGGCACAGAAGGGACATTCAGTCTTTTACGGATGATTTTCCCAAACTGAGAGAGAAACCGATTGAATGGTATCAGCAGACTGATAGGTTTGTGAAACTTGCAAAATGTCTTTGGGAAGATCTGAACACTCTCTTTGAGATTGTGGTTCCGGCAGATTTGTGGGAGGATTGCAAAAGAGCTGTAGGTTGGCCGACGAGTGAACCAGAGAGAGACAGGGAGACGGGTGCACCATCGCCTATGGTGATGAGCCTGTACTATAAGGTGATTTAGCATTTGAAGATGAAGGTGCCTGCGAAAAATGTGGATTGGCAGAAGATTGATTGAACTGCCCAAGAGGCTAAAGAGTCGATTCATAGTTACTATGAGAGGTTGTTGAAGGCGTTTAAGAACTACAGCGGCACGAAAACAATAGAGGCGAAGGACATGCTTCATTTTGTGTTCAGATTTGTGGAAGGGCTGAGACCAGAGATAAGTCAGATGATAAAGTCGCATTTGATTTGCTGGCAGTCGAAACCGATTGATGAGGTGTTGAATTATGCAAAAAATTGAAGTGAAACAGAAAAGGTTGAAAGAGAAGGTGATGATGATGCAGCTAAAAGCTGCTCAGACAGGTTTACAAGGTTTGCAAGGGATGCAAGGGTTCCAACAGCAGGTACCGCAACCGCAGCTGCAGTTGCAGGGAAACATGGCGTTTCAGCCACAGGCCAGAGGCAGAGGCAGAGGAGGTTTTGTGAATAATGGACCGGATTTGAACACTGTTGTGAATGGTGTGCAGGCAATGAAGAAGGTGATGCCGTGTCACGTGTGCGGAATTGTCGGTCATTGGAAACGCGAGTGCCCGATGGTGGTGCAGGAAGGTGCAGGTGTTGGTCAGCAAAACAATGATGTCAATGCATTTCAGACAATGAGGGGACCGAAAATGAGAGGTCCAAGCCCAAATTTTCAAACCGTAAATCAGTTGCAGGGATTACAACCTATGCAGCCGCAGCAGATGCAGATGCCTTGTATGCAGATGACGCAAATGCAGCCAATGCAACAGCAGTTACCCATGGTACCTAATCAGCAAATGCAAATACCTTTGGCGCCAATGAGTCAGCAGCAAGTGACGGTTCCTCCACAGGTCTCGGGTCAGGTAATGAGTACAAATGGCACCGTACAACAGTTCCCACTACACAGTGAGAGTGGAATAAACAATGTATGGGAGAGTGAAAGTTCAGGAGAGGAAGGAGATTGTGTGCTTGCAGCATCCTTGGAAGTTGATCAAAAGGGTCCGTACGTGGAGGGAAGAGTAATGGGTCATCGTGTCTCATTCCTGGTTGACACAGGAGCAACACGTTCAACCGTTAAGAGCATTGAAGTACCAAATTTGCCACTCTCAGGGAGGACAGTTCAAGTGGTGGGAGTAGCAAACAGACACCTGACAAACCCAATTACAGATCCGGTACCAGTCAGCATTGGTAACTATCAAAGGTTACACCAATTTGTGGTATGTGACTCAAGCCCGATAGCACTGTTAGGGAGAGACCTATTGTGCAAATTGGGTTGTTCGATTATGTGTTCGAACGACGGAATAAAAATACAGACGAGCAGTGATGGGGAGGAAGAGGACAGTGTAGAGGGGGATGAGATGGAAACTGTCGATGAAGAGTATCCCCTGATTTGCCTTTTCCCGATGATAACTGAAGAAGATATTCCAGCCGAATTACGGGAAACAGTCGGAAAGGAAGTGTGGGATATGACAGGGAAAGAGGTGGGATTGATGAAAGGAGTGGAACCAGTGAAAGTGACTGTAAAGCCCAATGCAATCTTTCCCCAGACCCCACAATACCACATGGCACAAGATACCCTCATGAAAGTTGCCCAACTCATTGACGAATTTGTAAAGCAGGGAGTACTGAAAGAAGTGTTGAGCAGTCCATGTAATTCACCAATCATGGGATTAATAAAGCCAAGTGGAAAGGTCCGAATTGTGCAGGACTTGAGGAAAATAAATGACATCATAATAAAATGTTGCCCTGTCGTACCGAATCCGGCTGTGATAATGTTTCAATTTCCTTGCGATGCCGAGTGGTTCTCAGTCATCGACCTGTCACAAGCATTCTTTTCGGTGCCTCTTCATGAGGACAGCCAATTCCTCTTTTGTTTCAAATTCTTAGACAGAGTGTACAGTTGGTGTCGAATTCCTCAAGGGTTTTCTGAGTCACCGTCAATCTTCAATCAGATCCTAAAGAAAGATTTGGAAGAATTAGAATTGCCATTCGAGTCAACTCTAGTACAGTACATTGATGACTTACTGATTGCATCAAAGACAGAAAGTGGCTGCACAGCCGATACCATTGCTCTGTTGAACCATTTGGGAAGGAATGGGCACAAGGTGTCTCCTTCCAAATTGCAGTTCTGTCAGAAGAAAGTGAAATACTTGGGTCACCAGATAGAGAAAGGGTCAAGGAAAATAATGAAGGAAAGAATAACAAGTGTACTTCAAATGAGTCCACCAAAGACAAGGAGGGAGGTGAGGAAGTTTTTGGGAATGGTGGGCTACTGTCGCCAGTGGATTCCCAATTTCTCGACTCTAGCAAAGCCTTTACTGAAACTGACCCAGAAGGATGCCTTGGATCAAATTGAGCTGAAAGGAGATGAGATGGATGCTTTTATTGAATTGAAAGAATGCATGTGTAGGGCTCCAGCTTTAGGTATGCCTGATTACACAAAGCCTTTCACATTGTTTTGTCATGAACGTGATGCATGTTCTTTGTCTGTCTTGACTCAAGCCCATGGTGGCATAAACAGACCAGTAGCGTATTTTTCAGCTACTTTGGATCCGGTTGCAGCAGCACTCCCAGGGTGTTTGCGCGCCGTAGCAGCAGTTGGTATCAGCCTCACTCAGAGTGAAGGAATAGTGATGGGACACCCAGTAACGGTCATGGTCCCTCACTCAGTTGAGATACTTTTGACCCGCTACCGAACTCAACACATGACTGGAGCAAGACTCACAAGGTATGAAACGATAATTCTGGGCTCACCGAATGTGCAGCTGAAAAGGTGCACCACGTTGAATCCAGCAACCTTGCTTCCTGGAGAAAATGCTGAAATTGACAACGCTGAAGACGTCGAGCATGACTGCCTTCAGGTGACTGAATTTTGCACAAAACCTCGACCTGACATTAAGGATACTAAGCTTGATGAAAATGACCAGATTGTTTTCGTTGATGGTTCGTGTCTAAGAGATGGGATGGGAATTTTGAAAGCAGGATATGCTGTATGTACTGTAACAGGTGTCTTAGAAGCGGGGTGGCTTCAAGGAGTCTATTCTGCACAAGTAGCAGAACTTGTAGCCCTTACAAGAGCATGTCAACTGTCTGCATTGATGAAAGTCACCATTTACACTGATAGTCAGTATGGGTTTGGGATTGTGCATGACTTTGGGCAACTATGGTCACAGAGAGGTTTCCTGACTTCTTCAGGATACCCAGTGAAAAATGGAGAAAGGATAAGGGAATTGTTACACGCCATTCAAATGCCAGCCGAAGTTGCAGTGGTAAAGTGTAGTGCTCATACAAAAGGACAGGACTATGTTTCTCTGGGAAATGCATATGCGGATCAAGTCGCAAGATTTTGTGCCTTGAATTGTATATTACTCAGAGATGAATGGAATTCAATAAGTGAACCAGAACTCGAACCAGCTGAAGCATTTGCCTTGAAGGTCGTAGATACAATAGATGAACTAAAAGCATTACAGAATAGCGTCAGAGAGGATGAAAAAGACTCCTGGATTAAATCACAATGTATAAAGAGACCAGACGAGTTATGGGTTTCAAATGAGGGAAAATTTGTTTTGCCAAATGGTCTCTTATCACAGCTTGCGCGGTTCTATCATGGGCAGGCTCACCTAGGGAGAGATGCCATGATAAGATTGTTCAAAACTGATTGGTTTAACCCCAGATTTCGCCAAGCTGCAGAAGCAGTTTGCCATCGATGTGTCACTTGCCAGCAGATGAACCCAGGGAAGGGAACGGTTGTGAATGCGAGCCACATTGGCAGAGCCAGTGGCCCGTTTAGTCGAATGCAGATGGACTTCATTGAGATGCCTGTGCATGGAGGTTTGAAGTATGTGTTGGTGATTGTGTGCATTTTTAGTCACTGGATTGAGGCATACCCCACACGTAGAAATGACAGCCTTACAGTTGCAAAGCTATTGTTGAGGGAGTTAATACCACGTTTCGGATTCCCGATCTCTTTAGAATCAGATAGGGGAAGTCACTTCAATAACGAGGTGATAAAGTTACTTTGCGAAGCGCTGAACATTGAGCAAAAGCTGCATTGTAGCTATCGCCCTGAAGCCTCAGGACTGGTGGAGCAGATGAATGGTACACTGAAATCAAGAATGGCGAAAATATGTGCATCGACAAATTTGAAATGGCCTGACGCATTGCCCTTGGTGCTAATGTCAATGAGAAACACCCCTGATAGAAAGACTGGATTGTCTCCGCACGAAATTCTCATGGGCAGGGCTATGAGGCTTCCTGCAGTTCCCGCAAACGCGCTTTTGAATATTACGACGGAGAAAGGCCAAAAGTGAAAGAGAAAAGAAAAGAAGTAACTGTCGTGGTACCATCCCCGAGTGAAGAAAAAGACTTGACAAAAGTGGAAAGTACCAGCGAAGCAGAATCGAAAAGAGAAGCGAAATTGAAAAGGAAAAGGATACCGAACAGAAGATATTCCGGTCCTGAATGGGCATATGTAGTACATGACGATTGGACTGACGAGTTTGTATCTCTAAGCCTCGAGAACGAAGAAGAAGAGATACCAATAGAAAAGAAAAGTTTTATGGACTCTGTCGATTGAAAGGGTGATAAATGAGATTGCTTGCTACAATTTAACGTGATACAAACTACCAGCTGAGACATTGCTAAACCGGATGAGACTTTTGCTGAACTGATAAAAGACTGAGTTATTGCTGAATTGAGACAAATGCTGCTAACCGATAAGTGACTGGCCTCTTGAAGAAGACTGTGTGAACATTGCGCTCGTTCAGCTTTGTAACTGAATTGCTAAATAATTTTATAGGTGCTTCTAGCTCTCTGATTCTATACAGATCATGACGCAAAACAGTAGAAAGAAATATTGTAAATACGTGTGTATAGGCTTGATAATTGCATGTGTACTAATAATAATGGCAATTGTACTTGGAATGCATGGTAAGGGTGAGAATGAGAGAATTGATGCTTCTACTTTTGCTCCTGTTACTGTCACTGAACTAACCGCATTGAAAAGACTAGAATTAGATGAGAGGCTCTTGCATGATAAGAAAGAACTTTCGTATAATGTTTTCTATCGCTTGCTAACAGAATATGTTGAGACTATGGATGCGAAAGATTGTTATGTGTGTACACAGATACCGACATCAGTAAAGGAAGGGGTGACTTATCACCACATGCCTCTTACATACGGGATTACATGTAGTATAGTAATGTCTAGATTTTATGGTCAAACTAACATACAGTATTTTTACTCAAATTATGATGTTACCTTTGCCTATGTTCCTATAATAGCGCAGCTAAGCCAGATTGCTAAAGATTGGGATGCAAAAATAATGAGGGAATTTTTCGAGCCAATGCAACCTTTTGAAACGGCTCACGCTCATAGGGAAAATCTTACCTGCTCGCTCTCTGCAGTAGAAATAAGCTTTTTAGATCGCACAGATGATAGAAGGGCACAAATGAATGCGAAATTAGAAAAAGAGCTACATAAGAGAACTTCAGTAGATAATTATGATTTTGCCGCAATAAAGACACAAGGGAGAATAGCTTTAGATGCTTGGCATGTACGGAAATTTTGTATATATCGAGGTGAATCTTATTATGATAACATTTTTGTAGGAGCGAGTGAGTGTAAACATACGTTTATCTTTAAGGCCAAATGGACATTCATGATGAACGGACTTGACCCTGTCATTCCAGGTGTATATTACATTTGTGGGTATAATGCCTATTATCGTCTTCCGAAAGGATGGTGGGGGAGATGTTATTTGGGTATAGTGTTCCCAAAGTTTATCAACTGGATGACCTATCGATGATTCAAAAGACATCTGGATCCCATCGTATCCAGAAAAGAGAGACCGCAGCTGCTGTGGTAGGAGATATATTTGGAGTCTTGATTCCTTCATTGGGAGTTGTGTTGAATTCCATCAAAATAAGAAAGTTGTCTACTATAGTGGATAACATGTTGACAAAGTTTTCAGGTGCTATAATCCTGATAGATGCTGAACTTGCAGCGGAAAGAGCTATGACTCTTCAAAATAGGCTTGCTTTAGACATTCTTTTAGCAAAGGATGGCGGCGTTTGCAAAATGCTTGGTGCACGACACTGTTGTACGTATATTCCAGACAATAGTGTGAAGATTAAAACTATGCTTGCTAATCTAACAAAAGAGAGTGCATATTTGAAGGAACTGAAAGAACCAGGAGTGTGGGAGAAGGTTGGAAAAGGACTTGCTTCAGTGGGAAGTTGGCTTGGGGGGATTTGGAATGGGATATTGCTAAAAATAATAGAGGGAATTTTAATAGTTATAATTTGCGTATTTGGAATTTGGGGAATAACAAGGGGAATAATAATGATTATGGAAAGAATTAAAAGAAGGAAGGAAGAGAAAATAATGAAAAGAATGGCAGAAGAATACAAAGCGAAAACTAGGGGAATTAAAAGGAAAAGAGAACTGACAGAATTTTAATGGAATAAAATTTGTGGGCATAATTTGGTGTGATGACAAGTAGTCATCAGAGGAGGGATTGATGAAGCAGAAAATGAAGGTTTTGATTTATTTACGCTTAAACGTAGTGCTGCAATAATCATGTGTGACTTTAACCGAACTAATAAAGATTGTACGGGGACAAAATGTGCCCTCAGAGTAGTTTGCTAACATTTATACGCGTGCTTTATATAACGTGATGTATTAGAATTGCACTAATCCGACATAATCATAAACGTGTGCTACGATTTGCTTGTTTGAAATGTTTTAGCTTAGCATGACTCTAGTGCAGGCTTTGGCCTAGTTGCCTGGTCTCACGGTTTAGATGCTCGTATTTTTCCAATTTGCTATTAAACATGTATTTTTGCTTGAAGCTGTACTTTTCCACTGAGATCGTTCACATGCTTATCTTAAGGTTTCGTGCCAGCCTGGCATATTTTTCTCCTTACTCCAAGGTCGATCTGCAGGTGCGGACAATGGAAGCTCTGAAAGTGAGTTAATTGGTATAAAATGTTGCAACTTGCGTACCCATCTCCAAGGATAATGTATGCTTAAGTAAAAGCTTGAGAACTGTCGTTTTTGATTGGACAATTTGAAGTCAACCTATGAACCCTCCAATGGAAGACCCTACTGGATTTGAACTGTTGGCTATTTAAACCAGGTGCACGAGAAGAAAGTAGCTATTATCCGCCATTACAGCTATGATCCGCCATTATTGCGGTTACCAGCCATTACAGCCATTATTGGACATCCCGCTATTTTGTAGACTTTGCAGCTATTATGGCCCACTTTGCTGCGACGCCATTTTGAAAGAGACATTAATGATTCTTGCCCTACAGACTTTAACTTTGATTGGCCCCTTTGCATGAAGTAATAGTTTTACCTTGCCGCCGTGAGGCAATTGCCCCGTCCACCTTGCCCCTTTGCCCCGTCCCATGTCGATCGAAACGGTACCCATGCTGATCGAGAAACGGTACCTGTGAGACGAAGACTTCCTTGTATGCTGATCGTAATTGGTAAATATGAAAGGAAATTGTACAATTGCATTGTGTTTCTTTTAGGTAACCAACTGCTGATTTTTGATAAGAGCCCTAGCTAGGAGTTTTCTAAATTAATGTTGCTAAATTGTTTTCGCATGAAGCCCCACATGCCGATGTTAATTTGTGGTTAGATGAGGATTCCTTTTTGTTGCACGATGCAGTTTGAGACCTTGTTATGCTGACTAAATGTATGCAATTAGTTCATTACAGATTATCATATTAGTGATTTGCATTGCTATTATCGAGTGCCTTGTTATTCAAATGCTACATAGATTGCACTTGTTTCGCCGCTATGGACAGCTATTAATGTTCATTTATGTTTATCATTTGGTGTTGAGACACATCTATATTGTGCTAGCTTTGTTAATATAGGGAAATAAATTCACCAACTTTGAATAAACTGGTGTGGGTATTCCTGACTGAAAGGTCAGGGTTCGCCGAAATGTATTCTGGATTAATTGTTAAGTGTTATGTTGATCAGGGTATTGCTTATGTTCGTTATTGATTATTGATTTGATTAAAGTGACCGATTAAGAGTACGGAGAGTCCCACTTAGCCAAAAGATTCATCGGCCTAAAGAGCGTCCGAATACAGGTAAATTATTAATACGGAACGCTCTATCACACTTTACTAGAGACTTGCATGTAAATTAAATGTGCCAATTGGATGTAAGCCAATTTTACCATATTTAAAGGAGAGATCATAACCACTTTAGTAGTGGTAAAGTGCACAGAGTCCTAAAAGCCAACAAAAATGTGTTCTGGAAACAGGAGGGGTGTAGGTAAGGCCAGGTCCAACAATCAGCAATTCAGAATTAAAGGGTGTGTCTTGAACTGGTTTAAATCCTTCCTATCCATCCTCCCAAGCCATAAAGATTAACAACATCTCCAAACCCACTCTCCTATTGTGTGGTGTCCAATATTGCTCCAGCCCGACTCCCAACCTCTTTAACCTTTGCATGAGCCTCTCTGAGAAATCTGCAATGATACTGGGGTATATAGTGCTTAATTTGGGCTGTAATTGCAGGTGGGGCCCCCCAGCAATATTTTTTTGGGCCCTGGCACTTACTTTCTCTCCTCAGACTTTGAGACAGTGCAAGAAAGAGAAAAAACACAAAAGGTGACAAGGAGGCTGGCTGGACAGAAATACAGTGGCAAAGAACGAAAGCAGGGATGAAAAAGAATCCAAAAGAGTGAAGTAAACAGTCAGGTAGTTTCTGGTGGGGGATGAAAGAGGCATGAGGTGGAATCAAGACTATGCAGCCTTGCCATTCGGCACCTTCACATTCAATAGCACAGACCGTGGGCTTCTGAGCAAAACTCTAGGCACTGGAACCTATTCTTTTACAAATTAAGCACTGGGGTGTACAGCCACCAATTTGCATATTACACCCAAATCTATCGCATAATGTCCTCGGTTCAAGACTAAGACTCTGCAACCTATCCTCCTCAGCATACAAGCCTGGATGTGGGAGCACTTTCTCACTTTAAAAGCACAAAAAACATACTTTATGCTGTTCTCTCCCAGACTCAACAAGTTCTTAATTACATATTTGATAAAAAGATCTTAACATCCGCAACTGCCCCCACCTCCATCTCTGTCCTAGTGCGTCCTTGCTTGGAATACACTGGACTCCACCTTATACATAACCCCACACATAAAAAACTCTTAAAATCTGACATCTACCTGTAGTCCTTGAAAAAGATCAATCAGATTTTGTCTCCTCCTCTTCTAAAATCAGCAATTCAAGCTCACACTTTCAAGAATGGACTGTTGCAACGCTGTACTGCTGAGAATTCAATAATGTGCCAATATTCCCGTAAAACCGGTGCTGCGCGCATGCATAGATAAATAAAGTGAATACTTCCTCCTTTCACTACACCACCATTAACTCCACACCCGTCTTTTTTAACCAGCTCCATAAGTTATGAGTTAGAATCCTGGCCCCTTGAAAGACATCTACAGCATTCTACAAAAACATGTTCTGAATGATGTTGCAATCTGTGTCTACAAATCGTAATGTTATTTCTGTCTCCCAGACAATTTGGGCTTTTGTAGAGTATCTGCATGGGTGGAGTTGTGCCCATCACCAATAACCTGGTGGTGATGAAGCAGAAAATGAAGGTTTTGATTTATTAACGCATAAACGTAGTGCTGACATAATCGTGTGTGACATTAACCGAATTAATGAAGATTGTACGGGGACAAAATGTGCCCTCAGAGTAGTTTGCCATCATTTATATGCGTGCTTTATATAACGTGGTGTATTAGAATTGCACTAATCCGACATAATCATAAACGTGTGCTACGATTTGCTTATTTGAAATGCCTTAGCTTAGCATTACTTTAGCGGAGGTTTTGGCCTAGCTGCCTGGTCTCACGGTTTAGATGTTCGTATTTTTCCACTGTGCTATTAAACGTGTATTTCTGCTTGAAGCTGTACTTTTCCACAGAGACTGTTCACATGCTTATCTTACAGTTGGTGCCAGCATGGCATATTTTCTCTTTAATTCAAGGTCGGCTTGCAGGTGCGGACAATGGAGGCTCTGAGAGTAAGCTAATCGAGAGACAATGTTGCAACTTGCGTACCCATCTCCAAGGATAATGTATGCTTAAGTAAAAGCTTGAGAACTGTCGTTTTTGATTGGTCAATTTGAAGCTAACCTATGAACCCACCAATGGAGACCCTACTGGACTTGAACTATTGTCTATAAAACCCAGGTGCACGAGAGGAAAGCTCTCTCTCTATCTTCGGACATCCCGCCATTTTGACTTCGTAGCTACTATGACCCACTTTGCTGCGACGCCATTTTGAGAGACTTTGATGCTTTCTCTAATCGAAGAGAAAGAGACTTTAATGATTCTTGCCCTAGAGACTTTAACTTCGATTTGCCCTTTGCATGAAGTAGTATTCCTATCTTGCCGCCGTGAGGCAATTGCCCCATTCACCCCTGTCCCTTTGTCCCGTTCTATGCTGACCGAGAAACGGTACCTGTGAGACGAAGACTTCATTGATTGCTGATTGGAATTGGTAATTATGAAAGGAAATTGTAAAATTGCATTGTGTTTCTTTTAGGTAACCAACTGCTGATTTTGATAAGGGCCCTAGCTAGGAGTTTTCTAAATTGATGTTGTCAAATTGTTTTTGCATGAAGTCCCACATGCTGATGCTAATTTGAGGTTAGACGAGGATTCCATATGTCGCACGATGCAATTTGAGATTTTGTTATGCTGACTAAATGTACGCAATTAGCCCATTGCAGATTATCGTATTAGTGCTTTGCATTGCCACTATTGAATGCCTTGTGATTCAAATGCTACATAGATTACACTTGTTTCGACGATATGGACAGCTATTAATGTTCATTTATGTTTATCATTTGGTGTTGAGACACATTTATATCGTGCTTGCTTTGTTAATATAGGGAAATAAATTCATTAACTTTGCAATAAACTGGTGTGGTTATTCCTGGCTGAAAGGTCAGGGTTCGCCGAAATGTATTCTGGATTAATTGTTAAGTGTTATGTTGTTCAAGGTGTTGCTTATGTTCGTTATTGAGTAACGATATAAAGTGAGTGATCGATTAATAGTACAGAGAGTTCCCACATAGTCAAAAGATTCATCGACCTAAAGAGCGTCCGAACGCAGGTAAATTGTTACCACGTTCCGCTCTATCAGTAGATGGTAGCAGAGGACGGTTCCGTCTTTTGGGACCCTGTACCATTAGAGTACATGGTGTTGAATTAACGGTTACGCATTTTGAGGCCTCATTCGAGAAGTTGAATTAGATTTTCTTGGATGAAAATAATTGACAAGATGATGATGGGCTAGGTCCACTGCGACTTTCCCGGGATCTCGGAGCTTGCGAATGGAGAGAAAGGAGATGTGGAAACAGCATTGGCAGTACTAGTGATGGTATGAGTGAAGTTAGGGTTTTGCGCTTGCACAGCTTATTGCCGCAGGGTGTGTGAAAAGGTTGCGAGGATTTTCTTTTAAGGATAGCGGAGGTGCGACTCCGAGGGTAGAAGTAGAGAAGTCGTCGAACTTCATAGAGTTAGCGGAGGTGCGGCTCCGAGTGTGAGAGTAGGGAAGTCGTCGAACTTCATGTGCGTCTGGCGCTTTGTGCATAAAAAGGTCCACGTGGTTGTTGTTGTTGAGGCGGGCCCTGCGAGGTCAAGAGACTCCGGAGTATGTTGATCCATGTTGTGGTCTGGGCGGTTTAGTAGGTTGATCGGGCGTGGTCAACAAGTGGGTACGTGTGTTAGGGAGTGAAAGAAACTTCGACTTCGGGCTTTGACAAGATTCTAAGTGCACTAGAACAGATCATTGACAAGTTGAGAGTAAGTCTGCGGGTCAGATTTGCTTGCGAATGTGGGGATTGAGAAAGACCGAATAGCGGCCGAGGCTGGTGAAAGAGATCGAATAGTGGCCGAGGTTAGTGAAAAGTCCCTAAGGTCCTGAAGCGATTATGTTACCCTTCCTGTAGTAAACCGACAGATCTGTTTTAGTTTTTGGTAGCTCGCGATACATGCAAAAAGTTGTTACGGGAGGAACTGAGTGAAGGAGGACTAGCCGTGAGGCTTTGTCAGCCGCAGTGTGTGTGAGTGTGACGTCACTAAGAGCCGCGCTGGGATAGGTTGGTTGGAGAGAAGGGTCGCGCACGGATTGGACGCAGTCCGTGGCACTCGATTGGAAGGGGAAAGGCAGGTGAAGAGTATTCCGGGAATTAAAGTCACCTATTGATTACAAATCTTGTAGAATAACAGTGATCTATTGATTATAAACTTTGTGAATTAAAAGACGAGAAAATGAAATTCCTTAAAGCATTTAGGAGTGCGATGAAGGGGGAGACTTACATTAAAGCGAGCGTAGGAGAGGAAACGCCGCCCGAGGGTACACCAGCTTACATTGTAATGGAGGAAAAAGGGGTAGCTCTGTGTCTTTGGCTAAAGCAATGGCACAAGTGGACAGAGAAACATGGGAGCGTAGCATTCCCGATACATGGGACATTCAATATAAGGGTCCTAGAGAATTTGAGATTTACGATGTATGACATGAAAGTACCTCCAAGGCCAGCACAGTTTGAGGCCCTAGCAATATGGGAACTCATGGCTAGGCAGCAACAGAAAAACAAGTTTGAAACAAGGATGAGGAAGGTAGAAAAGACACTAGCGGATGCTAGGTGGGATAATGCGCAGAAGGTGTGGAGGTCAGATGTATTGCAGGGAATAAAATTGTTCCCCGCAATTACTAAGGATGAAGAGGAGACAGGTAAGAAAGCTACCTGTAAGACAGACAGGAAGTGTTCCAAGGACAGAGAGGACGAGGAAAAGTTGAGAAAAGAAGAGGAGTTAGAGGATGAGGAATTGATAATGGAGTTGTTGAACGACCGTCCACCACCTTATGCAGAGAATGGACAAGGTCCAAGTACCAGTTCTGCCCCTCCGGCATCGGTACAGAACAGTGAAACGCAGAATACAGGAGTACCATCGGGATCTAAGGATCCGAGCTTACTGCTCACCCCACAGATACCGCAGGTCAGGAGAATGTATCCAGATGTGCCCATGTTGAAACCAGCAGAACATTATCAGCCGCAGATGCCAGGGTACTACAGCAGTGATAACAGTGGAGGAATGATTCTAGATCCAACCGTAAGGGGCGTACAGAATGGTTACAACCCAACAATGGCACAAGCTGAATCAACTCAGTTTATGATGCCTCAAAAGCAGATGCAGGGAGGAAATGTTCATGCTCAAATGACGGGGAGTCAGATGGGCATGCCGGCAATGATGGCCCATAATATGGGGATGAACATGCCTCAGAATATGGGAAATGGACAGAATCCAGATGCAATATCACTGCCCATTACTGTAGGTCCAGTGGTACCTTTGTATAGTCAGCCTAACTTAGGTATGAGCAGTCAGGGACAAATGCTGCAGAATGGGACAGGAAGAAGGTGCATAGAAAATACTCCAGGGATAACTCCGATAGCGGCTCAGCCTACTGGACCCGGATCCTTGATGGAGTTTAGTCCCGTATGCACTCAGTCAACACTGGTAAGGTCGAGCCCCCCACTGATAATACCTTTAACATCGAATACTGAAAAGTTGCCACAACCATCGATGGCAGTCGATGTGAATGCTACACTGATGGGGGTAAATGCGCAACAGCTGACACAATGGTTCAACAGTTTAAATTCCACACAAAGTTCAGACAGTGGGAAAGGAGACGATTACTTGAGCAGGATGAGACTGAACATGGAAGCACAAGAATTGGTGGAAGGGAATATGGGTGTGAACAGGTTAGAATCCTACACGGAAGAGGAATTGAGGTATCTATGTCCAAAGATCACGAAAGAGGTAAACAAGGTACATAAAAGTTTGCAGGAAGTAGCAGACAGGAACGGGATTGACATAGGCAAGACGAAACACTTGAGCAGGAGCTATAGGTTGGATTTTGGGACCACAGATTTTGAACACATGAGATCAGCAGGCATGAAGGCACACCTTAGAGAATTGTTGCACAGTGCCCAAGTGTGGAGGTGCTTAGACAAGTGGGAAAGCAGATGGGTAAAGAGGAAGGATAAGAGGAGGGACAGTGCCACAGAGCACAATGAGAAAAGACCACAGAGTAGTGATACAGTAACTATGTTACCAATGAGGGAGACAGCAGGGGGAAAATTAGTACATGTACCATGGCACAGGAGCGATATTCAGTCTTTTACGAATGATTTTCCCAAACTGAGAGAGAAGCCGATTGAATGGTATCAACAGACTGATAGGTTTGTGAAGCTTGCAAAATGTCTCTGGGAAGACCTGAACACTCTATTCGAGATTGTGGTTCCGGCAGATTTGTGGGAGGATTGCAAAAGAGCTGTAGGTTGGCTGACAAGTGAACCAGAGAGAGACAGAGAGACGGGTGCACCATCACCTATGGTGATGTGTCTGTACTATAAGGTGATTGAGCATCTGAAGACGAAGGTTGCCGCGAAAAATGTGGATTGGCAGAAAATTGATCGAACTGCCCAAGAGGTTAAAGAATCAATTCATAGTTACTATGAGAGGTTGTTGAAGGCGTTCAAGAATTACAGTGGCACGGAAGCAATCGAGGCGAAAGATATGCTTCATTTTGTGTTCAGATTTGTGGAAGGGCTGAGACCAGAGATAAGTCAGATGATAAAGTCGCATTTGATCTGCTGGCAGTCGAAACCGATTGATGAAGTCTTGACTTATGCGAAATACATTAGCGATGAAATTGAGGTGAAACAGAAAAAGCTGAAAGAGAAGGTGATGATGATGCAGCTTAAGGCGGCTCAGACAGGCTTGCAAGGTTTGCAAGGGCTGCAAGGGTTGCCAGGGATGCAAGGGTTCCAACAGCAGGTACCGCAACAGCAGCCGCAGTTGCAGGGAGGCATGGTGTTTCAGCAACAGCAGCCGCAGTTGCAAGGAAACATGGCGTTTCAGCCACAGGGCAGAGGCAGAGGTAGAGGAGGTTTTGTGAATAATGGTCCGGATTTGAACACTGTTGTGACAGGTGTGCAGGCAATGAAGAAAGTGATGCCGTGTCACGCGTGCGGAAACGTAGGTCACTGGAAACGCGAGTGTCCGATGGTGGTGCAGGAAGGTGCAGGTGCAGGTGTAGGTGTTGGTCAGCAAAACAATGATGTCAATGCATTTCAGACAATGAGAGGACCGAAAATGAGAGGTCCAAACCCAAATTTTCAGACCATAAATCAATTGCAGGGATTACAACCTATGCAGCCGCAGCAGATGCAGATGCCCCGTGTGCAGATGACTCAAATGCAGCCGATGCAACAGCAGTTACCTATGGTACCTAATCAGCAAATGCAAATACCTTTGGCACCAATGAGTCAGCAGCAAGTGATGGTTCCTCCACAGGTAACGGGTCAGGTAATGAGCACAAACGGCACAGTACAACAGTTCCCGTTACACAGTGAGAGTGGAATAAACAATGTATGGGAGAGTGAAAGCTCGGAAGAGGAAGGAGATTGTGTGCTTGCGGCATCCCTAGAAGTTGATCAAAGGGGTCCGTACGTAGAAGGAAGAGTAATGGGTCATCGCGTCTCATTCCTGGTTGACACGGGAGCCACACGTTCAACTGTTAAGAGCAGTGAAGTACCAAATTTGCCACTCTCAGGGAGGACAGTTCAAGTGGTGGGAGTAGCAAACAGGCATCTGACGAACCCAATAACAGATCCGATACCAGTCAACATTGGTAACTATCAAGGGGTACATCAGTTTGTGGTATGTGACTCAAGCCCGATAGCACTGTTAGGAAGAGACCTATTGTGCAAATTGGGTTGTTCGATAATGTGTTCGAGCGAGGGAATAACAATACAGACGAGCAGTGATGGGGAAGAAGAGGACAGTGTAGAGAGTGATGAGATAGAAACAGTTGACGAAGAGTATCCTCTGATTTGTCTTTTACCAATGATAACTGAAGAAGATATCCCAGCAGAACTACGGGAAACAGTCGGAAAGAAAGTGTGGGACATGACAGGGAAAGAGGTGGGATTGATGAAAGGAGTAGAACCAGTAAAAGTGATGATAAAGCCCAATGCGATCTTTCCCCAGACCCCACAATACCACATGCCACAAGATACCCTCATGAAAGTTGCCCAACTTATTGACGAATTCGTGAAGCAGGGAGTACTGAAAGAAGTATTAAGCAGCCCATGTAATTCACCGATAATGGGACTAATAAAGCCAAGTGGGAAAGTCCGACTTGTACAGGATTTGAGGAAAATAAATGACATCATAATCAAGTGCTGCCCTGTTGTACCAAATCCGGCTGTGATAATGTTTCAGATCCCTTGTGAAGCTGAGTGGTTCTCAGTCATCGATTTGTCACAAGCATTCTTTTCTGTGCCTCTTCATGAGGACAGCCAATTCCTCTTTTGTTTCAAATTCCTAGACAGAGTATACAGTTGGTGTCGAATTCCTCAAGGGTTCTCTGAGTCACCGTCGATATTCAATCAAGTCCTAAAGAAAGATTTGGAAGAGTTAGAGTTGCCATTCGAGTCAACCCTAGTACAGTACATTGATGACTTACTGGTTGCATCAAAGACAGAAAGTGGCTGCACAGCCGATACCATTGCTCTGTTGAACCATTTGGGAGAGAATGGACATAAAGTGTCTCCTTCCAAACTGCAGTTCTGTCAGAAGAAAGTGAAATACTTGGGTCACCAGATAGAGAAAGGGTCACGGAAAATAATGAAGGAAAGAATTACCAGTGTACTTCAAATGAGTCCACCAAAGACAAGGAAGGAGGTGAGGAAGTTTTTGGGAATGGTGGGATACTGTCGCCAGTGGATTCCCAACTTCTCGTCTCTAGCAAAGCCTTTACTGAAATTGACCCAGAAGGATGCCTTGGATCAGATTGAACTGAAAAGGGATGAGATGGATGCTTTTGTTGAATTAAAGGAGTGCATGTGTAGGGCTCCAGCTTTAGGTATGCCTGATTACACGAAGCCTTTCACATTGTTTTGTCATGAACGTGATGCATGTTCTTTGTCTGTCTTGACTCAAGCCCATGGTGGCGTAAACAGACCAGTAGCGTATTTTTCAGCTACTCTGGATCCGGTTGCAGCAGCACTCCCAGGGTGTTTGCGCGCCGTAGCAGCAGTTGGTATCAGCCTCACTCAGAGTGAAGGAATAGTGATGGGACACCCAGTAACAGTCATGGTCCCTCACTCAGTTGAGATACTTTTGACCCGCTCCCGAACGCAGCACATGACTGGAGCAAGACTCACAAGGTATGAAACGACTATTCTGGGCTCACCGAATGTGCAGCTGAAAAGGTGCACCACGTTGAACCCAGCTACCTTGCTTCCTGGAGAACATGCTGAAATTGAGAACGCTGAAGACGTCGAGCATGACTGCCTTCAGGTGACTGAATTTTGCACAAAACCCCGACCAGACATCAAGGATACCAAACTTGATGAAAATGACCAAATTCTTTTTGTTGATGGTTCATGTCTAAGAGATGGGGTGGGAATTTTGAAAGCAGGATATGCTGTATGTACTGTGACAGGGGTCTTGGAAGCGGGATGGCTCCAAGGAGTCTATTCTGCACAAGTAGCAGAACTTGTAGCCCTTACTAGAGCATGTCAATTGTCTGCATTGATGAAAGTCACCATTTACACTGATAGCCAATACGGGTTTGGGATTGTGCATGACTTTGGACAACTGTGGTCACAGAGAGGTTTCCTGACTTCTTCAGGATCCCCAGTGAAAAATGGGGAGAGAATAAGGGAGTTGTTACATGCCATTCAAGTGCCAGCTGAAGTTGCAGTGGTAAAGTGCAGTGCTCACACGAAAGGTCAGGATTATGTGTCTCTGGGAAATGCCTATGCAGATCAAGTCGCAAGATTTTGCGCTTTGAACTGTATATTGCTAAGGGATGATTGGAATACAATAAGTGAACCAGAACTCGAACCAGCTGAAGCATTTGCCTTGAAGGTCGTAGATACAATAGAAGAACTAAAAGCACTACAAAGTAATGTCAGGGAGGATGAAAGAGATTCTTGGATTAAATCACAATGTATAAAGAGACAAGACGAGCTATGGGTTTCACATGAGGGAAAATTTGTTCTGCCAAATGGTCTCTTATCACAGCTTGCGCGGTTCTATCATGGGCAAGCTCACCTAGGGAGAGATGCCATGATAAGATTGTTCAAAACTGATTGGTTTAACCCCAGATTTCGTCAAGCTGCAGAAGCAGTTTGCCATCGATGTGTCACTTGCCAACAGATGAACCCAGGAAAGGGAACAGTTGTGAACGCGAGCCACATTGGTAGGGCAAGCGGTCCTTTTAGCCGAATGCAGATGGACTTCATTGAGATGCCTGTGCATGGAGGTCTGAAATATGTGTTGGTGATTGTGTGCATTTTTAGTCATTGGATTGAGGCATACCCCACACGTAGAAATGACAGCCTTACAGTTGCCAAGCTATTGTTGAGGGAGTTGATACCACGTTTTGGATTCCCGATCTCTTTAGAATCAGATAGGGGAAGTCACTTCAACAATGAGGTAATGAAGTTACTTTGCGAAGCACTGAACATTGAGCAAAAGCTGCACTGTAGCTATCGCCCTGAAGCATCAGGACTGGTGGAGCAGATGAATGGTACGCTGAAATCGAGAATGGCAAAAATATGTGCATCGACAAATTTGAAATGGCCTGACGCATTGCCCTTAGTGCTAATGTCAATGAGAAACACTCCGGATAGAAAAACTGGATTGTCTCCGCACGAAATTCTCATGGGCAGGGCTATGAGACTTCCTGCAGTTCCCGCAAACATGCTTTTGAATATTACAGATGATATGGTGTTAGACTACTGCAAAGGTCTGGCTGACGTGGTTCGCTCTTTCTCTCACCAGGTGGAGGCGACCACCTTGCCACCGATCCAAGGTCCAGGACACGCACTGAAAGCAGGTGACTGGGTCGTGATAAAGAAGCACGTGAGGAAGTCGTGTCTGGAACCCCGTTGGAAAGGCCCTTTCCAAGTGTCCTGACAACAACTACTGCTGTGAAATGCGCGGGGGTTCCCAACTGGATTCACGCCAGTCATACAAAGAAGGTGCTGTGTCCCACAGATGAGGAAGTTGAAGCGCTGAAACTACCAGTGCCTGATAAAACGGTGCCGAGTGCTGAGACAGAACAAAAGCGAACTGAAAGCGAACAAGCAACAGCAGAAGAAAAGGAGATATTATTGGAGAACGAAGAGTCCGACTCGCTTGGGGAAGACCAAGGAGAAAGTTCAGACAGCGACGAAGAAGCTGCAGGTGACAAAGAGCCTGAAGCCGCTGAGGGTAGCAAAAAGCCTGAAGCAGCTGAAGGTGACAAGGAACCTGAAGCAGCTGAAAGTGATACAGAGCCTGAAGAAAGTAACGGCGACGAAGGGCTCGAAGAGAGTGAGAAGGCAGGAGAGCCTGAGCAGAAGGGGGCTTTCCCAGAAACAGACGATACAGAAAAAGAGAAGGAAAACGTGACTGATTCCCCTGAAGGTGGGGACAAAAAAGAGCAGAACGAAAAAGCTCGAACCTCTACAGAGAAGATCGCAGGTCCATCAAATGGACACGGTGCAAAAAGAAGATTAAGTATCTCACCGATAAAAGAAAAGGGTAAAGAAGGTTTGAACGAAGGAGGAAGGCCGAAAGTGAAAGAGAAAAGAAAGGAAGTGACCGTCGTGGAACAATCGTCAAGTGAAGAAAAAGACTTGGCGAAGGAGGAGAGTGCCAGCGAAGCAGAATCAAAGAGAGAAGCAAAATTGAAAAGGAAAAGGATACCAAACAAGAGGTATTCCGGTCCTGAATGGGCATATGCAGTCAATGATGATTGGACTGATGAGTTTGTATCTCTAAGCATCGAGAACGAAGAAGAAGAAGAGATACCAATAGAAAAGAAAAGTTTCATAGACTCTGTTGATTGAAACGGTAGTAAATGGCATTGCTTGCTGCAATCTAACGTGAGACAAACAACCAGCTGAGACATTGCTAAACCGAATTGAGACAAATGCTGCTAACCGATAAGTGACTGGCCTTTTGAAGAAGACGGTGTGAACATTGTGCTAGTTCAAGCTTTGTAACTGAATTGCTAAGTAGTTTCATTTATAGGTGCTTCTAGCTCTCTGATTCTATACAGATCATGCCTGGGTACGCTATGCAAAACAATAGAAAGAAGTATTGTAAATACGTGTGTATAGGCTTGGTACTAACATGTGTACTAATAATAATGGCAATTGTGTTTGGAATGCATGGAAAGGGTGAGAATGAGACTATTGCTGCTTCTACTATTGTTCCTGTTACTGTCACTGAACTAACACCATTGAAAAGGCTAGCAATGGATGAGAGGCTCTTGCATGATAAGAAGGAGCTTTCGTATAACGTTTTCTATCGCTTGCTAACAGAGTATGTTGAGACTATGGATGCGAAAGATTGTTATGTGTGTACCCAGATACCGACATCAGTAAAGGAAGGGGTGACTTATCACCACATGCCTCTTACATATGGGATTACATGTAGTATAGTAATGTCTAGGTTTTATGGTCAATCTAACATACAGTATTTTTTCTCAAATTATGATGTTACCTTTGCTTATGTTCCTATAATAGCACAGCTGAGCGAGACTGCAAAATATTGGGATTACAAAATCATGAGGGACTTTTTCGAGCCAATGCAACCTTTTGAAACGGCTCATGCTCATAGGGAGAACCTTACTTGCTCCGTCTCTGCTGTAGAAATAAGCTTTTTAGATCGCACAGATGATAGAAGGGCTCAAATGAAGGCGAAATTAGAAAAAGAACTGCATAAGAGGACTTCAGTAGATAATTATGACTTTGCTGCTATAAAGACACAAGGAAAAATTGCTTTAGATGCTTGGCATGTAGGGAAATTTTGTATATATCGAGGTGAATCTTACTATGATAATATTTTTGTAGGAGCGAGTGAATGCAAACATACGTTTATTTTTAAGGCCAAATGGACATTCATGATGGACGGACTTGACCCTGTCATTCCAGGGGTGTATTATATTTGTGGGCATAATGCCTATTATCGTCTTCCAAAGGGATGGTGGGGAAGATGTTATTTGGGTATAGTGTTTCCAAAGGTTTATCAACTGGATGACATATCGATGATTGAAAAGACACCTGGATCCCATCGTATCCAGAAAAGAGAGACCGCAGCTGCTGTGGTAGGTGATATATTTGGAGCCATGATTCCTTCATTGGGAGTTGTGCTGAATTCCATCAAAATAAGAAAGTTGTCTACTATAGTGGATAACATGTTGACAAAATTTTCAGGTGCTATAATCCTGATGGATGCTGAACTTGCAGCGGAAAGAGCTATGACTCTTCAAAATAGGCTTGCTTTAGACATTCTTTTAGCAAAGGATGGAGGCGTTTGCAAAATGATTGGTGCACGTCACTGCTGCACCTATATACCTGATAATAGTGTGAAAATTAAAACTATGCTTGCTAATCTAACCAAAGAAAGTGCAGATTTGAAAGAACTGAAAGAACCAGGAGTGTGGGAAAAGGTTGGAAAGGGACTTGCTTCAGTGGGACATTGGATTGGAGGAATTTGGAATGGAATATTATTGAAAATAATAGAAGGAATATTAATAGTGATAATTTGTGTATTTGGAATTTGGGGAATAAAAAGGGGAATAATAATGATTATGGAAAGAATTAAAAGAAGAAAGGAGGAGAAAATTATGAAAAGAATGGCAGAAGAATACAAAGCGCAAACTAGGGGAACTAAAAGGAAAAGGGAGCTGACAGAATTTTAATGGGATAAAATTTGTGGGCTAAATTTGTATGATGACAAGTAGTCATCAGAGGAGGGATTGATGAAGCAGAAAATGAAGGTTTTGATTTATTAACGCATAAACGTAGTGCTGACATAATCGTGTGTGACATTAACCGAATTAATGAAGATTGTACGGGGACAAAATGTGCCCTCAGAGTAGTTTGCCATCATTTATATGCGTGCTTTATATAACGTGGTGTATTAGAATTGCACTAATCCGACATAATCATAAACGTGTGCTACGATTTGCTTATTTGAAATGCCTTAGCTTAGCATTACTTTAGCGGAGGCTTTGGCCTAGCTGCCTGGTCTCACGGTTTAGATGTTCGTATTTTTCCACTGTGCTATTAAACGTGTATTTCTGCTTGAAGCTGTACTTTTCCACAGAGACTGTTCACATGCTTATCTTACAGTTGGTGCCAGCATGGCATATTTTCTCTTTAATTCAAGGTCGGCTTGCAGGTGCGGACAATGGAGGCTCTGAGAGTAAGCTAATCGAGAGACAATGTTGCAACTTGCGTACCCATCTCCAAGGATAATGTATGCTTAAGTAAAAGCTTGAGAACTGTCGTTTTTGATTGGTCAATTTGAAGCTAACCTATGAACCCACCAATGGAGACCCTACTGGACTTGAACTATTGTCTATAAAACCCAGGTGCACGAGAGGAAAGCTCTCTCTCTATCTTCGGACATCCCGCCATTTTGACTTCGTAGCTACTATGACCCACTTTGCTGCGACGCCATTTTGAGAGACTTTGATGCTTTCTCTAATCGAAGAGAAAGAGACTTTAATGATTCTTGCCCTAGAGACTTTAACTTCGATTTGCCCTTTGCATGAAGTAGTATTCCTATCTTGCCGCCGTGAGGCAATTGCCCCATTCACCCCTGTCCCTTTGTCCCGTTCTATGCTGACCGAGAAACGGTACCTGTGAGACGAAGACTTCATTGATTGCTGATTGGATTTGGTAATTATGAAAGGAAATTGTAAAATTGCATTGTGTTTCTTTTAGGTAACCAACTGCTGATTTTGATAAGGGCCCTAGCTAGGAGTTTTCTAAATTGATGTTGTCAAATTGTTTTTGCATGAAGTCCCACATGCTGATGCTAATTTGAGGTTAGACGAGGATTCCATATGTCGCACGATGCAATTTGAGATCTTGTTATGCTGACTAAATGTACGCAATTAGCCCATTGCAGATTATCGTATTAGTGCTTTGCATTGCCACTATTGAATGCCTTGTGATTCAAATGCTACATAGATTACACTTGTTTCGACGATATGGACAGCTATTAATGTTCATTTATGTTTATCATTTGGTGTTGAGACACATTTATATCGTGCTAGCTTTGTTAATATAGGGAAATAAATTCATTAACTTTGCAATAAACTGGTGTGGTTATTCCTGGCTGAAAGGTCAGGGTTCGCCGAAATGTATTCTGGATTAATTGTTAAGTGTTATGTTGTTCAAGGTGTTGCTTATGTTCGTTATTGAGTAACGATATAAAGTGAGTGATCGATTAATAGTACAGAGAGTTCCCACATAGTCAAAAGATTCATCGACCTAAAGAGCGTCCGAACGCAGGTAAATTGTTACCACGTTCCGCTCTATCAGTGGTTACACTCTGAGGGATTTAGAAGGAAGTTCGAGAGAGCAAGCCAGCAAGCCTCCTGGCCCCTGAATTTCCGGTAAGGCTCCACAGCAGGACAGGAAACACGATGCAGCCCTTCAATGGACAGGACCCATTTATTAGCTGAAACGTCCCCAGTGTGTGTCAGGCATGGAATTCGACATCTGGTAACAGATAGGCTTATAAAACAAGACCACATTTCTGTTTTAATAAAATTTTTACATAATTCTCCAAAGGACGAGCTCCACCTAGGAAATGGACGCAGAGAGGCTAGGCTTCGGGGATAGACATATAGCCGATTGTGCATGAACAGTGTAGTTGGTAGCTGTCATTCTTAGTAGGCCAGTAGCAACAAAGGGTGTAAGTAGTGGTTTCTTCAATATGTTGAACTCTCTCGCTGTTTGATGGTGGATGCTGAAAACTGCAAAATGATGTGCAAAAATAGTAGTGATTCATTGATTCGTGCATAATATGTTTCTTCTGAAGTACATTCTTCTGTGCCATGTTCAGATTTCCAGACGATCTGGGCTTGTTGTTAGACTGACTCAAGAGAACAGACATATATTATTGAAGGCTGTTGCAAAGGCTGAAAGCAGTGGAAGGGTACCTCACCACAGGAGTCCGTGTGCAGGTTTGATTTATAACGTGACAGACTACATCTGTGCCCATTAATGTCACAACTTCAGTCTTTGCCTCACAGCTTTATGTCACCGACCTCCACGTAGCTTAAGAAATGTATCCTTGTGTCACAAGCTGTCAAAGATGCTGTCCTGTGGTACTTGACTACATTGAGTCTCTCAAATACAATTCCTCTAAACTTGTCTCTGCAACCATCCATCACTACCTATCCCGTAGGAATGAAGTTTGGTAACAATGAACACTGAAAGTCCAAGATTATTGGTCTTTCTAGGAGAAAAATATGTTCTTCAGATGGAAAGAATCTGAGGGAATGTTTTTGAAGTTTCATTCTTCCATAAGATGATCCAGCTAGCCAGTTCATGTCAAGTCAGACAATAGGGTAAGGAGAGCTTGTAGCAAAAGACCAGGAAGGGAAGAGGTTAAATCATTTGGCAATATTGTCTAGTCCCCTGGGACTATAGACTGTGGTAATCTTTCCTACCTGTCAGTGACACATATCAATAGTTCGTAGAGCACGCATGTTAAGTAGGTTATTTTCAGGCTCTTCATACCTGCTTCTGTGTTCAGAACTATTTCATAAACTGTGCTGCAGGTTTCAAACTCATATTCTAAATCTCTTGCTTCCCAGAAAAATGTCTTATTGCTCTAGTTTTGGTTTGCTACATTTTCAGAAACATTAATCTTGAGGCTATGTACTCTTTCACTTCTTGACCAGATGTCTTTATCCCACCTCTGAGTTTTTGAATCTGATGAAAGTTAGGCCAGCGAGAGTGGACCTGGTATTAGAGGATTCATTTTGACAGTGGAAGGAATGGTTTTCTCTTCTGCATCTGGCAACAGTGGATCCAGTACAGAGGATACATACCTTTTCACCTGTGGTGAAATAAGATGGTCACCAGACATCCAGAAACTGAATCTATTGGTATGGAGGTTGAGAGGAAAGGTCTTCATTGCAAAAGTTTACCTTCAGATTTAGTTTAAGATTTATAGTAATCTCAGTGTTCTTCCTCCTCTCCATTGTTCTACTTTGATCTCTCTGGTTGCTCGCTATATTGAAGATCAGGGACCTTGGGAGTGGCTTGTGACATAACTCTTTAGTTGTAAATGTATTGTAGTGCTTTACTATATTAGTCAGTAACTTTATAAAACTAGTGTTGGAGCCTTGCTGACAACTTTTATTCGAAACTACTGATGATCTAAATATTTTTGGCAATGCTAATTTTCTAGTCCCCATTACTTTTTGTTTACAGCATTAGATACCCTATTTTTCGCAGAACACATTTTAGGTCTGGCATTAGGCACGACTTTTTGATTTTACTAAAATTATATGTTTAATATACTGACTTCAAGGGGGTTTCAGCCACCTCTCTTCATCAGTTTGCTGTTGTGTCATTCACATTTTACTGAAAATGTGATATTCCATACCAAGCTGATGAAAAGGGCTGAGGCATTATCTTGGCTAGCACCAGTGGCGGCCGTCAGCTTTAGGAGGGAGGGGGGCGGCGGGAAGCACACACACACTCATTCTTACACGCACGCATGCACGCACATCCATTAACAACACTCATAACATTCAAACATGCACACACGCACCAAACATTCATTTTAAAACAGCACACACACGCATGCACGCACATCCATAAACAATGCTCATAACATTCAAACATGCACGCACGCACCAAACATTCATTTTAAAGGATCACACACTCACTCTTTCATACACACATGCATGCAGCACATCCATTAACAACACTCATAACATTCAAACATGCACGCACACACCAAACATTCATTTTAAAAGATCACACACACACACACTTGCCTTCAGCCTCGGAGGTCCCAGGTGGGTTGGGACTGATGCCTTCCCTTAGGTCAGCCAATGAGGGAAGGCAGCAGTCCCAGCCTCGTCAGAGTGGGATGGGGGTCAGTGAGACTGCTGACTCCACCCCACTCTGTGACGAAGTGCTACTGATTGACAGTCGCCCTGGGCGCTTCAGAGCTTAAACCTGAAGCGCCCAGGTCGAAGTCAATGGGTGACGTTTTCCTCGTCATCCAAGGGAGGGCCTCAAGGCACCTTTGCTGAGCTGAGGAGGTCACGCCCATAGGAGCTGTGACCTCCTCAGCCCAGCAAAGTTCAGCTCGGGCAGCCAGGAGTCTGCGCAAATCGCGCATGTCTGCTCCTGGCTGCCTGATCTGAACATGAAGAGTGTCTGTCAGGCTGACCTTTGTTCAGCCTGACAGACACTCTTCATGAAGGGCAAAAGGTGGGGGGGGGCGTGGCCCTTCCACCCTAAAGGACGGGCGCGCCTGGTGAGCACATGGCAGCCATTACACATTGTAGACATAAAACACGTTTAGTTCAGAATTAATTAATCAACACATCTACGGGTCAGGAAAGCGTCTGGATTTCAAGGTTTCCTTGACAAAGGGAGAACCTAGAGCTGATGAAACACTTCTTGCAAAACCACAACGTTTACCCTTAAAACTCATCTTCATTGCACACTTGTGCTATACCACAAATCTCCACGTACATCCACAGTTTCTCCAGAGCGAGAGATAGGGCCCAGTATGCCGGTACTGTAAGCACTTGCTTCATTTGGGTGGCAGATCTTGGCCAAGTGTTTGGAGAGGCGGCGGTGTACTCAGGGAGCCCTGAACCAAGTGTTATTACAAGTGGCCTTAAGAGAGCTTACGTTCCTCAACAATTCCATCTGTTGAACCTACTAGCATTCTTGCTATAGGTGATGACACACACACACATGGCTGTCTTTTTTTTAAAAAAATGTGTGTTTGCACACATGCTGTTCTCTTTTCATTAGGAACGTGTCATAGCTCGTGCCGCTGCTCTTTAAATATTGATGCCCCTGTTCATCGCCTCCATGCTTGAAGGAGAAATTTGTTTTTAGTTCTTGCATGTGTTGGTTTAAAATCAGTTGTTCGAATTCAGAACTGTGATATGTCTGTCGAAGAATGAGCTTGCAGACCGAGGGCACATGGATATCTGGACAATGGCTATTTCATTAAAGAAAGCGCTCTTAAATACTTGCTTTGGCGAGAAATAGACAGTCCTTCTGTCTAGTTTTATCGTGCCTGTAATTCCAAAGCACAGTGAATAAGTGAGACAGTCTGGGGTTGCAGCTCTCCTGTAATTATGAACAAACGCTGAAGGGCTCTGATCTAAGCGCCCCTTTCTGAGCGGATATGGGCTGTCTACGTGAGCATGCACTACGTCTCTGCCCGCAGAGATTTTGTTTATTTTTTGCAGTTTAATAGACCGCGAACTTGACCCGACGGCAGGGCTGGCTTTAAGGCAGTGCGACTGGTGCAGCCGCACTGGGTGCTGACCTAAGGGGGAGGCACTGTGGATAGGATAACTTACAATTTAAAAGCGCCTGTTGCTGAATTCCTTGGGCATCCAGCTTTCAGACAGCAATACAAATATCAAGATAACTTATGTGATTAATGTTCTTGCGAGAGAGAGAGATCACAGTTTTGTCTGGTGGCAGTTTTGACTGGCCGTAAAGTAGTGCAGAGGTTTAAAATGTCTGCTGCAACGAACAGATAGCTGAGTGGATTAATAAAGCTAGCCTTTACCAGTGATTTAAAACAAATGAAATGTGTGCAATGGAGGGGCTATTGAGAGATGAGGGCACTTTTGCTGGGCGCCAAAAAAGACTGTCAAACTGGGCACAACCTCTGCTAAAGCCAGCTCTGCATAAAGGTATTGGAGTGCTTTACAGGAGTACAAGCTACATTACACAAGGACATGTTCCTTGTTTTATTTTGGTAGGCACAGTAGATTTTATGATTTACTCAGAATGACAGGATGTTGAGCCAACATGAAAACTCAAACCTGGTTCCCCAGCTCCAAAGTCAACAGCTCTGGTCGTTACACCTAGGGTGACCACCTGTCAATAATTTTCACGGACTGCCCATAATTTCGATCTGCTGTCCGTTGTCCATGATGAAAGGCTTAATGGACAGCATTTGTCCATAATTTTAGCCTTTCACCTAATGGACAAAATGTAATTGGGAAAGATCAGTTTCCCCAGCTGTAGTGAAAGGCAGGGAGCCTTGTGTGCTCTGAGGGTGGGAGGGACACACAGATAAGAAACAGACCTCCTTTCCAGGGTGTCTCCTTCCCTAAAGCAGTGCAAATGTGCACAACTGGTAAATCTGCAAATGCAAAGGGGCTTGGAAACCTGCATTGACTTTAATCAAAGGAGACACTTGAAGCTTTCTGATGACAAAGATATTTTCTATGAGAGAGGTCCTGTAATGGTGTTCCAAGGTGAGCTGTGGAGTGTGTGGTTTTAATGGACTTTTATAAAAAAAATTAGTACTAGGTATAAACTCTATATTATTCAAATCTGTATTTTCAGAAGGACATTTTGTTAATTTAACCAAAATGTATTTGTGCATTTTGTAGCAGCCTATATTATGATGTGTGCAATGCATGTTCAAAAAAAGGACTTTCACATTCAGAGTTCTTTCAGGGACCTTGGTACCTCATAGTACTAACAAACATTTGCAAAGCCAATAGGTCTTGTCTACGCAAGAGTTTTTGGCTTTGCCAATGTGTTTTAGCCATGTTATACACTAGAGTGGCTGCTGTTCATCATGGCTAAAAGTTAGTCGCATAGTGATGTAGAGTGAAGTAGAGTGGCGTGGAGCACATTGATGTAGAGTAGAATGCAGTGGGGTACGGTGCAGTTGTTTAGAGAGCATTGGCGTACAGTGCAGTGGTTGAGAGTGCAGTGGCATGGAGTGGCATGGGGCAGAGTAGAGTGGAACAGAGTGCAGTGGAGTAGAGTGGCATACAATAGAGCAGCAGAGAGTGCAGTAGTGTAGAGTGGTGCAGTGGCATAGAGTGCAGAGTAGACTAGTGTGGCATAGATTGCAGTGACATTGAGTGGTGCAGAGTGGAATAGTGTAGAGTGGTGCAGTGCAGAATAGAGTATTGTAGAGTGCAGTGGTGTAGGGTGGAGTAATGCAGAGTAGAGTGGTATAGCGTGCAGTGGCATAGAATGCAGTAATACAGAGTAGAGTGGTGATGAGTACAGTGGTGGAGGATGCAATGTTGCAGAGTAGAGTGTCAGTGCAGTGTTGTGGAGTGGAGTAGAGTGGTACAGAGAGCAGTGGCGTAGAGTACAGTGGTGCAGAGTAAAAGGCAGTGGCGTACAATACAGTTGTTTATTAGAGTGCATTGGCGTAGAGTGCAGTGGCATAGAGTGGCATGGGGCAGAGTATAGTGGTATAGAGTGCAGTGGAGTAAAGTGTATACAATAGAGTGGCAGAGAGTGCAGCAGTGTAGAGTGATGCAATGGCATAGAGTCCAGAGTAGACCCGAGTGACATAGAGTGCAGTCGCATAGATTGGAGTAGTGTAGATGGGTTCAGTGCAGAGCAGAGTATAGTACTGTAAAGTTCAGTGGCGCAGAGTGGAGTTATGCAGAGTAGAGTGGTATAAAGTGCAGTGGAATAGAGTGTATTGGTGTAGAATGCAGTGGTCCAGAGTAGAGTGGTGTAGAGTATAGTGGCGGCCAGTGCAGTGTTGCAGAGTAGAGTGTCAGAGTGCAGTGGCATGGAGTGGATTGGCGTAGAGTGCATTGAAGTAGAGTGCAGTGGTTTAGAGTGTAGTGGGGCAGAGTGGCGTGGCGTGCAGTGGTGCAGAATAGATTGTTTCAGAGTAGTGTGCAGTGGCATAGAGTGGAGAGGTGCAGGGTAGAGTGCAGTGGCATAGAATGCAGTGGTGCAGAGTGCAGTGGCGTAAAGTAGATTGTTTCACAGTAGAGTGAAGTGAAATAGAGTGGAGAGGTGCAGGGTAGAGTGGAGTTGCATAGAGTGGCATAGAGTTCAATGGTGCACAGTAGATTACAGTGCTGTACAGTGTATTGATGTAGAGTGCAGGGGCATAGAGTTGAGTGTTACAGAGTAAAGTGCACAGAGTACAGAGTGTATTCGCATAGAGTACGGTGGCGCACAGTGCAGTGTTGCTGAGTGGCACAGAGTGGGGTTGTGTGGACTAGATTGGTGTTGCCTAGACTGGAGTGGTATAGTGTGCAGAGGCACAGGCCACAGTGGTGTAGAGAGATGGAAAGTGCATTGCTACAGAATAGAGTCGAGAGGCATAGTGTGAAGAGCATAAAGTGCAGAGGCATAGAGTGGAGTGGTTCGGAGTGGAGAAGAGTGCAGTGTCTCACAGTGCAGTGTCCCACAGTGCAGTGGCATGGAGAGGTGCAAATTGGACTGATGCAGAGTAAGGTGCAGTGGTGTGGAGTGGTGCAGAGCAGAGTGGAATGGAGTATGCATGGTGTGGTAACACACTGCCATTACAGGCAACATGTCTTTGATTGAAATGACCATTACATTTGCATAGAGTTACCGTTTTTCAAATAAAACTATACAGTGCACAGACGATGTGTGGAAAGTGCATCACCTAATGCAATGATTGTTTTAATCATATAAAGGTGTTTGTTTCCAGCACAGTTCAGAATTAACAAAAGTGTGCTTAATTCTACTCCTAATTCTGATATATTCTGAAGTTAATTTACATGTTTTCGTGTGATAGGAAAAACTCTTTCCTAACCACAGTATCCAGCAAGATTGTGGCATAAATCCTCTCAGTTTGAAGTCAGAGAAAGAAAAGTTCCAACTGAAGACAGAGCATAACATTTGACCTTGTTCTTTGAATTCACAGCAAATGTGATGATATAAGAACAAGATGTACAGGCCTGTTTACAGAAAGGGAGCACTCAGAAGGATACTACAAATAAGGCTTGGGCAAGGGAAGGGATGAATTCAAGTTGCATAGCCTAAAGCGCATAAAACCAGAAAATTGAAAGCAATAAAATGTGAATTACAAACCACAAAGCCAATGGCAAGCAATGCGCGGAATGCATTCCCAAAGAAGCTCTATGAATGTAACGATAGTGACAGCCGTGAGATACTCTGTGGGAAAAGTCTAGTATTTTAGTCCAGTCCATAACTTGCAGAGGTTTGGCCACATCAATCACCCAGGTAGTATGACGAGAAGACCTATAGTGGTGTCCATGTTGCAGGAAAGGTCTGTACACCCATTCTATCAGTTTGCCTCTAGTCCCTTTGGTGTAGAACTTCTGGCACACCTCGTGTAGGGTTAGTGCTAGGTGGCAGACATGAAATAGGGCAATAAATGAATAGTTAAGGTGGTTGTAAGTAAGGAGTTGTCCGGGGTGAAGATAGTAGTCTGCCATAAGGGTTTGGAAATTTAGTCCAGAAACAAACCCCCCCATTTTAAGACACCTGCAGCATGCCACTGATGGAGTTGCTCTGAGCACAGCCGTCCTGTGCGAGTAGGAAGGCTTAGCAAAGGTAGTGCAGGAGCACAGGGCTTCTTCGTGTCAGTGAGTTTACAGGTTCTAGCAAGGCAAGAGAAAGCTGTGCATAACAACCCCAGATGGTGATCCGTAGAATGGTCAGTAGGAAGCAATGAGCAGTGCAGTTAGACCTCCATAAAAGTCTTTACAAATAAACCCCATCTCATGCTGTGGGGGGGGGGGGCAGAAAGCGAGCGAGCCACCCACTGGACCTGTGCAGCTGAATAATAGGATTCTAAGTTCAGAAGGCCTAATCCACCCACAGCACAGGTAGCTTTAGAGTGGAAAGAGCTCCCCGACAGTGCCCCAGTGACCAAATCAGATGTGTGGCATGTCTGAAGAAGGAATGAGGGATGAGCAGGGAAAAGTTTGCAAAATAATACTATCATCGGGGTAGCACACCATCTTCACTAGTGCCCTTGGCCCACTACAGAAAGCAGAAGAGAAGACCAAAAAGCAAACTGGGCTCAGCGGGACCATGATGCTCTGCTGAGATTTCCATCCTGCACATCAATGGGAGAATGGTAGATATTAATGACTAGGGGCCAGATGTAGGAAGCCGTTTGCATGGTGCAAACTGCGAATATCGCAGTTTGCGCCATGCAAACAGCCTTCTGCGATGCACATTCACAATTTGCGAGTCAGTACGACTCGCAAATTGTGAATGCGACTCGCAAATAGGAAGGGGTGTCCCCTTCCTATTTGCGACTCGCATCGCAATGCAGAATTGCTTTGTGACCGCGAATGCGGTCGCAAAGCAATTCGCAGTTACCACCAGTGTCACACTGGTGGTAACTCATTCGCAAAAGGGAAGGGGTCCCAATGGGACCCCTTCCCCTTTATGAATGTTGGCAAAAAGTTTTTTTCAGAGCAGGCAGTGGTCCAATGGACCACTGCCTACACTGAAAAAACGAAACCAAATGGTTTCGTTATTTTTTTTTATTTTGCAACTCGTTTTCCTTTAAGGAAAACGGGCTGCAAAATAAAATAAAAAACTGCTTTATTGAAAAAGCAGTCACAGACATGGAGGTCTGCTGACTTCAGCAGGCCACCATCCCTGTGAGTGCAGGGACTCGCTATGGGGTCGCAAAATGCGACCCACCTCATTAATATTAATGAGGTGGGTCTTTGCGACCCCATAACGAGTCGCAGTGAATGAGACACCGTTCTGCATCCAAATTTGCGATTCGGAAATTGCGAGTCGCACCGACTCGCAATTTCCGAATCGCAAATTCGGACCTTGCTAGATCTGGCCCTAGGTATCAAAAGGTAACTGGTTCCTAGTTCAATCTGAGTTCTAATTGTTTATAAAGGGGAAAACAGTGCCATATGTTAAAGAAACACTAATTAATTTTTACATTTTGTTTGTGCAATTTACATCCCAAATATTCCTAAGATTCTATGTGTACTTGACACTTAGTGATAACCCAGATCACTAGTTTGGCTTTAGCTCAACTGCAAAACCATTTTAAGACATGGACAAAGCGGGCAATTGCCTTGCACAACCTTGCAAGGGGTCTGGCCCCTGCTCACCCTTAAGAATCACAAATAGAGGACTATTGCACCAGATGAGTTTGCCAAGGTAGGTGGGTACTGCTTGTTCAACCACTTGACAGTGCCTCTTCGGTTTCTCTCCTGTCTGCAGAGACAACTCCCCAGGTACCCAATACCTTCTTGTTTGATTAGGAATTGTCCCACCTTATGCTTTTCTTCTTTATTTATCCAGTTATTAGCAGCAACCCTTTAATTCAGTTGCTGTCGTTCTCCCATTTGATCTCAATTTCATCCTCCTCTTTTTATATCTTTGATTGGTAGTCCAGGCTCCCAGTTCTGAGATAAATGTCCCAGACATACAGTCTAGTGCTGTGAAACTACAGACAAGTTGTGGGTACCTCACATCCTGACATTAGGTGTCAGGCTGTCTCCCACACCACACCACACCCTGCCTCATTCCTTTTTTTTTATTTTTAGGTTGAAAGTCCATGGGCAGTTGGGGTGAGCCAGGTATTGTTGTTCAATTTGTTTAAACTAGCATAAGGTTAATTACCTAAATGTTTCCAAAACTGTTATCCAGGGGTTTTAAAATGTTCAGAAACATAATCAAAATGTTACTGTTACTTTCTCTTCAAGAAAGGTTAGGTAGATTTGGGTAGGGGTGATGGCCTTGACACAGTACTGAAGGGCATTAATTTACTACTGAACAAGGACATAATGTGACACCTGAATGTAGCATACCAGAAGGCAATCACAAAAAGAACACAGTGAATAAATAGTGCTATGTTTAAAAAGAGTAAATAAATGCACTGATAACGTAGTGAGGCATGGCCTCTCTCGGGTGTGTCTGTAAAACTGATGTTTGTTCTTGAATTTTTGTCCTGAATTTTTACCCTTCATCCTGAATTTGTGTCCTGAATTTTGACCCTTTGTCCTGAAATTTTTACAGTCCTGTCCAGAATTTGCCTCAATGCCAGGTGGTCACCGTAGTTACACCCCAAATATTTCTGGCCCCTTGATAGACCTCCATAAAAAAATTGTTGTCCAGAGATTTTCATTTTTGGTTTGTGTTTTTGTATAATTAGAGAAGTAATTTTGCTTGGGTAGACATTGGCCCGATTTTTTTGGATGAACATTTTTAAAATTGGCGGATGTGTTGCAGTGATGACATAATATTTAAGGAACCATGAGACCTATATACTTCATTATGGTGTCAAAAAATAGGTTTTGGAGGTCAAGTAGTCTCCTAGAGACAGAAAATTACTCCTCAAAGCAACCCTTCTGCCATTTTCCTAAATGGCGGCTCCATAATGATGTGTTTTAACCATCATATTGGTCCTTTATTTTTATATTGTTTTTGTTTCAGGTTTTCCGTTGATTCAAAGTCATAAACATGGGAGAAGCAGGTGGTAGCAGAGGATCTTCACTACAACCACTAAGAGGGGAAGGGAGGTTTATTATAGGGTGCCGCACCTGCCTCTGAACATCATAACACAAAAGGATGCAGTATCCATATTAGTCGGGTACTGGAGTCTTTCTCAAGCGTCTATAACTAATATGTATACTTATCTGCTTGGTTAATTCCAATTCAGGCAATTCCAAGAATTGAATGAGTTGAGCTCACTCACATAATGTGACATGCTTCATCATTGCCCACCTCACCCCACCCTGGTAAAATAATACTACCAGGGTGGACTCAACCTCAAGGGGGCTTTTCTCGAGGGAGTTCTTACAAATGAACTAATCTGGATACATTTCCAGGATCCAGGTGTGCTTGTTAAAAATACCTGAGGGTAAACCACAAGATATCTCTTTATTTGGTGGCACCCTCGGTATATTAAAACAATACCATGAGGTATTGATGGGAGGAACACCTTGGGTATTATGACTCTTGTGTCCTCCTCTTGGGCCAACATGTTTCTGCCCTTTCTAAAGCCTAAACTGGTCTCGGGCATTGTTCAGGGCTATTAGGGATCCCATGTCCTGAAGTTTTTTTTTTGCTTTTATCTTTTTATATATATATTATAAAGGGAGAGACCTACCTTACCTCTACTTATAACATTTCAATTAACCTAACGGAAGGTAAAAACACAAGAAAATGGAGTTAACCATTTGAGGATTTGTCAAGAACTTCAACCTGGGCCCAGCAGGTCCTAAGTGACAACATAATAAACCTAAGTGAAGTGGTTCTCATGGACATCCAGAAGAAAGTGCTGCATTTGGGTCTGGGTTTTGTCCCGACTCCTCTGGATGATTTTTTCAAATTTAAGATAGATGTAGGAAACTCACTCTTTTTGCATGGTTAGCCCCACTTTTTGCCGGTTTATCAGTGTGCTTAGACTGTTTTCACTGGGATCCTGCTATCCAGGACCCCAGTGATGGTGCTCGCTCCTCTAAATTTGGTTGTTTTGGTACCCTTTACACCCCACAATTGGCATACTGGTGTACCCCTGTAAGTCCCTATTATATAGCACTTAGGTACTCAGGGCATTGGTACACGAGGGGTCCGCCATGGGATGCAGTGTGTATTATGCCACCCATGGGAGGCCATGCAAACTGTGTCTGCAGGCCTGCCATTGTAGCCTGCATGAAAAGGTGCATACGCCCTGGTCACTACACCAGGTCACTGTAAGTCACCCCTATGGTAGGCCCTTTCAGCCCAGAGGGCAGGGTGCAGGTTCCTGTGTGTGAGGGCACCCCTCCATGAACAGAGGTGTCATTTGAACCCCACTTCCAATGCACTGGACTTTGTAAGTGTCGGCAAGCCATTTTACTTGTGTTCTGGCGACAGGTCACTCACTACCTATGGTCCAGCTACATAATGGTAACTCCGAACAATGTTTGGTATCAAACATGTCAGAATCATATCCCAATACTAATGCCAGTATTGGTGGCATGATTCCATGCACTCTGGGAGCTCCTTAGATAATCCCCAGTAGTGCTCCTACCAGTCTTCCAGGGTTTGTGGGCAGCCCATGCTGCTGCAGCCCCTCAGACAGGTTCCTGCCGTCCTGCTGCTTGGCCAGCTCAAGCAGGGGAAGGCAGAACAAAGGATTTTCTGTGGGAGAGGGGCTGCAACACCCTCTCCCTTGGAAATAGGTGTTACAAGACTAGGGAGGGGGAGCCTCCCCATGTTACTGGCTTGCTTTGAAGGACACATTTGATGCCCTCCTTGCATAAACCAGTTTGCACCAGTCCAGGGAGCCCTGGTCCCTGCTCTGGTGCACAACCACACAAAGGAAAGGGGAGTGACCACTCCCCTGTCCATCACCACCCCAGGGGTGGTGCCCAGAGCTCCTCCAGGTGGCCACTCGGTTCTGCTATCTTTAAAACAAGATGAGCAGAGGCCGCTGGGAGCATCTGGTTGGTCAGGACAGGTGATCGACGTCAGTGACCCCCTCTGATAAGTGGTCACTCTGCAGAGTGACCAAGCTCCCTGTTAAGGCTATTTAGCCTTGCGGGTGGGTACCCAGATTCAGCATGCAAGACACCACCAGGACTCCTTTGCATTGACCTCGTCTGCTTCTGGCCACTAGAACCACTGCTGGACTTCACAGGAACCGAACAAGCCTGCAACTCCCGAGACGACCTTGCTTTGGAACATTGTTTCTCCTGCTCCTTCAAGCAATTGCATCATTTCCATGGCTATGAATCCTCTTGGGTCAGCAAGACTTCAGCTGCACCAAAGAAGCATGAAGGAATCTCCCCCTTGGAGTGAAAGAGTCACGCCCCTGCATCCGCAGGCACCTAAGGCAATGGCATCCGGCTGTTGGGATCTGCTCTCTACATGAACTGCATGGACTCTCCAACACAGGTGGTAGGTTTGAGTGGTCCTCTTGGTCCTCTCTGCCTTCTATCCAACTTGGTAGATGGTGAGCCCTTGCATCTCCTTGCAGGAGAGAATCCCTTTGCACTGCAACTCTTGCAGCAGCCAAGGCTCAATAACTCCTGCCCTAAGTTATCTTCAGGCTCTAAGTAGCCAGTTTCCAGCACTTCATACTTGCAAGGACAGTCTCCTTTCAGCTGCTCCAGCCATGTGGGACTCCTCTCCAGGTGTGCTGACTGGGCCTCACTGCAACTTACTGTGCCTGCTGCCAGTGGGCTGCCTGTGGGGGATATGATGGCTTCTGCTGGCTCTCCCAACTGCTTAGGGTCAGCCCAGATTCCCCTCCAAGGGTCGAGTCCCCTGGACCTTGCTGGTCCTCTTCAGCTCTGCAAATCCTCTTCTGCTCAGATTTGCACTTACCAAGGCTTGTTGGTGGATCTCCTGACTACCGACCCATCTGCGACCCAGCGACCGGCGTGGGACATCTGCTGCATGACTTCAGGGACCTCTCTGCAGCTCCTGGGCTCCACAGCTGATCTTCATCTTCCACCGTCAACCCGGATCTTCACCCACAGAAGGGTGACCAGTGGCTCCTCCCCACCTGGATACTCCTGTGTGGCCTGGACTCTGTCCCCTTCTTTTGTAGGTCCGCTTCATATGGATTCCACCAGTGGGTTCCACTGGACTGGTCTTGGTCTTGCAATCTTTCTCTTCTAAGTCCCCTTGTTAGTCTTTGGGAAGACCAGGTAACTTACCTCTGCTCTCCTTGTCGCTGTGGATCCTCTAGGTACTCTCATCTTGAGGTTCTATGTTCTCCCAGCTCCCTACTAACAATTCCATATCCTTGGGTGGGGGACCTAACTAAATTCCACTATTTTAGTGTATAGTTTTTGCCCCTCCATAGGGCCCTAACTATTTTCTGCTATTTCTTGCCAATGCTTGTTGCTTATCTATGCTATTTCCTAATACTTACCGTGTTTATATAGTGTGTACTTACCTCCTATTGGGGGACTGCCTATAAGTAATCTAGTTCAGTGTTATGGTAATAAAGCACCTATATTTCTGCAACATTGTGTGGGTTATTTCATGTGAGAAGTTACTGTGTGATTACTGTGGTACTGGAAGTGCTTTACACTCCTCCTAGATAAGTATTGGCTGCTCACCAAAGCTACCACTTGAGAGCCCTGGCTTCCTAGACACTGTTTCAATAACTAATAGGGGTTGCCTGGACCTGGTATATGGTGCAAACACCATAGGTGTCCACCACACACCAGGTCAGCTTCCTACAATAGAGATGGCTGCATCCTTAAGGAAGATAAGACTACATGTCTATTTTCCTCAAAAGAGTATGAGAATACTAAAAGAGAAAGGAATAGGAACACAGGCTTGCATAAAAAAATCTACTTTCACTCCAATGCTCCAGCAGTTACCGCCAGAGGTGGCAGCATTTGAACAGGCCATCAACATAGGACTAGACAAACTCAGAGAAAAAAAGCAAATGATATTCCAGAACTTTAGTTAACTGGAGAGGGAAATAATTGATACCTCATGAATGACGCCTCCATTGTTATAAAACTGGAAGACAAAGGGGGAGCAATTGTAATTATTGCCATGAAATTGTTCCATGGGAAGTGCCTGAAGCTTCTAGGGAATGAGCTACATTAAAGGAAGTTGAGAAAAGACGCCACCCCAGAGATACAGGTTGAAATCTCCTTTATGATGAAAAGGGCTTCAGAGAATGGATGGATTATGGAAACAGAGGCTGATTTCCTGATTGACAGGGAACCAAAAACACCTTACTCCTACATATTACCGAAGGTGCATAAGAACATACACCGGTCCCCGGGATGTCCTGTAGTATCAGAGATTGGTTTGGCACTGGAACCATTATCTCAATTTTGTGACTTCTTCATGAAACCACTTGTGAGTAAGATGCCCTCATATGTGAAATATACAAAAGACATCCTTAATAAACCTAAGGACAAATACTTTGATCAGAAGGCTGATCTTTTGCTCACACTAGAGGTGGAATCATTATACACAAATATACCACAGAAATCAACATAACAGGAGGTTGAAGGAGCATTAAAACTGAGACAGGAGTATGAGATGACACCTGATGACTTTATCCTGGACTGTTCACATATGAAACTTCTATCTATAATGAACATGCAGAGAAACTGAGCAGTAAACTCAGAGAAAAGAATTACCCTGAAAAAATCATCTCAAGAGCAAAAAAGAGAGCCAGGGACAAAGATAGAAAGGTTCTCCTCAGTACAAATAACAAACCACAAATTCCAAGACTAATATGTGTAACAACCTTTAGCCCAAGCAACAATTCAGTAAAAAAAACGTATAGGCAAAGATTAGAATATTTTAAATTTGGGAAAACTGAAAATGGAACATCCTATTTTTGCATTCAGAAGAAGCCAGAATCTTCTAGACAAACCGATACACACATGTCCCAAGAAATCAGAGAGGAACACTCAAAGTACATTATGGGATATACCCGCCCCAAGAGGCAATCAACCATGTGGGAACTGCAGTGTCTGACGCTTCACTACAAAATGCAAACCAATTGATTTAGGTCTAACTACTACTTGGGAACTAAAACATTTCACAAATTCAGACAATGTTATCTACATTTTGAAATGTCCTTGTAATTTGTTGTATGTTGGAATGACAAGAAAAGATAGGTACAACAATTACAGAACATAGGAGTACAATAAGATGTAAAAATGATAACACTAAACTGACCAGTCCCTTCAACGAACAAAATCACACAGCCGATAATATTGAATAGTATGTAATAGACAAACTGACAGAGAGGCAGGGAAATATGAGCAGACACTGCTAAGTTATGAGCAGAGATGTGTCTTCAGACTACGTACTGATACCCATGGTTTTAACAATGAAATTCCCTGGGACCTCCTGAGAGATTAACTATGACAAAAACACTGGGTTCTCTGTGTATCCTTGGGTCCCCACAGCATAATCCTTCTAATTGTATAACTTGAATGTCCCACAAGTATAACTTGGAAAGAAGCCCAAAATTTGGTATTGTAGGTACATCATGGGGGATACTATGATAGGGGTATAAATATTTACTGAGATACGACAATGCATACAGGGATGACTACTCTAATCTCGTGTATGCATCCGCAACCTTAGATATGATGAGCCTTGTATGGAACAGCAAGAGGGCCCTTGATAACATATGGGTCCTCCCTTGAATCAACATATTATAAATTGACCATGATGAACCTCTGATGACACTTAGGGCCATATTTATACTTTTTGACACAAAACTGCGCCAACGCCGTTTTGCGTCAAAAAAATTTGTGCCGTCTAACGCCATTTTGAAGCGCCTTGCGGGCGTCAAATTTATACTTTGACGTACGGCGGCGCAACCAACAGGTGGGAGTCATTATTTCGTGACGCACACAGCGTCGGTCTGTCGTAAAGGAAACCAACGTAAAGGCGACGCACATCACTGTGGGTCGATTTACGACAGCGCAATCCGGAAAGCGCTGGTTTTCTTCACGCAATTGCGTTAAATTTTTGCGCAAAAACTGCCCTGTCAGCAGAGGAGACCCAAAATGGATCCCAGATGCCACAACAGACCCCAGGAGGATGAGAGCAGACCAGGAACCAGCCAGGAGGATCCATACAGGAACCAGGACATTTTTTACAAAAAAAGAAAGTGTCGCTTCAGTGAAGAGGAGCAGGAAATCCTGGTGAAAGAGGTGACGGAACACCAGCACCAACTTTTCATCTCCTCTAAATTGCCACTCAGTAGGAGAGAGGCCATATGGAAACAAATAGTGGACAAGATTAACAGTGTGGCTGAAGAACGCAGCACAGTCACTGAGTGTAAGAAACGCTGGCATGACTGCAAACGTAGGACAAAAGAGAAAATGGCCAGGAACAGGAAGGCAGCAATGCAGACTGGAGGGGGGAGTCCAGCACAACAGGAGGCCCTGGACCACATGGAGGAGATGGTCGCAGCCGTCATCCCGGAGGAGATCGTCACAGGGATTCAAGGACTGGACAGCGCAGACTACCACAACACAACGCACATGCAGGGTAAGTCGCATGGGGAATTCAAATGCAATAATGGGGACTGTAAGCAGGGGGGGGGATACCTACTACACAATGCATGTAAGTCAGCACATATATGAAGTGGCATGGGTAAAGGGGCACGGCAGGGGGGCATGCCCAGCACAGACCGAAGCTGGGGCACGACAAAATACAGCAACAACAACAGTCCCATGGGGACATCCTGTAATGACAACAATAGAGCCAAGGGAAAGCTGCGACAGGTGGGAAGGCCACTACCTCAAATCCACAGCCAGGCACTTGTATTGCAAAATCTATCCTACATCAACTAGGTCCCTATCAGTAATGCAGTAGCCAAAACAACAACTGCAATGTAACTGCCACAACAGTTGACAATAACACCTCTCATCTCTGTGCAGCTATAGTACCAAATGGCAGGAACCTCCCCATGGAACATACATACCTAAATTAGGGGGTGAGGATGACATCCGCAACTATTCAGAGAAATAAGACAAAGGCACCAGTACACTCAAATGCCGAATGTCCATACCTGACACATACATAAGCCTAAGTAAACAGCAATAGGAGCCACACAGCACTAACAACACACACATGCTGCATACGTCACGGTCCCTCGCGTGCCTGGCTAACAAGGCTACATCACTAATGTCATACTGCTCAGACAACAACATTGAGGAGGGGACACAGGCAACTGGTCACTGAAACACACCTGCAAAGTCTGACAAACAAATAGGACATTCATACGATAAACAGGCCAATCCAGTAAGACACACATGACCCAACATCATCTTCAAACATCAACAATGTTTACATCCATGCCACATCCTAACATTGACATGCATAGGTAAAGCCACGTAACATGTACAGTTCATGCAATGTGAATAAAAGGTGTATGGGGCAGGGCCTGAGAGGCAAGTGTGCTGGCAGGGCAGTCACAACACCCACAGTCAGTCAAAGTGTATTGTGGCAAGTGTAACGTATACTTTGCGCATTAGCCTCAGGCTGGAGGCCTTTGTGCATCTTACCCTGAATGTACTTATACTCATTTGCTCACATCTAAGAGCCTCAGAGCACTTTGCACTAAATGATTCTCATTGCCCTTCCTATCAGTTAATTTAGCAAATAGCCAGTCCTAAGGTGTTGTCAATTAGTCAAATCACACTGTTTTGCCTACTTCTGCACTGGAGTTTGCCAGAACATATTCACTCTGTGCCCCAGTCAAGGATACAGTCTGGTATGTTGCTGATAGATGTGGTAGGGGTTAAGGTTTGGCATTCCTGCGTAGGGAAACTTTGTCATCACGATGACATATGACTTATAAAATCACTTCCTTGTCCCAAGATATGCAAGAGGGAGTTTCCAAACAGAGAAACACAACTAGATGCTGCCTGCCTTGCTGCTGATGCACAACCAGATCACAGCCCATTCCTCTGATATGAGGGATGATGTCTCCCCTGTGATTCAGACAGGCAAGCTCCAAACTTAACATGCTGTGCTATACATAGAACAAGCAGAGGGAGAGTAGAAACTGTTAGGCACCATGATAGCTGTGTACTAATGTATTACTCTCCTGCGGACTATTTCAATTCTAACAGTGTGTATTGTTTGGGTTATTGTGGCTCACACCTAAATTTCTACAAGTCAGTTGTACAATGAAACCTCATATTAAACAAATACTGTCTTTGTCATTTGTGTATGGTAACATACCGGAAAAGACATAATAGTGTAGGATCTGAGTGACCACGACTTGCCTGAGAAGTTCCAAAGATGTCATGCGCTCGGATGTCTAAACATTCCTTTGATGTGGGAGACCAGAGGCACTGCTAGTTAGTCTGAGCAAAATGAAATATCAGGGTGACAGAGTTATTTACAAGTGGGTCAGACTTAGTCCCCCACACCATTAGCTATCCTGCTGCCTAGAAAGCCAGTAATCACATGTAGGATAATGAGAGCCCACCCAACAAAATGTCCCTCCATAACAATAGTTAAACACTGAGGGAGGAGTAGGACCAAAAGACGCCTATTCCTAAATAATTACAAAGCAACACCTAGAGGCGATCTGGCAGACATGTCTGATAGCTCCATATCATACATGTGACACACAGGTGGGCCATAGGCCTACAACAATGCCCTATGACGGACAGCAGATACCAAGACAAACACAGAGCACAAAGTTAAGGCATACCAAGGCTTGTATCTTAGTGCAAAATTGTCACAACACAGACACACTAATTGTACCCTGTTTCATTGCAGAGGAACACGGATCTCCTGCCGATATGCCTGTCCATGAGTTCCCTGATGACATGGATGACGAGCCCATAAACCTCACACAAGAGACCATTCAAATGGTCCTTGAAAGCCTCCAAACCCCACCTTCAGTCACAAGGAGGAGCACAGAAGAAGCAGCCACCACAGGAGAACCACCCGCCACCCCAATTGTAAGACCTGCCAGCTCCAACACAGCTGAGGACTCTGACGACACTGGCACCAGCTTTGAAAGAACTGTCGTTGGGGTCCAGCGGGAGCTGGCTAAGGAGGTGCGGGTGGGGATGCAAACTATGGCAGCCAGCCTTGAGGGGGTGCGTTCGTGCATGTTGTCAACTGCTGATCAGGCAGCTGCAATGCAAGCCCGAACATCGCTCTTGGAGGAACTTTTAAAAACACAGAAGGAAATCTGCACAGCTGTCATCCAGTTGACACAACAACTCCAACTGCAAGCCAGTCAACGTGTGCACGAATGCAACATAGAACCCCTCAGGGCCGACCTGGCTGCCTACCACTGTGATGTGGCTGCCATTCTGAAAAACCAGCAGGCCCTCCTTGCTGCAGTACTGCCCTTCATAACTCGACAGGGAGCAGCCCCCGGGATGTCTGCCTCCATGTCTTCTAACACTGAGGTGTGTGTTGCCCCTTCACAACCAACAACAACAAGGACACACCAGGCAACACACACATCAGAAGAAGAAGACATGGAACAGATAACATTCACACGCAAGAGTACCCGGAAGCCATAGTCCCTGCACCATGGCCTACTCTGACCAAGGTCCTACGTTTTGACAAATGCCAGTCTCACTACAACTACACTCAATGACTGTTTGGCAATCCACTGTATGACTTGTCCCCATTGCCAGTGAATGTCTCTCTCCTACTATTTGGCAATTCCTGTTCCTCTGCACTGTCTGTGACATCACCCCAGCATGTCAGGAGCATCATCCACACCCCATCTGTAGGATCACCATGTAAGAATGCACCTGCACGGACTCAGCTAACATTGTGAATGGACATTTTGCACTACAGCACCTATAAATAAATATCACTTGCACACCTATTGTGTCTCTGTGTTATTTCACACTCCAACTGTGCAGTACATAACTCCAAATTGGCTGTGTGGCAACCATGTCGATTCTCTATACTACTGTCCTGATTTCATGTATACAGAAACATCTGTGCAGTGGCCAGGAATGCATCATAGCCTTACTATACTGAGGAAAATAACTGATGAAGGGACTAAGCACACACAATCATGCTGTGTTGGACAGAATGATGCACCATCTATAGCTATTCTAGACAACCAATGGTGGCTGAGAAATGTAGGCACCATGCAATACTTAAATAAGAAATAATGCTGTAAAATGTAAGGAATCATTAACTAATTACACTGCATCAATCACCCTTACGGAGTATACTTCCATGAAGGAAAGTCATGCTGAATCAGTACACACATGATGTAGGTCAGCAATGACAGCAACAAGACAAGAGTGTGAACAATTCCTCATCTACAAAGATCTCCCTGAACTTCACACTGCTGTCCGACCTATCTATTTACCCACAATTACAAGTCTGGAAGCACTCTTTGTGAAGTAGGATACATGCCAACCCAAAACCTTGATGATCAATGCACACTACCAATGGTGGGTCTCCCACATGGTGGATACTTACCAAGTTAGCACACGGGTAGCTGGCATGTTAAACCTCAATATCCTGGGGATAGCGAGCATAGGACACAAATGTCATACTAAAACATTCTGCTACACTGATGTCAAGACCATGATAATGTAGCACCTAACGCATCATGTAAAGGGTTAACAAAATTGTTATTTCAATGAAGTAATAAAAGAGGCAACTAAGGGAAAGGTAAACCTACACTAATCTAACCTGACTACTACTAACCCACAACTGTCCCTAACTAACCTAAGCTAAACTTACTCTACACATGTAACGAAACGATCTAAACATCAACCCCCCACCCACCATTATGAGACAAGACACATGCAGGACAACACTTACTAACCTACACACATACTATACTATCCTAAACAAACATATATTTTTTTGGTAATATTTTTTTTATATATTTTTTTTATTTTTATTTTTTTTAAACAGGAATCCCAACATTGACCCCCACCCACACAAAAATATAAGATAGAAAGAATAAGGACCCCCCACCCTCTTCCCTAACACTAACTAAGCTAATTACCTATACTTATCCTATAACTAACCCCCAAAACCCAACTAACAGTATAAAATAGGAAAGAGGTGAGAGGGGAGGGGTAAAAGTTCAGGAGGGCAAAAGTACTACAGATTTGCCCTCCGTAGTGTGCGCCTGATGGAGTGGACCTTCTTTTTCACATAACTCATGTCCTCCCTCAGGTTGTCCACCTTTTTAACCAACTTGTCCAATTTTCGGGACAATGCCAGGAAGGCAGCTGGGTCGACAGGAGGGTCTGTGCTGGCTTGCGGGCCGGCGGAGGTGGATGTTGTGGCAGGAGTTGTGTGGCCACGGGACAGTCCTGCTACCACCACACGGCTGGGTCCAGGTCTGGAGGAAGATGCTTGGTCCGTTGCTGGGTCCACTTGGGCAGACCTGATGGATGTGGTGTCGGTGGTTGTTGGTGGCACTGTAGGAGGAGCCTGTGGTGTGGCCCACCATGCCCCGGAGGCCCGATCTGAATGGTACTTGCGGGCCATCCTCCGATACCCACACTGCACCTGCAGGATGTGCCTGTATCTCATCGCACAGCGCTCAAAATGGTTGCGATCTGTGGCACTCAGGTTTGCAGCTGTGAAGAGAAAAGGCAAATATTTAGCTTTGGATTTGTATTGGGTGGAATACCACAATGGGTCATTTGTCCATTACTAGAAATGTATTGGTTGCAGCAATTGTCACAACATAGTTCACGGAAAGGCTCAGAGGAAGTACATGTGAAACATGCATACATAAGGGCATATCACACCTAGCATATCCATGTCTCTACATGATGGGTGGCATCACCCTAAACTACTCATCCAAATCATACCTAAGGCATTTGACACCATGGCAGCACCTCTTCTGCATACTGACTTCACTACATATGTCATTCTATGTGATAACAATCACACTCCTCACTCAATGGCATTTGGAATTAGTTGTGTGCTAAGATAGAACCCATGGGCCAGAATCAAATGTCAACACTAGGGGCCAGATGTAGGAATTTGGAAAATGCAACTAGCAATTTGCAATGCAGAACGGTGTCTCTGACACCGTCTGCGAGTCGCTATGGGGTCGCTAAGACCCACCTCATGAACATCAATGATGTGGGTTCCAAGTTGAGCCACCTTAGCTACTATGGGCACTCACGGGGATGGAGGCCTGCTGGGAACAGCCGACCTTCATGGACGTGACTGCTTTTAAATAAAGCAGGTTATTTATCCCCAAGTGTAGGCCGTTTACCTGAAAGGAAAATGAGCTGCAATGAGTAAAAAATCACAACAACTTCAATCTTGGAAAATTTCACGGTAATTAGTGGTCCCTTAGACCACTGGCAGGTTTTGTACAGGATTATTTCGGTCCACTCACAAAGGTGAAGGGTTACAATGGGGACCCCTTCCAGTTAGCAAGTGGGTTACCATCCACTTCAAGTGGATGATAACTGCGACTCACTTTGCAACCACGTACTCGGTTGCAAATGGGATTGCCTACCACTGTGAGTTGCAAGTAGGTCTGGAAAACCCCTTTATATTTTGCATTTTGAAAAGCATTTAGCTAATATGTTCATGACCACCAAATACATTTCGGAATAGGAAACAGACGTTTGCAACTCACAAACAGAAATTTATGCCATTTGCAACGTACACTTTGCTACATCTGGCCCTAGGTACTAACTCAAGTCACAAAAGGTGTCAAGTACGTGTAACATAATGGTTCCTACAGTCCTAGGTACCCTGTTTCACAGTAACATCCCAGTCTTTGTGGGTGGTGTGGGAAGAACAACCAACAATCCCATGTTCAATGCACACCCAGGAGTGTATAGAAAGTTCAGCAAGTATGTGCCTTCACACACAACACCTATGAAGGGCTAGCAACACGTTGTAGTCAGCCAAACATTGTCACATCCCAGGTCCACACATGTCAAAATGATATGACTTAGGCCAACATGACATACTATCAGTGAGGCATGTTTTACAACACACACAGAGGAGGTAGAACACCCATTCTCATGATTCGACAGAACACCTAGGCCATTGCACTCAAGTCACACACACTTCTAGTTCACCTTGTGGAAGTACATGCCCCCAGAAGATCCGACCTACAGTGTACACAGTCCATCCTCAACTAGGAAGAAGCACTTGTCATCAGAGCCATGTGCCTAAGCTATCTGGGAGACTGTCAGTCTGATATGCAGACTCAGTTCATGGCAAGTCCCTGACCAAGTCTAACATTGACCAGTGTATTCCAAATGAGTCATCCCATTCCCCATTGCTGCACAACTGGAATGACCTACAGCCCCTCAATCTGAGAGATGGCTAGGTATTGCTTTACAGAAACATAAGTCCTATTTGATATCACACTAAAACAACAATGCCAATGAACAGCGAGCGCATCAAATCATGAATTCTCTTGAACACACAGTAATCCATCATGCTTCATTACCAAACAATGAAAATAGCACTCAGGCGACACTCACTGTAGGTATCGGGGTCGTCAAAATGTGCCACCTCTCCCACGGTGTACGGGGCTGGTCCACCTGTAAAGCATGAAAGGAAGAATATACTCAGACTGGGTGAACTGACAAATAATTTCAGTTACAATGACACTGTGTGAATATGACATGGTGATGATAGACTTTCCCACATGCTCATACTGCATGGATGACTCTGTATTCAACATTATCATTGGATGAGTCTCCTGCCACAGTGACACACCCTACTACACACATGCAGTGGCCAGGACAGTCATGTGTCGTCCAAGTTAACCCTCCATTAGTATGCCCCAACAATAATGTTATCCATACATCTCAGCATGTGCATCCCAGAGAGACATTCCAAAACTGGTTCCATGAGGACTGGATGACCACTCACAATCAAACAGGCTAGGTGGACATGTTCAACACACAGCAACCACACACACATGTGACATATGTGTGGACAACATGACTAACTTCATGTGACGTGAAGGCAACACACATGTATAACATCATCATGTGTTTCTAATTTTCTGTCTAGCTATGGCGTCTACATATGTAGGTATGATGTTTCTACATGACTTACTCACTGGCCATTATGACCACTAGAGTACAAATAGAGCCGTTCACGTGTTGCTTGTCTGACACAAATGCAACACTACATTACATACAGCTATAGCCATCTGGTATGTGTTGCAAAAATGAGCCATCGGACTGGTACCATTGGTCTTCCTACACATTCTGCAACAAATACACATTAGGGCACATATGGATACCTTTGTAGCGCATCATTTGCATAATTTTGTGACGCAGAGAGGGGGCTAATTAGCAAAATACAGATAGATTTAGCAATTTGTTGCTGTTATTGCGTGAAAATGTGTTGCAAAAATGGGGATATATGTGTATAAACATGGGCCTAGGTTTCCCTAGCATTACACACAGTCAGCTACTTATTTAGCAGATTGGCTAACAATCATCACATGTTCCCACACAGATTTCGATTATTCCCATGTAATTGATTTGTACTCACCAACATGGCCACCAATCCTGAGTCCCAGGTGGTCCAGCAGGTCCTGTTCCCTGGCGATCAGATCTGCCCAGCGGTGCTTCAATTGATGGACATTTCGCATGCTCCCGTAGACCCGGACCAGGTGATGGCGCACCTTCTCCCACCGGATTTTCCTAGCCTCCGTGTGATACCCCTGTATCCAGCCTCCAGCATCAGTGGGAGGAAATGGCTAACTAGCCATATGAACCCCCCCAATTCATCTTCACCCATCCAGGACAGGCGAGGCCTACCTGACATATTGACAGCTAGAAAAATGGACAAATGAAATAAGAAAGTAAAAGTGGGAAATGGGGAAAGGTAGAGGTGTGAAAGAAAATGAAAAAGGAGAAAAATAGCCCAACTAACCCCCCAAACTATGCTACCCACAACAGACTCCCACAGACAATACAAACAATCACAGGAATAGACAAAACAAGACTAAACAGACTGAGACAATGTTATACAACAAGAATAGATTGACAAAAAGACAAAATACAAGGGACACAGGACACTAAAGCAGTAAAACACAGGACAACACCTTTCACACAACCACACAGTCTAGATAAATCTGAGACTGCAAAGTGAAAGTGAAAGTACAGATTTTGTAAACAGGATATCCTATTACATCACTTCCTACATAAAATGGCCGCCGTTTTTATTTTCCCGTTATGCGTCATATTTTCACGCATACACAATTGTGTGTCATTTTTTTTTGACGCATTACATGGCACATGATGGCGAGTCAAAAATTATGATATGAATATTAATAATTTTTAATGTACATGAGATGACCAACATATTGTTCATGTAGCGTCAATTTTACCACGCATACATCATGGGCATCATTTTTTTCCACGTACAGTAGTGCACATGATGCTGAGTCAAAAAATATTATATGAATAATAATACATTTTAATGTACATGAGATGACCAACATATTGTCCATGTAGCGTCAATTTTACCACGCATACATCATGGGCGTCATTTTTTTCCATGTACAGTAGTGCACATGATGCTGAGTCAAAAAATATGATATGAATATTAATACATTTTAATGTACATGAGATGACCAACATATTGTCCATGTAGCGTCAATTTTAGCACGCATACATCATGGGCGTCATTTTTTTCCACGTACAGTACTGCACATGATGCTGAGTCAAAAAAAATTATGATGTAAATTATACTTTGATGGCTAAATATGTGACACTTTTGGATACATTTCTATTTGACTCTGCATTCTGTGCACTCATGTACGTGAACAAATTATGACGCCCATGCTGTATGCGTAGAATTTGGAGAAAATGTATCCTCATGTCTTCATGTTTTTAACTTTGGAAAGGTGATTTGTCATGGTCAAACGGTGCTATGTGCTACACATTTGTGTTTGTATATGACACATGTCCGTTGTTGTATGCATAGAAGGCATTCACACTGTCATGTTTTGGATACGTTAACTAATGTATTGACCATATTTGTCAACATATTTGGGGTAATTGCTGATGGCTATTTTGAAATGATGGATGGGATACCATGATGCATTCCTTCTCCAAAATATGTCCACAATTATGATGGTGATGCTTTTATCTGTAGTCCTAACAGGGAGTGCAATAGTCACTTACAGTTTTTATGGGGGTAACCATGTCCCATTATGATTTTGTGTTTCAGATTTGTGTTGGACTTTTGACATGTAGCCCACACATGTGCCTTATGCATATGTTTAGTTCACAAGTACAAGATTCTTGTATGTTCTCGGGCGGTAGAGGTGGACTTACGCCCCCAGCACCCTAGGATTTGACCATCCAGAATAGCTACTGTATCCATGGAGTATATTTATTACATCATGGCAAACCTGCAGCAGCAGGCTAATGTAAGGCCATATGGTATGAATGACTGTTGACCATTCATTCATCTCATTAGCCCATTTGACGTTTGCTGAAATGATGAATTGGAGCAAACTTGCATACCATTTTCCAATGACTATGTTTGCAAGACTCTCAGCATTCCCGATGTGATAATGAGAATAATTTTGTTGTTGTCTGTGTCCCTTTCTGCATAAACTGGTTTTGTGGTGTGAGAAAGTAGCCTCTTTCTAGCCTTGTTACCCCCACTTTGGGCCTGTTTGTGAGTGTATGTCAGGGTGTTTTCACTGTCTCACTGGTATCCTGCTTGCCAAGGCCCAGTGCTCATAGTGAAAACCCTATGTTTTCAGTATGTTTGTTATGTGTCACTGGGACCCTGCTAGTCAGGACCCCAGTGCTCATAAGTTTGTGACCTATAGGTGTGTGTTCCCTGTCTGATGCCTAACTGTCTCACTGAGGCTCTGCTAATCAGAACCTCAGTGGTTATGCTCTCTCATTTCTTTCAAAGTGTCACTAACAGGCTAGTGACTAATTTTACCAATTTACATTGGCTTACTGGAACACCCTTATAATTCCCTAGTATATGGTTCTGAGGTACCCAGGGTATTGGGGTTCCAGGAGATCCCTATGGGCTGCAGCATTTCTTTTGCCACCCATAGGGAGCTCTGACAATTCTTACACAGGCCTGCCACTGCAGCCTGAGTGAAATAACGTCCACGTTATTTCACAGCCATTTTACACTGCACTTAAGTGACTTATAAGTCACCTATATGTCTAACCTTTACCTGGTAAAGGTTGGGTGCTAAGTTACTTAGTGTGTGGGCACCCTGGCACTAGCCAAGGTGCCCCCACATTGTTCAGGGCCAATTCCCCGGACTTTGTGAGTGCGGGGACACCATTACACGCGTGCACTACATATAGGTCACTACCTATATGTAGCTTCACAATGGTAACTCCGAATATGGCCATGTAATATGTCCATGATCATGGAATTGCCCCCTCTATACCATCCTGGCATAGTTAGCACAATCCCATGATCCCAGTGGTCTGTAGCACAGACCCTGGTACTGCCAAACTGCCTTTCCCAGGGTTTCACTGCAGCTGCTGCTGCTGCCAACCCCTCAGACAGGCATCTGCCCTCCTGGGGTCCAGCCAGGCCTGGCCCAGGATGGCAGAACAAAGGACTTCCTCTGAGAGAGGCTGTTACACCCTCTCCCTTTGGAAAATGGTGTGAAGGCAGGGGAGGAGTAGCCTCCCCCAGCCTCTGGAAATGCTTTCATGGGCACATTTGGTGCCCATTTCTGCATAAGCCAGTCTACACCGGTTCAGGGACCCCTTAGCCCTGCTCTGGCGCGAAACTGGACAAAGGAAAGGGGAGTGACCACTCCCCTGACCTGTACCTCCCCTGGGAGGTGCCCAGAGCTCCTCCAGTGTGCTCCACACCTCTGCCATCTTGGAAACAGAGGTGCTGCTGGCACAGTGGACTGCTCTGAGTGGCCAGTGCCACCAGGTGACGTCAGAGACTCCTTGTGATAGGCTCCTTCAGGTGTTGCTAGCCTATCCTCTCTCCTAGGTAGCCAAACCCTCTTTTCTGGCTATTTAGGGTCTCTGTCTCTTGGGATTCTTTAGATAACGAATGCAAGAGCTCATCCGAGTTCCTCTGCATCTCTCTCTTCACCTTCTGCCAAGGAATCGACTGCTGACCGCGCTGGAAGCCTGCAAAACTGCAACATAGTAGCAAAGACGACTACTGCAACTCTGTAACGCTGATCCTGCCGCCTTCTCGACTGTTTTCCTGGTGGTGCATGCTGTGGGGGTAGTCTGCCTCCTCTCTGCACTAGAAGCTCCGAAGAAATCTCCCGTGGGTCGACGGAATCGTCCCCCTGCAACCGCAGGCACCAAAAAGCTGCATTACCGGTCCCTTGGGTCTCCTCTCAGCATGACAAGCGAGGTCCCTCTAATCCAGCAACTCTGTCCAAGTGACTCCCACAGTCCAGTGACTCTTCAGTCCAAGTTTGGTGGAGGTAAGTCCTTGCCTCACCTCGCTAGACTGCATTGCTGGGAACCGCAACTTTTGCAGCTACTCCGGCCCCTGTGCACTTCCGGTGGAAATCCTTTGTGCACAGCCAAGCCTGGGTCCACGGCACTCTAACCTGCATTGCACGACTTTCTAAGTTGGTCTCCGGCGACGTGGGACTCCTTTGTGCGACTTCGGGTGAGCACCATTTCATGCATCCTCATAGTGCCTGTTTCTGGCACTTCTCCGGGTGCTACCTGCTGCTAAGAGGACCCTTGTCTTGCTCGACGTCCCCTCTACCTCCTGGTCTAATTTGCGACCTCCTGGTCCCTCCTGGGCCACAGCAGCGTCCAAAAACGCTAACAGCACGATTTGCAGCTAGCAAGGCTTGTTGGCGTTCTTTCGGCGGGAAAACACTTCTGCACGACTCTACAAGGCGAGAGGGATCCGTCCTCCAAAGGGAAAGTCTTTAACCCTTTGCGTTCCTGCAGAAACTGCAGCTTCTTCTGTCCAGTAGAAGCTTCTTTGCACCCGCAGCTGGCATTTCCTGGGCATCTGCCCATCTCCGACTTTCTTGTGACTATTGGACTTGGTCCCCTTGTTCCACAGGTACCCCAGATTGGAAATCCAGCGTTGTTGCATTGTTGGTTTGTGTCTTTCCTGCCTTATTCCCCTATCACGACTTCTTTGTCCTTTGGGGAACTTTAGTTTACTTTGCACTCACTTTTCAGGGTCTTGGGGTGGGCTATTTTTCTAACCCTCACTATTTTCTAATAGTCCCAGCGACCCTCTACAAGGTCACATAGGTTTGGGGTCCATTCGTGGTTCGCATTCCACTTTTGGAGTATATCGTTTGTGTTGCCCCTATCCCTATGTGTCCCCGTTGCATCCTATTGTAACTATACATTGTTTGCACTGTTTTCTAAGACTATACTGCATATTTCTGGTATTGTGTATATATATCTTGTGTATATTTCCTATCCTCTCACTGAGGGTACACTCTGAGATACTTTGGCATATTGTCATAAAAATAAAGTACCTTTATTTTTAGTATAACTGTGTATTGTGTTTCTTATGATATTGTGCATATGACACTAAGTGGTACTGTAGTAGCTTCACACGTCTCCTAGTTCAGCCTAAGCTGCTCTGCTAAGCTACCATTATCTATCAGCCTAAGCTGCTAGACACCCTATACACTAATAAGGGATAACTGGGCCTGGTGCAAAGTGCAAGTACCCCTTGGTACTCACTACAAGCCAGTCCAGCCTCCTACAAGTGGCATGTTACATTCTTCCTGCTAGGTTCAAACTGGGACACAACTGTGATGGTCTACTTTCAAATATTAGGTTGATTGTATGACATATGTGTACATGTGTGTTGGAATGTGGATCCACTATCACCTGTCTGGGTGTATGTTGTCACTGTGACTTCAAGGTCTCCTCCTGAGTTAGTGGCAGCTGATGTTGTTCCAATTGTGTATTGCTCATATCACACACTTGAGAGAAGCCATTGATGACATGGTCACGTACACATGGATGGTCCCACCCTGTCTCTGAACACGTGTGATGTGACTTTCAAATGATCTCAAATTTTGGGCTGGATGAGAGACTGTTTCAGGTGTTTGGATCCGGCATGTGTAATTGCCACATTTGTACTCCTGTTGGGCTCTGTGTATGGTAATGTATCATGTCACATCCTACCCTCTGTGCATACATTTGTGATGTTAATTTTTGGTGTGATGACTGTTATAGCATTCTTGCTCAATGAGACGACATTCTTCTTCAGCAATTTCAAACTAAAGGTGGTCAGAAATGCATAGGCAAAAGCATGATGTGGTGTTGGTTATCTGTGTTTATTTACAAGTGTGGAATACAAGTTATTATATTAAATTAAGAAAAATAATTATTGACGAGCTGTTGGCGCCTACGCACTCCTGCTGCCGTGTTAGGTTGTTCCCCCTCCTGTTGCAGGCCAGCATCCTCCTCTTCGTCATCCTCAGGCATGTCTGGGTCCAGGTCAAGAAGGGGAATATTCCTTTTAACACAAATATTGTGTAATATGGCACAAGTGAGTATGATCTTACAGACCATCTCTGGGGAATAGAGTAGAGCACCGCCAGTTATGTCAAGGCAGCGGAACCTTGACTTTAGGATCTCAAAGGTCCGCTCCACAATGCTGCGTGTCCTCTTGTGGGCGTCATTGTATGCCCGCTCAGCAGCAGTATTTGGGTTCCCATATGGTGTCATTATCCAAGGCTGGATGCCATACCCCTGATCAGCTGAAAGAGAAACACAGAATGGTATCAATTAGATGTAGGAGGCACTGTTGTACGTATCTTTGATGGCAGTAGTTGTGTTGTGTTGTCTGTGACTATTTTGTGTACTAATGTGACAACCTATGGTTGTTGGTGAAAACTTTTGCATTGATTTTTTTTCCTTGGCTGAGCAAGTGTTTGTTGGCTAACTGTTTGTCCGCAGGATGTATTGGTTTCTCCAGTACAGTGTGCCCTCCCTTGCATTGTGACTTGTGATACAGGTGTCCGTGTGTCCTCACTGGGGGTGTGATGATAGTTCCATGTAGAGTTGAAACATGAAAGTGTATTAGAAACGTTCATATGAACATACCCAGGCCATCCCATACCTTTAAACTTATGCATTGTATTAGTGTACAGGTTATTGTGAGACTTCCAATTTGCAAGGTGACATTTAGGCAACCACAGTCATTAATGTCTTCACACTAAGCTGTAGAGTAAATTCCAATGTGTGAGAGGTTCAATGGTGACTTGTGATACATGGCTAGTGATGTGAGTACCTCAGTGTGTTCCTGGCTAGGTGTTGCCATTGTGGTGTATGTGTTGTTTATCCTAGAGGGTTTCTGAGCAGTGTGTATATGACTTTGTTTTTTGTCCTTACCAACAAGTAGTCCATTGCCATACCGTCCATCCTGGAAGTGTTGGTTGATGGTAGAGTGACGGAAGATGAAAGCGTCATGTACACTCCCAGGATATTTAGCCACAATGTTGCTGATCAGTCCTTGGTGATCGACTATGGCCTGCACGTTGATTGAATGTGTGTGCTTCCTGTTGCGGTAGAGGTGTTCACTCGCAGCAGGTGGCACAAGGCGTACGTGTGTGCAGTCAATTGCACCAAGGACGTGCGGGAAGCCACTGATGGCGTAGAACCCCTGTTTAGTTTCCTGCTGCATCTGCAGTGTGTTAGGGAAGCAGATGTGGTGGGGTGTCAGGCGAATGATGGCATCCAGTACTTTAGGCAGGAATGCGGAGAAAGATGGTTGTGATATTCCACCAACCAGGGCACCAGTTGTCTGAAACGAGCCACTTGCCAGCAGGTGAAGTACGGCAAGCAGCTTTGTTTCGGTTGGGATAGTGCGGGGAGTCACTAAAGTGGGGGCCAACTGCTGTTCAATATTTGTCAGCAGCTGCTGAATGGCCTGCCAGTTCAACCGGTACCTCTGGATGATGTCTCGTTCCCTGAGGCCATGCAGGGTTGTTCTTTGGCGGAATATCCTCTCCTGCCTTCTGCGCTGTCTTTGGGGTCCCTGCTGTTGTTGTTGTGGCTGCTGTTGTTGCTGCAGGGCTCTGCGTCTACGTGAACGCTGAAGGAAAATCACCTCCATGTCTCCCTGTTGCTGCTCTGCTGCTCTGCTGCTCTGTTGTTTGTTCTGTGTGTTCTGATTAAGTACAGGTGTGTTTGCCCCATTTTAACGCCTACCCTGACCCAGGCGTTAAAATTTCACGATATTCGTGCTTTGCGTAATTTTTTTGCGCCGCCTGCCGCGCGGGAGACATTTTTGCACGGAAGCATAAATACGACGCACCGCTGTGTGTGTCTGTTTTTGGACGGGAACGCCTACCCTGCATGTCATTAACGCAGGGCGGGGTGCCGCTTCCAGAAACTGACGCACATAGCGCCATTTCCCTTGTGCGCCGGCTCGGGCGTCAGGGTTTAAATATGGGGCAACGTTTGCGCTGAATGTGCGTCAAGATTTTTGACGCAAATTCGGCGCAAACGGAGTATAAATATGCCCCTTACTTTTCATCAAAAATATCTCTACCATATTTTAAAAAAATGAGTATTGGAAGGCAGTGGGAGCAATAGAACTAATGAGCTTTGCCATACATGCTACATGGGCCTAAGTAGATATCAGTACACGCCCCAGTGAATGAGACTAGGACCCACCCACAGCACTCCCAGGAGGAGGGGAGTCTCTGATGTCAAGGAATGGCGCATGGCCACTACAGACAGACACTTGGCTATCCATGCACCTGACAACACAGTATCGGCATGTATTGAGCCGCACCCCAGAGTTCAGTGGCTCACGGAGTAGTGACTCCTTTTTCTCTTTAAAAATAAAAGTTACGAATACATAAGTTCTATTAAAGCAGCCGTGCACCTCAGAATAAGTGAGGAAGTGACGCAGATATAGAAGTTGACGCTCCCTGGCCCTGAGCGCACTACGGGCCACACAGGTGCTATGCATAAAGGTGGGAGGGAAATGGCGGAACCTTTCACTATAAAACTGGATATTTACGGCTTCTCCCACCGTTTGAGATGGCTGTATGAGGGAGCAGGGTAGGACGACTCTCCTTAACAAAGTAAGTGGTGAATGTTCTTTCTGTATGTGTGAATATGTCACTCGAGATTGTTAAAGCCAGGCCTTTACTATAAGGGAGACACAGGGCATTCTGTTTTTAGCTTTGTTTTCTTTCCAACTGTTATCAGGATCATGTAGTACATGAATAGTGAATAGGAGCATAAGTGACACTCCTTTCAGACATGAGCATATTGATGTTGTTGTAACCTGTCTTTTTAGTGTGTGAATACAGGAGGCGCCCACCCCCTACAAACCATGAGGCACAGGGCCTATAAAGACCAGGTAAAACAAAAGGATCTAGACAATGTAGAATAAGGCGCAAACTACATGGCATGGTTTGACGCTCATGTGTGCTGTGGTGCACAGTTTTATAGCGTGATGTGCGGTAGATTATAGTTTCATGTGTACCACTGTTGACTCTTATATGTCAACATCAGGGCAGTGAGCGCTCTACGGGCGACTGGAATGCAAAAACACAACACTTATGAAATAACGTAATTCATGCATTATGTTGCTATGCTGTTGTTTAACCTTTTGCATTGCAGAGTTTAATCCTGGAGACTTATATTCAAGGTGCTTGTAAATACTGTTCATTTCCAATGTATTGCCGCAGGCTTTCAGAGTGTGTCAGGGTGTGGTCCCTTTCCAGGGCCTTCTAGAAGCTATCTCAGCAGCATGACTGGGTGTGGTTTGGGGGCTGGCCCAGACTCTATATAAGGGAGCCACCCCAGCTCCACATGCTCACTATTCAGAGGTCCCGGTGCAGAGCAGCAGCAATTTCCTGAGCTCCTGTTCCAGAGGCCTACTTTGATCTTCCAGGCCGTGCCCTTCATTGTATTGGTGATCCTTGATCAGGGCGGTAAGACGGAGGTCGGGCTGGGCCCCCGATCCCATTTTCGAAGACATTCGAGTTCTTGGGCCTAATTTTCATATAGGGAGATTTTTCCTTGTGTGTGTGAATGTGCTCTTGGTTTCTGGCATTTACATGTTGATATTCGAATCAGCAAGACGCGCAATTTATTTTTGGCATTTGACTTTTGAGATTCGGGTTGGCAGCAGTGTGCGTGACCATTTCTAGACATTTTGCATATTGGCATTCGAATCAGCAAGACGCACGATTCATTTTGCGTGTTTAACTCTTGATACTCATTGTGCGCTACCATTTTGTGGCAGTTACATGGTGGCATTCGAATCAGCAAGACGTGCAATTCATTTCCTTGCATTTAACTCTTGATACTCATTGTGCGCAACCATTTCTTGGCATTTACCTGGTGGCGTTCGAATCTGCAAGACGTGCAATTCATTTCCTTGCATTTAACTCTTGATACGCATTGTGCGCAACCATTTCTTGGCCTTTACATGGTGGCGTTCAAATCGGCAAGACGCGCTATTCATTTCCTTGCATTTAACCCTTGATACGCATTGTGCACAAGCATTTCTTAGCTTTTACATGGTGACACTCGAATCGGCAAGACACACGATTCATTCCGTACATTTCATTCTTAATAATTATTGTGCGCAACCATTTCTTGGCATTTAAATGGTGGCATTCGAATCGTCAAGACGCGCGATTCATTCATTGCAATTAAATCTTTTATAATCATTGTGCACGACAATTTCTTGGCATTTACATGGTGGCACTCGAATCGGCAAGACGCGCAATTCAGTCCTTGCAATTAAAACTTTGATAATCATTGTGCGCGACCATTTCTTGGCATTTACATGGTGGCATTCGAATCGGCAAGACGCGTGATTCATTTCCGCATTTAAAACTTGATGTTTTAGGTCGTTTGCAGTGTGCACAATCATTTCATGGCATTTGCATATTCTTTTTTAAATCAGCAGTGTGCACGATTCATTTTTCTGCATTTAAAACTAAGGGGGTCATTCTGACCCTGGCGGGCACTGCAGGGGCCCCCTAACAGGGCCCCACATTGATTTTCAGTGTCTGCCAAGCAGACACTGAAAATCGCGACGGGTGCCACTGCACCCGTCGCACGCCTTCAACTCTGCCAGCTCCATTCGGAGCCGGCTTCCTCGTTGAAGGCGCTTTCCCGCTGGGCTGGAGGGCGGCCTTCTGGCGGTCGCCCGCCAGCCCAGCGGGAAAGCCAGAATGGCCGCAGCGGTCATTCGGCTGCTCCCGCCGGGCGTGCGGTTACCGCCGCCGGCGGGAGTCGGAATGACCCCCTAAGTGTTAAAATTCTAGATGTTACATTATATGTGCATAATAAGTCCTTAATACAACTCCTATTGTGTTCCAGGAAATCGTTTAGATTATTTTTTTGTCCTCATGCAAAAAGACCATGTTTGATTTTGAAAACATAATTCTAGAAGGTTCTAATATTCCTAGTCAATGCGTAACATTTTTATGAAAAAGTTCATTGAGAAGTTGTATTAATCATTCTTGATTTCTTCCCAGGTAACCAGATGTCTTGAGGCCTAGTTATTAGTCCTTTCTTAAGTTATCCATGGTTACAGTATGACAATGCTTAGAATCATAGTCTAGCAAGTGTCAATGTGATATAATCTTCATATTGTGTGTTTTATCCTTTTGTTTCCTACAGGTCTCCTTCCCAGCTGTTCCCATCCTAATCCCCTTTTCCCAACTTGGACTCTCTTAGTCTCTGTGATTTATCTATCGGAGTCTTGGAGCTGTCTAGTGGTGGACATCTTGGGAACGTGCGCAGACCCAGAGGATCTGGTCTCCCTGACAAAATAGTGAGCCCACAAATTAATTATCCTCCTGGTTTGCATGTGTTCTAAGCATGGCCACATTGGATGAGCTAGTCAAGGTTATCACGCAGCTCCAAGCAGAGGTAGTGTCATCAAAAGATATAGCAGCCAGCCTAGCTGAGACAGTGAGCCAGTTACAGGAAAAGGTAGAGAAGAAGGAACAAAATCCCTTAGGTGTGTCTTGGCCTGGTCCTTCTTCTCAGGCTTCTGGAGGTAATCCTCCTACGAACATTTCCCTCAACGTTCCTTCGGCCATTCCCCTGGCTCCTCCAGAATGTTTCTCAGGCGATCCCTTGAAAGCGCATTCTTTCCTGGTTCAAGGGGAATTACATTTTACCTGCTGACCACACACTTTCCCTGATGCCCAATCCAGAGTGGTTTTCTTGTTATCATACCTGACTGGGGACGCAGCTACCTGGGCAATTCCTCTTGTGCGTAAAGACAGTCCCCTGCATTACAATTGGAGAAATTTTGTTTGTGAGTTTGAATGAATATTTGATCGTAGAACTGTGACATTGTCGGCAGATCGTGAATTATTAGACTTGCGACTAGGTAACCAGGATTTAGTGTCCTACTTAGCTAACTTTAATTGGCTGGTAGCCGAGACATCCTGGTCTGAAGAAAAGCAAGCGGCTTTGTTCTACAAAGGACTCAAGGAGGAGTTAAAAGACATTCTTACTCAAATAGAACCGCAGCCTACAGACTGTCAAGATCTGATAAACCTAGTTTTGAGACTGGATCATCGTTTAGCAGAACAAAGGGGAACACGCAAAAAAACTGAGAAATATTCCTGGCGTGTTCACGATAATAGAGAATCAAGAACCCAGAAAGGAAAAACTCCAGAACCTATGGAAATCGGAACAATCAGGAGGCCTTCACCCGAAGACGAAAAGGACCTACGTAGAAAGAATGGACAACGTCTTTATTGCGGGCGCAAGGGTCATTTCGCCAAAGAATGTCCAATCAAACCAAAGAGCAAATGAGGTCCTGTCCAGAAACTTGCAGCCAATGCACAAGTCGAGCCGGAAAACTAAATCACCCAAGATATAAAGAAGGGTTGCTCTTGGGTGTCCCATGGACCCTTCACAATCTAGACATCTCAAGCTGGGCATAAAAGCTCAAGTAAAGAAAAATAACTATTTCAAGAAATCCCTCGTAGATTCTGGGGCTACCGGGAACTTTGTTGACGCCCAATTTGTCTGCGCATGGGGGATTCCATGTATCGAGAAGAAGACTCCAGAAATAATACAAGCAGTAGATGGAAAACTCTTGACTGGAGGCCCAGTAACTCTTCAGACTGTCCCCTTGTCGGTGATCTGTGAGGGGAAGATCCAAAGAACCAAACATAAAGAGAAACTCATCCTCGACATGATCCATGCTCCTCAGTATAGAATTATCCTTGGCTTACCCTGGTTAACTCATCACAATCCTGAGATTAATTGGGCAGAAAGGAAGGTTGTGTTCTCTTCAGCTCTATGTAAAGAAAAATGCTTTCAAAAGTCTCAAGTAACCAAAGATTGCAACTCTTACATAGCCACTGCAGTGGAGAAAGAAGTAAAGTTGCCCAAACAAAAATCATCCTTTGAAGATGTATTTGATGAAAAAGAAGCAGAAACCTTGCCTCCTCATAGACATTATGACTGTCAAATTGATCTAATCCCAGGTGCGATACTCCCCAGCTGTCGTGTATACGCCCTGTCAGAACATGAAACTCAACATTTACGAAAGAATCTAGATCAATTCTTGGAGAATGGTTTCATCCGCCCTTCTAAGTCTCCTGCAGCCTCTCCTTTGTGTTTTGTCCCTAAGGCGAATGGAGATCTTCAAACTTGTATTGATTATAGGGGTTTGAACAAGGTCAACATCAAGAATAAATACTCCTTGCCCCTGATTCCGGTCTTGCTGGAACAAGTAAAGAAAGCTAAAATATACACTAAGCACGATCTACGAGGTGCTTATCATTTAGTCAGAATGAGAGAGGGCGACGAATGGAAAACGGCGTCCAAGACAAGATATGGTCTCTTTGAATAAACCGTCATGCCTTTTGGTCTGTGTAATGCTCCAGCTGCATTTTTCAAGAATGACGTTCTTAGAGAGTATCTCGACATCTATGCAATAGTCTACATCGATGACATTTTGATCTACTCTGACAATGAAAATGAACATGTGCAACATGTCAAGAAAATTCTTGCAGCCCTTCGAAAGCACCATTTATATTTCAAACTAACCAAGTGTGAGTTTCATGTTACCACAGTTGAGTGTTTAGGGGTTATCCTTACCCCTCAAGGTATGGTCATGGCAGAAAAGAAAGTACAATCTGTATCTGATTGTCCCACTCCAAAGACTGTTCGAGATGTACAATGTTTCCTGGGGTTTGCAAACTTTTACCGCAGGTTTATGAACCATTTCTCTCAAAAAGTGGCCCTAATCACTAAGTTATTGAGAAAGAAAGAAAAATGTGTATGGTCCCCAGAAGATGATCAAGCCTTTTCAACTTTGAAAGAAGCTTTTTCCACTGCCCCCGTCTTGACTCTCCCTGATGTGGATCGTCCATTCATAGTGAAAGCCGATGCCTCAGATGTGGCAATTGGTGCAGTCTTGTCACAATGAAGCAAAGACACTGGCCAACTTCATCCTGTAGCTTGCATGTCTCGAAAGCTGAACGAAGCCAAACAGAACTATGTAATTGCTGAAAAAGAGCTTCTGGCGATTCGTGACGCCTTTAAAGAATGGAGACATCATTTGTTGGGTGCCAAGTACACTGTCACAGTATATACTGATCATCGCAGTCTCCAGTTCATGAGTTCATCTAGACTTTTGACTCCTCAGCAATTACGCTGGATGTTGTTTTTTGCCGAATTTGATTTTGTGGTAACTTTCCAACCTGGTAAAGAGAATCGCAAAGCAGACGCCTTATCCCGCCAAGAGTCTACCACGTTGCCTACAGTCCAACCCTCCAGAGCTATCATTGCTCCAGACGAAGTCCTATGCATTATAAAAACTGAAGATTTATTTGAAGACATCCGTAATTCCTTTACCATTGAGATATGGCAGACATTGGCTCAAGCAGATCCCAAAAAGTCAATCAAGCAAGGACTACCTTTCCATGACGCTCGCTTGTTCGTGCCCACTATCAAGCTTCACAAGTTAGTATTTCATTTGTTGCATGTTATACCTACGGCAGGTCATCCAGGTACTCCTAAAACTCTTGAATTAATCCAACGCTACCTTTGGTGGCCTACTCTGACGAAAGATGTCAAAACAATGGTAAACAACTGCGAAGTCTGTGCTCGCATCAAGAAAAGTCATTCAAAACCGAAAGGGTTGTTGCATCCGCTCCCAACTCCATGTCGACCTTGGGAACACATCTCTTTAGACTTCATTACAGGAATACCAGTGGTTCGACAACATTCAGTAATCCTTGTGGTAGTAGATAGTCTCACGAAATATGGACATTTAATTGCCTGTAAGAAATTGCCCACCTCCAGCGAACTAGCAACCATCTTACTGAATAGAGTGGTCCGTTATCACGGGCTGCCAAAAAGGATTCTCTCCGATCGAGGGTCGCAATTTGCCTCCAATTTCTGGAAAACATGGTGCAGAACACTTCAAGTCCCGTCCACACTATCTACTAGCTATCATCCTCAAACAGATGGTCAAACTGAGAGGGCGTAACCTATGGTACTTAATCTTGTGGAAAGGTTATGGCCCTGAAAGTAACTCATGGGTTTCCGCATCTGATATTCGTGCTCCACTACTTGTGAGGTGTTTTCATCGTCTCAATCCAGGCAAGCCAGGCCCTAGAGCGCATTTGGGAGAGGGGAGTACTGTCAACATCAGGGCAGTGCGCGCTCTACATGCGACTGGAATGCAAAAACCCAACACTTATGAAATAACGTAATTCATGCATTATGTTGCTATGCTGTTGTTTAACCTTTTGCATTGCAGAGTTTAATCCTGAAGACTTATATTCAAGGTGCTTGTAAATACTGTTCATTTGCAATGTATTGCTGCAGGCTTTTGGAGTGTGTCAGGGTGTGGTCCCTTTCCAGGGCCTTCGAAGCTTTCTCTGCAGCATGACTGGGTGTGGTTTGGGTGCTGGGCCAGACTCTATATAACGGAGCCAGCCCAGCTCCACGTGCTCACTATTCAGAGGTCCCGGTGCAGAGCAGCAGCAATTTCCTGAGCTCCTGTTCCAGAGGCCTACTTTGATCTTCCAGGCCTTGCCCTTCATTGTATTGGTGATCCTTGATAAGGGCGGTAAGACGGAGGTCCGGCTGGGCCCTCATCCCGTTTTCGAAGGCATTCGAGTTCTTGGACCTAATTTTCATAATGGGAGATTTTTCCTTGTGCGTGTGAATGTGCTCTTGGTTTCTGGCATTAACATGTTGATATTTGAATCGGCAAGACGCGCAATTCATTTTTGGCATTTGACTTTTGAGATTCGGGTCGGCAACAGTGTGCGCGACCATTTCTAGACATTTGCATATTGGCATTCGAATCGGCAAGACGCGCAATTAATTTCTCCTGTTTAACTCTAGATACTCATTGTGCGCTACCATTTCTTGGCAGTTACATGGTGGCATTCGAATCGGCAAGACGCGCAATTCATTTCCTTACATTTAACGCTTGATACTCATTGTGCGCAACCATTTCTTGGCATTTACAAGGTGGCGTTCGAATCGGCAAGACACGCAATTCATTTTCTTGCATTTAACTCTTGATACGCATTGTGCGCAACCATTTCTTGGCATTTACATGGTGGCGTTCGAATCGGCAAGACGCACAATTCATTTCCTTGCATTTAACCCTTGATACGCATTGTGCGCAAGCATTTCTTGGCTTTTACATGGTGACACTCGAATCGGCAAGACACCCGATTCATTCCGTACATTTAATTCTTGATAATTATTGTGCGCAACCATTTCTTGGCATTTACATGGTGGCATTTGAATCGGCAAGACGCACAATTCATTCCTTGCAATTAAAACTTTGATAATCATTGTACGCAACCATATCTTGGCATTTACATGGTGGCACTCGAATCGGCAAGATGCGCATTTCATTCCTTGCAATTAAAACTTTGATAATCATTGTGCGCAACCATTTCTTGGCATTTACATGGTGGCATTTGAATCTGCAAGACGCGCAATTCATTCCTGCATTTAAAACTTGATGTTTCAGATCGCTTGAATTTAACCTTTGATACGCATTGTGCACAAGCATTTCTTAGCTTTTACATGGTGACACTCGAATCGGCAAGACACGTGATTCATTCCGTACATTTCATTCTTGATAATTATTGTGCGCAACCATTTCTTGGCATTTACATGGTGGCATTCGAATCGTCAAGACACGCGATTCATTCCTTGCAATTAAAACTTTGATAATCATTGTGCGTGACCATTTCTTGGCATTTACATGGTGGCACTCGAATCGGCAAGACGCGCGATTCAGTCCTCGAAATTAAAACTTTGATAATCATTGTGCGCGACCATTTCTTGGCATTTACAATGTGGCATTCGAATTGGCAAGACGCGCGATTCATTCCCGCATTTAAAACTTGATGTTTCAGATCGTTTGCAGTGTGCGCAATCATTTCATGGCATTTGCATATTCTTGTTGAAATCAGCAGTGTGCGCGATTCATTTTTCTGCATTTAAAACTAAGTGTTAAAATTCTAGATGTTACATTATATGTGCATGATAAGTCCTTAATACAACTCCTATTGTGTTCCAGGAAATCGTTCAGATTATTGTTTTGTCCTCATGCAAAAAGAACATGTTTGATTTTGAAAACAGAATTCTAGAAGGTTCTAATATTCCTAGTCAATGTGCAACATTTTAATGAAAAGGTTCATTGAGAAGTTGTATTAATCATTCTTGATTCCTTCCCAGGTAACCAGACGTCTTGAGGCCTAGTTATTAGTCCTTTCTTAAGTTATCCAAGGTTACAGAATGACAATGCTGAGAATCATAGTCTAGTAAGTGTCAATGTGATAGAATCTTGAAATTTTGTGTTTTAACCTTTTGTTTCCTACAGGTCTCCTTCCCAGCTGTTCCCATCCTAATCCCCTTTTCCCAACTTGGAATCTCTTAGTCTCTATGATTTATCTATCAGAGTCTTGGAGCTGTCTAGTGGTGGACATGTTCGGAACATGTGCAGACCCAGAGGATCTGGTCTCCCTGACAGAATAGTGAGCCCACAAATTAATTATCCTCCTGGTTTGCGTGTGTTCTCAGCATGGCCACATTGGACGAGCTATTCAAGGTTATCACGCAGCTCCAAACAGTCATCAAAAGATATAGCAGCCAGCCTAGCTGAGAGAGTGAGCCAGTTACAGAAAAGGTAGAGAAGAAGGAACAAAATCCCTTAGGTGTGTCTTGGCCTGGTCCTTCTTCTCAGGCTTCTGGAGGTAATCCTCCTATGAACATTTTCTTCAACGTTCCTTCGGCCATTCCCCTAGCTCCTCCAGAATGTTTCTCAGGCGATCCCTTGAAAGCGCATTCTTTCCTGGTTCAAGGGGAATTACATTTTACCTGCTGACCACACACTTTCCCTGATGCCCAATCCAGATTGGCTTTCTTGTTATCATACCTGACTGGGGACGCAGCTACCTGGGCAATTCCTCTTGTGCGTAAAGACAGTCCCCTGCTTTACAATTGGAGAAATTTTGTTCGTGAGTTTGAACGAGTATTTGATCGTAGAACTGTGACATTGTCGGCAGGTCGTGAATTATTAGACTTGCGACAAGGTAACCAGGATTTAGTGTCCTACATACCTAACTTTAATCGGCTGGTAGCCAAGACATCCTGGCCTGAAGAAAAGCAAGCGGCTTTGTTCTACAAAGGACTCAAGGAGGAGTTAAAAGACATTCTTGCTCAAATAGACCTGCAGCCTACAGACTTTTAAGATCTGATAAACCTAGTTTTGAGACTGGATCATCGTTTAGCAGAACGAAGGGGAACACGCAAAAAGACTGAGAAATATTCCTGGCGTGTTCACGATAATAGAGAATCAAGAACCCAGAAAGGAAAAACTCCAGAACCTATGGAAATCGGAACAATCAGTAGGCTTTGATCAAAGACGAAAAGGACCTACATAGAAAGAATGGACAATGTCTTTATTGCGGACGCAAGGGTAATTTCGCCAAAGAATGTCCAATCAAACAAAGAGCAAACGAGGTCCTGTCCAGAAACTTGCAGCCAATGCACCAGTCGAGTCGGAAAACTATACACCCAAGATGTAAAGAAGGGTTGCTCTTGGGTGTCACCATGGACCCTTCACAATCTAGACATCTCAAGCTGGGCATAAAAGTTCAAGTAAAGAAAAATAACTATTTCAAGAAGGCCCTCGTAGATTCTGGGGCTACCGGGAACTTTGTTGATGCCCAATTTGTACGCGCATGGGGGATCCCATGTATCGAGAAGAAGACTCCAGAAATAATACAAGCAGTAGATGGAAAACTCTTGACTGGAGGCCCAGTAACTCTTCAGACTGTCCCCTTGTCGGTGATCTGTGAGGGGAAGATCCAAAGAACCAAACATAAAGAGAAACTCATCCTCGACATGATCCATGCTCCTCAGTATAGAATTATCCTTGGCTTACCCTGGTTAACTCATCAAAATCCTGAGATTAATGGGGCAGAACGAAAGGTTGTGTTCTCTTCAGCTCTATGTAAAAATAAATGCTCCCAAAAGTCTCAAGTAACCAAAGATTGTAACTCTTACATAGCCACTGCAGCGGAGAAAGAAGTAAAGTTGCCGAAACAAAATTCATCCTATGAAGATGTATTCGATGAAAAAGAAGCAGAAACCTTGCCTCCTCATAGACCTTATGACTGTCAAATTGATCTAATCCCAGGTGCGATTCTCCCCAGCTGTTGTGTATACACCCTGTCAGAACATGAAACTCAACATTTACGAAAGTATCTAGATCAATTCTCGGAGAATGGTTTAATCCGCCCTTCTAAGTCTCCTGCAGCCTCTCCTTTGTTTTTTGTCCCGAAGGCGAATGGAGATCTTCGAACTTGTATTGATTATAGGGGTTTGAACAAGGTCATCATCAAGAATAAATACCCCTTGCCCCTGATTCCGGTCTTGCTGGAACAAGTAAAGAAAGCTAAAATCTGCACTAAGCTCGATCTACGACGTGCTTATCATTTAGTCAGAATGAGAGAGGGTGACGAATGGAAAACGGCGTCCAAGACAAGATATGGTCTCTTTGAATACACCGTCATGCCTTTTGGTCTGTGTAATGCTCCAGCTGCATTTCAATTTTTCCTGAATGACGTTCTTAGAGAGTATCTCGACATCTTTGCAATAGTCTACATCGATGACATTTTGATCTACTCTGACAATGAAAACGGACATGTGCAACATGTCAAGAAAATTCTTGCAGCCCTTCGAAAGCACCATTTATATTGCAAACTAACCAAGTGTGAGTTTCATGTTACCACAGTTGAGTTTTTAGGGGTTATCCTTAACCCTAAAGGCATGGTCATGGCAGAAAACAAAGTACAAGCTGTATCTGATTAGCCCACTCCAAAGACTGTTCGAGATGTACAATGTTTCCTGGGGTTTGCAAACTTTTACCGCAGGTTTATGAACCATTTCTCTCAAACAGTGGCCCCAATCACTAAGTTATTGAGAGAGAAAAAAAAATGTGTATGGTCCCCAGAAGCTGATCAAGCCTTTTCAACTTTAAAAGAAGCTTTTTCCACTTCCCCAGTCTTGACTCTCCCTGGTGTGGATCATCCATTCATAGTGAAAGCCGATGCCTTAGATGTGGCAATTGGTGCAGTCTTGTCATAACGAAGCAAAGACACTGGCCAACTTCATCCTGTAGCTTACATGACTCGAAAGCTGAACAAAGCCGAACAGAACTATGTCATTGCTGAAAAAGAGCTTCTGGCGATTTGTGACACCTTTAAAGAATGGAGACATCATTTGTTGGGTGCCTAGTACACTGTCACAGTATATACTGATCATCGCAATCTCCAGTTCATGAGTTCAGCCAGACTTTTGACTCCTCAGCAATTACGCTGGATGTTGTTTTTTGACGAATTTGATTTTGTGGTAACTTTCCGACCTGGTAAAGAGAATCGCAAAGCAGACGCCTTGTCCCGCCAAGAGTCTACCACATTGCCTACAGTCCAACCCTCCAGAGCTATCATTGCTCCAGACAAAGTCCAATGCATCATAAAAACTGAAGATTTCTTTGAGGACATCCGTAATTCCTTCACCATTGAGAAATGGCAGACATGGGCTCAAGCAGATCCCAAAGGGTCACTCAAGCAAGGACTACTTTTCCATGACGCTCGCTTGTTCGTGCCCACTATCAAGCTTCGCAAGTTAGTATTTCATTTGTTGCATGTTATTCCTACGGCAGGTCATCCAGGTATTCCTAAAACTCTTGAATTAATCCATCGCTACGTTTGGTGGCCTACTCTGATGAAAGACGTCAAAACAATGGTAAACAACTGCAAAGTCTGTGCTCGCATCAAGACAAGTAATTCAAAACCGAAAGTGTTGTTGCATCCGCTCCCAACTCCATGTCGACCTTGGGAACACATCTCTTTAGACTTCATTACAGGACTACCAGTGGGTCAACAACATTCAGTAATTCTTGTGGTAGTAGATAGTCTCACGAAATATGGACATTTCATTGCCTGTAAGAAATTGCACACCTCCAGCGAACTAGCAACCATCTTACTGAGTGGTCCGTTATCACGGGCTGCCAAAAAGGATTCTCTCCGATCGAGGGTCGCAATTTGCCTCCAATTTCTGGAAAACATGGTGCAGAACACTTCAAGTCCCGTCCACACTATCTACTAGCCATCATCCTCAAACAGATGGTCAAACTGCGAGGGCATAACCTATGGTACTTAATCTCGTGGAAAGGTTATGGCCCTAAAAGTAACTCATGGGTTTCCGCATCTGATATTCATGCTCCACTACTTGTGACGCATTTTCTTTGTCTCAATCCAGGCAAGCCAGGCCCTAGAGCGCGTTTGGGAAAGGGGAGTACTGTCAACATCAGGGCAGTGTGCGCTCTACGGGCGACTGGAATGCAAAAACCCAACACCTATGAAATAACGTAATTCATGCATTATGTTGCTATGCTGTTGTTTAACCTTTTGCATTGCAGAGTTTAATCCTGAAGACTTATATTCAAGGTGCTTGTAAATACTGTTCATTTGCAATGTATTGCTGCAGGCTTTCAGAGTGTGTCAGGGTGTGGTCCCTTTCCAGGGCCTTCTAGAAGCTTTCTCTGCAGCATGACTGGGTGTGTTTTGGGGGCTGGGCCAGACTCTATATAAGGGAGCCAGCCCAGCTTCACATGCTCACTATTCAGAGGTCCCTGTGCAGAGCAGCAGCAATTTCCTGAGCTCCTGTTCCGGAGGCCTACTTTGATCTTCCAGGCCTTGCCCTTCATTGTATTGGTGTTCCTTGATAAGGGCGGTAAGACGGAGGTCGGGCTGGGCCCCCGATCCCGTTTTCGAAGGCATTCGAGTTCTTGGGCCTAATTTTCATATTGGGAGATTTTTCCTTCTGCATGTGAATGTGCTCTTGGTTTCTGGCATTTACATGTTGATATTCGAATCGGCAAGACGCGCAATTCATTTTTGGCATTTGACTTTTGAGATTTGGGTCGGCAACAGTGTGCGCGACCAGTTTAGGTTTACAAAGGACAGAAACATGTTGGCACAAGAGGGGGACGCAAGAGTTATAATACCCAAGTTGTTCCTCCCATCAATACCTCATGATATTGTTTTAATCCACTGAGGGTACCACCTAATAAAGAGATATCTTGTGGTTTACCCCCAGATATTTTTAACAAGCACACCTGGATACCGGAAACGTATCCAAATTAGTTCATTTCTAGGAACTCCCTCAAGAAAATCCCCTTTGAGGTTGAGTCCACCCAGGGTGGGGTGAGGTGGGCAATGATGAAGCATATCACATTACGTGAGTGAGCGCACCTCATCCAATTATTAGAATTGCCTGAATTTGAGGTAATCAAGAATATAAATATACATATTAGCTAGAAATTGCTTAAGAAAGACTTGAGTACCCCGCTAATGTAGGTACTGCATCCTTTTGTGTTGTGATTTAGCAGAGGATCTTTACCTCCTGGCAGAGTGTTAACTACAAAATCTGAGTACTCCTTCAACAAAGAAAAATGTGTCATATGCTAAACTAATCCGAAAGAAAATCTAACATCAACTGCGGATGGGCAGAAGAGAGTTTGAGATGCTGCAGAAATATGACAAGACAAAGTTCACAGAAGGTTGAAACTGATGGGAGAAGGGGATCACATATTCTGTCATTGTAACAACAAGTGCTACAAGTCGTATACAGTGGAAAAAAGCCTGGAAACAATTTGTCAAAAAAAAGCAGAAACCAGTGAATGACAACAAGAATCTGAGTCTTCTGAGAAAGTGATGACAACCAAACCCAATGTCCATTCACTTAGAAGATCGATGGCTACACCTTGTCCACTTCCAACAACTGATCAGAAAGCAGAGGATCTTTATTGTGTTATCTATGGTTTAGCCAGAACAATGGCCAAAGGGATTGATGGAAGAACAAAGTACAGAGTATGTGAGTCTCAAAGGGAAAATATGTTTTTATCTGCAGCTAGTTTCTTCCAAGATGACGTTTTCAGCTGAATAGCTGATCTAAACAGCCAGGTGAATGTATTTGCAGCTGGTTTGTATTTCCACCCGAACTGAAAGTGCTCCCAGCAGCAACGTAACTGCCAGCCTTCAGTTAAGTTTGCTCTCTTTGAAAAAACAAATTATGTTTTAAAGCCACTCTTGAGTGCTGGCTGTTAGTTCACACTCAGTGAGATCAGAGAAATAATGCTCAACATTAATAAAACTGTATTGATCCATAAAAATGAAATTAAGATTTTACTGGTGAGAATGTACAATGACAGAATTTGTTTTTGTCAGTCTAACAAAAAGAATGAGCCACTTATGGTGTTCTCAGCTGATTTGTTCCTAAAGTTCTTGCTGCCAAAATAAGATCACAGGATGCAGTAAAATCAGTAGGAACCATTTAAAGAAACGTCCTGAAAGATTAACATTTTGGACTTACTGACAGATTTGGTGATGACGAAGAGCTCCGCAATTCATGGGAATCAACAAGAATGCCTGATGTTGTCTTACTATTTTTTACATCATTATTTACTATCAGCAAAGCAAAACTGTTCCAAACTAAAGTTATTGAGTTCAGAACAGAAGCCGACAACATTAATGATGACTTTGAAGATATAAGCGAAGAAGTGGAAGACAATCCCATGAACAGACAGACTTATGATGTGCAAATGTACTGTGTTTTCCAAATCAAGATTTATGAATTACATCACAGCAAAAAGAAAGCTCCACTACACCTGACGACTGCCCACCCAATCTCTAACAAGGGCAAAAGTAGAGAGCTAATCACTTCAATTAATAGGATTGGTGTATCAACAAGTTATAGTGACATGGTACGGAGAAAAAAGTTGTTTGCAGCTCATGCTGTAAAATCTTGTGAATCGGACAGCACACCACTTCCAAGTCATTTTACCAGGAAAGGATTTACAATTGCTGGTCTTGATAATTTTACTTTGTAGACAGATCTTCTTTGCCTGGAACCTCCAGCACACATGATACTGCCATGGTACTTTTTCAAGACTGTACCAATGAAGTAGCTGCTGGAAAACAAGCTGTGTTAGCTGTAAGAATAAACAAACAAAGTTGCAAGCTGATGGCCGAACTGCCTTGCCAATGTGTGCAAAATCACCACAAGCCATCAACACGTCCCAGTCTACCAGAAAGTTTCAAAGTGACTGAGAACATGGATCTTCTTCTACTTGATGCTGCGGTCCGCAAAGCTAATTTAACTGAATTTATCATATCCCTTATTTGGTGTGGTCTGAAGGATAAAAAAAGCCAATTCTTCTTTGGGCTGGAATTCATGCTCTGATCTCTCAGAATACCATGCCACTGAATAAGGTTTGGTTTTTACCTGTAATACCATCTCCAGTCACAAACTACACAACAGTATACACAGCTCTAAAAGATTTCAAAAAATGTACATGCTCAGCTTAAAGACCAGCCTATCCTGCGAATTTTCTGAGATTAGGGTGTTTTCTATATTGTAGCTGACATTTTTATGAGCACTCTAGTAGAATTTGTTGATCTTTATCCAATGATGGGCGTTTTCCACATGACAAAAGTTGCATTGCGCTGTGCAGGAAGTTATCTCAGTGGATGTGGCATAGACAATGAACTTATTATGGCTGACATCTTTGGAAGCAAAACTGTCCAGTCAATATTGAGCATAACTCACTATGTTAATTTGTTACAAGGTATGCTTATCATATCTGAGGCTATAGAAACATTGCACTGGAATGCTTTCTGGAACAAGAATGACAAATTAGGTTTTGCATATCTTCGCTCAGACATGAACATGGCACAGGAAGCAATTCATTCAAAAGACGTAATGCAGAGCCAGGCAAAATATACTCAGCTTAAAATCAGAAAACCTGAAAACCAAGTTTGTAGAGTTTTTCAGAACTTGGTAAGTACTGGGGAAATGTTTTACACATGATAGCTCTAGTGAAAATCTTGGTACATGCTGATCAGAAAAGTGATTGGGAGCTGTACGTGAAGACTGTGGTGTCACTGATTACTGTGTTTCGGGAATTCGATTGCATAAACTACCTCAGATATGGGTCTAGGTATTTGGAAAGAAATGAAGAAGCTAGAGATGGAAAAACCATACCTCTACAGAAATTTCAGCCAAAGACATTTTGTGGTGAAGGACAAAGCTGTGGCTCCAGATATGAAACTGGAACAGATGATCCAAAGATCACAGAAAAGCTCCAAGGGAGCTGTTGGTCAGACATGTAAAAGTGAACAATTTGCTCAATGCTAGCTAGTTTACCATGAAGTCCTTTCTATTTGCAATGTTTTCAGAGATATGACAAATTCAAAATAAATAGACCATTGTGAAACTGTACCTCACCAGGAACTTGTGGGAAAGAGAGGGGAACATTTTAATAAACATGTTGACAGCCTTCTTCATTTCATGCAGAAGCAAGGAAACCCCTTTGAAATGACTGAGCCTCTGCGACTATACAACTTTGTGACCAAACTAGGGGGGTGATTCTGACCCCGGCGGTACTAGACCGCCGGGGCCAGGGTCGGCGGGAGCACCGCCAACAGGCTGGCGGTGCCCCACAGGGCATTCTGACTGCGGCGGTTCAGCCGCGGTCAGAAGAGGAAAACCGGCGGTCTCCCGCCGGTTTTCCGCTGCCCTTCTGAATCCTCCATGGCGGCGCAGCTCACTGCGCCGCCATGGGGATTCAGACACCCCATACCGCCATCCTGTTCCTGGCGATTCGCCCGCCAGGAACAGGATGGCGGTATGGGGTGTCGTGGGGCCCCTGGGGGCCCCTGCAGTGCCCAATGGCATGGGCACTGCAGGGGCCCCCGTAAGCGGGCCCCACTTTGAATTTCACTGTCTGCATTGCAGACAGTGAAATTCGCGACGGGTGCAACTGCACCCGTCGCACCTTCCCACTCCGCCGGCTCCATTCGGAGCCGGCTTCCTCGTGGGAAGGGAGTTTCCCACTGGGCTGGCGGGCGGCCTTTTGGCTGTCGCCCGCCAGCCCAGTGGGAAACCCAGAATCACTGCAGCGGTCTAATGACCGCGGAGCGGTGTTCTGGAGGGGGGAACTCTGGCGGGCGGCCTCCGCCGCCCGTCAGAGTTAGAATGACCCCCTAGATGTTCTGGAACATAAATCGAAACTATATGCAAAGCTAAAGCAGCATAGATTTGTATTGAAAGAGAAAAAGCTGTTTGACATCATCACTAAAGCTAAACTTCCAAGCTTTTGATTGCCATAGTAAAAGGTTCGTCCAACCAGCCTCTACAAAACAGGTTACAAAAAAACAATGGGCCTGATTCACAAAGGTAAACTTAGACGTTTGGTCTAAATTTAGGCCAAACGTCTGAGTTTATGATATTGGTAATTCACGAAGGGCATTTATTACCAGTATCTTTACGTTGCACTCGGGTCGGATCTCCGCCCCAAGTGCGGACATAAAGATACTACTCGTAAATGTCCTTTGTGAATGCCCAAAGTTTGGTCAGATAATACAATAGTACTTGAGCTGGAGATAGCACAGCTCAGATAATATGATAGCATTTGAGCTGCAGACAGCTAGCTCAGATAGTACTTGAGCTGGAGATAGCATAGCTCAAATAATACAATAGTACTTGAACTGCAGACAGCTCAGGTAGTACTTGAGCTGCAGATAGCACAGCTCAGATAGCAATTGAGCTGCAGACAACTTTGATAGTACTTGAGCTGGAGATAGCGCAGCTTAGATAATACAATCGTACTTGATCTGCAGACAGCTCAGCTCGGTTAGTACTTGAGCTGCAGGCAGCACAGCTGAGATAATAAGATAGTACTTGAGCTGAAGATGGCTCACCGCGGATAGTATTTGAGCTGCAGACAGCACAGCTCGGAAACACCAAGATTTTGTTTGCCAGTGCTGTCTGCCTCCCAGGTACTGGCTCATAGCCACTTAGCGTTTCTGAGTTAGTGCACCTGCTGTAGGCAGTGATATTACGCCCAGAAGCAGGCGAGGAGCTCCGTTTAGTGCCTCTCTCATATACACATTTGTGTGTGATGAGCCATGTCAAAATGTTCAGAAGCTGGGGTATGCACATTTGCAACTCCGTTCACACACACAGTAACATTTGCGATTTATACTCCTAATCATAGATGCACGTATTACATATTTTGATTGTCAATGCGGATTTTTGGGTAGCGGGTCCTAACTATGGGTACATGACTAATCGCGTACAATGTTCAAGAACATGTTTACAGTACAGTTCAAACTATACGTGTGCTGCATAGAAAATAATTATGAATGGAACATTCATAACTTTTTAAAAACACTTCTTCAAATTAGTGCTGAGCATGTGTTTTCTACTTTCCTATTTGGAAACTACGTCATAAAGTGTGCACTAACTGATGGAAAATGTTATGTATACTAATCAAAAAAGAGGGTTTGTGCACAACCTGATGTTCAGGCGTATAAATCACAGAAACCTTCCGACACGTGCGCAAACAGAGGTGTCAACATGCGAGAAAGCCAGTTTTACACCATCGCACATGATACGTTGTCATCACTTCATTGCAATGAGTTGGCCTTGTTCTTCTGATTGTGAACATCGTTCATCAGTGTGTTTTGATACGACTGGTGCTTATTCTGTTTAATTCTGTTTACCTCATAACAGCACCTTTGATCTGTGGTCAAAAGATCGCTGCGTTCCACATTCCAACACTGCAATGTATACCTGTAACACTGCTGAGATAAACCTATTTATCAGATCAATAGCACTGCCTAACGCAGCTTTCTGGCACCTCGATTGCAGGATGTGATGTATAGAGTCACTTGACTCAGTAGGATCTGATCACAGACATCAATTCAAGGAAATGACAGCTTTAGCGGAAGTGACCTCAAATGCCCTTGACCTCCGCTTTCACTCACACACTTACACATACACACAATTTCACACTTAAATACACTCTTTCTCACATAAACACACTTTCACCTGCAAGTAGGTACACAACACAGTTAAAAGTAGTTTTTTACTCACCTCAGGTGCTATGGAATGGCATATTCCTGCTAAATGTGCTCCATTTTTATTCCACTGACAGTGAGCAATATATTAATATTCACTATTCGTGTAATTAAATTTGACATAAAACAAAGAGTTGCGCCCCAACCAGCATCCATAAGGATGAGCTGTCCCTGTGTCCCTGAATTTGTCACCTCGGAGGTCAGAGGTCTCAAAGGCAGTGCCAGGGGTCAAAAAGGGCAAGGCAGGGGGCGCAGCTGGCAACCCCTTAATGACGTCCATGGATGTGAGCTATAACAATCCGCATAAGTACTGCCATTCACAAACGTTTCTTTTAAAATAAGCCAGAAATCTGCTCCACTAAAAGTATGCCCCTGCTTGAAGTAAATTAGGCAGAATTACAATTCTGATATAATTCCTGGGGATCATTAAAGAGTATTGCTTTCAGATTCAGGTGTAGGTGAATGTTTATACATGATGCCGTTATCAGATGCAACAAGAGATTTGGCATAGGTGAAACCTATTGGATTACCAATTCTTCTTTGTCTTGTTATGTTCTGTCATTCTGGGAGCACGGAGCAGGGGTAGGTGTTCACCGCCGTGTGGACCTGCAGAGCTGGGTATTTAGACCAGCAGGGACCACTGATGCCTGTTGCTATCCCGATGGGGCCCATCCTTTAATATAAGGAGCGTTCTTGTGAAATGACTCAACAATTGGTGCAATGAAATTTGAGGATGAGATAGGTTTGGTCCTGACGAATCGCACTGATCTTGACTGACTTTAAATGCGAGAAACACGTTGACCTTTATTTGAGGCAGTATAGGGATCACTGTACTTGCACTCTATACACTCTCTGATTATGGGGACTGTAGATAAACTTTTTTCATAATGTTTTCTGATTGGGGGTCGATTAGACATAATACTAATCTTTTCCCCTATACCACTGTTTTTAACCATGACAGGGGTTTGATTCCTATTAAATAAGAGTTTTTTTAGACCTCTAGTCATTTTTAACCTCACATAGATTTATTTTCTTGTACCAATCCCACATTCTAGCACTCACCAACCGGCAATTCTATACTCAAAAGATCTCTGGCAAAGAGCCCCCTTGAGAAGCCCGTCAGGCATTGCAGTGCCGGCCTGATGAGGAGCAAAGCCCGATGATGAAGCATGTCACTAATTGGTGAGTGACGGCTCTTGTTCCAACTAGATCGGATTCACAGGAACTTCACTGGTTGTATTATTTTCCCATTCAATTTGGAACTGTGTACCTTCTTAGTTTGATGGGAGTACTGTACACAGGACCATCCGTTTGTTTCAAAACTCTTGTTCTGTTTTTGATGAACGGGGATAGCCTGATCCCAAGATAGCCACTTAAAGTCTAGTAAAATCCAGAACAAGACTTCGGGGTTGTCATCTTGGAGGCAGGCCACCCGATCTCAATTTAAAAGCTCACCTGCAGGCCTGTACCAACGCCAGCACAGCCAATGTCCAGATAAACCACAAATATATGTTTAAGTAATAACAAACATTGCCAATTACTATGGCTCTGACTTTAAAGTTATAATGCCTGCACTTCCGGGTTTAAATGAGGTTGCAAAGCCTGGTTTGAAATGTTTTCTGTGATAATCTTACTCCGGGCCTGGTGTCAGTTGCTTTACGCTTACTGCATTTCCATTTCTATAGTGGTCCCCGTGCCAGTCACCTTTCGTTTGCACAGTGCAGCAGACTTGGCGCCTGGACTTTAGTGTTTTCCTCAACCCAGTCCTCTTAAACCATTATGTATTCAATAATCGTCTTTTGGCTGCAATTTTGAATGTGCTTCCAAATGTAAACATAGCCGTTGCATCAATAAGGAATACCGTTTTTTAGCTTAGTCTACTTTTCATGCTCTGCGGAGCCTCTCTCTTTTCATCTGGCCCTTTTATTTATTGAAATCTGAAGAAATAATTGCACTGTAAACTTTGCGGGGCACTCTACACTTAGAGCAAAAACTGGAAACCTGTGGTGGACTCGGGTCATCTTTTCAGAGAGGGGCAAATCCCAAAGTACTCAAAATTCTACAAACTTTGAAATCTGATGCTCATTTAAGCCAAATCCAAAATGTGTAGCTTTAGTGTACTAATATACAAATGCAGATGCACATATTCTGTTTGCATGCGTTATGATCCCAAAGCCAGACCTATTGGCTTTCCCAATTCATGTTTGCTCCTGCGGTCTGATATAGGCCTGTATATTAACTGCAACTATTTTGTACTTTATAAAGCAATTAAGTAAACAAATCAATGAATAATCAAAACTGTTTTTTTTTTCTTTTTTGATGAACTACATGACATTTACACCTTTGGAGGCACCATACTAGTTAGAGGGTGTGAAAATGTGAAGCAACCGTTTCAAATAATTGTTTAACCTAGTCTGATCATATCATCAATACCACAATATTTAGCTATGCTATCTTAGCAGCCTTTTAACAAAAGAGTGCACACATTACAAATAAAGTACACATAACATTTAAAACAATATTCAGCAAAAAAATAGCAAACAAATGGCAAACTGTGTCTTACTTATGCAACTTTGACATTTTTGGTGTTCAGGATATTCTAGTTTTTCCAGTGGAATATAACTCTAAATATACGGTGCGCTTGTTTAGCAGGATATTCCCACCAACACTCAACTGGCTGGGTACCTATGAAAACTCTTAGGATGTACCTAGATTGCCCTCCCAGCCTACCATGATATTTCCCAGTGGCCAGTAGTTCATGGATTGCCTGCTGAATTTATATTTATAGTGATGAGACCATCAGACGTGATGAAACAGATTTAACCCGTCAGCATGCAGGGGCTCTATTAAACTAAATTAAAATCACACGTTCCAGTAGGACAATAGACGGACTTCTGAATGGACAGTAACCGGCATCATAAGCAAGAATGGAGCTCGGTGGTGCAGTGAAAGAAATAAACTAGAGCATGGATGAAGTGGAGCATTAAGACCATCCTAATGAACACATGGTGTCTTCTCACTGCATTATTAACAGATGAAGATGGGGTTGTTGACCAGGAAGACGGCACTGATAACTGATCACACAAAGGGCCACATCAAGTCAAAAACCTCAACAACAGATACCCTACATGGAGTGGCTGGCATTCCAATGGAGCAAGGAGGACACTGGCAGACGTCCTAAATATACAAGGTACAAAAGGGAAACGCCATGCATTCTGTGATTGTGTCCTGCTATGCACAAATGATGTTAGTCCTGGTTGGGTGATCACAGAATCTACCAGATAATCTCTGAAAAATCTATAGGTTTCTGCTTAAGATGACCTCTCACAAACCAGTTTGGAGAATTTAGAGGCAATATGTACCATCTCTAGATTAAAACAGAAATTGCACTCACTTGGCATTCGCAGCAGATCAAGGGTCATTCCAATCTACAGAAAGATCATTTGGCTTCCAAACAATCCATCACCATTCCCACTCCTCATGAACACCTCACTTTCTCTTTCCATTCTTCTGGGATCTCAGGTCATTTCTATTCTTGGGGCATGACTTTAGACCCATTTTCCATGAAACTCAGATCGTGGATCATCTCAAATTCTTCAAGCTCATTAATCTTGTGTCAGACTTTGTACTTGGTCCTTGCAGTTGCACAATCAACCTAGTAGCATCAAATAGGTGTTGCTGGTGTTACCCAAAAACCATGACAATTGGTACTCCGTATGTGATACAAATTGCCCACCCAAGCCTCCCTAAATCTTCGAGCACCTGTGGATGAGCAGTCAAAACGTAACTCAAAGGAGGTTGTGTGCAATTTTGGCTACAGTTAAACACAGCTATCATAATTGATGATAACTGTGAGCTAAGGTTGTGCATTTCTGTAAACACACAACACTTTCATTATATATATATATATATATATATATATATATATATATATATATATATATATATGTGTGTGGGTGAAAGTGTGTGTGTGTATATATATATGTGTACATATGTAAACATGTATATTAGAAAACAGCAGTGAAATAGTTTAACACATAAACTAAAACACAATGAAAATATGGTGTTACATTCTGTACACAGTGCTTGACGAATAGAGTTTTTTTTGGTAACTGAAAATCCTTCAAAACCTGGAAAAAATCTAAATATGAAGATCGAAATAGTCGCTGAATTTCCACCCCAGTGGCGTCCCTACAAAGGAGAGAATTCAGATGGCATAAACTGTCAGAAACAAAAATAACACAGTGGCAATATGAAAGTCAGTGAAACTGCAGCGATCCACAACAGAAACGAAGTTCCGGGGAGTAATAATGCTATGAAGATCTGCCCAGCTAGCAGGTTTTGCACTCACCTTCCCAATATTCATTCGAATTCATTCCTTCCAAAGACCACTTATACCAGAACATTACAGCCAGTGGGAGAAGTGGGGAAAGGGAAATAGGAATAGGATAAGACAGAAAACAGAGACTAGGACTCAACACTCTTCCTCATTTGGAAAATGTATACCTTAGAAATATTTCTGTGTAACCAATTTTCTATGCTTTGACGGGGTACTAGGAATTCCTGAAAGCTAAACATAAAGAAATATAAACATAGTGATAAAGGTATATAGATATCCCTATGTTTAGAGTAACTACGTCAAGCTGTTTTGTTGAGGATGAATATAACTTTGAATCAACTCTTGTACAACTAGAGAAATATGAAAAATAATTAACATCCTGTGATGCTCTATGCTTAGCATTTTATATGCATACTTAAATTCTAATGCCTTACACACTGCGGGCATTAACATATAAATATTCACTTAAACATCTACATATATGTTGTTGGAAATGAGAAATGCCATGAGATAGAACATTCATGTATCAGATACCTTTATTACATAAAGTAATATGTAATACGATAAAGCGTTAATGTATCAGATATCTTTATTACATAAAGTAGTAACAGCAGCCATAGACTGCATAAGACGTGTAAATGTTACAAGAATTTAGTCTTTCATTGTTACAACATGTGTTAATTGGCAATAAATAACATATTCAAATAAACATTTATGTACATATGAACGTCCTGTTAGAATAGGTCCTGTTCCATCACATGAACTCTTAGCAGAACACATAGCCTCAGTCTTTTTAATTTCAAATAAGAGTGAAAAAAGTTCAGAATTCATTTTGAAATCACATAGGACTTCAAGATATGACTATGAAACCCAAAATGTCCATTATCCAGTTCTTGGGGAATTGTGCACGAGTCCATAGGTCTCTGGAAAATGTTCTTCACAACCGAAGTGCTGTTGCACGGCCTGTTACAACACGCTCCAGGTTTGAATCCAGTCTGCACCCACACTGTGTACATATTGCAAGCTTTTTTATACGCAGAAAGGCCCTCAGCATGCATGGCCTCAACCTATTGCTTCCTCCCACATAAACCTGACTTGATGGTAAGCAACACTTTCTCTATGGATTGGATGCATCTCATCGCTGTATAGGGCCCGAAAAATCAAAATTCACTTTTTTCTTCATTCTTCTGAGTTTGGTTATGTCTGCCTAATTAAGAACCACTCATCTGAAATCCAGGCATTCTACAGGAGCGATGTTATTGCACCAATTGCCGCACAGAATAATCCTCAACAGTCCCTAGAATGGCACGTGCTGGTGGCTGCTTCCCACAGGAAGTGGGGTTGGGATAGGCAGAAAAAGAGAAGGCCAAAGGATGTACATCAACCTCTGCAATGGGGTAGCTGGATGGGTATGTTGTTTTTCTTTCTAGCCATTACATCGTTTTCCAGTCGAATGCTGATGAAGCAGAAATGAAGGTTTTACATTTATTAGCGCTTAAACGTAGTACTGCAATAATCATGTGTGGCTTTAACCGAACTAATAAAGATTGTACGGGGACAAAATGTGCCCTCAGAGTAGTTTGCCAACATTTATAAGCGTGCTTTATATAACGTGGTGTATTAGAATTGCACTAATCCGACATAATCATAAACGTGTGCTACGATTTGCTTGTTTGAAATGTTTTAGCTTAGCATTACTTTAGTGCAGGCTTCGGCCTAGTTGCCTGGTCTCACGGTTTAGATGCTCGTATTTTTCCAATGTGCTAATAAACGTGTATTTTTGCTTGAAGCTGTACTTTTCCACTGAGATCGTTCACATGCTTATCTTAAGGTTTCGTGCCAGCCTGGCATACTTCTCTCTTTACTCCAAGGTCAACCTGCAGGTGCGGACAATGGAAGCTCTGAAAGTGAGTTAATTGGTATAAAATGTTGCAACTTGCGTACTCGTCTCCAAGGATAATGTATGCTTAAGTAAAAGCTTGAGAACTGTTGTTTTTGATTGGACAATTTGAAGCCAACCTATGAACCCTCCAATGGAAGACCCTACTGGATTTGAACTGTTGTCTATTTAAACCAGGTGCACGAGAAGAAAGTGGCTATTACCCGCCATTACCAGCCATTACAGCCATTACCAGCCCGATACCCGCCATTTTGCAGGACATTGCAGTTATGGCCCACCTTGCTGCGACGCCATTTTGAAAGAGACTTTGATGCTTTCTCTAGTCGAGAGAAAGAGACTTTAAATGATTCTTGCCCTAGAGGATTTAACTTTGATCCCTTGCATGAAGTAGTAGTTTAACTTGCCGCCGTGAGGCAATTGCCCCGTCCACCTTGCCCCTTGCCCCGTCCCATGCTGATCGAGAAACGGTACCTGTGAGACGAAGACTTCCTTGTATGCTGATCGTAATTGGTAAATATGAAAGGAAATTGTACAATTGCATTGTGTTTCTTTTAGGTAACCAACTGCTGGTTTTGATAAGATCCCTAGCTAGGAGTTTTCTAAATTTATGTTGCTAAACTGTTTTTTGCATGAAGTCCCACATGCCGATGCTAATTTGAGGTTAGATGAGGATTTCTTTTTGTTGCACGATGCAATTTGAGACCTTGTTATGCTGACTAAACGTATGCAATTAGTTCATTACAGATTATCGTATTAGTGATTTGCATTGCTATTATCGAATGCCTTGTTATTCAAATGCTACATAGATTGCACCTGTTTCGCCGCTATGGACAGCTATTAATGTTCATTTATGTTTATCATTTGGTGTTGAGACACATCTATATTGTGCTAGCTTTGTTAATATAGGGAAATAAATTCACTAACTTTGAATAAACTGGTGTGGTTATTTCCTGACTGAAAGGTCAGGGTTCGCCGAAATGTATTCTGGATTAATAGTTAAGTGTTATGTTGATCGGGGTATTGCTTATGTTCGTTATTGATTATTGATTTGATTAAATTGACCGATATAGAGTACGGAGAGTCCCACTTAGCCAAAAGATTCATCGGCCTAAAGAGCGTCCGAATATAGGTAAATTATTAGTACGGAACGCTCTATCAGTAGATGGTAGCAGAGGACGGCTTCGCCTTTTGGGACCCTGTACTCTTAAAGTACATGGTGTTGAATTAACGGTTACGCCCTTTGAGACCCCACTCGAGAAGTTGAATTAGATTTTTCTTGGATAAAACTGATTGGGAAAATGATGATGGGCTAGGTCCACTGCGACTTTCCCGGGATCTCGGAGCTTGCGAATGGAGAGAATGGAGGTGTGGAATCGGCGTTGGCGGTACTAGTGATGGTATGAGTGAAGTTAGGGTTTTGCGCTTGCACAGCTTATTGCCGCAGGGTGTGTGAAAAGGTTGCGAGGATTTTAGAGGATAGCGGAGGTGCGACTCCGAGTGTAGAAGTAGGGAAGTCGTCGAACTTCATAGAAGATAGCGGAGGTGCGACTCCGAGTGTGAGAGTAGGGAAGTCGTCGAACTTCATGTGCGTGTGGCGCTTCGTGCATAAAAAGGTCCACGTGGTTGTTGTTGTTGAGACGGGCCCTGCGAGGTCAAGAGACTCCGGAGTATGTTATTTTATGTTGTGGTCTGGGCGGTTTAGTAGGTTGACCGGGCGTGGTCAACGAGTCGGTGCGTGTGTAAGGGAGTGAAAGAAACTTCGACTTCGGGCTTTGACAAAATTCTAAGTGCACTAGAATAGATCATTGACAAGTTGAGAGTAGGTCTGCGGGTCAGATTTGCTTGCGAAAGTGGGGACCGAGAAAGATGGAATAACTGCCGAGGCTAGTGAAAAGTCCCTAAGGTCCTGAAGCGACTGTGTTACCCTTCCTGTAGTAAACCGACAGATCTGTTTTAGTTTTTGGTAGCTCGCGATACATGCAAGAAGTTGTTATGAGAGGAGCTGAGTGAAGGAGGACTAGCCGCGAGGCTTTGTCAGCCGCAGTGGGTGTGAGTGTGACGTCACTAGGAGCCGCGCTGGGATAGGTTGGTTGCAGAGAAGGGTCGCGCACGGATTGGACGCAGTCCGTGGGGCTCGATTGGAAGGGGAAAGGCAAGCGAAGAGTATTCCGGGAATTAAAGTCACCTATTGATTACAAACTTTGTGAAATAAAAGACGAGAAAATGAAATTTTTTAAAGCATTAAGGAGTGCGATGAAGGGGGAGTCTTACATTAAAGCGAGCGTAGGAGAGGAGACGCCGCCCGAAGGCACACCAGCTTACATTGTAATGGAGGAAAAAGGGGTAGCTCCGTGCCTTTGGCTAAAGCAATGGCACAAGTTGACAGAGAAACATGGGAGCTTAGCATTCCCGATCCACGGGACATTCAATATAAGGATTATAGAGAATTTGAGATTCGCGATGTACGACATGAAGGTGCCTCCAAGGCCAGCCCAGTTTGAGGCTCTAGCAATTTGGGAACTAATGGCTAGACAGCAGCAGCAAAATAAGTTCGAGACTAGGATAAGGAAGGTAGAAAAGACACTGGCGGACGCTAGGTGGGATAATGCACAGAAGGTGTGGAGGTCAGATGTATTGCAGGGGATAAAATTGTTTCCCGCAATTACTAAGGAAGAAGAGGAGACAGGTAAGAAAGCTACCTGTAAGACAAACAGGAGGTGTTCCAAGGATAGAGAGGACGAGGAAAAGTTGAGAAGAGAAGAGGAGTTAGAGGATGAGGAGTTAATAATGCAATTGCTGAACGACCGTCCACCACCTTATGCGGAGAGTGGACAAGGTCCAAGTACCAGCTCTGCCCCTCCGGCACCGGTACAGAACAGTGAAACTCAGAGTTCAGGAGCATCATCGGGGTCTAAGGACCCGAGTTTACTGTTCACCCCGCAGATACCGCAGGTTAGGAGAATATATCCAGATGTGCCCATGTTGAAACCAGCAGAAAATTATCAGCCGCAGATCCCAGGGTACTACAGCAGTGACAACAGTGCAGGAATGATTCTAGAACCAACCGTAAGGGGAGTACAGAATGGTCACAACCAGACATTGGCACAAGCCGAATCAACCCAGTTTTTGATGCCTCAAAAGCAGATGCAGGGGGGGACAGCACATGCTCAGATGACGGGGAGCCAGATGGGCATGCCGGCAATGATGACCCATAGTGTGGGAATGAACATGCCTCAGAACATGGGAAATGGACAGAACCCGGATGCGATATCGCTACCCATTACTGTAGGTCCACCGGTACCTCTGTACAGTCAGCCTAACTTAGGTATGAGCGGTCAGGGATCAATGCTGCAGAATGGGACCGAAAGGAGGTGCATAGAAAACACTCCAGGGATAACCCCTATAGCGGCTCAGCCAAATGGATCTGGGTCCTTGATGGAGTTTAGTCCCATATGTGCTCAGTCAACACTGGTGAGGTCGAGTCCCCCATTGGTGATACCGCTGTCATCAAATACTGAAAAGTTGCCGCAACCATCAATGGCAGTCGATGTGAATGCTACACTTATGGGGTTGAATGCGCAACAGCTGACACAGTGGTTCAACAGTCTGAATTCCACACAAAGCTCAGCCAGTGGGAAGGGAGAAGACTATCTGAATAGGGTCAGGTTGAACATGGAAGCACAAGAATTGGTGGAAGGGACTATGGGTGTGAATAGGTTAGAGTCCTACTCGGAAGAAGAGCTGAGGTATCTATGTCCCAGGATTACGAAAGAAGTGAATAAGGTACATAAAAGCTTGCAGGAAATAGCTGACAAAAACGGGGTGGATATAGACAAGACAAAACACTTGAGCAGGAGCTACAGATTGGATTTCGGGACCACAGATTTTGAACACATGAGGTCAGCAGGCATGAAGGCGCACCTTAGAGAATTGTTGCAGAGTGCACAAGTGTGGAGGTGCTTAGACAAATGGGAAAGCAGATGGGTAAAGAGAAAGGAAAAAAGGAAAGACAGTGTCCCAGAGCTAAACGAGAAAAGACCACAGAGTAGTGATGCAGTAACCATGTTACCAATGAGGGAGACAGCAGGGGGAAAGTTAATACATGTACCATGGCACAGAAGCAACATTCAGTCTTTTACGGATGATTTTCCCAAACTGAGAGAGAAACCGATTGAATGGTATCAGCAGACTGACAGGTTTGTGAAGCTTGCAAAATGTCTCTGGGAAGACCTGAACACCCTCTTTGAGATTGTGGTTCCGGCAGATTTGTGGGAGGATTGCAAAAGAGCTGTAGGTTGGCCGACAAGTGAACCAGAGGGAGACGGGTGCACCATCACCTATGGTGATGAGCCTGTACTATAAGGTGATTGAGCATTTGAAGACGAAGGTGGCCGCGAAAAATGTGGATTGGCAGAAGATCGATCGAACTGCCCAAGAGGCTAAAGAGTCGATTCATAGTTACTATGAGAGGTTGTTGAAGGCGTTTAAGAACTACAGCGGCACGGAAACAATAGAGGCGAAGGACATGCTTCATTTTGTGTTTAGATTTGTGGAAGGGCTGAGACCAGAGATAAGTCAGATGATAAAGTCGCATTTGATTTGCTGGCAGTCGAAACCTATTGATGAGGTGTTGAATTATGCGAAATACTGTAGCGACGAAATTGAAGTAAAACAGAAAAGGTTGAAAGAGAAGGTGATGATGATGCAACTTAAAGCAGCTCAGACAGGTCTGCAAGGTTTGCAAGGGTTGCAAGGGTTCCAACAGCAGGTACCGCAACCGCAGCCGCAGTTGCAGGGAAACATGGCGTTTCAGCCACAGGCCAGAGGCAGAGGCAGAGGAGGTTTTGTGAATACTGGTCCGGATTTGAACACTGTTGTGAATGGTGTGCAGGCAATGAAGAAGGTGATGTCGTGTCACGTGTGCGGAATTGTCGGTCATTGGAAACGCGAGTGCCCGATGGTGGTGCAGGAAGGTGCAGGTGTTGGTCAGCAAAACAATGATGTCAATGCATTTCAGACAATGAGGGGACCGAAAATGAGAGGTCCAAACCCAAATTTTCAGACCATAAATCAGTTGCAGGGATTACAACCTATGCAGCCGCAGCAGATGCAGATGCCTCGTATGCAGGTGACGCAAATGCAGCCAATGCAACAGCAGTTTCCCATGGTACCTAATCAGCAAATGCAAATACCTTTGGCACCAATGAGTCAGCAGCAAGTGATGGTTCCTCCACAGGTCTCGGGTCAGGTAATGAATACAAATGGCACCGTACAACAGTTCCCACTACACAGTGAGAGTGGAATAAACAATGTGTGGGAGAGTGAAAGTTCAGGAGAAGAAGGAGATTGTGTGCTTGCAGCATCCTTGGAAGTTGATCAAAAGGGTCCGTATGTAGAGGGAAGAGTAATGGGTCATCGTGTCTCATTCCTGGTTGACACAGGAGCAACACGTTCAACTGTTAAGAGCATTGAAGTACCTAATTTGCCACTCTCAGGGAGGACAGTTCAAGTGGTGGGAGTAGCAAACAGGCACCTGACGAACCCAATAACAGATCTGGTACCAGTCAGCATCGGTAACTATCAAGGGTTACATCAGTTTGTGGTATGTGACTCAAGCCCGATAGCACTGTTAGGGAGAGACTTGTTGTGCAAATTGGGTTGTTCGATTATGTGTTCGAACGAGGGAATAAAAATTCAGACGAGCAGTGATGGGGAAGAAGAGGACAGTGTAGAGGGGGATGAGATGGAAACTGTCGATGAAGAGTATCCTCTGATTTGTCTTTTCCCGATGATAACTGAAGAAGATATTCCAGCCGAATTACGGGAAACAGTCGGAAAGGAAGTGTGGGATATGACAGGGAAAGAGGTGGGATTGATGAAAGGAGTGGAACCAGTGAAAGTGACTGTAAAGCCCAATGCAACCTTTCCCCAGACCCCACAATACCACATGGCACAAGACACCCTCATGAAAGTTGCCCAACTCATTGACGAATTTGTAAAACAGGGAGTACTGAAAGAAGTGTTAAGCAGTCCATGTAATTCACCAATCATGGGACTAATAAAGCCGAGTGGAAAGGTCCGAATGGTGCAGGACTTGAGGAAAATAAATGACATCATAGTCAAATGCTGCCCTGTCGTACCAAATCCAGCTGTGATAATGTTTCAAGTCCCTTGCGATGCCGAGTGGTTCTCAGTCATCGACTTGTCACAAGCCTTCTTTTCGGTGCCTCTTCATGAGGACAGCCAATTCCTCTTTTGTTTCAAATTCTTAGACAGAGTGTACAGTTGGTGTCGAATTCCTCAAGGGTTTTCTGTGTCACCGTCAATATTCAATCAGATTCTAAAGAAAGACTTGGAAGCATTAGAATTGCCATTCGAGTCAACCCTAGTACAGTACATTGATGACTTACTGATTGCATCAAAGACAGAAAGTGGCTGCACAGCCGACACCATTGCTCTGTTGAACCATTTGGGAAGGAATGGGCACAAGGTGTCTCCTTCCAAATTGCAGTTCTGTCAGAAGAAAGTGAAATACTTGGGTCACCAGATAGAGAAAGGGTCAAGGAAAATAATGAAGGAAAGAATAACGAGTGTACTTCAAATGAGTCCACCAAAGACAAGGAGGGAGGTGAGGAAGTTTTTGGGAATGGTGGGCTACTGTCGCCAGTGGATTCCCAACTTCTCGACTCTAGCAAAGCCTTTACTGAAGCTGACCCAGAAGGATGCCTTGGATCAAATTGAGTTGAAAGGAGATGAGATGGATGCTTTCATTGAGTTGAAAGAATGCATGTGTAGGGCTCCAGCTTTAGGTATGCCTGATTACACAAAGCCTTTCACATTGTTTTGTCATGAACGTGATGCATGTTCTTTGTCTGTCTTGACTCAAGCCCATGGTGGCATAAACAGACCAGTAGCGTATTTTTCAGCTACTTTGGATCCGGTCGCAGCAGCACTTCCAGGGTGTTTGCGCGCCGTAGCAGCAGTTGGTATCAGCCTCACTCAGAGTGAAGGAATAGTGATGGGACACCCAGTAACAGTCATGGTCCCTCACTCAGTTGAGATACTTTTGACCCGCTCCCGAACGCAACACATGACTGGAGCAAGACTCACAAGGTATGAAACGATAATTCTGGGCTCACCGAATGTGCAGCGGAAAAGGTGCACTACGTTGAATCCAGCAACCTTGCTTCCTGGAGAAAATGCTGAAATTGAGAACGCTGAAGATGTCGAGCATGACTGCCTTCAAGTGACTGAATTTTGCACAAAACCTCGACCTGACATTAAGGATACTAAGCTTGATGAAAATGACCAAATTGTTTTCGTTGATTGTTCATGTCTAAGAGATGGGATGGGAATTTTGAAAGCAGGATATGCTGTATGTACTGTAACAGGTGTCTTGGAAGCGGGGTGGCTTCAAGGAGTCTATTCTGCACAAGTAGCAGAACTTGTAGCCCTTACAAGAGCATGTCAACTGTCTGCATTGATGAAAGTCACCATTTACACTGATAGTCAGTACAGGTTTGGGATTGTGCATGACTTTGGACAACTATGGTCACAGAGAGGTTTCCTGACTTCTTCAGGATCCCCAGTGAAAATGGGGAAAGGATAAGGGAATTGTTACACGCCATTCAAATGCCAGCCGAAGTTGCAGTGGTAAAGTGTAGTGCTCATACAAAAGGACAGGACTATGTCTCTCTGGGAAATGCATATGCGGATCAAGTCGCAAGATTTTGTGCCTTGAACTGTATATTACTCAGGGATGAATGGAATTCGATAAGTGAACCAGAACTCGAACCAGCTGAAGCATTTGCCTTGAAGGTCGTAGATACAATAGATGAACTAAAAGCATTACAGAATAACGTCAGGGAGGATGAAAGAGATTCCTGGATTAAATCACAATGTATAAAGAGACCAGATGAGTTATGGGTTTCAAATGAGGGAAAAAAAAATTGCCAAATAGTCTCTTATCGCAGCTTGCGCGGTTCTATCATGGGCAGGCTCACCTAGGGAGAGATGCCATGATAAGATTGTTCAAAACTGATTGGTTTAACCCCAGATTTCGTCAAGCTGCAGAAGCAGTTTGCCATCGATGTGTCACTTGTCAGCAGATGAACCCAGGAAAGGGAACAGTTGTGAACGCGAGCCACATTGGTAGAGCCAGTGGCCCATTTAGTAGGATGCAGATGGACTTCATTGAGATGCCTGTGCATGGAGGTCTAAAGTATGTGTTGGTGATTGTGTGCATTTTTAGTCACTGGATTGAGGCATACCCCACACGTAGAAATGACAGCCTTACAGTTGCGAAACTATTGTTGAGGGAGTTGATACCACGTTTCGGATTCCCGATCTCTTTAGAATCAGATAGGGGAAGTCACTTCAATAATGAGGTGATAAAGTTACTTTGCGAAGCGCTGAACATTGAGCAAAAACTGCATTGTAGCTATCGCCCTGAAGCATCAGGACTGGTGGAGCAGATGAATGGTACACTGAAATCAAGAATGGCGAAAATATGTGCATCGACAAATTTGAAATGGCCTGACGCATTGCCCTTGGTGCTAATGTCAATGAGAAACACCCCTGATAGAAAGACTGGATTGTCTCCGCACAAAATTCTCATGGGCAGGGCTATGAGACTTCCTGCAGTTCCCGCAAACGCGCTTTTGAATATTACAGATGATATGGTGTTAGACTACTGCAAGGGTCTGGCTGACGTGGTTCGCTCTTTCTCTCACCAGGTGGAAGCAACCACCTTGCCACCGATCCAAGGTCCAGGACACGCACTGAAAGCAGGTGACTGGGTCGTGGTAAAGAAGCACGTGAGGAAGTCGTGTCTGGAACCCCGTTGGAAAGGCCCTTTCCAAGTGATCCTGACGACAACTACCGCTGTGAAGTGCGCGGGGGTTCCCAACTGGATTCACGCCAGTCACACAAAGAAAGTGTTGTGTCCCACAGATGAGGAAGTTGAAGCACTGAAACTGCCAGTGCCTGATAAAACAGTGCTGAGTGCCGAGACAGAGCAAAACCGAACTGAAAGCGAACAGGCAGGAACGGAAGAGAGAGAGATATTCTCTGAGGACGAAGAGACTAACTCACTTGGGGAAGACCAAGGAGAAAGTTCAGACAGCGACGAAGCAGCTGAAGGTGACAAAGAGCCTGAAGCAGCTGAGGGTAGCAAAGAGCCTGAAGCAGCTGAAGGTGAGAAAGAGCCTGAAGCAGCTGAAAGTGATAAAGAGCCTGACGAAAGTAACGGTGACGAAGGGCTCGAAAAAGGCGAAAAAGCAGGAGAGCCTGATCAGAGGAGGGCTTTCCCAGAAGCAGACGATACAGAAAAAGGGAAAGAGAACGTGATTGATTCCCCAGAAGGAGGGGACAAGGCAGAACAGAACGAAAAGGTTCAAGCTTCCTCAGAAAAGATCGCAGGTCCATCAAATGGACATGGTGCAAAGAGGAGACTAAGTATATCACCAACAAAACAAAGGACTGAAGAAAGTTTGAACGACGGAGAAAGGCCAAAAGTGAAAGAGAAAAGAAAAGAAGTAACTGTCGTGGTACCATCCCCGAGTGAAGAAAAAGACTTGACAAAAGTGGAAAGTACCAGCGGAGCAGAATCGAAAAGAGAAGCAAAATTGAAAAGGAAAAGGATACCGAACAGAAGATATTCCGGTCCCGAATGGGCATATGTAGTTCATGACGATTGGACTGACGAGTTTGTATCTCTTAGCCTCGAGAACGAAGAAGAAGAGATACCAATAGAAAAGAAAAGTTTTATGGACTCTGTCGATTGAAAGGGTAATAAATGATATTGCTTGCTACAATCCAACGTGATACAAACAACCAGCTGAGACATTGCTAAACCGGATGAGACTTTTGCTGAACTGATAAAAGACTGAGTTATTGCCGAATTGAGACAAATGCTGCTAACCGAGAAGTGACTGGCCTCTTGAAGAAAACTGTGTGAACATTGCGCTCGTTCAGCTTTGTAACTGAATTACTAAATAGTTTCTTTATAGGTGCTTCTAGCTCTCTGATTCTATACAGATCATGACGCAAAACAGTAGAAAGAGATATTGTAAATATGCGTGTATAGGCTTGATAATTACATGTGTACTAATAATAATGGCAATAGTGCTTACAATGCATGGAAAGGGTGAGGATGAGAGAATTGATGCTTCTACTTTTGCTCCTGTTACTGTCACTGAACTAACTGCACTGAAAAGACTAGAATTAGATGAGAGACACTTGCATGATAAGAAAGAGCTTTCATATAATGTTTTCTATCGCTTGCTGTAGTGCTTTCCTCTTATTTAGTTTCTAAGCACTAACATAACACAACAGGAATGCACTTCTGAGGTCAAAGAAGACTTTTATTGTTGTTAATTCTTCCCCAACCACAATATTTATGAATGACGAATTAGTAGCTTTCAAGTCCGCGTTAATCAAACAAAATATATCAGTTTGCAATATACACAGCAGGTTATATTTATAAGATATTGAATGCAAAGCAAAACAAATACTTCACCGTGTGGGAACTATCTACAGCTTCATCTTTCTAAGGTCTGCAAGCTGATGACCCCTGTCAGCCGCGAGAAAGAGAGATTCATCTACCCACACGGGATTGCTGGCAGCTGGCGCCAAGCTCCAGCACGAGGTCCGGCAGATTCGAATCTGACTCTCTGCAGCCTGTTACATTCGTTACAAAGGTGTGCCCCCTCCTCTCAGACCTGGGAAACTGAGCAAGCCTTTTGGAGACTGGCCAGGTCTCCAAGACTACTCCTTTTCCCAAGCTCAAGCGAAGAAAAAACAACACCCATGTACTCTCTCTTATCAGGTCTAGTCTACTGTGAGAAAAACATCTTGGTTCTCTGGTGCAAAAACACAGCTTGGAAAAATACAGCTTGGATTCTCAACTGCAAGATCTAACTCCACGTTAAAGGCAATAGGCAGCTAACCTAAGTATCAAATGCAATGTCATGTTAAAGGCAATAGGCAGCTAACCTAAATATCAAATGCAATGTCTAGTGTCATGTCAAAGCCAATAGGCAGCTGAGCTGAATACAAAATGCAATGTATAATATCATGTCAAAGCCCATAGGCAGCTGAGCTGAATATAAAATGCAATGTATAATATCATGTCAAAGCCAATAGGCAGCTGAGCTGAATACAAAATGCAATGTATAAGATCATGTCAAAGCCAATAGGCAGCGGAGCTGAATACAAAGTGTAACATATGATATCATGTCAAAGCCAATAGGCAGAATATCTAATAGCATGTCAAAGTCAATAGGCAGCTAAACTGAATACATCATGTCAAAGCCAATAGGAATGCAATGTCAAAGCCAATAGGCGGCTAGACTGGATACAGCATGTCAAAGCCAATAGGCAGAATACAGAATGTAATGGCTAATGCAATGTCAAAGCCCATAGGCGGCTAAACTGAATACAGAAAGTAATGGCTAATGCCATGTCAAAGCCCATAGGCGGCTCAACTGAACAAAACATACCATGTGCTACTGGTGAACATTGAGCAACTAATATGCGCAGTGGTGAAACACAAAGTCATTGGTCAAAACAAAACTTATCAAATGGCAGTACACTTGCTAACAGAATATGTTGAGACTATGGATGCGAAAGATTGTTATGTGTGTACACAGATACCGACATCAGTAAAGGAAGGGGTGACTTATCACCACATGCCTCTTACATACGGGATTACATGTAGTATAGTAATGTCTAGATTTTATGGTCAAACTAACCTACAGTATTTTTACTCAAATTATGATGTTACCTTTGCATATGTTCCTATAATAGCGCAGCTAAGCCAGATTGCTAAAGATTGGGATGCTAAAATAATGAGGGAATTTTTCGAGCCAATGCAACCTTTTGAAACGGCTCACGCTCATAGGGAAAACCTTACCTGCTCGCTCTCTGCAGTAGAAATAAGCTTTTTAGATCGCACAGATGATAGAAGAGCACAAATGAAGGCGATAACATGTTGACAAAGTTTTCAGGTGCTATAATCCTGATAGATGCTGAAGCTGAACTTGCAGCGGAAAGAGCTATGACTCTTCAAAACAGGCTTGCTTTAGACATTCTTTTAGCAAAGGATGGCGGCGTTTGCAAAATGCTTGGTGCGCGCCACTGTTGTACGTATATTCCCGACAACAGTGTGAAGATTAAAACTATGCTTGCTAATCTAACAAAAGAGAGTGCAGATTTGAAGGAACTGAAAGAACCAGGAGTGTGGGAGAAGGTTGGAAAAGGACTTGCTTCAGTGGGAAATTGGATTGGGGGCATTTGGAATGGAATATTGCTAAAAATAATACAGGGAATTCTAATAGTTCTAATTTGCATTTTTGGAATTTGGGGAATAAAAAGGGGAATAATAATGATAATGGCAAGAATTAAAGGAAGGAAGGAAGAGAAAATGATGAAAAGAATGGCAGAAGAATACAAAGCGAAAACTAGGGGAATTAAAAGGAAAAGAGAACTGACAGAATTTTAATGGAATAAAATTTGTGGGAATAGTTTGTGTGATGACAAGTAGTCATCAGAGGAGGGATTGATGAAGCAGAAATGAAGGTTTTACATTTATTAGCGCTTAAACGTAGTACTGCAATAATCATGTGTGGCTTTAACCGAACTAATAAAGATTGTACGGGGCCAAAATGTGCCCTCAGAGTAGTTTGCCAACATTTATAAGCGTGCTTTATATAACGTGGTGTATTAGAATTGCACTAATCCGACATAATCATAAACGTGTGCTACGATTTGCTTGTTTGAAATGTTTTAGCTTAGCATTACTTTAGTGCAGGCTTCGGCCTAGTTGCCTGGTCTCACGGTTTAGATGCTCGTATTTTTCCAATGTGCTAATAAACGTGTATTTTTGCTTGAAGCTGTACTTTTCCACTGAGATCGTTCACATGCTTATCTTAAGGTTTCGTGCCAGCCTGGCATACTTCTCTCTTTACTCCAAGGTCAATCTGCAGGTGCGGACAATGGAAGCTCTGAAAGTGAGTTAATTGGTATAAAATGTTGCAACTTGCGTACTCGTCTCCAAGGATAATGTATGCTTAAGTAAAAGCTTGAGAACTGTTGTTTTTGATTGGACAATTTGAAGCCAACCTATGAACCCTCCAATGGAAGACCCTACTGGATTTGAACTGTTGTCTATTTAAACCAGGTGCACGAGAAGAAAGTGGCTATTACCCGCCATTACCAGCCATTACAGCCATTACCAGCCCGATACCCGCCATTTTGCAGGACATTGCAGTTATGGCCCACCTTGCTGCGACGCCATTTTGAAAGAGACTTTGATGCTTTCTCTAGTCGAGAGAAAGAGACTGTAAAGAAATGGCTCCCTGTTGCAGTTACCCCCCACTTTTTGCCTGATACTGATGCTGACTTGACTGAGAAGAGTGCTGGGACCCTGCTAACCAGGCCCCAGCACCAGTGTTCCTTCACCTAAAATGTACCATTGTATCCACAATTGGCACACCCTGGCATTCAGATAAGTCCCTTGTAACTGGTACTTCTAGTACCAAGGGCCCTGATGCCAAGGAAGGTCTCTAAGGGCTGCAGCATGTCTTATGCCACCCTAGAGACCCCTCACTCAGCACAGACACACTGCTTACAAGCCTGTGTGTGCTAGTGAGAACAAAATGAGTAAGTCGACATGGCACTCCCCTCAGGGTGCCATGCCAGCCTCTCACTGCCTATGCAGTATAGGTAAGACACCCCTCTAGCAGGCCTTACAGCCCTAAGGCAGGGTGCACTATACCATAGGTGAGGGTACCAGTGCATGAGCATGGTACCCCTACAGTGTCTAAACAAAACCTTAGACATTGTAAGTGCAGGGTAGCCATAAGAGTATATGGTCTGGGAGTCTGTCAAACACGAACTCCACAGCACCATAATGGCTACACTGAAAACTGGGAAGTTTGGTATCAAACTTCTCAGCACAATAAATGCACACTGATGCCAGTGTACATTTTATTGTAAAATACACCACAGAGGGCACCTTAGAGGTGCCCCCTGAAACTTAACCGACTGTCTGTGTAGGCTGACTAGTTCCAGCAGCCTGCCACACCAGAGACATGTTGCTGGCCCCATGGGGAGAGTGCCTTTGTCACTCTGAGGCCAGTAACAAAGCCTGCACTGGGTGGAGATGCTAACACCTCCCCCAGGCAGGAGCTGTAACACCTGGCGGTGAGCCTCAAAGGATCACCCCTTTGTCACAGCCCCGCAGGGCACTCCAGCTTAGTGGAGTTGCCCGCCCCCTCCGGCCACGGCCCCCACTTTTGGCGGCAAGGCTGGAGGGAACAAAGAAAGCAACAAGGAGGAGTCACTGGCCAGTCAGGACAGCCCCTAAGGTGTCCTGAGCTGAGGTGACTCTAACTTTTAGAAATCCTCCATCTTGCAGATGGAGGATTCCCCCAATAGGGTTAGGATTGTGTCCCCCTCCCCTTGGGAGGAGGCACAAAGAGGGTGTACCCACCCTCAGGGCTAGTAGCCATTGGCTACTAACCCCCCAGACCTAAACACGCCCTTAAATTTAGTATTTAAGGGCTACCCTGAACCCTAGAAAATTAGATTCCTGCAACTACAAGAAGAAGGACTGCCTAGCTGAAAACCCCTGCAGAGGAAGACCAGAAGACGACAACTGCCTTGGCTCCAGAAACTCACCGGCCTGTCTCCTGCCTTCCAAAGATCCTGCTCCAGCGACGCCTTCCAAAGGGACCAGCGACCTCGACATCCTCTGAGGACTGCCCCTGCTTCGAAAAGACAAGAAACTCCCGAGGACAGCGGACCTGCTCCAAGAAAGGCTGCAACTTTGTTTCCAGCAGCCTTGAAAGAACCCTGCAAGCTCCCCGCAAGAAGCGTGAGACTTGCAACACTGCACCCGGCGACCCCGACTCGGCTGGTGGAGATCCAACACCTCAGGAGGGACCCCAGGACTACTCTGATACTGTGAGTACCAAAACCTGTCCCCCCTGAGCCCCCACAGCGCCGCCTGCAGAGGGAATCCCGAGGCTTCCCCTGACCGCGACTCTTTGAATCCAAAGTCCCGACGCCTGGGAGAGACCCTGCACCCGCAGCCCCCAGGACCTGAAGGACCGGACTTTCACTGGAGAAGTGACCCCCAGGAGTCCCTCTCCCTTGCCCAAGTGGAGGTTTCCCCGAGGAACACCCCCCTTGCTTGCCTGCAGCGCTGAAGAGATCCCGAGATCTCTCATAGACTAACATTGCGAACCCGACGCTTGTTTCTACACTGCACCCGGCCGCCCCCGCGCCGCTGAGGGTGAAATTTCTGTGTGGGCTTGTGTCCCCCCCGGTGCCCTACAAAACCCCCCTGGTCTGCCCTCCGAAGACGCGGGTACTTACCTGCAAGCAGACCGGAACCGGGGCACCCCCTTCTCTCCATTCTAGCCTATGTGTTTTGGGCACCACTTTGAACTCTGCACCTGACCGGCCCTGAGCTGCTGGTGTGGTGACTTTGGGGTTGCTCTGAACCCCCAACAGTGGGCTACCTTGGACCAAGAACTAAGCCCTGTAAGTGTCTTACTTACCTGGTTAACCTAACAAATACTTACCTCCCCTAGGAACTGTGAAAATTGCACTGTGTCCACTTTTAAAACAGCTATTTGTGAATAACTTGAAAAGTATACATGCAATTTTGATGATTTGAAGTTCCTAAAGTACTTACCTGCAATACCTTTCGAATGAGATATTACATGTAGAATTTGAACCTGTGGTTCTTAAAATAAACTAAGAAAAGATATTTTTCTATATAAAAACCTATTGGCTGGATTTGTCTCTGAGTGTGTGTACCTCATTTATTGTCTGAGTGTATGTACAACAAATGCTTAACACTACTCCTTGGATAAGCCTACTGCTCGACCACACTACCACAAAATAGAGCATTAGTATTATCTCTTTTTGCCACTATCTTACCTCTAAGGGGAACCCTTGGACTCTGTGCATGCTATTCCTTACTTTGAAATAGCACATACAGAGCCAACTTCCTACATTGGTGGATCAGCGGTGGGGTACAAGACTTTGCATTTGCTGGACTACTCAGCCAATACCTGATCACACGACAAATTCCAAAATTGTCATTAGAAATTCATTTTTGCAATTTGAAATTTTTCTAAATTCTTAAAAGTCCTGCTAGGGCCTTGTGTGTTAAGTCCCTGTTTAGCATTGTCTTTTAGAGTTTAAAAGTTTGTTAAAGGTTTGAAATTAGATTCTAGAAACAGTTTTAGATTCTTTAAAAAGTCTTCCAACTTTTAGCAAAATAATGTCTGATACAGAGATGAATGTGGTGGAACTCGACACCACACCTTACCTCCATCTTAAGATGAGGGAGCTAAGGTCTCTCTGTAATATAAAGAAAATAACCATTGGCTCAAGACCTACCAAAATTCAGCTCCAGGAGCTGTTGGCAGAGTTTGAAAAAACCAACCCCTCTGAGGATGACTTCACAGAGGAAGAAATTAGTGACTTGGAGGGCAATTCCCCCCTTCCAGTCCTAAATAGGGAGACCAGGGCCTCTCAAGCCCTGTCTCCAAAAATGATAGTCAGAAATGTTGCTTCCCTCACAGGAGGGTCCAGCATTTCTGAAATCACTGAGGATGCTCTCAGTGAAGATGACCCCCTGTTAGCCAGGATGGTCAAAAGATTGGCTTTGGAAAAGCAGCTCCTAGCCATAGAAAGGGAAAGAAAAGAGATGGGCCTAGGTCCCATCAATGGTGGCAGCAACTTAAATAGGGTCAGAGATTCTCCTGACATCCTAAAAATCCCCAAAGGGATTGTAACAAAATATGAAGATGGTGATGACATCACCAAATGGTTCACAGCTTTTGAGAGGGCTTGTGTAACCAGAAAAGTGAACAGATCTCACTGGGGTGCTCTCCTTTGGGAAATGTTCACTGGAAAGTGTTGGGATAGACTCCTCACACTCTCTGGAAAAGATGCAGAATCTTATGACCTCATGAAGGGTACCCTGATTGAGGGCTTTGGATTCTCCACTGAGGAGTATAGAATTAGATTCAGGGGGGCTCAAAAATCCTCGAGCCAGACCTGGGTTGATTTTGTAGACTACTCAGTAAAAACACTAGATGGTTGGTTAACTGGAAATGAAGTGTGTGACTATGTTGGGCTTTATAAATTGTTTATGAAAGAACACATTTTAAGTAACTGCTTCAATGAAAAGTTGCATCAGTATCTGGTAGACCTAGGTCCAATTTCTCCCCAAGAATTGGGAAAGAAGGCAGACCACTGGGTCAAGACTAGGGTAACCAAAACTTCCACTGGGGGTGACCAAAAGAAAGGGGGTACAAAAACTCCCCAGGAGAAAGTGGGTGACACTAGAAACTAAGAAAAAGAGTCCTCTGTAGGCCCCCAAAAACCAGAACAGGTGGGTGGGCCCCAAGACACAACCCAAAACAAAGGTGGGTACCAGGGTAAGAACTGGGATGCCACTAAGGCATGGTGCCACAACTGTAAGCAGTCTGGGCACCACACCAAGGACACTTCTTGTCCCAAAAACAAACCCCAGAACAAAATTCCAGGGGTAACCAGTGTAGCCATGGGAGATGACTCCTCGGATGAGGAGGTCTTCCTAGCCTTCAACTGGAAACAGGCTCCAACAGGTGAGTTGGAGATTCCAGAGGGAAGTAGACACTTCCACCACCTACTGGTGAATGGAATCCCAACCACTGCCCTGAGAGACACTTGCGCCAGTCACACTATTGTGCATGAGAGGCTGGTGCTCTCAAACCAGTACATCCCAGGTGAGACTGCCAGGGTAAGAGTTAGCCTAGATAGGGTCACTAAGAGGCCTGTGGCTTTAGTGCCCATAGAAGTGGGTGGCACTCTTAGCTGGAGAAGGGTAGTAGTCAGTACAGACCTCCCCCTTGATTGTCTCCTTGGAAATGACTACCCAGAGGTTAGTCAGAGCCCAAGAGAGAAACTGGTACAGTGCCAGTCCTCTCCCAAGGATTCTGGAAGTCCTGCCTCTGCAGTAAATGCAAGCAGGCCCCAGAAGAAGAAGAAAAGAAAACAGAGTAGGAAGGGTGGACAACCTTTAGCCAAGGTTACAGCAAGCCAAGGAGATTCTGCTCCAGTAGGGGAGAACTCCAAAAATGGCCCTGATAAAGTCCAACCTGACCCACAAGAAGTCCTGGCTAGTCAGGCAACTGTTAAACCTGAGTGGGTGGCTCCTCAGCTAACAGAAGAAAGAGTGGAAGAAGGGTGTTTACTACAAGATGTGGTAACCCCCCACTCCAATACAGCAGACAGGCAACCTGAACCCAAAGAAGCCTGTAACTTAGCCCCTTCCCTTTTAGGTGAAGAGCTAAAGGTGTGGTTCTGGGCACTGACAGCTGTCAGTGGCCTCTGCTGGGTGTTAGCCTTTATGGCTGCACTATCCTTAGCATGGTGGTCTGACCCCATGCCAAATAGCAAGTTAGGCCCCCTGACCCTATTGGTCATGGTGGGGTTACTCCAGCTCTGGGTAACCTCTCTGGGTAAGCTAGGGGTAACCCTGGCCAAGATAAAGTTAGCAGAGGTGGATACCTCTAAGACCAAAATAGAAAGAATGGGTGGAGACATTGAAGAGGCAGACAAGAGGCAATTCAGACTAGGTCCTATCACTGTGGAAGTAGGTCAGTTCCCCAAAGGGAATGACCTGAACAGAAGGGTGTAAGGCAGAGTAGGCCCTGCAACTAACCAGCCTATTTCTCCTACTCTTCCTCGCCTGACAGACTAGGAAGACTCTCCCAGCTTGGGCTGAGTCTCCTGGCCTGTGGGCTGGGGGGGGGGCTTGTGTAAAGAAATGGCTCCCTGTTGCAGTTACCCCCCACTTTTTGCCTGATACTGATGCTGACTTGACTGAGAAGAGTGCTGGGACCCTGCTAACCAGGCCCCAGCACCAGTGTTCCTTCACCTAAAATGTACCATTGTATCCACAATTGGCACACCCTGGCATTCAGATAAGTCCCTTGTAACTGGTACTTCTAGTACCAAGGGCCCTGATGCCAAGGAAGGTCTCTAAGGGCTGCAGCATGTCTTATGCCACCCTAGAGACCCCTCACTCAGCACAGACACACTGCTTACAAGCCTGTGTGTGCTAGTGAGAACAAAATGAGTAAGTCGACATGGCACTCCCCTCAGGGTGCCATGCCAGCCTCTCACTGCCTATGCAGTATAGGTAAGACACCCCTCTAGCAGGCCTTACAGCCCTAAGGCAGGGTGCACTATACCATAGGTGAGGGTACCAGTGCATGAGCATGGTACCCCTACAGTGTCTAAACAAAACCTTAGACATTGTAAGTGCAGGGTAGCCATAAGAGTATATGGTCTGGGAGTCTGTCAAACACGAACTCCACAGCACCATAATGGCTACACTGAAAACTGGGAAGTTTGGTATCAAACTTCTCAGCACAATAAATGCACACTGATGCCAGTGTACATTTTATTGTAAAATACACCACAGAGGGCACCTTAGAGGTGCCCCCTGAAACTTAACCGACTGTCTGTGTAGGCTGACTAGTTCCAGCAGCCTGCCACACCAGAGACATGTTGCTGGCCCCATGGGGAGAGTGCCTTTGTCACTCTGAGGCCAGTAACAAAGCCTGCACTGGGTGGAGATGCTAACACCTCCCCCAGGCAGGAGCTGTAACACCTGGCGGTGAGCCTCAAAGGCTCACCCCTTTGTCACAGCCCCGCAGGGCACTCCAGCTTAGTGGAGTTGCCCGCCCCCTCCGGCCACGGCCCCCACTTTTGGCGGCAAGGCTGGAGGGAACAAAGAAAGCAACAAGGAGGAGTCACTGGCCAGTCAGGACAGCCCCTAAGGTGTCCTCAGCTGAGGTGACTCTAACTTTTAGAAATCCTCCATCTTGCAGATGGAGGATTCCCCCAATAGGGTTAGGATTGTGTCCCCCTCCCCTTGGGAGGAGGCACAAAGAGGGTGTACCCACCCTCAGGGCTAGTAGCCATTGGCTACTAACCCCCCAGACCTAAACACGCCCTTAAATTTAGTATTTAAGGGCTACCCTGAACCCTAGAAAATTAGATTCCTGCAACTACAAGAAGAAGGACTGCCTAGCTGAAAACCCCTGCAGAGGAAGACCAGAAGACGACAACTGCCTTGGCTCCAGAAACTCACCGGCCTGTCTCCTGCCTTCCAAAGATCCTGCTCCAGCGACGCCTTCCAAAGGGACCAGCGACCTCGACATCCTCTGAGGACTGCCCCTGCTTCGAAAAGACAATTAACTCCCGAGGACAGCGGACCTGCTCCAAGAAAGGCTGCAACTTTGTTTCCAGCAGCCTTGAAAGAACCCTGCAAGCTCCCCGCAAGAAGCGTGAGACTTGCAACACTGCACCCGGCGACCCCGACTCGGCTGGTGGAGATCCAACACCTCAGGAGGGACCCCAGGACTACTCTGATACTGTGAGTACCAAAACCTGTCCCCCCTGAGCCCCCACAGCGCCGCCTGCAGAGGGAATCCCGAGGCTTCCCCTGACCGCGACTCTTTGAATCCAAAGTCCCGACGCCTGGGAGAGACCCTGCACCCGCAGCCCCCAGGACCTGAAGGACCGGACTTTCACTGGAGAAGTGACCCCCAGGAGTCCCTCTCCCTTGCCCAAGTGGAGGTTTCCCCGAGGAACCCCCCCCTTGCTTGCCTGCAGCGCTGAAGAGATCCCGAGATCTCTCATAGACTAACATTGCGAACCCGACGCTTGTTTCTACACTGCACCCGGCCGCCCCCGCGCCGCTGAGGGTGAAATTTCTGTGTGGGCTTGTGTCCCCCCCGGTGCCCTACAAAACCCCCCTGGTCTGCCCTCCGAAGACGCGGGTACTTACCTGCAAGCAGACCGGAACCGGGGCACCCCCTTCTCTCCATTCTAGCCTATGTGTTTTGGGCACCACTTTGAACTCTGCACCTGACCGGCCCTGAGCTGCTGGTGTGGTGACTTTGGGGTTGCTCTGAACCCCCAACGGTGGGCTACCTTGGACCAAGAACTAAGCCCTGTAAGTGTCTTACTTACCTGGTTAACCTAACAAATACTTACCTCCCCTAGGAACTGTGAAAATTGCACTAAGTGTCCACTTTTAAAACAGCTATTTGTGAATAACTTGAAAAGTATACATGCAATTTTGATGATTTGAAGTTCCTAAAGTACTTACCTGCAATACCTTTCGAATGAGATATTACATGTAGAATTTGAACCTGTGGTTCTTAAAATAAACTAAGAAAAGATATTTTTCTATATAAAAACCTATTGGCTGGATTTGTCTCTGAGTGTGTGTACCTCATTTATTGTCTGAGTGTATGTACAACAAATGCTTAACACTACTCCTTGGATAAGCCTACTGCTCGACCACACTACCACAAAATAGAGCATTAGTATTATCTCTTTTTGCCACTATCTTACCTCTAAGGGGAACCCTTGGACTCTGTGCATGCTATTCCTTACTTTGAAATAGCACATACAGAGCCAACTTCCTACAGAGACTTTAAATGATTCTTGCCCTAGAGACTTTAACTTTGATCCCTTGCATGAAGTAGTAGTTTACCTTGCCGCCGTGAGGCAATTGCCCCGTCCACCTTGCCCCTTGCCCCGTCCCATGCTGATCGAGAAACGGTACCTGTGAGACGAAGACTTCCTTGTATGCTGATCGTAATTGGTAAATATGAAAGGAAATTGTACAATTGCATTGTGTTTCTTTTAGGTAACCAACTGCTGGTTTTGATAAGATCCCTAGCTAGGAGTTTTCTAAATTTATGTTGCTAAATTGTTTTTTGCATGAAGTCCCACATGCCGATGCTAATTTGAGGTTAGATGAGGATTTCTTTTTGTTGCACGATGCAATTTGAGACCTTGTTATGCTGACTAAATGTATGCAATTAGTTCATTACAGATTATCGTATTAGTGATTTGCATTGCTATTATCGAATGCCTTGTTATTCAAATGCTACATAGATTGCACCTGTTTCGCCGCTATGGACAGCTATTAATGTTCATTTATGTTTATCATTTGGTGTTGAGACACATCTATATTGTGCTAGCTTTGTTAATATAGGGAAATAAATTCACTAACTTTGAATAAACTGGTGTGGTTATTTCCTGACTGAAAGGTCAGGGTTCGCCGAAATGTATTCTGGATTAATAGTTAAGTGTTATGTTGATCGGGGTATTGCTTATGTTCGTTATTGATTATTGATTTGATTAAATTGACCGATATAGAGTACGGAGAGTCCCACTTAGCCAAAAGATTCATCGGCCTAAAGAGCGTCCGAATATAGGTAAATTATTAGTACGGAACGCTCTATCAATGCTTTTCCCTTGATTAACAAAAACTGACCAATAAGTGACTAAACACGTACGTACCTTCAAGCTCTATCCATGTAAGATACGTTAAGCTCCCTTAGTTATATCATCAAACACTGCTTATCTTTTATTCAAAGTCACAGAGGTTCATAATTTGCAAATTCTATCACCTTATTGACATAGTGCAATCTTGCCTTCGGATTGTTATGGGCGAGGGCAAAGTGCTCAGTCCATTCAGTAATCTCTGTTTGGGCTTCAAACCACGCCCATGTCACGTCAGTTACTTACATTGGTTTGTGGGCTTGCCTTTTAAAATCCGCTTGCTTTCATTTGTGAAAGGCATGCAAACCTCATGCCCTTTCCGGTGTTTAGCCCACCTACACAGCACCGGTAAACTACTAGCTGAACTGAACCCATGCTTCGGAATGGGGCGCGTTGTTGAGGAGGATCAGGACTTCGAGCAGGGACAGCCTTTGGGACTTTTTGGGACTCCGACATGATAAGTTTTATTCAAGCACTGCTCTTTGCAATTAAATATTGGAGGCAAGCAAATGGTTTCCTAATTGGGAAAGGTATATACCTCAGCACCCAAAATAGTTGCAAAGCCATGTGCTGGATCCGAAATCTCGTGAGATTTTAGATTCTGACTTCCGTATGGGAAGAAACCATCTCCCAGGGAGAGGCATGGCGGTCTTCATACAACAAATATCTTTCATGTTAGCCCTATATCAATTAGAGGAACGAGGCAAATATTCAGGGAGGGGAGCATAAATGATTACCATGTGAGGAACGAGCTCGACCTTAACCATAAGGAGCTCCAACTGGGCTACAAGAATGACACAAGAGGAACAGGCGGGAGTGAGAAAAGAGGCGCAGGTGCTGCAAGCTGCATGTTTTAGGACAGCCTATCCTCTTTAAACTCTCATTTTATAGTGTTCTCAGATATGTTTAATTTAACTTTCAATGCAAATAATGCCCCTGATTTTTCTTCATATTTGTGAGTTGATTAGCATCCAATTTCCTAAAGTTGGCAGCATCTAGCCTTGCTTGAAGATTAGCACTGGCCTTACTAAGTTGTGTTTGTCTCAATAGTCTTTCTTTACTTACCTAATATTCTCTGCCACAAGGGATTCTGTTTCTTTTCCTAATTGTTATTGTTCTTTGTTCAATGCACATCACGGAGTAATATTAATGAAAGTGTATGTTCTTTAAAATCAGCCCATACCACATTTACCATGCTGTTCCAAAGTTAAAATGAAGGAATTCCTGCATATCCTGGGATAGTCTGTCCCCCATTTTGGTTCCGCAAAAAGAATGTTTATATACAATCCTACTATGATTCAAGTTCCCATTTACAGTTCTACTATTGTATGTACATAGAGTTGAATTGAAAAGTGGCATAGCTTCTTAGTAGCACTGCTTCATTTGTGGTTTACTAAGAAATAATCTAATCTTTCAGAGTGCCCATGCCTACCTGAATAGAATGAGCATTCTCACCCTAATTCTAGGGCTAACCTATCTTCTCCCTCTCTCCAAACATCTCTCAGAACTAAATTTGTTATTACAGTTTTCTGAGGAGATCTCGTTTTAATAATTCTGGAACAAAATCTTCAATTTGATCTGTTTGGGTCCTTGTTCAAGACTGCACGCATCGCATTAAAGATTAAGCCATATGTAGTAATGGATTTGCCAACCTCTCTGGCTGATCGTGATTGATCACAATCACATGATGCAAATGTAACACGAAAGAGGCTAAATAGAAAGCCTATGTGTTCTCTCTTCAGGTAAATACTCTATTGTTGAGAGCTCGAATATGTCGTTATTTTAAAACTCAGGACCCTGACATATGTGTGTAACAAGACCTCAAGAACCTTGCATAATCAGCAAATCTTTGCTTGCCAGCAGAAACATATCACTGTGCGGAATGCATATATACTTGTAGTGTATGTATGTAGTCAGGGAGTTATCTTAGAGAAATGAAGGAGGGATCCTGGTTCTGCCTAAAGCCCCTGAACTCCTAAGAGGCCATTTGAAGGTCTGAAACATGTTGAACTGCTAGATCTAGGAGCAATGTAGTAAACTCTCCTGCACATCCAATTTATTTGTAACCATTTCATTACTACCCCATTATTAAGGAGGAAAATTGCTTAGGCAGGTAAGCACGATTTTTCCTCTTTTCTGTCTGGATCCTCATCCTCACTTCCCTGCAAAATACCCTCAATATATCCGAGGGCCCCTCTGCCTTTTGAGGATTCTTCGGCGAGCATGGGATGACCAGTGATTAAGTATGACAGCCAGGGGGGAGTGTGCATCTGTATGCTTTCTAAAAGATTTCAGGGTCCTGAGTTTTGACATTAGGACATACTTGGATTCTCCACAATAGGGTATTTACCTGCAGAGAGGAGACGGAGGCATTCTATTTAGCCTCTCTCATGTTATGTTTGTCTTACAGGATTGTGATAATTATTTGGGAGAATGCAAACATAGACAACCCATCTTCTTCTTTCATTCCCCTGATCCCCTCAAGTGTGGGGTTCATTTGTGCTGAGATGTTGAGTGATGGATCAGCTGTTGCAATTGCATTTATTTGCAGGGCTTGTAACAATAACAACCGAGTGCACAAGCACTACATTCAACCACGATATCCGACAGGGAAAATTCATTATCTTGGCTACTTTGGTCACTTTGCTCATCCAAACATTTCAATGCTAATATGGGTACATTCCATGTCACTTTTAAACATGTCTGAACGTCATGAATATCTTTACTGCTCCATTAATTCTAGGTGACATAAATGTTGCACAATCCTTGGCCCAAACTGGTGAGTGGAAAACAGTCACCAACTGAAAAGAGATCAAGCAAAAAATACATTCCATGGTGCCATTTTGGCTGAGTACCTAAGGGCAAAAGTTGCTCCAAAAGGCCTTTTAGGTACCAAAGAGCCCAGCATTTTCCTTGACAATATGACCTTCCTCATGGAGCTGTCATATACTGCCCAGAAATGTATGAGAGACTTGCTTCAATACAGCCAGGAAATCCTCACATATTATGCTCATACAGATACAAAATAGTGAAAACAAGCTCAAAACAACCGCCCAGATATCAACATACAAAAAGGACTTGACGAGATCAATAAAGAAATGACAAAAACAGAGAATTTCAAACCCACTCCAAAATTGATAAACTACCAAAACATATTAAGAAGTTTAGCCATGTCACCATTTTTACCCACACAACTAATGAATGCTATACTAATGATAGCAATGGTACCCAACAACACACTAAAAAATAATACACAAGAAGACAACCCAGACCACTAAACTGGTCTTTCACTTCTTAACGAAGCAGCAGTGGTGGGGATGAAGGTAATCATGGTCTCTACCAACCATACCTAACATAAGAGCAACACAACGAGGATACCCTTTGGGATTCTGGACCCATCTTTACCAACTTTTCCAATCAAGATTTCCCTTCCAACATACAAGACCTCCTTTTTTAGGAAGAGGAAGAAGAAGAGGTAGGGGGAAACAAAAAGAGAATACCAAGGTCCAATGGGCAGAGGAACTGTAGATGGTGACAAGGGGCCTAGGCAGGGACAACAACCAAACAGGCCCGAGCAGAGCAGCAACTTAATCATAAATTTTAGCTCAACATCTTTGACCGAAACTGATCTTGAACTCCTTAATAAAGGGTTAGGATTGTCCCACCACTACACGTTGACAAATGTGATCCCAAGTATGAAATGGCCTGTGTTTTCTGAAAATTAGATGTAAGGCATTCTTCTAGAATAATCCAGAATCTGATACTCCCCTGAGGAATACAAGTTTTAGGAATATGTCCACTTTTCAACCGTTCACACAGCTAACACCTGTGGCAGTACAAACTTTTGAACAAGCAGTTATTAGGGAAACTGAAATTATTGAGATCAATTATATAGGCCTGTTCGACAACTCATCAAATCAAGATATATTGACCTGAAAATCTCTCAAGAATAACCATAACTTGGTTATAAAACCTGCACACAAAAGGGGCACAATTGTAGAGGAATTGTAGAGGAAGGCAGCTCCTTTCTGATAGAAGTAGTTATGAGATTCTCAAATACCCAAGTCCCCATCTTAAATCTATCATAAAAAATATGATTGAAGAAGCCCAGGCTGTGGGATGGATTACCAGACAAAAAGAAGGATTTTTTGAAGCCAAAGAACTAAGAAATAACACAATTCTATGTTCTCCCAAAAACACAATAATACATTCTCACAACCAGGGAACCAATTGTCTCTGGTCTCAATTCCTGCTTGAACTCATTATCACTATTTTTATCACCATAGATATAGAGGCACTTTATATCAGTATGTCCAGGGCAAAACTGTACAGGTTATTAAAGGTCATCGAAACATCCTGAAGGAATACTGAAATAGATTCCATTACTCCTTTTGTTCTGGAATGTGGCAGATAACTCCCACGGAAAACTTATTTGAGTATGATGGCACAGTATTACTTTAAGTGCAAAGGACCTGGATGGCCAGTACATTCACCCCCAGTCTGACCTGATTCTACATACACCAACTTGACGGTGACAACATATACACTACAGACAACATTTACAGGAATAACATCATCCTATGACGGAGGTACGTTGATGTTATTGCCATCTGCCACAGCAATATTGAGACCGCGGAGGAGTTTGGCAGTTGGATAAACACCTGAGATCCCTTTTTGAGAATCACACATATCATCAAAAATAACACTATTACCTTTCTTGACTTGGACATCCAAATCAGAAAAAGCCAAGTTTGTGACAAATCTGATTGAGAAACCAACAGACAGAAATGGTTTACTTAGATTCAGCAGTTATCACCCTAGGACACTCAGGGAACATTTTGCCTTTGGGAAGTACCTACACATCAGACATACCTGCTCAGACGCCCATACATTTAATGAACAAGCAGATAGACTACCTGACAAGCTAACTGTCTAGAAATACCATTAAAAAATGACCAAACAAGCCAGAAAACATGCATGAAATAGCAACACGGGCTCACTTTTGGAAACACCTCTAAAAGACAATCTGATAGACCTACCTGCATATCAAGGTTCTCACCTATCTCCAATACAGTGAAAAAATCATTGTAAACATTTTTAACATTCTCCACAAGGCAGGGAATGACTGATCCCCTCCTCACTTTTCTTTTAAGAGAGGGACCAGCCTGAGAGGCAAATTTGTTCATGCCAGAAGCGAACAATGCTGCGTATACCTTTTACAGACACACATACATGACTTGCATGACAACTTTCCTTGGCAACAGAGCACTACTTGAATGTCTAAGTTTGACACCTTACATCCATAGGGCTATGTTCTGTTTGAGCCCGGTTTTACCTTCAGAGTAAATGTTACCCAAGTACCTTAACAATTAGGTTTCACACCAGTGAAGGGCTTGTAGAAAAAAGTCTCATGTCCCTGATCAAACTCACTGATTTCTCCAAGAGCCGGTTATTCTCAATCTATTGTCACCTTAATTCATGTACCTTCTCACAGTTGATGTGTTAATTTCAATATGAATAGTTAAAATGTTACTTAAAGGCTGCCTGTAAAAAGGTTTAAATAAATTGATACTTGAAGGGTTTGACAATATGACTCCACGCTTGGTCTTTCAACCACAATCTGTGGACTCAGCACCTCGCTGCTCACACACCTAACTACATTTCCTAGGCATGACTGCACCACATGTGCCAATGCCTTTGGACTTTACACATGGCTACCGCCTCGGTCAAGTGGCCACAATCAGTTGGAGCACAGCCTCACTGTTGCACCAGACTACATTTCTCAGATGCTACTACGCCAATGCGTAATTACATCACTGTGACGCACCTGGGCAGCTCTGCCGAGTACAACTTAAAAGTGTTTACAGACAAAATGAACTACTTTTGGAGCACTTCCAGCTATCACAGAGGAAGGTGATGGGAGTCCAGAACCTCAAACAAGAAAGAAATAGACAGCTAAGGCAGAACAGACAACAGATGAGGGTAAAAAGACAGCTACACATGACAGTGATTCAGAAGATTAGTTTATAAATCAGCTTTTAGTGAATCGGCCCCCACTGTATCATGCAGTTGAGGATGCAGTACATTGACTGAGGATGCAGTACAGAATGTAGCCCCAATGTGCTGACTGCTCCAGTATCAATCAATCAATCAGTCAGTGCTTGTAAAGTACAGCTACTCATTCGTTAGGGTCTCAAGGAGCTTGGGGTGGGGAGTGTAGCATATACCGGTGAGGTGGTTTAAAAAAGCCATGTCCTCAGTTCCTTCGTGAAGCTGAGGAGGGAGGTGGTTTGCCTGATGTGGATGGGTAGGGCATTCCAGGTGGTGGCTGCAAGGTAGGAGAAGGAGCCTCCTCCTGTTCTGGTTTTCCTGATGCGGGTACTTCTGCAAGAGAAGGCTGGGCTGAGGGTAGGGCCCTGTGGGGTACGTGGAAGGTTCAGGTAGGCTGGTCCGGTGTTGGGGAGGGCTTTGTGTACATGGGTTTCACAGAGCCCAATTTAGGTAGATACAAGTACACCTGCAAATTCAGTGACCCAAGTACCCATGGTTTATCCATCGGTTCTGGCTGTCAATACAGCAGAGCACATTACAAGTCCAGTTACGAATCAGGTAATGCCAAGCCCTCATATGAACCAGATGGTGTCTACACCTAATGTGACTACACCTGTGCTACATATTAGTGAGAATCAGATTATGCCCATGTATTCACCAGTGCAGACAATGCCCTATGTTACACCAAATTAAACAGGACAGACATTCAGTACTGTTTTAACAGGTCAAAGTGCCAGAATGACAATTTTGCAGAATCAGACAAATTTGACAGGACCTGCTGCCTTAACAGTTCCTGTAACTATAGTTGTAGTTGTTCCATTGTATGCTTCAGGTAACCCTGGAAGTAATGTCCAGTCAACAAGCCCAGTCTCTGCAGGGATGTCACTATGTGATATCCAGAGATCAATATACTCAAACAATTCGGAGACGGATAGAACAGCTTCTCTCATTCAACATTTGATCCCTACATGAATTGCAGACCCTAACCAGATGTTAAATCAGGCAGCACCAATATTAGATGCAATATATCCTCAAGGAATCCCACTTCCTTACATGCCCACACCAGACCAGATTACATATGTGCATTGCAGTACTCCGCAAAACATGCCTCAGAGAAACAATATCAGTTTGCAAGGCTTTTCAGCACAGCAGTTGATTGAGTGGTTAGGTAATTTAAGCCCAAAAGGAGCAATAGGTACAACAAATGGTAGTGTTAGAGCAAAAGAGACACCAGAGAAGGACAGAACAGTGAATGTGTCCAGATTAAATTTAGAATTAAATTAATTAGTTATGGAAACTCTTGAGATGGAGCTATTGGAAACATACACAAAGGACAATTGCGCTTGATGTGCAAAGATCTTACACAACGTGCAGGACTGACTTATGAGAAATTAGCAGAATTGGCTGGGAAATATGATGTGGATTCAGAAACATCAAAACCCCTAAGAAGAGGTTACAGATTAGAATTCAGTATTAAAGACAAAGCAAACATGAGATCACCCGGCATGAGAATGCACATTAACAAATTAATTACAAACATCCAAATATGGGGTGCATTAGATAAATGGGAAGGCAGATGGGCAAAGAAAGAGATCAAAATAAAACAAAGCAGAATTTGCCTCTGGCTTGGGCAAATCAAGCTGATGATAATGTCAAAATGATGCTAGTGAGTGAAATTCCAGGTGGAGGTTATGTACATGTCCCATGGAGCAGAAGTGATATGCTATCATTCACAAATGATTAACCGAGCTAGAGGGAGAAGCCATTGGAGTGGTAGAAGCAGAGAGTTTCTGAAGCTTTCAAAATACCTGTGGGAGGATTTGAACACTTTGTTTAATATTGTGGTTCCAGTAGATTTGTGGGTGGAGTGAAAGAGTGCTGAATGGCCTGATCGTGAACTGCAGAGAGATCCAGTAACAGCTGTGCCATCTGCAGAGGTGATGAAAGATTATTATAAAGTGATTTAATTCCTGAAAAGAAAGTTTTCCTGAAAGATGTTGATTGGCAAAAGATTGACAGCACAGGAGGCAAGAGTCGATTTGTGCCTATTATGAGAGATTGTTACAAGCTTTCAAACACCACAGTGGATCTGAAACAATTGAGCCAAAAGAAATAAGTCATTTTTTATTCAGATTTGTCCAAGGATTGAGGCCTGAGGTTAGCACCATGGTTCCGCAGCATTTGATTTGTTGGCAGAACAAGCCTCTTGATGAAGTACTGCAGTATGGAAGGTACTATAGTGACGAAAATGAATTGAAGCAGAAAAAGTTGAAAGAGAAATTAATGGCGGTGAAATTGAAATCTGCTCAGAAAGGAAATCTAAGCCCACAGATGATAGTAAACACTAGTGGAATGCAAGGTGCACAACAGCAGGGTAACAATGTGGCTCAGTCTGGAGGTAGAGGTAGAGGACGCACTGTTTGGATAGATGTGCTTGATGTGCAGTCAATGAAGAGAATGCAGCCATGTAATGCATGTGGAAACTTTGGATACTGGAGATGGGAGTGTCCTTATAGCAATGTGAATAATTTGGTGAGGAATGGTGGTGTTGCTCAGACTGTTAGCAATGATCAAGTTCAAATTCAGAGAATTCAAAGACCCAATTCCAAAATGTGGCTGTTCCTACAGGACTACAGAAGATGTAGGTCCCGCAGCAGATGCAGGTTCCCAAATAGATGCAGATCCCTTAGCAAATGCTGTTTCCACATGCCTCAATGACACAGCAGGAAGTGATTGTTTCTCAGCAAAACCTGAATCAAAGCACAAATGCAAATGTAAATCAATTGGTAGCACAGTTTCCTCTAACTGATTTGAGTGACAAAGAGTTTTCCAAAACATAGTTCTGATGATGAGGATTGCATGTTAGCAGCACCCTTAGAGATAGTTCAACGTGGTCACTATATAAGTGCCAGCATTATGGGACACGATGTGTCATTTCTGTCAGAACAACCAAAACACCAAATGTGCCCTTGTCAGGAAGAAAGGTTTAGGTGATAGGAGTAGCAAATCAGCAGTTAACTAACCCAATTACAGAACAAATCCCAGTTAAAATAGGGTCATTTGAGGACTGAAACCATTTTGTGGTTTGCGATTCAAGTCCTGTGAGCCTGTTAGGTCATGATCTGTTGTGTAAGCTAGATTGTTCCATTAGCTGCACACACAATGGCATAGCAATTCAAACAAATAGCGATGAAGAAATGCCCTGTAAAAATGAAGAACTGTATCCTCTTATTACCTTGTTCTCAGTGATGACAGTTAAAGATTTACCTGAGGAGTTGCAGGGGACAGTTATGGCAAAGGTCTGGGATGTTTCAGGAAAGGAGATAGGACTCATGAAAGGAGTTGATCCAGTTAAAATAACAGTGAAGCCAAATGCAGTGTATCCAGGGATACCACCTTATAACATGACCCCAGAAGTAAATGCTGGAGTAACTCCCACAATTGAAAACTTAATTGAACAAGGTGTTCTAAAAGAAATCTTGGGAAGCCCATGTAATTCCCCTATTTTAGGACTGCAAAAGCCCAATAGGAAAAAATGCTAAGTGCTGGATTTGAGAAAGGTGAATGAGATTGTCGTCCATGTTTTTCATCCAGCAGTGATATTGTTCTAGATTCCTTGTGAGGCGGAATGGTTTTCGGTCATTGACTTGTGTCAGGCATTTTTCTCCATTCCCTTCATGAGGACAGACAATTCTTATTTGGTTTTAAATTCAGAAGCCATGGTTTCTCATGATGTCCTACTTCTCAAGGGTATATGGAGTCACCATCCATTTTTAATCTGTTTTTGAAAAACTATTAGGAGCCCCTTAAAATGCCTTTTCGTTCAGTTTTGGTGTAATACATTGATGATTTGATGGTTGCATGGAACACATGGAAAGCCTATAGAAGAGATACAATTGCCCTACTAAACCATTTAGGAGAATATGGACATAAAGTTCCCCCAGCAAATTTACAGTACTGCCAAAAAGAAGTAAAATACTTAGGTCACCACATAGAGAAGGGTGCAAAGAAGGTGTCCCAAGAGAGAATTTCAGTAATCATGCACATGGACCCACCAGTGACCCAGGGAGATGTCAGAATGTTTTCTCTTTTGTCCAAGACTTTACTGAGGTTGTGTAATGGTAGCATAAACAATGAAAGGACGCAGGTGAGTAAGTCAAAGGATTAGTTTATTCCTTCAAATAAAAGGAGCCCTCAGGGAAATTCGTCGTCCTGTGCTGACCGATCCAAACCGTCACGGTCGTCTGGATTGGAATGCCCAGCACGAGGAAAATCAAAGGGTAGAGTTTTAAACAACAACACAACGTGAATGACATAACTGTGAGCTGACATCATAATATAGTTTACACTCGTGACAGATAACAAATTACTCACTACAACTTCTTTCCCCTTTTGAAAAAAAAAATAAAAATTGATTAAGAAAGTACAATCAATAAAGAAGGAAATCTTTGTACCTAGTAGGTACAGAAACATTACGTGAAGATATGTTTGCCTTTCCACATGACAAATTAACATTTCCTGTGTCAGATAATGTGTCTTGACTGCTTTGAAGTTGACTAGCAGCACATGCTTGTGAATCATGATCACCGTTGATTTGCACATCAGAGAACATGTTTGGTTGAGTAACCAGTGGTTCATTAGTATCATGCAAAACATAGGGAGCATTAGAGTGACAAGGAGAAGTATCAACAGTTCTGTTATGGGAACAAGTGACATCAAAAGGCCAATTAAATAAATCACCTGAATCATTTCCTTGCAAGTTCTTGTGAGCCAAAATGCTACAAGCCTGTTCCTGAGTAAGTTTGACCAAACATCTCTTACTCCACCATCCTTTTTTATCCAACAAAAGAGAGCCTTTAGAGACCTTTAAAACACGTACAGGATGGGAATAAATAGAAGCACCTTTTTTTACTTTCACAGGGCTTTTGATCATAACCCAATCTCCGATACAGAAATGTTGATCTTCAGTCCGATGTATAGAATCAAAATAGTTTTTTTTTCAAACTTTGTTTATGTGTAGTATTAGAAATCAACGTATTCCTATCTTTACAAGCATAGCAACTAGGTTTACTGTTCAAATCTTTTATCCAGTCAGGGCAAACATTGGATCTAGGATCTCTTTTTCTTAATAGGCGAAAGGGTGAAATGCCAGTAGTGGAGTGTGGAGAAATTAAAATAAGACCATAACTTTTTATTTAAGAATTCTTCCACTGGTGTATTAATAGCAATGGCTGTTTGTATCCCCTCCTTCATGAATCTATTCATTCTCTCCACAAGTCCATTGGAAGAAGGGGAATACAGAGCAACCTTAAAATGAGTGATATGGTTTGTTAACAAGAAGTTACTCATTTGAATTGATGTGAATTGTGATCCATTATCCGTTACAATTTCCTTGGGTGTCCCTTCAATATTACAAATTTTAACTAATGTGGTGTTAGTAACGGACGTGAAGTCAAAATATACCCATTTGGAATGATAATCTATCAAGACAAAAAGATACTTTTTGTCAGAACGTAAAAGATCAAAGGGACCTGCTATGTCCAAAGCAACTTTACTCCAAGCTTCATTAGGGATCGGGACGACATTCAAAGATGTATGAGTGGTTTTCCAATGCTTGTCAGACATGAGACATGTTTGACATTTATCAACCCAATGAGAAACATTTGAGTCCAAAGATGGCCACCAGAAATACTGTTTTAAAATTCTACAAGTTTCTCCTACTCCTAAATGTCCTTCATGAGCCTCTTCAATAAGTTTATTGCGCAGCAAGGTAGGTGGAATACAAACATCAGCACGCATCAAAATACCTTTAACTAAAGATAGCTCAGTAGCTACCTGTGCAAAGGGTTTTAACGGGGAGGGAAGTGAACGCTCCTTGGGCCGACCTTTCTTTACAAAACTAATGGCTGCTTGCAGAATTTCATCCTTCTGTGTAGCCTCAAACCATTCTCTATAACGTATAACACCTAAGGATTCCACCATATCTTCAATATTAGCCACAACATATTCAACTTCATCTTGACAGTCCTCTAATGTGTTATTTTGCAAAGGCATTCTGGATAGACAATCAGCCCTGATATTACAACCTCCAGAAATGTATCTCATCACAAAATTGAATTCTTGTAAACGAGACAAGAGCCTAACCAATCTTGTAGAAGCCTTGCCTGTTCCATTGCCATTCAATAGGTGTAATAACTGTTTATGATCAGTAAAAATTTCAAAATGTGTACCCCACAAAAATGTTTTTAACTTTTCCACTGCCTAAGAACAGGCAAGGGCTTCTCTTTCAATTGTACTGTAATGAGACTCTGCTTGTTTGAGACTTCTGGAAGCAAAACCAATTGTATGTTCTTTGCCTGAAATCCATTGACATAGTACAGCACCTAAACCATGTTGACTGGCATCAACAGTGAGGTAACATTTCTGACCTGAAGCGTAAGACGATAAACCAGGAGCATTAATATTCAATTTCTTGACATTCTGAAATGCTAAATCACAAGTGGTCTCCCAGTTGAAGGAAACACCTTTCCTAAGCAAGGAACGTAAAGGTTGAACTACTAGTGCATACCCAGGTACAAACCTGGAATAATATTCAGATAAACCAAGGAAGGATCTAAGAGCATCCTTATCTTTAGGAGGCAGAGCCTCAGCTATGGCTTGTGTAAGAGAAAACGTGGGTCTGATACCTGTAGAGGTGATAGAATGACCTAAGTAGTCCAAATTATCAGATAGAAATTTGCATTTGTGATGACTCAAAGTGATCCCTACTTCTTTGAAGAGATTTAAAACCTTACGCAAAGTTACTAAGTGATCCTGAATAGTCTTAGAAAAGATAAGTACGTCATCTTGATAAGCTTGCACACCATCAATCCCTTTCAGAATGTGATCCATGCATTTTTGAAAAACGCTGGCTGCTGAAGCCAAACCAAAAGGTAAACGGAAAAATGTAAATGCTCCAAAAGGAGTGACAAAAGTAGTAAGATCACATGACTCTGGTGCTAAAGGAATCTGATGATATGCAGACTTTAAATCCAAAAGGCTAAAAATCTTGGCACCCCCAATTTTAGCTAGAAGATCTTGAATTTTAGGAAGCGGGTGACAATCAACTACAATGTTTTTATTCAGTGAGCGTAAGTCTGCACATAATCTGATCTCATTATTCTTCTTGCGGACAACCACAATGGGACTAACCCACTCAGAGGAATCTGTGGCCAAAATGACACCTTCCAAAACCAATTTATCCAACAATTTTTTTAGATCATCCCTAACACTCAAAGGAATCGATCTAACTTTGTGTGCAATAGGAATTGCATTTTGTTTGAGTTTTATAACATGTTCAAACTTTGTAATCTTACCAATTTTGGAATCAAAGACTTCTCGGAAATTTTCTAAAAGCATTTGTAACTCAGAGTCTTCTAGTTTATCAGAAACTAGAGCAATTTGAGAATCATTCAACTGTACTGGATTTTCAGAAACAGGAACCAACTTTAACCCCATTTTCGCTAAATCTTGCCAGCCGACAATGTTTTTATCTTTCAGTGCCATAAATATTTTGGTAACTACTTGTCTACCCAAACATGAAACAGACTCAATAAAATAGCCTAACATATCGATGTCATTGTCTCCAAAAGCTTTTGGTGATATATCTGTTTCCAGTAAATGAACTTTGGGAAACCAGAGTTTGTAGTATAATTGATCTGAAATTATGGTGACAGGTGCACCAGAGTCTGCCATCATATTTAAAGAACAATCACCAATCATAACCTGACAAAAAGGACCTTTAACAATGACCTGATGTTGAGGAGAAACCACAGTATCAACTGTCAAAACCATCTTCTGAAAATCATTTTGCATGCAATCAACATTGTCCTGAACTAGTACATTGCTTACTTGAAGAACATTTTTAGCTTTGCAGACTGCCTGAAATTTACCTATCTTGTGACATTTTAGGCATTTCTTACTTGCAGCCGGACATTTGGGACTATTAGCAACATGAGAATTTGAGCCACATCTATAACATACTGTGTTTGACTTCCTAAATAAAGGTTTGCTGGCCTTATTTTTAATTAAATGAGCATTGACTGCCTCTGTTTCATGCATTGAATTCACAAAAGAACTACAAGAAGTGTCATTGGAAATGTATTTGGAACAAATCATGGCCCGTTCAATCCCTTTCGCTATATCAATAACTTCAGCAAGAGAGGGATCCCTACAACTCAAAATTCTTTCTTGTATTTTTTTAGAGTAACAGCTATAAACAAACTGATCTCTAATATAGGTGTCCAACGCTGGTCCAAAATTACAGTTTGATGCCAAATTTCTGAGAGCAGATATGTACTCTTCCACAGTTTCATCTACTTCCTGTTTTCTTTTCATGAAATTAAAACGTTCTAGCATCACATTGGGTTCTTCTAAAAATTTCTTATTGAGTCTCTGAATTGCCTCAGTGTAAACAGTCCAATTATCACCATCACCATCACCAGAAGGAGGATTGAGTACAGGAAGATTGTCAAATATTTGTTGTCCCTCAGTGCCAAGATAGCTGAATAGTAATGCCAATTTTCTTTTTGGGCTGTAATTCTCTGCATCAATTGCTGTCACAAAATTCTCAAAAGAACGATACCAAATCTTCCAAGGTATTTTAGGTTTACCAGGTAATGGCAGAAAAGTAGGTAATTGTACAAACTGATGTGCAGTAGCCATGTCACAAGAAGAAAAATGTTAAAAAATAAATGTTGTGACTAGATTGCCAAGACATATTTAAAACGAAGAGTAATATATATATATATATCTCAATTCAAGATGGCCGCCAAGCTTGACTTCGTGACATCACAGTTCACATGAGAAGAATCAGGATGAAGGGACTTCACCAGGAGGGAGCTAAACGAGGAGTTGACTTCCCTGGTGCTCTTTTTTTTTTTTTAGACACAGCTATCAGCAAGGAAAAATAAAAAAATAAATAAAAAAAATAATAAATAAAAAGAGGCTTGAAAGCACTTCAGGAAGAATCCCAGAAGCGAAAGTGCTTCAAATCCGAACAACAATTACTGTGCATTCTGATCCGATGGGCTACTGCTGAAACACCATCCTTGTCGTCAAATGTAATGGTAGCATAAACGATGAAAGGACGCAGGTGAGTAAGTCAAAGGATTAGTTTATTCCTTCAAATAAAAGGAGCCCTCGGGGAAATTCGTCATCCTGTGCTCACCGATCCAAACCGTCACGGTCGTCTGGATTGGAATGCCCAGCACGAGGAAAATCGAAGGGTAGAGTTTTAAACAACGACACAACGTGAATGACATAACTGTGAGCTGACATCATAATATAGTTTACACTCGTGACAGATAACAAATTACTCACTACAGGTTGGCACACAAGTATGTGTCTCATCCAGTACCATTTGATGACACGTGTATGAAGGACTTCTCTGATCTGCTGGGGAGCCTATGCTGAACCCCAGCTCTGGGCATGCCTGATTATAGCAAATGTTTTTCTTTGTTTTGCTGTGAAAGAGATGTTGGTGCACTTTCTGTTTTGCTGCAATTAAATGGAGGTGTCATCAGGCCTGTGGCTTATTTTTCTGCCACTCTTGATCCTGTAATTGCTGCATTGTCCAGCTGTTTAAAAGCCGTAGCCACAGTTGATGTCAGCACTGGACAGTGTGAAGGCATTGTCATGGGTCATCCCCTGAATGTTTTTGTGCCCTATTCTGTTGAACTTCTTTTCACCCGAACAAAGATCCGGTATTTGTCTCATTCCCATTTAACCCGTTATGAGCAGGTTATTTTGGGATCCCCAAATGTTAACATTAAAAGATGTAATGTTCTGAATATTGCAACGCTTTTACCAATTACTGCTGAATATGTAAATGACTGCAAGGATGAGGTGGAGCATGACTGTCTCAATGTGACTGAACTGTGCACCAAACCAAGACTTGATTTTCAAGACACCTCTAGACAAAAATGACTACGTCAAATTTGTTAATGGCTTTTGTCTTTTGTCTAAGAAATGCTGATGGAACTCTGAGAGCTGGTTATGCAGTTTGCACAGTCTCAGGAGCGATAGACGCCTCATGGCTTTAAGGAGTTCTTTCTGCCCAAGTAGCGGAATTGGTTGCTCTTACTAGAGCATGATGTGCTTCTGAACAGCTTAGAGTGACCATTTTCACTGACAGCCAGTATGGTTTTGGTGTTGTTCATAACTTCAAACAGTTATGGTCCCAGAGAGACTTCATGACCTCTAATGGATCACCTATTCGAAAAGGTGAAAGAGTTTACCAGTTACTGAAAGCATCACAGTTACTGGTGAAAATTGCAGTTTTTAAATGTGCATCACATCAAAAGTCAAATGTTTACTTCTCATTAGGCTTTGCTGACCAAGTGGCAGGTTATTGTGCCCTTTAATGAGGAGTTGAGAGATGGAAGCAGCACCAGTGAGACAAACCAAAGTTTCTTCATGACAGCAATTGATACATGGGAGGAAGTTAAAAGGTTGCAGGAAGAGGTGACAGAAGAAGAAAAAGGTTGGAGTAGAGTAGGTTGTGTTCAAAGAGATGAGAATGCTGTTTAGGTTTCCAGTGAAGGAAAAGCAGCGTTGCCAAATAGTTTGTTGCCTCCAATGGCTAGATACTATCTTGGATAAGCACATATAGGCAGAGATGCAATGATCAGAACATTCAGGCAAACATGGTACAACCCCTGATTCAAACTGATTGCAGAAGCAGTGTGTTACAGATGTGTAACATGACAACAAATGAATGTAGGTTAACCTGAGTCACATAGGTAGATCAGGAGGTCCTTTCAACAGAATGCAACTTGATTTCAGAAAAATACCTGTGTGCAATGGACTGAGGTATTTTCTGGTGGTGGTGTGTGTATTCTCGCATTGGGTAGAAGCTTACCCAACTCACAGAAATGACAGCCTTACAGTTGCAAAGCTACTTTTTAGGGAATTGATTCTTATTTCCAGCTTCTCTGGAATCAGACCGAGGAACTCATTTCAATAATGAGATCATAAAATTGTTTTGTGCTGCTTTACAAATTGAGCTAAGAATGCACTGCAGTTAGAGAACAGAAGCCTCAGGATTAGTCGAGCAAATGAATGAAACTTTGAATTCTCGACTGACAAAAGTGTGTGCATCTACAATGTTGAAATGGCTGCATGCCTTGTCTCTTGCCCTGATGAGCATGTGCAGCATACCCGACAAAAAGACAGGATTGTCCCCGCATGAGATCGTTATAGGGCGTGCTATATGGTTGCTAGTTGTGCCTGAAAATGCACTTGTGAACATTACAGATGACTTGGTGCTGGATTATTGCAAAGCACTAGCTGATGTGGTTTCCTCTTTGTCTCATCAGGTTGAAGAAGCAACTGCGCAACCACCACAAGAACAGTGCCATGACCTGAGTCCTTAAAACTGGGTTCTGATGACAAAGCATGTGAGAAAGTCATGTTGAGAGCCATGCTGGAAAGGGACATTTCAGGATGCTATAGTAACCACAACTGCTATGATGTATGCTGGTCTGTCGAACTGGGTTCATGCGAGTCACACTCACAAAGTTGCAAGTGCCTGTTCCTCAATGGTCGGATACAATGAGAGAATAGGTCCTGGTTAGCCAAACTGTGAGGACCGGACAACTGGCTATCGCGGAACATGCACAGTCTGGTGAAAATCTGAGTGCATCAAAAGCAATCAAAGGTGCAGGAGGGTCAAGTCAAAGTCAGTTGACCCCTGTTAGCTCAGTGAACATTGAAACCTCAGTTGTGCCTGAGAAAAGGGTTGTGATTGGAGACCAGTGGCCCACAAAAAGTCCAGACCCAGTAATTCAAATGCCTCCAATTATTGCTGAAGTAACTGAAGAACCTGATCAAAGTGACAGTGGAGGTTGTGCAGCAAGGAGGTGTCCGTACCCCCACCCGAAATAAATGGGGCCAAAGTTGTTCTGCCCACCAGATTGGGCAATTACTCCTGATCCACACCCCGGTGGGACAGAAAGTCTACTAGATGCCAGGGAATAAAAAAATTAAAGAAAATAGTGGGTGGTGGCTACCAACCAGTATGGGCCTGGTTATGCTCCCACCAAAACTGAAGGGGCTAACAGTCTTTCAGCTCTCCCCCGCACACTAAAACATCTTATCCCATGGCAAGCAAGAGGACATTTGATTATTTTTGTTTTTTGTTTTACATTTCGGCCATGAAAGCTTGGTAACTCTCAAAATTGTCCCACTTGGAATGGTGAGGGATGCACTTTTTTTTACTTTGGGACGCTGCCATGTAGAAAAATCCACAAGACCTAGACACATCTGAGGACTAAACATCTAGTTGATTCCAGGGTGGTGTGCTTCACATGCACCCGCACCATTTCCTTACCCACAATGCCCTGCAGACCTGCAACTTTGTTGGAAAGCACACATTTTTCCCAAATTTTTGTGATGGAACCTTCCGGAATCTGCAGGAATCCACAAAATTCCTACCACCCAGCATTGTCTCATCTATACCGATAAAACTTCTGCTGCACTTGTCAGTCTAAACATTTTTTTTTTTCAAACTGCCCTTTTGGACCCACTTTGGTTCCCCCTCAATTTCAACATGTTTTTGGCTCTTCCCTGTCACAAGCACTTGGCCCACCTACACAAGTGAGGTATAATTTTTACCGGGAGACTGAGGGGAACGTTGGGTGGTAGGAAATTTGTCCCGGTGCGGTGAGCCCACACAGAAATGTGGGAAAGATTAGATTTTTTAGCTAAATTTGAGGTTTGCTGAGGATTGTGGGTAAGAAAACATTGGGGGATCCACGCAAGTCACACCTCCTTGGACTCCCTCGGGTGTCTAGTTTTCAGAAATGTCTGGGTTTGGTAGGTTTCCTTAGATGGCTGCTGAGCCCAAGACCAAAAACACAAGTGCCCCCGCAAAAACAGGTAGTTTTGTATTTGATAGTTTTGATTTGTCCAGATAGTGTTTTGGGGCATTTCCTGTTGCGAGCACAAGGCCTACCCACACAAGTGAGGTACCATTTTTATCGGGAGACTTGGGGGAATGCTGGGTAGAAGGGAATTTGTGGCTCCTCTCAGATTCCAGAACTTTCTGTCACCAAAATGTGAGGAAAAGGTGTTTTTTTGGCCTAATGTTGAGGTTTGCAGAGGATTCTGGGTAACAGAACCTGGTGAGAGCCCCACAAGTCACCCTATCTTGGATTCCCATAGGTCTCAAGTTTTCAAAAATGCACAGGTTTGGTAGGGTCCCCCTACGTGCCGGCTGAGCTAGAGGCCAAAATCCACAGGTAGGCACTTTGCAAAAAACACCTCTGTTTTCTGTGGAAAAATGTGATGTGTCCATGTTGTGTTTTGGGGCATTTCCTGTCGCGGGCGCTAGGCCTACCCACACAAGTGAGGTATCATTTGTATCGCGAGACTTGGGGGAATGCTGGGGGAAAGGAAATTTGTGGCTCCTCTCAGATTACAGAACTTTCTGTCACCGAAATGTGAGGAAAAAGTGTTTTTTTAGCCAAATTTTGAGGTTTGCAAAGGATTCTGGGTAGCAGAACCTGGTGAGAGCCCCACAAGTCACCCCATCCTGGATTCCCCTAGGTCTCTAGTTTTCAAAAATGCACAGGTTTGGTAGGTTTGCCTAGGTTCCGGCTGAGCTAGAGGCCGAAATCCACACGTAGGCACTTTGCAAGAAAAACCTCTGTTTTCTGTGGAAAAATGTGATATGTCCACATTGTGTTTTGGGGCATTTCCTGTCGCAGGCGCTAGGACTACCCACACAAGTGAGGTACCATTTTTATCAGGAGACTTGGGGGAACATAGAATAGCAAAACAAGTGTTATTGCCCCTTGTCTTTCTCTACATTTTTTTCTTCCAAATAGAAGACAGTGTGTAAAAAAGACATCTATCTGAGAAATGCCCTGTAATTCACATGCTAGTATGGGCACCCCAGAATTCAGAGATGTGCAAATAACTATTGCTCCTCAACTCCATATTGTGTGCCCATTTTGGAACTACAAAGGTTTTCTTGATACCTATTTTTCACTCTTTATTTTTCAGCAAATGAATTGCTGTATACTTGGTATAGAATGAAAACCCACTGCAAGGTGCAGCTCATTTATTAGCTCTGGGTACCTAGCGTTCTTAATGAACCTACAAGCCCTATATATCCTCGCCACCAGAATAGTCCAGCAGACGTAACAGTATATTACTTTAAAAAATCTGACATTGCAGGAAAAAGTTACAGAGTAAAACGTAGAGAAAAATTGCTGTTTTTTTCACCTCAATTTCAATATTTGTTTCTTTCAGTTGTTATTTTCTGTAGGAAACCCTTGTAGGATATACACAAATTACCCATTGCTGAATTCAGAATTGTGTCTCCTTTTCAGAAATATTTAGGTTTCTAGGATCCAGCATTGGTTTCACACCCATTTCTGTCAGTGACTGGAAGGAGGCTGAAAGCACAAAAAATCTTAAAAATGGGGTGTGTCCCAGTAAAATGCCAACTTTGTGTTGAAAAATTGGGTTTTCTGATTCAAGCCTGCCTGTTCTTAAAAGCTGGGAAGCTGGTGATTTTAGCACCACAGACCCTTTGTTGATGCCATTTTCAGGGAAAAAAAAAAAGCCTTCTTCTGCTGCCCTTTTTTCCCATTTAAATGTTCACTGTATTTTGGCTAATTTCTTGGTCTCCTTCAGGGGAACCCACAATGTCTGGGTACCTCTAAAATCCCGAGGATGTTGGAAAAAAAGGACACAAATGTGGCGTTGGTAGATTATGTGGACAAAAAGTTATGAGGGCCTAAGCGCGCCCTGCCCCAAATAGCCAAAAAAAGGCCTGACCTCTGAGGGGGAAAAGGCCTGGCAGCAAAAGGGGTTAATGTATTATTTGAGTTAAGATAGATGTGTGCATAAAAATAAATGCATTTTTCTAATCTGATGCCTTAACAAATTTTGCAATTCATAATGAAATGTTCTATTCTTTCTAATGGTATAATATTAATGTTGAATTTATAAGTTTGCATATTATGTGTGTTTATTAACAAGTATGCTTTTATATTTCTTGTGTTATCAAAACTAGACCTTCAAAACTCATAGTTGTAGTCATGTAAAAGTGATGAATCATTGTTCTTTCTAACATTAATATTTCCATTAGGTTCCATTGTCATAAGTAGCAATAGGCTCTTTGTTTGATTGTACACAGGCTCTTAGCTTAGTTGACTTTGGTCTGGAACATTTAGGCCTGTGGACTTAACATGAAGAAAAATTATTTCAAGTAACATGCTGATTCACATGGGACTGAGACTTGTCCATTGCATGACCTGGGAAGAATTTGGATTGTTGCAAGTGAAAGTAAAATTGTAACCGACTGTTTGGATTCACATGGAAAGAGGAGATGACTTCAGACCACACCTGAGAAAATACCAGACTGTTACAACCTGAAGAAGTGTCATGAATTCTGATTGGACATTGCCCTTTTAGTGTGATATGGGGCCACTGATCTGACGAATCAAGATGTCTTACGTGTTTCTAAATAGGGATGGCCTTCGTAAGTTTCAGTCAGTATTTCCTTGGCCCTTGAGAACTCTTGACCCTGTGCAGCTCTCTTTCTGCCCATACCTGATGGTGCTTCTGACTGGACTTTGCTGATGATCTACTTGCTTTGCTTATGAAGAATCCTTGAATGCTGACCCTAGGAGAGGTACATCTCCCTGATGATTGCCATTTCTCTTGACGTTTTCCTTTTTCTACAATACAAGCTAGCATGCTGACACACACCTATTTTTTTTTCTAGTTAGTATTCTGTAGCCCTAGATATATGCTTTTTCAAATAGTTTTTTCCTCTTTTGTATTTTGCTGTGTTAGCCCGTTCCCACACATGCATGTCCTAATTTGGTTAGTTGTGTACTCTGCTTAATTTGGCTTGACAAATGCTAACACAGTCTGATCTCAGATATCTTTCTGTCTTCCATATCATATCCTTAATGATATGTAGTATTCCTCTTGAATGCTTAATTGTGTTGATGCTAATGTGATTAAACTTGTTTTGCCGTTTTGGGAAGCCAGTGGTATTGATTTATCTTTATAATCTGATTTTGCACACAGTATTCACTACATTAGCTTAGTGGTTTAAATAAAGCTTTGAAACTTTTACTGATTGGAGTTTTCCTTCTACGGCCACATTGGTCATGGTTTCTAAATTATTGGAATGGTGCTGAAATAATTGTGTATGGTTATCCACACTCTTTACTGTGCCAACAGGTTCGTCGACTTCAGTGAAGCATTTGATTCCTGCGAAGGATGAAAAAACGTATTAACACTAACATAGGGAGTACTAAAATGCACAAATAGATTTGCAAACAGGGAGAGAACTTTGATGAAGGCAGTGATTAAAAAGAAGACTTTTCATTTGCCTTTTCGCACATTCTATACTGTAGAATCATAAGAAGGCATGCACTTTTTCTCTCAGTACATAACTACAAGGTTCCCCTCGTTAACTCCCCCATGTTGTCCTTTTGACCTATGGCGAGGATAAGGAAGTATGTGACGTAGAGGCATGGCTTTTAAGCACAGCATATGTGACCAACTGATTATAGTGATTTGCAGCAAATACCCACCAAGTTGTTTTGTATGCAGTGTACACACAGCTGACACAGCATGTCTTTGAGAGGAGATCAGTCCTTCCCTCTCTTTGTTTGTGTGCATGTCCAATATGTCATTTACCATTATGTTTATATGCCATTTACCATTGCTTTTGTTTAAGTTTCATTAATTTTCATTTTTATTTCTGTGTGTAATAGGACCTCATGGACCTTGCATAATTAGCAAATCTTTGCTCGCCAGGAGCCACATATCATTGGTACTGAATACATGTATGCTGGCGATTTATGTAAATAGCCAGGGAATCATCTTGGAGAAATGTAGGGATCCGGGACTGACAAAAGCCCCGAACCCCATAAGGAGCCATTTGATGGCCTGAAACATGTTGACCTGCTGGATGTAGGAGCAATAACCTTGTCTGCACATCCAGTTTATTTTTAGTTATCTTATTACCATCCCATCATTAAAGAGGAAGATTCGTAGGGTCGGTAAGCAAGATTTTTTTCTCTTTTCTGTCTGGATCCTCATCCTCACTTCCCTGCAAAGTACCCTTGATACATCTGAAGGCCTGCTCACCATTAAAGGATTCTTTGGCAAATGCAAGATGACCAAAGATGAAGCCTGACACCCAGTAGGATGTGCGAGGTCATCCATATATTTTTGACATTAGGACATACTCAGGATCTCAACAATAAGGTATTTATCCGCAAAAGAACATGGAGGCTTTCTATTTAGCTTCTCTCATGCTACTTTTGCCTTAAGTGATTGGGATAATTATTTGGGAGAATGCAAACGTAGGCGTCCCACTCTCTTCTCTTATTCCCCTGACCCCCTTGAGTATGGGGTTCATTTGTGTTGAGTGATCTTAATTGATGCCACACACTGAGAAAACTGTTATTAGTTCTCTCCTAACTCAAAACAAGGTTATTATGCCTTTCTTTTTCCTGGGTCTACTTACAATTTAGATATATCTATCTCTCTGCATGAACCATGATACCCATGCCCCTAATCACTTCAGTTTGCACAAAGGCTATAGAGCAATCAACCTTGGTGCTAGGGTGAAGGCCATTTTAATTTTGGGTCCATTTTGTGACACTCAGTGGGAGTCTGCAGAATGTTAAGAGGCCTGCTGGTCTGCGGCTGAACTTGCTGTACGCTTTCTGTAACTGCAAGGCATGAGAGAATTGACAGTCACAAGTGTAGTGACAAACTGTTGCTATGTTTCATTTTCTGTTTTCTTAAGTTAATACCTGTATAAAGCTAAATGTTTATTTCTGATTGGTGATTTGAAGAAGGCTTGGAATCCCTCTTTTATTTCGCTGGGCAAACGGCCATCATTGGATTTGTATCTTTGTGCAGCATTTACTGTAACCTAAAAAACCTCAGGCAACTTCTGTATTTCAAGCAAGATTGGATTGGCACTTCTCTCCTAACAGCTGTGATTTTATAAAGTTACACTTTGAATCTTACTGCCTGCCTTTGTGTTTATACATTTTTAGGCTTCCAAACTAGCCACTTGTGTGGCTCTTCCTGTGCTAGATTACTTTTCTGCAAGCAAATTATATGGTTCTACAGACCCTCCAGGGTCCAAAATTTAGCAATTTTCTGATTTGCAAAGTAATTGCAAAATTACTACTTTTGCAACAATATAGTGATTTTTACAAAAGAAACCACGAAATATTCAAATCAGACAATGCAAGATAAGCGAACTGAACCCCTTCAGCGTTTTCTTGGCTGAGTGTCCAGAAAGGGTCAGGTGCTTGGGTCTCTTCTGCTTCTGTCTGTTCTCACAGCAGGTCGAAGGTGCACCTCTTGGTGGGCAGGTAAATTAGCAACGACAACTGAGGAGCACCCTTTTCCCACATCAGTTGTGGGTGCTCGTTCTCAGCAGAAGCCAAGGAGTAGTCTGCTTGCAGGAGCTGAGGAGCCCCCGCCATCAGTAGGACCCAAGGAGCATGCTGCCAGTGTTAAGCAAGCGGTGCCCTGTTTATCAGCTACATAAATACTCACTCCCAGCTCGCCCTTGTCCAGAGCTCTCCTCTTCCAAAGGTACATTCGTAAGTCACACAGAGTCCATGTTTTTCTTTGAATTCTGTGATCTGTAGTTTTGTTAATTCCCTTATAAAATCAGGTAGACACCGAATGCAGAAAAAACAAACATAGGATTATTGAGCTGCTCACCCATGGACTATGGACTCTTGCGGGCTCAGAGTCTCCTGACAGGGGTTTCAAATCTGTGAGGTGTACTGTGCGAGGTGCTCTCAGATAACATGTTTTTAAACCGCTGTTGATACCACACATTTTCATTGTGTGCTATGTACACAACTATGCTGCATTTACCTAAAAGTGGGCGACCCACAGAAAGCTCGAGACACATGCCTCAGCTCGAGGTCCTTTGGGAGCCTCGAGCCCAAAACTTGCATTTTTAGGTGGAGACTAGGCAGTGTGCATGCATCCTGTACCCTCCTTGTAACATTAGCAGCGCAGGTGGTCCTCAATTGTTTTGAATCAACCTGGGATAATAAACCCTGTGTAACTTTTCTGTTTTGTGTACACTGATGGTGACTGTAGATGCTAGCTGGCAGCCCAATTCGGGCGGTCCATGTCCCACTCTCTTACAGCAGCATTGTCAGATGCTACTTATTCAGCACTCTCTCTCTGTTCCACTGCCAAATGTCTTGCTGCTTTTAAATTCACTGCTACTCCTGTGAGATTATTCTACCTATTTGGCACTTTTTTGTATAGCTCTTCAATCCCTGGCAGTACAGAACCCAGGATAATGTGCTGCATGGTTAAACACGTCTAAGATCCTTTAGGAAAGACTTTTTGGCTATGCCAATGCTTGTTTTTAATTGGAACCATTCATGTAGATTTTTGAAACAGTGTTAAAGTTATTAAGGAAACCAAGAATGTATTTTCAATGAAAAATCTGATATAATCACAACTACAAAGACACTGTTGGCAGTGGTGTGTGTATGTTTGTGTATCTCGCAATTAGTGTGAGTTGCTCTGGTGCAAGTCTCTGCAATGCCAACAGATCCTCTTGAGCTACTAATCCATCTCAACGCATTTTGACCTCATAGCATTCTTGGTCATAATGATCTACTGATTCCAATTAATTACCAGAGTAGCATGAAATGAACATAAGAAAATTATTGTTTACTGCCTCACAGATTGCATGTTATAACTATTTTACATGTGCATTAGTCAAAAGGTCTCTTCAATACATCTTCAATGTACCCTACTGCACAAATGTTTACTCTTGCCTTCTGGTTTTGGATAAGTACCTTTTTAAAACAAATATATTTGGAAAACGTAATGACATAAACCAAAAATAGAGATGCGGAGGGTGGAGAGGGGCTTCACGACCCATTTGAGTCTTTGCTTCTCATAAGCCAGGGCCCTTCCGCACTCTCAGCCAAGCTGTTTTTCAAGCAACGGCAAAAATGCCATGTTACACTTTACACATCTGCATATATACTATAGGCCAGCTTTACTAACAATGTACACAGTATTTGCATCACAAAAATGACGCAAACAGGTGCAAAGTGTTTTAATGGGATTTACTTTCCAGTGAAAGACTTGTTTTGCATGGAAAGTAGCCCTAAAGAAATGCAAAGTATTGTTAGGCGTTATTTTGCATGAAGGGGGGTACAGTGGGAAATACATGGGTGTTCCCATGCTATAAACAATGGATTATGATGAAGATATCTATCTACTAACATTGATAGGCAAGAAATTGCATTAGAAATGACACCTCTCCAATGTAGGCATAACCTTGAAAAAAAGATTTCTTGTCTCTAAACGTTTTCCTCTTTGCATGTGTGCTGTACTATCCACAACACATACAAAGTGGGAAACATAATTAAGCTTTGTCAATTCACAGTATTTTGTACTGGAATGGTATCCTTCCCGCACAAAACCCATGCTTGTCAACATATACACATCCTTGTACTGTGGTGAAGGGGTGTGTCCTTGGTGCAAGGCATCCTAAAGTCCGTCAGTTATAGGGGAGGGAGAAACAAATAATAATAGTAATAAGGACGGATTCACACATTTATAACTCAATATTTACACTAGCCATAAAACTCACAACCGATACTTATACATATATGTACTTAGACTGTAGGTATACAATGGGTATACAATGGTTTGAATTATGTAAAATAAACCAATTAAGAAAGCTTCCATGGCAGGTGTTACTACAGTGGGTGCAATTATGCCACGTATGCAGCAGCATATTTGGGGTGGCTCGCATACACCACACATAGGTGCTGTATACACACACAGCAGGACCTATCCACAAGGGTAATCAGGGGCGCAGAGACAGCAGCTGTGCACGCCTGAAGTGCTGCTTTCTTAGTACAAACCGGGCCGCAGCACAAGCATTGCTTGTATCAAGCCTCCTGTAGTTACAGGGATGGCAAGTCACTGACGGAGATGCTCTGCGGCGAGTCCGTGGCCAACAGGTGTTCAGAGCAGCGGTGAAATGTCTTGTAGACCGACAGGGGTTAAACACACAGTCTTCTTGATGGCAGCCGGGGTTTGAGACAAGCTATTTCTTGACAGTCCCCAAATACTTGGAATACCTTTTAACACGCTGAACTATTTCTGAATTGCGCAGAAGGAAGCGCACGGTGCTTTGTGACCTTCCTGGGCCTGTCATAGTCGAGTACTGCTCACCAAACGCCATAAAACACGTTTGTTTTACACCATCATAGTCCGGTAGTGCTCGAGGTGCCGGGGCTGCTGTTCAGGCAAAGACGGCCATATTTCAGAGAGAGCAGGAGTCGTCGATGACGGACAAGCATTCCTTGATGGGTTTGGTATGGGGCTAATCATGAACAAGGGATTGTTTTCACTGTATCACATCACATGCACACAGAGTACCGCGTAAATCCATAGAGCACTGCAACCTTTACCAGTACGCACTGAGCCCTATACACAACAGCATTGTGGTGTACTATACATAAAGTAGTACTGCTGTGTTACTCTTTGAGGTACTCTGACACGCCCTTGTGCGGTGGCCCCAGGACATCTAACGTTGGACTAGAATGGGAATGTTCACAAACAGCCAATATAAATAAAACATAATTGCGACCACTTTCACTGAAAGGGATTTAGAAATTATGGGGCCAATTCACGAAGGTATAAGATTACTTAAAAAGGGTACTCCTGTATTACTCCCTGTACTGATAAATGCTGTTGTGAATCGGTCCCAATTTAATTGTTCATTATCTTGAATTAACATCAATATTTTACTTTTCATTTCAAGAACATTGTTGTACATTAGAGTTTCAAGTGATACTATATAACGCACTAAACAACAATCTCCGTTTGTGCAGCTCTTAGATTTTCAGACATTTGTGACCATTCTTTTCACTTCTAATGTGTCCCGACGAACGGAGTCTCGTGAAGATGCGATACCATTAGCCAAGCAGGATATTTGCACCAAAAGATAACCATGGCACGAGGGCTCTAACTGCTGAAACTTCCCCGAGTACAGAAACGAATACTGGAAGCGTGGCGTTCTCCTTTAAGACAGCCAAAGATTGGAACGTACCCCCACAATGCACTGGGCTCTCTCTTTGCCCCCCGTTATGTTCAGAAAGGCTTTGCAAATAAATCTGTTTAAAAGCATTGGCTCTTAAAAGCCATTAATCGTTCCTGATTACGGGTCATGCCGACCTCGAGCATAAGAGCCTCTGCCATTGTTTTGGTTCTAAAGCTTTGATTTCTGCACCTTTTATATTGTTCCAGGATTGTATTTGATGAACTGGACAATTAAAAGCAGGAATAGGTCCACGAAACGCGTACATAAACATACACAATGCACGCAAGGAACACAGCTAAGTGCTGGTGATTGCAGCAATGCACACATTTGAACCCACTACCTCCCTTCATAAAGCTTTAAATAGCATAAGTATGCTGCACTATTAACACATCAAAGTGACGACATCCGACTCAAACTATCACTATTTAAGAGCAATCGCTGCAAAACCACAAAGCACCGCCACACGGATTGTACCACTGAATGTACCACGGAATATCGAGCATAGGAATTTCATAGAATCATAATATCAGAGACAAAATATTGAGAGACAAAATATTGAAAGGCAGCTGCATGTAGAGGACATATAGATTTGCCATTCTTACATACACACCTACATAACTTGAAGATATATATTTATCATCAAGTACATATACGTAGAGTTACGTATAGAAAATCTATGCATACTTACCTTGTGATATTTTGCCCCTCGATATTCTGTCTACGGTATTAAGGTATTACTGTATTCCCTACTCATTATTTTGGATGCCCACCATCACACTCCAATCAAACGCAAATGCGAATTTTGCCCAGTAAAACATTACTAGATAACACTACTTGACGAAACAAAGTAGTAGACCAGTTGGTCTCTGGCATGATATTCAAACACTGACAAGAAAAAAACATATATCATGCAGGTAATATGTATATCATAGCATCAACACAGCTTTGCTTTCACATGCATCCCACCTTAGCCTGGAACAGCAAAGGATATCACAACAGGCACTAGCTAAGATGCCCTCCTATTCAGAGCATGTTTCCCAATACCACACATGAGTTACTTCGTACTATCGTAGAATTATAAATTCCCATAGCTAATCAGTCTGCTGCCTCTCCTTCATCTAAGCCCTATGAGGACGTTTCAGTTTTCTTTGAAGACAAGATTTCAAACATAAATGTAATCATCATTCTAGAAAACGCTAACTTCACTACAGAAGCCCAAAGGTTTGCCTTGGTCATTTCCTTGGGATAAGAGTTTCGGTCTAGGGCCATGGACGTAATTTAGGGGTCGCCAGCCCTTTGCAACCCTGGATACTGTTTTTGCAACCCCTGGACTCAGAGGTGGCAAGATCAGTGACAGGAACACAGAGGCTGCACGTCCCTATCGCCGTTGTTTGGGGCTCCTTTCTCGTTGTTTTCTCTCATTTTTTATTATACTAATAGTAAATAACATTGAATTATTCCTTATTAGTGTAATATCAATGGGGTACAATTAGCTGGACTATGGTCCTCCCTGGTAGCTGAGGTAAGTAAAAAACAAATGCTTTTAAATGTATGTTATGTGTGTGCTTGAGGGTGAGTATGTATTTATGTGAGAGAGTGTGTGAATGTGTGTATGTGAATGTAATAGAAGGTCAAAGGGCGTGTGATGTCACTCTTGCCACCCCTGGCATTTTGGTGAACTGACGTTCATGTCTAGGGCTGCTGTTTCATGTAGCCATCCAACTGGATCTCCAAATAAATGTCCATACTGTTCAGGTGTCATCATACTGCTCTGCTCTATTCTAGTGCAAGAACTGTTTTGCTGTTCAACAGCTCACTGAACTTTGAAATTGTACTCAAACCTGGAAGTCATCTATCCTAAAATCTCTGCAAAATAGTCTTCAACAAAGGCCTTACTTAACTGCTGCCCTATCCAGGCAAATTGTCAAGAAACTAATGTTCATCCAGATTCAAAACATTGCAGGAGCATAAACTTCTGGAATCCTCCCAAAATAACTTCCAACGAGCCTACAGCACCAAAGTTGTAGTGTTTTCTTTTCTGTATGACCTACATAGGGGGGTTGTTGGCACTGGTGTCTTGGTGCTCATACGTTTAACTCTTCGGGCAATCTTTGTTATTATTGACCATTCCATGTTAATTGTCACCTTCTCCAAAACTACGAAAACTTAGTGTTCCCTTAATCTTTAAAATAAAGAATTCTTCTTGGGGATGGCCATTAATTGAATGAAGTCATATCTAGCAGACAAGTAGCAATCTGCTGATCTTCCTCTTCTTTCGGCATTGGGAAGGGAGTTCAGTTGTGATACACTGCACGGGCCAGTATGATACACTATTGCCCTTCCCATACTTATCCAATTCAGGATATAAGAGATGAGTACTCTGCAGTAGTGTAGCGTCCCAAAAAGAATTAACCCATCCAAGTGTGCTTCAATAAAGTAGTTATGAAAATATTAGTGGGCATCAGTATTCAAGTTACTTCATTTGAACGAGAATTATGTAATCAGTTTAGTAAAAACTATATTTTTAAAATTCATCTGTTTATTCCTCACAATTAACCTTCAAATTGCCAATGTTTTATCAAATAAGATAACTTTAGTCCAAATTGCTAAAATGTTATCAATTTACTTACCTTTAACCAGCACCTGTTTCACAAATTCCTTTCGCCTCGTTAGGGTATGAAACAACCATATCTCTGTGATACTTGCGGATTGTGAATCTTACTGTGTCTGCCTGATATTTGAACTAAAGTGATAGAAACCTCATTCCGCTTTTGTATAAGTATTTTATGAGTCTATCATTAGCATTCCCATCAACACACAGTAATACCAAATTCACAAATTCAAGCAAATGTACATCATATTTCAGTCTTTACCAGTTTTTGTTTTTAGGAACAAAGTACAACATAAAATGTAAGGTCACTTAAAATTGTTTGCCAGTGTCTTACAATCTGTATATACTGCAAGCTTGGGATCACAGTTAAGGCCACTTCTAACTTGGCAAATCATCACTCATAATTTTGTGTTAACTTCAAAAGACGTATGGCTTTGGGTGCACACTATTACTAAAGAAATATATAGCAGTTTTCTTTTTAAGGCGTGCAACAGAGTACTGCGTAGGTGTAATAAACACGTAGGTAAATCTAGACATGCTAAAGCATAGTTAGATATTGATGCGGGGTTAAATATCATTCTACGAGTTTGAATACATTTAGTACAAGACAAAAGAGGTTCACGCAAACATTTATGGAAAAAATACAAATGCAGGAGAGCATGAGCACCTCAGAAATGAAAGAGTCAATTTACTGAAGTATTGTGACTTGTCGAGGCAATGCAGTGTACAAGAGGACCTATCTGGGAAAACATAGGGGGTCATTGCGACCCTGGCGGTTGACGGAGAAGTGGCGGTTTTACCGCCAACAGGCTGGCGGTAAAAAATTTGGAATTATGACCATGGCGGTTACCGCCATGGTCATCCGCCACTTCTCCGATCAGACCGCCATGGCGGAGACGACCGCTGGGCTGGAGACTTGGGTCTCCAGCCCGGCGGCGTCACAAGACCGCCAACGGTATCATGACCCGGCTTACCGCCATGGATTTCATGGGGTTTGGAACCGCCATGAAATCCATGGCGGTAAACACTATCAGTGCAAGGAAATTCCAAACCCTCCCCACCCCCCTGCCGCCCCCCAAAGGTGGCAGGACCCCCCTCCCCACCACTACCCCCAACATCACAACACAGACACACACCCGACACGCATGCAGATGTCGTAGTTTGGACTCTTGCTCTGGGCAAGACTGCTGGTTTAAGGCTGACAGTACTTTTGTTTGTAGGCGACTGCGTCTTTCCTACAACAAGTCGCAACGGTTATCCCAACCTTACCGGCTCACTAGTAGCACCTCACCAGAAACGAAATAGTAAAAGGTGAATTATGGCAGCCGTTTACGTATGGACTCAAAAGTAAGACATCTCAGTGATAGTCGTGGTTAAACGGAGATTACCCTTTTCTCACAGATATATTATGTCTCATACAAACACAGGCAATGACACAGATGCAGTAAAGTTATAATAGCTTTTTATTCAACATAACTGCAATTTGCGATAAGTTGCATGGACTGCAATGATTCGGATAATGAATATAGCAAGTAACAGTATTGTGAAGACAAGAGTCATTGTTACGAAGACCCACACCATTTTGCAATACATAGAAAATATATATGAGATGTAAGATTCACTACTATCCTAAGAAAAAGGCCTAACCTCCTACCTAAAGGAGAGCTGGGTTCGTCAAACCTAATCTGCCAATGCCGTGTCCATGAGAGGAGCCCCCAACCCTCGTTACCTTGGAATGAGGTCTCTATCTCCAAGACCAACCTACAAGAGGGTATGAAGGACGTCGCAGATTGGATGAGGCTCAGCCGCCTAAAGCTGAACTCTGAAAAAACGGAAGTCCTCATCCTCGGCAACACCCCGTCCGCCTGGGACACCTCCTGGTGGCCCACGGCCCTCGGCACCGCACCGACCCCCGCAGACCACGCCCGCAACCTCGGCTTCATCTTGGACCCTCTTCTCACCATGACCAAGCAAGTCAACGCCGTGTCCTCCGCCTGCTTCCTCACTCTCCGCATGCTCCGCAAGATCTTCCGCTGGATCCCCGCCGACACCAGAAAAACCGTGACCCACGCCCTTGTCACGAGTCGCCTGGACTACGGCAACACCCTCTACGCCGGGACCACCGCCAAACTCCAAAACCGCCTGCAACGCATCCAAAACGCCTCGGCCCGCCTCATCCTCGACGTACCCCGCAACAGCCACATCTCCGCACACCTGAGACACCTGCATTGGCTCCCAGTCAGCAAAAGGATCACCTTCCGTCTTCTCACCCACGCACACAAAGCCCTCCACAACAAGGGACCGGAATACCTCAACAGACGCCTCAGCTTCTACGTCCCCACCCGCCCCCTCCGCTCCGCTGGCCTCGCACTTGCTGCCGTCCCTCGCACCCGCCGCTCCACGGCGGGTGGGAGATCTTTCTCCTTCCTGGCAGCCAAGACCTGGAACTCCCTCCCCACCAGCCTCAGGACCACCCAGGACCACTCCGCTTTCCGGAGACTCCTAAAGACTTGGCTGTTCGAGCAGCGATAACCCCCCCTTTTTTCCCCCCTAGCGCCTTGAGACCCGCACGGGTGAGTAGCGCGCTTTATAAATGTTAATGATTTGATTTGATTTGATTTGATTTGATTCTATCTCAGACTCCGCAGGGACATGAAGACTGGGTCAGCGTCAAGACAACTGTGGCATCGGTATCAGCGATGGTGACGATGCCCTTTGGTCGGAATCCCTCTGATTATCTGTCCAAAGTGTGATGTATTTATACAGATCTACAAGGTCCCCTGACGTAAGTGTATTCCTAAACAATAGATATCAGGCATGCTTGGGACGGCAATTAATATCAACAATCCCTCGAAAGTATAGAGAGGGAAAATCCCTAAGTGTGAACACCTACTGTTTGTTTGTCTTTGGTGCTTCATCTAGACGCCTTGGCGCGGTGACACTGATAATGTAACTCATAACAAGTGGCTTAACTATAAACAAGGCAGCCATCTTAGAAGAAATAAATAATTAAATGGGCTAAGACAGAGCAAGCTAAGAAGGTTAAAAGTCACTAGGTGACGGGGGCACAAGTCTTCAAGCCAGAGGCTAAGCTAACTCCTGCTATCCCATTAAAACGAACTAGGATTCACTACACCCTCCTCATTGCCGTAACAGGTATGATGAAGGTACTGGAACCCAAATGCTAAAAAAATAGCTCCTGAACTAAAAGCTAAATGCTAAAACAAGCCAAAAAAGCATTTGCATGTGTTAAAAATATGTTAAAACAAATCTGTTTAAAAATACATACAGAGATGTTAATGTCAACTATGACAAGTACAGCGTGCAACAGCAAATGTCAATTTAATTGCATAATTTGGAATCGGGAAATGGCAAGTCAATTCATCAAATTATGTGTTATACGCATGATCTTGAAGAATGTCATCGAAGTCACCAGTCAAGGATCTAAAAAATGAGTCAACATCGTCCGAAGTTAAGTCTAGTGCTGGGCGGACAAACGGATCCACAGAGCAGAAGTGAGCCGTATTTCCTGGTGTATCGTTACTCGTTGCAGTGTCCACATCCATGGTAGATCTCACAACGGAAGGCTCATAGGTGGCCTCGCGGAGCAACCTCAGTCTCAAGGGGCATGACCGTGTATGAACCCTCATCGGGGACATCAGCAGTTCGTGGTCCACAGGAGATGTCGGTGCAACAGCAAGACAGACCATAGGCAGATGTTCAAAGAGACACCAAATGCAGCGGAAGACTGGTTGTACACACCAGAGAAGTGGCTGAAATGACAACGACCAGTCAAGCTCCAGTTCCACCAGCAAAGGTGCACCGAAGATCCGAACCATGCGCTCACGGCACAGTGGAGTTCGCGGGAGCGGCTCCATTGCTCTGTGTTGCTGGAAAGAAACAACCACTGCGAATCAGAAGAAATAGCAGTAGTAGTCCGCCAATAAAAAGCCAAAATAATTGGAAAGCCACCAAACACACTTGAAAAGAGAGAATGGATGGCTGACGGGATGACTCCGAAGACAGTCTGGAAGATGGACACAAAACCAGACCCGACAACCTTAAAGAAATGAACAATCCCAGTGGTGCTTGAAGCATTGAATATTCTGGATACCAGCTCTCCAAAGTGTTTGGGGAAATTGGTATTTAAAAGGGATTGTATCTCGGCTGATGATCTCGCAATCTGGAAAGCATACGTCTCTTTTGCGGATGTCAAGGCGACCTGTTTCTGAAACAATAGCACCTTTAGCCTACTCGGCTTGTCATAGTTCACATTAATGGTATCGATGTGGGACCACATGTCAGATACTTTTATCTCTCGTGTGGGGGGAAACAAAACATGTCCACAACACGTAACGACCTTCGTGACCGAGATTGCTTAGGCAATTCCAGGTCGCATGCCGCAACAGCTTTGATCGTTCAGTACCACATAACTTCCATTGGAAAGTACATGAAACACTGGACGAATCAAGGGGACGGGAGTACCCTTCAGAAAACAGGCCAAATTCGCAACCCCTGCATTGCAAAGACCGTGAAGAGACACCTGTTTGCATATCATAGAATGACGAACAGCAGTCTCACATTCACTTCTGCTAAGAAAGACCTCCCTTTCACCGTTCAGACATCTATAATCAAAGGGCAACTCCCACTCTTCCTTAATAAAGCTTTCTCCTAGCTGCTCATATCGTCCTACTGCAAGATGTTTCAGGCAGCTCGAGAAACAAAAGGTCGAAATCGGTAAATTAATAATGCCATGTAGGAGCCAGATAGTTGAAGGACTCTCTGCTACCTTAAAGGGCAACTTATCTAATTTCTCTACTTGAAGCAGGGTGAAAGTAGCCTCCCTTTTAGCCATTGTCTCTTGTTCCCGGGAAAAATTAAAAGCAGCGAATAATTCACTCCCATTAATATACCTCCATGGAATGTGGCCACCTTTCACTGTCTGTAATGTCCAACCCAGCTGCATGATGGAACATAGCTGTGTTTGCCCATGATATAACCGGGACAAGTCAGTCTGAGTGATATCAATAGCAGACAACACTATATTCGATAGTGAATAAATCCTGTTGGACAGCGGGTTCATGCCATTGTCGACAACAGCTAATGTTTTTTCCAAATTGTCCTTATCTAGTTGCCTTAAACGCGCAGCAGCCTCAATCTGGGAAAGTTTCCAAATTTAATTGTACATAGCATATAAAAACCGTTTTGAGCGCTGTTTTCTAGGACCTAGCAGAAAATCCTGTAAGTCCATACTGTCGGAAAGAGTGTTCAGGTGTTTCTTAACCGCTGTTAACGTGTTTGTTTGCACCCATTGCTGGCACAGTTTACCCACACTGTATGTTGTAACTATACCCTTATGTTGACCTGATATAAAGCGAGGGTCAGGCCTGTTTATTGAAAACCCCCCTGAAGAGTTCAAAAAACGCCTTTGACACTCATTAGTGTCGGTGGGCCATACCAACCACCCGCCGGGACTGGAAAGTGAAGAATTATAGGTACCAGCCTTAACCACTGCATCAAGCCTGTCCTCTGTGATATTAAGGAAGTGTTGCCAATCTTTAAATTTTGCCGGAGTAGGGATACTGGGCATGTTTAGATCTTTAATTTTTGCTAACCCCAGACAGGATGTCTGATCAATAGTATCATTTAAGAAAATAATTTGCACAGGAATCAGGCATGCTCGAAACAAAGCCTCCCTACCCTGTATCTGCCAATCTTGTGTTCCCCATACACTTTTCAAGTCAATAGTGCTCTTCCAATATTCGTAACCCTCAATCAAGTGTCGGGAAACAAAGGGGTCTGAATAAATCAGTTTTGTATCCGTGAGCAAAATTTTCCTAATTTGTGCCGGAGGTATTTTAAAATAATACGACTCTGCTTCTTTTGTATCATGCTCAGAAAAGTATGTAAATTTATCGCTATAATACTTTGGACTCCCCACCTGTGGTGTCGAACAGTGTTCCCAATGTGTGTAGTTCAAGAGAGGCCTATATCTAGTGGCACAGTGTAGGTAATGATGTCCCCAATTGTTATAGCAGAACATTTCCCCATAATTCATTGTATAATCATATACAGCATCACTTTCAAAAGCGGAATAGTCCTTCATTTCAGTTAGCATGGAATCAACTGTTTGGACATCCCAATCATCAGAGACAACATTAGGTGTAATAACATCAGACATTGAAATTTTGAGCACGTATGGTATTTGAATAATCTTGGTAGGCCCGTATATATTGAATGGAACTTTGTCCCAAACAATCCCATCAGTAATTGGTATTGCTGTAATATTTACAGGGGACAAATTTCTTCGGACCTTATGTGAAGAATGATGTGGTGTTAAAATTTCATCAACAGGCTCCAATGAGGAGTGATCAGGAATATAGTGACCATTTATAAGCAAAAAGAAAACAGTCACAAAATCAATGCATAAAAATAATTTAATAAATGTCAAACAGAACCATAAATAGTTCCATGGGTAGATCAAATAGTTATTTTTAAGCCATTGATACAGCTTACTACTTTTTGAAATGTTGTCAATCACTGTAGAGGATGAATCCGAAGAAAAATCATCAATGTCAACGAAATAGCCAGAGGTAGTCTCTGCAAACACAGGAGCCCATATATTCTGATCCACCGCACGTGGAGGCTCTTGATAGACAACCTCAATAGTCGTGGAAGTGTTCGTGTAAAATACAGCTAAATCTTGAAGCGGGGCGGTCACTGAAGATGTGACTGGAACAAACAAAAGCTCATTTTCCGCCCTACCCATGATCGAGGAAGTGTCTGGAACAGCAGTCGACATAGTTGCATAGTCAGTAGTAGTGATGTTCATCCTACTATGTAGATGGATGTCCTGTTGGGTAGTGAGAGGGGATCGGGGACCACCCAAGGGACCTCCTGGTCTACTGTGAAGGATCGGCCTCATGGTGTAATTTGATGTCATCAATGGAGATGAATCTGTTCGATTTAGAACCAGACAGTGGTGTTAAGATGACAGTCCTGGTGCCTTTTATTCCCAAGACTGGTACAGGTGCTCTGTATGATGGACTGAACTCCTTTTTCACAGTGATCTTCTCACGAACCAGATCCCCAACGTTAGGAATCCAGCCAGTCAAAGTTTTCGCCAATTCCCTTATTCCTAAGGTGGCAGCACTTGCAGATGATTTATCATCACAAAATTGTTGAAGCTCCTGTAAAACAGTGAGACGTTCTTTTATGTCAAATGGTGTTTCTGTGCCACCATACCAGGGGCATCAAGATCTGGGACATACATAGGTATCCCAAAGAGAACCTCATATGGAGAGCGTCCCCCCAAGGACCGTCTTGGCAGATTATTCAGTGCTCTCTGGACCCCATATAGGTGGTGTAACCAACTGCGGCCTGAACCTAATACTCAAGCTCTTAAGGTCTGCTTTAGATCACGATTCCGCCTCTCCACAACCGAATTTCCCTCGGGATGGTATGGTGAGGAGTAATGGAGTTCAACACCCATCGTCCCCATGGTGTCCCTGAATGCCTTAGAGGCAAATGCAGGGCCCTGGTCCGAATGGAATGCTGCAACCGCATATGTACCGATAAAGATCAGCAAATCTTTTATAACAGTCCGGGCGTCAGCCGACGCTGTGGCCATACCCACAGGAATCTAGAACGGGAATCCACAGCCACTAAAATGTATTTGTGTGAACCATCAGGCTGTAAGGGACCACAATGGTCTAGGTACACACACTAAAGTGGCTTGTCTGAAACTAAGAGGGATGTCTGCGGAGGGCATTTGATATTAGAGCCCTTAATCTGCTGGCAAATGTCACAGCAAAGGACATACTGCTTAGTTCGTCTGCATAGACCAGGCCACCAGTATCGTTGCTGTAGAATTGTTATTGTGGCCTGTATACCATCATGTGCAGAAGCGACACCCTCATGTGCGGCTGTAATCAGCTCTAATCTCTGGTCTTCATTGGGGATCACTCGATCTCCAACCCCAGGAATCATTGTATAAGCAACATTCTGCGCACTGATATGGTAAGTATAGTTTGTAGGGTATCCTTTTGGAAGGGTCTTGCCTGCAGCCGAAGCTTTAACGGCAATCAGTATTTCATTATCCAATCTCGTCTGAGAACGAGTCACTGCAGCCACAGAAGCCGTAGCTACTGATGCTTTGGCCGCTTCATCAGCCAATGTATTACCGGAAACGTGTATTCCTACACGTTGGTGTCCTAATGTATGAACTACATGAACACATGGTAGCTTATCTTTTAGATCAGCCACCCTTCCCCACAATATTTTGTGTTTAATGGTGTTCCCTTTAAAATCCCTAAACCCGTTCAGCTTCCAATGATTGAGATATTCATTGTATGACTGGACGCAGTAATATGAATCACAGACTATCAAAGTCTGGCTTCCTGTCTCAGTATGTTCGAGCGCTAGAATAAGAGCTTTAAGCTCAGCCAACTGGGCTGTGCAGTCCCCTAAGGTCTGCGTGTAGGTATTGTGAGGGTGGAAAACTCCATCTTCCATCACTCCGCACACGGCTGCGCAAGCTGCCGAGTATTGATGTTTAGTACCTACAGCCGGTTGTGCTGATCCGTCAGTATAAATTATAGTATTATAACTGTCTAGTGGCAAGTTATTTAGAGGAGCGGGGTACTCTTGTTCATACTGGAGAAATTCTTGTTTTGAAGTCTTGGATCGAATACATAATCGACATTAGTGGCGGTCAGAGACGTTGCCCATTGAATCCAGCGTGGATGTAATGCCTTAGCGTTAGGAACGCTCGCTTTAGTGACAGCCTCTAAGGCCAGCACCGGGGAGACAACAATAATGTGTTTCCCCTGGGCAAGTGGCTATCTGAACTGCTGTCAGAATCTTTTCTGTAGGTGCAAAACGTTGTTCAGCATTTGAATATAAATGTGATTTATATGCTATCGGCACTGTGTCATCCTCATTAAAGGTGACATAAGTAAATCCAAGGGCACCAGCAATTATTCTGATGACCAAATGTGTGTTATTGTCACGTGTGTGTAAGTGTTTAGCTTCTAGAATGTCCCGTTGCATGTCCCTAAGGATGTGTGTATGTTCAATCGTCCATCGTCTGCTAGAAAAATTGGGCTGAATTAAGTCATAAAGTGGCTTGATGCGTTCTGCATAATCTGGAATGTATGTTCTGCCAAAATTGAAGAAACCCAGTAATGATTGTGATTTCTTAAGTGTGTTCGGAGGCTGTAGTTGAGCACACTTTTCTAGGAAGTGCGGTCCAGGCTCTTTCCCTCACTTGATAGCTCATATCCCAGGAACAATCCACTAAGAAAGGCTATCTTGCTTTTCTTAAAATTAAATTTATAACCGAGATCTGCAAATCCCAAAATGGTCAAATCGACCCTCGCAAGGTGAATGTCGAGGGCGTCGTCAGTGAGATAGATATCATCCACATAGGACAATGCATCGGAATCAATCTCGTGCAAAATTGATGTTACACAGGCTGAAAACAGGCCTCGGCTATTTTTATAGCCTTGAGGTAAACAACAAAAGCGTTTCTGAGAGCCAAATGAAAATGCACTTAGGTCCCTACTTTCATGTGCTAAATTCTGGTAGAAAAATCCATTAGATATATCCAATGTAGTTTTATATTGTTTACGCACTATATTGTTTATCAGTGCTGTACTGTGTGAGTTTTGTATAGCGTACGTGCGTGTATGACTATTTAAGTGTCTATAATCAACTACTATTCTATATGAATGATCTGGCTTTGCAACGGGGAATAATGGATTATTCATCGCAGACGTACAGGGCTCAATTACTCCCTGGTACTCAAGTTGTGATAGTATCTCCTTCACCGGAGCTTTTGCTTCATGTTTAACAGGGTATTGTGGCTGTGGTTGGGGTGTAGACCTAACGGGAATAATATGACAAGGAGACTCCTTGTCCCAACCTACATGATTACGGTATAGTGCAGGTGCCTGCGCTAAAGCCCATTCAGCAGCATAGGCTTCTTTTGCTGCTTCCGGAACAAGATAGGAGAAAGAAGGCAAAATTACATCTTCCCCATGCGGGAGCTTGCAGACGTGTTCAGGTGGCCAGTCTCTCTCTGCCAATAGGATATCACTAGTAAGTTCATCCCAAAATCTCACACTAATAGTGCGTTTCACGTCTCCCTCTATCTGAATTGTTAAATCATAAACCCTATTGGGGGGAAGAACGCGGCCATCCGCTGTTTCAACCGTGATGTAATCGCTAGTTGCTGTCGCATCCAGATGATCTTTCAGACTCTGGCAACATATTGTGACCTCTGCCGCACTGTCTAACAGAGTCACTGCCCACCTCTTGTTCCTCAACAGCGTTCTCAATACTACTGGCATTTTTAACTGTCAGTGCTGCCACCTTCTTCTTTTTAAACTGTGGCTTTTGCTGAGGAGTCTTTTCTTCTTTTTTAATGGTAGACTGTGGTGAGTCTTTCTTTTCTTTCACATATTCCGGACGTCGATCTTGACGGCCCCCTCTCTCGCTACGTCTATCCGGTGCATCCTGAAAGGAACGAGAGGGACGTGAATCAGTATATCTGTCTGGAGTTCTAATGTGATCCCTATTTCTGAGATTATACCTCCTTTCGGAGTTCTCCGGGTGTGGAGAATCAGCTCTCTTATTTCTTTGAAATCTTTTTGTTTGTCCCAGCGCTTCTTAGAGCCCTCTTGTGCCTGCTTCGTACCCTCCTTATGGGCGGTACTTTGTAACTCCAATTTTTTAGGTTTGGCTCCCAAACTATCCCGTCCTATACTAGTATAGGTATCGGAAATTATTTTCGGTAGCTGTATCTCCTGTTCCTGGTTTGGAGTTTCCGGAGACGCTGGCGAATTGCCAGTGCTACCGCTTCCCCTTTAATATTACTCAGTATTATTGAGGATACGGCGTCAAAGTTACGCATTAATTTCATCCCCAGATCCAGGGCTGGTGCAGCCCCATGTTCATTTTGTATTTGTTTTAACATTTACGGTAAATTGGCAAGTGTCGGGGTATCATGTGTGGTAGTATAAACAGCAGCGAAGACTGTACCCCATGTGGCACAGTCATCCACCGAGGGAACCATCCCAAACGGCAAGCACATAGTGAGCAATCTATGTTTTTCCTGTGGTCCCGTATGAGGACACAATCACAAAAAAGGGGAGTGCGGGGTTGTATATAAAGTGGGGGGGTCAATAGTGTACTAGTTGTGACGCTAGACCACTCGTAGTCCTCAACTAGAGGTGAAAAATGGGTGGACTGTGTAGTTATGTTAGGTCTGGGGGGAAGGAGAGGAGCTGGGGAAAAACCAAGGAAAGGAAAGTTTCCTTTACGGACTAGGTGGTCTCACACACTATATAGTGTCATGCTTCATCATATGACCACCTAGCCCCACCCAGGTAGGACAGTGCCACCTGGGCGGACTCAACCTCACTGTTAAAAGAACAGGAGGGAGTGCGTAAATTAATCTTATTCCTGGAGATAGGGATCCAGCTATACTAGGGAAATAAAAACACCTACTCAGGTACCCGAGTAACTTTAATGGGGGTCCTGTGTGGTGTGGTTAAAAAGGATGGGGAACCAGTGTGAGAGCAATGACTCACAAGGTCACCTGTCTAAAATGGGGTAGCCGACATGTTTCTGCCCTTATGGTGGAGCTATGGAAAGTCTCTGGGCATTCATCAGGGCATTGGATCCCTGTAGTGATTCCTACTTAAACACTGCGAAAATAATCACAAATGGAAGGGAGGGCCTACCTTAACCAAGAAAATATCTGGGGAGGACCTAAAGAAGAAGGGGAGAAAACAGACCAAAACATAGTGAATAATAAAACACAGCACACCAATCCACACGTGTCAAAATTCATGCACGCCGCAGAAGTGCTGGTTGCAAAATTTTTAAATCGCAATAGCATCGAGGTAGGTAATGCACGGTACGTGTGAGGATGGGAAGACAATTTCTTACCCTCACAGTTGAGGCTACTAGCCTCTGGTATCCTGGAGAGGGAGCGTCCCCTTATAGTAAGACTCTAAGGTTCCAGGGGAAAAAAGGGGAAAGGAACAGGAGAGAAAACCGATAATCATAAAGGTAATTAAAGGAATGCAGGGGAGGGGAAGAGAAGAAGAGAATGAGGAGAAAGGAAAACAAGGGAGAAAAAGAGGGTGACTGAGTAAAAAGAGAGGGGATCCAAGGCCAGAGGGAAAGAGGGAAAAAAGGAAATTAGAGGCAAAGATTATAGATCAAGATGGAGAGGAGGAGATAAAAAGGAAAAAGAACAAGAAGAAAAAAGAAGAAAGAAGAAAAAAGAAAGAAGAACGAAGAAAAAGAAGAAAAGGAAAAAAGGAAGATAGGAAAAAGGCGGAGAGGAAAAAGGGAAGGGAAAGGGAAGTAGGAAGATCAAATAAGAAACTAAAATTAAAAAATTAAATAAATCCAAGGGAACAGAGATGTCTTATCTGTGTCTCCCATGCTGTCTGACTCACTGCATCAAAGGTGGGCGCTCTCTGTGCGCCTATACCGACCTCTCATTCAGGACCGCTTGGATACAATGGTCTGGTGGAGAGGGGTAGATATAGTGGCCTTAATTAGGACAAGAGGCAGCTGATGTGAATCACCGTCGCGGCCCAGGGGGGCGGGGCCGGAAGTCCGGAGTTATACCTCCAAATATGGTCAAGCCCGAAGTGGCCCTTAATGGCTATTAGAGTGCCGGGGGCCGGAACCCATGAAAATCCCCTCGGACGTGCGCCGGGGGGAAAAACAGCCTTGTCTCCGTGAGAGGAAAGGCCGGGATGAGGGCGCGTCAGCCTGAACTCCGCCGTCGGCGGCGACGCTCGCCCCGCGAGCGCTGTAGGGAAATGTAGTTTCCCAACAGCACACGCGGAACGCCAGCTGAGTAGGCCGCCGGAAAACAGAGCTCTCGGGCGGCCTAGTGCGCTCAGGGAGCGCAAACTGAAAACGGGGGGGAAAAGGGGGAAAAAAAGGGAAAAAAAGGGGGGGAAAAGGGAACAAAAAAGCGGAAAGGGGTGGGTGGGGGGGGAAAAAAAGGGGGGGAAGGGAAAAAGACAGACATGAAAGAAAGGGGAAGTGGAGAGAGGAAGGGGAGGGGGAACGAGGAGAGACCAAGGGCAGGGGGGGAAAGGAGGATGGAGCTGAAAAAAGGAAAGATTAAAGATGAAGATAAAAATAAAAATAAAAATAAAAATAAAAATAAAAATAAAAATAAAAATAAAAGTAAAAGGATAAAAGGCAAACAGAGCTTCTAGCTGATTAGTTTTCTGGGCTATCCAAAACGGTATTTTTTCCCGTTTCGTGGGCACTTTACCCATAATAGTAAGCACAGTTTGCGGATTAATCCCAGTAGCCAATTGATAACCACCAGCTACTGGCGGTGCTGGACGCGCTGGTGTTGTGTTCAATGTTCGCATTACGAACTGAACCAATCGTCTGTATAATACCACTAATTCATTATATAAAACTCGTAAATCTGCTATCGGCATATTCTGTATGCCTGGGTGAGGTGTATATGTGGCGAACATAGGCCAGGTAGGTCCCTCATTACTTAAGGGACCTAACCTCACTCTTCGTAGTACATGTGGTAGGGCGCCTTCAAACCAGTTCTGATGCTCTTGATATGTGAGCGATATTTCATGATACTGGTATGCTTCGTACCGTACAGGTACGTTCGCAACTTCATATGTGTGAAATGTGTGCGTTCTTTGGTCAACCTCAGGAAAGGTGACCCAACAGTAAAACATTTCTGTTTGGTATGCTTCAGTTGCTTCTATTATCAGAGTAACATCCCCGCCCTCGTCTGTATGGCCATGCGCTAATAAATGTTGCGTTAATGCATGTCTAGCATTTGCAGGAATGTCTATTGTATTAGCCATAGTTGCTTAGAGAAAACGGAACACCAGATAGGGGAAGTCTTTTCCTTTTTATGAGTTCGAGCTCGAACAACCTACAGCTTAATTAGGTGTTACCTGTTCAGCTGAGGAGGAATCTCCCAAAGACCACGGACGTCTCGTATAAAGGTACTTAGGGTACCCATTGTCTGTGAGACAGTGATAGTCAGGGTATCTGTAAATTAGTGCCTAAACACCATTGTTGGTGGCGCCATGTCGTAGTTTGGACTCTTGCTCTGGGCAAGACTGCTGGTTTAAGGATGACAGTACTTTTGTTTGTAGGCGACTGCGTCTTTCCTTCAACAAGTCGCAACTGTTATCCCAACCTTACCGGCTCACTAGCAGCACCTCACCAGAAACGCAATAGTAAAAGGTGATTTATGGCAGCCGTTTACGCATGGACTCAAAAACAAGACATCTCAGGGATTGTTGTGGTTAAACGGAGATTACCCTTTTCTCACAGATATATTATGTCTCATACAAACACAGGCAATGACACAGATGCAGTAAAGTTATAATAGCTTTTTATTCAACATAACTGCAATTTGCGATAAGTTGCATGGACTGCAATGATTAGGATAATGAATATAGCAAGTAACAGTATTGTGAAGACAAGAGTCATTGTTACGAAGACCCCCACCATTTTGCAATACATAGAAAAGATATGTGAGATGTAAGATTCCCTACTATCCTAAGAAAAAGCCCTAACCTCCTACCTAAAGGAGAGCTGGGTTCGTTAAACCTAATCTGCCAATGCCGTGTCCATGAGAGGAGCCCTCAACCCTCGTTACCTTGGAATGAGGTCTCTATCTCAGACTCCGCAGGGACACGAAGACTGGGTCAGCGTCAAGACGACTGCAGCATCGGTATCAGCGATGGTGGCGATGCCCTCTGGTCGGAATCCCTCTGATTATCTGTCTAAAGTGTGATGTATTTATACAGATCTACAAGGTCCCCTGACGTAAGTGTATTCCTAAACAATAGATAACAGGCATGCTTGGGACGGCAATTAATATCAACAATCCCTCAAAAGTATAGAGAGGGAAAATCCCTAAGTGTGAACACCTACTGTTTGTTTGTCTTTGGTGCCTTGACGCCTTGGCGCGGTGACACTGATAATGTAACTCATAACAAGTGGCCTAACTATAAACAAGGCAGCCATCTTAGAAGAAATAAATAATTTAATGGGCTAAGACAGAGCAAGCTAAGTAGGTTAAAAGTCACTAGGTGACGGGGCACGAGTCTACAAGCCAGAGGCTAAGCTAACTCCTGCTATCCCATTAAAACGAACTAGGATTCACTATACAGACACCACCAACACACATTCCCGCACACACACGAACAAACATGCCAACAGACACACACACAGTCATACACGCACACCCTCATTCAGACATACACACACACATCCATACAGACATACATACAGACAGACACGCACACATTTCCATTCACACTACACTCCCGCATGCATACACACACTCACACACCCCCTCTACATACCCACACGCACACCCCCATGCACCCACACATCACACAACACCCACCAAGCCCCCTCCCCTAACAGACGATCAACTTACCTTGTCCGTTGATCTTCCGGGAGGGGACGGGATCCATGAGGGCTGCTCCGCCGCCAGCACACCGTCAACAGAACACCGCCACGCCGAATCACAGAACGTGATTCGGTGGGCGGTGTTCTGTTGACGTGGCGGTGGAGGTGGAGCAACCTTCACTTCCCCGCCCCCCGCCAGTATGGCTGCTGGCGGCCCTCCGTCCGGAAAAGGACGGAGGGCTGCCAGCAGTCATAATACACAGAGCGGAAAACCGCCACCACTGGCTGTCTTCAGCACGGGGGTCCCTCGGCGGTCTTGTGAAAAGACCGCCGAGGTCGAAATGCCCCCCATAGTGATTAGCTGTCTACTGTTAGATGTATATGTCACCTTCTTTTGGAGAGTCTAGTATTGCTTCGTATCTTAATGTAAGCTATGCATCACTAATGTAAGAGTAATTACTAAAAATAAACACAAATAATACATTGGATGAGGAGTTTATAAAAACTGTAGAGTAGGTAGAAGAGTCTTGAGGAATTCCACAGAAAAGTGTGTGGGTGCTGTGATGTTTTTCAGGAAGAGCTGAGAAATGCGCTAAGAAAAGGAGAATTTGAAAAAGCCAGTGGCATTTGTAACACTATACTCACCTAGTTATGGCCCATTCAAAATGCACACAGTGGTTAGCATTTAAAATTGATAGGCATTTTTAGCAGGATCATCAGTACTTAGGTATTTGCTGATTGCAGTCACTTCTGCAATAATTAGGGTAATAGTTTAATTTCTTCTCAGAGCAGACGTCCACCTGACAATCTTCCATCTAGCCATTAAGGCCCTGATTACGAGTTTGGAGGATGAGAACATTCGTCCACCAAACTCCTGACAAGGTGGCCCCCACTGTAGTGGCGACCTCCCCGCCGGCCCCATTATGACTTTCTCCCTGGGCTGATGGATAGAAACCAAAGTTTCCGCTGGTCACCCCAGCAGGAAAGAGGCAGCAACATTGTTGCTGCCTCATAATTGAGCTGGCAGCAATGCTGCTGCTCGCAGGGGGCACCAGCACCCTTGAAATGCACACTGTCTGCTGTTCAGAGAGTGCGCATTACGAAGGTGCTAGGCAGGGGGACCTCCGCACTGCCAATGCCACAGTAAATGATTGTAGGGAGTGCCCCCCCTCGGGACATAGCTGTTTTCTCTCACTTGGTGGAAGCTTTGACAGCAAATATTTCACTTGCAGAAAGTGAAGTTTTCATCTATTTCCCTACATGCAATTATGCGTGCAGGGAAACAGATGAAAACATTGCTCCTGCAGGATGTAGGGAGCTGGCTAGGACCGCAGGGGCCTTTAGGCTATCCCAACGGTCCTGTCACTCTCTCTCTCTCTCTTCCATCCCCTAAAGGAATGGAAGAGAGAGCGAGAGAGAGATTGTCATTGCAATGGCCTCTCCATACAATGACTTTAAAGAGTAAGACTAGCAAGATGTTTGGTATGAATGTTATAGTTACATTTGGATGCAGAGCGGAACAGAGTCACTTCTGGCCTAATGGTCGAGGTCTTGTGCTGTTACTCAGTAGGCTGAAGATTCAAATCCTAGTATCGCTTGGCAATGTGTTTGTTTATTTACTAGTGTTTTGATTGTTAAACCTTCCTAGTGATGTAACATTCACACTTCTTTCCAATCACATGCATGGGTTGACTGTCATAGGTATGTCTGAAATCATCACAGTAAGGAGTCACATATGGCCTAAAGGTTAAGGTCACAGAACCTCACACTGAAAGTTGAGCATTCTACTCCAGGTGTGGCTGTGGTCATTTTCCTTCATTAATTTCTTTTAAACTTGAAAAGTTTTTAATTGACAAATATATTCTTCTTTCCAATTTGTCCAGAAATATCTCATTCTAAGTATACGATTCATCAAAGCATAAAAACTCTCTATCTCTCACCCTCTCACTATCTTTTTCGCTCTCTGTCAATTTATCTCTTTCAATCTCTTATTCCCACTCACACACCCACTCAGACCCTCATGCACCCACTTACAGACCCACTCAGACACTCATGCACCCACTCACAGACCCAGGACAGACATTCTTACAGTCACTCTAACACCCAGATACACCCTCTCACACCTATTCTGACACCCAGAGAGACAGGCCGTGCACAGAGTGGGGTTGGGTGGTTATATGGGGTTGGTTGCAGGCCTTGTGGCCAACAATCACCACGCATGGCCTTTGACCGTGCGCAGAAGTGGTTGGATTAACGTAATAGTAATAAAAATTACTTTACATTTAAAAATCGATCAAAATTCACTGAAAAAAAGCAAAGGTTACAGGTACATTAGGCTAACATTTCACACATACAAAACCAGTGAATCTCAGCAGCTATAGTTATCTCAGGTAACAATAACTTGCGCCCCCGTAATGCACTGCTTATGACCTCACATATTGCATCACTCATGACATGGTCAGTGGCATCATTGATGACAACACTGATGATATCTCAAATAACATCATTGATGACATCTCTGAAGGTGTCATCCACAAAAAAACTGACACACACTCATACCCCCATACAAACAATTGTACATCCACACACACAACTACTCACATACTCATTCATAGAACCATATAGCTACTGACACACACACACACACTCGCTCAGTCACACAGCCACTAACACGACTCACTCGCCCATACAATTACTAAGTCAGCTATTCAAAACACTTACACAGCTACTCACACACCCATTCACACACCCATGTAGCCACTCAGATACCAACTCATACACCTGTACAACCACTCACAAAAACAAATAACATTCCTACACAGCCACTAATATACCCACTCACTCACCCACACGCCTACACACTCAGCTATCTAGTCACAGACACTCACTCCCTGATACAGACACTTACACACAAAGTAACCCATCCATGCAATCACTGACACACTCAGTCACTGCAGGCACTAACACACCAACTCACTTACTAATACAGCTACTTAAACATCCACTTACTCTCTCATACAGTCACTGATACAGCCGGTCACTTGTGTATATAGTCAGTCAGTCATACATCCACTCAGTCACCCATACAGTCACTTACTCACCCAACCACTGATACAGTCACTTACTCACCCACTCACTCACTGATAGTCACTAACAAACTCACTCACTCCTCCATACACGCACTCACACACCCACTCACCCATGTGGCAACTCATCCACCCACTCATCCACCAATGCAGACACTCACACACCCAGTGACTAACGGATACAGCTACTCACACATCCACTCACTCTCCCATAAAGTCACTGACACATCCACACATCTACGCATAAACCCACTGATACATCCATTCACTCACCTATACACTCACAGACTCACCCACTTACTCACTGATACAGTCACAAACACACTCTGCCACTCACCCATCAAATCACACACACCCACTCACCTGTACAGCCACTCCCACCCCCACTTACACATCTATACAACCACTTACACTCACTGGACGATGTAATCAGGGATGTCATTTGGGATGTCATCAGTGATGTCATCAGTGATGTCACTGACCATGTCATGAGTAATGTGAGGTCATAAGCAGTGCATTACTGGGGCGTAAGTTATAGTTAGCTGAGGTAACTATAACTGCTGAATTTCACAAGTTTTGTACATATGAAATGTGAGCCTAACTATAACGCCCTTGTAACCTTTGTTTTTTTTCAGTGAATTTTTATGTTTTAAAAAAATTCTATTTCCTAACTATAACATCCCTGTAACCTTTGGTTTTTTAGCAAATAAATTTATAAATAAATATATATATATATATATATATATATATATATAACCTGCGCAGATCATGCTTTTTGTGGTTTGGTGCTAATCCATTCAGTAGTTTCGGAGATTCCTAAATATTAGAGCTTAAAAAATATAGATATTTAGGGATTCAGATTCTCCACAGATCCAGACCCGTGGATCTGGGCCCCGGATTCGGAGGGAAAATCCAGGCCCAGATTGGTTGGTTGCAACCTGCCAGAAAAGCTGTGGCTGCCATTTTGTTTGTTGCATCATGCCGGAGGTGGGAAATGGAGAGAGAGTGCAAAAACACATAAGGGGTCAGGATGCAGGTATCCTGACCACATAGGACAGATAGAGGGGTCAGTAGGCACAAAATTGTCCAATTTTTTTTTTCATTTTATCTGTGGAACCGTGGACCCACGGGTGGAACCGCAGATTGGGAACTGCGGTTTCTAAGAAAAATTGAAAAAAACTACATCCAACCTCATGCTGCAGACGGTCAGAGACAGTGTGTTGGGTTTGGGTGCATGCAGGAGGGTTGGCTGATGGGCCTGGGTATAGGCAGGACCCTGCGGCCAACCCCTGCTGTTCACAGCTATGTGTGCTAAAAAAACATAGAAATTCACTGAAAAAAATGAAGGTTACAGGTGTGTTATAGTTAGGTTATGAATTACCTCTCACAAAACCATTGAAATTCAGCAGTTATAGTTATGATTAACTCAAGTAACTATAACATGCGCCCTAAGGTAACTATAACTTGCACCTGTGCCGTACATATATACACTAACACAGACACTCACATATGGGATTTATACTTACCTGTACATTTTTTGCCACGCATATGCCATTGTCATTTATGCCTTTACAATGAAAATTAGTTGTAAAGGTATGCGTGGTAATGGCAATGCATGGTAAAGGCAGTTTGTGGTAAAGGTTGTGTTGTAAAGGCATGCGTGGTAATAGCATGCGTGGTTCAGTCATACAATCCATTTAGGGGGATGGAGGATGGGGGATGCTAATGATGGCTCAACCACCTTAAAAATAACTTTTGCCGTGCATCCACCAACTGACTGATTTCTGAGGTCCCACCCTATTTAGGGCGGGCCATTTAACAACATGACCCTCATTATGAGCATGGAGGTCCGGACCGCCATGCCAGCGATGGCGGAAATTACCGCCACCGGCATGGCGGTCCCGACCGCCATATAATATACACGGGGAGACCGGCACAGGCGTAACTCCACCACTGCCAGGCCTCCGCCACCAGGCAGCCTGACAATAGCGGAGTTCCTTATCCGACAGGGCAGTGCTGCAGGCAGCGCTGCCCGCTGGATAATGAACCTGTTTTCCCCCAGTCTTTCCCTGGTGGTTTAGGCCACCAGGGAAAGGCTGGCGGAATGGGTGCCCCCGGGCCCCCCTGGGGGCCCCTGCACTGCCCATGCGCTTTGCATGGGCAGTGCAGGCCCCCCCGTGCACAGCCCAGTCGCGCATGTCACTGCCCGATTTACAGGCAGTGATATGCATGACGGGTGCCGCACTGCTACATTGCCGACGGCTCCATGTACAGGCCCAGCGGAATGTTGTTTATTGGGCTGGCGGTGTCTTCAACGTGCTGGCGGTCGTTGTTTCGACCGCCAGCACCGAACTTGGCGGGAAATGATGGCCTATGTCCGGCATGTTTTACCTCTCTGTCACAGCCATTCCTAGCAAGGTATGGGACGGAAAATCAAGGTACCCTAACTACAGGAGATTACTGACCAGGATCAGGGTAATTGCATGTCTGTTTCCCAAAAGAAAAAGATTGCTGATCAGTAGTCCAAGCTGACATCGCAAGGCAGTCTAGCAGACAATGCTTGCTCCCTTTATGTCAGCCCAAGTATTTTCAGTGAACAAATCGTGCTGTGTTGGCAGAAATCTTTAGATATGGCAGGCGGCAATCATAATTGAAGTATTGCTCTGGTATATTAGAGACCTCTGCAGTGCTTAATTTGTAGATAAAAACGTGCTGGTGCCCAAAACCCTCTACTTAAACATGCAGCTGCTGCAATTAAATGTGCGAACACAGAATACTGAGGCAGTATAATCCTAAAGCCAGGCCGGGCCTCTTCAATTCATTTACAGCCATTCCCTGCCCCTGCAGCTCACTTTTGCAGCTTTCTGCTTTCTCCCATTGTGACGCTTTCTTGTTTGTCTCTTCCTCCGTCCGCAGTAAACACTTGAGGAGAAAAATAAGTGCCAGCCCTCAAAAACAAATGCTGGTGTCCTGCACCGGAAACAACATGCGCACATTAAGCACTGGACCTATGATAGACCACTCATGTAATAAAAACTTTGCACACTTCTACTGACAAGCCATAGGCAGGCCAAGGAACTACAAATTAATATTTGTGTGGACTTAAAGAAACCTTTCCAAATAATGTAATGTTCAGATGTGCCAGGTGTGAAAAATGTGCGCTTCACCTAAAATGCACTTTGAGAAACAAATGTGAGTATGAATAGAAAATGAGGTAGATGGAAAGCTATTTCTTGGGCGGAGACATGGGTGTGATTGACTGCCAAGTTGAAGTAGGAATGCAGAAACCACGTCGGGATTTGCAATGGACAGTTTGCTGGAAGAAAATACCACTGACAGATTGGCCATGGTTGAACAAGACCGACGAAAGCCTAAAGAAATCAAAATTCTCAGACATAATATACTACTTGCTGTCAGAGTTAACACTTCCATTCCTTTATGTAAAAAATCCATAGTTACATTCTTCACAGTATCAGCTGAAATGGTTCATCAGGGTACCGAGAATGATGTCATTAATTTCCTTGGGTTTAGCAGTGGTGTCATCCAGTGAGATGTAGTAACAGATCCTAGGGCATCCTTTCACATTGTGATAAGTAATTAGAGGTAGCGCACAGCAAAAACGTCGAAGCCAGAATATCGAGGAAGACTAATATCAAGAACAAAATATCGATTAAAAAATTTCGAAATGTAAATAAAGATTTTCTATGCCTAACTCCACACTCCACATAGATGCCCCTTGACGATATAAATATATTCAAGGTAGGTAGAGGTGGCGTTAGGAATAGTAAATCTGTACTTCCCCTATATGCACTTACCTTTCGACATTTTGTACACAGTATTATTGTACCACCATATTCACTGCCTTGGTATTTAAAAGTACAATCCATCAAGCAGCTTTATTTTAGTTAGCAAGATGCACATTCACTTTATCTTCAGATTTGCTGCAACTTCAGCAATGCACACACACATATTTGGTCAAATCAACAGTAAGATTTCTGAGATAGCAAGTTAGCAATTACTTCATTTGTCAAGGATTTCAGCCCTGCTAATTAACGGGAACAAAATGGTAGCATTTTCAGAAAGTGATTCAATGATGCTGTGGGAAAATGATGTTTTTGACGTTGCTTAAATAACACATCCATTTAAGGAGAAATGTCAAGTCCAATTTATATATATATACATATATGTATATATATATATATGTAGATATAATTAGAACCAATGATCGTGTACTGACAAAACTAAAGTTAGTTGCCCTTATCAGTGAAGGAAGTGAAGATATGCTCAAACTCAAGAAACCTTCATTACATAAATGTTTTTTTACGGTTACTTTCTAGCCAGAGGACTTCCTTTCCCATATTCAGTCTGCACAGGAAGTCACATGGCCTGGGGCTAGAACATGGATACTCGCAAACATTTTCCCACCGAGGGCCGCATTGATGCTAGCAGCATGCCAATCAAAGGGAGGAGGGGGGTCTGGGTGGGGAGGGTTTGTGGCGCTATGGTGGCGATAGGGGCAGCAAACAATATAGATCTAGTGGCTTAATCGCACAATGTGAAACCAGAAAAGCTGGCATTAATCCCAGCTTCCCCACTTTACCAAACTGTGTGATCCTAGGCAATTGTTTTATTTCATGATTGTATGTAGGAGGACCTCACAATGCATGACTTTGGTATGTGCGCTTTTCAATCCTTTTTCCTGTGTTTGATTTAATAAACTATAAAGTTGTGCACGTATAATAGCAAATCAGGCCAATCAAAGAGTGCAGATAACAACTGACTTGCCTCTTAGTTCACTATTGGCATTGTTATCAAGGTGGGGGTAAGAATGAATGTTGGGGGTGGGGGAAAGAATGAAAGTTTCTGAATTTTTGTATGAAATCTCTTGTTTACTTCTCCATGCACTGATATAATCTTATGTACTTAGATTAAATGGTTCTGTGTGTAGATTAAATACACTTTTAGAATTTTTAAGAACACTTATCATAGTTGTAGACATTTGCTGCAGGATTTCTTAAAGAATGAAAGTGATCCTGCAGTTAAATTGGTGCAGGACAAATTCCTTACTTCTTTCATTATCTTCAATCATGTTTAAATAAAGTGTCCCCTGTTCAATAGAGTAAACAGCAGCCCAGTGTTACTGCTGCCCTGGGGCTGCATGTAAAGGTCAAAAGGGCCGCATGCGGCCCCCGGGCCGTACTTTGAGTATCACTGGGCTAGAACCTCCGTTCAGCTGAAACTTACAAGATACGATAAAACATGGGCCTCATTCATCACCCATTACTGCCATTCCCCACAATTACACCCAGACCTGGAGATTATACACACTCACAACAGCATGCACACAACACATAGATCCAACCTCATACAAATTCCACTAACTACCACACACCTTCAAACATGCATTTAATTTCAACTCATGTTTGTTAAAGCTCACTGTCCAGATATCACAGACCTTATCACCTATCACAAACTTGACACCCTCTTCTTCGCAGAAATATAGTTTACCCCTCATTCTCGCACATCTGAGGTATACACTTTCCCAAAAGCTACAGCATCCAGCCTGGGAACTATACAAATGAGAAAAGAGGGGGCACTGCTGTCATCTATAAATCTTCCTGATCCTGCACCTTAGGCAAATAAGTAACACTCAAATAGATGGAGATGCTGATGTGCCATTTCCCACTCTCTGCAACTCAGACCACCACTTTTCTCATCTAAAGGCCATCCACGCAAAACAAGGATTGAGGTGATGAACTCTCAGATCTCCTAGCAACCGCATCATTCTGATATGCCACACCACCATCTTGAGTGACTGGAACCTCCCAGACAACAGAAGTTCAAAAACAAAAGTCACCCTCTTCAACCTCTTTTTCACACTCAATATGGTACTACAAATGACACCCAGCTAACACACTATAAAGGCCATAGCCTTGTACGTGTCTTCTGAAGTTTACCAACTATCCAATGCAATTCACCATTGTCCTGGTCTGGAATGAAGGCCATTTCACCATCGCTATCTCTCTCCTCATCATCCTACCAACAAATTAATGTCAACCCAGAAGAGAAAACCAAACATTCAGATCTTTCGAGGCTTCTCCATATACAACCTAATACTTGAACTCATCCGTCACCCTATCAACTACACGTTCGAAGCCAACAGTCTTCAAAACAATTTCCACATTTTTGTGGGAAAACAATGTGAATACCCATGGCCCAATTAAAAAACACAAATGCAAGCCAACACCTTTAGCCTCCCACATACTCTAACGCCCCTGCTGTCAATAAACAATCAGAAACATAACACTCTTCAAGATAATCAATCACTTCATCAAACCCACTGCAAGACCCACCTATTTCTTACTTCACAGAAAAGTGCAATGCCATCAACCTCTTCTTCAGTAAAAAAAATACCGTATATCTGGGTGCACATCCACAACACCATACCTGCTTTATCTCTCATGCCTTCCCATAATTGTAGAATCCTGCTGTGGTCATCTTTCAAAGCCTTATCTCTTGCAGACCTTGCCACTTCTTATGAAGATGATGTCTTACCCTCGACCATCATTAAAGCACTCACTGGGGATGTTCTCTCACCCCTTCTCATCATTGTTAATGCTTCTCTAATTCAAAACATTTCCCCAGAACCTCTCAAGAAAGCCCAGCTCCTCCCACTCCTAAAAACGTACACTAGCCCCCTGATGACATCTCCAGCTACCTACTGCACACTCACTTACCATTCACCAGCAAGATCATTGAAAAAACAGTCTATCAGGCTTCAGAACATCAGCATAGAGACTGCTACCTTACATACTGTAGGCAGTGTCTTCCTGACTACAAACAAAGATGACCACTGCCTCCTGATATCACTGAACCTCTCAGCTCCATTCAACAAAGTCAACCATTCCACCCTCACATGCAACCTGGAGTTTCAAATGGGATTCACAGAAAATGTCCTCCACTGTTTTCTTCCTGCATTTCCGAACAATCTCCATTTGTTTACATGGGCACCTTCAGGGATCCATACTACCCTTCGACATCACCATACTTTAGAAACCACTTGGTGCTCTACTCATAGGTTACAGCCTCAGGATTCGCCAATATGCTAAGAATACACAAGTCGAATGGAAAGATTGCTGTGCGTCAACACCTCAAACATTGCCTGCACATCATTCAGACCTGGACGTCCAGTGTCATCCAGAAGCTCAGTTTAACCAAAACATAATTCCTGTTATTTGCTATAATGAAAAATCAAGAAACAGTACAAATCTGTCTCAATCAAATGAACATTGGCACCTTTGAACATCAATCTCCACCTCAATGAAAACAGTGTCAAAAAATCAAAGACAGCTCAGTATCAGCTCGCTCTTTTAAAGAAAGTGAAACTGTTTCTTCCAGAAAGCCCTTGTACTCTTTCACATGGATGGTGGAAGTGCCCTGCTCAATGGCCTCCCATACTCCATACTGGGAACCCTACATGGTATCCTACATGCCTCTGCACATCTCATCCTGGGAGAGGAGAAAGATGATCATGTCATCCCCATCTTGATGGAACTCCATTAGCTCCTTTTGCCATCCCACACCATCTTAAAAACAAGCTGCATCATTTACAAAGCCATCACTATCAGCACCAAACAAACAACAAGGCTGCAGCCCTTTTCCATATGTGCATCCTGGATCTCGAATGACAGCCTTATATACATATAGCCTGCTCCAACATTGCTCCAATTTAGGAAAGAGTTGACCCTGTACAGATCTACGCTGTCTTTTGGCCAGGTTTGTGCTATAGAAATTCCATATACATACAAACAACTGTCACTTTGGGCCTGGGTAGGAGTTCGTCGGACGGGAAGACCAGTACGCCGCACTTCTTACGGGGAGGTTGCCTCCATGCTGGCTACCTCCCTGCCGGACCCATTACGACTTTCACGCTGGGCTTTCACGCTCCAGCTGCCCAGCTGGAAAGTGGCGTCAGCATTGTCGCCGGCTCATAATTGAGCCGACAGCAATGCTGCCACCACAGGGGGCACCAGCCCCCTTGCAATGCTCACTGTCTGCAAAGCAGACAGTGAGCATTGTGAGGGCGCTGGGCAGGGGGACCCCTGCACCTGTTCTCCACCAGCCTTTTCATGGCAGTGATACCACCATGAAAAAGCTGGTGGAGAACCAGGTCATAATCAGCAGGGCGGTGCTGCATGTAGAGCTGCCCTGGCTAATTCCAACCTCTGCCACAGTCAGCCAGTCGGCATAAAAAATGTAGCTTTAAAAAAAAAACACAAAAAAAAAGTACTTTCTGCCGGGTAAATATCCTTTCCGGTGGAGAAATCCTTTCCCTGAACCACCATAATATATGGGACATTTAATGAAAGTTTTCTCCTTATTTGCCCCCGTACTCCTGCTTTCTTTGCAGTAAATCTATCCATGTAAATGGGGAGGAAAATCATTGGGAAGGTATACAAATACCTTAGCACCAAAGCTACAACTTTGTGGGTGTCCACTACCTTACTGAAGGCCACCTACCCACCTGAACCCCACGCAAGCACCCGTTCTCCTGCTCCTACCTCTAAATGCTTTACTGTAGAAATCCACTGTAAATGTTTGTAGTGTAAATTGTAAATATAAATGTCTGCAGCTCTTCCTTCTGTATCTGACGAAGTGGTAATTGCACCTCTGATGCCTTGTTTGCACCTCGACAATAACTTTAGCTGCCTCATTCAGCATATCTCTCAGCTCACCAAGAGTTGGCAAAACCGTATAAATTGAAAAAAACATCCTAAAAGCAGGTAGCAAAACCTTGAAAGCTTACACCTATGTTTAAAGACAGATCTCATTTCTGTATGCCAACTTTAGCTCTGCCTTCCTTTTCAAGATACAGTTCATTAAATTCCGTTTTAGTTTCCTCTCAAGAGCTTCTCATTAATCTTCCCTTCAAGACTGACACTAATACATTCTTTCACCACAGAACGTTGGTTCGAACAGACATGTCTGCCCTGTGGGCATGGCAAACTCTCAACTGAAGACTGCTCACCATGTACGAAACTAATGGCAGTGTATGCCCTTTGATTGAACAGTACATCAGCTTCACAAAACGAACAAAGGGTCACAAAGCAGTTGATGTGCATAAACACCCTCAGTTTTATGACCCCCACCTTTGGATATCGGGGTTACCTTTACCCTGACAAAGGGGCCTATTAACAAAGCATTTTTGAACAGCATTATGAGATCTCTGCCTACATGTCTCCTGGCTCTCATGTCCAGAGTTCTCTGCCATGCCATGTGCGTGGAGAACTCTACATGCGTTCTTAATTATTTTTGGTGTAAATGTTGCAAGTGCAGGGAGGAGAGGCTGGAAAATGGGGAATGTCTTCTATTAAAAAGGAACAGTAAAGGGAAAATTAAGAAGGGGAAAAGGGAAGGGCATGCAAATAGAGAAACACAGTGTAGGACAATTGCTTTTCGGCAAAGTGGCATCCACATCTGCTCCTGTACTACTAGAGCCCAGACAGACTCACACCTGCTCCAGCTGTCACAATTCAAGCCCTTCCCCGGAGACACAGGGGTCAGATTTCTAACCCCCTGGTGCACTGCCTTAGTTTAATGCACCAACGCAAATAAGAAATCCAGTTGCTTTATGAACTGTGTACAACCCACTAAGCAATATTGCGATGATAGTGCTATGTGGTCATGATAAGTCCCTCTAGATGAGTTCACTGACAAGGCAGAACTACAAACTCTTTCAATAATGAATAACACACTCAAAATAGCATTAAGAAGATTAGGGTACAAGCTTAGAATATTTATTTTCAAAAAGTCAAGTCTAGTACATAAAATATGAGCAGGAGCCACAGAGAAACAATAAATACAGCAATGCATGACATAGCCATACAATATGAACAGTCCTAACATGGTTAGTAGGGTCTTTACCTCATAACAACCTCTTGCTGGGGGGGGAGGAGAGACGTGGCTTCTGTGCCATTCAAAATGGCGGCATGCACTTGAGCAGAGCTAATTAACTTTTATAAAAGTCACTCTGATCAGGTGCACTACAATTCAGTTGTAAAAAGATTTGAGCTGGACCGTTCCTATGAGGAACAGGGTCAAGACTTATTTGCATATGGCTGGGTCCAAACTGGGGTAGTGTGGTGAGCACAAAACGATGGATTAAACCCAGGTCATTGCGACTGGGTGTGAATGTTTGCATTGTTCAGCATTCCGTCCATCATCTGTTCTTGTAGCACTACAATTCAAGGCATGCCTAAGAACTCTGCTTCAGCTCTGTAACTGATTTCCTTTTTGGAGCACCTCTTTAAAGTCCTGGAGCTGCAGCTGTGACTTTCGGTAAAGCACGGGCATCCGCCATTTTATGAGTGTGTCGCCCACTTTTCAAATATAACTTTGTGCCCTTCAAATTAATAACTCTTGGAAATGGGGTCTTTGGTTAGCAGTCAGGTTACTCCCTGTCCAAGCAAGGACCCTCACTCTAATCAGGGTAAAGTAGAATCACCCTTGGTTTACGCCAGCTCCACCCCTTGGTAGCTTGGCACGAGCAGGCAGGCTTAACTTCAGAAGCAATGTGTAAAGTATTTGTACCAACACACACAGTAACCCAGTGAAAACACTACAAAATGACACCACACAGGTTCAGAAAAATAGGTAATATTTATCTAAACAAAACAAGACTAAAACAACAAAAATCTGACATACACAAGACAAGTTATGAATTTAAAAAAAGAATAAGAGTCTTAATCCTTAGAAAACAGTGAGAACACTGTTAATGCACAAAAGTACCTGGTTAGCATCAAAAGAAAGCCGCACCCGTGAGGGTGCATCGAAAAAGGCCAGCAATGGGTCAATTTCTCACTTCTAAGTGAGACTGTGCGTCGTTCCTCCTCCGTTCGGGTTTATGTGCGTTGTTTCTTCTCTCCCGCAAGAGAGCAATGCATCGATCCTGGATGGGCACCTTGGGTCCAGGCAGGCTTTGCGTCCAGTGTCCACGCCCAGCGATGTTGCGTTGAAATCCGGTCACACAGTGTCAAGAAACCGCACTGCATGGGGGCTTGCATTGTTAAAAGCAGCCATTGCGGGTGTTGCTCGTTGTTTCTCCAGCTGCATTGCGTCTATCTCCCAGCCGCGATGCAGATGGAGCGTCAATTTTAACCGCGAGGCCGGCAGCGTGTTGTTTAGCGGCCGCGAGGCGTGTGATGCGTCAAAAGTTTCCCCGCATGGCAGTCTTTGTGTGGATTTCTGTCCTTGTCCACCAGCTGCACCTTTCAAGGGCCCAGAGACAGGTTAGGACACCACTTGGCAGGCAGGACTCTCAGCAGAAGGCCCAATTGCTCGCAGAGAGAAGTCTGTGTTGTCCCTGAGACTTCAACAACAGGAGGCAAGCTCAGTTCAAGCCCTTGGAGATTCTTCACCAGTGGGAAGTCACACAAAAGTCAGTCTTTGTCCTCTCTTGGGTAGAAGCAGCTACTACAAGCCAAACCAGCAAAGCACAATCACAGGCAAAGGGGCAGTACTCCTCCTCCAGCTTCTCCAGCTCTTCTCCCGGGCAGAGGTTCCTCTTGGTTCCAGAAGTAATCTCATTTTCAGGGGTTTTGGGTGCTCTTCTTATATTCCTTTCTGCCTTTGAAGTAGGCCTACTTTAAAGAGAAGTCTCTGTTGTTTTCAAGATCCTGCCTTGTCCAGGCCAGGCCCCAGACACTCACCAGGTGGTTGGGGACTGCATTGTGTGAGGGCAGGCACAGCCCTTTCAGGTGTAAGTGACCACTCCTCCCCTCCTCTCAGCCCAGGTGGCCCATCAGGATATGCAGGCTACACCCCACCTCCCTTTGTGTCACTGTCTAGAGGAGAGGTGCAAACAGGCCAACTGTCAAACTGACCCAGACAGGGAATCCACAAACAGGCAGCCACAGAATGGTTTAAGCAAGAAAATGCCTACTTTCTAAAAGTGGCATTCTCAAACACAAAATCTAAAAACCAACTTCACTAAAAGATTTATTTATAAATTGTGAGTTCGGAGACCCTCAACTCCATGTTTCTATCTGCTCCCAAAGGGAATCTGCACTTTAATGATATTTAAAGGCAGCCCCCATGTTAACCTATGAGAGATAGGCTTTGCAAGAGTGAAAACTGAATTTGGCAGTATTTCACTGTCAGGACATGTAAAACACAAAAGTACATGTCCCACCTTTAACATCCACAGCACCCTGATCATGGGGCTACCTAGTGCCTACCTTAAGGGTGCTTTACATATATAAAAAAGGAAGGTTTAGGCCTGGCAAGTGTGTACACTTGCTAAGTCTAAATGGCAGTTTAACCTGCACACACAGACACTGCAGTGGCAGGCCTGAGGCGTGGTTTCAGGGCTACTAATGTGGGTGGCAGAACCAGTGCTGCAGGCTCACCAGTAGCATTTGATTTACAGACCCCCAATGCACTTTACTAGGGACTTACTGGTAAATCAAATATGCGAACCATGGACAAGCCAATGTACACATATAATTTATACAGGGAACACTTACACTTTAGCATTGGTCAGCAGTGGTAAAGTGTCCCGAGCAAACAAAACAGCAAAAGCAGAGTCCAGCACACAGAAGCAACCTGAGAAGCAGAAGCAAAAAGTCAGGGGAGACCATGCCAAGGATGCCAAGTCTAACAATAACTATTACAAACTGACCACATAGTAAATATCTCCAGGGCAGCCCTTTAAGTCCTGTTTGAAGAGTCTGACTCAGAGCTGAGGTGGTGACTTCTGGAATCCCCTGGGTAGTCGCTATTTTGTGAGCCTGTCTCTCACCTCTCATTTGATCTTGTGCTCATCGTATTTGCACTATTAAAGAACTGGCCTCATATTAATCCACTTCAGGACAGCCCTCTAAACCCTGTTTAAGGTACCCTCTATGACCCAGAGCAGTGGTGCTGCTTTGTGGAAAAAACACAGCGTTTTTGTCAGCGCCCTGCTAAATCATCATTTTTGTCACTTCTCACAATGAATTGAAGAACTTACCTCCACATGTGCTTCTGACATGAGCCAATGTTCTTTTACTGTTGCTATAATGCTCATATATTACCTACCAGCTATGTAAATTTCCTCTGCATCCGCTCCTATTTTTTACCTCATGTCTTATCTCGTCTGTGTGCTGCAAATACTATGGAGATTTAGATGGGCTGAGATTTCTCCTTAATTATTTCACGGTGCCTTCCTGTCAGCCGATGCTGTGAAGCCTTGTTATCATACAACTTCCTCGCTCAACAAGACAAATACACTTATGCCATTACCATTGTTTACTTTTAAAGGTATCTGGCATACATTTTCTGCCTCCCTACTATACTTCAATCATTAATTTGTTATAAATTCATTAAAAATATTCCTCATCATACTGCACACTGTGCAAAGATGGCCAGTGACCTCCTTGCATCTTCTAAAGCCACTCATCCAGCACAAAGCCAAAAAGGGAGAAAATTGTTCCTCCATCACCCATTATGCGAACTCATAATTAGGCCTGGCTGGAGTTCATGGAGTTCCATTCCGCGGAATTTCACAGAGTTGATAAAAAAACTCAGTGGAATTTTGTATAGGTACTGCGGAGTGATAGTGTGGCACCTTCTCCCGAATGTGCCCAATCTCGGAAGCGCTGAGCAGGGTCGGGTCTGGATGGCCAGGCCCGACCCTGCTTAGCACCTCCCAGATTGGGTGCATTCAGGAGAGGGCCATAGGCAGTGAAAGTGAAATCCATAGAAGAGTATTACATTATAATACAGTACAAATATATCACACAGTTCAAATCTTCAAAAGAGTTAAAAAGCCAATACAAGATATCAGTATTTAAAATCATCCTTGCAATAAAAATCAAGCTATTTAGGTGCATGTCTAAGTCACATACAACAAATCTGCCTGATCAGAGGTGCATCTAGGGCAGCTGGAGGGTACTGCCAGGAATAGATTATGTACTTTTTGTGGTGTAAAGTAGGCCCTGTGCAGTAATGAAAATTGGATACATTTAAATCTAGAGTTGAGGGGAATCATTGTGTGTTACGCTGTTAGGAAGTGCCATTCCTTATAATTAAGGGCTCGACCAAGGTCCCTCTCCCAAGTTGTGCAGAGGGGTGCCAAGGAGAAAAGTAGATGCGCAAGTAGAATTCTATATAATCATTTGACCAAATATCACCCTGCACCATTCCATGAACTGCCTGAATAAATGACTGTCTAAGGTTCTGTGCCCGTGGGAGCCATATGTTTCCAGATGCAGTGAGAAATGGTTGCATGTGTTAAGAAAAGAGATGTGGGCAATTCCTGGGTTTGGGTAAGGTCCTGATGGGACATTAGTTCTCGTTTAGTGAATAGATTCTTCAAAGTATAAATTCCAGCTGATTCCCAGGGTTCCAGTTTAGCTGAGGTGAGTTCGCCCATTGATGTTGGTAAACCATGTACTGGTATGTTTGGGGCAAAATATGGAGCGGGCATCATGTATTTTAGAGCTTGCCTCCAGTATGTGAGCTTGTTATTTACGAATAGTCGTAAGCACAAAGGATGTGAAACCCCTGGTAATAATAGTGTTTGTCCTGCTGTAACGTCCAGGAGGTGTAACCTATTTCAGTCAGGTAAAAACCTGCCAGCCAATATGCTAACAATTGTAGTTGAGCAACATAGAAATAGGCCTGAAAATCAGGGGCACCCATCCTGCCCTCCTCCGGGGCTAATTGTAGTTTAGGGAGACTCACTGTGCTTCTTCCTGTACCCCATATTAAGTCAATGAGTAGGGTATTAGGTTGTCTGAAGCAGGTTGTGGGGCTTACTAGAGGTAGATTTACAAAGTATAGTAGCCGGGGGAACATTACCATTTTAGAAAGCGCCAAGCGGCCCATCGCTGATAATGGTAGAGTAACACAAAACCAGGTCGGTGTACGGACAGAATTGATGGTCTTCATCAAATTTCCAGCCAATAGGTCTGCTGGGGACTGTAGATCTGTACATCCAGATAACGGAATGTATGAATGGCAATTGGAACTGTGGAAGTACACAAGGATAAGATATCACCCAGTGCCAATTCTCTAAAGGAGAATGCATAGGATTTGGTATGATTAATATGGAGGCCAGAGAGATCTCCGAAAAGGCTAAAGAAGGTGTTGAGTGGAGTGATATCCATAGTCAAGTCCCGTATATAAATTAGGATATCATCTAAGTATAGTGACACAGCATGGCATTGTAGCCCCTGCACTATATCCCATCCATCAGCCACCTGTCAGAGGCTCTGTGCTAGGGGTTCCATTGCTAGGACAAATAATAATGGGAATAGGGGACAACCTTGCCTGGTGCTTCTATGACTAGGAAAGGTATATGATATGTGGGGGCCAGTTCTGACCGTTCTTTTGGGTCTGTATGTAAAAGTTTGATCCATTTGATACATGTTGGGGGAATGCCAAATGTGTGTAGAGTTGCAAACATATAGTCCCAGCTGAGGGCATCAAAAGCTGCTGGAGGTCAAGTGGGAGGCATGCAGCATTAAGGTAGGTATCCTTGGCAGCCTCCGTCACTTGATATAAGCGTCGGACGAATCCATTCTGGTCAGATTGAATTAAGCTCGGGAGTATAGGAAGCAGCCTCTTCACTAGCACCTTGCTCAATACTTTATATTCTGTTGTCAGTAATAATAGTGGTTTGTAAGAAGAAATGTCTTCAGGGTTCGGGCCGGGCTGGACTGAGGATGTTACCAGGGCCAGACGGGTTGTTCAGGAAAGGGGGCCTAGCTCCAATGAGTTCTTATACAGCTTATCTAGGTGTGGTGCTAGGCAGGCAGAAAAGGTGGCATAGAATTTGGAGGGTAGTCCGTTTAGTCCTGGGGTCATATTGCGAGGAAGTTCTAATATTGTACTTCAGATTTCGTCTTGTGTTAGGGGAGCCGCAAGTTACGCACAACATGGTCCTGGTACCTGGTGTAGTTGTAGGTCTGCCGTGAAATGATGTCGGCGCACCAGGCGCACTGCTCGCTATTTCACTGAAAACCAAAAACAGCCTATGGTGCTGGGAAAGCTCTTTCTCAGCTCCTAAGGCTGTTTTTACAAAAACCAAATCCCTCTGCTGTAAACAGTAAATGTATTTGGAGCGTGTGTAATGAGGACGAATGGTTCTATCCTCCGCACACGAGCGCCAGTGCGCCTGACAGAATGATTCCATCAGGTGCACCAAAGGGGTTCATATACATGGCCCAGTCAAACCTGATCCTGATTTTTGGTATGATATTAATGTAAAACTTGCTAATATTGGAAATCCCAACATCATTATAGCAGGTGATTTTAATCACTGGTTGGATCCTTTTACAGATAGGAAATCTAAATGCAAATGTAACCCAGACAAATCCCATAAGGCATTCCAATCAGCCACTGCATCTTGACCACTATTTGATGTTTGGAAAACTTGCAATCCTGATAAGTTTGAATTTATTTTTTTCTCAGATGTACATCATACCATGTCTAGAATGGATTATATTTTAGTTACAAAATCCTTACTCCTTTCTATGCCATCATCTGAAATCAGATCCATTTTTACCTCGGATCATACACCAGAGATGTCCTCCTTTGATCTCTCTCATACTGACTCCAAAATTGGCAGTTGGAGATTTAATAACTCCTTATTATCTGATACACATTTTATAACCAAGGCTACTGTTTTTTTATATTTGTTTCAAAGTAACCACAATAGTGATACATTCATTACTAACAATTGGGATGCTTTCAAAGGCTCAGTTAGAGCTTTCACTGTAGCTTATTCTACCAAGAAGAAAACAAAGTTCAAATTCTTGATAGCTAACGTTACTTCATCACTTGAAAACACTTGAACATACTTACCTCACTTCCAAATCTTCCTCGATTTTACATGAATTGACTAAAGCCAAATCTATTCTAAACAAACAATGCCATTGGAGCATGTAACATTCTGCTTAACCCCTTCGCTGCCGGGCCTTTTCCCCCTCAGGTGCCAAGCCTTTTTTTGGCTATTTGGAGCAGTTTGCGGTTAGGCCCTCATAACTTTTTGTCCACATAAGCTACCCATGTAAAATTTGCGTCCTTTTTTTCCAACTACCTAGAGATTCTAGAGGTACCCAGACTTTGTGGGTTCCCCTGAAGGAGAACAACAAATTAGCCAAAATACAGCGAAAATTTCATTAAAAAAACAAAAAATGGGGAAAAGGGCTGCAGAAGAAGGCTTGTGGTTTTTTCCCTGAAAATGGCATCAACAAAGGGTTTGCGGTGCTAAAATCACCAGCTTCCCAGCTTTCAGGAACAGGCAAATGTTAATCAGAAAACCCAATTTTTGTGCTTTCAGCCTCCTCCCAGTTAGTGACAGAAATGGGTATTAAACTAATGCTGGATCCCTGGAAGCAAAACATTTCTGAAAAGTAGATAAAATTCTGAATTAAGCAGGGGGTAATTTCTGTAGATCCTACAAGGTTTTCCTACAGAAAATAACTGCTGAAATAAACAATATTGAAATTGAGGTAAGAAAACATCCATTTTTCTCAACGCTTTACTCTGTAACTTGTTCCTGCAATGTCAGATTTTTTAAAGCAATATACTGTTACGTCTGCTGGACTCTTCTGGTTGCTAGGATATATGGGGCTCATAGGTTCATCAAGAACCCTAGGTACCCAGAGCTAATAAATGAGCTGCACCTTGCAACGGGTTTTCATTCCATACCGGCTGTACAGCAATTCATTTGCTGAAATATGAAGAGTGAAAAATAGGTATCAAGAAAACCTTTGTATTTCCAAAATGGGCACAAGATAAGGTGTTGAGAAGCAGTGGTTATTTGCATATCTCTGAATACCGGGGTCCCATACTAGCATGTGAATTACATGGCATTTGTCAAATAGACGTCTTTTTTTACACACCGTCTTATATTTGGAAGGAAATAATGTAGAGAAAGACATGGTCAATAACACTTGTTTTGCTACTCTGTATTCCCCCAAGTCTCCCGATATAAATGGTACCTCACTTGAGTGGGTAGGCCTAATGTTCACAACAGAAAATGCAACATGGACACATCTCATTTTTACATTGAAATCTGACTTGTTTTTTGCAGTGTCTAGCTGTAGATTTTGGCCTCTAGCTGAGCCGACACGTAGGAAACCCCACCAAACCTGTGCATTTTTGAAAACTAGACACTTGGGGGAATCCAGGACAGTGTGACTTGTGGGGGTCTCACCAGGTTCTGTTACCCAGAATCCTTTGCAAACCTCAAAATTTGGCTAAAAAAACACTTTTTCCTCACATTTTGGTGACAGAAAGTTCTGGAATCTGAGAGGAGCCACACATTTCCTTCCACCCACCAAGTCTCCCGATAAAAATGGTACCTCACTTTTGTGGGTAGGCCTAGCGCCCATGACAGGAAATGACCCAAAACAAAACGTGGACACATCACATTTTCCTAAAGAAAACAGCCTTGTTTTTTGCAAAGTGCGTAGCTGTGGATTTTGGCCTCTAGCTCAGCCGCACCTAGGGAAACCTACCAAACCTGCACATTTTTGAAAACTAGACATCTAGGGGAATCCAAAACGGGGTGACTTGTGGGGCTCTCACCAGGTTCTGTTACCCAGAATCCTATACAAACCTAAAAATGGGGCCCAAAAACACTTTTTCCTCACATTTTGGTGACAGAAAGTTCTGGAATCTGAGAGGAGCCACAAATTTCCTTCCACCCAGCGTTCCCCCTAGCCCCCTGATAAAAATGGTACCTCACTTGTGTGGGTAGGCCTAGCGCCTGTGACAGAAAATGCCCCAAAACACAACGTGGACACATCACATTGTCCCAAAGAAAATAGCTGTTTTTTGCAAACTGCCAAGCTGTGGATTTTGGCCTACAGCTCAGCCGGCACCTGGGGAAACCTACCAAACCTGTGCATTTTTTAAAACTAGACATCTAGGGGAATCCAAGATGGAGTGACTTGTGGGGCTTGATAACGCGTCCAGCCCTTATAAATTACTTGTACCTGGACACGTTGGAGGTTGGTGAACCTTTTAGCCGAGTTGGGCTCTCCTCATCCTCGAATAGTCGGGTTATTTAAATCAATAATCAATAACTATTGTATCCGATGACCAATACTCAATTAATAGATCGAAATAACACATTAGGAATCAACAACAGTTGGTATTTCGACGCGCCATGACCTTTCAGTCATGAATAACCACACCAGTTTATTAAAAGTTAGTGAATTTATTTCCCTATATTAACAAAGCTAGCACAATGTATATAAGTCTCAAAACCAAATGATATATGTATACGAACATTACTAGCTGTCCATAGCAGCGGAAGAAACGCAACCTACGCAAAATCTGAATAATGATACATTCAGTTATGGCAATACAAATCACTAATATAAGCAACTGAATTTGACTAATATCATACATCGGTCAGCATGACAAGATTTAAATTCAACATGGTGTATCAATTGCATACCTCGACTAACCTCTATTTAGCATTGGCATGTGGGGCTTCATGCAAAACGAATTTAGTCAACACAAATTTGGAAAACTTCTAGCTTGGGCCCTATCAAAATAGCAGTTGGTACCTAAAAGGAAAAACACAATGCATAATACAATTATCCTTTCATATTTACCAATTACAAACAGCATTCAAGAAAGTCTTCGTCCTTCAGGTACCGATTAGATCAGCATGGGGCAGAATTTCAAAAGGGGCAAAGTTTAAGGGCAAGTTTCCTTGCAGTAGCAAGGAGAATGGGGCAAAGTTACTGCATGGGCAAGACGGGGCAAATGAAAGTTAAAGTCTCTAGGGTGAGAATTCTCAAAGTCTCTTTCTCTGGAATAGAGAAAAGGGCATCAAGATGTCGTTTAAGATGGCGTCTGTCATTTGGCTTCAAAGGTGGCATCAAGGAAAATGGCTGACTTCTCTTTGTCCGGTGGGTTTAAGTAAGAAACATTCCAAATTCAGCAGGGTCTTCCATTGGAGGGTTCATAGGGTGGCTTCAAATTGACCAATGAAAAATGTCTTTCTACTAGTACTCATTTATGCATACATCGTCCTTGGAGCCTTGGAACACAAGTTGCAACATGGATTGCCAATTATTTGGGTATCTGTACCTTCATTGTCCGCACCTGCAGAGACTGACCTTGCTTCAAAGGGGATGAAACTGGCCTAGTACGAGGCCTTGGAGATAAGTGTATTAGTCATCTCTACTAGAAAAATACAACTTTAAGCAAGAATATATGGTACATTAGTTCAAGGAAAAGCCACGCAGTTAGAATTTGAGACAGGCAACTAGGCCAAAGCCTCTACTAAATTTAAGCTAAGCATAAAACAATTTCAACAAGAAATCATGGTACACATTTACAATTATGACGGATTACTACATTTTTCAATTCTTCATGATTAATAAAGCACGTTTATAATATTGGCGAACTACTCCGAGAGCACAATTTCCCTCGTGCATTATTTTCTTTACTAAAATCACACTACGTTATACGATTTTGGTTGCATGATTTGTGAATATATATTGGACCCTCCTTTTCTGTGTCATCAATCCCTCCTCTGATGACTGATTATGTCATCACATCAAATCTTTCCACAAATTTTATTCCATTAAAATTCGGTCCTAGTAATTTGGCACTTCAGTCAATTCCCTCTTTCTTTTGGTTCCCTTTGATTTTTCTCTGTATATTTCTACTATTTTGTTTTCTATTTTCTCTTCTCTTTTCCTTTTGTTCCTTGCTTTCAACATTTTTATAGCTTTCCATATTCCCCAAATGCCTAATAAACAAATTAATATTATTAATATTCCCTTCATTATTTTTAGTAACAATCCGTTACAAACATTGCTGAGCCAATTTCCCACCGAAGCAAATCCTTTTCCAACCTTCTCCCATACTCCTGGTTCTTTCAATTCCTTTAAATCTGTACTTTCGTTAGTTAAGTTTGTAAGCATTTTTCTAATTCGCCCACTGCTGTCCGGTATATATGTACAACAGTGACATGTACCAAGCATTTTGCAAACGCCGCCATCCTTTGCTAAAAGAATGACTAAGGCAAGCCGATTTTGAAGAGTCATAGCTCTTTCTGCAGCAAGTTCAGCATCCATCAGGGTTATAGCTCCTGAGAATTTTGTTAGCATGTTATCCACAATAGTAGACAAATTTCGTATTTTGATTGAATTCAATATGACTCCCACTGAAGGAATCATTGCTCCAAATATATCTCCTACCACACCAGAAGCTGTCTCTCTCTTCTGAACATGCTGTGATTTAGACAGCTTTGGGAATTTCTTTGAGTCGTCCAGTTGATAAACCTTTGGGAATATTATTCCCAAATAACATCTCCCATACCTTCCTTTAGGAAGACGATAATAGGCGTTAAGTCCACAAATATAATATATCCCTGGAATTATCGGGTCTTGTCCATTCAGCATGAACGTCCATTTAGGTTTAAACAAAAACGTGTGTTTACATTCACTCGTTCCCACAAAAACTGTGTCATAATATGATTTATGCCTATGTATACAGAACCTTCCTACGTGTAATGTATCTAAAGCTATTTTCCCTTGTGTTTTTATCGCGGCAAAAGCATAGTTATCTACAGACGTCCTTTTGTGTAATTCCCTTTCTAATTCCTCCTTCATCTCTTTCCTCCTATCGTCAGTGTTATCTAAAAAGGTTATCTCCATCGGTGAAAGCAAGCATGTAAGGTTCTCTCTATGTGCGTGAGCTGTGTGAAAAGGTGACAATGGCTCAAAGAAGCCCCTCATCAATTTTATATAATAATCTCTGGCTATTTTACTCAGGTACTCGATTATGGGGACATATGCAAATGTAACATCATAATTAGAATAAAAGAAGTGGATATACTCCTGACCATAAAATCTGGATGTTATTATACTACATGTAATTCCATACGTAAGAGGCATACTATGATATGTAACCCCTTCCACTACTGAGGTAGGTATTTGTGTGCACACATAACAATCTTTCGCATCCATGGTCTCGACATACTCACTCAGCAAGCGATGGAAAACATTGGATGAAAGTTCCTTTTTATCATGCAGATGTCTTTCGTCTTGTTCGAGTCTCTTTAAAGCTGTTAGTTCAGTAGTAGTAATAGGTCTAGAAGTAAAAGCATCATTTGTCCCTTTCTCATCCTTCCCATGCATTCCAAGAACTATCGCTACAATGATTAGTACACATGCAGTTATTAGACCTATACACATGTATTTACAACACTTCATTTTATGCCCCTGTGTAGTGTAGCCTGTCATGATCTGTATAGAATCAGAAAGTTGAAGACACTTTATCAAATCGGATTTGCAAATATATACAAAGCTGAACGAGTTCAATGTTCACACAGTTTTCTTTAGCAGCTTCGTCTTTTATCGGTTTAGCAGCTTTGTCTCAAAATCGGTTTCAAAGTCAATCAAGTTTAGCAATGTCTTAGCCAGTTTAAAAGTCAATCAGGTTATCAATGTCTTATTCGGTAAAGTTCATGGAGCTTTACTCCTCAAGTGCCAAAGTGAAGTTCTGCCTCTTCGTTCTCGAGACTGAGGGATATGAATTCGTCTGACCAGTCGTTAGTGGCTATGTATGCCCACTCCGGACCAGAATACCTTCTGCTCGGTATTCTTTTTCTTTTCAATTTTGCATCTCCTTTTGATTCCCTTTCGCTGGTGCTTTCTTCCTTGGCTGAGTCTTTCTCTTCACTTGGTGTTGCTGTTTCAACAGACACTTCTTTTCTTTTCTCTTTCAACTTTGGTCCTTCACTCTCGCTTAATGTTTCTCTGATCCTTAACTTTACTGGTGATATGCTTTTTCTTCGTTTTGCACTACTTTCGCCTGATGGGCCTGCAATCACTTCTGGAAGGGTTTGGACACTTTCACTCTGCTCTGTCTTGTCTCCTCTCTCTAGGAGATCAATCAGGTTTTCCTTTTCCTTTTCTGTATCGTCTGTTTCTGGGAAAGCCCTCCTCTGATCAGGCTCTCCTGCTCCTTCACCTGTCTCAGGCCATTTGTCTCCTTCACTGGTCTCAGGCTCTTTGTCGTCTTCAGGACCTTCGTCACTTTCTGAGGCTTCTCCTTGGATTTCTTCAAATGGATCGGTTGTTTCTTCTTCAGAGGATATTTCTCCTTCCTCTATTTCTACCTGTTCGCCTCCGGGTCCTCTTTGTTCTGTCCCAGTGCCTGTTACTCTTTTGTCAGACACTGGAGATTTCAGTGCCTCAACTTCCTCTTCTGTGGGGCACGTCACCCTTTTTGTGTGACTGGCGTGCATCCAGTTGGGAACTCCCGCACACTTCACAGCGGTAGTAGTTGTCAGAATCATTTGGAAAGGTCCTTTCCAATGGGGTTCCAGACACGACTTCCTCACGTGTTTCTTCATCACGACCCAGTCACCTGCTTTCAGGACGTGTCCTGGACCTTGGATCGGTGGCAAGGTGGTTGCCTCCACCTGGTGAGAAAAAGAGCGCACCACATCAGCTAGACCTTTGCAGTAGTCCAACACCATATCATCTGTAATATTCAACAGAGCATTTGCAGGAACTGCTGGAAGCCTCATGGATCTGCCCATGAGGATCTTGTGCGGGGACAGTCCAGTTTTCCTATCAGGGGTGTTTCTCATTGACATTAACACCAAGGGCAATGCGTCAGGCCATTTCAAGTTTGTTGAAGCACATATTTTCGCCATCCTCGATTTCAGTGTGCCATTCATTTGCTCCACTAATCCTGAGGCTTCAGGGCAGTAGCTACAATGCAACTTTTGCTCAATGTTCAATGCTGCATAAAGCAATTTTATTACTTTGTTATTGAAGTGACTTCCCCTGTCTGATTCTAAGGAGATCGGGAATCCAAAATGTGGTATTAGTTCTCTCAGGAGTAGTTTTGCAACTGTGAGACTGTCATTAATGCGTGTAGGGTATGCTTCAATCCAGTGACTAAAAATACACACAATCACCAACACATACTTCAAGCCTCCATGCACGGGCATTTCAATAAAATCCATTTGCATCCTGCTGAATGGACCTCCTGCCCTCCCAATGTGACTCAAATATACTACTGTCCCCTTTCCTGCGTCCATTTGTTGACAAATGACGCAACGATGGCAAACTGCTTCAGCAACTTGACGGAATTTGGGGTTAAACCAATCAGTTTTAAATAGTCTGACCATGGCGTCCCTTCCAAGATGAGCCTGTCCATGGTAGAATCTGGCCAATTGCGTCAACAGACTGTTTGGCAGAACCAATTTCCCTTCACTTGAAACCCACAAATCATCTAATTTCTTTACACATTGCAGTTTGGTCCATGAGAGTTTCTCATCTTCACTAACATCGTTCTGCAAGGACTTCAATTCATCCATTGTATCTACAACCTTTAGAGCAAAAGCTTCACTTGCTTCATGTTCTGGCTCATTTATCGAGTTCCATTCATCTCTGAGCAATATACAGTTCAATGCGCAAAACCTTGCGACTTGATCTGCATATCCATTTCCCAGGGAGATGTAATCCTGTGATTTTGAATGTGCTCTGCATTTTACCACTGCTACTTCTCCTGGTAACTGGATGGCATGTAACAATTCTCTTATTCTTTCACCATTTTTCACCGGTGATGCTGAAGAGGTCATGAAGCCTCTCTGTGACCACAACTGTCCAAAGTTGTGCACTATTCCAAATCTGTACTGACTGTCAGTGTAAATGGTGACTTTCATTAATGCAGAAAGCTGGCAAGCTCTAGTAAGCGCCACCAGTTCCGCTACCTGTGCAGAATAAACTCCTTGAAGCCAAGATGCTTCCAGAACACCTGTTATTGTACATACAGCATATCCTGCTTTCAATATTCCTAGTACATCTCTTAAACATGAACCATCAACGAAAATGACTTGATCATTTTCTTCCAATCGGGTGTCTTTGATATCAGGTCTTGGTTTTGTACAAAATTCAGTCACCTGAAGACAGTCGTGCTCGATGTCTTCAGCGTTTTCAATTTCAACATTTTCACTGGGAAACAAGGTTGCTGGATTCAACGCAGTGCACCTTTTCAGCTGCACATTAGGTGATCCCAGAATTATTGTCTCGTACCTTGTAAGCCTAGCACCAGTCATGTGCTGTGTTCGGGAACGTGTCAAAAGTATCTCGACCGAGTGAGGGACCATGACTGTTAAAGGATGTCCCATCATTATTCCTTCACTCTGATTTAGGCTTATACCAACTGCTGCTACGGCACGCAAGCACCCTGGCAGTGCTGCTGCGACTGGATCCAAAGTAGCTGAAAAATATGCTACTGGTCTGTTAACGCCACCATGGGCTTGAGTCAAGACAGACAAAGAACATGCATCACGTTCATGGCAAAACAATGTAAAAGGCTTTGTGTAATCAGGCATACCTAAAGCTGGAGCCCTGCACACACATTCCTTTAATTCAATAAAAGCATCCATCTCATCTCCTTTCAGCTCTATTTCATCCTGCGCATCCTTCTGGGTCAGTTTCAGTAATGGTTTTGCTAGAGTTGAGAAATTGGGAATCCATTGGCGACAGTAGCTCACCATTCCTAGAAACTTTCTCACTTCTCTCCTCGTCTTCGGTGGACTCATTTGAAGTACGCTTGTTATTCTCTCTTTCATGATTCTTCTCAACCCCTTCTCTATTTGGTGACCCAAATATTTCACTTTCTTCTGACAGAACTGTAATTTCGAAGGGGACACTTTGTGTCCGTTCCTTCCCAAATGGTTCAATAGGGCAATGGTATCAGCTGTACAGTCACTTTCTGTCTTAGATGCGATTAGCAAATCGTCAATGTACTGCACCAAGGTTGATTCGAACGGTAATTCCAACGATTCCAAATCTTTCTTTAGAATCTGATTGAAAATTGATGGTGACTCCGAAAACACTTGAGGAATTCGACACCAACTGTAGACTCTGTCTAGGAATTTGAAACAAAAGAGAAATTGGCTGTCCTCATGAAGAGGCACAGAAAAGAACGCTTGTGACAAATCGATGACTGAGAACCACTCAGCATCACAGGGTACTTGAAACATTATCACAGCTGGATTTGGTACTACGGGACAGCATTTGACTATTATGTCATTTATCTTCCTCAAATCCTGAACAATCCGGACCTTTCCACTCGGTTTTATCAGTCCCATAATTGGTGAATTACATGGACTGCTTAACACTTCTTTTAGTACTCCATGTTTTACAAACTCATCAATGAGTTGGGCGACTTTCATGAGGGTGTCTTGCGCCATGTGGTATTGTGGGGTCTGAGGAAAAGTTACATTGGGTTTTACAGTCACTTTCACTGGTTCTACTCCTTTGACCAATCCTACTTCTTTCCCTGTCATATCCCACACTTCCTTTCCGACTGTTTCCTATAACTCAGCAGGAATATCTGCTTCAGTAAGCATTGGGTAAAGAGTAATCAGGGGATGCTCTTCATCGATAGTTTCCACTTCGTCCCCCCCTACACTGTCCTCTTCTTCCCATCACTGTTTGTCTGAATTTTAATTCCATCATTTGAACACATAATCGAACACCCCAATTTGCACAATAAGTCTCTCCCTAATAGTGATATCGGGCTTGAGTCACACACCACAAATTTATGGGACCCTTGATAGTTACCAATTCTGACTTGCACTGGATCTGTGATTGGGTTCGTCAGGTACCTATTTGCTACTCCCACTACTTGAACTGTTCTCCCTGAAAGTGGCAAGTTTGGTACTTCGATGCTCCTAACAGTAGAGCTTGTAGCTCCAGTGTCAACCAAGAGTGAAACGCGATGACCCATGACTCTTCCTTCCACATACAGACCCTTTTGATCAACTTCCAAAGATGCTGCAAGCATACAATTTCCCTCCTCATCTGAACTTTTACTCTCCCATACATCGTTTATTCCATTCTCACTGTGTAACGGGAATTGGTGTACTGTGTCACTTTGGTTCATCACTTGACCCGCGACCTGTTGAGGAAGCATTATTTGTTGCTGATTCATTGGTGCTAAGGGTATTTGCATTTGCTGATTAGGTACCATGGGAAACTGCTGTTGCATTGGCTGCAACTGCGCCATTTGCGCACAGGGCATTTGCACCTGTTGCGGTTGTATGGGTTGTAAACCCTGCATCTGATTCATATTATTCTGGAAATTTGGATTTGGACCTCTCAATTTCGGTCCTCTCATATTCTGAAATGGATTGACATCATTGTTTTGCTGACCTACACCTTCCTGCACCATCATTGGGCACTCCCGTTTCCAATGACCGACGATTCCGCACGTGTGACATGGCATCACCTTCTTCATTGCCTGTATACCATTTGGAATCATAACAATATTTATGTCAGGACCATTATTCACAAAACCTCCTCGACCTCTGCCTCGCATCTGCGGCTGAAACATAGCATTTCCCTGCTGTTGCTGCTGAGGCATCTGTTGTTGAAAACCTTGCAAACCTTGCAAACCTGTTTGAGCTGCTCTAAGCTGCATCACCATCACCTTTTCTTTCAACTTTTTCTGTTTTGTCTCAATCTCATCACTGCAGTATTTTGCATAGTTCAACACTTCATCGATCGACTTTGACTGCCAACAAATCAAATGCATTTTAATCATCTGACTGACCTCGGGTCTCAGCCCTTCCACAAATCTGAACACGAAATGGAGCATGTCCTTTGCTTCAATCGTTTCCGTGCCACTGTAATTTTTAAACGCTTTCAACAATCTCTCATAGTATGCATGTATCGACTCTTTAGCCTCTTGTGCTGTTCTGTCAATCCTCTGCCAATCCACATTTTTCGACGCAACTTTGGTTTTCAAGTGCTCGATCACCTTATGGTATAAACTCATTACCGTAAGCGATGGTGCACCTGTGTCCATATCTCTTTCTGGTTCACTCGTCAGCCAACCTACAGCCCTTTTACAGTCTTCCCATAAATCTGCCGGAACCACAATTTCAAATAAGGTATTCAGGTCTTCCCAGAGACATTTTGCGAGTTTCACAAATCTATCTGTTTGTTGATACCATTCGATTGGTTTCTCTCTTAATTTAGGGAAATCATCCGTGAAAGATTGAATGTCACACCGGTGCCATGGTACATGTACAAGTTTTCCCCCTGCCGTCTCTCTCATTGGCAACATGGTTATCAGATCGTCATTTGGTTGTGCCTTCTTGTGAGAAGGTAGCCTCTTTCTAGCCTTGTTACCCCCACTTTTGGCCTGTTTGTGAGTGTATGTCAGGGTGTTTGTCACTGTTTTCACTGTCTCACTGGGATCCTGATAGCCAGGCCTCAGTGCTCATAGTGAAAACACTATGTTTTCAGTATGGTTGTTATGTGTCACTGGGATCCTGCTGGTCAGGACCCCAGTGCTCATAGGTTTGTGGCCTATATGTATGTGTCACTGGGACCCTGTCACACAGGGCCCCAGTGCTCATAGGTGTGCATGTATATGTTCCCTGTGTGGTGCCTAACTGTCTCACTGAGGCTCTGCTAACCAGAACCTCAGTGGTTATGCTCTCTCATTACTTTCAAATTGTCACTAACAGGCTAGTGACCAATTTTACCAATTTACATTGGCTTACTGGAACACCCTTATAATTCCCTAGTATATGGTACTGAGGTACCCAGGGTATTGGGGTTCCAGGAGATCCCTATGGGCTGCAGCATTTCTTTTGCCACCCATAGGGAGCTCTGACAATTCTTACACAGGCCTGCCACTGCAGCCTGAGTGAAATAACGTCCATGTTATTTCACAGCCATTTTACACTGCACTTAAGTAACTTATAAGTCACCTATATGTCTAACCTTTACCTGGTAAAGGTTAGGTGCAAAGTTACTTAGTGTGAGGGCACCCTGGCACTAGCCAAGGTGCCCCCACATTGTTCAGAGCCAATTCACTGAACTTTGTGAGTGCGGGGACACCATTACACGCGTGCACTACATATAGGTCACTACCTATATGTAGCTTCACCATGGTAACTCCGAATATGGCCATGTAACATGTCTATGATCATGGAATTGCCCCCTCTATGCCATCCTGGCATTGTTGGTACAATTCCATGATCCCAGTGGTCTGTAGCACAGACCCTGGTACTGCCAGACTGCCCTTCCTGGGGTTTCACTGCAGCTGCTGCTGCTGCCAACCCCTCAGACAGGCAGCTGCCCTCCTGGGGTCCAGCCAGGCCTGGCCCAGGATGGCAGAACAAAGAACTTCCTCTGAGAGAGGGTGTGACACCCTCTCCCTTTGGAAAATGGTGTGAAGGCAGGGGAGGAGTAGCCTCCCCCAGCCTCTGGAAATGCTTTGTTGGGCACAGATGTGCCCAATTCTGCATAAGCCAGCCTACACCGGTTCAGGGACCCCTTAGCCCCTGCTCTGGCGCGAAACTGGACAAAGGAAAGGGGAGTGACCACTCCCCTGACCTGCACCTCCCCTGGGAGGTGTCCAGAGCTCCTCCAGTGTGCTCCAGACCTCTGCCATCTTGGAAACAGAGGTGCTGCTGGCACACTGGACTGCTCTGAGTGGCCAGTGCCACCAGGTGACGTCAGAGACTCCTGCTGATAGGCTCCTTCAGGTGTTAGTAGCCTTTCCTCTCTCCTAGGTAGCCAAACCCTCTTTTCTGGCTATTTAGGGTCTCTGTCTCTGGGGAAACTTCAGATAACGAATGCATGAGCTCAGCCGAGTTCCTCTGCATCTCCCTCTTCACCTTCTGATAAGGAATCGACCGCTGACCGCGCTGGAAGCCTGCAAACCTGCAACATAGTAGCAAAGACGACTACTGCAACTCTGTAACGCTGATCCTGCCGCCTTCTCGACTGTTTTCCTGCTTGTGCATGCTGTGGGGGTTGTCTGCCTCCTCTCTGCACCAGAAGCTCCGAAGAAATCTCCCGTGGGTCGACGGAATCTTCCCCCTGCAACCGCAGGCACCAAAAAGCTGCATTACTGGTCCCTTGGGTCTCCTCTCAGCACGACGAGCGAGGTCCCTCGAATCCAGCGACACCGTCCAAGTGACCCCCACAGTCCAGTGACTCTTCAGCCCAAGTTTGGTGGAGGTAAGTCCTTGCCTCACCTCGCTGGGCTGCATTGCTGGGAACCGCGACTTTGCAAGCTACTCCGGCCCCTGTGCACTTCCGGCGGAAATCCTTCGTGCACAGCCAAGCCTGGGTCCACGGCACTCTAACCTGCATTGCACGACTTTCTAAGTTGGTCTCCGGCGACGTGGGACTCCTTTGTGCAACTTCGACGAGCACCGTTTCATGCATCCTCGTAGTGCCTGTTTCTGGCCCTTCTCTGGGTGCTACCTGCTTCAGTGAGAGCTCTTTGTCTTGCTCGACGTCCCTTCTCTCTGCAGGTCCAATTTGCGACCTCCTGGGCTCTCCTGGGCCCCAGCAGCGTCCAAAAACGCCAAACGCACGATTTGCGTGTAGCAAGGCTTGTTGGCATCCATCCGGCGGGAAAACACTTCTGCACGACTCTCCAAGGCGTGGGGGATCCATCCTCCAAAGGGGAAGTCTCTAGCCCTTGTCGTTCCTGCAGTATTCACAGTTCTTCAGCCTAGTAAGAGCTTCTTTGCACCAACCGCTGGCATTTCTTGGGCATCTGCCCATCTCCGAGTTGCTTGTGACTTTTGGACTTGGTCCCCTTGTTCCACAGGTACCCTCAGTCAGGAATCCATCGTTGTTGCATTGCTGATTTGTGTTTTCCTTGCATTTTCCCTCTAACACGACTATTTTGTCCTTAGGGGAACTTTAGTGCACTTTGCACTCACTTTTCAGGGTCTTGGGGAGGGTTATTTTGCTAACTCTCACTATTTTCTAATAGTCCCAGCGACCCTCTACAAGGTCACATAGGTTTGGGGTCCATTCGTGGTTCGCATTCCACTTTTGGAGTATATGGTTTGTGTTGCCCCTATCCCTATGTTTCCCCATTGCATCCTATTGTAACTATACATTGTTTGCACTGTTTTCTAAGACTATACTGCATATTTTTGCTATTTGTGTATATATATCTTGTGTATATTTCCTATCCTCTCACTGAGGGTACACTCTAAGATACTTTGGCATATTGTCATAAAAATAAAGTACCTTTATTTTTAGTATAACTGTGTATTGTGTTTTCTTATGATATTGTGCATATGACACTAAGTGGTACTGTAGTAGCTTCACACGTCTCCTAGTTCAGCCTAAGCTGCTCTGCTAAGCTACCATTATCTATCAGCCTAAGCTGCTAGACACCCTATACACTAATAAGGGATAACTGGGCCTGGTGCAAGGTGCAAGTACCCCTTGGTACTCACTACAAGCCAGTCCAGCCTCCTACATTGGTTGTGCAGTGGTGGGATAAGTGCTTGAGACTACTTACCACTCTTGTCATTGTACTTTTCATAAGAGAAAAATATACAAAACAAGGTCAGTGTATATACACATAGCCAAAAAGTTTTGCATTTCCTCTTTTCACTCTTTTCTAAGTGCTGAAAAGTACTCCTAAACTTTCAAAAAGTTCTTAAAAGTTTAAAAAGTTTTTTTCTGTCTTTCCAAAAAAAGTTCTGAAAACTTTTTTCTCTTTTTCTATCACTTTAACTCTCTCTAAAAAATGTCTGGCACAGGAAAAAATGTTGAACTGTCCAAACTTGCATATGATCACCTTAGCTGGAAAGGAGCAAGGAGTCTCTGCATAGAGAGAGGTTTGAGTGTAGGGAAGAATCCTTCCTTAGAACTGTTAATTAATATGCTTAGAGTACAGGATAAGGCCATAAGTGCCCAATCTGTAGAAAAAGTAGCTAATGGTTCTCAATCTGATCCAGGGACTCCCCCAGGAAAAGGTTCAGGAAAGAAACTTCTCAGCCTGCCCATTACTAGACAGTCTAGCATAGTTGGTACAGAAATTGAATCACACCATACTAATGGTGTGCTCTCACATTATACTGGTAGCCAAGCTGTTAGGGTGCCCTCTGTAAGGGACAGGTCTCCTTCTGTTCATTCCCATCATACCTCTGTATCTAGAAATGTCCCTCCCACCCACCCTGATGACAGATTGTTAGAAAGGGAGCTCAATAGATTGAGAGTGGAACAAACCAGACTGAAGCTCAAGAAGCAACAGCTGGATTTGGATAGACAGTCTTTAGAAGTAGAGAGGGAAAGACAGAAGTTGGGTTTAGATACCCATGGTGGCAGCAGCAGTATTCCCCATAGTCATCCTGCAAAAGAGCATGATTCCAGGAATCTGCACAAGATAGTTCCCCCTTATAAGGAGGGGGATGACATTAACAAGTGGTTTGCTGCACTTGAGAGGGCCTGTGCTGTACAGGATGTCCCTCAAAAGCAGTGGGCTGCTATCCTATGGCTATCATTTAGTGGAAAAGGTAGGGATAGGCTCCTTACAGTGAAAGAAAATGATGCCAATAATTTCCAAGTTCTTAAGAATGCACTCCTGGATGGTTATGGCTTAACCACTGAACAGTACAGGATAAAGTTCAGAGAGACCAAAAAGGAGTCTTCACAAGACTGGGTTGATTTCATTGACCAGGCAGTGAAGGCCTTGGAGGGGTGGTTACATGGCAGTAAAGTTACTGATTATGACAGCCTGTATAACTTAATCCTGAGAGAGCATATTCTTAATAATTGTGTGTCTGATTTGTTGCACCAGTACTTGGTGGACTCTGATCTGACCTCTCCCCAAGAATTGGGAAAGAAGGCAGACAAATGGGTCAGAACAAGAGTGAACAGAAAAGTTCATACAGGGGGTGACAAGGATGGCAATAAGAGGAAAGATGGTGAAAAATCTCAAGATAAGCATGGGGATAAGGGTAAAACCAAAGATCCCACTTCAAATCTTAAACACTCTTCAGAGGGTGGGGATAAAACAAATTCTTCCTCTTCTTCCCAACATGCACACATTAAAAAGCCTTGGTGCTTTGTGTGTAAAAATAGAGGCCATAGGCCAGGGGATAAGTCCTGTCCAGGTAAACCCCCTGAGCCTACCACCACTAATACATCAAGCTCTAGTGCCCCTAGCAGTAGTGGTACTAGTGGTGGGACTGCTGGCAACAGTCAAGCAAAGGGTGTAGTTGGGTTCACTTATGGGTCCATAGTGGAAACTGATGTAATCAGTCCCAAGACAGTTTCTGTCACACCTAGTGGCATTGGCCTTGCCACACTGGCTGCTTGTCCCCTTACAATGGATAAGTACAGGCAGACAGTTTCAATAAATGGTGTTGAGGCCTTGGCCTACAGGGACACAGGTGCCAGTTTCACTTTGGTGACTGAAAACCTAGTGCCTCCTGAACAACACATCATTGGACAACAGTATAAGATTATTGATGTCCATAACTCCACTAAGTTTCTTCCCTTAGCTATAATTCAGTTTAGTTGGGGTGGAGTTATTGGCCCTAAGCAGGTGGTGGTATCACCTAGCTTACCTGTAGACTGTCTCTTAGGTAATGACCTAGAGGCCTCAGGTTGGGCTGATGTAGAGTTTTATGCCCATGCAGCCATGCTGGGCATCCCTGAGGAATTGTTCCCTCTCATTTCAAGTGAAATGAAAAAGCAAAGGAGAGAAGGCCTGAAAACTCAGGAACCCTCTCCATCAACAGGTAAGAAGGGTATCACAGTATCCCCTAACCACCCTACCATTCAGGATACCATTCCTGTGGTGGGAGAAACCTCTCCTGGGGTGGCACCTGTTCCAAGGGAATCATCAGTTGGCAAAACTGTACTCCCTGAGGTGGAAGTACCTCTCTGTGGGATAACTAACATTGGTGAGAAAAAGAGCACCATTTTAGTTAACATGGAGCATCCCTCCAACCCTCCCAGAGAAACTTTAGTGCAGAAACCCTGCACTACCTCACAACACTTAGGACAGCATCCCTGCCCTAGTGTGGAGCTCATAGGACAGCATCCCTGCCCTGCTCCAACTCAAGAGAAACAGCATCCCTGTTCTCTCTTCCAGCCAGATGGACAAAGTTTTTGCCCAGCTATGGCTTTTCTGAGACAGCATCCCTGTCTGGCATTTCCATCACTACAAATAGGTTCAGTGGACAATTCCCACTGCTCGAAACTAAAACTTACTGATAGAAACTCTGAAAATACATCTTCACATTGTTGCTTAGCTAAAAAACTTCAAACAGGGTGGTTTACATCCCCACAGGGAAGTAACCATATAGTGGATGATAAAGGGAGTAACCAGTCTATTGCAGAGCTACTCTCTACTTATCACCACTTAGACAATAAAGTCTCAACTGGCCAAGGTTAGCCTTATTGTCCTTCGTTTGGGGGGGGGTTGTGTGAGAAGTTAGCCTCTTTCTAGCCTTGTTACCCCCACTTTTGGCCTGTTTGTGAGTGTATGTCAGGGTGTTTGTCACTGTTTTCACTGTCTCACTGGGATCCTGATAGCCAGGCCTCAGTGCTCATAGTGAAAACACTATGTTTTCAGTATGGTTGTTATGTGTCACTGGGATCCTGCTGGTCAGGACCCCAGTGCTCATAGGTTTGTGGCCTATATGTATGTGTCACTGGGACCCTGTCACACAGGGCCCCAGTGCTCATAGGTGTGCATGTATATGTTCCCTGTGTGGTGCCTAACTGTCTCACTGAGGCTCTCCTAACCAGAACCTCAGTGGTTATGCTCTCTCATTACTTTCAAATTGTCACTAACAGGCTAGTGACCAATTTTACCAATTTACATTGGCTTACTGGAACACCCTTATAATTCCCTAGTATATGGTACTGAGGTACCCAGGGTATTGGGGTTCCAGGAGATCCCTATGGGCTGCAGCATTTCTTTTGCCACCCATAGGGAGCTCTGACAATTCTTACACAGGCCTGCCACTGCAGCCTGAGTGAAATAACGTCCACGTTATTTCACAGCCATTTTACACTGCACTTAAGTAACTTATAAGTCACCTATATGTCTAACCTTTACCTGGTAAAGGTTAGGTGCAAAGTTACTTAGTGTGAGGGCACCCTGGCACTAGCCAAGGTGCCCCCACATTGTTCAGAGCCAATTCACTGAACTTTGTGAGTGCGGGGACACCATTACACGCGTGCACTACATATAGGTCACTACCTATATGTAGTGCAAAGAAGAAAAACTACGGCACATCCCAAGCGGTTATAATGTTCCAGTTTATTCCTCGTGATGTCTTTAGATGAAACAATAATCTGTGGCCCAAGGTAACATCTTGGAGCCAGAGTCAAGAGATGACAACAGAAATCCTTTTCAAATGAACATCAGCCCAAATAGACAACAGCCGACACGTGTTTCGTCTGGGTAGACTTTATCAAGGCTATGATGCAGATAAATAGCTCAATATTCCAAAGTACCAGAGACAAATTGATGTCTTATGTTTTGAGAAGGAGGTTGAGTAAGAAGAGGCTAGAGGACCATGGTAAGCCTCAGATGTCTCCAAGCGTTTCTTTCGGCGTGGTATGGAGGTCACTACCTATATGTAGCTTCACCATGGTAACTCCGAATATGGCCATGTAACATGTCTATGATCATGGAATTGCCCCCTCTATGCCATCCTGGCATTGTTGGTACAATTCCATGATCCCAGTGGTCTGTAGCACAGACCCTGGTACTGCCAGACTGCCCTTCCTGGGGTTTCACTGCAGCTGCTGCTGCTGCCAACCCCTCAGACAGGCAGCTGCCCTCCTGGGGTCCAGCCAGGCCTGGCCCAGGATGGCAGAACAAAGAACTTCCTCTGAGAGAGGGTGTGACACCCTCTCCCTTTGGAAAATGGTGTGAAGGCAGGGGAGGAGTAGCCTCCCCCAGCCTCTGGAAATGCTTTGTTGGGCACAGATGTGCCCAATTCTGCATAAGCCAGTCTACACCGGTTCAGGGACCCCTTAGCCCCTGCTCTGGCGCGAAACTGGACAAAGGAAAGGGGAGTGACCACTCCCCTGACCTGCACCTCCCCTGGGAGGTGTCCAGAGCTCCTCCAGTGTGCTCCAGACCTCTGCCATCTTGGAAACAGAGGTGCTGCTGGCACACTGGACTGCTCTGAGTGGCCAGTGCCACCAGGTGAATTCAGAGACTCCTGCTGATAGGCTCCTTCAGGTGTTAGTAGCCTTTCCTCTCTCCTAGGTAGCCAAACCCTCTTTTCTGGCTATTTAGGGTCTCTGTCTCTGGGGAAACTTCAGATAACGAATGCATGAGCTCAGCCGAGTTCCTCTGCATCTCCCTCTTCACCTTCTGATAAGGAATCGACCGCTGACCGCGCTGGAAGCCTGCAAACCTGCAACATAGTAGCAAAGACGACTACTGCAACTCTGTAACGCTGATCCTGCCGCCTTCTCGACTGTTTTCCTGCTTGTGCATGCTGTGGGGGTAGTCCGCCTCCTCTCTGCACCAGAAGCTCCGAAGAAATCTCCCGTGGGTCGACGGAATCTTCCCCCTGCAACCGCAGGCACCAAAAAGCTGCATTACCGGTCCCTTGGGTCTCCTCTCAGCACGACGAGCGAGGTCCCTCGAATCCAGCGACACCGTCCAAGTGACCCCCACAGTCCAGTGACTCTTCAGCCCAAGTTTGGTGGAGGTAAGTCCTTGCCTCACCTCGCTGGGCTGCATTGCTGGGAACCGTGACTTTGCAAGCTACTCCGGCCCCTGTGCACTTCCGGCGGAAATCCTTCGTGCACAGCCAAGCCTGGGTCCACGGCACTGTAACCTGCATTGCACGACTTTCTAAGTTGGTCTCCGGCGACGTGGGACTCCTTTGTGCAACTTCGGCGAGCACCGTTTCACGCATCCTCGTAGTGCCTGTTTCTGGCACTTCTCCGGGTGCTACCTGCTTCAGTGAGGGCTCTTTGTCTTGCTCGACGTCCCCTCTCTCTGCAGGTCCAATTTGCGACCTCCTGATCCCTCCTGGGCCCCAGCAGCGTCCAAAAACGCCAAACGCACGATTTGCATGTAGCAAGGCTTGTTGGCATTCATCCGGCGGGAAAACACTTCTGCACGATTTTCCAAGGCGTGGGGGATCCATCCTCCAAAGGGGAAGTCTCTAGCCCTTGTCGTTCCTGCAGTATTCACAGTTCTTCAGCCTAGTAAGAGCTTCTTTGCACCAACCGCTGGCATTTCTTGGGCATCTGCCCATCTCCGAGTTGCTTGTGACTTTTGGACTTGGTCCCCTTGTTCCACAGGTACCCTCAGTTAGGAATCCATCGTTGTTGCATTGCTGATTTGTGTTTTCCTTGCATTTTCCCTCTAACACGACTATTTTGTCCTTAGGGGAACTTTAGTGCACTTTGCACTCACTTTTCAGGGTCTTGGGGAGGGTTATTTTGCTAACTCTCACTATTTTCTAATAGTCCCAGCGACCCTCTACAAGGTCACATAGGTTTGGGGTCCATTCGTGGTTCGCATTCCACTTTTGGAGTATATGGTTTGTGTTGCCCCTATCCCTATGTTTCCCCATTGCATCCTATTGTAACTATACATTGTTTGCACTGTTTTCTAAGACTATACTGCATATTTTTGCTATTTGTGTATATATATCTTGTGTATATTTCCTATCCTCTCACTGAGGGTACACTCTAAGATACTTTGGCATATTGTCATAAAAATAAAGTACCTTTATTTTTAGTATAACTGTGTATTGTGTTTTCTTATGATATTGTGCATATGACACTAAGTGGTACTGTAGTAGCTTCACACGTCTCCTAGTTCAGCCTAAGCTGCTCTGCTAAGCTACCATTATCTATCAGCCTAAGCTGCTAGACACCCTATACACTAATAAGGGATAACTGGGCCTGGTGCAAGGTGCAAGTACCCCTTGGTACTCACTACAAGCCAGTCCAGCCTCCTACACTTCTCGTTCCGATCTGGGGTACTTTCCTTCTTTTTGTCCTTTTTCTTAACCCACCTGCTTTCCCACTTATCTAGACATCTCCAGACCTGTGCGCTCTGCAATATCTCCTTAAGGTGCGTTTTCATCCCTGCCGATCTCATGTGTTCAAAATCTTTTGTCTCAAAGTCTAGCCTGTAACTTCTGCTCAAATGTTTGGTCTTACCTATGTCAATCTCGTTTCTGTCTGCAATTTCTTGTAGCTTCTTATGTATGCTGCTCACTTCTCTTGTAATCCTAGGGCACATGTACCTCAGCTCTTCTTCTGTTTACGATTCTAACCTGTTCAGACCCATTGTTCCCTCCACTAGTTCATGTGCCTCCATGCCCAATCTTATTTTATTCAGGTATTCTTCTCCCTTCCCACTGGATGTACTCTGTGGGGAGTTCAGACTGTTGAACCATTGTGTTAGCTGTTGCGCGTTCAGTCCCATCAGTGTAGCACTTACATCGACTGCTACTGAAGGTTGCTGTAATGTTTCAGTCTTTGAGGTTAACGGTATTAATAGTGGTGGACTTGACCTTACCACTTTCGACGGAGCACAAATTGGAATTGGACTAAATCCCGACAAAGACCCAGATCCATTTGGCAGTGTTGCTATCAGAGTTGTTTCTGGAGTGTTTTCTATGCATCTTCTCCCTGTCTCACTTTGTGTCATTACTCCTTGGTCGCATGCGTTGGGGTTTGCCTGTATATACAATGGTACTGGTGGACCCACAGTGATAGGCAGAGATATTGCATCTGGATTCTGTCTGTTCCCTGAATTCTGTGGCATGTTAATCCCCACATTATGGTTCATCATTGCTGGCACACCTAACTGGCCCTCTGTTACTCGGGTGTGCCTCGGCACTTCTTGTACCTGCTTTTGAGGCATCAAAAATTGTGTTTATTCGGCTTGAATCAATGTCGGTCTTCGGTAATTCTGTCCTCCCTGAGTCCCTAAGCCAGAAGTTGTTCCCAAGTTATGCTCATCACAGCAGTGTCTTTGAACCTGCGGCTGATAAGTATGGACAGGTTTCAATCTAGGTACGTCAGGATATATTCTCTGAACTTGTGGTATTTGTGGTGAAAAAGGCATATCGGGACCGCTCTGTCTTTGCGATATTCTCAGATTCGGTGTCACATTACCCTGGGTTGGTTCTGGAGGGGCAGTACTAATGCTTGAGCCTTTTTCGCTTTCCACATATGGTGGCGGGCGATCATTCAGAGTTTCCGCCCGCCGGCCCCGCGGGGATGTGGGCCACAAAATGGGAGGCGGCTCCAAATGGAGCTGGCGGTGTTGCGGCCGTGCGACGGGTGCAGTTACACCCGTCGCGCTTTTCACTCTCTGCAGAGCAGACAGTGAAAAGCCGCATGGGGCCCTTTCAGGGGGCCCCTGCACTGCCCATGCCAGTGGCATGGGCAGTGCAGGGGCCCCCAGGGGCCCCGCGACTCCCCGTACCACCAGCCTTTTCCTGGCGGTTCAAACCGCCAGAAAAAGGCTGGCAGTAGGGGGACTCGTAATCCCCTGGGCAGTGCTGCTAGCAGTGCTGCCCTGGCAGATTACTACCGCCGGGGCCATTGTGGCTGGAAACTGCCGGCCCCGGCGGTGCGACTGCAGCGCTTCCGCCGTGGTCGTAATGACCAGGGAAGCACCTCCAGCCTGTTGGCGGTGCTTCCATCATTTCAGCCCTGGCGGTCCTGTACCGCCAGGGTTGTAATGACCCCCTAAATCTGTTTTGTATTGGTTACATTTTACTACATTTCTTTCCTCACACTTATCATTACCTTAATCCATTTTTCCTTTCTCCTTTTCCATTCCCCAATTAATTTCTCCTTTCCATTCCTTTTTCCTCCTCCCCTTACTCTCTTTTCCCTGCATTTTCTTCTTTCTTTTTTATATAAAAGGCAAAATACTCTTTTTATTACATAAGTGTATCTCCTATCATTGTAATACTGTTTGATGTGTGAATTTCTTCACAAATGTTATCTCTTTCGGTATTGATATTTGGATCTTCAATAAAAATCATTTAACAAAAAAAAGCACCCTCTCGCTAATTCTGAGCGCTATGCTAACATTTAGCTGAAGCAGGAAATAGTAGGGCTATGAATCGAGTTTTTAAGGTGTATTGCCTAACATACTTTCTCAGCGAGAAACAGCTGTTTAGCTATTCGCTGTCACAACCCTTGCCCTGGAATGATATGCAATGTCAGGCTGAAGGAAACTTCTATGCACTGCTCTCAGAGCCCTGGAGCAAACCCAAATTGGGGCTGGATTGCAGCTAACAGGCATGACCTCTGACATTATAGTTCCATTGCGAAGCCTCTCCAAACTGCGGACAAATACAAAGAATTTTATAACACCTGATCATCAATTTGTGACTTATGCTTATGAGTTTGGTGACACTAAAATCCGAATAAAACAAAATAAGAATGGCAGTGAATGTGTCATTTCAATTTGCATGTTGACATTTTAGCCTCCCCGTAAGGGTCCATCTTAACATGGCAGCAATCACAATATAAACAATGAAAACATGTCAGCCTAGAAAGGAGGCAGACATTATGCTTGCCTAAAATGAGGCACTCTAATAGAATGAGATAGAGTTTTCAAGCCAGTGCAGAGAAACTAGAGGCAATTAAAACAAGCCCTGTCTCATTGTTAATGACACAGCCAAGCACTGGAGTAAGTCACACACCTAGCATGGCCACTCACAGCTACTCAGTGGCATACTAAGAATGGTCTGGTCTCTAATGCAAGACAAGAAAAATGTCCTTCGCACTTTACAGGTCAGTATTAAAAGAAGGCTATAACTGGGGTGCAGTGCGCCCCTGGCACCCTTGGGCACTGTTGTTACTACACCCATTGCACTAATGATATAATTTCCACTATGTATGGCTTTTAGTTCCTCATATGTATATATGTATGTATTTGATATTGTTATAGAATAAATTTGAGCCAAAAAGCAGCTGAATGCTGTACAGGGTCAAAGACATGCATAAAGTCAACAAGTGCCAGGAGATGTAGCTGCATTGTGAATGGTTATTGCATTGTGATATATTGTTCTTTAAAGGCAGTCTTCAACTCTTTCCTAAATTGGACCAGAATTGTGGAGGTCTTGTTGGATGCAGGGATGTTGTTCCTGGTCCTGGGTGCATAAATGTACACCACTCCACTGTACAATACTTTACTGCACTCTACATCACTCCACTACACATCCTTCCACTCTAGCCCCTCCACTCTATGTCATTCCAGTACACTCTCCTCTAATTTACTTCACTCTACGACACTCTACAGCACTCTACGTGACTCTGTGCCACTTCACTCTAGATCACTGTACTCCAGTCTATGACACTCCACGCAACTCCACTCTATGCTACTTCACAACACTCTGTGCCACTCTACGACACTCCACTCTATATCACTGCACTCCACTCTACAACACTCTATGCCACTCCACTCTGTGACACACCACTCTATTCTACAACACTTAATACTACTCTACAACACTCCACTCTATGACACTTCAATCTGTACCACTCTATGTCACTTTACTCCAATTTATACCACTCTACTGTATGTCACTCTACTCCACTTTACACTTTGTCACTCCACACTACACCACTTCACACCCACTCAACTCTTATCCACTCTACAACACTTGATTTCATTCTCCACTCCTTCACTCCACTTTATTTCACTCAACGCCCCTCCCCTCTACACTCCACCCCTCTGACACTACATCACTCCAGGACACTGTATGCCACTCTATGACACTTCACAGCAGTCCACTCTGTGGCACTGTGCTCCACTCCACAGCACTCCACTCTACCACACTCCACTCCTGCCACACTCTATGCAACTCCACTCTATGATATGCCACTCCACTCCACAACACCTTATGCCACTCTACAACCCTCCACTCTATGACACTTGAATCTGTGACACTCCATGACACTTTACTCTAATTTATGCCACTACACTCTATGACACTTTACTCCACTCTAGGCTTAGCCACTCCATTGTACACCACTCCACTCCCACTTAACTCTACTCCACTCTGCGACACTTTATTTCATTCTACGCCCCTCCACTCTACCCTCTTCTACTCTGACACTCTACATCACTCTATTATACTCTAATGCACTGTACCACACTCCACTCCACTCTAGGACACTCTACTCCAATCTACTACACTTCACTCTATGATGCTATACTCCACTCGGTGACACTCTATGCCACTTTAATCTATGTCACTCCACTCTATGCCACTCCACTCTAGGCCACTCTACTCTAGGCCACTCTATTTCACTCTATGCCACTGCACTCCATTCTAGGCCACTCTATGATAGGACACTCTATACCACTCTATGCCACTCCACTCTGCAACATTCCACTCTATGCCACTCTATGCCACTCCACTACTCTCCACTCTGAGACTCTACTCCACTCCACAACACCCACTCTATGCCACTCTATTCCACTCTGCGCCACCCCTCTCTATGCCACTTCACTCTCTGCTTCTCCACTCTATGCCACTCCATTTCTCACCACTGACCTCGTTCACTGACACTCCATGCCACTCTACTCTCCGACACTCTACTACACTCTGCGACACACCACTCTATGACACTCCAAGAGACTGCACTCTACACAACTCCACTCTATCCAGCTCCACTCTAGGGACACTACTCCACTCTGTGCCACGCCACTCTGTCACTCCAGTCTATGACACTTCACTCAACAACACTCTACTACACTCCACTCTACTACATTACACTCTACAACACTCTACTCAATGACACGCTACGCCACTTCCCTTTACCGTATTCTGCTCCACTCTATTCCACTCCATTCTGTCACTCCACTCTATGCCACTTCACTTTATGCCACCCTACTCTATGCCACTCTCATCCACTCTAATCCACTCTTTGCCACTCCAATCTACACCACTCCACTCAGTCCCACTCTAGTCTACTCTACAACACTCTACTCCACTTCAAAAACTCCCCTCTATGACACTCCACTCTAGGACACTCCAGGACACTCTATGCCACTTTACTCTATTTTATGTCACTCCACACTACTCCACTCCACTCTATGACACTTAACTTCACTCTACACTATGCCACTCCACTCCACCGCCCTCCACACTACACCAGTCCACTCCACTGTACGATGCTCTGCTCTGGCCCCCCTCTATGCCCTCCACTGTACGCCCTTCCACTCTGACATGCTACTTTACTCCACTCTCCTCCACCTCACTCTATTCTGCTCTACAACACTCCATTTTATGACACTTCATTTCATTCTATGTCCCTCCACTTTACGCGCCTCCCCTCTACTCCAGTCTAATACACTCTACAACACTCTGCCCCACTCCACACCCCCTTCACTCTATGCCCCTCCACTCTACACCTCTCCACTCTACGCCCCTCCATGACACTCCAGTCAATGACACTCTATGCCACTCTTCGCCACTCTACTCTACTCTTCACCACTCTGCTCCACTCCTCGCCACTTTATGCTATTCTCCTCTATACTGCTCTCCTCTGTGCTACCAACACTGAGCCATGCTGAGCAGCAGTCACACTGGTGAACAACGTGGCTAAAACACATTGCACAGGCGAGACCTGTAGGTTTTGCCATCGCTTGCTTTTCTGGTGTCTGTCCTCCATTTCTTCCATATTCTTTCCCCATCAAAAGCTCATTTTGTATTCAACTTTGCTCTTTCTCGCTGTCTTATCTATTTATGTTGTCCCTTTCTCTCTCTGCATTAAATATTGCTTTAATTTCTCCTTGCATTCCATATTTCTTCCTCCTTCTTGCCTCCTGTGTTTCTTTGCATACTTTTCATTCTTCCAGTCTTTTTCTTTCTCGTTTTCCTTCTTACTAATTCTGTGTGAACCATGCAAAATCCCCCCTAACCCCAACTTCCAACTAAGAGTAAACAGAAATGCAGGACCTGCTAGAGCACTGGTATAAATATACTGAGTGGAGCCGTTAAACTACTATACATAGTTAAATAGACCACTTGCATGCACCTGCAGATCCTAGGGAGAGTTCTAAGTTTTCACTATATAGGTGAACTACTGGGTTGCAGAGAGGGAGAACTTCCCAGCATTGGTGACATTTTCAGCCAACCACGACAAACAGGAACTTAAGTACAGGAAGACAAAGTAAGGCAATTCTAGATTAGCGCACATACCTCCTCTATTGTGCTGCTTTTCTATTCCAAAGTCCCAGAACATGTCTAAGGAGAGAGGCGAGAGACCCCACAGCTGCTCCTTAGAATTAGAGGTCATTAGGGAGGGTGTTCTCCCTCTCTTGTGATACATCCGTATGAAACTGCAACCGTTCGGTGGGTTTCGCCATTAAAAAAGTTACCATAAAATCCCCCTTGAGCTCTATAGTTTATTCTGTTGAGCCTTAGGTGTGCATGAAATATTACCTAGCAGCTCGGATGATTTGTGATGGCAACTAGCATACAAAACCACAGACTGCAAAAATATATTTGGCTAAATTATAAACTTCAACACATAGGCAACCAATAACTCAACTTAAGGTTTAGCACTTCCAACCAGTACCTAATGCCACTGTCAAACATGCGCCCCAAGCATGTTAGAACTGGAGTAAAAAAGTAAATTCAACTAGTCCTACATATGTGTTAAGTACGTTTGGCTAGTTAAAGGAGGTAAAATGAGGTCGATATTTTTGGGAAATATATATTTTTAACGTCAGCGTTTGGGAGGTGTACAGTTTGCAACCAATACAGTAACATGGACCCGCTGGTACACTGTACAGTGGGCCACCTGGCACAACAAAGGCTTCCTTTGTTCAGCCTTCTGCTCCTTGTTTGGTCACTGTATCTGTAACCTCTCCTCCAGGCAGTTGTCATTTTAAATTCTCTTCATGGCACGTTCATAATTTTGAAGGACGTAGGACCCGCGAGAGTGGCAGAAGTTAACAGTGATGGGTAGCATTTCACTGCAGTGACCCCTCGCGACCTTGAGAGGTACCATGAATGCGAAGCTCATGACTTCTGTACATACTGTCAGTCCCAGCATGTTGCAGCAGGAAAGAAGAATATGTAATCTTGGTCGAAAACGGTTCCCCTGTCAGTGTAATCAGCTGGGTAAACATTTGACTTCCTCTCAAAGGGCAGCAATGCATGTATTCCACCAGAACAAAGTGGCTAATGCGTATGTTTTCAGTATTGTACAATCCAGAAGAAAATCAACATGTTAATCCATGCACCCTCATTAATTGGCTTTCCAATATTTAATTATAACTAGTTACAAATATAGGCCCGATGTATGAAGGCAGTCATCATTTTTGTAACTAGTACGACTATGTCGCATCCGAAGTTATTTATTCCTGATCGTGGTATTTACTAACCCTTGCTTGTCGGAAATAACAGGCATAATATAGGGCATTTCTCAAAATAGCTCATTAACGACTGCCTCACAACCTTTTGCTTTTATTCCATTTGGTCAGTTTGGGTTTAAGAAATAAGGCACATCTTAAACTTAACTTCAGAAACCTGTCTTTTCTCACTTGAAACTAGCTTTCCGCACGCCCCGTTTTTTCTGAATCCTTCCTCTGTGAAAACGGCGGTAACTGGTGCTCATGCCACTTTCAGCAGTGCTTTAGATCAGGATTTTTCTGTAAAGTACGGGAAAGCGAAGTTGGAAATGTTAATGAACATCCTCCAAGTTACCCCGGAATCAAGTTTTCTCACATGTGTTTGGGGATTTGTTCGTGCTGTCTTGTAACAGTGTACTATGAGCGCTCACCAATGTAAATTTTACCAAAAGTTCTGAACTTGTGAGTTATGAACACATGCATAAGTGATGTGCTCTTTTGTGATATACACATTTTAGGTCTTGCCTATGAGGCATTGTTTTGAAGTTTATATTTTTTTGCACTAATAGCATATAATATGCAATTTTACACATGCTCCTACATAAATAGCCTGAATTAATACAGTTGCAATTGAAATAGATTTCATACCATGTACAGAAGTGAAGTTATGTTTTAGTTAGACCTCGTGTCTGTATAAATCTCCATTTTGAACAAGATGCAGGCCATCTCTATCACCCACTCCTGATTCCCCCTGCCCACATCCCCACCCCCATCCCGTCTTCACAGAGCACTCAGTAAACTGATTAAATAATGGTTTATTTACACGGCAGTAGTTGCCTTGCTAGTGTTGAACTTGCTATGGTTCCAATGTAAGATTGCAGCACTTATCCATCTCATTCTGTTTCTTCACTGCGTTCATTCACTGGTACAAAGTGTTGGAGCCTGATTTAGAGTGTGGTGAATGGGGTTGCTCCGTCACAAAAGTGACGGATATCCCATCTGCTGTCTTACGATTCCATTATATCCTGTGGACATCGTAATACGGCAGGCAGGATATCCGTCACGCTTGTGACAGAGTAACCCGTCCTCCAAACCCTAAATCAGGCCCTTACTGTCTAAATGTTTCATATTTGTTTTAACATTTCCCAATGATATTAGCACACAGAGTGTTGCAAATGTTTTTTTGAATTGGAGTGGTGCCTACGTGTTAAGGTAATGACATTTATTATTCTTGTTTCTGATTTGCTAAAGAAATTATACTTTTACTCACATTAGGATGATTCTGTAGTTTTTCTAATTTACTATGCAAAAATTGAGTTAAAAAAATTACTTGATTTTGGAAGTGAGCCAGAGCTTTTCTAGAGCTTTCCTATGCTGCTAGATTTTCCTATGATTTTATTGGTCATTGAGAATTAGAATAATTTCTGATCTTGTTACATACTCTGTATATCTTTGCATTTAGGAGCCTTCACAGCATTGGCTCCAAACCTCTTTATAATTTTATGTATTAAAACCCTTTAACGTTCCATTGATCTAGAACTCAAATATTGAATGGACCCCGTTGCTTATTGAGCTGCGTTTACCTTGCTAATTGATGTTTGGGGAGGTGTTTTAATGCAAGGATACACTGCTTCATGAAATTGAGGTTTAACACCGTGTCTGATCCAGTGGGAGAACTGATTAAGGTACATTTTGGTATGTCCAAATTTTGACATAGGGTTTTTATTCCACTCTTATCAGACAGCACAAGCTGTCTGGTTGTGAAACATCTTTCGCAAGCTTACCAAACACTTACAGTGAGCTTTCAGTGTTAAGTGTTAGTATTTTTTTTTTTTAGATTCAGAGTTTTGGGTGTTTTAGCGAACCCCCTTGGTTCTTTGAACTGCACTGACCCATATTTATCAAGGTTTTGCGTCGCCCTTGTCCACTCAAGAGGGCGCAAGGTTGATGCAAAACCTAAGTGAGATTTAGCAAGTCACGCAAAGCCAACTTGTGTGGCCTTGCATGGTTTGATAAATCTAGAGTAAAGGAAGGCAGTGCAAATCGCTGCCTTGCATTACTCTGTAGCAGGGAGGCGTTCCATGGGTGGAGCGTGGATGTTACCACACATCCACCCATGGATTTTGGCACATTCCTACATTTACTATTAGTGGTAGACCTGGGAATGCATCAAAAAGCTACACCTCCCCAAGTGAGGCATAACAGTGAGAAATATCTTAATTTCTCCTTGTTTTTTCCTAACTCTCATGATTGTTTTTGTGCAGGAAGGAACACATTTGTGCACAAAAATAATCCTGCCTACAACGCCCTTACTACATGATGCAAGGGTGCCTGAGTTGGCATTAGGCATCCGAAAGTGTACCAGCACTAGGAAAAGACAGAAAAGCGCTGTATAATGGTAAATGTAGCACATTCCTCCCCTTTCCTTGCTGTGTTGTGCTGCATGATAAAATGATGTCTGCCCCTGCATTATTTAGAACCTGTTGCATTCAATTAGAGTGCATCTGCTCTCACTTACCTGAGTATGTGATTGTTCAATGAATCACATTGCATTGCTTTTTTCTTGTCAAGATTTGTCTGTTATTTCCTTTAAGTGGCACAGTAGCTACCACCCAGTACTGGTGCTAAGATCAGCATCATTATGGATGCCACTTGCCCTACACTCAGCCTGGTTGCAATTGCTGATGTTGGAATCCAGATCCTTACCTTTTATTGCCTAAATTCCCAGTACATATTTTACTTTGATCTAAGTGTTTTTCTACTTTGTCTTTCTCGGGTTACTCTCCCAATCCAAGAAGACTACAAGGAAATTCCATGACAAACGTCATGATTAGCTATGTATGGTAGACTCGAACTGAGACCCAGTATGTTACATTGGTGTTAGTATGCTTCTTACTCTAAACCAGCCTGAGTTGCTTATTCATCCAGGCTTCCTTTTCTCCTGCTTGCTAGTTTGCCTGCCCTCACACATTTTCTTTTCTCTGGCATCAGATTGTTTCCTCTGAGAACTGTATTTTTTGCAGTCTGCCCTTCCTGGACTGTGTTGAGACTAATCTTTTGATCACACTGTATTCTGAGCAATCATCTAGAAGCCGTATGCCCTACCTAGGAGAACGAGAAGACTTTCTGCACATCAGTACAGATCACTGATGTCTGACAGCCAATTACTCACCAGTGGTTGGCTTTATTGCACTTTTCTTTGCTTGCTTCCTATTTGATGGCTTTCCTTAAGCCATTTTGTGCATCCTGTGTTTGCACCTTTCTGGAGCATATCCTTCTTGCCATCCTTTTGATTGATTGACTTGCATCCTTCCATTGCTCACTTTTAGAAAACTACTTTTGTCTTTTTAGTAAAGCATTCATGAAACTTCATGTGTTTCCCATGTGTTTCTCTCGTGTTCAAATGCATATCCACCCTTGCAAAACATGCCTTCACATTCCACGTTGCTCTCTTGCTTGTGGGTTTTCCTCTGAAGACCCCCCACTCCTGGGTGCTCCATGCTACTTTCTCCGCTGTATGCTTCTGCCCATGCAAAACACCCTCCAAACCCCTCCCTCTCTGTTGCTGTCACCCTCATGTGCTTCTACCCTCACAAAACCCCCACCAATTCTGTGTTGTTTTCTCCTTTGTTTGCTTCTTTCCCTTGCAAACCTCCTTTGCCCCCGCACTGTGTGTTGCTCCCCCCCTTTGCTTCTCCCACTTGAAAACCTTCCCTTTCCACCAGGCTCTGTCTTGCTTTCTCTTTCGTGTGCTTTACCCGTGAAAAACACCTCCTCTCCCCTGGGCTCCATGTTGCTTTCGCAGTTGTGTGCTAACCCCACTGCAAAACACCCCATCCCTGTGCCCCATGCTGCTTTCCCCCCATCTGGTTCCTTTATGTTGCTCTCTTACTGGCTCCAAAGCATTGCCAACAAAAATGATTCTTGCCGATGTTGCACAGCATCAGTGTCAAATCCAATAGCTCAATAGGTCGAGACCTTTTGCCTTTGAAAATGCTTTCTTTAAAAAGATGCAAATAGTGTTTGTATATGGTAAACTTAAAACTGGCTAAAGCCATGGAGAATTCTCTAATAAAGCAGGCCATAAGCCTACATGCAAAATTATTTAGCTTCCTGAAAACATTTAGCTTCCTAGCCGCACTAGTCATGTTAATTTGTCATTTACAATCGTTGAATTTTAAGTTGAGGTGAGTTTGATTTAATTGCCTGACTGATTCAAATGACTAATGCTTCAAAATGTTTGCCCTGGGAACCTGCTGAGAAGACATAGGCCTGACTGCACAGTTGTATTCACATTTCATTTTTTAAAACCTATGGAATTACTCTGTGGGGTACTGTTTTTTTTAGATGTATTCTGTCAAAGGCCCTGGGCAAATAGAACAGGATTAAAGTAAGACAGCCCTTACCTCGAGTCGTGAAGAAAGTGGACAACCCTCTAGGATCAAAAACACAGTATTGTGTCTTTGCTTTGTTTAAGTACTATGGAGATTTGCAGGAAATTTCAAAGGACCATTATGAATTTCACTACACCTGAAAGCTGATAGAGAAATATTTTATTTGAGCACAGTGTGGATCATGCAACTGCCCTAGAAAGCCAAGAAGAAGTGTTGTTTTGCTAGCCTACTTGGGATAGACTGCACATATCACTTAGAATTACTATAGGCCTCATTAAGAGGGTGGCGGTCAGAAGACCGTCAGCCTTGCAGTGGTGGTCAGATCAATGTGGCTGTGGTGATCCCACCGCCACATTACGAGTTTGGTGGGTGGACTAGCCTAAAGACTGCAGTCCCCGCCAGGATTAAAGATCCGATGGGCTGACGGCGGTTCTGGTTGTAATCAGCCAGGGCTGCCTTGAACTCGACACCGCCCTGCTGATTACAACCTTGTTCTCTACCAGCCTTTTCATGGAGGTTTCCCCAACATGAAAAGGGTGGCAAAGAACAAGTGTGCGTTGGGACCACCAAACTCTTAATGAGCCCCTTTGTTTGAACATATAAAAAAACATAAACAAGTCAAGATAAATGCTATTTGGAGTATGTGTTGAGTCATTACAGGTGAATGCGTAGGGTGGTTGGCTAATCCATCAGCTTCTGTGTGACTTTGGGCCTGATTTAGATGTTGGCAGTAATGGTCCTTCTCTTGACTTTTGTACTGAAAACCCGTCCGCCGCAGTGATGGTCCACCTGCCGTATTTTGATGTTGGTAGTCCCATAGCCGAAAAGCCCACATTCAAACCGCTATCTCCCCCAAGAAACAGTGCCCGGGTCAACGGCGGGAGAGGGAAAAGTGGATTAGGGTGGGAACCCAGTCACCCTTACCGCCATGCAGATTTGGATGTGCTTTATCGCCAAGAAAAAAGTGGCAACCTGACCTCCACTTCTGAGTTGGCGGATTGGGGGAAAAAGAGGTGCAAACTCACCTTCGTTCCTGATTCCATTCCTGATTTCCATTGGACACGACTGGACAACACCTGCTGTCACTGCTGCCACCAAACCACAGTGAAAACACAACCCCCTGTCGCACACTGTCCCTGCAGGAACATCGCATTGCCAGGGTACGTTGGGAGGGCACTGCACAGGAGGTTGGGGTCACTGTAGACATGTACATGTCACAGTATTTTTTTTATCACTCTGACATGCATATGTCAGGTAAACAATTGTGTCACACATGGCTGGGGACACTGTGGTACAACACGCATATCGCGCACATACACAAATTTCACCATGGTGTCAGTATTCATTGCCAAATGAAAGCTGGCACCAAAATGATGGTACATTTGAAGGTGTCCATGTGTGCGCAGTGCAATAAGACCTCTCCTGATAGGTTTGTGCCATCTGTTGTGTATGTGAGTCAGTACATGTGTGTGTGTGTGTATGTGTGTGTATGGATTGGTTGTTTGAAGTAGAAGGAGCTGGAGTGGGTGGTGTGGTTGTATCTGTATGTGTGTCACTTGCGTGTGGGATCGATGTTGTTGTGTCTGTTGTGCTGCCGTGTGACACATTCAGGTAAGTGCTGTTGTGTGGTAGATGTTGGCATGATGTGTGTAGTTGTGCTTGTGTGTAAGTTTGGTTGTGTAGATGGGTGTGTAGTTGTGTTGGTTGTTGTGGTTGTGTCATGTGTGAATGTAGTGTCAATGGTGTTTGTATGTTGTGGCATTGATGCATGTCAATGTTTATTTTCGGCATGTACAGGTTGTGTTGCGTTGGAATGGCAATGAGTTATTGTTTGAATCTGGTGTATTGTGTGGTTCAGGTGTACACGTATGGCTAAGGGACAGTGTGTCTGTGTGTGTGTCACTTGACTCTATTTTATTGCCCCTGCCATTGTACAAAGTCCATTGGGTCCCGCCACCTTCTCCCTCCATTAGCAATCTGACACCTGTCCACCTCTTGCAGAGCTGTAACACCTAAATACGGCGGACGGACCACCATTGACTCAACAGTCTCTTCGGGTCAGCTGCCGATGCAGCCTGGCGATAATACAGCAAGATCTAATTCAGGCCCTTTGACCTCTAACAAACTTATATTGTTTGAAGAGCAAGCAGGAGAGCATTTAGGGTGTGACAACCCTCAAATAAGTGAACTCTTGGCATGGTAGTTGGGATTGGGGGCCCTGAGTCAGGTCTGGTGCTCTTTGTTGGATTTTCTCATCCTGTGCCAAGAATAAAAGACAAAACAGTGACCTTTGATGTAAAACAGGAAGACATATACATTTGCTGGTTGAATTTCAAAATGTGAAACCATTGAACCAGGAATCAATATTGGCATCCCTGCTTGTCCAAACTGTGTAATCCTAGGCAAACATTTTATTTCACATATCCTCCTTTATCTTTATTATAATCACATATGAAAGCATTTTTTTATATTTCAGTTCAGGATGAGCACTGTATAAGCATCTATCATGTTTTATTCAATAGACTATAATGTTGCTCCATCTATAATAAGAATAGAGGACACGTTTAGGGTGGACATGACTACTGACTTGCCTCTTAGTTTACTAAAGGCATTGTCATTGAGAGGTAGACCATTAATGTTTATAAGTTCATGTTTAAAAATTAGGGGGGTCATTCTGACCCTGGCGGCCGATGGCCGCCAGGGCCACCGACCACGGGAGCACCGCCAACAGGCTGGCGGTGCTCCCACGAGCATTCTGACCGCGGCGGTTCAGCCGCGGTCAGAAGCAGAAAGTCGGCGGTCTCCCGCCGACTTCCCGCTGCTCGGGGGAATCCTCCATGGCGGCGGAGCGCGCTCCGCCGCCATGGGGATTCTGACACCCCTACCGCCATCCTGTCCCTGTTCCCATGGGCACTGCAGGGGCCCCCGTAAGAGGGCCCCACTGTGTATTTCAGTGTCTGCAATGCAGACACTGAAATACGCGACGGGTGCAAACTGCACCCGTCGCACCCCTGCAACTACGCCGGCTCAATTCTGAGCCGGCGTCCTCGTTGCAGGGGCATTTCCTCTGGGCCGGCGGGCGCTCTTTTGGAGAGCGCCCGCCGGCCCAGAGGAAATGTTTGAATGGCCGCCGCGGTCTTTTGACCGCGGTGCGGTCATTTGGCGGCGGTACCTTGGCGGACGGCCTCCGCCGTCCGCCAAGGTTAAAATCACCCCCTAGGTCTTTTAAAAAATGTCAATGATACAATAGGAGGTACTAAGTTGAAATGGTTCCACATGGTAAAGACATACACTTTTTGGAATTTTGAAGAGACTGTATCATATTTTTATGCTGTGTGTTGTATGATTTACATGCCAAATGTTTTCGTGGCTTGGCTAGTACTTGGAGTCTTAGAGCCAAGCCTGCCCATTGGCTTGACAGTGGCACAGCCCACCCTATTAATCTGTGGGCACACCCACCTCTATTTCCAACTTGGGCTTCATACATGGGGCCATCATTTACTTGATAAAATTATTTGTACAAGGTGAGGACTGGAAACATGGAGCCCTGCCTATATGCTATGGTATAATAGTTGCACTTAATACAGCAAGATGAATCACCCCCCAAGGCGGTATCTCAGTGCTGAAGCTCAAACCAGGTAAGGTGAAAAGAAAAGAAACAAGAATTAGAATAGCCAAGTTTTAAAAGTTTTTTGAAGTAGGCAATTTCAGAATAGTGGCAGATGTGGTTGGGGTAACGGAGACCAAGATAAAATAAAGAATGGCTGCCGTATTTGACTGGACGAATACAGCTGATCTTTGGATTTCAAATTTCTTGTACAATGATAATGGTGAAGTTTGTTATGGAAGTAAGCAGTACCTTTTAATGAGAGTGATCGATAAGCATAGAAGCTTAAAAAATATGCACTTGCTGATTGGGAGCCAATGAAGAGCTCTGAGAGTGGGCTCTGAGGGTGTGCAGGGAGGAAGTTTACAAACAAGGCATGCTTCAGTATTCTGAACTGCCTTAAGTTTGGATAGTGTGCACCAATTTGACAACTCTTCTATCAAGCCTCCTTGTGGCAGAAACAAGAAAAGCACATGCAGCAATAATGCATTTCCATTAAGGGATTCCAGGACAGTGACTCCAGGCTGTTGAATTGTACCTAACTGTAGTCATACATACGTTCCCAGGGAGACCTACCAAGCCCAGGTGGGACAGGAAGGGGTGTGACACCCTTGAAATGCATTCTTGGCTTGGGAACTGATTTGGGGCCCCTGAGTAGTGTTTGGTACGCCTGTATCCATTTTCCTCATTGTTCTCATTTCACTAGGAGTTTTTAACTTGTTCATTTTTTGGATCAGACACTAAAATGTATATAGTGACTGGCTTATCCAAAAAATAGTAAATCTGCACCCATAGAAGTAATCCTTGAAATGGTGAAAATTTACTATTTTATTTGAATTCACACGCATTGGCAGTAATACGCTTGGAAAACTGTGCCAGCCCTAGGTTAGGCATACTTCTGGCAATCAAACAACCAAAGGTGATGGCACGAATGCTTGTAAAGAGAATGACCAGTAGCAACTGACTGGGGTAGCATTCCAACTCATCGTTTTTCACCCACTCTGCTAGTCTGGACAGAGTCCCACCTAACGCAAATTAGAACTGACCTTGTTCCTCATGAAAACAGTCCATCCCAGACCTTGGTCATCTCAACCCTCCTGTCTGAAGACCACTGCTTTTTTATTTTGGAAATTTGAGATTTATGCCACCCCCAGCTACACTTACTAAGCAACGTCCTGAGAACAACAAGAGTCCCACTTGGTATAATTCAAAACAGTAAGAATTTGCCCAGTTTGCAAATAAAGGTAATTCCTATATAGTGTCAGAAGTTCAATTTATAAATATTTCTAGGGATACCATAATTTACATGATTATTTATTTACACATATATACTACTAACAGACAGAAAATATGTAATAAATAAACAAACAGAAGAGGTCTACAAACAAGTATGGTGCTCTGTGAGTTATCACAAGGTGCAAGTGAAGTAAATAACACTCAGCTTGGTAATGTGATCAAAAGTAATATGGTGTTAGACAAAGAAAGGCCAAAATCAATACACAAAGTATTAGCAAGGAACATGTATACAGTAATGAGCCTAAAAAAAGTTCAGAGCTCCTTGAAGGCCAGACTAGTTCTCAAGAGTCTTGACGCCATGTGAAGTCAATGACATTTTGATCCAAACAAGGTTCCAGGGTCATCGTCAGAATAGGAAGGAAGTTCAGAGCACAATGTAGATCCTAACTTCCAGCATGGACACAACATGTGACTTACAGAGCCTTTGAAAAGGAGTATATCCTCTGCAGGGTATATATGTACACAAACAATAATGAATGAAATGTATCAATAAAGCCCACAATGGACAATTAACTTAGTAATTATAAGAAGGAAGACTGCAAATCCTGATCCAGGTACACGAGCAGTTGAAGAAGAGAGGAGGTTAGTTCTGTATGAAATTCTCTAAGGAGCGCAAAAAAATATTTGGCATTCCATTCTGGTGGCTACTGCAGAAATGTGGGAAATACGTGGTGCTCACTTGACAAGAACTCTTGTAACCAAGCAGTTCTTTACAATTGTACTTCATGTACCTTGTTCCACCCATCTTTTCTAACTATACCCAAATTCCAAGCAGATGTAGTTTTTGAGCTTGATTATATGCACTCTGGCCTATTATGGTTGAGGACAATTTTTGAGCAGCATGTATTCCATGATCGATCACTGTTCTCTGTAACCCATGCACAAAATCAAACATTAGCCTGTGAAACATCATGGCTATCATTATGATCAGAAGCTGAGAAAAACTTTCTGAGGAGTTAGCAAAGGATGATGCCTGCCCATGTAGTCAGTTCATGAACAAGACCACCCCCAGTCACCAGAAATGGCCTGTCCTGCGCACAATAAAACTATAAAATATATAAAATATATACACTGTCATGCCATCACTTCCAATTCACTTGATTTAATCCAAGGTGGGGTATTCAAGTTGATCACAAAGACTGGGGGCCTGATTCCAACTTTGGAGGAGGTGTTAATCCGTCCCAAAAGTGACAGTAAAGTGACGGATATACCACCAGCCGTATTACGAGTTCCATAGGATATAATGGACTTGTAATACGGCTGGTGGTATATCCGTCACTTTACCGTCACTTTTGGGACGGATTAACACCTCCTCCAAAGTTGGAATCAGGCCCTGAGTGTGTTGTAAATTTGAAAAGGCAACCTTCTGCAAAATGCCCCACTGGAAATTCACACTACAGCCAATCTTATTTTGTGGCCAGTGGCCAATTGTGTAGGCAACCATTTGTTTTCATTTGACAGTATCAGCATGTCTGAAAATGAAAATACAGTTTGGGGCTTCTGTGTTCCATACTACCTCTGCTCCTTCTTGATATCACCAACTACATAACACCCCTGAAAAAAACCAAAAACAAATATTGAGTGCTGCTTATCCTGCCATATCTCCAGACCTGTGCTTTATGCACGAACTACTAGGGTGACCAGAGGACTCCATGTCATCAAGACACAACTTTTCCAGCTCTAGGTCACAGTATTATGGAAGTTAAAGTCTCGGTTCATTGTAATTGAGTCATTTGGATCAACACACCTGATAACAAAGATAAGTAACAGCCAAGTCTTGGAGTGGAGAAGTGGGATTTCTTTGACATAAAGCCATCTAGTCCCTCTACCAGCTACATACATTTCACATGAAAGACTGCTGGAAAAAAAGTTGGTGCGACCCCACCAGTCCCAGCTATATTACCCCATCATCATGTGGCCAACAGCAGATAATGACCAAAGCATACAAAACACAGTAGGAGTATAGCTCCCCCTTATAGCACACATCTCATAATCCTCACAATATACATTAACATAAGAGAAAACGTTTACTTTACTTCCACTCTGGAAGGGATGTCAAATTTGAACAACAGTAAGTAAAAGTGGTATAATATATGGAAACAGAGATTTCCAGTCTTTATGATCCTTTTGTACTCAAGTAAAACTATATGCTTTACAAAACATTATTCTTTAAAAAAAATATCTTGTGATATGATGCTGATAAGTATTAAACCCACATTCCAATCTCTAACCCTACATGTACAACTGCGGAAAATCACCACACCATGCTTTTGAATGTTTCACCATCATGCATCCCATCTATGGATATCAATATCTCCAGAATTTGGCTTAGGAGCTGTCATTTGCAGATGGCACTTTTTGTTTAACTAAATGTGGCTTAGACTTAGGGGTGGAAAAAATATTGTGAGCTCAGCTGATTGTCCTTTGAAATGCTCACATTGCCTCACAATCTCTGTATTCTAAACCCTGTTAAAATCTTTCCTCACATGTTAGGTAACTGTAGGTCAGTGTGGAATTGTGTGAAACTAGCCATGTACTAATAAGTTGATTCACAAAATTCTGAATTGCAGTGAGCCGCAATCCATTTATGATTATGTTGCAATGAGCAGATTCTTCACTACTTTCCTAAAATACAACAGATTTTGCACCTTATGCAGGGGTAGCAAAAGGTCACTCCATAGTTGGGCAATAGCTACCAAAAATGCTTTGCCTCCCATCCAAACACATTGGAATCAAGGTACTTGAAGAAGACAGGCATCAGATGATTGCAGGAAGTGACCTGGAACATAGTGTGAAAACGTATTTGTAAGATAGGTGGGATCCAGCAGACTGTATGCATGGTGGACATGGCAGAGTGGCTTAAAGGTGATCCTCTTTTCCACTGGAAGCCATTGCAGGGCATCCAGTGCCACTGATGGGAGAACCTATGCAAGTTTGGTTGCCACATTTTCTTTGTAGTGCAGTTTCTTCAATACTTTTGTTGGGGCACCCAAAACAGAGAATAGTCCAGGTGGCTCAAAATAGTTGCATGGACTACTATCCTGCAAGCAGCCGTAGGAAAAAAACACGATTTTCGTCATCACCTTTAACAGCGGGCAACAAGAAGATGAAAAATTATTGGTTTGTCTAACCAATTACATGTTAGTGTCCAAAAAGAACCTAAAGTTTCTCACAACTTTAAAAGGTTCTAGGGGCCTAAGCCAACCTGGGGGCCAGAAGGTTGAGGGACGGGATAACATAGGGGAACTGAAGTAACTTTATTTTGTCAGAGTTAATCTTTCATACATTCATACCCAGCCAGGAAGTGATCGCCTTCATACAATGATGAAAAGAATCATACAAAACCAACCCTGAGGTCTTCATCAAGATGATCATCTTAGTATCGCCGCCATGATTTATATAGCGTAGTCCCAAAGATCTTATAAGTGTCGACAAAAGTTGGATGTAGATGTTAAACAAAATAGGACTAAGTGCTGGCCCCGGAGGGACTCCTTACAGTATGATTTCATATTTCGTCCAATAAGGGCAAAGAAACACAGTCTGACACTGACCCGTTAAGTGAGATTTACACCAGAGTAAAGCCCACTCTTTAAGGCCAATCTGGAGAGAAGGATCAAATGTGATACTGTGTCAAAAGCAGCAGACAAATCCAGTAGCACTAAGTCAATTGGTTTGCCGTATCTGCTTCCGGATGTAAATCATCCAGAAAAGACATCAATCTGTTTCAGTTCTATGCTCGGTCCAAGCATTGACTTTACAAAGTTGAAGCTATCATTCTATTCCAAAAAATCATACAGCTTAATCACGTACTTCTCCTGGATCATCACCACTAAAGGGAGCTGTGCGATTGGTCTAAAGTTGGATAGCACTCTATGGTTCTCATCCACCTTTTTTAATAAAGGAACAATAAGTGTTTTTTTCCACTCTAGTGCCAAAGAGCTGTTACATACCTTCAACAGAACGAACTGCAGATCAGCTTTTGCAGATTTCTACACTATGGGAAGTAGCGGGTCCAATTGCGATCCCGACCTAATGGATTTAACAATAGAGATGAATTGTAATAGGTCAAGCGGGCAGACAAGAGGCCTTAACTATATAGCTTGTCAATATGATCACTGTTTCTGGGCATAGAAGATCCTCATACTAAGTATCAAAGGCAAGCCTATTGGTCTCCTGCGCTGGGGCTTAACCAATGTGCTCAACTTTTGCCCTCTCTGCGAAGCCTGTGATTCCAATTCCTGACATGTTATCAATATTTCCCTCTAAAAACTGGAGAGACTGATGGAATGGGATTTAAGCCATATTGCAGCCAACAGATGTCTCTTCAAGGGGTTTCCTCTCTTTGGCACCTGCAGTGAATGACTGGCTTTGAGCTTCAGTCACTGTTGGACCTCTTCAGTGCCTTTCCGACCAGTAAGTGATTTAGTACCCTGCAATTCATGGATATTTATGAGCCATGATTCACAGGGTATAGCAGAAAAGCTACTACAAAGCAGGCTTTTTCCTGTGTCCTAATGGCATACACAGCATAAAAGAGAAAATCCTTATTATTAAAAGCATCCATTGTCACTAGCAGTGACCTAAAATTTAGCCTGCCCTGAAAGTAATGCAATGAGCATGTTGAAAAAGAACATAAGGCTACCAACGTAGCAACTAAGCACACATTTAGACTACGTAGCTCCTCACTGTACTGCCATTTGATGACACGCCTTCTCAAGAGCTTGTTTTCTCAATTCTTCCTCATGTTATTATTAGGGGTGGACTGCAAACTGTGAGCTGTGCTTGGCAGTGGGATGCCCCATTGTGGATCAGACAGTTATTGCAGACCACTTCTGCACTTCACATCATTGCCTCGACCATTGGTCAGCTGTGCTTTCAGTCAGCCCAGCTAAACCATTGACAGTGAAATGTCGGTCACGTCATTTCCATCTTCAAGCTCACAGTAAGTCAAATCAAGTTTTTATTTCATAATTTAGAGCTCCAAAGAGGTCCACATAAAAAGAGAAGCATACAAAAAGGACAAACACATGCTAGAAACCATAAAGGAGAGAAAGCAGTATCATTATTCATCCACTTTGGTGCAAACATGGAACAAGGAAGCACATTTCCTACTGGGAATTTCAATACAGGTTTAAAAAAACATTTTAGAAAGTTCAAATTTTGAATACAGACCACCTCACGTCGACACAGCAGCAGCACAGAGCAGACAAATAAAACATGTTTCAAGTCCTGAATGCCATTTCGACAACGATTACAAACATTCGATGATCCATGCCATATAGAAGTTAAAATATATTTACTGGAAGAATAATCGCATTAGGGTCCAGAAACATCTGACTCCATTGGGCACATTCCATGTCAGATATGGTTGGGCTCTTATCATAGTTATGGGATCCCTTATTACTTGAAAGTGCCTTTTTTTTGCTACATGCTCTACTGTTCAAGTGAATGCTTAGATTGCGCGATGCTCAAGAAAGAACTTTAGTTTGATTAACGATAGGGCAGATACCAAGTTTTGATCCATCTCAAATTGGTCTAGTGCAAATTTTAAGTTTCTAAAAAGCAAAGAGTTGTCTTTTTTCAATTAAAATATTTCTTTACTTATAAAAAAATATCTTGGAGAGATTCCAATCACTTCTCAAAAGGCTTGAGGTCCACCGGATCAGTCCTGCCAAGCCTTGTGCAAAAGAGCTTTTGATTCTAAACTCCAATCTTGAGGTGGCAGTCACTGCTAAGGTGTTACAGGATGCTAATCTCCTTAATATTTGCCCTTCTATCTTATCTAAAAAAAATACAACTTGCCACATCAGTTAGTTCCACTGCAAACAGTAGGGTGGATGGGATTTTAGATGGATACCCAGATAAAAGATAGGCAAAATGTCCTCTTCCCACAGCATTATAAAATGTACCTAGCCCCTGCAATCTAGTCAGCTTATTTGTTCCTTTGCTCAATGAAAGGATGGGCAGACAGGACGGTTTATAAGAAGACTCGGTATAACTCTGAACTACATTTCTTGTAATTAGCTTCATAAATTGGCAGAAAAAGTTGAAAATATTGGCTTTCCAAAGGTCTAGATCATTAACAGCCCTCTCCAATGGCCCTTTTAAGTTAGAGATTTTACTAGGGTATCATTGGGTTTTACCAGAGTTTTTATTTAATTTGGAGTTGGGGGCTGTCAATTTTCCATGACATAACTGGTGGAATACTTGCCTTTAAGGAGAAGACTAAAGGGCATATTTAGAGGCCCTAGTGACACCTTAGCTTCATTTTTTTTATGCTAAGGCAGCGCTAAAGTGGCTTTTTCCACGCACCATATTTACAAAGTGGCACAATGCATGTATTGCACCACTTTGGAAACCTTTGTTCCACATTATGTCTGCATCAGGTATAATGTATGAAAGGGGGTGGGGGGGGGTTCCCCTGTTAGGGGACAGTAAAAATGGCACAAAGAAATCTAAAAGATTTCTTTGCAGAATTTTTTTCGGCATTTTTAATGCCTGCTCAGAGCAGGCATTAAAATGAGGCTTGCATTGTTTTCAGTGAGTCTCTTGGTGCTTTGCAGGATTAGTGTCAAAATTGTTGACGCTACTCCTGCAAAACGCCAAACTAGCGTGAAAAACTTTGATGCTAGTTCCCTAACTACCGCCATGGTGCTAAGCAGCGCAGGAAACGTGGCGCTGCATATGATGCAGCTGCACTTTTCTTAGATTTGGTGCTAAGAGTTTGTAATCACTGAATGTTGAATATACAATATTCAAATCTGAGAGATAACAGGATGAGTAGGAAATAATAAGATAGTTAATAAATTAATCTCCAGTCGAAGATTTATAGGTATACGCAACAGGGGAATCAGAGGTAAAACTTCCATTTATAATCAGGCATTCATTCTTTCACAATTGGTGGTAATGCATAAGTTTAGTTGTACCATCATGCATAAAAGAAGTGACATAATGTAATCGACAATACATATTTTGTGTGTTTTAACATTACTAATGTAAAGTGGAGCATCCAAATTGTATTGCTGAAAGTGTATTCACAGTAGAGAATAAGAAATTCATATATATGTATGTGTAGACTAATGACTGATGTTCATGTACTCTATGATATTATGGTGTAAGCGCATAAAATCACCTTTCATTTATGATTCTTGTTTCATTTAAAGGATTGCTTTTAACTCCCTTTATCTCTCAAGTACCACAAAAAAGGTCCATCAGAAGAAGATAAGCAAAAATATGGACCCCAAGCATCGTCACATGGTAGCAGAGGGAGGATGGCTTGGGTTTTGAAGTAAGGAGAGCTAGAACCCTTTATTCTAGATTAGTTAGTACCTAGAGCCTAGTACCTAGAGCCCATGTCCAGAATTTGGAAGATCGGCTGTGTTACGGAGATTCAGGAGAGAGTTGTGTCAGCTGAGGAGTGAGTATCAATAGGGTTGTGAGTCGCAGTAGTTCTTTGTGGAGTTCGGATGGTGTTTTGCAGCAATGTTCTGAATGTTGTTAGAGTATGGTGTTTAGTAAGATAAGTTGAAGTTATCAGGTCTGACGTAACCTAAGATCCCTGGATGGTATTAGAAAGTGTAGAAGATGGCAGATTGTAATTGTCTGCTAAGTTTGACGGTGCTTGTCGTGAGGCATCGTCTGCAACACAATTGATTTAGGAAGATTTATCTTTGCATGAAAGTGAAGTGCGGTTGGTATAGTGGATCCTAATGCGCAGGGTGAATCTGTACCAATCTGAATGATACCCCTCAGGTTGAGGTTTCCTTCCAAATGCTTGACCCTTGTGTAATTGAATACTGCCAGTTCTTTAGTGGTGCCGACAAAGGGCATTTGTATTGTATCTTTTTATGTGTATTTGATGTAGAGAAGAGTGTGTGCATACAAATTGTAAAGTAGGGTGAGCCGCTGCAAGGAGCAAGATTGACGTCAATGTGTGCAATGCTTGTATTGGTCGGCTGGTGTAATGCTTCCATGGTATTCGTTGTCTACATCACAAGGGGTAGTTTTGCAATTAGTTGTTACTGTTGAATGAGAACGGTGGACAGAGTTATTTGCTCAACAAAAATTCTATCTGTGATTATTGATTATAGACTGACAAATGAATTGTTTTATGTTCTTAAGAGATTTGTTTCAAGGTGATGTAGCTGTGCCTATTAGAGTGGAAGAAGAGGCACTACCTGAAGATACCACAGGTCTTTATATGAAGATAAATGTAGAGCTTCACACATGTATTTGGCTTGTTCAATGGCACAAGGTCACAGAACAAGAAGGTGTCTTGAGGGTTCCATGTTATGACACATTTAGTCTGAGATTCATTGCAAACTTGAGCAGTGTATTATATGAGATGAATTCATCTTCTGGACCTGCACAGTAAGCGACCCTAAATGCTTGGGAATGTGCTGCTCATGCTAGAGGGAAAGTGAAGTATCAGATAAGAGCTTGAAAAGCAGTGCATACTTAAACTGAAGTGAGATTGGATGCTGAACAAATGAAGTGAAGAACAGACATGATAAAGGGAGTTAGATTATACCCAGCCTTAATGAGTGAAGCAAATAGTTAAGTGGCAGTAGTGGTATAGAACACCGCACAGGTCCTTTAACCTGAATTGTTTTGTCCTTCTGCACACTCCAGAAAGTTCTCACCACCACCAGAACCAACCAAACTCATTAAAACAACACTCAATAGGAAGACAGTCTATATTAATGTTGTAGTCATCCAAGATTCCATGGGAAAAGACCAATGGAACTTCTCAGCCGGATGGTCAAGTAGCAAAGTTTATTCATATGCAAATTAGATTCCAAATAGATAGGCTTGTGAATTTCTTCTATTTTCATGTTCTTATTAAACCTATCTTTGTTTCCGACTAATACACCCAGCCAACACATTTCGTCCATGTCAGTGGACTTCATCAGGGCCTAAAAACTACACATATATATAAACACATAGCTGTTAACAAGTGACACCTCGATTACTCCTATTTATAGACGCCATCTTTAAAAATCCCATTATATAAATTGGGGCACCCTAGATTCAAAACCATCAAGAAATCATGCATCAATCATGATAGTGCTTATATTTTGGCACACTGTTAGAAATTAGGTCTCTAGTTGGCAGAGGTATACACCCTTGTCCAAATAGGGACCACAATCCTATTCAGGGTAAGTCATAACACATCCTAAATTATCCTGGCACAGAGCAGGCAGGCTTAACTTAGAAGGCAATGTGTAAAGTACGTGTGCAATAACTCATACAGTAACACAGTGAAAACACCACAAAAAGTACTCCACGCCAGTTTAGGAAAATAGATAATATTTATCTGCATAAAATAACACCAAAACAACAACAATCCATTATGCACAAGCCAAGATATTACTTTTTAAAGGTTTAAATGAGTCTCAATCCTTAAGAATCAGTGGTTGTATCCCTATAACACACAGTACCAGGGATGCATCACGAATAACGATGAATGGGGGGCGCAGAGGAGGAGATGTGTTGAAAAATAAGGCGCTGCGTCAGATTTTCCGGTGCAGCACATACGATACGTCATTTCTTTCCACACTGCAAGGTGAGGCATTGATTTCCAGGAGAGCAGCCTTGGGTCCTCACTGTGATGCAGGGGTTATTTGACGCCCAGGGATACTGCATTGAAAATCCTTAATGCACTGGTAAGAAGGAGCAGGCGCTGCATCGATCCAGCAGATGATGAGGCGATTTTTCAGTCACCTGGCAGGCACTACATCAATTTGAGCAGGTGTTGTATCGATTTTCCAACGCACAGGGATTTTCTTCTTTTGGTGAAGTCTTTGTGGTCCTGATACTTGGAGAGCACTTGTGGGGAAAGCAGAGTCGTTCCAGTAGAGGCCGGGGCCACCAAGCGGCAGGGAACCAAGCAGGGCAGCATTCCTTCCAGAAAAGCAGACCAGATGAGTCCTTTGGGCAGCCAGGCAGTCCCTCTGGCAGAGTCCAGTTGTAGATCCAGAAGTGTCTAGTTTGGTGGCCATTAAAATGGAGGAAACTTCAAAGAGTGGAAAAGTTCCCCTTTCAACCCAGCCCTGTCTGTATGGGGGTTATCTGTTCTTTGTGTAAGGGAAGGCCACTGGCATTTGATGTGTAAGTGAGAGCCCCTCCCCCATTCCCGTCCAGTGAAACCCACCTGTATGCAGATGAATGCAGCTGAGTGTCCTGTGTTTGTAGCTGTCTGAGTGGAATGCACAAAACGAGCTGTCAACCAGCACAGATCAGACGTGGATTGGAGACAGGCTGTAAGGCACAGATGGCATTAAGTGCATGGAAATGCCTACTTTCTAAAAGTGGCATTTTTGAAATAGTAATGTAAAATCCAACTTCACCAGTAAGTAGGATTTCTTACTACCATTCCAACCAAACCAAATATGACAAGTCTACTCCACTCAGATCAGAATTTACCACTTACATGTATATAAGGGATTTTCCAGTGCTGGCCTGTGAGAGGAGCAGACTTCACAGTGGTGAAAAATAACTTTGGGAGTTTTTCATTACCAGGACATGTAAAACTTATAAGTACATGTCCTGCCTTTTACCTAAATAGCACCCTGGCAAATGGGTTACCTTATGCCTACCGTAGGTGTGACCTATATGTAAGAAAAGGGGAATTTAATGCCTAGCAAGTAGCTTTAATTGCCAAGTCGAAGTGGCAGTAAAGCTGCACACACAGGGCTTGCAAAAGCAGGCCTGAGACATGGTTAAGTGGCTACCCATGTGGGTGGCACAATCAGTGCTGTAGGCCCACTAGTAGCATTTAATGAACAGGCACTTGGCACATCCAGTGCACTTTACTAGGGACTTGTAGGTAAATTCAATATGAAAATTGGGTATGAGCCAATAATACCATGTTTAGGGGAGAGGGCACAAGCACTTTAGCACTGGTCAGAAGTGGTAAAGTGTGCAGAGTCCTAAAACTAGAAAAATTTAGATCAGAAAAATGGAGGGAGGCAGGAATAAAGTTGGGGGAAGACCCCCAAAGGTGTCAGGTCTAACACACACAATTATGAGACTATTCACAAGTACGCTCAATATTATTTATGCAATAATATCATGTACTACGTATTATCGACATACGCAAAGCAAGGCATAAACTCTATTTATCATGTACTCATAGACACCATATTGATCTTCCAATCTGCAACCCAAAATAAGGGACGTCACCAAACCTAAGGATTTGGTGAAATTCATTATAATAGTCATCCCCTTCATACGTCAGATATTTTCAAACATGAAAATGTAACACCCCATCATGTTAGCAATACAATCACACCCAACCACTTATGGTCGTTCTCACTTGCAATCAGAAAGTCGTGAGGCAGAATCCCAGGTGACAATCACATATCTTCTCAGCAGCAAGAAGTGACACACACCAGCTTGCTATATATATAGCAAGCAGGTATATATATATATATATATATATATATATATATATATATATATATATATAATCTATTGAGTTGGTTGTAAGTGGGAACCCCTGGCTAACATGCAGAATGGCATCAATTAAGTCGTATTTCACAGCACCATCTTGGGAGTGTCTCATAGTTATGAATACACCTCTTTAGGTTCCAACAACTAATGTCTCCTCATCAGTTTCTACAAAGCCTTTTTTGGTCTTTAGCCAAATAATTCTGACATGTCTCCTAATGTATCATCATTATCTACATACTTACACTTATTAACAACATGGCAATTGTGTGAATATAACTCAACTCTCAGCACTCTATGATCTTCATGCCATTGTGAGTGCCATCTTGATATTCCCATTAATTTCGGTGCAAGGCAAGCACTACCATCCACTAAGCCGTATTCCACAGCACCATCTTGAAAGTGTGTTACTTTTAAGAATCTGCTTCCTTAAGTCCCAGTTACTACTGGCACAACATCAGTTTCTATGAATCCTATTTTTTAGTTTTTAACTACACAATCCCAAAATATCCTTCTCATGCAGTCATAATAGTACGTATACTTCTACATATTCACAACATGATAACTTTGTGAATGAAACTTGTCTCTCAACACTCTATAGTCATCATGTGATCATGAGTGCCATCTTGGTATTTACAGTCATGTCAGCACAGTGCAAGCACTCGCCCGACTCCCCCAGGGCTTGCACACCAACTAATTAGCAAAAGATCCCTTGTGAATGCAACATTCATTGGGCACAATCTTATAGTTTTGAATATTTACAAAGCAGCATCATTACTTTCTAAAAGTTAACTCCTCCAAATCAGATGTAACAGAATATGGAATTCTAGAATATCTCTCCAATGAAAACACCTTTGTGGGCATGAAAACAGGGTATTTTGAGGAGCATCATTGATTTGTGGTGTGATTCTAGCCCAATGGGTCTCTTGGGTAGAGACCTCCTTTGCAAGCTCAACAGTGTCATCTATTGTACACCGAAAGGTATAGAAATGCAATCTCATGATGAGGATGCCTCCTTCAAACTGGTGAATGATGGTTCTTACAATGCATTGTTTACCATGAAGACCACTGATGACTTGCAGCCAGACCTTAAAGACTCAGTCAAGTCTGAGGTTTGGGATTTTTCAGGAAAAGACATCAGGTTGACCAAAGGTGTTGAACCTCTTCGAATCACAGTGAAGCCAAATGTTGAATATCCAAGAACACATCAATATAATCTGAGACCTGAAATGATTGCTGGGGTTACTTCGGTGATTGAATCTATGATTCAAAAAGGTATCTTGAGAGAGATTATGGGTAGTCCAGGCAATTTACCCATTACGGGCTTACAGACGCCAAGTATGAAATATTTCATTATTTAAGCTTTGAGGAAAGTGAACAACATTTTTGTTCTTTGTTGTCCCGTGGTACAGAATCCAGCTGTGATTTGTTTCAGATTCCATGTGAGGCCCAGTGGTTCACAGTTATTGATTTGTACCAAACTTTCTTCTCTGTAGCCTTGCATGAGGACAGTCAGTTCTTCTTTGCATTTTGGTTGACCAATCTTGTTTTGGCTCGTGCCCAGTCCCACAAGGGTATAATGAGAGTCCCTCTATCTTCAACCAAATTCCCAAGAAGAATATGGAGGCCATGGTCGTGCCTTGCAACTCAGTCTTAGTCCAATATATCAACGACCTGCTGGTGGAAGTGAACAAAAGGATCACCTTCCGGCTCCTCACCCACGCACACAAAGCCCTCCACAACAAGGGACCCGAATACCTCAACCGTCGCCTCAGTTTCTACACGCCAAACCCGTCAACTTCGCTCCGCCAACCTCGCACTCGCCGCCGTCCCTCGCATCTGCCGCACCACGGCAGGTGGGAAATCCTTCTCCTACCTGGCGGCCAAGACATGGAATTCCCTCCCCAGCAACCTCAGGACCACCCAGGACCACCTCGCATTCCGGAGGCAACTCAAGACCTGGCTCTTCGAGCAGCAGTAACCCCCTCCCCCCAGCGCCTTGAGACCCTCATGGGTGAGTAGCGCACTTTATAAATGTTTTTGATTTGATTTGATTTGAATACCCAAGAAGCCTGTAAGCAAGATACCATCGCATTGTTGAACCATCTGGCTGAGAATGGACAAAAAGTGTCCCCTGTCAAGTTATAGTATTGTCAGAAACAGGTCCAGTATCTCAGACATTACATTGAGAAAGGGCCGCGGAAAGAAAGGAGTTCGACAATTCTGAAAATGAATACGCCAACTACTCAGAGGAAAGTCAGGATGTTTTTGGAGATAGTGGGATGCTGTCGCCAGTGAATGCCCAACTTTTCCCTAGTGGCCAAGCCTTTACAGAGGCTGAATACAAGGATGTGTCTAATCTGGTTCCTGGGATAAGGATTGCGTCATTGCCTTCCTGGAGCTGAGAGAAAGTCTCTGTTGTGCCCCAGCACCGATAATGCCTGATTACAATAAGTCATTTGCACTTTTCTGCAGTGAGAGGTAGGACTACGCTCTCTCAGTGCTTACACAGTTACATGGAAATGCCAGAAGGCCTGTAGCCTTCTCCCCTGCTTCTGTTGATCCTGTAGCTTCTGCGCTGCCAGATCACCTTAAAGTGGTGGCAGCCCTCAATGTCAGCATAGAGAGGTGTGAAAACATTGTTATGGTTCACCCACTAACTGTTTATGTTCCGCATTCAATATTGAGGTCCTGAGACTGTTGTGCAGCAGTGCAAGTGGAAAAGAGACTACATTGCAGTTATAGACCTGAAGTTTCGGGTCTTGTTGAACAGGTGAATGGAATACTGAAATCCAGATTGGCAAAAGAGTATGCTTCAACATCTTTGAAATTGCCTGAAGCTTTCCCCTTGTGTTGATGAGTCTTTGCAGTGTACCTGATCTGAGGACGGGACTGTCTACCCATGAGATAATCATGGACAGAGCTATGAGGTTTCAGCTATACCTGAAAATGCACTTGTAACAATACAGATTACATTATCCTTGATTACTGCAGGGGCAGCTCCTCCATTAGGGTGGAGATGCTTCACCCCCCAACAGCAGCAGCTGCTGCAAACCTTTAACAACCAAACAATAATGAACTATTGTTTGGTTGTAAAGGTTTATTATGTTTATTGTCCTTTGGTTGTTAAAGGGGCGGGGCCATGGGGTATGACGAGGACAAGGGGAGTGCACTGTGTGTTTGTCCGGCCGTCTCGGGCAGGCCAAACGCACATGCGCACAGGGACCTCTCCAGCCCGACAACTAGCCTGCACAGGCTTACAGTGTGCCTGGGAGAGCCCTGGCCTGAATACAAAAATGGGAGCAAGATGAGCGGCGCGGGAGCGGAGCAGGTAAGATTTATTTTTTACATTTAAAAAACAATTATTATTATTCACCACTGCCACACACCGTGCCGCACTGCCCCTTTTAATACCCGTGAGCCGCAATTGGATTATTGCAAAGGGTTAGCTGATGTGGTGCATTCTGTATCTCATCAGGTCAGAGCAGTCCCAATCTGCCATATTGGGAACAGTGTCCTTATCTCAATCCTGGCGACTGGGACCTGGTAAAGACAGCTCGGTCTGAGGGGGATTTGGAGAGATCCACAGTTGAAGCTCAGATGGAAGAGTGTTGTCCTTTATTGGCGAATTAGTTAAATTCAGATTCAGACCCTGATGAAGGACCTAGTGCTGTGAGAAAGCGAGTGGAAAGTGGAGACATTTGGCCCAGAAGACACGAAAGAGAGAAACTGAATTTACCCAAGGAGCATGTGCCTCAAACAATTCCAGACAACACTGAAAACTCTTATCTTAGTGAAAGTGAAAACAAAAGATTATCACTGAGAAGATCTAAAAGAAGTAGAGTGCCCTGTCAGAGCCTGCAGATCCAACTGAACCTTCTTGAACTGTTGTGAATATTGTGCTTGAATTTTACTTTACGCTTTCTGTTTTATTGGACAAACTGAGGCATTTGACTTTGGATGTGATTATTAGTGAATTTGAACTGTGCACTTATTAGAGACATTTGCTTTGACTTTCATAGGGAATTAACAAGATTACTGAGGCATAGGTGAAGAAGAGTTGGGTTGCCATTTAGAAGTACACAAAGTAGGGCTAAGGAAGTCTCACAAAGATCTGTAAATAAAAACATCACATTTATTGGACTTTGTTGTTTCACTTTGCACAGGTGTGATTAAAGTGAATCAGTACTGCTGCTGCTGCTTTTTATTAAAACAAGTCTAAATTTAGAGAAATCATGAAACCTTTAAACAACAACAGTAGTAGAAATAGATACACATTTACAGGAGTGTTAATTATAGCATTTATCGATTTGTTTATAGGATTGACCATACCTACACATCCTTGCATAGAGAACATTGGATCTACAAATGTCCCTAAGATCCCATTTCCTACTGATGATAGAATGCACTCACTAAATGAGAAGGATTTACACATAGACACTTGTAGAAGGGATCTTTTATAAAGTTCTTTTAGTTTATCGTCACTATGGAAGCAAGGAATTGCTACGTTTGTATGCAATTATCTGCTTCAGTTTCATAAGGCATCACATACCACCACATTCCTTTGACATATCAAGTTTCTTGTAGTCTTTTATTGAGCATATTTTATAGACAGGGTAGTTTCTCATATTAATTTTCAAAGTATGATTTAGTTCTTCCAGAAGTTTCTTTGTTTACATGTTTGAATAAAAATCTTTATTTTAAAGGTACAGAAATAGCAGCCAAATATTTTGTATGTGTCACAACACTGGACACTGTGTATGCACACAGACATAATTTGACCTGTGAAATGACAGGAGTAGAGAAGACATTTTTGAATCTAGTGGAAGACAGAAGGAGGGATCTAGAGTCTAAGCCTGAATTAGATAAAGAGCCTGATTTAGAGATTGGCGGATGGGCTACTCCATCACAACGGTGATGGATAGGATATCCCGTCTGCTGAAATCTAAATCCCATAGAAAATAATGGGATTTAGATTTCAGTGGACGGGATATTCGTAACTGTTTGGATGGATTAACCCATCTTCCAATATCTAAACCAGGCCTAAAGCCCTTAAAAGACAGCATAGGTGGAATAGTGAAAAAAATTGAACATCAAGTGAAGGGAAACCAACCAGCATTAGCTTTAGATTGGCAGCATAAGGCAAAGTTGTGTATACAATTTGACCAAAGTTGTTTGGATCCATTATTTATAGGGAAGAGTGATGTGACCACACTTTTAAGTTTAGAGGAAAGAGTGAATTTTTCTTAGATGGAAAGGATCCCACGATTCCTGGAGTATACTTTATTTGTAGATTATTTCAAATTGCCCATGGGATGGGATGGTACATGTTATTTAGGTATAGTATCCCACAAGATTTATCATGTGGAACATTTTAATGATCCTGTATGGATACAAAACCTAGAACTAAGGGCCAGATGTACGAAAGGATTTTACCCATTCTGTGTCTATGGGAACAAGCTTTCGTACATATGGCCCTGAGAGCGTTGTTAGTGCTGGAGGTGTAGTGGGGAATAGTTTTGGTGCATTGATTCCATCTGTAGGTGTGATTCTGAACTATTTAAAAATTAGAAAGTTGTCTACAATAGTGGATAAACTGGCAACGAGTACAGCCAATTCCTTATTGTTTCTGAATACTGAGATGGTAGCGATAAAATCTATCGTTTTGCAGAACAGACTTGCGGTAGACTTTCTTTTCTCAGGGGGTAGGGTGGACTCTGCCGGATGCTGAAGGTTCAGCAATGCTATACTTACATCCCAGAAAAAAGTGGGGATCTGGAGAAATACATTCAGCACATTACTGAATTGAAGAAAGATTTGGAAGAATTGGATGCAACAGATGTATGGGAAGCCATGGGAGATGGATTTGCTGCTGCTACTGTAGACAGATGGTGTGGAAACTTAAGAAGTGGAATTGTGTGCTCTGTGCTGAAACCGTTGTTGGTTATTGCCATTTGTGCAATAGTTATAGTTGTGGGTTTCTTAAATTTTCAGGAGATGAAAGCTAAAAAGGCAGTGGAAAGAAAGAGAGCAGATGTGGAACTGGAAAAGAATCAGTACAAATATTATGACATGAAGGGTCTTGAGGAGTCTAGACAAAAAATAATGAAACCTACAAGGTTTTAGTCAGGCCTATTAAAGGATTTTATCATGATTGTGATGACTTAATTTGTCACCAGAGGGAAGATTGGTGACGCATTATTTTGGTCGCACCATCCTGCGTTACAGATGTGACATAATAATGTAATTGACAATACAAATATTGTGTGTTTTAATGTTACTAGTAGAAAGCAGAGCATCCAAATCGTACTACTAAAGCTGTACTCACAGTAGAGAATTGGAAATTCATGTATATATGTGTGTGTTCTAATGATTGACTTTAACATGCTGAAATGTACCATTAATGCACATTTATATTCATGTACTCTGATTATGGTATTATAGTGTAATGCATGTAATCATGCTTCATTTACAATGCTTGAATCATTTAAAATTGCAAGATGCACTTATAATCATGTATTCAAATATACATTCAATGTCATAACCAGATGCCTGAATATTTGTATTTCTATGTTTAACCTTCAACATGGAGTTTTCCTTATGTTACAGTGTTCTTTCTTTGAAGGTGCATTTGTGAGAGCTTACAGTCAATGAGAGGCATGTTGTGTGTGTTGAAGATAGTGGGATACAAGAGGATACTTTAGCAAGGAGAGCTAAAGACCTGATAAGAAAAGACTCCTGTTTGTGTCCCGGACACCGAGAAACACTCAAGGTTGTCCTGATGCCCAATTCATGGGATGTGAGATTTGAGGGGAGTTGCCAAATTCAACTGAGAAAGGAAATCTACTGGTGTGGATGACATAGCGTTCACTAAAGTTTTGTAGTTTTAATTTGTGATCACGTAGTTAGACGAGCGGAGATTCCCTTGAGACTTGGATGGGTATATCCCTCTCTACTTTCTATTCCTTTGTGTGACTTTATGCCATGCACCAACTCTATCAGAACTTCTGTTGAGGTTTCTGTTATGCTGACACTTCCCTATAATTTCTGAGACTTAATTAGGATTTCCCCTTAGCTTAGTTTAGGGTATTTGGATTATCTCAGATTCACCTATGGTTAGGCAAGAGAATCATAACTTATATACAGATCATCAGATTCTGTTTCTCATCTTTTGTATTTCTTCATCTGTAATTCTTGTATGCCTTATGCTAATTCGATTTAACTTCTTCGATGCTTTACTTTACCTTTGGTGGTTTTTTACTTAAATATTGTGTTCTTGAGATACATTGACATCAGCCTCACTCTTAATTTGTAATAAACTTTGGAACCTTATTTACCGCCTCCTGGATTTATCTGTGATCAAATAGGTTACACTGTCAATTGAATTTAAGTGTTGATTTTAGTTTTTTTGTACCCCTCAAGTACCTCAAAAAAGTCCATCAGAAGAAGAGAATTGAGAATATGGGCCCAAGAGTCATCAGGAGTGACTGACCTCTCTTCTCCACTCCTATATTAGATGGAAGAAGTGGAGGATTTTGACATGCTTCTTCTTTTACTACATCTGAAAATAAACTGATGGAATGGTTGGAGACTTTACAACTTAAGTCTTCAACTAAAATAACCTGAAGTTCACCCTCCTTATTCATGGTATTATCTATGAAAAAAACATATTACATAAGATATTATTATAGAACATTTCTGGTTGGATGTACACATTTAACAGTAAAATGAGGGCCTTCAGGCATTCACTCACAGTGTGAGATATTAATACTGCTTGAAAGAGGTTAGAAGGATTTCTATAGCTACTGTACTTCCATGTAATCTTTTAATTTATGAGTATAACTATCCCTCCATTTGCATGCTCTTTCTTGGATGTTCTAGCATTGCAATTTATTGAAAAATAACCATGGCATTGGAAATCAGAGGAACACCAAGTTTCCTGGATGCAGATTATGCCAGCTTTTAGACTATCTAGAAATGTTATATTCATTTTCTCCCTATTGTTTATTAAACTAGTCACATTCCAGGATACTACTTTTAAATCATTGCTAGTTATAAGGTTCAGCTACTGGGCCCGTAGAATGGGCACCATTAAGTACACCAGCAACCCAATTCAATTTCAAACACTCATTCTCCACGAGAGATGGTGGAGGTCTAAAGCCCAAGGTACTGTGATGTGTCACAAATCTGCCATCATTCACAACTGAGACCGGCGTACTTTTTGGATTTTCAGCTGATAATTCCATTAGAGGCGAAAGGTAAAATTCACAATAGGAATTTTTCCAAATTATCGAATTTAGGCATATGAATTTGGCTTTCCCCAAGTACAGGAATAACATCAATTTCCCTACATTGAAGGGATTCACTATTTCCCATGACTACATTTGCAACAATATATTGGAATAAAACCCTTGCTTTTGTCCATGACTGTGAGTGCACTAAAGAGACAAGAGAAATATCACAACTTTCAATCAACTTCAAATTCACCATGACTGCCAAGCAAGATAGAAAAATAGTGTGATAAGGAATCAAATCATAATCAAACAAAGCTACATAATCCATCGCAGAAGTATCCGCAGGAAGGGAAGGGAATCATTCCTGTCAGTCCATTTGGAAATTGACATCCTTTGACACCATACCAAATGGATCAGCCGCTTTATTGAGAGAGGAAGATTGAGGAATGAAGTATAATGAGGTTGCCACAGCTACAGCAGTGCCTCTCCTATCTAAAGAAGTAGTGGATGCTAGGACCGTTTTTGGAGAATGTCCTTCCTTTTATCATAAAACATTAGTGTCCTGATTAGCAGAGTTATTTGTCGCAGCCTTTGAAGCAGCGACCCCCACTTCTTGAAAGTGAAGTTTTTAGGACATTTTTTGAGGTTCTCAGTTTGTTTCTTTTCCTTTTGCTCTGGCTTTAACTTTGACTTTTCTTTTAGGCCAAGTAGACTCCTATATCTCACCCGGGCATGGTTTGGCCTGATCTTTAAGCCTAAAGATGGGAGACCTCAGGCCCAGACAAGAGCCCTTCACTGGTGAACAAGTTACCTCACAATCCAATGAGCATAGGTCAAAGAACTTTTTAGCAAATAGATAGGGCTTTCCACAATCTATCCCTTTTTAATAGGTCCCAATGTTATCTTAAATAGGGGTTTAACAGTTTATGATCCAGGGTTTTTTTTTTTGCAGAGAGTGGGTGGAGCCGGATAGCCCTGTGCATTTAGAAGAGCCAGGTTGCACACCATGATCGATAGGCTCAAACTTTGCACAAGAATAACTTTTAGCCAGCTGTAAGGCCTAATTTGGACTCTTTCTTTGATCCCATCAACACTCAGAATTGCAGACAAAGTATCTTGGCCATGATCTGCATTAGTTACAGATTTCTCTAGGAGGGCTAGAATAGAAGACAAAATTCTCTCCAGATATTTAAGACATTCAGATACCTGCACATATTGGTCTGGGAGATTACAAGACAGGTTCTCAAGCAACTCTAGAATTGAAGTAGCTGAGATCTGTAGGGTTGCTGATGAATGTTCTGTCAGTGTACTGATGAATAACTGTAAACCAGATGCCTGAGAAGGCACTGGTGGGGTTCTGGGAGAGCTAGTTTCTTGCGGCAAAAGATTTCTCGGATTGACCTCTATGTCTACATCTGGTGGGGTGAAATCCTCATTATAATATTTGGAACCTTCCCCTGGATTTAGATTCACAGTACCTGTGCCTGTCATACACTGAGAGGGAAACAAGTGGGATTGATGTTTGACCCAAGCTCTGAAGCAGCGAGGAGAGACTCCACTTTAGGGGCACTGTCATCTTTCAGAAAAAAAAAGAAAAGATCTGGTATGCGCCCTTCATTAGACTTAAATGGCTGACTTGTTTCCAAAGGGATTAGATTTGGTATTTTTGCAAGCTCTTAATGGAATCAGACGGCCAGATCGAAGCTTCCGTGGAGTCATATATATATATATATATATGTTCTTTAATCAATTATACTGAATAACCTTTTACTCAGCAAAGACTAACGGAATACGGCTGTCAGAATCTTGATTAAGGGCTATTCCATCCAACAGAATTCCAATTTATAAATCTGAAAGGGAATGGCGGTAAATGTAGCTGACAGTAAGAGCCACGAGAAACCCTTGCAGCAGCTATGTAGCAGTGGAGGTCACGAATAACACATCTCCAATGAACACAACAAGATGTTAAGGTTGGAGGACACATGACCAGCATCAGTAGCTCTGTGTGCGACAAGGAGTTTTCAGTTGTCCGGGACAACTGCACTGCTGCCAAGTACCACTGATTTAAAGCCTCGTGGTCTGCACATCCTTGAAGGCATGTTCATTGTATGAGGCAGAGGATCCTGCTGGGAAGAGAAAACACGCATGTACATGTTGAAACAAAAATAATCCATTCTTAGATGGACCGTGGTAGGCTACTAGCGTGTGGAGAGGGAAGGCCTTGAGAGTATTTGCAAAGTTTTTTGAAGAACGAGAAACAGAGAAGGTTGGGCAGTACACAGCGCACCTAGAGGGAATAGCTCATACACCCTACTGGTGCTACCTCTCCCTGCCCCCTCTTTTGCTTCTGTTGCCCTGATACTTCCCCGCACCAGCTTTCAAAAAATACACTTTTGCACATTTGTTCCTTTTTAGTTACTAATCTAGCTCAGATCGGTAACTACAAAGAAAAAAGCATCTATATCATTTTATGGACGACTGATGCTCATGCCTACGAAATGATGCAGCCGGATGCGTCAAATGTTTTTTTTTAGTTCCCTAGCCACAGTGCACAGCATCCAGGATACTGTACAAAATTGCTAAAAACATTGGCAAAGGCAATAGATCCCAAAGGTGAGACCTACTGGTTTTGACAATCCTTTTATTACTGCGGGCCAACCTGCCACCAAATGAGCGTGTAAGGGGCTAATAGCGGGGGTGGAGGGCTCAGATGTTATCATCTACTTGCCATAGAGGTATTGTGACAGTGTGCCTCAATGCTAACACTGAGTCTCAGTGCGGAGCACAAGGACAGGGTTTAGGGAGCTGGTTCCTGGGTTCTCCGGAGATAGTATATTATTGTTTGAATAACACCGCCTCTGTGATCACTAATTAGGTTGGGCAGTTTTTCAAGGTGAAATACATTTAAAAAGCGTTCTTTAATATGTCCCCGGTATCTATAACATAATTTTTACTGCAGTGCCTCTTCTTTTTGTTTTGGCTGGGGCATTCTATGGTGACTCAAGAGGATCCGCAGAAACAAATAGTGGAGAAAAGCAAGAAGAAAACACAGGTGCATTTCAAGGCGATGAACATGCTCCTTCTGCAGGTGGGAATCGTGAAACTTGTGTATAGCAAAAAAGGCGACCCATCACCTTCATCATCTCGCTGGTGACGTGTCCGTTTTCGGATGCACCGCAAACCAATTCAGCACACCCTTTTAGTGTCATCTTCACCCAGAAAGCCTTCATTTCCCAATTTACGAGAGGATGAGGCTGCCCTCCCGCTGAAGCACGTGCAAGAAAATATAGCCTATGAGGCCGACACCTCCGAGTTAGGCAACATTTAGCTATCCCAAAGCATCCCCCATCTGTGCAACGTATGTCACTCAAATATGGAAATGGAAGACATTGGACAACAACTCTACTTCTTGCCACCACCAATAAACGTATAGGCAAGTTACTCCAGGTACATTATAGAAAGACCAATACCAACATCCAACAGCCCTTATCAGAAGAGCACATGAATCCTTGAGCACAGAGAGGCACTATCCAGGGCTCATCAGCAATCCATAGCAAGCAATGCACTGCATGCCTCTTTGCATGTTACATACATTAGCTTCTACCTTCCTCACCCACATGGGCCTGCAATTCGCATTAATCTATTTTGCTGTGTTTTTTTTCAATTCAAAGAGTATTTTACAAAAAGGCACTTCGAGTATAGTTATCTAGAACAAAAGATGGGAAGAGCTTTTTGTGGAAACGAGAAAAAATAAACAGTTTTGTGAAGTGTTTCTTCCACCGTACAATTTTGTCTTGCAAGATTAGCTAAACCGATTAAAAGTACTACAAGTGTACACAAATAGTGGTGACTTAAAACCAGAAAACAGAAACATGAATTACACATTTAGCAGAATGTTCTAACCACCAAAACAGTTCTTCGTTGACTGGAACAGCCTCCCACAGGAGCCAGTTGGAAGAGAGTTTCTATTAAAGGTGGGTACAATATTTTGCTGAAACGCCAAATCTGTGACATCAGACCAAACGATTTCGCTTTTTGGAAAAATCTTTCCATTATTTTTCAAATTTGTTCCGTTGGATGAACTTTTGTGAATTTTAAACAATTCCCTATGCGGCCAAAATAGTCACCACCACCCACTCCCTCCTGAAAGAACAAAACACCGCATTTCACACAAAGCCAAGCAACACGGAGAGCCAGTAAAGATTGGCAGTGATGCAGATGCGCAAAATACGGAAAAGGTGGTTTGTGTTGCATTTCGTGCTTCACAAAGCAAATAAAATGCACATCTTATTTTGCTAAAAGGCTCTTAACCATATTTTTATTTGATAATGATAAAGTTGGTTTCATGATCAGTACTGCACCACAATCGGGAGCCGTTGATGATCTGTAATGCTCACTTCTCACCCTCCAATGTGACCAAACTCAGTCACACATTTGAGGTAGGTCTGGTGGTTACTCTTTTCTTTAGGTAGAAAAGAGGAACCCGCAGACCACACTAGTCACCTACTTGAAGTTTTTCAACACTTTGCATGACGGATGAGTACAGTAGCGAAGAATTTATGTATTCTGGCACCTTTGTAAGAAATCCTGATCGTTACCCTAGGGTGCATTTTTAGGAAATGACTGTAATTATGAAAGCTGTACTAAAATGTGAATGTGTGAAAACAGACTTCATCCACCACATCAAGAAAAGCAAGAGGGCAGGAATCAGATGTGATTTTTCAAAAGGCTCTAATTATTGGATGCCTAAAAGTAATTGTCTGCAGATTGGTGGAACAGGTCTGAGCTCAGACAGAAGCCTAGTCGCTTCTGCACATCTGTTATTTAAAGCTATTTATTTCAGTCTGTTGGGATGCTGCTGTGCTACTTGCAGCAGAGGTGGCATCGGAATAGGCTCACTTTGAGCAGAAGGTTTGAAAGTTTCCGGAGGATTGTGGAAGGCATGAAGCCTATCTCAAGAGGAGGCACACTGCAAAAGGGGATAGATTTGTGTACTTTAAGAATCTATACTGTTTCAAAAACCTAGAAGAGATATATGTGAGACTTGAAAAAGAACCAATACATGTAATAAAAAAAAACTTGAAAGCAATGAAGGCATTGAATAGTATCTGTCTAACTGTTTATATCTTTGTAAACTATTTAATGATTTAAGATACATCATAGCTGGTGCAGCCGTGGTGAAATTGAAAAATGCGCTGGTTTGGACTGATGTCTTGAAAATTGGACATAGGTAAAAGTTAGGTGAAATATAACCACCTGCAAGCTTCCCTGTGACCGGATCTTGAGGAAATAGGAACTAGAGGAGGGCAAAGTCAGATTTCAGCCTCGAAATTTGGGAAAGGTGGCCAATTTTCTGCTTGTGCATTTTGTGAAGCAGTTTTTCAAATTTAATTTTCTTACAGGAGAAGATTCCATAAATAAAAAAGGTTTTCATGAGAGACATTTCTCACAAACGCTCTAGTTGAAATTGAGTTTTTTTTGTGGTATATTAATTAGTCAAACATACTTTTAGGAGACGTTTTCTCCCACAATTTGTTTTCTTGTTTGAAACATCAGAACCGTTTGGGGGAACGTCTTCACAACTTCAAATGCCCTAATGAAAACCCTTTTCTTTTTGTTTCTGAAAACCTAATTTAACTCAACTATGAAAACAAAAGTGTAAAAGGTTACTAGTTTGTACTTCTGAATTAATGGAAATATATTTCAACATCGTTTGAAAAATAAACTGAGACAGACATATGCGGTTACATAGAGTAATGGATCCTGAATATAGTAAAATGTGACATTCTACTGTTTTCTGTTGAAAGGAGAACTAGTCAGTGTGCTCTATCTCTGATAGACAGGATTGTATTGTAAAACATTGTGTAACTCAAGTAATGTCGCACTGGTTACAATGAGCAAGATATGATAGCACTCCACTAACACTCAATAAGTGGTTTTGGAGATTCACCTACTAGTTGTAGGTCATAGGCGCATAGTAACAATGCCACAGCTAGGTGTCTAAGTTAGCATTCCATTGCCAGTTTGCATTGTGGTCATTTAGCACCCCATTCCCATTTTTAAGTACTCTTAGTTAACCGTTCACTGCAAGTTCCCACTATGTTCCTTAGCACTTCATTGCTTGCTTTGGTTATCTCCGGTTGTCACATCATCGCAGGGTTGCAATACACAAAATTAGCACCTCTTCGCATGATCTCATTATGAGCTGTTTACATATAATTGATAGGTTTCATTGTACCCAATTAGTATAGAGTTGCTAGATACCATCATTTTCAATTACAGTACCATAGCTAGTTTCCATTATGATAAGTTATCACATAAATTCCAGTGACCATAATAGGAAATTATCATATCGTTGACAGCTTCAGTTATGCATTGTGCACATCAGTTCTAATTCCCACTATGCGCACTCACAGGATTCTGTGCTGTGGTATGGTAGATGTAGGACACGTTCTGGGTGGTAGCTGTGAATGTTTTTATTTACTGCCCAAGAAGAAAGACAAACAAAGACAAGCAGATTTCAGTTTCATCCTATGTTCACCTGGACGACAATGATCTGAGCAGAATCCAATCCCCAGAACAAATCCATGCAACATTGTATGCAGCTAACAGAAGCAGACAAAGATTTTCTCATACCTGTAAAGTCAAGAAAAGTTGGAAAATGTCATTTTAGTGGAGAAGATCAAAGGTTCTCGGTTTCACCTAACTGCACTCGAGGTGAAGTTACACTCAGCTGGCTCTGTTGCAGGTCATATTGGAAATTCTCGATCAGAAAATCTTGTGACAGCCTACATAATTCCCTGCACAGGTTCAGGGTGTGAGGAGGGGATGGGGAGATAGAACTGCAGGATGCAAAGGCAGTGGATGGCTTATGTGGTGGGGTAGCTGTAACAGGAAGGTTCAGTGCTGGGAAAGTGGGATGGACTTGGCACTTTGACTGCAGATTAAGCTCAGAACAGGAAACATGGGGGCATATTTATACTCTGTGCCAAATTTGCGTCAAACAGTTTGACGCAAATTTGGCGCAAACCTTACACCATACTTATACTTTGATGCCCGAGCCCGCGAACGTCAAAATTCCTCCGTGTGCGTCATTTTCTGGATGCGGGAAACCGCCTTGCGTTAATGACATGCAAGGTAGGCGTTCCCTTCCAAAAAATGACTTTAAGGCCTGTGCGCCTTATTTATACTCCCGCGTCATTTTGACACACAAGAGGGGGCAGCCCTTAAAAAATGGCGCACAACCTGATGTGCGCCGTTTTTAATGCCTGGGTGAGGGCAGGTGTTAAGGGACCTGTGGGCTCATTTCCATGGTCTCTGACCATGGAAGGAGTCCACAGGTGCCCTTCCCTGCCCCCAGGTACACCCCCTGCCACCTTCGCCCACCCCTGGAGGAGACCCATGGATGGGGGGACCCATCCCAGGTAAGTACAGTTAAGTTGAGGTAAGTGTAATTTTCATTTTTTTAAAAAGTGGCATAGGTGGGCCTAACTTGGGCCCCCCTACATGCCAATGTGCCCAATGGCCATGCCCCGGGAACAGAAGTCCCCTGGGCATGGCCATTGGGCATAGGGGCATGACTCCTGTCTTTGCTAAGACAGGAGTCATGTCAATGAGGGTTGTGTTTCAAAAAATGGCGCAAGTCCGGTTAGAGCCATGATTTTTTACTCTAACCTGACCTGCACCATTTTTTGACGCACAACCCCCATTCTTCCCTACGCTGGCGCTGCCTGGTTAGAGTCATTTTATTTTACTATGACCAGCCTGCAGCGCCAGCTAACGTCAATCCATAAATAAGGCGCCCGCCTGGTGTGTTGGTATGGCATTAGCCGGCGGTAAATCTTTTGACGCAAACCAGCACCGGCACTGGTTACCGTCAAAAAGTATAAATATGAGCCATGGTATTTCACATGTTGCCATCTTCTGCAGCAGGAATTAAATCCCACTAAAAAAATGAGGTGCGAAACATGGATCCTTTTCCTTTTTTAAGGTCTGGCATTAACCAAGACCTTTTGATTTGACTAAAATCATATGTATAATAATATACTTCTTAAAGGAGCTTCTGCACCTGTCTTCATCCATTTGGCTGTTGTTATATAATTCACATTTTGCTCCGATCCACTCTAGCATCCAGAACGAGGCAGTAGGTCAGCCGGTAGGTCAGCCTACTTCTGTTACTGGTTACCTTCCCTTTGAGTCACTGCATTTTGCTCTCTCACAATGACCACATCCACACAAAAGTGAGTTCCCTTCAATGCCAGTGTTTTTTTGTTTTTACTTCATTATTACTTTAAGTGTTGTCTTTGATTTTAGAGCCTCAGGTGAAAGCAGAATACTTTATGTCAGATGAGAGCACTGGGCACATTCTATGCGCTATCATTACCTGTCTTCTTCCAACAATGCTGTTGTAAATTCCTTTTGGAGTATCTTTTGTTTATCTGACTGCTGGTATTTCACAGCATAAGAAATTGCATTAATTGAAAACTGTTCTGTTTTAATTTATTGAAAGCTTCAGTATTATACATATGAAGTTTTAAGTGGACAATTCTTCAGAACTCATTTATTGTGGACCCAATTCCACCAACGGTTATTTTATAAACATAGCTCAGGACGAAAACCAGCCTTTATCTTAATTTCAGCACCTGTAACTCTTTTTTAATTCCATTTTTCCTTCCTTCTTTATTTCCTTCTTCCTTTGTTTGTTTCTTTCCTTGTTTCTTGCTTTATTTCGTTCTTTTTTCAATCCTCTTTTCTTTTTTCTTTTCTTTCATTCTAGCATTCCTTCTTTTCAGTTTTCCCACACCTCACATCAAAACTATCTTAACTATTTAAAATGCTGCTTAAAAATATAACAGAGACTTTTATAAAAGCTAATTCTTTTGTGAAAGCTGCACATCTAGAAAAAAAATCAGACATTAAATAAATGCAAAGTTTTCTAGGAAAACCTTCTATAAATCAGATTAAGCAGATACTGCCTACTGGTGACCCAAGATATCTTGGAAGTACAACAAAAAGGATACATGAATTTCGACCTCGCCATAGCTTGTAGTTGTATTTAATACAATTGTGATTTTTAAAATATTTTGTGAATTGATTTGTGCCGCAAGCAAACTGAGAATCCCACTGGGTCATTAGGAGCAAGCATGTGCTATTTTCTCTCTCTACTACCAGATTATTATAACCTTTCTCTCATGGTTTATAGAGAGTTGGTCTTCGGGGATTACTTGGAACTCAGCTACAACTGAACATCTAAAGCATGATTAGAGTTTAGATTTGTTACTCAGAATAAGGACAAGCCAAGGGCTATGTATGAACAAGGTAGGTGCTTTAAGCTTCGCACGTGTTTTTACTGCTAAATACTGGCGACTCTGCAGTGCTGGTAAAGTGAGAGGGTAGATACGTTTGTGTGGAAACTGTACAAAAACCAATTTTTAGCAAGTATTGGACTTTAAAAAAAAAAAAAAAGCTTTTTGCTTCCCAATTCAAGGTCGGACATGGTCAGTGTGCATCTGAATTTTAAAATATATTTTATTCAGTACACGGCTAAATATAATGATATACAAATACCAGATTGAGAAAAATGCCCACATTACACTTTAAACTGTGCACTAAAAAGGCATCTGCTAATGTCGAAACATATATAGAACGAAAGGTAAGTTGAAACAAATAACATGAACCCTTCACTTGTGTTCAGCTTGTTTTTGAACTATAATTGTGTTATTTCTATCGTATTGACCACTTTGCCATTACCTTGTCACCCATATGGAGCCTAATAGAACAAAAGCCTCCTTTCTTACAGCCTTTTTATTACTGTATACATTCAACAGATGCCCAACACAAATCAATTTGACTGGACGCGTTTAAAACTATATAATTCTCCAGAACTAGTCATAAACGTTTGTCACCCTTTCTCCACTCTCAACCAATTCGTTGGTTCTTTTAATCGACTGTTTCCAAAAAACCAACCATGCTTGTTTCAATAGATGGAAAAGTGCTTCAGTGTGGAAATAACTCAAGTTTCATAAATATTTGAAAAACTCAGGCCAGGTATTTCTGGCCATCGTTAATACTAGGGAAGAAGAGCTATTTGGTACTTTTACTGCTACACATTTAACTACAAGCCTGATTAGTATGCTTTCTCTACAGTTCTGTTACACTTATGGCACAAGACTCAATATCCTGTCCCAGAACTTTACCTTTAAATGCTCATGCACCCTCCATCAATGCCACGTCGATACAGTTCAAAGACAACTCTGTAAATTAGCTAATGGAGGTCAAGTCCAGGAGTCCTCTAATTGGTTCACCTGTCCGTCTGTGCTCAGCTAGAGCAATTAAATCAGTTTACCCTGTTTCGGCAACTCAACTTTTCTCGTTAGGCAACAGTTCTCTCACCAACCCTAACAACTTTTCCTCAATCTCACTACTACCATATCTATGATTATTTTTTGAGGAACAAGCTTTTTGCCATTTACACACCTATATCGAAAGCAATATCAAAGTGGATTCTTAGCCAGCAGGATTTTGTCCTGGACACAGCACCAAGTTGGTGGCAACTTCAGTCTTGGACATCTATCTAATTTGGTGGGTGACAAAGGTGTTGGGCTACTGCTCTATTAGACCCATCAGGGGCCTTCAACATCATTGATCATACCATACTTTTTACCAAACTCCAAGAAGTGGGTATTGAAGGCAACATACTTAGATAGATTAAGTCTTTCTTGACCAAGTCGGCCAACAACCCCCTTTTAAATCTGAGTCAAATAAGATTGGCTGCAGTGTACCCAGGCTGGGTGCTTCTCCCCACTTTTACACCCCACTTTTATTCAACATCTGTATGATGTCTTTTGCCAAACTACTGCACTCTATGGGTGTCCAATACTATATGTACACTGATGACATCCAGATGATATTCAGACTACACCTACAAATCATGCAATTGTCCTAGCCCTCAGATAATAGAGTTAAGTGAACTAGTCATATCATCTTGAATAAGTAGCCTTTGTCTCCTGAGCTTAACAGTGAGCAGTTATTGGCAAGCCCTCATCTGTGGTTCCTGCAGGAATGAGTTGGATTGTGTGCTGTTAGTTCCCAACTCAGCCGCCAGGCACAAGCTACCCAATCAGAACTTCGACAAAGAAACTGTAGCCCGAGGGAGGAAAAAGGGAATGGGTAAGAAATACACTGCTCTGGTTCCTAGGGTTCTCGTGGTTCCTTTTGAAGGCTGTCAATGGATATTCCCTCTGGTTCGACCTCCTGTAAGGTAGGCAAATTCTGGTTAACCCTATATATAGATAATGTGTTTCCCCTTCTTACTCAGGGAATAAAGTGTAACTGCTCATTCCCTTTTCCCCATCTACACTAGGTGTCCTCAAACATGTTCTGTTGGGAAATGGGTTGGAACAGTGGTATAGTGGAAACCTCTGGAACTGGCCAAACCTTGATGTACATGGACAAAAAGTAAATTGTAAGTTGTCAAATGTATTCTCTATATATTTATATAGCATGCATTCATTGAGTAGCAATGGAACTGATTCATACCACAAGGCTACTGGGAAATGCCTTCTACCTAAGAACTAAAAATCCTAAAAGTAAGGGAGGCTATCAAGAGGAGATTAATCATACAACAGAGAATGTACTGTAGAACTTCAGACTCGAGGTATCACAATCCTGCAGAAAAGTCTTAGTAAACCATATAGGAAAAACTCTTTAAGTTAACTGCACGAATGAGAGTTATTTAGTACATGGACTAAAAGCAATGAACATAATATGCAGCATAAAGACTAACTTAACCAACACTTGTTAGCTATTAATTCATGCATGACAATAACATAAATGTTTGAAGTTCGACTGTTTTGGGTAATTGCTGATTATTTGTTTTGTAGTATCTAAAGTCAGCAGTCCCTTTCTTTGGATTCGTTACAGGTCCCACGGTTTCTTACGAAAGGAAAGCCTTCAGACAGTCATCACTAACAAGGAATAAAATCACAAGCCCTGATTCAGAAAGTGTTACACCTGACAGCCTTAGGGTGGTCATCCCCCAACTTTTTGCCTGCCTCCCTCCACTTTTCTGACACTGTTTTTGCTGGTTTTAGGACTCTGCGCACTTTACCACTGCTAACCAGTGCTAAAGTGCAAATGCTCTCTCCCTTAAACATGGCAACATTGGTTCTTTCCGAATTGGCATATTTGATTTACTTGTAAGTCCCAGAAAAGTGCACTGCATGTGCCCAGGGCCTATAAGTTGAATGCTACTAATGTGCCTTGCAGCACTGATTGTACCACCCACCTAAGTAGCCCCTTAACCCCTTAGGTGCCTGGTACGAGCTGGTCTCGTCCTCGGCCACGGTTCCCGTGTGCCGAGGATGAGACCAGCTCATCCTGCACCCGGCCCATGGAGGAAGTGCTTCCCCCTTGGGCCTCCCACCCACACACCCCCATCAAGGATGGAAGGGGAATTGCTTCCCCTTCACCCCCGAACCCCTCTGGCAATCTGATGACACCAGCGCGCACACAGCACACCAATGTCATCAAATGCTGCCGGGCACCGCTAGAAGCCATTTGCTTACAGCGCGTTAAGAGGGAGGACTTGTGCAAGGTGAGTCCTTCTCCTGTGGGGTGTCTGGGGGGAAACAGACACGGGGGAAATGAAAGAGCTTTTACATTCCCCTTATGCCTGTTTTCAATGGATTCCTGCGAGGCCCCCAATCGTGGAGCAGGAATCAACCCCTAGACATAAGGTATGTATTTTTGTTTATTTTGGGGAGCGATCCCTTAGGCAAGGGTCGCCCTCCTGGGAACATTATAGTATCTGTGTTTCGGCCCCCCCCCCAGGGGCTAGAATGGCCATTTATTCGGCCTATCTGGCCCCGGGGTGTGTGGGTTCTAAACCCACTAGGAACCAAGGATTATGTTTCTAAAAATGTTTTAGGGCAGCAACCCCTTAGGCAAGGGTCACTGCCCTGGGGACAAGATTTTGTTGTGTGTTTCGGCCCTCCTGGGGCAAGATCAGCCATGTTTTTGGCCGATCTCGTCCCCAGGGGGGTCGAAACCCACATGATTGTGTTGTGTGTGTGTTTGCGTGTTTTTTGTGTCTTGGGGGCACCCCATGGGCAAGGGTCACCCCCCCAAAAGGGACACATTAGTGATGGCCATTTCTGCCCACCTTGGGGGTAGCTCAGCCTATTTTTTTTAGGCCCACCTGCCCCCAAGGGAGGCAGAAGTCACCAAGACGGCAGGGATTTATTTTTATTTTTTCTTAGTTTTTTTGTGTTGGGGTGGCTCCCCCTTTGGCAAGGGTCACCCCCAAAGGGAGCACAGTACTGTTGGCCATTTCTGCTCCCCTTGGGGGCAGATCAGCCTATTTTTTAGGCCATCTGCCCCAAGGGGGCCAGAACCCACTTAGGCACCAGGTATCTTGTGTGCATGTGTGTTTTGTGTGGGGGGTGGCCCCTTTGGCAAGAGTTCCCCCCCAAAGGGGGCACATTACTGATGGCCATTTCTTCCCCCCTTCAGGGCAGATCAGACTATTTTTTTAGGCCCATCTGCCCCCTATGGGGGAGAAGTCATCAAGACGCCAGGGACTTTATTTTCCTTTGTTTTTGTTGTGTTGGGGGTGGCCCTTTGGTAAGGGTCGCCCCCAAAAGGGGGCACAGAACTATTGGCCATTTCTGCCCCCCTTGGGGTAGATCGGCCTGTTTTTTGTAGGCCCATATACCCCCAAGGGGGGCAGAATCCACTTAGGCACCAGGGAAAATATCTAAATGCTTGATGGTGGGGTTTTTGTAAACTGGCGAAGCATTTGCATTTGTGATTATAACAGTTTATTTCTCCTTTTTGTTCTCGTTCAAAGTTTTTGCTTCTTTTGCTGTGGCTCCTTGTGGTTTTGGCAGTGGTTGATCTGCGGTTTGCATAGTTGCATGTTTTAGGAAACTAAAAACAATTTACTCCAAAGGAGTATTGTTGCCATGCATGAATGACATGTTTGTAGGTAGTGTACTAAATGCAGGATAGTGTGTGAAATTGTCCTTAGATTTGTGCACAATGGTATTTGTGTTGTTTTATGTCTAATTTGCTTTCTTTTTTCTATTTTGTGGGATATCATTGGTGATTGCTGTGTCTGTGCAGAATAGTTGTTGGTGAGTATAGCTTTTTCAGGTAAGTGAGTGGTATAGTTTTTGAGTACATAACACTTTGTGATGAAGCAAAACTTTGTTTTTTTCTTATTTTAGACAGTGCTGGTTGTTGATGGCACATTTATAAAGTTACACTTCTCAGAAAGGATCATGGCTAGCCGCAGAATGACCGCTCAGCAGGTTGCTGGCATGCTTTTTGAGTCATCTTCTGACCATGATTATGAGACTGACTCTGCATCTGAGGCAGAGGAGGAAGTGAAAGATTCTGTCAGTGAGTTTTCTGTCCAAGAGGAATCGTCTGATGAGGAAGCCACTCTCAGTGCAGATGAAGGGCCTGTTTCAGAGGAGAACATTGATGTGGCAATAGTGCAGCAGCCTGGGGCTGAAAGGTTTCCCATTGGAAGACCTGAACTCTGGGTTGCCCCAAACATGGAGCAGCCACAGTTGCTGCCTTTACTGGTCTCCCAGGGTGTAGAGTGAATATGGAAAACTTTTTGACTGTCAATTTCTTTGAGTTGTTTATGGACAAAGTCTAGGTTTGCTAGGTTTTCCTAGGTGCCGGCTGAGCTAGAGGCCAAAATCCACAGCTAGGCACGTTGCAAAAACTGGTCCGTTTTCTTTGGGAAAATATGGTGTGTCCATGTTGTGGTTTGGGGTATTTCTTGACGCGGGCACTAGACCTACCAACACAAGTGAGGTACCATTTCTATCGGGAGACTTGGGGGAACACTAGGTGGAAGGAAATTGTGGCTCGTCTTATATTCCAGAACTTTCCATCACCGAAATGTGAGGAAAAAGTGTTTATTTTGTCAAATTTTGAGGTTTGCAAAGGAGTCTGGGTAACAGAACCTGGTGAAAGCCCCACAAGTCACCCCATCCTGGATTCCTCTAGGTGTCTATTTTTGAAAAATGCACAGGTGTGGTAGGTTTCCCTAGGTGCCTGCTGAGCTAGAGGCCAAAATCCACAGATAGGCACTTTGCAAAAAACACATCTGATTTCAATGTAAAAATGTGATGTGTCCATGTTGTGTTTCCTGATGTGGGCATTAGGCCTACCCACACAAGTGAGGTACCATTTTTATCAGGGGACCTGATGGAACACAGAATACAAGAACAAGTGTTATTGCCCCTTGTGTTTCTCTACATTTTTTCCTTCCAAATGTAAAACAGTGTGTAAAAAGACGTCTGTTTGAAAAATGTCCTGTAATTCAATGCTAATATGAGGACCCCAGAATTCAGAGATGTGCAATAACCACTGCTTCGCAACACCTTATCTTGTACTCATTTTGGAAATACAAAGGTTTCTTTGATATGTGTTTACCAAATAAATTTCTGTGTACCCAGTATACAATGAAAACCCATTGGAAGGTGCACCTCATTTATTGGCTCTGGGCACCTAGGGTTCTTGATGAACATACAGCCCTATATATCACTGCAACCAGAAGAGTCCAGCAGACATAACAGTATATTGCTTTTGAAAATCTAATATTGCAGGAAAAAGTTACAGAGTTAAACGTGGAGAGAAATGGCTGTTTTTTTCACCTCAATTTCAATATTGTTTTATTTCACCCGTTATTTTCCGTAGGAAAACCTTAAAGGATCTATACAAATGACTCCATGATGAGTTCAGAATTTCGTCTACTTTTCAGAAATGTTTAGCTGTCCGGGATCCAAAATCAGTTTCATACTCATTTCTGTCACTAACTGTAAGGAGGCTGAAAGCACAAAAAAAAGTAAAAATGGGGTATGTCCCAATAAAAAGCCAAAATTGTGTAGAAAAAAATGATTTTATGAATCAAGTCGGCCTGTTCCTGAAAGATGGGAAGATGGTGATTTTAGCACAGCAAATCCTTTGTTGATGTGATTTTCAGGGAAAAAAACACAAGCTTTCCTCTGCAGCCCTTTTTCCAATTTGTTTTAAAAATACGAAATTTCACTGTATTTTGGCTAATTTCTCGGTCTCCTTCAGGGGAACCCACAAACTCTGGGTACCTCTAGAATCTCATGAATGTTGGAAAAAAGGACACAAATTTGGCTTGGTTAGCTTTTGTGGACAAAATGTTACGAGGTCCTAAGCGCAAACTGCCCCAAATAGCCAAAAAGAGGCCTGGCACCTGAGGGGGGAAAAGGCCTGCAGCGAAGGGGTTAACCATGTCTCCAACCTGTCATTGCAAGGCCTGTATGTGCTGTTTCACTGCCACTTCGACTTGGCATTTAAAAGTGCATGAAAAGCCTTAAACTCCCCTTTTTCTACATATAAGTGACCCCTAAGGTAGGCCCTAGGTAACCTATAGGGCAGGGTGCTACATAGGAAAAAGGCAGGACATGTACATATGTGTTTTATATGTCTTGGTAGTGGAAAACTCCTAAATGCTTTTTCCACTATTGTGAGGCCTTCTCCTTTCGTAGGATAGCATTAGGACTACCCTCACATACTGTCTGAGTGGTAGATTGTGATCAGAAAGGGGTAACTAGGTCACATTTAGTATGGCCAGAATGGTAATAGAAAAGCATGCTTATTGGTGAGGTTGGATTTTATATCACTATTTTAGAAATGCCACTTTTAGAAAGTGAGTATTTCTCTGCACTTAAAATCCTTCTGTGCGTTCTCTCTCCAATCAACGTCTGGGCCGGTTGACAGTTCCCTTGTGCATTTCACCCAGACAACCACAAACACAGGATGCTCAGTCATACCCACACTCATCTGCATACTGTATGGGTCTTCCTGGGCTGGAAGGGTGGAGGGCCTGATACTTAAATTTCAAAGGTTAGTGGCCTGCCCTCACACAATGGACTGCCAAACCCCCTGCTGGGACCCTGGCAGACTGACCTATACTAAAAGGGGAACTTGTGCACTTCAAAACCACTCTTTAAAGTCTCCTCCACTTTAAGGTATTTTGGGATATATAAACTGGGTCCCTGACGTCACCGACTCAGACACTTCTGGACTTGAAGCTGAAACCTGTCAAGAGGGACTGCCTGGCTGCCCAAAGTACTCATCTGGACTGCTTTGCTGAGAAGGACTGCTGCCCTGCTGTTGCCCTGTTGCTCTGCTGCCCTCTGACTTTGCTGAGAAGTTCTCTCCAAGGGCTTGGATTATGCTTGCCTCCTGTTTTCTGAAGTCTCAGGGCCAAAAAGACTTCATCTCTTCAGGAAACTCCTTGTGCACTGAAAATCGATGCATAGCCTGCTGGAAACAATGCCCAGCCATTTTGCGATCAAGAAATCGCCACACAGCTGAGCTGGCATGACATAGCCTGACTTCCTGAGTGAAGATTCAATGCAGCGCCTGCCTTGTGGCCCGGAAATTCGATGCACAGCCCTACCAGATCGATTCAAAGCTGACCCAGAACGACACAGCCAAGTCCCAGATTGGAAAATTCACCAATCGCCTGCTGTGCGACAGAAAATTCGATGCATCGCCACACCGGACCAATGCAACGCCTTTGACTTCTTCCCGCACACCCCGGATTTCCCTGCATCATCCCTGGGCATCAAAAAGATCCCAACATTGCAGTGAGGAACCAAGACTGTGTGCTGAAAAACAACGCAAAGCCCCTTGCAGTGCAGAAAGAAACAATGCATCGTCTGTGCTGTGTTGGAAAATCCGATCCACACCCTATTTTCCCATGCATCTCCTCCTCTGCATTCTCTGTGCATGTTAGTTTTGACACAAACCAGGTAGTTTGTGTAATCAAGAGGCAACTGTTGATTTCTAAGATTTAAGACTCTTTTAAAGCTTGCAAAAGTGATATTTCAACTTGTGTTTATTGAATCTTTATCGTTTTGATCTTATGTTAACCAGATAAATATCATATCTTTTTTTCTAAACCTGTGTAGTGTATTTTTGTGGTGTTTTCACTGTGTTACTGTAAGATTTATTGCACAAATAATTTACACACTGCCTTCTAAGTTAAGCCTGACTGTTCAGTGCCAAGCTACCAGAGGGTGGGCACAGGATAATCATTTCTAACTGAGGTATCCTAAGGGCAAGCGGATGCGACGTTACCACTTTAGTGGTTCTTGATTTGTTGTGTTTCTTCTTTTTTCTAGGTTCCTGAATCGAAAACGCTACATTGAGAGAATTGTGAACAAAAGTGCATGGAAACCGAAGATGCTGAGGTAACCGTAAAGCAGGTGAGCCAGATTGCACAGGCTAGGTTTAGTCAGGAAGACTTGAATGATGAGCATTGTTCACTGGTTGGTTGCGGCTGAATAGCAGACCACATCGAACATGTTCGCCAAGTCTCATGGAACTGTTGCCTGAATGAGATGTCGGCTCAAATGGAGAAGTAATTCCAATCTCCTCCCTATTATTGGAGGTCATGACTGCACAAAATGAGCCTTCAAAAAGGAAAGGTCAGCTACGAGATGAGGAAATGCTATCTCAGGGAGGAGCAGGTGTGCCTCTGCAATCTCCACTGATGTGTGTCCGAGTAATCTGTAAAGCAGGGGATCAGGGTAGAGCCCCTGCCTCGGGTGGCCGGCTGGTATAGGAGTTTTACAGCCGGTAAAGGAGGAGGTTTCATATGCACCCCTAATGGTTTCCTGCCAGCACTGACAGTCCCTTTCCAGTTCGAAGTGTTTGCAGCCTTACTGACTGCCCATAACATAGCAGCTGCTGCCACTGATCCATCATTTGTGTCAAAATAGTATTGTATCTGCAGCTGTGAGGCCAAATGGGCTGTGAGTTGGTCACTAACAAGAAACCAGGAATTGAGACGGCTCATCAGTTGTCTGTGGCGTGGGGGAGCCCCTATGGGTAGTGTGACTGGAGAACGGTCGTAAATCCCTCTGGGAAGATATTTGTTGCTGTTGTGTAGTGCATATCTGTAGCCGGGAGGAGCATAATGTCTATGAGTGAGCTGGTTTTAGCTGAGGCTGAGGTGTGAGTGTATGTCATTGTCTGCGGATGCCATGTTCTCCAGGTGTCACAGAGCCCCAGAGACTCCATCCAGGTCCAAAAAACGTTAGACTTCTCTAGGCAGCGTTTAGAAGGGGGAGGGTGCACAAAGCATTGAGGTCTGGATGAGGCACAGTGTGGAAGACTCCCCCTAGGAACCCCGGTGGCATCCTCACAATCACATCAATTAAAGCTTCCAGAGCATGTGTCTGCAGCGGGGGTGGCATGTAGATTCTAAGAATATTGTACTGTTCCCCCCATGATCCTTCAATCGCCACATAGCAACCAGGTGGATTACAGGGAATGTGCGTCACCACAAGTGGGAAGTGTTCACATAAAAGGATGGCCATACCCCTGGACCCCCTGGTGAACCTGGCATGCAAGACGGCGTCATAGCCAAATCTACTCCGGAAAGGGCTATCTAAATCCAATAAGTAGATCTCCTCTAGTATCCAGTATCATGTGTTGATACTGGATTCATCAATGATGATGTGCATGACAACAAGACATTTTTATACACGAACAATACATTATTATATACAAAGTCGCATCACCACTGTTAGATTCCCCTGTTGTGAACTCTCTGTCAACACCAGCATGTAGGTACGTGGTCAGACAGGATCTAATACCCTGGCCTCCTGAAGGTTAATGACTAACAGGTCAAAGGCAGGGTAACACTTAGCCGGCAGCCAAACACACAAACAGAAGAACTTAGATCAGATCCCACAGATAGGCAGAAACACTACAATGGTCCCCAGAGTTTGGGGCCAGTAAAGCACATATGGCCAGAGGAATGCATGCATTCTCAAAACACCATTACATTAGATGTCCAGGACACAGCACACACAGCACACGCAGTGACCACGCACCCCTCAGGCCAGACATCTGAACACTTACTCGCTGGCCCACATTGTGTTCACGCCAGGTCAAAGTCCACCTGCATTCCCTATATGGAATTGTATCTATGACTCCATTACATATGTTCTCATATTCACTCAGAGAAATGCATAAAACTTGCTTCAGTTCGATGTACCACGAGAGACACTCCTCAGACACCAGTTCAGTAACTGCTCTGCCAGCCGTAATGTTTAAGGACTGTTTCCTGTTTTACTAGACACCTCTTGTCTTTTGTTTTTTAAGGTAAATTCTCATTCGAGGAACACATGTGTGTGCCTTTTATCAAATAGTAGGACTGACATGTGCTTGATGCGATCTAATAGACTGTTGAAGTTCCGTTACAAAATCTGGCAGTCAGCTATGTGGTAGATGGGTTAGTGAGTTTGAGAGGACCCTGATGGAGACCACAACACTCTAGAAAATAGTATAGTAGCACAGGGTACGCAGACTGAGATGTATAAAGGGACAACATAGCACAACTGATTGCCACAAGTATGAACTGTTAAAAGTACTGTTACGTCCAACTACCCCAAAACAATACTACTTCGATAAAACACGTTACAGGGCATTAAAGGTGGACCTCCTCAGTGTTTCTTCTGAGCCCAGATGTAGGAGGCTTGCCTGGTTTGTAGTGGGTCCCCGAAGTACTTACACCTTATACCAGGTCCAATTGTCCCTTATTAGTGAAATGCAGTCAGTGTCTAGAAGCCAGGCTCTCTAAGGTAGTGTGGATCAGCAGCCAAGGCCTAACTAGGACACATGCAAAACTCATGCAATACAACTATAGTTACACAGTACTCACACACATAAGAGAAAATACTCAGTGTTACAAAAATAAAGGTACTTTATTTTGGTGACACAAATGCCAAAAATACCCTAAAGGCTATACTCCTTTAGGAGGTAAGTAATACAGAAATTATATACACTAGTATTCAGAAATAGCTGCAAAAACAGTTAAAAAACAGTGCAAATAGTGAAAATCTGAATAGTTAGAAATGGGACTAGAGGGAACACCAACCATATACTAAGAAAGTGGAATGCAAAAGTTGGTTTCCCACCCAGGTAAATGTAGTGTGTAGAGGGGTGCTGGAAGTATTACAAAACACCAAAGGTAAGTAAGAGATCCCCCCCTCAGAGCCCAAGAAAGAAGGAGTAAATCACAGTAACTTTCCTGGAACACACAAGAACAAGATAAAGAAGATTATGCAAGAACCAGAAGAGACTGCAAGACACCAATGAGGGATTCCTGGCCTGAGACCTGTGGAAGAAGGGGACCAAGTCCAAGAAGCACTGAGGAGTCCAGGGAGAACAGGAGCCTCTGCTAACCCGGATGAAAGTGCTAAAGAAGAACCACTGGTGAAGAACAACAGTCAGTACTGCACTCAAGAAGATGGATGCGGGTTCCTGGTTGGTGCAGATGATGTCCCATGCTAGATGGATGATTGCAGTCTGGTTTGCGTCACAGGATTCTGCCAACAAGCCTTGGCACATGCAAAGCTCACTGAGGGACCTGGAGGACTCTACCCAGGAGAGGGAGTCAGTGGGGGCTCCTAGCAACTTGTTGAGCCCCCAGAAGACCAGGCAGTGCACACAGGAGTCCCACAGTACGGGGACAAAGGAGATGCAAAAGGAGGCCCATGCAGCACTACACAAAGGGATCCCACACCGCCGGATAACCACTCAGGAAGCTGAGCGGCGCAGGATAGAATGCTGGGTGCACAAAGAACTTTGTGGAAGGATGCCAACAAGCCTTGGCAATTGCAAAACATGATGGGCACAGGGGTACTGTCTTGCGTGGGGAGGGAAGCTCTTACCTCCACCAAAGATGGACAGTAGGATGTCAGGACCATCAGGACCACTACAGTCTCCCACCCGTGATGCTGGATCCATGCACTTCATCAGGAGAGGGGACCCAACCACCAGTCGTCGCTGTAGAGGGGTGCCTGCTGAAGCAGGGAAGTGACTCCTTCACTTCAAGGAAGATTCCTTTGTTCTTTGGATGCAGGCTGAAGACAGGTAGTCCTGGGAGGATGCACGACCTGGAAACAGTTGCAGTTGCTGGCAGGAGCTGTAGATACAATGTTGCAGAGGTCATCTTGCCTCTTTGTTGCAGTTCGTAGAGTTCCTGCAGGGTCCAGATGCAGTTTCGTCAGTAAGAAGGTGAAGTAAAGGATGCAGAGTATTCCTGCTGGAGTCTTGCAATCTGAATCTGAAGAACCACCCAAATATCCCTGAACAGGGGATTGGTCAGCTAAACACCTATCAGGGGAGAGCTCTGACATCACCTGCTGGAAATGGCCACTCAGATGCTCCCAGAGTTTCCTGCCAACTTGGAATCCAAGCTGGCAAAACCCAGGGACCCTCTAGAGGAGCTCTGAGCACCACACCTGGGGTGGTGATGGACAGGGCAGTGGTTACTCCCCTTTCCTTTGTCCAGTTTCACGCCAGAGCAGGGAATGGGGTCCCTGAACCGGTGTAGACTGGATTATGCAAGGAGGGCACCATCTGTGCCCTTCAAAGCATTTCCAGAGGCTTGGGAGGCTACCCCTCCCAAGCCTGTAACACCTATTTACAAAAGGGAGAGGGTGTAGCACCCCTCTCCCAAAGGAAATCCTTTGTTCTGCCTTCCTGGGCTTGAGCTGCTCAAGCAACAGGAGGGCAGAAAGCTGTCTAAGAGGTGGCAGCAGCTGGGGCTGACTGGAAAACCTCAGAAGGCTGGAATGGTAATACTGGGGGTCCTCTAAGGAGCCCCCAGAGTGCATGGAATCATACAACCAATGCTTGCAAAAGCCTTGGGGTAAGATTCCAACATGTTTGATACCAAACATGGCGATGTTCGGAGTTAGCAATATGTAGCTAGACATAGGTAGTGACCTATGTCCAGTACACGCATAAAATGGCATCCCTGCACTCACAAAGTATGGGAAAATGGTCCTGGAGGTCGTGGGGGCACCTGTGCTAGTGCATGGGTGCCCTCACACACAGGTACTCTGCACTCTGCCCTCAGGGCTGGAGGGCATGCCATAGAGGTGACTTATAAGTGACCTGGTGCAGTGGTAATGGCAGTGAAAGGGTGCATGCACCTTTTCACACAGGCTGCAATGGCAGTCCTGCAGAACCCTTTACATGGGCTCCCTATCGGTGGCAAAACATATGCTGAATCCCATAGGGATCCCCTGGAACCTCAATGCCCTGGGTACCTCAGTACCATATACTAGGGACTTATAAGGGGGCCCCAGTATGCCAATTGTGGGTGAAATACTGGGTTACCAGTATGCAATAACCATAATTTAAGGGGGAGAGCATAACTACTGGGGTCCTGTTTAGCAGGATCCCAGTAGACACAGTCACACACACTGACAAACAGGCCACAAATGGGGGTAACCATGCTAAAAAGAGGCTACTTTCCTACACCAGAGCAACCCGCATCCATAGATTCCAGCCCCTCAGCAGGGAGGACGACGCCAAAGTGGTTTAGTGTATCTCCTACCCAGGGAAATCCCCTGGTGAGGTAATGCAGTTGATTGCCTCAAGCTCTGAATCGTAAAGCCAAGAAACAAGGAGCTTAAGCTCTATGCAAAAGCAAGACAAATTCTCTATGTAGTGAGTGTAGCTCACTTCTCTTTCTCATGTTCCCGAAGCAGAGTCTTTCCATCATTCTTGATCATTCTCCTCCAGGGGAGACACTCAATGTTTCTGCTTCTGCTTCTGCTTTTGACTTTAATACCATTCAGAAGCAGAACCCTTCCAAGTAAATGAACAATTAATAAGACAAAGGGGTTAACGGATATCCAGTATTGTGGCAAATAGGCTCCAACCAACTGCCCACTTAAATTCAAAACTGGGTCCACAATTTAGGAGGGGGGTCAATCTGTCAAAACTAGATTTCCTCCAGGGTTGCCAAACGTCCATCATCGCCAGGTACCAATGAAACTCTCATTCTCAGGTTGTGAATTGGGAACCAGTCAACCACGATTTGCTCAAATGCTGTTTTTGTGCCCTGGCTTCTTCAGCAGGACAGAGTAAATGATGCATGGGATGGGCAGTGCAGCCTGTCTCTTTGTTTAAAGTTTACAGATTTGGCCGTGCACTCGGTTTGTGTTCAGTGCTGCTTCCCTCAGTGGCTGTGATTTCAACTCAGACAAATGTTTTTGACTTTAAAATGGTTTATGCATGGAAGCAGAGGGAGAGAAAAGGAGCATCAGACAGGGCCTGGCAGGGAAAGGGGAGATAGCAGCTCTTTTACCCTGAATGCTTTGGAGCATCATTAACCCCATGGGCTACATGCATAAAATAATGAGACCAAATATATTTATACCACCTCTCAAATGCACAAGCAATACTCATGCACACCACATTCAATTAAGGGAAATTGGGAGGCAAGCCATGGCAGAATACTCACAGAGACTGTAGGAAAACTTGTTACGGGAGGGGGAGTAAAAAGGCCTAGACTCCTCAACTGTTAATCAGCTATCACCAACCATTAGTCGTTTAATGGCCTGGTGTGGAGGATGATAGTCACCCATGTTAAAAGGAGTCTCACTTTGGGTGTAGCAGTTTGAATCAGAAAAAGAGGAGCAGGATGCCACATGGACACTGACCAAGGAACCCACAGAACTATCTAAATTCAATAAATTAAATGAAAAACATTTCAGAAAAAATGCTATATTTTCTCGGAGAAGTTTTGAAGATAGGCTACCATTACACGGCCACTGGGGTTGGGGAAAAAGTTGGCCATGGGAAGAAATTTAATAACCTATTTGTCTTTTTTCTTTAAAGTTGCACAAAACATCACTCGCTAGTTGATGATGCTGAGGAGGGTCCTGCAACTGCTGCAAAGTATCAAGTCAAGCTTACAGAGCTCTAATACTGTACCTGTTAAACTGGTACACTTCAATCTATGCCTGATCATCAACAAATGAGATCCAGGAGCTATGAAGGATTCAAAATAAGGCAAACAAATTGTTCCTTAATCTGGGGGACTCAGATCATATCACACCGGCCTGAAAAAACAGTGCAGGCTGTCAGTGTACTGTTAGTTCATTTCTTACTTCCCTCCTGACGAGGTCAATTAATCTTTGGATCCAGCATAAGGGTGTAAAGAACAGGTTACTAATTTTTAATACAAGCCAATTAAATTAAACAGTATGACCAATGTAGCCACACAACGAAAACTCCAGTCTGGAATAAAGTTAAGGGGTTTAATTACAAGCTTAGACTCAAAGTCATATAGACAACTCTCAAGGCACAGTTATAAAGATACAAAATCACCAAGGGTTAAACAAGGCGACAAAATAAGTCCAGGCGAGCTAATATTAGTAAAACTAAGCATTCGACAAATACTATACAGAACATCAGCAAAATTACTTGATGTACAGAAAACAAGCTTTGCTTGGCTCTAACAAGCATTTAAGCAATTAATGTCATTTAGGTTCATAGAATGTGGGCAAAGGGAACCCTACAGATTAACCAATCAGGGATTAATATGTGCTGGAATAAACACATGCGAGCAAAAAACAAAAAGGACAACAAGGGCAAAAAGAATTTAGAAAAGGTAAACTTTTGGCAACAGATCCCTAACTAAAGTGTGCAAAGGGTAAATACAAAGGGAAGGCGTCAGCATTTCATAAGCTCGGTCAAGAGTCTTCATCTCTGGGTCGGGGAAAACATTTCTAAATCTCAGCAAAGCATTTCAAAGGGGCAAGGGCAGAGAGGATTATTACTCAGAGTCCAAGGGGTTCATCATGGAGCAAAGAATAGGGATAGGATGCTGCTTCTTCAACCAATGCAGCATCTTCTGATCAAATCCAGCTGGGGAACTATACAGTAAAGTTCATAGGGCAAGATGATTCATCAGTCCATCGTTTCACTTGACGTTGAAGGTTTAACATCCAATATAAATTGATCATGTGATTCCATCTGCAACATTTGCAGTTTCTCAGGTTTGTCATGAGAACGGTATCAGCTCAATAGGACCAGGCCACATAGAGCACCCGTTGTGCTTCGTGGCTGAAGGCTGCTTCCGGCGTGTCGACGACTGTGTCTAGATGGCAGGCGAGCCAAACACCGCTCAGACTGTCTCACAGCTCATAGCGTCTTCAATCTGGGATGAAGGATTCCCCCAGTGTTGGAGCAGATATTGATCAAAGAAACAACGCTCTTTTTCTCTTTGCCATCCGTATACCTCTGGACAGAATGGGGCAGCCCCTCCCCAGAGACCTAACAGAGTAAGAGACGTGGGATTCCTCTTCAGCAGCAGGGAGCAGAGGTCAGGCAGACACTGCAAAGATGGGTTGTAGCTGTGATGCGATTGTGCGCTTGTCCTTGAAAAGATAAGTAAATGTTCCCAAGTGCATCTAGTGCATGCATGAGACCACCAAGCCTAGATGAAATCCACCATTTGTGTTTGTGTTAGTGCGAGAAACTGAAAAGAACTCAGTGTTTGGCTACCCAAAATCACTCCACACTCCCCCGTGCGATCCAAGAAAAAGATAAGGGAAGGAGGGAGAGAGGGCAGGGGGACATCGTTAGACCTCTTATTCCTCATTGACAACACTAGGAGTTGAGTGGGAGCAAGTAGCAGAAATGCAGGCTTACGAATCTGCCCAAGTGGTTGGTAGTGGCAGTAACTTTAGCGCTTCCGAAGGGAGGGCAGTCGGCGCCACTGTAGGAGTGGAGGATGTGTGGCAGCAGCAGAGGTGGCCCGTGTAGTCACAGGTGCGGCTTCTGGCTTCCACAGGGAAGCATAAAAACAATGGAGAGCCTGTCAAGAGACACAATAGCTAAAAATCTCTCTACCACAAATCCTATACCAAGTACCAAACACCACAGCCATATTTTCCCTACAAAAGTAATGGGATTGAAGTTACAGGACATGGACAAGGAGATCAAGCTCTCTTCCCCTGACAAGATGAACGGGCAGGCGTTCTGCCCGAAACAATATAGAGCAGTCCTGGCATACCTGACAAGAGATTTAGAGAGTGGCAAGGAATCCCAGTCATCTATGGAACCTGAAATTCAAGAGGAGGCATCACCAAACGTAATTAGCCCAGATACAGTGATGACCAAGGAAACAAGCACATCACTGGCCAGCCCAATTCAGGATACCCCAGGTACAGGTAAAGGAGCTAAGCCATGTAACGGGTAGCCCCGTTGGGGTCAAGCAACTGCAAACATACCCCTTATTTTCCAGCATCTGTGTCAGGGAGGAATGTAAGGAAGAGGGGGACACATTAGCTAAGGACAGCTCTGTCTCAAAAGTGTTTGGGAAGATAGCTCTAGATCCAGTTGTAGATCCAGTGATGGTTGCCTTTCCAGCACTATCAATAAGGGAAGGCATAGGTGCAAGAGATATGGCCACTACCACCACATCAACAGTTGCGTTGATGTCACACCACCTTCAAGCGCAAGGGCAAATTCAGGGGGCCTTTGAGTCTCGAGAGGCTTCAACGAACCTTCTTCTTCAGCAGATTTTGGGAGAAATAAAAGAATTAAAAATCTCCCAAGAGGAGGCATATAAGAAAACAGAGCAGCAGCTCAGTCAAATCCAGGCCAACATGAAGAAGCTTACTTCATGAATCTCATGCGGTGCAGCGAATCTCTGACCTCGAGCATGCCAAGCCACGCCATAAAGCCCAGATAGAGGAATTACATCCTGAGCTGCAGATAAAGATTGATGATGCTGAAAATAGGTCAAGGTGCTCCAATCTGAAATTTATAGGCATACCGGGGGGTCGAGGGGCGGGTGAGAATGGCCAGGCAGTCTTTGCCCTTGTAACGGACCTTATTCTTAAGCCAGTATATCCCAAGACCGCTGCACAAAAGAGGGATTTAACAATTACACTTGCTCACCATGGACCTGCATTTCAGTCCCCTAATGCACAGTATCCTCAGTGAGGATCATAGTGAACATTGAAGATTTTATTATCAAGGAACTAATTTTGCCCAATGCTATCAGCAGTAAAGTATATCAGACTTCTGAGAACTTTTTGGTTAAGATATTTTATGATATTTATGATATGTTCTTACTTGTAGCATGGTGGCAAAAGGAATTCAAAAGAATTTTCAACTATTTTCAAGGCCTTGGTGTCCCAGTGGGTATTATGCAGCAGTCAAAGCTGAAAATGCTATCCAAGAGCGGGGCACATATCTTTTAAGCGGTTGAGCAGTCCTGTGACTTTTTACACTCTCTGCAGCAACGGGGGGGGGAAGAGTGAGAGGTATATCAAATTAGTCAAATAAAAGGTCATATGTATATGTAACCCAAGACTCCCTCAACCTGCTGGCTCGGTCGGTAGTGTTAAAAAGTCTTTGGGCCCTGTGTCAAACCACCATGATTTAGGTAGGGGAGGGTGGAAAGGGAGGAAGCATAGAGGGGAGATGGGTTGTGTGGAGAGAGGAAGGGAGGGGAATGTTTTTTAGGAGCCACAGGTGGGGAGGGCCCCAGAGATAGGGGAAGTTCAAGGGAAAGGAAGGGCTGGTGGGGAATGAGGAGGAGGGCAAGGTAAGGGGGATGGTTGAGGGAAATGATAATCAGGGATACAAAGGTCATAGAGATTTAATGCAGGTTGCTTTGCTAAATAAGTTGCTGGGAGACAAGGAGCATCTCTGTATTGGAATTGGAACAAAGGGAGACCCAGGCAGGAAGATGGTGGTGGAAAAAGGTCAGTACTATCATTTGAAAAGCATAAAAAGCATAAAATGTCGGTTATCAGGGTACCTTTGTGCAACACTAATGGCATCAACAATCAGTGTAAATTTAGATTGATTCTTTCATGGCTCAAGTCAAAGGATGCACAGATCATCTTGCTGCAAGAGACGCATTTGAAAGCGACAGTCAAGCTGCCAAAAATGCCCATATTTATTTCACAAGCATTGTTTGCATCAGCAAATGTGGTAATTAGGGGAGTCGCCATTTTATTAACAAAAACGTTTACTGGCGAAGTGACACATATGATGCTGGATCCCAACGCTAGGTGGATCCTGGTTAGCTTAAAGGCCCAGAGTTTGGCGGTCTGTATAATCAGCTCCTATGGGGATGAGGCAACTCCATTTGGGGAGGTATATAATATTTAGTTCTGCTTAATGGTCTAGTTTTAATTGTGGGGGATTTTAACCTTACACAGTAGGTGAGCAGCGACTGCTCACATCAGCATAAACACCAGAATAAGCCAAGATCAGCATGGGCCTTGGCTAATCTGGTGCAGAATTTTGCGTTGCTTGATTTGTGGAGAGTTGACACCGCACCGTGCAAGAGTTTACCTGCTTCTCCGAACACTTTAAATCATCTTCACATATGGAGTACTCTTTAGTATCTCATAGTTGGAGGAGAACGGGTTTGGAAATGTTCTAGAATCCGTTCTCAGGCCACGTGGTCCCATACATAGACTGGAAAATGATGGACATTCCAAAGGAATCAATTCTAACCCAAAAGACCTGGGTCACAACCATGCAACCATGCAAGCCACATTAACTGACTTCTTCCAAAGAAATGTTGGTACGGCCGCAAATTGGGCAGTCTGGGGTGCATGCAAGTCTTTCATTTGCAGAGAAATTATTTCCTATACTGCTAGCGTAAGCAAAGCCAGACGTGAGGAAATATTTAGTCTGAAAGTGGAGTGAGCTAAAAAGGTCGATTTAAGTCTACCCACCACGGAGTCCGAGGCTAACCTGTTTACTGAGGCAGTGATTGGCAGTTTTCTTTAAAAAGATAAACCTTCAGAGCAGCCAGGTTCGTATCACCCTATAAACCTGTTGAATTCGGTTTACTTATTGCGCTAAGGCTGGCCCCTGCAACATCATCAGTGGTGCATGGTGATACGAAAGGCTTTCTACCAGGAAGGCTTATGTCCGATAATACAAAGTATCTGGTACAAGCAAGTGATTATTATCCAACCAATAAAATAGCAGCAGCAACAGTCATGCTTGATGCCGAGAAGGTTTTCGATCAAGTACAGTGGGAAAGTGTATTTGCGATTCTATGGTGTTTCGGGTTTCCGCTAAAAAGTACAGAGGTGTTACGTAACTTATACGCCAAGGCAGAGGCAAATATTGTGATAAATTCAGAGACACTATTCCTATATCCAGAGTCACGCACCAGGGCTGTCCAATGTCACCATTGTTATTTGCTCTCTTCATTGAGACATTGGCGGCAGCCCTCAACCAGGACGCAGGGATCAAGCCGCCTCTTCCGGGTGCCTCTTAACTTAGACTGTTCTCAAATAACATCATCCTTTATCTGGCTGGCTCTACTGGGAACGTACTAATATCTTTTGTAAAATTCAACACTTCTCAGATATAGGACGGTATAAAATCAATCAGTCTAAATCAGAGATGCTCTTATATCATTGTCCACCATCGATACTGCCCATAGACATGCAACGCAACTTTTCCATACCTTGCCCAATAAGATATTTGGGGATTTTTGATTCTCACTACTTTTTTTGATCTACTTAAACTCAACTATAATGCTATTCTTAATAAGGCACGTGGTATGCTATCTAGTTGGCATAACTTACCATTTTCTATTATTGGACGAGTAGCAATAATCAAAATGTTGATCCTCACACTATTTATTTTCATTGCTGCAAATATAGTGATCTTGATTCGACAGCCATTCTTTGCGGAAGTAGATCAAATGCTTTGGTACTTTATAATGCAAGGGCGGAAGCCCCACACTAACTTGCAGCGCTTCAGTTATCAATTGAGGATGGTGGACTGGCACTTTCTAATGTGTGCAAATATTATCAAGCAGTCCTTTTTTGATTGGCTGAACTATGCATTTTTAAACAGTCCTTCAGGGAGCTGCTTCTATCTACAGGAGATGCTGGCTAAAGTCAGAGTTCAATTACCAGCTTTTCAGTTACCGCCTTATTTGAGATTCTCCTTGTGGCTGAGTATAGTATCTCCTGCCAGCTACATATGATTCACACGTATCAAAGCAAAAGTGTGTCTTTTTTTATTGTTTTTTCCTCTCCCTTTGTTTGGCACTTGTCGGTCAATTAAGCTCTTCTTAGTATATCTATGAATGAAAGATGTGTATTTGATTATCACCCAAAAATAAAAATTAACTAAAAAAAAAGAAGAAAACAGTGTCCATCTGTACTCTTCTATATGAGATTGCAACAATTGTATACATTTTCAGGCCACAGTCCTCAATGTTCCCTACTCAAGGACAACTCCCGATACTCACTATAGAATAAGAATAAGCCAAGATCAGCATGGGCCTTGGCTAATCTGGTGCAGAATTTTGCGTTGCTTGATTTGTGGAGAGTTGACACCGCACCGTGCAAGAGTTTACCTGCTTCTCCGAACACTTTAAATCATCTTCACATATGGAGTACTCTTTAGTATCTCATAGTTGGAGGAGAACGGGTTTGGAAATGTTCTAGAATCCGTTCTCAGGCCACGTGGTCCCATACATAGACTGGAAAATGATGGACATTCCAAAGGAATCAATTCTAACCCAAAAGACCTGGGTCACAACCATGCAACCATGCAAGCCACATTAACTGACTTCTTCCAAAGAAATGTTGGTACGGCCGCAAATTGGGCAGTCTGGGGTGCATGCAAGTCTTTCATTTGCAGAGAAATTATTTCCTATACTGCTAGCGTAAGCAAAGCCAGACGTGAGGAAATATTTAGTCTGAAAGTGGAGTGAGCTAAAAAGGTCGATTTAAGTCTACCCACCACGGAGTCCGAGGCTAACCTGTTTACTGAGGCAGTGATTGGCAGTTTTCTTTAAAAAGATAAACCTTCAGAGCAGCCAGGTTCGTATCACCCTATAAACCTGTTGAATTCGGTTTACTTATTGCGCTAAGGCTGGCCCCTGCAACATCATCAGTGGTGCATGGTGATACGAAAGGCTTTCTACCAGGAAGGCTTATGTCCGATAATACAAAGTATCTGGTACAAGCAAGTGATTATTATCCAACCAATAAAATAGCAGCAGCAACAGTCATGCTTGATGCCGAGAAGGTTTTCGATCAAGTACAGTGGGAAAGTGTATTTGCGATTCTATGGTGTTTCGGGTTTCCGCTAAAAAGTACAGAGGTGTTACGTAACTTATACGCCAAGGCAGAGGCAAATATTGTGATAAATTCAGAGACACTATTCCTATATCCAGAGTCACGCACCAGGGCTGTCCAATGTCACCATTGTTATTTGCTCTCTTCATTGAGACATTGGCGGCAGCCCTCAACCAGGACGCAGGGATCAAGCCGCCTCTTCCGGGTGCCTCTTAACTTAGACTGTTCTCAAATAACATCATCCTTTATCTGGCTGGCTCTACTGGGAACGTACTAATATCTTTTGTAAAATTCAACACTTCTCAGATATAGGACGGTATAAAATCAATCAGTCTAAATCAGAGATGCTCTTATATCATTGTCCACCATCGATACTGCCCATAGACATGCAACGCAACTTTTCCATACCTTGCCCAATAAGATATTTGGGGATTTTTGATTCTCACTACTTTTTTTGATCTACTTAAACTCAACTATAATGCTATTCTTAATAAGGCACGTGGTATGCTATCTAGTTGGCATAACTTACCATTTTCTATTATTGGACGAGTAGCAATAATCAAAATGTTGATCCTCACACTATTTATTTTCATTGCTGCAAATATAGTGATCTTGATTCGACAGCCATTCTTTGCGGAAGTAGATCAAATGCTTTGGTACTTTATAATGCAAGGGCGGAAGCCCCACACTAACTTGCAGCGCTTCAGTTATCAATTGAGGATGGTGGACTGGCACTTTCTAATGTGTGCAAATATTATCAAGCAGTCCTTTTTTGATTGGCTGAACTATGCATTTTTAAACAGTCCTTCAGGGAGCTGCTTCTATCTACAGGAGATGCTGGCTAAAGTCAGAGTTCAATTACCAGCTTTTCAGTTACCGCCTTATTTGAGATTCTCCTTGTGGCTGAGTATAGTATCTCCTGCCAGCTCCATATGATTCACACGTATCAAAGCAAAAGTGTGTCTTTTTTTATTGTTTTTTCCTCTCCCTTTGTTTGGCACTTGTCGGTCAATTAAGCTCTTCTTAGTATATCTATGAATGAAAGATGTGTATTTGATTATCACCCAAAAATAAAAATTAACTAAAAAAAAAGAAGAAAACAGTGTCCATCTGTACTCTTCTATATGAGATTGCAACAATTGTATACATTTTCAGGCCACAGTCCTCAATGTTCCCTACTCAAGGACAACTCCCGATACTCACTATTGTAGATCCATAAACATTTATTACCGAGCTAGCATTCTCATGAGAACGAAATCTGGAAGAAAGGTTCATGTTAGCAAAATGATTAGGCATTTTCTGTACTGTCACAAATATAGAGCCTAACAGGCTTCAATCAATCAATCAATCAATCAAAAATTTTTATAGAGCGTGCTACTCACCCGTGAGGGTCTCAAGGCACTGGGGGGGGGGGCTGCCATTTTAAGGTTCGAAAAGCCATGTCTTGAGGTGTTTTCTGAATGACAGGAGGTCCTGGGTCTTGCGGCGGTTGGTGGGGAGGGAGTTCCAGCTTTTCGGGGTGAGGTAGGAGAAGGGCCTGCATCCAGAGGTGGTGCGTTGGATGCGGGGAACTGTGGCAAGGCGAGGTCGGCAGAGCGGAGGTGGCGAGTGGGAATGTGGAAGTTCACTCTTTCGTTGAGGTAGGCTGGTCCAGTGTTGTGGAGGGATTTGTGTGCGAGGATGAGGATCTCGAAGATGACCCTTTTGTCAATAGGAAGCCAGTGAAGAGATCTGAGGTGGGCGGAGATGTGTTCATGGCGTGGGAGGTTCATGATAAGGCGTGCAGCTGCGTTTTGGATCCTCTGGAGTTTCTGTTGAAGCTTGACTGTGGTGCCAGCGTAGAGGGCGTTTCCGTAGTCTAGCCTGCAGCTGATGAGTGCATGGGTGACAGTCTTTCTGGTTTCTCTGCGTATTCATTTGAAGATTTTTCGCAGCATGCGGAGGGTATTCAAGCAGGAGGAGGTGATCGAGTTGATTTGCTGGGTCATGGAGAGAGAAGATCTAAGATAACGCCAAGGTTGCGTGCGTGGGTGGCGGGTGTTGGCGGTAATCCTAGGGTGGAGGGCCACCAGGAGTCATCCCATATTGTTGTGTTAGGGCTGAAGACGATGATTTCGGTTTTGTTGGAGTTTAGTTTGAGGTGGCTTGCTGTCCTCCATTTGGCTTTGTCTAGGAGTCCGGCGTGGAGGTTGGTCTTGGCGGTGGTGGGGTTCCTGGTGAGGGAGATGATGAGCTGGGTGTCGTCTGCGTAGGATATGATGGTGATTCTGTGAGGGCGGAGGATGTTGGCGAGCAGGGCCATGTAAATGTTGAAAAGGGTGGGGCTGAGGGAGGACCCTTGGGGAACTCCGCAGATGATCTTGGTTGCTGGGGATTGGAAGGGAGGGAGGCGGACTTTCTGGGTCCTTTCGGCGAGGAAGGAGGTGAGCCAGTCCAGGGCCTTGTGTCAGATTCCTGCGTTGTAGAGGCATGTACGGAGTATTTGGTGGCAGACAGTGTCGAAGGCTGCAGAGAGGTCCAGGAGGATGAGTGCGACGGTCTCACCCTTGTTGACTCTGGTTCTGATGTCGTCAGTACAGGCGATGAGGGCGGTCTCAATGCTGTGGTTCTTGCGGAATCCAGACTGGGAGGCGTAGAGTGCGTTGCTTTCCTCTAGGAAGTGAGACAGGCGGGCATTCACTAACTTCTCAGCGACCTTGGCGGGGAAGGAGAGAAGAGAAATTGGGAGGTAGTTGGTGAGGTCATCAGGGTCTGCGGTCTGAGGTTTTCAGGAATGCGGTTACTTCTGCATGCTTCCAGGAGTCTTGGAAGGTGGCGTCGTCGAAGGAGCTGTTGATTATGGAGCAAAGCTTGGGAGCGATGGTTGGGCTGGCCTTGTTGAAGATGCAGTGGGGGCAGGGGTCCGTGGGGGTGCCTGAGTTCATGGAATTCATGGTTACCTTGGTTTCTTCGTCGTTGGTAGGGGCCCAGGTGTGTAGTAGGTTGGGGAGGGAGTGTGTGTTGTTGTTGGTCGTGTCGGTGGTGGAGGTGGTGGGTGCTGGTGGTGTGAAGCTGTTGTGTATGTCTACAATTTTGAGGTGGAAGTGGTTGGGGAGGGAGCTGCAGAGGTTCTGTGTGTGAGTGGGGTCGATGTTGCAGGATTTGGGTTTGGTGAGCTCTTTGATGATGGTAAAGAGTTCCTTGCCTGTTATGTGAGTTACTGTCTATGCGTTCCTTGTAGTAAGCCCTTTTGGTGGTCCTTATGAGTTGGTGATGTTTGCGTATGGTGGTTTTGAGGGTGGAGAAGTTGGTCATTGAGGGTTCCTGGCGCCAAGCTTTTTCTGTTTTGCGGCATTCACGCTTGGAGGCTTGGAGTTCAGTGGTGAACCAGGGGGCGTTCTTGATGTTGCAGGTGGTGATGTTTCTTCTAAGAGGGGCGAGTGAGTCAGCGCAGGTTGTAATCCATTGTGTGAGGTTATGGGCAGCAATGTTGGGGTCGTTGGTGTTGGGGGGTTCTGTGCGAGCTGGGCGTTTAGGTGTTCTGCGGGGAGCTTGTCCCACATGTGTTAGGGTGTGGTATGTTGGTGGTGATGTGTGGGGGGGTTTCGAGAAGGAAAAATGGACGCAGTGGTGGTCGGTCCAGTGGAGTTCGGCGGTGTGTGTGAAGGTTATGCGGTTGCTGGAGGTGAAAATTGCATCTAGCGTGTGTCCTGCTGAGTGGGTAGGTGATGTGACCAGTTGTTTGAGTCCTAGGTTCGTGAGGTTGTCTAGTAGGGATGTGGAGTTGTGGTCGTAGTGGTTTTCCAGGTGAAAGTTAATTTCACCAAGGAGGATGTAGACTGTAGAAGTGAGGGCGTGGGGGCTGATGGTGTCAGTGATGGTGTCACAGAAGGGGGGGCGAGGTCCTTGTTGTCTGTAAATGAGGGTTCCTTTGAGGGTGGTGTTGGTGTTTATGTGAATTAGGAAGTGCAGGTGTTCTGCGCTGTCTAGGGTGTCGTGTGTGTTGGTGGTGATCTTTATGGTGTTTTTATGTACAATGGCTATACCACCTCCTGGTTTGTTTAGATGATCTCTACGATGGATTTTGTAGCCTTCTGGGATGGCTATGGCTATGTCGGGCTCAAATGAGGGATTCATCCAAGTTTCCGTGAGGAAGGCAATGTCCGGGGTGTGTGACGTGATCAGGTCCCAGAGTTCGATGGTATGCTTGTGTATGGAGCGGGTGTTTAAGAGTATGCAGTTAAGTTGATTGCGGGGGCTGTTGTTGTGGTGAGTGATGGTGTTGTTGATTGGGGTGTTAGTGTTGTTGTGGGTTGTGGTAGTGTTGTTGTAGAGCATGCTAGTGTTGTTGTGGAGCATGTTGAGGTTGGCGTGGGGCATGTGGGTGTTTTTGGTGTTGTTGTGGTGCGTGATGGTTTTGTTGTGGGGGGTGTTAGTGTTGTTGTGGGTTGTGGTCGTGTTGTTATAGAGTGTGCTAGCGTTATTGTGGGGCGTGTTTGGTTTGGCGTGGGGCGTCTGGGTGTTTTTGGTGTTTGTGGGGGTGCTGGAGAACCGGCATGCATAGCATGTAAAGGGTCCATGTGTGTGTTTGGGGTTGGTTTGGGCGCAGGCGGGGTGCAGACCTGGGTTGAGGGCATGTAGCGTGGTGGCTGAGTAGTGTTGTCTAGGGGGTTTAGGGTTGAGAGGACCAGGGGGACCGGCACTGGGCACGGTCCAGGCGCGGATGGGCACAGATGGGCTTGCCTCTGGTGTGACTCCGGCGTGCCAGCGGCGCCCCCGCTGCGTGCGGCCACCATTAGGAGGGGAAGGTGGGAGGGAGGAGCAGCTGGGAGGTGGGAGGCGAGGAACCAATGGGTGCACGAGGGGGGTGGGGCCGAATGGGAAAACACCAGCAGGGGCTGGGAGAGCAGAGAGATCTGGCTGAGCTGGGCAGGCTCGAAAACAGGCACAGTAAAAACGAAACGGGCAAAAACAAAGGCACAGGTAATTCCAAGCAGTACGGTGAACGAAATAACAGTTTTAAACAACGAAAAAGCTAAATGCAATGCAATGATACAGTGAGCCTACCACTAGGCACCAGGGATGAGGCGCAGGCAGGTGCCTGCGGGTGGTGGAGGGCCTCGATCTCGATTCCAGGCAGCAGACAGAGATCAGGGGCACAGAGGAGGCTGGTGGAGCCAAGTGGACTCCTGGCCAGAAACAGGTCAGGGGGTCACACGGGGCTCTGCAGGGGCCACCATTAGGAGGGGGAGGCGGGAGGGAGGGGCAGCTGGGAGGCGAGGGACCAATGGGTGTGCGAGGGGGGCGAGCCGCAGGGGACGCAGCTGCAGGGGCTGGGAGAGCGGAGAGAGCTGGGTGGGCTGGGAGGGCTCAAAAACAGGCACAGTAAAAACGAAACGGGCAAAAACAAAGGCACAAAGGTAATTCCAAGCAGTACGGTGAAAGAAATGACAGTTTTAAACAACGAAAAAGCTAAATGCAATGCAATGATACAGTGAGCCTACCACTAGGCACCAGGGATGAGGCGCAGGCAGGTGCCTGCGGGTGGTGGAGGGCCTCGATCTCGATTCCAGGCAGCAGACAGAGATCAGGGGCACAGAGGAGGCTGGTGGAGCCAAGTGGACTCCTGGCCAGAAACAGGTCAGGGGGTCACACGGGGCTCTGCAGGGGCCACCATTAGGAGGGGGAGGCGGGAGGGAGGGGCAGCTGGGAGGCGAGGGACCAATGGGTGTGCGAGAGGGGCGAGCCGCAGGGGACGCAGCTGCAGGGGCTGGGAGAGCGGAGAGATCTGGCTGAGCTGGGCAGGCTCGAAAACAGGCACAGTAAAAACGAAACGGGCAAAAACAAAGGCACAGGTAATTCCAAGCAGTACGGTGAACGAAATAACAGTTTTAAACAACGAAAAAGCTAAATGCAATGCAATGATACAGTGAGCCTACCACTAGGCACCAGGGATGAGGCGCAGGCAGGTGCCTGCGGGTGGTGGAGGGCCTCGATCTCGATTCCAGGCAGCAGACAGAGATCAGGGGCACAGAGGAGGCTGGTGGAGCCAAGTGGACTCCTGGCCAGAAACAGGTCAGGGGGTCACACGGGGCTCTGCAGGGGCCACCATTAGGAGGGGGAGGCGGGAGGGAGGGGCAGCTGGGAGGCGAGGGACCAATGGGTGTGCGAGGGGGGCGAGCCGCAGGGGACGCAGCTGCAGGGGCTGGGAGAGCGGAGAGAGCTGGGTGGGCTGGGAGGGCTCAAAAACAGGCACAGTAAAAACGAAACGGGCAAAAACAAAGGCACAAAGGTAATTCCAAGCAGTACGGTGAAAGAAATGACAGTTTTAAACAACGAAAAAGCTAAATGCAATGCAATGATACAGTGAGCCTACCACTAGGCACCAGGGATGAGGCGCAGGCAGGTGCCTGCGGGTGGTGGAGGGCCTCGATCTCGATTCCAGGCAGCAGACAGAGATCAGGTGCACAGAGGAGGCTGGTGGAGCCAAGTGGACTCCTGGCCAGAAACAGGTCAGGGGGTCACACGGGGCTCTGCAGGGGCCACCATTAGGAGGGGGAGGCGGGAGGGAGGGGCAGCTGGGAGGCGAGGGACCAATGGGTGTGCGAGGGGGGCGAGCCGCAGGGGACGCAGCTGCAGGGGCTGGGAGAGCGGAGAGATCTGGCTGAGCTGGGCAGGCTCGAAAACAGGCACAGTAAAAACGAAACGGGCAAAAACAAAGGCACAGGTAATTCCAAGCAGTACGGTGAACGAAATAACAGTTTTAAACAACGAAAAAGCTAAATGCAATGCAATGATACAGTGAGCCTACCACTAGGCACCAGGGATGAGGCGCAGGCAGGTGCCTGCGGGTGGTGGAGGGCCTCGATCTCGATTCCAGGCAGCAGACAGAGATCAGGGGCACAGAGGAGGCTGGTGGAGCCAAGTGGACTCCTGGCCAGAAACAGGTCAGGGGGTCACACGGGGCTCTGCAGGGGCCACCATTAGGAGGGGGAGGCGGGAAGGAGGGGCAGCTGGGAGGCGAGGGACCAATGGGTGTGCGAGGGGGGCGAGCCGCAGGGGACGCAGCTGCAGGGGCTGGGAGAGCGGAGAGAGCTGGCTGGGCTGGGAGGGCTCAAAAACAGGCACAGTAAAAACGAAACGGGCAAAAACAAAGGCACAAAGGTAATTCCAAGCAGTACGGTGAAAGAAATGACAGTTTCACTTAGGCTAATGCTAATGAATTAAAACAGCACCTTAAATCATGTTAATAGAACATTTAGCACTCAAATGATAATTTCAACATTAATAAACTTTCATTAATATTCATGTTACAACAATTTTAAATGAAAATAACTCTAATACATTTCTATTAACATGAAGCAGAACTATATTTTCTCTATTTTTGCATATGAATTAAAATATTTCTCAATAAAAATCACTTTGATGCAAACTGTTAATTTTCACTCTAAAATATACCATGATGAAGAATTAATTTGTTAAACATGCGATACCACATGGTTTTTATCGGTTAGTCTAGACTATATGCACACTAACATGGCTTCTCAGTGCATCACTTTACAATCAAACTAATCAGTACTTAGATGAACATAATGTATTAGCTGTCATGTATGGATGATCAATGTGACACGAGGAATGGTGCTGAAATGTCTGCTATGTCAGTAGCAATGGATCAACTTTGAAATCTTGTGTACCACTCACTATGTATTGCAGGGAGCAACTTGTAGTGTGTTAGAATCTTTGCCCCATTCTACAGCCCAGGAATAACTCTCAGATCAGGCAGTGCCAGATGTACATTAGCCTTCCACATTCATGTGGTCGAAGGTAAAATGATCGTAGCTTGGAATGCTTTGGAGTGACACTTTAAGTCCCGGTCCAATCACCAAGCTTTATTTTTTTATGAACAACAAGACACTCTCTGCTTGCTGAGGGGTTTTCCACAGACATGCTACATCACCTGTGTCACCTAAAAAAACCTTACTCAACATTACGAACAAGTGGGAAAAGGATGTGGGAACCTTAGAGGGTATTGATAGGCAGGCAGCTATGAGGCACTCCAAGGAGATGGCTATTCTTGCTGGCTTACAGCTAATCAGGCTAAAAATACTTCATAACAGAATTGGATTGACATATTAGAATTGGTGCAAGTTACTAAAGATGGGACTGGTGCCAGATGGCAAATGTTTTAAATGTAATGAAGGAGAGGATACTTTTCTACACACTGTGTGGGACTGCAAGACTCTTCTAATTTTCTGGATAAAGGTGAAAGAAGTGCTGTCTATTGTTTTGATATAATGGGTTCCTCTGACACCATACTTTATAATTCTGGTATCCAATATGAAGTAGATAAGATTAACATACTGCTCTTTCGGATTAATGATGGCAAAAAGTTTACATTGTGTGAGAATGGGGCAATGCATTGAGCACACAACAATGCATGAATGTTGACAGAGTAGTCCTCTGGAGGTAGAGGATGCCAGTTAAGGAAAGATCATGCTGGTTTCTGCAAGGGCAGAAGGTGTGTTGATCAGATACTTATTCTATGCAGCATCAAAGAGCGTGGCAAAGACAACTATACATCAACTTCATTAATTTTGAAAAAGCCACTGACAATATGCATCATGACAGCCTCTGAGAGCTCATGGCATACCTTAGCAGAGAATTATCCTCATCAAGAGCTTTTACAATCATTTTACCAGCAAGTTGGGTGATATTGAGTAAAGCTTTGAAGCCAAGAACGGTGTGAGACAGGGATGCATGGTGTCACCATTGCTCGTCAATCTAGTCATCTTGGAGCCCCTTTATTTGTTGCTCATATTCTAAGGTGTCTCTCCCAACAACCTGTATCTATCACACCCAAGGCACCAGAAGCATTGATTACATGTGGCTTTATTATTCTGATTATTATTATTATTATTATCATTATTATTATTATAATACATGATTCATTGTTGTTCTATAACCAATAAATAAAGTAGTGCCAGATCTGTAATACGAAAAGACAATTTGACTTACAAATAGAAACTGGAGCAGGTACACAGGGCTAACTTAGGCTTAATGTAAATCCAGGAGAGTTGCATTCATGCAAGGTATCAATTAGAGGGGTGTAAAATTTGTTTTTTTTATAATTACGTGAAATTTCAGAAAAATTACACAAACTTAAGCGTTTACATGAAATGCAAATCTGTCATGTAGAGCTATATATTAGCACAGAATCAATTTTTGATGCAAGGACTCATTTCACAGTAAAAATATAGCATAAAAAAGATACAAGTGGCACAAGCAACAGTCACTTGCGTTCTTGCCATTCTTGTTATTTCTGAGCACTCTTGGTAAAATATTGCTTCGAGCAGCAGGTAGTTAAACGAAGTAGTGTAATTGTGCCATTTTGGAAATTTTGACTAAGAAGCATAAGTTATACACATTATATCACCATTATTTAAATCCGCCATGCAGTAATTTAAATGAGATGCATCTAATGCATAATTTGTGAAAGTAGTTGCAGGGCTTGAGCACTGACCCTCATTTTTGGGTGCCAAGACTTATTTTTCAATAGGGGAAATGCAGAAATGAAAAATCTTGCAAGAGACAGAAAGTGTAGGGCAGTGGAAAAAAGAGGCTGACACAGAATAAAGAGCAGGCAGACTTAGAAGCCTGCAGCCTTGACATTCAGCCCACTTTAACCACTGGATACAACAACATCCAAGAAAATCTTAATTTGATACAGTAACATAGTCAGTGGTTACTTGCAGCCCTCCCAGCATATAATCAACCCTGATTAGATTGAGGACTATAGGTTTCCAATTCATTAATCAAATAACAAATAGAAAACATTCAAGAATAGCATTAGTACTTTTTAGCAAGTTCAGACAATATATCGAGTGATATATGGTTTTCCAAGGTATTACGTCGCTTAGCATCAGTTCCAATGAAGCTTGCAGATGGGCAGCATGACTTTGTGGGGCTTTGCGTCACTTCATGCCATATTTGATGGAACTTTCAGTGAAGCCAAGAGGAGTTCACTCTGATGTCAGTCAAGGGTCCAGCACCTGGGGAGGTACTTCTTGGGGATTAGGCAGTCACTCTAGCAGAGGCCAATAAGGCTCAGGCAGGTCCAGTGCAGCAGATCCGCTGTGAAGTTGCAGGGAAGCCTCTTGAGCCTGTTGTGCCCATGTAGCTCAGGGAAGAGGCCAGCCAACTGACCCTTAAAGTTACTCACATTAGCCTGGGATGAATGGAGCAGGTCCAGTCTGCATTCTCAGAGAACAAGTTTAGGCCTTAAACTGCAGGGCAGTCCTCTGAGAAACAAGGCAGGCCTCAAGAAGCAGGGCAGTCTTTTGGTAGCAGCAGGGCAGTCCTCTGGGAAACAAGGAAGGCCTCAGGCAGCAGGGCAGTCATCTGGAGAACAAGGCAGTCCTTCTTCTGTAATGTCCACAGGTCTGGTAGTGTACTACTGAGTGGCTCAGGAGGTCCAATATGTAAACTTGGTACCCTCCTTTGAAGTGGGGGGGGGGGCATCCCACATCTGGTTCTGGAAAGTTCTTTCCTTCCCCTACCAAGACTCCAAGAAGTCTGGGGTGACAAAAGACTTGTGTCAGGTTACTTTGTGTGTGTGTTAGAGGCAAGCCCTTAGAATTATAAGTGAGGCAGGGAACAGCTACACCCCCACCATTTTAGCAAGATGGCCAATCCTGCCTGCACCCAGTTTCCTTTTGTCTCACTGTCTGACAGGAATACACAAACCATAACAGCAGAGCAGTTCACAGTCATGAGACCCATGACACTGGCAGCAGACACAAAATGGTTATGACAAAAAAAAATTACTTTCGAAAAGTGCCATTTTCAGAACTGTGACTGAAAATCCGACTTTACCATTAAAGAGGATTTTAAATTACAATGCATTTGAGTTCAAATTTGACATTCCTATTAGAGTTCAATCAAACCTTAGCACTTAGGAGCCATAATAAGGTAACCCAATGTTATCCAATAGGATAACTAGGCCTTACCGTAGTGAAAAACGAAGTTAGAAGTTTTCATTATGAAGACACGTAAGACTTAAGAACACATGCCTTATTTTTTTAAAACAATGCACCCTGTCCTGTGGGATTTTAGGGCCTACCTTAGGGATTGCTTACATGTAATAAAAAAGAAGGGTTAGGCCTGACAAAAGGCTTATTTTGTCAGGTCAAATTGGCAGTTTAACTGCAGTGGGGGCTGTAATGGCTGGCCCAATACATGTTTTGAAGTGCTACTTTAGTGTGTGGCACACTGAGTGCTGCAGGTCCACTAATAGCATTCAATTGGTACATTTAGTACTAAGTACTAGGGACTTATGAGTAAAATAAATGTGCCAGTCAAGTGTAGGCTGCTCTTACAATGTTTTAGGGAGAGAGCATAAACACTTTAGCACCGGTTAGCAGTGGTAATATGCAGAAAGTGCTAATGCCAACAAAACGAATTCAGAAAACAGGAGGGGGGCGAAAGCAAAAAGTTTGGGGAAGACCTCACCAAGGATGTCAGGTCCAATATAAATCAATACAGCACTCACTGTGTTTTGAGACAGAGTAAGCCCTGCATTTTGGTGCTGATGAAATGGTGGAGAGTTCTACAGCTACTGCTGATAACGCTTCTCAACACAGTGGCACTCTGAATATCAATTATCATCATAAAATAAGAAAATAGTTGTCATTAACCATCATTCTGACAATTGTAGTAATCAGCCACAGCCCAACTAAGGAGTATACTCCAACCATCACAACATTCTTTCCTCAACTCTTGAATGCCAGTCATCTTAGACATTCAAGATCATAAGCACGTACAGCACCTCATAATGCTTGTAAAACATACATAACTGAATAGATCGCTCACCCTGATAAACACATATTTTAGCAAACTCAGCAGGTATTGTGAGTTAAACCAATTACTGCTGTGTACAAAGATACACTCCAAAATAAGCATGATGAATAATGCCTATGGGGGGACAACTAGCCTCGCATTCATATGAGGGACGGGTGTCTATCTAAAGGGTTCTGCTGTTGACATACTACAGAATTGTCCTCCTCATAAATATTTATCACGTAAACAGATGCCCAGCCCTGTATAAAATACGAGGCCTAATTGGTCAAGTGGTTCTGGAGATTGCGGAATGGAGGCCTACAACTGATGCCACTCTTTAGAAGAGGTTCTCCAATTGCATGAGGGCAAGCTGCCAACATCCCGCCCCTATGCAGTATGCAGATGTTTGTAATATGGTAAACAAGCATTTGCAATGCAACCGGTCTCGTGTTTGCTTGAGCTAGAGCAATTAGCATTGTAAACTCCGAACCGGACTTTTCTTGCCACATAAATTGAAAATAAAAATAAAACAGTTTCACATAACTAACTGGACTTTTCTTGCCATATAAACTGAAAATTAAAAGTTTCACATAAGCAAGCTGACGGCCGCCATCAGTGCAAAGCAGACACACAAAGGGAAATAAAAGTTCACTCGTGAAACCTATCGGCAAAAGTGCAATTATCCATGTAACAGGCAAAAGTGCAATTATCTACGTAACTGGCAAAAGTGCAGTTAACTATGTAACAGGGTCGATGTCATGCAAAGAGCTGAACTTCTGCCCAGCGAGATCACGCTTCGAAAAAAGAGAAAAAGTAGTCCAGAAACTTGATGGAAAACTTGGAGCCCCGTATGTTTTCAGTACTTGGTCTCTGCGCTCGAGGAGGGCTAAACATAGGAAAAGGCATGACTTATACATGCCTTTCACTATTGAAAGTGAGCAGATTTTAAAAGGCAAGCTCATGAACCAATGTAAGAAACTTATGTGACATGGGCGTGGTTTGAAGCCCAAAGAGAGATTACAACACGGACGGAACGCTTTGTGCTCACCGGTAAAAAGTTGGTTGTGTTCTGGAATACCGCTGAAGGAATATCGAGTTGCCAAAAGATCGAGGAGGTATATGCACCTAGGGAGATTTTGGGGGTGATTCTAACCCTGGCGGTCGGTGATAAAGCGGCGGCCAACCCGCCAACAGGCCGGCGGTCCAAAAAATGGAATTCTGACCCTGGCGGGAACCGCCAACACAGCCCGCCACATTAACACTCCGACCGCCACCGCGGTACAGACAAACAGCGCAGCGGTCACCGCCAACAGGCAGGCGGCAGACAATGTACCGCCCACAGTATCACAACTCACCAATCCGCCACCTTTTCCGGGGCGGGAGCCCCGCCGATAAAAACCCGGCGGAAACAGACTACGGACGGGAAAACGCTCACCAAAACACACTCCACGAGTACGGAGGACAGCATGGAACCCGAATTAAACATCCTACCTGCACTCGTCTACCTGCTCATCTACCACGAGTACGAACTCCGGCGCAGACGACAACGGTGAGTACTGCACCTACGACACACGGGAGGGGGGAGAACGAAAGGTTACGGGCACACACATATGCGACCCCCACCCCCCCAAACTATGTACACACCAATGCAGAGCAAGAATGCACAGTGACACCACCCAAACCCCCCTGAAAAATGCAAAGACATAATTAAATTTTGAACCAAATTTTTATATAAAAAATAGACTCTGAGAAGTATCGCCAACTATGCAAAATATCCATAACAAAATAATACTATACACACTGCCATGGAGAACCGAGGCAATTAGTCCGCTACATCCAAGTCAAATGGAACAGTCCGTGGGCTACAGTGTAGCGACACAAGGGCAAAGCCCACACAGGAGACCTGAGTCCTTTGGAGAGAACACTGCAGGGGCATCTGATGAAAATACTACAGGCACCTCAGGGGGGAAGGAAAGGGGGGGGCACCACAGCCACATGAGTCCACGACGCAAGATCCACGAAGGGGCCACCATGCCCACTGTGCCATCCTGGGGAGTGCAAAGCCACAGTCTCTCAAGTCTCTACAGTGGGTGGCTTGCCCACTGTACCATCCTGGGGAGTGCCAAGCCACAGTCTCTCAAGTCTCTACAGTGGGTGGCTTGCCCACTGTACCATCCTGGGGAGTGCAAAGCCACAGTCTCTCAAGTCTCTACAGTGGGTGGCTTGCCCACTCTGCCATCCTGGGGAGTGCAAAGCCACAGTCTCTCAAGTGGATAACAGTCTCCACTGGTCAAGGAGGAGGCATGGGGGGCACAGTGAACCATGAACAGTGCTTGAGATGAAGGGGCCCAGCGGAGCGGTGCTTGACAGGAAGGGCCCAGCGGAGCGGTGCTTGACAGGAAGGGCCCAGCGGAGCGGTGCTTGAGACGGCGGGGCCCAGCGGAGCGGTGCTTGAGACGGCGGGGCCCAGCGGAGCGGTGCTGGAGCCGGCGGGGCCCAGAGGAGCGGTGCTTGAGATGAAGGGGCCCAGCGGAGCGGTGCTTGAGACGGCGGGGCCCAGCGGAGCGGTGCTTGAGATGAAGGGGCCCAGCGGAGCGGTGCTTGAGACGGCGGGGCCCAGCGGAGCGGTGCTTGAGATGAAGGGGCCCAGCGGAGCGGTGCTTGACAGGAAGGGCCCGGCGGAGCGGTGCTTGACAGGAAGGGCCCAGCGGAGCGGTGCTTGAGACGGCGGGGCCCAGCGGAGCGGTGCTTGAGACGGCGGGGCCCAGCGGAGCGGTGCTTGAGATGAAGGGGCCCAGCGGAGCGGTGCTTGAGACGGCGGGGCCCAGCGGAGCGGTGCTTGAGATGAAGGGGCCCAGCGGAGCGGTGCTTGACAGGAAGGGCCCACCGGAGCGGTGCTTGACAGGAAGGGCCCAGCGGAGCGGTGCTTGACAGGAAGGGCCCAGCGGAGCGGTGCTTGACAGGAAGGGCCCAGCGGAGCGGTGCTTGAGATGAAGGGGCCCAGCGGAGCGGTGCTTGAGACGGCGGGGCCCAGCAGAGCGGTGCTTGAGATGAAGGGGCCCAGTGGAGCGGTGCTTGACAGGAAGGGCCCAGCGGAGCGGTGCTTGACAGGAAGGGCCCAGCGGAACGGTGCTTGAGATGAAGGGGCCCAGCGGAGCGGTGCTTGAGACGGCGGGGCCCAGCAGAGCGGTGCTTGAGATGAAGGGGCCCAGCGGAGCGGTGCTTGAGACGGCGGGGCCCAGCGGAGCGGTGCTTGAGATGAAGGGGCCCAGCGGAGCGGTGCTTGACAGGAAGGGCCCAGCGGAGCGGTGCTTGAGATGAAGGGGCCCAGCGGAGCGGTGCTTGAGACGGCGGGGCCCAGCGGAGCGGTGCTTGAGATGAAGGGGCCCAGCGGAGCGGTGCTTGAGACGGCGGGGCCCAGCGGAGCGGTGCTTGACAGGAAGGGCCCAGCGGAGCGGTGCTTGACAGGAAGGGCCCAGCGGAGCGGTGCTTGAGACGGCGGGGCCCAGCGGAGCGGTGCTTGAGACGGCGGGCCCAGCAGAGCGGTGCTTGAGATGAAGGGGCCCAGCGGAGCGGTGCTTGACAGGAAGGGCCCAGCGGAGCGGTGCTTGAGATGAAGGGGCCCAGCGGAGCGGTGCTTGAGACGGCGGGGCCCAGCGGAGCGGTGCTTGAGATGAAGGGGCCCAGCGGAGCGGTGCTTGACAGGAAGGGCCCAGCGGAGCGGTGCTTGAGATGAAGGGGCCCAGCGGAGCGGTGCTTGAGACGGCGGGGCCCAGCGGAGCGGTGCTTGAGATGAAGGGGCCCAGCGGAGCGGTGCTTGAGACGGCGGGGCCCAGCGGAGCGGTGCTTGACAGGAAGGGCCCAGCGGAGCGGTGCTCTTCTGCACGGCGGGCCCTGTTCAGCGGTGCTCTTCTGCACGGCGGGCCCTGTTCAGCGGTGCTCTTCTGCACGGCGGGCCCTGTTCAGCGGTGCTCTTCTGCACGGCGGGCCCTGTTCAGTGGTGCTCTTCTGCACGGCGGGCCCTGTTCAGCGGTGCTCTTCTGCACGGCGGGCCCTGTTCAGCGGTGCACATCCAGTAGGTTCAAGGGAGCCAGACCTGGCCTGGACTCCGTGCTCAGACGCCCTCCGGCCGTGATGTTCCTGGGCCCTTCGGTGACGGAGTCCTGGGCCCTTTGGTGTCCTCCTTTACAGCTGGGATGTGGCATGTGGGGCCCACCTGCTCCGCGCTCCTGCTGGCTGACGTCTCCGCCCTGCTGCCCTTACGCTCCTTAGATGGGGCTCTCGGGCCCTTGCCTCCCCTAGACGTTGTGGCTGGTGAAGTGGGTGAACTCTGCTCCTTGGGGGCAGCCGTGTCAGTCTTCGCACGGCGGCCCTTGTGTTTCCTGGTCCTCTTGCCGGGGGGGGGCTGGATGTGTCCTTGCTGCTGATGGAGGTGTCACTGCTGGCAAAGGGTGGGCTCCAGAACCCATGCACAACAGTGACACCCGAAGTTGGGCTGGTGGTGGCTGTGGTGCTCTTGGGACTCTTTGCAGATGGAGGGGGTAGGTCATCGGAGGGGAAGAGGTCAAGATTAGCCAGGAAAAGCTTTTTAGGGCCAAGGTAAAAGGTAGAAGTGGAGATGGAAGTGGAGGAAGAGGATGTGGTTGTAGGAGAGTCAGGTGTGCTGTCATTGGGTGAAGGTGCAGGTGCTGTAGGCTGTTGTGAGGTGGATGTCTGTTGGGTGGGTGTCTGCCTGCGTTTGTGTGTCTTGGAAGGGGTGGTGACAGACACAGTGGGAGAGGACACAGGGGACGTGTAAATGGCAGTGGGGGTGGTGACTGCACGCGTGCGGACTGTACAGGAGGCTGTGGTGGTGATGGTAGCACTGGCTGATTTTGGTGTGCATGCAGGTGTGAGTGGAGACGTCACAGGGAGGGAGGAGGGAGACGAGGAGGAGGGGGACACAGGGGTGGCAGTGGCTGTTGGCATGTCTGCATCTGGGTGTTGCTTGGGTGAGTGTTTGTGGGATCTGTGGTGCTTGTGTTTGGATGAGCTGCTCTTGGGTGTTGAGGTGTGTGCAGGCTGGTCTGATGGTGTGGCTGGGATAGGCTGAGGAACAGGAGACAGAGACAGGCTGGAGGCAGTCAGAAGAGGGAGGCTGGAAACAGGGACAATGGCTGCCGTCAGTGCTGAGGCCAGAGCATCGAACGATCGTTGATGGGCAGCCTGACCCGAATGAATGCCCTCCAGGTAGGCATTGCTCCGATGCACCTCCCTTTCTACCCCCTGGATGGCATTCAAAAGGGTAGTCTGCCCAACAATGAGTGTCCTGAGGAGATCAATGACCTCCTCACTGAGGGCAGCAGGGGTAACAGGGGCAGGGGCTGAGGTGCCTGGGGCGAAGGAGACGCCCGCCTTCCTGGGTGAGCGGGCACGGAGTGTAGGCTGAGGGGCTGCTGGGAGGGCGGGGCTGGTGCGCTGGGTGGCAGCTGTACCTGTAGAGGCGGGGGGCCCGGATGTTGCCGCCACCGCTAGGGAGCTCCCATCCGAGGACGTGTCGCTGTCGCTGCTCTCACCAGCGGTCCCCGTCGTGGTGCTCCCCTCGCCCTCCGGCTCACTTGGGCCCTCGGTGTCTGTTCCTGTGCCCACCGGGGCCTTGTGGCTTGCAGCTCCCTCGTGCTCCGATGCCAAATCTCCTCCGCCTGATGATGCTAATGCACACATGCACAAGAAGATGAAGAAGAAGGGTGGGGGGAGAAAGAGAAGACCTGGTTGAGTGCATGCAATGTCAACACCGTTGGCGGAGACGACAGACACAGGAGCCGCATGCACTAAGCCGCGCATTCGGGCACACTACTCAGTACTTCTGACTCGGACAACAGGTCAGGAGACGACAAGCGCGCACATGTGTGAGGCTGGACCATCAATAGCTGGACTTGTCACCCTACGGAGGTGGGGGCCGGGAGCACAGGGCCATGCCTAAGGGAGAGGACTACACAACAGAAAGCGCCCTGGCCTAATGTCGCCCCCAACCCTCCTCCCCCACCCAGACGCCTCCACTGTGCAGAAAGATAGCTGAATGTGCTGATACTCACCCCCTTGTGTCTGCTGTGATGCTCTCAAGCGCCCATCCAATTCAGGGTAGGCCACCGCCAGGATCCGGGACATCAGGGGGGTCAGGGTACGACTGGCACCCCTCCTAGGTTGGGAGGCCATCCCCAGCAGTGACTCGGCGGTCTTCCTGGTTCCGCGGCGGATGTCCTCCCACCTCTTGCGGCAGTGGGTGCCCCGTCTGACGTGGACCCCCAGGGCCCGGACTTCCTTGGCGATGGCACGCCAAATCCCGACTTTCTGATGGGCGCTGACCTATGTGACATGTACAGGGTGGGAAGGAAACAATCATCAACTTACTGCATGTTACATGTGATTGGCCCCCCTCCCCAACCTTGCAATATAGCACATGCTCTCATCTGTCGTGCGTTGCACTCCTCATTCGCCCCCCACCCCACCAACTTACATCCACCCCACTCCACACAGGCATCGCCCATTCCATGTGCACCCGGTGTACTCACCTGTTGGTCTGGAGGACCGTAGAGTAATGCATACTGGGGGAGGACCCCATCCACGAGCTTCTCCAACTCTTCAGACGTGAAGGCAGGGGCCCTTTCCCCAGTCGCAGCAGCCATTGTCACTTCCAGACTGAGTTCACAGCAGCACTTGCAGTATAGGTCCTCTCCTGTGGATGATCAGGTCTCGAGTGATTAAGCAGATAGAAAATGGCGGTCACGCCCGCGGCGGTGCGTACCGCGGCGGTGCGTACCAGGACCGCCGGCGCACATCGTCATTGGCTCCTGAAACCCATAGGCTTCAATGTTATCCAATGCGGCTCCGTATAGCGGTCTTCGACCTCCTACCGCCACGGTGTGCTCCGCCAGCGCAGTGACCTCACATCCCATTGTTCCACTTCACAGGTCAGGCAGCCGCCATTTCAAGGGCCCACATGGCATAATCTCTACTGCGACACACAGGCCTAGGCCTGGCATTGCCACACATACACGCCTTTCAATACCTAGATAACCGTGTGCCATGCAAGCAGTGGTGAACGTACCAGTGATGATCTTGACTCTGTGCTCCATGTTGTCCTTCCTAGGCACCGTCCGCTGGGATTTGCGAGGAGAAGGATGAATCCTCGCGTGTACCGACCGCTGGTGGACCTGTCGACAATGGAAGAACGCCACATCATACTACGATACCGACTTGACCGTGCCACCATCCATGAACTGTCTGCCCAGCTGGAGCCAGCCCTGATGTCCCCCATCCGCCAACCCACAGGAATTCCCCCTCTGGTGCAGGTGCTGTCAGTCCTCCATTTTCTTGCAAGTGGCTCATTCCAGACAACAGTGGCCATGTCATCTGGAATGTCTCAGCCAATGTTTTCAAAGGTTTTGTCTAGAGTGTTGTCTGCCCTGACGAAACACATGCGGAGTTACATTATATTCCCAGAGGAGGTAGATTTGCCCACTGTGAAGGGTGATTTTTATGCCCTTGGACATATTCCCAACATAATTGGTGCCATTGATGGGACCCATGTAGCCTTAGTCCCCCCAAAAGACGATGAGCAGGTGTACAGAAACAGGAAGAGTTACCATTCTATGAACGTCCAGGTGGTCTGTTTGGCTGACCAGTACATCTCCCATGTGAATGCAATGTTCCCTGGTTCAGTGCATGACGCGTATGTGATGCGTAATAGCAGCATCCCTTTTGTGATGGAACAGCTACAGAGACAACGTGTGTGGCTAATAGGTGACTCTGGTTACCCCAACCTGCCTTGGCTATTGACCCCAGTGAGGAATCCCCGGACCAGGGCTGAGGAACGGTACAATGAGGCCCATGGGCGAACTAGGAGGATCATAGAAAGGACCTTTGGGGTTCTGAATGCCAGGTTTAGGTGTCTGCATATGACAGGGGGATCCCTGATGTACTCACCAAAGAAGGTGTGCCAGATCATCGTGGCCTGCTGTATGCTTCACAATCTGGCATTGCGACGTCAGGTGCCTTTCCTGCAGGAGGATGGTCCAGATGGTGGTGTTGAAGCAGCTGTAGAGCCTGTGGAGAGTGAAGAGGAGGAAGACTCAGAGGACGACCCAGACAACAGGGACAGAGTTATCCAACAGTATTTTCAGTAGCACACAGGTAAGAATCACACACGCCATTTTAATTTTCCTGACTGCCTCGTTTTTCTCAACTTTGTCTATGACCCCCCAGTTATTTGAAACTGATGTTTGATTCTCCCTTCCCTTTTCAGTGCTCTATGACCCACTGCGTGACTTCTGCTTGGTTAGCCCATGGACTAATGCTTATTGATCTCGGTATGTGTTCAGCACAAAGTTTACAGAACATAATTGATCGGTAATGTGTTTTACATTTGTAAATAATACAGCCTGACTCCAGCATGATTTCAGTGCATTGAGTGATTTATTTTTGGTGCTAGATAATGGTACATGATATTCACACGGTGATGGGTGGGGGTGGAGGAATGTCCATGGCAGAGTCCAGTTCTCAGTCTCACAGGTGCATTGTCCATATGCCTGTGGAAGGATGGAGCAGGGGCAGTTCAAGGTTGGACAGGGTGGCAATGTGGGACAGTGGGATGACTTCAGGGGGTATCTCATGCTGGCGGGGGTCTTGACATCCTACTCTGTCTTTTTTTTGGATCTCAGGCTCCTCTTGCGGGGTGGTTGTTCTTCAGCAGGAGGTGGGGTTCTGGTGGCCTGTCGTTGTGGTGGGGCCTCCTGTCCACTAGCGCCGGCGGAGGTGGTAGGCTGTTCCTGGTCCGGGCTAGTGACAGGGGCCCTGTGTGGTGCCACATGGTCCCGCAACGTGTCTTCTATCCGGTGGAGGGCCTGGACTAGGCTCCCCATGGCGGTAGAGATGTGGGTGAGATGATTGTTGAACCCCATGTAGCGTTCCTCCTGCTGTGCCTGGATATCCTGGAACCTGGCCAGTACCGTCGCCATCGTCTCTTGTGAGCGGTGGTAGGCTGCCATGATGGTGGTGAGGGCCTCTTGGAGAGTCGGTTCCCTGGGCCTCTCCTCCCCCCCCTGTCGCACAGCAGCCCTCCGAGTTGCCCTGTTTACCCCGGACCTCCGGTGCCCACTACCACTGCCCCCAGGTCCCTGTTGTTGTTGGGGTGGTGGGTTAGCCTGGGGGCCCTGTAGTGGCAGACACACCGCTGATTGACCTGTCCTAGAGACAGAGCCATGGGCCCGCTGGGTGGGAGCTGTGCTGTTGTTCCCAGAGGGGGTTGGGTCTGCCGTGGCCTGTGTGTGGGGAACCGACTGTCCAGAGGTCCCCGATGGTCCGGGCTGGTCGTCAGGTTCCAGGTCGACAGAGCTGCTGTCATCACTGGGTGCCTCTTTCGGGGGGGGATGGACATTTCTGGACCCTCCTGGTCGGTGTGTTGGCGTTCGGGTCCTGCATGGGGTAAGAGAGTATGGTTATTGTTTCTGTGTGTGCTATTGTGTGCGATTTATGGGTGCCCTTGTCCCCCAGTGCTGTCATTCCCTTGGGGGAGGTGTTGTGGGGGTGTTGGGGGGGGGTGTATGTGCAGTGGTCATGCTTAGGTGATGGGTGTCCATAGTTTGTGGTGGCATGCAGGGGTTGGTGTTGGGTGGGTTGTGCTGGGGAGACATTCTCAGGGAGGATGTGTGATGGGGGGTTGGGGGTGAGGGTGGTGGTGGGGGTTGGCATGCTGGGGGGGGGGGTGAAGTAGTTGAGATTGTACTTACCAGAGTCCATTCCTCCGTGTACTCCAGCGAGGCCATCAGGATGCAGGATGTTTAGTACCTCTTGCTCCCATGCTGTGAATTCGGGTGGTGTGGGTGGGGGTCCCCCGCCAGTCTTCTGCACTGCGATGTTGTGTCGCGAGACCATCGAGCGCACCTTTCCCCGTAAGTCGTTCCAACGTTTGCGGATGTCCTCTCGATTTCTGGGATGCTGTCCCACCGCGTTGACCCTGTCCACGATCCGCTGCCATAGCTCCGCCTTCCTGGCTATAGTGGTGTGCTGCACCTGTGAGCCGAAGAGCTGGGGTTCGACTCTTATGATCTCCTCCACCATGACCCGGAGTTCTTGGTCCGAAAAGCGTGGGTGCCTTTGGGGTGCCATGGGGTGGTGTGGATGAGGTGTGGGGTGGTGTATATGGTGAAGAGTGTGTTGGTGTGTGGTGCTTTGTGCTTCTATGTGATGTGTGTGATGGTGTAGTGTGCCTCTGTGTGATGTAGCTCTCTATTCTGTGATGTGTCTCTCTCTCCTTCGTCTATGATCTTCGGTCGTAGGGGTTTGTGGGTGATGTGGGTGTGTGTTTTATAGTTGGTTGGATGTGTGGGTGTGTTGTTTGTATGTGTGTCAGGTGTGTGTATTTCAAATTGTCCAATATGGCTGGGTTTTGGAGCTGTGTGTGTATTTTGACCGCCGCGGTGTGTACCGCCAATGGTATACTGCGGTTGAAAGACCGCCGCGTGGATTCGTGGGTCAGAATGGCATGGGCGTGTTTGTGTTGGTGTGACGGTGGAGGTTTGGTCATCTCCAGTTTTCCGCGGCCCGCTGATGTGGCGGCCTTCCTTGGATGTCGGGATTTTGGCGGTCCCGCCGTTGTGGGTCAGAATGACCGTGGCGGTTTACCGCGGCCGTGCCGGTAGAATGGCGGACTTCTGACCGGCGGTAAGGGCCTTTTACCGCCGAGGTCAGAATGACCCCCTTAGTTTACTATTTCTAACTCTACATCTAGATGTACGGTTAGGCATAGAAAACCATACTTACCTTTTATTTGGTGCTAGGTATTTTGGTCACACTATTGTGACCACTTCAAGTTCCTTCCGCGATATCCTAAAAGGGACAGATTGTTCGGCGACGTAACTGTGATGTGCAGGGTGTGCCTGTGAAGACTTCCAGGGTATAACTACAGCTCCATCACTTCAACGCCTCGTCATGGGTAGTACACGCTTTTTAAATACAATTTAAATACATCAAATACATCCACAAACAGTGCTTAATTTGAGTGGGGTGTTGGGGGCGGGGCCCGTCCCACCCGCAATCTTTTTAGGGGACCTGCACATTTTTTTCCTCAACAGACTTTGATCCAGCGCAAGACGGAGAAAAACTCACAGGAAATTAAATAAGAGGACGAGAAGGAGAGAAGACAATGAGAAAGTGAGGAGGCAGGAACCTGCAAGAGTGAGATACAGTGCCATGCCATGTCTTGAGGTGGATTCAAGAGGCATGAGGTGAAATTGAGCTATCCTCCGTATTCGGTGCCTTGACAATCTCGATATATGCAAATCCTTCGGCCCCCGCACCTATTCCTTTACAAATTAAGCATCGTTTACATAAACATTAACTATTTATGTATTTGTGAGTTTGGCAGTGCAAATTATATGTATGCCTCGGTGTAAATTCTAAGTGAACATAATCCTTGAGGTGTTTTCTTAAGGGCTCTCGTTTGAGTATGTCTAACTTCTGTAGTTCGCTGCAGCATTTTAGAAGATGAAAAGCACCTGAATCCGTCGGAAAGGACAGACAGTTGTGGAACATTTAGCGGATGTAGCCCCGTGAACTAAAGCTGCCGTATCAGGGCGGCTGATCTTGTCAGTGGAGGAGACTTCATGCTTCAATGCAAAGTTGACTGAGAAAGTGAACTCATTTTAGCTTCACCTAAGATAAAAAGAAAGAAATAGCTTTCTTGTTTTTTTTAGAATTTTTCATGAAGACACATTAGATACAAGACAGCGTCAGGAAATATAAGTAGGAGAGACAGTGAAAAACGACCCTCTTTGGAACCAGAAACTTCGATTAATTGAATCTGAAGAAAGATCTTGGACAAAAAAAAGTAATCATTTTTGAAATACAGATTTCCAAAGTCTACATACCCTTAATGAACCCTGGTACTTATTAACAAAACAGTGGTAAATAAAGGAGTAATAATTAGCTATTTATGTTGCTGAAATCGGGAAGTGTAGTAGTATCCCTATGTTACTGAAATCGGGAAGTCTAGCTGTACCTAATTTTAGGGGCATATTTTAGAGCCCCTGGCGCAGCCTTAGTGCAGTCATAGCATCTTTTTTTTTTACGCTAAGGCGGTGCTAAAGTATCTTTTCTGTCACGCCATATTTACAAAGTGGACCAATGCATGTATTGCGCCACTTTGTAAACCCTTCCGCCACATTATGCCTGCACAAGGCATCATGTATGCAAGGGGGGGGGGCATTCTGGCTCTAGGACGCCCGCAAAAATGGCTCAGTGAAATTTATAAGATTTCACTGTGCCATTTTTGGCATAATTTTTAATGCCTGCTGCGAGCAGGCGTTAAAATGATGCACACATAGAAACCTAGGGCCTCCTTGCACTTTGCTACACTAGCGTCAGAACTTTTGACGGCAGTGTAGTAAAGCGCCACAATAGCATCAAAAATGTTGACGCTATTGTACTAACTACCGCCTTGGTGTGCCGTATCATAAATATTTCGCAACCATGGTGTTGTTAGGTGCCGATAGAGTGGGCCGCTGAAAAACTTTCTTAAATATGAGCGTTGGTGTATGGTGACCATAAATTGGGAACAACTAGCGGCAATGAAGTTATTGAAACATATCCAAATTTATCTCTGATGTATTTGCTATTGTTTTATTTCAGTAAAGTACTATTGCTGCTTTTCTCAACATGTGTGATAATGGGAGCAATGCTGAGGTGATCATAAGACATACTGGGCCAGTTTCCTCAAATATGCAAATAGTCATCTCAAGTACAAAGTTGGCGTTTATCTCTCTGTATGTACTTTGTTTATAAGTTTATTTCAATACCTTTAGGTCTTCAGTACGGTGGCTCGTTATTCATGCTACCCAATAAATTACTCTATGGCAGGGGTCTTCAAACTGGGGGGCGAGCCCCCCCCTCGCCCCCCCACCCCCAGGGGGCCTCAAGTGATCCCAGGGGGGGCGCCAGGCTCTGGACAAAAGAAGCATTCCACAGATAACAGTGTTTTAATTTAAGCAAAAACATGCAATTGCATTTTTAAAATGTCAATAATACTTAACTGCAATGTTTAACTATTTGTAGACATATTTAAACATTGCCATATTTATAAAATATTTGTGAAAAATTCTGAAGGGGGGGCAGTGATTTTTATTTTTCAACTGGGGCGCAGCATTAAAAAGTTTGGAGACCACTGCTCTATGGGAAGCTGTATTTTATTCGATGTGATGCATACAGATAATTATATGTTTTTTGGTAAAAAGTGTAGATTTAAGTGATTACTTCACCCAATTCCAAATGTTCTGGGTAATTACCGACCATTTTAATCCTTGTAAATTTCTATGGTTTGATCAGCTGAACTTTACATGTTGAAAAATTCGAGGGTGCAGTGTAAGTCACAAAACTTTTAGTTCCAGTAGGTAACAGGTGTAAATGGAATTTAGGGCCAGATGTACGAAACGTTTTGCGACTTGCAAATGGCAAAATTTGCCGTTTGCGGGTCGCAAAACGCGTATCCCCATGCAGAAATGCATTTTGCGAGTCGTTACCGACTCGCAAAATGCATTTCAGACTCGCAAATAGGAAGGGGTGTTCCCTTCCTATTTGCGAGTCGCATTGGGATGCAATACCATTTGCGACCGCATATGCGGTCGCAAATGGCATCGCAGTTACCATCCACTTCAAGTGGATGGTAACCCAATCGCAAATTGGAAGGGGTCCCCATGGGACCCCTTCCAGTTTGTGATTGCACCCAAAAATATTTTTTCAGGGCAGGGAGTGGTCCAAGGGACCACTCCCTGCCCTGAAAAATCCGAAACTAAAGGTTTCGGTTTTTTTTTGTAGTGCAGCTCGTTTTCCCTTAGGAAAAACGGGCTACACTTAAAAAAAAAAAAAACCTGCTTTATTGACAAGCAGGTCGCTAACATGGAGGCCTGCTGACGTCAGCAGGCCTCCATGTTAGCGAGTGCCCATACTCGCAATGGAGCCGCAATTTGCGACCCACCTCATGAATATTCATGAGGTGGGTCATTGCGACCCCATTGCGAGTTGCAGTCGGTGTCTGAGACACCGTACTGCATAGCAATTTGCGACTTGCAAATTGCGAGTCGCAGGGACTCGCAATTTGCAAGTCGCAAATTGCTTTTTTCGTACATCTGGCCCTCTATGCAGCTCTCACAATGAGGGTTTTAGATTCCTCTGTGCCTCTTGTTCAACACCTTGTGAAATTCTCTTATTCTCTTCATTTGAAACAGGCTTATTTAACTCGTCTATTTGTAGTTGTAGGAAATTAGATTACCCGTTGAGGGGGTTGAAACCCTCCTCAAGCAGCAACCACAATTCCTGTCAGGGCAAAACACAGGCAAACCTCAAATTAATCTGTGCTTAACCCTCTGGTAGCTTGGCACAAAATTATTCAGGCTTAATTTAGAGGCAATGTGTGAAGTATTGATGCAGCAATTCAAACAGTGATGAAGTGAAAACACAACACAAGAGAAATCCCACACCAAGTAAAAAAAATAGGGTAAGATTTAATAATTATTTTACACAAAACGACAAAAATCCAATCAATAGTATGGATATATGCAATTTCAAAATTTTCAGGTATGTAAAGCACCTAACAGCACAAAATGCAACTCACCGTTATATGATCGTGCATGACTGGGTAAAATCATAAGTTCAGGCCCACTGTATTTGAGCAGGGGCAGGATACAGGAACCCGGTTAGTCTTGCTGAAAGAGCTACCTTCGAAGTCCAGTGCGAAGAGTTCAGTTCACTGTGGAAGTGGCCACGAGGAGCAGGAAGAGCATTGCAGATGATCATCGATATAGTGCAAAGAGCAGGCCAGACTACATGGGCAGTTATCGCCGTAGCACGAAGGTCCTGTCGAGCTTCACATTGGCGGTCACCGCAAGTTGTCAATGTTGTAAAGCGAAGTGTAGATCTTGCGTTGTTGGGCATTACTGGCAATTGCTGTGCCACAAAGAGTCGCGTTCACCGGAGCTTCGTGTTGGCAGGACGCATGGGTGGGCAAGATCTTGGCATGAACAGTCTGGTTTGCGGTTGTGAAATTCCCAAAACTTCAGGATTTCTCCTTTTCTTTGGGGGGGAGCTCAGCTGATGCCATAACAAGGGTCCAGGACCTGAGCAGCACCTCTTAGGGTCAGGAACTCACTCCAGCAAATGCCAGCAAGGCTCAGGTAGGACCAGTTGCAGGTCAGTTGGACAGTTTCAGGAAGCCTTTGGGCTTATATCCCTGTTGCTCAGAACAGGAGGTCAGAGAGCTGAGCCTTGGAGTCACTTCAGCCTGGAATGAAGGGTTCAAGGTCCAATCTTCGTTATCAGCAAACAGGGCAGCATGGAGCAGAGCAGCAGAGTAAAAGGGCAGCAGAGTGGCAGTTGGGTCTGAGGGTCCAATATTTATACCTGGTGATGATTTTGAAGTAGAAGGTGGCTCTGGAGGTAGTCATGTGACCCAGGATACATACAGGAAGTAGGCATTAAATGGTTACAAGAAAATGCCAACTTTCAAAAGGTGCCATTTTCAGAATTGTGACTTAAAATCTAACTTTACCATTAAATCAGGTTTTAACTTACAATTCCTTTGACATCAAACTCCAAATTCCTACCTGTTCCCAATTGAAATGTGTCACTTATTAAATGTAATACGATAACATAATGTTATCCTACGGGAGGGGTAGGCCTCACAGTAAGGAGAAACAATTTTAGGAGTTTTTCAGTACCACGATATATAAAACCTAAAAGTACATGTCTACCTTTTTAAATACACTACACCCTGCTCTCTGGGTTGTTTAGGGCCTACCATAGCAGTGATATATGTATTAACCCCTTCGCTGCCAGGCCTTTTCCCCCTCCTGTGCCAAGCCTTTTTTTGGCTATTTGGGGCAGTTTGCGCTTAGGCCCTCATAACTTTTTGTTCACATAAGCTACCCACGCCAAATTTGCGTCTTTTTTTTCCAACATCCTAGGGATTCTAGAGGTACCCAGACTTTGTGGGTTCCACTGAAGGAGACCAAGAAATTAGACAAAATACAGTGACATTTTTTTTTTTTTTTTTTTTAAATTGGAAAAAAGGGCTGCAGAAGGCAGCTCGTGGTTTTTCCCCTGAAAATGGCATCAACAAAGGGTTTACGGTGGCAAGATCACCCTCTTCCCAGCTTTCAGGAACAGGCAGACTTGAAAACCCAATTTTTCAATACAATTTTGACATTTTACTGGGACATACCCCATTTTTACAATTTTTTGTGCTTTCAGCCTCCTTCCAGTTAGTGACCAAAATGGGTGAGAAACCAATGCTGGATCCCAGAAAGCTAAACATTTCTGAAATGTAGACAAAATTCTGAATTCAGCAAGGGGTCATTTGTATACATCCTACAAGTGTTTCCTACAGAAAATAACAGCTGAAATACAAACATATTGAAATTGAGGTGAAAAAACCAGCCATTTTTCTCCACGTTTTACTCTGTAACTTTTTCCTGCGATGTGAAATTTTTGAAAGCAATATACCATTACGTCAGCTGGACTCTTCTGGTTGCGGGAATATATAGGGCTTGTAGGTTCATCAAGAACTCTAGGTACCCAGAGCCAATAAATGAGCTGCACCTGGCAATGGGTATTTATTCTATACAGGGTATACAGCAATTCATTTGCTGAAATATACAAAGTAAAAAATAGGTATCAAGAAAACCTTTGTATTTCCAAAATGGCCACAAGATAAGGTGTTGAGAAGCAGTGGTTATTTGCACATCTCTGAATTCCGGGGTGCCCATACTAGCATGTGAATTACAGGGCATTTCTCAAATAGACGTCTTTTTTACACACTGCCTTACATTTGGAAGGAAAAAATGTAGAGAAAGACAATGGGCAATAACACTTGTTTTTCTATTCTGTGTTCCCCCAAGTCTCCCGATAAAAATGGTACCTCACTTGTGTGGGTAGGCCTAGCGCCCACGAAAGGAAATGACTCAAAACACAACGTGGACACATCAAATTTTTTCACAGAAAACAGAGGTGTTTTTTGCAAAATGCCTACCTGTGGATTTTGGCCTCTAGCTCAGGCGGCACCTGGGGAAACCTAGCAAACCAGTGCATTTTTTAAAACTACGACACCTAGGGGAATCCAAGATGGGATGACTTGTGGGGCTCTAACCAGGTTCTGTTACCCAGAATCCTTTGCAAACCTCAAAATTTGACCAAAAAAACACTTTTTCCTCTCATTTCGGTGGCAGAAAGTTCTGGAATCTAACAGGAGCCACAGATTTCCTTCCACCCAGCGTTCCCCCAAGTCTCCTGATAAAAATGGTACCTCACTGGTGTGGGTAGACCTAGCGCCCACAAAAGGAAATGGCCCAAAACACAATGTGGACACATCACATTTTTTTCACAGAAAACAGAGGTGTTTTTTACAAAGTGCCTACCTGTGGATTGTGGCCTCTAGCTCAGCCGGCACCTGGGGAAACCTAGCAAACCAGTGCATTTTTGAAAACTAGACACCTAGGGGAATCCAAGATGGGGTGACGTGTGGGGCTCTGACCAGGTTCTGTTACCCAGCATCCTTTGCAAACCTCAAAATGTGACCAAAAAAACACTTTTTCCTCTCATTTCGGTGACAGAAAGTTCTGGAATCTGAGAGGAGCCACAAATTTCCTTCCACCCAGCGTTCCCCCAAGTCTCCCGATAAAAATGGTACCTAACTGGTGTGGGTAGGCCTAGCGCCCACGAAAGGAAATGGCCCAAAACACACCGTGGACACATCACATTTTATAACTTTCCTTCCCTTTGAAGTCTCTCGGCCTCCTCCACGTGATCGGAAGAGAAATGCTTCCAGTGCGATGGGAGGAGGCCTTGTAACAATCAGCGTGCGATCCCTCACTGACGTCACAGGGGGAGTTGGGGGGGGTTGGGGGTGGGAGGGGCAGGGGCTTCCACTTCCATCCCTGCCTTGACAGGGGGTGCGGGGGGAAACCCACAGAGGGAGCGCTAGCGCTCCCTCTGGGCTCTGTGCCCAGGACGCAATGGTTACGTCCTGGGCACACGAGCACTGTGCCTCAGGACCTAACCATTACGTCCTGGGCACAGAAGGGGTTAAAAAGGAAGGTTTGGCTTGGCAAGAGGTTTATCTTGTTACCATGTTTAAAGAAGAGAGCACAACCGCTTGAGCACTGGTTAGCACTGGTAAATTGTGCAGACTCGTAAGGCCAGTCAAAACAAAGTCAGTAAAAACAGGAGGGTGGAAAGCAAAAAGTTGGGGGCAAACCACATCAAAGATTCAGGCCCAACAGTTACTCATTTATTTAGTAGTCAGTTTTCTGGGACTATCTAAAACTAGGCTGGATTATATACTAATACTTAATATCTTTTTAATGCATTTGAATTATGATTATTAAGAATTGTATTTTGCAATGGAAACATTTGTGCTGAATAAACAGAGATGGCTGAATCCTGTCAACATTTGCGAGAATACCTGCAGATGGACTTTTTTGAACTGTCTAAAACTAGGCTGGATTATTTTGGACAATTAGGACTCATGTGTGGGTGTACGCTACTAATTGTTTTTTGATTTGATATTAACTGGTTTCGTTTTATTTCTATTCCAGTATACATACTTTGACAACAGATATGTTTTTAGTGTTTGAGCACCACATATGTAATTAAGAAAACTTGCAGGAAGGTGCAGCTAAACAAAAGTCATTGTTGCCAAAGTTTTCAGTACATTAGCAACACATGCCTGGTCAGCTTAAGTGTTCAAGTGACTAGATTTTATTAACGGAGTCGGGTAATTGTGATGCTGGAGGATACTTGAAATGAGGAGCTGTTATATCTAGCCCATCAAGACCCTAATAAATATTTATTGTTAGTAATCCCCTTTAAAATAGCACACTGAATAAATAGATTTTACTACAGTAGGTTTACTTGAACAGGTGGACTTTTTTCCACCTTGAATTGAGCTGTCTACTGATCCTCCTTTCTGTTTGGTGTTTCCCACTTACTATGGTTCCAGGAACCTCTTGGAATCATTGATATCGGGGGAGAAGAAAAGGGATTTCTGCTGATGCTGATGCCGATCACATCCTTACCCCCTCCAGTCCGCAGGTGCTGTTGCTACTGCTGGTTCTGCCTGACATGGTCTCAAAGAGTAAGCTGGCAGCTTGATACTTGATCTCTGTGCAGCTGTTGTGCTGCATTCACCCGGTATGAGCAGAACCTCCAATCCGTACCAATCTATGTTAATAATTCTGTCATCAAGTGTCTAGGATAATTAACCCTACTTACAACTGGTATGTTCTTGTTTGAAAGTCTTGTATCAGTGTCATTGTCATTGTGCATTACATGTCTTTCTGAGGTATTACAGGCAGAAGGCCACACCTGCTGTGTCAACCATCTACAGGGATCCCTGACAGGTCTATTTCTTGACTTAGGTACACTGACATGAAATTCCATTGTATGGTTGCTTCATTTGAAAAAGTACGTGCCACCCATGAGATAGAATTACAATGATGGCAGCATTATGACATTTATAACAGAACTGGTTTTTAACATTTTGTCTGCACCAGGAGAAGGCCTCTCCAGTTTAAATTGGTCTGCACACTCCTGCAAATGGGTCCTTCACTATATTCATACAGGATGTGAATGTTGCTTGTTTAACATGTAACTTTGTGGCAGACTATGCATGTTTGCTGTGTTTCACTGTTGGTATCAAGACTCCATTTAGACTTGCGTGGGAAAGAGTCACTCAAGATGGATGATGGAAAGAGCCTAGCAAGTGGCAATGTATTTTGCTCTGCTCCTTCAAAGCATTCCTAAGGTCTTTTAAAGTGGACTAGAATCTAGTGGGTGCAGGAAAGGAGTAAGATGGTCCCTCTTTAGTGGAGAGACTGTCCATACTCCTATCCTGGCCTATTGCTTCCTGAGAGGTGTTCGTCCTAAGAGGTAAGTGGTAGGTGAGTGGGGTAGCCTATCCCTTTTTGGCGCCTTTGTTTTGGGCTTCCCTGACAGGGAACTCTCAAACCTTCCCTACTTAGTACTGATACTGAGACAACAACAGTGACGGGCCATTCTGGGATGAAGATGCAAAATAACAGTTCCACTAATTCTGCCTGTGAACTGGGTCTAAATATAGAGAAAAAAACGCTAGTCATTGTGCTGTGAATTCTCATCAACCTAGTAAAGAGGTTCAACATCAGTGAAGACTGCAAATGGCCTTTAAGCATGATGGTTGGGTGTTGCTTACTGCAAATTCCCCTTTTCAGGGTTGGGACAAAAAAACCTGGGAATGTCAGCATTGTGCCAGGACTAACTGCCTGCAAAATTTCAAAGGAAGGAGCCCACTGGCCACTAGAAAGGGGTGCTGGCTTTTCCAATGCATGTAAAGAAGGCTGTTTAAAAGACAGGGCCTTGAAGATTGATGAGAAGTGATGAATGTTATCTGTTTGTGATACAGTTATGACTGGCATCGCCAAGCCCTGACATAATAACTTGCACCCTAGCACCTAAACAGAATGTCCTTAACAAAATGGTTTGCTTCTCAAGAAAAAGGAACGTCTGTAGAAATACAGCTGGGCATTCTGAAGTATCGCAAGTGCACTTGGTGCTTTCATGAAGGCAATTCAAAAGTGCATAGATGATTTGGGACAGAGAATTGTCACCACCACAATCAGTGGTGCATCCAGACACCTGCAAAGAGCCTTGCTTCTTAACCCCTTCGCTGCCAGGCCTTTTCCCCCTCCTGTGCCGGGCCTTTTTTTGCCTATTTGGGGCAGTTCGCGCTTAGGCCCTCATAACTTTTTGTCCACATAAGCTAACCAAGCCAAATTTGCGTCCTTTTTTTCCAACATCCTAGGGATTCTAGAGGTACCCAGACTTTGTGGGTTCCCTTGAAGGAGGCCAAGAAATTGGCCAAAATACAGTGAAAATTTCGTTTTTTTCAAAAAAATTGGAAAAAGTGGCTGCAGAAGAAGGCTTGTGGTTTTTCCCCTGAAAATGGCATCAACAAAAGGTTTGCGGTGCTAAACTCAGCAGCTTCCCAGCTTTCAGGAACAGGCAGACTTGAATCAGAAAACCCAATTTTTCAACACAATTTTGGCATTTTACTGGGGCATACCCCATTTGTGCAATTTTTTGTGCTTTCAGCCTCCTTCCAGTCAGTGACAGGAATGGTCATGAAACCAATGCTGGATCCCAGAAACCTAAACATTTCTGAAAAGTAGACAAAATTCTGAATTCAGCAAGGGGTCATTTGTGTAGATCCTACAAGGGTTTCCTACAGAAAATAACAGCTGAAAAAGAAAAATATTGAAATTGAGGTGAAAAAACCATCAATTTTTCTCTACGTTTTACTCTGTAACTTTTCCCTGCAATGTCAGATTATCGAAAGCAATATACCGTTACGTCTGCTGGACTCCTCTGGTTGCGGGGATATATAGGGTTTGTAGGTTCATCAAGAACCCGAGGAACCCAGAGCCAATAAATGAGCTGCACCCTGCAGTGCGTTTTCATTCTATACCGGGTATACAGCAATTCATTTGCTGAAATATAAGGAGTAAAAAATTGCTATCAAGAAAACCTTTGCATTTCCAAAAAGGGCACAAGATAAGGTGTTGAGGAGCAGTGGTTATTTGCACATCTCTGAATTCCGGGGTGACCATAGTAGCACGTGAATTACAGGGAATTTCTCAAATAGATGTCTTTTTTACACACACTCCTATATTTGGAAGGAAAAAATGTAGAGAAAGACAAGGGGCAATAGTACTTGTTTTGCTAATCTATGTTCCCCCAAGTCTCCCGATAAAAATGGTACCTCACTTGTGTGGGTAGGCCTAGCACCCGCGACAGGATATGCCCCAAAACACAACGTGGACACATCACAGAAAACAGAGCTGTTTTTAGCAAAGTGACTACCTGTAGATTTTGGCCTTTAGCTCAGCCGCCACCTAGGGAAACCTACCAAACCTGTGCATTTCTGAAAACTAGAGACCTAGGGGAATCCAAGGAGGGGTGACTTGCGGGGCTCGGACCAGGTTCTGTTACCCAGAATCCTTTGCAAATCTCAAAATTTGGCTAAAAAAACACATGTTCCTCACATTTCTGTGGCAGAAAGTTCTGGAATCTGAGAGGAGCCACAAATTTCCTTCCACCCAGCGTTCCCCCACGTCTCCCGATAAAAATGATACCTCACTTGTGTGGGTAGGCCTAGCGCCCGCGACAGGATATGCCCCAAAACACAACGTGGACATATCACAGAAAACAGAGCTGTTTTTAGCAAAGTGACTACCTGTAGATTTTGGCCTCTAGCTCAGCCGCCACCTAGGGAAACCTACCAAACCTGTGCATTTCTGAAAACTAGAGACCTAGGGGAATCCAAGGAGGGGTGACTTGCGGGGCTCGGACCAGGTTCTGTTACCCAGAATCCTTTGCAAATCTCAAAATTTGGCTAAAAAAACACATGTTCCTCACATTTCTGTGGCAGAAAGTTCTGGAATCTGAGAGGAGCCACAAATTTCCTTCCACCCATCGTTCCCCCACATCTCCCGATAAAAATGATACCTCACTTGTGTGGGTAGGCCTAGCGCCCGCGACAGGATATGCCCCAAAACACAACGTGGACATATCACAGAAAACAGAGCTGTTTTTAGCAAAGTGACTACCTGTAGATTTTGGCCTCTAGCTCAGCCGCCACCTAGGGAAACCTACCAAACCTGTGCATTTCTGAAAACTAGAGACCTAGGGGAATCCAAGGAGGGGTGACTTGTGTGGCTCGGACCAGGTTCTGTTACCCAGAATCCTTTGCAAACCTCAAAATTTGGCTAAAAAAACACATGTTCCTCACATTTCTGTGGCAGAAAGTTCTGGAATCTGAGAGGAGCCACAAATTTCCTTCCACCCAGCGTTCCCCAACGTCTCCCGATCAAAATGATACCTCACTTGTGTGGGTAGGCCTAGCGCCCGCGACAGGATATGCCCCAAAACACAACGTGGACATATCACAGAAAACAGAGCTGTTTTTAGCAAAGTGACTACCTGTAGATTTTGGCCTCTAGCTCAGCCGCCACCTAGGGAAACCTACCAAACCTGTGCATTTCTGAAAACTAGAGACCTAGGGGAATCCAAGGAGGGGTGACTTGCGGGGCTCGGACCAGGTTCTGTTACCCAGAATCCTTTGCAAACCTCAAAATTTGGCTAAAAAAACACATGTTCCTCACATTTCTGTGGCAGAAAGTTCTGGAATCTGAGAGGAGCCACAAATTTCCTTCCACCCAGCGTTCCCCCACGTCTCCCGATAAAAATGATACCTCACTTGTGTGGGTAGGCCTAGCGCCCGCGACAGGATATGCCCCCAAACACAACGTGGACATATCACAGAAAACAGAGCTGTTTTTAGCAAAGTGACTACCTGTAGATTTTGGCCTCTAGCTCAGCCGCCACCTAGGGAAACCTACCAAACCTGTGCATTTCTGAAAACTAGAGACCTAGGGGAATCCAAGGAGGGGTGACTTGCGGGGCTCGGACCAGGTTCTGTTACCCAGAATCCTTTGCAAATCTCAAAATTTGGCTAAAAAAACACATGTTCCTCACATTTCTGTGGCAGAAAGTTCTGGAATCTGAGAGGAGCCACAAATTTCCTTCCACCCAGCGTTCCCCCACGTCTCCCGATAAAAATGATACCTCACTTGTGTGGGTAGGCCTAGCGCCCGCGACAGGATATGCCCCAAAACACAACGTGGACATATCACAGAAAACAGAGCTGTTTTTAGCAAAGTGACTACCTGTAGATTTTGGCCTCTAGCTCAGCCGCCACCTAGGGAAACCTACCAAACCTGTGCATTTCTGAAAACTAGAGACCTAGGGGAATCCAAGGAGGGGTGACTTGCGGGGCTCGGACCAGGTTCTGTTACCCAGAATCCTTTGCAAATCTCAAAATTTGGCCAAAAAAACACATGTTCCTCACATTTCTGTGGCAGAAAGTTCTGGAATCTGAGAGGAGGCACAAATTTCCTTCCACCCAGCGTTCCCCCACGTCTCCCGATAAAAATGATACCTCACTTGTGTGGGTAGGCCTAGCGCCCGCGACAGGATATGCCCCAAAACACAACGTGGACATATCACAGAAAACAGAGCTGTTCTTAGCAAAGTGACTACCTGTAGATTTTGGCCTCTAGCTCAGCCGCCACCTAGGGAAACCTACCAAACCTGTGCATTTCTGAAAACTAGAGACCTAGGGGAATCCAAGGAGGGGTGACTTGCGGGGCTCGGACCAGGTTCTGTTACCCAGAATCCTTTGCAAATCTCAAAATTTGGCTAAAAAAACACATGTTCCTCACATTTCTGTGGCAGAAAGTTCTGGAATCTGAGAGGAGCCACAAATTTCCTTCCACCCAGCGTTCCCCCACGTCTCCCGATAAAAATGATACCTCACTTGTGTGGGTAGGCCTAGCGCCGGCGACAGGATATGCCCCAAAACACAACGTGGACATATCACAGAAAACAGAGCTGTTTTTAGCAAAGTGACTACCTGTAGTTTTTGGCTTCTAGCTCAGCCGGCACCTAGGGAAACCTACCAAACCTGTGCATTTCTGAAAACTAGAGACCTAGGGGAATCCAAGGAGGGGTGACTTGTGTGGCTCGGACCAGGTTCTGTTACCCAGAATCCTTTGCAAACCTCAAAATTTGGCTAAAAAAACACATGTTCCTCACATTTCTGTGGCAGAAAGTTCTGGAATCTGAGAGGAGCCACAAATTTCCTTCCACCCAGCGTTCCCCCACGTCTCCCGATCAAAATGATACCTCACTTGTGTGGGTAGGCCTAGCGCCCGCGACAGGATATGCCCCAAAACACAACGTGGACACATCACAGAAAACAGAGCTGTTTTTAGCAAAGTGACTACCTGGAGATTTTGGCCTCTAGCTCAGCCGCCACCTAGGGAAACCTACCAAACCTGTACATTTCTGAAAACTAGAGACCTAGGGGAATCCAAGGAGGGGTGACTTGTGGGGCTCGGACCAGGTTCTGTTACCCAGAATCCTTTGCAAACCTCAAAATTTGGCTAAAAAAACACATGTCCCTCACATTTCTGTGGCAGAAAGTTCTGGAATCTGAGAGGAGCTACAAATTTCCTTCCACCCAGCGTTCCCCCAAGTCTCCCGATAACAATGATACCTCACTTGCGTGGGTAGGCCTAGCGCCGGCGACAGGAAACACCCCAAAGCGCAACGTGGACACATCCTAAATTTTGGAAAAAAACAGAGGTGTTTTTTGCGAAGTGCCTACCTGTAGATTTTGGCCTCTAGCTCAGCCGGCACCTAGGGAAACCTACCAAACCTGTGCATTTCTGAAAACTAGAGACCTAGGGGAATCCAAGGAGGGGTGACTTGCGGGGCTCGGACCAGGTTCTGTTACCCAGAATCCTTTGCAAACCTCAAAATTTGGATAAAAAAACACATGTTCCTCACATTTCTGTGGCAGAAAGTTCTGGAATCTGAGAGGAGCCACAAATTTCCTTCCACCCAGCGTTCCCCCACGTCTCCCGATAAAAATGATACCTCACTTGTGTGGGTAGGCCTAGCGCCCGCGACAGGATATGCCCCAAAACACAACGTGGACACATCACAGAAAACAGAGCTGTTTTTTGCAAAGTGACTACCTGGAGATTTTGGCCTCTAGCTCAGCCGCCACATAGGGAAACCTACCAAACCTGTACATTTCTGAAAACTAGAGACCTAGGGGAATCCAAGGAGGGGTGACTTGTGTGGCTCGGACCAGGTTCTGTTACCCAGAATCCTTTGCAAACCTCAAAATTTGGCTAAAAAAACACATGTCCCTCACATTTCTGTGGCAGAAAGTTCTGGAATCTGAGAGGAGCTACAAATTTCCTTCCACCCAGCGTTCCCCCAAGTCTCCCGATAAAAATGATACCTCACTTGCGTGGGTAGGCCTAGCGCCGGCGACAGGAAACACCCCAAAGCGCAACGTGGACACATCCTAAATGTTGGAAAAAAACAGAGGTGTTTTTTGCGAAGTGCCTACCTGTAGATTTTGGCCTCTAGCTCAGCCGGCACCTAGGGAAACCTACCAAACCTGTGCATTTCTGAAAACTAGAGACCTAGGGGAATCCAAGGAGGGGTGACTTGCGGGGCTCGGACCAGGTTCTGTTACCCAGAATCCTTTGCAAACCTCAAAATTTGGCTAAAAATACACATGTTACTCACATTTCTGTGGCAGAAAGTTCTGGAATCTGAGAGGAGCCACAAATTTCCTTCTACCCAGCGTTCCCCCAAGTCTCCTGATAAAAATGATACCTCACTTGTGTGGGTAGGACTAGCGCCCACGAAAGGAAAGGGCCCAAAACACAACGTGGACACATCACATTTTTTTATAAAAAGCAGTGCCTACCTGTGGATTTTGGCCTGTAGCTCAGCCGACACCTGAGGAAACCTAGCAAACCAGGGCATTTATGAAAACTAGAAACCCAGGGGAATCCAAGATGGGGTGACTTGCGGGGCTCTGACCAGGTTATGTTACCCAGAATCCTTTGCAAACCTCCAAATTTGGCCCAAAAAACACTTTTTCCTCTCATTTCGGTGACAGAAAGTTCTGGAATCTGAGAGGAGCCACAAATTTCCTTCCACCCAGCGTTCCCCTAAGTCTCTCGATAAAAATGGTACATCACTTCTGTGGGTAGGCCTTGCGCCCACAAAAGGAAATGGCCCAAAACACAACGTGGACACAACATATTTTTTCACAGAAAACAGAGGTGTTTTTTGCAAGGTGCCTACCTGTGGTGTTTGGCCTGTAGCTCAGCCGGCCCCAGGGGGGGGGGGCAGAAATGCCCTAAAATAAATTTGCCCCCCCAACCCCCACCCTCCCCCGCCGGGAGCGACCCTTGCCTACGGGGTCGCTCCCCCTGCGTGACATTGGCCCCAAAAAACAAATCCCCGGTGCCTAGTGGTTTCTGCCCCCTTGGGGGCAGGTTGACCTAAACTCAGCCAATCTGCCCCCAAGGGGGCAGAAATGGCCTAAATACAATTTGTCCCCCAGGGGAGCGACTTTTGCCTGATGGGTCGCTCCCCATCTCTAAAAAAAAAAAAAAAAAGAAAAAAAAAAAGAAAAAAAAGATAAATTCCCCTGGCGCGTAGAGGTTTCTGCCCCCCCCCCCCGGGAGCAGATCGGCCTAATAATAGGCCGATCTGCCCCCCGGGGGGGCAGAAATGGCCTAAAATAAATTTGCCCCCCCAACACCCACCCCCCCCCGGGAGCGACCCTTGCCTACGGGGTCGCTCCCCCTGCGTGACATTGGCGCCAAAAAACAAATCCCCGGTGCCTAGTGGTTTCTGCCCCCTTGGGGGCAGGTTGACCTAAACTCAGCCAATCTGCCCCCAAGGGGGGCAGAAATGGCCTAAATACAATTTGTCCCCCAGGGGAGCGACTTTTGCTTGATGGGTCGCTCCCCATCTCTAAAAAAAAAAAACAAAGAAAAAAAAAAAGAAAAAAAAGAAAAATTCCCCTGGCGCCTAGAGGTTTCTGCCCCCCGGGGGGGCAGAAATGGCCTAAAATAAATTTGCCCCCCCAACACCCACCCCCCCCCCGGAGCGACCCTTGCCTACGGGGTCGCTCCCCCTGCGTGACATTGGCGCCAAAAAACAAATCCCCGGTGCCTAGTGGTTTCTGCCCCCTTGGGGGCAGATTGACCTAAAATTGTCCAATCTGCCCCCAGGGGGGCAGAAATGGTCTAAATACAATTTGCCCCCCCAGGGGAGCGACCCTTGCCTGATGGGTCGCTCCCCATCTCTAAAAAAAGAAACAACAAAAAAAAAAAAACACAAAAAAAAAATTGCCCTGGTGCCTAGAGTGTTCTGCCCCCCCCCCGGGGGCAGTTCCGCCTAATAATAGGCCGATCTGTCCCCCGGGGGGGGCAGAAATGGCCTAAAATAAATTTGCCCCCCCAACCCCCACCCCCCCCCCCGGGAGCGACCCTTGCCTACGGGGTCGCTCCCCCTGCGTGACATTGGTGCCAAAAAACAAATCCCCGGTGCCTAGTGGTTTCTGCCCCCTTGGGGGCAGATTGACCTAAAATTGGCCAATCTGCCCCCAGGGGGACAGAAATGGTCTAAATACAATTTGCCCCCCCAGGGGAGCGACCCTTGCCTGATGGGTCGCTCCCCATCTCTAAAAAAAGAAACAACAAAAAAAAAAACACAAAAAAAAAATTGCCCGGCCGCCTAGAGTGTTCTGCCCCCCACCCGGGGGCAGTTCGGCCTAATAATAGGCCGATCTGTCCCCCGGGGGGGGCAGAAATTGCCCAAAATAAATTTGCCCCCCCAACCCCCACCCCCACCCCCCCGGGAGCGACCCTTGCCTACGGGGTCGCTCCCCCTGCGTGACATTGGCGCCAAAAAACAAATCCCCGGTGCCTAGTGGTTTCTGCCCCCTTGGGGGCAGATTGACCTAAAATTGGCCAATTTGCCCCCAGGGGGGCAGAAATGGTCTAAATACAATTTGCCCCCCCAGGGGAGCGACCCTTGCCTGATGGGTCGCTCCCCATCTCTAAAAAAAGAAACAACAAAAAAAAAAAACACAAAAAAAAAATTGCCCTGGCGCCTAGAGTGTTCTGCCCCCCCCCGGGAGCAGTTCGGCCTAATAATAGGCCGATCTGTCCCCCGGGGGGGCAGAAATGGCCTAAAATAAATTTGCGCCCCCAACCCCCACCCCCCCCCCGGAGCGACCCTTGCCTACGGGGTCGCTCCCCCTGCGTGACATTGGCGCCAAAAAACAAATCCCCGGTGCCTAGTGGTTTCTTCCCCCTTGGGGGCAGGTTGACCTAAACTCAGCCAATCTGCCCCCAAGGGGGGCAGAAATGGCCTAAATACAATTTGTCCCCCAGGGGAGCGACTTTTGCCTGATGGGTCGCTCCCCATCTCTAAAAAAAAAAAACAAAGAAAAAAAAAAAGAAAAAAAAGAACAATTCCCCTGGCGCCTAGAGGTTTCTGCCCCCCGGGGGGGCAGAAATGGCCTAAAATAAATTTGCCCCCCCCAACACCCACCCCCCCCCGGGAGCGACCCTTGCCTACGGGGTCGCTCCCCCTGCGTGACATTGGCGCCAAAAAACAAATCCCCGGTGCCTAGTGGTTTCTGCCCCCTTGGGGGCAGATTGACCTAAAATTGGCCAATCTGCCCCCAGGGGGGCAGAAATGGTCTAAATACAATTTGCCCCCCCCCAGGGGAGCGACCCTTGCCTGATGGGTCGCTCCCCATCTCTAAAAAAAGAAACAACAAAAAAAACATTGCCCTGGCGCCTAGAGTGTTCTGCCCCCCCCCCCGGGGGCAGTTCGGCCTAATAATAGGCCGATCTGTCCCCCGGGGGGGCAGAAATGGCCTAAAATAAATTTGCCCCCCCAACCCCCACCCCTCCCCCGGGAGCGACCCTTGCCTACGGGGTCGCTCCCCCTGCGTGACATTGGTACCAAAAAACAAATCCCCGGTGCCTAGTGGTTTCTGCCCCCTTGGGGGCAGATTGACCTAAAATTGGCCAATCTGCCCCCAGGGGGACAGAAATGGTCTAAATACAATTTGCCCCCCCAGGGGAGCGACCCTTGCCTGATGGGTCGCTCCCCATCTCTAAAAAAAGAAACAACAAAAAAAAAAACACAAAAAAAAAATTGCCCGGGCGCCTAGAGTGTTCTGCCCCCCACCCGGGGGCAGTTCGGCCTAATAATAGGCCGATCTGTCCCCCGGGGGGGCAGAAATTGCCCAAAATAAATTTGCCCCCCAACCCCCACCCCCCCCCCGGGAGCGACCCTTGCCTACGGGGTCGCTCCCCCTGCGTGACATTGGCGCCAAAAAACAAATCCCCGGTGCCTAGTGGTTTCTGCCCCCTTGGGGGCAGATTGACCTAAAATTGGCCAATCTGCCCCCAGGGGGGCAGAAATGGTCTAAATACAATTTGCCCCCCCAGGGGAGCGACCCTTGCCTGATGGGTCGCTCCCCATCTCTAAAAAAAGAAACAACAAAAAAAAAAAAACACAAAAAAAAAATTGCCCTGGCGCCTAGAGTGTTCTGCCCCCCCCCGGGGGCAGTTCGGCCTAATAATAGGCCGATCTGTCCCCCGGGGGGGCAGAAATGGCCTAAAATAAATTTGCCCCCCCAACCCCCACCCCCCCCCCGGAGCGACCCTTGCCTACGGGGTCGCTCCCCCTGCGTGACATTGGCGCCAAAAAACAAATCCCCGGTGCCTAGTGGTTTCTGCCCCCTTGGGGGCAGATTGACCTAAAATTGGCCAATCTGCCCCCAGGGGGGCAGAAATGGTCTAAATACAATTTGCCCCCCCAGGGGAGCGACCCTTGCCTGATGGGTCGCTCCCCATCTCTAAAAAAAGAAACAACAAAAAAAAAAAACACAAAAAAAAAATTGCCCTGGCGCCTAGAGTGTTCTCCCCCCCCCCGGGGGCAGTTCGGCCTAATAATAGGCCGATCTGTCCCCCGGGGGGGCAGAAATGGCCTAAAATAAATTTGCCCCCCCAACCCCCACCCCCCCCCCCCGGGAGCGACCCTTGCCTACGGGGTCGCTCCCCCTGCGTGACATTGGCGCCAAAAAACAAATCCCCGGTGCCTAGTGGTTTCTGCCCCCTTGGGGGCAGATTGACCTAAAATTGGCCAATCTGCCCCCAGGGGGGCAGAAATGGTCTAAATACAATTTGCCCCCCCAGGGGAGCGACCCTTGCCTGATGGGTCGCTCCCCATCTCTAAAAAAAGAAACAACAAAAATAAAAAACACAAAAAAAAAATTGCCCTGGCGCCTAGAGTGTTCTGCCCCCCCCCCCGGGGGCAGTTCGGCCTAATAATAGGCCGATCTGTCCCCCGGGGGGGCAGAAATGGGCTAAAATAAATTTGCAAGCAATCCGGCTTTTGAAACCTGTGAGAGACTTCAAAGGGAAGGAAATACATTTCCTTCCCTTTGAAGCCTCTCGGGGCCTCCCCCATGGGATTGAAAAAGAAATGCAAAAGCATTTCTTTTTCAATCGCGCTGGAAGCTCTGCTTCCAGCGCGATGGGGGAGACCCTGTGACTAATCAGCGCGCGCTCGCGCGCTGACGTCACAGGGGGGGTTGGGGGGGTCGGGGGTGGGAGGGGAAGGGCTTCCCCTTCCATCCCTGACTTGGGGGGGTGGGGGGGAACCCCACAGAGGGAGCGAGAGCGCTCCCTCTGGGCTCTGTGCACAGGACGTAATGGTTACGTCCTGGGCACAGCAGCACTGTGCCTCAGGACGTAACCATTACGTCCTGGGCACAGAAGGGGTTAAAAATGATGGTAACCACGAGAAGCAATTAGAGCTTCTGAAGGGCTCATCAATCTTCAGTCAGCAGGCCTTTCAACCTATCTTTGATGACAATTGCTAGCCTGGTTGACTTTGCTTTGTTTGGGTGAGACGTTTTAGATTGGGTCTGAGAAAGCACATCTTAAAGCGGACCCACCTTCTTTGAACACTGGTAGTTGAGAGCAATCACCTTATCCCTCACCAGGCCACCACACTGAGACTGTGAACTTATGGACTAGCAATTTGAGCCAGAGGATAGCACAATGTCGGCCGGGTGACTTCTCTCTGCAGAATTATACAGTCAGAAAGGAGCAGTGCAGCCCCAACATCAGCCCGCAAGGGTGGCCCAGGCCACGGAAATGTCAAAATACTTAGGCTTAGTTTTATGGTGGCCTAGCACCATTCCAACACCACACTAGCGTAATTTTTTTACTCTAATGTGGCATTGGAAGGGCAAAAACACTGCGCCATATTTACAAAGTGGCTCAATGCTTGCATTGTTCCACTTTGTAACCCCTAGCGCCACTTTATGCCTGCGCCAAGCATAATGTATGCAAGGGGGGCATTCTGGAGCCAGGGGGGCCCTACAAACGGCACAAAGGAAACTACAAGATTCCTTTGTACAATTTTTATCGGCATTTTTTAACACCTCCTAAGTGCAGGCGATAGAAAGAGACTCCCATTGTGTTCAATGGGCCTCTCGTGCTTTGCAGAATTAGCTTCAACATTTTTTATGCTAGTTCTGCAAAGCACCAGACTAGCGTAAAAAATGATGACGCTAGTCCTTCTAACTACCACCATGGTGCACCGTATTTTTAATATGACACACACATAGTGGCATTAGGGGGGTGCATCTCATTGCCACAATTATATACAAGGTGGGCGTTCCCTTCCAAAAAATTACACTAGCCCTCTAGCGCCATATTTACCTCCTGACGCAAAAACTACACACACCAAGGAAGCTGACCTAAAAAAAGACGCTAACACCTATTAGCGTAAAAATTTAACACCTGGTCAGGCCGGATGTTAAAAAGTGTCCCACACGCCACCACTGAAGGAAAACACACAGAAGGAGCATTTGCAACCTCCAGGACAACATGGAAGTGGCGCTGCTCCAGCTTCACACACGCCGCAGACCTCAGTGAATACAGCAGGTCCCTCCACCACCACCGCAACAACCCCAGACACCACCAGAGCAGCCACAAATGCAGCGTAGAAGGTGGGAGAGGATCTTCAGACAGAAGACAACCATGCTTGGGCTCAGGGAACAAGATGTCATCAGGATGTATGGACTGAACCAGGAGTCCATTGTATGCCTGCTGCACCACATTGTGCAACACATCACAGCAAGGGTGGAAACTCCTACAACTATTCCACCCATGACAAAACTCCTCTCTGTCCTTCATATGCTGGTGTCTGGATCTTTTCCGATAACAGGCGCACAAGTGGCTGGTATGTCCCAGCCATCCTTCTCTGTCTTCCTTCCTAAAGTCCTGGACGCAATCATTCACCTCGCACCCCAGAACATCTGTTTCCCAAAAACACCCAGCAACTGCAGCAGGAGACCAAGCAAGGTTTCTATCTAATTGCTGGGTTTCCGCATGGGTGAACTGCACCCATGTCCAACTGGTGCCACCCGCAGCAACCGAACACCTATATATGAACTGCAAGCACACCCATTCAATCAATGTGAAGGCCATTGTGGACCATAGTGGGCTCTTCACTAACATCCTAGCAAAATATCCCGGCAGCGTCTATGATGCCTACACATTCCATCATTCCACTATCAAAGAGCGGTTCCAGGACGGCCAATATGGAAATGGGCTACTAGTAGGTAAGCCACCATACCAATCAGTACACACACAACACACAAACCATGTAGGACAACAAGACATACACCACACTAAATACACATGGGCAGGGGAACACAGATGTGCAGGCAACAACACATATGCAACATGCCACACTACACCACAATCATTGCATATCACACAGATATACACCCACATGTACATGACACAGCCACAACCTGACTGGCACACCGCATGAGGACAGGTGGAGCTATGTCCCCTTTGCATACAGAAGCTGCCCACAAACCACTACAAGTGTCCACTGGTTGACAACTAAATACAGATCCCACACACATTACACCAAACAAAGATTAGCTCAGCTATGTCAATGGCATAGTGTATGGCCATGTAAAGAAAGACACACACATAGGCACAGCCCCACATTAATCATAGTGTGCAAGCCTCTGGAAGCACCTATATTAAATGCCATCCAAGTGGTACCATTACCAACTAAATATCATCTACACATTCCTGACATACCTGCAGTGTGCACATACACCTGTCTGCTGCATTGTGTCACACACATAGGAATACAAATTAACTGGCCATTAAAGACCATGGGGCAGAATCATGAGAAATGGTGCAGCACCTACTCCAGTGCTACCTCACATGTGCCCCCTAGCGCCCCCTAACTCCACCATGTGTGTTCCGTATACAAGAAATGGTCCACGATGGCGCAGAGTTTGTGAAAAACTGTAAAGATCATGGATGCCATAGTAGGACTCTGTAGGAGTATAGAGGACATACCTGACCTCTCATGTACCGTACATAGGGACCCATGTAAAAAAATGGGTGTGCCCCCTCCAAAAGCCTGCACTGGGCATATGTTGAAAGTGTCTGTGATAAATCATGTATTGGAAGCTAGGAGATTCTACTGTACCAAATTTGATCATCCAACAAATGTGTGATTCACACCCTCATACATTTGATGGGTGGCATAACCATCATCTGCCACAAAGGGTCACAAGGTGCCGCACTGCATGCGTTCTGCCACATGGTAACATGGAGGCACAGTTTGGCTTTGTAGGGCCTACCATGATGCCTCTATATATGGCACCACAGTGGTGCAAGGAGGTGGTAGGTTCCATCCAACAATAGGACACTGCCTCAAATATGGACTACACAACACATCTTTGCAATGGTTTAACCATCCGATTAGATTTAATATGACAATTCCCAGGTCCCTGAGCCACAACCCAAGATTGTCATGTCTATCAACACAAACCATTTAAATCATTTCACAAAAGCAGGGACATACACTATACCAGAACCAAGTCTGAGTCACCACTCCACCTGCAACTAACAACTGTCATGGTATATTCCAAACCACTATCAGGCTTTACCAACACATCTTCCCTCATTCCTTTACAGCCGATCAAGGTTACGGCATACAGCCATGGGTCATTACTCTGTTTGCCAATCCCACAACGGTGGAAGGGCAGACATATGATGAAGGGCACAGAAGAACACGCAATGCAGTGGAGAGGACCTTTTTGGCTTCTGAAGTCAAGGTTCATACGCCTGGCCCTGACAGGAGGAAGTCCCTTTTATGCTCCACCACTGGTATGTAAAATCATACTGGCACGTGCAATCCTCTATAATATATGTATAAGAACAAATCTTCCCTGGGATGAACAGGTTGACGTCCCCAATGAGGAGGAGGAGGATAATGGTGCAGCAAACTTGGAGGGGGAACCACAGAACACTGCTGCAGGAGTTTGCACGAGACTTTGCATAGTACAGAACTTTTATACATAGTGACTGTACTATCATCATCACATTGTAAATAGCACTAATAAAATACTTTGCACCTGAATCTCCTTGGTCTATTCATTCTCCACTATCTATACCATTAGAATATAACTCAAACCTCAGAGAGCATGTAAGAATCACAATAGTAACAAGTATGGTAGCAACATCGTTTGTGATGTAAAAGTGTCTAGTGCCTCCATTTCACATATCAGTGACACTTAATGCATGGGCATGTGACTCTCGAAGGCCTAGGTCCAGGCACCACAAAATATAACGTGCTGTCAAGTGTGCAAAGTGCTAATTCCTAGCTCTTTCCCCACATCATCAGAACGCCTACCAGTATGTATGCAAAGGGGGAATACATAAAGTAGGGGCTGTTTAAGTAATGTAGGAAATGCACATCTCAGGGTGATTGTTGCTTTGCCTGCACGATGCATGTGTGACAAGGTGGGACATCATTGGTAACTATGGGCCTTCAGTAACTGTACGTGGTTTGTAACCAATGTTAGAGGCAGAGCCTGCACTGTGTATCTATGGGATTATGTCCAGGCACTGCCATTGGGCACAACCCTGACATATGGTGGGCTGTACCTCCCTTATGGTGTCGCGTGGGCTCTCATTATCCTAAATGAGACTACTGGATTTCTAGGCAGCAGGATCGATCACGGTGTGGGGGACTGAGTCGGACCCACGTGTAAGGAACTCTGTCACCCTAAATCCGTTTTTTGCTCTGGCTAACTAGCAGTGCCTCATTTCTGCCAAGGGGAAGAGATGATTGGGCAGCCGAGCGCATGACATCTTTGGAACTTCTCAGGGAAGTCGTGGTCACTCTGATCCAAACCAACTCTCTCATTTACAGTATGATCTCATATACAAATGACAAAGGCAGTATAAGTTTTATATAATGTTTTAATAAAACGACTGCATTTTAGATAATAAGGCGTGAGCCGCAATAACCAGAACCATACAACACAGTAGGATTGAAATAGTCACCAGGAGAGTAAAACATAAGAACAAAGCTATCATGGTGTCTAATAGTTTCTACTCTCCCTCTGCTTGGTCTATTTCGAGCACAGCATGTTAAGCTTATAACTTGCCTTTCTGAATCCCTGGGGAGACATCAGCCCTCATACCTGAGCAAAGGCCTGTGATCTTGGTTCAGCATCTGCAACGAGGCAGTCAGCGTCTAGTTGTGGTTCCCTGGTCGGAATCTCCCTCTCGCGTGTATTGGGACAAGGAAGTGTTTTTATAACTAACATGTCAGCGTGATCACAAAATGTCCCTACGCAGAAATGCCAAAGACTAAACTCCTACCACGTCTATCGGCAATGTACCAGACTGTATCCTTGACTGAAGCACAGAGTGAACAGGAATGTGTTATGGAGAACTCCAGTGCTGAAGTAGGCCAAACAGTGTGATATGAATAAAAAACAAGACCGTAGAACTGGCTATTTGAAAAATAACAGTACGAAGCCTAATAAAAAGCATTTAGAGCAAAGTGCACAGAGGCTCTAAGCTGCAAGCAAATGAATAAAATACATCTAGGGCAAAGTGCACAAAGGCCTAAAGCCTGCAGCTAATGCGCAAAGGATACATAAAACTAACCACAGTACACCCTCCCCTTGTCGGTAGCAAGTGGTTCCAATAATATAAAAGTATGCCCCAGATATAAACAACACCTAAAAATATATATATTTCGACAAGGTCAGAGGACAACAAAGTCATAAATTTGGGAAGCATGTGACGATAAAGCCAAATACAATATAATGTCAATTTTCGAGGGGAAAAAAAAATCCAATTGTCAGACAGAAGCAAAAGAAAGCAGGAGCTCCTCCACTTCGATATATGTCAATATCGGAAGATCCACGCCACAAAGTACCATGGAGCAGGTGTGTTCCAAAGCCCCAAAACCATTCAGGGCGGCACCCCGTGCAGGGCCTATGAATGAGACAATACCATCTTCCTCCAGGAAGGGAATCTCATAAACTGCCTCACGAAGCAAACGCAACCGTAGTGCACAAGTCTGGGAATGAGCCCTAATCGGGAACATCAACAGATCAGTTTCGACCACTGGAGGGCGCTGCAGTGAGAGACAGAAAGCCAGTGCATGTTCAAACGAGCACCAAAGGCACCGAAACACAGGTTGCACACAATCCAAAACTGGTCGGAATGACAGAGACCAGTCACACTCCAAATGTCCCAGGAGTGTCGCTCCAAAATGCTGCATCATGCGTTCACGACACAGTTGCGCTGACGGGAGCAGCAATATAGGATCTCGTCGTGGCGGGACAGCCATTGCGGAAGAACAGCAGCAATAGCAAGACTCCAGCCAATAAAGCCAAAGTAATCGGGAAACCCCCAAAAATGCTTCCGAAAATAGAGTGTATAGCCGAAGGTATTAAACCGAATATGGAAGAGAAGGTGTGAGCAAAACCAACTCCAATGGCTTTGAAAAAATGTGCAATGCCAGCAGTGCTGGACGCATTAAATATACGTCCCACAAGTTCACCAAAGTGACTCGGAAAGTTAGTATTCAAAAGGGACTGTATTTCCGCTGATGACCTTGCCACCTGTAGTGCGTAGGTCTCGCTAGCAGATGTAAGGGCCACATGCTTTTGAAACAATAAATCCTTCAGTCGACTCAACTTGTTGAAATTAACCTTGGAAGTAGCAATATGAGGCCAGATGTCCGCTACCTCCCTAATTTGAGTGGGGGGAAACAACACATTCCCGCAGCACGTAACGGCCTTGGTGACAACGACAACGTAAACTATTCCGGCACGCATGCCACAGCAGCGTTCGCTGTTAAGAACAATGTAACTGCCGTTAGAAAGCACCTGGAAAGTGTTTTTAATAACCAGGACTGGAACTCCCTTCAGATAACAAGCTAAGTTAGCAATCGAAGCGTTACACGCTCCGTGCAAGGACAGCTGTTTACAAACCATGGAATGGCTGACAGAAGTTTCGCATTCACTACCGCTAAGAAAAACCTCCCTCAAACCATTAATACATCTGTATGAAAAGGGAAGCTCCCACACCTCGTGTATGTAACTGTCTCCCAACCGTTCATATCTACCCACCGGAATGTGCTTCAAACAAGAAGTAAATTGCAGAGTGGAGATAGGCAGATTAATTACCCCATGAATCAACCACTTAGCTGACGGAATCTCAGCAACGTGAAAGGCAGTTTTTCCAATTTTTCAATATTCAACATGACATACGTCGCTTCCTTTTTAGCCATCAGCTGTTGTTGACGAGTTAAATTAAAGGAGACAAAGATCTCTCTGGCACGAATGTGCTGCCACGGAACGCGACCTGCCTTCAAGGTCTGAAGAGTCCAACCCAGCTGCATGATGGACCGCGTCTGACTCTGCCCATGATATAAAGAAGACATATCTGATTTAATAATGTCTATAGCAGAGGAAACGATGCTGTCAATTGTGTAAACACGGTCAGAAAGGGTATGCATGCCATTATCTACAACAGACAAAGCCTGCATCAGGTTTTCCTGATCAATTTGCCTCAACCGGGCCGCTGCCTCCTGTTGTGAAAGCTTCCAAATCTCATTATATACTTCGTATAAAAATCGTTTCTTCCGTGGTACCTTAGGTCCTGACAAAAAATCTTGTAGGTCAGTATCATTAGACAGTAACGTGAGATGTGATTTAACTGCATCCAGCGTGGACGACTTCAACCATTGCTGACAAAGCTTTCCCACGCTGTATGTAGTTATGATATCAGCATGTTCTGGTGAAATGTAACGAGGGTCTGCCCTACTAGTCCTGAACCCCCCTGAAGAGGTGACAAAACGTTGATGACACTTATTAGTGTCTACAGGCCATAATAACCACCCGCCCGGATGTACCAATGAAGTGTTAAGCGTACCATTCTTGACCCAGTGTGTAAACTCACCAAACGTAGCATTTACATATCGCTGCCAATTGTTCAATTTGGAAGGGACAGGTATACTAGGCAAATTCAACTCTCTAATCGTTGCCAAGCCCAAACAGCTAGTCTGTTGTACTGTGTCATTGAGGAAAATCATCTGCACGGGGATAATACATGCTCTAAATAATGTGTCCCTGCCCTGCATTTGCCAATTTTTCATTCCCCAGACACTTTTCAAATCAACAGTCTTAAACCAATATTCATACCCCTCAACCGAAAGTTTAGACACAAACAAATTTGAATACAGTAATTTAGTGTCGGTCAATAACATCTGCTTATTAGCATACGGAGTAACTGTAAAATAGTAAGACTTAGCATTTTGTTGATTATGCCCAGAAAAGTATGCAAATTTATCATAATACGTTTTTGAACTCCCTTGTGGAGGAGTTGGGCAATGTTCCCATTTCACATAATCAAATATGGACTTAGGGCTACTCGCTTTAACATTACTTTATCCCACACAATCCCATCTGGAATCGGTATTGCAGAAATGTTTACATTGGACAAGTCCCTTCGAACCATATGAGACGAAAAATGTGGTTTTAACACAGTATCCACGTGCTCAATGTCAGATCGTTCAGGAAGAAAATGACCATGTATTACTAGAAAAAAAGTAACCACAAATCACAACCACAAAAAAGAGTCATAACAGCCATAAAAAGCCACAAATAGTTCCAAGGAAAAACAAAATATGTGCGTTTAAGCCAACACAGCAGCTTACGTGGACCTCGGACTGAAGGCATCGAGGACGAGGAGCCGGACACTGCATCATCAGTGTCGTTGAAGCAGCCAGAGGCAGTTCTTGCAAAAGGTGCAACTGTGAACAAAGAAGCAGATGGAGGCTCTCGCCTTGGCACACTATAAACCACATGTTCAGAAACATCAGTAGAACGTACAGCAACTTGATCAAAAGATTCCAAATTAATCGTTGTCTGTGGAACAATCGCAAGATCATCTTCCACCCTCCCCAAGCTCGGAGAGGAAACAGCGTCGGTGTAAATCACCTGCAGCGGGACTTCTTCCCCAGTAGTGAGAGGGATTCCGGAACTACTGGGTGTCCCTCTTGGTCTGCTGTGCAGAATCGGCCACAGGTTGTAACTTGACATTATCAATGGATACAAAGCGATTTCCTTTGGCCCCTTGCAGCGGCAGTAAAATCACAGTTCTCGTGCCGCTAACCCCTAACACAGGGACAGGTGCTCGATAAGAAGGACCAAATTCTTTCTTTACTGCGACCTTTTCATGCACTAGATCTCCAATCCTGGGTATCCAACCAGTAGGAGTTACTGGCTCATCCTTAATTCCTGAGGAGGCAGCACTTGCAGAAGAATTATCTTCACGGAATTGTTGTAAATCCTGCAAAACAGTGACACGATCATTTATGTCAAAGGGCGTATTTGCCGCCTCCACACCAGGACCATCTAGATCAGGAACATACATTCGTGTTCCAAACAGGCACTCATATGAAGTACGACCCCCCAGTGACCTTCTAGGCAAGTTATTAAGTGCTCTCTGTACTCCATACAGGTGGGCTAGCCAACTACGACCCGTACCTATAACTCTGGCCATTAAGGATTGCTTTAAATCACGATTTAAACGCTCCACGACAGAATTTCCCTCGGGATGAAATGGAGACGAGAATTGGAGTTGGACCCCCAACAAAGCCATGGTGTCCCTGAATGCCTTAGAGGCAAAAGCAGGGCCCTGGTCCGAATGAAAAGCCGCAACTGCAAATGTATCGATGAAGATACGCAAATCTTTAATAACAGTCCGAGTGTCAGCCGAGCGCTGTGGCCAGACCCACACAAATCTGGAGCACAAATCTACAGCAACCAAGATATATTTGTATGCACCGTCTGGGGTCAACGGACCACAATGATCCAAGTACACACACTGTAAAGGTTTGTTTGAAATTAGAAGGGGCGTCTGCTGCGGGCGTCTAGCCGAAGAAGCTTTAATTTGTTGACAAACATCACAACAAAGGACACATTGCTTTGTCTCTTTATAGAGACCAGGCCACCAGTAACGAGCCTGTAAAAGCGAAATAGTGGCAGCCACAGCAGCATGTGCAGATGCCGCCCCCTCATGTGCTGCAGAAATTAATCGAGGTCTCTCAATTTTATTTGGTAAATCACGTACACCAATGCCTGGAATATTAACAACAGCATTGAACGCACTACTCAAGCAGTAACGATACTTAGAAGGAAATCCTTTAGGAAATGGCGTGCCATCAGCCGCAGCTTTTATGGCAGCCGAAATCTCTGTGTCTGGTTTGGAACTCGAACGAGTCACTGCGGCCACAGTGGCAACAGCCACTGCCGACATCGCGGCTTCATCAGCCAAAGTATTCCCAGCAACGTGTATCCCAACGCGCTGGTGTCCAAGTGTATGCACAACATGGACCTTAGGAAGCGTCTCCTTCAGTCCGCAACCTTACCCCACAACAATTTGTGTTTAATGGTGTTGCCCTTAGAATCTCTGAACCCATTCAACTTCCAATAGTGTAGATATTCATTGAAAGACTGAACACAGTAGTAGGAGTCACAGACCAGCAAGGTTAAAATCGCCGGATCCGCGTGCTCCAACGCTAACAATAGAGCTTTGAGCTCAGCCAGCTGTGCCGTGCAATCTCCCAAGGTTTTAGTATAAGTATGTCAGGGGCAGAACACTTCCCCCTCCATAGTGCCGCTCACCACCGCACATGCAGCAGAATACTGTTGTCGAGTCCCAACCGCTGGTTGCGCAGAGCCATCGGTATACATGACCACCTGATATTGGTCAATAGGCAATGTGCCAGCAGGAACTGGGTACTCCATTTCATATTGAAGAAATTCTTGAGTCTGCAGTTTAGGGTCAAATATGTAATCTACATCAGTGGCTGTCAAAGACGTAGCCCATTGTATCCATCGCGGGTGTAAAGCTTTCGAATTAGGGACACTCGCTTTTGTAACAGCCTCTAAGGCCGGAATCGGGGAAACGACAAAAATGCGTTGGCCCTGGGCAAGCGGTCTTTCTTTAATCACAGCCATCTGTACTGCAGTGAGTATTTTCTCAGTCTGTGCAAATCGTTGTTCTGCAGCAGAATACAATTGGGACTTGTATGCAATCGGGACTGTCTCACCCTCATTAAAGGTGACATATGTAAACCCAACAGCCCCAGGTATCACCCTGATGACTAAATGTGTCTTATTGTCCCGTGTGTGTAAGTGTTTAACTGCTAAGAGATCAGTCTGCAAATCTCGTAGGATATGTGTATGCTCAATCGTCCAAAATCTACTCGAAAAATTTGGGCGAATCAACTCGTATAAGGGTTTTATACGCGTAGCATAATCAGGAATGTAAGTTCTGCCAAAATTCAGAAACCCCAACAATGACTGGAGCTTCCGAACCGTATTAGGAGGCTGCAATAAAGCACATTTCTCCAAAAAATGTGGCGCTAAGCTCTTGCCCTCACTCGACAACTCATATCCCAGGAAAATGACACTGAGGAAGGCAATCTTCGATTTCTTAAAATTAAACTTATAGCCAATTTCAGCAAACCCCACAACAATGCGCGATACACGCCTTAGATGTTGCAGAATCTCATCGTCTGTCAGATATATGTCATCAACATATGATAACGCTTCAGGGTCCAACTCGTGCAGAATTTCAGTCACACGAACCGAAAACAGTCCTGGGCTATTCTTATACCCCTGAGTCAAACTACAAAACTTTTTCTGAGAGCCAAATGCACTGAAACTGGTATAGTCCCGACTTTCGGGCGCTATATTTTGGCAGAAAAATCCATTCGAGATATCTAACGTTGTTTTGTATTTTTTACGCACTATATTATTCATAAGCGCTGCGCTATGTGAATTCTGTATTGCATATGTGCGTGTATGACCATTTAAATGTCTGTAATCCACCACTATCCTATATGAATGGTTCGGTTTAGCAACCGGAAATAAGGGATTATTCATCGGCGAGACACAGGGCTCAATTACACCCTTGTACTCCAATTGTGTAAGAATATTCCTAACCGATGCCCTTGCTTCAAATTTGATAGGATACTGCGGCTGCGGCTGAGGTTCGCCCTTTATTGGAATTACATGATAAGGTGATTGTCTATCCCACCCCACATTATTTCTATATAGAGCGGGGGCCTGTGCAAGAGCCCATAATTTACTAAAGGACTCCGCTAGTTCTCTTGGAACAAGTGGTGAGAAGGAAGGTGTAATAACCTCTTCCCCCACTGGACAGTCGCGAACAAAGTCAGACGGCCAATCTTGTTCGGCCAGCAGAACATCATATGATTTTACCACATGGTCCCAAAAGTTGGCGCATACAATGCGGTCAATGTCCCCTTCCAATTGCAGAGTCACTTTATATACTCTATCAGGATCAGAGACTCGCATATCCGCCGTTTCGACTTGTATGAAGTCATCAGTTGCTTTCACCTCCAGATGCTCTAGAAGACTCCGGCGAACTATTGTGACCTCTGCCGCACTGTCTAACAGTGCCAACGCCCATGTCTTGTTCGTCAAGAGAACTCTCTTCTTGAGCGGCATGTCTAATTGAGACTGCTGCCACTTTTTTCTTTTTAAATTGCTGTTTTTGTTGCAGCGGTTTCTCTTCCTGTTTAATAGAAACCTCTGTTGAGCGTTGTGAATCCTGTCTTGGTTTCACGTACTCGGTTCTCCGCTCTGACCGCCCACCTCTCTCACTTCTCTTCTATGAGGAGTCCTGAAAGGAACGAGATTGGCGTGTATCAGTATATTGATATCTTTCAGGCATCTTCAAATTATCCCTATTCCTGAGATTATACCTATTCTGCTGGGTCTCCGGTTGCGGAGACTGTACCCCATCTTTCTTAGGTGTTTGCTGTTGTTTTTTATCCCAGCGCTTTTTAGTACCCTCAGGTTGCTGTTGTTTAGCATTGTCTTTATTATTTTTACCCTGTAATTGGGGTTTTTGTGGTCTAGCTCCTAGGCTATCACGACCAATACTAGAATATGTTTCTGCAATTATTCTAGGGAGTTCCCGCTCTTGATTAATCTACGGAACGTCCCGAAGACTCATTCGCACTGCTAGTGCTACTGCCTCTCCTTTGAGATTACTCAAAATAATAGAAGAAACTGCGGCAAAATTGCCCATTAACTGCATGCCCAAATCTAAGGCAGGGGCAGCCCCATATTCATCTTGAATTTGTTTAAGCACTTCCGGTAAATTAGCTAATGTCGGTGTACTGTGTGCCGTAGTGTAGAGCGCGGCAAACACCGTGCCCCAGGTATTACAAAGGTCCACCGGAGGAACCATCCCATACGGCAAACACATCGTCAATATTCTATGTTTATCCTGAGGTCCCGTATGGGGAAATACTGCTTCCAGCGTATTAATTTTCTGCGCCAGCCAAAATGGAGTCTCCTCACGTTTAGCCAGTACTTTACCCATAACTGAGTGCACAGTGGCTGGATTAATACCCGGAACCACTGCTTGTGGGTGCGCCGGAGCAGCACGCGCTGTGTTTGTATTTAGTGTCTGCATTACAAACTGAACTAATCGTCTATATGTAGCCGTTAAGTCTGTATATAAACGACGAACTTCAACCACTGTCAAATGAGCAGCCGCAGGATGAGGTGTATATGTAGCCAGTAAAGGCCAGGTAGGACCATCATTACTCAGTGGGCCTAACCTAACTTGTGCTACTGTGTGTGGGAGGGCGCCATCAAGCCAATTATGGTGTTCTTGATAAGATAAAGGTATCTCTAAATATGCATAAGCCCTGTATTGTCCAGGGACATTCGCAACAGTGTATTCGTGAAAAGTGTTTGTACCCCCATCAACTGCTGGAAATACGACCCAAGAATAAAAAAGTTCTGTTCTATAGGCTGCATGGGCGTCCATCACAAAAGTGACCGGACCCCCCTGGACCGTCAGGCCATGTGCCACCAGATGTCCTGTGAGCGATTGTCGCATATTGATTGCTATATTCACTACATTAGGATTCGCCATTTGTAAAAAACAGCACTAGGTCAGAGAAGGCACACCAATATCGGGTTTTCCTTTTAAAGTTCAAGCTTGAACAACCAACCACTAAGTAATAGGATGTACCTATCCCGTGGTGGCGGAAACCCTCAGCCCCACGGACGTCTCCGCTTACGGAACCGAGGAGTCAAAATATATATGAGAGCGAGAGAGTCAGCCGGACCTAAATATTACAGCCAGACCAATCGTTGGCGGCGCCATGTCGCGTGGGCTGTCATTATCCTAAATGAGACTACTGGATTTCTAGGCAGCAGGATCGATCACGGTGTGGGGGACTGAGTCGGACCCACGTGTAAGGAACTCTGTCACCCTAAATCCGTTTTTTGCTCTGGCTAACTAGCAGTGCCTCATTTCTGCCAAGGGGAAGAGATGATTGGGCAGCCGAGCGCATGACATCTTTGGAACTTCTCAGGGAAGTCGTGGTCACTCAGATCCAAACCAACTCTCTCATTTACAGTATGATCTCATATACAAATGACAAAGGCAGTATAAGTTTTATATAATGTTTTAATAAAACGACTGCATTTTAGATAATAAGGCGTGAGCCGCAATAACCAGAACCATACAACACAGTAGGATTGAAATAGTCACCAGGAGAGTAAAACATAAGAACAAAGCTATCATGGTGTCTAATAGTTTCTACTCTCCCTCTGCTTGGTCTATTTCGAGCACAGCATGTTAAGCTTATAACTTGCCTTTCTGAATCCCTGGGGAGACATCAGCCCTCATACCTGAGCAAAGGCCTGTGATCTTGGTTCAGCATCTGCAACGAGGCAGTCAGCGTCTAGTTGTGGTTCCCTGGTCGGAATCTCCCTCTCGCGTGTATTGGGACAAGGAAGTGTTTTTATAACTAACATGTCAGCGTGATCACAAAATGTCCCTACGCAGAAATGCCAAAGACTAAACTCCTACCACGTCTATCGGCAATGTACCAGACTGTATCCTTGACTGAAGCACAGAGTGAACAGGAATGTGTTATGGAGAACTCCAGTGCTGAAGTAGGCCAAACAGTGTGATATGAATAAAAAACAAGACCGTAGAACTGGCTATTTGAAAAATAACAGTACGAAGCCTAATAAAAAGCATTTAGAGCAAAGTGCACAGAGGCTCTAACCTGCAAGCAAATGAATAAAATACATTCAGGGCAAAGTGCACAAAGGCCTAAAGCCTGAAGCTAATGCGCAAAGGATATGTAAAACTAACCACACTACAATGGCACACACAGGTTGGTTGTGGAGTGCGCTATGGGTTGCCAGACAAATTAAGCAGCTATGGGTGCTGAATCTATGTCCAAACATATAAACCATTGTCTGGATCTGAGAATTAAATGGGACAATGCACCATCAAACGATCCGGGTAGAATGTAGGCAGAGTGTGTTACACTCCCTATGTACATAAGATGTACACATTTCATACAAATCTGCTGTCTTGCCACATGCCTACAGCAATTCCAGATAAACATGTGAAGACTGATGCACAGGTGTATGTCCTAGGTAGCAAAGGGTTTTCTAGTACCAACAATGGTTGACATGTGTCAGCATACCTATTATGCTCCGTATAACAACATCACACAGAACACAGCAATACAAACCACTCATTGTCACTCACATGCAAGAACAAGAGCAAGGTACCAACAGTTACAATTTAAGCCATACATGTTTTGGGCTCCAACATGGCAATCAAGTGTTGGATGTGCAACTATGTCCAGCAATGTCCAAAAATGTCAGAGACCCATCCAAAAAATGAATGGGAGTAGAATTAGTCATATATGTTGATGATTTCACACATCAACATCATTCAGTCATGGTAAGTGTTACCTAGGTTGTGGCTTGCAGGAATAAATGCATACCCATGTTCAACGGAGGATGTGGATGGAGAGCTGAGAAATACTCACAGATACTTGGAAATACAACATGGGAGGTCACTTGGACACAACACAAATGCTGTGGCAGGTGTAATGTCATGTGTGTGTGGCTCTCATTACATCTCACAAATACCGGCAATGCGATGGTAACTATCATATAGCCAGTAGTAGAAGATGTGTTCATATACAATTTACACAAGTCACACGTTGCATCCCGTCCATGTATGACCAGACAATGTTGCTGTAGAAGATGTGTACAAAGTGTAAGCAGCCTAAAGAATGGACACAATGTAGAAGACAAAATATACCTTACAAGTAATGCAGTAAAACATGGAGAAGGAGCACTCAGACCAATACTGACTGTGCAACACATCAATGTCTACATGTGAACATCCAACATATGTACAGAGAGGGTGGCAGGTCAGTACATAACCCAGTCATGTTTGCCACTACCATAACCTGGTAGTTGCCATTGCATGCCAACATGACAGAAGGCATTGACAGATAAAACCATCTGTCCCTTGGCATATTCCTAAAATAGAAGTCACAAGAGAAATATACCCCTAACCACGCCCATGGAAATTACTAAGGACATATAGGCCCTCATTCTGACCTTGGCGGGCGGCGGAGGCCGCCTGCCAAAGTCCCGCCGTCAGGTTACCGTTCCGCGGTCGAAAGACCGCGGCGGTAATTCTGACTTTCCCGCTGGGCTGGCGGGCGGTCGCCTTCAGGCCGCCCGCCAGCCCAGCGGGAAAGAGGCTTCCACGATGAAGCCGGCTCGGAATCGAGCCGGCGGAGTGGAAGCTGTGCGACGGGTGCAGTTGCACCCGTCGCGTATTTCACTGTCTGCGCAGCAGACAGTGAAATACATTTAGGGGCCCTCTTATGGGGGCCCCTGCAATGCCCATGCCAGTGGCATGGGCACTGCAGGGGCCCCCAGGGGCCCCGCGACCCCCCCTACCGCCATCCGGATCCCGGCGGTCGGACCGCCGGGATCTGGATGGCGGTAGGGGGGGTCGGAATCCCCTCGGCGGCGCAGCAAGCTGCGCCGCCTTGGAGGATTCAATGGGGCGGCGGTACACTGGCGGGAGCCCGCCAGTGGTGCCGGTCCGACCGCGGCTTTACCGCCGCGGTCGGAATCCCCATTGGAGCACCGCCGGCCTGTCGGCGGTGCTCCCGCGGTCCTCCGCCCTGGCGGTCTTTGACCGCCAGGGTCAGAATGACCGCCTAAATGATTAGACATGTCCAACACGTGCAAGAACCTAGTCCTCTGTACATGAGAGGGGAAGGCTGACATCAAGTACAGCAGATGAAAATGAGATATCCTGGTCCGTTTGATCACAATTGTGCATGTGTCTGTCTACAGGGGAGTGTGCATTGCTCTGCTGATTAGCAATCAAGAAGAGGCTAGATCCCTGCTCAAAACACCCTAACACCGCTGCTCTGGCTTTATAAACTTTTGACATTGTCAGGGGCCCGATGCATGTGCACAGTGGCCTGAGCTCTGTAAACCTGCCCCTTCACATGCAACCATGGGTTTGTGGTGCCATACAAACTCCCACAGTAGTGATGAAGACTAGGCTGCCATCTATTGCAGACTGCAACACTGCTACACAGTGGTATCCCATTGTTTGTGACAGTCATAACAAACATGGTGTGGACAAATGTGAGTGCCTAGTTGGTGGCATGCACACATATAACACATATCTCAGCACACATGTACCACTTAAATGGCTCTGGCATGGTAATGTGTATAGGATTCTGAACAAAAGGTAATTACCACAAATGTAAGGGCATATGTATCACAGGATCACTGACTGAAAACAATGACCTTCACATGTGTTCCGAAATACGGGAAATATAGGTGGCACTGATATGACTACACAGGCATTTGTCACCCACGCTCTCAAAGCACTGCACAACGCCGGACCAGAATACCTCAACAGACGACTCTCCTTCTACACCCCGGCCCACCAGCTTCGCTCCGATGACCTTGTTCTTGCCACCGTACCACGCATCCACAGAACAAACGCTGGTGGCAGATCGTTCTCCCACCTCGCCACCATGACGTGGAACACTCTTCCTATCCACCTGCAACAGACACAGGACCTGCTAACCTTCAGGAGACACCTCAAGACCTGGCTGTTACAGCAGTAGCAGCACCCCCCCTCAGCGCCTTGAGACCCTCATGGGTGAGTAGTGCACTTTACAAATGCTATCATTGATTGATTGAAAGTCCAACATGTGTCCATGCAGGAAGATGGATATGTGGAGTTTCACATCCCATGAACACACCACTGTGGTCATATTTTACTGTAATGACACCACACATATCTTTACACACACACGGCATATAGCAACCTTCAGTGACACATGTTCATACCATCTCCTGCAACTAAGATGCATGGGGAACTATATGTCACATGTGAGGCAGAGCTTCATGAAGGCTAAACCAACAACACACCACAGAGGGGACACACATGCACACGCAAATTGGCAGGGGTAACGTGATGTCAACCCAGTCCTAGTCCACTGCATCCTCTGAGTAAAAATTGTCAAGGCTGTCACATGCCTTACCATGTTTTGGACATAGGCCATCATATCTTTTGTGTTGTTGGTATGTGTACATTTGTATATCAGACATAACATTGTGGTACACCCAGAAATAAGTGTTCAAACACATATGTACACATGTGCTAACATGTATGTGGACACAGTGTAGCTACACATGCATATGCACAAGGTATAAGTCATTGCATGCAGCAGACACCTAAACAAACACATAGGTTCAACATACAAATGCAACCGTAAAGATATGACTGGATAGTTACACACATGTAGCCATACCATAATAATAACATTATTGCATAGCCCATGTGACATGGTATGTGAATCTGGGTGCACTCAAGGCCTACATTGCCTAATTAATTTCCACGCATTTCTGTCATGCGTCAAAAATTTATGTCGCAAATGGCTCAAATCTATACTCTGCAATGTCAGAAAAATGACACCCAGCTCCTGAGCTTCTATCACATGTCCACAGGCCTATTCACGCACAATGGTAAAAATTGTACGCATCACAGTCATGCATCAATAATTTAGATGCAAACGCCTAATCCATACTTTTCTCTTAAGCAAAAAGACGCCTGGCCCCTGAGCATCTATCACATGTCCACAGGTCTTTTCACGCACAATGGGAAAAAATCGTCGCATGACCATCATGCGTAAAAAAAATGATGCATGACTGGAAACGTGATGCACAGGCCCAGGAAGTGATGAATCAGGACATCCTTCCTACATACATGGTACAGTGAGTCCACTTTTACTTTCACTTCACAGTCTTATTGTCTGTGACTATGTGAGGGTGTGTGGAGCTGGTGCTGTTGGTGATTTGGAGTAATTTCTTCTGTATCTGTCACTGTACTGTGGGGTGTTTGTCTAGGTGTAGGATAGGTTGTTGGGTAGTTGGGGTAGTGTTAGTGTATTTTATTTTCTGCCAACTGCATTTGAGTGCATGATGTCAGGGAAAGGAAGGATGGCCAAGTTGTTGGCAAATGAGCTGGGTGGCTTCATTTGGCTGGTCCAACATTACCTCCCCTTGATCTTCGTACTGGGTGGCTGTGAAATTCAGGGCTACCCCACAGAGGCAAGGAAGCTGTGGTGGGGCAAGGTGCTTCACCACCTGACTAGAGTTTTTGGCACCGGATGAAATGACCACCAACTGAATTACCGTTGGGCTGACCGCATCACAAGGGAGCACGATCTGCTGGATCACCAGGGCATAGAGATTGGTGGAACAGTTGGTAAGTATTCCATTTCCATACCAAGTCCCTTATTTGCATGTGAATGAGAGGTGCTGATATGGTTGAGTGCAGCATGTCATGTTTAAGGATCTGGACATGTCGTATGCTGCCTGTATGAAGAGCCCCAGCACCACTTTCGGGCTGCCATTATAATATACAATAATGAAGCTGAGGCAGGGCAAATGTGCCATATTCCCTGCACCGCCATTACAAAGTGTTGTGATGCATGTGTGCCAGTGTGGTGATCCCACACAGAAATGAGAGGAAAATGTGATTTTGTGATTGTGAAGTTCTTTCTTCATGGATGGTAGTCAGCATGTAGACATCCCTCCTGTATGCAGATTTCACAGCTAGCAGTTCATCACTGCAGAAGGCACTGTACTGTCCCCTCTCAAGTTTTTTACAAACAAGCTCCTTTGGATAACCTTTACAGCAACTCTGTTTTGAGCAGCACAGCATGAGGCCTGCACCGTGCATTATGTACGGGAGGTGGCCCAACACCTGTTTGGGGGGCAAATGTACCAGCCTCTGGGAAAAATGAGAAATACCTAAGTGCCATTTTTCATGCACTTTGAATGGCTGCTGAGAGCAGGTGTTATATGGGGGCACAGTAACAACAAAAGCAATGTGAGCACAGCACACAGAAATAAATAGTCTAATCACGTAGCAAGGATATGTATCCCTGGTAGAATAGTTGAGGTTGGAGAGAAAATACGTGAAGATCCCAAATTCGTTAAAGAAAGTGTCTTTAATTGTAGGCACAGTTTGCCTCAGGATTGCGCATTCTTCAAGATACAGCCAACACGTGTTTCGTCACTCAGGTGATTCATCAAGGCTAGGCCGTCTGGCCAGCTAAACAAACTTGAAAGATCTGCGATAAGGCAGGTAGGCTTTGGGTGGTGGGTAGAGATCTTGTAAAGTAGAATGTAAGTCTGAGGTAATAATTTCAGAGCATCAGGTGCTAAGGGTCCCAGTAGTGACCAAGTGAGGTGGGGGAAGGCCCTGATAAGCCTTAAGTCAAGAACCCTGAGAGCAGGGCCGGAGCAGTTATGCGGTCAGTAAACAACGCGTCTTTGGGGGCATATAAATGTATATGATGGGCCCCTATGTACTCAGCAGAAGTCGTGATGATCTGTTTTTTTGCTGCTCCTGCCGAGTACATCATTTTCCTCAATATAAATAGATGCAGTTGGACCCTACCTGCATAATGCTGTACCTTAATTCTCATTGGGCACACACATGGCAGGGGTAAGGGGTGCACTGAGGACCACAAGGACTGTAGTGATGCACTTGGTGCTGCACCACTTTCGTTCAATCTGCCCCTTTGTGTCAGTGGCCAAAGCCATGTAAGGGAGGATGACTATGCACTGGGTCCAGACTACCAGCAATTTCCTCTTCCTGTACATTGTGTATCGCATACATTCCAAACTATGGGCCTGATTCTAACTTTGGAGGACGGTGTTAAACCGTCCCAAAAGTGGCGGATATACCACCTACCGTATTACGAGTTCCATAGGATATAATGGACTCGTAATACGGTAGGTGGTATATCCGCCACTTTTGGGACGGTTTAACACCGTCCTCCAAAGTTAGAATCAGGCCCTATGTCTATTAGCCCACACACTTGTGCTGAATTAGTACCACAGGCCTGCTGCATCTTACTGACAGTATGGAGCTGCTCTGCATTTGCACCATCACTGACACATTACTCAGAAACCTGCACCAACACAAGCATCCTTGGACCCCAGAGCAAGTGTGTCTGTGTTGAGGCATATGGCTATGCGCATGTTCTTATCCCTTCCTGGACAAAAAATGGAATACCATGCCAACAATGGCTGGCCACACAGTAGTGGCAATACATCTGTAATTTCAATCAGTCAGTGTGCAGGTAGGTACAACTAAATAAACATAAATAAACTCCCATGGCATTATTGCTTGTGTGTGGCACACACATATTAGTAACTACAAACAAGGATGTATCAAAGCATTCCTCAACACTTTGGAATACTCACACAACCCCTGGGCTGTTGTTCATCAGTTTGCGGTGACAATGAGGTAGATGTCTTCAACATCTGGGGCAGGCTCAAAAGCTATGGGTGTCACAATGGGATGGCCACTGAAAGAACCATTGTATGCCCTTCAGATGCATTATACAGTGTCATGCAGCCCCATATGGTCATGGAGGTGTAAAGGTAACAAACACCTGCATGACAATGCCATGTATATATGGTGAAGTGAAAAGCACCACAGGAGTGTCTGGGAAAGTGGTTTGTAGGTGCCTGCGTCTCAATTATCTGAGGCAATGTGTGATTGACTGATCATAGATGTTTGTCAGTTGGTCTGATCTACCACTAGATTGACTTGCTCACTTAGCCTAACAAGTTGATAGTAAACAATGTTGTCCATTAACTGAAATGGTCAAACATCACTAAGTAATGTTTCCATTCGTGTAATGCAGGTGGACCTCCACCCTACACTGTTGGAGAGGTCTTCAGATTTGAAGACCCCAATGCAGCCAATAAGTGTCACCTTGTGCGTCATGTGTACCAATCCAGGGTTTGGTGTGAGTCAGTCTGATGTGTGGAATGCTATGAACAATAGTTTTGGCTGACCACTTATATGATTTCATTGGAGTTAGGATGGTGACATCATGTCTGTTAGAATGTTGAGCATTGAGAATGGCTTAGTTGTAGCACAAGGGGCAAACGTGTGCTTGTATGGAATTGTGGGTATTAGGAAATGGAATGCCTGGCCACATAGTCATTGATGTCTATCATGATAGGTGTCAGAGCAGCTGTTTGTGTAAATATCATGCCTGTTGACAATAACGTTGCCATAGCACTATTGACTGCACTGTGTGCCACACATAGCTTACGTTTACTCACAAGATGGCACGGATGTAGGTTATGTATAGAGGTCTCTGGGGGGCTTATGGAGGAGACACTTGCACCACAGATGCCTCAGTGCCCTTCAGATATACATTGAGGCTGTAGTACTCATACTGTGCTGGACAACAGTCAGTAGTGTACACAAATAGGAGACAACTCTGCTCCATATGTTTATGGGGAAAGTCTACACATTTTCACAAGCTAGATCTCAGCAGATTTCCCAACATGGTCCTGCCACCATGATATTTGTGAGTGATGTAGGTCACATCACATGTGCATCTGATGAGAATGCTTAGTGAGTGCCTGGTACTTTGATGATGTCTGACATGCATGTACATATGATGTTCAATATATAAGAATACTGTAGCAGCACCCACTGCAGTGCCAAACTCACTGTGGCCCTAAGGGCACCCATACAGCCACCATGTGTGTGCCTTTTTACACATTTAGCACAACATAGCACATGGTAGGGTGCATTAGTTCTGTAATGTGTAGATAACTTTGATGTGCTGGTCAGGCTTTGCCCAAACTTTCTGGGGACATTGCATTATTTGTACATGTGGGCACATCATGAGCAATGGTGTGCTCCCTTGTAACGTATGCTCAGTCCAGGTCTTAAACCAGGACACATGAATGAAGATTTACCAAACCTTACAATAGCCGGTGAAAAGTTTCCAGCCCCCCTATCAGATGCCCCCCACATTGCATCCATGATGGCTGGGCAAGCCTTGATGTTTCACCAGCGGTGTTAAAGTGGTGGATTTCATGCAAAGCCCCCCTTATGGACAAGGGTTCAGGAAATCCAAACTTGTTGGGGCACGTGATCCTCACAAGTTTGATAACACAACTGTTAATCAAGGACAAATTAGTCCACTCAGCTCTGGGCCTGATGGTCAACAATGGATAGCCGTCATCCCAGTGACATGTACATGATACCGTAGATGGCTGGTAGGAAATAGTCATAGGTGAGGAGTAAGTCATTGTTGAGGAATGTATGGTGGACTGTATGTGTCATCTGCAGATGCAGTGTACATTATGACCCTCATTATGATGTTGGCGGGTTGCGGAGGCCGGCTGCCAATGTCACACCGTCATCAGGCCTGAACCCCGCCAGCCCTGTCATGGTTTCCCCGCTGGGCTGGCAGTCGGAAACAGTGTTTTTGTCCGCCGGCCCAGAGGCGAACAGGGCCTTAAAATTGCAGCCAGCTCCTAATGGAGCCAGCTGCAAAGTGGCGGTGCAGCGGGTGCAGCAGCACCCATCACGCATTCAACTGCTCGTAATTCAGACAGTGGAATGCGTGATGGGGCTGTGCATGGGCAGTGCAGGGGCTCCCAAGGGCCCCCCGAGACCCCATCTGCCAGCCTGTGCAGTGCTGCCCTGGTGGATTCCAACAGCCAGGACCACCAGGCTACAGGCTGGCGGTAGCCTGGCGGTGTCAGCAGTTGGACGTGGCATCTCCGCCACGGTCATAATGGCGCTGTCGGACCACCACTTTGGCGGCTGTAGTAGGCGACCGTGACGCCAGGGTATATATATATGTTTAGGCTATAGATTAAGTTAGTAGATGTGTAGTCATAGTTTATGTTGTCGTACTTGTATCCTGTCTCTTAAAAGGGTGGGGGGACAATGTTTAGAGTGTGGTGTAACATGTGTAAGATACGTTTAGAATAGGTTAGAAAGGTGTAGTTGTAAGTCAAGTTAAGTTAGTTTAGGTTTGTTTAGTGTAGGGTAGTTTTTAGGATAGTATTAGTTAAATAGTTATTCATATTTTACAATAAATCCTGTTTGTTTAAGACTATTTCTTTCCATGTTGGGATGAGTGTCTGGGGGTTCTCATATGTGTACTGGCCAAGTTGTTGGAATGGCCTAGGGTATGCTTACTGTCTTGATTTCCAAGGATTACCATGTGCATCCCCTATGACCAAGGAGCTGTGAGATTGGCTGCTAAATAACATCAACTAGTCCACACATTTGCCATCCACTGTTCCAGCCATTCACAATGTGTATGTATACTTTATCTTTGACATGTATGTATGGAACTTCAACTGTCATTGGTGGGGCTTGCAGTTTCATTGTCGGCAAGTGTGGCACATCTGACAACAGGCAAACTTAGAACTGTAGAAAAAACAATTATGGCAACAATAACCCTACAATGGCCGCACCTTCCTGTATTGTTTGGTGAGTGCAATAATGGTGCTCATACACTAGATAAACATATCTGTTGCCAAATACGTATAATGGGATAGGAATGAACCTACAGCAGTTAATATGACCACACAAAAACCAACTTGTGGAGCACACAAATATACACGTACTTGGCTGTCAATTGTAATGGATTCAAGAATTTATAAACAGTTACATAAATTACAGTGAGATAATTAAATACAAGAAGCAAGAGATTAACAAACTACTACAACTAGTATGTGGCAAGATCAATCTTGCTTGTATTTTCAGGATTCAGCAAGATTGTTCTTGGATGGACTTATTTTTGATTCAATTGTTTGATTGGCTGAATTTTGTAAATACAAGTGTATTGGTATTTAAATGGACCCATTGTTGACTCATTTGTCCAAATAGGTTGGTTCTTATACCAAAACATTCCAACGTTGTTGAAATATGGGTAACATGGAATGCATTTCAAAATGAATATAATCATGTTACTTTGATAAGTTTTATTTGTGCTTGCCACATACTAGTTGTAGTATTTGTTAATCTCTTGCTTCTTGTATTTAATTATCTCACTGTAATTTTTGTTACTGTTTATAAATTCTTGAATCCATTACAATTGACAGCCAAGTACGTGTATATTTGTGTGCTCCACAAGTTGGTTTTCGTGTGGTCAGACTTAGAACTGTATCCTGCAACACTGACATGTGCCCATCACTGATAAGGGTAGCCTCTTCTGTACCACACAAATTAGTTGTACTGGTACTCCCATCTGGGTAAATTACCATTGACTTGGTTTTGAGCCATAAATCCTGTATGACATCTTCAAAGGATATCTGTTTAATATTTGTATAGAATACTCAGTAATTTGGTTGTAGCTGACAACACCATTGTTCACCTTTCTCATGTTAGGATCCTAGTGTGTGGCTTTGTGTCTGGTAGTAATGGACTCATGTAATGATATTCTGTACTCATTGACATAAATTCACATAATGCGATCATTTAGCTGAGTAGATGGATCACAGTAAACGTATAAATTATACATGTTTACAAGATGCTTTATTTACAGGTTCAAGTGTATTTTCAAATGCTATACAATGTCCAGTTCACAAACCCCTTGAGTGAACGTTAGCCATATGTAGCACAATCAGAGTCCGGAGGTGATGGACATTTCATGAGACATGGTTATGAGAAGTGTGCATTAGTGAGGAGGTTAAAAATTGCCAATTGGTAAGAATGGAGACAATGACAGTACATAGAGGACAAGCCAACAGTGGTAGAGTGAAGACAGCACATTCCCTACTGTCACAACACTGTCATGATCTTAAGCCCAGAACTGAGGACATACTGTCCATGTGGCACAGACTGGTGCTACCGGGTGGTTTTGCTTTTGAATGTTATTCCTTCCACATCTTCATCCTCTGAGGTGTTTGGTGCCTCTTGTGCCGTTGACAATATGCAATGGTTGTTGTCGTGGCACAGCCAAAACCACACTATTTGCACATCCCTTCTAGGCAATGTGCTGCATATTTATATGGTGGAGTATAGCCATAGTGAGTGTCCGGTGCTGTTTTAGAGGTCGAGGGGGGCACATACATATCAGGAGATAGAGATGTGGAGTCAAAGGTCCCAGCAGCTGCCTTTTGTGGGAACATATAAGGCATCACTGCAGCAAGGAGGAACAGCTGATTTTTCAACACTGCAGCAGAATCACAGTGGTAGGTAGCCATGTTTTCTCTGAGGGAGGCCACTTCCCACTGTAGGGACAGAGTATTCTGAATAGCCCCCAGCCTGTTGCCTGCCATGCTGCTGCCAGTTTGGGAGGGCAATTGTTGTAGCCTCTGCCTCATGACAGCAGCTATGTTGGCCAGGGACTTCTGGAGTCCACATAGCAGGGAGTGGGTGCCTCTGATGGCAGCTTAGGTCTCCTTAATTGGACTGAGGCACCTCTGCACTACCTCTAGGCTGCCTGCAATGGGTCCATCCCCACCCACACCTGCTTTACCAGCTCCCACTGGACTCCTACTACTGTCCTCTGAAAGGTGATCTCTGGGTCCTTGGAGTCCTGTGCTGTGTCAGTACTGGCTGGTGGTGTGTGTTGATAGCTGGGTGGTTCATGTGGAGACCCTTCAATGCTGTGTGTCCTTCCTGCAACTGGAGGTGGTGTCTAGAGGGAAACCTGGAGAATCTCTTCATTGATGGTTGGCAGCTGGTCATCTATGTAATCTGTAAAATCCAGGACAGGCTGCTCGGCAGGAGGTAAACCATCATCCTTTGCAATGAGATAGTGTAAAGTCAATCTTATATTGTTGTGGCTGTTGACCTGGCACACCATTTATTTGCTATTGGAGGCTCAGTGACATATTACTGACCCAAGGTTGTAGTTGTACATTATGGCGGTCATTCTGACCGCGGCGGACGGCGGTCGCCGCCCGCCAAGCGGTTCCCGCCGAAAGACCGCACCGCGGTCATAAGACCGCGGCGGCCATTCCGGCTTTCCCGCTGGGCCGGCGGGCGACCGCCAGAAGACCGCCGGCTGGCCCAGCGGGACAGCCCCTTCAACAATGAAGCCGGCTCGGAATGGAGCCGGCGGAGTTGAAGGGGTGCGACGGGTGCAGTGGCACCCGTCGCGATTTTCACTGTCTGCTAAGCAGACAGTGAAAATCTGTGTGGGGCCCTGTTAGGGGGCCCCAGCACTGCCCATGCCCAGAAACAGGCTGGCGGGAAGGCGGTCGGAATCCCCATGGCGGTGCTGCTTGCAGCGCCGCCATGGCGGGTTCCCTGGGCCAGCGGGAAACCGGCGGGAAACCGCCGGCTCCCCTTTTCCGACCGCGGCTTTACCGCCGCGGTCAGAATCGCCAAGGAAGCACCGCCAGCCTGTTGGCGGTGCTTCCGCCGCACTCCGCCATGGCGGTCATGGACCGCCAAGGTCAGAATGACCCCCTATGTGTAGCATTGTGCATCACACATGGGTCAAGCTCACAAGGTATTTGGGGGTATAGTTAGGTGCCCAGAGTGCCACCTGAGTGTCTCTTTTGGTGAAGCCCTGAACTGTATTTACAAGGTGGCATTAAGCCACTTTTTTTGGCTTAACGCCACCTGGTAAATACGGCCCCTGCACACGCAGCACTTTGCGTGGAAGGTGCCTGGAATGGGTGTCGCTATGGGGGTGCCACAACAACACCCATTGCATTTTGACGCTGCCTCAGATTTACGAGTTTTCGTAAACCGGAGGCAGCACCAAAATCTAACACCACCCCATGGGTGGCGTCAACATGGCAAAACAAGGAGAAATAATTTAATTTCTCCTCGTTTTTTGCTTTTTCTGTGTGTGCTGCATTCTGCAGCACACATAGAAAGAGCAAATCGGCATTTAAAATTGTTGTTGTGCAGGAAGGTGTTCCTTCCTGCACAAAAACAATCTCCCCCTCAACGCAGCCATCCTTCCACTATGGTGCAAGGGTGCCTGTGTTGGCGCAAAGCAGCTAATTTAGCGCCTCGCATGGAGAAACACAGGGGTGCGACATTATTTTAAATACGGTGCATCCTGCGTTTTGAAAAGGACAGTCCGTAACACTGCCAAATTTGGTGCAGCACCACATGCCGTCATTTTCTGTCAAATCTGGCCCTCTATCATGTCAGATGATGAGATTGCAGCTACTTGTACAGCTGCACACATGATGTTCACAGACATGCTCCATGTGTTGTAAGTGTATTATTTTGTGGCCATTCCTTTTTGGCACATATAGTTGGTCTGAGTTGTTGTGCATTCACCCTGTGTGGGTTATGTTCCACAGGTTGCACGCTTTAAGGCAGATTTTTCTCAAGTGGCACGGCTCAGTGCAGCAGCAATATGTATTGCACGACACTGCACCAGTTTAGAAAGCAGGGATGTGCCATGTTTACTAGACTATGTAACAGCTATGAAACTCCCCTGCGCCTGCACAGATTAGTTCTCCTGTCACCAACACAGGCATTGTTTCAGCATGATGAAGGGGTGCCTGCCTTGAGGGGATGATTTGTTTTTGTGTAGGGAGGTGTCCCTTCCTGCACATGTACAAGCTATTTCTGCTAAGGGGCATTTCAATGTGCGCTGCAAGATGCATAACACATGAGAAGGGCAATGCGACAAGAAGGACGGGAAGCATTTTGGCCAGTTACACCACCCCTGGGGTGGTATTGACTTGTGTTCTAGTCTCTGATGTCTAAGTTGTGTAGGTACAGGGGCTTTGACAAAATGCACTTGGTGTTGTCATGGCAAAGCAACATCCACACTATATGCACACCCTTTCCAGGCAATGTGCTGCATATTTACATGGTAGAATATAGCCATAGTGAGTGGCTTATGTCCATGTTGTGTATATGTTGGAGTGCATTGCACAACCAAAGCTTCACTACATGTGTGGCTTGGGTGGGGATGGTGCATCTTGATTCAGGGGCTATGTGTCCCAATGCAACCCTTTATCATGCTTTGAGTGTGTCCTATGTGCCGCCCCTTCTACCATTTGTGGAATTCCAGATGTTCCCCCCCTGCAACTTACCCTGCATTTGTGGTGGTTCTTGGTAGTCTGGTAACTCCTCCGGGATGACCACTTCAGCCATCTCCTCCAGCTCATCCAGGTCCTCCAGTCTGCAGTGCTGCCTTTCAGTTCCTGGCCAGTTTCTCCTTAGTTCTGCACTTGCAATCATGCCAGCGGTTCTTGCACTTGTTGACAGTCCTCTTCACCTCTGCCACGCTGTTGACTTTGACTATTATTGCCTGCCATATTGCGTCTCTCCTACCGACTGGCAATTTGAAGGTGTCGAAGAGCTGGTGCTGGTGCTCCGTCACCTCTCTGAGCAGGATATCATGCTCCTCCTCACTAAAGCAACATTTGCACTTCCTCTTCTCCTTCTCCTGGGACTTTTCTGGACCCTCCTAGCTGGTACTTGGATGATTGGGGTCTCCCTGGGGTCTCTCCTGGTCTGCATTCTCCATCTTGTCTTTAAAATTCGATTTTTCCTGCTTGTGCCATTGTATGTCATTTCTTAAATATGGCGCACGGATGGCGCTAGGAAATTACGTCAGCGTGTGATAAAAAATGACGTACAACTGTGCAGTTGTGCGTCATTTTTCATAAATATGGGCCTTAATGTGCAGACTGTGAACAATGGAAATGACAGCTAACAAACTACTGGGGCACCCCACACCTGGAATATGACACCTAACCAAAAAGAAGGTGGCTGCCACCTGAGGACAACTTACCTTATGCAAAGTATTCTATATCTACAGGGATTTAAGAAAACACACAGGTTGGGCAATGATTTCTTGATTGAGTTTGACTGTCTACCCCACACCACCTCAAGGAGTATGCTTTAGACTGCTCAGGTTTGCTACTCTAAGGGTAAAGGGGTAAACTTGCTACTTAATTTTGGGCTCACTAATAATGTAAAGCATCAGGTCACCAGTGGTAAAAAGCTCATATTGTTACAATGTGAGCCCAGTAACCCCTTACTTAGGTGCAGCTTGTGGTAGGGAAAAGGAGCTGGGTGGTGGGGAACCAAAAAATATATAATAATTATTTTGTAAACGTACCTTTTTCCGCACCACGCCGCTCCATCCGCTCCGATCAGCTCCCTGTTGCATTGTATGCACAGACTCCCAGCCTGCCCTGTGTCCAATCCTACCACTGCTTTCATGCTGCTGACAGAATGAAAGCAGAGGTAGGATTGGACGGAGCACCCAGCCAGGATGCTCTGAAGCAGAGTGGGAGCCTCTGCCTGCTCTCTCCAACCGGACAACGCAGTGCTGAGTTGGGGCAAGCCTAGTGCGCATCTATGTTTAGCCAGCCTCAGACGGCCCCCTAAACATAAATGTGCACTAAACACTCCCCCTCTGTCCCTGTCACTCCCGTGACCCCGCTCCTTTTATAGTAAAAACATAATAAACAGAGTTTATTATGCTTTTACTATAAAAGTTTTGCATCTGCACTGCAGGGGCCCCCGTAAGAGGGCCCCACTGTGTATTTCAGTGTCTGCAATGCAGACACTGAAATACGCGACGGGTGCAAACTGCACCCGTCGCACATACCCACTCCGCCGGCTCCATTCGGAGCCGGCTTCCTCGTGGGGAGGGGTTTCCCGCTGGGCTGGCGGGCGGCCTCCTGGCGGTCGCCCGCCAGCCCAGCGGGAAAGCCTGAATGGCCTCCGCGGTCTTTTGACCGCGGAGCGGCCATATGGCGGTTCCCGCGAGGCGGCGGGCTACCGCCGCCCGCCTCTGTCGGAATCACCCCCTATATGTGTATCATCTGCCAACATGACCAATTACCACCGAGACACTGCTGGTTTGTGTAAGTACTATGGTGAGGGGAGTAGCTAGAAAAATAAAACACCACCCACTTTGAACAGTATCCAAAATGGAAACTTTAGGTTGGATCCTCTCTCCTAAGTGCATATTGAAAACATTTTGACCACATGGTGTTTTTTACACTTCAATCCTTCAATAATTTTGCCAGAAAGGTAGGCGTTTCCAGGGTAGCTCTGTTTGGACACTCATGAAATACATTTATCAAGGGCGCCCTACTGTAGCCTCTCTTTTGAGGGATGTTCAAGAAGTCACTCGTAAAGAACGTTATACAAAATTGGAACTAATTGTTCAATTGTAAAGAAACTTTTTCAAGCAAATTGTCTATAAAGGCTATACATTTTACAGGTAGTTATGCACAAGAAAAGGTTCATCCTTTTTATCTATTTTCTTTTTTCCATCTATCTAATCATGTATAGTTTCTTTTTTCTCTCTATCCTTTTATCTTTTTTTTAACCAAGCATACTACAAGCATACTACATTTTCTCTTTTTTCTTTCTCCCTATTAATCCACCAATCATCCCTTCCTTCCTCATCCATACATGCATCCTTCCTTCCCTCCATCCTTGCTTCTTTTTATCTATAAATCCATGCATCCATTCTTCCTTTTCCCCATCCTTCTTTGTCTTTTCCAACCATCTATCCACCCATTTTACCTACTTTCTTGTCATCCACCTCCACACTTTTTCTTCCTTCCACCACCTATCCCTTCATCCATTCATTGTTCTATCCATCCTGGTCCCCATATATCTTTCTCTCCACCCACCTATCCTTTCTCTTCATCCTTCTCTTCATTCATCTATTTTTCTCCCCATCCATCAGTCCTTACTTCTCTCCATTGATCTGACGTCTAGCACTAACACTAATTTCTTGGGCCCAATTAATCTTTTCCTAAGTTCTGAGGAGTGAGGAGAAAGTCATTCAACCATTGGATTCTGAATTACAGTGTACCCCATTTGGTCACACATTGAATTTCGGAGGCAAATTGAAAGTTCAAAGATTTATTACAAATTCAAAGCCAGACATAGATGAATGAGCCTCAAAACTTGCTATACAAATATAAAATGTCCAAAGATTAATTAAAGTGTCGGACAAAATGAAAGCGCACCAACATCAAGCAAAGCAAGATTTCAGTAGCAACGATACAGGAAATAAGAAACAAATATTGGTGCTCTGAATTCAAGGCTTGGTTCTTCTGTCTAACCATTGAACCTACGCTTCTCCAACTCCTCTAATAATCTACAGGGAACCATAAGGAATGTAAATTGCAATGTTTGGAATACAATAAAATGTCAGCACAGCAGAAACCTCAGTAGAAGTTTCAGCAAGAGAAATGCATGTAGCATAAAGCCACATCAGCCAAGCAATAAGGAGGTCTGTACCTCTCTAAGCTTCTGAAGGTCCACTCTAGTCAAAGGGCAAAAGGGCCTGAAACTCTAACTAACTAAAACACTCTTATCCTCTCAAACTTCAGATAGTTATCACCCCCAGTTACTTTCCATAGTCTGTGCACAGTAGTGAATGTATCCTTTAATTAGGCCTTTCTCTCAGTTCGGCCATCAGACGACCCTGGATTTGTGCTTGTCTTCAGGAATCCGGAGGGGAGTTCTCCTAAACTGCTCCTCGTTAACACTCCCATCCTTGGCGACCTGTCTCCAAATATCCCCTTATCTATTACTATCAATAAGCTTTTCTTTAAAAGAAGGCTTCTGTGAAGCAACCAAAGAAATGCAGAGCAAAGCAAACTTTCACAAGAAAAACATTTTTTGGCCTCTTTCCCAGCTTAATTTGGCCTGGCTCTTGATGCACATTCAAATACATGATTATATGTGTATTTCACCTAAACCTAAGTAGTATAAATGAGGAGAAACTATGAAAATGTCGATGAACTAGGACATCCTAATATTTATTTGTGGAATAATACTGCATATTAGTGATTTGCATATGATCATTCTATGTTCTGCTTATAAATGCATTTCGCTTCATTATTTTCACTTTTCTTGTTTATATGGATACATTTAAACACACATTTTATAGGTATTCAATTGCATTTTATTTTCTCTTTCTGAAACGCATAATGACACAGCCAAGTTACGCTTTCTCAACCCCCTTCTGATGACATATTAAGTCATCACAAACCTATTTTTTTCTTGAAAGTGACTCTCTAGTACCTTGTAGTTTTTCATCAGCTTTCATGTAGATTTCTGTAGACATTACATATCATCATAATATTTACACATACTGTCTTCCATTTCATCATCTGCTCTCTTCCTCTTACTTCCCTGCTGAATTTTCACTTTCTAGAAAACCTTATATCTCACCAACAGAACTATTGTGATTATTGCAATAACCAACACAGGCTTCGCAACAAATCCTAGAATTCCACTTCCCAAATTACCAAAACACCTGCCTGTAGCAGGAAATCCATCTCAAATCGCTTCTCATGCACTTATTGCTTCCAGCTCTTTCAAATCTTTTGTCAACCCTGAAATATTCCAGATATACTTATGCAAATTCATACTCTTATCCGGAATGTAAGTACAACATTGGTGGACCTTCAGCCTCCGGCAGACTCCGCCCTTTTTTGCAAGCAATAAATTTAGCGCAAGTCTATTTTGCAAAATCATAGATCTTATTGCATTCATCTCTGTGTTCACAAGCAATAAAGAATTTGCTTTGCTAATAGATAATTTGTCTACTATAGTAGACAATTTTCTAATTGTCAGGTCATTCAAAATAACCCCTACAGATGGAATCAATGCCCCAAAAATATCTCCCACTATTTCTGCAGCACTGGCTCCTCGCCTATTTCTAGGTTTCATTGTCCTCACAGGAGCTTCGAGATGTTCTACGTGATAGATCTTGGGGAACACTATTTCTAAATAACACATACTGTGCCATCCTTTTTGCAACTTAACATAGGCATACTGTCACAGATAAAATACACTCGAGGAATCACAAGCTCCTTCCCATCCAGGAAGAATTCACTCTTGCCTCTGACGTCAAAAACATGTTCCCAATTACTTTTCCCTACAAACAAAGGATCTATGTAACTCTGATCTATATGTATGCATAGTTTTCCATGTGTTGCCACTCTAAAGTTGATGCTGGTAAATTCCCTTGCACTTGATGTTTAATCTCCTCCATTTTTCATCTGTGCTGTGCAGTAAGATCCTTGTCTGTTTTGGATCTGTATTCTAATTCCCACCTTCTTTCATCCACTATATTCAACAATACTTTTCTGTCTTTGTCATGGAACCGGTCAGATTGGGTCTGTGTGCACAAGTGTATCCAAAGGCTTTAGTGACACAAGTTATTTCCCTGCTATTTCTGTACCTTTAAAATAAGGGTTCTGGTTCAGATGCTTAAACAAAAGGACATCTGGCAACACCAGGTCATAATTGGAAACAAATATTGAAAACTTCCCTCATTGTAAAATATGCTCAATAAAAGACTACAAGAAATCCCATAGGTTAATGGAATATGATGGTATGTGATGTCTTCTGACACAGAAGCAAATAACTGTGTGCAAACGTAACAGTCCCTAGCATTCATTGTGTTAACATATTTATACAATAACCTATGATATACATTTACAGAATAATCTCCTCCTTGACTCATCTAAATGTAAAGCTTTCTCATCTAACATATATAGGTTATTCTCTGTAGGCCTTAGTGGCCGCAGGGACACAGTAGGGGGTAACTCTTTCTCTACTGAGAGGGTAGGAGAAAATGCTCCTATTATCAGCACCAACAGCACTACGAAGAAAATAAGTAATAATGCACCTGCTATATACCTACAACTAATTTTCTGATTTGGCTCCATTACTTTTTTGAAATCAGATCTACTATTGATTAAAATTCAGCAGAAGCAGAATATCTCTTCCTTAGTTTCACCGATGCAAAAATTAAGCAAAGTTAAAATATTCATCAATAACATAAATACAAATCATTGTGAGGCTTCCCTAGCTCTACTCCCTGTTCTTCTAATTTCTCGTCTTCTACTAGGTGCTCTTGTCATTTCCCTATTCCAGTCAATATAAATGTCTCTAATGATTACACAGATCAAACTCATCGATGACAATGAACATTTGAAGTACAATTCAGCTACAATGTTCAGTTCATGGAGGCTCAGTCAAACTTGTTTGTTGACGCCAAGATTTCTGGAACTCTTTACCTGCATTACTTGTAAAGTAGGTCCATTCAGATGAGGAGTACCTTTGACTAGGCACTCTTCTTTTTTATTTTCTCACAGCAATGCCCTCATCCACAATTTTACTCAAGTCAGAGTTCTCAGTGTCTTCCGCAATTGTCTGTGGCATATATTCTCTAGGCAGGCCCACTTTCTCTCTCCCTTGTCTTCTGGGTCATCAGTCTCCAGCTTCCACTTGCTTTCTTTCAACACTAGGTCCTTCATCAGGGTCTGATTCTGAGTTCCATTCATTCACTACCACAGGACAAGATTCAGTTGAGTTTGCTTCATCTCCATTTATGACTTGTTCCAGAATCCTCTCAGACCAATCAAGTGTTGTTTGAGGCTCTGGCTGGTCCCCGACAGCTTGACTAACCTGCTCCTGTCACCTTTCTCTCACCACTGGTTCTTCTGAAACAGGTGCTGTCTTATCAAGGGGACATTCAACTCTGTGAGTATGAGAAGCATGAATCCAGTTAGGGAGACCTCCACAATTCACAGCAGTCGTGGAGACTAAGATGACTTGCTAAGGCCTACACCAACTAGGCTCCAAACACGTTTTCCTAATATGTTTCTTCACCAGGACCCAGTTTCCAGGACTGAGGTCATGGCACTGTTCCTAACGCGAAGAGCTGTAGCTGCTCCAACCTTTGCCAATCTGAATTTCAATGTGCCATTCACCTGCTCCACAAGACCTGAAGCCTCAGGACTATAGCTGCAGTGTAGTCTCTGCTCCATTTGTAATTCTGCACACAACAATTTTGGGACCTCATTATTGAAATGAGGACCAAGATCTGATTCTAAAGAAGTCGGGAAACCAATTTGAGGTATGAGTACCCTTAACAGAATTTTTGCTACACTAAGACTACCATTCCTCCTAATTGAATATACCTAAACCCAATGGGAAAATATGCACAAAATGACCAAAACATACCTCAGTCCATTGCACACAGGCATCTCGATGAAGTCTAACTGCATCATATTAAAAGGCTCTCCTGATCTTCCTACTTGACTCAGTGTGACTGCAGTTCTCTTCTCAACATTGTTCTGTTGTCACACAATGCACCTATGACACAACGCTTCAGCCATCGATCTAAATTTAGGAGTAAACCACGTCTGTCTAAACACCCTCACCATAGCTTTCCTTCCAACAGGAACTGGACCATGAAAATGTCTAGCACAGGAAGTAACAGGCTATTTGGCAACATTAGTCATCCATCCATTGAAACCCAAATATCATCCTCTCTCAAAACACCATGCTCTGACCCAACTCTGTTGTTCCTTCTCAGACACTTCATCTTGAAGTCTCTTTACCTTATCCCAGGTATCAGCTGTAGTCAACAAAAAGTTGTAGTTAGTCTCATCCATTCCTTCATTTATGTATTCCCCATTAAAGGTATAAACATTGTGAGCACAATACTTTCCAATTTCATCTGCATACTTATTGCCCAATGTCACATGATAATCTCCAGAATGATATGCAGGGCACTTGACCACTGCAACTTGCTCAGGCAACTGTAATGCATCAAGGAGGTTACTCACTTGCTCACAGTTCCGGATCAGAGATCCAGGGGATGTCATAAACCCCCTCTGGGACCTTAGTTGTTTGAAGTCATGAACTGAAACAAAGCTGTTTTGGCCATTTGTAAAGATCTTCACTCTCAATTGATCAGAGACACAACATGCTCTAGTAAGAGCAATTAACTCTGCCACTTGTGCGGAGAATATTTCTTGAAGCCAAGGAGCCTTGACAACTCCAGAAAGAGTATAGGCAGCATAAGCTGCTCTCAGCCACTGTCTCACCGACATGAACCATCAACATATAGGAGAAAATCAGAGTTGGGTAATGGTTAATTTCGTATGTCAGGTCTCACCTTGGTGCATAGTTCAGTAACATCAAGATAATCATGGTCCACTCCATTTCCATCATTATTTTAACCAGGTATTGGTTACAAGGTTGAAGGATTCAGAACACCACAGTGTTTAAAAGTCACATTCTCTGTAGCCAGTATCACCTGCTCATATTTTGTAAGTCGGCTGCTTGTTAGGTGTTGAGCTCTTGTTCAGGTTAACAACAGCTCAACAGAGTGTGGAACGTACACAGTTAATGGATGACCCATAACAATGTTTTCACATCTCTCTATGCTTGTGCTGACCACCACTGCTTTAAGGCATCTAGGCAGCGCAGACGCTACAAGATCTAAAATGGCAGAAAAATGAGCCACAAGTCTTTTTGCATTCTTATGCATTTGTGTAAGCAATGAGTGAGCACAACCCTCCCTCTCACTGTAGAATAGCACATATGACTTGTTATAGTAAGGCATTGCTTTTGCTGGGCCATGACAGAGGCTTTTTCCCAGCTGTAGGAATGCAGTGAGGCAGTAGTACTGGATCAGGCACATCCTTGTGTGTCAGCCTCTGTAAAGGCTTAGCTGCCAGGGAAAAGTTGGGTATCCAGTGATGACAGAAGTCCACCATTCCCAGAAACATAGGGACTTCTCTCTGTGTGTTTGGCTGACTTATTCTCAAAAAGGCTGAAATTCTCTCTTGTGACACTTTCCTGGCTCCTTTCTAAATGTTGTGTCCAAGGTATTGGACCTCTTCTTGACAAGGTGATTCAACAATGCAATGGTATCCTGTCTACAAGCTTCTTGATTGTTCCACACCTCCATCAGGTCATCAATATATTGGGGCAGAACTGAATTACAAGACATAACCAGAGATTCTAGATGTTTCTTTAAAATCTGGATGAAAATGGAAGGACTCTCCGTGTACCCTGGTGGGACTCGGTACCATGCCAAAATACGATTTCTGAACCAAAACGCAGAGAGGAAGTGGATTATGCAACAGTATCGAAAAGAAAGCTTGGAATAAATCAATGATATTGAACCACTCAGCCTCACATGGAATCTCAAACAATATCACATGTCGATTTGGTACCGCAAGGCAGCAAAGAAAAACAATATTATTTATCTTTATGAGGTACTGCACTATCCTATAATTACACTTGGTTTCTGGAGGCCCATAATGGGAGAGTTACATGGATTGAAGATTATCTCCTTCAATATTCCTTGGAGAATCATGGACTCAGTTACAGGAGTTATCCCAGCAATTGTTTCAGGAGTTTAATTGTATTGAGGTGTTCTTGGGAACTCAGCATTTGGTTTGAGAGAGATTCGGACAGGCTCAACACCTTTAATCAGTCCCATGTCTTTTCCTGAAAAAGTCCACACTTCATGTTTAACTGTCTCTTTTAAGTATGGGGGCAAATCATCAATGGTCATAAGAGTCAGCATTTGAGGTACTTCTGGTCAATTTAAAAATAATATTCTCATCATCTGTCTGTATTTCAATGCCTGCTGGTTTGCAAAAGATAACACAATTCAATGTAGAAAGCAAGTATCTTCCCAAAAGATTCACTGGAATGGAATCACATATTATAAACTTGTGTTTGTCCTTGAAGAACCCTATTTTTATGGTAACTGGGGCAGTTTCCTGAGTCGTCATCTGTTTATTCTCTATACCTATAACTTGGACTGTATTCTAGAGAGGGGTGGAATTGGAACTTCTATTGTTCTCTGAATAGAACGGATAGCACCAGTGTCCACCAAAAATGACTTGGGATGGCCATCCACCTCACTATCTATGAATGGTCCGCTCTTGTCTACCTCCAAGGCTGCGCCAAGTACGCAGCCTGCCTCCCCTTTCAGGTACCATCAGGCTGACTGATCAGAGCCAGGAGTCCGATGCAATTCAAATAAAAGGAAACTGTTGGAAATAATTTCTATCTTGAGTCACATTTGTATTGATTCTCACACCCTAATTTAGATATTGTTGAGGTCCCGTTGTGCCCCTGCATCACAGATTGTGGGACTTGCATCACCGGAGCTTAGGGCACATTAAAATTTTGATTCTTGGGCCTTTGCACACCTTGCATATGTGCAGTATTAGTATTCTTAAAAGGCACAAATCCTGCAATTTGAAACTGATTTGCTAGATTTAAATGGCATTCTCTCTTCTGATGTCCCACTGTATTACAGATGTGACATGGAGTTAACCTCTTTAAACTATTTACATTGATTCCTGTATTAGGGTTAATCGGGACTCCTCGGCCTCTTCCCTGCATTGGATTAGGTGCTTACTGGTATATAGCCTGCATTGTACCAATATAGCCAGAACTGGCTGTATCTGACTCGTGCTCTGAGCTGCCTTCATCTGAGCCAACCATTAGTTTTTCTTTAACTTTATTTTTGTTTCATCTCAATCTCCTCATTGCAGTACTTGGTACACTGCGGAATTTCATCAACTGACTTATTCTGCCAACATATTAAGTGTTACTGGATCATCATGCTAATCTCTGGTCTCAGCCCTGTCACAAACCTCACCATGAAATGTCCCATGCTGTTTGCTTCCAAAGCCTCCATTCCATAATACTGCATAAATGCCTGCAACAATCTCTGATAGTAAGCATTAATCTACTCCTTTGGCTCTTGAGTTGTTCTGTCAATCTTGACCCAGTCAATATCTTGGTAAGGCACCTTTGCCTTCAAAAATGTCATAACCTGTTGATACTTTTTCATCACCAACGGCAAGGGACATTTTGTTATTTGATTTCTAGTCGGTTCTGTTTCGGGCCACTGAATGGCTACCTTACTTTCCGTCCACAAATCACTTGGAACAACAATATCAAACAACGTATTCAATTCAACTCCCAATACCTGTGATATTTTCACAAATCGTTCAACTTGTGTATACCAATCTACTGGTTTCTCTCTGTTTTAGAAAATCATTGGTAAATGATGCAACATCACTTTTGCTGCATGGCACATGTACATAAACTCCACCAAGTACTTCTCTTAATGGGAAAGTTGTGACACACCCATCTCCTGCTCCCAGAGGTGGTTCTCTTGGGGGTTTCTTTATATCTTACTTTTTGCCCATTAAGTTTCCCACTTATCCAATTCATTACAGTGCCTAAAATTATGAATTAAGTCTTTAATTTGGGTTTTCATTCATTGGAAACCTCATTTCAGTAATGTCCCTCTCATTCAAGCACACTTGGTAACTCCCCTGTAAAGCTTTTGTCTTATTCAAAGCCACTTAATACTTTTGAGTCAATTCTGCTAATGTATCATGAACTTGTCCTGCCCGTTTGGTGTTGCATATCCCTACACTTGAATGCAAGTTCATCCTCATGATAAGTTTCTAGTTGTTCCAATCCAAGATTTCCACTAATCATTTCATCCAATTATGGGGGCGGAGCTTGCCGAGCCGCAAAATGGCAGTGCTGTAAGAGCGCTCCGTCAGCCACCTAACAATCCATTCACTATCCGTCATAACGAGCAAATTATAATATTGGTCTGAGTGCGGCATTTGTTGTGGATAGTGTCCCGATGCTGGAAATTTTGGATAGCCTGCATCCACGCGAATCAGCACTGCAGCCTAGACAGGACTGAGGCCGGCACGCCTGGAGCGGCCCCGGCTGGCGAGCAGGAGTGCGGAGGTGTCCGATTGGGACACAGGGACGCCACGGAGGCCGGCGGCGGGAGTCAGATAGCCCGCATCCGTGCATGTCAGCACTGTGGCCTAGACAGACTTGGGGCCGGCACGCTTGGGGGTGGTCCCGGCTGGTGGGTCGGGGCGCCGAGGTGTCCGACCGGGACACAGGGACACCGCAGAGGTCGGTGGCGGGGGTCGGAGCAGACACCGGCTGGAGCCGGGCACAGTGCTGCAGGAGCCCTATTGTGACAGAGTTGGTGAGACGAGAGGTGACGGAATTGGGGTGCGACGAGTGCAGACCATGCAGCTGGAACTTGTGAGGGGCCTGATGCTCAGGTGGAGTGTAATGTGACTGCACGCCGTGAAATGTATTGGTGCTGCTTTGAGCTTGGTGGGATCAGCCCCCTGGCCCCTCTCGATTCTAATCGACTTTTGATCGCTGGTGACAGCTGCCCGGGAGTAAGACACTGAGGGGGTTATTACAACTTTGGAGGAGATGTTAATCCATCCCAAAAGTGACGGTAAAGTGACGGATATACCACCAGCCATATTACGAGTCCATTATATCCTATGGAACTTGTAATACGGCTGGTGGTATTTCCGTCACATTTGGGATGGATTAACACCTCCTCCAAAGTTGCAATAACCCCCTGAGTGCCCTACAGCTTACGAGGCGTGAACATTGGGCGTACCCCGTGTCAGCTGGTGAGGCAACATATTTACCCGGGCCGGGTCCCTGATGGAGCGAAACAGTGCGGCTGGTGGTTCGTGGATGAAGTGGCGCTGGGCCGAGTTTAGTTGGTGCCGTGCTCTAGACGTGTGGCAACGTAGTGGTGCGGAAGGCTTCACTTGGTGCGACTTGCCCTTCTGAGACCCACACTATGGGCAAATCGGATAAAACCCAGGCCAAACTGCAGTTTGACCGGCATAAAGCAGGTGGTCCCTCTGGTGAGGATGCAGGACCTGGCCAGGCAGGAGGACCAAGCATGCCAGCGGGTGAGGAGCAGGATCTGCGGCAGATCCTGGTGACGATGCAGCATAGTCTTACTCAAATTGACGGGAAGATCGATTCCCTCTCCTATTGCATGGACAGAATGTCTGAACATTTAGCTGAACATGCGGAGAGGCTGGATCAGGCAGAAAGGCGGATATCAGAAGTAGAGGATGGCCAAACAGAATAGAACACTGGGTATACCAAACTGAATAAAAGTATGTGCTCCTTACAGGCCAAGGTGGATGAGTTAGCGGCCCGATCTAGAAGGAATAATTTGCGCAGGGTTGGTATTGCTGAGTACACTGCGATTGACAACATGGAAAGCTTCATTGAACATCTGCTCATTCAGCTGCTGGGGTGCACCACTTTCTCTGACTTATTAGTAGTGGAAAGGGCCCACGCTCTCTGGCAACTCCCCCGACTACGGGTGCCCCTCCACGTCCTATAATAGCGAGATTACTGAATTACAGGGACCGAGATGCGGCTCTGCGCCAAGCCAGAGAATTTAAAACATTACAATACAATGGTATGACTGTCTCACTATACCCGGATTTCATATTACCAGTGCAAGAGGCAAGGCAACAGTTTATTGCTGGGAAAAAACAACTTAGAGACATGCAACTGGAATATCGCATGCTGTATCCAGCCAAGTTGCGAGTGGAGGTGGACGGGAAGCCGTTGTTTTTCACGGATCACAAAAAGCTTGCTTTTTTATCAAACATAGGACAGCGAGGAATGTGGACTGTGGCTGAAATGACACTGATTCCAGGGCAGCCGAAGACTGAACTGTCCACCACTGAAATATAGCCACGGGGAGTGGATAGATAGCGCTGCAATGTGATGTACAACGTTGGTGCAGTTTGGGCCCTTTGCTGTCCTTAGGTAGCTGGTGGTGTGGCTCTCAACAATGCTGGACGCTGTGAGGGCGGTTGGTACAGATACTGTTTGATGATAAGGGCGGGGCCTTTTTGGTCCTATCTTGCTATTTATTTTTCTTTGGAATATGATGGAATCTACTGCTTGTTCGTTTGTTAGTTATAACTGTTGGTGGCTGACGTATAGGTGAAGTACGTAGCGGCTGGGTAACATCCACTTAAGCGTGTACCACACTTATAGATGGGGTTAAAGGAAGACATTTCGGTAGGATGGGGGGGACGTATTGAGTTAATGTCAGCTAGGTGAGTTGGGGCAGTGCCTGCTATGGGAGGGGGGTGGGAGTTGAAGGGTATTTTATACTTTCACTGCAGATATAGTATTGTGTGTATCCTATCAAGCAAGTGCAGACATATAAGTGTGACGGGACTGGCAAGTCATAGTGACCACTACACAGATAATGTCACATGATCCTTGGTATCAGGATCATGCAGGGACCCCTGGCTGGCTCAAACTGGTCATGGCTCGTCTGGAATGCAAGAGGCCTAAACGACTCTCGAAAAGTCTGTAAGATAGTAGCCTACTTACACAGACACAAAGTGGACCTTGCTATATAACAAGAGACACGTTTAGCGCCGGACACTTATGAAGATGGTAATACTCCCTCGATTTTTGTTCATCCCTGTGTCACTAGCGAAAACATACTTTGAGGCTTTGAAAAAGTTACTGATTAAACTGGCATGGGCGTGTAAGCAGCCACGAGTTAAGTGGCAACCTCTGACACTCCCATACGAGCTGGGTGGCCTGGAAGCCCCAGACTTGAAAATTTACCACATGGTTGCGCGGGCAGCAGCTGCACATGCTTGGATCCATAGGTCTGGTGACTTCCCTTTTTTGCCCATATAGTGTGAACTGGCATCCCCGTTACCGTTGCAGAGTAGGTTATTCCATGCTCCAGATAGGCGATGCGGAGAGCTGACATCTCTGAATTCAGTCACGTGTGCCTGGCATTCCTTGTTACACAGGCTGGGTTCGGCTCTTCTGTACTCTCCGCATGTGCCCTTGGGGTGGTGTGCCTGGTTTGGCTGTGGCGAGATGGGGGCTTGGTGCGGGCCATGGACACCTTAGGCATTGTCAATATGGGGGATCTATTCGAGAACGGGGTCATGAGCCTATGGGAGGAGCTGCGTGGATGGGTCTCCGGACCGTCTACACTGCTCCGATATCAATACTTCTGCGAGCGACATACTATGGCAGCACACTTAGGGGAAGACATGCGAGAACCTCCAGATATGCTGGCTTTATCTGCGGTGTTGGTACACAACCAGCCCCAGAGACTGACATCATGTTTGTATGCACACATGCAGACAGAGCGTTTTAACGATCTAAATACAGCCCAGCTTGCGTGGCAGGGGGATCTGGGAATGTAGCTTACAGATGTGCAATGGCGTCGCTGTTGCGAATTGACTCGCTCTGTTTCCCTGAATGGTGGACATGTCCTGATCCACTTTAAATACCTTAGTAAAGTATACTACACTCCCCTTAGACTTTATGGCTACGGACTGCGCACCAGTGCAGCCTGTCCCAGGTGTAGTGCGGACCGCGCTGATTTTCTTCACATGTCCTGGGCATGTGAGGGGGTGCAGCGATTGTGGTTGCTGGGTTTTAAAGAACTGGAGGCGATATGTGAGCAAAGACTTCGTTTTGAGCCTGTTCTGGCACTTCTGGGGTGGGATGGAGACATACCGAAATCAATTAGATGGTTGGTAGCCATTGGCTTACTGTTAGCCAAGCAACGAATTGCTAGGAGGTGGGATCGCGGCCCAGTGCCGACAATTGTAGACTGGCACAGAGATACGGTATATTGCAACACGCAGCCAGTGATGTACTGTATATAGCGAATTACTACAACCAACTCATAAACTAACGAACTATTGGGACACCTACAAACAATATTTAATAGGTAAAGAAACCGGCGAATCAGAAGACGCATGTAATGCTACCCGAGAGGAAAGTGGAGACGGGTCGGGGAGGGTATCTGAATAAATATGGATATTAATAGTGACGTACAGCTTCCTGCCAGACATGTCTGTATGCTAACGAAATGGTTGAAACTTGCATAGTGACCAACTACACTGTGTATAGATGCACTTGTTCTTTCTTTTTTCTACTTACTGTATGTGAAAGTGTTTAAAAGCATAAATAAAATAATTTTAAAAAAATAATAATTTCATCCAATTTTATTTTAAGCTTCATTACAGCCACCATTCTCTCCCATTCTCTCCTTTGGGGTGATTGAATTGTTCCCTGACTCTCCTCTGTACTCCCACTTTTTCTGGATGGGGTACTCTCATTAAAAGCTTTTCTCTAATCGACTTTCTCCTTTGCACTGAGAGTTCAAGTCACCACTGGAATTTTAGGCATAGTCTCAGTTCACTGTTCACCATTTCCACAACTCAAAGATGGTTCCCATATAGGGGTTCCAGTGGTGGGCGTTTTCTGGAAAGTACCTATAGATGTACGCCCAGACAGATTCAAAGTCGTATCTGCACTCTCTACACATGAGGTACTTTCATGCATCAGAATCAGATGAAAAAATGTTGTAGTATCAGGCCTAGTAGGAATTCCACTCTGTCCACAAACAGTATTTGGTACAGCCAAATTATAAGTGTTTTTTCCAAGACCTTCAGATTTATACATAGGAACAACCGCACCAATAGTAACTAATACAGTGAGAGCAGCAACACTACTCAGGATAGGGACAACTTGGACACACTCTTTCAATACCTCCCTTCTTGATTCATAAGGGACCTGAGCTGGGCTAGCCCCCACAGGACTAGGAGTCCCATGAGTTGGGGCAGTGGCAATTGTGATCCTCCCATTACCACCAATACCACTAGCTCCACCTTCTTCCCTAACTTCATTATATGGAGGTGGACGTTCTGACATCATGTCCAAAAACTATCTCCAACATCACTATTGCCAACTTCACTCATGTCATCTGGTTCTTTTTGTTTCTTCTCTTTCTGTTTCTTAGTTGTTTGCTTTCCCTTCTCCACCTCAGCTGTATCAGTTGTTAAAGCTGGGTACAGCCTAACTCTCTCTATCAGATCAGTTTTCCACCTCTTTTGCTGTTCATCCCAATTGGTGTCTGCATAGGTATGTATGGCTGTCCATGCTCTACCCTGATATTTCTTCCTCTCTCTAGCAAGAGCAGCATGTTCCTGAGGACTGAGTGCTTCATATTGTGTAGGTCTAAGAGGCAGTTTCATCTCATACAACACCCTCCTCAAATTTTCAATAATTCTCAAATTGAAGGTGCAATATTGTGGAAATCCCAATTGACCTTCTTTCTCTGTGACCTTGTGCCATTGACCAAGCCAAATGCATGTATGAAGCTCTACATTAATCGCCATCTAGTGACCTGGGGTATCTTTGGGAAGTGCCTCTTCTCCCTCTCTGCTAGGAATATGAACATCTCCCCTAAACAAACTCTAAATGACTTTAAAACATTTAGGGGGTTATTCTAACTTTGGAGGAGGTGTTAATCCGTCCCAAAAGTGACGGAAAAGTGACGGATTTACCACCAGCCGTATTACGAGTCCATTATATCCTATGGAACTCGTAATACGGCTGGTGGTATATCCGTCACTTTACTGTCACTTTTGGGACGGATTAACACTCCTCCAAAGTTAGAATAACCCCCTTAATTTCTCCACATTAAACGTCAACAATCACTGCAAGACTTTGCTTCAATTCATTACAATGTTTTATTCACAATCCTTTACTCCGAAACAACAACCAATCACAGCGCGGCCACTTGTGATGCTGCCAACCAATACCAGCGCTGTGCCACACCAACCGACCTATACCAATGCAGCAAACTATGGTGTCAATTTCGCTCCTCAAAGCAGTTTACCCTCTGTTACAATCTGCACGCACACTCTCTCCTCAATATTGTACACATATACAAGTACAATACAATAACCTTTGTCCACTCCACTAAAAAATCAAGAGCTGTCAGTCACACAAGATATTTCTCAACCCTTTTGAATGAAACCTCTTTCTACAGGGTATCAACCAGATCAGTATAGATTCACTCAGTGCATTGACCCACTATACCAATCATCTCACATGCACCCAAAGATAAGTCGCTGTCTCAACTTTGACGTTGACGACGTCTCACAATGAACACAACCACTTAGCAGAAAATGTAGTTTAGTGTCTTCTGCACCATATAATACTATACCGGGATCTTAGGCCATGTCGGATCCAATAACCTCTTCAACTTCTATATAATTCACCACACTCATACAAAATACAAAAATTTCCGCAAGACATCACCCAAACTCACAGCCACCACAAACTAACCATGAGCTGCCACAATTCACTTGCCTATTAATACTCACACCTCCGCCGCTAATACGACTCTCCTCCAAATTTCCGCAACTCTGTGGATTCTCCAGGTCTGGGCATGAGCACCAGGAATTGGTTTCTAAGGACTAACTAATCTAGAGCATGATTCCAGTACTCCTCACTTCGGAACAATCCTCATTGCTTCATCTGATCTGGCATCTAGCACTATAACTAATTTCTTGGGCCCGATTATTCTTTTCCAAGTTCCGAGGGGTGAGGAGAAATTCATTCAACCATTCAACTCTGAATTACAGTGTAACCCATCTGGTCATACATTAAATCTCGGAGGTAAATTGAAAGTTCAAAGATTTTTTACAAATTCATAGCTAGGCTTATAAAAATGAGACTCAAAAACATGCTATCCAAATAAAAAATAACCAAAGGTGAATTAAAGTGTCGGCTAAAATTAAAATGCTCCAACATCATACAAACCAAGATTTCAGTAGTAACAATACAGGAAATAAGAAACAAAACTAGGTGCTTCAAATTCAAGGCTTGGCTCTTCTGTCTAAATATTGAACCTATGCCTACACAACTCCTCTAATAATCTAAAGTAAACCTTAAAGGATGTAAATTGTAATGTTTGGAATTAAATAAAGTGTCAGCACAGCAGAAAACTCAGTAGAAGTTTCAGCAAGAGAAATGTATGTAGCATGAAGCTACATCAGCCAAGCAATAAGGAAACAGAAGTCTGCACTCTCTAAGCTTCTAAAGGTCTGCTCCAGTCAAAGGGCAAAAAGGGTCTCAAACTTTAAGAAGCTAAAACACTCTTCTCCTCTCAAATTGATAGTTGAAGTCACCACCAGTAACTTCCCGTAGTCTGTGCACAGTAGTGAATGGTCTCCTTTAATCGAGCCTTCCATCTCTTGATTCAGCCATCAGGATTACCTCAGATTTGTTCTCGTCTTCAGGAACCCGTGGGGGAGTTCTTCTACACAGCTCCTCATTAACACTCCCATCCTTGGCGACCTGTCTCCACATATCCCCTTATCTGTTACTAAGAACAAGCTTTTCATTAAAAGAAGGCTTCTGTGAATGCACCTCCAAGCGAAGAAATACATAGCAAAGCAAACTTTCACATGAAAAAAAATTTCAGGCATCCTTCCCATCTTAACTTGGTCTGACTCTTGATGCACATTCAAATATATGATTATATGTACATTTCACCCAAACAGTATAAATGAGCATTAACTATCAAAATGTCAATTAACTACCTAATCATAATATTCATGTGTGGAATAATACTGCATATAAGTGATTTGAATATGATCATTCTATCTTCTACTTATAAATGCATTTCAGTTCATTATTTTCAGTTTCTTTGTCTACATGGATACATTTAAACACACATTATAAAGATTGTCAAAAGCATTTTATTTTCTGTTTCTGAGACCTATATTGGCACAGCCAAGTTATGCTCTCTCACCATCCATCCGCTCTTCTTTCTATTTATCCCTGCACAAATCCTTCTTTTCATTCATTTCTCAATTTTTTTGTTTGACCCTCCTCCTTCTCTTTTTGTGTTCTCTTCTGTACCATTTGCTCTCCCTTCTCCCAGAGGCCATTATTAGTATTTGTGAGCATCTGTTTGGGTACCAGCCTCTCCAATTACAGTCAAATGAGAAATAAACAACAATTTAATAACAGTTTATGTTAAACAGAACTGACATTATGATATGTGACATTATTTTCCCAAACCATTCTCTTTTAAATGATTCAAGACGATTTAGACTGAATAGGCATGTTCGTTGACTTTAACACCGTGGGCGTTCCCTTGTGTCACAAAGCCCCACTTAAGCTGCTAAAGCAAGGGGCTCACGACACCCCTGATTTTGGTGCCTGCTTCCTCTCTCCTTAAATCTCCCTGCGCCATAACATGGCGGTCTGCACTGGCCGAGCAAAGTCCAGTTTTTAGGGTCGAGTCTGCGATGCATGCGCTCGCGTATCGCAGCGAGACGCTTAAGGGTTTAGAAAAGGGCTCGGAGCCCTGTCGACATCACGTCAGTGTTTTTCATTGGTTCGTGGGCTTGCCTATTAAAATCTGCTTGCTTTCATTAGTCGAAGGCATGCATACGTCATGCCTTTTCCAGTGGCTAGCCCTCCGCGAGCGCAGCGACCAAGTACAGAAAACATGCGAGGCTCGCTGTTTTCTCTCGGGCTCGTGTACTACTTTTTCTCTAATTTACTAGCGTGATTTCGCTTGGCAGAAGTCGAGCGCTTTACACAGTTGATTGCACTTTTTCGGGTTACGTACATAAATGCACTTTTGCCGATAGGTGAAAAGTCGGTTTAGGAGTTTACAACGCTATCAGCTCTAACATGAGCAAACGCGAGACCCGTTGCATTGCAAATGCTTGTTATGTGCCTGCAATGTGTAAAGTGTATTCATTTAACCCTGAGTTAGAGCTTCATCTTCAGCCAGAACAGCTGGGAAACAGAAAGCAGAGTGAGCCTTTTTCGGTTTCTGGGCTGTGCTGTCTATACTAATGCATTAACTAGGAGAAATTAATTCAGAAAATATGACAGAACAAAGAGCTAAATTGTTTTTTTTTAATGAGGTGTTTGAGGCTGTTTTTTAGTGTCCTTAAAGGACACTCCGCTGCGGGAGACACTTGGTAAACAAATGAAACCTAAATATAATTACTCTGGTGACATATATGAAGGAAATGATCACAGCACGTGCAGCAAGGAGACGCCTACTTAGATGATCGTGACCTTACTTTTACAAACTATTCATAAAATGTATGAATCAGACAGAGGATTACAGAGAGCCGTGAAATAAGAACACCAATAAAATTAAATTAATGCTATTAAATGGAAATTACCACACAAAAACTTGCTTACATCCCAGTGAAGGTAAAAATATACAATGCTCAAAAATCTACCGGTGAAAAAGAATAGAACACCTAAGTGTACTGAGGAAAAATGACAAATCACCAACTAAAATAATATTTCATGGCCTGGGTGGACTGAGAAAAAACGTATCTGAAAAACGTGATGTAATATGAGTTCAGGAGTAGCACAAATAGTTGTTTGCAAAAGGTTGTAAAACTTAGCATGATATAAGGTAACGTTAGTAAATGGATCAGGCCGTCTTCCTAAAGCACGTTTCGTAGGAAGAGAACTTGAGTAGACAAGCTATTGATATGCCTTTGAACGACTTTGGCTGATTCTTTTATTGAAATTTACTTAGGGTTTGGCCATTTACTGTTTTTTTCCAGCCTAATGGTAAGAAAGGCCTAAAGCAAAATGCTGTATTGTCTGGTTTGTGTGAGTCACAGGGATGGAATCTGACCCGCGGGCTCATTCCTGGCTCTTGGTCCAATCTACTGTACTGCGGAGTATCCTCCTGTAACAAAGATGGCGGCGAATACCGGAGCTGGGATACAAAGGCTCTCTGCTGGTCCAGCCTCAAGCCCGGGCATGTCTGTTTTCAAATTGAGAGGTAGAGGGTCTCTTTACAGAGCTGAAAACACATGCTTTTCCACAAGCACTGAAGGGACACAAATCCCTGCTACCTGGAAGCATACAATGGATAAGCACGTTGTCAAAAGCACCACCTCAGCTTTTGACAGTCCCCATTTGTTTGGGAACGTCAGACTTATTGATATTCATTTCTATTCTTTTTACTGTTATTGTGACCATCGGCAAACATTGGCGCTGGGCTTAGGCAAAAATGTTGTGAATGTCTAATTTTGGATGGACTTTAAGGCACGTTTGGAATCTAAGCTATAAAGTAACAGTTCATATTTCTGCCCATAAAAATAGACGCTCTAGTTAAAAAAACGCACTACGTTCCTGCAACATCTTATCTCTCATCTATTTCAAGCCCTCCGACCCGCAACTAGCAAATAACTTGGGCCCGAGGGTGGGGACAAATGCAGTCCAGCCTGCCCTCTGTGGCCACTTTGAGCAAATAATGTACCATGTGCTTAAAATCGGCTACATTAAACAGCTACAAAGTTGTCATTGTCTGATTGCCACTCTGCCATGACAATCCTATTCCCGCTGGCCCCAATGTCATGCCTGAACAGTCAGAGTCAGGCAATGGAACAGGATGCTGCTCTTTACAGAGGTTAATATTATCCCTCCCTCGGTTTGCCCACGAAAATGGGTCTGGGCGAGGGGCCTGACATTACATTTTTAGAAAAAGCAATACAAAAGGCCTCATTAACTAACAAGTGGAGCCAAATGGCAGCGCTGCGCTGCGTCACTTCAGAAATGCAGGGATGCGCCGTATTTAATACAACACGGCGCACCCTTGCATTTCCCCTAGTGCTGGCTCTAAAATTAGCTGCCTAGCACCAGTGCAGGCTTCCTTGCACCATAGTGCAAGGGTGCTTGTATTGCATGAAATGATTCTTAATGTGCAGGAAGGTGTCCCTACACAACAACAATCAATAATGGCGGTTTGCTAGTCCTATGTGTGCTGCACAATGCAGCACACATACGAGTAGCAAATCGTCAATATTTAATGATTGTTTATGTGCAGGAAGGGACATCTTCCTGCACATAAACAATCGTTAATGGTTTTTTGCTCTTCCTATGTGTGCTGCAAAATGCAGCACACATTGGAAAAGCCAAAACGAGAAATAAAAGTATTTTTCCTTAGTGTGCCATGCTAACACCACCCCTTGGGTGGCCTCATTTGTTGGCGCTGCCTCAGGAACACGACTGCTCATAAATCTGGGGCAGCATCAAAATGCAATGGGTGTTGCAGTGGAATGTTCACAGCAACAGCCACTGCACGGCCTTTTCACACAAAGTGATGCGTGTAAGGGGGCCGTATTTACAAAGCGGCATTACACCCCAAAACGTGGCTTAATGCTGCTTTGTAAATATGGGGTAGAGCATTGCGCCACCAGAACTTCAGTAAAAGTGACGTTCTGGTGGCGCAATACCCTTCTAAATGAGGGTAAAGGATGCTGGGTACAGTTCACAGCTTTACTGGTGGTGATTGTTGTAACCTTAACATCTGTTCAAACGATTTTAGAAGGAAATTTATATGCGTTTGGAACAGGCCTTATTTATATAACCTGCCTTTAATAAAGTTCTGTAGTTGGCAATAGCGATGGTTGAGATGCTTGTCCCCCAATGATTGCATGTGTTGGACTGATTTGGCCTTGCATGATGACTATGAATGGAGTCTGGCATCGGCTCTGCGCAACCGTCCAGGGTCCTGCTTTCAAAATCTTGGGCAGATTTGGCGAGATGGTGTGAAATCATTGGGTGGTTCAAATGAACATGTCCCACTTTAGTCCCTTAGCAGTTTTTACTCCCAACTACAGCAACACCGAACACATTTATACTTAGATGTGTCACAGAACAGATCCTATTGCTGATTTGCTGTAAATCCCGTCAGAGGGTTTTTCGTATTTTCAAGTTTAAAAGTGTGCTGAATTGCTTTCAAATGGTTACATTCTCCACATCTTGCAGGTTAAACCATGACCTGATCTGTGAACCCCAATTTCTAACTAAAAGAAGTCTATTTGACTGGAAAAATCTTGAAAATGTTTGCCCTGGCCGACATTATATGATGTGGTAGGCTTATAAACTGTACTGTGGGGCATCCAGAGTAGTTGGGTAATTTCGTATGGACATAAAGATCGTTACTTACAAAGTCTGCAGAAAATATGCATTTTTTCTTTCTTTATAAATTAGCTGTGGATGAGTCAGTCTCTATACATCTCTACCTTACTCTCTAAACGTAACCATAACCAAAACTCTGCACTGTCCTAACACGCACTGCACACTGGCCTATGCCCTGCCCCCAGTAACAGTTCATAGTAGTGTATACTTGGATTAATCTGGGGGGAAAATCTTTTTTGCCATTGGTTGTATCTTTGTCCCTCTAAGAGGAATCTCCCTGTAAAATTTTAAAAATTAAAAAAACTGCCTAATTAGGTTTGAGCTTGGAAAATGTCGTGAAGTTTGGTCAAAGTGGAAAGAAACTGCAGGAGTTTCTCGAAAAGTGCCTTTTCCATTTGTAATTCATTCAGGGGGTCTGGTATGTAAGAATGCAAACAATGCTACTTGAGAACCACGCCCAATTTTCAGAAGGGAAGAATATGGCCTAAAGAGCATTGCCAAAGACAATGGTCTGTGACTAGTGCCTACTTAACATTTGCCAGCAAACCGTGTGTATATGTGAAGTGCATGCTCACCCTGAAGGGTAACTTGGTGCTGCAATAGCTGATATTTAGTGTTATCAAGCTCAATGGTACGTATTATACTGACTTCAGAAAGATGAAAGGCTTAGAGAACCTACTGAGATTCAAACATGTGACCTTGAAGTGAAACACAGATACCTGGAGTGAATGGATTAGTCTACTGAGCCACAAAACTCAGCAAAAGGTATAGCATAGAAGGTACTATGGACTGGCTGCACTGAACACAGCCAAAGGCCATTAGAGGCCAGCTCTGGAGAGTAGGGAGATTAGGCACAGAGCATGATTAATAATCACACCAAATGCTGAGTGACTTGTGGATTTGGGGGGTAGGTGGACTGGATGCAGGACATGGCTATGCCATGTTTACTCTGGGGGAGGTTGGCTGGACACTAAGCATGGTGTACATGTCTTGCTAAAACCATGATCTTCATACATCCTCAAAATTAACTGGCCGCCATCTGAATAGACTACAAAGTAGAACCCAAGGGAATGGTTGATTGGCTAATGGGGTGACATAAATATTAAAAAGAGTGGAAATTAAGCGAAGATCCCTGTGGAAGTCTGTCTTGTACCAGTAATAGGTAGCACAGGGCTTAGATAAACCTCATTGGTTGCATGTGGAAATAAGCACTGATCCAAAGTAGTGCCTGCCCTCCTACACCTGTCTATGAGAGTCTATCAAGTAGGATCCTATGAGAGGCAATGTCAGAGGCGACTGAAAGGACTTATAGTATGAGGGCTGCATCAGAGGAGAGGGAGTACACATGACAACTTTTCATACCCAAATGGAATCTCCTGTTTTCAACTATCTATTAAATAATACATTTATTAGGGGGTGTAACACCCCAAACAAAACCCCTGAAGCTACCCCCCTGCCACTTGGCATGCTTTCCCAACAAATTGTTAAGACACAGGTCGAAAATTTGGCAGAATAGCTGACATAGCTTTTGTTTCTTTCAGGATGGGTGATGATTGTGTGCCTCAAACTCAATGAAACTAAAGCTGATTATAGGGAGGGATTGTACAGGTCATTCAGAATTGGTACCAATGAATTGACACCAAAGTGTAACAAAAATACAGAATGAGTATGCTCTGGGGATCATGATGTCACTGAGAGCAATAGGTTTAGGGCCCCTTGCAGGGTGAGACATTGAAAATGTAACATCTCACACTCCAAAGTGGGTTCCCCCAATCTCAGCATTACTCCCTCATCAGAGATGCTGATTGTCTCACAGATCTTAAGAGGTATATTTTGACAAAAAGTATATCATCAACTTTTCACAAGACTCTTGCACATTTTGAATGTTTACATTTAGGCATTCTAGATTGGTGAAATTGTTTATTTTGATGATCTCATTAGTCAAATTTGGTGGATTCTAAGATTTGCCATGTGAGGTGTTCTCTTTTTTGAGGCATGGCTTTGTTTTTTCATATCCACAAAGTCCTTCAAAAGTAACTCTTTAGTCTCACAAGTATAATCTTTGCACCACATTATTTCTATTTGGTTACAACTGGAAATCAAGCTGCAGACAGTCCAGTCCACACCAAGATACCTTCCTTAATTGGAGAAAATTCATCTACTCTGTTGTAATTCATTTACTTACTGATTTGATCAGAACTTCAATATTTGTGTCCTTAAATTCAAACTGCCAAGATACTTCTTCACTGACTCGTCACTTCTGCTGGTCACTGATGTCCGAAGGACAGAGTGGATATCGAAAGCCAGAAAGATATCTTTAGTAAGTGGCCATGAAACTTCTGCACTTTACAGTAACAATGACTGGATATTCCTTAGCGATATCACTGTATAAACAACTCTTTATGCTTTAATCTGGAACTTGTCATTTGCAAAACTAGCCACACAAGAGACACTTCTTTCGATGAGTATAATAACTACCTCAAGATTCATCACTTTGCACTGTCTGTGGAAGATGAGTTACTCTTTGTAGTTGACTCTTGCATCACTAAAATATGGTTAGCAAACATTAATAATCTGCAATTCCTATTATAGCAATTTGTGTCAGTTTACCAGTACTCAAATACCTTACACTTTAACATATACATGTTGCCTTGACTAAAGAGTTCTTCCTATTCTTTCGGAGGATAAATGTGAAGTGCAATTTGACAATCTTATAATCTTTAAGAAAGTTCACATTAACTATTCGATTGGCTCAATATTCGTTTCCACCAAAGAGCTCCACTTTCAGAAATACTTCTCTGTATTCCTTAGTCCTTCAAACAAGTTCAATGTAAGCAACTCTTATGTGCAAAGAAAATCCTAAATTCTAAGAGCAGTGTTCGCTGCAGCAACATTGTATAACAGCTTGCAAGGAAAGATGCCATGTCTCAAGAGGAACAGTATACAGAGATGTCCTAGATGGCCACAGCAACTCCAAACCATGTCAGAGTTTATGACCTAATGGAACATGAAGAACCTTGTGGGCTCCTGCTCTGTGGCAATGTGTAATCAGAGCTCATACTTTGCACATTTAAAAAAAAAAGAGTTTGGAACACAGATTTGGGGGCATATTAAATAGCGCTGCCATAGCATCGTTTTTTTAATGCTAAGGCGGCGCTAAAGTGGCTTTTCCACTACACCATGGGGGTCATTACAACATTGGCGGTAAAAGGCGCTTACCGCTGTGCAGAAGACCCCCAATACACCGCCGCCGCGGCGGCATTCCGCCACAGCTATTATGACACACATCTTGGAATCCGCCGAAATTCAGACACCCACACAACACCGCCACACCAAAGGTCAGTGATAAACTGTCGGAAACAAATCCTCCACCTCCACGCCAACAGAAACACGCCCATGCTATTACGACCCACGAATAAACGCAGCGGTCTTTGAACCGCGGTATTCCATTGGCGGTACACACAGCTGCGCTCAAAATACACACACATCTCCAAAACACCGCCACATTGGACAATTCCAAATACACACACCTGATACACATACAAACAACACTCCCACACACCAAACACAATATAAAACACACACCCACATCACCCACAAACCCCTACTACCAAAAATTAGACACGAAGGCAACAGAGAGAGAGCACAGAATAGACAACCCCACTACACAGAGGCACACAACACCATCACCCACACAACATCCACGCACAAAACACCACACACCACTACACTCACCACACTCATCACCACATACACCACCCCACACATCACCCACACCACCCCATGGCACGCCAAAGACACCCCCGCTTCTCCGAGGAGGAGCTCAGGGTCATGGTGGAGGAAATCGTCCGGGTAGAGTCACAGCTATTTGGCTCACAGGTACAGCACACATCAATAGCCAGGAAGATGGAGTTATGGCGCAGAATAGTGGACAGGGTGAACGCCGTGGGACAGCACCCAAGAAATAGGGAGGACATCAGGAAGAGGTGGAACGACCTACGGGGGAAGGTGCGTTCAACGGTCTCCAGGCACAACATCGCGGTACAGTGGACTGGCGGCGGACCCCCACCTCCTCCCCCACAACTAACAACATGGGAGGAGCAAGTCTTGACCATCTTGCATCCTGAGGGCCTCGCAGGAGTCGGTGGAGGATGGGACACTGGTAAGTCAATTCTTAACTATCATATCCCCCACCCTACCTGCATGCTATCACACACCCCCTCCCTCACCCCCTCCCCTATCACTACAACTCCTCACTAATGTACCTATGACACAAACCACCCATCCCAAAACCAAGCCCTGCATGACACAACTAAGCATGGACACCCCTCACTAAAGCATGCCCACTGCACATACCCAGTACACCCCCCCAACCATCACCACACAAACTCACACACAGGAATGCATGCACTGGGGTACACAAACACCCACCCATTGCACACATTACACACACACATGCAATAATCATGCTCTTATGCCCCTGCAGGAACCCGAAGGACCATCACCACACCAGAGGGTCCAGACAACACCACTCCACCCCCAGAAGTGGCCCACAGTGACGACAGCAGCTCTGCCCTACTGGATCCTGATGACCAGCCCGGACCATCGTGGGCCTGGGGACAGTCGGTTCCCCTAGCACAGGCACAGCCCAACACCGCCCTTCCACCCTCTGGTAACACCAGCACAGCACCCACCCAGCGGGCCCAAACCTCCCTACCCAGGACAGGTCAATCAGCGGTGTGTCCACCACTACAGGGCACCCAGGCTAACCCACCACCCCATCAACACCAGGGACCTGGGGGCAGTGGTAGTGGGCACACGGTCCAGGGGACGGAGGCACAGGAACACAGGGGAACTGGGAGGGCTGCTGTGCGACAGGGGGTGGACAGGCCAAGGGAACCCACTCTCCACGAGGCCCTCTCCTCCATCATGGGAGCATACCACCACTCCCAGGAGACGATGGCGACGGTTCTGGACAAGTTGCAGGAGACCCTGCGCCTGCAGGACGAACTGTATTTGGGGTTCAGGGAGGAGCTCAGGACCATCAGCTCCGCCCTGGGCACCATCGTAGGGGTGCTGAAGGACATACAGCAGACCTTGAGGGACACCGTGGCACTCCAAGGGGCCCCTGACACTAGCCAGGACGATGAAATGCCCACCACCTCCGCCGGCGCTAGTGGACAGGACGCCCCGCCACAGGACCACCACACCAGCACCCCACCCCCTGCAGACGGACAACCACCACGCAAGGGGTCCCTGAGATCCAGGAACAGGACAGAGCAAGATGGCAAGACCCCCGCCAGGAAATGACACCACCCTGATTGTCCTCCCACTGTCCCACTTTGTTACCCTGTCCATACTTTAACTGCCCCAGCTCCTCTTCCTATGCCCAGCTGGGCAGTGTACCTGTGAGATTAATAGACTGGACTCTGCCATGGACATTCCTCCACCATCACCCATCCTCATTTTACAACCCCCTCCCATTTCTGAGCACTTCAATAAACACCCTTGAAACACAAAACAATCTGGAGTCAGTCTGTGATTTAGTAAAAATGTATTATCAACGACAGTGTCATAATGGGTGTACCATTCTAAAGCTAATATACCTATGTCACACATCACAAGCCCTTGAAGAATGCAAGCAGTTGACACGTAGGTAACCACACCTGTGAAACCATAATGGAAGGGTAGAACTCAGTTACCAAATGTTGACTTAAATCGAAAAACAGGATAGAGGTAGACGTGTGAAAGTTAATGTAATGCTAAAAATGAAAATGTTCTCACCTGTGTCTCACTGGAAATATTGCTGTATGACTGACTCCCTGTTGTCGTCGTCTTCTTCATCAGCTTCATCCTCATCACTGTCCACAGGCTCCACAGGCTCCACTGCTGCTACAACACCGTCATCTGGATCATCCTCCTGCAGAAAAGGCACCTGGCGTAGCAAAGCCAAATTATTGAGCATGGAGCAGGCAATGATGATGTCGCACACCTTCTTCGGTGAGAAGAATAGGGATCCACCTGTCATATGGAGGCACCTGAACCTGGCCTTCAGGAGGCCGAAGGTGCCTTCGATCACCCTCCTAGTCCGCCCATGGGCCTCATTGTAGCGTTCCTCTGCCCTGGTCCTGGGATTCCTCACTGGGGTCAATAGCCTCGAAAGGTTGGGGTAACCAGAGTCCCCCAAAAGCCATACACGGTGCCTCTGGAGTTGACCCATCATATCAGGGATGCTGCTATTCCGCAGGATGTAGGCGTCATGCACTGAGCCAGGGAACATAGCATTTACCTGCGAGATGTACTGGTCTGCCAAACATACCATCTGTACATTCATGGAATGATAACTCTTCCTGTTCCTGTACACCTGTTCACTCCTCTGGGGGGGGACCAGAGCTCCATGGGTACCATCAATAGCACCTATGATGTTGGGGATATGTCCAAGGGCATAGAAGTCACCTTTCACTGTAGGCAAATCCTCCACCTCAGGGAAAATGATGTATCTCCTTACGTGTTTCAGCAGGGCAGACAACACTCTGGACAACACGTTGGAAAACATAGGCTGGGACATCCCTGATGCCATGGCCACTGTAAGGAAATGGAGCACTGACAGCACCTGCACGTCAGGGGGGATTCCAGTCGGATGGCGGATTGGTGACATCAGGTCTGGCTCCAACTGGGTACATAGTTCCTGGATTGTGGCATGGTCAAACCGGTAGGTTACGATGACATGTCGCTCTTCCATTGTCAACAGGTCCACCAGCGGTCGGTACACCGGAGGATTCCGTCATCTTCTCATATGTCCCAGCAGACGGTGCCTACGAAGGACAACAGCGAAGAACCAGTCATTATTCCTCCAGGTATGTACCCACAGTCACACACAAGACTACACCACTCACATAACCCTTCCTGAATGTGTGTTGAGTGTAGGCCTAGCTATGTGTGGCACAGAAGTAAATGAAGCCATGTGGGCCCCTGAAATGGCGGCTGCCTGACCTCTAAACTGGGACAATGGGATTGTGGGATAACAGCGCTGGCGTTACACACCGTCGCGATAGGCGGTCGTAGACCGCGGCGCAATGCTGCATTGGTTAACATTGGACCCTATGGGTCCCAGGAGCCAATGAACAGGTGCGCTGGCGTTGATGATGCGCACCGCCGCGGACATCACCGCCGCGGATGTCACCGCCATTTTCTATCTGTTCAATCACTAGATACCTGACCTTCGACAGGAGAGGACCTACACTGTAAGTGCTGCTGTGACCTCGGTCTGGAAGCGACGATGGCTGCTGCGTCTGGGGAAAGGGCCCCTGCCTTCACTGCACAGGAGTTGGAGAAACTGGTAGACAGGGTCCTCCCCCAGTACACGCTACTCTACAGTCCTCCAGACCAACAGGTTAGTACACAGGGAGCACGTTGTATGGGCTAGGCCTGGGTGGAGAGGGCTGGTTGGAAGAGGGAAGGGGGCAGAGTCCATAGAACATTAATGCATGGGAATGAATGGGCCACATGGCCAGAGTAGGGAGGGGGCCACTCACAACGACGGTGCAGTTGGTAATGACTGGTCCTCTTTCCTTGTGCATGTCATGTAGGTCAGCGCCCACCAGAAGAGGGACATTTGGCTTGCCATCGCCAAGGAGGTCTGGACCCTGGGGGCCCACCAGAGACGGGGCACCCACTGCCGTAAGAGATGGGAGGACATTCGCCGCTGCAGAAAGAAGACGGCTCAGCTGGGGATGGCCTCCCAACGTGGGAGGGGTGCCCGTCGCACCATGACCCCCCTGATGTTCCGGATCCTGGCGGTGGCCTACCCGGAGTTGGATGGGCGCTTGAGGGCATCACAGCAGACACAAGGGGGTGAGTACAACCTCATTCTGCTGACTTTGTGTGCAGTGGAGGTGTCTGGGTGGTGGAGGTGGGCTGTGGGTGTCCCTAGGCCAGGGCGAATTCGGTAGGCAAGGCCCCTCCGTAATGTAGCCCATGTGGCACTCTACCCCACCTCAGCAGAGTGCCAAGTCGAGGTATAGTTGCCCCTGTGGCATCCATGTGCGCCGATGTCCACCATTGCCATATGGGCCATATCCCAGAAATTGCATGTGCAGAGGGCAGGAGCACGGCGTAATGCAGGGGGCATCTGCGTTTGTCTTGTCCGCCAACGGTAGCGGTATGCCATGCACTAAAACCCTCTTTCTTCTGTCTCCCCCCCTTTGTCTGCTCTCCCTGTCCTTTTGTACATCAGCATCAACAGGCAGAGGTACAGTGGCACTGGAGCATGAGGGAGCTGCATCCCACATGGCCATGGAGGGCCACACCACAGACTCTGAATGCACCAGTGGGACGGAGGGCGAGGGGAGCTTCACGTCGGCCACCGGATCACCAAGCAGCGACACAGACTTGTTCGATGATGGGAGCTCCCTTGTGGTGGTGGCACCATCTGTGCCCCCCACCTCTACAGGTACAGCCACCACCTCCCCTACCAGCACCGCCCTCCCAGCAGCCCCTCAGCGTTCGCCCCGTGCCCGCTCACCCAGGAGGGTGGGCATCACGTTCGCCCCAGGCACCTCAGGCCCTGCCCCAGTCACCCCTGCTGCCCTCAGTGAGGAGGTCATTGACCTCCTCAGGTCACTCACTGTTGGGCAGTCTACCATTGTGAATGCCATCCAGGGTGTAGAATGAGAGTTGCAACACGGTAATGCATTCCTGGAGGGCATTCATTCTGGTCAGGCTGTCCTTCAGCGAACCCTGCAATCTTTGGCCTCAGCACTGATGGCAGCAATTGTCCCCTGTGTCTAGCCTCCCCACTCCAACTTCCTCCACCCAGACCCAATCTCCTGTACCCCAGCCCATCCCAAGCACACCTACAGACCAGCATGCACACAAGTCAACACACCTAAGTAGCTCAAGCAAACATAGGCACCACACATACCACAAGCACTCACGCAAGCCTCACCCATATACAGACACAACAACATCCACTGCCTCCACTGTGTCCCCCTCCTCCTCTTCTCCCTCCTCCCTCCCAGTCTCGTCTACACTCTCACCTGCATGCACTACATCTACAGCCACTAGGACTCGCACCAGAACACCCAGCACCACACCCCGCTCACCTGCACTCACCACCTCCACTGCCATTTACACGTCCCCTGTGTCCTCTCCCAGTGTGTCTGTGACGCCCCCTCCCAAAGTACACAAACGCCGGCAATCACTCACCCAACATCCATCCACCTCACGACAGCCTCCAGTACCTGCACCTGCACCCAAAACACCTAAAGTGACACCTCCGACAACCACCTCCTCTTCTTCCACTCCCAGACCCCCTCCAGCTACCCATCCCAGTGTTCGTCAGAAACTGTCCCTCTGTAAAGTTGACCTTTTTGCCCCCACCCCACCCCCTTCAATTCATCAGTCCCGTCGTAGCGCCTCAGCCAAAAAGCCTCCAATACCAGTGGTGCCTGTTCAAGGTTTTTGGAGTGCACCGGCCACCAGGGCAGGCAGTATGACCCGGAGCCAAGGCACTGGCAGCCCACCCCCTGTAAAGGCAATATAATTGGAGAGTGGACGACGGGACCGTGTTAAGACTCCAGGTGGGAAAACAACTGACATGGGTTCCAAGGGGATTGGAGAGTCAGCTGTGACTCTACCAAGGGTGGGGAAGGGCCAGAGGAAGTCTGCCCAGCCTGTTGTGAGTGTCACGGTGGAGAAGTGCGCCATCATTTCCGGCGGTCGAGACACAACCGCCAGAACCGTCGTTACTGGTCCAGAGACCACCGCCATAGTCACAGCCCAGGAGGGCCCCACTATCGTCACTGGTCCGGAGACCACCGCCAGAGTCACAGCCCAGGAGGGCCCCACTATCGTCAGTGGTCAGGAGACCACCGCCAGAGTCACAGCCCAGGAGGGCCCAAGTATCGTCACTGGTCAGGAGACCACCGCCAGAGTCACAGCCCAGGAGGGCCCAAGTATCGTCACTGGTCAGGAGCCCACCGCCACCGCCGGAGTCAGTGCCCAGGAGGGCCCCACTATCGTCACTGGTCCAGAGACCACCGCCAGAGTCACAGCCCAGGAGGGCCCCACTGTCGTCACTGGTCCAGAGACCACCGCCACCGCCGGAGTCAGTGCCCAGGAGGGCCCCCCTATTGTCACTGGTCCAGAGACCACCGCCAGAGTCACAGCCCAGGAGGGCCCCACTATCGTCACTGGTCCAGAGACCACCGCCACCGCCGGAGTCAGTGCCCAGGAGGGCCCCACTATCGTCACTGGTCCAGAGACAACCGCCAGAGTCACAGCCCAGGAGGGCCCCACTATTGTCACTGGTCAGGAGACCACCGCCAGAGTCACAGCCCAGGAGGGCCCCACTATCGTCACTGGTCCAGAGACCACCGCCACCGCCGGAGACAGTGCCCTGGAGGGCCCCGGCTGCCACAGCCCCGCTGGGCAATGATGAAACGTCATGCCACACACCAATGTCCAGTGTATAGAACGTCATGCCACACACCAATGTCCTTATCAGAACCGCCATGGCAAAGCACTGCTGAACTGTCCTGAACCGCCATGGCAAAGCACCGCTGAACTGTCCTGAACCGCCATGGCAAAGCACAGCTGAACAGTCCTGAACCGCCATGTCAAAGCACCGCTGAACAGGGCAAAGACCGCCATGTCAAAGCACCGCTGAACAGGGCAAAGACCACCATGGCTAAGCACAGCTGAACAGGGCAAAGACCGCCATGTCAAAGCACCGCTGAACTGTCCTGAACCGCCATGGCAAAGCACCGCTGAACAGTCCTGAACCGCCATGTCAAAGCACCGCTGAACAGGGCAAAGACCGCCATGGCTAAGCACCGCTGAACAGGGCAAAGACCGCCATGGCTAAGCATCGCTGAACAGGGCAAAGACCGCCATGTCAAAGCACCGCTGAACAGGGCAAAGACCGCCATGTCAAAGCACTGCTGAACAGGGCAAAGTCCGCCATGGATAAGCACCGCTGAACAGGGCAAAGACCGCAATGTCAAAGCACCGCTGAACTGTCCTGAACCGCCATGGCAAAGCACCGCTGAACAGTCCTGACCCGCCATGTCAAAGCACTGCTGAACAGGGCAGAGACCGCCATGGCTAAGCACCGCTGAACAGGGCAAAGACCGCCATGGCTAAGCACCGCTGAACAGGGCAAAGACCGCCATGTCAAAGCACCGCTGAACTTTCCTGAACCGCCATGGCAAAGCACCGCTGAACAGTCCTGAACCGCCATGTCAAAGCACCGCTGAACAGGTCAAAGACCGCCATGTCAAAGCACCGCTGAACTGTCCTGAACCGCCATGGCAAAGCACCGCTGAACAGTCCTGAACCGCCATGTCAAAGCACCGCTGAACAGAGCAAAGACCGCCATGTCAAAGCACCGCTGAACAGGGCAAAGACCGCCATGGCTAAGCACCGCTGAACAGGGCAAAGACCGCCATGGCTAAGCACAGCTGAACAGGGCAAAGACCGCCATGTCAAAGCACCGCTGAACAGGGCAAAGACCGCCATGTCAATGCACCGCTGAACAGGGCAAAGACCGCCATGGCAAAGCACCGCTGAACAGGGCAATGCACCGGGTAGGAATGAATGGCCCGCCGCATCAGGCATCCTTATCCCATGTGCAGCTGGGACAGTGACAGGACACGACCTTTCACAGGGAGACTCATCCAGTCTGGGCACCAGTCCCCCCCAGTACCAGTAGAGACCTGCATCAACTTGAGAGACTGTGGCTTTGCACTCCCCAGGATGGCACAGTGGGCAAACCACCCACTGTAGAGACTTGAGAGACTGTGGCTTTGCACTCCCCAGGAGGGCATAAATGGGCATGGAGCCCCGTTGTGGATCTGGCTTTGCAGTCATCCGGCTGAGGTGCCCCCTCTTCTATTCCCCCTGAGGTGCCTGTAGTAGTTCTATCTGATGCCCCGGCAGTGTTCTCTCCGATTGTGGTCAGGTATCATTTGTGGGCCTCGCCCATGTATTTTTGGACTGATGGTGCTCGGACATTGTTATGTACATATCTGCACTACTTCTCGTATTGTATATAATTATGACTGATTTTCAAATATATATCTGTATATTTTTGTATGACATGTATATTGGCACATTACATTGTTTGACCGATTTTCACTTTGTGTATTCATTCTTCCGGGGGGATTGTGGGTTGGTACTGTGATTTTTGTGAATGCATTGGTGTGTATGTTGTAATATGCGTGGGTGGGGGTGGGGGTGTTTGGTGTGTTTGGTGTGTGTCCCCCTAACTTTTGCCTCCCCCATGTCGTAGGTGCAGTACTCACCGTTGTCTGCGGCGCATACATAGCTGTTGGTCGTAGAAGAGCAGAAACACAAGGGCAGGGAGTATTTGGAGTTCCGGCTCCATGGATTCCTCGTGGGATATGTTAAGGTGAGCGTTTTCCCATAGCAAAAGCTGTTTCCGCCGTGTTTTTATCCACGGTGAATCCACCCCGGAAAAGGTGGCGGATTGGCGGGTTGTAATACTGTGGGCGGTACATTGTCTTCCGCCTGTCTGTTGGCGGTGACCGCCGCGCTGCTTGTCTGTACCGCCGTGGCGGGCGAAGTGTTAAAGTGGCTGTCTTTGATGGCGGTTTCCGCCAGGGTCATAATTCCCTTTTTTTGTCCGCCGGCCTGTTTGCGGTATTTCCGCTGCTTTAACACCGTCCACCAGGGTTGTAATGACCCCCCATATTACAAAGTGGCGCAATGCACGCATTGTGCCACTTAATTAACCCCTTGTGCCACATTATGTCTGCGCCAGGAATAATGTATTCAAGGGGGCGTTCCAGCCCTAGGAGGGCCGCAAAAATGGCGCAGTGAAATGTATAGGATTTCACTGCGCCATTTTTGGCGTCATTTTTAAAGCCTGCTCAGAGCAACCATGGTGTTTTTAAGTGCCGGTAAGGGGGTGCAGAAAAAGTGGTGGTTCATAGCTGATGCGCCACTTTTTCTTAAATATGGGCCTTGGTGTTTGTGATTTTTGGCATAGAGAAATCCTGTTGTGGAGTATCTAGGCCACTCAGGGCCAGATGTAGCAACTTAAAAATTTGCGAGGTGCAGTACGGTGTCTCAGACACCGACTGCAACTCGCTATGGGGTCGCAATGACCCACCTCATGAATATTCATGAGGTGGGTCGCAAATTGCGGCCCCATAGCGAGTATAGGCACTCGCAAACATGGAGGCCTGCTGTCGTCAGCAGACCTCCATGTTCGTGACTGCTTTCAATAAAGCAGTTTTTTTTTTTTAAGTGTAGCCCGTTTTCCTTAAAGGAAAACGAGCTGCACTTAAAAAAAAAAACGAAACCTTTAGTTTCGGTATTTTTTCAGGGCAGGGAGTGGTCCCTGGGACCACTCCCTGCCCTGAAAAAATATTTTTGGGTCCATTCACAAAGTGGAAGGGGTCCCATTGGGGCCCCTTCCAATTTGCGAGTGGGTTACCATCCACTTGAAGTGGATGGTAACTGCGATACCATTTGCGACCGCGTACGCGGTCGCAAATGGTATTGCATACCACTCAGACTCGCAAATAGGAAGGGAACACCCCTTCCTATTTGCGATTCTGAAATGCATATTGCGAGTCGGTCCCGACTCGCAATATGCATTTCTGCATAGCAAAGAGGCATTTGCAAATCCTTTGCTACATCTGGCCCTCAATCACATAGCGAACAGACTTTGCTCTGTTCTGGTTAGTAGAATTGATATTGTACTTGAGGAACTAAGAATCTCACAGGATTGTTATGGTTAGCCTACTGTTTACAGACACAGGCTGCACAATACTTGGTTCTATCCACCAGGGCATAGCGCTTATTTTATACAGGGTGACCACGTGGCACCAAGGATTTACTGTGCTGCACAGTCATTACTAGTGGCTGTCAGTTTTATTACCCTCACCGAAATACAGTATTGTCAATCAGGTACAACTCTGGTCAATTTGCTGAAATTGCACAAAGCTTTTCAAGCTGGAAATATTCTGTATACTTTGGTGAAAGCAGCAGCCAATTTATATCGACAGTGCAAAAATTATGTTTCTGATTCAAAATCCAGCGTAATTTAAGAATTTTAGACCATCGATTATAAGGTTGTTTTGAATGTCGAGCTGCAGTCTAAGGGAGAATCAGTTTGAGATTTGGTCAAAATCTTTCTAGTTTTTCTAGATATCCACTTAAGACGTTGGTAATACAATGTATATATCTATCTTAGTTGGACTGGTGAATTGGTTTAAGGAAAAAATTAACTTGAGCATTTATGCACTTGCATACATATTAATTCTCACTACGTGGGAGTAAGCGCAGACATCTCAGTGTAAAATAAAGAGATAATTGAGTTATGTGAGGGAAGGTCTCCAAATATAAAAAAAAATGTGCACATTTTTGGAAAGTTGTTTTCTGACTTAGGGTGGCTTTAAAAAATCAGACAAACATTTTTGTATGTCAACAGACCATACTTTGGGGCCGCAGATCACAAAAACGAGCAATACATGAAGGAAATGTAATTGGGCTGGTGCACTGGAAACAGAGATTTCCCAGATCCCAGCATTTGCACGTCATGATTACAGGCCCTTATCTGTGGATGCTTTCGATGGGTACTGGGCTACACGCATAGCGTCAGGCCATGTCCTGGCCCACGTGCATGCTCTTCATGCTGATACTATAGGTAGGGAAGGGGCATCAGAAATGGGTTCACAGATATCATAATCTAAGGCCTGGCCTATGCTTGCTAAGACATGAACATAGGACATACTTAGGGGCATATTTATACTCTGCCTGCGCCTAATTTGCATCAAACATTTTGACGCAAATTTGGCGCAAACCCTACACCATATTTATACTTTGACGCCCGAGCCCGCAAACCCCCAAATTCCGCCATGTGCGTTATTTTCTGGATGTGTGAAACCGCCTTGTGTTAATGACATGCAAGGTAAGCGTTCCCGTCCAAAAATGACTTAAACACCCGTGCGCCATATTTATCCTATACCACAAAAATCCCGCACGGCTGGGAGGCGGAGTCGGAAAATGACGCACAGCCCGATTTGCATCAAAAAATAACGCCTGGGTCAGGGTAGGTGTTAAAATGGGGCAAAAACACCAGTACTTAAATAAAACACACAGAAGCAACATCAGAGCTCAAAAGGAAGACATGGAGATGCTATTAATCCAGCATGCACGAAGACGCAGAGCACAGGAACAACAGCAGCAGCTTCCACCACACCAGCAGGGACCCCAAAGGCAACGCAGAAGGCAGGAGAGGATATTCAGGACCAGGACAACCCTTCTGGGACTCAGGCAACAAAACATCATCCAGAGGTACAGACTCAACTGGCAAGCCATTCAGCAGCTGCTGTGCCACATTGAGCCACAGTTGGCACCCAGCTTGCAGACCTCCCACATCATTCCACCAGAGACCAAGCTGCTAGCTGTCCTCCACATGTTGGCAAGTGGCTCGTTTCAAACCATTGGTGCTCTGGTTGCCGGGATCTCACAGCCCTCGTTCTCTGCCTTCCTACCCAAGGTATTGAATGCCATCATCTCCCTCACACCCAGCCACATCAGCTTCCCCAACACACAGCTGAAGCAGCAGGAGACCAAACAGGGCTTCTACCAAATCAATGGCTTCCCACACGTGGTTGGTGCCATTGACTGCACACATGTACGGATTGTGCCACCTGCTGCAACCGAGCATCTATACTGCAACAGGAAGCACACACACTCCATCAATGTGCAGGCCATTGTGGATCACCGGGGTTTGATCACCAACATCGTGGCAAAGTATGCTGGGAGTGTACATGATTCATTAATCTTCCGCCACTGCACCATCAATCAACACTTCCAGGATGGACGATATGGAAATGGCCTACTTGTTGGTAAGTACAGAAACCCAGTTATATACACACAGCAACCCTGTAGGACACACAACACATACACTACTACATTGACACGTGGCCAGGAGGACACAGGTTGTGACACTGCTAGGCATGTTTGCTATCCTCACCCAATTGGATACACACCTATGGACAAATGACAGATGCAAATAACAACAGATGCCAGTCCACAGACACAAGGGAACAATTTAAAACCACACAGTGACAATGGCATGCCCTTAACTGCCAGTACAACTTGGAAGATTAATCTTACTATATCACATCAATAACACTCAATCACACACCCTTCCAAACAATATGTACTGTGTAAGGGGTATGCAATGTGTTTCACTGCAGGTCTAACACCATGACACACATAGCATGATGATGATGACTCCAATGAATGGGACATGGAATCATTGAGGCTGTACCAACATCTCACATCACTCCTGGTCTGACATTGCCCACTACCAATAAGCAAGTGGACTGTGCTAAGAACACATATTGATGTGACAATATTGCAAAGTGCACATTCCTACACATACGGTTTGAGACAATTACACAGATACACAACAGATGTACAGGCATATGGACCTTCTGACACTTAAACCTTCAACCCCACAACCAAGTTAGCCAGCTTAACTCAACCAGGTTCAGTAGTGTAGGTACACGTTTGAACTTGAGTTAATTCGGTGAGGGCAGATAAATAGGTCTGCATAGAACTTGTCACACATAGGTTAGTTGTGCATTGTCAATTGTCATCACGTCAGTGCTACCAACCTAGGGAGATGTGTTGCAAATTGTCACCTAGCCAAATCAAAGGGCCTCACTGATGTTTAACAAATTCTATTGCATATTTTAAATTGGATGGAATGTCCAGGTCATATAGATGCAAGTGTGTTACCCCCACTGTGGAACTGATTCTGTGTGTGGAAGTATCATGTCACACCCAGTTAAGACACATGGACACCTCTATCACATGACATAATGCATGGGAGTGCACAATGTACTGCAAGTCTACAAAAATACCGCTGACATCCGTTCAATCAGCCAAACACCAGTTCTGATAATGAAACATCCCAATGCTGATGGTACATCCTAGAAGCCAGGTTCCACACAATAACACAAACACAGATGAGTCACAGACAACACAAGAGAACAACTGCCATGCAAAGTGATAATCATGGTGCAAGCTCCATCAACATTTTTCACTCATTTTCTCTTTCAGCTGATCAGGTGTATGGGATCCAGCCATGGATCATGACCCCATTTGCAAACCCAAGCACAGCATCAGAGCGTGCCTATAATGAGGCATATCGGAGGACACGCACCATAGTAGAGAGGACCTTTGGCATCCTGAAGTCAGGATGCAGGTGCCTCGACATCACCGGAGGCAGCCTCCTATACTCACCTGAAATGGTGTGCAAGATCATTTTGACCTGTGCCATTCTGCACAACATTTGTGTAAGGAGGAACATTCCCCTCTATGAACCAGACCCACAAATGCCTGAAGAGGAGGATGTTGTTCATCAACATGAGGGGGACCATCCAAACACTGCAGCAGGATTGCGTCGGAGACAACACATTGTACAAAACTTCTTTTAACTCCACTCGCCTTCACCACAAGACATTAAACACCTAATGTAATCACTAAATCATGGTCTGGGTAATTATTTATGCATCACATGATCCCTAGGATTCATAATCAGAGTTTAGCCTCATGGAGCATTGCAGATATACAGATTAGGATACTGAAAAAGGCTCATCACATTTGATGGGTATGAATGTACATCCAACTTCACACACAGTGTAAATTACATATATCCTGTGCATTTCACATTTGAAGGTCAATATCAGAGGACCACTGCTATGGCACCCATCCATGTTGGCAACATTGTTCATTGCAGCATATGGCACACAACTAAGACACCATCAATCATAAGGTAAAAAACTGCTTCATACATGAGGCAGTAGATGTGCTATTGCATTGGTAACAGGAATGTATGACCAGACCCTTGCCAGCAGTAAGTGTGACATCAGCTATCTTTGCAAGGAGTATGTGTGATAAGAAGTCCATGTAAGCTGCAAATGGATAGCACGAGTGCCCCAGGTATGACAAGCATTGCTCACAAGACATGCCCTGCGCATGCCATTCCAGGTTATAAGTAATGCCACTGCCATGTTTTCAGCCTCTCCCCACCCTTCTCTAGGGGCCCCTGTAAATAGACTATTTGTACCCTGATAATCCTTCATCTACACACACACAGGCTCACATTCTGACTCCAGTGTGCTTCCCTCTTTAGTATGGCATGCCATAGTCATAGTTCATCTGTCTGCATGGACTTCATGTCCGATAATGCACTGCCTGGTAGTCTGTAGGACCTGCAATCACCTGTCCATTGCTTCCATGTGAAAGGTACTGTTGGCCCTTTCAACTTGAATTCTCACCTACAGGACGTTTGAGAGACTGAAGCTGAACACACCTGTGAGCATTTCCATGCAGACCAGCCATTTGAACCTGCACTGCCCTTGCTGCTGCCTGGAACGGCTTAGAAGCTGCCATTTTATATATATCCTTGTTGTGCATTGCCGTATAAATCACTTGTGTAACACAGGCTTTGGGTGATTGTGTAACGTTGCAGCCCACAGCACAAATACAGTTTTCATTTTCCACAGCTTTTCCCATTCAGAGTCTGCTCACTGTGCATTTGCCTTGTTCATGTTAGTTCCTGAAAGAGCCTCCATCCTGTTAGCCTGATTGGTTCCTGTCTTTGTGTTACCCTAAAGGTTCCCTGTGGCAACATTTGTCTCATAGTTGCTTTCCATGCCCTCACTTTCCTCCTGGGGTATTGTGTCTGGTAGGTCTACGATGAATCCTCAAATAGATTGTATAGCGTAATCAGTTTACTTATCGTATCATGGTCTGGGACATGTCTTCAAATAGCCTAATCCCGGCCCTATCCCTTGTCTGGGTTTCATGTATGCCTGAGTGACAAACAGTGACAGTGTACCATGGCTGTATGCATGGATTGAGTATGGTGCCTCCAGCACAACAAACAGCATTTGCTAATGTGCATGAAAGGACAAAACATGTTTGTGCCCTGACGGTCCACACACAGATTCACATTGGCTGCAACCCAATGATGGTGCTTGCGTGGTGACTAGCTGTGAGGTTAATCAGCACAGAGGCATTGATGTTCCCGGTTGCAGTGGGAATTTTTAGAGGCCACCCTTTGTACAAATGTTGTGATTAAACCTGCTGGTTTAAAATGACTGATCCATTAACTTTGTGAGCACACCAAGGTTGCCCTGTTGTAAGTCTCATAAACTTTAGCAGTGCCATAGCTGGACTATCCCCATGTGTGTTGTCAATTCCTCTTTGGCTTTCGTTCAATTCTGCTTTGAAGGATACTCTGTTAATGCAGGGAATGGCTCCACAGACTCATGAGGAGACATACACGTAACTGTGACAACGTGGAGCCCAATAATGACATAGGGTACACATGGCCACACACTTGAACTGGACACCTTTGTGCAATTAACCACTGGAAATATGTGAATACATGCTGCTTGGTGTGCTGGTCCTCCACTGCCACAAGAGAAACATAGGTCATTTATATGACTCAAACTGTGGAGTGGCATTACATTTTTGGATTGGTTTTTGGACTCTGTGTCACAAACACTGTACATACATAGCATTTTCAAATGCCTGACTCATGGGTAGTATACAAACAAGTGACCAGGAAGTGGTATCCAACATTTCAGTACATGTGATGGCTTAGTCTTGTAGCATTGCCTTTATCAACTGTCCTCTATCTATCCTGTGCATAGTTTGTCATGGGAGATGCTTTTGTCCCAAAAGACAGGGAAGTTCACACAGCATTAGTTGCTACGTGTATGACAAACGCATTTCCTGACTCATTTCTACACTGGATAGCGTCTGATGGTTATCCACATTTACAACACATACATACAAGCACATTTATGAAAACACGTCTTATGATGTTCACACAGAGGCCCAACTAAAATTGAAATAGCCAATTCACAGACATTGACACACAGGCAATGAGTTCATGTATTAAGTTGCGTAGCCTTGCTATCCTCTATTGATGCACAACCTGCTCAAACTGTGTAATACTAATTGTATTCCAAATGTTTGGGTATCTATTGCGTCAGTGAAGAGTGCTAATCTGGTACAACAACTAGAGGATCATGTCCGCAGTAGTGTGATCTGCCACATGTGCCCAAACACTGGAATGCACAATGCAGGTGCACACAGCCTATCTCTGTATAGTTACAGCTGTCATGTACTATAAAAATTTGAGAAATGACCCAAATCCTAGTAGAAGACATTAATGTTGACGCAAACGCGTAAAAAAAGACGCATATGTGTCAAAAATCACCGCATATGCGTAGAAAAATGACGCTCATAGCCATGATACATCCATTGTCCCGACCGGTAATTCCTACACTGTACCCCATGAAATTGGTTACCAATGCTAAATATTTTGAACTATGGATGCAGAGTAATTGTTCAGCATTTGCGTAAAAAAAAAATTTACGCACAGACTGTAAGCATCATAATATTTTGGTGCATCATAATAAAAACGCACCGCATTTGAGGCAGGAAGTGATGTAATAGGATATCCCATTTACAGAATTGGTACAGTGGGTGTACTTTCACTTTCACTTTGCAGTCTGTGATATTTCTAGACTGTGTGGCTGTGCTTAGAGTTTTGTCTGTCTCAATTGTGCTTTTGTCTCCTGTGTGCCATCCTATTTGTCATCTGTTTTATTTGTAATGGTTTCAGTTGTTCATTGTAAGTGTTTATTTGTCATATTTGGTATCTAATTTTGTCTTTGTACTGTTGGGAGTCTGTTGTGGGTATTGTTAGTATGGGGATAGTTGGGCTGTTTTAGGGTTACTTTTCTTTCATTTTCCTCCCTCCTTTCACTTTATTATCCTCTGTACCCTTTTTTTCTCTATATTTTCTGTCATGTTGGGTAGGCCATGTCTGGGATGAATGGGTGAGGAGTAGCTGGGGGCATTTATTTGGCTGGTGTGCCACTTCCTCCCCTTGATGATCAAAGCAGGTGGCAGGGTGGTACAGGGGTATCACACAGAGGTGAGGAGGCTCCGCTGGACAAAGATGTTGTACTATCTGCGTTGCATCTTCAACAAACCGCGCAACAACCACCAACTGAAGCACCGCTGGGCTGACCTTGTTGCCAGAGAGCAAGACCTGCTGGACCACCTGGGTATTGTGATTGGTGGCCCTGATGGTGAGTGCAATTCAGAGTAATGTGCACATTTAAATGCTATGTAGTGACAGTAGCAGATTTGTTGATATGCTGCGGGCAATGGTTTTGGACATGTGGAATGCAAGTTAAACATACAGTGGCCCTGAGTTATACAATAATTGCTACACATTATTGTCATTTGTTGACGCAACAGCTACACTAACTTACAAAACACAACTGGATCTTGTAAATTAGTACTGCCTTCACGTCAATAGATGATGCTAATGGGACTCAAACATATGTTTATCCATGATCTGTGAGTATACCACGAAAGAGATGTTTTTCACAAGCTAATTCCAAGAATTTATATGTTCCCCAATTATTTAGAATATATGTCTGAACTGTATTCCGGCACATACGTACCACTTTCTTTCTAACCTCCGGTAATATCATAGGCTGATAGTTTGACTTGGTTGTGCTGCAATTAAATTAGGAATGGATCCCAAAGTAATGCACACAGGTTCATATCTAAATGTTTGGTGCCACTTTCCATAGCTGTAGCATATAACATGAAGCAAATTATACAAATTGAGGGATAACAACTATCCCTCTGTTCATTGTGCCTGTGTTTTTTATAAATTGGTGTTGGGCACAATAGCTGGAATAGAGCTAATGCATTTCCCATCTGTGTTACTCTATAGCCATGCACTTCTCATAAGTTATGGGGTCATCATGGGATACCTGACGTTGGGGAATGCATGGTCACAATGTATTACGTGCATGATGTCGTGCAAGGGACCCCTGACCAATTCCATCATACATATAAAGTTCCCTAATACTTTGCTAGTTTACGTTTGGTACACCCCTGATGATCTAGTGCAGCATATGTACAATAACTAACTTCCCAGTATGGAGGCTATCACAGACATGGGTGTATGCTAAGATCAGAAGACCAGCATTCCTGTGACTGCTGCCATTCCGAAGGTATACAAATCGAAACCTACATCATCATGATTGACACAGTGGTACATTTGCTAAATCATGTTTCAATAATGTGACAGTGTCAGTTAGCTGTATACCCGCTGATCTCCCAAATTGGCAAATGTTAAGATGATAAATGTGGCTAACTGTGATTTCCAAAACCCATTATGGGAACACAGGGCAATGAGTGACACATTTCAGGTGCAATGACTACATCTGTGCCCATGCATTCTGTCATGGATGACCACAATATACACTGTCAGCATATATTTCATTGTTGTGTTAAAATATGAAAAATGGCCAATCCATGTCTTGCCTCAACTTGTCACCAAGTAACGCACAGGATCCCTGCCATTATGGTGTCATAGGGGGCATATGTGGCTCAAGGTACACTGTTAATGTAGCATATGTAACCTACACACAACAGAGGCCCTAAATTGTAAGGAACCATAGAAAGCATAATAAATCATGACTTCAATCAACCCACATGAGCATCACACAGTAACTGATTGTCCCTTGATGCACAAGCCACAATACCTGAGTGACTGGTATTGCAGTGCTCCAGGAATGTGGCTTTGCATGTCTCTCATTACTACAAATGATGAGAGGAGTACACTCCATAAATGAGTCTGCAACCAATTGATGGAGCATGTTTGTCACCACATTATAGTTAGGGCCACTGCATGTGTGCAGATGTGTGTGTATCACTCGCTGGAATGAAAGGGTCTATACATGTTTGCAGTACTATATATGTTGGAGTACCATCATGCCTGAGAGGCTGGACTTTCAGATATAATGTCACACACAGTAATTTTATTTGAAAGTGTTGTACAGTGCACAGACATTGAGCACATTTCAACCTTCCATGCTTTACAGGTGGACATGCCCCTTACACAATTGGCGAAGTGGCTCGATTTGCAGACCCAGACATATCCAGTAAGTGTTGATATTTCTGTTCTGTGTTGTGTTTGCAGCTGTTGTGTGATTGTCTCCTGTGTGTTGGACACATAGCAAGGTATGATGTGCTGGCACATGATCTGATATGTAACTTGACTGGAGTTTCACTTTTTGTTCCATATTTGAGTTGGACAATCAGTAGCGTATAGTCATATTTGGGATTGTAGTACAGCCCTATAGGCATGGCCGTGTGAATAGCTTGACATTTATTGTTAAATGTTTTATAAAGAAAATTTGGCAGAGGGCCATATTCATGATTTAGTCAGCAAGCCAGACCCTGAATCTCACAGAATAGGGATGCCGAAGTCTTACCCACAGACTTGAGCCTCCCTGTTCACTAATGAACATGTTCGACTGTATGTCTAGCAGCATGTAGCTCCACATGTTGTGCTACATGTATGTGGCACTTGAGTACAATGTCATAGGTGTGCATGCAGCTCATGCCCAGATGTGTGCTTGCATCTATCTGCTTGTTGTAGGACAGGTATTAGTGGTATCAAGTGATGTTGACAATTGTCTGCAATTACAAACATAAATGTGGATGGGATTGTCCAGTGTTTGTGTCTATCCTAGTTGGACACCCTCCTTACCTGTGGTGGACTGCCTAAACCCATGTACAGCTGTCCAAAGCTTCCTGGGTGTCCTTGATGTTTGAAAGTATGTGTTGCTTGTTCATCCCCCCCGCCCAGGCACCGGCTTAGGATTATGAAATGTGTACCTGGGGTGATGATCCAAATTTAGTACACAGACATGTAAATCTGTAAATCACTTGTCCAAACCTAGGATACCCATTCTTGATTAGCAAATGCATACAATCCTGGCAATTCCATTTACAAATCACAGATCTTGTGGCCCTTGATTGACATCCAGAAGTAGTCATTAGTTGGCCTGTCACATGTGGAGGACTTGCAGCATTTTTTACGTGAAGAATGGCTGAACAATGATGCTTAGATCATCTAAGTTGGTGCACATCTTTTAGAGCATTGCTGTGCTGTTAGATAGGACATGTGCAGGCTGCGTTGGCATGTCCTTCCTCAGGGGGAATCTGTGATCTGTATGGTGATATGGCCTGTTTCAGCTAGATTAGATGTATTGTCTGATTCTCATCAATAGCTATATCACACAATGAAGTACCTAATGTCTGGCTTTATCTTTTTTAACAGCAGCCAATATGGATGCCAGTCAGATCCGTGAATTTCAGTGGCGGGCGATGCATTACCGCCACATTCTGGATGTGGAGTCTGGGTTCCGCCACATGGGTTGGCATTATCGCCATGAAAGAGCCTCAGGGGTGTGGAGGGCAGTTGCCCAAGGGGGCCCTTCTGTGTCCACAACAGCTGCCACCACCAGCACCACCACTACGACCCAGGTGACACCAAGGATGCCAGCCACCACTGCAGGACCATCGACTTCCTCAGCTCCAGGACCACTGACAGCAGCACCTGCACCTCCCACTCCAAGCATGACACCACCAAATGTACAACTCTGAACAACTGGCACTGAGACCACCCCTGCTGCAGTCATTGACACTGGTGATTTTTGTGCTATGCAACGTGACATGCAACGGATGTTGCGCAGACTGGACAGGCTGCAGCAGGAGGTGTCACAAATAAATAAGAGGGTGCATGCCATTAAGAAGACCCTGCGGAGGGCGAACTTGTGAATCTGATACCCTCACCCATGATTACCTCCCCTCACTCCTCTTTCCTGGTTCTTTTAATCAGTGGGTTTGGGGGGCTTAGTGTTAGGTTAGAATAGGTTGTTAGTTCAGTTAGTAGTAGTGGGTTGGCGGGTGGGGGTATGATATTTTTACATATTTGTTTTATGTGTGTGGGTGAGTGGGGGATGATGTTGGTGTTTTTGTGTATTAAATAAGAAAAAAAATATATATATATATGTATATTTTAAAAAAATAAAAAAAAAGATATATTTGTTTAGTATAAGATAGTATTGGTTTAGGTTAGTATATGTTGTCCTCCATGTGTCTCGTCATATAACGTGGGTGGAGGGTTGATGTTTAGAGTGTTTAGTTAAATGTGATAAGTAAGTTTAGCTTAGGGTAGTTAGGGCCAGTTGTGGGTAATGTGTAGTTAGGATAGGTTAGGTTAGTTAAGGTGTTTTCCCTAGTTTTAGTATCCTTTTTGACTGTTAAATAAATATTTAGGTACTCCTTTACAGTATGTGTCATATGCTTGGGGATCAGGGCCTTGGCATGGGTGAACAGTGTTAATTTAGTACTTGCATTTGTGTTCCATCCTGCATCCAAATCCCAATTGAGCTGTCACATTGGCAGCTACACCAAAGCTACTTCTCTATGCATCTGCCATCCATTTCCCCCACCACTCAAGGTTACTATGGATCCCAATGTGCTGTTAAGTTTGGATGTATGTTTTCAATCTGACATACTTTGAGACCAGATTTCGTATTTAGGACACTGTGTTAGTCTGCCTGCAACCTGATGGTCACGTGAACCCTGATAAGGTGAGTGGTGGTATAATCTCATGTAGTATAGTATACATTACTCACACCTATCATTTGTTACATTGTACAGCCAGGTTACTTATTTGTACGTACACTCATACACATCCATTCCTGCTGTATGGTGTGTGTGAGGAAAAATTTGAGTCAAATTTTGCATACGTAAAGATTGTCTGGAAGAAAAATTAGAAGACAATATTTTTCTGCTTAGACATCCCTTGAAGAGGACTTATTCTGTCCAACACAGCATTATACTGTATAGTTTCTATTTACCTCAGAATTAACCCTCAGGAAGGGCAGATGATGGTACAATCCAGACCACAGTGAATAGTTATCAGCCCACATTCTTTCAGCCCAGTTGTATTGACATTCTATGGGCATTGACAAGAGGCAAACATCACTAATCTCCCTCACGTTTGATGTGTCACATTACACAGAGACAAAGTGGTTGTGTAAGTGTTATTTATTTTAAAGTGCTGTAGTGCTATTTTACATAGTTGAGGATTGTGAATCCATTAGTGTGACACCTTCCATTGTGATCCTGCACAAGTGCAAAAGGACATGTCATCGGACATGCTGGGCTGAAGTGTCATACAGTGCAGAGGGACATGAATTGCTAATGAGGTAGTGAGAGACAATCACAGGGCATAGTGACAAGGTAAACAGTGGGCTGGAGAACAGTGCTTGTGATCAGCTGTTGCAAGACTGGCATGTCACAAAGCACAGGACCTTGGTTATAAGTGGCCATGTGGCAGGGACTTGTGCTACCGGGTACTCTTACGGGTAAAGGTGATCTGTTCCACGTCTTCATCTTCTGATGTGTGTGTCGTCTCCTCTGCCCTTGATGGTGGTGGGTTTGAAGGGGAAACACACACTTCAGTGTTTGAAGACGTGGAGTCAGAAATACCGGTAGCTGCCAACTGTGTGGCTACTAAGGGCAGTACTGCAGCAAGGAGGAGCTGCTGGTTCTTAAGGATAGCAGCTACATCACTGTGGTAGGCAGCCAGGTCGGGCCTGAGGGGGTCAATATTGCATTCATGCACGCATTGAAAGGTTTGTTGTTGGAGGTGCTGTGTCAACTCCCTTTTTGCTGTGCTGATTTCCTTCACACTTTGTTGGAGTTCTTGCAAGATTGATGTTCGCCCTTGCATGGCTGCTGCCTGTTCTGCAGTTTACATCATGCACAAACGCACCCCCTATAGGCTGGCTGCCATATTTTCCATCCCCACCCGCATCTCCTTGGCCAGCTCCTGCTGTACTCCAACAACAGTCCTCTCAAAGCTAGTGCCAATGTTGTCAGAGTCCTCAGCTGGGTTGGAGCTGGCAGGTCGTACTATTGGGGTGGTGGGTGGGTCCTCTGTGATGGCTGCTGTATCTGTGCTCCTCCTTGCAACTGAAGGTGGGGTCTGGAGGGTTCCGAGGACATCTTTAGTGGGTCTGCTGGCTGATGTTTGTCAGCTTGTCATCCATGTCATCAGGGAATTCCAGGACAGGCATATCACCAGGAGAACCATAGTCCTCTGCAATGAGATATTGTACAATTAGTGTGTCTGTGTTGTGGCATTTATAATGTGACGTGCCTGACTTCCTATTAGTTGCACATTGTGATATTGGTTCCTGTTCATTGTTCCTGTCATTAATATTAGCATTCTCCCAGGTCTAGGCCCCTCCGGCATGTCACATGTAGTGTGGGCAGTTTGGGGCAATGTCAGCGTCATATCCTCTAGGTGTAGGTTCTGCCCAAATTGTATGTTGCCACCTTCTTGTCCTACTCAACCCTCCATCTACTTCCATTCTCATGCTGTGGCCTTGCACTGGCTGTGGGTGTTCTGATGGCACTTGCACCACACTTAACAATGTGGAACTGCCCCAGTCTCAGATATTTCACATCCAGGTATATGTTGCTGAGACCTAGAATATACTATGTAGAGCATTGGCATGGCACACTACAGATGTCAGCATTGGTAGTGTGTAATGTTGATGTTGGGGAATGTGTGCTACATTGGATTGCACTGATGGTCCTAGCAGTGTTCCATTTCCTCTTCTGACTGTGCGGGTGTATTTCACTAGCCAGTTACATATGTCCTCCCCCTCAATGCTGTTGTCTGAGCAGTATCACAGTTGGGATTGTTGCATGGTGTCATTGCAGCTATTGAGACCCAGGCACAGGGTGGACCTTGACATATGCAGGTTGGGAATTACATTACTGCTGTGTACCTCATAATGTTTCTGACAATGGCTGATGTTTATAGCGACTATGGACATTCACATTTGACAGGTTTAGCTCACTTTTATTTATTACAGGGGATTGATAATGTTGTCATCCCTTAACCCTCTAATTTGGGTGTGTTTGATCCATGGGCACGTAACTGCCATTAGCTACTTGACCTGCACACACAGCAGAGGTGGTAGTGTCAACTGTTGTCAATGTTAAATTCCACTTGCGGATATGGCCTGAGACTGTTAATTGAGCCCTAGTTTATGTAGCAACAATACCAGCTGTCATGTGACAGCAGGCCAGTTTTACGTTGTACAGTACCCTCCTGGACTGGCTTTACCTTTCCATCATCCTTGGCATGGCAGCATACTGTGAGAAAGTAGCCTCTTTCTAGCCTTGCTACCCCCACTTTTGGCCTGTTTGTGAGTACATGTCAGGGTGTTTTCACTGTCTCACTGGGATCCTGCTAGCCAGGGCCCAATGCTCATAGTGAAAACCCTATGTTGTCAGTATGTTTGTTATGTGTCACTGGGACCCTGCTAGCCAGGACCCCAGTGCTCATATGTTTGTGGCTTATATGTTTTCCCTTTGTGATACCTAATTGTCTCACTGAGGCTCTGCTAACCAGAACCTCAGTGGTTATGCTCTCTCTTTACTTTAAAATTTGTCACTAACAGGCTAGTGACTAAATATACCAATTCACATTGGCACACTGGTACACCCATATAATTCCCTAGTATATGGTACTGAGGTTCCAGGAGATCCCTATGGGCTGCAGCATTTCTTTTGCCACCCATAGGGAGCTCTGACAATTCTTACACAGGCCTGCCAGTGCAGCCTGCGTGAAATAACGTCCACATTATTTCACAGCCATTTACCACTGCACTTATGTAACTTATAAGTCACCTATATCTCTAACCTTCACCTGGTGAAGGTTGGGTGCAAAGTTACTTAGTGTGTGGGCACCCTGGCACTAGCCAAGGTGCCCCCACACCGTTCAGGGCAAATTCCCCGGACTTTGTGAGTGCGGGGACACCATTACACACGTGCACTATACATAGGTCACTACCTATGTATAGCGTCATCATGGTAACTCCAAACATGGCCCTGTAACATGTCTAAGATCATGGAATTGTCACCCCAATACCATTCTGGTATTGGGGGGACAATTCCATGATCTCCCGGGTCTCTAGCACAGAACCCGGGTACTGCCAAACTGCTTTTTCGGGGTCTCCACTGCAGCTGCTGCTGCCAACCCCTCAGACAGGTTTCTGCCCTCCTGGGGTCCAGGCAGCCCTGGCCCAGGAAGGCAGAACAAAGGATTTCCTCTTAGAGAGGGTGTAACACCCTCTCCCTTTGGAAATAGGTGTCAGGGCTGGGGAGGAGTAGCCTCCCCCAGCCTCTGGAAATGCTTTGATGGGCACAGATGGTGCCCATCTCTGCATAAGCCAGTCTACACCGGTTTAGGGATCCCCCAGCCCTGCTCTGGTGCGAAACTGGACAAAGGAAAGGGGAGTGACCACTCCCCTGACCTGCACCTCCCAGGGGAGGTGCCCAGAGCTCCTCCAGTGTGTCCCAGACCTCTGCCATCTTGGAAACAGAGGTGTTTGTGGCACACTGGACTGCTCTGAGTGGCCAGTGCCAGCAGGTGACATCAGAAGCTCTTTCTGATAGTCTCCTACCTCTCTTGGTAGTCAATCCTCCTTCCTTAGTAGCCAAACCTCCTTTTCTGGCTATTTAGGGTCTCTGCTTTGGGGAATTCTTTAGATAACGAATGCAAGAGCTCACCAGAGTTCCTCTGCATCTCCCTCTTCACCTTCTGCCAAAGGATCGTCCGCTGACTGCTCAGGACGCCTGCAAAACCGCAACAAAGTAGCCAGACTACTACTAGCAACCTTGTATCGCCTCATCCTGCCAGCTTTCTCGACTGTTTCCAGGTGGTGCATGCTCTGGGGGTAGCCTGCCTCCTCTCTGCACCAGGAGCTCTGAAGAAATCTCCCATGGGTCGACGGAATCTTCCCCCTGCAACCGCAGGCACCAAAAGACTGCATCACTGGTCCTCTGGGTCCCCTCTCAGCACGATGAGCCTGGTCCCTGGAACTCAGCAACTCTGTCCAAGTGACTCCCACAGTCCCGTGACTTTTCAGTCCAAGTTTGGTGGAGGTAAGTCCTTGCCTCCCCACGCTAGACTGCATTGCTGGGTACCGTGTGATTTGAAGCTGCTCCGGCTCCTGTGCACTCTTCCAGGATTTCCTTTGTGCACAGCCAAGCCTGGGTCCCCGAAACTCCTTCCTGCAGTGCACAACCTTCTGAGTTGTCCTCCAGTGTCGTGGGACTCCCTTTTGTGACTTCAGGTGGACTCCAGTTCACTTTACTTCCAAGTGCCTGTTCAGGTACTTCTGCGGGTGCTGCCTTCTTCTGTGAGGGCTCCCTGACTTGCCGGGTGCCCCCTCTGTCTCCTCCTGCAAGTGGCGACATCCTGGTCCCTCCTGGGCCACAGCAGCACCCAAAAACCTCTACAGCGACCCTTGCAGCTAGCAAGGCTTGTTTGCAGTCTTTCTGTGTGGGAACACCTCTGCAAGCTTCATCGCAACGTGGGAAATCCATCCTCCAAAGGAGAAGTTCCTAGTCCTCTTCTTTCTTGCAGAACTCCAAGCTTCTTCCAACAGGTGGCAGCTTCCTTGCACCCTCAGTTGGCATTTCCTGGGCTCCTGCCCACTCTCGACACTGTCGCGACTATTAGACTTGGTCCCCTTGTCTTAGAGGTACTCAGGTCCGGCAATCCACTGTTGTTGCATTGCTGGTGTTTGTTCTTCCTGCAGAATCCCCCTATCACGACTTCTGTGCTCTCTGGGGGTAGTAGGTGCACTTTACACCTACCTTTAAGGGTCTTGGGGTGGGCTATTTTTCTAACCCTCGCTGTTTTCTTACAGCCCCAGCGACCCTCTACAACCTCACATAGGTTTGGGGTCCATTCGTGATTCGCATTCCACTTTTGGAGTATATGGTTTGTGTTGCCCCTATACCTATGTGCTCCTATTGCAATCTACTGTAATTTTACACTGCTTGCATTACTTTTCTTGCTATTACCTGCAGAATTTTGGTTTGTGTACATATATCTTGTGTATATAACTTATCCTCATACTGAGGGTACTCACTGATATACTTTTGGCATATTGTCATAAAAATGAAATACCTTTATTTTTAGTACTTCTGTGTATTGTGTTTTCTTATGATATTGTGCATATGACACCAGTGGTATAGTGGGAGCTTTACATGTCTCCTAGTTCAGCCTAAGCTGCTTTGCCATAGCTACCTTCTATCAGCCTAAGTGGCTAGAAACACCTCTTTTACACTAATAAGGGATAACTGGACCTGGCACAAGGTGTAAGTACCTCTGGTACCCACTACAAGCCAGGCCAGCCTCCTACACATACCCCAATGCAAATGTTGTTGGTGTAGTGTAGTACTGTGCCCCAGGTTTCCTCTGAACAGCCCATGCCCCGTGCTGTGCCCCTTTGTACATTCCACTCCATGAATATCATGACTTCCATGCATTGTGTAGTAGGTATGTCCCTCCCGCTTACAGTTTACAAATGGCCATTTTTGTTCCACATGCGACTTACCCTGCATCTGTGTTGTCTCCAGGTAGTCTGCGCTGTCCTGTCCTTGAATCCCTGTGAAGATCTCCTCAGGGATGACGGCTGCCACCATCTCCTCCATGTGGTCTAGGGCTTCTTGCAGTGCTGGACTCCCACCTCCAGTCTGCAGTGCTGCCTTCCTGTTCCTGGTCATCTTTTCCTTGGTCCTGCGCTGGCAGTCATGCCAGCATTTCTTGCACTCGATGACTGTTCTCCGTACTTCAGCCACACTGTTTATCTTGTCGAAAATGTGTTGCCAAATTGCCTCTCTTCTACCAATTGGCAATTTGGAGGTGACATAAAGTTGGTCCTGGTGTTCCATCACCTCTTTCACCATTATTTCCTGCTCCTCTGCTCTGAACCGACACTTCCTTTTCTTCTTCTCCCTCTCCTGTGTCTTGTGTGGGTCCTCCTTGCTGGCTCCTGGTCTGTTGTCATCTTCCTGGGGTCTCTCAAAGCTTCTGGGATCCATTTTGGCTCTCCTTTGCACATTGTGCAGTGTGTGCACTGCTTTTTGACGCAATTGCAGCAAAAAAAGCGCGTATCCGGTTTGCGACGTCGTAAACTGGCTCAAAGTAATTTTCGCCGCTTAAACGTAGTTTTTCTTTACGATGTCCATGCCCTAAAATTTCCCTGTAGCAGGGTTAGCAGTTCTATAGCAAAGCATCAGGAAACATTATTAAATGGAAATAATGCTATCCCCACCAGGAATCAGACAACAAGCATTTGCCATGCAATAGGTCTTACATTTGTGATACTTAAAGCTATTGGCATTGTAAATGACAATGGTGGTCATTACAACCCTGGCGGACAGTGTTAAAGCGGCGGTAAGACCACCAACAGGCCGGCGGTAACAGATTTGGAATTACGACCGTGGCGGAAACCGCCAACAAAGACAGCCACTTTAACACTCCGACCACCACGGCGGTACAAACAAACAGCTTGACGGTCACCGCCAACAGACAGGCGGAGGACAAAGTACCGCCCACAGTATCACAACCTACCAATCCGCCACCTTTTCTGGGGCGGATTCACCGTGGACAAAAACACGGCGGAAACAGGACCTCGAAGGGAAAACACTCACCTCTACACACCCCACGAGGAACCAGGACGCCATGGAACCAGAGATGCAGATCCTGCCAGCCCTTATCTTCTTGCTCCTCTACCAGGAGCACGAACGCCGGCGGCGAAGACCACGGTGAGTACTGCACCTACGACACAGGAGAGGGGGAGGGAAAAAACAGGGACACACACATGCAACACCCCCACCCTCACCCACGACAACACACACACTAATACATCATGATACATTATAGTTACGCCCCCCCAGAAGAATACAAAGACCAAAGAAAATGAGTGTAACCATTGTAATATATTAAAATGCAGTACGCAAAAATATACATATATACACTATTGACAAAATATACACCAAGAATAGTAGTCCAGGTAGTGCTCCATTGAAGTCCGTGGAACACTGGGCACACACGGTATGGGCGAGGCCCACACAAGATCCCCGACCATGACGGAGAGAACACTGGAGGGGCATCAGATAGCAATAAAACAGGCACCTCAGGGGGAGGAAAAGGGGGCCACCTCAGCCGGTTGAGTGCACAACCCCAAATCCACGAGTGGGCCACATGCCCACTGTTCAATCCTGGGGAGTGCAAAGCCACAGTCTCTCAAGTCTCTACAGTGGGTGGTTTGTCCACTGCTTCATCCTGGGAGTGCAAAGCCACAGTCTCTCAAGTCTCACAAGTGGGTGGCTTGCCCACTGCTTCATCCTGGGGAGTGCAAAGCCACAGTCTCTCAAGTCTCTACAGTGGGTGGTTTGCCCACTGTTCAATCCTGGGTAGTACAAAGCCACAGTCTCTCAAGTGGATGACAGTCTTCACTGGTTCTTGAGGGGGCTTGGTGCCCAGAGTGCTTCTTCCTGCCAAGGACTGAGGTAGAGGATGTATCTCTCCACTGGTTCTGGATGGGGCCTTGTGCCCAGAGTGCTTCATTCTGCTAAGGACTGAGGAAGTGGATGTGATACTCCACTGGTTCTGGAGGGGGCTTGGTGCCCAGAGTGCTTCATCCTGCCAAGGACTGAGGTAGAGGATGGATCTCTCCGCTGGTTCTGGAGGGGGCCTTGTGCCCAGAGTGCTTCATTCTGCTAAGGACTGAGGAAGTGGATGTGATACTCCACTGGTTCTGGAGGGGGCTTGGTGCCCAGAGTGCTTCATCCTGCCAAGGACTGAGGTAGTGGATGGATTTCTCCACTGGTTCTGGAGGGGGCCTTGTGCCCAGAGTGCTTCATCCTGCTAAGGACTGAGGAAGTGGATGTGATGCTCCACTGGTTCTGGAGGGGGCTTTGTGCCCAGAGTGCTTCATCCTGCCAAGGACTGAGGTAGTGGATGTATCTCTCCACTGGTTCTGGAGGGGGCTTGGTGTCCAGAGTGCTTCATCCTGCTTGTGACGGACTCAGTAGCGTCAGTGCCCTTGGCGCTCATGGGCCAGTGGTGCATGTGGCGGCGGTGCCCTGTTCAGTGGTGCTTGTGGCGGCGTGCCCTGTTCAGCGGTGCTTGTGGCGACAGTGCCCTGTTCAGGGGTGCTTGTTGCGGCGGGGTCCTTTGCAGTCCTTCATGGCCCAGCGGGGCTGGCGGTCCTGTCTGGGCCAGCGGGCTGGTGCTGGCGGTCCTGTCTGGCCCAGCGGGGCTGGTGCTGGCGGTCCTCTCTGGCCTAGCGGGGCTGGTGCTGGCGGTCCTGTCTGGGGCCAGCGGGGCTGGTGCTGGGAATCCTGTCTGGCCCAGCGGGGTTGGTGCTGGCAATCCTGTCTGGCCCAGCGGGGTTGGTGCTGGCGGTCCTGTCTGGCCCTGCGGGGCTGGTGCTGGCGGTCCTGTCTGGGCCAGCGGGGCTGGTGATGGCGATCCTGTCTGGCCAATCGGGGCTGGTGCTGGCGGTCCTGTCTGGCCCAGCGGGGCTGGTGCTGGCGGTCTTGTCCTGGGCAGCAGGGCTGGTGGTGGTGGCCTCTTGGGCAGTAGGGCAGGTGCTGGCGGTGGCCTCCTGGGCAGCGGGGATGATGGCGGTGGCCTCCTGGGCAGCGGTGATGATGGCGGTGGCCGCCTGGGCAGCGGGGATGATGGCGGTGGCCTCCTGGGCAGATGATGGCAGTCTTCTCTGCCGTGCTGCTCTTCCCAGACCTGCTGACTTTCTTGTGGCCCTTCCCCACCTTGGAAGGTGTCGCAGCTGACTCCACACTCCCACCTGTACCCCTGGGAGCGGATTTGGTGGCCGGAGTCCTCCCCCTCTTCTGCCGGGCACTGGCCAACTTTTGATGCTTCACAGGTGGGGGACTGTCCGTGCTGTGGCTCCGTGCCACACTGGCTGCCCTGGTGGCCGGTGCACTCCAGATTCTGGTGACTACAGGCACCATTGGTCCCGGAGATGTTGTGGCTGAGGTGCTAGGTTGGGACCTGGAGAGTCGGGCCCTAGGAGACGGACGGGGTGGGGGAGGTGTGGGAAAGAGGTCAAGGTTGGACAGGAAAAGTTTTTGGGAAACACTAGGATGGGTAGCTGGCGGGGGTTTGGGAGTGGAGGAAGAGGTTGTGGTTGTAGGAGGTGTTCATTTGGTGACTTTGGGTGAAGGTGCATGTGCTGGAGGCTGTCGTGAGGTGGATGGCTGTTGGGTGGGTGTGTGCCTGCGTTTATGTATCTTGGGAGGTGGCATCACAGACACACTGGGAGAGGACACAGGGGACGTGTGAAAGGCAGTGGGGGTGGTGACTGCACGAGAGCAGGGTGTGGTGGTGTGTGTGCTGGTGATGGCAGTAGTGGCTGTAGATGTAGTGCATGCAGGTGTGAGTGTAGACGAGACTGGGAGGGAGGAGGGAGACGAGGAGGAGGGGGACACAGTGGAGGCAGTGGATGTTGGTGTGTCTGCATGTGTGTGATGCTTGCGTGAGTGCCTGTGGGATGTGTAGTGCCTATGTTTGCCTGAGCTTCCCTTATGTGTTGACGTGTGTGCATGCTGGTCTGAAGGTGTGCTTGGGATAGGCTGAGGTAGAGGGGATTGGGTCTGGGTGGAGGAAGTTGGAGCTGGGAGACTAGACACAGGGAAAATGGCTACCATCAGTGCTGAGGCCAGAGTCTGAAAAGCTCGCTGAAGGGCCGCCTGACCAGAATGAATGCCCTCCAGGAATGCATTTGTTTGTTGCAACTGCCTTTCTACATCCTGGATGGCATTCAAAATGGTAGACTGCCCAACAGTGAGGGACCTGAGGAGGTCAATGGCCTCCTCACTGAGGGCAGCAGGGGTGACTTGGGCAGGGGCTGAGGTGCCTGGGGCGAAGGTGATGCCCACTCTCCTGGGTGAGTGGGCACGGGGCAAAGACTGAGGGGCTGCTGGGAGGGCGGTGCTGGTAGGGGGGGTGGTGGCTGTACCTGTTGATGCGGGAGCACAGATGTTGCCACCACCACAAGGGAGCTCCCATCAGAGGACGAGTACCTCTCTACTGTCTGTCGTTTTCACCCAGTGTATGGTCACTAAGTTGTCACTTTCCCTTACGATTTCACAGATGTGTGTTCCACAGTGTGACATCTGCTCTGTTTCCTCATGGATTAGAGCTGTGTGACGTAGGTATGTTGACATTACAATTGAAAGAGCATTTTGCCACTGTAATTGCTAATTCACTATTTCGAAATCACAGACTGACTCCAGATTGTTTTGTGCTTCAAGGGTGTTTATTTAAGTGCTCAATATTGGAGGGGGTTGTAAAATGGTGAGGGGTGATGGTGGAGGAATGTCCATGGCAGAGTCCAGTCTATTAGTCTCACAGGTGCATTGCCCAAATGGGCATAGGAAGTGGAGCTGGGGCAGTTTGAGGATGGACAGGGTGACAAGGTGGGACGGTAGGATGACAATCAGGGTGGTCTTATTTCTCGGCGGGGGTCTTGGCATCGTTCTCTGTCTTTGTCCTGGATCTCAGGGACCGTTTGCGGGGTGGTTCTCCCTCTGCAGGGGGTGGGGTGCTGGTGTGGTGGTCCTGTGGCGGTGCCTCCTGTCCACTAGTGCCGGCAGAGGTGGTGGGCAGTTCATCGTCCATGCTAGTGTCAGGGACCCCTTGTTGTGCCACAATGTCCCTCCTGGTGTGGAGTACTTCCTTCTGCACCCCTACGATGGTGCCCAGGGTGGAATTGATGGCTCTGAGATCCTCCCTTAAGCCCAAATACTGTTCCTCCTGCAGGCGCTGGGTCTCCTGAAATTTGGCCAGTACCGTTGCCATCGTCTCCTGGGAGTGGTGGTAGGCTCCCATGATGGAGGAGAGGGCCTCGTGGAGAGTGGGTTCCCTTGGCCTGTCCTCCCCCTGTCGCACAGCAGCCCTCCCAGTTCCCCTTTGTTCCTGGGCCTCCGTCCCCTGGACCATGTGCCCACTACCACTGCCCCCAGGTCCATGTTGTTGTTGGGGTGGTGGGTTAGCCTGGGTTCCCTGTAGTGGTGGACACACTGCTGCTTGATGTGTCCTGGGGACAGAGGTATGGGCCCGCTGTGCTGGTGTTTCCAGAGGGGGAAGGTCTGTAGTGGCCTGTGACTGTGTGAGGGGAACCGACTGTCCAGAGGTCCCCGATGGGCCGGGCTGGTCATCTAGATCCAGTTGGACAGAGCTGCTGTCATCACTGTGGGCCTCTTCTGTTGGTGGTGTAGACATGTGTGGACCCTCCTGTCCGGTGACGTTGAGTGGGGTCCTGCAGGGGTATAAAAGGATGTTTATTACATCTGTGTGTGGCATGGTGTGCAATAGGTGGGTGTACGTGTACCCCAGTGCTTGCATTCCTGTGTGGGACCTTGTGTGATGGTGGTTTAGGGGGGTGTATGGGTATGTGCAGTGGCCATGCTTTTGTGATGGGTGTCCATGCTTTGTTGTTGCATGCAGGGCTTGGTGTTGGGATGGGTGGGTTGTGATAGTGGGACATTTGTGAGGAGTAGGAGTGATGGGGGTGAGGGTGGGGGTATGTGATGGCATGCAGGTAGGGTGGGGGATGTAATAGTAAAGCTTTGACTTACCAGAATCCATTCCTCCATCTACTCCTGCGAGGCCCTCAGGATGCAGAATCGCCAAGACCTGCTCCTCCTATGTTGTTAGTTGTGGGGGAGGAGGTGGGGGTCCGCCACCAGTCCGCTGAACCGCAAGGTGGTGTCTTGAGACCACGGAACGCACCTTCCCCCGTAGGTCGTTCCACCTCTTCCTGATGTCATCCCTATTTCTTGGGTGCTGTCCCACTGCGTTGACCCTGTCCACTATTCTTCGCCAGAGCTCCATCTTCCTAGCAATGGAGGTGTGCTGCACCTGTGATCCGAATAGCTGTGGCTCTACCCGGACGATTTCCTCCACCTGAGTTCCTCCTCAGAGAACTTGGGGTGTCTTTGCCGTGCCATGGGGTGGTGTGGGTGATGTGTGGGGTGGTGTGTGTAGTGATAAGTGGGGTGCTATTTAGTGGTGTGTTGTGTGAGGTGCGTGGAAGTAATGTTGGTGATGGTATGTGTATTTTGAATTGTCCAATGTGGTAGTGTTTTGTAAATGTGTGTGTATTTTCAAACGCGGCGGTGTGTACCGCCATTGGAATACCACGGTTGAAAGACCGCCACGTGGATTCGTGTGTCGTGATAGTGTGGGCGTATTTCTGTTGGGGTGATGGTGGAGGTTTTGTTTTCGCCAGTTTATCACTGACCTTTGGTGTGGCGGAATTGTGTGGGTGTCTGAATTTTGGCGGATTCCGTGCTGTGGGTCATAATAACTGTGCCGGAATTCCGCGGCGGTGTGTTGGCGGTCTTCTGCACGGCGATAAGCGGCATTTACCGCCAATGTTGTAATGAGGGCCAATGTCTTTTACCTATGTGTTTAGATTTGGAGTGTAATGGATGCATGCTATGTGCCACACCAACACTCCCACTCCCAGGCCTGTTGCTGCAGGAGAGAGGACACAACAAGGCCGCCATCTTGGGAGTGTTTTGCCTCATTCCTACAGGCTGACTGTGATATTATACGTAAGAGTCCAGAGCGTCATGGGGAAGCGCTCTGCATCTGTGACAGCAACTGTGGGGGGGTTTTGAGGTGGGGCATCTTCAAACAGGAAGCAGTGCTATTCAAACACCGTTTACACAGCGCTTCCAGAAGTAGCATCTGTAAGGCCGCAGTAGCTGTGAGGGGACTGTCAAAGCCATGACACCTTTGAATTCTGAGAGGAGGAAGTGATGATGTTTGCTCCACTTTTGTACCCTATGATACGCTGCTTCTCTCACTGTGGAACTCTTGTGTTAGCCTCTTTGCGCTGCAGAGTTAGGAAAATGGCTGCCTATGCTAACTGAACTCTTTTTGAAGAGGCCCAATTTACATCCAAAGGCTAGATGTTTTTTGTTTTGAGCTTGAAGCCGTGAAGTGCTTGGGTCTGAAGTGATGACTGCTTTTCCATCCTTTTGGAGATAACACCTTTCGCCATCTTCTTGCCTAGAACTAACCTATGTGCTTGGTTGGTGACCCTCGGGAGGTTATCAAGAGCATGTGGTATCACCTGGTGTTAAGCTGTACTCACATCAGTTAGTTAATGCACCCACTGCAGATATCTTGACAGACTGAGAATGCCACTGATTACAATCCTGATATAGCTTTTCTACCTTTTCATCACCTGTATTACCAAGTGCTGTATAAAAAAAACTAGTTATTCACAGACTTCCCTAACACGCAGCAGACAAAGAACCCTAGAAGAGAGGAAGTGGCGTAAGGGCCGGAACTGCTGACTTTGGGGCTGGGGAAGACAGTTTGAGTCTCTGCAGCGGCTCCACATCCTTTGATTCTGAGCAAATCACTTAATCTCCCCTTGCTACCAAAAATGTGAATAATTCCAGGCCTTTAATTCCACATGAAATAACAAAGTATTTGAGGATAAAAGAGCCAAACACTTATCTCAATTTCCAATTGTAATACCAGTAACATAATTTATTTTGTGAAATGCTCCTGCTCTTTACCCTATATTGGACAGATATAACAGATGATCAGACAAGGCACTTGGCAACACATAATTAAAATACAACTTCCAATAACCTTTAATTGAAAATTTCTTACCAAGAAACAGAAGATGAGTAGTTAGTAAATGGGGACGTTAAACTAGAATCAAGTGGTGGGAATATTATCTAAGTTACTGCTCTGAGAGAATGTGGATGAATAGATCACTTCCAGATGGTCAAAGCATCTAAATGAATCTTCTGAATTTCTTAATGTTGCAGTCAGTGCTTAATTTGAACCAGTGATTGTTGGTGTGGGCCAATCCTGAGGATCAGCACTTATTTTTCCTGCTGAGACATCTGATAAGATATTTGTCGAGAGCAAGAGAGGGAATAGCATACAAAGGGAAAGAAGGAGGGAGAGAAAGATGGAAAAACTGTTACAAAGGGAGAAAGCAGGAACCAATAAAATAAAAAGGGATTCAGTACCTGCGTATCTTTAGGGATATTTACAATCTGTTGTCAAAATGTTAGCATCAGATTTGGTTGTTGTAATCACGTATTCATTCATATATAATCGTATAAGTCCCAGCTATTATGCTCTTTGTAGGTTTTACTGACAGCGCATGTGTGCTGTTGCTGCAAGGAGTATTGTCTACAGCATAGGTCCTGGAGCCCACCCATTGCTTACCAATCCTTGGTGTCATTGTCACTAAATTTTGCTGCTTCCCAATTGGCCTGCGCAGGCCAGACGTCACTTCCTTTCCTTCTTGGGGAGTATAGACCAAACACAGTTCTGTCATCCTTGCTTGCCAGTATCCACACCCACTCCCCCATCCTTGCTTGCCCCTCTACCCCTTGGCCCAAAAAAGTGCTGTGATGTGGCACTAGTGCTGTCTGCATCATAGCCGTTTTTTTATAATTTACTTTCAGCCATGCTGCTGACCAAGGAACCAGACACCAGAGCTGGACCAAACTCCACCCAACAGACCATGAGGAGAAACCCTGAAACTGTGCGAAGTTTGGTGGCACTGCACCCTCCAGCGGCTGCACCGCACCATTGCCCTTGGTAGCGGTCACCTAACATCAGACATCCAGAAGGAGAGTCCATTTCAGACTGTAAAAGGATCCGGGGGAAGCCTCAGTGAAGGGACTTCAGAAACCACCAGGACCTCTCACCTGAGTGCCCCTGTTGACCTGTAATCAACCTTCAAAGGACCTACCTCCTGCTTCCAAGGGCACCTTTGCACACAGCTTCTGTCTCACTGATTCGCTCTGCACCTGGCCACTCTCTACCTTACACCAATGAACCAGCTGTGCCCTAAGGATCTCCCACCCCTTGTGAGCTTGACACTCCAAGGGGACCCACTGGACTTACCTACAAGTCCATCTGCGCAGTGCTTTTCCATGTGGACCCCTGCAGTGGCCTTGCACCAGCTCCACTGATTTTCTGCAGCTGCTCCAGGTGAAACAGGGAGCCACACGAACTTCTGCTGGTCCATAATGACCACTGATGACCTCGACATACCTGCAAAAGGAGACATTGGTAAACACATTGCCTGATTGTATATGCATTTTTAAAGTATTTCTTCATTGATTCCTATGGTGCGTAATTACACACAAAAGACTATTTTTTATTAAACTTTAAAAATTCATGACTTAATAAGTACTTACCTGATTTTAATGATCTTGGTCTTAAACAGTTTATAAAAATCTGAAGACTTTTTGCAAGTTGATCTTGAGTTAATCTTTTGAGTGTGTGGTCTGATTTACTGATACTGTTAGTACAACAAATGCTTTGCATTTCTCCAAGATTAGCCTAACTGCTCGACCAAATTAACCTAAAAAATTAGAGCATTAGGTGGTCTTATTTGTACATCAGTAAACCAGCATGGTTGACTGGACTCTCCTCACAGTGTGCCTAATATTGTACAATACATACGGAGCCAGCCTCCTACATCTGGTGTATCAGCAGTGGGATAAAGACTTTGCATTTGCTGATACCACTTTGTGAATTTGTGAGCACATGAATAACTCTCCAAATTGTCTTTAGCTTAATTGTTTTTGTTTTTCAATTGGCTAAAATTGTTAGCAGATTTTTTAAATAATTGTTAGGGCCCTGGTGAGGTCCCTATAACAATAGCAACAGTTAAAAAATCCTTACTTTAGTTGGTCCATCAAAAAGGGGTTCCAAATGTATAAACAAAAGTCCCAGCTTTAGTAAAGTTAACATGACAGATGCAGAGAACCAGAGCCAGGAGCTCGACCTGGCCACTTACCAGGCATACAGCTATGACCAATTAAGGAAACTCTGTATACTAGTATCAAATTCATACTGTAAAAAGCCTCAGTGCAGATAAGGCCCAGCATGAAAAAGATCACCCCACAAATGAATTAGAAGTATCAGGGGGAGAAGAGGACCCTGTGGGAAACGGGGATGAGGGTAGCTCCTCTCACTACAGCATAGTGCACCCTCAGAGGAAGACGTGGTCCCAAAGGAGATGTCCCTCCCTTCACAGGAGGGGGTGATATAGTGAAATGGTGTTCTGCCTTTGAAATAGCCTGCATTGGGTGAGAAATTGAGAATAAAACATTGGGACACACTGTTGTGGGAGATATTCTCAGGAAAGTGCAGGGATATGTGCCTGACACTGAATGAGGCAGATTCAAAATCCTATGACCTCATGAAGGGTACCCTGATTGAGGGGTTTGAGTTTACAACTGAAGGGTACAGCATAAAGTTCACGGGGGCTTGAAAAACCCAGAGCCAAACTTGGGTAGAGTTTGTGGACTATTCAGTAAAAATGCTGGGTGGTTAGGTAGTTGGTAGCAAGGTACAAGATTATGATGGGCTGTATAACCTATTCATGAAGGAGCATCCTCTGAGTAATTGTTACAACAAGAGACTACATCAATACTTGGTTGACCAAGGTCCACTTTCCCCTCAAGTGTTGGGGAGGAAGGCAGACCACTGGGTCAAAACAAAAGTAACCAAAACTACTACTGGTGCGGGAGACCCAAAAAAGAGGCCAAAAAGCCCCCCACCCAAGGGAAAGATGGGAGCCAGAACAAAAACTAAGAGTTGTCCCAAGGACCCCGAAAACCTGCACAGGATGATGGGCCCCGAGATTCCTCACAGCCTAGGGTGGGTAGAAAGGAAAGAACTTTGATCCCAACAAGTCTTGGTGCTATGACTGCAATACTAAAGGGAAGCTAGCTATAAAAAAAAGAATGCCTCTAGCCGATCTGCAGTAAATGCAGTAGCTAATCTCCAGATGGGATCAGAGGTCTGGCCTGACCATGTCAGTGATCCCACAAAGGCAACATTGGCCACTGAGGGAGGGGTGGAATTATCCTGTGCTGCCTGGCCAAGTATTATGCAAAAATTGATTAATGGAGAGAAAGTGGAAGAACTGAGGGTCACAGGAGCTAGTGTTACCATGGTATCTCACCACTTGGTCCACTCAAATCAGTACCTGGTAGGGAAGTCTTATCCTGTCACTAATGCTGACAATAGGTCAAAGTTCCATCCCATGGCTGTGGTAACCTTTGAGTGGGGAGGAGTAGTGGGGCAAAAAGAAGTGGTTGAGTCCTCATCAATCCCAGTAGATTTCCTGCTTGGAAATGACCCAGAGCATTCCTCCTGGGCTGAAGTAGAACTGAAGACCCATGCAGCCATGCTTGGGATCCCAGAATGGGCCTGTTGAAGACTAGTGCACATAGTAAACTTCAGAAAAAAAAGGAGATTTGGATCTTGAAATCATGGACCAGCCTCTCAAGAGAAAGGGCAGGAAGACCGGAGGACCAGGTTCCCAACAGATCACAAGTCAGAACCCCTCTTCCCAGGAAGAGAACTTGCCATTGCTAGACGGAACTGAGCCTTTAGAGCTTGGCCTTACCACCCAGAGCTCCTGGGCCCAGGGGGACCCTCTAGGGAAGATCTATGCCAGGGGCAGAGAACCTGTCCCACTCTTGAAGGCCTGAGGCAGCAAGTGCATAGGAAAAACAGGCTAGTGTCAGTGGTACCCACAGGGTTTATTGGGAGGATGGACTCCTGTACCCTGAGGCCAGAGACCTCAATCCTGGTGCAACCAAGAGAGTGGTAGTACCTCAACAGTTCAGAGAGTTTCTCCTCACTCTAGCCCATGACATTCCCCTAGCTGGGCTTTTGGGCAAAAATAAAACTTGGAGTAGGTTGGTTAACCACTTTTACTGGCCAGGGACGTCCCAAAAAGTGAAGAACGTTTGCCAGTCCAGCACTACCTGCCAAGGCAGTGGCAAGGCAGATGGACACCCCCTTAATGCAACTGCCTGTGGTTGGGATTCCCTTTGAAAGGGTAGGGGTTGATATTGTTGGTCCCCTTGACCCTCAAACAGCATCAGGACATAGATACATTCTGGTGGTAGTGGATCATGACACTAGATATACTGCAGCTATACCCCTTGGGACCCTCAGTGCTCCTGCAGTAGCAAAAGCCCTCCTGGGTATTTTTACCAGAGTAGGGTTCCCTAAATAGGCAGTATCAGACAGGGGTCCTCACTTCATGTCTACTTACTTAAAGCTCATGTGGAAGGAGCCTGGAGAGACTTAAACGTTCACTACCCCATACCATCCTCAAACAAATTGGTTGGTTAAAAGATTTATTCAGACTCTAAAAGACATGATTGGAGGACTCCCTGAAAAACTCAGAAGGAGATGGGATGTCCTACTTCCCTATCTGCTTTTTGCCTATAGGGAAGTGCCACAAAAGGGAGTAGGATTTTCTGAATTTGAACTTTTATTTGGGTATCCTGTTAGGGAACTACTAAGTCTCGTCAGAGAAGGCTGGAAAAAACCTCTCAAAGAGCAGAAGCAAGACATTGTGGACTATGTACTTGGCCTAGGGTCAATGATGGTAGAGTACATGGAGAAAGCTAGATAAAATCTTCAGGCCAGCCAGAAGCTACAAAAGCTCTGGTACGACCAAAAAGCTGCTATGGTTGAGTTCAAACTATGGCAGAAAGTTTGGGTGTTGGGGTCTGTTGCTCCAAGGGCCCTCCAGGACAAATGGTCTGGGTCCTATCCCATTCTTGAAAAGAAAGAGGAAGGCACCTATTTGGTGGAATTAGGCAGTTGCAAAAACCCCAAAATAATCATACATGTCAACCACCTATAGCCCTATTATGATAGAGCTGATGTAACCATGCTCATTGTTACAGATGAGCGACAAGAGGATGAGAGTGAGCCTCTCCCCGAATCACAAGATGGTTCTGTGGATGGAGTGGTCTTATCAGACACCCTCACAAAACAACATAAAGATGATTGTAGGCATGTCCTCAACCAGTATGCTGAGTTATTCTCCCTGACCCCTGGGAATACTTATTGGTGTACCCATGATGTAGACATTGGTGACAGCTTGCCTGTCAACAGCAAAATTTGGAGTCAGTCAGACCATGTCAGGGAGAGCATACAAACTGAAGTCAAAAAGATGTTGGATTTGGGTGTCATTGAGCCCTCAGAGGGCCTTTGGGCTAGCCCAGTAGTTTTAGTCCCTAAACCTCACTCAAAAGGACAGACAAAGGAGATGATGTTTTGTGTAGATTACAGGGGCCTCAATTCGGTCAAAAACTGATGCAAACCCAATCCCAAGTGCTGATGAGCTCATTGACAGACTAGGGGCAGCCACATATCTGAGTACCTTTGATGTAACATCAGGGTATTGGCAGATTGGCCTTCCCCCATGAGGAAAAGAGAGGTCAGCATTCCCTACTACTAGTGGGCATTATCAATCACTCTTCTTCCCTTTGAACTAAAGAATGCATCTGCCACCTTCCAGAGGTTGGTGAACTAAGTCCTTGCTGGTCAGGAATCCTTTAGTGCAGCTTACCTAGATGACATAGCTATCTTTAGCTCCACTTGGCAGGATTACCTGATCTACCTAGAGAAGGTCCTTGAGGCTCTGCAGAAGGCAGGCCTCACTATCAAGACCAGTAAGTGCCATATAGGGCATGGTATAGTTGTTTACTTGAGCCACCTGGTTGGTGGAGGCCAGGTTCAACCCCTCCAACCCACGATTCAGACCGTTCGGGCTTGGGAAGCTCCCACAACCCAGACACAGGTCAGGGCATTCCTTGGCTTGGCTGGGTATTATAGATTTGTGAAGGTTTATTGGACCATAGTTGCCCCCCTCACAGAATTAACCTCCAAGAAAATACCTAAAAAGGTTAACTGGACAGTAAGTTGTCAAAAAGGCCTTTGACTCTCTGAAGAATGCTATGTGCTCTGCTCCAGTCCTACAAACTCCAGACTACTCCAGGCAGTTTATTGTATAAACAAGTGCCTCAGAACTGAGGGTAGGATCGGTCCTAGCCCAGAAAAACGATGATGGACATGACTAGCCTGTTGCTTTTATAAGCAGAAGACTACTCCCTGGGTAAAAAAATAGGGTGCCACAGAGAGGGAAGCCTTTGCTGTGGTTTGAGCCCTGAAAAAGTTGAGGCCATACCTGTTTGGCTCTCACTTCATAGTTCAGACTGACCATAGGCCTCTCGGATGGCTACAATAAACAAAAGATGAAAACCCCAAACTGCTTACGTGGTCCATTTCCCTACAGGGGATGGACTTTCAAGTAGAACACAGACCTGGGACTGCCCATGCCAATACAGATGATATTTCCAGATTCTTCCACATAGATGATGAAGATTCACTAGCGAAAGGGTAGTCTCATCCTCTTTCGTTTGGGGGGTATAGTGTGAGAAAAGGCCTCTTTTGCCATGGTAAGACCCTACTTTTTGCCTGGTATTTGCTGTAGCCTTGAAGTTGTTTGTGCCCATGATCCCTGCTAACCAGGTTCCCTAAAACTGTTGTGATGCAGAATTAGTAAAACATTTAGATACCACTATAAATCCCTAGTAAATGGTACTTAGGTACCGAAGGCATGGGGTCCTTAGGGTAGGCCCCAGAGGGCAGCAGCACAGATTGTGTCACCCTAAAGGGCCATGCATCCAGACACACCCAGCACTGCCATTGCAGGCCAAATGTTCTAATGCAATCTTAAAATATAAACTAGACATGGCACACAGCCTGTGTGCCATGTCCACCATACACTGCATGAAATATAGGTAAGTCACCTCTCTGGCAGGCCTTCCAGCCTCAAGGCAGGTTTCATTATACTGTATGTGTGGGCATAAATGCATCAGCAATATGCCCCTACTGTGTCATTGCCAAACCTGGGACATAGTTAGTGAACAGAGCAGCCATTTTTATACATGTGCTGGACACTGGTGAGTACGAGTTTCACAGCTATATGGTGGCTACTCTGAACCCCGGGTTCTTTGCTATCAAACAACTCAGAATGATAAATCAAATCTGGTACCAGCATTAGATTTATCCCAAAATGTACCCAGGGGTCACCGTACAAGTGCCCCCTGAAAAAGCCAACTACCCTGGAATGGTTGCTGGACAGTCCCAACCAGCCTGCCAACACCAGGCAAAATTTTGGAACCCTGGGGTGAGAAATCCTGATCTCTGGGTCCCAGAACAAAGCCCTTCCTGTCTGGAGGTGTAAATACCCCCTCTCTCAGGAATGTGCACTGCCCTACTAGCGAGCTTCAAAGGACATACCGCACTTGAAACTTGACCCCCAAGCCTGCTGCTAGCAGCAGATGGCTGCCTATTTAGCAAAACCCCACTATTGGTGGGAGCAACAGCGAGAAACCACACAAAGGTCAAGAGGAGACGGTCATCCCCAGCTTGCACCACCCATGAGGTGTTGCATGTGATATGTCCCCTCTATTTCATTTTCCTCCATCTTGCATGGAAGGTAAATGGCCAATCAAGTGTAGGGAAGTGACCTCTGCCAACAGGAAGTGGTCGCTTAGTCTCTCATTACAACCCTGGCGGCGGTTATAAAGCGGCGGTAATACCGCTAATAGGCCGGCGGTCAAAAAAATGGAATCACAACCATGGCGGAAAACGCCAACACAGACAGCCACTTTAACACTTTAGCCGCCACGGCGGTAGCAACAAACACCACAGCGGACACCGCCAACAGACAGGCGGAACACAATGTACCGCCCACACTATTACAAGGCACCAATCCACCAGCTTTTCAGGGGCGATAACAACACCATCAAAAACACTGGCGAAACAGTCTTTGGAAGGGAAACCACTCACCTCACGATACTCAACGAAGAACGAAGAACCAGGACGCCATGGAGCCCAAACTACAGGTCCTGCCCATGTTGTTGTATCTCTAAATACACCATAAAGTGGAAACAAGGCGGCGACGACCTCGGTGAGTACTGCACCTAGCACACAGGGGAGGGAAGAAAGGAAAAGAGAGTGACACAACACACAAAACGCAACATCCCACCCCTCACCCCCAACAACACACACACATATCCAATAACATCACAGATACACCCCGTCACCCCCTGGAAGAACACAAGGACCAAACGAAATGAGTTTAACTAGTGTAATATTCGAACAATCAGATAGCCCAAGAGAACAGTAAATAAGCAGTATACACAAATATTTTCAGCAAGTACACAAGTCCGTACACTGTCCCATGAAATGTCCGTGGACCAGTGGTCCCAAAAAGCATGGGCGAAGCCCACACATAACACCTACCTCAAAACGGAGAGAACACTGCAGGGGCATCAGGTCGAAAAAAAACAGCCACCTCAGGGGGAAGGGGAGGGGGGGGCACCTCAGCCGGATGATGGTACGACGTCACTGCTCCTCGAGGGGGCTCCATGCCCACTGCTTGCTCCTGGGGAGTGCAAAGCCACAGTCTCTCAAGTGGGTGCTTTGCCCACTGCTTGGTCCTGGGGAGTGCAAAGCCATAGTCTCTCAAGTCTCTCAAGTGGGTGCACTGCCCACTGCTTGGTCCTGGGGAGTGCAAATCCACAGTCTCTCAAGTCTCTCAAGTGGGCGCCCTGCCAACTGCTTGGTCCTGGGGAGTGCAAAGCCACAGTCTCTCAAGTCTCTCAAGTGGGTGCACTGCCTACTGCTTGGTCCTGGGGAGTGCAAAGTCACAGTCTCTCAAGTGGGTGGGTTGCCCACTGCTTGGTCCCAAGCCACAGTCTCTCAAGTCTCTCAAGTGGGTGCTTTGCCCACTGCTTGGTCCTGGGGAGTACAAAGCCACAGTCTCTCAAGTCGGTGACATGTTCCACTGGTTCTGGAGGGGGCTTTGTGCCCAGAGTGCTTCATCCTACCAAGGACTGTGTTAGTGGATGTTTTTCTCCATTGGTTCTGGAGGGGGCTTTGTGCCCAGAGTGCTTCATCCTGCCAAGGACTGTGTTTGTGGATGTTTTTCTCCTCTGGTTCTGGAGGGGCCTTTGTGCCCAGAGTGCTTCATCTTGCCAAGGACTGTGTTAGTGGATGTTTTTCTCCACTGGTTCTGGAGGGGGCTTTGTGCCCAGTGATGCTGCACCTGGGGTGTGGCATGTTGACTTCGTCTCACCTGGGTGTCACAGCCACGCGATGTACCCGGAACAGGTAGCATGATACTCCATGGAGGCAGACCCACACTCCATCCTGCGGCGACTTAGGCTGACAATTGCTGGTTCGTGTCAGTGCTGGAGGTGGTGTCTCAAGTGGCGTGTCCCGGGTCCAGGACCTCATCTGCAGACTGACAGCTGCACACTGGGGATGGGGCTGATGTCCGACAGAGTGGCATCGGCTGTGCAGGTGGTGGTGCTGATGGTGGCGCAGGCAACGGTGGCTGCGGCGGAGATGCTGCCAGTGCTGGCCGTGGTGCAAGTGACTGTTGGGGTGGATGTAGACACCATACCATCTCCGGCAGCCTCGGATGGCTGATCCTTGGGAGGATGTTGCACACTGACGTTGTGGCAGCAGCGGTGCAGGTGGTGGTGTAGGTGGCGGTTGGAGCGGCTGTGGTGACTGTTGTGCAAGTGGCTGCCATCCCTGATGATTTGGTGGTCACCAGCCCCTCCCCAGGTGAAATCGTGCACAGAGGTGATGTGCCCTTTGGCTTGTGGCCCTACCCCATCTTTTTTTTATAGTATTTTTTATATATTTTTATTAAGTTTGCAAAATACAAAACATGCATTAACACAAACGAACCCCCTCATTATAGCAACGAACTGCACATGTTACAACCCTCCTCAGCTACAACATTTATCCCGGTCAACAAAAAAAAGGAAATCTCCAAGTGTTTCTCACATTATCCATCAATGTCAAGGGACACATCTCCGGCCCATCCCACCAGGCTTCCAGTCGACAAAGTCCGCATATTCAGTCCAGGAGGTTTGTCATCAGACAACAAATTCAATATATCATCGACAGAGGGGTGAGGCAACAAAAAGAACAACCAGAAAGGCAGGCAGGACGCACAACCAGACAATACCAGCAGATCTCAACAGTACACAATCTTAACCCAGTCAGGGGGGATAGGAAACATCCAGCGTGGGCAACTCATCATTCCACCTGCACATTTTGGGACGTCAGATACTCACTCAGCGGAGCCCAGATATCCCTTGGCCGGGAGCCTTCAGGCATAAGCTCCCAGAAGACCGTCAGCTGATCGTGACAGAAGGCAGCATCCCGCAGCTATTCGGATCTACGTGGTGCCCGACCTCTGCCCCAGCACACAGCAACTCTACGCTTGGCCAGTAGCAAAAGTAAGCCCACCAGCCACCTAGGTGGTCCTTTGATCTCATCCACGCACCCAAGCAGCGCAACTCTAGGAGATGGGCATCTCAGAGCCAGTAACCTCAGTAATTGTTTGCAAGACCTCCACCCAAAAAGCGTGAACTTCCGCACACTCCCATGCCAGGTGCAGAAAACCCGCATCCGGTACATGGCAGCGCTCAGAGCATGCATCCGCGCGCAAACCCATGGAGTGGAGCCCGCTGGGTGTATAGTATAGACGATGCAAAAACTTAAAGTGCAGCAGCCGCAACCTATAATTCGGGGACAGCACTCTCATATGGGCACAACAGCCTCGCCACATTGCCTCTGTCATAGGTTTCCCCACGTCTCTCTCCCACGTGACCCTAGAGGAATCTCCAGAGCCGCCTCTCTGCTCCTGCATGCAGTTGTACAGTTTGGTAACCAGCCTACTCAGCGAGCGCGCAGCACAACACCTCCAGTGCACGGAACTCCGTGAGTGCCCCCGACGAGCCAAGAAATCGGTCCCGCAACAAAGCACAAACTCTAAGAGCATACATGCGCTGCAGCGCCGTCCCACCACTGCCATCTAGCACCTCCGAAAGGCCAATCAGACGACCGTCCACAAGCCAGTCCCCCAGCCCGTCAAGCCCGCATCTCGAAGAAAACCACACACCCCGCCGTCTCGGAACATCTGAGCGTCAGCGACCGCCATAACGGGCAACGAGGGAGCAAACGGCGCACTAACCCCAGAACGCTGCATCAACATCCCCCACGCTCTCGCTGTACATGCCACCGTATCAATTCCCTTAGATCGAGACCGAGCCCGGCCCCGAAGCACACGCAGCAATCCATCCGACCACACAGCATCGCTCTCAGGCGCCAGATGCGGCAAATATCGAATCGGATTCAACCAATAGTACGCAAAGTGCGCTTGCGCACAGTTGTAGTATAACTCCAGATCTGGAGCAGCAAGCCCACCTAACTCAAACGGTAGCGTCAGCCTTTCCCAGGAGATGCGAGACCAACGTCCCGCCCATACCAAGCGAATCAGCGCAGAGCGCAGGCGTCGCAGGAAACCCCGCGTGAGCGGAAGGGGGAGGTTAACGAAAAGATACAGAAATTTAGGAAGAACCACCATCTTCGCAATGGCGATACGCCCAATTAACGATAATGGTAGGGCGCGCCAAGTCTCAACCTTCTCCTCAAGCCACGACATTGCAGCGCCGTAATTGGCCAGCCAAAGTGTATCAACATCACAGCTCAGCTGAACTCCCAAATATCACACCGGCCCCTCCGCCCAGGCCATGGGGTATCATGTAACTTCGTCACACTCGGGGTCAAAGGCAAGACCACTGACTTCAACCAGTTGATCGTGATGCCAGAAAAGATGCCAAAGCGCACAATTTCTTCCAATAAGATGTCCAAATTTCGATCGGGATTCCGAACGTATAGCGTAATGTCATCAGCATACAGAGATACCAAGATAGGTCTCTGTCGGAACTGCAAGCCTCTATCATTATACTTCTGTCGCAGCCCCACCGCTAGAGGCTCCATCGCCGCCAGGAGGAGGACCGGGGACAGCGGGCATCCCTGACGCGTACCACAAGCAACAGGGAATGGGGCCGACACACACCCGTTGAGACACAACCGAGCAGTAGGCAGAATATACAATAATCTAATCCACTGCACAAACCGCGCGCTGAGACCTACCCGGGCCAGAAGTGCAAACATATACTCCCATGCCAGAGAGTCAAAGGTTTTGGCGGCATCAAGAAATACCGCCGCCGCTCTATCCTCCGCCCCCAACGAGCCCGCCACCACAAAAAATGTGCGCAAGTTGTGACATATGGACCTCCCGGGGACGAATCCCGACTGATCTGGGAGCACCAGTTTGGGGAGAAGTGGTTGCAAACGCGCTGCAATAATTTTTGCCAGAATTTTGTTATCAATGTTGATCATAGAGAGTGGGCGGTACGAGTCACATCGAGCCGGATCCTTCCCAGGTTTAAGAATCGTTACCATCAAAGCCTCCCGGAGCGAGGCCGGAAGTGACCCAGTCTCCAGTGACTCCGCGTACACCTCCAGAAGGCACGGGGCGAGAATATCCACATATTCCTTATAAAACGCTGGGGTCAGGCCATCAACGCCAGGGGACTTATCGCCAGGCAGGCCGCGAATCACCGCCGCCACCTGATCCACAGAGAACGGTACATCCAGGTACGACCTGTGTGCCTTATCAAACCACACCAGTGCAATATCCGCAAAATACGTCTGCACAGCTGCCGCATTCAGGCCCTCCGGGACAGCATAGAGCTGAGCAAAATATTCTGTAAAAACTTGCATTACACCATTCGTTCCAGTCACCTTCTCTCCCTCAGCACCAACAACCTCAGTGACATAGTTACTGGCCCAGGGCCTGCGCAACATATCAGCGAGCGTGCGCCCAGCTCTCTCTCCCTCCCCATAGTGGTGAGCCCGCGCATGCCTCCCAGTAAAACAAATGTCTCTTAGGGAGGCCTCCTCGTATAAGGACACCTCACGTCGGATCACCGCAAGCACCTCACCAGACCAACCCTCAGCCAGACGCCGTTCCAACTCCACAAGCCTCCCCTCGATAGCAGCCATCTCCCGCCTCAAGGCCTTCAATGTACCATGTTGTTTCGAGAGACATATTCCCCGAATAACTACCTTAAATGCCTCCCATAATGTACCGGCCACCTCACAGATCCCCGATTCTCAGCAAAAAACAGCATAATAGCCTCGCGCACCTCCGCCCGAAAGGCCTCATCATGGAGCGCCCCGCAGAGCAACCGCCACATGAATTACTGGTTCAGCCCGCCGGGTATCTCCAACTCCAATCTGACCGCGAGTGATCCGATAGAGTGTGAGGGAGATGATCTACCGATCTCGTCCAGTTATCCACGTCCCTAGTGCCCAGCCAGCGATCAATACGGGACCAACTGCTGTGGACATAGTTCACACACGTACCCTCTCTCGCATCTCCATGCTTCTGCCGCCATAAGTCTACTAACGCACCACTCTGCATCACCGCCGCCAGCGACTTTGCTGCCGTAACATGCTGCACTCTAGCCACACTCTCGCGATCCATCCTAGCATCCAGAATCACGTTAAAATCACCGCCCCAAATCACTGCACCAGCACCCAACGATTCCACCAAGCGCCACAGCTCCAGAAAAAACTCTGAGTCATCTACATTCGGCCCGTAGACCGCGACAAGGTGGCAGGCTCTATCTGACAGCGTACCGCTCAGTAGGACATATCTGCCATTTGGGTCGACAATTACTTCCCGAGTACGACACTGCAGCCCCTTACGTATCAATATTGCCACTCCACGAGCATAGCTAGAGTACGTGGAGCAGTGAGTCTCGCCTACCCACCCAGCTCTCAGTCTACCCAGCGCAGTCGCCACCAAATGGGTCTCCTGCAGCATTCAGATATCAATTTCATGCCTTTTAACATATGCAGCCACCAACCTCGCCTTCCGCCTGTCATTGAGCCCACGCACATTCCACGTCAAGCACCGAACCACAGTCACACCATCTGCCCCCATCCCTCCCCCACATACAAACGTCGCTTCCCCAGAGAGCGCATCACCACCTGCCAAAGACTTAAGAAGAAAACAGCCAGAACGGCATATAAAACAGTCACCCCGTGACCCAACAAATCCCGTCCCCCCCCCACCCACTCAGGCCCCCCAATCAGACCATTTCAGAGACCCTCCCGCTCAACCCCGAAACCCACCCCCTGAGATCAAAGCCAAAACTATCAGGACTCATCCTAGGGGCGATAGCCGGCCCAACAGCTCTCCACCCAGTATACACTAGGGAAGAGGGGCACATGGGCCAAACAGCAAAACTGGACTCCAGGCTGTCCCGTGCACGGAGGCGGACCCGCGCACCCCAGCAGTCCCAACCAGTACCATCAGCCCAGCAGAAAGCCGACTAGTCATTGTCACTCAAGGCGGCACTCTCCGCTCCTGACCCCCCGGGCTCCACAGCTCCCGGCCATCTAGGCAATCGCCGGGCAAACCTAGCCGCCTGCTTTGGGTCCGTGAAGTACAGTATTTTCCCCTCATGCCGCACCCTCAACTTGGCAGGATACAGCAGAGCGAACCTGACTTCAGCCTGGTTCAACAACCGTTTAGTCGGCAAAAAAGCACGTCTCAGTGCCTGCACACCCGGGGTATAATCAGGGAAGAAACTGAGTTCTGAGTTTTTGTATACCAGCGACTTCCTCTCTCTCGCCAGACGAAGAACAGTATCTCAATCCCGGGAATTCAAGAGGCGCACTATAATTGGGCGCAGAGGAGTTCCCGGCGGGGGCCGAGGCCCCGAAGATCTGTGCGCCCTCTTCATCCCAGGATCCGAGAGAGCTCGCCCGAGAACAGATCCGACAGCATGCTCTCCACAAAGTCCTCCATGCGCCCATATCAGTAGCCTCCGGTAGCCCCACGATACGAATATTATTGCGGCGCGACCTCGCCTCCAAGTCCTCATTTTTATTCCGTATCACCTCCAAAATGCGCTCCATTTGTGCAATCTGTTCTTCATCCGCCTGACGTGCGTCTTCCATTTCCGACGTACACAACTCCAGAACCTCAAATCTGGAATCGTGATCATCTACCCGGGCTTTGATGCGGTCAAGTTGTTCGGTCACATGGTCCAGTTTCGCATCAATTACAGCCAGGCTATTCTTAAGCTCTAAAAACATGGACCGCACAGACACCTCCGGGCTCCCTTCTCTGACCTCAACATCACAGGGCTGAGAGGCAGGAGCCGCGCTCCTCTTTTTCCCACCCTCAAAGGTGAGCTTTGCTTGACGCTGATCAGCCTTGCCCATGATTCCAGCTCAGCTCGTATCTGACTCCTGCCCGCGCAAGAGAGGTAAGTAATATCCAAATCTGGGGACGTCCGCAATCAGGCAGCCCTTTTTACAGCCACCTAGATCTCACCTCAGGTCCACCAGCCAGCGCCCAGAATGACAGGCCCGTGCAAGGACACTCCACACAGCAGGCCAGTCCGTGCCAGCACCACCTTGAACCTCCGCCAGCACCAACTCCAGCTCAATAAGTCGACGGTGTACAGGACTGTGTCCGGGCCCCAGCCAGAACCAGCACCCCAGCGAGGGGAACCCCCTCCAACTCCAGACCTTCAGAAGATCACCTCAGATCCAGCCGCCGCCACCAGGGCCAGTTCACCACCTCCTACTCTCCAGCGACCGTCCACAACGTCCAGCCAGGCCCTCTCAGGCAGCTCAAAACATGCCTGCTGATCTAGATCTGCCGAGCTATGCAAGAGCGCCGCTCTCAGAAGGCGCTCTTCAGCAGCACTCTGCAACACCTCCAGCCGTCCACTCGCCAGCAGCCGGCCCCGCGTCCCACAGGCCTCCACCAGTCCACCGAACCAGTCCCACCTCCTCTCAGAGGCGGTCCACTGTCAGCTCCAGCTCAGCTCCTCTTGCGCCCGCCTGCACCACCAGGCCGCCCGAGAATAGGCGTCACCAACAGCACCAGCGCCGCAGGATCCGCAGGGCCACGGGGTCTACGAGGGCCGCAAAGTCCACGGGGGCCGCGGACCGATCCAGCCGCCGATCAGGCCTCCAAAACCTTTCTCGCTCCCGGCACAGCGCGTTCGCCGGGAGTGGCTCGCCGCAGGCTCCCCGCCCTCCGAAGCGCGTGCGCAGGCAGCGGCCCGCAGCCAGGCCTACCCGCGCGAGTCTGGACCACAGCACCGGCCCCCGCCACGTCCAAAATGACGGCGGGACTCACCCGGGGTATCACCCAAGTCCGCTCCAGCCAGCACCACCTGCAGGAGAAATAAATAGGATAATCGGCCCGCGGCCCGGCAGAGCCTCACTTAGTGCCGGCCATCTTGCCCGGCAGCCAGGCCACGCCCCCGGCCCTACCCCATCTTGACAGCCGCTGCAGGGACCTTGGTACTGTCCACTCTGTGTTTGTGCGAGGCCTTGCTGGGTGGGTGGTGTGACTGTCCCCTGCTTGAAGCCGGTCCCTTTTTCAGCTTTGCAGGTGGTGGAATAGAGTGGTCCTTCCTTTCTATCGGTGCCACACTGGCAGCTCTGACGGGTGCCCCCTTTGACCATACTGGAGTAGCAGGGACCACAGCGGATGCAGATTTGGTGGCTGAGGTGCTGGGCTGGGATCTAGACATCCTGGCCCTAGGAGAAAGACCGGGGGAGGTGTAGGGAAGAGCTCCAGGTTAGCTAGGTACATTTTTGGGGACACACTGGGACGGGAAGATGGAGGGGGTTTGGGAGTGGAGGAAGAGGTAGTGGTTGTAGGAGGTGTACGTCTGCTGAGTTTGGGTGAAGGTGCATGGGTTGGAGGCTGTTGAGTGGGTGTGTGCCTGCGTTTGTGTATTTTGGGAGGAGGGCTCACAGACACACTGGGAGAGGACACAGGGGACGTGTGAATGGTAGTGGGGGTTGTGATTGCACGTGAGCGGTGTGTAGTGATGGGCGTCCTGGTGATGGAGGTAGTGGCTGAGGATGTAGTGCATGCAGGTGTGAGTAGAGACAAGACTGGGAGGGAGGTGGAGGACGTGGAGGAGCGGCACACAGTGGAGGCAGTGGATGTTGGTGTGTCTGCATGGGTATGGTGCTTGTGTGAGTGCCGGTGGGATGTATGTTTTCCTGAGCCACTTTTGTGTGTTGATGTGTGTGCATGCTGGTCTGATGGTGTGCTTGTGATAGGCTGAGGTAGAGGGGATTGGGTCTGGGTAGTGGAAGTTGGAGGGGGAGGCTTGACACAGGGACAATGGCTGCCATCAGTGCTGAGGCCAGAACCTGAAATGCTCTCTGTTGGGCTGCCACACCAGAATGAATGCCCACGAGGTATGCATTTGTTTGCTGCAAAAGCCTCTCAACACCCTGGATGGCATTCAGAATGGTTGACTGCCAAACGCTGAGGGATCTCAGGAGGTCAATAGCATCCTCACTGAGGGCAGCAGGGCTGACTGGGGCAGGCCCTGAGCTGCCTGGGGCGAAGGAGATGCCCACCCATGAGGTGGGCGGGCACAGGAAACACGCTGAGGGGCTTCTGGGAGGGCGGTGCTGGTAGGGGGAGTGGTGGATGTACCTGTTGTTGCGGTGGGCACAGAGGTGCCCGCCACCGCAAGGGAGCTCCCATCAGAGGAGGAGTCGCTGCCGCTGGTGTCCCCTCCTGTCCCCATTCTGGAGCTCCCCTCACGCTCCATCCCACTGGTGCCTTCACCGTCCGTGGATTCAATCTCCTGGGCCATGTGGGATGCAGCTCCCTCTGTCTCCGGTGCCTCTGCTCCTCTGCCGGATGATGCTAATGCACACAAGGACAGGGTGACAAAACAAGAAGAGGGGGAAAGACAGAGGAGAAACATGGTCAATGCCAGCAACACCATTACCATTGGTAGACACAACACACAGGGAGCAGCCCTATGCACTAGGCCATGCACTAGCAGTTAGTAGGAAAATCACCTGCCCATGGGGGACTATGCCTAACACCATTTGCTGCACACATGGAACCCACAGGAGCCTGACTAGTTGTAGATGTCCACTACCACTATTGGGGTTGGAGTGCCACAGAGCCTGCCTAACAAGGGACCTACTATACCAAGTTCGCCCTGACCTAGGGGAACCCACAGCCCACATCCCACACCCAGACACCTCGTAAAGTGCACAGAGTCAGCTGAATGAGACTGTACTCACCCCCTTGTGGCTGCTGTGATGCCCTAAAGCACCCATCCAACTCCGGATATGCCACCGCCAGGATCCGGAACAGCAGGAGGGTCATGGTGCGACGGGCACCCCTTCCACGTTGGAAGGCCATCCCTAGCTGGGCCTCCGCCATCTTCTTGCTCCAGCGGCGCAGGTCCTCCCATCTCTTGCAGCAGTGGGTGCTCCGTCTATGATAGACCCCCAGGGTCCACACTTCCTTGGCGATGTCACGCCAAATACCCTTCTTCTGGTGGGCGCTGACCTAGAGGAAAGGAAATTACTCACCCGTCCGGACCGTCATACTCATTGCCCACCAGTTCCCACCCATGCCCTGATGCACATACAATCACCATCCTCACATGCAGGCCTCAGCCCCCCTCCCCACATGTATCTTCCATCCACACCACTCCATACATTCATGGCCCACGCATCGTTCCCACAGTGTACTCATCTGTTTGTCTGGAGGATCATAGAGTAGTGTGTACTGGGGGAGGACCCCATCCACCAGTTTGTCCAACTCCTCCGCGGTGAAGGCAGGGGCCCTTTCCTCAGACACAAGAGCTATTGTCGCTTCCAGACTGAGGTCACAGCAGCACTTGCAGTGTAGATCCTCTCCTGTTGAAGGTCAGGTATCAAGTGAGTGAACAGATAGAAAATGGCGGTCACGTCCACGGCGGTGCGTACCGTCACCGCCGGCGTACCTCGTCATTGGCTCCTGGAACCCATAGGGCCCAATAATAACCAATGCTAAATTGCGCGGCGGTCTTCGACCGCCTACCGCCACGCTGCACAACGCCAGCGCCGTTACCTCATTTCCCCTTGTCCCTCCTTACAGGTCAGGCAGCCGCCATTTCAGGGGGCACATGGCATGGCACCTAACTGCGTCACAGCACATTTTGGCAGAAATACGGACAAAGTACGCCACACACGGATTTACTCACATTACAGCAAAAACACTTGCGCAACCTATGTGATACATGACCCTCTGCTCACCATTCTCCTCCATAGGGCACATCCGCTGGGGCAGATGATGAGATGGCCTCATCCTCCAGTGTACAGACTCCTGGTGGACCTGTTGACAATGGAAGACAGACACTTCATTATCACCTACAGACTTGATCGTGCCACAATCCATGAATCGGGTAACCAATTGGAGCCAGACCTGATGTCAGCTATCCGCCTTTCCACAGTAATACCTCCTCTAGTGCAGGTCCTATCAGTGCTCCATTTCCTGGCAAGTGGCTCCTTTCAAACTACAGTGGCCATGGCATCAGGGATGTCTCAGCCAATGTTTTCTAATGTGTTGACCAGAGTGTTGTCAGCCCTGCTGAAACACATGAGCAGCTACATCGTATTCCCACAGGTGGAGATTTGCCCACAGTGAAAGCTGACTTCTATGCCCTGGGACATATCCCCAACATAATTGGTGCCATTGATGGTACACATGTGGCATTTGTCCCCCCACACAGAAATGAACAGGTGTACAGAAGTCGAAAAAGCTACCAATCTATGAATGTGCAGATGGTGTGTTTGGCAGACCAGTACATCTCCCATGTGAATGCCAAGTATCAAGGCTCTGTGCATAATGCTTACATTTTGAGGAATAGCAGCATCCCATATGTGATCGGCCAACTCCAGAGGCACCGGGTGTGGCTAATAGGTGAGCCCAAGGTCCCCACACAGTATGAATAGGTGTCTGGGTATGAGGTAGTCACTAAGGGTTAGTGTGTGTCTAACAGATTTCCCTCGACAGTTGCAGGTAACTCTGGTTACCCCAGCCTCTCATGGCTACTGACCACCGTGAGGAATGCCAGGACAAGGGCAGAGGAACGCTACAATGAGACACATGGGCGAACTAGGCGTATTAGTGAGCGGACTTTCAGACTCCTGAAGGCCAGATTCTGGTGCCTCCATCTAGCAGGTGGCTCTCTATACTCCTCACCGAAGAAGGAGTGCCAGATAATCGTGGCATGCTGCATGTTGCACACCCTGGCATTGCAACGCCAGGTGCCTTTTCTGCAGGAGGATGGGCCTGATGATGGTATCGTGGCAGCTGTGGAGCCTGTGGAAAGTGAGGAAGAGGAGGCAGAGGAAGAAGATATTGACAACCGAAACAACATCATCATGCAGTACTTCCAGTGAGACACAGGTAAGAGACTGGCACTGCTCATCTCATATCTGACTACTGTAGGACATTGTATAAGTCAGCCTCTTAATCTCTGTGTATGAACACTGACAGTTCACTTTGGCTTTCCATTTCACAGATCTGGGTACCTCATTCTTCCTTCTGCTATATTTACTGCTGACCAACAACTGTCATACATTGGTATGTGCAAATGAACATTTACATTGATATTTGTGGAAGAAGTTGTAATTAGACATTTGTGAAAGCACAGACTGACTCCAGATTGGTTTGTGATTCAAGGGTGTTTATTTATGGGCTAATGTGTATAGGGGTATGTGGAAGGGGCTGGGGTGATGGTGGAGGAAGGTCCATAGTAGAGTCCATTCTCTCAGTATCACAGATGCATTGTCCAATGGGGCATAGGAAGCGGAGCAATGTCAGTTAAAGGTGGACAGGGTGACGGAGTGGGACACAAGGGTGACAATCAGGAGAGTCTTATTTCCTGGTGGGGGTCTTGGCAATGTTCTCTGTCTGATGCTTGGATCGCAGGGTCCGTTTGTGGGGTGGTTCTCCTTCTGCAGGGGGTGGGGTGCTGGTGGCCTGCTGGTCCTAAGCTGGGACCTCCTGTCCACTAGCGCCGGCGGACGTGGAAGGCTGTTCATCATTCGGGCTGGTGTCAGGGGCCCAGTGGTATGCCACTGTCTCCCTCATGGTGTTGGCCATGTCTGCCATCACGCCTGCAATGGTGACCAGGGGGGTGTTAATGGACTTCAAGTCCTCCCTGATCCCCAGGTACTATCCCTTCTGCAGCCGCTGGGTCTCCTAAAACTTGGCCAGTACCGTGCCCATGGTCTCCTGGTAATGGTGGTATGCTTCCATGATGTTTGATAGTGTCTCGTGGAGGGTCGGTTCCTTGGGCCTGTCCTCCCCCTGTCGCAGAGCAGCCCTCTTAGCTTCCCTGTCATCCTGTGCCTCTGTCCCCTGAGCCGTGTGCCCACTGACCCCATGTCCCTGATTGTCTTGGGTTAGTGGGTTTGCCTGGGGTCCCTGTAGTGGTGGACACACTGCTGATTGACGTGTCCTAGGGACAGTGGCATGGGCCCGCTGGGTGGGTGCTGTGGTGTTGTTTCCTGAGAGGGGAGGTTCTGTGGTGGGTTGGGACTATGGCAGGGGAACCGACTGTCCAGTGGTCCCTGATGGGTCGGGCTTGTTATCTTGATCCAGGCATGCAGAGCTACTGTCGTCACTGTGGGCCTCTTCTTTGGGGGGACTGGATTTGGCTGGCACCTCCTGTCCAGTGACATTGTGTAGGGGTCCTGTTGGGGTGTAAATGCATTGTTATTGTATCTGTGTGGCCATCTTGTGCAATGGGTGTGTTTCCCTCTACTACTGTACTTGCAATATCTCCTTGGCCCTTGTGTGAGTGGTGATTGTGTGCCCTGGGTGAGTCTCTCCCTTGGACATGCTTTGGTGATGGGTGTCCATGCAGGTTTGTGATGGGTGTCCATGCATTGTTGTTGCATGCAGGGCTTGGTATTGGGATGGGTGGGTTGTGATAGTGGGGTATATGTGAGGTGGTGGAGTGATGGGTGTGAGGGTAGGGGTAGGTGTTTGTGGTGCCATGCAGGTAGGGTGGGGGATATAGTAGTAAAGATTTGCCTTACCAGAGTCCAGTCCTCCTGCTACTCCTGCGAGGCCCTCAGGATGCATGATCGCCAAGACTTGCTCCTCCCATGTTAGTTGTGGGGGAAGAGGTGGGGGTCCACCGCCAGTCCTCTGTACGGCTACCTCGTGTCTGGATACCACGGAACGTACCTTCCTCCGTAGGTCATTCCACCCCTTCCTGATGTCATCCCGTGTTCTTGGATGCTATCTCACTGCGTTGACACTGTAGACAATTCTCCGCCATAGCTCCATCTTCCTAGCAATGGATGTCTGCTGCACCTGTGATCCGAATAGCTGTGGCTCTACCCGGATGATTTCCTCCACCATTACCCTGAGAACCTCCTCAGAAAACCTGGTGTGTCTTTGAGGTGCCATGATGTGGTGTGAGTGATGTGTGAGGTGATGTGTGGGGTGATGTTTTGGGGTGTGTGGTGTTTTGTGCGTGGATGGTGTATGAGTGATGGTGTTGTGTGCCTCTGGATGCTGGTGTGGTCTTTGCTTTTCTGTCTCTCTGCTTCTTCCAAAAAATTTGTTGTAAGGGGTTGTGGGTAATGTGGGTGTGTGTTTTATATTGGATTGGGTGTGTGGGTGTGGTGTGTATGTGTATCAGGTGTGTGTATTTTGAATTGTCCAATGTGGTTGTGTTTTGTAAGTGTGTGTGTATTTTGAGTGCGGTGGTGTGTTACGTCAATGGTTTACCACGGTTGAATGACCGCCTCGTTGATTCGTGGGTCGTGATAGTGTGGGTGTATTCCTGTTGGCGTATCACTGACCTTTGGTGTGGCAGACTTTTGTGGGTGTCTGTATTGTGGAGGATTTCTAAGTGTGGATCATAATACTCGTAGCGGATTTCCACCACGGACACGGTATGTTAGCGGCCGTCGACACGGCGGTCAGCGGCATTTACTGCCAGGGTTGTAATGAGGGCCTAAGTGTGTGTAGCAACCCTAAGGTAGATGACCCATTGGTCACTACCAGATACTCCCCTAAACGCCCACTAAATACAATATTTAGTGCCCACCCCTAGACCAAGAATTCAGATTCCAAGAACAAAAGAAGACCAGCAACAACGAAGACCCAAGGCTCGAGAACTGAAGTCCTTGTGCATCAAGAAAAGGTGCCAAACCCTGCCTGCTGCACCCAGGACTTGACAATTGCTAATGAGAGGTTACTTGGACATTGGACAGACTCTACAAACCCCCAGAGGACTCCACACTCCAAAAATCATCAAAGAGCTCCCTCCAAAGTGAAGGCATCACTCTCCTGCAACCAAAGACCAAAGACCCAGTGAAGGCCACTTCAATGACCGGCTGCTGACCAAGGAAACAGACACCGCAGCTAGACAAAACTCCACCCAACGTACCATAAAGAAAAACCCTGGAAGTGTGCAAAGTTTGGTGGCACTGTTCCCTCCAGCGGCTGAAATGCACCATTGCCTTTGGTAGTGGTCACCTAACGAAGGACAGCCAGAAGGACAGTCCATTCTGGACTGTAAAATGATCAGGAAGAAACCCCAGTTAAGGGGAGGTGGGCTGCGTTGTTCTGGTTCGGCTGTGTGGTGATTTTCTCGTCGCAAGGCAGGCTGTGCGTCGTTTCTGGCAGGCTGTGTGTTAATTTTCGGCATACAATAAGTTTCCTTGAAGAGGTGGTCTTTTTGGCCCTGAGACTTCAGAAAACAGGAGGCAAGCTCAATCCAAGCCCTTGGAGAGCACTTCTTTGCAAAGTCAGAGGCCAGCAAGGCAGCAGGGCAACAGCAAGGCAGCAGTCCTTCACAGCAAAGCAGTCCAGGTGAGTCTTGACAGGTTGCAGGTTCAGGTCCAGAAGTGTCTGATTTGGTGGGGTCAGGGACCCAGTTTATATACTCAAAAATACCTTTGAAGTGGAGGAGACTTCGAAGAGCGGTTTTGAAGTGCACAGGGTCCCCTTTCAGTAGAGGTCTGTCTTGCAGGGTCCCAGTAGGGGGTTTGGCAGTCCATTGTGTGAGGGCAGGCCAATAGCCTTTGAACTGTAAGTATCAGGCCCTCCACCCTCTCAACCAAGAAAGACCCATTCAGCATCCAGACGAGTGCAGATGTGACTGAGTATTCTGTGTTTGTGGTTGTCTGGGTGAAATGCACAAGAAAGCTGTCAACCAGCCCAGCCCAAACATGGATTAGAGACAGGCTGCAAGGCACAGATGGATTTTAAGTGCAAAGAAATGCTCACTTTCTAAAAGTGGCATTTCTAAAATACCAATATAAAATCCAACTTCACCAATAAGCAGGATTTTGTATTACCATTCTGGCTATACTCAATATGATCTGGTTACCCATTTCTGATCATGATCTAAAACTCTAACAGTATATGAGAGTAACCCTAATACTATTCTATAAAAGGAGCAGGCCTCACAGTAGTGGAAAACCAATTTAGGGGTTTTCCACTACCAGGACATATAAACCACACATGTACATGTCCTGCCTTTTATCTACATAGCACCCTGCCCTATGGGTTACCTAGGGCCTACTTTAGGGGTGACATATGTAGAAAAAGGGGAGTTTAAGGCTTGACAAGTACTTTTAAATTCCAAGTCGAAGTGGCAGTGAAACTGCACCCACAGTCCTTGCAATGGCAGGCCTGAGACATGGTTAAGGGGCTACTTATGTGGGTGGCGCAACCAGTGTTGCAGGGCCACTAGTAGCATTCAATCTACAGGCCCTGGGCACATGTACTGCATTTTAATAGGAACTTATAAGTAGATCAAATATGCCAATTGGGTATGAACCAATGTTACCATGTTTAAGGGAGAGAGCATATGCACTTTAGCACTGGTTAGCAGTGGTAAAGTGCGCAGATCCCTAAAACCAGCAAAAATAGTGTCAGAGAAGTGGAGGGAGGCAGGCAAAAAGTTGGGGGTTGACCGCCCTATGGCTGTCAGGTCTAACACATTATTACTATGATTTTCTATATGCTCAAAAGAGGAAACAAGATTTACCAAATCAACTATCTTAAATTGTCTGACCTTGGATCATGTTTCCCAAATTCCTTGGCTCTCATACATGAACACATTTTTTAGTACCTTATTTAATGTGTCTGTCTTGACAGACCCACTTAAAGTTGTATCTCTTGATAAAAGTTCAATTATGGTGACTATTTTAAACATAGATATGAATGCAGTGTATGTGAGGATCTAAAGTAACCCACTATTGCATTTTATATGTCATTTAGGGCCTCATTCTGACTTTGGCGGGCGGCGGAGGCCGCCCGCCAAAGTACCGCCGTCAGAATACTGCTGCGCGGTCAAAAGACCGCCGCGGTAATTCTGAGTTTCCCGCTGGGCTGGCGGGCGACCGCCAGAAGGCCGCCCGCCAGCCCAGCGGGAAACCCCCTTCCACGAGGATGCCGGCTCCGAATGGAGCCGGCGGAGTGGAAAGGGTGCGATGGGTGCAGTTGCACCCGTCGCGATTTTCAGTGTCTGCTATGCAGACACTGAAAATCTTGGTGGGGCCCTGTTAGGGGGCCCCTGCAGTGCCCATGCCCTTGGCATGGGCACTGCAGGGGCCTCCAGGGGCCCCACGACACCCGTTACCACCAACCAGGTTCTGGCGGTCAAAACCGCCAGAACCAGGCTGGCGGTAAGGGGGTCGGAATTCCCATGGCGGCGCTGCCTGCAGCGCCGCCATGGAGGATTCCTCAGGCCAGGGGAAAACCGGCGGGAAACCGCCGGTTTCCCTTTTCTGACCGCGGCTTTACCGCCGCGGTCAGAATAGGCCTGGATGCACCGCCAGCCTGTTGGCGGTGCATCCGCGGTCCCCGGCCCTGGCGGTCCATGACCGCCAGGGTCGTAATGACCCCCTTAATCTCCACAAGAACTGCCAATATTATTTATCATGTGTAAATAACATTCAGCATAATCATATCAAGATTCTCCCACTGGACATGACACCTTGCCCCTGTGACTGTTTGTTTAAACAAAGCACTCAGCACTTTATATTGTTCTGAGACTTTTACAAGGATATTAGGAGTTACTACCTCAAACCAATTTTCCTCGCACAGAACATTCAGGAGTAGGACTGTCTTTTTAGTACTTTTTTATCTCTGCGTTTTAATGTTGTATATTTATTGCATGCACTTGTATGGCTGTTCCGAAACCTGCTTAATAAAGTTTATTGAATTGAATTGAACACTGAGCGCTCAGTAGAGCCAGTGCAATCCGCTGGCTGCTCCCTCCTTCGTCTGCCAGGCCACTAATAACATATCTAAGTCCCAACAGAGTAGCACCAGTGCTCTCACTCAATCCTCCTTCTTCCACTGCTCTGCTCACATCATACTCGAGTGCCCACAGGAGATGTCACAGTGGACCCACTGGTCCCCCCATACCCCTTTATCCACTATGCTGCTCACACTGTACTCCAACACCTGGCAGAGCCTTTGTAGTGCTCCCACTCCACTCCACCTTTATTGACTGGGCCTTAACATTGCCCAGGTCTGAGCTAACTGACTCTAGTATGTGCATGCTGTGGATATTATTGTATGCTCTCACCACTTGTATGTGGTGGTGTCAGAACACTTGCCCTAATGCCTCCCGTACTGTTTGTTGCTTTGAAATTCTTTTTGCCTATATAATGCTTGGTGGAGCACCGTCCTCTATTTCAGTCCAGATGGAAGACTTTTTCTCTTTCTTCCTGAAACTTCCTCTTGAGGAGCTATGCTATGAACCGCACATCCAGATTGCTGTCTCTGTCAAAATGTCTTGTTGATGTTGTGAGAAAATTTGAATATACAAGTTCCAAAGGTACTAGCTAAGGGAGAAAACGAAAACTGTCATTCTGTGTTGCCAAATTCATGGGTCAGTTCTGTGACACAGATCTTAGTCAGATGTATTAATCATTCCATAGATTCCTCCAAGCAGCTTCTGGAGACATTCTGGCCCTGATTACGAGTTTGGCAGTCTGAGGACAGCCACAGTGGCGGTGGCACTGCCGCGCTCCAGAGCACAAGATCATCATCTTATGACCATGGAGGTGTTCCCAACGGAACACAGCCAATACACCACCAGTACCGCCTGTGCGGATGGACCGCCACAGATGGCGGCAGGCATCTCCAGTCTGGTGGGAACCATGCTATCGCCGAGCATATTATGTAGGTTGCACACCGCCAGGATTTCCGGGGCAGTTAGACCACCACCAAAACCCTGCCGGAAACAAACAGTATAAAAGGAGACACTCACTTTCTGGAACACAGACACGTCCGGAGCCGCCATGGAATCTGAACTTGAAGTCTTCCCACTGCTCCTGATCGTGATACGACTCCAGAATCAGCGACGAAGGCAACAACTGTAAGTACACCCACCTAGCACACACTGGAGGGACAGCCACACACACACACACACAAACAAACACCTGTCCCAACACATACACACACACACACACACCAACATACACACAACACACACTCACACACAAAATACACACACACCACAACCAACATAGAGGTGCCATACACACTCCACACTGCACACACACATCACCACCACTGTCTAACACAATAATACACAACACCACCAAGTCACACAAGGATATCACGACCACAACCACACAAACGCATTGGCAAGGAAAAACACTGCACACATCCACATGACAACACATACTGACAGCAACACGTAACAATGGAACACAACCAATTAATACCAAAACACTGCCATACAACGTGTCAGATGTCACACCAAGTCCACACAACACACAACGCACATGATATATCCATCCCCACACACACGGATGCACACACAACAACCACACAATGCCACACAACACCATCAAAACACATCACATCAAGTATAATGCACAAGTTAGCTACAAAACTCATGCTGTAACACAATCACATCACATACACATAACACACACAAACCAAATTGCACAAATACAACACATCCATGTAGAAGGATAGGCAACACAAGTATGTCACCATCGAAACCAAAATGCGGTTGGCCCATATGTATTAGGCAGTATGAAAACTCAGCAAAACTATATACAAAATAGGCCAACTGGCCAGTCCAAATTGTCCAAGTGCCCTTGGCATATATGGCACTTGTCCCTGCCTCAACTTGTGTCCTGACTGCAAAGTGGCCTCCTCATGGAAGGGGCATCAAGGGGGCAGGCAGGCACCTCAGAGGTGAGGTGGGATGGTGGAGGTGGGGGTCCTTGGGCTTGGTTTTTGGTTTTGGTGGGGTGGTGGCTTCGGTTTAGGTTTAGTCTTTGGGGGTGGCTCTTTAAATTTGGGCTGGGGGGGTTATCTTGGATTTGGGGGAGTTAATTTATTTGCATGGGGAGGGGCAGGGACAACACCAGAGGGGGCAGGGGAGGTCTTGGAGGTAGAGGGGCTGGGTTCAGGGAGCGACACAGGGTGCTTCGGGGGAACCACTGGGGGGGAGGGTAGTAGGGAAGAGGGAAACCTCATAAAGGAATCTTTTCTTAGGGACAAAAAGGCGGTCATGGGAAAAGTGTTTGGGAGTGGAGGGAGAGGGAGTGGTTGTGAGGTGTGTTCTTGTAGGTGTCTTGGGTGCAGGTGCGTGGGTGAAAGGCATGTGTGTACTGGGAATTTGTTGGGTGGGTGAATGCCAGCGTGTAGGTGATTTGGGAGGAAGGCTGATGAGGTGCAGGGAGATGCCATAGTGGATGGGTGACTGTCTGTTGGGGTGGTGCCTGTAAGTAAGGAGGATGTGCTGCATGTGGGGGTGTTGGTAGTTGTGGTGAGTACACATGTGGTGAATGGGGTATGATGCGGTCTGGAAGTGTGGTGACTGTGGGTATGATGGGACTTGTGGCTGGATCAAGGAGTGTTGGTGTTGTGCCAGCATGTGTGAGTGGTGTAGTGTCTGTGGAGGAGGGGTGGTGTGGGGAGTGTAAGGAGTGGATGTTGTTGTGTGTGCAGGTGAGTGTTGTCTGTATGCATGCCGGTGGTGGGTCTTGTGGTGCATGTGTTTGTCATTGCGAACCATGTCTGTTGAGGTGGATGAGTGGCAGTCTGACTGTGTACTCCTGATGGGTGTGGGCAGAGGGGTATGGGGTTGGGCAGAGGTAGCTGGAGGGGGAATGGAAGACAAAGGGACACTGGCTCCCGTCGGCGAAGAGGCCAGAGCCTGGAAGGATCTCTGCAGGCCGGACAGGGCACCATGAATGCCTTCCAGGTAGGCATTGCTCTGATGTACCTGAGCTACTAGTCCCTGGATGACATTCACAATGGTTGTCTGACCCACAGAGATGAAACTCAGGAGGTCAATAGCCTTCTCATTGAGGGCAGCAGGGCTAACTGCGGCAGGGGCATAGGTGCCTGCGGCAAAGGAGATGCCCACTCTCCTGGGTGGCAACTGGGTGGGGAGCTACAGGGAGGGTGGTGCTGGTAAGAGTGGTGGTGGACAAGGATGGTGCTGGGCTGGTCCCAGATGGGTCCACCACCGCCAGGGAGCGTCCACCGGAGGAGGAATCTGAAGATGATGTAGATGATCCGGTCTCCCTGTGTTACTCTCCTTGCCCTCTGTCCCACTGGTCCTCTCGGCTCCGCTGGTATCAGTCTCCTAGGTCCCATGGGCTGCTGCTTGCCCACTCGCTGGTGCACCTTCTCCTTTGCCTGATGATGCTGATGCACAAAAAGACAGAGGATGTGGGGGTGGTTGAGAGAGGGAGAGAAAGATAGGGTGCAAAAGGGTAAATACCTACCTGCCATTTACACAGATCAACATGTACATTTCTTCAATTATATTATTGCAGGCCATGCATTACAATGACACTACATTTCTGTGAATACACATTGGGTAAATCAAGATGCAATAGTCAAAAACCTGATATTGTGGAAACATTTTGTCTTAGTGAATTGGTCAAGGCTGAAACACTGCATAGCAGCATTGTAATTGACAAGGAAAAGTCATGCATGACATGTGAACATTATGATTAGACTCCAGGGACCTCCTAGGGGACTTACCATGTCTAGTACCATACCATTGTTGGAAATGCAAGTCCACAGAATGATAGCTTCCGTAATACAGTTTGCTGTGCTATTTGCCGACATAGAGTCACATGTAGCAGAATGCCATGATTGTTTCCCTGCACATTTCCTACACCCTTAAGTCAACATATGTCAGCATGGTAAACTACCATGGCCAAACTCCTGTCCCACTGAGGCTATACATGTAGTGGACCCCGGATGCCACCCCCACAATCAGTCCATGCCAGCTACTGTACACAATATAGATTGCCTCAGTCATTGTTGGAGACAGATATTGATGTGATAGCGCTTACACCTCAGGTACACTGATGCAGATGGGAGAAGCTGGTCTGACACAATGCGTAGGATGTCCACACCCTCCCAACCATTGAATATGTCAATTATATATACACTGACAGCACTGTATTGTCACTCATAATCGAATCAGAGCCTGCCAGGGTGACTGATACCCATTGTCGGTGTGCATTTACCACTGATCACATACACATCTGTCCACAAGTAAGCCACCCAATCCCAAACCAGGTCTGTCATGTGGGAGTGGGTGCCTGTACTTTCCCCCTTTTGGCTGCTGTGCTGCCCTCAAGTGCCCATCTAGATCAAGATAGGCCACCGCCAAAATGCAGTGCATTAGGGGGGTCAGTGTCCGACGGGCACCACTCCCTCGTTGGGAGACTTCCCCAGCTGGGCCTCTGCCATCTTCCGGGCCCAGCGTCTCAGGTTCTCCCACCGCTTTCTGCAGTGGGTGCTCTCCTTGCTATGGACCCCCAGGGTCCGCACTTGCTTGGCGATGGCATGCCAGATCCCCTTCTTCTGATGGGCGCTGACCTGCATGGGTGACAAAGACAGAAGGAAAAAGTCATGCACAGTGGCACCACATCAGCAGCAGTGGACTACACATATGCACATCAGATACCCACAATAACGTGTCTTCAGGTCACAATTGAGAAGGCTGGGGCCCTATCATCTGCAGGACATGGCACGAAGGCTCCCGGAGACAGTACACAGCAGCTCACGTAGTGGAGGTCTTGCTTGCACAAGTCTATCAGGAGTCAAGTGAGCTAGGCGGCAGAATATGGTGGTCACAGCCACCGCGTACATGACCACCGCCGACGGTGATCATCATTGGCCCCAGTCTCCCATTAGCAACAGTGTTATCCAATGAGGAGTTGCACAGTGGTTGCGACCGCCTACCACCATGATGACATACGCCGGCGTAATTAGGTCACTTCCATCTGTTCTGTGCATGCAGGACAGGTGGCTGCCATTTTAGCCATTTTATGGCTTATAGAGCAAAACTAAGTGTGTCATGCCAGCCTGTTGTTCATCATACAGTGTTGGCCTATGTTTTGTCCTCATGGCTGGGCCCATACATGTGCCATTAATGGCACAGTGAAGTAAGTTGTACCGCCGTCAATTCCAGTACATGTGCAGCTACTTGCTGCCTCATAGGAGGGGTAACCATATGTGGCACTGAAATTGGTACATACATGTTCCGTTCTAGAGAAATAGGCTGCTGCAACATAAAACATAACACATAGTTTGTGTGTGACATGCAGTTGGTTTGGGGCTGCAATGGGCAGCTAGGATGGCATACAGGGTCCATCAACATGCCCTATATGGAATGTGTAAACTTTAGCGCCATGTCTACAGTGTTTGTTGTGTGCTACAAGTTAAGTGTTAGCTAGCGTGTGTATAGTGAACATCAATTTGTACATTTTCCTCTCCATGTCCTAGATACCATGCAATGGCGAGAATGAGACATGCCCCAGTGTAACGACCCCTAGTCGACCTTGCTACCCCAGAGGAGAGGCACATCATACACATCTACCGTCTGAATCATCAGACCATCATGGAACTGTGTAATCAGTTGGAGCCGGATCTCTTGGCTGCCATTCGTAATCCCTATGCCATGCCTCCCACAGTACAGGTTTTGTCAGTGCTACACTTCCTTGCCTCAGGCTCCTTCCAGATTACAGTGGGCTTGACAGCAGGGATGTCAAACCCCATGTTCAGTCTTGTGTTGAAGGATGTACTGTGTGCTTTTCTGAAACACATAGACAGGTACATCAGGTTCCCCCAATATGCGGATTTGCCAACTGTGAAAAATGACTTCTATGATAGGGGTACATCCCTCATGTGATAGGGGCCATAGATGGCACCCATATTGGTTTGGTTCCTCCCAGGGCCAATGAACAAGTGTACAGGAGCAGGAAAACGTTTTACTCCATCAATGTCCAGGTGGTGTGTCTCGCTGACCAGTATACCTCCCAAGTTACAGACAAGTTTCCTGGATCTGTGCATGACTCCTACATTCTGAGGAACAGCAATGTCCCACACACGATGGCACAACTACAGAGAGAGAGGGGCTGGCTAATTATTATGTATGCAATATTATGTGTGCAACTTTGATGTCACATGTCATCCCATTCTGCCCTGTGCCTCTACCGCTATAGTGATAAGTCCTACCTTTGTGCACATAGGTGACTCTGGCTATCCTAATCTTCCCAGGCTGTTGACATCAGTGAGATATCCTACAATGGATGAGGTGACACCGTTTCAATGAGGCCTATGGCAGGACGAGGTGTGTAATTGAGAGGACATGGCCTACTGAAGGACAGATTCAGGTGCCTCCACGTATCAGGAGGTGCCCTGCTCTACACTCCGCAAAAGGTCTGCCAGATCATTGTTGCCTGCTGCATGCTACACAATCTGGCCATGAGACATTGCATACCATTACTGGATGATGAATATGTGGCAGCTGGACCAGTGGCTGATGATGGTGACATACAAAGTGATGATGAAGGTGCAGCTGACTCTAGAACTGAGCTAATCAACCACTTCAAGTGACATTCAGGTAGGTATAATATGTATTGTCAGGTCTCTGATTTCATATCTGCCTTCTGACATTGCTCCTCCTGGTCAGTTACATCAGTGGAGGTGTGCAGTGTACCCCTCCATCTGTATGGCCTGTGGTGGGAGACAGATTGCCCATCAGGAGCTCTCTTACTCATCTCAAGTCTGACATGTGTTGACAATGCAGATTGGTAGGTTGACATCTCCTATGTACAGGCATGCAATATGTTCTCAGTCCTCCAAACTCCAAAGCAGATGTTTTGACAATTATAGATTGGGTATTGTGTATCACTCCTTATCCTGACTGTTCCCATTGCCATTCATGGACACTGACCTTTCCTAACAGTTGTACGTGTCTTTTGTTGGCTCACATCAGCTGTGAGCTAGTGAGCAATGGCAATGTGTTTCTGGAGATTGTGAATGTGGCATGGTATACTGTTTTCCCATGCCACTTGACAAATCACACTGGGGCCAACTACAATGTACTGCATATGTGTTGTGTGTGCCACCATGACTCCTATCCTGATGGCTATCCCTGTCTTGATCTATTTGCAGGTTGGATTAGTGGAGCTACTTTGGTATCTGCCTAAACTAATGGTTCCCTTGAAAAATGGATTTTGGAACATTCCTGAGGTACTGTGTGACCTGCTGGTGATTCCTCCCTCTCCTCTTCATGTAACAGACTTATAGTGAATGTGGATTGACAGACATTACTTTCTGCTGAGCACACATTAGAACATGTTACATTAAAGACACAAATGCAATAGCTGTGTTCTATGGTGTTTATTGTGCATCTATTGTCAAGTAGGTTATGAGTGGGGGCATGGTGGATGAAATCATAAGAGTAGGTGGCCCATCTGTAGGTAGTACAGGTCCAGTTTCCAAGAGGCAGTGTAATAATGAAGACATGATATTGGCCAGTCAACAGGGTGTCTCAGTGGCACACAAGGCAGAATGTTCAGGAGAGGGTCACTTCCTGGCAGTGGGTTTGGTCTTGGCATCAGCTCCTGCTGGATATCTGGATGGAAGACCATGTTTGCAGGGGATTTCCTCAGCTACAGAGGGAGGAGTGCCAGTGGCCTGTCGTTCCTCAGGCATGGCCTTCCATCCACTAGCCGCTGCTGATGTTGAAGACTCAGTTGGTATGCGGCTAGTGGAAGGGGCCTGCTGGTGGGTGGAGGTCGCGCGCACACAGGATGGTGGTGATTTCCTGTAGCTCCCCTGCAATGGAGGCCATGGTGGCATTGTGAGCCTACCACTTCTACTTGGCCTCCTGGTGGTTTTCCTTCTGCAGCCTCTGGTTTTCCTGCAAGATGGTGAGTATCTGGCCCATCTTGTCCTGGGTTTGCAGGTATGCTTCCAGGACTTGGGAGATGGTTTCCTGGTCAGTTAAGTCGCTTGGGGGCCCCATCCTTTGGCCCATAGCATCCCTCCCATGCACCCTGCCCCTATGTGCCTGTGCCTTTGGAACGGTGTGCCCATTCCCAGTTACACCAGGACCTTTATCATCTTGGGTGTGAGGGGTCGACTCTGGTCCCTGTACTGTGGGGCACACTGCTGATTGAACAGTCCTTGGGACACAGGTCTGGGGACGAGGGTTTGGTTGTGCTGTTGATGCCACATGGTGTTGGGCTCTGATGTGGGCAGGGTGAGGCTGGTAGTGATGGACTGACCAGTAGTCCCAGATGGGCCAGGTAAGTAGTCACTGTCCAGACATCCGGGGGTATAGTCCTCACTGGGGCCTTCATCCTGGGGAGGGCTGTCTGTCTCACGCATCCTCTGCACGGGGGCATTGGCAGAGGTACCTCTGGATGGAGTGAGAGAGAGTTACATAGTGGAGGTGTGATTGGTATTGACATTGTGTGATGCATACTGTGGCTTGACTTGTATCCCAGTTATGGTAATGTCAAATGCAACACTGTTCATATAGTTTGTGGGTCATGGATACAGAAATGGGTACCATGTTCCATTCCGATTTGAGGAATCAAGATTGCAGTGCTGCCACTGCTATGTAGTGGTCCTCAGTCGTAGCATGCAGTAGGTATAGCGGGTGAAATAGTTAGCCATGCCGGTGTTGCATTGTGACGTGGACATTTCAGGTTGTCATGTGGCTGGGCAGGTGCATTGTGGGAGTTGTATTGGTGGTTATTGGTTGTGGTGTCCATGCACTGGGCAGGGACTGTGTGGGGATAGTGGCTGGGTGGTGGAGTGCCATGCAGGGGAGGGCCATTTGGTGATTGAGTGGAAGGTGGCGTGCAAGAGGCGTGGGAGATAGGGTGACTTGGGGAGTGATGGGTGGTAGGAATGCATTCTAGACAGGAGTACTTGGAGTTAGGAGAGTGTTAGTGACTTACCAGAGTCCGGTCCCCTGATTATTCCAGTCAGGCCCTCAGGATGCAGGATGGCCAAGACCTTCTCCTCCCACGATGTAAACTCTAGGGATGGAGGTGGGGGCCCACCACCAGTCTTGTTGATGACAATCTGATGTTGTGATGCCATGCAACGCACCTTTCCCCGTAGGTTATTCCACCTGTTCCTGGATGATTGCCCTCTGAGTTGACCCTGTTGATGATCCTCTGCCATAACTCAATTTTCCTGGCAATCAATGTTTGCTGGACCAGTGCTCCTAACAGCTGTGGCTCTAACCTGACGATTTTATCGACCATGACCCTCATCTCTTCATCTGTGAAGCATGGGTGCATTTGTCAGAACATGGTGGTTGTGTTGTGAGTGGGGGGGTTGTGCAAGGATGCAGTGTAAGGTGCTTGATGTGGTGGGGTGTGCTTGGTTGTGTGTGCTGGTTGCTTTGTGGTGTTTGTGTGCTGTGTCGATGTGTGTGTAGTATTGTTTGTGCAGTTGTGTGGTGTGTGCTGAGTGAGATGTGTAAAAGTGCCTATGGTGTACAAGTGCAAAATCGTATGATGTTGGCTCCTAGCTCTCAGTGGTCTTTGTTTGTGTTACAAAGGATTGTGGATTGTGTGGGGGTGTAGGTGTGTCTGGTGTGTGAATGTGTGTCAGGTGTGGGGTAATTCGAACTGTCCAATGTGGTGTGGTGTTCTGGCTGAGGTCTGTTTTTTAATGCGGCGGTTCACACCGCCAATGGTTTTCCGCCGTGCAATGTGTTGATTTGTGGGTTGTAATATGGAGGGCAGAATGTGGTCGGCGTGGAGGTGCTGGGACCACCTATCTCCCGCCCTCGGTTATGCTGTCGGTCTCGGATTTGTGGCTGTCTTTTGGCTGTGTGCTGTGTGTGACTCGTAATAGGGCAGGTGGGATACCACCAACACTGGCGGTCTTTTGGTGCCTTCAACCACGGTGGTCTTACAAAAAGACCATCAAACTCGCAATAAGGGTCTCCATGTATCCAGCACTAAGCTTTGGCTTTTGCTGGCAAGCATGAAAACATCTGATGGTTTACTCAGATACACTTTATAATACATTTTCATATGAGCTACCAGTCTGAAGTGCAGCTATTTCACACACTTATACATGTACCTTCTCATTCACACTTACAGTTAATTTGTGATTTGAGTGTCTCATTTTCCCGTATACACTAATTTGTTCATTACACTCACTTAACTCAGTCACACTTCACACATTTCTTTGCGCATATTCATTTACATGGTTCACACTTTCTGTTGCGGACTCGTGCTAATTCACACTAGTAGACACACATGCTTTCACAAAAGTACACTCACTTATACAGACGCCACATGAACTCATGCACGGATATCCACTCATAGTCATTCTTAAACTAACACTGACACAATACATGCATGTACACTCCTGATACAGTGTAGACCTAATTGCTCTCTCCAGAACTCCCAGAAGCCCACACTTCTACCTGATGACACACACACACACACACACATATTTACACACAACCCCATATGCAAATGTAATTGTATCGGCAAATAATAATAATAATAACTTAGAGGCCAAGTGTACTAAACTTTGTAGTGGTTGCAAACCTTCTAGTCAGCAAAATCAGGTTTGTAACAGCTAAAAAGTTATCTACTATGTATTAAACCCATTTTAAGAGTCTATAAAGTTTTCCCAGTTCATTAAATGGGCTTAGAAATAAATACGGCATCAAAGATCTTTATTGGAATGCTGTCCTGGGCCTTAAAATCTCTGCTGTTTTCTCGGGTAGCTTGACAGATTAGTATTTGTCTCATAAATGTGGTTCTTTTTTTTGGGAGGATTTTATGTACTATTTGAGTATGCCAAAGGTAAGGTCTCTTTATGTCAAATTTAGATTGGGGATCTTACCCACCATAGTGTTCCCTGCCTCCTGGAAAAGTAATGGTAATTCTTCCAACCTCTGCCCTATGGGCTGTCTGACAGTGGAGAACGACGAGCACCTCCTGTATTTTTGCGGTGGTTATTCCAAACAGCATGCTCGCTGGATCATCCCTTTGTGCCGCCTCTTGGGGCTTGGTGATAGGCATACTGCATAGAGAATATATAAGGCAGCTACTAGGAGCTGTGACGTTTACTCGGTTGCCCGTTACTTAAACTCGGCATGGCATCTCAGGAAACGAAGTAATAAGTCTCCAATGCACCATGCAGTTTAATTTTAACTAGGATAATGTTTTTTGAATGATTTTAAGTTACTTGGGCGTCCGTTACTTTAACTCTGTATGGCAATTTAGGTAAAGAAGTAACAAGTCCTCAATGCATTTTAACTTTAAGTTGGTCAATGTCTTTTCTGAATGATATTAATACATTTATGTGTCTTGTCCAAGTATAATAGTTAGGTAACATGACTTTGTTCAAAGGCCTTATTAAACTGCTGCCTCTTTGGAAATTTAAAATTTAATTTTGTTTAAGGTTTTTATTATATTGAATTGATTTTATTGTTATGTTATGTTTTATATTGATGTTTTATTTATGTGTACTTTTATGGTTTTTTTTTATAATCGAAATAAAGTTAAATGATGATGATGAGTACAGGCATATTTTATGCATCCATTCCAAACTGTGACTTGGTGCAATGGCTTGTGCACAGAATTCCAGCTGCAAACTGTTTAAAAGTTATGGAATCCCAAGTTGGGGTCGTCCCTGATTCGTAAGATGGAAACGGTCCTCTTTGGACTCCTGCCCTTTTGAAAATCAGGGTGGATGCCTGAGGTGGGAGGGGGCAAGCAGCAATCCAGGGTACCACTGCCAACGTAAAGTTTCATTATTTTTTTTGAAGCCTCATTTTCTTTCTCGAAATTGAGCTACGTCAAAAAAGGTTCTCAATTTTGAAATGCAGTGGGATGATGGTCTACTCACCAATGCAGCCACAATACATGTGACTAGCCATTTGGAGGGAGTGGGAATTTGAGACCTACCTAATGAATATCAATTAGGCAGAGCAGCAATCTTCTTCAATTATGCATTTCATTAATCGACCTCTTTGTAAAAAGGTTGGTTCCAGAAATAGCATACTAGTCTCAAACTGTAAAGTCGTAATTTGCAACCGCTTTTTGCAACCAATGTCTTAGTACATCTCACCCCTATTTTTCTGTAGTGCTTTATACCGCCCTTCTACCATCAACAAGGACTTTAAATAGCAGGCAGTATTATTATAAATGTAGTGGTATTTAATTTACTGACCCTGGACAAACGGAAGGCTGAGTTTGCCAGGATTTATATTTGTGTCCTGCAGATCACCAAAGATAACAGTGGTGTCTTTTTAACTCAGTAAGCCATCTTACGCTCTTACATATGTACTGAAACTCACACAAGTTTTGAAAAGACCATTAGCTCAGGCTTTAATGTGCTAATGCAGGCAACCAGTCTTGCACAAATGCACACACACTATTTACTTCTGCCATGTCTCTGTGCAACCTGACTCTTTCTTTGCATCCTACACCTGTGCTCTGTTTTTCAGCAGCAATTGTCACTCTTTTGTATTTTAGTAGTCCAGCATGGCTGTTGGCCATTTTAGAGCAGTAAATGTAGCAGCATTGGCAAAAGTTGTTGGCTGTAATCTGTTAAAGTTGCAGTTTATTGGCTTTGGCAATGCTTGTTTTGTTTATTGTTGATGCCCTACATGATTACTGTGAGCCATGAGTCTAAACAGAGCTGTACGTGGTGTGAAGCTGCACAACAACGAACATCATTGGAGCAATTAAGAATCAAAATGGTAGTTAGTGAGTGTTGAAAAAGTTCAGGGTGGCATTTATTCCCAAAAGGCTGGCTGAGTTTTTCATGCCTACTCCACTGTATTATATAATAATTAAAAATGTAGAACCATATTTATATGTTCGCCAACTTAATTTACAGTTTTAAAAGTTAATACCAACAACATTAATTACAAGCCAGACCTATTATGTTCCTCAATGCTTGTTCTAACGTTTCTGCCTTCCGCCAGTGTGAAACATATGGTACCTTGAACCGCGAGCTTGTCTCGCCATTACGCTGGTTTTATCGTGGTAGTCCCTTCCTGGATAAGGGACTCTGCAGGAGAGGTATATCAGCACATAGGTGGGAAGTAAAGGGGGCATGGTACCGGGACATTTACTATACTAATACACAGCTGCAACACGGGATCAGGTCTTCAGGCGTGATAAGTTGGAAGGCCAATGTTAAAGCTTCTTTCACCATCCGTTCTGTGACTAGTAGAAGTCTGCTTGTCTGGGAGAAAATCACAAGGTTGGAAGCCGTAGGCGTTCAGGAAGTATGTATTAACAGTGCACATCTGTAGAGAGAACTCTGCTTCTCAGATGAAATAATAGAAGCCTTGATGAAGTCACCAGCATCTTCCAGCTTAACCCCATAGCTGCTGGGCCTTCCTTCCCCCCCCCAATTCCTGAGCCCTTTTTTGGCTATTTGGGGAAGTTTGCCCTTAGGCTTTCAAACGTTTGGTCCACATAAGCTATCCACACCAAATTTGCATCCTTTTTTCCAACATCCTACGGATTCTAAAGGTACCCAGAGTGTGTGGGTTTCCCTAGAGGAGACCAAGAAATTAGACAAAATGCAGCTATCTTTTGTTTTTTCAGAAAAAAGGGCTGCAGAAGAAAGCATGTGTTTTTTCCCCTGAAAATGGCATCAACAAAGGGTTTGTGGTGCTAAAATCACCATCTCCACAACTTTCAGGAACAGGCAAACTTGAATCAGAAAACCACATTTTTTAATACAATTTTGGCATTTTACTAGGACATTCCCCATTTTTACTATTTTTTGTGCTTTTAGTCTTCTTCCAGTTGAACCCAATGCTGGATCCCGGATAGCTAAACATTTCTTAAAAGAAAACAAAACACTGTACAGCAATTCATTTGGTGAAATATAAAGAGTGAAAAATAGGTATCAAGGAAACCTTTGTATTTCCAAAATGGGCACAAGACAAGGTGTTGAGAAGCAGTGGTTATTTGCACATCCCTGAATTCCGGGGTGCTCATACTAGCATGTGAATTACAGGGCATTTCTCAAATAGACGTCTGTTCACACACTGTCTTACATTTGGAAAGAAAAAATGTAGAGAAAGACAAGGGGCAAAAACACTTGTTCTGCTATTCTGTGTTCCCCCAAGTCTCCAGATAAAAATGATACCTCACCTGCGTGGTTAGGCCTAATGCCCACGACAGGAAACGCAACATGGACACATCACATATTTACATTGAAATCTGACGTGTTTTTTGGAAAGTGCCTACCTGTGGATTTCGGCCTCTAGCTCAGCCGGCACATAGGGAAACCTACCAAACCTGTGAATGTTTGAAAACTAGACACCAGGATGGGGTGACTTGTGGGGCTCTCACCAGGTTCTGTTACCCAGAATTATTTGCAAACCTCAAAATTTGGCTAAAAAAACACTTTTTCCTCAGATTTCGGTGTTGCAAAGTTGTGGAATCTGAGAGAAGCTGCAAACTTCCTTCCACCCAGCATTTCCCCAAGTCTCCCGATAAAAATGGTACCTCACTTGTGTGGGTAGGCCTAGTGCCCACTAGTGCCCGCAACAGGAAATGCCCCAAAACACAACATGGACACATCACATTTTTCCAATGAAAACAGACGTATTTTTTGCAAAGTGCCCTACTGTGGAGTTTGGCCTCTAGCTCAGCCAGCAACTAGGGAAACCTAGCAAACCTATATATGTTTGGAAACTATACACCTAGCGGAATTCAGAATGGGGTGACTTGTGGGGCTCTGACCAGGTTCTGTTACCCAGAATCCTTTGCAAAACCTCAACATTTGGCACAAAAACACTTTTTCCTCACATTTCGGTGACAGAAAGTTCTGGAATCTGAGAAGAGCCACAAATTTCCTTCCACCCAGCATTTCCCCTAGTCTCCCAATAAAAATGATACCTCACTTGTGTGGGTAGGCGTAGTGCCCGCAACAGGAATAGATCACACAATGGTCAATGTTGGTCCTAACATGAGGGCAACGGTTGACCCTGGGGAGATCCATTCCTGAAGCAGGCACTAGGTACAGGCACTCAAGTTGGGTAGCGTTTTTATCAGTACATGTGGGGAAATACTGGGTGGTAGGAATCTTGTGGATCCAAGAATATTCCTGTAGTTTGTGACAGAAATGCAAGAAAAAATTGATTTTTTATTCAACATTTCACCTTTGCAGGGTATTCTGGGTAAGAAAACTTTGGGGAATCCACATATGTCACACTTTTGTGGACTCTCTCGGATGTCTAGTTTCCAGAAATGTCTGGGTTTGGTAGGTTTCCATTTATGGCAGCCGAGCCCAGGACCAAAAAAGCAGGTGCCTACCTTACAAAACCAGGTTGTTTTGTAATAGATAATTTTGATGTTTCCACAATATGATTTGGGTGGTGGAATTTAGGGCTGAACTAAATTGGCGGGCTACCAAGAGAGCACTCGGTGCTTGCTGCTGCATGTACCTGCTCTCTAGGTTGGGCTAACCCACTATTGTCCCGTTGCACAGACTATTCTTGCGAAGGGACAGCAGGACTGTAATCAATAGAAGAGGAGTTATAGATTGGGACTCCTCCGATTGAAAAATCACTCCCAGAGTCTGCGCCATTATTCTATCCCTCTGATGCTGTATCGGTATCTGCTGTCTCAGTTTCTGATTCTATGTCAGAGCTGTCCTCTATAACCTGAGTGAGGGCTTGAGCAGCAGTCATCCAATGAGATGCCACCTCTGCTTCTGGCTAACCTGTCCCTCTAAAACACTAGGGCGACCCCCTGTCAATTTCATTTTATTTTTTAAATCTTTTTATTTTTTTTATTTTTTAAACACCTAGGGAGGGCGCGATCTGGTGCGATTGCAACCCTCAGGGGTAAACCTACCTTTAAAAAACAAAAAATGCCCCCATGGAGGAGGGGCGTTTTCTGAGGGGGCTGACACCACAAGTGAAATCCCTGGTGTCCAGTGGGGATTCCTGACCCTTGATCTGTTACGACTCTGTCGTCCCATTTCCAGGGGGCGCTGTAAGGGGACTGTCAGAAGCCTGGGAATCACCTTGAACACCTATCTAGAGTCCCTTGCTCACTCCTGTTTGTTTCTCTTTTCTCCATGGTACACTTGTGTAGGACTACATTTGCTTCTTGGGACTGCAAATCCCATAATGCACAGCTTGGTTGTCAGGAAAACCCGGATTCTGTTTCCCATTGTTTTCAATGGGAGAAGTCCAGTTGCTCCTTTTCACTGGATCCTCTCCTCCAGGACTTGCAAGTGTCCGAAATTACACACACCTGTGACCACTCCTGTGCAGCCCAGCTGGGAACTGCTTATAAGCAGCCATTTCCTCAAGCTCCCCGTCGTGCATCGGACTTCAATTCCTTTGTGTTACAGACCCCTTGTCGGATGGTGTTCCAGTTTTGTTCCTGTTCTGTTCCAGCCTGATCCTGTTTCCTGTTTCTTGTTTCTCTGCCCTGCTCCTGATTGTTCCAGCCAGAGTCTGCTCCCTGCTTCTTAGCCTTGTACCTGTTTGTTTCTTCCAAAGCCTGCTCCCTGTTTCTCTGCCCTGCTCCTGCCTTGTTTCAGCCTGAACCTTCTCTCTGTTTCCCAGTCCTGTCTCTGTCTGTCCCAGCCAGACGTTTGCGCCCTGTTTTCAAGTCCTAGACCCGCCTTTGCTTCAGCCTGAGCCTGTTCCTAGTTCTTGCCTCTGCCTCTTTGTTTGTTCCCTTCTGTTTCTGTTTCTTCTTGGTTCTTTGTGTCTGGTAAGTGTTCTATCAGTCTTCACCAGTGTATACGTGTCCTCCTGTGTACTGGGGTTGGCTCCTGGTTTCCAGGAGGCAATTCCAGCCCCCATCCTTGTCCAGTGTTATACGTTGTATTTCGTGCCTAACAGTGACAGTGTGCTATTGCTGTTTTCTCAGGAATCGCCACTGTGTTTCGAGCTGGACCCACAAGAGCGTGTCCTGTGTATGTAAGTACTATCCTTGTTTGTGCTCTAGGGTCCAGAGACAGAATCACTTCTGCTGCCTCCTTTCTATGGGGCTGGCAGGGTGACTATCTGTAAGAGCAAACTGCACAGAGGCATTGAGATTCCCTGTCACTGTGGGAGGTTCTGCGCCTTACTCTGTGTACAACCCCAGCGTGTTTGTCCACTGGTAATCTGTTTCCTGTTCGTTCGCACAAGGGTTGCTCTGCTTTTACTTTCCTGTTTCCTGTGCCTATCCATAGCTGTCCTTTCCGTGTATGCCTTTAGCTGCTCCTCTGCCCCAGTGTACTACCTCTTTAGGATATTCGGTGACCTCAAGGGGTGTCCCAACCAAAGTCCTGATCAGACCCGCCCGAAACCGTGACATGATCGCAGCTGTGCAGCACTGCGATCGAGGGCCAGGAACCTGGTTCAGGAAGGCCTTGTTTGAAAGGGGAGAATCTCCTCTTTCAAACGAGGCCTTCCTGAACGTTGGGAAGGACCATTTTGGCCAGTTTTCCCCACCGGAGCAGAAAGGGGCCACAATACTGCATCCTGCTCCGTTGGGGAAAACAGCTAGTGATGTCAGCGCACCTCGTGGGGTGCTGATGTCACAAAGGGGTGGGTGGGGGGCGGGGGAGACATGGAAGATCTTCTGTGTCTCCAGGTTTTTTTTACATAAAAAATATCCTCGGATGTAGTTTGTGAATAGGAACAAAATAGTAAACTTTCACCTAAAGTGTTCATTTACCTTTGTGACTCAGGCTCAGGATTATAGACCTACATACCTTGTACGGCACAAGCTCGACTTAAAGTAAATAGAGTATAGAGCCATTTCCACCCAGCTTGAATTTTACAATGTTCTTAAAACTTGCTTTTTAGTTTTACATAAGCGGCTTACTCACTGTCATGCTTTCTTCTCCCAGGGTCAGATGTATATAGGTGTGGCTTTGCAATTACCAAACAGCCAATTTTTGTGATTCGCTATTTGGTAATCGCAAAAACCCATGTAGTAATGTGCCTTTGACACATTTTGATTCCCAGTAGGTCGCAAATAGACCTACTACGTTAATTTTCAGGAGGTAGGTCTCTGTTTGCAACCCATTGAGAATGGGCAAAATCACTGGGATGGTGGCCTGCTGGATTCAGCGGACCACCATGTCTATGACTGCTTCTTAAATGCATCCCGTTTCAAGCAAAACGGGATGCATTTCGAAAACAAACATGAAAAGTTTTCTTTTAATTTTTTAAGAGTAGGCAGTGCATGGGACCATTGCCTGTTCTTAAAAAATATTTTTGCAAACATTCTCAAAGGGGAAGGGGTCCCCTGGGGTCCGTTGCCATTTGCAAATGAGTTACCTCATACTTGAAGTAGGTGGCAAAATATGAATGTTTTGCAACTGCATTTCAGTCGCAAAAAATTCACACTTATCGGTGAGATTCGGTATTAGGAAGGGACGCCCTAAACACTCCATTTCTTAATACGGACTCGTAAATCCAATTTGCAATTCAGTAATAGTTTTCTGAATTGCAAATTGGGCTTTGGTAGATGCCAAATAGCTTTTTTGCAGTCACAAACGGCCCGATTCTGTGCATCGGACCGTTTGCAACCAAAAAAAGTTTTGTACATCTGGTCCTAGTGCCTAGATAGCTTATTAAGGTCACAGTTTTGCGCTTTTCAAATTGCTCCTTTCCTCTGTAAAGGCCATTTCAGCTTGTGTTGCCTGTGTGCCTGCACGAGGGAGCTACTGTGATTGTCTATTACCAAGAGGACAAATATTGAAAAACATTTATGGTGTGTTAGACGACACTTGGAATACCAAGCATGCTTCCAGTTCATTAGATGTTTATTTTCTGCCATCTGAATGTGTGTCAGGCCTACTCCGGCAGAAACAGTCCGGAATAAAATGCAATGCAGAATTTATCCCATGCAACAGCTACTCTGCGAACTGGGGTCGGGCAAAGAGTACAGACACGCTGTTTACAAACGCTCAAAGCCCAGTTTACTTATGAACTCACGGAGTGTTTGCACACAGCTGTACACATTTCTACAGTTCATACAAGATTTTATGAACTCAGCGTTGAGCAAAAGGTTTGCAAGTTTATTTTTTAACCCAGTCGGGCGATCGTCGGCACTTTGGTATTTTACAGACGTGATCTAGGCAGCCTGTCATCACCCCGTGATGGGTTTAAGTTTATGGCCTTCCCAACTCGAGGCACACATATATGGCTAAGCCAGGGTTTAGACTGATTAACTCAGCTGTCCATCAATAAACGTGCTTAGTAAAGGAAGCACTAAATCCCATAAAAGAGTGTGCAAATCAGCATAGTAAAACTTCAGAAATGAATAAAAAGAAATAATTTAGGAACAGCTGTATGTATGCTGAAAATATACACACAGCAGTGAATGAGACATGCCTACTTTTTGTGAAAACGTGAAACATAAAACAACAAGCTGTTTGGCTTCAATTAGCTCTACTTTTCTATTCCCAAAAAACATTTTGCCAAAATACTGCGAGATACAGTTTCAAGTAAGTGCTGCAGCACATTTAAGGGTTTATTCGTAAGTTCATGAAAGTATGGGAAGCTGTTCATGTCAAAATTACAGCTCCCTATATAGGCCACCTCCTGGAATGCATAGCGTGTTGCAAAATGAATATGACATACACCAGAATGAATGTACTATGTGTCAAAATACATATGATACCTGGCAGAGTGAATCTGACTTGAACCAAAACAAATATGAAACCAGGCAAAGTGAATATGCTACTTAGTGATTATTATGACACCCTCAGAATTGAATAAGAGATATACTGAAATATATATCAATCATACTGAAATAAATATGGCCCTCACTGTAAAAAATAAAACAATCACTGAAACAGATACAATATTTGTAAAAAAGAATGCTACATTTCTTGAAATGACTGACATATGCCAAGAGGAATATGACACACATTGGAATGAATATGACAGCTTGAAATGAATATAAGGTACTGAAATGAAAATGCAGTATTCTGAAAGGAATATAATTTGCAATGAACATTACATTTATAAAAAATGAATATGATTTGCATTGAAAGTAATAAGACACACGTTGACATGATTATGATATGTGTTGCAATTGTAAAATTAATATCATGAGTTAATATGAATGAGACATCTATTGAAAGGAATATGACACATGCTAAGATGAATATGACATGAAATGAATATGAGCCCTTTTGAAATTAATTCAACATGCCTTAAACTGAATATGACCAATGCTGACTTTAAAATGAATGTTATGCTTTGAAATCAATATGATACACATCAACATGAATATTGCATCTATTGAAATGAATTTGACGTATGTTAAAATGAATATGACCCATGTTAAAATTATAATATCAGGTGTTAAGATGAATATGACATCCACTGACAGGTATATACCATTCATTTAAAGCAATATGACACATGTTAAGATTTATATGAACCATTTTCAAATGAATATGATATCTGATGAAGTTGATATGACCCATATCAAAATTAATATGACATTCATTAAAATTAATATGACACTTATTAAAATGGATATGAAACTATATGAGGTAAATATTGCATGCTTTGAAATGAATAAAGCACATATCGAAATGAACACAAGCCATGTGTAAATTAAAATGCTCCCTGTTTAAATATGGCTTGCCTTGAATCGATGTTGATTTGCTTTAAAATTAACAATACATATTGAAATTAATATTACATATTCTGAAAGGATATGATATGAACACAAATTAATTAACAAAAATAAATATATGTTTTCGACTATGTGCTACATTTAGATTTTGCCGGCTTTCGGACCCTGAGCACTTTACCACTGCTGACCAGTGTTAAAGGGCAAGTGCTCTCTGATGGTTGGTTTATCCATGACTGGCATATTTATTTTTACCAGTAAGTCCCTAGTATAGTGCAACATGTGTGCCCAGGACCTGTAAATCAAACGCTACTTGTAGGAAGTTGGCTCTGTATGCACTATTTCAAAGTAAGGAAGAGTATGCACAGAGTCCAAGGGTTCCCCTTAGAGGTAAGATAGTGGCAAAAAGAGATAATACTAATGCTCTATTTTGTGGTAGTGTGGTCGAGCAGTAGGCTTATCAAAGGAGTAGTGTTAAGCATTTGTTGTACATACACACAGGCAATAAATGAGGAACACACACTCAGAGACAAATCCAGCCAATAGGTTTTGTTATAGAAAAATATATTTTCTTAGTTTATTTTAAGAACCACAGGTTCAAATTCTACATGTAATATCTCATTTGAAAGGTATTGCAGGTAAGTACTTTAGGAACTTTGAATCATTAAATTAGCATGTATACTTTTTACATAAAACACAATAAGCTGTTTTAAAAGTGGACACAGTGCAATTTTCACAGTTCCTGGGGGAGGTAAGTTTTTGTTAGTTTTGTCAGGTAAGTAAATCACTTACAAGTCTCAGGTTTGGGTCCAAGGTAGCCCACCGTTGGGGGTTCAGAGCAACCCCAAAGTTACCACACCAGCAGCTCCGGGCCGGTCAGGTGCAGAGGTCAAAGAGGTGCCCAAAACGCATAGGCTTCAATGGAGAGAAGGGGGTGCCCCGGTTCCGGTCTGCCAGCAGGTAAGTACCCGCGTCTTCGGAGGGCAGACCAGGGGGGTTTTGTAGGGCACCGGGGGGGACACAAGTCCACACAGAAAGTACACCCTCAGCAGCGCGGGGCGGCCGGGTGCAGTGTGCAAACCAGCGTCGGGTTCTCTGTAGATTTCAATGAGAGATCAAGGGATCTCTTCAGCGTCGCAGGCAGGCAAGGGGGGGGCTCCTCGGGGTAGCCACCACCTAGGCAAGGGAGAGGGCCTCCTGGGGGTCACTCCTGCACAGGAGTTCCGTTCCTTTAGGTGCTGGGGGCTGCGGGTGCAGGATCTTTTCCAGCCGTCGGGAAATGGAGTTCAGGCAGTCGCGGTCAGGGGGAGCCTCGGGATTCCCTCTGCAGGCGTCGCTGTGGGGGCTCAGGGGGGAGAACTTTGGTTACTCACGGTCTCGGAGTCGCCAGAGGGTCCTCCCTGAGGTGTTGGTTCTCCACCAGTCGAGTCGGGGTCGCCGGGTGCAGTGTTGCAAGTCTCACGCTTCTTGCGGGGAGTTGCAGGGGTCTTTAAATCTGCTCCTTGAAACAAAAATGCAGTTCTTTTGGAGCAGTGCCGCTGTCCTCTGGAGTTTCTTGTCTTTCTTGAAGCAGGGCAGTCCTCAGAGGATTCAGAGGTCGCTGGTCCCTTGGAAAGCGTCGCTGGAGCAGGGTTCTTTGGAAGGCAGGAGACAGGCCGGTAGGACTGGGGCCAAAGCAGTTGGTGTCTTCTGTTCTTCCTCTGCAGGGGTTTTTCAGCTCGGCAGTCTTCTTCTTCTTGTAGTTTCAGGAATCTAAATTCTTAGGTTCAGGGAAGCCCTTAAATACTAAATTTAAGGGCGTGTTTAGGTCTGGGGGGTTAGTAGCCAATGGCTACTAGCCCTGGGGGTGGGTACACCCTCTTTGTGCCTCCTCCCAAGGGGAGGGGGTGACATTCCTATCCCTATTGGGGGAATCCTCCTTCTACAAGATGGAGGATTTCTAAAAGTCAGAGTCACCTCAGCTCAGGACACCTTAGGGGCTGTCCTGACTGGCCAGTGACTCCTCCTTGTTTTTCTCATTATCTCTCCTGGACTTGCCGCCAAAAGTGGGGGCTGTGTCCAGGGGGCGGGCATCTCCACTAGCTGGAGTGCCCTGGGGCATTGTAACACGAAGCTTGAGCCTTTGAAGCTCACTGCTAGGTGTTACAGTTCCTGCAGGGGGGAGGTGTGAAGCACCTCCACCCAGAGCAGGCTTTGTTTCTGTCCTCAGAGAGCACAAAGGCTCTCACCACATGAGGTCAGACACTCGTCTCTCAGCAGCAGGCTGGCACAGACCAGTCAGTCCTGCACTGAACAATTGGGTAAAATACAGGGGGTATCTCTTAAGATGCCCTCTGTGTGCATTTTTAAATAAATCCAACACTGGCATCAGTGTGGGTTTATTATTCTGAGAAGTTTGATACTAAACTTCCCAGTATTCAGTGTAGCCATTATGGAGATGTGGAGTTCGTTTTTGACAGACTCCCAGCCCATATACTCTTATGGCTACCCTGCACTTACAATGTCTAAGGTTTTGCTTAGACACTGTAGGGGCATAGTGCTCATGCACATATGCCCTCACCTGTGGTATAGTGCACCCTGCCTTAGGGCTGTAAGGCCTACTAGAGGGGTGACTTACCTATGCCAAAGGCAGTGGGAGGTTGGCATGGCACCCTGAGGGGAGTGCCATGTCGACTTAGTCATTTTCTCCCCATCAGCACACACAAGCTGGCAAGCAGTGTGTCTGTGCTGAGTGAGGGGTCCCTAGGGTGGCATAAGACATGCTGCAGCCCTTAGAGACCTACCCTGGCATCAGGGCCCTTGGTACCAGGGGTACCAGTTACAAGGGACTTACCTAGGTGCCAGGGTTGTGCCAATTGTGGAAACAATGGTACATTTTAGGTGAAAGAACACTGGTGCTGGGGCCTGGTTAGCAGGGTCCCAGCACACTTCTCAGTCAAGTCAGCATCAGTATCAGGCAAAAAGTGGGGTGGGGTAACTGCAACAGGGAGCCATTTCTTTACACTACTATTGGGCCTGCAGCACTGATTGTGCCACCCACATGAGTAGCCCTGTAAGCATGTTTCAGACCTGCTACTACAGTGTCTGTGTGCAGTTTTAAACTGCCATTTCAACTTGAAAGTGCACCCACTTGCCAGGCCCAAACCTTCCCTTTTACTACATGTAAGGTACCCCTAAGGTAGGCCCAAGACAACCCTATGGGCAGGGTGCAGTGTATTTAAATGTCCTGATAATGAAATACTACTGTAGGAAAGTACCATCTTCCTTGGCATGTTACCCCCATTTTTACCTGTATGTCAGAATGTTCTTGCCTGTCTCACTGGGATCCTGCTGGTCAGGACCCCAGTGCTCATAGTTTATGGCCTAATGTGTGTGTCTGTATAGTGTTTGACTGTGTCACTGAGGCTCTGCTAACCAGAACCTCAGTGGTTATGCTCTCTCTGCTTTTAAATTTGTCACTGTAGGCTAGTGACTTAATTTACCAATTTCAATTGGCACACTGGACACCCCTAATAATTACCTAGTATAAGGTACCTAGGTACCCAGGGATTGGGGTTCCAGGAGATCCATATGGGCAGCAGCATTTCTTTTGCCACCCATATGGAGCTCAGACAAACTCTTGCACATGCCTGCTATTGCAGCCTGCATGAAATAGCGCACACACTATTTCACAGCCATTTTCACTGCACTTAAGTAACTTATAAGTCACCTATATGTCTAACCTTCACTTGCTGAAAGTTAGGTGCAAAGTTACTAAGTGTGAGGAACCCTTGCACTATCAAAGGTGCCCCCACATAGTTCAGGGCCATTTCCCGGGACTTTGTGAGTGCGGGGACTCCATTACACACGTGCACTACCTATAGGTCAATACCTAATATGGCCATGTAACATGTCTCAGATCATGGAATTGTCCCCCCATTCTAAATCTGGTATTGGGGAGCCAACTCCATGCATCCTTGGGGTTCCAGCATGGAAACCCAGTACTGCCAGACCAGCTCTCTGAGGCTTGCACTGCAGCTACAGCTTCTCCCACCTCACAGACAGGGTTCTGCCCTTCTGGGGTCTGAGCAGCGCAGTCCCAGGAAGGCAGAACAAAGCATTTCCTCTGAGAGCATGGTGTTACATCCTCTCCCTTTGGAAATAGGTGTTACAGGCTGGGGAGGAGTAGCCTCCCCAAGCCTCTGGAAATGCTTTGAAGGGCACATATGGTGCCCTCCTTCCATAAACCAGTCTACACCAGTTCAGGGACCCCTTGTCCCCTGCCCTGGTGTGAAACTGGACAAATGAAAGGAGAGTGGCCACTCCCGTGTCCATCACCACCCCAGGGGTTGTGCCCAGAGCTACTCCAGTGTGTCCCAGACTTCAGCCATATTGCTTTGCAAGGTGTGGGGGCCCTCTGGAGGGCTCTGAGTAGCTAGTGCCAGCAGGTGACGTCGGAGACCCCACCTGATAGGTCCTTACCTGATGAAGTAGCCAATCAGGGCTATTTATGGTCTCTCCTGTGGGTTCTCTTCAGATTCTGCTTGCAAGTTTTCTTCAGCAATCCTCTGCAACTACTACTTCACCCTCTGACCTCGGATCAACTACAGCCTGCTCCAGGAACCACTGTAGAAGCAACAAAGTATCCACAAGGGATACTTTTCTTCTGGAACTTCAGCTCCAGCCAGCAACTGCAACAGTTTCCATGGTGTGCACACTCTGGGGACTTCCTGTCTTCATCCTCCACCCGAAGGACTTCCGTGGGATGACAGAGTCACTCCCCTCCTCACGCAGGCGCCTTCCAAGAGGACTACCGGTACCCTGTGTACTGCGTCTTCTTCATATCCTGAGGCCTCTGTGCACTATTTGCAAAATTCCTTCATGCACAGCATGGCCCAGGTCCCCAGCACTCCATCCTATGATGCTCAACTTGCTGAGTTGTTCTCTTTGTAGGTTAAAAACATATGTTTAAAGGAGTGTTTTGTGGTACAGGTACATACCACCGAAACCTACTCTGAAGTGACATGAGTCTGCATTTGGTAGGCCACATGTCCATACATGCACATGGAAGATACTTTCCATGCCTACTATGCCAGCCCTTACATTGTCACTCAAGTGTGAGGGTGAAGTCTGTACTATGATAGTTGCCTGTAGGGACTGTATGCATTGAGTCAGTGTTGCAGACTGTAAATGTGTTTGTCCAGTCAGGCCTAACGAGTTTACCCTTCAGAAACCACATTGCTGTGCGGTGTTTCATTGTGGCTCACATCACAGTACATGTTGCTGGAGCATCAAATACCTGATGTCATTAGGCTTGCTTAGTCATTGTAGGCCTTGAGCAGGGTAGTGGGTTAGTCTACAGTTGAATCCAAAAGTGTGTACTCATGTCCCTGTACTTATTGGCATGTGCTTCACACTTGTGGTGTGCTGACAAATTCCCCATTTTATGCTTGGTGTTTCTGACGTGTGTGACACAACCATTTGAGCAAAAACTTGTGTTTGTAATGGCTTGATTTGTCTCTTGCATCCATATAGGTAAGCACCCATCAAAAGAAGGAGATTTGGAGAGCCATCGCCCAGGATGTGCAGACCCTGGGGGTCCATAGCCGGCAAAGTGCCCACTGTTGCAAGAGGTGGAAGGACCTGAGGTGCTGGGCCAGAAGATCTCAGAGATAAAGACAGGGCTGTCCTCCCAATGTGGGCGGGCACACCTCGAAGCATGACCCCCTAGGGGCCCGCATTCTGGCAGTAGCATACCCTGACCTTGATGGGCATTTGCAAGGAGCACAGCAGCCACAATGAGTACAGAACATATTATTGCCTGTCACACAGCCAAGTTAACATGTTAGGTTCTGACATCTACCCCTGATACTGGGGATGGACCATGTGTGACACACAAGATGAGTAACTGTTTGTGTAGATAAGTAATTTGGTGCATATTGATGTGCCTTGCCTAGTAGCCCAGGGACCTAGGACACAACTGAGTACAATCCACAAAACAATTGCTCTCCAGGGACAACACATTGCTTTGTACAGTGATCAATCAAGGAAGGTTTGTTGTTGTAGTGGGTCTAAATTCTACGCAACAGACCACTACTCCTCAGTGTTACAGTCCAAAGAAAAAGAAGTGATGGATCACTGTCCTCAGCCATGTGTCTGGTCTAGTGAGTAAATTAACATCTGCTCCCAAAAGGCCACCTGTTTTCAGTGTGTGATGAGTGCTGGTGCCTCACTACTCTCTGACATGTGAAGGTGGCATCACACATGTGACAGAGCATACATTGTTCTTTGGTTGCAGCTACAGATCAAAACTTTCCATTGGTAAGTGGGTAATGTCCATTGACTTGATTTATGGCCCATCACTATTGCCAAAATTCCTTGTGCTGACATGTTAGCATGTGTCCCATTCTCTTTTAACTAAATGTGTACACTGCTGTTACATGCTTCGTCTACCTGTGTTCACAGGAAGATTTCTGTATTCCCTCACATATAGTTGCATGCCAACCTGTCTGTGGAATTGGACATATGCAATGAGGCTACATTTTATGTAGTGCCACAGACAGGAGTGTGTCACCATTGATTGTTGGCTCACACATACTTTCACCCGTCATTGCATGTCATTTGGCATGTACAACTTCAGTAGCAATGAGAGATATGACATGTAGGACTAGAGTTTTTACACACAGTGTCCATTTCCATGCCATTGATGTGGCATCAAGTCGCAAAGTGCACTGCACATGTGAAATGGGAAAGATTTGTTGCCTGACTGTTGGCACACATCATGGAGTGACTTGCAATTTTGTTGGAATCACATGTGGTTGGGTAGAACAATTCATCCACGGACATCTGGGTTTGCATGACCAAAATGGAGACTGTGATGTAGCTTCCCACTGGGCAACATGTCCAGGGCCTTCTACAAGTGCTTGTAAATCCCTGGGCCTCTCCAATATACAAAGAACTAATGGCAATGATGCAATCAGAGTTTGTCATTGAAAGGGGTGCCATACAGTCGTGGTGATTTTCCGTGGGCTAGCTGTTTCATTGTGTTATGTATTTTAGCAACATATCTCCCTGTCAATTTGCACATTTTGACTACAGGGTACATTTCCATGCCAAATGTATAGTATATCTGAACAACATTAGTAATACCTCCATGACTCAATTAGGATAATTTACACATGGTGAAGCGTGCATTGTTGACATGTTTCCAGTGTGACGTGAGTATTTCCAAGTCACCTTCTTCTTGGGCAACTGTTGACAGTTCATATGACATACATGCATATGTATGATTCATGTAGGAGCCACCTTGAAGTAGTTTGTTGCTGGGACCTACTTGACATCATGGTACTGTTTGTAAATCACAGATTTTGTTCAGGTGTGATCAGGAACATGTGTAGACCCTTTTCCCCTTTGTATTTGGAACATCATCCCAGGCAAGTGAAGGAGACAGGGCGAAACCAAGTGGGGAAGCATCTGGCCACGGTCCCGCCAGTCATGACACCACCGACACGGAGGGACCTAGTGGCCCGGAAGGTGAGGAGACTGCCACCAAGGACACAGGATCAACCTCGTCATCTCTAGAATCTACCTCCAGTGGCCACTCCCTAGTGGTGGGGCACTCATCAGGAACTGTTCCTGTACCATCCTTGTCCGCCACCACCAGTACTAGCACCACCCTTCCTCTTTGCTCCCCACCCAGTTGGCCATGCCCACTCACCTCAGAGGGTGGGCATCTCCTATGCCCTAGGTACCTCAGTGCCAGACCCTGTTACTCCTGCTGCCCTGAGTGAGAAGGCTATTGACCTCCTGAGTGAGAGGGGTATCAGGAGGTCAATAGCCCTCTGTGGGGCAGATTGCCATTGTGAATGCCATCCAGGGGTTGGTAAGCTAACTTCAGACAAATGCTTTCCTGGAAATAGTGACATGTCAAGCAATCAATCAGGAATTTGTAAAGCACACTACTCACCTGTGAGGGTCTCAAGGCTCTGAGGGGGGTTGGGGGGAAAGGAGTGGGTGTTCCTACTGCTCAAACAGCCAGGTCTTGAGAAGTTTCCTGGAGATAAAGAGGTCTTTGGTCTGGCGCAGGTGGGTGGGAAGAGTGTTCCACGTCTTGGTGGCGAGGTGCGAGAATAATCTACAACTGGTTGTAGTTCTGCGGATGTGTGGGACGGTTGCGAGGGTGAGGTCGGCGGAGCGGAGATGCCGGGTCGGGCGTAGAAGGAGAGCCGTCTGTTGAGGTATTCTGGTCCGGTGTTGTGCAGTGCTTTGTGAGCGTGGGTGAGGAGTTTGAAGGTGATTCTTTTGTAGAGTGGGAGCCAGTAGAGGTTTCTCAGGTGGACTGTGATGTGGCAGTGGCAGGGGATGTCCAAGATGAGGCGTGCAGAGGCGTTCTGGATGCTTTGCAGCCTGTTCTGGAGTTTGGCCGTGGTTCCTGCATAGAGGGCATTTCCGTAGTCCAGTTTGCTGCTTACGAGGGCTTGGGTGGCTGTTTTTCTGGTTTCGGTGGGTATCCATTTGTAGATCTTTCGGAGCATGCAGAGGGTGTTGAAGCAGAAGGAGGAGATGGCATTGACTTGCTGGGTCATGAATAATGGGGAGTCCAAGATGAATTCTAGGTTGCATGCATGGTCGGTGGGAGTCAGAGCTGCTCCGAGAGTGGCAGGCCACCAGGAGTCATCCCATGCGGAGGGGGTGGAGCCGAAGATGACGACTTCCATCTTGTCGGAATTGAGTTTGAGGCAGCTGCTCTTCATCCATTCGGCAATGGTCTTCATTCCTTCGTGGAGGTTGGTCTTGGCGGAGTCCTTTGTGAGGAATAGGATCAGCTGGGTGTCGTCGACGTATGAGATGATGTTGAGGTTGTGGAATTGGGAGATGTTAGCAAGCAGGGCCATGTAGACGTTGTAGAGGGTCGGGCTGAGGGACAAACCCTGGGGTACGGCGCAGATGATTTTGGTGGCCTCCGAGCGGAATCGGGGGAAGCAGACTGTCTGGGTTCTGCTGTTGAGAAAGGAGGTGACCCAGTCCAGGGCTCTGTCACAGATTCCTGCATTGCTGAGGCGTGAGCGTAGCGTGTGGTGGCAGACGGTGTTGAATGCAGCCAAGAGGTCCAGGAGGATGAGGGCGTGGTTTCGTCATTGTCTAGCATGGTTCTGATGTCGTTGGTGGCGGCAATAAGGGTGATTTTGGTACTGTGATTGCTGCGGAATCCGGATTGGGAAGGGTCCAGGGTGCAGTTTTCCTCGAGGAAGCGGGTTAATTGTCTGTTGACAGCCTTCTAGATGAATTTTGCCCTGGAAGGGGAGCAGGGAGATAGGCCGGAAGTTTTTGAGGTCCTTTCGGTCCGCCTTGGATTTTTTGAGGAGGGCGTTGATCTCAGCATGTTTCCAGCTCTCCGGGAAGGTGGCAGACTCAAAGGAGCTGTTGATGATCTTCCGTAGTTGGGGTGCGATGACGGAGCTTGCTTTGTTGAGGATGTGGTGAGTGCAGGGGTCATATTGAGAGCCGGAGTGGATGGTGTTCATGATTTCGATGGTTTCTGGCCTACAGAGATCTTTTCAGGCTCTGGCCTCCTCAATGATGACAGCAATCCATCCCCAATCCTCCCTCCCACCACCTCTCTCTTCCCTATCCAAATTCCCTATTCCCCTACTTGTCCTAAGCTCACAGACACATCCGCATGCACCAACCTCAACACACACAAGCAGCACACAGCAACTCAAACTCTACCAGGCACACCGGCATGCAGCCCTCAACATCCACCCACAGACACCACATCAGCCACCATTTCAACAGACACTACCACCGACCCACACACCACATCCAACATTCACACAGACACCACCACAACACCCAGTGACACATCCATCACACCCACCATACACCCAGAGAACACCTGTGAGAAAGTAGCCACTTTCTGGCATGATTACACCCACTTTTGGCTTGTTTGTGAGTGTATGTCAGTGTATTTGTACTGTCTCACTGGGATCCTGCTAGCCAGGACCCCAGTGCTCATAGTTTGTGGCCTACTGTGTGTGTTGTCAGTAGTGCTTAACTGTGTCACTGAAGTTCTGCTAAGCAGAACTTTAGTGCTTATGCTCTCTCTGCTTCCAAATTAGTCACTATAGTTTAGTGACTTCATACGCCAATACAAATAGGCACACTGGACCCCCCTTATAAGTCCCTAGTATATGGTACCTAGGTACCCAGGGCATTGGGGTTCCAGGAGATCCTTATGGGCAGCAGCATTTCTTCTGCCACCCATAAGGAGCTCAGACAAACCCTTTCACAGGCTGCCACTGCAGCCTTAGTGAAATGGTGCACACACTATTTCACAGCCATTTTCACTGCACGTAAGTAACTCATAAGTCACCTGTATGTCTAACCTTCATTTACTGAAGGCTAGGTGCAAAGTTACAAAGTGTGATGGCACCCTTGCACTAGCAAAGGTGCCCCCACACAGTCCAGAGTGAAATTCCTGGACTTCGTGAGTGCGGGGATACCATTACACGCATGCACTACATATAGGTCAATACCTATATGTAGCTTCACAAAGGTAACTCTGAATATGGCCATGTAAGGTGTCTAGGATCATGGAATTGTCTCCGAATTCCAAATATGGTATTGGGGGTCCAATCGCATGCATCCTGTGGGCTCCACCATGGAGCCCCAGTACTGCCAAACCAGCTCTCTGAGGCTTGCACAGCAGCTACACCTCCTGTCACCTCACAGACAGGGTTCTGCCCTCCTGGGGTCTGAGAAGCCCAGTCCCAGGAAGGCAGAACAAAGCATTTCCTTTAGGAGGAATGTGTTATGCCCTCTCCCTTTGGAAATAGGTGTTACAGGCTTGGGAGGGGTAGCCTCCCAGAGCCTCTGGAAATGCTTTACATGGCACAGATTGTACCCTCCTTGCATAAGCCAGTCTACACCAGTTCAGGGACCCCCTGTCCCTCCTCTGGCGCGAAACTGGACAAAGGGAAGGGGAGTGACCACTCCCCGGTCCATCACCACTCCAGGTGTGGTGCCCAGAGCTCCTGCATTGTGTCCCTGGTGTTAGCCATCTTGTTTACAAGGTGTGGGGACACTCTGGAGATCTCTGAGTGGCCAGTGCCAACAGGTGACATCAGAGACCCCTCCGGATAGGTGCATACCTGGGTAGGTAGCCAATCCTCCTCTCAGGGATATTTAGGGTCTCTCCTGTGGGTTCCTCTTCCGATTTGGCTTGCAAGTTTCCACCAGGAATCCTCTGCAACTCCTGCTTCATCCTCTGACCTCGGATCAACCGCAGACTGCTCCAGGAACCGCTGCAACTGCAACAAAGTATCCAGAAAGGCTACTGCGACTCTGCAACTTCAGCTCCAGCCAGCAACTGCAACAGTTTCCATGGTGTGTACACTCTGGGGACTCCTTGTCTTCACCCTGCACCAGAAGGAGCAAATAAATCTCCCGTGGAGTGACAGAGTCACTTCTCTGCTCCAGCAGGCACCTTTTAAGATGACAACCGGTTCTCTGGGACTCCTCTCCTGATAAGGAGCATGCTCCTTGGAACACACGTGGTGAACCCCTTTGACACAGACTGTCCTAAGGTCCAGCTGTCCAAATTTGGAGGAGGTAAGAGCTTGCCTTCCCCGTTTGCAACAGTACCCCTATGCACCACGTCATCTTCACCTCCTGAGGCCTCTGTGCACTATTTGCAAGACTCCTTCATGCACAGCCTGGCTCAGGTCCCCAGCACCCTATCCTGCGATGCTCAACTCGCTGAGTTGTTCTCCGGTGGCGTGGGATCTTCTTTTGTAGTGCTGTAGCAACCGGAATTTGCACCTTCTTTGTCCCCGTGTCCTGGGACCTCTGTGGGTGCTGCCTGGTTATCTGTGGGTTCCCTCCAGTGTTGGGAGCCCCGTCTACCTCCTCAGTCTGAGTTGAGGCCCCCAGGTCCCTCCTGGGTCCAGGCAGCGCCATTTTGACACACTCAGCGACATTGCTTGAACCAAGGCTTGTTGGACTAATCCAGCGCAACAACTCGCCTGCATCCAACATCTCCACGTGGGACATCCTTTGCATCATGCAGGAACCCACAGCCATCTTCTTTGGTGCTCTTCTGCAGACTTCTTCCAACCGCAGAACCCTCTTTTGTACCATCTTCTAGGTTGGCAGGGGCTCCTGTCCTTCCTGGAATCTTCTGCGACTTCTGGACTTGGTCTCCTCTCTTTACAGGTCTTCAGGTCCAGGAATCCACAATTTGTTGCTTGCAGTCTTGCTTGGTTCTTGCAATAAATCTATTCACGACTTTTAGTGTGTCCTGAGGAAACTTGCAGTACTTTACTCCTACTTTCCTGGGCTCTGGGGTGGGGTATTTTACCAACCTTTGTGGTTTTCTTTCACTCCCAGCGTCCCTCTAAACACTACACTTGCCTAGGGGGGAATTTGTGATTCGTATTCCAATTTCTTAATATATGGTTTGTGTTGCCCCAAGGCCTATTTCTTCCTATTGCATTCTATGGTCTTTTCTATTGTCTGCACTATCCTATGACTATTTACTTACCTGATTTTGGTGTCTAGTGTATATATTGTGTATAATACTTACCTTCAGAAGGAGTATTGCCTCTAAGATAATTTTGGTCTTGTGTCACTAAAATAAAGGACCTTTAGTTTTGGTAACACTGAGTATTGTCTTTTATTGTGTATAAGTACGGTGTAACTATAAGTGGTATTGCAGGAGCTTTGCATGTCTCCTAGTTCAGCCTAAACTGCTCTGCTACTTCTATCAGCCTAAGCTGCTAGAACACTACTACATTTCACTAATAAGGGATAACTGGGCCTGGTATAAGGTGTAAGTACCTAAGGTACCCACAACAAGCCAGGCCAGCCTCCTGCAACAGCTCACAACCCACAGCCCCACACACCTCAGTCACCATACCCCCAGACACCACCACAACACCCACAGACGCATCCATCATATTTGCTTTTGTTTTTCAATATCTGACTTTGTGGGAAGTGTTGGTCACCCAAGATGTTCACTGTGTGGATATGTGGGTGTTGATCCAATTGGGGTGTCATTGCATTGTGTTATGCTTTCTAGGGTAAGTATTTCATCTTGTGTTGGCCAATGTCAGCATGTATGGTGTAGATTTGTCCCCTGATATAGATTTTACTTTCGTCTCATGTGCGGGAGCTAGAGTTTTGTTTGTCCACACATGGAGGGTGTTAAATTGTGGTAGCTTCCTTTGGATTTGACTGATCATGTGTCCACTTTGATGTGTGTACCTTTCAGCTACATCATCTAGATGTCTGGACCATGCTGTTGCCGTTGTATGTGCTTTCTTGACTTGCGCTTACACATTTGCCAGCTAGGCATCTCACTTGGATCAAATATTGTTTGTCCCTGAGATACATGAAGGGTCAGTTCCTATGCAAATGCTGTTTTAGGGGCATGTGCAAAGTGAAATGTGTCCATGAATGCTCCTGATGTCACCATCACTATTATGCAGGTATTGTTTGCATTGTGAGCTTTGGATATGTGTTTCACAACCCTTTGTGCATCCCATTGACCTCCCATTGTGTTGCAATGTGGGTGCTGTGTGAGTCCATCGCTGAGCAGCACCTGCGGCAGGACGTGTATGTGATGGGCTCCATGGCGACACAGGTCATGTAACACTGCCTGCAGGTGAGTTGCTTCCTTTATGCTTTCCGTTTCCACCTGCTGGGGTGTGGTGGTTGGACTGTCACAGTCATGCTGGCGGTAGGCAACATCATAATGTTTCCATCCAAAACAGTGGCTCCGTTGGCCTTTTTGGCCTGCCTCGCCGCCACAGTGGTCTGCGCTGCCTGGTGGTGCTTGAGGGACTTCGGCAGTCTTTCCCTATGGGACTACCAGCATCGTAATACTGTGGTCTGACTGCCAAGCAGATGGCGGTCACACCGCCGCCATGGTGGTGCACAAACCGCCAAACTTGTAATACGACCCTTTGAGAATATGTAAATTGATCTCAATGTGTAATATTAATTTTAAATCAAATCAACATAAGTTCAGAGCAAGCCATATTCATTTAAACAGCAGTCATATTCATTTAAACATGCCTTGTGTTCATTTCAATATTTGCCTAAAATCATTTCAAAGCATGTTACATTTATCTCACAGTTTCATTTTCATTTTAAAAAGTGTGATATTCATGTTACATAATGTCATATTACTTTTGATGTGGGCCATATTAATTTCACCAGGTGTCATATTCATTTCAAAGTGGCTCATATTCATATTAACATGTGTCATATTCCTTTCTATGAATGTCATTCATTTCAATGGATGTCATATTCACCTTAACACCTGTCATAATAATTTTAACACGGATCATATCCATTTCAACATAGGTCATATTAATTTCAATATATGCGGTATTTATTTTTCTGTGTATCATATCAATTTCAAAGCACAACATATTAATTTTGATAAGTTTCATTTTAATTTCAGCATTGGTCATATTCAGTTTAGGAAATGTTGAATTCGTTTCAGTGGAGCTCGTATTTGTTTAAATGCATGTCATATTCATCTTAGCATGTGTCATAATTCTTTCAATGGATGCTTCATTCATATTAACACATCTTAATTTTAACATGAATCTTATCCATTGCAAAGTATATCATAATCATGTCAATGTATATCATATCACTTTCAAAGCAAGCCATATTCATTGTGATAAATGTCATGATCATTTTAACGTTACTCGTATTAATTTTAAAACAACCCAAATTCATTTCAATGAAGGTCATATTCATTTCAACTCATGTCATATTCACTTTAACATGTGTTATATTCTTTTCAATCAATGCTAAGTTTATTTCAATGGATGTCATATTCATATTAACACTTGTCATATTAATTTTAAGATGGAACTTATCAATTTTAACATATATCATATTCATTTGAATATGTGTCATAAAAATTTGAATATGTGTCATATTAATTTGAATATGTGTTATATTAATTTCAAGGCATGCCATATTCATTTTAACAAATCTCATGTGAATTTCAGCTGGGGTCATACTCATTTGAAGGCATGTCAACTTCAATTCAATGGGATTGTATTAATTTCAACACAACCCATATTCATTTTCAATCATATCCTATTCATTTCTGTGTGTCTCATATTCATTGCCATCTCAGTAATATTGATTTCAACACAATTCAAATTCATTGCAACATGTTTAATGTTCATTTCAATGTATATTGTATTACTTTCAATTTGCATTGTTTTCGTTTCAGAATATAATATATTCATTTCAATACTTTATATTATTTCCAATCTGCCATATTAATTTCAAAGTATGTCATATTTCTCTTGGCATAAGTCAATCATTTCAAGAAATGCCCGATTCTTTTTGGTGAATATTGTATTTGTTTCAGTGATTGCTTTATTGTTTACAGTGAGGGCCATATTAATTTCAATATGATTTATATATATTTCAATATATTTCTTATTCAATTTGGTGTGTGTGTTATTCATATTAATCACTAAGTAGCATATTCATTCTGCCAGGTTTCATATTTGTTTTGGTTCAATTCAGATACACTCTGCCAGGTATCATAATTATTTTGACACATAGTACATTAATTCTGGTGTGTGTCATATTCATTTTGCAGCACGCTATGCATTTCAGGAGGCGTCCTATATGGGGAGCTGAAATTTTGACATGAACGGCTTCCCATATGAAAGTGCATGTTTATAAAGGGAGGATGATAGGATACTTAGGATGTACCGAAATAGCAGATATGTCCAATTCACACATTTTATATATTTTATTTTTTCACTTCTAAGTTGCACTCTGCAGGTGCACTGTAAACCGGTTCTCTGTCATGCACCCGCTTTTATCTAAACACTAGTCTGCACTTATACCAGACATTATGGCACTCATTGAAGAGACAATGAGATACTGGCTAACCCTTTTCATTCTACACCGAAATATACATATCATGCAATTCACGTAAGAAAATTTACCATTTGTGCTTCTTGTTTCCGGTGCAGAGCACAGACACTTAGTTTTTAGGGCTGGCACTTATTTTTTTACCTCAAGCATTTACTGCGAGCAAACGACACATACGGTAAAGACGGAGGAGGAGAAAAACAAAAAAGCGTCACAAAAGGAGAAAGGAGAAAGCTGCAAGAGTGAGCTGAAGGGACAGGAAGTGACTTTAAATGGATTGGAGAGGCCAGAGATGGCGTCAGGATTACGCTGCCTCAGTATTCTGTGTTCACACTATTAATTGCATCAGCCGAGTGTTTAAGAAGAGGGCTTTGGGCACGTTTCTATTTACAAATTAAGCACTGCTTGGGAGGAAGGGGATTCTACAGGAGTGACAGTAGTAACAGTAGCGGCTGGTACCCTAAACATTTGGTGGGGCAACCAAACACACATTAGGGATACCAAACGCATGTGATGAAACACAAGGGCTGAAATAAAAAGCCGGAGTGCTTGGCAAAACAACCGTGTATCGATAAAAAGAACAGGAAGAAAAAAAACTCAGCTTTTGTTACAAAAAAGGCAAAAGTACAGAGGGTGAGGTGACTTTCGCCTGCCAAAGGTTCTGACACCGAAAAAAATCCCTTTAGGCCTAAACATGCTGGCAGGGCCTAGCATCAGATTACTTTATCACATCTGAGAATGATGCTTGTACAAGCTTCAAGAGGCTGCACACAAAAAGTTCTGGATGTTTTACCCCTGCTACTTATTAAGTGAAGTTTTTTTAATGTCCTGCGGTGAAGGGTTGCCTATCAGTCCTGCAGAGAAAGGGTGCCTATCAGTGTGGGGCAGGCATGTAAAGTGTGAACACTGTTTCTCATAATCACCCGGCGCAGATATGTTATTGGCAAGCAGTGTTAACGGAAACCGTGGAAATTGAAGCCAAGGAAGCAGCAACGCTGCATTAAATAGAAACCACCTACCTCAGGCTGCAAGAAACATGGTTAAAAAAAAAGAAAAAATAGTACGTTAGAAGCCAAGTAAGCATGGAGCATTTCAAATCGGAACAAATATAACAGGTAAAATCAACAGAAAAATGATTTAAGTACTTCCTTGAAATAAAAGTTATTACTAACTGAACCAAACCGTACATGCCTCCACTCCCACTTCCAACATTATTGGGGCATGCCCGCTGTCCTTCACCGTAGACTCACTGTACAATCAAAGTAGACCATACCAAATACAATTATACGTTTTAATGAAAAATAAAAATGTGCTTACCTTCGCTGGCTGTCCTCCTTCGGTCTTTGTGAGCCCTTCAGTGCTCTGAGTGCAGCAACTGAATGCTCCTCACCAATCGAGACGCTGCTCTCATGCTGCTGATAATGTCATGAGAACAGCTCCAGGATTGGCTGGAGCGGGCTGCCTAGATGCTCAAGCAGACACTGGGGGCCTGTGCTTGCTTTCAACTCAGCTGTCCTAAGCAACAGATTGGAGAGGTTTACACTGCGTATGTCAGGCTTGCTGACATGCGCAGTGTAAACTGTGGAGTGAGCATCACTCCCCTGCTACCAATCAGCAGCAGTGGCCCACAACACAGCTTGGCTGGAGAAAAATAAAAATAAAATGGTAATAAATGTATTTTATTACCATTTTATTTTTCACCTTTTTTGCTGAAGCTGGCAGCAGGTCTGCCTTAAGCTAGCGGCCACTGCTGAGTAGTAATAGGAGATTCAGGAATAAGAGAACTCTCTGTAGAATTATACATACACATGACCACAGTGTTTATGGTAACATTCCAGATCTGTGGTCAGTGCCCTTGGCTTTGTTGCGATCACAGAGCTGTGGTACAGAGAAAAGCACATGCTTCATATGAAATGTCCTGGAATACATTTGTGGAGGGAAGCCTTGTGGAAGCAGAAGGCCATGGGTTTGTGAAGAGTGTAGAGATTCTGCTGCACATAAAGGGAAGACTAAAATCAATAACATTTGGGGGATAAAAGGGTATTACCCCCGCATCTACATCCTTCTAATCCCAGTCCTTACTTGTGAGGCGTATCTGCCTCAGACAAAGATATCCACGCTAAAGATGGTAGATCCCGACAGCTTTAAGCTGTCTTTTATTTCCATTTTGGAAGCATAAAACTCCTCCCCCACTCCCGTCCTCTTGTAATTTTCTCATGGGCCAGAGGTAAGCCACAGAATTGTTTTTCATATTCAGTGTGTTTTATGTTTTGATTCACTGTTATCAGTAGAGTTTATACTTAGCCTCTTTGTCACGGGGCACAAGGAGTTTGTGTTCACTGCGGTCAGACGGGGAGGTGAAATTTGTAAAGTGCTGGCCAGCAGGCTGCTGAGGAGCCACAGATGCAGCATCTGAAGTCAGCATCTTATAACATGCGTGACCTCAGAAGGCTCCACTCTCTCTTGTTTGTGTAGGAGGCTGGCTTTCTATGTAGTGTGCCAAACTAGGCACACTGTGCAAAGAGTCTGGGCAACCACACAGTGGTTTACAGAGGTAAAAACTAGACCACCTAATGCTCTAATTTCTATGGGAGCTTGGTCGAGTTGTTAGGCCAATCTTATAGAAGTGCAAAGCATATGTTGTACTCACAGTATCAATAAATGAAGACACACACTCAAAGGAATAACTCGAGACCAATTTACAAAAATGCTTCAGATTGTTATAAAATGTTTAAGACCAAGATCATCAAAATCGGGTAACTACTTTTTAAGTTATGATTTTTCAAATTTTAGAAAATGTCTGGGGCTTGCTCCTTGTCCTTCTGGAGTCAGCGTGGACTTTTCTTTTTGGTGTCTGACGTTGACTGACCATTTGCACCTATTGCATGGTTCAGCCACTGGAGGTCACAGTGCCACCAAACTTGGCACACTTGCAGGATTTATCCTCTGGGTTTGTCAGGTGAAATCTGGTCCAGCTGCAGTTCCTTGGTCAGCAGCCGGTCTGTGAACTGAACTTCAATGGTCTTTGGTGCTTGTGTTGCAAAGAGTGATGCCTTCCCTCTGGAGGGAGATCGTTGGTGATTTTTAGAAGAGTGGAGGTCCTTTTGCAGTCTGTAGAGTCAGTCTGATGTCCGAGCAACCCCTCAGTGGTGATTGTCAAGTCCTGGGAGCAACAGGCAGGGTTTGGCACCTTTTTGTTTGTGCAGCAGGAATGTTGTTCTCAAGCCTTGGTCCTTCTTTGTTGCTGGTCTTCTTGTGTCCTTGGAATCTGATCTACAGGTCTAGGGGTGCCCACTAAATACTTGTACCTAGTAGTGACCAAAGGGTCATCTATCTTAGGGTGGCTACATCCACTATGTGACCACTTCCTGTGGGAAGGGGTCACTTCCCTATCCCTGATAGACTATTTTCCTAACAGGCATGATGGAGAAAAATTAAATGGAGGGGTCACCTTCACATGCAACACCTTAGGGGTGGTGCAAGCTAGGGGTGGCCACTCCTCCGGTCCTTTTTTGCATTTTCCTGCTGTTGCTCCTGCCAAAAGTTGGGGTTTGCAGCAGAGGCAGCCATCTGCTGCTAGCAGCAGGGCTCGGGGGTCAAGTTTCACAGGCAGTAAGCCCTTTGAAGCTCATCAGCAGGACTGTCCACATTCCTGGCGGTGGAGGTGTAGCACCTCTGCCCAGGAAAAGTTTTGTTCTCTGGATTCAGAGAGCACAGGCACCCACTCCAGGGTTCCAGAATCTTGTCTTGCGAGGGGAAAACTGGTTGTGACCAGCCAGCAACAATCCCAGGGTAGTTAGCTTTTGCAAGGGGGCACCTTTACGGTGACCCTTGGATACATTTTACAATAAATCTAATACTGGTACCAGTTTAGATTTATCATTCTGAGGTGTATGATACCAAACAACCCAGGATGCAGAGTGGCCATCATGTAGCTGTGAAACTCATACTGACCAGTGTCCAGCACATGCATGTAAAATGGATGCTCTGTTCACTATGTCCTAGGTTTGCAGGGACACAGTAGGGGCCTATTGCTCATGCATTAATGCCCACCCATGCAGTATGGTGCACCCTGCCTTAGGGCTGAAAGGCCTGCCAGAGGGGTGACTTACCTATATTGCATGCAGTGTGTAGTGGGCAGGGCACACAGGCTGTTTACCATGTCAGTTTTGCACTTTAGGATTGCACCAGGACACTCAGCCTGTAATGGCAGCGCTGGGTGCACTTGACTGCATTGTCCCTCAGGGTGGCACAATTTGTGCTGCTGCACTCAGGGGCCTATCCTTAGTACCCCATGCCCTGAGTACCTACGTATCATTTATTAGGGACTTTTAGTAGCAGCTAAAGGTGTTGGCAATTTTGCCAATGCATCACAACAGTTTGGAGAAAGAGATCTGACCCAGGGAGACTGGTTCTCAGGGGCCCTGGGCACTACTAACTTTTTAGCCACTTCAAATACCAGGCAAAAAGTGGGGCTAACCATGTCAAAACAGGCCCACAGTTTGGTTTAAGTTGAGGAAGTGCTCCAGATTTCTCGGTCAGAGCTACAAGCTCTGATTAAGTATGCCACTGATTCTGCACTGGGGACATTTTTCATCAAAAAGGCTGGAGTTGGATTTGGCAGATGACAACATTGATTATGAAACCAAAGGCAAATACATTCGGGGTTCACAATTGAAAGATGGCTTGGCTCGCACTAGAGAGTTCTTGGGATTTGGTGAAATACCCAAGCAGGAGGAGGGGTTTTATTCTCAGGGTAATTGAAAATGACAGGAATGACTTACCATTCCATGAAGTAATACAATCTATCCTATGCAAGGAGTAGAACTATCCTGATAAACAGTCAATCCCCCATTTTTTGAATGAGCACTATGTGCTACAAGGCTTTGAGGAGCTGTTTCCTCAGACTCCAATGGTGAACACTGTTGGTCACTATGGCTTCCACATCAAGCTTAACATCTGAGGATTCAACTTTTGACTGATGTGGTGGATAAGAAGGTTGAAGCTTCTCTCAAAAGATCCTACATGTAGGAAGCTACCATTTTTGACATGTCACTACCACTTTTTGCTTACTGCTACTGACGCTTTTGATTGGTAAGGCATTGGGTCCCTGTTATCCAGGCCCCAGTGCTAGTGCTCACTCACTAAAATATATAAATGTTAATTGTAACCCAATTAGCAAGGGCTTTAGCACCCTTTTAAGACCCTGGTAAATGATTCCCTTGGTACACAGGGCATGGGCACTAAAGAAGGTCCCTAAGGGCTGCAGCATACATTAAGCCACCCAAAGGGGACCCATACTCAAACTGCATGCAGACTGTCATTGCAGGTTGCATGAAATAGTGCAAACCATTCCGAAAACATGACATTGCCCACTCCCTGTGTGCAATGCTCATTAATGCTCACGTACACCGCATGTATCATATATGTCACCCCTATAGCAGGCCTTAGAGTCCTAAGGGAGGGTGCATTATATTACATGTGAGGGCCCCCCTACATGAGCAGATGTACCCTTGTAATGCATAGTTCCATTGCTAGGCATTGCAAGTGCTAAGGAAGCCATTTGAGAACATGTACTGGGCACTGGTCATTATGAGTTACCCAGCTACACAATGGCTTCACTGAAACTGATAGTGTTTGGTATCAAACACCTCATCTTCATAAATCCATACTGATGCAAATATCAGATTTATGAAGTTATGTACCCAGAGGGCACCTTAGGGGTCCCCCTGTAGCCCTACCAGTTTTCTAGTGTGGTGGCTGACTGGTATCATCCAATTTGCCATCCTATATGGGTACCTATATGGGTTTCTCACCCTCTGCAAGGGAGACCCCACAGTCTCAGAGGCCTGGAACAATGCCTGCTCGGCAGAAGATGTTATCACCTCCTCTAGCAGAATGGCTAGCAATTTGGCATATCAAGAACAGAGGCTTCAAAACCCCTGCCACCTTTGAAATGCAACACAGGCTTCCCCCCAGACCTGGCAAGTGCCACCCCCTGTGGCCAATTTGGCACCAGAGCAGGCGGAAAATTGGATATTCAGGAGGCGTGTTTCACTCCTAGGCTATTCACACCCCTGAGGTCGGCTACCTGAAGTGGACAGCCAGGGAAGGGTTTTACCATCTTGTTTTTGGTGAAAATAGACACTTATGGAACAGGGTAATGCACACTCCTCACAGGAAGTGGTCATATAGGGGATGTAGTCACCCTAGGGGTAGGTAGCCCATTGGCTACTACCTCGTACTTCCCCAAATTCACCCCTAAACTGTGTATTTAATAGTTCCCCCTGGCAGAAGACCCACAGATTCGACTTCCTGAGAACTGAAGGACAAATAAGAGATGACACAGCAAGAACCAAGGACCTGTACAGAGACTGGTGCCAAACCCTGCCTTGCTTGCTTGCTTCTTAACAATTGCAAAGACCTGACTCGCCCTGCAGCTGTGCATCCTCCCCAGCACTGGGAGGCCTGCTCAGTACTTTGACAACCAGGGATCATCTTCGTGGGGTGGTACGGGCCACCCCCCTGCATTTGCAGGTACCAGCTTCATCTGCCAGGTTCACAGTGTTGTTGGCCATCAGGCTCACTGATGGAGCGACACTTCAGGAAGAGTTTTTCTTGCCTCTAGGAGGCCAGTCCTGTATGCGTTTTGAGGCACTAGACCCTCCAAGGGTCCCCCTGCACCAATACCCTGAGTACCGGAGCACTTGCACCAACCAAGGCTTGCTCTTAATCCAGTCCAGACACCTTCACCTTGGAAGCCTTCCTGCTTAATGAGGGACTTTCAGGCCGATGAGACCCAGGACCAGAGTGACCATGGTGTCTTGATCTTCCCTCCTCTATGGGTGACATACAGCTAAGAGAGCCTCAACCTCAAGAAGCCAGCCAGGTACGCACCTCTGCACATGAGCCCCCCAGCCCGTGCCCACGACTTCTGACTGCATCACCTTTGCATAGGGGTCCCAATGACCTAAGCTCCCTTTTGGGTTTAGGCAGACTTGACCCTAAGTCCCCCATTGCAGCCTCTTTGTTTCAGGCCCCCTTGACTTTACTGGTGTAGCACTTGAGAATACCATCTGGGCCAGCACCTCTGTACCCGGGCACACTGGGTCAGGTAAAAGAAAACTGCTGGTGGCACTTTGGATCTTGGCCCCTAGCACCTGAAATCTCAAAGGGCCTCTCTGAACTCTGACTGCAAGTACTGTTTTGCTTCATGTGTTTTTCCTCCCATGGGTAAACATTTGAGAGCTAGAGGAGCACACTTTAAAATCGTTATTTGAACTATTTTTCTATTTTCTTCCAAAACTGATCTCTCCAAAAGTACTAAAGTTAATCTAAACATCTTGGGGACATATTTACAAGAAAGTGGCGGGGTGTGGCGCTGCGCTAAAATTGGCAGTTCTGCGCTGTGTCACTTCAGAAACGCAGGGATGCGCTGTATTTACAAACGTATGGCACACCGATGTGTTTCCCCTAGCACTGGTGCTAAATCTTGCTGCCTAGTGCCAACGCAGACACACTTGCACCATAGTGCAAGGGTTAATAGGGCATATGCCATTGATTTATTATTTAAAAAGTTACACAATTGGAAGCATTACCATGTATTCACAATAATGATCATTTAGCAGATTGGGGAGGTGATTTTGGAGAGGAGCGCCTTCAATAACTCCTATATTAAATGAGGATTCATGTTTATACCTTCTTAAGTATTGTGACTTGCGGCGGATTTGCCTTACAGGTAAATGCCATATAGATACTTTGAATCTTACAATAGTTTTATTTTTACATGGTAGTTGGCGGGGACTGTAGCATTCTGGAATCTGAATACTTTCTAATATTTTCTAGTATTTCTTGCTATTATCTCATAAACTTTTTTGTATTCCTTTCTATTTTCTTATAAACTTTTTTGATCTGTCATATCACAGAGACACATTTGGACTTATATTAATTTTTTTTATGTTGGGAGTTTTTGCAGTTTGGTCTATCTTAGTGATATCATCACAGACATGCACACCATAGCATGCCTTTTACTTTTTAACACTTGCTACACTACTAACTCACATTTGTCCATCCCACGTCTTTTGGTATGGTGACGGGCCTATACAAAAACATATATTGTTTGGTACTTGATGATCAATCTAATCTGCTCACGTGGTATATTTTGGTAACAATTTCAGCCCTGATGAATTCGATGGGGTTTCCCCTGGACCAAACACGTGTTGGCTGGGGGGTTTGATTGAAACAAGGAGTATCAAGACTATGACTCATGGCTATGTTGTGGAGTACCTGAAAGGATTTCATTTGGACACGAATATTAAAGTTTAAGAATTTTTGGAACTGCATTGGAGACTGCCTCGCCTCTTCAGTTATCTTGTTCATATTTAACACCATTCAAAGGACACAGAGCATGGTGCTCTTTTTCAAAGGACAATTATAGTGACACTAGCAGACACAAATTACTGTGATCATTGTTATATATGTGTTCAGTTAACGAGTGCCTCTTATCTGTCTATTAACTATTATCTGTTTGGCTAGCCACACAGTTGGGGATCAGGGGTGTGGTCCCCTAAGAGTGCACCGTGTGATAATTCACGTCAAGAATCTATACTCACCTCGTTGCCTTGAGCGCTATTCTTTCCCTTAAACAACACCCGTTCTGATTGTAAATTTTGGCCATAGTGCAAGGGTGCCTGCCCTGCAGGGAATGATTGTTTATGTGCAGAAAGGTGCCCCTTCCTGCACATAAACAATCAATAATGGCAATTTGTTACTCCTATGTGTGCTGTAGGATGCAGCACACATTGAAGTGGCAAATCGTCATTATTTATTGATTGTTTATGTGCAGGAAGGGACACCTTCTTGCACGTAGGCAATAATTAATGGCCTGTGTGCTGCATTCTGCAATCTGCAGAACACATAGAAAAATCTAAAATAAAAGTATTTCTCCTTGTTGCGCCATGCTAACGGTACCCCTGGGGCGGCATTATTTTTTGGTGCTGCCTCAGATTTATATTTCCTTATAAATTTGGGGCAGTGTCAAAAAGCAATGGGTGTTGCATAGGTAAGCCCACAGCAACACCCATTGGACGCCCCTCTGACACAGAAAACTGCGTCAGTGGCCCATATTTACAAGGTCGTGTTAAGCCATAAAAAGTGGCCACCTTGTAAATATAGCGGAGGGCACAGTGCCACTGGAGCATCACAAAAGATGATGCTCCAGCAGCACTAGGGGCTTGTAAATATGCCCCTTGGTGTCTAAAATTATATGAAAATCAGCTTTTTTTAAATAAATTGGCCTCTGATTTTCTTATTGAGTGAACCATTTATTGACAGTGTGGAAACAAATAAATGCTGAACTCTCTCCTCTCTGATAAGCCTAGCCTGCTGAACCACACTACCACCAATAGAGCATTTGTGATTATCAAAGTAAGCCCTGTAAACCAATAGAAGTTGCGCAGACTTTTTGGATAATGTGACTTTGCATAAAAAGCCAGCTTCCTACACTATGCTGTGGTCAATTTTTCTCTAACAGCCAGAACTTATGCTGCCTACACCTTGCAGGCTCTGTTAAAGAATTTCAGTCTTTATATGATGTGCTGCAGAATGAAGAAGATTAGACTCAGATTCTTGCTAGTATGGAGTAACTATCCCAGTTTTTGCCGACATTACGTTTAATAGTTTGTTTGCAGCTTTCTCATCAGCAGGGGCTTCGGTTACTGGCAGCAGATTGTTGTGGATGAAGTCCTGGACGTTGGATGCTGGCCAGTGTTTCTTGGTTATGAAGCTTCTTTTCACTGGATATAAGCTATTTGGTCCAAAACTGGATCAGCTTGTTCAGAAAGCAGCAGAGGAGAAGAAAATTTTGAAACCTTTTCAGTTTTCGATGGGCAGGAAAACATTTGTACAAAAGAAGCCAATTCAAGCTCTACCTGACAAATGTCCACTTCAATGCCGAGCCCAGGGTTGCTGGGCTGTGTTTGCTGGTAAAGGCCAACCAAACTTCAAGTCCGGCAATGAATGGCCAGCCAAATAACTTATCAAAGAGAGTTGGGACATGCTTACATCACTTTTCCCAGCACTGGAAGGCATCAATTTAAGACAAATGGGTTCTACAGATCATCAATCATGGCTATCAAATTCCCTTTCAAGGACCTCCTCCCCAGGTCCTTGCTACCTATTGCCAAGTTGTGAATTAAAAAGACAATGCATGCTTCAAGGAGTTAAGTCTCTTTTGGATAAAGGGGTACTAGTCCCAGTCCCTTCTACTCAAGTACAGACAAGGCTTTATCCCCTACTCTTTTTGGTCCCCAAACATGATGGTCTTCTTCATCGAGTCCAATCCATTCTTCATTTGTAGGCCGGAAATGACTAGCTGGTGCTAGCATGCCTTGTCCTTAGTAAGTAAACTTACAAGGGGACGCGTATAGGTCGATGAACCTTTTGAATCGCAAGGAGTATCCTAGTCATGTAGTGACTATTGACTCAATAACTAGCATCAATAATCAAGAAAACACTCTATGAAAAACAATGTTAAACCTTACTAATCAAGAATAACCACTACTCAGAAAGAGTTAACAATTATTATTTCCCTATTGCTTACAATTCTAAATCATCTGTTAGTTCAAACTTTATTCAAATCAACTCTTTAATAATTCTTTAGTAAAATACATTATTTCTTAAAGAAAACCTTTGCCACAATGCAATACCATAAGCTATGAATACCAGCATTAATAATGTAACTCAGCAATTAAGTTCATCAGTCATTTGTCACCGTCAATGTCACCCCTAACAGCCTACCTAACCAAGATTGGCATTAGCATGTGGGTCTTCATGCGAAAACAATTTAGAGAAAACATCAATTTGGAAAAATCTACCTAAGTGAGAATCTCTATAAACAGCGCAGTTGGTACCTAGAAAAAAACGGCACAAAAATCGTCAGTCATATTTTCATAGCTACCTATCCAGGATGGATCCGCAACAAGTCAGTCTTTGTCTTCAGGTCATCAATCAGTCAGCAACGGATCAGGCTCACAGAGTATGAACCCAATATCAGCACCTCGGACGTCGTCTCCTGACGTCATCAATTTTCTCCCCGCTATTCTGATTTCTCGTCCTTTTTATAAGGGTCTCCCAGTCCGTCCCCCTAATTGCTAATTGGTCAGTCAGTCAGCAGATATGACTTTAACCTATAGTTTTTGTTTACCAAATCTACTAATTTTCATATATTCCAAGTCACAAGAAGCTGATTGGTTCTTCATGCGATGCCCTCATCATCCGGCCCTTCAGGTACCACAATTGTTGCATATGGCTCTCCAGTCAGTGCCTCTATTGTTCGAGTCCTGGGAAAGTACATTTAGCCTGCTCTACACATAATTGTATCAAATTGTCTTCATCATCTCCTGTCCGCCGGTACATTGCAGAAAATTGTAGCTAAGTAACTTGAACTTTGAACGGGTCAAGGCTGTAGTCAGCGGTGTCCAGTCCTTTGCAAGGCGTCCGGTTACTCCATGTTCAGAGTGTGCGAGGCCCAGTGGAACTCGGCCTTTAGTTCAGCTAACTTAATAATACAAAACAAAGGTTATGAGTCTCATTATGACATAGTACTACATTTTTCTCATATATTTTCATCATTTTGCACATTTTCAGTTGTTTTAGTACACATGGTGATCATACCCCAAGGGCACATTTTTCAAACATGCACATTATGTTCTACAATTAATTTCTCTATGCATCTTCTCATTAGTAATAACATATAAATCATGAAAAAATACTTAATTAGCATATCTGCTTCAACACTGGTCACATTGGATCTTCAAAATACTTACTTTTATGTCTCATCCATCCGACAAGTCAGAAGTATCTGCTGGAGGTCAGCACTTTCAGTTCCAGGTCTTACCCTTTGTTGTGGCGACATGTCCAAGAGGCATTACGAAGGTAATAGCCCCAGTGGTGGCCCTTTTTCACTTGCATCATTTTTGTATTTTTTCGTACCTTGACGACTGGCCCTTATCTGCTCCTTCTTTTTTTAAGGCCTATGAGGATATCCAGCTGGTACTGCAGACACTCCAGAGTTTGGGATTCCTCATCAACTTGCTAAAAACCCAGCTTTAACAAACCCAGTCCAAGTTGCTAATTTGAGTCCAGTTCGACACATTGCAGGGCTTTGTGCTTCTTCCTGAACAGAGGGTGACAAATGTTTAAAACTTGGAGGCTTAACTTCTGGGTCATACCACAATGTCAGCAAGAGCATGCCTACAAATTCAAGACCTGATGGCAGCCTCTATGGCAGTGGTTCCCTGGGCAAGGTTTCATTTCAAACCATTGGTGAATCATCTACTTTCCGTTTGGAACCCTAGCTCTCGCAACTATGACCATTTGATTCCAGTGACTCCTTCAGTTAAAGAAACTTTGAGTTGGTGGCAGATGGAGGCAAATCTGTCATGAGGCATGCCATGTAGCTGTCCCCCCTGTGTATCTCACAACAGATGACAGCATGTGGGTATGTGGGGGTGGTGTTCAAGGATCAGAAATGGAAAGGTCCCTGGACAGGATGGTAAGCAAGTCCATCCTCCAGTTGCAGTGAATTGTCAGCAATTTGGCAGGCTCTGTTAGCTTTTTCTCCACAGTTATTGGGGCAGAATGTGGTGGTTTGTACTGACAACCAGGTCTCTAGTTGTTATCTGAATTAACGGGGGACCAGCCTATTGGCATGTATGTGTCAAAGTTACAGTAAACACGGAAGAAGGAGGCAGTGCCACCAGATTAGTTCTCATTAACAGGGTAAAAACGGCTCAGGTGTTATTTGTGAGCTGAAAACCACCCAGTGCACATAAAGTCTGTTAGAAATTGTGTAACTGGTTGAGGGGGCAAAACCCTACTCAGGCAGCAACCACAATCTCTGTCAGGGTGAAACACAAGCAAATATCAAATCAAGCTGTGCTTAAACCTCTGTTAACTTGGCACAAATCAGTCAGGCTTAACTTAGAGGCAATATGTAAAGTATGTATGCAGCACTTCAAACAGAAGTAAAGTGAAAACAAAACATAAGAAAAATCCCACACCAATTTATAAAAACAAAGTAAAATTAAAAATATTATTTGAGACCAAAATGACGAAACTCCAATCAGTAAAACCCTAGCTATGCAATTTCAAAGTTTTAAGTAAAAAATAGTGCCAAGAAACACAAAGCACCAACTGTGGTTATCTGGCCATGCTGGACCTGGACAAAGTCACAAAACCAGGCTGACTGCAATTGAGCACAGGCCAGATACAGGGGGCAAGTTAGGCCTGATGAACCAAGTACCTTAAATCTGGTTTTCGGAACGTTGTGAGATCCCATGTCAAGGATGCTTTTCACAGCGGTGGTTCAGAGCGATGTTGCAGGGCTACAAGGTGAGTCCTGCATTGTTGTCGAGGATGTCATTGACGAGGGGCTTGTGATTCGAAGACCGGCATCGAGGGTGCATCACACAGTGGCAGAAATCAGTCAGGCTTAACTTAGAGGCAATATGTAAAGTATGTATGCAGCACTTCAAACAGAAGTAAAGTGAAAACACAACATAAGAAAAATCCCACACCAATTTATAAAAACAAAGTAAAATTAAAAATATTATTTGAGACCAAAATGACGAAACTCCAATCAGTAAAACCCTAGCTATGCAATTTCAAAGTTTTAAGTAAAAAATAGTGCCAAGAAACACAAAGCACCAACTGTGGTTATCTGGCCATGCTGGACCTGGACAAAGTCACAAAACCAGGCTGACTGCAATTGAGCACAGGCCAGATACAGGGGGCAAGTTAGGCCTGATGAACCAAGTACCTTAAATCTGGTTTTCGGAACGTTGTGAGATCCCATGTCAAGGATGCGTTGCACAGCGGTCGTTCAGAGCGATGTTGCAGGGCTACAAGGTGAGTCCTGCATTGTTGTCGAGGATGTCATTGACGAGGGGCTTGTGATTCGAAGACCGGCATCGAGGGTGCATCACAGTGGCAGGTTCTGAAGAAGCCTACAAGCAAAGCAGAACAGCAGTCCTTCTGTGTCTTCCGTAGGTCTAAATGTGTACTGAGGAGTGGGTCTGAGGGTTCTCTTTTTATACCTGGTGCCTCCTTTGAAGAAGAAGAAGGAGGTTCTGGAGAATTCCCTTTGAAATGCTTGATGTTTCCTGTTTTCCTTGCCCAGGCTCCAAGCTGGATTTGTGAACAAAGCAGGGGTGACAAGTCCTTTGTGTGAAAACAGAGCACAGCCTATTCATTTGCAAGTGGGGCTGTGCCCAGCTACACTCTCCCCTGTCCTGCCAGTTGTTGGCCCATCCAGGCCCATCTTATCCGTCTATTGTGTGTGGTTGGAAGGAATAACGCAAGTCCAGATTCCAACTAAATCCTGTCATGGGACTCAGTAACAGGTTGCAGGCACCAAATAGTTATGGCAGACAAATGGCAACTTTTTAAAAGTGCCATTTTTAAAATTTCATCTTATAGTCTGATTTTACCATTGAAGAGGATTTTTAATTACAATTTTTCAGACACTAATCACAAATTGCTTAGGGGTTCCAAGCCAAAAGTTAGCACTTAATAATTGTAATAAGGCAACAAATTATTATCCTAAGGGACAGGTAGGCCTCACGGTACCGAAAAACTAATTTAGGAGTTTTTTATTACCAGGGCACCTAAGTACATGTCCAGCCTTTTAATTACAATGCATCCTGTCCTATGGGCTACCTAGGGTGTACCTTAGGGGTGACGTACATGCTATAAAGGGGAGTTTATGGCTTTGCAAGGGTTTTATATTCCCAAGTCAAACTGGCAGTGTAAAACTGTATTCAAGCTGCAGTGACAGAGCTGGGACATGTTTTAAGAAGATACTTTAGTGGGTGACACAATAAGTGTTGCAGGCCCACTAGTATTATTTAATTTACAGGCCCGGGTTATATAGTATATCATGCTACAAGAGACTTATAAGTAAATTAAATATGCCAATCAAGTGTAGGCTACATTTACCATGTTTTAGGAAGTGAGCACAAGCACTTTAGCACTGGATAGCCGAGAGCCAACAAAAACAAATTTCAGCAAAAAGTGGAGAGCAAAGGAAAAACTCATGGGGGTGACCTCATCAAGCGAGCCAAGTCCAATAATGTGCAACAGGTATCTGGTGTGTTTTTTTAACTCATTTAACAAATGTGATTATGATTGTATTCCACTGGATACTCAGGGGTGGCTCCTTCGCAATGGTGAAGGAGTGTCGCCCCTCGGGCTAACAGCCAGCAGCTGGAAAATAAAATGATAGTTTTACTATCATTTTATTTTCCAGCTGCTGGCTCAGTCAGCGTGTGAATGAAGGTGCGGGACTGGGCCATGGGAGGGGGAGGAGGAGTGGAGTGCACTGAATACACATGTCTGTTTGGGCGGCCATTTTCGGCTGGCCAAACAGACATATGCACGTAGGTTTCTCCAACCTGGCTGTGTTGCACAGCCAGATGGAGAAACTGCACAGACTCCCATGTAGAGTCTTAGTGGCTAAACAAGCCACTCAGACCAATCCCGGCACTACTCTCCTGCTAGATATAGCATGAGTGCCAGGATTGCATGGGGAGCCCTGGGACACCAACACCATCTGGATGAAAGAAGAGGAGTGAGGCGGCCAGGTTAGTATTTTAAAACTATTTTTTATTGTTATTGTTATCCCTGTGACCTCTGCACCGCCCCACCCCCTTGAGATTTGTGACGACCTCCACAGTAAATACTATACTTTGCATTGAAAAGGTTTGTATTTTACAGAATTAATAATTACATTAACACCCCTCCTTTGAAAGTATATCTATATCAACACTATCCTTAGACCTAACACTTCTCTGTAACCTACACCCTGGTAATAATCATAAGCTTCTTAATTTTTCATTGTTCCAAATCATTACCCTAAATCTAGGCATACACCTTAAACTAATCCTAGACCTAACCCTACATCCTGGTCCATAACCTAACCCTTACCCTAAATCGTATACAAAAGTACCCTTTCTTTGACCCAAAATTGACTCTAATTTTAACACTAACTGTAATCCTAAACCTATCATTACCCTGACCCTTCCCCAATCACAAATACTTCCTGTATTCCCTTAACCCTTGCCCGTTTAGTGTAAATTTAGTTTTATATTACAATGTGTGGCTTCTGTGTAAAATTACAAATCAGAGTAATTAATTTTATGTCCTGGGTGTACATTAGTGATACCTATTTTTACATTCTGAGAGGAAGCTACAACCATCTAAAAGTTTATGATATCTGCCTAGGCAGAATTGAGGAAGTTTAATTGGATCATATCTCATGATAGGGAGGAGGACAAAAATAGGCACAAGATCTGTTTGGGCCCGTTTCTCAATTGCACTTGGGTTTAAAGTATCTTTTAATGGATATCTGCTCAGACATCTAGTAACTGCCCCACACTGATCCTCAGCAAAAAGAGTCTATAAGAGGGATTCATGGCTATGAGCTAATTTCCTATTAAGAGAGCAGTAGATTGAATAGTTTGTGGTGTATTGTTTTGGGATATGTGGCACTTATTCTGTTATGTTAACCGGTATTTGTAGATTGCACACAAACCAAATGGTTCCTTGGCTCTTAGGAAAAGCAAAAGTCACAACAGCCAATCTGTGAGCACAAATACAGATTAGGTAATCTGATAAACCTGCCTAAATAGGGCAGGTCTTAGGTATTTGCCTGATAATTTGTCGAAAGACATATTGTTGGGGACAGAGAATTCCAAAACATGGGGGCTTGTACGGAAAATCTAACATCACCCATCCTTTTCTTCTTGAATTTCAGAATAAGCAATACATCAGAAGAGGAAGAACAGAGTTTGCAGACAGGAATATTTTTTTTATCTGGTTTTGATTAATTGCGGTCCCTCTTCTCTTAGAGCTTTAAAAGTGATGCAGCAGGTTTTGAAAACAACCCTATGTTCCATTGGGAACCAATGAAAATCTTTCAGTGATGGGGTGATGTGACAGCTCCTAGGTTGTTTAAAAATCAGTTGGTGATTGGTTTTGAACAATTTGTAGTCCATGTGGTTTGAATTTACAGAGGTGCATATTTAAACAATTAATATAATAAAAACATAATCAAGTCTGGAGGTAACTAATGCCATAACTGCCAAAATTAGAACCTCCTGGGTGAGAAACCTAGACATATGTTTTATTCACCGAAGGTTCGCGAAGCAAGACGAAATAACGAGCTCATTGTCATTAATAACCTCTCCATGCCAAAGTGGGTTCCTTAAGCAATTGCCTACTTGGGCACTATGCTTCATCATTTAGGGTATGTGGTTGGAAGCATTGTTGTCTTTCTTTTGATCTTATGTGGGAAGTGTTTTCATGCTGTGCGTAGTGACTACCAAGATGTGGTTATTGTTTTTATGAGACACAGCACTTAGAAGTGTGATGGATGAAGAAGTCTGAGAGGTAGTACACAGTTTATGGTTTTTAGTAAGCTGGCAACATTTCCCATGGTCCCAGTCCACTAAACTAGTGAAGGGAGAGATGGTCAGGAGGATTCCTGGGTGGTCTGTATTACAATAATCCCTTATAGGATTGTCACCATGAGATGTGAAGAACAGGTCATAGAACGTGGTTAGTCAGGAGCTGCAGCAGTGGACTAAATTAGAGACTTCCAGTGGAAAGAGGTATGTGGCAGATCTCTTCAGTTATTGTATTGCTGTTCAGTTGGGTATGGGTGGTTTGTTGCTGTGATTGTATGCAGGTTTAAGAGGGCCACACTGTATAAGGGAATTATTAGGCAGTCTGTTTGGACCACAATCACCTGTACAACTGTTCAGTGTTACATTATTAGTATTAGTTAAGTGAGGGCCGAGAGAGCTATGTATGAATTTACATTATTATATGATAGCCAGGCTAGAAACATATCAGCCTTTCATATCTTAGCTAGACATAGAGCACTAGACTTTTGATGCATTGCTTCTCCAACTTAAATGGGCAATGGGCAGAAATGGGTAGCTCTGGAGGAACTGAAATTACCCACCACAGAGGGAGGGCTAGTGGTGCGGGACTTCGAACTGTATTATTTAGCTGTGAAATTACAATGGGCAGCTTGATGGAGGGAGAATTATTCAGAGGACTCTCAGGTTAATAGTCTGGAGGTAACTCCAAGGAGAGAGGTGGCACGAGTTCTGTTGACCCTGGTGGGCTTTCCAGGTGGGCTGGAAGGTGGTGTCCTGATAACCATGTTGCTCTATGTTTGGAAGAGGGCCCTTGAGTGCACGCAAACCAGGGTGCCATATGCCAGCGAACTCCCACTGTAAGCTCTGCTCACCATATCACATGGTGGCAGTTGTAACAGATTTAGTAACTGGCTGGAGTTGGGGCTGTCGACAGCGGCTGACGTTTATATTAATAGTGTAATGGTAGATTTTGGGTGCATCTGAGAGCAATATGACATTCCAGCTAGTGATTTTTTGTTTCATGGGGTGCTCACTAGGACCATCAGGCACTAGTGGCAGACAGGACTGTCAGAGCCCGAGATGCAAAGGGGCTTGCAGTGCATTTGTGAGATTTCTGGAAGGTGCCACACAACATCGCTTCTGTGTAGAGCTTTGCAGAATCAAGATAAGTTGGGGCTCTGGGCCCCGAAAGACCGTTCGGAACAAAACTTGGGGACAGCAGATACTGACGCAGACTGGACAAGGTTACTGTCAGTTATACGTCGGAACAACGCATGCTGGAACCACGCATGCCTGAACAACGAGGTTGGAACAACGACCTTGTTGTTACCACTAATGCCTTTACCACGAATGCCTTAACAACGATTTTTCATTGTAAAGGCATTCCTGGTAAAGGCATTAGTAAACGGCATGCATGGTTCCAGCATTCGTCCCCCCTGGCCCCCACCACTAAAAATTACAGTGATTCCTCCCACCCCCACAATCACCCAACCCCCACCCCTAAAATTACCGCAACCCCTCACCCCGCCCCTAAAACCACCCCAACCCCCACCCCTAAAACCTAAAGCACCCCAACCCCCAACTCCACCCCTAAAACCTAAACCCTGGCCCCCCTCCCCCAAACCTAAATCACCCCTAGCCCCCCACCCCACCCCCAAAAACAAAAAATACCCTGACTCCCCACCCCGCCCCTAAAACTAAAAATACCCCGATCCCCCTGCCCTTAAAACAGCCCCAGTCCCAGCCCAACTTACCTCCTCCCTGATCGCGTCATCCTCCTCAGCCGAATCCCTTCTTCTGTGCCTTAACCACACATGTGCGTGGTTCAGCACATGCGTGGTTAAGGCCCTGAACAAGGAAGTCGTGGAAAACGAAAGCGTTGTTCCGCTTTTGTTTTCCACGACTTCGTTGTTCAGGAGTCGTTGACAAGGAAGCTTCCCGTTACTGTTACACATGCCCCTGGTGTCCCACAATGCACATTTCAAAGTGATCCAGTTTTATCACATTAACAGAACACATATCACACTGAAAAGGATAAATTGCATGCGCCCAAATGCGGGCTCCACTTGCCCTTAATGTAACAAATATGATGACACATTCTTACATATGGTATGCGATTGCCCGGAATTCTGCTCCTTCTGGACAGGGGTGGGAACTGTAATATCAGTGGCAACAGGGATGCAGTTTTCAGGTTCCCCAGGGCATGCTTAAAGGGATGGTTTACCCGCTGAAAGGCAGAGACAGTCACAAACAGGTTTATAGATCTGGAGCTCATACTTTCTATGCTAGATCACGTATGTCTGGAAATCTGCTGGCCCCAATGTACACTCCTGGGTGATGAAACTTTGCTGCTGGGATGGCAGTGAGTGGGGTTGTGTTACAGTGAGAAGCTAACAGAAGACTGAGGTTGTGGAGTCAGAATGAGGGTTTGGACCTCATTTTGGCTGACATGCCCTCACTGTAGGCCCAGAGGGTTGTGTTACATTGGGTGACTGGTGGTGTGGTGTCAGCTGGGTGCCGGATGATGAGAACCCCTCAAGGTGGGCACTGACCTACACTGACCCATGCTCACTTGACATGGTGGGTTGCATGACTACATGAGTCCCTTCTGCACACCTCCCCTCAACAACATTGCATTTATACAATGTCATCCCCCCTGCAGGACTGTTCATTATTGTTCATTGTTTTGACTCATTATCAGGATTGTCACTATGTTCGTACTGTGTGATTCCTGGAGTGGCATGGATAGGCAGCTTGGATTGGACATGATGTGGTGGAAGTCTTGTGCCCCCACCCAGTCCTTGGCAAACCCCCAGAGTGTTGAGAACCTGTACTTACAGATGTAATGTGTATGATGTTAACAATTAATAAAATATGTTTAAAAAAATACAGTGATATGAAATGCATAGTCTGCCAGGTCTGTATCCTAATATAGGAGTGCAAAGTTTGTACTTTTTGTGCTAGGGGCTCAACTACTAGTGCAAATATCAGGGGGGAGAGAGGTCACCCCTGTCTTGTGCCTCTGTGTATCTGCTAAATGTCTGATATCAAACATCCCATCTTCACCCGTACCTTTACATACTGGTTTAGCAGGGTCGTCTACTTATTGACCATCTTGCCTAAGTGGTAGCTCGTTAGTGCTCTGGTCAGAAATCCCCAATCAACCATATCAAATGCCTTCTGGGCATTAAGTCTCACTATTGCACAAGACATAGTCAGTGTATTTGCCTGTTCTGTTCCATTAACAAAAAGGCTTTCCTTATATTTGTGTTTATGCTACAGCTGATCATGAATCCCACCTGATCCACATGTAATAATTCAGAGGTAGCGAGTGGCAGGTGCCTGGCCGGTATTTTCCCCCAAATTTATTGTCCACGGTTCTCATTGAAAGCGGTCTATATGCCTCACAATCCGCCTCGCAATCAGCTTTGAACAAGAGCATCATAAGTGTGAGGACCTTTTGGACCCGAGTTGGTTCCCCTGCTTTAGCTTTATTTTATATTTCATATTTTATGCGCTTTAGCTGCACTGATTTTAGCAATTACATTTTACATGCACATATTGCATGATATTCTTCTAGGAATGTGTGGTACGAGTTGCTTGTTTAGTTAGCAATTAGACAACATGTAAATAGTACTTTATGTTCAAGCAAGGAACACTGTACACAATATCCTAGTTCTTGTCTTGCCCATTCAGGAGACGGTTTCTAATACCTAGACACAGCATTGCATCAGAGCTGTGCTTCCAACACAGTATGGCTTTATCATATAAATGGTACACTGACCCAGAGGTGGAACAGGGCACTCCAGTCACGACCATCCTGGGACAAATGCTGTGTTCAACATGCAGCTCTGCTGGCGCTAATCTACCAGCTCCTCAGAGGATTGCCATCTACACCTCAGGCTGACTCCTGACACTGTCTTCAGGTATGAGGTTGGGGATAATCCCTTAGACTGGGCCAGGCAGCAGGGTACACCCAATATGCTGTCAGAATAGTCTTAGGGTTAGGTAGGAACCTCTAGAACACATTTATCATGGTTGAAATATTAATTGTCTTCACTGTGTTCATTGTGGTGGTTGCTTTGCATTGTTTCATCTGCCTAGTTATCACAGCTTATTCACTTTATGCAAGATTATGTTTGCTACAATAAATATATTAAAAACTCAGGGCCTGATTTAGAGTTTGGCAGAGGGGGTTACTCTGCAAAAACAACAGATGATGGACGGAATGCAGAGCAAATCAAACATTCATCCCCAGTCACAGATCTGGGTTTAACCCATCAGTTATTTTGCTTGCCATGCCATTACAGTTTGGACCCAGCCATATGCAAATCAGTCTTGACCCTGATCCCCATGGGAACAGTCCAGCCTGAACTGCCAGGCCAGGTCCTCCCTGGACCAGAAAAAAGCATCCTGGGACCAGTTTCAGGGTATCACCCTTCATCAGCCAGGCTAGCTAGAATCTGGTAGCATAGCAAGCACGGGACCCACGTCTGGCCATACGCTTCCCACTTGGGGCGACAAATGCAAAAAACAACAGATGATGGACGGAATGCAGAGCAAATCATATATTCACCCCCGTCACAGATCTGGGTTTAATCCATCAGTTTTTATTCTTGCAATGCCATTCCAGTTTGGACCCAGCCAAATGCAAATCAGTCTTGACCCTGTTCCCCATGGGAACAGTCAAGCCGAACTGCCAGGCCAGGTTCTCCTTGGACCAGAAAAAAGCATCCTGTAGCCGGTATCGGGGTATCACCCTTCATCAGCTAGCCTAGCTAGAATCTGGTGGCATAGCAAGCACGGGACCCACGTCTGGGTATACCCTTCCCACTTGGTGCGACAAATGCAATAACAACAGATAGTGGACGGAATGCAGAGCAAATCAAACATTCACCCCCAGTCACATATCTGGGTTTAATCCATACGTTTTTTGCTTGCCATGCCATTCCAGTTTGAACCCAGCCATATGCAAATCAGTCTTGACCCTGTTCCCCATGGGAACAGTCCATCCCGAACTGCCAGGCCAGGTCCTCCATGGACCAGAAAAAAGCATCCTGGGACCGGTTTCAGGGTATCACCCTTCATCAGCCAGGCTAGCTGAGAGGGGGTTACACTGCCACATACATGACAGATCTCTAGGCCACTGGTTTGCGATCCCATTATAGCCTATGGAGATCATAATACGGTGGACGGGATATCCATCACGTTTGTGAAGGAGTAGCGTGTCTGCCAAACTCTAAATCAGGCCCTCAGTTCATATATCTTTTGTTTCTTTGCCTGGGAATGCATGAGTAATACACTGAAGGGTGTGATCTGTTTCTCCAGCTTCCCTGCAGAGTCAGAGGGGGTCATTCCTGCCGCCCGCCAAACTTACCCCGCCAATTGGCCGCTCCGCGTGACCGCGGGGGCCATTCAGACTTTCCCGCTGGGCCGGCGGGCGCCCGCCAAGGGAGCGCCCGCCGGCCCAGCGGGAAAGGCCCTGCAACACAGAAGCCGGCTCCGAATGGAGCTGGCGGTGTTGCAGGGGTGCGACGGGTGCAGTTGCACCCGTCGCGATTTTCGCTGTCTGCATAGCAGACAGTGAAAATCATGCTGGGGCCCTGTTAGGGGGCCCCTGCACTGCCCATGCCAGTGGCATGGGCAGTGCAGGGGCCCCCAGGGGCCCCACAACACCCGTTCCCGCCATCCTGTTTCTGGTGGTGAAAACCGCCAGAAACAGGCTGGCGGGAAGGGGGTCGGAATCCCCATGGCGGCGCTGCATGCAGTGCCGCCATGGAGGATTCTCCCAGCCGGGGGAAATCCGGCGGGAAACCGCCGGACCCGGCTGGACGACCGCCGTGGACATCCACCCTGGCGGTCTATGACCGCCAGGGTTGGAATGAGGGCCAGAGTGCCATGTTTAGCTTCCAGTAATCACCTTCCACCCTGGTAGGTGCAGGGGTTCAGGTGGGGCACTGTGAACTACCCAGGAATTAGGCCTACAGTTTCTGATGGTGTGGATGGACTTAGAGCCTGATTTAGTGATCAGCCGATGGGTTACTCAGTCACAATGATGACAGATATCCCATCCGCCGAAATCTAAATCCCATTATACTCCAGAGAATTTAGATTTTGGCAGGCAGGATATCCATCACAGTTGTGACAGAATAACCTGCCCTCAGAGTGATAAATCTGGGCCTTAGTCTTGCACATTCTGAAGGGTTGTATGACAAAACACTGCATGCATTTACCCTGCATGCCTTTACAATGCAGTCTCAATCGCATGCCTTTACAATGCAGTCTCAACCACGACCGCTACGTCTGAAGGGTTGTATGACAAAACCCTGCATGCATTTACCCCGCATGCCTTTACAATGCAGTCTCAACCACGATGGCTACGTTGCCATCAGTGCTTAATTTGTGCTTGTTGTTTCCGGTGCTGAGCACCGGCACTTATTTTTGAGGGGTGGGGTTTATTCTCCAGCATCAAGCATTTGTTGCGAGCAAAAGGCACACATTAGAAAGACGGAGGAAAGAAAAAACGAAAAGGCGCCACAAAGGGAGGAAATAGAAAGCTGCCAGAGGGAGCTGAAGGGGCAGCGAGTGGCTGTAGATGGATTGAAGAGGCCTGAGATTATGCCGCCTCAGTATTCCATGTTTGCACATTTAAATAGAGCAACCGTGTGTTTAACAGGAGGGCTTTGGGCACCTTTTTATTTACAAATTACGCACTGGTTACCATGCATTACTTTACCACGCAAGTCATTACAATCACTTGCCTTAGGGGGGTGCTGGATTTTGCAATAGCACAAATTACTATTCCAACTCCAATCTACGCAACAGTAGGGGAGGCGTAGGACTGAGATGCATAAAGGGACAACATAGCACAACCGATTGCAACAGGCATGATCTGTAAAAAGTACTTTTTTCGCCCCAACCACCCCAAAACAATCCTACTTCGACAAAACACATTACAAGGCATTAAAGGTGGACCTCCTCTGTGTTACTTCTGGGCCCAGATGTAGGAGGCTTGCCTGGTTTGTAGTGGGTACCCGAAGTACTTACATCTTATACAAGGACCAGTTATCCCTTATTAGTAAAATGTAGTCAGTGTCTAGAAGCCAGGCTCTTTAGGGGTAGTGTGGATGAGCAGCCAAGGCCTAACTAGGAGACATGCAAAGCTCATGGAATACCACTGTAGTCACACAGTACTCACACACATGAAAGAAAATACTCAATGTCACAAAAGGAGGTAAGTAATATACACAGTATATACACTAGGATGCAGTAATAGCTGTAAAAACAGTTAGAAAACATTGCAAATAGTGAAAGTCACAATAGTTAGAAATGGGCAGAGGGGGGACACAATCCATATACTCAAAAAGTGGAATGCGAAAGTCGGTTTCCCACCTAGCAAGTGTAGTGTGCAGAGGGGCGCTGAGAGTGTAAGACAACATCAAAGGTAAGTAATATAACCCTCCCCAGAGCCCATCAAAGGTAAGTAATATAACCCACCCCAGAGCCCAGGAAAGCAGGAGTAAATCACAGTAACTTTCCTAGAACACATGATAGAAGATTTTGCAAGAACCAGAAGAGAGTGAAAGACACCAATGATGGATTCCTGGACTGGAAGACCTTTGGAAGAAGGGGACCAAGTCCAAGAAGCATTGAAGAGTCCAGGGAGAACAGGAGCCTCTGCTAACCTGGATGAAGGTGCACAAGAAGAGCCACTGATGAAGAAGAGGAGTCACTACTGCACCCAAGAAGATGGATGCAGGTTCCTGGTTGGTGCAGATGATGTCCCACGCCGGAGGGATGATTGCAGTCTGGTTTGTGTTGCTGGATTCGGCCAACAAGCCTTGGCACACACAAAGCTCACGGTTAGCAGGGAAAATGGTGCTTCCCGGGACCAGGAGGGTCCTAGTTGCCTCTACCCAGGAGGAGGAGGGAGGAAGAGAGGGCTCTCAGCAACTCAGAGAGCCCTCAGAAGACCAGGCAGCGTGCAAAGGAGTCCCACAGCATGGGATCAAAGAAGGTCCAAAAGGAAGCCCAAGCAGCACTACACAAAGGGATCCCACCCGCCACGGAGAACCACACAGTTGGCTGGGGGTCACAGGAAGGAGTGCTGGTGGCCAGAGCTACACGGTGCATGAGGACTTTGTGGAAGGATGCCAACAAGCCTTGGTAACTGCAAAACAAGAGGTGCACTGGGGTACTGTCTTGCGTGTGGAGGCAAGCACTTACTTACACCAAAGTTGGACAGCTGGACTTCAGGACTGTCAAGACCACTTCAGTTCACCACCTGTGTTTCTGGATCCATGCACTTCTTCAAGAGAGTGGACCTAAGCCACTGGTCATCACTGCAGAGGGGTGCCTGCTGAATCAGGGAAGTGACTCCTTCAATTCAAGGGAGATTCCTTCATTCTTCTGGGGCAGGCTGAAGACTGGCTATCCTCTGAGGATGCACAACTGGGAAACAGTTGCAGTTGCTGGCAGGAGCTGAAGAAACAATGTTGCAGTCATCTTTGCTTCTTTGTTGCAGTTGTAGAGTTCCTGGAAGGTCCAGGTGCAGTTTCTTCAGTAAGAAGGTAAAGTAAAGGATGCAGAGGATTCCTGCTGGAGTCTTGCAATCCAAATCTGAAGAACCACCCAAGAGAGAGACCTTAAATAGCCTGGAAAGGGGTATAGGTCAGCTAACAGGTAAGCACCTATCAGGGGAGGGCTTTGACATCACCTGCTGGCACTGGCCACTCAGATTCTCCCAGAGTGCCCTGCCAACTTGGAATCCAAGAAGGTAAAACCCAGGGACACTCTGGAGGAGCTCTGAGCACCACCCCTGGGGTGGCGATGGACAGGGGAGTGGATACTCGCCTTTACTTTGTCCACTTTCACCCCAGAGCAGGGACTGGGGGTCCCTGAACTGGTGTAGACTGGATTATGCAAGGGGGGCACCATCTGTTTCTTCAAAGCATTTCCAGAGGCTCTGGGAGGCTACCCCTCCCAAGCCTGTACCACCTATTTCCAAAGAAAAAGGATGTTACACCCCTCTCCCAAAGGAAATTCATTTGTCTGCCTTTCTGGGCTCGAGCTGCTTGAGCAGCAGGAGGGCAGAAACCTGTTTGTGAGGTGGCAACAGCTGGGGCTGCCTGGAAAACCTCAGAAGGCTGATATGGCAGTACTGGGGGTCCACTGTGGAGCCCCCAGAGTGCATGGAACCACACAACCAATGGTAGAGGATATCATTCCGAGATGTTAGACACCTTACATGGCCACATTTGGAGTTACCATTGTGTAGCTGGACATAGGTATTTACCTATGTCCAGTGCACACATAAAATGGCGTCCCGCACTCCCGAAGTCCAGGAAAATGGTCCTGGGCATCGTGGGAGCACCTCTGCTGATGCAGGGATGCCCTCACACACAGGCACTCTGCACCCAGCCTTCAGGGTTGGAAGGACTGGTATATGGGTGACTTATAAGTGACCTGGTGCAGTGTAAATGGCTGTGAAATCAGGATCCCAGTGACACAGTCAAATACATTGACATCAAGCAGAGGTTGGGGGTAACATCCCAAAAAGAGGATACTTTCCTACACTGCATTGTAAAGGCAGGTCATGGTTCTGACAGTGTGGTAAAGGATGTTTCTCATTCTGAAGTTTTGCCGTCCTTTATACGCAGACCTATTATCATAGTAGGAACCGCATAACATGATGCCACCAATGTTTAAGTATGAGTAGTTTCTCTTGTGTGCCCAAGGTGCCCTATTCACCTGATATGGAAACATCCCTGGTGATAAGGATGAAATCCTCCTCAGCAGTATGGGAAGCACCTATATATTTTCTGTAGGTTTTCAAGCATCAACCTCTTAAAAGGTTACCCCACTTAGTATTTCCTTCTCTGAGCTCCATTCACCAGAACGGCAATTCAAGTTAATATTCTTGTCAATTGTAGACATGCTCTTACACAAAATTTACTCTAAAATGGGCTGTCTAATGGGGGGTGGAGATTTTACAGTCATAGTAGAGGCACACAATGCATACAGAACTGAAGTATTTTACTCATGGGTCACCTTTTCTGCAGTCAGCGCCAGCACAAATGCATTTCAACATACACATTGGCCAGTCCACCAGGCCAACACAGAGCATACCATTGCTTAGAAATACCTGTAAAATGTCAGAAACATCAAAATTAATTCCAAGGTGCCCTACCACATGTTGATGAACACTTTAGATTGGGTCCCATCAGTAATGGCAGGCCACATGGCAGTTTTAGCTGCCTACACACTATATCCAAATATACAAAATTTAGCACCAGGCAATTTATGCCCTGATCTAGTTAGATTATATGGATGCCTAACACAATTTGTTATGCACACCATAAACAGTGCCCCAACAAGGGTTGTTGCAGCTGTCCAAGCACAATTGGCTACACCTGGGGTTAACCCAGTAACTGTTAATGCTGTTGTTGGTAAGGTACCCACCAGACGTGAGGAAATTCCCTTCTGGAAAGCTCAAAAAACAAACCAGATTGAAGCAGTGTTTCCTTATACAGGACCCCAATACAGACATAAAATTCTCACAATGTGCTTCGGATGGTACCCTCTATTGATGACTGTGTAACATGGGGTACAGTCTTTGCTGCAGTACATATCATAACCCATGATACACCATCTCTTGCTGTTTTATCAGTTGTATTGAAACACATACAAAATGAATACGGGGTTGCCCCTGCCCTGGATTTGGAGATAAAATAAATAGACAATTTTGACACAGTATCCTCAATTATTTTAGGAACTATAAAAGTGGAAGCAGCAGCATTGGTGGTTTGCCAATGTCTCCCACAATTTCCTTTAATTGATTAGGAGTTAAAGTTACCAAAAATTATTGCAGAACACTATACATTCATAGTTTGTGATAATTTGGGGGCCAGACCAAATAAGCCACAGCGTAAAGTTAATCCTGAAAAGGATAATACCAAGTAAGCACAAGAGTCTTCTAAAAAATGCTGAGACAAACAAAGATCAAATAAAGACAACATTAAATCAGAGGGAGAATCTCAGCAGCCAGAGAGCTCTGAAAAACATTATAATTTACGTAACCATGATAATTTAAAGAAGCCTGACAGGTATCAGTATGCTGATACATGCCCTTTTCATTACTTCTAGAACTTCTCAGAAAAATTGCCTGAGAGAGCCAGGCGGTCAGAGCGCAGAAAAGAAGAGTATGTCAAACTGAAAAAGGACTCACAACACTCATCTGACATCATCCCACAGAACAGGATTTGAGCAGTGACTCTACTAGACTGTGTGGCAGAGGTCATGATAGTTCACCGGATTCTTCAAGAGTTTCTGGATGTAAAAGCAACTAACAACTTCTTAGAAGTAGAAACGCCAGATAGGTGAGTCACCCATCCATACAGAGTATACAAATTAATCATACAAATTGAGGGGAACATAATGTGCACAAATAAAGTAATATTCTGGGAAAGAATAACAGTTATGACATTCTCTTTGCTGAAAAGGATTGGCCACCGGAGTTTGTTAGATCCCTCCCACAATGGGAAGATGTGATTTTACCATCTTTCTCAGTCCCCGTTCCTGAGCAAGTAAAACAAGCATATACTGCAGACTGGGCTCTTGCACAAGCTCCTGCACTATATTGCAACCATGTGGACTAGGATAAGGACTTGTCTTATCATGTAATACCCATAGGGTCCAGTCCGCAAGTGCAACCACAATACCCAATAAAACATGAAGCAAAAGCTTCAGTGAGAGAAATCCTCTCACAACTTGAGTACCTACCAGGGAGTAATCAAAACCTGTGTATCTACTATGAACAACCCTTTGTTCCCAGTAGCTAAGCTGATTCACTTCTATAGACTATTCGTAGATTACAGGCACTTAGAAAGACACAAATGCACATTAGCAATGCAAAACACACACATTCTGGCATTGCTGAACAATATTGTCAGTAAAAAATACAAAACAACCCTAGATATTTCCAATGGGTTTTTCTACCAAAACATAGCACCTGAAAGCAGGGATCTAACTGCTTTTTCTGCATTTAGCTCCCAGCCATTTCTGCCAGCTCCCACCTGGTATAAGAACAGTCCAGGGCTGTTCCTCTTACATGTAACATCAATATTACATGATATTGATCCAGAAGCATTTTCCTATGCCGATGACATATATCTGGCATATCTGGCAGATGATGACTTAAACACTCATTTAGCCAGAGTAGATCACATTGTTCTGGAATTTGCAGAACATGGCTACAAATTCATTTTTAAGAAAACTAAATTTAGACTTCCTCAGTGTCCTGTTCCTAGGATATGAGTTCATAAGAAGGGAAGAGCCTGCCACCACACTTCCTGGAGACATGTGCTCAACCGCAACCACCGAACATCATCAAAAACTACAATCCTAGAATTCTTCACTTTTTGCAGAATTTACATACCAGATTATGGACAACACATAAAAACACCGAACAATTTAATTTGCCCAGATTTTTCAAGCAAACATTGGACACCAGAAATCACACAAATATTCAGGTCACCACAAACTGACATGCTTGAAGCAAAACACTTGCACACACTTGTAAACAAAAAAATAGTAGTCATGCAGATAATAACTATATCACATTCAATGAAGGTGACACAGTGCCGATTGCATTCAAATTGCATTTAAATTTCAATGCTGAAATGCACTTTGCGTCCACTGAAGAAATTCTGACTTCAGTTCAGATGGCTGCCATTAAGGAAATACCTCTGGCTGAGGGAAAATGCATCATTGTTTTTACTCCTGTTACAGCCTCAGAGCCTTAGAGGCTGTCATAAAGGCTAGTGTCTCAAATGCAGAAGCCTTATATCCTAGATGAATACAATGGACCACTTCTTTGACTGCCAATGATGTAGATTATGTGTTTGACCCTAAATTACAAACTCAAGAATTTCTCCAGAACAGAATAAATACATTATATATGCTGATGGTTCAGGTCAACCTGCTATAGGCACCAAACTCCACGGCTTGCCCAGCTGTTTATGGAGTAATGTGGAAGGGAGAGTTCTTCCCTCAGCAACCTTTTACACAGTTTCATAGGAATTGTACTGCACAACTGGCTGAATAAATCTTCGATTCTGGCATTGGAGCATACGAATTCTGAATTTCCTACACTTATAGGGTGCAATTCGTATTACTGTGTCCAGCCTTCAATGAAAACCTGCATTACTGGTGCCTCAATAGATTCAGAGACTCTAAAGGAAATGCTATCAAGCATAAAGGGCTTTGGGGAAAGGTGGCAGAACTTAAAGATAGTTTGCAATGTGCTCATGTAATACATACGTTGAGTCTTCAACATGTCGGAATACACATTTTAGGGAATTCTTTGGCTAATGATGCATCCAGATCTGCAGACATCACTGCTACTGTAGCTGACATTACAGGTGGATGAAGAAATACTGGCTGACGTAAATGCTTTACCTCTATCCAGCAAAATATTCCTCCCACTTAAGTGCCCAAAACATTCCCTATAACCATTGCAGGGGAGGGTGAGCTGGTGATCCCAAACTAAGACCACAGATTAGAACTAATTACAGCACCACATGAGAGAATGCTGGTTTGGCGGCTACAGTTTCTTTGCGCCAAAAACACTATTGGAGGGATGGTCTTTATAAACAGACAAAGCAGTATGTCCTTAGCTGTGACATTTGCCTACAAATTAAAGGTTCCACCATCAAACGTCCTCCACAGACACCCTTCTTAGTTTCAAACAAAGCTCTGCAGTGTGTACATCTAGACCATTGTGGCCACCTGAATTCGGATGGTGCATTCAAATACATCATACTTGCTGTAGATTCTTGTTTCAGATTTCGCTGGGTGCGGCCACAGCAATTGACTAATGCTCGCACTGTTATTAAAGATTTGCAAGTCTTTATTCAGACGTATACAGTAGCTTCATTCCACTCGGAAACCCTGGGGAGGCTGTGCATTATTATTCTCCTTATCACCCAGAGGGACATTTGATAGTGGAGTGGATAGCCAAGGCTTAAAGCAATCCTTAACAGCTAGAGTATAAGGCTCAGGTCACAGTTGAACTCACCACATTTATGGAGCACAGAGACCATTAAATATTTTGCCTATAACATCTTTGAGTGGCCGTACCTCATATGAAGTCCTGTCTGGCATCCAGATGTGTGTCCCAGATCTTGAATCACCTTTTGACATAAATGAATATCTCATTGCCTTACAGGCACTCCAAGATTTGTGAGATGAGCATTCTACTTTGTATGCTGCCACCATAGGAGTGGGCTACCAACCAGTATCTACCGGCTGGAATCCAAAAGTGGAGGGATCTAGTTTGAGAAAAGATTGCAGGGAAAAAAGATTTTACCCCATTATACCGTGCCCCAATTCCAGCCCTTGGAGAGTTCAAGGTACCTAAACTGTGATCTTGCCACTGCTAGCTGGTTGTAAAGAAAAATGCTTTGTCTACATTTATCAAGTAAAACTGCATCATGTGACTGATCCCTCACTTTAGGCCTCGAGGACTCCTGGGCAGTTCCCTATCCCCTCTCACTACCATACCGGAAATACCTCTTCAAGCGTTGAACAACACCAACAATGTTTCCTCTAGGTTGGGGAGGGCAGAGAATGAACTTCTATGGATTTCAGTTACTGCTACAAACTCAAGAAAGGCACGGCACTAGACATAAGTCTATAGCTCTCTACTAATTCTCAAACCAATAGAGTTGTTTATGGTGAACCATCTTTAGAGGCGTCCACCATTTCTCTTTTGCTCCTATCTTCACAAAGACCGCTTCTGGGTATTTTATCAACATTGATGACTTCTCTTCAGATTCAACTACTGCTTCTCTTCATGGTATAAATCAGCTTTTTCAGTGGCTGAAACACACTTGTCTGATATGTCCTTAGTCCTATTTCTGGATTATGCTTGCCTTGCTTGCTCTCTTCTTGAGGACTGGATTTGTGACTGTTTTCATCTTTCCTATAAATGGGCAACACTTTCCTGAACGCTTTGCTGTTGAACTGGTAGATGAGGTATTGAAGCCTCATTTGTCTTCCTACAAACTGTGAAGAAACCTGTCCCTGGTGAACATTTCAGCTGTTACAGTTTCAGATGGGATTGTATAGGATAAGGTTCCATATGATATTTTTGGTCTCATAGAGACTTCAAATTCCATGTGTTTTTTTGTTTGCCCTGGATGAGGTGATCACAACAGGAATTGTATCTGATGATTGGGATGTCAAATCAGTTTCTTCAATGCTTTCTGAGCTTGAATATTATACTGTATTTGAAAGTGAGGCTATGTACATTAACTCAGCCAATTACGGTGAAATCATTATGCACACCATCACCTACATAGAGCTAGTACTTCAAAACAACTTTTAACTACACACAATAGGGGCATTGCCCAAATCCACCAGTAAGAAGTTCTAAAACATACTTAGACAAATTTACATATTTTTCTGGTCATGATACTTGAGATCTGGCATCATATTATTTCTAATTACTATTAACAAAATCAAGTCAAGAACAAATATGCTAACCACTACTAAATCAATTTACTCAAATTCCTTTGTTTCCCAACTAACCATTAAAGGCTATGAATATTGGACAGAAACAATTGCTCTAAAATCAGTTTGAGGAACAACAGATTGACAGGTGCAGGGCACAGATGCCTTATTTAAAGCGTGCCTAATTCCATTACAGATGATTTTTCTGAATTACACAGTCCAGCAGACAATTTGCTAGGTATAGCAAAAATTAAAGAAATTAATGTGCCCAGAATCCCTTCAATTGCATGATCCAATCGTTGGCAAATCTTGGTAAATACCACAGGAGATTAGATCAATGGTATGGTTCAAAATGGTACATTTAATTTGTCACTTTCGGGTCCCAACATGTGGTTATTGTGGCCAGTCGGCACAAATGGTTGTCATGCATGTTTTTTAACTTCTTGCAGGGTTTTAAACCAAGCAGACCAGACCCTAGTTATATTGACACACAACATAGAGGGGTGGCCACTACTTACAGTATAGGGAAGTTATGTCAGTAATGGTTACAACATTCCACTTTGTCAGCTCTAAAAGAACATCGGTCTCTCCTCTCTGATTACATGGATTTGATCACCATGCTCCAAAAGATTCTTCTATGCCATTCACAATGAAATGTGGGAACTTGCTCAAATGGAAACTGCTGCACATTTAAGACAAATAGATCAGGCTAATTTGGAGAAAGCATTGGCTGTCGTTGATAACGGAATGAATACATTGTCCATTAGTATTTATTCACTGAACAATATTGTGTCTTCTGCAATTTACATCAGACAAAATGATTTGTCTTTTTCAAAGCATGGAAAGAGTCAACTTAGTTCTATAATGCAGTTGAGTTGGACATTGCAGCTACTTAACTCAAAATGTGTGCCCTAAAAGCATGTGAACTTGCAAGAGTTGTGCTTGCCTTTCAATTTAACATGCAAACAACAGATAATGGCAAAGAAAGATGCAACATACACAATGCTTAACATTCAAAACTTTAAAAAGTTGCCTTTTGCAGTGGTCGAATCAGCAGTATGGCTAGTCCACTGAGTTATTTCTTTGCCATTTTCAACATTACAGTTTACATCACGTTTGAAACATTTTCCAGTAGGCAGATTCGAGGCTTCAGGGCAGAGTTATATACACAAGTTGTGGGAATTACCTTCAGATTACAAATGTATGAGTGAGGAAAAGGAAGTTTTTCTCAGTGGAAGTGATTGTGAGACTTCTGTAAGCCACTCAATGATTTATGAACAGTTACCATTGCACGGCATGGCATGTTACTTAAAGGGAGTTTCTGCCTCCTTGATTTGCTCAGTGTTTCTTTTACTTTCAAACAGAAGTTGATGCTTAATGATCAAGGCTGTTGTGGGATGAGAGCAGGTGTCCCTTATTCGGTTTCTGTTTCTCAAATAGTGACCAGCTGTGGTAATGTGCTTTTTCCCCCCCACGCATGAGATTAGGTTAGCAAGTTTGTGGCTTTCCATTCTTCTCTTCAAAGTGTACTTTAACAAGCTGAGAAGACTGAAAACACTATTGTTTCAAAAACACATGATACTCACATCTGTCCGTGAAACCTTTGAAAGTTGTGAGGTTGTCTTCTGAAATACAGTTGTTTTCAAACACCAACATTTTAAGGCACTTTGGTGAACTTGTGAATCACATTTTTAATGCTTCTAACACCACAGGTGTTGTACATTTTTTCAAGGAGATTGAATCTGGTTTTGTCAGCACCTTCTAGACTGTTTTCAGAGTGATTCCATTCATTATAAACTCCTTATTTTCAAGTGTATTTGGAGGCATATCACTTCTATTGTCAATAATTTGTGCTATATTACTACTTCTCTTTCTGCTCTGCAATGGATGTCTCATTTCAAAGTCAACTGGTAATGGAACTACCACATGTACAGCTATGTCCTGAACGCATGAAACAGTACTTCAGTGTACCTTTGTAGGAGGAACTAAATGGCAACTGGTCTTTATCTTTTCGGACAGTATGGTTCTATTGTGTGCAGCCTGTGTTCAATTGTCTTTTGTACTCTTTCAAGTGCGTACTGGGGGCCATATTTACAAGGCCCATGGTACAGGGTGGTGTAGCAAGTGCCTCGCTGTGCCATCCTACACAATTCGGAAAGAGCAGAAATGTGTGTATCTACAATGTATGATGCATTTCTGTCCCTCCCACGCTGGTGCACAAATCGCTGCAAAGGCGTCAACACAGGCACCTTTGCATCATGGTGAAAGGGTGCCTGCATTGTGGGGATGATTGTTCATGTGCAGGAAGGGGCATCTTCCTTCACAAGAACAATCAATGGAGGTGATTTCCTTCTTCTATGTGTGCTGCAGACTGCAGCACACATGGAAAGAGGGAAACACTTGGAGAAATAAAGATATTTATCCCCGTTGTGTCACTCTTACACTACCCCAGGGGAGGCATAGTCTTCTAATGCATTCCCATTTTTGCGAAACCTTGTTAATCTGGGAATGCATCAAAATCCATGGGTGTTGCTTGGGTACACCCACACAACACCCATGGAAATGCCTCCCTGACGCAAGGTATGGCAACGCAATGACTTGCGCTGCGTTGCCTTACTCCATAGCCACAAGGCCATGTAAAGTCACGCAAAGTGGCTTTGTGTGGCCTTGTAGACATGGGTGTGCAGCCTGCACTGCCGGTGCATCACAAAAAGTAATCCACCAGCGCTGAAGGCCACTTGTAAATATGGGCCTGGATGTGTGTCTTGTCACGCAGTTGGTATTATCAATGGAAATGAATCTGCTAATGTTCTCATTGAGGGCTCTGTTATGAGCTGTCCTATGAGACTACGATTGCTTCAGGATGCCTTTATGAGCCATCTTCCATAGACATAGATGCTACAGCTCCAGGATTTCCTCTTTTTTGCTCACCCACTGAGGGCATTGCACAGGATGCTGCTTCTTCAGCAGAGGCTGAGGCTCTCGATCATGTCTGTTCCTTTGACCTACTCAACGAGGCTCTGGAGGTTCTGTTTGCAGATGCTGGATTCAATCTGGATTCCTTTACCACTGACAATATATATAACCTCATTTCTGCCTTCAGTGAATTTTACAGTTGGCCCATGTTTTTAAAACACATTGACATATTTTAATTGGTACATTTCTATGGCATGTTTGCTCTGCATATTGGTACGAACATTTTTAATTATTTAACATTTCAGTGTTTTATACAGTATACTTTTTAGAATCTGTCTTTCTCACTGGTAAGGGGAGGGTGTCATCAGGACCTTTTGGACCCAAGTTGATTCCCCCTTTTTTAGCTTATTTTATATTTCATATTTTATGGGTTTTAGCTGCACTGCTTTTAGCATTGACATTTTACACACATTTCTTGCATGATATTCTTCTAGGAATTTGTGGTATGAGTTGTTTGATTAGTTAGCCTTTGCACAACATGTAATCAGTACCTTCTGTTCACAATCCTGTACACAATATCCTAGTTCTTGGGTTGCCCATTCAGGAGACAGCTTCTAACATATAGACACATCATTGCATCAGAGCTGTTCTTCCAACATTGTGAGGCTTTATTATATAAATGGTACACTGACCAAAAGGAGGTGAGAGGGCACTCCAGCCACGACCTTCCGGGGATGAATGCTGTGTCAATATACAGCTGTGCTAGCGCTAATCTACCAGCTTCCAATAGGATTGCCATCTACACCACAGGCCGACTTCTGGCACTGTCTTCAGGGGTGGGGCTGGGGCTAATCCCTTAGATCGGCCAGGCAGAAGTGTACACACACCATACTCTCAGCATAGTCTTAGAGTAAGGTAAGAACCTCTAGAACCTCTAGAAGACATTTATCATATTCATTGTCTTCACCATGTTTCTCATGCTAGTTACTTTGCTTTGTTTCATCTGACTAATTATTGCAGTGCATTCACTTTATGCAAGATTACATTTATTTCAATAAATATATTGACAACTCAGTTTGTATATCTTTTGTGTCTTCGTCTGGGCACGCATGAGTAATACAACAAAAGGGTGTGATCTGTTTCCACAACTTTCCTGAGGAGTCAGTGTCATGTTTATCTTTCCATAATCACCATCCACCCTGGTAGGTTCAGGAGCTCAGATGAGGCACAGTGAGCTACCGGGAAATTAAGTCAACAGTTTTTGAAGTTGTTGACAGACTTAGGGGCATATTTATACTTTCTTTGTGCTGAATTAGCATCATTTTGTTACGCTAATTCAATGTAAACTTAACTCCGTATTTATATTTTGCCACTAGACATGTCTAGTGCCAAAATATTGGAACTAAAGTCATTTTTTGCCTGAGGAAAACTACCTTGCATCAATGAGATGCAAGGTAGGCATTCCTGGGCAAAAAATGACGATATGGACTTGGCGCCATATTTATTCTCCAGTGCTAAAATCAAGCATGGGGGGATGTGGGCCTTAAATAATGGTGCAAAGCTTGCTTAGCACTATTGTCTAATGCCTGGGTCAGGGCAGGCGTGAGGGGACCTGTGGGCCTATTTCCGTGGTCAGAGACCATGGAAAGAGCCTACAGGTGCCTTCCCTAGCCCCAGGCACACCCCCCCAAACACCAGAGGGACAGCGGAGGATGGCGGAACCCATCCCAGGTAAGTAGAGGTAAGTATTATTTTTTTATTTTCTGTAGTGCCATAGGGAGCCTAATCTGGGCCCCCCTACATGGCACTGGGCCCAATGACCATACCCAGGGGACATATGTCCCCTGGGCATGGGCATTGAGGTGGTGGGCATGAATCCTGTCTTAACTAAGACAGGAATCATGTCCATGGGGTTTTAACGTCAGAAAATGGCACTAGTCTGGTTAGAGACATTTTTATGCCTCTGTTCTAGCGTCATCCTTTGATGCTACACCCCCTGCTCACCCTACGGCCTGCGTCCTTTTTTATGACGCTAGCCGGGGCTTACCATCATACCATAAATATGATGCCGGGCGGCGTCTTGGAATGGTGCTAGCCAGCACTATACTTTTTTACTCTAACTTCTTTAGCGCACTTTAGTGTCAAAAAGTATAAATCAGGGCTTTAGTCTCCCACATTCTGCCTTCCAAAATATGAACTTCTCGTAGGAACCGCATAACATTAGTGCTTTCCAGAGTGTTTCTGGCATTTGTCCTGACTCAGATGCTTTATTATGCATGTTAAGCAATGTCACTGCCAACAAGTCAACATATCCCCTAAAAATGCCTATGGGGAACCCATCATCAATGAGGGTTTCCCCATCCGGGGCTGCTGAATAGCTCATTTTATGTCCTCCGTTTCTATGGGATTGTTCAAAGTTTCCTGACCCCTCCACTGGTTCTAGGCACATTTGTCACTTCTAGGATACAGTGTATACTCTCATAGTTGGTCGTTCCCTGTCCAGTACACTAGTCAGAATGAAAATCTCTAAATCTTTTCTTTATTGCCCATTGATCTTTAAGTGTAACGCATGATAAATATATAATGGCGACTATTGTTTTGTCCCCCTTTCCATGTTAACTAGCCGTGCCAACAGTTGTTGGAATTTAACTCCACTCTGTGTTGTGTTTCAATATATGTCCTATAATCCTGTTTTTCTAATTTTAATCTTGCCTCCTCCATTTTTCCATTTTCCTATTCCTTTCCTCCCTGACAATGCCCCCCACTCGCCAGCTTGCGCTAACCCTCCTGAATCTCTTTTTCTAGTTTAGTAACCTCACTCACTAGAGTTTTCCTCACCCCAAAATTTAACCTCATATATTTTCCCCGATAGTCACTTTGAATGCCTCCCAAGAGGACTCCAGCAGGTTTGACTGATCCTATTTTATTCAGAAAAAAATATTTAATGGCACCTCTGAGGTCCTCCTTTTATGAGTGGTCTAATTTTGCTCACAATTGCAGTATTTATTGTGGCATGGGCATCATCTGTCTCCCCCAGTGCCATTGCTGTGCCAATAGTGCATCAGCAGATAGTGTGGGATCTAAATAGTCAGAATGTTGACATTACCTAAATGCCCAGGGTAGGTAAAAGCCAGATCGATCCTTGAGAAAATATCATGTGAAGGGAAATGAAAACTGTACCCTGAGTGTAGGCATGCTGCACTCTGTGAAATATAGTGCCCCTAGAAGTGCTGTAGTTGAGCATCCCAATGCTCCTTAAGTAGGTTTTAAGGTGTTAAGCTGCCTGTTCAATATATAAGTGGAGATTCTTCCAATATCCTGTAGCGTACATATGGAGTAAGAAAGTTTGCCATCCCTACAAAGAACTTTAGCATGTCTATGTTTGGATTTGGTGCCTATGGTTGGCATTGAGAAGAAAAGTTGGTTGTCCACATACTGTTGCAGCTACCCCTATGTAGCCTTGATTGTGGTCTTTAAGCACATTACTCACTGATAATGGAGAACCCTATGCCACTCTTCTCACCACTGAGCTAAATTAAGCGAATCTTAGAACCCCTCGTCTGAGTCTTCTCACCTCCCCGTGCTGTGAGGAGTGTTTCCTGCAACATCACTACCTGCACTTGCCTACGACACAAGTATGAGTGAATTCCTTGCTTTTTACTTACTTTATTTATACCTCATACACTCTAGGAGACAACTACATTAAGTCTGCTGCGCCTATCATTGATTTACCAGTGTTAGAGGAGTACAATTCTGGCTGCGAACAATGTATATCTGTGAACTCCCTGTATGACCTTCTTACATAGACATATCATCCTCCCCATTCCATATGGCTTCCCCCACCTTAGCCCTCACAAGTCCGGCAGCTTTGCTTACCTCCCCATTGAACATTCTAACCCCTGCAGCAATAGAAACAGTAATATGTACATTCAGATCTGCTCGGCTGTAGCTCAGCTCATCAGCAAGCTTCACCAAACATTATCCTCACAGCTTTCCCATACCATGCACCACCTGGAACATGTATGTACTATTCTATAATAATTACCCCACCCCCGTCTTTTTTATTATTGTTGTATGTGTTTTCTTAACCTGCCTGATATTTGATTAGTATATTTCTCACAGTGTTGAGAGTCACAGCTCAACATAGTTCGTCGTGGCTGCTTAACGAAATGTCTTCTGCTTTTGACGTAAATTCGTGCCTACACTGGTGGTAGTAGTGCTTATGGTGAAGTAAAGTGTTTACTCCGTCAAAAGGTCTTTCACTTTTTGAGCTTTCGTTTCACTTCGTCGAATGTCTTTCACCTTTTTGCGTGTTGGAGCCTGTTAGAACTAAGAAGGATATGCTGTTTCCTTTGTGAGTTATCTCCTTTGCTGACTAGCGGCTGTTAGTATTCTGGTCTTGTCACAGCATTTCTGCAGTCTGACCATATTGGTTCATGAGGGAGGCTCTGGTGATGGAGGCTAAGATGGAAATATGTGCCCTCTGTCTGCTTCTAGGCCCTTCAGCCCATGTGGCGTTCGTGTTTACATTTTTCCAAGAAGAGCTCCATAATTGTGCTTCTGAGCTCCATTGATGTTCCATAGTAGGTCGAGATCTCAGCTCGCACACATACCAGGGCACCCACAGACCACCATCTAACTATCATAATCCATTGTCATCACAATGTTACTGCAAATAAATGAGTTCTCGAGGCAGAGAAACACCCTTTCAGTCGAACAAAGGTTAATTCTATGTATTCACTGAGCAGTGGTGTAACGAAACTTACCTCTCCCTGCAAAGTACATGGATTGGGCCCCCTACGGACTCACGCAATCCAGCCACACATGTTTTAGTAATGGGAAGTTGTTGTTTTGCTATTTCAATGAAGTTTTTAAAATAAAATCTTATTTTTTTCAGAGCTGGATGAAAGCATGTTTGTGTTTTCTGGAGGAGCAAAGGAGCTATCTGTATCACAGTGGAACTTTTTTTCCAATTAGAACTATAGGTCTTCAGATGAGAGGAGTAGGATAATGTTTAGAGGTGATGAAACTCTAAGCCCACTTGGGCTGGATTGCTGGAGATTGTAAAGAATGAACAAGTGTTGAGTGACATCAAGGTGATAGAAATGTGAGATGACATCGTCATTTAAGTTGGGCACCGACTGTTCTGAAAATGTTGTTAAAGGGAAACATTTTCGATAAATACATTATCGTTGAAACCCATACTATCAAATAAGATTTATGATGTAAAATGAAGATATAGATTGTGTAATGGTGGATATATGCTTTTAGAGGGAATAGCAATCTTTTAAATAATATTGTAAGGGAGGGTAATTAATTAGCTCTGTGAATAAAAAGGAGATGTTTTTAATGAAAAATGATGACAACCAAAAAATATTTGAATGATTATGGGGTTGGTTATGGACACAATAAGTATTTTTTTCATGTTGATTGCACTATTGCACTGAATATGCTGCGCAATTGGTAAATAAAAGGTAGCAAGATAGCGTTGCAGGCAGGTTGACAAAGGCTGCATTGCCGACATGCGTCCCTGTTCCCATCAAATGAAATACATTTTGTTTTGCACAACCACGGAGTGCTTAGTGTTCATTTTTACAAAAAATGACTGGAGGAGATTGAAAGGCGCTGTGGCATAGCACCATTTAAAAGGCACCCCTGGCATTATGGATGCTGGCAAAACGCCTAACGAGTTGAAGGATATATATATATATATATATATATATATGTATATATATATATATATATATATATATATCCCCACTAGGTAGTTATAGTTAGGGCTTAGCTGCTATAGAAAAAAGCATTTTTTGTTTTGCTAATATCTTTGGCGCCGCTTGTCGAATCTGCACAAAATTGTTCCGAAAACTTTCACACTCACTTCAGCTGCTGTCTGGAAAGTTTCGGGGTTGATCCGTCAAGCAGGGGCTGAGAAAAAGGGTGGTGTCCCAAAACATGTTTTTCCCATTCATTTTTCCATAGGGATTTTGAACAGTAACAATGCTGAAACCACTGGACAGAAGTATACCAAATTTGGCAAAAAGGTAGCTTTTGGTCCAAAAAGAGCCCTTTTTGTTATTTGGTGTAACTCCATTCAGTAGTTTTAAAGAAAGTAAAGAAATGTGTATGCATTGGGATGTGAAGAATTTGCCACCCCTCCAAATCTCATGCTGAGATCTGATTGACTGACAACACTTCAACAAGCAAGTGCTGTCAGCCATATTGGGACTCAGCTTCAGCTGAGTCCCACAAAAAAAGATTAAAAAATATGAAAGGGGCCACGGTACGGACACTCTGACCCCTTAGTTCTGGTGCTGGGGTCCCTCAGCAAGATTTGCTTCTGGAACAAAGAGGAACTTCTGCCAAGGAGAGGAGCTGAACAGCTGAGAAGTGCTGCCCTGCCTATGCTTTGCTGTGCTATCCTGCAGTTGCTGCTCCTGTCTGAGGAAGGGGACAAAGACTGGACTTTGTTGTATATTCTGGCATGAGAAGAATCTCCAAGGGGTTGGACTGAGCTTGCCCCCTTTTCTGAAGTCTCAGGGCCATCAAAGACTTCCTCTGCCAGCACCTGGACTCTCTGCTGAGACTCCTACCCTGCCCAGTGGTGCCTAATCCAGTCCCTGGGCCCTTGAAAGGAGAAGCTGATGGAAAATCATGAAGATCCAAGCAAACCGACTTCGGACGACTCCGGACTGATGGCACTGCCGAATCCCGTGATGCCGCCTGCACCCGAAGCCAGGTTGGAGTGCGATGACCTTGCAGGCCTAATACCGCTGCGGCCTTGCCAAAGTCTGTGACTCCGTGGAAGTGGAAGCCTGGGATTGGGTGATTAGGGGGTGTTGGCCACAGGGTTTGGCTGCAGGCCGGGTCTTGCGTACAACCTCCGCTGTGCATAGGTGAAGGCTGTGCTCGCAAAAAGTTGGGTGATTATAGGGGGTTGGCCACAGGGCTGTGCGTTGCAGTGGTTTGATTAATGTATAGTAATGAAAACCATAGAAATTCACTCAAAAGTGATGTTATAATTAGGAAACAGAAGTTTAAAAAGACATAGAAATTCACCTAAAAAGCCAATTGTTAGAGGGACGTTATAGTTAGGCTCACATTTTAAATGCACAAAACCATAGAAATTCACCTGTTATAGTTATAGTTATCTCAAGCAACTATGGTCCCCAATATGACCGCCGCCCGCCAAAGTCATCCTGCCATCAGGCCACATGGGAGGCCTGAACCCCGCTGTCCCTAATTTGAGATCCCTTCTGGGCCGGCGGGCAGAAACAGTGTTTCCGTCTGCCGGACCAGCGGGGAACAGGGCTTTAACATTGCCGGCGGCAATGTGGCAGTGCAGCGGGTGCAGCAGCACCCGTTGCTGATTCCACTGCCCGTAATTCAGGCAGTGGAATACAGGATGGGGCTGTGCTTGGGGGCCCCTGTACTGCCCATGCCAAGTGCCTGGGCAGAGCAGGAGCCCCCTGATTCCCCATAACACCAGCCTTTCCATGGTGGGCTTTCAGCGCTGCCCTGGTGGATTACAACTGCCGGGACTGCCAGGCTGCAGGCTGGCGGTAGTCTGGCAGTGTCGGCGGTTGGACCGTGGCAGCTCCGCGACGGTCATATTGTGGCGGACGGATTACCACGACCGCTGCGGTCCGACCGCCACCACGACCCAGGCGGTCTGGTGACCGCCAGGTTCATAATGAACCCCTATATCTTGTGCCCAAAGGTAACTATAACTGGCACTCTCGCCATGCATTGCTAATTACCCCACAGATTATGAAACTAACGAAATCTTTGATAACATCATTGATAATATCAATGTAATATTTGCAGTAAATGTTTTGACGAAAAAACTATGCATGATGGGGCGGGAGTTATAGTTACCTTAGGGCACGTGTTAAAGCTACTTGAGAAAACTCAAATTAACTCTAACTATAACCGGTGAATTTCTATGGTTTTGTACGTTTAAAATTTGAACTTAACTATACTATTCAAATAAGAAGTGGTGGTAGCCATCTTTGGATTTGAGACTCAATACAGAGTCTTAGATAAATTTTTAAAAAAGATACAAGGGGGTGGAATAGTAATAACCTGACTCCCTAGGCCTGGTAACCCCACCTGAGGCCGAAAACATAAAAAAAAACAAAAAACAAAAAAAACGTTGATGTAAGTTGTATGTTTGGCCCCCCTTCCCAGGCCAATTTTGTCACTGGGGACCCCATCCACAGGGGTTCAAACTATCTTTTAGGGGAGCGGGCTGCATGGCCCCCTTCCCTAGGCCATATTCGGTCCTTAGGACCCCATCCCCCAGGGCCCACTGTATTTTTTAAGGGGATGGGGGAACATAGTCCCCTTCTCCAAGCCTCCAAAGGCCCCAAGGACACCATCCCTCAGGGCTGCTAAACTAAGTTAAAGGGAGGGGAGGTTGTGCGCCCCTCTCCCTGATCCATTACTGGCCCCAGGAACCCTGTCCTCCGGGGCCGGCTCACATGCTGTCCCAAGGTGCTCACCCTTGGGGCACAGCAGTTTCCCTGTCCACACCAGCGCGGGCAGGGAAACCTGTGTTTGCTCCCTCCTGGCAGGACCATTTTCAATTCTCCCACCATTCAGGAGCACACACATAGGGTCTCATTTGGAGTTTGGCGGACGGATTACTCCGTCACAAACATGACGGATATTCCATCTTCCGTATTACGATTTCCATAGGATATTATGGAAATCATAAAGTCTGCTCCCAGCTGGTGGGAACTTTGAAAATGTTCCTGACAGCTGGAGCAGACTTGAGATCAATTTACCTGCTAGCACTGATGAAGCCAGGGAAATCAATGAGCAGATGGCTCCTGCCTGGAGGTAGCAGTATAGATAGATGCTCCCTTTAGGCAGGAGCAATGCTGCCTCCCACTGCAAGCGGGGAGCTAGCTGCAGCCACATGGGCCCTGAGAGACCTCCTGTAGCCCCAACAAATGTATTTATGGTGTGCCCTGGGAGGGCACCAGGGCAGCCACCTTTAATGACATGGGGTCTAGGTGCATTGCAACCCCCCTTTAATTTCAGTATTTCCCCTGGGGGATGGGGTTCCCAGGGCCTAATAAGGCTCGGGAGGGGGTCATGTGACACCCCCTCTTCTTTAATTGAAAAAACACCCCTGGGGATGAGGATCCCCGGGGCCTAATAAGGCTTAGGAAGGAGGAACATGTTGCCCCCCTCCACTTTCATAAAAAAAGGTCAAGTGGGATGGGGTTCCCAGAGCCTGTGGCCAACCCCGGCAGGGCATGGCCAAAGGCTGTGTGCAGCATGTGGTTGGCTGACTTTGAGGGGGTTGGTCACAAGGTTTGGCCACAGGCCAGGCCTTGTGGCCAACTTTCCAATGCACATGACCATGCTCAGCATGGTGTTGGCTACATGCAGGGGGTTGGCCGACATGGCTTGGCCACATGCCAGGTCCTGTGGTTAACCTCCCACCATGCATGACCAAAGGTCCTGAGCAGTGTGGGGGACTGGATTACGTATGGTAATTAAATATTACTTGTAAGAAATTGGGTTGTTGGTTGACTGGTGTGTGATCCCTGGTCAAGCAGCAACCACAGTTCTTGTCAGGGTAAGGCACAAGCAGGTACCATATCAGCCTGTGCTCACCTGGCAGAAGCTTGGCACAGAGTAGTCAGGCTTAACTTGAAGAGAATGTGTAAGGTATTTGTGCAACACTTCAAACAAGAAAACACTACACAAAAAGGATTTTACACCAGATTATAATAAGAGAACATGATTTAATAAATAAAACAATTACCAAATTACAAAAATCGAAACAGTAAACCTTGTGTTATGAATTTTTAAGGAATAAACTGGAGAATGGTTCTGAAAAGCAAAAAGCACCGTCCGGTGATATTGTCGCGTGGGCTCTCATTATTCTAAATGAGACTACTGGATTTCTAGGTAGCAGGATCGATAACGGTGTGGGGGACTGAGTCTGACCCACATGTAAAGAACTCTGTCACCCTAAATCCGGTTTTTGCTCTGGCTAACTAGCAGTGCCTCATTTCTCCCATGTGGAAAGAATGATTTGGCAGCCGAGCGCATGACATCTTTGGAACTTCTCAGGGAAGTCGTGGTTACTCAGATCCAAACCAACTCTCTTATTTCCAATATGATCTCATATACAAATGACAAAGACAGTATAAGTTTTATATAATGTTTTAATAAAACGACTGTATTTTAGATATTAAGGCGTGAGCCGCAATAACCAGAACGATACAACACAGTAGGATTGTGATAGTTACCAGGAGAGTAAAACATAAAAACAAAGCTATCATATTGTCAAACAGTTTCTACTCTCCCTCTGCTTGTTCTATCTAGAGCACAGCATGTTAAGCTTCTAGCTTGCCTATTAGAATCACTATGGGGATATCAGCCCTCATACCTGAGTAAAGACCTGTGATCTTGGTTCAGCATCTGCAACGAGGCAGTCAGCGTCAAGTTGTGGTTCCCTGGTCGGAATCTCCCTCTTGCGTGTACTGGGACAAGGAAGTGATTTTATAACTAACATGTCAGCGAGATCACAAAATGTCCCTACGCAGGAATGCCGAGTCTAAACTCTTACCACGTCTATCGGCAATGTACCAGACTGTATCCTTGACTGAAGCACAGAGTAAATATGTTATGGAGAACTCCAGTGCAGAGTAGGCAAAACAGTGTGATATGAATAAAAAACAACACCGTAGAACTGGCTATTTGAAAAATAACAGTACGAAGCCTAATAAAAAGCATGTAGAGCAAAGTGCACAGAGGCTCTAAGCTATTAGCAAATGAATAAAATATATTCAGGGCAAAATGCACAAAGGCCTAAAGCCTGAAGCTAAAGCGCAATGAATACGTAAAACTAACCACACTACAATATGAAGTCATAATTTCGATGTGGGCTGGCTATATGGACCCAGTTAGGCCAGCTGAATAAAGTATCTTAAATCCTGGGTGCGGAGCATTGCATGGATCCGAGGCGAAGATGCATTGCACAGCCGATGCAATGCATTGGTTCAGAGATGCGGCGAGGCTGAAATGCAAGGTCCAGTTGTGTCGATGTTGAGGAACTCTTCAACCGGGTTTGTGGTGCGAAGGCCGGTTTTGGGGATGTGTTGCGCAACCGAGACTGACTGGTTCTGATGAGTGACTTAAGCGTCAGTGCAGAGCTTTGGCATCGTTGTTAAGGCTGCTGTCGACGAGGGATGTGAGGATCAGCTCCAGGGAAGTGTCACACAGTGGCGATTTTGAAGGCGTTTCATCAAACTCAAGATGCAGGATGCAATGGTGATGCAAGTCTTCTGCGCTGGGTCCAATCCACACAGCAGTGACAGTGATTAGGTTCTGCTTGGGGATGCACCAGTCAAAAGAGAAGATGCACCAGTTCTTCTGAGAAGCACCTTAGGCCCACTTCCAAAGGTCCAGGAGTGGGGTTGCACCATTTGGCAGGCTATGCTACCAGATGGCAGAGTCTAAGTGCAGAAGCAGGGTGGTTGGATGTCTTTTATGTTCCTGAGACTTCCGGTCAGGAGGCCAGCTAAGTAGCCCTTGGTGTCACTCTAAGTTCTGGGTTAGGCAAATGGAGGTTGAACACTTCCTGCTCCCAGGCAAGGAGGGCAGCAGGCAACAAGTCAGCACAGCAAAGCAGGAGTCTAGAACAGTGCAGCCAGCAGAGTGGCGGTCCTTCAGAAGCACAGCAGTCCTTCTTCCTGGCAGAGTATCCACAGGTTGAGAAGAGTACAGAAGTGGTTGTGTCTGAGGTCCAGTTCTTATACACAGTGGTGACTTTGATGTGGAGGAGGCTTCAATGACATGCCTTTGAAGTGCAGAGATGTCCTGCCCTTCCTGTCTTGGCTCCAGACTAACTACAGAGGGTATGCAGCGCTTTGTGTGGAGACAAGACACAACCTATTCAGGTGGGAGGCTGTGTCTAGCTCTTCCTTCTCATCCTGGCCAGTATGGCCGATATAGGCACACCTAAGCTCCCACTGTGTGTGGCTGTCTATGAGGAATACACAAAGCCTATCTGCCCATCTGCCAACTACACCCAGTCATGTGACCAGGGACAGGCTGCAGGCTTCAAATGGCTAAGGCAAAAAAGCCAGCTTTCTAAAAGTGGCATGTTCAAAATTGCAGTTTAAAATCCAATTTTCACCATAAGTTAGGATTCCAGTGATGACAAACGTGAAGAGGCTATCTCTTTCTATTTGGAAATTATGCTTATAAAGTGTAATCAGGCCATTCCAATGTTAACCTATGGGAGAGATGGGTCTTGCAGTGTTGAAACATGAATGTAAGAGATTTTCATCACTAGGACTTGCAAAACTAAAACATACATGTCCTAGTTTTTACATACATTGCACCCTGTCCTATTGGCTGAATAGGGCCTACCCTAGGGTGACATGTGCATTAAAAAGGAAGGTTTGGACCTGGCAAAGGGTTTATTTTTCCAGGTAGAAATGGCAAGATAAAACTGCACACATAGGCTCTGCAATGGCAGGCCTGAGTCATGTGTAAAGGGTTACCGAAGTTGGTGGCACAATCAGTGCTGCAGGCCCACTAGTAGCATTTGATTTACAGGCCTAGGCACACATAGTTCACTTTACTAGGGACTTAAAAGTAAATTAAATATGCCATTTTGGTTTATGCCAATGTTACCATTTTTTTTAAAAAGAGCAAAAGAACTTTAGCTCTGGTTAACAGTGGTAAAAGGCACCGAATCCTAAGGCCGACAAAAACAAAGTCAGAAAAAACAGGAAGTCTGACGGCATAGGGGAAACCACACCAAGGATGCCAGGTCTAACATTACTTTACATTTTTTTTAAAAAGCCCTAGAAATTCCATACAAAAAACAAAGGTTAAAGTATTGGTATAGTTAGGTGAAATGTTCAATAACAATGAAATGCTTTCAACGCAAAAAAAACACTGAAATGAACCAGTTGTAATCTCAAGTAACTGTAACTCATGCCCCAAGGTATCTATAGCTCACGCCCTCATGATGCACTGCTAATTACCCCACATACTACATCACTCATGACATCTTCTCTGACATCATTCATAACATCACTGCAACATTTGTAGTGAAATTATTGCTGAGAAATCTGTACATCGTGGGGGTGCAAAATTAAATACATAAAAATGAAAATAGTTGTTTCCACCACATTTCAGAACTACAAAATACTGTGCTTTGTTCGTGCTTTCCTAATTCCGATATATTTTGAAATTTTTTAACAGTTCATTTACAGACATTTAAATTTTGTTGAGTGTGTGGGAAGCTGGCTTTTTATGCACTGAGCCAATGTAAAGACACACGATGCAGAAAGTCCAAATGACCCCTATTTGGTTTTGTAGAGCTTTCTTTAATAATCCCAAGTATTCTATTTGTGGCAGTGTATTCGAGCAGGCTAGACTTCTCAGAAGGGAATGTTAAGAATTTATTACATTTACAGAGTCGATAAATGGTACACACATACAATAAAGAAATCCGAGACCAATTTATAACAATAACATAGATTATTATATAATTTTAGGCTCCACGATCAACAAATCAGGTAATTACTTTCAGAATTATACATTTTTGAAGAAAACATAAAAAATACACAAATAACAGTTTTTGAGGCATGCGCCTCAAATGCAGTAATGGTTTCCTATGGAAGAAAATACATTTATTGCATAGGGGTACTTGTAAACAGAGTTCGGGGGTGCCCTTCAGAACTTAAGATGCTGGGGGCCAAGGTCCAAAGAACCACCAGCCATATGGGTTTACCTGCTCTGGTGTGTCCGGGTGCAGAGGTGCTGGTCAGGTTGGTAGCCTCAAGGGCTACAACATAGAAAACAATGGGCACCTATGAATGCAGGCTACAAGGTGGGACTTAGGGCAAGTTTGATTCAACCCAAGTGGGGGGCTTGTCTCATGAGGGTCTTTGGAGCAAGAAAGCACAGTCGGTTGGCGTAAACCCGGGCTGTGGGGCTCAGGTGCGTAGGTGTTTGTCTGGCTGGTCACTTGCGTTGGAGGCTCTCATACTTCTTGGGTTCAACCTGCAGAGAAGAAGAAAAACACAACAGCAGGGCCACTCTCAGTTTGGCCTCATTGGTCCTGAATTTTCACGTCATGCAGGTCAGTTTTGGCATGGTGGTGTCCAGACAGGACAGTCAATAAGCCATGGTTGTTTCAAGTGCTCGAGTGCCCAGGGTGTTGGTGCAATGGTGCTCCTTTGTTCCCAACCAGACAAATCTGGATCTCTGGTGTTGGGGGTACCCTTAATTACTGAGTTTAGAGGCATTTAGGGGAGTGTAGGTTAGTAGTCAATGGGCTACGTACCCCTGGGATGACTACACTCTCTATATGACAACTCCATGTGGAAATTCGGCATAATCCTCACCCAGAATTCCTAGTGTCATCTAAAACAAGATGGTGAATCCCTTCCTTGACTGTCCACTTCAGGTGGCCAACCTTAGGGGTGTGGCTAGCCTGTTAGTGGAACACACCTTCTGAATACCTAAATTCCCATCTGCTCTGGTGCCAAATGAGCTGCAGGAGGTGGCATTCTCCAGGTCTGGGGAAAGCCAGGGTTGCATATCAAAAGGTGGCAGAGTCTTTGAAGCTTCTGGACTGGCTATGATAAATTGCTAGCCATCCTTCTGGAGGAGGTGGTAACACCTTCTGTGGAGCAGGCATTGTTTCTGGCCTCTGAGTGCACAGGTTCTTTCTGAAACTCATCTGTGGTGGCAGACTGGACTACACCAGTCAGCCAGCACAATACTGTGCTTGTTTGGATTTAGGGGGCACCTCTAAGGTGCCCTCTGAGTGCATGTCAGAATAAATCCAATATTGACATCTGTACAGATTTATGAAGACCAGGTATTTGATACCAAACACCAGTATTTTCAATGAAGCCATCATGTAGTGACCAGTGCCCAGTACATGCTCTCAAAATGGCTTTCTGAACACTTGCAATGCCTGGTAATGGAACCAGGCATTACTGGGGTACATCTGCTCAGGCAGATGTACCCTCAGGTGCAATACAATGCACCCTGTCTTTGGGCACTATGACCTGCTGTAGGGGTGAATTATAAGCAATACATGCAGTGTTAGAGGGCATTGCACACAGGGGTGTGCAATGTTGTGTTTTCAGAATGGTTTGCATTATTTCACACATCCTGTAATTGCAGTCTGCATGCACTTTGTGTGTGGGTCCCTTAGGGTGGTATAATCCATACTGCAGCCCTTAGGGACCCTTATTAGTACCCATGCCCTGGGTACCAAGGGTACCATTTACTATGGATTTACAGGGGTGATAAAATCCTTGCCAATTGGGTTACAATCAACATTTATATTGTTTTAGGGACTGAGCACTCTTACTGCGGCCTGGTTAGCAGGGACCTAGTGTTCTACCAATCAACAACACCAGTATGAATGAACAAAAAGTCAGGGTGACCATGTCAAAAAGTGGCAGCTTCCTACACTGTGCTAGAATTAAGCCTTTCTTTTTACAACTCTGATTGTCAGATAAATCCTCACACTTTGAAGTTAGAGAAAGAAAAGTAAACACCTAGCTCCCTTGAAAGACAGAGCCTGGAATCTGACTTCTGTCTTTGAATGCACAGCAAATGTGACTAGATAAGAATAACATTTAAAGGCCTGTTTAGATAAAGCAAGCACTTGTGGAAGAATTCAGTAAATAGGTTATGCTCCACAGTAGGTGCAAAGACATGATGGACAGCTCAAAACTAATAAAGTCATCAAATAAAAAGCAAGTAAATGTGAATCACAAACCACAACCCAGTGGCAAGCAATGGACAGAATGCATTTTCAGGGACAGCTGTGCCCTCTGTTAGGCTTCGACCTAAAAAAAAAAAGACTATCACTCTTGTGGTCAAGACCATATGTTATCGGTGTTTCATTGCTCTTCAGTTGTCACAAATGGAAGAAAGCATCACCACTTTCATTGTGTGTTTCTGTGTGTTTGAGTGTGTGTGTGTGTGTGTGTGTGTGTGTGTGTGTGTTTGTGTGTATGTGATGTGGCATCAGCTATGTTAGGACTTGGGGTCAGTACCCTGTCCTTCCAAAACATTTTAAAAAAACATATAGAAGGTTAGATTAGGGATGCCCTGTCCCCGCATGCCTAAACTAGATTTTTTTTAATTATTTTAAAGTGAATATGTGGAGGATCTGCAAAGACAGGAAGGCCATGTGTGGCATGGAGTTGGCTGCCTGTGGGAGAGTTGGACCATAGGCTATGCCCTGCGTCAACCCCACGTCGAATACAGCCTTTGGCCATGCTCAGTGTGGGGTTGGCATTACTTATGGCAAGAAAGCATTACTTTACGTTAAAAAACATTAATAGATTCACCAGAATTCTGTGACATCAGGCCACAGAATATATTTCAAAGGAAAGTGGAGTAACACATTTTAAAACTTCAGAAAGCTTAGTCAGACATCAGACCAAAATAATTAACATAGAGTGGATCAATAAGTGCATAATTGAGCCATTCTCATTTGCACAAGACCAACAAAGAAGGGGGCTGGATTAAGCAAATGTATTCACGTAAACTGTTGTGATAAGTAGGCCTTGGTGGAGTTTGGGGAGTTCCGCAAGCGGCGAAGTGCGCAAGGTGGCACTGTTCGCACTGATTATTAGCACCGGGTATTTGTCCCACTCTGTAAAATCAGCACGAACTGCATCCCACACAGAACAAAAGGCTGTTTCTTCTTTTCTGTCCCTTGAGTAGATTTTCTAATGAAGCGGCAGCTTTCTCAACATGAACGGAAGGTTTCCCAATGCAAGCGGTAACAAACATCCACGACCGCCCGCATTGGGAAATTTCGCCGGGAGGTGTTCTGGAGTAACTTTTCCTCGCTCATGGTCACCAACTAGACCGTGGTGAGTAAGGAAAAAAAACTCTGCTCTGCGGGGCACAGAGTGGGAAAAACTCCGCAAACTCCATGAGAGGAGTGGAGTTCACCATTCACCACTCACCTTTAGTGAGGAGAGCTATGTTATATATAAAAAACAATGTTTGAGTAATGCTTGCTGATCTGGACATTTTAAACAGTTTCCCCCATTGCTGAATAGGGATTGACTTCTGAATGTCCTTTTCCCAAGAAAGCTCCACCCTTGACTGAGATCTAGGTGAATAAGGTTGATGCAGAATCCTGTATGCCATAGCTGCCTTTGGAATAAGACCACTACAAATGAGAATATAGATTGTAGTTTCTGAAGCAATATGAGCATTATATATCAAGGAAGACTATATTGTAGGAGAGAGTAACTTAATAACTTATAATCAGAAGCATATGAAGTAGGAATTGCATACTGCAATTGGAGAGTTTTAAACATAATAACAGAAATACCTTTCACTCTCTATGTCACTGGTAAAGAAATGTATTGTGATTTTTTAAAGTGCTTATTATAGCATAATGAGGAATTCATAACTCATTGCTGTGGTGAAAACTGTCCTCTCTTTAAATGACAAATCTTCATGTACGTTCAAAAAGAACACAACAGGGAATAGGTAGAGGACTAAAATCAAAAAGCAATGTACAAGCTTGTTGAACGAACAAGAAAAGAAGAATGACAGAACATAAAATGTAGAAATCTAACGCCTCCTTCTATTATATTGTTTTTAGCTTTAACATAGCACCATGAGGTGTTTTATTGTTCTGTACCAATTTTGAACAAATATTAAAACATTGTTTAAATATAAAATGATGGGAGGGCTGCTTGTAACAGGTCTAGCCACTGGCAGTCGCTCAAGGTAACATTCCAAACCATAGTTCTTTTGCCCACCATGACACCTTGGTTTGGTCCCAGTTGTATGCAAATCAGTCTTGACTCTGCTCCAATAAGAATAGTCTAGCTCGAACTGCCAGGCCAGGTGCCAACTGAACAGAAACACAAGCAGCCCAAGACCTGTTTTGCCCTGAATGGGGCAAATAAGTCAGGTGCAGCTTGGTTCTAGTGGCACAGTGAGCACAGGAGCCATGTCTGGGCATACCTTTTACCAAAGGTAAAGCGACTATCATGTTATAGTTAGGTATGGTAATATTATCTTACTTTGCATTCAAAAACACCTTAGAAATTCACTGAGACTACCAAAGGTTAAAGGGACATTATAGTTAGGTGAAAATGTCAGTTAAAACCTACTGTTGTAAATGAACAAAACTACTGAAATCCACCAAATATAGTTATTTCAAGTAACTGTAACTCATGCCCTAAAGTAACTATAATTCGCACCCTCACCATGCACTGCTGTTTCCCTCACATATGACATCACTCATGACATGTTGTATTACTTCATTGATAGTATCACTTTTGCATCTGCAACTACATTTTTTATGACAAAGCTGTACATGGTGGGGGTGCGAGTTATAATTTACTTTACGTCAACATCTGTGTAGGCATTACCAAACCCTGTTTGAAAAACCTTTACAGGCCTTCATTAGGAGTAGCCTGATGTTTGGTTCAATATTTATCGGCCCTTATAAAATCTGACTCTGCTAAAATGGAATATATCATGCCTGATAAATAGCCCCCAAATAGAAGCTTGTTCCCGATAATGAGGACTAGCAGGTAAATTTAGGTGTGTGAAAAGTGCTTAATGTGTGCTTGTTGTCTCACTTATTTTTGAGGGCCAGTGCTTATTCTTCTGCCTCAAGCATTTGCTCCCAGCAAAAGACACATATGGGAAAGACAGAGGAAGAGAAAAAACGAAAAAGCGTCACAATGGGAGAAAGCAGAAAGCTGCAAAAGTGAGCTAAATGGGCAGGGAGTGGGTTTAAATGTATTGAAGAGGCCCGAGATGGCTTCAGGATTACGCTGCCTCAGTATTCCGTGTTCGCACATTTAATCGCAGCAGCCGCGCATCTAGGAGGAGGGTTTTGGGCACCAGCACATTTTTATTTACAAATTAAGCACTGTGGAACACTCACAAATCTACATGCCCGATGATTGTTAAGCATTTTTGCACCTGAAAGGTTTCAACAGTTTCAACCTGCCAAACGTTACTGAGAGAAAACTACGGGAGACTGGTACTAACTTATATTTGTGATATGTATGTTAACAGGGATTACTGCACATATCGCAATTAACCAGGCCAGTTATATTGAGCACACATAACCAAGGCCATCTTCTACTTCTGGGGTACCACACCCAGCTGCCCTGGCCTATCAAGATTTTCTATAAAATACATCTACTCAGGAAATTGGCTCAAGTAACCAGAAAAAAACACTCTCTGAACATTAGCAATAGTACCAGGCGGTTGCAGGTTTGCTGTCGAAAAATATCCAGAAACCAGCTTTAAAAGACTTCCTTGAAATCCTTTTAACATAGTACTTAAATGACCCTTTCGATCGAATCTGCGTTAAATCTTTCAAGTCGATGTTGAGAGAGCGTATTTTGATATTAGATATTATAGACGTGAAATGCTTATGTCTAACAACGCTGTATTAATAAACATCCATTAAAAGTGTATTCATAAAAATGGAGAATCGTTTTACATGTATAAACTAATGTCAACCGTAAGGAATAGTTGTTTATAGTTTGCCTAACTGAGCACATTAAAACGTATAGAACTGCATTCATTAAACTCGTATATCTTAAGTTAGCGTGAGTCAAGCAGAAGCTGTGTAGCTCTCATATTAAAAGCGTATTTTTCCTGTCTCTTCAGTGTTCAGAAACTTGCAAACAACCATGACCTAGCTATTGGTCTCTCTGTATTAGTTCGACACATCGGGATATTTTCCCATCCGCATGCTAGCATCTTTTAGTATAAAATGATTGTGCCTCGAAACATTTGTAGATACTTCCAAGGACAATGAGACGAGGGAACGAGAACTTTTAACCTGAGACGTGTGCCAAGCTGATGAAGTAACCCCGGATATGCCACCTACGGAAGACTGATTATGAAGACCAATCAGAAGACGATATATTATCGAGTGATGACACATGCATTACTTAATGTATAATTTGATAGGTTAACAATGATGGGGTGTATTGACTGACCAATAGGAATTTGGGGGAATGAATTACTAGAAAGGGATAAAAACCCATGACACAGGAAATAACCAGGCATTAGGTAGGGAATGATATTGATTACATCCCGAAACTCTGTCACACTATTCTGTGACTTGAGACTTAGACGAACCATCCTTGCCCATATTACTGCCCTTACTCTTTCCTCCTTATGAGGAGAGTGTCTCTTGCCTCTAACTTAGATAGACTGACGGCGATCTGACTGATGTCCTGAAGACGAAGACTGATCCTGAATGCTGACCTAATCAGAGGAGGGTAATTATATAATTGCTAATGGAAATTCATTTTGCCTTTCTTTCTAGGTACCAACTGCTGTATGTTTTGATAGAGACCTTAGTTAGATGTTTTCCAAATTGGTGTTCAAAATTGTTTTGCATGACGCCCAACATGCTAATGCTAATTAGAGGTTAGACGAGGTATTCAATCTGACTGACAAACTGACGTGACTGACGTGGTGCTATGCTGAACTAGTATCTTAGAAAGTTTGATGTGTTATAATCCGCTCATATCTATCTGATTATTCATGTTACTAATTTTTGCATTATCGAAAGCTTATTGCGGTTGCCATCTTATAATCGTGCTTATATGTTTATTGACTTTGAGATTAATGCCTTTACTACTAGATTGTAATCAATAGGGAATAAAACTTATTAACTCCATTAAGGTGTGGTTATTCATGACTGAAAGGTCATGGTTGCGCCGAATGTTCGTTAATGCTAAAGTGAGAGATATTTTGATGTTAAACATTGACAATGTTATTGACCTATTGATTGATATTTTGATTAGGTATCTTGTCCTACGGTGTCTCACCACTGGGCCCAAAGATTCATTGGCCTAAAACGAGTCCTGATGTGTATAAATTGACATAGACGGACGCGTTAACAGTTCTGGTAGCAGAGTACGGTTTGGCCCTTGGGGGCCCAAGGACGGAGTTTTCACTGTTCAATTGTTTTCTTGTGATAATGAAATTTGGAAAGATGATGAGTTGCTAGATCTGCCATGGGCTTTCCCGGGATCTCGGAGCCTGCCTAAATGAGTTGGGAATGTTCTCGGCGCCATAGTATGTGTGGTTAGGGTCTTTTGCGCTTATTAAATCTTATGCACTTTGCAGGTGATTGTGAATACTTGAGTGTGATTAGGCCAAATTAAGTGTTATTTAGAAGGAGTGGGCGTACTCCACAGCATGAAAGTAGGGAAGTCGGCATACTTCATGTGAATGCAGCGCTTGTTGCTCAAAATTATCCACGTGGTTGGTTGTTGTATACGGGCCTATTGAGGTCTAAGACTCCGGAGTATGATGTTAAAATGGTTTATGTTGTAATTTGTGCGGTTTAGTAGGTCAATCGGGCGTGGTTGACAGATCGAGTTTCGAGTTATGATGCATGTGTGTAACCTTCGATGGAGATTTGACAAGTTCTAAAGTGCACTAGAAGGAGTCATTGACAAGTCGAGAGTAGGATTTGCAGGTCGAATTCTGCTTGCGTATGAGGGAACTGAGAAGGAGAGAGTAGCGGCCGAGGCTTCAAGTGAAATCTCTGTAAAGTTCTGAAGCGAATGTGTTACCCTTCCTGTAGTAAACCGGCAGATTTGTGTTGTCATTCAAGTGCTAGCAATAATTTGCATTAGTTTGTATGAGTTGTAAGGAGTTAGTGAGGTGTGGACAAGCCGCAAGACTTTGTCAGCTGCAGTGTGTGAGTGTGACGTCAGTGGTGCCGCGCTGGGATAGGTCAGATGTCGAGAGGGGTCGCGCACGGATTGGCTTCCGTCCGTGAAAGGCAATAGGTTGAGCAAAGGGTAGGTGAAGAGTGTCCTGGGAACAGAGCCGTTTCTGAGTAAAAAATAAGATAAAATGAATTTTGTTAAAACATTTAAAAGCGCATTGAAAGGAGATGTGTATATCGTTGCGACTGATGGGGAACCTACACCACCTGAGGGTACGCCAGCTTACACGGTTATGGAAGAAAAGGGTGTTGCTCCGTGTTTATGGATAAAACAATGGCGTAAACTGACAGAGAAAGAAGGGTGTCTAGCGTTTCCTGAACATGGAACGTTTAATCAAAAGGTGTTAGAAAATCTGAGGTGGATGTTAAGTACGCAGCAACCACCTCCACGACCAGCACAGTATGAGGCTTCGGCAATTTGGGACCTGATGGCTCTTAAACATAGACAAGAAAGATTTCACAGGAGACTGACAAGAGCTGAAAAATCCTATGCAGAGGCTAGGTGGGATAATGAGAACAAAATGTGGAGATGAGGAAACACAGGGAAAGAAAGCTTCTTGCAAAACTGACAAAGAGCCAGTCAAACATAAAGAGAATAAAAGATCTTGGGAAGAAGAGGACGAGTCAGATGATGAAGCTTTTATGGATAGACTGTTACATGATCGTCCGCCACCTTACGCGGTGAACGACAATGCTCCAAGTACTAGCTTGGATCCTGGGAACCAGACGAAAGAGAAGGGTGTTACTGATACAGTGCAGAATAGCGATACAGCTTTGATACAGAATGGTGTCAGTGTACCCAGTGTACCCACTGCTCCAGACCCGCCGACACAGTTACAGCTTCCACCACAGATAAAAATAATTTATCCTGATGTTCCAGTGCTTGAGACTACTACGAACTTGGTGGTGCAGCCAGACCCGATATATACAAAGCCAAGGTTAATGCAGATTGAATCAACTCCGCAGTTGGTGTCACAACCGCCGAAACTGATACCTGGGTATAACCCAGTAGCGGGTCCTTTAAAACAACCTGCACCAGGATTATTAAATCAGACCTATGGTGTTGAAGCTCCAAGAAGCTTGGGAGCAGGCCAGACACCTGCCGCTATATCACTACCCATTACAGTTGGTCCCCCGGTGCCGTTATACGCACAGGAGAAAACAAGGATGTGTGAACAGGGAGTCCTAACTCATGAAACGATAAGAGGAGGGCCTTTTATAACTCCACAAATAATAACACAGGGAGGACAGGCTTGTGAACAATCAAGACCCTTAATGGACCTTAGTCCAATAGGAGCACCTCTTGAGGCAATGCGACAGGCAGGATTGGGAGTCTTGACTCCCCAAACCATGAGTACAAATGCCTCATACACTCCAATGATACATGCAGGGAACATTTCATTGCAGGGTTTTACAGTACAACAGCTAAATGAGTGGTTAGAGAAAACCTGCACATCACAAAGGGCTACAGGAACTGCAATCGAACCTGAGAAAGAAAAACACGATGAATACCTAAACCTAGTACGACTAGGAGCAGAAGCTGCTGAATTGGTAGATGGAACAATGGGAGTAAATAGATTGGAGTCTTACACTGAGGCAGAATTAAGGTACCTATGTCCTAAAATCACCAAAGAGGTAGGCAAAGTACACCAGAAATTAACGAATTTGGCAGACAAATACAATATCGACATTGGGAACACAAAACATTTGAAACGGAGTTACAGATTAGATTTTGACTCAAAAGATTTTGAGCACATGAGATCTGCAGGCATGAAGACACATTTGAAAGAGCTGCTGCAAAGCACACAAATTTGGGGAGCACTAGAGAAATGGGAAGGCCGATGGATGAAGAAAAAAGATAAGGGAAAAAGAGATAGTCCAGTGTCTAATGAAACAACAGTCACACCAAACTTAGAGACAGTAAAAATCCTACCTATGAGAGAAACAGCTGGTGGTGTTTTGGTGCATGTGCCTTGGTCCAGGGGAGACATTTTGTCCTTTACGAATGATTATCCCAGGTTAAGAGAAAAACCGATCGAGTGGTATCAACAGACAGATAGATTTGTGAAACTTGCGAAGTGTCTCTGGGAAGACTTAAATACCTTGTTTGAGATTATTGTTCCGCCAGACTTGTGGCTTGAGTGCAAGAGAGGGGTAGATTGGCCCACAAGGGAACCGGCAAGGGATAAAGTGACTGGAGCACCTTCTGAAGAGGTGATGAAATATTATCATAAAGTAATTGAGTTTTTGAAACAAAATGTGTCGCCGAAGGTGACTGATTGGCAGAAACTTGACCGGACCTCTCAAGAGGTTAAAGAGTCAATACAGGCATATTATGAAAGATTGTTAAAGGCATTCAAACATTACAGTGGTACTGAAACAATTGAGCCGAAGGACATGAATCATCTTGTGTTCAGATTTGTCGAAGGGCTGAGACCGGAGGTCAGCCAAATGATTAAAAATCATTTGATTTGTTGGCAAGCTAAACCGATTGATGAAGTATTACAGTACGCGAAATACTTTAGTGACGAAATTGAGTTAAAGCAGAAAAAGTTGAAGGAGAAGGTGATGGTGATGCAGATAAGAGCTGCACAGGCTGGAATACAGGGAAATGGTGTTCAGCAAATGATACAGCAACAACCGCAATTGAATGGAGTGTTTCAGGCACAGCCGAGAGGTAGAGGTCGAGGGTTTGTGAACCGTGGTGCGGACATGAATAATGTTGTTGTTCAAGGTGATGGTCAAGGAGTGAAAAAGATGTCACCATGCCATGCGTGCGGGGGCGGGGGCAGGATGGTACAGTTCAGCAGAGTAACAATGCCGGTACATTGCAAAATTCACGAGGTTCAAGAATGAGACACCCGAATCAGAACTATCAAAGTAATTTGGTACAAATGACAGGGGTGCAACCTATGCAGCAAATGCAAATGCCGCGTTTCCAAACAGTGTCAGTACAACCGATGCAACAGCAGATCCCTATGGTGCCTAGACAGCAAATGCAGTTACCCCTAGCTCCGATGGGACAGCAACAGGTGATGCTTCCTCAACAGGTCACAGGTCAAGTAACAAGTCAAAACAACACTGTACAACAATTCCCACTAAGGTGAAAATGAGATGAATGGGGACTGGTCAGATGATAGCTCAGACAGTGAAGAGTGCAGACTCGCCGCATCCTTAGAGGTAGATCAGAGAGGCCCATATGTGGAGGGAAAAGTAATGGGCTACAAAGTCTCATTTTTAGTTGATACAGGAGCTACACGCTCTACTGTTCGCAGTGCAGAGGTACCAAGATTACCTCTCTCAGGGCGCACCATACGAGTGGTCGGTGTGGCTAATCAGTACCTGACTAATCCAATCACTGACCCAGTGCAGGTTGAAATTGGAAATTTCCAGGGCCTGCATAGATTTGTTGTGTGTGATTCAAGTCCAGTATCCTTGTTAGGAAGAGACTTATTGTGCAAAACCAAATGTTCAATTACCTGTTCCGATGGTGGAATAGAGGTTCAGACAAACAGTGATGACGAGGCAGATGAGGGTCAGCTTATGGAAGAAGGAGGAGAGATGAATGAAGATTACCCTCTAATTACCCTTTTCCCAGTATTCACCTTGATCGATCTACCTACTGATCTGCAAGGATCGGTGATAGAGAAAGTGTGGGATTTGACTGGAAAGGAGGTTGGATTAATAAAGGGAGTAAAACCAATCAAGGTGCAGATAAAGCCGAATGCAGTGTTTCCACAAATGTCACAATATCACATGACTCAGGATGTCCTTATTGAAGTGACACAGATAATTGCAGATTTTCTCAGACAGGGAGTTTTGAAAGAAGTCCTGAGTAGTCCGTGTAACTCTCCAATTATGGGTTTGAGAAAGCCCTGTGGGAAAGTTCGAATTGTGCAGGACTTGAGAAAAATAAACGAAATCGTGGTAAAATGCTGCCCTGTGGTTCCCAACCCAGCAGTAATAATGTACCAGGTTCCTTGTGATGCTGAATGGTTTACCGTAGTAGACCTATCACAAGCGTTTTTCTCGATTCCACTTCACGAAGACAGCCAGTTTTTGTTCAGTTTCAAATTCCTGGATAAGGTATACAGTTGGTGCAGAATTCCTCAGGGGTTTTCTGAGTCACCATCCATCTTCAATCAGATATTGAAGAAGGATTTGGAACCTCTTGTGCTACCTTACAATTCGACTCTTGTGCAGTACATTGATGATTTGTTGATTGCATCTAAAACCAAAGACAGCTGCAAATATGATACCATTGCCTTATTGAATCATTTAGGGAAAAACGGACATAAGGTGTCACCTAAAAAGCTGCAGTACTGCCAAAAAGAAGTAAAATATTTGGGGCATCTGATTGAGAAAGGGTCCCGAAGAATATCCAAAGAGAGAATAACAGTTGTTTTACAAATGAATCCCCCAACAACAAAGAGAGATGTCAGAATGTTCTTGGGAATGGTGGGCTACTGTCGCCAGTGGATACCCAACTTCTCGATCATTTCAAAACCATTAACGAAACTGACAGGGAAGGAAGTTAAGGATGAACCATACACAATCACATTGACAAAAGAAGAGCTTGAGTCATTTCTAGAGCTGAAAGAATGCATGTGCAGAGCTCCAGCATTAGGAATGCCTGATTATGAGAAGCCATTTTTGTTGTTCTGTCATGAACGTGATGCTTGTTCTTTGTCTGTTTTAACACAGGTCCATGGAGATGCAAATCGCCCTGTAGCATATTTTTCGGCTACTTTGGACCCTGTCGCAGCAGCCTTACCGGGTTGTTTGCGAGCAGTCGCAGCAGTTGGTCAAAGCCTTTCACAATGCGAGGGCATAGTTATGGGATATCCCCTAACAGTATTGGTTCCACATTCTGTTGAAATTCTGCTGACACGAACCAAGACACAACACATGACAAATGCCCGACTTACTAAATACGAGACAATTATTCTGGGGTCACCAAATGTCACATTGAAAAAGTGTACTGTACTGAACCCGGCAACTCTACTTCCCATTGAGAATACAGAAATAAAAGATGGGGAAGAATTTTAGCATGATTGTCTGGAGGTAACTGAGCTCAGTACCAAACCTCGCTCAGATATAAAAGATACCCAGTTAAAGGAAAACGATTACATTATGTTCGTTGATGGGTCCTGTCTAAGAGATTCATCAGGAACCTTGAGAGCTGGTTATGCAGTATGTACCATGTCCGGTATAGTCGAAGCCTCCTGGCTCGAGAAAGTGTTTTCTGCACAAGTGGCAGAATTGATAGCTCTCACAAAAGCCTGCCATGCTGCTGTAAATTTAAAGGTCACAATCTATACAGACAGCAGATACGGATTTGGAATTGTGCATGATTTTGGCCAACTCTGGTCACAAAGAGGGTTTATGACATCCTCTGGTTCACCAGTGAAAAATGGAGAACAGATAAGAGATTTGTTATATGCGATTCAGTTGCCTCTTGAAATTGCTGTGGTGAAATGCAGTGCTCACACCAGATCACAAGATTTTGTGTCAATGGGGAATGGTTATGCAGACCAGGTTGCCAGATTTTGTGCATTAAACTGTATATCCTTTAAAGAACAATGGGAGCTGTTACCACAACCTGAGAATGACACAACCTTAAGTTTAGCATTACGAGTGGTTGATACCTTAGACGAATTAAAGACACTACAAAGCCACGTTGGTAAGGAAGAAAAACGTTCTTGGCAGAAAATGCAGTGTATACAGAGAGAAGACGATATTTGGGTATCAAGAGAGGGAAAACTAGTGTTGCCAAACAGTCTTCTGTCACAATTTGCCCGATTGTATCATGGGCAGGCACATTTGGGAAGAGATGCCATGATCAGATCATTTAAAATCGATTGGTTCAATCCAAAATTCAGACATGCCGCAGAGATTACTTGTCACAGATGCGTCATTTGTCAACAAATGAACGCCGGAAAAGGAACTGTGGTAACTTTGAGCCACATTGGGAGAGCTGGTGGTTCATTTAATAAGATACAAATGGATTTCATTGAAATGCCTGTTTGTGGAGGTCTGAGATACGTGTTGGTGATTGTGTGTGTTTTTAGCCATTGGATTGAGGCATATCCCACACGTAGGAATGACAGTCTTACAGTTGCAAAACTACTACTCAGAGAATTAATACCTAGGTTCGGGTTTCCGGTTTCTATAGAATCAGATAGGGGAAGGCACTTCGACAATGAGGTGATTAAGCTCCTGTGTGCCGCACTCAACATTGAACAAAAGCTGCATTGTAGCTATCGCCCTGAAGCTTCAGGACTAGTCGAACAGATGAATGGTACTTTGAAATCAAGAATAGCAAAAATGTGTGCAGCAACAAACATGAAGTGGCCAGATGCATTACCTCTAGTGCTGATGTCTATGAGAAACACGCCAGATAAGAAAACAGGATTGTCCCCACATGAAATCCTCATGGGCAGAGCAATGAGGTTACCGGCGGTACCTGCAAATGCACTAGTGAATATTACAAATGATATGGTGTTGGATTACTGCAAAAGTTTGGCTGACGTGATTCACTCTTTCTCTCACCAGGTGGAAGCTAACACGTTACCACCAATCGGCGAACCAGGACACTCTCTGCAAGCTGGAGATTGGGTGGTTGTCAAGAAGCACGTAAGAAAATCGTGTCTTGAGCCGCGTTGGAAAGGGCCATATCAAGTGATATTGACGACCACTACTGCTGTGAAGTGTGCCGGGGTTCCCAACTGGATACATGCCAGTCATACAAAAAGGGTAGCATGTCCTGTTGAAGAGGAACTTGAAAATTCCGGTGCAGCAACCTCAAGAGGAGAAGTCTCAGAGTCAGAAATCAGTCAAGAAGGATCTGAGACTACAGGAGAGCCTGCTGAGAACAGCCGTGTCCCTCAAACTATCAGTGAGTTCGAGAGAGGTGACAAAGTGCCAATCTCAGTGGAGGCAGCAGGAGAACAAAGTCAAGGAGAGGTTCTCCCAGAAGCAGACGAATACAATTCAGAAACTGAATACAGTATCGAACAAGGAGAGAGAAACGAAGAAGTGTCAAATTTAAATCAGAACGAATCAAGATCTGCTGAACGAGTTCCAAGCCTATCAAGAGAAAACACCATATTACCAGAGGAGGGTGCTGTCCAAGGTACTGAAGGAAAACGCCGAAGTAAGACGAATAGAGGTGACAATTGGACAGAAAATTCACACTTTAGAATAAGAAAAATAGCAAATGAAACAATAATAGAGGAAAGTGATACCTCACGAGCAGATGATCTGAGTGAAGGAGAACAGCAAGGTGAACGAAGAATAAAAAGAAAAAGAATAGCAAACAGAAGATATACCGGTCCTGAATGGGCATACGCTACAACCGCTGAATGGCAACAAGAATTCTTAGCGTTCTGTTTTGATAGAGAAGTACCAGGCCAGTACTACGGTACCTGAAGAAATACAACAAGAAAATTGAAAAGAAAGACATTGAAAATTGTGAAAGCTAAAAATAAGAATCTTAGAGAAGAGGAAAAGAAAGAAAATTTACCGGAAAGTGACATTAAACCTGGATTTGACCTATAGAAACCTGATTACGACAAGCTGCTAACCTGAATTGACGAAAAGGGTCCTGGATTGAGTGAAGACGCTGTAAATTACGCAGAAAGAGTTGATTGTTGATCTACTGTTTGATTCTATACAAACATGGCTTATAGTAACAAGGGAAGTAAAGTGAGTGGCTGGTTAGGACTTATGATAGGTGCTGTATGTGCAATAATGATTGTGGGAGTGATTGTAGGAATGCCATGGAGAGAGAGTGAAACTATTAATGCAACTTCAAAACCTGAGACTACTACTACAACTAATAAACTATCACCATGGGAGAAATTCGAGCAAGACACAAAACACCTGCATGAGGGAACTAACCCAAACGGGGAGCTTTCTACTAATGTTTTCTATCGCCTACTAAATGAGTATGTGGAAACTATGAATGCGAAAGACTGTTATGTGTGTACTAAAATTCCTTCATCCGTGCAGGAGGGAGTTACTTATCATAGCCTCCCTCTTACGTATGGGATTAGTTGTAGCTTGCTACTAACAAGATTTTATGATCAAGAGCATGTGCAATATTTTTATTCAAATTTGGATGTTGTGTTTTCTTTTGTGCCTGTTATTGAATTCTTAAATAAGTTAGCTAAAGAGCATGATATAAAATTAGTTAGAGGATTCTTTGAGCCAACACTAACATTTGGAACTGCTTATGCACATCGCAATAACTTAACATGCTTACTGTCTCCTGTAGAGAAAAGTTTTTTAGATCACACAGATGATAGGCGCAAAGCATTAAAGGAAAGGTTAGAAAAAGGTTTAGAAAAACGCACTTATGCAAACGATTATGCTTATACTGAAATTAAAACCCAAGGCAAGTTAGCTATAGATGCATTACACGTAGGTAGACTCTGTATATATAGACCAAAATCTGATCAAGATAATTTGTTTGTAGGAACGAGTGAATGTAGGCATGTGTTTTTGTTTCAGAGCAAATGGACCTTTATGTTAAATGGACAAGACCCAGCGATTCCTGGAATCTATTACATCTGTGGGTTAAATGCGTATTACCGTCTCCCTAAGGGATGGTATGGGACATGTTATTTGGGAATAATATTCCCAAAGATTTACCAGATTGATGACTTAAAACAATACCTAAAACGTCTGAATTACAACAGACCAGACAAAAACGAGAATCAGTGGCGGCTGTCATTGGTGATATATTTGGAGCTATAATCCCTTCAATAGGGGTTGTCTTAAATTCTATGAAAATTCAAAAGTTGTCTACTATTGTGGATAACATGCTGACTAATTTCACAGGAGCTATACTCCTGATGGATACAGAACTTGCTGCAGAAAGAGCTATGACTCTTCAAAACCGGCTTGCTTTAGACATTCTTTTAGCAAAGAGTGGAGGTGTGTGCAAAATGCTTAATGAGCGACATTGTTGCAAGTATATACCTGACAATAGTAAGAAAATTAGAAGCATGACTACTAACCTGACTAGAGATAGTACAGATTTGAAAGATCTAAAAGAACTTGGTGTTTGGGAGAAATTTGGAAAGGGAATTGCCCGAGTGGGAAGCTGGTTTACCAACATTTGGAATGGGGTACTTGCAAAAATCATGATGGGATTATTAATTGTTCTGATTTGTTTATTGGGATTTTGGGGAATATGCAAAATTAATGAAAAGGTGAAAAGAAATTTGGCTAACAGAACCAAAAGAAACGAAGAAAGTGAAAGAGAGAAAATGTTTAATGAAATATGGGAAAGCTCACATAAAGGAAAGGATGTTGAAATGCGCATTATGCGCAAGGCAAAAAGTTAAAACCTGGAAGATTTGTGATGACGAGCGTCATCAGAGGAGGGACTGAGAGAGCGTATTTTGATATTACATATTATAGACGTGAAATGCTTATGTCTAACAACGCTGTATTAATAAACATCCATTAAAAGTGTATTCATAAAAATGGAGAATCGTTTTACATGTATAAACTAATGTCAACCGTAAGGAATAGTTGTTTATAGTTTGCCTAACTGAGCACATTAAAACGTATAGAACTGCATTCATTAAACTCGTATATCTTAAGTTAGCGTGAGTCAAGCAGAAGCTGTGTAGCTCTCATATTAAAAGCGTATTTTTCCTGTCTCTTCAGTGTTCAGAAACTTGCAAACAACCATGACCTAGCTATTGGTCTCTCTGTATTAGTTCGACACATCGGGATATTTTCCCATCCGCATGCTAGCATCTTTTAGTATAAAATGATTGTGCCTCGAAACATTTGTAGATACTTCCAAGGACAATGAGACGAGGGAACGAGAACTTTTAACCTGAGACGTGTGCCAAGCTGATGAAGTAACCCCGGATATGCCACCTACGGAAGACTGATTATGAAGACCAATCAGAAGACTATATATTATCGAGTGATGACAAATGCATTACTTAATGTATAATTTGATAGGTTAACAATGATGGGGTGTATTGACTGACCAATAGGAATTTGGGGGAATGAATTACTAGAAAGGGATAAAAACCCATGACACAGGAAATAACCAGGCATTAGGTAGGGAATGATATTGATTACATCCCGAAACTCTGTCACACTATTCTGTGACTTGAGACTTAGACAAACCATCCTTGCCCATATTACTGCCCTTACTCTTTACTCCTTATGAGGAGAGTGTCTCTTGCCTCTAACTTAGATAGACTGACGGCGATCTGACTGATGTCCTGAAGACGAAGACTGATCCTGAATGCTGACCTAATCAGAGGAGGGTAATTATATAATTGCTAATGGAAATTCATTTTGCCTTTCTTTCTAGGTACCAACTGCTGTATGTTTTGATAGAGACCTTAGTTAGATGTTTTCCAAATTGGTGTTCAAAATTGTTTTGCATGACGCCCAACATGCTAATGCTAATTAGAGGTTAGACGAGGTATTCACTCTGACTGACAAACTGACGTGACTGACGTGGTGCTATGCTGAACTAGTATCTTAGAAAGTTTGATGTGTGATAATCCGCTCATATCTATCTGATTATTCATGTTACTAATTTTTGCATTATCGAAAGCTTATTGCGGTTGCCATCTTATAATCGTGCTTATATGTTTATTGACTTTGAGATTAATGCCTTTACTACTAGATTGTAATCAATAGGGAATAAAACTTATTAACTCCATTAAGGTGTGGTTATTCATGACTGAAAGGTCATGGTTGCGCCGAATGTTCGTTAATGTCTAAAGTGAGAGATATTTTGATGTTAAACATTGACAATGTTATTGACCTATTGATTGATATTTTGATTAGTTACCTCGTCCTACGGTGTCTCACCACTGGGCCCAAAGATTCATTGGCCTAAAACGAGTCCTGATGTGTATAAATTGACATAGACGGACGCGTCAACAATGTCAAGAACTATACTACCGTCAAAACAATAAATGTGACAAGAAACCCCGCACATTTCCTAACGAGTCAGACATAGTAATCAGCTCTAATCCTGGAACGCAATCTTTTGCAATCCAAACCATATAAACAAACTAAGAGCGAACTGGTATGTAATGGAGTGGAGTCAGGCATGCTGAAGAGCTCCAGCCCACTAAGGCCATGAAGTGAATTCCATACCATTATAAGTACTCCATATAAGGCCATCTTTACTCTCTTACAGTAAAGATGGAGACAGAGAGAGGCACACACTAAAGCAGCCACCTCTACCACAGCTCTCACAAGCTTTCTCCCCAGAAATGTGCACTCTAGTAAGCTATCAGAGGAAACAGCCCCCTAAAAACATACTTGTTGAAGATGTCTAAAGTGCTCACTTCACTATCCATATATGTTTTCAAGACATATTTCAAAAGACTATAAATTTCTCAATTTTTAGTTTATTGTATATATGTGAAGGGCTCTGCCGTATAAGTAGTTAAAATTCTGTTGTAGGACAATTAGAAAATAACCCACGATAATAGTATAATATTTATGACATATATTACCCAACAAACTACAGTATAGTATGTTCTTATTATAAGTGTATTCTGACACCAGAACTTCCCTCTAATTAGAAAATTACATCAGTGTTTGCCTGTAAAAATTCATAACAACCAAGTAGTGATGTCGCTGGGCCTTCTACTCTTCACAGCGTAATGTGTCAGACTTTCAGGCAGACCCGCCTGCCTTCTCAACCTCTTGCTTACACACATTCTACATCAGAGCGGCTGTCAAACTCCCTACTGGACTGTCCCACTGCCTCTGCAACATATCAGAACATAGCATAGAAAACACAGATATACTGGTGGAGATGCGAGCCCAGGGCACCTATTTCAAGTTCCACAAATGCATACCAACATAGCTACCTGCCAATCGTGGGTAAATATATTCTCAGTAAGATTCACAACTCTCAATTTTCCCAGATTCGGCATAAGTAGGGTATCCATGTTTTTTGTCCTTTGCATTCTGACTCTTGCACTCAGGCTTTTGTAAATAGAAAAAGCTACCAGTTCCAGAATGAAAAGAAAAATCAAGACTGAATAATTTACTTATTCCTGACAGGGTACACTGCTTGTCAGCTCTCTGACAGTGTGGGAAACACCCACTCATTATATGGAATTGAAAAATGCCTAGCTATCATAAAAATAGTATTGTCTGTCACCTTGGAGTTCTGGAACCTGTTACTGTCCCATGTTCTATGGTTACAGAACTCCCTGATGACCTGCAAAATCCTTATTGTGTCCCTGACGAACTGAAAAAGCATTATGTCAATTTCCCATATGTAACATATTGTAAATGACTGTTTCCTTATGACCACATAATCTAATATCTTAATGCAGGCGCGTTTTACTGTAAGAGCACACTTGAAGTAAGAAATGTTTATTGGAAGTTATTAGAGATATCAGAGTGGGCCATTTTGAATTCAGAATAACAAAATAGTTTGTAGGAGGCTGGCCCTCCATGTAGTGTGCAGGTTTCCATAGGTAAAAACTAGACCACCAAATGCTTTCATTGTTATGGTAGTTTGGTCGAGCAGTTAGGCTAATCTTAGAGAAGTGCAAAGCATTTGTTGTACTTACAGTATCAATAAATCGGACAACACACTCAAAAGAATAACTCGAGGCCAATTTACAAAAAATACTTCAGATTTTTATTAAAACTTGAAGACCAAGATCATCAAAATCAGGTAAGTACTTTTTAAGTTATGAATTTTTGAATTTTTAATAAAAGTAGTCTTTTTGTGTGTAATTGCGCACCATAGGAATCAATGGCGAAAATACTTTGAAAATGCATACCATTTTGAAAATGCATATAAAATGAGGTAATGTGTTTACCAATGTCTCCTTTTGCAGATATGTTGAGATCACCAGTGAGCACTATGGATTATCTGAAGAAGTTTGGGTGGCTCCCTTTTTTGTCAGGAGCAGCTGCAGAAAGTTGTTGGAACTGGTGCCAGGCCACTGCGGGGGACCACTTGGAAAAGCCCTGCACAGGTGGACTTAAAGGTAACCCCAGTGTGTCCCCTTGGAGTGTTGAGGTCACAAGGGGCGGGGGACCCTTACAGCACATTTGGATCTTCGGTGCAGGCACAGGGTGGCCTGGTGCAGAGCGAATCAGTGACCCAGCAGCTGTGCACAAAGGTGCCCTTGGAGGCAGGAAGTGGGTGTCTTTGAGGGTCACTTGCAGGTGAGCAGGGGCACTCTGGTGGGAGGTCCTAATAGTTTCTGAAGTCCCTCAACTGGGGTTTCTTCCTGGTCTTTTTGCAGTCCAAAATGGTCTGTCTTTCTTGGTGTCTGACGTGAGGTGACCAGTACCTAGGGCTATTGCACGGTTTGACCACTGGAAAGTGAAGTACCACCAAACTTGGCTTTCTTTTGGGGTTTGTCCTCGCGGTCTGTTGGGCGGAGTTTGGTCTGGCCGCAGCATCTAGTTCTTTGGTCAACAGCCGGTCAGTGAAGTGGCCTTCACTGGGTATTTGGTTCCTTCTTGCAAGAGAGTGATGCCTTCACTCTGGAGGGTTATTTGGCAATTTTTTGGAGAGTGGAGGTCCTCTGGGGGTTTGTAGAGTCTGTCCAGTGTCCAAGCAACCCCTCAGCGGCAATTGTTGAGTCCTGGGTGCAGCAGGCAGAGTTTGGTACCTTTTATTTGTGCAGCAGGACTTCCGTTATTGAGGCTTGGGTCTTCTTTGTTGCTGATCTTCTTTTGTCTTTGGAATATAATTTCTTGGTCTAGGAATGCCCACCAAATACTGTACTTAGTGGGCGTGTAGGGGAGTACCTAGTAGTGACCAAAGGGTCATCTACCTCAAGGTAACTCCACTAAGTAACCACTTTCTGTGGGCAGAGGTCACTTCCCTACACCTGATTGGCTATTTTCCGTCCATGTAAGATGGAGGAAAATTAAATGGAGAGGTCACCTTGCACGTAACACCTTAGGGGTGGTAAGGGCTGGGGATGACCACTCCTCCTATCCTTTGTGTGGTTTCCCACCCTTACTCCCGTCAAAAGTGGGGGTTTGCAACAGGGGTGGCCATCTGCTGCTAGCAGCAGGCTTAGGGGTCGAGTTTCAAGGGCGGTAAGCCCTTTGAAGCTCGCTAGTATGACAGTGCACATTCCTGAGGGAGGGGGTGTTTGCACCTCCACCCAGTAAGGGCTTTGTTCTGGGACCCAGAGGTCATGATCTCTCACCCCATGGTTCCAGAATATTGTCTGATGGTGGCAGGCTGGTTGTGACTGGCCAGCAACCATGCCAGAGTAGTTAGCTTTTGCAGGGGGCACCTCTAAGGTGACCCGTGTGTACATTTGGGGATAAATCCAATACTGGTGCCAGTTTGGATTTATCATTCTGAGTTGTTTGATACCAAACAACCAAAGGTTCAGAGTAGTCATCATGTTGCCGTGAACCTCGTACTGACCAGTGCCCAGCACATGTATTAAAATGGCTGCCCTGTTCACTTACTTTGTCCCAAGTTTGGGAAGGACACAATAGGGGCATATTGCTCATGTATCTATGCCCACACATACAATATAGTGCACCCTTCCTTAGGGCTGGAAGGCATGCCAGAGAGGTGACTTACATACCGTGCATGCAGTATGTAGTGGACAGGGCACACAGGGTGTGTGCCATGCTGAGTTTGTATTTTAGGATTGCATCAGAACACTCAGACTGCAATGGCAGTGCTGTGTGCTTCTGGATGCATGGCCGTACATGGTGGCACAATCTGTGCTGCTGCCCTCAGGGGCCTACCCTTTGGTACCCCATGCCCTGGGTACCTAAGTACCATTTACTGGGAACTTATAGTGGCAGCTAGAGGTGTTGCCAATTGTGCCAATGCATCACAACAGTTTTAGGGAATAAGATCTGGCCCAGGGATCCTGGTGCAGGGGCCCTGGGCACTAACAACTTTGAGGCTTCATCAAACACCTGGCAAAAAGTCGGGGCTAACCATGACAAAATAGGCCTTTACTCACACAGTGGCTACTCCTTGACAAACACAAGGGGGTGGAATAATAATCATACAGTAATACAAAAGAAAAGGTTCCTTGGGCAGGACATATGATTATATGGGAAATAAATTCAAAGCACTGGATCTAGTGCATCAAAAGGATTACTCCTACAGATAGAATACTTTCCTGTTCCTTATATTTATTACAAAATAAAAAACAACTATGTAACTTTGTTGATAACTCCACCCACACTGCTCGCACACATCCAATGCATACACAGAACCAAATTGGGAGGACATGTGTTCTCTTACATCGCTCCTAAAGTGCAGAATGATATCCCACTCCACATCAGAGCCTTCTCCTCACTTCTTGAATTCTGAAAGAAGCTGAATACCTGGCTTTTCAATTAACCAACCCACCATATGTAGGGATAGGCACACGCACCTGCTCAGTGCCAGAATACCCTCACGGGTGATAGTGCGCTTTATAAATACACATAACATATCATGAAAATCACTCTGGAAGCATTCCAACCCATAGGTTTTTTGGCCACCATGCCACCTACGTTAGGTCCCAGCCATATTCCATTCATAGATTACCCCAAGCTATTGTCAGTGGTTAGACTTATTGCAAGTGTTCGTCCCATCACCTTTTGTGTGTTTCATGTATTTCCAAGTGGCAAGGGTATGCCCAGACATGGCTCCTGTGCTCACTGTGCCACTAGAACCAAGCTACACCTGATTGATTTGCCCCATTCAGGACAAAACTGGACTTTGGTTGCTTGTGTTCCTGTTAAGGTGGGACCTGGCTTGTTGGTTTGAGCTGGACGTTTCTAATTGGAGCAGAATCAGGACGAATTTGCATATGACTAGGGCCAAACTAAGATGGCATGGTGGGCAAGAGAACTATGGGTTGAAATGTTACCCTGAGCGATTGTCAGTAGTTAGACTTATTACAAGCAGTCCTCCCACCACCTTTTGTGTGTTACTTTTATATTTAAACAATTTGTTAATAAACGTTCAAAATTGGTACAGAGTAATAAAACTCCTCATGGCGCTCGGTTAAAGCTAAAAAGCATATAATAGAAGGAGGTGTTAGATTTCTCGATTTTATCTTCTGTCATTCTTTTTTTATTGTTCAACAAGCTTGTACATTTTGATTTTAGTCACCTACCTATTACCTGTTGGGTTCTTTTTTTTAACATACATGAAGATTTCTCCTTTAAAGAGATGCTGTATATGTCCAATAGTGGTAGTTTTACTAAATAGTCCATTGTCTACCATAAACATTTCTTGCTTCAAAAACTAATGTTTCAAAAGTGTTGACCACAGCAATAAGTATTGAATGCCTTATTTTGTTACAATAAGCACTTAAAATGCAATACATTTCATTACTGGTAACATTTGACAAAGAAAGGTAGCTTGTAGGTTAATCATTCCTGAAATGGAAACTCTGTTGTTATGTTTAAATCTCTCTAATTGCAGTATGCACTTCCTGTTTTATATGCTTCTGATTATAAGTTATTAAGTTACTCAAGTCTTCCTTGATCTATGATGTTCATATTGCTTCAGCAACTACAATCTCTATTCTCATTTGTAGTGGTCTTATTCCAAAGGCAGCGATGGCATACACGAATCTACATCATCCCAATTCGCCTAGATCTTAGTAAACATTGGAGCTTTTTTGAGAAAAGGTCATTCAGAAGTCAATCCCTATTCAGCAATGGGATGAAGGGTGGGGGAAACTGTTTAAAATGTCCAGACCGACAAGAATCACTCAAAAATTGTTTTTTATATATAACATAGCTCTTCTCACACCATTTCACGTGATTAAGTTTGCTCAGTCCAGCCCCCTTTTTTGTTGATGTTCCCAAATGAAGATTGATCAATTATGCACTTATTGATCCAGTCTAACTATGTTACTTGCGCCCTTTAGCTCCCCCCAACTACCACCATGTATGTGCTGTATTTCAAATACGTCCCACCATGGCACAGGATGGGCGGCAATAGCGTCATTTTTTTACGCTATTGATGTACTCTGCAGGAGTAGCGCCAACATTTTGGAGTTACTCCTGCAGGGTACATAGTGGCCCATTGTATTCATTGGCATGCCGCCTTCTAATGCCTGCTCTGAGCAGGTGTTAAAAGTGCCGAAGGAAATGATGCAAGGAAATCTGCTAGATTTCCTTGCGCCATTTTTTCAGCCCCCCTAATGGGGGAATGCCCCCTTTGCATACATTATGCCTGGTGCAGGCATAGTGTAGCACAAAGGGTTACAAAGTGGCGCAATGCATGCATTGCGCCACTTTGTAAATATGGGGTGGCGTTTTTGGCCTTCTAACGCCACATTAGCATTACAAAATGGTGCTAACGTGGGGTTAGACTGGGGATAGAGGCTCTTAAATATGGCCCTAAGTGTTCTGAAGTTTTAAAGTGTGATACTCCACTTTCTTTTGAAAATGTACTCTGTGGCCCAATGACACTGAATTCTGGTGAATCTATTAATGGTCCTACTTTGTTAGAGCTGTTCATGGCAACTGCTTTCAAGGTAATATTATGTCCCTCCAGAAAATTCACAGAACTATCTTTCCATGTATTAAGTCATCTTTTATGTGACAGCCATAGAATTGGTACTGTTGCATCTCTAATTTTTTATAAAGAACAATAAGATTGTTTTTTTTCTGAATTTCTTTTTCCAACTAAACATGGTGTAATACAAAATGAATCCTACCATGATTTTCCAAAGACAGCAGAAGAGTATTGATGCTGTTGAAAGAATTCTAAAGGAAAATTGATTTAAATACATGCTAGTATACCGAGCAAAGATGAGAGTGGTAAAAGATGGTACAATATATTTCTTCACAGAGCATGAGTCAGCGCGGACTGACTTGATGGTTCGGGGAAGCTGCATTCAAACCATCAAGAACTGAGAACCCTAAAGCTGCAACAAATACAGTAACTAACCAAATGTTACCAGTAAGTATAGACCTGGCCAAGGTGGGTGCCCTTCACAACAAATACAGCAAAATAGACTACCTTATGAAAAAATGTCTATCACCTATGAATGTGTAGATTTCTATCAGATCATTAGCCTGTGAATAAGCTCGGACACAATCACCTCCGTGGCGTAATGATACTTGAGGGGGCCCTCTTGCAAAGTACATCAAGGGCCCCCCTCTGGACTCACTCAGGAGCTGCCAGGGTACTGTGCTCAGGGCCCCCCTAGAGCTTGCCCCCCCCCGCACCGCAGAGGCTGCAGGGGCCTTTGTTACACCACTGGATCACCTTCCCTCATATGGTCAACATAAGTAGAAGTGATTCTAGGCCAGACAATAAGAGGTGATCCTTTGTGATGCCCACACAACACTGATCTTGTCAACCCTATGCCTCTGAAACCCTAGAACATGGTCATCTGCCCATCCCCATATTAGTCATCCAGGTTATTTCCATGTGGACACTTGGGTCGGTTCTGTTGACTCCCCACATGCCCTCACCCTCACTACACTTATGCCACTTGAGCCTTGACTGTGGATCCCTACTGCAGCTATTATCCCATTCATATCCCACCACACACTCATTATTGAGACATGTACCAATATAAACCATTCACCAATAAATATAATTCCCCTCGCCTGAGGTAAGATTGTCTCTGCATCTTCTGAAGGGTGCTCTGTTTGAACCACTAACACCATTCGTTGATGCCACAACACACACTATATGGTGGTACCGCTCATTGCCACTCATTATTTTGGTCTTCCTTTCTCCTGTGGTAGGATTAAGAGGAAGCATCACTAATGCCAGATGTTGGTGCTCAAGTGGCCCCGCTCTTAAACAAGTCATGATATATTGCTTTTCCTCTCCCTATCCACTTAATGGCAAAGCCCTTCGGGATCCTTACTGGACTCTGCATTCCTTTCACCCTTTGCTCTCATCTCCGTTGCTCTCCCTTCCATCAGATTGTTTCCCTGTTTTCTCCCAACCCCAACAGTGGTCCCCCTGCAGTACCCTCATTCTTCTCATGGCAGATTTATTCCCCTCTCTCCTGAAACGACCCTATGTTGTTGTTGAACCCTATCACTTAAAAAGTGCTGCCAATGGGATCTGTGGCATACATGTTTTTTAATGCACCAAATAAAAATTGCTTTGATACAGAGATGATCCAAGATCTGTAATATATCCATTTTTTTAAAGATAAATTTGGGTTTCAGTACCAAATGGATCATCAAATCAGAGGCCTTGAAAGTGTCACTAAAAGGGACTTCATGGAGAATATATATGGCACTCAGCTGGCCCTGGAGAAGACTATCCAGAACCATGAGGCTAAAATAACCAGTGCATTATCATTGTTGTAATCATTAATCATGTAATAGTTATCCTCATGTTTTGTTTATGTACAACTTCTTATATATATTTCCCTAATTACCTTAGGGCACACGGTATAGTTACTTGAGATAACTACAACAGATGAAATCCTATTGTTTGGTACGTTTAAAATGTGATCATATGACGTCCCTGTCCCCTTTTTTTTTAAAGTGAATTTCTATGTTTTTTCAATTATATTTCCTACCTATAACGTCCCTGTAACCTTTGGTTTTTCAGTGAATTTCGATGGGTTTTTTTTAAACGTAAAGTATTTTTCATTAATATATATTCAACCACCACCACGCATGGCCTTCTGCTGTGTGTGGCGACAGTTTGTCGCAGGGCCTGGCCTGCAGTCAGACCATGCAACCAACCCCCCCTCACCACCCAACCCTCGTTTGGCGGTGCACGGCGGGTGTTGACCGCAGCCTGTCTCTCTGGGTGTGAGATTAGGTGTGAGGGAATGTATCTGGATGTGAGAATGAGTGCATCAGTGTCTTAGTGGGTGCATCAGTTTCTGGGTGGGTCTGTGATTCGGTGTGTGAGGGTTTCAGTGGGTCTGTGAGTGGGTGTGTGAGAGTCTGAGAGGGTTTGTGAGTGTGTGTGTGATTGTCTGAGTGGGTCTTTGTGTGGGTGCATGAGGGTCTGAGTGGGGCTGTGAGTGAGTGCACAAGGGTGAGTAGTTCTGTGAGTGGGTGCGTGTCTGAGTGGGTCTGTGAGTGGGTGCGAAAGGATCAGAGTGGGTGAAAGAGAGTGAAAAAGAGAAAGAGAGAGAGGGGGAGAGAGATAGAGATAGAGAGTTTTTAGGCTTTGGTGAATTACATACCTAGAATCAGATATTTCTGGAAAAATTATAAAGAAAAATGTTTGTCAATTTAAAAGAGTGAGATCGCCTTTCATTATGAACCTTAAACTTTTGAAGCTGAAAACCAATAAAAATAGGTAAATGACCACAGACACACATGGACTAGAACCCTCAACTTTCAGTGGGAGGATCTGTGACATTAACCATTATGCCACAGGTGACTCTTTACTGTGTGGTGCAGTCATTGCATGGGGAGACCATTGCAATGACTCTCTCTCTCTCTTCCATCCCATTATGGGATGGAAGAGATTGAGAGAGAGTGGCAGGACAGCGGGGGGAGCCTGAAGGCCCTTGTGGTCCTAGCCGGCTCCCAGCGTCCTGCTGGAGTCGGCACTGCTCCCACAAGCACGGAGCTACTTTAAATAGCAGCTCCATGCTTGTGGGAGCAGTGTTATCATCTGTTTCCCTGCAAGTATATTTACGTGCAGGGAAATAGATGAAAACTCTGATTTCTGTTTGACACCTCCCGCTGCCTGAAAATGGATTTTGTTTGCTTTTGCTTAGTGGGGGCTGTCAACTCCCACCAAGCAACTGCAAACAGCTGTGTCCCAGGGGTGGGCACCCTGGGACATAGCAAGAGCTGGCCCAGGGGGGAAGGTGGCAGTCCCCAGTGCCATCATTAGCTCCTCAAGAGGGGCTGCGTAGCTCCCCTCCACCAACTATTTCCCCAGGAAGGTGGTGGTCCCCACGGTTTTGGGGGTCCAAAACTGACTCTTTTTACTCTTTTTTTTTATCCCTGGGAAGGTGGTGGTCTCTTGCGTAGCATGGGGGGGGCATGCAGACCCATTTTAGATTTCGCCTTTGGGAGGTGGCAGTACCCGGGGCAGCGGGGGAGGCCTTGTGGGGACCCATTTTAGATTTTGCCCTGGGGAGGTAGCGGTCGCCAGGATAGCAGGGGGGATGCACATCCCCCACATCATATTGGTTTAAAGCCCCCAGGGAGGTGGTGGTCCCTGGGGTAGTAGGGGGGTCACACAGTCCCCCTGCATAATATTGGTTTAAAGCCCTGGGGAGGTGGTGGTTCCCTGGGCAGCGGGGGCCTCACGGCCCCCTGCATCATAGCACTTAGAAGCACCAGGGAGGTGGGGGTCAGTGGGCAGTGGAGGGGGGTTCAAGCCCCCGCATCATATCACTTAGAAGCCCCAGGGTCCCGGGAGCAGTGGGTTGGCTCAGTCAGCCCCCCCATTAAAAGTTCAATGCCCCTGGGTCCTGGCCCACCCGGGGGCTGTTCAATTTTCACGGATCCGCAGATCCACCGCCACTCATGGCAAAATATTTTGTAATGCTTTTTAGCTCTTTGGAGGGGGGAGGTCCCTCTGGGACCCCAGACCCAGAGCTAAGGAGTCAGGGTGTCCATGCCTGGCCCCTTTTTATTTTTTTAACGTTTTTTTTTCTGGGACTCAGCTGAAGCTGAGTCTCAAGATGGCTGCCAACACTTCCTTTTTGAAGTGTTGGCAGCCTATCAGATCTCAACACGAGATCAAGAGAGTTTGTGAATCCTTTGCGTCCCTAGATATACAAATTTGGATTTTCTTTAATTTCTCAAACATTACTGAATGGATTTCCACCAAATAACAAAAAGTTTGCATTCTTGACCAAGAGCTACCTTTCTGCAATTCTGTCCAGTAGTATAGGAGCTATCGCTGTTTAAAAGCACCATGGAAAAATGAATGGGTAAAAAGTGTTTTGGGACCCCCCCATTTTTCTCGGCCTCCGCTTGGCGGACCACCCCGAAACTTTCCAAACAGCAGCTCACATGAGCGGCAATTGTTTGGGGACAATTTTGTGAAGATTCGTCAACCGGCACCAAAGATATAGGCAAGTAAAAAAAAAAAAAATCTATACAAACTAGGTCCTAACTATAACTACCTAGTGACAACGGCCACTTGGTGATATATATATAGAGAGAGAGAGAGAGAGAGAGAGAGAGAGAGAGAGAGAGAGAGAGAGAGAGAGAGAGAGAAGAGAGAGCGAGAGAGAGAGAGATAGAGAGTACTTCATGAACAAAACTGGCAAAAGAAAACTCTTTAAAATGCTCCAAAACCGCTGTGCATTTTGTGCCAGATTATACTTAGACTTTACTTTTGATCCACTACTAGCTATTTCGCAAATACATTATTCAAGCATTATTTTGACGTTTGCAAAAAGACGACTTGCACGGTGTATCTTTTAAGTGTGCGACCTGTATCTGAACTTTAGCGGCTAATTCAAGGTCAAGTTCATGTTTTGTTTTGGAAATTATCTGAAGTACAAAAGAGGGAGATAAGTCTTCTAAATGTGAAGTGAAATATTAACTCAGCTTGCAACTCTACATTTTTCCAAAATGAATAGCATGTATGTGTGCCCATGTGTATTCTTCTCTCGGAGTCCATTCTCCCATTGAACTTATTTTTAAAAGATAATGTTACCTAACAGGGAACCTGGAAACTTTCTAAAAATGTGCTGAAAGTTTGTGGACATGCTCCCATTGTTTGAAGTTTTATATGTCATCACCGTATTGGTTAGTTTCAAGGTAGAAACTGACATGGTCCTTCCAATGATTTAAAAAGTCAGCGCGGTCGGTAGAGTTGATGGAACTCGATGGCTAAGGGACACATTTGAATACGTTTCCTGGCAGTTAATACTTCTTAGAAGAGTGGACACATCTGTACAATGCCATGAAAATGTTGAGCTTTTGCAGGCACACACTTACACTGGATACAGTCAGCCTTTTGAAAAGATAATATAAGATTCTTATAAATTAATCTGTTCTTGTTTAATTTAGTTTTAGCAAAAATTGAGGTTTTAAACTCTTTGCTAATTTTCCATGTTTTGCTGACGTTTTCAGAACTTGAGTCCTGCGATTTCTGATCTAAGTAAAACGTACAATCAAAAAAAGAAACTAAACCGAAGAAAGAAAAACATCTAAGAGCAAGATCTCCAAGTTTTATTTAGGTAATTGTATGTCTTTGTTGCACCTACGCTTATATGAGATAAGCAAGACCAATTACTACTGTTCCATTTGTCAAGCTTTTTACGACTGTCTATGCCCGGCTCATCGTGGTCCTCAGTTGGAGGGATGCCCTTGGCATCTTCATTTGCTCTGCTTTGTGGGGTTGACATATACACATCTGTGTGATATTTTCGATTTCTGATGGCCTTGTTTGCTGCACCAGTGAGAAATAGAAAGTTCTCAGGATTTGGAAGACTGTACAGCCAAGCTCCAACATTTGTGGCGTAATACACAGTCATCTCAGTCCACCATGTGGGGATCTTGTCGCTGTGGGAACTTTATGAAGGCATCTGGCATTGAAGCTCAACAGTGTGGTGCGTAATGTGACTCTCTACAGTTATCTACTATGTTGCCATCACTGTCGCAGAAAATGTACATGGCGCCTGCCTATGAAGGCAGGATGTTAGAAAAGTGTGCATTGTCATGAATAATCGCCCCTGACAACATTCAGTGCATTTTGCCTCAATTTGAGCTTCGCAGCTCTTTTCATTAGCGCCTATACAGCACTCTGCTCCAGAACATGTGCAGCACCAATGATAACAGAATGGTGCACAACAAACAGTGAAGGTAAGACCCAGTGCCACTTTCTCACCTCGACCACCAGTTCCAGAGCCTCACTTTGCCCTTGCATGTCTGCTTTTCACATTGGCAACCGGTGAAGGCTCCTTACACTCCCTACCACTGCTAGAACCATGAACAGGACCGCTTTCACACACTATACCTAGGTGACAGTTTTTCATGCTGCTTCCTCATACCATCTGGTCCTGTTTCCCAGCAGTGACAACTTCTCATGCTGCCCATTAGCATCTGGTTCTCACGTTGCCCTTACCTGTCGCTCAGACATTTCTGGAGGCTGATAGGTGACTTTTTATTCCATGACCAACCAGTTCATGGCCACGGAGGTTGCAGCCAGTATGCCAGTTGAAATTTTCTTTTTAAATTAAAAGTTGCCTGCATTGTGCTTGCAACAAATCCCTCGACATTTGGTTCAACCTGTTAAGCACTTTTAACTTGTCTTTGCAAAATTTATATTTTTAGTTTGATTTTAAACGCAGAAGCGAAAATAATGTTTCTGAGATTTTGATGTTTTCATTTTTGTATTTTCATTATTTTATTGTATTATGCATCATGTTTGTCTCGTAGTTGACCTTTAGAAAAACGAGGTATCGCTTGTCTCCGCTCTCAAAAACCTACGAGCTTTTCACTTGCATCCGGCTAATTCTATTTCTGAAATCAGATCGCTTTGTCTGACGTTAAGTTCAATAATACGAGCTTTATTCCCGTAATAAACAAGGAGCTAAGAACAAACAGGGTCTACCTTTGAGTGCTCTGTTGGGTTTCAGAGATTGCCTGTGAGTGACTGCTGACAGAAGGATTGGGCTTGTAAATAAGAGCACTTTACTTCTCTGGCCCTCTGTAATAACAAAGCCGGCTCCACCGTGGACCTAAGAATGGTGCTCGGTTCATTGTCAACTGCAGAATTAGTGGCCACGTTGAGCCAGTGTTTGCAGGTGATGCCCACCGGCACTCATGTTTGGGGGGGCTTATTTTCCATCACAGGACTTTGACACAGCACAAGACATTGTAGAGATCGTGCAGATCAAACAGAGTTAATCTGCATCTAGTATTTTAATTTACTCTTAATTTAGATTTTTTTTTTAAACCAAGTAACCTTCAGCCTAGCCCAAAAACATTTTGTTCACATGGACGAAAAGTCATTTACCAGCTCTGCAGGACAGCCAAAGTGTGTTGTCATGTACTGGACAATGAGCAAGTGCGCGGAATGCTGAAGAAATTGTCCATTCCGATAAGACGTATAGAAAAAAGATGAGATAAATTGAAAAATACGGATATTGTAATGAGTGCCAGAAATCAAAGAAAATGGAGTGTACAGTTACGATCACATAAGACCCCATTCTGTGATGAAGCTAACATATTGGCGGTCATTCCAACCCTGGCGGTCAATGACCGCCGGGTTGGAGGACCGCGGGAGCACCGCCGACAGGCCGGCGGTGCTCCCAAGGGCATTCCGACCGCGGCGGTAAAGCCGCGGTCGGACCGGCAACACTGGCGGTCTCCCGCCAGTGTACCGCTGCCTTTTGGAATCCTCCAAGGCGGCGCAGCTAGCTGCGCCGCCGAGGGGATTCCGACCCCCCCTACCGCCATCCAGTTCCCGGCGGTCCGCCCGCCGGGAACCGGATGGCGGTAGGGGGGGGTCGCGGGGCCCCTGGGGGCCCCTGCAGTGCCCATGCCACTGGCATGGGCACTGCAGCGGCCCCCGTAAGAGGGCCCCTACAAGTATTTCACTGTCTGCTTAGCAGACAGTGAAATACGCGACGGGTGCAACAGCACCCGTCGCACCTTCCCACTCCGCCGGCTCGATTACTAGCCGGCATCCTCGTGGGAAGGGAGTTTTTCCCTGGGCTGGCGGGCGGTCTTTTGGCGACCGCCCGCCAGCCCAGGGAAAAACTTAGAATACCCTCCGCGGTCTTTCGACCGCGGAGCGGTATTTCGGAGGGGGGAAGTCTGGCGGGCGGCATCCGCCGCACGCCAGACTTGGAATGACCCCCATTATTTCCAACATATGTTTTCCCTCAAGTACAATTCCAAATCGTGGAATACAGTCCTTTACATCTGTTCTTTTTTCGTTTTGTTCTTTTTTCTTTATGTACACTTTTAAAAGATTAAGGGCCTGATTACAACTTTGGAGGAGGTGTTAATCCGTCCCAAAGGTGACAGATATACCACCAGCCGTATTACGAGTTCCATAGGATATAATGGACTCGTAATACGGCTGGTGGTATATCCGTCACTTTACCGTCACTTTTGGGACGGATTAACACCTCCTCCAAAGTTGTAATCAGGCCCTAAGGCTCTTATCTCTAAAACGTGGCAGACTGACCATTATTCTGGCTACCGCCTGATGGGCCGGCTGCATTAAAGGCTTTGGGCTAAATCTTATGTTGGTTTAAGCTGGTCCCCTGGTACTTTTGGCTTCAGCATCTGCAAAGTCAAAAGCGTGTTCCCAGAGCTGCCTTTAGAAGAAAACTTTCTGTGTGGCAGCTCCTCCTTTCAAATAAACAAGCACTGGCCCCTCACAGACACAACTGCACACCTCTTGTGCAGGTGCCAGGGCTGCGAGAGGGACATCCTACCAGGTAATCTGAGGCATCTGCTAGAGCATGAGTACCAGAGGCCAAAATGTAAGGTTTGTAGTGTGACTGAAGGCTACATTTATGCCAACAGAGCGAAGGTCAGGGGAAGATCAGGGGATGGCGGGAATGGGGTATTGTAGGCATAGGGAGAGCGAAGCGTGTACATTGTGTGGACTATGGGCATGATTTATGAAAGGTTTGCACCGCCTTTGAGTCATTTTTTGACGTAAAAGTGGTGCAAATTTACAAACTATAATTGTATTTTGTCAATTTGTGCCGCTTTTGCGTCAAAAAATGACGCAAATGCGGCACAATCTTTTCATAAATCAGGCCCTATAAGACCTGGAGTTATTTGGAGGGTTTCATTCCATACTAATCTTAACTATGGGAATACGTTATGTTGTTATGCCTTTTCTGCTTGCTATCACTATCCTTGAGGACAAGCCTACAAAGGACGTAAATTGATTATTGAAATGGAATGAATTAGAATCTCATGCTTCACATTCTCTCTATATTGTTTGTGTCTCATCAGTAAGCGTCAGAAGTGTTTAGAAACCGACCCCGTTAATGTAGTGAGTGCTGTAAAAAATCCTAGGCAAAGACCCCACAAAAAGCTGTGTAATACACTGAGGTGAGCTGGTACAAACACCCAACCTCCACTGCAGGACGTGAGACAGCAGGAAAGTTATAGATATAACATTAGGATAATTGCAGTTTAATCCTGGCTTTACCATTCTGGCAATATACTGTTGCATAAAGTGAGACCGGCTCAGGTTTACAAGGTCTGCTTTAACACCCATGAGTGTGTTTATATAGAACTAGGGAGAACCCCATTGTTATAGAGGGGCCAGGGGTACATGTATTTATAAAGGAACAAGGGTCCCTCGTGTGAAACGTGAGAACAGCAGGACGTACATAGGAATTCAATCGAACCTATAATTTGAGCTAGTGCAGATAAATGTAAAAAAAAGTCAAGAAAAATTAAACAATCTGTGGAAAGATATTTTAGGATATGTTGCACATTTGCTAGGGAAGCGCAGCTTTAACTTTGACCCCTGGCCCTCCGCTTATGTATTATCCCTTGTCATTGGCCAGTTCTCGCGGATGACACTGGCCTCCACCCCTATTTGGGCCCTTGACCCGTGGATAATTCTGTTCATTGCTTGGTAAGCACGGTTCAGGTATATTTTATTTTGCGCCATGAATGTTTCACCTTAGTGCATGCGCTTTTGTCATTCTTCACCCCGTGCAGGAGCCTACTTCTATTTGTAATTGTCCCCGAGTGTTGCACTTTAGTGCATGTGGTTTTTTCATTCCTCATGCCGTGCAGGAGTTTACCTCACATCTTAATTGTCCGGATTGGCACGTTAGAGCTGGGCCCGATTTGAGATCAGAGCTTGACTGTATTAGCATGACAAGTTAACTTTTTTAATGTATGCTGCATGCCTCCATAACTCTACTTCGATACGCAACAGGCAGTGAGCACGATCATGGGCGTAGGAAGTGTGGGGGACGCGGGGGATATATCCCCCCCAGATTTTGGAGGGTGTGGGACACGGGGGACGAAGGTGGGGGGGACAAGGGGACAAAACAATTTCCCCTTTTACATCTATTATTCAGAGGGCCATTAGCGCACAAAAGCGCTACTTATAATAGCCCTGTACCGACCATCCTCCAATCTGATGGGAACAGAATGAAGGTGAGTCAGGAACCCCCCGCCCCCCCCCCCCCCCCCCCCCGTGCCCTCTGCCCTTTTGTTTGTCCTGTTTACAGCTGTGGGCATTAAGGGTGCTCATAAGAACAAAGGGCACGAGGAGGAGAAAAGAGTTTTGGATGATTACTGTCTGCATCACCTGCCGCCTTGAAGAGGAGCACTGCAGGAGGCCTTTAAGAGGAGCTGCAGGACTATGAGGAAGATCTAAAGAGGAAACAGAGTCACACTCAGCCTGGTGCCTGCAGGCTAGAAAGGAGACTCTGAAACACAATAATTGTATTTGACTACGATCACACCAGTTGGTGAAACAGTGAAGTCGAGATTGGGCCCAGATTTTACCTTTTCACAGAACAATTTAGCTATTAGAAGGGTATATTTTTCTAAGATTTTATCTAGGTAATGAAGGGCTTGATTACAGCATGGCTAACAGGGAGAAGCCATATTTCATTTTGGGCCGTTATGCCTTTATTATTTATGTTGTTGTTATCATTACATACTTCAGCATATTGAAGTATATTATCTTTTCTCTATTTTTTCTTCACTCTACTCTGAAACAATCTACCCTATGTCACTGCACCCTACACCACTTTTCTCCACTCTGTGCTACTCTACGCCACTGCAATCTATGCTGTACCACTTCACTCTACACCACTCTACACTACGCCACTGTAATCTATGCTATTCTACTCTAACCATTGTACACTACACCCCTGCACTCTGCCAGTGCACTCTTCACCACTTTACTCAAAACCAATGCACTCTATGCCACTGCACTCTATGCCAATCTACGCTGCACCACAGCACTCTATTCCACTGCTTTCAATGCCACTGTACTCTGCGCCACAGCACTCTATGCCACTGCACTCTATGCCACTCTACAATACACCACTGTATTCTGCGACTCTAATCTGCAACATTGCACTCTGCCACTGAACTCCATGTCACTCTACTCTGCACCACTGCACTCAATGCCACTGTACTCTGTCCCACTGCACTCTTCTGCACCACAACACTCTAATCTACTCTACTCTACACCACTCCACTGTAGGCTCTTCACTCTACTTTGAAATCATCTCCTCTATGACACTGCAATCTACGCAACTCGACTCTATTCTATGCCAGTCTAATCTACACTGCACCACTCCAATCTGCTCCTCACCGCTCTATGCTACTGCACTCTACATCACTATGCTCCACTCTGCAACAATCTACTCTTCACCACTATACTGTACTCTGCAGCAATCTACTCTATGCCACGGCACTCTATGCAGCTCTATTCTACTCTGCACCACTGTACTCTAAGCCACTCTTCTCTACTCTGCATCACTCTACATCACTGCTCTCTACACCAATGCATTGTATGCCACTCTACTCTACACCACTGCCCTTTATGACACTCTACTCTGCACTCTGCCACTGAACTATACTCCTCTCTACTCTGCACCATGGCACTCTACTCTGCACCGCTCAACTATATGCCACTCTACTGCACTCTACACCAATGTACTATATGCCACTACACTCTATGCCACTCTACTCTGCATAACTGCACTCCACCACTGCACTCGACACCAGTCTATTCTACCTTGCACCACTCCACTCTACCATGCACCACATCACTCTATGACACATCACTCTGAACCACTGCAATCTATGCTGTGCCACTCCACTCTGCGCCCCTCGACTCTTCACCACTCTACGCTACTACAATGTATGCTAAACCAGTGCAGTCTTCGTCAATGCACTCTACACCACTTTACTAAAAACCAACGCACTCTATACCAATCTGCTTTGCACCACTGTACTCTATGCCACCTCACTCTAGACCACCCAACTCCACTCTACGACACTTCACTCTGACATTATACTCTATGAAACTAGACTCTGACACTCTATTCCATTAAACTCTAACACTTTCTCCACTCTGTAACTCCCTACACAACTCCCTATACGCCACTCCATTCCACTTTACTCCACTCTATGCCACTCCACACCACTCTATGCCACTTTAATCTACGATAATCTACTCAACGCCACTGCACAACCCTCTATGCCACTCCACTATACAACAATGTACTATGCTCAACAACACTCTACCCAACTTTCTCTATGCTAGTTCACGTTACTTTACTTCACTCTACTCCAGTTCACTCTTATTTATGCCTTTGCACTCTACGACACTCTGCCACTCTACTCTCTGACACTCTATTACACTGTGACACTACTCCACTCTACTACTACTTTATGGTATTGGCGCTTGATTAGAGATTCAGATCTCCATTGATTGCCTTGTCACTCATATGAGACGTGAGTCAGATTTATCCTCGCCGTTTTGGTTACAAGCACTCTGTAACCCTTTTAACTCAAGCTTAAAGAAGGCTTAGGATAATCCTGATACTTGTCTAGGGGATCGAAATATCATCGGCCAAAGTACCTTGACTTGAATTTGTGATATTGTACATAAGGTGGCATAAGCATAGGTACTATGAGCTAATGACTTCTTGATTCACTATTTGAGTCATTCATGTAAAAGTGGGTGTATAAAAGCTTGTAAATCATTATTGTGGATGCTAACCTAGTAGGAAAGTAGCCTCTTTCTAGCTTGGTTACCCCCACATTTGGCCTGTTTGCCAGTGTGTTTGAGTGTGTCTACTGGGATCCTGCTAATCAGGACCCAAGTAGTTATGCTCTCTCCCTTAAATTATGGTTGTTGCATACTGGTAACCCAGTATTTCACCCAAGATTGGCATACTGGTGTCCCCTTATAAGTCCCTAGTGTATGGTACTTGGGTACCCAGAGCATTGGGGTTCCAGGAGATCGCTATGGGCTGCAGCATTTCTTTTGCCACCCATAGGGAGTACATTGCAAAGGCTTCTGCAGGACTGCCATTGCAGCCTGCGTGAAAAGGTGCGTGCACCCTTTCACTGCCAGTTACACTGCACCAGGTCACTTATAAGTCACCTCTATAGCAGGCGCTCCAGCCCTGAGGGCCGGGTGCAGAGTACCTGTGTGTGAGGGCACCCCTGCACTAGCAGAGGTGCCCCCACGACCTCCAGGACCATTTTCCCAGACTTCAGGAGTGTGGGGATGCCATTTTACACGTGTACTGGAAATAGGTCACTCCCTATTCCCAGCTACATAATGGTAACTCCGAACATAGGTATGTTTGATATCAAACATGTTGTAATCATACCCCAAGGCTTTTGCAAGCATTGGTTGTATGATTTCATGCACTCTGGGGGCTCCTTAGAGGACCCCCAGTATTGCCATTCCAGCCTTCAGAGGTTTTCCAGGCAGCCCCAGCTGCTGCCACCTCTCAGACAGGTTTCTGCCCTCCTGTTGCTTGAGAAGCTCAAGCCCAGGAAGGCAGAACAAAGGATTTCCTTTGGGGAGGGGAGTTACACCCTCTCCCTTTGGAAATAGGTTTGGAAGGGGTAGCTTCCTTCCCCAGGCCACTGGAAATGCTTTGAAGGGCACATTTGGTGCCCTCCTTACATAATCCAGTCTACACCGTTTCAAGTACCCCCAGTCCCTGCTCTGGCACGAAACTGGACAAAGGGAAGGGGAGTGACCACTCCCCTGTCCATCACCACCCCAGGTGTGGTGCTCAGAGGGTCCCTGAGTTTTGCCAACTTGGATTCCAAGTTGGCAGCGAACTCTGGGAGCATCTGAGTGGCCAGTGCCAGCAGGTGGTGTCAGAGCCGTCCCCTGATAGGTGCTTACCTGTTTAGCTGACCAATCCCCCTTTCAGGGCTATTTAGGGTCTCTCCTTTGGGAGGTTCTTCAGATTCAGATTGCAAGACTCCAGCAGGAATCCTCTGCATCTTTTACTTCACCTTCTCACCGAAGAAACTGCATCTGGACCCTCCAGGAACTCCACAAACTGCAACAACGAAGCAAAGACAACTTCTGCAACATTGTAACTTCAGCTCCTGCCAACAACTGCAGCTGTTTCCGGGTTGTGCATTCTCAGAGAACAGCCTGTCTTCAGTCTGCACCAGAAGAATGAATGAATCTCCCTTGGAGTGAAGGAGTCACTCCCCTTATTCAGCAGGCACCTCTCTGCAACGATGACCATCTGCATGGGTCCCCTCTCCTGACGACTTGCATGGATCCTGCATCACTGGTGGTAGACTGAAGTGGTCCTGACGGTCCTGACGTCCTACTGTCCAACTTTGGTGGAGGTAAGAGCTTGCCTTCTCATGCAAGACAGTACCCCGTGCACCACGTGTTTTTCAGTTGCCAAGGCGTGTGGCATCCTTCTATGAAATTCTTTGTGCACAATGTAGCCCCCAGCACCCCTTCCTGAGATGCACAGCTTCCTGAGTGGTTCTCTGGCAGTGTGGGATCCTTTGTTTTTGTGCTGCGTGGGCCTCCTTTTGCAACTCCTTTGTCTCCGTGCTGGGGGACTCCTGTGTGCGCTGGCTGGTATTCTGTGGGCTCTCTGAGTTGCTGAGAGCCCCCTCTGACTCCTTCTCCTGAATAGAGTCCACCAGGTCCCTCCTGGTCCCAGGCAGTGCCATTTTCTGCTAACCATGAGCTTTAACTGTGCCAAGGCTTGTTGGTGGAATCCAGCGATGCAAACCAGACTGCAATCATCCATCCGGTGTGGGATATCATCTGCACCAACCACGAACCCGCATCCATCTTCTTGGGTGCAGTACTGACTGTTGTTCTTCACCAATGGTTCTTCTTTTGCACCTTGATTCGGGTTAGCAGGGGCCCCTGTCCTCCCTGGACTCTTCAGTGCTTCTTGGACTTAGTCCCATTCTTCCACAGGTCTTTAGGTCCAGGAATCCACCCTTTGTGTCTTGAAGTATCTTCGGGTTCTTGCATTATCTTCTTTCTCGTGTTCTTGTGTGTTCTAGGAAAGTTACTGTGATTTACTCCTGCTTTCCTGGGCTCTGAGGTGGGTTTTATTACTTACCTTTGGTGTTTTCTAATACTCCCAGCGCCCCTCTACACACCACACTTGCCTAGGTGGGAAACCGACATTCGCATTCCACTTTCTTAGTACATAGTTTGTGTTTCCCCTAGGCCCATTTCTAACCATTGTGATTTTCACTAATTGCACTGTTTTCTAACTGTTTTTATTGCTATTGCTGCATACTAGTGTATATAATTGGTGTATTACTTACCTCCTAAGGGAGTATAGTCTCTATGGTATTTTTGGCATTTGTGCCACTAAAATAAAGTACCTTTATTTTTGTAACACTGAGTATTTTCTTTCATGTGTATGAGTACTGTGTGACTACAGTGGTATTGCATGGGTTTTGCATGTCTCCTAGATAAGACTTCACTACAGCCACCCCTAGAGAGCCTGGGGTCTAGACACTGCCTACGTTTCACTAGTAAGGGATAACTGGACGTTGTATAAGGTGTAAGTACCATAGGTACCCACTACAAACCAGGCCAGCCGCCTCCAAACCACTGTACTATACAGGTTACTTTTTAAATTTTTCTTGTAATTGGCGACATTGGGTCATCCAGATAACTTTTGTAATGCCTGAATACCAGTCTTTCTCGATTTCCCCTGTTGATGTTTTCCCACTACATTTGATCTTTTATATTTTGATTGAATAAATGGAAAAAACATTCCATTTGCATACTACTTTAATATCATTGTTTATGGGAGTGGTGTTGCATTTTTTTCAAGCGACCCCTGTTCCTTTAAAGTTAAGTTTACTGCTCCATTCTAGGACACTCTACTTACTCCATGATACTACGCCACACCAGTCGATGACACATCATTCTCCTTTATGCCATTAACTTTGAGCCATGCTGAATAGTAGTCTCACTAGTGTACAGCATGGCTAAAACACATTGGCAAAGGCAATAGAACTTGCATAGGTGAGACCTATTGACTTTGCCAATGCTTGTTTATACTGTAAGGTATGACCTTTAAAGTGACTTGCAATATCCTTATGTACACAGGGGGTATTTTACCCCATATAATAAATGGTCACACCACCAACTTTCCCACAAACCACTTAAAACCTTAGTGCATAGCTTCTGTCATTCCAAGCTATTAAAGTAGAGCAGAAGAAAGAAAAGCCACAGTCCATTTTCTGGTTTAAACAGCTGCATTAATTAGGCCCTGTGACCTGATCTGCCTTTTACCTTGGCTGCTAGCTCTGGCAGAAGGCATTGTAATGTCAGAACTCGACTGTAATAACCCTATCATAGTCATTTTCTGATGTCTTTTCTTTATAATCAGTGAATGTCTTTTCTTTACACGCTGTGACTTGGTGCATCACAAACTGCCGTTCCTAAAGAAATTAGTGACTGCAGTTTATACAGAGATTAGAGAATCCATGTTTATATAGCCTGTAACTCCAAGAGCTTCTTCAGTTGAAATGCTCCTAGTTATGACTGATGTGGAGCTGAGCTTCCCAAGATCACACACAGGATTAGAAGTGTTATTAGAACTATGGTTTCCGAGCACAGTTTACAACTATTGTACCTAATCACTTTTGATCTCTCCAGTGCGGTTCCAATTGGCATGAGGCGAAGGGCATGATGGGTGTAGGGCGCAAAGGGTATGTTCTTCCTTTTTACCCTCCTACCTTGATTTGCTTAGTGCATGAAGATGCAAGGTTAATCAACATGTTATTTTCACATTTGAGCTAATTACTTTGTGAATGTAAATAACAATAAAAGATACTTTCAGACTGTGAAAACATGCCTTCCTTTCTCCCTATTTCACTTCCAATATATATGATTGTGTATATTTATCAGAGCCTGCAGTTCGTAAACAACGAGCGATTTGTATAGGGTTGATTGAAAGTCCCCAAGGCTGTCCCTGTCCCCCCCAGAAACTTATTGTCTCCTACGCCCCTGAGCACGATAGACACATTCTTGTCTGGACACTTGACAGAGACAGGCTTGCTTTGACACTAGAGCTTTATTGTGTCACCACAGTGGCGTAGCGTGGGGGGTGCAGGGGGGGCCGGCCGCACCGGGCGCAACATCTTGGAAGAGACTAAATCCACGGGTTAGGGGGCGCAAATTACTTGCCTTGCCCCGGGTTAGGGGGCGCAAATTACTTGCCTTGCCCCGGGTGCTGACAACCCACGCTACACCACTGTGTCACCATGATACGTACACCTTTTTACTGCATGCTGGTTTGTCACTTCTCACATTTGTACTTTTGACCCTCATTGTATTTAATACTCCTAGACACCCCTATATTTCATTCATGTGAGCTGTGGTTGCTCGGTTTTGGGCAGATGTTGCTAATTCCTTGGTTTGGATGAGTGAATTGATTCCTCCGTATTATTCTTTGGCAACTAATTTCCTTCTTCCTTGTTCTGCTTCTCTTTTTCTCATCGCTTTTTGGCTCATGCTGGCTTACATATATTGCATTTTTCTCTCATGCAAATTCCTTCTTGTCCTAATGATGATCGTCCTATACCTTCTATTCCATCCATCATCTGTTGTTTTTGCATTTGTCACCCTAAGTGGGAAGGGTATTCCCAGACATGGGTCCTGTGGCCGCTATGCCACCAGATTCAAGCTAGCTTGGCTGATGAGGGGTGATACCCCAAAACCAGTCCCAGGATGCTTGTTTCTGGTCCAGGGAGGACCTGGACTAGCAGTTCAGGCTGGACTGTACCCATGGGGAGCATGGTCAAGACTGATTTGCATATGGCTGGGTCTAAACTGGAATGGCATGGGAGCAAAAAAACTAATGGATTAAACCCAGATCTGTGACTGGGGGTGAATGTTTGATTTGTTCCGCATTCTGGATATCATCTGTTGTTTTTGCCTTTGTCACATTAAGTGGGAAGGATTTGCCCAGACATGGGTCCCATGCTTGCCTTGCCACCATATTCAAGCTAGCCTAGTTGATGATATGGGGTGACACTCAGAAACCCGTCCCAGGATGCTTGTTTCTGGTCCAGGGAGGACCTGGCCTGGCAGTTCGGGCCAGACTGTTCCCATGGGGAGCAGGATGAAGACTGATTTGCATATGGTTGGGTCTAAATTGGAATGGCAGGGCGGGTCAAAAAACTGATGGTCTGGGTGCCCGGGAAGCCACTTTTATGCCCCCAACTTGCCATGTGGGATGCAGTGACTAATAGCCAATGGGTTAACAGGTCTCCTCAAGCCTGATGACAACTCCCTGCAAAGTGTGGCACCTAGTTATCCCAGAATGCAATATTCTGCCTACTCCTAAGATGGCATAACCCAACTCTTGGTGTGTGGAGCTTGGTAGGCCACCCTAGAGGTGTGGTTACCTGAAGGCTATACACCCATGGGAATCTGGATTTTCTTCCGGTGCAGACACCAGCCAAGAAGAGTATATCATAAGAAACACCATAAAGGGACTGTAGAGCTGTTCAACCTTAACAGCATTTTGAAAACCATAGAACTGTGCATCTATTTCTTATACTTCATCATCCAGCACACTGCATCCCATAACACAATAATCAAACCTCAATGGTCATCAAGCATGACATGGAAACCCTCCTTCTCACATTTGTTCAAAACAAAAACAGCATCCTTCCAACCACATACCATACATGGTGTAGAATGCTGTTCATGCAGGTAAGCCCTTCAGCACCCCACATAGGTTAGTAAGTGCGTATATAAATGCTGCAGTACAATATAATACAAGCAGCTCCTCTGATGTTTGTCCACCATTTGCCCTTCAAAGACAGCTTCCCCTTTGAAGCTTGCCTTTTGGGCTCACACCCTGTTTGCCCTTCATGCCCAAGAGAGGTAACACGTCTTCCAATGGTAGGTCCTTTGTGTTCCTGTCTGAGAGTCGCTCACACCTCCACTCAGAGGGCAGATGGCTGTCTCATGAACAGCAACAGTAAATGGTCATTCAAAAACTCGGTCAAGAGAGTGGCAACTTCTAAGGTCGCCACTTACTTAAAAGTTACATTAAGTTCGACTTGGGCATCATGTCAGATTTAATGTAAAAATCATTTTGAAATCTTGAGATACTAAATTTAGTAGTCCCATTCACAATTTAGCACAGTTTACATGTCAGCATGTAACCATGTACTCACCAATGGTGCTCCTAACCTTTATACAGAAAAAATGACAATTTGGAGTTTTTACTGTTAGGACATTTAAAACACATGATCCACTTTTTTATATACAACACCCTGCCTTGGGGCTTGATAGGGCTGCCCTTGGGGTGACTTTGGGGGTCATCATGCAAAAAGAGGCATTTCCTTACAATAATGATAATGGTATAAATCCTAGATTATGCCCATGTGTGTTCACAGTACTTTAATTATTGTAATTAGCCCAGTACACACTGTGATTAACAGTATTCAGCTTTCTGTAAACGCTCAGGGCTAGTGTTGTATTGAGTTCGTGCTGTCCTGAGACTATGAGACTTTAATCTGTAATTTAAAATGTTTTTATCTGTAATTTAAATGTTGATTCTATTGCTGGTTTCATAATGTTTGTAATAGTTTTAACTGACTAAGCAAATAAGTTATTTATTCATAAAGATTATGGTCAAATGCAACCTTAGGAAAGCTCGTCAAGCCTAAAGAGCCAACATTTTTTAGTCATAGACACGTTTATATGTTAGATACTGCACATGTTACTACGAAACGTTTCAGCGAACACGCGCCAGCCATTTGCATCACCAATGACCTGTTAATCAAGATCTGACCCTCTGGTTAATAAGCTCCTGCTTTCAGCATCCTTTAGCCTAGCGCCTAGAAAGCACCTGGTGGGTGAACCTGCGCTTCACAGTAACAAAACATTATTTTTTATTTTATTCTTTGGAACAGTTACATGAAAGTGTGCCAAGTGTACTTTTGAACAAGTAAATAACTTGTATGTCTAGAATAGCGCCACCACGAGAGTAAGCTGTCTGTTCTGCAGTGCTTGTGCGTATTCGGGCAGTAAAGCGTTGCATTTTTGGTAACTAAAATCAGAATGTTTCTTTTTTTGCTTTTTCAAATGGCATGGAAAGATAATTGATTTTAAAAGTCAGACGTTGATGGAAAAACAGACGAAGCAAATAGTTAAACCAAATATTAGTAAAATCACAAAAAGTAATGTTAGATCACACAGCCCCAATGATTAGAGGAAAAATATCTGATTTTTAAAAAAATAATTACACATCACTGAAAGAAAATGCACACACGTCTGGACTGTTCAACGGGCTTAGCACTTTACTAGGAGTTCTCCAGTCCTAGAAGTCTGAACAAAAGGAAGATACATTTATGAGCCATCAAGCATGCCTGTCTGACCAGGAAGGGCCCCCGGTAGGGGTATAGGGGAGGAAGGCAAGCAGAGGAAGAATCCTAATCCTTCAGAGATGGCGATCTGTCAGATTAGCGTAGCCATAACATCAGAGTCAGGAAGTCCTGCACACCACTGTCATGACTCAGATAGAGATCGATGGATACTTAACCTAAGAGTTAAGGATGACTAGAGACGATAGAATGCACGAGAAGAACTCCCGAGGCCTACACCCCCGGTCCAGATGGAAGGGTCGATAATTAGAGCCAACATCTTGCCAGAACAGTCGGAAAACCCGACCACACAGGGAATGCAGAGGGCAAGAAGGAAGGTCAAAGCCGAGGCATCTGCAATAGTGAGGAGATACTGGGTTGTATATATCTGCAGGGCCAATTCTTTCCACATCCATTGAACGGAGGTGCTTCCATAAAAACATAACTTTACCAACTGCAAAATATTTCAGTTTCTTGTTTTTTAAACGAAAAATCTTGTCAGGGTGATCCTTACATTAAAGAGATGCAAATTTGTGGGCGCTGCCTAGCAGGACCCCAGGATGCAACACAGGCTGCTGCAGGCCCAGCAGTGCAGCAGAACCTCACGCTTCAGAAGGTCCCACTCAACCCACAGAAGCCCCAGGAGCCCTTCAATAGTTTCTGCCAGGGGAGGGGCATCACCTTGCATTATGCCCATGGTGCCCCCTTTGGACTTGCATAGGCACCCCAAGATCAGTAAAATGTGAGTAAAAGTGCTCACTGTACGAAATAGGTGAGGCAGCCATGGTCAGAAAATACAGAATTTAAGCCCTGCCCTCATCAAAATGATATGCCTCTTTGGTAGGTGCAATTGTATGTGTTTTTAGATGACACTTGCTACCACAGACTTGCAGTTCAATATCATGGAGAATAAAACAAGCACCACTGGTTTGTAATAATAGCTCCATTAAAAATTACCATTAAATTGCTAGTTTTTTTTATAAACACATTTTTATTGTTTTGAAAAAGAAAGGGGGAGGGGGAAACAAGTGGGGAAAGAAAGTTCAAAACAGCTCGCACAGGTAAGTACGATGAGGTCCAATTCCAAACTACACTGACATTGACATTAAACCAATCCAGGTGACAGACTTCAATCCATTTCCTAACATAATAATGGGAGCCGTGACCACCCTGTTGGCCTACAGCAGCAGACCTAGCCACCCTCCCCATTCCTTCTCATGTTTCCGGGGGCAACCCCTAGATTCATACACAAGTTTTTGTTGGTTTGCGCACCAGTCCACTTCCTGTCTCCATTTTCTGAGGGACAGGCCCGTAGATAAGTTTCAGGCGGCAGCAATGTCTCTCTTTGCAACCAGCAGGGCCGTACTCACAAAGGCACGGCTCGCTCGTGAGCCCCCCATTTCTTCCATCACACCCAATAATACTAGTTTGGCCGACATCTGCTGCTCCCACCCCAGCACCGTGTTCAGTTCACCTATTACTTTACCCCAATATATCTGCAATATCGGACAGGACCACACCATGTTCAGTTCACCTATCACTTTACCCCAATATATCTGCAATATCGGAAAAGACCGCGCCATATGAAAAAAAACGTCCGGTTCCCCTGCACATCGTGGACACTGAGCCGTGGGGCAAAGCCCCGCCCGATGCAAACTGCTCGGCATTAGGTATGCCCCATGCAAATAGTAAAATTGCACCTCGCGAAGCCTCGCCGAAACCGCCAGTACCCTAGGCGCCATCAATGCCTCCCTCCATTCCGTTTCCTCAAATGCCCCCACCCATGACTCCCACTTATTCCTAGTCGAATCCAAACCTCCCGGGTCATTGTTAACTAACATTTTATAAACCTGGGAAACACTTTTTCCTCCCAGATTGCCCATGAGCAGCTTGGCCTCATGTGGACTGAATTCTGGCATAGGGCCAGCAGTGGGCATGTGAGCCCCCAAAGCATGCCAGAGCTGGAGGTATTTAAAGAACTGCGTCCGGGACAGTTGAAAATCAGCCTGCAGTTCCTGTAATGATTTCATTGCATCACCTTTCCATACATCTCCCACTAGTGAAATACCCAGCAGATCCCACTCAGGGAACCCATCCAGTGCTGCTGCTTCACTCAGCCACCTCTCCTGCCACAGCGGAGTCTGATGGTTGACAATAGCATTCCATTGGGTGTGCCGCAGCACAGCGCAGCGCGCCACGCCACGCCACGCCAGGAAGATCACTTTGGTACCGGCTCCATGTCTCGGGAGAGAGGCGCGCCATAGAGCAGATCAAGGATACGAAGGAAACCCAATATCTTCAGTTCCACCTGATAGGCCGGGTCTACCCACCCCCTGGTAAACCAGTCATGAATCACCAGGAGCTGGGCCGCCAGGCAATATAAATAGGGATCCGACATACCCAAACCCCCGTCGTATACTCCTCTCCGGCAGTGCCGCGCAGCCACCCGATGTCTCGCCCCCTTCCAGAGGAATAAAGTGGTGATGTTCTCCAGAGCCCTGAACCACGAACATGTGATCAGGAGTGGAAAGTTCTGAAATACATATAAAAGTCATGGTAGGAACATCATCTTGTGCAGGGCTACACGGCCCATCACGTTCAACAGCAATGAATGCCACCTCTGCAAGTCAACCCTGGTGAGTGCCAAGAGTGGGGCCAGGTTCCTAGCCCACGCAAGCTCAGAAAGAAGGGTCACCCAGACACTGAGGTATTTAAAACTAAGTCTGCGCAAGGGTATCATATCCTGCCAATCAAAGCAGTCTCATGAACTCGCCAGGGGCACGAACACTGATTTAGCTGGGTTCATTCTGAGCCCTGATGCTTCTTTGTAACATCGTAGAAGGTGGAGGCTTTGTAAGCCCGTTATACTGGGCTCTTCCATGTACAACAGGACATCATCTGCGTACAGGGCTACTCTGTCCTCACAGGAATGCCCCCATCTCCAGCCACGATACAATGGGTCTATCCTGACCATCTGTGCCAGCGGCTCAATAGCCGGAGTGAATAGAAGGGGGCACAAAGAGCAGCCTTGCCGTGTGCCCCCACGGACATCATAGACTGAAGACAGGGCACCATTGACCTGCACGCGTGCAGTGGGGTTGGAGTACAGAGCCCGGACCAGTCAGCAAAACCGTGGTCCAAAACCTGCCCGCTGCAGCACCAGGAAGAGAAACTCCCAGTCCACCGTGTCAAAGGCCTTCTCAAAATCAATAAATAGGAGAGCGAGGTCCCGGGGCAGTCGGTTGCGTTCGGTCAGAGCCAAATGCAATCGACAGATACAGTGTTGTGTGCCGCAAGTGGCCATAAACCTGCATTGGTCAGGGTGAATCAGCTGTGGCAGAACCCTCCTGAGACGGGTGGCGAGGGCAGTGGCGTAGATTTTTACCTCACTGTTAATCAGAGATATCGGCCTGTAGTCTACACAATGTAGCGATGGAGGCTGGGTTTTAGGAAGCACCACAATGGTGGCGGCGTCCAGTCCCACCAGGAAGGAACCCTGGCGATCCATCTCCGTAAATAACTCCGAAAGGCGCAGCACTAGATCCTTAAAGTATTCTGAGGGAAAACCATCAGGTCTTGGGGTCTTACCCGTCCCCAGCACAGAGATAGCCGCCCGATCTCCTCCACACTGAGAGGTTTGTCCAGGTAGTGCACCTCCATCAAGGGCAACTTTGGAAGGGGGACATCTTCCAGAAGCCGGCGGGCACGGTCTGACACGATCGCTGCCGAAGCGTGATAAAGCATCTGGTAATACCGGGCAAAAGCGTTAGCTATGTCTTGGTGTCCTGAGACTCGGACCCCCTGTTCGTTATAAATTTCGGGAATAATCCTAGAGGCTTGTTGTTGGGATGTCAGCCAGTATAGCAACTTTCCAGTTTTGTCCCCCCAGCCATAAACCCTTGCAGTGTTAGCTCGCCAAAGGTACTTTGCCGCTTCCAAAGATTGATCTCGGATTTCCTCACGGATCAATAGGAGTTACCTAGCTACCCCTTCGCTGGGCTCTGCCTCCTGTTCAGCTTCTAAGCGCACTACACGCGCTTCCAACTGCTCAATATTGCATATCTGAGAGTGCTTCCGAGCTCATACAAGGCCTCTAGCCGTACCCCGCAGGACCGCCTTGCGTGCAGCCCACAGGGTTCCAGGGGATGTCACGGACCATTCATTAAGAAAAAAGTACTCATGAAGTGCCTGCCGTAGGTGCTTGAGGAAGGACCCATCCTGCAGATACCATTCGTTCAGTCGCCACATAGGGCGGATTAAAGACTGGGTAGGTCCCACAGCAAATTGAAGGGGCACATGGTCAGAAATTCCATGTGCCAAGATTTCAATATGGGTGAGGTAGCTGCAGTCCGCGCTTGGCAGAAGCACCAAGTCAATTCTAGATTGTGTGCCGTGGGCCGCTGAGGTATGTGTAAATTGCCAAAGCCGCGGATGCCATACTCGCCACACATCGCAGAGACCCGTGGCAGACAACCACCCCATAAGCCCCGCTGCCATGGCCTGTCTGTACGCAAAGGGCGGGCCAGTCACGTCCAAGTCAGGGTCTGGGGCTGCGTTAAAATCCCCCCTCTGTATGGTGAGTCCCGGGGGTAGGTCCAGGAGCAATTTGGTTAGATCCTTAAAAGTCCCACGTACCATCGTCGGCGGGGCATAGACACAAACCACATTGATCGTGATGCCCTCGACCTTGCCAGTAATGGCCACATAGCGTCCCTGCCGGTCTCTCCATACCTGGATTACCGTTATGGGAAATGAACGGTGCAGCAGTATCGCCACCCCCGCGATCCACGCACAAACCCTGCATGATACACTCTGGGCCCGACGCCCGCTTGTAAGTAAGGGGCCTCGCACCACCTTTTAAAAAACTTTAAAGCTGCAAGGCTCAGGGAGCAGCAGTGTTTCAGCGCTGTGAGACCCAAGAAAGGGGGCCCTGGGCCTCACAGCCACAGGCTGAAAGGGCCTCAGAAATCTGATTACAGAATCTGCATGTTAACAGCAATTAGATGGGACCTTAGGTGTGGAGTGAGCCCTGCCCTTGTGTGATTGAAAAGCAAAGTGTCTGGGAGGGCTCGCAACAAAAGAAATAAAAATGTCCCATTACCTAGGCTGGAAGAAAGAGAGTCAAGCATCATCAAAATAAAAAAATAAAAAACACACTTCTGTAACACACAGAAGCATTTGACCTTGTAGATGGGATTATATCACTGCATTGTGATATATTTAGTAAAAGTGAGAGTTTTTAAACATGAACTACGAAACATTGCTGCCCCTGTCCTGATGATAATGGTATTAGTGAACTAAGAGCAGGGCCACAGAAATTATGTGTCAAGAAAGTACCAGGTTTATGCAGCAAGAAAAGGCAAATTATGTGGCGTAACGAGGCATATTTTGTGATAGTATTACTTCATGTATCCCCTTATTATTTTGTTATGAATCCAAATACAGCAATAAGCAATATAAAGGTGGCCAGTTAACCTTTGTGAAGGGCTTTCCACTGTGCAGTGAGAAGTGCTGGTGTGTTTTTAGTAACGTTTGATCTGTTTGAGCTAGAAACAAAGTATTTGTTTTGTTAAAAAGAAGCTGCAGATTATGGAGCAGATGGCTTATGCTGCAGGTGTAACAAATCCATAATTATGCAGAAAATGCAGCAACCGTAAAAGCGAATAGTTCCAGTGGCACTAAGTAAGAGGCAAGTTAGGGTTCATTTGTACCCTGTATGTGAGCTACATTCCAATTAAACATGCAGCAAAATTACAGTCCATTAGTTCAAACACATGAAGTGTTGTACAGCATACACTCTGACTGCACGCATTTGAATGTGTTCGGATGTATGACAATGAACAAAATAGAGGTTGGTGAAATAAAGCATTTGCCTAGGATCACACAATTTGGTCAAGCAGCGAGCCCAGGATTGATCCTAGCTTATCTAGTTTCGCACAGTGCAATATTCAGCCACTACATGGGTATCTGTTTATGGCATTAAAGCTTAACGCTTCATCTTTATTTCATGGAGGATGAGACTAGAGTCTGGGTGGCAGGCAGGGTCCACATTGTATTTTTGGCAGTTTTACATAGCACAAATGTTGGCCATTTACATAAGAGCGCTACACAACAGACACAGTAATAGGCCCCCTTGATGCACGTTGGGAAGCTAATGGCACTAGGCCACATCGCCTCCTGTAAAAGCTTGGCTCATTTTGGGCTCAGAATACAAGACCAAGCAGAGCCAGACTTCTGGCTTGTGTTTTCAGTGGCTTGCTCACCTATAATAGCATGCAAAACAGAGTCATGTTATGAGTAGCAGAATCCACACGGAAAATGTAAAAAAAAAACATTCAGAGAGTATGAGGATGGAAGGAAAGAAATGGATGCAAAGGAAGACAACAGCTGAAATAAGGAAAGAGGCTAGGGGAAGTAGAGTGGTAAAGAGTAGCAAATGGAGTGAAGATGTGGATATAAAGGGGGCAGAACCAGCAAAAAGATTGAGGCAAGAGAAGGTGAGAAGTTGAGGGGAAAGATGAGAGGAAAGGAGTAGAGCATTGAAGGGAAAGGTGGATGCAAGAGTAGCAGAATCAAAGAGAGAATATAAGATGCTTGTGGGGAGAGATACATGAACAGGAGTTAATGCAGGTGTTAAGTGGATATAAGAGGGGGCTGAAGCAGCAAGACTAAGCAAGAGGCTGGGGAAGAGATGTGGTGAAAGGTAGAGCATGGAGGGTGAGGTGGAAATAAAGTGGGCAGAATCAGCAAAAAAGTAGGAGGCTGAAGAAGAGTTAAAAAAATCTCTTTATTTTCCTGTAAACAAATGTAAAAAAGTATTAGTAGACCTTTTCTTTAGGTCAGTGGCAATAGGTGATTAATTAATTGTGGACAATGTGGTTTATGATTGCTCTTTCTGAACTTAAGACTATTCATTTAATATGTTTAAGTGTTATTCCTTGTTAAACTTATCTCTCCAACTGTGGCAATAGCGAGCAGTCAAAGCTTACTGCAGGAGGTGACAAAGGTATTGGAGCGCAAACATGTTTGTCATATTTATCGCTACTTTCACTTCTAGATTAGCACTTTATTCAGCCAGTCAAGCTATGTCTTCTAAGAGGGACTGATTCTCACCATTGCATACTGAGTGATCTGCTAAACACTGAGCCTATGTAAGTAGGTTCGGGAAGAGAGATCTTTCGTTGGAGGCTGGAAGACCAAAAGTGTTTGGTTAGTACCTGGAAAGTGACTGGATTGACTTGTGGATAATGATAATGCTCTTGCATGTAATTATCTCTTTAACCAATACCCCATGGATTTACCTTAGAGCAGGTACAATTTTGTTATTACTTCTAATGCTAAATATGAGTCGAGTGGCATGGTTCATCCCCTTTGGATTTGGCAAGTGTTTTCTCAGATATTAAGGACATGTGATAATTGTTTTTAAACTGTAAGTATCTGGTATTACTTTAGCCTTAGTCTGCAAGTCACATGCAACCTCCCCCAATCTACCTATTCCAAATTGCTACATTTCCTTTCCATTTAGCTGTAAACTGTATAAAGTCTACTTTAGTAGGCCCTTTTGTTTTGTTGCTTTAATGTATTTTTTTAGAAACTGGCTCCCACTATAGTTTTGGCAGTCTTTTTGTCCCAAGTCACAAATTGTTTTCCCTTTAGGTTATCCATTATATATATCGTTAACTTAATTCAGTTCTTTGCATCTTTTGAAAATGGATTCTGAAAGTAATTGGTATGTTTAAGTGCTCCGTGAGCAGGTGTTTGCCAGCCTTTGGTGCTTCTGTCTGCCAATACATTAGCCACCCCACATGTGTATGTCACTTTCGTCGTCTCCTCATCTTAAAATCTGTTTGCCGCAGTTCTTGCAAGTCACTTCCCCTTGTGTTGAGCCCCTATGCCTACTGAAACCCAAATGCCTTGTCTTGAACTTCACTACCATAAAAGGGGGCTCAGGAGTCACTTGAAGTCCCGCTGTAGAGTTCTGGGACAATCTGACTTGGAATTGTAATCATGTCTTAATCTCAAAACAGTTGGTGAACATTGCAGCAATCATATCAGTTTTGGAGAGATTTAGGTCTAACGTTTTCAGCCAGTTTGATTAATATTATTTATTTCCATGTAATACAGCTTTAAAAAATATATACATTTTTTATTAGGATTATTATTTACATCTTTAGCCATTTTAGTGATATCCACATCAGGTAGGTAGTTTCTAGCAAAGCTGCTTCAACAATTCCAGAACATTAATGTTCAATTGATGTCCCTTCTTATGATGTCACTTTCTGTGATGTCATATCTTACAAGAGCCTCTCATATTCCTATTTTGCCAGGGGCTCCACAAAACCTGGGACCAGCCCTGCTTGTAACCAGGTCTTTCTCTCATCCACATGGGACATGTATGTTTTATTTATGTACTTTTCTGCTTATGTAGTGGATGCATGTATGTTTGTGATACATGAGGCCATAGTTGGTGGGATACATTTTGTACCAGTTACATCCAGATGGCACCAAAGATGGAGGGTTGGAGGGAGGGAGGGAGGGAGGGAATACAGCAGATACGAATTTCAGTGCTCTTTCTGTCACCACCTGTCACTAAATCAAGGCATCAACCTGTATTTGTTGCCAGCTGCTGCAAAAAACATGTGAACTCCTAAAGTCACCTGTTTCATCATTGTCATCTGCAATTAAAATAAACTGCATGGCATTACGGAGGGAGGGTTTTGGGGATGGAAGACAGATTGGCCAGACCTGGAGACATATTTATGAGTTTTGTGGTGCAGGGCAGAGCATCAAGGCACCTTTCAGCATTGCTCTGCATCACAGGGAAAGGACAGGAATGCACTGTATTTATCCAATATGGCATATTCCTGTCCTTTCCCCCTGCTCTGGCACCCTTTTGGTAGCCTAGCATCAACGCAGGCACTGAATTGCATGCAGGATTGTTTTAGGGCAGGAAGAGGCACTTTCCTTCACAAAAACAATCCTGGGAGGCATTTTCCTCTTTCTTTGGAAGGAGGAAAATGAAGAAAAAAAAGATATCTCTCCTCGTTACACCTCTGCTGGGGAGACATATCTTTTTAGTGCATTCCCATGTTTACTAGGTTTAGTAAATATGGAAGTGCATCAAAAACCATAAGATCTGCGTGATAACACACACACAATACCCATGCTATGCCTCCCTTTGCGCAGAGTAGTGTAACACAGCGATTTGTGCTGCCTTGCATTACTCTATATTTTTGGAGCCATTCAAAGCCACGCAAAGTGGCTTTGAATGGCTTCAAATTATGACTTAGAGATTTGCACCACACATGTTCCATATTGCTCCTTGGTCTGACACACTACGAATGGTGACTCTCGTTCTATCTTGCTGCAGTTTTCTTGATTGACTTCACATTGTCTTTCTGTTATGGCGACACTCGATTTATAGTTACTCTATGCAAGTTTTTGCACATTAAAATTACAGTTAGATAACATCAGTTTGCTCATACACATGGACATAAACCCCTTTACATGTGTAGGTAAAGTCTCTCCAGATCAGTTTTTGTCCAGTTCCTTTACTTTCAGTTCTTGTACACAGTACCAAAACTCTAACACTTGATTCTCATCAAGCATGATTCTTTAATGCTCTACAAACATAGGACCTGTTTCACAAAAGTAAACTTACACTTTTGTGTAAGTTTACATTTGTTTGGAATTGACAAAGCAGCATTTTAATAGTAAGTTTACAAGTGTGGAGACTCCGCAGTCTGGGCAGAAAACTCTTTTTATGTGCGGAGTTCTCCGCCCTGACTGCGGAGTCTCCACAGTTGTAAACTTAGGGGCATTCATGTACTAGGAATTGCATAGGACAGCCCCCCAATCCTTTCTGCGGCGCTGCCCTATGCCAATACAAAAGGGCAGAAATGCACTGTATTTTCAAGATATGGTGCATTTTTGTCCTTTCCTTCTGCGCTGACGCACAAATTGCTGCAGACCACCAATGAAGGCACTCTTGCACCATTGCACATTATTATTTTTGTACAGGAAGGGACACCTTTCTGCACAAAAACAATCCAGAGAGGCATTTTCCTCTTTGTATGTGTGCTGCAGAATGCACCACACATAAAAATCCGAAACAACAAAAAATAAAGATATTTTCCCTCGCTGCGCTAGCCCTGGGGAAGTGTACAGTTTTGACACATTCCCAGGTTTACAGATTCTTGCAAATCTGGGACTGTGTCAAAGCCTGGGAACACCCACTGAAATACCTATGGTATGCTTCCATGATGCAGTGTAAGGCAGTGCAGCGACTTGCGCTGTGTTGCCTTACACCATATCTACGAGGCCATGAAAAGCCACACAAAGTGGCTTTGAGTGGCCTTGTAAATATGCGTGTGCACTATATGTCACAAAAAGTGAAGCACCGGCATCACGGAGGGCTTGTAAATATGCCCCTTAGTATTAAAATACTGTTTGTGAATTCCAAGTCAAGCGTAAACTTACACAAAAATGTAAGTTTACCATTGTCAGTCACATAGTCTGTTCGAGAAAACCAAAGACATTACAAAAACTTGCTTTAATTGCTCTTTGGAAGACTTTGTTATCCATTTAACTGGTTCAACACAGAACTTGATGTGTCACTAAATGGTTTTTCCTTATTTTAATCCAAACTTTTTTCATTGTCTTGTTGGCTGTTTGAATTTTGTATGGACTCAAAACTAATCAGCCTTTGCTGGTGTGCTGAAACTGGGCCCCTAAGGCTTCTAGGATCCTGTTGCTGAATCTATGCAGCCATATGAATTCTTCCTGGATGCTCAGCCACAGGGAAGCTGCAGGACCACCACGTCTGTGCCGCTCTCTAGCACTCTCTATCGAATGCCATGAAAGACAAGTAGTCAGGTGAGATTTGAGGCTGGTTTAAATAGGCCACGCCCCAAGATGGCACCTAAGATTTGCAGTACTTTTGTGAATCAAACTACTGTTCTGTGGTACTGCTGTAAACTAGTGTAAAAGGGTAAAAGGCAATGGTTCTGGAGCTTACTTCGGGAGGGTGTTCAAGCAAAGAGTTTGTGGTTTGAGTTTGGAGTCAGAAGTGCAAAAGGCAGCATGGATTGGGGACGAGTAACCATCTTGGTTGGGAGACTTGAGGAAGACAGAAGGGACAGTGAATTGCTTGCTAGAGGATGGTACGTAAGAGACAGGACTGGGGGCAGACTCAAGAGTCTGTGTGCATTGCTAAGAAGGAATGGCATGGTGAATGTCATTGATATACTAAGAGCAGTGGAAGCAGTGATCATTGTGGGCCCTAAACATAACATTTGCAGCACATTCCAATTCATAGAGGGCCAGTCTTATTGATGTAGGGGTAGAAGAGACAGCGGGGCTCCTTTGAAGCTAAGACATTTCCCGTGCCCTTTCCTGGCTCATTATTGTTTGGAAGACCATCCCCCACAGGTTAACAGGAAGGTAAGCCGGACAGCCTAATTTGCTCTATATGCATTTTTTTTTGTTTTCTCCTGCCCGTAGGCTCCCGGTTCCTCCCATCTTTCTGCTTATACTTTCTGACGAATACCTTGTTTGGACCAGTCTGAGTCACATAGATAAAAGGGGCAGTACTGCTCAGAACTGGTCTCAGAGCTGACCATTGGAATTCAAAGCTACTGTCCGCAACTTCAGTGCAAATATGGGGTAGAACCCTTTATCTGATATGCTGAAATTCCATTCCGAAATCCAGGGTCTCCTTGCCAGCAGCAATGAGAAACTCTCTGTACTCCAGGGTTGGGCATTCATCATTAAAGAAAGGTGCCAGGTGTTGAAATAGAAAGCCGGGACTCTTCGTCCAAAACTTCCTGAACCATCCTTACAGGGAGGGAACTGACCAACTGCTTAAGAGGAGCATTGGAGGTGCCACTGCATTAGGAAGATGCTGCTCAGACGAGTAGAGGAACCGTGAATAGAATTGAGGAAGGACTGCCTGCACCACTCTGCAAAAATGAGGTCCTGAGTCCCAAAGTAACTGCGCCATCTGCACAGACTTCGTATCGCCAAAGATGGAGAGTACTGAGAAAGTCAAGTCTACCCTTATTCCACTATGACACAAGGACGTCACATAGTTCAAGGTGCTAAAACAAAAATGCGACCTCAAGTGCGTAGTCCCTTTAAAAGTAAATTTGTAGTGCCAGAGGAAATCCTTTTGAGGAAGAGGCTTGCATCAGGATCTAAGTAATTACTAGGAGTAGGCAGCTACCTTGTTTGGGTGGTATGTTTTGTGTCTGGTCTCGAGGAAGGTCTCCAAGCTGTGACACCTGGTATGGTACGAACGTTTTGAATCCATTGCAGTCTCTTCATCTGGTGCAGGTTCTGGTGCCTGGTACAGGTTCGGTCTCTGCTCACCTGAACAATACGCCAGTGTCAAGTCAGCTGAGCAGGAGTGAGGTTCTTGCTCATTGTGCTCCAGAGGCTGTGCAGTGCACGCCCCTTGAGCTGTGAGGCCCAGCTGAAATGCCCATGGAAAGCAGGCATAGTCTGCGCTATGGTAAAATTGGCAATGAAAGATACTGTGCAACCCAAGGGAACCTGAGAATGTGGAACAAGACCATGTTAACAAGGACAGAAGAATCACCAGAACGAATCCAGGACTTAACTGGTCTCCATCCAAGGGCTTCGAGATCCTGACTTTCTACCACAGAGGAACCCAGGAATATTAACTGGGAGATTGTGACACAAGGAGTATCCTCCAAGGTAGTCCCATGTGAGTAGCCTCTCATACCTTAATTAGTAAACTGTGAGGGGTGTTAGTAATGCACAATTTAAAGTGTTGCTTCTGAAACCATTGTGAACAGTCTTAAGATGTGCGTGATTAAAGTGAAATACTTTTTTCTTTTTTTAAGACTAAGCACTGATTGAACACTAAGGCCCTCATTATGATCATGGCGGGATGCCCCACTGCCAACCATGCTTGTGGTCAACGGAAGACCGCCAGTGGCCGCGGTCGGCATCCTGCCAAATAATTACACCTGGAGCCTCCCTGCCATTGATGGTGGTGAGGGCCGCCAGGGGCCATTCTGGCAGTCGGTGGCGGGGGTGGGTGCTGCTCTACCTTCACCGCCACGTCAGTCCAGATATGCCACATGCATTCATAGGCGTGGCAGTGTAAGGAGAGGCAGCGGTGGTGGCGGAGCAGCATCCAGGGAGCCCGTTCCATCCCAGAGGAGCGCGATGGAGGAGGTAAGTGATGTCCGAGAGGGAAGGGGGGAGGGGTGTGTGTGAGTGTACGAGTGCATAGGGGTGTGCATGAGTGTATGTGTGAGGGGGATGTGTGTACGAGTGCATAGGGGTGTGCGTGAGTGTATGTGTGAGGGGGATTTGTGTCTGAGTGTGTGTGTTCATGTGTGCATGTAGGTGAAAGGGTGCATGAGGATATGGGGGTTGGGACTTTGGAGGGACCTGTATGTAGTGGTGGGGGGTGGGGGATGGTGAGGGTCGAGCTGGGGGCCTACATAGGGTTTTGGGGGTGGAGGGTTGGGGGTCGGTTTTCCAGGATCAGGGGGTGGGGTGGCAGTGGATCTAGGGGCTTGGGGTGGTGTAGTGGCAAGGGAGGGCACCTTTCGTGTCACATACAGGTGACAGGAATGGTTATTCCTGTCATCCGTATGCTTTCTGCCAAGGATTACCTGGTGGGGTATCCCGCCAGGAAATCCCTGGTGAAACTGGGATCAAAATCCCACCGCCAGTCCGGCCTCCACCGCCGGGTCGAATGGGCCTACAGTCGGCCCGGCGGTCAGTTCTGGTCTGCCGGTGGGTGGTAGTGAACTGGCTGCTTTTCAGCCAGTTTACTACTGTGTTCAGAATATGGCAGTCTGGATCGCCATGCCGTTGACGGTAATGACGCCTGTGTGGCAGTCCAGACCGCCATGTTCATAATGACCACCTAAGTTATTGACTTGATTTGTGTTAGTTGATTTTTTGCGTTCTGAATGACGAGCACAACACCACCTCTCTAGGTAAGCCTTGGACTCTGACTTTGCTACCTTGATGGATAAGTGCTAAAGGAGCGTACTTTGTGCTCAGTTTTGAACTCAATAGTAAGATTATGCCCCAGCACACCAGTGGTAAAAGACTCTGATTGTCACAATGTGTGCCCAATAATCCTGGCTGCCCCAGGATGCCTGCAAGAGTTTCTACAACAGAGAGCTCGACCAACCCCATATAGAGCTTAGGGGCATATTTACAACAAAGTGGCGCATCGGTCCCAATGCGCCACTTTTCTTGCGTCACCCCTGCCCCACCTAACAACACCGTGGCTGCCCCTTATTTATGATGCAGTGCAACATGGCAGTTGTTAGGACATTAATGTCAAAAGTTTTTATGCTATTGTGAGCACAGGGAGGCCCAGTGGTTAAAATGGGTGCTTTAACTCGTGCTCTGAGCAGGCGTTACAAATGATGGAAAAATGGCAAAGTGAAATGCTGTAAATTTCACTGCCCCATTTTTCGGGCCTCCCTGCATCAGAATGCCCCACCCTGCATACATATGCCTGACGCAGGCATAATGTGGTGCAAGGAGTTGCAAGCATTGCGCCACTTTGTAAATACGGCACTGGGGAAAAGCCACCTTAGCGCCACATTAGCATAAAAAAATTATGCTATGGTGGCACAAGGAGGTGCTAGGGGCTTGTAAACATGCCCCTAAGAATTCAAAAGATCAAGGTAGCAGGCATCATCTTAGGAAAATTCACACTTGATGGCCATTACTACTGAGAGCACATCAATGCAGCTCCCACTCTGGACTCTGCCCTCTTACCTTATCCTCAAGAAGCTGTGGTACAAGGCATCACTTACAAGTGTGTTGTGTAACATTGTGTATTTGTTTGTGGGGGTCTATGTGTGTATATTTAACTTTTCCTTAACATTTTTCCAATGTGATAAATATTGATGTCTGCAATGTCTAAAGTTAGGTGACAATTTATTTTCCTTAATATATTTGTATTGTTTTTTGAGCCAGGTCTTTGTGCTGGTTGTGTTATTCCCTGCCTCCATGTGCTTAGGTGTGAAACCTTTGCAGTTCTTATGAGTGGACATGTGTGTTACTTACTCCAAGGCTTAGCTGGAGAGAACAATTGAACCTCTATGCACTGTAGTACTACCATAGTACATGTAACTTTAGTGACTTGTGTAGGAGGCTGGCCCTCTATGTAGTGTGCAAAACGAGGCACACTGTGCAGGGGGTACAGCAACCACATGTTGATTTCCAGAGGTAAAACTTAGACCACCTAATGCTCTAATTTTTAGGGTAGCTGGTCGAGCAGTTAGGCTGATCCAGGAGATGGGCCTAGTATTTGCTGTACTCACAAATTCAATCATGCACCACACACACTCAATGAATAACTCAAGACCAGAATTTATAAAAATACTTCAGACTTTTATATAAATTTTAAGACCGAGATCTTTAAGATACGTCAAGTACTTTTTGAAATATAACTTTTCCAAGTTTTAATAAAGTTAGTCTTTCTGTGAGTAATTACGCACATAGGAATCAATAGGCAATCACTTTAAAAAATGCATTAAACATTATATGGTTGAGTTACCAGTCTCTTCTTTTGGAGGGTGGTCGAAGTAGTCAGTGGGCACCCTGTACCAGCTGGTGAACCTCAGGCGACTCCCGGTTCCGGCGGGAGCAGCGTTGGAAAACCTCTTGGCACAGGCACAGGGCCACCTGGAGGAGCGACTTTGAAAAGGAGTTGGCTTGCAGGTTTAAAGATTTCGCTTTGGGGTCCCCTTGGTCTGTTGAGGTATCAAGGGGTTGGGGACCCAGGGCACACAGCAGATCCCATGATGCAAAGCTCAGGGCGGCCTGGTACAGGGCGTTTGGAGGTCTTGGATGCTGTGTGCAAAGAGACCCTTTGGAGCTGGAGGTAAGTCTTCTTCTGGGGGTCCTGCAGGATGTTGCCGGTGCTCTGGTGGGAGGTCCAGGGTGTCACTGAAGTCCCTGAACTGGGGCTTCCTCCTGGTCCAGTTGCAGCTCTGGGTGAGCTGTTTTTGGGGTTGTCCGATGTCCACTGAGCAGTACCTGGGGAATTGGCACAACTCGACCACAGGAGGGCGCTGTGCCACCAAAGTTGGCACACTTGTTGGAGGTCTCATCTGGACTATTGTTGGTGTGTCGTCGAGCCCAGCTTCAACTTCCGGTTGTGGAAAAATCGTCCAGTCGGTGAAGTGTCCCTGACCGGTTTGCAGGTTCCGTTTAGGTTCCTTGGGTTTCTTGAGTGGTGCCTCCACTCAGGAGGGAGATCTTGGGCTATTTGCGAAGACTGGAGGTTCTCAGTGTCTTTTGAGATCGGTTCCAGTGGTCATCCCCTCTGCAGCGGCGATTGTGGGGACTCTGGTGCAGCAAGCAGTGGTGTTGAAGCCTCTTCTGGTGCAGCAGGTCCTCTGTTCTCATCCTGGCAGGTTCCTTGGTGCTGTCTTCTTTTCCTTCAGATGAATCAAATTTCTTTGTATAGGGGAGCCCACAAAATACTGAATTTAGTGGCCATTTTAGGGGGAACCTGGTAGTGTCCAATGGGACACTTACCCTTGGGTGGCTACACCCACTACAGTGACCACTTCCTGTGGGAAGAGTCACTACCCTAAACCTCACTGGATATATTCTTGACATCCAACATGTAGGAAAATGAAATGGGGGGTCCACTTCACCTGCAAGCCCCTAGGGGTGGTGCATGCTCAGTGAGACACCTCCTCCTACCCTTTGTGTGGTTTCCAACCTTTGCTCCTGCCAAAAGTGAGGGTTGACAAATGGGGAAGCCATCTTCAGCTAGCAACAGGTCTGGGGGCTCGAGTATTAAAGGACAGTAGCCCTTTGAAGCTCACCACTAGGAGAGTGCACATTCCTGAGGGAGGGAGTGTTCTCTCCTCCACCCAGGAAGGGCATTGTTTTACAAACAGGAGAGCCATGGCACTCTCTCAGGTTCATATATTGGCTGTCTGGAAGTGGCAGGCTGGATGGAACCAGTCAGCAACTATGCCAGTTAGGTTCGTTTTTGCAGGGGGCACCTCTAAGGTGACCCCTGGGTACTTTTGGGGTTAAATCCAAGACTGGTACCAGTTTAGATTTATCATTCCGAGCTGTTTGATACCAAACAACCCAGGGTGCAGAGTGGCCATCATGTAGCTGGGGAACCTGTGTTTGACCAGTGTACAGTACATGCACTTAAAATGGCTACTCTGTTCACTCACTATGTTCCAGGTTTGGCAAGGACACAGTGGGGGCATATTGCTCATGTAATTATGCCCTCACATATAGTATGGTGCACCCTGCCGTAGGGCTGTAAGGCCTACCAGAGGGGTGACGTACCCATATCATATGCAGTGTAGGGTGGACAAGGCACACAGAGTGTGCCATGTTGAGTTTGCCTTTTTAGGTTTACCCCTGCACTGGCAGCGCTGGGTGCATCTGGGTGCAGGGCCCTACAGGGTGGCACAATAAGTGCTGCTGCCCTCAGGGCCCAACTCATACTATCCCATGCCCTGGGTGCTGGGGTACTCATTTACTGTGTTCTTACAGTGATAAGTAAGAGTATCTTCAATTGTGCTAAGCATCACAACAGATTTAGGGAAAGAGCTCTGGCCCAGGGAACCTGGGTAGCAGGGGCCCTGGGCACTACCAACTTCTAGGACACATCAACATCAGGCAAAAAGTAGGGCTAACCATGCAAAAAGAGGCCTCCTCTCAGAACTTGCAACTGACTTGCCATTAGTATGTTTGTACTTGAATGCCCCTCCTTCTACCACTACTTAAGTTTCGAATTCCTTCTCTCACTTTGTAATAGATATTTAATATTTTTTAGCAACTGCTCTTTCCTATTCCCACAATTACACTCAAACTACAGGATTACATGTGTGGGGTTTTACACATTGTCTGTGGAGAACTCTACACTAAAGAGATGACTGGCAAAGGCTCATTTCTTGCCCCACTAGATTTGGTAAATGCTTTGGAAATTCTGGGTTTGCCTGGCTGTCAGGTACCTACTTTCAGGGGCGGAGGTAGCCCCTCAATAATAAATTATGTTTTTGTCACTCGTAATCTACAAGGTTGACTTTTACATAGCATGGTTGTTCCATCTGATTATAGTGACCATAATCCCATTGAAATTACGCTATTACTTTAAGGGAAAGTTTAAGCGGGACATAGGGGCCTGTAACTTGCAACCCACTACTGATAACCTGAGGCTGCTGTGGAGATTGTGTGATCCTGTACAATTCTTCAATGCAATAATTGGGGTGAATCTGGAGTTGGTGACTTTGGGGCTCATTACGAGTTTGGCCGCCAAAAGACCGCCATGCTGGCGGTCATACAGACTGCTATATTATAAGTTACACAGCCAGGCATGCAAAAAGACAGCCAATATCCTGACACCACCAGGGCTCTGGAGGGTAGGATAGAGGCGGTCCAAACACGGGCACTGTTAGCCGGTCAACCAACCACTGAATCTATTACAAGTCGAAAATCGCCATGGTCATCTTGCCGTGGCAGTCTTCCAATGGCAGTGCGAACCGTGGCGGTTGGCGGTCCCACAGTAATACACCACACAACATTGGATAGATTTGAAAACAACACAGCTGACACACATTCACACACTCGACACACCTAACACCCACAATGGAAAACACACCCCTCCACACACCACAATCCTTTGCATCTTCCACACCAAACACAGAAGCCAGAGCGACATCAGAGCAAACCAAATCATAGATTAGGCACCCTACCATCTCTCACAAAGCACATATCACACGTCCTCACAACACACATATTTGCACCCTGTCACACTATTTACTCCCCGTAAACCCACATCACACAGCATCTACATTTTTTATTTTTTTCCTCACTTCTTCTCCACCATCATGTCACCACAAAAACATCCCGGTTTCACAGATGACTAGTTAAGAGTAATGGTGGATGAAATAATTAGAGTAGAACCACATATTTTTGGAGCCCAGGCCCAGCAGGCCACTATTGCTAGGAAAATGAAAGTGTGGCAAAGGATAGTCAACAGAGTGAATTCTTTAGGCAGCTACCTGCGCACAAGGGGCAACATCAGGAAGAGGTGGAATGACCTCATGGGGAAGGTATATTCCATGTCTGCCGGGCACCAGCTGGTGGTCCACAAGACTGGCGGTGGTCCCTCACCTCCTCCCCCACAGTTCACATCATGAGAGGAGAAGGTCTTGGCTATTCTGCATCCTGAGGGCTTGACAGGAATACCTGGGAGAGTTGAGTTGGGTAAGTCACATCAACAAAAGTTGCCCACCAAAATGTACTGGCATGCATGCATGTTCACTGATCACCTTTCCACATCTACAATGTCAAACCACTTAACAGTCCAGTGTCTACCTTTCCATAAACCTCTTTCTGGCCTCCTACACACCAATCACACCCACCTGGGGGAACAACATCTCTGTATAGTGGGTGTAGTACTGGGATCAACAGCACTACAACTCTCAATAGGAACTGTTCCACTATCACTAATACCAGAACGGTGTAGCCCAATCCAAATCACTCCCTTTGTCAACTCCACATTGGAGTATACTCACCTGAGAGGATTCAAACTGTACAGTGTATGGGCAGGAGAGGCAAAGAGAGCAACGGCAAGGTCAGTAGGCACTGGTAATGTCACTCCACTCAACCAATACTGTGTTCTCAACTACTAGGACCATTCTCCTGCTACTCAGCCTTTTCAATATACTCATCTATGGGGATATCAACTGGCTATGCTGTGGATAGGCCAGGCAAAGACAGCAATGGCAAGGTCAGCAGGCACTGGTAATGTCACTCCACTCAGACAATATTGTGTTCTCTGCTACACTGACCATTTTCCCTCTTCCCACCCTTTGCCATGTACTCACCTATGGGGATATCAACTAGATAGGGTGTGGGTGGAACAGGCAAATACAGCAATGGCAAGGTAAGCAGGCACTGATAATGTCACTCCACTCAGCCTATACTGTGTTCTCTGATACCAGGACCATTCTCCCTCTACTCAGCCTTTGCCATGGACTCACCTATAGGGATATCAACTGGATAGGGTGTGGGTAGGACAGACAAAGCAGCAGTGGCAATGTCAGCAGGCACTGGTAATGTCATTCCACTCAGCCAATACTGTGTCCTCTGCTACTATGACCGTTCTCCCTCTAATCAGCCTTTGCCATGTACTCACCTATGGGGATATCAACTGGATAGGGTGTGGGTAGGACAGACAGAGACAGCAATGCCAAGGTCAACAGGTATTGGTAATGTCAGTCCACTCAGCCAATACTGTGTCCTCTGCTGCTAGGACCATTCTCTCCCTACTCAGCCTGTGTCATGTACTCACCTATGGGGATATTGATATCAACTGGATAGGGTGTGGGTAGGACAGGCAAAGACAGCAAAGCCAAGGTCAGCAGGCACTGTCTACGCAATGCAAAAAACATGCTCACTGTGCATCTGTCCTAACATCTGTGTACATCAACTTGCTATGAACGTCTACTCACCTGAGAGGATGACTTATGTATGCTGTGCATATTACTTGGTGTAACATGACTGCAAATCCTAGGAGGAACAGACCCTCTAACTCCAAGAACCAGGACACAGTCAACAATGATGTTGTGATGCTGTCTGTTAATTCACAAATGCATGTTACCTACCTGGGAGGGACCAACATACAGATCATGGTACACTCTGTGATCTGCCTAATCAACTAGATCTATCTTGAGCTGATAATCCAAGATGAAGATAATGTGGACAGGAAGGACAGTCCAACTTATGTGCCAAATGAATGTAGAACAACACTAAGGTCCCAAGTTGCATTATTAATGCTTGTGGCAGAACACATATTCACAGTGAACTGACCACATGATGATAACTAACATATACAACAACATTGATCCCGGTCTGCCCGCATAACAGTCTACTAGGTATTGAGATGACCTACGCAACACCATGCCCAGCCACTGTTTTGGTTGCACTGTTGGAAAGGTAGGAGTCTATGAACAGACCTCCAAATGCCAAGATACTCTAACATCCTGTAGCAAGGCAACTTGAAATGGAATTGGACTGTTCCCAAAATGTCTGGTCTAAACAGCTGATGACAGGTGTGCCTCTCACATAGGGGGAAAATGCAAAGCCAATTTGTAGATGGTCTTAATCAAATATCACTGTAAACTGTTGGAGGTACATGTCAGAATACATCCAGTAACATTCTGTCTCTCACTTCAACAGGTCTACCTGAACACTGGGTACACAGACACCTATCAAGAGACTGCTGCTCCCCCAATGGATAAAGCGGTCAGTGAGGATCCCACTCTTGGACGTGCTGGCCCATCTTGGGAACCTGGTCAGATGACTCCTGTCAGCCTTACCCTGACTACAGCAACTCTTCTTAGCCATGTTGCATGAGCATTTCAGGCAACCAGTCGCCACCAATCCTGGGACCACAGGATCTTGTGCCCCCCAGTCCAGATACCTGAGTTACATCTAGACACCTCTGACAATGATGGACCTGGAACCAGTGGTTGTCACGACTCACGTGCTGCTGGCGCCTGGAAACCGCTGATCTAGTGGCGTAGGTCTTGAGGGTTCGGCCTTGGCCCAGAAAAGGGCGACTCTTTCTAGTAGCCACGGTGCTGCAGGCAGTGGAAACGCCAAGAACAGACCGTGCCCTTTAGAATTAGTGCCAGAGGGAAAAAACCCCAATAAAGGGGAAAAAACCTCCAAAAAATGGATTCCTGAAACGAAAACAAAACCAGGAATCAAACAGGAACAAAATGCAGGTAAATGCAAAATGGAAAAGATTCAGAACCGAAGGCTAAGAATCAGGAGCGAAGACACAATCTGAGCAGAAAGTGATGCAGCGCAAGGAAAGGGAGAAAACAGAGCCCTTATATACCAAGAAACAGGAAGTGACCAACAGGAAGTAAAAAGACACCATTTTAGATAGGGAAAAAGTACATAGGATAGAATAGAACAGGAACCATAGAAAATAGGGACCAAGGAATGCTGGGAAGAAAAAGGTAACATGGGAAGGGGGAAAGACATAAAGAAAGGACAGAAAAATGCCTCGAAAAAGTAAAGAAGAAAAAGAAGAAGAAGAAAGAAAAAGAAACAGGTAAGGATGGGTCAGGGGAGAACAGGGACACAACAGAAAGCAGAGCGAGGCCCAAAATAATATCTGGGGCCTCGCGCTGTACAAAGAAGACTCGGGGCGCGCCGCGTCCTGAGAACGCGCTGCGCGGCGCGAGCCGAATGCTCGGCTCGCGCCGCACCACGCGGCGCAACAGTGGTAGGGTCCAAACTGCCAAGGGCTCAGGCACTTGGGGGTAGGGTGCGTGGGAAGGATGGTGTGGGCCAGCGGCATGAGGCTGCTGTGGATGGGTCTGGCCAGGACACCATCACCCACGTTTTGGGAGCCTACCAACAAACCAAATGCATGATGGGCCAGGTACTCACCGAACTCAGGGAGATCAAGCAGCTGCAGATGGATTACCACCATTAAATTTTGCAACAGTGGGAGGCCCACAATGCCACCTTGGCCTCCCTAACAGGGGTGCTGAGGAACATGAACACCACCCTGAGCAGGAATGGAATCGAGAACACCAGACCCCTTACATGGGCCTAATAACATCTGCCCCTTTGACCTCTGTGGCAGCCAGTGGAAGGGAGGCCCTGCCAGTGGAAGGACCTGCCTCAGACAACCCGGCCTCTGTAGCTGAAGAACCCACCCTGCAAGCGGAGAAATCCACCCAAACAACCAGGAGATACAGATGCCAAGACCTCAACCACTTCCAAGAAGTAACCCCATACTGATGGAGCCCCTTTGTGTGCACAGAATCATTCTGTTGACTGTTCTTCACACACTATCCATTTTCCAGGATAGTAGGACACTGGACTGTGGGCTTCAAATGTTGTGGCAGCTACTCTAATAATCACAACCACTATGACTGATTTCTTCACTATTTGATTTTTTTAAAATCAAATTCCATCCTTTATGTTCAGAGCACTTGTGAATAAACACAATTAGCACACAATAAATGCCTAATAGCGATTTGTCATCATTGTGAAATGTACAATGTGAAATTCAAGTGATGGAAATGAGGTACTCTTAAGATGGTAACGCAAGGAAGGATATGTCACAGGCTGTGTCAGGCTGAGGATTAATAGCAACACAACAACGAAAGTGGTCACTCTCACCAACATTTTTATTTACACTGTACAGCCCGTAGGCTGCTAATATGTATGTACTGTCATTGTCAAGAATGAGTAAACACTATTTCTGGCTACATATCTCAAAGAACCACCCCCTGTCCATGGAAGAAAGGGCTATGTCAGACCCTGTCCTGTAGAATAAGCAAACAGATTGATGGATGTTGTCACCAGCTTGACCTTTATCACATACCAAAACCTGGTCTATCCAACTTAACATACCCCTTGACACATACAGAGGACAGTACAACAGTCCCTAGTCAGAGGTCCATCCTTCTACAATGGTTAGGCATCTAATGGCATGTTACACAGTGTTGTGGCACAGGCACTATGGTCTGCAATGAAGAAACATATCAACATCTACTTACAGGGCATACAGGGTCATTATCAACACGATGTGAAGGGAGACTGGATGGATTGCAATGGATGACATGTTACAAGGCCACATGATCATACGCATGAAACCAATGGACCAACATACCAGGACAAACAGGTTGTTAGACCCGGCATCCTTGGGGTGTGGTCTCCCCTGTCTTTTTAGTCTCTGCTTCCCAGGTTTTGACTGTGTGCTGGACTCTGTTTTTGCTGTTTCTGAAACTCTGGGCACTTTACCACTGCTGACCAGAGGTAATGTGCAAGTGCCCCCTGTGTAAAATGCATGTGTGATTGGCTTGTCCATGATTGGCATCTTTGATTTAATAGTAAGTCCCTAGTAAAGTGCACTGGAGGTGCCCAGGGCCTGTAACTCAAATGCTACTAGTGAGCCTGTAGCACTGATTGTGCCACCCACCTGAGTAGCCTTGTAAACATGACACAGAACTGCCACTGCAGTGTCTGTGTGTGCAGTTTTACACTGCCAATTCGACCTGGCTAGTGAACCCACTTGCTAGGCCTAAACCTTTCTTTTTTATACATGTAAAGCACCCATAAGGTAGGCCCTAGGTAGCCCCATGGGCAGGGTGCAGTGTATGTTTAAGGTAGGTCATGTACAAGTGTGTTTTTGTATGTCCTAACAGTGAAATACTGCTAAAGTCAGCTTTCACTGTTGCAAGGCCTATCTCTCCCATAGGTTAACATGAGGTCTATCTTTTTTAAGTGCAGATTCCCTTTGGGAGCAAACAGAAAGGTGGAGTTTGGTGTCTCTGAACTCACAATTTAAAAATACATCTTTTAGTGAAGTTGGTTTTTAGATTGTTAGATTGAAAATGTCACTTTTAGAAAGTGGGCATTTTCTTGCTTAAACCATTCTGTGACTCTGCCTGTTTGTGGATGCCCTGCCTGGGTCAGACTGACAGTTGGGCTGTTGTGAATTCCCTCTAGACAGTGACACAAAGGGAGCTAAGGTGTAGCCTGCAAATCCTGATGGACCATCTGAGCTAGAGTGGAGGGAGGAATGGTAACTTACACCTGAATGAACTGTGCCTGTCCTCTCACAATGCAGTCTCCAACCCCCTGGTGTGTGTCTGAGGCGTGGCCTGGGCAAGGCAGGATCTTGTGAACAACAGAAACTTTCTTTTGAAGTTTGCCTACTTCAAAGGCAGAAAGGGGTACAAGTAGTGGACCCAAAACCCCTAACGTTTAGATTTCTTCAAGATTTCTTCAAGGATTTAAGAGGAACCTCTGTCAAGGAGAAAAGCTGAAGAGCTGAAGAGAAGTGCTGCCCTTGCCTGTGACTGTGATTTATTGAGCTATCCTGCAGTTGCTGCTTCTGCCTGTGAAAGGGGACAAAGAGTGGACTTTGTTGTGCATTCCTGCTTGAGAAGAATCTCCAAGAGCTTGAGTTGAGCTTGCCTCCTGTTTTGAAGTCTCAGGGCCTTCAAAGGCTTCCTCTGCTAACATTTGGACTCTCTGCTGAAACTACTGCCCTGCCAAGTGGTGTCCTATCCAGTCCCTGGGCCCTTGAAAGGTAAAGTTGGCAGACAAGAGCTAAAAATCCATGCACAGAAATCCACGCACAGAACGCCGTGTGGGTAAGTTTTTGATGCACCAACCACAATGCGGCTGATAAACGACATGCCACCAGCTCTGCCGCTAAAAACGATGCTCCACCTGCATCACGGCTGGGAGATTGACGCATCACAGCTGGAGAAACGATGTGCAACACCCACATGTGGCTGCTGATAACGACGCAAATACCACGGAGTGCAGTTTTCTAACACTCTGCGACCGGATTTTCCATGCATCGTCCCTGGGCGTCAAATTCAACCGGTCTCTGTGCGGATCCGAGTTGCCCCGTCCGGAAATCGATGCATTGCCGACCCAACCGGAAAAGAAACAATGCATGGCTTCCCTTGCGAGGAAGGAATCGACACATCACTGCCTTTTGAGACACATGCTCGCCTGTGCGGCTTTATTTTTTACGCTAACCAGGTACTTTGTGCAAAATCATTGTTTCCATTGTTCTCTATGGAGTAAGACTCTCATTCTTTTGAAAATTCATATCTTGACTTGTGTATGCTGGATTTTTGTCGTTTTGGTCTTCTTTGATTTAGATAAATATTGCCTATTTTTCAAAACTGGTGTGGTGTCGATTTTGTAGTGTGTCACTGTATTACTGTGTGTGTTGGTACAAATACTTTACACATTGCTTCTGGGTTAAGCCTTCCAGCTCTGGCCAAGCTATCAAGGGGGTGTGTGAGGATTAACCAGGCGTGTTTCTCCTTTGCCCTGACTAAAGTGAGGGTCCTTGTTTGGACAGGGGATAACCTGACTGCCAACCAAAGACCCCATTTCTAACACAGGTCTATTTTGCAGCTCAGATAACTGCCCTCCCACTGTCCAGGCAGCCTGGGCATCAAACTCACATAACCCAAATTTCTGACAATCAATACCTGGATCAATTCCATGTCCCCTTCACATGTCAGACCAGCTACAGCCACCTGTCAATTACACAACTCTGAAATGCCCGCATGAGGATGGCATGGTGAAGAGACCTGGAAGGAAAAAGTGACATACACAGAGCTTAGGTAGGCAAAGGCATACATGAGACACAAAAGTAATTTTAAACTTTTGTTGTTTCTCTGACAGTGCAATGTAACTGCCACAAACAAAGGAGATCCTAAGAGAGGTACATCTTCAAGTCTGATGTAGCCTGCAAACCTAGCCTGCATGATGCATAGCATGAGATGCCCTGTCTCATGGTGACAGAAATACCCTTCTCCACAAATTCTGACCCCTACAGTACCTCATGCAGTCACAGTAATCACAGAATATCACATACTTACACTCAAGTGAAGTACTGATTGTTGAGATCTGCCCAGAAGTCTCCACCTTTATCCTCATTACTGCCATCCTCACTTGGCATGTCAGGAGGCTCACCCAGTAACACTGCGAGCTCCCCATCATCAGGGATGTATGGGATGTTTCTTCTCAGGGCAAAGTTGTGGAGCATGCAGCTGGCCACAAGATTCTTACAAACCTTTGTGGGTGAATAGGGAAGGGCTCCACTTGATTTGTCTATGCTTCAGAATCTTGCCTTCAGGAGCCCAAAAACCCGTTCTATGACACGGCATGTGCCTCGTTGAAGTGGACTTCCAGTGGCACAGTTGGGTTCCCCACTTATGTCAACAGCCAGGGAAGGCTTCGGTAGGCAGAATCCCCTGTAAGGCAATGCGACATGCGTGCAGCCATCAGTCCAGAGCAACATCTCACTAGCAGCAGAAATAGCATACAAATACACATGACATATGTGACTTACCAACCAGCTGGCCCTCTCTGGGTACAGTTGTATCATCAGCTGGGGAATTATGCTGTTCCCCATGATGAAGACTGACACGGGTACCGGCACAGACGTGAGAAATGTAGAGGTCCGCCAAACACACTACATGGACCTTGATGGAATGGAAGTCCTTCCTGTTCTGATAGACCTATTAATTGCTATGAGATGGAACCACAGCTACATGGGTACCATCAATTGCTCCCACAACTTGTGGCATGTGTGCCAAACCATAGAACTCTGCTTCACCTGAGGAAAATCCTCACGCTGAGGAAAACAAATGTAGCTGTCCAGGTGTTTCAGCATTGATGAGAGGACATCCTTAAACACAAAACTGAACATAGGCTGGGACATCCCAGCAGATAGGGCCACTATGTGTTGGAAGGGCCCTGTGGCCAGAAAGTGCAACACTGACATCACTTGTACTATGGGTGGTATGCAATTTGGCTGATGTATGGCTGGCATTAGATCTGGCTCCAACTGACGACAAAGATCCATGATTGCCTATCCAGGTGGTAGAACTGCATGAGATGTCTATTCTTCATGGTCTGCAAGTCTGCTAGTGGACTGTACATAGGAGGCTGTATGATCCTTCTCTTCCCAGGGTAACTATGTGGGCCAAAAACAAAAAAAGGCAGTCACTTAATGTGTCCCTGGCAATTTACATAATACATGTGAGACATGAAATGTGTCATGTCATGTGAGCCACTGTAAACATGATACACAACACACACCAGGGATAACACTTTCAGATTTGTGAAACGTTAAAGCCTTGCGTATCTACGTATGTGTACAAAACCCCTATTTGGACAGCTACCTCACGTCCAAATTACTCTATAAACTGCCTGTTATTCATTGTTACAAATCCTGGATTACACGTGTGGGAGAGGGTGGTGGCTGTACCCCCAATAATGTTGTCACATCTGCAGGAACACATACCTACACTATAATGGAAACAATTGACCTACATGACATGACAAGTCCAGCACTCAAAATTTCCAAAGACATCATTTTTAGGGTGGAGCCTGCGTCGCATGCGCTTGCTGTTTCCCATCAGGTTTGTGGACTACATTTTATCTTTTGTTTGCAGCGCCTTGCCTGTACGTCGATGAGGCGCAAATACCTGCGAGGCCTCATACCTGACACAGGAATTCTAGCCACTTGCATGATACGCGCACATTATATAGAAGCCCTTCTGGCCGCCCCGTACCCTCCGAGCAACTTGCCCTACCTACTCCCTACTTAGCTTGGCAATAATTCAGCAAAACAAATGAGAGGTAATTTGAAACTTGTTTCATTCACATGATTTGGTGAACTCACAGTAGGCTCCAAATGTGGTGGTGTGTTAAAAAATCACGAGTCGCATTCTGTTGTCGTGGAAACAGGTCCTTATGTCCTGATGTTTGCATATATATATATATATTTCAGAATTGGGTGCTTTAAGTGTTTTCGCTGGTCCCGGCCTTGCTTTGTTGTTGTGAGTGCATTGACTAATTTGATGCAAACTAGGCACAGACGATCCCACTTGCAGAATGCCCTGCTCAATGGTGGCCCAACCCTGGAGTAATATGAACCCTCACACGATGCCTCTGACTCGTAGGGCTCTGGCCCGGATGCTACTCACAGCTGCCAAACCTGACAGATGACTAAAAGTAATGCGGTGATAATTTTCACACTTTTCTATGAGCTCCACACAGAAATGGAGCATAGAAGATATTGCTTCACTCTACCTTAATTAAAGTGCTTTGCGTGATGGTAAAAATGGAGTGAAGGCAATTTGCAGTATGGTCAATCAATACTCAGTGTGAAGTGGGAGAAGCTGATTTTCCGATTTCGTTATTACTTTAAACTGCTTTAATAGTTCAAAGCAGTGCTTAATGTGCAAAGAAGTGCCGGGATCCAGTGTATTTTTCAAGAGGCTACTGCTGCTTGTGCCAGCGACAGCCCCTAACATTGATGCTAAATTGTAGATTCAACACACCTACTAATTTTCTGCTTACTACAAATGCAACAATTTAGACTACTCCAGGACACAACACCCAAAGCTGTAAGAATTGCCTCTGACATGCTGATATTATTCAGTATTAATGCACATTTGTTAAACTGACAAAACTGACAAAAACTGACAGTGTGACTGTGTGGTAAACTGGTATAAGTACTGGTATTCGGCCCGGCAAATGCCAGCTTAAATTAAGCTCTTTTTTATTAGGGTCGAGTCTGCATCACATGCGCTTGCGCATGTGTTTCACTTGCGAGACGCTTTAGGAGTTAGAAAAGGGCTCGGAGCCCCGTCCATGTCACATCAGTGTCTTTCATTGGGTCATGGGCTTGCCTGTTAAAATCTGCTTGCTTTCATTAGTGGAAGGCACGCATACGTCATGCCTTTTCCGGTGGTTAGCCCTCCTCGAGTGCAGCGACCAAGTACTGAAAAAATGCAAGGCTCGCTGTTTATCTTTTGTTCGCAGTGCGATCTCGCTTGGCAGAGGTCGAGCGCTTTGCATAACATCGACCCTGTTACATAGTTAATTGCACTTTTGCCGGTTACATAGATAATTGCACTTTTGCCAATAGGTTTCACTACGAGTGAACCGTAACAGTGCAAACGTGCTGCTTTTTTCCATTCAATGTGGCAAGAAAAATCCAATAGGGAGTTTACAACTGCTAATAGCTGTAACTCGTAGAAATGTGAGACCCTATTGCTTTGCAAATGCTTGTTATACTTGTGACGCATCAAAATATATTGTCTAATTGCATTGCATACCTCTAAAATGGTGGCTGGCTGACCTACTCCACTGGACATTATGAACCGCCCGCGACCGCCGGTGGAATTCACCATGGCAGGAGGCGGATGCTACAGCGGAAGACATTACCATAGGATAACATTATTGCCTGCAGCGGTCTTGGGCCAATGGCAGCGTCCACCAGTGGTAATGGTCGCGTACTTGGCGTACGGGACTGCTATTTTCTACTGATTCTCTCACTTGATTCCTGACACTGCTGCCAGCAAGACCTCCACGACCTGAGCTGTTGTGAACCACCTCTGGGAGCAATCATGTGGTGTCTTACCGGTGATAGGGACCCTGCCTTCTCACCCGAAGAGCTGGAGAAGCTGGTGGAGGTGGCCCTACCCCTGTACGAACAGCTCTATGGTGCACCAGAGGACCAGGTGAGTGCACCATGTGCACACTTTTCTCTGTACCTTTACGTATCTTAGCTTTAGTCATCCTAGGCTTAAGACCAGTTTGTATGATTGTGTCTGCAAAGCCCCATAGGTGCCGTCGGGGTGCATTAATGGCTGAGTCAATGGGCATGAATCTATGTCAAGTGACAGGTTAGTAGTCCTGAGACAACGTGGAGAGTGTGCATTGAGTGTTCCCTGAACCAACTTGCATTTGATGCACACGGCTAGGTGAGGTGTTATGACAGCCATCCCCAGCGTAATCTTGCCTCAAGATGCCTGTAATGTGTAGTCACAAGTGGTTGCATAATAGCAGAAGGGTTGCATGCATGTTGTGTGTGTTGGTTGAATACCATTTGTGCTCTTTCTGTGTTTGCACAGTGATCTCTGGCTACATCTGACCTTGCTGGACTGTTGTTCTAAAGCAAGGTAATGCCCTCAGCTCTGCACATAGGCAGTCAATGTAAATTGGCTGTGGGCTACATGATGTACTGTGATGCATGTGATGTTTTTGGACATGGAGTATTGCGTAGGTATGTCTGCAGAGAAGGGTGCCTGTTGATTGTCACTCACTCCATAACTGGACATCTGGGCTGGTATTGATTCCCTTTTCCACTACAAGTGTGACACAGTGCCCACTCCCTATATCCCTGGGCAGCATGTGATGGTGCCAATTCATGCCTCACTGCCAATATGCAGCTTCTTGAGGCCATATCCACAGATTACTATGGGAATTGCATCAGGGGCAGGGTCATAGTCTGACACTGATGTGCTCATATCATCTCTGACAATGTGTGTCACATAGCCCTGACCGATTCCTTGATCCCACAGCCCTGTTGTCTCTTTCATCCAGCTTTGATGTGTCCCGTGCAGGTGCATATTATTTTGGACATTGCACATCTGCAGGCAGTGTGCTATTGAGTGATGTGCCATTATATTATACTTGTTTTTATAAACACACATGTGGATGTGTGTACCTAAATGTTGATGTAACACACAGACCACCACCACCAGAACTAGCAGGTGCCTGCAGCAGTATCTGCACATGTCCACACATGGACTGGCTTGTGCTCAACATGTGGTCCAAGCCCAATGGGTCTGTGTGTAGGCTTGCTGTGCCATGTCAGGACTGTTGCAGTACATGACATTTAGAGTTAGCGAGTGTTTTGGGGCTTTGTTTGCAGTGTGCTTTACCTGTCAACTGCCACTTTGTGAGATGTGGTCCATCGTGTTATTGGTCAATGTCATGTGATTAACTCATGTCCCATCAAAGTCACTGCTTTTCTACCTGGTCAGTGCAGGGCCTGATCTGGGGACTGTGTATTGTGCTCCTAATTGGGAGTGTTTGCAGTCATGTGCCTGACTCCAATGCATGCTATGTGCCACAGGTGGACAGGATGGCAGGACAGGATGTAATTAACTAGGTGCACTGACGTGTGTGACTCAGCCATTTTGTATGGGACTTGAGGACATAATATTCTGTCTTGTTATTTGCATCCATGCAGGTCAACACCCATCAGAAGGGCCATTGTCTCTGCTGGTCTGCTTGTGCTTTCAGATGACGCAGTGGTCTGCCATGCCTGTCTGCCTGGTGGTGGCGACGAACCAAAGGTGGTTTAGTTTCCCTCCTGCGTAATCAATATAAAAAAAATCACCACTAAACAGTGGCAGCAGGTAATTACAAAACAATGGGAAATGTTAGCCCAAGCATCACAGTCCGGCAGTAGCAAATTATTTTGGTCTACTGTATTCTAACGGAAGCATCATATTAGTCCCACTAGTTCTATTGCATGTCATATTGTTAGTAATATCTGGGAGGAGCATCTTCTGACACTTTTAATATTGATCCCTGCCTTGCATCACATTTTCAGACAACCTTCTTTGAAGTTGGGGATGCTATCAATCAAAGTGTGGGCGGTAAGGCACTGGGCCCAGATGGGGTTCCTATTAACTTGCTAAAAAGTAATGTTATTTTTTGGGCCCCTGGTATTACAAATGTTTTCAACAACTTTACTCATTTCATCCTTAACCAACACATGGGATACAGCTATTACAATGCCCATTTTTTAAAAAGGGGATCATTCACTCCCAGGGTGTTACCAAGCGATCTCAATAATTGATACTACTGTCAAAATACTAGGTAGAATTATTTATAACAGTATTATGGTTTGGGTATGAGATGATTCAGTGTAACATTGTTGCCAATATAGGTTCAGGCACAAAGTAGGAACGACTGAGAAGTGCTTCAACCAAAACCTGGTTCTTGAGAAGTACACAGTGGCTAAACAATCGCCTCTCTACTTACCATTTATGGAGCTTTTGACTGTGTGACCCGGGATAAATAATTCTGGCATCTGCTTATTGCGTGGAGCTTGGATACAGCGTTAGTTCATTTTTTTCCTTATTTACACAGGGACATGAGAGCCAGGGTTTGTATCAGCACACAAGGGGAGGTGTCAGGAGACAAAGACGTTCACTGTGTCGTGAGGCAGGGATGCATGTTTGCCCCATCGTTCTTTATATTAAAGATCTTCACCCTTCCCTAGCACGTGTTTCTGTACATGCACTTATTATTAAAGGCAAGCCGCTCCCCACACTCCTTTAGGAGGATGATGCAGTGCTCATGGCACATACTACCAGGGCACTGTGCCAGTTAGTGCATGCTTTTGATGATTTTATGGCCTCTCTAAGGGCCAGATGTATGAGGCCTGTTTGCATTTCTAAATAGTCTGAATCTGTATTTCGGGCCATTAAGAAATGCAAACTGGGCTTAAGGAATCGCAAATTACAATTTCTACCCTGTAGAAATCGTAATTTGTGATTCCCAGAATAGGAAATGTAAATGGGGATTTCCTATTTGCATTTCCTATTCTGATGTACCATGCATTTCCAAAATGTGATTTGGGCATTTTGGAGATGCAATTACCACTGACTTGAAGTCGGTGGTAACAAGGTGAAAGGTGCTTTTTTTAATTGCAATAGAGCCACACATGCCCCTTTGGCATATGTGTGCTCTACAGGTGCACCCCTAATTTTAGAGTGCACCAAGGGGAGGGACTTTTCCCATTGCCATCCCTGGTTTTGAATTTCCTAAATCGCTATTTCTTAATAAGAAATCACTATTTGGGAAATGCAAAACCGGCCCATTGACTCAAATGCAATAGGATTTCTTAATTCTGATTTGCTAGGAAATCGCTGTTAGGAAATCGGTATCTTTGTACATAGCATTTTGCATTTCTTAAATAACAATTTTTATGAAGTCGCTATTTAAGAAATACAAAATTGCATTTTCGTACATCTGGCCCTGTTAGAAATGGGGTCTTTGGTTGGCAGTCAGGTTACCCCCTGTCCAAGCAAGGACCCTCACTCTAGTCAGGGCAAAGGAGGAACACACCAGGTTAACCCCCACTCACCCCCTTGGCAGCTTGGCATGAACAGGCAGGCTTAACTCAGAAGCAATGTGTAAAGTATTTGTACCAACACACACAGTAATACAGTGAAAACACTACAAAATGGACACCACACCAGTTTAGAAAAATAGGCAATATTTATCTAAATCAAACAAGACCAAAATGACAGAAATCCAACATACACAACGCAAGAAATGAATTTTCAAAACAATAATAGTCTTACTCCATGGAAAACAATGGAAACGTTGATTTTACAAAAAGTACCTGGTTTGCGTGAAAAATAAAGCCTCACGGATGAGCGTGCAAAAGTCGGTGACGCGTTGATTCCTTCCTTGCAAGTGAGGCCGTGTGTCGTTTCTTCTCCGGTCGGGTCGGCAATGCAGTGTTTTCCCCCTCACAAGCGAGCAATGCTTCGATTTCCGGACAGGGCACCTCGGATCTGCGCAGGTTCACGATGACTTTGATCCCAGGGATGATGCGTGAGAAATCCAGTGGCACAGTGTTGGAAAACCGCCTTGTGTGAGGTTTGCATCATTATCAGCAGCTGCAAGCAGGTGTTGTGCGTCGTTTCTCCAGCCACGATGTGACAATTTCCCAGCCATGATGAAGGTGGAGCATTGATTTTAGCCGCAAACCCGGTAGCGCATTGTTTCTCAGCCGCGTTGCAGATGGTGCACCGACAATCTCCCCGCACGGCATTCTGTGCGTGGATTTCAGCTCTTGTTCTGCCAACTTCACCTTTCAAGGGCTCAGGGACTGGATAGGGCACCACTTGGCAGGGCAGGAGTCTCAGCAGAGAGTCCAGGTGCTGGCAGAGGAAGTCTTTGATGGCCCTGAGACTTCAAAACAGGAGGCAAGCTCAGTTCAAGCCCTTGGAGATTCTTCTTCAAACAGGGATGGGCAACAAAGTCCAGTCTTTGTCCCCGTTCACAGGCAGCAGTAGCAGCTGCAGGATAGCCCAATAAAGCATAGTCACAGGCAGGGGCAGCACTCCTCCTCAGCTCTTCAGGTCTTCTCTTTGGCAGAGGTTCCTCTTGGTTCCCGGAGTGATCTTGAAGAAATCTACAGTATGGGGTTTTGGGTCCACTACTTATACCCCTTTCTGCCTTTGAAGTAGGCAAACTTCAAAGGAAAGTCTCTGTTGTTTACAGGATCCTGCATTGCCCAGGCCACGCCCCAGACACACACCAGGGGGTTGGAGACTGCATACTGAGAGGGCAGACATAGCCCATTTAGGTGTAAGTGACCACTTCTCCCTCCACTCTAGCACAGATGGCTCATCAGGATGTGCAGGCTCCACCCCAGCACCCTTTGTGTCGCTGTCTAGAGGGGATTCACACACAGCCCAACTGTAAAACTGACCCAGACAGGGAATCCACAAACAGCCAGAGTCACAGAATGGTTAACACAAGAAAATGCCCAGTTTCTGAAAGTAGCATTTTCAAACTAACAATCTAAAAAACAACTTTACTAAAAGATATATTTTTAAATTATGAGTTCAGAAACATCAAACTCCAAATTTCTATCTGCTCCCAAAGGGAATATGCACTTTAAAGTTATTTAAAGGCAGCCCCCATGTTAACATATGAGAGAGATAGGCCTTGTAACAGTGAAAAACGAATTTAGCAGTATTTCACTGTTAAGACATATAAAACACATTAGTACATGTCCCACCTTTCACATACACTGCACCCTGCCCATGGGGCTTCCTAGGGCCTACCTTAGGGGTGCTTTACATGTATAAAAAGGGAAGGTTTAGGCCTAGCAAGTGGGTACACTTGCCGGGTCGCATTAGCAGTGCAAGACTGCACACACAGACACTGCAGTGGCAGGTCTAAGACATGTTTACAGGGCTACTCGTAGGTGACACAACCAGCATTTGATTTACAGGTCCTGGGCACCTATAGTGCACTTTTACTAGGGACTCACTAATAAATCAAGTATGCTAATCATGGAAAAGCCAATTACACATAGAATTTACACAGGAGCACTTGCACTTTAGCACTGGTCAGCAGTGGTAAGGTGCCTAGAGTGCCAAAAACAGCAAAAAGAGAGTCCAGCAAAGAGTCAAAACATGGGAAGCAGTAGCTAAAAAGACAGGGGAGACTTTGCCAAGGATGTCAGGTCTAACAGGCCCCATATCTCCAAACTAATTTTTCTAAATCCACATTATGTCTTGTGGCCCTAAGTGCTGACTCCTCTCAAGCATGTCATTTGATACTCACCGCTTGTACTGACCATTATTAATACCTTTCCATACTTAGGTATTATTGTTTCTGCTTATGGGTCATGATTTTCCAATATCATGCACTGTTCTGCCAAATTCTCTGTGGCCAATGTATCATTATGTAGCCTTTCCACAACCTGTCGGGGGACAGTTTTTTTGCCCTCTGCTACAAATATACAAGTCTTCCCATTGCTTCATATGGGGCCAAAGTGTGGGGTATCTCTGACTGGTCCGCTATCGAATGTGAGGTGAACAGATTTTGTAGAAAACCTTTATCTGTTCCAATATTGGCTTCGCATTTTATTTTTTATAAAGAACTTGGGCTCCCTTACATGGTTGATTTGATCAGGGCATGGCTAATTCTATTGTGGCTCTCAACCTGGAGAAATCCAGACGTCGCTCTATCAAGAGACGTTATAATGAACTGTCTTTCCATACATAGAGGGTTATTAATTTCGTGGATTGCATATGTGAAGGTTGAATATTTCAAAATTGGGATACATTCTATTTTTATGGATCCATCATCTTGTGTTGATGTAAATAAAAAGACAGTGGACAATGCTTTTTATAAATCTGAGGAATCCCGGCAGCTAAGGGATTTGGAGGGGAAGCCTAATGTGATTAGATATCTCAATTTGAGTCAATTCGATTGTGCCACTGATTATATTTGGTGTTACCACAGTCGTTGGGAACACTCTCTGCTTTTTTGCTTCAGATCAGACACTGAATTATTTTCTCCGGGTTTTGCACATAATTTGGAATTCAAGCCATGTCCTTATGATGTTGTATCTGGCCAATCCGTGATTCATTTTCTGTTTTTTTGCAAATTTTATGTAAAATTTACCAGACATATTTTTTTAATTCCATTTTTAAAAATGTATTGTTGTAACATTGGACGAAGCAGACCTGCTTTTATATGTCTGTTAATATTAACTAATGAGGAGAGGAAGCTGTGTTGCACGTTGGGTCTTTTTAAACAATTGCTGCATGAGCACGTAGGTCTATGCTGTCCTAAATTTATTGCTGCTGTTTTAACATATTTTTAGGTCTATGTTTAATTTGTGCATGTTATGAATTGTATTTCTTTGTATTATATGATGCCTTTATGGATGCTACAATGCCTCCGAATAACGTTTTTTAATTTAATTTAATTGAACTGACTTTCAAAGGCATGGATCTATGCCATAGCCGCCATACCAATGTAAATTGCATTGCTCAGTATGTGAAGTGGTACTTAGTAGTACTATTACACACACTTGCTAATGCCTTTCTGATTTGTGTGTTATTGACTTACAGTACTGTCACCCCTCACAACGATAATATATCAAAAGGCTTTGATTATGGCTAAGAGGATTCTGGAATGTGTATGTAGAATAGGTTGTCTGAGTACTTTAGCCCAAAGCCATTTCATATTAGTCCTATGATTACTTATCTTCTTCGCAAAGATCATCAATTTAAGGAGAGATAAGTTAGTGGCATTGCCATGGGCCACAGGTACTCCATTTAGAGGTTTAAGTAGTTTTCCTGTGCAAAAGTCTTACACTTTTGCAAAATTACACTAACGTAGTGAGGGGTACAACTTTCAAAATATTACTAATAAAAATAGAAGATAAATATATTGGAATGAAGGTTTTGTAGGAATATTAATTGCAGCAAACAAGAAATTAAGACAATTACCTCACAAATATTACAATCATTTTTTCCCAGCAAAAGGTTCCCAAAGGTTACAATGCATTGCAATTTTTACAAAGTGGGAAGTCTGTAAATGTCACAAAACTTAATAGGCAACATTTTAATTTTGCTCACTTGTATTCCGCACCAGTTACTGTGTGAACCATGCATCAGTCTGTGTCTTGTGTCATCTGTGTAAGATGCCGGCTGCAGATTCCAAAAGCCCAGTTCTAGTTAAGGCTTAGTGCTCAATAGGTTATAATTGTGACAATTGTTTTATGATGACAACTCCAATTCTAGAATTAATCAGCAGCAAAGGTAAGACTTCTAGAGTAGATGACTGCTGAGCCAGAACCTCAAGCATGACAGTCTTGAGACAGGAAACAAAAGGTTTCTTCACCTGTCCAGAAAATGTAAAGCACCAACAACCAAATAAAGTAACCAAGGAGTCAGTTGCAACTTCAGCACGTTAATGGAAAACTCCAACAAAGTGAACAGATCGGCTATCATCTGGAGGTGGTTCATGACTGATTGAGGCACGTCCCTCTTCAGTATCCAGTCATCGAGATATGGGAAGACTGGTATTCCCAACCTCAGCAGATTGGCTGCGACCACAAATGCCACCTTTGTGAACATGCGAGGTACCCTGATAAGGTGAGCATGGAAAACTGAAAATGCTCCTGACCCACCTGAACATGCAAGTAACATCAGTGGGCTGTAGGATAAAAATATGGAACCATGTGGTCTGAAAGTCCAGCTCTAGTATCCACTCTCTTGAATCAAGGGCAGAAAGGACTTAGACAAGGGTGAGCATCTTGGACTTGCCTTCCCTTTGGAAGAAGTTCAGAGGGTGACTATCTGGGATGGGAGGAAGATATCCGTCCTGTTTTGGTATCAGAAAATAACAGGATAAACAACCAGTCCTGATTTCTGAAACCCACACTCTCTCTATTGCTCCCTTGGCTAAAAGGAGCTAAAACTTCTCCTTGGAGTTTAGAAAAGTTATCCTCTGGGGCATTGTGTTTTGTGTGTGGAATGTCTTAAGAATAGGAGAGGAAAGGTAAAGAGTAACTTTGTTCCATGATCTGGAGCACCCATTGATCCGAGGTTATTCTCCTCCATCCGGGGAGGTAAAAGGTGATGGACTTCCAACTAGTAGATCATTTGTTGGCAGGGTTAAAGTAAAGGGGTTTTGTTTTGGCTGCAAGAAGGGGGCTGGGGTTTGGGTCAGATGCTGCTCCTGGGAATCTGAATGGTGTTGACCAGCTTCCCAACCTCATCCCTTAAGGAATTGAGAGGTCTGTTGTTGCTGCAAGGAAAGTAATTGTCTTTGCAAAACCCCCTCCAAACCCTCAAAAAAAGGATGTGTTGTTTGAGAACTGCCATGTTGGTGGAGCTAAGCCTGACTGGAGTAGGTATAGTAAAATGTAGTTTATAATTTGAAGTGATTTAGAATTTCCTACTAATTTTTAATAGTAATTTATAATGCTGTGGTGGGCTGTTGGGTCTGTAGGAGGATAGGGTTGAACGTTAATTAGGTAATTAATAATTAAGAATTTTTAATACATTTAATTTAATTTATATGATTGATATTTATTATGTAATTTATGTAATACTGACTTATTTTCTTTATATATTATTTGTGAACCTACTCACATCACAGGACACATGCTGGACCCCATCTTTACTTCCAACTGCCATGCCACTAACAGCCACGAACTCACATGGGCTGACCACTGCGTCAACCACTTCAACATCTTCAGCCACTGCACTGACACTCCCAAGACATCCAGTGCCCCCTACCGGGTGCGGAGCAATGTTGAAGAGAGCAACTGGACTGATGCCTTCAACACCTCCAGCCCCGCCACTGACCTCGAACAGAGAGTAAAGAACTTTGACGCCTGGATCACCAACTGCACTAACAGCATTTTCCCTGTCAAAAGCTGCATCCAGAGAACACCCTCCACAAATGCCAACTGGTACACCCCTGAACTCAGAACAGCTAACTGAGACAGAAAACAGCTGGAGAGACAGTGGCATGTCAGCAAAGACACCTCAGACAGGGCAGCTTACAATCACCTGCTGAGAGCAACAAAGAAGGCAGCTCCAGCCACGCTTAGCAAACTCAACAGTAACAAAACCAAGCAACTCTTTAACATCGTTAAAGAATTCTCCAACCTGGCTAGTGAAAACAGCATCACACCCTCACAGGAGCTGTGCGATATACTTGCCGATTTCTTTCACAACAAGATTGCAGTCCTAACTGGAAGTGGCCTCACTTTCCTTGAAACTTTCAAGGGTTAAATCCGCTTTTGCCCAAAACATCAAAAGGCATGTCCTTAGACGACTGTTGGACATCAAATGAGAACTCTGTGGACCGAATCCATGCATGGCTCTTAAGCATCACACTGGTTCCAGCTGTTATTCTTAGAGACTCAGGTGCCACTTTGGCGGTAATACCCGAAGATCGCTGTCTAAGCCGCCGTATTACGAGTGACCAAAGGAACACCACCAAAAACAGCCAAAACTCCGAAATCGTCAGCCTGACTGATGGCGAGAGATAGGCTTTTCCACTGCCAGCACCGCCACGCCGACAACATCCCGCCCTCTAAATTACGACTCACAAATCAGCACCAAGGTCTTTGCACAGCGGTAATCCATTGCCGGTCTGACCGCACTGGCAGTACTGGCGGTGTCTTGGCTGTGTTGCAGTTGGATCACTGCTGTGCTTGTAATATGGCGGTCTTCACCACCAGCCTGGCAGCGGTGCGATCACCACCGCCGGCATGGCGATCCGGTGACTGCCAAACTCGTAATGAGGGCCTCAGTAGTGTCCAAATGAGACTTTATTGAAAATGATGCAAAAATTATGAAATGATTCATCAAAATGAAACATTGTAGAATTTGGCAGACTTCATCAGAGACCACTGGTCTGTCACTTTGCCCTATTAGGCATGTGAGCATTTCCCCAGAAGGCATGATGTATTAATCTGAAGGCAAGGCTAGTTGAAGAAAAATCTTTTTTTCAAAAAACTTAATTATCTTTGTTTCCCTATCTGGGGGAGTAGTTAGGAAAGCATTCAGGTTTGCACAGCTCGTAGATGCTTGTACTACAAGACTCTCCAAAGTACGGCATTGTAACAAAAAAATCGGGATCCCCAGGAGCTGATCTTGCCCCTTACCTATTAACTGTAGAGCAATGTCCTGATTTGACCCAAAAGTAGATCTATAAGAGCCTCATTGAAGAGCAGTAAAGGTTTTATGGTAATTGCCCTGAGTTCAATCCCTCGATCAGGACATTTGTTTTGACCTTCTGTCTAGGTAGGGTAAGGGCAAGGGTCTCAACTGCCCTTCTCATAGCCATAGCAAATAATTAATTCTACTATGTAGCCACTGCAGGATTTGAAGAAGACAGTCCAATGTCTGGGGAGGTATCAGGGCCACTCACATTTTGTAAATCCTCAAAAACATCACCTTGTTCACAAGGATGGTACATTTAATTAAAAAAACTCTTCCTGACAATAATTGAGTTTAGATTGGGCATAAAGGCTAGATCTAGGTTGGATGTGTGTCTCAGAGTCTGAGATTACAACTGAATCCTTGAACGGGGTCAGTGATGCCAGTCTCGGTACCTACATTGAAAGCAACAGCATTCGTTGTGTCAACAATTGTAATGCCTTACATGGTGCTGTTAGTGGAGCCATAGATGTCAAAACTGGCCTAAAAATTAGGTTAAAGGGCATAGCTGGAATTGAGGATGAATCTGCAGACAGTAAACCAGCTGGAGGTACTCTCAGATCCATGGGGTCCAAAGGTGCTACAGTGGGATTCAGTGTGGCACCAACAATTTTTTCCATAGCTAATTTAGGCTTTTGGAGCTGTTCCTGCATTGCTATGCAAGCGAAAGGAATTCCTAATGTAATCAGCATCAAAGCTGTCTCCACTGGGGGAGAACTCCTCTATGGTCTTGAAGTGCTAGGTGCGTCATGTGACTCCAAATGTGTGAGTGGTGAGACTAAGGTGACCCATGTTTGAATTTGTTATGTTTTTTATTACTCTCCTTTGACTTATCAGACTTCAACGAAGACCAGCAATGAGAGCGATCTTGAGACTTTGGATTTTGACCGGGAACAGGTTTTCTATTTCCTCAGCTTGGCAACAGCAAACTTCCTCTTGCAGTCATGGATGGCCTTTTTGGTTATCTTGGCACACAAAGAACACAACTTTGAATCGTGTCTGGAACCCAGACACCAAATACAGATGTCATGAAGATCTGTAACTAACATCTGCCGGGTAGAGTCCTTAAAGGGTAGAAAACATTTAACTCTCCAGAGCCATCCGTCTACCTCAACGAGTTCAGGACATTTGTGCTATGATCCAGATGTATAAACGTGTGGCCTGTGTCTCAGTGAGGTTGGCTCTGAGGCGTTTGGCCTTTTTCTCTCTTTTATTCTATTTATGGACCATGTCAGGTAGCACATGCAGGCTTCACTGTGGAAGCTGAAGGCCTTGTAGGCTGAGCACCAAGGAAATCTGTCAGATTCCATCCATGTGTGGGAGGGACTTGCAGTAATGCCTGCGCAACTGCAATTAGACCAACAGCAGACCACTCTCCTTGTCCCTCCCAGAAATTATGGATGTATTGTTACTGGGTTAGAGAAGTTACCTTTAAAAGGTGGAGATCAGAAGACTCTGGTATCCAATAAAGACTTGCCTCCACATCAGCTTATTGGAGTTATGAGTGATTAACTTGGGACTGAAAGCATTCCTTTCAACAATCAAGAGAGACCAGGTACAGTTTCTCACAGACAACACAATACTGCAACAAACAGGACGGCAGGATCTTCAAATGCCAAGCGCAGACAATCTCAGCCAAGAGTGCCTAATGGATAATGAATGATGGTTACACTTGAAGGTGGTACATGGCATCTTCCAGCAATTGGGAGATACCTGGTTTGATCTATTTGCCGCAACAGAGAATGTGCAGTGTCAGAACTTTTGTACACTGCAACGCCCAAGATAGGCTTCCTTAGGAGACAGCTTTTCCTACATTGGGGTTCGGGACTCTTGTACACATTTCTACCTTGCCTTCTTAGAGTGTTGAAGAAATTTAGAGACCAGGCCCAAGTCATCATAGTGGTGCCAGACTGGGCAAGTAGAGTGTGGTGCCCAGACGTTATAGCCATGAGCATGTCCCCAATCTGGCTGACCTTTCGGGACGAGCTCCTGTTGCAGCAGCAGGGCCGGGTCTTGCACCAGAGCCTGCACAAGCTACTCTTCCATGCACGGGGAGGATCACTGACACAATATCGTGATAAATAATATCTTTAACCAAAATATAATGTGAAAAATATTATGTACCACAATATTGTGCTCCTTCTATATGTTAAGTACAACATATCTGAAAAAAATATAGTTGACACTAATATCGCCCAAAAGTAGACAAAAATATAGATTTTTGAAATATAGAGTTTTAAGTAGTAAATGTTAAATATTTTAATAAATGCATTTAATAAAAGGTAAATTAAATTTATTTCACTAATATTTAATGCTTTGTATAAAAAATACTTAAGTATATAAACTAACACTTATATATTTGTGTTTGTATTTTTATAAATATATATAAAACATAACATAATTCATACAACTCTTTATTTTATGTTTATATTATTTTTTATATTTTTAAATATTTTGCTATGAATACAGATAGATAGATAAATAGCTAGATAAATATAAATTTTTATTTTATTTTACAGTATAGTTAATTATTTTTATTTTAAATGTATTAATACGAAAATGTGTATGTATCCATATTGATAGGAATACATGTAAAATATAAATAAAATGTAAATAAATATTTGTGTTAATTATACACAATTAAACCATAAACCCATTAAACCATAAAAATAAATTGATTAAGAAACAATATATCAATTAATGTAGACAATACATAAAGTATTAAAGATTAAAGTATCCAAAATCACTTTTACAAAAAAACTTAAAACATTGAAATACATTAAAAAACATGAAATATAAAAAGCAATTAATGATGTAAAATCTATTTCACAGTATTATGAATGGTATGGACAGTTTATGCACTGTAGGAAAAGTGTTGGTCTTCAGATGGGTTAAATTGACTATGCCTACGCAAGTCACCGCAATCATAGGGAAAGTGCTGGACTTCGGAAGGGAGAAATTTACTATTCCCACTCCAGCCTAAGCAACAGTAGGGAAAGCGTATTCTGACTCCAAACAATACAACAGCAGCGAAATTTGGATTTTAAAAAAGTAGTTTGCTATACCCATCTCCAAACTGTGAAACAATAGGGAAAGTGTTAGACTTCAGAGGGGTAAAATGTACTATTCCCACTGCAATCTGTTCAATAGTAGGGAAAGTGTTCAACTTCAGAGGGGTGAAGTATACTATTCCTACTTTAACCAATACAACAGTGGCGAAACCGTTGAACTTCATAGGTGTTACATTTACTACTCTCATTATAAACAAGGCAAAAGTAGGGAATGCATTGGATTTCAGAGAGGAAAAATGTACTATCCCCCCCTCAAAACAGCACAACATTTGGGAAAGTGCTGGATTATTGAGGGTTAAAATTTACTGTTCCCACTCCAGCCTGTGCAACTGTAGGAAAAGTGGTGGATTTCAGAGTGGTGAAATTTACTTTTCCCACTCCAGTCAGCGCAACAGTAGGGAAGGTGTTGGGCTTTTGAGAGATAACGTTTACTATTCCTACTCCTGTCTCTGGAACAGTAGAGAAAGCATTGGGTTTCGGGAGGGTGACATTTATTAACTATTCCCACTCCAAACAGTGCAACAGTAAGGAAAGAGTTGGTCTTTGGAGGGGTAAAATGTGCTATTCCCACTCCAAACAGCACAGCAGTAGGGAAAGTAGTTAAACTGCGAAGGGGTTAATTTTACTATTCCTACTGCAGTCTAAGCAAGAGTAGGGAAAACACTTCACTTCTAACACATTATACATATGAGTACCCGCCATGAACGTAGAAAAAATATTAAACTGGTAGTCAAAATATGATTACCAAACAAAATATATATATATATACATATATATATATATATATATATATATATATATATATATATATATATATATTGATAAATAATTGCTATTCAATTATTAGTTAATCAACTTCCTACCCTCTACCCCTACATGCCTAGCAGCCTACACCTTAAATATAACTAAAGAACTATTCCATAACCTACATATTTAACATAAAATAAATAACGTATTAACAATTCTTTGTTAATTAATTGTTAATTAATTAACATTCCAATCTAAACACCTACAAAACTAGCATTCAACAACTAAAATAAAATTCATTTAAATAATTAGTCCACAATTTACATATTTACAATTTAATTAATAAATTTACAAATAATAACTAAGAGTTAATTACTTAATTTCTCACCCGATATCGCTACAAATTTAGCATACAACTGAAATATAAGTAAAATAAATCACTATTCCATATTTCCCATAGTTAAAAATCAATTAAATAAATAAATAAAAAATAATAACAAAATGTTAATTAATTATTACTTAATTAACTTCTCACCTTACACCCCTACAAACATAGCAACCCGTAACTAAAATGTAAGGAACATAAATACGTGTTACATACATTTCCTAATTAAAAATCATTTAGATTAATTAATTAACAGTGAATTATTAATTAATATTACTAAATTAAACTCTATACCCTTACAAACCTAACAGCATGCAATCAATAAATCAATCAAACAGCATTTTTAAGGCACAATGAATCACTCTCAAGAGTATTCAGCAGCTTGCAGATCTCAGAGGCTCATTTAAATAGCCAGGTCTTAAGAGCTCTAAGGAATTCCGAATGAGAGGTGATGGTCCGGAGATGCGTGGGGAGGCTGGTGCAGGTTTTTACTGTTAAGTGCGAGAAGGCACGTCCTCCACTTCTGCTTTGGTGGATGCATGGAGTGTGGGCAAGCGAAAGGGAGGTGGAACGTATTCTTCTTGATGGTTGGTGATAATTTAGGTGGTAGTTAATGTAGGCAGGTCTTTGGTTGTGTAGAGCTTTGTGTGCATGGGTCAGCAGGTTCAATATGCACCTCTTCTGCACAGGGAGTCAGTGGAGTTGGCTGAGGTGTGGTGTGATGTGGGTTTATGGAGAAGGTCAACAGTGAGTCTGGCTGTGGTGTTCTGTATGGTCTGACGTCTTTGTAGGAGTTGCAAAGCGATTCCAAGGTAGGGGGTGTTACCCTAGTCTAGTTGACTGGTGATGAGGGCCTGTGTCACAGTGCATTTCATGTGCGGGGGTAGCCACTTGAAGATCCGCTGTAGCATTCACACAGTGAAGAAGCAGGAAGAGGAGACAGTGATAATCTGTGATAAGCCTGTTATTGATGGTTCTGAGGTATCTGGCATGTTCATAGGAAGGACCTGCAGATCCTAGTTCTGAAGGCCACCAGGAGTCTATCCATGTGTTGCTGCTCTTGCTGAATATCAGAACTTTAGTCTTGTCTGTGTTTAGATGCAGGCAGTTTTCTTTCATCCTGTTGGTGACACTTGTGATGCATTTGTGGAAGTTGTTTTTTGTGGTAGTGGGGTCGTTGGTGAGCAAAGGATGAGTTGGGTATGTCTCCGTAGGTGATTATGTTGAAACTGTGGGATCTGACAATGCTGGCTAGAGGGGTCATATATGTGTTAACAAGTGTGTGGCTGAGGCATGCCCTTTGGGGACCCTGTGGGTGATGTCTTTTGGTTCAGAGGTGAAAGAAGGAAGGTGAATCCTCTGGGTTCTCCCTGTGAGGAAGCAGGTGATCTATGTGAGTGCGTTCCCTTGGATGCTGATGTGGTGGAGTCTTTTGATCAGCATGTGGTGGGATACGATATTGAAGGCTGCAGAGGGGTCGTGGAGGATCAGGGGCACTGTTTCTCCTCAGTCAAGAATACGGATGCCATCTGTGGCTGCAATCAGGGTGGTTTTGTTGCTGTGATTAATACGGAAGCCAGATTCAGTGGCGTCAAGTAGCTGGTTCTGCTCTAGGTAGATCATGAGTTGCTTCTTGATGATTATTTCCAGTACCTTAGCTGGGAAAGGGGGCAGAGAGCTTGGCTGTTAGTTTTTTTGTATGCTGGGGACTGCAGTGGGATTTTTGAGTAGTGGTTTGACTTGGGTATGCTTCCAAGCCTCTGGGAAGGTTATGGTGATGATGGAGGTGTTAAGAAGAGTGGTGAGTTCCTGGCTGATCCTTTGGTATCCTAGATTGAAGATGTTGTGCTGGCAAAGATCTATGGGGGCTCCTGAGTGGATGGATTTCATGGAGGACGTGTTGTCCTCGTGGACTGCTCTCAGCAAGCAGTGGTAGAGGTTGAGGGATCGTCTTGAAAGCTGCCCTGTTGAAGGTGTCTTTGCTGGCACACCACTTCCTCTCCAGCCATTTGCTGTCTTGTTTAACTGTTCTGAGTTCAGGGGTGTACAAGCTGGCCTTTCTGCAGGGATTTCTCTGGATGCTGCTTTTGATAGGGACGATGCTGGCAGCACAGTTGGTGATCCAGGCGTTTAAGTTTCTTACTCATTGTTCGAGGTCGGTGGCGGGGCTGGAGGTGTTGAGGGCATCAGTCCAGTTGGTCTCTGATACTTTGCTCCACACCCTTTAGTAGGCAGTGGATGTCTTGGGGCTTTCAGTGCAGAGGCAGGAGATGTTGAAGTGGATGTTGGAGTGATCAGCAACAAAAAGCAAATAACCCACCTTCACTAATGCTTCCAATCAATCAGAATCCCTGAATTTGATAATAACAACCCGTCAAGCCAAGGCCATTAACATACATTCATATAAGGGTACTGTATATCATTTTATTTTACAATTATAATTACATTCATTTGATACTGCATACATATATGTAGCACAAATAGTCCTATGCAACCTGGGAAAGCCCAAAAAGATTTTTTTTTAAAACTATAAATCACACAACCTCAGTCATACTCATTAAAAACAGCAAGAACAACACAGATGGAACATTTTCTGAAATATTCAGACTCCCTCCCAAAAACCCCCGTGTGGATTCAACAATGTCACTTAATTAGAAGTCCCCAACATCTGGTAAGTACATAATTATGGGAGTTCATATAGTCATGATTCAATACCTTCACAACATGGTCATTAATTCTTCACTTATAAGGGCAAATGTCCAAGAGTCATGAATTAAAAATTCTTATGTGGAGGGTTGAAGTCCAGTCGAAAATCTTTTTCCATAGCAATAATGCCTGATGGAGTGATCAGTTCATGTGAGTTTGGTGACATGTATGTATGTGACGCAGCTGCTGGAGGTGAAGATGGGGTCTAGCGTATGTCCTGTGGTGTGTGTAGGATCACAAATAACATATAATGAAAATAAATTAGTATTACATAAATTACATAATAAATGTCAATCATCTAAAAATATATTTTTAATCACTATATTAGTGAAGGCGATATTAAAAACATTGATATTATTTACAATACAACACTCCATCAGGCCTGACTAGGCTTTAGATGACCGAATACCTGAGGAGGAAACAGGAAAAGTTAAATAGGACTTTCAGATTTAAGTACTTTCTTTAGCATGAGAATCAGGAAACACTCTGAGCAATTTCTAAACAACCATATGAATCTCCTTCTAGGAATACATATCAGGAACACACAGAATTACCTCTAGAACTCTGGTATTGTGTTGTGTTCATCTCAGAAAAAACATTGGGAAGTAAATTGCGCACACTGCAGATTTTTATATGAGTATTAAACACCATAAAGGTTTGTGCACCATGAAATCACACAACGTAGATTCAAGGAATAAATCACGCGACGTGTCAACTTGAAATGCTACCAAGAAAATGTCTTCGAATGGTAGCGCACAGTAACTTACATTATTTATACACGAGGAAAGAATTGCGCGTCTTGCCGATTCAAATGCCACCATACAAAAGCCAAGAAATGGTAGCGCACAATGAATAACATGAAAAAACACTCAAGGAAAGAATCGCGCGTGTTGCCGATTCGAATGCCACCATGTAAATGCCAGAAAATGGTAGCGCACAATGAACAGCATGAATTACACATGAAAAGTGAATCGCGCGTTTCGCCGATTCGAATGCCACCATGTAAATGTCAAGAAAAGGTAGCGCGCAATGAACCACAAAGTTAAATGCTCATGAAACGAGTTGCACGTCTTGCCAACTCGTAAAACATCATGTAAATGTCAAGAAATATCAGCGCGCAATGAACAATAATGTAATAACGAAGTCAAATCTTTATGGAATAAATTGCGCGTCCTCCCTATTTGCAAACCACCATACAAATGTCAAAAAATGGCAGCGCACAAGTAATCTGTTATTCATTTAAGAATTAAAATCAAGAATATGAAGATTCTCAATTACGGTGTTGGGAAATGCCCAAACACCGTCTTACCGCCTGGAAACAGTGATCACCAATGAGAGATGAGTGCAGAAGACTGGAAAATCCAAATAGGCCGCCGGGACAGGAGCTCAGGAAGAAGCTGCTGCTCTGCACCGGGAACTCTGAATAGTGAGCACTGGAAGTTGGGCTGACTCTCTTTTATAGAGTCTTGGCCCAGCCTAGAACCACGCCCAGGCATGTTGCAGGGAAAGTCTCCAGAAGGCCCTGGAAAGGGACCACACCCTAACACACTCTGAATGTCTGCAGCAACACATTGTAAATGTGCAGTGTTTATAAGCACCTTAAAAATGAATCTTTTGGATGGAATTCTGCAATGCAAAAGGTTAAACAATAACATATCATCACAATGCATAAATTACTTTATCTTGCGAGTGTTGGGTTTTTGCATTCTAGCATTCTAGATGCCCGTAGAGCGCGCACTGTCCTGGTGTTGACAGTACTCCCCTCTCCCAGGCGCGCTCTAGGGCCTGGTTTATCTGGATTGAGACGATGAAAGCTTCTCACAAGTACTGGAGCATGAACATCAGATGCGGAAACGCATGAATTACTTTCAGGGCCATAACCTTTCCATGAGATTAAGTACCATAGGTTACGCCCTCTCAGTTTAGAGTCCAACACTTTCTTGACTTCATATTCTTCTTCCCCCTGTACTAGAACAGGAGCTGGATGAGGGCGGACCTTTTGGACTGCCTTTTTTAAGGGGGAAGTATGGAACACTGGATGAATCCGTAATGATTTTGGCAATTGTGGTTTATAGGTCACAGGATTGATTTGTTGAAGAACAGTGTAAGGACCTATAAATTTGGGGTTGAACATGTGTTTCGTCTTGAAGTCTATATGTTTTGTGGAAAGCCACACTTTGTCACCAGGTTGATACTGCGATCCCTCACAATTTTTTCTTGTCATAATGCTTTTTGTATTTTTGTTTGGCTTTTTCTAAATGTTGTTGAATCGATTTCTGAGTTTGATGCAAATGTTTAATGATTTCTGACACAGCTGGAGTGAGAGAGCTTTCTTGGGGAATTGTGATGGGCAAGGTGTCAGGATGATAGCCAAACAAACCAAAGAAGGGTGTAACACCAGTAGAAGTGTGGAAGGAGTTGTTGTAGGCTAACTCAGCTAACCAGAGCATTGATGTCCATGAATTAAGTGCTTTTTCAGCGTAAGCATGTAGGTATTGCTTCAAAGTCTGATTTAGTCTCTCCGTTTGACCATCTGTTTGAGGATGGTGGCTAGTAGATAGGGTAGATGTCACTTGGAGTGTTTTACACCATGTCTTCCAGAAGTTGGAGGCAAATTGCGATCCCCGATCGGAGAGGATCACTTTTGGCAGTCCATGATAACGAACCACTCTATTCAGTAAGATAGTTGCCAGTTCACTAGAGGTTGGTAATTTCTTACAGGCAATGAAATGTCCATATTTCGTGAGACTATCTACTACCACCAGAATTACTGAATGCTGTTGTACCACTGGCAGACTTGTAATAAAGTCTAAAGAGATGTGTTCCCACGGACGACTTGGGGTTGGGAGTGGGTGTAACAACCCTTTCGGTTTTGAATGACTTGTTTTAGTGCGAGCACAGACTTCGCAGTTGTTTACCATTGTTTTTACATCCTTTGTTAAGGTAGGCCACCAAAAATAGCGTTGGATTAATTCAAGAGTTTCAGGAGTACCAGGGTGACCTGCTGTAGGTATAACATGCAACCAATGAAACACTATCTTGCGAAGTTTGGTAGTGGGCACAAACAAACGAACATCGTAAAAGGGTAATCCTTGCTTGATTGATCTTTTCGGATCTGCTTGGGCCCACGCCTGCCATTTTTCAACAGTGAATGAATTGCGGATGTCTTCAAAGAAATCTTCTGTTTTTATGATACATAGGACCTTGTCAGGAGCAATGATAGCTCTGGAGGTTTGAACTGCAGGCAATGTGGTAGACTCTTGGCGGGACAAGGCGTCAGCTTTGCGATTATCTTTACCAGGCCGGAAGGTTACCACAAAATCAAACTCGGCAAAAAACAGCATCCAGCGTAATTGCTGAGGAGTCAAAAGTCTGGCAGAACTCATGAATTGAAGATTGCGGTGATCAGTATGTACTGTGACAGTATATTTAGCTGCCAAACAAATTATGTCTCCATTCTTTAAAGGCGTCACGAATCGCCATAAGCTCTTTTTCAGCAATGACATAGTTCTGTTCGGCTTCGTTCAACTTCCGAGACATGTAAGCTACAGGATGAAGCTGACCAGTGTCTTTGTTTCGTTGTGACAAGACTGCTTCTATCGCCACATCTGAAGCATCAGCTTCCACTATGAAAGGTCGATCCGCATCTGGATGAGTCAAGACTGGGGCAGTGGAGAAAGCTTCTTTCAATGTTGAAAAGGCTTGGTCTGCTTCTGGGGACCATACACATTTTTCTTTCTTTCTTAATAACTTAGTAATTGGAGCCACTGTCTGGGAGAAATGATTGATGAACCTCCGGTAAAAATTTGCAAAGCCCAGGAAACATTGTATATCACGAACAGACTTTGGGATGGGCCATTCAGATACGGCTTTTCCTTTCCTTTCTGCCATCAGCATACCTTGAGGGGTAAGAATAACCCCTAAAAACTCAACTGTGGTAACATGAAACTCACACTTGGTTAGCTTGCAATATAAATGGTGTTTACAAAGGGCTGCCAAAATTTTCTTGACATGTTGAACATGTTCATTCTCATTGTCTGAGTAGATCAAAATGTCATCAATGTAAACTATGGCAAAGATATCAAGGTACTCTCTAAGAACGTCATTTAAGAAAAATTGAAATGCTGCTGGAGCATTGCACAGACCAAAAGGCATGACGGTGTATTCAAAAAGGCCATATCTTGTTTTGAATGCCGTTTTCCATTCGTCACCCTCTCTCATTCTGACCAAATGGTAAGCACCTCGAAGATCAAGCTTCGTGTAGATTTTTGCTTTCTTTACTTGTTCCAGTAAGACCGGAATTAGAGGCAAAGGATATTTGTTCTTGATGGTGATTTTATTCAAGCCCCTATAGTCGATACAAGTTCAAAGCTCTCCGTTCGCTTTTGGCACAAAAAACAAATGAGAAGCTGTGGGAGACTTAGAGGGGCGGATGAAACCATTCTCTAAGAATTTATCCAAGTATTTTCGTAAATGTTGATTTTCATGTTCTGACAGGGCATACACACGACAGTTGGGAAGTATTCCCCCTGGGACTAGATCAATTTGACAGTCATAAGATCTATGAGGAGGTAAGTTCTCTGCTTCCTTCTCATCAAATACATCTTCATAAGACGAATACTGTTTGGGCAACTGAACTTCTTTCTCTGCGGCGGTAGCTATGTAAGAATGGCGAACTTCCGATTCTTGAGTCGTTTAGAGACAATGCTCTTTACATAGCACTGATGAGAACACGATCTTTCGTTCAGCCCAATTAATCTCTGGATTGTGATGAGTTAACCATGGCAAGCCAAGGATGATCCCATACTGGGGAGCATGGATCACGTCAAGGATGAGTTCCTCTTTATGTTTCTTTCTCTGATTTTTACCTTCACAAATTATTGTCAAGGGGACAGTCTGAAGAGTTATCGGACCTCCAGTCAAGAGTTTTCCATCAACTGCCTGGATGGTTTCTGGAGTCTTCTTTTCAATACATGAGATCCCCCATGCACGAACCAATTGGGCGTCAACAAAGTTTCCTGTAGCCCCAGAGTCGACTAGAGCCTTCTTGAAATAGGTCTTTTTCTTGACCTGAACTCTTATTCCCAATTTTAGATGTTTGGATTGTGAAGGATCCCCGGTGACACCCAAGAGCAACCCTTCTCTGCAACTTGGGTGCTTTAGATTTTCCGACTCGACTGATGCATTGGTTGCAACTTTCTGAACTGGGCCTTGCTTGCTCTTTATTTTGATTGGACAATCTTTGGCGAAATGACCTTTCCGCCCACAATAGAGACATTGCCCATTTTTTCTGCGTAGATCCTTTTCGTCTTTGGTCAAAGGTCTCGTGATGGTTCCAATTTCCATCGGTTCCGGCGTTCTTTCTCTCGGAGTTCTTGAGTCTTTGTTATCATGAGCATGCCAAGAATGTTTTTCAGTCTTTTTACGCGTTCCTTGTCGTTCATTTAAACGATGATCAAGCCTCAAGACAAGGTTTATTAAATCTTGACAGTTTGCAGGTTGTGGGTCGATTTGTGCTAAGATGTCTTTTAGCTCCTCTTTGAGTCCCCTGTAAAACAAGGCCGCTTGTTTTTCTTCAGGCCAGGATGTCTCAGCGACCAGCCGATTAAAGTTGGCTAAATATGACACTAAGGGGGTTATTCCAACTTTGGAGGAAGTGGTAATCCGTCCCAAAAGTGACGGTAAAGTGACGGATATACCACCAGCCGTATTACGAGTCCATTATATCCTATGGAACTCGTAATACGGCTGGTGGTAAATCCGTCACATTTGGGACGGATTACCACCTCCTCCAAAGTTGGAATAACCCCCTAAGTCCTGATTCCCTTGGCGTAAGTCTAATAATTCACGATCTGCTGACTGTGTTACAGTTCTACGATCGAAAACTCTCTCAAATTCACGAACAAAATTTTTCCAGTTGTACAACAGGGGACTATTTTTACGCACAAGAGGAATAGCCCAGGTAGCTGCATCTCCAGACAGATATGACAACAAGAAAGCTACTTTAGACTGGGCATCGGGGAAAGTATGTGGTCTGCAGGTGAAGTGAAGTTCCACTTGAACCAGAAAATATTGCGCTTTCAAGGGATCACCTGAGAAGAGTTCTGGGGGAGCTAAAGGAATGGCTGAAGGAACATTGAGGGAAATGTTAGTCGGACTACCTCCAGAAGTCTGAGAAGAAGTACCTGGCCAAGACACACCTGTGGGACTTTGTTCTTTCTTCTCAACCTTATTCTGTAACTGACTCACCCTCTCAGCTAGACTATTTGTCAAATCCTTTGATGATACCACTTCTGACTTGAGCTGGGTGATAGCTTTGACTAGCTCGTCCAGTGTGGCTATGCTGAGAACATACACAAACCAGGAGGATAATAATTTGTGGGCTCACTATTCTGTCAGAGTCACCAGATCCTCGGGGTCCGTGCACGTTCCCAACACTTCCACCACAAGACAGCTCCAATACTCTGATTAGATTTATCACAGAGTCTAAGAGAGTCCAAGTGAGGAAAAGGGGATTAGGACGGGAACAGCTAGGAAGAGATCTGTAGGAAGCAAAAGGTTAAAACACAACATCAAAATTACATCTCATGAAATCAGTACCATGCTACAACTCTAAGCTTCGTCTTTTCCAAAAAACATGAACAACCCTAGAATAATCCTAAAACTGACTAGGCTTTAGATGACCGAATACCTGAGGAGGAAACAGGAAAAGTTAAATAGGACTATCAGATTCAAGTACTTTCTTTAGCATGAGAATCAGGAAACACTCTGAGCAATTTCTAAACAACCATATGAATCTCCTTTTAGGAATACATATCAGGAACACACAGAATTACCTCTAGAACTCTGGTATTGTGTTGTGTTCATCTCAGAAAAAACATTGGGAAGTAAATTGCGCACACTTCAGATTTTTATATGAGTATTAAACACCATAAAGGTTTGTGCACCATGAAATCACACAACGTAGATTCAAGGAATAAATCATGCGACGTGTCAACTTGAAATGCTACCAAGAAAATGTCTTAGAATGGTAGCGCACAGTAACTTACATTATTTATACACGAGGAAAGAATTGCGCGTCTTGCCGATTCAAATGCCACCATACAAAAGCCAAGAAATGGTAGCGCACAATGAATAACATGAAAAAACACTCAAGGAAAGAATCGCGCGTGTTGCAGATTCGAGTGCCACCATGTAAATGCCAGAAAATGGTAGCGCACAATGAACAGCATGAATTACACACGAGAAGTGAATCGCGCATTTCGCCGATTCGAATGCAACCATGTAAATGTCAAGAAAAGGTAGCGCGCAATGAACCACAAAGTTAAATGCTCATGAAACGAGTTGCACGTCTTGCCAAATCATAAAACATCATGTAAATGTCAAGAAATATCAGCGCGCAATGAACAATAATGTAATAACGAAGTCAAATCTTTATGGAATAAATTGTGCGTCCTCCCTATTTGCAAACCACCATACAAATGTCAAAAAATGGCAGCGCACAAGTAATCTGTTATTCATTTAAGAATTAAAATCAAGAATATGAAGATTCTCAATTACGGTGTTGGGAAATGCCCAAACACCGTCTTACCGCCTGGAAACAGTGAGCACCAATGAGAGATGAGTGCAGAAGACTGGAAAATCCAAATAGGCCGCCGGGACAGGAGCTCAGGAAGAAGCTGCTGCTCTGCACCGGGACCTCTGAATGGTGAGCACTGGAAGTTGGGCTGACTCTCTTTTATAGAGTCTTGGCCCAGCCTAGAACCACGCCCAGGCATGTTGCAGAGAAAGTCTCCAGAAGGCCCTGGAAAGGGACCACACCCTAACACACTCTGAATGTCTGCAGCAACCCATTGTAAATGTACAGTATTTATAAGCACCTTAAAAATGAATCTTTTGGATGGAATTCTGCAATTCAAAAGGTTAAACAATAACATATCATCACAATGCATAAATTACTTTATCTTGCGAGTGTTGGGTTTTTGCATTCTAGATGCCCGTAGAGCGCACACTGTCCTGGTTTTAACACTCAGTCCAAAAGTGTCCTGAGTATATAGTGTCAGAGTCTCAGTACTTATACCCAAAATGGGCACTTCACAAGAAGTCTTTGAAGTGCAAAAGGTCCCTTTCAACCCAGCCCTGTCTCCAGACTAACAGCAGAGGGTAATCCACCCTTGTGTGAGGGTGGGACACAGCCTATTCAGATGTGAATATGAGCTGCCTCTACCTGCTTAGGATGACTATCAGTATACAGATGTATCTCCAGTCGTCTGGAAAAAATGCACAAATGTAGCTGTCACCTCAACCCAGACGTGTGTTCAGAGACTGGCTAAGACATAGAATGGTTAAAGTAAGAAAATGCCATCTTTCTGAAAGTGGCATTTTCAGACCTGCAATTTAAAAATCAACTTTACCGAAATATATTTTTGAATTGTGACTCCAAAGAAACCAAACTCAATTTTTCTATCTATTCCCAATTGGAAATTACACTTAAAAGATGTTTCAATGTCAATCCAATATTAGCCTAAGGGAGAGATTCTCCTTACAATAGTGAAAAACGAACTTAAGAGTTTTTCACTATCTGAACATGTTAAACTCAAAAGTACATGTCCAACTTTTTAAATAAACTACACCCTGCCCTTTGGGATAACCAGGGCCTACCTTAGAGGCGACTTACATGTAACTAAAATGAAGGCTTGGTCCAGACAAGAGGGTACACTTGTCAGGTTGAAATGCAGTTTAAACTGCACACACAGATTCTGCAATGGCAGGCTTGAAACATGTTTGAAAGGCTACCATAGTGGGTGGTGCAACCAGTGCTGCAGGTCCACTGGTAGCATTTGACTTATAGGCCCTGGGCACACATAGTGCACTTTACCAGGGACTTATCAGTAAATCAAATATGCCAAATATGTAGAAGCCAATGTTACCATGTTTTAGACACAGAACACATGCACTTTAGCACCTGATAGCAGTGGTAAAGTGGCCAGAGTCCTAAAGCCAACAAAAACAGGGACAGACAAGGGGCGGATACAAGCAAAAAGTCTAGGTCAGGTCAGGGCCATTTCCAACAACAGTAATGCCTGAAAAGGCTCACACAAAATGTCCAGGTTGAGGTTTCTGTGAATTGATTCAGCTACTGTAAAAGATATAAGCACATCAAAAAACTTGGACTTAACATATATGCATCATTATAACCTTGCCCATCTAGTCACTATAGTAACTGAGTAATTAGTATATGCCTAGACATAAAACTGAATAGGTACATACTAGCCAGGCTGCTAACAATTAATGAAAGATTACAAAGTGAACCTTCGTGTTCATTTCACAATACAAAACATGCAACCTGCACTGTCAAACAGCACGCCCTGTTTCACAGAATTATGATGCAGGTATTTAAGTCCACCTAATGGAACACAGGACTTTGAAATCTGCAAATATGACAGATTCTCTGCAGTCTTAAAGTAAGATTTGGAAACTGGTGTTCCCAAGGTCTGGGCAGGGCTTGACCCTATGGAAAGTACTGAATACTAACAGAGTGGTAATTGTATAGTTATTTACAAGCAGTAGTGGCTTTTCACACGTAGTGTATGCATCAATGTTTAATTCTAAAAATTGTTGTAGTAAATATACAAACTGGGTGTTAAAAGGGCCCATTCACCCACTGGGGTGCAGAGAAAGGGCTCTCTCAATAGAAAAAAATAACAGAAATATTAAACTTAAAAATTTACATTTTCCCTCATTTACCCTTGTGAATTGTCCACGAGTGGAAAATCTGCATGATAAGTGTAGAACAGTAGGAGTATGCACTGAAATCTACATATAAACTTTGTTAAGGACCACTGGAGACGTTGTGCTTCCATATGAACTGAATAAAGCAAGCAAATTTTTGGACAAAACCAAAATGTCATAGATTTCGAAAGGTTTTCTAAGTTGTAAGCGAATCCCATGTCTGAGTGACTGTGCAGAAAAATCCTCTAAATATTCCAAGCATAATGCTTACAGTATTAGAAAAAAACATAAAACACAATAACCTGTGGTCTTTGATAAGTTTTGTGTGCTGTAAGAAAAATATGATCTCAAGAGGAGCTAAGAAATGAAAGGGTGTCACCTTCCGTCTTAGGGGCCTATTTTTTCTGTCAGTTTCAAGAACGCCTTGTAGCGAGATTCGAGCTCCTCAGCATTACTCGTCTTCCACCTCTGTTTTTTCAGTCATAGCTCTGTTGGAACAGATTGACCGAAGTATGTAACAGATGAAAGCAGACGATGGAAACCTGAACCAGCGCTCATTGGTGAGTGACAGACGTTTCCCAGAACGTCCTGCAGTATGCTGCATACCAAGATGTCTGCTACTTGACGATCTTTGATACCAAATATTTTTGTTAACCAAAAAGAAGGGAAAAGATTGGCAAAAATATGGGCGGTATCACGTTCTTTCATCTTTAACCATGGGCAGCAATCAAGATGCAAATTTAAATCAAACTGGATTTTTTTTAGGGAAAAAACGCATGCGTTTGCTCCGTCCATCAAACGCTGTAACTTCACCAACTATATACTCATCATATAACTTCTATCAGCACAATAATTTTTTTTAGACTTAACTGATGCCCCATTTTAGGATTAGTGTTGTCTCTCTTCGAGATCATTCATGCAGTATATTTAATTTGGTAAAAATATAGAAGTAAATAAATAAATAAGCACCCGAGTCCAAAGAATTTGGGTCTCGGCAAGACAACGCATCTGCTGTCTCTTCAAGATGTATTGATAGTTTATCGTGCGCATAGCGCCCACCAATTACTTACCATTGGTTGTTGCCATTCTCAATCTGATTTCTTTACGTATTAGCTGCTGTTAGTGTCCCTCCTCTTCCTGTGTTCATTCTTGCCCCCAGAGCATGGATACGTAACTTGTATCCCTCCACTACTAATTCTTTTAAGCACTACTTTTTTCTTCACGTGAAAGCACTCTACCAGAGAGCATCTTATTCAGCAGGCTCTCTTGTTTAGTTCCCCACCTACCACACACCTTTCTTGTCTGTGGTGTTACCATCTCCAACTCCCCTGCCTGCCTTCCCTTCCATTGTCCATTGTGTAAACCCCTTCTACCTATTCACCCTCCTTCCCTTCAGGGCCGATTGTGCTATTTTAGTCATCTCCCACCACCCCATCACATACTGAGCTTTATTTTCTTTTTTCTTTTAGTTCTAGCAGATTTTTTTTTATCGAGAACTCAAACCAAAGGTATTGGAGTGTGTAATGTGAGCACTGGTTATATCATTACACAAGGACACACTAATTTTGTAGACACATGGAGATATTGGGCCAGATGTACGAAAATGCAGTTTTGCATTTCTTAAATAGCAACTTCATAGCTATTTAAGAAATGCAAAATGCCATGTACAAAGATACAGATTTCCCAATAGCAATTCCTACAAAGTATCCATTGCATTTGAGTCAATGGGCTGGTTTTGCATTTCCTAAATAGCGATTCGCTATTTAGGAAATGGAAAACTGGGGATGGCAAAGGGAAAAAGGTCCCTTGATGCACCCCAAATCTAGGGGTGCACCTGTAGAGCACACATATGCCCAAGGGGCATGGGTGTGCTCTATTGCAATTTAAAAAAAGCATCTGGTTACCACCGATTTCACATCAGTGGTAGTCGCATCTCCAAAATGCCCAAATCACATTTTGGAAATGCATGGTACACCTGAATAGGAAATGAAGTTAGGAAATCCCTGTTTGCATTTCCTATTCTGGGAATCGCAAATTGCGATTTCTACAGGGTAGAAATCACAATTTGTGATTCCTTAAAGGGCTTTGTACATTAGAAAAGTCCAGTTTGCATTACTTAATGGCCCGAAATACCGTTAAGAAATGCAAATAGGCTTCATACATCTGGCCCTAAGCGATTTGCCCAAAATCACAGGAAGTTGAGCAGATGCAAAGACTCAAACCTGGGGGCTGATTTACAAGCCCCTCTGTGCCACCGGAGTGTCACTTTTATGGCAGTCTGGCAGTGCACACTGCATATCCATATCTACAAGGCCACGTTAAGCCACCCTTTGTGGCTTTAAATGTCCTTGTAGATATAGAGTGAGACAACTCAGTGCAAGTCGTTGCATTGCCTCTCAACGTTATAGGGAGTCATGCCATGGGCGTTACAGTGGGCATTCCCATGTAACAGCCATGGCATTTGACATGTTCCCAGATTTATGAGATTGTGTAACCTCGGAATCCGTGAAAAGCCTACACTTCCCCAGGGGAGGCGTAACAAGGAGAAATAACTTTATATCTCTCTGTTCTTTACTCTTTCTGCAGCACACACAGTTGTTATTGTAACAAGTCCGATTTTCTATAGTACAATATGTCATTTCAGGTAACCCATTGGCCAGCAAACGTCTGTAAGAAGGACCGAAGGGGAGCAATGTGCAGCAAGTATGATAGTGAAACAGACAAATTCTGAAATCCTGTGTGAAGGGCGCCACCAGTCAAGCCAGGGACCAGAGTGGCATCACCCAACTGACCTGCAAGTAGACCAAGACAGGAACAGCCATCACAATAGGAGTTAATGTTGCCCACTCAACACACATGCAGTACCTTGTCGTCCTCCCCAGTGCGAATTGGCAAGTGGAATGTTAACACATATTACCATGGCAGATCCACATTTTCAAGACATGCATTCCCAATGGTCGATCCCTCACAGCTGACTTTACCCAACTAAAGCCAAGTTCCATTGTCAAAAAAAGTTAGGTTCCACATTCGTCCATTGTGTACAGTGAGGAAAAGTAGCAATACCGATAACACCACTTTGGTTGGCAGTCCATTTGCAGTTGACATAGCATTACTAGCAACATACAACTTGCGCAATCCTTTGCAGATGTGATGCTAGCCAGCAGCAGAGTAAACATAGCTCTGACATATGAACAGTAACACCTGCCCTGAAGGGCAATATGTCTTTGCCCCAAACCCACACAGAGGGATAGCTGCACTTAACACCTCCACTGATGGCACACACCAGAAGGAGCAATGCCACAAGGCAGACAGGAGTACAGTTCACATACAATACAGTTAACACATACCTGAATTTCATTGGAAGTATTGGTGGATCCACTCTGTTCTTGAGTCAGCTGCATCCTCATCATCTGCCTCCTCATCCCTTTCTATGTCACCATCATCAGCCACTGGTCCAGCTGCCACCTTCTCAACATCCAGTAATGGTATCTGACGTCTCAGGGCCAGATTGTGTAGCATGCAGCAGGCAACATCGATCTGGCAGACCTTTAGTGGTCTGTAGAGTAGGGCACCTCCTGAGATGTGTAGTCACCAGAATCTGGCATCTAGTAGTCCAAGGGTCCCCTCAATGACACGCCTCGCCCTGCCGTGGGCTTCATTGAAAAGGTTTTCCCCATCTGTTGTCGGGTATCTCACTGGTTGCAGCAGCAACGGAAGGTTAGGATAGCCAGAGTCATCCGTGTGCACAAAGGTTGGATCTATCACAATACCGGTAGAGACACAGGGCAGAATGTGAAGAGAGGTGACATTACAGTTGCACACTTACTATTGGATACATACCAATGATCCAGGTGCTCTCTCTCTCTGTAGTTGTGCCATCATGTGTGGGACATTGCTGTTCCTCAGAATGTAGGAGTCATGTACAGATCCAGGAAACTTGGCTGTCACTTGGGAGATAGACTGATCAGCGAAACACACCACCTGTACATTTATGGAGTAAAAGTTTTGTTCCTGTACACTTGTTCATTGGCCCTGGGAGGAACCAAAGCAATGCAGCTGCCATCTAGGGCCCCTATCACATGAGGGACATCTCCCATATCATAGAAGTCAGCTTTAACAGTGGCAAATCTGCACGTTGTGGGAACCTGATGTAGCTGTCCAGGTGTTTGAGTAAAGCACACAGTACATCTTTCAACACAAAACTGAACATCAGCTTTGACACCCCTGCTGCCACGCCCACTATAATCTGGAACGAGCCTGAGGCAAGGAAGTGTAGCACTTATAAGACCTGTGCTGTGGGAGGGATGGCATAGGGATTACTTATGGCAGGCAAGAGATCCGGCTCCAACTGTGTACACAGTTCCATGATGGTCTGACCGTTCAGACGATACGTCTGGATGATGTGTCTCTCTTCCAGTGCACCAAGATCGACTAGGGGCTGGCACACCAGTGCATGTCTCATTCTCACCATTGCACTGTATCTAGGAATAGGAGAGAGGAAAAGCCACAGGATGATGTTGACAGTTCTCGTGCCACCTCACACTATACTTGTAGCACACAATAGTACTGTGGACATAACGCTGAAGTATACACAATCCATTTGGGCATGTAGACTGAATGTGTAGTCCATCCAAGATTACTGGTGCAGCCCCAAACAGCTTGCCACACACGAAACATGTGACACTTCCATTTAATAACACCCTATTCCCCCAGATAATAAGGTGAATATAACTTTTTAACATACATGTGTGGTTAGTCTGTCTATGAGGCAGCAAGTGACTTCACATGTCCTGTCATAGTCATCAGTCCATCTAACTACACTGTCCATGAATGTCACATGTGTGAACCCAGCCATGATGTGTGAACATAGTCAGTCTATGCACATGTCACTACAATTCATCCATGACACACTTATTATTCACCTACAATACACTAACGACATGTAAAATGGCAGCCGCCTGTCCTACATGCTCAGGGCTGATGGAAGTGACCTCATTCCGCTGGCATTAGTCGTCATGGTGGTAGGCAGTCACAACCGCCGTGCAACTCCTTATTGGATGACATAGTTGCCTATGGGAGACTGGGGCCAATGATGATCACCGACGGCGGTGACGGTCATGTATGCAGCGGCTGTGATCGCCATTTTCTGTTACCTAGCTCACTTTATTCCTGACACTCGTGCAAGCAAGACCTCCACTACGTTGACCCATTCCACCTTTTCTTTCTCTCCTACCCTCCCTCCCTCTACACCTCTATCTTTGTGTGCATCAGCATCATCAGGTGAAGAAGAAGGGGCACTGGCGAGTGGGAAGCTGCAGCCCATGGGACCCAGGAGGCTGACATCAGCGGAGGCGAGCGGACCAGTTGGACAGAGGGCGAGGGGAGTGCCATGGGAGTGCCATGGGAGAGTCCAAATCTTCAACATCCTCTTCAGATTCCTTCTCCGATGGACGCTCCTTGATGGTGGCAGACCCCATCTGGGACAAGCCCAGCACCATCCTTGTCCACCAACCCCTTTACCAGCACCGCCCTCCCTGTAGCTCCCCACTCAGTTTCCCGTGCCCGCTCACCCGGGAGGATGGGCTCTCCTTCGCCGCAGGCACCTCTGTCCCTGCCCCAGTCAGCCCTGCTGCCCTCAATGACGAGGCTATTGACCTCCTGAGGTCCATCTCTGTGGGACAGTCAACCACTGTGAATGCAGTCCAGGGACTAGCATCACAGATGCAGCAGACCAATGCCTACCTAGAAGGCATTCACAGTGGCCTGACTGCCCTGACGAGATCCTTTCAGGCTCTGGCCACATCGTTGATGGCAGCCAGTGTCCCATTGTCTTCTGTCTCCCTTCCAGCTACTTGTGCCCAGTTCCACACCCCTCTCCCCACACCCATCCAGAGCATACAGTCAGACCACCATTCATCCACCTCAGCACGCACAGTTCGCAAAGACAAACACAGGCACCACAAGATCTACCTTTGCAATGCACACAGACAACACACACAGGCAGACACAACAACATCCACTCCCTTCACAGACTCCCCCACCACCTCCTCCCTCAGAAACACTACACCACTCAAACCTGCTACCACCACATGAATAATCCCGGGTCCAGCCACAAGTGCCCTCATACCCACCATCACCACAATTGCAGACCCGCATACATCCACCCCATACACCACATGTGCACTCACCATGACTACCAACACCCCCACATGAAGCACATCCACCTTACCTGCAGGTATCACTCCAACAGACACGCACACATCCACCCTGGCATCTCCCTGCATCTTCTCCCCCTCCTCCCAAGACCCCTAAACGCCCACACTCACCCACCCAACAGACACCCAGCACCCACATGGCTTCCACCCACACACCTGCACCCAAGACACCTAAACGTACACACCTCACAAGCACTCCCTCTCTCTCCACTCCCAAATATGTTTCCCATGACCACCCTTGTGTCCCTAAAAAAAGATTCCTTTAAGAGTTTTCCCTGTTCCCTGCCACTGTTCCAGCCTGTAGTTCCTCCAAGCGCCCAGTTACCCTCCCCAAACCCAGTCCTTCTACCTACCAGTCCTCCCATGCCCCTCCCCCTGCAAAAAATGCAACCCCCACTAATCCCCCCAAAACCCAAGGCCAACAGCCCTCCCCAAAAGCCTAAAACACAAACCAAATCCCCCCAAACCAAAACCCAAGCCACAGGACACCCCTCCCAAAACCACGCCCACACCTACACCTCCTCTTCACCGCTGAGGTGCCTGCATGCCCCATTGATGCCCCTGCCATGTGGAGGCCACTTTGCAGTCAGTAGTCAAGTTGGGGCCAGAGACTTTGCCCTGTGTGCCTGGGGCTCTAACAACTCTTGGACTGGCCGGTAGGCCCGTGTTGTACATAGCTTACATTTTCAATTTTTATTTGAATATATCTACACCACAGTACCATTGGTGTTGAGGGTAACAAACTTGTCCTGCCTTTCCTTCCACATGTATGTGTTGTATTTGTTTGATTTTGTGTGTCTTCTGTGTATGTGATGTGTTTGTGTAGCAGCATGAGTTGTGTAAGTGACTTGTGCTATAGACTTGTGATGTGTTGTGATGGTGTTGTGTGTCATTATCAGGTAGTGGTGTGTGCGCCTGTTTGTGTAGTGATGCATCTTTGATGTTTTTTGTGTGTTAGGTGGACATGGCATGTGATCTGAAACGTTGTTTGGTAGTGTTTTGGTTTGGATTGGTTGTGTGCTGTTGTTACATGTTGCTGCCAGTATATGTTGTTGTTGTGCGATTCGGTGTTGTTGTGTATAAATGTGTTTGACAGTGGCAGTGGTAAGTGTGTTTCCGTGTGGTGTGTGTATGGAACGTGTATCTTGGCCGTTGCGTGTGTTGTTTGTGTGTGTGTATGTAGGTGTGTGTGTGTTGGTAGGGGTGTTTGTTTGCATGTGTGTGTGGCTGTCGCTAGCCATGCCGTGTGTGTGTGTTGTGTGTGGGTGTGTACTAATAGCCTTCCCTCCAGTGTGTGCTAGGCGGGTGTACTTACGGTTGTTGTCTTCGTCGCCGTCACTGGTTCTGGAGTTGTATGGCCAGAAGGAGCAGTGAGAAGACTTCAAGTCAGGTTCCATGGCGGCTGCGAACTTGTCTGTGTTCCTAAAGGTGAGTGTCTCCTTTTATGTTGTTTGATTCCGGCAGGCTTTTCGTGTCAGTGCGACCGCCCAAGAAATCCTGGCGGTGTGCAGTCTTGTAATATGCTTGACAGAAACAGGATCTCCACCAGCCTGGAGATGCCTACCACCAGCCGTGGTGGTCCGTCCTCACTGGCGGTACTGGCGGTGTATTGGTTGTGTTCCGTTCAGATCACAGCCATGGTCATGATATGGCGGTCTCCTCCACCGTCCTGGCGGCGGTGTGACTACCACAGCCGGCTTCGCAGTCCGGGGACCGCCAAACTCGTAATGACCACCTAAGTGACTAGCCCAGAATCAGAGGATGTTGAGCCGACGCAGAGACTCATACCTCATTCCCCAGCTCCAAAGTCGACAGCAGTTCCCATTAGGCTACATCCTCTCCCCTTATGCAGAATGTTATGCCTGAGAAGCAAAGTGACACTCTTCAGTTTTTCATGTAATACCTCCATAATTGCTTCGAAAACTTTGGTTTCCATTTATTGATTGAACCACCCTTTTGAAAGAAACCCCCTTCCTTTTTTGGAACTGTGTGTAACTTTTTTTGATTTATTGACTACTGGGAACTCTACACACAGGACCTGGAGTTTGTTCTCCGAATATCCCATTTTCGCCCCCCTTTTGTTGCTGTTTTGATGATACCTCCCTAATGCTCATGCAAGCTAAAAGATGATGACATGCTGTTTAAAAACATTTCCCTTTTGTGTATTAAAGTCTGCTGCCGGAGCCTCCTTGCACAGAGAGCCTATCAGAAGACAGCTCATGGCCATTGTATGTGATGGCTAGGCCCCTGCATGTGCCTGATATCCACATTGGTTGAACCCTAAATACGTCCTTCCCAGCTTCCCATGGCACTCTGTTTGCTTGGTGAGACTGTTTCACGCTCACCCTGCAGCACCCACAGATCTAGTGATGTTAACTGGAACTGTTGGGCGTTTGGAGAAATTTTGCCAGGTACGCTTTCAAGAGAGTTCTGGAATCTAGTCCTGTGTGCAGTCTAGTGTTGAGAAAGTGGGAGATTTACAGGTGAGAAGAAAGGAAGACAAGCTTAGAAAAAAGTCACTTGCAGGCAGGGGGAAATTATATAAGCAAGGAGAATGAGGCAGGATGAGGAGCAGCAACCACAACAGGTGAGAATTTATCAATACAGAGTACAGCAGGTTCAGTAGCACCATGGCAAAGTCTTGTGAGGGGCTCATAGCAAGTAGTTATGGCTGTGCTCTACCCAGAGGCAGGGCTGCATGTTTCTGTATTTGCATTAGGGACCATACCATCCTAGCTATGCCAGTCCACCACCCCAACACTGTGTGTGTACACTCCTCCAAAATCACAGCTTCTTAAATGGGGAAACTGCTCAAGCTTGCTCAAACACCCATAAACACACACTGTGATATTGGAACTGTCTATCAAACAATACAAGGGTCATTCACAAAGGTCTATTTTCCATTATTACATGGAACCCCAAACAACACAAAGCCATAAACAGAACATCCCTCAACTCAAGTTCCCACCAGCCTCCAGCAGAACAAATTATCAGACGTATGCATCCCGCTAAACACCCAGCAATAATGACCCCTTCAGCTGGACACCTCTGAACATATACACTCAGATCTCCTCTTCGCCCCAACAGTTCTGACACTCTCCTTATACCTCTTCCTTATAAACATAGATATCCCTCCTGCACCCTAACAATTCAAGTACCCTTATCCCTTCTCTTAGTATAGGAAGAAGCAGCCTCACACACCGGAGCGGACTCCATCTGTATTGGCTCACGGTCTGAGCTTTCCTCGTCACAGCTGGCACTAATAAAACTCTGTGCCTCTCCATCACTGTGTCTAGCAGTGGAGTGCACAACAGAGCTTGTGGCGAACACCTGCTGCTCAGTCCTTCATTCTATTAAAAAATGTTACAGTGCCAAAGCTCTTGAGGGACACTGTGCATGAGACATAGACCACAAATCCACAACTGCAAATCCTCTATCTGTATACCCACCTTTCTAGTTCACAAACAAGTCATAGTGAGATACACTGCATGCTATCAGTTGAGATACCATAAGTGTGATGGTAATGCTCAGACTTGGGTCCCATTGCTCACCGTACCTATCCATTCACATGTTCCCCCCGTTATTAAGTGCAAAGCCCATAAGTCTCGACAATACAAGAGCTATTTACTTTATCAATGTCTTTTAGCTATGTTGTAAAGCAGCATCATAGCGCTATTTTCCCTCACTTTCAGCCATGTTGAATTGCTGCACAACATGACTTAAAGACAATACCAATAGATCAGTTCTATTACCTATTGGCTTTGCCAATGCTTGTCTTAAGTTGCATCCATCCCCTTCTGCCACAGGGACCACCCACTCCCACCCCTGGCACCACCCACTGTCTGCATAGCCTCTGCTCAAAGCCTTCGGAGCTCTCACTATTCATCCGGCAAGTTTAAGGGATCCTGGTTGTGAAAAAGGGTGCTATAAATTTCATCCAAGAGTCTTGAATGATGTGCTATTTTTTAAATCGTATTAACCCCTTTTATTTCTGACAAACGTGAAGTAAATGGGCAAAAACATGCCAGTGAAAAAAATTCTGGCATGGTAGTTTATTTGAGTGTTTAATGTCAGGGCATGGTTAACAAAAAAACTACCTGATAGAAACAGAGTATGATAAATACTGTCCCATTCACTGTAGATTTTCTATTATTAACTCCAATGTAGTGATGTTTGTTAAAGATATTGCTTATGGCATTTAGGACACGATATTGCCATCAGACAATATTTTACTTTATTCTGTTATCATGCCAAGTGACCAGTGACCAGTGACCTTTGAAAATAGTGAGGCATAATATAAAAACTGGATTTCAGGGAGCAAGCAAATGAGGAGAACCTAACGTCCTAAAAGTGGTTTCTTCTAAAATGTGGAACAATTGGGTCAAAGTAGTCTGACTAAAACCATGATTTTAAAATTAGCTATAAGGCCAAAGGCTCTGAATAGGCACTCAATGAATATTTCAGTACTGTCAATGTGTGCAAAGCAAATTTGTCTGTCGTCTGGAGTGCTGCAGGTCACCCTGTTCTAAGACAATTTTGAGAAATTGGCAGCAAAAATGTGCTTCTATCAGCGCAATTTCACTAAAACTGTCTAACATGCTACAGCTTATGCAGCCAGCTCAGAAAGTGCAATCATATGGCATACCATTTAGAGCTGTATGTATACTTCAAGATTTTATTGTTTTATTTTTTATTTTTACACATCACACATGTGGACTGTGAGTGATTTTTGTGATTGTTACTCATTTTTACAGTTACATGTCACCTGCCCATAAGCCATGCTTTGTCACCTTGCACTTAGTTCCTGGTGTGGGAGCCATGACCCGGCTGATGGCTCATGTGTGTTGTATGTGAACACCCCCCCAGTGGACATGGTACACCACCCTTGCACACAGTGATGTTGGCCAGATTTCCTGCCTGCCATGCATGGCTGTGTGCCTTTACATCATGCAACATCTGCAAAACTGTGATGTATTCACATGTATGTCAGGTTGATATGGATTGCATGTGTAGACTAAAGCATGTTGCATGTATGTGGAACAGCCCTCATTCTGCAGTTCCTAGCTGTGTAGGCAGACGGTGAGCTGTGTATATTGTGTCCCCCATATCTATTTGTTAATGTGTCTGTTAGGTGCTTGCTGCTTGCTTACCTAGAGCAAGGCCATTCCTGTATTGTCCTTCTTGGAATCGGTAGTTGATAAGCGAGTGCTGGAATATGAAGACATCATGCACGCTGCTGGGATATTTAGCCAGCATATTTGTGATCAAGCCACTATGGTCAACAATGGCCTAGAAATTGATGGTGTGGGTGTGTTTGCGGTTCCTGTATAGATGGGCTATTGCAGCAGGAGAAACAAGCTGCATATGCATGCAATCCATGGCACCCAGCACATGTGGGAACCCAGTGATGGCACTAAATCCTTGTTTTATCTCCTGCTGCAGTTGCTGCGTGCTGGGGAAGAGGATGTGGTGGGGTGTGAGCCGGAAGATGTCCTCCACGACAGAGGGTAAGAATGATGAGAATGATGGCTGTGAGATTCCAGCCAGTCGGGCTGCAGTTGGCTGGAAGGAGCCTGAGGCCAGCATGTGTAGCACAGCCAGAAGCTTAGTCTGTGGTGGGACGTTGGTGACCCTATCGACTGTCTCCTGTAGTCTTGGTGCAGTGAGATGGAGCAGCTGTACAATAGACTCCCTCTTTAAACGGTAATAGGTGATTACCTCTTCTTCCCTGAGTCGAATGATTGTGGTATGCAGCCAATATATTTGCTTCCTTCTTCTGCACTACCTCTGGGGATGATGTGGTGGTGGGGATGGTGGTGGTTATGATAAACTTCTTGGTGCTCCAAGCTGAAGTAGGAGTACGTTCATGTTGTTCTAGAGCTTGCCAGGGTGATTTGGATAAGTTCTTCTTATGTACCTATGCCAATGCGCCATTTTTATGCCTGGTCTGACCAGGCTTTATTTTTTTTACGCAATGGAGACTCAGCATGACATTTGCAAAGGGTGAGTGATTTTCCAAAAAGCTTGTAAATAGGCTGAATCAGGACGTGTGATTTTTTTAAGGGGGAACGCCTACCTTGCAAATCATTGATGGTATCTGATGCAGCCAGATCCGACGCTATAGGAAAATGATGCACGGGTGACGCTTGAGGCCTCTAGCATCACTTTCTAAAAAAGAAGTTGTTTTAGTGCCACAGCTGATTCAAAAACATGAAGCAGAAGCTGCGCTAGGGCATTGAAAATGAGGCCCAATGTGTATTCTGCAATATCAGATTCATATTTACTATAAACAGATTGGAGTACTTTTGAAAGCTGTTTAGCAGGAAAGTCATTATTGTAATAGGAAAACTGAATTTTTATGGGCGCTTGAAGCACTTGTTAATAAACGAGAAGGGTATTTAGACAAAATTTACGTTTTGATAGGTTTGTGTGAAATCATGGAAGGTTTTGTAAGCTGTTTAACTCATGTTCCAAATGTCACTTCTCTAATATTTTAGAATGTGGGCTCTGCAGCAGTTTCAGTGCAGTTAGAAGCTCAGTATTTCCACGTGCCTGCGTTTCATACTATAGTTAATGTACAGGATGTTAGTGTTGGCACTGTTCCATGATAAATACCTTTTACAGGTAGCTAAAGTTGACGTAACAAACTGTTATGGAAAAGAACAGGAATGCAACAGCGATGCTTTTCATAGTTCACAGTTTGCAACACTTTGTCTCTGACCCACGGTAAAGTTTAGACTACGGTTTATAGCCAGATGGTCAACTGACAGAAAACATTGTCAAATTTGACAGAATGAAAGTTCTTTCACTTGGAGAGAATGCGATGCATTGAAAATCACAGAGACGCTTGGAATTCTTGGCTAAAGATTTGACTATTCCTTTGTGTTAAACTTTCACCCCCTCCTCCCACTTGTTAGGCCCACAGATGGGAATTAGATTGTCTAAATTCAAACACTATGTTACCTTTGCAGAATTATCGATAGTTGTGACAAGAGATAAGATCGGATCCAACTCACCCTTCCTGGGGGGATGCTGCAGTTCTCAGCAGGCCTTAAGCATTTTGTATTTGACAAGGAATTATCAGGGATTCACTTCCTTCCATACACGTCTCTCAGCTATCCATAAAAAATGAATACCAACGTAACTCTCCTTAATTTATCTCACTTACTTATACATTACAACTGAACCACCACTCCTAAATCATTATATCGGCAATAAAATGCAATGCAGCAGGACAGAGGAGCTCCAGTTAAAAAAATCTATGAATAAGTACAATTGCACCAATTCACAAAGGTAAGTTACACTTGTGAGTAAGTTACAGGTGTAAATTTACTTTTACACTTTTGGGTAATTTTACTACTTTTGGCCACTCACAAAATCTGAGTGAAAAGTTACTCAACAGTGCAGACTCATACGGGTCCAATCCTTGAAAAAGTGGTGGAGCCAGGTTTACAAATGTAAGATACTACTGACAAAAAAAGAAACAGTATTATGTCCAGCACCACATATGGCCAATTACAGATACTTGAACACCCTCCCATAGAATGCAATGGGGCTAGAAACTTTAGGAAATAATGTACAATTAAATGAAATTATTTTAATGGCAAATCTAAATAAAATTAATTTAATGTTAAAAATCTAGAAATATATTTACTATGTAAAAATAAAATATTTGTTTTTAAAATTCAAAATTATTTTTATTTGCATATAATTAAATTACTTTATCAGTTCTAATATTTTACTTTAGGTGGGAATGTATTATTTTCGTTTAAACTTTAGCATTTATTAATTTAGTAGATTAACATTAATTAAATACTTATTTCAAAATTTAGTTGACAGTGCTATCTTTTTTTCAGAGTATTTTGTGCAGAATTTTAAACTGCACCAAAGGCCCACCCTGGGGGGTTTTATGAAACAAGAGCCGCACTTTTCAAAAAACATTTTGACCCAGATTCTTGCCGATCGAAATTACCGCCAAAATAAAAAATAAAAAATTGGCCCCAGGTGCGGTTGCTCTGGGACCCCATCAGCAGGCCTAGGTGTTCAGGGTATCCATACCCTGGTCCTCATGTTTTTCTTTTGTTTATAAGATGTCTGCCACCATGCCCTGGTTGATGTGGTCGCAACTAATCAGATTGTAGCATGAGATCTGTCGGTCCACGAATATTCTGTGGCATGATATATATAAAGTTACATCTAAACACAAAAAGCCCACTTTCTGGACCAAGATCTAGGTTTGTCCCAAATTTAGGGCCTCATTAAGAGGCTGGTGGTCTACAGACCACCAGCCTCGTGGTGGCAGTCAAGACCGCTGCTGCTGTGTGCCTGTCTGACCTCCACATTATGACCCTGACGGTCAGGCTGCCAGGTTTCTGCCATCTTCGCCAGGATCGGTGATCCCGACGGGTTGACAGTGGGTGCAGGTCACAATCAGCCAGGGAGGCGCTGCATGCAACGCCGCCCTGCTGATTACCACCTAGATCTCTGCCAGTGTTTTCATGGGGGTTTTACCGCCATCAAAAGGCTGGTGGAGAACAGATACAAGCAGCCACAGGGGGGCCCCTGCACCGCCCATGCACTTGGCATGGGCAGTGCAGGAACCCCCCTGCCCAGCACCCTCTCAATGTTCATGGTCTGCTGTGCAGACCGTGAACATTGCGACGGTGCTGTTGCACCCTGTAGGCGACAGCATTGCTGCCAGCTCGATTATGAGCCGGAGAGACTACTACTGCCATTTTTCCATTAGGTTGACTGGTGGAAAACTCGGTTTTCCTGTCTGCCGACCCCCTAATGAGGCCCTTAGTGTAAATCCATTCAGCGGTTTAGGCTGTAGCTGTGTCAAAAGTTCATATGGAAAAATCAATCAGGAAAACACATTGTGGAACGCTCCCTTTTTCTCTGCCCCCACTTGATGGAACACCCCTTTCCGTGAGCAAACTAGAAAAAAATAGGCACTTTTTTGGAAAGTTTTGCTGAGATTCATCAAACAGCACCAGTTATTAGAAACACAAGCTATATGGAAACATGATCCCAACTTTAACTACCAAATGGCGACCACACACACACACACACACACACGCATACACACATATATATAATATACTCACTATACACTGAAAGAAACAAAAGCTACAGGGATGTTATAGTTAGAAAATAGAATAAATAAAACCTTAGAAATTCACAAACAAAAAAAATAAAGGTTACAGGGACTTTATAGTTCGGTTCAGATTTTACACACACAAAACCATAGAAATTCAGCTCTTAGAGTTATTTCAAGTAATTATAACTCGTGCCCTAAGGTAACTATAACTAGCTCCCTCACCATACACAGTTTTCTCATCAATTATTTTGCTGCAAATGTTACAGTGATATTATCAATGATTTCATAGAAGATGTCATTAGTGATGTAATATCTGGGGTAATTAGTAATGCACAGCAACCTGATTTATCATAGTTTTGAGCCACCCTTGCACTACGCATCATCCTTGATGACAAGACTGTGCATATTGGGGGTACGAGTTTTTGTTACCTTAGGCCATGAGTTCTAATTACTAGAGAAAACTATAACTCATATATATATATCTATATATATATGTATATATATTCACTGACAAAAACAAATGTTAAAATAACTTTAATGTTGGGTGAAATGTTAAGTAACAACATAAAGGCTTAGACTTCAAAAAACACAGAAATTTACCAGTTATAGTTTTCTCAAGTGATTTTGCCCCTCATTACAACCCTGACGGTCAGTGTTAAAGCGGCGGTAATACCACCAACAGGCCGGCGGAAAAAAATTGAATCACACCATGGCGGAAACCGCCAACATATACAGCCACTTTAACACTCCGATTACCAGGTCGGTAAAAACAAACACTGCGGCGGTCACTGCCAACAGACAGGCGGAAGACAAAGTACCACCCACTGTATTTCAAGACACCTATCCACCACCTTTTCTGGGGCTGAACCAACGCAATCAAAAGCACGGCGGAAACAGTACACAGAAGGGAAAACACTCACCTCTCGACAACCAACGAGGAACCAGCACACAATGGAGCCCGAACTACAGGCGTTACCAATGTTGGTGTATCTTCTCATCTACCAGGAGTACGAACGGCGGCGGCAACGACCACGGTGAGTACTGCGCCTACAACACAGGGGAGGGGGGGAAGAGAGTGACACACATACGCAACACACAATACCCCCACCCCCACCCTCACCCACAACAACAAACACACAAATACATGCAGCAACATCACAGATACACCACCCCACCCCCTGGAAGAACGCAAGGACAAAAGGAAATGATTGTAACCAGTGTAATCATGAAAAATCAGATAGTCAAAATTCAAAATTCAGTATATACAAATATGTACACCAACTACACAAGTCCGGATAGTGTACCAATCATTGTCCGTGGACCACTGGACCCAAAATGCATGGGCGAAGCCCACATTAGATACCTGACTGGAAACGGAGAGAACACTGCTGGGTCATCAGACCAAAAATATACAGGCACCTCAGGGGGAAGGGGAGGGGGGGCACCTCAGCCAGATGAAATCACAACGCCACTGCTGCATGAGGGGGCTCCATGCCCCTTGCTGTATCCTGGGGAGTGCAAAGCCACAGTCTCTCAAGTCTTTCCAGTGGGTGGTTTGCCCACTGCTTTATCCTGGGGAGTGCAAAGCCACAGTCTCTCAAGTCTCTCCAGTGGGTGGTTTGCCCACTGCTTTATCCTGGGGAGTGCAAAGCCACAGTCTCTCAAGTCTCTCCAGTGGGTGGTTTGCCCACTGCTTTATGCTGAGGAGTGCACAGCCACAGTCCCTCAAGTCTCTCCAGTGGGTGGTTTGCCCACTGCTTTATACTGGGAAGTGCAAAGCCACAGTCTCTCAAGTCTTTCCAGTGGGTGGTTTGCCCACTGCTTTATCCTGGGGAGTGCAAAGCCACAGTCTTTCAAGTGGACAACAGTCTCCACTGGTTGTGGAGGGGGCCTGGTGCCCAGAGTGCTTCATCCTGCCAAGGACTGAGGTAGTGGATGTATCTCTCCACTGGTTCTGGAGGGGGCCTGGTACCCAGAGTGCTCCACGTGCAGTGTGGCCAGTGCAATTCCCTCACCTGGGTGTGTGTGCCACGAGATTGGCGAGGTACAGGTAGCATGATACGCCATGGAGGCAGAGACATACCCCACACTACTGCGGCTTCACCTTCCACCTGCAGTGCAAACAGTGATGGAAGTCATGCCTCATGGAAGCTGCCCAGGGTCCAGGAACTCTCCTCCAGCCTCGGACGACTGACCACTGGGGATGGTAGACATGTCAGCGGTGGAGCCACTGTCCGAGTATGTCGCGGGGCCGGTGGCGGTGCTTGCGGCGGTGTCTGTGGCAGAAGTGCTGGCGGCGGTGCATGGGTCAGCACCTGCTGAGGGACACAGCAGGACGTCTCCTGCAGCCTCGGATGGCTGCCCACTGGGGAAGAGGCTGGGGACTGTTGCTGAGGCTGTAGACATGCCGGTGGCGGTGCAGGTGGCGGTGCAGGTAGCGGTTGTGGTGGTGGGGCAGCTAGCGGTGTTCGCCACCGTACAGGTAGGTGTGGTCGTGGACCGAAGTTGTGACACAGGTCCCTCAGTCGGTGCCACCATGCCCTCTCCTGACCTGCTCTTCTGCTTTTGACCTTTCCCCACCTTTGATGGTGCCGCAGTTGTCTTGCCACTATCCCCTTTTATTTTTGCTGAGCCCTTGATGGCTGGTAGTTTCGGCTTCTCCCTCCGGGATGTGGGCACCTTTTTCACCTTGGCAGGTGGCGGAATGTTCTTGCCCTCACTACGTGGCACACTGGCAGCCCTGATGGGTGGCACACTCGATGACCCCGCAGTTGCTGGCACCGCTGTGCCTGGGGATTTGGTGGCTCAGGTGCTGGGCTGGGACCTGGAAAGCCTGGCCCTAGGGGAAGGACCCGGGGGGGAGGTGAAGGGAAGAGGTCAAAGTTTGCCAGGAAACGTTTTTTAGACACACTGGGACGGGAAGATGGAGGGGGTTTGGGAGTGTAGGAAGAGGTAGTGGTTGTAGGAGGTGTATGTCTGCTGAATTTGGGTGAAGGTGCATGGGCCGGAGATTGTTGTGAGGTGGATGGCTGTTGGGTGGGTGTGTGCCTGCGTTTGTGTAGTTTGTGAGGAGGGCTCACAGACACACTGGGAGAGGACACAGGGGATGTGTGAATGGTAGTGGGGTGGTGATTGCACGTGAGAGGTGTGTGGTGATGGGCGTGCTGGTGATGTAGTGCATGCAGGTGTGAGTGGAGATGAGACAGGGAGGGAGGAGGAGGACGTGGAGGCGGGGACACAGTGGAGATAGTGGATGTTGGTGTGTCTGCATGGGGATGGTGCTTGTGTGAGTGCCTGTGGGATGTGTGGTGCTTATGTTTGCCTGAGCCACTCTTGAGTGTTGATGTGTGTGCATGCTGGTCTGATGGTGTGCTTGGGATAGGCTGAGGTACAGGGGATTGGGTCTGGGTGGAGGAAGTTGGAGGGGGGAGGCTGGACACAAGGACAATGGCTGCCATCAGTGCTGAGGCCAGAGCCTGAAATGCTCTCTGTTGGGCCGCCTGCCCAGAATGAATGCCCTCTAGGTATGCACTTGTTTGTTGCAAATGCCTCTCAACACCTTGGATGGCATTCAAAATGGTAGATTGCCCAACAGTGAGGGATCTCAGGAGGTCAATAGCCTCCTCACTGAGGGCAGCAGGGCTGACTGGGGCAGGCCCTGAGGTGCCTGGGGCGAAGGAGATGCCAACCCTCCTGAGTGAGCGGGCACAGGACACACGCTGAGGGGCTGCTGGGAGGGCGGTGCTGGTAGAGGGTGTGGCGGCTGTACCTGTTGATGCGGTGGGCACAGAGGTGCCCGCCACCGCAAGGGAGCTCCCATCAGAGGAGGAATCGCTGTCACTGGTGTCTGCTCCTGTCCCCGCCGTGGAGCTCCCCTTGTCCTCCGTCCCACTGGAGGCTTCAGACTCCGTTGCTTCATCCTCCAGGGCCAAGTGGGTTGCAGCTCCCTCCTGCTTCGGTGCCAATGCTCCTCCGCCTGATGATGCTATTGCACACAAGAACAGGGAGACCACAAAAAGGGGGGGAAAGACAGAAGAAAAACATGTTCAGTGCATGCAACACCACTACCGTTGGCGGACACAACACACAGGGAGCAGCCCTCTGCACTACGCCATGCACTAACAGTTCCTAGAACTTTCACCTGACCATGGGGTACGAGGCCTAAGCCCAATTGCTGCACACCTGGAAGTCACAGGAGCCTGACTAGGTGTAGATGGCTCTTACCATTAGTGGGGTTGCGGTGCCCCATAGCCTGCCTCACAAGGGACCTTGCCTACCAAGTTCGCCCTGGCCTAGGGGAACCCACTGCCCACGTCCCCCACCCAGACACCTTGTTATGCATGCAGAGTCAGCTGAATAAGAGTGTACTCACCCCCTTGTGGCTGCTGTGATGCCCTCAAGCGCCCATCCAACTCCGGATACGTCACCGCCAGGATCCGGGACATCACGGGGGTCATGGTGCGACGGGCACCCCTTCCACGTTGGGAGGCCATCCCCAGCTGGGCCTCCGCCATCTTCTTGCTCCAGCGGCGCAGGTCCTCCCATCTTTTACAGCAGTGGGCTCTCCGTCTGTGGTAGACCCTGAGGGTCCGGAAGTCCTTGGCGATGGCACGCCAAATACCCTTCTTCTGGTGGGCGCTGACCTAGAGGAATGGTACAGGGGGAAAGGAAAATACTCACCCGTCCGGACCGTCATACTCATTGCCCACCGGTTCCCACCCATGCCCTGACGAACAACATACACTCACTATCCGCATGTGCAGGCCTCAGCCCCCCATGTATCTTCCATCCACACCACTCAAAGCAGGCATTGCCCATGCAGCATGCTCACAGTGTACTCACCTGTTTGTCTGGAAGACCGTAGAGTTGCGTGTACTGGGGGAGGACCCCATCCACTAGTTTCTCCAACTCCTCCGAAGTGAAGGCAGGGGCCCTTTCCCCAGACACTGTAGCCATTGTTGCTTCCAGACACAGGTCACAGCAGCACTTGCAGTGTAGGTCCTCTCCTGTTGAAGGTCAGGTATCAAGTGAGTGATCAAACAGAAAATGGCGGTGACGTCCTCGGCGGTGCGTACCATCACCGCCGGCGTACATCGTCATTGGCTCCTGGGACCCATAGGGCCCAATGTTAACCAATGCAGAATTGCGCCACGGTCTTCGACGCCCACCGCGACGGTGTACAATGCCATTGCAGTTACCTCATATCCCTTTGTCCCACCTTACAGGTCAGGCAGCCGCCATTTCAGGGGGCCACATGGGATGGATAAAAACTGCGCCACACCTATCTAGGCCAGGAATATAGACAGATACCGGCACATAGCGGATTACTAACGTTTCTGTGAATAACACATTGTGATACCGCAGTGTTGGATGACTCTATGCTCGCTGTTCTCCTCCATAGGGCGCGTCTGCTGAGGCAGGTGATAAGATGGCGACATCCTCTGGTGTACAGAGCCCTGGTGGACCTTTCAACAATGGAAGAGAGACACATCATAATCACATACAGACTTGCAACAATCCTGGAACTGTGTGCCCAGTTGGAGCCGGACCTGATGTCAGCTATCCGCCATCCCACAGGGATACCCCCTCTAGTGCAGGTCCTGTCTGTACTCCATTTCCTGGCCAGTGGGTCTTTTCAAACAACAGTGGCCATGGCATCAGGGATGTCCCAGCCAATGTTTTCTAACTTGTTGTCCAGAGTGTTGTCTACCCTGCTGAAACACATGCGCAGCTACATCGTTTTCCCTCAGGTGAACGATTTGCCCACAGTGAAAGGTGACTTCTATGCCCTGGGACATATCCCCAACATCATTAGTGCCATTGATGGTACACATGTGGCATTTGTCCCCCCCGCAGGAATGAACAGGTGTACAGAAACCGGAAGAGCTACCATTCGATGAATGTGCAGATGGTGTGTTTGGCAGACCAGTACATCTCCTGTGTCAATGCCAAGTATCCTGGCTTTGTGCATGACGCTTACATTTTGAGAAATAGCAGCATCCCTTATGTGATGGGGCAACTCCAGAGGCACCGTGTGTGGCTAATAGGTGAGCCTAAAGTCCCCACACAGTTCCATTTGGTGTCTGGGTATGGGAGATTCCCTAATGTTTGGAGGATGTCTAACAGTTGTCCCTCGATATTTGCAAGTGACTCTGGTTACCCGAACCTGTCATGGCTACTGACGTTAGTGAGGAATACCAGGACAAGGGCAGAGGAACGCTACAATGAGGAACATGGGCAAACTAGGATGACAATCTAGCACACCTTCGGCCTCCTGAAGGCCAGATTCCAGTGCCTCCATCTGACAGGTGGTTCCCTATACTACTCACCGAAGAAGGTGTGCCAGATAATCGTGGCCTGCTGTATGCTGCACAACCTGGCTTTGCGACGCCAGGTGTCTTTTCTGCAGGAGGATGGGCCAGATGGTGGTCTTGTGGCAGCTGTGGAGCCTGTGGACACTGAAGAAGAGGAGGCAGAAAAAGAGGATATCGGCAACCGAAACAACATCATCATGCAATACTTCCAGTGAGACACAGGTAAGAAGATGTAACTGCTTCCCACATGTCATACTATTGTTGGAGCTAGCATAAGTCTGTCATTTTCACTCAGTGTATGGACACTGATTTGACACTTTGACTTTCCATTTCACAGATCTGGGTCCCACTTTGTGCCCTCTGCTATGTTTACTCCTGGCCCACAGCTATGTTACATTGGGAAATGAACAAGTAAATTGACATTGCTATATTCCATAGATATTGCAATTACACATTTGTGAAAGCACAGACTGACTCCACATTGTTTTGTGATTGAAGTGTGTTTATTCCTGTGCAAATAAGTGGAGGGGGTTGTAAAATGGGCTGGAGTGATGGTGGAGGTGTGTCCATGGCAGAGTCCAGTCTATTTGTTTCACAGGTGCATTGTCCAAAGGGGCATAGGAAGTGTAGCAATGGCAGTTTAATGATGGACAGGGTGACATAGTGGGACAGAAGGTTGACATTCAGGGGGTTCTTATTTCCTGGCGGGCGTCTTGGCAATGTTCTCTGTCTTGTTCCTGGATCTCAGGGACTGTTTGCGGGGTGGTTCTCCATCTGCAGGGGGTGGGGTGCTTGTGTCCTGTTGTTCCTGTGGCGGTGCCTCCTGTCCACTAGCGCCGGCGGAGGTGGAGGGCTATTCATCGTCCGGGCTAGTGTCAGGGGCCCGTTGGTGTGCCACTGTGTCCCTCCTGGTGTTGAGAAGGTCTGCCAGCACCCCTGCAATGGTGGCCAGGGTAGTGTTGATGGACTTCAAGTCCTCCCTGATCCCCAGGTAGTGTTCCTCCTGCAGCCGCTGGGTCTCCTGAAACTTGGCCAGTACCGTGCCCATGGTCTCCTGGGAATGGTGGTATGCTCCCATGATGTTTGAGAGTGCCTTGTGGAGGGTGGGTTCCCTGGGCCTATCCTCCCCCTGTCGCACAGCAGTCCTCCCAGCTTCCCTGTTATCCTGTGCCTCTGTCCCCTGAACCGTGTGCCCACTGCCACTGCCCCCAGGTCCCTGATCGTCCTGTGTTAGTTGGGTTGCCTGGGTTCCCTGTAGTGGTGGACACACTGCTGATTGACGATTGATGTGTCCTGGGGACAGAGGGATAGGCCCGCTGGGTGGGTGCTGTGCTGGTGTTTCCTGAGGGGGGAGGCTCTGTGGTGGTTTGTGACTGTGTCAGGGGAACCAACTGTCCGAGGTCCCTTATGGGCCGGGCTGGTCATCTTGATCCAGGCGTGCAGAGCTGCTGTCATCACTGTGGGTCTCTTCTGTGGGGGGACTGGATATGTCTGGCACCTCCTGTCTGGTGACATTGGGTATGGGTCCTGTTGGGGGTGTAAATGCATAGTTATTGTATCTGTGTGTGCCATCTTGTGCAATGGGTGAGTGTCCCTCTACTCCTGTGCTTGCATTATTGGCTTGGTCCTTGTGTGATTGGTGATTTTGGGGCATGAGTGAGTCTCTGTACTGGACATGCTTTGGTGATGGGTGTCCATGCATTGGTGTTACATGCAGGACTCGATTTTGGGATGTGTGGGTTGTGTTAGTGGGGTATCTGTCGGCTGTTGGGGTGATGGATGTGAGGGTAAGGGTGGCGGTATGTGATGGCATGCAGGTGGGGTGTGGGGGATAAAGTAGTAAAGATATGTCTTATCAGAGTCCAGGACCTCCTGCTACTCCTGCAAGGCCCTCATAATGCATAATTGTAAAGAAATGGCTCCCTGTTGCAGTTACCCCCCACTTTTTGCCTGATACTGATGCTGACTTGACTGAGAAGTGTGCTGGGACCCTGCTAACCAGGCCCCAGCACCAGTGTTCTTTCACCTAAAATGTACCATTGATCCCACAATTGGCACACCCTGGCATCCAGATAAGTCCCTTGTAACTGGTACCTCTGGTACCAAGGGCCCTGATGCCAGGGAAGGTCTCTAAGGGCTGCAGCATGTATTATGCCACCCTAGAGACCCCTCACTCAGCACAGACACACTGCTTACAAGCCTGTGTGTGCTAGTGAGAACAAAATGAGTAAGTCGACATGGCACTCCCCTCAGGGTGCCATGCCAGCCTTTCACTGCCTATGCAGTATAGGTAAGACACCCCTCTAGCAGGCCTTACAGCCCTAAGGCAGGGTGCCCTATACCATAGGTGAGGGTACCAGTGCATGAGCACTGTGCCCCTACAGTGTCTAAGCAAAACCTTAGACATTGTAAGTGCAGGGTAGCCATAAGAGTATATGGTCTGGGAGTCTGTTTTACACGAACTCCACAGCACCATAATGGCTACACTGAAAACTGGGAAGTTTGGTATCAAACTTCTCAGCACAGTAAATGCACACTGATGCCAGTGTACATTTTATTGTAAAATACACCACAGAGGGCACCTTAGAGGTGCCCCCTGAAACTTAACCAACTATCTGTGTAGGCTGACTGGTTCCAGCAGCCTGCCACACTAGAGACATGTTGCTGGCCCCATGGGGAGAGTGCCTTTGTCACTCTGAGGCCAGTAACAAAGCCTGCACTGGGTGGAGATGCTAACACCTCCCCCAGGCAGGAGCTGTAACACCTGGCGGTGAGCCTCAAAGGCTCACCCCTTTGTCACAGCCCAGCAGGGCACTCCAGCTTAGTGGAGTTGCCCGCCCCCTCCGGCCACGGCCCCCACTTTTGGCGGCAAGGCTGGAGGGAACAAAGAAAGCAACAAGGAGGAGTCACTGGCCAGTCAGGACAGCCCCTTAGGTGTCCTGAGCTGAGGTGACTCTAACTTTTAGAAATCCTCCATCTTGCAGATGGAGGATTCCCCCAATAGGGTTAGGATTGTGACCCCCTCCCCTTGGGAGGAGGCACAAAGAGGGTGTACCCACCCTCAGGGCTAGTAGCCATTGGCTACTAACCCCCCAGACCTAAACACGCCCTTAAATTTAGTATTTAAGGGCTACCCTGAACCCTAGAAAATTAGATTCCTGCAACAACAAGAAGAAGGACTGCCCAGCTGAAAACCCCTGCAGAGGAAGACCAGAAGACAACAACTGCCTTGGCTCCAGAAACTCACCGGCCTGTCTCCTGCCTTCCAAAGAACTCTGCTCCAGCGACGCCTTCCAAAGGGACCAGCGACCTCTGAATCCTCTGAGGACTGCCCTGCTTCGACGACGACAAGAAACTCCCGAGGACAGCGGACCTGCTCCAAAAAGACTGCAACTTTGTTTCAAGAAGCAGCTTTAAAGAACCCTGCAACTCTCCGCAAGAAGCGTGAGACTTGCAACACTGCACCCGGCGACCCCGACTCGGCTGGTGGAGAACCAACACCTCAGGGAGGACCCCCGGACTACTCTACGACTGTGAGTACCAAAACCTGTCCCCCCTGAGCCCCCACAGCGCCGCCTGCAGAGGGAATCCCGAGGCTTCCCCTGACCGCGACTCTCTGAAACCTAAGTCCCGACGCCTGGAAAAGACCCTGCACCCGCAGCCCCCAGGACCTGAAGGACCGGACTTTCACTGCAGAAGTGACCCCCAGGAGTCCCTCTCCCTTGCCCAAGTGGAGGTTTCCCCGAGGAAGCCCCCCCTTGCCTGCCTGCAGCGCTGAAGAGATCCCTCGATCTCTCATTGACTTACATTGCAAACCCGACGCTTGTTCTAACACTGCACCCGGCCGCCCCCGCGCCGCTGAGGGTGAAATTTCTGTGTGGGCTTGTGTCCCCCCCGGTGCCCTACAAAACCCCCCTGGTCTGCCCTCCGAAGACGCGGGTACTTACCTGCTGGCAGACTGGAACCGGGGCATCCCCTTCTCTCCATTGAAGCCTATGCGTTTTGGGCACCACTTTGAACTCTGCACCTGACCGGCCCTGAGCTGCTGGTGTGGTAACTTTGGGGTTGCTCTGAACCCCCAACGGTGGGCTACCTTGGACCAAGAACTGAACCCTGTAAGTGTCTTACTTACCTGGTAAAACTAACAAAAACTTACCTCCCCCAGGAACTGTGAAAATTGCACTGTGTCCACTTTTAAAGTAGCTATTTGTGAATAACTTAAAAAGTATACATGCAATTGAAATGATTCAAAGTTCCTAATGTACTTACCTGCAATACCTTTCAAACAAGATATTACATGTTAAATTTGAACCTGTGGTTCTTAAAATAAACTAAGAAAAGATATTTTTCTATAACAAAACCTATTGGCTGGATTTGTCTCTGAGTGTGTGTACCTCATTTATTGTCTATGTGTATGTACAACAAATGCTTAACACTACTCCTTGGATAAGCCTACTGCTCGACCACACTACCACAAAATAGAGCATTAGTATTATCTCTTTTTACCACTATTTTACCTCTAAGGGGAACCCTTGGACTCTGTGCATGCTATTCCTTACTTTGAAATAGCACATACAGAGCCAACTTCCTACAATAATTGCCAAGACTTGCTCCTCCCATGTTGTTAGTTGTGGGGGAGGAGGTGGCGGTCCACCTCCAGTCCTCTGTACAGCAATCTGGTGTCTGAATACCACGGAACGTACCTTACCCCATAGGTCGTTCCACCTCTTCCTGATGTCATCCCATGTTCTTGGATGCTGTCCCACTGCGTTGATCCTGTTGACAATTCTGCGCCATAGCTCCATCTTCCTAGCAATGGATGTCTGCTGCACCTGTGATCGGAATAGCTGTGGCTCTACCCGGACGATTTCCTCCACCATGACCCTGAGCTCCTCCTCAGAGAACCTGGGGTGTCCTTGAGGTGCCATGATGTGGTGTAGATGATGTGTGAGGTGGTGTCTGTTGTGATGTGTGAGGGGATGTGTTGGTGTGTGTTATTTGAGGTGCGTGGATGTTGTGTAAGTGATGGTGTTGTGTGTCTGTGGATGCTGGTGTTGTTTTAGGTAGTCCCTCTCTCTGGCCTTCTTTCAAAATGTTGGTAGTAAGGGTTTGTGGGTGATGTGGGTGTCTGCTTTATATTGGATTGGGTGTGTGGGAGTGGTGTGTGTATGTGTATCAGGTGTGTGTATTTCGAATTGTCCAATGTGGTTGTGTTTTGTAAATGTGTGTGTATTTTGAGAGTGGTGGTGTGTACCTCCAATGGAATACCACAGTTGAAAGACTGCCGCGTGGATTCGTGGGTTGTGATACTGTGGGCGTATTCCTGTTGGCGTGACGTGTTGGTTTTGGTATCGCCAGTTTATCACTGACCTTTGGTGTGGCAGACTTGTGTGGGTGTCTGTATTGTGGCAGATTCCGAGCTGTGGGTCGTAATACCTATAGCGGAATTCCACGGCCGCAGCGGTATGTTGGTGGTCTTCTGCACGGCGGAAAGCGGGATTTACCGCCAGGGTTGTAATGAAGGCCTATATCTTGTGCCCTAAGGTAACTATACTTTGAAAACCCGTTGTTAGAAATGGGGTCTCTAGTTGGCAAATAGGGACCACAATCCTAGTCAGGGTAAGTCACACACAATCCAAATAATCCTGTGCCCACCCTAGGCAGGCGCTGCGTCGAATCTTCACTTGGGAAGTTGGGCTGCATCGTTCAGGTCAGCTGTGCAGCAATTTTCTCGTCACAAGGCAGGCTGTGAGTCGTTTCTGGCAGGCTGTGCATTGATTTTCAGCACACAAGGAGTTTCCTCAAGAGGTGAAGTTTTTTGGCCCTGAGACTTCAGAAAACAGGAGGCACGCTCAATCCAAGCCACTGGAAAACTTCTCAGCAAAGTCAGAGGGCAGCAAGGCAGCAGGGCAACAGCAGGGCAGCAGGCCTTCTCAGCAAAGCAGTCCAGATGAGTCCTTTGGGCAGCCAGGCAGTTCCTCTTGTCAGGTTGCAGGTTCAGGTCCAGAAGTGTCCGAGTTGGTGGGGTAAGAGACCCAGTTTATAAACCCAAATTGCCTTTGAAGTGGGGGAGACTTCAAAGAGTGGTTTTGAAGGTCATCAGGTCCCCTTTCAGTAAAGGTCTGTCTGCCAGGGTCCCAGTAGGGGGTTTGGCAGTCCATTGTGTGAGGACAAGGCACTAGCCTTTGAAATATCAGTGTCAGGCCCTCCACCCTCCCAGGAAGACCCATTCAGTATGCAGATGGGTGCAGATGTGACTGAGTATCCTGTTTTTGTGGTTGTCTGGGTGAAATGCACAAGGGAGCTGTCAACCAGCCCAGATGTGGATTGGAGACAGGCTGTAAGGCACAGATGGATTTTAAGTGCAGAGAAATGCTTACATTCTAAAAGTGGCATTTCTAAAATAGTAATTTAAAGTCCAACCTCACCAATAAGCAGGAGTTTCTATTACCATTCTGGTCATACTAAATATGACCTGATTACCCTTTTCTGATCAGAATCTACTACTCAGACAGTATATGAGAATGGCCCTAATGCCATCCTATGAAAGGAGCAGGCCTCACATCAGTGGAAAACAAATGTAGGAGTTTTCCAATACCAGGACAGATAAAACACATGTACTTGTCCTGCCTTTTACCTACATAGCACCTCGCTCTATGGGTTACTTAGGGCCTAACTTAGGGGTGGCTTATATGTAGAAAAGGGGAGTTTAAGGCTTGGCAAGTACTCTTAAATGCCAAGTCAAAGTGGCAGTGAAACTGCACACACAGGTCTTGCAATGGCAGGCCTGATACATGGTTAAGGGGTTACTTATGTGGGTGGCACAACCAGTGCTGCAGGCCCAGTAGTAGCATTCAATTTACAGGCCCTGGGCACATGTAGTGCACTTTACTAGGGACTTGCAAGTAAATCAAATATGCCATTTGGGAATGAACCAATGCTACTGTGTTTAAGGAAGAGAGTATATGCACTTTAGCACTGGTTAGCAGTGGTAAAGTGTGCAGCATCCTAAAACTAGCAAAAACAGTGTAAAGAAAGTGGAGAGAGGAACGCAAAAAGTTGGGGGATGACCACCCTAAGGGTGTCAGGTCTAACACCCATCATACATAGTTTTCTACTCAATGATTTGATTGCAAATGTTGCAGTGATATTATCACTGATGTCATAGAAGATGTTATGTTTTGTTATAGATACTTGCAAAGCACTTGATTAACCTTGGATGTCTTGGTGCTAGCTCCGCTGTACAATTAGATCCACAGTCTATTTATTAAAAAGCCAAGTTATAGGGCCTTCCAAAAGGTAAGCAAACTTGGCCCAGATTTTAGACTGAGGGGATAGGAATTCCAAGCATTGGTGGCTCCCAGAGTGAAACTTTTGCCTCCCCAGGCGGTTCTCTTAAATCTGAGTATGGCTATGTTCTTTGAGGAGGCTAATCGTCAGGTCCTAGCCGGGATGTGCCAATTGAGGCGATCCTTCAGATAGGCGGGACCTGTGCTGCTCAGAGCTTTGCAGGTAATGCACAAGGCTTTAAAGACAATTCTGTATTTAATTGGAAGCTAGTGCAAGTGTTTAAGGGCTTTGGATGCTGACTGGAATTTAGGGATTTTATACAGTAGCCTTACTGCAGCTGTTTGTAGTCTGTAAAGCAAACATTGCTGTACTTTAAGATATAGATCGTTACAGTAGTCCATTTTTGACAGAACCAGGGAACTCACAACTGTTTTCTGAAGATCAATAGGGATGAAAGGAAGAATTTTCTATATTGTTCTAAGCACATAAAAAGTGTAAGAAACCACCAAGTCTATGTGGTCTTTATATGGTAGTTTATCATCAATCGGGATCCCAAGATTCTGAGTTTTACTGCTCTGAGCTGGCAGAGGGCCCAGTTTATGCGGCCACCAAGTTGTGGACCATAAAAAGGCCTGATTGCCAAATAGGAGAACCTCTGTCTTTCCTGAATTAAGCTTCAAGCAATGTTTTGTCATCCAGTCACTAACCGCCGACATGCAATCATGAAATCTGGGTCCTATTGTAGTGTCATTGTTAGCCAAAGAAACTACAATTTGCATATCGTTGGCATAGGACATAAGGGAAAGCCAAAAGACCTTAGTAAGTCAGCTAGGGAGGTCACCTAAATATTGAAAAGAGTTAGGCTCAATGAGGATCCTTGAGGGACCCCGCAAGAAAGAGAAAAGGATGTTGAGGTAAAGTTGCCTAGGGCCACTTAGAGGAAAGAGCTAAATAGGTCCCAAGCTGAAATATTTGATCCCAAGCTAGGTGATTCAATGCAGTAGTACCTTATGGTTAACCACGTTAAATGCTGCCAATAGGTCAAGTAATATGAGAGCTGCGCCACCACCTTGGTCGAGTTCAGATTTTATTTCCTCTGTAGATTTTATAAGCACTGTCTCTGTGCTGTGTCCTGATCTGAAACCAAACTGTGTGAAATCCAACATTTGATTGTTTCAATGTAATCAGTTAGCTGTTCATTCATGATTTTTGGTATTATTTTGGCTGGAATTGGTAATCTGGATATTGGCCTATAACTGTTGGGATCCCAGGCGCTAAGGTTAGATTTTTTTTTTATTAAAGGAAGCAAAGATGCTCGCTTCCAACAAAAAAGAAAGGGGCCCTTCCTAAAAACCAAAGAGAATAATTCTGTATGTTTTTCAGCAATAATTCCTGGAGCTAATTTTGCCATCTTGTGGTGACAAGGGTCGTAGGGAGAACCTGACTTTGTAGATTTAATTAGTCCCCATACTTGCTCTTTTGATGGTGGAATGAATTCAGTAAAGGAAACCTCCTTAGACTCATTACCCATAACTATGTCTTTACACTATGAAAGCAGAATGGTTTTGTCAACTTATTATAGACTTCTTCCACCTTAATCTGAAAGAAATCAGTTAATGAAATATAGAAGTCTTGAGATTTACCTGATTCAATGTTAGACTGGATTCTGGACAATTTAATTACAGTTTGATATAATTCTCTGGTAGACTTTTTAGCGGATATAATTTTGTGCATAAAGAATGGGGTTTTAGTCTTTAGGACCATCGCATTGTAGTCAGTCGGAGATTTCTTAAATTTAGTTTTTTCTAACTCATTAAAGTCCTTTCTCCAGATTCTCTCCTGCCTTCTACAACTTTGTTTTAACTTCCTAAGCTCATCTGAGAACTAAGGGGCCATAGGTTTGCCTCTATGTGATTTAACTGTTCTTAAAGATGTCATGCGTGATATAATATGTGGGGTATTTGGCAGCGCATGCCAGTCAATTAGATTAAGTCAAAAGTAAAATCTCCCAAAGATCTGTGGATACTGTTTTAGACACAGAGATAAAAATCTTAGTCCAATAGGTTTTGAATATTTTTTTTAATTCTGGTTTCTTAAACTCCCCATGGTTCTGGATTCATAAAGGGTCTGCAAATTAATGGACAGACCTTTAAAGGTTATCGAGCATGTTTTTGTATCACAAATCTCTGTATTTGCACCAACCAACTCAAAGGCATTATATTTCACAAATCCACAATGTTGTTTACCATGATAAGCTCTGTTCCTGTATCTCAGAGTTTCAGCAACAGATTGGCCAATGGCGAAACTCTTAAAGGGAGAATGAAAATGCTTTTATTTGTTAATAACTTTCTTATTGTTTGATACATCTGCAGAAAACATGAGATACAAGAACTGAACATAAAGTACTAATGGCCTCACAAAATATATGCAGATTTTTCAAACAACATCTTCTACCCAGCGCCTGAAACTCTTTGCCTAGATATGAAAAACTAAAATGAACTGAGAGACTCTGGCTTGCAGGCCAGCCTATGTGTTGTTCCACTCTCCTGAATGTTCCTGCTAATTCAGTGAACAACTATAAATTGTAAAACCCCTCACCCACACTATTTAACATTTGTCATCAATGAGATGCTCCCTCATGACCTCTAACTTCGTCTCAGAAGGCTTAATCAAAGCTCTTGGAGTCTTTATTGTGGTGTAGAGTTGCAGGTGGATGCAAACTAGGTCCCAAACCTGAGCTGTGAAGATTGTACGAGGGTAGCAAAGGCACTATTCTTACTTTATTGTCATTAATATTGAAAGGTTCCCATTACAAAGTTAAAAACTATAGGAGTGTGAGAATAAGCTATACATCATGACACCTTCCTCAAAATTCCATAGGTCTACGTGTGACAGCCCTGTTTGATACATCAAAAACATTTACCAAAGGTTAGAGGGCTTTAGCACAGTTTTCTCATCAATAATCTTATTGCAAATGTTGCAGTGATAATATTATTGATGCCATAGAAGGTGTCATCAATGATGCAATATGTGGGGTAATTAGTTGTGCATGGCAAGGGTCTGAGTTATAGTTACCTCGAGGCATGAGTTACAGTTACTTAAGATAACTCTAACTATAACAGCTTTCTCTGGTTTTGCGTTTGTAAATACAGAACCTAACTATAATGTCCCTCTAACTCTTGTTTTTTCAGTAAATTTCCAAGTTTTTTTAATGTTAAGTAATACTAAATTATCTTCCAATAATCCAAACCTCACTGTTCATGGCCTGCAGCCAGTTCGGCCCTGCAGCCAACTTCCCACACCTCACCCCCTCTTAGGCATCCAACCCTGCATCACACACAGGCTTCCGGCGTGCCCAGTGGGGGTTGGCTGCAGCCAAACCCTGTGGCTGACCCCCATCAGGCATCCAACCATGTATGGGCTTCGGCCGTGCCCGGCATCCAAGCCCATGGCATGCACTGTGACAAGAGATGACAAGAGAACATCCACTCATCATAGTCACTACAGAAGATATTTCACTCCGAAAGAGCAACAATGCCTTCACCTCCATCAAGGATTTCAGATCATTCTTTAATGTGGAACTGCAAACAAAACACACTTGCTTAGTCTTGGCCAAGAGCAAAAATTTAGGATGGTTTGTACTTTATGGAAGCAGAGCTTCAAGTGAGGCACCTACTTTGTTTATAATTGTAAATACTTCCCATTGAGGTTTTATTTCTGTGAAATGAGCGTCACTGCAAGAATGGATCTTGACCTGCTTAGAAGAGGCCACAGTTTTGTGAAACTGGATTTTCTTTTTGAAAAGTCATCCCCCATGGCGGGGGGAATATTATATTGATCTTACTCGTTCTTACCATCAGGCGCTACCTGGCGGTAATGTTATTAGCCTCAGTAGTTCCAAGAGAAAAAATAAAAAGTTCTTAAATAATATACAAAAGAACAAAAGGTGCCACAACACAAATAGTGAAAACATAGAAAATTATTTTTCAATAATAACATTTATACATTTAGCAATTGCTCCAAATGTTAAACTAACACAAACACACAAACATTATTCAGTGTAAAACAAGAAAAAAAGTGATGGATCCAAAATTCAAATGAAAAGTCCACAACAAGTCAAAAAAGCTATCAATGCTTGCATCAGATCAGTCAAAGAGATGGTGATGGTGTTTCGACCCTTGCTGTTCACTGGGTTATCATCAAGACATATAGATTACGGAGCACAGACAAATATCTCTAAAAGGCAAAAATAAGACCTTATCAAGGCACAATAAACTTAATAAACAGTATCAATATAAAGGGGGACCAGATGGTAAGGCAGAGTAAAAAATGACTATATTTCCGCCCATCTAAATTGGGCAGGTGGAAACATATCAATTTTTCAAGTGGCCCTTGCTCCCCAGGGCCATCAGAGAAGTTTGGTCACAGTGGAGACAGAGTAGTCTTGCATTTAAATCAGGTGGGCTGGCCTTCATGTTGGAGGTATGTATACTCTGTTGCCACTGCATACTGCCAATATATAAATGGGGCACTAACTTTTAAAGACTGGTGATGTCTTCCCCCAAGGCCAGGCATGGAAGGCATCACATAAGTGCCTGAATAATGAGACACCACAGATATGTCACCACCACTAAAGTTCAGTGAATAAACAGCATTTAAAAAAATATTTTTATCCACATCATTGTAGATTGACTTACAGATCCCATTGCATCTCCCAATGACATGATTAGTTGCTGAAAGTGAAAGTGATCTGAGAAGAGGTACAGTTTGGGTATAAGGCTCAGCATTGCGAGTCTAGGCATTTCAGTTTGCTTGCAGTGAACAAGCCAATGAGGAGTGGTTGGGCTGAGACTCCTCTGCAGTGTTTGCAGCCACTGTTAGGGTTTGTGCACAGCAAAGAGCATGTCCCCTCTCACTGCATTAGTGGGTTCTGTAATAGCTCCCTTTTAAACTTACTATTGAAAGCCTTTCTTGTTATCTCACCTTCCCCCCCCCAAGGCTTCTGTGTATGTTGTTTAATGTGATGTTTTGTTTACACATTGGGCCTTGCTCTTACCAAGTCTTCTTTAAAACACTCCTCCCTAGGCCATGTGTTAATTCAACTCATTTGTATAATAACTGAAACTCTGCACACCTTTCAAGAACATGTGCAGCATGTGAGGACCACACCCAGCTCTTCAAACCACACCCAGCTCTGCACACCTTTCAAGAACATGTGCAGCATGTGAGGACCACACCCAGCCCTTCAAACCACACCCAGCTCTTCGAACCACACCCAGCCCTGTCTATAAAAGGCAGCCCCCGAGCCTCACCCAGTGCTTGTGCTCGTCTACCTCCCGCTTACCTGAGACCAGATCCCTCGGCGCTGGCACTCCTGCTCTCTACAGACTTTCATTGGCTTCAATGGGTGCAGCTGCTGGCTCTTCCTTCCTCCGGTTTCCGGTTCCTCCTTGCCTCAGCCTCTCTCCTACAAGCAACCTGCAAAAGAGAAAGAAGACAAGGTTAGACTGATCAGTATCTCTTGCCAGCAACAAGTAAGTGCAAAACTTTTTATTACCTGAAAGAACTTTGACAACAATTTCTGGATTCGTGTATAGACAATTTGAAACAAGATACCTTCCACGAACATTGTGATTCAAACTCTTTGTTACAAGAATACTTTGCGGAACTTTGTGAAGCAAACATTTTTTTTTATGGAACTTTTAAGAATTGAACAGTGAAAACCATTAACAGCAAGACAAACAGTAAATCAAGGACTTGCACAAATTACATGCTGTATTTTGATGTAAAAGTACAGTATTTGTTTTATAATAGATTCTGGAAATATGGGAAAAGTGAGTCTGCTATTGGGAGTTTAGGCTTTAGTTATATTAAGATGAATGTTAGATATTGGTAATTCTGATAACGGTATTTGTTTAATGTTTTAGAAGCTTTACAGCAATAGAAAGCACATCCCAGAGTAGTAACACATTCCAAACCTGGAAACTAGAGACCAGGATCCAAGAGGTACTTTTAGAAGAGAATTTCTAATAAATAAAGGGATAGTCAGGAACCCATTTAGGAATAGGTTGTACTTATCTGTTCTTTGTTTATGTTTCATTAGGCACCAGTTTCTACAGAAGTCAGAAAGGGCCGCAGATTTGTGCAGCACTTCAACAGTGGAAACACAAGAACGGTGTTGTCTCTTTATTTTATTTTATCCACTTCCCCCCTTCCCTTGAGCTTCTGTTCTTAGTGCACTGTTTTAAAAACTAGTGTGCTGGAACAAGCAGTTTCAGGGTGGGGTCGGATTGTCTTCAACCTCCATCAGAACTGAACAAGGACTCAGGTGAGCTAGGCTTTGACAGAAGCACAAGCCTTAAACAAAAAATATATTTCAGTTCTGGTGGACGATGAATACCGGGGAAGTAATAGAGGGCTTTGACGTCAAGGATATGGCGCAGGCCCCAAATGAGGACTTGGCTCATAATGAATCAGTGTCTAGCATCTTGCAACATATGCAAGAGGAAATAGAGAGATTAAAGATGGAGAATACCTCTTTAAAACAGGATTTAAGCAGGTATAAATGTAGGGGATCTCAGTGGAACACAGCTTTTACGCCTTTGTTTAAAACCTCCTCAGAGACAGGGGCGCCATCAAAACATACAACTTTGCCTCCCCCAGTTGAGGTTACTGTTAATGTTCCTTATGCTGTGCCCTTAGCAGCACCTGAACGTTTTCATGGAGATAGTAACAAATTCCATGTTTTTATCAATCAATGTCAATTACATTTCGTTTGTAAGCCACAACAATTCCCTACTGATGCTACGAAAGTGGCATTCGTCTTGTCTTATTTGGGTGGCACAGCAGCCAATTAGTCAATTCCTTTCGTGGAGAGAGATGATCCCATCCTCCATAATTGGAATCAATTTAAACGTACCATGACCAGCCTTTTTGCAAAACACACTTTCATGCAGGCGAGTGATAATGAGCTTTTAAATCTTAAACAAGATAACAAGGATTTATTGACCTATCTTACTAGTTTTAATCGTTTACTCACCGAGACACAGTGGCCAGAGGAAAAGCGTGTCTCCCTTTTTTATAAAGGTTTGAGAGACGAGTTAAAAGACGCGCTGGCTCATATCGTTGATTTGCCAGAAGACTATTCGGACTTTGTAGATTTAGTTGTGAAATTAGAACATAGACTAGGAGAAAGAAAGGGAGATAAATACAATCTGGAATCATGGCTAACTTTTATTAGACACAAGAAGAAAGACCCAGATAATAAACTCCCTGAACCTGAGCCTATGCAAATAGGGACACTCAGAGGTCCACTCACATCAGAGGAAAAAGAAAGAAGGAGAAAACTTCAATTATGTTTATATTGTGGCAGGGCGGGTCACTTTGCCAGAGAATGTCCAGTAAAGCCTAAAACTCCACGAAAGGGTGCTGTTTCCTCCACCTCCTCAACTGAATCGGGAAATGATTAAGCTCGACAAGGGGAGAGGTTACTTGTTCGAGAAAACATCTTAATAAAACCTCTAATGCTGCAGCCTTCATGGTACCGCACATACCTAGACATTTCATAATTCAGGTAGTTTTAATTGTTACTACCCAAGTGAGGCATTCTCTCCCTGTCCTACTGGACTCAGGCGCGACAGGAAATTTTGTGGATAATAAGTTAGCTGAAAACTTAGGACTTCCTATGTGCCTAAAGCCTTGTCCAGAAGCAGTATGTGCAGTGGATGGGTCAGAATTGACCTCTGGATTAATCACAAAACAAACAAGTCCACTTGTTATGGTCTGTCAGAACGGGCACACAGAGGTGATTAGCTTTGATCTGAGAGATACTCCTAATTTTGGTTTGATTCTCGGGGTACCCTGGTTAACAACTCATAACCCAAAAATTGATTGGGTGAATAGAACTGTTACTTTGGATTCCTCTTTCTGTAGAACCAATTGCTATCAAGAAACAGGTACAGAACAGAGCACAGTATTACACTGTGCTAGTCTTACACAAGATGAACCAAGTCTCCCTCCTGAATATTCTGACTTTAAAGACGTCTTTGATCCAGTAAAGGCTAGTGTGCTGCCCCCACATCGGTCTTATGACTGTCGTATAGATCTTATCCCAGGGGCCCCTTTACCTAATAACAGAGTATATGCTTTGACTGACGAAGAAACCAAATACTTAAGAACCTACCTAGATGACCTACTACAGTCTGGGTTCATCTGTCATTCCACATCTCCGGTGTCATCTCCACTCTTTTTTATCCCAAAGCCGGATAAATCCCTGCGCGCGTGTATCGATTATAGAGGACTAAATAAGGCTACAATAAAGAATAAATATCCTCTTCCCCTAATACCTGTGTTGTTGGATCAATTAAGACATTCTACTGTATACACTAAACTAGATCTGCGGGGAGCTTACCACCTGGTCCGAGTAAAAGAGGGGGATGAGTGGAAGACAGCTTTCAAGACAAAGTTTGGTTTATTTGAGTACACAGTAATGCCCTTTGGGTTATGTAATGCCCCTGCGGCCTTTCAGTTCTTTATAAATGAGGTCCTACACGAATTCCTGGACGTTTGTGTCATAGTATACATAGACGACATCCTCATTTATTCTAAGAACTCAGAAGAACATACCCAACATGTTCGTGCAGTATTATCAAAGTTAAAAGAAAATCATCTTTTTGATAAGTTAGAAAAGTGTACTTTTAATGTCAGCAAGGTGGACTTTTTAGGATACTGCCTGTCACCTCAAGGAATAACTATGGATGTAAAGAAAATCAGTGCTATTGCTGATTGGCCAGAACCATCCTCTGTAAAAGATATTCAGAAATTTCTGGGTTTCGCCAATTTTTATAGGAGGTTTATTGCACATTTTGCAGACATTGCGGCCCCAATAACTACCTTGTTGTGGAAAGGGCAACAATTTCTTTGGACTGATGAGGCGGCACACGCCTTTCAACTCCTAAAACAAAAATTCACTTCAGCCCCAATTCTGAAACATCCTGATCCTGACTTGCCCTTTTTTGTTGAAGCGGATGCTTCACAAGTAGCTTTAGGAGGAGTTCTCTCTCAACGAGATGCAGTAGATGGCCAGTTACATCCTATAGCCTTCTATTCCAAAAAGTTATTACCAGCTGAACAAAATTACACTGTGGCTGAAAGGGAACTACTAGCTATCAAAGTAGCCTTTTCAGAATGGAGGCACCATTTAATGGGAGCCAAGTACCCAGTTACAATCTTTTCTGACCATAGGAACCTACAGTTTTTTGGATCACTTAAAGCACTAACACCACGTCAGATGCGCTGGTTAATTTATTTGAGCACATTTGACTTTGTAATAACCTATAGACCAGGTGCACAACAAATTCAATCTGATGTGTTATCTAGATACGGACGTACCTCAGACATGAAACAAGATAAAATAGGAGAACCCATTATTCCTCCCCAAAAGTTTTTGGCACCAGTACAACAGAAGGATTTCATCACAGATCTATATAATGCACACATGAAAATAGCATCTCAGGATTGGTTAAAGGATTCCCATAACACAATACAACAAGGTTTATTGTATCACGACAACATGCTGTTAGTGCCCACCTCTGAATTACAAACACAGGTGATAATGTGGCATCACGCCTCACCGTTGGCAGGTCATCCTGGTTGGGTAAAAACCCTGGAAAATGTGCAAAAACACTTTTGGTGGGACACTATAAGAAAGGACGTTAACAATTTGTCACTACCTGTCCAATTTGTGCAAGACATAAATCTTCTCATAAGGCCCCTGACGGCTTGTTAATACCAATGCCAACACCCAAACAACCTTGGCACACTGTGAGCGTAGACTTTATTGTAGGTTTACCACCTGTAAAATCTTTCACAACAGTGTTGGTTATAGTGGATTTTTTATCTAAAATGGCACATTTTGTACCATTACCGAATTTGCCGATATTTTTATAAGGGAAATTGTGCGTTTACATGGTTTGCCAAGCAAAGTGGTGTCAGACCGAGGGAGCCAGTTCAACTCTAGATTTTGGAAAAAATTATGTGAAAAACTGAAAATAGATGTGGCATTATCCACTGCTTTCCACCCAGAGACAGATGGACAGACTGAACAACTGAACCAAACCTTACTGCAAACGCTACGTTGTTTATTGGCTGATTATTCTAGTGAATGGTTGGAAGCTCTCCCTGTAGCGGAGTTTGTTTATAATAATACTGAGCATTCAGCTCTACTTTGCTCACCATTCTATTTCTTGCAGGGGTATCATCCAAGAGCTATACCCATTTTGTTAGAAGATTCCCTGTTACCTACAGTAACGGATAGAATAACGAGGTTAGGTGACATACAAGACAAAGCCAGGAAACATTTATTAAAGTACAAGGAAAGCATGAAAAGACAAGCCGACAAACACAGATCTGAGGCCCCAATGTATAAAATTGGTGACAAGGTATGGCTCTCCACAAAGAACCTAAACATAGAGGGATCCCGAAAGCTGCAACCACGTTTCATTGGACCCTTTAGTATAACTGCCATAGTAAACCCAGTAACAGTAAAATTAGATTTACCAAAAGAATATCCAGTACATACTACATTCCATGTGTCCTTGCTTAAGCCGTACAACCCAAAAACCCGACCTGAACCACCACTTCCACCCATACCAATTAAGGGAAATCTAGAATATGAAGTGAAAAGCATAAAAGACTCAAAAAGAATTAGTGGACGTCTGTTTTATTTAGTAGAATGGAAAGGATATGATGAATCTGAAAATTCATGGGAACCAGCATCATATGTACATGCCCCACAGCTGATTAGACGGTTTTATTTAAAAAATCCAGGAAAACCCCGTCCTGTAGGAGGGCCTTTGAGGGGGGCAACTGTTAGGGTTTGTGCACAGCAAAGAGCATGTCCCCTCTCACTGCATTAGTGGGTTCTGTAATAGCTCCCTTTTAAACTTACTATTGAAAGCCTTTCTTGTTATCTCAAATTCCCCCCCCCTTAGGCTTCTGTGTATGTTGTTTAATGTGATGTTTTGTTTACACATTGGGCCTTGCTCTTACCAAGGCTTCTTTAAAACACTCCTCCCTAGGCCATGTGTTAATTCAACTCATTTGTATAATAACTGAAACTCTGCACACCTTTCAAGAACATGTGCAGCATGTGAGGACCACACCTAGCTCTTCAAACCACACCCAGCTCTGCACACCTTTCAAGAACATGTGCAGCATGTGAGGACCACACCCAGCCCTTCAAACCACACCCAGCTCTTCGAACCACACCCAGCCCTGTCTATAAAAGGCAGCCCCCGAGCCTCACCCAGTGCTTGTGCTCGTCTACCTCCCGCTTACCTGAGACCAGATCCCTCGGCGCTGGCACTCCTGCTCTCTACAGACTTTCATTGGCTTCAATGGGTGCAGCTGCTGGCTCTTCCTTCCTCCGGTTTCCGGTTCCTCCTTGCCTCAGCCTCTCTCCTACAAACAACCTGCAAAAGAGAAAGAAGACAAGGTTAGACTGATCAGTATCTCTTGCCAGCAACAAGTAAGTGCAAAACTTTTTATTACCTGAAAGAACTTTGACAACAATTTCTGGATTCGTGTATAGACAATTTGAAACAAGATACCTTCCACGAACATTGTGATTCAAACTCTTTGTTACAAGAATACTTTGCGGAACTTTGTGAAGCAAACATTTTTTTTTATGGAACTTTTAAGAATTGAACAGTGAAAACCATTAACAGCAAGACAAACAGTAAATCAAGGACTTACACAAATTACATGCTGTATTTTGATGTAAAAGTACAGTATTTGTTTTATAATAGATTCTGGAAATATGGGAAAAGTGAGTCTGCTATTGGGAGTTTAGGCTTTAGTTATATTAAGATGAATGTTAGATATTGGTAATTCTGATAACGGTATTTGTTTAATGTTTTAGAAGCTTTACAGCAATAGAAAGCACATCCCAGAGTAGTAACACATTCCAAACCTGGAAACTAGAGACCAGGATCCAAGAGGTACTTTTAGAAGAGAATTTCTAATAAATAAAGGGATAGTCAGGAACCCATTTAGGAATAGGTTGTACTTATCTGTTCTTTGTTTATGTTTCATTAGGCACCTGTTTCTACAGAAGTCAGAAAGGGCCGCAGATTTGTGCAGCACTTCAACAGTGGAAACACAAGAACGGTGTTGTCTCTTTATTTTATTTTATCCACTTCCCCCCTTCCCTTGAGCTTCTGTTCTTAGTGCACTGTTTTAAAAACTAGTGTGCTGGAACAAGCAGTTTCAGGGTGGGGTCGGATTGTCTTCAACCTCCATCAGAACTGAACAAGGACTCAGGTGAGCTGGGCTTTGACAGCCATATGGTGCATCCATTCCCAACTGCACTGCCGTTGGCACAGCACTGGCCTCACATCTTAGTGCCTTGAAGACTAACCCCTCGTTGCTGAACGATACATGCTGAAGACTGGCTTTGGCTCTCGCCTGATTATTCCAGAGCCTGTGATACAGCAAGGAGGTGAGTCCCAGTGCAGGTCAGGTTTCATATGGGCTGGCTGTTGGCCCGTGGTGGGATTTGACCGGACTAGTGAAGGAGCACGAGTGCTGTGAGTACATGCACCATTTCGTTAGATTGTCTCACTACATTGAGTGACATTTATAAGAAGAGCCTCCCCAACACTGCTGTGAGTGAAATGACGTTGTAAACCAACACACAAGGCAGTTGACACATGTGCCTTGTATGTTGCCTAGGTTCCTATAAGGAATTAAATTGCATTTTTATGTGTATTTAGGATTTATAAATTTGATATTGTAGAGACAAGTACTTATGGTCCTATTGACCTGAGTATCAAAGGTGAGTGTGTTGTCGAAGTTGATTCCTAGGCTTTTAGTGGAGACAATTTGAGAAGGTTGGGGGCCACATATTTCTGGGCACACAGCTCTGACCACAGAGAGTGCTGAGCCCCAATGACCAGGAACTCTATCTTTTCCACATTCAATTTCAGACAGTTCTCCTTCATCCAGATACAGATATCCATCATACAGAGTTTGAATTTCTCTTCCACTATAATGTCATCAGATATCCAATCAATAATCTGGGTGTCATCTGCATAAGACAAGACCTGGAAACCAAATGAGCGCACCAGTGTTGCTAGTGGGTCCACATAGAGACTGAACAGGGCGAAGCTGCGCGAAGAACCCTGTGGCACCACACAGGGTGAGCTTAAAAGGTTGTGCCCTAACGTTGCTGCAGCTGACTATCTGGGTTCTGTTGGTAAGAAAGAAGTCCAATAAAGCCAGCGCAGTATCCCTTACCCCAGCCTTGTGCAATCTTTGCACCAAGGAGGATGGGGATACCGAATCTAATGATAATGTCGCATCCAGAATGACCAGTATGGCAGTGCCACCCTGGTCCACCTAAAAGCAGATGGAACCAGGACTGATTCAGTACTGTGAACACTATGGAAACCATTCTGTGCGGTGCTAAGAAGGTCCAGAGTGGGAACACATTTGTCCAAAGTCTGGTTAATGTACTTTTTTATAAGATTTTAGCTGGTGTAGGAAGGAGTGAGATAGGGTGCTAATTTTTCAGGTCATCTGACTCCGCCTTTTTCTTCTTTTTGAGGGGAATGACAATAGCCTCCTTGCAGAGTTGGGGGAATAATCCCGTAATGAGGATCTGGCTGTAGACTCTTTCCAGAAAAGTAGTTACAATATCAGGAACATGCTGTAAGACTGTGGGTAAGTCCCTAGTAAAGTGCACTAGAGGTGCCCAGGCCATGCAAATCAAATGCTACTAGTGGACCTGCAGCATTTGTTGTACCACCCACCTGAGTAGCCCTGTAAACATGGCTCAGACCTGCCACTGCAGCGTCTGTGTGTGCAGTTTTGAACTGCCAATTCAACCTGACAAGTGTACCAGCTTGCCACACCTGAATGGACTATGCCTGCCTTCACACAATGCAGTCTCCAACCCCCTGGTGTGAGTTTGGAGCCAGGCCTAGGCAAACCAGGATCTTATGAACAACAGAGACTTTCCTTTGAAGTTTGCGTACTACAAAGGCTGAAAGGTGTATACGAAGGAGAAGAGCTGAAGAGCTGGAGGAGGACCACTGCCCTTTGGCCTGTGACTGTGCTTTGCTGGGTTGGCTTGCACTTGCTGCTTCTGCCTGAAAGAGGACAAAGACTCTACTTTGTAGTATATTCCTTCTTATGAAGAATGTCCAAGGGCTTAGACTCAGCTTGCCTCCTGTTTTGACCCCTGCCCTGCCAAGTGATGACCTATCCAGGCCCTGAGCCCTTCAAAGGTGAAGCTGGTAGAACAAGGACTGAAATCCACGCACAGGAAGTCATGCTGGGAAAATTGTATGCACCACCTGCAATGCGACTGTAAAAATGACGTGCCACTACCTTGCGGCTAAAATCAACACACCACCTGCATCGTAGCTGGTAAATTGATGCATCACCTGCATCTCAGCTGGAGAAACAATGCAACACCCATTTGCAGCTGCTGATCACGACTCAAACCCCACACAGTGCGGTTTTCCATCACCGTGCGGCCAGATTTCTCACGCAACATCGCTGGGCGTCAACCTCATCGTGAACCTGCGCAGATCCAAGGTGCCCTGTCCGGAATTCGGCACATCGCTCTCTTGTGGGAGAGAAAAACGACTCATCACCTACCTGACCAGAGAAGAAACGTCGCACGGCTTCACTTGTGAGTAAGGAATCAACGCATCGCTGACTTTTTCAACGCACGCTCGTCCATGCGGCTTAATTTTTTACACAAACCAGATACTTTGTGTAAAAACAACATATCCATTGTTTTCTATAGAGTAAGAATCTATTCTTTTGAAAATTCATAACTTTACTTATGTATGTTGGATTTTTGTCGTTTTGGTCTTGTTTGACTTAGATAAATATTGCCTATTTTTTTAAACTGGTGTGGTGTCCATTTTGTAGTGTCTTCACTGTATTGCTGTGTGTGTTGGTACAAATACTTTATACATTGCCTTTGAGATAAGCCTGACTGTTTGTGCCAAGCTACCAAGGAGGTAAGCAGGGGTTATCTAAAGTGTGTATCTCCATTGCCCTGACTAGAGTGAGGGCCCCTGCTTAGATAGAGTGCAAAGTGACTGCTAACTAGAGACCCCATTTCTAACAACCAGGATGGTAAAATTAGGGCTTGCAATAAATGGTTCAAGGACTTGATCCCAAATCTCGATATACTGAGTAAGGGAACTAGGAGAGTGATACACAAGAAATCCAGAAAGAAGAGACTTGTTTTTGTCTTTGAGTCTAAACTGCTCTATCTTGCAGATGTCATATGACTCAGAGCTAACAGGTTGCAAGGTGTAGTTAAAAGAATTTCTTGAAATTATAGTTAATTCCTTCTCTGCGAGAGGCATGATCCAGTCTGGAAACTATGGTGGTCATTACAACATTGGTGGTAAAAGTCGCTTACCGCCGTGCAGAAGACAGCCAATACACCGCCGCGGCCGCGGTAGACCGCCACAGCTATTATGACACACATCTCGGAATCCGCCGAAAGTCAGACACCCACACAACACCGCCACACCAAAGGTCAGTGATAAACTGGCGGAAACAAATCCTCCACCTCCCTGCCAACAGAAACACGCCCATGCTATTACGACCCACGAATCCACGCGGCGGTCTTTCAACCGCGGTATTCCATTGGCGGTACACACCGCCGCGCTCAAAATACACACACATCTACAAAACACTGCCACATTGGACAATTCAAAATACACACACCTGATACACATACAAACAACACTCCCACACACCCAACACAATATAAAACACACACCCACATCACCCACAAACCCCTACGACCACAAATTCTGAAAGAAGGCCAGAGAGACAGCACAGCAATTGACAACCGCATCACACAGAGGCACACAACACCATCACCCACACAACTTCCACGCACAAAACACCACACACCACTACACTCACCACACTCATCATCACACACACCACCCCATGGCACGCCAAAGACACCCCCGCTTCTCCGAGGAGGAGCTCAGGGTCATGGTGGAGGAAATCGTACGGGTAGAGCCACAGCTATTTGGCTCACAGGTACAGCACACATCAATAGCCAGAAAGATGGAGTTATGGCGCAGAATAGTTGACAGGTTCAACGCTGTGGGACAGCACCCAAGAAATCGGGAGGACATCAGGAAGAGGTGGAACGACCTACGGGGGAAGGTGCGTTCCACGGTCTCCAGGCACAATATCGCGGTACAGCGGACTGGCGGCAGACCCCCACCTCCTCCCCCACAACTAACAACATAGGAGGAGCAAGTCTTGACCATCCTGCATCCTGAGGGCCTCGGAGGAGTCGGTGGAGGATGGGACACTGGTAAGTAAAATCTCAACTATCAGATCCCCCACCCTACCTGCATGCTATCACACACCCCCACCCTCACACCCTCCCCTATCACTACAACTCATCACTAATGTACCCATAACACAAACCACACATCCCAACACCAAGCCCTGCATGACACAACTAAGCATGGTCACCCCTCACCAAAGCATGCTCACTGCACATACCCAGAACACCCCCCCAACCATCATCACACAAGCCCCCACACAGGAATGCTTGCACTGGGGTTCACGCACAGCCACCCATTGCATACCATTACACACACACATGCAATAATCATGATCTTATGCCCCTGCAGGAACACGAAGGACCGTCACCACACCAGAGGGTCCAGACAACACCACTCCACCCCCAGAAGAGGCCCACAGTGACGAGAGCAGCTCTGCCCTACTGGATCTTGATGACCAGCCCGGACCATTGTGGGCCTCAGGACAGTCGGTTCCCCTTGCACAGGCACAGCCCAACACCGACCTTCCACCCTCTGGTAACACCAGCACAGCACCCACCCAGCGGGCCCAAACCTCCCTACCCAGGACAGGTCAATCAGCGGTGTGTCCACCACTACAGGGCACCCAGGGTAACCCACCCTCCCAACAACAACAGGGACCTGGGGGCAGTGGTAGTGGGCACACGGTCCAGGGGACGGAGGCCCAGGAACACAGGGGAACTGGGAGGGCTGCTGTGCGACAGGGGGAGGACAGGCCAAGGAAACCAACTCTCCACGAGGCCCTCTCCTCCATCATGGGAGTGTACCACCACTCCAAGGAGACGATGGCCACGGTCCTGGACAAGTTGAAGGATACCCTGCGGCTGCAGGACGAACTGTATTTGGGGCTCAGGGAGGAGCTCAGAACCATCAGCTCCGCCCTGGGCACCATCGTAGGGGTGCTGAAGGACATATAGAAGACCTTGAGGGACACCGTGGCACTCCAAGGGGCTCCTGACACTAGCCAGGACGATGAACTGCCCACCACCTCCGCCAGCGCTAGTGGACAGGACGCCCGCCACAGGACCAACACACCAGCACCCCACCCCCTGCAGACGGACAACCACCACGCAAGCGGTCCCTGAGAGCCAGGACCAGGACAGAGCAAAATGGCAAGACCCCGCCAAGAAATGAGACCACCCTCATTGTCCTCCCACTGTCCCACTTTGTTACCCTGTCCATAATTGAACTGCCCCAGCTCCACTTCCTATGCCCAGATGGGCAGTGCCCCTGTGAGACTAATAGACTGGACTCTGCCATGGACATTCCTCCACCATCCCCCCTCTCCATTTTACCACCCCCTCCAATAATTAGCACTTAAATAAACACCCTTGAAACACAAAACAATCTGGAGTCAGTCTATGATTTTGTACTTTGTATTATCAATGACAGTGTCATAATGGCTGTACCATTGTAAGGCTAACATACCTATGTCACACATCACAAGCCCTTGAAGGATGCAAATAGTTGACACGTAGGTTACCACACCTGTGAAACCGTAATGGAAGGGTGCAACTCAGTTAACAAATTGTGATTGAAATAGACAAACAGGATAGAGGTAGACGTGTGACAGTGAATGTAATGTTAAATCTGAAAATGTTCTCACCTGTGTGTCACTGGAAATATTGCTGTATGACTGACTCCCTGTTGTCATTTTCTTCTTCCTCAGCTTCATCCTCATCACTGTCCACAGGCTCCACAGACTCCACAGCTGCTACAACACCGTCATCTGGATCATCCTCCTGCAGAAAAGGCACCTGGCGTCGCAAAGCCAAATTATGGAGCATGGAGCAGGCGATGATGATGTCGCACACCTTTTTCGGTGAGTAGAATAGGGATCCACCTGTCATATGGAGGCACCTAAACCTGGCCTTCAGGAGTCCGAAGGTGCGTTCGATCACTCTCCTAGTCCGCCCATGGGCATCATTGTACCGTTCCTCTGCCCAGGTCCTGGGATTCCTCACTGGGGTCAATAGCCAGGACAGGTTGGGGTAATCAGAGTCCCCCAATAGCCATACCCGGTGCCTCTGGAGTTGACCCATCATATCAGGGATGCTACTATTCTGCAGGATGTAGGCGTCATGCACTGAGCCAGGGAACATAGCATTTACCTGCGAGATGTACTGGTCTGCCAAACAGACCATCTCGACATTCATGGAATGATAACTCTTCCTGTTCCTGTACACCTGTTCACTCCTGCGGGGGGGACCAGAGCTACATGGGTCCCATCAATGGCACCCATGACGTTGGGGATATGTCCAAGGGCATAAAAGTCACCCTTCACTGTAGGCAAATCCTCCACCTGAGGGAAAATGATGTATCTCCTTACGTGTTTCAGCAGGGCAGACAACACTCTGGACAGCACGTTTGAAAACATAGGCTGGGACATCCCTGATGACATGGCCACTGTTGTCTGAAAAGACCCACTTGCAAGGAAATGGAGCACTGACAGCACCTGCACGTCAGCGGGGATTCCAGTCGGATGGCGGATCGGTGACATCAGGTCTGGCTCCAACTGGGTACATAGTTCCTGGATAGTGGCACGGTCAAACCGGTAGGTGACGATGATATGTCTTTCTTCCATTGTCAACAGGTCCACCAGTGGTCGGTACACCGGAGGATTCCGCCATCTTCTCATATGTCCCAGCTGACGGTGCCTACGAAGGACAACAGCGAAGAACCAGTCACTATTCCTACAGGTATGTACCCACAGTTACACATAAGACTACACCACTCACAAACCCCTTCCTGTATGTGTGTTGAGTGTAGGCCTAGCTATGTGTGACGCAGTAGTAAATGAAGGCATGTGGGCCCCTGAAATGGCGGCTGCCTGACCTCTAAACTGGGACAATGGGATTGTGGGGTAACTGCGCTGGCGTTGCACACCGTCGCGGTAGGCGGTCGTAGACCGCGGCACAATGCTGCATTGGTTAACAGTGGACCCTATGGGTCCCAGGAGCCAATGAACAGGTGCACCAGCAGTTATGATGCGCACCGCCGCGGACGTCACCGCCGCGGACGTCACCGCCATTTTCTAACTGTTCAATCACTAGATACCTGACCTTCGACAGGAGAGGACCTACACTGCTAGTGCTGCTGTGACCTTGGTCTGGAAGCGATGATGGCCGCTGCGTCTGGGGAAAGGGCCCCTGCCTTCACTGCACAGGAGTTGGAGAAACTTGTGGATGGGGTCCTCCCCCAGTACACGCTACTCTACGTCCTCCAGACCAACAGGTTAGAACACAGGGAGCACGTTTTGTATGGGCTAGGCCTGGGTGGAGAGGGCTGGGTGGAAGAGGGAAGGGGGCAGAGTTGATTGAACATTAATGCATGCAAATGAATGGGCCACATGGCCAGAGTAGGGAGGGGGCCACTCACAACGACGGTGCAGTTGGTAATGACTGTTCCTCTTCCCTTGTGCATGTCATGTAGGTCAGCGCCCACCAGAAGAGGGACATCTGGCGTGCCATCGCCAAGGAGGTCCGGACCCTGGGGGCCCACCACAGACGGGGCACCCACTGCCGTAAGAGATGGGAGGACATTCGCCGCTGCAGCAAGAAGACAGCGGAGGCTCAGCTGGGGATGGCCTCCCAACGTGGGAGGGGTGCCCGTCGCACCATGACCCCCCTGATGTTCCGGATCCTGGCGGTGGCCTACCCGGAGTTGGATGGGCGCTTGAGGACATCACAGCAGACACAAGGGGGTGAGTACAACCTCATTCTGCGGACTTTGCATGCAGTGGAGGTGTCTGGGTGGGGGAGGTGGGCTGTGGGTGTCCCTAGTCCAGGGCGAGTTAGGTAGGCAAGGCCCCTCCGTTATGTAGGCCATGTGGCACACAACCCCACCTCAGCAGAGTGCCAAATCGAGGTATATTTGCCCCTGTGGCATCCATGTGCGCAGATGTCCACCATTGCCATGTAGGCCAGAACCCAGAAATTGTGTGTGCAGAGTGCAGGAGCACGGCGTAATGCAGGGGGCTGCTGCGTCTGTCTTGTCCGCCAACGGTAGCGGAATACCATGCACTAAAACTCTCGTTCTTCTGTCTCCCCCCCTTTTCCTGCTCTCCCTGTCCTTTTGTACATCAGCATCAACAGGCGGAGGTACAGTGGCACCGGAGCACGAGGGAGCTGCATCCCACATGGCCATGGAGGGCCACACCACGGACTCTGAATGCACCAGTGGGATGGAGGGCGAGGGGAGCTTCACGTCGGCCACCGGATCACCAAGCAGCGACACTGACTCGTCTGCCGATGGGAGCTCCCCTGTGGTGGCGGCACCATCTGTGCGCACCACTTCTACAGGTACAGCCACCACCTCCCCTACCAGCACCACCCTCCCAGCAGCCCCTCAGCGTTCGCCCCGTGCCCGCTCACCCAGCAGGGTGGGCATCACCTTCGCCCCAGGCACCTCAGGCCCTGCCCCTGTCACCCCTGCTGCCCTCAGTGAGGAGGCCATTGACCTCCTCAGGTCACTCACTGTTTGGCAGTCTACCATTGTGAATGCCATCCAGGGTGTAGAACGAGAGTTACAACACGGTAATGCATTCCTGGAGGGCATTCATTCTGGTCAGGCTGTCCTTCAGCGAACCCTGCAATCTCTGGCCTCAGCACTGATGGCAGCCATTGTCCCTGTGTCCATCCTCCCCCCTCCAACTTCCTCCACCCAGACCCAGTCCCCTGTACCCCAGCCCATCCCAAGCACACCTACAGACCAGCATGCACACAAGTCAACACCCAAAAGTAGCTCAAGCAAACATAGGCACCACACATCCCACAGGCACTCACACAAGCATCACACCCATACAGACACAGCAACATCCACTGTCTCCACTGTGTCCCCCTCCTTCTCTTCTCCCTCCTCCCTCCCAGTCTCGTCTACACACACACCTGCATGCACCACATCTACAGACACCAGGAATCGCACCAGGACACCCAGCACCACAAGCCACTCACATGCACTCACCACCTCCACTGCCATTTACACGTCCCCTGTGTCCTCTCCCAGTGTGTCTGTGACGCCCCCTCCCAAAGTACCCAAACACCGGCAATCACTCACCCAACAGTCGTCCACCTCACGACAGCCTCCTGTACCTGCACCCAAAACAGCTAAAGTAACACCTCCTACAACCACCTCCTCTTCCTCCACTCCCAGACCCCCTCCAGCTACCCATCCCAGTGTTTGTCAGAAACTGTCCCTGTGTAAAATGGACCTTTTTGCCCCCACCTCCCTCCAATTCATCAGTCCCGTCATAGCGCCTCAGCCAAGAAGCCTCCAATACCAGTGGTGCGTGTTCAGGGATTATGGAGTGCACCGGCCACTAGGGCAGGCAGTAGGACCCGGAGCCAAGGCACTGGCAGCCCACCCCCTGTAAAGGCTCTAAAATTGGAGAGTGGACCACGGGACCGTGTTAAGACTCCTGGTGGGACAAAAACTGACCTGGGTTCGGAGGGGATTGGAGAGTCAGCTGTGACTCCACCAAAGGTGGGGAAGGTCCAGAGGAAGTCTTGCCAGCCTGTTGTGAGTGTCACGGCAGAGAAGTGCGCCATAATTTCCGGCGGTCCAGACACAACCGCCATCACTGTCGTCAGTGGTCCAGAGACCACCGCCAGAGTCACAGCCCAGGAGGGCCCTAGTATCGTCACTGGTCCAGAGACCACCACCAGAGTCACAGCCCAGGAGGGCCCAAGTATCGTCACTGGTCCAGAGACCACCGCCACAGTCACAGCCCAGGAGGGCCCAAGTATCGTCACTGGTCCAGAGACCACCGCCAGAGTCACAGCCCAGGAGGGCCCAAGTATTGTCACTGGTCCAGAGACCAACGCCACAGTCACAGCCCAGGAGGACCCAAGTATCGTCACTGGTCCAGAGACCACCACCAGAGTCACAGCCCAGAAGGGCCCAAGTATCGTCACTGGTCCAGAGACCACCGCCACAGTCACAGCCCAGGAGGGCCCAAGTGTCGTCACTGGTCCAGAGACCACCGCCAGATTCACAGCCCAGGAGGGCCCAAGTATCGTCACTGGTCCAGAGACCACCGCCACAGTCACAGCCCAGGAGGGCCCAAGTATTGTCACTGGTCCAGAGACCTCCACCAGAGTCACAGCCCAGGAGGGCCCAAGTATCGTCACTGGTCCAGAGACCACCGCCACAGTCATAGCCCAGGAGGGCCCCGGCTGCCACAGCCCCGTTGGGCAATGATGGAACGTCATGCCACACACCAATGCCCAGTGTAGAGATCGTCATGCAACACACCAATGTCCGTACCAGAACCGCCATGGCAAAGCACCGCTGAACAGGGCAAAGACCGCTATGGTGAAGACCGCTGAACAGGGCAAAGACTGCTATGGTGAAGACCGCTGAACAGGGCAAAGACCGCTATGGCAAAGCACCACTGAACAGGGCAAAGACCGCTATGGTGAAGACCGCTGAACAGGGCAAAGACCGCCATGGTGAAGACTGCTGAACAGGGCAAAGACCGCTATGGCAAAGCATCGCTGAACAGGGCAAAGACCGCTATGGTGAAGACTGCTGAACAGGGCAAAGACCGCTATGGCAAAGCACCGCTGAACAGGGCAAAGACCGCCATGGTGAAGACCGCTGAACAGGGCAAAGACCGCTATGGCAAAGCACCGCTGAACAGGGCAAAGACCGCCATGGTGAAGACCGCTGAACAGGGCAAAGACCGCTATGGCAAAGCACCGCTGAACAGGGCAAAGACCGCTATGGCAAAGCACCGCTGAACAGGGCAAAGACCGCCATGGTGAAGACCACTGAACAGGGCAAAGACCGCTATGGCAAAGCACCACTGAACAGGGCAAAGACCGCTATGGCAAAGCACCGCTGAACAGGGCAAAGACCACTATGGCAAAGCACCGCTGAACAGGGCAAAGACCGCCATGGTGAAGACCGCTGAACAGGGCAGGCACCATGTAGGAAGGAATGGACCGCCACATCAGGCATCCTTATCCCATGTGCAGCTGGGACAGTGACAGGACAGGAACTTTCACATGGAGACTCATCCAGTATGGGCACCAGTCACACCCAGTACCAGTAGAGAACTGCATCTACTTGAGAGACTGTGGCTTTGCACTCCCCAGGATGGCACAGTGGGCAAACCACCCACTTGTGAGACTTGAGAGACTGGCTTTGCACTCCCCAGGATGGCACAGTGGGCAAACCACCCACTGTAGAGACTCGAGAGACTGTGGCTTTGCACTCCCCAGGATGGCACAGTGGGCAAACCACCCACTTGTGAGACTTGAGAGACTGTGGCTTTGCACTCCCCAGGATGGCACAGTGGGCAAACCACCCACTGTAGAGACTTGAGAGACTGTGGCTTTGCACTCCCCAGGATACATCAATGGGCATGGTGCCCCGTCGCGGATCTGGCTTCGCATTCATCTGGCTGAGGTGCCCCCCCTTCCTTTCCCCCTGAGGTGCCTGTAGTATTTCTATCTGATGCCCCGGCAGTGTTCTCTCCGATTGTGGTCAGGTGTCGTTTGTGGACCTCGGCCATGCATTTTTGGACTGTTGGTGCACGGACATTGTTGTGTACATATCTGCACTACTTCTCATATTGTATATAATTATGAGTGATTTTCTAATATATATTAGTATATTTTTGTATGACATGTATATTGACACATTATAATGTTTGACCGAATTTTGCATTGTGTTTTCATTCTTCCGGGGGGATTGTGGGTTGTTCTTGTGGTTTTTGTGAATGCATTGGTGTGTATGTTGTGATATGCGGGGCTGGGGGTGTTTGGTGGGTGTTCTCCTAACTTTTGCCTCCCCCCTCCCCTGTGTCGTAGGTGCAGTACTCACTGGTGTCTTCTGCGCCTACGTAGCTGTTGTTCGTAGAGGAGCAGAAAGATAAGGGCAGGGAGTATTTGTATTTCCGGGTCCATGGAGTCGTCGTTCCTCGTGGGATGTGTTCAGGTGAGCGTTTTCCCATAGCAAAAGCTGTTTCCGCCGTGTTTTTATCCACGGTGAATCCGCCCCTTAAAAGGTGGCGGATTGTCGGGTTGTAATAGTGTGGGCGGTACATTGTCTCCCGCCTGTCTGTTGGCGGTAACCGATGTGCTGTTTGTCTGTACCGCCGTGGCGGTCGGAGTGTTAAAGTGGCTGGGTCATAATTCCCTTTTTTTGTCCGCAGCCTGTTTGCGGTATTTCCGCAGCTTTAACACCGTCCGCCAGGGTTGTAATGACCACCTATATTCCAACATCTACAAGAAGTGTTTTGTACAGTGCATGTTTCAATATGATTTATTTCAAGGTGTTCGCTCATGTTATGTTAAAGAAAAAGAATGCATGGTGACTTTCCTGTTTTAAAATATGGAATTCACTGATAGATAGGTTTCTCTTTCTCCCATTTTACATCAAGGGTTAATGCTTGACCTTTAATTCTGTGATGTGCTACAACAATTTAAAAATGTAAAGTGTTAAAAACACCCATCACATGTTTTTGTGAAACAAGAAGCCTTTCTAGAAAAAAATATATACGGCTTGATGTACAAGTGTAAACTTACACTTTTGTGTAAATTTATAATTGTTTGCTACTAACTAGGATCTTGAACTAGTAGTACATTTAAGACTGTGGAGTCTCTGCACATTTTAAGTGCGGCGACTCCACAGTCATAAAGATACTACTAGTAAAATACATTTGAGAAATGCAGATAAGCAAGAAGTGAGTATGGTATAGAAAAGTCGAAGAAAAAATATGTTGCAGACAGCAAAAATAATGCAATATAATAGAGGAGCGGAGAGCCTGGGTAAGGAAAGTGAGTGATAAAAAAAACATGAAAGGAAAAGCAACAGGAGAGATAGAGTGTGTGGTCAGATCTGCCAACTTTGAAACTGGGCAACCATGTTGGAGTCTTGGTGTTGGCTCAGTATCTGGGCAAATCACTTAGGCCCTATTTACGACCCTGGCAGTTGGTGATAAAGTGGCGGCAATACCACCAACAGGCTGGCGATAACTACTGCCAAATTATGACCTGGCGGTGATATATCCAATGTACCACACCGACCTCCAGGGCGGAAACAACAGGCCACCTACAGCCAGACGGAAGACAAAGTACCGCCCACCATATTATGACCCTCCAAACCGCCACATTTTCTGGGGCGGTACCAATGCCATCAAAAGCCTGGCAGAAACAGAGCACAAAAGTTAAAGGACTCACCATTGGAGACACAGGGAAGGACCACGCCGCCATGGAACCAGAACTGCAAGTTTTCCCGATGATCTTCCATGTTATGCTCTACCTGGAACACCAATGCCAGCAAAGACAATGACGGTGAGTACAGCTGCCTAGCACACAAGGGGGGAGGGGGGAAAAAGAGAGTGACATAAAAACCCACACAACAGACACCCGACACACACACTCACCATACACACAACCAGATGCATTACAAAAACAGTTTGACCACGAAAATCTGCAGAATAATGCAAAGGCAACAGGAATTTACGAAAATTATTGTAATCAGTCCAACAATAAATTCAACAATCTTATTTACACATTAAACAGATCTGTACACGTGTATAAAAAAGGGACACTGCCCATTCCATAGTTCACAGGTCCCACATGGCCACAGGGCAAAGTCCAAGGCCACACTCAATTCCTGCCCCAATACGGAGAGAACACTGCAGAGTCATCAGTTGGCAAATAGGCAGGCACCTCAGGCAGGGGTGGAGGGGCACCTCAGCCAGATGTGGAAACAAGCCCACTGGTTCTGGAGGGGACAATATGCCCTGTGTCTGGTCCTGGGGAGTGCAAGGCTACAGTCTCTGGAGTGGGTGACTTGCCCACTGGTTCTGGAGGGGCAGCATGCCCTGTGCTTGGTCCTGGGGAGTGCAAGGCCACAGTCTTTCGAGTGGGTGGATACCCCACTGGTTCTGGAGGGGGCAGGCCGCACAGCAGCCCTTGGAGGCTGGACTATATGGTGTCCTCCGGCGGTGACAGCTGCACTGTGGTGGTTGTTGTGGGAGGCTCCTGCTCAGCCTCTGCTCCCTCCGATGGCTGCACTGTGGTGGTGTTTGTGGGAGGCTCCTGCTCAGCCCCTGCACCCTCCAATGGCTGCACTGTGGTGGTGGTTGTGGGAGGCCCCTGCTCAGCCCCTGCACCCTGCTGTGGCTGCACTGTGGTGGTGGTTGTGGGAGGCTCCTGCTCAGCCCCTGCACCCTCCGATGGCTGCACTGTGGTGGTTGTTGTGGGAGGCTCCTGCTCAGCCCCTGTACTCTCTGATGGCTGCACAACCACAGCTGGTGGTGGGGGCTCCGTGACACCTGCCGCTGCAGGCTCCTTCCCCTTCTTTGTGGCTGGTGCAGGCTCCTTCCCCTTCTTTGTGACTGGTGCTTCCCCTTCTTTGTGATTGGTGCAGGCTCCTTCCCCTTCTTTGTGGCTGGTGCAGACTCCTTCCCCTTCTATGTGGCTGGTGCAGGCTCCTTCCCCTTCTTTGTGGATGGTGCAGGCTCCTTCTCCTCCTTTGTGGCTGGTGCAGGCTCCTTCCCCTTCAGTATTTGTGGCCTGGAATCCTTTCCACCACGAGTAGGTGTTGCTACCATTGGGCCCATGGACTGTCTGGCTGAGGTGCTTGGCTGAGTCCTTGCTACCCTGCCCATACGTGCAGGATGGGGGGGTGGAGGGATAGGAAAGAGGTCAATCTGGGAAAGGAAAAGCTTTTTAGGGACATTGGGGCGGGAAGAGGGAGGATTAATGGGAGTGGAGGATGAGGGAGTGGTTGTTGGAGGTGTTTGTCTGCTGGATTTGGGTGCAGGTGCATGGGCTGTATGCTATTGTGAGGTGGATGGCTGTTGGGTGTCTGAGTGCTTGCGTTTGTGTTCTTTAGGAGGGGGGACAGACACGGTGGGAGAGGACACAGGGGACGTGTACATGGATGTTATGGAGGTGTCTGCCAGTGATGTGTGTGTTCTGCTTGGTGTGCTGATGATGCTGGTAGTGGTGATGATGTAGTGCATGCAGGTGTGAGTGTGGACGTAACTGGGTGGGAGGTGGAGGAGGAGGAGGGGGAGACAGTGGAAATAGTGGATGTTGTTTCTGTCTGCAAATGAATGGTGTTTGTGTGAGTGCCTGTGGGATGAAGTGTGGTGCTTGTGTTTGCCTGTGATACTCTTGGGTGTTGTCTGGCTGTGGGCTTCGGATGGGTTGGGGTTGAGGAGAATGGGACTGGGAAGTTGAAGTTGGAGAGGGGACGGTTGAAACAGGGACAATGGCTGCCATCAGAGAGGAGGCCAGAGCTTGACTCGATCTGTTAGGCCGCCAATCCACCGTGAATGCCTTCCAGGAATGCATTAGATGGCTGCATCTGGGCTGCAAGCCCCTGGATGGCATTCACAATGGTTGACTGCCCTACGCGGATGGATCTCAGGAAGTCAATAGCCTCCTCACTCAGGGCAGCAGGGCTCACTGGGGCAGGGCCTGAGGTTCCTGGGGCGAAGGAGATGCCCACTCTCCTGGGTGAGCGGACACGGGCAACTCGCTGAGGGGCTACCCTCACACACAGGGAACAGGCCTACGCACTATGCATTGCACTACCAGTGAAATGGCTACTCAACAAGGAATGAGGAGGGGTACACACCGCCAACTGCACCACACCTGGGACCCACGCAACCCTGACCAGTAGTGAATACTAACAAGCTAGGTAAGCAGTATTTGCCCTTCAGACCCTTAGCCACCAGAGGACCTACACTGCTATGTCTGGCCTGGCCTAGGGGCACCCACTGACACACAACCACCAGCTGGATACCACCTCTTCAGCCGTGAGCTTCAATGATGGCAACTGTACTCACACCCTTGTGGCTGCTGTGATGCCCTCAAGCGCCTATACAGCTCAGGATAGGCCACTGCCAGTATGCGGGCCATCGGGGGGTCAGGGTCCGACAGGCACCCCTTCCTCATTGGGAGGCCACCCCCAGCTGGGCTTTTGCGGTCTTCCATGCCCAGCATCTCAGGTCCTCCCACCATTTCCGACAGTGGGTGCTCCACCTGCCATAGACCCCCAGGGTCAGCACGTCCTTGGTGATGACACCCAATATACCCTTCTTTTGATGGGTGCTGACCTGCAGAGGCAATACAGACAGGAGAACACCATTAGACAAACAGTCCAGCCAGTAACACAAATGGCCCACCATACCTGTTTCCATCACCATTGGCACACACATAGCCCTGCAAACAATGTATACACTGCCAAGAGGCCATCCACCCACTCATTTTACACGAGGCCTTCACACACACCTCCATGCATTCATACCACATGCACTGTGCCCACAGTGTACTCACATGTTGGTCTGGAGGCCTATACAGCAGTCCATACTGGGGTAGGATCCCGTCCACCAGTCACTCCAACTCCTCAGATGTGAAGGCTGGGGCCATTTCCCCGGTCACACGGGCCATGGTAGGTTCCAGACACAGGTCACAGCAGCACATGCAGTGTAGGTCCTCTCCTATGCAAGGTCAGGAAACAAGTGATGAATATGATAGAAAATGGCAGTTACGTAATCAGCGGTGCATACCGTCACTGCCAGCGTAGATCACCAGTGCACCCTATAGGACCCAATTATAACCAATGAGGAATTGCACTGCGGTTTTAGACTGCCTACCGCCACGGCGCACAACGTCTGCGGCATTACCTCACTTCCACCTGTCCCTCCACACAGGACAGATAGAAGCCATTTCAGGGGGGGGACAGGCCTATGGATTAATGCAGCGTCACAGGATAAATAGGCAAATACTTCACAAATTACACTGTCCCATTACATGTTTGCAGATTGCGGACTGCTGTTGTGGCTCCATTGTTCAGTTTGTGACAGCCTCCTCACTCTTTTGTCCCTTACATACCTACCGCTGCAGATGAAAAGGAGATGGAGACATACCCCCGTGTACAGACCCCTGGTGGACTTGGCTACAATGGAGGACAAGCACATTATCCTCACCTATAGACTGGATAGGGCCACAATCACAGAGCTGTGTGCCCAATTGGAGCCTCACCTGATATCTGCTATCTGTCACCCCACTGGGATTCCCCCCTCTTGTGCAAGTGCTATCAGTTCTCCATTTCCTGGCAACTAGTTCTTTCCAAGTGACAGTGGGCTTGGCAGCAGGAATGTCACAGCCAATGTTCTCAATAGTGCTGACAAGAGTGTTGTTTGCCCTGATAAAACACATGTGCAGCTACATTGCATTCCTCTAGGTTGAGGATTTGGCCACTGTGAAGGCCGGATTCTATACAATGGGACATATCCCCAATATAATTGGTGCGATTGATGGAACACATATTGCATTTGTCCACCCACCGCCAGAATGAACAGGTGTTCAGGAATCGTAAGAGTTTCTACTCTATGAATGTGCAGATGGTGTTCTTGGCAGACCAGTACATCTCCCACATCAATGCTAGGGTATCCTGGGTCGGTGCATGATGGCTTTGTCCTGAGAAATAGCAGCATCCCAAATGTGATATCCCAACTACAGTGGCACAGGGTGTGGCTAATAGGTGAGTCCTGGTTCCCACCCAGTATATGTTGGTGTTTGCCTATGGTGTTGGCCATATAGGATAGTGTGTGGCTAAATGTTGTCCCTCAATATTTGCAGGCGACTCTGGTTACCCAAACCTATCATTGCTATGACCCCTGTGAGGAATCCCAGGACAAAGGCAGAAGAACGTTATAATGAGGCACATGGGTGAACCAGAAGGATAATTGAAAGGACCTTTGGCCTCCTGAAGGCCAGGTTTCGGTGCCTCCATCTGACAGGTGGATCCCTGTGCTACTCACCCAAGAAGGCCTGCCAGATAGTAGTGGCATGCTGCATGTTGCACAACCTGGCCCTCAGATGCCATGTACCTTTTCTTCATGAGGAGGAGACTGGAGATGCCCCTGTTGCAGCAGTGGACCCTGTGGACAGTGAGGATGAGGAGGCAGAGGGTGAGAATGTGGACAACAGAACATCTGTGATCCGTCAGTACTTCCAATGACACACAGGTGAGACAGGTCAACTTTACATTTCAATGATTTTGGTTGTATTCTGTGTGACATTGGCATGCTGGTAGTTCCCACTTCTTTGCCCACTTACTGTTACCTCTGGATATTCAATTTGCAGATGTTGGTGATTTGACAAATACTCATGGTGTGATCACAACAGCCAGCTACAGGTCATTAATTCTATGCTCATTCTATGTACAGTTAATTTGCAATTGTTGTAGCTGTTTCAATCAATACATATTTGAAATACATGACATACTCAAAGTCAATTTTTATCAAAGGGTGTTTATTGGAGTGCTAATATAGAGAGGGGAAAGGGCAATGGGATGGGGTGATGATGGAGGAAAGTTCAGGGTATTGTTCCAGTCTGTTTGTAGCACAGGTGCATTGTCCATGGGCCATAGGAAGGGCAGCTATGGCAGTTCAAGGTGGACAAGGTGACTGAGTGGGACACAAGGGGGACAATCAGGAGAGTCTCATTTCCTGGCGGTGGTCTTGGCAAGTGTCTCTGGCTTCTGTCTGGATCACAGGGAACGTTTGCGGGGTGGTTCACCTTCTGCAGGGTGGGGCTGCTGGTGGCTTGTTCGTCCTGTGGTGGAGCCTCCTGGCCACTAGTGGCAGAGGAAATGGAGGGCTGTTCAGATGACTGGCTAGTGGCAGGGGCCCACTGGTGTGACACTGCCTCCCTCATAATGTTGGCCATGTCTGCCAGCACCCCTGCTATGGAGATCAGGGTGATGTTGATTGCCTGCAAGTCCTCCCTGATCCCCTGATACTGTCCCTCCTGCAGCCGCCTGTTCTCCTGCTTGTTGTCTAGGATCTGGCCCATCGTATCCTGGGAATGTTGGTAGGCTCCCAGGATCTTGGAGAGCGCCTCGTGGAGAGTCGGTTCCCTAGTCCTGTCCTCCCCTGGTACACAGCAGTCCTCCCAGTGTCCCTGGTGGCCTGTGCCTCTGTCCCCTGAACCGTATGCCCAATGCCACTGACCCCAGGTCCCTGATTGTCTTGTGTGTGAGGTGTAGCCTGGGGTCCCTGTGCAGGTGGGCACACTGCTGATTGACGTGTCCTGGGGACAGAGTTGTGGGGACACTGGGTGGGTGCTGTGGTGTTGGATACTGATGGGGGAGGCTCTGTGGTGGACTGTGAGTGGGTTGGGGTGATCGATTGTCCATTGGTACCTGATGGGCCAGGTTGTTGATCCAGATCCTGAAGTCCAGAGTTACTGTCATCACTGGGGGCATCTTCTGTTTGGGGACTGGTTTGTCGTGGTACCTCCTCTCTCCTGACATGGGCTGGGGCACCTGCGGGGATGTAAGTGATGTATTATGCTTCATGCCTGTGACATATTGTACATCCCTAGCTTCCCCTCTATCGTCGCTGTTGCCCTGCCACCTTGGTTTGTGTATGTTGATGTATTGTGGGATTGTTAGTTCCCTATGCTGTGCATGCTTTAGTGATGGATGTCCATGCAGGGCTGTGAGGGGTGTCCATGCATTGATACGGCATGCAGGGCTTGGAATTGGGATTAGTGTGATGTGATGGTGGAGTGTGTTGGATGGAGATGAGTGATGGAAGAGAGGGTGAGGATAGGTGATGGCATGCAGGTATGGGGGTGATAATTGTTGAAAGTTGACTTACCAGAGTCCAGTCCTCCTCCGACTCCGGCCCTCAGGATACAGTATTGCCAAGACTTGCTCCTCCCATGCTGTGAGTTGTAGGGGAGGAGGTGGGGGTCCATTGCCAATCCTCTGCATAGCGAGCTGGTGTCTTGCTGCTATGGAATGTACCTTCCCCTGTAGGTCGTTCCACCTCTTCCTGATGTCGTCCCTTGTTCTTGGGTGCTGTCACACGACGTTGACCCTGTCCATGATTCTCCGCCATAGCTCCATCTTCCTAGCTATTGATATTTGCTGCAACTGTGCTCAAAATAGCTGAGTCTCTACCCTGACGATTTCCTCCACCATAACTCTTAACTCCTCCTCAGTGAAACAGGGGTGCCTTTGTGGTGCCATGGGTGTTGTGTGTTAGTGAGGGTGTGTTGGGTTCATGTGAATGGGGTGTGTGATGTGGAGTGCTTGAGGGGTGTATGGGTGTGAGTGGTGTGTGGCTCTAGTTGTCGCAGTGGTCTTGGTGTCAGCCTTGTGCCAATGATTTATATTCATAAAGAGCTGTGGGTAATGTGGGTGTCTCGAGAAATTTAAGGGAGATGGAACCTCTGGACTAAAGTAAGAATAGAGCGTTGAGAAATCTCTGCCACCGCATCCCATTTAATGATGGGGCTGTCCTCCCATTTTCTAAACTGGCCGGTTATTCTCCGCCTACTGGGGCAGTTTTACCAGTGTCTCCAACTTATTTTTCATGAAATACTCTTACCAGTATCTAGATGTTTACGGGCCGAGCTCTTTGTAAATCGACCAATCTATCAATGCCATCCCTTCTACTGCAAAGTGACGAAAGACAACATTCAGCTAGATTTTCCAAGTGCAATTTGATTCCAGAAGTCCCGTTTTCGTGAAATGTACTTTTGTACTCTGCTGTTTTTGTACACGTGAGGAGCCTTGGGTGTGCAATTAAATGTGTAAATGGGACTGCTATGGCTTAAAAGAATTACCAGAATAAATCTTTAGAGGGGCCAGAAAAGAGCGCTCTTGTTGAAATTATGATTTTGAATTTCTCCGACTGTTCTGCATTAGTCAGCGTCCTATTTGCATTGAGACATCACTTCACATTGGTTTTTAGACAGAAGCTACTGCTGACGACGTTTAATTAACAAATATAATATAAGCAAACGCACATGTTCACTGTGAACTTGAATCATGTATTTCGAGGGAAGGTTGAACACAGTTTACTTAGTAGCAGTTCCTCAAAATGGGAAACGTATGCATAGTTATCTGTTATGACAAATGATATTGCAAACATAGCATCACTTTGATACCTGTCTTTCAACCCGACAGGACCAAATAAAATGCCCAGAAATTCATCCTTCAAAGAAAACGTTTTTACTGTGAAGGAAATGTGTTGGATGTATTGACTATTTCGTCTTTGTGTATCAAACCTGCATTCAAATCTGCCGAGTTACATAAACTATTTTCTTGAAGTGCATGCTGGATCCAAAGAAATTTGTAGCAGCATTTTCTTGCTTTGAGAGTCTTCCTGTCTAAGGGTGGCTCATACGGGCCCCTTAGCTATCAATCAGCGTCCTGATATGGTCTTCCTGATAGATGGGGAACATGGCAGTTATGCAGAAAGAGTGATATCCGCCATCTGCTGCATTCTCTATGTGATGTGGTTATCTGTAGCACTGTTAGGTGGGTTGCGTGAGTTAATAATCAACCACACTGAGCTGTATATTTTTATGTCTGTACTAAAGAAACTTCTAGTTTCCTCGTCAGCCTTGTGTTGTAAAAACAATTATAATAAAAATACATGCAATATATATATTTGTGCAGGAGCTTTCGGCCATCCATCTTCATCCATTGGTCTATTGAACTGTCATTCACATTTTGCTTCCGTCAATCACAGCCTACAACATGGGCAGCGGGTAGGCCCAAGTCAGTCTTTACCTCTCTTCACTGTGAGTGATAGGCATTCTGGTCTTGCACCTGTGTCCAGCCACCTAATAAGTGGTCCACTTCAGCACAAGGGCTTGCATCTTGGCTTTAATTTTTCATTTTTGCTTTCATCTCATGTTTTTTTTATTTTTGTGATGAGTCAGTTTTACTCACATTTTATTTTTGTAAACATATGCTATGTGTACTACCGATTGCCTATTTGCAAAATACATAAATATATATGGCTTGCCAAAACCAGACATATTTGCTTTGCCAATGCTTGTCATTTTTTATGTAGAAAAACTCTCTATCCTTTGCCCTTTTATTTCTGTGAGGGTAGTACTTTACTATTCTCTTTGCAAAAACAAAACAAGCACTGTTCGATCTATTAAATACGATCCAGCATCAGTTACACGTAAATCAAGCTCGGGAGGGACAGAATGTGTGTGCGGCCCACACAACCAAATTCATATTGCATTAGGTAAGAGGATGAGCAGAGAAGTTCCTATCATTTGAAGTCATTGCGGATTGGCAGTGCTGGTGGCCAGTAATGCAAAGACTGCACTAGTTTGCCGAACGTCTTGCAAAATTGCTAAATTGGTGTGGTGCTAAGGAGAGCTCCACAGATGAGAGAGCGTAGTTTATATAACCTAGATTAGAACGAAATATCTATATATTAATGTGTGATGATAATGCATAGAAAATTATAATAGTAACGATTCTGTTTAAACGTGAAATGGAATTGTGACCACGATGAGTGGCCACCAATGTAGACGCAACTAATAATGATGAATAAAATGTTTATGTTATGTTCAATTAAGCTTATATTAATGTTCATATTGATGAAACTGTATTGAAATTCTTCATAGGCTTTAAGTTAGAGTGAGCTGCAGTTAGCTGCTCGGCTCTCATATTAAATGCATTTTTCCTGTTTTCCAGTGTGCTGACTCACAAGGGGCCATGACCCTGTAAATGTTCTTTTTCTTCAAACTTGGAAGAGGAATGTAACCACATTAAATCCGTTCCCAGGCACATCTTCGGTGCCCTGAAATGAATGTTAGAAAATATTGAAACAAGTGTAGATTAATGTTATATACAAGGTCACTTAGGGCCAGATGTAGGTAAGTATTATTTTGCGACTTGCAATTTGCGAGTCATAGCGACTCGCAAATTGCAACTCACAAAAGTGCATGCAGAAAGGTGTCTCAGACACCTTCTGCGACTCGCTACGGGGTCACAAAGACCCACCTCATGAATATTAATGAGGTGGGTCGCAGTTTGCAACCCCATTGCGAGTCAATGCACTCACAGGGATGGTGGCCTGCTGGAGACAGTAGACCACCATGTCTGTGACTGCTTTTAAATAAAGCAGTTTTTTTTTTCTTTTTGCACCCCGTTTTCCTTAAAGGAAAACGAGCTGCAAAACGAAAAACTTTCGAAACCATTTCGTTTCGTTTTTTTTGGCATTCACAAAGGGGAAGGGGTCCCATTGGGACCCCTTCCCTTTTGCGAATGAGTTACCAAGTGGATGGTAACTGCGAGTTGGTTTGCATTCGCGGTCTTAAACCAACTCAGCATGGCGATGCGGTCGAAAAGGACATGCCAAGAGATTCCAAAATATGAAGTAACGCCGGATGTGCCACCTCAGAAGACGTCAATTATGAAGAACAATCAACGATCCGTAAAACAATATGGGGTGACAATTGGGATTACCGAATGTATTCTCTGATAGGTTAAAGATAGTGGGGTATAGTAAGTGTCCAATAGAATTTTGGGGGAATGTACTACGAAAAGGGGATAAAAACCCATGTCACAGAAAGGTCGGGAAAATTAGATAGGGAATGCTATTGATTTTATCCAGAAACTCTGTCACTCTGTTTGGTGACTTGAGACTTTATTAAAACCATCCTTGTCCTTAGACTGCCCATTTACACTTTACCTCCTTAGGAGGAAAGTGCCCTTTATGCCCTTTTAGTTAAGTCCTGACTGATGGCGATTGACTGATGTCCTGAAGACGAAGACTGAACTTGTGCGCTGATCTAATCTTTGGAGGGTAATTATGACAATGCAATTGTAATTTGTCTGTTTGCTTTTCCTTTCTAGGTACCAACTGCTTGTTTTGACAGAGACCATAGCTAGATGTTTTCCAAATTGATGTTCTAAATTGTTTTGCATGAAGCCCAACATGTGAATGCTAATCAGTGGTTAGGACAGGTGTTCATTGAAACCGATGCAAATAGACAAACGACTGAGACTATGCTTTGTTGAAGGGACGCATATTTGACACTCTGCTAATCTCGATTTATGTTTACGCTGTGCTATGTTCTGATGTTTGTGATTCTTGCATTATAGAAATCTTATCACAGTTGCCATATCGTGACTATACTATTATGCTTCTTGATTTTGAGATTAACTCTACTGCTCGTAGATTGTAATCAATAGGGAATAAATTCATAAAAATTCTATTAAACTGGTGTGGTTATTCATGGCTGGAAGGTCATGGTTGCGTCGTCAATTTGATTAATGACTTTGACTAAAGTGAAATGTATTGTTGTGATAAATATTGATGACATTATTGATATATTGATTGACATATTGATTAGCTATCTCGTCCTACGGTGTCTCTCAACTCGGTCAAAAGATTCATTGGCCTAAAACGAGTCCTAATGTGTAATAAATTAACATAAAGGGATTCGTTATCAGTTCTGGTAGCAGAGCGACGGTTTGGCCCTTTGGGGCCCTAGGACGGGGAATCACTGTTTAAATTGTTTTTCTGTGATAATGCAAATTGGAGATAAGATGTGTTTCTAAATTCACCCTGACTTTCCGGGGATCTCGGAACCTGCCTAAGTGAGTTGGGAATGTTCTCGGCGTCATAATGTGTGTGGTATAGGATTCGCGCTTGCTCAGCTTAAGCCTTTTTGCAGATGATTGGTGAAGTTTGTGTGTACCTAGGTCAGGTAAATGTCGTTTTAGTAGGAGTAGGCGTACTCCGCAGTATGAGAGTAGGGAAGTCGGCGTACTTCATATGAGTGTGGCGCTTTGTGCTCAAAATTATCCACGTTGTTGGTTGTTTATGTACTGACCCGTTGCGGTCTAAGACTCCGGAGTATATTGACAAGTGTAGGAGACACTTGGGTTTATGTTGTAATCTTTGCGGTTTAATAGGTCAATCGGGCGTGGTTGACAAGTCGGAACTTATGTGTGAAACCTTCGATGGAGATTTGGCAAGTTCTAAAGTGCACTAGGACGAACCATTGACAAGTTGAGAGTAGGATTTGCGGGTTGAATTCTGCTTGCGTATGCGGGAATTGAGAAGGAGAGAGTAGCGGCCGAGGCTTCAAGTGAAATCTCTGTAAAATTCTGAAGTGAATGTGTTGCCCTTCCTGTAGTAAACCGGCCGATTTGTGTTATTGTTAAAGGTGCTCACAGTAATTTTGCATTAGTTTTGTGTGAATCCAGTGAGGGGCGGACGAGCCGCAAGACTTTGTCAGTTGCAGTATGTGAGTGTGACATCAGTGGTGCCGCGCTGAGATAGGTCAGTTGTCGAGAGAGGTTGCGCACGGATTGGCTGCCATCTGTGAAAGGCAATAGGTCGAGAAAGGTGGGCGAAGAGTGTCCTGGGAACCAAGTCACCTTCTGATTAAATACAAATAAGAGAAACGTAGAAATGAATTTTGTCAAAGCATTCAAAAGCGCTCTGAAAGGAGACGTTTACATTGTGGCCAATGATGGAGAGCCTACACTGCCTGAGGGTACTCCAGCTTACATGGTTATGGAGGAGAAGGGTGTTGCGCCTTGTTTATGGATGAAACAGTGGCATAAATTAACAGAGAAAGAGGGATGTTTAGCATTTCCAGAACATGGGACGATCAATCCAAAGGTACTAGAGAATCTAAGGTGAATGTTAAGTACACAAAAACCACCTCCGAGGCCAGCTCAGTATGAGGCTTTAGCGATTTGGGACTTGATGGCTCTTAAACATAGACAAGAAAGATTCCAGAGAAGACTAAAAAGGGCAGAAAAGTCTTATGCAGAAGCTAGGTGGGATAATGAGAACAAAATGTGGAGACGTGGAATTGTTGACGGACTGAAATTGTTCCCAGCAATAACACAGGGAGACAAGACGCAGGGAAAGAAAGCCTCCTGTAAAACAGACAAGGATTCTAGCAAGCCTAAAGAAAATAAGAGACCTTGGGAAGAGGAAGATGATTCAGACGATGAAGAAGTCATGGACCGATTATTACATGATCACCCGCCACCTTATGCGGTGAGCGACAGTTCTCCAAGCACTAGGGTGGGTCCTGGGAACCAGACGCAGGAGAAGGGAGTTACTGATACGGTACAGACTAGTGATACAGCTTCGATACAGAATGGTGTCAGTGTACCCACTGCGCCAGACATGCAGATACAGTTGCAGCCTCCACTGCAGATACAGAGAATCTATCCAGACGTCCCAGTACTCGAGACTACTACAAATCTGATTGTTCCGCCAGACCCGAGATATACAAAATCGAGGTTAGTGCAGATTGAGTCAACTCCGAAATTACTGTCTCAGCCACAACCACAACTGATACCAGGGTACAACCCAGTAGCCGGTCCTTCGTTAGTACCTATCCCAGGTACTTTGGAACAGACCTATGGGGTTACTGCTCCACGAAGTTTGGGACCGGGTCAGACACCTGCTGCAATATCGTTACCAATTACTGTCGATCCACCGGTGCCATTATATGCACAAGGTAAATCTGGCGTATGTGATCAGGGAGTAATGACCCAAGATCCAACGAGAGGAGGGTCCACGGAAACTCCCCAGATAATGGCCCCTGGAGAACAAGCAGTTGAGAAGCCGAGGTCCTTAATAGACCTTAGCCCAGTAGAAGCACCCTTGGAAGCAATGCGTCAGGCAGGGCTAGGGGGTTTAACTCCGCAAACAATAAGTACGAATGCTTCACAGTCACCATTGATGCATGCAGGAAACATTTCACTGCAAGGTTTTACAGTACAACAGTTAGACGAGTGGCTGGAAAAAACCTATGCTTCACAAAAGACTACAGTGACTACTGTAGAACCAGAAAAGACAGGGCAAGAAGACTACCTGAATTTTGTGAGACTGGGAGTGGAAGCTGCTGAATTAGTGGACGGGACCATGGGGGTAAATAGACTGGAGTCATACACCGAAGCAGAATTGAGATACCTGTGTCCTAAGATTACTAAAGAAGTAGGCAAGGTGCATCAGAGATTAGCGAATCTAGCAGACAAATACAATATTGATATTGAGAACACCAAACATTTGAAGAGAAGTTACAGACTAGATTTTGATTCAAAAGACTTTGAGCACATGAGGTCTGCCGGAATGAAAGCGCATTTAAAAGAAGTATTGCAAAGTGCACAAATTTGGGGCGCTCCAGAAAAATGGGAGGGCAGGTGGGCAAAGAAAAAAGATAAGGGAAAAGGTGACAGTCCAGGGTTGAGTCAGACCAAGGCCTCACCCGACATAGAATCGGTAAAAATACTACCTATGAGAGAGACAGCTGGTGGTGTTTTAGTTCATGTGCCATGGTCCAGAGGAGACATCCTATCATTTACTAATGATTACCCTAGGTTGAGAGAGAAGCCGATCGAGTGGTACCAACAAACAGATAGGTTTGTGAAATTTGCAAAGTGCCTTTGGGATGACCTGAATACTCTGTTTGAGATCATTGTTCCACCTGATTTGTGGCTCGAGTGCAAAAGAGGAGTTGACTGGTCGATGAAGGAGCCGGCAAGAGATGAGGTGACTGGAGCACCTTCTGAGGAGGTGATGAAATATTATCATAAGATGATTGAGTTTTTGAAGCAGAAAGTGTCGCCTAAGGTGACTGATTGGCAGAAAATCGACCGGACCTCGCAAGAGGTTAAGGAATCTACACACGCTTACTATGAGAGGTTGTTAAAGGCATTCAAACATTACAGTGGTACTGAAACTATTTAGCCGAAAGACATGAACCATCTTGTGTTCAGATTTGTTGAAGGGCTGAGACCAGAGGTCAGCCAGATGATTAAGAAGCATTTGATTTGTTGCCAAGCGAAGCCGATTGATGAGGTGTTACAGTATGTGAAATACTGTAGCGACGAAATTGAGCTGAAGCAGAAAAAATTAAAAGAAAAGGTGATGGTGATGCAGATAAGAGCTGCACAGGCAGGAATACAGGGGAATGGAGTTCAACAAATGATACAGCAGCAACCGCAAATTAATGGTGTGTTTCAGCCGCAACCAAGAGGTCGAGGTTTTGTGAATCGCGGTCCAGATTTGAATACTATTGTGGTTCAAAAAGACGCACAAGGGGTGAAAAAGATGTCACCATGTCACGCGTGCGGAGGCGTGGGGCACTGGAAACGGGTGCCCATATGTGGTGCAGGATGGTGTTGTTCAACAAAGCACTAATGTCGGTACTTTACAAAATGTAAGAGGTCCAAAACTGAGAAATCAGAATTCTAATTTCCAGAATAACCCAGTACAGATGCAAGGGGTACAGCCCATGCAGCAGATGCAAATGCCGTGTGTTCAGCCAGTACAAATGCAGCAAGTACAACAGAAGGTTCCCATGGTACCTAGACAGCAAATGCAATTACCAATAGCTCCGATGGGACAGCAACAGGTGATGCTTCCTCAACAGGTCACAGGTCAGATAATAAGTCAAAATAACACAGTACAGCAATTCCCATTGCGAGGTGAAGATGGAATGAATGAGGAGTGGTCGGATGACAGCTCGGACAGTGAAGAGTGCAGGCTTGCAGCATCCCTAGAGGTAGACCAGAGGGGTCCCTATGTGGAAGGGAAGGTTATGGGTTATAAAGTTTCATTCCTAGTCGATACCGGAGCTACACGCTCTACAGTCAGACGTGCCGAAGTTCCGAAACTACCACTTTCGGGCGTACCATAAGAGTGGTCGGAGTAGCAAATCAGTATCTGACAAACCCGATTACAGATCCAGTGCAAGTTGAGATCGGCAACTTCCAGGGACTACATAGGTTTGTAGTCTGTGATTCAAGTTCGGTATCCTTACTGGGAAGGGACTTGCTGTGCAAAACAAAATGTTTGATTACATGTACCAATGATGGAATTGAAGTGCAAACAAACAGTGATGATGAAGGAGACGAAGGTCAGTTCTCAGAATTAGAGACAGGACTTACAAATGAGGATTACCCTTTGATTGCATTATTCCCAGTGCTTAGTGATTGACCTACCTGCCGAATTACAAGGAACAGTGACAGAGAAAGTGTGGGATTTGACAGGAAAGGAAGTGGTACTGATAAAAGGTGTAGAACCAGTTAAAGTACAAGAAAAGCCGAATGCAGTGTTTCCCCAGGTGCCACAATATCATATGGCACAAGATGTTCTTATCGAAGTGTCACAAATAATCGCAGACTTTGTGAAACAGGGAGTTCTGAAAGAGGTGTTGAGTAGCCCATGCAATTCACTGATAATGGGTCTGAAAAAGCCTTGAGGGAAAGTTCGAATTGTGCAAGATTTGAGAAAAATAAACGAGATTGTGGTAAAATGTTGCCCCATAGTGCCGAACCCAGCAGTGATCATGTTCCAGGTTCCGTGTGATGCTGAATGGTTCACCGTTATAGACTTGTCACAAGCTTTCTTTTCGATACCGCCTCATGAGGACAGACAATTTTTGTTCAGTTTCAAATTCTTGGATAAGGTGTACAGTTGGTGCAGAATTCCCCAAGGGTTCTCTGAGTCACCTTCCATCTTTAACCAGATATTGAAAAAGGATTTGGAATCCTTAGTACTGCCTTTTAACTCGACTCTAGTGTAGTACATCAATGACTTGCTGATTGCATCCAAAACAAGGGATAGCTGTAAAGATGACACAATTGCCTTATTGAATCATTTGGGAAAGAACGGACATAAGGTGTCACCCAAGAAGCTGCAATACTGTGAGAAAGAGGTGAAATACTTAGGGCATCTGATTGAAAGAGGGTCCCGAAGAATATCGAAGGAAAGAATAACAGCCATTTTGCAAATTAACCCTCCAACGACAAAGAGAGATGTCAGAATGTTTTTGGGAATGGTGGGCTACTGTCGCCAGTGGATACCCAACTTCTCGATTATCTCAAAACCTTTAATAAAGCTGACAGGAAAAGAAATCAAGGATGAGCCGTATACCATAGCCTTGTCCAAAGAAGAGCTTGGGTCATTCATGGAGTTGAGAGAGTGCATGTGCCGGGCACCAACTTTGGGTATGCCTGATTACACGAAGCCTTTTCTATTGTTTTGTCATGAGCGTGATGCTTGTTCTTTGTCTGTCTTGACACAGGTCCATGGAGGTGCAAATCGCCCTGTAGCATATTTTTCAGCTACCTTGGACCCTGTCGCAGCAGCCTTACCGGGTTGCTTGCGTGCAGTTGCAGCAGTTGGTCAGAGCCTTACGCAATGCAAAGGCATAGTGATGGGATACCCCTTAACAGTAATGGTTCCGCATTCAGTTGAAATTTTGTTAACTCGAACCAAGACTCACCACATGACAAATGCTTGACTTACCAAATATGAGACAATTATACTAGGGTCACCAAATGTTTCTCTGAAACGGTGTACTGTATTGAACCCGGCAACTCTACTTCCTGCTGAAAATACTGAAGTTGATAATGAGGAGGAAGTTGAGCATGACTGTCTTGAGGTAACGGAATTATGTACCAAACCACGACCTGATATTCAAGATACACAATTAAAGGAAAATGACTGCATCATGTTTGTCGATGGGTCCTGTTTGAGAGATTCAGTCGGAACACCGAGAGCTGGTTATGCTGTATGTACCATAGCTGGTATTATCGAAGCTTCCTGGCTTGAAAAAGTGTTTTCCGCACAAGTGGCAGAACTAATCGCCCTTACCAAGGCATGCCATGCAGCCGTGAATCTGAGAGTCACTATCTATACTGACAGCAGATATGGGTTTGGAATTGTACATGATTTTGGCCAACTAAGGTCACAGAGAGGTTTCATGACCTCTTCTGGTTCTCCGGTGAAAAATGGTGAACAAATTTAAGATTTGTTACATGCGATTCAGTTACCTCTTGAAATTGCCGTGGTGAAATGCAATGCTCACGTCAAATCACAAGACTTTGGGGGTGATTATAACCCTGGCGGTCGGTGTTAAAGCGGCGGCCAACCCGCCAACAGGCTGGCAGTAAAAAAAATGGGATTCTGAGCCTGGCGGGAACCGCCAACACAGACAGCCACCTTAACACTCCGACCGCCACGGCGGTACAAACAAACAGCGCGGCGGTCACCGCCAACAGACAGGCGGCAGACAATGTACCGCCCACACTATTCCAACTCACCAATACGCCACCATTTCCGGGACGGGAGCACCGCCGATAAAAACACGGCGGAAACAGACTACGGACGGGAAAACGCTCACCACTACGCACTCCAGGAGGAAGGAGGACAGCATGGAACCCGAATTAAACATCCTACCTGCTCTCGTCTACCTTCTCATCTACCACGAGTACGAAGTCCGGCGCAGACGACAACAGTGAGTACTGTACCTACGACACACGGGAGGGGGAGGACGAAAGGTTACGGGCACAAACATATGCGACCCCCCCCCCCAACTATGTACTCACCAATGCAGAGCACCAAGTCACAGTGACACCACCCAAACACCCCTGAAAAATGCTAGGACATAATCATATTTGGAATAAATATTTATGTACCAAAAAGCTCCAGAAAATTATCGTACAACCATGAAAGATATTCACAACAAAACTAATGACATACACATCAGTTTATAACTGAAGTACCAAGTCCTGCACATCCTACGAATTCAGCATGTCCGTGGGCCAAAGTCTTGAGAAATAAGGGCAAAGCCCACACAGGAGACCTGAGTCCTTTGGAGAGAACACTGCAGGGGCATCAGATGTAAAAACTACAGGCACCTCAGGGGGAAGGGAAGGGGGGGCACCACAGCCACATGAGTCCACGACGCCAGATCCACGAGGAGCCACCATGCCCACTGGACCATCCTGGGGAGTGCAAAGCCACAGTCTCTCAATGTCTCTACAGTGGGTGGGCTGCCCACTGGACCATCCTGGGGAGTGCAAACCACAGTCTCTCAATGTCTCTACAGTGAGTGGGCTGCCCACTGGACCATCCTGGGGAGTGCAAAGCCACAGTCTCTCAATGTCTCTACAGTGGGTGGGCTGCCCACTGGACCATCCTGGGGAGTGCAAAGCCACAGTCTCTCAATGTCTCTACAGTGGGTGGGCTGCCCACTGGACCATCCTGGGTGGATGACAGTCTCCACTGGTCAAGGAGGAGGCATGGTGGGCACAGTGAACCATAAACGGTGCTTGAGACGGCGGTGCCCAGCGGAGCGGTGCTTGAGATGGCGGTGCCCAGCGGAGCGGTGCTTGAGAGGAAGGGCCCAGCGGAGCGGTGCTTGAGAGGAAGGGCCCAGCGGAGCGGTGCTTGAGACGGCGGTGCCCAGCGGAGCGGTGCTTGAGAGGAAGGGCCCAGCGGAGCGGTGCTTGAGAGGAAGGGCCCAGCGGAGCGGTGCTTGACAGGAAGGGCCCAGCGTAGCGGTGCTTGAGAGGAAGGGCCCAGCGGAGCGGTGCTTGAGAGGAAGGGCCCAGCGGAGCGGTGCTTGAGATGGCGGGGCCCTGTTCAGCGGTGCTCTTCTCCACGGCGGGGCCCTGTTCAGCGGTGCTCTTCTCCACGGCGGGCCCTGTTCAGCGGTGCTCTTCTGCACCGCGGGCCCTGTTCAGCGGTGCCTATCTCCACGGCGGGCCCTGTTCAGCGGTGCTCTTCTGCACCGCGGGCCCTGTTCAGCGGTGCTCTACTCCACGGCGGGCCCTGTTCAGCGGTGCCTATCTCCATGGCGGGCCCTGTTCAGCGGTGCTCTTCTGCACCGCGGGCCCTGTTCAGCGGTGCTCTACTCCACGGCGGGCCCTGTTCAGCGGTGCCTATCTCCACGGCGGGCCCTGTTCAGCGGTGCTCTTCTGCACCGCGGGCCCTGTTCAGCGGTGCTCTACTTCACGGCGGGCCCTGTTCAGCGGTGCTCTACTCCACGGCGGGCCCTGTTCAGCGGTGCCTATCTCCACGGCGGGCCCTGTTCAGCGGTGCCTATCTCCACGGCGGGCCCTGTTCAGCGGTGCTCTTCTGCACCGCGGGCCCTGTTCAGCGGTGCTCTACTCCACGGCGGGCCCTGTTCAGCGGTGCCTATCTCCACGGCGGGCCCTGTTCAGCGGTGCTCATCCAGCAGGTCAAGGGAGCCAGACCTGGCCTGGACTCCCTGCTCAGTCGCCCTCGGACCGTGACATTTCTGGACCCTTCGGGGACGGACTCCTGGCCTCCTTAGTGTCCTCCTTCCCAGCTGGGATGTGGCATGTGGGGTCCACCTTCTCCGCGCTCCTGCTGCCCTTCCGCTCCTTTGATGGGGCTCTCGGGCCCTTGCCTCCCCTAGATGGTGTGGGTGGTGAAGTGGCCGCACATTGCTCCTTGGGGGCAGCCCTGTCGGTCCTCGCACGGCGGCCCTTGTTTTTGCGGGTCCTCTTGCCGGGGGGGGGGGCTGGACGTGTCCTTGCTGCTGATCGATGTGTCACTGCTGGCAAAGGGTGGGCTCCAGAACCCAGGCACAACAGTGACACCCGAAGCTGGGCTGGTGGTGGCTGCGGTGCTCTTGGGACTCTTTGAAGATGGATGGGGGAGCTCATCGGGGAGAAAGAGGTTAAGGTTAGCCAGGAAAAGTTTTTTAGGGCCAAGGTAAAGGGTAGGAGAAGTGGAGATGGAAGTGGAGGTAGAGGAGGTGGTTGTAGGAGAGTCAGGTGTGCTGTCATTGGGTGAAGGTGCTGGTGCTGTAGGCTGTCGTGAGGTGGATGGCTGTTGGGTGGGTGTCTGCCTGCGTTTGTGTGTCTTGGAAGAGGGGGTGACAGACACAGTGGGAGAGGACACAGGGGACGTGTAAATGGCAGTGGGGGTGGTGACTGCACGAGTGTGGACTGTCCTGGAGGGTGAGGTGGTGATGGAAGCACTGGCTGATGTTGGGGTGCATGCAGGTGTGAGTGTAGACGTCACAGGGAGGGAGGAGGGAGACGAGGAGGAGGGGGACACAGGGGTGGCAGTGGCTGTTGGCATGTCTGCATCTGGGTGTTGCTTGGGTGAGTGTTTGTGGGATCTGTGGTGCTTGTGTTTGGATGAGCTGCTCTTGGGTGTTGAGGTGTGTGCAGGCTGGTCTGATGGTGTGGATGGGATAGGCTGAGGAACAGGAGACAGAGAAAGGCTGGAGGCAGTAAGAAGAGGGAGGCTGGAAACAGGGACAATGGCTGCCGTCAGTGCTGAGGCCAGAGCAGTGAACGCTTGTTGATGGGCAGCCTGACCCGAATGAATGCCCTCCAGGTACGCATTGCTCTGTTGCACCTCCCTTTGCACACCCTGGATGGCATTCAAAAGGGTCGTCTGCCCAACAATGAGCGTCCTTACCAGGTCAATGAGCTCCGCACTGAGGGCAGCAGGGGCAACAGGGGCAGGGGCTGAGGTGCCTGGGGCGAAGGAGACGCGCGCCTTCCTGGGCGAACCGGCACGGAGCGAAGACTGAGGGGCTGCTGGGAGGGCGGGGCTGGTGCGCTGGGTGGCGGCTGTACCTGTAGAGGCGGGGGGCACGGATGTTGCTGCCACCCCTAGGGAGCTCCCATCCGAGGACGTGTCGCTTTCGCTGCTCTCACCAGCGGTCCCCGTCGTGGTGCTCCCCTCGCCCTCCGGATCACTGGTGCCCTCGGTGTCTGTTCCTGGGCCCACCGGGGCCTTGTGTCCTGCAGCTCCCTCGTGCTCCGATGCCAAATCTCCTCCGCCTGATGATGCTAATGCACACATGCACAAGAAGATGAAGAGAAAGGGTGGGGGGAGAAAAAAGAAGACCAGGTTGAGTGCATGCAATGTCAACACCGTTGGCGGAGAGGACAGACACAGGTGCCTAATGCACTAAGCCGCGCATTCGGGGTACACTACTCAGTACTACTGACTAAGACAACAGGCCAAGAGACGTCAAACGCGCACAGAGGAGATGCTGGACCTTCAATGGCTGTACTTGTCACCCTACCGAGGTGGGGGCCGGGGGCACAGGGCCATGCCTAAGGGAGAGGACTACACTACAGAAAGCGCCCTGGCCTAATGTCACCCACAGCCCTCCTCCCCCACCCAGACGCCTCCACTGCGCAGAAAGATAGGAGAATGTGCTGATACTCACCCCCTTGTGTCTGCTGTGATGTCTTAAAGCGCCCATCCAATTCAGGGTAGGCCACCGCCAGGATCCGGGACATCAGGGGGGTCATGGTGCGACTGGCACCCCTCCTAGGTTGGGAGGCCATCCCCAGCAGTGTTTCTGCGGTCTTCCTTGTTCCGCGGCGGATGTCCTCCCACCTCTTGCGGCAGTGGGTGCCCCGTCTGTTGTGGACCCCCAAGTTCCGGACTTCCTTGGCGATGGCACGCCAAATCTCGATCTTCTGATGGGCGCTGACCTATTTGACATGTACAGGGTGGAAAGGAGGAAATCATGAATGACCTGCATGTTAGATGTGATTGGCCCCCCCCACCAACTTTGCCATATGGCACATGCTCTCATCTGTCGGGCGTTGCACTCCTCATTCGCCCCCCACCCCACCAACTTACATCCACCCCAATCCACACAGGCATAGCCCATTCCATGTGCACCCGGTGTACTCACTTGTTGGTCTGGAGGACCGTAGAGTAGCGCATACTGGGGGAGGACCCCATCCACGAGCTTCTCCAACTCTTCAGACGTGAAGGCAGGGGCCCTTTCCCCAGTCGCAGCAGCCATTGTATCTTCCAGACCGAGGTCACAGCAGCACTTGCAGTATAGGTCCTCTCCTGTGGATGATCAGGTCTCGAGTGATTAAGCAGATAGAAAATGGCGGTCACGCCCGCGGCGGTGCGTACCGCGGCGGTGTGTACCGCGACCGCCGGCGCACTTCGTCATTGGCTCCTGAAACCCATAGGCTTCAATGTTAACCAATGCGGCTTTGCGCCGCGGTCTTCGACCGCCTACCGCCACGGTGTGCCCCGCCAGCGCATTGACCTCACATCCCATTGTCCCACTTCACAGGTCAGGCAGCCGCCATTTCAAGGGCCTACATGGCTTAATTTTGACTGCGACACACAGGCCTAGGCCTTGCATTGCCACACATACACGCCTTTCAACCCATTGCCATTCTTTAACTGTGCAAGCTGTCTGTACGTACCTGTGGTTTGGCTGACTCTGTGCTCCATGTTGTCCTTCCTAGGCACCGTCCGCTGGGACTTACGATGAGAAGGAGGAATCCTCGCGTGTACCGACCGCTGGTGGACCTGTCGACAATGGAAGAACGCCATATAATACTTCGATACAGACTTGACCGTGCCACTATCCATGAACTGTGTGCCCAGCTGGAGCCAGCCCTGATGTCCCCCATCCGCCAACCCACAGAGATTCCCCCTCTGGTGCAGGTTTTGTCAGTCCTCCATTTTTTGGCCAGTGGGTCATTCCAGACCACAGTGGCCATGTCATCTGGAATGTCTCAGCCTATGTTTTCTAAGATTTTGAGCAGAGTGTTGTCTGCCCTGATGAAACTCATGCGGAGCTACATCATTTTCCCAGAGGAGGGTGACTTGCCTACAGTGAAGGGTGATTTCTATGCCCTCGGACATATCCCCAACATCATTGGTGCCATTGATGGGACCCATGTGGCTTTGGTACCCCCAAAAGACGATGAGCAGGTGTACCGAAACAGAAAAAATTATCATTCGAAGAATGTCCAGGTGGTCTGTTTGGCTGACCAGTACATCTCCCATGTAAATGCCAAGTTCCCAGGGTCAGTGCATGACGCGTATGTGATCCAAAATAGCAGCATCCCCTATGTGATGGAGCAGCTACAGAGACAACGTGTGTGGCTAATAGGTGACTCTGGTTACCCCAACCTGCCGTGGCTACTGACCCCAGTGAGGAATCCCCGGACAAGGGCAGAGGAACGCTACAATGAGGCCCATGGGCGTACTAGGAGGGTGATTGAGCGAACCTTTGGCCTCCTGAAGGCCAGGTTTAGGTGCCTGCATATGACAGGTGGATCCCTAATGTACTCACCAAAGAAGGTGTGCCATATCATCGTGGCGTGCTGTATGCTTCACAACCTGGCTTTGCGACGCCAGGTGCCTTTCCTGCAGTAGGATGGTCCAGATGGTGGTGTTGTAGAAGCCGTGGAGCCTGTGGAGAGTGAAGAGGAGGAAGACTCAGAGGACGACACAGACAATAGGGACAGAGTGATACAACAGTATTTCCAGTAACACCCAGGTAAGAATCACCCACGCCATTTCACAATTGCTTCTAGCCTCCTGCATCTGTACTTTCTGTAGTTCCCACCAGATATTTTTGGGTAATTTTTGATTTTCCCTTCCCTTCTCAGTGCTGTATGACGCAGTGCCTGACTTCTGCTTGGTTTGCCCATGAACTACAGCGTATTGACATTGGTATGTTGTCATCACTAATTGACAGAACAGATATTGAACAGTAATATGTAATACATTTGCTAATAATACAGCATGACTCCAAACTGATTTGTGTGCAATATGTGATTTATTTACAGGGCTAGATATTGGTACATGTGATTATAAGGGTGATGGGTGGGGGTGGAGTAATGTCCATGGCAGAGTCCAGTTCTCAGTCTCACAGGTGCATTGTCCTTTTGCCTGTGGAAGGATGGAGCAGAGGCAGTTCATGGTTGGACAGGGTGGCAATGTGGGACAGTGGGAAGAGTTCAGGGGGTATGTCCTGCTGGCGGGGGTCTTGACATCCTACTCTGTCTTTTTTTTGGATCTCAGGCTCCTCTTACGGGGTGGTTGTTCTTCAGCAGGAGGTGGGGTTCTGGTGGCCTGCCGTGGTGTTGGGGCCTCCTGTCCACTAGCGCCGGCGGAGGTGGTAGGCTGTTCCTGGTCCGGGCTAGTGACAGGGGCCCTGTGTGGTGCCACATGGTCCCGCAACTCGTCTTCTATCCTGTTGAGGGCCAGGACGATGGTCCCCATTGCGGTCCCGATGATTCTCAGCTCCTCCCTGAACCCCATGTAGCGTTCCTCCTGCTGTGCCTGGATCTCCGTGAACCTGGCCAGTACCGTCGCCATCGTCTCTTGGGAGTGGTGGTAGGCCCCCATGATGGTGGTGAGGGCCTCTTGGAGAGTGGGTTCCCTGGGCCTCTCCTCCCCCCCCTGTCACACAGCAGCCCTCCGAGCTGCCCGGTTTCCCCCGGCCTCTGTCTCCTGGACGGTGTGCCCGCTCCCACTGCCCCCAGGTCCCTGTTGTTGTTGGGGTGTTGGGTTAGCCTGGGTGCCCTGTAGTGGCAGACACACCGCTGATTGACGTGTCCTAGAGACAGAGGCATGGGCCCGCTGGGTGGGAGCTGTGCTGGTGTTGGCAGAGGGGGTCGGGTCTGGTGTGGCCTGTGTCTGGGTGAGGGGAACCGACTGCCCAGAGGTCCCCGATGGTCCGGGCTGGTCATCAGGTTCAGTGTCGACAGAGCTGCTGTCCTCACTGTGGGCCTGTTCCGGGGGTGGGATGGACATTTCTGGACCCTCCTGGCTGGTGTTTTGGCGTTCGGGTCCTGCATGGGGTAAGAGAGTTTGGTTATTGTTTCTGTGTGTGCAATAGCGTGCGTGTTATGGGTGCCCTCGTCCCCCAGTGCAGGCATTCCCTTGAGGGAGGTGTTGTGAGGGTAGTTAGTGGGGGGGGGGGTAAGTGCGGTGGTCATGCTTGGGTGATGGGTGTCCATGGATTGTGTTGGCATGCAGGAGTTGGTGTTGGGATGGGTGGGTTGTGCTGGTGAGACATTGTCAGGGAGGATGTGTGCTGGGGGGTTGGGGGTGAGGGTGGGGGTGTGGGTTGGCATGCTGGTGGGGTGGGGGGGATCTAGTAGTTGAGATTGGACTTACCAGAGTCCATTCCTCCGGCTACTCCTGCGAGGCCCTGAGGATGCAGGATGTTGAAGACCTCTTGCTCCCATGATGTAAATTCGGGAGGGGTGGGTGGGGGTCCGCCGCCAGTCTTCTGGACTGCGATGTTGTGCCTGGAGACCATCGATCGGACCTTCCCCCGTAGGTCGTTCCATCGTTTGTGGATGTCCTCCCTATTCCTGGGATGCTGTCCCACCGCGTTGACCCTGTCCACGATCCGCTGCCATAGCTCCGCCTTCCTAGCTATACTGGTGTGCTGCACCTGTGAGCCGAAGAGCTGGGGTTCCACTCTTAGGATTTCCTCCACCATGACCCGGAGTTCTTGGTCCGAAAAGCGTGGGTGCCTTTGGGGTGCCATGGGGTGGTGTGGGTGAGGTGTGGGGTGGTGTATGTGATGATGAGTATGTTGGTGTGTGGTGCTTTGTGCTACTATGTGGTGTGTGTGATGGTGTAGTGTGCCTCAGTGTGTATTGCTATGGATTGTCTGCTGTGTCTCTCTCTCCTTCTCTCAGTACTTGTGGTCGTAGGGGTTTGTGGGTGATGTGGGGGTGTGTTTTATAGTTGATTGATTGTGTGGGAGTGGGTTGTGTATGTGTATCAGGTGTGTGTATTTGTAATTGTCCAATGTGCCTGTGTTTTGGTGCTGTGTGTGTATTTTGACCGCGGCGGTGTGTACCGCCAATGGAATACCGCGTTGGAAAGCCCGCCGCGTTGATTCGTGGGTCGTAATGGCATGGGCGTTTTTCTGTTGGCGTGACGGTGGAGGTTTGGTCATCTCCAGTTTATCGCTGCCCGCTGATGTGGCGGCCTGCAGTGGAGTTCGGATTTTTGGAGGTTTGGCCGTTGTGGGTCAGAATGACCGTGGCGGCTTTCCGCGGCCGCGGTGGTGTTATGGTGGTCTTCTGACCGGCGGTAAGCGCCTTTTACCGCCGAGGTCAGAATGACCCCCTTTGTGTCCATGGGAAACGGTTATGCAGATCAAGTTGCAAGATTTTGCGCGTTGAACTGTATATCGTTCAAGGATCAGTGGGAATTGTTACCACAAACTGAAAATGACACATGCTTGAAACTTGCATTAAGGGTAGTCGATATGCTAGATGAACTTAAGACACTACAAGGTCGTGCTAGCAAAGAGGAAAAACGTTCCTGGCAAAGAATGCAATGTGTACATAGGGCTGACGACTTGTGGGTATCAGAGGAGGGGAAATTAGTTTTGCCAAACAGTCTTCTGTCTCAATTTGCAAGGTTATATCACGGACAGGCTCATCTTGGGAGAGATGCTATGATCAGGTCATTCAAAATTGATTGGTTTAACCCTAAGTTCAGACATGGCGCAGAGGTTACCTGTCACAGGTGCATCATCTGTCAATAGATGAATGCCCAGAAAGGGACTGTGGTAACTTTGAGCCACACTGGGAGAGCTGGTGGTCCATTTAGCAAAATGCAAATGGACTTCATTGAGATGCCTGTTTGTGGAGGATTGAAGTACGTGTTGGTGATTGTGTGTGTTTTCAGTCATTGGATTGAAGCCTACCCCACACGTAGAAATGACAGTCTCACAGTTGCAAAGCTGCTACTTAGGGAGCTAATACCCAGGTTCGGGTTTCCGGTCTCTATAGAGTCAGATAGGGGCATACACTTCGACAATGAGGTGATTAAACTTCTGTGTGCAGCACTAGACATCGAACAAAAGCTGCACTGTAGCTACCGCCCTGAAGCATCAGGATTAGTAGAGCAAATGAATGGTACCTTGAAATCAAGAATGGCAAAGATGTGCGCAGCTACCAATATGAAATGGCCAGATGCATTGCCCTTAGTGCTGATGTCAGTGAGGAACACCCCTGATAAGAAGACAGGACTATCACCCCATGAGATCCTCATGGTAGAGCTATGAGGTTACCCGCAGTACCTGCAAATGCTCTAGTGAATATCACAGATGATATGGTGTTGGACTACTGCAAAGGCTTGGCTGATGTGATTCGCTCTTTCTCTCACCAGGTAGAAGCTAACACATTGCCACCGATTGGAGATCCAGGTCACACCCTACAAGCCGGTGACTGTGTGGTTGTCAAGAAGCACGTGAGAAAGTCGTGTTTGGAGCTGTGCTGGAAAGGGCCGTATCAAGTAATCTTGACGACAACTACTGCTGTTAAATGTGCAGGCGTTCCAAATTGGATACATGCCAGCCACACAAAGAAGGTAACGTGTCCAACTGACGAGGAACTTGAAGTTTCCGGCACCACAGTTCCAGAAAGAGAAGTCTCAGGGCTAGAGAACAGCCAAGAGGGAACTGACATTGCAGTAGAACCCACTGAGAAGAGCCTTTTCCCTCAAACAGTGAGTGAGTTCGAGAGAGGTGACAGAGTGCCTATCTCAGTAGAGGCAGCAGGAGAACTAAGTCAAGGAGAGGTTCTCCCAGAAGTAGACGAATACGGGTTAGAACTTGAACCCGTCACAGATCAAGAAGAAGAAGAAGAGGGGGAAATAATAGAAAGAGATCAAAATACTCCGGCATCCCTTGAGCCAGTTGCAGGTCCATCAAGCCAAAACACCATATTACAAGAGGAGGGTGCTGTCCAGCGTCCTGAAAAGACAAATCGGAAGAAAACGCATAAGGGTGATAAATGGCCAGAGAAACCAGTTCTAAGGATAAGAAGCATACCAGATGAAACAATAACAGAAGAAATTGATACATCCCGAGTGGAAGATTTAAGTGAAGGAGAACTGCAAGGTGAACGTAGATTGAAAAGAAAGAGAGTCGCAAATAGAAGGTATACAGGTCCTGAATGGGCGAATGCTACAACATCTGAATGGCAACAGGAATTTCTAGCATTCTGTTTTGACCGAGAAGTACCAGGCCAATACTACGGCACCTGAACTAATTCAAATTTAAGACTTTTGTTAAAATCGAAAACTAAAAAACTGAAGGAAGAGACTTATAAATTACCGGATGAGACACTAATAACCTGATTTGACTTTGAGAAACCTGATTATGACAAGCTGCTAACCTGATTTGACAAAGGGATCCTGGAGTAAATGAGAACGCTGTAGATACACGCAAAAGAGAGAGAAAGAAGAAAAGTTTATATCATCCTCAAGTTGATTGTTATTCTGCTATTCGATTCTATACAGACATGGCTTATGATAGAAGTAGTAACAAGAAGAGTAAGGTGTGTGGTTGGTTAAGTCTTATAATAGGTATTGTGTGCGCAGTAATAATTGTGGGAGTGATTGTGGGAATGCTGTGGTTAGATAAGAAAACTATTAACGCTACTTCAAAACCTGAAACTACCACACTAACACCGTGGGAGAGGTTTGAGCAGGATGCAAGACACTTGCATGAGGGGACTCATTCAAAAGGGGAACTTTCTACTAATGTCTTCTATCGCTTGCTGAATGAGTATGTCGAGACCATGGATGCGAAAAACTGTTATGTGTGTACTAAGATTCCTTCATCTGTGCAAGAAGAGGTTACCTATCATAGCCTTCCTTTAACCTACAGGATTAGCTGTAGCTTGTTACTAACCAGATTCTATAATCAAGAGCATGTGCAATACTTTTATTCAAATTTGGATGTTGTATTTTCCTTTGTGCCTGTGATTGAATTCTTGAACAAGCTAGCTAAAGAACATGATATAAAAATAGTTAGAGGTTTCTTTGAACCGACGCTTACATTTGGGACTGCTTATGCACATCGCAACAATCTGACCTGCTTACTGTCTCCTGTAGAGAAAAGCTTTTTAGATCACACTGATGATAGACGCAAAGCATTGAAAGAAAGATTAGAAAAAGCGTTAGAAAAACGCACATATGCACACGATTATGCTTACACAGCAATCAAAACGCAAGGCAAATTAGCTATAGATGCATTGCATATAGGCAGGCTTTGTATATATAGGCCAAAATCTGAACAGGACAATTTGTTTGTGGGAACGAGGGAATGTAGACATGTGTTTTTGTTTCAGAGTAAATGGACATTTATGTTAAATGGACAGGATCCAGCGATCCCTGGGATCTATTACATCTGTGGGCTTAATGCTTATTACCGTCTCCCTAAGGGATGGTATGGGACATGTTATTTGTGGATAGTTTTCCCAAAGATTTACCAGATTGATGACTTGAAACAAATACCTAAAACTTCTGAATTACAACATGCTAGACAAAAACGAGAATCAGTGGCTGCTGTCATTGGTGATATATTTGGAGCCATAATCCCTTCAGTAGGGGGTTATCTTGAATTCCATGAAATTTCAAAAGTTGTCTACTATCGTGGATAACATGCTGACAAACTTTACAGGGGCTATACTCCTGATGGATACTGAACTTGCTGCAGAAAGAGCTATGACTCTTCAAAATCGGCTTGCTTTAGACATTCTTTTACCAAAGAGCGGAGGGATCTGCAAGATGCTCAATGAGCATCATTGCTGTTCATTCATTCCAGATAATAGCAAAAAGATTAGAGGTATGCTTATTAACCTAACTAGAGATAGTGTAGATTTGAAGGATTTGAAGGAACTTGGAGTATGGGAGAAATTTGGAAAAGGAGTTGCTAGAGTGTGAAGCTGGTTTACCAATATTTGGAATGGGGTTCTCGCAAAAAACTAGGGGGTCTATTAATTGTTCTGGCCTGTCTATTAGGATTATGGGGAGCATGTAAAATTAATGATAAAATTAAAAGAAATTGGACAAAAAGAACCAGGAGAAATGAAGAAAATGAAAGAGAGAAAATGTTCAATGAAATTTGGGAAAGCTCACACAATGGACAAGATGTTGAAATGCGCATTATGCGTAAAGTGAAAAATTAAAAATTAAAGGTTAAAAAAAAAAGAGAGGTTTGTGTGATGGCGAGCGTCATCAGAGGAGGGACTGAGAGAGCGTAGTTTATATAACCTATATTAGAACAAAATATCTATATATTTATGTGTGACGATACTGCATAGAAAATTATAATAGTAACGATTCTGTTTAAACGTGTACTGGAATCGTGACCACGATGAGTGGCCACCAATGTAGACGCAACTAATAATGATGAATAAAATGTTTATGTTATGTTCAATTAATCTTATATTAACGTTCATGTTGTTGAAACTGTATTGAAATTCTTCATAGGCCTTAAGTAAGCATGAGCTGCAGTTAGCTGCTCGGCTCTCATATTAAATGCATTTTTCCTGTTTTCCAGTGTGCTGACTCACAAGTGGCCATGACCCTGTAAATGTTCTTTTTCTTCAAACTTGGAAGACGAATGTAACCACATTAAATCTGTTCCCAGGCACATCTTTGTTGCCCTGAAATGAATGTTATAAAATATTGAAACAAGTGTAGATTAATGTTATATACAAGGTCACTTAGACCGGTGAACAACAAAACTGCTGACCCAAAGGACATGCCAAGAGATGCCAAAATATGAAGTAATGCCGGATGTGCCACCTCTGAAGACATCAATTATGAAGACCAATCAACGATCCGTAAAACAATATGGGGTGACAATTGGGATTACCAAATGTATTCTCTGATAGGTTAAAGATAGTGGGGTATAGTAAGTGTCCAATAGAATTTTGGGGGAATTTACTACAAAAAGGGGATAAAAACCCATGTCACAGAAAGGTTGGGAAAATTAGGTAGAGAATGCTATTGATTTTATCCAGAAACTCTGTCACTCTGTTTGGTGACTTGAGACTTTATTAAAACCATCCTTGCCCTTAGACTGCCCATTTACACTTTACCTCCTTAGGAGGAAAGTGCCCTTTATGCCCTTTTAGTTAAGTCCTGACTGATGGTGATTGACTGATGTCCTGAAGACGAACACTGAACCTGTGTGCTGATCTAATCTTTGGAGGGTAATTATGACAATGCAATTGTAATTTGTCTGTTTGCTTTTTCTTTCTAGGTACCAACTGCTTGTTTTGACAGAGACCATAGCTAGATGTTTTCCAAATTGATGTTCTAAATTGTTTTGCATGAAGCCCAACATGTGATTGCTAATCAGTGGTTAGGACAGGTGTTCATTGAAACCGATGCAAATAGACAAACGACTGAGACTATGCTTTGTTGAACTGACGCATATTTGACACTCTGCTAATCTCGATTTATGTTTACGCCATGCTATGTTCTGATGTTTGTGATTCTTGCATTAATTAAATCTTATCACTGTTGCCATATCGTGACTATACTATTATGCTTCTTGATTTTGAGATTAACTCTTCTGCTCGTAGATTGTATCAATAGGGAATAAATTCATAAAAATTCTATTGAACTGGTGTGGTTATTCATGGCTGGAAGGTCATGGTTGCGTCATCAATTTGATTAATGACTTTGACTAAAGTGAAATGTATTGTTGTGATAAATATTGATGACATTTTTGATATATTGATTGACAAATTGATTAGCTATCTCGTCCTACGGTGTCTCTCAACTTGGTCAAAAGATTCAGTGGCCTAAAACGAGTCCTAATGTGTAATAAATTAACATAAAGGGACGCGTTATCACAGGCATAAATGGCATTAGTAGTGGAACAAGTTGCCAGCCTGGGTCAGACTGTGTGTGTCAAGATAGCATTAGGTCATGAACCATACACTTTTCCTGGTGTTAATGACAGACCAGCCTGTGGCAGTACACGGTATTGCATGATGGAGAGATTCAACGACAAGGTAGGAGCAGACAGAAACCACTAGGGCCTAGATTTACTAGGGGCTTGCATTGCCCTTGCATCAAGCAAGGTGAAGCATGGGCAACACAAGTGAGATTTACCATGGCACGCAGATCCACAAAATGGCTCTGTGTGGCATAGAAAATCTGGAGTAACACAAGGCAGCAACTGCTGCCTTGCGTTACTCTGTCCCGGGATGGCGCGTGGGTGTTCCCGCGGGTTCTGCCATGGATTTTGGGCATTACCAGATTTACAAACAGTAAACCTGGGAATGCGTAAAAATGCTACGCCTTCTCAGGCAAGGTGTAAAAAAGAGAAAGATGTTTTTCTGCAGGATGGTGTTCCTTCCTGTACAAAAACTATCTTTCCTGCAATGTAGGCACCCTAGCACCATTGCGCAAGGTCCCCACGTTTGCACTTGGTAGCCTCTAGTGCACCAGCCCAGAGAAAGAATAGAAATATGTCATATCTTAGAAGATTTGGTACATTCTTGACCTCTCCATCTGATGCAGCGCAGCAAGTTGTCCTGCTGCTTTGCACTGCGTCAGATATTAATAAATCTTCTCCTGAGTGAGGAAAGAGAGAACTGAGGATATGAAGAATGAGGATCGTGATTTGGATGAAGGAATGGTGCAAGAGTGCAGGATTCTTCCTGCACAAAAACAATCCTGAGAGGCTTTTTCTCTTTCTATGTATTCTATAGAATGCAGCACACTTAGAAAGAGATGAAAATGAGGAGAAATAACTATATTTCTCCTTGTTATGCCTCTGCAAGAAAGGCGTATCTTTTAGGCACATTCCCAGGTTTACAAGCTCCTGTAAAGCTGGGAAAGCATCAGAATTCATGGATGTTGTGTGGAAACACCTTCCTGGCACAGAGTAATGTAAGGCAGCAATTTGCGCTGTGCTACATAACTCAAGATATATGAAGCCAAATAGGGGCATAGGGGCACCTATGGTGGTCTTGGGGCTTCATAAATCTCATTTAAGTTTATGTCACTCTTGCACCATGTTGCACAGTGTAAGAGTGACGCAAACCAGGCCATAAATATGGCCTTTGGAGATGTGCAGTATAGTTATTCAGTGGATGTAACATTAGCGCAGAGTGGCTTTACAGGTATTGGACAAATTTGGCATGTCTGACCTTCAGCAGTTCAATTTTTCGACACCGGGAGTACTGTTATAAGTACCTTGGCCCATATTTAAGAACAGTGATGCTGCAAGATAGGCAGTGCCACTTTTCTTGTGCCCCTTTGAGCCCCCTAACGTCACCATGTGTGAGCTGTATTAAACATACAGCGCACCATGGCGCAGGTTAGGGACAATTTTTGACGCTTTTGTAGTACATTGCAGGATTAGTGCCAAAAATGGTGTGCCCACTTTTAACCCCTGCTCTGTGCAGGCATTCAAAATAGCCCCTAAAAATGGTGTAGTGGAATCACAGATTGCACTGTGCTATTTTTGCAGTCCCCATAATGGGGGAACGCCCCCCCTTGCATACATTATGCCTGACGCAGGCATAATGTGGCGCCAGGGGTTACAAAGTGGTGCAATGCATGTATTGCGGCACTTTGTAAATCAGGCACAGCAAATTTGGCCTTGTTGAGACAGATTAGCGTCATATAAAATGATGCTAATGTGGCGCAAGGAGATGCTAGGCCTTCTTAAATCTGGGTCCTTGTGCACAAACATTAATTTCATTCTTTAAAGAACACGTACGCTACTTGGCGCTAAGAAACTACAAACCAGTAATCAAAGGTACAGAAAATTAAATCAAATCAGCGAAACAACAGTATTTTCAGAGCCTGAACATCTGAGCAAAGCATACAATCAGAAGTTGGAGGATGTTGGCTTTTAATATAACAATTCAGCTACAAGAGAACATTTTTAAAACTTCATCGTCCAGGTGCATTCTGGGGCAGTCAGTGTAACTGGACATAGGTACAAGGGCGGAACATTCTATGGTAAAATGCGTTTCAGGGTGTTTTTGGAAGGTAAGGAGCTTTGAAATTATTTTCATGGGTTCTGGCATATGGTCTTTATTCTTGGGGCTATGCAGGAAAAGCTTGCTTTGCAGTCGGGGTTTGGGACCTCCAATGTTAGCCTCGCATACCCTCATGTTAGTTTCTGTACTCCTATGGTGTGGAGTTTTTCCAGCAGGTTTTCTGGGAGCCCTGAGTGTATCGGCTTGTGCGTTAAATTGGCGACCTTGACATTGATAAGTGCTGATTAGTGCCAGCTTTAGCTGCTCAGTGCCAGCTTTAGGTGCTAAGAAGGGTGCGATCTCACCAGGCGCCAAGGTCAAGGGGCACCATCTGCATGACATGCTGAACTGAGAGAAGAGCAGCATGCAGAAAGCTTTGTTTGTGCATTTTTTTAGGGGATGTTAAAAGGGCATGGTAACTCTTAGAATGCACTTGAAGGAAAGATCTACAATTTTCTAGTCAAAGTTTTGACTTGTGATATAATAGTGTAGATGATAAATGTTCCTGCTGAAAAGCACATGTGACATGCAAATCACAGATTTATATTTTATGTTGATAGCTCAGTGGGTTATTGCTTTTGTCACAGAGATCCTTTTGTTACTTGGAGTTCATAAGTAACAATCCTTCTAAGATAACACATTGAGCTGGGAACTGCCAGCAAAGTGCTGCATGCAAATTGAAAGTGGAGGTTGTGTTTTATTCAATCCTTTGTTTTTCTTAGGCGGCTAAAAGGGTTCTTTTGGATGGCAATACTATTTTATTAGTTTTAACACCTCAATCGTGTTATGTTTATGGGGTAGATGTATTAACACAGTGTGTCTGGTTTGCATCACAAAAGTGATGCAAACCTGGTGTAAAGTGCTGTTTAGGGACTTACTTGACAACACAAATCAGAAATGCCCTAAAGTAACAAAAAGTAACACTATGCGCTACTTTACGTCAAGAAGCATACCATGGGTGGTAATTGGACATTCCCGTGCACCGTGCCATGGATTTTGACGCTAATTCCTATCTTTTAATTTTGGTAGAATGGGACTGACATTGAAAATTATGCATCCTTGAGGCAGGTGTAAAGGTGGAGAAATTACTTATTTTCTTTTAACCTTTGTAGATATGCTGTACCATACAGCACACATACAAAGTGATACAGTGTTAAACTCTGTTGAAACATATTTGTTTTTATTATGGATGCCCATCCAGTATAAAACCTAGGTTTGACATCATGGAAACACCCTTGCATTATTGTGCAAGGGTGTTTGCATTTGTGCAAGGTAGCCTAAAGTATACCAGCACTAGAAGAGAGACTAGAAGAGAAAGTAAAAGCACCTTATCTTAGTATATATGGTGCTGTCATGCTTTCTACTTTCATGCAGCATAGAGCAGCAACTTTGGTTTCTGTGCATCATGAAAACGTAATTAATCTGCGCTTTCGCTTCTCAATACCAAGCAATCTTAACATATAGTTCTTTACCAGTGTGGATTACAGCTGACTCCTACACCTTATAGTCTTCATTGTCTTAAGTAACATTTTCTATACATTGATTTACACATTCGTGTGAGTCATTGTCTCTGTAGGTTTGTGATGTAAAGGGCCCTGCCCTGACGAGGTGATTGGCACCACTTGAGGGTGATAGTGAGGGAATGCCTGAAAAAAGAGGCCACTGAGGGAGAAGCACCAACAAAGACTGTTGCACCGGGCGCTCCCAATGCTATAGCTGGCCCTGATACTCAGAGGAAGGTAATGAGTCATTAGCTCTCGTTTGCTGTAGGCTGCTGCCTGCACCTTCCCTCATTCTGTTCTGCTACCATTATTTTTCTCTTCCACCACTGCTGTCACTGCTCATCATTGTGTGCATAATATCACTAATCAACATAACCACTGCCTGCTATAGCAGGGCATCCTTCCCCACCTTCAATCCTCGGTTATCCTGAACATTTAACCACATGTGCTTTTCCATATCTGAAGTCAGAGAAGTAGCAACCCATTTCTACAGCACAGCCTTTAGTTAACTGTGATCAAAACAACCCGTCGAAAGAAGAAATGGTAGCAAGAACCTACCACTCACCTCAATGCAAATAAGACAGACCTGCTCTACTTAATAGGGACCAGAATTACACCAGAGAGTGAGCCACCTTCTCAAACCTGGTTCCTGTAGGCTATGTTATTTTACACCAGTCCTCAGCGTAGAGGCATAGGGTTGGTAATAAAGTGAAGAACCTTTTTGACAGTCTCCTTTGTGCCTGTTTCCAACTTGGGCACTGGCAGTGAGCTACTCATGTTCTCCATCTCACCTTGTCCAAAGTCGAATACAGTCAGGTTTCTCTGCTACTGCCCCCTTGAAGGATCACAGACACTACTCAACCTGCAGCCTGGTAAAGTGGAAGATCTGTGCATTAATCATCTCCTTGAATCCCTAAGAGGCATGGGGCCATATTTACAAGCAGCTTGCAATGCCGGTGCAACAATGTTTTTGGCCTAAGCTGGGTCTCTATCTACAAGGCCATGAAAAGCCACATTGCCCGACTTTACATGGCCTTGTAGATATGGAGTAAGGCCATGCAGCACAAGCAGCTAGGTTGCCTTACTCTGCGTCAAAGAGACGTTCCATGGGTGTTGCAGTGGGTGTTCCCACACAACGCCTGTTGATTTTGATGCATTCCCAGATTTACAAGGGTTTGTAAACCTGGGAATGCATCAAAAGCCTATGTCTCCCCAGGGGAGACATAAGGGAGGTGCAACAAAGGGAAATACATTTATTTCTCCTACTTTTTTCCTTATTCTATGTGCGCTGCATTCTGAAGCACACATAGAAAGAGGAAAAGGCCTCTCATGATTATTTCTTTGCAGGTAAGCGTCCCTTCCTGCTCAAACACAATCATTCCCGCAATGCAGACACCTTGCACAATGGTGCAAATTTTTTTGTTTGAAAGGCATCCCATTTTCCTTTAAGGGAAACGGGCTGTATTTAAAATTTTAAAAAACTGCTTTATTTAAAAAGTAGTCACAGACATGGTGCTCTGCGCTCCCCAGCAGGCCATCATCCCTGTGAGTATGACCATTCCCAATGGGGTCGCAAATTGCGATCTACCTCATGAATGATGAGGTAGATAATTTGTGACCCCATTGGGAATCGCAAACAGTGTGGTTGACACTGTTATACATTCCAGATTGTGACTTGCAATACCTTTTTTTCTCAAAATTTAATAAACAGAATTAAACCATAACAACACATAAAAAGGATCCATTTGGGATGTGAGCCAGGTTCCTTTCTGGTCCCCTTAGAGAGCAGACTCCACATTAGTCTGTTTATCAATCTTACACTTAAAATATTTTTCATGTTTTCTCCTCTTACTTTTACTGAATAACCCTTATGCCAAATTGTCATTTGACACATTATTTGCTTGGTGCTAGACCATACTTGGGTATGGCTTTTGGCTAGATTAGGGCTCAGTTTCCGCTGCCAATACTGTTTTAAATGCATTTGCATTTTTGATTATTTTAAATATGAACCAACTTTTCTAATGATTCCTAAATTGCAAATCAAACTTCATGGTTTCTACTTTAACCTTGTCTTGTGTGGATTTTCCTATGTGGATTTTCCTTTCCAGGTTCTTTGAGTTTACAAGAAGTTTGATATTTGTGTTTAGGGCTTTCATCTTTAAAGACTCATCGGAAGCCAGAGCCATTAATCAGTACTTTTAATCCTAAAAGCGCAGAGAAATGTCTATCGAAGTAAAAACACTTGATTACACATATCTCAAAATACAAAAAACAAAAAAATAGGGTGCACACACCATCAGGCCATTAAATAACTTACAGGTGCAGGTCATGAGATAAATAGCCCTTTTCCAGTGTTGCTTTTGATTATGTACCATGTAATTATCTGACCACCCTTTCACAACTTCGAGAAATTAAAACTTTTGTCTCTGCATTACGGTCATTGTAATACAAGAATATGTTAAGGGCAATACCGTATATATATTTCACTCTTTTTAGAGCCCTTCCCATAAAAATAAACTCGTCTGAAAGCAGTTCAAATTTAAATTTTCCACCAAATAGTGTGAGTACCTTGGCAAAAACAGTCTCTCTGCAGGGTATCATTTTACTCTAGCTCATTGCCATATTTTGCCTGTAGGATCCCAAAGTGGAAAATCCAAAAAACAACAGAATGGGTTCATGTTCCATTAACAAAGAAAGGGCTATTTAAGTTATGAACTGTACCTTTGTGTTCTTTGCTACCATGGTGGTGTGTGTGCGCTCCATTCTGATGCTTTTGGATATCCAGAAGTACTCATCTTGAAACAGATTTTACATGCAGCTGTCCTGGCAACTGAACTTTCTGGCCTGTGAACTTCTCAAAAAAGCTTATGTGTGTCACTATTACCAGCATGATAGTCAAAAAGAAGAGGGAACAGCCCTGCTGGATACCATCAATAATCTCCTAATCCTAGTTACATGCTGTGCATGCAATAATGACACACAATTACTGACACTGAATGTCCTGCATGTTTCCATTGCAGACTACTAGTCTGTCCTGTCACATGCCTTTTGCATGTTTAACATTTCCACAGCATGAGGATCCACCCCTTCTTTTATTGCAGGCCAAGATCGCCAACAGATGCTGCAGACTGAGTGAAGTGTTTCTGTGTGGGATGGAGGCATATTTTTAGGCCCTGTTGTTTAATTTTTTGTGCCAATCTCTTGGCTGAGATGTTGCATACAATCGTATTCCTGATATTGAATGTGTAGAGAGTGGCTTATCAGGCACGCACTCCAATCCATCCTTACTGCCCAGAATCAGTAGCACAACACCTCCTTCTTAAAGAACGTGAAAAAGCCGTCAGTGAAGTCTACATTGTAAATTGCAAGTAAATGAGGCAAGAAGGTTGATGTAGGCACTGTACAATTTGCTGGGTAGGTTGTCCTCCCAGTGTGTTATGCTCCCTTCCAGTCTATATATTATAAATGCATTCTCTGGGATAACTGTGGAAACACTAGGGGCCTGATTTAGAGTTTGGCAGAGAGGGTACTATTTCGCAAAGTTGATAGAGTACTCCCCCGCCTGATTTACAGACAGGTGGGTCTTCAGTATGTAGACACTGCAGTCTACTCTGTCTCCACTGCACACACACTGCTCCGATGGCCCAACAGAGTATAGGCTGTCAAAAGTTTTCCCATGTAGGGTGGGCGGACAGATGGCCATTTTAATTTTTATAAACCGCCACCCAAAAGGTGGTGGCATGTAAAAGTAAAAACGTTTCAGTGACGCCCACGCCATAGAAGAAAACTCCCATGATGAGGGAGTCATTGCTCTTTTTATTTAAAAAAATAAAATCCTGCGGGTCCTTCATGCTGATGAAGACACACAGCGCACATTCAATACATTTACAGGAACCGCTATATTGGCTCTTCCTATAAATGCAAGAGATATATTCTGGGCTGGCTGACATCTGACAGCAAGCGTAAGCATTGCTCCACTTTGCAACCCTTTGAGCCACATTATGCATACATCAGTCATAATGTATGCAAGGGGAACATTCCCACGCAAGGAGTCCCAAAAAAATGGTGCAGTGATATTTACATTTCACTGCACCATTTTTCTCTCATTTTTAACGCATGCTCACAGCAGGCATTAAAATGACACACCCATTTTAATCAATGGGTTTCTCTGTGCTTTGCTGCACTAGCATCAAAAGTGTTTACGCTAGTGCAACAAAGCGCCACCATAGCATAAAAAATGTTGACGTTATTGTTTTAACGACCGCCATAATGCGTCATATAGTAAATATGGTGCAATCATGGTGTCGTTAGGTGGGGCAGGTCCGACGCAAGAAAAGTTGCATATTGGGACTAGTGCACCACATTCTTGTAAATATGGGCCCATATTCTCTACTTCCTGATATAGCCATTGACCGCTTTTATATTCCAATAGAGTAGCCGCCTCTAATTCACAATCAGCCCTACTTCATATCTGCCTCCCTTCTGTGCAGTTCCAACCTCTCCTTACTTATGGCCAATATGCTGGATCAGTGTGCACCACATCCCTGCTGCAAGACGTGAGCAAAACCCCAAATCCTCTTCCTACCCAGAAGTCTTCAATCTCCCCAACACGAGCTGCAATACATCAAGTGAGACGATGACCTAAAATAACAACCAACACCACACATTTCCTTAACAAACAAACGCAAACCCCCAGACCTCCTCATCCCCATGTAATACTCTACTTAGGCCTCAACCACGAGCATCAGAGGCTCAAATTAACAAGAGTGCCAGACCACCCCAGGTATTCAGTGGGCCGCAGTCACTTAGGTGAGAGAAGTCCGAATTACCAGGCTGCCCTCAAAAATGGCGAGGAAGAGTACTAGTCTCAAAAGGGAAAGACCAAGCCTCAGGAAAATAAGGGTACACAATATCAGTATTGAGAAACAAAAGCACAACCAGGGCACTCCAAATAATAAGTCCACGGTGAAGAAAGTCACAAAATTCTTTAATCCTTTATATTGAGAAAGATCCAATCAATGCTCAATGATGGTCATATCCTCATGTTTGAGAGAAAACACATCAATGTTCAGAAACAGCCAACATGTGTTTCGTCCACACGGACTTTTTCAAGGCAAAAGGATGATTGACAACAGTAGTGTCCAGAGCCGTCCCTTAATGTGTAGGGAAGTAGTGGTCTTCAAGGATATATGGACTGTACAGGTTGAAGGCATCCGAAATATGGGATGGCACTTGCAAGGGGCCCAGATAAGCCCACACCTGACCTCTCCAAAGTCCTGAGAGTCAGGGAAATTGTGCAGGAACTGCTAGCGCATGATAACGCTGTAGGATTGTGGGATATCAGTATTACCCGCCCATCACGCTGCTTATTTTTATGCAAAAAAGATTAAACCTGTCTCTGTAGTAAACTGCGCAATCATGTTCATTAGCACCCGGTCAATTTCTCCTCCACCACACACAGTGACCATGAAATTGAGTGAGGAACCTTTGAAAAGGAAGCAATTTTTTTGGCCTCCAAAGCCTGAGTAGTGGTAAGAGATAAGAGGTAAACTCTCATTCTAAACCTTATAAATAACAATCCTCGTTTTTGAATCATGAATGTATAAACTAAAGAACCACTGTACCCATATTTGCAATCGGCCTTTTTAAATACTTCCATGGTAACTAGTAATTAAGAATAAACATTTTGCTTCACTTGCAAGATGAAAACGTGTAACCGTTTTACAAATAAACCACTGCACAGAGCTGGAAGAAATTATTTTTAATTATCGGTGTGATTGTTCATAAATAATTATTTGATTCAAAAGAAACAGGACGAAACTGAAAATTGCGATGATATTTCCAGGAAGAAATTACCGTGCAGACCAATTCTGAAAGTTTGTGAAGTTTATCTAGTGATGGACGCTCCCAAACACGTTTCCAGTGTTGACATTTTCTCTTTTGTGATGGTTCCGGTTTTCAGGACTTGGACAAAGACATTTTTTGCTCAGCCAATGAAACATGACTTCATAGGCAAGCCCGATAGGTGGTTTTGATATGGCTAATTAGAGATGCAGTGATGAAGTGAAGATAAATGAGTGCGTTGACAACACAAAGTCTACAGAATCTGTCGCTCCAAGTACACGATGCAAAAATATTTCCATCACAAGACGGGGCAGATTCAAGCCTGCCCCCGTGCTTTCCTAGTGACACTGGCGAGACATTTATATCTTTTTATCTCTAGCATCGTGCCATATTTCAATACATTTCTGCAAGAAAAGAAACAAAGAAAGGAAGAAAAGTTGCCCCCATTGCTTGACAAATGAGGAGTTTCCATTGCCATCAAACGCTTCCTGTCTTTATGGCAGTTACTACGTTGTGCATTTTCTATGCCACAGAAAGGGGCTGGCGGCATCCTTTAACTTGAGGTCTTCATTCACAAGCAATGAAGTTGCACTCCTGTACACCCGGAATGTGACAATGCAAAGTGATGCATTGCTTTCAGACGGATGTGTTATTTCCCATGACGATTTAAACAAAGTAAACGGGGTATGTGCAAATCTGGTGTCCTCAATTGACCAGATTGTTTGACATGTTGCGTTCAGCTCCTTAAAAAACTACATTGAAGAGTACTACATTTGCTCTTGGTATAGCTCCACTAATGATGTAGTTTCACAATTTTTATGAGATTCATAAAAATCTGAAACATACACACACACCTTAATCTATAAAATGTGTCTACTTATGTGTGTGTGCCTCTTCCTAGACTAGAGGATTTTCAATAGTGGAATATCAAGCTTGTTTGTGGTTATTCATACGTTGCAAATGTACCCCATTTGTCCCTTACAGGGAAATATGTTTCCCAAAGGATAAATGTTTCCCCAAACTCCTTGCAAATATGCAGGAGTCTTTGTATTTTTCACTACACAAATGCACTGGGTCCCATCTTTTTTTGAGAAATATAAGTTTGTAAATCGGGTTGAAAATTAATGGAGAATACCTTTGAGGAACCACGTGTCATTTATCACACTGATGCTCCGGCGTGTAGTTCTAAACTTAAGGCAATGGGAATTCGACCATACGGCTCAGCCATTATTACGTGCAATTTTGCAATTTGAGTTTGCAACTTGACATCAATTCAGACTCTGTGAATCAAGCTAAGCAACATTGGTGAACGCAAATTCATATTTTTGTGGACCTAAGTGATAATTAGTTAGGATATTTAGCAGTGTGATAAATGCCAGCTTGGTGTGTGTGGTACCTTTCACCTTAAACATCATAGTGTGCTAATGCGTAAACACAGTGGTAAGGTTTGTTTAAGTGCATCTTGAAGGTGCACCGAGTTTCAGCAGATTTGCTTTAAGTGGGGAGCCAGCCTTTGTGGACACCCTATAAACCATCTGATGTCAACTGGGGATGCTTTTAGGTGTCTATGTCCTCATATGCTCCAAAATAAGTTTTTGTGGATGGATTTCACAATATTTTGTTATATTTGACAACATAAGACATTATTAACTTACACATTACACAGAAATTGCCAATTTAAGTTTTGTCAGATGTTTTGTCTCAACAGCATTATCCAAATGCAAACTAAATTTTTGAACTACTCCTAACTATTCAACACAATTCAAATGACAGTCTGGGTACACAGTCTTCACAAACATATTTTATGCTTCAAGCTCTCTGCAGAGCTCAAAGACTCAGAAGTTAAACAACTCACGGCCACAAAACTGACAAGAGTGAGAATGTAATAGAAATCTGTAGTATATCATCAATAGTTTGCATTCTGTTAATATAAACATGCTATGTCAAAAAATAGACATCCACTTTATAACCAAATCGAATGGGCCATTGTTCTATCTGCTGGTTAACCATCACAATGAACTACAAGCCAAGTTATGTACTTCATTAAACCTCTAAAGACCTTTATCTGGGGCCCTTATTTCATATTCTGTAAAGTTGCAGAACATCAGCAACAGAGTGATTAATCTGGAGTTGAGGGCTGCAACCACTGTTCATGAACTGAGTAGGGAGTGAGTGATGTGCTTCTAGATGCTTAATGAGCTGAACATGCGCAAGAGGGTTGGCTACACATGAATGGTGTGAGAATCATCCAGTGGATCAGTGACATAATATTTATGCACACAGTATTGGGACACAAAAATATCAGAAAATAAAGATAGCGAACAAAAGTATCACATTTTTATACTTAATTATTAAAACCACAAATATTGAGAACACAAGTATCATTGTTAAAATATTGATTTTTACTTATATTGAAAACACAAATATCAAAATCAAAACTATTGTTACCTTTAAATAAACATAAAATTTGCCAAAAATATCGCTTCACACAATAGCAATTACAATAATATCACCAAAATAATTACATTATCATTGATAAACATTAAAAAACGACGTTTTAAATAATTAGAATAAGAATTAATATATACACACATGTTTAAATAAAACAAGTTATATTACATCCTCAAAATAATTTTAATTCACCCCAATAAAATATGTAACTGAATGCATAGCAATATAAGCAAAAAATATTTAGATAATCCTCAAGCAATTATACAACAATCTAAATATGAATAAGCATATGCATATATAAAAAATAATATTCAAAACTATCAAACTACATTTTAAACATTATAATAAAATCTATATTAGCGTTTACCAAGAAAGGACATAACTAAAAAAAAATGAAACTACAACTAAACTAACCAATAAAATCAAACTATAAACAAACCTAAGCAGTAAAATCACACAAACAATTAAATCAACAACATAAAAGACACACATTTTATCAATTTAAGAGTACTAAAATGACAAAAGCTGCAAGATGAAGAAACTCTGCTGGATTCTCTCACCAGACCCTAAAAAAAGAAATGTATACATCTCAACAACTACCTTGCAAAGTAAGTAAAACATATTTAAACTAAAACATACTTATAACTACAATTAAAATGATAAAATAGCAAATAATTACCAAAAGACTCTCCAACTTCTATATCTTTACATGTACTTACTGAAAGAAAATACAACTTTGAAAACTGCTAGCTCACTGAAAAACAACATCAATCACAAACCAGAAAAATTACATAAAAAGTAAATATATATATAAATTATTATTAAATAGAAACTCACCTCAAAACAGATGGAAATAAAACCTAATGACCTCAACCTTCATAAACTACCAAGAAATAAACATTTAAAATGACACTCTTTCATTCTTCCAACAGAAAACACCTGCTACACATTACAACAGCCCCCAATGGAAAAGCTGCAAAAAAGTGTGAAACACCTAAGAATAACATACATGCAAGAGTAAATAGTAAAAGTGATTGCATAATCTTATATGTAAATAGAAAATTTATTAACATTTTAAAAGTATAATTATTCATACTATTTCACTACTTTTAGACACAACGACAGAAAGAACAAGATAGGTAACATCCAAAGAAAGGAAAGCAATTACTTATGGCCTGATTATGAGTTTGGTGTTTGGACCGCCAGAACAACAAGGTGAGGTTCCCAATATGACCGCTGCTCTAGCAATTTCCAGACCACTGTATTACGATGTATGCAGCCTAAACCACCAAACCAAATGGTTGCCCTCCAGCTGTATGGCGACCTGCAATCTTGGCGGTGCACAGTCTGTCCCGTTCATGGCTGCATGGAACTGCCAAGCTCATTACAGAAACACAGTTGATGTGGTGGTCTCCTTTCAGCAGTCAGCTGACGGCGCTCAGCCGCCGCAGTACACATTCAGCAAAGCAACAGACAAGTGCCCATTGAATGCGTTAAAAAATTACACAGCTGGCAGACATTGGCCCAGTGGACACACCTGCAAATCACACTATAATACACCCCCCTCTCCAGACCATGATCCTTTGCCTCTCCACTGCAAGAAAGAGACCAGAGCCTACCGGTTTCCACATCATTGATAAATAAGGCATCCCTTTTTTCACCATCCCATTTAACACCTTTCACATACTTTTGTCCCTTTACCCCCTACATCATCTTTTTTGTTAAGTAAGTCCCTGTCACCCACTTTGATGTACATCTATGTCACATCCCAAAATCCATTTATTTCTGAAGATTAATTGAGAGGCATGGTGGATAAAATCATAAGAGTAGAGCCACAATTGTTTGGAGCGCAAGTCCAGCATACTCCTCTCAGTAAGAAACTGCAACTGTGGGTGCAAAGGATAGTCAACAGAGTAAATGCTGTAGGCACCACCCTGCACACAAAAGAGGACATTAGGGAGAGGTGGAACGACCTGAGGGTGAAGGTGGGATCCCTGGCCTCCAAGCAACACATAGAGTCCCTGAAGACTGATGGTGGTCCTCCAAGTGCCCCAGTACAACTCTTTCTCTGCGAAGAGAAGGTCTTGGCCATCCTGCATCCTGAGGGCGTGACAGGAATAGCTGGGGGAGTTGGGTCTGGTCAGTTACAATGCAAAACTGTCACATTTCTACTGGTATGCTCACATCTCACCTTGTGCCACTGTGTTGTTCATCTACTTCCCAAAAATGCAATACCCAGAGTTGCAGAGATGCAATCTTGTTAATGTGCATTGCTGTACATAACATCACATGTATCAATCCCCATTACATGCCATATACTGGAATGCGGTCTGTAGATGTTTCATTATCAAAAGATCATCCCAGGACCCATGATATGTGTTAACATGTAAATGTATAGACCAACCTAATTGCACTGTGGAACCAAGGTTGTAGACTAAACATTTGTCAGGTGTTGGGAGGTACAGAGAGTGACATTCCTACAACTACCAGGAGTCCCTGTTTCTGTACCTCAAACCAACAGGCCTTTTTCCACTTATCCATATACACCTATGTGCCATCTCTCAAAAGATGTACCCTCCCCTGGGAGTTTAGCACTTGTGTAGTGTGGGGAGTCAGCAAGTAATATGACTACAAGTACCAGGCAGCCCTGTTTCCGTACCACAAACCAACAAGCCTTTCTGCACTTGTCCAAATACACTTGCGTGTCATCTCTTAAAAGATGTTGAATCAAATGGGAGAGAGCAGTCTACATGTCATGCTTAACTCAGAGACACGTCTTACTACCTAGCTTGCTCTTATCCTGGTGTCCAAAAATGAAACTATTGATGACATGAATGACACCAAGTTTGTACATCAAGTATTCCTAAAGCATTAAGCTGCTTCATCAGATTGGTAGTGGCAGTTAACACATTGACTCAGCACTGCTCACATGATGGCTACTGCTACATAAACAACAAAGTTGTGTGTTCACCTGTATCTCACACAACCAGGCCTTGGAATGGTCAAATACACATGTCTCATCTCCACTGTGTTAGTTTATCTGTTTCTACATGTACATTCCCTCATCTAAAGTGCAACTGATCAGCACATCTAATGAGTTTCTTCAGTCTAATATTTTCTGCAAGCTTCACACATGTCATGTCAACAACTCCAATACCCTGGTAACATAACACAATCAGCAAACATACTACTCAAGATTGTTCAAGTTCTCTACTTACAGTGACACATGTAGATCACACATATTAACCAATAACAATGTACTCTACTTCTTAACAGGTCGAGCTGGCACAGCACCTGCCCAGACATTGTCCACTGACCAGACTCCCAACTCACCTCTGGGTGAAGTCCTCAGTGATGACAACACTCCTGGACAAGTCGATGTGGATTACGGTCCTGGCCCATCTGGGCAGCCTGTTCTGATGGCAGCAGTGAGTCTCACTGTGCCTGCAACAACACCTCCCACCCCAGTTGCATCCACATTGCAGACAACAACTTGCCATCCAACCTGTGTACCTAGTACAATTGCTCACATTTTTTCCCTCTCAGTCCAGGAACCTGAGGTACAAATCAACAATCCTGACACTAAGGGTCCAGGACCCAGTTGGAGAGGGCACAGACTTGTGGGGGAAGGGTCTGTGGCAGGGATGCTGTGGGCTGGCAGAGTGAGGCCAATGTGGCCATTCACAACCAGGATACTATCAGCCAAGCCTTGGGGGTCTATCAGGAGTCCCAAGGCTTGATGGGCCAGGTGCTGACTGAACAACGGGAAATGATGCAGCTGCAAAAGGACATGAACCAACATACGGAGGACCATAATTTCAACATGGCCACACAAACAGGGGTGCAGAGGGATATATATACAACTTGCGAGCTGGGCTATTACTGCAGCATTTACTCCTTCCTGTGGCACAACTACATAAAGCCCAAGTATATCTGTGGCAGAAACAGGAAGGGAGGCCCTGCCAGAGGACCAACTACCTTCAAACCCCCCCCCTGCCTCTGCAGCAGCTGAACCCTCCCGCCCTCGCATGTGAGGAAGTCGATGTACAAATCCAGGAGGTGCGGATGGCAAGACAACCACCACTGCCACCAAGAAACCTCACCCTTAATATCCTCCTTTGTGTCTCACACATTCACTCTGTGGACTGATCCTGAACCCCATTCCATTTCTGATAGGAGGAGTACTCTGAACTTTGGACTTCCAATAGTTTGGCATCTACTCCTATGATTTCAATCACCATGACTGACACCTTCACTGATTATTTATGTTATTTTTCCCACAAGTTAGTTTTCACCCTTAGCACTGAAATAAATTCACCAGTCACAAACTCATTGTCTACTGTCTTAAATTTCACATTTAGCAATGTAGATATGTAAGAACATGTGAACCATACAATGAAAAAAGCAACTTGGGGATGCAGGGATATGTTGTATGTACACAGTCTCCAGCTCAGGATTACAACCATTCCACACAAACACATACATACAAATGTCTTGTCAAAGAAGAAATGTTATTACACTGTTCAGCTCATAGGCTGTCAATATGTCTGAAACATAGTAAATCATACATATTTGAAGCATACTGGATAAATGATAAAATTTACAGTTACAGACCTCCAGACCATGGAAGGAAGGCAAACATGAAATTGGTTGATGTCATCACCTGGAGCCATATCACCTACCTCACAAAAGAAATCCAACATCATATAATAAATGAAAACAGTTTCTGATCACAGGGTCATTACAATCAAGTGCTTGTGCATCTGGTGGTATGACACAAACAAATGTCAGTGATGTCCAACGGGCACTTTGGCCTACAATGATGAAGCACATCAACAGCTACATATAGTTCATACAAAAAGAGTGTTTAGCCAAAGTGAAGGGAAACTAACATGAATTCGGCCTTGGTCTACATATTTTCTTATAGGATGATGACACACATGATGCATCAGGGCCATCGGGGCCACCACACGACAAGGAACAAGTCCAATGGAGTTTTCAACACTTCCATCCTATCACTGTGCAAGCTGTCTTGGCACAGGTCTTGTACATCCAAAGTCTGTGACCTATGTTCCCAGGAACAATCTATGTCCACTGTCGAACAGCATCATATAGCTGCCAATGTCACAACTCAGAAATGTCCCAATGAAGATGTCATGGTGAAGGTACCTGAAAAAACGCAGAAGGAGTATAGGTATGAAACCATATATATGACACAATTCACATAGCAAACATCTGGAGAATGCAGTCCATGTAATAAATCTCTCACAAACAAAGCAACATCTAAAAAATGTGATGGTGTCAAAAGCTTCCTCATCAGGCCTACTTTGCCAGTATTTGCCAGAGCTTCAGCTTTCGAACCTTTCCAACAAGTATACTCCTCACTTCATCACAACAACATAAGCTCATTGTATAGTTAAATACATTACATCTCATGACATACTTACACTCATGAGAAGAAGCTGTTGATGAGACCTTGTTGCAAGTCAGCTACTTCCTCTTCACCTCTATCATCTTCATTTGACATTTCCAGACTCTCAGCCGGTGGCACCACAGGCTCCCCCTCCTCTGGAATGTAAGAGATATTCCTTTGCAGGGCGATGTTATGGAGCAGACAGCACTCCACAGTGATTTGACACACCTTCCCGGGTAAGAAGAGGAGGGCTCCCTTAGTCTTGTCCAAACAGTGAAATCTGGCCTTCAGGATCCCAAAAGTCCACTCAACTGGCCGCTGTGTTCTTCCACGGGCCTCATTGAAGCGGATATAGTTGGATTCCTCAGCGGTGTTAACCACCAAGGACGGTTTGGATATGCTGAGTCTCCTGTTTTGAAATGAGCCATATGTGCCACAATGAGCCACACACTTCCTGATTGTTGCACTTGACACTGCACACACAAGATCACAACAGATGTAACTTACCAAAAAGCCAGGCCCTCTCCGGTTGCAGTTGTGATATCAGCTGGAGTATGGTGCTGTTCCACATAACAAAGAAATCACAGGCTGAACCTGGGAACCAGGCACAGGCATTGAAATGTACAGATCTGACAGGCAGACAACTTGCACGTTGATTGAATGAAAGTGCTTCCTGTTGCAATAGACTTGTTCACTGGCATGCAGTGGCACCAATGCAATATAGGTGCCATCAATGGCCCCCCACAACGTGCGGGAGGCGACCAAATCCATAGAAGTCAACCTTCACATTGGCTAAATCATCACATCTGGGTATCCTGATATAGCTATCAAAGTGTTTCATCATTGCTGATAGCACGTCTTTTAAAACACCACTGAACATAGGTTATGACATACCACCAGATATAGCCACTGTAAATTGAAATGACCCTCTGGCCAGGAAGTGTAATACTGTCTTGAGCCTCCCAATGGGTGGTATACATGTTGGATTATTGTTTTGAGGCATGAGATCTGGTTCGAACTGATAACATAGGTTTGGATTGTTTGCCTATTCAGAGAGAGCTGCTTTATTATATCACATTCTTCCATGGTCTGGAGGTCTGGAAATGGACAGTAGACTGGAGGTTGTCACATCTTCCATGTCCCAGGATACCTATTTGTGGAATAAAATTATTTTGAGCATTAGCCACTATGTCCAGACCAACATATCCAATGAATAAGACCAAAGTCATATAATAAAACATTACTGACTAGAAATACATTACACCCATTACACATCAAAACTGTCTACTTCTCAAGGTCCAGCTATGATCCTGATGGTTGTCCAGACATGTGTCTACAACATGTATGTGCCCCTTGATATTATAAAGTATGTTCCGACCGCCATAAATACTGTCACCAGCGGGGTACAGTGCACCGCGGTTACATAGCTTCTGGGACCAGCAACGCACTACACTGATGACTGTGTAGGAGAATATTTACATCTGTGGAGATGTTGATACACATTAATAGATGTTGTGATGCATTTAACAGTCACCAAACCTGTAGTTTCAACTGCCAAAATGGCAGATGCCTAACCTCGTTCATTGGACTTTAGGAACCTCCCGCCGCCAGCAGAAGTCAACTTCGTGGTGGGCAGTACCAATTAAAGTGGACACAGCCATAGGCTAACATTGTTGAGCGTTCCTTTCGCAGCATAATGGCTGTGTCCATGGATGGTGATGGCCACTTTCATGGAGTACATGTACGCTGTGGTTTGTAAAATAACTCAGTGGCATCCTGGCACTGCTGCCATCAACACCTCCACCACTTCAGATGCTGTGTGCCACCAAGTAATTATGCCAGGCCAAGCAGGTGAAAGGGCCCCTGCCTTCTCTCCAGAAGAGCTGGAGAAACTTGTTGAAGAGGTCCTTCCCCTGTATGATAAGCTCAATGGCTCACCAGAGGAACAGGTAACTAGCTCACATACATTTTTTTTACTATATTCAAAACCATCCCTTCCTTTTTCACAGGATAAAATGTCCGTCAGAGTCCCAATTAGTCATTTGGGTGCCTGCTGTCACAATCTGTGGTCCATACATAGGATATAAATGTTCGTATAGGTGGATTGTAGAGCCCTGTACTCCTAGTATTTCAAATTACCATTGTGTTGTGTGATGTGTGATAAGCCCTAATGTTGCATTCATAAATCTATACAAGTAAACTTTACAGCCAAACAATTATATATCTGATGATGGTCAATAGGTCAACATCCTACCTACCCTCAAAACCCTATACAAAACTTTAGAAGGACTTACTTGGTCCAATTAACAAACCCCCAAAAGCAGACTACAAAGGACACAAATAGACTACAAAATATACGGTAGCAGTACAAAATACCTGCTAAATGAAACTATAAATGTGCTTCCTCATAGCAATGAATGGGAAAACAAGTAAAAAATGTTGAGTAAATACATTAAAAAATGTAAAAAAAACATTGAAACATCAACAGATGTTGCAAAAACATATTTTACAATAATGTTACAATATGTATATGAAAGTATTAAGAAATGTTTTTAAAATTTAAGTAATAGGAAAAAACCTAGAAAATTTACAATATGCAATATCATTTAAATATGATGCACATTGTTTACTTAATAATGAAAATGTACTAAAACGTGTTTAAATTATTAATATTAAATGTTTTAGAAATATGTGTAAAAATATCAAAATATACATAAGATAAACTTTAAAAAAAGAAATGAAAATTGGAAGATAGGTTTTTACTCTATGAAAATGTGTAAATGTTATTCATTACAAACATACAACTAACAACTTTTAAAATTATCATTCTACACACCGAAAACACAAATTAAATGAAATAAACTACTCTACTACATAGAAATACAATTAAAAAACTAAATAACCACACACCATGTTGAAGAGGGTGTTGGACACTAAAAAGGTAACTTTTACTATTCCCACTCCAATGCAAACCAATCTGGGGAAGATGATGAACACTAAAGGGGAACAAATTACTATTCCTTTCCAATCTAAACCAATTTGGGAAAGGTGTTGAACACTAAAGGGGGTGATATTTACTATTCCAACCTCAATCTAAACCAATTTGGGAAAGGTGGTGGACACTAAAGGGGTAACATTTACTATTCCCACATCAATCTAAAACAGTATGGGGAAGGTGCTGGACACTATAGGGGTGACATTTACTATTTTCACTCCAATCTAAACCAATTTGGAGAAAGTGTTGAACACTAAAGTGGTGACATTTACTATTCCCACTCCAATCTAAACCAATTTGGAGAAGGCGTTAGGCACTAAAGGTTTTACATTTACCATTCCCACCCTAATCTAAACCTATATGCGGAAGGTTTTGAGCACTAAAAGGGTGATATTTACTATTTCAACTGCAATCTGTAAAATTTTATGCACAGTGCTAGACACTAAACATTTTATATACAGAATCAGTACTCCATGCTCACTCATATGTTTTATATATAAAATAAGCATGAAAATTGTTTAAAACCTATATATTTATAATGAAACCTTAACATATAATAAAATAATATAATTAGCACTATTATTAATTTATATATTTTATTAATATTCACTAATATGCCTAAACTTTGAAACATAATGTAAAAAATAATAATACACCAAAATCAAAATCATTAATGTTAAAAACACATATGAATCTAATTTTCAATGTAAATATTAAAATATTTTCTACATTAAAATCAATTCAGAAAATATACTCCCAACAGCACATATTCCAATAAAAAACATATTTGTCTGCTACGGCAAACAGTGCACATTCCGAGGATGCTGGGGACATCCTCTGTGCGACGACATTGTCCTCGGCTCCACGCCACACGGTTTCCACTGGGCTGACCAGCGAAAACCTCTCATCTCAGAGGTTTCTGCCAGTCAGCCCAATGGAAACCTCACATGGGCCCGGGGGGGGCGACCACTAGCTCTGCAGTGGTCTCCTCTCCACTGGGCTGGAAAGACAACGGTTTGCCTGCCAGTCTCGGAATGAGGCCCTTAGACTATATTTACCAGCCATGCTTGAAACTTGGGACCATGGATAAAATAGCATGTGGACCTTATTAAAAACATCACATTAGAAGAGCTATTCTAAAGTGACTAATGCTGAAAGTGAAATTAATTTATGTACTGGGTGCAATAAAGGAATGTGTGGCCTGAAGAAGTGATGGGATATTGCAAAACACTTCTTGATCAATATCATAAAATGAAGTTTGAATTGCATTATATGGAAATAACCATGTCTCAATTCATACCACCTCTTAAGATTTTGAGTTACTTGCTGATTTGACGTATACTTCCCAGGGTAAGTCAGTATACGCAGAGGGTGTACAATACATATCTTGCCTTTTGCATTTGTCTGAGTGGATTTATCAAATGTTCAATGTTGGTCAAAAGGAGTTGAAACCCAGATCTACCGGACTCCTCGGGACTCATCACTCCTAGTGAAACCTACCTGACTGGGTGAGATTAAATGTAAGTGTAACCCCACACTGTGACCAGAGGGTGGCAGCTGCCCCAGTCAAGGAACCAAGTCATAGCTGTCTAGTCTATAGACCTACATGAGAAGCAGGAGGGGTAGACATTCTCACTGGCTCAGTTAATTCCATCTCCCTTATTGCTGTCCAAGTCCATAGTTGAGGTAAATGAAACCCTGGGAATAAATGCTCGTGTTTAGTTGCCCCAATGCCAACTGAAGTTCCAGAGACACTGAGACAACGCAATCCAGAATGGTAGCACCCAGGCTGCTATGAATGGATGTGAGTGTATTAAGGGACATTTCATTTTCCCTGAGTGGAAGTGACTTGATGTGGGCCAGGTTTCTGGATAACCATGATTTCTCCTTGTAAACAAGTTTGCATTAATTCTGTGTAAGCCAACATGATGATTTAAGGTAAATTCTCGCTATAACTATGGCCAAATTAATTGGTGAAAAAAATACATGGTGGCACTCAGATGACGTTATGTGAGCTAGTTATGCTGCAGCTTTTAAGTTTCTTGTGACCGTTGGACCGCGAGGGGCACTAATGTATACAATAATTAATTCTAGAATGCCGATTTATGCTGCTAACACATCACATCCACATATCCAATACACACATACACACAATGTGACAATAGGTCCAGTTATCAGTGGGGGTAAACATGAACAAATGCACAAATACACACACACTCACACATTTGCACACACACACACACATTCTATCTCACTTCCACTCACACAAATACGCAAGCTCTATCACACACATGCAAACACTCACACAAGCACATACGATCACATTCTGCTTGTTCACACTCTCACATATAAATGCACACATAAACTGACACGTGAAAACTCACACAAACAGACATACACAGACACCCAGGGCCCGATTCACAAAGGGACTTACGACTCGTGAAGTTACGACCCTGGAGTCTCCACACTCGGGACAGAATCTCTGCATTCATGCCGGAATCTCTGCACTCATGGTAGAACCTTTGCACTGAGCACTGCAGTGTGGAGACTTCATCCTGAGGGCAGAGATTCCACCCCGAGTGCTGAGACTCTGCACTCATAACTTTATGAATCACAAGCTCCTTTGTGAATCAGGCCTTCACTCACTTTTTCTTGCACACACATTTACCAACTGTTTGTGCCAATAACAGGCATCACCTAGGAGGATGGATACCAGCCAGAAATCACCAAGATCGACACCTAAATAGTGCCTAGGTGTAACTGAAAATAAACAGAAAGGCAAAACAGGCTTAAAGAAGGCAAGAATAATTGCAGCAGTTCACAGCTCCCATCAATAGCCACCTACAAAAGCACTTGGAGAAAAACTATTTCGTCATTACAGAAGTTCTGGTTCATTATATTTGATTTCAGCTTATCCATTTTTTATTCATTAGCACTTTTTTAAAAAGTTCTGTTTATTAAGTTTTCAACTTTACATAATCCAAATAAAGACAAATAAAGCAACAACAGCAATCATGTATACATGTATCCTGATAGTAAACACAGATCATCCTATTGAGCTACAAACAAGGCAAGTACAGTACTGCCTCCAAGATGTTCCATATATCTATGAGACCTAATTTGTTACTGGAGTACCAGGTCTTCAGATGCTAAAGTGATTCCACCTGGTCCCTACATCTTGGTATGCTTCTGTGAGCAACCTCCTCACCCTGTACACCTACTCTTTGCAATGGAGCAATAGTCCATCCCTGTTAACCAGTCAAAAAAGGAGGGGGCCCCTCAAGAACTCCTGTGGCTTCTGCCCTCGGTGACCATCCCACTCCTATTATCTTGGTGTCTCTCATTTGGCAAACCAGATACCACCTCCAGTGAATCCAGGGATCTGGCCCACTATTTGTGAATGACTGAGCAGTCCCAAATCACATACAACAAACTTCCTAGAGTCAATTTACATTCAAGGATGTTTGGGTACATGTCTTTCCCCATCTTCCACAATCTATCTAGGCTAGGATAGACTTTAAGAAAGTTTTAAAATTGATGAGCCTTAGGCAGGCCAGGATCACCAGCTGTCTAGCTGCCTTCTGAGTTTCTTCCCAACGTTTTTCATCCAATTCCCCCAAGTCTGCTTCCCATTTTTCATTTAGTGTCACCACTGAGTTAGGGATCTTTACAATGTTCAGTACAGACGGTAGATGCCTTTTTCCCCAATTACCTCCATGGTGAGCTTGGGCTGCAACAGGTTATATTCTGAGAAAGTGCGAATGTGAGTAATACGTAGAATATGTATAATTTTATGTATCAGGTGTTTCACCCTCTAAACATCATCCACCCACTGCTTTAGAGGCCCTGCTTTGCAAGGATTGGTCTCATATTTGGTATTATTTTGTATGTGCATTAAGCTGTTCAAATATCCCACACACAATAACTCCTCCAGCTGGGGCTGATGCAATAACTTTGGTCAGGTAAGTCATGGTGGAGTCAATCAGAGTGGGAGGTACATATACTTATTAACATCCAAACTCACCCTTCCAGTGATCCTATTAATTTGAAAATATTGTCCCAAGGGACCAGCAACAATGTCAGCTCCTGCTAAGCAGAATGACTTATCTAGCAGGACAGCGGTTTCACTCCTATTCTGTGAGTTATGCCCCTCTCCTCAACCATTTCCCTGCAGACTCAGGATTCCCAAAGGAATAGGATTTACTTTGAACTTACAGTGGATTGCCTGTTGTTGGCGCACCATCTAAAATATATTATCCCTGTCTGCATAGTTAAGTATCCTAATGATCATGGGCCTGAGCAGCCCCTAGCAGAGTATTTTTTGGGTCAGTGCCCTGTGTGCTCTCTCTAGCACAAAACATGATGGTAAGTCAGTATCTGGAATCCATGATTTTAACTAATCAGTGAGGAATCTTATAGTTTTTGGACCATCTGCCCCCTCAGCATCCCTACCAGCTTTGCCTCTCAAGATCTGTCAGGTCCCTCAGTCTTTTCCACTGTTTCATCGAGATGGTCATAGCCTCCTCTAGGTGGAGATTCTCTGCTCCACGTCTTTTGTTGAGTCAGATACATTTCTGAGATCTTGCAGGAGGTGGTAAACCATTTCCCCAATCCCAATAATCTTTTCCTTGAGGTCTTTGAGGGTGTCTTTGATGGCTTGGAAAGAGACCATTTCCTCCAATGCGTGCTGTGTGACCTCTAAAACTCCCCCTCCAGCACACTCGAGAAAGGAGGAGGTTGGTTTGTCAAACTTATCAATCTTTACCTGGTTAGAAGATGCAGGTGTCTTGTCCTTTATTATGGCGCTAACTTCTCCCGGTGTTCACAGGTGTGAGGGAAAAAATCTCATTGGAACCCCAGGCCCTGACCACCAATCAGCTCAGTCTGTATAGTAAACCAATGAGGGGGAGCACCGTTTGTAAAGGAGTTTATTATGGTGTGTCTACTGGCCAGTCTGATCATTTTGTGTGTTGACGTGCAAGGGAAAGGTTCACTCTTTATTCAGCCTTGCAGAGCAATTAACATGTGCGAATCTCCTCTCAAACTGACTCTTGAGTGCTCACCACCCTCCTTCTGTTGGCCAATCTCTCCGCCAGTCAGGGTCCTTTAGGTCTGCCACATCACTGCTTCACTGGTGTAATGTACTCAGTCTCCAGAAGGCTTGCACCTCCTAAGATTGAGAGAAAATAAGGAAGAGGTGGAAGGGGCACGTCACTCCAGTTTCCAACATATGCCCTGATTTGGGGTCCTCATGCCTTATCCATTTCACTTTTTGCCTCTCCAGCTGCTCCAAAAATCCTGTCTCACCAGGGGGGAGCACTGCACAAACCATCACTGGGTCGGCAGTCCTTGGGGACCAGCAGGACTCAGCAGCATAACTAGCCACACCAGTGTGGCACCCAGAACCCCAGGGCCTTGAGACAAGACTTTGCCCGGGCTGGATCGCTGCCGGCAATTCACCACAGACACAGTTCTCCAGGCACTGTGGCCCAGCATCTGATTCTTCCTTGAAGCCTCGGCTGCGCTGACCACACCGCACATGCATCTCTCTTTGTTCTTCAAGGGACACCCATGGCACACCTTTTTTCTGGGCTGCAACTGCAGCCTCAAGTGTTGTCTGAGGCCACATTCCGCTGGCCTCTGAAGGCACCCCAGATTGGGCGGGGAAGCAAGAGAGAGTCACCACACAGCCGGTATAGTGTAGCAGATCCAGGGCCCCCACCACCACAACACCAGGTGGCCCTCACCTGCTCGCCATGCCATGCACAGGACATCACTGTCAGGCCACACACTGGGCATCTCCTCATCTGCAGCTTTAAACAGCCTTCACCACTTGTGGAGCCCATGAGCACCATGTTAAACCTGTGGGCACAAACAAATCCAGGGGACCCAGGATAATGTGTAGGTTTAAGGGGAGCAGGATTATAAAGGATAATGCTGGCATGGAGGGCTCTCATAATGCAGCCACCATCTTATGCCACTTAGCCATGCCCCCTCATTTATACTTTGTAGGAAATTGGGTTAGTGAGTAGGGGGTAAAACCCCACACCAGCAGCAACCATAATTCTTGTCAGAATGAAACACAAGCAAAGCCCAAATTAACATATGCTTAATCCTCTGCTAGCTAGGCACAAAGCAGTCAGGCTTAACCTCGAGGCATTGTGTCAAGTATTTATGCAGCACTTCACAGACTAATAATATGAAAACACACCACAAGAAAAATCCCACACCATTTTTGGAAAAATAGAGTAAAAGTTAATAAATTATTTGAGACCAAAAGAACAAAATTACAATCAGTATGCCATTTTAAAGTTTTAGGTCAAAATAGTGCCTAAAAGTACATGCACTAACTGCAGTTAGCTGGTCGTGCGGGACCGGGACAAAGTTCAGACCAACCGCCATAGAGCAATGGCTACAGGGACCAAGGTAGGCCCCCTGAACAAAGTACCTTAAATACTGGTTGCAGGGTGATGTGAGGTCCCATATCGAACATGCGTCTAACAGCAGGGATTTGTGGTTGCAAAGCGAGGTCCTGTGTTAAGGATGCGTCATGCAGGGACAGTTCCAAGAAGATGCAGAGCTGCAATGTGAGGTCCTGCGTTGTGGGTGCGTCATGCAGCTACGGTTCCAGGGAGCTGTGGGGGTGAGATGTGATATCCTGCATTGAGGATGTGTCAGACAATGACGTTTCTGAGGTGCTGCAAGGTTCTGCATCAGGGATGCTTCATGCCCCAGCGGTTCTTATGCGAGGATATGCATCACACTGTGTCAGTTCTACTTTGACCACAGTTGGACAGACTGAGCACCTTCAAGCCAACTTCCAAGGGTCCAGGACTGGAGTGGCACCACATGGTGGGCAAGACTCAGAGAAGAGGAGTGCCCAGAGGCAAAGCCAGAAACTAGGAGCATTAAGACCAGGGCTCACACAATGAGAAAAACCTCTGCAGGATATTGGTTTTATCCAACTGAGTGAAATTGTACAAATGCAGTTTTCAGGTTTTTACAAAGCCTGAGATGGGACTTACAGGATGGATTCCTTTTTGCAGGGTCTCTGCCATCCTGCAGACTACTTTCACTTGTAGTGAAATGCAGAGCAACAATTTGCACCTCTGCTATTTCTTTCATGATCTGCCCTCTCTAGTGCATGCGCTTGACGGATTAGATTTTTTATGGAATCAGGTACCTGATCTGTACTGAGTGCTCCCAGTGAGCCTGTACCTTGTCTCAAAGTGGAGTTGTGCCTTGTTTTCATAACTCAGCCACAAATATTGAGAGAAGCTGTCTTGAGTTGATATGTCACTGCATTGAATAGCGCAATGGTTCTTAACCCTTTTACTTCTGCGAACCCGGGGCGGGGTGCCCATTGAATCATTATTGAAATTTGGGGACCCCCACTGAGTTATTACTAGAAGCCAGGGTTCCCGGTCTAAACAATTAAGATGATTTTATAACAGCAAAACAATACACAAAATACAGAAACAAGCATTCATTAAACACATACACAAATGATGAAATTGTTTATCTAATTCACAAATATAAATAATATCTACATTTAATATAAATGTGAAAGTTGAGTTCTTCTAAATTCAATTGAAGCCACTGTTACCTACACTATATTCTGTTGGATGCACTTGCACTGCTCCCACAAATCAATCTGAGGATGCCAAATTAATGTTTAACCTCCACTTTCAAATCTTATCACATTTATAGAATGTTTTACATTTTTTGATTGACATTTTTCTTCTTTATTTATATACACTTTATTTATCTATTATTATTATTGAATTTTGTTGCAGTCACATACCCCAGGAGTAGTCTCCGTGGACCCCCCAGTGTCCCCAGGCCACAGGTTAAGAGCTGTTGGGATATGGCATTTCAGACACATTTGCTGTACAATCATGTTAATTGTGTTACTTCCAGGAGGGAATGGCCGAGACACCATCATCATAAAACATTATTTCAGCATCCAGTGCCATATAAGTCGCATAGCGCCACAATAAATAATGGGGTAGAATTCACAAAATAGGTTGGGTTGAAATAAATAAGAAAAATAATAATGCACGAAATGCAGTACAATAAAAAGAATATGGCAGAACACAGTTCCAAGATACACTATTGGGACAAAGATAGACATGTATAAGTACAAAGACTTGGGGCTAGATTTCCTTCTGGTGCGCCACATTCCCCTGAGAAATTTGGCAACTGCAATGGCAATGGGCGGACTGGAGGCTGATTTTAAGATTCTCATGGCCACAGCATGATCTCGGGTCCGAGCCTTTTGCAAGTTGGCGTGAGCCATATCCTTCGTTGATGGGCGCAGGATGGACAAACAAAGAAGACATGGGCAGTTGAGTCCTGATACAGAACAGCAGGGGCATAAGTTGTTGCTTGGGGCCTTGTTTTGCCATCTGCTGGTAAAGGTATTAAGAGGGAGGGAACCAAAACTGAACTGCATATAGAGCTTCCTATTGGTCGGATCTAAAATGCAGTCCAGGTAGATTTGAAGTCCACAAACTAGCTAGATAGATGCCCTAGTGAGAGCGAGTGAGATATGGACTGGGATACCCACTCCCAATAACAGGACTTCACTCTTTCTTTGGTCGGTGGTGGCTCTGTGTGTGGAAAATTCCACAAGTTTCCCATCCCAATGGCAATCAATGCTGACTTAACTGAGTGGATCCACCTGATCTTGTTGGAGGTATCCATAGAGCAAACTTCCCTAAACGCGGTGGCATAGGGGGAAAGTTCAGGAGTTGCCATGATTCTCCTCCAGAACAGCAACGGCCTAAGACCAGCTATAGTACCTAGAGGTTTGCGGGCCAGATCCATGTGTAGAGGAAGGAGCGGGATGCTTGGGGGCAGAGAGGAGAGTTTTCTCATAAACATATTCTCTATACGGGTGAGTTCCCTTACATCCTCGAGGCCCCAGAGTTCAGCCCTGTGTAGAGCTGCCCTAACAGACTTCATGTTATGAATGTGGAGAGCAGCAGCTATTGGTCGTGATGATGAGGCATGGTACTCCCTTAAAAGGACACCCACTAACTGGCCGAATTTTAATGATGTGGAGTTGATATGGGCTTTCCAGGACATTGAGTCTGATAGTTTGATCCCCAGGTAATCAAAGGTGATGACTAGTTCTAGTTTGGACCCACCTAGGAAAAGGTGGGGGTTCATGACCATGAACTTGGTTTTAGAGGTGTTTATTTCTAGGCCTCTCGTGGAGCAGAAGTCATTGAATCGATTCAACAAGGATTGGAGGCCCATCAGGGTTTTGGATACTATCAGGGTATCATCTGCAAACAAAAGTGTTGTGATCTTTTTGTTGCCTAGGGCTGGTGCATCAGAGGGCTGTGAGGTGAGATGATCGATGACCTGATTCAAGTAAAGGGAAAAAAGAGTGGGAGCTAGTACGCAGCCCAGCCGAACGCCCCTGACTACTTGGATCGGATCGGTGAGATCGCCCTGGTTCCCCCAGCGTATTTTTGCAGAGTTGGCCTTGTGTAGTTGGATTGTTGTGGTCAGAAGCCCTGGGGGCATACCCATCTCCTTGAGGACCTCCCAAAGTTTACCTCTAGGGACCAGATCGAATGCTGATTTAAGGTCTATGAAGGCTACATAGAGACTCCCCTTCCCTATCACTACGACCTTCCAATACAAGAGCAGAAACCTGAACACCTGATCTATGGTGCTTGTTGTGGACCTAAAGCCAGCCTGAAGTGGGGACAAAATGCCGTTCTCATTGATCCAATCTTGGATTTTCTATAGTAGTGCACAACAGAATACCTTTTGTACTGTATCTATAAGGCTATTGGCCTATAGTTGGCAGGTAGGGACCTGTCACCTTTCTTGTAAAGGGGTATTACCTCGGCACCCCTCCAGGACTCAGGAATGGGAGATCCCCTGACAATTGCATTGGATAGAAGGAGAATGTACTCGGCCCATTTGTCAATGCTGTAAAGGAAGAGGTCTCAAGGGATGCCATCGGGGCCAGCAGCTTTCAGTCAAACTATGTTGTTAATTGCTTCTCGGATGTCTCCCAAGTTGAGCAGACAATCCCCATAGATGGTACTCGGCTGGGGTTAGGCTGAGATGGTTACGAGTTGGCTTTCAACATTATAGAGAGAGTTGAAATAGTGGAACCAATCTGAGGGTAGGATGTTATTGCCAATTGCAGGGGCTCCCTGTAGGTTTCTTTTGCTTATTATGGCCCAAAAAGATCTGGAGTCCCTGCGTTCACATGCAGCCCTCAGGAGGCTCCATCTTTCCTCCTGCCAGTCCTTCCTGGCCTTGTTCTGCGTCTGTCTGTACTGGTTCTGCAGAGAACTAACTCGGGCGACATTGCGCTAATTAGCCTTGTTCATGCCAGCCGGCAGTCCCGATTGTACCAATTAACCCCTCGCGGGGAGAAGCACTGCCGGAATTGTGGGCAGCTGGCAGGGATAAGAGCTGTCCCAATCTTTGGAAAAACTCAGTGTGAACATCGATGAGGGAGGAACAGATTCCCACATCATCTCCCATTGTAGATATCAATGATACACAAAGTGTCAGGTCCAAATCGATGGAAGAGAGAATGTCGTCTCTAAGGATCACCTTGTTCCATCTAAGTCGCCGTCTGTTGTTCTCAGCCTGTACCACTTTGACTACTTTGGTAGTGGTTGTGCCTGGGGGCACTCTGCCCCACGGTGACTCTAAACTAAGACAAAGTGGATTGTGGTCACTGTCAGCTCATGTCCGGACTACCATGTCATCAACCAAGTGCTAATATCTAAGGTCCATCAATATATAGTCGATGCAACTCTTCCCCTGTGAACCGGTGAATGTGTGGGTGGCATGCTTATCTTATTTGGTTCTTCCATTTGCAGCCCTCAGACCTTGGCCGAGGGTCAGGGCATTAAGTTGAAGGGCGGGCGAGTGCCACTTCTTAATGGGGGGAGCTCCAACCTGGGTATGTGCCAAATGTTATCTTCTTCCCTGAAATCACCCATATAGTCCAGACCAAGGGGTTCAAAGGTGGTATTAAAGTCCCCCGCTACAATAAGGGCATGTTTGGAGGGTCTTTCACCCAGTTGGGTCTCTAGGGACTGCAGGGTCACAGAGCGATTGGTCCCCCTTCTCCCCCTAGCATAGATGTTAAAAATGTCAGTGGGCCCTGTTCCCTTGAGGCTTATACCAAGGATGTCAGGGGTGTCGGTGGGTATCAGTTTCACTACACACTGTAGTGCGATTTTTACCCAAATTAGGAGACCCCCGGTGGGCGGCCCACCTTGCTGGGAGCGGCGGGTATGTGGTAGGTTGCATAGCCGGGTTTATGGGAAGGTTCAATTAGCCAGGTCTCCTGGAAGATACAAATGTTGTATTGGTCGATTAAAAGGTTCCAGTGCGGCAACGGAAGCTTGGATTTTATGCCTGCCACATTCCATGAGACAATCTTTACTTTCTGGCCGGTGGTCGGGGAGTTGGGTAGTGGGAGCAGGTTTACCTAGAAATCTGGGGTGACTAGTGTGGTGACATTGGAGGAAGTGGTAGAGACCGTCCTGTGTGTCCGGTCAGCGATGACCGCTGGGTGACTATCGGTGCGGGCACAATTGTTAGAGCTTATGGCACTATCAGGTCTGACGTGGGGGGCCTGCACCTCAATCTCGGATGGTCAATCAATCATGGAACAGACAGTGTCTTGGTCTAGAGCCATTAGGGAGGGTGGCACACAAAGTGAAGTGGGTGGTTCGAGTTTAAACTGAATGATGGACCCACCCGGGGGTTAGTTCTTTGGTCTAAGGCTACTAAGTCGTAGGCTAGCTGCACGTTTACTAGGAGGAGCTCGATATAATCGGACAGTGAGCTCTGGGACTGGTGTCGTCTGGCCCTAAGAATATCTTTCCTAATTACTGAAAGACATCCTCTGCTATGACGAATCCAATGGGTGACTTTGTTAATCAGGAATCCTCCCCTTCCCTCCCCCCTGAGAGTTAGATCTAGGTACGTTGGTCATTAAGATTTTCCAGGGAGGGAGAGTGGTAGTCTTGGGAGAATATGTACTACCAGAGTGATGGCCCTCCCCTAAAGTGAGGGGTGTGCAGTTGGAACTTGTGTTCTCGGGGTTGGTGGGAGGATAGTCAGTTTGCATGCCTGCTGGTGTGCGGGAACCCAATATGCGTGCTCCGACCAAAGTCCTAGGAACAGGGTCCTCAAGTAGAGAACCTGGGGGTCTTCAAAGGTGTTTGACGTGATGGAGCATGGTGGGAACAGGTAGAGTCAGAGTGGTAGTGTTTGTCTGGGCTGGGGTGGCGGCACTTTCCCTAGCTGTTCTCCCTCTCTCTTCCATGAGACGTCCCACTGTGACCGTGAGGTCGCCTATTATGCACTTAAGAGCTGCTATTTCTGTCCTGAGTGTTTGTATGCAACCTGCCAAGTCGTCATTTGGGGGAGGGAGGGATGACTGGATATTTGCAAAGCCTGGGCAGGTGAAACTGCGAGATCCTAAATTGTAGGTGGATCGGAGGGACATGATAACAGATGAAAACGATTGGTACAAGTGACAGGTGATGGAGGGGGCTCTATAGCTGGGTCGTGAAGGGAACAGGGGCTGGGGACTGAATCTGTGGGGTTGGGGGGCACTGCGCTAGTCTCGGTCCTCATCTGTACCCTGGCTTTGTTAAACATATTGGGTATGCTTCCCTGCTTGCTAGTCAATGATTGGGTTGCAGGGCACGGCTTGGGACTCAATGGCTGGTCGGTGTCGGGTGATGGAGTTAATATTTCCCCACAATCAGCTAGGAAGTTATCAAAGCGGTCTAGTACTTTGTTACAGCCCGACTTTTTGAAGTTTTTCTTGTGTTTTTTGCCCCCAGCCCCAACCCCACCCTTGATTGCTTTTCTTTTATCCATATCTGTGGCAGTGTAATGGGACGAGACAGGTGCCTAAGATGATAGATGAGGGAGGGCTAAGGGGGGATGGAACAATTCGAGGTGGCTAAGGCAAAAAGCCAAACTAAGGGGGGGGGTGGCCCTGTACGGCCTCGGTCTGTCGCGGACAGGCACAGATGCTCATTGGATCTGGCAAGTTGGAGCAGGTGATGCACAAGAAGGCGCCTCCTGGGGCCACAAAGCAGTCTGGGATATGTAGTCCCTCTGGTCCTGTTAGCGCGTCCCGCGCTGCGGTATGCCCTCTCACGCTTCATAGCGCTCGTTGGATCTGGCTAGTGGGAGCAGGTGATGCACAAGATGGCTGCCCCCTGGGGCCACAAAGCAGTCTGGGATATGTAGTCCTTCTAGTCCTGTTAGCGCGTCCCGTGCTGCAGTATGCCCCCTCGCGTTTTATAGCACTCGTTGGATCGGGCAGGTGGGAGCAGGTGATGCACAAGATCGCCGCATCCTGGGGCCACAAAGCATTCTGGGATATGTAGTCCCTCTGGTCCTGTTAGCGGGTCCCGCGCTGCGGTATGCCCCCTCGCGCTTTATAGCGCTTGTTGGATCTGGTAAGTGGGAGCAGGTGATGCACAAGATGGCCGCCTCTTGGGGCCACAAAGCAGTCTGGGATATGTAGTCCCTCTGGTCCTGTTAGCGTGTCCCTAAATGACTGGGATATTGACTCTGTCCAGATATCAGCAGTCTTAAATATTCCTATTCAAGAGATCAGGCGGTAAGGATTAGGGTAATTTCTTCAGTTTCAAGTTTTAAAAAGCGTGGCAATACTCTCCCAAGTTCTACACTTGAAATTGTTCTTCTATGTCTAATTTTTCTTGCATCATGGCGGGGAGATGTGAGCACAAATATTGAAAGAGTTGCTGTCCAGGGTGTATCTGGAACTCAAGGGGTTCAAAATGATGAGCGCCAGGGTGAGAGACTGGCTGGACTCATAAAGGTAGAGCTAAATTCATTCACAGAAGTGGTGTGACTGTGAGTGGAATGGCCGAGACACTTACAAAATGGCCACAGCCTGTTGAGCCTCAGAGTCGTCACAGAGCTCTAATCAACATTTCGGTGGCTTTTGGACATTGCGTCAATATGCTCTAGTGACTGGGGGGAACAGGTATTTGTATTTGAAATCCATTCTTTTGCCTGTTTTATTACATTTCTCCCCCTGCATGAGCTTTCCTCACTCGCAACAGTTAAGGCTGCCATTTTGTATTTAGAAGCACAATGTCGCTACTTTTTGTTCTTTCTCATGACACTCTCATATTTTAGGATCTTTTTAGCCAACAACTAACCCACATCTTCAGTCAAGAACTGAATTACTGAAAACTTCCAATTTTGCAGGTATTAGTTTATTGCTGCTTGCACTTTTGTGATTTCACAAAATCTCCATTGCCTTTGATCCTTGAAGACCTTATGGAAGAAATAAAACACCTGAAGCCCTTTTTAATGAAGTCTAATGCTACGCTTCAAAGGATTGAGGAAAAGTAGTCTAATCTAGAATCGAGGGTAACAGAGGCTGAACAAGGATAAGCAATATACCAGACGCGGCAACCAAGATAGATGTTATGTCTAAAGAAATTTTGCTTCTCAAACAACATACCGAAGACTTGGAAAATTGCAATAGACATAATAATCTTAGGATTTATGGCATTCCAGAGGGAGCGAAGGTGATGACATAATTGTTTTTCTTAAAACACTAATTCCTAAGATTGATGGTCTCAAAGATGGTACTGATCTCAATTTACAACGTGCCCATCGTGTATGGCCCAAACCATCTAGAGCATCTTCGTCTGACAACCAAGAGGCATAATAGCTCTTTTTCTGGAATATACTGAGCTACTCATGGTTTTATCTGCAGCCAAGCAATGGAAACAAATGTTATGGTCTGGTCATAGGGTTCACTTTTCACAGGATGTGGCTTGTGCTACTGCAGCTCGACACACGGAATTCCTTTCTTTTTGTCTTGATCTAAGGTGTCTGAACGCTTGATATGGCCTGGCGTACCCTTGCTTTTTCAAAGTGACTTATAATAAAAGGTCTTTTCTTTTGCTTCTCCTGCAGATTTGAGAAAGTTAATCTCCCAGTGCAAGGGTAAAGAAATAAAACTTGGAAATTTTTTATGGTTTATCTGCTTTCCTCTATAAGCTTATATACATATAATTGTATAGCTGGAGGATTTGATAATACTGTTTATTAACTAAAACTGTTCTTTTTGTTCAATTGTAGATCTCCCATGCCCTCCTCATCCCCTATCTCAGATTTGTGATCCCTTTGTGTCTTCTGTCTCAGACTCATTGTCTCCATTATGTTTCCATTTGTCTGCAAGTGTTTTGTATCACTAAACAGTGTTAATTCAACTGCTGCCCTATATATTTCTTGTTACCTATGTCTCCGTGACTTTTTTTACCTTCTCTTGTGAGGTTCCGGTTACTCCCCATCTCTTTTCTCTTTGCGCTACCCCGCCCCCTTTTTCACTGTTATTGCATTGGACATGCCTTTTTTATTTGTGGTTGAAGATATTCAGCTCATAGCCATCTATATTTTTTCTAACCTGTATCACCTTTCTTTTCTTCTTCTTTCCCTCATCTCTTTCTCTTTCCTCTCCTATGTCTTTGAACTTTACCTTACCGTCTCATACAGCTATTGTAATTATATGACCAAGCGGCTTTCTATTTGTTGTCATGTAATCATTGTTAAAACTAAAGATGCTATTACAAGATTTTTACTTTATTGTCTTATTATATGGTTAATGTTATGCGCTTTGTATCCTGGAATGTGAAAGGTCTGCCCAATCCGGTCCAGAAGCAGAGGGTTCTTTCCCATTTATCTAAATTAAATTGTAAGATTGCTATGCTACAGGAAACTCATTTATCTGAAAAAGATCTCAATTCCTTAAAGAAGCAGTGGGTGGGTCATGTATGCTGTTCTCCTGAATATCACAATAAGAATGGAGTCATTATTCTATTTCATAAGTCACTCTCCTTACAGATAGAGAAAGAGGAAAAGGATGATGAAGGGAGATGGCTTCTTTTACACCTTTCCATTAATAACATCCCCCATTCCTTACTTATTAGACATGGCCCCAAAGGCATTGATATAACATTCTGGGAACATATCTCAAATCTTCTAAGCTCATGCCCAACTGATAACCTTTTAGTGGGTGGTGACTGTAATTAAATCATGGACCCTTTTAATGATAGGCAATTGCTCACTAGATTTATCCCTAATAAGAAGCAAAAAAAGTTCCAAAATACCTTTCACTCTAGAGGATTAATTGATACTTGGAGAATATCCAATCCAGATAAATTAGAATTCACCTTTTTTTTCCCCACTCATAAATTCAAATGTAGGATTGACTACATCTTTTTCACACCCCATTTAATTACAGCTCTTGTGCATGCTGAAATAGGCTCTATATTATTACTGACCACATATCTATATTCATTGACATAGAAATTATATTCGAACTTCATAGGTCAAGAAGATGGCGTTTTAGTAATTATTTTTTGAAAGATCAGATTTTTGTAGAACATTTTGAAAGATTGCTTAAAGAATTTGTTTAATCTAATCTTACCTCCACTCTGCAGTTTCAGATCATTTGGATGCTTTTAAGGCCACGGCTAGAGGCTTTATTATGGATTATGTGGCCAAGAATAGGAAAACATTTCTTACAGACTTTGGCTTCTTCTTTCATCTACTAAGAATCTTGAACGTAAATATTATACTTCAAATAATATTGACGCTCTTAAACTTCTCATTCAAGTCAGGCTAGATTTTAATAAACAATCAACTGAAGAAACCTCTGGCACACTTTTGAGGACCAACTCTGAGTTTTATGGTGGACGTAACAAATCGGCAAACTGCTCGCGAACTATCTGAAAATGAAATCCCAAAAATCTAAAATTTCAAACATCATAGCATGCTATCAATTACTTCCGGGATAAGGACATCCCTTTTCTGACTTCTATCGTAATCTGTATGCACCCGAATCTTCCCCAGCGAAAGCTGCCCTTCACTCCTTTTTTGACTCACTCCTACCTCGTCCTTATCAATCACAAGACTTCTCTTCTTTAGATAAAGAAATATCTTTGCAGAATATTAAAATGGCTTTGACCAAGCTACTTAAAGACAAAGCTCCAGGCCCAGATGGGTTTACAGTTGAATTTTGTCTCTGTTTCTCCCACATTCTCCTTCCATATTTACATTCATTATGTTATAACTTTCTTCATAATGACAGAACTCAAGGCACATTTTCTGAAGCAATGCTGTGCCTTATTACCAAAAAAGACAAAGATTGTTCCCTTTGTGCCAATTATCAACATATTTCTTTCATTAACTTAGATTGAAAACTATTTGCGAAGATTTTAGCATTTCACATTTACCAGATTATTCCCGATATAATTGGCACAGAATAAACTGGTTTTGTTAAAGACAGATATATCACTAACAATTCTCAAGCTTTATCAAACTTAAACTTTTATTAAGCTTACACTTAGCTTCTAAAAGTTCCACCCCCTTGGCTGCAATTATTTTGGATGCTGAAAAAGCATTTGATCGTTTCAATTGGTTTTTTATGATGCGAGCCCTTATATGGTATGGTTTTGGTCCTGGAACCTTAAAATACATAAATATACTTTATTCTTCCCCATCAACTTCACTTGTTTTAGAAAGTATTCAATTCTCTTATTTCTCCCTTCATCGAGGTACCAGGCAGGAATGTCTGTCCTATCTTTGGAACCCTTTTACATTCCCTAAGACATCCTCCTTCTTTCATTCCTTTTGTACATAAAGATCTACATATTAAATGTACTGCTTATGCAGATAATATCATTTTATATGCTTCCAACCCACAGGCATTGTTACCTGCACTTGCAGATCTTTTAGACATTTATTCTAATCTTTCTGGGTATATTGTAAACTAAACTTCAGTAACTCTGAAGTTCTTCCCCTGAATAAATGTTGTCCCAAATATATGTTTGCACGGACTGATTTTAAATGGAACACCAAATTTATAAAATGCTTAGGTATTAAATATACTTCTTCCATTACAACAACTGTTCAGATTAATATGGAATTTCTTCTTTAAAAATTTTCTAATATATCAGACAAATAGTCCCCCCTTTATCTCTCCTGGTGGGACAGTATGGAATCAATTAAGATGATGATGCTCCTGGTTCTTCATTTCTATTTGTCCATGTTACTGGTTAAAATACCTTTGAAATTCTTTAAACAAATTAATAACATGTTGGTAAAGTTCCTTTGGAACAGTCGAAAATCGCGTATATCTCTATCCTCCTTATGTAATCCTAAAGAAATAGGTGGACTTAATTTTCCTAATCTTCGCCAATATCATTCCTCATTTTCCCTAAAACAAATCTCACCTTATATCTATTCTTCTAGCAACCTTTCCCTGCCGAACTGGTATAGATTGGAAACCATTGATTTCCCCATTTCCTTTTCAGTCTTTAGCTCATTTGTCACATTCTCCCAGAAAATGTACATCTTTTACTGTCACACACTCTATTTCGATCATCTTTCCATTCTTTACCAAACATTTATCATCTTTTCATTCTTTTCTGGACTCTTCCATTTGGCATGATAAAAATATTAAATTATTCACTTGTATTCTCTTCTGGAAAGAGTGGATAGATAAAGGAATTATACAAGTCAAACAATTATTCCATAACATGCAATCACTCTCTCCTTCTATCATCCAATCCAAATGTAATCTTTCAGCCACCTACATGTTAAAATACCAATCTCTCAATACTTTTCTTACACAACAAATACATACCTTATTACGGGACACCCCAACTTCAACTCCTTTACAGTTCCCTTCTCCTACCCTCACCAAGGCCTCCTATCTGTACAAATATCTTCACTATCAGCTCTCAGGCTGACCCAAGCATAAAATAGAGCTTATATAGGAATCAGATCTCCATTGTTCTTTTTCCATTCAAACATGGAACTGTATATGGTCAAATTGACATCATACATCTTGCAATGCTAGCACCACACAAATGAACTACTATTTTTATCAAAGGTTTTTTTTTTTTTTTTAACTACTCTCTCCTTTTCTTAATATAATCCAACTCTATCTAAACTCTGTTGGACTTGCCCTAATACACCAGGAACCTATTTGCATTCATTCTTCCAATGTCCAACCATTGCTTCTTTTTGGCATAGGATATGTAATACAATTGCACATATATGTAATATCGACTTTCCTTTTGACGTTATCAATATTCTTTTGGGAAGTTCATCGCCTATTTGGATTGGCGACCATAATATAGGTTGTTTTGTTGATTTGCTCATTGCTTTAGATTTCCAAATTAACACTGTGAACTGGAAGGATGCCACTAATGTTACCTTCAATGGATGGTGGAACTTACTTTGCCATCATCACAGACTTGACAGAGAGTCTGTTAATTCCACAAGGCAACATCTTTCAAAAGACTCCTTTTGGTCTCCTTTCACTACATATCTATGTCATCAGTCAGCTCAGTTTCAAAATGAGAATTTTGTTTTCCAGCCACCATGAAATAATATTTTATGTCAAAATTATATTACTTAATTGGTCATTTTACAATTTGTATCTATGTGATAATTATTATGTTATCCAAGTAATCACTATCTCTGGCAAGGGAATTTCAATCTCCTTCTTTTCTTTTCTCTTCTCTCTCATCTTCTTTTTAGTACACTCTTTCTTCTTTCATTGGAAAATACAAGATATAAAATGCTGCTTCAATAATGGTACATTTTATATACATTACATATCTTTTATACCTAATAAAAAAATTTCACACCGTTTGTTAATGTTTTATCTACTGTAATTTCTTGCATTATCATTTGGAGTAAGTTTTATTCTGTAATAAATTTTGTACCTCTATGTTAAATGTTATCTTCAAATTCATTTTATCTTCGAATAAAGCAGTCTTAAACTCCCCAAAAAATTGTGTTACTTCCTTGAAGAGGTGGAACTTTAGCTACTTCCTTAAGAGCAGTAGTGATGTTTCTAGTCGTAGTTACGTCTTTAGTTTATCCCCAAAGCTCTTGTAAGAAGCCCACGTCCCATACAATTTAAATGTTGGCACCTCCATTACCAAGGTTGCATGGACTTTGATCCACCTTATGATTCTTTAATTCACTACTATGCGCTACCTGTCCCTTTAGCTCACTCTATCAGATTCCTGCTTTCTCCCTTCATAACGTTTTTTGCGTCTTTCACGTCTACTATCTTTCATTTTGTTTGTTTCTCCCCTCTTGATTTCTGTAAATCTCTGATGCAGAAAAATAAGTGCCGGTCCCCAAAATGTGTGCCAGTGTCCATACTTACAACCGATGACTCAAATTAGGTCATATAAAAAACTCAACACTCAAGGCATGCCACAGACATTAGCAAACTGATTGTTCCCAAATACAGAACAGGAAACTGAGAATGCCGTTCCGTGAAAGTATAGCTTAAGACACTAAGGGCCTGATTCTAACTCTGGAGGACGGTGTTAAACCGTCCCAAAAGTGGCGGATATACCACCTACCGTATTACGAGTTCCATAGGATATAATGGACTCGTAATACGGTAGGTGGTATATCCGCCACTTTTGGGACGGTTTAACACCATCCTCCAAAGTTAGAATCAGGCCCTAAATTATTTAAATGAAGATAACAATCAAATGTGACGAGATTATTTAGAAATATTTGTTGCCTTAAATTTGGTTTGTGCCAGTGAAAATAATTATGCTGACAAAAAAATGGATGCAAAAACAACAGAAGATGGATGGAATGCTGAACAAATCAAACATTCAACCGCAGTCACAGATCTGGGTTTAATCCATCGTTTTTTTTTGCTTGCCATGCAATTCCAGCTCAGACCCAGCCATATGCAAATCAGTCTTGACCCTGTTCCCCATGGGAACAGTCCAGCCCGAACTGCCAGGCCAGGTCCTCCTTGGACCAGAAACAAGCACCCTGGGACCGGTATCAGGGTATCACCCTTCATCAGCCAGGATAGCTTGAACCTGGTGGCATAGCAAGCACGGAACCCACATCTGGGCATACCCTTCCCACTTGGGGCAACAAATGCAAAAACAACAGAAGATGGACGGAATGCAGAACAAATCAAACATTCACCCCCAGTCACAGATCTGGGTTTAATCCATCATTTTTTTTTGCTTGCCATGCCATTCCAGCTCAGACCCAGCCATATGCAAATCAGTCTTGACCCTGTTCCCCATGGGAAAAGTCCAGCCCGACCTGGCAGGCCAGGTCCTCCCGGGACCATAAACAAGCATCCTGGGTCTGGCTTCAGGGTATCACTCTTCATTACCTGGGATAGCTTGAATCTGGTGGCATAGCAAGCACGGGACCCACGTCTGGGCATACCCTTCCCACTTGTGACAACAAATTCAAAAACAACAGAAGATGGACGGAATGCAGAACAAATCAAACATTCGCCCCCAGTCACAGATCTGAGTTTAATCCATCATTTTTTTTGCTTGCCATGCCATTCCAGCTCAGACCCAGCCATATGCAAATCAGTCTTGACCCTGTTCCCCATGGGAACAGTCCTGCCCGAACTGCCAGGTCAGGTCCTCCCTGGACCAGAAACAAGCATCCTGGGACCTGTTTCAGGGCAAAACAATGGAAGTAACATGAATATATGTAAGTGGTACCAAGGGGCATATTTACATGCCCCGTGGAGCAGAGAGGTGTGACCTTGCTGCGTTGCCCTGCACCACAGATGGAAAGGGCATAAATGCACTGTATTTACAAGATATGGTGCATTTTTGTCCTTTCCCCCACACGGGCACACAAATTGCTGCCTAGCGCCAACACAGGCAGCCTTGCACCATGGTGCAAGGGTGTCTGCGTTGTAGGCAGGATTGTTTTTGTGCAGGAAGGAACACTTTCTTGCACAAAAACAACCCAGAGAGGCAAGCAAACACTGAGGAGTAATAAAGATATTTCTCCTCTGTGCACCCGTCCTGGGGAAGTGTACACTTTTTATACTTTCCCAGGTTTAGAGGTTCTAGTAAATCTGGGGATGTGTCCAAACCCATGGGTGTTGCGTGGGAGCACTCACTGCAACGCCCATGGTATGCCTCTCGGACGCAGTGTAAGGGAACACAGCAACTTACACTGTGTTGCCTAACACCATATCTACAAGGCCTTAAAAAGCCACGCAAAGTGGTTTTGAATGGCCTTGTAGGTATGGATGTGCACTATGCGCAGCTGGTATGTCACAAAAAGAGACGCACTGGCTGCGCACGGGGCTTGTAAATATGCCTCCAAGTTCATATCATGATCCTGAAGGTACAAAATGGGGCTCAGTGACCCATGTCTTCAATGGAGTACTACATTAGAGCAGAACAATCTTAAACTCAGTGCTTACCCTTAATGGCAGTAAGTGTGACCGTAGTGAAAACACCGTCGAGTACACATAGTTACACGTTCTTATCAGTAATCTGGCAACTGCTGTTTAAAGTACTGGAAAGGTGAGCTCATACTGACAAGATCTTCCAGATCCAATCTAGTGCATGAAAGGGTTTGTTCTTATCAATGTGGGCTTTTGTTGGCTTGAAAGAAGCATCTCACTCTCTCTTGCCATCTGAGAGATAAGAAACATTTGTACTTCCTGGGCACATCACATCCTTTTTCAGGCTAGAGTCAGCCTTCGATGGTTGAAGATATTTGAACGTGGTGGGGGCATATTTACCTGGCCCGCAGTACAAAAAAGTCGAGCTTCTTCTATGATTGTGAGGGACAATTCTCTACCCAACCTGTTTCAAGCGATGGGGCCAAACAGAATATTTAATAGGATCATTTCGACTCAAAGTTGCTAAAAAATGATATGTTCTGCAGGGGCACACAAAATAGTATTCCAGTTCTTTCATGGGGTGCAAAGCAAACTAGACTGACTAAGATGACTAAAAGGTTATCTACCCCATTGACTTTTTGAGAAAACGGATGATAGATTTTTTTACAACAATTTTCCTAAAAATGCAAAAAGTCATTCGTTCAGAAAGTGCAACATCACGTGGCCTATCATTTTCGCAGCACAGTTTCTCCCTTTTACATTTCACTTCCGTTCCTTATTCCATCCTGCCCATTCCAATTAAACTTGCTAAAATCTCACAATCTCAGTGCCCAGGGATCGGATTCAGCCTCATACATTTCTGTCACTTCTCTGGTTATGGGGGACCTTATAGGGTTGGACCGGGGAGCGATAACTCTAGACCTATATGCTGACGCAGCATAAATGATTATTACTGAATTGGCTGCTTTAAAGGTATGTTTACAAATGCAACGATTTTTCCTCAAAATCAGCTTGTCATGTTCTGAAAATGCAGGCAGCTTGCTATTAAAGACAAGCATTTCACTTTGGGAACATAAATTCAAAACCCTAAATAAAATCTTGTAATATTCATGAAAAGGTACTTTTATCTAGAGATATAAGCTTTTCATGTAGTAAATACAAATATTGTGTCCAAGCATCAGCGTGGCATTTTTCACTAAATATTCACAAGTATGTGTAGTCCTTCCATACGTTAAAGGATTCTGCCTTGTAGGGATAGATACCACTCAATCACCACCCTAGTGCTAGAGCCGCCATTATACTGAAGGTGAGCACCACCATGCCATAAATGTCCACAATATGCTAAGAATTACCAGCATTATGTCAAGGCCGGTAGTATATCAGTTCTGGCCACAATCACACTATGGATTAATGCAATACACTAGGAATTACCACTTTCTACATGGGCCACTGTAAAAACCCGTGCTAGGCATATCTATGCCTTGGATGCCCACAATAATACAATAATTACTACCATGATGGTAGAGGCATAATTACGTGAGGTGCCATCTGGCCTGCTATATGCCCCACTAATACCATGCCCAGCTTTTTACCAGAGTAGGCTCCATTAATCCATGGATAGCCATATTATCCTAAATATTTCCATAACAATGCCAAGGCCCATATTTAATGAGGCTGGACATCATCATGCCAAGGCATAAAGTATGAAAATACTTAAAATTACTATGCCCTGGCTGGCATTATTCAGGGCTCAAATTCATCATGCCACAGATGCTTGCAATATGCCAATAAAAACCAGTAGTAGATATAACATCCATGGTGTGGTCTTCCCCCAAATGTTTTGCCTTCACCTCCTCTGTTCTCGGAAATTTATTCGGTTGGCATTAGGACACTGTGCATTTTATCACTGCTAACCAGTGCTAAAATGCTTGTGCTCTCTCTCCCTAAAACATGGCATAATTGGTCTACACCTGATTGACACATTTAATTTATTTATAAGTCCCTAGTATATGGTACTAAATGTTTTGTTACTCCAGCTTTATCAATCCACTTAGGATCATGCAAGGTAGCTTTGTGTGGCTTGCTAAATCTTACTTTAGTGTGGCGTTGTCCTTGCACCCCTCTTGTGTGACACAAGGGCTATGCAACACATTGTTAAATATGCCCCTTAATTTACTTGTAAGTCCCTAGTAAAGTGGTAAAACAGGTACCCTGGGCCTGTAAATAAATGTTACTAGTGCGCCTGCAATACTCATTGTGCCACCCACTATAGTTGCCCTTTAAAACATGTCTCTGACCTACTGTTGCAGCATGTAGTGCAGATTTAAACTTCCAATTCAACCTGGTAAAATGAACTTTTTGCCAAGTCTAAACCTTTCTTCTTAACACGTAATTCTGAAAATGCCAATATAAGAAAGCTGGGATTTTACTTGTCCTAACCATTTAGTGCCTGCACTCTGTGGCCTGGGACACAGGACTGTGAATACCTTGGCAGTTGCTCTTTGTGTATTCCTCCCAGACAGTGAGACATAGGGGAGCTATGTGTTGGCAGGATGGGTCATTCTGCCACAATGGGTGGGGCTGAGCTGCTCCCGGCCCCACTTACATTTCAAAAAGCTGCCTCCAGCTCACTCACAAAAGGACATTAGGCTTTTGTCACATCAGACAACTTGGACCCTTGGCAAGGGATGGGAAGAACAATCCAGAATCAGATGTGGGGGTACCTAGGATGTCACCCCTATTTCAAAGGCTGGCACCAGAGTTAAATATTGGTCCTCCTGGACCACCTCTTCAGTATGTTCCATGACCTGCAGACATTACAGAGAAATTACTGCTTTGATCCCCAGAGGACTGCCCTGTTGCTTGAGGCCTATCTTGTTTTCCAGAGTACTGCTCTGCTGGCTCAGGCTTGCCTTGTTTTCCAGAGTGTTGCCCTACAAGGGTCAGTTGACTGACTTCTTGTTCTGAGAGACAGGTTTACAAAAAGCTCCAGAGACCTTCCTGCTACTTTCCCAGCTGTCTGGCTGCAACTGGACCTGCCTGGATCTGCAACTGGACCTGCCTGAGCCCTACTGCCATCTACTACAGTGAGTCCCTCATCCCCAAGAGGTGCCCCCCCAGATCCTGGTTCTTTGGCTGGCGTCAGAGCGCACTCCTCTACAAGAAAATGAGAAATACTGAAGTTCTGGACTCTTTGCCCTAGACTTTGGTAAAGTAACTTTTTCAGCTGGACTCACCTGGTCCCTGTATCTGGTCTGCACTCCATTGTGGTTGGTCTCAACTTGTGTCTAGCACAGCCAGATGACATTGAGTGGTGCTTTGTGCTTTTAGGCCTAAACCTTTAAAATTGAAAATGGCTGTTTCTACTGATTGTTTTTTTGTCATTTTGGTCTTATTTTATCTATTAAAATGTACTCTGTGTTAACACATATTTTGGGATTTTTCTTTTCACTTTAACACTGTTTGTGTGCTTCATAAATACTTTACACAGTGCCTTTAAGTTAAGCCTGACTGCTTTTGTGCCAAGCTACCAGAGGGTTAACCTCAAGTTAATCTAGTAACTTTTTTGGTTCACCCTGGCAAGAACTGTGTTTGTTGCTTGAGTAGGTATTTCACCTCCTTAGTCAATAACCCAATTTCTTACAAGTTATTTACTGTGTTCCATGGTATTAACTAATATAACTTACCAGAAGTCTTGTATATAATATGTTATTTTTTAAGATGTTGGTAGAGAGGGCAAATCTGAAATAACTTGTTTGCTAATGACAAAGTATAAGACTCCTGATTTTAATGTGTGGAAAAATGTTAATAATTTTCAAACAGACTTTGGCGGTCCGCCCGCCCGCCCAGCGGGAAAGCATCAGTAACGAGGAAGCCGGCTCCGAATGGAGCCGGCGGAGTTGCTGGTGTGCGACGGGTGCAGTTGCACCCGTCGCGATTTTCAGTGTCTGCCAAGGAGACACTGAAAATCAATGTGGGGCCCTGTTAGGGGGCCCCTGCAGTGCCCATGCCAGTGCCATGTGCACTGCAGGGGCCCCCAGGGGCCCCACGACACCCGTTCCCGCCAGCCAGGTTCTGGCGGTGAAAACCGGCAGAACCAGGCTGGCGGGAAGGGGGTCGGAATCCCCATGGCGGCGCTGCTTGCAGCGCCGCCGTGGAGGATTCACAGGGGCAGCGGGAAGCCGGCGGGAAACCGCCGGCTTCCCTTTTCTGACCGCGGCTTTACCGCCGCGGTCAGAATAGCCCCAGAAGCACCGCCAGCCTGTTGGCGGTGCTTCCTCCGTCCCCTACCCTGGCGGTCTCGGACCGCCAGGGTAGGAATGACCCCCTTTGTTTTTTATAAATGAACAAAGCAACTTGTAGTATGTTGGTTAACTAGAGCTAGCATTACACTAGAAGTGGACATTATCATATCATGAGGGCCCATATTATATTGCAAATGACCACCATTATGTTCTGGTGAGCACTATACTTAGGGTGGGCAGTGGGTATCAGCCCACTATGGATGCACACAACAAGTCAAGAATTACCAGCATTATATAATGGTTGCTAGTTTACCAAGGGTGGACACCAACGTGCCATAGATGTCAGCAATATCCCAAGCAGTACAAATAATAAGAGAAAGCAAGCATTACACAAGGGATGAACACCCTCAGGCCGAAGATGTTCACAAAATGCTAATATTCACCAGTATATTTCCACAGACAGCATTGTATTGGATGAGTGCCATGATGCGATTTTTTTCCCAAACTATGCCAAGAATTTCTGCAATCTACCCATTACCAACATTTTGGCAGAGTAGGCGCTATCATACCACAGAAGATCACAATATGCCAAAAATCCTCACACTTATAAGAATATCCACCATTATACCATGGTAGGATAAAACACACACTCATACACCAACATGTGCATATGTTTACTCACATGGAGCCACACACGCATAAAGTCACACAGAGACACACACTCACCTATGCATATGAATACACAGCTGCAGCACTGGAGACTTTTCAAAAACGAGACCCTTAACACAGCTGAAAGACTAATTCTTAGGCTTCTAATTAAGGCACACTTCATGCTCATGATCTTTAGGTCCAGTTCTAGGTTCCGTTGCACAGAGGTCATAACAACACTGGGCCCGAGCGGGAGTATGGCCCAGGGCCTATCATTGCATGAAGAGCGCACAAACAGCATTTTACTTGAGAGCTGTCGGTTGCATTTTAGCAACCTCTCCAAACAGAACACTGTATTTTACTTATCATTTCACACAACGCAGCAAGAGACCTTGCTGCTCTGCACTGCATGAAAGGGAGAGGGCAAGCGTACATCAAAACTATCAAGGTGTCCCTTCCTGCATAAAAACAATCATGCATGCATTGCAGGCACCCTTGCACCATGGCACAAGAGTGTCTGCATTGGCGCTAGGTTGCCAAAATGGCGCCAGCCTACGGGAAAAGGCAGGAATGTGCTGTATTCTTTCAAATACCAGGCATTCCTGCCCTTTCCCTGTGATGCAGTGCAGTGCAGCAAGGTGACTTGCTGCGCTGCACTCCATCACGTTTCTGTAAATATGGCCCCTAGTTGCATGCCAGGTCAGTAGGGTTGGGGAAGAGCTGATAACTACATGTTAGGTGTGCTATGCACATCAGAATGGCCAGAACATCTGTCAGGAAATCTCCTGAGGTCCCTAAAGCCCTGTCTCTACTGCCAGGTCTCAACAAGCATTGAGAGAGGTAATAGATGTTGATTTCATATCCTGAATATGCACAGCAGGACACATGCAGAGGGAACAGATGATCAACATGAATCACGTAATTAATCTAAAATGGTGCTGCTAGTGAATGGGCAGTTGTTGATAACACCCGTTCTGGAATATGTGGGCAGATGAAATGTTCTAGTTCAGGTATATGACATTGGAGTTCGATTATCCTCAACAGTATGATAATATTGTGCCACTGTTGAACACCTTAATAATATTTTGTATTCTAATGCTTCACAGGCGAACATATATATCTTGGTACGAGCACTCCATAACCAAATTATTTGTTTCATACAGAAAAAGAGCCTTAAAAAAAGTGGCAGCTACTAGCAGAGAAAAGTGGTGGGGCAACTCGGGGGACAATAATAAAAAATTACCTGCCACACGCCGCCTCTGTGTTCTCTGATTCCAGCTCCCGATGCACAGACTCCCACACTTCCCTGCGCCGATCCAGACACTGCTCTCAAGCTGGTATTATCCAGCATGAGAGAAGCACCAGCATTGGACAGAGCGGGCTGGTTTTATGCTCCAACAGGGAGTGGAAGCCTATGCCTGCTATTTTCCACTCAACAAACCTGGAGTTTTCTAAGTGCGCATGTCGGTTTGGCGATCCTGAGACAGCCGTTTTGCTACATCTGGCCCTTTACCACTGTACTGCAGTTAAAAAGTGTACACACCCTTCCTACACATGCCATTAAGGGGCAATCATGAGCATGGTTGTGGTGCTTTATCCAGGAGAGCTCTGTACATAGGTACAGGACATACTCAGAGCAGACCGACCATGGCTATTAGTGAGACGCTGGGCTAAGTGTGCCACCAACTTGGAAGAGCCTGTCAACCATGTCTTAGGACTGACAGTGCAGGCCTTTGTGGACACATGTACGTCTGAGCTGAGGGTGGCATCTTTCATGCCCTGGACAACCCTGAGCAGGCCTTACTCTTCCCCAGGCAGGTACCCCAAGGTGTGCCATTCCCTAGTAGGCAAGAACCCCCTTGTGGGTTTTCCCTATTTAGTGGTCGTCCTTTCCCATAGAATGGGCTGATTCACTTGTAATGGCCTTAGGGGTCTGTGCTAATTCACTTGTAATGGTCTTAGGGGTCTGGGCAGTATCCCCCTGGGATGTACATGGTAGCAGTGAGCGCGCCCTTCCTCCACTGGTTAGGAAGTGGTGATAACCAGTGGGTACGGGACCTGCTGCAGCAGGTTAGTGTGTGCGCACTTGCACAATAGTGTTTTACTATGTGCTGAGCCAGTCATTGCATGCCACTGTGTGTGCCCTTGCACAATGGTGTTCAATAAGGTACTGAGCCTGCCATTGTGTCCCAACTGTGTACACTTGCACAATGGGGTTTTCATATATATTGAGCCTGGCCTAGCTGGCCAATACGTGCACACTTGCACAATGGTGTTTTCACCCATATACTGAGCCTTGCACAGCTAGCCAGTATAAGCACACTTGCACAATGGTGTGTTCATATTTACTGAGCCTGGCACAACTTGCCAGAGTGTGCACATCTGCATCTACGGAAATCAGCTGCGGAGTCCCACACAGCTCCTCCCTAAGCCCTACACTCTTCAACTTCTACATAGACCTTCTCGCATCCATAGTCAGGGGCCACGGACTAAACATCATCTCCTACACTGACAATACCCAGCTGATCATCTCACTGACCAAAAACCCCCACTACTGCCAAGAATAATGCAGAAAAGCCTTTGCCCCCGGTTTATTTATCACCCACAATGCCATCATCAAAATCGCCCACAAAGCATGGAGAACAGGGACTCTCGAACCCCGCACCCATAACAGTTGCAAAATTGTTTGCTCAATAGGAGACCAAAAAGGAGTGGTATCAGGAATATATAAAACATTACAAGCTAGCACACGCCTACCATTAGTAAAACTTAAATCCAAGTGGCAAACAGAACTAGGCACCACCTGGGATGAAACACAATGGGACCAGATCATATCAAGTGTCTACCCAGTATCCAGAAATGACAGGTTCAAATTAATAAATTTATACATCCTCCACAGGGCTTATCTAACCCCACAAATGATCTTTAAAATCTATGGTACAAATAACGCAAAATGCCTTAGATGCGCGGAACCCATAGCAGGCTTCTTACACATGCTCTGGAACTGCCCTCAACTCAAAGCATTCTGGGAGGGGATCTTTGTAAAAATATCAGCTTGTACTGAAAGATCACTGAATAACTCTCCAACAGTGGCTCTACTAGCGGATTTCCCAAGACCGTCAGCCCTTAAAATATCCAACAAGTTTATAGAGCTAGCCTTAATCCTGGCAAGACGAGAAATCACCACAAACTGGAAGTCCCCAACAGGCCCACAAATGACCAGATGGCAAAACGCATTCGAGAAATGGGCGGACCCAGAAGGATCAGTTCTACTGTGCGAAGCACTTCGAGAGCAAAGACCCAGAGACGACACCACGCAGTGGGACTCAATTCTGGGAAAACTAAAATCCCCACACACATCTACCTCAGAAGCAAGTGTAAATACCTCGGATACCAACACAGACTCAAACAAGGCACTCGAACAATAAAGCTCTGCGAAAGAAAAAACCAGCAGCTAATCCTACTGAGACTCATCAACAGTGAACTATATCACCCAATCGGAGTTGCATGAGGGGAGGGAGGGGGAATCAGTTATTTAAGTAGAGTAATCACTATATCAACGTTATTGCTATGTTTAAAAACTTTAATAAAATCTTATTAAAAAAAATAAAAATGTATTAGACTGACAGTGAGGCCTGGGAAGATAAAGCTGACAGCAGCTGTGAATGGGAGACCGTGAAAGCAACCTCCTTTACCCGGCATATGTAGAACCAGCACTCAAAGACAAGCAGGTGTGTACCTAATTGCATGAGAATAGGAATTTGGGGAGTTTACCGGTTCTCGGCAGATGCCACCATCATATTGGTCTTTGTTAGAAATGGGGTCTTTGGTTGACAGGCAGGTTACCTCCTGTTCAAGCAAGGACCCTCACTCTAGTCAGGGTAAAAGAGAATCACCCTCAGCTAACCCCTGCTTACCCCCTTGGTAGCTTGGCAGAGCAGTAGGCTTAACTTCAGAGCGCTAGGTGTAAAGTATTTGTACCAACACACACAGTAACTCAATGAAAACACTACAAAATGACACAACACCAGTTTAGATAAATAGGAAATATTTATCTAAACAAAACAAGACCAAAACAACAAAAATCCGACATACACAAGTCAAGTTATGAATTTTTAGAGATTAAACTAAAAAATAGCGCTTAGAAACAAAAATGCTTCGATGAGATGTTAACACGGCGTCGTGACGGAGTCGTTCCCAACAAGCCGACACCAGCGGCGCCGGACACGGAGTCGTGTAGACCCCCAGGTACAGTACCTTTGGTGAAGAGTGAAAACAAGCTGATGCGCGAAGTCGGGGATTGCGGCGTCTATGCGAAATGTTGAATCCGTGCACTTCGAGCGGCATCGGTGACGACATAGTGCGCCGACTTCCACGGAGTCGCGGACTTCAGCAGGGCTGCAGCGGCGTCTGGCCTGCAAAGAGCGTTGCGTTCCAGCGAAGGAGTGCGGCGTCGGGTACAGGCGGCGTTACCGGATTCAGCAGCGGCGGCGGTCCGGAGTCGTCCGAAGTCGATTTCCTTGGATTTCCACCAGCTTTCCTTTCAAGGGCCCCAGGACTGGATAGGGCACCACTTGTCAGAGCAGGAGTCCCTCCAGAGACTCCAGGTGCTGGCAGAGAGAAGTCTTTGCTGTCCCTGAGACTTCAAACAACAGGAGGCAAGCTCTAACTCAAGCCCTTGGAGATTTCTTCACAAGATGGAAGGCACACAAAGTCCAGTCTTTGCCCTCTTACTCTGGCAGAAGCAGCACTGCAGGAAAGCTCCACAAAGCACAGTCACAGGCAGGGCAGCACTTCTTCCTCAGCTATCAGCTCTTCTCCAGGCAGAAGTTCCTCTTCGTTCCAGAAGTGTTTCTCAAGTCTGTGGTTTTGGGTGCCCTTTTTATACCCAATTTCTCAGTTGAAGTAGGACTACTTCAAAGTAAAGTCTCTTTGGAATGTGAAATCCTGCCTTGCCCAGGCCAAGCCCCAGACACTCACCAGGGGGTCGTAGACTGCATTGTGTGAGGACAGGCACAGCCCTTTCAGGTGTAAGTGACCACTCCTCCCCTCCCTCCTAGCACAGATGGCTTATCAGGAAATGCAGATTACACCCCAGCTCCTTTGTGTCACTGTCTAGTGTGAGGTGCAACCAGCCCAACTGTCAAACTGACCCAGACAGGGAATCCACAAACAGGCAGAGTCACAGAAATGGTATAAGCAAGAAAATGCTCACTTTCTAAAAGTGGCATTTTCAAACACACAATCTCAAAATCAACTTTACTAAAAGATGTATTTTTAAATTGTGAGCTCAGAGACCCCAAACTCCACATGTCTATCCGCTCCCAAAGGGAATCTACACTTTAATCAGATTTAAAGGTAGTCCCCATGTTAACCTATGAGAGGGACAGGCCTTACAACAGTGAAAAGCGAATTTAGCAATATTTCACTGTCAGGACACATAAAACACATTACTATGGGCCTGATTCTAACTTTGAAGGACGGTGTTAAACCGTCCCAAAAGTGGCGGATATACCACCTACCGTATTACGAGTCCATTATATCCTATGGAACTCGTAATACGGTAGGTGGTATATCCGCCACTTTTGGGACGGTTTAACACCGTCCTCCAAAGTTAGAATCAGGCCCTATATGTCCTACCTTAACCATACACTGCACCCTGCCCTTGGGGCTACCTAGGGCCTACCTTAGGGGTGTCTGACATGTAAGAAAAGGGAAGGTTTAGGCCTGGCAAGTGGGTACACTTGCAAAGTCGAATTTACAGTTAAAACTGCACACACAGACACAGCAGGTCTGAGACATGATTACAGAGCTACGTATGTGGGTGGCACAACCAGTGCTGCAGGCCCACTAGTAGCATTTGATTTACAGGCCCTGGACACCTCTAGTGCACTGTACTAGGGACTTACTAATAAATCAAATATGCCAATCATGGATAAACCAATTACATACAATTTTACACAGAGAGCATATGCACTTTAGTACTGGTTAGCAGTGGTAAAGTGCTCAGAGTTCAAAAGCCAACAGCAACAGGTCAGAAAAAATAGGAGGCAGGAGGCAAAAAGATTGGGGATGACCCTGCATAAGCAAAAAAGTCCAACAGTCTTGGACTATGGGAGCGAAATACTGATGTTCTGTAACCTTTGATTGCGCTTTTAATTAGTGTTCCATAGTTAGTTAGTTAGTTCAGCTCCTACCATGACTCAGAAGAGAGCAGACCTTCCTGCTGGCGGTTTCCTTTGAGTGGAAAACTTTAGGCTAGACACTCTTTTGTTTCCTATGAACTTCTACTGAGGTTTACCTTCTTCTCTTCCTGTTTAGAAATCCTAAACTCACTTTTATCTTTAATTTAAATAGTGTAGGTTTCTTTATGGAACACATTAGTTGGCTATTTTGCATTCTTAACATATTGTTTGTTACTATTTTGCATTTCATAACACAGAAATTTAGAATACCTGAGCACCTCAATATACTGGCTGTATTAATATACTTTCTAAACAATTGAAAAATTTGCAAATTAATAATTGACTAATAATTGTAAAATTAAACCTTTATGGTGGAGATATCACCCTCCCTATTGTCAACGTGAAGCCCTTTGTTTTCACTATATTTGAAATGTATTTTTTCGATTTTACCTCATTTGCAATGCTTCAAGTTGACAATCGAAGGTTCATATGAACAATTGGGGACATTTTTTGATGTTTTTACCATGAGATTGAGGTTCAAAAAGCCCCACTCCATCATGCTCAAAGTCATTCCTTAATGGACAGCTCCAAATTCAGAAAATTTGGAAGTTGGCTCCTCTGATAACATGTAACCCCTCAGGAGGATGTATACACTGGCACAATCAAGGCTTTCCACAAATGGACTCCTTAATATCTCAATAACTGCGTGCTTGTGGTCTACGCATACAAGTAACTATACTGACATTAACTGTTTCTAGAAGAAAGTCATCCTGGGGAATGCAGAGTGGGGTGACTATCACTGTCCCAAATGAAGTCACTTCGCAACCTACTAGAAATGCAGCAATACTTGCAGTGCAGCCAATGACATGGACAAAAACAACTGAAATAAAGGAGACATGACTAACTAGAAATACAGATGTCTACCACTAACACCCATGCACAGTATTTGTGATGGCACAGGGCTGCACAGGAACTGAGAGCAGGTGTAGTTTAATCAGAGATTTTATTTTCTTACCTAATGCATGGCTAAATATGTCATGTCTCATGCTTTTCTCCTTGCTTACACTACTTCTTGTACTTTTATCACAAACAGAAATTAATATGTGGCCAGCAGAACATCTTTGCTTATTAAGAAGCAATATGGGTGTGCCTCTTTCGCTTACCCACCTAAGTAGTGCATAGTAAATTATTTATATGGCTAAAACATTTGACCTGGGTTTAATGCTCACATCATGTGACCTAAAGGGGGCAAAAATACGTTATTTCTTTCACAGCTTTGTACTCACGTTTCTTTAGTATTCCACAAGATTGTTTGTAGTGTCTTGCTGAATCCTGGAAAAGCCAGAAACAATATATTTCAGAAATAAAGACTTGCTGTGAAATGCAGAGCAGGGCATTACCCTTTAAAAGTCACTCACCTATAGTTCAATTGGAGAAGTGATAATACTTTGCTGCAAACTCAGGGACTGATTAAATACAACTACAAACTAGAAGTGGATGAAGCCAAAACCTTTGCCATGAAATTAGGCAAACTGGGGAGGACTGCACCTGGGCATCTTCATCACTATTGCAGATACTCATGAACTGGATAATTGTGTGGTACCCATTGAGGTAGGACATTTTCATCCTGGTTTAAATGTGAGTGAAACTGTTAGCGCGTCTTACCTTAATAGGTAAATTTATAAGGGGAAGTGACTAGGTCGATGAACCTTTTGACTCGCAATTAAGATGTTCTTAATATAGATCCAGTACATAATCAATAATCAATACACAATAATCAATAATCATTAGTAATTAATAAATCAATAATCAATGGAGTCTGTAATTATCACGCACCGTGACCTTTCAGTGATGAATAACCTCACCTTTAGTTTAGGTGTAAAATGTTTATTTCCCTATATTAACAATGCTAAAGTCATGTAGATTAATCTCAAAATCAGATGAAACATATAGAAACAACACTAGTTGTACAAAGCGACGGAAGAAACGCAATCTAATCAAAGCTTGAACTACAACACATTCTAAAGTTATGGTGGAAATCAATAGCAGAGTCAGCTGTGTCAATGAAATGAAGTACATGAAGTTCAGCGGAGAAATTCACCAAGCATCCGTCCCTGTTATCATAATTCATTAGTGAGAATCCGTAACTAATGCCAGATTAGCATCAGCACGTTGGGCTTGATGCAAAACAATTTAATGACACAAATTTGGAAAAACATCTAACTATGGTTCTATCAAAATAGCGCAGTTGGTACCTAGAAAGAAAAAGCAAATATGCATGGTAATCACAGTTTGGAATTCTACCTAACCTCATGGTGGATCAACAAAGCAGAATCAGTCTTCGTCCTCAGGACATCAGTCAAACAGCAAAGCATCAGGCTTCGGCGACAAAAATTAAAAGGGCAAAGTCATTAAGCATTAAAGTTAAGCACGTCTCTAGTAAAGACGCACAGGAAAGTAATAACCTTCAGTCAGGAACATATGGGCAGAAATGAGCCAGAATATCCGAATGACCCGTCTTCTTACTGTGCAGTGTCGTTATATTAAAGTTACCTAAACTATCCCCTACTTCCCTATTGGTCAGTTAATCGTATGTTCACACTATGTCCATTTAAACTACTATCCCAAATCTATGAATTCTAATATTTCTCCGTTCTCATCTTGTTGATTGGTTCGTCTTGCGATGTCCTCATCATCCGGCTTGTCAAGTAACAATATTGTTGCAGCTTCTACTCTAGTCAGTATCTTCATTGTTCTTGCCCTGGGAAAGTCAGTCTTACACACATTACACATAAAATGTTGCATGAGCAAGAACATCATATTTTAGCAGTCAGTTCAGGTGAAAAGCTTCCGTTATGAGCACATTTAAACAATACAATAGAGATTCACAGTTGAATTCACTTGGTCAGCATTGTTATTAAACGCTAGGAAATACAGCTTTACTTGAGGCCTGGCAAAGTAGGCCAAGACACTCACTAAGTTAAGGCCTACAATTAATAAAGCTAAAGCTTACTTCATAACTCTCAATATGACATATTACTGCATTAGTCTAACATGTATTCAATATATCATAAGTATTACTCATTGATTAGTACATTTTGTTAACATTGGTGGCCATTCTTCGTAATCACATTTTCAAATGCGTGCATTATTTTTCTATGTTATTACATTTTCTACATCAATTTATTATTCAAAATACATAAACACTCATTAATAATTTTTATTAAGACACCTGTGCTAGCAAAACCATCTTTAAATCAATCAATATTCTTAATAGACTCTCAAATATAGAGCCTTAGAGGTAGACGATTAGAGGGAAAAGAATGGATTGTTGTTGAACTCACAGTTTACTAGTGGACCCTGGGCTGTGAAGGGGCCATTCTGAATGAGTTAGTGTTGAGTGGAGGTAGCAAAGTAATGTCAAATCCCAAAGGTGAGGTTAAGATGTTCACCAGGGCTTGACAGTCAACAGTGTAGAAGGATGCAGAGCAATCCCGTAAGACAAGGAAGGAGGGATGATTATGATTAGTGACCATAGGAGCATAGACCATGGCCTAAATACTGTCTGTCTCTATGCTGCATTGTACCGTTGAACACAAATGGTAGTCATGTAGAAGAGAGTTGATGTTGTTTCGTTTTTACAGGTACATGTGGACTGCTCTCTAGATTATCTTTCAGTAGAAGGGAAGGTCTGTGACGGCCAACATTCGGTGAAGTCATCCGTATTAGGTGCAAAGTTTATTCCAGAGCATTACTTGTGTGAGGGAGGTGCATTGTGTCCAGGTTGGTGGTATAAAAAGGACTTAGGATGTAGTTTGAGCTATGGGCTTACATTACATATAAGGCTGAGTGTCTCTGTGTGTGCCCGGCCACACCCGGTAAACGGGGGTGCCAGGTGCAGACTGGGACAGTGTGCCCTATTACAGTTAATGTGCTGCCCCCAGCACAATCGTATATTGGTGCCCGTTCTGGGAGCACCACAATAATTAAATGTGAATAGGCGTATTTAGTGTAGTTTGTGTAAGTGCACTGATTTGGTGCCTTTATCTTAAAATTATGCTCAAAACGCTTTAAAAATTGAATACTCAACCCACATTGCAAGTATTCTGTTTGTTGTACATCATATTCATTCTCCATTTTATAAATGAAATGCATATGTTTATTAAAAGGTTCAATTTACAGTTTTACAGATTTAGAAGTTAGGAAAAGGCCTATAACCGATGTTTTATTAGAGCTTACTTGTTCAACTCCTGCGCTTGCTAAAATCAACTGAAATGGCCAAAATAACGGGGACAAACATGCAATAACAATTACATTTTTGTAATTTACAGAAGGCCTCTGTAAGATAGTTTAAAATAAGTCATCATGGCAATTCGTTTCCAAAGGCAATTTGAGCAGTCAATTAAATCCCACGACCTGCTTTCCAAATATAAATACAGGCAGCCACAAAAATGTTTTTCATGAATTATTTGAAATCTGTTTATTCCTCAGACACCAAAACAGGCTCAGAGAAAGGAAATATTTTCATAACGCTGTCTTAGATCCAAGTTTTCCATACCTGTATTCAAACCTTCTCCCATAGTATACATGCAATAGCATATCCTTCCCCCGCAGGATACATGCAATAGCGAATCCTTAAATGAAACGGAAAATAAGTGGCAGGAGCTCAAGCGACGTGCAGCTGATGCAAATATTTCCAAGGCAGGGTGCTATTGATGACAGCGAGGTTAATCAGCACCCTCATGGAGGAAGTTAAATGTGGGGAATGCTACAGGTGGTTTATTTGGGTAAATTAGAATATTTTTTTTGCAGTTTATAATTTTTAATTATTTTTTTCCAAGTTATTTAATAATACCAACATAAGAAATATACATTATTTACTATCTAGCTGGATTTAGGGTGACCATCTAGAAGAGCTTTCCTACAATCAATCCTACTTAGAACTAGAGCCTGAACTACTAGTTTTAGGTATTTTGTTTTACTACGAAAGATTTCTTTTTCCTTATTATTTTTAAATGGTTTGGGGTTTTTGAAATAAAGGTGGGGAGCAGAGTGGAAAAAAGATTTAGGCCCAAATTTAAGAAATGTTTGTGCCACCTTTGCTTCATTTTTTCACGCAAAAGCAGCACTATTAGACAGTGTCGCTAGAGTAGTCTTGCAACAAATTTCCGGATTTAGCGTAATTTTTTAGGAGCGCCTCCTCACCTTGCATCATTTAACAACAATGATATGCAAGGTAGGCGCTCCCTCCTAAAAAATTATGCTAGCCCGCAAGTGCCAAATCTACAAGCCGAGAGAAAAACGATGCATTCCTAGGATCATGCCAAAAAAATGAAGCTAGTTCAAATTAGCAGAAAAATGTTAACGCCGGTCGGACCAGGCATTAAATGAGAACCAGCCACAACTACATAAGGAAAACGCACAGAAGGAACCCTGGCGAACAACTGGACAACATGGACCTGTCACTGCTACAGCTTTGCCCCCAGAGAAGACGAAAGTGATGAGGCCAAATGCCACTGGCACCACCACAGCAACCTCAACCACCACCACTGCAGCCACAAAGGCAGCGCAGAAAGGAGAGAATATTTCACACAGATACATCCATCCTTGGCCTCCGGGACGAAGAGGTCATCAGACTATACCGTCTCTAGAGGGAGTCCTTTGTACGGCTACTCCACCACATTACTCCTGACATCAAAGCAAGAGTGGAAAGTCATACAATCATACTACCCATGACCGGACTCCTGGATGTCCTCCATATGCTGGCATCTGGATCATTTCAGAGTGGGTGGTATCTCACAACCATCCCTTCCTATGGCCCTGGATGCCACCATCCTTCTCACACCCCACCACATCTGGTTCCCCAACACCCAGCAACTGCAGCAGAAGACCAAACAAGGATTCTATCAAATTGCTGGTTTCCCACATGTGCTGGGTGCAATGGACTGCACACATGTCCAGCTTTTCCCTCCTGCTGCAACGGACCACCTCTTCAGAAACAGGAAACACACACTTAATTAATGTGCAGGCCACTGTGGACCATTGTGGAATATTTAACAACATCCTTGCTAAATATCCGGGCAGCGTCCATGATGCCTACATCTTCAGCTTCCAGGATGGACAATATGGCAATGGCCTATTCGTAGGTAAGCCAGCACACACTTCAAACCACAGAAAATACAATAAACAATACATACACTACACTAAGCACACATGGACAGGGAAACACAGATGTTTGGACAACAACACATATGCCACATGCTTCACTACACTGCATTCAATGCACATCACCCTCACATATGCCCATATGTACAAGTTCTTAGCACCATCTGACTGACACTGTACATGATGGACTGGTGGAGCAATGTCCCCTCTGCATTCAAAAGCTGGGGTCAAACTACTATGTGTGTCCACATGTTCATCACAAAATACAGATCCTTCACACATAACACTTAGCATGGAATAGCTCAGCTATGTGTATTGCATTGGTCATGCCACTGTCAAACATCTCACATATTGGTACTGCCCCACATTTACCGTGCTGTAGAAACCTGAGGGAGCACTGACAATATATGCCACCCTAGCAGTGGCATCACCATTCACATATCATCAAAATATACCTGATATACTCATCATGTTCACCTTTCCCTGGTGTGGTGCATAGTGCAGCACACATTGAAATAGAACATCACCGTCATTGATAAATTATGTGTAGGAATGGACACCTCACCGCACACCAACAATCATACATGTAAATCCCACATCTCCCTACAATGATACAAGGGTGCCAACAGTGGAATGTGGCAGCTGAACTACTGCCAGTGCACTGGTAGAGGCCAGAAATGCATGTTATTAAGAAGACATGGGGCTTTGCAGGGCTGGACTGGTGATGCAGGGCAGTGCAGAAAGCACCTCATGCCCTGTCCTGTCCCACAGGTATCTGCAAACTCATTGCATACATTGCAATACAACCCATACAACTGTGCCACACTGAGCATATGAACCACATACACATACGCATGCTAGCCAGCCATGACAAAAACAACACTTTATACAAGGGAGGTAATACAATGCCAATGGGTGGCATTCACATGCAACACACAGGGTGCAACATCTGTCTCATGGCACACAACACACAAAATAGGTCCAAAATCAGCAAACATCACTCTTCTGCAGATCTAAAGTTAGGGGAATAAGGGACAAATATAGACAAGACCACACATATTCTGCATTGCGGAACTGTCAGTCCAGAACTAATCAACAATCACCAGGTTCCTGAGGCACAACCCATGACTGGAAAGTGCAACACCACTCACCAATACAACCATGCATTCAAACAGGAACATACAACTTGGTGCAAGCCTGAATCACCGTTCTGCTGAAAACAAATATGTGGCATGGCACATAGCAATTAGCAAATATTCTTGTCTGACACATTTTCTCACATTCCATTGCAGTGGATCGAAGTTACGGCATACAGCCAAGGGTCATGACCCCATATGGAAACCCACAAACTGATACTGAGCAGGCTTACAATGAAGCACACAAAAGGAACAGGAATGTGGTGGAGAGGACATTTGGCATGCTTAAATCCAGGTTCAGATGCCTAGATCTAACTGGAGGAATACTGTTATAGCTACCACCCCTGGTGTGCAAAATAGGACTTGTCTGTGCAATTTTGCACAACATCTGTGTATGCACCAGTGTCCCCTGGGATGAACAGGTAGATGTCCCCTGTGAGGAGGATGAGGACAATGATGCACAACAGGAGGATGGGGAACAAACAAACGCTGCTGCTGGAGCACACAGAAGAAACCAAAGTGTGCACAACGTTTTCACTTAGAGACTGTGCACCAACGATCAATATATAAAAATTAGTAAATAAATCACTTTAACTCTGATTTCTCCTGGCGTACTTCTTTTCACCATCACATACCTATTCAACTCACCCACATCACAGAGAGCATGACTACACCACAAATGATGTTAATAACTTAGGAACATAGCCACAAACTAAAAACAAATAAAAACAATACACTACCACATTAATGTGTGGGTGAAATGTTGGCATAGTCTGTAGCACCAACAATTTACATTGTCACAAACATATCACACAAGTGTGTTGGGTTGACATATGCCTGTAGCAATTCTGGAGATACATGTGCAGACTGCTGTACCGATGTCTAGCCTAGGATGGAAAAGAGTAGCAATCACCAGTAACAGCAGATTTGTATCTGCTATGTAACCAAGCTATTTCTGAATGTCAATATCACAATTGCTAACTTAAAAAATACTCCACAGTGGCACTCACATGTTTGACCAAGAGTGAGTGACATACATGGACCAAAACACCTAAATGTCAAGGCCTGACACACTCAATCCAGTTTGGAATGTACATGTAAGTTAAGCAGTGTCTAAACAAGTCACAAACCCTTGCCAAATTGTATGTATAGTCTTCTCTACTCATAGCTGTTATGAGTAATCATACACTCTAAATACACTCATAGTGAATGTGGCAAAGGTTGTAGAATGCGGATGTGAGTGAGTGCCCATATCAATTAAAGTATGTGGAAGGACAGCTGAGAGACTCCCTTACTTCACTATGAGATCCAATATGTGGAGGTCACTCAGACACTACACAAATGCTATGGCTGATATACTGTAATGTGGGGGTCAGTCATGTGATCTTGCAAAGCCTGGAAATGCAAGGGCAAATATAGCAGAGCCTGCAGAAGAAGCTATGCCCATCTACAATGTTAAAAAGCCTGACTAAGTATGCTTTCCATGAATGAAGGGACAATTTTGATGACAAAGATCGAGACTAAGGGTAATCTGCATAAATTATGTCTGCAATGTTGAACTAGAAGCATACCTGACATAATATGCCATCAGTGTGTGTGAAGAAACACACATAGTCTAAAACTCACTGTACAACACAATGTTTCCATGTAACACCAGACACATATTCACAGAGATTGTGTAGGTCTGTACATATTCCATTCACATTGGCAGCAACTACAACTATGTGCTTGGCCAGCACAAACAAATGTGGCAGAAGCAAGTGACAAATGACAGCATCTGTACCCTGGGTCTGCAGATATGGCACAGATCCACAATGTATCAGTGACTTAACCAAGCGTCATAGGAACAATCTCATCTATGTATTCAAAGTCATGTCCAAACATAGCAAATTATGAGACATGTCCAATACAAATAAGCTGTAAGTCCCTAGTAAATAATAGTGAAAGCCTGACATCAACAACCTCAAAATCAACAAAACATAGTTGGCCATGGGACCACAAATGTGCAGGTGTATGTCTGTAGGAGACTATGCATTGCAGTGCTGATGATTGATCTTAAGGATGGCAAACCCCTCCCCACCCCAAATCCCTATACTCAAACCCCTTAGGAGGCTACATTGACTGTTGACACAGTCAGGGGCCAGCTGCCTGTGCAAAGGGAACGTTGCTGAGCTGACCGCAATCTGTGTCAATACGTGCAATAATGTGCCTGTGTGGGCATACAAAGTGCACCTGGAGCACTGATGAATAGGCTCCTATCACTGCCTAAGAAGAGCAGGCCTGTCATACAGATTGTATGCTAAAAGGGGAAATCTGGCTAGAAACACAAGGGTGATTCATAGTACATTCCAAGTGTATGTGCTAATCATATGATTCTTAATGTTTTGCTCACATGTCCCCCCTAGGTCGACTAGGCTTGGTGCTATCTATTTGCTTATCAACAAAAGTGAACAATTTATATATGAAAATTTGTATGTGTCAAATTTTAACTTACAAACCAATATGACCATTACACATGTTTCTACATAGGGAAACATAGTAAACACGGATATGAGTACACAACTGTATGGTCTACATATATCTATGTTGGAATAGAGTATTGGTAGTTTTCATATCCCTAAACACATCACTGTAGTATGCATTACTTATCATACATGAAACATATCTTTTCACACACAAACATGTTACAACATGTCACATACATAACAACCATTAAACATGTCAGCACACCACCTTCAAGAATTCACATGCATGGGTAACTATACGTTACACGTATTACATTGCATCATGGTGTCTGGCCCTTAGAACACACTTGCACTTACATTGTTATGGGTTACCAGATCATAAACCAGCCTTAGTCAACAGCATCCTTAGATAAACATTTGTCAAGGCTATCATATGCATGAACATGTCTTGCAAATGGCCCATCTATCTTATGTTTTGTTGTGTGATGAACAGTGGGAATTCTGACATAACAATGTGTTAGACCTACAATATGATTTCCATAACATATGTACACTCACATAACACACATTGTACACATGTGGAAACATGTATGTGGAAAAGTCTTCATACACATGCACATTTGCATACAGTATCAGTTCTCCCATGCATCTCACACACACACCTACAAACATATGGAAACACATTCCAATGTTATCCATACACAGTGAAATACTCAGACATATGTTGCCCTAACATACACATAATGAAGATGCAGAGCACATGTAACTAGAAATGTGAATCTAGAAGCCCTGTCATCCTTCCCTCTAAAATCCACGCATGGTCGTCATGCTTCAAAAGATTTGACGCATTTGGTAGTACTTCATACATCACAAATACCAAAAATGACTTCTCGCACATGCGCATCTAAACTAAATTGTCATGCCTTACCAGCCTTCATACGAAAATCCAAGCATGTCCGTCATGCATCAAAAAAATTGACACATACGGTAGTTCCTTAAACATCGCAAATACCGAAAATGACGCTGCGCACCTATGCGTCTAAATTAATCATCATGTCTTTTCAGCCTTCATACAAAAATTCACGCCTGGCTGTAATGTGTTAAAAAAAAGAATGCATATCAGAAAACATGACACATACACCCAGAAAGTGATGTAATAGGAATTCCTTGCTGCACACATGAAAAAGTGAATTTACTTTCACTTTTACTTAACAGTCTTGTAGTCTGTGCTTGAGAGAGGTTCAGTGGTGCCTCTGCTGGTATGAGGAGTGGTGGATTTGGAGTCTTTTCTGCTGTGTGCTGTCTGTGTCTTGTTCTTCTAGTAATTTGTGTCATTGTATTTGTACATTTCTGTTCTGTTATTGTGTCAGTATTATCAGGTGTTTGTCTCAGGGGTAGATACGTTTGTTGAGGTAGTTGGGGTTAGTTGGGGAATAGTATTTTATTATTTTTTCTAGGCATTTAGGTTGCAGTGGAGGGATACTGCAACATGTCAGAGAAGGGAAGGGCGCAGAGAACGACTGAGGAAGCACTGGGTGGGTCCATCTGGTTTGTGTGTCACTACCTTCCTAAGATGGTGGCCAAGGGTGGCGGTGTGATAATGGGCGACCAGACGGAGGCACGGAAGCTGCGCTCAGGCAAGGTGCTGTACCAGCTCACCTAATCTTCTCGTTCCAGCGCACTGACCACCAATTGAAGCACCAGTGGGCAGACCTCCTTGCCCGTGAAAGGGATCGACTGGATCATGTGGTTATTCGGGTCAGCGGAACTGTTGGTAAGTACCCCTTAAACATAGCAACATCCGTTTTAGCATTTGCCTGACATTAGGACGTAAGGATTACTTTAGCATGTCATGACAAAGGTGAGGACACCAGGGGCCAGATGTAGGAAACGATTTGCGACTCGCAAACGGCAAAAATGGCCGTTTGCGAGTCGCAAATGTGAGTTTCCTATGCAGAAATGCATTTTGCGAGTCGGGACCGACTCGCAAAATGCATTTCCGACTCGCAAATAGGAAGGGGTGTTCCCTTCCTATTTGCGACTCGCAGTGGGATGCAATTCCATTTGCGACCGCGTACGCGGTCGCAAATGGAGTCGCAGTTACCATCCACTTGAAGTGGATGGTAACCCACTCGCAAATTGGAAGGGGTCCCCATGGGACCCCTTCCACTTTGTGAATGGACCCAAAAATATTTTTTCAGGCAGGGAGTGGTCCAAGGGACCACTCCCTGCCCTGAAAAAATACCGAAACTAAAGGTTTCGTTTTTTTTTTAAGTGCAGCTCGTTTTCCTTTAAGGAAAACGGGCTACACTTTTTAAAGCAGTCACGAACACGGAGGTCTGCTGACTACAGCAGGCCTCCATGTTTGCGAATGCCTTGACTCGCTATGGGGCCGCAATTTGCGACCCACCTCATGAATATTCATGAGGTGGGTCATTGCGACCCCATAGCGAGTCGCAGTCGGTGTCTGAGACACCGTACTGCATTCCAAATTGCGAGTTGCAATTTGCGAGTCGCTGGGACTCGCAAATTGCAAGTCGCAATTTGGAAGTTTGCTACATCTGGACCCAAGTTCTCTGTCTCAGCCGACATGCATTCATGATAGGTCAGCAATGTTCCAGTTGCTGGCAATTTGCACATTCCTCTCTTTGTACCTTGTATATCGCATATACATGTTGAAGTGCAGTGAAAAAAGCACACATGTGTAATGGTGCAAAGGTTCATGGTTTCCAGGAATAACTGTCCATGTCCATCATTGGCTTGGCAACAGGGGAAATTTGCATTACAATGTTTAAATGATGACAAACATGACGCTGGATTATAGGTATCCATGGATGTGTGTTGCTTGAGCCACGTATGTGCAGAGTGACACAACATGGACCCAAATGTATGAAGGGCTTAGAGGCTCCTATGCAATTTAGGTGTCACATATTTATAAGGTAATGTGGCTGATGGAGGCAAGTATTGCCACACCATATATCAAAAGTTGTGCAATGCAGGAAATATGGCACAATTAAACCCTGGAGCCACATAATGCCTGTGCCAGGCATGATGAGTGCAAGAGGTGTTTTCGGACAGTAGGAGGCACACAAAAATAGACCATTTAAATCTCCTAGATTCAACGGCGCCAATTTTGGTGTTTACGTCACAGCACGCCTAAGGCAGGTTAGTAAAATGACACTTTCATTGTTTTCAGTGTGCCTAATCTCACTTAGCAGGTTGGGCGCCTTCAGGTATAGTGCAAAGCATGCAAAGTGCCAACATAATATCATAGATTACAACACTTGTATCCTAACATATGCCATGGTGCACTGTGTGTCAAATACGGCACACACATAGTGGAGTTAGGTGGTGGTTGGGGACTGAAGCAAAATGTGGAACATCTGAGTTGATGCTCCATTTTCACATAGATTTTTAACATCGTCTTAAGCTTCTGACAATTGACAGTCTCTTGTCCCCTAGAAATTGTTATGTATGTATTTGAGACATGTACGTCTGGGTGAATTCTGTATCTGGATGTGTTTTTGTGAGCTAACAATATGGCCCTCAGTATGACATTGGCGGTAAATCCCACTAACCGCCATGCTGACTGCTGCCAACATACAGCCGCTGCTGCAGATATCCGTTCACCATATTATGACAGACACACACCAATCCGTCACTATTCAGCCACAGACACAAGTCCGCCACACCGAAGGTCAGTGATAAACTGGTGGTATCCTAGCCCACACCGTTATGCCAACAGAACAACGCCCATCACATTATGACCCACGAATCACCACGCGGACATTCAACAGCGGTAAATCATAGGCGGTACACACCGCTGTGCTCAAAATACACACACACTGTTAGACTTTTCATCCTTGGCGTGGTCTCCCTTAACTCTTTGCCTCTGTTCCCCAGGTTGTTGATGTGTGCTGGACTCTGATTTAGCTGTTTTTGTTACTCTGGGCACTTTACCACTGTTAATCAGTGCTAAAGTGCAAGTGCTCCTTTACAAAATGTGTATGTAATTGGCTTATCCATGATTGGCATATTTGATTTACTAGTAAGTCCCTAGTAAAGTGCACTAGAGGTGCCAGGGCCTGTAAATCAAATGCTACTAGTGGGCCTGCAGCACTGGTTGTGCCACCCACATACGCAGCTCTGTTATCATGTCTCAGACCTGCCATTGCAGTGTCTGTGTGTGCAGTTTTAACTGTAAATTCGACTTGGCAAGTGTACCCACTTGCCAGGCCTAAACCTTCCCTTTTCTTACATGTCAGACACCCCTAAGGTAGGCCCTAGGTAGCCCCAAGGGCAGGGCACAGTGTATGGTTAAGGTAGGACATATAGTAATGTGTTTTATATGTCCTGACAGTGAAATATTGCTAAATTCGTTTTTCACTGTTGCAAGGCCTGTCCCTCTCATAGGTTAACATGGGGGCTACCTTCAAATCTGATTAAAGTGTAGATTCCCTTTGGGAGCGGATGGACATGTAGAGTTTGGGGTCTCTGAGCTCACATTTTAAAAATACATCTTTTAGAAAAGTTGATTTTGAGATTGTGTGTTTGAAAATGCCACTTTTAGAAAGTGAGCATTTTCTTGCCTATACCGTTTCTGTGACTCTGCCTGTTTGTGGATTCCCTGTCTGGGTCAGTTTGACAGTTGGGCTGGTCGCACCTCACACTAGACAGTGACACAAAGGGAGCTGGGGTGTAGTCTGCATTTTCTGATGAGCCATCTGCTAAGAGAGAGCGGAGGAGTGGTCACTTACACCTGAAAGTGATGTGCCTGTCCTCACACAATGCAGTCTCCAAACCCTTGGTGAGCGTCTGGGGCCTGGCCTGGGCAAGGCAGGATTTCACATTCAAGAGAGACTTTGCTTTGAAGTAGGCCTACTTCAAAGGAGAAATTGGGTATAAGAAGGGCACCCAAAACCACAGACTTCAGAACACTTCTGTAAACAAGAGGAACCTCTGCCGGTAGAAGAGCTGAAGAGCTGAGGAAGAAGAGCTGCCCTGCCTGTGACTGTGCTTTGTGGAGCTATCCTTCAGTTGCTGCCTCTGCCAGAGTAGCAGGGCAAAGACTGTACTTTGTGTGCCTTCCATCTTGAGAAGAACTCTTCAAGGGCTTGATTTAGAGCTTGCTTCCTGTTGTTTGAAGTCTCAGGGACAGCAAAGACTTCTCTCTGCCAGCACCTGGAGTCTCTGGAGGGACTCCTACTCTGCCCTATGGTGCCTATCCAGTTCCTGGGCCCCTGAAAGGAGAAGCTGGCAGCCCAAGAGTGACAAATCCACGCGAGAGCGCCGTGCGGGAAAAGATCGACACAACTCCAATCTACGGCTGAAGAAACGACGCACCGCCGGCTCTGTGGTTGAAAATTGACGCTTGCCGGAAAAGCGACTGAAGAATCAACGCACGGAGCTGGAGAAACAACACGCAGCATCGCTGATGGACATTCTGAGATCGAAACCCGTGCTGCGTGGTTGTTTAATCATCGTGCGGCTGGATTTCCAACACAAGTACCGCTGACCGGATTGATGCATCGCTCTCCTGCGGAGAGAAGAAACGACGTGCCCGACCCGACGAAAGTAGAAACAACGCAAGGTCTCGCTCATAAGTGAAATCAACGCATCGCAAGCCCTTTTTGACGCACACTCACCCAGGCAGGGTTATTTTTTGACGCACCCAAGGTAAATTTTCACGCTAACAGTGTTAGTGTGTGTTTAAAACTACTTAAATACTCTTTTTGCTTTTTAATTGATAACTTGACTTGTGTATTGTGAATTTTTGTTGTTTTGGTCTTGTTTTGTTTAGATAAATATTTCCTATTTTTCTAAACCTGTGTTGTGTCATTTTGTAGTGTTTTCATTGATTTACTGTGTGTGTTGGTATAAATACTTTACACCTAGCACTCTGAAGTTAAGCCTACCCCGCTGCCAAACTACCAACAGGGTAAGCAGGGGTTAGCTGGGGGTGATTCTCTTTTACCCTGACTAGAGTGAGGGTCCTTGCTTGAACAGGGGGTAACCTGACTGTCAACCAAAGACTCCATTTCTAACACACACATACAAAACAACACCACATTGGACAATTCGAACTACATACATCTGACACCCATACACACACCATACCCACACACCCACACCACTATAAAACACACACCCACACTACCCACAACCCCTTACGAATACAAACTATTGCCAACAGACTGACATCACGCTACAGACAAGACTAGACCCACACACTACCATCGCCTATACACCACCCACGCACCTTACATCACACACCCCAAAACATCACCCTACACACCCTCACCCACACTACTTACAAAACAACCATGGCACCTCGAAGACACCCCCGATTCTTAGAGGAGAAGCTAAGGGTCATGGTGGAGGAAATCATAAGGGTAGAGTCACAGCTATTTGGAGCGCAGGTCCAGCAGATATCCATTGCTAGGAAGATGGAGCTATGGCGAAGGATTGTGAACAGGCTCATCGCCGTGGGACAGCACCCCAGAACCAGGGGTGACATTAGGAAGAGCTGGAACAACCTACGCGGGAAGGTACGTTCCATTGCAGCAAGACTCCAACTCGCTGTACAGAAGACTGGCGGTGGATCCCCAATTCCTCCCCCACAACTAACAACATGGGAGGAGCAAGTCTTGGCAATCATGCATCCTAAGCCCTGGCAGGAGTAGCAGGAGGACTGGACTCTGGTAAATCAACTCTATACTACTATCACCCCCTACCTGCATGCCATCACATACCCCCACCCTCACCCTCACTCCCATCACTCCACCACTTCCCACACCCCCCATCACATCTCACTCATCTCAATGCCAAGCCCTGCATGCCATACAAATGCATGGAAACCACTCAGAGACCTGCATGGACACCTATCACCAAAGCATGCACACTAGAGAGAATCAGCCAGCCCACCACATACCAACTTACACAAGTAAAAGCTGCCAGGGCAAATACAATCAAACAGGGCAACCCACTGATGCACAATATGTCACACACAGAAACAATAACACTGCATTCAAATCCCCACACGTACCCGAGCCAATCTCACCGGAGAAGAGCTTCCCCCATCAGGAAACACCACCACAGCACCCACCAAGCGTACCCACACCTCTGTCCCCAGGACACGTCAATCAGCAGTGTGTACACCTCTTCAGGGACCCCAGGGCATACCTTGCCCCCAAGACAATCAGGGACCTGGGGTCAGTGGCAGTGGGCACACAGTTCAGGGGACAAAGCCACAGGACAACAGGGAAACTGGGAGGAGTGCTGTGCACCAGTGGGAGGACAGGCCCAGGGAACCGACTCTCCAGGAGGCACTCACCGAGATTCTGGGAGCATACCAACATTCCCAGGATACGCTGGGCCAGATCGTGGACAATGTGCAGGAGAACAGGCGGCTGCAGGAGGGACAGTACCAGGGGATCAGGGAGGACTTGCAGGCCATCAACACCACCCTGTTCTCCACTCCAGGGATACTGGCAGACATGGCCAACATTATGAGAGTGGCAGCCTCACAACAGCGGGCCCCTGCCACTAGCCAGACATCTGAACTGCCTTCCACCTCCGCTGCCGCTAGTGGACAGGAGGCCCCGCCACAGGACCAACAGGCCACCAGCACCCTTCCCCCTGCAGAAGGAGAACCATCCCTGCGATCCAGGCAGAAGCCAGAGACTATTGCCAAGACCCCCACCAGGAAATGAGACTCTCCTGAATGTCACCCTTGTGTCCCACTCTGTCATCCTGTCTACCTTGAACTGCCATTGCTCCCCTTCCTATGCCCCCTAGGACAATGCACCTGTGCGACAAATAGACTGGAACTATACCCTGGACTTTCCTCCATCATCACCCCAGCCCAATGCACTTGCCCCACTACTCCTTAGCACTTAAATAAACACCCTTTGAAAAAATACAAGTATGGAGTATGTCAAATGATTTCAGTATGTATTTGTGTAACCAGATACAAACATTGCATTACAAATGTACAGTAATGTTCACATTGTAAAGACCTGTTGTTGGCTGCAGTGATCACACCAGGAGTGATAGTGGGGCACCAACATATGCAAAATGAGTTACCAAAGGGTACAGTGAGTGGGCATTGAAGTCAGAAATAACAGCATGCCAGTGACAGAGATAATCAAAATAATGACAATGATATGTGAAGTAGCACTGTTCTACCTGTGTGGCATTGGAAGTATTGACTGATCACTGCAGTTCTGTTGTCCTCATCTTCATCCTCTGCCTCCTCATCCTCACTGTCCACAGAGTCCTCTGCTGCCACACACCCATCTCCAGCCTCCTCCTCCTGTAGAAAAGGCACATGGCGTCTCAAGGCAAGACAGGGATCCACCTGTTAGATGGAGGCACCGAAACCCGGCCTTCAGGAGGCCAAAGGTACGTTCTATAATCCCTCTTGTATGCCCCTGTGCCTCATTGTAATGTTCTTCTGCCCTTGTCCTGGGATTCCTCACAGGGGTCAGTAGCCATGGTAGGTTGGGGTAACCTGAGTCACCCTCATATATGGAGGGACAACATTTAGCCACACACCATCCCATATGGCCTACACCATACCCATACACCAACATCTACTGGGTTGGAACCAGGGCTCACCTATTAGCCACACTCTGTGCCTCTGTAGTTGGGCCATCACATTAGGGATGCTGCTATTCCTCAGGATAAAGGCATCATGCACCAACCCAGAATACTTAGCATTGACATGGTAGATGTACTAGGCCACCAGGCACACCATCTGATCATTCATGGAATGATAGCTTTTTCGATTTCGGAATACCTGTTCATTTTGTCGGGGAGGGGACAAATGCAATATGTGTTCCATCAATTGCCTCAATTATGTTGGGGATATGTACCTATTGCATAGAAGTCAGCCTTCACTGTGGACAAATCATCCACTTGTGGAAAAACAATGTAGCTGCACATGTGTTTAATCAGGCAGACAACACTATGGTCAGCACTATTGAGAACATTGGCTGTCACATTCTTGCTGCCAAGCCCACTGTCACATCGAAAGAGCCAGATGCCAAGAAATGGAGCACAGATTGAACTTGCACAAGAGGGGGAATCCCAGTGGGGTGACGGATAGCAGATATCAGGTCAGGCTCCAGTTGGGCACACAGATCCGTTATAGTGGCCCTGTCAAGTCTGTAGATGGGGATAATGTGCCTGTCCTCCATTGTTGCCAAGTCCACCAGGGGTCTGTACACGGGGGTATGTCTCCAGCTCCTATTCATCCGCACCGGTTGCAGTCTAAGGGACAAAGGAGTGAGGAGCAGGTCACAAACTGAACATTGGAGCCACAACAGTACAATGCATGATGTCAAAATTAAATGTATAAGTGGCATTTGTCTTGTATGTCCAATTATGAACTATGACGCAGTTCTAATCCAGGGCCTGCCCCCGTCCCATTCTGAAATGGCGTCAGCCTGTTGTGTGTGGAGGGACAGGTGGAATTGAGGTAATTCCCCTGACGTTGTGCACCGTTGGGGGAGGCAGTCGAGAACCGCAGTGCAACTCCTTATTGGATAACATTGGGCCTCATGGGGTACAGTGGCCAATGGTAATGTACACCGGCGGTGACGGTATGCACCGCCACGAACGTCACTGCCATTTTCTATCTGTTCTTTCACTTGCTACCTGACCTTCAACAGGAGAGGACCTACCCTGCATGTGCTGCTGTGACCTGTGTCTGGGACATAACATGGTGTGTGTGACTGGGGAAAGGGCCCCTGCCTTCACCTCAGAGGAGTTGGAGTGAATGGTGGATGGGGTCCCACCCCAGTACGGACTGCTGCATGCGCCTCCCGACCAATAGGTGAGTACACTGCTGAGAACGATGCATGGGGCATGAACGCACTGGAGTGGTGTGTGTGAAGGGCTCGTGTGGGGGGGTTGGTGGATGTCCCCTGGGCTGCATACAGATTGTGGGCTGGGCCCTATGTGTGGAAATGGCGATGTAAAGTGGTATGGTGGGCAGAAAGGGTAACAGCCAGGACGGTCCAACTAATGGCTTTCCCTGGGTGTATTTCTCTGCAGGTCAGCGCCCATCAAAAGAAGGGTATATGGCATGCCGTCACCAAGGACGTGCGGACCCTGGGGGTCTACGGCAGGCAGAGCACCCACTGTCAGAATCGGTGGGAGGACCTGAGACGCTGGGCACAGAAGAGGATGGCCTCCCAACGAGGAAGGGGTGCCCATCGAACCCTGACCCCCCGATAGCCCGCATGCTGGCGGTGGCTATCCTGAGGTGGATGAGCGCTTGAGGGCATCACAGCAGCCACAAGAGGGTGAGTACAGTGCCAGTCATTAAAACTTATGCCTGGTAGGGTTATATCTGGGTGGAGGATGTGTGTCAGTGGGTGCCCCTAGGCCAGACCTGACATTACAGAGTAGGTCCCATGTTGGGCAGAGTTTTGAAGTGACATTTCACCTAATTAGATTGTAGGTATCCTCTACTGGACAGAGCTGTGTGGGTCCCAGGTTTGCTGCAGTTGACGGGATGTGTCCCTCCCCATGCCCTGGAGGCTAGCATAGGTACTGTTAGTGAATTGCATAGAGCGTAGGCCTGTTCCCTGTGTGTGAGTGTGGTATGTACGCCAACGGTAGTGTTGGTGCAGCCATTGACCATGTGCATCCTTTGTCTCTCCCCCTCTTTTTGTTTTGTCATCCTGTCCTTATATGCATTAGCATCATCTGCCGGAGGAGCAGAGAGACCGGCAATGGAGCGAGCTGCATCCCACAGGACCCGGGAGGCAGAGTCCACCGATGGTGAGGGCACCAGTAGGACAGAGGGCGATGGGAGAACCACGGCGGAAACAGGAGACAGACACCTCCTCCGATGAAAGCTCCCTGGTGGTGGCGGACACTTCTGTGACCACCCCAGCTACAGGTACATCCACCACCACTGTACCAGCATTGCCCTCTGTGATGCTATTAATTGTGTTTGACCAATGACTTTGTGTTTCACCACTGCGCATATTAGTTGCTCAATGTCCACCAGTAGCACATTATGGTGGTCATTACAACCCTGGCGGACGGTGTTAAAGTGGCGGTAAGACCGCCAACAGGCCGGCGGTAAAAAAATTGCAATTATGACCGTGGCAGAAACCGCCAACAAAGACAGCCACTTTAACACTCCGACTGCCACAGCGGTACAGTCAAACAGCTTGGCGGTCCCCGCCAACAGACAGGCGGGAGACAATGTACCGCCCACAGTATCACAACCTACCAATCCGCCACCTTTTCCGGGGCGGATTCACCGCGGATAAAAACACGACGGAAACAGCCATTTCAAAGCGAAAACGCTCACCTCTACACACTCCACAAGGAAGGAGGGCACCATGGAGCCGGAACTCCATATTCTTCCTGCACTAGTCTTCCTGCTCCTATACGACGATCATCAACGCCGGCGGCGAAGACAACGGTGAGTACTGCACCTACGACATAGGGGAGGGGGAGGCAAAAGACAGGGACACACACACGAAACACCCCCCACCCCGACTCTCACCCACTACAACAAACACAACAATGCATATCCAAACATTACAATAACAACCCCCAGCCCCCCCGGAAGAATGCAAAGACAAAAGGAAATGAGTGGAACCATTGTAATATATCAAAATACAGTAACCAAATATATACAGATATATATATATATACACATTCAACAAAATATACATCACAATTAGTAGTGCAGGTAATGCACCATTCATTGTCCGTGGACCACTGGGCCCAAAATGCATGGGAGAGGCCCACACCAGATACCTCATCAAAACGGAAAGAACACTGCGGGGGCATCAGATAGAAATACAACAGGCACCTCAGGGGGAAGGGAAGGGGGGGGCACCTCAGCCGAATGAGGGCACCACGCCAGATCCACGAGGGGGCTCCATGCCCATTGATGTATCCTGGGGAGTGCAAAGCCATAGTCTCTCAAGTCTCTACAGTGGGTGGTTTGCCCACTGTACCATCCTGGGGAGTGCAAAGCCACAGTCTCTCAAGTGGATAACAGTCTCCCCAGGTTCTGGAGGGGAATGGTGCCCAGAGTGCTTCATCCTGTGAAGGACAGATGGAGTGGATGCATGTCTCCACTGGTTCTGGAGGGGGACTGGTGCCCAGAGTGCTTCATCCTGTGAAGGACAGATGGAGTGGATGCATGTCTCCACTGGTTCTGGAGGGGGACTGGTGCCCAGAGTGCATCACTCACCCCCTAACGGTCCCAGTTGCGTAACTGCCCCTGCCGCCCATGGGCTAGCGGTGTTTGCGTTGGCGGTCTTTGCCCTGTTCAGCGGTGCTTGCCCTGTTCAGCGGTGCTTGCCATGGCGGTCTTTGCCCTGTTCAGCGGTGCTTGAGTTTGCAGTTTCTGACCTGTTCAGCGGTGCTTGCCCTGTTCAGCGGAGCTTGCCATGGCGGTCTTTGCCCTGTTCAGCGGTGCTTGCCCTGTTCAGCGGTGCTTGCCATGGCGGTCTTTGCCCTGTTCTGCGGTGCTTGAGTTTGCAGTTTCTGACCTGTTCAGCGGTGCTTGCCCTGTTCAGTGGAGCTTGCCATGGCGGTCCTTCATTGCCCAGCTGGGCTGGGTCTGGCGGTCCTTCATTGGGCAGCTGGGCTGTGGCTGCCGGGGCACTCCTGGGCAGCTGGGCTATGGCTGGCAGTGACCTCCTGGGCACTGACTCTGGCGGTGGCCTCCTGGCCAGTGACGATCGGGCTGCCCTCCTGGGCACAGACTCTGGCGGTGGCCTCCTGACCAGTGACGATCGGGCTGCCCTCCTGGGCACTGACTCTGGCGGTGGCCTCCTGGCCAGTGACGATCGGGCTGCCCTCCTGGGCACTGACTCTGGCGGTGGCCTCCTGGCCAGTGACGATCGGGCTGCCCTCCTGGGCACAGACTCTGGCTGTGGCCTCCTGGCCAGTGACGATCGGGCTGCCCTTCTGGGCACTGACTCTGGCGGTGGCCTCCTGGCCAGTGACGATTGGGCTGGCGGTGGCCTCCTGGGCAGCGGGGATGATGGTGGTCTTTTCCGCCGTGCTGCTCCTCCCAGACTTTGGAGATTTCTTCTGCCCCTTCCCCACCTTGGGAGGAGTCACAGCTGAGTCGACACTCCCCCCGGGATCCTTGTGAGCGGCTTTGCTGGCTGGAGTCTTCACCCTCTCCCGCCGGGCACTGTCCAACTTCTGGTGCTTCACAGGGGGGGGGACTGGCTGTGCTGTGGCTCCATGTCATACTGGCTGGCCTGGTGGCCGGTGCACTCCACATACCTGTAACAACAGGCACCACTGGTCCCGGAGATGTTTTGGCTGAGGTGCTAGTACGGGACCTATGATTTGGAGGGGGGGGTGGGAAAGAGGTCAAGCTTGGTCAGGAAAAGTTTCTTAGGAACACTGGGACGGGTAGCTGGAGGGGATTTGGGAGTGGAGGAAGAGGTAGTGATTGTAGGAGGTGTACGTTTGGTGACTTTGGATGAAGGTGCATGCGCTGGAGGCTGTCGTGGGGTGGATGGCTAATGGGTGGGTGTGTGCCTGCGTTTGTGTATCTTGGGAGGGGGCGTCACAGACACACTGGGAGAGGACACAGGGGACGTGTAAATGGTAGTGGTGGTGGTGAGTGCACGTGAGCGTGGTGTGGTGGTGGGTGTGCTGGTGCGGGACGTAGTGGCTGTAGTGGTAGTGCATGCAGGTGAGAGTGTAGACGACACTGGGACAGAGGAGGTAGACGACGAGGAGGGGGACTCAGTGGAGGCAGTGGATGTTGCTGTGTCTGTATGTGTGTGATGCTTGCGTGAATGCCTGTGGGATGTGTGGTGCTTATGTTTGCCTGAGCTTTCCTTGTGTGTTGACGTGTGTGCATGCTGGTCTGATGGTGTGCTTGGGATAGGCTGGGGTACAGGGGATTGGGTCTGGGTGGAGGAAGTTGGAGGGGGGAGGCTAGACACAGGGACAATGGCTGCCATCAGTGCTGAGGCCAGAGTTTGCAGGGTTCGATGAAGGGCAGCCTGACCAGAATGAATGCCCTCCAGGAATGCATTTGTGTGTTGCAATTCCCTTTCTACACCCTGATTGGCATTCAAAATGGTAGACTGCCCAACAGTGAGTGACCTAGGAGGTCATTGGCCTCCTCACTGAGGGCAGCAGAGGTGACAGGGGCAGGGGCTGAGGTGCCTGGGGCGAAGGTGATGCCCACCTTCCTGGGTGAGCGGGCACGGGGCGAAGGCTGAGGGGCTGCTGGGAAGGCGGTGCTGGTAAGGGGGATGGCGGCTGTACCTGTAGAAGTGGGGGGCACAGATTTTGCCGCCACCACAAGGGAGCTCCAATCGGAGGACGAGTCCGTGTCGCTGGTTGCTGATCCTGTGACCGCCGTGAATCTCTCCTCGCACTCCGTCCCAATGGTGTATTCCGAGTCCATGGTGTGGCCCTCCATGGCCATGTGGGATGCAGCTCCCTCGTGCTCTGGTGCCACTGTACCTCCGCCTGATGATGCTGATGCACACAAGAACAGGGAGACCACAAAAAGGGGGGGGACGACAGAAGAAAGACAGGTTGAGTGCATGGCTTACCGCTACCGTTGGCGGACAATACAGACACAGAAGCCCCCTGCACTACGCCGCGCTGTTGGGCTCTACAGATGCAATTCCTGGGATATATCCTACATGGCTATAGTTGACACATAGATGACACAGGGGCATGTATACCTGTACTTGGCACTCTACAGAGGTGGGGTGGGGTGCCATATGGCCTGCATTACGGAGGGGCCTAGCCTGCGGAACTCGCCCTGGTCTAGGGAAACCCACAGCCCTCCTCCCCCACCCAGACACCTTCACTGCGCGCAAAGTCCGCTGAGTGTTGTTGTACTCACCCCCCTGTGTCTGCTGTGATGCCCTCAAGCGCCCATCAAACTCAGGGTAGGCCACCGCCAGGATCCGGAACATCAGGGGGGTCATGGTTCGACGGGCACCCCCCCACGTTGGGAGGCCATCCCCAGCTGAGCCTCCGCCGTCTTCTTGCTCCAGCGGCGAATGTCCTCCCATCTTTTCCAGCAGTGGGTGCTCCGTCTGTGGTGGACCCCCAGGGTCCAGACGTCCTTGGCGATGGCACGCCAAATATCCTTCATCTGGTGGGCGCTGACCTACATGAAATGTACAGGGGAAGAAGAGAAGTCATTACCAACTGCACCGTCAAAGTGAGTGGCCCACATCCTTAGCCGTGCCATGTGGCACATGCATTCACAGTCCTTCATGCACGCAGAACTGTACCCCCTTCCTTCTTACAACCAGCCCTCTCCACACAGGCATAGCCCATACAACGTGCTCCCTGTGTACTTACCTGTTGGTCTGGAGGACCGTAGAGTAGAGTGTACTGGGGGAGGACCCCGTCCACGAGCTTCTCCAACTCCTCTGCAGTGAAGGCAGGGTCCCTTTCTCCAGACGCACGAGCCATTGTCTCTTCCAGACCAAGGTCATAGCAGCACTTGCAGTGTAGATCCTCTCCTGTTGAAAATCAGGTATCGAGTGATTGAACAGATAGAAAATGGCGGGCACGTCCGCGGCGGTCACGTCCGCGGCGGTGCGTACCATCACCGCCGGCGTACATCGTCATTGGCTCCTGGGACCCATAGGGTCCAATGTTAACCAATGCAGCATTGCGCCGCGGTCTCCGACCGCCTACCGTGACGGTGTACAATGCCAGCGCAGTTACCTCACATCCCATTGTCCCACTTTAGAGGTCAGGCAGCTGCCATTTCAGGGGCCCACATGGCCTGATTCACAACTGCGTCACACAGACCTAGGCCTTGTCGCACAACACAAATACAGGCCAGATTCTGTGTATGAATGGTGTTCTATGTACAGTAGACTGTGGGTACATACCTCTGAGTTGTTTGACTCTGTGGTCGCTGTTGTCCTTCCTAGGCACCGTCCGCTGGGATATGTGAGGAGATGGTGGAATCCTCCGGTGTACCGACCGCTGGTGGACCTGTTGACAATGGAGGAGCGACATTTGATCATCACCTACAGGTTTGACCGTGCCACAATCCAGGAATTGTGTACCCAGTTGGAGCCAGACCTGATGTCAGAAACCCACCATCCCACAGGGATCCCCCCTCAAGTGCAGGTGCTATCAGTGCTCCATTTCCTTGCAGGTGGTCATTTCAAACAACAGTGGCCATGGCATCAGGGATGTACCAGCCTATGTTTTCCAACGTGTTGTCCAGAGTGTTGTCTGCCCTTCTGAAACACATGCGGAGCTACATCGTTTTCCCTCAGGTGGAGGATTTGCCTACAGTTAAAGGTGACTTCTATGCCCTTGGACATATCCCCAACATCATAGGTGCCATTGATGGGACCCATGTAGCTCTGGTCCCCCCCCCACAGGAGTGAACAGGTGTACAGGAACTGGAAGAGTTATCATTCCATGAATGTACAGATGGTATGTTTGGCAGACCAGTGCATCTCCCAGGTAAATGCCATGTTCCCTGGCTCTGTGCATGACGCCTACACCCTGCGGAATAGCAGCATCCGTTATGTGATGGGTCAACTCCAGAGGCACCGGGTGTGGCTATTAGGGGACTCTGGTTACCCCAACCTGTCATGGCTACTGACCCCAGTGAGGAATCCCAGGACCAGGGCAGAGGAACGCTACAATGAGGCCCATGGGCGGACTAGGAGGGTGATCGAATGCACCTTCGGCCTCCTGAAGGCCAGGTTCAGGTGCCTCCATATGACAGGTGGTTCCCTATTCTACTCACCAAGGAAGGTGTGCCAGATCATCCAGGCCTGCTGTATGCTTCACAATCTGGCTTTGCGACGACAGGTGCCTTTTCTGCAGGAGGATGGTCCAGATGACGGTGTTGTGGCAGCTGTGGAGCCTGTGGACAGTGATGAGGAGGAAGCAGAGGAAGAAGACATTGACAACAGGGACTCAGTTATCCAGCAATATTTCCAGTGACACACAGGTGAGAACACATTCCTGCCTACTACAAGTACTTTCACACTTCTACCTCTATTCTGTCTGTCGATTTCAACCAGTATATGGTAACTGAGTTGTACATTTCCATTACGGTTTCACAGGTGTGGTTACCAACGTGTGTCATCTGCTTACATTCCTCATGGACTTGAGATGTGTGACATAGGTATGTTGACATTACATTTGAGAACGGAGTTTGTCACTGTCATTGCTAATACACATTTTCAAAATCACAGACTGACTCCAGATTGTTTTGTGCTTCAAGGGTGTTTATTGAAGTGCTAAACATTGGAAGGGGGTTGTAAAATGGTGAGGGGTGATGGTGGAGGAATGTCCATGGCAGAGTCCAGTCTATTAGTCTCACAGGTGCACTGCCCATATGGGCATAGGAAGTGGAGCTGGGGCAGTTCCAATATGGACAGGGTTACAAAGTGGGACAGTAGGATGACAATCAGGGTGGTCTCATTTCTTGGCGGGGGTCTTGGCATCGTGCTCTGTCTTGTTCCTGGATCTCAGGGACCGTTTGCGGGGTGGTTCTCCGTCCGCAGGGGGTGGGGTGCTGGTGTGGTGGTCCTGTGGTGGGGCGTCCTGTCCACTAGCATCGGCGGAGGTGGTGGGCAGTTTTTCATCCATGCTAGTGTCAGGGGCCCCTTGTAGTGCCACAGTGTCCCTCCTGGTGTTAAGTATCTCCTTCAGCACCCCTACGATGGTGCCCAGGGCGGTGCTGATGATTCTGAGTTCCTCCCTGAACCCCAAATACTGTTCCTCCTGCAGCCGCTGGGTCTCCCGAAACTTGGCCAGGACCGTTGCCATCGTCTCCTGGGAGTGGTGGTATGCTCCCATGATGGAGGAGAGGGCCTCGTGGAGAGTGGGTTCCCTAGGCCTGTCCGCCCCCTGTCGCACAGCAGCCCTCCCAGTTCCCCAGTGTTCCTGGGCCTCCGTCCCCTGGACCGTGTGCCCACTGCCACTGCCCCCAGGTCCCTGTTGTTGTTGGGGTGGTGGGTTATCCTGGGCTCCCTGTAGTGGTGGACACACAGCTGATTGACGTGTCCTGGGTACGGAGGTATGGGCCCGCTCGGTGAGTGCTGTGCTGGTGTTACCAGAGGGTGGAAGGTCTGTGGTGGCCTGTGACTGGGTGTGGGGAACCGACTGTCCCGAGGCCCATGATGGTCCGGGCTGGTCATCTAGATCCAGTTGGACAGAGCTGCTGTCATCACTGTGGGCCTCTTCTGTGGGTGGGGTAGAGATATCTGGACCCTCCTGTCTGGTGACGTTGGGTAGTGGTCCTGCAGGAGTGGAAAAGCATGATTATTGCATCTGTGTGTGTCATGGTGTGCAATGGGTGGGTGACCGTGTACCCCAGTGCTAGCATTCCTGTGTGGGGGCTTGTGTGATGATGGTTGAGGGGGGTGTTATGGGTATTTGCAGTGGGCATGCTTTAGTGATGGGTGTCCATGCATTGTTGTGTCATGCAGGGCTTGGTGTTGGGATGGGTGGTTTGTGTTAGTAGTACATATGTGAGGAGTTGGAGTGATAGGGGAGGGGAGAAGGTGGGGGTATGTGATAGCATGCAGGTAGGGTGGGGGATATGATAGTTAAGATTTGACTTACCAGTGTCCATTCCACCACCGACTCCTGCGAGACCCTCAGGATGCATAATAGTCAAGACCTGCTCCTCCCATGTTGTTAGTTGTGGGGGAGGAGGTGGGGGTCCACCGCCAGTCCGCTGTACCGCGATGTTGTGTCTGGAGACCACGGAACGCACCTTCCCCCGTAGGTCGTTCCACCTCTTCCTGATGTCGTACCGATTTCTTGGGTGCTGTCCCACTGTGTTGACCCTGTCAACTATTTTTCGCCATAGCTCCATCTTCCTAGCTATGGAGGTGTGCTGCACCTGTGATCCAAATAGATGTGGCTCTACCCGTACGATTTCCTCCACCATGACCCTGAGCTCCTCCTCCGAGAACCTGGGGTGTCTTTGCCGTGCCATGGGGTGGTGTAGGTGATGTGTGGGGTGGTGTATGTGGTGATAAGTGTGGTGATATGTAGTGGTGTGTGGTATTTTGTGCGTGGAAGTAGTGTGGGTGATGGTGTTGAGTGCCTGTGGCTGCTAGTTTGTGGATGGTGGTGTCTCTCTCTGGCCTTCTTTCAGAATTTTTGGTCGTAGGGGGTTTGTGGGTGATGTCGGTGTGTGTTTTATATAGTATTGATTGTGTGGGAGTGGTGTGTGTATGTGTATCAAGTGTGTGTATTTCGAATTGTCCAATGTGGTGGTGTTTTGGAGATGTGTGTGTATTTTGAGTGCGGCGGTGTGTACCGCCAATGGAATACCACGGTTGAAAGACCGCCGCGTGGATTCGTGGGTCGTGATAGCATGGGCGTATTTCTGTTGGCGTGATGGTGAAGGTTTTGTTATCGCCAGTTTATCACTGACCTTTGGTGTGGCGGACTTGTGTGGGTGTCTGAATTTTGGCGGATTTTGGGATGTGTGTCATAATAGCTGTGGCAGATTTCCACGGCCACGGCAGTGTGTTGGCGGTCTTCTGCACGGCGGTAAGCGGCTTTTATCGCCAATGTTGTAATGACCCCCTATATGTTTTGTTCAGTTTAGCTGCCTATTGGCTTTGACATGGCATTAGCCATTACATTTTGTATTCAGCTCAGCTGCCTATTGGCTTTAACATGGCATTAGACATTACATTCTGTATTCAGTTCAGCTGCCTATTGGCTTTGACATGACATTAGACATTACATTTGATATTTAGGTTAGCTGCCTATTGGCTTTAACGTAGGGTTAAAAATTGTAGTTGAGACATTATAGATGTCTGTGTTTTTCCAAGCTGTGGTTTTCCACAAGATGGACCAAGCTGTTTTCTTCACACCAGACCTTAGCTGATAAGAGCACGTAGATTTTGTGTTTACCTCGCAATCCAGTCTGAGAGCAAATTTGCTCAGGAGAACTGGCCCATCTCCAAGGTTATTCGGCTCTCACACTGAGTTTGCTTTTAAGGATGACTCTGGGCTACAGTGAGTTAGATTTGAATCTGCTTGACTTCAGGCTGGAGCTAGACGTCAGTTGCCAGTCTCCCGTTTGGGTAGGGAATCTCTTTCGCGCAGTTGACTGGAGTCATCATCTTGCAGACTGCAGAAAGATGAAGCTGAGTTTAGGCCCTACCGCCTTGCCCATACGGTGATGAATGTGACTTTTATGCTTTGCTTTGCTTTGCAGTTATATTATAATATAATCACATCTATTTGCTGTGTACATTGCAACTGAGAAGTACTTGGATATATTTTGCTTTCATTACTGCGACTACTTTTAAACGTGTGCTTCCAATCTACTAATTTCATCTCTCAGGAACTTGTGGGTGGGGAATTAATAACAATAAATGTCTTCTTTAAACTCAGAAGTGCATTCCAGAGAGGTTCTGTAAGCTCCAATAGGAGATAAGTGGGAAAGCAGAACATTATGGCTTAGTCGTCAGTTTTGGGAGTCAAATTGGTAGATTTCTAAGTGCACAATTTAAAAGTGCAATTGTTTTTTGTTGTTTAGAGAATTACAGAAGCACGGCAGACCATGTTTGAAAATGCATGTGAAGTTAAACTGCCTGATGGTGCTGTGAGAAACATGTTTTCTTGCTGTGATAAAGCATATTTAGAAAAAGGGCCTTTTGAAAGCAATGATGTTCCTTTTGTTTTTGACAGAAGGATTTGGATACTTTTATCTGCTTACAGAAAAATGCAGGAGAGATGTAGGCAGTTAGAACATGAAAAGAAGAATTTACGTGAGCAAATTAGCCAGAACACATTAATACAAGATAATGCTGAAATCTATAAAACTGCTGTTTTAGAAGAATCTGTCTTTTCCCATTTCAGTAATGAGGTGGTTAAGACAGCTGTGAGCCAGTCTGAGCCTCCGTGTGTACCAGGCATAAAACAAAACACCCCTCAGTTTTTGGCAGTTGAAGTGCATTCCTTAACTGAAAACACAGAGAACAGAGCTCAGAATGTTATTTACGGACCGCTTCTGCAAAGAAAAATTAATTACATGGCAGATGCACAAGTAAAACGAAAGATTTTAGAGTTTCTTATTGTTTGCACTAAGCAAGAGACACCAAGTTTCATTTGCTTGTTTGATTTTTGGAAACAGTATAGCCCTCATCTGAGTGAAATCTTAACACTTTGGTATAAAGTCACTAGGACAAAATATAAGCAGCTGCGCGCTTGTGATTTGGCAAATGAAATAATTCAGACTTTAGGTTTCTGCGCAGTGCAAGAGGGAAACACTGATTTACATGTAAATCAGAAACAGGGGAAGAAAAGAGTGCCCCTGCAAGACAGGGCTAGAGTCACTGCAGCCCTACAAGAACAGGTGCCACAAGCTCCTTTTCAGGATGTGGAGAGGGTGCAGGGAGTACCACAGGTAAAAGAGTCACCAGTGAAATTGAGTGCACCATTTGAATTTGTGTCCCCTGAGGATAAAAAGCATGTTTGTTTGACTAATGATTCATTGACTGAAATGTTGTTTTCTAGCACAGGAGAAGGAACAGTGTTGTACAATGTGTGTCAGACTTTAAAGCAAGAGCTGCTTGAGATGTGTCATTTTTACACTGATTCGTGGTTCACTGCCAATGGTTTAGCCGTTTGGTTTTCCACATGGCTTGTACATAACTGGTTCAATTCCCTTGCAGATGTTAAAGAGAAAAATTCAGAGTCTGAAGTGTCCACCCAGAATTCTGACTTAGTGGGGATGGCTAAGTGGGTGCACCAGAAATGTGGACAGCTGGGAGAAAAAGCCACGTACAGGTGGGCAGAGATTAGAGAGATGCACATTCCCCTAGGTTTGATAAAAACTGTGCAGCACGCACAAGAGAAGTCTGTCCCACAAACAGTCACAGAGCATTTGGGGAGAGGAAAGTTACCAGGACAGATATGGCAAATTGATCAGGTTTTAGGGGGAGTGATTGCTGCAGATTACCAAGGAGAAATTAAAATTATGCTGAAAACTGGAAAGCAATTTGATTCCTTCATACAAATTGGAGACAGAATGGCCCAATTTGTCAAAAGTGCAGTGAATGGAGGTTTGATAAAGAAGGAGTCTGCCCCAGCCCTTCTGACAGTGCAAGAAAAGGGAAGCTGTGGTGCAGCAGATAAAAACCTCAGTGCTGAGGTGTGGGTTGAAGCCCCAAGTGACCCTCCAGAACCTGCAGAAGTTATAACAAAGGGCCCTAAAGACATCCTGCTGATTATAAAACAAGGAAAGGAAGAGGAAGGGCACATTTCAGATGACAAATGTTATTTGCAAGAAAAGTCATACTTTTTTCTTTTGCAGATCCTACCACGTTTCGCCAATGACCCTGAGTGTGCTGTGTGGTCTCCCTTCGGGTGTGTGCGTGTGGGGTCGGGGAAGGGACCGAACCCCCAACCTGAACCTGACTGAGTAAAGTACAACCACCATGGATCCATTTTGCGCAAATGGCGCCTTCAGTTCAAGTTCAACTTGTTTGATTACATTCTTCCACTGGAACTAAGCAACCTTAACAATTAACTGTCTGTGTTTTTTTCGTGTGGAGCTCTGACTTTCACTTACCTTCCAGCAAACCTTTCAGGTGGACTGTGCACCGTTACATGAGTAGAACTCATGCTACATCAAATTGCTGTTTTAGAGACACTTTTCTGTGTAGATGTATCTGATGTGAAAGGTTATGAGATCAATATGTTAATCCACTTCCATTGCTTTACAGTGATTGCTTTTATCACTCAGATCTGATTTGCTTATAATGTTTTTTGTGTTGATGTTTTTTTGTTTTTGTTTGAAATAAGAAGTATGTGAAACAAAAAATCATTGGTCATAGGGTGGAATGTGATGCTATTAATTGTGTTTGACCAATGACTTTGTGTTTCACCACTGCGCATATTAGTTGCTCAATGTCCACCAGTAGCACATTATGGGGGTCATTACGACCCTGGCGGCCGGCGGTAAGGTGGCGGTAACACCGCCAACAGGCTGGCGGTGTTCTGCCAGCAATTATGACCGTGGGGAATTGCCACGCCATACCGCTGGCCCCTCCAATATCCCGCCAGGATTCCGCCTGGCGGTCATAATCCCCAGGGCAGCGGTGCAAGCACCGCTGCCCTGGGGATTATGAGTCCCCGACCGCCAGCCTGTTCGGCGGTAAACAACGCCATTGAAAGTCTGGCGGTAAGGGGACTTGGGGTGCCCCTGGGGGCCCCTGCACTGCCCATGCACTTGGCATGGGCAGTGCAGGGGCCCCCAGGCATAGCCCCTTCACGCATTTCACTGCCCGAATTTCGTGCAGTGAAATGTGCGACGGGTGCTACTGCACCCGCTGCACATCAGCATTGCCCCCGGCTCTATTACGAGCCGGCAGCAATGTTGATGTGACATTTCCGCTGGGCCAGCGGACGGTAACACTGTTACCGTCTGCTGGCCCAGCGGAAATGTCATAATAGGGAGCCAGGAATACCGCCGGCAATGGCGGTATTCTGTCTCCCGCGGCCTCGGCGGTCTTTTTGCAAGACCGCCGAGGTCGTAATGACCCCCTATATGTTTTGTTCAGTTTAGCTGCCTATTGGCTTTAACATGGAGTTAGCCATTACATTCTGTATTCAGCTTAGCCACCTATTGGCTTTGACATGGCATTAGCCATTACATTTTGTATTTAGTTCAGCTGCCTATTGGCTTTGACATGGCATTAGCCATTACATTTTGTATTCAGCTCAGCTGCCTATTGGCTTTGACATGGCATTAGACATTACATTCTGTATTCAGTTCAGCTGCCTATTGGCTTTGACATGACATTAGACATTACATTTGATATTTAGGTTAGCTGCCTATTGGCTTTGACGTAGGGTTAGACATTGCAGTTGAGACATTACAGATGTCTGTGTTTTTCCAAGCTGTGTTTTTCCACAAGATGGACCAAGCTGTTTTCTTCACACCAGACCTTAGCTGATAGGAGCACGTAGATTTTGTGTTTACCTCGCAATCCAGTCTGAGAGCGAATTTGCTCAGGAGAACTGGCCCCTCTCCAAGGTTATTCGGCTCTCACACTGAGTTTGCTTTTAAGGATGACTCTGGGCTACAGTGAGTTAGATTTGAATCTGCTTGACTTCAGGCTGGAGCTAGACGTCAGTTGCCAGTCTCCCGTTTGGGTAGAGAATCTCTTACTCGCAGTTGACCGGAGTCATCAACTTGCAGACCCCAGAAAGATGAAGCTGAGTTTAGGCCCTACCGCCTTGCCCATACTGTGATGAATTTGACTTTTATGCTTTGCTTTGCTTTGCAGTTATATTATAATATAATCACATCTATTTGCTGTGTACATTGCAACTGAGAAGTACTTGGATATATTTTGCTTTCATTGCTGCAACTACTTTTAAACGTGTGCTTTCAATCTACTAATTTCGTCTCTCAGAAACTTGTGGTGGGGAATTAATAACAATAAATGTCTTCTTTAAACTCAGAAGTGCATTCCAGAGAGGTTCTGTAAGCTCCGATAGGAGATAAGTGGGAAAGCAGAACACCCTCCCAGCAGCCCCTCATCGAGTTGCCCGTGCTCGCTCACCCAGGAGCATGGGCATCTCCTTCACCCCAGGCACCTCAGGCCCTGCCTGTCAGAGTCACCAGATCCTCGGGGTCTGCGCACGTTCCCAACACGTCCACCACTGAACAGCTCCAGGACTCTGATAGATAAATCACAGAAGCTAAGAGAGTTCAAGAGGGGAAGAGGGGATTAGGAAGGGAAACAGCTGGGAAGGAGACCTGTAGTAAGAAAAAGGTTAGAACACACAATATGAAAATTATATCTCCTGAAATCAATACTAGACTATGATTCTAAGCATAGTCATTCTGAAAACATGAACAATCTAAGAATTAAGTTTAAAATGACTAAGTTTCAAGATGGCCGGATACCTGTAAGGGAATCAAGATGGATTAAATGAAAACTTTCTTATTCAAGTACTTTGCTTTACATGAGAATCAGAAAAACATTCTGACTAAATTTTAAACCAGTCATATTAATCCGTTTTTTGAGAATGCATACTAGGACCATACAATATTGCATCTAGAAACTCTGATCTTCTGTGTACTCTTAAAATGTTTCAACACAAATTGCGCATATTGTAGATTTATATATATATATATATATATATAGTAAACACCATAAAAGGATTGTGCACCATGAATAACACAATATGGATTCAGGAAAATAAATCACATAACTTGTCAACTCGAATATTACATGATAAATATCTTAGAATAGTGGCATACAATAAACAACATGAATTAAACTCGGGGAGAGAATCGTGCGTCTTGCCGATTCGAGTGTCACCATGTAAAATGCCAAGAAATGGTAGTACGCAATGAATATCAAAGTAAAATCATCATTAAACGAATCGCACGTCTTGCCGATTCGTAAACCACGATGTAAATGCCAAGAAATAACAGCTCACAATGAATAACAAGATCAAAATACAATTAAATGAATCACGCGTCTTTTGCTGATTCTTAAGTCCCCATGTAAATGTCAAGAAATGGTAGCGCGCAATGGACAACAAAGTTAAAACACCATAAAACGAACTGCGCGTCTTGCCGATCCTTAAGCCACGATGCAAATGTCAAGAAATGGTTTCGTGCAATGATTAACAAGATTAAATTATCATGAAACGAATCGCGCGTCTTGCCGATTCGCAAGTCACCCTGCAAATGTCACAAACACTCAAGTGCATATTTCACACGCGCAAAGTACTCTGTCAAATCATAAAAGAATTAGGCCCAAGAACATAAGAGTTCTCGATAACGGCGTCGGGAGGCCAGCCCAACCACCGTCTTACCGCACAAGGATTTCCAAATGAAGAATGAAAGTCAGATGTCTGGAAGATCAAATAGGCCACCGAGACAGGAGCTCAGGAAGTAGCTGCTGCTCTGCACCAGGACCTCTGAATAGTGAGCACTTGGAGCTGGGCTGGCTCCTTTTTATAGAGTCTTGGCCCAGCCCACAACCACACCCAGGCATGTTGCAGGGAAAGTCTCTAGAAGGCCCTGGAAAGGGACCACACCCTAACACACTCTGAAATCCTGCAGCAATACATTGCAAATGAACAGCATTTGTAAGCACATTAAAAATAAGTCTTCAGGATTGAACTCTGCAATGCAAAAGGTTAAACAACAACATATCAGCACAATGCATAAATTACGTTGTTTTGAGAGTGCTGGGTTTTTGCATTCTAGTCGCCAATAGAGCACGCACTGCCCTGGTGTTGACACTGCCCCAGTTAGTTCTGGTGCCCTGAGTGAGGAGGCTATTGACCTCCTGCGATCCATCTCTGTAGGGCAGTCAACCATTGTGAATGACATCCAGGGGCTGGTGGCCCAAATGTAACAGACAAATGCATTCCTGGAGGGCATTCACACTGGCTTGGCGGCCCAACAGAGTTCAATCCAGGACATGGCCTCCTCTCTGATGGCAGCCATTGTCCCTGTTTCCACCCTCCCCCCTCCAACTTCCTCTTCCCAATACCATTCCCCTCAACCCCAACCTATCCCAAGCACACAGGCAGACGAGCATGCACACAGGACAACACAGAAGAGTGGACATGGCAAACACAAGCACCACACATCATCCCATAGCCACTCACACAAACACCATCCAGATGCAGACATACCAACATCCATTGCCTCCACTGTGTCCCCCTCCTCCTGCTCCTCCTCCTTCACCTCCCACCCAGTTGCGTCTACACTCACACCTGCATGCACTACACCATCATCCACTACCAGCATCACCACTGCACCTAGCATAACACACACCTCACTTGCAGACACCACTACAACAGCCATGCACATGTCCCCTGTGTCCTCTCCCACTGTGTCTGTCCCCCCCTCCCTAAGGTACACAAATGCAAGCACTCAGACACCCAACAGCCATCCACTTCACAACAGCATCTAGCCCATGCACCCGCACTCAAACACAGCAGACAGACACCTCCCACAACCACTCCCTCTTCCTCCACTCCCAAACCTTCTCCCCCTTCCCGCCCCAGAGTCCCTAAGAAGCATTTCCTCTCCACCATTAACCTCTCCCCTACCCCTCCCCCGGTCCTTCACGTCTGGCAAGGGTGGCAAAAACCCAGGCAAGCACCTCAGCTACCCAGTCCACGGGCACAGTAGTGTCCACACCCACTTGTGGTGGTAAAGGATCAAGGGCACCTGGCAGCCTCAAGGAAGGGGTGCCATTCTCAAGTGTTGCCCGGCAGGGCAAGGAGCCTGCCCCAAGTGCTGCAAAGAAGGGTAAGGTGCCATCCCCAGCTGCTGACAGGAAGGGCAAGGAGCCTGCCCCAGCTGTGCCAGGAAGAGCAAGGTGCCATCCCCAGCTGCTGCCAGGAGGGGCAAGGAGCATGCCCCAAGCGCTGCCAGAAAGAGCAAGGTGCCATCCCCAGCTGCTGACGGGAAGGGCAAGGATCAATCCCCTGCTGCTGCCAGGAAGGGCAAGGGGCCTGCACCAGCAGGCAGGAAGGACAAGGGGTCTGGTGCTGGGACTCAGTCAGAGCCCTCGCCGTCCAAGGCTGCAGGGGATGGGCTATAGCTTCCTCCCACAACCGCCATCACCAGCAGCACCACCAACAGTGGGCAGCCATGCAAAGCTGCAGGGGATGGGCTGGAGCCTCACCTCACGAGCAGCAACACCACCACCACCAGTGGGAAGCCATCTGAGGCTGTAGGGGATGGGCTGGAGCTTCCCCCCACCAGTGGCTGCAGCAGCACCACTACCACTACTGAGCAGCCATCACCCCCAGCGGACGGTCTGTAGTCCTGCCTCCATGTACTGTTGTGCGGCCTGCCCCCTGCAAAGCCTGTGGGCATGACACCCAGCTGAGAGACTGTGACCTTGCACTCCCCAGGATCAGAAGTACAGGGCATGATGCCCCCTCCAGAACCAGTGGGTATGCCACCTGTTCACCCCATCTTCCCCAGGATCAGAAACACAGGGCACGATGCCCCCTCCAGAACCAGTGGGTATGCCACCCACTCACCCCATCCTCCCCAGGATCAGAAGCACAGGGCACAATGCTCCCTCCAAAGCCAGTGGGCAAGTCACCCACTTGAGAGACTGTGGCCTTGCACTCCCCAGGACCAAGCACAGGGCATGTTGCCCCCGCCAGAGCATGTAGGCAAGTCACCCACTTGAGAGACTGTGGCCTTGCACTCCCCAGGACCAAGCAGAGGGCATGTTGCCCCCTCCACAGCATGTGTGTGGGCAAGTCACCCACTTCAGAGACTGTGACCTTGCACTCCCCAGTACCAAACACAGGGCATGTTGCCCCCTCCAGAACCAGTGGATTTGTTCCATCTGCTGGCTGAGGCGCCCCGAATTCCCTGTCCCCCTGAGGTGCCTGCCTATTTTCCAACTGATGCCCCTGCAGTGTTCTCTCCATGTTGGTGCAGGAGACAGGTGGGGCCTTGGACTTTGTCATGTGGCCCTGTGGCCCACGCATATTGAGGACTGGGCAGTGTCCCTTGTAATGTACATATGTATATACTTTTGGATTGAATGTTCGTAGTTTTACTGTATTTACATTTTTACACTCACTTTCATCTATTCCTGTTGTCCTTGCATTATTCCTGGGGGGTACGGGGTAAATATGTTGTCTTACTGCATCTGATTGTGTGTATGGTGTTGGGGGTGGTGGTGTGTGTTGTGCGTGTGTGTGTCACTCTCTTTTTCCTCCCCCTCTCCCCTGTGTGCTAGGTGGTTGTACTCACTGTGGTCGCCTTCGCCATCGTTGGTGTTCGTGGTGGAGCAGGATGTAAAATATCACGGGAAATATTTGCAGCTCGGGCCCCATGGCATCGTGGTTCTTCCCTGTATCTCCAAAGGTGAGTCCTTTCCCTTCTGAGGTCTGTTTCCGCCAGGCTTTTGATGTTGTTGGTACTGCCCCGGAAAAGGTGGCGGTTTCAGGGGTCATTATATGGTGGGCGGAACATTGACTTCTGCCTGACTGTAGGTGGCTACCGCCGTGGTGGCTGTTGTTTCCGCCCTGGCGGTCAGTGTGATAAAGTGGCTGTCTATCTGAGTTCTCACCGCCATGGTCATAATTTGGCGGTAGTTACCACCAGCCTGTTGGCGGTATTACTGCCACTTTATCACAGACTGCCAGGGTTGTAATGAGGGCCAATGTCTCTAATTGACACGTTATAGATGCCAGTTGGTCAATCAGCTTATTAAGTGGACAAAGATATGTATTCCTGTCATGTCTTGCAGGTGGACCTTCATTCTACACCATTGGTAAGGTTTCACAGTTTGAAGACCCCTATGCAGCCAGTAAGTGTTAGCTTGTATGTAAAATGTGTAGATCATGGGTTGTATGTGAGGAAGCATGATGTGTGCAATGGCATGTAAAAAATGGCATGTGTGTCAATGAAGACATCACAATCTAGCTTTGGGTATTGACTGTATGTCTAATGTTATGGAAAACAACAAAATGATGCACAGGTGCCAATTTGTGCTTCAATTGATTTGCAAGTCTTTTGAATTGGTAAATATGTGCAGAAATACAGTGATGTCAGTCAGGATATGTGTGAGTGCTGGGTTTCAGAAATGTATGCAGGTTGGCAACATATTTGTCAACATATTTGTCACAGCACGTTACTGCACTGTGTGTCACAGGTAGCACAAAGTTACTCTGGACATGGTACAATTTAAGTCCATGTGTAGAGGTCTCCAAGAGGCTTATCAATGAGACACTTGCAGCACCGGTGCTTCACTACTCTTCAGAAATGAAGTGATACACTGGCCCCGCAAGGAGCTTTTTGAGAAGGCCAACAATTAGTTGAGTACACATTGAGATGTCAGCTCTTGTTCTGATATTGTGATATATGTCTATATGATCTACCTGTCATGATTGTGTATATATGATGTGCATGCTGAGTGTTCACCTACCACTTAGGAATGTTACGAGCTTGTGCACAGACAGTGTGCAACACTGAATAGCTGTTATCCCTGTACCATGAACAATATATCGTAGATGCTTGGGAGGCAGATTAGTATAGACTTTGAGCTTGACGTTGTTTTATGAAGTCTGGTGGACAACATGTGTCATCTGAAGATGCTGTTTCCTTTGTATGTTTTTACTTCCTCTGCCCAACGCAGTTTTCGATGACCTGCTCCTCTCATGTTTTAGTAGCCTCAATGACTCCAGCACAGAAGTGTGCCTTTCTGAAAATGGCGGGAGGTTCCGTTATATCTGTGAGGTTTAGAGGGGGTACTGCAGGATGGCCAGGCGATGCAGACAAGAGAAAACATCAGGGTCATGGCAGGCTTTTCCTCATGAAGGACCAGGCAAACAGCCTTCTACTGGCACACACACTACTGGAAACTCAAAACAGAAGGTCAGGGGTGGGTCTGCAGGTTCTGCCCCTCAACATCAACGGCCCCTACTACAACAGCATCCTAGCCACAGCCAGGACCAGCTTCCACTGCCTTCAAATTTGAGGACAAAATGTGCAAGGACATGGTTGAGGTAAAGTTGAGGTTGGCCAAATTGGAGGAGGCAAATGAGAGGAATTATAAACTATTAAAGTACATCAAAAAGAAGATGAAGAGCCATTGACTCTAGACCCTTTCCTCTTCCCAGTACTTCCATTCTCCTAGTTTTAATTGTAAATAGTTGTATTGGGTTTTAGATTGATAGGCATTGGAAAGCTAGCATAGAGTGGGTTAGTTTTCGTACATAGTTGATATAGTTGTGAGGATTGGGATTTAGATATATTTTTTGTTTTTGGGGTGTGTTGGGTGGGGGATTATGTACAGGGCTATACGTTAATAATTTTTTAAAGCAAATAAATATATTATTTTGTAGGCAATAGTTTTACTTAGTCTATGTTTAGCTTTAGTTCATGTTGTCCTTCTCATCTATTGTCTCTTAATGGGGTGGGGCAGCCAATGTTTAGTGTGTGGCTTTACATGTATAAGATAAGTTTAGATAAGGATAATTAGCTGTAGGGATAAGTCAAGATTAGTTAGTATAGGTTAGGTTGTGTTTAGTGTGTAGTTTTTTGATTTTTGAAAGGTAGTCATTTTTAGTATTAATAAATCATGTTAGTTTCCTACAATATGGTGTCCATGATGATTGACTGTCTGGTTGTCATGATATCTGCACTGGTCACGTTAGACAAATGCCTTTGGGTGTGCATTCAGTATTGATTAACATGTGTGACTATGTGTATCCCCATGACTGGCAGCGGAATGACATCAGCTACTCAATACACTATTCAACGCAGTTCCTGACACTGTGATTGTGAATGGATACAAATTCTAAGAGAAGTAATCAGACAGCATCTATTGTTTTTGGTGAGTAATGTCATATTCTCTGTTCAAATGTTTAGAACATTGCACTCCTCCTTATTTGGGGAATGGATACTGGCACACTAACAGCTGCCCCTCACAGTCTTGCATATGCCTATTTTGTTGTTTACATCAATATTGTACTGGTACAATCATCAGAGATATTTCCAGACACTTGTGTTCTGAAACAAACATGCCATATGTAAACTTGCATGGTACCTGTTCAATACATGCTTGGAAGACTCAGAAAATGCTTGGGAGTCCACAGTGCTATCAGTCACCTTAATCATGTTTGAGTTTATATGTGTATCAGTTCTGATTGTCATAGCTTCACACAATGCATACATTTGAAACAGTTGATGGATTACTGAAAACAACAGAACATATGTGAATATGGTAATTTATTTACATGTGCAAGTTTTCTTTCAGATGGTGTACAATGTTCAGTTCATTGACCCCATGAGAGATCCCAAGCCATTAAATGACCAGTCAGAGCCCAAGGGTGATGGACATGTCATTAGACATGTGTAGGAGAAGTGTGCATCAGTGATGTGCCCAAATTGACAACAGGTAGGAATTGAGACTATGACAGTCCATGCATGATATGTCAACAGTGGCAGAGTGAAGAGGGCATGTTGCTAGCTGTCACTACACTGGCATGATCGTAAGCATAGAACTAGAGAGATACTGTCCATGTGGCACAGACTGTAGCTACTGGGTGGTTTTTCTGGTGGATGTTGTTCCTTCCACACCTTCCTCCTCTGATGTGGTGTGTGGTGCTTCCTGTGCCATGGGTGGTGCTGTTGTTGAAGTTGAGGAGGACACAAACACATCAGGATATAGAGATGTGGAATCAAAGGTCCCGGGAGCTGCTATTTGTGGGAAAGGAAAAGGCATCACTGCAGCAAGGAGGAACTGCTGGTTTCACAACACAGCAACTACGTCACAGTGGTACTCAGCCATATTTTCAAGGAGGGAGGCGAGCTTCCGCTGCATAGGCTCCAGGACATTTTGGATAGCCTCCAGCCTGTTGTAAATCATGCTGCTGGTACTTTGAGAGGGCAATTGTTCCAGCCTCTGCCTCAGGACAGCAGCTTTGTTGGCTAGGGACTGGTGGAGTCCACCTAGCGGAGAGTGGGTGCCTCTGATGGCAGAAGAGCTGTCCTTATTCAGACTAAGGCACCTCTTCACTCCCCATAGGATGCCTGCCATGGTCTTCATCCCCAACTGTACCTGCTGTGCCAGCTCCCGCTGGACTCCTAATGCTGTCTTCTGAAAGGTAATGTCTGGGTCCTCAGAGTCCAGGGCTGTGGCTGTACTGGTCGGTGCTGTGTGTTGGGTGGTTCATGTGGAGACCCTGCAACATTGTATGTCCTGCTTGTGACTGGAGATAGTGTCTGGAAGGAACCCATGACATCCTGGAGAGTGTCAGCATTGGTGGTGGGCAGCTGGTCATCCAGATCATCTAGAGAAATCCAGGACAGGCAGCTCCACAAGAGATAAGGCTTCATCCTCTGCAATTGGATAGTGAAATGTCAATCTTGGACTGTAGTGGCTGTTGACATGAGTCAACATTTACTTGAAACTGGTGGCTTAGTGACATGATACAGACCCACCCATCAAGGCACACATTTATGGCCCCTAGTAGCACGCTGTGCCACCTGATCATCATTTCTATGGAGTAACCATAGGCACAGTCTGCCAGTCCACATTTCCCAGTGTGTTCCACCCATCTTGAATGACTAATCGTGGTCTTCTGCATGTGTACCCCTTTTATTGATTTGACTGTATTACATATTCATGCCATGTGCGTTGTTAGGGATTTATGCAAACACCACAAATGGAGATGTACAAAATAATTTTTATTTGGTTTTATAGATATTTGAGTATGTAACTGTTTCCTCTGCCACCCTACGTGTATTGTTAGAGTGATGGGAGGGTGCGAGCTGTCAACATGCATCCTCCTAGCCACCTCGAATCATGTGTCCAGCATCTTGCACCACCCACTGTGAGATTCAACCACCTAGTGTGTATGTGTGCAAACAGGAATTTCTCCCTTCCTGCAGTACAACACTCATCCGTGCATCACAGGTTTGCTTGTTGCCTAGCTGCAAGGATGCCTGCATTTCTGGACTAAGACCCTTATTATGACATTGGTGATAAATCCCACTTACCACCATGGTGACGGCCGCTAACATACCGCCACAGTGGTGAATATCCGTTTGCCATATTATGACATACACACACCAATCCGACAGAATACTGCCACATATACAAATCCGCCAGCCCAAAGGTCAGTGCTAAAGTGGCGGTACCAAAACCCATACCGTTACGCCAACAAAATACCGCCCACTACATCATGACCCACGAATCATCACAGTGGACATTCAACAGCGGTAAACCATTAGCGGTACACACCGGCGCGGTCAGAATGGTCACCCAAATACTAAACTGCACAACATTGGCCAATACCAAAAACACACACATCACACTCATACACACACCACACACACCCACAGTACTATAAAACACACAACCGCATCAGCCACAACCCGTTACGAATATAAATTATTGCCACCAGACTGACACCAAGACCACTGTGACAACTAGACACACACACCAGATACACCCATACATCCGTCACGCACCCCACTACATACACCCAACCACAGTACCCAACACCCACACATTTACACACACCACATAACACCCATGTCCCCACAGAGGCACCCCCGTTTCACAGATGAGGAGTTGAGGTTCATGGTGGAGGAAATAGTCAGGATAGAGCCACAGCTGTTTGGAGCACAGGTACAGCAAATGTCCATTGCAAGGAAGATGGAGCTATGGCGGAGAATCGTGGACAGGTTGAACACCGTGGGACAGCATCTAAGAAAAAGGGACGACATCAGGAAGAGGTGGAACGACCTACAGGGGAAGGTACGTTCCATAGCAGCAAGGTACCAGCTTGCCATAAAGAGGAATGGTGTTGGATCCCCACCTCCTCCCACACAGTTCACAGCATGAGAGGAGCAAGTCATGGCAATACTGCATCCTGAGGAACTCACTGGAGTTGCCAGAGGACTGGGCACTAGTGAGTCAACATTTATTACTATTACTATATATCAACCCCCATACCTGCATGCCATCTCACACCCTCACCCTCACTCCCATCATTCCACACCATCCCACACACTGCACCTACACATATGACTAACCCCAATGCCCAGCCCTGCATGCAATACCAATGCATGGACAGCCCTCCGAGCCCTGCATTGACACCCATCACTAAAGCATGCACAGCATAGGGGAACTAACAATCCCACAATACATCAACATACACAAACCAAGGTGGCAGGGCAACAGCAACAATAGAGGGGAAGCTAGGGATGTACAATATGTCACAGGCATGAAGCATAATACATCACTTACATCCCCGCAGGTGCCCCAGCCAATGTCAGCGGAGAGGAGGTGCAACGACAAACCAGTCCCCAAACAGAAGATGTCCCCAGTGATGACAGTAACTCTGGACTTCAGGATCTGGATCAAAAACCTGGCCCATCAGGGAGCAATTGGTCACCCCAACCCACTCACAGTCCACCACAGAGCCTCCCCCATCAGTATCCAACACCACAGCACCCACCCAGCGTCCCCATACCTCTGTCCCCAGGACACGTCAATAAGCAGTGTGCCCACCTGTACAGGAATCCCAGGCCACACCTCACACCCAAGACAATCAGGGACCTGAGGTCAGTGGCAGTGGGCACACCGTTCAGCTGACAGAGGCACAGGGCAACAGGGACACTGGGAGGACCGCCGTGCACCAGGGGGAGGACTGGCCCAGGGAACTTACTCTCCAGGAGGCACTCACCAAGATCCTGGGGGCCTACCAACAATCCGAGGACACAAAGGGCCAGATCCTTTACAACATGCAGGAGGAACACCATCTGGAGATAATTGAGGACATGCAGACTCTCAACACCACCAGGATCTCCATAGCATGGGTGCTGACAGACATGGGCAACATCATCAGGGAATCGACGGCACACCGGTGGGCCCCTACCACTAGCCAGTCTGTTGACAAGCCCACCACCTCTGCTGGAGCTAGTGGCCAGGAGGCCCTGCCACAGGACCCAAAGGCCACGAGCACCCCACCCCCTGCAGAAGGTGAACCACCCCGCAAACGTTCCCTGCGACCCAGACATGAGCCAGAGACTCTTGCCAAGACCAAGACCACCGTCAGGAAATTAGACTCTCCTGATTGTCCCCCTATGTCCCACCCTGTCACCTTGTCCACTTTGAACTGCCTTTGCTCCCCTTCCTATGGCCCCTTGGACACTGCACCTGTGCTACAAACAGACTGGACCAATATCCTGGACTTTCCTCTACAATCACTCCATTCCATTGCACTTTAACCTCAATTTATTAGCACTACAATAAACACCCTTGAACACAATGTGACTGATAGTATTTTATGTGTTGAAAATGTGCATTTAGGGAAACAGTCACATCTGGTGCAAATGATATTGACACTGTGATAGCATGAAATTAATGACCTGTAACTATCTGTAATAATCACATCAGAGCTCTGTTGTCATATAACCAACATCTATAAAATGTCAAGCCATAGGTGACATTTAGTATAGATGCAAAGGAAGCGAATGCCTTCATGCCACAGTCACACAGATTAAATCAATATTCAGACAATGATCAGATTCACTGTCTTACCTGTGTGTCATTGGAAGTATTGACGTATAACTGATGGTCTGTTGTCCACATCCTCAAACTCTGCCTCCTCATCCTCAGTGTCCTCAGGGCCCACTGCTGCCACAGGGGCATCTCCAGTCTCCTCCTCCTGCAGAAAAGGCACATGTTGTCTGAGGGCCAGGTTGTGCAACATGCGTCATGCCACTACTATCTGGCAGACCTTTTTGGGTGAGTAGCACAGGGATCCACCTGGCAGATGGAGGCCCCTGAACCTGGCCTTCAGGAGGCAGAAGGTCCTTTCAATTATTCTTCTGGTTCGCCCATGTGCATCATTATAACAGTTCTCAGCCCCTGTCCTGGTATTCCTCACAGGGGTCAGGAGCCACAATAGATTTGGGTAGCCAGAGTCACCTGCAAGTATTGAGGGACAAACATTAGCCTAACACAATGCCGTGAGGATAACACCTGAAGGCATACACTGACATACAGTGGGTGGTTACTCTGGCTCACCTATTAGCCACACCCTGTGCTTCTGTAGTTGTGCCATCACATTTGGGATGCAGCTATTCCTTAGGACAAAGGTGTCATGCACCGACCCAGGATACTTGGCAGTGATGTGGGAGATGTACTGGTCTGCCAGTTAGACCATTTGCACATTCATTGAGTAGAAACTCTTCCGATTCCTGAACACCTCTCCATTCTGGTGGGGGGAGGGTGAACGCAATATGTGTACAGTCAATCACCCCAATAATATTGGGCATGTGCCCCATTGCATAGAATTCTGGCCAAATCTTTCACCTGGGGGAAAACAATGCAGCTGCACATGTGCTTCACCAGGGCAGACAAAACGCTTGCCAGTTCGATTGAGAACATTGGCTGTGACGTTCCGGCTGCCAAGCCCACTGTCACTTGTAAAGAACCAGTTGCCAGGAAATGGAGCACTGATAGTACTTGCACAAGAGGGGGGATCCCAGTGGGATGACGAATGGCTGATCTCAGGTCAGGCTCCAATTGGGCACACAGCTCTGTGATTGTGGCCCTGTCCACTCTATAGGTGAGTATAATGTGCCTGTCCTCCAGCATAGCCAAGTCCACAAGGGGTCTGTACACAGGGGTTTGTCTCCTCCTCCTAGTCATCCGCAGCGGTAGGTTTCTAAGGGAAACAAGAGTGAGTAGGCTGTCACAATTTGAACAATGGAACCAACACCTCAGTGTACATACAGCATCATTGTGATGGGACAGTGGGAATGGCAATGTCTGTGAAATTTTAGGCAATGACGCAATTATGGTTTATCCAATCGTTGTCCACCACCAAGAAATGGCGACTGCCGGTCCTGTATCTTGGCACAGGTGGAAGTGAGGTAACTCTGCTGATGTTGGGTGTCGTGGCAGAAGGCCATCTTTCACCGCTGTGCAATTCCTCATTGGCTAATGTAGGGCTCTATGGAGTACAGTGGTCAATGGGGATCAGCGCCGGCGGTGACGGTGTACACCGCCGCGGATGTCACTGCCATTTTCTATCCAAATCCTCACTTGTTTCCTGACTTTTCACAGGACGACACCATCACTGCATGTGCTGCTGTGACCTGTCTCTGGAACCTACCATAGCCCGTGTGACTGGGGAAAAGGCCCCTGCCTTCACTTCGGAGGAGTTGGAGCCACTGGTGGATGGGGTCCTACCCCAGTATGGACCTCTGTATGAGCCTCCAGACCAACAGGTGTGTACACCCTGGGCACAATGCATGTGGAAAGGATGCATGGAGATGTGTGTGCAGGCATCGTGTCATCGGGGGGAAATGTCTGGTGGTAGTGTACTGTAGTGAATCCTAGTTTGTTTTAACGGGATAACAGGAGTTAGCTTAGCCGTAGGCTTGTAAACTTGTGCCCCGTCACCCAGTGACTTTTAACCTACTTAGCTTGCTCTGTCTTAGTCCATTTAATTATTTATTTCCTTTAAGATGGCAGCCTTGTTTATAGTTAGGCCACTTGTTATGGGTTTTATTATCAGTGTCACTGCGCCAAGGCGTCAAGATCAAGCACAAAAGACAAACATACAGTAGGTATTCACACTTAGGGATTTTCCCTCTCTATACTTTCGAGGGATTGTTGATATTAATTGCCGTCCCAAGCATGCCTGTTATCTATTGTTATGAATAACACTTATGTCAGGGGACCTTGTAGATCTGTATAAATACAACACACTTTAGACAGGTGATCAGAGGGATTCCGACCAGAGGGCATCGCCACCATCGCTGATACCGATGCTGCAGTCATCTTGACGCTGAGCCAATCTTCGTGTCCCTGCGGAGTCTGAGATAGAGACCTCATTCCAAGGTAACGAGGGTTGGGGGCTCCTCTCATGGACACAGCTTTGGCAGATTAGGTTTAAAGAACCCAGCTCTCCTTTTAAGTAGGAGGTTAGAATTATTCTCCTTAGGGTATTAGGGCTTATTCCATCTTATACATATACATATATTTCTTTCATATATTGCACAATGGTGGGGGTCTTTATAACAATGACTCTCTTCTTCACAATACTGTTGCTTGGTATATTCATTATCCTACTCATTGCAGTTCATGCAACTTATCACAAATTGCAGTTATGTGGAATAAAAACTATTATAACTTCACTGCATCTGTGTTATTGCCTTTGTTTGTATGAGACATAATAAATCTGTGAGAAAAGGGTAATTTCCGTTTAACCACGACAACCCTGAGAGATCTTACTTTGAGTCCATGCGTAAGCGACTGCTACAAATCAACTTTTACTATTGTGTTTCTGGTGAGGTACTGCTAGTAAGCCAGTAAGGTTTGGACAACAGTTACAACTAGTTGTAGGAAGAACCTTAGTCACCTACAAACGAAAGTACTGTCATCCTGAGACCAGCAGTCTTGCTCAGAGCAAGAGTCCAAACTACGACAGTACATGGTGGGTGCCGTACGATGTGTGTGCCAATGGTGATTGAAACGGGATTGGTGGGCCATATGTGTGAGAGGCAGGATTGTATGTGTAACGCTGTCCTCCTGTCTGCATTCCCTTTGCAGGTCAGCGCCTATCAAAAGAAGGAATTGTAGCGTCCCATGGCCAAGGACATGTGGACCCTGGGGATCTACAGCAGGTGGAGCATTCACTGCAGGAAACGGTGGAAGGACCTGAGACGCTGGGCACGGAAGACAGCGGAGGCCCAGCTGGGGATGGCCTCCCAGCGAGGAAGGGGTGCCCATCAGAACCTGACCCCCCGATAGCCCGCATACTGGCAGTGGCCTACCCACAGCTGGATGGGCGCTTGAGGGCATCACAGCAGCCACAAGGGGTGGGTACAGTGGGCGTTACTATAATAATTGGTAGGTGGCATGGGATCCGGGTGCTGCGTGTGAATTAGTGGGTGCCCCTTAATGCCAGGCCAGACATTGCAGTGTGATCCAGCTCAAGGGTATTGGGTGTATGGCAAATGCAGGTAACCTAGCTTGCTTGCATTCCATGTCAGCAGGGCTTTGTGGGTCCCAGGAGGTGTGCAGTTGACAGTGTTTTGCCCTCATCTTCCTGTGGCATCTAGCCAAATCAATGGCAGTGCAATGCATAGAGCTCAATTCTGATCCCTGTGTGTGACGTGCTGTGTATGCCAATTGTGGTGTTGGTGCAGCAATTGACCTAGTGTTTCCTTTCTCTCTCTCTCTCCCCTTTCTCCTTCTGTCATCCTGTCCATGTGTGCATTGGCATCATCTGGCAGAGAAGCAGGGGCACTGGCGACAGAGGGAGCTGCATCTCACAGGACCCAGGAGTCCACCTACAATGAGGGAACCAGTGGGATGGAGGGCGAGGGGAACACCATGGCGGAGACAGGATGTGACAACACTGACTCAGATACCTCCTCCGATGGAAGCTCCCTGGTGGTGGTGGACACCTCTGTGACCACCCCAGCTGCAGGTATGGCCGCCACCCCCATACCAGCACTTCCTTCCCAGTAGCCCCTCAGGGAGTTGCCCGTGCCCACTCACCTAGGAGGGTGGGCATCTCCTTCGACCCAGGCACTTCAGGCCCTGCCCCAGTGAGCCCTGCTGCCCTGAGTGAGGAGGCTATTGACCTCCTGAGATCCATCGCTGTAGGGAGGTCAACCATTGTGAATGCCATCCTGATGCTGGCATCCCAGATGCAGCAATGCAGTGCATTCCTAGAGAGCATCCACGGTGGATTGGCGGCCCACCAGAGATCGATTCAGGCTCTGGTCTCCTCTCTGATGGCAGCCATTGTCCCTGTTCCTAAAGTCCCCCCTACAACTACCACTTCCCAGTCAAAATTTCCTCAACCCCAACCCATTCCATGCACACATTCAGATGAGCATGCACACAGAACAACACACAGAAGTGGCACAGTCAGACACAGGCACCACACTTCAGCCCACAAGCACTCACGCAAACACAAGACAGTTGCACACACAACCACATCCACTGCCTCTACTGTCTCCCCCTCCTCCTCCTCCACCTCCCTCACAGTTTCATCCACACTCACCCCTGCATGCGCTGCATCAACATCCAACACCAGCATCACCACACCAAGCAGCACACACACCTCTCTTGCAGACATCTCCACAACATCTATCCATGCTTCCCCTGTGTCCTCTCCCACCCTGTCTGTCCCCCTCCTAAAGGACAGAAACGCAGGCACTCAGACACCCAACAGTCATCCACCTCACATCAGCACACTCCCCATGCACCTGTACCTAAGTCCAGCAGACGTACTCCTCCAACAACCACTCTCTCAACCTCCACTCCCATCCCTCCTTCCTCTTCCTGCCCCACTGTCTCTAAGAAGCTTTTCCTTGCACAACTTGACCTCTTCCCTCCCCCTTCACCCACCTGTCCTGCCCGTAAGAGCAGGATCCCAACGACCCATCCCAGCACCTCAGCCAAACAGTCCACAGGAACAGTGGAGGCACTTCCTAGTCATGGAGGCAAGACAGTGAAGGATCCCACTCTACCAGCCAGGAAGGGGAAGGATCCCACTCCACCAGCCAGGAAGGGGAAGGATCCCACTCCAACAGCCAGGAAAGGGAAGGATCCCACTCCAACAGCCAGGAAGGAACCCTCACCTCCTGCCAGGACAGGGAAGAAGCCCTTACCTCCTGCCATGAAAGTGAAGAAGCCCTCACCTCCAGCTGAGACACAGCAGCCCTCGCCTCCAACAGAGGCTGACCAGGAGACACCTTCCACAGCTGAGACACAGCAGCCCTTGCCTCCAACGGAGGTTGCCCAGGAAGCACCTTCCACAGCTGAGACACAGCAGCCCTCACCTCCAGCAGAGGCTGGCAGGGTACCAACACCACCACCACCAGTGGTCATGGAGCCCTCATCTCCAGCTGAGACGGTGCAGCCCTCACCTCCAGCAGCGGACATGTAGGCCACTCTCCAGGGACTGCTGTACAAGGATCCCCCTCCACAAGCAGTTGGTAGGTCCCCCACCTCGGAGACTGTGACCTGGCACTCCCCAGCATTGGGAAATGGGCATCAAGCCCCCACCAGAAGCAGTGGGCAAGTCCCCCACCTCTGGGAATGTGACCTTGCATTCCCCATCATTGGGAAATGGGCATTGAGACCCCTCCAGAAGCAGTGGGCAAGTCCCCCACCTCTGGGAATGTGACCTTGCACTCCCCAGCATTCGGAAATGGGCATGGAACCCCCTCCAGAAGTAGTGGGTAAGTCCCACACCTCAGAGACTGTGACCTTGCACTCTCCAGCACTGGGAAATGGGCCTGGAGCCCCCTCCAGAAGCAGTGGGCAAGTCCCCCACCTCAGAGACTGTGACCTTGCACTCCCCAAAATTGGGAAATGGGCATGGAGCCCCCTCCAGAACCAGTGGGCAAGTTCCCGACTTCGGCTGAGGTGCCCCCTTCCCCCTGAGGTGCCTGTCCACTTCAATAATGATGCCTCTGCAAAGTTCTGTGAGGATGTCGTCAGGAAACAAGTTGGGCCTTGGACTGTGCCCTGTGGCCATGTGAGCCCTTAGTACTTTGGACTGGGCATTGGCCCTTTGGGGACAATTATACATATCTGGTTCATGTGGTGGCTTTTGCCTTGCTAGTACATTTTCAGTACTTCCGAACTCTAGTCCTTGTATCACTATGCACTGTGTTGTATGCCATTGGTTTACATCTGCAGCTGGTTGTGTTTATTGTGTGTATGTCTGTCTGGCGTGTGTTGTGCGTGTGTGTGTCACTCTCCTTTTCCTCCTTCCCTCCCTTGTGTACTAGGCGGCTGTACTCGCCGTCGTCGTCTTCTTTTGTGTTGGCGTTCCTGGTGGAGCATGGCGTAGAAGAGCATCGGGAAGCCCTGCAGTTCTGGTTCCATGGCGGCGTTGTTCTTCTCTGTGTCTCTGATGGTGAGTCTTTGGTCTTCTGTGCTGTGTTTCTGCCAGGCTTTTGATGGCGTTATTCCGTCCAGGGAATCGTGGAGGATTGCAGTGTCATGATATGGTGGGCGGTACCTTGTCTTCAGCCTGGCTGTTGATGGCTACTGCCGTGGTGAGTGGTGTTAACGCCCTGGAGGATGGTGTGGTACATTGGGTGTCTATGGGAGTTTTCACAGCCATGGTCTTAATTTGGCGGTAATTACTGCAAGCCTGTTGGCAGTATTTCTGCCACTTTATCACTCACCGCCAATGTCATAATGACCACCTAAGCGTTGTTTTGCTGGAAGTTAGACCTTCCTGTTTGCACACATACACACAAGGAGGTTCATCATTACGATGTGTGGTGCAGGATGCTGAACACATGATTCGAAGTGGCTAGGAGAATGCATGTGGAAATCCCACCCACTTCCATCACTCTGACAATGCACGCGTGGTGGCATGAGGGCCTAACACATTTTGTGGCTTGTTGATGTGTGGATGTATCATGTTGGGACACCACCTAAAGGGTGGCATTGTAGTCATGGTACTAAGGACTGACATTGTTGTAGTCCTATTGTGGACTACTTTCAATGTGTGTAGCAATCATCACCAATTATTGTATGTGGCAGACAGCATTCCTTCTAGTTATATTTGAAGGATGTGTACCTTCTTGAACATGTGCATTTGAACCGGCAAGAGGGACACACACCCCTACACCATATATGTTGTGGGGCAAAGCTGGCATTGTCCATCATTTCTTTTGCCATTGCCAAGGTTAATAGAGGGATGCATTGACTATCTGTGACAACTACACATCCCTGCACATTTGAAATGATGCTGCACAGCCCAGCAAGCTGAGCTGTTGCACTGTCTTTCTTCATAAATGGGTAAATATGTGCCACAATGCCCAGACATAGACATCATAGTGCTCTACCAATGCAGTTTTTCTCTCACACTCCAGAGGTGGGCAGTAGTAGCTCTTAATTATTGTAAGGAAATGCCTCCTTGGCATGGTTACCCCCTGATTTTTTGCCTTTGCTGATGCTATGTTTTGAATTGAAAGTGTGCTGAGGCCTGCTAACCAGGCCCCAGCACCAGTGTTCTTTCCCTAACCTGTACTTTTGATTCCACAATTGGCACACCCTGGCATCCAGGTAAGTCCCTTGTAACTGGTACCCCTGGTACCAAGGGCCCTGATGCCAGGGAAGGTCTCTAAGGGGTGCAGCATATCTTATGCCACCCTGGGGACCCCTCACTCAGCACAGACACACTGCTTGCCAGCTTGTGTGTGCTGATGAGAACAAAACGAGTAAGTCGACATGGCACTCCCCTCAGGGTGCCATGCCAACCTCACACTGCCTATGCAGTATAGATAAGTCACCCCTCTAGTAGGCCTTACAGCCCTAAGGCAGGGTGCACTATACCATAGGTGAGGGCACCAGTGCATGAGTACTGTGCCCCTACAGTGTCTAAGCCAAACCTTAGACATTGTAAGCGCAGGGTAGCCATAAGAGTATATGGTCTGGGAGTCTGTCAAACACGGACTCCACAGCACCATAATGGCTACACTGAAAACTGTGAAGTTTGGTATCAAACTTCTCAGCACAATAAATGCACACTGATGCCAGTGTACATTTTATTGTGAAATACACCCCAGAGGGCACCTTAGAGGTGCCCCTTGAAACCTTAACCGACTATCTGTGTAGGCTGACTGGTTCCAGCAGCCTGCCACAACCGAGACATGTTGCTGGCCCCATAGGGAGAGTGCCTTTGTCACTCTGAGGCCAGTAACAAAGCCTGCACTGGGTGGAGCTGCTAACACCTCCCCCAGGCAGGAGCTGTAACACCTGGCGGTGAGCCTCAAAGGCTTACCCCCTTTGTTCCAGCACCACAGGGCACTCCAGCTAGTGGAGTTGCCCGCCCCCTCCGGTCACGGCCCCACTTTTGGCGGCAAGGCCGGAGGAGATAATGAGAATAACAAGGAGGAGTCACTGACCAGTCAGGACAGCCCCTAAGGTGTCCTGAGCTGAAGTGACTCTAACTTTTAGAAATCCTCCATCTTGCAGATGGAGGATTCCCCAATAGGATTAGGGATGTGACCCCCTCCCCTTGGGAGGAGGCACAAAGAGGGTGTACCCACCCTCAGGGCTAGTAGCCATTGGCTACTAACCCCCCAGACCTAAACACGCCCTTAAATTTAGTATTTAAGGGCTCCCCTGAACCTAAGAATTTAGATTCCTGCAACTTACAAGAAGAAGAGGACTGCTGAGCTGAAAGACCCCTGCAGAGGAAGAAAAGAAGACACCAACTGCTTTGGCCCCAGCCCTACCGGCCTGTCTCCTGCCTTCCAAAGAAACCTGCTCCAGCGACGCTTTCCCAAGGACCAGCGACCTCTGAATTCTCAGAGGACTGCCCTGCTTCAAGAAAGACTAGAAACTCCCGAGGACAGCGGCACTGCTCCAAAAGAACTGCAACTTTGTTACAGAGGAGCAGATTTAAAGACCCCTGCAAATCCCCGCAAGACGCGTGAGACTTGCAACACTGCACCCGGCGACCCCGACTCGACTGGTGGAGAACCAACACCTCAGGGAGGACCCTCCGGCGACTCCGAGACCGTGAGTAACCAAAGTTGTCCCCTCTGAGCCCCCACAGCGACGCCTGCAGAGGGAATCCCGAGGCTCCCCCTGACCGCGACTGCCTGAACCTAAAGTCCCGACGGCTGAAAAAGACCCTGCACCCGCAGCCCCCAGCACCTGAAGGAACGGAACTTCTGTGCAGGAGTGACCCCCAGGAGGCCCTCTCCCTTGCCCAGGTGGTGGCTACCCCGAGGAGCCCCCCCCTTGCCTGCCTGCACCGCTGAAGAGACCCCTTGGTCTCCCATTGAAACCTACAGAGAACCCGACGCTTGTTTACACACTGCACCCGGCCGCCCCCGCGCTGCTGAGGGTGTACTTTTTGTGCTGACTTGTGTCCCCCCCGGTGCCCTACAAAACCCCCCTGGTCTGCCCTCCGAAGACGCAGGTACTTACCTGCTGGCAGACTGGAACCGGGGCACCCCCTTCTCTCCATTGAAGCCTATGTGTTTTGGGCACCTCTTTGACCTCTGCACCTGACTGGCCCTGAGCTGCTGGTGTGGTAACTTTGGGGTTGCTCTGAACCCCCAATGGTGGGCTACCTTGGACCCAAACCTGAGACTTGTAAGTGATTTACTTACCTGCTAAAACTAACAATAACTTACCTCCCCCAGGAACTGTGAAAATTGCACTGTGTCCACTTTTAAAACAGCTATTTGTGTTTTATGTGAAAAGTATATATGCTACTGTAATTATTCAAAGTTCCTAAAGTACTTACCTGCAATACCTTTCAAATGAGATATTACATGTAGAATTTGAACCTGTGGTTCTTAAAATAAACTAAGAAAATATATTTTTCTATAACAAAACCTATTGGCTGGATTTGTCTCTGAGTGTGTGTTCCTCATTTATTGCCTGTGTGTATGTACAACAAATGCTTAACACTACTCCTTTGATAAGCCTACTGCTCGACCACACTACCACAAAATAGAGCATTAGTATTATCTCTTTTTGCCACTATCTTACCTCTAAGGGGAACCCTTGGACTCTGTGCATACTATTCCTTACTTTGAAATAGTGCATACAGAGCCAACTTCCTACAATTACCATGCCAACGTTAGGCACTTTGCATACCTTATCCTCTCCTATTTCTCATGTGCACCTCTCACATCTGACACTGTCTGTAGTTGGCATTCCTTGTGTATATTTGGGATCTTCCCAGGCAACATGTGTGACCCACTCAGTTTCTGATGCCTTTAAAAATATGCACATCTGGATTTGGGTCAGTGTAGTTCAAGAACTCAAGGGTGGTGTGGGAGTGACAAGTGGGTGTCTGACAAGTTTGAATTTCCAAAGATTTTTGTTGTTCATTGTGTGTTACATTGTGCATCATCACACATAGGGCAAACGTTCTATGTATTTAGTGCATTGATCCCAACCCACAATTTTCCTTCCAGCCCCCTTACCCCAGCCAACAACACCATGGAAGCACCTTATTTACATTACTGTTCACCATGGTGGACATTTCCACAGTAGCCTCATGAGTTTCGGCACTATAGAGGTGCGTTACTGCATTGGCACTATAAATGATGGCACTAGTGTAGCAAAGCATATGGAGGTTCATTGCTTACAATGCTTGTGTTACTTTCACATCTGCCTTTGGCAGGCCTCACAAATAAGGTTGACAGATAGCAGATAATGGATTGTCTGTCCCATTTGTTCTCCCCTTCCTGCGTAAGAAATATTTCCTTGCATACATCATATCTGGCACAGGCATGCTGTGGTGCAAGGATGTTCAAAGTGGATCTATGCATGCATTGTGTGAGTTTGTTAGTGTGACACAAGGGGAATGGGCGGCTTGAGTCCACATTGGTATCAATCGATATGATGCTAATGTTGCAGTAAGGGCTTGTAAATATGGGCCCCTAGTGAGAGAGTGAGACCACTTGTGGTTGATGTTATGCATGACGGTGTCCCTTTGTGCATGAAACCAACCATTCTCACTACAGAGGCAACCTTGCTACATAGTGACATGGAAGCTACTTGTACAGCAGCGCAGATGATAATCACAGACATGCCCCATATGTTGTGTCTTATCACTTTTGTGCTCATTCCCAGTGGTGCATGGAGGCGTCTCACAGTTTTTGTTGCCCCACTCTGTGCAACAAGAGAAGTACATGTTGCCCAATAAGTGCTACACATGGGCAGGTGGTTCAGTTGCAACCATGAAGGGATTGTTGTGAGGGTTGAGTAATGGTCTGTGCGCATAGGGGGGAAGGTGTGCGCGCATTAGAAGTGTTTGGCCATTATTGTGTCCCCAAGGACCTTTTTGCATGCAATCAGTGTGTCCTATGTGGCTCCCTTTTAAGCCATTTGTTAGTTTCAAGATTGCCCCCCACTGCAACTTACCCTGCATTTGTGGTAGGTCTTGGTAGTTTGCACTGTCATGTCCTAAGACTCCAGTGACCAGCTCCTCTGGGATGACCACTGCCACTATCTCCTACGGTCATCTAGGTCCTCCTTGGGTGCGGGACTTTCACCTCCAGTCTGCAGTGCTGCCATTTGGTTCCTGACCAATTTCTCTTTAGTTCTGCACTTGCAATCGTGCCAGCGCTTCTTCCAATTGGTGACAGTACTCTTCACCTCTGCCACCTGTTGACTTTGTTGATAATTGACTGCCATATGGCCTCCTTCCTACCTATTAGCAATTTAGACGTGACAAAGAGCTGGTGTTGGTGCTCTGTCACCTCTCTGACCAAGATGGTATTCTCCTCACTGAAGCAACACTTCCTCTTCCTTTTCCCCTTCTCCTGTGATGTTGTTTGTCTATCCTGTCTTGTACTGTGCTGATTGGGGTCTCTCTGGGATCTCTCCTGTCCCCCATTCTCCATCTTGGGTCCTTGTGCTGGTTTTGCTTCTTGCAGGCTTTTTTTTTTACACTTTTGAGGCAAAAATGACACTTGCAACATCAGTGTTGAAACTGTGCTGCTAATCATGCTAACGCCACTTTTGCGGCATTACCGTCATTTGTCTTTATGAGGTGTCACAATGGTTAGCATCATTTTTTTACGTTAACCTTTCCTTAGTGCCATGGTGCACCATTTTTATAAATACGGCACACGGATGGCGCTAAAGAATGTTGTTAAGCCACGTTAAACATTTTGGCGCACATCTGAGCTAGCGCAGTTGTGTGTCATTTAAAAATAAAATTGGGCCTTAGTTCCCCAAAACTTCCAGCATAGAATCATACATTTTGTACCTACATGTTTACACAAACAACAACGTAATCATTCTGTTTGCTTGCTTACCATAAAAAAGCCGACATACTGTTAAAACTGACAGTTTTCTATTGGTTAGGAGCCTGTGAACCATCTACTATTATAGTAAATATGTGAAGCTTTTGTCTGAAGCCCTATAAAAATGAATGATTTCTCCATGTTGGGAGGAGTCCCATTCCTCATTCTTGAAATGTGAGGCTATGCTGTATTCATATTAGAACTTCACTGAGTTCTTTACTGTGCTCTTGATGATACTGAGTTCCTTACTGTGCTCTTGATGATTTGTATGCTTACCGACTAATCTATTTGATGGTCAGCTTTTGCATTTGTGTATCTTACTTAGTTGAATAAATCTTAAAACTCAGGGCCTCATTGTCGCAGAAATGATGCAGCATGGCACTGCAAGTCAGTCTGCTGCACCGCACTGTGTCAATTTGAAAGTGCAGGGATGTGTCGTATTTACAGAAATACAATGCATCCCTCAGCACTGGTGCACAAGATGCTTTCTAGCGCCAATGCAGGTACCCTTGCGTCATGTTGCAAGGGTGCCTACATTGCAGGGATTATATTTACAAGGCCATGAAAAGCCATGCTAGATGGCTTTGCATGGCCTCGAAATTATCGGCCAGCACACTGCGCCACCAGAGCGTAAAAAAATAAATGATGCTCCGGTGGCTCAGTGTGCCGCTAGAGCCTTGCAAATGAGACCCTGAGATTCTTGTCTGTTGTCCTTTACCGGAAATTCTTATTGCATGCCTTCTGAACTTTCAATACTTAGCATACTATGGGGCATATTTACAAGCCCCTTGCACCCTTAAGGCCACCGTAGCATCTTCAACACTAACCAGTCCCCCACCCTGCGCCATATTTACAAAGTGCACAATGCTCCACTTTGTAAACCATTGCGCCACATTATACTTGCGCCAGATATAATTTATGCAAGGGGCATTCCTCCAAAGGGAGGCCCAAAAATATGGCGCAGTACAATTTACAAGATTTCAGTGTGCCATTCTAGAGTCATTTTTCAACCCCTGCTCAAGGCAGAGGTTAAAGGGACACTAGGCTGTTTTCCAGTGGCCACCCCAAGCTTTGCAGGACTGTTAGTCTGTTAGGGACTACACCACTCCTGATCTGGTGCCAGTGTTCAAAAAGAAATTTACTGTATGGGTTTGTGTTTTGACAGGTGCACAAGGAGAGTTTTGCTTTGTGCATTCCCATCAGAGGAACACGAGGCAGTACATCGAATCAGGATCAAGGTGCACAGGGAAAGCTGTGTGCAGGACAGCAGTGGATATGCAGATGAAAGAATTTGAAGAAAACAAATAATTTCCAACTATTTCACGCATTCCATGAGTGCTGCACTGTACAGCATACTTGAAAGGTGTACATCCAGTACCAAACCTATGTTGCACAAGATGCACATACCCTTGCACCAAGATGCAAAAGACTGTGCATCGCGATAGGCAGCATGTGTGTGTGCCAGTAAAGGGAAGAGAGTAGAAGCAGGAAATATATAGTAAACATATCTCTATGCTGCTTTCTCCCCTTTGTGCAATGCAACACAGAAACTTTTAGTTGCTGAGCTGTGTTGCACTAAGAACTAGTAAATCTGCCAGTGTCTCTTGCATTGAAATTGTGTTAAGTGTATTGCTACATGTTTGTTAATAGCCAAAAGCTTGGCCTTTGTCGGTAGTAACTATACTTGTATTACACATACACCCAGACTTCCCTGACGATGCATAATGTTCTCCACTTTTTTCACGTAAGTCAAAATCCAAGGGCCAGACTCAGAATTACAATCTTGTGTGTTTGCTATTTTTCTGAACAATTTCAAAGTATCGCTGCTATCAGTGTTACATTACTGAAATCAATGGGATTGTGAAAAATGAAAATGTCACTCGAAGAAAAAATATAGCAAATGAGCCATGTCCATTTAGCTGGAGAGTGGTATGAATTTGGCATGTAGCTGGTGGCACAATTTGGAGCATACTATTGCAAATTACTAAAACATGGTGTGGTATGCACTGTCATTTACAGACAGCACATTTTCAATTGAAATGACCACAAAAGGTGCGCTGACATACAGTTTTACAGATAAAAACATATAGCGCACATAGTGGAAATCAGTTTCCTGAAAATGTTTACCATTTGCATAACACCAAATAAAGAGGTTTGATTTGTTTTGATCCTATGAAATTTTTGTTTCCATCACACTTCAAAATTACAAAAAAAATTGTTTCATTTTTGCTTTTTTAACTGCTGCTATATTTTGAAATATTTTGAAGGCTGTTTTAGAGATATTTCAGTGTTCTGTTTTAGACAAAAACTTTATTCTGTAGTTTATCCTTTCACACTCCCTGTACCCCAACAACACTATTCTTAGACCTGATAGACTTAAGGTGGCCTTACTCCAACTTTTTGCTTGCCTCCCTCCATTTTTCTGATCTTGTCTTTACTGGTTTTAGGACTCTGCATACTTTATCACTGCTGACCAGTGCTAAAGTGCTTGTGCTCTCTCCCCTAAATCTGGTAATTTTGGCGCCTATCCAAAAGGCATATTTAATTTACTTACAAGTCCCTAGTAAAATGCACTACATGTGCCTAGGGCCTGTAAATTAAATCATACTAGTGGACCTGCAGCACTGATTGTGCCAACCAGATAAGTAGCCCCTGAACCATGTCACAGGTCTACCATTTCAAGGCCTAGGTGCGCAATTTACTGTCACCTTCACTTGGCATTTAAAACCCCTTGCCAAGCCTTAAACTACCCTTTTATTAAATATAAGTCACCCCTAAAGCAGGCCCTATGTGACCTACAGGGCAGGGTGTAGTGTGTTTAAAAAGCGGGTCCGATAGTTTTACATGTCCTGGTAGAGAAAAACTCAAAAAGTCGTTTTTCACTATTGTGAGGGCTGCCCCTCTCATAGGCCAGCATTGAGAATTCCCTAAAATACTTTAAAGCTGTAATTCCTGGTCAGAAAGGAATAGCCATATCATGTTTCATATCTTTGGAATGGTAACGATAAATCATCTTTACCTGTAAATTCGGATTTAACATTACTATTTTAAAAATGCCACTTTTAGAAAGTAGGCATTTCTCTGCTCTTACTGCTCTGTGTTCCTTACATCCTATCTCCAATACATGTCTGGACCAGGTGACAGCTACACTTTGTGTATTCCCTCCAGACAGCTACAAACACAGGGAGGTTTGGTGTGGTTGAACACCCATCCACAAACATCTGAATCCTGATGGCCCTTCCTGTGCTGGTATAAAGGGGGGTCACACTTACATTTCAAAGGGTAGTGGCCTAACCCCACACAAATAACTAATTACCCCCCACAGATAGCCTGTCAAACAGGACTGGGCTGAAAGGGAACTGGTGCACTTCAAAGGAACTCTCTGAAGTCTCCCCCACTTCAGAGTATGATTCTTGGGTCTCTGACCCCCTCAAGTCAGACACTTCTGGACCTGGAAGTGAGGCTGTGTCAGAAGGACTGTTGGCCTGCCCAAAGGACACAACTGGACTGTATTCTGAAAGGACTGCTTTTCTGCTTTTTGTCCTGCTGCCTGCTGCTCTCTGACCCTGCTGGAAGGACTCTGCCTTTCCCCACAGTAATCTCCAAGGGGTTGCTGGCTTGCCCCCTGCTCCCCTGCAGGCTAAGGGATATCAAATACTGCCTACAACTCTTCTGTAGCTGGTGGACCCTGCTTTCTGTGAGTCTCACCCTGGCCTAAGGTACCCCCTCCAACTCTGGGCCTTAGAAGTAGGTTCTGCAGCTGATATGTGCAAAACCTGATGCATTGCCTGCAGTGCTAGAGAATAATCAGTGCATTTCTCTCTGATGACAACACATTGGCTGTCCGGTGCCAGCGGATTCACTGCTTGCACTGCTCACCACCAATGCTCTTCGTGGCCCGAAGATGACGCATCACATTCACTTCAACTGAGCCCAACAATGAGACAGTGACCCAAGTACATGGAAAATATTGAAAATACTGATGCATTATGCCCTAAGCATCGAAGCTTTGCTCCATCAAAGGTACAGTTTCACTGAGGTTCTGTTTCAGCTGGGTTCTGTAGCCAGCTCTACCTTCGATCGTGGTCGGCCTGAACTTTGGATTTGCACCGTCCCTAACGACCTCAAGTAACCATTTTACCACTAGTGACTTCTAAGCACTATTTTGGATTTAATCTTTAAAAATTCATATCTCGACTTCTACTGTTTGGATGTTTGTTTTTGTGGTCTTGTTTTACTCAAATAAATAGTCTATTCTTCTAACCTGGTGTGGAGTCTTTTGTGGTGTTTTTACAGTCTTACTGTATGAGTTATTGCAAAAGTACTTTACACATTGCCTTCCAAGTTGAGCCTGCCTGCTCAGTTCCATGCTACCCGAGGGTAAGCAAAGAATAATTTAGGTTGTGTTGTGACTTACCCTGGCTAGGATTGTGGTCCGTACTTGGACAGGGTGCATACCTCTGCCAACTAGAGACCCAATTTGTAACAAATGTCAGATAGCTGACTTCACAAAGTCCTCTGAATACAAAGTTAGAGGGAGCATAGGCACCAATATTCATGTTACAGAAAGCAGCATTTTGTCAGATGATATAGCCTGACATTTGAACTCTGTCTTTGAATGCACACCAAATGTGACACCATATAGAGGCATCTTGATTGCTCATTCACCTTCTGAAATCCACCATATTCCAGCACCCCCCCAGCACCCCTACTTCCAGTATCTATAACAATTGCAGAGATTCTGCAGTCAGGAGGAGAACTCCACACATAAAAAGATAGGCCTGCTGTATAATTTTATATTGAAATCATACTTGACCTGCAACTCACAAAGGGTCTAATTCACAAAGGTAAACTTACACTTTTCTGTAGGTTTATTCTCTTTCAGTATTCACAAATTATGATTTAACAGTAACTGTACAAATAAAGAGACTCCACACATAAAAAGAGAAGATGGGCATATAGTTTTATGTGCACAGATCTCCTCCCCGACTGCGAAGACTCCACAGTTGTAAAGTTACTATTAAACCATAGTGTGTGGCTACGGAAAAAAAGTACACATTTACATTTACTATTTCTCATGAACAAGAAATTAAATTTTTTAGAAATGGGGTCTTTGGTTGGCTGTCAGGTTACTCCCTGTCCAAGCAAGGACCTTCACTCTAGTCAGGGTAAAGGAGAATCACCCTCAGTTAACCCAGCTCATCCCTTGGTAGCTTGGCACAAGCAGGCAGGCTTAACTTCAGAGTCTAGGTGTAAAGTAGTTGTACCAACACACACAGTAACTCAGTGAAAACACCACAAAAGGACACAACACAGGTTTAGAAAAATAGAAAATATTTATCTAAACAAAACAAGACCAAAACGACAAAAATCCAACATACAGAAGTCAAGTTATTAATTTTAAAAACAAAAAGAGTCTTAAATCTTTATGTAAACAGGTAAAAGACTGTTAGCATTAAAACGTATCTGGTAGTGTCAAAATAACATGCACGGGCGAGTGTGTGTCAAAAAAGGAAATCGGTGTGTCGATTTCTCACCCACAAGCTAGATCGTGCGTTGTTTCTCCTTCTCCGGTTGGCTCGGTGTATGTCGTTTTCCCTCCCCGCAGGGGAGCGATGCGTAGATCCGGGCAGCACTCGGGTCCGGGCAGGCGTTGCAACGTTTTTTCGTCCCCAGCAAGGTTTGCATCAGAAATCCTGCCACACGGTCTCAGCAAAACCGTGCAATGTGGGTTGCAACATTATCAGCCTCCGTCAGCGGGTGTTGCGTGTCGTTCTTCCAGCTATGTGCGTCAATTTTCCAGCCGCGATGGTGCTGGAGCATCAATTTCTGCCCCGAAGTCAGTGGCGTGTCATTTTTTAACCGTGTCTTGGAAGGTGCATCGATGTTTTCCCCACAAGGCGGTCTGTGCGTGGATTTTCAGTCTTGATCTACCAGCTTCACCTTCCAAGGCCCCAGGAACAGGAGTCTCAGCAGAGAGTTCAGGTGCTGGCAGAAGTCTTTGATGGCCCTGAGACTTCAACAACAGGAGGCAAGCTCAGGACAAGCCCTTGGCGATTTCTTCACAAGCAGAAAGGCACACAAAGTCCGGTCTTTGTCCTTTTGCACAGGCAGAAGCAGCAATTGCAGGATAGCTCCTCAAAGCACAGTCTCAGGCAGGGCAGCACTTCTCCTCAGCTATTCAGCTCTTCTCCAGGCAGAGGTTCCTCTTGATGTCCAGAAGTGATCTAAAGTCTGTGATTTTGGGTGCTCTTCTTTTACTCATTTTGGCCTTTGAAGTAGGCTTACTTCAAAGGAAAGTCTCTCTTGTTTCTGAAATCCTGCCTTGCCCGGGCCAGGCCCCAGACACACACCAGGAGGTTAGAGACTGCATTGTGTGAGGGCAGGCACAGCCCTTTCAGGTGTCAGTGACCACGCCTCTCCTCCCTCCTAGCACAGATGACTCATCGGGATATGCAGGCTACACCCCAGCTCCCTTCATGTCACTGTCTAGAGATAGGTGCAAACAGCCCAACTGTCAAACTGACCCAGACAGGAATCCATAAACAGGGAGAGTCACAGAATGGTTTAAGCAAGAAAATGTCCACTTTCTAAAAGTGGCATTTTCAAACATACAATCTTAAAATCAACTTTACTAAAACATGTATTTTTAAATTGTGAGCTCAGAGAACCCAGGGCCAGATGTACCAAAAAAGCAATTTGCGACTTGCAAATTGCGAGTCCCTGCGACTCACAATTTGCAAGTCGCAAATTGCTATGCAGTACGGTGTCTCAGACACCGACTGCAACTCGCAATGGGGTCGCAATGACCCACCTCATGAATATTCATGAGGTGGGTCGCAAATTGCGGCCCCATTGCGAGTATAGGCACTCGCTAACATGGAGGCCTGCTGACGTCAGAAGACCTCCATGTTAGCGACCTGCTTTTAAATAAAGCAGTTTTTTTTTTTTGAAGTGTAGCTGCACTTTTAAAAAAAATGAAACCTTTCGTTTCGGTTTTTTTCAGGGCAGGGAGTGGTCCCTTGGACCACTCCCTGCCCTGAAAAAATATTTTGGGCTCCAGCCACAAACTGGAAGGGGTCCCATGGGGACCCCTTCCAATTTAGGCGATTGGGTTACCATCCACTTGAAGTGGATGGTAACTGCGATGCCATTTGCGACCGCTTATGCGGTCGCAAATGGTATTGCATCCCAATGCGACTCGCAAATAGGAAGGGAACACCCCTTCCTATTTGCGAGTCTGAAATGCATTTTGCGAGTCGGTAACGACTCGCAAAATGCATTTCTGCATTGGGATACGCGTTTTGCGACTCGCAAACAGCAAATTTTGCCGTTTGCGAGTCGCAAAACGTTTGCTACATCTGGCCCCCAATCTCCACATGTCTATCTGCTTCCAAAGGGAATCTACGCTTTAATCATATTTAAAGGTAGCCCCCATGTTAACCTATCAGAGGCATAGGCCTTGCAACAGTGAAAACAAAGGCCCATATTTATACTTTTTGACGCAAAACTGCACAGATGCAGTTTTGCGTCACAAATATTGCCGCCGGCTAACGCCATTCTTTTTGCCGTGCGGGCGTCAAATTTATACTTTGACGCACGGTGGCGCAAACCACAGGTGTGAGTCATTTTTTTTTTTTTACTCAAACCACTGCATCACATCGTAAAGGAAAACTACGTTAATGCAGCAAAAATGACTGTGAGCCGGTTTATAACGCCGCAAATCGGATACGCGCCGTCTTTTGACGCAATTGCGTCAAAAAGCACCGCAAACACTGCAAAATTTGCATAGGAGAGCCAAAATGGATCCCAGATGCTTGCACAGACCGCAGGAAGATGACAACAGACCAGGAACCAGCCAGGAGGACCCACACAAGACCCAGGACAGGGAGGAGAAGAAAATAAAGTGTCGCTTCAGTGCAGAGGAGCAGGAAATACTGGTGAAAGAGGTGACGGAACACCAGCACCAACTGTTTGTCACCTCAAAGTTGCCAATCAGTAGGAGAGAGGCAATATGGCAATGGGTAAAGGGGCACGGCACGGGGGCATGGCCCGTTCTGAGGAAACCTGGGGCACACTACTACACAACACCAACGACCTTTGCATGGGGGTATGCTGCCATGCCAAGGATGTTGCCAAGGTAAAGCCAGCCCAGGAGGGCAGGGTACAACGTAAAACTGGCAGCCCGTCACACGTCAGCCAGTATTCTCCCTACATTAACTAGGGCCCAATTAACAACCTCTGGCCATACCTGCAAGTGGAATGTAACATTGACAACAGTTGCCACTACCACCTCTGCTGTGTGTGCCGGTCAAGTAGCTAATGGCAGTAATGTCCCCATGGATCAAACACACCCAAATTAGAGGGTTCAGGATGACAACGTTATCAATACCCTGAAATCAAGTCAAATGTTCCAATCCTGTCAAATGTGATTGTCCAAAGTTGCTACAAACATCAGCCATTGTCATTAACATTACGAGGTACACAGCACTAATGTCATACCCATGCTGCATATGTCAGGGTCCACCCTGTGCCTGGGTCACAATAGCTCCAATGACACCATGCAACATCCCAAATGTCATACTGCTCAGCCAACAGCATTGAGGGGGAGGACACATGTAACTGGTTACAGAAATACACCTGCACAGTCAGAGGCGGAAATAGAACACTGCTACGACTATCAGTGCAATCCAATGTACCACACATTCCCCAACATCAGCAGTACATTTTACCAATGCTGACATCCATATTGTGGCATAACAAAGCCAGACATAGTATATGCTACATCTCAACTACATATAGGTGGATGTGAAAGATCAGAGACTGGGGCAGGTCCAGATTGTTAAGTGTGGTGCTTGTGCCATCAGAGCACCCACAGCCAGTGAAAGGCCTCACTATGAGAATGGAAGTAGACGGAGGGTTGAGTAGGACAAGAAGGTGGCAATTCACAATTTGGCCTGAACCAACACCTAGAGGATGTGATGCTGACAAGTCCACAAACTGACCACAACACATGTGAGATGCAGGTGGGGCATAGGCCTGGGAGAATGCTAATATGAAAGACAGGAACCAAGATCACAATGTTAAAATAATCAGAAGGCAGGCATGTCACCTTACAAAGCCCACAACACAGACACACTAATTGTACCGTATCTCATTGCAGAGGACGATGGCTCTCCTGCGGATATGCCTGTCCTGGACTTCCCTGATGACATGGATGACGAGCTGACAAACATCAACCAGCAGACCCTCCAAGATGTCTTTGGAACCCTCCAGAGCCCACATTCAGTCACAAGTAGGAGGACAGATACAGCAGCCATCACAGAGGACCCACCCACCACCACAATTGTAGGACCTGCCAGCTCCTACACAGCTGAGGACTCTGACGACCCTGCTTTGAGTGAACTGTAGTTGGAGTACAGCGGAGCTGGCCAAGGAGGTGCGGGTGGGGATGCAAACTATGGCAGCCAGCCTAGAGCGGGTGCATTCATGCATGATGTCAACTGAAGAACAGGCAGCAGCTATGCAAGAGCAAACAACAATCTTGCAGTAAGTTGAAAAAAGGTTGAAGGAAATCAGCACACCTGTAATAGAGTTGACCCAACACCTACAACAATAATCCTGTCAACGCATGCACAAATGTAATATTGAACCCCTCAGGGCCGACCTGGCTGCCTACCACCGTGATGTGGCTGCTATTCTTAAGAACCAGCAGCTCCTCATTGTTGCAGTACTGCCCTTAAGACCCCCACAGTTAGCAGCTACCGGGATGTCGGACTCCACGTCTTCAAACATTGAGGTGTGTGTTGCCCCTTCACAACCACCACCACAAAGGGCAGAGGAGACTACACACACATCATAAGATGAAGACATGGTGGAGCAGATCACCTTCACCCGTAAGAGTACCCGGTAGCACTAGTCCCTGCCACATGGCCACCTATTACCAAGGTCCTGTGCTTTGTAACATGCCAGTCTTGCAACAACTGTACTCAAGCACTGTTCTTCAACCCACTGTTTATCTTGCAAGCCTGCCCTGTGATTGTCTCTCACTATTTGATTGGCAAATCACAGCAATTTGCACTTGTGTAGCATCACAATGGAAGATGTCACACTAATGGACTCACAATCATGGACAATGTACATATAGCACTACAGCACTTTTAAATAAATAGCACTTACACAATAAATTTGTCTCTGTGTAATGTGACACATCAACCGTGATGGCCATCAGTGATGTTAACCTCAGCTCAAGGATCATTGATTGTCTATAAACCTGACCTGAACGATTCTTGTCTGATAACTATGCACAGTGGCCTGGATTGTACCATCATCTGCCCTCCCTGAGGGTTATTTCTGAGCAAAATATAAACTATCCCCCAAAATGCTGTGTTGTACAGAATAACGCCTCCTCAAGGGATGTCTAAGCCAGAAAATATTGTCTTCGATTGTTACTGAAAGTCAAAACTTACGTATGTGACATTTTCACCAATTTTGACCTAACACACACCAAACAGCATGAAGGGATGTGTATGAGTTTCCATACAAATAAGTAACCGTGCTGAACATTGTAACAAATTATATGTGTGAGTTATGTATACCATACTACATGAGAGCATACTACCACTCAACTTATAAGGATTTGCTTGGACATCAGGCTGCAAGCAGACTTTACACAGTGTCCCCAATACCAAATCTGGTTGCAAAGTATGCGACATTGAAAACATACAGCACAAAATAACCACACTTTGGGATCCATAGTACCCGTGAGTGGTGGGTGCAATGGATGGCCGAATCTTAGCTAAGTAACTTTGGTGTAGCTGCCAATGTAACAACTCAGTTGGGATATGGTTGCAGCATGGGACACAAAAGCTAATACAAAAGAGACACTGGTCACTCATGGCAAGGCCCTGATCTACAAGCATGTGACACATACTGTAAAGGGTTACCTAGATATTTATTAAACAGTAAAAACAGAAGCTAAAATCATGGGAAACACCTAAACTATTCTACTCTAAATACACATTACCCACAACTGTCCCTAACTAACCTAAGCTAAACTTACTTATCACATTTAACGAAACGATCTAAACATCAATCCCCGCCCCCCCTTATAAAACGGGACACATGGAGGACAACAGATATTAATCTAAACACATACTATCTAATACTAAACAAATATATATTTTTGTGTATTTATTTTTTTATTTATTTTTTATTTATTTTTTAAAACACCAAAACCCCAACATTGACACCCACACACATAATAAAAAACAGTTGAAAAAAGTATGAAACACCCACCCCCCACCTGCTACTACTAACTAAACTAAAAGCCTATACTAACCTAACACTAAGCCCCCTAAACCCACTAAGTTAAAGAACCAGGAAAGAGGAGGGAGGGGAGGGAATCAGGTCTGAGCAGAAGCCTACAATTTGGCCCTCCTCAGGGTCTTTTTAATGGCACGCACCCTCTGGTTAACTTGTGCCACCTCCAGCTGCAGTCTGGTCATTTTCCGTAGGACACGGTCCAAGTTCCTTTGCATCTGGGCAAAAGCTGCAGGGTCTATGGCTGCAGCAGGGGTGGTCTGGGTGCCAGTCGATGAAGTATGGGCCCTTGTCGGTGCCATGTCCGTAGGCTGAGGTGCAGGTGGTGCTGTGACTGGTCCTGGAGCTGTTGCTGTAGATGGTCCAGCAAAGGTCCCAGCTTCTGTTGGTTTCACCTGGGTGGTAGTGGTGGTGCTGGTGGTGGTGGCTGTGGTGGACACGGAAGGGCCCCCTTGTGCAAATGCCCTCCACACTCTGGAGGCTCTTTCATAGTGATATCATCTTGCCATGTTGCGGTACCCAGACTCCACATCCAGAATGTGGCGGTAACGCATTGCCCTGCGTTGAAACTCTCGAAGCTGGATGGGAGTCATATTGGCAGCTGTTAAGACAAATAGAAAACCAAAAATTGGGTACTGCATTGTGGGAAATGGCTCAAGAAGTAAATCAGACAAATACATCTAATGTACCTGTAACAGCCCATATCATCATACAGATCACTGATAGTCCCTGAGTAAGTACATGGCAAGCCAGCCTACAAATGTCCTATCATCAAATAACACATCCAAACCCTACAAGATGGGTAACAACTGGAATGACTTTAGCATCATAGTTCTGCCAGTTGTCAGGTAAAAATCATGCTGCATATCCTCCACCACTGACAGACCAACAAATTTCTATGTTCTGGATGGCAATCTAGGGCCACAAGATCTGCGAGTTGTAAATGGACTTGCCAGTATAGAATGCATGTGCTAATCATGAGTGGGTATCCTAGGTTTGGACAAGTGATTTACTGATTTACATGTCTGTGTACCGAACTTGGATCATCAGTCCTAGGTACACTATTCACAGCCCTACGCCTGTGTCTGGGGGGGGTGGACAAGCAACTAATAATTTCTAACAACAAGGACACCCAGGAAGCTTTGGAAAGCTGTACATGGGTTTGGCCAGCACACCACAGGTAAGGAGGAACTCCAAATAGGATACACCCAAACCTTGGACAATCCCATCAACACTTATCTTTGGAAATGCAGACCATTGTCTACTTCATTTCCTATCAGTAAGCCATGACTTACAACAAACAGATAGATGCAAGCACACCTCTGGCCATGAGCTGCATGCACACCTAGGCCATTGTACTCAAGTGCCTCATACTCGTAGCACAACATGTGGAGCTACATGCTGCTAAGAAGTCAAACATACAGTCCAACATGTTCTTTAGTGAATAGGGAAGCTGAAGTCTGTGGGTAAGACTTTGGCATCCCTATTCTGGGAGAATCAGGGTCTGACTGTCTAACTAATTAACTAATACGGTCCACTGCTACATTTTCTGATTTCATGTTTTATCCACATAACTCATCCCTATTCACATTGCCGTGCCTATAGGACTGACCTAGAATCCCAAAATATGACAGTACGATAAGGATTGGCCAACTCAAAGATGGTGATAAAATGATACTCCACTTAAGGAACAAAACAGATGATTGACCAGTGCATCACACTTTGCTGTGTGTCCAACACACAGGAGTCAATCACACATCATCAGCAAACACAACACAGAACAGAAATATCAACACTTACTGGAGATGTCTGGGTCCGCAAATCGAGCCACCTCTCCAATAGTGTAGGGTGCAGGTCCACCTGTAAGGCATGGAAGGGAGAAATGTGCTCAATGACTGTGCACTGTACAACACTTCAAAATACAAATACTATATGTAATATTAACTCAGAAAGTAAAGCCTCTCAGACATGATGATACTGCATCCTACATACCACTGCACACATGTACAGACCAGGGGACTACAGTGAGTGATACACACATATCCACACACATGCAGTTGCCCTAACTATCATGTGATTGCAAACATGCTCCTTCATTAGTGAGCAGACAAAATCATGGAGTGTATTCCTCTCGTCATGTGTATCCATGAGACATCCAAAGCCACTTTCCGTGAGGATTGCAATACCAGTCACCCAGACATTGTGACTAAGACCAATTTTAGACACACAGGTACAATGTACAGAGGGCCAGGGACAGTTGTTAGCCCTCAATTTGTATCATTTTCTTCATTTGATGTGCCACAGCTATGGTGAGTTGCACCAACCATAGAGATATGAACCCGTGTACATACCTTTTGCCAGCCATCCCTAATTGAAATGTGGCACTACAAACTCAAAATATCAGTCTAAGATGTCACCTGAGGTAAGCTATAACTTGTTATGTATGTGTCAGAATCCAGTTCAGACATGTATCCAAAAACAATTGAGGGACACAATATTTCAGGAAAATTTCTGGATTTCTAAGATATGTTTCCTGATACACTCAACGACCACACATGAAACATATGTTTGAGCCACATTGCCATCATCAATTGACGTGAAGCCAGCACTAATTTTCAGGCTTCTGTTGTGTTTAGAAAGTTAGTCTAGCTGCTGCGTCAACAAATGACGGTAATGTGTAGGAAATTTGTATACCTCACAGGCAACTGTGGCTCATATCTATACATATTTTGCACCGCATTTGTGTTGCTGTTTGACACAAAGGCAGCGCAAACTTACAAAATACAGTTGTATTTTGTAAGTTTGCGCTGCTTTTGCTTCAAAACAGGTCGCAATTGCGGTGCTAACAAAGTAGAAATATGGCCCTGTATGTTTCACTAGCATTCCACATGTTCAAAAACATTGCCGGCAGAATATGAAAAAATCAGCTACTGTCACTACAGAGCATTTAAACGTGCACATTACTCTGATTTGTACTCACCAACAGTGCCACCAATCACAATCCCCAGGTGGTCCAGCAGATCTTGCTCCCTGGCAACAAGGTCAGCCCAGCGGTGCTTCAGCTGGTGGTCATTTCGCGGTGTGTTGTATATTCTCTGCAGATGGTACAACACCTTTGCCCACCGGAGCCTCCTTGCCTCTGTGTGATAGTCTTGGATCACACGACCACCTGCCTCTATCATCAGGGGTAGGAAGTGACACACCAACCAAATAAACCCACCCAGCATCTCCTCTCCCATCCTGCGAAGACGAGGCCTACCCAACATTATCGCACTAAAAATAAAGAGGGTGATAAAGGGGAACAAAGGAGAATGGAGGGAAAGTAGGACAGGAAAATGCAAAATAACTACAAACACAGCCCAACTATACCCAAACTACCACTACCCACAACAGACTCCCAACACAACAAAGACAAATGTTAACAACACAAATGACCACAAAAACACTCAGACAGGATACCATAGACAGTTATTATACACAAAAAGACAATTTGAAGACCACACTGGAGACAAAATGCACAAAGAGACAAGTCTATACACAGCCACACAGTCAGGAAATATCACAGACTGCAAAATGAAAGTGAAAGTACACCCACTGTACCAAATCTGTAAACAGGATATCCTATTACATCACTTCCTGCCTCAAATGCGGTGCGTTTTTCTTGTTATGCGTCAAAATATAATGACGCATACAGTCTGTGCATCATTTTTTTTGACGCACATGATAAGAAATAACCCTGCATCCATATTGTTAAATATGTGTTATACTTAACCAATTTCCGCGGGGACAGTGTGGGAATTACCGCTCAGGGCCAATGGATGTTTCAGGGCATTGTGCGTCATATTTTGACGCATATGCGTCATTTTTAGATGCATGTGCGTCTTTTTTTGACGCATATGCATCAACATTTCTGTCATTAACAGGGTTTGGGTCATTTCTCATTTTGAATGGGACATGAAAGTTGTGAAAATACAGAGACAGGCTGACTGCACCCACATTGGGCATTATGGTGTATGGGCACATGTGACAGATCATACTACTGCAGACCATGATCCTCTACTTTGTGTAACGGATTTTCACGCTTCACTGACACAATAGATGGCCAAACGTGTGGGATACAATTATGTATTACCCAGTTTGGGCATGTTTTGCATCAAGAGAGGATAGCAAGGCGACACAACTCACTACAATATCTCAATGCCTATGGGTCAATGTGTGTGATTTGGCTACTACTATTGTTGTTGACCCACTGTGTGAACATCACAAGATGCATTTTTGCTAATCTACTTGTATGCATGTGGAGTCAATGTGTCCAACCCTCAGATGCAAGTCAGTGTGGAAATGAGAGAGGACATGTGTTAGTCATACGCATAGCAAGAACTGCTGTGTGCACTTCCTAGGGTTTTTGGAACATAAACACCACCAATGACAAAGCATGCACTGGATAGATAGCAGACGGTTGTTCATGTCAGTGTTCCAAAACTTAGCCATCACATGTCCTGGAATGTTGGATACTACTTCCTAGGCACTTGTTTGTTAAACCACCATGAGTCAGGCATGGGATCATACTATGTGGGTACCGTATTTGTGACACCGAGTCCAAAATATAATACACAATTGTAATGTTACGCCACAGTTGGAGTCATATAACAGAGCCATGGGGGTAATTACAAGCTTGGCGGGTGGCTACCGCTGCCCGCCAAGCGGTAACCGCTGTGCAGCCGCCAATGCAGCCGCACTCCCGTGGACCCCATTACAACATCCCCGCTGGGCCGGCGGGCGCAAACCTAGTTTACGCCCGCCGGCCCAGCGGGGATGCGGCCGCAACATAGGAGCCGGCTCCTAATGGAGCCGGTGGTGTTGAGGCCGTGCGACGGGTGCAGTAGCACCCGTCGCGCTTTTCACTGTCTGCTGTGCAGACAGTGAAAGGCTGCATGGGGCCCTGTTAGGGGGCCCCTGCCCTGCCCATGCCTGTGGCATGGGCAGTGCAGGGGCCCCCAGGGGCCCCAGGACTCCCCTTACCGCCAGCCTCTTCCTGGCGGTGCAAACCGCCAGAAACAGGCCGGCGGTAGGGGAGTCATAATCCCCAGGGCAGCACTGCTTGCAGCGCTGCCCTGGCGGATTATCACCGCCGGGGCTAAAACGGCGGGAAACCGCCGGCCCTGGCGGTGCGACCGTGGCGCTACCGCCACGGTCGTAATACGGGTCTCCGTACCGCCAGCCTGTTGGCGGTACGGACGCCACATTACCCCTGGCGGTCGGAGACCGCCAGGGTCGTAATGACCCCCCATGTCTCTCCTGTGGCAGTGGAGGACCAGCGGACCAAGCAGCACGTGTTCACATATTTCCAGTGGGAAAATGCACAGAGGTGTCTGGGTCATGTGTGTGGGCCAATGTTTCGCCTGTATAATTATTGGGGTCTATGTTGTCACAGTTATGTGCAGGTCTAGTCATGAGTCTGTGGAGCTATTTCCTGTATCTACAAAGTATCCATCGCAGATCAATAGAAGGAAAGCCAGTGGGGATTTGAGAACACACATGGGGATGGTCCAACCCTGTCAATGTAGACGTGTTATGAGACTGTCAACAGGGCAAACTTGGTGTGCTGACAAAGTTAATGTCTCAGGATTCTTATACCGGCAGGTTTCCTCACAACATTTTGTACACAGGTTGGCCTTTAAAATTCCCACAGCATCTGGGAACATCAGTGCCTCTGTGCTGATTACTCTCACAGCTATTCACCACACAAGCCCCATCAATATGTTGGGAGCAATGTGAATCAGCATGTGGACTGTCAGGGTCCTAACATGTGTAGACATTTCATGCACATTATCTGACCTTGTTTGTTGTGATGGAGGCACCATACCCAATCTATGCATACAACCATGGTACACTGTCACAATTTGTCACTCATGCATACATGAGACCCACACAAGGGATAGGCCATGATTCGGCTATTTGGAGACAAGTTCCCCTCCATGGTACAATAAATAAACTGATTATGCTATACAATGTATTTGAGTATGCATTGTAGACCCACCTGACTACATGCTGACACAATACCCCAGGAGGAATATGAGGGTTGGGAAAGCAACTAATATACAAATGTAGACCCAAGGAACCTTTAGGGTAACGCTAAGCCAGTCAGGCTAACAGGATGCAGGGTCAATCAGGATCCAAACATTTAACAAGGTAAATTTACAGTGGTCAGACTGAGAGTGGTCAAAGGAGGAACAAGACAGTGGAAACGGAAAAGTGTGTTTGTCCTGTGTGTTGGAACGTAACACATTAACCCAAGGGCTGTGTTACACAGCTGATTAATACAGCAAGGCATAACAGTGTTATAGATGAAATGGCTGCTTCTATGCTGTTTCAAGCAGCTGCAATGGCAGTGCATGTTCAAATGGCTGGTCTCCATGGAGGTGCTCACAGGTGTGTGCAGCATCTGTCTCTCACAAGTCTTGCAGGTGAGATTCAAGTTCAAATGGCCAACAGTACCTTTCACATGGGAAGCAATGTACAGGTGATAACAGGGCTTAGAGAATACAAGCCAGTGCATTATTTAACCTGACATCCATGCAGACAGAAGTACAATTACTATGGCATACCATACTAAAGAGGGTAGCACACTGGATTTACATTGTGAGTCTGGGAGTGTGTAGAGGAGGGATTATCTAGGGACACATATTACCATTCCAGGAACCTCTGAAGAAGGGTGGGGTGAGACCGGGAACATGGGTGTGTCAGGACTTAGGACATGGGCTGCCATGTGCAGGGGCTGTCATGTGAGCAATGCTACTCATACCTGGGTCACTTGTGCTATGAATTTGCTGCTTATATGGAAATCTAGTCACACATAGGCGGTCATTACAACATTGGCGGTAAAAGCTGCATACCGCCGTGCAGAAGACCGCCAACACACCGCCGCAGCAGCGGAATTCCACCACAGCTATTATGCACCACATCTCGGAATCCGCCAAAAGTCAGACACCCACACAAGTCAGCCACACCAAAGGTCAGTGATAAACTGCCGATAACAAATCCTCCACCGTCACGCCAACTGAAATGCACCCACACTATCACGACCCACGAATCCACGCGGTGGTCTTTCAACCGCGGTATTCCATTGGTGGTACAAACTGCTGCGCTCAAAATACACACACCCTTACAAAACACATCCACATTGGACAATTCCAAATACACACACCTGATACACACACCCACATCACCCACAAACCCCTACGACCAAAAATTCAGAAAGAAGCCCAGAGAGAGACACCACCAGCAAGAACAACAGCATCCACAGGCACACAACACCATCACCCACACAACTTCCACGCACCTCACACAACACACCCCTACATATCACCACACTTATCACCACACACTGCACCCCACACATCACCTACACCACCCCATGGCACGGCAAAGACACCCCAGGTTCTCGGAGGAGGAGCTTAGGGTCATGGTGGAGGAAATTGTCCGGGTAGAACCACAGCTATTCGGATCACATGTGCCGCACACCTCCATAGCTAGGAAGATGGAGCTATGGCGCAGAATAGTGGACAGGGTCAACGCAGTGGGACAACACCCAAGAAATCAGGAGGACATCAGGAAGAGGTGGAACGACCTACGGGGGAAGGTGCGCTCCGTGGTCTCAAGACACCACCTGGCGGTTCAGCGGACTGGCGGCATACCCCCACCTCCTCCCCCACAACTAACAACATGGGAGAAGCAGGTCTTGGCGATTCTGCATCCTGAGGGCCTCGCCTCAGTAGGTGGAGGAATGGACTCTGGTAAGTCAAAGCTTTCACTACTTAATCCCACCCTACCTGCATGCTATCACATACCCTCACCCTCACCCCCAGCCCCAACTCCTCACATATGTCCCAACATCACTAACCACAAATCCCAACGCCAAGCCCTGCATGCAACAACAAAGCATAGACACCCATCACCAAAGCATGCCCACTGCACAGAACCATACACCCCCCTAAACCATCATTACACAAGGTCCTACACAGGAATGCAAGCACTTGGGTACACGGTCACCCACCCATTGCACACCATGGCACACACAGATTTAATAAACATCCTTTTATACCCCTGCAGGACCCCTACCCAACGTCACTGGACAGGAGGGTCCACACATGTCCACACCACCAACAGAAGAGGCCCACAGTATTGACAGCACCTCTGTCCAACTGGATCTAGATGACCAGCCCGGACCATCGGGGACCTCGGGACAGTCAGTTCCCCTCACACAGGCACAGGCCACCACAGACCTTCCCCCCTCTGGAAACACCAGCACAGCACCCACCCAGCGGGCCCATACCTCCGTTCCCAGGACACATCAATCAGCTGTGTGTCCATCACTACAGGGAACCCAGGATAACCCACCACCTCAACAACAACAGGGACCTGGAGTCAGTGGTAGTGGGCACACGGTCCAGGGGACGGAGGCCCAGGAACACAGGGGAACTGGGAGGGCTGCTGTGCGACAGGGAGCGGACAGGCCAAGGGAACCCACTCTCCACGAGGCCCTCTCCTCCATCATGGGAGCCTACCACCACTACCAGGAGACGATGGCAAAGGTACTGGCCTAGTTTCAAGAGACCCAGCGCATGCAGGAGGAACAGTATATGGGCTTCAGGGAGGAACTCAGAACCATCAGCTCCACCCTGGGCACCATCGTAGGGGTGCTGAAGGAACTACTCAACACCAGGAGGGACACTGTGGCACAACAAGGGGCCCCTGACAATAGCATGAACCATGAACTGCCCACCACCTCCGCCGGCGCTAGTGGACAGGAGGCACGGCCACAGGACCACCACACCAGCACCCCACCCCCTGCAGAGGGAGAACCACCCCGCAAACGGTCCCTGAGATCCAGGACAAAGAAAGAGCGCGATGCCAAGACCCCCGCCAAGAAATGAGACCACCCTGATTGTCATCCTACTGTCCCACTTTGTCACCCTGTCCATGATTAAACTGCCCCAGCTCCACTTCCTATGCCCATATGGGCAATGCACCTGTGAGACTAATATACTGGACTCTGCCATGGACACTCCTCCGCCATCACCCCTCACCATTTCACTACCCCCTCCAATATTGAGCATTTAAATAAACACACCTAAAGCACAAAATGATCTGGAGTCTGTCTGTGATTTCAAAATAGTGTATTAGCAATTACAGTGACAAAATGTTTTTTAAATAGTAATGTCAACATACCTATGTCACACAGCTCTAGTCCATGAGGAATCTAAGCAGATGTCACAGAGTGGGACCCACTTCTGTTAAATCATACGGGAAAGTTACATCTCTGTGACCATACACTGGGTGCAAACGACAGATAGGAGAGAGGTAGTAGTTTCAAAGTACTTGTAGTAGGCAAGTTTGTATTCCTGTGTCTCAATGGAAATATTGCAGGATCACTGAGTCCCTGTTGTGCATGTCTTCTTCCTCTGCTTCCTCCTCATCACTGTCCACAGGCTCCACAGCTGCAACAACACCGCCATCTGGACCATCCTCCTGCAGAAAAGGCACTTGGCGTCGCAAAGCCAAGTTGTGAAGCATACAGCAGGCCCACGATGATCTGGCACACCTTCTTTGGTGAGTAGAATAGGGATCCACCTGTCATATGGAGGCACCTGAACCTGGCCTCCAGGAGGCCGAAGGCCCGCTCGATTACCCTCCTAGTTCGCCCATGTCTTGCTTCCAGGTGCTCACCTAATAGCCACACACAGTGCATCTGGAGTTGACCCATCACATAAGGGATGCTGCTATTCCGCAGGATGTAGGCGTCATGCACTGAGCCAGGGAATTTGGCATTCACATGGGAGATGTACTGGTCTGCCAAACATACCATCTGTACATTCATAGAATGATAACTCTTCCGGTTTCTGTACACCTGTTCACTCCTGTGGGGGGGGACCAAAGCCACATGGGTCCCATCAATGGCACCTATGATGTTGGGGATATGTCTGAGGGCATAGAAATCACCTTTCAGTGTAGGCAAATCCTCCATCTGAGGGAAAACGATGTAGCTCCGCATGTGTTTCAGAAGGGCAGACAACACTCTGGACAATACGTTGGAAAACATAGGCTGGGACATCCCTGATGCCATGGCCACAGTTGTTTGAAATGACCCACTTGCAAGGAAATGGAGCACTGACAGCACCTGCACTTGAGGGGGATTCCTGTGGGATGGTGGATTGCTGACATCAGGTCTGGCTCCAACTGGGTACACTGTTCCTGGATCGTGGCACGGTCAAGCCTGTAGGTGATTATCAAATGTCGCTCCTCCACTGTCGACAGGTCCACCAACGGTCGGTACACCGGAGGATGCCGCCATCTCCTCACATGTCCCTGCGGACGGTGCCTATGAAGGACAACAGCGAGCACAGAGTCAAACAACTCAGAGGTACGTATCCACAGTTTAAACAGAACACCAACCATACACAAAAGGTGGCCTGTATGTGTGTTGAATCTAGGCCTAGGTATGTGTGACGCAGTTGAAAATGAAGCCATGTGGGCCCCTGAAATGGCGGCTGCCTAACCTGTAAAGTGGGACAATGGAATGTGAGGTAACTGCGCTGGCGTTGTACACCGTCACGGTAGGCGGTCGAAGACCGCGGCGCAATGCTGCATTGGTTAACATTGGACCCTATGGGTCCCAGGAGCCAATGACGATGTACGCCGGCGGTGACGGTACGCACCGCCGCGGACGTGACCGCCATTTTCTATCTGTTCAATCACTCGATACCTGATCTTCTACAGGAGAGGACCTACACTGCAAGTGCTGCTGTGACCTCGGTCTGGAAGAGACAATGGCTTGTGCTTCTGGGGAAAGGGCCCCTGCCTTCACATCGGAGGAGTTGGAGAAGCTTGTGGATGGGGTCCTCCCCCAGTACACACTACTCTACGGTCCTCCAGACAAACAGGTAAGTACACAGGGAGCATGTTGTATGGGCTATGCCTGTGTGGAGAGGGCTGGATGTAAGAAGGAAGGGGGCAGAGTGCTGCGTGCATGAAAGACGGTGAATGCCACATGGCAAGGGTAGGGATGGGGGCCAATCACTTAGGCGGTGCAGTTGGTTCTCTTCTTCACCTGGTACATTTCATGTAGGTCAGCGCCCACCAGAGGAAAGATATTTGGCGTGCCATCGCCAAGGACGTCCGGACCCTGGGGGTCTACCACAGACAGAGCACCCACTGCCGGAAAAGATGGGAGGACATTCGCCGCTGAAGCAAGAAGACGGCGGAGGCTCAGCTGGGGATGGCCTCCTAATGTGGGAGGGGTGCCCGTCGCACCATGACCCCCCTGATGTTCAGGATCCTGGCGGTGGCCTACCTGGAGTTGGATGGGCGCATGAGGGCATCACAGCAGACGCAAGGGGGTGAGTACACTCTCATTCTGCTGACTTTGCGTGCAGTGGAGGTGTCTGGGTGGGGGAGCAGGGCTGTGGGTTTCCCTAGGCCAGGGCGAGTTCCGTAGACAAGGCCCCTCCGTAAGGCATGCCATGTGGCACCCCACCCCACCTCTGTAGAGTGCCAAGTACAGCTAGTCATGCCCCTGTGTCATCTATGTGTGCAGATGTCGTCCTTAGCCTTGTAGGCCATTTCCCAGGAATTGAACAGTGGAGTCCAAGAGCGTGGCGTAGTGCAGGGGGCTTCTGTGTCTGTCGTGTCCGCCAACGGTAGCGGTAATCCATGCACTCAACATGTCTTTCTTCTGCCCCCCCCTTTTTGTGGTCTCCCTGTTCTTGTGTGCATTAGCATCATCAGGCGGAGGAGCAGTGGCACCGGAGCACGAGGGAGCTGCATCCCACATGGCCCTGGAGGACGAGACTACAGACTCGGAATTCACCAGTGGGACGGAGGGCGAGGGGAGCGCCACGCCGGGGACAGGAGCTGACTCCAGCGACACGGACTCATCCTCTGATGGGAGCTCCCTTGTGGTGGCGGCAACATCTGTGCCCCCCGCATCTACAGGTACAGCCACCACCACCCCTACCAGCACCGCCCTCCCAGCAGCCCCTCAGCCTTTGCCCCGTGCCCACTCACCCAGGAGGGTGGGCATCACCTTCGCCCCAGGCACCTCAAGCCCTGCCCCAGTCACCCCTGCTGCCCTCAGTGAGGAGGCCATTGACCTCCTCAGGTCCCTCACTGTTGGGCAGGCTACCATTTTGAATGCCATCCAGGGTGTAGAAAGGCAGTTGCAACAAACTAATACATTCCTGGATGGCATTCATTCTGGTCAGGCGGCCCTTCACCGAGCTTTTCAAACTCTGGCCTCAGCACTGATGGCAGCCATTGTCCCCGTCTCTAGCCTCCCCCCTCCAACTTCCCCCACCCAGACCCAATCCCCTGTACCTCTGCCTATCCCAAGCACACCATCAGACCAGCCTGCACACACCTCAACACACAAGGGAAGCTCAGGCAAACATAAGCACCACACATCCCACAGGCACTCACGCAAGCAACACACACATGCAGACACACCAACATCCACTGCCTCCACTGTGTCCCCCTCCTCTTCATCTCCCTCCTCCCTCCCAGTCTCGTCTACACTCACACCTGCATGCACTACCTCTACTACCTCTACAGCCACTACGTCCCTCTCCAGCACACCCACCAGCACACCCCGCTCACGTGCAGTCACCACCCCCACTACCATTCACATGTCCCCTGTGTCCTCTCCCCGTGTGTCTGTGACGCCACCTCCCACGATACACAAACGCAGGCACACACCCACCCAACAGCCATCCACCTCACGACAGCCTCCAGCGCATGCACCTTCACCCAAAGTCAGCAAACGAACACCTCCTACAACCACCACCTCTTCCTCCACTCCCAAACCCCCTCCAGCTACCTGTCCCAGTGTGTCCAAAAAACTTTTCCTGTCCACCCTTGACCTTTTTCCCACACCTCCCCCACCCTGTCCATCTCATAGGTCCCGAAGTAGCACCTCAGCCAAAACATCTCCGGGACCAGTGGTGCCTGTAGTCACCGGTATGTGGAGTCCACCTGTGAAGCATCAGAAGTTGGCCAGTGCCCGGCGGGAGAGGGGGAAGACTCCAGCCACCACAGCTGCTCCCAGGGGTCCCGATGGGAGTGTGGAGTCAGCTGTGACACCTTCCAAGGTGGGGAAGGGCCACAAGAAACCCAGCAAGTCTAGGAAGAGCTGCACGGTGGAGAAGACTGCCATCATCCCCGCTGGCCAGGAGGCCACCGCCAGCCCCAGCCCAGCTGCCCAGGAGGCCACCGCGAGCCCCAGCACAGCTGCCCAGGAGGCCATGAAGGACGGCCAGCACCAGCCCCGCTGGGCCATGAAGGGCCGCCAGCACCAGCCCCGCTGAGCCATGAAGGACCGCCAGCAAAAGCCCCGCTGGGCCATGAAGGACGGCCAGCAAAAGCCCCGCTGGGCCATGAAGGACCACCAGCAAAAGCCCCGCTGGGCCATGAAGGACCACCAGCAAAAGCCCAGCTGGGAGATAAGGGACCGCCAGCAAAAGCCCCCCTGGGCCATGAAGGACGGCCGTCTCAAGCGCCGCTGAACAGGGCACCGCCAACTCAAGCACCGCTGAACAGGGCACGCCAACTCAAGCACCGCTGAACAGGGCACCGCCAACTCAAGCACCGCTGAACAGGGCCCCGCCAACTCAAGCACTGCTGAACAGGGCACTGCCAACTGAAGCACCACTAAACAGGGCACCGCCAACTCAAGCACCGCTAGCCCATGAGTGGCAGTGGCACTAACGCAACTGGGTCCGTCATGGGGTGAGTGATGCACTCTGGGCACCAGTCCCCCTCCAGAACCAGTGGAGAGATCCATCCACTACCTCTGTCCTTCACAGGATGAAGCACTCTGGGCACCAGTCCCCCTCCAGAACCAGTGGAGACATCCATCCACTACCTCTGTCCTTCACAGGATGAAGCACTCTGGGCACCAGTCCCCCTCCAGAACCAGTGGAGAGGTCCATCCACTACCTCTGTCCTTCATAGGATGAAGCACTCTGGGCACCATTCCCCCTCCAGAACCAGTGGAGACTGTTATCCACTTGAGAGACTGTGGCTTTGCACTCCCCAGGATGTAACAGTGGGCAACCCACCCACTGTAGAGACTTGAGAGACTGTGGCTTTGCACTCCCCAGGATGGAACAGTGGGCAAATCACCCACTGTAGAGACTTGTGAGACTGTGGCTTTGCACTCCCCAGGATGTAACAGTGGGCAACCCACCCACTGTATAGACTTGAGAGACTGTGGCTTTGCACTCCACAGGATGTAACAGTGGGCAACCCACCCATTGTAGAGACTTGAGAGACTGTGGCTTTGCACTCCCCAGGATTGAACAGTGGGCAACCCACCCACTGTATAGACTTGAGAGACTGTGGCTTTGCACTCCCCAGGATTGAACAGTGGGCAACCCACCCACTGTGGAGATTTGAGAGACTGTGGCTTTGCACTCCCCAGGATTGAACAGTGGGCAACCCACCCACTGTGGAGACTTGAGAGACTGTGGCTTTGCACTCCACAGGATGTAACAGTGGGCATGTGGCCCCCTCGTGGATTTGGCATCATGCACTCAAGCGGCTGAGGTGCCCCCCCTTTCCCTCCCCCTGAGGTGCCAGTTTAGTTGCTGTCTGATGCCCCTGCTGTGTTCTCTCCGTCATGGTCGGGGATCTTGTGTGGGCCTCGCCCATACCGTGTGGTCCCAGTGTTCCACGGACTTTCTTTGTGCAGTACCTGGACTACTATGCCTGGTATATATTTTGTACATGGTGTATATATATATATATATATATATATATTTCTGCCTACTTGTTTGTAATATATTCCGATGGTTACACTCATTTTCTTTGGTCTTTGCATTCTTCCAGGGGGGTTTGGGGGGTGTAACTGTGATGTATTGATATGCATTAGTGTGTGTGTTGTAGTGGGTGAGGGTGGGGGTGAGGGTGGAGGTGTTGCTTGTGTGTGTCCCTGTTTTTTCCCTCCCCCTCCCCTGTGTCGCAGGTGCAGTACTCACCGTGGTCTTTGCCGCCGGCGTTCGTGCTCCTGGTAGAGGAGCAGGAAGACTATCGCAGGTAGGATTTGGAGTTCCGGTTCCATGGTGTCCTCGTTCCTCGTGGAGTGTGTAGAGGTGAGCGTTTTTCCCTTCGGAATCCTGTTTCCGCCGTGTTTTTATCCACGGTGAATCCGCCCCGGAAAATAGTGTGAGTGGTACTTTGTCCTCCGCCTGTCTGTTGGCGGTGTCCTCTGCGCTGTTTGTTTGTACCGCCGTGGCGGTCTGAGTGTTAAAGTGGCTGTCTTTGTTGGCGTTTTCCGCCACGGTCGTAATTGAAATTTTTTTACTGCCAGCCTGTTGGCGGTCTTATCGCCGCTTTCACACCGTCCGCCAGGGTTGTAATGACCACCATAGTCCTTGCAAAGATAGGTGATGTACGACTTACTGCTGTCAAGGGTCTGGTCATAAATTCCTGTTACCAATGCAATAGCACATCCACTGCCTCATGTCTGAGGCATTTTTTTCCCTTATTGACTGATGGTGTCTTAGTTGTGTGCCATAAGCTGCGATGAACCATGTTGCTAACATGTATGTGTGAAATAGGTGTGGTCCTCTGTAATTGCCCTTCAAATGTGAAATGGACAGGATATATGTCATTTACTGTGTGAGTGAATGTGGCTGTACATTCATACGCATCAAACTAGTTTAGGAATGTTCTGTGTCCTAAGCGGTATTTCAGCAATGCTCCATGAGGCTACACTCTGATTCTGATAGTTAGAGATAATGTTATGCAAAAATGATTATCCAGACCATGATATGGTGATTAGTATAGGTGTTTATTTACATATGGTAAGACAGTGGTGATGGGTGAGTAGAGTTAAAAGAAATTTTGGGCAATATGTTGTCTCCTGCAGCTGTGTTTAGATGGTCCCCCTCATGTTGATGGACAGCATCCTCCTCTTCCTCCTCTTCAGGCATTTGTGGGTCGGGTTCATATAGGGGAATGTTCCTTCTTACACATATGTTGTGCAGGATGGCACAGGTCAAAATTATTTTGCACACCATTTCTGGTGAGTATAGGAGGCTGCCTCCGGTGATGTCGAGGCACCTGAATCTTGACTTCAGGATGCCAAAGGTCCTCTCGAATATGTTGCATGTCCTCCTATGTGCCTCATTATAGGCACGCTCTTCTGCATTGTTTGGGTTTGCAAATGGGGTCATGATCCATGGTTGGATCCCATACCCCTGATCAGCTGAAAGAGAAAATGAGTGAGAACATGTTGATGTAGCTTGCACCATAAATATCACTTTGCATGGCAGTTGTTCTCTTGTGTTGTCTGTGACTCATCTGTGTTTGTGTTATTGTGTGGATTTCTAGGCTTCTAGGATGTACCATCAGCATTGGGTTGTTTCCTTATCTGAGCGGGTGTTTGGCTGTTGACCGGATGTAAGCAGTATTTCTGTAGAGTTGCAGTACAGTGTGTACTCCCTTGCATTGTGACTTGTGAAATAGGGGTCCATGTGTCTTAACTGGGGGTGAGATGATACTTCCATACACAGAATCAATTCGACAGTGGTGGTAACACGGTTGCATCTAGGTACCCTGGACATTCCATACAATTTGACATATGCAATATATTTATTTAACCATCAGTGAGACCCTTAGATTTTGCAAGGTGACAATGTGCAAAACATCTTCGTACGTTGTGAGCACTGACGTGTTAACAATTGACTGTGCACTAATTTCACATGTGTGACAAGTTCACTGCAGACCTATTTCTCTGCCTTTGCCAAGTTGACTCAGGTTGTAACGTGCACCTATACTACTGAACATGTTCAGGTTCAGATGGCTAACTTGGTTGTGAGGTTGTTATTTAGAGTTTCAGAAGGTCCGTATGCCAGTACATCTGTTGTGTGTGTTAATTTGTCGCAATGGGTATGTGAATGTGCACTTTCAATATTGTCCCATCAAGATGTGTTCTTCGCACAGTCCACTTGCTTCTTGGTAGTGGGCAATGTGAGAGCAGGAGTGATGTGAGATATTGGTACAGCCTCAATGATTGCACGTGACCTTCATTGTAGTCATTATCATGCTATGTGTGTCATTGTGTTTGACCTGCAGCAAAACACATTACACATCCCTCACACAGTACATATTGGTTTGAAGGGTGTTGGATTGAGTGTTATTGATGTGATATTGAAAGATTAATCTTCCCAGATGTACTACCAGTTGGGGCCATGTGTTTGTCATTGTGTTGTTTTAATTTTTTCCCTTGTGTCCGTGGAGTGGCATCAGTTGTTATTTGGAATGATCATTTGTCCCTAGATGTGTCTCCCATTGGCTGAGGATATCAAACATGCCTAGTGGTGTCACAACCTCAGTGTGTTCCTGTCCATGTGTCGATGTCGTGGTGTATGTGTTGTGTGTCCTAGAGGGTTGCTGTGCAGTGTGTATATAAGTAGGTTTCTGTACTTACCAACAAGTAGGCCATTGCCATATCGTCCATCCTGGAAGTGTTGATTGATGGTGCAGTGACGGAAGATGAATGAATCATGTACACTCCCAGGATACTTTGCCACGATGTTGGTGATCAAACCCTGGTGATCGACAATGGCCTGCACATTAATGGAGTGTGTGTGCTTCCTGTTGCAGAATAGATGTTCTGTTGCAGCAGGTGGCACAATGAGTACATGTGTGCAGTCAATGGCACCAAGGACGTGTGGGAAGCCATTAATTTGGTAAAACCCCTGTTTTGTCTCCTGCTGCTTCAGCTATGTGTTGGGGAAGCTGATATGGCGGGTGTGAGTGAGATGATGGCATCCAGTACCTTGGGTAGGAAGGCAGAGAATGATGGCTGTGAGATGCCAGCAACCAGGGCGCCAGTTGTTTGAAAGGAGCCACTTGCCAACATGTGGAGTACAGCTAGCAGCTTGGTTTCTGGTGGAATGGTGCGGGGTGTCTGCAAGCCGGGTGCCAACTGTGGCTCCATGTTGCACAGCAGCTGCTGAATGGCTTGCCAGATAAGCCTGTACCTCTGAATGATGTCTTGTTGGTGGAGTCCAAGAAGGGTTGTCCTGGTGCAGAATATCCTCTCCTGCCTTCTGCGTTGCCTTTGGGGTCCCTGCTGGTGTTGTGGAAGCTGCTGTTGTTGCTCCTGTGCTCTGCTTCTGCGTGCATGCTGGATGAAAAGCACCTCCATGTCTTCCTTTTGGAGCTCTGCTGTTGCTTCTGTGTGTTTTCCTTAAGTAGTGGTGTGTTTGCCCCATTTTAACGCCTGCCCTGACCCAGGCGTTATTTTTTTATGCAAATCAGGTTATGCATCATTTTCCGGCCGTGCGTCATTTTTGCGAGGTAGCACAAATAAGGCACACTGCTGTTTAAGTCATTTTTTGGACGGGAACGCCTACCTTGCATGTCATTAACGCAAGGCGGTTTCCCGCATCCGGAAAATGACTCACACGGTGGATTTTGGCATTTGCGGGCTCGTGCGTCAAAGTTTAAATATGATGCATGGTTTGCGCCGATTGTGCGTCACTAGTTTTGACGCACATTCGGCGCAAACAGAGTATAAATATGCCCCCAAATTTGGCAGTATTTCACTGTCAGGACATATAAAACACATTAGTATATGTCCTACCTTAAACGTACACTGCACCCTGACCATGGGGCTACCTAGGGCCTACCTTAGGGGTGTCTTACATGTAAGAAAAGGGGAGGTTTGGGCCTGGTAAGTGGGTACACTTGCCAAGTCGAAATGGCAGTTTAAAACTGCACACAGACACTGCAGTGGCAGGTCTGGAACATGTTTACAGGGCTACTAATGTGGGTGGCATAACCAGTGCTGCAGGCCCACTAGTAGCATTTGACTTACAGGCACTGGGCACCTCTAGTGCACTGTACTAGGGACTTACCAGTAAATCAAATATGCCAATAATGGAAAGCCAATTACATGCACATTTTATACAGGAGCATTTGCACTTTAGCACTGGATAGCAGAGGTAAAGTGCCCAGAGTAACAAAAACAGTAATAACAGAGTCCAGCACATATCAACAACCTGGGAAACAGAGGCAGAAAGTTAGGGGCGACCAGGCCAAGGATGAAAAGTCTGACAACATTCCACCATGGGTTGGTGATTCCACTTCTGTAAAAACTAAGGGAAATGGAAGATGGGATGCACATTTAGATGGTTGGCTGGAGCTATGAGTTTTTTAGTGTGCCATAGTTCATCATTAGCGTGGGCATTAGTGTGTTGGCCACATTTTTCTATAAACTTTTATGCTGCTGAGCCAGTGCATCAGAAATAAATGACGATATGGAGGTGCAAGGCGTTTGTAATTGAGCATTAAATTTGTCCTGGTCAAAGATTTTAACTTCTGACTTTAATCCTTTAAGTCCCAATACACCACTGGGATACACATCTACCGACCCTGAAGGCTCACAGGGTGGCAAGCAGAGGTCATCATGAGAGTCCACTCCAGTTCCAGTTGCACAGCTCAGGTAGGCTGTTGTAGGAAAATCCCTCTTGCACCTTCTTGTGCCCCAATGCCTTTAACAGGAGGTCAGCATTATGACCCTTGGAGTCCACTCTTTGTCCTGTGTACAAGAGAGAGGAGGTTCAAGACCTCAGGTTGCAGGCAGCAGGTCAGTCCAGATCTGATCTTCCTCAGGTCCAGGAGGATTCTGAAGAGAGGTTGCCTGGAAAAGTCACATTTATGCCTTTCATGGGCTAGTGGGTGGAAATGACCAGGGGCACACCCTAAACAATAAGGTGAAGGTTCTTAGTGCTAACTCTACCTATTTTGTACATTTACAGGATGGCTGATGTCTTTGGCCACAGTACACCTGGGCTGGTTAGGATGTCTGGAAAGTGTAATATGGCAATCCTATTGTCCTCCCATATTTAACACAGTTTTGGGCAGGTCCTGTACCCACAGCAACCTTAGAGACAAAAATCTGTTGGAACGAAGTCTTAGCAACTAGACAGTGGATACATACAAATTGTTTTGGCATCCTGCTTCCCTCCTTTGAAGTACACATAAATGTTATATATAAACAACACAGATCTGTAAACAGGCTTTGATAGTGTAACATCAAAAAGCAGTCCAATGTAATTGAGACCTGACTGGCTGGGATGAAAAATGCAGGGCCTGGCCCAAGTGCCAACTAACATTTGCCGGTAACAGAAGAGGCCTCACTGAAGTGTGCTCCAAATGTCATATTAAAACCACAGAAGACCTGTCAAGCAAGATGTGATATTCAAGCAGGAGTGTACACTTTAGTATCAAAAAAGGATTCTCAAAGCCACATCTATTACATTCTGTGAGGTTCAGATTGGTCATTTCTGTCCTCTGGGGTCAGCCTATTTTTTGCTCTTAGAAGCAAGTTCACATCTCCTTCACAACTATTCAAATGCTGGCAGAAGTAGGACAGCAAAATGCAGATTTAGCTACCAGTGATTCCATGCAGGACACAGGAAACTTTCTAAAGGTCATATTTACAGAATATGTATTAGAAATAGGACTTCATCAGTTAACTGTGGTTGTAACAAATACTTAGAAAATCCAAACATGAAATGTTTAGCTGTTTCTTAGCCATATATAACATTTGTTAAACTTAATATGGCATCCCAGTGCTTGCCTGTGGAAGAGACATCCCTGCTTAAGTAAACAAAGCTTTCAGGGCCTTTTCACCATAAGGACATTTTTAACATTAAACCTTTACATGTCCTTCTTTTAAATACCTGGCACCCTGCCTTATGGGCAATAACCTCTACTAAGGGGTGATTTATTATTATTTAAAAGGAAGGTTTAGGCCTGTCAAAAGGGGTTATTTTGACAGATCAAATTTGTAGTTTTAACACTGCACACATGGATTACAATTGTAGGCATGAAGGCATGCTTTACAGTGCCACTGCAGAGTTTAATTTACAAGCCCTGGCTACACTTGATACCATAGAACATGGAAAAACAGGCAAATTAAATAAACCGATCATATACATATCAATTTTACCATATTGATTGGAGGAGCACAAGCACTTCACCACTGGCTAGCAGGGGTAAAATGCACAGAGTTCTTTAGTCAGCAAAAATAGGGTTCAGCAAAAGGCAAAACTAAATCCAGAATGACCCAGCAGAAAGGGCAAACTTTCAATAGTGAATGTTAAAAATCGCTTATCTCTTAGGAGGACAATAAGACAAAATTAGAAAACAGGCACCCCAGGTTTGCATGTATGTGTTTTATATAAAAGTTAGGTACTTTCGAATACCTGGGGTCATATTATACAAAGTATCCAGGGGGCGCAAGGGGCATGTGCGCCCACTTTGTGTGCCCCCAGGGCACTTTGGTATTACAGATAGGGACGCAGACGCTTCTGCCGCTCTATCTGTAATACAGATAGCACTGGCACTCATATAGCACCAGCACTGTTCCCTCATTTGCCTCTGCACCCGCGCTGAATTATAGAAACAGCGCAGAGGTAATGAAGCAGTCGCGAGGCGCACTGATAGTGAATCACCTAAAAGGTGGTGAACAACTTGTGCGCCCCCCGATGGCAGCCTTCTGGAGAGGGGAAAAGGAGTCCTATGGACCCCCAAGACATCCCCTTGCAGGCAGGTGCAATCACTCGCCACACCAACCTGCAAGAGGATCTCTTATCCCCCTTAAAAGTGTAGGTGGGTTGCCACCAGCACAGTGAAACATGTAACGGCTGCTTCAAAGCTGCTCCTTTTTAGGCCTCAGCTCTAGACGGCGTGCATGCACTGTCTCAAACTGAGACATGCTATATCTTCTTCTCATGGGTTTACAGCCTCCCCATAGGCTTCCCATTTGCTGGCACCACTGTAGCTCCATTTTGCATTCTCCCTAAACGTCATGCCTTTTCCGGTGTTTAGCCCGCCCCAAGAGTACAGGCCAACTACTGTGAGCGTATGCAGTGCCCATTTTTTCACCTTTGTTTCAGGACGACTTTTTAAATTTTGTTTTAAATGGGTGACCCGTCCTGCCATACATTAGGAGCACTATTGTTTTCATTAGCGCCAATCAACAATTTTTTTATTTTTGGGGAAATCCCATGCCACTACCTGGCTCCTGTTTCCGTGACATGAAGCCTCAAGCGCTGCCCCCTCCTATTGTTCTAGCACCGTGCCTCTGCAGGGCTGCTGCCAACCAGTCCACTGCTGTTGCTCGGTTTCTTTCATATGGCTGCTTTTTTTTCCATGTTGGCTTGGATGTTTAACATTACCGATTGTGTTTTATGAGCTGCATTTTTCAACCTGCCAGTAGTTCTTTGCAATGATATTAGAAACTCTTTTAAAAAATATATATATAGGCTGAGCAAAAGGCATCATTACAAATGAAAAAGGAACATTCAATTCATATAGAGCAACCATATTGATATATAGAAAAATCATTTTGAAGATACAAATCTTCAAAAAAGAAACCAATTGCTGCCAACAGCCATGAAAAGTGCAAAAATGAATGATACAAGACAGACTACCAAGGGACAATATTCATAAAAACTAAAAACACACGTGAGAAACTTTTGATTTTCAGTCTCAGTATTTCAAAGTTTACAGGGAGTGCAGAATTATTAGGCAAGTTGTATTTTTGAGGATTAATTTTATTATTGAACAACAACCATGTTCTCAATGAACCCAAAAAACTCATTAATATCAAAGCTGAATATATTTGGAAGTAGTTTTTAGTTTGTTTTTAGTTTTAGCTATGTTAGGGGGATATCTGTGTGTGCAGGTGACTATTACTGTGCATAATTATTAGGCAACTTAACAAAAAAAAAAATATATCCATTTCAATTATTTATTATTACCAGTGAAACCAATATAACATCTCAACATTCACAAATATACATTTCTGACATTCAAAAACAAAACAAAAACAAATCAGTGACCAATATAGCCACCTTTCTTTGCAAGGACACTCAAAAGCCTGCCATCCATGGATTCTGTCAGTGTTTTGATCTGTTCACCATCAACATTGCGTGCAGCAGCAACCACAGCCTCCCAGACACTGTTCAGAGAGGTGTACTGTTTTCCCTCTTTGTAAATCTCACATTTGATGATGGACCACAGGTTCTCAATGGGGTTCAGATCAGGTGAACAAGGAGGCCATGTCATTAGATTTCCTTCTTTTATACCCTTTCTTGCCAGCCACGCTGTGGAGTACTTGGACGCGTGTGATGGAGCATTGTCCTGCATGAAAATCATGTTTTTCTTGAAGGATGCAGACTTCTTCCTGTACCACTGCTTGAAGAAGGTGTCTTCCAGGAACTGGCAGTAGGACTGGGAGTTGAGCTTGACTCCATCCTCAACCCGAAAAGGCCCCACAAGCTCATCTTTGATGATACCAGCCCAAACCAGTACTCCACCTCCACCTTGCTGGCGTCTGAGTCGGACTGGAGCTCTCTGCCCTTTACCAATCCAGCCACGGGCCCATCCATCTGGCCCATCAAGACTCACTCTCATTTCATCAGTCCATAAAACCTTAGAAAAATCAGTCTTGAGATATTTCTTGGCCCAGTCTTGACGTTTCAGCTTGTGTGTCTTGTTCAGTGGTGGTCGTCTTTCAGCCTTTCTTACCTTGGCCATGTCTCTGAGTATTGCACACCTTGTGCTTTTGGGCACTCCAGTGATGTTGCAGCTCTGAAATATGGCCAAACTGGTGGCAAGTGGCATCGTGGCAGCTGCACGCTTGACTTTTCTCAGTTCATGGGCAGTTATTTTGCGCCTTGGTTTTTCCACACGCTTCTTGCGACCCTGTTGACTATTTTGAATGAAACGCTTGATTGTTCGATGATCACGCTTCAGAAGCTTTGCAATTTTAAGAGTGCTGCATCCCTCTGCAAGATATCTCACTATTTTTGACTATTCTGAGCCTGTCAAGTCCTTCTTTTGACCCATTTTGCCAAAGGAAAGGAAGTTGCCTAATAATTATGCACACCTGATATAGGGTGTTGATGTCATTAGACCACACCCCTTCTCATTACAGAGATGCACATCACCTAATATGCTTAATTGGTAGTAGGCGTTCGAGCCTATACAGCTTGGAGTAAGACAACATGCATAAAGAGGATGATGTGGTCAAAATACTCATTTGCCTAATAATTCTGCACTCCCTGTATTGGTCTTGAATCAAATTAGGCTCACCTCAATGTACACTTACTGTGCTTTTCTGCTTATTTCTTGCCCTCTGTTTATGCCCCTCTGCATGTTTTCTGCTTGTTTCTTGCCCTCTATTTGTGTATTGCAGCTTGTTTCTTGCCCTCTGCCTTTGCCTTTTTGTTTGTTTCTTGCCCTCTGTTTGTACCTCTGTGCCCTCTGTTTGTGCCTCCCTGCCCATTTGCGGCTCATTTCTTGCCCTCTGTTTGTGCCTCTCTGCTCGTTTCTTGCTCTCTGTTTGTGCCTCTCTGCCAGTTTTCTGCTTGTTTCTTGCCCTCTATTTGTACCTCTCTGACCATTTTCTGCTTATTTCTTGCCCTCTGTTTGTGCCCTTCTGCTCGTTTCTTGCCCTCTATTTCTGCCTCACTGATCATTTCTTGCCCTGTCTGTGCCTTTCAACTCATTCCTTTCCCTCTGTTTGTGCCTCTCTGCCCATCTCCTGGTCATTTCTAGCTCTCTATATCTTTCTGCTAGTTTCTTGCCTTCTGTTTGGGCCTTTCTGCTCATTTTTTGCCCTCGGGTTGTGCTTTTCTGCTCATTTCTTGCCCTCTGCTTGAGGCTTTCTGCCTGTTTTCTGCTCATTTTCTTTCCCTGTTTTTGCCTTGCTGCTTGTTTTCTGCCCTCTGTTTGTGCCTTTCTGCCCATTTTCTGCTTGTTGTTAAGTAAGATTTCTGAAACCGTATGTCACTTCCAGCTCAAACAACCATTGACAAAGCCAGTAGGTCTCGGCAATCCAAGAGCTACAGGTGTTGGTAATGTAAAGGCATTTGTGTATGGCTCTGAGGCTGTTTTTATTGATATACACAAACGCATTAATATTGCCAAAGCTTATGGCATTCAGATTGCCGAGACCTATTGGCTTTGCCAATGCTTGTTTCACTTGAATACGATACCCTCAGGGCCCAGGGTAGCACAAGTTCACGGCAGCACATTCACTGTAATAGGGCGCGCTTTCTCTGTTTGTGCCTTGCGCACCTCCTTTAAGGTGCACCATGGCACAAACACAGAAAGTGCGCCCTATATGTAATAGGGCTCCTGGAGTATGTACACAATAGATCTATTATATGAATAGTTATTTGAGATAATATATGACAAAATTGTCTTTTGATAGAAGACATAGATAAGACTTTCTGAAAAGTATTTATTGAAACATCTATGTGAGATAATTAATATCATAAATAGCTGATTAAGCTGTTTTACATCCTGTCGAAGACACAAAATTGCACAGTCGAAACTATGGGTTCGTAGTTGATAACAGAATAAGATTAATAGGGCTATTGAGGGAGGAGTTGAAAGAGGGAGAAGATATTCAACTAAAGGAGTGCTACATACAGGTTTAGTGTACGAATGAGTGGTTTGCTTAAGTTAGGTATCTTTTCTTAGTTTTTAATACATTAAATGTGTCACCAAAATATATTTTAAGTATTTTTGAATTAATTTGACTCTTTGATAAAATATGATTTTTGTGATTAATGAGATGAATTTCTATAACACATAATACATTTGGAGCTTTAAATGTGATTGATTAGGTATCAAGATATTTATGACATTTGATGTAAGTGCCTAGATACCTACCGTGGTCTTGGCCAACCCTGTTGATTCAGATCTTTGTCTGTTTTAACCATGGGAATAGAATATTTATCAATGCACTGGAGAAGATTTGTGGGGCCTATGATGTATGACCTCCTCTCCAGTAGTTTCCTAAAGGAAAAAAAAACATACTCGGAGAGTGCTAAGTGGTGAGGGAGAGTATTTTATGGACTTTGAGTAGAATGTAAAACATGGGTATTCAATGGGTTATAGAAGCCTGCTTCCTTTAGCAAAATGTATTAATAAAAGGTTGTATGCTGTCTTCCGATAATAAGACTAATCATTCAGCAACTGTAATGCCTGTCTGTGATATGCATTACACCCTTTTTATTGCAAAATATCTCATGACATCTTCTTGAAGTCAAAGACATGTTTAAAAATGCCTGGGATATCCTTTATAGGCATAATAGAGGGCTATGGACTCATAACTTACTCATTAAATGGAGGGCGTTGAAAATTGATGAGGTACATAATCCAGTGGAGACAGTAGTTATGGAATGCCCTTTGCCTTGCAAACATTCTTCAGTAGCATGTTGAGCATATATTTGCTACATTCAGTTTAGAACGTGATTGCATGATGTGAATTTGACATATAAAACCTACCCCTCATGAAAGACTTGCTGTTCTAAATGGTACGACTAAAGGAGTACAGGTTACTGAAAGAGTAAAGATTCACTGCTTGTGAATGTTCTTGTTGTACTGGAAATCCCACAAGAGTAAAGGCAGTGCATGGTGGCAGGTGAAGTGCCACCACTTTGTGGCTGTCTTCTGTCCTCCATTCAATGCCCACAGTGGCCTTCGCTCTCTGTCTTCTGTTTCTTGTTTCTTTCTTGCAGGTCCTACTAGTCTACACATGGAGGGGTTGTTGCCAGCTAAATCAGAGTTTCTTGGTGGAGGATGACTCATCTACTGGACATCCTGCACTGGGAAATCTCATTGGTAGAAAATCACGATGGTTATTTTAACCTCAGGCAAAGTAGAGTCTGAAGGTTACACCACTTGTGTGGAGCTGAAGATTCCATCCAGACTTAGCCACCCTTTGCAGGAAAAGCATCAACTTCACATAGCCCTAATAAACATATCTACACCCAAATAAACATATACAAAGTAGAGGCAATTAAATAAACAATTTACTTTACATTGCCACACCCCTAGTGTTAAACACAATTTGAATTCAACAAGCAGTTGGATTTGTTCCATCACAAAAACACAAACTTAGAAAATCCAACTACAAGTCACAAATTTGATGTCCTTTTTCCCAGCATTTTTGTGTTCTGTTGTTGTTAGATTGTTCACTTGAACTTTGCCAACTAGAGAGACAAGTGAATAGCACCAATTATATGAACTCTATATCTGTGCACTTAATCTTGCAGTCAAATCTTCAGATCAGTTTGTTTTTGAAACTTTTTTGCACTTATTTATGCGTGCATGATTACATGGTAACATTTTTGGGAAGAAGAAGAATTGGATATTAATTCCAAAATGTGACGGTTATAACCAGGTGAAGGAGCGTTTAACTAAACTGGATTGTACAAGACTAAACCACAAATCTGGAATGGTCATAGAGTTAGTGTTTCAAATATTAGGCATTTACCATAATTGGTAAAAACTAACTTTGGAAATCACATTTTTCTATCGATTTAGGACTTTTTCAATATTTCACAGTGTGCAATTTTGGCATCTTTATCATGCTAAAAGAATACTATGTTTACATAATAGAATGATTTACTTTACCATGTGACTTTTAGACTATCTGACTGAGTACATATAACATAAACATATCACCAGAAAGTTAGTTATCAGTCAAAGCAGCATGGAACCCTTTACAGTGCATGCCTTTAGCTAAGACCAACAGCATTATGGTAGTTACAGTCCCTGTCAATTATTTTTACAATCTTCATCAAAACAGTAAAATGCTAATCAATTTTAACGAGGTAATGCCCTTTCATTTAAACACTGCAGTTATATTTTCACAGTGGTAACCTACTGATCATGACGTTTCACTTTCATCAATGATCTTCGGAGGAGCCAAGGCCTGTGAGGGGGCGCTAACTTTGAATGCTCCAGATTACTGCAATGTTAAAATACCCCATTATTTGTTACTGCCAAGGAAGCAACATCCTAGTAGAAGCCACTGGTCTTGGAAGGTACGAGCTTCAAGACATCATCACAGATTTTGGTAGCACTCACTCAAAGCAGCACCAAATTTATCAGAGATGTGTACGTTATTTATTTTATCAATCTTGAATTTAGCAGCAAAATACTGATCAGGTTTTAGTTAAGTAATCATTCATCTAAAGTGTTAGTGTGGGGCTACTCTCAAAATAGCAAAGAAATGAAAAATGCAATGCCTACATCGACCATAATATGACGAGGACTTCCTGAGGCACACTCAGAGTAAGTTCTATGTTGCTTAGTTTGAGTGCTACCACAAAATGGATTAATGTTTTTACAGCTTATACTTAATGGATCACCAGCATGAAAGGAACTACACTTCAACTGTTTACCATGCAACCTAAAACCTTCACTATTCTGTACTGTTTTCCTTCATTGCTTCTTTCCCACACGGAAACACAGCTATCAGTAACTTACTTAAGACCCCAGCTCATATTTGTAGAATAGTTGTTAATTGCTATTATACAAAACATTCCAGATAACGACTCAGTGAGCACACAGTAGAGCCCTAGCCACATGCACAGAACCCATTTTGAAAATGTTAATTTAAAAGACCAAACACTTCACACTCACTAGCTATGTAATGGCTAGCCATAGATGCACAGGCTGGGTCCTGGGCAACTTACCATCCAGCTCCATGAAAAATAGAAGTCAATCGGAATACTCATACATATTCTGCAAAAGAAATACGAGAAGTCATTGCACAGATCTGATGATGGGCTTATGTTTCCGGTGACATCTGTGGGTGTAATGAAGTCTTTGATGAGATGCTGTTGGAACTGGTGACTATGGCCGTCCTCTTGGTTTCTCAGATGAACTGGTGGTACCTCCTCTGGGTGGTTTGAAGATGTCTTTTGCCACTTCCCCTTTGCTGGTTATCCTTTTCCATTCCAGTTGTTCGCAGTGTTGCTTACTATGTTGCTTCATTTCATGGGGACCAGAGTGTCCGCGCATTTGGATAGCCACTCCTGAATGTTGTGTGCCAGGACACCTGCAGTTGTTGTTTGTTCTTGTGTGGAGTTGTTGTCTAGTCCACCTCTGTTAGGTTGATCTATTGTGAGCATGCTGAGCTCTCTATAGAGCTCTTCTGGGTTGATGAACGTCAATTGTAAAAATTACTATGGCGTGGTCTGTCCAGGTTATGGGTCTTAGCTTTGGGGTGTTGATTGTAATGTTGTCAAAGGTTGTGAATATGTGGTCTAGGATACGTCCAGCGGCATGGGTGGGCACCATAATGTGTTGGGTTAGTCCCAGGTTCCCAAGGTTGTCACGAATGTCAGCTGAATTGGGGTCGGTCTGGTCTTCAAGATGGAAACTGAAGACTCCTAGGAAGATGAAAGCACTGACATAGAAGACTAGGGGGGCGATGAAGTCTGTGATGTTGCTTGAAAGTTGCCATTCAGTAGGTCCTGGGAGGAGCCCAGGGTCGGTGGGCAGGACTGAGGAGGAGCTGATGGCAGTGAAGAAGAGATGCACAAAGGAGTGGGTGAGGAGTAGTGGAGGAGGGAAGGGATGAGGAGGGTGGGAAAAGGATGCAGAAAAGCTGGACAAATGTCAAATGTCAGAAAAGGGCCGTGAGGAATGGCACAAAGAGGCAAGAAGAGTGAGAGAAACGACAAAGGAAAGTCACACAGAGAGTGAGGAAAGAGTGCGAGAAAAGGCACAAAGAAGGAAAAAGAGCAGGATAAATGACACGGTAAAGTCACACAGAGAGTGACAAAAGACTGAGATAAATGATACAAAGAGGCAAAAAGAGGAAGAGAAACGGTACAGAAAAATCACAGAAATGGCACAAATACACAAAATGAGCTAGAGAAATGACAAAGAAAAGTTACAGAAGGGGTGAGTAAAGAGTGGGAGAAATGGCAGAAAGAGGCAAAAAGGTCAAAAGAGATGGTACAGAAAAGTCACAGAAATGGCACAAAGAGCCAAAAAGACTGAACGAAATGGCACACAAATGTCCCAGAGAGTGGTAAAAGAGTGAGAGAAAGGACACAGAAAGTAATAGTGAGAGAAAAGGAAAGAGTGTGAAAAATGCACAAAATTCACAGAGAGAAAGAGAGAGAGACTGGGGTGAAAGAGAGAACAAGATGGAGGCAGGCAGAGTGAGCCTCGAGGCACTGCAGACAGGTCAACAAAGGTCTTGACCAGTCAAAGGACTGGTCGCATGTAAGACCAGGGGCGCGGGCCTATGTACCTGCTTAATAAACAACAATCCTTTTTTGAAATCGACATTTCCCTTATCCACACAAACATTATATTTTCAGAAAAAAGTGATGTCCTCATTTTGAATTTTCTCTCAAATGAAGTTTCGACAGACTGTTATCATTAAGGTTACTTTCTTCGAGTTTGTCAAAGTACGGATTATCATGTAACACATAAAAAGATCTTTATCTCAATCAGACTTATTTTTCTTGCACATTAAATAAACTAAGCAATTAGTAAGCTAGACATTTGATGATAAATGCCTATTCCAGAAATCCAGAAGGGAGTACAGATTAAGAAATTGATATGGTACAATACTAACTGTAGGAGATGCTCTGCATAGATCCAGTAAGTGTTGTGGTACAATACCGACTGTAGCAGGCACTACACAAATGCTGATAATCTAACAAAACTATTAGTATTCCAAAGAAGCACTCCTGCAAGAGTAAGGATGACACTTTACATTTATTAATATCCTGTTTATTCAAATTAACCCAAGCCATAACAATAATGCAATATTCAACTATGCAACTACATTAATTGTCCAAATAATGCAATTCTATAAAACATAATACTTCAGAAAAGGTGCAACACATATTGATATTTCAATTTGAGTATTTGACACATCGTTTTTCAGGAGTGCAACAATATTGTGCTAGAAAAATAGCTAAGAGAGTATCCAAAACAAACTGAACTGCAGACATGGAGTGATTGCGAAAAGCAACAACTTACAAACGATTTGTAAGAACAATATTGACCAATTATTTGCCATCAGGTGCTTTCAAATGGTTAAAACCCTAAGCGAAAGTACATTAGACAAGTTCTATGCAGGCAGCAGACATCACTTCAGCTATTACATTGAGATGGCCACTCATATAAATAGTGCTGACATGATGTGTAACCCGTTGGCTCAAAGTAAGTTCTCTCCATGACCTATTCAGATAAAGGTCGGTGCTGTTACCTTAACACAGGGATATTGAGGCCTGTCTCCCTGCAATAGAGGTTATCCACTGAATTAAGCCAGTATGAGAAAACACTGCAGCTGGCAAGGCACCTTGCATGTTGTAAAGAGTTAACAAACTGGATAGTAGAGAGTGGACCAGAATGCATCTCACCTTTTTACTAGCGATACTGAAATCTGCATCCCAATGTTGGTGGCCCAGAAGTGATGTGAAGCAGATCGCCTCAACATTGTGTTTGATGATTACCGGTCATCTATGAATGTTTACGGCTTGTTATACTAGCAGTGACAACTCGGTATTGATACATATGAAGAAAGCTTTGCACGAGGGCAATGCCTGTCATTTGGGTATGGCTTTAATGGTGCCAGAGCAGTCTACACACATCAAAGCTTTAAATTTGAGGCAAAATGTTCCATTAAAGAAATGGTGCTGAATGTATTCTTATCAGGTTCCTAATTTACCAGTGAAGTCGTGCTGGCATTTTCCATCGATTGGATTCGACTCTCAGGCATTCCTGTCACACCTGACTGGTATTTACATTGTCTAATGTTTTTCTCCCCACTTGAGGGGGCTGAGAGAGGGAATTAGATCCACAGCAATTGGCATAATTTCCCATTAATTGACTAATGAGAAGTTTGTGAAGGCTGATACTCGATTTCGAAGTTACTAACATCAATAAGTACACTTAGTATGACATTAATCTATTGTGCATGCAGGAACTCAGAATCGGTGCTTACTAAATAGGGGCCCCAAAGTTATTCTCAGAAGCCTTGGGGTGCTATCATTGGTTGGGGTGCAGAATAACAAGGCAGCGCAGTCTTGATTCCACTGCATACATTTTTGGTACACCACCAAACACTCCCTGCCCCTTTAGTTCACTCTTTCGGGTTCTTTTGTTACCCCTGCTTTCTTTGCTGTGTTCTTTTCATCTTTCTCTTCCTCCTTATTTCCCCCTTTTGCGTTTCTCGCTCTCTTGGTCTGAGTAAAAGCCTGATCAGGAAAAATAAATGCCGGTCCCTAAAAATGTGTGCCAGTGGGCCCCATTTATAACACTTGCTCAAGTTAAGCACCGCTCAGAAGTGGTCTGAGATGTCCTTAGCACACATACCAGGTCGACACTCAAGCAGCCATGTACAACAGGAACATGGGGTGTGTGAAGTGCCTGTGAGCTGACAGTATTGTTTACATGACAAAACGAGAAGGAGATGTTGCAGCACAGACGTTCCGACAGACAGCTTCAGAAGCAGGTTTATTTATAGTGACATCAAGAAGGGGAAATATAATAACATGCAGTGGAACAGCCCTGGATAGCGGAGGACCGGCCATAAAGCTCTTAACACAGTCAGTTGGCCTTTTTAGGTTAATGGGCATTTCGCCAGAAAAGGGACCAGAAAATTCTAAGCATCAGAGCTGTGTACCTTCATTCGTTCACTCACACAGGGTCAACACAGACTACCATGCATCACCTGCACTACTTGTTCTGATGAATATCGGAAACAATAAGCAAGAGATCACCTTTACAATACCCATAAGTACGGGATTTAGAAAACATACAAAGCATTGAATTGAATTGTGTACTGGTCCTTTAAAAAAAGCATTCAAGAAAATAGTTAGAATCCATATGATTATTCACTTACATTAAGAGTAATAAAGTATACCTTAGATAGCACGCTTGTAAATGCATACAATAAACTTTTATCAACAAATGTGTACTACACCCAGGTATTTAAATTAATGTCTTGTAGCCAATATTTATTGAAAAAAAACGACACTTGGTTTGTTTTTAATAACGGGTCTGATAAATTAGGACAATCTCAAACATTTATGGATTGTACCATGTATGTACAATATCCCGTGGGTACAAACACATTAATTCTGTCTGGAAGGTGTGATTTCTACGACGTTTAATTATATTTATTTATTTACTTACGTATTTATCTGTTTCTTTATTTAGGTGAATATTTATGTCTTTATGTCTTTCTGAGGGAATGGTGAACATTTACGTCACCTGCAAAGCTTTGTGAAGATTGTGAACTACACAAACTTTTAGCTAGGAATGAAAATTCACTCAGAACAGTATTATGGAAGGCTTTTCCTGGAAAATATTTCTACAAGAGAGTTATTCTGCTTCTACTTTTTGCAGCAAACCATTTTTTGCAGGATTTTTCCTCACGCATATTGTTTTAAACTTCACATCCTCCACTAACTTTGGGAAGGAAGCAAAGCTTTGAAAACATTTCAAAAAATGTGTCGAGAAAAAAGTTTGAAACTTCTGATTCAACAAACTATGAACAAATTGTCTATAGGCGCAGATTTCCTCTGAAAAGAAAGAAGTCTAGGAGCAGATAGCATAGTCTTAGGAAAGAGGGGCATTTCAGAGCTTTTTTATGTTCAATCTCAACATGCATCGATTTTTAATTCAAAGAATAGTTATTGGGTGCATTCTCTCGGCAGACATTGGAGGATGTCTAGTCCCATTATCCTATGTAAACATGTTTAGAACATGTGTTTTATTTATAATGGAATACCACTTTAAGTATGGATGATATAATTTCAAAAGTTGACGAATTGCATTCATTTGGTATTTAAAGGTCGAACATAGAGAGCTGAGAATTTTACAAAGGTCCACAACATTTTTTTTAAATGTGGACTTTCATCAAACGTTGAATGATCTTAAGAAGTGTGGTCTTTAACAATAGTTTGTTGTAAAAGGCACAGGAAAGAGCAGTGGAGCAAATGCCAGACTGAAGCTCATGTGGTTCTTCAAATTCGCGGCTGACCTATTTAATGAAGAAAAAAATATTATGAGTAATATAAAAATGTATACATTGTTAACAGACAGTTTGGCATTTCTTGCAGCATATTGCATTTAAAGATAGTGTTAATCCAAGTGAAAAGGCTAGCTAGATATAATCACTGAAATCAAGCACTACTAACATTTGGTTTTTGATGCACAAGCAGAAGGCCAGGTGGTAGATCACCTGCCTGATTTACAGAATGGACCGTCAAAGGAGGCACTGAGGCTTGAATCCACTAGATCCTTTGCGAGGAAGCAGGTAGGATACCGTTTTGGGTATAGTACCAGCAGCCCACTGCCACTTAGCTCACTAAGGCTAGAAATCTTTGACACTTTCAAATATGCATTGAGAAGGTGGTTTCGCACATATCTGTGCCCTAATACATATAAGTTTACTTTAAAAAATGATGATGCTCATGTATGGCTTCACATATGCTGTTGTGCTTTATTAATCACTTGTTATGAAGTTTATATTTTAGTTTCAAGACCATCAAATCTTAACATTTCTGCACACCTACACACATCTCATGCTATCTTGTAAGTTTACATTATACAATTGCACATTTACTGGACTGTGTAAGTAAAGTGTAGCTTCATTCTGAGGGCTGCACAACAAAGAAAGGAGTTTAGAAAGTCGTTGAGTCAGCCCCTTTTAGTGCTTCTTGTATCAATGTGTCAAAGCCCTCTCACATTCTTTCCCATGAAAAGATGTTGGTTCCAGCTCATTAGTTGTTATCCTTGAGTTTCTACTTTATCATGTGATTTTGCTCCTATTCACTTGCATTGACAGAAAATGTATAAAACTGTGTAGAAAGTGTGTGGATTTAACCATCACATGCACCGGCTTTGAAACAGCAATTGCCTTGCCTTGTTTTGATTGCAAATCACTTTATATCCCCATTCCTAAAAATGAAATGAATGTGACCTTGTGTAATGTAACTGGTGCTTACGTAGAGCGATCCAATACCTTTGGGTCGAGTTTGCACCATATAAAACTGCAAAAATAAATCTTCAATCTGGAAAGCTCTTCCCTGTCTAGAATTGGTGTCTGCTTCATCATGACAATACCAATCTGTGTTGAAATGGGTGCTGCCCATGTAATCTGATCTTCTTGCATCACTCGGTTTTTGGATTTATTGTTGTGGGGGGCCTCACAACTGGTGTCTCATCACAGTAATCACAACGGTAAAGAGACTGGGCAGGTTTACCACCAGTGTCTGCTTTTTAAGAAAAGGCCTCTGTGACACAGCAAGGGTAAGGCCACTTGTCTGGTTACATATGAACACGTGCAGGCTACTCGTGTGGGGCTACTACTGTGAAAAGTCCAGTAACTGCGCACAGGTAGCCTGGTGCAGAGTGGACTCTGCAGGGTTAAATACTGGGCTGAGGTACTTACAATATTAGTTGGCACTCACAGGTAAAATGAGTATGGTTTACTATTTTGTCTGCAGTCTCAGTGTATTATACACATGGGGGGGAATCTGCCTCGAATGCAATTTTCTTCACTTTGGCCTACAAAGATGAGCAAGATAGCAAACTGGGGTGAAACATGTGTGCCACGTTGGACTATGCAAGTCCCAAGCAGATATATGTACACTTAAGGGGTTCTCCAGAAATGTCATCTTTCCCTGACTCAGCTCATCATCAGGACCAGCCCTTTTCTCACACTGCTGCGCCAAGTATATTACACTGCTACCCAGCAAAGGGAACAAAGGCCTCTCCACACAAAAGGAGCAATTAAAAATGCTTCACTTAACTCCTGAGAAGGAAGGGATGGTGAAGAAAATTTGCATCCGTTAATCAGCTGTCACTGTACCAGTGCTGGGACAGCCAACACCCACTGAACAAAGGAGAAAGCCTAGACCTCTGGAGCCAACCCAGTAGGAACTCCCCTTTGAAGTTTTGGTGGGAAAGTCTGTGATAGTGATGCCAGGTAGGTTCGATGCTGAGGCTTTCAGAGCAGATGAGAACAGTAACTTCTTGATTGCACTGTCTTAAATTGTCCCAGCATGCTGAGCAGGAAGGGTGGGACAGGGGTGGAGGGGTGATAGGACACCCTAGGATAGGCCAAGGGTGCCTGGTTTCCATAGTGTTCAATCCTCATTCAGTAACTCCTGACCAAGAGAGAGAGGGTGTTGTACGAGTTGGACACTGAGACTGGATGGCAGCAACACGATGGACAACTGGAAAGACAAGCCTCCTGATGCCCTAATAGGGTAAGCACTCTGCTCAGAGTTAATATCAGGACCAGTGGGTCTCTCCAGGACTAGGGAAGCTGGTCACCTTATACCTGCTAAGGACCAGTTGGGGGAGGAAGTGGACTTCTGCACCACAGAGGAGAGGAGCACCATAGGACAAGAAAAAAGAGCAAGGCTGGCGCGGGGAGCAGTTGAACCAGCTCCCTGCAAAGTGTGCCACTTTAGAAGCTAGGAGGCCTATGGAAAAGTTGGGCTCACCAGGAACAAAATGAACCCAAGATTGCTAAATCCACCCAATGGGGCCTAAGATAAGGACAGGAAAAGGAGTTGACCTTGAAACCCACAAGCTGAGAATATGCAGTGTGTAGAGCTCTGCTGCAACCTCCAGGGTGGGCTACTGTCAAGGGGTGGATGTGAGCTAAATTAATAATTAGTGAGTCCGGGATGAGCCATGCATGGGGCACTCCCCCAGAGCTCTTGAGGCCCAGGCGGGCATGGACATATGGAATGGGCAGGAGAAAAGCAAGCTGCTGGTTCCCGTGCTAGCAGTTAAGGTGGCTAGCAGGGCACTGAGCTGCCATGGGCAGCCATGTGTGAGTACCATGACCTACCCCCAATGTAAAGGGAAGTCAAGGTGCACGGGCAGGACCAAGCACCCCCAACTAAATTAAAGAAATATGCAAAAGCAACGTAGTTGTGGGTCACAAAGCCCCATGCAATAAAAACAAAGGTGAGGCCTCAGTTGCTCAATAATGCCCTTCTGGACTGAAATAGCCTAAAGGTTTTTACTGGAAGTGGTGAAAAGAGAGTTGGCAGAGCTACAGTATTGCTGAAGCTCCCCCCTGAAGAAACTTAGTATTGACCCTAAGCCAGGAGGGTCATGAGAAGTATATGACAAAACAGCTTTCTGCATAATATTGAAGCATTCCCAAGGCTAGAACTTTTGTTCTACATCCTATAAGTTTTGTTGATAGTATTTTTTCATGAACAATGCAATGCTTTATTACTGAAAATGCACTAATGATTGCAGCTAAAACATGGCTATTGATGTCACTGAGGGCGGGAAGTTTTATTTAACATGTGAATCTGGTTTTTAAGAGTAGTAACATTGATAAAGCTAATAGGTCTGTTTAATTTAATGTGACACCCTTATATATAGTTAAGTGCTATATTGTTTGGGAGGGGGGTGCTGTGATTTTTAGGGTCATGACCCTTTAGGTGTCAAATGTAATGTCATCAAAGGTACTTCCACCAGCTTTATGGATATTTGTAAATTAGTGCATATTATTGAGTAGTGTGTGTAATTAATGTACCTTTCAATTTCTAAACAAAAAGCAGACTGAACAATCATTTATTTGTATTATATTATTCACCAGTGAATGGTGATTGCTCAGTAGGCCTTGGACTGCTCTGTTTCACTATCCTAAGAGACACAAGTGCTACAATGGGGTCTTTGGTTCTCAGTGAGGGGGTAATTTTGGACCTATTACTTGTGCATGCCTTACATCCTGAACAACTAATAGCTTGGTTTCCTTACACCATCACTTGAATGTTTGCTGATATTCACTGACATTCACAAGTAACTTTCAACCCTAGACACGCTCTGAGAGTTACTCCTATTAAGGGCAATAGCAGATGCCTATTCTTAGAAAGATGTGAGAGGGAATCTCCTATGCAATCTTGTGGATGTAGGGAACGTGTTTCTGCATGGGACAAAATATTTCCCTGTGAAGAAACAAAAAAGGTTTAACATGTGCAGGCAGAGTTTCAAATCGGCATAGAGAACTGTGTACTATCAATGAATAAGCATGTGGATACTTCTGGAAGTGTCTGCAACTGTCACATATTCTTAGGAGTATGCCTGGAACTCTTTCTGTATTCCAAAAAGTAAGAACGAGACTCTGAATGTTAGTATAAATTTACAGAAAAAAGGGGCCGGAAGTACTAAGGGCAGTTTACAATCTAGGATATTTAAATTGCAGACTTGTTTGCAGACTACCCTTCATTATGCGGTACAACTGATATACTAATCAGCCAAATTCAAAAATGAAAAGCAGCAGGAGTTGTCAACATTGCCTGTTATTAATGTGGCATGAGGAGGTTTGCAACCCCTGGGGATGGCTATGAACACAAGGATACAAGCTTTCAAGGGAATACAGACCCCCGCCCATATGTTCTTATTTCCTGTCCCTATTTTTGTAACAGCCAATGTCCCTTAACGAGGCATGTAGTTCTTTAAAGAAAATGTTCCCAGGTAGGAAAGACGTCAGGTGCAGTGGTGCTGGAGCAATTTTCAGAGCGGAGGTGCTGCCATCAGTGTAATTTCATGGAAGCCACAGGGGTTAGGAAAAGTCGAAGGATTACACAATTTGGAGCACATGACGCATCCATCTGGCCGAAGAATGGTGGTTGAGCAGTGTGTGTCCAGCACTGAATTTTGGAGCACACTGCTCTAAATAAAGGGGTTCTGCCTCTGACATAGAGCTCATTTTCCACTGAAATGTCCTCTTGAAATGGCCACTAAATTTGCATCAGTCATGTTAAACCTATGTGCAGCACAAACAGCTACATACAGAAATTGAGTGTTAGTGCATATTTATCATTTGGGCATTACACTAGTAAAGTGTCTTGGTTTGTTTTGATCTTATTAAAATATTTGTTTCCATCACACCTCATAATTTCAAAACTGATCATGTGCCTCAATTGAAGGTTTCCAAGTACTTAGATTTTGTTATGTCAGAAAACCTTTGACATCTTGCAGCCTTTCCTTTCATACTTCTTGTACCCCGGCAAGATTGTAACTTGTTTCGCATAAAAAAATATTCCCTCCCTTTACTTTACGCTGACTGCAAACACCAATCTTCATTTTAAATGGGCAGCAGTTTGTCAAAAGACATTGTATGACACTTCTCTCTCTTAGAATGCATATCAAAGACAAGAAGATGAAAACTAAACTTAAAGGCCTCTTTATTGATCATTCTCATTCTGAACATCTGCCTGGTTTTCTTGAGGGTGCTGCAGCGCTTCTAACACCCATGCTTCCAGCAGCCGTGCATCAGGCGTAACATGCAGTTGGTCCCAAGACCACTACATTCTCCCTCCCTGTAGGCCACCACCACAATTCCCAAAAGGGCTTCTCTTTGCAAAGCAGATACCACCCCAAATCCAGTGGCTGCATCTGATAAATGTGATCACAACTGCAGTCACAACACCATTTTCAATTAAGAAGGAGTTGTAAAAGTTAGGCCCATATTTATACTTTATTAGCGCCGCATTTGCGTCAATTTTTGACGCAAAAGCAGCGCAAACTTACACAATACAATTGTATTTTTTAAGTTTCCCCCGATTTTGAATAAAAAAACTATGCAAATGCGGTGCTAAAAAAGTATAAATATGGGCCTTAGTTTGCTAGTAAGACTTTTGCAATCCGCACAGTAACATTTACATCTAGAAAATCAGTCTTTTGTGGTCGCAGCACTTTGCAACTCACAGTCACAAAAGAGTTTGGTGTATCTATATGTACATTTTAGCGTTTTACTGTAAAAAGCTAAAGAGATTTGGATCTAACCCATGATGGGTGACCACCTGGCATTGAGGCAAATTCTGGACAGGACTGCAAAAAATTCAGGACAAAGGGTCAAAATTCAGGACAAAAATTCCGGACAAAGGGTCAAAATTCAGGACAAAAATTCAAGAACAAACGTCAGTTTTACAGACAAACGCAAGAGAGGCCATGCCTCACTATGTTGTCAGTGCATTTATTTACTCTTTTTTAACATAGCACTATTTATTCACTGTGGACCTTTTGTGATTGCCTTCTGGTATGCTACATTCAGGTGTCACATTAAGTCCTTGTTCAGTAGTAAATTAATGCCCTTCACGGCAAGGCCATCACCCCTACCCAAATCTACCCGATCTTTCCTGAAGAGAAAGTAACAGCAAAATTTTGATTATGTTTCTGAACATTTCAAAATCCCTGGCAAACAGTTTGGGAAACATTAAGGTAATTAACCTTATGCTAGTTTAAACAAATTGAACAAAAACATCTGGCTTACCCCAACCACCCATGGACTTTCAACCTAATTTTTTTTAAAGAGGCAGATGGTGTGGGCGACAGTCTCACACCTAATGTCAGGATGTGATGTACCCATAACTTGTCTGTAGTCTCACTGCACTAGAGTGTATGTTTGGGACTCTACATTTATCTCAGAAATGGGAGCCCTGACTACCAATCAAAGATAATAAAAGAGTAGGATGAAATCGAGATCAAATGGGAGATCCACGGCAAGTAATTCAAAGGGTTGTTGCTAACAACTGGATAAATAAAGAAGAGAAGAACAAGGTGGGTCAATTCCTAAAATCGGACAAGATGGGTCCACCAAGGCTATTTGAAGGTATTGGGTACCTGGGGAGTTGTCTGCACACAGGAGCAAAACAGAAGGGGCACTGTCAAGTGGTTGAACAATCAACACCCATCCACCTTGGCAAACTCTTCTGGTGCAATGGTTCGCTGTTAGTGCTTGTGGAGGGTGAGCAGGGGCCAGACCCCTTGCAAGGTTGTGCAAGGCAATTGCCCGCTTAGTCAATGTCTTTATATGGTTTTGAAATTGAGCAAAAGCCAAACTAGAGATCTGGGTTATCCCTAAGTGTCAAGTACACATAGAATCTTCAAAATATTTGGGATGTAAATTGCCCAAACAAAATTTACAAATTTTAAAATGTTATTAGTGTTTCTTTAACATATGGCACTGTTTTCGCCTTCATACACAATTAGATCTCAGATTGAACTGGGAACCAGTTACCTTTTGATACCTAGTGATTAATATCTACCATTCTTACACTGATTTCCAGGATGAAAATCTCGGCAGAGCGAACGGTCCCTCCAAGCCCAGTTTGCTTTTTGGTCTTCTCTTCTGCTTTCTGTAGAGGCCATGTGGCACTAGCGAAGATGGTGTGCTACCCCAATGATAGTATTATTTTGCAAACCTTCCCCTGCTCGTCCTTCATTCCTTCTTCAGACATGCCACACATCTGATTTGGTTGCTGCGGCGCCATCGGGTAGCTCTTTCCACTCTAAAGCTACCCGTGACTGCGGGTGGATTAGGTCTTCTGGACTTAGAATGCTTTTATTCAGCTGCACGGGTCCAATGGGTGGCTCACTGGCTTTCTGCTCACCTCCCTGCATGAGATGGGGTTTACCAGTAAAGACTTTTAAGGAAGGCTTAATGCACTGCTCATTGTTTCCTACTGACCATTCTATGGATCACCATCCGGGGTTATCATGCATGGGTTTCTCTTGCCTTGCTAGAACCTGTAAACTCACTGACACAAAGAAACCCTGTGCTCCTGCACTACCTTTGCTAAGCCTTCCCACTCGCACAGGATGGCTGTGCTCAGAGCAACTCCATCAGTGGCATGCTTCAGGTATCTTAAAATTGGGGACTTTGTTTCTGAACAGTGAGCTATTAAATTTCCAAACCCTTGTGGCAGACTACCATCTTCACCCCGGTCAACTCCTTACTTAAAACCACCTTAAATAATCATGAAATGCCCTATTTCATGTCTGCCACCTAGCACTAACCCTACAAGAGGTGTGCCAGAAGCTCTGTACCATAGGAAATGGTGGCAAACTGATAGAATGGGTGTACAGACCTATCCTGCAACATGGAAACCACCCCAGGTCTTCTCGTCATACCACCTGGGTGATTGATGTAGCCAAACCTCTGCAAGATATGGACTAAAATACTGGACTTTCCCCACAAAGTATCCCACAGCTGTCACTTTAAGCAAATTCATAGTGCTTCCTTGTGAATGCATTCTGCCCGTTGCTTGCCATTGGCCTTGTGGTTTGTAACTCACAATTTGTTGCTTTCAATTTGCTGGCTTTATTTGTTTTAGGCTATGCAGCTTGAATTCGTCCCTTCCCTTCCCAAAACCTTATTTACTTATTTACAGTATCCTGCCGAGTGCTCTCTTTCTGTAAACAGGCCTGTAAATCTTGTTCTTATCTTATCATATTTGCTGTGCATTCAAAGAACAGAGTCAAATGTCAGGCTCTGTCTTCGGTGGGAACTTAGTATTTACTTCCCTTTTTCTGACTTCAAAGTGAGAGGATTTATGCAACAATCTTGCTGGATACTGGGGTTAGGAAAGAGTTTTTTCTATCACATGACAACATTTAAATAGACTTCAGAATATATCAGAATTGCACCCTACTCTGTATCACTCCACTTTACGCCACTCCATGCCACTGTTCTCTTCTCCATTCGGAACCACTCCACATTATGCCACTGCTCTCTATGCTACTTCACACTATGCCTCTCTACTCTACTCTGTAATACTCTACTCTAAGCCACCGCACTTTGCAACTCTCTACACCACTGCGCTCTGCTCATCTGCACGCCATACCACTCCAGTCTGGGCAACACCAATCTAATCCGCACAACTCCACTCTCTGCCACTCTGCAACGCTGCACTGTACGCCACTGCACTCTAAGCTAATACACTCTAAGCTAATGCACTTTACTCTGTAACACTCAACTCTATGCCCCTGCACTCTACATCAATACACTGTACATCATTCTAATCTACTCTGCACCTCTGCACTCTATGCCACGGCACTCTACACTACTTTACTCTATGCCATCACACTCTATGCCACTTCATGCAACTCCACTCTAACCTGCACTTCTCCACCCTAAGCCACCTCACTCTACTGTGAAATAATCTACTTTATGCCACTGCACTCTGTACCACTGCATTCTATGCCACTGCACTCTACCCTGCACCTCTCCACTCTATGCAACTGCACTCTACTCTGAAACAATCTATTCTACGCCACTGTACACTGTATACCACTCTGACCACTGCACTCTAGTTCAATGCACTCTACACCACTGCAAGCTGACACTCTGCAACACTGCTCTGGCTGCCACTATACTCTACACCACTCTGCCCTGTACTACTGCATTTTGCACCAATATACTCTATTCCACTGCATTCTATGCCACTCTACTCTGCCCAATGCCACTCTATGCAACTGCACTCTACACCAGTGCACTCTAAACAACTCCACTGCCCTTTACTCTGCACCACTGTACTCTATGCCACTGTTCTCTGTACCACTCTACACCACTGCACTGACACTCTACTCTGCAACTCTGCACTCTACACCACTCTACTCTATGCCACTGCACTCTAGGCACTATACTCTACTCTACACCACTCTACAATACTCCACTCTGCACCACTCTACACCACTACACTCTATGCCACATGAGTCTACTCTGCACTCTGACACTGCACCACTCTGCATTACTGCACTCTCTGCTACTCTATTGCATGCCACTCTACTCCACTCTATGTACCTCTACCCCATGCCACTCTATGCCACTGCACTCTGCGCCAATGCACTCTAAACAACTGCACTGTACGCCACTGCCCTCTACTCTGTACCACTGTACTCTACGCCACTGCTCTGTGCCACTCTACTCCACACTACATCACTGCACTGACACTCTACTCTGCAGTGTTGCACTCTCCACCACCGTACTATACACCAATGTACTATGTACTACTGCATTCTGTGCCACTGCACTCTATGCCACTCTACTCTGCATCACTCCACTGTACAGTACTTTGCCCTACTCTGCACCACTCTACACTACACCACTGCACTCCCTGCAATGTGAGTCTACTCTGCAATCTATGCCACTGCACCACTCTACACTACTGCTCCATCTGCTACTCTATTGTATGCCACTCTACTCCACTGCACTCTATGCCACTCTACTCTGTCCCATGCCACTCCATGCCACTGCACTCTACGCTAACGCACTCTAAACAACTGCACTGTACCCCACTGCACTGCACTGTACTTTGCACCACTAGGCTCTATGCCACTGCTCCTATGCTACTCTACTCCACTCCACACCACTATGCCACTAGCTTTAAGCCATGCTAAACAGCAGCTACTCTGGTGTATAACATGGCTAATGACTAAAACACATTAGCAAAGCCAATAACTCTTTCGTAGATGAGACCTATTGGCTTTGCCAATGTTTGTTAGTACTATGAGGTACCGAGGTACCTGAAAGAACTGTGAAAAATACAATTACATCATAATAAAGGCTGCTACAAAATTGAGCAAATACATTACGGTTAAATAAAAAAAAAGTGCTTCTCAAATACAGATTTGAATAACATACAGTTTATACCTAGGATAAAAAAATGTATAACACTCCATTAAAACCACACACTCCACAGCTCACCTTGGAACACCATTATAATACCTCTCTGAGAGAAATATCTTTGCCACCAGAAAACTTCAAGTGACTCCTTTTAGTAAAGTCAATGAATGTTTTCAAGCCCCTTTGTATTTGCAGATTTACCAGTTGCCCATATTTGCATGTCTTTAGGGAAGTAGACCCCCTGGCAAGAAGGCTTTTTCTCATCTGTCTGCCCCCCCCCCCCCCCTCCCTCAGAGCACAGGAGACCCCCTGCCTTCGAGCCCAGCTGGGGAAACTCCTCTGTCCTTAATTTCGCCCTGCCTCCGTTGCCCTTTAGGTGAAAGGCTAAAATTACGGACAAATGCCGTCCGTTAAAGCTTTCATCACGGACAACGGACAGCAGGGCGAAATTACGGACAGTCCGTGAAATTTACGGACCGGTGGTCACCCTATTTTGGGCCACATGGCAGTGAGCAAAAAGTAGATAGCGACCTCCTTCTAGTCTGTGAAATACAAAATAGAGGAGAGAAAATGAACGGAGTCGATGACTGACCCCGTGTGAATAAGGGCCGGGAGCAGGAAAATAAATCTGTGTGTTAAGGATATTAAACTCTGACGTTAACCCCGAACAACGTAGAAATACCTTTCAATGCTGGCTCCAGGGATTGGTAATAACTTCAGAACGTTTCTAGCTGGTGATCACCACCAGGAAATCACAAAAGTAATGGAGCATTAAACTAATCTGCAGTAAAGAAGAACTGGTAGCCTGGAGCAGCCCGTCCATGGCCTGGTGTGCAGGCCCAGGCCTGTGCGAGTGACGGAAACAATGAAGAACAAGCTCACTCGAGCAAAGAGTGGTTCCAGGCACCAGGGAATACGGTGAAAAGAACTAGGGTGGTAGAAAAGGTTTATTTATCAGAGCTTCGGGGACCGTTTTTTATTAGGCGTTCCATGAAAAATGTATGGTACTAGTGTGTTATGTATGTATACTAGACAGATGGAAAAGTAGTGCCTTGAGATACGTAATGGAGCTATTCAGCCATAAACTATTTTATAAAAAAGAACCCATGGCTCAACAATCATTAAACTTCTGTAGCACAACACAAGATAAAATGACATTACCTAACCTAACAACCTAAGTTATATTTTACAGTAACATAACATAACGTTAACATAGCATAACATTACTTTAACATAGCTTAATAAGTCAAGAAAAAACTGCCCCCAGAATATGGAATTTCCTCCACCTACCCCTTGTCTTCTTCCCAAATTACTATGTTTATGGCAGTACAAAAAAGCCTCTCCTCTGTTTCCTAAAATTCCCGAACATACCTGATTATTACACTGTCTGCACCCACAATCAAGCCCTTTATTCTTACTGTCTGTCAGAACCCTTTCAGAGTGCTAGGGGGCAAGCAGGAGCTACTGGGACCAACCGTGGGGGTTGAGGCCTTTTATTCCTTTTGTCCTGGGGCATGGTATACTATGGGCCCTGAGCAACTGGGCCAAGTGTCCCTTCAACACTTGACTCTCAGTGGTAGTGCGGATTGAGCAGTCCAAGGCTTCTCAGGGGGAGGTAGACACAGGGGGTCGAACACAGGCTCACAACTTAAAATATGTTCAAAAGCAGCAATATATGATTGCTCAGTCAAATACTTTCTTATATGACAAAAATAATATTTATATATGATCAGAAAGTGAAATATGGTATACACAAACAATAGACAAAGCCACCTGAGGTAAGGGCTGTGGTGTTTAGTAGGCAGTGCCATGAGTCCACTTCCATCTCACTGACATTGTGGGCCACCAACTTACATGCTGTAAGCAGGCAATTGCCCAATTGGCACCGCAAACTTCACAATGGCCCATTCTGGCACACAGGCTCGCCAACTTAAACTCGCACACAGGCAACAGCCCAATCGGCATGGCAGTAATAATGATCATGGTTAACTTTACAGCGGCCCCTAATGGCATGCATGTTCATGACATGAACCTTCACACGGACAATGACCCAACTGGTGCAGCAGTTGTTTCCTCGTTGCAGGGATTCACTTGTCAGGATCCCCCACTGGACCTCGCTTGCTCCAGCAATCTCCTTTTCCTCACAGGGCACACTGGTCTAGGCAAGAAGGCATGTATTGGTGCTCAAGCCTCCTGGACAGGTGTTCTTGAATGTCCCTGGGTGATGTCCCATCACCCAGACAGGGACTGGCAGGCCTTGGCCTCCAGCCCAGCCCTGGTCATAGGCAGAAGACTTGCAAAGCTTCCCATACTCGTACAGTCCTTCCGGCTGCTTGACAGTTGGCACATTTGGGGGCCTCAACCTCCCCTTTTTATAGCCCATTTCCGGACACCAAATGTGATGTAGGGTCTGAGTTTTGATGCTTGTGTTTGGAGTCTGCTTCCTTTTAAAGTGCCCCTTTTTCTGCTGTACCCCTCCTCCAGAAAGCAAGCTGTCACACCAGAAGTGACTCTAAATCTGATAGCCCAACAACGTAGGCCATGGGAGTGACCAGAGGTTCACACCTGGATGTCAGTCACAGTGATATCTGCATCAAAAGGTTATCTTAAGGCCTTGACTCTACTCTTTCTGATTCTTTATGATTCTCACATCAGCCCCATTTCCTTCCTGAGATGTGACCAGGCCCCCTTCCACTGACCTCTCTCTGAATCAAAGAGCACCCTTTGAAGTGTGCAGGAGAGTCTGAATCTCCTTCCTCTAGAGTGTGTCCCACCCAGCTCCCAGGAATGCAACAATGCACAAATCTGTTAGGGGTGCCTCTACATCCTAATGCTTCTCCAGTCAGCCCTCTGTCTCCCAAAATGGAGCCCAAAATCTTCTTTGTATTGTACCACTCACAGGCACACATGCATCCAGCACATGCAGGTGAGGTAAGCACACAGCAGTGGTCCTTTACATGAGTGGGCCTGTAGGCCTCACTCCAGTGACACAGGTAAAAAGGCCTGTTCACTTCTCTGATCACGACACAATATGCTGCTGTTGTGAGTCCATTTTTAGTTCCTTGCCTGAGCACAGTATTTAGCTTGGCTTAGGCTTGTGGCCTGTGCCCTTTTACCCAGATAATATGGTCTTTTTTCAGTTATTCATTTTAGCACAGCTTGTTTTAGTGGTAATGTTTTTATTTTCATAATAATTTGCAATGCTGCAAGAGAGTCATTATCATGTTCTTCTGCCCCGGGTTGGCAAGAACAGAATGTGAAGAAGACAGGATAATGTTTTTGTATTGCTGCCACAAGACTGCGCAAACAGTTTAACACTTAGGTACATACTAGTATCAAGCTTATTTTGCAAGAAAAAAAACATGTTCCTTATAGAAACATTTTGTAGGTCGAAGGGCTTTAGAGGAGGTTCCATCCAGGATTTTCCATCTACACTGCATGTCAGTTTGCAGCAAACCCCAGCCTTTGTGTCTCTACAAAGCCTGATCTGGGGACTGGAGGCTCGATCTTCTACTAAGGTAACGGCAGTGGGTGTGCTTTTCATTGACACTGCATGGACAGATTGGGCTTACACTGCCATGCTCTCGCTAGAGGCTAAAGAATAGGCTTTAGGTAGGAATTATATATTCATGTTTATTGAAATATGTTGGGGTTGTTCATCTATACATCTCTGATCTTCACAATCCTGATTTTGTTATTCCTCATCATCCTAATCATTGCAGCTCATGCATTTTATTGTAGAGTGCGGTCTTTTCAATAAATATATTGAAAACTATCCTGCATCTCCTTTCTTGCCTGGGTATGTGTAAGAGACTTGTATTTAGAGAGAAAAGGGTAAGGCTTGTTCGCCACGACTTCCCTGAGGGGTCTTCAAAGTTCCATGAGCTAAGCTGCCACAAATCACCTTTACCGTTTGTGTTTGGGTAAGGTGCTGCTAGAGAGCCAGGACGGTTTGGTCGACAGCTGCCAACAGGTGTGAGAGCAATTCAGTACCCTACAGGCAAAGGTGCTGTCACCCCAAATCATGTAGTCTTGTTGAGATACGAGAGCCCTTACGACACTGCCACCACCAGACTCATGCTGCTTAACTTCTGACTAGTGGTAGGCAGAACTCCCTGAGTTTTACTTTGTGAAATTCCACAGAGTTACCTAAAATCTCTGCGAAACGCCTCAGAGTTCCACAAGAGGTGCAATTCCGGTGCGCAGTACACGCTCCTGTGTAAACCAGTGTTATTAATAGTATATTTACAGTTATTATCATTGCAGGCTAACATGGCAATGAACAACCTTCTCATCTCCCTAACTTCAAGAGAAACAGCTCTTGCATTGTGAGGATCTCTTAGATCTTTCATTATTAGTAAACCTAGACAGAGAGGCCCCCTCCTTGTGAAATCCTCATTCAGAGCGTGGCGTCGGGAAGTACAGCATGGCTTTGTATATACTGGAGCATACAAAGCATAGTACATCCAAATGGCTCACCTCGTGGCAGGGGCTGACTTCTTCCTCCTCTGGGTGCGTGCTGCTGCTGTGCCTCTGGCTGCAGGACAAGGAGGGTGGCAGATCTTGAGGGAGCATGGGGCTCGGACAGCTGGCACACCCGTGGCTCGTGGGGACATGTGATGGTGTGGATGCTGATGGTGGGGATAGTGCTGGTGGTGCCCATGAAAGGTGTATGCCACCCCCACCTCAAGGCTCTGCAGGAGGCGATGGAAGCCATTGGCACTCAATGTCTTGTTATCCCCATATCATAGACAAAGTGCGTGTAGCTGCTGACCCTGAGCTCGTGCAGCCTCAGGAAACTCCAGGACTCGCGCAGCTGTAGAGGTGTATTAGAGAGTTTGTGTTTCTTCTGGTGCTCGGTTCCAAGGAGAGCTGGGCAGCTGGTGTCACTATGCAGAGCAAACAGAGCAGGAGCCACACTGAGAGCATGGTTGCTGCGAGCTCCGTCACAGAAGGCGGCTGTGCTCAGCACCCCATTCATGCGGGGCAGTCTGGCGGTGTACCCTCATCTAGGTCTTTGTCAGCATTAAAACTAGCTACGTCATGACCGAGGAATAAGTGCGTGAGGGCGTGTCGGGTTGAGACAGTGGGCCGCAACTTAAAGTTATTTCATTTGCTGTCTTCCAGCCTGAGCTGTTTTAAAACTCTGGTTGCAAAAACACTTTCATAATGGTTTTTACTAATCGCTTGAAAGTATTTTGAACACCTTTCACTCAGACTGTAAATGTCTATGAAATATTTTTATATAAAAAATAATAACTGTGTCTGCACATGTTAACTTAGACAATCAACTGTTAATTGAGCAATTCTAGGGGTGGGTACTGGAAAACTCCGCCATACGGCGGTTGGCAGAGTTTTTGCCAAACTCCGTGCAGAGTGGGCAAAACTCTGCAAACTCTGCTGGTGGAGTGTACTTTATAGCCCACCCCTACTTCTGACAAAGGCAGTAGCCTTTCACCACTATGAGGGTAGTGCTTTGGTCACCTCTTCTAGTACAACAAGACTGCAAAGTGTGAGACACAAGCCTATGTCATGGTGCACACACATGATCCATGTTCACCATGACAACAAAAATCAACACCAGGGATCCAGACATCGTTGCAGGTAAGAGACTTTTCCTTCCCACCACTCACTTTAGCATCTATTATACTTGGCCTTTCTGAGAAGCCCTTATCACAGATGAAGGCTTAGGTATTCACTACAAAAAGACTAGATAAAACTTGTTTTAATATTAATAACAAAGCATAAGTGGACCAAATGTGCATTTGCTGATTAAAAGAAGACGCTAAAACTGAAGCTATACACATTTTAAATTTAAATTAGGCACACTCTTTAGAAAATATTTCTTTATTCATGGTGCTAATGAAACACGTTAATGCATTTATATTAAGAATGTCTGCAAGGGCTAAAGATCCAGTGGCCTTGCTAATTTAAATAAAACTAGCACGTTACTGTCACAAAGCATGCAATTCTACTTTAAATCATCATTATGATCCGAGGACAGGTAAAGTATTTTGCACCAGTAAATTCTGCATCGATCTTTACACTGACCAACAGGTTAAAAATATAATTGTCTCGGTGTTTAATTTGCACACTTGGATGAGGTACCTACATTCTAAATGTATACATATGGTCTTTTAGGCACGCGTCTTTCTAGTCTACTGTCACGTGGGTATTTTGTAATTTCACCTAAAAACAATGACAGTCATCTAGTGGTCGACATGTTATTATTGTCCCATGCCCCATATCATGGAAGTGTGCGTGTTGCGGGAAGCCTGGAGAGTACAGATATCTATAGGCTGTCAAAATGATCGACAGGTTGAGTCGCGTCAGTGGAAATATTTGCCTTCATAACCAAAACAATGGAAAGGCCTTGTGGCGTACACGAACTTGAACAGAAGCGCTCGTCATCAAGGCTTCCATTGCCCTTACTGGGTTTCAGTCACGAAAGAGAAACACGCACAGTCAATGAGACACTCCTTTTCTCTGGCGAGCTTTCACAGATCAGATAAGCAGTCACTTACGCAGTCCAGACTCTCGGTTTCGAACGCTAAATGCAAAATATTTATGGAATAGAGAAAATAATACACCTCTTTCTGTCACAACACGTAACACTAAAACTGCTGCTGGCCACGCGCAGCACCTGTTGGCGTGCGATTTGTATTTACCTCATGCACAGAGAAATGGAACATTCTTTCAGAGCTTTTTATATTACAGAACCCTGAACGGGAATTAAGTAGGTGTGGGTACCTCCTCAAGCGAGTTATACACTACGGGCCTGGTGTATGAAAGAGTTAGGTTATCCCACTCAGTGCTAATTGAGACATGCGTTAGCACCGTAGGGCATATGTTCGTAGAGTACCATTGAGTTGGGTGACAAAAAAAATCTGTTATTTAGCGCCAAGATGCCCACTGGTAAACGTGCGCTTTACAAATACACGTTATGTTGTGTTATAATATAAGCACAGCATGGCGTTAGATGCGGCTAGTGCTGAACTCTTAAAATACATCTAAAAATAAGCATTGTACTTTCAGTTAATGGCAGACCACCCCTCTAAAGAGCATTGCTAAATCTGCCTGCAAGTTATATTTGCAGTGCACTAGACTCTAGTTGCTATAGCAGTTTGTAATTGCATTAACAGTCGGTGGTTGATGTAACAAAGTTTCGATGGTGTTAACAGTAAGTAGTTGTTTCGACAGGCATATGGGTTGATGTAACAGTATCTACTTATTGTAGCAATATTTATTTTGCTGTAAGTAAATGTAGGCAGGGGCTATGACAACAGCTGGTTAATGTAACAGGGGGTAGGTGGTGTGACAGTGCCGAGTTGTCTAAGCATTCCTATAACAGTGTTGCGGTGCTGCTACAAATAATTGCTGTAATGCTGTAATCGTGTTAATGCAGCAGTGTCTATTTACTGTAGCAGTGGAAGATGCTGGAAGAAGGGGTAGTTATTAATATGAGAGTGGGTGGATAACATGAAAGTTTCCAGTTGCTCCACAGTAGGGAACTGGTGTCACAGTGGGTAGCTGTTGTGACAATGTGGGGTCAAAAGTCCCTGGTGCAACCACCCTGCTTCCCATTTTGCCTGTAGGATCTACCACCTATGTTTTCCTGTGGAATGGACTTGCTTTGGATATTGCTCTCTATTGTGCTGGACTCTGTCGAGTGACAGAGCTACACTCATATTGGTACTCCTTTTATCATAGGTGAACATCGCTGCCTCATCAGCAGTGATACAAATAATGTTTGGTGGCAACTCTTCAATAGCGGTGCTGTACAAGCATTTTTTTCCTGCACCCAATTTGAGAGACTATCTATTGGCTCCTCCTGTGTAAGTTCATTTAGTCTGCCATGACCAGAGTCTGTGACGTCACCAAATTGTACATGGTGTGTAGAAAAGTGCATGGATATGGGAGGGTTTAGGTTATCATTTAGTTGCGGGTACCGACACATATATAAGTAGCACTCAAAGCTGTAGACCAATTGATACAGTTTACTGGAAGTTAGAGCTGCAGACTCCCCTATGCACTGGTCTTTCTTTCCTTCTCAGAACCAACTGTAACACCAGTGGATGTGTCTGGGTTGAAATTACACAAACTTGAAAGGAGCAGGAAGGATCCACTGTATTTCTCTACACCAAGCAAATTCCAGCAGGTGAGACTGTGGCCTGAGCTGTATAGCATCTGAACAACAGACTGAGGTGTAGGGCAATGTCAAAGACGCACATCTATGCAAAGAAACAGGCTGTCTGGTCATGCCCCACATCCTTTGCCCCGCTCTGCTGAAGAGCCGGGCCTGGACTGTGCAACAGCTCCTGATTGGCCAGAAGTCACCTGGCTCCAATGTATACAGCAGCTCCCCTCTGTAGCTGTTTGTCCTGAAGGAAATGTGTTTTGGAGTGACTTTTTTCCTCTAGAACTTTGAGGCCACAGTAAATATGAGTGGTGAGGTAGCTTGGGTTCCTTATTAGGAGGTGAAGTCACACACTAGTCAAAAGCCTGACCAAGTCCTCCAAACTGCATTCTTGTGAATGCAGTTGAAGATAGTCTATAGCTCACAGTTTTTGTTGTGGATGCTTAAGTGCTGAATGACAGACAGAGCTATCTCTATGTAACCTTGATCCCAGTATTTTATTCTTTTGAACTCTTCAAAAGGGCTGATTCTGTTGGGTGGAGCCGACCCACTGCTTAGCATCTACGAATGAGCAGAAGACAGTTCACAAGTGCAGACCTCCAACTCCAGCAACAAATCACCAGCTCCCCAAATGGGCAAAAGCTTGAAAATACACTATTAGGTTGTGACGTCACACATTTGCATAAGCCTGTCCCGATACTTCCAAGTTCCTTCTGGTAAATACAGTTCAATGCTGTCTACAACTCACACTTTCCATTGTGGTTGCTTGAGTGCTAAAGATCAAACATTGCTGCCCAGCTTTTAAAACCTGTTACCTGGCGTTCAACTACCATTATTTCTGAATATAAAATGATCCCATTAGCTTTTTCAGAGATCATCTTTTTAATTAGAAATACTTTGTGTCAATTTCCATTGAAACGGTAGGGAGCCTACTCCAGGGCTGAGTGAAATACATTGCTGCTGCATCCCGAGGTAAAGAAGGTGATACATGTCCAGCTATATAGAATACTGACTCATCCCAAATTCTGAGCTCAGCAACCAGTGCACTGCTGCATGTTTCAGACTATCAGAGGACTGTGATCACTACCCACCCCAAGCAAGCTTCCAGTGCAAAAAGAAAGCGAAGATGCCATGAGCCACTGGGCAGATCATGAGCGAAAGAGAGACTGCCTAATTCCTCCATTTCCCTCAGTGTCTTGTTTGATCAAGAACTAAACCTGCAAGCACCACCAATCTGTGTCTGAAGGTACATCAGCCTACATACCTGCAGCAATATCATCGTTTTGCTCTGCAGTTGGTGCTGGCCTCTGTTAAAGAAACCTCTATAATACCCATTACCACATTGTACCAATCCATAAAGGAGGGCCCAGGAGCCTTCATATTTGCTTCGATGTTTCTCCTACAGTACCTGTGGGCCTACTCATGAGAAGCCGTGAGGCTATATGCCTGCACCAGGGATAGAGAAGAAACAAGGAGCTAGCCGGTATTCCTAGAAACCTGGATTTCATTAGCTAAAGAAATACAGTGATTCCTTCTGACTCATTCAAAAGCACTGCAAAGCCTTTTAAATAGAGGGATCAATTAATGAATAAACCACGATCATGAATACCATGAAGAAAAGCAGTATAAACGATAAAGGAACACAAGAATAGCTAAGAGCAAGGTAACAGACATATAGTCATACCTAAACTTAAGAAATTTAGTCATGTGATTTTACAAGAACAGTGATTGACGGTGTGGTGCTCATATGTTGTGAAACGGTGAAAGAAAATAAGGAAAAACAACATAAATAAGAGAATACCAAGTTTTGGCTTTCAACATCAAATTTACAAAAGAAAATTAAACTATACAATCTTTGTGGTTTTTGATTTTGACAGGTCAAGAAACAATTCTTAACATAAAGTAAGTCAAAGTTTGAGCCCCAGAAACCAAGTAGAGAGTGAAAAGGTCAAAAGAGATTTATGAGTAGCACCCTATGAGAACCTGGTCAAAAAAGAAATTCAATAAAAGTCATTGAATACTAGACAATGAAGGTATGCACTCTCACTGCCAGAATAGTGCAGTATTAAAATCCACTAAACACTTGGGACTGGAGTAGTTCAACCACTGTTTTGAGAAGTGCTCTAAAGACAAAGCTGCCCAGAGCTACAGGGAGTGCAGAATTATTAGGCAAATGAGTATTTTGACCACATCATCCTCTTTATGCATGTTGTCTTACTCCAAGCTGTATAGGCTCGAAAGCCTACTACCAATTAAGCATATTAGGTGATGTGCATCTCTGTAATGAGAAGGGGTGTGGTCTAATGACATCAACACCCTATATCAGGTGTGCATAATTATTAGGCAACTTCCTTTCCTTTGGCAAAATGGGTCAAAAGAAGGACTTGACAGGCTCAGAAAAGTCAAAAATAGTGAGATATCTTGCAGAGGGATGCAGCACTCTTAAAATTGCAAAGCTTCTGAAGCGTGATCATCGAACAATCAAGCGTTTCATTCAAAATAGTCAACAGGGTCGCAAGAAGCGTGTGGAAAAACCAAGGCGCAAAATAACTGCCCATGAACTGAGAAAAGTCAAGCGTGCAGCTGCCACGATGCCACTTGCCACCAGTTTGGCCATATTTCAGAGCTGCAACATCACTGGAGTGCCCAAAAGCACAAGGTGTGCAATACTCAGAGACATGGCCAAGGTAAGAAAGGCTGAAAGACGACCACCACTGAACAAGACACACAAGCTGAAACGTCAAGACTGGGCCAAGAAATATCTCAAGACTGATTTTTCTAAGGTTTTATGGACTGATGAAATGAGAGTGAGTCTTGATGGGCCAGATGGATGGGCCCGTGGCTGGATTGGTAAAGGGCAGAGAGCTCCAGTCCGACTCAGACGCCAGCAAGGTGGAGGTGGAGTACTGGTTTGGGCTGGTATCATCAAAGATGAGCTTGTGGGGCCTTTTCGGGTTGAGGATGGAGTCAAGCTCAACTCCCAGTCCTACTGCCAGTTCCTGGAAGACACCTTCTTCAAGCAGTGGTACAGGAAGAAGCCTGCATCCTTCAAGAAAAACATGATTTTCATGCAGGGCAATGCTCCATCACACGCGTCCAAGTACTCCACAGCGTGGCTGGCAAGAAAGGGTATAAAAGAAGGAAATCTAATGACATGGCCTCCTTGTTCACCTGATCTGAACCCCATTGAGAACCTGTGGTCCATCATCAAATGTGAGATTTACAAGGAGGGAAAACAGTACACCTCTCTGAACAGTGTCTGGGAGGCTGTGGTTGCTGCTGCACGCAATGTTGATGGTGAACAGATCAAAACACTGACAGAATCCATGGATGGCAGGCTTTTGAGTGTCCTTGCAAAGAAAGGTGGCTATATTGGTCACTGATTTGTTTTTGTTTTGTTTTTGAATGTCAGAAATGTATATTTGTGAATGTTGAGATGTTATATTGGTTTCACTGGTAATAATAAATAATTGAAATGGGTATATATTTGTTTTTTGTTAAGTTGCCTAATAATTATGCACAGTAATAGTCACCTGCACACACAGATATCCCCCTAACATAGCTAAAACTAAAAACAAACTAAAAACTACTTCCAAAAATATTCAGCTTTGATATTAATGAGTTTTTTGGGTTCATTGAGAACATGGTTGTTGTTCAATAATAAAATTAATCCTCAAAAATACAACTTGCCTAATAATTCTGCACTCCCTGTATTCTTCAATGTTCTTCTCTTTAAAATAAATTATTTTATAGAATTTAGTCCTGTGAGGAAGGGATTTGAAATGTTTGTTTTTGATTCCTGCAGTTTTGGGCTGGGTTCCAACAAAGCAGACTGCATTTTCAGTGGATAAGTTGTGAGCATGAGCCGGCCTCCTGCACTAGGTGTCACTTATGCCTGTTCAGGTCACCTGCTTCCTTGATGATGGGACCTGCCTTATGAAGGCTCTGGTTTCCATTCAACAACTATGAAAACAGCATTGACTGAACAAAAACTCAATGGTCTAGTCCCCAACAAACAAATATCAGATACATCCACTAGGCTTGCGCAATGGATTGCTTATCTTAACAATATTGGGTTACCACATGCGGGGCTCAAGTGAACAAAGACTACACCACAAGAAGTAGCAAAGATTGAGTTGGAATATGATATACCTGCATTTGGAAACATTCATTGAAATAAATGCAATGGGATCCTCCTCTTTACTAATTTTAGTTCAGTGTAAGCTAGATGTCACTTATAAAGACAGTGAACCCCTATCTTTCTATGTTTTCATCTTGGTGCTTTCAGTCTCTCAACAAAGTGACAGGCTAAATCTACCCGAACTCTTTGAGAAATTCACTGGTATTGGGTTGCAAGTTAAAACAACGAAAACACATAGGCCCTCATTACAACCCTGGCGGTAAAAGGCGCTTACCGCTGTGCAGATGACCGCCTATACACCGCCGTGCCCGCAGAATTCCGCCACAGCTATTATGACCCACAGCTCGGAATCTGCCGAAAATCGGACACCCACACAAGACCGCCACACCAAAGGTCAGTGATAAACTGGCAAAATCAAAACCTCCACCGTCACGCCAACAGAAACACGCCCATGCTATCACGACACACGAATCCACGCGGCGGTCTTTCAACCGCGGTATTCCATTGGCGGTACACACCGCCGCGCTCAAAATACACACACATCTCCAAAACACCGCCACATTGGACAATTCTAAATACACACACCTGATACACATACACACACCACTCCCACACACCCAACACAATATAAAACACACACCCACATCACCCACAAACCCCTACGACCAAAAATTAGAGACGAAGGCGACAGAGAGAGCACAGCAATAGACAACCCCACCACACAGAGGCACACCACACCATCACCCACACAACATTACACGCACAATACACCACACACCACTACACATCACCACACACATCAACACTTACACCACCCCACACATCACCCACACCACCTCATGTCACGCCAAAGACACCCCAGGTTTTCCGAGGAGGAGCTTAGGGTCATGGTGGAGGAAATCCTACGGGTAGAGCCACAGCTATTTGGCTCACAGGTGCAGCACACATCCATAGCCAGGAAGCTATGGCAAAGAATCGTAGACAGGGTCAACGCAGTCGGACAGCATCCAAGAAATCGGGAGGACATCAGGAAGAGGTGGAACGACCTACGGGGGAAGGTGCGTTCAGTGGTATCCAGGCACAACATCGCAGTACAGCGGACTGGCGGCGGACCCCCACCTCCTCCCCCACAACTAACAACATGGGAGGAGCAGGTCTTGACCATCATGCATCCAGAGGGCCTCGGAGGAGTCGGTGGAGGAATGGACACTGGTAAGTTAAATCTCAACTATTATATCCCCCACCCTACCTGCATGCCATCACACACCCCCACCCTCAGCCCCTCCCCTATCACTCCAACTCCTCACAAATGTACTCATAACACAAACCACACATCCCAACACCAAGCCCCGCATGGAAAAACAAAGCATGGTCAGCCCTCACCAAAGCATGCTCACTGCACATACCCATAACAACCCCCTAACCATCATCACAAACCCACACACAGGAATGCTTGCACTGGGGTACACAAACACCCACCCATTGCACACCATTACTCACACACTTGCACTAATCATGCTCTTATATCCCTGCAGGACCACTATGGAACGTCACCACACCTGAGGGTCCAGACAGCTCCACTCCACCCACAGAAGAGGCCCACAGTGATGACAGCAGCTCTGCCCTACTGGATCCTGATGACCAGCCCAGACCATCGGGGGCCTCGGGACAGTCGGTTCCCCTCGCACAGGCACTGACCTTCCACCCTCTGGTAACACCAGCACAGCACCCACCCAGCGGGCCCATACCTCCGTACCCAGGACACGTCAATCAGCGGTGTGTCCACCATTACAGGGAACCCAGGATAACCCACCACCCCAACAACAACAGGGACCTGGGGGCAGTGGTAGTGGGCACACGGTCCAGGGGACGGAGGCACAGGAACACAGGGGAACTGGGAGGGCTGCCGTGCGACAGGGGGCGGACAGGCCAAGGGAACCCACCCTCCACGAGGCCCTCTCCTCCATCATGGGAGCATACCACCACTCCCAGGAGACGATGGCGACGGTACTGGCCAAGTTTCAGGTGACCCAGTGCCTGCAGGACGAACTGTATTTGGGGTTCAGGGAGGAGCTCAGAACCATCAGCTCCGCACTGGGCACCATCGTAGGGGTGCTGAAGGACATACAAAAGACCATGAGGGACACTGTGGCACTCCAAGGGGCCCCTGACACTAGCATGGACGATGAACTGCCCACCACCTCCGCCGGCGATAGTGGACAGGACGCCCTGCCACAGGACCACCAAACCAGCACCCCACCCCCTGCAGACGGACAACCACCCCGCAAGCGGTCCCTGAGAACCAGGAACAGGACAGAGCAAGATGGCAAGACCCCGCCAGGAAATGAGACCACCCTGATTGTCCTCCCACTGTCTCACTTTGTTACCCTGTCCCGATTGGAACTGCCCCATCTCCACTTCCTATGCCCATATGGTCAGTGCACCTGTGTGACTAATGGACTGGACTCTGCCATGGACATTCCTCCACCGTCCCCCATCACCATATCACTACCCCCCTCCATTTTTGAGCACTGAAATAAACACCCTTGAACCACAAAACAATCTGGAGTCAGTCTGTGATCTGGTAAATATGTATAATCAATGACAGTGTCAACATGCTTTCCATTTTTATAGCCAACATACCTATGTCACACATCACAAGTCCTTGAAGGATGCAAGCAGATGACACATGTTGCTAACCACACCTGTGAAACCGTAATGGAAAGGTACAACTCAGTGAACAAATACTGCTATGAAATGACAGACAGGTTAGAGGTAGAAGTGTGAAACTGAATGTAATGGTAAAAAGAAAACTGTTCTCACCTGTGTGTCACTGGAAATATTGCCGTATGACTGACTCCCTGTTGTCTATGTCTTCTTCCTCAGCGTCCGCCTCATCACTGTCCACAGGCTCCACAGCTGTCACAACACCGCCATCTGGACCATCCTCCTGCAGAAAAGGCACCTGGCTTCGCAAAGCAAGATTGTGAAGCATCGAGCAGGCGATGATGATCTGGCACACCTTCCTTGGTGAGTAGAATAGGGAACCACCTGTCATATGCAGGCACCTGAACCTGGCCTTCAGGAGGCCGAAGGTGCGTTCGATCACCCTCCTAGTCTGCCCATGGGCCTCATTGTAGCGTTCCTCTGCCCTGGCCCTGGGATTCCTCACTGGGGTCAATAGCCAGGACAGGTTGGGGTAACCAGAGTCCCCCAATAGCCACACCCGGTGCCTCTGGAGTTGACCCATCATATAAGGGATGCTGCTATTGCGCAGGATGTAGGCGTCATGCACTGATCAAGGGAACATAGCATTCCCCTGCGAGATGTACTGGTCTGCCAAACATACCATCTGTACATTCATGGAATGATAACTCTTCCGGTTCCTGTACACCTGTTCACTCCTGTGGGGGGGGACCAGAGCTACATGGGTCCCATCAATAGCACCTATGATGTTGGGGATATGTCCAAGGGCATAGAAATCACCTTTCACTGTTGGCAAATCCTCCACCTGAGGGAAAACAATGTAGCTCCTTACGTGTTTCAGCAGGGCAGACAACACTCTGGACAACACGTTGGAAAACATAGGCTGGGACATCCCTGATGCCATGGCCACTGTTGTCTGAAACGATCCACTTGCAAGGAAATGGAGCACTGACAGCACCTGCACTTGAGGGGGGATTCCTGTGGGATGGCGGATTGGTGACATCAGGTCTGGCTCCAACTGGGTACACAGTTCCAGGATTGTGGCACGGTCAAATCTGTAGGTGATGAGTAAATGTCGCTCCTCCATTGTCAACAGGTCCACCAGCGGTCGGTACACCGGAGGATTCCGTCATCTTCTCAAATGTCCAAGCTGACGGTGCTTAGGAAGGACAACAGCGACCATAGAGTCACCACACTCCCAGGTATGTACCCACAGATACACAGAACACGACACCAAAGACAAAATTCTTCCTGTATGTGTGTCGAGTGTGGGCCCAGGTATGTGTGACGCAGTTGCAAATTAAGCCAATGTGGGCCCCTGAAATGGCGGCTGCCTGACCTCTAAACTGGGACAGTGGGATGTGAGGTAACTGCGCTGGCGTTGTACACCGTCGCGGTAGGCGGTCGAAGACAGTGGCACAAAGCTGCATTGGTTAACATTGGACCCTATGGGTCCCAGGAGCCAATTATGAAGTGCGCCGGCGGTGATGAGACGCACCGCCGCGGACGTCACCGCCGCGGACGTGACCGCCATTTTCTATCTGTTCTATCACTCAATACCTGATCTTCGACAGGAGAGGACCTACACTGCAAGTGCTGCTGTGACCTCGGTCTGGAAGAGACAATGGCTGCTGCGTCTGGGGAAAGGGCCCCTGCCTTCACTGCTCAGGAGTTGGAGAAGCTCGTGGACGGTGTCCTCCCCCAGTACACGCTACTCTACGGTCCTCCAGACCAACAAGTAAGTACACAGGGAGCACGTTGTATGGGCTATGCCTGGGTGGAGAGGGCTGGTTGTAAGAGGGAAGGGGGCAGAGTGCAGTGAACATGAAGGACAGTGAATGCATGTGCCACATGGCAATGGCAGGGATGGGGGCCACTCACATCGACGGTGCTCTTGCTAATGACTTCTCTTCTTCCCCTGTGCATGTCATGTAGGTCAGCGCCCACCAGAAGAAGGACATTTGGCGTGCCATCGCCAAGGACGTCCGGACCCTGGGGGTCCACCAGAGACGGGGCACCCACTGCTGTAAAAGATGGGAGGACATTCGCCGCTGGAGCAAGAAGACGGCGGAGGCTCAGCTGGGGATGGCCTCCCAACGTGGGAAGGGTGCCCGTCGCCCCATGACCCCACTGATGTTCCGGATCCTGGTGGTGGCCCTGAGTTGGATGGGCGCTTGAGGGCATCAAAGCAGACACAAGGGGGTGAGTACACAATCATTCTGGTGACTTTGCGCGCAGTTGAGGGGTCTAGGTGTGGGAGGAGGGCTGTGGGTTTCCCTAGGCCAGGGCGAGTTCCATAGGCTAGGCCCCTCCGTAATGCAGGCCATGTAGCACTCCACCCCACCGCAGTGGAGTGCCAAGTACAGGTATACATGCCCCTGTGGCATCCATGTGTGCAGATGTCCACCATAGCGATGTAGGCCATATCTCAGAAATTGCATCTGTAGAGGCCAGGAGCACGGCGTAGTGCAGGGGGCTGCTGTGTCTGTATTGTCCGCCAACAGTAGCGGTATGCCATGCACTCAACCTGTCTTTCTTCTGTCGCCCCCCCCCCCCTTTTTCTGCTCTCCATGTTATTTTGTGCATCAGCATCATCATGCGGAGGTACAGTGGCACCGGAGCACGAGGGAGCTGCATCCCACATGGCCATGGAGGGCCACACCACGGACTCAGAATGCACCTGTGGGATGGAGGGGAGCTTCACGTCGGCCACCGGATCACCAACCAGTGACACGGACTCGTCCGCCGATGGGAGCTCCCTTGTGGTGGCGGCACCATCTGTGCCCCACACTTCTACAGGTACAGCCGCCACCTCCCCTACCAGCACCGCCCTCCCAGCAGCCCCTCAGCGTTCGCCCCGGGCCCGCTCACCCAGGAGGGTGGGCATCACCTTCGCCCCAGGCACCTCAGCCCCTGCCCCAGTCACCCCTGCTGCCCTCAGTGAGGAGGCCATTGACCTCCTCAGGTCACTCACTGTTGGGCAGTCTACCATTGTGAATGCCATCCAGGGTGTAGAAAGGGAGTTGCAATACAGTAATGCATTCCTGGAGGGCATTCATTCTGGTCAGGCTGCCCTTCATCAAACCCTGCAATCTTTGGCCTCAGCACTGATGGCAGCCATTGTCCCTGTGTCTAGCCTCCCCCCTCCAACTTCCTCCACCCAGACACAATCCCCTGTACCCCAGCCTATCCAAAGCACACCAACAGACAAGCATGCACACACCTCAACACACAAAAGTAGCTCAGGCAAACATAGGCACCACACATCCCACAGGCACTCACACAAGCATCAGACACATACAGACACAGCAACATCCACTGCCTCCACTGTGTCCCCCTCCTCATCATCTCCCTCCTCCCTCCCAGTGTCGTCTACACTCTCACCTGCATGCTCTACATCTACAGGCACTAGGACTCACACCAGAACACCCAGCACCACACCCCGCTCACCCATTTACACGTCCCCTGTGTCCTCTCCCAGTGTGTCTGTGACGCCCCTCTCCCAAAGTACACAAACGCGGGCACCCACACACCCAACATCCATCCACCTCACGACAGCCTCCAGTACCTGCACCTGCACCCAAAACACCTAAAGGGACACCTCCTACAACCACCTCCTCTTCCTCCACTCCCAGACCCCCTCCAGCTACCCATCCCAGTGTTTGTCAGAAGCTCTCCCTCAGCAACGTTGACCTCTTTGCCCCCATCCCCACCCCTCCAATTCATAAGTCCCATAGTAGCACCTCAGCCAAAAAGACTCCAGTACCAGTGGTGCGTGTTACAGGTGTGTGGAGTGCACCGGCCACCAAAGCACTGCCAGTCCACCCCCTGTAAAGCATCTCAAGTTGGAAAGTGGCCGACGGGACAGGGTGAAGACTCCAGGCGGCAAAACTGCTCACAAAGGTCCCAGGGGGATTGCAGAGTCAGCTGTGACTCCTCCAAAGGTGGTGAAGGGCCAGAGGAAGTCTGCACAGTCTGGTGAGAGCAGCACGGCGGAGAAGGGTGCCATCCTCCCCGGCGGCCGGGACCCCACCGCCAGCACCGTCGTCACTGGTCATGAGACCACCGCCAGAGTCACTGCCCAGGAGGGCACGAGTATCGTCACTGGTCAGGAGACCACCGCCAGAGTCATTGCCCAGGAGGGCACGAGTATCGTCACTGGTCAGGAGACCACAGCCGGAGTCAGTGCCCAGGAGGGCCCCGGCTGCCACAGCCCCGCTGGAAAATGAGGGACCGTCATGCCACACACCAATGCACAGGTCAGAGACCGCCATGTCAAAGCACCACTGAACAAGGGAATCACCGCCATGGTGAAGACCGCTGAACAGGGCACAGCACCGCTGAACAGGGCAGAGAACCGCTGAAGAGATCAGAGACCGCCATGGCAAAGCCCCGCTGAACAAGGGAATCACCGCCATGGTGAAGACCGCTGAACAAGGAAACACCGCCACATCAAGCATCGTTATCCCATGTACAGCTGGGACTGTGACGGTACAGGAACCGTGACGGGGAGCTAAATGCAGTGTGGGCACCATTCCCCCTCCAGGACCGTTGGAGACTGTTATCCACTTGAGAGACTGTGGCTTTGCACTCCCCAAGATTGTTCAGTGGGCAAGCCACCCACTGTAGAGATTTGAGAGACTGTGGCTTTGCACTCCCCAGAATTGTTCAGTGGGCAAGCCACCCACTGTAGAGACTTGAGAGACTGTGGCTTTGCACTCCCCAGAATTGTTCAGTGGGCCAGCCACCCACTGTAGAGACTTGACAGACTGTGGCTTTGCACTCCCCAGGATACATCAATGGGCATGGAACCCTGTCGTAGATCTGGCGTGGTGCTGTAATCTGGCTGAGGTGCCCCCCCTTCCCTTCCCCCTGAGGTGCCTGTTGTATTTGTATCTGATGCCCCAGCAGTGTTCTCTCCGTTTGTGGACAGGTATCTATTGTGGGCCTCGCTCATGCATTTTTGGACCAGTGGTGCACGGACATTGATATGTGCATACCTGCACTGCTTCTCGTAATGTATATACTTTTGAAGGTGTATAGATGTATCTGTATATATTTGGTAACTGTATTTTGATACATTACAATTTTTCGACTGATTTCCTTTGGTCTTTGCATTCTTCCGGGGGGGTTGTGGGTTGTTACTGTGATGTTTTGACATGCATAGCTGTGTGTGTTATAATGTGCGAGGGTGGGGGTGGTGGTTTTGCGTGTGTGCCCCCATGACCCCTATGTCGTAGGTGCAGTACTCACCGTTGTCTTCGCCGCCGCCGTTGCTGGTGTTCATAAATGAGCAGGAAGACAAGGGCAGATACGATTTGTAATTCCGGCTCCATGGTGTCCTCGTTCCTCGTGGAGTGTGTTAAGGTGAGCGTTTTCCCATTGCAAAAGCTGTTTCCGCCGTGTTTTTATCCACGATGAATCCGCCCCGGAAAAGGTGGCGGATTGGCGGGTTGTGATACTGTGGGCAGTACATTGTGTTCCACCTGTCTGTTGGCGATGACCGCCGCGCTGCTTGTCAGTACCGCTGTGGTGGTCGGAGTGTTAAAGTGGCTGTCTATGTTGGCGGTTTCTGCCACGGTCATGATTCCCTTTTTTTGTCCGCCGGCCTGTTTGCGGTATTACCGCACCTTTAACACCATCCGCCAGGGTTGTAATGACCCCCACAATCTTAGGATTGGAGAAAGTTTTATAATGCCTTCAGTATGTCTAGTTCTAGTAAACTGTGTTGATTACATGTGTCCTTACAAGGTAGTTTAGTCGATATACCATCTGTTTCACTTTGAAATTCTCTTTCCTCTCTGAATTTATGGATAAAAGTACAAGTTCCCTTATGAATCCCTGCTCTTAGTTCTTTGCGCTCATCATACATAATTCACTTATTCAACACTAACAGTCCTTTGCTACTACTTCAGCCACAACAAAGAATATCTCTAATGCTAAACTCTACTGCTACATCAGTGCAATCCTGACAGCTCCCCTAGAATATTTCTCTCAGGACCCACCTCTCATCCACAGCACTCCTACTGAGTACAGGAGATTGGGTCATTAAAACACATTAAAAGGGTTCAGGAATCTGTGACCTCTCTGTGGATAAGCCTGATGATTAAACAAAATAAGTTTGATTTTATGGCTTTATTGTAAATTAAAGATTTTTGCATTACTGAAGGAGTACATTAGCTTGCTGTACCTCTTTGGTGACAGTGACTGTGTACATTGTTGTTGCATGCAATTTGAGGGCTGTTAATACCCTGAAACTTGAATGAGTACCTAGTAGCACGCCCCAAGAAGAATATATTTTAAGTTTCAAGTGTTGTGCACCACTTGAGCACAATTTGAGTAACAAAGGAGAAATAACAGGCATATAGCTGGTGTTATGCACACTGAGGAGTCCATAGGGGTGAACAGAATCTCATGTGCTTGGCTCAGTGCAGTGGAAGAGCCCATTCAAGCCACTGAAGAAGGTGACCCACATAAGTCCACCTCATGCAGCACAACATGGACATGAAAAGACTGTTCTGCTATGGTGACTACCTCAACTGTAGATGTATGGGGCAGTCAGACAACTGCTTGAGGGCAGTGAGACACCTGCTCCTCCTGCAGTCATGAATACATGTGATAGCCATTAGCCTTGATGATCCATCGCGTATACGTATCAATGGTTTTATTTCCATCCAACAGATTTGTCAGCAGTGTCTCTACCTTTTTCCATGGTCGAACATGAACAAGGCCCAAGTAAATTGCAACACCCAATTGAAACCCATTTCATCTGATACACGACATTCTGTCACTCACTGTTCCAGAGACATAGCCCTTTCTTAGCTCTTTGGGTAATGTTCTAGAAGTAATAAAAGTTCTCGGTTATGGTAGTCTGCGACCCACCTTCACCTGATATGCTGTTTGAGGCTATACTTATGTTTGTGTCTGTGTGTATGTATTTCTGTGTGTGTATGTGTTTAGCTGTTTTTGGCATCTCTGACTTGATGGGGGCGGAGTTGTCACCTACCACACTTGCACTTCAAAGGCACTGGCTCAGCTCACACACATAGGACTTTGCACTAGACTAATGTGCCCCCAGACAGATTGGGACCAGGGCAGGGAAGCAGGACATCCCAATCAACTCTGTAAGGGGAAACTCAAGAAGCTTCCCCCATGTCAAAGTGGACATCAGGTATACAAAGGGGACTCTCAGACCCACTCTTCAGATCACTTAAAGACCTGTAGACTCTGCCATGAATAATTACTGCCCAGGTGTAAAATGTGCCTTGCTGACAAAGCCGTCCGCTGCTGAAAAAAGGACTGCTTTGCCGCCCAAGCCCTGCTGTTGCTGCACCAGGACTCATCTGCTGCTGTGGGCTGACCTGCTAATTGCAGCCTTCCTGTGTGGAACCAGGACTCCAGGAAATCTCTAAGGGTCAGCTGTCTTTCCCCCATGCAAGCCACAGAGACATAGCGGATTCTTCGACTTAAATGCAACTCTACGCATCTCTCTGCAGTGCAAATTAACTCACCACCAACACCGGCCCAGCGTAATTCATTTCACCCTCTGCGCTGGTGGATCACAGCACAAGCCTTGCAAGCCCCGATATCTCCTTCAAAGCCGACACAGCTTGACATTAACCCAGCACGATGCATCTTGTCCTCCGAGCAGATGCATCGCAGCACAAGTCTTCACAGGCCCTGCAGCTTACTCCACAATGAAGCAGGACCCCGCATCAGAAGCTCCCATCAATATCTTTGTCGACTCTGCCACTGCGCAACACACCTCTTATCACAGCTCCTTGTCAATGACTCCTCGATGCGGGCCCGTGCAGCTAGACACAAGGACCTCGCATCTAGACACCCAGGCCACAGGGTACTTTTTCAGTGGACTGAACTCAGTCCTGTATCCGGGCCACTCTCCATCGTGGTCATTCTGAACTTGTGACCTGGTCTACTGTACCCAGATAACCATGCTTGGCAATTTTTGCTTATTAGTGCTTAATGTCCAACAAGCCTTTAATATTATGTATCTCTCGTTTTACTAATTGGATTTTGGTTGTTTTGGAGCCAAATATTTTTTTAAATAATAATATTTAAGTATTCTTTTATTAAAATTAACTTGTTTTTATAAATTGGTTTGGGATTTTTATTCTGTTGTGTTTTCACTTTATTACTGTTTGTATGCTGCATACGCACTTCAAACATACTCTCTAAATTAAGCCTGACTGCTTTTGTGACAAACTACAAGAGGTTAATATAGTGACTTTTGTGTGTTCAGCCCCCTCTCTACCAACAACCCAATTTCTCACACATATCCTTCAGTGCTAACCCACACTGAGTCTGAGAACATCGTCTCAAGAAGTCTAGTGATGACAAGAGAAGGTTGCAATATTCCACGATTGTAACACTACTACATATTATTTTAATTTATTTATTTGTGACAAATTACAATATGGATATGGAGTAGATAAATCTAGTGCCTTGAACTGTAGATTTTAAACTATATGTGTTATGAACTAAATGTATGACTTTATTATTCTTTGTGGGCATACATTATGCGACACAAGAACAGGTTATTTTGTGGGTCCTCAAAAAGTAAATTACCTAGATTGAGTAAATTACATTAACTTTAATTGATTTGGATTAATGCTCTTCATATGCTCTTTTGCTAAACATTCCTAAATACCTCAGCTGTCATTAAATTTCGGCAGGTTAAACCTGCTGAAATGTAACAGTGGAAATTGTACAGTATTAACTGTAACATTCAGATTTTGGTGTATTAAACACCAAAATCTGTATGTTGTTCCCCACAAACTCGTGATAGATGTTATTTATTGCACATGATAAGTAACATATCCTGTGGTATGTGTGATAAATAACACCTAAACTCGTAATCAGGGCCTTAGACTAGGTGATATCCACAACCACATTTAAATTCGGGACAGTTAGTTAAGTAGGAGCGGCCAAGTTCCAAGGCAAAGGCTTTTAAGTGGAGAAGCGGAGGAGGAACACATCATGGATTGCAAATAGGTACAGCAATGTTGTGTTAGTGAGCAGAAGTGGCTTGAAGTATAGCAGGGAACTGACAGCCTGATTGTGACCAGCGCTGGGGAGAGAGCGGACAGTGCCATATCTCTGTAGATATAGCACTTTTCTGCTCTCTGCATCTCATGTTACACTGCAGAGCAATTGCGGTTGCTGGGATATATTTTAGTAAATATACTCCAGTGTGTTTGTCTTACTATGACAGCATGTGGAAAAGTTTATTTTTATGATTTTGTTATGGTCTCTGACAGTTGTAACCCAGCTGTGCTCAATCTATCAAGTACCTCTCCATCACAAGATTAAGATCTGAATTTTACAGCACAGTCCTGGTCTAATGCTAGTCTCCTCAAGGCAACAATGCCTGATATATCTGATGATCAAAGCTCTGTGGGTTCCATGCATCAAAAATATAGTGATTCTACAAGAACGCTTGCTGATCATAGTAGATGTCCCCAAGGAACAAAAGATGTCAATCTAGATCTCCCATTACCATGGGAACAGCAAAGGTGGATTGCCCTGGGCTGTTCTAAGAGCCCTGGGAAGGCTCAGTTTCAAGAAGGTATCTTTCAACATCAGAGTGTCCATTTAGTGGCAACATATGGAAGCAGAGATGTTACTGAAAAAGAATGCTAAAATCTTTTAGAATTGTCGACTAATGTTTAATTATATAAACATTATACAAGAAGGATGCATTCTTTATCAAATGAGTAAAACACAAACATTTCTGAGTAATACTGACTCAAAGATTTGTTTCCTACTGAGTCAGTCGTTTTTAGATACTGGATACCTATAGGCCTAAAACAATGGAGAACAAGTTGGGTCCTAGTGGATGGAATAATCTTCACTAAATTGTCGCAGATAAAATGATATTTCAAAAGAATTATTAGCTATCTGAGTTTTGGGCAAATATAAGCGAGGTTAACCTTTAAATTCTGTTAGAGTCCTAACTGCTTCTACACATTTTGTTCTTGATTTTGTTACAAATCTATCATTACAAATCTATAACATTAATTGGTTTAAATTTTACTTACACGGACAGACATGCGAAGCTACTTCGAATTCACAAGGTTAAATCTCTGTAAAAGTTGGTAGTTACAGAAATTCATATTTTACTGTACTATATACCGAAAGATACAGCGCTTCACAATTTTTATTTGGAAACACACCAAAGTTTTTGTGATTAGCAAGTGAAAGTGGCCAGCAAGTCATAGGCCAGAGCTGGTGCAAAAGTGTGTACTGTGATCACAAAGCATAAATTGTTAAACTTTTTTAACTCTCTGCAAACGTTGGTTCAGTATGAAAACAATCACGGCCTGATTACGAGTGGGCTTGTAAATTATAACCTGTGCATCGGAATGACAAGTTTGGCTGTTTTTAATGGATCCCACAATTATCAGATGCATTACATACCTCAGCTGTCATAAAATTTCGGCAGGTTATGCCTGCTGAAATTTACCATTGGAACTTGTAGGTATTTACCGTAACATGCGAATTTTGGTGTGTTAAGCACCAAGGGCCAGATGTACCAAGAAAGCACTTTGCAATTTCCTAATAGCGAATCTTAGTGATTGGCTATTAGGAAATTGCAAACCACGATGGATGATAGTGTGTTGGACACTGTTAGCGATTCGCAGTGGGTCGTAAATGAAGCTGCCTCATTAATATTCATGAGGCAGGTCACAATTTGCAACCCATTGTGAATGGCTACAATCACAGGGATGGTGGCCTGCTGCAGACAGCAGATCACCATGTCTGTGATTGCTTTTAAATAAAGCAATCTTTTTTTTAGTAATACAGTCCATTTTCCTTAAAGGAAAACTGGATACATTACAAAAAGAAAACTGAAAGGTTTTCTTTTCATTTTTAAGCGTAGGCAGTGGTCTATGGGACCACTGCCTGTTCTTAACATTTTTTGCACCCCCCTTCACAAAGGGGAAGGGGTTTGCATATGGCTTGGCGTCAACTTGAAGCTGGTGGTAACTGCGATTGTTTGCGACTATATTTCCCGTCGCGAAATGATCAGACATGGCCCTGCAGGTCGCTATTAGCAAGGGTCATCCTTGGCATGCCCCTTCCTAACACTGAGTCCAATCCCTATTGTGTGAGTCTGTATCAGGTTACTGGCTCACAAAATAGGCATGGTACATAGCAAAAAGACTTTTACCGGTCGCCGACCGGTAAAAGAGCTTGAAACATCTGTCCCCTAAAATCCACATTATTCCCCACAAACTTGTGATAGGTGTTATATATCGCATATGAGAAGTAACATACCTCATGGCATTGTTATTAATCCCTAGAGTGCCATTGGCCGACACCCACACTACATCCCTGGTGCGGTTCACAACCAGTGTCCGACACCAGGGAATGGGTTAAAAAATACCTTGGGAGACATGGAAGATCTTCCGTGACACCGACCACCCACCGACCCCGTTGTGACATCAGCGCACCACAGGGCATGCTGACATCACTATCTGTTTTCTCCACCGGAGCAGGAAGCGGCCGGCCTTGTATGAAAGGGGAGACTCTCCCCTTACAAACAAAGCATTCCGAAATGGGTTTCCTGGCCCTCATTTGAGGACCAGGAAACCCCCACTAGACACCAGGGTTTTCACTTGTGGGGTCGGCCCCCTCGGCAAACGGGTCACCCCTCCCAACACCCCCACCCCCCTGGGTATTTTGTTTTAAAAAAGGTAGGTTTACCCCTAGGGGTCTCATTTAAAAAAAAAAAGAGAGAGAATGAAAAAAAAAAAAAGACATTGACAGGGGGTCCCCGTGAGCAGGGCGATCCTCTGTGGGGACAATATTTTTTTAAAATAGTTGCATGGTTTCCCTGGTGGCCACTATGGCCCCCTAAGAAAACCATACAGCTATTAATAAAATACTTAGATCTATATATATATATATATATATACATATCTATGTAGATATATCTATATATAAAGATGTCTATATATATATATATATATATATATATATATATATATATATATATATATATATATACATATATATATTCGCCACCAGTTATCTTGCAGTTGCAGCTTGCGTCTTCAAAGCAATGCACATACTTCAACTGATGCGTTTCAACTGTAGCTTTTAGGCAGCAATAAAAAAGTCAAGTAAGTCTTCTGATTATGTTTCTGCTACAAAAGGATCTGACTTTTCGTTGGATGACTGCTGCTCAAGCCCTCACTCGGGTTATAGAGGACAGCTCTGATGTAGGATCAGAGACTGAGACAGCAGATACTGAGACAGCATCTGAAGGATGGGACAGTGGCTCAGACTCTGGGAGTGATTTTTCAGTCGGAGGAGTCCCAGTCGATAACTCGTCTTCCATTGCTCATGAGGGAGGTGATGAGGACAGTCCTGCTGTCCCTTTGCAAGCACAGTCTGTGCAGCGGGACAATAGCGGGTTAGCCCTACCCAGAGAGCAGGTGCATGTGGTGGCAAGCACAGAGAGAGTGCTCTCTTGGGAGCTCCCCAATTTAGTTCAGCCCCAAATTCCACCGCCCAAATGGTATTGTGCAGACATCAAAATTATCTATCACAAAACAACCTGATTTTGTAAGGCAGGCACCTGAGTTTTTGGTCCTGGGCTCGGCGGCCATACAGGGAAACCTACCAAACCCAGAAATTCCTGGAAAGTAGACATCCGGGGGAGTCCACAGAGGTGTGACTCATGTGGATTCCCCAAAGTTTTCTTACCCAGAATACCCTGCAAATGTGAAATGTTGAATAAAAACTCAAATTTTTCTTGCATTTCTGTCACACAAACTACAGGAATATGCTGGGATCCACAAAATTCCTACCACCCAGTGTTTCCTTCACTATTCTAATAAATACGCTACCCCACTTGAGTGCCTGTACCTAGTGCCTGCTTCCGGAATGGATCATCCCAAGGTCAACAGTTGCTCTCATTTAAGGACCAACATTGACAGTTGTGTGATCTATTCCTGTTGCGGGCACCATACCTACCCACACAAGTGAGGTACCATTTTTTTGGGAAATGCTGTGTGGAAGGAAATTTGTGGCTCCTCTCAGATTCCAGAACTTTCTATCACCGAAATGTGAGGAAAAAGGTTTTTTTTTTCCAAATATTGAGGTTTGCAAAGGATGCTGGGCAACGGAACCTGGTGAGAGCCCCACAAGTCACCCCATCCTGGATTCCCCCAGGGGTCTAGTTTTCAAACATGCACAGGTTTGGTGGGTTTCCCTAGGTGCTGGCTGAGCTAGAGGCCAAAATCCACAGCTAGGCACTTTCCAAAAAACATGTCAGATTTCAATGTAAATATGTGATGTGTCCTTGTTGCGTTTCCTGTTGCTGGCATTGGGCCCACCTCACAAGTGAGGTACCATTTTTATCGGAAGACTTGGGGAAACACAGAATAGCAGAACTGTTAGTACCCCTTGTCTTTCTCTACATTTTTTCCTTCCAAATGTAAGACAGTGTGTAAAAAAGACGTCTATTTGAGAAATGCACTGTAATTCACATGCTAATATGGGCACCCCAGAATTCAGAGATGTACAACCACTGCTTCTCAACACCTTATCTTGTGCCCATTTTGGAAATACAATGATTGCCTTGATACCTATTTTTCATTCTTTATATTTCACCAAATACATTTTGTACACCCTATATACAATGAAAACCCATTGCAAGGTGCAGCTACTTTGTTAGCTCTGCGTACCTAGGATTCTTGATGAACCTCCTTGTGGGATCTACACAAATGACCCCTTGCTGCATTCAGAATTTTGTTTACTTTTCAGAAATGCTTAGCTGTCCTAGATCCAGCTCTGGTTTCACACCCATTTCTGTCACTAACTGGAAGGAGGTTAAAAGCACAAAAAATAATAAAAATGGGGTGTGTCCTAGTAAAATGCCAAAATTGTGTTGAAACATTTGGGTTTCTGATACATATCTGCCTGTTCCTGAAAGCTGGGAAGATGGTGATTTTAGCACCCTTGGTGAGGCCATTTTTCAGGGGGGAAAAACACATGCTTTCTTCAGCAGCCCTTTTTTCCCATTTTTCAGAAAAAAAACAAAATGTTAGCTGTATTTTGACTAATTTCTTGGCCTCCTCCAGGGGAGCCCACAAACTCCGGCTCCCTTTGGAATCCCTAGGATGTTAGAAAAAAAATACGCAAATTTGGCGTGCATAGCTCATGTGGACAAAAAGTTATGAAAGTTTAAGCACAAACTAGCCCAAATAGCCCAGAAAATAGCTCAGCACTTGGAGGGGGGAGGCCCAGCAGCTAAGGGGTTAATCATGTGTGATAAATAACACCTAAACTCGTAATCAGGGCCTTAGACTAGGTGATTTCCACAGACACATTTAAGTTTGGGACAGAGTTACTTGGCAGGAGAGGTCAAGTCCTAAGGCAAAGCCTTTTAATTGGAGAAGTGGAGGAGGAAGACATCATGGACTGCAAACAGGGGCAGTGCCCTGAAGTCTATTAGGGCCTGGCAGCCTCAGGTGGTGGATGAATTGGGAATTCAAACTGACAATAATTCTGAGGAGCTCAAGTCTACCTTGGGAAATAAAGGTTCCACCTTCAGTGCCCGGCCTCTGTGATTGGGCAAACAGAAAAGTCACTTTACAAGTGGAAATCTCGTGAAAAGCCTTACTTTTTGCAGTAAGCCATGCCCCGGAAGTACAGCTGACAAGAGTACGCAAGCTAGCAGCTTTGCAGTGCTGAACACAATATGCACTTTACAAGAATAGCCCACAGGAAAGCTGTCCATATCTATGTGTTTCTGCACCTTCCTCCTAGTTCAAAGAGAGCGAGGAGAATGGAGGACAGTCGCAGTGTGAAGGAAGGGATTTTACTGCAAAGAGTGTATGCCTTAACAGTCACGGCCCCTACATGTTATGTTACGTTGCAAATGGTTGTTCTTCAGTGGTTCTAGAACAGTGGGGTTAATTGTCTTGTAGGACTCTAAAGGATGTGAAATTAACAACCATTGCCACTACAGCGTGAATTCTAAACATGAATCCAATATCCTTTGTGTTTCTGTAACTGCGCATCATTCTCAGTCCAGTCTTGGATTTTTGATGTAATGACTCTTCAGCAACACTAGAGGGAATCTATTGCCTTAGTGTTACAAGAAAATGAGCCATACGGAAAGAAGTTAGAAAAAGCTTTACATATTATTGCTTTGGTCTGCTATAGATTGTTTTCCTTGTTGTGCATGTATATTGAACGTGCAAGTGGAGTAAGCATGGTGGAGGGGTTTTTACACTTGCTACGGAACACAAAAGGAGCTATTCCTTCTTTTAAATGAAGAACCTTTGATGACTGCAGCCAAAAATGATGCAACGTTTTATTCTGATTTCCAGTGACCCAAAACACTGTGGACCCCCAAACTAAAGACCTGCTTGGGACTCAAGTACCCCTTTTTGCACTTGTCTTTCAGGGGAGGGAGGAAGAGCAGTGAGAGGTTGACTAAGGAAGGTGTAAGCTAGAAACTCAGAACTCAGCACCGCATCAAATAATATTCAATAAGCCATTGTCCAATGAATGCTTCATTATTTAAAGTAAAACAACTAAATAAAAAAGAGTAGAAATATTAGCAAGACAGTAAGTGGAAAGAAACAATTGAACCGCTTCTAGAATGATCTCACAAACTGCTTGGGGTGCAAAACGTGCAGGTGAAAAAAGAGATCAAGTGGCAACTAATCGCCTATACCCACTTTAGACACCTTAGTTCTGAGGCACCTTTAAGTCATCTTGCACCAGTAGATCCAGAGGTGTGGAATGTCTTCTTGCCCAAGGGATGCAATGCTTCAGAAATCTACTTGTCCCTTTTGGTGCCATACAGTGAGGTGATATCTTAAGGCAATGTTCTCATTACATGAGGGCTGTGGTATAAATCGCTCTGTTTATACACATTGTTGGACATGGCCGTTTCTGCAGGGTCATCCCAAATGTTTTACTTTAGCCCTCCTGTTTTCTGAACCTATTTTTGTTAGCTTTTAGGACTTTGCCCACTTTACCAATGCTAACCAGTGCTAAAGTGCTTGCGCTCTATCTTTTAAAAATGATAATATTGGCTTACACCCAATTGGCACATTTAATTTACTTGTAGGGCCATAGTAATGTGGTAGTACATGTACCCAAGACCTGTAAATTAAATGCTACTAGTGGACCTGCGGCACTTATTGTGTTTCCACTTAAGTAGCCATTTAAACATGTCTCACTCTCAGGCCTGCCACTGCAGGATGTATGTGCAGTTTTAAATTGCCATTTCTGCCTGGCAAAATAATTTGCCAGGCCTAAACCTTCCTTTTTAATAAACAGAGGTCCCTCCGGGATAAGGCCTAACCAGCTCATACAGCAGATTGTAGTGTATTTAAAAAGGCGGGCATGTAGCTTGGACTTTTACATGTCCTGGTAGTGAAAAACAAATAACTTTGTTTTTCACTACTTCAGGGACTGATTTAGGGAGGACTTGGCCTGGCACCTCGGGCTGGACTGTCCCAACTGGAGGAGGGTCAAGGCTGATTTGCATATGTTTGGGTCCAAACTGAGGTGGCATGGTGGGCAAAAAACAATGGATTGGGATGCAGCCCAGAACGATCAATAGTGACTGAGATTAATTTGTGCATTCCATCCATCACTTTGTTGTTTGATACTCTTTGAAAGTTAGTATTTTCTTGTCCCAACCATTTGGTCCCTTCAGCTTGTATCCTAGGCCATATGACTAAGTGTAGCTGGCAGTTGGTCTTTGTGTCTTGCTCCCAGACAGCGGGACAAAGGGAGAGAAGGTGTTGGCAGGATGTGTAATCTCTGACTTGATTGGGGGTTGAGTTGTCACCTACCACACTTGCACATCACATAGGCTCTGCCTTAGCGCACACACAAAAGGTTTGACACTAGTGTTTTGTGTCCCCAGACAAACTGGGGCCTAGGAAGGGAGGCAGTGTTGGACCTGGCCCTCTCTGCATGGTCACCCTCAAACCTTTTTTCCTTTTTCAACTTCACTTTTTGCTGAATTCATTTTTGTTCGATCTAGGACTCTGTGCACTTTACCCCTGCTAACCAGTGTTAAAGAGCTTGTGCTCTCGCCCCTAACTTTAAAGTTGCCACTTGTAGGAAATTAGCATTTTTCTGCCCTTAGCCCTTTTGTGCCTGCAGCCTGACCTGTGTCACATGGTTCGGTGTAACTGACAGCTACTTTGTGAATTCCTCCCAGACAGTCACACAATAAAGAGATTAGGTGTGCCTAAATGGGGCATATGCTGGCAGGATGAGGGGAGGAGTTGAGCAAAGCCAAACTTGCCAAAGCCACTGTCAAGAAGATTCTCCCACTTTCCAGAACGAGGGCACTGCAGTATAATAGGACCTCAGACACCAACCTTTCAGTACACTTCTGGGCCTGTGGATACTCTGCCAGGAAGAAGATCTGCTGTGCTGTTGGAAGTACTGCCACTCTGCTGGACTGCTGCTCTGCTGGATGGCTGCCCTTTTGTCCTGCTGCTCTGCTACCTTCTGCTTTGGTACAAAGACTGGATGTACATCTGTCCCAGGACCTCTAGAGTGACTAACAAGGGCTAGTTTGCTGGCCTCCTGTTCAGAGCCACAGGGATACCAAAGGCTTTCTCCATCTTGAACCTGCACCTGGACACGGTCTGAGTGAGTCCTGACCCTGTAGTGGTGCCCCTCAAGTCCTGGGCCTTCGAGAGTGGTGCTAAAGGTGCCCAGATAACCAAAATACCTTTGGGAAATTTGTGGCTGAAAACTGGGCGGACAACCAGGAGGAGACTAGATGCAACCTGCTTGCCTATCCGCCCGAGGTGCATCCCCGGTCAGATTGACCTTGCAGCTTCTCCTGCTACATTTGTCTCTGCAACAGCAAATCCTTTTCAATGGTCATTCGCCAAAGGGGTATCCAGCCTCGTGGAGATGTCTTTCGCTACAGTCCTCTGCCTTGTATCACTGGAGATTTGTGACTTCTATTTCAGAGACTAAGGGCCAGATGTAGCAAAGGGTTTTACCCATTCTGTGTCTATGGGAAAATATGTTCGTACATATGGCCCTAAGTCCAAAGGTAGACATCTTCACCGCAACTTTGACCGACCCAAGGCTATCTGGCGATGACATGCCCTGTTCAGACACCTCCAGCAGCCTTGCCTTGCTAAAATGTACATTCTCAGAACGTTTTCCTCCAGATTTTTTCCAAGTCCGAAGCTAAGCTCTGACCGCGCCCGATCTACTTCTTGTATCTGAACCACGCACCATGGCAGTCCACCAAATTTTTCAACTTAAGCCCGGTCTTCTGCGACTAGAGGTCCATGGTTGGCGCTTTGATCTTTTAGGCACTAGTTTTTATTAAAGCATTTAAAAATTCATAACTCCGGTTCTATTGATTGGATTTTTGTAATTTTGGTGTCAAATAAATTATTAAAATGCAATCAATTTTTCTAAATTGGTTTGGGATTTTTCTTGTGTTGTGTTCTCACTTTTTTGCTGCTTGTGTGCTGCATCAATACTTTACACATTGCCTCTAAGTTAAGCCTGACTGCTTCTTGTGCCAAGCTACCCAGGGTTAAGTGCAGGTTAATTTGCTGATTTTTTGTGGTTCACCCTGCAAGGGACTGTAACTCGTGGCTGCTCAACCAACAACCCAATTTGTAACTGGCAGTTAATTCCAACCACCTCTGGTGGTTGAAACACCTAGAACCTTCTCCTACTTCAAAGCTGGCACCAAGTACAAACAGTGAATTCAAATCCAACCCTTCAGTACACATATGGACTTCTGGAAGACTCAGAAGGACTGATGTGTTGCTCTGCAAGAAAGACTACTACTCTGTCACCTGCTGCCCTGTTGCATTTCTGCCTGGGTGAAAGAACTAGACCTGGATCTTGAACCCAGCACCACCAGGCTGACTCTAAAGGCTAGTTGGCTGGTCTCCTGATTAGAGTCTCAGTGACAGAAAAGCCTCCAACCACCATGAACCCAGCATCTAGACTCTGTCTGCTGAGAGTCATACTCCCCAAGTGATGCCACTCCAGTGCTGGACCCTTTGAAGTGGGCCTGAAAATGCTCTGCCAGCCCAGCTGTGGTCCTGTGGGCAGAACCGACGCTGCACGATGCATCTCCTTGCAGCGCTGCTTCAGAAATGCTGCAGTGTAATGCAACCCTACACCGAACCTCATATCACAGCCCGTAGCTTTCTCAGAACCACTGATGCATGACCCATCCTCAATGCAAACCTTCGCATTGCCACCCCCTCATAAATGGCAACCACTATGATGGCTCAGCACTCTGCATCACAGCAGTCAAGCCCCATTGGAATCAGTGCTGCATGATGCATCCTCCACGCTGGACTTCGCATTGTAAGCCCCTCGTCGATGGCATTGTCAACGATGACGCAGGACATCATATTTCAGCCCTGCAGCTTCCTGAGAAACCACTGGTGTGTGACGCATCCTCAATGCAAGATCTCATAATGCTTCGCTAACCAGGATTTAAGGTACTTTGTTAAGTGGGCCAAACTGAGTCCCTGTATCCAGAAGTGCTCCATCGCGGTCGGCCTGAACTTGTGATTTTGTCTTGGTCCAGCGTGGGCACACAACCATGGTTGTCGCTTTGTGCTTTTTGGCATTATTTTTACTAAAAACGTGCAAATCACTGGTTCTATTGATTGACTTTTTTGTCGTTTTGGTCTACTAATAATTAATTCAATCTTTCTCTGTTTTTTCGAAACTGGTGAGGGATTTTTCATGCACTGTGTTTTCAATTTATTTCTGTTTAAAGTGCTGCATAACTGCTTTACACATTGCTTCTAAGTTAAGCCTGACTGCTTTTGTGCCAAGCTACCAGAGGGTTAAGCAAAGGTTAATTTAGGGTTTGAATGTGTTTCATCCTGACAGAGATTGTAGTTGCTGCTTGAGTAGGTCTCACCTCCCTAAAACAGTAACCCAATTTCCAACACTCATATTTTATCAGGGTTTGGATTCTAGCAAGGCTTTGATTTTCCCATATTTCTGCAAATACACAGAAACTGAAGTAGTTGAAAAGTGGTATTTCCCAGGTTCTGATGCCCTGGAAGTCTGGAAATATATATTAATTTGAATGTTGAAGAGTATTCCCTAACTCCTCTCCAATCTTTTCTAATGTTAGAAAAAGTTGGAAGTTTACTCCTGACAAGGACAGCAGTATAACCTTTACCGCGGAAGAGGAAAAAGTGGCGTAAAAAAGTAAATTTACAATAGCTTAGTATCTTTTCCCATAAGCAAATATGACACACCATAACATTTCCATTAGTAAAGTGCATGTTCACGCTAGGGTCTCTTGGCACTGGAAGAGATATTTGTTACCCAACTTAATGGTATGAATTTTATCAACCTTGAAAAGTTGAGTGGAACTGGAGGGATAGAAACCTGAAAACCTATGACAATGTATAATTTTTCTTTCAAAAATTAAATCATTGAAAGTGTGCCAGAGTTTGCACTGAAAGGAGCTGGGCCTACTAGTCCTTTGGATAAATTAAACATGAAAACCTGTTACCTTGACCTCAAACAATAAGTCCTGGGCGTTGGACGATAGGAATTCCACTCCCCTGAGCGCCTAACGCCTAATACCACAATCTCCCCATATGCGCTTATAGCAAACCAGGAAAATGTATGCAAGTAGGAAAATTCACATCTACTAAGTTTGGCTGGGTGTTCATGCCGTAGTAAGCTGGCATAAAGCCTTTAACAATCATGCAACATGCTATACTATATGCTTTACCAAAGAGAAAGTGACACCTGTCTTTCATTATGAAAAATCTGAGCCTATTGGCTTTAACACCATTTAAACAACAAGGGAAAATGAACATTCCACAACAATGAACATTTAAACAAAAATCCATATATCTGATTGTATACCAGGCAGCCTCATAACCTCTCATGACCAGAACACAATCAGACCAACACACAAGCCCAGGCCTAGGAGCATCTTTAAAATGAAAGCTATGTTCTCCTGGTCAAAATACCTTATGAGGGAATTGAAGAGTCAAACCTAAGGGTGCTATCCACCTGTTTCACTACATAACATGTGGCACCTAAGCCATCAAGGAACAATTTGTGAAATGTCTCTACTCCCAGGCTCAAACTTATACCTACATCTGACCTTTCAATTAAAAGGACACAGTCCTCTCGCCCACACTTGGTGGCATGCTTCATCATAGGCACCCAGAAGCAGGACTAGTTAACAAAGCCCAGAGGTACCCCATTCCTTTAGGGCCCTCAGAAAGTTCACCATCTAACGTCCCTAAGAGGGAGTCAGGATACTGGTGGCACTAGCCCCCTACCCACAGTCCTCAAGAAACTATAAATATAAGTTGAGGGGTCCTCTCACTAAACACAGAGGTTTGTCAGCCACACTGGCACATCTTCCTGCTCCTGCTGCTCCTCTTCTCTCAGCTGTTCTTCCCTGTTCAGGGGTTTAAAATCAGAGCTAGAGAGTTCTAGAACACTGGAACTCCCTATCCAATCCCATGATACCACATCACCTCTTCATTCCTAACTAGCACTTTCAGTGATCAGCGCACTGGCAGTTCAACCCGTTGCACAATATTCCGGACAGGATTAAAGATGCCAGCTTTGAGCAAAGTCATTGCACATCTCTCTGCTGAGTTACGGTCTACCTACCTAAACCTAGCTTATATCCTCAAAAGCTTCAAACAAACATGCTGTGGTGACTACCTGGCTTCCCTTTGCCCATGAAAGAATATCATGTAAACTACTTGACAACTAGGTGCTCCTAACAGCTATTGAGATTTCTGGATCACTGACAGAATATCAGAAACAAAAATATTGTGAGTACAAAATATGTGTCAAAAATATCAAGGACTAAAATATTGAGAAGGTAAATGCAAACAGGTACGTATAGATTTACGAAAGGCACTAGTGGGCCTGATCGGTGTGCTCTGCTGGCCCAACTATATAATCTGCAGACCTCAGCCTCTGTAAGACCTCTAATTGAGCTGGAAGGGGTAGCAAGAGGAGACTGGACAGTTGGTGACCTAACTCAAACGATTCTCTCTTCTCTGGACCATACAGCTGTAGATGCATGAAGTGGTATAGATGTGTGGCAGCCGCAGGAGGTGGCCCTATAAGGGATAGAAGGTTGGAAAAAGAGCCATGGGCTGCAGTATTGTGTCCCTAGCCTGTGAGTCCGGACGCATGGCTGCAGTTCCAGAGGGATTACTAGCGGCTGCAGATGTACTAAAGTGTGGGCTACTGCCTCGGCTTGACTTTCTCCATAGCATGACATGCCCGTGATCAGAGCGACCCAGGGATGGAGCAGCGGCGGTTTTTAGGGCCCGCTGTGTGGCAGAGACACACACACAACTGAAGGTATGTGTCACTCCCCCTGGAGGGCAGTGATGCAGTGACAGGAATCGTTGGGAGCCTCACATCTGGAAGCTGCGGGGACCTAGTGGACTGGTGCCTTAGTGCTTGGGCTGGGTCCCTGTTTTGAGAGGGACGCATATTGAGATGCGGTGAGAGGAATTGCTGGAGGCATCGTATCTGGAGGCTGTTGGTGGAATGGCGCTTTGGAGTCTGGGTCCCGCCCCTGCTTCGAGTGGGATACATAGTGAGATGTGATGAGAGGAATCGCAGGGAGCATTGTTTCTAGAGCTCGTGAAGCTCTGATGGACTGGACCCTGAGTGTTTTGTCTGTGCCCTAGCTTGACAGTAACACAGCTACCCCGGGGGCAGCATGGGCATTGGTGTTCATACAAATGTGTATGCAGTGAACAACTTCCTTCACCCAGGGTTTGACTAATATGCACAACTATACAACTTCTCCTATCAGTGGCAGCCTGTATGATCTGCTGTGACCTGGTAACTGGGTGATGCTTCACTTGGGGATGTGTGTTGGGGCCCTGGCTGCAGCATTTGCCAGTCATGGGGAAACTAGACCAGAAACAATCAAAGCTCCATTTTGACAGGCGGCAGGGAGCGACTCAAACTGACGAGCAGCAGCAAGCTCCTGCGCCACCTGAGGACAGAGAGGTTACTTGGCTCCTCAAGGAAGTAAAATAAAGTCTGAAAACCATTGATTCTAAGATTGACTATCTCACAATTTGTACGGATCACTTTAGGATCCATTTGGATAAGCAGGATACCAGTTTAGCGGAAGCTAAGACTAGGGTATTGGGAGCAGAGGATGCCACTCAGGACCACGCTCACAAACTAGCTACAGTATCTAAGGAGCTTGCAATCTTGAAATTATAAAATGATGAACTGGAAGGTCACTCAAGAAGGAATATAATATGGATTTTACGTTTGGCAATCTCAGAACACGCACCAGTGTGGAAACTTTTGTGAAGCAATTGCTTATATCCTTCTTTGATAGAGAAGCGTTCTCCCTTGTATTTATTGATGAACATGCTCATAGCCCTCTAGTGCCAAACTGAAGCAGGGTTGGTTAGTCTACATGACCAATTATTGCCCGGTTATTGAACTACAGGGATAGGCACACAGTACTGCGACTTAATAGATACCAACAAGACCTACAGCATGGTAATTCCCAAGTGGCATTCTATCCGGACTTTACCCCTGTGGTTCAGAATGCTAGACTGTCCTTTCCTGAGGTAAAGAAGCAATTACGTAAACGTTCACTCAAGTATCAGTGTTATACCCAGCTAAATTGAGAGTAGAATTAGCTGGCAAGGTTCACTTTTTCACACGACTGGAGGCTGCCTTGGAAGTATTGGAGCATAACCCTCCGCCGGCTGGGCCCTCGAAGGCAGGTGCTGCGGCTGCCATGACTATTCGCCCTGCATGGACGAGGACTGACCGAAGACAGTATAATGGACAGCATTTTGTGGATTCACTACTAGGGGCAGTGACAATAGGTATCCATAAGTCTCGATTCAGTTCAAAGCTGGTGACGGTCTATGTTGATCCATATTTGAACTGTATTTGTATTTGGACTATCTCGCCTAGTTTCTGCTCCCTAGTTGAGTGCAGCCCTGGGGAACAAAAGATACAGAAATGAGGGTGGATATAGTGGGGAGGGGAACAAGTGACCATTTCACCACCCTGACTATGTTCTCTATACAGGGTAATGGGACACTTGCTGATACAGTTATGGACACTTCATTGGTCCCCGGGCCAGCTGCGTACTCCCTGGCACCCCCAAGAGTTTAGTGCAGAGTGGCAGCTAAGAACACTGTTGCATGGAACTTCACAGGGTTTTGTTTGGGGAGGATATTTCCACTGACAGGTCAAGTGGGTGTGGGAGGGGGAGGACAACATATCTGTGGGGTTATTGTTATTGTTGTTACTGTTGGTCATCTCACACGTAGGCAAAGGTTACATCACTGGGGAATTACAACTGCACAGATACAATACAGGCACTTGGAATTGTTTAGACTATGCAACACAGCAGTTGAAATGTCTACGGGCTAAATAACTCTTGAATGATATAGAAGGTTTTGACTTATGTAGTGAGACATGGGTCAGGAATTGTTTTCCTGCAAGACACACACGGTGCTGGGAACACAGATGCCAGCTGGGGCCTGCATAGGTTTTTCACGTCATATTCGTCTTATTCTTGGGGAGTAGTAATACTTATACCTAAATCAGTTCACACTGCAGGAATGGCAGACAGATGACCTGGGACACTGAGTATTAGTGGTCGGACACACAAATTACACACTTTTAGGGTTTCTTTCTATCTATGGCCCGCACACAGATAGCCTAGATGACATAAAATTGCTAAGTGGCCAATGCTCTGGGATGAGGACTTCAGTGTGACAGTGTCAATGCATCGTGACAGATCTGCAGTCACACACCGCCCTCACCCTAAGGGTGCAATAGCTCTTGGTAAGATTATGGAATTATACACGGTGTCAGATGCATGGAGAATGTTACACCCACAAAATACCTATAACGTAGTACTACACTACTCACTATACTAGTTTCCTCTGTTGATTATTGGTTAGTGACACCCTCTCCAATGGGAATGGTATGAACAGCTGAGATTTTACCAAGAACATTATCAGACCAATCCTTGATTGAAATATTGTTAGACATCATTTGCTCGTTATGAGTTCATAGACAATGGCGACAAAGGGGAAGTGAATTGAGAGAGACAGAATTTAAAACTGAGGCCAGAGAATGTAGTTAGACTATTTCAAAATAACAAGAGATCAGTGTTCAAGATGGGCGTGCTGTGGGATGCATTTAAGGCATACATACGAGGAATGTTCAATCTTCAATGGGATGGGCATCCTGAGAGCGCTGCGAGTGTGACTGGACAGGCTTGAGTGACAGATCAAACTACTACAATTTTACTAAGACAAAGGTGACCCCTTCTTGCTGACATGTTTACAAAAATACATGGAAGAATTCTGTGATGTTGTTGACCAAGAGATTCTTTATTTGGGCAAACATGTGAGGGACCAGGCGTTTGGAAATGGGGGCAGGACATTCGCCTGAGTAATGTGTACGCAAGGACCACACGCACAAATAGCTGGAATACAAGGCCAAGATGGAAATATGAAAACATTCACTGGGGACATCTCAGCGGCATTTTGCAATTACTACAGGGGCTTATATACATCCAGAGCATGTAATACACAAGAGCTAATCACTCAATACCTTGACAAAGGAGCATTGGAGTGGGAGGATGGAGACATTTGCAAATTGCTTAATTCTCCCGTTACATTAGAAGACATAAAATTGGCTATAGCAAAATACAATTTCTTTCTTATATCAGGAAGCGATAACTGCGAGGGCGCCACAGATGTAGGCTGTCAGGAGGGAGCAGGAACACAATTTTGGGAGGGTCGATCGCAGACAAGGATTGGCAGCATTGCTGTGCTGTGGTCAAGGACACCCCCTTTACGTACTGACACAAACTTATATGTTTTAAATATTTGCACTGTCGATATTATACACCTGCAGGCATTGCCCATTTGGTGCCTGGGAAGATCATAGATCAGTAAATGTAGATCAAGATCATAGATGTAAGAAGATAAATGTGCTATTCTTGCATATGGCTGGACCTGCCGGCTCTCTCACCATATTGGGGAACAGTGTTCAACACACCGACAGAGATGCTGGAGATCCCTTTGGACCCCACACCAGAATTGGCCTTATTGGGGTGTATTAGGGGTTACTAGACACTTGCCTAAATCAATCTGTCGATTCATGTCAGTGACTCTACTGCTAGACGAACAACAGGTGACGATGCAATGGATGTCACCAAAGGCACCCACTGACACTGCATGGTTAAAAAACAAGACCTATTGTCACATTAGTATTAAGGAATTCAGTGACCTGGTACACCCTAACGCACGACCACGAGATTTTTGGGAACCCTATAGAATTTACTTGCAATTGCACTACACAACTACGCCATCCCTATGTGGCTTAGATATAGCGGGTGCTTGTTTCTGAACCATTCCCACAGTCACCATACACTGCTACTAAGTAAGGAGCATATTTACAAGTCCCTAGCGCCACTGGAGCATCACTTTTTGTGACGCTCTGGTGGCGGTGTGCACTGTGCCACATTTACAATGTAGCGTTAAGCCACTTTTTGTGGCTTAATGCCACATTGTTAATATGGCCCCTTCACATACAGCACTTTGCGTGGAAGAGGCATGCAATGGGTGGTGCTGTGGGCATTCCACTGCAACAACCATTGCATTTTGATGCTGACCCAGATTTACAAGAAATCGTAAATCTGTGGTAGCGCCAAAATCTAATGCTACCCCAGGGGTGGAGTTAGCATGGCACAAAGAGAAATGCTTTCATTTCTCCTCGTTTTTTGCTCTTTCTATGTGTGCTGCAGAAAGAGCGAATCACAACTGAAGATTGATTTTGTGCAGGAAGTTGTCCCTTCCTGCACAAAAACAATCTCCCCCACAGCGCAAAGGTGGCTGCATTGGCACTAGGCAGCTAATTTAGCACCAGTGCAGGGAGGAAATGCAGGGATGTGCCATATTTTTGTAAATACGGCGCATCGCTGCGTTTCAGAACTGACGCAGCACTGTCAATTTTGGTGCAGCGCCACACTGCACCAGTTCTTTGTAAATATGCCCCCAAGTGTGGGAATATATATTGATATTTAATTACTGAATCTTGATGTGCCTATACACATGCCAATGGGAATGTGACTTGGATATTTGCTTGCATACTTGTTATTAGGATGTCAGTTGTGAATGAGATGCATAAATGTTTTCTTACAAATTTTTGTTACAAATTTTAGAAAAGTATAGATTTACTAATTGTAACTCCACATCTACATACCTTGAAGATATATATATCATCAAGGTACAAATATGTGGAGTTAAATATAGTACTTCAACCCTTACTCTTCCAGTAGCAACCTAATTTCCCTAGGATAGGGCATTTGTGTTAAAGTATTGGGCTTTGATCTGCCAGCAGTGGCATCAGCCTAATCATCTTTCCCAGAGGATTATCTTAAAACACAGATTTCATAAAAGGCTGGCTGAGTGAAATATGTCAATTATGAAACATATGAATAAATTCACGTATGACGGATCTGACTTCATATTTGCATTCTTGGCCCAATAATTTATACACAGGGCATCAACCCTCACCTTTGCATCTCATTCCAATCCAGAATTAGTGTAGTGCAGTAGAACTCATGATACATTACACTATATCCCAAATGGAAAAATGCTTTACCTTTTGATCTCTTTACTCTAACCTCATTTTCCACAGGGTTACTTTTGCACAGATGAAAGGTTGAGTTAGCCAACGAGTCCCTCTCTCAGCCCTTACATATAGGAACACAAGTGCACAAGTTATTTGCAAAATGTTCAGAGCCATTTACATCCACTGTACACAGATGTTGGCCTGCTGAAGACGGCTGCATCTCAAAACTATAGTAGGTGAGACTCTAGTAGAGAGACTTTCTCGCAACAAAAGACCAAAAACAAGCCATCGAAAAAGCAAAAAGTACAAAGGGTTTTCGTGAGTTAGAACCCAATTTCTACGATAAACAGATGAGGCAGAATACTTTATCATGGATTTACAGAACATCTTCTGAAAGGTAATTTAGAAAGCATTATGTGAGAAGATACTTGCAATTCATTTTTGGATTTGAGAATTACTTCTGTTTTTCACAATTATAGTGGGGCACACTCGCTGATGTTACAAAGTGAAGTTTCTAATCATTCACTTGTTAAATTTATTTCACTTTTTATGTCCCTCAATAGCCCAAGTGCCTCAGTGCTGATTCTTGTTGAGAAACAGTAAAAAGCATGTGCTTCTGTCTGCTGGCACTTGCTTTGAAAGGGCGAGGTGTGCGCTTTACCCCTGTAGCTATCATTCTATAGGTTCTAGAAGTCATTCAACTGTTACATTGAATGTTAAAGGCTGTAACTGAAGCCAGCGCCCTTCAAAGAACTGCTCTAGACTGGAATCAAGTGAGGTTCCTTGAGCACCATACACATACCTGCATTCAGGTCATCTGGTCAAGCCTCTTGCTACCTCATTATCATCTTGCAAACTAGTCGTGTTCGGGTAGGGAAGCCATGCAAAATAATGGGGACTACTCAAATTATGTTGACAGCCTCATCACTGTTCAAGAATAAGCGTATCGCCTGATATGACAATCTTTATTTTTGCCTGCCAGTGGAGTGCTGTCATGCTGGAGCCCCTAGCTTTATTTACAGTGACATTGTGATATGCTGCTACTGTCTTGGCTCTTGTTTTTAATGACATTATAGTTTGAACTTGCTCGTAAAGTGTAGGGAGCCCGAATTTTAATGGAAGTGGTGTATGGTCTGATATTGTTATGGCTATGGCCTGCCTTCTGTTGTTAGATGCTCACTTTTACTGAAAGTGGGCTTCTGTCTTGAGTTTTTTGGGCCACGTGTACAAAGCATTTTTCTGGACGCTAACGGTCCAGTTCTGGACTAGAAAAATACTTTTTCTAATGTACAAAATCCAAAATGCGATTCAGCAACTTGTTAACGAATCGCATTTTGCCTTTGCGATTCGGTACTTGGAAGGGGTGTGTTTAGGGCGAAACTTCCAAATACCGAATCGGTATCGTAGGTGTTACTGTTTTGCGACCGAATTCCACGCACAAAACAGTAATACTTTACTGCCAGTTTAAAACTGGTGGCAACCCATTTGCATAGTGAAATGGGTCCCTAAGCGGCCCCTTCTCCTTTGCGAATGTAAGTAATAATATTTTTTAAGAGGCGGCAGTGGTCCCACAGACCACTGCCTACTCTTAAAAAATGAAACCGCAAAGTTTAATTTTTGCTTTTTAAATACATCCCATTTTCCTTTAAGGGCTACACTGAAAAAAAATTATTGCTTTGCTAAAAATCAACCATAGGTATTGTGAACTACTGACCCCAGCAGGCCACCACCCTGTGGTGGCTGCAATTCTTAATGGGTTGCAAATTGGGACCCACCTCATCAATATGCATGAGATCAGTCTATTTGAGACCCGCTAGGAATTGCTAATGAAACTCAAAAGAGTTTCATCCATTAGGAATACTGATTTCCTAATAAAGATTTAGAGAGAATTGCAATTAGGAAATCTGTATTCCTAATGTAAGTACATCAGGCCCTTTGTTTTGACATTTGTTTTAATAACAGCAAAGTCTGTCCAACCTCCACTTTCTGGAGTATTCAAGTTAAATGTAACATGAGTTGTGGTCTGCAGCTAGTGTCTGGATGCACTAGCGAAAATGACAGCGGAATCTTGGCCTGTTGACAGTCACTCATCTGAGCAACTTCCAAAATCTGGACATCTAGCAAGCAACTAAAGAGTTGGGCCCATGAAGAAGTGTCACTGTCTGCACAACAAGGGCTGCAGAAATGCATTAAAGTAAGTAGAAGAACAAGGTACCAGGAGGTCCTAACCTGGTTTACCAGGTTGCCTGAGACAACAAAATCAATGCATACACAGGCGATTATTTTAAGTCAGCAAATTACCAAATTATTACAATTGGAGTGGTGCCAGTACCCACCAAATCTTGGAAGTATCTTAGAGCGTTTATAATGCAGAGGAGAGGTGAAAATATGTAAATTCATACATCACCCTCCCAGCTCTCATTAACACTATTACTGTAACAGTGGTCGTGCAGGCGATTATAGTTCAAATATGCTGTATAATTATTCCCTTTTACTGTTTCGCCCTCTTACAGCTGGATAATACAAAATCGCCACAGGTCTTGCCTGACCTCCAGTATTAAACTAGTCCACAGCTACAAATAAACATCATTCGAACAGGCAGAGAATACCTGAAGAGAATGCATGGCCACCAAAGAACTCTGATTAAGTGCACCACTGCAGAGCTCAACTAAGAGCACTTTTTGAAATCTCAGAAAGATACTAATATAAGGGATGATCCAAGCAGATCTCCCGACCTTCTCTTCCTCCAACCTATGCCTGCTCAGGACGATAAACATAAACAAAAAATCACAGAATGGCTATCACTGTTCACTGACCGGCTAGGTGGACTGTGATCATAAGAAATAACATAAAGAGACTTAGAGAGTTGTTCAAAGCATCCAGCTCACTAAAACCATAAACTGTAAATCCTTCTCTAACACTTCTTTACCCATCACACTGCTAAGCACTGCATCCCATAACATGGTAACCACACCTCACTAGTCATCATGCATGACTGGAAACACTTCTCACATAGGATCAAAACAGGAGAACATACTTAAAACCACACACACTAGATGCTGTAGTGTGCTATCCACATAGGCAAGCACTGCAGTGCTCAACATAGAGGTAGTTAGCGCTATATAAATGTTGCAATGCAATACTAACAAAAATAAAAATAAAGCTTCTTAGATGACCAACCGGCAATTTCAGTTTACATACAGTGCTTAATAGAGACAAGTGTACGTTATGGGAGGGGAAATGTAAAATTGAAGCCAGAGGGCAGGAAAGTAAGGTGAAAAAAAAGAACGGGGTGGCAGCAAGATGACAGGGGAGCCCCACTACATTCCTCACCTTTACAAAAAAAACTATGCCAGCCCAGGGTGTCATGCTACAGAAGTCAAAATGACGAACGCAAAAATAAATAAATTAAAAAGTTATCAAAACGCTGCCCGGAATTACGCATCTTTCGCCAGTGACCGGGAGTCGAGATTCGAACCAGTGCTCTTCGGTTCACGGGAATTATTCTCTGATCTTTGGAAACGTCACTGAGCCGTGAGGCCCTCATGTCTCGCCTCCTGCCTCCCATGCCATGCAGGACTCATCTCAACACGTCCGAGGTATTTTACCTTCGCTGAACTGGCACTGTACGTCAGTTATCTTTTATCTGTTGATATACCAACATATCCTCTGCGTAAATCGAAGCCGACAAATGCTTTCTTCTTGTGAGATAAGGAAAGGACATCCGGGAAAGACAAGAGGCATTGCTACCTGTATCCCAGGGACCATGGTTGGGCAGCGGAGCTCGCACGCGGAATTTCCTATCTAGGTGTTTTTGAAACACACACGACGAAATGCCTGGCATACCTGTGGCAACAGAAGACCAAAAAATGTTCGCTTCTTTCAACGCACTCGGGAAATATGCCCTAATTTCCATCAAAAATGACAAACACTCAACTTTGCAAAAGAAAAAGACTGCAAGATCAGATTCTGGACTGGAACACGCAAGCACGCTCAATAAAAGAAGCTTGCTTGAGGGCTACAGTAAAGAATGTCCGAGCTGTGCTCACTTTCACTCTGAAGTGAATTAGTATGATGTTCATGGAAGTAAGATTTCAAAAACAATGTTTTGTAAATAAAATCCATGTACCAGAGGCCATTACCCAGTTATCAAATAATAACAGCACATCATATTCTCGTGTTTTCGTGCCTCTGACAGATTACACGTTGGTCTCATAAATGAAAACAGGGGGCCTGACTTAGAGTTGGCTCATAAAGGAAAGTCGTAAGTGTTAAATCTGGAGGGTAGTGTACTGGTGGTCATCCAACATACTACCGCTATGATGGAGGAAATAACAATGGCGGATTCTACTTTAGACTTAGGGGGTCATTCTAACTCTGGCGGGCGGCGGAGTCCGCCCGCCAGAGTTCCCCCTCCAGAACACCGCTCCGCGGTCCGAAGACCGCCGCAGTGATTCTGTGTTTCCCGCTGGGCTGGCGGGCGACCGCCAGAAGACCGCCCGCCAGCCCAGCGGGAAACCCCTTCCCACGAGGAAGCCGGCTCCGAATGGAGCCGGCGGAGTGGGAAAGGTGCGACGGGTGCAGTTGCACCCGTCGCGAATTTCAGTGTCTGCTAAGCAGACACTGAAATTCTTTGTGGGGCCCTCTTACGGGGGCCCCTGCAGTGCCCATGCCATTGGCATGGGCACTGCAGGGGCCCCCAGGGGCCCCACGACACCCCATACCGCCATCCTGTTCCTGGCGGGCGAACCGCCAGGAACAGGATGGCGGTATGGGGTGTCGGAATCCCGAGGATTCAGCAGGGCAGCGGAAAACCGGCGGGACACCGCCGGTTTTCCTGTTCTGACCGCGGCCATACCGCCGCGGTCAGAATGCCCTGCGGAGCACCGCCAGCCTGTTGGCGGTGCTCCCGCCGACCCTGGCCTCGGCGGTCCTTGACCGCTGGGGTCAGAATGACCCCCTTAGTACTTCCTCCAGAATGCAGAGGAGTTTCCATTAGAAGTCATCCCTAAATCAAGCTGAATATATTTCAGGGAAAATTACGTGGATTTCCAATCTGACCCCGAGGAGTGCATTTCATATGTTGTGTAGAGGAAGGTGTGCAAAGTTGCATAGTCTGCCAACTCGCATTTTTTTTAAAGTTTGAAACTTGTAAAGTATGCAAGCATTGGCAAAGGCAATAGGTCTCGCCTATACAAGAGTTATTGGCTTTGGCAATAGTTTTGCCATGTTGTACACTAGTGAGGCTGCTGTTTAGCATGGCTAAAAGTTAGTGGCATGGAGTGTCAGAGGACAGTGGGGGAGCAGAGTGTCGTACGGAGGATTTGTTGGAATGTCACAGCGTGGAGTAGGTGGAGTGGAATGTTGTACAGTTCAGTGGAAGGGAGTAGAGTTCAGTGGCAGAGACTGTTGTGGAGTGGAGTGGGGTGGAATAGGGTGAAGTGGCTTGAAGTGGACTGGGTAGAGTGGGGTGGATTGTGTGGGGGGATTGGATTGGAGTGGGTGGATTGAAATGGGATAAAGTGCATAGGATTAGGGTAGATTAGAATGGGATGGATTGGGTGAGTGGTTTGGATTGCAGCGGGGTGGAATGCAGTGGATTAGACTGGAAAGGAGAGGGGGTTGGATTGGAGTGGATTTGACTCAATGGATTATAGTGGGTGGATTGAACTGGAGTGGGGTGGATAGGATTAGGAGTGGGGGTGGATTGGAGAGGCGGTTGATCAGACTTGAGTGGGGTGGATCAGACTGAAGTGGGTTGGATCAGACTGGAGTGGGGTGGATTGGACAGGAGTAAGGTAGACCAGAGTGGATTGGGTAGAGTGGAATGGGGTGAGATGTATTGGATGAGAGTGGGGTAGATTGGATTGGGCTAGATTGGGGTGGATTGGATTGGTCTGGGGTAGATTGGATTGGTGTGAGGTGGACTGAATTGTAGTGGGGTGGATTGTGGTGATTTGGAGTGGGGTGAATTGGGATGGAGTGGGGTAGAATGGATTGGGGTAAAGTGAATTGGATTGGAGTGGAGTAATTGTTTTGGATTGGAGTGGATTGTTTGGGATTGGAGTGTGGCAGTTTGGAGTGGGGCAGGTAGTTTTGGATTAAAGTGCGGCAGATTGGAGTGGATTGGAGTGGAGCAGATTGTTTTGGATTGGTGTGGGTCAGATTGCTTTGGATTGGAGTGGGTTGTTTGGGATTGGAGTGGGGAAGCTTTGAGTGGGGCAGGTTGTTTTGGATTAAAGTGGGGCAGATTGGAGTGGGGCAGATTCCTTTGGATTGGAGTGGGGCAGATTGGAGTGGGGCAGATTGGAGTGGGGCAGATTCTTTTGGATTTTAGTGGGACAGATTCTTTTGGATTGGAGTGGGGCGGATTGGAGTGGGGCAGATTGTTTTAGATTGCAGTGGAGCAGTTTGGAGTGGGGCATATTATTTTGGATTGGAGTGGGGCATTTTGGAGTGAGGCAGACCTGAGAGGAGCAGATTGCATTATGGTGGATTGGCTTGGAGTGGGGGGGATTGGATTGGAGTGGGGTGGATTGGATGGGAGTGGGATGGATTGGATGGGATTCGTTTGGATTGGAGTGGGGTGTATTGTTTTGGATTGGAGTGAGGCAGGTTGGAGTGGGGCGGATTGGAGTGGGAAAGATTGTTTTGGCTTGAAGTGAGGCAGTCTGGAGTGGAACAGACTGTTTTGGATTGGAGTGGGGCAGATGAAGTGGAGCAGATTGGAGTGGGGAAAATTGTTTTAGATTAAAGTGGGGCAGGTTGGAGTGAGGTGGGCTGGAGTGGGGAAAATTGTTTTAGACTGGAGTGGGGCAGATTGTTTTGAATTGCAGTGGGGCAGATTGCTTTTGATTGGGGCAGACTGGAGTGGGCAGATTATTTTAGATTGAAGTGAGGCAGATTGTTCTGGATTGGAGTGGGTAAAATGGGAGTGGGGAAATTTTTTTGGACTGGAGTGGGGCAGATTGTTTTGGTTTGGAGAGGGGCTGATTGCTTTGGAGTGGTGCAGATTGTTTTGGATTAGAGTGGGGTGAATTGGTGTGGGAAGGATTAGATTGGGGTGAGTTGGGAGAAGTGGGGGTGCTTGGGCTGAATAGGATTGGGGTGATTGGTTTGGATTGAAGTGGGGTGGATTGGTGTGGGGTAAGGTGGGGTGGATTGGAGTGGGGTGGATTGGGGTGAACTGCACAATTATGTGTTAAAGCATAATTACAGAAATTACACATAATAAAGAAACAATGTCACTTTGCAATATTTCGAACAAGATAATCATCATCTTTTGAAAAGAGCGCCCACAAGCAAAAACTAAAGAAAACTTGAGTGAAAACTGGGAAAAGATAACTTGGCTAAATAAAAGAAAGTTAGCTCTAAAATAGAAAACTTTGAAATGTTGTTTGTCCTGCTGGGCACGTTTTTGCCAGTCACAAGCCTTCTCTGTGCAGGACACTAGAATTTAAAATAACAAAACAGTAGCTCAATTACGTCAGGAGCAGTGGACGGGCACTGAAGTTTAATCAATCAGTGCTTGGTCCCTGCTCCCCAAAGAGGAACGGAAATGATTCTTGCCCTGCAGTGATGAATTACGAGGTTGTAAAGAAGAGTGCCACGCCAGCTAACTAGAGCTTTGACTTTGTCAATGTTTAACCTTGTTGTACAGCAGCGCAGGCACCATGCAGCATAGCTTAATAAAAGCACTGGCAAAGCCAATAGGTCCTGCCTTTGTAAATGCTTTTAGCCATGTTGTACAACAGCTATGCAGCACGGCAGAAAGTAAAGAAGGGTGCTAAGCTGTGGCCAGTGCTGGCCATTTCATAGCACTTATTTTTAACTTGCAGTCAGGCTGCACAGCAACCATGCTGCTGTACAACATGGCTAAAAACATCAGCAGAGTATGAAAGAAAAGGGCTATGACACATCCACATTTTTTGTGTTGCACGGGGTGGTGGGAGGTTATGCAGGCAGCAAGCATGTGAAGAGGATGTATGGGGCAACATTGACAGAGGATATGGTAAAAAGCACTATGACGTTATGATGTGCCTGGCTGTGACATAGCACTTTTATGGAAGGTGGAAGTTAACAAGGAGGGAGGGGCAGGGGGAGAGGGAGAGCAGCAATACAGACACAGGGGGTAGGATGAACAGCAACAACATGGACACCGAATGGGTGCAAGCAACAATACAGTAGGTGGGGTTGAGTGTGGGAGGGAGAGCAAAACATGAAAAGCAGGAGGGGGCAAGCAACAACAAGGTCATCGGGGGTAAGTAACACTGTGGGTGAAGCTACATAGAGGATTGTAGGCTGGAGATGTGGCAAGTAAACTGGCCCTGCTCTGGGACAATATTGTATCCCTGAGGCATGGCTGTGGCTGTCCATCTCACAATTCCCTACAACTCCCTACAACTCCATGCCACACTTTCCCTGGTTGCAGGAAATTGTCTCATGGGGGTCAAGTAGCCTAAATTTTACCTCGGGTAAAATCATCAGAAACTTCAAAAGCATTTGCGCAAGGTCGACCTTTGACAATGTCACCAAGCTTCGCAGGTAAGAGATGTGGCCCTCTTACCCTCGTTCCTCAACCTGTTGGCATAATGGTGTAAAGATACCCTGATATATAAACTCTAACAGTGCACATCATGGTTATGTTTTCTCCTTTGTAGAGTGATCTCCTGCCTGAAGGGGGCTTTGTGCATTACATACTAGAGTGCGCACATAGTAGATTATGATTCATAGAACCCGGACCAGCTTTCTTCTATGCCTCAAAGATGAAACTTACCAGTGTGGAAAACCCATTAGTATTTACAAACCTCTCTAGTGGTTTTTCACACTCAAAATACACACACAATATTAGTGCTTAAGTGTGGTGAATTAAGTGCATTCATTGGGTGTGAGAAAAACGTAAACATCCCATATGCATTTGTACTTAGGGAAAATAATTTTACCACATAGAAAAACATTTTTAGCAATAAGAAAAATAACCAGAAAGAAGTAAGACCCTTTAACCCAAACTGAGAACCAGTGGAAATGTTTCAGTTTTAACATTAGGAATCTTTGATTGTAATACATTTTGATGCATAAGCCTAAGCTATAATGTGAATCCATAAAAAGTAACAGCTTTACAAAAATCTGAGACATAAACCTATGATTGATGAATAGCTTCTACTTTCTTTAGGAAACACCTCAGACTGGACAGCCCAGGGAAATGAAAACAGAGAGGTGAAGGGGAAGAGTAGATTAACATGAACCCTTATAAAGTAAAGGAAATACAGTTAATAGAGCAGGCATTGTCATCCTAAAAATATTACTCACAGATGTTTCTCACAGAAACTATTTACATGTGTCCAAATTTAATCTAAGAGTATCTGTGGTTTCTGGAAATCAAATCAAACCACAGCAAATCAAACAGGATTTGTAAAGCACAACTAACCACTTGTGAGAGTATCCTGGTGCTGAGGATTGTGCTTTGGAGGCTCAGTCAAACAGCTAGGTCTTGAGTCCTTTCATGAATTCCGGCAGCGAAGGTGTGGTTTGCAGGTGAAGGGGGAAGTTGTTCCAGGCCCTGGCTGTGAGGAGTTAAAGGAGCAACCTTTGCTGTAGCTTTGACGTATGCGAGGAGTGTGGGAGAGGTGAAAGGAGCCAGAGCGCAGTTGTCTGCAGGGTTGATAGAAGTTCAGGCGGTGGTTGATATATGTCTGTCATTGGTTGTGCGGGCTTTTTATGTGTAAATCAGCATGTTGAATTGACATCTCTTCTGAATGGGGAACCGGAGGAACTTTCTGAGGTGGGGGGTGATGTGGGTTGTTGTCAGTGTGTTTTGACTGTGTCACTGGGATCCTGCTAGTCAGGACCCCAGTGCTTATGGTTTTTGCCCTACATGTGCTTATGCTCTCTCTGGTTCCTAATTTGTACTTACATACTGGTAATATTCCACTCCAAATTGATATAATGCCCCCCCCTTATAAGTCCCTAGTATATGGTACCTAAGTACCCAGGGCATTAGGGTTCAAGGAGATCTTTATAGGCTGCAGCATTTCTTTTTCCACCCATAAGAAGCTCATAAAAACACTTCTTCAGGCCTGCCATTGCGGCCTGAGTGAAATAGTGTAAGCACTATTTCACAGCCATTTTTACTGCACAAGGTCACTTATAAGTCACCTATATGTCTAACCTTCAGACCCTGAAGGTTAGGTGCATAGGGCCAGTGTGTGAGGGCACCCTTACACTAGCAGAGGTGCCCCCACGTCTTCCAGGCCCATTTTCCCGGACTTTGCGAGTGCTGGGACATATATGTGGATGGATTGGGCAAGTTAAATTTGGTTTAAAGTTTGAATGTAAAACAGTAAAAGCTGCATAATAAGACTATTATTGTGACAATATCTCCCTCACCAGTATATTGGTTGTGACATCACACACTCCATTACAAGAAATCACCGATTACATCACTGATGACCCAGAAACGTGCTTGCAGTTTTTCAGGGAACTATCAATGTTGTTGCCCATGAACCTGAAACCTGAGATGTAACTAATAGAGGCAGATAAGTTAGACAAATGATTTTTAGAATGTAAAGAACCTAGAAATGGGAGCTTTATTACATGCACTCAGATCAAACTGTCCTTTTGTGACTGGAAACCAGCTCAAAGTATATTTCCTAGTTGTCTTGCAACATTAGATCATGCACCAGACAACAAGCAATCTCTGCCCATTTCCCTGATGACGGTCAAGGTGGGAATATAGTGAAAATGGTGACACAAGGTAACTATAGACCTTCATAGTGCTGTAAAGATGTTTTTTATTTGATTGGCCAAGACAGAATAGTACATGATATCAAGAACACATATCAACCATGTTCTACCCAAAGGGCCTCATTGATAGACCAATGGCAGATGCTGAGCTGTACAAAATTCAACAACATAACAGATGCAATTACTGATGCAGCAGAGTAGTCATAGGTTACCCTCGTGTCTTCCTCAATGCAGCTAAAATACTGAAAAAACCTGACAGGTGATGGACGTTCAAGACCTCAGAGGTCCTGGTGCTCCTAAAATTGAATAATCTTACCTTTCTTACTTGCTTTTCATAAGTCTTGGAATACCCGTGAACAATACATATGAAGGTTAAGCTTCCCACTGTCAAGTATTAGGTTCCTTGTTGGAGGGTCTGTTTGGCATAGTAGCACCTCTTATCTTGATGAGGATGCAGAACCTTGTTCTCACTTCACCAATTCTTGGTGAAGGTGCTTTCTCGTTTTGGGGTAGTTCACCCACATTCAAGAATTTTAGCAATAACTAGGTCATGGCTTAGGCGCCTGGTTTCCTCTCTAGATGTGTAGAGTCGGTATGCATTTGCTTTTTTTTCCCGAAAAATAATTAGGCCTGCGTTTAATTTAAGGCAAGGAACTGGTAAACGGGAGTCGGCTTCACAGACCTTTCTTATAAAGAACTGATTTTCCTTAGCTGGTTGCAGTAGAAACTACATCAAGAGGGAGACATATCATCAGTCATTTTTAGCTATATTTGGGAACCCCTCTCACTCAAGAACATCACACTACATGTCTAGATGTCTAGGGCCCCTCCCCACTGACAATTGGGCACTCTCTTCTCTCATGCCTAGGGGTGTGTGACACAAACGTAGAAACGACCTTTGGTAAAAGATAGTAGCTGAACTAAAAATTGAGGCTCCATTTTTTTCTAAAAAGAGACCTGCATATTTGCGCAATTATGATGAGATCAAAAGAGATTACTTCTCAGGAAGTTGTGCTGTCGATTAAGAGAGTTTCAAAAATAAATGATGTGCTAGACAATTTGAATTTGGTCAGGTAAGAGCCCCAAAAGCCTGACAGTGCTGGAAAACCCATTTTCTTTAGTTCCTGATATTTTTATTCTCCCAATTAGGAGACACTGGCATCCATCCTCTGGTAGAGTGCAGAGTTTGATGAAGAACTGCACCAAGAGTTATGTGTGAGCACCGATTATGCAGCTGATGCCCACTGCTACACCCACTCTAGTTATACCACGGATTCCATGGAACACAGCGGTGTGTGACAGACTGTCATGAAGCTGCACACAAGTCGAAATTTGGCTTTGGTGTTGTGGAGAGGCCAGGGGAAGACCTGTTTACAACCACAAGAATGGCATACAACAGTGGGTACTGTTGCAGGGAAGACTTCAGCTTCACTTGCAGGAAATTGTTAGCCTAGTAAGGGAGTGTTAGACTTTTCATCCTTGGCGTGGTCTCCCTTAACTTTTTGCCTCTGTTCCCCAGGTTGTTGATGTGTGCTGGACTCTGATTTTCCTGTTTTTGTTACTCTGGGCACTTTACCACTGCTAACCAGTGCTAAAGTGCAGGTGCTCCTGTTTAAAATGTGTATGTAATTGGTTCTCCATGATTGGCATATTTGTTTCACTGTTAAGTCCCTAGTAAAGTGCACTAGAGGTGCCCAGGGCCTGTAAATCAAATGTTACTAGTGGGCCTGCAGCACCGGTTGTGCCACCCACATAAGTAACCCTGTAATCATGTCTCAGACCTGCCACTGCAGTGTCTGTGTGTGTATTTTTACACTGTAAATTCGACTTGGCAAGTGTACCCACTTGCCAGGCCTAAACCTTCCCTTTTCTTACATGTAAGGCACCCCTAAGGTAGGCCCTAGGTAGCCCCAAGGGCAGGGTGCAGTGTATGGATAAGGTAGGACATATTGTAATGTGGTTTATATGTCCTGACAGTGAAATACTGCCAACTTCGTTTTTCACTGTTGCAAGGTCTGTCTCTCTCATAGGATAATATGGGGCCTACCTTTAAATATGATTAAAGTGTAGATTCCCCTAGAGAGTAGATGGACATGTGGAGTTTTGGGTCCCTGAACTCACAATTTAAAAATACATATTTTAGTAAAGTTGATTTTAAGATTGCGCGTTTGAAAATGCCACTTTTAGAAAGTGAGCATTTTCTTGCTTAAACCATTCTGTGACTCTGCCATGTTTGTGGATTCCCTGTCTGGGTCAGTTTGACAGTTGGGTTGTTTTTCACCTCACACTAGACAGTGACACAAAGGGAGCTGGGGTGTAACCTGCATTTCCTAATTAGCCATCTCTGCTAGAAGGGAGGGGTGGAGTGGTCATTCTCATCTGAAAGGACTGTGCCTGCCTCTGACAATGCAGACTCCAAACCCCTGGTGTGTGTCTGAGGCCTTGCCTGGGCAAGGCAGGATTTCACAAGTAGGTGTGAGTCCCCTTTGAAGAAAGGTGACTTCAAAGACTAAAATGGGTATAAGAAGGGCCCCCAAATCTACAGACTTGGGAAACACTTCTGGAACCAAGAGGAACCTCTGCCTGGAGAAGAGCTGATAGCTGAGGAAGAAGTGCTTCCCTGCCTGTGACTGTGCTTTGTGGAGCTTTCCTGCAGTGCTGCTTCTGCCAGAGTAAGAGGGCAAAGACTAGACTTTGTGTGCCTTCCACCTTGTGAAGAAATCTCCAAGGGCTTGATTTAGAACTTGCCTCCTGTTGTTTGAAGTCTCAGGGACAGCAAAGACTTCTCTCTGCCAGCACCTGGAGTCTCTGGAGAGACTCCTGCTCTGACAAGTGGTGCCCTATCCAGTCCCTGGACCCTTGAAAGGAAAGCTGGTGGAAATCCAAGGAAATCGACTTCGGACAACTCCGGACCGACGCCGCTGATGAATCCGGTGATGCCGCCTGCACCCGACGCCGTGACCCTCGCTGGAATGCGACGCTCTTTGCAGGCCCAACGCCGCTGCAGCCCCGCTGAAGTCCGCGACTCCGTAGAAGTCGCCGCACCACGTCGTGTCCGACGCCTCTCGAAGTGCGTGGATTCAACGTTTCGCACAGACGCCGCGATCCCCGACTTCGCGCATCGACTTGTTTTCACTCTTCACCAAAGGTACTGTACTTGGGGGTCTACACGACTCCGTGTCTGGCGCCGCTGGTGTCGGCTTGTTGGGAACGACTCCGTCACGACGCCGTGTTAACATCTCATTGAAGCATTTTTGTTTCTAAGCGCTATTTTTGAGTTTAATCTTTAAAAATTCATAAGTTGACTTGTGTATGTCGGATGTTTTTCGTTTTGGTCTTGTTTTGTTTAGATAAATATTTCCTGTTCTTCTAAACTGGTGTTGTGTCATTTTGTAGTGTTTTCATTAAGTTACTGTGTGTGTTGGTACAAATACTTTACACCTAGCACTCTGAAGTTAAGTCTACTGCTCTGCCAAGCTACCAAGGGGGTAAGCAGGGGTTAGCTGAGGGTGATTCTCTTTTACCCTGACTAGAGTGAGGGTCCTTGCTTGAACAGGGGGTAACCTGACTGTCAACCAAAGACCCCATTTCTAACATTGGTGATCAGCGGTTGGGATTTGGACTTGTATTTGTACTTGACATACAGTAATTAAGTGTACACTACTGTTTGAGTTCAGACCAATACGTGACCACATACTACTAGTCTTGTGATTTTTTTTTTTTTCTATTTGGACTGTTTTTGCTCTGCATTCATTTTTTTCTCGCTGATTCCTTGATTGACTTTCTTTGGAACTTCATTTGGGAACTTGTTTTTCTGCCTTTGGAACTTTACACTTGTTTTTGAATCTTCATCATGTCCCATGCTGGAGATGCATCAGTTGGAGCTGACTTTGACCTTGAGAAATTCAAGGGTTATACCAAAGCTCAGTTGAAGCAGTTCTGTAAAAGTTTTGACTGACCCTTAAGAGCTCATCCAGGAAGGAGGAGCTGCAAAAGGCGCTGAGGGCCTGGGTGACAGCCAAGAGCACTGAAGGGCACACATAGGATGAGGGAGATGAGGAGGATGAGGAAGAGTGTTTAGTACACAATGGTATTGTGGGTGGGCCTGTTATATCCAGGGAGAAGGTCTCCAGGGCAGGTAGCAGTGTCTCATCCAAGGGTCTGACACCCGAGGAGTTACAGGACAGACAGGCAGAAAGGGAGTACCAATTGGAGCAGAGGAGGCTAGCCCTTGAGGAGAGGAAGTTAGCAATGGCTCATGAGCTTAGCTTGAGAGAGATAGATCATAGAAGCCAGTCCAGTAGAGGTGGTGGCAGCAATCCTACAGTGCAGCCTGAGAGAAGGGTACACATCCCAAAAGACCTTGTGAGGGATTATAAGAGGGAGGATGATATCTACTTGTGGTTCAAGGGTTATGAGTCAGCTCTCCACATGAACCTGGTCCCTGAAGCTCATTGGGGGGCAGCCCTGTGGAAGCATTTTGAGGCAGAGGGGAAGGACACACTGACAGCCTTAGGGGATGCTCAGGATCTCACCTACCCTGTCATAAAGGAGGCCTTACTCACCAGGTATGGTCTCACCCCTGAGCAGTACAAGGAGAAGTTTAGATCCTACAAGAGAAAGGAATCCCAAACATGGCTGGAATGTATTGATTCTTTTTGCAGGTCACTGGATGGTTGGGTGAAGGGCAGTAAGGTAAACACATATGAGGGGCTTTACAATTTAATTGCTTGGGAGCACTTGTACAGTTTATGTTTTCCAGAGCTGCGCCAGCACCTCATTGACAGCAAGCTGACTGACCCCAAGAAGCTTGCACAGGAAGCGGACCGCTGGGAGAGCACCAGGGTCCAAAAGAGGTATGGGGGAGACCACGCCAAGGGTGGGCAGGGTCGCTCTCAAAAGAAAGGGGGGGGTAAGGGCAAACAGGGGGAGTTCTCTAAAGGGCCCCAAACTGATTCCCAGGGTAAGGATTCCCAACCACCCAGTGAAAAGAAGCCATGGTTGTCCAAAGGGAAGCCAGGGACAGGTGGTCCCCCACGTAAGTACTATGCATGTGACCAAGTGGGTCATGTGAGGGGGGACCCCAAATGCCCCAAAAGTACACCGGCACCCACTGGTGCACCATCTCAGGGTTTGGCCAGTGTAGCGCTTGGGGAGGAGTTGGTTTCAGGTGGGTGGGAACCAGCTGAAATGACCCTTGTCTCACTAGGGGACAGTGAGATGGTCCAGAGAAACCTAGTGCCTGATAACACTAAGAAGTACAGGCAATGGGTGGCCATCAATGGACAGAGGGTGGAGGCTCTGAAAGACACAGGAGCCAGTGTGACTACAGTGAGGAGTCACCTAGTGTCTGAAGAGCAGATTGATCCCCGGGTACTTCACCAAGAAGTTGCGGTAGACAACTCTGAGCGCCTCTGCAGAGTGGCGCAGGTTCCCTTTGAATGTGGGGGGGGCTCAGGTTCCTGGAAAGTAGCTGTGAGTCCAACCATGCCTGTTGATTGTTTGCTAGGTAACGACCTGGAGGAGTCCCCTTGGAAGGAGGTGGAACACAGGTCTCACTTGGAGATGTTGGGTCTGCCTGGGTGGGTATGCGTATCCAACCGGTCTATGGCAGCCAATCAGGGTAGTCAAGAGCCCCTGGAGCCTGAAACAGTGGCCCAGGGGACCGCCAAGAAGAGGAAGGGCAGGGGGAGCGGGAAACCGGCCCCCGAGGTTCCCACGGTCCGTGAGGAGGCAGAGCCTGAGGGTGACGCCCCGGAACCTACAGGGGAGCAGGAGGCTGAACTGGGGGAGGTCCCTGAGCTGTCACAGTGGCAGCAGGAAGGGGGACCCACCAGGGAAGCATTCTGCACAGTGCAGAAGGAGTGCCCTACTCTTGAGGGGCTGCGGCAGCAGGCTGCAGCCCAGGCGGTGGGCGAGGCGCCAGGTATTTACCTGATTTATTGGGAGGATGGCCTCCTGTATAGTGAGCCTAAGGTTCCTGAGCCTGGGTCAGCTCGTATGCTGGTGGTACCCCAGTGCTTCAGGGCCTTCCTACTGGGTTTGGCTCATGACGTGCCTTTGGCAGGACATCTAGGGCAGGACAAGACCTATAAGAGGCTTGTCTCCCACTTTTACTGGCCCTTGATGCACAAGCAGTCAGCTGCTTATTGTAGGTCTTGTCAGACTTGTCAGGCAAGTGGCAAGAGTGGGGGGGAATGCAAAGCTCCCCTCCAACCTTTACCTGTAGTCAGTACTCCCTTTGAAAGGGTAGGAATTGACATTGTGGGGCCTCTGGATCCCAAGACAGCCATGGGCAACAGGTTCATCCTGGTCTTGGTGGACCATGCCACACAGTACCCAGAAGCCATTCCTCTAAGGCCGGTCATTGCCCCCGTGGTGGGACGTGCCTTGATGGGAGTTTTTACCTGCATGGGGTTCCCCAAGGAAGTGGTATCTGACAGAGGTACAAACTTCATATCTACTAATATGAAGTCTCTGTGGAAGGTGTGTGGGGTAACCTACAAGTTCACCACCCCTTACCACCCCCAAAGTAATGGTCTGGTTGAGAGATTCAACTGCACCTTGAAAGGCATGATTCAGGGTCTGTCAGAGCCCGTGAGGCGTAAGTGGGACGTCCTCTTGCCATGCCTTCTGATCGCTTACAGGGAGGTGCCTCAAAAGGGACTTGGCTTTAGCCCCTTTGAGCTCATCTATGGCCACCCTGTGAGGGGACCGCTCAGTCTGGTGACGGAGGCTTTGGAGAAAGCTCCTAGTAAACCACCCCAGGATGTATTTAGCTACATGCTGGCACTAAGAAACCAGACTGCCCGCTTCAGGAGTCTCGCTCAGGAGACCCTGGAAGCAAGCCAGGAGGATATGAAACGGTGGTACGACCAGAATGCCACTATGGTTGAATTTCAGCCTGGACAAAAAGTGTGGGTCATGGCACCAGTGGAGCCTAGGGCTCCCCAAGATAAGTGGACTGGGCCTTTTGAGGTGGTGGAAAGAAAGAGCGAGGTCACCTATCTGGTAGACTTGCAATCCCCCAGGAACCCTTTGAGGGTCCTACATGTCAACCGCCTCAAACCACACTTTGTGTGAACTGAGCTATCCATGCTCCTAGCGACAGATGACGGGGTGGAGGAAGAGAGTGAGCCTCTTCCTGACCTCCTGTCTGCAGGAGAGAAAGATGGGTCTGTGGAGGGAGTGATCCTCTCCCCCTCCCTGACTGAGGAACAGCAGAGGGACTGTCGCCACGTGTTGGGACAGTTCGCCTCGCTGTTTTCCCTGATCCCAGGAGTCACACACCTGTGCACACATGATGTGGACACTGGGGACAGTACACCTGTTAAACATAAGGTTTACAGGGTTTCTGACAGGGTCAGGGCTTGCATTAAGGAGGAAGTCTCCAAAATGTTAACCCTAGGGGTCATTGAGCACTCCAGCAGTCCTTGGGCCAGCACAGTGGTATTGGTCCCGAAAGCTGCTGCTCCTGGTGCCACTCCAGAACTTAGGTTCTGTGTGGACTACCGGGGTCTCAATGAAGTCAGCAAGACTGACGCACACCCCATCCCCCGAGCTGATGAGCTCATTGATCGGTTAGGAGCTGCCAAGTACCTCAGTACGTTTGATTTAACATCTGGGTACTGGCAGATTGCCTTAACTGAGGGGGCAAAGGAGAGGTCAGCATTTTCTACCCCAGATGGGCACTTCCACTTCAACGTGATGCCCTTTGGGATGAAGAATGCCCCTGCCACCTTTCAGAGGTTGGTCAACCAGGTGTTGGCAGGACTGGATGAGTTCAGTGCCGCCTACCTGGATGACATTGCTGTGTTTAGTTCCACATGGGAGGAACACCTACAACACCTCTGGAGAGTGTTAGAGGCCCTGCAGAAGGCAGGCCTCACTATTAAGGTGAGCAAGTGCCAAATAGGGCAGGCTTCTGTGGTGTACTTAGGACACCAGGAGGGGAGTGGCCAGGTGGCACCCCTACATCCCAAGATTGACACGATTCTGGCTTGGGAGCCTCCCAAAACCCAGACTGAAGTGAGAGCCTTTTTAGGTCTCACAGGATATTAGAGGAGGTTTGTTAAGGGATATGGTACCATTGTTACCCCCTTAACTGAGTTGACTTCTAAGAAGCAACCCAAGAAGGTGATCTGGACAGAGGCTTGCCAGAACGCTTTTGATGCCCTGAAGGCTGCCATGTGCACAGCACCTGTGCTGAAGGCACCTGACTACTTCAAGGAGTTTGTTGTGCAAACAGACACCTCAGAGCATGGTATTGGAGCAGTACTCTCACAGCTGAATGAATAGGGCCTAGATCAACCCGTAGCCTTTATTAGCAGGAGTTTACTACCCAGGTAACGTAGGTGGAGTGTCATAGAACACGAAGCGTTTGCTTTGGTCTGGGCACTGAAGAAGCTGAGACGCTACTTGTTTGGGACTCACTTCAGAGTTCAGACCGACCACAGGCCCCTCAGATGGTTAATGCAGATGAGGGGTGAGAATCCAAAACTGTTGAGGTGGTCCATTTCCCTACAGGGGATTGACTTTACGGTGGAACATCGTCCTGGTACAGAACACGCCAATGCTGATGGTCTGTCCAGATTCTTCTGCCTTAGTGATGAGAACTCCCATGAGTTTAGGTAGTTGCTCCCCACTTTTAGCTGGGGGGGACACGTGTTAGACTTTTCATCCTTGGCGTGGTCTCCCTTAACTTTTTGCCTCTGTTCCCCAGGTTGCTGATGTGTGCTGGACTCTGATTTTGCTGTTTTTGTTACTCTGGGCACCTTACCACTTCTAACCAGTGCTAAAGTGCAAGTGCTCCTGTTTAAAATGTGTACGTAATTGGTTCTCCATGATTGGCATATTTGTTTTACTGTTAAGTCCCTAGTAAAGTGCACTAGAGGTGCCCAGGGCCTGAAAATCAAATGTTACTAGTGGGCCTGCAGCACCGGTTGTGCCACCCACATAAGTAACCCTGTAACCATGTCTCAGACCTGCCACTGCAGTGTCTGTGTGTGTATTTGTACACTGTAAATTCGACTTGGCAAGTGTACCCACTTGCCAGGCCTAAACCTTCCCTTTTCTTACATGTAAGGCACCCCTAAGATAGGCCCTAGGTAGCCCCAAGGGCAGGGTGCAGTGTATGGATAAGGTAGGACATATAGTAATGTGGTTTATATGTACTGACAGTGAAATACTGCCAACTTCGTTTTTCACTGTTGCAAGGTCTGTCTCTCTCATAGGATAATATGGGGGCTACCTTTAAATATGATTAAAGTGGAGATTCCCCTAGAGAGTAGATGGACATGTGGAGTTTGGGGTCCCTGAACTCACAATTTAAAAATACATATTTTAGTAAAGTTGATTTTAAGATTGTGCGTTTGAAAATGCCACTTTTAGAAAGTGAGCATTTTCTTGCTTAAACCATTCTGTGACTCTGCCGTGTTTGTGGATTCTCTGTCTGGGTCAGTTTGACAGTTGGGTTGTTTTTCACCTCACACTAGACAGTGACACAAAGGGAGCTGGTGTGTAACCTGCATTTCCTGATTAGCCATCTCTGCTAGGACGGAGGGGTGGAGTGGTCACTCTCATCTGAAAGGACTGTGCCTGCCTCTGACAATGCAGACTCCAACCCCCTGGTGTGTGTCTGAGGCCTTGCCTGGGCAAGGCAGGATTTCACAAGTAGGTGTGAGTCCCCTTTGAAGAAAGGTGACTTCAAAGACTAAAATGGGTATAAGAAGGGCCCCCAAATCTACAGACTTGAGAAACACTTCTGGAACCAAGAGGAACCTCTGCCTGGAGAAGAGCTGAAAGCTGAGGAAGAAGTGCTTCCCTGCCTGTGACTGTGCTTTGTGGAGCTTTCCTGCAGTGCTGCTTCTGCCAGAGTAAGAGGGCAAAGACCGGACTTTATGTGCCTTCCTTCTTGTGAAGAAATCTCCAAGGCCTTGATTTAGAACTTGCCACCTGTTGTTTGAAGTCTCATGGACAGCAAAGACTTCTCTCTGCCAGCACCTGGAGTCTCTGGAGAGACTCCTGCTCTGACAAGTGGTGCCCTATCCAGTCCCTGGGCCCTTGAAAGGAAAGCTGGTGGAAATCCAAGGAAATCGACTTCAGACGACTCCGGACTGAAGCCGCTGCTGAATCCGGTGACGCCGCCTGCACCCGATGCCGTGACCCTCGCTGGAACGCGACGCTCTTCACAGGCCCGACGCCGCTGCAGCCCCCTGAAGTCCGCGACTCCGTAGAAGTCGCCGTACCACGTTGTGACCGACGCCGCTCGAAGTGCATTGATTCAACGTTTCGCACAGACGCCGCGATCCCCCGACTTCGCATATCGACTTGTTTTCACTCTTTACCAAAGGTACTGTACTTGGGGGTCTACACGACTCCGTGTCCGGCGGCGCTGGTGTCGGCTTGTTGGGAACGACTCCCTCACGACGCCGTGTTAACATCTCATCGAAGCATTTTTGTTTCTAAGTGCTATTTCTTTACAAATTCATAAGTTGACTTGTGTAAGTCGGATTTTTGTTGTTTTGGTCTTGTTTTGTTTAGATAAATATTTCCTATTTTTCTAAACTGGTGTTGTGTCATTTTGTAGTGTTTTCATTAAGTTACTGTGTGTGTTGGTACAAATACTTTGCACCTAGCACTCTGAAGTTAAGCCTACTGCTCTGCCAAGCTACCAGATAATCACCTATGCATCATATCAAGCAGGAAGAACATAATGAATACCAGGTTGCCAAGTTTGAGATGGCATGCAAATGAGTCTGTTGGTTTGCTTAAATGTGATTTCTCTTTCAGTTGCAATCAGGAACTAACTAGGAGGGGGGTTACCTACCTTTTGGAATGTTCCAGTGCACCGAATAGAGAGACGGCTCTTCCAGGTAGCAACCTTTGTCCTTTGATTCAGGTGAGGCCTGCCAAACATGGTCCTTTTGTTGCCAGTGTTCTGTCTCACTATGGTGTACAAACTCAGACTGGAGACCAGAGAGACAGGATAATAAACCTATCCCACAGGTCGCAAACTTATACAAGCAGAATGCAGAACACATAGAAGTAGCAAATTGCCATTTTGAATGATTGTTTATGCGCACCTTCCTGCACATAAACATTCATTCATGGCCTTTTGCCTTTTTTATGTGTGCTGCAGAATGCAGCACACATGAAAAAAGGAAAACTGAGGAGGAATAATAGTATTCCTCCTCGTGCCATGCTAAAGCAATGCCTGCTTGTAAATTTGGGGCAGCGTCTCAAGCAATGGGTGTTGCAGTGGAACGCCCACAGCAACACCCATTGCACTCCCCTCTGACGCAGAAACTGCATCTGAGGGGGCCATATTTACAAGGTAGTGTTAAGCCTCAAAAAGTGTCTTAGCGGCTTCTTATAAAGGCGGCACATTGCACAGCACCACCAGAGCGTCACAAAAAGTGGCCTTGTAAATCTGGCCCTTGGAATTTAAAAATACAAACGTTAAGAGTAGGGGGTCAGAGCTACACAAAACTCCATATTTTCCCAAAACATTGACATATTGGACAACGTGACATCCTTCATTATGTATGCCGAAGTGTTGCTAAGACACATATCTGAACTGTCTACATTTTAGTGCACACAGACCCAGGCTGGAACACATTTCACATAACAGTCCATTCCACTTCACCAGCGAGGCCTTTGGAGGCCATTTGGGTATGCTGGTAAATGGTTTAAGATTTAAGATGCCAATCTTTGGACCTGAAAGGACAAAAAAAACTGCTCTAGGTATGCATATGTTTGGCAAAGGAATGTCAATTAGTCAAATTAGCCAGAGGAAAGCAACAGTTCAGTGTGCTATGCAAAGAGGTCGCACTGTGAGGTACAATTACATAAACTTCCAGCAGAGGTTTGTGTGCGAGTTTTAAGTTCTGGCATGCTTACGCACACCCACTGCAATGTTTGTTTGTGGCCATATGCTAGTGTGCAAGTCTGCCACGTGTTAAATTTGTTTACATTTATTTAGATGAGGGACAGGATTGCATTATAGGTGATGTTAAGCTGCAAGTTGAGACCATCCAAAGTATACAATTGAATAATGTTAATTAATTTTCTGAGCTAAAGTCCTGGTTGGTATTTTTGTTAGAGCATTACAAGTCACTACAGATAAGGCAGCATGGTGTCTAACCACAACCACATTTCCTCAACTAATGCACAACCACCAGCCCCAGTACTGCAACCCCCACTTCAAACATTCGACTACTTCATGCTTGCGCCCATCTGCAATGAAATAAAAGGCAACAACATACACACCCCAGCCCCCATTTGATCCCCACAAGACACTCACCTCCAGGAAAAAGAAAGACATATGAAATCCCCAGTTCAGTGGCCCCGAAAATACAGAGTGGTCCCCAGTACGTGTTTGTGCACTCTGCTCCACCCCAGCTGCTGCAACAGGGAATTCTCCCTGTCCTCCCAGGCACTGTTCCTCACAGGCTGCACTCACTCAATGTTTCTTCTGCAGCCTGCCCTGCACCGGCTCAGCTGGTCCCACCACCGGACCCCCGAGCTGAGCAAGATGGGAGTTGGCCGAGGCATAGACTTGTACTTCCACATGGGTGCAGCTTTGCCATTCCTGCTTTCAATGCCTCCAGCACCTCAGAGAGCCTCCAGGATGACCACAGACATGTGCCTGCATAACTCACAACATGGCGTCAAAGACAGCATATAGACCAGGACAAAGGACTAAACCAGGGCTTCACAAATGGGAGCCGAGGGACCAAACACAATCATCCAAGTGCACAACGAAAAAGGATGACCAACAGCACGAAGGACACTGAGGAAGGACTATTGCAGCATGCACAGAAAGAATAAGTAAACAAAGAAGCTAACTCCAAAACAGAGAAAGGTGCATGTTGAAAGAGGATGAGCAACAGCATAAAGGAAACTGAGGAAGGACTAACGCAGCATGGACAGAAAGAATAAATAAACAAGCGTGATAAGTTATCACTGATAACTATGAAACAGAGAAAGGATGAATAAGCAAATCAGCTCGAAAAAGCAGAAATGATAATAGAAGAAAGGTGCACAAGATTTAGTAGGCTGTCAGACCTCCCAGCTCAAAACAATCAAAACAAGAATTGCTGCCCTGTTTCCAGAAACACAAGTCAGAGGTCTGAGGGACTAAAAAGATCGAGCACTCGTGTGGTTCTCTTGGACAAAGGGAAAAAGTAGTCCCTTTCACATTTGCTTAAATGGGACAAGTGGAAGGTTACAAGTACTGGGACACTGCTCCATGGGAGTGAACAACTGATGAAAAGGTGGGACAAATAGGAAAGTTTAGCCACTAGGAAGCATGGATTTTTAAAGGCCACTGAAAGAAAAGCAATGAGCGGCCTGTAATCTCACAAAGTATACACAACATCTCTTGAAGTGACAGCGCAAGCGTTGTCTAAGCTCGACCTAAAAATCATCTTATTCTAGCCGGGTTCCCTACTTAGTGAACTGATTTTTTACTAGAAGGACATCTTATTCCAACAGAAGATCTTCTCAAAGCAATATCCTTGACCGCTTGGATATGCTTGAAACATTTTAGAATAATTTTATTGTAATTGGTAACAGTAACAATAGGATCGTTCGTTAGTTTGTGTCTATACAATAATAATAATAGTATCAAATATTTAATCCATCACTAAAAAGGGTGGATTATAGGAAAAGGATAAGATACGAAAGGGGATGTGTGGCCAGCTTCACCTACTGTCTTTCTGCTCACTGCCATTGGAGTTGTGTTCCTGAAATAGATAACTTGTACCAAAAGGTCTATATAGCACTCTGGAAAAACATTCCAGATTTTAGCAAAAAGCGTTGAGCTTTCCTTTTGTCGAAAAAGTTGCTACAAGTGCATAAAACACTTTACCACTGTATATATATATATATATATATATATATATATATATATATATACACATAGATATACAGTAGAATGTACACAATTCCTAATACCAACTATTGCAAAATCTTCCTAAACAGAAAGCCTTAAAGCAACATTTATTATGCGTTTAAACAAATGAGCTGCCCTATACATAAACCTACATTTAGAACCAAATTAACCTTTTTTAACCGTCTCTCAGGAATTCACAAAGAGATTACTGTCAGGCATAAGCCCATTTACTTGTGGGAGGATTTCCGCCACGATTGTGCAGTTCTTCGCATCGGTAAATCCTACTCGAGGGTGGTGGATAGGTGTCTAAATGCTTGGTTAGCCTTAGAAGTCTTTGAACATTCACACACTAGTATGTCTGTAGACATTCACAAACTTCTCTTATTCCACATCTACCCTTCAGATGGTTGCATTTTTTCACTAGCCAAAGGCTGACGTAAATTTCTTTCCACAGTCAGATGGGGGTGTAGGGAAAGGGGTGTAATAGCAGATGGGATCCTGTCACCCATGCGTAGGGTTCTCAGTTACAGAGAATTCTATATAGGGAGAACATGACCATGCATGGAAGGTCACATTGCCTAAGCCTGGAAGCCTGTGCCTAGCACAGCTTTCCATGTGAGGTGTATTTGCTTTTGAATTTTTTTAATACCATAAAGGTAGAAAATTGCCATTGGATGAAGGCAGAAACCTGCCCCCATACTTTTCTGAATTTATTGGTGAATAGACCCTTTACATTATAATGTTCACTGATCCTTCATTTTAATTAGTAGACACTTCCATTTTTATACTGTGCATATATGCTATATTAATGTCCTTAAAAATTATAATGCGTTTGAATGCATAATGAATGACTTACCATTGAGGAGGAGCCAAGATGGCGGCCGGGACGGGAGCGTAGTCTAGGAGTTCCGGCCCGTGCCCTGTAAAAACATCCTGTGGGCCCCCCCTCGGGTCTCCGAGCAGGGCGCGATCGAGGAGGACGACGCCTCAGGCATCCGGCGCCCCCCCCCGGGGCTCTGGGGCGGCCACCTCTCCTCGCCGGGACCGAGTGCTGACCCAGGCCGGGACGGGCGGGTGGCCGCGCGGCGCTCCCGGCGGAGGACTGGAGCGCCGGTAGGCTGCTAGCACTGGGGTGGAGGGCCCCCCCAGCCATAACATAGCTCAGTGTGGGGGGACTGAGGGGGTGCTGCCCCCCCCCACATGGGTGGATAGGAGCGCACGCCGACCTTCACGAGGGCCGCCCCTCCCCCACAATAGAAGGATCGGTTGTGGAGAGGGGGACGCCCAACTGGCTGCCTGGGACCAGTGGGTGCAGCGGTGAGGACGGCTGAGGAGGGGAGACCTTGGGAGAAGCTGCAGTTTGAACCACCGGCCTGTGGACCCCCCCCCGGTTGGGTGGAGTTGGGGGGCGCAGGTGAAGATAGCCTGCAGGAGGTGAGGTGCGTCCCGTGGGACGCGTCTGGCATTGAACTGGGGGGGGTTACCGTGGCCCCCCCCTCCCTCCCCCCAGCGTTGACTGAATTGGTCTATTGCATCTCCCCTAACCCCCCGCTTCCTGAGCACATTGGGGGCGGGGGCTCAGAGCGCGGCGACCAGGGGGGAGGAGGGGGTGAAATGGGCCCCCCCCCCCGAGTGGAACAGAGGGGTCACCCCGGCGAGCTATCAACAGACGACAAACCAGGACCCAATGGAGTACGGAACGCTCAGCCCCCTGGGAGCAAATAGCAGCGTTCAATCGGAGGAGTAGCAGGGCACCTAACAAAAGGCTCGAGCATCACGCTATACCGCAGTGCCCAACAGAAGGGGAGCAGGCGGGGCCTAATATCAGGGGGGGAAAGGACGGGCCCCCCCGTCTTGTGCGTGCAGCGAGCGTGGGGAGAAAGTGAATCATCTGGACGAGCGGCCACCTGTGACCCCGCGCTGGAAGAGCGAAGGAGACTCTGCGGGCGGAACCACAGAGGAAGCATCGCCCAGCTGGAATCAAGGGCCACGCCAGAGCCCTGCATTAAAACATCCGGCTCCGCTCGCGGTGAGCCGCCCGCCAGCCACAAACTATGGCTGCTAGAAACAAATCCACGAAAAACCAGGACCGGCACACACAAGGGCAATCAACGGGCGATCAACAGTTGGCCCCAACCTTGCAGGCTCTGGAATCTACTCTGCAATCCCACTCCACCCAGTTTGAGAAAGTACTGCAAGCAATTATGGACACTAAAGCTTCTCTGGACACCAGGATTGATTCAGTGTCACAAGATCTAAACCTGCTAAGAGTCGACCACCGTAACCTAGCGGAAAGGGTGGGGTCAGCGGAGGCGGAGATAAAGGAGATCAACCCTTCGGTCTTGGACAATCAAAAACAGATACAGCGACTGGATGCAGAGGTAAAAACTCTCTGGCGCCGAGCCGAAGAGGCGGAAGGCAGATCACGGAGAAACAACGTGCGCTTCATAGGCTTTCCTGAAAAATTAGCTGAACAGAGCACAGAAATAACCCTGGAGCAATGGTTGATTAAGGAAGTGCTGAATGGCTCTCCGACTAAATTATTTTCGGTAGAAAGAGCGCACAGGATACCGGGGAGACCTCTGGCCCCGGGCCAGCCGCCGAGACCCCTGATAGCAAGATTTTTAAACTACAGAGACCGCGACTTAATCTTGCAACAATTTCGCAGCAAAGGTCCATTCAGACACGAAGACTCTGAAATAAACGCTTACCCAGACTTCACACAGGAAGTACAAAAGCAGCGCAATTCATTCGTGAGGGTCAAACAACGCCTTCGAGAGCATAATATTAAATATGCACTACTATTCCCTGCTAAACTAAGAGTCGTAACGGATGAGCGTATCCATATATTTACATCCCCTGAGGATGCCTGGACGTGGCTGCATGCGAAGGGCCTGGCACGACCCCCAGTCCGGAACAGAGGAAAGAGAGGAATGGCTGACTGCCCCACAGCGAAAACGCTCCAAAAGGAGAAAGAGAGGCCAGCCCACAGAAGAGCAGGCGGCGGAAGAACGGGCAAAAGTCTTGAAGGCCACCCCACTGCACACACAGAACACTTTTGCGGCCTTAAGGGAGACCTCGGCAGATGGCCCGGACTCTGACTCGCTCAGCTCGACATCCGGCCTCAGGGAATCGCCAACGGGACCGAAGCTCACTCCCGAGCTGCGGACGAAGTGTAAACATAGCCAGCCTCCAGTTCTTCTTCTTCTTCTCTCCCTCTTCTTTCCCCCCCCTACTCTGCCCTTGCTCTTTTCTCTATGGCCCCCTCGCCCGCCCTGTCTCTCTCCCCCCCTCACCCCTCCTCCTCTCTCCCCCCCCGGCGGTGCGGGGCGACAACCCGGTCGAGGTGCCCGTACTGAATCCGCGCCTCTACACGTATTGATTAATGCTGCCGTGGGCCCTGAACGGCCCCAACTGTGTCATAGACGGTATTGTTTGGCCGCGGCGGCCGGGGCGGGTGCTGGGGTGGGGGGCCCTTGGGGGGGGGGACCCAGGAGGGCCCAGCAGTACAGGCAGCCGATGGCTGAGGAAGGGTGTGGGCCATCTGAGCTGGCCGCATCTGGTTGCTTATATGGCCGCCTCATGGGAGTTCGAATGGACACCAAGTTTGTTGTTTATTTGTGAGATTAGTAATTTGTTATTAGTTAAAAGTTTTAAAATGAGTGTGAGTGGAGGGTGTGCAGCGGGGTCAGTAGTTAAACTGCTTTCAAAAGGTCAATTCAGGACACAGGGAATATTGTTAGCGCAGACACGTAGCTGGGCAAAAGTGAACGCACAGGAGGGGACCTTGAGGGACACATATGGGTTGGTGGGATGGGAGGCAATCATACAAAATGTAAAATGCCACTAAGAGTAAACCCACCCACGCGCCAATATGATATAATCACGTGGAATGTAAGAGGGCTGGGGCCATAAGTAAAAGAAACAGGGTACACAATCGCCTCAGAAGACAGGGCGCACATAAAGCCATTCTGCAGGAGACACACTGCTTGGAAGCAGACCTCTGCGCATTGCGCGGAAGATGGGGCGGACAACTGGTGGGCACAACTTTCTCGGCATACGCTAGGGGAGTGCTGATCTGGATAGCAAGGGGAGTCCCCTTTGTCATAACACACCAGACGATTGACAAAGGTGGCAGATATGTGGCACTAGAGGGGGCCCTGGATGGCAGACAGTTAACAATAGTTGGAGTTTATGGCCCTAACAGTGCCACAGCCGAATTCCTAGACACGCTCACCCCAGCTTTATTGGAGAGCCCTGAACCCCCAGCCATATGGGGAGGCGATTTCAACTGCATCCCAAGCACAGAACTAGATAGGTCCATCAATGCCCCAAAAACAAACCCAAATAGAACAGCCAGAAGCCCCCTGCTTGGGTGGGCGGCGGAAATGAGAATATTTGATTTATGGCGCATGAAACACCCCCAACTGAGAAAATATTCATTTTATTCAATACCACATAAGGTACACACTAGAATAGACACTATATGGGGGACCCGGGATATCTGCGCCCTGACAGATAAGGCAGAAAATCTGGCTAAAACACTATCTGACCATTCCCCACTACGAATAACGCTGAACTGGGGCAGGAGACGCTCGCAGATCCCTACCTGGCGGATGCAGGGGGAGTCCCTACAGGACCAAGCGTTCAGAGAGGGATTAAATGCTGCAGTGAAACAATACTGGGAAATAAACAAGGAATCAACCACTTCCAGAGCACTAGAATGGGAGGCACACAAGGTCGTAGTAAGGGGGTACTGTATCTCAACTAGCTGGGTAATCAGGTGCACGCTGCATTCGGAAATAAATAAACTAGAAAAGGAAATAGGGGACTTGGAAAAAGCGGTGGCAAACAAAGCGATTCCTTACTCAACATGAAAGAGGCTCGCACAAAATACAACGAAGCAGACGACCGCCTCCAAAAACATGATCACAAGTATCGCTTAATGCGACTACATGCGGAGGGAGACAGGGCAGGCAGGATGCTAGCATGGCTTCTCCGTGAGAATCGGCAACATTCCCCGATCTGGTCTATAAAAGGGTACGCAGGTAAAATGCTCACTACGCAGGATGAAATTAATGGGGTCTTCAGGGAGTACTATACTAAGTTATATACCAAACGAACTACGTGCACTCCCCAGCAACTGAGGTCCTTTCTGGAGGACTCCCCAATGACACAAATATCGCTAGCAGACAGGCAGCAACTAGATGCCCCATTCACAATGGAGGAAATTGACAGGGCAGTGATGCAGATGCCCAGGAATAAAGCCCCAGGCACAGACGGACTCCCCATAGAATACTATTCCACATGCTCGCTGCACCTGAAAACACACTTGATGAAAGTGTTTGAAGAGGCATGGTTCAGCAAAATTCTACCACCCACAATGAGAGAGGCTATGGTGGTGGTCCTCCCTAAAGAAGGCTGAGACCCCACTGATGTTAAATCCTACAGACCATTATCACTCCTGAACCTAGACTGCAAAATCTTAGGCAAGATTCTCGCTAATAGGCTTGCCCGCTAATGCATACAGTGATACATGAAGACCAAAACGGCTTTATCCCAAAGCGCAACACTTCCTTAAATATCCGCAGACTCCTGGGAGTAATGGGGGATACCCCCCCAGAGGCTCATGATGAGGTGGTACTATCACTTGACATTGAGAAGGCATTTGACACTCTGGAGTGGGACTTCCTATTCGCCACAATGCAATGCATGGGAATAGGGCCGAATTTCATACAGTGGGTACAGACACTGTACACCAAACCACACGCCGGGGTGAAAACAGGCGGGGTTATATCAGATAGTTTCCCAATCACAAGGGGCACAAGACAGGGTTGCCCACTGTCCCCCCTGCTGTTCGCCATGGCAGTGGAGCTGCTGGCCATCCGCATTCAGGCTGCACAGAGGAGCTGGGGGGTAGACAGGAGCGGTCTGTATCATGGCATATCGCTGTACGCAGATGATGCGTTAATATATCTGCGAAAAGGGACTGAGATGATCCCTCGGGTGATGTCTCTGTTGACTGAGTACGGGGACCTCTCGGGTTGGTGGTAAATTGGGACAAATCATGCATATTTCCGCTAACCAAATGGTCCCCGACAAGACAAGAGAATGTCACGACCGGCCGTTTGAAATGGTGCTTCGACACATTAAAATACTTGGGGGTACATATATACCACAAAAAAGAAGACCTCAGATACGGGAACTTAGGGAGGGCACTGACGTCCATGAGGGGGTCACTAAGTTTCTGGACTAAACTCCCACTGTCACCCCTGGGCAGGGTGGCGGTGGCAAACATGCTGCTGCTGCCTAGGTTATTATACTACTTTGCGGCGCTGCCCATCTGGATCCCCAGGAGTTTTTTAAAGGTCTGAACACAGTGTTAGTGCAACTGATATGGGGAGGTGGCAGGGCAAGGGTTGCACTTGCCACCCTACAGTGCCCGCTAGTGGCGGGCGGACTGGGCACCCCTAACTTCGAACTGTATTATGCAGCTGCACAATTACAATGGATATTGAACTGGTTGCACAGGCCAGCACAAGCGGAGTCCAAGTGGCTTCTAGCGAGGCTGGAGGGGTCCCCGCTCACCACATGGTTAATGAGTAGGACTAAGAGGACCCCTGGCAATCCGCTTACAGAGGTGGCGCAATTATGCTGGCAAAATACATACAAAAAGACCATAAAGCACTCCCATACTCACCACTCCTAACATCAGAATTGCTCCCAGGCTGCGTGGAAACAGTGGGCTCACATGCACTTAAGACTTGGACAGAGGCCGGTATTACGACGGTTGGGGATTGCTTTGAAGACGGGAAACTGATGACATTTAGGGCTATCCAGGATTCAACGGCAGTGAACCCCGGACAATTCCTGTCTTACCACGCAATCACCCACCTGATCCAAAGGACGTGGGATATGGGTGAAGCGGAACCTGAGTGGTCTCCTACACTTCATCACATGCTGAATTTCGATAGTCAAACAAAAATAGTATTGAATATGTACAAAACTCTGAACAAGCCCTCCGAGCTCAATCAGGCGAGGCCAAGGGATAGGTGGAACGCAGTTCTCACCGACCAGATAACGCAAGAGGAGTGGCTGAAAGCCCTCAACCACGTAAGGGCGGTGTCCAGAAACTTCAGGTTTCGCTATACACAATTCAACTATGCACATCAAACTTACCTATCCCCAGCCAGGATCAGTCGCATGTTTCCTGGGTCGACATCGAACTGCCCGCGGTGTGGCGCCTCAGGAGCGCATTTCTATCACATGGTGTGGGAATGCGCCCACACACTCAGGGAATGGAGGGGCTTGACAGAAGAGGTAGCGGAAATACCAGGTCTGACATTAGCAGCAGACCCCAAATCCTGTTTACTAGGGCTGAGAGCCAGAGAAAAGAAACACTGACACCTACATAAGTTTGCAGACCTCGCATTTGTGTTATACAAAAGACTGATAGCTTTGAACTGGAAGGCCCCCAGGGCACCCGACCTGAAGGCCTGGCGCTCCTCACTGCTGTGCTGGTCCAGGACAGAGGTCCTGGTAATTAGTAAACTTGCACGTGCGGGACAGAATCACACAGGGGAGGGAACCTGGGAAACACTAATCACCCGGCTAGCTGCTAAAAATGATGAAAGACCGCCATGACATAGACAGAGAAGCCGGGTAGGCACAGAACTACCAGATAATGTTGAAAAGCCAGAACAAGTAACCAAACCCGGAACACAAGACAAGGCAAAGAGAACCCCCCCCCCCGCCCTCCCATATCAGTGAAACCAACACAAGCAACAACAGGGGTCCGCAGAGGAATGTATACATGTACCAGCCTCAGGCAAATAAAGTGCACCACTGAGCCACACACAAGTCCCAAAACAGACACGGGTCCCCCCCCCTCTCCCCGCATCATAATCAACAAGTATTATCAGAGATAGACCCACTAGCGCCAATAAATACGCTCACCCAAGTTACGTGGTAACTAATAGGACAAATCGCAGTAAGAATAGACCCAGAGCTGCTGTATGTAAGGTGGTGGGATTTCAGTGTGTTAATGTAGATGTACGAGTATTGTTTATGTTCATAAAGAGTATCCTGTCGTGAATGCCCCCAACCGGAAGTACAGGTGGGGCGGTGCAACATTGTAACTTTGTAATTCTAAGTGTGTAAACATTTAAAACTCAATAAACATATTTAAAAAAAATGAATGACTTACCATTCATTTAAAATGTCAGTCTATTCATTTCATCATCACGATTTTCCTCATATATATCAGCCAAATTAGGTAAATAATATTCTGTTTGCAGACTGTCAAGGACTGGTCAGTAAAATATAACCTGAATCATTCATTCTATCTCCTCTATGGAGAGTCTGAAACACCAGTATTACTTTGGTACGACACTCTAGGCTTTTGCCTTATCTAGTGAGCACCTGGTCGGAGACCCAGAATGTTAATCCTGCAATTAGGTTTCAGAGATACATTTACAGATAAGGGTCAGATGCCAGGAGGAGCAATACATCTCACAATAGATCTTATATATTAATTTCATAGTGAGATGAGCAAGCTCAGTATACTTTTACACTGTAGCAGTGTTCTCTTAATGATTTGGAAACCCATTTCTAGGCCTTAGTACCAGTGCAGAAAAGGAACCCTGTAGTCTACTTTGGTCCAGGTAACCTGCCCTGAGTTGCCTCCTGAACTAATGAGAGCAGGTTTCTATTCAGCACTTATAGCAAGTAATAAGAAAACATCAATGTCCCCAGTAGCTGTGGCCCCTGTTTAACTGCAATTTCACCTCAATTCCAAGAAAATGAATATGAATTGCCTTCAGAACTCAAAAATCTTCATATTCTTCGGGAGACACACAGCAGCCGCCTAGCTCAATATAAGCACCTGTTTTGTAAGGGGAACTTACACCAGAGCTGATGCTGAAACATCTTCATATCTGCCCTTAAAGTGCTTAAAAACATTCATACAAAATGTAGCCAAGATACTGATAACTTTCACAAATGGCAGCCAAGACTGTTGTTACCTCTGCTACATTCACACCAATATCTATTCTATAGTTTTTTCTTCACAAGTGTCATAATAGAGGTTTTTAAATAGTGTGTTTCTATTTGATTCTCGTTTATTCAAATAGTGCAAACCAGGGTCAATGAGAGTTGCTCTGTGAGACTCCCATTGATCTTGGATTGATGTGTGCATGTCGCGGGCACTATGCCCAGCCACACATTGGGGGTAGCATTTTCATCAGGACAAGTGGAGGAACACTGGTTGGTAGACCTATTTTTTATTCCTGCTGATTCCATATATTTACAGTGCGTAAAATGCAAGGAAAATACGTGATTTTAGGCAAAGTTTGAGGTTTACAAGGCTTTGTGGATATGAAAATCTTGTGTGATATATGCAAGGCACACCACTCTGGACTGCCCTGTGTGTTTTGTTTTCAGAAATGTCTGCGTTTGGTAAGTTTCACTGGGTGAGTATCGATCTCTGGCAAAGACAAATGCTGTTACCCTCATTGACAAATCAGATCAATTTTGTAACCGAAATGTTGATGTCTCCGCATTGCATTTTGGGACCTTTCTGTTTGTGGGCACATGGTCTACCCATACTAGTGAGGTACCATTTTTATTTGGAGACTTGGGGCAATGGTATGTGGTAGGACATTTGTTGCTCCATGCAGATTCCAGAACTTTCCATCACAGAAATGTGGTGAAAATGTGTTTTGTAAGTCAAATTCTGAGGTTTGTAAGGGCTCCTGGATGAGAAAACCTCATGAGAGTCATGGAAGTCACATCACCCTGGGTTTTCCCAAGTGTCTAGCTTTGAAGAATGTGCAGGTTTGCTAGTTTTCTCCAGGTGCTGGCTCGGCTAGGACCCAAAATCGACAGCTAGCCACAATAAAAAAAGGGTCAGTTTTCCGTGGCGTTTTGGGGCCTTTACTGTAGCGGGTATTAGCCCTACTGGGAGACTTGGGGGAATGCTGAGTGGTAGGAAATTTGTGTCTCCCCACAGATTCCAGAAGTTTCCCTCACAGATCTACACAGAAATATGAGGAAAGGTGTGTTTTAGTCAAGGTTAGAAGTTTACAAGGTATTCTGGGTAAACAAAGCTGGTGGGAGTCATGCAAGTGCCTCTACCCTGGATTCCTCTAGGTGTCTAGTTTTAAAATATGTACAGGTTTTCTAGATTTCCTTAGCTACCCCTTGAGCTAAGGCCCAAAATCCACAGCTACCCACATTGAAAAAAGGGTCTGCTTTCAGTGGAAACAAAATTGATGTGTCCATGTTGTGTTTTTGTCCCTTTCCTGCTGCAGACACTCAGCATACTCACAAAAGTGAAGTATCATTTATATCAGGAGGCATGCGGGAATACAGAATAGTAGAACATTTATTATTATCAATTCTATTTCTCTGCATTTGATCCATCTAAATGTAATCCGGAGTGTAAGAAAGAAGGCATTTTGAAAAAAGCCCTCTGAATCACATGCTCATATGGGTACACACAAATTCAGAGATGTACAAATAACCACTGCTCCTAAATTATGTATCTGATGTCTATTTCAGAAATACATAGGTTTCTTCGACACCCATCTCTCATTCTTTATCGTTTACCATATGAATTTCTCCATACCCGGTGCATAATAAAAAATAATTGTAAGGTGCAGTTCAGTTGTAGACTCTGGGTACCTCATGTTCTTGGGAAACCTACAAACCGTATTTATCCCCACAACCAGTAGGTGCTAGCAGACTTAATGGTATATGGCTTTTGTGAATTGGCCACTGTGACATGAAGTTACGAATGGCTGTCTCTTCATACTCATTTTCAATATTTTTTATTTCAACAGTTAGTTTGTTTGGGAAAACCTTGATGTGGCTTCACAAAGGACCCCTTAATGAACTCGGAATTATGTCTTCTTCTCAGAAAGCTATAGCTTTCCAGAATCATTCATTCTCTTCATCCTGGCTTCCACCACAAACTTGAAGTTGGTTGAACACATAAAAATTAGGAAAAATGGGTTACTTCTCTGAAAAAAATGCTTTTAGATTCAGCTGTGCATGCGCCTGAAAGCCAGGAAGGTGATGACTGGTGCACAGCAAACCTTTTGTTGATATCATTTTTAGGGAAAAACATTTTTGTGAATCATTTTCTTCTTATTTTGCCCCCAAACAACAGAATTTAGCTATATTTTGCCTATTTTCTCGGTCCCTTCTAGTGGAACCCACAAACCCTGGGAACGTTTAGAGTCCCCAGTATTTCGGACAGAAATCATGCAAATTTGACGTGGATGCCTTATGTAAAGAAAAAAAGTTAGCCAAAAAAAGGGCTTAGAATTCTAGGGGGAAAAGGCCTAGCAGTGAAATAGTTATTCTTTCTTACTGTTAGACCTAGCACTGTGTGTGTTTTTTGTGACAATGGGTGAGAGGTACACTTTTTTCATGAGTCATTTGTAATATGTTTAATTTGTTATATATAAGTAGCCACTTTATTACATTCTAGAAACACAAAACAAAAATGTGCATCTTTTTGTATGCAGCTTCAGAATGTTTCTCCTAACAATTTCTCCTTACAATTAGACTTTAGGTAGTTAGAATGATGTACGATTAAGGTGACTCAAAGCTTTTTAGTGTGACAGTCAAATTTGTAGGTATATGTATATTTTGTAAGTGTTCACAAAAACCTTACACCAGAGTTCTGCATGAATCTCCATTTGGTGTTCACATCCCAGTGTATGTGTCTTTTGTCAAGCATTTTATAGACGTGAATATGAATCTGCTTTTATGATGATGATACTTTGATCTCTTTTGCGTTGGTAGTTAGTAGAACATTCATTCATTTGTGGTGTTTGTTTGTGAAGTGCTGTTGCATCCTATATTAAGTGTTGTTTTTGAGTTTTGAAAATTGTAGATTTTTTTACACCCTCTCGGCCGCTCTCAGGAGGGTTTCACTTTGAAATAATTCATAACTGCCCATTAAAAAATAGACTAGGCTTGCCCCAAAATTGACAAGAGGCATGTTTTGCATTTATTCTAGTAAATGTTTTTTTTGTTACTAACTTCTGACATTCACTCAAACTAACTGGTCTCAAAACGCACCTAGCATTAGGCACCCAGAAGAGAGATTTTGATACAAAATTGTGGAAAATGGTGGATTCACCCTTGAATGGAGGCACATTCCAACAAGTGTATTCAAACTAGTTAGTAATATTTAAATATTCAAAGACTTACCGAATTTTTCAAGAATTTTAGTGACTCATTGCTAGGGCTGCAGCAGAAGCAAAAATGTCCTAATACAACTTTCGATTCATGAGGATCCCAAAAGGCACACCCTTGTCCCTCTGTCATCCTCCATTTAAATAATTGCTCTTTTGCTACTGTAAGAATCGTGGTATGGCCATGTTTTTAACAACTAACATGACTGCAAGACATTATCCTCAAAATGTGAGATTGTGCTCAAAATGTGTCTGGCTGTGCCCACATTTCTCAATTTATCTTTCAGAAAAATGTAGAAACATAACTAGTCACAACCTTATTATTAGGTAGATCACTAATATGAAATGCTGTCCCTCAATTCCAATGTGTATCATGCAAATGTGCCATTGATTCGGCAGTCTACATAATAGCCTACCACTTCTGCATGCCTTGATATCTGCAGGTTATCTAAAAAAGCCTTTAAAGAAGCAGTACACCTCAGAAGTACACACCCCTGCTATAAAGGTTCATTTCTTCCTAACAACTCGTAGATCTCAAGAAACTCGTGGGGGCAAAATGCCCCAGACTGACATTCAGTTCAAATCACCCCAACTTCCCTAGGAAGACAATATGCCACAGGCAAGCAAGGTATTCAGCTTAAGAAACCTGTTGAAACGTTTGCACTTCAGATACAACAATAAAGCTTAATTGTGTGTCCTTACAAAGCACTCCCACAAGTTGCAGGAGGCAGGTTGGGGACATTTCTGGTCCCACATGACGACTGCAGAGCAGTGTCCTTCTCAGTGCAGTCCGATGCATGGTATCTCTGTAAATAATTGAGATTTTGGAGGTCTGCTCAAAATTTCTCCAAGTCTAAGGCAGCTAGCCAATGGTGGTGTGAGAGAAGGGTCCAGGGAAGAGACGGGTTTGCACGACACAGACAAGCTTCAGCCGGCAAGAGGAAATGAGTATCAAATGGGGACAAAGGGAGAGTAAGGCACATTGATATGCATCAGACGGTGAAGTGTAAAAAACATAAAAGGATTGTGTTATTTATAGAAAACGAACCTAAACATAAAATAAGAATGGCTAAAACCACAGGATTGTGGACGAGGGTAGACACTCATAGCTCTTTTTTTTCTTCTCTCAGGAGAATTAGCAGAGACAGGGCAGGTGGGAAATAGGGAAGAACCAGGAACTGGAGGGCGGTTGTTAGGTTAGAAGAAACAAGGAATGGTGGAGAAGGTAAAACAAAAAGGCACTATGACAGGGCCTGCGCTGACCGCATCATAGTGCTTTTTTTCACAAGTAATAGTACCCGAGTCACAACACAAGCAGCTGATGGGCAAGGGAGGACCACTAATCAAGGATCTGTGTTTGGCCCCTGCGCCACAGAAAGAAAAGGAAGTGACACATTCCACGCACTGCCCCATTTCAAGGCAGCAAAGAAGACCACCAATTATGTCAACAAATTGTAAGCAATGGGCGGGTTCCAAGCCCATTACAAAACACAAGCTCACGCAGGCAAGAGCAAAAAATAAAAAAATAGTGGAGTACAGTGCTACAAAATGTGCTTTATTATGCTGCATCATTTGCCTTTCTTTGTCACATAATTTAATCAACCCTGCAGCATAAACTGGTTCTCCGCCCCAGTATACGTCCAGTCAGAGCCGGCTTTAGGGCAGTGAGAATGGTGGAACGGCACTGGACGCTGACCTGAGGAGGGGACGCTGACCTAAGAGGGAGCTCTGTGTTTAGCAATTACTTGCAATTTAAAAAACACCTGCTGCAGAGTTTCTTGTGCGTATAGATTTCAGGCAGCAATAAAAATGCCAGGATAACTATTGTGACTAATGTTCTTGCTAGAGAGGAAGATCAGAGTTTTGTCTAGTGGTAGTTCTGACTCGCATAAAGTAGCACAGAGGGTAAATATGCCTGCTGCAAAGAACACATACTGTGCGGATCACAGATTCAGTGGATTATTACTTTTGTCATACAAATCCTTTTCTTACTGCAGTCCATAAGATACAACCCTTACGAACTGTCATCAAAGAGATGCATGCAAACTGCATAAAATAGGTTAATATATTATGTTTTTGATCTCATTCTTTCATTGTCTATTCCTAATGTTGCTGAAAAAGGATTTGTTTGGGTACATATACATTCTTATTAGTAAAGCCAGCCTTTACCAGTGCTTTAAAACAAATGAAATGTGATAGAGGAGGTGTGCAGAGATCAGGGCACCTTGTCCTGGTGGCAGTGAGGGAGTTCAAGGAAGAGTTCATAAGGGAGGGGCGCCAAAAATTATCGTCACATCGGGCGACACAAACGCTAAACCGGGCGTTCTTTCCAGTGGCCTGTGTAGAGTAACTATTTCGAAGAAAGTAGCTTTGGACTATGTATCATGTATCTGACCACCAATCCTAGTGTATTCAGAGAGTATTCTATTATTGGAGGTACTAAATATAAGGACCACCTGCTGCTTGCAGGTTACTCATTTGCAAACTTCAGTTGCCCCAAAAAACGTTTTGCCAGACTTTATAAGCACAAATCTAGACAGTGAATTTGGGCATCGTGTCACTGGTCAATTAACACGGTTACCAGCAAATATTGCAAGAAGTAGTAAACAACGATCAGTGTACATATAATAAAACAAGTCATAATTTGTTTACAGTTGATAACATCTAAAAAATACCGTAGTCGGTATAAGAATATTAAGGCAGCAGGCGTGTTTTGTCAGAACACATGTTTCAAGAACGCTAGGGAACTATTAAAAAGGTGAGTAGACGTGTAATGCTCATGATAAACAATTTTTGCTATAAACCCACGTATACTTTACTAAAATCAAGACATGCAAATGTAACCAATGTGATGGTGTTAATTCAGGTGGATGCAGATTACATACAATGGTACTGAGAGGGACTTGTGTACAAGAGAGAGTTCCCACAAGCAGCCCAGAGGAGTGAAAAGTACCATAGTTCGTCACTCTACACTTACATGCAGTAGTTCTAACCAGGATATAAAACCACCCACAAAATGGCCACCATGATAGAGGAGGGTGACTATTGGGAAGAAAATAAACATCCTGTACATCCATGGTGGACATTTATGATGCTTAAGAGATAGTTCTATTGAGACATAACGAGATCTAGTATTGATAAAGGCTGAGATTGTATCCAGAAGTGAGAAGAAAGTTCTGGGAAAGTCATGTCACTTGCATTGCTGTAGCATTTCTACAATGCGAATTTGTATGTACAATTCTACTTGGGGAAAGGAAGTGCCACTGTGCAATAGCATTTTTTCTTTGTTTTTCTTCACAGAGAAAAAACTAATTTCAAGCGGTGAGACCTCTTCACATATATCTCAATAAAGATCATGAGAGTGCCTTTTCAGTTTACATCTCGGAAAGGGATTTACTCCAGCCCTTGACTGGTTTAAATCTATGATCACCTCAATGCAGGATAGGTTCAGACAAGAGTTTATGAATGCTCACTAACAGAAGAGGTAAAGCACACACTGGTCTGCCCATTGATAACCCACCCATGAGATTAACTCCTACACATTGGTATGCAAGTGTCAATGGATCCTAGGTGCCAAATGAACTGGCTAGTAGACTTGGGGTTTGTAATTGATAACGCTTATTTGTGCACAAATAGTATGACATCCACATTTTAAACAAGCCAGGCAAATCAATATATAAACAGTTAATTGAGACAGTGCAGATGTCCCAACTTCTGCTTTCACAATACCGCAAAAAGAATTTGCAACATCTCGATCGGATGTGCAGATGAGTGTTTATTTATCTGATTTGACACTTAGTGCCAGAAAGGATATGATGGGTTTTCAAAAACAGACTTTTTTAAGGGGTGGGGGGTTGGTAAAAGAGATTTCTCCACCTGAAAAAAACCCGGTAGAGATGAGAAAAATAAAATGTATAGTTTATGCCGAACTATAAATCAGAAAATAAACCAACTTAGGCTTCGATATAAGCAGGAAAGAATTTGTAGATTTACTTGTAAAGATTTTGGGATGATGTACTAAAAACCTGGGTGTGTGGCTGTAAATTATAAAGTCATGCATTTTCTGTGGGCCAGTCCCGAAGCCAGTCACACCTACTGTTTTGAAATATCTAAGTACCTACCACCACAGGCTCGGCGTGTTCTAGAGGTGACCTGTATCCGAAAGAGGTTCTTCTTTGCAATACGTGGTGTTTATGTTAGCAATACAAATGCCTGTTCTAAAGTTGCCACAGGAGTTCAGCGTGACAGAAAAGTTAACGGCTCGGAGCTCTGCCTTTCTTGATTTACACTATACATGTTATTACCGGTAATCAAAAAGGTGCATGATAGATTTATAAATATTGGGAGTCTAACTTTTAATAAGTGTTAGAATTGTAAACTGCTGAGGCGCTATGTGATTGTGTATTAGTGTTGCATTTGTTTAGCTTAACACAACACACCATGAAGCGCATCACCAGATGCTTATATAGTCATGACTAACATAGAGGTCAATTGCAATTTTGGGGAATATTTGACCTTGAGAGATTTCTTTAAGAAACATCAGATCAAAGTGGAATGAATACCCTCTTCATATTTTAACTACCTCCCAAAACAGCCAAAGCTCCACTTCAACTGTCCATATTCTCTAAAGTCTTCGACTCCGCCACCTCAACTTTGGTTCATGTTCTGAATGACACTTTAATGATGCCTTTCAATACTGCCAAAGATCATATTCACCCTAATTGTAAAGCATTTCTATGTCAAATGGGCAAATTGTTCTTGCTGAATAACAACAAATAACAGATCAAGGGATAAATGCATTTAGAGATCTTTCTCCTTTTTAACAGGAGAATCTGGAAAGAAAATGCATGGATACTAGATCTAACACTTGTCAAGTCTGCACTTGTGGGACCTATCCAGGGATGCTATAGCTAGTGTGACTAGGAGGTTCAAGGAATCCATTTTTTCAGAAAGGAAAGAAAAAGTAATTCGTTATGTGTGCCCTGGATCTAGACAAGAGGCCATGCCTCTAGGTGCATGTTTGGGTGAGAGCCATCGGGAGATAGTCTGAATGTGAGAGAGGTAAGTGTGTTTTGGAACATTATAATTTGTCTGAAGTCATGAAATTGAGAGCCCCATCACATCTCAAATGTGTGGCATGGGAAGGAAATTGAGCAGTCAAATCATTTGTGAATCTCTCTTGTAGGATAAATTGATCCAAGGGCTGGGTGGACTGGCGCTAGGCCATAACTGAGTCACCAAGAGGCAGATTCCCTTGGGTCATCATGGTTTCAAAAGCATCTTCACAGGGCATTTAGGAGCAGAAAATGAAGTACAATCGGAGTGGAGCCCAGACCCAGTAACATTTGTGTGGCAGTAAAGGGCCGATACTTTGCAGATTGCTCCTCATTAGGGCTACCAACTCTGTCCAGTAAAATAGGCACTGGGTAACATCTCACTTCTTTGTCAAGTTGATGACTCTGCTTATCACTTGGCTATCACCAAAAGTAATATCCAGTGGTCTGCCAGGAAGGGACTCCAGGCATGCCTGACTTAATGAGGATATTTAAGGACGCAGGAGAAAAAGCCTTCAGACCACGTCATATGTTCCATTTCATCTTGATTGCTTATTGTTTTCCATCTATAGAGAAGGCATAGGACACTCATAGGTTTCCCCTATGTAGAGTAAAGGTGGCCCCTGTCACAAAACAAGGCAAAGAAACATTAACATGATACCTCCGTTTTCAACAGGGGCGAGGGTAAGAGAGCTGCTATATCTTTCCCTGCTGGACTAATATCTGTCTTATTTGTGGACCTGGCTTTCAACGGAACTTTGATGTTTAATTCGGCTGATATAATAGTCAGTTGACTAATAAAATAGATATTTATAGGAGGTCGCAAAACCTCCTGCCTCATGAACACAAATTAGGCAATAGCCATTGTGCAACCTCCTGCAATTTCCTGCAATTAAAATGGAAGGAGGCCTGCAGAAGATAGCAAACCTCCCTCTGTTTGTTCTATTCCATACCTCGATGTTTTTTTACAGTATGTGTCCTTTAAAGGAAAAGTATCTTTTTTTTTTTTTTAAACAATGTTTCCCAGTATGGAAGACATCAGTGGAGCAGGTAGTGGTCTCTTTAACTATTCTCAGCTTCCCCTTCGTGAATAAGATACCTTTTCAAGTCAGGTGTTGGTATCTGGTCAAGGGTTTGTGACCTTAATTGTAGTCACAAATCATTAATACATTGTATGTGAATTTCAAATAGGAGGGAGATGTCCATTTCATGCCACCAACTGTTTTGATTTGGAAGGGGATACAATAGTTACTTTGCAAGCCGGAAAGACTCGTGAAACTCACAGAGTAACCTAGTACATAGCTAATAGCACTTTTGCAGTAATAAAAGATGCCATTTTGTGAACTGTAGGCTTTGAAGCTGCAAATAATCCATGGCAGGAAGGGTGGAGAAGTAAAAGCGTGCTTGGAAATCTCTGACTTGTGTTGATTCCCAATACATACTAAATTGAGCTTTGTGGATAGTAAGGCCAACAACTGGTGGATATATTTCATTCGCATTTTTGAATCAGCCTCTTGGTTTTGACAGCACTGATTGCATAGTAAAGAAAATCCAAAAAAGGAAACAATCCTCACTGCTGATACCTGCATTAATGTTTCAGTAAAATGATTAAAGTCACAGGATAAAGAGGTGTGTCTTGCTCAAATGATTGCAATGTGGCTTCACATAATTCGAACCAGCCAGTTTATAAATATTTACATAACAAACAAAGTACATGGTAAAATCTATCATAAACTAGGTCATAACAACATTATGCTTTCTGAGTAGAGTTACTATAAAATACGTATTACTTTACATCACCTCTCATAAAGGGATCTCTCTCATCAGTCGTTAGCTGATAAATGGCCCACTTGTTGCTATTGCTGTTATTCTCATTTGGTTGTCCGCTGGGGCTTTCCACAGATGATCCTGAGGATGGAACACCACTGCCATCCTCAGACTGGTCTGTCTCTTGTGTCTTTAGGTTTCCAGTCCCAGGTGGAAGCAAAGATGCCTGAGAGGAGTCCTGGCTCAATCTATCAGGCTCATCATCCTTGGGGACCGTGCTGGCTGTACTGTTCACGTCACCTTCAGGTGCATCTAAAGGAATAAAATAAAGTCTGGGTCACATGTCTAGACATACACTATCTTTTTTTAAATGGCAAACTATATACTGTGCAAAGTCCATGGAAAATCATTTGAAACCAAGAGGCAGACAAAACGTGTTCTAGAAGGTGCTCTACACCTTCCTGCGGTCAGTTATCATGGAGGTCCTCCACATAACGAAGACAAAAAAAAATGTGGTAAACATTCACTGATGAATGCTGGCATTTCTGCTTTGTTGGCCCCTCATAGCATGATCAAAAGGCAGGGTGAGATCCAGGAATTATTCAGAAACATTAGAGTTAAGTGTAGCTCCCCATTGACATATTCATTTGTGTTAGATTGGTGTTCACAAAACAGAAGTTGAATGGTGTACATAGATGATCCCCCCATCCTTCGCTTCTGCTTCCTTTGCTGTTCTTTAATTTCTAACTAAGCCTGAAGCATACACACACATTTCCATGCCAGAGTAACCCCTTGGATGGTGTACCAATAGCTTCTACATTAAAGTACAACTCCTTGCCTCTGAAAGGGTAAATTGTGCCCCAGCCTGGTTGGCAGAACCTTTGAACTGTGAGAAGCACTAGAATTTAATTGACTATCTTCCCGGCCATTTACCTTAGAGACTATAAACTGCAGCTCATTGATCTTCTTTTGGAGTGTGTCCTGTGTGGACTTTATTGACATTGAAAACCTTGTTCCTCCTCACTAGGACTAAGGGTCTGATTTAGAGTTCAGCGAATGGATACTACTGTTACAAACGTTACAGATATTCTGTTCACTGTATTACAAGTACTATTGGATATAATGCGTTTGTAATGTGGATGGGACATCTGTCATGTCTGTGACAGAGAAACCCATCTGCAGAAAGCTAAATCAGGCCCTATGTCTGCAAGTGCTGGTGGCTTGCAATGTTGTTTCTACTGACCTTATAAGATTTCTACCCCTTAGTTAGTTACAGGTAATGTGGGCTCCGGCATCATACTTACCTCATCAGACTAAGCCAAAGTTCAGGTGAGTATCACCCATAGGTCATTTTAACTTTTTCCCTGAGATACCCGCTTAGTGTATCCTGCTGTCACTATAGACCAAGTAAGAATCTGTTTGCTCCCTCCAAAGGTGGGGTTGAGCCTACCTAGTGTTAAGAGCTTCACCAGGTGTTGATGATTGTGAAGATGAAGCATGCCATACAATTAGCGTGTGGGAAAGATGAAGATGAAGCATGCCATACAATTAGCATGTGGGAAAGAGAGCCGAAAAACAAAAAGAAGAGTTTTTCTGACTTTTAATGTTGGAGGTAAGTATACAGCATATTTTCTCTCTAGGTGCAGACCTCTCCACTTTTTTTTATTTAGTTTAGGGAAGCTGATGTTTGGTAACCCAGAATCACTCTCAGCCTCCCATTCCTCACTCACAATACACCACATCTGAAGGAGTTCTTCTAGTTACCCATACCCAAACAAACACAATTTACACTTCTCACCCACACTTTCAAGGCACTACAAAAAACTGGCCAGCATACCTCAGCAGTCTCATCTGCTTTCACAAACCTTCCACGCACCTCCACTCACCTGTAGTCCTACTTGCACAAATCCCATGCATACAGGAAAAGCAGATCCAAGCCTTATCCTACATTGCTCCTAAAGCATGGAATGATCTGCTCCTATACACAAGAGCCTCCCCTTGACTTCTTACATTTCGCAAGAATCTGAAGACCTGGCTTTTTGAGTAGTCCCACTATCCTCCAGGTGTGTCTACAGTCACACCTGCTCAGCACCAGTATACCCTCATAGGTGATTTTGCTTTCCACAAATCTACATAACATATCAATCAATCAATCAATAATATTTAGAAAGCGCGCTACTCACCCGTGAGGGTCTCAAGGCGCTAGGGGAGGGGGTTACTGCTGCTCGAAGAGCCAGGTCTTAAGCTGCCTCCGGAATGCGAGGTGGTCCTGGGTGGTACTGAGGTTGGCGGGGAGGGATTTCCAAGTCTTGGCTGCCAGGTAGGAGAAGGATTTCCCACCTGCCGTTGTGCGGCGGATGCGAGGGACGGCGGCGAGTGCGAGGCTGGCGGAGCGAAGTTGACGGGTGGGCGTGTAGAAACTGAGGCGACGGTTGAGGTATTTGGGTCCTTTGTTGTGGAGGGCTTTGTGTGCGTGGGTGAGGAGCCTGAAGGTGATCCTTTTGTTGATGGGTACGCAGTGCAGGTGTCTCAGGTGGGCGGAGATGTGGCTGTTGCGGGGTATGTCGAGGATGAGGTGAGCAAAGGCGTTTTGTATTCGCTGAAGACGTTTCTGGAGTTTTGTGGTGGTTCCTGCGTAAAGGGTGTTTCCGTAGTCCAGGCGGCTTGTGACGAGGGTGTGGGTCACAGAACATATAATATTCTCCCTGCCTTATTTTGGGCCCACTTTTCTTACATCATTAATTGAAGGTGTTGGCATAAGCTAGAGCAGCCAGCTAATACATTGTGGTTCCAGTTAACTAAAACTTCCCAAAGGCATGGAAAATAATTGTGGTAACTTATCAACTTCACAAGTTCAAATAGAAATAACTCCTAATTCTTTCGTTCTCAATAAGTACAGTTCTATAGCGTCCAATCTATTTTGGGAGCTGTATAAAGATGTTACTTTCATCATGCACAACTAGATTTCATCTACATTTTTGATCGCAATGTAATTTAGTTTGTTCAGGAAGTGTGTCCTATCTTGCATGTGTCTGTGTCGCTTTCACAATGTTCTGAACATCTGTTTTTCTGTGTACTGTCCAAGTGGTTCTTGCAGGGAACCTATTGCTAAGATTATTGGCCCTCCAGTTGGGTCAATACGATCATTATGTTTTTGAAGTAGAATATATCACTAGTATTCTGGACAGTGTTCGTAGGAGAAACGGTTTTGCATTCTCTGTAATCCAACCATAGGAAAGTGCTTTCTCCAGACTCTTTTTAGGAATCTGTGTATATTCCAATTTAGGATCTATAACTTCTCTTGGAATGACCACGGTGACTACAGAAGTTGACAACCATCTGTTGCAACACTTCAACCGCTTCACCATAGATGTTGGCGGGCTGTGGAGGGATTGGCTATTAGATAATGCTAGTGAGAGGAGTAGCACTTGTGTTTGGTGTGAAAACTCCTTCTGTACTTATTTTTCTTGGTTTTGCTGTACTTTGAACCTGCTATATGGAATGGTTCAGCATCCAGTTGGCTAACCTCATGGTCTGTTGTGAGCTATGAGTGTCTCTGGGTTTGCACTGATTGCTCGAAACCAGAGTGTTTCATCTTTCAATGAATGCCCACGTGCGTTGTCACCTCACTTTATTGTTTCATTCTAATTCTATTGTTGCTCTTGCTTGTTTTTGTGCTCAGATAGATGTCTGCAAACCTCTAGGGTTGAAGACCTTACATTTCACTAAATGCTACCCAGTAACTATTTCGATGGGAAGTTTGTGTTCTCCCCTTTGTGACAGAATCCGGTGTGTTTCAAACATTGTTTGCAAACATTAACATGTGTGAACACGTCTGCAACATTTAGTATTTTCAGTACTGCTTTCCTTCAATCGTTTGTCTTTCTGTTGTTTCGACCCAAATATTACAACGTCATAAACATTAGAGCTTTGATAAATTGTTCACACCATACATAGAATGCAGAGCCAGGTTCTCCGATTTTTTTCATGGTATTCACTAAGTATTGCATTCTGTGTTGTGTTTTGAAACCTGTCTACTATAAACATATTCAAATCTTTATTGAAACAGTTGAAAACCCCTGTACTGTACACAGATCAACCTTTCATCACCTCACTTGAGCTAGGCCTTGACTGCTCTCCCAAGTCTCGTGGGTGAGTCAAGAAGGCCTAATGAGGCCACCTTCCAGTCGTAGATGTAGTACCAGGTCGCTTTGAAGCCCTTAGCGTTCTCACTTTTCCCCCCTTGCAACCATGTACTCCATTTACATCCTCTTTTTGCTATATAAACTGGGCCTAAACATAGTTTGATCACGAAAAATGGTTGCCTGGTTTCAATTTAAGAAATTGTACTATCTGTATATATGTCTCTCCTCATTCCCTATCATCACTGTTAGCTCTGTTTCAGTGTTGCATGTTGTCAATTTTCAACTTCTTGAAGAATTCCAGATATGGCAGTGAGCTGGGGCCTTTCCAAGTGAGCTTCGAGCCGACAGGCATGTGATTAGTAAGTGACATAAAAGTATATACTGGTGCTTTTGTGCTCATTAATTTCTGCTCTGTCAGTTTTATTTTCCACTCCCACACTTCATGTGCGAAACAGACAATTGAAAAGCACAAGCATCCTGTTGACACACAACCTAATACCCAGAAAGAGAAGGCAGGCCACCACAATTCTTTAAACTATAGCTACAACCCACTCTCGTGGTACTGAAAAGCACAAACCCACCTGTTTCATCTCCCTATTGTATAACAACCTTTACACCAGCAACTGGTTCCATTAAATACATTTGTCAGAACGGTATTTAGGATTAGGAAGAGCCCTAAAATATGGCTCCTAACTAGCCAAACTTTGACCAAGCCTTCTCTAACAGCTCTATTATGTAGGCCAGTGTCCAATTCACTCTTGCTTGGAAAAGCAATTGAGCTATGTTTTTAATGAACTTATTTAATGTATCAATTGAGAACATTTGCTAGTCGAGATCAGTGCAGCTCTGCTCTGCCTGTAGCTTTGAAAAAGGCATTTTACATTTGCCATCTCATGATCACTGTACATTGGGCGAGGGAGGTGGCTATCTAGGTGCTGGTGGGAGAAATCCAATGGTGTTAAGGGAAGGACCCAAAGTAACTCTAGGCATATTATAAGAATTTGTTTTTTTTTACTGCTTCACACTCAAAATCCAAAACTAAAACGCCTCCTCAGCAACAGAAAAGCCAGGCACTAACCAGGTTTTCTAGGTGATGCACGAGAGAGGCACGTGAAGAGCAGGTGGGTTTAAAGGCTTTCCTGGCCGGCACTTTCAATTTACATCTCTATGGTTTTATTAAGCGCAAGCTAGGCCTAGGGCATCACAGCAGTTGACACAAAAAGCATCAGAACAATAAAATAAAGGCAACTTATACACAGATATACGGAAGCCTGCAAGAAATTACAGGACTAGATAACGTGAAGCTTTGCAAGTAGTACACTTGATACGCAAGAACATCAACAGGGGAATCGATCAATGGGTATAAAGTGTTTGCTTTCACAGGCTAACACACCCCGAATAGGAGCGTTTTTCCTTTTATTTATTGGCAGGGAGAACATGAGGCTATTCTGAATGGAATTATGGAGCTTTGAAGTTAAGTACATTTACTGTGCCTCTCCAATGCAGCTGTGCCAGAAGAGATTAGATTTAGGGTAACCCAGCAGCAGATGTTTAACTGGAACAGGTATGTGTCAATCGGCTGTGTAGATTTCGTTAGTATAAAAATGAAGAGCTGTCGAAACAGCTCCCTGCACAGCAGGCCAAGCAAGTCACAACAGCCCAATAAATGTCCGGCACCGATGGCCATTCGTCCTTCATAAAGCCGGATGAGCTGCAGAAGTGTAACAGCGGGGATGAAGCGTGGGAGCCCGCGCAGGATGTCTCTGCAGCCAGCACTAGTGGGTCACGCCTTCCAAGCCTGCGAGGCGAGGCCCAGAGCTAATGAGAAGCATTAGGGCCAGACCGGACTAGGGCTGGCCTGGTGCCGAGAGCGCTGCGAAACTGTACATTACCTAAGTACTAAGAGCCAGTCTAGTTTGGGGCTTGCTTACAGGTAAACAGAAATGAGGTAGAGGAGGCGTGTAAATTACTCATTATGCTCTTGGTGAATCATCATCGTAAATGGTCTGATGACTGAGACTAAATGTTGACCAACAGATATCTAATGACCAGTGGTGGCGCATATGGTCACAATGCAGCTCTCGTGACAACCACTGACAGTGCCTGAATTTTGCTCTCAGTCTTTGAATGCTCAGCAAATGTGACACAATAATAAAAGATTTACAGGCCTGTTAATTACAGTAAACAAGTTTGTGGAAGGATTGTTTAACACGCTTGCTTGAAATGCTAAAGCAACATAGCAGCACACCAGAGGGTCCTTTGGGCTTGTTTCTTATTCCATGGATCTGGACCTCAGTGAGCTCCATATTCTAGAAGCACTATGTAGTGTACACATAGGTCTGTCTTGAAGAAAGTGTTCCTTGAGTTGGAGTGTAACTCCAGTATGTATGTCCAATCCTGTAAGCAGGATAGCAGCCCACTGCCAATGAAAGTTACTGCATTCTCAGTTTAAAAATCCATCCAATCAGAAGGGGAGAGTTTTTCCCTGCTCAAAGGAGCTTCTGGCAAAGGTATAACGTTCTTTCTTCCCAGAATACATTTTGACGGCCACTGTCTACATGCTGATGGCTAGGAACAACTTCTAGGAATCTGCTCTGGTGGAAAACCAAGGGTATTCCCTCTAGTCGTGCCCTGGAGACCATATAACAGGAGAGAAATAAGAGGTGAGGAAAGGGGTTGCCCTTGCTGTTCTCTCCTGACAGCAACCAACCTCCATTTGTATTACTGGTAGTTTTTTTATATAGCATAGATGTAACTCATGTGGGTTTCAGAGAACTGACAATGACTGAGGGTGACTAAGGTTTACGAACTTGTGCAAATAATGTTCATACACATTTCTATTCATTATGCAAGAAGGTTTCCATTTGCTCCAGGGCACTGGATTTAATTTAGAAGGGCAAACAAACAGGCATAATTCACGTGTTAAACTACTGCACCCTCACAATATCGACTCACAACATATCATCTAGATAACGAGATATGGAGTTAAGAAAAAAAGTTCCATGCGTGCCAAGTGCTAAGGTTGATATAGTGGTTTAGTTGAACAGATCCGAAGAAAGAGTCTATTAAAAGGAGTTACACCCATAAACTATCGCTTGATTTAGTTATTTCTTTAGATTTGATGAATGTGTTATCTCTTAGAATGGGGAACATGTTCTTCCTTGTTTGCGGGCATCCTGGTGAGTAGAGTTGCATCTGCTGCTTTGTTCCCTCAACCTACTGATACCCACACGTGAAGCTCTATTGCCACTACAGTGCCTGGTATACAAACCAAAGCAAACTTGCTTTTGATCTGTTTTTTCACAACAATGCACATTCTAGAGGATACTCTCCCTCCTATGCATGGGGGCATTTCCAGTGGATTTTACTCATGAAGGACAGACAATCCGCAGGAGTACTTCTACTGGAACTCTGCCAAAAATATTTTTCTCTTGGAACAAGCCTTCCCCTTACTTATCCTGGAAAGGCACTTTACTCTACTTCTTTAGTGGCCTAACTTTCTGTCAAATTCATTAAAATTTCAATTCGTATCCCCCTCCAACCTTAGAATCGCCACACCTCAAAATAACCACAAATTACAAACTACCCTCCAGGATTTTTTGTCAGGAGATTAGCTTAGTGCACACGTATAGTCCTTTTATATCAGCAACCTCTTTTTCGAATTAAGTCCTAAAATGTTTATGTCAAATTTTACATTTTTAAATCGATGTAATTTCCTGATGCGGGCCTGAAGGTATATCTCACGTGTTGTTGCTTTGGACTTCAAACGGGCATATTCAAAGACTGGCGCGCGTACAGCTGTCAAGATTCCGTATCCCAGTCCTCGGACTGCCACTTCGGTGAAGCAGATGTTGCTCGCCTCGGAGCACGTTCGTGGTCAGGACACGTCTATACCTGAGGAAAAGAATACACCCTGCACCCCTGAAGGACCGCACGGTCTGGGAACTGGAGAATTACTAGTTCCTTTTTTTCACGAGAGTGCCTTTCGACCACTTAATGATTATGACTTTTGCTTGCCGGAGACACCTCTTTTAGACCTGCAGTGTAATCGGTACCTGCAAAACAGGTGTTACCTTTGGGAACCGAGAGCGCCCACCTATTAAACCGAAGAGTGTGGCCACTGGAGACTGCAAGGCTACTGGCCAGCTTTCTCTCCGCAGAGAATCACACTTAACATGAGTCACGGGAACCGGCACCCACCCGGAGGCAGCAATTTACCTGTCTGCACCTCCAGAGTCGGCGGCTCAACCCTCCAATTTCCCAGTACTCAGCTCCTCGTTTGAACCGTTTCCCGTTCAGCACACTATCATTAGGAATAATGAAGAAATGAGAGTCACCCGTCCCCGGGAGGGGAAGCACGTGCGCCCCTCACGAGGCACAACTTGCTCTACGATCCGATTGGTTTGCTAAGGACGGATTTATGAGCGAATACTAAACATTTGATTGGATTATAAGGATGCTCTAGGGTTATACGGTAGGGACATTGCTCCACGCCGGTCACATTTCCCAGTACCTTTTCCTTGAAATGTTTAATATTCAACATTATAAATGTACGAGAATGTAAACTTCATTGAGATTGGTCATCTACAAGGCTGCATCGGCGAGGTAATACATAAATAGCAGCAAAGTACAATAACTGATGAGCGTTAAATCCCTGGTCTATAGACTGATGTTCTTTTCTGGTTCTTCTGGAAAGAAAACTTTACATTTCACACCTTGAAAGATGTGAAGATGGTAGGGTTTCACTGCAACAATATTCGGCAGACATATGAGACACTTGTGCTGCTGAAACAGCATTGCTGCCTTCTGCTGGACAGCTAGATTTAAAAAGACACTGCCCAAAGATTTAGGATTTAGGAATTGGCAAGCAGGATACTCCAACGCATATGCGACTGAGTAACATGACTGCCAAAACCTCAGTCTTCCCCTGTCTTATTTAGAGACTGGCAGACCTTCATCTGTTCTGTCATGGAGACAATGTTGGCTCAGTCAACTGAATACTTTCTCCAATGTGCCAGTGGAGTAGGGGCCGCTGAAGGATATAACATCCAGCCTATCTAGGGTAGGCAGTGTGATGTCTGTTTTTCATGTCTGTAAGCCCCAGGAAAAACCTAGAGGTGATGGACAGAAGAAAAACTATAATGACTCTCCAGACACTGGGAAAAATAACAGGGGGGAGAGGGATCATCAGTTTTCCAGAAAAAAATTCCAGCCTTAGGGTCTGTTTTTTAAAAAACAAAAAAAGGTGACATTTTGGTGGATGGCCATCAAAATCGATGGTGGCTCTTCACCAAACCTTGAGTACGTTGAAAGGAACCACCATGATGGTAGTGCCCTTCAATGTACAGAGATGACAGCTGGGCTGGCGGTCATCTCTAATTTTGGCAAACTGAATATTGTTGAGATGGCAGAGGTTATGTGCTCTGCCATGCCAACAGACACTGCTTTGTCTACCAAATGATAAATCAGGGCCTTAGCCAAAAGATGTGTGCATCTGCCATACTGCAGGAGGACATTTTGTTATGTGTATCAAGTTAAAGAAAATGTGAATTCAATCTTCCTTTTTATTTTTTCTGATGTTTGATCTATTGCATATAAAACACACACATACAACGGCCACCAAGTGTCTTGCAGCCAACAGCCTTGCACCTAGTAAATAACATTACTGTGTGGTGCTGTACTTACCAGGTGCAGCAGTACCTGCTATAGTACCTGCCTACACTGCTGCTCGCTTAAGCCTTGTAGGAAACTGGCTCTGTATGTACTATCTCAAAGTGAGAGATACAGTGCACAGAGTCCAAGGGTCCCCCTTAGAGCTTGATAGTGGCAATAATAGATAATACTAATGCTCTATTTGTGGTAGTGTGGTCGAGAAGTTAGGCTTATCAGATGGTAGTATAACAAAGAAACAGGGTGTTGAAAGTGGGACATGGGTGCTCAAAGATCCAGTTTGGCATATGTACAACACCATTGCATCAAAAAAGAGGTGCACTCATAGGGAAACACCCAAAACCCTGAACTGAATTACCAAGTAAAACAGAAAAAATATTAACATATGAAGCACTCGTTAAAGTAATACATAAGTTAAATGATTAGTAACAAAACGTAGTATAGCCAATCCTTTTCGAACCGGTAAGGGAGAATAACAAGCACAACCACCTAGCAAGATATCATAATCTTCAAATAAAATCCATTCAAGAATAAAGAGGAAAAGAAGCAAGTTGAATCCTCCATGTGGTTCTTCAGTCTTTGTGATTTATTCCATATAATTGCACATTTTGTTCTCCGAATAGGACAGTGTTCTTTTATCTCAGCCAAGTAGCATATTCTCAATATCCTTCTGATACAGCCAAACAGCCAACACATGTTTTGTCTTGGGGGAGACCCCTATGACTTCCTCAGGGCTGGAAACTCAGAAAATCAGAAAAAAATTATTTAATAGTAATATCCAATCCGTCGGTCAACATGTAATGTGTAATTGCTGGCCAATTATCTCAATGGCAGCTAACCAAAATCTCAATCCAAGACGTATATGTATAAGTATCTAATAGCGTCAGGTGAGGAAAATCCATGCCAGGTAAGTATCGGTCACAAGTACGCTGTTATTCTCCCTTACAGGTTCCAAAAGGATTGGTTGTACTAAGTTTTGTTACTAATCATTAAAATTTATGTATGGAGACATGAGGTGCTCTGGTTCCAGTCTGCTAGCAGGTAAGTACCTGCGTCCTCGGAGAGCAGACCACAGGGGTTTTGTAGAGCACTGGGGGGATCAAAAACAGGCACACAAAATACACCCTCAGCAGCACAGGGGCGGCCAGGTGCAGTGTGCAAAGTAGGTGTCGGGAGGAATCAATGGAGAGACCCGGGAGTCACTCTGGCGATGCAGGCACGGCACAGGGGAACTTCTTGGGCCACCAACTGGCCGCCTGCTGGTCACTCCTGCACTAGTAGTTGGTTCCTCTCATGCCTGGGGGCTGCGGGTGCAGTGCTTCTTCCAGGCGTCAGGTTTTTTGTTACCGGGCAGTCGCAGTCAGGCGGAGCCTCTGGATTCTCTCTGCAGGCGTCGCTATGGGGGTGCAGGGACGTCATCTCAGGGTGTCCACGTCGTTGGAGTCGCCTGGGGGACCTCTCTGTTAGTGTTGATTCTTCCGGACATGAGCCGGGGGCGTCGGGTGCAGAGTGTTTGGGACTCACGCTTCCGGAGTGAGGCTGGAGTCCCTTTAAAGTTGGTTTCTTCTTGGATGTTCAGACAGAGCCGCTGTCCTCTGGAGTTTCTTGGTCCTTTGGGTTGCAGGGCATTCCTCTGAGTTGGCAGAGGTCACTGGTCCCGCTGGATGCGTCGCTGTTGCAGGTTCTTTGAGTCTGGAGACAGGCCGGTATGACTGGGGCCAAGTCAGTTGTTGTCTTTATCGTCTCTGAGGGGCTTTCAGGTCAGCAGTCCTTCTTCTTGTTCAGGTCGTCAGGAAATCTGTTTTTCTGGGTTCAGGGTCGCCCCTAAATACTAAATTTAGGGGTGTGTTTAGGGCTGGAGGGCAGTAGCCAATGGCTACTGTCCTTGAGGGTGGCTACACCCTCCTTGTGCCACCTCCCTTTGGGGAGGGAGGCACATCCATAATCTTAATGGGCTAAATCCTCCAAAACAAGATGGAGGATTTTCCAAGGAAGGGGTCACTTCAGCTCTGGTCACTTTAGGGATGGACCTGGCTGAGGGGGTGACTGCTCCTTGTTTTTCTCATTTTCTCCCCAGACTTGCCACCAAAAGTGGGGGCTGTGTCCGGGGGGTGGCTTCTCCACTAAGTGAAGTGCTCTGGGGCATTGTAACATGAAGCCTGACCCTTTGAGGCTCACTGCTAGGTGTTACAGTCCCTGCAGGAGGGAGGTGTGAAGCACCTCCACTTAGTGCAGGCTTTGTTTCTGGCCTCAGAGAGCACAAAGGCTCTCATCCCAGGGGACCAGAAACTCATCTCTCAGTGGCAGGCTGGCATAGACCAGTCAGTCCTGCAACGAAGGACTGGGTAAAATACAGGGGTCATTTCTAAGATGCCCTGTGTGTGCTTTTTTAATAAATCCAACACTGGCATCAGTGTGGGTTTATTATTCTGAGAAGTTTGATACCAAACTTCCCAGTATTCAGTGTAGCCATTATGGAGCTGTGGAGTTTGTTTTGACAAACTCCCAAACCATATACTTAATATGGCCACAACTGAACTTACAATGTCTAAGAATTGACTTAGGCACTGTAGGGGCATATTGCTCATGCAGCTATGCCCTAACCTGTGGTATAGTGCACCCTGCCTTAGGGTTTTAAGGCCTGCTAGAGGGGTGACTTACCTATGCCACAGGCAGTATTTTGTGTGCATGGCATCCTGAGAGGGATGCCATGTCGACTTTGCCTTTTTCTCCCCATCAACACACACAATCTGCAATGGCAGTGTGCATGTGTTATGTGAGGGGTCCCTTAGGGTGGCACAACACAAGCTGCAGCCCTTAGGGACCTTCCCTGGTCACAGGGCCCTTGGTACCACTGGTACCTTTTAGAAGGGGCTTATCTGTGTGCCAGGGGTGTGCCAGCTGTGGATACAATGGTACATTTTCTAGGTGAAAGAACACTGGTGCTGGGGCCTGGTTAGCAGGATCCCAGCACACTTCTCAGTTAAGTCAGCATCAATATCAGGCAAAAAGTGTGTGGGGGGGTAACTGCAACAAGGAGCCATTTTCCTACAACTCTTCTTTGACAAATTAGAGTAAAAGTTATAATGTGTGCCATGCTCACTTATTGAGTGGTTGGAGTGTCTGAATGACAAAACAAAATGACAGTGCATCAATTACCAAGCAGCTTCAGTGCACATAAAGTACCGTAGGATGAGCCTAATCTCTGCCCAAGCATGTCTGCTGTGGTGCATGCCACTGTCTTCTACAGCACTCCACTGACAACACTGCCATGGGTGTCAGTGTAGGGACGGATATAGGAGCACTTCTGAATCCCCCCCTCCAGTGGAAAGGAAGGAGAGATACAGTGAATTTAGACTTGCTCATTTAGTGGGCCAGCCTAAAGAAGCAACACAGGCACAGCCAGTGGATTGGGTCTTTCCCCACTCCATGCCCTGAGGTCTCTGGCATCCCTGCTTCAACCATAGCCAAGCAACTGCCCTCCAAATCATCATCCCTGACGCAGCCACAAAAAGTAGCTTTTTAATGTACTCACAAAACACCTCTGCTTTCTCTCCAGATGATAATCGTCTCTATATAGCCCTACATAGAATGCTCAGTCACAGCATGTCAAAAATCACTTACATTTACATATAGCTAAATGGTAAATCCAACAGGATATTCATAAAGATTGACACTATTCAATCTCCTAATTTCTTATAAACTATGTGATACTCTACTCACATTCTTCATTAACTAAACTCAATTAATTCTTATAACTACTGGAGTCTCAACCCTTCTTACAATCAAGAGAAACTTACCACACTACGTCCTAGATGTCTAACAGTATAAGGTGACAAAAGTCATTAAGAGTCTTTTTCTTGTGGTTTTATATAGTGTGAACTTGGCCTAAGGGCAGGGGAGCACTTTACAAGATAGCCAGATATTGTTTTGCATTTGTAGGCACAAGGAGAATAGGTGATTTGCCCAGAATCACATGATGTTGAGCTGAGATAAGGATTGAAACCTAGTTTCCCAATTTCAAAATTCCAGTGCTAGCCGCTAGCCACTAGCCCCATTGCTATCAAGCAGTGACAGCATTCTATAGATCTTATTCATTCCGTAAGATCTCCCTGGGGTCCTCATCTAACTTGTGCGTAAGTCCCGTCATGAAGGTGAATTAAAATGTTAAGTAAATCTAAGAGTACACCATTAAGCTCCAAGACTTCTCAGAGTTTGCAGCATGGGACCAGATGATACGCGGACTTAAGGTCCACGAACACAGCAGAAAGATGTTGCTTCTGTAGAACTATGTACTTCCAGTAGATTGTTAGAAACCTCAGCACCTGATCGACTCTGCTGAGTTCTTTCCTGAAATCAGCCTGTAAAAAGGACAGGCCGGTTGCTCCTCAATCCATTGATCTAATCTATTTATTATCTGTCTACAGAAGACCTTCTGTAAAGCATTGATTAGGCTCATAGACCTGTAATTTACTGTGAGATCTCTGTAGCCTTTCTTATAAAGTGGAATCATTTCTGTGCCCTTCCAGCTACATAGAATTTCTGCACCTAGTAGGATAACATTAGTCAATTTATTGATGTACTTGGCCCAGTCCTTGGCGTCAGCAAGAAAGATTGCCTGGGATTCCATCCAGGCCAGCTGCTTTATTGGGAACAAAACTTTGAATAGCCCTCACTGTTTTTTTTGTGGTCAACTAACTGGGGATTGCAGATGGGGGTACTCCTTGTCGCTGATGGGCAACCACCCAAAGTGTGTTTAGGCCTCGGGACCTAATGTGTTTAAATTGGAGAAATGATTATGCCACATATGAGGTTGAATGGAGCTCGCCAGCAGATTTTTCCTACACTGGTTCTGGTGGGCCTCTAATTGCCAACATTTATTGGAATTATTATTCTTAGTGGCTTCGTAAAGGTCTGACCAAAGTTGTGTATCCCAGCCCCTTCAAGCCTTAGTCTGCGTTAGTTTATAGTGCTTCATTTTCGATTTAATGGCATAGGTGTCAGCACTATTCAAGGCCTGATAAAGTTCATTTTTGGCTTGCCTACAATCTTTATCAAACAATGACCTCTCCGATTTTGTAACCAATGGGCCGCCTCGATGGTTCGAATGAAAACACTCACCCAGAACAGGGGAAAATTTCTCTTGTACAGTCAAAACAGTGTGAATGTAAGGACCAGAGAGCTATAGTTTGTCTACTTTCATTTCAGCAACAAGCAAAGACTTGGCTATAAATGCTGTAGAATCTGGGCAAGAAGACATGCATGACCATTTCAACGTTCCTGACCTAGGATCCTGAATAACGACTGGAGGACTTGATCTGGATGTCTAAATATATCTTGAATGGTGCAATGGATGGCATGGTGATTGCTGTCACTCCTGGGTACAACCTTCATAGCAAGTACATGTTTCCATAGGAGCAAAGCCACCCAGACACAATCTATTCTACTGACATGCCCTGATCAGTAATAGGTATGGAAAGGGTTTAAATCTGATCAAGTCCACCAATTGCAGCTCTCAAACCATAAGTTAGTGTCAGGGCTAGCAGTTGGTGTGCTGCATCAGCCCAGCATTTTACTGCATTAATCGCCAGGATGCCCCATTGTTCGTCCTCTGTAAGGGAGTTACCATTAACGTAAAAAGGTTTAAAGGTTGTATTAAAATCACCTGCTAAAATCATACAAATATGTGGGTCAAATTCCTCTCTGTGGGCCTTAAAATGTTCTAAAGTTTAGTTTTTGCCACCTCCCTATTATAGATGATATATACATGAAAAAGATGACCATCTTTTGAGGAGATAACTAGCCCCTGAAAGTCGGGTGAGGCCACATCCAGGGGACCTAATTTATAATTGAAAGAGGTGCAGATTCAGATGGTTAGGCCACCAGAGGGATGCCCCTTTCCCTTTTATTGGACAGGGATATAGAAATTCACATAAGAACTCCTAGTTCAGATTCTAGACACCAAGTTTCTTTGAACATCATGTAAGAAATGGTGTCTCTAATGGCAGTGGTCCAAGTAGGGACCTTCATTCTAGTCAGGGTCAGGGAGTCACACAGCTAAAATAATCCCTGCTCACCCTCTTGGTAGCCTGGCATGAGCAGTCAGGCTTGTCTCAGAGGCAATGTGTAAAGTATTTGTACACACTCACACAGTAACACAGTTAAAGCACTACACAGCAGTTAAAAAGTAGCCAATATTTATCTGAATAGTTATCTAAATAAAACAAGACCAAAACAACAAAAATCCAATATATACAGCCAATATTTATCTGAATAGTTATCTAAATAAAACAAGACCAAAACAACAAAAATCCAATATATACAGGTTAAGAAATAACTTTTTACAGGTTGAAATGAGTCTTAATCCATAGTAATCAATGATTGTATCTTTTTAACACCAAGTACCTGGGATGCGTCAAAAACAAAGATGATGTGGGCTGCAGGGGAGGTGAGGTGCCAAAAAGCAAAGCCCCGGGGACAATGCATGGAAAATCCAGATGCACTGTGTTGATAAAGCCTCAGTGAAACAGGTACTGCGTCGATTCTTCAGCCACAAGACAGGCGCTGCGTCAATTCTCCAGTCGCGGGACAGGCGCTGTGTTGATTTTTCTGCTGCAGAGAAGCAGTGCGTGGGTTTTCTCCTTCAGGTCAGCAGCTTACACTTCCATGGGCCCAGTGTGTGGAGTTGGTACTGCTTGTCAAGTCAGGACTCTCGGCAGAAGAGCTCAGGCACTGGCAATTGAAGTCTTTGATGTACCTGAGACTTCTTAACAGGAGGCAAGCTTAGTTCAAGCCCTTGGAGAAGCTTGGAAAGCAGGATGTAGAAAGCAAAGTCCAGTCCTTCCACTCCCAGGACAGCACAACAAAGCAACAGGTAGAGTGGCAGTCCCTCCTGCGGCATCTAGCTCTTCTTCCTGGCAGAATGTCTTCCGTCCAGAAGTGTTCTAAAGTTGTGGTCTAAGAGGTCCAGTACTTATACTCATTTCTGTCTTTGAAGTGCGCAATCTTCAAAGCAAAGTCTTTGTAGTGCCCAAGACCCTGCCATTCCTGCCCTGGCCTCAGGCACACTCCAGGTGTTTGGAGACTGCTTTGTTTAAGGACAGACATAGCCCTGTTCAGGTGCAAGCGTCAGCTCCTCCCACCACTCCAGCCCAGGAAGACCCATCATGGTATGTAGGGCACACCTCAGATCCATTTGTGTGACTGTCTAGAATGAATTCACAAACAGCCCAACTGTCATCCTGACCCAGATGTGTATTCCACAGCCAGGCTGAGGCACGGAATGTTCAAACAAGAAGATGCCCACTTTCTAAAAGAGGCATTTTCAACTTACAAATTAAAATCCAACTTCACCAAAAGATGTATTTTTGAAATTGTGAGTTCAGAGACCCCAAACTCCATACCTCTATCTGCTCCCAATGGGAAATTACACTTAAAAGATATTGCAAGGGAACCCTGATGTCACCCTATGGGAGAGATAGGCCTTGCAATAGTGAAAAACAAAATTTAGTAGTATTCCACTATCAGGACATTTAAAACACACCAGTACATGTCCTACCTTTTAAATACACTGCACCCTGCCCCTGGGACTGCTTTGGGCCTACCTTAGAAGTGACTTAAATGTAGTAAAAGGAAAGGTTTGGGCCTGGCAAGTGGGCACACTTACCAGGTCAAAATGGCAATTTAAAACTGCACACACAGACACCCCAGTGGCAGGTCTGAGACATGTTTACAGGGCTACTGATGTAGGTGGCACATTTAGTGCTGCAGACCCAATAGTAGTATTTGATTTACAGGCCCTGGACACCCATGGTGCACTATACCAGGGGTTCACTAGTAAATGAAGTATGCCAATCATGGATAAACAAATCACCAATACCATTTAGACAGGGAGCACATGCGCTTTAGCACAGGTCAGCAGTGGTAAAGAGCCCAGAGTCCTAAAGTCAGCAAAAACTGAATTCAGCACAGAAAGAGAAACACAAGGTCAGAAGTCAAAAAGACAGGAGAAACCCTGCAGAAAGGGTCTTTTCCAACAATGCATATCTCAAATTGGTCTATGAATGTACCACAATCAGGGTTGGTTAATTTAGACTTCAAACCAGCTATGTTCCAAGATAAAATATTAGCACCGGTTGGATTCCCGAAGGTAGCTTCTGCCACAGAACTAGCTGGAACTCCCTGCAGGGACCCATATGGAAGGTCAGTCTCTTTTGGGGTGGCTCTGCAATACTTGGTCTCCAATAAACAAGGCCTCTTGGCTATGTCTCCGTCAAGTCAATCAACCATGGGTAGCTCTGATGCTGCCCTTGGTCCTCTAGAGGATGGGTGAGTAGAGCAGGGCTGTGTGGGCAGACTTGAGGGTGTATTCTTAAAATGGGTGTGGCAGCCTAATGGGGGATTCTTGCGCAAGTCAAGGCCTACAAGGTCATCTACTAAGCTAGCATGCTTAACCTTTAAGTCAATATAATCAGAAACCTCCCTCGGGAAACATTTTTGCATGAACAACATCTGAATGGATCATAGAATAGCAGTTGTGAGTTGACCTTATCAAATAAAAACATTTATTCACTAAGGAATCCTTGTCTTCTCTTGTTTAATTAGCCAATTTAGTGACGTTGGTCAAATATACACTTCCATGGGGGTGGATGTGGGAGGGGGGCAGGGCTCTTTGCATACTAACTTTATATCAATTCCAAGCATACACTGCATACATGAAATCATGAAAAAAGTGTTTTCATAACTTCAAACATATATTGAGTTGAAGAAGCATTTGACAAAAGATAAAGCAGATTCAGACCAAATGGGACTGACCTAACAAAAATGAATGATACTAGAGAAGAGCTCCTCAGTTTGTTAAAGGTCAAATGGCATGTTTCACCATACTGGGCTGTTGATGGTCCTTGATTTGGCGGGACACAGACTTCCCTAATAAGATTGAGAGAATTCATGGACATTTCAGATAAAGCACGAGACAAAATAATCTCACTCTTGTCTGGCCACTTTCAATAGGTGCACCTTGTATAGTACGTGAGACACAGTGTATGGACTGAGGTTCTACAGGACATGGAAATGCCCTGCTGCTATGTTATTACAGTTCAGGCTAGTCTGTTCCTAATGGAGCATGGTTGAGACTGATTTGCATGTGGCTAGGTCTAACATAAGGGGATATTCTGGCAAAAGAATTAAGGGTTTGAATGCATCCATGAACAGTGGCCAGTGGCTATGCAAATTGCAAGCATTCCTCTTATCACCTTTTGTATCTTCGTTATTTTTTCTCACCTGCCTAATGTATTGCCTTAATGGACCGGCAGCTACCATCCCTCACTGTTCTCTGTTATTCTGTGGGATGACCTGTGTTTAATGCCAGCAATTCAGGATTATTTATCTTTTTACCCACACTCTTGGTTGGGTGGCATTCTTCAGAGCCTTTCCATCCAAAGTTCAGAGATTCCTCCATACTTGATATCTTGCTCCCACTAAGATGTGAGGGAAAGTGATGCATGCTTGGTGTGATGTATTAAATGGATGTAACATCCCTTGGTGAACCTGGATAGTATAGATTTAAGGATGCATGGAAAATTACACAAAATGATGGCCTTCTTGCCAGTTATGTTTGTCCCCAAGTAAGCATTGGTCATGGATTGGGTAAATTCCTCCTTTCCTTTGATCAGGCCCAGTTTTAGAGTTCAGAGATAACCACGTATTCACACTGCACAGGCTGTGTTGGCAATTTGCCCTGGTAATTGGGGGTTACCCAGCCAAGGCTATCTGTGTCTGATTAACATACTGTGGTACATTTGATGTTTACCCTTGTTCTTCCAGAGATGAAGCCACGGACAGCAAGCCTGTGAAACTTACCTCATCCGTTTGATTGGCATTTTCAATTTAGAAAGAACAAACACCAATTTGCTTGAGTCTGGCTTCCATCGGGGTGCTCCAGCTTGGGATAAATTGTGATCTGCTTGTACCATTATTTGTATTAATCTAATCTTTGAGAGATAGAATATCTGCATCAGAACTGAGACGGTCTTTCTAGACATATGCTTTAGCTTGATTGTATTATTGTGAGCCCTGGGATCAGATCCTAGCCCATGTAGAAGCCCAGTTGCTACACCCTCACTTTAAAACAAAGAAGATCATCTTTCTGGGGAGAGGAGCAGACCCCAGGTCAGGAGCACAGACAGTAGGGCCCAAATAACTGAAAGATGTACTATTGTTTCTCAAGGAGCACGGACGTTCAAGAACCACTAGAACTTTGCAGCTCATTTGGCCAAGAATGGATTATTTCACTTACCTTTTAAAATGCATATGTACTTTTTATAAATTAATATTTAAATCAAAATTATTTTTTGGGGATCTGAGTATTCTTCAAATGTAATTATTTTTAGAGACCGGCTCGCTAACAAATTAATTGCACCTTAAAAATCTTGTTAAACATTTTGAGAAATCTGAGTGTTTAGGTAAGAAAATATGTTGCTTATCTGTCCTTTACATAGCTTACATAATCAATCTGATATTATGGTCAATCACTCAGTCTGTAAAGATAAGGGGGTGTGGTACCTATTTTGTCTCTCTGTATCTTTCTTTGTTCATCCCCATGTTAGTGGTCTTAAAATATCACCCTTTGACACTTCTCTATTTTTGGAAGTACCATCTTTCATTCATGATTGAATGGACTTTGTCCTTGTACTACCCTTTAGAGCTCACATTCAGTTCTTTGAATTAATGTGTGTTGCAGTACATTGCTGTCTACCCTGAGGACATTTTCTCTCCTATTATTTGAGTCCAATTCTATCATTATTGGTTATCCTTATAGACTTATAGAGTTAGACTCATTTGGAGTCATCCTATATATTTTGTTTGGAACAACTACATTTTGTTGGGAATACATTTTGTTCAGATTACTCCCTCTTGGACCTAAATTTATATATAGAATGAGAAGCATTATGAAATTATTGAATTTATAATGGATTGACTTTCACATTATGGGATCTGTTTTAGTATTATAATGCATTGATCTTTTTATGTATTAAAGCATATTATTGATTGTCTAATGTTTCTTTTTGATTCGTTCTCTTATTTCCATGTCAATTTGCATCCTTTGTCTTCATGTACTTTTACAAATATTGTAAAACAAGCCCTGAGTATGCAAAAAACATGTGTTGGTTTGGCTTCAGTATTTGTTACGTTTTGAATTAATAAATAGTGAAATATATGAATGGTGAGTATCATTCTCTTCGGAATTCTGTCTATCACTATATCATGCATCGCATAGCTGCCAAAATCCAGCTTCTTTGGAGCAAGAGGGTTATTCAGCATCACTACAGGTTTTGGCCAGTGGCATCTGGTCATGCTGATTCCAGAACTATTAGAATAAGTTTCCTAGCCCTAACCCATCTTGAAATATCAACACCTGTGATATTCCACTGACTTTAAAATCCAGTTTCCAGTGCATTCTGTGGGTGATCCCAGCCTATTGAGTGCCCTGCCACTCCTGACAGAACAATTCTTCGATGTGTGATACAACTAATATGTAGTCCTATTGAAAGAACTTGAACCAGTTGGAGTCTTAACTGGTCCCACTTTCAGTAATTGGCCTCAAAATATTTAGCAATCAAGACTTCTGAGAATGTGCCTTTGGGACCCAGAAGTTTTCTGTTACTTGAATGAGAGAGGGTTGAATTTAGGCTGTTGACGTCCATGATTTCATATTTTGTACAGAGTTTATGGAACCATCTGCCACCCAAGCTAGAATCTCCTAAGTTTTCCCATTTTACACAGCTCTGCAAAGAAACTAGGGCAGTTTAAATAAGTCAAACTTGAGATATTGTTTCTTTACATAAGACATCCCTGGCTCTTTGACTTACTTAAAAATAACAAGTTCAAAGATTTCTAAAGGAAACCAAAAAATACCCAAAATATTAACCAGGAATAACATCGGCCACATGGATCCATGTTATAAAAATCTAGCTCCTAGCGCATAAATGTTGTGCAAGTGTTTGGATTCCTAACTCAGGCACAGAACATACTATCATCTTCTATTATGTGTATATCTTAAAAGTAACTGCTCTCTTTAACCAAACTACAAATAAATAACTACTTTGCCTTAGACGTCATAGCTTGGATTGGACATTGATGTTAGGGCGAGCAATTTTCTGTATTATGCTGTATTTTAATTTCAAACATACTACCACCACCTAGACTAAGCCTTGACAGTTTGACTTCACTACCTGTAAAAGTCAAGTGTGCAACATGAGTGATGTGATTATCCAATTTCAGTGAACCAGTACTTGAGGCCCTAAAATACCAAAGAGAAATGACAACACCAACCACCCATACTGTCCAGGTACAAGTGATTGCTCCTTGACTGAAAGCACAGGCCTCACACATTCACTCTTGCATTACCCTGTGGGGTATTTCAGGGGCGTATCTCACATCTCCTCTTTTACCTGCATACTCTAGCAGATATTATTGAGTATCCACATAATATGAGTTAAATATTCACAGACGACAATCAATTTCCTTTGAACTGTTAAATGAAATAAATATATCTATAATTAACTTTCAAAGCTGGATGAAAGAGAAGTGGCTCATATTCAATGTTCATAATCAGCGAAACATCCGATAGTATCAGTAACCAACAACCAACTACAGTGCTCTTTCATAATATTCATGTCCTTAGCTGACTCCCCACTTCTGAGAATCGTCAGAAAACTAGGAGTCCTGAGAGTACTGAGCCTACGTTCCTTTACAATGCCCATTTAATTTGTACGGGGAACAGAGTATCAAATTCATCCAACCGTGGCCATGTCCCCTTTCTCCACCTTCAATAGAAGAGGAACCCAAACAGACGATTTATACAAAGCAGACAAGACTTCTGCAATGCCCCCTATTCTGGCCTCCACAAAGACACCTCAAGAAACTGCAGCTCACTCTAAATTGAACAACTCAGCAGATTTGCACCCTGAAATAACGTTAACACATGCATTATGCCTTATTGGAGCAGCCAAATACACCAAGTTAAAGTAGAAAAACAAAATGTCACCAAAAAGCTATGTTTGCTGGTCAAGACTAACAATGGAGGGCATGTTGCAAAAATGCTAAATAATGCAACAAGGAGAACTTCTGTTGTGACACCTTAACTCCAGCTTAGCAAATAGAACATACATTTACTTGAAGTACTACAAATGCTGGAAAATATTACTTTTAAGACAAGACTAAAAAAATAATCTGACTTCTTTCTCAACTCAATCCATTTCACCACAACATCCCCCTCTGTGTCCTTATGTTGAGCATATTGGCACCAAACCAGCTGACCTGATGATGATGATGATTATTATTATTATTATCATGAATATTATTACTAATGTTATTAATATTGTTATTATGATTGTTATTATTATTGTCCACACTACATTGGCCATAGTAACAACAAAGAGCAACAAGATAAAAGTCAAATATCAAGAACAACAACAATGATGACAATACAGACAAGCAATAGGTCTTGGCCCTAAAAGGCCGAGCTACTGGCTTCGCCAATGTTTTTTTTAATTGTCATTTGCATGCAAACACGTGTCATGACTGGTGCACATGCACACGTGCTTGTATGACAGCCCTGCAAGGGTTTTCAGTTAGAGAAAGCGTACTCTAAGGTGTCCGACTGTGCATAAATAAGGGGCATGATGTACATTTGTGCATGTGTCATGACAGATGTGCATTATGATATATGTCCACATTTATGTAGTGACACTCTGGGCCTCATTCCGAGTCTTGCAGTCTATGGAGCGCCTAACCGGTGATGGCGCTTCGACTGCCGCTGAAAGGGGTGGTCCGACCACCCTATTATGACTGTGCGGAGCCACCACGGTTCGACCGCCGTAACCTCCAGGTTGCCACCAGCCGACAGCCTGGCAGTGCCGGCGGTCTCATTCCACCAGGGCAGCGCTGCAAACAGCGTTGCCCTCTGGTTTATGAACCCCCTTTCTGCCAGCCTTTGTATGGCGGTCCCACTGCCATGCAAAGGCTGCTAGTAAGGGGGAATGAGGGGCCCATGGGGTCCCTGCACTGCCCATGCACTTTGCATATGCTGGGCAGTGAAAAGCGCGATGGGTGCTGTCACACCTGACGCACCTCAACATTGCCGCCAGCTCGATTACAAGCTAGCATCAATGTTGAGGTGTGTTCCCCTCTGGGCCGACCAGCAGAAATGCTGTTTGCGCCCGCTGACCTAGAAGGAAACTTGTAATAGGCATTGTGGAGGGACGCCGCATCTGCCATCATCCCGGCGCTGAACTTTGGGGGGCGGCCTCTGCCGCCCGCTAAAGTCAAAATGAGGGCCTCTGTATTGGTTTTGTATTTTAACAACATTAACACACACACGCAAATGGTATAAACTGTGTTTTATTCATGTTTAGATTGGCCACAACTGATATAGGCTTGCATTTTTAAATGGCTAGCGCTGGTTACTACCTTGCTTTGTGACACATGAACCTTTTATTTCTCTTTTCTTTGTGCTAATCTTGGAATGTTTAAATGAGTAGCACATTCACAAAGACACCTGCAGAGTACAGGCCGGTCCCTGCATCTCACCTTCCTATAGATAAAGTTTGAAGGACACAGAGAGAAACAGTATTGTGGAAAGGCCTGACAACATAACAAGCATATACTTGTATCATCTTAGTTTAACCTGGTTGGACTATCTCATGAGAACTGTGTGAATGTGTATCAAATGCTTGAACTGTGTGATTTAAGCTAGTGTAATGTAGATTATAGTCAGAGTGAGTAAGAATGCATTCCAATGCAGATTTAGCAGAGTAGGAGTTTTGGAGTACACTCTTAATGAGAGAAGTGGCTTTCATTTGTCTCTTTTATTTAAGGTGCCCACAATGTTTCATCCTTTTACCTATATTACTTTGACTTAATATGAACTTCACATTAGTTGATGCATTGCTATTTTGATTATTTATCAATATTAATATTCTGTAATCCATTAACATTTAATAAACTTTCGTGGTTTGAAACATAATCATTCTCTGCCTTCCCAGTGGAGCCTAGTGTGCTTCACAATCCTTCAATGCAATGAGCTGTTGACCAGCCTCAGTTATAAACTTCGATCAATCCAATGGTGCTTTATGGCCCCCAAAATGTGCACAAAGAAAAGCTAATATGTCATGTTGCACGCATGTATGTGCATGCAGCGTGGTCATCATGTTGTTATTTTTGATTTACTGCCCTAACATGACATCAAATCAAGAACAGTCACCTGATAGACAGCAAAGTTCATCCAGCTATGAAGTGGGGGCTGATCAAATGCCCACTCTAGGTGGATGTAATATATTAGAAACAACAGGTATGCCTACGGGCAGCTAAGCCTATCTGAAACAGACCCTAAAAATAATAACTAATAAAAAAATCACATTTAGAACAATTTTACTAATTGTATGTGTGAAAATTGCGTTTTACCCTTCACCAAGATTTGTAAGATTTCACATTCAGTTGTTGAAAGGTGCCGACTCATGTCTGTCCTTGGTGGCAGTTACTTCAGAGGGTGATCAGTTCTATTGTATATGTGCCAGGGGCCTTATTTATGAATTTGTCAAGAAGTGCAGCACAGCAAGTCACCTTACTGCCTGGCACTTTGTGACAGGGAAAGGGGAGGAATGTGCAGTGATTGAAAGAAGATGGCACGTTCCTGCCTTTTCCCCTGCTCTGATGCCATTTTGGCTGCCTAGCACCGACGCAGGCACGCTTGCACCATGGTGCAAGGGTACCTCTGATGCAAGCAGGATCGTTTTTGTGCTGGAATAGCACTTCCCGCACATAAACAATCCCCGAGACTTTTTCCTCTTTCTATGTGTGCTTCAGAATGCACACATGGAAAGGGGAAAAACGAGGAAAAATAAAAATATTTCTCCTTGTTACATCTCTCCTGGGGAGGCATATCTTTTTGGTGCTTTCTCAGGTTTACCAGTTCTGGTAACTCTGAGAATGTGTCAAAAACCATAGGAGATGTGTGGGAACACCCATGAAATGCCCATGAAACGCCTTCCTAGTGCAGAGTAGGGCATGCAGCGATTTGTGCTGCGTTGCTTTACTCCAGATGTATGGCACCACCCATGGCCATGCAAAGTGGCCTTGCATGCCTTCATAAATCTCACTTTGGGTATATTTAAGAGCTCCTAGCGCCTCCTTGTGCCACATTAGCATAATTGTTTTTTACGCTAATGTGGCTCAACGAAGCCGTAATCACTGCCCCAAATTCATACAGTGGCACAATGCATGTATTGTGCCACTTTGTAACCCCTTGTGCCACATTATGCCTGCGCCAGGCATCATGTATGCAAGGGGACATTCTCCCATAAGGGGGGCTGAAACAATGGCACAAAGAAATCTAAGAAATATTTTTGCGTCATTTTTTTCTGTACTTTTAACACCTGCTCAGAGCAGGCGTTAAAAGGAGGCACACCATTGTTTACAATGGGCCTCAATGGGCTTTGCAGGATTAGCATCATTTGACACTGATCCTGCAAAGCTCTGAACTAGCACCGAAAATGTTGACGCTAGTTCCCTAACTACCGCAATAGTGCTCCGTACCTTAGATACGGCGCACATATAGTGGCGTTAGGGGGCCGTTAAGGGGTGCAAGAAAAGTGGCGCTGCACTTTTCTTAAATCTGGCCCTCAGGATTTGCGTCGAGCATGTACCACATTGCATGGTGCAAACGCGACGAAAATCGGGCCATAATACAGCCCCAGGTTTCTTTAAAATACCCATGCCCCTGCCATTGTGGATGCTCACCTAAGCACTTACTAGCTCAGCGTTTGAATGGGTAGAAGCCAGAGTTAACAGCTACCAGTTTAATCTTTTCCCTTTTGTACCTTTCTTTAAATATGCTGTATCGGCTGTTCCAGTTTTACAACACCCTGTTTAATTAGATGAATCCGTTTCTTAGAATTGTGTGAAATGAAAAGCCAGTTGGTTTGAAACATATTTTCCGAAATATGTCTGTATTTCTTTAAAAACATTTGGTTAGGCGCTTTTGTCAGCTGGAAATGGAGGCACGATGATGAATGACTTAAGTGGGTTTTCCACTTCAGGTCTGCCCTCCGGCACATAAAGATATGTGTTCAACAGCTGTTTGCTCCACTTCTAGGGGATATTTGAGCACCACAAGCCACCAGACCTGAGGGTTGTTGTGTTTAGCGTTGGAAAATAACTGATTCCACTTTGTCGTTTGAGAATCATTCGAAGTAGATCTTCGGTAGATTAACTAACCCGCCGGGAAAGAGAGACAACCTCACCTGAGGACGGTCGGGAAATGGTCGTAATTTCATAGTCTGAGAAGGAATGCACGCTCACTCAATGTATATGTCTCCCACATATCCTGCCATTAGAAAGACCCTCAAGCTCATAATCAAACTGGACACCTGCATGTGGCATAACAGTGGTAAATCATTTGGCTTAGTCCCTCTTCCAGGAACTACTGGAAATAAGAAGAATAGTAATTCTATTATTTGAAAAGGTGGGTGTCTTTGAGGTGAGAAGTATCTGTCCACTTATGGACAACTGTTGTCAGAAGTACAAAAATTCATTTCACAATTTTTTTTAAATGCAGGTAATTTTCCTTAAATGAAATGAGACTACATTTAAAAAACGTTTTCTGTTTTGAAAAATGTGTTCATATTACCACTGGTCCTCTGGACCACTGCCTACTGCCCAATAAGAAAAGGGAAATGTTTTGGGGCCCCCGTCCCTTTTGCAAATGGGTTACCACCACTTCTTGGGTGTCAGTACCTTTTTGATGATTTGCAACTGGATGGCGGTCACAAAACATTGATACATTGAAATAGTGAACAGCAATTTGGAAAGGACCCACTAAACACACCCTTTCGGACTAGAAATTATTATGTATTTCTAAAACAGTTTTCACCTTGGCAACCATTTACAGAATGGCAACTTGGGTTTTGCACATACAAAACATTTCACAGTCACAATTCCTGTGATTTTGTGACTCACAGGCTTAGCAACTACAAAATGACTTTCTACATCAGTTCCCGAGACCATTCGGGGAAGGGAATCAGTTCTACTCTCTATGGGCCCGATTCACAAAGGTAAACTTAGACTTTTGGACTAGGTTTAGACCAAAAGTCTAAGTTTACGACTTTTCGGTATTTAAAAAGGTAAGTTACGAGTAGTAACTTTACGTCTGCACTGGGGACAGAATCTCCGCACCCGGGGTAGAATCTTCCTCCACTCCGCACCCAGAGTGTAATCTCTGCATCCAGAGTGTATTCTCCCCACCCGGAGTGGAATCTCAGCACTGGGGGCAGATCTCCATCCTGAGTGCAGAGATTCAGCCCCGAGTGCGGACATGAAGATACTACTTGTAGCTTACCTTTGTGAATACTGAAAAGCCATAAACTTAGACTTTTGGTCTAAGCTTAGACCAAAAGTCTAAGTTTATCGACATGAATCAGGCCCCATATGTTTGGAAGCAATAATCCCTTGTGAATCCAGTCAGTAACTCGGGCAAAATTTAACCTTCAATGACAGCACATAATACAAGCACCTTATGAAATCTGCCTTCTTTAGATACTTAAATTGAAATGGCAGCCTGCATGTACCACAATTTCTTTTCTGATTGAAGCGTTCTCTCTTGTGCCAGTAATTCCCCAAAATATAGGCTTGTAAATATAAAAGAGATGGAGCCTACTACATAACACCTACCTCAGGAATTTCCTATTTAACTGGTGTTCTACAGACAGTTTATCGCAGAGAGATTCCCCATTTGGCCCCACATTGTGAACAGGACTTCTGAGTATCATTTGCAAATGATTAGCTTTATCTATAAGAGATGCGGCGGCTTCAGCCTCGCATGCTTTCTCCTGACTTCACCAGCAAACTTTGGCATCTTTTGAGAGCTTCATTGTAAACTGCTGCGACTTTAGCCCAAAGAACGGGTTTGAGATTTCAAGTGTGGAAATCAAGGCCTAAAAGCCACCATTACTTATTAAAACTCGGGGGGCATCTCAGATGAAGTGCTCAACTACACCTTCTGATTCCACTCTGACTACTCTCAACAGACCAGAAAAGTAGAATACATCCCACCCAGGCAGGGAACGCCCTGCGGTGCATGCAGTTTTCCTCATGCTGCTTATTAATATGTACATGCATCCTTTACATCTACCAGACACCAATCAACACCAGGATCGTCCATAACCACTATACATCAATGAGAATTAGAAGAATGCTTGTCAACAATCTGTCATCCATGATGGTGGTGCCAGGAAATTAATGGTAGTATTTAAATTCTACAGGACATATCATTTGGTCAGCATTATTGGGTCTGATCCGTCATGCAAACAAGTTGAATTTCCTTATTAGGCTCCTTTTTATAGGACCTTAGGTTGGAAACCCCGATATGATGGACCAGACCACATCAATTCCGCTATTGCTGGCTGGCACCGCCACAGACTGACACGGACTCTGAAAGAGGTGGTATTTTACAGGAAGACACACATACATGGCTAGAGGACACAGCACGGACACCGGGGCAGGAAGACACTAACACTCAGAAAGGGACACTGACACGGAAGAGGGAGAAACAATCACTGGCATTGGATACAGAGTCTCTGAGAGTGGAATGGCGGTACTGACATGGACACTGCAATAGGGAGACACAAACATTAATAATGGCACAGAGGGCCACAAACTTAGACATTGTGACTGGGAGCCACATTCACTTACTCTGCGAAATTGAGACACATATATTGACAAAGGCTAACCGTGACAGACATCAGCCTCTAAACCACATTTTAAGGAGACAAAACACTAACAATGAGACAGGGAGAAACAAACACTGAAAATCCATTAGGGAGGCACAATCAATGGCACTGAGGGGAGGCACAAGGACAGGCATTGGTTAAGTATGACAGACTTCAGTGTTAAAACTTCATACAAATGGCAGACATTGTACTATACAAAATAACATATTATAGCATACCATGCATACACGCTACATATATATCTCAGTGTACCTGACCCAAATTCTGCATTTATTCGGGTGTTAAGGTACGGTGCAAAAGTAAACCTTTTGCAGGGCTCCACTTTAGAGAAACCTATAACTGCATAAACTTCACTTAATGGTGGTACATATAATCCGGACGGGGAGGGCACAGGTTGCAACACAACCATGGGGTACATCATAGGGAAATCCAGAACTACTAAGTACATCATCCCTCATGAGCCACGCATGGACACTGACGAAAGTTGTACAAATATATTACTGACTCCTCCCCTTTGCACAGCACCCATAACTACAAAAAAAAACTCTGGTGACTGAGACAGCCACAAGAGGAAGAAGCTTCAATCACTTCAGGCACATCACCCCGAATTCTGGTTAAACCAGCGCTGTTGCCAGCCTAATCCAGTGGCTGAGTGTTGCACTAGGTGGATGCAAATAATGGTCAGATTCACCAAAATTAATAAATACATTTTCAAGTTTTCGAAAACAATCTAACAGGGCTAGTGGATGTCTAAAGAATTCACAAGAGAATCTTTATGTAAGGAAGAAGAGGGAAAATCCAATGTTAACATTAAATGATGAGTGCAATGAAAACGCTACGGTAACTCTTTAAAAAAAAAGATGTTCTGGAAAGGAAAAAAATCGCAAGTATATACTTGAGCCTACAACTCTCCAATGTGGTTTCTGGGTTGTAGAAGGAAAGCCTTTCCCACATCCGACAGAAAGGCTGTCCCAAAAAAATTACAGCTCCTGGGATTGAGTGAAGTGAGGATTTTCCAGACTGAGAAGGAATATGTGGCCAAGAAAGACTCTGCATGTCCTTTCTGCTTCTTTGGAAGTCTTGGAAAAGGAAGAGTTGGAAATCAGCGAATCATCTCAAGATGTGACTATTAGAATGTTGCAGTATACCCACTGATGGTGCTGGAATCTTTGTAAACATCTTGCAGCAGATGTCAACCCAAAAACAAAAACAAAAAACTGAAAAATACTGGTCACAGGCTCAAAAACTGATACACTTCTGAGAGCCCCTGTGAATAGGATCATACAGCTATGCATCTAGAAGATGTAGACACTCCAGAAAGCCCTCTCAGGTCAGGAACAGGCGAGTGAATTGGTAGTCACATTCTTGGAATTAATTGGTAGACACCATCTTAACATTTTGTCTTAGAAAAAAATAATTTACAGGTGAATGTTTTTTGACACTTTGTGCTTGAGAAAGATTTTGGGCTAGCTTCCTTCTTTGATTTCTGTAGGTGGTACTGGCACAATTGATGCTTGGCTTAATAAGTCTTACTTTCCTTTCACCAGAGCCTCCTGATATACAGGACACTGAAGCATTGGAAAGGCTCAAGGCAACAATGACTTCATTTAGCTGCACATCGCTACAGTTTACTTAAATCATTGATGTTGCTGACAGACTGACACATCTGTTGCCAAGGTGTGTAAACTGGAATCGGAAACCCATTAATTTCAAAACCCAAAAATATAGTGGAGCACACACAGACTCAGTTTATTAAGCATCTACTTGTCAATCTGATATTTAGTGTAACCATATAGGTAATCTGATTAAAACATTTCCCCAAAAGACAAATAACCAATATCACATATCAATACATAGACATCAGGGTGTGTATCATTTTATTCCTTTTTTTTTACTGATTTGTTTAGCAAAAAATACTCATTACAAAATTCACATTCCTAATTTCCCAAAAGAAAACTCGTCTACAGAGATTTACATTTGTGATTTATATGGCCTCATAGGTTTACATAATTTCAAACAAATGAAAACAAGCTGACGGGTTGTACAGAGCTATGTTATTCTATGACTGAAAATTTGCCCCTGTTCAGCATTCGCATGTACTCCAACAACTGATGGTAAGATTCCGTCTGCAAGTACTTCCACAAATGATGGTAAAATTCAGTCAGATTGGGAACGGACAGAAAAATAGTGCCAAAGTCTGCTAAAAGGGGACCCTGGGCCAATAATCAAATTAATGCATGCCTTACTTCTGAAAGTTCCTTTTCTGACCCACCAACCGAGTCTGAAACACTTACAGATCTTGTGCATGATCATGCCTGGGTGGTGTAGGGCCTGGCACGGACTGAGACCTTTTCAGACAAACAGAGAGATGTGGAATTATTGTTTAGGGATCGTATGCAAAGAGTGAATATTTTTTTAGTTTGATTAGGCTGGTAAATCATTCCTGTGTAAAAGAAGTAAGGACAGTGATGAGGCGGATGGGTGAGGAAGTAATGGGCTATGTCCCTCAATAACTGAAATTGTCGGTCCATTTCTTACCAACCCGCCACTAGGATTCTGCAAAATTATCTCATCTGTACACTGTTTGCATGTAAACAACTAGTGCTGAAAGGTATGTTCCACCACACCTCCCCTGTAAAAAAAAACCTCCCACTAAATTCAGGAACCAGGTAGAAACCAAATTATGTGACTAATTCGATTCCTTGAAATGGGTCTCATTTCGCACATTATCATCACATTCTTTTTCTTAAGTCTCGCATCATGCTTCAGTTCTTAAACGATATAACGTCATCAGGGTGCCCCACCGCAGTCTTTATTGGTGGCATGTCGTGCTCACTAAAATGAAATATCAACACACCTCAGGATGCTGATAAAGAAAGAGATTTGAAACAAACTAAACGACCCTCCACCTTGAGTAATTTGCCGCCTTGGGCATTTTTTAATTCTATATGTATACAGCACATTGCAGCGTTTTCTGGCTGTCTGCTATATAAATAAGATTTTCTTGTGTTTGTTGCAAGAGGCAGTTTTTATCTTTGACGAGTTTGTCTATTCAGCATGAAAGACATGGAATTTGTGCAATGCTTATATTTCTGAATGGGACTGATTTTAGCACGACATATCAACACATTTTAGTTTCTGCTCCAGGTTGGAGATATTACATCACTGAGGTGTTTTCCTTGCACTGGCAGATTGTAATTGGGCCCTGACAGACCACATTTTGTTTACCTAGAAAGAAAGCCTAGGGTCATCCTCAAATCTACCCATTGTAGGCCACACTCGCTGTCATCTTGTGCGTCCACCTCGCCCTTCCACCACCCTTCGATATCATTGGCTATAATGCGCTCCAACACATATTCGCTTCCAGAATGGATATTGACGGGCTGATATCATCCGGGTAAGGCGCCATGTTTTACCCTGGGGTCAGCGCATAGGAATGGTAGTTTATTTTTAGTGTAGTCGTCACACAGGGTGCATACATTCTTGCATCATCTTCAACCTGGCCCTGCAGCCCATCTGTGCCTTCCTGCAGATAGCATTATGCTAGACAATAAGACTTTCAGCAAAAACTCAGTGCATTTTCACAGGCATCAAAGGTGACCATTTGACCTCTGATAATTCAGACATTTAAATCTGCGAAATTAACTTCGGGGGTCTGGCATGCGAGCTACATTGCCTTTTGCACACTGAGCTACAGTTCATCTCACGCAGTGAAAACAGCAAATAATAAACTCTGCCGTCCTCCCAATATGAACCGAACACTCTGCCTCCAAACAGTACCACAATTATCCTAATCCTAGCCCTGCTAAAATGATCCCTAACCATAATCTATACACAAGAACGTTGAAACAAATATGTTACAAATTCCAGGGAATAACTGCACCCCTAACTACCTAGGGAGGCTCCTTAGAATTTATTAACTTTTCTCCTTATCTCCCAAAACGTCCTTCGCCAAACCAGTTCAAACGACCCAGGCACGAAATTGAAGAGCTACTGGGAAGTGCATAGAGTTTAAATCTACAACACCATAGCACTGCATATTTTATCCCTCATACAGACTAGAAATAAGTGACAACCATTCTCCTGTCCAAAGCACAGGAATATGAGCAACCTATCTAGAAAAAAACACCTAGAAAAATAATTGTTCATCTGTAGCACATGGTTGACACTGATTATGTATTAATTATTTGTAGCAAACAGTCCTACAACAGGAATGAATCATATTGTCCGCACAATCAAATGCTTCCAAACTATTGTCATGCAGCCAACTTCCCAGTAAAATAATTTACAAAATTCTTCTTCTGCTCAGCTGGCCAAATTCATTAAATATATGAAAGCCTTCTGCTTAACTACCAATTAAGATTAAGCATGGTTTGCAAAATCAAAACTGCTGAGATTAAGGGATTATGCATATTCTCCACATATTTAGCAAGAGGAACACCTATCTTCTCATCTTTGTTGGTCGCACAATTGCCCACATAAGAGCTGTATAGACCCTGGAATTAGGCGTGGGCATAGTCCTGAAATGATTCGATTTTTTTTCTTGACAATTGACAAAAAAATGTGTTGGTTACTAAAGCCATTAACGACATGCTAATGTAACAAATACATTCCCCCAGGGTTCCATCCTTCACTTTCATTGTTCAGTCTGTAAATGGATATGATGCTAGTGATGGAGAACTGAGTCTTCACCAGTCACTAGATTTGCAGATGACATTAAGGGCCTAATTACAAGTTTGTCAGACGGAAACACATGTCCTCCAAACTCCCAACAGGGTCCCCGCCACTGTAGTGGTGACTTTCCCAGCTGGCCCCATTATGACTTTCCTGCAGGGCTGATGGGCAGAAAACATTGTTTCCACCCATCAGCCCAGCTGTAAGGTGGAGGCAACATTGTTGTCCGCTTGTAATTGAACCGGTGGCAATGCTGCCGCCCGCAGGGGGCACCTGCACTCTCGTAGTGCGCATTATGAGGGTGCTGGGCAGGGGGACCCCTGCACTTTCCTTGTGGAGGTTAAGTAAATTGAAGATTTAGCAAAGTATTTTGCTAATGAGTTTCCCTAACTGTAGGAGGCTGCCCCTCTATGTAGTGCACAAAACTAGGTACACTGTGCAGGGGGTCCAGGCAACCACACGTTGGTTTCCAGAGTAAAAAACTAGATCACTCAATGCTCTAATTTTTGAGGTAGCTTGATCAAGCAGTTGGGCCAATCTAGGAGGAGTGCTAAGCATTTGTTGTACTCACGGCATCAATCATGTACCACACACACTCAAGGAATAACTCAAGACCAATTTCATAAAAATACTGCAGATGTTTATATAATTTATAAGACCAAGATGGTCAAGATACGTTAAGTACTTTTGAGTTATGATTTTTCAAAGTTTTAATAAAGTTAGTCTTTCTGTGCATAATTACGGACCATAACAATCAATAGGCAGTCACTTTTAAAAATGCATAAAAAATTGTGCAATTGGGTTACCACTTTCTTCTTCTGTATGGTGGTTGAAGAAGTTGATGGGCACCTTTTGCCAGCTGGAGAGCCTCAGGCAGCTCCCGGTTCCGGCCACAGGACAGTGGAAAAGTCTCTTGGCACAGACACAGTGCCACTTGGAGGAACCACCTGGAAAAGGAGTTGGTTTGTAGATTTAAAGGTGGTACCTTCGGGTCCCCTTGGGCTGTCAAGGTCAAAAGAGGTAGGGACCCACGGGGCACAGCTGGTTCCTTGTTGCAAGGTGCAGGGAGGCCGGATGCAGGGCGAGTTGGTGATCCAGGAGCTGTGCACAACGGAGCCCTTTGGAGCTGGAGGTAAGGTTCTTTGAGGGTGGCTCACAAGACAACGGTGGCACTCTGGTGGGAGGTCCAGGGTGTTCCTGAAGTCCCTTGACTGGGTCTTTCTCCTGGCCCAGTTGCAGCTCTGGGGGAGGTGGTTTTCTTGGAGTCCGGTGTGCACTGGCCAGTACCTGGGGTATTGGCACGACTCAGCCACTGGAGGGCACAGTGCCACCAAAGTTGGCACACTTGTAGGTCTCATCTGGGCTGTTGTCAGTGTGTTGTTGGGTCTGGCTGCAACTTCCGGTTGTGGAGATATCAGCTGCTGAGTGAAAGGACCCTCACTGACTTGTTGGTTCTTGTTGCATTCTTGAGTGGTGCCTCCACTCAGGAGGGAGATCTTGAGCTATTTGCAAAGCCTGGAGGTCCTTGGGGTCTTCTGAGTTCAGTCTAGTGGTCAGCTCCTCTTCAGCTGTGATTGTCACGACACAGATGCAGCAGGCAGGGTCTTGGCTCCTCTTCTGATGCAGCAGGTCCTTGGTTATCTTGCTGTGGTCTTCTTTGGGGTTGTCTTCTTCTTTGTCCTTTTGAATCTGATTTCTTGGTCTAGGGGTGCCCACTAAATACTGAATTTAGTGGATGTTTTAGCGGGAACCTGGTAGTGTCCAATGGGACACTAACCTTTGGGTGGCTACATCCATTATAGTGACCACTTCCTGGGGGAAGGGTCACTTCCCTAAACCGCATTGGCTATTTTCCTCCATTTCAAGATGGAGGAAACTAAATTTGAGGGTCCACCTCTCAGGCAACACCTTAGGCTGGTGCATGCCAGGAGAGGCCACTCCTCCTACCCTTTGTTAGGTTTCCCACCTGTGCTCTCAACAAAAGTGGGGGTTTACAAAAGGGGATGCCAGCTGCTGCTAGCAGCAGGCTTGGGGGTTGAGTTTCAAGGGCGGTAAGCCCTTTGAAGTTCACCGCCAGGGCACTGCACATTCCTGAGAGAGGGGGTGTTAGCTCCTCCACCCAGGAAGGGCATTGTCTTACAAACCGGAGAGGCAAACCTCTCCCCCAAGGTTTGTATATTGGCTTTCTGAAGGTGGCAGCTGGATAAGACCAGTCAGCAACCATGCCAGGATAGTTAGCTTTTGCAGGGGGCACCACTAAGGTGGCCCTGGGTAGATTTAGAGATAAATCCAATATGGGCACCAGTTTGGATTTATCATTCTGAGTTGTATGATACCAAGCAACCCAGGGTTTAGATTGGTCATCATGTAGCTGGGAAACTCGTGTTGACCAGTGTCCAGCACATGCATTACAATAGCTTCACTGTTCATTCACTATGTCATAGGTTTGGCAAGGACACAGTGGGGGCATATTGCTCATGCAGCTATGCCCTCACATATACTATGGAGAACCCTGCCTTAGGGCTGTACGGCATGCCCGAGGGGTGACTTACCCATAGTAGATGCAGTGTCTGGTGGACAAGACACACAGGCAGTGTGCCATGTCAAGTTTGTGTTTTAGGTTTGCACTAGGACACACAGCCTGCATCGGCAGTGCTGGGTGCATCTAGATGCATGACCCTAGAGGGTGGCAAAATTAGTGCTTCTACCCTCAGGAGCATACCCATAGTACTTCATGCCCCTGGACACCTAGGTGCCACTTTACTAGGGGCTTATAGTGGTAGCTAAGGGTATATCCAATTGAGCCACTGCGTCACAACTGATTTAGGGAAAGAGCTCTGGACCAGGGAATCTGGCTAGCAGGAGCCCTGGGCTCTACAATTTCTAGAACACATCAACATCAGGCAAAAGATGGGGGGATAAACATGTTAAATAGTGGCCCTCTCTCACAAAAACTACTCCTATTTAAATGTGGTGTAGCACATTTATGTATGCTATTCTTCGCAGCTTCTGACAATTTGCACTTTATCATTCACTCTTTGTTATCCTATTTGAGATTCTGCATGTTCTTGGTAGTCTCGCTATCTCTCCTGCTGTTTCATAGTAGTGGGAAGTGGTGTAGAGTGGAATGGTGCAAAGGTAGAGTGGAGCAGGGTAGAGAGCAATGGCGTAGAGTGCAGTGGCATGGAGTGCAGTGGCATGGAGTGCAGAGATAGATGCAGAGTAGGGTGGCTTGCCATAGAGTGCTGTAGAGTGGTACAGAGTAGAGTGCATTAGTGTAGAGTACAGTGAAGCAGAATAGAGTGGCATAGAGTTCAGTGGTGGAGAGAGCAGTGTTGCAGAGTAGAGTGGCATAGAGTGGAGTGAAGAAGAGTGGTGTGGTGCAGAGTAGAGTGGAGTTGTGTGCACCAGAGTGGTGTAGATTACACTGGCATAGAGTAGAGAGAGACACAGTAGAGCAGAGAGGTGTAGAGGGATGTGGCATGAAGTGGAATATTGCAGAGTAGAGTGCATGCCACAGTGTGTAGTGGTGTAGAGTGGAGTTGTGGAGTTTGAAGTGGTGCAGAGTAGAGTGCAGTGGCGTGGAGTGGTGCAGAGTAGGAGAAATTTTGTTCGTGAGTTTGAACGAGTGTTTGATCGAAGAACAGTGACATTGTCGGCAGATCGTGAACCATTAGACTTGCAACAAGGTAACCAAGATCTAGTTTCTTACTTAGCTCATTTTAATCGGCTGGTAGCTGAGACATCCTGGCCTGAAGAAAAGCAAGCGGCCCTGAGGATCTGGTCTCCCTGACAGCTTCCGAAATTGGGTGTATTCAGCACCAAGGTGGTAGGTCATATGACACTCCGCAGTATGTGGAACTCCACGGAATACCAAATCAACTCCAGAGAATTCGGCGGAGTAGAACTCCATGAGCTCCACCCACAACTAGCTACTGGTAGGCCTGCTGTGCTGCTTGTGCCACCCACTTACATAGCACTTTAAAACCTCTCCCAGGCCTGCCATTGCTGCCTGAATGCAGTGTTACACTGCCATGTCCACTTGGCATTTAACACCTCTTGCCAAGCCTTAAACTCCCCTTTTATTCCAATATGTCACCCCTAAGGTAGGCCCTAGGTAGCCCATAGCGCAGGGTGCTGTGTAGTTAAAAGGAAGGGCATGTACTTTTGGTAGTGTAAAACTCTCAAATTCATTTTTCACTACTGTGAGGCCTATCCTTCTCATAGGATAACATAGCGTATTCCTTATCACATTAAATAAGCTGTAATTCCTGACCGAGAGGAGGTGGATCTGCACGTTTAATATCTATTGAATTCTAATGATAAATCCTCAATAATGACAAAGTAGAAGTTATTACTACAGTTTTGAAAATGCCACTTTTAGAAATTGACATTTTCCCACTCTTAGCCCTGTGTGCCTGCAGCCTCTCTCGAATACATGTCTGTGGTGGGTGACAGCTAGACTTTGTGCATTCCCTCTAGACAGTCACACACAAAGGGAGCTTAGGCAAGACTAAAAGGCCATCCTGAGGTGGATGGGAGGGAGAAGCTGGCCACAGCCTCACACTTTCACCTGAATAGGCTGTGTCCTGTCTCCACTCACAAAGGACTACTTGTAGGAGGCTGGACTGGCTTGTAGTGAGTACCAAGGGGTACTTGCACCTTGCACCAGGCCCAGTTATCCCTTATTAGTGTATAGGGTGTCTAGCAGCTTAGGCTGATAGATAATGGTAGCTTAGCAGAGCAGCTTAGGCTGAACTAGGAGACGTGTGAAGCTACTATAGTACCACCTAGTGTCATATGCACAATATCATAAGAAAACACAATACACAGTTATACTAAAAATAAAGGTACTTTATTTTTATGACAATATGCCAAAGTATCTTAGAGTGTACCCTCAGTGAGAGGATAGGAAATATACACAAGATATATATACACAATAGCAAAAATATGCAGTATAGTCTTAGAAAACAGTGCAAACAATGTATAGTTACAATAGGATGCAATGGGGAAACATAGGGATAGGGGCAACACAAACCATATACTCCAAAAGTGGAATGCGAACCACGAATGGACCCCAAACCTATGTGACCTTGTAGAGGGTCGCTGGGACTATTAGAAAATAGTGAGAGTTAGAAAAATAACCCTCCCCAAGACCCTGAAAAGTGAGTGCAAAGTGCACTAAAGTTCCCCTAAGGACAAAATAGTCGTGTTAGAGGAATAATGCAGGAAAGACACAAACCAGCAATGCAACAACTGTGGATTTCCAATCTAGGGTACCTGTGGAACAAGGGGACCAAGTCCAAAAGTCACAAGCAAGTCGGAGATGGGCAGATGCCCAGGAAATGCCAGCTGCGGGTGCAAAGAAGCTTCGACTGGACAGAAGAAGCTGAGGTTTCTGCAGGAACGAAAAGGGCTAGAGACTTCCCCTTTGGTGTTCGGATCCCGCTCGCCGTGGAGAGTTGTGCAGAAGTGTTTTCCCGCTGAAAGAACGCCAACAAGCCTTGCTAGCTGCAAATCGTGCGTTTGGCGTTTTTGGACGCTGCTGGGGCCCAGGAGGGACCAGGAGGTCGCAAATTGGAACTGAAGAGAGAGGGAAAGTCGAGCAAGATAAAGAGCCCTCACTGAAGCAGGTAGAACCCGGAGAAGTGCCAGAAACAGGCACTACAAGGATGTGTGAAACGGTGCTCACCGAAGTTGCACAAAGGAGTCCCACGTCGCCGGAGACCCACTTAGAAAGTCGTGCAATGCAGGTTAGAGTGCCGTGGACCCAGGCTTGGCTGTGCACAAAGGATTTCCACCGGAAGAGCACAGGGGCCGGAGTAGCTGCAAAGTCGCGGTTCCCAGCAATGCAGCCCAACGAGGTGAGGCAAGGACTTACCTCCACCAAACTTGGACTGAAGAGTCACTGGACTGTGGGGGTCACTGGGACAGAGTCGCTGGATTCGAGGGACCTCGCTCGTCGTGCTGAGAGGAGACCCAAGGGACCGGTAATACAGCTTTTTGGTGCCTGCGGTTGCAGGGGGAAGATTCCATCGACCCACGGGAGATTTCTTCGGAGCTTCTGGTGCAGAGAGGGGGCAGACTACCCCCACAGCATGCACAAGCAGGAAAACAGTCGAGAAGGCGGCAGGATCAGCGTTACAGAGTTGCAGTAGTCGTCTTTGCTACTATGTTGCAGGTTTGCAGGCTTCCAGCGCGGTCAGCAGTCGATTCCTTATCAGAAGGTGAAGAGAGAGATGCAGAGGAACTCGGATGAGCTCTTGCATTCGTTATCTGAAGTTTCCCCAGAGACAGAGACCCTAAATAGCCAGAAAAGAGGGTTTGGCTACCTAGGAGAGAGGATAGGCTACTAACACCTGAAGGAGCCTATCACAAGGAGTCTCTGACGTCACCTGGTGGCACTGGCCACTCAGAGCAGTCCAGTGTGCCAGCAGCACCTCTGTTTCCAAGATGGCAGAGGTCTGGAGCACACTGGAGGAGCTCTGGACACCTCCCAGGGGAGGTGCAGGTCAGGGGAGTGGTCACTCCCCTTTCCTTTGTCCAGTTTCGCGCCAGAGCAGGGGCTAAGGGGTCCCTGAACCGGTGTAGACTGGCTTATGCAGAATTGGGCACCTCTGTGCCCAACAAAGCATTTCCAGAGGCTGGGGGAGGCTACTCCTCCCCTGCCTTCACACCATTTTCCAAAGGGAGAGGGTGTCACACCCTCTCTCAGAGGAAGTTCTTTGTTCTGCCATCCTGGGCCAGGCCTGGCTGGACCCCAGGAGGGCAGATGCCTGTCTGAGGGGTTGGCAGCAGCAGCAGCTGCAGTGAAACCCCAGGAAAGGCAGTTTGGCAGTACCAGGGTCTGTGCTACAGACCACTGGGATCATGGGATTGTGCCAACTATGCCAGGATGGCATAGAGGGGGCAATTCCATGATCATAGACATGTTACATGGCCATTTTCGGAGTTACCATTGTGAAGCTACATATAGGTAGTGACCTATATGTAGTGCACGCGTGTAATGGTGTCCCCGCACTCACAAAGTTCAGTGAATTGGCTCTGAATAATGTGGGGGCACCTTGGCTAGTGCCAGGGTGCCCACACACTAAGTAACTTTGCACCTAACCTTTACCAGGTAAAGGTTAGACATATAGGTGACTTATAAGTTACTTAAGTGCAGTGTAAAATGGCTGTGAAATAACGTGGACGTTATTTCACTCAGGCTGCAGTGGCAGGCCTGTGTAAGAATTGTCAGAGCTCCCTATGGGTGGCAAAAGAAATGCTGCAGCCCATAGGGATCTCCTGGAACCCCAATACCCTGGGTACCTCAGTACCATATACTAGGGAATTATAAGGGTGTTCCAGTAAGCCAATGTAAATTGGTAAAAATGGTCACTAGCCTGTTAGTGACAATTTTAAATAAATGAGAGAGCATAACCACTGAGGTTCTGGTTAGCAGAGCCTCAGTGAGACAGTTAGGCACCACACAGGGAACACATACATGCACACCTATGAGCACTGGGGCCCTGTGTGACAGGGTCCCAGTGACACATACATATAGGCCACAACCTTATGAGCACTGGGGTCCTGACTAGCAGGGTCCCAGTGACACATAACAAACATACTGAAAACATAGTGTTTTCACTATGAGCACTGGGGCCTAGCCATCAGGATCCCAGTGAGACAGTGAAAACAGTGACAAACATCCTGACATACACTCACAAACAGGCCAAAAGTGGGGGTAACAAGGCTAGAAAGAGGCTACCTTCTCACACAACCCCCCCCAAACGAAGGACAATAAGGCTAACCTTGGCCAGTTGAGACTTTATTGTCTAAGTGGTGATAAGTAGAGAGTAGCTCTGCCATAGACTGGTTACTCCCTTTATCATCCACTATATGGTTACTTCCCTGTGGGGATGTAAACCACCCTGTTTGAAGTTTTTTAGCTAAGCAACAATGTGAAGATGTATTTTCAGAGTTTCTATCAGTAAGTTTTAGTTTAGAACAGTGGGAATTGTCCACTGAACCTATTTGTAGTGATGGAAATGCCAGACAGGGATGCTGTCTCAGAAAAGCCATAGCTGGGCAAAAACTTTGTCCATATGGCTGGAAGAGAGAACAGGGATGCTGTTTCTCTTGGGTTGGAGCAGGGCAGGGATGCTGTCCTATCAGCTCCACACTAGGGCAGGGATGCTGTCCTAAGTGTTGTGAGGCAGTGCAGAGTTTCTGCACTAAAGTTTCTCTGGGAGGGTTGGAGGGATGCTCCATGTTAACTAAATGGTGCTCTTTTTCTCACCAATGTTAGTTATCCCACAGAGAGGTACTTCCACCTCAGGGAGTACAGTTTTGCCAACTGATGATTCCCTTGGAACAGGTGCCACCCCAGGAGAGGTTTCTCCCACCACAGGAATGGTATCCTGAATGGTAGGGTGGTTAGGGGATACTGTGATACCCTTTTTACCTGTTGATGGAGAGGGTTCCTGAGTTTTCAGGCCTTCTCTCCTTTGCTTTTTCATTTCAGAAGAAATGAGAGGGAACAATTCCTCAGGGATGCCCAGCATGGCTGCATGGGCATAAAACTCTACATCAGCCCAACCTGAGGCCTCTAGGTCATTACCTAAGAGACAGTCTACAGGTAAGCTAGGTGATACCACCACCTGCTTAGGGCCAGTAACCCCACCCCAACTAAACTGAATTATAGCTAAGGGAAGAAACTTAGTGGAGTTATGGACATCAATAATCTTATACTGTTGTCCAATGATGTGTTGATCAGGGTGCACTAGGTTTTCAGTCACCAAAGTGAAACTGGCACCTGTGTCCCTGTAGGCCAAGGCCTCAACACCATTTATTGAAGCTGTCTGCCTGTACTTATCCATTGTAAGGGGACAAGCAGCCAGTGTGGCAAGGCCAATGCCACTAGGTGTGACAGAAACTGTCTTGGGAGTGACTACCCCAGTTTCTACTATGGACCCAAAAGTGAACCCAACTACACCCTTAACTTGACTGTTGCCAGCAGTCCCACCACTAGTACCACTACTGCTAGGGGCACTAGAGCTTGATGTATTAGTGGTGGTAGGCTCAGGGGGTTTACCTGGACAGGACTTATCCCCTGGCCTATGGCCTCTGTTTTTACACACAAAGCACCAAGGCTTTTTAATGTGTGCAGGTTGGGAAGAAGAGGAAGAATTTGTTTTATCCCCACCCTCTGAAGAGTGTTTAAGATTTGAAGTGGGATCTTTGGTTTTACCCTTGTCCCCATGCTTATCTTGAGATTTTTCACCATCTTTCTTCTTAGTGTTCTCTTTGTCACCCCCTGTATGAACTTTTCTGTTCACCCTTGTTCTGACCCATTTGTCTGCCTTCTTTCCCAATTCTTGGGGAGAGGTCAGATCAGAGTCTACCAGGTACTGGTGCAACAAATCAGACACACAATTATTAAGTATATGCTCTCTCAGGATTGTGTTATACAGGCTTTCATAATCAGTAACTTTACTGCCATGTAACCACCCCTCCAAGGCCTTCACTGAATGGTCAATGAAATCAACCCAGTCTTGTGAAGACTCCTTTTTGGTCTCTCTGAACTTTATCCTGTACTGTTCAGTGGTTAAGCCATAACCATCCAGGAGTGCATTCTTAAGAACTTGGAAATTATTAGCATCATTTTCTTTCACAGTAAGGAGCCTATCCCTACCTTTTCCACTAAATGATAGCCATAGGATAGCAGCCCACTGCCTTTGAGGGACATCCTGTACAACACAGGCCCTCTCAAGTGCAGCAAACCACTTGTTAATGTCATCCCCCTCCTTATAAGGGGGAACTATCTTGTGCAGATTCCTGGAATCATGCTCTTTTGCAGGATGACTATGGAGAATACTGCTGCTGCCACCATGGGTATCTAAACCCAACTTCTGTCTTTCCTTCTCTAATTCAAAAGACTGTCTATCCAAATCCAGCTGTTGCTTTTTAAGCTTCAGTCTGGTTTGTTCCACCCTCAACTTATTGAGTTCCCTCTCTAACATTCTGTCATCAGGGTTGGTGGGAGGGACATTTCTAGAAACAGAGCTATGATGGGAATGAACAGAAGGAGACCTGTCCCTTACAGAAGCCACCCTAACAGCTTGGTTTACAGAAACATTACTACCAGTATGGTGAGAATAAATGCTTTTGCTATGATGTGAGACAACACTATTTATTTGGTGTGGCTCATCATCATTACCATCTATGCTAGATTGTCTAGTAATGGGCAGGCTAGGAAGTTTCTTTCCTGAATCTTTTCCTGGGGGAGTCCCTGAATCAGATTGGGAACTATTAGGTACTTTTTCAACAGATGGGGCACCTATGGCCTTATCCTGTTCTCTAAGCATGTTAAGTAACAGTTCCAAGGAAGGATTTTTCCCTACACTCAAACCTCTCTCTATACAGAGACTCCTTGCTCTTTTCCAGCTAAGGTTGTCATATGCAAGTTTGGACAGATCAACAGTTTGGCCTGTGCCAGACATTTTTAGAGAGAGTTAAAGTGATAGAAAAAGAGAAAAAAGTTTTCAGAACTTTTTGGAAAGACAGAAAAAAACTTTTTAAACTTTTAAGAACTTTTTGAAAGTTTAGAAGTACTTTTCAGCACTTAGAAAAGAGTGAAAAGAGGAAATGCAAAACTTTTTGGCTATGTGTATATACACTGACCCTGTTTTGTATATTTTTCTCTTATGAAAAGTACAATGACAAGAGTGGTAAGTAGTCTCAAGCACTTATCCCACCACTGCACAACCAATGTAGGAGGCTGGACTGGCTTGTAGTGAGTACCAAGGGGTACTTGCACCTTGCACCAGGCCCAGTTATCCCTTATTAGTGTATAGGGTGTCTAGAAGCTTAGGCTGATAGATAATGGTAGCTTAGCAGAGCAGCTTAGGCTGAACTAGGAGACGTGTGAAGCTACTACAGTACCACTTAGTGTCATATGCACAATATCATAAGACAACACAATACAGTTATACTAAAAATAAAGGTACTTTATTTTTATGACAATATGCCAAAGTATCTTAGAGTGTACCCTCAGTGAGAGGATAGGAAATATACACAAGATATATATACACAATAGCAAAAATATGCAGTATAGTCTTAGAAAACAGTGCAAACAATGTATAGTTACAATAGGATGCAATGGGGAAACATAGGGATAGGGGCAACACAAACCATATACTCCAAAAGTGGAATGCGAACCACGAATGGACCCCAAACCTATGTGACCTTGTAGAGGGTCGCTGGGACTATTAGAAAATAGTGAGAGTTAGAAAAATAACCCTCCCCAAGACCCTGAAAACTGAGTGCAAAGTGCACTAAAGTTCCCCTAAGGACAAAATAGTCGTGTTAGAGGAATAATGCAGGAAAGACACAAACCAGCAATGCAACAACTGTGGATTTCCAATCTAGGGTACCTGTGGAACAAGGGGACCAAGTCCAAAAGTCACAAGCAAGTCGGAGATGGGCAGATGCCCAGGAAATGCCAGCTGCGGGTGCAAAGAAGCTTCAACTGGACAGAAGAAGCTGAGGTTTCTGCAGGAACGAAAAGGGCTAGAGACTTCCCCTTTGGTGGACGGATTTCGCTCGCCGTGGAGAGTTGTGCAGAAGTGTTTTCCTGCTGAAAGAACACCAACAAGCCTTGCTAGCTTCAAATCGTGCATTTGGCGTTTTTGGACGCTGCTGGGGCCCAGGAGGGACCAGGAGGTCGCAAATTGGACCTGAAGAGAGAGGGGACGTCGAGCAAGACAAAGAGCCCTCATTGAAGCAGGTAGCCCCCGGAGAAGTGCCAGAAACAGGCACTACAAGGATGCGTGAAACGGTGCTCGCCGAAGTTGCACAAAGGAGTCCCACGTCGCCGGAGACCCACTAAGAAAGTCGTGCAATGCAGGTTAGAGTGCCGTGGACCCAGGCTTGGCTGTGCACAAAGGATTTCCACCGGAAGTGCACAGGGGCCGGAGTAGCTGCAAAGTCGCGGTTCCCAGCAATGCAGCCCAGCGAGGTGAGGCAAGGACTTACCTCCACCAAACTTGGACTGAAGAGTCACTGGACTGTGGGGGTCACTTGGACAGAGTCGCTGGATTCGAGGGACCTCGCTCGTCGTGCTGAGAGGAGACCCAAGGGACCAGTAATGCAGCTTTTTGGTGCCTGCGGTTGCAGGGGGAAGATTCCGTCGACCCACGGGAGATTTCTTCGGAGCTTCTGGTGCAGAGAGGGGGCAGACTACCCCCACAGCATGCACAAGCAGGAAAACAGTCGAGAAGGCGGCAGGATCAGCGTTACAGAGTTGCAGTAGTCGTCTTTGCTACTATGTTGCAGGTTTGCAGGCTTCCAGCACGGTCAGCAGTCGATTCCTTATCAGAAGGTGAAGAGAGAGATGCAGAGGAACTCGGATGAGCTCTTGCATTCGTTATCTGAAGTTTCCCCAGAGACAGAGACCCTAAATAGCCAGAAAAGAGGGTTTGGCTACCTAGGAGAGAGGATAGGCTACTAACACCTGAAGGAGCCTATCACAAGGAGTCTCTGACGTCACCTGGTGGCACTGGCCACTCAGAGCAGTCCAGTGTGCCAGCAGCACCTCTGTTTCCAAGATGGCAGAGGTCTGGAGCACACTGGAGGAGCTCTGGACACCTCCCAGGGGAGGTGCAGGTCAGGGGAGTGGTCACTCCCCTTTCCTTTGTCCAGTTTCGCGCCAGAGCAGGGGCTAAGGGGTCCCTGAACCGGTGTAGACTGGCTTATGCAGAATTGGGCACCTCTGTGCCCAACAAAGCATTTCCAGAGGCTGGGGGAGGCTACTCCTCCCCTGCCTTCACACCATTTTCCAAAGGGAGAGGGTGTCACATCCTCTCTCAGAGGAAGTTCTTTGTTCTGCCATCCTGGGCCAGGCCTGGCTGGACCCCAGGAGGGCAGATGCCTGTCTGAGGGGTTGGCAGCAGCAGCAGCTGCAGTGAAACCCCAGGAAGGGCAGTTTGGCAGTACCAGGGTCTGTGCTACAGACCACTGGGATCATGGGATTGTGCCAACTATGCCAGGATGGCATAGAGGGGTCAATTCCATGATCATAGACATGTTACATGGCCATTTTCGGAGTTACCATTGTGAAGCTACATATAGGTAGTGACCTATATGTAGTGCACGCGTGTAATGGTGTCCCCGCACTCACAAAGTTCAGTGAATTGGCTCTGAATAATGTGGGGGCACCTTGGCTAGTGCCAGGGTGCCCACACACTAAGTAACTTTGCACCTAACCTTTACCAGGTAAAGGTTAGACATATAGGTGACTTATAAGTTACTTAAGTGCAGTGTAAAATGGCTGTGAAATAACGTGGACGTTATTTCACTCAGGCTGCAGTGGCAGGCCTGTGTAAGAATTGTCAGAGCTCCCTATGGGTGGCAAAAGAAATGCTGCAGCCCATAGGGATCTCCTGGAACCCCAATACCCTGGGTACCTCAGTACCATATACTAGGGAATTATAAGGGTGTTCCAGTAAGCCAATGTAAATTGGTAAAAATGGTCACTAGCCTGTTAGTGACAATTTTAAATAAATGAGAGAGCATAACCACTGAGGTTCTGGTTAGCAGAGCCTCAGTGAGACAGTTAGGCACCACACAGGGAACACATACATGCACACCTATGAGCACTGGGGCCCTGTGTGACAGGGTCCCAGTGACACATACATATAGGCCACAACCTTATGAGCACTGGGGTCCTGACTAGCAGGGTCCCAGTGACACATAACAAACATACTGAAAACATAGTGTTTTCACTATGAGCACTGGGGCCTAGCCATCAGGATCCCAGTGAGACAGTGAAAACAGTGACAAACATCCTGACATACACTCACAAACAGGCCAAAAGTGGGGGTAACAAGGCTAGAAAGAGGCTACCTTCTCACACTACTTAACCCCCTTTAGTAAGCCTGGAGCCAGGATGGGAAGGGAGGACATGCACTTGCAATTCCTTCTTTGAAGTCTCCCCCACTTCAAAGGCACCACTGGGTATAAGTACTGGACTTCTGACATTTCTGGACCTGTGGATACTCTGCCAGGAAGAATGAATCTGTGCTGCTGAAAGGACTGCCACTCTGTTGGACTGCTGCTCCGGAAAAACAGTTTTCTGGCTGACCTGATGAGCCTGCTTCCTTTCCTGGGTGAGAAAGAATGGACCGACATCACTTGAACCCATTACCCAGAGTGCCTCCAAGAGCCAACTGACTGGTCTCCTGTTTTTTGAAGTCTCAGGGACTTCCAACTCACCTGCTGCAGTACCTGGACTCTGCCAACTGTGAGTTTTGCCCTGCTGAGTGGTACCAATCCAGTCCTGGGCCTTTGGAATGTGGTGAGGTTATTTTAGCATTTACCTGGGCACATTATTTTAGCTCTGAGACCTATGGAGATGTTTTATTATTTTTATCAGTGCACTTCCAGGCACAATTTGTTACTCATTACTTTGCACAACATTTATATCCTATGCTCAAACCAAGGCTGTACACAATGGTGTACCGGGTACTGCTGGTCCAAAGAGTACAGTGTCTACCATACACAGAATGATACATGTTTACACACCAGGGCAGTTCTTAGAACAACAGATGTTTGATTGTAAAACACCCCACTGCATCAGAGGGGATATTCCAGCCAGCCAGTCATCTTATGCTGCACATTATCATCACAGTTTCTGCTGAAACTTTGAGTCTTCTCTTCATCCATGTGGGAGGACTCCCAGCAGACCAACAGGCCTCTTCTCTACCTATAGCACAGGTTTGGGGTTTGGGTTTCCTTCCAGGACTACACGGGCAGATTAGGGCTAACACTGCTATTGCTCTTACGTAGAATCTTAGTAGTGCAGGCAGGGATTTTATATGCACTATTGTGATAGTATGGTAGGACTTTTTTCATCTGTTTCACTTTTCTAGTCTCCACAATAATAGTGTTGCATTTCATTATCCTGATAATCACAATTCATGCTTTTTTACATAGAATGCAGTTGCTTCAATTAAACCCATTGAACCAAATCCTGCTTCTGTTTGTCTTTGCGCATGAGACGTGTCTAAGTGAGAAAAAGGGGTATGATCTGTTCCACCATGACTTCCCTGAGAAGTCTTAGAATGTCATGTGATAGGCTGCCACAAATCGCCCTTACTCTTGGGTACTGGTAAGGTGCTGCTAGCTAGTCAAAAGGGTGAGGCTGACAGCTGTCATACGGTGTGGGATCAGACTCAGTCCCCCACGCCCTGTCGTGCCTCTGCCCAAAGTCCAGCAGTCCCATTTCTACAATGAGAGTCCTACGGCAGGAAGTGGGCATAAAGTGCTGCTCTGGTCAAAACCAATGCATCATTGCCGCTACACAGATCAGAACCGGTGCATCGCTCTTGTTGTGTGCATCGGAACAGACGCATCAGCCCCATTGCGAGGATTGGAGCTGGCGCATCATCTCTCCAGTGCAGACTGACCTGAATGCATCGCCTTCTGAACCACCACATCTCAGACCCAACGCATCACAGCTGTTGTATGGAGAATATTAATGCATCTTTGACACTGAGTAGGAAATGCATCGCCTGCACTGCTGGGATCAGCACCGATGATCCACGCTGTCATTCAGACCTGACCCGGTCTAGCACGAGCAGAAAGCCCCAGTTGACGCATTATGCTTTTAAGCACTACATTTTAGTTTATTCTTTAAAAATTCATATCTCAAGTTCTACTTATTGGCTTTTATTGTTTGGTCTTGTTTTGTTCATTAAATTAAGTTCTATTTTTCTAACCAGGTGTGGTATCTTTTTGTGGGATGTTTTCACTTTTTTACTGTTTGAAGTGTTGCACAAATGCTTAACACATTGCCTCTTAAGCTAAGTCTGACTGCTCTGTGCCAAGCTACCAGGGAGTGAGCACAGGTTTATTTAGGGTGTGTTTGTGACTTAAATGTTAATTTAGGGTGTGTTTTTGTTTGGACACGGTGTATACATCTGCCACCAGACACCTTATTTCTAACAGTATTTATTTGTCCTCTTTGTCCTCTAACATTTCCCTCCATGGGAATGTTCAAAGATTTACTTTTGTGAAGAGTAAGATTTAGGGGGTTATTCCAACTTTTGAGGAGGTGTTAATCCGTCCCAAAAGTGACGGAAAAGTGACGGATTTACCACCAGCCGTATTACGAGTCCATTATATCCTATGGAACTCGTAATACGGCTGGTGGTATTTCTGCCACTTTACCGTCACTTTTGGGACGGATTAACACCTCCTCCAAAGTTGGAATAACCCCCTTAGTCTCATTTCAGGGTGAGAAGGACAAGGGAGCATCCCCAAAGTAGGTGTTGATATGCGCAGTGTTGGACTGGCCTGCTGGGCACTCTATTTCTGCCAGATGAGCTGGCTCAAAATGGCCAGTGTGTTTGCTGTGTTTTTTTTCAATCCTACCACGGCCCACTGGAATAAAGAAAAGAAATGGCACATTCCTTCCCTTTTAAGCCAGTTCATCTGGCAGTGACAGAGTAGCTGACATGCCCATTCACCAATGGATACATGGTTTCTCTACCACTGAAGGTATGGTTTCTCTATCAGATCCCTCCTAGACTGAGGACAGAAGGCGGCACTGATACTACTTGCCCTCTTCACGACCTTCAACACCAACTCTCACTACACACTCACCTCCAGACTACACCACGTCAGGATCAGAAGCAACGCCCTCAAATGGATTCACACCTTCATCACAGGACGCACCCCGAGAGTCAGCTTTCCTTCTTTTACTTTGGAACCCAAGGACATCTTATTGGGTTCCGAATACGGAGTCCCCAGGGCTCCTCCCTTAGCCCCACCTTGTTCTACACCTACATAACTCCACTGGCAGAGATCATGCGCTCCTAGAAACTGAACATTATCAGATACACCGATGAGACACAGCTCATCCTCTCCCTCAGTGAAGGGCACACCTCTCCCAAATAAAATTTCAGGAAAGTCGTAAGCCACGCAGCTGACTGAATGAGAGACAACTGCCTCAAACTGAACACAAAAAACCCAGAAATGATCATCTTTGGGAACAACTCTTCCCCCCGGGATTACTCATGATGGCCTTCCGCTCTTGAACAACCTCCACCACCGACAGAACACACTCAAAATCTTGGCTTCATCATAGATAACAAGCTTGCCTTCAGAAAACAAGTAAACAGTGTTGAATCACCCTACTTACACCAACTCTGCATTCTCCACTACATCTTCAAGTGGATCCCCACCAAGATGAGAATGGCAGTATCCAAGGCCACCTTCACCAGCAGACTGGACTACAGAAACGCCCTATACCTTGTATCCCCCACACAACTGCACAGCAGACTTCAGACAACCCATAACGCAGTGTCAAGATTCATCCTGGATCTACCCAGAAGAACCCACATCACCCCCACCTCAAAGACCCGCACTGGCTGCCCGTACACAAGAGATGCAAGTTCAAGGCCCTCACTATTGCCTTCAAAGCCCTCCACAACATTGGACCCAACATTATCAACCACAAACTCTCCTTCCACAAACCTGCCATAGAGCTCTGATCAACTAACCTTGCAATTGCCCAAATTCCGAGATTCAGTCACACCCAAAGCGGAGGCCACGCCTTCTTCTACATCGCCGCTGTTAGACCTGGCATCCTTGGCATGGTCTCCCCTAACTTTTTGCCTTTACTTCCTAGGTTGTTTTCTGTGTGCTGGACTCTATTTTTGCTGTTTTTGTTACTCTGGGCACTTTACGACTGCTGACCATTGCTAAAGTGCAAGTGCTCCCTATGCAAAATGTATGTGTAATTGACTTTTCCATGATTGGCATATTTGATTTACTAGTAAGTCCCTATTAAAGTTACATGTCCTAACAGTGAAATACTGCCAAATTTGGTTTTTACTGTTGCAAGGCCTATCTCTCTCATAAGTTAAAAGGGGGGCCGCTTTAAATATTCTTAAAGTGCAGATTCCCTTTGAGAGCAGATAGAAATATGGAGTTTGATGTCGCTGAACTCACAATTTAAAAATACATCTTTTAGTGAAGTAGTTTTCTAGATTGTTAGTTTAAAAATGCCACTTTTAGAAAGTAGACATTTTCTTGCTTAAACCATACTGTGACTGTGCCTGTTTGTGGATTCCCAGTCTGGGTCAGTTTGGCAGTTGGGCTGTTTGTGCATCTCCTCTAGACAGTGACACAAAGGGTGCTGGGGTATAGCCAGCATATCCTAATGAGCCATCTGCTAGAGTGGGGGGAGGAGTGGTCACTCACACCTGAAAGGGCTGTGCCTGCCGTCACACAATGCAGTCTCCAACCCCCTGGTGTGTGTCTAGGGCCAGGCCTAGCCTGGGCAAGGCAAAATCTTGTGAACAACAGAGACTTTTCTTTGAAGTTTGCCAATTTCAAAGGCAGAAAGGGGTATAAGTAGTGGACCAAAAACCCCATACTTTAGATCACTTCTAGAATCAAGAGGAACCTCTGCCAAGGAGAAGAGCTGAAGAGCTGAGAAGTGTTGCCCCTGCCTGTGACTTTGCTCTGTTGGGCTGTCCTGCAGTTGCTGCTTCTGCCTATGAAAGGGGACAAAGAATGGACTTTGTTGTGCATTCCTGCTTGAAGCAGAATCTCCAAGGGTTTGAAGCCTAAGGGACAGCAAAGATTTCACCATCCAGTTTTGAGTCTGCATGCTGTGGATTCTAGCTTGCCAGAGGGTGCCATTCCAGTTCCTGGGCCCCTGGAAGTGAATTTCTAGAGGAAACCTGTTTATTGCTGGATGCTGCCATGCAACTTCATTAAGGATGCCGCTGCACAGAAACCGCGACGCCACCTGTCCCGGAGCCCTGAACCTTGCAGAAGCGTGACGACCCCAATGACGCCGCAGGCCTCGTGTCGCCGCAGTCACTAATCCCGCACGACCTCAATGAGATCGGAGTATCATAAGCCAGAGGTCCGTGACATCCATTGCCATTGCAGCGCCTCCAGCCCTGTGACGTCATCGTGACCCCATGAGGTCGTCCTGCAGCATCATGACTTTGTCGGACTTCGTCTCTGCCGGAACCAAGGGACCGACACCTCACAACCGTCGCCACCTCACCTCCACCGCTCTGCAGTAAGACCCAACGCCGCTTTGCGACGTCTCTGCTCCTCCGCCCTGTAGCACCGGAACCGATGCCACATCCGATCCAGTGACTCCTCGCGCCCTGATTCCGTGCACCGGGCTGTTTTCTACTTGTTTTACAGAGGTACTGTACCTGGGGGTCCATACGACTCTGTAAACAGTGCTAGTGGTGTTGCATTGTAGGAAACGACTCCGTCACCACACTGCTTAACATCAAATTGCAGCATTTGTGCCTCCAGGCACTATTTTTGTGTTTTTAACCCCTTCCCCGCACAGACGTAATGGGTACGTCCATGGCAGTGCCCGTGTGGCTCCATGGACGTAACCATTACGTCCTGAATGCTGCCCTCGGGAGAAGCGCTAGCGCTCCCCCCGAGGGCCGCACCCCCACCACCTCAGGTCAGGGCTGACAGGGGAATCCCTTCCCCTTCAACCCCCGACCCCCCCCCACCCCCTTTGTTACGTCAGCGCACGAACGCGCGCTGACAATCACACACCCTCCCCCATCGCACTGGAAGCAGAGCTGTCAGCGCGATCAAAAGAGATAGTTCAGCATTTCTCTTTCGCTCACGTGGGGGAGGCCCAGAGGGGCTTCAAAGGGAAGGAAATGTATTTCCTTCCCTTTGAAGTCTCTCCCAGGGTTTCAAAAGCCGGAATGCTTGCAATCCGGCTTTTGAAACCCCACTAGACACCAGGGATGTTTTTTTTGGGGGGGAAAGTGACAAAAAGGGAGCGACCACTTGGGCAAGGGTCACTCCCAGGGGGGCATTTTTTTTTAAGGCCTTTTCTGCCCCCCTTGAGAAACCTCTAGACACCAGGGATACTGTTTTTTTTTGTTTTTTTTTTGTTTTCTTATGTGTTTTAGGTGTGGGGAGCGACCCCTTAGGCAAGGGTCGCTCCCATAGGGGGGAAATTATATTTAGGAGATTTCTGCCCCCCTTGGGGGCAGATTGGCCTATTTTTATGAGGCCAATCTGCAACCAAGGGGGGTAGAAACCACTAGACACCAGGGAGTTTTTTTTGTTTGTTTGTTTTTCACGTAAGGGGAGCGACCCCTTAGGCAAGGGTCGTTCCCCTGGGGGGCAAATTGTATTTAGACCATTTCTGCCCCCCTTGGGGGCAGATTGGCCGATTGTAGGTCAATCTGCCCCCAAGGCGGGAAGAAACCACTAGGCACCAGGGATCTTTTTTTTGCGCCGTCACGCAAGGGGAGCGACCTTGTAGGCAAGGGTCGCTCCTCAAGGGGGGGGGCAAATTTATTTTAGGCCATTTCTGCCCCCCCTGGGGGCAGATCGGCCTATTGGTATTAGGCCGATCTGCCCCCGGGGGGGGCAGAAACCTCTAGGCGCCAGGGCAAATTGTTTTTTTGTGTTTTTTTTTTGTTTGTTTGTTTTTTTAGAGATTGGGAGCGACCCATTAGGCAAGGGTCGCTCCCCTGAGGGGCAAATTGTATTTAGACCATTGGGGCAGATTGGCCGATTGTAGGTCAATCTGCCCCCAAGGGGGGCAGAAACCACTATGCACCAGGGATCTTTTTTTTTGCGCCATCACGCAAGGGGAGCGACCTTGTAGGCAAGGGTCGCTCCCCGGGGGGGGAGGAGGGGCAAATTTATTTTAGGCCATTTCTGCCCCCCCTGGGGGCAGATCGGCCTATTGGTATTAGGCCGATCTGCCCCCAAGGGGGGGACAGAAACCTCTAGGCGCCAGGGCAAATTGTTTTTTTGTGTTTTTTTTTTTTGTTTGTTTGTTTTTTTAGAGATTGGGAGCGACCCATTAGGCAAGGGTCGCTCCCCAGGGGGTGTGGGGGGGGGGGTTGGGGGGGAATTTATTTTAGGCCATTTCTGTCCCCCCTGGGGGCAGATCGGCCTATTGGTATTAGGCCGATCTGCCCCCAAGGGGGGGACAGAAACCTCTAGGCGCCAGGGCAAATTGTTTTTTTGTGTTTTTTTTTTTTTTTTTTTTGTTTCTTTAGAGATTGGGAGCGACCTATTAGGCAAGGGTCGCTCCCCTGAGGGGCAAATTGTACTTAGCCCATTTCTGCCCCCTTGGGGGCAGATTGGCCGATTGTAGGTCAATCTGCCCCCAAGGGGGGGCAGAAACCACTAGGCACCAGGGATCTTTTTTTTGCGCCATCACGCAAGGGGAGCGACCTTGTAGGCAAGGGTCGCTCCCCGGTGGGGGTGGAGGGGCAAATTTATTTTAGGCCATTTCTGCCCCCTCTGGGGGCAGATCGGCCTATTGGTATTAGGCCGATCTGCCCCCAAGGGGGGGGCAGAAACCTCTAGGCGCCAGGGCAAATTGTTTTTTGGTTTTTTTTTTTTGTTTGTTTGTTTTTTTAGAGATTGTGAGCGACCCATTAGGCAAGGGTCGCTCCCCTGAGGGGCAAATTGTATTTAGCCCATTTCTGCCCCCCTTGGGGGCAGATTGGCCGATTGTAGGTCAATCTGCCCCCAAGGGGGCAGAAACCACTAGGCACCAGGGATCTTTTTTTTTTGCGCCATCACGCAAGGGGAGCGACCTTGTAGGCAAGGGTCGCTCCCCGGGGGTGTGGGGGGGTGTTAGAAATGGGGTTTTTGGTTGGCAGTTAGGTTGCCCTCTGTCCAAGCAAGAACCCTCACTCTAGTCAGGGTAAGTCACACACAATCCCAAATCAGCCTGTGCTCACCCTCCGGTAGCTTGGCACGAGCAGTCAGGCTTAACTTAGAAGGCAATGTGTAAAGCATTTGTGCAATAAATCATACAACACCATAGCATAACACCACAAAAATACACCACACAGTATTTAGAAAAATATATAATATTTATCTGGGTAATTGTAGGTCAAAACGATCAAAGTTGCAATACGAATTTGTGAAGATATCACTGAAAAGTGATATTAAGTGTCTTTGAGTCTTTAAAAAGCAATAAAGTGTCTTTCAAGCACAGAGTACCTGGTTTCTGGTGGGAAATCTCCTCAGAGGGCCACAGGAGAAGAGATGCGTAGAAAAAGGGGTGTGTGCGTCGATTTCTTCTCAGCACACACAGACTTGCGTCGGTCTTTTCCACGCGGGGAAGTCGGGCGTCGTTTTCCGGCGCGCAGACAGTCTCTTTTTGTGGATCGCGGGGATTACCAGATGTCCCGGGTCTGTGCGTGGATTCTCCTGCTTGTTTTCCGGCTGCGCGTCGTTCTGCGGGGCTGCGCGTCGAAGTTTCGATCTCACGGTAGGCGTCGCGTCGATTTCTCCTTGGAAGTCGGGCGGCGTTGTCCTTGCGAGGCCGTGCGTCGAAAGTTTGGTCTCACGGCAGGCGTCGCGTCGATTTCTCCTTGGAAGTCGGGCGGCGTTGTCCTTGCGAGGCCGTGCGTCAAAGTTTCGCACTCACGGTGGGCGTCGCGTCGATTTCTCCTGGAAAGTCGAGCGGCTTTGTCCTTGCGAGGTTGTGCGTCGAAGTCTCGATCGTCCCGAGGGCGTCGCGTCGATCAGCGTCGGTGTGCGGCGTTTTTCTCGCCGCGAAACAAGCTGTGCGTCGAAATTTTCGGCGCACGGAGCGTCCAAGTGAAAGGAAGAAGTCTTTTTGGTCCTGAGACTTCAAGGAACAGGAGGCAAGCTCTATCCAAGCCCTTGGAGAGCACTTTCACAGCCAGACAAGAGTTCAGCAAGGCAGCAGGGCAACAGCAAGACAGCAGTCCTTTGGAGAAAGCAGACAGGTGAGTCCTTTGAGCAGCCAGGCAGTTCTTCTTGGCAGGATGTAGTTTCTGGTTCAGGTTTCTTCTCCAGCAAGTGTCTGATGAGGTAGGGCAGAGGCCCTGTTTTATACTAAGTTGTGCCTTTGAAGTGGGGGTGATTTCAAAGAGTCTCTAAGAAATGCACCAAGTTCCCTTTCAGCTCAATCCTGTCTGCCAGAGTCCCAGTAGGGGGTGTGGCAGTCCTTTGTGTGAGGGCAGGCCCTCCACCCTCCCAGCCCAGGAAGACCCATTCAAAATGCAGATGTATGCAAGTGAGGCTGAGTACCCTGTGTTTGGGGTGTGTCTGAGTGAATGCACAAGGAGCTGTCAACTAAACCTAGCCAGACGTGGATTGAAGGGCACAACAAGTTTTTAGTGCAAAGAAATGCTCACTTTCTAAAAGTGGCATTTCTAGAATAGTAATATTAAATCCGACTTCACCAGTCAGCAGGATTTTAGATTACCATTCTGGCCATACTAAATATGACCTTCCTGCTCCTTTCAGATCAGCAGCTGCCACTTCAACAGTGTATGAGGGCAGCCCCAATGTTAGCCTATGAAGGGAGCAGGCCTCACAGTAGTGTAAAAACGAATTTAGGAGTTTTACACTACCAGGACATATAACTACACAGGTACATGTCCTGCCTTTTACCTACACAGCACCCTGCTCTAGGGGTTACCTAGGGCACACATTAGGGATGACTTATATGTAGAAAAAGGGGAGTTCTAGGCTTGGCAAGTACTTTTAAATGCCAAGTCGAAGTGGCAGTGAAACTGCACACACAGGCCTTGCAATGGCAGGCCTGAGACAAGGTTAAGGGGCTACTGAGGTGGGTGGCACAACCAGTGCTGCAGGCCCACTAGTAGCATTTAATCTACATGCCCTAGGCACATGTAGTGCACTCTAATAGGGACTTACAGGTAAATTAAATAGTCAATCATGGATAAACCAATCAATAGTACAATTTACACAGAGAGCATATGCACTTTAGCACTGGTTAGCAGTGGTAAAGTGCTCAGAGGTCAAAAGCCAACAACAACAGGTCAGAAAAAATAGGAGGAAGGAGGCAAAAAGTTTGGGGATGTCCCTGTCAAAAAGCCAGGTCCAACATGACCCCCCACCAGCCTAAAGCCAGGGGAGAACAATCACTATCCTGATGTACTTCCCTGTTTGAGGCGACAGAACAAGGACCCAGGCCCACAACAGCAGGGGCATGCTCCAGTTCTTCGCCTTCCTGACTCCAATTGGATCCCTCTGTCCATACTCTCAGGGCCCACTAAGCCCATCCATGGGGAACCTTTCTCCTTTCCTGCGGATCCCATCTGTGCAGCACCTAACCTTACATTGCTCACAGATGTATCCCAGGAGCAGGATAGTACCACCAGGACCAACACAGTGGTGTTGCCCATTCTATCCCCGGGGTGGGACACTTGTCCCCTCCCCAGGGATAACTCTGTCCACCCGGACAGCAAGCCACAGTGATTACTGACAGCTGCCAGGGATGAGAGCCAGGCCCCAGGCCTCTCAAAGCTCTCCAACCACTGTGGCTGTGGAGAGTGGGGGGCGGTAGCCCCAGGTGCTGGGCACCCTTTAACCACTCTCCCTTCCACCAGGTCAGGGATGACAGCCTGAACCTGGTCCTCCCCTCTGGGGCTTTGTACCCTCCCTCCTGGAGCGGTACCCCCAGAGTCCAACATGGCCAGGGGGCTTACAGAAGTCGCCCTGTACCATTCCTCCACCAGTGCAGGGCTGTTAACCTGCCACTGGCCCTCCAACCTGGGGTCTGTACCTTCAGGTTGGACTAGGGCCCGGGGTGAGGCTTCCCTCCCCCTGCCCTCCCTTCTGGGGTCCAGCACCCTCCAACTAGGAGTGGCCTCCTCAGAAGACAACATGGTAGGGGCACTGTTATCAGTAGCCCCTCCCTCCAGGTCCGGGGGGACACCCTGAACCTGGTCTTCCAGCCCAGGGTCTGTACCCTCAGACTGGATCACCGCCTGGCAAACCAGGACTTCCTGGGAGGCACACCTACCCCCCACCAGGTCAGAGTTTAACCTCTGCACCTGCCCATTCAACTCAGAGTCACCACCCTGAAGTTGAACAATTGCCTGGCACGCCAGGACTTCCTGGAGGGCACACTGACCCTCCACCAGGTCAGAGTTTAACCTCTGCACCTGACCATTCAACTCAGAGTCACCACCCTGAAGTTGAACAATTGCCTGGCACACCAGGACTTCCTGGAGGGCACACTGACCCTCCACCAGGTCAGAGTTTAACCTCTGCACCTGACCACTCAACTCAGAGTCACCACCCTGAAGTTGAACAATTGCCTGGCGCACCAGGACTTTCTGGGAGGCACACCTACCTCCCACCAGGTCAGAGTTTAACCTCTGAGCCTGGTTCCCCAACCCAGGGTCACCACCCTGAGGTTGGGCAATTGCCTGGCACGCCAGGACTTTCTGGGGGGCACACCTACCCCCCACCAGGTCAGAGTTTAACCTCTGAACCTGGTCATCCAACCCAGAGTCAACACCCTGAGGTTGGACAATTGCCTGGCACAGCAGGGCTTCTTGGGAGGCACACCTGCCTCCCACCAGGTCAGAGTTTAACCTCTGAACCTGGGTATCCAACCCAGAGTCAGCACTCTGAGGTTGAACAATTGCCTGGCACGCCAGGCCTTTCTGGAGGGCACACTGACCCTCCACCAGGTCAGAGTTTAACCTCTGAACTGGGCCATTCAACTCAGAGTTACCACCCTGAAGTTGAACAATTGCCTGGCGCACCAGGACTTTCTGGGAGGCATACCTACCTCCCACCAGGTCAGAGTTTAACCTCTGAGCCTGGTACCCCAACCCAGGGTCACCACCCTGAGGTTGGGCAATTGCCTGGCACGCCAGGACTTTCTGGGGGGCACACCTACCCCCCACCAGGTCAGAGGTTAACCTCTGAACCTGGATATCCAACCCAGAGTCACCACCCTGAGGTTGGACCACTGCCTGGTACACCAGGGCTTTCTGGGGGGCACACCTACCCCCCACCAGGTCAGAGGTTAACCTCTGAACCTGGATATCCAACCCAGAGTCACCACCCTGAGGTTGAACCATTGCCTGGCAGGCCAGGACTTTCAGGGAGGCACACCTACCTCCCACCAGGTCAGAGTTTAACCTCTGAGCCTGGTTCTCCAACCCAGGGTCACCACCCTGAGGTTGAACCATTGCCTGGTATACCAGGACTTTCTGGGGGGCACACCTACCCCCCACCAGGTCAGAGTTTGACCTCTGAACCGGGTTAGCCAACCCAGAGTCACCACCCTGAGGTTGGGCAATTGCCTGGCACCCCAGGACTTTCTGGGAGGCACACCTACCTCCCACCAGGTCAGAGTTTAACCTCTGAACCTGGCCATCCAACCCAGAGTCGACACCCTGAGGTTGGACAACTGCCTGGCACGCCAGGACTTTCTGGGGGGCACACCTACCCCCCACCAGGTCAGAGTTTGACCTCTTCACCTGGTAAGCCAACCCAGAGTCACCACCCTGAGGTTGAGCCATTGCCTGGCATTCCAGGACTTTCTGGGGGGCACATCTACCCCCCACCAGGTCAAAGTTTAACCTCTGAACCCGGTTATCCAACCCAGAGTCACCACCCTGAGGTTGAATCTTTGCCTGGCATGCCAGGACTTCCTGGGGGGCACTCTCACCCCCCACAAGGGACACGCCGTCCCCAAGGGCCACACAAGAGTCTGGTTGGCGCAGGTCTCCCGACCTCTGCCCATCCGGCAGAGTCTGGGTTTCCCCCAAACCAGAAACGGTCTCACCTGGGTCATTCCTGGGGGGCTCTGCTCTCAGAGCTGACCCCTGACTTTCAAGATCCTCCACTGGGGTCTGCCACCCCCTCTCAACCCTTTGTCTGGACTTCTGCACCCCCTCACTAGGAGTGGTACTGCCAGACACCAGAACTGTTGGGATGCTGTCTACAGTCATCCCCCCAAGTTCTTCTGACACTGCGGGGCTTCCCTCAAAAGGTGGCCCTACGGTACAGGTTAGGCTCTGAGACCTACCTGGGACACTACAATCCTCTCCCACCTCACTTGGTCGGAAACCACCTAGACCACTCCCTTCAGGAGCACCCCCAAATGCCTCTTCAGACTCTCTGGTACTCACCCAAAAGTCTGCCTCCACTGTAAGTTCCCTGGGGTCAGAGAACTCACACTCCACCTGGTGTTGGCGTAGCTCTGGAAAATAAGGACCAGACATATGCTCTCCAGCAATTACATCACTCTGCCCTTCACATGTATTAACCACAGTACCCTTCACCCAACCACCTAGTAACTCAGCCTTGGAAAAGCACTCTACATCACCCTCTTGAGACTGGTGAGACAGTTTCTGTCTGTCCCTGACACTCAACCCAAACTCTTCTGGGATGTCTCTACACTCTATATCCAGGACGTCCACCAAGGGGGAACCCTTTTCTCTGTCACTCTCTGCTAGAGTCAGTAAAGTGTCCCTCCCCCCAGTAGGAATATGACTCCCTGTGCCAGTTCCCCAATCCTTCTCAGGGACCCTGTGCATAACGGGAACTACCTCATACCCTTGAACTGCCTGGGGTGTGTCAACTCCCTTCTTCAAGTTGGGCACCACATCTCTGGGCTTGTGCCCTTCTTCAGCAGTACTAGATGCAAGATTTTTGCTGCCACCATCTGAACTGGACTCAGCCCTTCCGGCCTCCAGTTTCAGCTCTTTACAGCTCAGCTCTTGAGCTGCAATCTTTTCTTCTTCCAGGGCTAAAAGTCTTTTTGCCTCAACCTCTGCAAGATACTCCTCTAATTGTTGCTCCTGTCGCCTTTGACTTCGGAGCCATTCATCTATTTCTGGGTCACTGTCCAACTCTGAGTAGCCTTCCTCCTCATCTGAGTAGTCTTCCTCCTCATCTGAGGGGTACTTAGTCATTTGGTTTCTTGCTGCCTCTCTCTCTGCCCATCTTTCCTCCCCCCAGACTATGTAGTGATGGAGCATCTCCGCTTTAGTAGATCTCCTTGCTACAGGAAGGCCCCATTGTCTGCAAAGCTTCCTTAGGTCAGCCTTAGTGAGGTGGTCAGTACGAACAAAGAATGAGTAGGTAAGCAATCCCATTTTGATAAGATCTTATCAGCAAAAACCAAAATCCAAAGTCCAAAATATCAATAGTATATCCAGGAGGACATCAGAGAACCAAGAGCCAAAAAAAGATGAAAAATCAAGTTGACCTTCCACTGTGGGTAGGTAGTGAAATACTTAGCTACTGTATGTCACTGCACAAACACAAGTCCTATCCCACCGCTGCCACCAATGTTAGAAATGGGGTTTTTGGTTGGCAGTTAGGTTGCCCTCTGTCCAAGCAAGAACCCTCACTCTAGTCAGGGTAAGTCACACACAATCCCAAATCAGCCTGTGCTCACCCTCCGGTAGCTTGGCACGAGCAGTCAGGCTTAACTTAGAAGGCAATGTGTAAAGCATTTGTGCAATAAATCATACAACACCATAGCATAACACCACAAAAATACACCACACAGTATTTAGAAAAATATATAATATTTATCTGGGTAATTGTAGGTCAAAACGATCAAAGTTGCAATACGAATTTGTGAAGATATCACTGAAAAGTGATATTAAGTGTCTTTGAGTCTTTAAAAAGCAATAAAGTGTCTTTCAAGCACAGAGTACCTGGTTTCTGGTGGGAAATCTCCTCAGAGGGCCACAGGAGAAGAGATGCGTAGAAAAAGGGGTGTGTGCGTCGATTTCTTCTCAGCACACACAGACTTGCGTCGGTCTTTTCCACGCGGGGAAGTCGGGCGTCGTTTTCCGGCGCGCAGACAGTCTCTTTTTGTGGATCGCGGGGATTACCAGATGTCCCGGGTCTGTGCGTGGATTCTCCTGCTTGTTTTCCGGCTGCGCGTCGTTCTGCGGGGCTGCGCGTCGAAGTTTCGATCTCACGGTAGGCGTCGCGTCGATTTCTCCTTGGAAGTCGGGCGGCGTTGTCCTTGCGAGGCCGTGCGTCGAAAGTTTGGTCTCACGGCAGGCGTCGCGTCGATTTCTCCTTGGAAGTCGGGCGGCGTTGTCCTTGCGAGGCCATGCGTCAAAGTTTCGCACTCACGGTGGGCGTCGCGTCGATTTCTCCTGGAAAGTCGAGCGGCTTTGTCCTTGCGAGGTTGTGCGTCGAAGTCTCGATCGTCCCGAGGGCGTCGCGTCGATCAGCGTCGGTGTGCGGCGTTTTTCTCGCCGCGAAACAAGCTGTGCGTCGAAATTTTCGGCGCACGGAGCGTCCAAGTGAAAGGAAGAAGTCTTTTTGGTCCTGAGACTTCAAGGAACAGGAGGCAAGCTCTATCCAAGCCCTTGGAGAGCACTTTCACAGCCAGACAAGAGTTCAGCAAGGCAGCAGGGCAACAGCAAGACAGCAGTCCTTTGGAGAAAGCAGACAGGTGAGTCCTTTGAGCAGCCAGGCAGTTCTTCTTGGCAGGATGTAGTTTCTGGTTCAGGTTTCTTCTCCAGCAAGTGTCTGATGAGGTAGGGCAGAGGCCCTGTTTTATACTAAGTTGTGCCTTTGAAGTGGGGGTGATTTCAAAGAGTCTCTAAGAAATGCACCAAGTTCCCTTTCAGCTCAATCCTGTCTGCCAGAGTCCCAGTAGGGGGTGTGGCAGTCCTTTGTGTGAGGGCAGGCCCTCCACCCTCCCAGCCCAGGAAGACCCATTCAAAATGCAGATGTATGCAAGTGAGGCTGAGTACCCTGTGTTTGGGGTGTGTCTGAGTGAATGCACAAGGAGCTGTCAACTAAACCTAGCCAGACGTGGATTGAAGGGCACAACAAGTTTTTAGTGCAAAGAAATGCTCACTTTCTAAAAGTGGCATTTCTAGAATAGTAATATTAAATCCGACTTCACCAGTCAGCAGGATTTTAGATTACCATTCTGGCCATACTAAATATGACCTTCCTGCTCCTTTCAGATCAGCAGCTGCCACTTCAACAGTGTATGAGGGCAGCCCCAATGTTAGCCTATGAAGGGAGCAGGCCTCACAGTAGTGTAAAAACGAATTTAGGAGTTTTACACTACCAGGACATATAACTACACAGGTACATGTCCTGCCTTTTACCTACACAGCACCCTGCTCTAGGGGTTACCTAGGGCACACATTAGGGATGACTTATATGTAGAAAAAGGGGAGTTCTAGGCTTGGCAAGTACTTTTAAATGCCAAGTCGAAGTGGCAGTGAAACTGCACACACAGGCCTTGCAATGGCAGGCCTGAGACAAGGTTAAGGGGCTACTGAGGTGGGTGGCACAACCAGTGCTGCAGGCCCACTAGTAGCATTTAATCTACATGCCCTAGGCACATGTAGTGCACTCTAATAGGGACTTACAGGTAAATTAAATAGTCAATCATGGATAAACCAATCAATAGTACAATTTACACAGAGAGCATATGCACTTTAGCACTGGTTAGCAGTGGTAAAGTGCTCAGAGGTCAAAAGCCAACAACAACAGGTCAGAAAAAATAGGAGGAAGGAGGCAAAAAGTTTGGGGATGTCCCTGTCAAAAAGCCAGGTCCAACAGGGGGCAAATTTATTTTAGGCCATTTCTGCCCCCCCGGGGGCAGATCGGCCTATTGGTATTAGATCGGCCTATTGGTATTAGGCCGATCTGCCCCCGGGGGGGAGGCAGAAACCTCTAGACGCCAGGGCAAATTGTTTTTTTGTGGGGTTTTTTTTGTTTGTTTGTTTTTTTAGAGATTGGGAGCGACCCATTAGGCAAGGGTCGCTCCCCTGAGGGGAAAACTGTATTTAGCCCATTTCTGCCCCCCTTGGGGGCAGATTGGCCGATTGTAGGTCAATCTGCCCCCAAGGGGCCAGAAACCACTAGGCACCAGGGATCTTTTTTTTTGCGCCATCACGCAAGCGGAGCGACCTTGTAGGCAAGGGTCGCTACCCGGGGGGGCTGGTGGGGCAAATTTATTTTATGCCATATCTGCCCCCTCTGAGGGCAGATCGGCCTATTGGTATTAGGCCGATCTGCCCCCGGGGGGGGCAGAAACCTCTAGGCGCAGGGCAAATAGTTTTTTCTGTTTTTTTTTTTGTTTGTTTGTTTTTTTAGAGATTGGGAGCGACCCATTAGGCAAGGGTCGCTCCCCTGGGGGGCAAATTGTATTTAGCCCATTTCTGCCCCCCTTGGGGGCAGATTGGTCGATTGTAGGCCAATCTGCCCCCAAGGGGGCAGAAACCACTAGGCACCAGGGATCTTTTTTTTTGCGCCGTCACGCAAGGGGAGCGACCTTGTAGGCAAGGGTCGCTCCCGGGGGGGGGGGGTGGGGGGGTTAAATTTATATTAGGCCATTTCTGCCCCCCCTTGGGCAGATCGGCCTATTGGTATTAGGCCGATCTGCCCCCAAGGGGGGGCAGAAACCTCTAGGCGCCAGGGCAAATTGTTTTTTGTGTTTTTTTTGTTTGTTTGTTTGTTTTTTTAGAGATTGTGAGCGACCCTTTAGGCAAGGGTCGCTCCCCTGGGGGGCAAATTGTATTTAGCCCATTTCTGCCCCCCTTGGGGGAAGATTGGCCGATTGTAGGTCAATCTGCCCCAAAGGGGCCAGAAACCACTAGGCACCAGGGATCTTTTTTTTTGCGCCATCACGCAAGCGGAGCGACCTTGTAGGCAAGGGTCGCTCCCCGGAGGGGCTGGGGGGGCAAATTTATTTTATGCCATATCTGCCCCCTCTGGGGGCAGATCGGCCTATTGGTATTAGGCCGATCTGCCCCCGGGGGGGGCAGAAACCTTTAGGCGCAGGGCAAATTGTTTTTTGTGTTTTTTTTTTTGTTTGTTTGTTTTTTTAGAGATTGGGAGCGACCCATTAGGCAAGGGTCGCTCCCCTGACGGGCAAATTGTATTTAGCCCATTTCTGCCCCCCTTGGGGGCAGATTGGCCGATTGTAGGTCAATCTGCCCCCAAGGGGACAGAAACCACTAGGCACCAGGGATCTTTTTTTTTTGCGCCGTCACGCAAGGGGAGCGACCCCATAGGCAAGGGTCGCTCCCGGGGGGTGGGGGACAAATTTATTTTAGGCCATTTCTGCCCCCCCTGGGGCCGGCTGAGCTAGAGGCCAAAATCCACAGGTAGGCACTGTTTTCTATGAAAAAATGTGATTTGTCCACGTTGTGTTTTGGGCCATTTCCTGTCGCGAGCGCTAGGCCTACCCACACAAGTGAGGTATTATTTTTATTGGAAGACTTGGGGGAATGCTAGGTGGAAGGAAATTTGTGGCTCCTCTCAGATTCCAGAACTTTCTGTCACCGAAATGTGAGGAAAATGTGTTTTTTTAGCCAAATTTTGAGGTTTGCAAAGGATTCTGGGTAACAGAACCTGGTCAGATCCCCACAAGTCACCCCATCCTGGATTCCCCTAGGTCTCTAGTTTTCAAAAATGCACAGGTTTGGTAGGTTTCCCTAGGTGCCGGCTGAGCTAGAGGCCAAAATCTACAAATAGGCACTTTGCAAAAAACAGCTCTGTTTTCTGTGATGTGTCCACGTTGTGTTTTGGGGCATATCCTGTCGCGGGCGCTAGGCCTACCCACACAAGTGAGGTACCATTTTTATCGAGAGACTTGGGGGAACGCTGGGTGGAAGGAAATTTGTGGCTCCTCTTAGATTCCAGAACTTTCTGTCACCGAAATGTGAGGAAAATATGTTTTTTTTAGCCAAATTTTGAGGTTTGCAAAGGATTCTGGGTAACAGAACCTGGTCAGAGCCCCACAAGTCACCCAATCTTGGATTCCCCTAGGTCTCTAGTTTTCAAAAATGCACAGGTTTGGTAGGTTTCCCTAGGTGCCGGCTGAGCTAGAGGTCAAAATCTACAAGTAGGCACTTTGCAAAAAACAGCTCTGTTTTCTGTGATGTGTCCACGTTGTGTTTTGGGGCATATCCTGTCGCGGGCGCTAGGCCTACCCACACAAGTGAGGTACCATTGTTATCGGGAGACTTGGGGGAACGCTGGGTGGAAGGAAATTTGTGGCTCCTCTTAGATTCCAGAACTTTCTGTCACCGAAATGTGAGGAAAATATGTTTTTTTAGCCAAATTTTGAGGTTTGCAAATGATTCTGGGTAACAGAACCTGGTCAGAGCCCCACAAGTCACCCCATCCTGGATTCCCCTAGGTCTCTAGTTTTAAAAAATGCACAGGTTTGGTAGGTTTCCCTAGGTGCCGGCTGAGCTAGAGGCCAAAATCTACAAGTAGGCACTTTGGAAAAAACAGCTCTGTTTTCTTTTAAAAAAAGGGATGTGTCCACGTTGCGTTTTGGGGCATTTCCTGTTGCGGGCGCTAGGCCTACCCATACAAGTGAGGTATCATTTTTATCGGGAGAATTGGGGGAACGCTGGGTGGAAGAAAATTTGTGGCTCCTCTCAGATTCCAGAACTTTCTGCCACAGAAATGTGAGGAACATGTGTTTTTTTTAGCCAAATTTTGAGGTTTGCAAAGGATTCTGGGTAACAGAACCTGGTCCGAGCCCCACAAGTCACCCCATCTTGGATTCACCTAGGTCTCTAGTTTTCAGAAATGCACAGGTTTGGTAGGTTTCCCTAGGTGCCGGCTGAGCTAGAGGCCAAAATCTACAAGTAGGCACTTTGCAAAAAACAGCTCTGTTTTCTGTGATGTGTCCACGTTGTGTTTTGGGGCATATCCCGTCGCGGGCGCTAGGCCTACCCACACAAGTGAGGTACCATTTTTATCGGGAGACTTGGGGGAACGCTGGGTGGAAGGAAATTTGTGGCTCCTCTCAGATTCCAGACCTTTCTGCCACAGAAATGTGAGGAACATGTGTTTTTTTAGCCAAATTTTGAGGTTTGCAAAGGATTCTGGGTAACAGAACCTGGTCCGAGCCCCACAAGTCACCCCATCCTGGATTCCCCTAGGTCTCTAGTTTTCAGAAATGCACAGGTTTTGTAGGTTTCCCTAGGTGCCCGCTGAGTTAGAGGCCAAAATCTACAGGTAGGCACTTCGCAAAAAACACCTCTGTTTTCTTTAAAAAAATTGGATGTGTCCACGTTGCGCTTTGGGGCGTTTCCTGTTGTGGGCGCTAGGCCTACCCACACAAGTGAGGTATCATTTTTATCGGGAGACTTGGGGGAACGCTGGGTGGAAGGAAATTTGTGGCTCCTCTCAGATTCCAGAACTTTCTGCCACAGAAATGTGAGGAACATGTGTTTTTTTAGCCAAATTTTGAGGTTTGCAAAGGATTCTGGGTAACAGAACCTGGTCCGAGCCCCACAAGTCACCCCATCCTGGATTCCCCTAGGTCTCTAGTTTTCAAAAATGCACAGGTTTGGTAGGTTTCCCTAGGTGCCGGCTGAGCTAGAGGCCAAAATCTACAGGTAGGCACTTTGGAAAAAACAGCTCTGTTTTCTTTTTAAAAAAGGGATGTGTCCACGTTGCGTTTTGGGGCATTTCCTGTCGCGGGCGCTAGGCCTACCCATACAAGTGAGGTATCAATTTTATCGGGAGACTTGGGGGAACGCTGGGTGGAAGGCAATTTGTGGCTCCTCTCAGATTCCAGACCTTTCTGCCACAGAAATGTGAGGAACATGTGTTTTTTTAGCCAAATTTTGAGGTTTGCAAAGGATTCTGGGTAACAGAACCTGGTCAGAGCCCCACAAGTCACCCCATCCTGGATTCCCCTAGGCCTCTAGTTTTCAAAAATGCACAGGTTTGGTAGGTTTCCCTAGGTGCCGGCTGAGCTAGAGGCCAAAATCTACAAGTAGGCACTTTGCAAAAAACAGCTCTGTTTTCTGTGATGTGTCCACGTTGTGTTTTGGGGCATATCCTGTCGCGGGCCCTAGGCCTACCCACACAAGTGAGGCACCATTTTTATCGGGAGACTTGGGGGAACGCTGGGTGGAAGGAAATTTGTGGCTCCTCTTAGATTCCAGAACTTTCTGTCACAGAAATGTGAGGAAAATATGTTTTTTTTAGCCAAATTTTGAGGTTTGCAATGGATTCTGGGTAACAGAACCTGGTCAGAGCCCCACAAGTCACCCCATCCTGGATTCCCCTAGGTCTCTAGTTTTCGAAAATGCACAGGTTTGGTAGGTTTCCCTAGATGCCGGCTGAGCTAGAGGCCAAAATCTACAGGTAGGCACTTTGCAAAAAACAGCTCTGTTTTCTTTCAAAAAAAGGGATGTGTCCACGTTGCGTTTTGGGGCATTTCCTGTCGCGGGCGCTAGGCCTACCCATACAAGTGAGGTATCAATTTTATCGGGAGACTTGGGGGAACGCTGGGTGGAAGGAAATTTGTGGCTCCTCTCAGATTCCAGACCTTTCTGCCACAGAAATGTGAGGAACATGTGTTTTTTTAGCCAAATTTTGAGGTTTGCAAAGGATTCTGGGTAACGGAACCTGGTCCGAACCCCACAAGTCACCCCATCTTGGATTCCCCTAGGTCTCTAGTTTTCAGAAATGCACAGGTTTGGTAGGTTTCCCTAGGTGCCGGCTGAGTTAGAGGCCAAAATCTACAGGTAGGCACTTCGCAAAAAACACCTCTGTTTTCTTTCAAAAAATTGGATGTGTCCACGTTGCGCTTTGGGGCGTTTCCTGTTGCGGGCGCTAGGCCTACCCACACAAGTGAGGTATCATTTTTATCGGGAGACTTGGGGGAACGCTGGGTGGAAGGAAATTTGTGGCTCCTCTCAGATTCCAGAACTTTCTGCCACAGAAATGTGAGGAACATGTGTTTTTTTAGCCAAATTTTGAGGTTTGCAAAGGATTCTGGGTAACAGAACCTGGTCCGAGCCCCACAAGTCACCCCATCTTGGATTCCCCTAGGTCTCTAGTTTTCAGAAATGCACAGTTTGGTAGGTTTCCCTAGGTACCGGCTGAGCTAGAGGCCAAAAGCTACAGGTAGGCACTTCGCAAAAAACACCTCTGTTTTCTTTAAAAAAATTGGATGTGTCCACGTTGCACTTTGGGGCGTTTCCTGTCGCGGGCGCTAGGCCTACCCACACAAGTGAGGTATCATTTTTATCGGGAGAATTGGGGGAACGCTGGGTGGAAGAAAATTTGTGGCTCCTCTCAGATTCCAGAACTTTCTGCCACAGAAATGCGAGGAACATGTGTTTTTTTTAGCCAAATTTTGAGGTTTGCAAAGGATTCTGGGTAACAGAACCTGGTCCGAGCCCCACAAGTCACCCCATCTTGGATTCACCTAGGTCTCTAGTTTTCAGAAATGCACAGGTTTGGTAGGTTTCCCTAGGTGCCGGCTGAGGTAGAGGCCAAAATCTACAGGTAGGCACTTTGCAAAAAACACCTCTGTTTTCTGTGATGTGTCCACGTTGTGTGTTCGGGCATATCCTGTCACGGGCGCTGGTCAACCCACACAAGTGAGGTATCATTTTTATCGGGAGACTTGGGGGAACATAGAATAGCAAAACAAGTGTTATTGCCCCTTGTCTTTCTCTACATTTTTCCCTTCTAAATGTAAGACAGTGTGTAAAAAAGACATCTATTTGAGAAATGCCCTGTAATTAACATGCTAGTATGGGCGCCCCTGAATTCAGAGATGTGCAAATAACCACTGCTTCTCAACACCTTATCTTGTGCCCATTTTGGAAATACAAAGGTTTTCTTGATAGCTATTTTTTACTCTTTATATTTCAGCAAATGAATTGCTGTATACCCGGTATAGAATGAAAACCCACTGCAGGGTGCAGGTCATTTATTGGCTCCTGGTAACTAGAGTTCTTGATGAACCTACAAGCCCTATATATCCCCGCAACCAGAAGAGTCCAGCAGACGTAACGGTATATTGCTTTCGAAAATACAGAGTAAAACGTAGAGAAAAATTGATGTTTTTTTCACCTCAATTTCAATATTTTTCTTTTTCAGTTGTTGTTTTCTGTAGGAAACCCTTGTAGGATCTACACAAATTACCCCTTGCTGAATTCAGAATTTTGTCTACTTTTCAGAAATGTTGTGGTTTCTGGGATCCAGCGTTGGTTTCATGCCCATTTCTGTCACTGACTGGAAGGAGGCTGAAAGCACAAAAAATCGTGTTGAAAAATTGGGTTTTCTGATTCAAGTCTGCCTGTTCCTGAAAGCTGGGAAGCTGGTGATTTTAGCACCGCAAACCCTTTGTTGATGACCTTTTCAGGGGAAAAAACACAAGCCTTCTTCTGCAGCCCCTTTTTCCCATTTTTTTTTTAAAAAACGACATTTTCACTGTATTTTGGCTAATTTCTTGGCCTCCTTCTGGGGAACCCACAAAGTCTGGGTACCTCTAGAATCCCTAGGATGTTGGAAAAAAAGGACGCAAATTTGGCGTGAGTAGCTTATGTGGACAAAAAGTTATGAGGGCCTAAGCGCGAACTGCCCCAAATAGCCAAAAAAAGGCTTGGCACCTGAGGGGGAAAAGGCCTGGCAGCGAAGGGGTTAAGTGCTAAGATCATATTTCTAATTGTGTAACATGGATTTTATTGTATTTAATCTTGTTTATTTTGATACAATATTTACTATTTTTCTAAACCAGTGTTGCGTCATTTTGTAGTAGTTCACTGTATTACTGTGTGTGTTGGTACAAGTACTTAAAACATTGCCTCTGAGTTAAGCCTGCCTGCTCGTGCCAAGCTACCAGTGGTGTGAGCTGAGGATAACTGAGCGTCATTCTCCTTTAACCTGACTAGAGTGAGGGTCCTTGATTGGACAGGGGGCAACCTGACTGCCAACTAAAGACCCCATTTCTAACAGCTGCCAAGAACTGGAATGACCTACCCAACCACCTATGAACCACACCCACTCTCGACGACTTCAGGAGAAAACCCAAGACATGGCTCTTCGAGGAATAGCCATACTAGCCCACAGCTTCAACTCCCAGTGCCTGGATACCCCTTACAGTGATAAATTGTGCTCTACAAATTGATGTGGATTTGGATTTAGATAAAATATTATCTCCACAAGAAAAAATATGTTTCAAAGAGTATTTGCATAAATGCATACATTTGCACTATGAATAGTTCAGAAAATAGAAATGCTTTTCAAAATAGAAAATAGGAATTCACAAAAAAACAGACCTAGTCCTGGAATACTTTTTCAAAAACAAAAAATGTTAGAAATTTACTACAACTCCACAAGGAAAACCCTTGATTAAATGTCTTTGAATCTGGTCCAGATTGTAGAAACGTACCTGGTCACAAGTTTGTCATATGTCTGGGAAAACAGACAGAATTGGGCCTTTCATAATTATAAACAAAATTTAACAAATAGCTATCAGCCTGATGCACAAAGCTCTTACAAACCGTGCAGTTACAAACTGTGTGAGTCACAAAATCTAGGTTTTGTTACAGCAAATTATTTTTTACTGGTTCTAAACCTCATTTCAAAGTCAGAAATGTCTTTCTGGAAGGGCCACCTCCTAATTGCTATTTACAATGACATGTATCAATAGCTTGGGTACACAACTGCAATAGCAAACCAGTGACTAGATACCCACATTCAAGTAGTTTGGTGGTATCTGACTTGTAAAGAGGAAGTTGTTATAAATTATGTCAAGCAGCCTCAGAGACAGACGACAGTGATCCATGCTCCCTTTTATGTTTTACCAAATGGGAATCATTTTTTTGTTTAAAGAAGAGCAACCTGTACCCTTAAGGGACATAGTTTGATTTAAAAATAAGCAGTGGCAAAGTGAATAGGACTCTTCCATAAACATACTGATTTAGCCACTGCTGTAGCCATGATTAAATGGGATTTTGAAAAATAAAATTGATTCAATGATGGCTGCTGCAGAGGCTCACACATCCTCAGGGTTGATCTTTGAAGCATTTCATTTTATTTTCACAAATCCTGTTTATAGATGGCCACACACTTGGGTAGCTATCTTAAAACTATCAAAAGAAAATGTAGGAGGGCCACCGACAGAGAGTACAAAGAGCGACCAAACCTTAGCAAGGGTGCTTAGTGGGGGTGGCAAGAGGACACTGGCTGCCAGTGGGAAAAGGGAGAAGGTTAAATAAGAGAGGGATAGAGTGAAAAAGAGAGGGTAAAGGGGAGAAAGGAAAGAGAAAAGCAGAGGACAAAATAGTCCTCCATGTGCACTGTAACACAAGGTCTGACGTCAACAGTAGAAGTATACCTCAACCAGTCAACACTGTGAGCCTGTAATGGTCCTAGGTGGCTTAGACTCAAGGTTAGGGAGAAAAGCTTTGTATCAGGTACTGGGAAGTGAGGTAGAGAACAAAGCAATCCATTCATGAGTGGGGCCTGACCTGAAGCCATGTATATGTAATGCATTGGAAGCAGTAGGTCTTGGTACCTAAAGCTATCTGTGGACAAGAATAAAACATTTTCCATTCTGGAAATGCAAAAGCAGGGATGAAGGCTGCAGTTCCTTGGAGGCCTTCACCTACTCTTCGTAGCCAATCACAGGTAATTACGAATAACAACCTACCTACTAAACATCCATTAGGGAGGTTGTTTGGGCAGACCTCTCTGAAAAGATATTTTGTTATATAAGCTATCAGTATGTAGAGTGCATCACGAAGCGACAGGCAGATCACAAAAAGTCAAGGCTCAATTTGCACCCACTATTTGCAACCTGTCTGTACATAAATCAAGCCCTAACTTCTTCTATGAAAGTATATTAACAGAGTATTGGAAAACAAGCATGTCTATCACGTTGGCCTCCAGTGTGAGGCATCTGGTAATTATGGGAAGGTAATGCCAGAGTCAGTATTAATGCTGCCAGAGATATTGATAATTCTAGGTTGCGGTATTATTGGGGTTACCAAATCCACCTAGAGGACCCTATGAAATGGGACATAACAAATCAGTCACTGCAGCTACACCAATTTCAACATATTGACCTCTGGGAAACATCCTGCAGGTTTGATCTGGGAGATGTGTTCCTGGAAACCAGAAATGTAGTACTGAATGCAGTAATACCCCAAGCATCGTAACATGATTTTGGTACTCATGTTTCTGATAGAGTAAAATTCCTCATTTTGCTAATTAACCACATTTATTAACACAATGCAATTTATAATGGTTAATAACATGCTCACATGTATTGCATAATTTGTAGTAGGTAATCACATTCAGCCATTGTAAGCAAACATTTGAGTTAACTTGTTGTGATGACTTAAGTTACTCTGGATGTTAATGCCGTTTTGAATGTCGACTTTACATGTTTAAGGCTAAGAGGCCAGGTCACACATTCAGGCAGTTGCTTTGCACAAGATGTTTTTCTTTTCTTCCCACTGTAGATGCTCTAATGTTCCAGAAGCCTACTAATAGCTAGTGAATAGGCATTTGATATGCATTATCAACTGATGGTGAGGTTCTCACTGGGAGGGGAGGAAGATACCAGGAAGAGTGACTCCTGGGAAGAGCTGTCTAAACCACAAGATACTGTTCAGAGTAAAACATCAAGGGCATAATTGTGTAGGAACCATTGTAAAGAAGTGAGCTTAGCTGCTCCCAGCCTTTGGAAGAGAATGTTTGGTTTCTGAAAGTGGAGACGAGATGCAATGTTGCAACTAGAGTTTAGCTGAATTATAATAGTGTGTCTTACATAAACTAGAAGAAGCAGATTTTAGAGATGTTTGTTGATTTCAAACTGAGAAGACCCTTCTAGCCTCTGCTAATCGCTACTGTGTGAGTGCATTCCATTTCTCTCATCAGAAACCTTCATTTGGTTTTCTAAAGCTGACATTTTACCTTATTTTGTTTGATGTAAATGCCATTCCTGCCCTAAACCTTCTTTAATTTAGATTAGGGATTTTTCCTTTATGGAACACACTTGCTGCATACTCTACATTCTATTTGTAATTCTTACCAATGAGTTATTTTGCTTTATTTTTACATATCAAATTTAGATTATTTGAATATGTAATAATTGTAACTACGTTTTGAAAATGTAATAAATGAATGATTTGGTTTGAACTCATTTTTAATAAATCCCTTTTAAAATAATTTCAACTATTCTTGTGGTTTCCTGTGAAGTCCCAATTGGTATTTATAGTTTGGGGCTAAAATGTAAATGTTAGCGCCTTATCCACTCTCCTTTTTGACTAGCAAAGGCCCATACGAACAGTGTTGGGGGTTATATGATTTTTCTACCCGACGTTTGAGATTCACAAATCCACACTCCAGAACATCAATCCAAAACGGTATTAGGACGCCACTTGTAATGGGGGATCTAGCTTTCGATTAGGAGAGGCAGTTTAATTCATGGGTAATTGGATTCGCAAGCCTATGTTTACTTTCTGTAGCATACTTAAGCATCCTTGAGGGTAGCTCGGTGATTTAAAACTGCCACAGTAAAATATGCGGTGAGCTATAAATCACAAGTTTAATCTCGGCATGGACTACTCAGACTTTCATCCTTTCGATATGAGTAAATACAGTACAAATAAAGTGATACAATTACTGAGCTTAGAAACGGCAGAACTGCAACATGAAGCGCTATGTAAAAAAGCAAACATATATCAAAGCAGTTGTAATTCTAGAACACTAAAGGCGTGTTAGGTGCCACAAGGCGTTAAATGTGCATGAACTAGATTACACATGTATAACATGTCCGCCCCCTCGAGTTATGGCCCCTGATTTTGCACGACAGTCTAAACGAGGTTCGTAGTTTGCTGATTCCCGCTGCATTATTAGTAGCTGCAGCGCAGCGGGGGCGAGCTCACGTTTCACACGTGACTCGCGCTGCTGATTTCGCCACAGCATAGACTTCTCACGATTAAGTAAACGCCATTTGCGTGACACCAGCATGTTGTTGGGCAGCGCTTTGGACTGACTGTCGTTCGCCTCGCAGCACAGTTGGACACCGCCTAAATGGCTGCTTAGAGGGAGAGCTCTCGATAAACGATGGAAAGACAGTTGTCATTTGTTAAAGCAGGTGTTTTCCTAAAAAGAGTTTATTTGAAGAGCAACAGCAAAGTTGTCCAGTTTACACAGAAGGCTTCTGCTTGGAGCAGCTCGAGCTATGCGTTGGCAGGTTACACGATGCCTTCAAAGGCGACATGTGTGTCCGACATCTTGAGTGTCCCTGCTTACGCAAATCTAGACGGCTAAATCGAGAGGAAGTTATTCATGTAGTTTGGTTGTATTTATATCAGTGCAGCTCGCGTTACGGCACTGGGCTTCAACTGTACTTGCTCGCTTTGTGTTTGCCGGCTTGGGTGAAGGTCTTTTCCAGCAATGAATGACTGAATAAATGTTTTACTTTCACGACGTGGCGATTATCAGGCATTTTCAGGTTTCAGTTAATTTTACCTACGCAAAGTGCCTGATTTATGAGTGCAAGGTAGTCACAAAAGCTGACCTTACAAACTTAAATCTAGTTAATCATACTGATTTTATCTCAGGTATGTTTCATACTACCAAAGTGACTGAAAAAGAGTGTTCCTGGGAGGGAATGTCTTGGAAAGTAGGGGAAAAGCCGCAAACCCAAACGTTTATTAGCCTTAGAAAATGCTAAAAGGGAGAAGTAAATGCTTACCTAGGGCGGGAATGGGCTTGCTGGGTTGACGAGTTTCTTCAAGAAGAAAAAAAAAGGTTTGCCCTGAGCAGATAAAAGGACAAAAATAACTAAAGGTGCCACTGCACACATTCGATGGCATTTGACCATGCACAATGTTGCACCGTGTACAATGGTACTTTCAGAATTCTGCTTAGTCGCAAAAAATGAATAAAAAAAAAGATTTTCGAGGAGAATGGCAGGAAACTTGCAACCTGTCACAAGTTTTCAGGCAAAAACATGAAAACGTTTGTGAATTCCAACTATTTGGAAATCTACCTGAATGTGAAGTTAGAAAACTATGAGTGTACATTTTCAACTTTTTGTGAATGGGGCCGGAAATGTGTAAGTTACACAATAGCAAACAAATAATATATGTTGGTAAAGACACATATGCTTTAGGCGTTAAGTACACATAATGGGATTATGAGTGCATCTGCATGTGTTTTATGTTACATGCATCATTTCTGCAGGGGATTAGGAAAATCGTACATTGGGCACATTTGTTTATCCTTTACAACCCCTTATCTTGAAATTTCATATCTGGTTGATTGGCTGGTACTTCTAACACATCCTTCAAGCTTAGACCACAAGCACTGGAGCGTAAGTCAGGCACTCCTACTCTTACTTGCTTTGTGGATGCCCCTTCAAGTTAGTTCTTTGTGGGCATTAATAAATTGTGCTTTCCAAGGCCTTGGCCAATCCGTTAATACTACCACAATTTTCTAATCCCTGTGTGAATGTACACATACATAATTCACGCATCTGTTGTGTACCTGGTATACAGTATCAGTCACCCGTCCATATAGCATTTCTATTAATCGTGCACATTTTACGCATGCATATAGTACAATTTAGGCACGATTTACAAGGCTATTGCGCCCCTTAGCGACACATTTGCCGCAAATGTGACGCTAATGGGCCACTACCATAGTGAAATATTTACAAGGTGGCGCAAACTAGGTTTGCACCACCTTGCGCACCATTTCCGTGATATATGCATGATGTATGCAAAGGGGGCGCTCCCTCGTTAGAGGGTGTTTACAAATGGCGCAATGGAATCTACAAGATTCTATTGTACCATTTCTAGCGTCACCTTTAACACCTGCTTGAAGCTCCCATTAATTTCAATGGGCCTCTCAACACTATAATGGTTTAGCGCCATTTTTTTTAATGCTAATCCAGTATAGCATTACAATAGCATAAAAAAAATGATGCTATTGCCCCTTACATGCACCATGGTGCGCCATATTGTAAATACGGCACAACCATGGTGGCTTTCGGGACGCAAGGGGGCCACAAGAAAAGTGGCACATCACTTGTGATGCACCACTTTCTTGTAAATATGACCCTTTATTTCTTGTGCCCGCAGGATGAACTGTCAATCACCATTCTAATGTAGGCTCCAGCTTTCTAGGCACTGGCACAAGCTTTATGCCAAGCAAAACATCAACAGAATCTGGAACCAAATGAGAATTGAGGCTCACTCATAATAAAGCTACAGAAATAAGTTTAACGAAAAAGTGTCAGCAAAGTAACACATACTATAGCAGGAATTAATATATCAGAACGCTTCATTAGCAGCCAAAGAAGCACACTGCCTCACCATTCATTCATCCATCCATCCATCTGAACTTGGTAAAAGAGTACCAATTACAAATTAATTGTTCCCATAAACAAAATATGAAATGGGATGGAAATTAAAGCAATAATCGTATTTTTACTGCCGAGAGGTTTATTATACATCCTTGAAAAAGAAATCATTGTAAAAATACAAAGTAGAGATTTCCCATCCCCAAAGATGTAAAGGAAGGTTCCTTGAACTGTTTATTCCCCCTCAACCCTAGCACACACGCTGGACTGTACCTTTCTAGAAAGTGTTTGGGATGGTGTCCGTCACTGACGGGAAGGGGAGCAAGAAAGCAGTAGGGCAATGATGAAGTGATCAGTGGCGGCCCGTCCTTTAGGGCGGAGGGGCCACGCCCCCCCACCTTTTGCCCCTCATGAAGACTGTCTGTCAGGCTGAACAAAGGTCAGGGAACGAGGTCGTTGTTGTAGCGCTGCCTGGTTGTTCTTTTTTTTCCTTAACTTGACAGGAGAAACATCAACTTATTTCAAGATCATGTGCTTTTGAAAGTCTAATAGAAAGTTTGTTCTTGAAATAAGTTGATGTTTCTCCTGTCAAGTTAAGGAAAAAAAAGAACAACCAGGCAGCGCTACAACAACGACCTCGTTCCCTGGCATAGCTCAACAACGGAAAGGCTCACAATTAAATCCAAGAGCATAGGGACAATACAAGTGAAAGCTGTAACCAGAACCCTCCACTCATTAATAAATCACTATTGTCACCATATCACAAGCACACTTAGAAAAAGCATTGGTACATGCAGAAAAATAGTGCTACAGCCAAAAGAAATGGAGGAAAAGTAAGTGGCATGCACAAGAATCAATAAAAGCAAGGAAAGCAAGGGGGAGGAATGTAAGTCCCTTTTACGATTTATATTGAGTACAATAAATTTCACAAGCACAGTGCAAGCGCTGTGCAGGTTAAACCTAAAAAGGCTTAGGTCAGTCTAAAAATGTTCCACCTGCATTCAGTTCCATTCTTTTAGCACTTCTGTACAGTTACAAAAAGGCACTAACAACATTATGAACAAGTGCAGCACCGAGGCTGGGATTGCACATGGCCTGATGCACACACATTTAAAACCTGGCTGACATCTGTGTGCCTATCTACAGCATAGTTACTTAGACTGTGGCAAGGCTGTTGCCAAAAGCATTTACCATCTAGGTTACTACAATTTCTCAATCCATGGAAAAACAAAAACTCACTTAAAACAGGTGTCAGAATGACAGCAGAGGATTGCCAGGGTGCTGATATAAAATCTCACTCAAGTGAGAATGGTGTCAGAAATTGCATATTCACTCACTCATCCACTGATACATTCCTCTCAATGAGGTAAACATCTGCTCCAGACATCTGGCGGTAACCTGCATGTTACTCATGCCTTAACCGCTCCGTATTCTGTCAGCAATTTAAACATGTACAACTCTGTGATGCTGGATCTTTTCTGAAGAAATAAAAGATTGCACTTATTGCCATCTGTGAAAAAAGGGAAGTTTGATTTTCTACTGCTTTGCTGCCCCTGCTCATTGAGGAACTAAAGCTTGTACTGCTGTTACTCGATTTCTATCTGCTTACGCTGCTGCTACCCTAGCTGTACCTGTCCTCTGTAGGAAGATTGCTTGCAATGTTTCTACCCAAGGTGTAGCTGTTCTATGAAGAGTTGTATTTCCACTGCTGTTTTCCTAGCTCATAAAAAACAAAGGCAGTGTAAAACTTAGTGCCTAAGCTATAGACAACGCCACTGGCATTTGCAGAAGAGCGAGTGATTCAGGCTAAGCCAAGAGCTGTTCCCTTAAGTCTCGATGGCTTTTAGTTTTCAGACAGGATGCAACACAGATGAGGCTGCTGAGCATTATAGCACCGCCTCATTACCACTGCCCTATATTGGGCTAGCAGCAGTGCAGGAGATTCTTTGGTGTTGAGTATATAGTTTCCAGTCTCACGATCTATGGACTGCTGCTGCCATTACCAAGTCAATTGTGAGTGTGGCTAGGCAGCATGGGCTTGGTCTGTTTCACAGAGCAGGCTGTGATTACATTGACTTGTCCTGAGAAACATGCTGCATACTGACAACCTTGCCAATAGCCTGTTACAAAGCCCGCCCCATCGCCCTTGCCCACTCCTGAGGCTTGTGAACATGCCCTATGAAGCAAGGGTTTTTCTACAATACTTGATGTGAGATACCTATATTCCTGGCAATTACACCTGACCCACTGGGGCAATATTAAAACACCAAAATAAGCCAATGAAAAAGAGAAGTGCCTGTTGGTTGGCCTCATGTTAATCTTGTGTTAGGAAGGTACCAATAACAAAAATTCTGCTGTCACCCTTCTATAATGTTAACATAGGTCTAATAGTTTGGGAAAGGAGGGAAATACATTTCTACATAAGTGATATGTATCACCTAATTTAGGGAGCCCAACTGGTCGTATGCTGTACAATTGGAGAACATTAGTAATCTTGAATATGATGCAGTTCAAAATGTGGAACTAACTGATTAAGCTTACTACACAGGGTAGCTGAGAGTTCGCCATATATGAGTACATAAATGTATGGTAAATCCTTAAGGAGTTTTGGCTAATTCTTGCAGGAGTTTATGTCAGTGTATGAAATTATACAAAGTTCTTTAACTTCTCACTCAATAGTGTGTTAGCTACATGTGTAGGACCTACCCTGTATGTGTAAGAGAATCGTTCTGCTGCTGCCACATGCCAACTTAATGTTTGTGTTTGGGAAGGCCTTGCTGTGTCTGTTCATGTTGTACCTTTATTGTGAAGGTATGTATAAAACATTCCACTCCACATAAGACAAAATGATTTACATCGACAATGCCTGTTTTATTCCTCACAAAATATTGAAGCAGAGTTTACTTTTGGTTTTATGTGTGAAACAAGCATGTGTTTTTAAATGGGAGAGGCGATTTTGTAAACTTTTAAAAAATAGCTGACAAGTGTCTCCTTGCAGTGTAGAAAACCACCAGCCAATTTTGGCATTTTAGCCAAAAGCACTTTGCATGCTGGGGTTTTAATCTCATAATGAACATGTTGAAAGCAAAACTACAAACCCCACAATGTAACATGCTGTTGCCTGAAAAAAAAATAACATTATCCTATGTTGTAGCGCCAAAGCGCAGTGTTGTAAAATGCACTATCTCTTATTCCCCGTATGACAACATCCCCGGTTTATGCGCCCTACTTGTAACTTTCTTGTACCCAAAGTGACAAATGCATGAAGATAAGATGTTAGTGTTTGAATCCTTGAAGATATAGTTCTTGAAGTTCTTAGACTTCATCCATGTCTTTAGTGCTATCCTCTTTTCCTAATGCACCCACGTTTTGTGGGAATTTTACTTGGGTGTGTCATAATGACAGGAAAAGCTAAACCCAGCTAACACCCCAAATACTGCACAACACTACAACAAAAAACAGCTTATTATTCATAACATAGGCAAAACCTAATGCTGGTTACTTTTGCCATCCTATTTAAATGAGGATAGTTCTAGTGAGTGAATCTACGCTACATTGTAATCTCCTCCCTCTCTGATACACCTCCGGTTACATAAACCCGCATTCGAATTGTGGTTTATCACTCTCACAAACCTGCTCTTACGAGTATGACCAATTTACTTATTTTTCTCGATGATCTAATATGAGGTAACATGCATATCAATAGTGGTAAACCAAGGCACACCATCAAAGTCAGTTCCTTATTGTTGTAGTAATCAAGTTCCAACTCAGCGTGAGTATATAGTGGATATTTGTTATTTCTCAATGTGCTTCAAGGGGGTAACAGCCATCATGAGTCCAAAGAAACATCAGCCAGCACGTGCTTTGTCAACAATGACTTTTTCAAGGCCTAAGAGTAGATATAGTCTGAGATCCCCAAACAAATATACATATATTGCGGGGTTCAGAGATTGTCTGGCCTAATCAAAAATCTGGAAATATAAGTATCAAATCCTCATCGAGTACGAACTGTATCCAAAAGAGTACGGCCATGATAAGCCATTAGGTAAACGCGACCCAAGTACACAATGTTTTGTCGTTAGGATCATGCCGCCATTTTGGCCTCTATACCTACTCGTTGGCACTTGATTACTACAACAATAAGGAACTGACTTTGATGGTGTGCCTTGGTTTACCACTATTGAATCTTCATGTGTTGATTGATCTTCAACTAACACAACTGCACCCGAGGTGGCTGGGTGCTCACCAGTTTAGCACCCTCTACAATACCTCATATAACCTATGGACATTGCTTTCTTTCTTTATATTACATTTATATATAGGAGGTGCAAACCTTATGCATAGCCACAGTTTTTTGTTAACTTGCATATCAAGTAAGCAGAAAAAACTATATTAAAATTGGAAGAGCACTACTATATAATTGTACTTGAAAAGGAATGTACAGTTATTGTTCATCATCTTTGCTCGAAAATGTTAAAGATGCGCTTATGCAAATAATAAAAATGTTTACTTTAAAAGAGAATTCATGGAACTTCTGTGCAAACCGCAGTTTATCGTTATCACGTATTGTTAGTCTCCAACTGTTTTTGAGCATGTTGTTTGTACGCAGTAACTAAGCACACATCGCCCTCTCGTGGATTATATGCGAGGTTCAGTTCAGATCGGAACATCCAAGTTCAATTTTCAAATCTAACTGACATGAATAACAGGGCAAAAATAATGCCGACACACTAAGCAAGAGACTGGTTAGAAGTCCGTTCAAACAACGTATTTTTATTGTTGCTTTTTTAAACAACAGTTCGCATGACAATGTAGTTTAGATTTTGAAACCACTTCAAAACACATTCTTTCTATGTAGATGTACATCTGAGGAAAGCCTCACTGAAATACTGCTTCACTGTAACTCCACGACATGGTACAAAACCACAATAAACAAAATGTAAACATCAAAATCACCAATACTGAACACTTAAGGTTGAAATACTTTAAAAGTGAAATGTTTTGTTTAAAACACAAGGGCCTGGTTTATAGTTTGGATGGCGGATTTTCTCTCTGCCTTGGCGGAAGAGGAAACTATGCTAGAAGGGCAGAAAGCGCATCCGCTATTCAAACTAAACATCAAGTTTATTTCTGATATTTTTAAAGGTCAGAGATGTTTTCTGATATATTTGAAGTTTATATCTATTCAGTCCGAGAGCAGGGGGTCCCCAGAAATGATGGCAGTAGCAGCCACCAGACCAGTGAAGGAAGTTTCCGGCTAATGATGCCGCGGTGCCGGTGTTGTATGGTATGGCTGAGGTCACTGGAAATACAACCCCCAAAGTGAAACTCTACAGTGTAGAGACTTGGGGGGGCTCAAAGGGTCTGAATGTACTGCCACCTGGAGTAAATAACATTATCCAGGCATACTTAGGCTCAGGGCACAAGACCCAAAAAATGAAGTGGGGGGAGTAACCAAGTTAGGCAATATACAAGTGAAATCATGGTGTGTGAAATTACACTTGGCATCACAACCCATGACCTCACAGGAAGTTTCAACAGATCTTAGCACCTTAATTGGCTGCAAAGTCTGCATTTTGAAATATCTTATGGGGTTAAGGCACCAGCTGCAGAGATGTTTGTGTGCCGTTTTATAACTTGCAGTTCACAGCTTGTAATCCTTCTATACAGCACAGTGATCTATGAAGGACACCTGACTCCCACACCTTGTAACCCTGACTGTGTTATACAACACATCCTGTACAGTGATTTACACACACATCATTTATTGTCAGTGTAGAATTTTTACAAATAATGTAAAAGGTTTTGACACCCTGAATTGGGATGAGTACCGCAAAAAAAGAAATAAAGAAAAATAGTGGTATTTAAATTGTTTGTGTAAATACTGGGACAGATCAACACATCAGACATTCTTTACAGTCCATGCATATCTTATAGAGAGGGACTGAACAAAGTGAAAAACATGCCTCTCTTGAGTATCTGTGAGGTGATAACAAGCTGTGTGCCTTTGTTTACTCATTGCAGCTAGGTGTGAAGCCCAAGGCAGCTTCTGCCAAGAAAATCAAACAAAGGAGGCCCCTTAATTTCGCCCTTTGTCCTGAGCCAGCAGGAATTTAAAATAAGAAAGCCCTCTCTCATCCTGCACCAACAAAGTATACAACTTACAGGCGCTGCTGAAAGTGTCCCACTACACCGGAATGAATCAAGCATATTTTACTGGGCAGCGTCCACCCTCTGAAAATAGTGGATGGACTCCACCCACCTGCGTGCACCCCCGACTAGTGCCCTGCTTAGATTTAAAAGTGAAGTTAATTCCTATCATTGTATTGATTCTGAAACAAACGTAGCTAGAGGCATAATCCCTGGTACAAGCTTGTTGGAAAGTGGAAGAGCCTTTCATTAAGTCTAGATCCTGTTTGCTTGTAAAACTCATCACATTACATGCTATAGATATAAATGGGTCCAGTTTTACAAGTAAGTGTAACAGGATGTAATAAACGCATCATGTTTCTCGTGGGCGGTTCGTAACTACATGTCAGAGAAACTTTATCCTGTGTCTGACTTCCACCCTGTTCCTTCATTCATCATTTGGTCGTTTCCTCAACGGATGAAGTTTCTGAAACAGGGTTTTTTATAAGATATTAGGTTGTAGTTATGACCAGCCACCTTGGTAAGCACAAACGTGATCTGATTGCTGCCTGTCTAGAAACACTAAATGCCCATTCACAGGCACCTCTCCCTCAGACCAGACTAATATTTATGCATGGAGATCAAGCAGCAAATTTATCAAGATTTTGCACCAGTGCAAATTCACACAAAGTGACGCAAATTGATGGCAAGTCTTGCTAAAGTATTTACATAACAGCACACATTTTTGAACTGGAAAGTGGCACTGGAAGTGCTACAAATAGTGTTTTGTGCTGCTTTGTGTTACTTTCTATTACTTTGAGTCAAGGGTGCATCCAATCGGTGATGTTCTACCACCCAGGTTTTTTGACACCACACCCTCTCTACTAAAATTAGTAGGCAGGGCTTAGCAACAAAATATAACCTATCCTTGACGTAGGCATGTACAAAGAGAAATGTTTTCATTTCTCCTAACTTTTCACAGATTGCATGTGTGATGCACAGTACAGCGCACAACCAATGCATGAAAAGTTTTAAAAAGTTAGTCTAAGCATAATATTTTGCACCAGAAGAATACCCTTCCAGTACAAAACCTATGTTAGACATCATGGACACACCTTTGGGCACGTAGGCAGTCTGTTTGTACATCAGCACTGGCAAAGACAATAGCACTACCATAAGCAGAAAATTGATATAGTTCTGCTATGCTGTCTACCCCTAGTGCAATGCAGCAACTTTGGTTCCTAAGCAGCATTGTGCTACTATTTAGTAAATGTGCCCTTGAGACTTTAGAGATGGCACAGCACAATGGGATGCCCCTCCCCACACACTAAGGCCCATATTTAAGAAAAAGTGGTGCATCAGAGCTGATGCACCAGCTTTTCTGCACCCTCTCTACTGGCACCTAACGACACCAATGTTGCGCCATATTTCTAATACGGTGGAACATGGCAGTCATTAGCACAATAGCATCAACATTGTTGATGGTGTTGTGATGCTTTGCTACACTAGCATCAAAAATGTTGACACTAGTGTAGCAAAGTACAAGGAGGCCCATAGGATTCTATGGGAGCATCATTTTAACAACTGCTCTGAGCAGGCGTTAAAAATGACACAAAAAAGGTGCAGTGAAATCTGTTAAATTTCACTCCGCCATTTTTGCAGACCTCCTAGCCCCAGAATGTCCCCCCCTTGCATAGAATATGTCTGACGCAGGCATAATGTGGCACAAGGGTTTACAAAGTGGCGCAATGCATGCATATTGTAAATATGGTGCATGGAAAAAGCCACTTTAGTGCTGCCTTTGCGTAAGAAATAAATTACACTATGGCGGCACTAAGGTGGCACTAGGGGCTGTTAACTATGCCTCTATATATGTTTAGGAGCTCCTGCCAACCATGGCATAGAACAAAGAGTGATCTGAGAATGAAACATTAGTTGATGAGCAGCTAACAACAGTGCATTTCCTTCTGGCCTGGTACCAGTGTGAGGTACCCTAGAGAGAGAGTCTGGGATCCTATGAAGGAGTGGGTCTGCCTGCACTGCAAGGATTGGAGGAGCATACATTAAGGTCGAGTGCTGGTGGGATGTCTAATGGCTGCAAGTTTATAATTAGGAATAACACTTTGGATTGTTTAAACCCAATCTAGTATGTCTCTTAAATCTTACATCCTCCGGGTAGCTAGAATAACAGAAATGTAGAGGGGAGATACAATTCACTCTTATAAAATCCCAACACTGGTCACTCACCTGAAAAGGTTGCATATAGCATTGTGCAATGACCAGACTTGATCATATACCTTTATGTATTTCTGTGGATCTATAATGTTCATTTATGTGTTCATTTTTTAGACTAGCACATTTTGAGGTACAGGCCCCTAAAGATTAGGTACCCCAAGAGATTTCTTACAGTTCTGCACCAGATCCTACTAAGCTGGATGCTGGATTCCAGTGAAATGAAAGCTGTGTTCTGAAAGGACACTGGTGACAAGACTCCTTGTCACCACTATAATTTTGGACACCGCAACAGGTCAAGACCTAAACTTTGGGACTAACTAAATCAGTGTGGGGTTCCTGGCGGTGTTTGGGCAGTGGGTTTTTGGGAATAGAGGTTTCTGAGTACTTTATTGTTTTTGGTGGAAATTGAGCAACTGAGTCTTCAGTCCACTGAATTGCCAAGTCTGGTACTCAAGGATGAACCAGTAAAGGTCTGGGTCCAGAGGTACCGCTTTTCTAATCTTAGCTCCAGTTGTGTGGGGAATAGTTCTTGAAAGAAAACAGACCCTGCAATGGCCAAATCTCTTCCAGTCTATCCAAGCATATCCCCATAAGATTAGATGGGCTTAGAGCCAGTGTTGGAGAGAATCTAGTGCCTAGCACATAGGCGCTATAAAACATTCAGGTTCATATCTCGGCCCCAAAGGTTCCTGTCATCTTCTGATTTTTTGGAATATACGACTTTGTTTTTTTTACTTATCCATAAGTAAAATATTTCTTCTCTGACGTTTTAACACTAATTGACATTAAAAATAATGTATGTCATTTAATGTGTCATACTTTGTCAGAGTTTTTAATACCTGCTACCTTTTAGAGTAAGCCTTTCATGCTCAACGTCACTACCCAGAGAGAGTCTAGCACCCAAATGGAGTATCTTTTATATCCAAATATTGTGCATTACAATTTGCGGACCTGGAGTACCAGTGATGAAACAAGAATATCCACACAGGGTATTGCTCACTAACCGCTGGGTGTCCCAGGCTCACAGGAAAAGGCTTCATAGTTATCCTAACAATGTACCGTGAAATTCAACTATTGATTCTTTAAGTCCTGCTAGCATTTCTCTTTGTATAATACCCACCATTTACATTTTGCTAATGAATTCAGATGGCTGCTTCTTTGAAGTTGCCTAAACTCATACCTTTCATAGAGTTACTTTAATCCAGCTGCCTCCTACTCATTTTATACCTAAGTACATTTTGAAAACATTCTTCTTAATTTTCAAGCTTGCATCCCAGCTCGGTATCATAGCTGGATCACCGTTTTGGCTTTTTAGTATCTTTAAAAGCATAATTATTTATTTTCTGCCCCCCTTAGTGTTAAGAGCTTTGCACGACGTGCTATTAACAAAGCTAACCGTGCAGCAACTATTTACAAGCTTCTCCCTGTTATAGGTCACTCCAATGACCTTTTCTCTCTGTCTGCGGACAGGTAACTAATTCTTGATCCGATCTGCAATGGCCAGGCCCAGACCACATTCGACCAATGAGCTTCTTATTATTTGTCCGACAGGACAGAGTGTAGTGCTGTACTAATGACCAGGGAGGCAAAGCCCCATTGCTTGTCCCTATAGTCACTTTTCTTTTTGTTCACTAAATCGCTCTACATCTGCTCTTCTTTTGACCTCTGGCACTTGGTCCAACTGGAGTGATTTTTGAAAGGTGATTTTAGCAGCTTTGCCATTACCTAGCTTCATTCCCTAAAGACTATAGGATGCTACCTGATACATCTGTGTTATTTGTGTTCAGATGTTTCCTCATATGTCACCAAATCCATGATATTTTGTGCATTAATCACATGTGCATTATTCACGTAATGTTCACGTCTTGTGAAGGTAAACCATGCAGCAAACAGTTATTGCTGTTTGATGGACTAGTTGGACCTGTTGGAGTAGGTTACTGATGCAGAACTGACAACTATAACATCTTGAAATAAGGCCTCATTAGATCCAGTGAACGCTGCGACGAGTTCCTAGACCAGGGCATGATCTCAGAGTGTTACAGGCATGGCCTTAGTTCTCATAGAACACAATTCATTAACCTAAGCTAATTGAATCTCCAGAACTACAGTAAAACAAGAGCAATGTGCAACATAATTTAGAGGACGTATTGCCCGTGGGCTCTGACGAAATTCTTTGGTGCATTTAATGTCCAGGATAAAAGCCTTGCTGACGTAGGATATTGCTTCAGGACTTGGAAAAAACACTATATAGACAACATTCTAGGTGGTGTGAAAGCCAAAGGTAATCTGTATAGACCAGAGGGAATAAGATCTCATGACTATGTTGCCTTAGTAGACGGTAGTTCAAGGAATAGTGTTAGCCAAGGCCTGGAGTTCGCACACTTTTTTTTTTTTTACAAAAGGTGACCTCCTGCTAAGGGGTCCATTGCAAACGTTAGATGAGTTAGATTAAATGAGGTCACATTTCAAGTTGAGGTTTAGCAGGGAAGAGATTCCGTGAGCGAAAGAAACTAGTGAAAAGGATCTTTAAAAACATTCCTAAAAGAATGACTTGCTGCAAATAAACCTTAATGAGTACAAAAGAAAAGTGAAGTGTTTTCCATTATAAATTATAAACCCTAGCCACAAGTGCATCGGGGCACATTAAATATAGCAGGTAAAAATACATTTGAATATCTGGTGTCAGTCATATAACGAAAACTGTATATAGAACCATCTCTGCTTAGGTCATTGGGGCAAAAATGTTTAATGTTGCTTGAGGACAGAAGCGCCCCCAGCAACCCTCCAGAACATTAAAACAGTGCTTGGTGGTACCCCTGAGGATGGCAGTATCTGGAGGGATGGGGTCTCCAGGACATTGCATCAGAACCGGGCCCTAGGGAACGGGGTCCCCACAGCTGATCTACACATAGGTGAGGGGGTCTTACGTCCCTCCCCATATACATATTCGATCCCCATGGGATAAAATTAAGTGAAATGCTAATGGAGTGAGAGAAAAAGAAAGAGAAAAGGAAATAAGACTGAAAATAAAGAAAGGAAGCATGGCTGAAAGAAGGCACAAACAAAGAATACAAGGAAATGAAGGAGGAAAGAGACAAAGACAAGGAGAAAAAAGAGGACAAACTAAAGAGGGAAAGAAAGTAAGAAACAGAAAGGAGGATGTCAGAAAGAAAAGGAAGTGACTATGATAATATAAAAGAAAAAAAGATGAGAAAGAAGAAAAGCAAGAAAACAAAATATAGTATTTAAAAAGAAGTATGCAAAGAGGAATGAGAGACATGGAGAAAAAAGGAAGGAAGGTCAACGTTTGTAAAGAAAAAGAGAAATAACTAAATAAGGAAGGCATAAGGAAAAGAAAGGGATAAGGTACGGCAGGAAGGTGATAAGTAAGGAATAAGAAGACTGAACGGGGAAAGAGATGAAGAAAGCAAAGATGAGAGAAGGAAAGAAAATGAAATAAAGAAGAGTAGATATGTAGCAAGAAGGTGAGATGGAAGGAAAGAATAGTGGACTGAAGGAAAGCATGATAGAAGGAATTAAAAGACTGTGGGAAGAAGGAAAGAAATAATACTATAAAGTAGAAAAGAAAGGATGATACAAAGAAGGAAAGAAAGATAAAAAGATACAAGGTATGAATGAACAATAGAGAGAAATAGAAAAAAATAAATGAGGAATAAAAGGAAAGAAGGACCATAGAAGAAAAATTAGTGTAACAGTACGAAGACATGGAACAAAGAAGGAAGAAAGAAGGAAAGGCTGGTAAACATCCAGATGTTTGTTCAGATTCTTTCAAAATAGCTCTGAAAAAGATTCATATTGCAGTATTTTTTCCAAGGGGAAAAGGGGAACAAGTCTCACAGTCCAGCATGGAAATGGTTGGGATCTCTCTCTCTGCTCGCATGTTTAGTGTCAAGTGTTTCAAAGTGGGGGCATTTTATTTTTTGGAACACTTACCACTCACTCTGTATCTTATTCTTAAACTAATGTTCAATGGCAGTAAATGGTTGTGCTATGTGGCATAGTGTTTTTTTTACAAGTAGATACGTTAATCATTATTAATTGTATTCACAAAATATTCACAAACATTCATATATTGAAAACTTGTCAGTGGAAGTGTTCCCACTCCGACCTCATTGACTCAATATTAAGTGATGCTGTGAAGGAAGATCTTGCCTTTCAGCTTTTTTTTGAGATTCCAACCCCTTCTGTTCCAGCAGAGCTCAGCCCCGATCTTTTTTCTTGGACGACCTATTTCAGGGTGCAGTTGCGTTCTCATATTCACTGCTGATTCCAAGCAGAAGCTTGTGAAAGCAAGAAAGTGATTTGCAGTGCAGTGACTATTGCGAAAATGATGAGTGACAGGACCTTCTGCAGCGAAAAACAGCGGTAGGCAGCACCCCTGCCCTTTAAAAGGTGCCTGGCATCCCAATTCTAGGTGCAGAGCCCCAAGGCAAGATAAGATTACCTCTCTGGCCATTACCACACAACAAAAGCTTTCTACAACAAATAGAATGCTCTACCAACTAAGCCACCTCCCAATGGTTTAACATGCTTCCTGTCAGAAAATCAGCCTTACCAGACAACAACTCTGTAAGTGGTGCCATATAAGTGCTACAATTCAAACAAGCATTGGCAAAGCAAAAGGGTCTCGGCCTTGGGACTTGTTAGTTTTGCCAATGCCTTCACGTGATGTTGTAAAGCACAGTGAAGATGCTGTGCAGCATAGCCTAAAAAGTATTTAAAAAGGCCCAGAGATGCAGCTGTATCATTTTGTAGCTGCATGCATGCGTTATGACGCATGTGTATGCATCATTACACATGCGCACCTATAAAATGGTGTTGGTACTATTTTGTTCAATTAGCAATGTGAGATAGAGTAGCAAATTAAAAAATAAAACGAAGTAGTGCAAAATAGTTTTTTTAAAGAGGAGCGGCTGACAGCAATTCACAACCGAGCCCCCCCCCTCCTAAAAAAAAAATAAAGCATTTAAATAAAATACTCTGGACGTGGGTGACTGGTGGGAAACAACATGGATAGCCCATCCAAACAATGGCAAAGCATGAACACCACAGAACATCCAGTGGTTGAAGGGACAGTCAGAAAGCGTACTCTCTCTTTGAACCTCTTACTATATTTTTCTTTTTTACAAAAACAATGAGCTTCGGTCTTCAGCCAGAGAAAAGAAGGCTTATTTGTCATAAAAAGAATTCCAGCATCTCCTAAGGAATAGGAAAGCCACACCCTTGACCATTCCGTTGACACTATGGCATTCAGTGGGCCTGACAAATGTGAAAGGAATTCCCAAGTAGAATAGGCTAGTGTGAGGTTAGACAAGTAGTACACACTCAATAACAACACTAACAAAGCATTTTGCTTTTGTGGTATTCATTTGTAATATGTCTGGTAGATAGTACTGACAGGGAATGGCGAATGGCATGCGATCATGCCCAGGTGGTCAGACAGAATGGAAAGCACACACCTTCATGGCATAAGTGAATCCAAAAAATATTCACTGATGCAACAGTACCATTCCTTCACCATGAGCAATACAACTATATACTACCAGTGGTTAGAACCCCAGTAAATGCATCATAACAACTGCAACCAGACAAATGCCCCTCAATCACATACTACACTGGAAAAACATTGCTACCTCGTATCTGCTTTATGCTTCTTTGTGGAACGCCAAAGTCAACATATTATGCACCATTCCTCTGTCCAAAGCACTATTGTGCTTTGGAGGATGGCACAATAACCTCACTTGGCAATGCTTCACAAAAAGCAGGCAGGATACCTAAATGAGTTATACGCTCGCCGCTGATGAATGCACAATATGTAGATCATGAGTGTGAATCCCAGTAGGGCCGACTCAGCCTTCCATCGATCTGCAGGTGTTATTTAAAGAGTTTAGAAATAGCAGATGTGCGATATGAAGTGCCATACAAAAAGTAAGTCATATTAGAGCTCAAAGGTACATCCCTGCTATGTTTGACAAGGCAATATAACCTCCAAACACCACTGACACCAATTCTCAGCCATAGCGGCAAGCATACAAAGGAAGCACATTATGGCAACATAGCATCCTGTGGTGGGCACTTCCCAGCTGTCAAGCAAGATATCTCGTGGGACATCACACAGATGATTCATCAAATTTCCACTTGTTTCTTCACAACTTCTTTATTTCATGCATCGTATGTGCAAGCATTTCTTGTTCCTAAAGTTCTCTCTTTTTCATTGCGTCTTTTTTCACTCTGCATAGCTTGACCTCGTTTGAAACATCAATGCATTTGGAAACTCTGAAGCAGCGAAAACATAAGAAATGTGGTGCTTAGAATAAGAAAATAAGCACAAAGAAGGTTTATGAAAACATGGGAGGAAACAGTACATAAAACACATTACAAATTTGGGGACTCAAGATAGTACTCTAAAGTGTAAAACTGTTAAATAAAGGTTGCAACTCTTCAGAAAGATTAAGCACAGTGCCCATATACCTTTGTCAATTGTAAGTGTCCAATGGATAATTGCTTTTTTCCAATCATAATAGTTGAAAGGACTTTATTTTTAATAGTGCAATTAGTTATGCAAACTCAAGTTGCATTAAGATTTCTTTGAAATTTAAAACGAGGTTAATTCAACTGGTGAGAAAAGTACAACAAGGAAAACAAAGGAGGTGACATGCACTGAAACAAAGGTGCATCGAGAGTACTGTGAAAGTTGAAATGAGGATAACATACAGGGAGAGAAAAATATGAGTAAATCCAATAAGTGTATATGTTCTGAAACAAAAAACACCCAAAATCGAAAGGAATGAGCAACTGTAAACAACACAAACGTGTGGAGAGCAAACAAATGACATGAGAAAAAAAATATTACCTCAATCACAGCAAAAGCAGGGATGGACAGCAGATGGACAGTAATTAAAATAATTAAGCTGTACTTTGCCCCTACAGCACAGAGAGAATAGTAAGTGATGTACGGCCATGAAAAGGTGGCAAACAACAATGACAATAATGCCAGCGAATGGTAAGCTATGGGCGGGCTCCAAGCCCATTAATAGATACAAGAGTTTTGCAAGCAAGAGTGCGTGTGCTGGCGCATGCCCTTGCAGGCTCGACCTAAAAATGCTACTGACAACTACCCTCTGCTCATAGCTTAATTTCTCTTCAGGCACTAATTTACTGCTCTGTTGCATTGTATTTAAGGCTTGTAAAAAACACAAAAAACCTAAACTCCAAAATACCTCTAATCACATGACCTATTCATTTAGGGCTAGATATACAAATCCCTGTTGCATTTCTTAATGGTCCGAATCGGTATTTTGGGCCGTTACGAAATGCAAACGGGGCTTTTCTAATATACAAAGCCCTTTAAGGAATTGCAAATTGCAATTCCTACCAGGTAGAAATCGCAATTTGCGATTCCCAAAATAGGAAATGCAAATAGGCATTTGCTATTTGCATTTCCCATTCTGATGTACCATGCATTTCCAAAATGCGATTTGGGCATTTTGAAAAAGCAATTACCACCAACATGAAGTCAGTGGTAACCAGGTGCAATTTCACAAAAGCACCCAAGTGTGCTTTTTTTAATTGCAAAAGAGCACACACATGCATCTTAGGCACATGGGTGCTCTACAGGTGCACCCCTAGTTTTTGGGCTGCACCAAAGGGGGCCTTTTTCCCATTGCCATCCTTAGTTTTGTATTTCCTAAATAGCGATTTTTTAATAAGAAATCGCCATTTAGGAAATGCCAAACCTGTCTATTGACTCAAATGCAATGGAGTTTCTTAATACCGATTTCTTACAGCAATTCCAACTTTGTAGGAATCGTTATTAGGAAATCGGTATCTTTGTACAAAGCATTTAGCATTTCTTAAATAGCAATTTCTATGAAGTCGCTATTTAAGAAATGCAAAATTGCATTTTTGTACAGCTGGCCCTCAGTTCAGCAGTGACAAGATAAAAATATGTTTAATTGACTTGTACAATAAAATTGATCGATATTGTACACTACCATAATATTGAGTTTTATATCCTCTGTTACCAAAATATCTTAACCAGACTAATGACTACCAAAATAGCTTAGATAAGTATTGCTGTATTATACTTAACTCCATATCTATGTGCCTAGACAATATATATCCTCAGTGTACGTAGATGTAGCGCTAAGAATAATACACCTGTACCCACCTATGTATACTTAGCTTCACAATATTTTGGTAGTCGATATTATGAGTATGATATTCTTATGCACAAATTTACATGTTAAATATTCTGACAAACAGCTGTCAGTACTGTTGTCTGTGTTGTTTTCTTGTTGACAAAAACATTTTTGGATACATTTAGGTCCCCCTATTACCTCATCTTATTCTTGGTGTTCTCTCAGAATATTTTATTTTTGCTGTGACCAATATTAAAAAAAATATTGTGCTAAACTTGCATCCTCTATGACAATATACTTAAGCATATGCAGGCTCCAAACCTACATGCAGCTATGTATTGATTGAGGTGCCGTCTCTATCTTAGCCCTACTTTCGAATTTAAGTCCTGGGACTTGTAGAGTACATATCTCAATTGCTAGTAAATTAATCTTATTCAGGATAACATCCAGACACCTATTGTTTTAGTTTGTTGCTTTTAGAATTCGATGTTTCAAGTCAAAAGTGTCGATGAAGTCCATGCTTCGTTCGTCTGTTGCTTAGGCTACCTGAACGTGCCTTCAGTGTGTTACCAATGCCACCATTTTGCCCTCTGTCAAGGACAGAACACTTACATCAAATTATAAATTCAAAGCAATGCAGCACTGGTTGAAGATTTCTCAGAAATGTGTTCTCTAACACATCGCTCAACATGTATTTGCCACGATGACCACAGTCCACAGTTCCGCAAAAAAATTCTCACAAGATGCTAATGCATATTTTTCTGAGGTTGTAGGCACCGTGCACCACTGGGCCTCATGAGTGGTTGTAGTGCTTCAGTAACCCGCTTTTGAAAATGTGGTTTTCATGTCGTGCTCTGATACTTTCCCTTGTCTCTATATGATAACTCCCAGTCGGAGCCTTGAAGCAGAGACACAGATGGTGGAGAAATGTGGGCCACCAGATCTATAAATATAAAACTTTACATATTGACAAGGGGGAACTCCACGACGTTGTGGATCCGACCCTAATTTAGCACTTCCTTTTAGTGACAAGATATGAGATTTCTGATTTTATGAATAAACACTGCACGAAAAGCAAGTTAGCGAATATTTGCATATTGTGGTCTGATCTTCACAGAGCTGAATGCTTAGCTGTCAGGCTATGTGGGAGAACCATAATCCCTTACTGATTACAAGCAATGGCCACAACTGCTGATTTGGTCATAAATGTTAATGCTTAAATTATAAGGGAAGTCGCACACTTTTCAGATCAAGTTTGATAGAACTGTGAATCGGTAAAGATATCAGCAGACAATTAGCAAAAATGGTTCAGAAGTATTCTTCTTTCACATAGATATTTTCAAATTTTAAACATTTAAAAAGTAGTTTTCAATACATTGAACCGATTATTTGGGCCTTGACTTATCACCATGATACCAAGTGTCCCCATTTCCCCATAGACGGACAATTTTAAGTGATTGGTGCTCTTCCATCCCCATTTGCTGACAATCTTATTGACTAGTGACTCTTGAACCCATATGCATCCACCTTTTGAGCAAATGGTATCTTACCACCTTCATGAACTATCTATTTTGAGCAAGTCGTGTCACACTCAATGTACTGAGTACAGTCATTTTGAGTGACCTGTCCCTGTGCTCACGTCATGAACATGTGAATGATTAGCACCCACTTCACTTATTTATATAGCAGCTTAGCAGGTTTGCCTCCCTCCCCAATATTTGAATAATTTGTACCCTTTACCAGTCACCAGAATGACTGTGCAAGATGTATTTACCCCTTCACTGTGCAATTGGAACCATTGTACATACTACTGTAGAGCCTCTCATTTTCGGATTAATACCGCTATATTCTCATTTGTCCTCCATCACCCTAAAAACGCACCACATACCAAGAAAATCGACACTCAGACCTCACACTCTGTAAGCCATATCACTCATTCTCATTCTTGTCTTTCTCATTTCCAGGACCACTGGCCTCTGTGCCCGTTCTACAAACTCCAATTCTCACTTTACGACACACTTACCTGCTTGACTGACACCAAAATTGCCCATCCTTTATTTCCAAAGCACAGATACGTCCCACTCATATAAGCACATCTCTCCACATATCTGAATACTCAACATACACTTAACTGCATAAACCCTCAACCCAATGCCCCTGTTTCATTTTTGTCTTTGAGATGCCCAAATAATACAGGAAAGATCCTTTTTTGCCGGCCACGTTGACATTCACCATCCTCTCCACTTCACAACCACCACTCATGCTGCACTACAAACCAAACATATCACCCAACCTCAATATGACGCCATCAACCTCCTGATCACTCCCAAGCCCTCATTCACCAATTGAATCCCGTCCACTTTTAAGCATAGCTTCCTCAAAATTCCTGAACTTAACACAGTGAATATTGTATTAAGATAATATTCTCATTGAAAGATTGTATTTTTAAGGATTTCAACACCATCTTGGACTCTCTCCCCACCCACCCATAATACCCTACACAGAGATCTCAATCTCTACCTGACAAAGTGCACTGTTTATATAACTCTTTTCTTATCACCCTCATAAGCACCCATTCCCCTCAGTACACAGTAACCCACTCAAATACACAGCTATCTTCAACAAATTAACTTAGTCACTATAACCTCACAACAGTCCACCACCCGTCATAAACACCAATTACCTACTGGACTTCTCTGTCGGCCTTTGGAACCTTTAACCAACGCATTCTGCAGGGAACCAGGAGTCACAGTAGGCACCTCTAGCACAGCGTCAACTGACTACACTCAATGTAGTGTAGTTCACAATGCTCTTCAAAGATCCTCCTACATCACCATGATCCAAGGTTCCACCATGGGGGCACGTCCCTTCTTATAAAACACTATTGTCCTGGGCAACATTATTTTCTCTTTAGTTGCTCCGATAGAAAACACAAATCTTCTCTTTCCCATTCTTCTCTCCCCCATCTTCAGTCTTGGATCTCTGACAGCCAAAATGTAGTCAATCAGTGGTAGTTCTTATCTCCCACAGGTTGAACTCCTCAAAAATGAGAATACTTCAATTTCCAGTAACAACTCCTCCATCCACATTATCTGCCCCTTTTGTGCTCACACTGTCTCAATCTGCCAGAAACTTTGACATATCCTTCATTTCCAAAATGTATACTGAAGTGATAATTTCTTTCACTAATCCCATCTTTTAAGTGCTAAAAGTCTATAAGAGATGCCCACTCCTCTAGTTCTACATTCATGTTCATCCTCATGACAAGGAATCGAACTATGGCACCCATTCCCGGTTCAACTGCTCCCCACTTACCTCCAACCATCAAAAACAGGTTTAACTCTCTGCTAAATACAGACCATATCTCACTACACCTCAGAGACAACCCTATTATCTGCAAACATAATTCTACCCACTACACACACGGTGATGTAGGAGTCATCACCTCCATTTCAAAGTTCACTGCAGCTTTAAGCACTTCAAAGTGATGACTCCAACAACTAATTACTGCACCCAACTGGTCTCACATGATGGCGTGTTATTTATCAAGAGCACTGATCTCGCACCATCTAGAATTATGCAACTCAGATAAAGGGATCACTAAGTAAAACAGCGTGTATCCCCCAACTGAGGTACACAAACCAGAAAAAGGGATTTAGGGGGCAGCCGACCATTGGGAGGTCTTCCCCCTGGCCAATTTGAGAGACTAGTGCAGCCCATGAGCTGGCATTTTGTAGTTGGGCTATGTTTGTACCCCAAGATAGCCGAACATATATAGTGCAGTGCTTTGGGCTCCCCCCTACCATTTTCTTCGCAGGTGACCTGGTGGCTGTTGGGATTTTGGTAGCTAGTGTTTTTCAAGTGGTCTGTCATAAACTGAGTGGTTAATAATAGTATAAATTTAACAATACTTACTTTAATGTTGGTGAGGAAGATGTCCACAGCGGATAGGAAGGTGGCTGAGGAGATGAGACTGCTGCGTGAGGCTGGGCGCCTAAAACTCGTGAGCAGTGGTGCAGCGACTGAGAGAGCATCCCACCCAGCCTGCCAGGTATCCGGGCAGGTTGGTGAGGAGGGAGTTCCAGGTCTTGGCGGCGAAGTGGGAGAAGGATCTGCCGCCGGAGGTGGTGCGTTGGATGCGGGGGGCTGTGGCGAGGTCGGCGGAACGGAGCTGCCGAGTTGGTTTGTGGAAGTTTACTCGTTCGTTGAGGTAGGCCGGTCCAGTGTCGTGGAGGGTTTTGTGAGCGTGGACGAGGACTTTGAAAATGATCCTTTTGTTGATAGGCAACCAGTGTAGGGATCTGAAGTGGGTGGATATGTGTTTGTGGCGAGGGAGGCTGAGGATGAGACGTGCGGGTGCGTTCTGGATTCTCTGGAGTTTTTTTTAAGCTTGGCTGTGGTCCCTGCCACATCATCCCTCCTCTGCCACCCCTGTACTTCCTGTCTCTACCCTGCCCTTGCAGGGTCTTTTCTCCCTGTTCTTGTACTGCTATTGTTTCCTACACATCTTTTCATCCGTGTTTCCTCTTTTCTATCTTTCTGTCCTCTGAAGATGGAAAATACCCCTCAGTCCCCAGATATAAGTGCTGGTGCCCACTGGTGCAAATTAAGGTGTCCAGCTGATTACAAAACTCCCCACCGGACGACTTTCAGATCTTCTGCTTCTGCTCTAGGGATGCATTTATTTCCAGACCCCTCCCCAGCTGGTGCCCAGCCAGTCCTTACTAGCCCAGAAGGGAGTATTTAGGGGTGCATAAAATACCAATTAAAATGGACTGGGTTGGGGTTAGGGAGTAAGGGAGGAGGAGGGAGGGAGACTCGGTGAAAGATACAGAAAGAGAGAGAGAGGAAAGGGAAGACAAAAAGGAGAAAGACTGAGAGAGAGAGGCGAAGGGGAACACGGGAAGAGGGAAAGAGTGACAAACGTGCTAAGGGAGAGGCAGGGAGAGAGAAAGTGTGAGTGTCAGACAGTCAGAATGGCGGTCTGAATGAGAGATGTCTATATTGAGCGAGAGAGTCAGAGAAAAAGAGATTGAGTGAGAGAGGGGCAGGTTGAGAGAGAGTATGTGGGGCAGGTTGAGAGGGAGTCAGAGGCAGAGAAAGTCCGACAGAGTGGCAGATTGAGAGAGAGTCTGCAGGGCAGGTTAGGAGGGAGTCCAAGGAAGAGAGTGTCTGACAGAGGGGTAGATTGAGAGAGAGTCCACAGGGCAGGTTAGGAGGGAGTCAAAGGAAGAGAGTGTCTGACAGAGGGGCAGGCTGAGAGAGAGTCTGCTGGGCAGGTTAGGAGGGAGTCCAAGGAAGAATATGTCACCGATGTGGTAGTGCATACAGAAGGAACACAAGAAAGCAGCCGGGGAGACCAAAGCAAGACAATGAAGAAAGGTTTAAGTAGCGGAGAAAGGACAAGTGGTGGGAGGGGTCACAGGAGAAGGGGGAAAATAAAGAAACTTTGGAGAGCAAGGAGCTCAAATTAAAGAGATTACCATACATGGGACCAACAAAGCTGTTGGGGGCACATTTAATGCTAGCCACAAAAGAGCAGATATGGAATGCTCAAGCTTTTACATAGAGAGTTACGCTCCAAAGAGGGTTCAAATGAGAAGGTTTACAAGCTGACGAAGTGGCAAAAAGAACCCCCTAAAAATAGAAAACTGGACCGCGACATTCCTAATTTACGCCAACGTTTATTGCAAAAAATACCCAAAGCGCTGTGTAGCCATGTTTTGGATGTTATCCGAAAAGCCCAATTTACAGGGGGAGGTTACGCATGGGCACAGTATGACAAAGAATTTTGAGCATGGCTGGCATGGGACCCCAAAGAAAAGTGGGGAGAGTTGGATTCAGATCACCATGGGGGTGGCAAAGATGGGCAAAACAATTTTCAAGCAAGTGGTTTACCAATTCAGACCTGCCAACTTCACCAAAAACCTCACAGTGTGATGAGAGGTGGGGCCTTAGAGGGGGCATGGCCTTGTGCTGAGAAGCACCTAAGAGGCACTTTTGCCCCGACCCCAAATCTCCTCCTCAAAAAAAAGAAAAAAAACAAGCTTGTTGAGGCTGTTGCCGATTTCCTTGGCTGTTTTTACATCCTTTAATGGACATCAGCAGTTAAAACTCTCCAAAAACGAGCTGAAAACCACTGTTTTCCCTGCCACTATGGGATATTGGCTCCTCACCAGGAGATCGTGTGAGAGGAGCCAACATTGTGTGTCACACGGTGGCACTGTGTGAGTTGGCAGGTCTGCCAATTGTATAGCGCCCTTTTCAAGGGCGATCCACCTGGGGTGGGGTGGTTTCTACAGCAAAAAAACAGTCTAGGACAGGGGGCACATGCTGGGACTTTAATAAAGGGATGTGCACTCGGGACTATTGTACATTATGCCACAAGTGCTCAAAATGCACAGGTAGGAATCCCCTCATTAACTGTTTTGGTGCTAGCAGGGGACGCTTGGGACAGGGGACAAGTCAATGGCAGCAGTATGGGGGTGAACAGGGACCACACCAGCAACAGCAGTACTCAAGCAACTGGGGGAGGGGACCCAGGGATCTAGAGCAAAAGGCTTGTACTCCAGTTAAGCTTGACATGTTGGAATACTCGAAGGGTTTTATGGGTGACGGGAAGAAGCAAAGATTCTCAATGCGGGGTTCAAATGGGGCTTTCGTTTGGGTTATGAGGGCCCACGAGTGCGGAGATGGGAGGATAACTTGAGGTCTGCTAAAGAACATAAGAAGGTTGTTCAGGACAAATTGGAGAAAGAAATTGCACAGGGCAGGATGGTGGGCCCCTTTCACAATGGCCGATGGAAGAATTGATTGTGTCTTCAATTGGGGTGGTGCCTAAGAAGGAGCAGGATCAATTTTGCTTGATTCAGCATTTATCATGTCAAGAGGGGGGGGGGTGTGAATGATTATGCCAAAGTGTAATGTGAAGTCAGCTTTTTGGCTGCTTCCAGTACATCCCGAAGACTTTCTGCTCTTGGGTATACAATTCGGAAGATGCTGGTATGCGTATAAGGCCTTACCTATGGGTTGCTCGATATCATGTGTCCTGTTTGAATACTTCAGTTCCTTTTTGCAGTGGCTGTTTAAATGGCAGATGGGGTATCAGTTAGTTATGCACTGCTTGGATGATTTATTTTATCGTGGGGCACCTGGCTCAGCAGACTCCCAAGCTTTGCTGGCAAGGTTACAAGAGCTCATGGGCAACCTGGGGGTGCATTTGGTGCCTGAAAAGACAGTGAGTACACAAGCAATTCTATCTTTTTTAGGTATAGAAATTGATTCTAGTCACATGGAGGTGAGGTTGCCACAGGATAAAAAAGATAAAAATGTTAAGACTGCTGAAATGATTATGGTCAGTAGGTCCTTCTGCAGAACACTGGCGATGGCCCTATGGGGCCTTTCTTTACCTCATTATCATGCACAGCTCTCAGCAGGGGTCAAGGAGGACCTTCGGATGTGGTGTTTTTCTCGCATTCTTTTAACGGGATCCCACTAGTGTGGCGGGACGATTTGCAAAGGGATGTACAGATATTTTCTGATGCAGCAGGGGGAGTAGGATTTGGCCTTTTTTGGCAAGGCAGGTGGTGTGCGGAGCCATGGTCAGAGCAGTGTGCCAACGGGGGCAGGAGCATTGCCTTTTTAGAGTTGTTCTCCCTGGTCATTTCAGTGAACCAGTGGGGTGCAAAATTGCCGCACAGGAGGGTGCTCTTTGGAATTGATAGCATGTCCATAGTGGAGGTGGTTTACAGGCAGTCAGCCAGGGATGCGCAGGTTCTAAAGCTACTGCGAGTATTTGTGCTAGGCTGCTTGCGTCATGTTAGAGCGCAACATGTGTCGGGTGTGGACAATGACACTGTGGATGCTTTGTCTCATTCACAGTGGGGAAGATTTTGTGGGTTAGGCAAGGATACTGCCAAATTCCCAACGCCCATGCCAGAGATGTTATGGTTGGTAGGCAACACAGGACGGTACAACTGGTGGTAGGGTCCCTTTCAGAGTTCACACGGAGGGCATACAGTCAGTCATGGTTGGAGTTTTTGGCTTCCGGTGCGCAATGTAGAGGGGAAGGTGGTTGCAGTTGGAGGATGTGATTCAGTTTATACTGGTTTTAATAGAAAGAGGCCTACCTCAGGTCACTATCACAGGCAAATTGACAGGTGTGGCATTCATGAGAAAATTGTTGTGGGGATACGCTCCTTCAGCGGGCAAAGTGGGACAGAGGATGCTAGAAGGTTGGGCAAGAGAACCGGGGAGCAGAGGGCAGTCCACAAAACTCACATGGCAGTTGTTGTGCAGCATTTTGGGGCAACTGCCGAGTGTCTGTCGTAAAAAGTCAGAATGCTGCTTATTCTTGGCTCTAATGTCATTGATGTTCTTTGGTGCGCTTCGAGTATCAGAGTTGTTATAAGTCAGGAGTCAAGGGGGGTGTTGTGGGAGGATGTCTCTCAACAGAGATGGATGGGAAGTCTGGCTTCAGAGCTCAAAAACTGAACAAAGAGTGCAGGGTAGGCACATCATTTTTCACAAAATAGGCTTCCCGGAAAATATGCCTGTTGGCTTGGGGTGCGTTTGGCATCATGTAGTGAATCTAGCACTGGTTTGTTCTTCAAATAGAGTTCTGGGAATAGGGTCTCTGCTTTTCAGCTGCTAGCAATATTGCAAAAGGTCCTTGTCCATATGGGTTGCCCCTGGCAGATTATGGAAGGCACTCATTCCGCATTGGAGCAGAGTTGGAAGCAGGGGGATTAGGCTGGTCACGCAAGGACATTATGCGCCTCATTACGGGGCTGGCGGTTCAACCGCACCATAATGACTGTGGCGGAGCAGCCACAGTCCAACCACCGACTCTGCCAGGCTGCAGCCAGCCTGCAGCCTGGCAGTCCTGGTGGTTGTAATGCACCAGGGCAGCTCTGCAAGCAGCGCTGCCCTGGGGATTATGAGTCCCCACCCACCAGCCTTTCCACTGTGGTTAACACCGCCATGGAAAGGCTGGTGGAATGGGGTGACGAGGGGGCCCCTTTGGGCCCCTACACTGCCCATGCACTTCCCATGGGCAGTGCAGGGGCCCCCATGCACAGCCCCAACCTTGCATTTCACTGCCCAACACACCTCAACATTGCCACTGCCTCAAATACGAACCGGTGTCAATGTTGTGGTGAGTTTTCTGCTGGTCCAGGGAGGTTTTATCTAGAATTTTGAATCTCAGCAAATAAGGCAGGGTACGAAAGGTCTAAAGAGGGGGGCAGAAAAAGCTAGCAGGCTCTCTTTTTGTGGATGGTGGGGTTCTCAAAAGTTTTGCAGGACTTGTCTGACGTTTGGTTGGCATTGTCAGTTGGGGAACAGGTCCAAAGGCAGTTAGTTCAAGGTTCATTTTAGGACATTGGCGTGCTTAGGGGTTCATAGGCTATAGGGGAAATATGAAATATAAAGTATGAAATGTTGAAATGCACTGCAGTTAAATGAGATAGCTTTGGAGTGGGCTGGGTTTGTGGGGGGCACCGCGGGGGGGCATCAGTTAGTTACATTAGATGTTTAGCGAGGTTTAGTTTTATAAGTCAGTTTTCCTGGAAAAAAACTGTGATGTGCTCCTGTTTCAATAAAGCGACCTTTTTCACACAAGATGGTCTGTGATATGTGCTGCGCCCCTCTTTCCGAAAGGGGATTTAGGGGGCAGACAACCATCGAGAGGTATGTCCCCCCCAGCAGGCTGGGAGAGCGGTGCAGCACATGAACTGCCATTTTGTAGTTGGGCTATGTTTGTAGCCCGAGATAGCCCAACATATATAGTGCGGTTCTTTGGGCTCTCCCCCCACCATTTTGTTCACAGGTGACCTCGTGGCTGTTGGGCTTTAGGTATGTAGCCTTTTTCCTCCACCCACTTTATTTTGATTTCCCTGGGTGCCAAGTTTTGCAGCACTGTTTCATTTGTAGGCTCTTTTGCTGATACCAGTGCACAGAGTTTTGAGTTGTAAAGCTGTTGCTTGGAACAGCAACAGGTGCTTGCGGGGTTCTCAAAACTTTTGCAAGACTTGTCAGAAGTTTGGCTGGCATTGCCTGTTGGTGAACAGGTCCAAAGGGAGGGTAGGCAGATAGTTCAGGGTTCATTTTAGGATGTTTGCTTGCTTAGGGGTTCATACATGCAATCATAAGTTTTAGGGGAAATATAAAGTTTAAAATATTGAAATGCACTTTAGTTAAATGAGATAGCTGTGGGGTGGGGTGGGTTGGGTTTGTGGTGGGCAACCATAGGGGTTGAGGTGGCAGACATCGGTTAGTTACATTTGATTTTTAGCTAGGTTTAGATTTGTAAGGCGGTTTGTCAGGAAAACATCTGTTATGTGCACCTGTTTCAATAAGGCAGCCTTTTTCACACAACAAGATGGTCTGTAATATGTGCTGCACCCCTCTTTCCCAATGTGCAGTATTTGCCTCTACAATTTCCGCCAGGTTCTTCTTGGCAAAAGACACATGGACAAAAGCCCACTGGACGCAGAATTCATGCATTGGTACTCATCAGTATTCAGGCTGACCCTCCTGTTGGTGCCCCAAGCACGATTTGCAGGACAATAATAAATATGCCTTAAATCTGGATCTCCAATTAACAAATACAGGCCCTAACAATTTATTTTCTATGTAGTTAGCCAATGTGCTTATTTTATTATCACGTTTCTTTTTAGCTCTGTGCGGCATTTATCTTACATATGCTAATTAAGAACATACAAACCAATCTACAGAAACCAGCATTGATCCTTATTTTGTGTATCTACAAAATGTGGCTTGATAAACAGGATTCTTTATCCTTAATACGTATATACACAGGAACAAAGCAAGTCCATTTCAAAACCATACTTTTCTTACCAATACATAGAGCAATGGGGTGTGAGGGTTACACAAGGGCTTTCTCGGAGACAATGAGGAAGTCATTGCAAACAGGATGTTGGCTTATGTTATTTCTTTTGCTTTTTGTCTTCTTAAGGGTCGAAGAGAAAGTAATTCTCAAGGTGTGTCTCTCGTTTCAACTTTCCCTCCCCAACATACGCCAATGCACACAGACATACAGACACAAACGTAAACATGTACATTTTTGGCGCACGTTGTCTGCTTAATTTAAAAAGCAGACCAATAAAACTGCAGACGGGAAGATGTGGCATGCTTAACTACTACTCTTAAGGTTAGGTAGTGATGGTGGGAATATTTGCGGGATCTCATTTGAATTTGGAAAGATATCCTCTCGGTTGTGAAATGCCACGATGATCAAATGTTTTACTGCATTTCACAATTCACAATTTCACAATTACACCATAATTAAGAATGAACAGGGTAATGCAGAAACTTACTTTCGGGCTGTTCATAGGAGCATGCAAAAACCGCATACAAATAACATTTGTTCTTCGCTACCAATTATATTTGCACTCTCCGGCGCCTATTCACAAACTGCATGTTGTGGTACCTGAAGTAATACTACAGTATTGCTACTCTGGCACTACAAAATGCAATTTACAAACCTACAAGAGAGACATCCATCTCTCCTACCTATTCTAAGTGGAGATCCTCAAAATGGCAGAGGTCTTTCTACATGTTGGTATTTTGTAGTAAATGTGGGAGGGACCAGTGGACGTGTCCAAGCAACTAAATTTTCCCTGCCCACGCGTTGGCAGGAAGGGAACATCAGTGTCCTGGGGTCCCTGCGGCCGAGATAGCCTTGGTGCAGGGGGTTCTACACCCTTCTCCACATCTATAAATGCTCTGTGCCCCAGGTGGAATCGGTCCCTGGGTCTAAATCGGCTTGAGGAGGACCACATGCCGTTCTCCCCATCTAAAAATGCACCGGGCCCAGAAAATGTCACAGGGAGGTGCCGCCCCATGCACACCCTCCCCTTCTTTTATAATCAGCCCCCCCGGAACCTTGCCAACCTGGGTGCTTGAAAATCAAATGGGAAGGAGCCCACTTTTTTTTTTGCTGCTGATCCGCTGTTATGTTAAAAAAAATGCTGTTTTTGGTCCCCAGGCGACCCCCCCGCCACCAGGCCAATGGAGAATATCCCAACCCTGGTCCCATTATATGTTTTTTAACTATGTTTTGAGGACAAGAAACTGAGGCCCATATTTATACTCTGTTTGCGCCGGATTTGCGTCATTTGTTTACGCAAATTCAGCACAAACTTAACTCCATATTTATACTTTGGCGCCAGACCGTCTAGCACCAAAGATATGGAGTTTGAGTCATTTTTTGTACGTGAAAACCTACCTTGCGCCAATGACATGCAAGGTAGGTGTTCTCGTGCAAAAAATGACTGTAAGGCATGTGCGCCTTATTTATCCTCTGGCGTTAAAATGATGCACAGGAGGAGACGGGCCTTAAAACGTGGAGCCAAGACGGATTTGCGCTGTTTTTTAACGCCTGTGTCAGAGCAAGCGTTAAGGGACCTATGGGCTCATTTCCATGGTGGGAGACCATGGAAGCATTCCACAGGTGCCCTTCCCTGCACCCAGGCCACCCCCTGCTACCCTCGCCCACCCTTGGAGGACACCCCTGGATGGGTGACCCATCCATGGTGAGTGCAGGTAAGTTCAGAGTCGTATCATTTTTTATTTAAGTGGCACAGGGGGGCCTAACTTGGGCCCCCTTACATGCCACTGTGCCCAATGGCCAAGCCCAGGGGACAGAAGTCCCCTGGGCTTGGCCATTGGGCAGGGGGGCATGACTCCTCTCTTTGCTAAGACAGGAGTCACTTCCATGGGGGTTGTGCGTCAAAAAATGGCGCAAGTCAGGTTAGAGCCAATATTTTTTACTCAAACCTGACTTGCACCATTCTTTGGCGCACAACCCCCAGCCTTCCCTTCGCCTCCGCTGCCCAGTTTCCGTAATTTATTTTGACGCTAACCAGGCCGCAGCGCCAGCTAATGTCATTCCATAAATAAGGCGCCCGACTGGCGCATTGGAATGGCGTTAGCCAGCAGTAAACTTTTTGACGCAAATCTGACATATCGCTGGTTTGCGTCAAAAAGTATAAATATGGGCCTGAGTTCCCAAGTCCTAAGATGGCTGCCTTAATATCTTGATTGATGTCATGGTAGCCAATCACATTTTATTGTTTGATATGTTGGATCCGCAGATCCTTTGTATCCCCATATATACATACATTTTTAAACATTGATCTCTCAAAAACTACTGAACAGATTTACACCAAATCACAATAAGCATGCTTTCTGATTAAAGACTAGCTTCCTGACACAATTCGGTGTAATCGTGGTCAGCCATTTTGGCTGTAGCTGTGTCTAATTTTTCATATGTGGAATTGCATGTGGAAAACACGTTTTGAGACCCATCCCCCTTTTTCACAGCTCCCGCTTGATGGAGCACCCTGAATATTTTCAAGAGAGAGCTGAGGTGGACATTTTTTAGAACATTTAATGAAAAATTATCAAACGTGACAAAGTTAATCAGTTCCTTTGGGGAAAGTGGTCCTAGCTATAAGTAGTCCACTTGGGGCTGGACTGTTCCCATTGACGCAGGATCAACAATGATTTACGTATGTACATATGGGTCCAAAGTGAGGTGGCATGTTGTGTATTATAACAATTGACTGGGATGCAGCCTGAGTAATTACCACTGGCTGAGATTAATTCAAGCACTCCACCCATCACTTTTTTATAATTCACTGTGTTGGCCTAAGTGAGACGGGTATGCCCAGATGTGGATACTGTGCAAACTGTGTTACTTGAAACAAGTTATAGCTAGCTCAGGAGCCCTAATCAAGTTGAAACTTGTCCTAGGTTGCTTCTGGTTCAAGGAGGACCTTGCCAGGCAGTTCGGTCTGGACTGTTCCCATTGGAGCAGGATCAAGACTAATATGCATATGGCTGAGTGTAAAATAACAATGAACTGGGATGCGGCCCCAATTAATCATCAGTGGTTGAGATTAGTTGAAGCATTCCATCCATCACTTTTTGTATACTTCATTAGGAGATAGAGCAGGAGAGGGGAGAAGGATTGATAACAAGGTACAAATTGTTTTTGCACATCTGCTGTTATCTCAAGAGAAGGGAAAGCGTCAGTGCAGTTTCCGAGGGAAGAGGATGCAGTCAGGCCGTAGTGGGAGTCTGAGAGCACAAGTTCCAGAGCTGGAGGTATACTTGTGTGACCTACTTATCAACTGCTGGCAAAGTGGGACCTGTGAGGCATGCAGGCTCCACTAGGCTGCTGGAAGGTGTCAGTGGCTGGGGGGATAGCAGCTCTGGCCTGTTGGGGCACCTGGTGGAGGAGAGCACCAGCAAACTGAAGTGGGTGCTATGTTCTGTGCAGGACCTGTGAGGAAGAGTGAGCTTGCAAGACTGTCCTAAATGTTTTGTCATGGCAGGTGATTGTAGGCAGTGAGTGGAGAGAGGAGGTACTCTAGTTTAGTCGCAAAGACACCACGTAGAAGGTTTCTAGCAAAGTTTACTAGGTCAGGTTGTGCCAAATTTTGATAGTGGTAGTGATAGTGGTTGTAATAGTGATAATAGCACTGATAGAGGTAGTTATCATGGTGTTGATAGAAGTATTGATGATGAGAGTAATGGTATTTAAAGTGGCGGTGGTGGCAGTTGTGATAGCAGTGGAGGTGATGGGGTGATGGTGGTTGTTGTTATTGTGGTAATGTCATAGTTCCCCAGATGTACTGCAGGACCAGGCAGTAATCCAAACCCAGGTTACCACCTTGAACATCTTTACAACCATCAGAGCACAACACCAATGGCAGAGAAATTAAAGAGCTATTCAAAGTCAGCTTCCAGGAGGCACAGCAGGGTTTTAGAGACATGATGTCACATCAGTGTATTAACTGGAGGGTGGATTCATCAGGAGAATAAAAGCTAGGAGAAACACATAGCGGGTCGCATCACTTCCCACCCAGTTGCGCCACTAACAACTCCTGTGCATACTCCATTTGCAATAGAAGTGATGGTAGAGTTGATAGTGAGAATAGTGGTGATGGTGGTAGTGGTTAAGTTTAACTTGGCCCTCTCTGCAGGGTCACCCCCAAAACGTTTTGCCTTCACCCTCCTGTTTCCTGCACTCATTTCTGTTGCCATTTAGAACTCTGTGCACTTTACCACTGCTACTCAGTGCTAAAGTGCTTGTGCTCTCTCCTTTAACCATAGAGAAATTGGCTTACATCCAATTGTCACATTTAATTTAACCCTAGTACAGTGGTACTACATGTACCCAGGACCTGAAAATTAAATGCTACGAGTGGGCCTGCAGCACTTATTGTGCCATCCTCCTAAGTAGCTTTTTAAAACACGTCTCAGGCTTGCCATTGCAGTCTGTGTGTCCAGTTTTAAACTGCCATTTCAAACTTTTTGCCAGGCACACACCTTCCTTTTTAATACATATAAGTAACCATTGGAGAGGCCCTAGACATACCCTAAGGCAGAGTGCAGTGTAGTTAAAAATGTGTGCATGTACTTTTAGCTTCTACTTGTCATGGCAGAGAAAAAACACTTCAATTTATTTTTCACTACTGCAAGGTCTACCTCTACCATAGAATAACCTTCAGTTATCTTAGTATATTTAATAAATGACAACTTTCATTTGGGAGCAGGTGAGATTGTCAAGTTTGGTGTCTAAGGAATTAGAATTAAAAACCATCTTTAGTGATAACGTCGGATTTTATGTCGCAAATCTGAAAATGCTGTTTTTAGAAAGTTGGCATTTTTGTGCCCTAACCATTTGGTGCCTGTAGCATGTATCCTGCGTCACATAATTATGTGGCCTGATTATGAGCTACAGCTTTATTTCTTGCCACTAATACATAATAATACCATGAGATATGTTATTTTATAAGGTGCGATAAATAACACCTATTAAGAGTTCATGGGGAATAACATGTTGAAATCAGCATGATACAGTAAATACCGTATACATTTTTTCTGGTTTGACCAGCTGAATTTTGCTGATGGTTGAGTTATTTAACATATCCGATAATAATCAGATGCATTATATACCTTCAGGAGTTTACACATTAAGAGGAACTCAAGAGACAGCGAGAAAAGGGTAGTAGGTATTGGCACGAGGAGCTATCTTTGACTTGATGAGGGAGAGGAGCTGTCACTTAACACATTTGCACATCACAAAGGCTCTGCCTGGGCACACTCACAAAGGGTTTGACACTAGTCTTTTGTGACCCCAGACAAGCTGAGGCCAGAGCAGGGAGGCAGGAAATTCCAAGGACCTCTGGGTGTGGAAACCCTCAGAGCCCTTGCCTACTTCCGGGTGGCACCAAGAATTAACAATGGACACTCAGAACTGACTCTTCAGAACACCTATGGACCTGTGGAAGACTCAGAAAGATTGCTGTGCTGGTCTGCAAGAAGGACTGCTACTATGGTGTCCTGCTGCCCTGCTGCCTGAGTGAAAAGTACTGCACCTGCATCTTGAACCCAGTACTACCAGAGTGACTCCAAGGGCTACTTGGAAGGCCTCCTAATCTGAGCCTCAGAAACAGAAAATGTCCAACCACCTTGAACCCAGCACCTGGACTCTGTCTGCTGTGAGTCTTGTCCAATCAAGTGGTGCCACCCCATCCTGGACCCATGGAAGGGGGCCTGAAGGTGTTCTGCCAGCCCAGCCGTGGGCCTGTGGGCAGAACTACCTAGATGTCGGATAGCAGTTGCCAGAGACTATTCCACACGTAAGACGCATTTCTTCGTATGCGCCACTTTAAATGTACGGTACCCAGAGGATGCACCATACCTCCAGGGTAGTCACAGAACTGACTTTAAGCCGCAGAACATAATCAGGAAGGTGATCGGACGAGGACTTTGTCCTATCAGCGCTATATTTCGCACAAGCGTGTATAAGGAGGCATTTGGTTTGGATTATACACCAGGAACCCCACTCCATGTAAAAAGAAGCAAGGGCTTTATAGCCTTGGTGGAAAGCAGGAAGTGCTTGTCGGTATAAGCTTGAAGGCGGATTATTATTTTCCTGGGAAAAATCTTATTAAAGTGAAATATATGTGCCCTGAGGAAGGTGTGTGACCCTTGGGTGGGTCACATTTCACCGAAACGCGCGTCAGCATGTGTTGACCCGGACCAAGCCACAGTTATATTTGGACAAGTTGGAAATTAAGACATCATGGCTCTACCAGACAGTCACCCTGTTACAATGAGGTTCAGACTGTTATAATCAATTGATGGAAAAAGTAAAAAAAATGCTTTCACTAGACACCATTAAATAAATTAGGTGTGTAGTGACATTAAACAAGATATTATATGGACATCATTTGGCGTATCCTCACTGTTATTTTGTACTGTTACAGTATGTTGATAGAGGGAGTGGCTTGTTGTTTAGGCTATTCAGCCCCTACTTTGTCCTGTGTCTCTGTTGTATTTTAAATTGTCTGGGTTATATCATTGTTGTTTTAGGTGTGATTGTTGAGTGTGAGTGGTTCATACTACTTTTTATGTTTTGTTTCCCAGGATTTATATTTACAATTTTCACATCATTTCTATAGATTATATTGTATTTTTGTATGTAATTGCATTTTTTGGAATACAAATATGTAAATGCACATATCATTGGGTGGTGCCTTTGGGATTGGTGTCTGTTGGCTGATTGTTTTTTGTTTTTTTCTGTTTCTTTCTCTGTTGTTGTTTTCTTGTTTTATAACGTTATTTTCTTTGTTGATTGGTTTCTTTTTTCTTTTTTGTTCTTCTTTTTCTTGTATCCATCTTATTATGTATCAACAGGATTCCTCATGGTAGGAACCTTTTTTCTGGAGTAGGATTTCTCTCAGTATTATCTGGCAGAACGACCTAGTGCAATACATTTCCTCGCACCTCCGCTTCTAAACCAACAGTGCACGACACATCCCCGGCACAGGTCCTCGCATCTCAGCCCACAGCCTCCATGGAACCACTGCTGCACAATGCATCCTTGATGCAGGCTTTTTTCTCATAAGCCCCTAGTAAATGACGATGCAGGACTTCACATTGCAGCCACGCAGCTTCTTTAAAACCACTGCTGCATGGCGTACCCTGGATGCTGGACTTACCATCACAAACCTCTTATTTACAGAGTCTTCCATGATAACACAAGACTCTACATCACAGCCGCACAGCTCCTCTGAACTACCACTGTGCAGCGCATCATAAATGTGGGATCTTGCAATGCTCTCAATCAAGATTTAAGGTACTTTGTTCAACTTGGTCCCTGTAACTAGCCCGTGCTACATTGTGTTTGGCCTGAACTTGTAACTTTGCCCTGGTCTGGCATGACCAGAAAACCCTAGTTAGTGCTTTGTACTTTTAGGCACTATTGTCACTAAAATATTTAAAATTCCATATCTCCATTTCTACTAACTGGATTTGTGACATTTGTGTCTCAAATAATTTACTACATTTTGCTTTATTTTTCTAATTTGGTGTGGGACTTTTCTTGTGTTGTGTTTTCACTTTAATACTGTTTGAAGTGCTGCATACATACTTTACATATTACATTCAAGATTAAGCCTGACTGCTTTTGTGCCAAGCTACCAAAGGGTCAAGCACAAGTTAATTTAGGGTTAGATTCTATTTCACCCCAAAAGAGATTGTGGTTGCAACCTGAGTAAGGTTTTGCCCCCACCCCCACCCCCACCCCCAACCACTAACCCAGTTTCTGCTAGGTAGTAATGGTGATAGTAGCAGTGGTGGTGTAGGTTGTGACAATGATTATGGTAGTAGATATGATAGTGATAAAAGTGGCAGTCTTAGCAGTAGTGGTGAGGGTGCAAGCCTTGGTAAGAATAATGTTGTTGGTGGCAGTGGTGGTGATAACATTGGAGGTAGTGGTAATGATGCTGGTGATAGTTGTCCCAATATGATGGTGGTGGTGATAATTATGGTGATACTTGTGGTAATGTTAATGGTGATAGTGGTGCTGGTGATGTATTTAGCATTCACAACCATAACAACATATTTGTCCCATCAAAATCATAAAAAGACAAAGCCAAGTAAGAGTACTTCACTCCCCATCGTCCATCTGCACAGGAATTGACACCACTGGATTTCCCATTATCCATCTGCACAGAAAGTGACATCACTGGTTTTCTGCCAAACCCATCTTTAAAAAAAGGAGCCAAGCAAGAGGATTTCATTTTGTATAAAGCATCTGCACAGGAAGTGGCATCACTTCAAGCATTCGCCATACTTCAATTGACTCTTCAGGGTGTCCCACAGGCCATTGTCTGTTTGGACCTATGAGCGCCATGAAGGGTTCTGGGTAGAAACCTGTGTTCCGCTGAAACTTACAATGTAAGAAAACATAATGTGCATCGCACAGCACCCATACGCCAATCCACACAATAAAATCCAGATGTAAATGACTCAAGCACTAACATAGCATTCAAACAACAATAGACCCAACCTCGTACACATCCCACTAACAACCACACACACTCAAACTCCAGAACACACATTCCAACTCATGCTCATTAACACTCATTCTGTAGTACTCCACGCACCAGCCATCGCAAACCTCATCACCTTTCACAAGCTTGATGCCCCTTTCATCTCAGAAACATGGTTCACATCCACATCTTCGCACATCCTATGCATCCTTCTTCCCACAGGCTACAGCATTGTGTGTACCGTGCACATAAAAAGGGAGTAGGCCTCTCAGACATCCATAAAACCTCCTTATCCTGAACCCTAGGGAAGTAAGCAACACTCAACTCCATGGAGCTACAGACAAGCTATTTCCCACTTTCTGGAACTCAGACCGCCACCTTTCATCTCATGTACAGACCTCACAGGCCGAACAATGACTTAATTGATAAATATTTACATCTCCTCACCTCAGCATCCATCCTACACACAAGTGCAAGGCAAAGCCTTCAGCACCCTAGTACTATAAAGATCTTTCTGAAAATAAATGATCCATCTGCTACAGGGAAAGAAAATTAGAGAAAAACAGAACTCACAAGGAACTCTTGATTCTGAAGTCCTTCCGTGCAACACCAACATAGCTCATCACATCAGACAAAGAAAAGTACTAAACCAACATCATCAATTAAGCCACCAACTGAAGCAGAACTCTATTCAAGCATTGCATCGCCCCTTGCCTGATGCATCTTTTCCTTGATCCACAGAATAGTGTAATACAATCAAACTCTTCTTCAATGAAAAAACACAAAAGATCTGACAGTAAATTGACAACACCAAGCCTGCTTCATCTGTTACACCCACTCCTTCCCATAGAATCCCACAATGATCAGCGTTCAAAGATTTATCTCTCTCAGATCACACTGACATACTCAACTCCCTCAATGCCAGTTATTATGAAGATGATATTTGCCATCATCCCTGAACAAAGCTCTCTCTTGGGATGCTCTCTCACCCTACTTATTGTCAATGGCTCTGTCACTCAAGACACCCCCTCCAGAAGCTATCAAGACAGGCCACATCCTCCAAGCCCTAAAGATATCTACACTAGGCCCTGGTGACTTTGACAACTACTGGCCCATTATTCACCTACCATTCTTCGCCAAGATCATTGAAAACACAGTCTATGTTCAACCTTAAGAGAACTTCAGTACTTACCATCTCTGGCATGACTACCAGTCTTGCCTGAAATCATGCTGCAGCTTAGAGACCACTACCTAACACATTGTAGATAATGCCCTCTTGACCACAAATGACCATAAACCCTGCCTCCCAATACTGTTGGACCTCTCAGCTCCCTTCAAAACAGTCAATCATCCTACTATCATACATACCCTGGAGTCTTGAGAACAATTCACAGGCAATGTGTTTCACTTGTTCTCCTGCTTTTTCAACCAACACCAGTTTGTTCACAAAGGCACCTCCAGGTCATAAAAATCACTATCATCTGTGGAGTCCCCAATGGTTCTGTACTGTCTCCTGTCATCTTCAACCTTTATATGGCCCCAGCTTGTGATCTACTCACAGAAAAAAACATGAAGACCACCAATATACAGATAATATTCAACTCTACTTGAAAGTATACTCTGCTTCAAACATCCAGTGCCTCAAACATTTCTTGCACATTATCTAGACTTGGATGTCCAACCCTATCAAAAGAGAAACCCAACTTAGACAGAACTTTTCTTTTTTGCCAAGAACAAGAAACAAGATACAGCACAAACCTGGCTCAATGACAAGAGCATTTATGGCTTCAAGCCCCAACTTTCTCTAAGTGCCAAGTCATTTGGATTCACCCTAGACACCAACCTCATCCTCAAGGAACATACTGCCAAAAAAAACCAAAGGAGGCCTGGTACTGCTCTCTCTGTTAAAGAAAGTCAAACTGATTCTTTAAGGAAGCGACTTTACAACTGCTGATCAAGCCCTCATGCTCTTGCATCTGGATAGCAGTATTGTACTGTGCCAAAACCTCTCAGACTCCACTGGCACCCCTGAGGGGCATCCTATATGCCATAGCATGTCTCATCCAAGGCTTGATGAAATATGATTGCATCACCCGAACCCAATAGGACTCCATTGGTTCTCCTTCCCAGCCTGCACCAGCATCAAAACCGGCTGCATCATAGGTGAAGCCATCACAGCCAGCACCCTGCATATGTTTCAAACCAACTCACCATCTCTGTTGATTCACAGAACACCATCAGACTGCAGACTAAAGTGCAAAACAAATAAAAAGACAGCAGGCCTTTTCTATCCATTCACTTAGGATCTGGAGCAACAGCCCTATATTCATGGGGACCCTAGCACAGCTCCAATTTAGGAAAGAGTTAAAGACTCACCTCTTTAAAAAACAGTACATCTCAATTAATTAACCAACCAGAACCCAGCTTCCTTTCCTGTTACTCAGTGAGGTGATGTTTGTCTTTGACCTTGTGCAGCACTTTGCTGCCTTATGGCTGGATTTGTGCTATAAAAATATCATACCGATACCTACATACATGTATACATAATCTGAGAATTGTTTACCAATTTGTCACAAATGCACTGTACAATTTTTCAGCATAGACGTTCAAACAATATTTCAACAACAAAGTACTTTGGTTTCAATTATGCAATGGAGATGGATTTGCTTTGCTTGTAGCAAGTTGTCTCAAAAATCCTTTTTTCTGATTATTTGAGTATCAATTTGTAAAGAAGGGACAATGAACAAAAGAGAATTAGTTTCAACTATTTCCAAGCCAGACGAACTTTATCACGTTGGTGGCAGTTTTACACCATATTAGCACATTTTTGTTTATTTGACACTACATAACAGGAGTTCTATTTTTACAGTGGGTGTAGCAGTATGTTATTACCACACAATGATTTATCATAGCCTATTCCTTTACAGACTCCAGTCTATGTAAGACTTACATCAAAACCCGTATTTATAGGTATTAGGGAGGATGAAGCCTAACACTAAATTTGGCATTAAAATAATTTCACGTCTAGGAATCTGAGGAACACAAAAAATGAGAAGCAAACAGTAACCATCGGAGCAGTGTAGATGTGACATATTGTGGTGTGATTTCATAAATGTGACATATTGTGTTGTGCTTTTTTGGACTGTACACATACTACTGTTATTGTTTTAGAAAATACAATAATGTAGAGAGACTTATTTGCCATTAATACACTTATATATTTAATTATATATTTCCAGTGAATGTTCTCATATATGAAAATATTAACAAAAGCATGCAAGTATGCACATCGCTGTGCCAAATTATTTTATTAGAATTTATGTAGGTCGTGTTTGCCACTGATGTGGCTTTTGACCCTGGTTAGCTATTTGGAATGTGCATTCCTGCACTGACATGCGTAGTCTCATGAGTGTATTGCCCAGTGCTTAGTTTCTGAAAGAGAGAGTGCCAGTGGCCAAAGCTCTGCTCAGAGGCCAGCAGTAGTCTTTACTCCACCACCGGACACTCCCTGACACTTTTTCTTATTCTTGCAAGCTCCTGCTTTGTCCCTTTGTGAAGGGTTTGCCACCTTTCTCTTCCTCCGTCTTTTCGATGTGTGCTCTTGCACTGGGTAAATACCTGATGCCGAGAAATAAGAGCCATTCCTCAAAAATGATTGCCCGTGTCCCCACGGCTCAAGTTAAGGACTGGCATTGCAACACATTCTGGACCATCTGGAATGTGCATCCTCTGCATGGCAGTCAGAAGAGGGATGAATGCAGAATGCGGTGCAGGTGGTGGTGCGGAATTGCAAATGTTTCTATATGTAGTACAATAGCGAGCGTTGTCTGGGTGCATGCTTGTAGAATGTAGTCGCTTGCCTAGCGTAGTGCAAAAAAAGAAGTTAGAGTTGAGTGTTGTGTGTTTTTGCTTGTTGCGCTGTCCTTAACTCATGGCGTGTCTCTGTGTGCGTGGAAGCACATATCAGGGTCGGAATGGACCCTACGGGCAATCTTATAGGGCCAATATGATAGGTCAGTGTGTGGGCTGGTTTTTTGGCTGTTTGTGGGCTGGTTATCTGGTCTGGTGGGCCGAGTTGTACTAATATTAACATAAATATTGCATTTATGAAGCACCAATAATGCAGTCTCCCATACCTTGGTAAATTGCTTGTCTTTAGAAGTTCAAAACTGCTGGGATTGCAAATATGGGCTACTTTTTAGTTATCTGATTGTCTAATATGGGCCACTTTTATTTTGGGGCCTGAGCTATTTTCTATTGTAGTCAGACTCTGGAATAGATACACAGGATGGCACCCTAGAGTCTATTGATGAAAAAGACGTGTTTGATTCAGAGATGTTTGTGGGTGAAGTGAGGACTCTACGAGGGTGGTGGTGGAGCACAGAGTGCATGCATGTGAAATGCAACGAGAGTGAAACATTATTAGTGGGGTGGCCTTTGGTGTGTGGCAGTTGTGAGTGAAATGGTGAGAGCATGGAGGAGAGGAACGTCTTTGTGATTGGTTGTGCAAGGATCAATAACTTATTTCAGGCCACTTTTATTTTCTGCAAAAAAGAGGGATTGGTAAAGCATGAAAGGACAATTATTTAAAAGGGAGCTCCCAAAGAAAACTTCTCTCTCTTGTATTTCTCTATCCGTCATACTCTTAGATTATGCAGACAAGGCAAAACTATGTGTGAAGTTCTGGTGCTGTGTGCATTGTAAAGTTAGGAAACATGAACCATTATCAAAAATCAACATATTTAGTGCCACTATCTTGTTCTGTGGGTCCAGAAAGCTCTCCATGTGAGTCTCACACTGGTTAAATGACATCACAAAAACAGAACGTTGGATGCCACACTTCGGAAGATTATTTACACGCACATCTGTTGCAGTATGGCATAAGTTAACTATTCAAACACTTCAACTCAGCGGTGCCAGGATTGGATAGAGCGGGCTGGCCAGACGCTCTTTCAGGCCTTTTAGGCCTGTGCTTGGTTTCCACCTAGCTGTCCAAGGCAGTCGGGTGGAAAGCTTCAAAATGCGCATGTCATTTTGGCCTGCGCAAATCTGCCTGCCAAACTGACATGCGTGCTTTGCAGTGTGTGCCAGCACTGCTCAAAGGAGGACACGCCCCTTATTTCTGTACTGTACTGTGGTGTACTGCTCCTGCACGCCTTGTGAAAAATAAAATAGCAATGAAATCATTTAATTGCCATTTTATTGTTCACGTTGAGCGTGGCTTGCAGCGGGCAGGGTCCTCGCCCTAAAGGAGAAACCGCCGCTGCCTACAACTACACCTTATCTGTGGTTATAAGACAATTTGGGGCATATTTACAAGAAAGTGGGGCATCGGTCTCAATGCGCCACTTTTCCTGCATCGCCCCTGCCCCACCTAACAACACCATGGGAGCGCCATATTTACAATATGGCGCAAAATGGCGGTCATTAGGAAAATAGCATCAATATTTTTGACGCTATTGTGGCGCTTTGCTGCACTAGCGGCAAAAATATTGACGCTAGTGCAGCACCGCACAGGGAGGTCCATTGATTAAAATGATCTGAGCAGGCGTTAAAAATGATGGAAAAAATGGTGCAGTGAAATGTTGTAAATTTCCCTGCATCGGAACGCCCCCCTTCCATACATTATGACTGACGCAGGCATAATGTGGCACAAAAGGGCGCAATACAAGCATTGCACCACTTTGTAAATACGGAGCAGGAGGAAAGACACCTTAGTGTAAAAAAAACACTATGGCGATGCAAGGTGGCAATGGGGGCTTGTAAATATGCCCCTAAAAGTGCAAAAGTGTCATGTGGAGAGAATTGCAACATCATTATAGTTTGCCAAACTGCAACAATGTGGTAGTGCCTATGCAAATAAATGTTGTAGCCATGACCATGTGTAATTCTCAACTACAGGTAAAGTGTATCACTGTCTGGGGACAAGATGTGATGACAATACACTGCAGCTGACAGTGCTAAGTATCCCGAAATACTAGTTTGTGTTACTCTTTTGTAGAACATGCTGATTTTTGTAGCACCTCTTTGGTTAGGGTTGGCTGTTTTGCAGTCGTATACCACAATACATTAAGACCCTATTTAGGACTGTATTAGATACAACAAGGTACAATTAATTCCTACACTCTCCGGTGCTGAGACAATTATGCTGAGCATTGTGTCTCCTTTCATCTACATTATCACAAAACCAATCAATACTACTGTTGGACATTCATGAGACCTGGAGTGCCGATAACTGCCCATCTTCGCAGTACATATAGCTAGAGCAGATGTAGGGAGTTATGTTGATCCTAAACCCTCTAGGGAAGCAACGCGGTTCACATCTATGACTCTTACGTGGCTTAGGGAGTTCTGACCTCTTTTTCTTGTCAGCATACATCTGACCACAGATGGAGGAAGTAGATCTGGCTCATCTCTAAAATACAGATCTTGAAAAATGTTGATTTGACATAAATATTTTCCCCACAAATGTAGATGAACATTTAAATATTGAATCCAGCCAGACGTGCAAGTCGACATTTGTGTAGGGAGATATTAATGTAAGGAAGTTTTGGTAGTTTATTTTTGGGGACTGTGGTTTTGCAAATATGTTTTTTTATGCAGTCTGTTTTTTATAGAGCTGTGAAAATGATAATTAGGGACTTGTGAAATTACGCCTGTGACATTTCCCACGCCTACATAGTTGGTGCAAAATGTGCCATGCCAATGTTACTTGTGACATTTTGTACTTAAAATAAATAAACATAAATTTGGGGCAGATTTAAGATCCGCTTGCGCCATCGAACTACACATTAGCGTCATTTTTTTACGCTAATGTGGCATTAGATGGACAAAAACGGCACACCGGATTTACAAAGTGGCACTATACATGCATTGCATCACTTTGTAACCCTTTGTGTTACATCATGTATGTGCCATACATAATGTATGCAAAGGGGCGTTCCCCCGTTAGGGGGGGCAAAAAAATCCATGTGCTGCCCTGCCATCTTGGAAAGTGCCCAGCTCATGGTCCTGCAGGCACTGGGAGTGCTCTCCTCCTTGGCTGGGTGGAAAAGCTGTGACTGGGCCGCAGGGTCAGTTGATCCTAGGGTGAAAGTCCCTGGCCCTAGGCTCCACTGCTTGACTGGAATAAGAAACTCTGACCAGGCCCCAAGTCAAAGCTGCACCGGGCCTGGGGGTGGAAGACTCTGTCCTTGCGATCCATTGTACGACCTGCTGTGTCTGACAGTGCCCTAGAAATAGCTCCTGCAGGCCCCGAGAAGGCTCCCCTCCTTGACCGGATGAAAAAGCTCTGATTGTGTCCTGGGCCAAAGCACTGGCTGGTCCTGGGCTGGAAACCTACAGTCCCAGGCTTCCTTCAGTAACCCGCTGTGCCACTTTGAGGCCAGGATGGGGTCCCTCAGGCCTGGTAGGGCTACCCTGTTTGGCTGGGTGAGAAAGCTATCACCAGACCACCAGTCAGAAATCTAACTGTCCTGGGTAAAATCACCCTGGCCCTGGACTGCCTTCCCCAGCCTGCTGTCTCACAAGGTGCCCTGGATAGGGTCCTGCAGGCACCAGGCAGGGCTCCCCAGCTTGACCGGGTGAAAAAGCTCTGACCAGACCCTGGGTCCTCCCATGCAGGCTCCAAGTCAGAGCTCTGGGGGGCCAGCTTAGGCTCCAAGAATCCAGCCTCAGGGCTTTTGCCCCTCCAAGAGTGAGAAGAATCTAATTCATAAGACATGGCACAATCAGATGGCCAACATTCAAGCTCAGCCATCAGGTGAAACATGGCATAGGAATATATAGTGTACCCAGATGGCCAGGGTATCCTAGAATTCTCGATGATGACTAAATTGACTCTTTGAGCCTAGTTAGGTATCCAGGAGGTCGGATACATTTGCTCAAATGACCCACTTCTGTCACTTAGTGTGCATAGATTAGAAGAAAGGGAGATGGACTCCCTCCAAGTTAACAGGGAACAGCAACCAGGGGTGCTTTAGTCACAGCTCCAGCAGGCCCGAGGTGGAAACTCCCAACCCTAGGTCACCTTCCCTTGCCCATCATCTTTGTAAGGGCCCGGGATGAGGTCCCACTGGCCCAAACAGGGCTCCCCTGCTTGACTGTGTTAAAAAGCTAAAACTGGGCTCCAGGTCAGAGTTCTGTAAGGCCTCTCCTACAACCCAGTGCCGGAGGCCCAGCTTGGGCTCTGATAACCCAGCCCAGGGAGACCTTGGGCTCTAAGAACCCAGCCCAGGGAACCCCTGACCCCATCATGAGCGAGTAAAATCTGATTCATTAGACATAGTGCGACTATCGGGAATTCATGAAGCTTGGCCATCTGGTTGTACATGCCATAGGAATGAATAGCGCAACCAGATGGTGGGGCTGCCCTAGAAGTCCTGATGAGGGCTCATTTGATTCTTCAAGGCCAGCCGTGGCTCCAGGAGTTCTGATACATTTGCTCTAATGTCCCCCTCAGTCATTCAGTGAGCTGATGCCTCAGTCGGGACTCTTGATGCCCAGCCCTGGCTCATGCTGGGTGGCTGAGGGCTAATGTGCATGGGGTGACTGTCTCTCATTACCAGGAACCTAGTTTCCGTGTGGGTGGACTGGAGTTTGAGGACTTGTGAACCTCCACCCCGAGTCTGGGAAGGCTGCCCGCAGAGCTGCTCGCTCACTCATCTGCTGTGGTGGAAGGCTGAGGTTCCGTCTGAATGGCTGAAAACACCTTTTGATTCATGGATGCTGACTTCTAGAAGAAAACCGTGAAGGTGTGCTTGTCCATCTTGCTGAGCTGGCAGTGGATGGGCAACACTGCCTTCCTCCCACCACTCCTGCCCGATAGATGGGCTAATATTTAGAACACTGCCTGTGAATCTTGGTGGTGAATCACTCAGCTGGTACATCTACTAAGAGGGCAGCTTACTATGAGAATTATTGTGAATTGTAGGGGGACATTGATCATCAGCACTTCAAACGTACCCCAGAATCGTCCACAGTCTATGTCTATCTGAGGGTTGCTTGAATGCTAATCACCCAGTGGTTCTCCTAGGGTGTGGTGGTCTACTTCCTATGTCCCCCTAAGGTCAGACACCTAACACCCATCATAGGAACATCTGGTTTTAACGGGGAGGTAAGCTGCTGGTGCGCCCAGCCTTCCCCCAACTTGGTGGGACAGGATGGTGACTAGTCCACCCCAGGTATGAAAAAAACCCAGAAGGCCTGCCCATTTGCCGCACGTGGCTGTATGTGGTGCCCCACATCTGTTTGTGGCAACAGGATGAGCACTTATTTCTGTGCTCAGTGCTGGGAAGGCCCTCTGCCTCCCTGCGAGCGCCTGTTCTGCCACAGGCCCACATGGGTTTCATTCTCAAATCCAGGAAAGTGTGTTCTACTGTGATCCTCTTACCCCCTCGGCAGCCCAGAGAATGGTCCAGCTCCCCCATGCTTTGGCACCCAACTACATCCTCAGATTAGACATGATGATCTACTGAATTGAAGTATATTACTAAGCAGAAGAAAATAAACTATTCTGGATTCCCTCAGTAACAACGAGTCAGCGGGCACAGGAAATGTAGTGTTTACAAAACGACTCCCCGGTGTTGCACAGGGGCTCAAATTTCTCTGACCCCACCTCTCTGCTAGGCAGAACGCCCCACTTCGAGTACCAGGGGACTGTGGCGATATCTGTTGACAATCTGACCAATCCTGAAAGACAGTACATGGAGTCTAATGTGCATGAGTCAGAGGACCAATCAAAACCTTGCGGTGCAATGTACAAGAGGGCTGGTACGTGCCAACTCAGGTTGGATCCTGCCCGACCTTGTGGCAGGTGCACCCAGGCCCATCTTGCCCACTCCGTCGGGCATGAGCATGTGCAATAGAACCTTGGGCATCATGTAGCCAGAGAAAACTCTGGTAGGGGTCTGTAGCAGTCCTGATGTGCAAATCGGTCACCTGACCTGGGTATAGGGGCAAAATGGTGTTTTCTAATTTTCTACAAATTCTAAGAGCTCGTATTCCATGGAGTGTCATTATACAGTTTTATAAAAAACATTTAAAATGAAAAATAAAAGATTTAGGAAATAAAAACAGATGAAGCTCAGTAGGCCAGACTATATTATAACCTACTTTTTGCTCATACTTCCTTCAGTTAGCACTCTTCTGAATCCAGTAGCTTGAAATTCAGTTGGTGGTTTGTTCTCTTTGGTGGTTAGCTGCTTTCCTGTAAAGTGTCTGGTGGCAGATGCTGCTGTTTTTGATCCTTTCACAATACTACGTATGTAACCCTCTTGTAGATAGCATGTTTTAAATTTATTTTGCGAAGAGAGTCTGAACTCTAACAAAAAACAAAATTTTCATCATAAATTAAAAGATCTAAAATGTTTTTTTCAGATCGGGGTCCATTCAAGTGTGTAATTTGCTTTCAAAATTTGAATAAGACTCATGGCTGTTTATTATTACACACATTTTTGGTTCATGGTTACATATTCTGGCTTCTCCAATGTGCCACCAAATGAAGACTTTTATCCTTGTTGGTTTCTGTCATGTGTTTCCAGCCAATCAAGCTTTGGTCTCTCAACGTTCAGTTTCTCCCACATATGTACATCCACGCATATCACTATCAGGCACTAGTTCTGACGTAGACCTTGTCATCTTCCTTCAATGCCTTTCAACTTATGATACACTTGCTATCCCCGCCATATTGCTTGCATCTTCTGTTGTTTTCCCAATTAGCCTCCAGTCTATCATTTTTCTGTCACTCCACTAATGGCTACTACCACATATGTCACTATCTGGCACTAGTGTTTCACACAGAACTTGTTGGCCTTCTTTAATGTCTTTTAATTGATGAGGCACTTGATGGCCCCACCATTTTGAATGCCTCTGATCCTATTTCCAGTCACCTTCTCTTCCACCCCTTATAGCCATACAATGGCTGGTTCATGCCCTTTACCCCTGAGGACAGTGGTTCCCAACCTTTTGAATTCTGTGAACCCCACTTTATCATTATTGGAATCCAGGGACCCTCCACTGAGTAATTACTGGTCCCCGGCCTAAACATTGTCAATGATTTGAAACACAAAACAATACACAAAAAATACAGAAACACGCATTCATCAAACACATACACAAATGATGATACATGTTATTTAATTTGCAAACAAATATAAATACAAAAATACAAAATATAATTTTAATAGGCAGGTTGAAGCTTTTCTAAATTCAATTGAAGCCACACATCATCCATACTGCTCTCTTTGATGCACCTGCACTACTCCCACAAATCAATCTAAGGATACCAATTTAATTTTTAGTCTCCAATTTGAAATTCCTTGACATTTAAAGTACGATTTAAAATTTTCCAATTGTACATCTTAACCACTTTATGTACATTTTATTATATGTTAATATTATTTAATTTTCTAAGCAATCGTGGCCCCTCTGAGGAGGCTTTGCGGACACCCAGGGGTCCAGGTTTGCAACCACTGCCTTAGGCTATTTCACAACCAAACAAACCTTTATAGAAAAAATCATCAACAGCTGTCTGAAAATGACATAGTAGTAAATATATTACTCCGGTCAAAACTGTTCCTGACTTTTGAAAGCTGTAAGTTTGAGATGGCCATGCAATTGTAGCACAACCTCTGAAAAAGGGGTTCACTACTCTCAGATGTTGTGTTATTGCATGTCACTTGGGAGCTGGGTCGATGTGCCTGGTGTTTCCTCTCACAGTGTTGAGAAAGTGGCACAATAATCCCGCCATCCTCGTGTTTTTTGTTTGAAATCTGGTATCCACCTCTGTCATATTTGTCAGACCTTCATTTTAATCTAGAGTTGTCTTGGCTTAGACTTCAATACTGATATTTTCTTTTAAGTTACAGCCACTCTTTTTGTTATCGAGTTTTCTATGTCTGAGAACCTGTGTATTGGTGTCACACTGAGATCGGAATAGAATTTGATGTTCAGGGTCTGGAAGGATCACATAGATCTCTTATTACAATCCAACTATTTGTGTGCATGACAACAGTTGCAATGTATTCAATTTCACATATTTGTAGTTTCCTTGAAATATCCTAATGACGGGTTACAAAACTGCGAAAATCACACAAATGTGCAAATTCAACAATTTTCGTAGTAGGCGTGAAATAATTGTGGGTCACCCTCAAAAGATTTTCTCCATGCCTGAATGCATGAGCCTGGACTGGAACACCTGAGACTGAGTACCAAAGCTGGCAGTTCACACAGCCTTGGCTTCCTCTGAAGAGACAGCATTCTTTCAGCAACTTTATTCCTAAAGCTAGTTGGCAGTTTCCATTGATTTGCATTGCACTGTAATAGCATTTATTTAGTGTATTATTCCCCTGAAAAGGTACTGAAGTACTTTGCGACAGGTAGCACATTACTCTGTGAATGTGTAGGGAGGGACAAATTGTCCTGCTGTTTCACGCTGTTTTGGCATGCAATCTGTTATATAAAGTTTATTACAAACTGTCATGCAATATATCCACAAGTAGTGATACTGGTTGTCACAGTGTGATAGTGTAGAAATGCGGTCAGTCAAACCTGTAGTAAAGCCAGCGCTTATGTTTGTATCCTGGAAGTGGTCATGCAAAGGGCATGCTTGTAAAGATGTGCATTTATGTAAACATATGCATATATGTGCCAAATTGTATGACTCTCTACTAGGTTCCTGCAATTCTTGGCCGCAGACTCCCTTCAGTATTACAGTATATCATACGAGCACACATATGTAATGATCATGTCTTTGGATATACAGCTGCAATTAACGAGTGGAAAATGAGGAAGAATTAAATGAAATGGAACACCAATGAGGGAGCTGATTTTCATCTATTAAAATGTATGTACTTAATATTATGACCATTTTTTCACTAAAAAGAAAACACTGCAGTTTGCAAAACTGTATTTTCTTGTGCTTGACTCAACTAGGCCTGAAGTAGGTCTCAACAACATCATGAATCCTAATATACCCATGATGTGTGTTTTTACTTTTCACTCATCACACGTAACGAAATGATACCACTATGATGATCTGTGTTGAGATGCTGTTCTCAAAGAACTTGGGAGGCAGCGTTTTGCTACAACCAATTTCTTCCTGCCTGTGGCACTGTAGGCCTCATCATTTATCACACTGTAATTCTTTTGAGTGTAACTAGATTTGTATTGACACATTGGTCGAATTTAGCCCAAAGGGGTGTTTTTAATATTCATATTGCAGGATGGAATTGGTATAATGCTAGATGATGCTGTATTACATTTTGTGCTTCTATTTGTCAACATATGTAGTGATGTATGATCACCTTATGCTGGCAATGTGATTTTCACTGAATTGTTTTCTATGAAAAAGTCTCCTTTTTGGAGGTAGAATATTTTGCTCTGAGTCTTGACCTTATGTCAGACTCTTTGCTGCATCTGATTGATACTAATTCCCTATAATGTTTCATCATGCATTTTGACTATTACCTTTTTGCCTTCTATCCAGCACTTTAATTATTTAATAAACCTCTTGATTTGAACTTTTACAAGGTTCATGTCCCTTCTTGATTTGAAACTGATTTATTTGACTATGCTGATGTGTTTGCTGTTAAACTAGTATCTTTTGAGACACATTGCCTTACATGTTTTAATGTTAAGACTGTCCCTGATTCTGGTAGACACTTTATTTTAGAACACCTGGTAAGATAGCATCAACATTAGCAAACACAAAGGGTTACATTTTCATACATGCCTCCTGAGTAGTTTGACGTTGGTGTCTTGTCTGTTGCAGGATATTGTAACATAATATTCAGTTGTTTTGAAAAAATAAAGTTATGAATTAAAGGGAAAGTGACATGATAATCCACATATACCACAAGACATCTCACTAGAGGATCTAATTTTTTTAACTTGTCTTTATTGAATGCTCTTACAGCAAATCAAAATTGGCAAACATAGTGGAAGCATTTAAGGTACACAGTGTTAAGGTTCATGGCTACCACCTAGTTATAGCAAGTGTGCAGCATAATAATCTGTTAATGTGAGTGTATGGGCCCCGTAGGACCTCCCATGATAGCCTCGAACGTAGGTGCCATTCTCATAACACAGCAGGTGCGATCATATGATGTTGACAGCATTAGGATCAACATTAGTATCTTGAAATACCAGAATTTTTCAAGTATTGACTTAAACAGGTAACGATTAACAAATGTGGCAGCGGCTGGTCAGCGAGTGTCCATCTACCTTCATCATCTGTGTGGAAGGAAGAAGTGTGTGAGATCAGGGAAGAGGGTGTCTGTCAGTATCCATAACTGCATTCCCGCCATGGGGAGATCTCAGTGGCAATCAGTATGTACCCCTGGGGAGAAAAAGTCCAACCAATCTCATTCATTTATACATGTTCAGGCCCTTGGTGGCAGGGGGTTTTGCGCCACTTGTCTCTTGCAGGGTGTACCCGACATGTCTCCACGTGGTTCCTCTCCCAATTCACTTCCACACATATCCAATTCTGTAAGTCATATCACAGCCTGTCTCCTACCATTCATCCACGTAATTCTCAGGGGTTGGGGTGGCCTCCTCATTAGCACTCAGGGTCACCAGTGTAGTTGTTGCCTGCGAATTGCCCAGCTAGCAGCTTCCTCACCTCAAGGTCATTTAACATATCGCTCCATATTGCTAGATCATGCTCCACATTCTCGTCACAGCTGACCAGTTTAAATCTCCTCTCCTCTGCTATCCCCCCCTCGCGTAAGTCTGCACTCCACTTTTCCAAAGTGGGAGGATGAGGCTGGGTCCAATGTATCCCAATCCGGCTTTTAGGCAGTGCCAGGCTAAGCAGGGCAAACTTACACTGCATTTTGGTCCTTCTGGGAGTCAGAAGTACACCTAGTAGGCAGTGTTTGATTGAGATCTTGATCTGAACCCTAGTAAACTCACTCAGCATCTCAGCCCAGTAGCTCTATAGTTTGTTTATTCCTAAGTCATATGGAGGAACATCACTGGTTCAAAACTGCAGCGTAGGCACTCAGATGAGCATGTTGCGTTAATTTTCTGTAGTCTCTGGGGGGTGAGATAGGTGCGGTGTAAGTAGTGGAACTGTGTAAGCTTAAACTGAGCATTGCTTGCAACTTCTCATACCTGCGCAAATGCCCGTCACCACTCAGTGTCTGTGAGGAGGAATGGTAGGTCTGACCATCTATCCCCAATCGCCACCACGTCCATTCTGCGATCCGATTTCAGAGTTTTGTATATGCAAGATATCATTCTTCCGGTGATGCCAGGGTCCAACAGAAGCCGCAGCGTATGGGATTCCTCCAGGTCTGCGGGGAAGGTAGGCCATATATCCCAAACAGTGCAGGAGATCTTCGCGTATTGCAGGAATTGGCCAGGAAGTAGCTAGTAGCACTTATGGGCCTAGTGAGCAAGACCTTGTTTAGGTCTCCAGCCAAAGAGCAACCACCAGCATACCACCAGGAAAAGTCTATCACTATCTGTATCTGCCTAAAGCCCAGCAGCCACTCCATTTGCAGTAGCTTTGTGTATGGACCCCGATGGAGTATTAGTGTGACCGCACGCTCCCACTCTTCAGCAACCTGGTGTACTACAAATGGGATCTCGACCTTGACACAACTCCTACTCATCAGGTATCCCAGAAGATCAACCATGCCATCCCATCCTGTCAGGAGGGCTCTTTCTCTCATTGGGCCCTCTACACACCATTGTGCAGCGCACTGCAAGATTTCTGCAAAATAGTACATCTGCAGGCCTGGGACACCCAGCCCCCTATTTCCAAGTCCAGTTTCAGCACTTATAACTTCACTCTGCTCTGACTACCTATCCACATTCGGGGATGTTAGGGGGCTATTTATCTTGCTAAATTTGGCCTGCTGAAGACATAGAGGCAACAGGGGAGCAGGACCATTTTACTCAGTTCCGCCTTACCCATAATGGAGAGCGCAAGATGGTTCCAGAATTGGATGGAGGCCTCAAGGGGAATGATCATTCCTCCTATGTTTAAGTCATAATTATTTGCTTCTGCGTGATCCACCTGTATTCCCAAATAGTGAAAATGGCCACACTTCCAGTTAAGCCCTGTCCGGGGCGAGGCCTTGGCATCTGACCTCACGAGGCCCGCCAATGGAAAGAGAACCAATTTATGATGGTTGACGCATAAGCCAGAGACTTTCTTGAAGGCAGTCATAATTTCCAACAATGCAGACACCAAGTCCTTCGGATGACTGATGTAAATTAGCGAGTCATCCGCATACAGCGAGATGACATGGTTACGGCCCCCCTGACTATATCCCATGGGGCCATGTCCCATTTCAGTCGCTGCGCGAGAGGCTTCACAGCTAGAGCAAAAAGAAGTGGGCAGCCCTGTCCTGTTCCCCTCTCTATAGATATACTTTCAGAAACCACAGCACAATTGCGGACATGCACTGTTGGGTGGGCATAAAGTAGTGACCAACAAAATAATTACGGGGCTCAATCCCATCCTTTCTAACGCAACCCATAATTATTACCACCCTAGAGTATTGCAGTATTTTTCTATATCAAGCGCGACCACCAGCTCTGTGCTCCTGTGCCCACTGTCGAGTGGAGTACGTGGGAGAGTCTCCTCAGGTTCATGTGTGTCCCTCTACTGGGCATGAAGCCACATTGGTCCTTGTGTACAAGATGGGTCATAACGCATCCCAGACGCATCACAACGGCCTTAGCTGGTATTTTGGTGTCCACTCCAATGATAGATAGAGGTCTGTATGAGCTGAGATCTTCCAGGTCTCTGCCAGGTTTTGGAAGCATAACAATCTGGGCCTCTTGCTTGGCAGGAGACCTATGCGTCTGGATTCCTGAGAGGTCTCCAGTAGGCGAGGCAGCAAGAGGTCTGCAAGCGCCTGATAGTATTCTACTGGCAGTCCGTCTGGGCCCAGAGTCATATAGCGTGCAATAGCTCCAACTGCATCCTTGATTTCCTCCAGCCGGAGGACGAAGTCGAGGCCCTTGCTCTGTTCCTCTGTGAGGCTTGGGTGTTCTAAGTCCATCAGTAAGTCTTGAAGCTCTGTCAGCGTTATCCGTGGGCCTCCACCGCAAACACCCGGCAAATGATCTTGCTGCAGTGTGTTCATTCTGGCCTGGGTGGTCATGGTCAAACCACAACAATAGGACAATGGGAGTGGATGCTCCTGCCGCAACAGCCATACCCAAAGCCTCACCAATTTATCCCCCCCAGCTGGTACTCATGTCTGGTCAGGCAATCCAGTTTATCCTAAGCATCTCCAACTTGGCAATGTGCCTGTAACAGAGATTTGCGGTGCTCCTCTGGCTCTGGGTGTGAGCCTGAAAGATTCACCAGGACCCCCTCTGCTTGCAGTTGGTCCTTGTCTAACCATCGTCGTGTGGCACCAATTCTAGAGAGGCATTCCCCGCGGGTCACCACCTTCAATGTTTCCAATTCCAGCTCCCTCCCACCAGTGGATAACCAGTTCATGTCTAAGAACCCAGCTGTCACATCGTGGAGTTTCTCCCAGAATAGCACATCTTTTAACGTCTTGGGCCATAGCCATCATAGGGGAACCCATGGGCGCACCCCACGAACCACCCATTCCAGCAGCACTGGAGCATGGTCCGAGAGGAAACAGCCCATGGTCTGGACATTAGACACCACTGGTGTTGTCTCTTCCGATACTAGGAATCTGTCAAGTCTGCTATAATCCCCGCAAGCAGTGGTGTAACAGGTATACTCTTGCAGTCCGGGGTGTGTCGCTTGCCATTCGTCAATGCAATGCAGACAGTCCATCACCGCATGGAGGATACCTGCCATATGTGGTTTTGTGCATGCTCGCAGAGTGTGTCTGTTGAGACTGCCATACAACACAGAATTAAAATCTCCGTCCCACAGTAGGGATCAATTCTTTCTCGTGCTCAAGGAAAAAGTCAGCATCATCTATTTTTGGGGCATAGACTTTCAGCAAGCACACCTCAGCGCTGACTAGGAGTCCATGCATCAGTAGCTGTAGGTACTTTCTGCTTTTATCAGCCTGAAATCTCCAAACCTGGAGTGGGACCTGTGGGGCTACCCACATAATGACCCCCTCAGGCGTATGTAGAGTATGTGGCAGAATATAGTTGGCCTTTCCATTTCCTTTGTTATTTGTACACCTCGTCTTCTAACAAATGCATCTCCAGGAGCAGAGCCACATGAACTCCATGTCTGTGGAGGTAATTCTGTACCCTGTAGCTTTTCACATAGGAATTTAGCCCAGAACATTCCATGTTATAAATTTAAATGTAGTCCTTGTCCCAAGTCATACCTCCCCCTTTCCCTGTACCCACCTGTCCAGAAGTGTCCCCGCCACTGCCACATGTAAAGTGTAACTACAAATGTAGCGCGCCCACTCCCCCCCCTGTAGACACAAAAGAACCAACATGTGCATCCCAATTGTTATATGATCCCCCACCTCCCACCCCGCAATTAATAATAAACAAACAATTTGAAACCTCGACTGAATATTAAGGAGCAGATCAAGTGTAGCACTAACAGTCTTCAAAAAACTAACACCACCTCTCACACACAGCAGTCACTCAGCTTGCATTCGCATACACACAGCACAAGGTATATCTAGCGCTAAGAGGGGGTCACGTGCCGGCCCTCAGTGGAGGATCTTTGAGGGATTTCTCAAAGCATTTAAAGCGCAAAGTAAGAAAATCCATGGCATCCACAAAACACCTCTGTAGAGGTCATCCCTGAAGTGGTGAAAGTGACAGCCAAGTAAATATGGGGTCCAACATGAAGCTCTGAAAGTATCACTAAAGGATAGTCACACACATTTCATTAGAAGGCCTGTGGGGTCCACCCTGAAATAATGAAAGTGCCATCCAAGGTAGTCTAGACACAGCTCAAGGGACCTCAGTAGAGAGCGTATGAGGGCTGCTCCAAAACAGAGAAAATTCCGTTCAGGGAGATACACACTTTCCACAAGCAATAGCTAAACGGAGGAGTTGGGAGAATGATCTGCATTTGCCAGGTACGTAAAGTTGTGTCACTACTATATCACTGTTGACTTGTGTGCCAATTAAAAACCTATATCTATTTGTGAGTGACAGTATTTATATAGATCCCAGCACCCCACTGGGATCCCTCACGTTAGAAGCCACTACCCCATTAGAGAAACACGGTATACATGACTAACTGAGAGATAACGCTAAAAATAATCTACTAGAGAACATAGCAGAGACAGGGACAGAGGGAGTACTGTAAGTTTCCCACGGAGAGTATTCCATTTGAAATACTTGGATCCACCAGCCACGCCTTATCTTTGTGCACTGAATCAATACAATAACATAATTTTTGAGATTGAACATGGGACATTCATTTACCATTTCAGGCACTGTTTTTGGGTTTGTAAAATACTATCTACACCAAAAGGAAATAAGCAAAATCCCTCCCTACACATGGGTCACTCTCACACAGCTTTTGCATTTTCAGCACACAAAAAACTGCTCAGAACTGAGAACTCAAAGTTAAAGCAGTACTTTTTATTCAGATAAAAGTATCAATGTTAAAATATCCAAGGGCGTGTTTACTGTAGCATAACATATTTATTTTGCTTATTCAAAATGGTCCTGAATGTAAGCATTGATAATTTTATCCAACTGAAAATCACTAGTTTACGTGATTTAAAACGTTGTTTACCATAGCCTCAGCTAGGAACAACATTATAAAATGATGTGAAATATATATATGTATATATATATATATATATATATATATATACACACACAAACAGGTGCACGACCCAATTTTGAGCAGGCACACATTGTTCATGATACAGTCATTGGTATTTTCACGAAGGACACACGTTAGCATATCTGTTCAACAGCCACAGCATAATTATAGTATTTATCCATGATGATAACTGCACTCCCTTTCTTTTCCATAAGCATATTTCAAAGGTAAATAAAGTGCTACATCTGTGTTAGGGGGACGAGGAGAGATGCTGCACGAGAGTGGCTGTGACCAATGATAGCTCAGTTGAGACCAACTTGATGCCACAATGGCGCCGCCAACTTTTTCGAAGCTCAAAGAATTAAGTGGTGATAAAAGCTGACAACTCCTCAAGATGTGTTTCTGCATTCCAGTGCCTTACCAGGCTCGCACAGGTGTACTCAGCATGCCAGTGTAATGCTATATTTGACCAATCAGGTGGTCTGAGTCCATTGGCACAGGTTTATGCTTGGGAAGCCTTACATCCTCCAATTTCTTATTTCTCCTTATTGCATCCGTGCAATTGTGTGATATGTTATGCTACATTATGTAACCTTATATTAGATTATGTTGTTGAGATTTCATAGATAAACTGTGCTGCCTTTAGAAATTGATCGTCGATGTAGCATTCCGCTCTGGCATGACCATTTAAATAGAAAACAAATAAATGTAGAAATATGAAGTATTGAATATTTTAATGCACCAATCTGCCAATTGGCTGGTGGTTCCTAGAAGTGTGTTTTTGTTGGAGTACAGGGTAAGGGAGCCCTGTCCCTCCCTACAATCTTTATGCATCTCCTTCCAACTACAGGGTGCCACAAAGGAGGGCAACTGTTCTGCATTTTGGATGTTTGACCTTCAGTCGCGGTTCTTGTCCTGTGCCCTGCACAGTCACTGCGGGACATCAATGCTTATTCTTTCAGCCCTTTAAAATGTGTAAAGAGGTGTCTGTCTGTGGCTGGGAGGGAGGAGCTGCAGCAGAGAGGGGCTCTGCACACTGCAAGCCTAAGGAGCACCTTTTGCTATAAAGATGAAAATACAGGCACCCACCGGAAAACAGCCCTGAATGTGTGAATGAAAACCATCCTGCACTGTAAATTTGCCTTTGTGTTTCTTTTTTCAATTAAACCTGTTCCAAAGTGTTCACATATTGTCAGACTAGAGGACAGAGGCACTGTGAGAGTAGTAGGAGTGTGATTTGCTCAGGATCAGACAGCTGGTAGGAGACATAGGAGACACAAGAATTCATCACACTGCTACTTGCTCCCAGGCTATACATTTACTATCATATTGCATTTTGGTGAATAGGCCTTTAGATTGAACACTGTCCCTCTTCTCAGGTAATATCCAGTGCAGTTTTTAATGTCTGCACTAGCAGCTTTGACATTGATTGTAAAAATCCCCAAGCTTGGCAAAATTAGAGCAGAGAAATAAGTTCAAAAAATGATTGCCCAGGAGCACACCCTTTGGCTGTATAGCAATGCAGGTATTGAAAAACCAGGGATCTTATTTCTTTATGTCCTGGCAAGCTGTAGCCTGTTCTGCCAGAATGGCTGAGAAATTTGCTCCTCTACTCTGGCAGAAGACCACCTACCATATTTTAAGATGGTTGTATGACTGAACCATGCATGGTAGAATTATGTGTAGCTGAACAATGCAGTCGGAACCACGACTACGTCTTTAACACACGCTTGCCTTTACAACAAATTTCGATATAAAAGCATGGCTAGTAAGGGTATGTGGGGTAAACTCATGTGTGGTTCAACCGTACAACTCCCTCCTTTAACTTAAAAAAGTACCCTAACCCCCCCATCCACCCTGAGGCCTAAAACTACCCCTCCCCTAAACACCTCCACCCCCAAACCAAAGCTTAAGTCCCTCATGACCCTAAGCCCTAAAACTCTGCTCCTGCAAAACAAAAGTACCTTGAACCCCCCAAAGCCCTGGGGCTTGTTCAAAATATAACTACCCTGAACCCCCACCCGCACTGAGGCCTAACACCTTCTCCCACACTAAAAACAAAATAACCCCACCACCCTCCACCCACCCTTAGCCCTAAAACATTCCCCCACCCCGAAAAACTTAACCCCCCTAAAACCTGGCCCCAGACCCTCCCCGCCCTGAGAACTAAAATCCTCCCCCACCCCTAAAAACTAAAGTACCCCAATCCCTCACCCACCCTGAGGCCCCAAACTGTCCCCCAAAACTGCCTCTACCCCCCACTCTCAGACCTCCAAACCCACGCTGCCATACAAACTACCCCGCCTCCACCCACCCTGAGCCCTAACAAGGACACCCTCAGACCCCCACCCTGTAATTAAACACTCCCCTCACACCAGCCCCAGCCCCACTTATCTGGCCTCTCCCACTGTGTGCCTGAACCACGCATATGCATGATGCCTTCACCGACATTTGCGTGGATCGGGCACATGCGTGGTTCAGGGCAAGTGGGGTAATGCTTGCGTGGTTATGGTCTGCGTGGCTTCAGCCACATAGTAAAGGCCATTTCCCTTTCAGGATCGCTATCTGTCCGGCAGAAATCTCTGTACCTTCGGAGGAACCCCTGACAATTTTTGATGCACGGGCATCATTTTTAATGTGCCCACACAGCTAAGTTTTTATTTTACAAACTCGCACAGCAGAAGTTTCCTCCCAGCATGTTGGGGTATTTCTGTCCTTTCCAGTTTGGGACGCCAGGATTTCCTGGACAGCCCACAACAGAAACAAATATGTCAGTACATGTGCTTAATTGATGGCAACAGTCTGAAGTACTTAGAGTGATAGTTCGATGTCCATAGGGCTGTCGATCTAAGGTTTCAGCCAGTGGAAACATAATGATGTGCCCAACTCTGAAAAGAGCTGGCCAACCTGGAGTTTGGAGTATGGGACACTTCACCAGGTTTGTGGAGTACCTTGTCTGCCAACCTCTAGATAAGGTCCCTTGTCTCTTGGTTCCATATTTTTCTTCCTGTGCCTCTCTCCACTAACGTGACATATGTGAGCTATACACAGATGTGAGAGCGAAGCAATGCAGGTTATGAAGAAAGATAGGGCAATGAAGACATTCTAAAACTGTGGCAATAAGAGGCAGTGAATACATGATGGAGCTGTGGCTAGATAGGAGAGAGCAGAGCTTGGGGAGAAATAGTGATAAGATGCAGGTCTGTGGAGAAATTATGGGGATTTGGAGCAATGTTGGGTATGCAGATAAGTAAAAGTAAAGGGATGCATATGCTTCTGAGAGATGGCGATGTGAAGAGCTGCAGAGGAAGTAGCAAGTTGTGATAGTTAGGAGACTTAGGATTGAGAAGAGATGGGTCAGTGAAGAGTTATTGACACCGTGGAGAGGTTCGACTGGAGGTAGAAAAGAGATGCTGTGTTTGTAGAGTGATGGTGAAGTGAAGAGAGGCAGAGGCTAAGGCTGGTGCTGGAGAAAAGAAAATAAGAAAAACACTGTACTTCAAAGATGTTGTGGGGTTTTGTATGAGTCGTTGGCAATTTGTAAACTTTTCATGTTTGTGTTCAAACATTTAGGTTCTCTATGTAATGTCCATTTCCCCCTAACCAAGAATTGTGTGCTACGTGTACTACACACTGGTCTCAAAAATACCAGTCACAGTTTGAGAGCTACGTGGTATTTTACAACCCAACCTATGTATTAATAAGTCGGTATGCGAAATACAACTTTCCTCGTGAATATCAATAAGGTAGGTTGCAAACTGCAACCCACTAAGATATGCTGCCTTCACAGGGATGGTGGACTGCTGGGGTCAGTAGACCACCATGTCTGTGATTGCTTTTAAATAAAGAAATTGTGTTTTAAATGCTGCTTGTTTTTTTCAAAGGAAAATGGGAGACATGTTTAAAAAATGAAGTTTTACAAACATTTTTAAAACTAGGCAGTGGTCTCTGGGATGATGGTCTACTCAAAAAAAAAATTGTCAAAATTTACAAAGGGAAATATTCCAGTTTGAAAATGGTTACTACTAGTTTTGAGTAGTAACAAAAATATTAGGGGCATATTTATGACCGGGGTTGCGTTACGGTTGCACCACGCAGTGTGGTGCATGTGTGAAGCAAGCCCAAAATGCAATTTATCAAGCAAATGCAAGGCCACCTTGACTGGCCCTGAGTGGCTTGTTAAATCTGGAGTGATGCAACGCAGTGCAAATTGTTGAGTTGCATTACTCTGCCCCAGGGAGGCATTCCATGGGTGATGCTGGGTGTTCCCACGCAACATCCATAGATTTTGATGCAGTCCCAGATTTACCGGAAATGGTAGACCTGGGAATGTGCCAAAATGGTATGCCTTCGCAGGTGAGGCATAACTAGGAGAAATATCTTTATGCAGCACACATAGAAAGAGGAAAATGCCTCAGGGGATTGTTTTTGTGCAGGAAGGTGCCCCATCCTGAACAAAAACAATCCTCCTGACAATACAGGCACCCTTGCACAGTCGTGCAAGGGTGGCTGCGTTGCTGCTAGGCAGCCAAAACCTAGCTAGCGTGGAGTGCAGATCCTGTTTATAGTCACAGCACAGTGTTTCTGAGTTCCTCTGTTAGAAAAGCATAGATTAACTTAGAGAGAGTTTGAGCTAACCTAAAGTATTTGGTCATGATGCCAAAAAAAAGTGCAGAGAACCCTTCTGTGCGGGCACAAAATAGAAGACTACATCATGGTAGGGTCCTTGGAGTTAATAGTACCTGTTCCACATGTCCTCTGAAGTAAGTGTCATCAGTATATGACAGGCACAGAAGCACTGATTGTGACTGTTTGTGAGTTTCCCATGCCTGGACCACGTGTGATCAGTTTTTCTATAAGGTGCCGCTGCACAATTCAGTGTGTGCCTCAAACGTGTGCCAAGTTCGTTGGTGGGCACCCTTCGTTGCTGGGACTCCCTTGTCAATACATTAGCATTCTAAGCAGCCACAATAAATGTCCTTTCGTGACCCCAGTAAGATTTTTCGGAGAAAATTCTGAGAAAGAATCGAATGAATTTAGATAAAGGGAAATCCAGGAGCATAATTTATGATTTTTTCGGACCCACTGGTGTATACATTCAATATTTTACCCCATAGTTCTCTAGAACTTTATATCTTTTCTTATTTTTGCATTTTTATAATTTGATCTAGTTTTCCATGACCTTTTTTTTACCACTCTCGAAGGGACCCTGTGCCAAATTTAAGAAAAGTGGCACTGCACCCAGTGCAGCACCACTTTTCTTGCACCACCTAGCACCCCCTAATGCTACCATGTGTGTGTCATATCTAAGATACGATGCACTATGGCGGTAGTTACGGAACTAGTGTCAAAATGTTTGACGCTAGTTCAGAGCTTTGCAGGGTTAGCATAAAAAATGTTTACACAGCCCATTGAGGCCCATTGTAAACACTGGTGTACCTCCTTTTAACGCCTGCTCTGAGCAGATTTCTTTGCGCCATTTTTTCAGACCCCCCCCTTTAATGGGGGTATGTGCTCTTTGCGTACATTATGACTGGCGCAGGCATAATGTAGCGCAAAGGGTTGCAAAGTGGCGCAATGCAGACATTGCACCACTTTGAAAATATGGCACAAGGAAAAGGCCACCTTAGCGTAAAAAAAATAATGACGCTAAGGCAGCGCCAAAGTGGCACTAGACCCTCTTAAATCAGGGCCCCTGTTTTTAAAGAGTCCAGAGGAACCATCTTTGGTCTGGGAAGAGTGGAGAGAAGGTTTTAAAGCATGTGCAGCGGCTATGAGGGGAACATTTATTCCCACAGAAATTATAAAGATGTTACTCTTACTAAGGTGGGTCAAACATAGCACATAGTAAGATGAACAACTCTAATTTCATACAACAGATACACGTCCTACTTAATTCCATGATGACTAGTGTAAACTACAGCTTAAGGAACTCCAATGTATAGTGTATGACGCTAACAGTCACTCCTTAGGACAATGTCTGCTTACCCAGAGGCAGGCATAAACAATTCATAGTATGGAAGGTTGCCTGCTTCATATTAGAGTCAGGCTCCTAATCAAGCAATGACAAATACATTTTTCGAAGCAAAGTATGTATGCAAGGACGGTCTGTGAGTTCCAGTGTGCATTTATTCAACAAACACAGCTGCATGGAGTTTAGATAGCAGAGGACACAGGTTCCTGCTCGTTACAGATACAAGGAAGTATATTCTATTTGCTCAGGTAACAAAACTGCAGAATGTGATGCAAGAAAGCACAAAGTGATAAAAATGATGTATGCATATTAAAACTCTGGCGACAATGGTACACAAACAGCTATCAGGTAAAGCTGGCAGAAGACACATCTAAAAAAGGCTTTCCTGGGATCCGCGGTTTCTGATCCTTTGTAACCAGATTTCAAGGCCATTGCTCCAAATCCTAGATGCCACTGCAAACTGCAGCTTTTTTGGATGCCATGGAAGTCAAGGGAAGCTTGTTGCATAAGTGCAGGGCCTTTTCCCTGGTTTCATAGACATTCCTGATGTCTACTTAAAATAGGCTAAGTTCAGTATTACTCCGAGTGCCTCTGTTTTCCATAGACATTAGATATTCACAAATGGCCCGAAGAAACATATGAAATTAGGGTTTCTAGGCGCAAGGAGTCTCGGGGAGGCACTACCATATGATTAAGAAGAGCACAGGCTCGACAGAACTTCAGAAGTCATACCTTTTGAATGACATTTTGAGGGGTCAAATAGAGCAAACGTGACCTACTTTGAATTAGGTCATATTAATAAAACACAAAATTGTCTTTCGACCATAAATACAAATTGGAGCATTCCTCATTACCTTTCGTATATCACAAACATGTGGATAACCTTAAGGATAGAAAGCAATACTCCACAATAATCGTTTAATATTCTGCACAATATATATCCCTTCCAAGCTGGGGTTTAACAAAGGTAGGGCTTAATGGACCTTTTATAGGCATACTACGAGCTCCTGAACGGAAGTGCTTGGCTCCTTCCCTCAACTTGCAAGATGGAATCCCTGAGAGGTTTTGTATATTTGACCGGTTGACATAGACACAAAAGCTGACCAAGGTAAGGATGGGTCAGTAAACTGCGGCACTGGGTTTTAGAACCATAATAAAAACTGGTGTGTGCGTTTCACCCATATATAAAGGGCGGTTGCAAAAGCTGAAGAAAAAGAACCTGAGAACCATGAAGAATCACAATGTAATATTAGTAGTGAACCCACCACCTTATTCCCGTGAAGTTGAAAAACATGTTAAGTAAGTTACCATGGTACATTCTTATGTTTCCTTAGCTAAAGAGGGTAAGTATATCTTTTGCTGGTTTTTGGGAGGGATGCTCTTCTCATGCTTCCAGGTACATAAGTGCAGCCTCTTTAAGAAAAGCTGCTGCTCAGAGATGGGGTCACCCGCGCACTGCACTATATTGATGGGCCTATAAAAGGAGGATCCAAGGATCGTATGGGCTCGCCAACTAATCAGGGCCAGACTGGAAACCCAAAGCAGTCCTGGCCGTTTTGTCAGACCAGCCTCCCAGTTGGGAGGAGTGCAACTGCTGCTTTTGTTATTGGGGGCGGAGTTTGCAGCACTGCTGCAAAAGTTCCCCCCAGTAACAAAACGGGCACCCACTGCTGCAAAACCGGTCCCCAACCTTCCAGCCTCCTGTGGAAACAGTGGCGTAATGAAGGCCCCTGAAACCACCGCGGTGTGGGTAGGAGAGTTCTAAGATGCCCCCTCAGCACAGTACTCTGGTCTGAGGGCCTGTGAGTGAGTCAGGAGGGGCTCCTTTCATGTACTGTGCAGGGAGCCCCTTCAAGTTTCGTTACGCCCTGCAACCCTGTTGATTATGTCACTTCTTGCCCTGATCCACCGTAAAACAAAACTGTTGTCTTTCATAGCGAAAGGACGCTCTCTGCTGGGTCAATGCAAATAATGACCTGCATCACAGGCAATACCACGCCCTGGAAAACACCTCATTCCAGAGGGGACCTGGAGGCTCTGCAGACCCAATCATCTGAAGAAATGAGCAATCTGAGAAAATGGTAATTAATTAATCTGCCATTCCTGGTATCCAGGGATGAGCACTTTACATAATGCACAGTTATCTGGTAACGTTGCTCTTGCTGAGATTATCTATCCAAACCTGGGGTGTCTACCAATCCATCTGCAAAGGAAGGATGTGCGAAAATATATTTTTTCTAAATCAATAATTTGGCACTCGATGAATTGGCAAACCATGATTTTTTTTTTTTAAACAATTATCTCCTTTCAGAAGATTTGAAAAACCGGAGTTGCGGTAATAATCTTCAGAGGGAGGCAGCAGAGGGACAGGACATTATGGCTTTCATCGCAACACTTCACTCCATTAAGGGAGACCCTGAGGGTCCATTGCTCGCTCTGGTTCGGGCCCACAGAGTGTCTTTAGCCACTGGTAGACCAAGCCCTTCTCCTGATATCCACACGCGGGTCCACTATTTTACTGAGAAACAGGCAATTCTTAGCGTGTCACATAAGACTCCTAACTTAACATTTTAGGGACATGCCCTTCAACTGTACCAGGACCTCTCACCTTTTAATCTTTGCTGCAGGCGAGATTTTAAACCAGTCACGGACAGCCTAAGCAGCTGGGGTGTCTGGTATCAATGGGGCCACCCATTTGTGCTTATTTTTGAATGGGAAGGAAAGAAGTGCTACCTCCGTTCCCTCATGGAAGCACAAAAACTTCTAAACCTCACTGACCCGGGAAAGGACTCCCCTCTGTTGGGGGCTATGACTCTCCTAGGAAGACTCTGAAACCTATCTGGACTTAAGCTCGCCACCACCCCTGGAGGTCCTGTGAAGCAGCCGCTTCGATGCAGGAGGCGAAGGAAGACATAATCCAACATCTCTGTAAAATGGACCGCACACCCTCCCCGACTCCCTCTGCTGCTGGTTCCACCTGAATTGCCCACTCTTGAACTGTCGGGCTGACTTGGTGACTCACTGGATGGCTATCTGCACCCTGGTCTGGTATTTTCTGCACTGGCACAATGTGAGGATCAGGGGAGCCCCATGATAGCTACTGTTCGATACAATGTGGACTTTTCTCCATGGATCACCCCCCCCACTCTGTCACCCTTGAAGGTGACTCCTCTGGAGAGACACAGGTGATCTGACACCAGTCTCCAGGGGCGATGAGCCACTTTGTTGTGCCATGTTGGCCATTGTTTGTTGGGTTGTTTTTCCACCACTGATTTCCTTTGCAGGTCTACTGTCACAGCTATATTACTCTGGGGTTTGTGGGGCATTTGAGACATTTCTTGATGCTGTCATTGTACTGGGTGATACACAACTAGCCTCTGCATGGACTAGCCCCACAGGTTCTGACATTCATGTTCCCTACACCAACATAGGCCTACTACCCCCTGACCCACACCGTGATGGCCCTCCTTTAGGGAGTTAAACTGCTCTCTATCAACATATGAGGCCTCAACTTGCCTAACAAGCACAAGCAGGTTTGAGGGTATATTCTATGTCATGACCCCGACATAATCGTCTTGCAAGAAACCCACCTGCGGGGAATAGATAAATCCCTAATGGCACACTCACAGTACCCTGTCCATCACTGGGCCCACACAGACTCCAAAACAGCTGGGGTGGGCATACTTTGCAATGCACCCTTTGGACCTTATGTAACCAAGGTGGTACGTGGTGCAGACCGCCGCTACCTCACCCTACACCTCTCTCAGAAACAATATCAACTCACACTACTCAACTTATCTCCTCCAAACACTGGCCAGGATGCTTCCATACGCACTGTCCTCCAGGAACAATTAAAGGGGGCTACAGGTGATATTATCGTGGGAGGTGATTTTAATTTAGTCTGGGACCCCACTCTAGATCGGCAAGTAACTACCTATCAAGGGTCTGGTGCGATGTCAGCTCAACTGAAAAGGGAGATCCAGGACCTTGGCTTAATTGATGCCTGGTGCTACCTACACTCGGATGCCCAGGATTAGTCTTTTTTTCCCATGTACATGCCACATACTCCTTTATTGATTGTGTTTTCCTCACATCTGCTCTTCTTTGACACGTAGATAACACTGAAATATCTGACATTTCGATATCGGACCATGCTCACACTGCATTGACCTGGTCCCCTTCTTCCAGATCTGCGGGGCACTCAGCGGACTGGCACCTCCCCCCACGCCTTTTACGCAACCCCGTTGAGGCAAATGACATTCATAAAGACATACGTGATTATTTTACCCATAACACATAGAGCACCACTTCTCTTCACATTTTGTGGGTTGGCTTTCAAGCTACCATCCGGTGGCAGGGGAGGCGGGGGTGATCACGACAATTGCCATAGCAAGGGGAAAAGAGGCTTGGCTATGGAGGACACACTCACTACATTCAGTCTCTAGAACGGCAGGATAAGGCACTCCCCACACATCGCAATAAGAGACAACTAGCTATATTAAGGGGGCAACTACGAGCCCATAGGTCAAATAAGGCAGGAGAAAGCCCTTTTAACACTTAAACAGTCCTTTTATGAGGGAAGCAATAAAACAGGCTCCCTGTTGGCAGGCCGACTGTGACAGGTGCAAATTAAAGCCAATATTGCCAAACTACATTCACCCTAAGGGGGCTGGATAACCAAAGAATGGGACAAATGCCATCCCTTCCACTTTGTACCAACACGTATACACTGGCGAGGAAGTTCCACAAGCATTGATAGATGACTATCTAGCTGCCTGTGATTGGGAGTCACTTCACCCTAGTCATGTAGCCGAACTTGACTACCCTACCTCACTTGTGGAGATCACTAAAGTTTTGCGGGCTTTGCCACTCGGAAAGGCTCCAAGACCGGATAGCTTACCAGTTAGCTTTTGCAGATTATTTTTCCCCAAACTTGGGGGATTCCTTCTACGTCTCTTTAACTCTTTACTCATAGCACCGGCCTCACCGCTACTATATCAGCTGAGGAGATTTCTTTAATCCCTAAAGCGGGCAAAGACTCCACTCTTTGCCAGTCATACAGCCCAATAGCCTTACTCAACACAGATGCAAAACTTTATACCAAAATCTTGGCTATAAGGCTGGAATGCTATCCCCCTAGTCTCATAGACCCCAATCAATTAGGGTTCATCCAAAATAGACAGGGAGCAGACAAGTCAGAAGTGTTGCACACCTTGTGGAAAAGGCCCACCATCACCAGCTGCCAGCTTGCCTCCTGTCACTGGATGCAGAGAAGGCCTTTGACAGAGTCAATTGGTCAATCCTTAGATCAGCCCTACTTAAGGTTGGGCTGGGCCCAAACTTGTTCTCTAAAATATGGCACCCTATACCACACAGACAGTCACAGTGCGGGTTATGGCCATCCTACAACCTCTGTTCTCATCGGTAGGGGCACCAAACAGGGTTGCCATCTGTCATCCCTTCTATTAGACCTGGCAGGGGAAACACTTGCCATCAGATGACCTGCTCCTCACCTTCACCCAGCCAGCTCTCTCGCAGTTGTACAAGGTCTGACTATGTTTGCCACTGTCACCGGTTTATAAGTAAACAAGTCTAAATCATCCATACCTAACCTTACAATTCCAAAGCAACAAATATCCTATTTGCAGATCCTGGCACCCTTTCGATGGGCACCTGATACAATCCGATACCTGGGCCTTAATCTTACATCTACTCTTTCCACATGGTCTGCTGCAAACTGGCCCTTAGAAAGGCATCTTTGAAGACCTTTGCCAACGTCCCTGTATATCTTGTGGCTGGGTTGGATTAATGCGATTGAGATGAATGTCTTACCAAGGGTTCTATATATATTCCAAACCCTGCCTACACCCATCCTGCAGGATATTTGCCTGCTACAGTGTGACCCCTGCACTTTCATCTGGAATGGGAAACGTTCCGGAGTCTCAACATCGCTTCTGATGCAGCCCTGCGACTGAGGGGGTCTGGCATGTCCCAACCTATTAGAATATTATTGGGCGGTCCACCTTCGATACATATCTGCCTGGGTGGCATGCAACAGCAAATGCCACTGGTTCCACATGGATCGAGCCGTGGCATGAAGACCCTTGTGGGACTTAGAGTGGCTCCCACGACATGCCCGACCACAGTGTGCTTATCTGGCCACGTCAACTAGGATGGTCCTGGTTATATGGGATTGAGTGGCGGTGAGGTGTGGCCTAACCTCCTTCCCCTTCCCGAACACCTCGATAGCTTGCAACCCGGAATTGACCTCAACCCTATCTCCCCATGCATTTCGAGACTGGACTTCTTTACGGGCCCTGTAATGAAATCTTTTGTTCAATGCAAGGAAGAGTATGGCCTCCATGAACAGACCTACCTCCAATTGCGACTTTGGGTGCTTCACCCTACTGTCCATCCTGCAGCCATTTGCCCTTTCACCCCGTTTGAGATTCTCGGCTGTGCCTATGATAGCTCCAACACTTACCGGGCACGCCAACGCTCTACACCCCTTAACCCGCAACCGTATCAAACTGTGTGGAACTCAGCTGCTTACAGAGAGATCTCCCTTAAACAGTGGGAGACACTGTGGCGGGATATTCCCGAAACATACCGCAGCCTTTCCCCCAGGGGAGCAGCCTATACATTGATGTAACAGAGGTATTATACCCCCTTCCGGCCAGTGAGGATTGATCCAGGGAATTCCACTCTTTGTTGAATATACACCATGACACAGGGTGATTTGTGCAATATTCTGTGGTCGTGCTCCACAATGTTTTGGAAGGAAGTTCTTAGCCACATCAAGGAGGTAGTAGGCTACCCTCTCCTTGCCACATATCACATCGTGATTTTGGGCCTTCATCTGCCTTTGTTCTCCACTATGACGAATGCAGAATGCACACTCTTAGCTACATGCTCCACGCAGCCAGGCTGTTGATCGCCCTGGCCTGGAAACAGATGACCACTCCGTCCATACCACAATGGATCACACACCTGTGGCATGTGATGGCCGTAGAACAGCTTTCCCACACATTGTCCCACACAGAAGCTAGATTTCAACTAATATGGCTTCCCCTGATACACTATCTGTCACGTTTGGAATTTTTATGCCTTAACCCACCCAAACTGAGTTCGTTACAGCTGTTTATTTAAACGACCTGGCTTTGCCATTATCAACATGACTCGCTGCTTCCCTTTGGCCTTCAGCTCCCTCAATGGCCTACCCATTCCCCCCCACTGGTCTTTTCTGCTATCTTTGCCCCCTCTATCCTATTTGTCTCCGCTCCTGCGCTAGACCTGCACCATCCCACTGTCCATACCCTAATTTCATTTTCATTGGACGATTAGTTACTGTTATATAAAGGTGATTATACTTCTCTTTTCCCTTGTTTCACAGCACTCTATTTGCCACCTATGCCCATGGTGCAAACGTCCACTAGATGGGTATGGTTGTTCGCTCTACATTGCTATTTGTGCCATGCCTAGCATATGATATGGCCTGTGTCTTCCTGCATTGAATGCTACTCTGTGATATTACTATATGATGCTGTTCTGCGGACAGACGATGTTGTCATTTGTTTACTGTGATAAAGAGAATTAAAAAAAAAATACTATTGGTTTCTCACTAACTTTGATGCCAAAAAATAAGCAGAAGTTCAACTGGCTTGTTTTTTTCTCCCTTAAGGACTTCTACTCCTGCAATTGTTTTTATTGGTTATATCAAGAAATGTGTAACGCCATTTTCAAAAAATGTCAACACATTTTAAATTTTGCACTGCCACCGCGCTTTCAGAACCATCATGTGAGGCACTGCCTATGCTCTGTCCATGGTTGCTTCACGCTGCTGTTGCTTTTGAAGATGTTCTTTCTCTTCCTTGAGATCCTGCAGGCCACAGACGCATTAATCTTTATAGTGCAACCTTTCTTCCTCAAATGAAAAATGACAGAATGCTTAGTGCTTGGGGGGCGAAAGCCAAAAATGTGCGCATCCCTGTAGCTCTGTAAATGAAGACATTGTTAAAACATATATGTCTGTCAGCAGAGAGATCTGAGGGCGATGACATTCAATAGCCTAACACACTATGGAAATGGAAATTCTGATGTCTTTGCTATCACCACGTCTTAAAATATCTGATTAAAATGTATCCACCTTGGCTACTTGGATGACTTCCTTTTATCACTCATGACATAATCCCATTTTAAATATATGGATGTATTTTGGATTAAATGTTTCCCTCTGTGTGCATGACCAGACTTCAAACAAATCAGTCAAACCAGGGCTGACAATGTGGGTCTAACAAATGCATACGTTGGATTACAATAACAAATAGGAGATGTCGCACCACTGCAAGAAACTTTATAAAAATTAACAATGTAATTCAGTTCATAAGTCTATTAGAAATGCACAATAACTCTGGAATTAGAATACGGTTTAATATTCTATCCCTAACATTCACCATTTAAAAAAATATTTTTCAGGGTAAAATGCGCCAAACACAAAGACAGATTCTCATGATCCGCTGAAAGAGCATGTGAGGCTAGCTCAAAAATATTCACAATTGCGTGAAGCGTGCTCTCACCTAGAAATTAATGCAATTCACAGAAAAAATGCATATTTTTCTACACGCACAGCAGCAGGAAACTTACTTTAAGAAAATGTGCTTTAAGAAAAGAATCGCATTCATCCCCTGCATTTACAAATGCACACAACAGGTGTGTGGGAGGTTTTCTTCTATTACCAGCCATTTAAAAAAAAAAAAAAAAAAGTAGCTTCTTCCTATTTTCCTCAATAGGTTCTTGACTATGTCAGGTTGGAACAGGGCAAGTTTCAAGCAGGGTAAACGGGAATAAAACAGTTGCCCCTGTCAAGAATAAAAGGCTGTGGGTAGTGTTTGCTTCTTTGTTGTTGTAAACCTTATATACATTTGCTTGGTCTTGGATCTTTCAATTGAGCATGTGGAATTTATCAATCCCTACTCTGCCTTCTCTTTCCACCCAAAAGCAATTTGCGTATGTGTAAGATCCTTATATGCAGCACAATTTATGCCCACACCTGTGGTGAAATAAATATTTACAGGCACAAATCAACATATTTGTTCCCTAGGCTCTCTTACTATTTGGCTTACTATTTGTGTTTTATGAAGTTACACATTGGGGATGCACCACTCGACAATTAAAAACCTGTTGATGAGACTGCTGCTCTGAAGAGGACAACATGTCAGCTTGTCTAACACCAAACTTACAAAGTAAGTATAGTGAGCATGCCTGCACTCCTTAATTTTATGTGTCTACAGGTTTTGTGTTTAAAATGCTGCTTTTCACATCAAAGACCTCTACACCCAGTAAACATTACTCCAGTGTGCCCTGTAAGTCTTTCTAAAATATTCTGACTGCGCCAGAGGTAGAGCTGATGATAGGAATGTCTAAAATGGTAAAAACAGTGATACAACTATCCCATTTTACAGCCTTACTATAAAATTAGGCCTGGGTGGAACTCACGAAATGTCACTCCACGGAATTCTGCAGAATTACATAAAAACTCCCCAAAATTCCACAGAGTTCCACGAGCGGGCAGAATGCGGGCATGTCTTGCTGCTGGAGTTGAGCTTTAACAGTGGGAGCTTGTTCCACGCTGTAAAATCAGTATGCACAGCACCACATGGTGCGCCAGAAGGCACTGTTACTTTATGCTACTCAAGTAGATTTTCTACTCAAGAGGCAGGCTTCTGAATGCAAATGGTTGAGACCTGCTGCGACCGCCCGCACTGAAAACTGTCCCCGTAGGGGGTGCAAATTCTCGCTCATGCTTGCCAACTTAACGTTGGTGAGCGACATATAACAAAAACACTGCCATGTGGCGGTTGGCGGAGTTTTGCTGGAACTCTGAACTCCACGCTGAGTGGGCAAAACTATGCGAACGTCCGTGGTGAGCAGAAGTACTATATAAAGTGAGGATTCAGAATGGATAGTGAGTACCATTTTTTGGAAAACATTCTCTCTGTGCCCAATAAGTGTATTAAATGTTGGGTTGCCTCCCATTTTCAATTTATAAACATGAGCAAATCCATAGTTTATCCTGCATTTTTTGGTCTGAACATCTGGTATTTTGACAACTGATGTGGCTGCAGATTGTTGATTCGATCAAGACACCAGCCTCTATTTCAAACTGTGCACTATTCTCTAAATGACCAAAACTGCTGCCCGATTGTGTATGAAAAAAACTTAAATCAACCAGCTCTGCAAAAAAAGTAGATTAATAAACTTGAGGCAAAAGAATTGTGTGTTTACTCATTTTCCATGGCATTATTAACAATGTTATAGAAAACATAAAAAATTAAAGTTATGGGGGGCGTGGCAAAGTCGGCAATGGAGTCGGACGCGTAGTCTGAAGCTCCTGCTGCTGACTCCTGATCTGAGGGGCAAATATCCTGCTTGGAGCACCAACCGGACCCCACGGGTGAGCTCCTGGGCCCCCAGGGACCGGGGGAGACCAGCGGCGCAGGCGAAGGCGGATGCAAGTTGGTGAAAGGGGTGCCGGCGGGCATCGTGGAGGGCTGCGCTGAGAAGGGCCTTGGGCCGCGCCTCCCACAGCACACGCCCTGCCCGCTTGTGCGGAGGAGAGGAAGCAATATGGCGGAGGCTTAACGGAGGCCCCCCCTTGCCTCTGGATCCAGATCGGGGGGCCCAGGAAGACCCTAGGGCACTCCAGCAATCCGTCAGAAGGACGGTGAGTCCAGGAGCAGGAGGAAAAACTGCAGCCATTTTTAATTTTTTGGGGCCACGAGGGACAGGCCCAAGAGGATCCCTGGGGAGGAGAAGACAACAAAAATAGATGAATGGGCCCCCCTCCCACCCTGAGGCAGCTCGAGAGGGGCACATGAAAACCTTTCGAGGCCCGGCCAATAAAGACCCTGAAGACACTAGCACTGCCCCGGGACGGCGGTGGATCTGGAAGCTGGAGGAGGCAGAAACCATTGCTGCGCTCAAGAGAACAGAGGGGGGTGAGGGAGCACTCCAGGGCCCGGGGACACCAAAGATAAACAGGTCAGTCCTGACACGTAGGGCCGCAAAATATCCAAGACCAATAATAGTAGGATTTATGAATTTCAGACAGAGATGTGATCCTCCAAGAGACACGAAAAAGGGGCCCCTGGAAAATTGAAGGAAAAGAGATAAACATCTACCCAGACTACATGAATATGGTACAGAAACAACGGGCAGCATTTGCCGCAGTCAAAAAAGACCTCTGTCACAACAAGATAAAATACGCACTGCTGTACCTGGCGAAACTTCAGATCGAACATGAGAGAAAAACACACTTCCTGGGAACACCTCCTGAAGCCTGGGAATGGGTAGTGATGCGGGTTCTTCGCCATGGCAATGGACTTGGAATAGGAGGCGCCAAGGCCTGGACTGCGGGTAAAAAGAAACGCAAAGGGGCAGGAGCCCAGACGGGACCTGCCGCTGTGCCGTCACAGGAACAAATCAAGGCTGCGCAAATGAAGGCTGTCAGAGACCTTAGGGGGACAACCGAGATTCAGCTGAGTGACAGATGGAGGGAACTAGCGGTGGACACCAAAAGAACTGAAACAGAGCAATCAGGATCGGGAACAGGATCAGAGATGGATCAGCCACCTCAGGTTACCCCAATGACAGCAGACCTGCTGGGCTAACAGATACTTTTTCAAAACACTAATCAGCAAATACTACGACCAGCGGGAACAGGCAGAGAGGGGGTGGGGGACGGCATCAGGGAGACCTTCGGGCCTCCTGTGTCTTGTCCTGTCTCTCCCCTCATACACCCCTCCGAGATGGGATGGCAGAAAATGAACAATGGACAGCGACAGACAAACTACTATAGTGGCAATGATCCACAAATCTGAAAGACACACAATGGGGAACAAGGGTCTCCAATCATGGGTTTGGGTAAACACATACCGTGAATTGAGGGGGTGGTTAGGTTTACAATCACAGCACAGTAAGGTAGAGTGGGGGGTAGTTGGGGGAAAGGTTTACAGGTAAATTCACACTAAGGGGGGACACAAATTCAAAGTCGGTACAAAGGACATGGGGAATAACAGGAGGGCAATCCCATAAATAAAAAATGACTACCCTCAATAACACCATTACCATGGGTAATGAGAAACTATCCAACCTCACATGGAATGTAAATGGACTAGGAAATAAACATATACAGAGCCTAGTACATAAAGCCATATCTAGATACAAATCAGACATAATATTTATGCAAGAAACTCATCTTGTAGATACACAACATAAAGCTATGGAGAGGGGTAGATACAAAATAATGGGACACACGCAATTTACATACGGCTCCAGGGGGGCCATGATACTTAATAAAAAAGGCCTTCCATTTCACACCACATGCACGTGGGCAGACCCACACGGTTGTTACATAGTAATACTAGGGACACATAAAAATATGCCTATACTATTAGGTAATATATACCTACCCCCGGGTCTGCAAGGAGGGGTACTCCAAAAAATTGGTAAAATACTCACGACCTCTCCACCAGCATAAATACTAATGGGAGGTGATTTAAATATGGTGATGAGTGTGGAACTGGACAGAGCTAGTAAACTGAGTACAGGATGTCTCACCGGGGGAAACTGGAGGGCTTTACACATGCAATGGGCCTATGTGATGCATGGAAACCTCTCCATGGACAGGAAAAGGGATACTCACATTATTAAGCCGTCCACGACACTCACTCTCAATTGGACTATTTTTTAATCACGGCAGACCTGCTGCCAAGAATTAAAATGGTGGAATATCAGGATAGGGGGATTAGTGATCATGCCCCACTACAGATGACAGTGTCTCTGGTACCTCGACCACCGGGAAAAGGATGGCAGATGCAAACATGGCGATTACAAAATGCGAAGGTGGTCGAGGACCTAGAGCAAGTCACTCTGCACTATTTTACTGAGAATGAGGGATCGGTACAAAGCCTGGTAGTCCTATGGGAGGCCTACAATGCCACTATTAGAGGGGAGATAATAGCGGGAGAAGTAGGACAAAGACAGCAAAGAGAGAAAAGACTTGTAAAACTAGAAACCAAACTTAAAGCACTGGAATGGCGATACGCAACACAACGGACACAAAACATTAAAAAACAGATGAAACAAAAAAGAGAGGAATATAATATAGTAGCCCGAGACGAAGTACGACAACCCATTACAAAGCAAACAGCTATATGAGGCTGGGAACAAAGCAGGTAAACTGTTAGCATGGTTGGGAAAGAAGGAACAAAGTGATTCCCTTATCAGGGAAATTTGGACAGCAAAATAGGAGCTAATAAGGGATCCCAAAGAAATAATGGAGGAAATGGCAGCCCAAATGGAGGACTTTTATAAATCCTGCATAACTATTCCATAGGCAGAAATAGATAGCTTTATAACTGATTGCCCCATGCCTTGTCTATCCCTGCAGCAAACTGCGGATCTAGAAGAGGAGATCACCGAGGAAGAAATGTTGGCAGCGCTAGGACAACTACAGAAAGGGAAATCACCGGGGCCCAATTGAGTTTTTTCAGAAGCTCGGAAAGGGGCAGATACCACACCTGCATGCGACATTACATCAAGCTGTTGAAATCAGGGAACTTCCACCCAATATGAGAACAGCAACGATTTTCCTCCTACCTAAACCAAATAAACCCAGAGACCGGGGGATTCCTATCGCCCAATCCCAATTTTGATGCCAAAATACTGGCAAATACACTGGCAATCAGACTGAGTAAGGTGATGACGACCCTGATCCATCTGTATCAAACTGGGTTTATACCTGGCTGCTCTACAGCCCTGAATCTCCAAAGGCTTCATAACAATTTGCCCTTGATAACACATTGAACTAGAGGAAGAGTAATCCTCTCCCTAGATGCCAATAAGGCATTTGATTTGGTAGAATGGAGATATATGTCCGGCGTACTGGCCAATATGCGGTTCGGTTCCAAATTCCAGACATGGGTTGCACTATTATATAAAAGACCAACCGCAAAAATGAGGGTAAATGGAAAGACATCGCAGGAGTTCGACCTTCACAGGGGGACCAGGCAGGGATACCCTCTGTCGCCGATGCTCTGTGTGTTGGCGATCGAGGGACTAGCCAATTAGATAAGAATAGACCCACTGATTAGAGGATGGCCAACAGTGATGAAGAGGATTGGATTTCGCTATACGCGGACGACATACTAATATATCTGACTCGGACACCATCTTCGATGGGCAGTCTGGGAGACATCTTTCGGGCTTTCGGGGAGATATCAGGATTCGGAATAAATTGGGGTAGGTTTCTACTGTTTCCAGTTGGGGCATGGGAGATAGATCAAACAACAACGTTACCAGTTAGAGTGGAACTGGAGAAGTACTATTACCTAGGTATCTGGATATCAGGCAAACCCTACCTACACTACAACACCAACCTACAACCCCTATTGCAGAGATTCAAAATGGAGGTTAAGCATTGGCAAACCCTCCCGATTTAATTGATGGGTAGGGCAGCGCTCTTTAAGATGATAGCACTACCTCATTTCCTATATGTCTTATACAACTCCCCATACCCAATTCCAGAAACATTCTTTCACCAAACAGACTCTCTAATCCGCACATTACTGTGGTCAGAGGGGCAACCTAGAATTAAACTGCGCACCCTACAAAGATGAAAATATGAGGGGGGCATTGCACTGCCAAATATCCGGAAGTACTACGAGGCGGCACAGCTCAGTATAATAAATAATTGGGCCTTTGCTCCACGAGATGACCCAGCGTTTAGAGGGGACAGGGAAATGATGCATAGGAACAGTTACCTGCACTTGCTATACCGGGGTAGATTGAACCCTGCATTCAGACCCTGCAACAAAAACAGTCATACAAATTTGGAAACAACTTAGCAGGGAGATGGGATGGGCCACATGCTTGACCCCCAAAACACCTCTGTGGGAAGGAACCAGACTACCCAAGATAAATACCTTAACGGGTTATAAAGGTTGGGACAATATTGGGATAACGTATTTAGCTGACATGTGGGATGCAAATGGGGTGGCACCCTTTTCGCACCTCAAAAAAGAATACCAAATGTCAGACACACAGTGGTTACAATACACCCGCCTACAGGTGGCCCTGAAACGTAGCATCCCCGTAGAAGAAGAAACACAGGAAAATGCCCCACTATAATCGAGACTTCTAGAGGGGGAGCTACAAAAGAAGCTAATATCAGACTTACGGTACAATTATGAGACATACACAACCCTCACTATCTAATTTATGGGAGCGATGGAAAAGAGACTGTAAGGAACTGGAGGACAAGGACTGGACGGAGGCATTGATTTTCCCGGCCGAAGTGAATATTCCAGCATCCCTCAACCTAATACAAACTAAAATACTACATAGGGTTTATTATACGAGGTCTCTGCTCTTTAAGATCGGGAGGGCAGCAAATGATAAATGCTTACTGGGATGTGGGAGTGAGGGAACATTTTACCACATGCTGTGGACCTGCCCCCCCCCGGGTCACCAGATTCTGGGAGGAAGTGGGGAGGACCCTGGGACGTGTAACAGGGACTAACATCAAAATGACGCCGGAGTCAATGATACTGGGGGTATGGGATCACACCGACCACACAAGATATTAAAAACTACTGATCAATTTAGGCAGCATGATTGCAAAAAAGGGACATAGCCAGGAGATGGGGGTCTGGGATAGCACTAGGCCACGATGAATGTTGGGAGGGTATGGATAGAAGCTGAATACTGGAAAGAGAAATATACAGAGATAGAGGCAATGAAAAAAATACGAGAAGATATGGGGGAACTGGGAGATGGGATAGGCCAAAGCGTACCTCATATGTTGCATTGTGTGTCCAGGTCATTTGGGCTATGTTGGTGAGACAGGTAGACAATTTAGGACACAGTTTAGTGAGCACAAGTCAGCGATTAAGAATAGTCACTTTCAAGCCCCTTTAGTAGATCATTGTTTCAAAATGGGTCACCAGTATGAACATCTCAGGTGGACTATATTAGAAAAAATCGGAGAATCACAGGGGGATATTGATCGGTACAGGAAAAAAAGACAAGTATTTTGGATATATGTCTTGAATACAGTCCATCAAGGGCTGAATGAAAGGATTTCTTGGGAAAATGCTCTGCTCTAATCACTCCTTGGTCAATTTATTCAATAGACCAGATGTAATATTTCTGGAGATCTATAAAGTATTGTTATGAGAGTATAGAAATATACAGTTTTATACTATAGAATTTCCATCTAGAAAGGCATAGCTTTTTACCAGCACTGTCTTCTCTGTTCACTATCTATGGTAATGAAGGAGTGGTTCTATATTTGAGACTTATAGATAGTATAACAGGAAGTGGTAGTAGAGTTTATGAATAGAAAAAGGAGCAGAGAAGTATTTCTGTCTCACCTCATGTTAGTAGCTGTTAGGTGTATCTATCAACCTCAAATAGAGTGCATGAGGGACTATTTTCAGTGAATCGCTCCTCATTTCTTCTGCCCCATTCCCTTCCCTTCATCCCTCCTGAAATACCTCTTTCCCCCACGTGAATCTTTTTGGTTACTATAAAATACCAGTTATTTCTATTGCTCCTATTGTCTCTATTTTGTCTCCTCCTGAAGGTTATTCATGAAGGGTTCCTTGCCAACGAGTCTTAAAATTGAAAAGAAGATTCTCTTGACAGCATTACAGTCCCATTATTGTTTCAATGTGAAATGTGAAATGAGGGTGAGAAGGCAATGTGTGCTCCATTGCAGTATTTTATTTATTTCTGTCGTCAAAATGAATGAAGGACTATAATAAAGTCTTATTTATTATGAAAAATTCATTTCACAAAGGAACAAAAACAGAACTAAATTGAAGGCAAGGGAGCTTTCAATATAGCCCAGTTTTCCTTACATTTGTCTGGCAAAATAAGCATGTTTGCCAGCCTAACCCTTCTTTTTTAATAAATACAAGTCATCACTAGGGTAGGATCTAAACAGCCCATAGGAGAGGATGCACTGTAGTTAAAAAGCTGGACATCTGCTTTTAAGTTGTAGATGTTCGGGTAGTGGAAAAAAAAACATAAATTTGTTTTCACTACTGCAAGCCCTTCCTCTCCCATGGGATAACAATGGGCTAACTTATTGCATTTAATAAGTGACAACATTTGATTGGGAGCAGGTAGAAAAGTCAAGTTTGGTCTCTCAGTAGTTGTAATTAAAACTATTTTATGGTAAAGTTGGATTTTAAGTCACAATTCTGAAAATGGCACTTTTAGAAAGTTGACAGTTTCTTATCCTAACCACTTGGTGCCTGCAGCCTTCTCCAGGAACACATGACTAGGTGTAGTTGTCCTTTGTGTATTCCTCCTAGGGATCATCACAAATTAGGACTTGGCTTCATGTGGGGGTGGACCTGTGACCTACCACGATTGCACTTCAAAGGCACTTGCCCAGCTCATGCACAAATGACTTCACACTAGACCATTGTCCTCGCAGACAGAATGGGACCAGGGCAGGGAGGCAGGAAATTCCAGCCACATCAGTAGGGGGAACTTCAGAAGCTTCTCCCACTTCCAAGTGGTCATAAAGTCCAAAAAGGGGACCTCAGACACACTCCTCAGTACACTTCTGGACCTGTGGATACTGCAGAAGAATGACTCCCTGCTGCCCTGCTGCTTGAGGCCGGCCCTGCTTGCTAAGAGGGAAGACTGGACCTGCACCCTTCATCCCTGGCTGAAGTGACTCCAAAGGTCAGCAGACTGACCTACTATTCTGAGCTACAGGGACACAACAAACTCCAGAGGCCTCTATGAAACTGCCCAGCTGACCTGTTGCAACTCGACCTACCTGGACCTGCAACTGGACCTGTCTGAGCCCTGCTGGCCTCTGCTGGACTGAGTTACTGAGCCCCAAGAGGTTCCGCCCATTTCCTGACCCCTAATATGCCATCAGTTTAACTCCTCTGTAACATTTAATTGTAAAATGCAGTGAGGATTTCAGTCTGAAAATGCCACAAATTAAATTAAATTCCTGTCAGTCTGTACTCCACCAGAAGCTATGAAACACATATTTTGCTTGTACAGTGCTCTCCTGCAACTCAATGATATATGCATTTCTGTCTAAAATCACCCTCACTTAACACTTGAGACCTACTCTCCTCTACAGCAGCCACTTTAAAAGGATCTGAATAGAGTCTGGAAACATAACTCTTCTAGCAGAACGCAGGGCACGTGTATTCACCACTGCTCTTTCCCTAAGGAGGCCTAGGCCAAGGGTTCTGTGGAGGGGTGGAGTACTTTTAAAGTTAGTTAAATTGATTACCTGACAAGTACATGGGTGGTGTTCAAAGACAGATGATATCTGTACCAAGCTGATAAAAGATTTCACCATCGTTAATTTTAGGTGCATGGAACTCTGGGATAGAGGTGCCAAGAGGTATGTTCCTAGAAGAGAACGTTCCTTGTGTGTGTTTATGTTTGAGGGCTGAAAAAGGTGCCTGTCATGCACGTCATTTCTGGGGAAGCATGGAAGGAAGAAAACAAAGAATCTTAGGGTGTAATATCTGTGGCTGAACATAGCATGCGTCAACCCCAGCTCTTCCTCTACGAGTCAAAATAGTGGATAGCTCTGCAGAATACAATATTAGAAATTAATATATGAAACATTTGTAAATGACACCACAAAACAGCAGTGCATTTCCAGAGTACACACACAGGAAATATGTACTTTGGAATATTGGAAATGTAAAATTGTGAACATGTCAGTGCTTTGGAAAGCGAGGCATGGCAGGGTATTTAAAAGTATTCCTATGTCGTCATATCTAAAAGTGAAAATACTACAGTAATCTTGAGAAATAACAAAGGAACAGCAAGGCAACATGGTAGAAAAAGTCAAAGATTTAGACAAAAAACAATGACCATTGTTCGTTCGCTGCTGCAGCATAGATCCATCTGAAATCCGTTTTTCAAGCTAACCACAGTTTTATTTAGTTGAGGTTTAGCTATGTGTTCATTTATTCTTAATTAAAAAAAATCTTGGAAATTTGTTAGAAATTTCAGAACTAGCTTGAACCCCATTAGTCACACATTTATTGTTCGTAGCTCTTGCCATTTCCTGTAGCAGTACACCTCAATATAACGTTTAGGAAAGCTTGCAAGATGCATGGAACAGTTCTTTAAATTGCAGCATTTTGTTATCAGCGTCCCGGAACCGATTTTCTAAAAGGTTTTTTCCAGACTTAAGACTGTGTTAAAACTGCTTTAAGTAAGGAAAGGTAAGTTTGATTTCCAAAAAGGTTGTCCTGTCTTTAGCTTAAGACATTTTTAAGCCTACTGCACGTGATTTATAAAGGTGTTCATTTGCACACAACCAGTGTAAAACAAACTATTGATGCTACGACACCTTTACGCCAAACAAAAAACCTTGCCAACCAAGCCCATCTTTCCATACGTGCTCTACGCAGTGGGAAAGAAGGATTAAACAGAAAAGCAGAAATATTTAAAACTATCGAATTGTCACCATGGGCGGCTCCTTAGCTATGGCGAAGGAGCGTTGCCCCACTGGCTGAGCCAGAAGCAGAAAAATAAAACGATAGTACACTGTCATTTTATTTTTCTGCTTCTGGCTCAGCCAGCAGCATATGAAGGTAGGGGCGGAGTTGTGTCACAGGAGGTGGGAGAGGGGTGGGGGGAGAGTGCACCTAAGTGCACATGTGTGTTTGACCAGCCATCTGAGGCCGGCCAAACACACATGCACACTTGCACACTTAGGTTTCTCCAGCCTGGTTGTGTTTAACAGCCAGGCTGGAGAAACTGCACAGACCCCAGGGCTGTGTCTGAGCGTCAGTTACTGCCAGTCAGACCAATCCTGGCACTGCTTTCATGCTAGGTTTTGCATGAAAGCAGCGCCAGGATTGCTGGGGAGCATCTGCTGGTATCCCAACAGTGAATGCTGGGACACCAGAAGAAGAGGAGCGCACGGTGGCAGGAGGCGGCAGGGAAGGTGGCATGGTAAGTGCTTTTTCTTTTTTTTACCTCGTCTCCATCCCCCAACCTCTTTGCTTGCATTATGCGGCGGATGTCGCTGACTGTAACTCTATTTATGCATTTGGTTGAGGCTGCGTTGTACAAGCAAAACAGTACCTTCTGTAACCAGATGCACCTGTGAGATTTCTTGATGTAGTTCCATGCATAGAACTTAGGCAGGATTTGGAATGTAGCTTAGGGAGGCTTGGAATGTGATGATACATGGGAGAGAGAATGGTTGAAAAGGACAGAAGGAGCTGGATGAGGTGTATCCCTTCTACTTGAAATACATCCTTCTTCTGTGACATTACCCTGCCTGCAGTGTCACTTATTACAACCAGTCTGCACAGAAGCTGACAGGAGGACCTTTAGTTAAAATTTCAGCCAATGTGTTTTACTTGTTGGCATACTCTCATTTATTGGCATAACCCTGTTACATAAAACTCTTGAGAGATATAACTCTATAACTTAATTTAACCTAATTTAGGTTATTCTTGTATTTAAGTCTGTAAATTTGTAGTATTTTTCTGTATAACTGAATCGTCTTAACTTCTCTAAATATGTGACTTCTAATTAACAGGTAAGTTGTAAATACGTAACTCTCATCATGAGTAACTGTAGTAGCTTTACGTTTTGTCTCCTACTAACCTGTGACTTTTAATCTCTCTTGTGACGGTCTTTGCTATATTGTAAGGTCTCTAAATATGTAATCTGTAATTAATAGGTACACTGTGAAATAGTAACTCTCGTCATGAGTAACCATAGTAGCTATACGGTTCGACTCCTACTATCCTGTTACTCTTTATTGTTCTTGTAACGTTCTTTGTTCTATTGTAAAGTGCTCTGACACCTCTGGGTAATGTCCATGATATATAAACTCGCATAAATACTCTTATCCACCACATTTCGGGCTCAAATAATTTCTCACCCAGAGTCTTCTTATGAAAAACATCCTGCGAGCCCAGACATGATATACAGCCAAGGGAAAGCTGTGAACATTGGTACATTATTAGTGCAAATAAAATATTTAAAATTCAACCCTGACAAACTTATTGTGATTATGCGCCAGATGAATAAGAGCTTGACTCATTCATTTGTCCTCTTTTATGACTGCATTTCACCAGTTACAAGGTTCAACACTTTTCACTTGCCTGCGGGGTCGCTGGATTGCCCCTGTTTTGGAGAATCCCCTGGTTCGGATGGTGGCTCAATATGATGGATGTCGACCTTATCTTCCTCTGAAGGAAAAAGAACATGCATAGATCATCAACCACAAAATGAGAGATGTTTATCAAATTCTGTGGCCTGAACCATAAGTGGGCAAAATAAATGCACCGAGACAAATGAGAAATAGTATACACAGCAAGGTCGTAGGTGAAACTGCCCAATACATTAAACACTTTCACGCTCATGCTTGTCATTGTAGGACATTTTAAATATCTAGAAGGCATGGCTTGCAATTGCATCACTTTAAGTAAAGAATATATTCATGACAACTGCTGAAGCAGATATGTTAATTAGAAATATTAATGAGGGTTTATGTGTTTTGGTTAACAAGAAAATGGTAGAAATAATTAAATATAGAAAAATTAATGTGCACGTTTGAAAATTTGCCCACGAAGAGTGGCCACCAAGATTCACAAATTATACGTCAAATGTTGAAAATGCATTATAATAATGTAGTACTATGTCATAATGAGAAGTATAACATATGTTTTACATTATATTGTAGAGCTAACTTAGCCGAAGTTGTGGCCTAGTTTTGCCAAGCCTCGTGCAGAAGCAGAATAATCATGCAATGTAGAGAAGCTAATGTGTTGAACTGACCCTGAACTGCTCGTGTTAATAAGGTCTGCTTAGCTAGAATTTTCTGCAATGTACTGACAAACAGAAACTTTCCCAGGACTCAAACAATAGAGACACTGACTGGAGAAGAAGATGCAACATTTTCGATACCTGATGAGCCGGATGAAGAGGACATCGTACAGTGAACCAATTGACAACCTGAGAATGGCGTAATATTAAAATTCATAGATTTGTAAATTTAAAGTTATCGGTTAGGGAAATGACTGGTGATCAACTGACCAATTAGGAATTAGGGGTTGGACTGGGCAATTCTGATAGAATGTCGTGACAAAGGGAAAAACTTCAGAAGAGAACTGAGGCTACACTGCCCCATCCCAAAAAACCTAGAAAAAGACTATATGAAAGACAAAAGTGCCAGCATTTCGGAGATTGTGCAATGTGTTCCAATTCAAACATTTTGACTATCAAAGGAAAGTCTTACACCACACATGACCAGTTCAGAACGTGCAGTTTTCTTGCTTGCAGTCAGAGGTCTGGATTCATAATGATAAAGCAGGACTGCAAGTTTTAGAAAGCAAATGAAAAAAGAGGGCAGGGTAAGTTGCAATGTGTGTTTACTCAAACGGGAGTGGAAGGTGGTGGCGAGATGCCCATGGACGTTTGGTGGAAATTATTTGCATTCTGCCCTGGGAATCATAAAGAAAAAAATAATGGTTCCTTGTCCGAGTAGGTAAATAGATGTTTTAGATATGATATATAGAATCATACAAACTTTTGTTAGAAGAAACCCATTGGATAAAAGCAACCAAGGACAGGGTTTGAGCTACTTAGGCTTCATCAATGAAGTGTAATTTGAGTTCTCAGTGAGCATGGGACCCATGTCTGGCCATGCCCATCACACCTGTATGTTTACTACAGTAAACACCAACGTGATGAACAGAATGGTTGAACTAATCGCAATGACTGATGATCATTCAAGGCTGTTTTCCAGGCCATCATTTTTTACCCTCTCAGACCTAGATAAAGATGACCTGACGTGGCAGTTTAGGCCAAAAGGTTCCTAATGGAACAGGATCATCATTGATTTTGCATTTGCCTTATTTCTATTTAGAGAAGCATAGCGGTTGAAAACATTGGACTAGAATGCGACCCGAGAGATTACTAATGGCTTAGAATAATTCAAACATTCCTTCCATGACTTTGTTGCTTGGTAATCTTGGCACTGCCCAATCTAACCCTAATCTCAGGGGTCATAAAGGGATCTTCAGCAACACAGAGTATTTTTCGCTCATTGTCATTCCTCCAGCAGCAAACAGGATTCTGCGATGACTGTGGGAAGCAATTGGTATGCGATGATACCCCAGGCATGTTGGTGAATCAAAGTAAAAGTCGCCCATTTCTCTTTCTAATTGTAAAATGTAGAAGTTGATTAGAACACAACTGACTGTAAGTGTGCAAGACCCTAAAGAAGTATGAAAGCGTATTAAAAGACAAATACATCTCAGATTTGTATTGAGGAATGTAACTCGTGGTACTATACTAGTCACACTAAATTAGATAACAAGATAAGATGTGCATTTGTAAAGCACATCTTCACCCGAGGGACATCTCAGTGCTGAAAAACAGATGTTTATTGTTCTCCAGCTCTGTAGTATTCATATATCACCTTCAGAAGGATGAAATAGTTTGTGGACCTTCCAGGATTTGAACTGGGGACCATCAGATCAAGTGCAGATTCCTTAGTAGATGTATTAATTCCCTGTGGTACCATGCCCAGCTTTTTACTGTCACATATCATGGCTATAGACAACCTACAGAAGTGGATGATATTTATTTTAATAGTTCATGTATAAGCATAGTAGTCACTGAGTATCTGTATTATAGTTCTCATCTTCAAGCATAGCACGCATATTGTGGTTCTCCAATGTATAATGGTTTGCTCTGCAAACAATCATGGTATCTGGGACCATATTTACAAAGACAATTACCAGAAATTATCTAAATACCCTTTATCGCTTGATGAAGCTATATTAAATTCTTCTCATGTAGCCCAGGTCTTAATAATAGTGCAATAGTTGTAGTGCCCCCAGGTTGTGAGGGGCATACTGCAGTATAACTATGGCTGTGTTTTGCTACTCACCTGGGGCAGGATGGGGTCCTTTTCTTGCTTGCAAGAAAGTAGTGGAATTATGTACTTGGACAAAGGAAATGATACAGTCAAAAGGTGATGGGAGTGAAAGCTAGGTTCTGAGAGTAGGGGTGGACTGTTACTTTGCTGTGCTGTAGTGTTCTTTAAAAAGGTGTGGCTTCCGTTCTTTCCTAAATTGGAGCAGTGTTCAAGAGGTCCCAGTGTTCCAAGGCTTGGGTGTATGGATCAAGGTGGTTTGTTGCCTTGATTTTTCTTACTTGCAATTATTTGCCTCCAGTCTGATGGTGCCCTGATTGTGAATGTGCCACAAGCCACTAGGGGAGTACATCTTATCAACCACATCGGCAAGGATGCTAGTTATGATAGCTTTGCAGATGATGAATATAATCTTAAATATGGTGCATTGTCTGCAGAACCTTAATGTATCTCAATCATTGTTCCTAATAACAACGTTTAGATAGTGGATTCCCAAATTGACGGTTGAGCTTCATAGACAGTGTCTGAGTGTAATACTTAAGAGATTGCAACTTCCACCCTTGTGACAGAAATTTTTTGTGCTTAAGCCTCATTTGTGGAACTACCTGCCTTTAGTAAGGACAGAAAAACATAACCACTATTGTCCACAATAGTAGTGGCCTGTTAATCGGAACAGTAATTTGCAGTACCTTGGCGGAAGGAGGTGGTGAAGATTCATCATTAGGTCTTGGAAGCTGAGGGTCAACCAAGAAATGCAATATAGGGAGGAGAATCTGATTACTGTACCCTATTCCCTTGGCTATTCCTCATTCCGTGACAGGCTGGATATATATTATGAATGACTATGGAAGACATGCTATCGTAGTGTGCTAGTCAGTTGTAGGTTCGTGGCATTGGGTTGTACTAAGGAACTCATTCTCATTGCCCCTGGTATGCCAGTATTATCAGACTCATGAAGGATTACAGAATGTAGTGCTATATCTGGGAATATCAGCTACTGAAAAACCAACAGTGGAACAAAAGGGGAAAATATGTGGGAATTCATGCAGAAACACTGATTCCCCCGTATAGTGTCTGTAACTTCGGAAGGAGCAAATGTTGGGCTGCATCCTGACCAACTCAGAATCCCTTAGTCAAACCTTGATTGGCAAAATGCAGATTGGTGCGTCTTTCTAATCATATTTCCGAAATATTGTAGGACATTTGAATCTTGCACTTTTTACGATTCTTAATGCAAGAGTACCATTGAAATAAACTCTGAGCTTTAAACAGGCTCGGCCCCTATTATATATGAGCTACTCAGATAGCTGTGCAATATGCAACGGAATGGCAGCATTAAGTGTCTCCCTTAGTTCTAAAATACTCAATATCACCTGCTATATTGTTATGCCTCATGTATAGTCTACAAACACTGGGCATGGATAAACATTGAACAGTGGTAAAACAAATGGGGAACTTACTCAGATTATCTGCTGCTTTCTTTTCCACTGCATCAGAACTTAAAGGAATATCTGCATTGTCGGGCGATGCTTGATACAGGTTAAAGGAATTTCTCTGTTGCAAAAATATACATTAACATGAGTAATACATTACAGTACTCATCTAATCTCAAGATCAGAAAACATAATAGTTAAAATAACATTACTGTAATGACATAACATCTTGTTTTTAAAATAACAGTGTTAATCAGTTCTTTAACTGTACTTTGATTCTCTTCCTCTCTGTTGAAACTCTGGCTATGCCAAAAGGCAATATTTGCAGTACATTAGCAGACCTGTGTCCTTTTCATTTAACCAGTTTTTTGCCAGTGGAACTGGCTGTATGACATGAAAAGATTGCATCTGCAACATTTCAGTTTGTCAATGTTAAAAACTGAGGACAGGTTTTTAAAAAGAAAATATTGTGAAAAAGGTTAAAAAGTTTATTGAAGCGAGTGCTGGTGCATTTTTGACGTTTTGGAAAAAACTGAGCCTCGCTTTGATGGCTCAGTGGAGGGTCTCTGGATTTCAGTAATGATTTAGATCCCCAGATTCCTGTATGAATATGAAGTGGTATAAGAAATCTAGTTCTTGTTACTGGTTCCAAGCTCTCTTTATCTGTTTGCCACCATGCTGCAGGAGCGTGATGCAAAATGATGCCACCCCCCACTGCAGAATGTGGCGATTGGCCCCTGAGTCTTTCATATCTCACAGGTATTCACTGGCCTTGGGCTGAGTAAGGCCCCTCTTTAAGGTTTGGGCCCCCCTGAAAGGTTGTTTCTCCCCTAGTCATGTGTCGTAGTAGCAGGGGCCTGTGTTATACTCCAGCCATACTGGGCTATGCACAAAAGTGCATTTTCGCAGACATAGGTCCTCAAGATTTTTTAATCCTAAAGCAGAAGTTCTTCACCTTTTGACTTCTTATACCTCTTCTTATTCATACAGGTATCCGGGGACTTAAATCATTACTGAAATCCAGAGACCCTCCACTGAGTCATTACTGCTAGCAGAGAACCCCAGACTAAGAATTTTTGATAAGTTAACCTCGAAACAATACACAAAAATATTAAAACAAGCATTCATCAAACCAATACACCAATGATTAAATGTTTCAATTAATTCACAAATGTAGGAGGCTGGCCTGGTTTACAGTGGGTACCTTGGGTACTTACACCTTACAGCAGGTCCAATTATCCCTTATCAGTGAAATGTAGTAGTCTTCTAGCAGCTTAGACTCTTAGAGGTAGCTCAGCAGAGCAGCTTAGGCTGAACTAGAAGATTTGCAAAGCTCCTGCAATACCACTTATAGTTACACAGTACTGAAACACAAGTAAAGACAATACTCAGTGTTACCAAAAATAAAGGTAGTTTATTTGGGTGACACAAGGCCAAAAATATCTTAGAGGCAATACTCCTTCTGGTGGTAAGTTTTATACACAATATATACACACTAGGCACCAAAATAAGGTAAGTAATTAGACATAGAATAGTGCACACAATAGGAAATGCTATAGAATGCAGTGGGAGAAAATAGGTCTAGGGGCAACACAAACCATATACTAAGAAAGTGGAATGTGAATCACAAATTCCCCGCTAGACAAGTGTAGTGTGTAGAGAATCGCTGGGAGAGTCAGAATACAGTAAAGGTAAGTAAATTACCCCACCCCAGAGCCCAGAAAAGCAGGAGTAAAGTACTGCAAGTTTCCTTAGGACACGCTACAAGTTGTAATTAGAGTTACTGCAAGAACCAAGCAAGACTGCAAACAACAAATGGTGGATTCCTGGACCTGAAAATCTGCAAAGGAAGGGGACCAAGTCCAGAAGTCGGAAGAAGTTCCAGGAAAGACAGGAGCCCCTGCCAGCCCAGAAGAGGGTGCAAAAGAAGAGTCCCTGGTTGGACGAAGACTGTAGAAATGCACCCAAGGAAGATGTCAGTGGGATTCTGCATGATGAACTGGATGTCCCACGAAGAGAAGTTAGATGCAGGCGAGTTTTGGCACAAGATTCCTCCAAAAAGCCTTGGTTCCGGCAAAGTGGCGTTTTGCATCAAAGTGGTGCTATCTGGACCCAGGAGGGACCTGGGGGCCTCACCTCTGTGTGAGGAGGAAGAGGGAGCTCTCAGCACTTTAGAGAGCCCACAGAACACCAGATAGCACCCACAGGAGTCCCAGGACATGGGGACAAAGGAGGTACAAAATGAGGTTGGTGCAGCACAACAAAGGAAGGTCACACGCCACCGGACAACAACTCAGCGAGTTGAGCATTGCTGGATAGAGTGCTGGGGACCTGGGCCAGGCTGTGCATGAAGGAATTTTACAAATAGTGCACAGAGGCAGTGAAGTATAATTTGAGTTCTCTGGCACAGTGACAGGTCCTTCTGGTGCAGGGTGAAGACAAGGAGTCCTCAGAGCGTGCCCACTGTGGAAACTGTTGCAGTTGCTCGCTGGAGCTGAAGTTGCAGAGGAAAAGTAGTTCTTCTGGATACTTTGTTGCTATTACAGCGGTTCCTGGAGCAGTCTGCAGTTGATCCGAGGTCAGAGGATGAAGTAGTAGTTGCAGGGGATTCCTGCTGGAAACTCGCAAGTAGAATCTGAAGAGAACCCACAGGATAGAAGCTAAATAGCCCTGAGAGGGGGATTGGCTACCTTATCAGGTATGGACCTATCAGGAAGGGTCTCTGACGTCACCTGCTGGCACTGGCCACTCAGAGGCCTCCAGAGTGCCCCCACACCTTGCAAAGCAAGATGGCTGAAGTCTGGGACACACTGGAGGAGCTCTGGGCACCACCCCTAGGGTGGTGATGGACATGGGAGTGTTCACTCCCCTTCCTTTGTCCAGTTTCGCACCAGAGCAGGCACAAGGGGTCCCTGAACTGGTGTAGACTGGCTTATGCAAGGAGGGCACCATCTGTGCCCTTCAAAGCATTTCCAGAGGCTGGGGGAGGCTACCCCTCCCCAGCCTGTCACACCTATTTCCAAAGGGAGAGGGTGTTACACCCTGCTCCCAAAGGAAATGCTTTGTTCTGCCTTCCTGGGGCTGAGCTGCTCAGACCCAGGAGGGCAGAACCCTGTCTGTGAGGTGGCTGCAGTTGTAGCTGCATTGCAAGCCTCAGAGAGATGGTTTGGCAGTACTGGGGGTCCATGGTGGAGCCCCCAGGATGCATGGAATTGGCACCCCAATACCAGATTTGGAATGGGGGGACAATTCCATGATCTTAGACACCTTACATGGCCATATTCGGGGTTACAATTGTGAAGCTACATATAGGTATTGACCTATATGTTGTGCACACATGTAATGGTGTCCCAGCACTCACAAAGTTCCGGGAATTGGCCGTGAACTATGTGGGTTGCCCTCACACTTAGTAACTTTGCACATAGCATTCATTAAATGAAGGTGACTTATGAGCTACTTAAGTGCAGTGAAAATGGTGGGAAATAATGTGTGCACTATTTCAGGCAGGCTGCAGTGGCAGTCCTGTGAAAGGGTTTGTCTGAGCTCCTCGTGGGTGGCAAAAGAAATGCTGCGGCCCATAAGGATCTCCTGGAACCCCAATGCCCTGGGTATCTAGGTACCATATACTAGGGACGTATAAGGGGGGTCCAGTGTGCCAATTGAAATTGGTAAATGAAGTCACTAGCCTATAGTGACAAATTTAAAAGCAGAGAGACAGCATAAGCACTGAGGTTCTGATTAGCAGACCCTCAGTGACACAGTTAAGGACTATACACACACACACATTAGGTCATAAACTATGGGCACTGGGGTCCTGACCAGCAGGATCCCAGTGAGAGAGGCAAAAACATACTGACATACAGGTAAAAATGGGGGTAACATGCCAAGAAAGATGATACTTTCCTACAACAAGCAAATATAAAAAAGTGATATATTGATCTTAATAGGAAGGTTTGAGCTTTTATAAATTCAATTGATGGCTCCCATCATTGATATCATATTCCTTTTGACGCAGTTACACTGCTGCCACGAACCAATCTGAGGATTCATTTTTAGCCCCAGCTTCGAATTCCTTCACAATTGCACAAAGTTTTAAAATGTTTACTTTTACATTTTGCTTCTTTATTTAAATAAATTGTATTAATCTGGCAATATTATTTTTTTTTTAAGCAGTTGTGGACCCCTTGAATAGTGAACCACATAAAGGATATGATTGCCACGTGAAATGGTAGGAACCTGTATAGTGAACGATGGCTGATGCCGGAGCCCGAAAGCTTTCAAAAGTAAGAGATGGCAGAAGTGTCTATGGATAATATTTATGGAATGAGTGTAACTTTTAATTTTTCTATTTTGCCCACCGCAAGCATATTTTTAATCAAAGCACATGTCTGAGAATCTACTTGGAATCAATAGGATGTTAAAAAGAAAGGAAAGGTCATTAAGAAGTGAGGTAAGATGACATGCCCACTTTTAAAGATGCGTTTCCAGATTATTTGAACTGCATGTAACATCTATCAATTGTTCGGCATTTCATTGTAGAAACTGGCCTACAGATGCGTAACTGTGCCCATTTTTTCGCAAATTTCTAGGTCTCTGTGTCCCACAAAGAAACCTTGGGTGGCCATTGTTTTCTTGGGAGACCATGACAGCTCTGGAATATTTCATGAGAACCACTTCAGAACTGCCTCTACAGCGTATGAATTTTGCCCGATTTGTCTCAAAAATGTACTTTAAAAGCACTTGTTGGTACCATTATCCCAAATATGTTCTGGAGGAATATTTGCGGCCCATAGCCCGTTCCTGAAGTTCTCTAGAGGCTTGCCACTTCCCCTGTCATCTCAGGGCTATTCTAGCCAACTAGATACACTCTGCTACTTTGGAAGTTGATCAGCAGCCTCTGCTGGAACGGTTGATGTGCACAAGTTGTGTTTTATTGCATTAAGTTCAGCAAACTGTGAGGCATACTTTAACGTTTTGCTAGCTGTACGTTTTAAAACTATGCAAAATGCTTTGCTACGTTGACCCCGCATGTAGCATGGTGATGAAAATCCCGTGATTAAGTTACATACAATTGTGCAGACTCTCCGTTGCAGTTCATATGTTGATTGCAACGGAGACATACAGGTATGTACTTGGGCAGACTTGCATCTTGCAAAAGTGGACTGAACAGCACTGGTCTCCATCTCTCACCCAAAGAGCAGCGAATGTTCGCATTGGGCAGCTGAAATGAACAAAGATGTAAAGATTTTAAATAACAGAGGGCCTGATGTACAAACCCAGTTTGCGATCGAAAACCATGCAATTTGCGAAATTGCATGGTTTGCGACCACACAATGGCTTTGTTTTAGCTGCAAAAGCCCTTTTGAGTCAATAAATTCTTCCTGGCTCATAAAAGGACTTTTGTAATTCTGTCCTAATTGCAAATAGTAGGGAACATGAAAGAGGTGCCACCCCCCCGGTTGTGAATTGGAAAAGAATATATGAAAAGTTCACAACCAGAATTGCAATTGCAAACCATTGATGAGTTACTTACCCCTGAGTTGGTGTGGTAACTGATTTACAAAAAGGCAGAGGGGGACCCCCTTTGGGAAGCATGTTGGTCTTGGGGTGAACTTTTCCAAAATGGAAAATTATGGGGCTTATTATGACTTTGGCGGATGGAAAAGCCCATCCGCCGAAGTCCCGATGGGTAGGTTGCCCCAAGTGTGGCATCCTTCCCGCCGGGCCCATTACAAGCTTCCTGCTGGGGCAGCGGGCAGAAACACATTTTACGCCCCCTAGCCCAGCGGGAAACTGTCTACAGCATTGTCTCGGGCTCATAATAAAGCTGGCGGCAATGCTGTAGTGCATAGGGTGCACCAGCACCTGTCGCATGTTCGCTGTCTGCTTTGCGACGGGGCCAGCCAGGGGGGCCCCTGCACTGCCCATGCTAAGTGCATGGGCAGTGCAGGAGATCCCCTGGGGCATGCTGCACCCTGTCTCTGCTATCCTTTTCATGGCAGGGTTACTGCCATGAAATCGCTGGTGGAGAAGGGGGTCGTAATTCCCAGGGCAGCACTGCTTGCAGCACTGCCCTGGCAGATTAGGACCACCAGCACTGCCAGACTGTTGTGTAGTCGAAATCTGGTGGTGCTGGAGGTCTGACCGCGGCACTACCACCATGGTCGTAATATGGCGCTCAGACCGCCGCATTAGCGGAGGTCCGACCACCACCCTGGCGGGTCGTAATGAGGCCCAATATGTTTTAAAGCAGCACAGGTTCCTTTAAGGAACACAGCCTGCTTTTTAACAACAAAAAATTTTTCTTTTGGAATGCAATCAAGGGGATGGTGGTCTGCTGCCCCTTGCAGGCCACCATCCCCGTTATTTTGGACAATCACAGGGGGTCGTAAATTGTGACCTGCTTAATAAATATTAATTAGGCAGGTGAATCTACAACCCCCTGTGAGTCAAGGTTTTGGAAACCAACATATTAGTACAAAGGTCGATTTACAAAATACTGTTCCATTTACAAAAAGCTATTGCGCATACTGTGAATGGAATAATAGTGCCATAGAGGGACACTATTAAGCTTTAGAGACCAGAACAATATGTCAGGTTACATACATCTTAATCAGTCTCATACTTCACACACACAAGCTATCAATAGGACAGCACACATTTTGTGAGTCAAAGCAGAACCTTTTCAGGATTCAGAGATTTTGTGTTGAGACCTTATAGCTGTCCCTTCAGAAACAGAAAGTGTTCAAACTCAGAGTCCTCCCTGCAGAGCTGACTGATTTTACATGCATAGGCAAAAAGAACAGATGGTGGGTGGAATGCTCAACAATGCAAACATTCACCCCGTCACAAAGATCTGGGTTCAATCCATCAATTTTTTGCCCACAACGCCACCCCAGTTTGGACCCAGCCATGTGAAAATCAGTCTTGACCCTGGTCCCCATGGGAACAGTCCACCACAAACTGCCAAACAATGGATTAAACCACAAACCGGTCCCAGGATGCTAGTTTAATGACTGCCATCAAATCAAGCTTTATTCGGTTTCAGAGCAAACCATAAAAGCAACATAATTTAATACATCACAACAATAAAAAGATATAAAAAACTGATAGACCACATTTAATACATGCAAAACCGTGAATAAAAACATTGAATACAATCCGTAAAGCCCTAACAGCAATAAATCATGCATTAACTCCTTAATATATTTGAGCCAGGCAACATGAAGAGAATGATCTAGGGAAAGCCAATCCTTCAGGATCTACTTGCTCAACTTAGTTTCACTTCTTGTCCAAATGTCAACCCAAAGCAAAAGTGGGCAAAGTGCCATTATATCAGTTTTCCTGTAAACAATTCACCCCATAACTTTTAATAAAGTATATCCAAATTGAATCCTTGATTTTAGCAGCAAGCCTTGCAATATTCCAGCTTATCAGGTTAAGTACCTTAGATTCAGTTTCAATCGGACCTTCAGAAGAAGGTTTAGGTGATACCTGGGTGACATTACTAGATAACTCATATGCTTCAATTCAGTCACAAACATCAAAAGAGCTCAATGGGGCATATCTGTTGGAGATATTCAAATTGAAGGGGGCAAGAGTTTCCCCGCACCAATCTGGGGCTTTATTCTTTGTAGAATGCCAGGATGCAGGCCCCCATGCCTCAGGCCTATAGAAGAATCCCAGGGGGAGAGCTACTAAGGAAGAGGTAGTGCTATTGTTGGACCGGCCTACGGATGCAAGAACTTGACCTGAAATTATGGGTCTGTTAAAGTTTATTATCACACAGTCCCCTGCAAAGTTTTTCATATATTTGCCAGTCCAATTTACCCTTCTTACCAAATTAAGCCACTCATCAATATGTGCCTCCAGTGAAAAATGTAGCCCAAGCCAGTGAATAACCTCATTCTTTTAATTGAGTATGACTTTCGGAAGTGAAGGATTTAAGCAGAGGTGTGTTGCCTAACACCACCATGTATGGGATAGTTCCTGAAGGTAGGTTAAAAACATTATCATTCTTTAAAGTGTGCAGGTGCTCTCAATTTAAGATAATGGAATCCCCTAATAGCAAGCCCTGTAGATTAAGCTGAGGGGGCTTTCCGCAAGGCTCATTCTCACTAAGTCAGAGGGTGACAGGAACATCTTTTCTTGCATCAATATAATGGAGATTCGGCTGGTCAACCTGGACAGAAGCTAGCTATGGTAAGGTTTGCTGCACAATAGCCTCATATATAGAACAGGCTCACATGAAACCAACAACCCTATCCTTAACTTTAGAAGGTGCAAGGGAGGCAGTAACCACAGGATAAGGGGCAACCACAGGTGCCACAGAGGGCAATGTAGACGTTTTTAAGTTGATTAATTCAGTTTCAATCACAGTCAAACGTTCAGAAATCAGCTTCAATTTTACATCCAAGGCACCAATAAGTCTTTCATAAACAAATATCCAATAAGCCCTTCATCATATCTTATCACAAGCCACAGAATCCCTCATCAGATTTTTAGAAATTATACACAGGTAAGGATTTATTACACACTTCCACTCTCTTTCTTTTACCTTTTGGGACATTACACACTGAAGATACAACCTGTATTTCATGTTCCAAGGGCACAGAAGACACACCAGACAATGACACAGAAGAGTCAACAGTGTGATTGGGTGAGCTTGGATCTGCAGAAGCACAGGAAGTTACAGGCCCCATGCCATGAGCCATTGGCAAATGCTCAGCAAGAGTCACAGGAGGGGAGAAGGAAAGAGAAAGGGCAGCGCTCTGCTAACTCAATTTCTTTGTTGAGAACACCCACAGCATGCTTGTAGGGTCATGCTCACAAGTAGGAAAGAATGTTAAGAAGGAAAGAATGTTATGGGGATGAAGGTTCCAGGTGGGGAGCTTTAGAATGGAGAGTGTGGGAGCAGAGGAAGCTGTGGCTGGGAAGTAGCTGGGAGTTATGTTGGAGGTTCATGTTGTTTCTACTGTAATAAAGAATATACATCAACAACCACTTCCGTGTGGCTGCTACATAAGTTGGCGACGAGGAACACTCTGCGCAGGGGGCAGAGTAATACATCATAACTCCCAACCCCTGGTTATTAACTGAAGATACCGAATGGCGGTTCAAGTAAGTGCAGAATCTACATGTAAAGTGGATATGCAGGTGTACATCTGGATTGAAATCACCGAAATTACATCAAGGAACAACATCGGAAAGCGGCAAGTAACCTTAAATTTAATTACTAATTGAGGACAGCAATGGTCGTTGCGCACGTGGAGGGGGACAGCAACGGTCGATGCGCGCATGGAGGGTTTTAAATTAAACCAAGCCCCACGTGCTGTTGCTTAGCAAGCACGTTTCGTTCTGCGCGCGCGATTATTCTTCTGCGAGCCAGAAGAGAACCAAGACCCACGCGCTGTTGCTTAGCAAGCGCGCTTCGTTCTGCACGCCCGATTATTCTGCCGCGAGCCAGAAGAGATCGGAGGTTTTGATCTCTTCGAGCGTGGAGCGAGAGAAAGCCGTGGAGCGAGAGCAGAGCGGAAAGAGATCAGACATCTGGAAGCTTACCTGTATTAAAAGGCTGTACAAATGGATCTTCCGTCCTCCTTAGCGAAGGAGAGGAAGTTGAACTGACGACTTGGTGGCGTGGCAGGGTGATCTTTACCTCCTGTTGCCTGACCCATAGAAAGAGAAAAAGGACTACGAAAAGAAGAAAGAAGATAGAAAAAGAAGAAGGACTAGGAAGATTAGAGGGGCTGTATAGTGAATAGGATTTCAGAAGAAAAGGAGATTCTAATTACAATAACTGATAAAACACTTTATTAGAGCTATTATTTTAACTTGTTATTTTAAATTATTATTTTAGTTTCTTAATTTAGATTGTTATTTTAGTAATTTTTGGTAGTTTGTTATATTACATTTTTCTTGCAGGATGGCTGAACAGAACATGTCTTCACCATCATGTTTTCTACCTGTACCAGGTGAACCAACCATAGCGTGGAAGAGATGGAAGAATATATTTTCTACTTATTTATTAGCCATAGCAGGCGATAGGTATAGTCCCATAAGAAAAAAAGCGATATTACTACATCATCTAGGGGCGGAAGGGAGAAGAGTTTATGATGACTCACCTGAAATACCTTTGAGTACTGGTGAAGGACAGCCTTTGAATGTTTATGAAATGTCACTACAAATGTTGGAGAAACATTTTACTCCCAAATTGAATATAGTATTTGAACGTCATAAATTATTTTCCCGTGTTCAAGGTCAGGATGAGGATATAGGGGGTCATTACAACATTGGCGGTAAAATGCGCTTACTGCCGTGCAGAAGACCGCCAATACACCGCCACGGCGGCGGCATTCCGCCACAGCTATTATGACACACACAACCATACAATCCCCACATTTCACTCCACCACACATATTACCTCTTCCGGTCATCTCAACTAATACTTACTTCCCTGACACACACCCATCACCTCTTACACACCTCATACATTCATATCCAAAACACAGCAACACCCCATCTAACACTCAAATTCCACTTAGCAGCACTAACTCACATACAAATCCCTCACCAAAAACAACAACACCAATATCCCCTCTCACTATTCCACAAAAACAAGACCGACCACAAACATCAACACATCAAAGCAACACAAACTTACATTACACTCATCGTCATCCCCACTCCCACCCCCAGAACTACACAAAGGATACAAATTCCATCCTATCTCCACCCCTACCCCCCACTCTTCACAAACACCTACCACAAGCACCCCATCCCAGCAACATTAATTCACTCGCCTCTCCTCCATTGCACAATTTAGAGCCTTACATCATGATCCACATGCTCCTCCACCACCCCTAACCCATACTCCATCCACACTAAACAAACGCAAACAAAATAAAAAACATGCCACTCATAGCAACCTTGCATCCCCTTGTCTGTTTCATAATAAAACTACCCTACAAAAAACACTACACTCCTCATGGCTCTCTCAGCCACCAAGTCCACCTCCCACACACACAGACCCAACAAAATGCCTCCTTAACCTGTTGGAAGAGGAACACTATATTGAAAAGCAAGACTATTGTGAGCCTCAAACAGTTATCACAACTAGCAACACTCCTGCTTCAAGCTCACATTACACTACTTACCCTTCTACTAAACAAAACAACACTACCACTAACACACCTTATCTAAACTGCCAGCTCATAACTGCTCGATCACTCTAAAAAAACAAGCACCACGTCTACGACCTGCTCACAGACACACAACCTGACTTACTATTCATTACGGAATCCTGGTTGGGAGATGACATGGCACCAGTGTTGCACGAAGCCTTTCCTCCGGGCTATCAAACCATCACACAAAACCGTATAGGCAAGAGAGGAGGTGGACTAGCTATTATATTCAAACAGGCAATAAACCTCAGTAAAACAGACAACATCTCAATACAAGGTTGTGAAGCCCTCCTTACCAGATGCCACCCTACTCCAACTTCCTCCTGTAACTTTCTCCTCCTTTACAGACCTCCACCTAACAACTTCACTTTCCCAGATGCTTTTCTTGACACAGTCTCAAACCTTATTACACTATACTCCAATCTATGCATTCTTGAGGATCTAAACATTTGGTTTGACAAACCCAATATGCCCCATCCAAAAGCTATCACCACTGGCCTACTCACATTGAACCTACATCAGATTGTACACAATCCCACACACATCGCTGGTCACATCCTAAATGTCATTTTTGCTAAGCCTGAACTCGTTACTATTCATAGCATCACAGCAACCTCCTGGTCAGACCACCATCTGATAACTTTCCGACAGACAACTCCACAAATCAACACACCCCACAACCACTTACATACATACACCTATCGACCATGGAGCAAACTCAATTTGGATCACTTAGAAACACAACTAACAGCAAACACAGATCTAGATACAATTAATTCTGTACCAAAACTTTATGAGTGGCTACAGGAAGCTTTTCATGTCCTAATACCACTCAGAAAAATTAAACACGACAAAATAAAACCAACACCTTGGAGAAACACAGAACTTAAAAAGATAAAGCAACAAATCAGAAAGTTGCAGCGGACCTGGCTCAAAACAAACAACAATCAAGACAAACTGCAGCTACACAAACTTAACAGGATATACAAATCATCAATCAAAAAAGCTAAAAAAGATACTACTCAGACAGAATTCGAAAACCTACATGCATGGAAGGAAGTCATCCCACCACTCAAGATTTCACAAACAAATTGGCAACTCACTACACAACCAAGGCAGACACATTGGACTCCTATTTAAAACAGAAGAAAACCATCAGCACCAACCCCTTTACTAAAATACCCTTTAAGAATAAACCATCCCAACCTCTACAGTCCTTCAAACAAATATCCCAGGAGGAATTTATGGATTTGGTCAAAGCAAGCAGACCTTCTGACCCTTGCCCACCACAAATCTTCAAGAACATCCTGCTATCTACTTCTGCTGCCACACCTGTAAGAAGAATCATCAACAACTCTTTAACTTCAGGAACTTTTCCTGCAGACCTGAAAAAGGCATACATACGACCATTATTAAAGAAAACAAACCTAGACCCGCAAGACCCCAACAACTACAGACCTATCACAAATGGACCTTTCCTGGGAAAATTGATAGAAAGAGCAGCATTCGCCCAGATGTCACAATTCATTGAAGACAATTCTATACTTTCAGACTTCCAAACTGGATTCCGCCCAGGAAGAAGCACTGAATTGGCACTCATGGCAATCTGGGACGATCTTAAAAACACAGTCGACCGAAATGGAGTTGCTGCACTACTTCTCTTGGACCTCTCAGCTGCCTTTGATACGGTTGACCATGACACCCTAACTCAAAGACTGCACGAAGCCGGCATACAAGGGATTGCTCTCAACCTCGATTACTTCCTATCTCCAAAAAAGAGTGAATATCATCCACTCGCCCCCATTCTCGTCCGAACCCTACCTCACAAAAGCAGGGGTTCCCCAAGGGTCAATCATCTGACCTTTGCTTTTCAACATCTACATGATATCTTTACCAGAACTGATCAATGATTTCCATCTCACATGCTACAACTATGCAGATGACACACAAATACTACTTAAATTAGAAGACCCCAAAAACATTGAAAACTCACAAATCTTCAGTTGCCTCAGAGCCGTTGATCAGTGGATGACCTGGAGCCATCTCAAACTAAATACCTCCAAAACAGAAATACTCATATGTGGTGACTGGAAAAATTATGACCCTCTGTGCGTCTGGCCTGACAATCTCGGACCACCTCCTCAATTATCCAAGGAAGTTAAAAACCTAGGAATCACCATGGATTCCAAGCTAACTATGAATGCCCAAGTAGACAAATTAGCACGCACAAGCTTCATCACCTTAAAGACTTTACGACGCATCTTCCCCCACCTCGGATTTCCAAACAAGGTGCAAGCTACTATCTCACTTGTACTATCCAAACTGGATTATGCCAATAGCCTCTACCATGGATCATCTCTATCTGTTATGAAAAAACTACAACGTATCCAGAATTCCACAGCCAGGCTACTACTACATATAAAGCCGCAAGCCCACATCTCCCCTGCCTTGAGAGCACTACACTGGTTACCCGTTGCCAGAAGATGCACTTTCAAGCTGCTTTATATCACCCACAAAGCTATACATGGAACAGGACCGCTTTTTATCAGAAAGAAAATTACCAAATACATCCAACAAAGAACCCTCCGCTCAAGACTGGCACCCTGCCTTAGAACACCACCATACAAGAAAAAGAGTGTAGGTGGTACATCCTTCTCCGTCCAAGCAGCCAAACTATGGAATTCATTACCCCCAACTATAAGAGCCACAGATAACTTTCTTGTATTCAGAAAACTACTCAAGAGTTGGCTCTTTCCTTCATAACCACCTTTTTCAAACAACTATGAACTGCATATGCCTATGTGGATAAATATTTTTTTCAGATTATATGTATATTTCTATTTATTTATAGTTTCTTTGGAAAATATGTATTGCTACTGTCATAACAATAAAATACACACACACTCTTTAAACCTGTCTGACTATTTTTACCCATGATTCTAATTATGTGTTGTATGTGCACATGTGTGTGTATTCATGTGTGTGTGTGTATATATATATATATATATATATATATATATATGTGTATGTATGTGTATATGTTGTTTCTGTGCTTGGCATGTTCGTGGATCATTGCATGGCTCCTGGTTTTGGGTTGTTATACTAGATATCTATGAATTCCTGCTCTCATCTTATCACACTTATCTACTCATCACTCTTATGTCATGTCTCTATCAAACTATCCTCCATTCTCACTCTGACTCATCCCAAATCCCTTCTACCACTTTCATCTCCTAAATATCTCTGCCTAAGCTCTTCCCTCCACCTCCACATCTAACTCACCAAACCTCACTCTACCTCTGTGACCTCCCACACAACCCTACTAAATTCTCCTGCATTCATCTCACCCTGCTACTATGCTCTCCCTAACCCTTCCACATACTCTTCCCCCCCACCCCGCTTTATTCATCCCAAGCATTTGGGTTGAGTAAATGAAGGATATACTCCCAATTACCACTTCTGGATTTCTTTCCTCCTCCACTCCTCCATTACTCCAGTCAATCTAACTAACAAACTCTCATATCCCCGGCTCAAATTAACTCAGAATAATATTAAAACTGTACTCATTATTAAACGATACTAATCCATTACTAATTCTTGTTGGGTTCCGGAGTAGCGTGCTACTCATCGAAAAGCGCTTCGACGCCTCGTCAGGGGTAGTAAGCGCTATATAAATACGATTACAATACGATTACAATACATCTTGGAATCCGCCGAAAATCAGACACCCACACAACACCGCCACACCAAAGGTCAGTGATAAACTGGCGGAAACAAATCCTCCACCTCCACGCCAACAGAAACACGCCCATTCTATTACGACCCACGAATCCACACGGCGGTCTTTCAACCGCGGTATTCCATTGGTGGTACACACCCCCGTGCTCCAAATACACACACATCTCCAAAACACCGCCACATTGGACAATTCCAAATACACACACCTGATACACATACACACACCACTCCCACACACCCAATACAATATAAAACACACACTCACATCACCCACAAACCCCTACTACCAAAAATCAGAGACGAAGGCGACAGAGAGAGAGCACAGAATAGACAACCCCACCACACAGAGGCACACAACACCATCACCCACACAACATCCACGCACAAAACACCACACACCACTACACTCACCACAACCATCACCACCCCACACATCACCCACACCACCCCATGGCACGCCAAAGACACCCCCGCTTCTCCGAGGAGGAGCTCAGCGTCATGGTGGAGGAAATCGTACGGGTAGAGCCACAGCTATTTGGCTCACAGGTATAGCACACATCCATAGCCAGGAAGATGGAGTTATGGCGCAGAATAGTGGACAGGGTGAACGCCGTGGGACAGCACCCAAGAAATAGGGAGGGCATCAGGGAGAGGTGGAACGACCTACGGGGGAAGGTGCATTCAACGGTCTCCAGGCACAACATCGCGGTACAGCGGACTGGCGGCGGACCCCCACCTTCTCCCCCACAACTAACAACATGGGAGGAGCAAGTCTTGACCATCTTGCATCCTGAGGGCCTCGCAGGAGTCGGTGGAAGATGGGACACTGGTAAGTCAAATCTTAACTATCATATCCCCCACCCTACCTGCATGCTATCACACACCCCCTCCCTCACCCCCTCCCCTATCACTACAACTCCTCACTAATGTACCCATGACATCAACCACCCATCCCAACTCCAATCCCTGCATGACACAACTAAGCATGGACACCCAGCACTAAAACATGCCCACTGCACATACCCAGTACACCCCCACAACCATCACCACACAAACCCACACACAGGAATGCTTGCACTGGGGTACACAAACACCCACCCATTGCACCCCATTATACACACACATGCAATAATCATGCTCTTATGCCCATGCAGGAACATGAAGGACTGTCACCACACCAGAGGGTCCAGACAACACCACTCTACCCCCAGAAGAGGCCCACAGTGACAAGAGCAGCTCTGCCCTATTGGATCCTGATGACCAGCCCGGACCATCGTGGGCCTCGGGACAGTCGGTTCCCCTTGCACAGGCACAGCCCAACACCGACCTTCCACCCTCTGGTAACACCAGCACAGCACCCACCCAACGGGCCCAAACCTCCCTACCCAGGACAGGTCAATCAGCAGTGTGTCCACCACTACAGGGAACCCAGGATAACCCACCACCCCAACAACAACAGGGACCTGGGGGCAGTGGTAGTGGGCACACGGTCCAGGGGACGGAGGCACAGGAACACAGGGGAACTGGGAGGGCTGCTGTGCGACAGGGGGCGGACAGGCCAAGGGAACCCACTCTCCACGAGGCCCTCTCCTCCATCATGGGAGCATACCACCACTCCCAGGAGACGATGGCGACAGTCCTGGACAAGTTGCAGGAGACCCTGCGCCTGCAGGACGAACTGTATTTGGGGTTCAGGGAGGAGCTCAGGACCATCAGCTCCGCCCTGGGCACCATCGTAGGGGTGCTGAAGGACATACAGCAGACCTTGAGGGACACCGTGGCACTCCAAGGGGCCCCTGACACTAGCATGGACGATGAACTGCCCACCACCTCCGCCGGCGCTAGTGGACAGGACGCCCCACCACAGGACCAACACACCAGCACCCCACCCCCTGCAGATGGACAACCACCACGCAAGTGGTCCCTGAGATCCAGGAACAGGACAGAGCAAGATGGCAAGACCCCCGCCAGGAAATGAGACCACCCTGATTGTCACCCACTGTCCCACTTTGTTACCCTGTACATACTTAAACTGCCCCAGATCCACTTCCAATGCCCAGATGGGCAGTGCACCTGTGAGACTAATAGACTGGACTCTGCCATGGACATTCCTCCGCCATCACCCATCCTCATTTTACAACCCCCTCCCATTTCTGAGCACTTCAATAAACACCCTAGAAACACAAAACAATCTGGAGTCAGTCTGTGATTTAGTAAAAATGGTTAACTCATTACTTGCAATAGTAAAACAGCTAACCCACGCAAATAACACGACCACCACTAACCATGCCAAAAACCCAACCCTATCAGGCATCACAACAAACCCGCCCAACTCCTCTGCTTCTTGCCACGCTGGCCCTCACCCTATCGAAGAAAAGACCATGAACTCTCACCAGACACCCTTTTTCCACAATCCAGGCATAGGAAACTCACTAGACATCTATCATAATACCCTCAAACCCATGAGCAACACCGCCTCAAAATACTCTGCGCAACCTGCCACTGATCAGTCCCATTTAGGTAATATAGTTCTAATGGTTAACGTTCCCAAGTTAACCACATTGACACGCAAGGAAGGGGTAGACTCTATCAAAAACAAGGCAATCCATTGAATTTGCCACGTTAGAGGCTGCCGATCCATAATACGTGAGGACCTAATTAACGTAGTACGACGGCCAGACCCGGGAACTCACTTTGATATCCTAAAACTGACACTCAAGAACAGGACCATGGTGAACAATCTGGTGGCCCTAGACGCAAGAACAAGCCCACCTGCACACTCACGCATCCAGTTTAAACACCCCAGGTCACCCACGCTCCACGAGGAGTGCCCGAGTTACCACCCAGCAGAAAACCTATCCTCTCTTGGTAAATATGATTGACTCACAGCCCCACCTAAAATCTATGCAGGCAAACCTTGCAACCTTCTAACATCTATCACCCCCAGATCCCCCTTTTACCCCACCACTGTTTGTCCATGTATTCACTCCCCTACCCATGACACCGAGACCACTTCCGGTTCACTGAGTAATCATGACAGCGATACTCCTTCCATCTTGCAGGCACATTGCCCACCAAACCTAGCGCTGCTGCCTAGGCCCGCAAGCACTTTCTGGATCAGGACCAGGCCAGTTCCAACAGAGGAACATCACCAACCACCGCAAGCCTCATGGGCAAACATTGGTATCAACCCATCTCTGCTCCCTCAGCCACATCTGCCAGACCAACCCCCGACAGCCAACTTTACAAACCCCGGGCATTTAGACAGGACAACTCAGCCACAATCTGGGGTACGACTTGTCTCATGGAACGTGGCAGGTCTGAAATCTGTTCTTCCCCTTCCATCCTTCTCCTCATTTATTGACGAACATGACATATGTCTCCTCCAGGAAACATGGTCACTCGACCCACTCTTCCGAACAGGCTACACAAATTTCCACATCCCCGCTGTGGCCAGCACGAGAGGCAGGCCCTCAGGGGGTCTGACCATCTGGATCAAAACATCACTTAGCTGCCATATATCACAGCTACCTACCGTCTCTCCCGACCTGTTAGGCCTTCGTCTATCCTTTGGGCCTGACTCTGTGGTGAACATCTTTAATATCTACACTCGAGGGGTCAGGGGGGGTCAAGTCTCCAAAACCCTCTGCGCCCTCGTAGCCCTCTTACAAAATTATCCCCGCCATCACAAAACCATTGTGGCTGGGGCCTTCAACGTCACATTCGAACCCCTTGACTGGGACGATCTCAGGTCCACCCGCGAGGAAGATCAAGCCTGGTCTATCCCCGCCCTGTCAATCCCACCCATCAAGAGGTGGACGTCGGTTGCTATTCAGGTCAAATCACTGACCATGGAGTTTGGACTCAGGGCGCTAAATGGCAGAACCAATTCAGACACCAACGGTAGTCACACGTACAACAAAACGAACCACACCAGCAGAATCGATTATTGCCTATTCGATATAAGATTATGGCCTCTAGTCATCGATATGACAATCATCGAAAGGACTGAAAGTGATCACAACCCTCTCTCTGTCCACACATTAGCCCTAGGTAACCTCCCAGCCACGTCTAACCCCGCAGCAGTAGCACCTGAGGGTATTAGCCTGGCCAACAACAAAAGACACCTAAAATGGGACAACATCGTGGCTCGGCCCGCACTCATCAACGCTGCCAATAACACCCTAAAATCCACACTAATGGACCTAGAGGCAGGTTCTGCAACTCCCCACCAGGAAATAAGCACAATCCACACCTCCTGCTTTAGGGATATCGCAGCCCACTTCTCAGCACCCCCAGCCCACGACGACAAACGACCCAAAGGCAGGCACAGCTGGTTCAACAAAACGTGTCGGTCCCTAAACAAGCGCCTAGTTCAAGCCATTAAATCCAAGGACCCCACCGCCATCCGCATAGCTAGGAAGTCCTATAAATCTGCAATATGCATAGCCAAGCGTGATCAAGATAACAAATGGTGGACAGCACTCAGTGACGCTGTGCGCGAGAGGAATTATAGTCTGTTCTGGTCCCTGGCAGCGCGAGGCCCAGAAACCAGTGGTTTGGACATTACAACCAACATTGCCCCAAGAGACTGGATAGTCCACTTTAGTAGTCTGTACTCCCCTGATCATGACAGCCCCACCTCTGTTTGTACGGGCCCCCTCCTATTTCACTCATTAGCACCCACCACCGCAGCACCCCTGTTGTTCTCTCAAAGTGATATAACCTATTCTCTAAGCACTATAAAACACGTCAGGGCCACTGGATCAGACTGCGTCCCAGCAGACCTATTCTCAACAGACCTAGCATCCAGGTCAAGATACCTCACCATTCTAGCTAACGCAATAGCATCTGGGGCGCCAATTCCCGACTCTTGGAAAGCGGCCATTGTTATTCCAATCTTTAAAAAGGGCGACAGATCTCTTCCCTGTAACTATAGACCTATTAGCCTAATTGACTGTGTCCAAAAAGTCTTCTGCCACTGCCTCCTAGGGAAGATCGAAGAATGGATAACTGACCACGATATCCTTAGCCCCCTCCAAGCCGGTTTCCGAAAGAAGATTTCCACCACTGATCAAGCCCTCAGATTCCTATTATTATATCGGAAAACAGTGTTCATTGGTAAAGGCAGCCTTTATGTAGCTTTTGTGGACCTCAAATTTGCTTTTGACCTAGTACCTCGCAACAAACTTTGGGTCACTCTCTCTCGGATGGGAATCCCGGAACACATCCTTGCCATTTTGATACGACTCCACGAGGACAACTACGCACAAGTCAGGTGGGGCAACAAGGGCCAACTAACCGATAGAATTCACGTTTCCCGGGGTGTGCGGCAAGGTTGCGTACTTGCCCCGACCCTCTTTTCCCTGTATATCAATGAAATTGTCCCCTCCCTCCTCAGACTGCAGGCTGACGCACCTTCACTTGGCACACAAAAAATCCCAGTCTTACTTTTTGCCGATGACACTCTTTTGATATCCAAAACCCCCAGTGGTCTAAGGAAACTCATTGCGTGCTTCGAGCATTTCTGCTCATCCCAGGGACTCGAAATCAACGCCTCGAAAACAAAACTAATGACCCTTAATCCCCACAGATCTTTCAAAGGGAAATTTACTTTAGAGGGCTCCTCACTTGAGAAGGTGGGCATTTTCAGCTACCTGGGCATAACACTCACTGACAACATGTCCTGGAAGCCACACATAGGAAAACAAGCCCTTAAATTAAGACAAACAACTGGGGCTCTACTAAAAAATGTCCACCTCTCACACACAAAACCAATTCGCCCAGCATTACAGTTATACGAAGCCCAGGCAGTTTCCTCAGCGCTTTACGGGGCTGAACTTTGGGGTTATACCAAAATCCAAGACCTAACCACCGCTGAAAACAACTTCCTAAGAAACCTTGTGTCCCTTCCGCTAAGCACCCCACTGTTCCCTCTTTTCAAGGATCTCGGCCTCAAAAGCATTGGTCACAAAGCCCGCCTGCGACCTCTGCTGTACTGGCGGCGTCTCTGGACCACTACGGAGCTTGACATCTTCACCGAAGCACTACAGGTCATCCTAAAAGCCGACCACCTTCACAGAATCCCCTGGCTACGATCCATCAAGGATTTACTATACTCTCTCGGCCTCGATGATCTCTGGAACTCACCAGCCACGTCAGTCTTTCCCTCGAAAAGCGAACTAAAGAAACTATACAGGCATATGGCCAACCACGAAGACACACGGGCTGCACTCCACACTACATTATCTTGTGACTTTGCCAACCTAAAAGAGTCATGCAAGTACGAAACTTTTTGGGACCTAATCACGGCCCCAAGGGAAAGGAAACTGTACTTCCAGCTCCGCATTGGAACACTCCCATTAAGACTTTTCACCAGCAGCTGGTCACACAATGAATCCACCGCATGCCCTGCTTGCAAAGCCCCCGTCGAGAATCTCCCTCACCTCCTTTTTGCATGCCCCGCGTATACCACCCCCCGTAGGAAATGGCTGGCCCCGGCATGCAGACTACTGGGAGTACGCTGCTCTGCGCTAGCCCTGCGAATCCTTAGATCAGACACCAGGCCAACGCTAGTGATCGCTATCGCCAAATTCCTCGGAGCTAGTTGGCTTGTCAGAGGGAAAACTCTTCTGGACAAAGACTCCAAATAAGACTGTCCCAACATCCTGCGCAGCGCATCTCATTTCATTTCATTTTATCTCATTTTATTCCATTTTTATTCAATTTTTTTTTTTTCTCTTATCTTTTACTCCCTTTTATCACTATATTTACCTGCAATTTTATTGTGTATTTATTTGTATTTATTACTGCTAGCGTTTTTTTGGCTCTTGTAGCCGCAATAAAGCTTCTTTGAATTGAATTGAATTGAATAGTAAAAATGTATTATCAATGACAGTGTCATAATGGGTGTACCATTGTAAAGCTAACATACCTATGTCACACATCACAAGCCCTTGAAGGATGCAAGCAGTTGACACGTAGGTAACCACACCTGTGAAACCGTATTGGGAGGGTACAACTCAGTTACCAAATAGTGATTGAAATCGAAAAACAGGATAGAGGTAGACGTGTGAAAGTTAATGTAATGCTAAAAATGAAAATGTTCTCACCTGTGTCTCACTGGAAATATTGCTGTATGACTGACTCCCTGTTGTCGTTGTCTTCTTCATCAGCTTCATCCTCATCACTGTCCACAGGCTCCACAGCTGCTACAACACCGTCATCAGGATCATCCTCCTGCAGAAAAGGCACCTGGCATCGCAAAGCCAAATTATGGAGCATGGAGCAGGCGATGATGATGTCGCACACCTTCGGCGGTGAGTAGAATAGGGATCCACCTGTCATATGGAGGCACCTGAACCTGGCCTTCAGGAGGCCGAAGGTGCGTTCGATCACCCTCCTAGTCCGCCCATGGGCCTCATTGTAGCGTTCCTCTGCCCTGGCCCTGAGATTCCTCAATGGGGTCAACAGCCAGGACAGGTTGGGGTAACCAGAGTCCCCCAATAGCCATACACGGTGCCTCTGGAGTTGACCCATCATATCAGGGATGCTGCTATTCCGCAGGATGTAGGCGTCATGCACTGAGCCAGGGAACATAGCATTAACCTTGGAGATGTACTGGTCTGCCAAACAGACCATCTGTACATTCATGGAATGATAACTCTTCCTGTTCCTGTACACCTGTTCACTCTTGTGGGGGGGACCAGAGCTACATGGGTCCCATCAATAGCACCTATAACGTTGGGGATATGTCCAAGGGCATAGAAGTCACCTTTAACTTTAGGCAAGTCCTCCACCTCAGGGAAAATGATGTATCTCCTTACGTGTTTCAGCAGGGCAGACAACACTCTTGACAACACGTTGGAAAACATAGGCTGGGACATCCCTGATGCCATGGCCACAGTTGTCTGAAAAGTCCCACTTGCAAGAAAATGGAGCACTGACAGCACCTGCACGTCGGGGGGATTCCAGTCGGATGGCGGATTGGTGACATCAGGTCTGGCTCCAACTGGGTACATACTTCCTGGATTGTGGCACGGTCAAACCGGTAGGTTACAATGACATGTCGCTCTTCCATTGTCAACAGGTCCACCAGCGGTCTGTACACCGGAGGATTCCACCATCTTCTCATATGTCCCAGCAGACGGTGCCTACGAAGGACAACAGCGAAGAACCAGTCATTATTCCTCCAGGTATGTACCCACAGTCACACACAAGACTACACCACTCACAAAAACCTTCCTGGATGTGTGTTGAGTGTAGGCCTAGCTATGTGTGACTCAGTAGTAAATGAAGCCATGTGGGCCCCTGAAATGGCGGCTGCCTGACCTCTAAAGTGGGACAATGGGATTGTGGGTTAACTGCGCTGACGTTGCACACCGTCGCAGTAGGTGGTCGTAGACCGCGGTGCAATGCTGCATTGGTTAACATTGGACCCTAGGGGTCCCAGGAGCCAATGAACAAGTGCGCTGGAGGTGATGATGCGCACCGCCGCGGACGTCACCGCCACGGACGTCACTGCCATTTTCTATCTCTTCAATCACTAGATACCTGACCTTCAACAGGAGAGGACCTACACTGCAAGTGCTGCTGTGACCTCGGTCTGGAAGCGACGATGGCTGCTGCGTCTGGGGAAAGGGCCCCTGTCTTCACTGGACAGGAGTTGGAGAAACTGGTAGACGGGGTCCTCCCCCAGTACACGCTACTCTACGATCCTCCAGACCAACAGGTTAGTACACAGGGAGCACGTTGTATGGGCTAGGCCTAGGTGGAGAGGGCTGGTTGGAAGAGGGAAGGGGGCAGAGTTCATAGAACATTAATGCATGGGAATGAATGGGCCACATGGCCAGAGTAGGGAGGGGGCCACTCACAACAACGGTGCAGTTGGTAATGACTGTTCCTCTTTCTTTGTGCATGTCATGTAGGTTAGCGCCCACCAGAAGAGGGACATTTGGCGTGCCATCGCCAAGGAGGTCCGTACCCTGGGGGCCCACCAGAGACGGGGCACCCACTGCCGTAAGAGATGGGAGGACATTCGCCGCTGCAGCAAGAAGACGGCGGAGGCTCAGCTGGGGATGGCCTCCCAACGTGGGAGGGGTGCCCGTCGCACCATGACCTGCCTGATGTTCCGGATCCTGGTGGTGGCCTCCCCGGAGTTGGATGGGCGCTTGAGGGCATCACAGCAGACACAAGGGGGTGAGTACAACCTCATTCTGTGGACTTTGCGTGCAGTGGAGGTGTCTGGGTGGGAGAGGTGGGCTGTGGGTGTCCCTAGGCCAGGGCGAGTTCCGTAGGCAAGGCCCCTCCGTAATGTAGGCCATGTGGCACTCTACCCCACCTCAGCAGAGTGCCAAGTCAAGGTATAGTTGCCCCTGTGGCATCCATGTGCGCAGATGTCCACCATTGCCATATAGGCCAGATCCCAGAAATTGCATGTGCAGAGGGCAGGACCACAGCGTAATGCAGGGGGCAGCTGAGTTTGTCTTGTCCGCCAACGGTAGCGGTATGCCATGCACTAAAACCCTCTTTCTTCTTTCTCCCCCCCTTTTTCTGCTCTCCCTGTCCTTTTGTACATCAGCATCAACAGGCGGAGGTACAGTGGCACCGGAGCACGAGGGAGCTGCATCCCACATGGCCATGGAGGGCCACACCACGCACTTTGAATGCACCAGTGGGACGGAGGGCGAGGGGAGCTTCACGTCGGCCACCGGATCACCAAGCAACGACACGGACTCGTTCGACGATGTGGGCTCCCTTGTGGTGGCGGCACCATCTGTGCCCCCCACCTCTACAGGTACAGCCGCCACCTCCCCTACCAGCACCGCCCTCCCAGCAGCCCCTCAGCGTTCGCCCCGTGCCCGCTCACCCAGGAGGGTGGGCATCACCTTCGCCCCAGGCACCTCAGGCCCTGCCCCAGTCACCCCTGCTGCCCTCAGTGAGGAGGCCATTGACCTCCTCAGGTCACTCACTGTTGGGCAGTCTACCATTGTGAATGCCATCCAGGGTGTAGAACGAGAGTTGCAACACGGTAATGTATTCCTGGAGGGAATTCATTCTGGTCAGGCTGTCCTTCAGCGAACCCTGCAACCTTTGGCCTCAGCACTGATGGCAGCCATTGTCCCTGTGTCTAGCCTCCCCCCTCCAACTTCCTCCACCCAGACCCAATCTCCTGTACCCCAGCCCATCCCAAGCACACCTACAGACCAGCATGCACACAAGTCAACACACCCAAGTAGCTCAAGCAAACATAGGCACCACACACACCACAGGCACTCACGCAAGCCTCAGACACATACAGACACAACAACATTCACTGCCTCCACTGTGTCCCCCTCCTCCTCTTCTCCCTCCTCCCTCCCAGTCTCGTCTACACACACACCTGCATGCACCACATCTACAGGCACCATGAATCGCACGAGGACACCCAGCACCACAAGCCGCTCACCTGCACTCACCACCTCCACTGCCATTTACACGTCCCCTGTGTCCTCTCCCAGTGTGTCTGTGACACCCCCTCCCAAAGTACCCAAACGCCGGCAATCACTCACCCAACATCCATCCACCTCACAACAGCCTCCAGTACCTGCACCTGCACCCAAAACAGCTAAAGTGACACCTCCTACAACCACCTCCTCTTCCTCCACTCCCAGACCCCCTCCAGCTACCCATCCCAGTGTTCGTCAGAAACTGTCCCTCTGTAAAGTTGACCTTTTTGCCCCCCCTCCCCCCTCCAATTCATCAGTCCCGTCGTAGCGCCTCACCCAAAAACCCTCCAATATCAGTGGTGCCTGTTCAAGGTTTTTGGAGTGCACCGTCCACCAGGGCAGGCAGTAGGACCCGGAGCCAAGGCACTGGCAGCCCACCCCCTGTAAAGGCTCTAAAATTGGAGAGTGGACGACGGGACCGTGTTAAGACTCCTGGTGGGAAAACAACTGACATGGGTTCCAAGGGGATTGGAGAGTCAGCTGTGACTCCACCAAATGTGGGGAAGGGCCAGAGTAAGTCTCCCCAGCCTGTTGTGAGTGTCACGGCGGAGAAGTGCGCCATCATTTCCGGCGGTCGAGACACAACCGCCAGCACCGTCGTTACTGGTCCAGAGACCACCGCCAGAGTCACAGCCCAGGAAGGCCCAAGTATCGTCACTGGTCAAGAGACCACCGCCAGAGTCACAGCCCAGGAGGGCCCAAGTATCGTCACTGGTCAGGAGACCACCGCCAGAGTCACAGCCCAGGAGGGCCCAAGTATCGTCACTGGTCAGGAGACCACCGCCACCGCTGGAGTCAGTGCCCAGGAGGGCCCAAGTACCGTCACTGGTCAGTAGACCACCGCCACCGCCAGAGTCACAGCCCAGGAGGGCCCAAGTATCGTCACTGGTCCAGAGACCACCGCCAGAGTCACAGCCCAGGAGGGCCCAAGTATCATCACTGGTCCAGAGACCACCGCCAGAGTCACAGCCCAGGAGGTCCCAAGTATTGTCACTGGTCAGGAGACCCCCGCCACCGCCGGAGTCAGTGCCCAGGAGGGCCCAAGTATCGTCACTGGTCCATAGACCACCGCCAGAGTCACAGCCCAGGAGGGCCCAAGTATCGTCACTGGTCAGGAGACCACCGCCAGAGTCACAGCCCAGGAGGGCCCAAGTATCATCACTGGTCAGAAGACCACCGCCACCGCCGGAGTCAGTGCCCAGGAGGGCCCAAGTATCATCACTGGTCAGGAGACCACCACCGGAGTCAGTGCCCTGGAGGGCCCCGGCTGCCACAGCCCCGTTGGGCAATGATGAAACGTCATGCCACACACCAATGTCCAGTGTAGAGAACGTCATGCCAAACACCAATGTCCTTATCAGAACCGCCATGTCAAAGCACCGCTGAACAGTCCTGAACCGCCATGTCAAAGCACCGCTGAACAGGGCAAAGACCGCCATGGCAAAGCACCGCTGAACAGGGCAAAGACCGCCAGGGCAAAGCACCGCTGAACAGGGCAAAGACCGCCATGGCAAAGCACCGCTGAACAGGGCAATGCACCGGGTAGGAATGAATGGACCGCCACATCAGGCATCCTTATCCCATGTGCAGCTGGGACAGTGACAGGACACGACCTTTCACTGGGAGACTCATCCAGTCTGGGCACCAGTCCCCCCCAAGACCAGTAGAGACCTGCATCAACTTGAGATACTGTGGCTTTGCACTCCCCAGGATGGCACAGTGGGCAACCCGCCCACTGTAGAGACTTGAGAGACTGTGGATTTGCACTCCCCAGGATGGCACAGTGGGCAAACCACCCACTGTAGAGACTTGAGAGACTGTGGCTTTGCACTCCCCAGGATGGCATAAAGGGGCATGGAGCCCCGTCGTGGATCTGGCTTTGCAGTCATCCGGCTGAGGTGCCCCCCCTTTCCTTCCCCCTGAGGTGCCTGTAGTATTTCTATCTGATGCCCCGCAGTGTTCTCTCCGATTGTGGTCAGGTATCGTTTGTGGGCCTCGCCCATGCATTTTTGGACTGTTGGTGCACGGACATTGTTATGTACATATCTGCACTACTTCTCGTATTGTATATAATTATGACTGATTTTCAAATATATATCTGTATATTTTTGTATGACATGTATATTGGCACATTACATTGTTTGACCGATTTTCGCTTTGTGTATTCATTCTTCCGGGGGGATTGTGGGTTGTTCCTGTGATTTTTTGTGAATGCATTGGTGTGTATGTTGTAATATGCGAGGGTGGGGGTGTTTGGTGTGTGTCCCCCTAACTTTTGCCTCTCCCATGTCGTAGGTGCAGTACTCACCGTTGTCTGCGGCGCCTACGTAGCTGTTGGTCGTAGAGGAGCAGAAAGACAAGGGCAGGGAGTATTTGGAGTTCCGGCTCCATGGATTCCTCGTTCCTCGTGGGTTATGTTCAGGTGAGCGTTTTCCCATAGCAAAAGCTGTTTCCGCCGTGTTTTTATCCACGGGTAATCCGCCCCGGAAAGGTGGCGGATTGCCGGGTTGTAATACTGTGGGCGGTACATTGTCTTCCGCCTGTCTGTTGGCGGTGACCGCCGCGCTGCTTGTCTGTACCGCCGTGGCAGGCGAAGTGTTAAAGTGGCTGTCTTTGTTGGCGGTTTCCGCCAGGGTCATAATTCCCTTTTATTGTCCGCCGGCCTGTTTGCGGTATTTCCGCTGCTTTAACACCGTCCGCCAGGGTTGTAATGACCCCCATAATGTCATATGTGGCAGCTTTGAGAGGTTTGGTTGTCACATGTGATTTTCGTGATCTATGTGATTTCTTAGTACTTGATCAAATAGTACGCTGCACAAACAATAAAAAAGTGAAGGAAAAATTATCATCCATGGATCCAATGTTGGAAGAGTGAATATAAATAGCCAGGAGCATGGAACATTCAGCTACCTGGATGAAGGAGATTGAAAAAGCTAACACTTACATAAAGGATACTGGTACGGAAACCACTGTAGAAGAGAAGGAAGTGAAAGCTAAAAGGCAGGAGTGGGTGCCAGAGAATACGGGGAAAAGAGTTGGAGAGAGAAGGAGTATGAGCATTTTGTGCTTCAGATGTGGGTGTCCAGGACACATAGCTTCTAGTCCTATGTGTGCAGCACGAACATTGGTATGTAGGGTGTGTGGCAAAAGAGGTCACATGGCTAAAGTATGCAGATCTAAAGGAAAAGTAATAAGTAGTAGTATAAAATCTGTGGATGACATGAAAGATGAACATCACGAAATTGTATTGTCCATTGATGAAGTTGTGGAGTCCGATCAATTGATTGCGGAATCTGTGAGTACGAGAAATTGGAAAAGTGAAACGAGTAAGTTGGAGAAACCACACTGCTATGTGTCTATAGATTCCGTGGTTGTAAAAGTATTGGTGGACTCTGGAAGCCCATTTACACTGATATCGAGGGAGACTTTTGAAGGAACATTAAGAAAGAAGGTTGAAGACTTGTTGAAGACAGATGTGAGGGCAGTCGGATATGGGGGTAGGAGAATAGAAATATTGGGAATGCAGTGGATGGACATTTCATTGCAAGGTAATGGAGTTTATGGTAAAGTGTATGTTACAGATGAAGGATCGAACCTCCTAGGATGGAGGCATCAAAAGGACTTGAACACCACAATTGACCCGAATGCTGCGGATCCAGTAATGGTTATGGAACAGACGGTTAATGTGGAAAATTTGAGATCTAATGAGCAATGGTGCCAAGAGCTAATGACTAAGTTCTCAAAAGTCTTCACGGACAAACTAGGAAAATTAAAAGGATTCACGCACCGTATAATTTTGAAAAGCAAAGCGGTGCCAGTGGTACACAAGGTGAGACCAGTGCCGTTTTTAATGAGAGAACCATTACAACGAGAACTAGACAAGTTGCTTGAACAAAAAATAATCGAGCCCATTGAATCGTCTGAATGGTTGGCACAGATAGTTCTAGCACCTAAGGATGGGAACAAGATCCGTTTGTGCTTTGACCTGAGAGATCTTAATAGAAGTATTTGGGTGGATAGACAACCTCTACCGAACATTACGGAAATGTTGAGTGTGATGCGGGGTGAGAAAGTATTTAGTGTGTTGGACATGTCTGCAGCTTACCACCAGGCCCATTTGCATCCGGAATCTCAACCTTTAACTTCCTTTGTAACGCCTCTCGGAGCATATCGATACTGCAGGATGCCTTTCGGATTGGCGTCAGCATCAGCCGTATTCGAGGAATAATGCAGAATATTTTTAAAGATTTGGGCAATGTTCTGTGTTTTCAGGATGACATAATTGTTGTAGGTAATTCATTTGAGGAGCATGATGATTTATTACAGAAAGTGTTGAGGAAAATTTAAAATCATGAGTTAACTGTAAAGAAAGAAAAATGTCAGTTGAGGAAAAATTGTGTGAGTTATCTAGGGCATGAGATATCGGCAGAGGGTATTAAACCAAAGAAAAGTAGTATAAAAGCGATTACTGAGGCTCCGAGTCCGACCAACAAAGATCAATTGAGATCATTCTTAGGACTAGCAGAATATTGCTCGAAATTTGTATATAATATTTGCTGAGCTTGTGGAGCCTATGAGGGTATTATTAAAAAAAAGGAGCAGTATTTGAGTGGAAAACGGAGTGTGAGTGGGCACTTGAACAAATTAAGAAATCAATTGCTAGTGCCCCAACGCTAGGACATGTTGAGGTTACTAAAAAGACGATTGTACTGACTGATGCTAGCAGTGTAGGTTTGGGTGCGGTATTTATCCAGGTGGTGGACGGGGATGAAAAAATTATTGGTTTTGCTTCACGTCGGTTGCAGAGAGCAGAACAATCTTATTCTGCTATAGAAAAGGAGGCATTAGCTTGTTGTTGGGGCATAAATCACTTTAGGTACTACTTGTGGGGCTTACCTTTTGTTCTTCGTACAGACCATAAGCCTTTATTACAAATTTTCAATTATGGACGAGGACTGGAAGGGAGTCTGACTCCCCGCATCTCTAGGTGGTTAATATCTGTCATCAATTTCAATTTTGTGGTAGAATATTTGAGGGGAAGGAAGAATATAATTGCTGATTGTCTAGCGCGTATGCCTATTGAGGAAAGTGTTGATGAAATGTGTAATATGAAATTAGAGACATTTTATATTGATGGAGAATTGGCCCTTGGAAAGGATGAATGGGAAGAAGCTATAAGAGATGTCGTAGAGTATGATGAATTGAAAAGGTTCATAATGGGACAAAGTTTTGATATGGAAGAGAGTAGTTTAAAACAATTTTTTGTGGCGAGAGACGAGTTGAGTGTGCAAGGTGAGAAAATTCTGAGAAGGGACAGAATTGTTTCTCCCACGGAATTGAGAGGAAGACTGGTAAGGATTGTTCATGAAGGACATTTGGGGAAGAGCTTAACAAAGAGAAGGTTGCGACAACCTTATTGGTGGCCTGGGATGGACAGGGATGTAGAAAAGATTGTAGAGGAGTGCCAAGCTTGTAAGTATAGTGACAAGACAAAAATGGTTAGGGAACTACCTTTAAGGCATATGCAGTTTCCTAAGGCACCATGGGAAAATTTAGCCTTCGATCTGGTGGTGCCAGTGGATAAATTGGGAACGAGCAATCGTTTTATCATGGTCTTAGTAGACTATTATAGCAAGTGGTTCGTAATTAAGAGCGAGGAACAGATTATTACCAACAAAGTCATGGAATTTCTGAGAGAGACATTTTTGGAGGAAGGGATTCCTAAGATTTTAGTTACAGATAATAGTGTGCAATTGGTTTCCGCAGCTATGACAGAGTTTCTCAATGGATTGAAGGTGAAACATGACACGGTGGTGTTGTCTCGGCCTCAGGCTAATGGGCTGGTGGAGAGGGTGAACAGAATTGTGATGGAGAACATACAGTTGTCATTAGCGAATGGTTTGAATTGGAAACAGGAATTGAGCAAAATTATGTGGGCGCACAGAATAGCACCTCATTTGGTAACAGGTGTGTCACCTTTCATTGCCCTTAAAGGGAGAGAACCGGGTACAAAAGAATCTCCTTGGTGATTGAACGAGAAGAAACAGGTCGGGGTTGATCAGGAAAATTTGCAGGCGAGGGCTATGTATTTTCAGAGGAAGAATAAAACGAGTTATGACAGGAGGAAGAGTGTTAAGTATGCCGATGTGAAGTGGGGAGATTTGGTTGCGGTAAAGAAAGATGGAATTATAAGGAAAGGCGAGAGCAAATTTTACACAACACAGAAGGTAGTATCAGTGAAAAATTTGGTAGTCAAGTTGGAAGATGGTAGGGAATGGAGTGTAGGAAACCTATGTGTAGTTAAACGAGGGTAGACATTTTACGTGAATGGAAGAGTTAAGGGACCTTATATGTACATAGTGCCTGTTGTGTAAACGTGTTCGAAATATAACTTGTACATAGTTTGCTGTAGTCGTTATATTATTAGGAATATTACTGACCTCATTGTAAAGTTTGGGTGAAGAAACTGTTGTGATTTTATAAAGGGGGGAGACGTGTAGGGTCATGCTCACAAGTAGGAAAGAATGTTGAGAAGGAAAGAATGTTATGGGGATGAAGGTTCCAGGTGGGGAGCTTTAGAATGGAGAGTGTGGGAGCAGAGGAAGCTGTGGCTGGGAAGTAGCTTGGAGTTATGTTGGAGATTCATGTAGTTTCTACTGAAATAAAGAATATATATCAACAACCACTTCCGTGTGGCTGCTACAATGCTGCAGGAATCCATCCAGGAAAGTGATAGTATAGGCTTAGTCATGCTAGCAGGCAGATTGCACATTCCCATTGTGGAGTAAGATAAACCATAAAGTTCCTAGGGAAAGGTAAGAAAATAAATTGTTCCAGTACCTGCTTGGGAAGATTTAAGATGAATGGCCCAGCCTCCTCCTGTCGATGATGGATGAAAGCAGACCCACTCTTGACCAGAACTTCACCTGGGCGCGTACCGCCCCACGGCCTCCAAAGCTGTTTAAATTTGCCTGCACAGCGCTGCCTGCAGCATCATGCCTCCCCCTCCTCCCTCTACACCCAGAGGAGTCTGGACCCTAATGTCCTGACCCCCAGCTGCTCACCAAACGCCACTCACGCTGTTGCCTCGAAAGCTGGTTAAATGTGTCCTCACGCCGCTGCCTGCAGTGTCACACCTCCTTCTCCCTCAACGTACAGAGAAGCCTGGGCCTTGACGCCCTGGCCCCCAGCTGCTCACCAAGTGCGTCCTGATTACTCAGAATTGTGAAAAGTCTAGGATCTCCCAGTTGAGTTTTAAAGCTGTAACCTGCTGATCACACCAGGGACTGGATTACACTAATCTGGTGCACGGTCCCTGTCTGATCCCAATACAAACTGCGACCAAGAGTCAGATTAAAAAAAGCAGGCATGAACACCAGAATTTGTGCCTGTCCTGGGGAGAGCAGTGACAGATCGAACTGCGAATGCAAACTGCTGACCCATTATTCTGTGGAAGCAGACTGGCACACCATTTTTATAGAAGTGAAAAACCAATCACCCCACAGATAGATGCAGTATGTTGCAATGGGATCCCTTTGCCCCTCTCTAAAAGGGGCACACTAATTTTGCATCACTTCCTAGGTGGTGCATGTTTAGTATGCTTTCTGGAAGCTTATTTACACCAGCCCCTGTCTTGGTAACTGTTAGAAATGGGGTCTTTGGTTGACAGTCAGGTTACCCCCTGTCCAAGCAAGGACCCTCACTCTAGTCAGGGTAAAAGAGAAGCACCCTCAGCTAACCCATGCTTACCCCCTTGGTAGCTTGGCACGAGCAGTAGGTTTAACTTCAGAGTGCTAGGTGTAAAGTATGTGTACCAACACACACAGTAACTTAATGACAACACTACAAAATGACACAACACAGGTTTAGAAAAATAGAAAATATTTATCTAAACAAAACAAGACCAAAACGACAAAAATCCACAATACACAAGTCAAGTTATCAATTAAAAAGCAAAAAGAGTCTTCGTGTAGTTTTAAACACACACTAACACTGTTAGTGTGGAAATGTACCTTGGGTGTGACAAAAATAACCCCGCACGGTCGAGTGTGCGTCAAAAAGGCCTTGCGATGCGTCAATTTCACTCACGAGCAAGACCTTGCGTTGTTTCTCTTTTTGTCGGGTCAGGCGTGTCTTTTCTTCTCTACCCAGGAGAGCTATGCATCAATCCGGTCAGCACCTCAGGTCCGGGCAGGCCTTGCGTTGTTTTTTCACACCCAGTGGTACTTGCATTGGAATTCCAGCCGCAAGATGATACAAAAACTAAGCAGCGTAGGTTGCGATCTCCCCAGGCTCCGTCAGTGATGCTGCGTGTCGTTTCTCCAGCTCCATGTGTCGATTCTTCGGTTACGTTACAGGCGAGTGTCAATTTTCAGCCGCGAAGCCGGCAGCGCGTCGATTTCCCAGCCGCAGATCGGAGTCACGTCGATCTTTTCCCCGTTCGGTGCGTGGATTTCTTCCTCTTAGGCTGCCAGCTTCTCCTTTCAGGGTCCCCGGAACTGGATGGGCACCACAGGGCAGAGTAGGAGTCTCTCCAGAGACTCCAGGTGCTGGCAGAGAGAAGTCTTTTCTGTCCCTGAGACTTCAAACAACAGGAGGCAAGCTCTAAATCAAGCCCTTGGAAATCTTCACAAGATGGAAGGCACACAAAGTCCAGTCTTTGCCCTCTTACTCTGGCAGAAGCAGCAACTGCAGGATAGCTCCTCAAAGCACAGTCACAGGCAGGGCAGCTCTTCTTCCTCAGCTCTTCAGCACTTCTCCAGGCAGAGGTTCCTCTTGGTTTCCAGAAGTGTTCTAAAGTCTGTGATTTTGGAAGCCCTTCTTATAATCATTTTCTCCTTTGAAGTAGGCCTACTTCAAAGCAAAGTCTCTTTTGAATATGAAATCCTGCCTTGCCCAGGCCTGGCCCCAGACCCTCACCAGGAGGTTGGAACCTGCATTGTGTGAGGACAGGCACAGCCCTTTCAGGTGTGAGTGACTACCCCTCCCCACCCTCCTAGCATAGATGGCTCATCAGGAAATGCAGACTACACCCCAGCTCCCTTTGTGTCACTGTCTAGTGTGAGGTGCAACCAGCCCAACTGTCAAACTGACCCAGACAGGGAATCCACAAACAGGCAGAGTCACAGAAATGGTATAAGCAAGAAAATGCTCACTTTCTAAAAGTGGTATTTTCAAACACACAATCTTAAAATCAACTTTACTAAAAGATGTATTTTTAAATTGTGAGCTCAGAGACCCCAAACTCCACATGTCCATCCGCTTCCAAAGGGAATCTACACTTTAATCAGATTTAAAGGTAGCCCCCATATTAACCTATGAGAGAAACAGGACGCGCAACAGTGAAAAAACAAATATGGCAATATTTCACTGTCAGGACAGATAAAACACATTACTATATGTCCTACCTTAACCATACACTGCACCCTGCCCATGGGGCTACCTAGGGCCTACCTTAGGGGGGCCTTACATGTAAGAAAAGGGAAGGTTTAGTCCTGGCAAGTGTGTACACTTGCCAAGTCAAATTTACAGTTAAAACTGCACACACAGACACTGCAGTGGCAGGTCTGAGACATGATTACAGAGCTACTTATGTGGGTGGCACAACCAGTGCTGCAGGCTCACTAGTAGCATTTGATTTACAGGCCTTGGGCACCTCTAGTGCACTGTACTAGGGACCTACTAATAAATCAAATATGCCAATCATCGATAAGCCAAGCACATACACATTTTGTAAAGAAGCACTTGCACTTTAGCACTGGTTAGCAGTGGTAAAGTGCTTAGAGCAACAAAAATAGCAAAATCAGAGTCCAGCACACATCAACAACCTGGGAAACAGAGGCAAAAAGTTAAGGGAGACCACGCCAAGGATGAAAAGTCTAACGGTAACATAATGCAAGAACAGTGACAAAGGTGTTGTCACAATTGTATGAGTCTGCGTCCAGGGGTGTAGTTCCAGGGGGGTGTTGTGAGGTGTTAAACCCTCCTAAAAATGTATTCTGTAGTGAATAGTTGAGAACAAGTGCTTTCAAACGGGTAATTTAACGTGTCTGTCAGAGTTCACCTGGGATTTTTACATGCCCACATTGACAAAAGCACATATTCTCTTGTCTATGTATTGAATGCCCTAAAAATGTTGATCAGTTTAAAAAAATGCTTTTTAAGTAGCCCTAAAAATAGCATTCCTCTCTTTCCACTGCCCCGCAAGCCCCTCAGTTTCTTATACAATGTGTTTTAACACAATGTCCCAGCGTAATTCTTGGGAAATCTGAAGCTCACACCCCCTCAATCATACTGACCAAGCTATGCCCCTTTCTGCGGCCAATGCAAGTGGAAGACATCCTATTGATATTATGTGAGGGCAAAATGTGAACCTGCAAACTTATATGCACAGGCACCTGCTGCACTACCTCACTGAGCTATCTTGCCAGCTATCAGTTTACAGGTTCAGGTGACAAAGTTTCATTTTACAAAGATTTATTAGTCTCAGACTTTTAGAGCTGCTACTGAGATTACAGAGATTTAGGTGAGCAGGACAGACTGCAGAGCTAACATAAATGCTACACCCATCTATCATGCTTCATAAGGACAGCATATTCCCCACGTTGTAGTGACTATTCAACCTATGATCTTATGAAGAATATCCATCAGTCCGGTTACATGGATCAAAGGCTTGATTCAGCAACACTGTCTGAGAAGTGTCACATATCTTAAAGACATGGCAAGAAACCCTCAGTTTACAATGATCTTTTAGAATTAGGCCTCAGAGCTGTCTCCTGATTCCCAGAGAATGTACATTCTGAAGCACAGTGGATAAGACATTTAGGATGGGGAGGAGGAGTTCAGTGACAGCCATTGCTGCCCCGCACTCATGTCCTGCTTCTGCTGTGAGTGTATTTTGTTGTACTGTAACATTTATATAGTGAGTACTACCCATATGCTGAGGGCTGGAGCACTTGCCTACATGAATAGCATGGCATGTACACTGTGTATTGAGTGTGGTCCAAAGAGTGTTGGTTTTGTTTTGATTCCATGTGGGAAGTTATTTAGTGTTGTGAGTGATGAACTGTGGGGTGCAGTTATTGTGTTATTTTACGCAGCGCTTAGTAGTGTGATGGATGAAGAACTGTGAGGAAGAGGAATGCAGTTTTAGAGTTTTCAGTAAGGTGGCAGCTTTGAACAGCTTTATGGTATTCCTTATGATCAAAGGGCACTTAGACAGTTACTTTACTGCGCTAAGGTGTCCATTCTGTGATGTTTAGTTTAAAGTTTATGGTCCTGAGCAGGCATAGGTTGAAGGGGGAGATGATGGGGAGATCTTCAGAGACTGGCTTTGTATTATCATCCAGTATGAAACTGCCATTGTGAGAAGTGACGAAAATGGTTATAGTTTTAAGCCCTTCATTGGCTAGCAGTATGTGGTATAGTGATATATATAAGTCTGCACTGAGAATGAGTAACAGATGCACTCAAGTTTTCTGTATGATTGTCCACATATCAACATGGATGGAGTATTACTGAGCAATTGTGAAAGTTTGATATTGACTGAGGATTAGTGTGTGATGTTGCAACCCTGAAGGTACAGTAATTGTTACTGAGTTGTGTGGCAAATATGAACATGCACTAAGGATTATAAAACGATGGTGCAAATCTGGCCTTGAATTTAGGATTAGTGCGTGATGCTAAAAATCAGGGAATGCAGCGAACATTTCTAATTAGTGCTTTAAATATGGCAGGTAGTTAAAGTATCTGTAATGATTCAAATCTGATCAATCATTTAGAATTATTAAATGATGTTGTAAATCTGAACATATGCCCAGGAATAAAGAGTGATAGAGTAATCTAAACATGGTCTAAGCATTACTGAATGATGGGGCAAGTCAGTTAATGCACTCAGGATAACTCAACATACATTTATGATCAATGAGTGAAGGTGTAAATCACAACATACACTAAGGCTTCAGAGTGTACATGCACACCTGAGCACACAATAAGTATCACTGAGCAATTTAGCAAATCAGAAAATGCTCTATGGATTCGGAAGTGAAAATGTATTTAGAATTACTGATCACTGGTGAAAATCTAAACATGAATAAAGGGTTAGTGAGGGTTTATCTTTCTTTTAGCATGCACTAAGGTTTTCTCAATGAGACCACAAATGTGAGCAAATCTTAGTGATTGTGAAAACCAGAACATGCACTAAGAATTAGTGAGTAATGAAACTAATCTGTACACGTGTTAAAGATAATTGAGTGATGATGCAAATATCATGCAACAATATGTTATAGGTATTTTTTAGCCCACATATTCCTAAGCTCCTTGGCCCTATAGAAACCATGCACTCTAAATGTCTACACTCAAAGCACTACACAACAAAGTTACCAAGTAAAAAGCAATGTGAAACACTAAATACAAAAGCTTCCAGTTCCAGTGCTTAGACACAGCAATGAAAAAGGCTGAATAAGAAGCCAATCTAGATTTAGGGACTGATAGAAGAGACTGGTCAGCAGAATGCAGGCCTCTCATGGGGCGATACCAAGAGAATGTAGAGGTAAAAAAGATAGATGTTTTCTGATAGACTCTTGGTGCACTATGGTTATGTATTTAAAACTTATTGTGTTGCATATTGGTAACCAATGTTGTGGCCTAAGGATTGGCCTAATATGACCATGTGTTGGACAGCCTGAGGAGAAATGGGCTGCTAAATATTGCACTAACTTTAGATGGTGGGTCAATTTAGCAGAAGAGGCTAGATAAACTGAATTTGATAATCCAGTCTTAACGGGGTTAATGCACTGGAAAATAAAAAATGAAGTTGATATTTGTAATTCTTTTTAAGATCTTGAGATGAAAATGTAGTATTGGCTACCTTAATGGTGAGAAAACCCAAAGAATGGTAGGAATGAAAGAAGATGCCTAAATCTCTTACATTTAAAGGGTAAGACTTGGGGCCGTAATTACTGGCCATCAGAGACTGTTTCATCGCTACCAACAGTGCAAGTAAGACCTCTAATTTAGAGGGTGAAGAAGCAGTTTTATAAAATTAAGAAAATAATCCATCTAACAATAATAATGTGCAAAATTAACATGTGGGATTTAATCAAATGAAATGTATTTTCAAAAGCAAAGTAGTAGGCAGTCATATGTACTCGTGCTAGGCCTAAATAGTTAAAGCCATGCATTTTCAGACAAGTCGACAAAATTCGAAAACTGTGATTGCACTTAACATGTTGCTTGCTGACCTTCCTATGGACATATTTATACTTATTATTATAAAGTTGCGCACAATGTTTTTTAATTCTACAAAACGCTGTTGATAGATGAACATAGTAGTTTTTTAGAGGGTTAGAAATTGGTGTTCCAACAGGGAAAACGTGTTCTCTGAATAAAGGACTGAACCATACAACGTGAAAAAACAGGACATTTAGTGATTTAGTGAAAAGAAGTGGCTGCAGTCACTTGATCTTGTCAGCTGTGTTTGTATCCCTGCAAGAAGACGAAGGGTGTTCCTATTCCCGTGAAGACATTGGGCGCTGATTAGTTGTGGGAAGAAGAAGACGAGACACGATGATACTTTTAGAAAATGTGATGTTTACAATAATGCTTGTTCCAAGAGTAGACCCACCACTTACCACTTGCTGAGACTCTACCGAGTTTCTTGAATGTCTATGTATGAGAAGTTCCTTTTTATTATTGGTTATTTAGCATACTTTGATGCAGACTTTTATGCTTCTGATTTCACTCTCTCGAACCGGAATTCTTTATGGGTTCTACTGATACCTTTTTGCCCCATCCTTCAAATAGGGATTCTTTCATTTATGGAATGCACTTAAATCAATTGTTCATTTATTGATTATTGATTATAGACAAACTTATACATTGATTTTTGATGAATTTATATGAATTCATACTCTAATTAATAAAGATGAACTACTAAAGGTTTGAATAATAGAGCTTTTGATCTAATACCAAACTCTCATTATTGTCTGAAGTAAATTAGAAAATAACAATGTCATTTTTATATGATGTAAAACTCCTGATTAATTCTCACTGAACGTCAAAGATCCAGAGACCTGATGACAGATATTCACAGTGGGGATTTCGCCCTGATGAGTTGGTAAGAATGTCTCGTAAACCAATATTTAAACTGAGATTCCTGCTCCAGCAAAGGTTTGTATTTCAATAATTTATTTTCAAACATTTTTTGGTAAACCAATATGTAAAAGGACAGACATACACAAAAACCATGTGGGTATGAAGTTGACCTGCTATTGATAAAGATAAAAGGATTTAGAAGAATTTGGCATCTGTGAGCTAAAAAAAAAAAAAAAAAAAAACACATTATATAATCAGACTAAGGGCCTAATTTACATGTTGGTGGTAACAGTCCACCTGTCGACTTTTTGACTGAAAACCTGTCTGCTGCAGTGACGGTTCACCCACCATATTTGGATGTAGGGGGTCCCAAAGACGAAAGCCCATCTGAGTCCTGCTGACTCCGCCAAGAAACTTTAACTGCGTTGACGGCACCATTGGATATACTGGCTGACGGCGGGATCCCAGCTACACTTTGGATCTGCCTTACTGCCAAGGAAAAAGTGGCAGTCTGACCTACACTTCCTAGTGGTCAGATTGGGGGAGGGAAGGGGTGAAAACTCACTTTTTTCCACTCCCTCCCACCCCTGTTTTCAACTGGACACGAATGGAGAACACCTGCCATCACTGCTGCCACTGACCCAAGGAGAAAACACAACCCCTCCCTCAACAGACTCGAAGGTAGGTACCCCGCATTGCCAGGGTATGATGGGTGGTCACTGCAGGGGAGGTGAGGACACCTGCAGGCATGTACCTGTCACAGAAATGTTTTCAATGACTGTGACATGCATATGTGGGGCACACAATGGTGTCACACATGGCTGGGGACACACTGGCACAACACATATATCGCACACATACACAACTGTCATTGTGCTGTCAGTATTCATTGCAAAATAAATGCTGGCACCACAATGACAGTACACTCACACTGGACAATGGTGTCCATGTGTGCACATTGCAATGCGACCACTACGGGTAGGTTTGTGATATCTGTTGTGTATGTGAGTGTGTATGTGTGTGTGTGTGTGTGGATTGACTGGTTGAGGTTGTGTGTTGCTTGCATGTGGGACTGATGTTGTTGTGTGTGTTGTGTTGCCATGTGACACAGCCAGGTGATTATGGTTGTTGCGTGGAAGGGTGATGTGTGTAGTTGTGCATATGTGTGAGTGTGTTTCTGTAGCTGAGTGTGTAGTTGTGTTGTTTGTTGTGGTTGTGTAGTGTGTGAGTGCAGTCTCAATGGTGTGTGTGTGTTGTGGCATGGATGCATGTCAATGTGTGTTTTCGGCATGTAGGGGTTGTGTTGTGTCGGAATGGCAATGGGTTCTTGTGTGAATGTGGTGTATTGTGTGGTGTATAGTGTGGGGGTACAAATATGATAAAGGGACAGTGTGTGTGTCACTTATCTCTATTCTATAGCCCCTGCCATTGTACGAAGTCCATAAGGTCCCACTGCCGTCATTTGTGATGGAGTATCTTATCCGCCAAAATCGTAATCAGGCCCTAAATCATAATGTAATGAGCCAATAGTTAGTCCATCGTTACCCAGTTGTCATTTGCCAGTCATTGGCTTTCACACAAGTCTGAAATCAGGCCCTTATTAAAGTGCGGGAAATGGGCTTGTGAGAGGTGCTTTAGGTAACTCATCAGTCTCGGATAGCCTATGTTTTCACAGTATGGACTACCTGGTCATTGTAAATTGCGACATCCCATAGCGATCTCAGTGTTTGGGAATGGCGCCTTTTAACCACACCCTGACCACCAGGCATTGGGAAAGCCAAAGCAGTTTGGCCACCAGTCATCTTTTGGAACGAGGGATGTCCAGAACATAGTCATGATCATGGGGAGTGGCACACATGGTAGTCAAACATTCACAATTTCACCAATTGTGCTTGCAACTTCAGCCCAAAACGCCCGAAATGGGGGCAATTCGAGGCCAGATGCATTCATCAGCAGGGTCAGTGGAATATTGGACACATTCAGAGTAGGGTTAAGGGGGGGAATTTCGCTCCGCCAGTGGAGTTTGCAGAGTTTTGCCTACTCTACTCGAGTGGCAGAAAGAACAAGCACCCTCTGGGACGCTGAGTGGTGCAGTTTGTGTTGATTTTGCAACACAAAACAAACTCCCGGCACTAAAAATCAGCAAGAGAAGTGTGAAATGCCCTGAATTTTGCCCACTTGCAGAACTCCACAGAATCTCATTGAGTTTTTATGTAACTCAGCGGAATTCCGCAAAGTGAAACTTTACGAGTTCTACCCAGGCCTAATTCAGAGCCTCATTACAGGTCTATCTGGTGGAGTCGATGTGGGGTGTAGTATGCACAGTTCATAAAATTAAAAATTAATGTGACTAAGCCTATGGTTGATTAGGAGGCATTTAGGGGGTCATTACGACCCTGGCGGTCGGTGGTAAAGCTGCGCAAACAGGCCAGCGAAAAAAAAATTGAATTATGACCGCGGCGGTCATCCGCCACTTCACCATTCCGACCGCCATGGCGGTGAAGACCGCTGGGCTGGAGATTGCGGTCTCCAGCCCGGCGGTCGTCACTAGACCGTCAACGGTATCAGGACCCTGCATACCACCATGGATCTCGGGTGGTTGGGAACCGCCATGAGATCCATGGCGGTAGGCACTATCAGTGCCAGGGAATTCCTTCCCTGGCACTGATAGGGGTCTCCCCCACCCCCGCTACCCCCCACGAAACCTCCCCCCACACCTCCCACCCCCCTGCCACCCCCCCAAAGGTGGCACAACCCCCCTCCCCACCCGACCCCGAACATACACATATACACACCCCTACACGCACACACCCCGAACATGCACATATACACACCCCTACACGCACACATACACCCCAACAACACATACCCGCACACATACAAACAGACATGCACACCGTCTGACCTGCACACATTTCCCATACACACAGCACCCCCCGCACGCATACACTCACTCACCCCCTCTACACTCTCACACGCACACCCCCATGCATGCACACAACACACAACACCCCCTCACCCCCTTCCCTAAGGGACGATCAACTTACCTTGTCCGTTGATCCTCCGGGAGGGGACGGGATCCATGGGGGCAGCTCCGCCACCAGAACACCGTCACCAGAACACCGCCACACCGAATCATGGGACGTGATTCAGTGGGCGGTGTTCTGTTGACGTGGCGGTGGAGGTTGAGCAACCTCCACTTTCCCGCCGTCCGCCAGTATGGCTGCTGGCGGCTTTCTGTACGAAAAAGGACGGCGGCCTGCCAGCGGTCATAATACGCGGCGCGGAAGACCGCCACCACTGGCGCTCTTCAGCACGGCGGTACCTCGGCGGTCTTGCGAAAAGACCGCTGAGGTCGTAATGACCCCCTTAATCTGTTCACAGCAGTGACTTCAAATCTTATTGAAAGGGTAGTCACCAAGTCCATTTACTAATACTCTTTAAGGTCGTTTGAAGTGAAGGGCAGTAGAATCTCTGTAATCTTATACAAGAATGAGACCCAGCCCTTTGTCACTTGTATTAGTAGAAAGATACATCTGTGTGAAAGGGTAAATTCTTGTGGTTCTCACAGAAAGTCAGGACATTGTATTGAGGCAGCATGGCACAATCTGAAAAAAGTTAAGAGGTCAAGCATGAAAATACCACCTAATGCCCAGAACTGATCAAGAATGACAAAGATAACTTCTTCCATATCGTCAGCATAAAGAGAAAGTAGGCATTTCCCCATAAAGAATCTCAACTCAATCGCCAAGGAAAATAGCAATGGTGACAGGGGGCAACCCTGTTGCGTACCACTACCTACATGTAGTTTCAGGGTTAAGTAACAATGAACCCTAACCTTAGCCATAAGGTCGGTATACAGCCATTTCACCGTACTGAGAAAGTAATGCACGAAGCCCATCTGGCATAGGACCACAAGGAGAAAAGCCATTTCAGCAGCATCCAAAAATACCAAGACCACCTGGGTTGCGGGTTTTAAATAGTGGATCATTGAGAGTAACATCCAGTGATTGTTTGAAGTGACCCTGCCAGGAATGAAGTCTGAGTGTTCCAGTAGGACCAGTGTGGTCGTTAACAGGTTCAGTTCTTGTAAAATTCTATGGTTAGGATGCCAGCACCAGGTGCTTTACAACCTGTAAAACCATCTATGGCCTGCTGTAATTGGTGTTAAAACAAATTTTTGCATACCCCCTCCACCCAAGTCAGAGGAATATCATCAAAAAAGGCATTAATTTGAGGGGAGAAATAATAGGAAGTATAAAGGTCTTTGTAGTATACATGGAATGTATGCAGGATTGATTCAGATCCTACAATAGGGGCTCCTCTGTGTGAGCTTAGTGACAACACTATTGTTCTGGCACATGAGCCCCTGAGAAGCAGACCGGAGTCCTGCTAGGATGTTACACCTCCCCATACATTGGTGCTTGTGCATGCTTACCCACATATGCTATTTCCATTCTTCCCTAAACTGGTCCAAAAGTCCAACAAGTGCAGCCAGCAAGGCCGTCTCCCTGGAAGATTTGTAATGTTGCTGCCCTTCATCTAGCTGGGCCTCCAGCATCAGGAGCTCAGATCTAAGAGATTTAAGGACTACAGACTTTGTAAATAACAATCCCCTGTCAGTGTTTAACTTGAGCCAGTGGTTGTCGGTGGGGGCCCTGAGCACTCATTTTTGGGGACCGGCACTTATTTTTTCAGATCTAACACTTAACTGAGAACAAGAGATGGAAACACACAAAGTGAAAAGACAAAGGAAGAGAAAGACGGAACGCCCTTCGCAAAAGGGAAAAGCAGGAGCCTGCAATAGTGAGATATAGGGGCAGGGAGTGTCTGGTAGTAGATTAAAGAAGCACCAGGTGGGTTTAAGTAACTTTACTGTGCCTCCCTGAGCAAAAGTACTTCTACTTCTTCACATGTCCTGCTCCCACTGCGCAACACTAAGGCCCTTTTGTTGTACTAATGCCAAAATTACTGGATTTGCCAAAGCTTGTCCCTTTTCATATTTCTAATGCACATTGCAAAGCACAGTCAGCCTCACTGCTGGGCACAGATGGGCATGAATATTTTTTGAGAGAAGAATTTTATTTCCCACACTGCATTTCTATTTACGCAGTCGGTGCACCTGTGCTACATACTCCCCGTTACTACTTATTCTTCATAAAGAGAGCCAGTGTCACTGGTAATATGAAGCCATAACCATTCTGAGCATAAACAATGGATGATGGACCTACAGGGAAGTAATATGTCAGCAGTGAGGGATTCCCAAGCAATCTAATGTCCAGCGGGAACACAGTTAGATGTAGGATGTCACCCAGGCGAAGCCCACAACTGAGCTGTATAGCAGGTAGAGCTCCAAATGCCAGTGAAAAATGACTAAAAGCAGAAGAATGGGTTATCGGAGACATAACCAGTGACCACCAATTCTTTAAATGAGACTTACTCCAACTCTTCAGGAGACCAATCCCTCAGAGACCCACTAATCTACCTTTCAGCTACTCCTTAAGTGCACACCAACAAAAAGGTCATTCTCATCATCCATGAGCCAATAAGTCCAAGAACAATGTGCAGCAGTACCAGCAAAACTCATTTGGAGAACTTCCAGGGTTTGAGCACTAATCAATAAGTTTCCACCTCCAGTCAAACAGATTATGCCATTTTTTATATCTTCCCCAGTGGACTCTGTTTCCTTATGTCTTCTTCTTTTGATAAGTACTGTGCTCCTGTGCCATGCCTCGGCAAGGTAACATGAACATCAGAACAGTAGATTGAGGATTGATACATAGAGGTTGTTGAAGACCAGTTAGTGGTAATTAGGGATGAGATACAGGGGTTGAATCTTTCAGGTCAGTCAGAGCCAATGCACCTATCACAACTACAAAAGGACTGCATCCAGAACAATTTAAGCAGCCAGATAGTGGGAACAAGCTGCCTCACATGTTTCCTTCTTGGTCTCATATTTGCTAAAGGTTCCTACTTCCAGCTTGGACATTTGAGAGCTCATTTACATCTGACGACACACTCTTACCAATAGCATCTCCTGGTGTTTCTGAGCTCAGGAAGGTCTTTGGGTACTTCAGGGGTTGGTTAACAGCTACGTCCTTCAGGCCATCAGGTGAGTTATATGAGAATGAAAGTTGTGTTATGCTATTCATACACACTTTCTCTGTTTAATCATGTGTGATTTGCATTATAACCAGACTAGCTGGTCCTTCAAAGTGTTCCCTTGCTCTACTAACCAGGAGAAAGAGAGAGGGTTAACAACATGAACCGCAAAACAATTCACCAACCATCCAGCGTGTTTCTCTTCTCTTTCCCAATTTCATCCTTTCAAGAACTGGAGGCTAGAGCTCTATTATAGCTCAGTCCACAGCTCTTATTTGGTGAAGAGTGGTCAGTTTGCCTCTGGGTTAATTCCTCTAACCTCTCACATAACCCCCCCACCCTGTCAAGGCAGATTGTGACTCCCATGCTAATCCTCTCCACATCATGTCTCATGGATAAGGTGTCAAATCACTTCTAAAAGATCTGGAGATGGCTAATCATGAGCAGACTGTCTTATTAACAAACACATTGAAATTAAGCAATGGAGACATGAGTTCGAACACTGGCTTGGTGGCCACCGAAGACTTCCTTATATACGGAGAGAACTAAATGACGATGTACGAAGATTCCGTTCACAAAAAGACGCCACAAATTAAAAATGGAATCTAATTTTACAAACTAACTATGTACTAATAGGTCGTTATGTAAAATTACAAATTGCAGGGGGTCGCATATCACCTTTCTAATTCATATCCATTAGGCAGGTCGCAGAATGCAACCCCCTGCAATTGGCAACGATCACAGTGATCGTGGCCTGCAAGAGACAGAGACCACGATCCCTGTGACGGCCTTTCAAAACAGAAAGCATGTTTTTAAAGCAGGTCGTGTTCCTTAAAGGAACAAGTGCTGCAAAATAATATGTTTTCTGTTTTGGAAAACTTCAGTGGGAGCTTGCAATCGTCACTTGAATACATAGTTTAGCAAAACGCAATACACCCCTTTCGTACCCCTTCCACATTGGCATGGGTCTCAGAATCTATTTCACAAGTCGAAAATGTTTTCCAACTCGCAAAATAGCTTTTGTGCATTACAGAAAGGCATTAAAAATGGTGGAAAAAATGGTGCCATGAAATCTTGTAAATTTCACCTGGCCATTATTTGGGCCTCCTTGCATAGGAACATCCCTCTTGCATACATAATACTTGCCTCAGGTCTAATGTGGCACAATGGGTGATAAAGTGGCACAATGCATGCATTGCGAAAAAATATCGCACATGGTGGGGGCATCCTAAACGCCTCCTTACCATAAAAAAAATGATGCTAGGGCGGCGCAGGGAGTTACAAGGGTCTTGTAAATATGCCCCTAAGTGTCTTGCTCCTCCATGTAAAAGACATGAAAAATAACAGCAGAATCTGCAGTGCGTTATTACACACACCACAAAGCCATTAGTTCTTTGTTGCAAAAACACATTAGGGTCAGGTTAATCTGTCAGCTTTAAATAAAAAGGCTGCAGCTCAGAATGAGTAGTACTCTATGGAGAGATCCTTCACTCTTGTATTGAGCAATAGCATGCAGAAAATAAACATTTTGCCAGAAATCTAATTTCTGCGGATTACTGTTCAGTTTAAAAAGTAGATCATAAGAAGAAAAAGTCACTTCTCTTTTTTGGGGGGTTAAACTGCAGCTTTAAGGATCATCTATGACTTCCTCCCACCTTGCTGTTGGCTCTGGCAGCAGGTATTTTAATATCACAACCCAACTGTAATAAGTTGTTACAATAGTGCAGTAATGTAGTTTGTGACAAACAATGTCACACCTCGAGCAGATTTTAATACGGGTTGTATGCATGAAGATTAAGTAAAGCAATGTGAGAAGGATAAGCTTATGGTTGAATTTTCAGATCTTGTTGCCATCTAGAGAAAGTCCAAATTGAGATGACAACTATTGGTCTGGGCATCCATACAGTCATATAGAGCAAGTGAATACTTATGGAAGGAACAGGTTTTGTTAAGGCTTTTCCAGCTCAAGATACATGGTGGGCCTCATCACCGGGAAATCAGCTGTAACCAGTGGCAATATGTGGCAATATGTCGAAAAAATCAAAAATTAGGTCCTGAAGAAGTTTCTAAAATTACAAATATTTTATTATGTGAGGTGAGAAGGTTAAGTCCATCACAATGTAGCAAAGCAGACACCTACAAGCAGGTGCTGTTCTAGCTAGAATGATGCTTTTTTTGTTGAAGGAGAGTCCTAACATTTTGTAGTGGCTACAGGACTATGGTAAATAGGCCAGAAAGCCACACGACAGGATGAGAGGGAATGACGGATTGAGTACTATAACAGAATGTTTGGGAAATGCTAAAGACAAAAGCTGACACTGAGTGGTGGAAAGGCACATATCGTATGACCCTAAAGGTAGGACATTGTTTTTCATTTGGTAGAAGAGGGCTACTCATAACAAAAGATAGGTAAGGTGCAGAAGAACAGTATGCTTTGAGTTCGACTCTGTGGTTTGGGGGGCAGCTTGCAAACTCTATCACCAATGGTCCAAATACAGAAGAACCACTCGATGTGGAGATACCTGAAGAGTAGTCAGGAAGGTATTAGTGACCAGAGAATGAGGTGCTAAAAAAGGAGTCTATGGGAAGATCCATGTGATCAGATGCAAGCGAAAAAGTTGAGAGATAAATATGCGCCTGGGTGAGTGAAGTGTTCAACTCAAGAGTCCTACCAAAAGCCAGTGTTGTATTGGATTAGAAGATTGCATTTAAATGCTAGGGAAGAAAAAAAGGGAATGAAGATCACTTGGTACTTGTTTTCTTTTCAGGCTTCTCTTTCCCCTATAATGACCTAGTAGAAGGTTTTAAGGTTAGGAATCTGAAATCTGCAAAAAAGAAAAGTCAAAACGTAGGCAAGCTAGATATATTAAAGGGGGGCATTCAGGCTTCATCGCTGTTACCCTTCAAACTGTGGCCACTAGAGCTAGACCCAAAAATGATCCAATGCCTTTTACTCCTATCTGTATATTTCTCAAGGAAACTAAGTGGATCACTATCTGAAGCTGAAGGAATGCTCTGTCTTTTATACACCTTTTAAGATCACAGAAAGGCTGACAAGAAATAGTGGTTTAAAGGTCTTGGTAGAGATATTAAACCATCATTCTTTTAGGACAAGTGAGTGCCAAAGGAATGTTCAGTCTTGCACAGCATTCAAGTATCTAATTAATTGCTTGGAATAGCAGTGTAAGAAAAGGAGCATATTGGCTGACAACACACATTACCAAGTTTATTTCCTTTTTGCAGGTGAGACTGACTTTTATCAGTGAATAAAATAGACACAAACATCACATAGACTTTCAAGTAGATTATGAGTGCAAATAGCTTAAGAAAAACATGATGGATGTATGGCACTGTTGCATTTCTGGGGACAGAGCTTGGCACACGAGTTGAGCTTGTTAACTGCCAAAGTTCATACATTTAGAACTACTGTTATGTGCTACCTACCGGAAAATGAATTTGACCATGCACATTTAATTCACTACACTAGGGCCCCTAAGGCCACCAATGAAGATTTCAGATATGAGATGATTATTTTCAGTCACTTTAACATCATATGTTTGTAGAGGACAGACAGACCTTGAATTTTAAGCATACCGATTTTCACTGTTACTAAGTTGAGGGAGATATTGTTTCACAACACCATAATCTTCAGGTCAGACAGTTGATCAGTCATTCAGATGTCATTAAAATCCAGACAACTGCATTCTTACTTCATGCCTGCTCAGATAATAAGTTATGAAGAGGTCAGGATTAAAATTCTGTTGTAACCATGCTTTGTATGAGGAGCAAAACCAAATTAGTCTGATGGGCTAAAGCTATACAGCTTCTTAGAAGTGGGCTTTGCTTCTTTTTACTTACCAGGTCAATTGAATGGGTTACTGGGAAGGTTGAGCAGTCAATACCTTTAGAAAGAGTTTGTTTCTGGCACCCCCAAGTTACCTGGCTTCATGGGCTGATATTTCAGAACATACAACTCTCATGTGAATCATTTAAGTATAATGGGAGTATGGAGATCCCAGAAAGATAGTTGGTGATTGTAAAACTGATGTTGGAACTGCAAAGCTCAGTGTCTCAGGATAGGTCGTGGGTCCCTACAAAATTGTGGCTATTTTTTCTAACAGGTCTCTGGCCTTCATGGCCAAGTGAACTTGAAGCAAACAAAAGAACCCCAGAACTCCCAAAGATTTAGGATCAAGGGAGACATCTTCCTATTCTGCAAGGGAGACGATAGAACCCTCAACACTGTTCAACAACTACTACATCTATCACACGTCAATTGCAACTCTACAGTTTTGTTTTTCTTACTCATCATTAGATTTCTAATTTAAGTGTGACAGAACAATGTTAAAACCAATATTCCATCCTCTTTTTTTTCTATCAAAAAAATAAACGTTCAACAGTGTGCTATGCAGACATTTCAGCGGGTACAGGCAGTAGCTAGGGGGCTGTGATTGATGATTGAAAGTTTTACATTGAGCATAAGGTTATGCTTTAGTACATGTAAGAGCAAGTGAAACAAGCAAGATTATTTTTTCAGTGGTGGCTGTCCTATAGTTTCTTGGACACTGTTAAAGCTTTCTTGGACTTCCAGGCTTGTTACTCCACTATCGTTTATCCATTACACATGAAGTATCCAAGGTCTCTGACACATGGCAGGAAGGTCAACATGAAATCTTTCTCTCCACATGAGTTTTCTACAGGTTGGCAGGCAGTCCTTCTATCAGTTCTCTGCTCAAATCGTTCTTACTTGAGAATGGGATCAGCCACAGAGATACTGTCCATTGATGAGATGCACCAATATTCAAACTCTGCAGATCAAATTGACAAAATCATCATCCTCATTTACTTGGGCTCTCCAGTCAGTAGATAGGATAGGAGGAGGATGCTATTAAATAGGAAATTGATGCTATAAGAGGAATATGGAGCTGTGGTTGATCATAATACTAAGGCCCACTTTCTCTGGATCATCCTCATCCATATGAGAAAAAGAATACATCAGGCAAGCTAACAGCTGCAGCAGTCTGGCACACCCTTATACAATATTAGGTTAAAAAAAGTGGGTGCAGGTGCCACCTCAGCTTCTGTTGCATAATCTATGGAATTGCCCCAGAATAATCCTTTTGCGACGGTATCAATGAAACACCCAGACGGGAACAACTATGCATTTCAGATGAAAGAAGCACTGTTAGGGAGTGTGAGAGGGAAAGCTTTATCTAGATAGCACATGTTCATGGTTAAAGGGAGGTTGGAATTGGCTTCAAATGAGATTGCACAGATGTGAAATGGAAACGTTTCTATGTGGAAAAATAGATTGAAGCCAAGAGCGTGGTTTATGATAGCATAGACTGCCCCTAAAATGTTGGGGAAATTTGGAGATCATTGCTTTGCTGCTTCCAGCTTTAGAGACCGTTGAATATTGTTTGTGAGAACCCTGTTGGCCAGAGGAGGTAGAGGACGAAGAAGGGACAGGACAGTGTAGAATTGTGATGGAATCATAGCTTCTGTACCTTGCCTCGTTCTCACACTTGCCATGAATTCTATCCTATTTTTAGGGTCGAGCGCAAGAGCTCTGGCTCCTTTTGTAATCTCTCTGTGGGATTTTAACCACACCCATGCCATGGCCATCAGTTTGGTTGGTTTGTGGGCTTGCCTTGTTAAAATTCGCTTGATTGAATTAGTGAAAGGCATGCATATGTCATGCCTTTTCCGATGTTTAGCCCTCCTCGAGAGCACCAGTAAACTACTGAAAACATACGAGGCTCTGTTTTTTCCACATGGCTTCTGGACTACTTTTTCTTTCCTACGCAGCGCGATCTCGCTGGGCAGTAGTATAGCGCTTTGCATGACATCGACCCTGTTACATGGATAATTGCACGTTTGCCAGTTACATGGATAATTGCACTTTTGCCAATACGTTTGACTGCAAGCCAACTTCTCTTTCCTTCTGTGTGTCTCTTTCACGCTCATGTCGGCCGTCGGCTTGCTTATGTGAAACTGTTTTACTTTTCATTTTCAGTTTATGTGGCAAGAAAAGTCCGGTTAGGAGTTTACAACACTAATGGCTCTAACTCAAGCAAATGCGAGACCCATTACATTACAAATGCTTGTTGATCCTGTTGTTGTTTGGTTCATGCAGTATGGTGCTGGGGAGGTAAAAACCAAAAAATTATAAAAATTAATAAAAGAGGAACACTCATTTCCCAGAATAACATTGATGTGTTGATATTGGGTGCACCTTTGCTGGAGGCAAGATTTGCAGTACACAGCACAGGTACACCCCATCTCAGCAGTATGCTTTTTCCTGTTTTAACCTATCAATGGCAGCCTGATGTCAGTATGTAAGATAAAATTCCTCTATCAACCTCCCAGAGTGAAACCTCCTGCTAGTTCAGTAGTATAAATATTCAACAAGTACCTTTGGACTTTTAGGTCAAAATGTACAGGCACTGATTGCTGTGGTAGTTTAAGTCAAGGACCAACATATTTATGAGGACATGTTTACTGTTATATGTTTTGTGTAAGAGGCACAAATCTATTGTAGAAATAAATGACTTGTCCCTTTTGGTTCATATTCCTGCTGAGGCATTTCAAGGATGTTAGACTAACTGATGGTATAAACAGGCCTTTTCTTCCATGCCTAAATCTATGACAGAGGGGAAAGTCCTGATAACAGTCAATTAACTCCTGCTGCAGACATTTTAAGAGAGACACAACAAAACTCTTGCTGAGAGTTGCAAATGTAACAGATTTGTAAATGCCGACACCGGGTGTGGCAGACGTTTTTGAAGGGGAAACACAATGTTAGGAGAACAAAAAGGAATGACTGTGGGCCATGTACAACTATACGCTCAGAATGCTTTTCTTCTTTTAATCCTGATGGCAAATTTTGTTAGCCATACTTTTTTGGACAAATTATACAACTGTCAGTGAACATTTTATATTTTAGGCGCTTTCTCAAACGAAACCTTATGGAAACATGGTTTGAAGCATTGTGGTGGTCAGGTGCACTTAGCGTCATGGGTAGGTTGGACAATTATTTTTCTGTGCATTCTTCTGAAGGCTATATACACAAAACAGATCTAGATTGAGATTAAAATGAGTGTTCATTTAGATTAAGATAAAACGAAAGTATGGCCTCATTCTTACACCTCCTTACAATCCAAAAGTCCTATTCCAATGTGATATTTAGTTAGAAATATGAAGTGGTAGAAGGCGGTGCCAAGCAATAGCAAAGGGCACCTGTTTATTTTTTAAAAAGGGCGATGTTGGTACTTACATTTAAGCTGAGATTTATGGCCACAATGTTGCTTCCACTAAAAGATAGCTGTATATAAAAATATATTTAAGGCTACCACAGGATTTATGTTTCCTCGCTACAAGGGTATCCCAATGTGCACTTGTACACTTCTCTTGAGTGACCAGCTGGACCACCACAACTGGTGGACTTCCTTAACACGTGGACCACAAGTGGGTACATCTACGAAAATTACAAAAGAATGTCACATCTGTACAACTACGTACCTGAGTACTGGGGACTCAGCATTGATGTGGGATCCTAACTCAAATGGCCCAGTTGTTGACCTTTTCTCCAACTTTAATCTACTAGCTTAACTCCTCAGCAGGACCTTCTCTTTGTGCAAATCCCCCACGTACTGGTCTCAATGGAGAACAAGGAGCACTTATGGATATTTACAAGCAATACTATTCATGCTTTGCACCCTCAGACAGATAAAGCCCAACCCCCAAGATAGACGAGGGCACTAGATGATCCTTTCCTATTATCCTCTGACTCAATAAAGCGCTTTGAGCAGTTCTTCCACATTATCAAATCAAATACACTTACAAACATTAACAAACAGATGCAAGTAGATTCACCCTGACTGCCTCCGGCTTTTCATTCACTTTACTAACTTTTTTTCCTCAACCCCAAACAGGATTGCACTTGACATATGAAGCAAGCAGGGCCAGCAGAGGACAATACTTTTTTCTAGACATATCTGTGGCGAATATATGATTTATTCTTTGCAAAAACAAGATCAAGTAAATATGCATGTTTCTTCCTTTATGTACCAAATAAAATGTATACTCAGTTGGATTTTAACTATGAAGCTAATGACCAAGCCATGAAGGGAATATGAAGCAAATCAACTAACTAATCCTTCATCTTTCTCTTGTTGTTGCTCTTTTACATAAATGCGCATTGAGGTGACAGGCATGTGACAGGGAGAAAGGGTCGTGTAATAGGCCTTTCTCTCTGTCATTTCAAAATTACCAGGACATAGTGCTCTGCAATCAAATAAAAACACTGAAAATCTGTATGTGAAATAGCATTAAACCTTCCGCTGGTTTGTGCTGGTTAACTGTTAGGGGCTGTTCAGAGTCTGCCATGTAAACTAGAGTGGTCTCAGACAAAAAAAACAGTGAATTGTCCCCAGCATACATGGACTATAGGTATGCTATTTCAGAAGATGGACCCTCACTTTGGGGTCTATTTGGAGCAACGGTGTAAATGATGACAGGTCTATCATGGCATAACAATGAGCATCAGCCACCCCTAAACAAGTTTCCCTAAAAGTGACTCCTTCCATGTTCTTGCAAGCCACTTCAAATGAAATATCTGCTTACATTGTGGAGAAGTTTATACTTGGCAACCCGGTGGTGTGGCAGCATGGCCACCAAATTCTAACTCTCCTCTCTTATGGCTTCATCCCAATTTGTGTGCAATTCCTGATTTAGCCGAAAAACTGTTTCTGACCAAATTTAAAATTACAAAGAATGCTGTAACACTACATTCCCAATATTCCCCTGCCACCTCCAACCCTCCTCCCCAGACATTTCACAAGCTAAAATCTTGTGACATCTCCATATGGAAAACCAGACCAAAAATTGTATATTACAACGGGAATCTGGTGTGGTTTTCCCAGTTCCCATGATAATTACCCATTTGTCATGGAACAATCAAGGACCTACCTACAATGTGAAGGTAAATCTGCACCCCAAAATGATGTTCCTGGTATTTGTAATTTGCAGTGCAAGCTACCACTGCATGTTTACCATAAAAATCGATTGCAGCTCTTCACGTATGTTTCAGAGTTTTGAGGTGGGATAGCGTTTTAAAGAACTAATAATATTACAGCTGAAACAAGTGTAACATGACGTACAGGAGTGTGTCTGTTAATGTCATTTAATTTGGCCACATATTTACAACATGCTCTATTAGTTAACATGGATATTGCTCATTCACTCTGCTCTACCAACTCCCATCCTGTTCTCAGGCTCTGCAGCACAAAGACATGATGATGTAATGGAATTTGTCCTCGTGTGCATGCATTGTGAATTAACTTTCGAGTGTTCTTAAACGGCAACATGTTTCAAAATCCTTTGGCTGTTGTTAAATTGATAGATTTAATTTACATGATGGTGTAAAGACTGTTTTTGTTGGATGTTTCATATTATATGGACACCTCCGGATAGCAATAGAATAGAAGATTCTCTAATGTTTTGTTTTAATAGTGGCATAGTGTTATAAATCTAATTAAGTGACAAAGTAACCAGTGAGTTGTCTAAAACTTTATATTTTTATATTATTCCATGCTGAGATTACATTTTACTGCAGTTATCTAGTTTGTTGTTCAGTAACTGTGTAGAAGAACCCCTGGGTTTTAGGCATCAGCCAGAAAACTGTCCAATTCCACTAAAAATGATGTCCGATTTCTTTGTATTTCTGCCCAAGATTACTGTCCTTATCTACTGCGGATGCTGTCTAATTTCTTATCATTCTGCTGTTCGTTTGAGACTTAGAAGTTATTTCTGATTCTTGATTATTCTGTATTATTTTGCGTTCGAACTTTCATGACGTTTATTCTCTGACACTTGATTTTGAGATTTTATAATAAAACTCTTTAGCTTTTCCATTATCTGAAACTCTGCTAAATTATCCAAAGGAAAATACATTGACAAAATTTACTTCACCATAGACAAAGTGGGCATTAGATTTTTTCTGTAGATACTCTGACAGAATTAGTGCTTTCCAACACATCTAATTCTGTATCCGTCCCTTTAGTCTGTTCAGCCTGATTTCCGATAAAAAGTAAACAAATTAAATACACTGAAATGTATTTACAGTAAATGACATTTACAGTTTTCATTTAAGCATACCCTTTAATAAAATGATAACAAAGGAATGGAAAGGTGTCTGCGTGACTTACTTCTCTCTTTCTATACTGAAGCCAACAATAGAGCGCCATGACCAAGATAAGGGCAATGAATATGAAGAGAATGATGAGTCCAGTCTTAAGAGAAGCTAAACGAGAAAAATAAGCATTTGTTTATCAATCTGGAATGTAAAACGGAAGCTTAAAAACAATATTTGTCACTGACTGTTTAAACAATACCTATTGTACTATCTTATGTATATAAAAACTCAGCCAAGGGCCCATTGTCTTGATAAATAAACCATTTGCGATCGACAGTTATAAAACCAACCAATGTTGTTTGGGCATTTTATCATTGAAAACTTCATCTTTTTGAACACCAGGTGCTGAGTACAATCAGTGTCAAGAGTGAGGACAAGTGGAAGAGGTGGTTATGTAGAAAGGAGCTTGGAGGTGAAATACAAAAGATACCGTTCTTGTGTATTGTACAGAACAAAGTAACTACAGAATATGTCGAAGCATTGATACAATAACTTATAAAGGGAATTCCCTGCTCTTGAAGCACTGCTAATATGGATATACAACTGCATTTAATGGCATTCCTGGTTCAAATCTGAAAGACATATTATATAGACTTATCCCTGTCTAACAAAGTGGCAGCAAACAGGATCATGCTCTAGCCCCACTCCTATCTTTGTACAGACAATTTCAATCAACTAACAAGACACTGAAATGGTGAAGCGTCATCCTTTTCCTGTCCCACTCTGTATTAGGAATTACACTGGACCATGATTTCTTGCAGCATCAACACCTTAGCTATAATCTTCAAACCCAGATCATTGACAGACTACGAGTTGATTACACTACTCACATAACCAGAATGCAACCATGCAAGAATAATAGCCACACAGGTTAGGAATGCCAACATCACTAACCTTGCTGAATGCATGTCAGACAGATGAGGACAAAGTATTGTGTAGGTAGAATATTGAGATCTAAATATCAAGGACCAAACCACCATGAATGTAAGTGTGTAGATTTAATATTAACACAACAACTGCAAACCTTGAGGTTCAAGAATATGCCAATTGTGCAGTGCATTCCTGAAGGCCACATCAAGGAATGAACCGAGAATCGCCAGAAAACACACAGGCCACTAATGCACACAGCCCCAGACACCAATTGATTGACACTTGCCACCTGCTAAAAATGCGGGTAACCTGCACACACAACACGATCCTGCATTATGTACATTACCTCCCGCAGCTACCATTTTCAGCTTTTTCTTCTCAGTGCAATTTCAAGAATCAGCTTCAGTTCCAATGTGAGCACCATCAATAAAACGAAACTTGAACCTCAAGCTGGGACCAAAATTCCTAGTTGACCAATGCTTAGTGGACAACCCCTATACCGGCACGTATGCCATAATCCAACATTCCTTTGATTAATAAAGTAATATTTTACCATTTTTTGGCTTTCATTCCAATGCATTTCAGGAATTTACAAACATCTCCTTGGCAAGGAAAATGTCATATGACATCAATCCTAATGATGCTGGAAAATCATAGAAAAGAATATGTGTTCCAGTTTCCGCTTCGCCTACAGTGTGCATGCTCTGTAAGCTAAACTATTGTTCCTTAGTCTTCTTTGGGCTTCTGTCCATGCCATGGAGCATGGACCCAGTACAGATTCCTGTTTGCGACCAGTGTTTTTCCACTGGCTGTGCTCTCTAGAAGGTATTTTTTTTTAGTTTTGGCCAAGCACTCTATAAGGGTCTATGGCACCCCGTTGTCTGTTTGTCGCTGTCTGTTTTCCTCCCACCCCCTTGCCGTCCGTTTTCATCCTCACCATCCATTTTCACCCCTGTACACTTTTACCCCATCTGTTTTGTTTACTCCCACCTCTGCACTCGTGATACTTAACTACACCCTCCCACACTCTGTATTTACACATATTGCACAGCAGCACGAGCTGCAGACAACATGCTTTTTTTAAAAACTTTGAGTCATGTTGCACAGCAGCTCTTGCTGCTATCCAACATGTCTAAAAAAATTGGCAAAATCAATAGATTTCACAGAAGTGAATCCTGTTGGTTGTGACAATCCTTGTTATTATTGACATAAATCATATACAAAACAACACTGATTTTTTGATGATATTGTAGAAACGTGTACCTGTGTATTTTAAAAAACGACTAAGTGCTTGTATTATTCATGACTGTAATTATAACAGAACCACTACAGTCAAATAATTACGTACAAAATCAACATACAATTCAAGTAATCCAAGTGCTCCTTAATCAAAGTAGCTTACAATTTAATCATATGTCCCTCCATCTATTACAATTAATGTTCCTCGCCTTGCCTAAGTGAAATGCCTTTAACACATATTCGTTTCAGCAAGTTCTGTTTTACCTAGAAATGCCTTTAGGCGCTACTCAAATTCATCGTAGTCATGTCTTTTCACATTTATGCCAAACAATTCTGATTGTGCCTGCCAGCATCTTGATATTATCCTATATTTGTCACAGGCTTTTTTATGTTCACTGTGCATAATTACTAAACATACTGTTTCAAATGGCTTAGTCTCATTAATACTTTGGAACACTCTTTTTATTGTTGTTCGAACTGACACTAAGACAAAATTCCCTAGTCTTTATTTTGATGAATTCTTACTTTGGCCTTTTATCATAATCCTGTAGTTTAGTGTGTATTGCAGTACACAGATATTGGTATTCCATGAAAGCCACACTGGATGCAGCGTTCAGGTATTGCTTATAGAAAAAGTATGAGATCTTTGTGAATGTTTGAATAAAGATTTCTCAATTTTTCCATTGTTCATGTTGACATTTATACTGTTGACATCTATACTTTTTCCCATATTGTCTTTACCTCCTCTAACTCCAAAACAATCTATTCATGAGAGAGAGATTTGTGTGGTTCTTTACAGTCTAAAAAGTGTACCATACATAGTTAATACTTCCAATCATGGTGTAAATGACGTTGATAACATTTTCTAGAACTGAATCGAAAGATCCAAATTGGTCTGGGCTGTATAAAATCCCTTATTTCAGATCCAGTGTATATTCGAGTCTAATATTTACATGTCACACATGTTTTGAGTCTGATCATTCATAATTCGCTGATATAAGGACGTCTAGATTACCAATCAAATAAGCCCTTTTCTGAGAAAACATTTTCTGTCAGTCTCCACCTCTTTGTCGCTTGGGAATAGGTGCCATAATATGGAATCTCATTTATGAAATCAGGTACTTTTCAGTGAAATAGCTGAGTGCTGAAGCAGCTTGATTCTTAGTACGAAGGTCTGAACGATTTTCAAACAATACTGAACCTTGATTTGCCAACTCTAGTAGTCTCATCCACATATCATCTTCCACATGGGCATCTGAATGTGTATATAACGTAATATTAATTGCTTATTAAGTGTTAAATCTTTTACATATTTACTGTATAGGAAGCCAGAAATTGCCACTGAAGGAATATTAATCATAAACATAGTATTTGTGGTTGTCAATACCACTAACCTTACATTTCAAATCTCTGCAGAACTGCTCGACATACTTGCATCATGTGTTTTCCTACTTGGCTGAACTCTCCCAGAACCTCTCCAAATGTCTGAATAAATGTCTTCTTTTTGGGGCTGGTCAAGGCTATCACAATTCATCCCTGCTCCTTTTGTCTGAAATGGTCTTGATTTAGTTTCAGGAGCTGCACATTTTCTCCAGCAACTGCACCTTCCATATGTTCCACATACATTATTTTTTTAACCTTTGGACAGGCAAGTTACAATGCACTGGTATGGTCCCATCCTTCTTAAAGCAGTGCAGTCCCAATTTTATTGCCGTTCTTTTTTTACATCTTTCTTTTTTTCTATTTCTGTTAATTGTCTCTTTCTTTTTTCAAATTGTTGCAGTGGATACGGTGGTGCAGCCTGTTACTTGAATTAACAGACTCCTCTTAGGTACAGACTAAAGAAACATTAAGAACACATTGGCAAAATAGATCCACCTGGATCAAAGATTTTTTTGAACAAGCACACAGCCTTTGCCCAATCAAAACATTTACTCCTCAACACCAGCATGAGGGGGTGCCAAAGCCCCTCTATAGTACTCCGGAAAGCTCTTTTTTAGGTTGCTCACAATAGGTCTGATGACAACCAGACCTAAAAATTAAGTTCTCAAATTAAAAGTACAAGAAAAGAAACGTGTGTACTGGTGAAAAAATTGCACACTCATTAAACTATGTAACTTACTAGTTTTATAATTATTTAACAAAACTATACACGTATGAGCTTACAAGCAATCAGATATAGAAATATTTTCACTTATTTGGAATTGTTCAAATTATTAGCAAACTCTTAGTTTCTAGATGATGAGATCACTAAAGAAGAAACTGAGGGTGTTATTAGGTATATCACTGAGAATGTAAAGGAAGGGAGACTCCAGAGCTGATATGATTTCCGGAGGATCAACAAGCTTGTAATAACTCTTGAAATTAATTCATCCCTTCCGCCAAACCTGACCCAGTTCAGAATTGTTTCATAAATCCATGTATGTAATATATATTGACTTTTTAAATTCACTCTTATTAATTGATTAATCAATCACAGAGTTCAATAGCACATTCACAATAAGAGCATTGAGGCCCTGATTATCAGTCTTATCACAATAAGAGCATTGAGGGCCAGAATCCCAAGTTCTGCCTAGTATTCCACCCCAAGACAAATACACTAATTACAATTTTTCTCTCCAGAGCCGGGAATAACCACATCGACCAGGAGATATTGGGTCCTTTTCCATGTGTTTTTTTCTGATTCCATGGAGAAATCAACAGGCATTTTCCACTTGTTCTGAGCAGATGGAGAAAGCCTGTTTGGTGAAGCGTTGTGTGGTCCTTACATACTGCTGCTTGGGCCAGTATGGGCTGGGAAGTGATTCTGCCCTTGCAGTTTCCAAATGGGTTTGATGGCTCGGACCTAAAATCATGTAATTCTGAGTTTGCAGACCTTACAAGTTCTGACCCAGGACACTTGAAATGACTGGTAGAGGAAATTCCTCTAGAATTATTGCTCGGTGCAAAACTCCACCACTCGCAATCAAGGCCTAATTGTCTTACTCAGACATCTGTAAGATCACATTAGCTGAGACATTGTTCTAGTATCTGGCAGCGGTGGATTGAAACTGCCAACCCTCATCAATGGTATCCCTTGCAGTTCAACTCTACTTCAAGTTAATTTAACAATTTATATTAAATTCGGAATATTGATTGAGTGTTATTATTCACTATAAATGATCCATTTTCATTGTACATTTATACAATGTAAGCAAGCAATCCAGATTGATTCTTAGTTTCTAGCTTCCAGATGACGTTCACCCAGGAGCTCTTAGAAAAAGGCAATCTCTTGTGAGTGCACACCCTTATGATTTTTTCTTAATGACGGTTTACACTGAACATTAAGGAAAGCTTTATAAAGGAACACCAACAACCCTCCTCTACTCTCACTCTTATTGCTCTAATATTTTCTCTGACACCTATCAACTCATTAGAAGTTTCTTCAGTAGGATTATCTGATTTACTACAATGATGCACACTTGCATACTTTACATTGAACTTCATGGACCCTGTTTCAGATATATTACCGTGTAGTACAGTTGTTTCCTGTAGAGGTGCAACCAGACCTGACAACTCAGTAGTTCTGGAGCCCTATGATGGCGTTTCCTGCATTTAACAGAAAATAAATTAGACAAACTGTGTTGTTAAAATATCTAGTAAACAAGTAAAGATTTTAATTTCCTACACACTATGGCCCTCATTCTGACCCTGGCGGTCTTTGACCGCCAGGGCGGAGGACCGCGGGAGCACCGCCGACAAGCCGGCGGTGCTCCAATGGGGATTCCGACCGCGGCGGTAAAGCCGCGGTCGGACCGGCACCACTGGCGGGGTCCCGCCAGTGTACCGCGGCCCCATTGAATCCTCCGCGGCGGCGCAGCTTGCTGCACCGCCGCGGGGATTCTGACCCCCCCTACCGCCATCCAGATCCCGGCGGTCGGACCGCCGAGATCCGGATGGCGGTAGGGGGGGTCGCGGGGCCCCTGGGGGCCCCTGCAGTGCCCATGCCACTGGCATGGGCATTGCAGGGGCCCCCGTAAGAGGGCCCCTACATGTATTTCACTGTCTGCTGCGCAGACAGTGAAATACGCGACGGGTGCAACTGCACCCGTCGCACAGCTTCCACTCCGCCGGCTCGATTCCGAGCCGGCTTCATCGTGGAAGCCTCTTTCCCGCTGGGCTGGCTGGCGGTCTGAAGGAGACCGCCCGCCAGCCCAGCGGGAAAGTCAGAATTACCGCCGCGGTCTTTCGACCGCGGAACGGTAACCTGACGGCGGGACTTTGGCGGGCGGCCTCCGCCGCCCGCCAAGGTCAGAATGAGGGCCTATGCATCTAAACATCTCAACCATTTTCTTTGGACCTGAGAATTCCTCTGTCATTTTTGCTTTGATAACAATTTCTCAGACTTCTGACCCTGAGTGAACAGCCCAACTACAAATGGCTCTCCTCAGGGCCACCATTTTGGTATGCCCCGAAATGGAGATCCAACATTGGTTCCCTTTCCGATTTTCCTTGAGAGGTAGCCACCTTGAATGCCTAAATTGGCAGCTTATTCTTGGTCCCTTGGGCAGCTCCCTGGGAGTGGCCTATCTGCTTACTTGTGTAAATAAAGTTCCGAGGTTTGGGACAGGCAGCGCCCCATTTGTGTTTAAAAATGTTTGAGTAATGTTTTTTGAGAAACATTTCTGTTAAGTCTTCTGATGTAATCCCTATGCCCTTATGGGAAAGCGCCCCCTTGTTTATCCCAATCGTAAATCCAGAGGTCAGCATACATCAATGGTTTCTGTAAATGCCCTCATCACGAAATCAAAAAAACTGCCCACTTCCTTTACAGGTATTAAGACCATTGTAGTTGATTTACTATTGTGGTGTCTTTGTTCTGTGCGGGAAAGTCGGAATGACCGCCGCGGTCAAGGTACGGTCTTCTGGCGGTTCCCGCCAGGCCGGCGGCTTCCTCCGCCGGCGGGGGTCAGAATGACCCCCAAAATGTCCTAGTAGATTATGTGGAATTACTTTCTACAAAGATACCATTATGAATGGTTGATGCAAAATCCAATGGTTTAAGGATTTAAGGTCAATTAATAATCTAAACCTTCCTTTGCTCTTTGGCACCAGAAAGAAAATTGAAAAATCCAACTCATTTATCTTCCCGTGGAATGGGTATAATTGCTTTTTAGACAAGAGCTCCTGAATTCCTTATGATTGTTCACTCTTTTGACTAGAATGTAACTTTGACTCTGGAATCTGGAGGAGGTTGAAATTAAATACAAATGAAACCCCTCTCAAACAACCTTTTGCACTGATCAATATGTGACCACCTGTTGCCATACTGCATAGCAAAGAAGAATACATCCACCACTTTTCTCGACCAGAAGAGACTTCGAGACAGGATGACTGAGGTATCTTACCACTTGAAGGTTAAAGTTATATTTAATTAGGCTAGCACAAGGGTTTGCTCATGATTTAAATGACTGTGGTTGCTTACATTCCAAGACTAAAGATGAACCAGAATTTTCATCCTGATCTGTGCTCTTTTTCTTGTTTGGATTTTGACTGAAAAGGAAATGTATATCTGTAGTTTTCAAATGCCATCTTTACCACTTCGTCCAGTTCTAAAGAAGAAGCCTTGAAGCAGGAATACCTTTCCCATCACCCATCAGCACAGGAAATGACATCACTGCATGCCTCATCCCTTCCAGGGCCTACTTATTGGTTCCTGCAACACGGACACACAGCAGGCATGCAAAAGGAGTGCGAAAAGAAAGCCTGTCCGTGCCTATCTGCACCTGGACTGCAATGAGCACCAGAACCCCTGGTCCAATCACCACCCACTGATACTCTGCAGAACTCCTTAGCTTGTTAGACCCCAAAAGCCATTCTCCTAACTGCTGCTAAGCCGCCCCACATACCACAGTAGGAAGTTTCCCATGCCCCCACTGCTGGTTCTCCAACAGCCAACTACCCACATTCCTCATGCAAATACTTACATCGCCTCCTCAACACTCCCTCCCAACAGATGCCATACAAGCACCAACCCCCTCCACCATATGCCACAGCAACCCAGCACGTCAACACCCACTCACAATCATGCTTCTCAATGCAGAATCTCTCAGCAAACACACAACCGAAATATCAGACATGCTGAGTAGTGATGCACCCGACATCTTCTTCATGACAGAGATTTGGCTCAACCCCTCATCAACTTCTGACATTGCCACAGCAATTCCAATGGGCTACAAGATTGTTCAACAGGACCATCTTCACAAGCCAGGAGGAGGACTCGCTATCATCTGCAAGGAATCCACCAAACCATTGCACTTCATGTTGAAAATCTCTGAAAACTTCATCCTGATTAGAACCCTCACCTACTGACTGCCTGGACCATGAGCCACCTTTACTAACCTTATCACCAACTTCGCCACTCTGCTCACCATAAACCCCAGAGCCTGCATTCTCCTCAGTGACCTCAACTTTCACCTGGAAGACCAAAACCACCCATATTACACACTACTCCTCGAAAGCTTGAGCAACATCAGACTCAACCAGCTCATCTCAGAACTAACACACACCACAGAACATACACTGAACCATATCTTCACCACTAGTGACAGCATCAAATACATCTCTACCACACTGTTCACATGGACTGACCACTCTATCATCTACTTCCAAATCAACACACGTCAAGTTAACCCCCCTACCAGGTTCAGCATTCCAAGCCTCAGGTGGGGCAAAATCATAAAACGCAGACTGTCTCAATGCCCTCAGCACAGGTCAACTTAGCCCCTCAGACAACCTTGACAAGGACATCAACAGCTTCAACAACTGGATCAAGAACAGTGCTGACTCCCTCACACTCATCAGATCTATCAAGCATAATAGGCACAGAAGCTTTCCAAGACACCAAACAACACTGTAAACAGTTGGAAAGGAAATAGAGAGCTAGCCCTAACACCACCCGCAGAACTGAACTACTCAGAAGGCTGCAACAGACACTATCACCAGCAAATACGAGACACCAAGAAAAAATCACTAGTGGATCACATCGAAGGATGTTCTGACTGCTGCAAGGAGATCTTCTCAATGGTTAAGGATTTCACTGTGTCCTTACCCACTGTCAAGAGCATTGCTGCCTCCCAATTACTCTGCAACAACCTACCCAAATTCTTCCACAGCAACTTTGCACACTAACACAACCCCAGAGAATGCATTGCTAACCTACCCACACCACCCAAGACAGCCACCTGACCGAATGAACAACTCTCACCAGAAGCAACAGAGCAGCAATCATGTTTACCATCTGTCAGGGGCCCCAGGGGACCCATTCTCCCAGTACATCTACAATCTGGGAAGATCACCAATCAGCACTCCCCTGACCCACACCATCAACATCTCCATCACATCCTCCACTTTTCCAGATGAATGGAAACTTTCAGAAATCAATGCCCTCCTCAAGAAGCTCACAGTGGACCCAAATCAACTGAGCAATTTCCAACCTATCTCCCTGCTCCCCTACCCAGCCAAAGTGATTGAGAAGGCTATCAACAAGCAACTCACAACCCATCACAACCTTCACTACCTTCTAGACAACACTCAATAAGGATTCAGAAAGATCCACAGCACTGAAACAGCACTCATCGTGGCTACTGAGGGCATTTGAATCATCCTGGCCCAAGGAGAAACAGCTGCACTCATCCTGCTCCACCCCTCTGCGGCCCCCTCCCGTAACACCCTCATCAGAAGACTGTACAAGATTGGCATACAAGGATCCACTTCCATATGGATCTGTTCCTTTCTCACGGGAAGAACAAAAAGGGCCCATCTGCCACTCTTCACATCAGAGACCAACAAATTGATATGCAGAGTCCTAAAGGGATCATCCCTCAACCCCACCCTATGCAACATTGACATGACACCGCTCACCAAAATCATCCATTCAGAAGATATCACCATCATCTCCTATGACAATGACACCCAACTCATCCTCTCCCTCATGGACAACAGAACCCCCCACCAGAACCAACTTCACCAACTGCATGACCATGGTAGCAGAGTGGATGCAAACCAAATGCCTACAGATCAACGCTGAGAAGACAGAAGTACTGGTCTTTGGCAACAAGACCTCCCCAGGACATGTAACTTGGTGGCCATCGGAGCTAGAACCAAAACCCACACCCACAAATCATGCAAGAAATCTAGGGATCATCCTAGATGACAAGCTCAACATGAAAGCTTAAGTCAATGCAGTGTACACCTTGTGCTTCCATATCCTACTCATGCTGTGAAAGATTTTCAGATGGCTGCCTCAGAACACCAGACTGACCGTCATGCAAGCACTCATCACCAATAGGCTTGACTATCGCAACACTCTCTATGCCGCAATCTCCCACTAACTCCTAGACAGACTCCAGACTATCCAGAACATTGCTGCAAGACTCCCACACCACATCACACTGCATCTCAGGAGGTTTCACTGCTTCCCCATTCATAAGTACAGCCAATTTAATCTTCTCACGCACAGATACAAAGCTCTACACAACACAAAGCCAGAATACCTGAACTGCCACCTAAACTTTCACAACCCCCACCAGACACCTACGTTCTGCCTCATTCTCACTTGCACACATTCCCTGCATCCACAAAAGCAAAACTGGAGCTTAAAATGAAATACGGTATTTATAAAGCATGCTGCCCTCAGAATAGAGCACCCAGGCACTAATTCAGATATCAGACCAGTTACTAAACCTACCAGAAGGGGGATTGTTAGATGAAAGGCAAGAAACAAAACCAGTAACAAAGTCATTTGGGATGTTATTTAAACATGTCATCAGGTAAGGAAAAGTGCCAGGTTTTCAAATAGTTCTTAAATGCAGATTAATTCTCAAGGAATCCTCGTGATCTAGGAAGGTTGTTCCAGGCTTTAAACCCCAATAAAATGAAGGATTTTGCACCCAAGACATGGAATGACCTCCCTCAACACATCACAGCCTACTCCTCACTTCTTGAGTTCCACAAGAATCTGAAGACCTGGCTCTTCATATAAGCACCTTGGGGACCACACATCTGTCCAAGCACCTGGATACCCTCTAGGGAGATTTGTGCTATGTGGAAATCAATATAACATTAAATACCATAACAATTGTGAACCAAACAACTTTTTGCTTACCTATGGCATATGGAGCAAGCACTTCTAGCATCAGTCTTCCAATCATGAACCAAGGCAGTGTGGTTAACAACCACAGAGGTTACATTTGAAAATGCTGCTGCCCTAATACAACCAAATTACTCTTCTTGTAGGGCACAGTGTCTTGCCATCTGGTCTGCATATCCGTTTCTTAATGTGACCATATTTCTGACAGCCTTATGGGCTGTGCACTTAACAACAGTTATTTTGATTTCTAAATTGCTCCTAATAAATCCAATATATACATACTGTTTTTGATTGGTGCTCCTGATGATATCATAACCCCCTTTGTGGCCATAGTTGACCATAGAACAATTACAATGGGGCATACCTTCCCACTATCAAATTCCAGGTGATATATTAAGGACCTAGAACATGGTGGGTCACTAGGACCGTCTGGACTTGGAAATAAATCCCGTCACCCACCTGAAGGTGGAATGCTTCACCATCGGGCCTGCTTCTCATTGGGCTAGTGCTGGAATACTCCTTAAGGGGGCACTTTGCCAGAGATTGTTTTGATTCGCCTGAGGTAAGCTGGGAATTCTGGTGTATCCAAGTCTACAGATGGGAATGTACTAGGTCCCTAATTTATCACCTGGAATTTGTTATCAGAACGGTGTACCCCATTGTAATTGTTCTACTGTATAGAGGACTGTATATTGGACCACCCAAATTTCCTTGTCCTCCCTTGTTTAAGAGACCTAGCTGATCACAATCTTGACCAACACCAAAACCAAAACCAAAATCTGCGTGGATTGTCACATTCAGATTTTCAGATAAGCAGCAAGCTCTCGTTAAGGCAATCAATTCCATCACTTGCGCTGGTGTCACGTTTGGTTAGGAGAACGATTCTAATGTCTCTGAGACAGAGCATACAGAATAGGTAGATTTCAGTTCTCCACACTAGTCTCTGAAACAAGAAGCATCAACAAATGTCAGATCAGCCATTTTCAAAGGAACTTTTTTTTGCCTGGTCTTGGACAATTTAGTTACTTCTAGATAATCATGTTCCAGCTCATCATCATTTTTGTCCTCACTGTCTTCACAAGTCTTGTCTAAAATTGGAAGCATTGTTGTTGGATTTAGGGCACTGCATCTTTGAATAGAAAAATTATTTGCTACAAGTATTGTTTGCTCTTAATGAGTCAATCTACAGTTCGTTATCTGCTGAGTCAATGTTAAAGGAATCTCAGCTCAGTGAGAGTATGGCCCATCACATTCCCTTCACCTTTTTCAACTGCCAAACAAACTGCTGCAGTCTGGAAGACTTATAGCTGCTGGATCCAATACAGCAGAATTATATGCCACTGGACACATTAGTCTTCCATGCTTCAGAGTGAGAATTGAAAGAGCACACCCATCTTCATCATGGTAGGATAGAAAAAACATAATATTGTTTTCAGGCATCCCCAGTGCTGTCGTATGACACAAGCTGTCCTTCAATTTCTTAAATGCAGCAAGACACTCATCATCAAATTTTACCAGGTCCTGTACATCATTACATGTTAACCTTACCAAAGGTTAGGCAATGAAAGAAAAGTTTGGAATCTACTAATGACAGTGCCCAGCAATTCCATTAAACATCCAAACCTCCCTCTGGGTAGTTGGCAGACTCAATTTCTGAATTACAGAATTTTGTTATTTAAAGACTTCCCTCACACCCTTTTCAATATGGCATCAGAGATGAATGACTTCTTTTTTACAATACTGCCTTTTAGTCGGGGAGACTTTATGCCCACACTCAGCTAAATGGTTCAACAAAACAATGGTATCCAGTTCACAGCCCTCTTTCATCTAAAATGTGATTAGTAAAATAGGAATATATTGCACCAGGACTGAATTACACTGCAACTTTAATCTCACTAAATCTTTCTTCAGTATTTGTGAGAAAAGTGAGGGACTTTCACTATAACCCTGTGGAATTCTACACCACACATTAACTTTATTCAAAAATTAAAACTCAAAAGGCATTTCGATTCCTCCTGAAAAGGTATTGAAAAGGACACATGGCATAAATCGATGACTATAGACCATTCTGCTTTTTATGGAATTTGAAATAACATTAATGCTGGTTTCGATACCACTGGACAACAAGGGACCACAATTGTATTTATTTTTAAGGGATCTTGCATGATTCCCCGTTTGCCATTTGGCTTTTTTAACACCTGTCACCAAGAAATTGCAAGGACTACTGAATGCTTCTCAGAGAATTTCCTGCTTAACCATTTTCTCAATTACCAGTGTTGCACCTTCCTATGCCTTTTTTGTAAGCCTGTACTGCCTCGTTTTAGGAAATATTGCATGTGGCTTAATCCTTATTTTCACTTGTTCTGCTTTTTTAGTCAACCTAATCTCCTTACTAGTGTAATCCCATATCTCTTCTTTGACAGTATGTCTTAAACCCAGAGGTTAATCTTCGTTTGTCAAAACTGGGTACAACTCAACTCTTGAATCTTCCGATCTATGTTTAAAAACTGAGTTCTTATCTTGCATTTCAATTGCAATACCATCCGATGTACAGTATATTATGCAATTCATTTTCAAGGGGAGATCCCTTCTAAGTAAATTCAGAGGACTCAAATCACATAATATGAAATGATACCTATTCTTCATTTGACCAATTTGAACTGCAACATCTGCTATAACCCGATTAACAATTTGTTTATTGCTGATTGCTACAACTTGGACCTCTCTTCCCTAGAGGGGTATGTTTGAAACTTTCACAGAACATACTGTAGAATTACTAGTCCTCAGATCTATCAGAAATGAAATGGGATTGCCATTGACTTCTCCAACAATATGTGGGCCACTTTGGTATACCTCTAGGACTGCTCCAAGCAATCAATCCTTCTCACCCCTCAAGCACCGCCAATGTGATCAACCCTCTGCAATCTCACCATTCCAAATCATAGTATTTTGTTGGTACCCTGCATTGTATGACATTTTAATTCTCGTGTTCCGTTGCATTAACTGGGGCTGTTGGCATGGGCATCCAAAATCATTTCTGATTCTGCATGTTACACTCTGAATTTTGTATGTTTAACATTATGTTACCTTTCTGTGTTTGTGGAATTTGTTCTGAAATTATGTGAATTCTATTGGGATTTTGACTATACTTCATCTTCCAGTGTCTGACCTCCCACAGAATTGGCATGCTATATTATTTTTCAACATCTCACTATTCTCCTTTGTCCCATCTCCTTTACCACCCTACATTACAGGATTCATTCCATTAACTCCATTCTGCACACAATTCCTATTTGAGCACATTTGATTCTGCAAACATTTCTCAAACTGTTTTGTCTGAGCAATCATCATCTTATCCTTTAGTTTATTTTGCTTATCCTCAAAATAACCACTATTTTTCTTCACCAACATCAAGATCTCATCTATGCCCTTTGCCTGCCAACACAGTTCACTCTCTTGATTATGAATTCTGATCTCTGACATCAATCCATCCACAAAAGCAGAAACAAAACAGCTAACTCAGTCTTTTTTGGGATTTTTGACTCCTTTACGTTTCTTGTAAATATGCATCTACCTCTCAAAGAAGGAATTCACTGACTCCTTTGGATCTTGTATGGTCCTCAAAGTGATATTCAATCACACCCCTATATTTAACTGTTATTTTGGCAGCTGAGGCATTGTTAGGATCAATTTTAGCTGGTTCTTGTGTGTGCAAATCCAACAACAACCTTACATTCTAACCACAAATCTGCAGGGACAAAAGCTTTAAACAACTCATTTAAATCAATCTGTTAGATCAGTCAGCCTTGAAATGGTCTTCCTCCAACTATTTTGCCTTACTATCCTTATTTTTTGCTGATCTCATTTTTGCTGGTCTTAGGACTCTGGGCACTTTACCACTGCTATCCAGTGCTAAAGTGCATGTACTCACTCCTTAAAGCATGGTAATATTGGCTTATACCCAATTGGCATATTTAATTTATTTATAAGTCCCTAGTAAAGAGGCACTAGCTGTGCCTGAGGCTTGTGGATTAAATGCTACTAATGGGCTTGCAGCAGTGATTGTGGCTCCCACTTAACTAGCACTTTAAACATGGCTCAGGCCAGCCATTGCAGCATGTGTGCGCAGTTTTAAACTGCCATTTTGACCTGGCAAAATAAACTTTTGTCTATCAAATTTTCCTTTTCAATACATATAAGTCACCCCTAGGGTAGGCCCTGGACAGGTCAGAGGGAAGAGTCAATGTATTTAAAAAGGATGACATGTACTTTTAAATTTTACATGTCCTAGTAGTGAAAAACGCTACTGCAATTCTTACCTTTCCCATAGAATAACATTGGAGTTACCTTATTACGTGTAATAGGCTGTAATTTCCAAATGGGAGCAAGCAACCAGTTCATATTTGGTAACTTTGGAACTGCAATGAAAAATCTTAACTTGTGGTGAAACTGGATTTTAAATTACAATTTTGATTCCTGCCTTAGCGATTTGGTTTGTGCAGTCTGTCTCTGGTTGTAGTTGGGTGTAGTTGACAGTTGGTCTTTGCTTATTCCTCCTAGACAGACACACACAATAGAGAGCGTAAAGGTGCCAGGATGGGCCATCGGTGGTAGGATGTGAGGGAGGAGCTGGGCACTGTCTCACTTGCATGTGAATAGGCTGCATCCTGCCTCCACACAAAGGGCTGCATACTGCCTGTAGTAAGTCTAGAGCCAGGACAGGGAAGACAGAATGCATGAGGACTTTAAAGGGACTTTTTAGAAGCTCCCCCACCTTCCAGAGGAAGGGAACCTACTAAAAATATTGAGCCTCAGACACCACCTCTTTAGTACACTTCTGGACTTGTGGATGCTCTGCCAGAAAGAAGGACTGCTGTGCTGCTGAAATGACTGCCACTCTGCTGGACTTCTACTCTGAAGGCCTTCTGACCTACTTGCTGACCTGCTGCCTGCTGCCCTCTTGCCTTGGTGAGAAGGACTGGGCCTGCATTGTTGGATCCAGTACGAGAGCAACTCCGGCTGGCCTCCTAACTTGAGATGAGCCTCAGGGACAGAAGGCTCCAACAACTGTGAACCCAGCACATTGACTCTGCCATTTGTGAGCCTACCCTGCCAAGTAGTGCCACCCCAGTCCTGGATACTTGGAAGTGGGCCTAAGGTGTTCTGCCAGTCTCTATGGACCCAGCAGAACTGATGAATCTTCTCTGCTGCACAGCGCACCCCCAAACAGAACCAAGACATTGCCATTGCTGCATGGATTGGACCGGCAGCAAAGACCCGCATCACTTGGCAGCCCAGGGGCTCATCGGAACCGCTGCCACATGATGCATCCTCTGCGCAGACCATCGCATCCTCAGCAACTATGCTGTACTTCACATCGCAGTTCATCTGAACTAACATATTGTCTTAAATGTGCAACGCTTCCTCAACGTCAGACTTCAAATTGCAAGCCCTTGATGATGGGATCCTCGATGATAACACAGGACCTCGCATTGCAGGCTTGCTGCATCACCTCGGCTGCACAACATATCTTCAAAGCAGATCCTCCCAGAGCTCCAAAAACCAGGATTTAAGGTACATTTATTCAGCAGGCCAAGCTGGGTCTCTGTAGCCGGCCCACACTCTATTGTGGATGGCCTGAACTTGTGCTTTGTGCCTCAATCAATTTTCCTTAGGTGGTACGTTGTGCCTTTTGGCGCTATTTTCAATGAAATCATAACACCTGCACACCTCCGGTTCTACTGATTGGATTTTTGTCATTTTGGTCTTGTTTTATTTATGAAAAATGTATTTTTCTACATCTGGTATGGGATCCGTTTATGGTGTATTTTAACTGTCTTACTGTTTTAAGAGTTGCACAAATATTTTATACATTGCCTCTGAGTTAGGAGGTTATCCTACTCAAACCACCCTCTGCTACCAAATTATGTGGGAGCTGAACTACAATAATTTACCAAACCCCAATATTTTTATGAACTACAATTTTTACCTCCAGTAATCCAGCTCTGTAGTCCTTGTAGTTGATCAAGTGGCAAGCAACACCACTCCTCCCCATTAATTAGAAGGGTAAAATTCAAATAGAAACTGGAACCACTCCAAAACTGAATTCTAAATCAAGAATAAGTTGTAAAGTTTAATTACAGAGTTGATAAAATAAACACTACAGAGAAATGCGTAGTTTGCCCTGAAGGCTCCGGCACAGAACACAGAATCTTAAAATCATACAAAAAATCCCTATTTAAGCAGATACATTTCTCAAGAAGTGTCAAACTTATAAAGAGAACTGACATAATTCTAAGGGAGAAGGAGAAAGTCTCAAAATATTCCGGCAGAGACACAAAAGGGAAATAAGAAGTTGCCCCCTGTAGGAAAATGCAACTGTTGGCATGGTTACCCCCTAACTTTTTGCCTTTTGTTGATGCTAGTTATGATTGAAAGTGTGCTGGGACCCTGCTAACCAGGCCCCAGCACCAGTGTTCTTTCCCTAAACTGTACCTTTGTCTCCACAATTGGCACAGCCCTGGCACACAGATAAGTCCCTTGCACACGGTACCCTTGGTACCAAGGACCCTGTGGCCAGGGAAGGTCTCTAAGGGATGCAGCATGTATTATGCCACCCTGGGGACCCCTCACTCAGCACATGCGCACTGCCTCATAGCTTGTGTGTGCTGGTGGGGAGAAAAAGACTAAGTCGACATGGCACTCCCCTCAGAGTGCCATGCCCACAACCCACTGCCTGTGGCATAGGTAAGGCACCCCTCTAGCAGGCCTTACCCTAAGGCAGGGTTCACTATACCACAGATGAGGGCATAGCTGCTTGAGAACTCTGCCCCTACAGTGTCTAAGCCAAATTCTTAGACATTGTAAGTGCAGGGTAGCCATAAAGAGAATATGGTCTGGGAGTTTGTCAAACATAAACATCATAGTTCCATAATGGCTACTCTGAATACTGGGAAGTTTGGTATCAAACTTCTCAGCACAATAAATCCACACTGAGGCCAGTGCGGTATGTATTGAGAAGTACACACAGAGGGCATCTTAGAGATGCCTCCTGTATACCATCCCAAATACTAGTGGTAGGCTGACTAGTTTCTGCCAGCCTGCCACATCCAGACGGGTTTCTGGCCACATGGGGTGAGTGCCTTTGTGCACTCTGTGACCAGGAATAAAGCCTGTACTGAGTGGAGGTGCTTCAACCCTCCCCCTGCAGGAACTGTAACACCTGGTGGTGAGCCTCAAAGGCTCAAGCCTGGTGTTACAGCGCCCTAGGGCAATGCGGCTGGTGGAGATGCCCGCCCCTCGGACACACCCCCCACTTTTGGTGGCAAGTCTGTAGGAGATAATGAGAAAAACAAGGAGGAGTCACCCTCCAGCCAGAACAGCCCCTAAGGTGTCCTGAGCTGAGGTGGCCCCCTGCCTATGGAAATCCTCCATCTTGCTTTGGAGGATTCCCCCCAATAGGGATAGGGATGTGCCCCCCTCCCCAGAGGGAGGAGGCACAAGGAGGGTGTAGCCACCCTCAGGGAAGGTAGCCATTAGCTACTGCCCTCCAGCCCTAAACACACTCCTAAATCTAGTATTTAGGGGTGACCCTGAACCCAGGAAAACAGATTCCTGACAATCTGAAACAAGAAGGACTGCTGACCTGAATGTCCCGCAGAGACGACGGAGACGACAACTGACTTGGCCCCAGCCCTACCAGCCTGTCTCCTGACTCAAAGAACCTGCAACAGCGAAGAATCCAGTGGGACCATTGACCTCTGCCGACTCAGAGGACTGCCCTGCAATCCAAAGGACCGAGAAACTCCTGTGGACAGCGGCTCTGTCTAATCTACAAACAAGAAATCATCTTTAAAGGGACTCCAGCCTCATTCCAGAGCGTGAGTCCCCAACACTCTGCACCCGATGTCCCCAGCTCGTGTCCAGAAAAACCAACACTGCAGAGAGGACCCCCAGGTGACTTCAACGACATGGACACCCTGAGATTACCTCCCTGCACCCCCACAGTGACACCTGCAGAGAGAATCCAGAGGCTCCTTCTGACTGTGACCGACTGGTAACAAAGAACCCGACGCCTGGAAGAAGCACTGCACCCGCATCCCCCAGGCCCGAGAGAAACCAACTACCGTTGAAGGAGTGACCAGCAGGTGGCCCTCATCGTTGCCCAGTCAGTGGCTGGCCCGAGAAGCCCCCCTGTGCCCTGCTTGCATCGCCAGAGTGACCCCCGGGTCTCTCCATTGATTTCTCTCTAAAACTCGACACCTACTTTGCACACTGTACCCGGCCGCCCCTGTGCCGCTGAGGGTGTATTTTGTGTGCCTGTTTGTGACCCCCCAGTGCTCTACAAAACCCCCCTAATCTGCTCCCCAAGGACCCAGGAACTTACCTGCTAGTAGACTGGTAGGGGAGCACCCCTAGTCTCTAAAGGCGCCTATGTTATTTGGGCCCTACTTTGACCTCTGCACTTGACCGGCCCTGTGTTGCTGGTGCTGGGTGCTTGGTGTTGACTTGAACCCCCAAAGGTGGGCTGCCTATGCCCTGGGGACTGAACTTGTAAGTGCTTTACATAACTGCTAAACTAACTTGTACTTACCTTCCAAAGGAACTGTTGCTTTTTGCACTGTGTCCACCTTTGAAATAGCTAGTTGCCATTTTTGCCAAAACTGGGTACATTACTTTTTTAATTCAAAGTTCCATATTTACCTATGCCAAGTACCTTACGATGTATGTACTTACTTGAATTCTGAATCTTGTGGTTCTAAAATAAATTAAGAAAATAATATTTTTCTATATAAAAACCTATTGGCCTGGAGTTAAGTCTTTAAGTGTCTGTTCTCATTTATTGCCTGTGTGTGTACAACAAATGCTTAACACTACCCTCTGATAAGCCTACTGCTAGACCACACTACCACAAAATGGAGCATTAGTATTATCTAATTATGCCACTATCAACCTCTAAGGGGAACCCTTGGACTCTGTGCACACTATCTCTCACTTTGAGATAGTATATACAGAGCCAACTTCCTACACCCCCCAAATTTAAAACTAGGGTTTTTTATACATATTTTATGTATACACAATTAGAAAAACTGCAAAGCATGACATGATCATGGTTAGGTCATATTGGCAAATCAAAAGCATCTTTGTAATATAGAACTCTTAGCACTAACCCATTTCTTAAGCTAAAAGAAAATCTTCCTCTTGTCTTTTCCTTACAGATGTGCAATAAAATATGAAACATTTTTCAAACAAAAAGATCACAAAATGATGTTCTTCAGCACACCTACATCAGAACTCCCAGTGGAAATCCTTCAGAATGATAAAACGGGTAAAGTTTCATACACATTACATACTTTCTAAGGACAATCAGCATTTATGTCATAGCACCATGTGCTTGTGCAAACTATGAGGAGAGAAGGCTCGCAGCAGGACTCTGATCGGTGAGGGGTGAGCAGGAGCAAGCTGAGCTGAGGAGAACATCTGAAGCTTCATCCATGCTAATAAAATGGAGTCTAACATAAAAACGTAGCATAACTATATTGCATTATTATTCACACTTCTAAACCACATTATAAAGCCATTTCCTGAGCATCTTCATTAGTTACAGCCAGATGGGTCATTAAAATCACCTATTCGCACAAGTAATTTGTCACCCAAATTTACACATAAAAAAAAACGTTCACAACTGAATCCACAAATTTCCTGAACATGAATCATTGAATTTTGGTTCTGGCAACTCCTTTCCATCCTCTGCACCTTAAGGATGTGTTCTGACATTTGAGGCCTTGAAGAAGGTGTCCGTCCAAGACTCAAACTTGGCGTAGTGCCAAACTGTCCAACTCTTGGATCCTCAATGGTCGAGTTCTTTCTTTAGGAAGACCCCCACTACATCTAGGGTTTTTCCCAAAGGAGATTGTCTCTCCCCTGTGACTCCCATGCCAGGCATGGTAGAGCCACAGCCCAACTGCACTTATTCCTGCACAGTGCCCCATAAGCATTTTGCCAATGTGTTCTTTGGAATACTCGTTGCTCTAACACCTTTGAAAATTGCACCCCTACATACAATCAGCCTCCTGCACGGAACACCAATCAGGCCTTAGCCATTCCTATGAATCATCTTGGGCTCAGGCATTACTGCTTGACTTATCCTTCTTTCCTGAGTAGAGATGTACTGATGATCTTCTTAAAAGAGCTCACATACCTGTGGCATGTTCAAAGTTTTGCAGAATATAACACCTGCTTCAATTACCCTCAGCATAATGCAGTCATACTTACATTCATGATAGGGATGACAGTTCTACAAACCTTAGCTTTTTATCAAGCTAACACCTTTCTTAGTGTTTCTACCCAAATTACTGCATGCAACTCAAAGCTGGAGGGATTTGGCTCCAGCAAGAGACACAAATTATGTAATTATGATTGAAATCTGGTTTGTAACAATGATTACTGCATTTTAATCTCAATTCCATAGCAACCTATGGGTATTATTTATAATCCTGTGTCAATACTGCATGACAGAATTACTGATACCCCAGGTTTTAATAACATCATGCAAGGTTTGACTGTCCCGCTAACTGTATGAACTCTGGGACCTACTGAACTTCACCTGCCCGACACAAATCCTCCCTCGACTGACAACCAACGCAGAAGAACACTACCCCCTCATGGAACACCTACTCTTCCAGAGACACGCCACACCCAAGTCAGCCTTCCACCGCACCCTCATCTACAGGTCAACTGGCCCCCGTCCAGCTTTCAGCGACTCCATAGTCTATCATCCCTCCTCATGCTCCCGCCTCCTCGCACTACTTCCTCCAGGGCGACTTCAATTACCACAATGACAAAGGCAACGACACCAAGACCACCTCCCTGCTCGACAACCTCACCACAATTGGACTAAAGCACCAACCAGCACACATCGCTGGACACAGGCTCAACCCCATTTTCTCCACCAGCAACAACATCACCGTCGCAACACCTCCACACTTCACTGGACTGACTACCACTGCATCCATTTCATCATCACCTCACCGACCATCCACCTCCACACACTCCAAGCCCCAAGCATAAAATGGAACCAGATCAGTGAGCAACAGCTCTCCAACACCCTCAGCAAGTCCCCCCATCTCTCACTGCAGACACCAATATCTCAGCGTGTAACTTCCACCAATGGATTTCCGAATGCGCGAACACCCTAGCACCTCTCTGCAAGACCTCAGCGAAACACCACCATAAGAAGGCCAGCTGGTTCTCCCCCTCAATCCAGGACTACAGCGCATCTGCAGATGGCTAGAGAAAAGATGGAGGAACAGCAAGTCCCCAGAAGACTTTGAGACCTTCGAAGTGACCACTAAATCCCACCACCACCTCATCAGAGTCACCAGGAAAGCTGCCCTGCAGGACCGTATCAGCGCCACGCTCACAACACCAAAGATCTTTTTGCTGTGGTCAAAGAGTTTGCCAATCCCAATCAGAAACGGTAAACATCCCACCATCTTAAGACCTCTGCAATAGACTAGCCAACTTCTTCCACCGGAAGATCAAAGACATATCTGACAACTTCGGATCCCAAGACCTTTCAAGCCCTCCAACAACCGTCCAGATCCAAACCATCGAACCACCACAGACCCTGCATCGCTGGACCACCCTCACCATAGAAGAGACCCGCCCGCATCATCATAAGCAGCATCCACTCCGGAGCCCCTACCAACCCCTGTTCTCACCACATTTTCAACAAAGCCAACACATCCATCCCACCCGAGCTCCGACACACCCTCAACTGCTCCATAGAGACAGCCACCTTCCCAGAGGACTGAAAGCACGCCAAGGTCTGCCCGCTCTTGAAGAAACCCACACCCGTCCCCCAGGACCTCAAGAATTACCGCCCCATCACTCTGCTGCCATTCCCAGAAAAAGCCATCGAAAAGGTCATCAACGATCAGCTCTGAAAGTACATCAAGGACAACAACATCCTGGATACCTCCTAATCAGGCTTCAGGGGCAATCACAGAACGAAAACCGCCCTCCTCACCATCACAGATGACATTTGTGTGCCCTTCGACTGCGGCCATACAGCAGCCCTCATCCTACTGGACCTATTGGCCGCCTTTGACACCTCACCCTCTGCTCCAGTCTCCATGCAGCCAGCATTCATCGAAAGGGCCTACAATGGATAGGCCCTTTCTGTCGAGAAGAATACAGGCAGTCAGACTCCTGCCTTACCTGTCAAAGCCTATGGAGATCAGCGGCGGAGTTCCAGAGGGCTTCTTCTTGAGCCCCACACTCTTCAACATCTACATGGCCCGCTCATTAGAACATCGACTCCTACGTCAATGATACCCAGCTGATCATCTAACTGACTGAAAACCCCACTACTGCCAACACGAATTTCCACAATGGGATGGAAGCCATCGCCGCCTGGATGAAGGACAGCTGGCTCAAGCTCAACTCCGACAAGACCAGGGTCCTCATCCTGGGAGCATCCACATCAGCCTGGGACGACTCCTGGTGGCCATTGACCCTCGGCACCTTCCCCACCCCAACAAACCACACACCCAATGTCGGCTTCATCCTGGACTCTTTGTTCACCATGCCCACCAAGACCTCCTGCTTTCACACACTCTGACTTCTCTGGAAGATCTACAAATGGATCCAAAAGGACTGCTGCAAAACCGTGACCCATGCACTGGTTACCAGCAGACCCGACTATGGCAATGCCATCTATGCGTGAACCACCCAGAAGAACCTGAATAAATTACAGCACATCCAAAACACCTCCGCCAGACTCATTCTGGACATTTCCCGCAGCAAACATATCCCCAACCACATAAGAGACCTTCACTGGCTTCCTATCGAGAAAATAATTAACTTCAAGCTCCTCGTCCATGCTTACAAGGCCCTTCACAACCTAGGACCCGCCTACCTCAACCATCCCATCACCTCCTATGCCCCCTCCAGACCACTCCACTCAACAAGCACTAGCCACCGTACCCTGCTACGGAAAGGCCTCGGCGGGTGGAAGATCCTTTGCCTACCTCGTGGGCAAGAGCTGGAACACCCTGCCCCTGCATCTCAGGCAGTCACCATCACTGACTCAGTTCAGGAAGGACCTTATAACCTGGCTCTTCAACTGAAGCTCAGAGGACTAAACCCCCTAGCGCCTTGAGACCCTTGCAGGTGAGTGGTTACACTTGATAAACCCCGATTTGATTTGATTTGATTTGATATGAGCTGTTAAGCTCATAGACATCCTTTGTAGGGACTGCGTATCTCAACAAAGCTTCCAGAACCCTGAAACTGGAAGCACATTTGTCATGGAACAGATACTCAAACCAAGATACCTGGACTTGAAGAAGTAAGCTATTGAAGAAAATCTAAGCTCTCTGTGGGCATAGCATAGAAGGATATCATTTATGAAATTCAACTGTAGGTTCATATCTGGACACAGTAGAAGAAACGGGAAGGTGTTCCACTGCAATGGTCTGCAACCTGCCACTGATATCAATATGTAAGAAGTAAAAAGTGACAGACAATAAAATCTGCATTTGTGCCAGCAACCATGGCCGGTCTGCCCATTTATCCCATCAGGCATGTCCTGGGGACTGGAGCCATGGGAGGACAGTTTCGAAGGTCGGCAGCACCTGCCTCCTATGTCTTTCTCTCCTGATCGCTAGGGTTCATCGCAGAAGGCTCAGTGGCGGCATAGGTATACAGAGAGAGGAGAAGAGAGAATGCATAGCTACAGCGAATAAGACAGCCAGGCTGGCTGGAGTTTTTCCAGGGCTGTTTTTGGGTGCAAGTCTGGTGCTGCAGCAACAATTAGGAATCATGGGTCAGTTTCTATTTTGCGTCCATTATGGCGTAAGTGAAAAGGGAGATACTTTTAGCAGATAGAACAGCCTGACAAGGGAATCTATAACACTTCTTCTATGTGACAGACTTCTTTTGCATGATTCTAGAAAAACAGAAAAATAAAGCTTCAGTCACCAGCAGAAAGCCTGAACTGCCATGGCAAGGACTAAACCCACAGAACTTTATTTATTATGACCCAAAGTCCTAATACATTTCAATTTGAAAAGGAAATGAAAATCCGCTTTACCATATTTTTCCTCATTTCGTCTAAACCCACATCTTGAAATATGCTCTTTTTCGGTTTAGCTAGAAATATACATTATTTTTCTTAATTTGTTTCTGGGAAAAAAGGCTATCAGCCGAGAAATCTGGCAGAAAATTTTGTTTGACGTTTCATTAGATTCAGTAGCTCACAGTGCGCCCTTCATACACCAGAAAGAGGAAATACAGCCATTAAAAAAAAGTTAACGGAAGTGTGGTTTTAGAACATCAAGTCCCACGCACGGCTGAATCAGACTCCCACCTGTGGCATTCGTTTAGCAACCCAAATACATTAGCAGGTTACTACATTTTCACGGGATGTGGTTGCAACGCTGCTATGCATCCACTTTAAGTCGTGCTTTCTTGATCGTCGACCTCGCTTTTGCTTCACACTGTACGTTCATATTAAACTGAAGGCAGGGGCGTACTACAGACCCCAGCAGACCCTTCAGTACAGGGGTCCCCGCCCTTCAGGGGGTCTCATTCAATCTAAAGCTCATGAATATCTATTAGATAGGTAAGTATCGGGCCCCCTCATTTGATTCTGTAGGGGGGCCACCATTTTGCTACTTTTGGAGTTAGCCTACTCCAGTGAGAAGCTAGAGTTAGCAACCAGATAAACTTGTTATATCTTAGCTATTTGTGGATTTTATTGTAGAATACACATGTTTATCAAAATAGCAGCTAAAGGAGCAGCTCTGTGGAGTAACTTTTCACATCTGATCTGACAAACAATCGTCTGAACAGAAACACTTTTTTGTTAGTTTCATTTCTGAACCAGGCCTCTCCAGCAACAGCTGCATTTACAATTAATTATTCCTAGCAAAGTTCACAGGCCCCATTATCTGTCTGCTCATACATAAAAAGTGAACAGCAGTGCCATTCTTTGCTTTAACTCCCCAAATCCGTGAACAGCGACAGAACAGCGACTCCATACTTAGAACTTAATTGGAACTTTTAAAATTGCTTCGTAAATAACACTACACCTCAGATGCTAAACTGTCGAAATGGCGATAATTAACACTACTATATATTGGACAAACCGGTCATGTATATAGTTTAAACGTCTGGGGCATATTGTTCTCAATGTTAATTAGGCTGATGTACATATTTATTAGCCAAGGGTAACTTGTGTAGATCCGTTACTGTGCTCCTCTTCATTTGTGTAATTTCCTGTTTACTTATACTTTCTCAGACCACGCACCTTTTTTGTAGGAGAGTTGGTTCCAGCAGAAATGTCTTGAAGGAACTGTGAAACCGGATGTGAGCTAGCAATATTCACCACACGACTTACAGAAGAAACGGTGCTGCGAGGTAAAGGTAGGCAAGCTGTTTTATGAAAGCAGATGGTGAAAATAGGCCTCTTCAAAATGACAAACATTGTGAAAGTCCTGATATCCACACAGACACCAGCCATTGTGTGGCACGCTTCAAACCCAAGTTCTTGCTCAAATTATGCGTGCTAGGCGATGTCAATGTGATTCACCGATTGAAAAATAAAGTTAGCCTGAGAGGTAGTTATTTTCAAATATGGTGCTGCTAGTGCAGGAGTTTTAATTAAAATTATTATTAATGAGTATTTATGTATTTTGAGTAATGGATTTGTGATGATAATGTAATAACGTAGCAAAATAATGCACGCATTTGAATATGTGAGCACGATGAGTGGCCGCCAATGTTCACTAGGTATACTTATTGATGGCTTATTAATATGAAATGTTGAGCATACGTTTGATTAATGCAGTAATATGTCATATTAATGGTTATGCATTATGTATTAGCTTTATGAACTGTACGCCTTAACTTAGCGGAGGTCTTGGCCTAGTTGCACGGCCTCATGTCAAGCTGTATTTCTTAACGTTTAATAAAATGGCTGTCTTAGAGAATTAAACTGTGATTTTCCACTGTACTGTCTAAATGTACTGGTAGCTAAAAGTCTTTCTCATGAGAACCGCTTGCTAGAAGATGCTGTTCTTTCTAGATGTAACATTATGAGTGTAATGTGTGTAAGACTGACTTTCTCAGGAGAAGAACAATAGAGACACTGACTGGAGTGTAAGCTGCAACAATATTGTTACCTGACAAGCCGGATGATGAGGACATTACAGGAAAAGCCTATCAGTGACATGTGAACGGAGTAGTGGTAGAATTCATAGATTTGAAGTTTTAGTTTCATTGGACAAAGTATGAACATGTGATCACTTGACCAATAGGGACTTGGAATTAGTTTTTTGAAATTTAACTTGACAGGACTGCACTGAGGGAAGAGAGCCCATTGCCTATTTACTTTCTGGCTGAATATTTTCTTGTGCATCTTGACTAGAGACATACTTAACTTTATTGCTTAAATACTTTGCATTTTCTGAACTTTGATGTTGAATCCTGATGCCTTGCTGATCAGACTGATGTCCTGATGATGAAGACTATCTTAGCTTGCCGATCCAATTGAGGAGATGTATTCTTGTACCTATGTGTTTGTTATGCCTATTTGCCAACTGCACTGTTTGATAGAGCCATAGTTAGATGTTTTTCAAATGTGTGTTTGCTAAATTGTTTTGCATGAAGCCCAACATGCTGATGCTAATCTGATGTTAGATAAGGATCCTCACTAATGAGAATTTGCTTTAGGGAATAACGTTGATGTATTTCTTTACTGAATCTAAATGTATGTGATATCGTTTGCTCAATTATTCTTATTATTGATTTGCACAGTAGCCTTAGAATGGGTAGTAGTTCAAGTTTTGATTAGATTGCATTTCATCAGCAGATTTGGACAGCCAGTGTTGTTTCTGTATGTGTATCATTTGATTTTGAGCTTATCTTACGCGGCATTAGCATTGTTAATATAGGGAAATAAACATTATAACTTTACTAAGGGTGCGGTTATTCATGACTGAAAGGTCATGGTGTGTGACAGTTACTGACTCCATTGATTATTAATGCTATTGATTATCATTGATTGTTGATGATATTGATTAATTATTGATTATTGATCTGCATGTACTGGTGTTATGGTAGGAACATCTTAGTTGCGGGTCAAAAGGTTTATCGACCTATTTGCGTCCCCTTGTAAGTTTACTTATTAAGGTCAGACGCGCTAACAGTGCCATATCCATAGTCTCAAATCTCAGGAAAACAGTCTATGACAATGTGAAATAAATGGCTTAGTAGTGCCTCTCAACTATTTGGCTTAGATCAATTTTTACAGGTGGCAGAGAGAAGAGTAACTGGCCCATAACCCCACAGGTATGGAGGGGGCTAAAAAAAACAGGCCAGTCTATATTTCTGTCTGACCCCCCAAAATAACTGGCCTCAGTTTTGTATATTGTAAAATCACCAAATACTTCTGCAACTCTTTGAACTGGATAACATGTAAAATAAGGTGCTGGAGTTTTAAAAAATGAATTACACACAGTATAGCATAGGCTGTACATAGTACTGGATAGCCTGGCACAGAATGTGCCAAAGGACATAGGGCCAAATTTACTATGATACTATGATTTGAATCAACCAAACTGGCACTGCTTTGCATCGAAGGGAGATAAGATGTACTGTTGTCTCTCGCTCTCTCTCTGACTCTCTCTCTCTCTTTTTCTCTCTCAATGGGCATACTTTACTTTTGGCTACCAAGCACACACCCTTGCACCGAAAGAAAAGTGTGTGCATATGATGCCCTACATAGGTTTTATATAGAAAGTGTGCTATGCTTAAACATAAATAAAACATTTTCCAACCTTGCATGCATGTTGTACATTACAGCACACATGCAAAAAGAGTTGAGAAAAGTAAAGTTTTCATACATGTTACATCAGACTTGACACAAATCCCTGTCTTTCTTTTGTGTAGGTAAGGATTTGCATTAAAAAGCGTGGGTGGTTGCTTGGGAACACCCATGTGCCACCCTACTATGCCCCATTAATGCAACATAGTGCAGGTTTGTGCTAGAAAGTAAGTACCAAAGAAACAATGTGTGCAACACAAAGTGTTAGTAAATATGAGCCCCAATGTTTAAATGCCTACAGTGCTTACAAAAGGTATTTATTAATAGCAATCAGATTCCACCTAGTAGAAACCGTTTTATAGGTTTCCATTAAATAGACACATTCCAGAGCTAGCATAACCCTTTCAGGACTTCTGAAAGACAATACCTTTTCATCAAGAAGCTTCAAATGACACAATCAATAAACACCTATGCTAGATCATCCTTTAGGTTTGCTGGTTAACCAGTTGTACACATCTATATCTTGTCAGGTAGCAGAGCACCGTGGAGAGAAGGCTTGTTTCTTCTTTACCTGTCTATCCATTTTCTTGCTTACATACAAGGCTTTCCCTTTCAGCCTAATGCAACTTATGGTCAGCATTAAGCATTCAGTTACAGTTGTTTTGTTTAATACAAAAGTGGGGAACAGTTTTGTTAAAATTTAAAAAAGATGGAATGCAGTTACGAATAGATTCTGCACACTTTGACCTCTCTTTCATGACTATCTCTGTTGGGCATTTAACACACTGATGATGAATAAACTGACACTGCGAGGTTCACGTTTCCTGGCCTGGTGCAACACACATGTGCTGCCTGGCATGTGCCACCACCTGCTATTTGTCTGCTCTATCTGCCATTATGATTCCTAGTCCCTGGTACAACAGGCTGACAGGTTCCCAGCAGGGGTGGCATATAAGAAAAGCAAAGTGACCAGAAGCATACACACTGTATAAATCTGCACCTGTCCCTTGACCACTACTGGGCAGAGGCTGCAGCTGCCAAGTGTGCCACAACTCTCAGTACCTGCCACTCCTGCTTCTACTTTGGGTGGCTTTCTTTTGCAGTCATGGAACAGACAGGTCACTTGCTGACAGTGAGTCTGCACTGATCTGGTCTGATCTGTTAAGGTTCTACAATGGCTTTTGAATGAACTCGGGCAAGTCTCCTCCAAAACTGCAAGTGCTGCAAATATTTGAAAAGAAATCAAAAATTCAAAATAAACGGAATAATTTGTCTTCTTTCCGGAGGCCTCTCTGGACATGCATTTAAATTTAGAACAATCTTTAGTAAACTACACTTTGCTAACTTTCAGAAATAATTTAGAGTTTGATGGAAAGTACCAATCCGCCAAACCCTCGCTCTTCTCACCCTCATTTAGAGACTGGAGGACCTTATTGTAGGAAGTTGGCTCTGCATATACTATCTCAAAGTGAGAGATAGTGTGCACAGAGTCCAAGGGTTCCCCTTAGAAGTTGATGGTGGCAAAATTAGATAGTACTAATGCTCTATTTTGTGGTAGTGTGGTCGAGCAGTAGGCTTATCAGAGGGTAGTGTTAAGCATTTGTTGTACACACACAGGCAATAAATAAGGAACACACACGCAAAGACTTAACTCCAGGCCAATACGTTTTATATAGAAAAATATATTTTCTTAATTTACTTTAGAACTACAAGATTCAAGATTTGAGGTAAGTACATAAAATGCAAGGTACATCACACATCACACAGGTACGTATAGAACTATGATTTAAAACAGTAGTACACACAGGTTTGGTTAAAATGGCAATAAACTATTTTAAAGTGGACATTGCAAAAATCAACAGTTCCTGGAGGAGGTAAGTTTGGTTAGGTTTCTCAGGAAAGTAAAGCACTTACACAGTCAGTCTCCTGGGAACTGGCAGCCCAGCGTTTGGGTTTCAAGGCAACCCCAAAGCCAAAGCACCAGCAACACAGGGCCAGTCAGGTGCAGAGGTCAAAGGAGGGCCCAAAACACATAGGCGCCTATGAAGAACAGGGGTGCACTGGTCCCAGTTTGCTTGCAGGTAAGTACCTGCGTCCTCGGGGAGCAGACCAGGTTTTTTTTGTAGAGCACTGGGGGGGGGACACAAGCCCACAAAACACACCCTCAGCTGCACAGGGGTAGCCTAGTGCAGTAGGCAAAGTAGGCGTCGGGTTTGCTATTGAAAGCAATGGAGGGACCGGGGAGTCACTTAGGCGATGCAGGCAGGGCACAGGGGGGCTTCTCGGGCCAGCCACTGACTGGGCTAGGATGAGGGCTGCCAGCTGGTCACTCCTGCACTGGTAGGTGGTTCCTCTCCGTCCTGGGGGCTGCGGGTGCAGTGCTTGGCCCAGGCGTCAGTTTCTTTTGTTACCAAGCAGTCGCGGTCAGGGGGAGCCTCTGGATCCTCTCTGCAGGCGTCACTGTGGGGGTTCAGGAGGGTCGACTCAGGGTGTCCACGTTGTTGTAGTCGCCTGGGAGTCCTATCTGCGGTGTTGGTTGTCCTGAACTTGAGCCAGGGGCATCGGGTGCAGAGTGTGAAGACTCACGCTTCTGGCGGGTAGTGAGAGTCTCTTTAAAGTTGGTTCAAAGTTGCAAAGTTGTTGCAGTTTCTGAACAGTGCTGCAGTTCTCATGAGTTTCCTGGTCCTTTAAGTGCAGGGCAGTCCACTGAGTTCTCAGAGGTCACTGGTCCCATTGGATGCATCGCTGTGCAGGTTCTTTGAGTCTGGAGACAGGCTGGTAGGGCTGGGGCCAAGTCAGTTGGTGTCTCCGTCATCTCTGCGGGGCTTTCAGGTCAGCAGTCCTTCTTCTTTCTTCAGGTTGCAGGAATCTGATTTCCTGGGTACAGGGTCACCCCTAAATACTGAATTTAGGGGTGTGTTTAGGTCTGGGGGCAGTAGCCAATGGCTACTGTCCTTGAGGGTGGCTACACCCTCTTTGTGCATCCTCCCTAAGGGGAGGGGGGCACATCCCTATTCCTATTGGGGGAATCCTCCAAACTCAAGATGGAGGATTTCTGAAGGCAGGGGTCACCTCAGCTCAGGGCACCTTAAGGGCTGTCCTGATTGGTAGGTGACTCCTCCTTGTTTTTCTCATTATCTCCTCTGGACTTCCCTCCAAAGTGGGGGCTGTGTCAGGAGGGGTGGCCATCTCCACTAGCTGGGATGTCCTGGGGTGCTGTAACAACAGACAGGAGCCTTTGAGGATCACCGCCAGGTGTTACAGGTCCTGCAGTTGGAGGTGAGAAGCACCTTCACCCAGTGCAGGCTTTGTTCCTGGCCACAGAGTGACAAAGGCACTCACCCCATGTGACCAGAAACTCATCTGGTTGTGGCAAGCTGGCAGAAACTGGTCAGCCTAGCACTAGGAGTCAGACTGGTATTCAGGGGGCATCTCTAAGATGCCCTCTGGGTGTATTTTACAAAAATATCCACACTGCCATCAGTGTGCATTTATTGTGCTGAGAAGTTTGATACCAAACTTCCCAGATTTCAGTGTATCCATTATGGAACTGTGGAGTTCGTATTTGACAGACTCCCACACCGTATACTCTTTATGGCTACCCTGCACTTACATTGTCTAAGGTTTTGCTTAGACACTATAGGGGCATAGTGTTCATGCAACTATGCCCTCACCTGTGGTATAGTGCACCCTGCCTTTGTGCAGTAAGGCCTGCTAGAGGGGTGACTTACCTATGCCACAGGCAGTGGGTTGTGGGCATGGCACTCTGAGGGGAGTGCCATGTCGACTTAGTCTTTTTCTCCCCACCAGTACACACAAGCTGTGAGGCAGTGTGCATGTGCTGAGTGAGGGGTCCCCAAGGTGGCATAATACATGCTGCAGCCCTTAGAGACCTCCCAGGGGTACCATTTACAAGTGACTTATCTGTGTGCCAGGGGAGCGCCAATTGTGGGAACAAAGGTACAGTTTAGGGAAAGAACACTGGTGCTGGGTCCTAATTAGCAGGGTCCCAACACACTTGCAATCATAACTGGCATCAACAAAAGGCAAAAAGTAAGGGGTAACCATGCCAAGGGAGGCATTTCCCTACACTTATGTATTCCACTTATGTATTCCATCGACAGAGCCACCATTACCTTTGTTAATGGAACACTTACTCTGAAGGAGTAGGAAGCCATTGGTGGAAGGGCATTACACTGCCTGCCCTATTTAGGGTTGATGGTGTAATGTATGTTCTTTCCTGTCCGTCACCGCAAGGAAAACCCTGGCACTGAGGGACAGGAAAAAAATAACAATAACCCCTACACCCAGGGTATGGTGGGGTCATTATTTATTTTCACTAATAAATTCCCAATTTGGGGCACTGATTTTGAAAAACAAAAAAGTGTAAAAACTGTGGTGGATGATCAACAAAAAACTGACGGTGGCAGCTCGCCAAACCTTTAGTACATTGAAAGGAACCACTTTGACACTTTCTCCTTTCAATGTACAGAGAGGATCACTGGGCTAGCGGCCATCTCTAAATTTGGCAGATCGAGTGTCTTTAGAATGGTGGTGGTAATGTCCTCCGCCCCTCCTAGTGGACACTTATCCATCCGTCAAACCCTAAATCAGGCCCCTAATCCATCTTTGGAGTCAGGGTCTCAAAATGAATCACACATGAAAAATATCATGTTGGCACTAGGGAATATCATTACAGACAGCTGTACAACAGAAAAATCCTGTATCTCAATACTTGATAATTAATCCTTCTATACATAAAAAAAATCTACTTTCTGGTTCTTCTTGGTTTGACAGCGGACAGTTTCACTCTCTCCTTTGCTGTGAGTGCAGTACTCATATGTGTTGCTCATACAGAACAATAAAAGATTCAGCGGTATCACTGAACACAAGTGGATGAGGATTCAGTTCTCAGTAAAACCAATGTGCCTGACTCTTAAAGGGAGGTGGATGGAAAATTGCATGTATTTCTCCCCCTGCAGGTGGCAGGAGCAACTGTTTTTTTATGATGTGTGCAAACACAATAAATATTAACGTATGGTTAACTGTCTTGTTTGTATGATGACAGAAACTCAAAAAGAACATCAGAAAATGTGAGAATTGTTTTCCCTATAAATGGTGTGATAGCTCTATTCATGTATCCTGGACCAGACACAGATTTGCCGACCATTGAAGAGTGCAACCTGTCACATCATGAAGTACAAACAGTATGTAGCATCTGTGTTCAGTTCTTCTATTAATACAGCAATTAATGAAGCACCCGACCTACTATAAAAGTCACCATGAAATCTGATTTGTAGCACCACTGTAGGTGTAAAATAAGATAGGCAAATGTCATACACATTTTGTATCTATCTCCTAGATATGTCAATTAGTCAAGTAGAATCAAAGCTCTATCCAGTTCTGTACTTACCAATGATTCCTTAAATTAGAAGTGAAAACTCTTCCAGCCTTGTTGAGAGTGTGGTACTAAAGTGGGATTAAATATCAAATGATGGGTTGCCTCATTCAGGTAATCCAAAGCAATCGAAACATTCCATTTATGCTATCCTTACTGGGGGTTATGTCATTAAAGTTCACGTCTGATGACCATATGAGCAATTAACTGCACTGGCCACTATTTGTAGCCTTAAGCTGTAGACGATTAATGATAATGACAGAGGGGGTGCTTACTGAATGATGTTACCATAGGTAGAAGGGCTGTAGTGCGATTAAAGCATTCCACCCACTGCGTGCAGAAAGTGCAGACAGTGGAATGCTGGCCCTGAGGTTCCTTACTAACTATTGTTCCCCCTCTACTACTAAATTATGAAAAAAGAGCATTTTGATGTAAAAATGTTTAACTAAAGTATAGCTACAAACAGCATTTGATTTCTGGAGATCTCATGTCATCAATTTTTCAGTACAGAGAGGGGGAGATTGAGATGTAAAGGCAGTGCGAGAGAGAAAGTGAGAAAACGTGTGTGTGCGAGAGAGAAAGGACAATGGTATCAGCCCATTGGCTTTTACCTGTTTTTCATAGTTTGCTATTTCTTGGTTGGAATGCCCATAAAGGCAGCCAAGGCCTTTTGTGAATTGTAATATTTTCCCACTTGGTCTCCAATTACGTTTAGTAAGGGGACCGCAAGTGGCTTTTTTTAGATTCCAGATGTGCATGATATGTAGCTTGTACTTGAGAACAAGTATGTGTTTTTGATGTATTTGCATTGCTGACAACACATTTTAATTGCAGGTCCATTTTTTGATGTGTAGGAAATGTTTGCTGTTTGGATATTTTTGCCTGTCATAAAGACATCGTGCTATTCTCTAATCACCCCTGTGAATTTGTTTTTTTTAATTCTGCTTTCATGATAACATGGTGTATATACAGCGTTTTTGTCCAGAATGGTCTTCGTCCACACAGGGTTTCTTAAAAATGCAACAGAAATATTTTCTTTCCGTCAAAGGAATCAAGCATGCAGCGTTTTGCTGTGTATGCGTTTTAAAATCCCCACACACACTTAGATCAGCTGAAATCAGGACAGATAGGCGTCCAGGTATTACCAAACACTTCCACTAACAGCAAGCCAAACGTATTGGCTTTGCCAATTCTTGCTTTTGCTTTCTGAAAATTCAGGACTTGAGTAGTGTATAACTTCAGACAATAACACTGACTCCAAATTCATGTAGTTAAAGGCTCATGATGGATACCAATCTTTCATTAAAACCATCAATCCAGCTGGTTGTCAACTAAACACAAGACACTTTTTAATTGATTCCCACCAGTATTCAAGGCAGTACATTACACCTCATACCTCGCTCTTTCAAACATCTCCAGATATGTGTTTTTTTACTTTGATCGCAGTCTGGACGGCAGCACGTCCAGCCATGTACTCACTCTCATACCGGCTTACACTTCGGTTTACTCCTTGGGCATTGGCTGTCTGTTGACACTTATGTTTGCAAAGAATTACCAATAATGTGGGGAGAAAATGAATATCATGTATATTATAAGCCCTGAAGAAGTCCTCTGACTAGGACGAAACGTGTTGGCTGTTTTGTTTTAATATTTAAGGACACTTTAATAAAGAGAAGATATTCCTGTAATAATATGGACTAAGTGGACTCAATTGTTTTGCTCTTTGTGGTGCATGTTCAAAATTTCTTTGTGTTGTGACAATCCCTATAAACAATTAACCTCAGTGACCTAATTGTTCCAAAACCAAACTGCACCCCGTTCAGGTTTCAGTCTTTTGAACTACTGGGACCCTCCTTCTAGTATATTGTGGTCACCAAACTGTGAACCCAAACTGCCCCTCCTGTTTCAAGTGTTTGATTGAGACCACTTCATTATTCTCAAAGACCTGGATAGGTGACTCTTCCTAGGATGACTTTCCCTGCTTCGGACCCCAATAAGTACATCAAATATATAATCAGTATCACTTTCTATGTGGCTGGTTTTAGTTTCATTGCCCACAACTCACCTCAACCACTTTTCTATGTTTCCACTCCACTGCCTATATAAATATGGAGCGATATGGTGTTTGTGTAGCATTCTTTTCTTAAATTCTTCATCTTAGGCAAATACAAAATATGAACCCTTCTCATGCTGACTGCCTACAATACAAGTGGAACCAGAATGTGAACGTAGACTCCAGCATGAAGCAAGATTCCTAGTATTCTGGAACAAGGATTCGTGGAACCATTTAAAACAAACACACCTAGTCTCAGTTTGTAATATTTGTAGATCTATGACATTTATAAAACATTGTTTTCTTTCTCGACTATTGTACTAATGGGCTCCCCTTTTGTAACACCTCATAATGGGGCCATCTCAATCTACAGATCAAAGACTCGTCATCACCTTTCAACAAGCATTAGACATATCCACTGCTCAGTCTCCTGTGAGTTTCTCTACCTTGTTCTTAATGGTTTGATGTTCCTTTAAAATGAGGGTGTCTGGAGGAGTCCTACCCAATTGAAAAAGTAATAGGTGGAGCTGAGTTAGCAGCAGGCTCCTGTTCTTTATGCAGCCTCCTGTGCTTTATCACCAACAATTACCCCACCCATTTGTGTGTCCGATGGTCTGGGTGTCTGGTGCTCACCTGTACATTAAAGGACTCACATGAGCCTGGGTTTGATGTGCATTAGTGGCATGTAAGGAGTGCTTACAAACAGTGTAAAACCTTTAATACAAACCACATTTAAAATACGTCTGTGCTCCACCTGTTTGTTTATTGTATTAACTTGGGAGTTTTTGTAAAGTGTTGCGTGGAGCCATTAAGTTAGTTTCTATCTTTAGAGATAGTTATACAGATACACATAGGCCCTCATTCTGACCCTGGCGGTCGGCGGAGAGACGGCGGTCGGACCGCGAACAGACCGGCGGTATTAAAAATGGCATTCTGACCGCGGCGGTCCCCGCCGCGACCGACCGCCACTTCTCCACTCCGACCGCCACGGCGGTCATGACCGCCGGGCTGGAGTTTGCGCACTCCGGCCCGGCGGTCGTCCCAAGACCGCCAAGGGTATTATGACCCTGCCTACCGCCGCGGTTTCTTGCGGGCGGGAACCGCCGTGCGAACCATGGCGGTAAGCACTATCGGGGCCAGGGAATTCCTTCCCTGGCACTGATAGGGGTCTCCCCCACCCCCCACTACCCACCCGAGTCCTCCCCCCACACCCTCCACCCCCCTGCCACCCCCCAGAGGTGGTACGAACCCCCTCCCCACCCCCACCCCGACATGCACATACATGCACCCCGACATGCACACACCCCCAACATGCACATATACACACCCCCTACACACACATACACAACGGGGACACATACCCGCACACATACATGCAGACATGCGCACCTGCCGAACAGCACACATTACCCATAGACACAGCAGCACCCCCCGCCCGCATACACGCACTCACACACCCCCTCTACACACTCACACGCACACCCCCATGCACGCCCACATCACACAACACCCCCCCACCCCCTCCCCTCACGGACGGTCAACTTACCTTGTGCGTTGGTCCTCCGGGAGGCGACGGGAGCCATGGGGAGGTGACCGCCAACAGAAGACCGCCAACAGAAGACCGCCACACAGAAATGTGGGTCGTAATTCTGTGGGCGGTGTTCTGCTGGCGTGGCGGTGGAGGTTGACCAGTCTCCACTTTCCCGCCGACCGCCAGTGTGGCTGCTGGCGGTTTTCCGGCGGAACGCTCCCAGCGGTCAGAATGCGCACAGCGGCATACCGCCGCGGTCGGCGGTCTTCACCGCGGCGGTAACTCGGCGGTCTTGCGAAAAGACCGCCAAGGTCAGAATGAGGGCCATAATAATGGAAATTAGGGTATGATGGAGTGTCGTGCTATGGGTGGTAGTCAACTCCAATATTCTTCTGTCATGACCCTCGTGACTCATGGGCCTGGTCAGTTGTGAGTAACCTAAATAGTTTGATTTTCGAAAGTGTTTGCTAGCAGAGTGCGGGCCCTTGATTTTGATAGCAATTGTAATTTTAAATTATACTAGCCTGCCCACTGCTGTAGAAACAAGATCCCTCCATCATGGATCCGTCCCCAACCCCTTTTACCTCCCTTCGACCCTCCAGAAGACAGGGATACTCTGTTTTTGAAAGGGACGAAATGCCCTCATGCTGGCACCGAGGCTAGGACACTTAGCTGTGGGAAGAATGACTGGACGCAATGAGTTTTATGAGAAACTGACTAATGCGTCATGGTCTTATATCCATACAAAGCCCTGCTCACTATTCATTCATCTTGGCTTCTTCAAGTGGGAGTGACTATATTTGCTGCACCCAGTTGTGTTACAAGTGTTGTCAAATGGATTTGTGTAATATCCGGCAGTTTCTCTTCCTGGGGTGATGTTGGGGGAAGATTAAACCTGCTTATCCTGGACGGTACACCTCTCCAGTACATCCTACGGAAACATTCTTGTTACATTTCTTCATCTTGCCCCCAGCTCCTCCGTCCCAACCCTATCTGTTCCTTCCTCTCCAAGCAGGCTCTTCCCTTCTCCTCATCTGTCCTGTTTCCTCATGAGACATGTTACTATATAGGTTCTTGTTTGGAGCATTATACCATTATAGTATCGATGTTGACTGATACTTATCCTTCTTAATTGTATATCTTACTAACAATATAATGTTAAAGATACTATGAGTATAGGTCACTGTTTTGCTCTGCAAGAAGAGCACAGCGTTTTGAACTGCTTGTAGATCAGAGTAAGAAATTGTGAGGAAAGTTACAAACTTAGGAAAGAGGAAGCTTGGTAATTGTTACAGAATGCCCAAGAATGGAGGTGCAAATACCACAAACAGAAAAGGAATCCATTCCAGCAATTAGAATAAAGTTGTCTGCAGTGGCACAAAAGATAAACAGCATCATATTGATGATGGTGAGTTGCTCAAACTGCAAGGGTTTGTTAGAATAAGGATCAAAATGACTTAATTCTGATTCAGAAGAGGAAGTCCAGGAGGATTCGACAGAACAAGTGAAAGTAGTAATTCCAAACGTATTCTGAAGAATCTACAGGGCAAAGACATGTGTTGTCCTAATGCCATTAGACATCACAGGAGTGCAGATTGGGGGCCCGGGGGCCATGCAGGGGAGGACAGGAAAGAGTGGATCTATTCATATGGATATTCAGAATATCACAAGAGCACAGTGTTCGAGGACCATTAGTGATGAGAAAGTTTGCCGAGCTCCTAATTTAGAACTTGAGTGTAGGAAATTGGGCTACTGGTTGAAGGGAGGGATAAAACCTTATTCAAGCAACACCCACAATTCTTATCAGGGTGAACATGAGCAAACCCCAAATTAATCTGCAGGTAGTTTGACACAAAAGCAATCATGCTTAATTTAGAGGCACCGTGTAAAAAGTCAAAAAGTAATAATGGGAAAACACAACCCAAGAAAAATCCCACACCAATTTAGGAAAATAGGGTAAGACTTATTAAATTATTTGAGACTAAAATGACAAAAATCCAATTAATAGGACGGGAGATATGCACATTTAAAGATTTTGTGAGAATTAAGGGCCTGATTTATGAAAAGTTAGCACCACCTTTGTGTCATTTTTTGATGCAAAAGCAGCAAAAACATACAAAATATAATTATATTTTGTACATTTGTGCTGCTTTTGCATCAAAAAATGATGCAAAGGCGGTGCTAACTTTTCACAAATCAGGCCCTAAGCGCCAAGAGGCAGAAATCACCAACCGCAATTATCTGGTCACTGTAGACCGCGTCCAAGTCACAAATTCAGGTGGACTGCGATAGAGCGTGGGCTGGATACAGGACAAAGGGCCTGATTTAGGTCTTGCCGGTAACGGTTCCCCCATTGTTTCTTCAATGGAAACCCATCCACTGGTTTGGCATTCTATCCTGCCCATTAAGATGTTGGTGGTCCCATAATCAATTGACCACCCATGTCCCCCTGTCTCTGCCAGGAATCTTCATCTGCCTCAATGGCACCATTGGAAATAGTGGCTGGCGGCAGGATTCCAGCCACTCTGGCCACCAAACAGATTTGGATGTGCCTACCACCAAGACAACTTTGGCAGTCCAACCTCCACATCTGCATTGGCAGATTGGAGGGAAAATTAGACTAAAATGGACCTATTTTCCTGATTCCACTTCCGTTTTCGACTAGACATGACTGAACAAGACCTACCATCGATGCTGCCACCAGAACATGGAAAAAACACAACCCTCTGTCACTGGACTCGGAGGTAGGAAACCCGCATTGCCTGTGTACATTGTGAGTTCACTACACATGGGCTCGGGACCAATGCAGCCATGTACATGTCATGGTAACTTTTTTAAATTACTGTGACATGCATATGTCAGTGTTAGATATGGGGTCTCTAGTTGGCAGTGCTTTGCACCTTGTCCAAGTACGGACCCTCACTCTAGTCAGTGTAATGGAGACACACAGTTTAGATAACCTCTGCTCACCTCCTTAGTAGCTTGGCTCAAGCAATCAGGCTTATCTCAGTGGCAATGTGTAAAGTATTTGTACACACACATAGTAACAAAGTGAAAACACCACAAAAGGACTCCATACGAATTTAGAAAAATAGCCAATATTTATCTGAGTAAAACAAGACCAGAACAAAAAACATCTAATGCACACAAGTCAAAATATCACTTTTATGAGATTAAGCAAGTTTACATCCATAGGAATCAATGGATGTATCTTTTTAGCACAAAGTACCTAGGATGCATCAAAAACAAAGACGATGCGGGCCAAAGAAACGTGAGGTGCCAGAAAATCAAAGCAATGCATCAGTTCATTACTGCGCAGAGGAGGTGATACATCGATTCTTTCCTCGCAAGTGAGACGATGCATCGGTTCCTCACGGGCAGGGGTGGTGATGTGTATATTCTTTCTTTGCAGGAAAGGCGAAGGGTCAATTCCTGGACATGCAGCCTTGGTTCCTTACTGCCATGTGGGGTCGATGAAAACTTGCCACCCAGGGGTGATGCATGGAAAATCCAGGCACGCTGTGTTGATGAGACCATGGTGAAACAGATGCTGCACCAATATTTCAGCCACGAGGCAAGTGCTGCATTGATTCTTCAGCTGCAAAACAGGTGCTGCGTTGATTCTTCAGCGCGGCACACTGATGCATGGATTTTCTTCTGCAGATCACCAGCTTTCACTTTCAAGGGCACAGGGACTGGAGTTGGCCCGCTTGGCAAGTTAGGACTCTCAGCAGAAGAGCCCGGGCACTGGCAGATGAAGTCTTTGATGTCTCTGAGACTTCTTAACAGGAGGTAAGCTCAGCCCATGGAGAACCTTTGGAAGCAGGATGTAGAAAGCCAGGTCCAGTCCTTTCACTTCCAGGATAGAAGCAGAAAGCAGAAGGCCAGCACAACAAAGCAATAGGCAGAGTGGCACTCCCTCCTACAGCATCCAGCTCTTTTCTCACTCCAGAAGGATTTTAATTATGTGGCGTCTGAGGGCCAGTACTTATACCCATTTCTGTCTTTGAAGTGGACAAACTTCAAAGAGAAGTATTTTAGTGCATAAGACACTGCCTTTCCCTGCCTTGACGCCAGACACACTCAAAGGGGTTGGAGACTGCTTTGAGTGAGGACAGGCACAACCCTATTCAGGTGCAATTGTCAGCTGCTCCCACCACTCTAGCTCAGGAAGACCCATCAGTCTGATGATGGTTCACCAGGTCATGCAGGGCACACTTCAGCTTCCTTTGTGTGACTGTCTAGAGTGAATGCAAAAACAGCCCAACTGTCATTGTGACCCAGACGTGTATAACACAAACAGGCAGAGGCACAGAATGGTTAAGCAAGAAAATGCCCACTTTCTAAAAGTGGCATTTTCAAACTTACAATTCAAAAACCAACTTCACTAAAAGATGTATTTTTAAATTGTGAGTTCAGAGACACCAAACTCCAAATCTGCGTCTGCAAACAATGGGATACTACACTTAAAAGATATTTGAAGGTAATTCCCATGTTGCCCTATGGTAGAAATAGTCCTTGCAACAGTGAAAAATGAATTTAGCAGTATTTCATTATTAGGGCATTTAAAACACACCACTGCATGTCCTACCTTTTAAATACACTGCACCCTGGCCATGGGTTTGCCTGTAGCCTACTTTAGGGGTGACTTACATGTAGTAAAAGGGAAGGTTTGGGCCTGGCAAGTGAGGTCACGTTAATAGTTTAATAGCGCGCACACAGACACTGCAGTGGCAGTTCTGAGACATGTTTACAGGGCTACTCATGTGGGTGGCACTATCAGTGCTGCAGGCCCACTAGTAGTATTTGACTTACATGCCCTGGGCACACATAGTGCACTTTACTAGGGACTTACTAGTAAATCAAATACGCCAATCATGGATAAACCAATCACTGATACAATTTAGACAGAGAGCATATGCACTTTAGCACTGGTTAGCAGTGGTTAAATGCCCAGAGTCCTAAAGTCAACGAAACAGGTCAGAAAAATAGGAGGAGGAAGGCAACAGGTTTGGGGATAACCCTGCAAAAAGGGCCATTTCCAACAGTTGGGAACATAGTTGTGTCAGACATGGATGGGTAGACATTGGTACTAAATGTAAAGAAAAAATGTTCCCCTGCTAATGCTCCAAGTTCCAACGCAGAAAAAACATGAAAATGTAAAGGCTTGTGGACACTCTAAACTTAATTACACATAAATGGTAAAGGGCAAGAACAGCTATGCAAAAGGAATATTGTTGTCTGTCATATTTTAATTGTCCTAATTATTGTCATGCAAACACATAAAAACTTTTAAATAAAATTAAACACCTAATATATACATATAAATTGCATACACATTCCTTTTGCATCCACATTCACACATCCACACAGAAACCAAAACTAACCAATAGTGCATACACAGGAACAAAGATTACAAAAGATTGATTAAAAAAAATAACATAATATGCATTACAATCACATATTCCATGATGTTGCATAGATTCTTCTTAATGCTTATCCCCATAATAAAATGTATCATTTGTGCGAAAGGGGTATGTATGTATATGCATATATTAGGTGTGTAATTTTCTTTAAAAGTTTTTAAATGCAAGGTCCTGTGTAGAGTTGTGCTGTACAGTGCTATAAGCCATCATTGAGGAGACGCATCTCACAACAATAGGTCAATGAGCTGTTGATGAATAGATGCAATGTGCTGTGCTGGTATCGAGGGAGCCACCAGGCCTTGTAAGGACTTGTGCAGACATGTATCAGAGTATAGGAAGAGTTGTGTCACTCTGGACTAGAGTCAATGGCGAGCAGCGCCGTACTGCATGAGATGCGGAGAGATAATTTCAAATTGAAGAAGCCTGTTATGTCCCTGTGGCTTGGAACTGGGAGCCAGCCAACTGACCTTTGGTGATTTACTGGAGTTCTGGGTCCACACAAGTGGGCTGGATTCTGCAGGGTGGTTCACAGCAGTAGAAGAGTCTTGGTGCACCAGCAGCAGGTCTTGGGTACCAAAGGAGTCCTTGGTCAGTGGGCAGGTCAGCAGAGCAGACTTCACAGGTGGGCAGTCCATCTTTCTGGCAGAGTCCACACGTCCAGAAATGAACTGAAGACCTGGTCCTGAGGGTCCACTATTTATACCTGGTGCCCACTAGTAGAAGTTTCTAGAGGCTTCCACTCCAGGAGGTGCTTGGAATTTCCTGCCTCCCTGACTTGGCCCCACCTTTGTTTGGAGCACAAAAGGCTAGTGTCAAACCCTTTGTGAATATTCTGGAGCAGAGGCTTTGTGAAGTGCATGTGTGGTAGGTAACAGGTCCGCCCCCTATCAAGAGATGGTGCATCCTGCCAATACCTATTCCCACTTTGTCTCACCATTTGGCACAAAGACTAAGGGCCAGATGTAGCATTCTGTCCTTATGGGAAAATGTGTTTGTACATATGGCCCTAAGTGCCAGCTGCACCTTGTCATGAGACCTAGGATACAGGCTGCAGACACCAAATGGTTAGGACAAGAAAATGCCAACTTTCCAAAAGTGGCATTTTCAGAATTGTGACTTAAAATCCAATTTTATCATTAAAGAGGGTTTTAAATGGCAATTCTTTAGATACCAACCTCAACATTCCTAACTGCTCCCAATTGAACGTTGAACTTATTAAATGTAGTAAGGGAACCCAATGTTATCATATGGGAGAGGTAGACCTCCTAGTACTGAAAAACACATTTATGAGTTTTTCAGTGCCAGGAAACTTAAAACTACATGTTCATCTTTTTAAATACACTGCACCTGCACTGCAAACTTCCACAGGAGCAGATGCCTTTTACCCAACTCCCTCCAACAGATGTGTGCTCAGACTTTAACTGATTATCTGAACCCTGTATCCACTAGGGGGTAAGGGGAATGGGAACAGAAAAAGAGAGACCACCTCCAGATCCAGTTCCAGCCTGCGTTTACCACTTGAAGATAGAATATTCAGTGTGTGTCTCTAAAAACCTGCACCTTTCTTCTTATTGTGATTTCTTTAACGGAAGGGCCTGGATCTTTTGAGAGACTAGCCTCTATCTAAGAGAACAATGTTAACTTAATATCTTCTTTTCTTCAGGAGTTAGGGGTTTCCAAAGTTCCCTGGAGAACAGTTAAAAAGTTCACAAATATACAAACTACTAATATATTTTACAGGAAACGAAAACTCCTTCTCAATGTTCAATTTTCTCAATCACACTCTCTAGGAATTAGTCTGAACACAGAGGTTTGTCTCTAAGACTGACAAGTCTCCAAAGCAAAGAGTTCTTGAATATATATGTACATATATATATTGGCAAGTCTGGAAATCATACAAAAGGATTCCTTACTGCAGTTGCTTGAAGTTCTGTTAAGCCAAAACAAATTCTCCTCAGAAAGCCGATAGGCAGTTGTTGGAAGAAGGAAAAAATTCAGCTTCTTCAAAAGGGAAAAAGTAGCTGGTGTGCACACCATAACAAGAAAAATAATTAATTACTCAAAACTGGAAGAATTCTCTATGAAACGAAGTGCCTCAGGAACACTGCTTATTCTCCTCAGGCTGACAGTTGAAGTGCAGGGCTCCCAGAGAGAAACAGTTGGAGGGAAGCTTCAGCACAAGACTAAGGTAGAAACACTAGAGCACTGACCTCACAAGGATTTGAGGCCACCATCTTGAGTGGCAGTTAAACTTGAAGAAGCTAGTTCTAAGAACAGCCTCCGCGAGAGCCACCGAGAGTGAGGAAGCCGCTGCAGCCAACGTGGGTACAAGGAAAAGGGGAATCGTTTTTGCTGAGGGAAAAACTTAACAACGCTGGCAATAGTTTTCCTGACAACACCCTGGTCTCAGAGCTGTGTAAGGCCTACCTTAGGGGTTACTTGGATGTATTAAAAAGGGAGGTTTCGGACTGACAAGAGGTCTATATTACCAGGGTGAAATGGCAGTTATAAAATGCACACACAGGCTGCAATGGCAGGTCTGGGGCAGGTTTAAAATGCCACTAAATTGGGTGGCACAATGGGCGCTGCAGGCCCACTAGAAGCATTTTATTTACAGGCCCTCATATATTAAATGTGCCAGTTGGGTGCAAGCCAATTTTACCATGTTTAAGGGAGGGAGCACATACACTTTAGCACTGGCTAGCAGTGGTTAAGTGCACAGAGTCCTGAAGCCAGTAAAAAATAAGTTATCTAAAACAGGAGGATTGAAGGCCAAAGGTTCGGGGACCCAGCAGAGAGGGCCACATCCAACACTAATTTAATCAGTTTCTTGTTTGAGCTAGAAAGGGATCCACAAACAGATCGGGAAAGAACACTAACAGTTTTAGGACCATCTGCTAGACATTCTGGTACTTTGGCTCACATTTTCAATATGGCAGCAGAGGCACAGAAGAAAGGATTGCTTGGAGGCTTCTGAGTTGATGGTTGTGAGCTTCTTGTGAGAATTGTTTAGTAAATGTTTAATCTACAGGACTGTTATTTGTTATAGGTCGGCCATTATGGCAGATAATTCTCTAAATGAGAGTAAACCCATTCATAAAAATGCTTTGCTTGCAGGGTGATGAAAAGTATGCACTTGATGAGACTACTGAGTTGAAAGAGTGGTTTCACATGGGAGATATCTATGGTGCTCAGAATGTTTCAAGAGTGGCTATATAATCAGTATCTTTTGCTGAGATAATTAAGTTTGAAGTGGGCGCCCGGTATATGTTTAATTTAATTTAAAAGAGAGTCTGATGTTTGAGCACTTGAGGTAGAAAGGAAGCTTTTGTGGTCTCGATGGGGTTTCTTTTGAAATTTGTAGTAGAAATAAGACAATGAATGAAAGTGGGTTTTACCACATTAGACACAGAGTGCGTAAGTGTTGTGTATTGGTTGTTTAAATGATGGAGATAGTAGAATTCTAGAGTTTAGACCAGCTGTCTAAAGGCAGTTTTAGATTTCTTATACAAAACCTTTGAAAGGGGTTGGTCTGGGGCTAAAATCAAGATAAATTAATGGAGCTAAGCACCGTGTGAGTAGGTTCAAAGCTAATTCCGTGCGTGCAGCAAAATGTAGTAATTTTTTTCTCACAGGTGGTAAGTTGGAAGACATTTTGAAAGTGGCTGATTGGTCAAGTGTAGTAGTTTTTTAAATGTGTCATATAATAATGGTGGCAAATGTATAAAGGCAGTTTAGAAGAACAATGAACATCCCAAATCTAGCCATAACATGTAGATTCTCAAGGGGTTACTGATAGGAGAATCTGAAGTTTCTGAATGACACTAGACTATTATTATCCCCAGATTTAGGATTGTGAAACCTGAGCTGTAGGTATCAAGTGGAAGAGGATTTAATGATGTTCTTTTTTTTTATCTTTATATAGATAATCAGTAAAGTTGAAAGAATATGGACAAGGCATGAGGGACTTCAGTCTGCATGAGAATGAAGTGGACTGGAAGGTGATGAAAAAATGTGTACTTTAGGATTTCGGGGACAAGAGAAAGGATATTGACATGCTTTGTGTAATTGTCATCTGATGTAGTGTACTATGTTCTAGGGTCACTAAGATACTGTTTTGGTTCCTTTAAACACCAAGGAATGGAGGTATTAAAGAAAAAAACATAATGATAACCTCAGTGACTTTAAAAAAATCTGGATTCTCCTATGAGTAAACCTTGAAGATCCTGCATTCTCCTTTCATGACACAGTCATTGTCCCACCCATTACCCTCAGTGATTCAGACAGTGTTCAATAGCATGGGAGCAATGAGTGTTTAAATTCACCCACACTTCTTCTCCAAATGTGCTGTAATTAGGGCTTTAAGTTGTCAAGTCATGTCAGATCCCAGGCTCAGAAGTAATTAAAACCCACATTCACTAGTGGCTATCTTTTCATGTCCTTAAGTTTACTGTCAAAAACTCTGAAGCCTCTACAACCTCCATACTTTAGGAGTGTTTAATTCACATATTTTTGGAATTGAAACATTTTCACTTCTAATTGCTATTAACAAAATCAGTGTAGTTAGTCATTTTTCTGATACAGCAATAGAGCACTGGGACATTGGGAAAGCCGACATGCCTGGATTGTTTTAGGTATATGTTTTTTTAGTTGTGTGACATGTCTGGACATGTCTCAGTGCAAAACCAGAAAACATAAAGAGAGACACCAAAATATTGGTAGGGTTGTGTGCTGTGTCAAATTCAGACTTTTAGTTTAAATGTTTTAAGTCAGACCTTTAAATACACAGCACATGTTGTTTGGAAAGGATTCCTAGTTGTGCTAGTTCAACCACACTACTTGTAGGGAACCCTCCCCCACCACACACACTGTTTCACATGTGGTTTTATCAGGGGCGTAGCACCAGGGGGATGTTTGGGGTGTTTCATCCCCCTTACAAAATGTATTCTGTATTAAATAGTTGGGTACAAGTGGGTTCAGTCAGGTAATGTGTTTTAACAAGCTTTCCAGTGTGATTGTTGGAAAATCAGATTTTCACCCCCGAGATTCCCCTAATCATACTGACCAAGCTATGCCCCTGGGTTTTACATTGTTTGCAAGGAGAAAAGCCCTAACATTTCTATTAGCAGTTTTAACATGGGTGTTTTTCACGTACAACCTGAGAACAGGCAGAGGGTAGACCCTGTCAAAGCTATGGATTCGAAAAATCTTACTGAGGTCATTAGGATCTTTGGACCCAGTGAGGAGTGTGGTTAACCATACATGATCATTCCAATCTCAAAAACATCAACAACAAATTTAAACCCCATGACCAATTTAGGCAGGGAAACAATCTGAGAAACATTTCAAAGCTTTATTTTATAACCACAAAGCCAAAGTCATGTAAATTGTTTGCAGAATCAAATTGTAAAGAAAAAGAAAGAACATAGCCTGGTCAAATCTAAGAAACAGATTTAATCTACTCAGTATCATCACCATAACACTTTCAAGAAGAATAATACATACGAGCAAAGAGATTATCTGAGATACAGACACATATTTCAAATCAGGCTGCAGAGACATTAGTCAAATCAAATTGCACAGATTTAGTATATTAGAATTTTGGACAGAGGTAGTCTCTAGTACTAACACAAATCAAGACAAGAAAGTGTGGGAACGGGCTAACAAATGTGGGCAAAAGATAAAAAGAAAGGACAAAAATAATTTGGCAAAATCATCTATGTCGGGCTAAATCAAGCTAACTAGAAAATTAAATAGGCAGGTGTCAGCATACTAACTCTATTTGGGGAAACAGGTTAGTTAAGGGAACTTTCAGCATTGCAATTGAATATACCTCTTCTGGGCTCAGCATTCAGTTAAGGTTTGTCAGTAAAGCAAGTAGATCATCAGCAAAGTCCATCAGGCACCATCAGGGGAAGGTGTAGAACACGGGCCACACACGAAAGAGCAAAATGCAACTGCTCTGGGTAAAAGCTAACGGAGACTCTCTGGAACAAATGAACAACTGAAAAACTTGGGAATAACTGAACAACTGAACTGAAACTTATGAAGTCCAGTCCCTAAAGCAAAACCCTAAAACATCTTGATTGGTCAATCCGATTAGTCCATAGTACTCAAAAGAGGAAATGTCCAATTAAAATCCGATTCGAGATCAACCTGCAACAAAAGTTTGGATTCCCATGTTCAAGGTGAAGTCACTGCTGTCTCCGTGTGACTCCTATAATTTTACAAATTTATAGCTCACTTGTTCCAATCCACATTCTTTCCCATGGTACGAGACAATTTCAAAAGTTCACACATATGATAACTGTCTTAGCTTTCAGTCATCTGGTCTCGCTGTACCACACTCAAGGTTGTTGAAAAACAAAATATACGCATAGAACAATAGGACTCTTTACTATTCATGAGGGAAAACCTAATGGAAAAATTCATGTTAGAGGGGAAGAATGATTCATCACAATTCATGTGTGCCTGCAAATATGACATCTTCAGGCCTAGTTGTGCTAACACAAGAACGAGAAATGCATTAATATTGAAGTTAGTTAAACATGCATACAAATCAAACTTATAACTTCAGCATTAGTAATATGGCATCAAAATATGCAAAAAACTCATTAATAATTACACTCTTTCTTCAAACATCATATTAGATATGACAGAGAAGTGCATTTTTTTCTATGCGTTCATGTGTCTGTCTCATATTAATCAACATGAATCAAATTCATTTCACCACTAATCATTACTTCTAAAATATATAATAAGTTTTCAATATTGATTTAATCCTGTTAGGCCATTGTCACTTCTGGTAGGCACAGTGTCCACCATATTAATAAAACATGAACACTCTTAAAATGCATGTTAATGCAGATTTATCTCTAGGTTAGGCTTTTACACATGAATATAAAAATCACCAAATGCTGACTTCTGGGTTACTAAAGCATTAGCAAAATTTTACGTTCCAACAGCACCACCCTGCTCCCTTCAGTTCTAACCAGTGGAGTCTTTTCCACCTAGCTTGTTTCCCTTTTGCCCAGGTATAGCACTTTGATGACAAAATTAACTCCCTTACTGACGGGAAGTATTTTCTATGTCACATTACCCAAATGCCTTCATTTTTAGGGTTATGACTATGATTTTCATTAGGAGACTAACTCTGTCTAGCTGACAAGTATAATTAGGCTCTAAAATACCTACATACACATATATTTCTGCTATGTGGGTACTATATGATTGCATTGTATTTTCTCTGAATTATTGTTTTTTCTGTAATGTTCTCATTATGAAGCCCTCTGACTCCTGTGGGCGATGTTCGCGCTATATTAAACAGGATAAATAAACAAATAAATAATACAACACCTTAGGGCAAGCTGCTGACAGTCTGTTTACAGTGCACACATACTTTTATGACAAACTTTCTTTTACTGTTTGACTTTACTTTTGCTATTCTTTTTTTCACTGTACTCAGACAGAGAAGGAAAGGACAAGATTTTGTAATGGAGATTTAGTAATAAAACTGCTTGAAGAGATACTTGTTTTCGAACCGCAGTATGCTTGGAGACAGACTTGGTTGCCACACTTGTAGACAACACCATGACTCATACTCCTGTCGCAAAAGTGGTTGGAGGAGGGCAAGATGCATGTAGCTTCTTTCAGCTTTCTACTTTCTCTCTACATGTAGCATCTGTGAAATACTTTACTGCCTTTTACTCATCTCTGAGACTAAACCACCTGTCGCCAGGGTACTGATATGGTACAGGACCTCATTTTATGCCATAGCCATACCTATCAGAGCAGCATTGGAGGAAATGCTCTTGCGTGCCAGTCTTTTCTAATGCCCTGGCAATGGGCAGTGCCCTTTCTCAGTCATTTTTTGCATTTGAGTCTCTGACTTGTGGAGTCCCCCGAGTGTCAGCCCTCTGACCTTTGCATTTCAATATCCACAGATTGAAATTTAGATTTATAGGCTACCCTTCTTAAAATCACATGGATGATATCCACCTTATGCTGATACTCCAGCAAAGACACTTTTATCTCACTATCCCAACTGCCTTAAGACATTGGCAGTTGGAGGCCTCACTACCATCTAAAACATAGGGCCTGATTGAGAGTTTAGCAGATGGAACAAAGTGCCCAGACATGAAGGATACCTCGTTGTCTGTACTACAAGTGCGTTATATTCTATGGCACTTGCCATATGGTGTATATCGTGTTTGTGACAGAGTCCCATCCACCAAAACTCTAAATAAGGGCAAAATCCAAATGAAACTGAAGAAATTGTGCTTGACCCTTAGACCAGGGTATGGTCCAGTCATATCTGCCATTTTTTAGGTCAAGCCTAGGCAGCACGCATGTGCTGTCTGCAAGACATGCTGTATTCAGCCTATGGGCCTTACCACACCCACTATTGCCATTTGTTCTTTGTTGTGCTTGTCGTAAATGCTTCCTTTTTATTGGTGCATTTTTCTAAATGTCCCTCTTTTGTGTGCTTAGTTCCCTCTTCGGGCCATTTTACTAAGAGAACATTTTTGTTGGCCTTCACACTACGTTCAGGCTTCCTCCTGTTACAGCGTATGATGGCCATCCTCCCATCTGGGCATTGCAGCTGCTTCTCTGTTCCCAGTGGTAAATCCTCACTCTTAGTCCTACAGACAAATGATGCAGCTGCTTCTCTGATACCATTGGTAATTCCTCATTCTAAGTCCTTTAGCGGTGCTGTAGCTGCTTCTTTGGTCCCAGTGGTAATTCCTAACTCTAAATCCTCTAGGCCATGTGTAGGAAGATAGCCTTTTTCTAGCCTTGTTACCTCCACTTGTGGCCTGTTTGTTAGTATATGTCAGGGTGTTTTTACTGTCTCACTGGGATCCTGCTAGCCAGGTCCCCAGTGCTCATAGTGGAAACCCTATGTTGTCAGTGTGTTTGATATTTGTCACTGGGATCCTGCTAGCCAGGACACCAATGCTCATACGTTTGTGGCCTATATATGTTTCCTGTGTGGTGCCTAACTGTATCACTGTGGCTCTGCTACCTAGAACCTCAGTGTTTATACTCTCTCTGCTTTTAAAATTGTCACTGCAGGCTAGTGACTAATTTTACCAATTCTGATTGGCACACTGGAACATCCTTATAATCTCCTAGTATATGGTACCTAGGTACCCAGGGTATTGGGGTTCCAGGAGATCCCTATGGGCTGCAGCATTCCTTTTGCCACCCATAGGGAGCTCAGACAATTCTTACACAGGACTGCCACTGTAGCCTGAGTGAAATAACGTCCACGTTACTTCACAGCCATTTTACACTGCACTTAAGTAACTTATAAGTCACCTATATGTCTAACCCTCACTTAGTGAAGGTTAGGTGCAAAGGTACTTAGTGTGAGGGCACCCTGGCACTAGCCAAGGTGCCCCCACGTGGTTCAGAGCAATTTCCCCCGGCCTTTGAGAGTGCGGGGACACCATTACACATGTGCACTACATATAGGTCAATACCTATATGTAGCGTCACCATGGTAACTCCGAACATGGCCATGTAACATGTCTAGGATCATGGAATTGTCACCCCAGTACCATTCTGGTATTGGGGGGACAATTCCATGCATCCCCGGGTCTCCAGCATAGAGCCCGGGTACTGCCAAACTAACTTTCCGGGGTTTTCTCTGCAGCTACCGCTGCTGCCAACCCTCAGACAGGTTTCTGCCCCCCTGGGGCCTGGGCAGCCCAGTCCCAGAAAGGCAGAACAAAGAATTTCCTCTGAGAGAGGGTGTTACACCCTCTCCCTTTGAAAATAGGTGTGAATGGCCTGAGAGGAGTAGCCTCTCCTGGCCTCTGGAAATGCTTTGAAGGGCACAGATGGTGCCCTCCTTGCATAAGCCAGTCTACACCAGTTCAAGGATCCCCCAGCCCTGCTCTGGCACGAAACTGGACAAAGGAAAGGGGAGTGACCACTCCCCTGACCAGCACCTCCCATGGGAGGTGCCCCGAGCTCCTCCAGTGTGTCCCAGACCTCTGCCATCTTGGATGCAGAGGTGTGAGGGCACAATGGACACCTCTGAGTGGCCAGTGCCAGCAGGTGATGTCAGAGACCCTTCCTGATAGGTGCTTACCTTTCTCTGTAGCCAATCCTCCTCTGAGGGCTATTAGTGTCTCTCTGGTGGGTATCTCATCAGATAACGAATGCAAGAGCTCACCAGAGTTCCTCTGCACTTCCCTCTTCGACTTTTGCCAAGGATCGACCACTGACTGCTCCAGGACGCCTGCAAAACCGCAACAAAGTAGCAAGAAGACTACCAGCAACATTGTAACGCCTCATCCTGCCGGCTTTCTCGACTGTTTCCTGGTGGTGCATGCTCTGAGGGCTGTCTGCTTTCACCCTGCACTAGAAGCCAATAAGAAATCTCCTGTGGGTAGACGGAATCTTCCCCCTGCCAACGCAGGCACCAAACTTCTGCATCACCGGTTCTCTGGGTCCCCTCTCATCTTGACAAGTGTGGTCCCTGGAACACAGGAGCTGGATCCAAGTGTCCCCGACAGTCCAGTGGACCTTCTGTCCAAATTTGGTGGAGGTAAGTACTTGCTGAGTTGGACTCCAACTTTGTGGGACTCTCATTTGTTGTGCTCAGTTGACCGTCGTGCTCAGATCTTCTGAACGCCTGTTCAGGTGCTTCTGCGGGTGCTGCCTGCTTCTACGTGGGCTCTCCATATTGCTGAGCGCCCCCACTGTCTCCTCCTCCAAGAGGCAACCTCCTGGTCCTTCCTGGGCCCTGGCAGCAACCAAAATCTTCAACTGCGACTCTTGCAGCTAGCAAGGCTTGTTTGCGGTCTTTCTGCGTGGAAACAACTCTGCGTCCTCCATCACGCCGTGGGACATCTTCTGACCAAAGGAGAAGTTCCTGGCACCTTCCGTTGTTGCCGGATCTTCAGCTTCTTCCACCCGGAGGCATCCCTTTTGCACCTTCATCTGGGGTTTAGTGGGCTCCTGCCCCCCCCCGGACACTTGCGTGACTTTTGGACTTGGTCCCTTTCCTTTACAGGTCCTCAGGTCCAGGAATCCATCTTCAGTGCTTTGCAGTCAGTTGTTGTCCCTGCAGAATCCCCTATCTCGACTTTACTGTCTTTCTGGGGTAGTAGGGTAACTTTACTCCCACTTTTCAGGGTCTTGGGGTGGGGTTACTTGGACACCCTTAGTGTTTTCTTACACTCCCAGCGACCCTCTACACACTACACGAGGCCTGGGATCCATGCGTGGTTCGCATTCCACTTTTGAAGTATATGGTTTGTGTTGCCCCTAGGCCTATTGTCTCTTATTTCATTCTATTGTGTTCTGCAGTATTTGCACCACTTTTCTAACTGTTTACTTACCTGATTTTGGTTTGTGTGTATATTTTGTGTATATTACCTACCTCCTAAGGGAGTATATCCTCTGAGATACTTTTGGCATATTGTCACTAAAATAAAGTACCTTTATTTTTAGTAACTCTGAGTATTGTGTTTTCTTATGATATAGTGCTAAGTGATATAAGTGGTATAGTAGGAGCTTTGCATGTCTCCTAGTTCAGCCTAAGCTGCTCTGCTATAGCTATCTCTATCAGCCTAAGCTGCTAGAACACTACTAATCTACTAATAAGGGATAACTGGCCATGGTACAAAGTGTAAGTACCACTTGGTACCCACTATAAGCCAGGCCAGCCTCCTACACCATGCTGCTAGCTGCTTCTCCGGTCCCAGTGTTAATTCCTCATTCTACGTCCTCTAGACAGTGCTACTAGCTGCTTCTCTGGTCCCAGTGGTAATTCCTCATTCTTTGTCCTGTAGACAATGCTACAGCTGCTTCTCTGGTCCCAGTGGTAATTCCTCATTCTAACTCCTCTAGATAGTTCTGCAGCTACTTCTCTGGTCCCAGTCGTCATTCCACATACTTAATCCTCTAGACCATGCTTCAGCTGCTTCTCGGATCCCAGTGGTAATTCCTCATTCTAAGTTCTCTACATGGTGCTGCAGCTGCTTCTATGGTCCCATTGTTAATTCTTATTCTTAGTCCTCTAGGAAGTGCTGATAGCTGCTTCTCTGGTCCCAGAGGTAATTCCTCATTCTAAGTCCTCTAGACAATGCTGCATTCTGTTTCTCTGGACCTGTCAGTAATTACTCATTCTAAGTCCTCTAGGCAGTGCTGCTAGCTGCTTCTCTAGTCCCTGTGGTAATTCCTCATTCTAAGTCCTCTAGACAGTGCTGCAGCTGCTTCTCTGGTCCCAGTGGTAATTGTTCATTCTTGTTCCTCTAGGAAGTGCTGCTAGCTGCTTCTTTGGTCTTGTCTATAATTCCTCATTATAAATCCTCTAGAAAAAAAACTGCAGGCTGCTTCTCTGGTCCTGTCGGAAATTCCTCATTCTAAGTGCTCTAGGCAGTGCCGCTAGCTGTTCCTTTGGTTCCAGCGTTCTAGACATTGCTGCTAGCTCCTTCTCAGGCCTCAGTGGTAATTCCTCATTCTTAGTCCTGTAGACAATGCTGCAGCTCCTTCTCTAATCCCAGTGGTAATTACTCATTTGAAGTGCTACAGAGAGTGCTGCAGCTGCTTCTCTGGTCCCAGTGGTAATTCCTCATTCCAAGTCCCCTAGACAGTACTGCTTCTCTGGTCCCAGTGGTAATTCCTCATTCTTAGTCCCCTAGGCAATGCTGCAGCTTCTTCTCTAGTCCCAGTGGTAATCACTCAATTCTTAATCCTCCAGACAGTGCTGTGCTGTGTCTCTGTTCCCAGTGGTAATTGCTCATTCTTAGTGCTCTAGACAGAGCTGCAGCTGCATCTCTGTTCATACGTCCACTACTCTCCAAACCAAAACACATAGGTAAAAGACATTGGGGGTCATTGTGACCCCAGCGGTCGGTGATAATGTGGTGGTAGTACCGCCAACAGGCTGGCGGTACATACCACCATATTATGACGTTGGCAGGTTGGCTGAAGCCAACCCACCTATATACCACTCCGACCGCCAGGGGCATTTTCACCCTGCCTACCGCCATGGTTTTTGTGGCGTTCGTAACACCACGAAAACCATGGTGGTAGGCCCTAACAGTGACAGGGAATTCCTTCCCTGTCACTGGTAGGAGGCCCACCCACCACCCCAACACTCCCCAGACGCCCCTCATCCCCCCATTCATCCACGCTCCCCCTTTCCAATTCCCCACCCTCATACACGCAAAGTCTCAGACACGCACCACGCATACACACACTCACTCACACAGGCATACATGCATTCATACATGCATGCATCCATTCATTCTCGCACACATCCGTACCACATTCACACTGACACGCAGACACGCATTCACATTTACAGTCATTCACGCATTCTCACACATGCACACACACACAAACAACACTACACACACACGCGCATATATGCACACACATTCATGCACACACACCCCCACACACACACACAACACCCCTCACCCCTCTCCCCTGTCAGAAACCCAACTTACCTGCATCCAGGGAGTCTTCCGGCAGGGGATGGGACAGGGTGCTGCTACCTCAAGCAGCGCCTGCCAGCAGAACACCGCCAGGCCATATTATTTGTCATAATACGGCTGGCGGTGGTCTACTGGTGTGGCGCTGCTGGTGGTAGCAGCACCACCTTAACACCATCCGCCAGTATGGCCAAAGCCAGATTTCCCCCCTTCTTGTGGCGGAAATCCGGCTGTGGTCATAATTTGGCGGACGGAGGTTAGCCGCGGCGACGGTCTTTTGGTGTCCATCGCCAAGGCGATAGGCGGCATTTACCGCCAATCTCAAAATGAGGGCCATTGTCATTTACAACACCAATAGTACTAACTCTTACAAATGCCAGACCTTTTTCATTACAATTACTTCTTTGTTCTTCCTGCCATATAAGCCAGTTAACTCAGTGAAACATATAGGACCACAAATAACTTTCTTTTAATCCACATGTTTATTCAATATGTCAGTCCTTCTGGTTTTATTTACTAAAAGCTCAGGACTATCTTTAGAACACGAGTGATGTGCTGACCACAGTGTTTTTGACAGTGGGTTTTGACGATGGGCTTCTGCCCGGTCTCCCAAAACACACACTCAGTCCCTCATTACGACTTCAGCAGATGGAGTAGCCCGTCAACCGAAGCCATGCGGTCAGAAAACCACCAGTGTTGTGTTCTGACCACGAGGGTCATTAAGAGTTTCCTGCAGGGCTGGCAGGCAGAAACAGAGTTTCCGCCCACCGGCCCAGCGGGAAACAAGCCTCAACATTGACGCTGGCTCGTAATCAAGCCGGCAGCAATGTTGTGGGGCATCGGGTGCAGTAGCACCTGTCGTGCTTTTCACTGTAGACAGTGAAAAGAACGTCGGGATGCCCATGGGGGTCCCTGCACTGTCCATGCCGAGTGCATGGGCAGTGTAGGGGCCCTCATGGTGCCTCATGTGCCCCCACTTTGCCAATTTATACATGGCAGTGCAACCACCATGTAAAAGCCGGTGGTGAGAGGACTCATGATCCCCAGAGCAACACTGCTTGCAGCACTGCCCTGGAGGATTACGACCGCCGGCTCTGCTAGGCCATTGGCCTGGCGAAGAAGTGGCGGTGCTGGCGATCCGACCATGGTGCTTTCGTCACGTTGTAGTATGGAGGCCCGACCGCGATCCTGGCGGTCTCTAGACCACCAGCGTCATAATGACTGCCTCAGTCACCTGCAGGGAGCCCAGTCCGCAGCAAAGTGCATTCTTCTAAACATAGCTAGGCAGGCCTTACCGTCAGCGGTAATTCGAGACTCTGAATTGGCTGGATTGGCTGATTCTCTCTCTGCCATTCACTTTTTCTATTAATTCAATGTGGTAAAATTATTTAGGAACTAATGTAATCTTGACCCCGAAATCAAAAAGTATACATACACCCACACTATTCATCATTACACTATAAACTGGCCAATCTTTAATTAGATGTTTGAGTTATAAAACTATTTCCCTGCAATCTAAATAACCATTGCATGACTCTTTTCCTACAAAACGTCTCTAATTCTTTTCTGGTTACTTATGCACCTGCAGTTTTTGCGTAGTGACCCCTGCAATCACAGGATTTGCATGTAAACACACAAAAATATAGAGCGAATGTAGAGCTTCTCGATTCCTTACAACAATATTAACACATTTGAATAATAGGAAAAGGAATGCTCTTAGAGTGCATGAAGATACACAGAGTTGAACCACTAAACCTACGGACTAATTACTGTAGTGTTGACAACTTATGCATCCCTATTGGTTCTTAATCAAGAAGACATTATACACATCTTGACGTATGAGTCCTCCTTTAGTTCCACTAACAAAATCTGATGCTGCATGTGCCAGATGTCCACTGAAATATGCATGACCTTTCCAACACACCAACCTCACTTTTTTCAGTTAGTGCTTTAGCACCCCTCAAGTGTTTCATGTTGTCTATCGTTCCTGATGAAGATCACACACTGGTCTCCAGAGAGCTGAAACTCACAGCCTTGACATGATGGAGGAGAATAATGAGATTAGAAACTGTTAACTAAAGAGGTCTCATTGAAAACATTTAAACCAGTGAACAGTTCTTTATATTACCCCACTGCAAGGAGAATTTAAAGACATAACCTTGGTCACCCCCAATTTTAAGAGTTTTTCCTAAACTTGGGAGCTATATATGGGTCCCTACAGATATTATGAAAGCTAAAATAAATATATTTGGCATCTCTGTGGTGGTGCACTATGATTTTTTTACGTAAATGTTATTCAATTTTATATGTCATATATATGTCAATGACACCATATGCCTATGAATGTATATACATTTCCTAGTGGCGGTCGCTATTAGGTAGTTATAGTTAGGACCTAGTTTCTACAGAAAAGCAGTTTTTTGCTTGCTATATCTTTTGCACTGCTTGACGAATCTTCACAAATATCTCCAAAACAATCTGAGCTGCTGTCTGGAAAGTTTTGGAGTGATCCGTGAAGTGGGGGCCGAGATAAAGGGGGGGGGGGGGAATTTAGAGCACTTCCAATGTTAATTCGAATAGGAAAAATTTAACTGTGATAATGCCAAAACCACTGGATGGAATTACACCAAATTTTGCAGAAAGGTAGCTCTTGGTCCAGAAAGAGCCCTTTTTGTTATTTGGTGTAAATCTGTTTAGTAGTTTTAGAGAAATTAAGGAAAATCCAAATTTGTATATGTAGGGACACAAAGGATTCAAAAAGGAAGTGTTGTCAGCCATGTTTGGACTCGGCTTCAGCTGAGTCCCACACAAATAGCTAAAAATAAAGAAAAGGGGCCCAGGTACAGACACCTTGACCCCTTAGCTCTGGTGGTGGGGTCCCAGAGGGACATATCTTGTTTTTTTCGCCAAGATTCGCAGAGGATCATTTCATTTAATTTTAGATTTGTTCATTTCTAATGGGGGAGGGCACCAGGACCACCACCTCCTTGGGCGTTTATTTAAATTATGTGGGGGAGGCCCATCCCTGCAGCCCCGGGGTTCACCACCTCCCCGGCTCCATTAATTAAATATGTTTGGGGGGCTGTGCTGCCCCCGCACCCTGGGGGCCACCACCTCCCCGGGTGATTAATTAAATGTGTGCAGGGGCGTCCCGTTCCCTGGGGACCACCACCCTCTGGGGCATTGTAGAAATTAGGTGAAGGCCCACCGCAGCCCCAGGGATCACACCTCCCTGGGCTATGTTGGAGGAGGGCCACACGACTCCCCTCGAGGAGCCGCTGATGGCCCGGGTACCACCACCCCCAGGGCAAAATGCTTTTAATATGTGGGGGACCACCACCTCCCCGGGGCGATTAATTAAATATGTGCAGAGTCATGTGGACCCTCTGTGCCCTAGGGACCACCACCCCTGAGGCATTATAGAAATTAGTTGTGGGGGCTGCTAGGGCACCCCCGCAGCCCCAGGGACCAGCGCCTCCCCGGGGAAAATAATGAAGAAGGTGCAGGGAGGCCCACGTCCCCCCTGCACCCCAGGGATCACCACCGCCCCGTGGCAAATACTAAATAATGTAAAGGGGGTCCATTTTGGAACACCAAGCAACGAGAACCACCACTTCCCTGGGGCTATCACATTGGGGGGGGGCACACAGACCCCCTTAAGGAGTCACAAATAGCCCTGGGGACCGCCAACCGCACAGGGCCAGCTCCTGCTATTTCCCATGGTGCCCACCTCTTGGACATAGCCGTTTGGTGTGGCTTGGCCGCAGCTTTGAACGTGCAGCCAAGCCACAGCAAACACTTCTGACAGTGGGACCTGTCAAGCAGGCCCCACTGTCAGAAATAGGAGCTTTCATCTCTGTTAACTGCACACAGGATTGGGTACAGGGAACAGAGTTGAAAGGTTTGTTTCAGCAACCACTGAGCTGCTTCTTAAAGCTGCTCCCTGGATGCTGAAGCAATGGGACCGTGGGGGATGCCTTGAAGCTTCCCACGCAGTCCCAGATAGTCCATAAAGGTTTTTTTCTAAAATAAAAAAATAAACTAAAATAAATGTGTAGGGACCATGGGGAAGCCCTCTAGGGCTCCCCCGTGTTCCCAGATATCCCATGAAGGTCTAAAATAAACAAAGGAACAAAAAAAATGAATAACTCAGTGTGAAGGTCACAGTCCTTCACACTGAGCGTGAGGGTTTGATTCCAGCCAGATTCATTTCCCTCCTTTTTTCTTAACTACAAATATTTATGACTCATACTGAAAGGTGTTCTTACACTTTTTAAATGAAAGATACATTTTTTTTTCAATTTGTCCAGAAATACCTCATTCTAAGTATACCACATATATAAACGCCTAAAAAACTCTCTATCTCTCTGCCTCTCACTCTCTCTCTCTTTTTATCTCTTTCAATCTTTCTCCCACTCACACACCCACTTAGATACTTACGCACCCACTCACAGATCCACTCAAGGACTCATGCACCCACTCACAGACCCACTCAGATCCTCGTGCACCCACTCACAGCCCCAGTCAGACCCTCACGCACCCACTCACAGACTCACTCAGATACAGATAGTTACGCACCCACTCAGAGACCCACGCAGACTCTCACACATCCAGTGACACACCCACTGATACCCTCATGTACCCACTCACAGACCAGCGCACACACTGATGCACCCACTAAAATACTGATGTACGCACTCTCACACCCAGACAGACACTCTCACAGCCACCCTTCCCCAGATACACCCTCTCACATCTATTCTCACAACCATAGAGGCCGCGGCCAACTCCCGCCGTGCACGGCCAAAGGGCTGTGCACAGCATGGGGTTGGGTAGTTGGGGGGTTGGCTGCAGGGTCTGGCTGCAGGCCAGGTCTTGCGGGCAAACTCTGGTGCGCATGGGTGAAGGCCATGCATGTTGAAAGGTTGGGTGCTTTTAGGGGGTTGACCCCTGTGGCCAACCACTGCTGCACATGGCTGAAGGCCCTAAGGTAACTATAACTCGCGCTCTCGCCATGCGCTGCTAATTACCCCACAAATTATGGCACTCATGACATCTTTGGTAACATCATTGATAATATCAATGTAGTACTTGCAGTAAAATCTTTGACGGATAAACTGTGCATGGCGGGGGCACGATTTATAGTTACCTTAGAGCACGAGTTATAGTACTTGAGGTAACTCTAACTATAACTCAATGGTTTTGTACGTTTAAAATGTGAGCTTAACTATAACGTCCTTGTAATTGTATATGTATATCTATATATCTATATAGATATAAATAGATAAGAAGTGAGTGTTGCATTTGTCACAGCATGCTACTGAAACTATATTTCTGAAAAAATCAGATTGTGATAATAATCATCTATGTATTCCTTGATATTTAAATATCACTACATTAGTGGCACAAAAGTTTGAGTCTCATACTCATATCACAGATTCAGGCAGCACCAGCAGGAATGTTATTTTATAATGAATAGGAAAGACCACTACCCCAGAACCACTCTTGCTTGCAGCGATTTGTATATTTCTTTTACACAGACAACTACTGTGTACAAGCATACTTCTAGGTAAAGAGGTGAACTTTATTTAGCCAGATTTAAAATAGGATAGCCAAGTGATGTGCTTTGAAGTGTAAAGACAAAGCAAGATGTGGGGCACTGAAGCAAAACGCACTGGAAAGGTTTGCCTTTAAAAAAACGTACACCTGTGCGAGGGGCACAAAGCTCCCAAAGGTGAGAAAGAAATGTCATGAATTAATTTTCTTTAAAAAAACTATTTGTCTATTGAAATCGTTATGTTTTTGCCATTGCCATGGACCTTCATTCTGGACAATCAAAAGAAATCATACTCCAGTGCAAGCCAAACCTGCAATGGTTCAGATTCGTTTGAACCAATCTCATGTATTTTTCTAAAAGTTTGGGCAGCCTGATTTTGGTATTCTTTAATTGAACTTTAATTACATCAACCTACAAAGAGTAACTTGGAGGTCAGCCAGCCTCACCCCAAAACAATCAAATTAACACGCCACCATCACAGGGATGCAAGCTTTAATACCCTCCTTTTCAGCCGGTTACTATAGTTGGTGCAATGGTGTTTAAGTGTGGCGTAGGGAACCAGCTGCTGGTGCCACAGACATCCCAAGATGGGGAATTAAGGCCCTGCTTCGGGGTGGCAGTCATGTTCAAGCAACATTCCCAGAGGGAAACAAACCTGATTCCTAGTGATGCCAAGTAAAGAGGTTTATGTGCCACTAGAAGATCTGAAACTGAAAAAATGGAGAAGTCAGTTGTATCGTTGTGTTCGGCCTTCCCTCTATGAAGCCTGGGAGTCACGAGGACACAGAGGGAGAATCCTCCCTGAAACAATCAACAAGGAGTATGCAAGCAGAATTCTGGAGGGAGAGAATGGCTAGGTCTAATTTTTAGGGGTCATGGCCAGGAACAACCCTGCCAACTCATTTGTCCAATACAAACCAACTAAGAAGAAAGGGGCAGGACCTGTGGAACTATACACCAATGAGGGGAAAGGCCTCTCTGCCGAAGGGAGGGCCCCTCGTCACAGAGCTAAAAAATAGTTTTTTCCTCAGTCAGAGAGAAAGGTGTGGTTTCTAAAGGATGCTGAAACTGCTGTCTTCTCCTTCCTCAGATAATGTAAAAGAGGGCAGAGAGAGGAGGGAAAAGAGTACTCTAGGAAGGAGGAGCAGAGAAAGAGGCTCTGGTTACCAGTGGATGCTCTAATTGCTGCCCTTCTCCTTTCCAGCGGCAGCTCCTCTGCTATGGCGGAGGAGCGTAGCGCCACCCCCCGCCAGCAGCAGCTTTAAAAATAAAATGATAATAAATAATGTTTATTATCGTTTTATTTTTAAAGGGGCGGGACCATGGGGGGATGATAGCCATAGAGGGGAGTGGTGTGCACTCCCCACAGTGCACATGTGTGCTTGGCTGGCCATCTCAGAAAGCCTGTGCCTGCCTGCAGTGCAGCGGAGAGCAGAAGAGCAGCGGTGTGGCGGGATCAGGTTAAGTTTTTTTTTAATTATTTTTTATTGTTTTTTTTGTTCCCCAAGCCCCACCACTTCGTCCCGTTGCCAGCTGCGATTGCCTTGATCAGAAATGCTGTGAAAACTAGCCCGGAGAAGAGCAGCAGAGATCAAAAGGAAAGAAGGCTGTACTCCTGTGGGAAACAGAACACAAGACTTTGATCCTGAATAAACACTAAGGAGAGGTGGGATAAGGCATGAGGTAATTACCATGAATAATGCTGAAAATGAAATAAAGACCTATGGGAGGTTCAACTGCTGTTGCCCCATCATCATTCCTAGTTCAAGTGACACAAAGCATGTTCAGCAGGTGAACAGTCAAGGAGAGGGCAATATCAGTCAACCAATAAATTAAGAAAAGTCAACAGCATAAGCCACACTAACCAATACCATCTCTGGAGCTAGATATCTGTACTAATCAAGGTGACCCCTCAGATTCAGATGTGCCCTCTTCTAATACACTGTATATCTTTGCGGGCCCTCCTGTTACCATATATAACCTTTTCTGATGCCATGCACCAGTCAGTGGTCCTAAACTGGTGCATCTTCTTTGGATGCGTTGAATTTCCCCATTGTCAGGCAAGAGCGCTTTTCGTTCAATCTAGAATGTGCTATGCAATAATCACTCATCTGTCCACACTGAGAACATACATAATAAAAAAGTCACTGGTAATCAATGTCAGTTTCCAAATGGGATTGGTATAGTTCAGCTCAATGCTTCTTCCATTCAATGTTTTCCCAAAACAAAAGCTCCTTATTGACCCTTTTTTACCCAGGACACTATGGGGGTCATTCCGACTCCCGCCGGCGGCGGTAACCGCACGCCCGGCGGGAGCCGCCGAATGACCGCACCGCGGTCAAATGACCGCGGTGGCCATTCTGGCTTTCCCGCTGGGCTGGCGGGCGACCGCCAGAAGGCCGCCCGCCGGCCCAGCGGGAAAGCGCCTTCAACGAGGAAGCCTGCTCCGAATGGAGCCGGCGGAGTTGAAGGCGTGCGACGGGTGCAGTGGCACCCGTCGCGATTTTCAGTGTCTGCTTGGCAGACACTGAAAATCAATGTGGGGCCCTGTTAGGGGGCCCCTGCAGTGCCCATGCCATTGGCACCCAGGTGCCCCACGACACCCGTTACCGCCATCCTGTTCCTGGCGGCAAAAGCCGCCAGGAACAGGATGGCGGTAAGGGGGTCGGAATCCCCATGGCGGCGCTGCTTGCAGCGTCGCCGTGGAGGATTCCCTGGGGCAGCGGGAAACCGGCGGGACACCGCCGGTTTCCCGTTTCTGACCGCGGCTGTACCGCCGCGGTCAGAATGCCCATGGAAGCACCGCCAGCCTGTTGGCGGTGCTTCCGCGGTCGTTGGCCCTGGCGGTCGGTGACCGCCAGGGTCAGAATGACCCCCTATTTCTTTTATCAAACATCATAATCATCTCCATTGTTCCTGTTGAGGTTGTATGTATCTGAGCAATATTGCTTGCAAGCGCCCATCATAATTGTAAATGCAGGAACTACAAACATCGAAAGAGTGCAATTACAGCATAGTTATTGGATGTTAAAATATAAAAATTATGTTCACAGATTCCCAAAAATCATTTTAAAGAATTGGCTTACCCGCGCTCGATTTCTGCTTGGCCGTAGTATCTGTTAATGCAAAACATTGAAACATAGTTAGGCAAAGGAATAGGACACGGATTTGCCACAGAACTGATACATGATGAGGGCCGAATGATACATTAAAATAATCAAGATGAACTGTTCTGATCATTCAATGCAAGTGTAGCGCTGTCTTCTCTATTGATTAAGTGTGATGTGTATGAAGTTCACATTGTGATTGCAGGAGAAGTACACCTTTGCAGACTTCTGTGAAAGCCACTGTTAGCACATCGTTGAATGTCCTGACAGTAAGGAAGAATGCGGTAATCTGATATTTCTGGGGTTGAGTCCAGAATGTGTGACTGTGCCTTCGGGGAAATTGATTGCTGCAGGGGAGTGGCTATTGAGAGAGTGTATGTGTAGTCATTGATGTTCCCAGAAAGCTAAATGCTTTTTATGAACTGAGAACAATGAGCTCTTAGACACACAACTCAGCTGTCTCCTGTGGGGTCCTGGCCAACTGAAAGACAGAGTGGACTTTGGGGAACCTAAGGACTGGAGTTACACAGTGGGACTCTGACCCTACACAGTCCAGAATGAGGTTAGGGTGCACCAAAGACCTTCCTCTAGGAGAATTGTTCCTCATGAATGGACTGGACCCTCGAGAACCCTGGATTGTTCTCTTGGGGATCCAAGTACTCGTCCAGTCCACAGATGGCCAGATTCTCCAGGGCCACATGTCACAGACCACCCTCAAGAAGTTCAAGGTGTAAATAATGCATATGGGCTTCATAACCTGGGACATTAGACTCCTGTTTAACCCTTAAGTGGGCGACAAATTGCAGAATACAACTGACAGGGTTGCCATCACCCGTAGTGCTAGCTGGGATCTCCAAGTAGAGGCCTTGTTTCAGACTGGCTCATAAGGATACATCTGAAATCATTTCACATGTTCCCATGTTGCTGCACTGCTGATTGCTATACTGTCTGAGGACTGGGTGTAGGACCCTTCTGCGTAGTTTCCACCAGGGAGACGAGAGATGTCCTTGGTGAAGGAAGGACATCCCTAGAAATACTTTCCAAATGGGAGTGTACATCCTTAGGGTTAGAGTGTTTGATATGTACCAATATGCATATGTTTCCCTGAAGGCCTGAGGTTTACAAAGTCATCCAGCTGAGGGGAAAACAGCTTATTCTCAGGAACAAGTGTAGGTAGGACTAGACCCCTCTGCTATTGTTCGAGCTTCCACATCTTCAACTACAGAAGGCTATTGAAGCTGTAGTTGAAGACTACATTGAACTGAAGGAGATGTCTGAGAGAAGCTAGGAAAGAATCTCCAATTTTCCAGATTTTCTGTTGGGTCTTTCTGTCCCGACAGGCAATCACACAGTAGATGAAAATCTTTCAAGAGAGTCTGAGTAGCCTAAGGTGCATAGGTTACAGCTCACATAGAAAAATGGGTGCAGCATATGCCCATTTGAAGGATCCCTCTAATTTCATATTTGTAGAATGTGATAAAGAGGCTTCCTCCAATGACAAGAAAGAAGAAGAAGGCCCTGCACGTTTGTGGTATGTTTTATAGCACTAACATAGTACTACAAAATGCTATTCACAAACTTTATTTTGTAGGCCCTTTTTCAAATTTGAACAATATGTCAAAAGCAGACCACGATCCAGTAAAACACACTGAAAAAGATGAACTAGGTAGAGGAGCTAGCACACCATTGAAGACCACCAAAGTCATGCCTAAAGAGAAAAACTCTCTCAAAATGGAGGTTCAATTTAGTTTTCCTGCTTTTCAACCTAGTCGTCCATTCCCCCTCAATATAATATGATTCCCCCACCCATAACATAGTCTTTGATTCCTATATCGGATTAGTCACAAGAATATAAATAAAGTCCTATCAATACAATGTTTTATTTTTGAAGCAGCTATTTGAGTCTTAAAATGTCAGTCAGACAACATTAAAGCACAAGTTGATCTGCTTCAGACATTAGTCACCTCCGTTACGTCAATCAATACACGGCTTACTAATCTAAATTCCATTTTTACTTCCATCAGAAATGAAACAAGAATGGATCAGTCATCCTGTAAATGTTGAGAAGTTGACAAATCTTCCTGTATAATCGCCTCACTTGTAGTTTCTCTTAAAGATTTAAGATCCCTCAAACCCCTATCTCAGTCAATCATTGCTGATGGACTACAAATTAAGAATTCAGTTACCAGTGGCCACACACCCTCAGGAGAGTCAGACCCAGCTCTGGTCCCATGAAATCATGCAGGCCCTTCCTCTATAAACAATGGAAAGTCCCTGGGTCTGACAGAACACCTCCAAACATTGGTAGCTTTATTAGGCTCACATGAATCTATTTCAGAAATAAATAAACCACTGGCCAGACAACAAAAGAAGAAGCTCTGCAAATCTACTAAAGCCTCTAGAATAAACACCTTAGTTAATAGCACCAGTTGCAGTATATAAAACCACTATCCCTACCATTGGCAAGACCCATCTCTGTGATGAAGACCCAACCCTCACCACAGCCCTCAATCCACCAAGGCCTACTGCAGGACCCTTTAGTTCTATGATAGTACCACCCCTTTTGAATCTCAAAACTGATCCCCAATCTGAGTTAGTGATACTGAGCCAACAACGACCTTAAAAAAGTAGAACCCACCAAAGCAAGGTTGACTGATGCTGACTGGAATTCCAGCCTTATTAGGAACTGGGAGAGGACTTGGGGTGGTCCTTCTCATATTGGTCCCACCTCTGGTGTTATATTCAGGCTTCCTATTTGCAGTGTGGAGAGCTGGGATCCTGCCTTTATGTCTGCCATGGAGAAGGAGTGTAGGCCTTTGTGGCTGACGTACTAAGTGAAAACATTTTTCATATTTTGGGGTGTGCGTGCATCTCTGCGTTAGCGTGTGAACATTTCTGTGTGTCAGTGTGTCTCCTGTGACATGTAGTGAGAATTGTAGTGATGTACAGGTACCAGCTAGGCCCAACACAACAGACATGAGCAGTGACTTCCTTAACTTCCCACAAGACTTGCCAGAATTGTTATTGGAGTCCATGTGCAAAGAAGGTTACACATTTATTCTTGGTGTTTTTTTAAAGGTGCGAGTATGTTAACTAATTTCAAGATTTCATGTGCCAAGGTTAACCCATCAGGCAATGGCTTTGGAATTATATCAACTATGTGAAGATTGTTATGTAGTGGATCCTATTAGTTTTATTGGGACTCAAGGGGTTAGCTTAGCCTTTTGGCTTGCAGGCCTGTGTCCCCGTCACCTAGTGACTTGTAACTTACTTAGCTTGCTCTGTCTTAGCCCATTTAGTTTATTATTTCTTTTAAGATGGCTGCTATTGTTTATATTGAGAGAAAATGTTTTTGATTTACATTATCAGTGCCACTCTGTGAAGTCAACACTATCAGTGTCATAATCAAGTGATGTACACAGGTATTCACATCATGCCCCCTTCTCACTTATGTGTGACAGGGACATGATGTGCACTTGTTGGGGATTATTTACATAACTGCCGCCACAAGTATGCCTCCTTATCTATTGTTTGGGAACACACCTGTGTCAGAGGTCCTACATGATCTGTATAGATACATCTCAGTCAGACAAGGTTATCAGAGGGATTCCTATTAGATGCCATTGACGCCATCTATGCTGCACGTCACCTCACTGTAGAATTCAGCCTTCATGTCACCACGGAGTCTAACCTAGAGACCTCATTCCAAGCTAACGAGGTTTAGGGGACACTTCTCATAAACATAGTACTGGCAGATTATGGTTATCACACCTAGCGCTCATTAGGTTAGGGATTAGGGGCCACATATATGAAAGCTTTTGCACATCGCAAACAACGAATTGGGCTGTTTGCGATGTGCAAAATGCACTTCTCCATGTTCAAACCCATTTTTGCGATTCAGTAAACTATTTACCGAATCTCAAAAAGGGATTGCGACTCGCAATTAGGAAGGGGTGTTCCCTTCCTAATTGCGACTTGCAGTCCCATGTATGATTGTTTTGTGACTGCGAAAGCGGTCGTAAAACAATCGCAGTTAGCACCAGTGTCACACTGGTGCTAACCCATTTGCAAACTGGAAGGGTTCCCCATGGGACCCCTTCCCCTTTCTGAATGTCACTGAAAACATTTTTTCAGAGCAGGCAGCGGTCATTTTTTTTATTTTGAAATACATCTCGTTCTCCTTTATGGAAAACGGGCTGCATTTAAAAAACAAAAACTGCTTTATTTAAAAGCAGTCACAGACATGGTGGTCTGCTGTCTCCAGCAGGCCACCATCTCTGTGAGGGTCGCCATTCCGAAGGGGGTCGCAAATTGCGGCCTACCTCATGAATAATCATGAGGTGGGCATTTGTGACCCCTTTGCGAATCGCTAATAGTGTCATTGACACTATACAACATTCGGTTTTACGACTCTCAAATTGGAAGTCGCTCTGACTCACAATTTGCGAGTCGCAAAACCAAACGTTGGTACATGTGGCTCTAGGTTCTCTATGCTAGGGATTTTACATCTCATGTTACTCTAAGATGATGGGGGTCTTTGTATTTACGACTCTCATCTTCACAATTATGCTTTTTTTATTGTTCGCTATCATAATCATTGCAGCTCATGCATTTTGCCATAGATTGCAGTCATTCCAATAAACCTATTGAAAACTTTCGTACATCTCCTTCATTGCCTGAGACTTATTACTAATGAGAGAAGAGGGTAAACCACAACATCCCTGAGATGTCGCACTCTAGAGTCCATGCTTAAGACTGCCAGAAATCACCTTTTACTGTTTGGGTTTTTGGTGAGGTACTGCTTGTGAGCGGGGAGGGTTGGGACGACAGTTTAGACTTCTTGTAGGATTGGCTTAGTCGCCTACAAACAAAAGTGGTGTCATCCCTAAAACCAGGACTGTCGCCTAGGAACGAGAGCCCAACTACAACAGTTATTTGTTGCTCTGTGACCAATTGTGTGGGGTGCACATCATTAAATAACCATTGAAAAAGCCAGCCGGAAGGTGAGAACAGAACAGATGTAAATTATAAAGGCAACAGAGATAGCATCAAACACAATGATGATCTGAGTATCTTAAAAGCTCTTTCTGGTGCTTAAGCAATAAGCAGTTTAGATTTTGGCAGGGTCAAGTCAGCCTTCCATCCCTCTGAGAAAGATACGTTGACTATCAATATGAAACTAGACATAGTTTAAATGTCAAGATTAGCAGACAGAACTTGGTACATGTTATACTTTATTGAGATGTGATTACACATGGCAGCTGAAAATATTCCTTAAAGTATGTCAGGGCCTTGGTACTCCAATAGAACTTGCTTTTATTCTTATAGTTTTCGAAACAATTTCTTTATTAAAGGTGGTCTAGATGGCGAATGTCCTTGTTTTCAAAGATTTATTGGGGGAGAATCCTGGAGAATCGTTGTCTCTTTGGAAGATTTGGGTTTGCTTGCTTACTACTGGCAATCATGACCCACCACTTTAAAATCTCACCAGCCACCACTGATAATGAATTTTAACAAGATATCGAAGCGTGATTGTCGGGAAATCTGAAGTTCACCCCCCCAATAATACTGACCAAGGTACATCCCTGACTGCCATCTAGATTTGCTCTCTGGCGGTAAGGCTGTACAGAGCTATGCTTTCTGTTCCCTAAGTTCACACTATATAAATTCCACATACATAAACACAGACAAATCATAATATCTTTAATTAAGGTTATGAGGACCTATGAGGGTGCTTAGTGGGTTGCTTATAGCCTTCAAAATGGTAAGGACTTTAGATTAGAGCTAAGAAATGTGCTAATGCCAACCACACAGCTGGGAGAAGACCCAAATTGAGAATTTCACATGTATGCTATATTATACAGTGATAGGCACGTTTTCTTTTTTTTTTAATAGGCGTTGAGCCAACAATCTCAGATTATATGTTTCATTAGGATTCGAAGATTATGTTTAATGTGCATTAACGTTTCCCTTAGTGTTGAGTTCTCCCACAAGAACTCTGCATTCACTGGGTACTGGTCTCCGTCTTTGCCCTCATATTATTATTGGTCAGTGGAAAACTGCACGCATCAATTGACCCACAACTGGTAAGGGTTAGCTCAATTCAGTAATTGGCTATGGAACCCTTGTTAGAGAACAGCTAACTCATTTTCATTACACATGTGCTCTTGAGTATGGGGCACTTAAAAATGCTATCCTTCATAGAGGGTGGCTCCCTGCATACCTAGATGGGTGCTTATTCTACTATGAACAAGCCCAGAACTTGGTATACACAGTTCCATTTGAGCTACTTCACTTAAAGGAACAGGAGAGAGCAGTGGCCTGTCACCATGGGAGGAGAACTAACTCCTCTGTTATGTAGAAGGAGGGTTGGAGCACACTGCACAGGCTGCACCAACAAGGATTAAATATTGAAGACTACTACTGAAGTAAGTGTTGTCATGCACTGCATTTACCATGATGCACGGGGCAAACTGAGTTCTGGGGTGTGAAGCAGAGTGCTCCCACCCCCTTCTGTTTGAAAAGTCTCCCTTGAGCTACTGAGCAGACAAGCTTGTGTTGATGCATCTGTGCCCAGTGGGGCAGTGTGCTCCCACCCCCTTCATTTGTTATGTATCCTTTGCTCATAGATGCTTTTTCCTCTTAAATGAATAGATGTTATTTAAATTAAGGAGGTATATTTGAGAATTCCCCACTGTTTTTGTCTGTTATTTTAATTTGGGATTTGCTTTTTAATTTTGTTGACACTTGGAGTCTGTGAGGCAAGAGACCCTTGTGCCCTACAAAATGAAATTATATTTTTCCTCTCAGTGCATCCAGTATTACTATCGGCCAAGGCAATCAACAAGGCCTGATAACACAATAAGCCACTCATTCTAAGTTAGTAGTATTTTGCTTCTGAGTGGTCAGTTATGAAAACCTAAAAGGCAGAGCATATCACCCACTACCCCAAAACCCCACGTCCAGTCAGTGAGCTAATGCTGCACTGGTAACTAATAGCTGTTGCTGCAGATTTATGTTTCTTTCACAACATAAAAAGTTACTTCATTAATACTTTGGCTCTGCTGCTCGAAAAATGCATTCAGCATATACCAGCTCGCTTACATAACAACTAACCAGAAAGGCCTGCTGAGACCAAATTGACAAATTGCGGGTCAATGGAGAACTCTAACATAGAGCCTGATTTAGATATTGGCGGATGGAATACTCCATCACAATGGTGGTGGATATCCTGTCCGCCAGAATCTAAATTCTATTATTTCCTACGGGATTCAGTTTTCAGCAGACAGGATAATCCTCAGCGTTGCCACGGAGTAACCCATCCGCAATTATGTAAATCAGGCCCATAGTTCTCTCTCTAGTTGTAAAAATTCACTTATTCAGGGCATTGACATGGTACAGTGACAGATGACAATACAATAGTCCATGTTGGTAAATTTCTACAATTGTCATTTCATAATGGCACTCATTTAAAGGAGAACTGTAACACAAAGACAGACTGTGCAGTTCTCCCTCACTCTTTATCAGAGCGTATTACGTCTTGCCAATCCATATGTTCACAGATTGGACGGCCTCCTGCCACAGTCAGCATCCAAAATCAAATCGAGAACATAAAAGATAATCTAACAATAAAGGTGCCTGTAAAGCTAGCCAGAGATCCCAGCATCACATATATTTTAAAGATCTGTGTCTATACCTCACACTTCCTCATCGCAAAACACAATAACCACACTTAGTGGCCATCTTGTCCGACATAGAAACACTTCCTTTAAAGGATAAGAGCAAGACAACACTCTTTCAGCCTCACACCCACATGGTGTAGAGTGCTACTCGTATGGATAGCTGCTTCAGCGCTCAACATCAGTATAGTAAGCACTATACAAATATTATATGCAATACAAGGCATCAAAATTATATCTCAAACATAATTTGGTCTGGCTAACTCAAGTCTCTAATGTGATTTTTTTATACGTTTACTTTTGAGACAGTGGAGGTTGTGTGCTTACTTCTGCTACAGTGTCTTAATGAGATCAATGTATTAAGTGCTGACTTTTTCACATCGAAATTGCAGTTCTGACAAAAGTGCTAGTTTCATATCACACCTTTTGACATTCTTCCTAAAATACCTTTTTTCTGTCCAGCTCTAAAGGTAAGTCGCATCATGCCAATGAAAGAAGAGGGGAGCTGACCTAAGAGTAATGGAGAAACAGGAAAATAGTTCAGCCCTCTCACTTGAACCTATGTCCTAGACTTTGTTTCAGAACTGTGGACACCATTTTGCCGACTGGACCAGAAGAGGCATAATTGAATATGATGCTAGTGGAAGAAGGGACCAGCTTGAGGAAATCTGTTTGATGGCACTCCATGCTTGGAAACTGCAAACATCTTGAGACCAGGGGAAGGTGCAAATGGATTGTCAGTTGAAAGTTTTGTCCTGCAGACCCGTAAGCCTGCATATGAATGGTTTTAAGAAGGTAAGAGAAATTATGGTGGCTTAGAAGAATCCCATAATCACATGTAAGGCGTGGTAAAGTGCAGCCCAACCTGTGTAGTTGCAAGTTGCCGCTAAATCATTTTGCCAAGAAAACTAAAACATGCACTGCCTCCAAACCTTCCATAAGAATAGTCAGAACTGAGTGTGTGGCCACGGAAGCTAAGATGGCGGTTGCAATGTGAAACTGCTCCTGACCTCCTCCATCCTCTAAAACCACCACCGCCATCTAGACTGTCACCACAGGGCCCCGCTCCCCTCCCCAACTTCCCCGTGATGTCTGCAGCTGCCCCGTCAGCACTGTGGCCCGAGAAAGGACCATAACACTCGATCTCCGGGGATCCCGTGGATGTAGCCTAGACACTCCTTGCAATCAATGCAGCCTGCCAGGAAAACAGCCTTCCTGGGGGTGGTGATGCAGCCTCATCGGCCCGGGAGGACACAGCCTGACACTAGAGCCAGATTATGGTTTTCTGGCAGCTGGGGGGTGGGAGGACAAGAGGGTGAGGTGGTCTCGCTTGGCACACCTGGCCTCTCTCTCCCTCAAGAGACTTTTTTGTGGCGTATCTGCTACGGGCCTGCCAGGCACTGAATTTGAGATGGATGCTAGACATGGATAATGATTCAATTGCATCTAAATTAATAGGATCATGTGCTATGATGAACCTTGGTGAACACGCTAAACAGAAACATTTTGTGCATATCAAAAATTGATTTTGCTGTTATTACCAACGGTACTGCTTTGGTTTATTAATCCCTCTGGAGATGAGGAAGAAATGAAGGATACCAGTTTTTTAGATACTGAGATAATGATTTTGCTTTGTTGAACCCAGTGAATTAATGGGCAGAGGAATATGTTTATGTGGAGTTGGATGTTTTGTTGAAATAGTGAGTGGGTATGAGAGATGTATTGCTGTGAGTGATTGGGGTGTGCAAGAATTACAATAATAGGGATACATATATGTATGTGGTGGAAAATATCTTATGCAAGTCTGTGTATTTTGGTGAGGAAGTTTGATTAATACAATCTTGTACTGAATTTAATATACATTTATATGAAGAGAGAACTTATTGGTATCACATTTTGTAACCTTGTTTAAAAAATAGGTGTTATAACAAACAGCATGTTTCGACTCAATATATTGATTCTATATTTATTTGTGGATGGTACATGGTAAGATGAAATTGAGGGGTGGCTCTTTTTTGTTGTTTGATTGCTGGGTTTGCCTGGCGGACCCCGTTCTACCACAGGACAGTGAGCGGATAGTCAGCCTTCAACCTCTTTGCCAGTGGTAGCGCCCACCTGGCCTGGCTGAAGGCCTAGGGGCATGTGGACGGCCAGAATCAACTGCCCATGCTGATACTCCCTGGTAACTGGACCCAGAGCCAGGGTGCCTCATCAGTTGCTAGAGGCCTGCCACAACCTCACATGCTTGTTGGGGACCTGCACCAGTGAGGAGTGAGAGTCCCGGCTGCCTCCCCCCTGATGCCACTGCATGAAGGCGGGTGAAAGGGCCCCCCACCCTGGAGTGAGTGGATGCTCTGGTGTATCAGAGCCACAGTGGCGACTGCCATCCCTATGTCATGGCTAGCTGCCTTCCCTTTATCAAGAGCCTGGCCACACAGATGACTCTCCTCGCCTCTTGGCATATCTTGGGATATCATGGCTGTCACAGTGGAAGGGGACCTGCACTACCTGGACCACAAACATCTACTCTGATAAGGAGAGACCCTTAGATAGGGCTGTGGCAGTGCTGAGGGACAGCTCTGTCTGTCAGCCCCTGTTCTGTTTCTCTAGGGTGAGGGGTTCCCCCTCCCTTTCTCTCCTGGTGACTCATCCCAATCAGGCATTCGGGCTTCCCTTGGGGCGCTGCCGAATCCCTGTGGAGGAAACCCATGCTTGTGGGCTGACTGCATGTCTGGGTGTTGGACCTGCCCCGCAAACCTGCCTGCTTGTGCTGCCTGTGGGCAAGCAGGCCAGTGTGTGGCTTCACCCCGTGCTTCGACCCCAGACTCAACCATGTGGCAACCACAATGGACAAAGACAGGGCCCTAAAACCTGCAGAATCCCAGACCAAGATAGATTGATTTACCACAGCACCGGCGGGGGTGGGAGTTCATCAGGTTCCCCCTCCCTTTCTCTCCTGGTGACTCATCCCAATCAGGCATTCGGGCTTCCCTTGGGGCGCTGCCGAATCCCTGTGGAGGAAACCCATGCTTGTGGGCTGACTGCATGTCTGGGTGTTGGACCTGCCCCGCAAACCTGCCTGCTTGTGCTGCCTGTGGGCAAGCAGGCCAGTGTGTGGCTTCACCCCGTGCTTCGACCCCAGACTCAACCATGTGGCAACCACAATGGACAAAGACAGGGCCCTAAAACCTGCAGAATCCCAGACCAAGATAGATTGATTTACCACAGCACCGGCGGGGGTGGGAGTTCATCAGGTTCCCCCTGCAGCAGCGTCCACCTAGGTGCATGCAAAACCTGGACATAATTATCAAGGCCATACAGGATTCGAAGTGAGCACTGGAGAACAGAGTGGGCGAGATTCAGGTGAATGTTGTGCTCTTTTGCCAAGACCTTAGAAATGTTGCCACTGGGGCATGGGAGCAGAATGCCAGGTGTCTTCAATGGAGGATGATGTGCCTGTCCTGAAGCGGCATGTCGCTGGCCTGTTATCCTCCACTGTGGCCTTAGAGAAGAGGTTTGAAGACACTGAAAACCAATCTCGCCAAAATAATCTGTGATTTGTTGGTTTCCCAGAGAGGTCTGAGATGTCAGATGTTGCAAAGTTCTTATAGGACTGGCTTTGTTCCTGGGTCCGAAGGACCACACTTTCATTACGGTTCCTGGTAGAGCGAGCCCACAGAGCCTTAGCCCCACATCCTCCTCCTAGGGCAGCAGCATACCTATTGATCGCTAAAATACTAAATTTCTGGGATAGAGACGCCATCCTCAGAGAAGCCTGCAGGCAGCCTGACCTTTGGTATCAAAACTAGCACATAATGCTCTTCCCTGATTATCCTAAGGCGCTCCAGTAACTTCGTTGCTTCTTTACTGATGTAAACAAAAGCTCTGAGTGCTCAATCTCCAGTACTTGCTGCTCTTCCCTGCAAAACTGAAGGTACTTTTCAACTCCAAGTCCTATTTCTTCGAAACCCCTGAGCAGATTTGGGAGTGGATTGAGGAGAGGAGAATCCTGTGAGCGCTTCTCACGAAGGTGCATCCTGGGATTAGGCTGCAGAGGAAGAGGCAAACCTGTACTTACAGGCCCCTTGCCAGTTTTTACAGCTGGCCTGGATCCTTGGGTTCAGACTCGGATCACATGGCTGGTGGGGTAACTGTTGGAGATTATCGGCTGTCCAGTGCCCTGAACAGTCATGACCTGGTAAGTGAGACTCCTCGTATAGGGCCTAGTTGATTGCTTACCTGCTGCTTACAGGGGTGGGAGCGGATATGGATGTGCCCGTGGGAATAATTTACTACATACTGTTCTTAAATTACGCTGTTGTCTTTCCTTTTGTCTCCTGCATAATATCCTTCATGGAGGAGGCCCACACGGATTGCCCCAACTTTTTTTTGTTCTTCTCCCTTTCCTTCTCTTTTGTTGGGGTCATGTTTGGGTGACAGATTCTTTGAGGGTGGAAGTATTGAGTGATGGTAGTTGGGGGTTAAAGGGAATCGTTTGTTGTAGTGTGTTTTTTTGTATCATATCATGCCCACAAATGTTTATTTTACCTCTTGTACTGCACTACACTCATAGCCCATTCCAGTCACCGCCACTTGCACCGCCTCTGTTTCCCCAGCTGGAACAGAGATCACTGACTACCTTTTGTCATTTCCAGAGCCACGATGCCTGCCTTTAAACTTGTGTCCTGGAACGTAAATGGCCTGTTGGACCACATCGAATGCACCTCCGTCCTGTGTTATATCAAATGTTTCCAGATATCTATTGGGTGCCCAATGTCCTTTCCTCCAGCGCTGCAGATATAATAGAGTATATCACTCAGGTTTTGCTTGGGGATCCTGAGGTGTGGCCATTCTTTTGCATAGGGAATTCCCTCAGGTTGTCACCAATACCGACACAGACTGTAGTGGCAGATACATTGGGCTGGAGAGACTACTCCAAGATAAACAACATCATTTTATCTCAATATATGTACCCAGTCAGGCTCCTTGTGCCACACTGACTTCAATAACCAACCTGCTTTCTAAACTTTCTAAACTGCCAAAGGGCATAACTATCTCTGAGGGGGATTTCAACGCTGTGCTTAACCTGCACCAGATGTGACTGGCCCCTTCACTTGGGGATGTGTCTCTCATGTGTGCCAACCTGCGATGTGGACAGATGTTGTAGGGCTCTAGGACGTGTGGAGGGTTTTCCACCCTCACGACAACGCATGCATGCATGCCTCTGCAGAGCATAAAACAGAGACCCCGATAGATCTGTCCTCCTGCCAGCCACTGATGTCTGCCACTTGAAATGTGTAAACATCCTCCGACGGGGGATCTCAGATTATGCTCCACTTACCCTGAAAGTTGGAAACACACCCAGCCCACAGGCCCATGTGGCACCTCACTGACCACCATATTGAAATCTATCTGGAGTCCGAAATCCACTCCTACTTTGCGATTAATCAAGGGTCAGTCGACTCGTTGGGTATGCTCTGGGCAGCTGGCAAAATTAGCAATCAGGGGACTGGCAAAAGGGTCCAACCGGTGAAGAGAGAAGGAAAAGCTAGTGCAGGTTATGGTCTTGAAGACTCAGATCTATACTCTGGAGCATCAGGCCCTAAAACCATCCCTCCCCTGACCATACTCAATGGGTGGCAGCAGCCTGAGGCAAATTGTGACAGCTTTCGCTGGACGAGGCCAGACAGTGCTGGACAGAAAGAATGAGGAACATATACAAACACAGAGACAAGTTAGGGAAACTCTCTACTGGCTCACAACCTGGTATATTGCTTCTAGAATAGTGCCCCATGTGGTAGATGCAGAGGGCCAGGGCTTGATGCGCACTCCTGACATTCTGCAGGCATTTGCAACCTCCTATGCCTGCAGGCCTTGATTCTCCCAAGGAGTTGGAACACCGACTGCTGGTAGACATTCCGCTGCCCTCAATCCCCCTCTCCCTGGCCCGGACTTGAACTAACTCATAACAGCTGATTAAATTAATACCGCCTTGTCTGATTTGTTGCAGGCAAACACCCGTCCTTGATGGATTCCCAGTGGAATGCTACTAGGTATTCTGCACAGAATTGAAACAGTTTCTGCTCAAGCTATGCACCAAAGTTGCAGGGAAAGGGGCTTTCCCACTCTGGGCTTGCTTTGGCCTCCATGGTGGTCATCCCTAAACTGGGCCTCTTTCCTGACCTTTGCTCCTCATATAGGCCTATTTACTTGATTACCACTGATGTCAAACTCTTTTCCAAAGTCCTGGACATCAGTTTGACCTTCCATACCTTATCCACCATGACCAATGTGGATTCATGCCAGGCCGAAGCCAAGGCACCGCAGCAGAAGCGTCAAAGTGGTGCAGTCTCACATAACTAATTTCTGCCTTCCTGCAGCATTGCTCCTAATAGATTTTGAAAAAGCCTTTAACACTGTGGGCTGGTCCATCCTCCAGACAGTCCTAGAGTGTGCTGGGCTGGGCACTTATCTTTGTAAACTCACTGGGGTCCTTTAATGCCAACCCTTCGCACAGGTCCAGGTCAATGGGTTGCTTTCTGCTCCATTCCCTATCCGCAGAGGCACTCGCCAGGGCTGCCCTCTCTCCCCTCTATTGTCCACCCTTGTGATTGTACCCATTGCATGGCTTGTGTGCTGTAATGCCCAGGGCCAGGGTGAACTTGGGACTATGGCCCAGAGAAGAGAATTGCCCTAAATGCTGATGACATCCTGCTTTTCCTGTCAGATCCACAGACCTCAGGGCCCCAGTTTCTCCACATTTTTGACCTGTTTAAGGAAGCATCTGGTCTCCGTATGAATAGGTCCAAGACTATGTTGGTCGCAATCCAGGGAAACACGTTTCTCCATTCCTGCAATCTGACATCCCAGTGCAACATCTCTCCTTTAAGTACCTAGGGTTCCACATCTCCTTGCTACCAGAACTTATGAGACACCTTAACTTGACGCCTCTGTTGGCAACTATGATATCAAAAATGGATGCAGGTCCCTCTCCGCGTGATGAGTTGCATAGCCCTTTTTAAGATGATGAGCCTACCTTGCTTCCTGTATGACTTCCAGCATTTCATGCTCCTGCTCCCCAGTCGGTGGTTCCATGCTCTCAAACCCATCCTCTGATCATTCCTATGCTCAGGTGGTCGTTTGCTAATAGCCTCTATTAAAGGCCAACTATCCCTGCATGAAGGAGGATTGGGGTTGGTTGACCACCAGTGTTACTACCGGGTCACAGAACTGATTGTTATCAACGACTGGTTTAGTGGTGGGGTGGCCCCTTGAACTGACTCCTAAAGTGGCCCTGTTGGGCATTATGGACGGCCTTCGTGGCCTTCTGGCAGACCTCACAATTATAGGGGTCACCTCTCTGATTACATAGCAAGACATTGCTTAGAATTGGAATTCATACGCCCCTCCCTGGTGGAGTGGAGGACAGGCATGGACTGGTGTACCCAGCTGGGGAAAGCCATTTATATTGCACGGGCTACTCACATACAAATTTTGGGAGCTATGGGAGCCTATTATAGTTTTTGTTTTTAATTTTTTAAGTTTGACATCTATACAACAGTGCTAATGTTTAAATGTGGATATATTATTGCTGGCGGACTTGTACATGTTAAAAAAGTGTGTTTTAAAAAAACTAAAGAATAGTCAAAACTATGAAAAGCCTTGGGGCTATTCTACTATGTATGCAACAAAGGCATGGTGGACATGAGATACGGATATATGGCATAACACCAGTCCTTCTGTGACTGCTGTCTATTTAACAATAATGTGAATGTATTTTCATTTCCAAAAAGTTCCTTTATTTTGTATCAAATTTGTTTTATAAAAACATTGGCTCCCTTGAAACTTTTCCAGTGTTTAAGTATTTTGTTTAGGAAAGTCTAGTATTTTACCTAAAACTTGTTTGCTCTATTTTGTTCCTATTTCCTAGTTGCGTTGTAGTTTGGTTGGGCTTTTACCCTAAAACAACCCATCTATTTGCCCAACATGTCAGCTTATAACATTACTGCATGGAGTATTGGATTTGAACTTCTGTGTGTCTAACAGAAAATTCCATATAAAAAATGAAGTATTGTATTTTTTATCTAAATATATAAATAGAGTTTTATCTGGTTACCCTGACTGGGCAGTCAGATACATTAATGCAGGAAATGCACATGTGAGAGGACGTCTGTAAACACAGTGCACATACAGTAATTGGAAGGTTTCTGGAAATCCATTGAGCTTGAAATGTCCGTTAGAACCAAAGAGGAGTCCAGATAATTAGTTGAACCATGAAACTATTGAGGAGCTGGGGTGTTGGTCAGGTTACCCATTGAGGGCGTTGTTGCCATTCCGACCTTACCACGTCAACAACAAAAACCCCAAACAGTCTCACCAGATTTGGAAAGCTTGGATAGATGTTTCGTTAATGTCACATAATGACTGGAGTAAAGGTAACCCTGCTCAAATATTGAAATTTTGCATAACTTAACTGCAAAGAAGAACATCTTAAGTAAACATTTCACATATGAATATCAACATTTTGTTGTCACCAAACTCCCTGACCCAGAGAGGAAGCATAAGCAGCTCACTACTTGGCAAGCTACCCACTACAAAGGAGAATGGGCCAGGTCATCATTAGTAAGGCAAGGGTGAATGGTAGACCAGGGAAAAAGAATTGGAGTTTTCTGGGACCCCCAAAATGCTGTTAAGGAGGGAGAACCCCAGACTTGTGAGATAGGAAGTAGAGCTGTTCCAGAGGAGAAAAACCTGATTTGAGGCCTCTAAATTCCATGGCTTGTGGTGGGATTGGTGTAGCCGAACCACAGAAGAGGGCACTGTGTCTGTAGGCTATGGTAGTCCAGTGTATGAAATGGAAAGTAGCTTATTCCTCTAACCTGAGGAATTTATATGTGATAATTATTACACTTTTTAAAATCAGATACCATAGGTTTTGGAATGTATTTGGTATGCCACTTAACACCTATTACAAGTGTTGCTCTTTAAAGGGGGCATAACGTGCGGTTTTGGTGCATTGTGTACCAAAATCCCCATGTACCTGGATTTACTGGGCTTTTCTCCCTAGTAACATGCAGTAGGTCTTACCTGCCAAAAGTTGCCAGGTTAAAATTGTTGGTGATGTGGTAATTTTACCACAATGCTTGTAATTCCAATCCTCGTGCACACAGGAGATTGAACAGAGACTGTAAAAGAATGAGCCACTTGTAATGAGGGCCTTGACCTGGACAGCCTCCCAGTCAGCACCGGCTCCTCTGCTATGGCGGAGGAGCATTGTCCCCCTGCGAGCAGCAGAAGCTGCAAACCTTTTACAACGAAAGAATAATAAGCTATGTTTATTATCCTTTCTTTGTGAAAGTGGCGGGCCATGTGGGGTGATGGGGATGAGAGGAGTGCACTATGCACTTCCCTCAGTGTGCATGTGTGTTTAGCCGGCTGTCTCAGGCCGCCAAACACACATGGACACTGTGCTCTCTCCAGCCTGGCACTGTGTTGCCAGGCTGGAGAGAGCAGGCACAGGCTCCCAGTCTGTCTGGGAGCACCCCGGCTGGGAGATCCCAGACAATCCTAATGCTGCTCTGAGCAGTGTCAGGATTGGCTGCAGGCTGGGAGCCTGTGCCTGCTGAGGAGACGGAGGAGCGGCAGCGCGAAGGTAAGTTTCAATTTTTTTATTTTATTTCCGAATTTAATATTTTTGTTCCCTCTCCCTATCCCCCATCTCCTGCCCCGCCCCTTCAAAGCACAGTGAGCCACAACTGCTGCCAGTAAAGAAGACAAGGGCTACTTTTTGTCATAATACCAAATGCTCTGCTTTACAATACTTTATCATTTATCATTTATTCATTATGATATCAAATATGGCAAGTAACGTGTTAATTTTAGTTGTCGATGTCAAAGATTTTAGGACAATAGGGAAGGGACTTACTATTGTTTCACATAACACAACACAACATCCAAATCTGATTCACCTCATTGCGTAAAGGGGAAAACACAGAGCAGTGCTTTTTGTATCAGGATTGGCTTGCTGTTGGCGTCATTACCTACGCTGGCGCTCCAGTAAGGGTGCCCTTCACAATGCAAAGCCTTGCACCATAGTGAAGAGGTGAATGAGTGTTGTATAGCATCGGATTTGTACTGGAGGCACACTCTTCCAGTTTAAATCCCTGTGCGTAGACAAACTCAGAAATTCCCACAATTTGGATTTTGCTGTGCACTATAGTGCACATGCAATGTGTGTGTTTTTTTTTAAAAGAAATGAACAAATTTCCCTTTGTTTATACATGCTTCAAGTAGGCATGTGGTGTAACACAATCTGGCAATCTTAATAGAGAAGGCTTTGTTCGGTGCCAGTAAAAAGGCACAAAACTGTTTTTGCCGAGCAAAATAACTTTTGTAAATAGCATGCAGTGTTTTGCATCTCTTTGTTTCTTGCTGGTGCAAAGGCTTCAAAAATCTGGGCCTGAGTATTTATAGGGCAACAATGGTATCTAATTTATGCAGCGCCAATGTTAAGCGCGTGATTACTCGTGAAATGTTCCATAGAATGTGTCACACTTCAATCAGAGAGTATTCACCACAAACATAGCAGGTCATGAAAAGTCAGCAAATCTGAGTCAAGGCATGTCATGGGAATTTATGATCCACTTAGTGGGAACTGAAAAGCAGGCTACTGCCTGCTCTTTGACAGCTGCAAATGTTCCCACAGGTTGTTTTAGCGTTGGTAATGATTTTATGTATGCTGTGTGGTAATGTATAAACTCTGTCACCGTTTAGGTGGTGCTAGAAAATCAACTGACTACATATCAGCCGCAAAGCACATACATATGGCTGGATGGTTAACCAAAAAAATGGTGAGACAAGCAGATAAGGCAAGCAGAAAGTCAATGAGAGAACCCATTACTTGGTTGCGGTGTTACAGATGTCGTCGTCACTGGAGTGGTTGAATCGAAAATGGATCCTGCAGGTGTGGTCATGATATCAGTCATGTTTTTGGTGTCAAACGTAGATTGCGCTGTAGAAAGAGATTGCAGATTCTGTGTAGTAAGCGTTGTATTCTGTAGTTCTGTTGAATTGTCGTTGCCTTCACTATTGCTTGACTTCGTCATGTTTGCAACTGTTGTCATTGGTGTGTTGGTTGTGTTAGCATCATTATTCATGGCTGCGATTTCAGGCGACGCAGGTGTAAAACACGTCACTGTGCAAATCATACCTAAGCAAAAACAAAAAGGCATATTATTTACCTGGTCGTAAAGCACAGAAATCTTTCTCTTAACATTTAAAAGCTATGATTTCAGCAAACAATTATGACGTTTACAGGTTTTTTATTTCAAGATTTTGCAATTAAAACATTTCACAAATAGGGCTCCGGAAATATCTGCTCCTTTCTGTCATTTGCCTAGTCATATAGCAGCTTTTTCTTTTTTTAAACATATTTGCTGTGCCTAGGGAGACATTTTTTAAATTAGTGTTCAATCCAACATAGCAATGTAGACATAGCTTTACTCAATTTTCTAATGCCGAATAAATGCTGTTCCTGCATTTTCTTGGCTGTCACTAGGAGCACGTGTGATGTAGATCGCAGGATTTCTCTTTTGATTGTATTCAAATTCATGCTTTCTTGGACCTCCGGCCAATGCAAGTCCTTCCCTCACCTGATTTTTAAACTTTGAGAAGCTGACCACAACTCACACAAGCATAGTCAAAGTGTTCTGCTTGAGTGGATTTGCTTCACTGTGCCGGACTTTCTTGGTGTAGGACAGAGAGGAGAACGGAAGATTCAAACAATTGGGCTGACCTTACTGACTTATTTGCATTTTTCTCATGGTTTAAGATATTTTGGCGACACCTTCTTTTGGACGGCTGCACAAGCATGTCTCAAATAACTGTCTTGACTCTAACCATCTAATCCTGCACAGTTTGTGTCTCTTAATTTTGGATATAAGTGTGAGGATATCTTTCTTTGAATAATAACTCTGTACTCTTGTTTTTTCTAGCAGTATTTTCTGCAGTGAAGATGGCTCCTTGAAGCATGTTGTTCTCTGGACTGATGGGTTCTGATTTTGTGGGGGTCATGAAGTTTCCTCCATTAGATCTCCAAAGGCCAGTGTTACCTAAACTGTGAGTCACAACCCGATATTTGATGGGTTTCAAAAGTCCAAGCAATAAATAAAAAAAGGCCTTTAAATTCTGTGCTTATCTTGTCGCATTTGGTCGGGCTTCACAGTGAGATGTCAAATGTCAGGCTATGTCTTCTGACAAATTGCTGCTTATTCTTTAAACACTGTGATTGGTGTCTAATTTTCATTCTATGAATGCAAAGAGAGAGGGTTTTTTAAATGAATTATGGGACAGTCTTGCTGGATTACAGGATGTGTGAAAGGAAAGGCTGTAGGATTCAGTTTTCTTGCAACACATTGCAAAATGTAACTACCTGTAAATGAAGTGTATGGTTTCTGCAGTTAGGAAATCAAAAATGAAGCACATCATTTCAATTCTGAAGTGCACTGGAAACAGAGATTTTGATAGGATCAAAACAAATCAAGACACTTTACTTGGTGATGGACTAATGACAGATATTCACAGAAACCCAATTTCCTCCCTTAATCAATTGTGGCTATATAAACTGTATGTCTGTGCAAATTTAGCGGCCATTCCAATAGAAAACGTGCTGTCCGTAAATGAGAATGCTTTATTGCACAATGCTTTAGTTACATTAAAAAATCATGCTATTTTGTGTCCATCAAGTGTAGATGAAGCACAAAAGTTTGTCATTCTATAAATTGTTTTGTGGTTCAAAACAGTTTGGGAAGTACTGGCCTATGCTGCCTTATGCACTTCTGCTTCTAATTTACTTCAGTCAGCTAACTGCTTTAAGGTACGAGGGTTTTATCGATTGAGAGTGATAATAACTACAGAGAAAGCCTCACTGTCTTTCTCACCACTGTTCCTTTTCTGTCTGTATGTATTCCTCTCTGTATGGATTGTTGTACAAACAACCATGTACCCATGTAAAATGAACTTCCTCATCACCTGGGTAAGGACTAATGGAGTTCAAGACGAGCATGATCATCAGTCCACGAATCACATGATGTATCATGCTTGATTCAGTGTCTTGTGTGGCCATGTGGGTTATCTTATGGTTATTCCACTATACTACAGACATTACTAAGCATGGATGGTTCTAGGTGTGATTTCTCTTTGAAACTACAATATAACATGATCACAGCCTTTGTACCATGCTTCAAGTTTGTTTTATTAAGTTTGGCTTTACTTAACTGTTTCCTCTCTTTTTGTTCTGTACAGAGCAATAGTCTATTAAGGACATAATTGTAAGATGAGTAGACACCCTAGATATAAGGGCCCAGATTTATAAAAAGTGGGCAGTGCAACGCTGTGACAACATTTGCAGTGCAGCGCTGCGCCACTTTTGAAACGCAGGGATGCGCTGTATTTACAAAAATACAGTGCACCCCTGTGTTTCACCCTGCGCCATAGTGCAAGGGTGTCTGTGTTGGGGTGTGTGATTGTTAATGTGCAGGAAGGTGTCCCTTCCTGCAAATAAACAAGCTAGAATGGTGATTTGGCACTTCTATGTGTGCTGCAGCATCCTGCATCACACATAGAAGTACCAAATCGTCATTTTTGAATGATTGTTTAAGGGCCTATATTTGCAAGAAGGCATTAAGCCACCAAAAGTGGCTTAACGCCTCCTTATAAATATGGTGCACTAAAAGTGTTGCTGCAGTGGTGCTAGGGCCTTGTAAATCTGGCCCATTTTCTCTTACAGGGTATAGTTGAGGATGGGGGGAGAATGTGATATATTTCTATTGAATTATTGGTCACATGCCACCTACCACATCACAGCACTGTTAAGTGACAATTTTGCTGACTACATATATATATATATATATATATATATATATATATATATATATATATATATATACACACACACATATATATATATGTATGTATATACATATGATGTATATTCGTAGTTAGAAGTCAGATACTTTGACGTCCTGATGAAGACTGCTAACACTTAGGGTACTTTAGATGCTAGCAGAAACATGTTGGCATGAATAAAGGATGACAGGGTGATTCATAACCCTTTATGTCATCCACGTTTAGTTTTTAACCACTTAAAGTTATTTTTGGATAGCCCTAAAAAGTTCGAACAGTGTTATCACTCTGTCCATTTATTTATAGAATAGAATTTATGTTTAAAGAAAGCCTTACTCCCAAGCAGAGTGGTAGAGCCCACTTTGGCCTCCCACGGGTCCAGGGTGTGGAAAGCCCAGTGATGCAGCATCCCACATTTGGATGTGTGTGAGGGCCTTACAGTTCCTAGGGTTCCCTCTGTCTGAATGAACTGATTAGACAGAAAAAGTGTAGCCTTTTGAGGCGGGAGGTTGTGTGTGTATGTGTGTGTGTAGATGTAGTTGGCAGTTCAAAGGTCTAGGTATCTCTCCTTCCTCTCTTTAATCATGAAAGTGGAGAAACAAATTGTTGTGCTAGGATCTCCTAAAAAGTAAAATTGATATTGTAATTTTAGAAAATGGAAAGCGGGAGGGGAGCAACAGTGGAGCAGGGTGTGGGGAGAGGAAGTGAGCATCACTGTCAATGGTGGTGGGCAGCAAGGGGCAGAGGAGTAACAGAGGAAAGGAGGAGTGTAATAAAAAAATAGCTAAGCAGGACAACTAGGGGTGGAAGAAGCAAGATTCAACCTGGGAGGTTTGGAGAGCAACATGGAGAGACACAGTAAAAAGGGGACAAAAGCAAGATAATGCATGCACTCCCATGTCGTGCTGAAAGTAAATTTAAGAGGTAGTCCCCTGCATATAAGCAGTTCCAGGATACAAGTCATCCTATCAAAAGGATAGTAGGAGGGATGAACACAAGAAGGGGTAGGACCAGTAAACAAGAAGCAAGCAAATGATATTGACAAGAAATCCAACCAATGGTAAGCTACGGTCTGACCCAAAGTCAATTGTAAGTATTGGTATTGTACGCAAAGGTCTTCCACAACAGACAACTAAGGGCTGTTTAAGGCAAGGCGTAAAAGTATGTCCTGGCTGTACTTTGTTAAAAAAACTAAATTAAGATGTTCCCCTGTTTTATTTCGTTAAAGTGATTGCATTATTTGACCAGTATCTATTTTTGTGATTACTTTTTATATAATACCATTTTATTCTTGTGAATTGGTTTTGGAACAACACTAACCATTGTGCATCTATATATTTTTAGACTTATTTGGAAAGTTTTACAAACAGTTGCAATAGTTCATGTGAAATTTTAACTCCACAAATGTTTAGTTTGTTGGTTTCTTAAAAAATGGCTGAGTAGACACTTGTTGTCATGCATCCTGTACTACTAATGATATATTCCCGTTTTTGTTTTCTTAAACTCAATATATAAATGTATACTTTGTTTCAGAATTCATATGTAGCAAATTATTTTTAAAAAAGGTGAGGTGAGGCCTTGTTGATTCTAGACTCACTTTTGCGTTATATTCAGCCAGCCAACCAAACGAACAGAATGTTTTTGCAATATTGCTTTCCAGTTCAAGAAGCCCCAAAATGCTTGTGGTACTGGAGTAGCATAATTGTGGCTTTACCCCCACACATTACAGAAGTAATGCATAAATGTAACCGACAACATACCTTCTGTGTGACTTAACATTATTAATGCAAAGTGAAGCATCAAACCGTATTATTAAAGGTGCATTCACTGTAGAAATTAGAGTTTCATATATACATGTGAGTTCTAATGTTTAACTGTAACATGAAGATTTGTAGTTCTCATTCACATTTACACTTATATTTTGAAATATCACATTTACTAAAAGTACATTGCATTTGTAAATATGCATTCATGTATTAATATTTTGCATTTATTTTGACACTGTGCTTGCAGTTATAACAGGGTATTAAAAGTGCACACTGAAATTGATTTGCTAAGTTAGCATGAGTAGGCTTTCATTTTAATGTGAAATATATTATTCCGTGCTCTATATGCCCTTCTTCTGCAAGTGTGCATTTGTGATTTCTTAGTTTGAGAAAGGAGTATTGTGTATTAGAGATGGAGAGGTCTGAAAAGAGAAATTTTGGCACGGACTGGATGATTTAATGAGCAGAAGAAGCCTCCTATTCATTCCATATCTGAAAGGGAGAGACTCAAGTTTAACCTGGTCGTTGGAGTTCTGTGGGATGGGAGATTCATCCAATGTTGCAAGTGTGCAAGATAAATAATTAGGTTTTTGGTGACATGATAGGAGATACAAATGCACCTGAAACTTTCCCTCTTAAGTTAGTGTCCACACCGTTAGAGTTACAGCAGATTCTTTTAGACTTAGAGTGGTGTAGACCGCTCATACTTGGAGAGGTGTAGACCTCTCAGACACCTTTGCCCTTTCAGTGTATAGCTTTATGCTAACACTGGTTTCTTTAAGTCTGAAGATTCCTACTGGAGTTTTTATGATGCTGACACCTACCTTCCTCTATCCCCGAAATCCGTGAGACCTTATCCTACTTAGCTTAGAACCTAATGAGATGTCTTACTTCTTTTTATTTTTAGGAGGAGCAATCCAAATTTCTTTAAGGAATGTCAATTCTTATTTCTTAGCATCTGTATTGCTGTGACTGTAATCCTTGCATGCTATTGAGACTGAATTTATTCCAGCATTTCAGCTTGCTGGTTCTGCTTTTGTACCTTTACAATTTGATTGTGATATGCTTCTATCTTGGATTGATTACTAATTTGTAATAAACCTATTAAACATCAATATTGATTTCTGGTCATCTTTGTGTGGCCAAATGGGCTTTACAAACTTACATTTGTGAATTTATTGCTAACTCCCTTGCCTCAAAGTATACTGCAAGATCCATCAGATAGAGACCACCCTCTGCTTTCATATGTGCCCTGTCAGTACTTACAGAACTGGATCTGCAACCAGCTGTTTCAGCAAGAGAACAGCAGCCTGGAGGCCTCTGGGAGTCAGGTATACATGTACATATATTCATAGTACACAGAGGTGGTGTTAAAAGTAAGATTAGAGTTACCAATATAACTTTACTTTCATGATATTTTTGTACTTGAGATTCTGACATACCGCCAATCACAAGTCTGACAAATCTGGGAAGGTAGGGCATTCCCCATAGTACAGCCAAGGACCCTTAATGATCTCCTCCACAAAGGCCTTTCCTGCAGCAATACATTTTAACAGAAATAAAGTGTCCGATTTGAGAAGTCTTGTAGGAAGACAGCGACAATGCATATCCGAGAGGAACTTTGGTGCGGCACAGTAGAAAGTCCATTGGACAAAGCATATAACTTTAAAATGAATGCTCTGTTTCATCGGAAGCCAGCACAGTAAGCAGAATTTCAGTCAAGGCTACACAATGAACAATCTCAAATATGAAAGTGCAGCATCTTAAAACTACCCACAGAGCAGCAACAGGCTGCATACAACCTGCAGTTCATGAATGGAATGAGCAGCACTCACATTTAGAAGAAAACAATTTACTTAAAAAGCATGTTGTTTTGCCTTTAGGTTGATGCAAAGTTGATCCTGAGTGAGAAACTAAGGGTCGTATAATGTAATTGGTGTGAATATAGTCCAGCTTACTTACATCCTGCTGGTCTGACGATGGAAAACCTGTCCAATTTCAAGTTCTCCACAAGGTTCAGACTAGCTTTTTAATCGATCAGGCATTTCCCCAATGGGATGGAGCCAAGGGAGGCTGGTTTTGAAAGCCCTAGGCCACTGCTGGTGCATCTGTAACTTTCCCTGAGGTTAACTGCAGCAGGAACAGGGGGTTTTCAAGAGAGAGAGGGAAGAAGAGAGGTGGAGAGATAAAAATCAGAGAGGGAGAAGAGGGACAGGAGAGAGAAGAAAGAGAATGAATAGATGAAAAGAGAGGTAGAGCAAGGAGAGGAAGGGGGATGGGCTGATTTGAGCATTTTTGCCAATGCTGGTTTGGTTATCCACTCCACCCCTGGTTTTCCACCACTAGAGCATAATAGAATTGTATTCACAAGTGCACATTCAGAAAAAATTGATAATATTTGCCCATATGTGCAATCATAAGAAATATCCATCTAATAGGGAGGGACATAATCTTTACCTACAATTCCAGTCCTAATGATATGCTGTGGGGGTTCCCGAAAGAGTTCTCATATTTATGTTTTTCTACCATTTATGGTCTCTTTTCATGGCACAGATCCTCAGGGTTTTATCATGATGGATATCCTTCCAAATAGTGCACTTTCATAGTCTCCATTTTTGCACCTTTGCCACTGTTTATTGGTGTAAATTGTGTCAAGCATGACGAGTAAGTACTGATTAACACTCCTCTAAGTTGACAATGGTTCTAATACCAACAGAGTTACCATACTTGCCCATTGTTTGATGTATTTCCCAATTCCATCATCATGTAACTCATTCCCTAAGTTAGAGTGTTCTTGAGTTTAATATTTCACAACTTTAAGGCAAGGTATATAGCATATTATATATGACTCAGCTTTCAGGTTCATTACAAATGTGAAGGTTGTGCTGCTTGCAAATATTGTATTGCAACTGAGGGGCATATTTAAGAGCCCCCAGCGCCGCCTTAGCACTGCCACAGTGTCATTTTTTTACATTAAGGCAACACTAAAGTGGCTTTTTTCCTGCGCCACATATACAAAGTGGCGCAAAGCATGCATTGTAAACCCTTGAGCCACATTAAGGCTGTGCCAGTCGTAATGTATGCAATGGGGCGTTCTGGCACTAGGAGGCCCTCAAAAATGGCGTAGGGAAATTTAAAAGATTTCACTGCTCCATTTTTGGTGTCATTTTTAACACGTGCAGAAAGCAGACGTTAAAATGTCACACTCATAGAAACCTATGGGCCTCCTTGCACTTTGTTGCACTAGCATCAACATTTTTGAGGTTGTTTCGCAACTATTTGCCTAAAAATTCCTTCTATTGGGTACAGTTTAATGGCCTCTCATTTGTTCGAGTAATTGTCATTAAATCCAAACATTTTGTGACCACATTGGTCTATTGGTATAATTCTGAGCAGGCGGTTTAACCTAATTCTTTATCTCATTGATACAATTCACGACTATAAAACCACAGCAAAGGGTCTTTAGATTTCTAATTTCATTATGCTTTTAGTCAATACGTGATTCCTTCCAGGGTTTTACATTGGCTATGGTTGACACATTACACCCAGTCATTCAGGTTAAATAGTAATAGAGAAAGAGGCATTGTCAATATTTAACTGATGTTGAAATATCACTTCGTATCAAACATCTAGGAGAGCTTTTCAAGACACTTTGCCTGTGTAATGCAGTATTTTTGGACACACTGACTTACAAGGCACAGAATCATTTCCGTTAATCATAGTATGCTATCTGTATCTTGCCCTGACGAAGAGCCCATCTAAGCAGTTCAGAGGGTCAAAACGTTGATGGGTCACTACTGGGTTGCCAATTAGTTGTGGACATTGCATCCCTGCACCATTGGTAGCCATAGTTTTGGAATATTCAGTGTTTTTGAACAATGGTACATTGTAAATAAACTGTCTTTTTTCACATGTTCACCTTTTGCACCATTGCAGTTGCACTGAGCTATCAGCAAGTATATCTTTTGTAAATTGACTTTATTAATTGAGTGCACAATGTGTTCATAATATATGACATGTCTGATTGACCATTGTATCACTCGTGTTATTTCTTGAAACTTGGGACATTGTATTAGCACTTAATGAGACTCCATCGACGTTTGCTTTGTTGTAAATGAATCTGAAGGAACACTGTTTTCTTTTATGCTCCTTTGGTTCAAACAGTTAGGAATTATTTGTATTACTGTTCAGATTTCCTCCTGAAATACCTTAGTGGCAGACGATACACCAAAGCTCAGTTGCTTGCACCTGAAAAGACCTATGTGAGTAGTAAAAGTGGTGCTATTCCTTGATGACTCGTCCAGCCCCATTTAATGCTATCCGTTGTTCTAGTCGAGCTTAGAGAAGACATCTGCACCAATAAGAAGGTGAATCATATCCTGAATCCTGAAAGCTGAGTCCCTCACATTTGAATCACAAGGTTTGGATGATGCACGTCTACATAGATGTGCAGCAGAACCCCCAGAGTGTCTTTTAGGAAACTGAACAAATGAGGATACCTGTCACAGATTCAATAGTGTTGCATAGGAGGTTGTTAATTTCAGTTTTAGCTTGCTCCTGGGTGTTAAATCGTAAACCTCGGAAGTGTTGACATACATATCTGATGTTTTCATACATGTACTGAATTCCTTTGCATGTGCCCAGACCAAGAACAGGATCAGGGACAAGTCAGTAAACATCTGGAGATCAAAACATTTCAATAGTGCAGTCAGTCAACACAGTATGTGCAGTATGCAGAGTTTCAGACACATGCAGGAGCTCAGAATATAACTTGTCAGTGTCACACGCTGACATAGATATTTCTAATTCACCTTCTGCCATCATCAGACAATGAGATCCAAAGCACCCCTTGCAGGGCAGCAACATGCAAAGCCATATGCAAAAACTAGACAATGTTGGGACGAAGAGCACGGTGCTTGGCAACTTTCCAAACTCTTAGGGTAATTTGGAGGTAGGTGGGTGTAAGGCATCTACCAAAAATGGTGACTGCTCCCGTCTGCCAATCTTGGGATTCCCTGGCACATACAAAGGTTCCTGTAGGTGGAACCACACCTCTCTGCTTACAAGCACCCTTTAATTTGGCAGTCCATCTGCCACAGATTTGCGAGGTGTAGGAAAGTACCATCTTGCCTGGCATGTTACGCCCATTTTTACTTGTGTTTCAGTTTGTTTTTGACTGCCTCACTGGGATCCTGCTAGCCAGGACTCCAGTGCTCGTAGTTTGTGGCATGAATGTGTTCCTTGTGTGGTGCCTAACTGTGTCACTGAGGCTCTGCTAATCAGAACCTCAGTGCTTATGCTCTCTCTGTCTTTAAAATTGTCACTGCAGGCTAGTGACCATTTTTACCAATTCTGATTGGCATACTGGAACACCCCTATAATTTCCTGGTATATGGTACCTGGGTACCCAGGGTATTGGGGTTCCAGGAGATCCCTACGGGCTGCAGCATTTCTTTTGTCACCCATTAGGACTGCCACTGCAGTCTGAGTGAAATAACATCCACGTTATTTCACAGCCATTTTACACTGCACTTAAGTAACTTATAAGTCACCTATATGTCTAACCCTCACTTAGTGAAGGTTCGGTGCAAAGTTACTAAGTGTGAGGTCACCCTGGCACTAGCCAAGGTGCTCCCACATAGTTCAGGGCAATTTCCCTGGACTTTGTGAGTGCGGGGACACCATTACACGCATTAACTACACATAGGTCAATATCTATATGTAGCTGGGGAGGAGCCAAAAGGACGCCTAGATAGCGAGCTCCGTCCCGGACTCGCCATAAACATCCTGCAGGGCGCCCCCCCCTGGAAACTTATCGTCGCCGAGGACGTCGAGTACTGCCCCTCCTAAGGCTGTGGGCTGTCGGGCGAGGAGGACACCCGGGTAAACGGGAGCGAGTGGCCGTGACCGCCCCGGGGAGCGAGGCGAGGAGCCGGGAGCCTTCAAAATGGCGCCGTCCGGCGCGAGTAGAGGATTTGCTGAGCGCGGTGGGCCCTGGACCGTCTTGGCAGGTGAGAGGCGGCGGCTGGGGGCGGTGCGAGCCCCTTTTCTTTTCTTCGCCCCCCCAGCCATCCCCCTCGTTGGAGGCATTTGCTGTGGAGCCACTGCCTGGCGGGGGCAGGTCCGCGCCCTGCTGAGCGTGGTCCCGCGTTCTGGGAGGCTCCGCCTGGGTGGCTCAATGAGTGTAGGAGCGTACCCGGCCCGCGGGGAGTGGTGGGATCTCACGCCAGTTAGACTGGCGCCACGCCGAGACGGAGAACACTGGTGAATGCCCAACCTTGGACTCTGGCCATCGGGGGCGGAGAGGAACGCGGATCCGGCTGGGGACCGCCCCCCCCCTGGCCTGGGCATCTGGCTGTATCCCTCGCCCCCACCTGTGTGGCCGCGACCTGTCTCCGCCGTTGCCCCCTCTGGGTGACTGATCAATCAGAGTAGCAGGAGCGAAATCCCGACCCCAAGGCAGACGCACCATCGGAGTCCGGCGGAGACTGCGCCGAGGGAACATAGTGCGGGGGCAAACAACTGCGAGATCAAAACAAAACTGCGCGGAGCACCGCGGCGCCCTTATTCAGGCAGCCACAATGGCAGGCAGGCTTAAGTCGTCCAAGAACCAAGACCGGATCTCCCAGGGCGCGGCGCCCTGCGACCAGCAGCCAAACCCGTCTCTACAAACTTTAGAAAGCACACTCCTGTCACACTCCGCACAATTTGAGAAAGTACTCCAAGCGATCATGGACACTAAATCCTCCCTGGAAAACAGAATAGACGCAGTCTCCCAAGACCTAAGTATACTACGTGTGGACCACCGCAACCTGTCGGAAAGAGTGAAATCGGCAGAAGAGGCGATATCCGAACTGGCCCCCATGGCACAAGATAACCAACAACAGATACAGCGCCTAGATGCTGAAGTGAAGGCACTCCGACGGAGATCGGAGGAAGCGGAGAGTAGATTGCGCCGCAACAATATTCGCTTTCTGGGGTTCCCTGAAACTATGAGGCAACCGAACTTGGAGCTACTCCTGGAGCAATGGCTAATCAAGGAAGTACTAAACGGGTCTCCATCCAAGCTCTTTTCCATAGAAAGGGTGCACAGAATCCCAGGCAGACCTCCGGCCCCAAGCCAGCCACCCAGACCACTGATTACCAGATTTTTAAATCACAGGGATCGGGACGCAATTTTACAACAGTTCTGCAATAAAGGCCCATATAAATACGAGGACTCAACTATTAATGCATACCCAGACTTCACACAGGAGGTGCAAAATCAACGCAACACCTACGTTAAAATCAAACAGCGCCTGCGGGAACACGACATCAAATATGCCCTGCTGTTCCCTGCCAAATTACGTGTGGAGTCGGAGGACCGCACCCATATCTTCACCTCCCCCGAGGACGCCTGGACATGGCTGCACGCCAAGGGCCTGGCGCGCCCCCGGGAGGACACAGGAGACGCCGAGGAATGGATAACCCCTGCACAGAGGAAACGAACTAAGAGACGCACCAAGAGTCAACCCAATGATCGCCAGGCAGCCGAAGAAAGGGCGAAAGTGCTGAAGGAAACACCTCTGCTGATGCAAAGCAAATTTGGAGGACCCAGGTCGACTCCCAAGATCAGCATGGACTCCGACACTGCCAGCTCCGACTCTACAATAACAGGAGTGGGGAAAGGTCCGATAGTTACCCCCAGAACTGCAGACGAACTTTAACCACACTCCACCGATCCACCCTCCACCAACATAAATAGCGGCCGTGGTCGGATGTCGCCGGGGGGACCTCTGAGAGGGGACGGCCCCGGAGAATTGGACATTATCAGCAGCGTGTATCTTCTGCACAATTCATCCCCTCCCCGCCTCCAGGGACGTGCGCAGGGGGGGGTGGGGTGGACTGGCGAATAGGGGGGGCAGTGGGAGAGACTCCCTTCACCTCTCTCTGTCCTACACAACGGGGGGCGCCCAATGTTATTAGCAGATTAAGTCTGCGGAAAGATGTGAGCCCCGTAAAAGAGCCACATCTGGTTGCCAATACCACACCGCCACGGATATCCAGTTGGATACAAGTTTTTTCACACTGTTATGGGTTAAGTAGTTTCACACAAATTTTTAGTAGGGTTAGGTTGTAGTTGGGGTGGGAGGGAGTTGTAATTTAGTAATAAAGCACACGTCGGATCCACTCAAAAGGAAGGGCTCACTGCCGCAAATGGAATCTTCATTCACAGACACAGCATTGGGGGGGGCGAGCAGGGGACGGAGGCAACCGATAGACATGCACGAATAGGCGCATCTTATAAACACACATGGCACCACACACGAAATGTAAAATAAATCAATATGATATTGTAACATGGAATGTGAGGGGAATGGGAGCGCTGAGTAAACGGTCCCGGGTGTACACACGCCTTAAACGCCTGAGAGTACACATCGCTATCATACAAGAGACACACATGCTGGAGCCCGACCTGCAGGCGCTGCGTGCGAAGTGGGGTGGGCAGGTAATAGGCACTACATACTCTGCCTTCGCGAGAGGTGTGTTGATCTGGATAGCAAGCGGGGTCCCATTCCTCCAAACAACACACAGAATAGACCAAGGTGGAAGATTTGTGGTGGTTGAGGGCCATTTAGATGGCAGACAGCTGACAATAGTTGGCATATATGCCCCAAACTGTGGGACCGCAGGCTTCCTAAGCACACTCACGCCATCCCTACTGGTCAACCCCTCGGCTCCAGCCATTTGGGGGGGAGACTTCAATAGCACACCAAACACAATACTTGATAGGTCCTGCGCCCCAACGAGCCCGACAGCAAAAAGAAACATCACAAGTTTACTACAGACATGGGCGGGGGATATGAGATTATATGACTTATGGCGCATGGGCCACCCGCAGAAGAGGCAGTACTCATTCTACTCAGCACCACACAAAACCCATTCTAGAATAGATATAATATGGGGCACACGGGACATAGGAGCATCGGTGAGCGGGTCGGAATACCTAGCAAGGAAACTGTCGAATCACTCTCCACTGAAAGTGTCACTGGACTGGGGTAGGAGACGACAGGCGATCCCCACGTGGCGCCTGCAGGCAAACGCCTTACAAGACCAGGCATTCGTGGAAATTCTAAAAACCACATTGAATCAGTACAGGGAAACAAATGACTCAACAGCAAACTCACGGGCAGCCGAATGGGACGCTCATAAAGTGGTGATACGAGGACAATGCATGTCCACCACGTGGGGAGTGAGACGCACCCTACAGGCGGAAGTAGGTAAATTAGAGCAGGAGCTCAGGGTAGCAGAGATAGCGGTAGCACGCAACGAAATCCCCCACACAGAGCTAAATGAAGCACGCTCGAACTACAACGAGGCAGACAGCAGACTCCGATGTCATGATTATAATTACCACCTATTGCGCTTGCACGCAGAAGGCGATAGATCGGGCAGACTGCTGGCGTGGCTGCTTCGGGAGGACAGACAGCACTCCCCCATCGGGATCATTCAGATAGACACACACACCATGGTAAACACGCAACTCGAAATAAATGAGACATTCCGGGAATATTATACAAAGCTGTACACTAAACGCACCTCGTGCACGTCATTGCAACTCGAGTCCTTCCTGGGAGATTCACTATTACCACAACTAACCCCAGCGGATAGGGACTCTCTTGAAACCACCCTGACTGCGGGTGAAATAGATTTAGCCCTATCGCAAATGCCCAGGAACAAAGCACCTGGCACAGATGGCCTTCCGATAGAGTACTACACCACCTACTCCTCTCGCCTAAAGCCTCATCTACTGAGGGTGTTCGAGGAGGACTGGGCCAACGAACAGCTTCCCCCATCTCAGAGGGAGGCTATGATAGTGGTTCTACCCAAACAGGGTCGTGAATCCACTGATGTTAAATCTTATAGACCACTCTCGCTCCTAAACTTAGACTGCAAAATATTAGGTAAAATATTGGCCAACCGACTGGCCCCCATTATACATACCCTAATACATGATGATCAAAACGGCTTCATCCCGAAACGCAACACCTTTTCAAACATCCGCAGACTGCTGGGTATAATGGGTGATACCCCCCCGGAGGCACTGGAAGAGATGGTGCTGTCACTAGACATTGAAAAAGCGCTTGACACGCTAGAATGGGACTTCCTACTGGCCACAATGCGGCGAATGGGAATAGGCCCCAATTATATTCAATGGGTCCGGACACTCTACTCTAACCCCCAAGCTAGAGTGAAAATGGGGGGAGTCATATCGGATAGCTTTCCAATCTCCAGGGGAACGAGGCAGGGCTGCCCCTTGTCTCCGCTATTGTTCGCTATAGCAATGGAACCACTAGCAGCAAGAATATGCTCGATGAAGGACAGCTGGGGAATAGTCGGGAACGGGCTTCACCACGCAGTCTCGCTTTACGCTGACGATGCCCTTGTCTGTATTTGTAAAAGTAGTGAGCTGCTACCAGCAGTAATGTCACTGCTGACCGAATTTGGAAACATATCTGGCCTAGTGGTGAACTGGGATAAGTCGTGTGCATTCCCGTTGGCCAGGTGGCCATCGGCGAGGCAGGAAACTGCCCCGCCGAGTCGACTGAAATGGTGTTTCGAAACGTTCAAATACCTCGGGGTAAACATATACCACAGCACCGAAGACTTGAGAGACGGTAACCTGGGGAGAGCACTAGCCTCCATAAAGGGCTCCCTACGTTTCTGGAACAGACTACCGCTCTCGCCCCCACGTAGGGTAGCGGTCGCGAACATGCTAATATTACCGAGGCTATTATATTATTTTGCGGCCTTACCAATCAACATTCCAAGGAGCTTTTTTGGCAATCTGAACACAGCGCTTCTACAACTTATATGGGGCGGGGGCAGAGCACGGGTGGCACTAGCCTCATTGCAATACCCAGTGGACGTGGGCGGTCTGGGAGCTCCCAATTTTGAACTGTACTGGGCGGCCGCCCAACTGCAGTGGCTACAGAACTGGATCCACAGACCAACGCCGGCAGAATCTGAATGGTTGGAGTCCTGGTTAAAAGGGACCCCACTGATAACGTGGTTGTCAACTAAGCACCCTAAAAGCGATTTGGTCAACCCACTGCTAGCAGTGGCCCACGCGTGCTGGGGCAAATGCGTACAAAAAGACTACAGGGCGCTCCCTTACTCCCCGTATATCCCACTGGACCTCCTTCCTGGCTGGCATAAAGCTGCAACACACCAGATGTCTGTGTGGACAGAGGCGGGCATACAGTTAGTGGGTGATTGCTTTGAGGACGGGAAACTAATGTCATTCGAAGCCATGCAGGCTCTCACAGAAGTAAATCCTGGCCAATTTCTGTCATACCACGCCATATGCCTGGCAATCAAAAAAGCGTGGGGCGCAGGAATCCTAGAACCGAAGATCTCCCCTATTATACACCATATCCTACAATACGATGCCCAAACAAAAGTAGTATCGAGCCTATACAAGCTTCTCAACAACCCCCCTGAGCCGCACATGGAGAGGGCCAGGGAGAGGTGGAACTCGGTCCTGCCGGACCCAATATCACAAGAGGACTGGCCGAAAGTCCTGCAACATACTCGAGGAGTGTCAAGGAACCCTAGATTCTGCTACACCCAATTCAACTTTACACACCAAACATACTTATCCCCAGCCAGGCTGGGGCGTATGTTTCCCGGCTCAGAGCCGACATGCCCCAGATGCAAAGCCCCACGGGCGCACTTCTACCACATGGTCTGGGAATGCCCTCAGGTACAAAAGGTATGGAGCGAGGTGGTGCTAGTGATTTCTGAATTGACAGGACTGGGACTAACAGCGGATCCCAAGTCATGCCTCCTGGGGCTGAGAGCAAGAACGAAAAGGCACAGACACTTACACAAATTTGCTGACCTAGCATGTGTGATGTATAAAAGATTGATAGCAATGCACTGGAAGGCGGCAAGAGCACCTGATAAGAAATCATGGCACACAACTACATTGCGCTGGGCCCGCACAGAACATCAAGTACTGAGGAAACTAGCGCGGGAGGGGAAACAACATACAGGCTGTGACACCTGGGAAGCATTGGTGTCCAAACTCGCAGCTAAAAATGATGACAAACCCCCATGAAGTGGGCGCTACCTCCCCGCACATCACACCGAGCAGTACCACGCCTGCGCACCCCGACCCAGAGCCGCTTCCATCTCCCCGGATGCGCAACTACTCACAGACACACTAGCGTAATGATCCATGCCCCAGACCCCCAACAGCCCACTGGTGCTAGCACCCCAGCTCACACATGCGGTAAGCACACTCTCACACATTCCGCATATCTCTACCGTACACACACAAAGGCACCTTCACTCTTTACAAGAGGAGGACCCAGGGGAACACAGCTCATGCCATCAGACACATGCGTGAGTTTCCAATACTACAACACAGGCGCAGGAGCTTATACGACGCGTCAGGCGCTAACACTGCTCTCTGAAGGTGGATCTGAGGTGTGCACAAGTAGGGGGGGTTAGTTGTTTGATTGTTACTAACTCAGATAAACATGATCCTGATGTAAATAAAGGACAAGTATATAATTTGTATCTGGAATGCAAAACCAATAAAAATTATTAAAAATAAAATACCTATATGTAGCTTTACAATGGTAACTCCGAATATGGCCATGTAACATGTCTAAGATCACGGAATTGTCTCCCCATGCCAAATCTGGTATTGGAGTGCCAATCCCTTGCATCACCGGGGCTCCAGCATGGACCCTGTGTATTGCCAAACTAGCTCTCTGGGGTTTTACCTGCAGCTACCACTGCTGCCAACCCACAGACAGGCTTCTGCCCTCCTGGGGTCTGGGCAGCCCAGTCCCGGGAAGGCAGAACAATGGATTTCCTCTGAGAGAGGGTGTTACACCCTCTCCCTTTGGAAATAGGTGTTAAGGGCCTGAGAGGAGTAGCCTCGCCTGGACTCTGGGAATGCTTTGAAGGGCACAGATGGTGCCCTCCTTGCATAAACCAGTCTACACCAGTTCAGGGTTCCCCCAGCCCCTGCTCTAGCGCCAAACTGGACAAAGGAAAGGGGAGTGACTACTCCCCTCTCCATCACCACCCCAGGGGTGGTGCCCAGAGCTCCTCCAGTGTGTTCCAGACCTCTGCCATCTGGAATGCAGAGGTGTGAGGGCACAATGGACACCTCTGAGTGGTCAGTGACAGCAGGTGACGTCAGAGACCCCTCCTGATAGGTGCTTACCTGACTAGGTGGCCAATCCTCCTCTGAGGGCTATATAGGGTCCCTCATGTGGTTTTCTCTTCAGATAACGAATGCAAGAGCTCACCAGAGTTCTTTTGCCTCTCCCTCTTCGACTTCTGCCAAGGGTCGACCGCTGACTGCTCCACGACGCCTGCAAAACCACAACAAAGTAGCAAGAAGACTACCAGCAACATTGTAGCGCCTAATCCTGCCGGCTTTCTCAACTGTTTCCTGGTGGTGCATGCTCTCAGGGCTGTCTGCCTTCACCCTGCACTGGAAGCCAAGAAGAAATCTCCCATGGGTCAACGGAATCTTCCCCCTGCTAACGCAGGCGCCAAACTACTGTAACACCGGTCCTCTGGGTCTCCTCTCATCGTGATGAGCGGGGTCCCTGGAACACAGGAGCTGGATCCAAGTGACACCGACAGTCCAGTGGTCTATCTGTCTAAATTTGGTGGAGGTAACTCCTTGTCTCCCCACGCCAGACAGTAATCCTGTGTACTGCATGAACTGCAGCTGCTAGGGCTTCTGTGCACTCTTGCAAGGAATCTTTCATGCACAGCACAGCCCAGGTCCCCAGCATTTCATCCTGCATTGCTCATCTCACTGAGTTGACCACCGGCTTCGTGGGACTCTCCTTTGTAGTGTTGAGATGACCACTGTGCTCAGTTCTCTTGAACCCATGTTCAAGTGCTTCTGAGCGTGCTGCCTGCTTCTGCATGGGCCTTCTGTGTGGCTGAGTGCCCCCTCTATCTCCTCATCCAAGTGGCGACCTCCTGGTCCTTCCTGGGCCAGGGCAGCACCCTCTTTCTTCAACTGTGACCTTTGCAGCTAGCAAGGCTTGTTTGCAGTCTTTCTGCGTGGAAACAACACTGCATCCTCCAGCACACCGTGGCACATCTTCTGTGCAAAGGAGAAGTTCCTGACATCTTCCATTGTTGCAGAATCTTGAGCTTCTTACACCCAGAGACAGCCATTTTGCACCTTCATCCGGGGTTTAGTGGGCTCCTGCCCACCCTGGAAACTTTTGTGACTCTTGGACTTGGTCCCCTTCCTTTATAGGTCCTCAGGTCCAGGAATCCGTCTTCAGTGCTTTGCGGTCTCTTGTGGTCTTTGCAGAATCTCCTATCACGACTTTAGTGTGTTTCTGGGGAAGTAGAGTCACTTTACTCCTACTTTTCAGGGACCTGGGGTGGGGTATCTTGGACACCCTTAGTGTTTTCTTACACTCCCAGCGACCCTCTACACACTACACTAAGCCAGGGGCCCCTAAGTGGTTCGCATTCCACTTTCTTAGTATATGGTATGTGTTGCCCCTAGGCCTAATGCATCCTATTGTATTCTACAGTGTTTGCACTACTTTTCTAACTTGATTTTGGTTTGTGTATATATCTTGTGTATTTTACTTACCTCCTAAGGGAGTATATCCTCTGAGATATTTTTTGGCACATTGTCACTAAAATAAAGTACCTTTATTTTCAGCAACACTGAGTATTGTGATTCTTATGATAAAGTGCTATATGATATAAGTGGTATAGTAGGAGCTTTGCATGTCTCCTAGTTCAGCCTAAGCTGCTCTGCTATAGCTACCTCTATCAGCCTAAGCTGCTAGAACACTACTAATCAACTAATAAGGGATAACTGGACCTGGCACAAGGTGTAAGTACCATCAGGTACCCACTATAAGCCGGGCCAGCCTCCTACACTAGGTCACAGTGGTGGTTGCTCTGCCCTGACATAATTATGCCAAAGCAACTATCACTGAATTTTCATACCCAGAACTGACATGTTAGGCATTCCAGTCCATGCAAGAAAACCAATCAATGGTCCTAACGTGCAAGAGAATACTCTGCCCGTCAGTCATGACCATTGATTAATTTGCATTTACCCAATCCACAGGAAGAAAGCTCCCTGTGTATCAGGGTCATTGAGTTATTTGACTTTGCCAGATGTGAGGGGAGAAGGCTTCCTGTCTATCAGGGCTATTTGTTGTATTACATTTCACAAACAAACTTAAGGTTTGGGATTTTGGTAGTCACATGAAAAAAGTAAATGCTGAACAGGCAAGGAAAAAAGTGTTGGCAGCTTGGCATTCAGCTTTGCCTTAAATGCACCCTCAGCAACAGTGGATGCACTTACGGTTTATAGCTCCTCAACAGGGAGATGGTGGCCTCTCAATATGATGGAGAATCCTCTGGTCGAAAAGTGGAAGCCAGTGCCTCCGCTGATGGTGGTCTGGAAGGTTGCCCACCATGATCTAAATTACCCATTCAATCTATCAATGTATTGAAGGTCAGTCTCTTATCAAATGAGAAAGGAAATTTAACACAGCAATGTCAATGTCCAGCAGATGTTCTGTGATGTCATCATCTTTAGTTATGAGATTTTTCAAATTGAGAATACTCATGCAGCTCAGGGTGGCATGTGTTCTGATCATGAGGGAAAGTTGCTGACAGACCTTCTTCTGGCCAATATTTCTCTCACAAAGAGTTGTAACTTTTGTGCTGTGTCATCTCTTTTTGATGTCTCATGAACAGGATATGTGGATCAGTCTGTATTTCTGAACATGGCCTTCATTCTTGAAATATTGTGCAGTGGAGTACTGTCACTAAACCTACTGTCACTACCCCCTCTTGTGCCTTCTGTGCTGTGGGTTTTACACACCGGGCTCATGTAATCCTTCCTTTGTGACAGCTTTCCATCTTGTACAATTCATGACCACCTTCTCAGAGTTCCTGAACCATTGAACCGCCCATATTGTTGCTAGTTTATTCTATCTTGCACCTGCATATAAACTGCGTGTTTGCTGGGCAATTAGTGGTGTCCGCCTTGACCTGCTGACTTTTACAATAATGCTCTTAGGTTCCATTAATCATTGATAATTGTTTCCCGCTGCCAATTGCACCTGCAAGGGTCATACCCGTTGTGTGTAGCATGTGCGCTTCCTCCGATTCTATGGAAACATCCACTCTTCCACATGAGACACACTTGCCTTTCTGGAACAGTCTCTCCGTCCAGCATAAAAACCCCATCTGAACCTGAAACGGGGCTGGGCCTTGTTCCAGTCCTAAGCAAGCATCTTCCCTGCACTCACCTCCTGAGTCACCCAGAACTTCCAGTGCTCTAGTCTTCCAAGCCTTCATGATGATCCCATGATCCTGACTCCTGCAGTGCTTCTTGTGTCTTCATTCATGGCTATGATTCCGCCTTCTCTTGGGCTTCTTGCACCAGAGCCTCCTGTCTTCCTTCAGATTCCAGTTAAAAAACTAAGACAAGTCTAAGCACTTGATTCTGAGGTTAGTGCGCACTAATCCAGTGTTTACTTTATTAATCCAAGACTGAGTTTCTTGAAGGCATGAGTACGACCTTGGCTATCAGACTTTGTACAAGTCCCTCAGACCCAAAGAGGCCCAGCGCCTCCCTGTATTTTCTTGGGAGGGATCTGAACTTTATTGTACTTGATCTGAAGGTTATTTCTACAGTATTTCTTGACTAGTTTGTATCGAATATTGGAGAAGCTTCTAGCGCACTAATTTGCACTTGAGTTTTGATCTGAACATTATATGTTACGACTTTCTTGGGAGTGCTAGAAAACTCCAGTTAATTTTTGGAATTGTTCCTGTTCTCTTATGCAATATTTATAACAAAGCCTGTGAGTGTACTTTATTTGTAAACAATTGCTAAAACATTACAAGCTGAGAAGTCTTAGTAAACCTTGCTTCTTGTTGTATCTAGTGTTCTGCACCTACATCAAGATTAACGAGGTCCAGGGAGTTCAGACCCCACAAGGCAGTGTTGCAATGCAGCTAATGAGGCCTAGTGACGCCAGCCCATCTTTTCTTGTTTTATTCCATCCCCCCTTCCCCTCTTAGGCAGTGAGTAAAATTAAGTTGCTGTTATTTTTTTTCGCTTTTGCTGCCCCCACCTGGGATTGGAGGTCTTGCATTGTCTCCACTGCTGGAACCTAGTGAGTGTGTGACAGAAGGCCAAGCCTCGCACTTTCCACTGCTCAGACAATATGGATGACCAATTACATGTTCAAGAATTAGCTCAGGCCCTGTCTGAAGATACTTCCTGCACAGTAGAATTAGCTAGTGTGTGACAAGTGGAGGGTACTTTGTATCTGATTTAACTGAAGTGTGCAAGAGCCCATTACAGGCAGTGAAACAAATTCTCAGTTTGACTGTGGTGATCCATTGCTTCCCTCAGGAAATATGCTGATTCTCCCAGAAATAAAATAGTCAAAATGTTCTCCAGCAATCAAAGATTTTGGTGCTGTCTTTCTCCGAATCTAGGCAAATCTTGGTCATGTATGAGCAGAGATTTTAGTGCTTCCCCAGCACTTTATCTACTGAATTCACAGTATGTGACACCAACCTTAATAACAGCAGCGAAATCCAGGCGTGGAACCCCCACTATGGCGGAGGAACGTTGCCCCTCCCACAAGCAGCAGGAGCTGGAAAATGAAAAATGAAAACGATAATGAACAGTGTTGATTATCGTTTTTATTTTTTGGGGGGGGCGGGGCACGGACGATGAGAGGGTTGGAGGGGCAGTGTACAGCACTTCCCTCAGTGCGCCTGTATGTTTGGCCAGCTGTCTCAGGCCGGTCAAACACACATGTGCACTGGGCTCTGTCCAACCCTGCACCGGGTTGGAGAGAGCAGGCCGAGGCTCCCACTGAGCGCCAAGCAGGTGCGCGGCCGCCAGTGCTAACGCTGCTCTCGCATGAGCTGGGAGCCCGTGCCTGCAGCGACTGGGGTGGGAACCAGGAGAGCAGCAAGGCGACTGTGAAGGTAAGTTTCTTTTTTTTAAATATTTCTTTGTGTTTTTGTGCCTACCCCGCCGCTTTGCCCTGACAGGAGCCGCTCCTCGCGAAATCGTAGATGAATCTGGAAGATGTATGCCTCAATATAGTGAGACAAGTCCCCCCCCCGTAGTCGAAATACTTCCTGGCTGGGGCAGAAAACACTGCATTGCTGCACTTCAGCCCCTTTTGAGTTTAGTTGTAACTGAAAATTCAAGAGCAATGTTCTCGGTGCCTGTGCCAGAACAGTGAAGCACAAGTCCATTCTTGCATACCTTATCAGTGACAGTGATGATATTAACTTACATTTCAAAACGTCGACCGGAGCGCATCCAATTCTACCAAGACTATGAGATTCATTCATTCATATCGAAGGTGGCATGCCGGGTGCCACGGCACTAGTGGGAGATTGGCAGATGGAAATGGGGTTTCTCGCAGTAGGCTTCATCCTCGTTCCCCTCCGATGAAGTGGGTTGGAACCTGACGGCACTGTGACACCGTCAGAGAAGACATCCCAGCTGAAGACCCCCGGGCACAGCCCACTGAGACGGCTGAATGGAGCAGTGACACTCACATGGTCACGCGCGGACCGAAGATTCCCTCGTCGCCAATGATCTCTGATTCAGCCACACACAAATGTTGAAACGGAAGCAACTTTGTTTGAACACTGTACAGGGATGAACTACATGCTGCTTCTGCATCTAGAGAACAAGGCCTGTAGGTGTTCGCCATGCTCCATGTTCCTGCAGCTTGTGTCTGGCTCTAGTGTTCTAACGATGCAGTCGTCTCTGCTAAGACATACTGTAAATGCCAGATGTTGTGCTGCATATACGCTACAAAATGTAATGTAAAAGCTTCGTGCTTTACCTGCCATTATATGTGTTATAGTTGTCGTCCCAACATACTGGAATAGTGCACCAGGCAGTCTAAATCACCTCCTGGCATTTGGAAGGATGAAAAAAAGTCGAATTAAATGAATGTGTTAGAATGCCTAAAACTCCGCTGACAAATGTGAAAAGAGCAATAGAAGGAGCAAATTCTAAAAAAGCAGCGTTCTCTGTCCTGTTTCCAATAACACTTAAGTTGAAAGAGGCCTTTAGTCTCAGGACGAGGGTTGAGTACCCTCTGTGGCTCCGACGATATGATGGAGTCGCAGATGAGGGCTGTGGATTAGTGATAAGGACGACACACCAAACATATGGTTTGGTGTTCAGCAGGCCTTTCCACCGACAGCCAATGACGGCAGAGCAGGATAACACAGACTGTCCCGTGCCTTTGCTTGGGAGGGTGAAGTACACTTAGGGCCTGATGACTACCTTGGCGGATGGGGGTACTCCGTCACAAACATGACGGATATCCTGCCCGCCGATGTACAAGTTCCAGTATATCACATGGAACTTGTAAAACGGCGGGCGAGATATCCGCCACGCTTGTCCCATCCACCAAGGTCAAAATCAGGCCCTAAGTATTGTTTCTCACAGATTGACGAGTTTTCTCAAAGAGTGACCTCATTGGCTTCGTCTACAGCTGCCTGTGAAAATGCAAAATTGGGAAATTCCTTAGAATGTCTCTATTTTGAGGGTTGGGAGGTATTTTACTCATGAAGGAGGCTCTAGCATATCAGAGGGAGCTCTCGAGCTAGGCGCTAAAATGTATTGTGATTTCTTTTTATGTTTACAACATTTAATATTTGTTTAAGTGAAGTGTGATGAGTGTTATGAAAAGGAGCTGAGGGGAGGACGTCTTTATCATCACTTCTCCTACAGATGTAAAAAGTTGGGTGAATCAACAAATTAACAGGGAGGCCGACCAAAAGCCCAGCCAATGGTCTTGCTTGGTTCTTAGAGCCCGTGTACAAGCCCAGCCTAAAAAATATTGGCTATGTAAGTAATACAAACAAACCACATAAAATATGATAATGTCTCTTTAAAATGCAAAAAAGTGTATTTTTTAAACACGTGGAAGCTTTTACATTAATGTGTCGGATTATAGCACTGCACTGAGAAGTACTTAATAAAAAAGAGAGTTTTTAAACATGAACCACTAGTGAACTAAATGCAATGCAGTTGTCATGTTATTGTCTATCAAATCACACACAATAGGTTTTTCTACAACTGGTATTCTGAATTCACATATTTGAAGCGCTTTCATATGCCATAGTGAAGAAAAGGGAGTTTTGAAGAAATAGTATATATATTTACCTAAGATCACACACTTAAAGCAGAGAAGCCGAAATTTATCCAGGTTTTCTGTTTTCACTTTGTACAAGTCAGCCACTAAAGGGCATATTTACTAAGGGCTTGCATTGCCCTTGCATAACGCAAATCATTGCTAGGCAATGCAAATGCTTAAATGGTATTTACTAAGCCATTCAAAGCCACCATGCGTGACTCTGCGTGGTTAAGTACATCCAAAGTAACGCAAGGCAGTGCATATGGCTACCTTGTATTTCCTTGCGGCAGTGAGACTACCATGGATGCAGTGTGGGTGTTCCCACGCTTCCACCCATGGTTCTTGGCACCATCCCAGATTTACTAGAGTCAGTAAACCTGGGATTGCATCAAAATGCTGGGCCTCCCTGACCGAGGCGCAACAAGGTGAAATATCTTTATTTCTCCTTGTTACTTACTCTTTCTATGAGCGTCGCATTTTGCAGCACATATAGAATGAGGAAATTGCCTTGAAGGATTGTGCTTGTGCAGGAAGGTGTCCCTTCCGGCGCAAAAACAATCCTGCTCGTAACACAAGCACCCTTACAGCTTGGTGCAAGGGTGCCTCCTTTGGTGCTAGGCTACTACAAGTGCAGCAGTTCTAGGAAACAGACGAATGTGTCATATCTTAGGAGATATGGCATATTTCTGCTGTCTCCCTTTCACACAATACAACACGTTGTCTTACTGCTTTGCGTTGCATGAGTATCTATTTGGCTGCCCTTTTTTATGATAATGGTGTGTTTTGACCTCTCTGTGCATTTTTCTGCAGTTCTTAGATACCTCAAACTCGGCCCGGAAGAATTGAAGGCCTTTATGTAAGCAGCAGTTACATTACACAAGGTCGTGTTCACTTTTCATAGGCACAGGAGACTAAGGGGGTCATCCCGACCCTGGCGGTAAAACTCGCCAGGGCCGTGAACGACGGAAACCACCGGCAACAGGCTGGCGGTGCTTTCCTGCCCATTCTGACCGCGGCGGTAAAGCTGCGGTCAGAAAAGGGGATCCGGCGGTTTCCCGACGGATTTCCCCTGTCTGGGCTGAATCTCCATGGCGGTGCTGCATGGAGATTCCGACCCCCTTCCCGCCACCCTGTTTCTGGCGGTTTTTACCGCCAGGAACAGGATGGCGGGAACGGGTGTCGTGGGGCCCCTGGGGGCCCCTGCACTGCCCATGCCACTGGCATGGGCAGTGCAGGGGCCTCCTCACAGGGCCCCAGCATGATTTTCACTGTCTGCATAGCAGACAGTGAAAATCGCGACGGGTGCAACTGCACCCGTCGCACCCCTGCAACGCCGCCGGCTCCATTCGGAGCCGGCTTCTGTGTTGCAGGGCCTTTCCCGCTGGGCCAGCGGGCGCTCCCTTGGCGGGCGCCCGCCGGACCAGCGGGAAAGTCTGAATGGCCCCCGCGGTCCTATGACCGCGGAGCGGTCATTCGGCGGAGTAAGTTTGGCGGGCGGCGACCGCCGCCCGCCAAACTCAGAATGACCCCCTAAGTGATATGCCCAGAATTACAGAATGTTAAGCCAACACTCCGACTCAAACCTTGTTCCCCTGTTCCAAAGTCAGCAGCTCTGGCCATAACATCACATCCTAGGTAGAGAGAGGGTGGCAGGCAGAAGCCATATGAAAACTCGGCTTGTTATAGGCACAAGGTTCAAACAGTAACTTGAGTAGAGTCAGGCTCAAGGCTTGTGTCTGGCTCAAGATTTCAGTGGCTCGCCCACCTCTACAGGTTTACTTGCATATCAATTACAAGGGCATACAGTAAATACCTAATATCAAAATATTTGATAATGAGGAAGTTATGAACTAAAACTTTAGAGGCAAGTATGTTTTTTATACCAAATATATTCTACTTATTGTAGTTACAATGAATGTGCAGAGTGCCTATTTTCAACTTCACAGGTCAAGATCAGCAGTATGTGCTATCAATTGATCTGTGTTATGCAACCCGCAAACTTATGAACATTTTTCAGCATGTGAGGAGAGGGGCGTGGCCTTGTAGGGGCAGAGCTTAGTGCACAGCACAGCTCGAGGTACTTCAAAATCATTGCTACCTCCCCCATACACCAAAAACAAAGCTTCTGAGAACTCCACCTGGGGAGGATTCACACCCATAATGGACATTGGCCGAGTACAACCCTCATACAATTAGCCGGAATCATGCTCTCTGCAAGGGTAAATTGTTTGCACACTGTGCTATCGGCTCCTCACTGGGTAACTGTGTGATGGGAGCCAATATCATGTGATACACTGTGGCACCCTGTCAGTTGACAGGTCTGCAGTCTTCATCCAGTGATCCTCTACAACGTGACAATGGTGGAATACAGTGCTTAATGTTATAATTTTCTTCCCAGAAAATCATGTTTTTTAAACAAAATCTAGCACATCAAATCCTCCAGTATCGATTGTCAATGTGCTTCTTACTAGTTAAAGCCACAGGCTTGGGTCTCATGATTGTGCCTGTCCAATCACACAGGACATAGGTCGATAACAGATCACTTCCTACCAAAATCGCATTCGAAAGAATGCACAACCTCCTTTGTTGCACTCTTCACTGGAAGGGGATTGATTTTTTTTTTAATTAGGGAAGGTACTGTGTTGGAGAGACAGGCATGGTAAGCAAGTCATCCCAAAATTGCTTTCGAGGCTTGGGTGACTTTACCATGTGTGATCTATGAACCAGAAGTTCCTCCCTTCACTTAACAGGGGCTAAAAGGAGCTGTATTGTAAGGTCCCTCCTAAAATTATTAAATATAAACAGCATCGAAGTCTAGGAGACAAATAATCTATTTGACCAACTGAGGCCCGATATAGTGTTTTATTTCTACGTGGATTTCTTCAAATAAACTATTGCCTAATAATAGACTGGGGATGCATGTCGCACATACTTCCTGAATACATTTCACATCCTTAAAGCAATATTGATATGAAAGGTTCATACTGTATTTGAGTGAGTCTCCTGACCACATGACAACTGACAAGAAGGAATAATCCAATATTCATTTGCCTTGGATAGATTATCCATAAATTATAGTAGTTTTGCATTTGTTCCTATGTGGGACAACGTCGTCAACAGAACATTTCTATTTTCTTTTCAAATACTAGTAAAACATGTCCTAGGTGGGGAAACACACAGCTTGTCCAGAAGGTAACAGGGCAGCACTTGTACCTTTATGCTATCCCAAGAACCATTGCAGACTACTAGGGAACCTCTATTGTGGCCGTGGATTGGCACTCACTTGTGTAAGCCTATATCACTTGTACTGATAACCACAGTTCTGCACGCTGTTCTGATAAGAAGGCAAGTCTGTGGAATGTCAGTGAAAACTGAGTTTCTGCCATTTAGCATAAGTGGCAGAAGCACTGTCAGAGGAACACTCATATTAAAAAACCAACGTTACACTATGGGCCAGATTTACAAGGCTCTAGCGCCACCAGAGCATCACTTTTTGTGACGCTCCTGTGGCACTAACCACTTCTCCATATTTACAAGGAGGTGTAATGCAACTTTTTGTGGCATTACGCCTCCTTGTAAATATGGGCCCCTCTGATGCAGTTTTCTGCGTCACAGAGGTGTGCAATGGGTGTTGCTGTGGGTGTTCCACTGCAACACCCATTGCTTTTGACGCTGCCCCAGATTTACAAGAATTCGTAAATGTGAGGCAGCGCCAAATCGAACGCCACACCAGGGGTGGCGTTAGCATGGCGCAACGAGGAGGAATACTTTTATTTCTCCTTGTTTTTTGCTTTTTCCATATGTGCTGCATTCTACAGCACATGTAGAAGAAGCAAAATGCCATAGATGATTGTTTATGTGCAGCTAGGGACACCTTCCTGCACATAAACAATCACACCCATCAACGCAGACACCCTTGCCCTATGGTGCAAGGATGTCTGCATTGGTGCAGGCTGCTTAATTTAACGCCGGTGCAGGGGGAAAGGCAGGGGTGCACCGTATTCTTGTAAATATGGCGCATTCCTGAGTTTTGAAACTGGTGCGGCGCTGCTAATTTTGGCATAGCACTGCGCTATAGGTTTACGTTTTTTTTCTGAGTTGGGATTCTGTGCCATGCTGAGCAGAAATTTCTCCTGTCTGTTCCGCTCATGTTCCATGATAGAATGGCAGTTTAAGTGTCCAGGACCGCCTCATTGAAAGACACATATGCTGAGGTGGGAGGAAAATTGAGGGAGATATTAGCCGAATTTGACATAGCTTAAGAAGGTCCTTTGCAGTGAAGAGTGACTCCAGAGAGTGGCTCCCCATCTGGCACCAATGTTGGGCATCAAGCAGTGCATCATAAGGCAACCTCTCTCTGAGAGGTCAGACAGGCATGATGTTCTTCTATAAACTGCAACTGTGTGCCCCCCCTTGGATGATGAGGGGACCTCGACCAAATCGGGGGGATGAGACATTGACTTGTGAATGGGGGTCCTGAGGCTTCTTTGGTTATCATGCCTAGCAATGGCAAATCACACAAACTCTAGGAACAAAAGGGCACAGTGCACTCAATGTTTTGTGCAACAAACCTTAGACCCATGTAGTGCTGTGGAGGAAACATCTGGCCACCCTGGGCTTAAGAATGCTTGGAGACATTTTAGTGCTACTATCTGGGGGAAATAGAAATGAGCTTTCCAAACTTGTACATGCTGCAGCAATGGGAGTGCATTGTTGGTGCTTGAACACCCCAAAGAGAACTGCAACATAAGCACAAAGACAAACACAAGCAACATCACTTCCATTTATCAGAAGTTGGCCATTCCTTCAATAAATGACCAATTAATCAATTATCAATCCCTGAGTGCGTGCACCTCAAACATCTACTATATTAAGGATTAACGGAGACCTTAACAGAGGTCTGAAAGAACCAAATGCAGACCTCAGTACCAAACTGGAAGGCCTTTAAAAAGATGTCAACGACACAGACAGTTGACTGGTAGAACTGGAGAATAGACCTGAACAGCCTTAGTCCACCAGAAATTATATGATTCAAAGGCTTAGATTGTCGCAGACAAAAGTAGACCTTGCACAGTCTAAGTGTGATGAACTGGAAAATCGCTCTTAGGTGGGGGCTGGATGAGGAAACAAAGGGCCCAGATCTGGGATCACCAAGATTTATGACTGGACAGGGTCCAAAGGGTGGAACCAAAACATCAACAATAGGTGCAGAAACAGAGAAACATTCTAGAAAAGCCCCATTACCTTTCTAAAAAGAAAGAGTCTTTAAATGTGGCACAAATATTAGGATACCTTTTTTCCAAGGATTCTCCTTCTTCCAAGACATGCCCACCAAACAGTGTAGACAGTATGTTTCAGATCTATAATGGAAACATTGAGGGCATATTTATACTTTGTTTGCGACGAATGTGCGTCAAAAATGTTGACGCACATTCAGCGCAAACCGTGCACCATATTTAAACTTTGACGCCCGAGCCAGCGGATGTCAAAATTCCTCCGTGTGAGTCAATTTTTAGATGCAGGAAACTACCTTGCGTTAAATACATGCAAGGTAGGCGTTCCCGCCCCAAAAATGACTTAAAGGCCTGTGCGCCTTATTTATACTCTTGTGTCATTTTGACGCACAGGAGAGGGCGGGCCTTAAAAAACGGCGCACAGCCTGATGTGCGCCGTTTTTTACCGCCTGGGTCAGGGCAGGCGTTAAGGGACCTGTGGGCTCACTTCCATGGTCTCTAACCATGGAAGGAGTCCTGAGGTGTCCTTCCCTGCCCCAGGGACACCCCCTGCCACCCTCGCCCACCCCTGGAGGACACCCATGGATGGGGGGACCCATCCTAGGTAAGTTCAGTTAAGTTGAGGTAGGTATTTATTTTTTTATTTTTAAAGTGGCATAGGGGGGCCTAATTTGGGCCCCCCTACATGCCACTGTGCCCAATGACTATGCCCAGGGGACAGAAGTTCCCTGGGCATGGCCATTGGGCAAGGGGGCATGACTCCTGTCTTTGCTAAGACAGGAGTCATTTCAATGGGGGATGTGCATAAAAAATGGCGCAAGTCCGGTTTGATGCATGATTTTTGCCTCAAACCTGACTTGCACCATTTTTGGACGCACAACCCCCATTTTCCCCTACGCCGGCGCTGCCTGGTTTGAGTCATTTTTTTTTACTCTGACCAGTCCGCAGCGCCGGCTAACGTCATTCCTTAAATAAGGCACCCGCATGGTGCGTAGGAATGGCGTTAGCTGGCTGTAAAATGTTTGAAGCAAGCCAGCGCTGGTTTGCGTTAAAAAGTATAAATATGGGCCTATGTAAGGAAGTGTTGGAAATGGCCCTTTCAGCAGGGTTATCCCCACACATTTGTTCCTTCCTCCTTCCATTTTTTTTACCTGCTTTTTGTTGGTTTCGGGACTCTGGGTACTTTAACATTGCTAATCAGTGCTAAAGTGCATGTGCTCTCTCCCCTAAACTTGGTATGATTGGATTACACCTGTTTGGCATATTTCATTTACTTGCAGGTCCCTTGTAAAGTGCCAAACCTTTTACCTAGGGCCTGTAAATGAAATGCTACTAGTGGGCCTGCAGCACTGATTGTGCCACCCACAGAAGTAGCCTTTCGAACCTGTCTCAGGTTGGCATTTCCAACTACTTGCTAAGGCCTAAATTTCCCTTTTACTACACCTAAGTCATCCCTAAGGTAGGTACTAGTAGTCCTATGGGCAGGGTGCTGTGTATGCGAAAGGTAGGACATGTACTTTTACATTTTACATGTCCTAGTAGTGACAAACAGACGATTTCATTTTCACTAGTGTGAGGGGTGCTCCTCTCATAGATTACCATTGGGAATTCCATTATATATTTTTAAGTGCTAATTTCTGATATGAAAGCCGTAACAATGACATGTTTGGTATGTTTGGAATGGTAGTGAGAAATCCTGCTTACTGGTGTAGTTGGATTTTACATTACTATTTTAGAAATGCCACTTTTAGAACATTTAGACATTTCTCTGTGTTTATCACTCTAGTGTTTTGCAGCCTGTTTCCAATCCATATTTAGGGCAGAGCGACAGCTACACTCTGTGCATAATTTCCAGACAGCCACAACACAGGAGAAGCTGGGTGTGACAAGAGAGGCATCTTCATCCACCTGCATATTGATAGTCTTCCTGGGCTAGGGGAGAGGGAGGCGGGGCACACTTACATTTGCTTAGGCTAGCTCCCTGCCTCACACAATGAGCTGAATTACCTCCTACTGATGTCTGGTGCCAGGGCTGAGTTGAAGAGGTTGTGTTACACTTGAAAGGGTTCCCTTGAAGTTACCTCTTGAACAAAGACATTTTTGAATATAAATACAGGGGCTCTGACCCCATGTTTTCAGAGCACTTTTGAACTGGGACTGAACCTCTGTCAGAAGAACTGCTGCGCTGCTCAAAGGACTCATCTGGACTGCTCTTCTGTTGTTGCTCTGTCACCTACTACTTGTTGGGTGGACTAAAGAACTCAAAGGATTCCTTTTCTGTTTGTTGCCCAGCTGCCAGCTGGCCCCCTGACCCTGTTCTACCCGGGCACTCTACGTGCTACCTGGCGGAAGCTCCACCTACTTGGCTGTGCTAACCTGCCTGCCCTTTGTGCCCTTCAAGTGCCTCCCAAAGAGCCCATCACAGGGGTAGTGTTGTTTTCCTAATCCTTGGCTCTTGCAACTTAGTGCATGGTGAGCACTCTGTATCCTCCCTTTACAAGCGCATGCCAAGCGCTTTGGTTTTATTTTGGTGTGTGAGGAGCGCTGTTCTTTTATTTTCTTAGTTTGTGTGGAGTGTTCTATTTTGCCTGCCTTTCAGTAAGTAGAGAGCACCCCTCATTGTGGCCAGCACCCTGTCATGTTCCCTCAGTTGGACCTAACCAGTGTGGTGCCACTTATCTGCAGGATAGGGCCCCTTCACCCTTAGATTCACGAGCTCAGATGCCTGATGGGGTCATGCTGGGCCCATGTCAATTTTAGCTGAGGAGTGGAAATATAGGACAGGCCATGACAAGGCTAACTGCCCAACCCCTCTCATGCTGGGAAAAAGTTCACATGCAGGAGAATAGAGGCAAGTCTTTCCAGGTGAAAACACGTTGCCTGGACAACCTAGTAGGAACCTCTGATATCAGAGCGGTCCCACCCCAGGGAATGTCCAGAAGAGGACGACGCGGGCTCCTTGTTCTCCTGTAGTACCTAATACTCGGGACTGCCACTCAGAGTTGTGACTCATGGTTGCCAGGCACGGAGCAGTGTGACCTACAGGCAAGGCCTAGGGAGGTCTTCTGCGGCAGCATTCACCCTTTCTGTGTCAGTTGCAGCCGCCCAGCTGGCTTGGAGATAGCTGCCCGGAGTAATTTAGCATGCGGTGTGATCCCTGCTAGGGTTTACAATGTTTGTGTATGTGCCCTCCAGGTGTCTTGAGAACGTACCTGGAGGCACAATAGCTTGTTCGACGGTGGCCTTGCAGGGTGAGTCCTCAATGGAGGCTCCTACTCTGGAACAGATCTCTGGGGGATAATTACTGTAACACGTGTAGGAGGCGCACACGTGTTCCTGCAGCCTATGATTTAAGCCTGACAATATCACGTTCAATAGGAGCTCAGGTGTGCTGTGCCCTATAATGTCATGGTGATTCGTGTACTTCTTGTTAGAAATGGGGTCTCTAGTTGACAGAGGTATGCACCCTGGCCAAGTAGGGACCACAATCCTAGTCAGGTTAAGTCACAATACACTCCAAATTATCCTGTGCTCACCCTCTGGTAGCTTGGCACTGAGCAGTCATGCTTAACATAAAAGGCAATGTGTAAAGTATTTATGCAATAAGTCATACAGTAACACAGTGAAAACACCACACAGGTTTAGAAAAAACAGATAATATTTATCTGAATAAAATAGGGTCAAAACGACAAAAATCCAATAAGCACAAGTTGAAATATCACTTTTAAAAGGTTTAAAAGAGTCTCACTCCTTAGAAATCAATAGTTGTTTCTTTGTAACACAGTACCTGGGATGCGTAAAAAATAACGACGCACAGGGACCGCAAAGTAGGAGATGTGTAGAAAAATAAGGTGTTGCGTCAGATTTTCCGGCGCAGCACAGACACATTGTTTCTTTCCACGCTGCAAGGGTTTGCAACACTTTTCAGGCATGCAGTCTTGGTTCCTCACTGCGATGCAGGGATACTTTTATGCCCAGGGACAGTGCGTTGAAGATCCTTAATGCATTGGTAGAAGGAGCAGGCACTGCATCGATCTGGTAGGCGATGCGTTGAATTTCCCATTGCAAGGCAGGTGGTGTGTCGAAATTTCCGATGGAAAGTCAGTGCTGCGTTTTTCCGGTCGGCCATGCAGCAATTTTCCAGCTACGATGCAGGCTTTGCGTCGATTTCTGCAGCCGTTGCATCGATTTTTGACGCACAAAGATTTTCTTGAAGAGGTGAAGTCTTTGTTGGCTCTGATACTTCAGAAACAGAAGGCAAGCTCAATCCAAGCCCTTGGAGTGCACTTCAGGAGGAAGGCAGAGTCCTTCCAGCAGAGTCAAAAGGCCAGCAGGGCAACAAGCAGGGCAGCAGTTCTTCTCAGGAAAGCAGTGCAGAATGGTCCTTTGGGCAGCCAGGCAGTTCCTCTGACAGAGTGCAGGTGTAGGTCTAGAAGTGTCTGTTTTGTTGGGGTCAGAGACCCAGTTTATATACCCAAAAATGCCTTTGAAGTGGGGGGGATTTAAAAGAGTGGTTTTGAAGTGCACAAGTTCCCCTTTCAGCCCAGTCCTGTCTGCCAGGATCTATGTGGGGGGTTATCCTTTGTGTGAGGGCAGGCCACTGGCCCTTGAAATATAATTGTGAGCCCCTCCCCCCTTCCTGCCCAGGAAGACCCATTCTGTATGCAGATAAATGGAGATGTGACTGAGTGTCTGTAGGAAGTTGGCTCTGTATGTGCTATTTCAAAGTAAGGAATAGCATGCACAGAGTCCAAGGGTTCCCCTTAGAGGTAAAATAGTGGTAAAAATAGATAATACTAATGCTCTATTTTGTGGTAGTGTGGTCGAGCAGTAGGCTTATCCAAGGAGTAGTGTTAAGCATTTGTTGTACATACACATAGACAATAAATGAGGTACACACACTCAGAGACAAATCCAGCCAATAGGATTTAATATAGAAAAATATCTTTTCTTAGTTTATTTTAAGAACCACAGGTTCAAATTCTACATGTAATATCTCATTCGAAAGGTATTGCAGGTAAGTACTTTAGGAACTTCAAATCATCAAAATTGCATGTATACTTTTCAAGTTATTCACAAATAGCTGTTTTAAAAGTGGACACAGTGCAATTTTCACAGTTCCTAAGGGAGGTAAGTATTTGTTAGGTTAACCAGGTAAGTAAGACACTTACAGGGCTTAGTTCTTGGTCCAAGGTAGCCCACCGTTGGGGGTTCAGAGCAACCCCAAAGTCACCACACCAGCAGCTCAGGGCCGGTCAGGTGCAGAGTTCAAAGTGGTGCCCAAAACACATAGGCTAGAATGGAGAGAAGGGGGTGCCCCGGTTCCGGTCTGCTTGCAGGTAAGTACCCGCGTCTTCGGAGGGCAGACCAGGGGGGTTTTGTAGGGCACCGGGGGGGACACAAGCCCACACAGAAATTTCACCCTCAGCGGCGCGGGGGCGGCCGGGTGCAGTGTAGAAACAAGCGTCGGGTTCGCAGTGTTAGTCTATGAGAGATCTCGGGATCTCTTCAGCGCTGCAGGCAGGCAAGGGGGGGGTTCCTCGGGGAAACCTCCACTTGATCAAGGGAGCGGGACTCCTGGGGGTCACTCCTCCAGTGAAAGTCCGGTCCTTCAGGTCCTGGGGGCTGCGGGTGCAGGGTCTCTCCCAGGTGTCGGGACTTTGGATTCAAAGAGTCGCGGTCAGGGGAAGCCTCGGGATTCCCTCTGCAGGCGGCGCTGTGGGAGCTCAGGGGGGACAGGTTTTTGTACTCACAGTCTTAGAGTAGTCCTGGGGTCCCTCCTGAGGTGTTGGATCGCCACCAGCCGAGTCGGGGTCGCCGGGTGCAGTGTTGCAAGTCTCACGCTTCTTGCGGGGAGCTTGCAGGGATCTTTAAAGCTGCTGGAAACAAAGTTGCAGCTTTTCTTGGAGCAGGTCCGCTGTCCTCGGGAGTTTCTTGTCTTTTCGAAGCAGGGGCAGTCCTCAGAGGATGTCGAGGTCGCTGGTCCCTTTGGAAGGCGTCGCTGGAGCAGGATCTTTGGAAGGCAGGAGACAGGCCGGTGAGTTTCTGGAGCCAAGGCAGTTGTCGTCTTCTGGTCTTCCGCTGCAGGGGTTTTCAGCTAGGCAGTCCTTCTTCTTGTAGTTGCAGGAATCTAATTTTCTAGGGTTCAGGGTAGCCCTTAAATACTAAATTTAAGGGCGTGTTTAGGTCTGGGGGGTTAGTAGCCAATGGCTACTAGCCCTGAGGGTGGGTACACCCTCTTTGTGCCTCCTCCCAAGGGGAGGGGGTCACAATCCTAACCCTATTGGGGGAATCCTCCATCTGCAAGATGGAGGATTTCTAAAAGTTAGAGTCACTTCAGCTCAGGACACCTTAGGGGCTGTCCTGACTGGTCAGTGACTCCTCCTTGTTTTTCTCATTATCTTCTCCGGCCTTGCCGCCAAAAGTGGGGCCTGGCCGGAGGGGGCGGGCAACTCCACTAGCTGGAGTGTCCTGCTGGGTTGGCACAAAGGAGGTGAGCCTTTGAGGCTCACCGCCAGGTGTGACAATTCCTGCCTGGGGGAGGTGTTAGCATCTCCACCCAGTGCAGGCTTTGTTACTGGCCTCAGAGTGACAAAGGCACTCTCCCCATGGGGCCAGCAACATGTCTCGGTTTGTGGCAGGCTGCTAAAACTAGTCAGCCTACACAGATAGTCGGTTAAGTTTCAGGGGGCACCTCTAAGGTGCCCTCTGTGGTGTATTTTACAATAAAATGTACACTGGCATCAGTGTGCATTTATTGTGCTGAGAAGTTTGATACCAAACTTCCCAGTTTTCAGTGTAGCCATTATGGTGCTGTGGAGTTCGTGTTTGACAAACTCCCAGACCATATACTCTTATGGCTACCCTGCACTTACAATGTCTAAGGTTTTGTTTAGACACTGTAGGGGTACCATGCTCATGCACTGGTACCCTCACCTATGGTATAGTGCACCCTGCCTTAGGGCTGTAAGGCCTGCTAGAGGGGTGTCTTACCTATACTGCATAGGCAGTGAGAGGCTGGCATGGCACCCTGAGGGGAGTGCCATGTCGACTTACTCGTTTTGTCCTCACTAGCACACACAAGCTGGCAAGCAGTGTGTCTGTGCTGAGTGAGAGGTCTCCAGGGTGGCATAAGACATGCTGCAGCCCTTAGAGACCTTCCTTGGCATCAGGGCCCTTGGTACTAGAAGTACCAGTTACAAGGGACTTATCTGGATGCCAGGGTCTGCCAATTGTGGATACAAACGTACAGGTTAGGGAAAGAACACTGGTGCTGGGGCCTGGTTAGCAGGCCTCAGCACACTTTCAATTGTAAACATAGCATCAGCAAAGGCAAAAAGTCAGGGGGCAACCATGCCAAGGAGGCATTTCCTTACACAACCCCCCCCCAAACGAAAGAGGATGAGACTAACCTTTCCCAAGAGAGTCTTCATTTTCTAAGTGGAAGAACCTGGAAAGGCCATCTGCATTGGCATGGGCAGTCCCAGGTCTGTGTTCCACTATAAAGTCCATTCCCTGTAGGGAGATGGACCACCTCAACAGTTTAGGATTTTCACCTTTCATTTGCATCAGCCATTTGAGAGGTCTGTGGTCAGTTTGAACTAGGAAGTGAGTCCCAAAGAGGTATGGTCTCAGCTTCTTCAGGGACCAAACCACAGCAAAGGCCTCCCTCTCAATGGCACTCCAACGCTGCTCCCTGGGGAGTAACCTCCTGCTAATGAAAGCAACAGGCTGGTCAAGGCCATCATCATTTGTTTGGGACAAAACTGCCCCTATCCCATGTTCAGAGGCATCAGTCTGCACAATGAACTGCTTAGAATAATCTGGAGCTTTGAGAACTGGTGCTGAGCACATTGCTTGTTTCAGGGTGTCAAAGGCCTGTTGGCATTCCACAGTCCAGTTCACTTTCTTGGGCATTTTCTTGGAGGTGAGTTCAGTGAGGGCTGTCACAATGGATCCATATCCCTTCACAAACCTCCTGTAATACCCAGTCAAGCCAAGGAATGCCCTGACTTGAGTCTGGGTTTTTGGAGCTACCCAGTCCAGAATAGTCTGGATCTTGGGTTGGAGTGGCTGAACTTGGCCTCCACCTACAAGGTGTCCCAAGTAAACCACAGTTCCCTGCCCTATCTGGCATTTGGATGCCTTGATAGAGAGGCCTGCAGATTGCAGAGCCTTCAAAACCTTCTTCAGGTGGACCAGGTGATCCTGCCAGGTGGAGCTAAAGACAGCAATATCATCAAGATAAGCTGTGCTAAAGGACTCCAAGCCAGCAAGGACTTGATTCACCAACCTTTGGAAGGTGGCAGGGGCATTCTTTAAACCAAAGGGCATAACAGTAAACTGATAATGCCCATCAGGTGTGGAGAATGCTGTTTTCTCTTTTGCTCCAGGTGCCATTTTTATTTGCCAGTACCCTGCTGTCAAGTCAAAGGTACTGAGGAATTTGGCAGCACCTAATTTATCTATGAGCTCATCAGCTCTTGGAATTGGATGAGCATCTGTCTTGGTGACAGAATTGAGCCCTCTGTAGTCCACACAAAACCTCATCTCTTTCTTTCCATCTTTGGTGTGAGGTTTGGGGACTAAGACCACTGGGCTAGCCCAGGGGCTGTCAGAGCGCTCAATTACTCCCAATTCCAGCATCTTGTGGACTTCCACCTTGATGCTTTCTTTAACATGGTCAGATTGTCTAAAGATTTTGTTCTTGACAGGCATGCTGTCTCCTGTGTCCACATCATGGGTACACAGGTGTGTCTGACCAGGGGTTAAGGAGAAGAGTTCAGGAAACTGTTGTAGGACTCTCCTACAATCAGCTTGCTGTTGGCCAGAGAGGGTGTCTGAGTAGATCACTCCATCTACTGTGCCATCTTTTGGGTCTGATGACAGAAGATCAGGGAGAGGTTCACTCTCTGCCTCCTGATCCTCATCTGTTACCATCAACAGATTCACATCAGCCCTGTCGTGGAAGAGCTTAAGGCGGTTCACATGGATCACCCTCTTGGGGCTCCTGCTTGTGCCCAGGTCCACCAGGTAGGTGACCTGACTCTTCCTTTCTAGTACTGGGTAAGGGCCACTCCATTTGTCCTGGAGTGCCCTGGGAGCCACAGGCTCCAGAACCCAGACTTTCTGCCCTGGTTGGAACTCAACCAGTGCAGCCTTTTGGTCATACCAAAACTTCTGGAGCTGTTGGCTGGCCTCAAGGTTTTTGGTTGCCTTTTCCATGTACTCTGCCATTCTAGAGCGAAGGCCAAGTACATAGTCCACTATGTCCTGTTTAGGCTCATGGAGAGGTCTCTCCCAGCCTTCTTTAACAAGGGCAAGTGGTCCCCTTACAGGATGACCAAACAGAAGTTCAAAGGGTGAGAATCCTACTCCCTTCTGTGGCACCTCTCTGTAAGCGAAAAGCAGACATGGCAAGAGGACATCCCATCTCCTTTTGAGCTTTTCTGGGAGCCCCATGATCATGCCTTTTAATGTCTTGTTGAATCTCTCAACCAAGCCATTAGTTTGTGGATGGTATGGTGTAGTGAATTTATAAGTCACTCCACACTCATTCCACATGTGCTTTAGGTATGCTGACATGAAGTTGGTACCTCTGTCAGACACCACCTCCTTAGGGAAACCCACTCTGGTAAAGATACCAATGAGGGCCTTGGCTACTGCAGGGGCAGTAGTCGACCTAAGGGGAATAGCTTCAGGATACCTGGTAGCATGATCCACTACTACCAGGATATACATATTTCCTGAGGCTGTGGGAGGTTCTAGTGGACCAACTATGTCCACACCCACTCTTTCAAAGGGAACCCCCACCACTGGAAGTGGAATGAGGGGGGCCTTTGGATGCCCACCTGTCTTACCACTGGCTTGACAGGTGGGGCAGGAGAGGCAAAACTCCTTAACCATGTTGGACATATTGGGCCAGTAGAAGTGGTTGACTAACCTCTCCCACGTCTTGGTTTGTCCCAAATGTCCAGCAAGGGGAAGGTCATGGGCCAATGTTAGGATGAACTCTCTGAACAGCTGAGGCACTACCACTCTCCTAGTGGCACCAGGTTTGGGGTCTCTGGCCTCAGTGTACAGGAGTCCATCTTCCCAATAGACCCTATGGGTTCCAGTTTTCTTGCCCTTGGACTCTTCAGCAGCTTGCTGCCTAAGGCCTTCAAGAGAGGGACAGGTTTCTTGTCCCTTACACAGCTCCTCCCTTGAGGGTCCCCCTGGGCCTAAGAGCTCAACCTGATAAGGTTCAAGCTCCAAAGGCTCAGTTCCCTCAGAGGGCAGAACTTCTTCCTGAGAAGAGAGGTTCCCTTTCTTTTGCTGTGTTGCAGTTGGTTTCCCAACTGACTTTCCTGTTCTCTTGGTAGGCTGGGCCATTTTTCCAGACTCCAGCTCTACTTTTTCACCCTGTGCCTTGCACTGTGCCCTTGTTTTCACACACACCAGTTCAGGGATACCCAGCATTGCTGCATGGGTTTTTAGTTCTACCTCAGCCCATGCTGAGGACTCCAGGTCATTTCCAAGCAGACAGTCCACTGGGATATTTGAGGAGACCACCACCTGTTTCAGGCCATTGACCCCTCCCCATTCTAAAGTAACCATTGCCATGGGATGTACTTTTCTCTGATTGTCAGCGTTGGTGACTGTGTAAGTTTTTCCAGTCAGGTATTGGCCAGGGGAAACCAGTTTCTCTGTCACCATGGTGACACTGGCACCTGTATCCCTCAGGCCCTCTATTCTAGTCCCATTAATTAAGAGTTGCTGTCTGTATTTTTGCATGTTAGGCGACCAGACAGCTAGTGTGGCTAAATCCACCCCACCCTCAGAAACTAGAGTAGCTTCAGTGTGGACCCTGATTTGCTCTGGGCACACTGTTGATCCCACTTGGAGACTAGCCATACCAGTGTTACCTGGATGGGAGTTTGGAGTGGAACCTTTCTTGGGACAGGCCTTGTCTCCAGTTTGGTGTCCATGCTGTTTACAGCTATGACACCAGGCCTTTTTGGGATCAAAGTTTTTACCCTTGTACCCATTGTTTTGTGAAGAGGCTCTGGGCCCACCCTCCTGTGCAGGTTTTTGGGGGCCTGTAGAAGACTCTTTACTATTTTTAGTTTTGGTTGTCTCATCACCCTTCCCCTGGGGAGTCTTTGTGACCCCTTTCTTTTGGTCACCCCCTGTTGAAGTCTTGGACACCCTTGTCTTGACCCAATGGTCCGCCTTCTTTCCCAATTCTTGGGGAGAAATTGGTCCTAGGTCTACCAGATGCTGATGCAGTTTATCATTGAAACAATTACTTAACAGGTGTTCTTTCACAAATAAATTGTACAGCCCATCATAATTACTTACACCACTGCCTTGAATCCAACCATCTAGTGTTTTCACTGAGTAGTCAACAAAGTCAACCCAGGTCTGGCTCGAGGATTTTTGAGCCCCCCTGAACCTAATCCTGTACTCCTCAGTGGAGAATCCAAAGCCCTCAATCAGGGTACCCTTCATGAGGTCATAAGATTCTGCATCTTTTCCAGAGAGTGTGAGGAGTCTATCCCTACACTTTCCAGTGAACATTTCCCAAAGGAGAGCACCCCAGTGAGATCTGTTCACTTTTCTGGTTACACAAGCCCTCTCAAAAGCTGTGAACCACTTGGTGATGTCATCACCATCTTCAAATTTTGTCACAATCCCTTTGGGGATTTTTAACATGTCAGGAGAATCTCTGACCCTATTTATATTGCTGCCACCATTGATGGGTCCTAGGCCCATCTCTTGTCTTTCCCTTTCTATGGCTAGGAGCTGTCTCTCTAAAGCCAATCTTCTGGCCATCCTGGCTAACAGGAGGTCATCTTCACTGAGAGCATCCTCAGTGATTTCAGAAATGTGGGACCCTCCTGTGAGGGACTCACTATTTCTGACTAACACAGTTGGAGACAGGACTTGAGGGGTCCTGTTCTCCCTATTTAGGACTGGAGGAGGGACATTGGCCTCCAAGTCACTAATTTCTTCCTCTGTGATGTCATCATCAGAGGGGTTGGCTTTTTCAAACTCTGCCAACAGCTCCTGGAGCTGAATTTTGGTAGGTCTGGAGCCAATGGTTATTTTCTTTATATTACAGAGAGACCTTAGCTCCCTCATCTTAAGATGGAGGTAAGGTGTGGTGTCGAGTTCCACCACCTGCATCTCTGTATCAGACATTATTTTGCTAAGAGTTGGAATACTTTTTTAAGAATCTAAAACTGTTTCTAGAATCTAATTCAAACTTTTAACAAACTTTTAAACTCTAAAAAGACAATGCTAAACAGGGACTTAACACACAAGGCCCTAGCAGGACTTTTAAGAATTTAGAAAACTTTCAAATTGCAAAAATGAATTTCTAATGACAATTTTGGAATTTGTCGTGTGATCAGGTATTGGCTGAGTAGTCCATCAAATGCAAAGTCTTGTACCCCACCGCTGATCCACCAATGTAGGAAGTTGGCTCTGTATGTGCTATTTCAAAGTAAGGAATAGCATGCACAGAGTCCAAGGGTTGCCCTTAGAGGTAAAATAGTGGTAAAAATAGATAATACTAATGCTCTATTTTGTGGTAGTGTGGTCGAGCAGTAGGCTTATCCAAGGAGTAGTGTTAAGCATTTGTTGTACATACACATAGACAATAAATGAGGTACACACACTCAGAGACAAATCCAGCCAATAGGTTTTTATATAGAAAAATATATTTTCTTAGTTTATTTTAAGAACCACAGGTTCAAATTCTACATGTAATATCTCATTCGAAAGGTATTGCAGGTAAGTACTTTAGGAACTTCAAATCATCAAAATTGCATGTATACTTTTCAAGTTATTCACAAATAGCTGTTTTAAAAGTGGACACAGTGCAATTTTCACAGTTCCTAAGGGAGGTAAGTATTTGTTAGGTTAACCAGGTAAGTAAGACACTTACAGGGCTTAGTTCTTGGTCCAAGGTAGCCCACCGTTGGGGGTTCAGAGCAACCCCAAAGTCACCACACCAGCAGCTCAGGGCCGGTCAGGTGCAGAGTTCAAAGTGGTGCCCAAAACACATAGGCTAGAATGGAGAGAAGGGGGTGCCCCGGTTCCGGTCTGCTTGCAGGTAAGTACCCACGTCTTCGGAGGGCAGACCAGGGGGGTTTTGTAGGGCACCGGGGGGGACACAAGCCCACACAGAAATTTCACCCTCAGCGGCGCGGGGGCGGCCGGGTGCAGTGTAGAAACAAGCGTCGGGTTCGCAGTGTTAGTCTATGAGAGATCTCGGGATCTCTTCAGCGCTGCAGGCAGGCAAGGGGGGGATCCTCGGGGAAACCTCCACTTGATCAAGGGAGCGGGACTCCTGGGGGTCACTCCTCCAGTGAAAGTCCGGTCCTTCAGGTCCTGGGGGCTGCGGGTGCAGGGTCTCTCCCAGGTGTCGGGACTTTGGATTCAAAGAGTCGCGGTCAGGGGAAGCCTCGGGATTCCCTCTGCAGGCGGCGCTGTGGGGGCTCAGGGGGGACAGGTTTTTGTACTCACAGTCTTAGAGTAGTCCTGGGGTCCCTCCTGAGGTGTTGGATCGCCACCAGCCGAGTCGGGGTCGCCGGGTGCAGTGTTGCAAGTCTCACGCTTCTTGCGGGGAGCTTTCAGGGATCTTTAAAGCTGCTGGAAACAAAGTTGCAGCTTTTCTTGGAGCAGGTCCGCTGTCCTCGGGAGTTTCTTGTCTTTTCGAAGCAGGGGCAGTCCTCAGAGGATGTCGAGGTCGCTGGTCCCTTTGGAAGGCGTCGCTGGAGCAGGATCTTTGGAAGGCAGGAGACAGGCCGGTGAGTTTCTGGAGCCAAGGCAGTTGTCGTCTTCTGGTCTTCCGCTGCAGGGGTTTTCAGCTAGGCAGTCCTTCTTCTTGTAGTTGCAGGAATCTAATTTTCTAGGGTTCAGGGTAGCCCTTAAATACTAAATTTAAGGGCGTGTTTAGGTCTGGGGGGTTAGTAGCCAATGGCTACTAGCCCTGAGGGTGGGTACACCCTCTTTGTGCCTCCTCCCAAGGGGAGGGGGTCACAATCCTAACCCTATTGGGGGAATCCTCCATCTGCAAGATGGAGGATTTCTAAAAGTTAGAGTCACTTCAGCTCAGGACACCTTAGGGGCTGTCCTGACTGGTCAGTGACTCCTCCTTGTTTTTCTCATTATCTTCTCCGGCCTTGCCGCCAAAAGTGGGGCCTGGCCGGAGGGGGCGGGCAACTCCACTAGCTGGAGTGTCCTGCTGGGTTGGCACAAAGGAGGTGAGCCTTTGAGGCTCACCGCCAGGTGTGACAATTCCTGCCTGGGGGAGGTGTTAGCATCTCCACCCAGTGCAGGCTTTGTTACTGGCCTCAGAGTGACAAAGGCACTCTCCCCATGGGGCCAGCAACATGTCTCGGTTTGTGGCAGGCTGCTAAAACTAGTCAGCCTACACAGATAGTCGGTTAAGTTTCAGGGGGCACCTCTAAGGTGCCCTCTGTGGTGTATTTTACAATAAAATGTACACTGGCATCAGTGTGCATTTATTGTGCTGAGAAGTTTGATACCAAACTTCCCAGTTTTCAGTGTAGCCATTATGGTGCTGTGGAGTTCGTGTTTGACAAACTCCCAGACCATATACTCTTATGGCTACCCTGCACTTACAATGTCTAAGGTTTTGTTTAGACACTGTAGGGGTACCATGCTCATGCACTGGTACCCTCACCTATGGTATAGTGCACCCTGCCTTAGGGCTGTAAGGCCTGCTAGAGGGGTGTCTTACCTATACTGCATAGGCAGTGAGAGGCTGGCATGGCACCCTGAGGGGAGTGCCATGTCGACTTACTCGTTTTGTCCTCACTAGCACACACAAGCTGGCAAGCAGTGTGTCTGTGCTGAGTGAGAGGTCTCCAGGGTGGCATAAGACATGCTGCAGCCCTTAGAGACCTTCCTTGGCATCAGGGCCCTTGGTACTAGAAGTACCAGTTACAAGGGACTTATCTGGATGCCAGGGTCTGCCAATTGTGGATACAAACGTACAGGTTAGGGAAAGAACACTGGTGCTGGGGCCTGGTTAGCAGGCCTCAGCACACTTTCAATTGTAAACATAGCATCAGCAAAGGCAAAAAGTCAGGGGGCAACCATGCCAAGGAGGCATTTCCTTACAGTGTCTGTATTTGTGGTTGTCTTGGTGAAATGCATAATGGTGCTGTCAACCAGCACAGACCAGACGTTTATTGGAGACAGGCTAAAATTGGGCATTGTGTCACCTTATACTCACAACTTGTCTCTTAATTCAACTTACCTGACTACGCTCACCTGATACCTAGAAACAAACAACCTAAAATCATGTTCACTGTAATCTTACTGAATGTGAAGAACCTGAACTCGCCCACAAAAATAATAGCAATATGGAAGTTGGTCCTGGGAGAGCAACCAGAAGTAATGTGCATGCAGGAGACGCATCGGACTACACAACAGATCAGCATAGAATGATACACAAACGTTAGCTTACTGTGTTATATTCTGCAACAAATACCAAGCATATTGTGGTGGCTATTTGTATTCACACAGACTCTCTCCTCCAATTCTCAATAGTAATAGGGACAAAGATGAAGTTTCTGGTGCTTTCTTGACAGGTTCTATAATACACTATTAACAGTGTGCTCCTCGATTACAGGAGCGTTCACTACAGCCTGTGATAGGGGATTGAAAGATCTGGAGGAGGGAGGGAGACAAAAGTATTTTCTAATAAGCATAAGAACACCAAAGTCTCTATTGGGTGAGGGACTTATAGCAGGAACACAACACAGAGGAGAGGGAATACACATTTTTCTCAAATGTCCATAGAACGTATTCAAGAATATACTATATATTGGTAAATAATGCTTGCTTTGGCCTCCCTAAACATGAAAGCAAGAACAGGGTAGTAATTGTCTCAGATCATGCCGAGTCTCGATGAACGCTTTCATGTCTACGATATGCATTTAAGATAGTAATATGTAGCAAATTAATCTGCACGATGGCTAACCTGAAAAGATTGGGAAGGCTGAAAATGCAAAATCTAGAAGTAGACTTGAAAGCAACGACTCAGTTACATACGTATACAGACTATCTGCCTGTATTATGAAAGATTACAACAGTTAGATGTCAAATTACATCCATTTTGGTCAATAACGCTAAAATACACAAAAATGTATACTGAACGTCAATTGCAAAAAGCTGATAACCTGGCTGGCTTGCATCTAGGATGCCAGGTCTATAAGAAAGGGGAGAAGTCATATGTAAAATAGATTCTTTCTAATTGAGGATAGAATAACACTAGGGAACATGAAAAACTGGATACATTTATTAAATGTTATACTTCCCTATACACGGCTGGCATTTAGCCAAAGGATGAGCAACCATATAGCCTATATTCAAAATTCAAATATGTCTAGAGTTCCCAGAATATTTGGCACCCATTTCATTTCCGTTAGCCTTCTGAGAACTCAGAGTGAATACATCACCTTGTCTGGAAGAGGTTATAGATGAATTCTCTAAGACCTTTGGCCTGAAATTGATCTCGAAAAGGATAAAACTATAGAGTCACCTGGCAGACATGGGCAAAGTCACACCATCCATGAGGGAAGCTGATCTCACAGTGATTTTGAAACCGGGGCAAGTCTCTCACTCTGTTCTTCCCACAGACCCATGGCAATGCTTAATATTGCTGCTTAACTATACACAAAAACACAAGCAACTAAACAACTCTCTTCTTTAGGGACTAATTCACCCTGATCAGTTGGAGTTTGTTACCAAGCAGCAGATGCATAATAAAGCAAGCAAGACAGTCCACCTGGTTGTGAATGTTCTGAATTAGAAAGTTGCAGTAATATTGGTCATGCTCAATGATGAGAAAGCATTTGACCGGGTGAACTGGTACCTTCTGTTTTTTTTTTGGTTGTGTTTATTTTTATTGCTAGAACTGCAGAAGTAATAACAATGGCAATGTCATGTATTTCCACCATGGGTACATAGGGGATGGTTGACCTACAACAGTAATACATGCATAGACAACAATGGGGGGCTCAAGAAATCCAACCGTATGGGAATGACATGGAGAGGGATGGGAGGGAAAAAGAGTGGAGCCCAAAAGGGTGAGAGAGATGAAGTAGGGAGGTAGGAGAGAAAAGAAAGTGGTCTGAGATCAGTGGAGAGAGGAATAAGTCAGGGGACGAGTGACCTGTGTGAGCAAGCAGTATCTGTAGTTGACCAGGTGGCAAGGAGAGGACCAGGAAGTGGGTGGAGCCAGAGTGGGGGGAACCCAAAGTAGCCGAGGGTAGAGCCAGGGCATCGTAAGTCCTCCTGCAGGAATGGGGACCATAAACAGAGAAACAGGTCAGCTTTATCCATTAAGTTGTAGATTGTTCTCTTGCAAAAGGTGGTTTTATACATGCCCACAAGCCATTCCTTGGGTGTTGGCAGCTGAGGTACTTTCTACTCACATTTTGAGTGGCATGGGCCTAGACCCTAAACTTCTTGCTATAATTAGGGTTAAATATAAGACTCAAACCGCAACAATTATACTCAAAGGCTGGTCCTCTGGCCAAATCCAACTGTATAGGGGGTGCGCATCAGGTGTATTTACTATCTCTTCTTTTTTTTTACACTTAGTATAAAACTACTGGCTTCTAGTATAAGCCTGGCAAGAGATGTCAGCAGCACACCATGTGGTTCAGACACTCATAAAAGATACCCCTTTAAGGATAATATTATATAACTCTCAGCGACTCTTAGGCATCCTTGGAAGTCTTGGTGTAAGAACTGCAAAACTTTGAAAGGGTAGTTGGATATAACATTATTATGAGTAAATTGAAAATCTAAACTTTCGTATCCCAAGTGATATTATGATATGTATCCAAAACAAATATTCATTTTAGGTAAGGTTTTACCCATGATAAATATGTGGGAGTTTGGATCACTCCAGAGGTAACACATCTATTTAAAACAAACTACCTGTTACTTGACTAAATACATAGAAATTTGAGGTGATCGTCCTTCCTCTTCATTTTGTGGATAAGGGGATAAGATGCCACTACAATGAACAATCTTCTGAGTGTATCAAGCTCTCACAGTTAAGGAGGAAGCTGTTTTTATGAGGCTCTCTAGCATGCAGTTAATCATTTTATTTAGAAAGGCTCCTGGCCAGGATACCCTCCTGCCTCTCGCAATGCCTTCAGAAACAGGATGGCTTGCCCCTACAAGATTTTAGGGTATATTACTATGCCTCTCAATTGCATGTTCATCTGGCACGGTCTAGGGCAGAAATATACAAGAAATCTACCCATAGGGAGAGAGCAGTCTTGATTACAAAATTTTGGGATATTATCTGGCCTCCAAAGGAAAGGAAACTGCGAAATCCTTTGAAAAGCACCCCAGTAAATATGGTTCTATTGATCTGGAACTCAGTGGCAACTGGCCTAGGTCTGACCGCCTTGCCATCATCATACACCCCACTGTACTTCAATGCAGACTTTTCCCTAGCACAGCTGGCAGGTCCTTTTGACAAATGACATAAGAAGGATTCTACACTTATCTCAGATATGTATAGTAAGGGCAAAATTAAGTCATTTCTCCAATGCACACAGTTCTTCCAGATTGAGGAAACCAAACTGGGGGTTGTGTCACATTGGAAAAAGAGAGACCCACCCACTATAACATAGTCACTTGGGATGCAAGGAACATATTAGCAAAGGAATCAATAATATGCAATGGTTAATGTTAAAATATGAAGTTTAAGTTAGTGTAGGCATTATTGCTTGAATATATGTTTTGCAAGTCTGCCTTTTTTCTATGGTCTTCCCAGATTTTTCACTTGTTTCTGGACCCTATTTTTGCTGGATTGAGGACTCTGTGCACCTTACCACTGTTAACCAGAAGTAAAGTGCTGTGCTTCCCCCTAAATCACAGGCTCTATAGTGGAACTCCCTGATACATATGGAATCCATGGCATGGAAAGTTAAAAAGTCATATGTGGTCTGCAGTGTATATTTACCCCACCGGCAGACCTGACAAAAAGTAGGTCTTCCAGGAGACCCACTTTGCTCTGACTGGGTTGCAGCTTAAATGCATTGCAGTGAATACATGGTGGAGAAAAGTGGATTTACTAAATAGGAAAAACCTACTTTTTCCTACTTAGCAGGTAGGAAAACTCACTGTTCTGGTTGCTCCCCATTGATCTCCAAGGACTGGCTCTAGTCTTCAGCACCCCTGCTGTGAGCACTACCACCAAGCCCCTTCCACCGCCCTAGTCTCTACCCTTCTATCTTTTACCCTGGTCACTGCCCTTCTGTCCTCTGCCCTGGGGACTGCCTTTTTCTTCTTTTTGCTTTTTTGTTCTTTTTGTTCTCTTCTGCCGTTTCGTCTATGTGCTCTGGTCACTGCCTTCTGTCTCTATACTATTGTTGCCATCTTTCCTTTAGTCTGCCTTCTGTCTTGACCGCCTTCCACCGTCTGTCTTTTACTATTGTTCGACTGTCGTTGCTGTTTTTCTTTTATTATTGCTCTTTTTGTTGCCATTGCCACCTTTTTTGACGTGTTTCCCTGTTTGTGGTCTTTTTTGTGGTTGTGTGCGGCCTCTCTCCCCCTGGGTCGCTCCTGCTACCTTCCCACTTGTAGGAAAGTGCCTCTTTTGACATGGTCATCCCCTCACTTTTTGCCTGGTCTTTGGAGCAATTTTGACTGAAAGTGCACTGAGTCCTTGCTAAACCGGTCTCCAGTGCCAGATCTGTCCCTAAAACTGCACAGCCAGTTTTCCCAATTGGCAAACCTTTATCTGCTACTATAAGTCCCTAGTAAATGGTACCCCTGGTACCTAGTGCATGAGATACTAAAGGAAGGCCCCCTGAGGGCTGCAGCACAGATTGTGCCACCCTGAGGGCCCTTTCACTAAGTGCACCCAGTGCTGCTTTCCCAGGCTGCATATCTTGGTGCAGACCTAAAGTGAGAGAACAACATGGCACACAGCATGTGTGCCCTGTCCCCTGCACATTGCATGCAATATATGTAAGTCACCCCCCTGGCAGGCGTTCCAGCCCTAAAGGCAGAGTGCATTATATTGCATGTGAGGGCATTGCTGCATGAGCAGATATGCCCCTGCTATGTTTTTGTCAATTCTCAGACATAGTAAGTGAACAGTGAAGCCATTTTAAGTACATGTGCTGGGCACTGGTTATTACAAGTGCCCCAGCTACATGATGCCTTCACTGACAATAGGAATGTTTGGTATCAAACATCTCATATTAATAAACCCTCACTGAATCCAATGATGGATTTATTAATACATGCACTCAGAGAGCAATTTAGAGGTGCCTCCTGCAAACCTAGCAACTGTTAGTGTGGGCACTGACTGGTCAAAACCAGTACAGCCACCTTAAGACAGAGTTCTGCCCCCCCCCCCGAGGTAACAATCAATGCTCTTGAGAGCTCAGAACAAAAGCCTGCTCTGGGCAGAGATGTGACCTCCTCTCCCAGGCAGGATGGACAGTCAAGTGTGGATAGCTTCAAAGGCCTTGTTGCTTTGAAATGTAACCCAGGTCTCTCAAACGGTGGAGGAGGCTGCCCGACAGTTCCTGACCCCACTTTTGGTTGCAGGACTGGCAGGAAAATTAAGTAAATGAGGAGGTGTGCCCACTTCATGCCAGACAAGCTGAAATGGACACTACCTTTTAAATTCCTCCATCTTGCTTGGAAGGAATTAGGACAATAGGGTTAGTTCTATGCCCACTTCCCAAAGGAAGTGGTCATAGGAAGGGTGTAGTCACCCTAAAGGTGAGTAGCCCATTGGCTACCAACTGGCACCCCTTGTAATACACCTAAATTCAGTATTTAGGTGGCACCCTTGAAACCTAGAATTAGATTCCTGTCAACCTAAGAAGAGATGGATAAAACAGAAGTCACCCAGCAGATAAGACTTAAGACACCAACTGACCTGGCCCCAGCCCTACCTGCCTGTCTGCAACCTTCAGAGAAACCTGCATCTAGAAGACAACTGTCCTGCAGGCCAACGACCTCCAAAGCCTTGGGAGGACTGCCTGCCTTCAATAAAGAACAAGAACTCCTGTGGACAGTGGACCTGTCCAAAAGAAACATCTCCAAAGAAGAAAGAAGCCTGCCTGAGAAACCGCGAAAGCACTGCCTGGAACCACTTATGCACCCAACGACCACAGCCCGAGTCCAAGTAGCCCACCAGTCCAGTGAAGGTTCCCTAGTGCTTCTGACCCAGAATCCATTGTGGATTGACCCCTCCCGGACTCCACAGCAACACCTGCAGCCTAAATCCGAATGCGCTCCCTGAACACGACCTGCCAAGTAAGCTGTTTCGGATGCCAAAAGACACCCCTGCACCTGGAGCCCCTGTGCCATTTGGAGCTAGACTGTTGGTGTCCCTGTGACCCTTGACATCTTAGCTTACTTGGGCAGTTGTGGGTTGACCTCTCCCGGCCCCATGGCCAGAGCATGCAGCCTGTTTCTGAAAGTGATCTCCTGCATTGGTTAACATTGGAAACCCAATCCAGTGTTGGCACTCTGCACCCGGCACCCCCGTGCTGCAGAGGGTGTAAGTTTGGTGCTACCTTGTGGCCCACCCTTGTACTTAGCTCAGCTCCAGGAGATCGACCCTTGATATCACTCTACTCACCTGGGAGCAGCGCATCTTCCGTTACCCTCTGTCTCCATAGGATAACATTGGACACCCAACACTGTATTGGCACTCTGCACCCAGCTGTCCCTGTGCCGCTGAAGGTGTAAGTTTGGTGCTGCCTTGTGGCCCTCCTGGTGCTCACCTTAAACCTGGAGACCAACCTCTGATGCAGCTTTTACTCTCCTGTGAGCAGTGGATCTTCGGTCCCCACAGTCTCCATTGGTTAGCATTGGGCACAGACTCTGAATCTGACCTCAGCACCCGGCTGCCTCTTGCCCATGTGGGTGCACTCTTGGTGCTGATCTGAACCTCGCCTGGTGTTCAACTAAAACGCCGAAGACTGGAACTGTAAGTTATGTATTTACCTGCAAAACTGCATCTTTGTTTCCCTCCATAGGTTAACATTGTAGACTCTGAAAATTGCACTGTGTCGATTTTTGAAACTGAAAAGTATTTTTATTTTAAAAACTGCTTGCTTTACAACAAAGTTATTTGGTTCAAAGTATATATAAAAGCACATGTTATTCAATGCTTAACATGACTCCTTGACAAGCCTAGCTGCTCGCCCACACTACCACAAATAGAGCTCTAAACCTATCTATCTCTGCCTCTGCACAGCTTTCGGGATCCACTGGACTCTCTGCACAGTGTACTTCATTTTAGTGCACTATATACAGAGCCAGCATCCTACACCGCTCTTTCTTCCCCACCCTCCACTAGCCCGCCCACCTCCACCCAGCACCCCTCCCACCCCAGGTCCTACTTAATTGAGGTCGCAGCACGTCCCCTTTGAGAGGGTCTTTGGGCCAGCTCTTCCTCACCATTCTGGTTGATCCCCGTCAGCCTCCAAAGACTGGCTCTACTCTTCAGCACCCCTGCTGTGAGTGGTCCACCAAGCACCTTCCACTGCACTGGTCTCTGCCCTTCTATCTTTTGCCCTGGTCACTGCCTTTTTGTTCTTTTAGCCTTTTTGTTCTTTTTGTTCTCTTCTGCCTTTCCATCTCTGTGCCCTGTTCACTACCTTCTGTCTTCTGTCTCTTCACTATTGTTGCCGTCTTTCCTTTTGTCTGCCTTCTTTCTTCTGTCTTGACCGTCTTCCACCTTCTTTCTTTTACTACTCTTACACTGTTGTTGCCGTTTTTCCTTTTGTATTGTTGTTTTTGTTGTCATTGCCACCTTCTTTGCTGTGTATCCCCGTTTGTGGTCTTTTTTGTGGTTGCGCGTAGCTCCTCTCCCTGCGTCACTCCTACTACCTTCCTATTCCTTCTTTCCTGTACTCAGCTATCCTGCCCACCACCACCCAACACCGCTCCCTCCCCAGGACTTTCTTAATGGATGCTGCAGCATGACCATGCAGCAGACGCACGCAGCGGGCATGCCACCAATGCGCCAAAGGCAAGCCCATCGGCATCCATCGACACCCAAATCGTGCACAGAGACAGGAACTCTGGTTCTCCTGCCATTCACAGATACTCAGCCTCCAAACTATGGGATCTGAATCCCAGGAATTGAGACAACAACTGCTGCAGTACGACTCCCCGGACCAAGGTAGGATCTTTCACCTGCCACCATTTCTGCTTTGCCTGCAACACCGGAACCACACCACCAACCATCCATCGCAAAAAACAACTTTACTGCCTTCGTCACAAGGTAAGATCCCTCTTCAAACACACTACGGAAGTCTGGGACAGCATAACCATGCTCCAACCCAGTCTGATGTTCATCACAGAGACCTGGCTCACCCTGCATCAGCTCCAGAAATCACCTGCGCAATCCCTCAGGGCTACAAACGTATACACAGAGACTGCCACAACAAACATGACGGAAGCATCACCATCATCCACAAGGACAGCCTCCTATGCACTAACCACTGAGGATGACACATCCCCCATCATGGAACACCTTAACTTTCAGAACAGAAACAATGCCAAAACCACCATCAGAGGAACCCTTGCATATAGACCCCAGGGCCCCCACCCAGCCTTGTGCAAAATGATCACCAATTTAATCTCTCCCTACCATCAACTCCAGACACTAGGTCTTCCTAGGGGACCTCAATTTCCATCTAGATGACCCAAATGACTGCAACTCCACCAACGTCAACAACCTCAACAACATCGGACTCAAACAACTTTTCACCTACCACACACACAACGCAGACCACACCTTGGACCCCATTTTTTCCACCAGTGATGGGATTAAATTCTCCCACATGACGGACCTAACATGGACCGACCACCACATTGTGTACTTTACCGTAACAAGCACACCTGAAACCCTCTCCACTCAACCCACCCTCCCACACCACAGCTGGGGAAAAATCACTGAGACACAATGGATTGCCACCCTCAACACCAACAGACCCCACCCCCCTGCAGCAGTGAGCAATGTGCCCGCCACTTCGCCAACTGAATCCACAACTGTGCTGACGAAATCGCCCTCCAAAGAAACACCAACACCAGAAGATCCATCAAGCCCACTGGCTGGATCACAAACAAACTCCACCCAGTGAAAAGAGAATGCAAAAGGCTAGAAAGATAATGGTGCACTAGCAAGAACCCATCAGACCATGCCACCCAAAAGCAGCCCTCAACAATTATCATCACCACCTCAGGGAAGCAAAAAAAGACGCCTTGACCAACAGCATTGAGAAGAGCATCAACTGCGCCAAGGAGCTATTCAGCATAGTGAGAGAAGTTTAATGCCCTGCAGTCACAGAGAACACAATCCAAACCTCCCAGGCCCTCTATGATTCATTGACAGACTACTTCCTTGACAAGATAGCCACCATCTACAGCAACTTTGCCCCCCAAACCACCAGCTTCGACCACCTTCTAACCCAGACAGACGAAACCCACAGCCACTTGATCACCGACTGGAAAACACAAACAACTTAGGAAACAGCAGCTATTATGAGTGCAACCCACTCCGGATCACCCAATGACTCATGCCCCCCACTACATCTTCAAAGTGTGATCAATAGCACCCTCACCCCCATACTCAACACCTCCACCATGACGGCCTCCATTTCCAATGGTTGGAAGCATGCAGAGGTAGAACCACTCCTAAAAAACATCCGCCACCCCCAGAGAGCTAAAAAAATACTGCCCGATTTTGCTGCTACCCTTCCCGCTAAAATACTAGAAAGAGCCACCAACCAACAGCTCTCTGAACACCTAGAAGAACATAATCTACTGGACGCCTCCCAAGCAGGTTTCTGCGCCACCCACAGCACCAAGACCACCCAAATGTCTGACAACATCAGAGTCCTACTCAACCGCAGAGAGAAAGCAGCCCTAAACCTCCTCGACCTCTAAGCAGCTTTCAACAGGTCTCCCACCACACCCTCATCACTAGACTCTACTACCTTGGGATCTGGAGTAATGTCCTCAAAAGGATCATTGCCTTCCTCACAGACTGCACCCAATGAGTTTGCCTGCCTCCCTATAACTCAGAACCAAAGAACATCATCTGCGGCGTTCCCCAGGGTTCATCTCTCAGCCCTACTCTCTTCAACACCTACATGACACCACTGGCCGACAGACATAGTATGCAGCCTCAGATTTACATCACCTCATATGCTGATGACACACAACTCATCCTTTCACTAGCCAAAGACCACACCACCCCTAAAGCCAATTTGAACAACACCATGATCAAACGTTGCAGAGTGGATAAGATCCAACTGCCTGAAACTGAACACAGACAATACAGACGTAATCATTTTCAGAAACAACACATCCCCCTGGGATGACACCTGGTGGCTAGTCACTGTCCGGCAAGCCCCAACAGACCATGCCCGCAACCTCGGCATCATCATCAACAAATGACTCACCTTCAAACGTCAGATAAACACAGTAGCAGTCACCTGCTTCCTTATCCTCTGCCTGCAGCATAAGATTTTCAGATGAATCACCATAGACATCAGAAGAACGGTGATCCAGGCCCTCATTTCCAGCAGTCTAGACTGCAGAAATGCAATCTACATGGGAGTCAACATCCAACTCCTCAACTACCTCCAAACGACAAAACTATACAGAACTTCGCAGTTAGACTCTTCCTGGATCCCTCCAGGCACACCTCAGAAGCCTGCAGTGGCTGCCTATCCAAATGAAATGCAAATTCAAGGTCGCTCCTTCTCATACCTTGCCACCAAGTCATGGAACGACCTCCACCTGCAAATTACCTACTCCCTCCTCTATTTCAGGAAGAAGCTCAAGACATGGTTTTTCGACAATAAGAGACTGCTAGCACCAAACAACACATACCCCCCACTCCCTCCCAGTGTCTGGATACCCATCAGGGTGATAAGCCGCACACTACAAATACCGATTGATTGATTGTATGTTCTTGTCAACCCTGAAGTGTGCCTTGTAAGCTCACAGTGTGGGGTGCTAATATATAACAATAGGACATACTGCACATTAAACTTAATGCGCCCTCACAGAGAAATAAAACCAACAGCTTATTTAATTGTGGTGGCCTGGCTAAGCTTTTTCTCAAATAAGCCTAGTTGGTATTAAAATCTTTACTTCCACCTCAGCTTAGGAAAGGGCTAGAAAAGGCTTCAGAGTTACTTCTGCTTAGTTTCCAGGGCATAGCTTCTGTAGGTGAAGCACGTACAGTGACACTGGAGCCCAGAAGCCTGAGAGGCCACTGAATCCAGATTTTTGCTGTATTTTCACAGTTCTAACAATGGCTTGGGAGCCCATTTCCTTTCTTGCACTAGGGCCCATGACACACTGGCCAAGCCACTGTTTACTTTTTAAATCTGACCCAATGATGAAGTCATAATTTGATCACCGAAGCAGAAAAATAACTTTGTAAAAACATACTTTAGGTTGCCTGAGACAGAACTGACTTAAAAATAGTTTTGCCACTCACCACACAGCTCCGGAGCTGGAATACATATCCTTGGGTGGAACAATCCTGGTTCAGTGAACAATGGCCCCTGAGCCCAGGAAAGGGTGTTAACTGCTGACCAGTTAGAGGGAATTACCTATCTGGGAGTGGGCAGTAACAGTGGGCAGAAGACTGAGAAGCTGCCTTTTGTGAATTGTAGGTACCAGGGAGGGTTTTTCCAATTGATTCCAGGCCCCTCATAGACAGTAAGGCTTCAGCCACCATAGAAGAGAAAACCAGTTTTGACTCTGTCAGATAGAAGAGCAGCCAAGAAACCACACACATAACTACACACATAAGTGGGTCTTGCCATGTTGAAACAGGTAATCTTGAGTAAATGGGTCAGTTTACAGTAAAGCACACTGAAGGAGAGGCAGAGATGGCAGATTAGAGTGGGCGGCCGCGCTATGGACAAACAGGACTTACAGTCCCATAAACCCCTTGAAGCTCACCATGCTCACCGCAATAGGAGATGCATTGCTACTCAGCCCAGCAAAAAACAGACCAAAAGTGGGCCTGTCTACACCCGTCAGAGCTCGGAGGAGGCTGGGCTGGGCCACCCCTCCAACATAAGCATTAAGCAAAAGGTATTATTTCCCCTTTGGTCGGGGTTAGTAATTGTTTGATCCTGACTTATATGAACGGGGCCCTTCCTTTTATTATGTTTATTGTTGTGAGTCTTGGAGATGGGTAAGAGGAATATGCCAGACACAAACGACTCTTCTGCTGGTCCCCTAAGTGGTACATCTAATGGTTCCACCTTAGACTCCTTTCTGGGACAAGCGGTGTGAGTGAAAACTAGAGAAATAGACCTAGCTAAGCAGAGACTTTCCCTGGAATTGGAAGAGGGGCCAAGATCTTTGTTAAATTCCAGTCATGCCTACTCAACTTCAAATCCCAAATTGCAGAGAGGCAATTCCCACTGCTGGCAGAGCCTCAACTGTGAATCAGGAGTGTGTGGAGGGAGACCAGTCACCTGAGACCTTTGATACCAGTACAGGTCCTCCAGGGGCTAAAAGGAAGCATCAAAACTGAGGCCGGTTGCTCCTAAGCGTAAAATCTGTTCCCCGAAGAGCCAGGTTTTACCAGACTCTATTGAGACAAGGGCTGAGGGAAATACAGATTGGGACTATCGGGGTCATTACGACCCTGGCGGCCGGCGGTAAGGTGGTGGTAACACCGCCAACAGGCTGGCGGTGTTCCGCCAGCAATTATGACCGTGGCGCAAAAGCAACGGCCATACCGCCGGCCACTCCACTTTACCGCCAGGTTTCCGCCTGGCGGTCATAATCCCCAGGGCAGCGGTGATTATGAGTCCCCGACCGCCAGCCTGTCCGTGGCGGTGAACACCGCCATGGAACGGCTGGCGGTAAGGGGACTTGGGGTGCCCCTGGGGGCCCCTGCACTGCCCTTGCACTTGGCATGGGCAGTGCAGGGGCCCCCAGGCATAGCCCCGTTGCGCATTTCACTGCCCGAATTTCGGGCAGTGAAATGCGCGACGGGTGCTACTGCACCCGCTGCACATCAGCATTGCCTCCTGCTCTATTACGAGCCGGCAGCAATGTTGATGTGACATTTCCGCTGGGCCAGCGGAAATGTCATAATAGGGAGCCAGGAATACCGCCAGCAATGGCGGCATTCTGTCTCCCGCGGCCTTGGCGGTCTTCTTGCAAGACCGCCGAGGTCGCAATGACCCCCTATGTGTTTAACAGACTCAAAGATACCATCATGCAATGTGTGACACTGATATTGGAGAGAATTTCTTCACTGGAATCAGTTATATCTGATTTGAAGAAGGTTATAGGGCCCAATAATGCACACAATACTTTTCATTGTAATTCGAGTATAGGTGAGGGCCCTAGAAATAGAAATCCTCAAGATGGGAATAACGGCAATTCCTTGCCCCTACTTTCTGTCCCTGACTGTTCTAATGAAAGATTGCCCTTAAGGTCCATTGTTCCACTGAGGAGTGTGTCCCAACGGCCACATTGGAAACCAGGAGGCCGATATAAAGCACAAATGTTTCTAAGGGATCTGACGGTGTGGCAAAGAGGTGGGATCAAGCACAGACATTGGAGCAGTAAAATTTTAGTTTGAATCTTCCCCCTGCGTGTTGCCCTTATGTTGCCATTTTTGGAGGGGTACCCCAGTTAAAGGAAGGTGAGAAGGAATCAACCTTACAATTGAAGAATAAAGTCTGCCATTGATTATGTAACAATACTAATTTCAACCTGGCGGATTATAATTGCATCTTGTTTGTAAGAAGGGTGGGCTGGGTTGGCCCTATGACCAAGAATCTCCTTGGGGATTGTGTAGTGGTGAACTGCAGGTCAACTAATCTGGCAAAGCAAATGATATATGACTTTAAAACAAAATCTGTAGGCAGTGGGGGAATTAGTATCCTCCCGCTTGGATATTTTTATAGCTATTTGCAGCCTTACGCCATGGCTCCAGAGACAGGGAAATCTAAACTTCTAAGTAAATTTGTGGTAACTACTACTAATAGGCTTTCTCCACTGGAGGGTTTCAACCAGAATGATTGACTTCAATTTTCTGCTCTATCTGGGAGGCATAGCAACGCTGAACCCTATGCTCCACTTCTACTGAGGGATAATCAACAGGAGCTTCCCTCTAAAATTGGTACTGGGTAAATACTCAGTGTGCTCAGTAGGAATGTGGCCTGTATCAGGAATAAGATCCAGGACCCTGAATGGCTTAAGTTTGACTTTTTCATTTTGCAGGAAACGTGGGCGCAGGACCCTTTAGTTTGGGATGTTCACTAGAGTTACAGTGTTGCTGCTACTCGTTTGTTTGGCGACAGAGCCGGAGCAGGGCTCACCACTTTGACCTGTGTTACAAAAAAGCTGAAGGTTGTACACATTCCTATTGATCCTACAGGGATTCAACAGCTTTGGGTAGTTGCGCCCTTTATACTCATTTATTTTTGGTAAATTTCTATAATGCAGTTTGGGAATTGGGTTGCCAGATTACGGTTTTGTTTCAACCTATCTCAATCCGGGAAACTAAGTTGCTTGCCCATCTTAAAACCTTTAATGTATTATTGTCTGGCGACCTCAATGCCAAGTTGGTATCATCTGACATTGGATGTAACCCCTTTATTGGAGAAGATTCTCCTACAAGTCTGTTAGCAGTTGATCAAAGGGGGCGTGAGCTGGCCAAAGCCCTGGGAGGTGCCGATTTTTATAACATGATGAATGAGGGGGCGTGCCCATCTAGGAACTTGCCTACATTTGTTGAGAGAGGTAAGAGGGTGACAAATGACTATGGGGGTTATTACAACTTTGGAGGAGGTGTTAATCCGTCCCAAAAGTGACGGTAAAGTGACGGATATACCACCAGCCGTAGTACGAGTTCCATAGGATATAATGGACTCGTAATACGGCTGGTGGTATATCCGTCACTTTACCGTCACTTTTGGGATGGATTAACACCTCCTCCAAAGTTGTAATAACCGCCTATGTGTTTATCTTTAGAACTCTCTTGAATTTTGTAAACCCTTAGGGGTGCACATGATGTTGTTATTAGTGTTTTCAACCCTAGAGAAATAAGTTACTTTTCCACCTATAGTTAATAAGAATGGGGTAACGGACCCAAAAGGTTTAAGGGTTAAAGATAAGGGGTTGAGAGTGCAGTGGCGGAAACTTCTAACTGCCATTTTATTTGAGACTATTAGTAAAACGAATTTCCATCTTTTAGAGGATACTCTGTCAGTAGCCAATTAGCTAAACTGATTAATTGTATTATGAGAAAACTGTCGAGGCGTTAACCTACTGTTCCTCATGGTTGGTTTGATAAAGCCTGTAGGTTGGCTAATAGGCATTTAACGGAGGTGCTTAATACTAGGCCAAGCAATCAAGTGCTTGTTACTGAGACAAAGAAAACCTATAAATTAGCGGTCAAGAAGCGGAAAACCAAAATTAAGAAGGCTTCCAGGGAACGATTGTTGTCTTATTGTGCCTCCCTGGATTCTAGCAGCTTCTAGGCAATTGTGAATGGTAAACAGCGTCCTTTGGCTGCTCCAGACGATATAGGCTCCTCTATTAGTCCTGAGTGTTTGGTGTCTCATTATAAAAGGGTTTATGAGTCAAGGTCTGATGTTATGCCAGTAGAGAACGAGGCAGGTCAATTGTATCCCCTAGAGTTTAGGTTTGATCCAGAAGAGGTCATTAGTGCCATTCGGTCTAGTTCATCCCATAAAGCCCTGGGCCTGGACGGGATCCTGATTGATCTCTATAAGGTAGAAATCAACATTTGGGCACCTGTTTTAATGAATGTACTTAATGCTGCGGTGCAGATAGGACTCCCCCTGTCATGGAAAGAAGCGGTAATAGTCCCTGTGTTTAACAAAGGGAATAGCCAGGCCACTGTATGTTATAGACCTATTTCCCTGCTTAATTCAGTCATGAGGGTAGCAAGGCGTATTATTCCGGAGAATGTGGAATCCTGGGCTCAATCGCATAACATCTTGTGGCACGTCCAATATGGATTCAGGGAAGGCATAGGCACAATGGAGCAGCGCCTAACTTAAACTTCCTGATTGGGAAGTATGTGAGCGCTAAGTAGGGGTATTTGTGTTTTGGGTTTCATGGACTTGAGCAGTGCCTTTGATCAGGTATACAAGTCGAAATTATGAAATAGTTTGCGAGAGCTTGGTTTACCCAACCCACTGGTTAATTTTTAAGGGCCTTGCACACGGATGTGAATGTGTCAATCAGGTATGGCTCAGGAGGTGAATGTACAGATTTGTTTGCTCTCCCATGAGGAGTCAGGTAGGTATGGGTGTTCTGGTTTCACTCCTTTTTTTATTGTACATTAATAGGCTCAATAGTCATTTGGTCACTTATGGGAAAGATATGCCTAGGATAAACTCAACCCCTGTGCCTTCTTTACTTTATGCGGACGATGCCATTTTGTTGGCTCATAAAGCAAATGGGCTTAAACTACTTGTTGACCTTTTTGTCAATTTTATGGATGATTTGGATTTTGAGGTGAACAGTAGAAAAACGTACTATATGGTGTGCGGTAGGAAATCATACAAAAATAGAGTAATTAGTATTAAAGGAAATAGGATCACTCAGGTGCTGGTTTTTCCTTATTTGGGGGTTACGTTCAATTACCAGAATAATTGGCTGGCTTGTATATCGAAGAGATGCTCCTGTTTTTCTTTGACCTGTAATGCTCTGTTTAGATTTTCTAAGACAATAGGAAATATACCCATTGTCCCCTATTGCAAGTTTATAAAATGAAATGTCTCCTGGTGCTCCTGTATGGTTCTGCCATATGGGGGTTCCGGAAATGTAAGTCGATCCAACAGAGGGAGGATCGATTCTGTAGTAGGTTGCTGGGTCTTTCCCCTAAAACTTCATCGTTATTTATTCATGAGGAGTTGGGACTCAATTATGTGGGTGATCTTGCAAGGGTTGCTCCAGTGCTATTGTGGATCTCAGTATGGTTGGGTAAACATAGACGGTGTTGATAGAGGTGTGATTGAAGACTGTTTAAAGTGTATGTACCGCCATAAAATACCATGGCTGAACTACATTAAGACAGTGGCAAATTCCCTGGGTTGTCCTGACTTATTTTTTAAACCACATCTCCTTAGTTAAGGTGATAGAAGATCAGTTAAGGAGTGATTTTGTAAGTATCTTAATGAACTAAGGGAATCAGAGTTAATCTTAAGTCCATCCACAAGATCAGTTTTAACTATGCAAACAACAGTTGGCCTTGAGCCTTATCTTTTCTCTGTAAGAAATTAATAGGAAAGATTTTTGTTAACAAATTTAGGCTGGCATCTATATGGTCACTTATTTGTTTCCCGCCGGGCCAGTTTGATCCCCACAAGTCGGAGTCTGCCCCTGTTATGATCTTTTACGATACAACTATGTAATACCACTTTTAAGGTCTAGGGGTTTTCACTAGTTTCTCTGGCTTTTTTGTATTTGAAGTTATTACCGGACCAAGCAACAACATTGGCTGTTTCTTCTTACTTGGAAGGGGCTTTGCACTCTAACAAGATCCTGAATGCCTAGCAGCTAACTGTGATTTAGATAGGATTATAATGGGGTGAGGAATTGTTTTATTCTGAATATCGGTACTGGGAGTATGAGGTTGCTATGCATTGAGATATTTTTTATGTGTGGCACTTGGAAAGAAGGTTGATGGAGTGTTTTTTTCTGTCTTTCACTTATATTGTGATAATGTATTTGTAATTTTTAATGTATTTTTATGTTTTTATCGTTTATGAATATAATGTATAATCGAATAAAGATTTATTTATTCTTTCATTCAGTGAGGCAAAGAAGAAGTGCTGCAAACAGAGATGGGAGGCTGCAAGAAAGTTTGGTTTGGGTGGTTGATGTTCTCCAATCACTAGCTAGTGAACAGGGTAAAAATGCCACCTGAACCATTACCTCCTCAGAACATTCCTGGACCTGGGAAGATTCCATCTGAAGAGAAAGGCCATGTTGGCAGAATAATCTTGACTTCTGATTCCTGCTGAAATAAAGGGACTCGTATAAGGACTTGGTGACTCATGAATCCTGCTGGGACCCAGGGATTGAAACTGTTTTCTGAGGATCAAGTGGCTGACCTCCTCTTTACCTGCTTCAGGTAGACAAAAAGCAGGAGTCCTGACTGCAAGCGGGCCCAGCTGCCTAAAGAGGACTAGTCCTACCAGGAGACCTGGCATTAGGGAGACCTAGGAGATTTCCCATAAAACGTTTTCCCAACTGTTGGAAAGACTAAGGACCTGATTTAGAGTTTGGCAGACAAATTTCTCCATCACACATTGATGGACATCCTGGACACCTTACTATAATCACAGTATCTAATGGAACTTGTAATAAGGTTTACAGGATATCTGTTGCATTTGTGATGGACTACCTGCCCACTAGACTGTAATTCAGACCTGAATTCCAAAGATAAAGGTAAAGACGTATACTAAGACAACCAGTTTGAGGTATCCAACATCCCCTCCATCACTGTTAGTGAGCAAACTGTTGTTTTTCCATAGTGCCTGACTTTTACTAGCCACCCTTTGGATTACTACTTAAAAACAAATCATATCTCCAGTTCCCCGTATCCTAATTTAATGATCTTTGTGTCATAATGCTCATTAATGTTTACTCTAGTACTCTAAATTACTCTAAGTTAGTTTGAGAATTTTATGTTGTGTTGTGTATGTTCAAAACCATTGATAACACTTGCACATAGCACAAACCTCTCTGGTGATTGCCTCCTGCTTGTGCCATAGCTATAAAGGCTTGGGCAGAGATTCTCTCAGAACTGCATTTTGTCCTAACTAGAGTGGGTTTATTGAGTTGGTAGGGGCACCTTTCCTCTGAAATTAATAACCCCATATATGACTATTGGCAGACCAAACTGGACATGCCCTCCTTGGTTTAGAGCCCTGGAGCTTGTTTATTTAAAGGATAGAAAAGTGCTGAGAATGCCTGCGGATGGGCTATAGTTGGGGTGGGCAATGATTATAAAATTGGTCTGATGCCCAATACTGACGTGATTCCCTTGTCCGTCAGTGATGTAGGAAGTAAGGGAATTGTAACTGTGTGGAAGGATGGGTGAGTTTATTATTCGGAAAATGGAAGTAGTGAAACATTTAATGTTGTATGACAATGTGACTTTGAGAAAATGTGTATGACAACTGTGCTATCAAACTGTATCACACGACTGTTGGTAGCATTCAAGAGCAAATGAAAATTAAATAAAAATATTTTCAGGGGAAAAAAGTATTCTGGTTCATGTGAACTATTTCAACCTAGTTCTGATATGAAAGCATGTAGAGCAGAAACAAAGTCCAAGAGGTGAGCAAAATACAAGGTTGGAAATTACATTGTGAAGACTATTACCTAAAATAAAATAACATGGGAGCAGAGCTTTAAAGTACCCAGGACTTTTGAAAAGAGAAGTGTCATTGATGCTCCATTATGAAGCAATAGATCTTCTATTTGTCAGCTATATTTGAGTTGCAAACTAATATGTGGTGCTTAATCACATTACTTATGGGCAGGGGTTAGCAACGCTGCAATGCCTGATGATTTGCGAGAATGCATATTTATTATTCGGCCACAATGTAAACTACCCATGTGCAACAGCTTGGAACTGTTCCGACTGCTTTGAAGTGCACTCAGAGCAATGGGGAACTAATGCCACTTGGTTAACGTCCATCCAGTACTCTAACCTGCGTGAGGAAGGGTGGTGTCTTGGGCAGGGCAGGGCCGACTAAACCCCCCTTCCAAAGAATAATGAAAAAAGCTTGCTGAGGCAAGTGCAGATGTTCTCTTAATGGACATCAGCTGTTTAAAGCGTCAAAAGATGAGTTGGAAATCTACATTTTGCAGTGGTTTCCAACTAGTTTACCCTACCACTGTGTGATATCGGCTCCCCCCAGGGTGGCCATGTGAAGGGAGGAGATATTGTGTGACAGACGATGGCACGGTGTGAGTTTGCAGGTCTAGAATCCCGTAGCCTGAGCCCCCTCGACCCACACAAAAAGATCTCCAGTCGGACTAGTGTTTGTTCCCATTCCCGCGCTGGACAAAGACCTATTTTTGCCCCTGACAGGATATTTCCGACCATATCCAAGGTGGAAATGTATCTTACAAAAATAAGTGAACAACTACTAACTCTCGAGTTCGTGATTGGCCCATTTTCTAATTAATCCTTTCTCTAAAACAGCCATTCCGCGCTCCCTTGAAAGGAACTGCTCACGTTTAAATTTGCACCATCATCATGTAATTTTACATGTGAAAAATCTATTTGTAATTTGGCTTTTCGTTTTTTAATACAAAACGTGAATATGCACCACTAAAACAAGCCATAAGCAAACCTAACCCCAATTTAGTTGCACAAATAGCTTTGTAAATCTATCCCCTGGAGCTTTCACACAGATTTATTCAACAGATGCATTAACACTCTCAGCAACTTTACCAATACAGAAGCTAACTAGGTATAATATAGATATGAACAATGATACAAGAGAACTCTAGAAAGTATCCAAAATTATAATCTTGCAATCGCATTGACTTTAAATATCTGACAGACATCAACAAGAACCCACACATGTAATATTTCTAGATTAAATTACTTTATTTCTGGGATGGTTGTTGAACCACAATCATTTACACTCACAGGTGCATGTTTGTAATTTGCGTTTTTCTCTGACTGTACTGTAAATCGTAAAGAATTACTGGAGTACTCCTAAGTGCCATGCGACGTTCACATATATCAACATTTCCACATACGTAATTGTAGCAGACAACATATCACTATGCACAAAGGAAACATCGAAGTGATTTTGCACTTTCGAACTTTTTTGTTTCTTCACAGGGGAAACATTTTCCCTAAATCCGCACCCCCTCCAAAACACATATCGACAGTAGGTAGCAAAGATGCCATTGGTCCTGGTGCAAGGAAAATGGGTCATTTAACTGTTGGAGGGGTAGCAAAATACAGCAATTATCAGGGTTCAATTGGCCCCTCAGGTCTCTGTGCCCCGGTGTCACTGCACCTGCTTCACCAACGGTAGCTTCGCCTTTGCACCTTCACCAATTTTAGAGGCGCGCTGCGTTTGAGAATCGAGGCCTATATATTTTTTAAGGTTGTGGCCCTCTACATTCCAATCACAAATACGCTCAGGAGAACTTTCCATGTTATAAAATCTATGACATAATACACATTTTGTAAGCCCTAAAAATGACACTGTTAAATTATTGGACTCAACATTCCACCTGACCATTAAATCCCGTAGAGGTCTTACTTACCAGAAAAGAACAATAAAGCGTACACCGTTTTTTTATCCATCGTTAGATCTTGCCCAAGTTTTCACTTTTCACACAATATGTAAAAGAGCAACTTGTTTCATCCGGCTTGCAGTAGGGGTTGAAGAGCATCTCAGCTCTGCAGCAAAATGTAACCACTATCTCGAGTGCCTCACTTCCTGAGTGTCTTTTTCACCCAATCACATAGAAACCACAAGCATAAGAAGTAACGTTTCAAAATCCTTGGCAACACTATAGCAACTACAGGATATTGCCAACCACCAACGTCTTGTTAACAACACATTTAATAATAGCTATTCACGGTGTGCTCTCTATAAAGTGCATTGAAATTTGAAAACCTTTTTGTAGGGAGCTGGCTCGGTATATACTGTAACAGAATGAGGTGTAGTGTGTACAGAGTCCAGGGGTTCCACAGAGGCTTAATGGAGGCTAAAGTAGATAATACTAATGCCCTCTTTTGTGGTAGTGTGGTTGAGCAGTTAGGCTTATCAGAGGGTAGTGCAAAGCATTTGTTGTACACACACCGTCAAGGAATGAGGTAAACACTCAAAGACTAACTCCAGGCCAATTGTTTTTATATAGCAAACATATATTTTGTTACACTTTATTTCTAGAACCAGAAGGTCTTTGTTGCAGGTAAGTACAGTTGTTAATAGGTATCAAGCATATGTATCAAATGTACTTTGGTTTTTGAAGGCAAAACAGTTTACAAGTAAGTAACACTTTACTGTTTCAAAAGTTGACAGTGCAATTTTTCATAGGAGTCAGTCAGTGGGGGAGGGGAGTGTTATAACAGAGAACAGGGAAGTACACATCTTACGATTCCAGTCTTTGGGGGTTAGGATGTCCACAGGTCATAGTTTAGGCTGACCAAAAGTGCACCACCAGCAACATGGGGCTAGCTGGGTGCAGAGGTCAAAGTTGGCGTCGGTTTACAATGGAATTCTATGAGGACTGGGGGTGCTCAGTAGAAAGCAGATTGCAGGTAAATACCTGCGGTTTCAGGACACAGGCCTGGGGGGCTTAGGTCAGCATCAGGGGGGCCACAGGTTCACACCAAACACACACCCTCAGCGGCTCAGGGGCGGCCGGGTGCAAGGTGCAAACACAGAGCTGGGTGCCCAATGCTTTTCAATAGGGGGATCCTCGGGTCACAAACGTTGTTGCACGCTGGATGTTGCTGGACTGTTGGTCAGATTCCCCAAGGCCAAGGGGCTGTGGCTGCAGGGGTCTCCCTGGACAACAGGTATCTTAGTCGGATCCAGTTGTGGTCAGTGGGGTCCCCCAGATTCAGGCTGCAGGCATCATTGTGTTGGCCAGGAGGGGTCTACCCAGGGTGGACTCAAGGTCAGAATCGTCTGGGGACCTTCTCTGGACCAGTGGGCCTCCTAGACTCGGGCCGTTGGTGCCGGGTGAAAAGTGGGCAGGGCTTGCGGATCCAGGGCGGTTCTGGAGTCCTTTTAGAGGGTTTCTTCTGGACAGGGCCACTGCCCTCAGAAGTTCTTGGTCCTCTGTTGGACAGGCAGTCCTCTGGGAGTTTGTAGAGGTCACTAGTCCTGCAGGATACATCACCTTCGTGGAGCAGGGGGTCTTTAAAGCTGCAGACAGGCCAGTAGGGCTGGGCCAAGTCAGTTGTAGACTGGAGTCTTCTCTGCTGGGGTTGGCTTGGCAGTCCTTCTTCTTTCTTCTTACTTGAGGTCACTAGAAGTCTGGTGAATAATGTTCATGGGAGGCCCTAAATACTAGATTTAGGGGTGTTACAGGGGTCAGAGGGCAGTATCCAATGGCTACTGCCCCTGAGGGTGACTACACCCTTCCTGTGCTGACTCCCTTTGGGGAAGGGGGCACATTCCTAACCCTATTGGTCCCTATTCTCCAAAACAAGATGGAGGATTCTGCAAGGAGGGGGTCACTTCAGTTCTGGACACCTTAAGGGTGGTCCTAGCTGCAGTGGTCACTCCTCCCTGTTTTACCTAATTTCCCCACCGGACCTGCCTCCAAAAGTGGGGCTTGGTCCAGGGAGCAGGCATCTCCACTAGCTGGAGTGCCCTGGGGCACTGTAACAGGAGGCCGGAGCCTTTGAGGCTTACCGCCAAGTGTTACAGTTTCTGCAGGTGGGAGGTGTGAGGCCCCTCCACCCAAAGCTGGGTTTGTTCCTGACCCAAGAGAGCACAAAGGCGCTCACCCCATGGGGTCAGTAACATGTCTGTTAGTGGCAGGCTGGCCCAGACTGGTCAGCCTTACACTAAAGGGTTGGGCAAAATACAGGGGGGCCCTCTCAGATGCCCTCTGTGTGCATTGTACAATAAATCCAACACTGGCATCAGTGTGGGTTTATTGTGCTGAGACGCTTTGATAGCAAACTTCCCAGCCTTCAGTGAAGCCATCATGAAGCTGTGGAGTTCATAATGACAAACTCCCAGCCCATGTACCTAATATGGCCACACTGCACTTACAATGTCTAAGAATGGACTTAGACACTGTAGGGGCATATTGGTCATGCAGCTATGCCCTCACCTGTGGTATAGTGCTCCCTGCCTTAGGGCTGTACGGCCTGCCCGAAGGGTAACTTACCTATGCCACAGGCAGTGGTTTGTGGGCATGGCACCCAGGGTGCCATGTCGACTTTGCCTTTTTATCCCCACCAGTACACACAATCTGCAATGGCAGTGTGCCACTGCTTAATGAGGGGTCCCTTGGGGTGGCACAGTACATGCTGCAGCCCTTAGGGACCCTACCTGGTCACAGAGCCCTTGGTACCACTGATACCTTTTATAAGGGACTTAGCTGTGTGCCAGGGGTGTGCCAATTGTGGAAACAATGGTACAGTTTAGGGAAAGAACACTGGTGCTGGGGTCTGGTTAGCAGGATCCCAGCACACACTCAGTCAAGTTAGCATCAATATCAGGAAAAAAGTATGTGTGGGGGGGTAACCATGCCAAAAGGGGCATTTTCCTACACCTTTCTGATCGGATGCTGGGAGATCAAGGCCTACTTGAGTACTACCATGAAAACACACTCTTAGTATCAGCCTTTTACTGGTATTCTCTCTCTAGGTTAGTCGAACAAAAAGTGATAAAATCACCAACCCTTGTTCTGTGAGGCAGAACGATTTCAAAACAAAGTAGCTTTACAAATGTAATGAACAGTCTAGTTATACTATGAACTATTACATTTTATGTTACAAAGAATAATACAAAAAAAAACATTACCTTTGACCTCTTTAAAGTCATTTCTTTAGATGATAGTGCTGTAAAATGTCAAACAGTTTTTGGAGATTTTACATAACTTGATGGTAGTTATCAATCAATCGGCTCCTGCACAATTCATGGGTATGCTGAGGCACCTACGGAAGTCTTAATGAACAATTCACAACAACATCTGGGTGCAACTTGTGAGAAATTAGCTTCTTTCTAGCATGATTACCCCCATTTTTGGCCTGTTTGTCAGTGTGTTTGACTGTGTCACTGGGATCCTGCTAACCAGGACCCCAGTGCTTCTCTCTCTCCTTTAAATTTGGTTGTTGGATACTATTAACACAGTATTCCACTCATAATTGACCTAATGGTGCCCCCTTATGAGTCCCTAGTATATGGTATCTAGGTACTCAGGGCATTGAGGTTCCAGGGAATTACTTTTGCCACCCATAGGGAACCCATGCAAAGGCTTCTACAGGACTGCCATTGCAGCCTGTGCGAAATGGTAAACGCACCCTTTTACAGCCATTTACACTGCACCAGGTCAATTATAAGTCACCCATATACCAGGCCTACCAAGCCTGAAGGCTGGGTGCAGAGTACCTGTGTGTGAGGGCACCCCTGCACTAGCAGAGGTGCCCCCACGTCATCCAGGACCATTTTCCTGGACTTCATGAGTGCGGGATTCCATTTTACGCGTACACTAGACATAGGTCAATACCTATGTGCAGCTTCACGATGGTAACTCCGAATATGGCCATGTAAGGTGTCTAACATCTTGGAATTACATCCCAATGCTGATTCTAACATTGGTTGTATAATTCCATGCACTCTGGGGGCTCCACAGTGGACCCCCAGTACTGCATACCAGCCTTCTGAGGTTTTCCAGGAAGCCCCACCTCATAGGCAGGTTTCTGCCCTCCTGTTGCTCAAGCAGCTCGAGCCCAGGATGGCAGAACAAAGCATTTCCTTTGGGAGAGGGGTGTTATGCTCTCTGCCTTTGGAAATAGGTGTTACAGGCATGGGAGGGGTAGCCTCCTAGAGCCTCTGGAAATGCTTTGAAGGGCACAGATGGTGCCCTCCTTGCATAATCCAGTCTACACCAGTTCAGGGACCCTCAGTCCCTGCTCTGGCATGAAACTGGACAAAGGAAAGAGGAGTGGCCACTCCCCTGTCTATCACCACCCCAGTGGTGGTGCCCAGAGCTCCTCCAGAGTGTCCCTGGGTTTTGCCATCTTGGATTCCAAGGTGGTGGGGCACTCTGGGAGCATCTGAGTGACCAGTGCCAACAGGTGATGTCAGAGCCCTCCCCTGATAGGTGGTTACCTGTGTAGCTGCCCAATCCCCCCTTTTGGGGCTATTTAGGGTCTCCCCTCTGGTTGTTTCCTCAGATTCGGATTGCAAGACTCCAGCAGGAATACTCTGCATCCTTTACTTCACCTTCTATCGACGAAAGTGCATCTGGACCCTCCAGGAACTCTACAAACTGCAGCAAAGAAGCAAAGACGTCGCAACTGCAACTGTTTCCAGGTCGTGCATCCTCCGAGTTCTGCCTGTCTTCAGCCTGCACTAGAAGAACAAAGGAATCTCCCTTGAAGTGAAGGAGTAACTTCCCTGCTTCAGCAGGCACCCCTCGGCAGCAATGACCAGTGGCTTGGGGCCCCTCTCCTGATGAAGTGCCTGGATCCAGCATCACGGGTGGTAGACTGAAGTGGCCCTGATGGTCCTGACATCCTACTGTCCAACTTTGATGGAGGTAAGAGCTTGCCTCCCCACGCAAGACAGTACCCCTGTGCACCTCGTGTTTTGCAGTTGCCAAGGCTTGTTGGCATCCCTCCACAAAGTTCTTTGTGCACCATGCAGCTCCGGCACCCCAGCACTCTATCCTGTGACGCACAGCTTCATCAGTGGTTCTCCGGTAGTGTGGGATCCCTTTGTGTAGGGCTGTATGGGCTTCCTTTTGCACCTTCTTTGTCCCCATGTTGTGGGACTCTGGTGCATGCTGTCTGGTCTTCTGAGGGCTCTCTGAGTTGCTGAGAGCCCCCTTTGTCTCCCCCTCCTGGGTAGAAGCCACAGGTTCCGTCTGGTCCTGGGCAGCACCATTTTCCGCTAACCGTGAGCTTTGCGTGTACCAAGGCTTGTTGGCAGAATCCAGCAGTGCAAACCAGACTGCAATCATCCATCCAGCATGGGACATCATCTGCACCAACCAGGAACCCACATCCATCTTCTTGGGTGCAGTACTGACTGTTCTTCTTTACCAGTGGTTCTTCTTTTGCACCTTCATCCAGGTTAGCAGGGGCTCCTGTTCTCCCTGGACTCTTCAGTGCTTCTTGGACTTGGTCCCCCTCTTCCACAGGTCTTAAAGTCCAGGAATCCATCGTTAGTGTCTTGCAGTCTCTTCTGGTTCTTGCATAATCTTCTATCACGTGTTCTTGTGTGTTCTAGGAACCTTACTGTGATTTTCTCCTGTTTTCCTGGGCTCTGGGGTGGGTTCTATTACTTACCTTTGGTGTTTTCTTACACTCCCAGCTCCCCTCTACACACTACACTTGCCTAGGTGGGAAACCGACTTTCGCATTCCACTATTTTAGTTTATGGCTTTTGTTCCCCCAGGCCCATTTTTAACTATTGTGATTTTCACTATTTGCACTGTTTTCTCATTGTTTTTACAGCTATTACTGCATTCTAGTGTATATACTGTATATATTACTTACCTCCTAAGGGAGTATAGTCTCTAAGGTATTTTTGGCATTTATGTCACCAAAATAAAGTACCTTTATTTTTTAAACACTAAGGCCCATATTTATACTTTTTGTGCACCGCATTTGCGTCATTTTTTGACGCAAAAGCGGCGCAAACTTCCAAAATACAATTTTATTTTGGAAGTTTGCGCCGCTTTTGCGTTAAAAAGCGGCGCAAATGCAGCGCTAAAAAGGTATAAATATGGGCCTAAGTATTTTCTTTCGTGTGTGAGTACTGTGTGACTACAGTGGTATTGCATGAGCTTTGCCTGTTTCCTAGTTAGGCCTTGTCTGCTCATCCACACCACCCCTAGAGAGCCTGGGTTCTAGACACTGACTACATGTTACTAATAAGTAATAACTGGACCTGGTATAAGGGGTAAGAAGCTTTGGTACCCACTACAAACCAGGCCATCCTCCTACACAACTAGATTAGTTTTTGGTGTCCCTTACCTTCATACTTTGCATCAACAGGATGGCAGAAAAACCCATTGCAGCCACCATCAAACGTCCCAATGATAAGCATTAGAAAAGTTCCACTTCTACAATGCACAGATGACACAATCCTTCTGGTCAAAAACACCAAAAACCAAGTCAAAGTAACAGAAGTATTCTGCAATAAACACAGCAACAAAATAAATATGATGGATTGAAGACACCTATCAGGCAAATCAAAGAGAAGGAATATCACTATGGTGGGAAAGGTCATTGAAAAAAGTGAGTTGTTTCACCTATCTTGGATTAGCGCTAGCAGCACTCTTCAGTTGGAACATCAGTATCCGATGCACAGCAAAGAGAGCTCACAGGCCTGCAAATAGTGTAGCCAGATTTGCCAAACTATATGGCAGTGGTTGACTGACATCTAACCAAGAGACTGTTAAATCCAAAATAGAAAAAACAGTACTTTACTGATCTGAAGTATGGGGCCTGCACCACTCAAGCCATCAACTTGGCAGAGTGCCAATAAAACTTTTTTGAACCTTGACTCTGAGTCCCACAAACAAGACAAAAAACAAGTTACTTGCCTTCAGTAACACCTTATCTGGTAGTGACATATTCTAGCTGCAGATTTCTTACTTTTTGAATTCCCCAGGATTCAGTCTGAACCTGGAGATTTTTCTTAAGCAATACTCCTGCACACCGTTGAGTGGTGTCAATCAGCTCCATGGCCATCGTCGGCGTCATCCATGCTAGATATGTTGTTGCGGGTCCTATATAGGCACCATACCAGAGCACTGATGTCAGTTTCTTTTCACAATTTTCCACACCAGAAGTGCAGAACCATAAAGGACACTGACCACTGGTGCATCAAAACTAAGACATTGAAAGGGAGGCCCTCTCTCTAGAAATCAGTTTGCAGAGCAGGGAGGATGGGTGGGTCAGTAAGGAATCTGCAACTAGAATATGTCTCTACCAGATAAGGCAACACTAAAGGTGAGTAATTTGTTTATCTGATAGAGACTTCTAGTTGCAGCTTCCTTACTTTGTCACTAGATACCCAAGCAATACTGTCCCTGGAGGTGGGTCTGCAAACCAAGAACAAACTGGAAAGTCCTGCAGGACCAAACAGGCAAAGTACCCATCCCTACGGACCTGACTGTCCAGGCAGTAGTGTTTGGTGAACGTGTACAAGGATGCCCACATTGCCGGCTGACAGATATCAAGAACTGGAACTCCGAGTGCTAACGCAGTGGTCACAGCTGTTGCTCCAGCAGAATGAGCAGCAAACCTTCAGGTGGTTGCTTCTTGGCCAGTGTGTAGCAGATTTTAACACAGAGTACGACTCCATCAGGAGATGGTCTGCTTTTGCGCTGTCAGACCTTTCTTTGCACCCACATAACCGACAAAGAGTTGATAATACACCTGCCACACTTTTGTACAGTCAAGGTAGACCGCCAACACTCTTTTTGGGTCCAGGTGGTGGAATCTCTCCTCTTTCTTAGAAGGATGTGGGGATGCGTAAAAAGTAGGCAAGGTGATGGATTGGCCTAAATGAAAGGGTGTGACCACTTTTGGCAAAAAAGACTGGACAGGTTTGGGTGGAGAATCATCCCCGGCTGTGACAGAAGATCCTTCTGAGAGGCAGTCTGATCAGAGGATAGGTGTCCATGCTCAATAGCTCTGGATAGTAGGATCTTTGTGCCCAGTCCGGCACCACAAGGATTATTTGGGCCCAGTCGTTCTTGATCTTTTTGAGAATTCTCTGGGCAGAATTGGTATGGGTGGAGAGGCATACAGGAGGCCTGAGTTCCACTCAACATGAAAAGTGCAGCCGAGCAATTCCTGCCTTGGAAACGCCAGCACACAATACTGCTGACTTTGCGCATTCTCTGCAGAGGTGAACAGATCTAACTAAGGCTCTCTCCATTGCTGAAAGAGACCTTACGCCACCTCCGGATAGAGACGGCATTCGTTATCGGCTAAGCATTGTCAGCTGAGTTTGTCCTCTCTGATGTTCAGAGAGCCTGTCAGATGTTGAACCATCAGGGAAATGCCCTGATGTTTCAGCCACATCCAGAGGTGCAGAGCCTCTTGACATAGGGTCCATGACCCCTCTCTGCCTTTCTTGTTGCAATACCACATGGCGGTTGTGTTGTCCGTGAGCACCTGCCCTACCTTCCCTTTGAGAGAGGGAAGAAATGCTTTCAATGCCAGTCTGATCGCCTGGAGCTCCAACAGGTGGATGTGGAGTCTGCACTCTGCCGGAAACCAGACGCCACTGATCTCCACCTCTCTCCAGGTGGCCGCCCCATCCCAGGATCGATGCATCTGTCATTACTGCCAGATCTGGTTTGGGAAGGGAGAAGGATCTGCCTCTGGCCCAATCGTGGTTCAGTAGCCACCAATGCAGATCTCATGCAGTTTTCTCTGAGATCTGGACCATGTCAGAGAGAATTTCCTGATGCTGCACCCACTGGAACTTCAGGTGCCACTGCAGAAACTGCGTATGCCATATGGCATGAGTCACTAGAAGGATGCAGGAGGTCCTGAGGCCCAGCAACCTTAGAGTCATTCTCACCGAAATCCAGGATAGAGGCTGAAACATCGGTATCATAGCCTGAATATCTTCGACTTGATGCTCGGCAGAATTAGCCCAAAACAGCTCAGTTGATCTGGAGTGTCTGAGAGGGAGTCAGGTGTGACCGTGGCATATTTAAAGTGAACCCCAGTGAATGCAGGGGGTCCACCATATTCTGGAGGTGGGAGACGACAGCCTGGGGGGAGTACGCCTTCAACAGCCAATCTTCGAGGTAGGGAAAGACTGAAATCCCTGACGTGCACAGATGTGGTGCAACCACCTCCATCACCTTGGTGAACACCTGAGGAGTGCTGGTAAGACCAAAAGAGATCAAGGTGAACTGAAAGTGCTTGTGGCCTGCCATGAACTGCAAGTAACGTCTGTGGGCAGGCATGACAGGGATATGAAAATAAGTGTCCTGCAAGTCCAACGCTACCATTCACTCTCCTGGGTCCAAGCAGATAAAACCTGAGCCAGAGTGAGTATTTTGAACTTCTTGTACCTGAGAAAGAGATTGAGGGACTGAAGGTATAGGACAGGACATAGGCTTTGTCCTTTTTGGGCACCAGAAAGTGGTGGGGATAACTACCACAACCTACTTCTAGCACAGGGACTCTCGCTATGGCTTCCTTGGTCAAGAGAGCTGTAACTTCCTCTGGGAGAAGTGCCGAATGACTGTAGGATGGTGGCATGGATGGAGGAGTAGTCTTGAAGGGGAGTGAGTAGCCCCTTTAGACTATCTGCAAAACCCACCTGTCTGACTTCATGGACTGCCAGCGGGGAAGTGTTAGACTAGGAAGGTTTGGAGGCAGCTGTCGAGGGAGGGGCAGTGAACTGGCCCAACTGGTGGCTACCTGATTCACGACGACAGTGGATCCCATGTCCCAGGCCATGCAGGGGCTGGGCAGCATGCATGGCATGGTGGCTGGAGGGAAATGGATGTGGTTGGGTGCCCCTTCCATAGCCACAAAAGGGGCAAAAACAGACTGAGGAGGATGAAGGGCCACAGCGAGGCCCAAGGATGTGGCTGTAACACAAGAATCCTTGAATCGCTCGAGCACCGAGTCTGCCCTCTCTCTGAAGAGGTGGGTGCCATCAAAGGGCATGTCCATAAGATTAGCAAGAATATCCCCCAAAAAGCCAGACATTGTCAACCAGGCATGGAGCCTAAGGGCCACTGTCAATGCACCCCCTCTGCCCAGCGAGTCATTTGTGTCCAGTCCATATCAGATCGTGAACTTGGCTGCATCTCTCCCATCAACAACTGCTTGGGAAAGTACAGCCCGGGCCTCCTCTGGGACCTATGGCAGCACTTGCACAACCGTATCCCACAGCATGTGGGTATAATGTCCCAAAAGGCATGCAGTGTTCATGGACTGCAACGGCAAACTGGTGGAAGGAACCATCTTCTTCCCAAGTGTGCCAAGCCTCTTGGATTCCCTACCCGGTTGTGCGGTAGGGAACGCGCTCTGGGAAGTTGAGGCTTGGATAACCAAGTTCTCAGGGGTGGGTTGTTGTGGTGAGAAACCTGGGTCACCCGGTGCAGGACGATGGCAGTGCATTGGTCCTGTTCACAGGTGCCCCTGTGCTGGGTTTGGACTAGGTACTCAGAAGGACATCTGTAAGAGGCTGGCTCAGTTTATGGTTTACACCTATGGTGTGGCACCCTATACTGAGTCCAGGCAACCCTAGTGATAGTGAATAGGTGTCCAGATAGCAGAAGCTCTCTTGGGGTAGCTGAGGCGAGCAGCTAAAGCTTATCGAGGACGAATGTAAAGCACTTGCAATACCACAGCAGTCAGACAATAACTTAGTCACAAGAAAGAACCACACAGGTGTTGCAGAAATAAATGATTCTTTATTACAGCACTACTACTAAACTGACATTGGTATATTTCCCTTTGGAGATATTACATACAATATACGCATAAAATAACTAGCAAAAATGTCATGAAAATATACAGGGCCCGTTGGGGAGGGCCAAACCATATACTAAAAAAGTGGAATGTGAAAGTGACACTCCAGCCAAGATAAGTGTGGTGGTTAGCTAGGGAGTGGGGCCAGTTAGGAACACCAGAGGTAAGTACAGTAGGTGACCCCAGCAACCAGGAGTAAGTCAGTTACTCACCCAGTTGCCCCCTAGGCTAACACAGAGGATAGTGGTTGGAGTTTGTAGAATACAAGACCCTTCCCAGCGGACTCAGAGGAAACCAGCAGGCAAGAGGATGGATGGAGAGTCCCCCTATCCCAGAATACCCGGACGACAGGCGTACCTGCACCAGGGCCCCAGATGCAGAGGGGAGAAGGGACGCTCTCTGAAGACTGTGGATGCCTTGGATTGTCCAAGCTGCTATCACGACCTGTGGACTAGGCCAGTGGAACCCAGGGACGGGTTCCAGATGTGGAAGACCTGCAAATGAAGGGGACAGAGTCCAGCACCCAAGGAGATGCCCAGGTGGTGCAGGTGGCAATGCCACCTCTCCTGAAGATGAAGTTCCTGCAAGTCAGTAGAAGAAGAATTCCAGCTGTAGGAGTCACCTGGTAAGTGCAAATAGGAGCAGAAGAGGAGTTTGCAAAGTTTTGGGCACCAGCAGGGTGCTGGAGACTCTACCCAGGAGGGAGTCAGAGCTGGCCCTCAGCACACAGGAAGGCCAACAGAAGTCAATGGAGCCCCCATGAATGACCCACAGGCACCGAACACAGGGAGTCACAAGGAGGCCTTATCAGCACAACAAAACAGAAGTCCTAAGTCGTAGGAGTTGCAGATCAAGGACTGATCTTCATGATGCAGAGTGCTGGTTACCGGGGCTTCTTGGAGCCCCTGGAAGAAGAGTCAACAGGCCTTTGCAAGTGCAATAGTTGCGGTGCACAGGGGTCCCGGTCCAGCGGTAGGAGCAAGGGTCTACAGTCTCCCAACATAGATAGAAGACACACAGGACCCAGAGGATGCCACAGACTTACCACCTGTGAAGCAGGAATTGTGGATGTCCATGGACAGCAGACCCCACCAACCAGTCAACGATGCCTAGAGGTGCCTGTAGTTGCAGGGGAGTGACTTCCTTCGTGCTTCCTTGTGCAAACAGAGTCCTTTTGACCCTAGAGGATTGCCAGCCATGGATATTGCAGAATTCTTGCAGGATCCAGAGAAACAATTAGGCCGGGGTGAAAAACTCCGCTCCGCTGGCGGAGTTTGTGGAATTCGGCAAATCTGCGTTCTGCGGAGAATGGCGAGTTACTGATAGACTCTGCTCTCCGCAGCAGAGCGAAGTTGTCCCCTATTGGCACGCGCTTGATGTCATTTTGCACATGCAGGAAGCAAGACAAGAAACTTCCGGTCACTCGCGAGCACAAACGAGATTTTGTACCCCCCCCCGGCCAGGCTTAGCGACACACCAGCGACTTGCAGTGCCTCTTTTGTGACGTAGGTTAGTGTGAGTGAGCATGATCGACTGCATCTGCAACCTGGCGAAGATCAAGCGCAGCTGAAATCTCCTCAAAAGACAACTTGGAATTAAAAAATTTCTCTCATGAACCGTTAAGCATTGAATTTTTTGTGCGAGGAATACTTTTTTAATTTACTTTTTTTTCAATAACAGGAAGTGCCCCAGAGACTCCAACTTCATGTTCCTGTCCAGTAGGCTACTCCCAGTGCTTTGTCCATCTCCTGGTCACTTTTCACTAGGATTTCGAGCTGGAAAGATCACTTTTTTGTCTCCTGGATGTATCAATGGATTTAAGGACTTTTTGTATTTGAGATTTCTTAAGTAAGTTCAAAAACACTTGTATAAGGGTGTTGTACAACTTATTTGTTTGATAGAGGGCATGCATCAGGATTTATCTGTACTTTCTATTAAATTTTTTAAATTTATTGTGGTGAGTGGCCTGCTTTTGGGGCCTAGTTATAGTTTTACTTGTAATTTTTCCTCTATAAAGGAAAAATGTTTTACAGTTCACTACATTTTCTCCATGTTTAGTTTTGTAAATTTGCAATATTAATTTAGTTCACTATGTTAATGTTAAGTGGCCTAGTCTGCTAATGGAATACGTCTTCCAGCTGTAGGCCCAGTACTAGTCATCGGTGCATGATGAAACAACTGTTTGTGGTGTCTGTTGAACTGCAACATCATGGATGGCATTGGATTAAATATAACAAAATGTTGTTTGACGGCATTTCACATTTTTTTCTGCAAACAGTGTATGGTGGGGTAATATTATATATTTGATGCTTTGTATGATGTGTGTTGTTGTTGTAAAATATTTAGCCCCTTTAATTTTCATTTTTGGAACTACTGAATTAATGCTGTTTTGTTCTCATGTACCAATGCCTCTTTGTCTAGCCAGTGCGTGAGAGTGTTTGTCATAGGCCACCATTTGTATGTGTTCCCCATGCCATGTGGCCAGGGGCCCTTTTTGTATAGTCAATTCTAGTCCTATACCTATATGTGTTTTTTGTTTTCTATTCCCCTTGCTTGTTGTTTGACCATGTAGACGGTGGCCATATTGGGTAGGCAGTCAGTAGGCCTGCATGTGTTCTTCTTTGTTGTGGTGGCCATGTCTCATTGCTGGTTGTTGTTTGACCAGGTGGCTGGTGGCCATTTTGTGAAGGCAGCCAGTGTTCTTTTAGGCCTGCATGTGTGTTCTTTTTGTTGTGGTGGCCTTGCCTCCTTGCTGGTTGTTGTTTGAGCATGTGGCTGGTTACCATTTTGTGTAGGCAGCCAGTGTGCTTTTAGGTCTGCATGTGTTCTTCTTTGTTGTGGTGGCCATGCCTCCCTGCTGGTTGTTGTTTGACCATATGGCTGGCGGCTATTTTGTGTAGGACGCCAGTGTGCTTTTAGGCCTCCATGTGTTCTTCTTTGTGGTGGTGGCCGTGCCTCTTGCTGGTTGTTGTTTGACCATGTCGCTGGCGGTCATTTTGTGTGTTATGTTTGAGGCCTAGTAGGTCAATGCTTATTACTAAATGTACTGTATGAACAGTGTTTTATATTTTATTATATACTTTTTTGTATTGTTCACCTGCACCACTCCCTGCCTCCCAAATCCCTGTAGTTTTTCATGGTAGTCCCCTTCCCCTAGTACATCAGCAATTGTGTTGTTTTAATTTTTATTCTTTTTTAAATAATTTGCTTCACAAACTTTATTTTATTACATTTTTTGTTATCATCATTATTATCATTATTATTAATAAAAATAATAATAATAATAGTAATAGTAATAATAGTTAATAATCATAATATTTTCTTGATTTTAGAATTAAAAAAATATTATTATTGTTATTATTATTCCATTTTTCCCCATTAGCTAGTGTGACCAGAATTTTAAAGCCAAAAACTGGGACATTTCACATAAAAGTAGAAGAAGGACTACAATTTTACTTCAACTGAGCGCACAGAATGCCAGCGCTCGTCAGCACAGAATTCCAGAAGAGACACTAAGAACATAAATAAAATTCAATTTTTGAATCCAGTATTATGACTTTTAATTACTTTTATTTCTTATAACAGCTGCTAACTATCCCTGCTTTTGAAAACACAAAAAGGCACCTCTCACCGTTTTGAGTCGACCCTCTAAAAAAACCAGGACATGAGCTAAATTTCCCAAAATCTGCCGGGACAGCTGGTGAAAAACCGGGACTGTCCCGGCAAATCCGGGATGTCTGGTCACCCTACCATTAGCCCCATTTCTGCAATAGGTGTACAGCTGCACAACATAACATTATTCAAGGATTATTCCATTTGTCACCACTCACGAACACCTCCCTAAGTGCCACATGCCAACATGGTGCACATAAAGCTAACAGTTACGTTCTATATGTTGTAGTTTTTGCTCTTTCTTATCCTTCCTGAGTGTACATAATGATGAAAGTTAATGTTGGTGTAGTTTTACTAATTATTATTTCACAATTATTTATAATTTAAGAAACCACTACATTTTATTGTTTCTACTAATAATGCAACTACAACAATGCCATGTTTCACTGATATCCTTCTTGCATTTTTTGCTTTTAGGTGCACAAAGAGAAAGAGACATCAGCCACAATACTGCCAGACAGAAGGCCTGTGCACGACGTGAGCGTGACCACACTCACGACCATGCAGACATCTCTTCAGCTTGTGAAGCTAAGTGCTACTGCCAACTGACAGCTTCAAGATGGCCCCAAAGAATGGTGCTACCAAGAAAGCGGCCAGTGATAAGAAGGAGCTTCCCACCACTGGTATGTCGCCCCAGACCTTTTTCAGGCAAAAACGTGTGCCTGCCAAACTGGCCTCTGTGGAGCAAGTTGGGAGCAGCACTCCCGCATCAGCGGCCCCACTCAAACTAGGCCCAAACCCATGTCTTGCACAAAGGCAGCCTCTCTAATCACAGCAATGACAACGAGTAGTGATGTTAAATTGGACTTATCTCTTTCTCAAAGTAGTACCCAATTGTTGCTGGAAACTTAGCCCAGTGGACAACAGCCGCAGCCAGCAATAGCAATTCCTCTCAAAGTAGGAGCACATCAGGATTGTGAGATGAGGAAGTTGAAAAAGCCCCTCTATCACAAGATCCACTGTCTTCCAGATCTCCACCATCTTCTCTTCACGCACCCCTTCTGATGATCAAGACTCCACTTGGATGCCACCTCAGTCTGAGACACACCAGGAGAGGCAAGGAGTGAAAAGGAAGGTTCCCGAAAGCCTTAGAGTCATGGATGAAGAAGAGGAGGATGACAAGTCTGACAATGAGCCAGTCATCATGGGTATTAGCACAGCCCCAGTGGAGTCCGACATTACCCCATCTTCTCAACCTGCTCTGAGGGATGTGGCACAGATACCACCACCACCACCAGCTCCACCAGCTTCCATATTTACAAGGCCCGGCTGCGACTACATCCACAGCCACATCAGTAGAAGTAGGCACTGCAGAGAGGCAAACGCCATCAAAACAACACCCGCCCACTGCAACTCCTTACGACATTGGCAGTGGCAATAGTGTTAAAAAATGGACCCCCCCCCCCAGTTTGGGACTTCTTTACGGTTAGTGAAAAGGAGCCGAACATTGCCATATGCTCCATTTGCCTAGCGAATGTTAGTCGGGGTAAGCTTGGTACAAACTATGGTGCCAGAGGCCAAACAACCCATTTGAGAAAAAACTATGCAATCCGCTGGGAGGCACACTTTAGCAGCCAAAATCCTGCAAGTGGTGTTGGTGAAGGTAGTGAAAGCAGGGAATCTGATTATGGTGGAAGGTGAAGGTGAGGAAGAGGGTGACATTTTCGTTACACGAACCAGCCCTGTCCCCAGCAGTGCAGTAGTATCGTCAGCGTCGCCCACATCAGCAACATTGCAATGGCACAAGAAGACTATGAGTCAGGTCAAGACACCAAGGCAAGAACATACAGTGGCTGCCCTGGTAAGATGTACATTGAGCCTACCACCACCTTCTGCTCTCAAGAAGTCGCCTGCATCAGGTGCACCAGTAAAGAAAGAAATCCAGGCTATTACTACTGGCTTGTTTAGATAGGAGGGGCAGTATGAACGCAACCACCCAACGGCACATTTGTACAATGGGAAACTGGTTAAAATGCTAGACCTGGACCTCCTCCCTTTTTCTTTTGTGGAAGGAGTGGGTTTTGTGGCGACCATCTGCCCAAAATGGAAGGTTCCAAGCCGGACATATTTCTTCAGAGTTGATGTTTCAGCGCTACATCACAATGTGCTTAAATTGGTTGGACAAGCTTTGCAGCAGAGTGCTGTCCACACAATCCATCTGACATGACATGTGGACCAGTTGCTAAGCCACTGATTACATGTGCACTACTGCACCCTGGATCTCTTTTGTGGGGGTTAGAGAAATGATATATGCAGGTGTTGACACTGCTGAAATTTTTAATGGTGCCCTGAAGCATGCAATGGTAACTATGTTTGCCATGGAGAAATCCCATACAGCTGCAAACATCTTGGGTTGACTTTAACAACAAGGCCTTTGAATGGCTGCTCCCAAGAGGATTTAACATTGGATTTGTATAGTTAAGGCATGTCAGATAGTAGCTATTTCAGAGTCCTGTGTTTAGCGCACTGCATAAAAATCATTGTACGGGACTTTCTAAAAAAAAGAACCCCAAGTCAGCAACTTACTGTCAACTTGCAGAAGAATCTGCATTCGTTTTAGCCATTCTTGTAAAGCCCACAAACTGTTGAGGATTATCCTCTGTGATACTAGAATGACAAATAAAGCCCTCATACAGGAGGTGCCCACAGGCTGGAATTTAATGTATCCCATGTTGCAATGTCTGTTTGAGCAGTACAGACTGATCAATGAATAGGTCATGCAAAGAGGGGATGCAACTGTGAAAGGCATGATCATTGGGATGGACCAATGGGGCCTGGTCAAATGCCTCACAGATGCCTCACAGATGCTGCTTCCTTTTGAAATTTTCACACAGGAAGTCAGCAAGGAGGACTGTATCACGGGCCAAGCCATCACATTGGTGCATTTGCTACAGAAACAACTAAAGGAGGTGTCTGAAATGTATCCAGGTGCAGATGAAAAAACAGATGCGCAGGAGTTGGTGGAGAGCTTAATCCTTCACTTATCTGTTAGTACAAGGCTGCAAAGAGACATTTTGTCATCCAAAAATTACATCTGTGCCACAATTCTTGACCCACAGTGCAAATAATTACTGGCTTCTTTCATTTCTTTTTCAGATGGGGATGTTTCAACCTAGAAGACGTGGATTGCTGAGCAAGCCAGCAACCTAGAAAAAGAGCAGCTCAGTATTAGAAGCCCACTGAGGGGCAGAAGTTCTGGGGTGCAGCCTACGACTTCCATAGAGTCTGCAGACAGCGCTTTTGGCTCACAGTAGCCAAAAACAACACCAGAAACAACAACAGGAACAGGAGCAGCAGCCCCCAAAATCTGCATTTGATTTGTTTCTAAAGGCAGGGTTTAAGCTCACTGCAGAGGTGAAGGCAAAAGAAGTTAAGCAAAGTTGAGCACCAATTACTATTAAGAGGGTGGTCCAAGTATATCTGGGTGACCCAACAGAGGTCCATCTGGATCAAAACCCATTGGTGTATTGGTATGGGAAGAGGCGCCAATGGCCAGTGCTCCGTTGGCTGGCAATAAAGTATCTGGCTTGCCCTGTAGCGAGTGTAACAGCTGAGCATGTGTTCAGTGCAGCTGGTGCTGTTGTCACAGTCTCTCATCCCAAAACGTTGAGAGACTGACCATGATCAAAATGAATCAGCACTTTATACCCTGCATTACAGCATACCTGAACCACAACAGGAGGTGGATGAGGGTGATTGGTGAGACTCAGGTCACGGTAGTGAGTTAGCTGACCAACTTCTGGGTGAACCACCTGAGTTTGAGGATGAACTCTACTTCCCTGGCTACTGGGTAGACCTGGGCCACCAAAGAACTTTCTTCTTTCTTCTATTGACGAACTGCTTTGAGAAAAAAGAAAGGATAAAGATAGCTGGGGGAACATTATTATTTTATATTGTTTGTTTCTGTCTCAATGACTAATCAACCACAACCGTTGTAGGCATATGTATGGCCGGATTGGAGTTGGACCAGTGTGCAGTGAATAAGCCCCCACCCCCAAAATCACTTCAACAAGATTTGAGAGACAATGTATGCCTCCATCCTTTGCCTAGCCTTCCTTTTATCCCCTATCCAGGACTGCCCCAGATATTTGATTTACAATTTACTGGCCAATGTGTGTTTCATTTCGGAAATCAAAGAGGATCAGCAATCTACCACCATGCTTGATTGGAACAGGTAAGCAATGCTATATGCCCCAATGATGGATATGAGGGAGTCTTGTTCATGTGACTCATTTTTAGTGGTGGCAGATAGTGAGAGTGGGTGTTTATTGTTTAAGTATAGATATTATGTTTGATTGTGTTTGTGTCGTGATTGATTTACAAAGTTGGTGGACTAATAAATAATGGGTATTAATTGTTTTCCAGAAGGTGATTTTTTTTTCTTCCCCTTTCACACTTAGTGAGATTTGGTTGCCGGCGGTTTCACACTGCTTTGTTTTCTGGTTCTTTGTTTTCTGGTTCATATTTGTCAAAGACCCGACCAGACCATTTAGCTAACAAACATAACTGTACTCTACACAAAAAAATTACTCAATGTTTCTCTTGTTGCTAAACACTGCTATGCGTTACAGGTCGCTCTATCTCAATTGGGTCGGGAGACTGTGGAGCAGTTAATATGGAGTTGGAAATAATCTTTAAATCAGAGTCTGGAGGATGATGGAAGGACTCAGAGCATGAATTGACAACTTAAACAAGTGCCAGAAGAAGGAAGTTATCAACTTCATGGAAATCAACATGGATGATGATGAGTCTAAGAGGCCTATTCCAATCTCTGTACTGGTGGTGAGAGACATTTCGATTACTTGATTTGGGAAATGGAATGCTGCTGCGTGTGTGTGCTGGCTGGCTCAAATTTGAAACTATGTGGTTGGGTGGGGGGGCTGTTGTTGTAGGTAACTGGAGGCGGCAGACATGTAAGGCAGACGAGTGATGGATAATGTCACATTATGCATGTGCTCTAGGCTAAATGTTATGATGATCATAACAGTTGAGAGTTTGATCATCCCGATACATGCAGCCACATGTTTGTGATTGTTGGCTGTTGTAATTGCTCTCACTTAATTGATCGCACATCAGTCAACAAATGAATGATTGCAAATGAAGCTTACCTTCCATTATATTCTTCTTGATTCTACAATATCATGATAATCATTTCAATTTTACAATCTGTAGGCCTTCTTTCTCCTGCACCATGGCACTCATGCTTACCTTATCAGACCACTTCAGACAGGCACGCAAGAAGATTGATGGGGCAATCCAAGAACAATGCAGATGCACCACCCAATTTAGCAATACAGACTAGTATCATTTTTCTTTCAAAATTCTTTTTTTTAGAACAGTGTGTGTTAGCTTCACCCCAACATTATTTATGTTTACTATTTTGCAAATGTAGCTGATAGAACATTTTTATATATATAAGAACTTTGGGTTTTCTGCGGCTGACGGAATGTAAAGTTAACTGTGTCATACATACTCATTTATTCCTCCCACAACAGGCTGCTGAGCATTGCCCAAATGAATATTGTGATTGTGATTGTGTAGTGTTTGTCTTTTAGTCACACCTTTCCCTAAATCCCTTTCCATTCCATTCATTAAATCCCTATTCCTCTTGCCCTGGGCTGGGTGATTTATTGAGGTGTTACTTAATAATTTACACCATTGATTAATCACACACTTGGTGGGGTGCATGTGGTGGAAACAACACCAACTCAGTGTGCAGGATCTTCATTTGAGTTCACCTTGGTGGAGTGGGGCCTTGCTCCCGATGCCTTCCCTGTTAGTATACTAGCATGCTACTACTACACCATCATGGCACATTGAGAAACCATGCAACCCTTGCTTCATCTATTCAGGTAAGAGAACTATGGAGCATTGTTGTACTTTTAGTTTAGGCAATATAATAGGCAATGGCAAATCTGCCCCCCCACTCCTTATGGGTCAAATATAGTTTCAGAATGCAGTGCAGAGACTAGGAGAGTAGTAGGACAAGGTTACCTAGCCGCATAATTAATTGTTATACACTATCAACAGATTTTAAAACATGCAGCGCTAAAAGGAATACACAATCAGTAGATTTTAGAAACACACTGCACTAAAAGGCAGCAGTGTGAAGTAAAACATCCCAAAAAAGATTTTAGGCACAAATAACAATAAATAAATATTTATTAACCCCATCCCTAAAAACAAGAACAGAAGCCCACCCCTTCCGCCCACAACTGGCCCACCCCTATCCCCAAAGAGATCTCATTTTCCCCAAACAATGGCCTTAAAACAATGTAAGTCCAATTGTCCATGAATAAAAGAAAAACAAAGTGCAAAAGTTCAAGTCAAGAAACCCATCTCCCCCCTCTCCACACACAAGTCCCACCCACCAAAACAAAAGGTTTAAAAAGGGGAAGAAGGGGGCACTAACGGTGGGCCAGGAGATGTTTGAGGAGCCCCTTCATGCATGCCTGCCTGGCTTCTATTTGCACCAGCCTACTAAGGATGCGGCACTGGAAAGTGCTGTCCGAGGGTGGGGGGGCAGCAGTGATGGTATGGTGGTGGACCACTGCCCTGGAACTGCAGCACTGGTGTTGAACATGGGCTAGAGGAACAGGGGACTGGCTGGGGCCCTAAGCATTGGCAGCTGCTGCTACTGCCGCCTCCTCCTTCTCGAGGACCACCAGCTATATTCTGCCCGATGGCCTGCAGCTTCTGCTGCTGCAGCTGGGCTGCTATTTCCTGCCCTGATGGTGGACCAGCGGAAATAGATATCTCAAGAAAGAAAAAAGAAAAATTATAAACAATGCTCTGAGAAAAACACTTGCTTAAAATCATGTAGTGGCACAGTAGCAGTATATACGCTGGTCACCTCAAGCCATTCGATGTTGAGGTGATCTGAGTCACAGCCATTATGCACTATGGAGTGCAAATATTCTTCTCTCTGCTGTTGTGCTAAATTAATGGAGGCATGCTAGGTCAGCTGGCACCCTAGTCGTACTTGTTACTGTCTGCAGCTGGGGCAGCTGTACTAGAAAATTATCTTATTCCAATGGCCGTGCTCTTCTCCTAAATACATGCCTCTCAATTGTACCCGGACTACAAGACAGATGAATACTAAGAATGATACACGCCACATACTATAATAAAATCAATCATGCATCAATCATGCAGACAGCCTGTCTGTCATAAGTAGACGGTGGGAAAAGCGATGTACTGCAGTACAGGGAAAGGATTAAGGAATGGGATATATATACATAGATGGTATTTGGCACATTCATCACAGACTACCTATCCACGAAAGTCAAGGCACTTACTTAGTTCCACTTTACTCACTGTCCTTATCACCCTCCTCTACCACACTTTGTAATAATGACTTTTTTCCAAAAACATACATTTCCTTTGCAGTAAGGAAAGTTATCTTAATTTACTCGACTGCAGGGTAACGTAGAGGGAAATAGGCTGGGTAGATAGAGTACACACTTTACGGATCAATTCATCATCATCATCATCATCATGTGCCTAAGGTTTGGCTAGTAGTTGTCACTGTGGTTGGCAAATGTTGAAAGTGAAAATTTCGATGAGAAGTAACTCCGTTAATGAAGCCATAATAAATTATATTTATATTACATGGCTAGAAAAAAATGTGCGCAGGCAAAGAATGGATTTTTCAAATTATTTGGAATGCTGGGACAGAACGTAAGAAAGATTGAAGGAGTGAAGTACTAGGAAGTGACTGAGGGAGTGGGCACTGGGAGGGAAGGGAAACACACCTTGTTTTTGCATTGCCATGCATTGAAAACTGTTTGACATATTAACTTAACTTAAGCAGACACACATTGCACAGCCAACATTGCAGTGCCAATTCTGCAGAATTGAACCAAGTTGCTGTTAGGTCATCATGGGTGGCACTGGTGAAAAGCCATAGAGAGGGAGGGAGGTGATGGTTAATGGATGCTGGGATACATATTATCTGCCTCGCTTGAAAAATACAGTGAGTCAAGGGAATAGTCAGAAATACCACCCAGCCCTTTGAATCAAACCTTCAATAAAAAACATTTCAAGAAATTAAAGTAGGTGAGAAGAATGCCCCTATCCAAAAGAGCTTCCTTGTTTCTTCATTCCAACCATTTATCTATTTATCATTGCAAATTTGTTCTTCTAGCACTCTTATTCTTCACTCTTAGATTTGATTCACAACATTTAAGGTTTACATTCTGTCATCCAGTCCTTTGGCATTTAAAACCATCCAACTTCCAGACATGGCTCTCAACAAACCTTTCACCAACATCCACTTACCCAATACCCACCCATGCATCTTTTCACTCATTCACCCATCCAAGAGATCCAACCCACCCCAGGGATCCGTTCAGCCATCCAGGCAGGCATCCTTTTGCCTATACCCTTTCACCCACCTGGGCAGGCATCCTTTCACCCATATACTCTTTCATCCCTCCTTCACCCACCAATGTATCCTATCATCATCACCCACCTCTATGATTATTATGCACCCTTTCACCCACACATCCTTTCACTCACATTATATTTCACCCATCCTTTCTCCAACCCTCTTCTTCCTCACTGTAACACAGCCTATATTAATAAGGCTCAGAAGCCAAAATAGGAAACAAGGCTCCTGCCAGAATGGCTCTGTGTCAGAGTTGGCAGTGAGGATGAAGGCGGTACTACCCAGGGGCACGGGTGGTGCCAGGAGCATCAACATCGGAACTGACACTGGGGAAGGTTGAAGTGGTAAAACTGACGCCAGTTCGGATCCAGGAATGGATCCATGGGTGCCCCTAACAGCCATGCCAACGCTGCTGGTGTCGTACCCAAAGGCGGCCCCTTCCGACTCTGTGGGGCCCAAAGGCACACCAGCGGCAGCCAGATTGCCCAAAGATGAGGCGCATGGCCTCATAAAATTATTTTAGCCGGGCAGGGTTGGCTCTGGCTTTCAGAAACTCGGGAAGCACAAAGTCTGCCTAGGCATAGGCTCCACAGATGGATAACTTGAGCGACAGCGCTCCCTCTCACTCAACTTGTCGGCCGACATACGAGATGAAGTCGAAGAACATTTTGCCTTCTTTGACTTTTTCTTATGCCTTGACTTACCTGAACATCCTGAGGACGAAGATAATGGGGGGAGGGTACGCGACTGATCCCGAGAACTTCCTCTCAATCAAGAACGGGACTTATGTGAAGTCGAGCACCGGGCCGCCCTCAGCTTTAGGGATCGCTTCCTCAAAGCCTTCGGTTTCATGGCCCCGTTATAGGAGTACAACTTCGGGTCATGGTCGCGCTCTGGACACCAAAGGCACACAAGGTGCTGAACCACCATTGACAGCTCCCAATGACAAGACCCACCGGGCTTCAACCCGGTCTTCCTAGAGAACATCCTTGACGCACCAGAAGTCATACAACTCCAAAAAACGTTGACAAAATGTCAAAAAGGCCAGTCAAGAATATACAATGGGGTAGCCCACCTCAGATCTGCGCTGGTTGGTGTGGAAAGAAAGGAACTGACATCAGTATGCTGGGGTAACCCCTACATAGGACCCGCAACGTCATATCCAGTGTGGACGACACCGACGACGGACACAGGGCCGATCTATGCCACCTAACGGCACACCGGGGTAATGCTCAAGAAAAATCTCCAGATCCAGACTGAGGCCTGGGGTTATTCAAAAGGTAAAGAATCTGCAACTAGATGTCTCTATCAGACATCCATTTGGGAGCCGATTGCTGAATAATGCCTCTAGATCTAAAAAGCAAATTAATAGTGATGCTCTATATGGTCAAATGGAATGCAACTACAACAAACCACTTAGTTGTTTAATGCTGGAAAGAACTAACCTCAGACTACACCCCATTCACAAAACAAAAATTGGCAAAGCTAATAGATTGGCATTGGCTGCCAGCCTTTTGTCAATTCTTGTTTTGTCATGGGTTTCGCAAAACTTTAGGGTTCAGGAAGTTACCTGGCCCTCATTAAAGGTTAAAAAAAAAACAATGGTTAAAGGCAAAAGTGTTTTTCTGGTCTCAAAAACGTAGCCATTACCATAGTACAACCAGCACTGAAGGGAACTAACTTGTGTGTGGATGTATTCCTTGTGAAAGAGCCGCATGCTGTAACTCATAGCTTAGACAGGCAATAACTATACTGGGCTAACATGGCCTCTTGATGCATGCTGAAGTAAGTGGAAGAAAATTGTGAATGACACAATCACAGAATAATGGATGAAGTCTGATTGAAAAACCATCTGAGTAACTATGCTACACATACTTTTTGTAAAATCAAAAGGTCTTGGATAATACATACCATACAAAAGCTATTGGTCTGGCACTGGCTGCTAGCCTCGCATTTGAAAAAGAAGGGGAGAAAGGATGGAAGGAAAAATGAAGGAAGACAGATAAAAAAGGAAGGAAAGCAGACAAAAAAAGATGGAAAAGGGCAAAACAGGAAGTGAGGGAGGCCCAAAGGTAAGAAAGGAAGGCAAAATGGAAGGAAGGAGGTAAGAGGGAAAGAAGGCAAAATAAAGGAAGAAAGAAGGAAAAATTGAAATAGGGTGAGAAAGAAGGAAAGAAAAAGTAAAGAAGGGAGAAAAAGGAAGGAAGGAAAGAAACAAACAAACAAAGAAACAAAGAAAGAAAGAAATAAAAAATAAAAAATGAAAGAAGGAAATAAAAAACCAAGGACAGAAAAAAAATTAAAGAATGCAAAATTAAAGAACGAAGGTAAGAGGGCAAAAAGGAAGAAAGAAGGAAAGAAAAGGGAAAGAAGGCAAAAAGGGAAGAAAAAGAAAAATAGAAAGAATGAATGAAGGAAACAAGGTAAAAGGGAGGAAAATGGGGAGAAGGCTAAAAAGGAGAGGCAAAAAGAAAGAAGTAAAATAGGAACAAATAAAGGAAAGAAGGCAACAAAGAAAGAAGGAGGAAAGGCTAAAAAGAAAGGAAGAAGTAACGAAAGAAAGAAGAGAAGAGGAAAGGAAACAAAAAGAGGGAAGAAGAAAGAAAAAAGGGAAGAAGAAAAAAAGAAAGAAAGCAAAGAAAGAAGGTTCACATTATAAAGTATTGGATACTAAAACTCAAATTACACGCCACTTATTTTTAAATAAAACTGTTACAAGTGTGCTGCAAATTAAACTCCATAAAGTTCAGCTTTCTTTTGTGCAAAACGTATCACCAATGGTAAAACTGAGTCTATGAACACAATATAGTATGCTGTGAAATAGCAGCAGTCCCCTTCAAAAGATTTATACAACAGCATGGTAAGCGGATAGGAACTAATTAAGCTGAAATGTGCCCTGTGCTCACTTCAAATGCATCCTACTATCACATTAGGCAGCACTGGCACTAAAGGGAACTCTTTGTGTGCGGATGTACACCTTGTGAAAGTGCATAATGCAGTCACTTAAAGGTATGTTACCAGAGGCTTAAGTAGGCTAATCTATTACCCCATGCTGTGTGTGCAAATGACACAACAGCAGACCAATGAGTGAAGAGAGGTGGATGAAAGCCTCTTTTAGTAAGTATATGATGCATATTATTTTAGTAAAACCAAAAGATCTTGGCTAATGCCAGACCTAATAAGGATACTGAAGAAATGCACAGAAAGGTCCGGAAGAAATGCGCAGAAATATCCTTCGAGGAATAATTCTTCCTATGAGTTTGTGCAATGGAGAAAGCATGCTGCAAAAACATCTCAAACAAATCTATTGGAGGAAAGAAGAATACACATTGAAAGCCAAAATGAAAATGCAAAACACCTACCCTGAGAAGACATCTTCATTTACTCTAACCATGAACAACCACACATACATCAATCACAAACAAGGAAGAAGGACAACTTTTCTGCATGGCAAGAATTAGCATTCTAGATCTCCAAGGATGTTGATGTCGCTTGGACTAAAGTGACTCAAATCGTTGTGGATGTATTAATGGGCGAGCAGGGAATCTTCACCAAGCTCTTAGCATCTGCAAATGGTACGAGACACTGTGGAAGAACATTCTTTGAAAAATCTGCATGGAATTGGGCTTCCAAAACTACCAAAAGATAGTGCAATACCTATCGACCAAATAAACTGCTTCAATGAGTTGCTATCTAAACCTTATGAGAAAGAGAGACAACAACAACTGGCCATCATCAAGAAACAAGAATGTTCCAAAGGCGAAGCAGGCCATGAAGGTTTGTAGGACTAGTAACACCAAAACAGACCTTCATTCAAGTTGGAAAACCGTTACATGTCCCCACCTAACGGTTCCACTTCTAAACACTATTCCATTTTCCCCACACATTAGTGACTTGCTGATTTCCCACTTCTGAATTATAAACTCATCTAATAGGGAGATTTGCTTGACAATTGACATTTTTGAGGCATCTACCAATGTGCTTACTCTGGCATGGCCTTCTTGCTGCAGCTGGTGTGGATACACAATTTGACAGATGCATGGAGATTGCTACTCACCAACTAAAGTGATTGCACATTTCACTCCAAACATTTTCACAAACTAACAGTATTTCAAATTAACAATTCATATGCAGAAATCTGTAGATCCCTACAGCAGGGGAGTCTGACTATGCACCAGCCTTTATACATTATTTTACATTCCCAAAAATGTTTGATGCGCAATATTGCATTCTCCCAAAAAAGGAAAGCTGGAACCTTGTAAGAAACTTTTCTAGAATACTTGGAAAAATGTGATCACCTAAGTTGGATCAGGCCCTTTTTGCAGGGTCATCGCCAAACCTTTTGCCTTCCTCCTCCTATTTTTCTGACCTCTTTTGGTAGGCTCTAGGACTCTGGGCACTTTATCACTGTTGATCAGTGCTAAAGTGCATGTGCTCTCCCTTCTAAACTTGGTATGATTAGCATACACCTGACTGGCTTTTTTAATTTACGTGTAAGTCCCTTGTACAGTGGTATCCCTTATACTGAGGGCCTGTAAATTAAACGCTAATAGTAGGCCTGCAGCGCAGCTTGCACCACCCACAGAAGTAGCCTTGCAAACCTGTATCAGGCCTGCCACCACAGGGGCTGTGTGTCCAGTTTACTGCCACATGGACCTAGCATCTAAATTTACTTGCCAGGAACTCCCCTTATACTACATATAAGTCACCCCTAAGGTAGGCCCTAGCTAGACCTCTGGGCAGGGTGATGTGTAAGTAGGAGGTAGGACGTGTGTCCTGTTGTGTGGCCTGTCCTAGTAGTGATAAACAGCCTATATGGTTTCCCACTGCTGTGACTGCTGACTACCTCATAGGAGTGCATTGGGAATACCCTTTCATGTGGCGAAGTGGTATTTCCTGATCTATGAGGGGTGGCGTAGGCATGTTTGATATGGCTGGAATGGTAGTGAGAAATGGTGCTTACTGACGTTGTGTATTTTTTATACCATTGTAGAAATGACACTTTTAGAAAGTGGGCATTTCTCTGTGCTTATAACTCTGGTGCTTTTGCAGCTTGACTCCACTCCACGTCTGGGTAGAGTGACAGCTGGTCTTTGTGCATACTTTCCAAGCAGCCATCATACAGGGAGGGTGGATGTGTAATAGGAGTACATCTACACACTGAAAGATCTTCCTGGGCTGGGAGAGGTAGAGGCAGGGCACAATTACATTTGTAAAGGCTGTGTCCTGCCCTGACACAAAAGGCTTGTTTACCTCCTAATGATGCCTGGAGACAGTGTGGAGGAGAAGGGACATTCCTGGAACTGGTTAGAGCTGGTTGGAACCTTATCCCCACTTCTAGAAGCTGAGCAAACTCAGTGTACATATAGGGGTTGTTCCCTATGAGAACAAAGGAAGAGACACTGATGGACACTAGATGCTGCTGGAGAGACTACCTGGGAACCGCCTTGGGACTGCTCTACTGTTGGACTGACTTGTGACTTGCTAGGGCACTAGAGGGACTGCCACTGCTTCTTCTAGACCCTTGTGCTGGCTTGCCTACCTGGGCCCCTTCAGCTTTGTGCACCACAGCTTTCTCCAGGGCCCCCCTGTTCCCCGCCTTTCTGTGGCTGCAGTGCTGCTTCCTGCAGCTGGGCACGAGTGGCGTGTCCTCTGCCCTTGTGAAACGGATAGAGAGCACTTCATTCTTTCATCCAAGTGGATGAAGAGTGCTTTTGTGGCACCAAGAGTGCTCACTTCATTTATCCTGGTGTGTGAAGAGCACTTCTACTTTGCTTTCTGCATTACCGGTGTGCCTCAGGAAGCACCCAGTCTCACTGTGAATGTGTGCTCTCTCTGGGCAGGAGAGGTCACAAGGAGCCCATTTTTCACAAAGCATGGGTAAGCGTGCTTCTTGTAGTGCCCCCAGGGCACAAGCAGGCCCCAGTTTTGGTGTGTTCAGCGCCGCAGCCTGGCCGAAGACCAATGGAGGAGCTGATCTTTGGTGTACCGACATCAGAGAAGCCCCCAAGGAACAGGGAGTCCTGTAGGCAGGCCCTGGATGGCTCTGGGCATGGTCCCCGAGGACTCATGGAGGACAGTTGACCACCAGTGTACCAGCACCGTGTGGTCGCGGGTGGCTGCACCGGTACGTCATCTACAGGGAGAGGCCAGGAGAGGTCTCCAAGTGGCATATAGAGTGGTGAGCTGCTCTCTCTGGGCAGGAGAGGTCGCGAGGAGCCCATTTGTCTCAAAGCGTGGGTGAGCACACTTCTTGTAGTGCTCCCAGGGCACAAGCAGGTCCCAGCTTTGGTGTGTTTAGCGCCGCACCCTGGCCAAAGAACAAAGAAGGAGCTGGCCTGTGGTGTACTGATATCAGAGAAGCCCCCGAGGAACAGGGAGTCTTGTAGGCAGGCCCTGGAGGGCTCTGGACACGCTCCCTGAGGACTCGTGGAGTACAGTTGACCACCAGTGTACCCGCACCGTGTGGTCGCAGGTGGCTGCACCGGCACATCATCTACAGGGAAAGGCCAGGAGAGGTCTCCAAGCGGCATATAGAGTGGTGTGCTGCTTTCTTTGCCTTTGTCTCTTTTCCCCCGCAACAGAAGTATCAGAGGCTGCATGAGGTGGGGGGGTTGTTGAGGGCGAGCCCCTCTTCTTCCCCTTTCGGTGCCATACTTCTGGGGGCAGCAGTACTGAGGTTAACAGGATAGGAAGGGAACCATCAATGGAGGTCCCATTCCTGTTGGGCCATCTTAGTACTGCATTACCCCTAAGAGGAGCGCAGGAGATCCTGGATTGGGACAAGTGTGTCCCTGTTTACACTGTAATTTTGAAAGGAGTGCAGGAGTGTGATCGCCCTCAGGGGAGACAACCTTGTTGGTGGGATTAACCTGCGCCCGGCAATACGTACCTGTGTGTCGTTCTTGCCTTCCTTGTTTCTGCTGCATTATTCTCATGACCTGATTCATATTACATGTCATGCTTGCCGTGTTGGGCGCATGTGTATATTTTCAGACCATGCATTGCAGGGTGTGTTTTAGGACATATGTCGTATGGAGATGTTTCATGATACATGCATTTACTTTGGTAATGATGATCTGACAACTGCTTATCTTTGCAGATTACTAGCAACTATGTGCTGATCTGACTACTGCTGGTTTGCAGAGCACTGGTAACCCATGTGATCATCTGACAATTGCTTGTGTAGCAGGATATTACTGATACATGTTGTTTTTGGTCTAATTATGTTTTGTGCAATACAGTTTGTTTTTATATAACCTGTTGTTGAGTTTTCTTTGTGCTGTATTTATTGTGTCACTAGTGTTGTGTGTGTTGTGCAAACGCTTTACACATTGCCTCTGGGATAAGCCTGGGGTGAACAGGGGTTATCTTGGGTATGTAGCCCTCTTGCCCTGTCTAGAGTGGTGGTCCCTGCCTGGCTGAGGTGCCTACCCTAGCCAACCATGAACCCCATTTCTAACAGCCTATTTATCACATGTATAGCATGGGGTAGTCTCCAGGGAGTTGGCTATAGAAAGAGGTTCCTGAATGGAGTCGGATTCCATTAGTGCTCTATAGGCAAACAACATCAAGGCCCTCGAGTGAAGCTCCAGGTCAGAGTGCTAGCAACCACATCAACACAACTGAGCATGCCAAAATGTGATGGAAAATACACTACTTCCTCTTTGAACACAGAAATAATCAGGATTCCTGCTGACACACCTTTATTTACAACATTAGTCTGCAAAGATCATACAGGCAATCACGATGTGGGCCAATACATTACACCTGTCTGAGGTGTTACCGCAGTAAAATGCTTCTTTTTCCTCTTCAAATTAAAGAGGTTGAAAGTAAACATAATGCATTTTATTACATAACCTGGCCCCGCCCAAGCTGAAAGATAATTAAGCTCCTACTAGTATCATGCTAATCACAGAGATGCAAATACCAGTAAATCCCCCAAACATGCGAAAGTGCATCTAAAGACGGCCTGCACCCAACTACAGGCCTGGTGATTTCTTTCCTGTTTTTTAATCCATGAAGGTCTCCATTCCAAGTTCTCAAATTTCTATTTATTTGTGAGCTTGTGCGGTGAAGTGTTTTCATTGTACCGTGTTGACTGGTCTGTGCCTTTCTTCATCCACCCTCGCTCTTTCTATCCTTTAATTTTGCTTACAGTGGCTCCTTATATGTGCAGTCATTTATGGTAAATGGGGAAAATCAAAATCACTGAAACAAAAGCGCTCAAGCAAATGGAAGCAATGTGGCTCTTGATTTTTTGGAAATCGTCAGTTTGCCATCTTATGAATGCTTTCTTCTCCACTCGAACATTTTTCCCATTCCTCCGGGTTCCTATTTAGCCCCATTAAGCAGCCTAGAACTGGGCCTCGTATTTTCCATTTCCTCTGTAAATTTCTTTGCTCAGAACAAAACGTGCGAGTTTGGCAAATAAGTGAACTCGAGCATAATAATAATAATAATAATAATAATAATAATAATAATAATAATAATAATAATAATAATAATATATCAGCCCTTCATCAGCAAATCACATTTCATGAAAAATTCAAATGTGATTGGGAGAACCCGTGAGTTTCCAGCTCGCATGGCAACTGTGATGAAATTCTTTCAGCTTTTATTGTTGTAGGAGACTACAGTTTTCAATAGGAGCTAAACTGGGAAATGCATCTTTTTTAAAGCCAGCCCTTTTAACTTTCTTTTTTGATTCACGGATCTGTCTGACAGTTGAATAAAATTTCAGTCAGATTAGACAAACGGTGCTTAGTTATAAGTAAACCAAACTGAACCATACGTACTTATGTTCAGTGTAAATCCGTTCAGTGGTTTTCGCAAAAAGGGCATCATAAATGGGTGTGTCAATGGGCTTAAAAGGGTTACACTGTAAAGCTATCTGGATCATTAGTTCCCGGGTTTGAAGAGTTTTCAATGGCCCAAATTAAAAAAAATAACCCCCCCCCCTACTTGAAGAGAGAACTTTTTTCTGCTGTTGAACTTTCTAATTGTCTGGCAACAAAATAAAATTTTCTTTTGCTACCGTCATTATAGGACAATGGGCATAGTCTCTGACTCATGAAAAATAAATGTAAAAAACGTATAAAGAGGCAGGGTGGGTGCACTCTGATGCTCAAGTGTAGGTGGAGGTCCCCGAAAGGTACTCCAGAAGGTTAGAAATGAAAAAAAACTATTTTTGTTTTTTGCAGGGGTTTCACAAACTCACACAGACTTCTCTAACCCTAAAAGGGACAGATGGTGACAACCATGTTCCAAAGTTTGTAAACCCAATTCAGTGACCATGATCTATGAATCTCGTAGACCTATGTTTCTTCTACTGCAGTAGTTTGTGGACTCGGTACAGGGTTAGCAAACTATGAAACTCGTGGACCTCTTTTGGGATCCCCAGCCGTAGTTTGTAGTCTATGTACCAGGTTAGCAAACTTGGAAATTTGTGGACCCACGTTGAGTCTCCACCCATAGTTAGGGGGCTCTGCACGGATTTCAAGGACAACACTCGCCATTTGGGCATGTTGTGGGTCTGTGGACACGATTAAAGCTCTGCAAATTACACATTTGGATGCTGTTTCCAAAATAAAAAATACATAATTCCCTCCTAAAATTGTCGGTTTAGGAGTGGACTGGGATCAGAATGTGTTTTAGAGAGTGCCTCCCAAGTGAACTGACACTTTTTAAAAATGTGCCTATTTTGCAGACTCAAATCTGAGCCCGTGTGTTGTGTTGTTATGTATGTAATTATTTGAAATACTGAGTTGTTATTTGAAATATGTTGTTGTATTGTGTGCGTGTCTGCATCGTGTGACTCCGTTCGGATTCGAGAATGGATTTGGAGGAGTTGGAAAGAGATCGGAAAAGTGGTTGAAGAGGAGACACGGAGACACGCAGTGGATTCGGCAAGCCTTATTACTTGTTAATACTTAATAAATATTCCATACCAAATATAAGGACTCCGACTTTACACCGTGGACTAGGAATGGGTAGTATTAAAGTTGCACACCTTTGGCACGTTAAAGAAAATTCCAGGATTTCATTCACAGAAGCTTTATATATATGTCCACCACATGAACAAGTGTCTGTGGGGGAAAGAAAAAAGAAAGAAGGTCCAGTTTTAGAACAAAAATTCCATCCTGTTTTCTCGAGGAGTGACTGCAGCATCCCACTTATGCAGGACCATGGTTTTCTTTGGATGGGAAAATGGGGATTAGGTATCATAGCCAGAACAACCCTGAGGCTATTGTTGTGTTTAGTTCCATTAGCAACTGCTATGTCATCTGGTGCTGCAATATCCATTGATGACTCAGGTGATGAAGGAGTCCTTGGTATGGATGCACTTCACCCTTTCAACCATAAAAAAAAAAAATAGAAAGAATATGCAACATCAGTGAGAATGAAGTCTGCTGGGGAAAGCTGGAAGAGACACATTTGGGATAACCAACAATGTCATGTCATTTAAGGTCTAGGCACGGCATTAGCCACAGTGGAAGTGGAGGTCAGAATGAACAGCAGCAGACCAACAGCTGCCTCTTGCATACGAAACTGAAGTGAAGATGGGGCCCTACTACCATTCCAGCAGAAGAGTGAAAAATAAGTGATTTATTCTGGGAAATAAATAGTTTGCTAAGAAAGCATTTGAACTCATCAAAACGAGAGGGTTGGGGAGACCAGAGAATAGGACTGAATATATAATGGTTGAAATAAGAAGTAAATATGAATTGAGAGTACCCACCAAGAAAAAACGTTTGTTTAAAAAAAAGGGAACCAAAATAATAAATTCTACAAAACTTTCAATTACAGTAATTCATTTACATCTTCAAGTGGTGGCTTTGTAGCCTGGATTTTGTCATATGCATTGGATGTTGTGTGTGAGAGTCAGAGGTGCACTCCCAGTCATATCACTATGATTTTGTGGCTGTGCTTATGCATGGAGTGTTGTAGGAAAGGACCTCTTGTTGTATGATCATCTCCTCAAGCTTTTGGACTGATGCTGTTAGTTTTTCGACTGTAGCGCACTGGGCCCTGCTGTCCAGACCCCAGTGCATGTGCTCTGACTCCTAAAGTATGTGTACAATTTGCTAGTGCAGCCTCGTCAGGCAACTTAAACATGCCCACTGGACTTGACAAAATAAACTCTTTTTGCTGGGTCAAAACATTCTTTTTTAATATCAGTAAGTCATCCCTAGGGAAAGGATGGGTAGCCCACCAGGCAGGGTGCGTAATATTAAAAGGAAGGGCATGATCCTTTAGTATTTCACATACCTTGACAGTGAAAACACGAAATTGCAATTTCACAGTAGCAAAGTCAGTAGTCTAGTATGCTAACCTGGAGTTGCATTCGCCACCATGCTAAGTGCTAACTTCTATTTGGGTCCACCAAAGATATCACACCAGGCCATCAAATTAAGCATTACATCAAACCCAGATCAGATTTAAAGTAACTTTTGAAAGAAAAGTGACTTTATAAAGCCACCACTTTGTTGCGCAAACCTTCAGTAGACTTTCTTGTTTGTCTGCAGCCGTTGTCACCTGAACATGCTACCCCCCTCACAGGAAGTATGAAGTGCTCCCAATAACAGAGACAAAGAGAATTGGTGAAGGGAGGTGGTGCGACCTCCTCCAATGATATGCCTACCGAGAGCAGTGGTCACAGATGGCCCGTTTCAAAGAGGTTAGCGCCTCAGTGATGCAAATGATGATCACACCTTCGCCTGCTGCTCCTTGCATAGGCAGACAGGCTAGCATATACTTTAAGGGATGAGGGGCTGTTGAAGAACTGGATTTCTAGGAGGAGTGGCTCATTATGCTGGATATAGCTCAGGGATTTGCCCAAGGATTCTCACAGGGGAAGAAGGTTTGTGCCATCTTAGTTTAGAGTAGGGAGGGAGGGGTATCCTGGGATTGTTTGGGCGCCAAACGTCCAGAATGTGATGAAAAAAAGTTGGGTAGCCTCCTTGCCCCATTGGCTAGTGAGTCATTTCTCTCACAAACGAGAAGATGACATAAAAGTGGCACCCCAGACCCACAGTCCTCAGATCACTAATGCGCTGGGAAAAAGATGGATGAAGGACTGCCAGCAAAACAAGTCTGTACCAAAGACCGGACTGCACCTGCTGAAGTGAGGCCTACACAGAGAGGACTGAGCCTGTGATGTACACTCATGGAAAAGTTGCCCCTGTGTGCCAAGACAGAAGAGTGACTCCAAGAGTCAGTTGACTGACTCCTTGTTGCAGCTACAATGCCACAAAAGTTGAAGGAAGCCTGCACTTGTGAAAGCCCGTCTGCCCAGGACCACCTTCCTGCAGCTGGACGCCAAAGAATATGATGGGAGACTGAGTCATAACCTGACTGAGGTATCCCCAGTCCATGGGAGCCATGGCCATCGTCAATGTCAGCCCTTGTCCTTCTTCAAAGAAAAGACACTCACTTGTGAATAACCACTGGAGACCGATGAATCCGGATACCAGGCACAACTGGACCTGAACTGTACTTCACTGGGGCATTGTGGGTGACTGAGGCGGTCATTCCAACCGCGGCGGGCGGCAGTAGCCTCCCACCATGGGGTTACCGCCGAATGACCGCGGCGGCCATTCTGGCTTTCCCGCTGGGCCGGCGGGCGACCGCCAAAAGGCCGCCCGCCGGCCCAGCGGGAAAGGCCCAGCAACGATGAAGCCGGCTCCGAATGGAGCCGGCGGAGTTGCTGGTGTGCGACGGGTGCAGTGGCACCCGTCGCGATTTTCAGTGTCTGCTTTGCAGACACTGAAAATCATTATGGGGCCCTGTGAGGGGGCCTCTGCACTGCCCATGCCAGTGGCATGGGCTGTGGAGGGGCCCCCAGGGGCACCACGACACCCGTTCCCGCCATCCTGTTCCTAGCGGTATTTACCGCCAGGACCAGGATGGCGGGAAGGGGGTCGGAATCCCCATGGCGGTGCTGCAAGCAGCGCAGCCATGGCGGATTCCTTGGGCCAGGGCTTTACCGCCGCGGTCAGAATGGCCCAGGAAGCACCGCGCCAGCCTGTTGGCGGTGCTTCCGCGGTCCCCGGCCCTGGCGGTCATGGACCGCCAGGGTCGGAATGACCCCCTGTAGGAAGTTGGCTCTGTATGTGCTATTTCAAAGTAAGGAATAGCATGCACAGAGTCCAAGGGTTCCCCTTAGAGGTAAGATAGTGGCAAAAAGAGATAATACTAATGCTCTATTTTGTGGTAGTGTGGTCGAGCAGTAGGCTTATCCAAGGAGTAGTGTTAAGCATCTGTTGTACATACACATAGACAATAAATGAGGTACACACACTCAGAGACAAATCCAGCCAATAGGTTTTGTTATAGAAAAATATCTTTTCTTAGTTTATTTTAAGAACCACAGGTTCAAATTCTACATGTAATATCTCATTCGAAAGGTATTGCAGGTAAGTACTTTAGGAACTTCAAATCATCAAAATTGCATGTATACTTTTCAAGTTATTCACAAGTAGCTGATTTAAAAGTGGACACAGTGCAATTTTCACAGTTCCTAGGGGAGGTAAGTATTTGTTAGGTTAACCAGGTAAGTAAGACACTTACAGGGCTTAGTTCTTGGTCCAAGGTAGCCCACCGTTGGGGGTTCAGAGCAACCCCAAAGTCACCACACCAGCAGCCCAGGGCCGGTCAGGTGCAGAGTTCAAAGTGGTGCCCAAAACGCATAGGCTAGAATGGAGAGAAGGGGGTGCCCCGGTTCCGGTCTGCTTGCAGGTAAGTACCCGCGTCTTCGGAGGGCAGACCAGGGGGGTTTTGTAGGGCACCAGGGGGGAAACAAGTCCACACAGAAATTTCACCCTCAGCGGCGCGGGGGCGGCCGGGTGCAGTGTAGAAACAAGCGTCGGGTTCGCAATGTTAGTTTATGAGAGATCTCGGGATCTCTTCAGCGCTGCAGGCAAGCAAGGGGGGGATTCCTCGGGGAAACCTCCACTTGGACAAGGGAGAGGGACTCCTGGGGGTCACTTCTCCAGTGAAAGTCCGGTCCTTCAGGTCCTGGGGGCTGCGGGTGCAGGGTCTCTCCCAGGCGTCGGGACTTTAGGTTCAAAGAGTCGCGGTCAGGGGAAGCCTCGGGATTACCTCTGCAGGCGGCGCTGTGGGGGCTCAGGGGGGACAGGTTTTGGTACTCACAGTATCAGAGTAGTCCTGGGGTCCCGCCTGAGGTGTCGGATCTCCACCAGCCGAGTCGGGGTCGCCGGGTGCAGTGTTGCAAGTCTCACGCTTCTTGCGGGGAGCTTGCAGGGTTCTTTAAAGCTGCTGGAAACAAAGTTGCAGCTTTTCTTGGAGCAGGTCCGCTGTCCTCGGGAGTTTCTTGTCTTTTCGAAGCAGGGGCAGTCCTCAGAGGATGTCGAGGTCGCTGGTCCCTTTGGAAGGCGTCGCTGGAGCAGGATCTTTGGAAGGCAGGAGACAGGCCGGTGAGTTTCTGGAGCCAAGGCAGTTGTCGTCTTCTGGTCTTCCGCTGCAGGGGTTTTCAGCTGGGCAGTCCTTCTTCTTGTAGTTGCAGGAATCTAATTTTCTAGGGTTCAGGGTAGCCCTTAAATACTAAATTTAAGGGCGTGTTTAGGTCTGGGGGGTTAGTAGCCAATGGCTACTAGCCCTGAGGGTGGGTACACCCTCTTTGTGCCTCCTCCCAAGGGGAGGGGGTCACAATCCTAACCCTATTGGGGGAATCCTCCATCTGCAAGATGGAGGATTTCTAAAAGTTAGAGTCACTTCAGCTCAGGACACCTTAGAGGCTGTCCTGACTGGCCAGTGACTCCTCCTTGTTTTTCTCATTATTTTCTCCGGCCTTGCCGCCAAAAGTGGGGCCTGGCCGGAGGGGGCGGGCAACTCCACTAGCTGGAGTGTCCTGCTGGGTTGGCACAAAGGAGGTGAGCCTTTGAGGCTCACCGCCAGGTGTGACAATTCCTGCCTGGGGGAGGTGTTAGCATCTCCACCCAGTGCAGGCTTTGTTACTGGCCTCAGAGTGACAAAGGCACTCTCCCCATGGGGCCAGCAACATGTCTCGGTTTGTGGCAGGCTGCTAAAACTAGTCAGCCTACACAGATAGTCGGTTAAGTTTCAGGGGGCACCTCCAAGGTGCCCTCTGGGGTGTATTTTACAATAAAATGTACACTGGCATCAGTGTGCATTTATTGTGCTGAGAAGTTTGATACCAAACTTCCCAGTTTTCAGTGTAGCCATTATGGTGCTGTGGAGTTCGTGTTTGACAAACTCCCAGACCATATACTCTTATGGCTACCCTGCACTTACAATGTCTAAGGTTTTGTTTAGACACTGTAGGGGTACCATGCTCATGCACTGGTACCCTCACCTATGGTATAGTGCACCCTGCCTTAGGGCTGTAAGGCCTGCTAGAGGGGTGTCTTACCTATACTGCATAGGCAGTGAGAGGCTGGCATGGCACCCTGAGGGGAGTGCCATGTCGACTTACTCGTTTTGTCCTCACTAGCACACACAAGCTGGCAAGCAGGGTGTCTGTGCTGAGTGAGAGGTCTCCAGGGTGGCATAAGACATGCTGCAGCCCTTAGAGACCTTCCTTGGCATCAGGGCCCTTGGTACTAGAAGTACCAGTTACAAGGGACTTATCTGGATGCCAGGGTCTGCCAATTGTGGATACAAAAGTACAGGTTAGGGAAAGAACACTGGTGCTGGGGCCTGGTTAGCAGGCCTCAGCACACTTTCAATTGTAAACATAGCATCAGCAAAGGCAAAAAGTCAGGGGGCAACCATGCCAAGGAGGCATTTCCTTACACAACCCCCCCCCCAAACGAAAGAGGATGAGACTAACCTTTCCCAAGAGAGTCTTCATTTTCTAAGTGGAAGAACCTGGAAAGGCCATCTGCATTGGCATGGGCAGTCCCAGGTCTGTGTTCCACTATAAAGTCCATTCCCTGTAGGGAGATGGACCACCTCAACAGTTTAGGATTTTCACCTTTCATTTGCATCAGCCATTTGAGAGGTCTGTGGTCAGTTTGAACTAGGAAGTGAGTCCCAAAGAGGTATGGTCTCAGCTTCTTCAGGGACCAAACCACAGCAAAGGCCTCCCTCTCAATGGCACTCCAACGCTGCTCCCTGGGGAGTAACCTCCTGCTAATGAAAGCAACAGGCTGGTCAAGGCCATCATCATTTGTTTGGGACAAAACTGCCCCTATCCCATGTTCAGAGGCATCAGTCTGCACAATGAACTGCTTAGAATAATCTGGAGCTTTTAGAACTGGTGCTGAGCACATTGCTTGTTTCAGGGTGTCAAAGGCCTGTTGGCATTCCACAGTCCAGTTCACTTTCTTGGGCATTGTCTTGGAGGTGAGTTCAGTGAGGGCTGTCACAATGGATCCATATCCCTTCACAAACCTCCTGTAATACCCAGTCAAGCCAAGGAATGCCCTGACTTGAGTCTGGGTTTTTGGAGCTACCCAGTCCAGAATAGTCTGGATCTTGGGTTGGAGTGGCTGAACTTGGCCTCCACCTACAAGGTGTCCCAAGTAAACCACAGTTCCCTGCCCTATCTGGCATTTGGATGCCTTGATAGAGAGGCCTGCAGATTGCAGAGCCTTCAAAACCTTCTTCAGGTGGACCAGGTGATCCTGCCAGGTGGAGCTAAAGACAGAAATATCATCAAGATAAGCTGTGCTAAAGGACTCCAAGCCAGCAAGGACTTGATTCACCAACCTTTGGAAGGTGGCAGGGGCATTCTTTAAACCAAAGGGCATAACAGTAAACTGATAATGCCCATCAGGTGTGGAGAATGCTGTTTTCTCTTTTGCTCCAGGTGCCATTTTTATTTGCCAGTACCCTGCTGTCAAGTCAAAGGTACTTAAGAATTTGGCAGCACCTAATTTGTCTATGAGCTCATCAGCTCTTGGAATTGGATGAGCATCTGTCTTGGTGACAGAATTGAGCCCTCTGTAGTCCACACAAAACCTCATCTCTTTCTTTCCATCTTTGGTGTGAGGTTTGGGGACTAAGACCACTGGGCTAGCCCAGGGGCTGTCAGAGCGCTCAATTACTCCCAATTCCAGCATCTTGTGGACTTCCACCTTGATGCTTTCTTTAACATGGTCAGATTGTCTAAAGATTTTGTTCTTGACAGGCATGCTGTCTCCTGTGTCCACATCATGGGTACACAGGTGTGTCTGACCAGGGGTTAAGGAGAAGAGTTCAGGAAACTGTTGTAGGACTCTCCTACAATCAGCTTGCTGTTGGCCAGAGAGGGTGTCTGAGTAGATCACTCCATCTACTGTGCCATCTTTTGGGTCTGACGACAGAAGATCAGGGAGAGGTTCACTCTCTGCCTCCTGATCCTCATCTGTTACCATCAACAGATTGACATCAGCCCGGTCATGGAAGAGCTTAAGGCGGTTCACATGGATCACCCTCTTGGGGCTCCTGCTTGTGCCCAGGTCCACCAGGTAGGTGACCTGACTCTTCCTTTCTAGTACTGGGTAAGGGCCACTCCATTTGTCCTGGAGTGCCCTGGGAGCCACGGGCTCCAGAACCCAGACTTTCTGCCCTGGTTGGAACTCAACCAGTGCAGCCTTTTGGTCATACCAAAACTTCAGGAGCTGTTGGCTGGGCTCAAGGTTATTGGTTGCTTTTTCCATGTACTCTGCCATTCTAGAGCGAAGGCCAAGTACATAGTCCACTATGTCCTGTTTAGGCTCATGGAGAGGTCTCTCCCAGCCTTCTTTAACAAGGGCAAGTGGTCCCCTTACAGGATGACCAAACAGAAGTTCAAAGGGTGAGAATCCTACTCCCTTCTGTGGCACCTCTCTGTAAGCGAAAAGCAGGCATGGCAAGAGGACATCCCATCTCCTTTTGAGTTTTTCTGGGAGCCCCATGATCATGCCCTTTAATGTCTTGTTGAATCTCTCAACTAAGCCATTAGTTTGTGGATGGTATGGTGTAGTGAATTTATAAGTCACCCCACACTCATTCCACATGTGCTTTAGGTATGCTGACATGAAGTTGGTACCTCTGTCAGACACCACCTCCTTAGGGAAACCCACTCTGGTAAAGATACCAATGAGGGCCTTGGCTACTGCAGGGGCAGTAGTCGACCTAAGGGGAATAGCTTCAGGATACCTGGTAGCATGATCCACTACTACCAGGATATACATATTTCCTGAGGCTGTGGGAGGTTCCAGTGGACCAACTATGTCCACACCCACTCTTTCAAAGGGAACCCCCACCACTGGAAGTGGAATGAGGGGGGCCTTTGGATGTCCACCTGTCTTACCACTGGCTTGACAGGTGGGGCAGGAGAGGCAAAACTCCTTAACCATGTTGGACATATTGGGCCAGTAGAAGTGGTTGACTAACCTCTCCCACGTCTTGGTTTGTCCCAAATGCCCAGCAAGGGGAATGTCATGGGCCAATGTTAGGATGAACTTCCTGAACCGCTGAGGCACTACCACTCTCCTAGTGGCACCAGGTTTGGGGTCTCTGGCCTCAGTGTACAGGAGTCCATCTTCCCAATAGACCCTATGCGTTCCATTTTTCTTGCCTTTGGACTCTTCAGCAGCTTGCTGCCTAAGGCCTTCAAGAGAGGGACAGGTTTCTTGTCCCTTACACAGCTCCTCCCTTGAGGGTCCCCCTGGGCCTAAGAGCTCAACCTGATAAGGTTCAAGCTCCAAAGGCTCAGTTCCCTCAGAGGGCAGAACTTCTTCCTGAGAAGAGAGGTTCCCTTTCTTTTGCTGTGTTGTAGTTGGTTTCCCAACTGACTTTCCTGTTCTCTTGGTAGGCTGGGCCATTCTTCCAGACTCCAGCTCTACTTGTTCACCCTGTGCCTTGCATTGTGCTCTTGTTTTCACACACACCAGTTCAGGGATACCCAGCATTGCTGCATGGGTTTTTAGTTCTACCTCAGCCCATGCTGAGGACTCCAGGTCATTTCCAAGCAGACAGTCCACTGGGATATTTGAGGAGACCACCACCTGTTTCAGGCCATTGACCCCTCCCCATTCTAAAGTAACCATTGCCATGGGATGTACTTTTCTCTGATTGTCAGCGTTGGTGACTGTGAAAGTTTTTCCAGTCAGGTATTGGCCAGGGGAAACCAGTTTCTCTGTCACCATGGTGACACTGGCACCTGTATCCCTCAGGCCCTCTATTCTAGTCCCATTAATTAAGAGTTGCTGTCTGTATTTTTGCATGTTAGGCGGCCAGACAGCCAGTGTGGCTAAATCCACCCCACCCTCAGAAACTAGAATAGCTTCAGTGTGGACCCTGATTTGCTCTGGGCACACTGTTGATCCCACTTGGAGACTAGCCATACCAGTGTTACCTGGATGGGAGTTTGGAGTGGAACCTTTCTTGGGACAGGCCTTGTCTCCAGTTTGGTGTCCATGCTGTTTACAGCTATGACACCAGGCCTTTTTGGGATCAAAGTTTTTACCCTTGTACCCATTGTTTTGTGAAGAGGCTCTGGGCCCACCCTCCTGTGCAGGTTTTTGGGGGCCTGTAGAAGACTCTTTACTATTTTTAGTTTTGGCTGTCTCATCACCCTTCCCCTGGGGAGTCTTTGTGACCCCTTTCTTTTGGTCACCCCCTGTTGAAGTCTTGGACACCCTTGTCTTGACCCAATGGTCCGCCTTCTTTCCCAATTCTTGGGGAGAAATTGGTCCTAGGTCTACCAGATGCTGATGCAGTTTATCATTGAAACAATTACTTAACAGGTGTTCTTTCACAAATAAATTGTACAGCCCATCATAATTACTTACACCACTGCCTTGAATCCAACCATCTAGTGTTTTCACTGAGTAGTCAACAAAGTCAACCCAGGTCTGGCTCGAGGATTTTTGAGCCCCCCTGAATCTAATCCTGTACTCCTCAGTGGAGAATCCAAAGCCCTCAATCAGGGTACCCTTCATGAGGTCATAAGATTCTGCATCTTTTCCAGAGAGTGTGAGGAGTCTATCCCTACACTTTCCAGTGAACATTTCCCAAAGGAGAGCACCCCAGTGAGATCTGTTCACTTTTCTGGTTACACAAGCCCTCTCAAAAGCTGTGAACCACTTGGTGATGTCATCACCATCTTCAAATTTTGTCACAATCCCTTTGGGGATTTTTAACATGTCAGGAGAATCTCTGACCCTATTTATATTGCTGCCACCATTGATGGGTCCTAGGCCCATCTCTTGTCTTTCCCTTTCTATGGCTAGGAGCTGTCTCTCTAAAGCCAATCTTTTGGCCATCCTGGCTAACAGGAGGTCATCTTCACTGAGAGCATCCTCAGTGATTTCAGAAATGTGGGACCCTCCTGTGAGGGACTCACTATTTCTGACTAACACAGTTGGAGACAGGACTTGAGGGGTCCTGTTCTCCCTATTTAGGACTGGAGGAGGGACATTGGCCTCCAAGTCACTAATTTCTTCCTCTGTGATGTCATCATCAGAGGGGTTGGCTTTTTCAAACTCTGCCAACAGCTCCTGGAGCTGAATTTTGGTAGGTCTGGAGCCAATGGTTATTTTTTTGATATTACAGAGAGACCTTAGCTCCCTCATCTTAAGATGGAGGTAAGGTGTGGTGTCGAGTTCCACCACATTCATCTCTGTATCAGACATTATTTTGCTAAAAGTTGGAAGACTTTTTAAAGAATCTAAAACTGTTTCTAGAATCTAATTTCAAACCTTTAACAAACTTTTAAACTCTAAAAGACAATGCTAAACAGGGACTTAACACACAAGGCCCTAGCAGGACTTTTAAGAATTTAGAAAAATTTTAAATTGCAAAAATGAATTTCTAATGACAATTTTGGAATTTGTCGTGTGATCAGGTATTGGCTGAGTAGTCCAGCAAATGCAAAGTCTTGTACCCCACCGCTGATCCACCAATGTAGGAAGTTGGCTCTGTATGTGCTATTTCAAAGTAAGGAATAGCATGCACAGAGTCCAAGGGTTCCCCTTAGAGGTAAGATAGTGGCAAAAAGAGATAATACTAATGCTCTATTTTGTGGTAGTGTGGTCGAGCAGTAGGCTTATCCAAGGAGTAGTGTTAAGCATCTGTTGTACATACACATAGACAATAAATGAGGTACACACACTCAGAGACAAATCCAGCCAATAGGTTTTGTTATAGAAAAATATCTTTTCTTAGTTTATTTTAAGAACCACAGGTTCAAATTCTACATGTAATATCTCATTCGAAAGGTATTGCAGGTAAGTACTTTAGGAACTTCAAATCATCAAAATTGCATGTATACTTTTCAAGTTATTCACAAGTAGCTGATTTAAAAGTGGACACAGTGCAATTTTCACAGTTCCTAGGGGAGGTAAGTATTTGTTAGGTTAACCAGGTAAGTAAGACACTTACAGGGCTTAGTTCTTGGTCCAAGGTAGCCCACCGTTGGGGGTTCAGAGCAACCCCAAAGTCACCACACCAGCAGCCCAGGGCCGGTCAGGTGCAGAGTTCAAAGTGGTGCCCAAAACGAATAGGCTAGAATGGAGAGAAGGGGGTGCCCCGGTTCCGGTCTGCTTGCAGGTAAGTACCCGCGTCTTCGGAGGGCAGACCAGGGGGGTTTTGTAGGGCACCGGGGGGGACACAAGTCCACACAGAAATTTCACCCTCAGCGGCGCGGGGGCGGCCGGGTGCAGTGTAGAAACAAGCGTCGGGTTCGCAATGTTAGTTTATGAGAGATCTCGGGATCTCTTCAGCGCTGCAGGCAAGCAAGGGGGGGATTCCTCGGGGAAACCTCTACTTGGACAAGGGAGAGGGACTCCTGGGGGTCACTTCTCCAGTGAAAGTCCGGTCCTTCAGGTCCTGGGGGCTGCGGGTGCAGGGTCTCTCCCAGGCGTCGGGACTTTAGGTTCAAAGAGTCGCGGTCAGGGGAAGCCTCGGGATTACCTCTGCAGGCGGCGCTGTGGGGGCTCAGGGGGGACAGGTTTTGGTACTCACAGTATCAGAGTAGTCCTGGGGTCCCGCCTGAGGTGTCGGATCTCCACCAGCCGAGTCGGGGTCGCCGGGTGCAGTGTTGCAAGTCTCAAGCTTCTTGCGGGGAGCTTGCAGGGTTCTTTAAAGCTGCTGGAAACAAAGTTGCAGCTTTTCTTGGAGCAGGTCCGCTGTCCTCGGGAGTTTCTTGTCTTTTCGAAGCAGGGGCAGTCCTCAGAGGATGTCGAGGTCGCTGGTCCCTTTGGAAGGCGTCGCTGGAGCAGGATCTTTGGAAGGCAGGAGACAGGCCGGTGAGTTTCTGGAGCCAAGGCAGTTGTCGTCTTCTGGTCTTCCGCTGCAGGGGTTTTCAGCTGGGCAGTCCTTCTTCTTGTAGTTGCAGGAATCTAATTTTCTAGGGTTCAGGGTAGCCCTTAAATACTAAATTTAAGGGCGTGTTTAGGTCTGGGGGGTTAGTAGCCAATGGCTACTAGCCCTGAGGGTGGGTACACCCTCTTTGTGCCTCCTCCCAAGGGGAGGGGGTCACAATCCTAACCCTATTGGGGGAATCCTCCATCTGCAAGATGGAGGATTTCTAAAAGTTAGAGTCACTTCAGCTCAGGACACCTTAGGGGCTGTCCTGACTGGCCAGTGACTCCTCCTTGTTTTTCTCATTATTTTCTCCGGCCTTGCCGCCAAAAGTGGGGCCTGGCCGGAGGGGGCGGGCAACTCCACTAGCTGGAGTGTCCTACTGGGTTGGCACAAAGGAGGTGAGCCTTTGAGGCTCACCGCCAGGTGTGACAATTCCTGCCTGGGGGAGGTGTTAGCATCTCCACCCAGTGCAGGCTTTGTTACTGGCCTCAGAGTGACAAAGGCACTCTCCCCATGGGGCCAGCAACATGTCTCGGTTTGTGGCAGGCTGCTAAAACTAGTCAGCCTACACAGATAGTCGGTTAAGTTTCAGGGGGCACCTCCAAGGTGCCCTCTGGGGTGTATTTTACAATAAAATGTACACTGGCATCAGTGTGCATTTATTGTGCTGAGAAGTTTGATACCAAACTTCCCAGTTTTCAGTGTAGCCATTATGGTGCTGTGGAGTTCGTGTTTGACAAACTCCCAGACCATATACTCTTATGGCTACCCTGCACTTACAATGTCTAAGGTTTTGTTTAGACACTGTAGGGGTACCATGCTCATGCACTGGTACCCTCACCTATGGTATAGTGCACCCTGCCTTAGGGCTGTAAGGCCTGCTAGAGGGGTGTCTTACCTATACTGCATAGGCAGTGAGAGGCTGGCATGGCACCCTGAGGGGAGTGCCATGTCGACTTACTCGTTTTGTCCTCACTAGCACACACAAGCTGGCAAGCAGGGTGTCTGTGCTGAGTGAGAGGTCTCCAGGGTGGCATAAGACATGCTGCAGCCCTTAGAGACCTTCCTTGGCATCAGGGCCCTTGGTACTAGAAGTACCAGTTACAAGGGACTTATCTGGATGCCAGGGTCTGCCAATTGTGGATACAAAAGTACAGGTTAGGGAAAGAACACTGGTGCTGGGGCCTGGTTAGCAGGCCTCAGCACACTTTCAATTGTAAACATAGCATCAGCAAAGGCAAAAAGTCAGGGGGCAACCATGCCAAGGAGGCATTTCCTTACACAACCCCCCCCCCAAACGAAAGAGGATGAGACTAACCTTTCCCAAGAGAGTCTTCATTTTCTAAGTGGAAGAACCTGGAAAGGCCATCTGCATTGGCATGGGCAGTCCCAGGTCTGTGTTCCACTATAAAGTCCATTCCCTGTAGGGAGATGGACCACCTCAACAGTTTAGGATTTTCACCTTTCATTTGCATCAGCCATTTGAGAGGTCTGTGGTCAGTTTGAACTAGGAAGTGAGTCCCAAAGAGGTATGGTCTCAGCTTCTTCAGGGACCAAACCACAGCAAAGGCCTCCCTCTCAATGGCACTCCAACGCTGCTCCCTGGGGAGTAACCTCCTGCTAATGAAAGCAACAGGCTGGTCAAGGCCATCATCATTTGTTTGGGACAAAACTGCCCCTATCCCATGTTCAGAGGCATCAGTCTGCACAATGAACTGCTTAGAATAATCTGGAGCTTTTAGAACTGGTGCTGAGCACATTGCTTGTTTCAGGGTGTCAAAGGCCTGTTGGCATTCCACAGTCCAGTTCACTTTCTTGGGCATTTTCTTGGAGGTGAGTTCAGTGAGGGCTGTCACAATGGATCCATATCCCTTCACAAACCTCCTGTAATACCCAGTCAAGCCAAGGAATGCCCTGACTTGAGTCTGGGTTTTTGGAGCTACCCAGTCCAGAATAGTCTGGATCTTGGGTTGGAGTGGCTGAACTTGGCCTCCACCTACAAGGTGTCCCAAGTAAACCACAGTTCCCTGCCCTATCTGGCATTTGGATGCCTTGATAGAGAGGCCTGCAGATTGCAGAGCCTTCAAAACCTTCTTCAGGTGGACCAGGTGATCCTGCCAGGTGGAGCTAAAGACAGCAATATCATCAAGATAAGCTGTGCTAAAGGACTCCAAGCCAGCAAGGACTTGATTCACCAACCTTTGGAAGGTGGCAGGGGCATTCTTTAAACCAAAGGGCATAACAGTAAACTGATAATGCCCATCAGGTGTGGAGAATGCTGTTTTCTCTTTTGCTCCAGGTGCCATTTTTATTTGCCAGTACCCTGCTGTCAAGTCAAAGGTACTTAAGAATTTGGCAGCACCTAATTTGTCTATGAGCTCATCAGCTCTTGGAATTGGATGAGCATCTGTCTTGGTGACAGAATTGAGCCCTCTGTAGTCCACACAAAACCTCATCTCTTTCTTTCCATCTTTGGTGTGAGGTTTGGGGACTAAGACCACTGGGCTAGCCCAGGGGCTGTCAGAGCGCTCAATTACTCCCAATTCCAGCATCTTGTGGACTTCCACCTTGATGCTTTCTTTAACATGGTCAGATTGTCTAAAGATTTTGTTCTTGACAGGCATGCTGTCTCCTGTGTCCACATCATGGGTACACAGGTGTGTCTGACCAGGGGTTAAGGAGAAGAGTTCAGGAAACTGTTGTAGGACTCTCCTACAATCAGCTTGCTGTTGGCCAGAGAGGGTGTCTGAGTAGATCACTCCATCTACTGTGCCATCTTTTGGGTCTGACGACAGAAGATCAGGGAGAGGTTCACTCTCTGCCTCCTGATCCTCATCTGTTACCATCAACAGATTGACATCAGCCCGGTCATGGAAGAGCTTAAGGCGGTTCACATGGATCACCCTCTTGGGGCTCCTGCTTGTGCCCAGGTCCACCAGGTAGGTGACCTGACTCTTCCTTTCTAGTACTGGGTAAGGGCCACTCCATTTGTCCTGGAGTGCCCTGGGAGCCACGGGCTCCAGAACCCAGACTTTCTGCCCTGGTTGGAACTCAACCAGTGCAGCCTTTTGGTCATACCAAAACTTCTGGAGCTGTTGGCTGGCCTCAAGGTTTTTGGTTGCTTTTTCCATGTACTCTGCCATTCTAGAGCGAAGGCCAAGTACATAGTCCACTATGTCCTGTTTAGGCTCATGGAGAGGTCTCTCCCAGCCTTCTTTAACAAGGGCAAGTGGTCCCCTTACAGGATGACCAAACAGAAGTTCAAAGGGTGAGAATCCTACTCCCTTCTGTGGCACCTCTCTGTAAGCGAAAAGCAGGCATGGCAAGAGGACATCCCATCTCCTTTTGAGTTTTTCTGGGAGCCCCATGATCATGCCCTTTAATGTCTTGTTGAATCTCTCAACTAAGCCATTAGTTTGTGGATGGTATGGTGTAGTGAATTTATAAGTCACCCCACACTCATTCCACATGTGCTTTAGGTATGCTGACATGAAGTTGGTACCTCTGTCAGACACCACCTCCTTAGGGAAACCCACTCTGGTAAAGATACCAATGAGGGCCTTGGCTACTGCAGGGGCAGTAGTCGACCTAAGGGGAATAGCTTCAGGATACCTGGTAGCATGATCCACTACTACCAGGATATACATATTTCCTGAGGCTGTGGGAGGTTCCAGTGGACCAACTATGTCCACACCCACTCTTTCAAAGGGAACCCCCACCACTGGAAGTGGAATGAGGGGGGCCTTTGGATGTCCACCTGTCTTACCACTGGCTTGACAGGTGGGGCAGGAGAGGCAAAACTCCTTAACCATGTTGGACATATTGGGCCAGTAGAAGTGGTTGACTAACCTCTCCCACGTCTTGGTTTGTCCCAAATGCCCAGCAAGGGGAATGTCATGGGCCAATGTTAGGATGAACTTCCTGAACCGCTGAGGCACTACCACTCTCCTAGTGGCACCAGGTTTGGGGTCTCTGGCCTCAGTGTACAGGAGTCCATCTTCCCAATAGACCCTATGCGTTCCATTTTTCTTGCCTTTGGACTCTTCAGCAGCTTGCTGCCTAAGGCCTTCAAGAGAGGGACAGGTTTCTTGTCCCTTACACAGCTCCTCCCTTGAGGGTCCCCCTGGGCCTAAGAGCTCAACCTGATAAGGTTCAAGCTCCAAAGGCTCAGTTCCCTCAGAGGGCAGAACTTCTTCCTGAGAAGAGAGGTTCCCTTTCTTTTGCTGTGTTGTAGTTGGTTTCCCAACTGACTTTCCTGTTCTCTTGGTAGGCTGGGCCATTCTTCCAGACTCCAGCTCTACTTGTTCACCCTGTGCCTTGCATTGTGCTCTTGTTTTCACACACACCAGTTCAGGGATACCCAGCATTGCTGCATGGGTTTTTAGTTCTACCTCAGCCCATGCTGAGGACTCCAGGTCATTTCCAAGCAGACAGTCCACTGGGATATTTGAGGAGACCACCACCTGTTTCAGGCCATTGACCCCTCCCCATTCTAAAGTAACCATTGCCATGGGATGTACTTTTCTCTGATTGTCAGCGTTGGTGACTGTGAAAGTTTTTCCAGTCAGGTATTGGCCAGGGGAAACCAGTTTCTCTGTCACCATGGTGACACTGGCACCTGTATCCCTCAGGCCCTCTATTCTAGTCCCATTAATTAAGAGTTGCTGTCTGTATTTTTGCATGTTAGGCGGCCAGACAGCCAGTGTGGCTAAATCCACCCCACCCTCAGAAACTAGAATAGCTTCAGTGTGGACCCTGATTTGCTCTGGGCACACTGTTGATCCCACTTGGAGACTAGCCATACCAGTGTTACCTGGATGGGAGTTTGGAGTGGAACCTTTCTTGGGACAGGCCTTGTCTCCAGTTTGGTGTCCATGCTGTTTACAGCTATGACACCAGGCCTTTTTGGGATCAAAGTTTTTACCCTTGTACCCATTGTTTTGTGAAGAGGCTCTGGGCCCACCCTCCTGTGCAGGTTTTTGGGGGCCTGTAGAAGACTCTTTACTATTTTTAGTTTTGTCTGTCTCATCACCCTTCCCCTGGGGAGTCTTTGTGACCCCTTTCTTTTGGTCACCCCCTGTTGAAGTCTTGGACACCCTTGTCTTGACCCAATGGTCCGCCTTCTTTCCCAATTCTTGGGGAGAAATTGGTCCTAGGTCTACCAGATGCTGATGCAGTTTATCATTGAAACAATTACTTAACAGGTGTTCTTTCACAAATAAATTGTACAGCCCATCATAATTACTTACACCACTGCCTTGAATCCAACCATCTAGTGTTTTCACTGAGTAGTCAACAAAGTCAACCCAGGTCTGGCTCGAGGATTTTTGAGCCCCCCTGAATCTAATCCTGTACTCCTCAGTGGAGAATCCAAAGCCCTCAATCAGGGTACCCTTCATGAGGTCATAAGATTCTGCATCTTTTCCAGAGAGTGTGAGGAGTCTATCCCTACACTTTCCAGTGAACATTTCCCAAAGGAGAGCACCCCAGTGAGATCTGTTCACTTTTCTGGTTACACAAGCCCTCTCAAAAGCTGTGAACCACTTGGTGATGTCATCACCATCTTCAAATTTTGTCACAATCCCTTTGGGGATTTTTAACATGTCAGGAGAATCTCTGACCCTATTTATATTGCTGCCACCATTGATGGGTCCTAGGCCCATCTCTTGTCTTTCCCTTTCTATGGCTAGGAGCTGTCTCTCTAAAGCCAATCTTTTGGCCATCCTGGCTAACAGGAGGTCATCTTCACTGAGAGCATCCTCAGTGATTTCAGAAATGTGGGACCCTCCTGTGAGGGACTCACTATTTCTGACTAACACAGTTGGAGACAGGACTTGAGGGGTCCTGTTCTCCCTATTTAGGACTGGAGGAGGGACATTGGCCTCCAAGTCACTAATTTCTTCCTCTGTGATGTCATCATCAGAGGGGTTGGCTTTTTCAAACTCTGCCAACAGCTCCTGGAGCTGAATTTTGGTAGGTCTGGAGCCAATGGTTATTTTTTTGATATTACAGAGAGACCTTAGCTCCCTCATCTTAAGATGGAGGTAAGGTGTGGTGTCGAGTTCCACCACATTCATCTCTGTATCAGACATTATTTTGCTAAAAGTTGGAAGACTTTTTAAAGAATCTAAAACTGTTTCTAGAATCTAATTTCAAACCTTTAACAAACTTTTAAACTCTAAAAGACAATGCTAAACAGGGACTTAACACACAAGGCCCTAGCAGGACTTTTAAGAATTTAGAAAATTTTTAAATTGCAAAAATGAATTTCTAATGACAATTTTGGAATTTGTCGTGTGATCAGGTATTGGCTGAGTAGTCCAGCAAATGCAAAGTCTTGTACCCCACCGCTGATCCACCAATGTAGGAAGTTGGCTCTGTATGTGCTATTTCAAAGTAAGGAATAGCATGCACAGAGTCCAAGGGTTCCCCTTAGAGGTAAGATAGTGGCAAAAAGAGATAATACTAATGCTCTATTTTGTGGTAGTGTGGTCGAGCAGTAGGCTTATCCAAGGAGTAGTGTTAAGCATCTGTTGTACATACACATAGACAATAAATGAGGTACACACACTCAGAGACAAATCCAGCCAATAGGTTTTGTTATAGAAAAATATCTTTTCTTAGTTTATTTTAAGAACCACAGGTTCAAATTCTACATGTAATATCTCATTCGAAAGGTATTGCAGGTAAGTACTTTAGGAACTTCAAATCATCAAAATTGCATGTATACTTTTCAAGTTATTCACAAGTAGCTGATTTAAAAGTGGACACAGTGCAATTTTCACAGTTCCTAGGGGAGGTAAGTATTTGTTAGGTTAACCAGGTAAGTAAGACACTTACAGGGCTTAGTTCTTGGTCCAAGGTAGCCCACCGTTGGGGGTTCAGAGCAACCCCAAAGTCACCACACCAGCAGCCCAGGGCCGGTCAGGTGCAGAGTTCAAAGTGGTGCCCAAAACGCATAGGCTAGAATGGAGAGAAGGGGGTGCCCCGGTTCCGGTCTGCTTGCAGGTAAGTACCCGCGTCTTCGGAGGGCAGACCAGGGGGGTTTTGTAGGGCACCGGGGGGGACACAAGTCCACACAGAAATTTCACCCTCAGCGGCGCGGGGGCGGCCGGGTGCAGTGTAGAAACAAGCGTCGGGTTCGCAATGTTAGTTTATGAGAGATCTCGGGATCTCTTCAGCGCTGCAGGCAAGCAAGGGGGGGGATTCCTCGGGGAAACCTCCACTTGGACAAGGGAGAGGGACTCCTGGGGGTCACTTCTCCAGTGAAAGTCCGGTCCTTCAGGTCCTGGGGGCTGCGGGTGCAGGGTCTCTCCCAGGCGTCGGGACTTTAGGTTCAAAGAGTCGCGGTCAGGGGAAGCCTCGGGATTACCTCTGCAGGCGGCGCTGTGGGGGCTCAGGGGGGACAGGTTTTGGTACTCACAGTATCAGAGTAGTCCTGGGGTCCCGCCTGAGGTGTCGGATCTCCACCAGCCGAGTCGGGGTCGCCGGGTGCAGTGTTGCAAGTCTCACGCTTCTTGCGGGGAGCTTGCAGGGTTCTTTAAAGCTGCTGGAAACAAAGTTGCAGCTTTTCTTGGAGCAGGTCCGCTGTCCTCGGGAGTTTCTTGTCTTTTCGAAGCAGGGGCAGTCCTCAGAGGATGTCGAGGTCGCTGGTCCCTTTGGAAGGCGTCGCTGGAGCAGGATCTTTGGAAGGCAGGAGACAGGCCGGTGAGTTTCTGGAGCCAAGGCAGTTGTCGTCTTCTGGTCTTCCGCTGCAGGGGTTTTCAGCTGGGCAGTCCTTCTTCTTGTAGTTGCAGGAATCTAATTTTCTAGGGTTCAGGGTAGCCCTTAAATACTAAATTTAAGGGCGTGTTTAGGTCTGGGGGGTTAGTAGCCAATGGCTACTAGCCCTGAGGGTGGGTACACCCTCTTTGTGCCTCCTCCCAAGGGGAGGGGGTCACAATCCTAACCCTATTGGGGGAATCCTCCATCTGCAAGATGGAGGATTTCTAAAAGTTAGAGTCACTTCAGCTCAGGACACCTTAGGGGCTGTCCTGACTGGCCAGTGACTCCTCCTTGTTTTTCTCATTATTTTCTCCGGCCTTGCCGCCAAAAGTGGGGCCTGGCCGGAGGGGGCGGGCAACTCCACTAGCTGGAGTGTCCTGCTGGGTTGGCACAAAGGAGGTGAGCCTTTGAGGCTCACCGCCAGGTGTGACAATTCCTGCCTGGGGGAGGTGTTAGCATCTCCACCCAGTGCAGGCTTTGTTACTGGCCTCAGAGTGACAAAGGCACTCTCCCCATGGGGCCAGCAACATGTCTCGGTTTGTGGCAGGCTGCTAAAACTAGTCAGCCTACACAGATAGTCGGTTAAGTTTCAGGGGGCACCTCCAAGGTGCCCTCTGGGGTGTATTTTACAATAAAATGTACACTGGCATCAGTGTGCATTTATTGTGCTGAGAAGTTTGATACCAAACTTCCCAGTTTTCAGTGTAGCCATTATGGTGCTGTGGAGTTCGTGTTTGACAAACTCCCAGACCATATACTCTTATGGCTACCCTGCACTTACAATGTCTAAGGTTTTGTTTAGACACTGTAGGGGTACCATGCTCATGCACTGGTACCCTCACCTATGGTATAGTGCACCCTGCCTTAGGGCTGTAAGGCCTGCTAGAGGGGTGTCTTACCTATACTGCATAGGCAGTGAGAGGCTGGCATGGCACCCTGAGGGGAGTGCCATGTCGACTTACTCGTTTTGTCCTCACTAGCACACACAAGCTGGCAAGCAGGGTGTCTGTGCTGAGTGAGAGGTCTCCAGGGTGGCATAAGACATGCTGCAGCCCTTAGAGACCTTCCTTGGCATCAGGGCCCTTGGTACTAGAAGTACCAGTTACAAGGGACTTATCTGGATGCCAGGGTCTGCCAATTGTGGATACAAAAGTACAGGTTAGGGAAAGAACACTGGTGCTGGGGCCTGGTTAGCAGGCCTCAGCACACTTTCAATTGTAAACATAGCATCAGCAAAGGCAAAAAGTCAGGGGGCAACCATGCCAAGGAGGCATTTCCTTACACAACCCCCCCCCCAAACGAAAGAGGATGAGACTAACCTTTCCCAAGAGAGTCTTCATTTTCTAAGTGGAAGAACCTGGAAAGGCCATCTGCATTGGCATGGGCAGTCCCAGGTCTGTGTTCCACTATAAAGTCCATTCCCTGTAGGGAGATGGACCACCTCAACAGTTTAGGATTTTCACCTTTCATTTGCATCAGCCATTTGAGAGGTCTGTGGTCAGTTTGAACTAGGAAGTGAGTCCCAAAGAGGTATGGTCTCAGCTTCTTCAGGGACCAAACCACAGCAAAGGCCTCCCTCTCAATGGCACTCCAACGCTGCTCCCTGGGGAGTAACCTCCTGCTAATGAAAGCAACAGGCTGGTCAAGGCCATCATCATTTGTTTGGGACAAAACTGCCCCTATCCCATGTTCAGAGGCATCAGTCTGCACAATGAACTGCTTAGAATAATCTGGAGCTTTTAGAACTGGTGCTGAGCACATTGCTTGTTTCAGGGTGTCAAAGGCCTGTTGGCATTCCACAGTCCAGTTCACTTTCTTGGGCATTTTCTTGGAGGTGAGTTCAGTGAGGGCTGTCACAATGGATCCATATCCCTTCACAAACCTCCTGTAATACCCAGTCAAGCCAAGGAATGCCCTGACTTGAGTCTGGGTTTTTGGAGCTACCCAGTCCAGAATAGTCTGGATCTTGGGTTGGAGTGGCTGAACTTGGCCTCCACCTACAAGGTGTCCCAAGTAAACCACAGTTCCCTGCCCTATCTGGCATTTGGATGCCTTGATAGAGAGGCCTGCAGATTGCAGAGCCTTCAAAACCTTCTTCAGGTGGACCAGGTGATCCTGCCAGGTGGAGCTAAAGACAGCAATATCATCAAGATAAGCTGTGCTAAAGGACTCCAAGCCAGCAAGGACTTGATTCACCAACCTTTGGAAGGTGGCAGGGGCATTCTTTAAACCAAAGGGCATAACAGTAAACTGATAATGCCCATCAGGTGTGGAGAATGCTGTTTTCTCTTTTGCTCCAGGTGCCATTTTTATTTGCCAGTACCCTGCTGTCAAGTCAAAGGTACTTAAGAATTTGGCAGCACCTAATTTGTCTATGAGCTCATCAGCTCTTGGAATTGGATGAGCATCTGTCTTGGTGACAGAATTGAGCCCTCTGTAGTCCACACAAAACCTCATCTCTTTCTTTCCATCTTTGGTGTGAGGTTTGGGGACTAAGACCACTGGGCTAGCCCAGGGGCTGTCAGAGCGCTCAATTACTCCCAATTCCAGCATCTTGTGGACTTCCACCTTGATGCTTTCTTTAACATGGTCAGATTGTCTAAAGATTTTGTTCTTGACAGGCATGCTGTCTCCTGTGTCCACATCATGGGTACACAGGTGTGTCTGACCAGGGGTTAAGGAGAAGAGTTCAGGAAACTGTTGTAGGACTCTCCTACAATCAGCTTGCTGTTGGCCAGAGAGGGTGTCTGAGTAGATCACTCCATCTACTGTGCCATCTTTTGGGTCTGACGACAGAAGATCAGGGAGAGGTTCACTCTCTGCCTCCTGATCCTCATCTGTTACCATCAACAGATTGACATCAGCCCGGTCATGGAAGAGCTTAAGGCGGTTCACATGGATCACCCTCTTGGGGCTCCTGCTTGTGCCCAGGTCCACCAGGTAGGTGACCTGACTCTTCCTTTCTAGTACTGGGTAAGGGCCACTCCATTTGTCCTGGAGTGCCCTGGGAGCCACGGGCTCCAGAACCCAGACTTTCTGCCCTGGTTGGAACTCAACCAGTGCAGCCTTTTGGTCATACCAAAACTTCTGGAGCTGTTGGCTGGCCTCAAGGTTTTTGGTTGCTTTTTCCATGTACTCTGCCATTCTAGAGCGAAGGCCAAGTACATAGTCCACTATGTCCTGTTTAGGCTCATGGAGAGGTCTCTCCCAGCCTTCTTTAACAAGGGCAAGTGGTCCCCTTACAGGATGACCAAACAGAAGTTCAAAGGGTGAGAATCCTACTCCCTTCTGTGGCACCTCTCTGTAAGCGAAAAGCAGGCATGGCAAGAGGACATCCCATCTCCTTTTGAGTTTTTCTGGGAGCCCCATGATCATGCCCTTTAATGTCTTGTTGAATCTCTCAACTAAGCCATTAGTTTGTGGATGGTATGGTGTAGTGAATTTATAAGTCACCCCACACTCATTCCACATGTGCTTTAGGTATGCTGACATGAAGTTGGTACCTCTGTCAGACACCACCTCCTTAGGGAAACCCACTCTGGTAAAGATACCAATGAGGGCCTTGGCTACTGCAGGGGCAGTAGTCGACCTAAGGGGAATAGCTTCAGGATACCTGGTAGCATGATCCACTACTACCAGGATATACATATTTCCTGAGGCTGTGGGAGGTTCCAGTGGACCAACTATGTCCACACCCACTCTTTCAAAGGGAACCCCCACCACTGGAAGTGGAATGAGGGGGGCCTTTGGATGTCCACCTGTCTTACCACTGGCTTGACAGGTGGGGCAGGAGAGGCAAAACTCCTTAACCATGTTGGACATATTGGGCCAGTAGAAGTGGTTGACTAACCTCTCCCACGTCTTGGTTTGTCCCAAATGCCCAGCAAGGGGAATGTCATGGGCCAATGTTAGGATGAACTTCCTGAACCGCTGAGGCACTACCACTCTCCTAGTGGCACCAGGTTTGGGGTCTCTGGCCTCAGTGTACAGGAGTCCATCTTCCCAATAGACCCTATGCGTTCCATTTTTCTTGCCTTTGGACTCTTCAGCAGCTTGCTGCCTAAGGCCTTCAAGAGAGGGACAGGTTTCTTGTCCCTTACACAGCTCCTCCCTTGAGGGTCCCCCTGGGCCTAAGAGCTCAACCTGATAAGGTTCAAGCTCCAAAGGCTCAGTTCCCTCAGAGGGCAGAACTTCTTCCTGAGAAGAGAGGTTCCCTTTCTTTTGCTGTGTTGTAGTTGGTTTCCCAACTGACTTTCCTGTTCTCTTGGTAGGCTGGGCCATTCTTCCAGACTCCAGCTCTACTTGTTCACCCTGTGCCTTGCATTGTGCTCTTGTTTTCACACACACCAGTTCAGGGATACCCAGCATTGCTGCATGGGTTTTTAGTTCTACCTCAGCCCATGCTGAGGACTCCAGGTCATTTCCAAGCAGACAGTCCACTGGGATATTTGAGGAGACCACCACCTGTTTCAGGCCATTGACCCCTCCCCATTCTAAAGTAACCATTGCCATGGGATGTACTTTTCTCTGATTGTCAGCGTTGGTGACTGTGAAAGTTTTTCCAGTCAGGTATTGGCCAGGGGAAACCAGTTTCTCTGTCACCATGGTGACACTGGCACCTGTATCCCTCAGGCCCTCTATTCTAGTCCCATTAATTAAGAGTTGCTGTCTGTATTTTTGCATGTTAGGCGGCCAGACAGCCAGTGTGGCTAAATCCACCCCACCCTCAGAAACTAGAATAGCTTCAGTGTGGACCCTGATTTGCTCTGGGCACACTGTTGATCCCACTTGGAGACTAGCCATACCAGTGTTACCTGGATGGGAGTTTGGAGTGGAACCTTTCTTGGGACAGGCCTTGTCTCCAGTTTGGTGTCCATGCTGTTTACAGCTATGACACCAGGCCTTTTTGGGATCAAAGTTTTTACCCTTGTACCCATTGTTTTGTGAAGAGGCTCTGGGCCCACCCTCCTGTGCAGGTTTTTGGGGGCCTGTAGAAGACTCTTTACTATTTTTAGTTTTGGCTGTCTCATCACCCTTCCCCTGGGGAGTCTTTGTGACCCCTTTCTTTTGGTCACCCCCTGTTGAAGTCTTGGACACCCTTGTCTTGACCCAATGGTCCGCCTTCTTTCCCAATTCTTGGGGAGAAATTGGTCCTAGGTCTACCAGATGCTGATGCAGTTTATCATTGAAACAATTACTTAACAGGTGTTCTTTCACAAATAAATTGTACAGCCCATCATAATTACTTACACCACTGCCTTGAATCCAACCATCTAGTGTTTTCACTGAGTAGTCAACAAAGTCAACCCAGGTCTGGCTCGAGGATTTTTGAGCCCCCCTGAATCTAATCCTGTACTCCTCAGTGGAGAATCCAAAGCCCTCAATCAGGGTACCCTTCATGAGGTCATAAGATTCTGCATCTTTTCCAGAGAGTGTGAGGAGTCTATCCCTACACTTTCCAGTGAACATTTCCCAAAGGAGAGCACCCCAGTGAGATCTGTTCACTTTTCTGGTTACACAAGCCCTCTCAAAAGCTGTGAACCACTTGGTGATGTCATCACCATCTTCAAATTTTGTCACAATCCCTTTGGGGATTTTTAACATGTCAGGAGAATCTCTGACCCTATTTATATTGCTGCCACCATTGATGGGTCCTAGGCCCATCTCTTGTCTTTCCCTTTCTATGGCTAGGAGCTGTCTCTCTAAAGCCAATCTTTTGGCCATCCTGGCTAACAGGAGGTCATCTTCACTGAGAGCATCCTCAGTGATTTCAGAAATGTGGGACCCTCCTGTGAGGGACTCACTATTTCTGACTAACACAGTTGGAGACAGGACTTGAGGGGTCCTGTTCTCCCTATTTAGGACTGGAGGAGGGACATTGGCCTCCAAGTCACTAATTTCTTCCTCTGTGATGTCATCATCAGAGAGGTTGGCTTTTTCAAACTCTGCCAACAGCTCCTGGAGCTGAATTTTGGTAGGTCTGGAGCCAATGGTTATTTTTTTGATATTACAGAGAGACCTTAGCTCCCTCATCTTAAGATGGAGGTAAGGTGTGGTGTCGAGTTCCACCACATTCATCTCTGTATCAGACATTATTTTGCTAAAAGTTGGAAGACTTTTTAAAGAATCTAAAACTGTTTCTAGAATCTAATTTCAAACCTTTAACAAACTTTTAAACTCTAAAAGACAATGCTAAACAGGGACTTAACACACAAGGCCCTAGCAGGACTTTTAAGAATTTAGAAAAATTTTAAATTGCAAAAATGAATTTCTAATGACAATTTTGGAATTTGTCGTGTGATCAGGTATTGGCTGAGTAGTCCAGCAAATGCAAAGTCTTGTACCCCACCGCTGATCCACCAATGTAGGAAGTTGGCTCTGTATGTGCTATTTCAAAGTAAGGAATAGCATGCACAGAGTCCAAGGGTTCCCCTTAGAGGTAAGATAGTGGCAAAAAGAGATAATACTAATGCTCTATTTTGTGGTAGTGTGGTCGAGCAGTAGGCTTATCCAAGGAGTAGTGTTAAGCATCTGTTGTACATACACATAGACAATAAATGAGGTACACACACTCAGAGACAAATCCAGCCAATAGGTTTTGTTATAGAAAAATATCTTTTCTTAGTTTATTTTAAGAACCACAGGTTCAAATTCTACATGTAATATCTCATTCGAAAGGTATTGCAGGTAAGTACTTTAGGAACTTCAAATCATCAAAATTGCATGTATACTTTTCAAGTTATTCACAAGTAGCTGATTTAAAAGTGGACACAGTGCAATTTTCACAGTTCCTAGGGGAGGTAAGTATTTGTTAGGTTAACCAGGTAAGTAAGACACTTACAGGGCTTAGTTCTTGGTCCAAGGTAGCCCACCGTTGGGGGTTCAGAGCAACCCCAAAGTCACCACACCAGCAGCCCAGGGCCGGTCAGGTGCAGAGTTCAAAGTGGTGCCCAAAACGCATAGGCTAGAATGGAGAGAAGGGGGTGCCCCGGTTCCGGTCTGCTTGCAGGTAAGTACCCGCGTCTTCGGAGGGCAGACCAGGGGGGTTTTGTAGGGCACCGGGGGGGACACAAGTCCACACAGAAATTTCACCCTCAGCGGCGCGGGGGCGGCCGGGTGCAGTGTAGAAACAAGCGTCGGGTTCGCAATGTTAGTTTATGAGAGATCTCGGGATCTCTTCAGCGCTGCAGGCAAGCAAGGGGGGGATTCCTCGGGGAAACCTCCACTTGGACAAGGGAGAGGGACTCCTGGGGGTCACTTCTCCAGTGAAAGTCCGGTCCTTCAGGTCCTGGGGGCTGCGGGTGCAGGGTCTCTCCCAGGCGTTGGGACTTTAGGTTCAAAGAGTCGCGGTCAGGGGAAGCCTCGGGATTACCTCTGCAGGCGGCGCTGTGGGGGCTCAGGGGGGACAGGTTTTGGTACTCACAGTATCAGAGTAGTCCTGGGGTCCCGCCTGAGGTGTCGGATCTCCACCAGCCGAGTCGGGGTCGCCGGGTGCAGTGTTGCAAGTCTCACGCTTCTTGCGGGGAGCTTGCAGGGTTCTTTAAAGCTGCTGGAAACAAAGTTGCAGCTTTTCTTGGAGCAGGTCCGCTGTCCTCGGGAGTTTCTTGTCTTTTCGAAGCAGGGGCAGTCCTCAGAGGATGTCGAGGTCGCTGGTCCCTTTGGAAGGCGTCGCTGGAGCAGGATCTTTGGAAGGCAGGAGACAGGCCGGTGAGTTTCTGGAGCCAAGGCAGTTGTCGTCTTCTGGTCTTCCGCTGCAGGGGTTTTCAGCTGGGCAGTCCTTCTTCTTGTAGTTGCAGGAATCTAATTTTCTAGGGTTCAGGGTAGCCCTTAAATACTAAATTTAAGGGCGTGTTTAGGTCTGGGGGGTTAGTAGCCAATGGCTACTAGCCCTGAGGGTGGGTACACCCTCTTTGTGCCTCCTCCCAAGGGGAGGGGGTCACAATCCTAACCCTATTGGGGGAATCCTCCATCTGCAAGATGGAGGATTTCTAAAAGTTAGAGTCACTTCAGCTCAGGACACCTTAGGGGCTGTCCTGACTGGCCAGTGACTCCTCCTTGTTTTTCTCATTATTTTCTCCGGCCTTGCCGCCAAAAGTGGGGCCTGGCCGGAGGGGGCGGGCAACTCCACTAGCTGGAGTGTCCTGCTGGGTTGGCACAAAGGAGGTGAGCCTTTGAGGCTCACCGCCAGGTGTGACAATTCCTGCCTGGGGGAGGTGTTAGCATCTCCACCCAGTGCAGGCTTTGTTACTGGCCTCAGAGTGACAAAGGCACTCTCCCCATGGGGCCAGCAACATGTCTCGGTTTGTGGCAGGCTGCTAAAACTAGTCAGCCTACACAGATAGTCGGTTAAGTTTCAGGGGGCACCTCCAAGGTGCCCTCTGGGGTGTATTTTACAATAAAATGTACACTGGCATCAGTGTGCATTTATTGTGCTGAGAAGTTTGATACCAAACTTCCCAGTTTTCAGTGTAGCCATTATGGTGCTGTGGAGTTCGTGTTTGACAAACTCCCAGACCATATACTCTTATGGCTACCCTGCACTTACAATGTCTAAGGTTTTGTTTAGACACTGTAGGGGTACCATGCTCATGCACTGGTACCCTCACCTATGGTATAGTGCACCCTGCCTTAGGGCTGTAAGGCCTGCTAGAGGGGTGTCTTACCTATACTGCATAGGCAGTGAGAGGCTGGCATGGCACCCTGAGGGGAGTGCCATGTCGACTTACTCGTTTTGTCCTCACTAGCACACACAAGCTGGCAAGCAGGGTGTCTGTGCTGAGTGAGAGGTCTCCAGGGTGGCATAAGACATGCTGCAGCCCTTAGAGACCTTCCTTGGCATCAGGGCCCTTGGTACTAGAAGTACCAGTTACAAGGGACTTATCTGGATGCCAGGGTCTGCCAATTGTGGATACAAAAGTACAGGTTAGGGAAAGAACACTGGTGCTGGGGCCTGGTTAGCAGGCCTCAGCACACTTTCAATTGTAAACATAGCATCAGCAAAGGCAAAAAGTCAGGGGGCAACCATGCCAAGGAGGCATTTCCTTACACCCCCTGAATCTTGAACCCTAGGGTGGCCCCAGGAACACCCATCCCATCTCTTCCACAGCTCCAGTTTGTTCATCAACCTTAGCTGCTTCTCAGCATCTTGCTTCCCCTTCATAAGGACCACTTCTTGGCTGGAACCACAGTTGTGGCACAATCTTCTGTGAGGACTCTAAGACAGCTGGAACTGACAGGTAACTATCTCCCTGGACCAAAGCAGTTCCTGTGATTGTGACCTGTTGTGGCCAGCCCAAGAGCAGATTGGTAGTCCTGTTAGCCCATTGACTCAGAAACTACAACACCGATTACAAATATTTATTGGAACTTTAAAGAATGTACTGGAAGTTCATTAAGTTAAGTTGTGGCCGATTGTATGTGGTATCTGTTGATCTAAGAGCAGCCTTCGATCTCGTTCCTTGATCTAAGTTATGGCAAGTTTTAGCTGGCATGGGAGCTCTGCTTTAGTTGCTGAATTTGATAACAAGTCTTCATGACCACAACTATGCCCAAGTAAGGTGTGGCCAGTTGAGGGAACTGACTGATCATTTCACGATCAGCAAAGGAGTTAGGCAGGGGTTTGTCTGGTCTCCCACCCTGTTTTAGCTTTTCATGAACGATTTGGTAGCATATGTGGACCATGTTGGGTCGGAAGCACCCTGCTTGGCAAACCTCAGGGTTCCTGCCCTGATGTTTGCCGATGAGACACTGCTCCTATCTAAGTCTCCTCTGGGACTGCAAAAAATCTTGGATAGGTTTGACGGCTTTTGTGAGGTAAGGGGCCTAGATATTAATCTAGGAAAAAACAAGTATATAGTGTTTAACCCCTTTCGCTCCTCTAGACCTAATCCCACGCTGAGAGGCACCTCCTGGAGCGAGTTCAGACTTTTGAATAGCTGGGCATGGTTCTGAATGAACTCTTTAACTGGCAACCCTACATCACCTGGGGACTAGAGCTGACTACTGTGGGACTATTAAAGATATCTAAAGCTTTTCAATTTCACCACATCTCAATGGCAGTGCAGGTCTATAACTGTCAATCACTTGTCTGCACTGTACTGTGAGGCTCACTGGGGCCATAAGGAAGCTGCAGCATTAGATGTTGTTGACAATCGTTTCATCAGGCAATTGACTGGTCTCCCGACCAGTACACCATTGAATCCCCTGCAACTAGATATGGGGTTAAAAAGTATAACACAGGTAGCTAGGCTACGACCCCTCTTGTTCAGGTGGAGGCTGTGGGCAACTCCAGAACTGAGCCCCTACCAGCAGGGGATGGTTAAAATGTTGTCCCTTCTAGGAGCAAGTGACTTTCCATGGATCAAGCATATGAGAACAACATTAGTGGAAATTAGGCTTGATCATTTTTGGATTGCCACAGAAGAGGCAAGTATGACATGTAAAGGGCAGATAAAGAAGGCCTTTTGGCAGCGCCAAATAGGCTTACTGCAATGCCAATCTAACATGGGTCCTTTGACATCAGCCTTCCTAGTGTTAAAAGATCATTTTCAGAAAGAGCGGTTCATGGATGAAATAGAGCACCCTATTGCCAGGAAGCTCTATCTGCAATTTAGGTATGGGTCCTTACCGCTTGCGTCCTTTACAGCTAGTCTGGGACAAATGAAAAACCCATTGCTGCCCATTCTGTGTATCTTGGCCTGAAACAGTTTAACATGTTTTGTTCTTCTGTCCTGGTTACTGTGGTATAAGAAATACATGGATTGCATCACTCTGCCAAAATGTTGGCGTCAGAGACTTCAGGGAAGGCTTTAGGATTATTAAATCCGAAAATAGGTAATTTGTGGTCTTCCCAGTCTCACAGTTCCCATTGTTGTTGAGGAAGATCAGGCTAAGCGTGCTCTAAAAGGTGGATGCATATTGCTCGCTAGTTAATTTGTTTTAATTGTTTTTTATGTGTTCTTAATAATCACTGCTATTTTATTGCTTTTATAATCTTATTTTCATTTCATATGAATGTATATTTATGATCTTTGATGGCGAAGATTCACCAAATAAAGAGAATATGAATGTGAATAAAATAATTTACTTACCCTTTAAAAATCACATCTCCAGTTCCCCTTGATATATTTTTGACATTTTAGTATCTAATTTAAGATCAAATATAATCTTTTTTTTAAAATTGGTGTTGGATTTTTATTGCATTGTGTTTATTACTCACCTGGTGTTTTGTTACTTCTAAATGCTTTACACTAACCCTGACTGCTCTCTGTCATAGCTACCCAGGACTGAGCTAAAGGCTTTGTTAAACAAACCTAACTGGGCCTGCTAGAGGCTGTGACATTATTACATGGTGAGGTCACACAACCACACAACATGATAATGCACTTTCCTGCAAGTGCAAAAAAATCATCCATCAGTGCAAAAACAATTAGGAGGATTTGTCTTAAGGATGTATACAGTCATCCTCTGATCCTGCCTATACTTGATCAAGCCATCTGTTTGGGAACAGCAAGGCTTTTACCGACCTCCTGAATACAATATCATCATACATACTCTTGAATCTTGCTGCAAGTAAGCCCCAGCCCAGGATTGTCTATCCAAAGAAAAAAGTACAAACAGTATATACTTTTCTGAAAGGAGAGAATGTCAGAATTGGATTTCTTGTGTGGAATTGGTCATAATTGTACTTGGAGATAGGTGGGTGTCAGCTTGTGGATGGTCAGGTGAACAAAGGAGTGAGCCTTGAATGAGTAGCATCTTGATCATACACACCCAATGGAGAGGCTTTCAAGGCTGGAGAGATGTAGTTATGCTTGCATGGATGTAGGAGCTGTCAGGTGGCCACATTCAGAATTCTCTGGCGCCTTAGCAATACATAGAGCAGGGCACCAAGTGGCAGTCAACCAGCATAACCTAAGTATGACAGTTCCAAGATGATGTTGGTCTGAATCATGTGAGTGAATCCTAGAATTAGTAAGATCAGACATGCAGTTTGCCCGGTCTGAAAGGCGCTGTGAGACACTTGATTTACTTGCAGAGCAACAGACAATTAGTCTCTCTGCTCACCCCCAGGTTCCTCACTTCCCACAAGGTAATTGAGGGGGGAGTGTTGAGTTTCTGCAGGCTGATGGAAATAGGAAGGCACTTTCTCCAGCTTCTTCAGGATAGAGTCACTCCCATCTACCTGTCTACTCGTACAGCTCTCACCTCAGCAGTAGTCTCCAGTTGCTCCCAAATTAACATACTGGAGACTGTTTATCTGTGAGCTTCACACTCGGTCAGCAGCTTTTTCAGCCCAATGTGGCCTCTTTTGTCTGATGTCAGCAGTAGGAGTATGTCAGTAAATGATATTGCATGGGTGAGGTACTTAAGTTATGGAACTAAATTGGGTGAAATACTGTTGTTTCTCTGGCCTTACCTGTTCCTGGAAGCAGCCTAGCAGAGGAGGCCACCACAGGCCCGGGCACTTCCACTGAGCCATGAAAAACACAGAGCTCTGGAAGATACACCAGTCATTTTGGTTGGCACAGCCACAAAGCGCCTTTGCAACAACCCACCTGTGAGCGTCTAAAACACTGGTGTTAATATTAATGTTAGATTAAGCAAATATTGTGTTTACAGTAATCTGCCACTAACACTGAGACTTATTAGGCTATTATCCTAGACCCAAGCACACATGAGTGCAACCTAACTCAGTAAAGTATAAAGTAGGAAGCAGCCTGCATCGTTGTCCTGATGCTCCAATAGAAAGAAAGTAATGTGATGTGCACCCTATCATTCAAGGAGCTTTCCAAGCTGCCCTGTCTACTACCACCTTAATCTCCTGGTCTCATCCAAATGCCCAGTACACATATATAACCTAGTGGCGGTCGCCACTAGGTAGCTATAGTTAGGACAATGTTTTCATAGAAAAAGTGATTTATGACTTACCTATACCTTTGGCATCGTTTGATGGATATTCAAAAAAAATTCCAAAAAAAGTGTCCCGGTGACTCTTGTTGTGCACGGAAAGTTTTAGGGCGATCCGTCAAGCGGGAGCCGAGAAAAAGGGGGGGTAAAAAATGTTGAGTTTCCGATGTCAATTTCCATAGGACCTTTAGGCACATCTACAGCCCGAACCGCTGGACATATTTACACTAAATTTGGCAGAAAGCTAGCTTTCGGTACGCAGATTGTGCTTTCACTTATTTGGTGTACATTTGCTCAGTAATTTTGGAGATATTAAAGGGAAAACAAATTTAAATATCTCTGGCCGCAATGAGTTCACGAATAATGACGAGCTCTTGCAGGGATATGCACAGCTTTGATTGGCTGTCAACACTTCAAACCAAGCAGTGTTGGCAGCCATCTTGGGACTTGGCTTCAGCCGAGTCCCAGTAAAAAACACAATAAAAAAGAAAAGGGGCCAGGTTAGGGACACCCTGACCCCTCAAGCTCTGGTGGTGGGTTCCCAGAGGGACCCCGCCAGTGCAAAAAGCATTTTTACATTTAATTTCTTGCCGCAAATTTGCAATATTCACAAATTCACAGCAATTGTTTTTTTTTTTTTTAAAACAAGTGTGGACTCCTGCGCTTGTTTTTTTTCAAAGCCTCCGGGTGGGCCAGGTCCTGGGTGCATTTATAATTTTGAATGTGTGGGTGGTCTCCTTGCCTCCCCCACAGCCCCAAGGACCATCACCTCCCCAGAGCAAGATGCTTTTTATGTGTGGGGGTGGCCCGACGGCCTCCCCCACAGCCCCAAACCTGTCAAACAGGTCCTGCTGTCAGAAAGCGGAGTTTTCATCTGTCTTTCCTGCACGCAGATATTCATGCAGGGAAGACAGATGAAAACATTGCTCTAGCAAACAGGGAGCTGCCATTAAAAGCGGATCCTTGCTTGTTAAAGCAATGCCAGCTTAGGCAGGAGGCAGGACCATGGGGGGGGACAATGAGACTCCCCCCATGGTCCCAGATTGTGACTACAATGGGGGCGGGGTAGAGACGAGGATAAAAATACCAAAATATCATGTAATCATTTTGCTGACCTTTCACTTACAGATACGTTAGAAATATAGATTTATTTATAGATCCAGTGGTCCTTTTTACACCAAATTCAAAGTTATTTTTTGTTTTAAAAAATATTTAATAAACATATTCTTATTTAAAAAATGAGGAGCCCATGTCCAAAAAGCATTTAAAATCCTTCAATGAACTATGTTCATTGTTTACTTAAGTTCAGCATGGCTCTATTCACAAAGTGGCCATGAGAGACTCCTAAGCAATATCTTTGATGTCTGTGCAACTCACTCATATACAAAGACTACACAGGCAGAGGTGGAGTTGAGTGTGTGGGTAAACTCACTTCTTGACACTTGAATGTAATGTGGTAGGACTTCAGGGCTTTTGTCATGAAGCATTACCATTTTCTTAACCTTTAACAACTGTTTTTTTTTTCTTACATGTTTAGAAATTTCATCTGCTGTTTTTGGAATTCATGATGGTAACTACATTTCACATAAAACTGACCATAGCCAGTCTTGACAAGTGCTATTGTACGGTGAGGTGCTTATATTCTCCACGTATGTGCGTGGGCCAGCTTTGTCGAACAGTACAGTGTGAGCAGGGACACTGGAATAATGTGATTCTGTTGCTGACGCATTTTCAACATTATTATGTATTTGCCACATTTGTCACGTAATCCGTCATCTGCTGCATAATCTACAGTTTAACTAAAAATATTGTTTCAAGATCAAACAGATAAAAAGTTACTAAAAACTCAGCAATATGAATCATCACGCAGTAAAATTCCCTTCGCAAAGGTTGACTGTCCATTTGTATTTCAGTATTAAACTGGTACAAATTAGGTGAAACCTCTACCCAGACAACAAATGGTAACATTTCAAAAAAAAAAATCTGAATAATCAGGTAACACTATCACAAAATATGCTGCATAATTAGCTTTTTATTGGCACACAATTTTGCCTATTGATTATTATGACCATTTCAGATATCTGTGTGTGCAACTGTTTGGTGCACCGGGTACTACTCATTTGTGTGTCTGGGAAAGAAAGCACTAATCTACAAAAAAAGGTAGACATTACTTTACACCACGTCTTCTCAAGGCAGGAATGAAGTATGAGAAAAGGGTACTGCACTTTACAACATGCATATAGTGTTCAGTGTTACACTATGTAAACACATAGGCCCTTATTATGACTTCAGCGGTCTACAACATAAACCGCCGAAGTCCCGCCAGCCACAAGACCGCCAGTGATGGCGGTCATCAGACCGCCATATTATGACTGCTGGCGGCTCTCCACCATAAATTGGGCGGAGAGCTGCCAGCAGCCATACTGGTGGTTGGCGGTGCAGTGGAGGTTGCTCCGCTGGCACCACCACATCAACACAACACTTCCACGCCTCTTACAACTTAGTAATAGGCGTGGTGGTGTTGTGTTGCCGGGGCGCTGGTGGCAGAGCAAGCACCATGGACCCCGTTCCCTCCCGGACGACCACCGTGACCACCAGGTAAGGTGATCGACCGACAGGGTGGGAGGGGGGGTGTCAAGTGTTGTGCACATTAATGGGGGGGTGTATTTGTGTGGAGGGAGGTGGGTGGTGTCGTGTGTGTTTGTGTGAGTGTGTATGCAAGTGTATGTGTGCGTGTGTGAATGCGTGTATGCGGGGGTGGAAGGGTGTTGTGGCCATGTGAGCATGTGTGTTTGAATGAGTGTGCATGTATGTGTGCGTGTATGAATGTATGTGTGATGTGTGCCTGCGTGGATGTACGGGGGGGGTTCGGAATGGGGATGGGGGTTCAGAATGGGGATCGGGAGGTTCAGAGTGGGGATCAGGGGAGGGGGTGTGACTGCTTGGGGGTTTGGGGGGCTTCTGTGGGGGTCGGGTCCTACATGGAGGGGGGCTTAGCAAGTCCTGCAGTGGCGACAGGAATGAGCATTCCTGTTGCCAGTATCGTTACCACCAGGGATTCCATGGCAGGGCTGCTGCCACGGAATCCCTGGTGGTGAGGATGCTCAAAATACCACGGGTGGTGTTAGGTGGACTGCTGGGTTGAAGATGGTCAACCTTTGGCCAGGTGGTCCTACCCCCCTGGCGGTACAGGTGGTGAACTGGCTGCAATACAGCCAATTTACTTCCATTGTCATAATTTGGCGGTCTTGTACTGCCACACTGTCGGTGGTCTGGCCGCCACCGCTAGTGTGGCGGAGCAGGACCACCAGGGTCATAATGAGCCCCATAGTTTTTTGCAGTGGAAGGTCACCCTTCCATTACATAATCTGTGCTTGACATGATACACACCCTTGCACTATAGTGCAAGGGTGTGTGCATTGAAGCAAGGTAGCTAAATGTGCACCAACATAGGGAGATAAAAATGTACGCACCATATCTTAATACATATGGTGCTGTTCTACTCTTTCCTACTGCTGTGCTGTGGTGAATGAAAAGGTAGAAATTTGCCCCTCAGTGTTTAAGTATTTATAGCGCTTTTAATGTTTTTTCTCTTTTTAGTAATACACATTCAGGCAGTACATTGTGCAAACCTTTCCAGAACCGGTAACTCCCTTAGGACACCTTTAAAAAAAAAAAAAATTGACCCCAGAATGCTTTAAATGATTCAAAGAATTAAAACGTTTTCTGGCTCTAAAGAAGCCATTAGACATGCTGAATAACCAAGCCTCACCTGCACTCACTAGCCTGTACCACTTGTGATTAGCATTTTATAAGGTCTGAAATTCCTCCAGGAGCTACACAATAGGTCAATTGTGACTAACATGGTTGGTCTGAATGAGCAGAGATAATTCTAGTGAATCGCATAAATTATGCAGGGAATGGGCTGTGAGTATCATTTTTGACATTAGATTGTCAAATACAGCTTGAGTATGAAATCCTGCTTGACAGGTCTTCTGGGTTTTACATGCACCACTTGGAGTGCCCTTCAAAGGCCAACAACAGGATGCTCAGCCAATTCTTGTGTATTCGCTGACTGATTACTAGAAAACCCTGCTTTTGTCTTACCGGAATTCTGTCTCTGGGTTTTATGCATAACACTTGGGGAGCACTTCAGTGGATGAAAACAGGATGTCTAGACAATTCTTGTGTATCCACTGCCTGGTTGCTGGGACTCCCTGCTTTTGTCCTACCAGATATCTGTCCCTGGATTTATTGGAGGTACAGTGGCTGCCTGAAACTGGATTTTAGATGTGGGATAACACTAGGATTACCATAGTATCCTGCCCACACAGCCCCAGCTCTCAAGTTTAGTGTGGCAAAGACTTTTGCCATCTTTAAAATACCAGATTGGGTAGGGTTAGTCACTGGAACTTTTACCCAGTTGTTTACAACATGCCAGCAGTCATTCCCACACACTAGTTTGTGCTAGGCATAACTATGGCACCTCCAGTCATCCTCTTCAGAGCGCTTGTGGACCTAAGGAGGACCAGAAGTGGACTGGACCTGCTATCTGTGACCTGGACTAGTGCCCTCTTGAACCCAGAACAAGGAAGTAGACTTCAAGGGCCATACAAGTGACCTCCTGTTCAAGCTACAGGGATACAACAAACTACAAGAGGCCTTTCCTGCAACTGTCCAGTGGCAACTGGACCTGGACTGGACCCTGCTGTGTGCCTTTGCCTGACAACCTATGAGTCTCTAAGTGCTTTCCCAGAGGCCATGTGGGCTGTTGGAGGCAGCATGTTCTCGTTGGCTGCGGCAAGGCCTCAGTCAGGCAGAATCATGCCACTCCCAACAGGGGTGGGTGATTACACTTGCTGTATAACCTGCACTCACCCTTGGGTAGTTTGGTACAGAGCAGTCAGGCTTACCACAGAGGCAATGTGTAAAACAGGAGCACAACACTTCCATACTACAACCATACTGAGCAGCACAAATGAGACTTTACACACTGTGTAAGTATACAAAAATTGTATTCAACATACACATTGTCAACACAGTATGGGTATCATGGAAATCTGGGCATAAATCACGTTTAGCAATAGAGTTCACAATATTCAGCAAAACTGTGTGTAACAGCAACAATATTAACAAGTGAGAAAATGATACGTTCCCTCCCGCACCCTCATGCAATACCAAAAGTTGTCAACACAAAGCCCACTGTAGTTTACCTACTTTGAAGTAACACTTAAATTCAGGGTGCACCCTGATTCCCAACACTAGCAGCAATAAGTACATACAAGAGTTGTAACACTCGCACAGCACTGCGGCCTAGGCCTTACTAGTAAATCATAATGCCAACCTCAGGAATCCCCTTGTGGAAGAATGTGACAAGCAGTAACACGGTGCTGCCCTCACATTTACCCGCACTCACTCCCACATCCACTCTGTACCGCCGGCGATGCCATAGATATCAATTAGCTCGTGCACAACCACACTCATACACACACACTCCTGTCACCCTAATGTGGTACCCTGATATTCGATTAGTGAATGCCACTGTGTTTGCAAGCACCATAGGTCCCAAACTGCCCTCCACCTACCTACCAGCTTCAGCTATCCTGCCCCACCACAAACCATAGTACCCCCTGGATACTAGGCCACTCGCAGCCCTAGTCACACTACTCAGGAAGGGGGGGAAGGAACGACAACAGCTGATTCAGCAACAATTAGCAAGGAGTTGGTTGCGCTCCTAATAGGAGGTTCACTCACAGGTCTGCAACACACCAGGGGAGAGTCAGTGGGGCCACCAGTTAGCCACTGTGGCGCCCATCCCCACCAGACAGTTAGTGTTACAAAATAGTTGCCAATTTTGGCACCTCCGGAATGGAGGTGCACCGTTGGGGCATGCTGACTTGAGTCATCCTTGACAATTCTAGTTGTACACAACGAGTTACTAGTTCATGCAACGAGGTGCCGCGTCTGGTGCACAAAGACTTGAGTTGCACCATACAGTTACGCTCCCACGTGAAAAGTGCCCAGTGCTGTATCTCCACAAAAATGAGGCATAACCTCAGGGGCCCGTTGACCTGAAACTGCATGAATATACTATCACTACAAAGACAATTCCCTATGGGGTACCTCCTCAGGAGGAGGCACTAGTCTGGTGCGTGATGACTTGAACTGCACCAGACACACCCAGACGCTCCAATAAAGAATGTAAATGCTGCACCTCTCTGGTACGAGGCACAACGTCTAGCGCTCAACGACTTGAGCCTGTCTGGATCCTCCGGTTACACAAGGGGCTTTGTTTCCGTACCTCCTTGGAATGAGGCACAACGTCCGGTGCAATGACTTTAGTCGCACCAAACTCCCCGGTCACACACTTCGACGCAAGTTCAGCTGTACCGTAAGAGGCAGTATATAGCACAACTTTAGGTTGCACCACCACTTCCCAGTGTTGCAACCTATGAACAGGGCACAGCATGCAATGCTCATGCAGCTGAGGGTCACACAAGATGAATGGGACTCACTCTACAACAGCAGGCCATGCGCGGTCCCTCAAAGGGTGATCCCGCTTACACCACAAGATGTCAAGGCGTGCAGTGGTCCCCATGATGGAGGGCCACTCACCTTTAGTGCAGGTACTCCTTTGAACCACAGATGTCTCCCCTAAATATCCTCCCCATCTGCTCTGAGGACAAGGAATGTAGATCGTTATCTTTAGTAGAGCCATGCTCTGGCTCCAAGAGGCCAAGTGTCAAAAACCTCTCCCTCCAATCATCTATTCCAGGCCCTGAATGGCAGGTTCTGTCATTCTGGATGCTCAAGCATTATAGCTGTCGTTTGGGGAATGCACAGTTGTGCTTTTCTCCTGCAAATAGAGGCATGAAGCTGAATTTGCAGGACACATGAAGCATTTTAGAATTTAAAAATGTCCACTTCTCAGAAGTGGCATTTCTAGTGCATTAATAATAAAACCACCGGTACCATTGGATGGGGCTTGTCCCTCTGAATCCAATCATACCAAACATCATTAGGCTGCTCCTCTGTAATCCACTATTGCAGCGAGACCTAATAAGACTCTTTTCTCCCATGTTACCATATGGGCAGTGCAGCTCTAATGGTCAGTGCAAACACGCATGGGTGTTCCGCACCCACTAGGCACATGTGCCCTCGCGCACATACAAGCCTGCAGAGGCAGGCTGGACACTTAGGTTGCAGCCACCACAATGGGGCAAGTGTGCCTATGCTGACCTGCATTAACAGGCTTAGCCCCTAATGTGGAATACCCATGTGCACACTGTGGCATGTGATGCCAGAACTAATATCTATATGCAGAACCAACCGTGTGCCTGTATGCGCACACGGGCTGGAGCTAGACTCACTATAGGTAAGGTGCCCTGGTGCAGGTAGGCACCTTGAGGCCAGCTATACCAGACTCAATGTACATGCAGGGGCTCCTGTGTGTAGGGAGGCAGACCCCGGCCTATTGTGCCGGGCTCTGAACCTCCAAAGATCTTCTTGCGCAAGTGCACACCCCAGGGCCAGTACCTCATTGATCTGCACCACCTCTTTACGAGTAGGGGACAGGGGTGTGCTCTTCCACCCTGCACCTACATGGGGACAGTGCCCAGGGCCCAACAGCCACTATTAGAGGACCGGCCCATCCCATTACCATGGCCGACATCCATGTGGAGGTCTTCCCTATCAGAGCAGAGTACCCTTCATATACCTGCTCTGCTCTAGGCGTACCACCTGCCTCGTCTTCAAGGTCCTCCCAAGGAGGCATAAGGTTGGCTCAGTGTTGGCCCCTGCATAGTGCCTGCCACCCTGCACACGGGCACACTAGTGCACCGCCGACCCATCCAATGGGCCTGAGACATGGTTGACAGGGTCTTCTAGGAGTGGCATACACAGCTGAAAGTCTCCCTAGTTGCCAGAGTCATACCCGACCTGGGTATGTGGGGTAATTTTTTTACAGGGTCCTCCTGTGTACAGCACCTCAACCATGCCCATACCTGACCCTTCCTAACATAGGTAGAAAGGGCGTGCACACTTTCCCATTGCCATACAGTGGAGAAGTACCTTGAGTCCTAAGGCCACTCACAGGGAGCCAACAAAGACTGGGATTAAAAAGCAAAACGTTTTAGGAAAATTCCCCAAGGAGTGCCATTTCCTACAGGGGCCTTTAGAAATCTACTCCTGTGGTTGATTGGGAGTTAAAGAACTCTCAACATGGTTTTAGGAAGGCCCATAGTACCGAATCGGCCCTCATTACCACTTCAGACACTATTCGTAGATTGGTGGATAAGGGGAAAGGAGCCATACTAGTCCTATCTGCTGCTTTTGACAATATCTCGCCTCAGATTATAGTATCTCGTCTCTATCAAGCAGGGATTAGAGATACAGCATTGAAGATTTTGGAATCCTTTCTGGGAGAAAGACCTATTATAGTGAGTTGAGGAGATTTTAGGGCACCGGCGTATCATCTGTCATGTGGTGTCCCACAAGGCTCCTCACTCATCCCCACCTTATTCAATCGGTATGTTGCTCCTTTAGCCAGACCGATTTGTTTGTTTGGCTTTATGCCCACCTCCTATGCTGATGATACTCAACTGATCATTCCAGTTACTAAAAATTGGAAGGAAGTGGCAAATCGTTTTTATAATTGTATGCGAGAGGTCAACAGTTGGATGGGCCTGAATTGGCCAAAACTGAATGGTGACAAAACTGAGATTTTGTTTTTCGGCTCCAGCAAGGAGTTGTGGAATTCATGCTGGTGGCCTTCGGAGTGTGGTGAGCTTCCTCCCCCTATTACCGCCTCCAGAAACTTGGGAGTCATTTTTGACAATTGTCTTTCTCTTAAGCTCCAAGTGAACTCCATCACTAAATCTAGTTTCTGGATTTTGAAAACATTGAAAAAAATCTTTACCTTTGAACAGATCTTTTTGATGTATCGGACCCACGGTCCATTGTGTTCAGCTTCAAATTAAACATAGGTCTCGATCTACTGCAACCATTGACTATCATTTGTGCTTTGAGCTTTTTGGTGCTAGTTCTAAATAAATTGTTTCTGAATAGTCTATGTGCATTTTGAGATTTAGGGACGGTCACCTGGAACATTTTATTTATTATTCCTTTGTTACCCTTCAACCCTTGCTTGCTTGGTGAATGAAGATAAAAGGTTAATGTATCTTCACAAATTTACTAATTACTTTGCAAAATGCAAAGCCCAATAAAGCATACTGACAAACTGTACCTGTCACCTTTATAATTGCTACACCTTTTCAACTCAGAACTATGCAATTTTATACGGTTACTGGAGCCTACTGCTCGCAGACCACGGGCAATTTAAACATGGTCAAGGAGACTTTCAAAGCTATCCCTGTCTCCTCACCCCACTCCACCCCCCCAGAAATCTAGTGTCCCCTACGCCTCTGGACATTAGGAGCCATGAGAAACAACTATGTCACTGAAATTAATCTTATGTTTAGCATCGAACCAGATGGTCACTGCCCCCGAGATCTGGAAAGCACAGGTGCAAAGCAGGAGAGGTTGACATGAAAAGATATGTAGACCATTGTTTCTCAATTCTCATTTTTTTTTAACTCTGCACACTGGGGGGTTACGATTTTTTCAGAGAATGTGTCTGCAAATGTTTTGTGAATTCCTTTTTATGTCGAAACCTAAAAGTACTGTGGGCCGACTCCCAAAAAAGTAGTGAATCCGCACTCACAGATCACCACCTGCATACAAGTTTAGTTTTACTACTTTCTGGAATTCACAAACATTGGCTGGAATAAGCATGAAAAGCTGTGCGAGGCACAGGTTTCCATCAGTATTCCCAGGTATGTTATGACATTCCCAGCAGAGAACTCCACACAAACGATATAAGATCCTATGTGCACATACATGCACATTGGGGGCAGGGGATGTCTCTCCACATGGAAAATATGTTTCTCCATGGTCAAACTTATTAACCTAGACCCACCAGTACACGTCTCACCCTGGTCATTCACAAACTTTCAAGACTAACTACTCTTTGGCTCGCCCAGTTTCTCATTCCTTGAGTGGGATTTATGGGTGCATAGAACTCTGTGCTCATGGCAGAGATGTCTGCCTACATAAATGGGCAGACACCTGCAAAGACTCCCACTGTAAATTCCTGGTTGGTGTGAATAAGAGGTGTTCAGTCATAAAAATATATCTATAACCAAATGTACCTTTGTGAACAAGGTCCATAGGGTAAATTGTGCATGCAGAAATGCCTTTACATGAGTGAGCCATTTTGATCTCCAAGTCAATTTTTTTAACCCCATTGGGTAACCCTATTCCTTTAAATCTCCACCAATTAAACATGCAAATGTCTTTATTAATCAGGCCCTATGTCCTTTACATTTGAAATGCATAAGAGTTGCATAACCACTGCAAGCACTGCATGATTCTGTTGTGGTAGACACACTCTGTCCAAGAAGGGGTTCTATTCAACGAAATTTTTGGAGGAAAAAACTAGCATTCATGTTCTTGCATGTTAATGAACAATACTGAGTGTGTCTTGCTCCATAAGGGTTTGCACAATATTAGACTGCTTTAATGAGCACAGAAAATAAGGCAATCCGGTGTTAGAAACCGGTCTTAAAGTGTAGATTCCCACTGTTAAAGAAAGGCGTTGACACTAGCAGTAGTGTTTAGCTTTTCATCATGCAACTTCGAGAACCATAAAGTGCTTCTCTCGATGTATTGGGAGTGGTGTTGATTCCCTTAATATTTTGGTGCCCGACAACTGAGCTGGGTCAACAATTCAATATTATATGAAGCACAAAAGGGACAGAGAATATTTTAGTATAAAACCATGAAAGTTTATTAAACGTTAATGGTTTACAGAAGGCAAAAATCAGGTTAGAAGCAGTTTATGATCATAATGTTCATGCATCAATTAATACCCAACCAAATTAGATCAAATCTTATGAGGCAGAGGATGAACCAGCATGGGGACACCTCAAAAGAAAGCAAAAAGGAAAAGTCAGCTCTCTCTCTGAGACCTCACTCTAAAAATTGTTTGTTCTGCTCTGCTCTATTCTCATCTCATCTGCTATAAAGGCATACAACGCTAATATTTCACCCAACTACACTCAGTTCTCATAAGACTGGCCATTGGGTTAAAGCAAAGTGATACAATTACATGCTCAATAGCTTCTCAAGGCTTTTCACAATACCAGCTTTTCTCTGTGTCCTTCAAACTCATGGCATCTGTAACAAATAAGACACATGGACTAGTCTGGACATTGCAGATGTCATTTTGAATGTGTTGTTCATTAAAACAACATTTCATGATAATCAGAAAGAAAAGGTGTCCTCACATGGGAAAGAAGGAAAAAGAACGTTGCACTCAATAATTATTAGATCTCCAGCTTACCTAGAAATCAAAAGTTCACGTGCCACAAAGCAAAGATGGCAACCAACGTTCCTCATTTTGAAATTCAGGCCTACATCAGCTATAATAACTGAACATGAATAAAAACAATTTCTCTCAACAAATAGCACTTAACGTGATTATGCTGTAATGGCAAGGTAAACCAATAACATTAAATATAAAAACGTCACCAGGTTCAAGTACTCCTAGATGCTACATCTTTTGTCTTTGGACTTGAAGTTTAATAGCTAGAACAGGTTTATGCTCTGAAGCTACATGTCTCATCAGTAACTCGATATACTCTTTCAACCAATTATTGAATTAAAATTAATAGCCTAGAGAGGTGTAGAGATTGCTTCATTAAAGGCTGTTTACACCTACTCAATGTGCGACGGAAAACATGCATGAATGTGTCAAATGTGCAAAGTGCACCTGATTCACATAGTTGGTGATGTGTAAATGTGCATGCAAAATGGGATGTGCGACAAGTGGATAAAAACAGGTAATGCACAGAAAGACAACTCTACACATGGATGGATGTGTGTGCTTTGTAGTGGAGAGCTAGCTACGAAGAAACCGATTGCTGTATGGAACGCCTGTGGATGCAAACATGTGAATCAAAGGATTTGATCCTGAATTGCCCTGGCTCTGAGGCATAAAGTAACACATTCATTGAGAAAATTGGTACAGTATGTATTTTGGAATGGAACTATCTGAAATTCGGGATTATCATGCCAATAATTAATACATAAAGTGAGTAACACAGAATACCACTGACAAAAACTGTGAACATTGAATTGAAGTCAGTGTTGTTGGCAACCATAACAAAATTGACGAGCCAGTCAACATTATTCTGCCCCAGATACGTCATGCAAGTTTATGGTCACTAATAGTCCATGTGAGTAATAGTGAAAGGGTTATTGTGTAACAATGGAAATAGTTGTCCAGGGCAGGAGGCCACTAAACCAAACAAGATGCGTTTGACTAGGGCTTCCTTCTCATTTAATTCACCAAAGAACCTTAAGGTGACAGAAACATAGAGGGAGATCCTTTGCAGTCAAGGGTCACAGGCTGAGGTGCACTAAGCACCGTAGTCCGCAGGCAAGGGCCAGGCACATTTGCTTCCGGATCCTCCTGAAGATTGAGCTATTGATGCAGCCTGAATTCCTATAACAACAGAGATCACTGTAATCGAATACTGGATAGATGCATACCCCTCACATCCAGTTGGAGACACGTGATCTTAGTGTCTTAACCAACTGTGACTTACAGCACTAATGGGGTGACCATTTGTCAAAGTGTGGCTCTATATAAACTTCTAAAATCAATCATGAATACAGAACACGTTTCCTCAGAAGCATTTTGCCATGAGCTGCTTAATCAGGCTGTCTAACCTCTGCGTACATGTACTCATTAATTCTTGATAATTTACAAATGTTGACCATAATAACGTTTATTATGTCACTACAATTAGTACACAGTCCAGTTTGCAATTTTTATTTGTTATTGTAAATCAAGTCTAGGTCCACACTATTCCTTCATTGTGTAAGTTGTAGCACAGTGTTGCAATCAAGGATAGATCCTCAGTAGGCAGGTAACGTGGGTATTATCTTCAATTGTGTTTGAAGAATAAAGTCTTAGAGGTGTCATCTCAATGTTAGATAAATGCCATATTAATGCCTCACCGGGAGCAGCATCCTGCTGCTCAGCCCACTTTCTCCAACTGGTCTCTCCAGGCATACATAAATATTCTATGACCTCACACACACACACTGACTGACCGGCAGCTATCTTATAAACTGTGGACAGATAATGGATTATACCAAAATCAGGATGTGGCATGCAAAGCACTTTCATGCATGACATTCCCAGACATTGCTGTGGGATGGCATGGGGACACTGCTTGTGATGTCATTGTCTTCCACTGTGAGTGTTCTCTGGATTATTGATATCACTCCGCGGGTGGTTTTGTCTAAGAAGATGACCATTCTCTCAGTGATGGCTAGTGTTGGAGCATACATTTTAGTAATGATTTTAGTGACCCAGACATCAGCATTGGGTGACATTTATATTCACATTTAAAGCCTAACATATTGAAAAAGCTGCATTGGTACATATTTTAAAAGTGTTCACATTTTATTATTATGGGGTTCATAATGCCTACCAGAATTAACAATGTGCGAACAAGATTAAAATTAGGTTGAAGTATATTTTATCATTAGAGTAACGATTAGTAGTAAAAGTGTTGAATCATTACTTTCTCCTAACATGGATTTTCCCACTGGGTTATTTCTTATGAATAGTAAAGAGTCCTATTGTTTGCTGTATAAGATTTGTTTCCCAGTGACCCTGATTTTGGTACACTGAGACCTGAAGACTGAAAGCTGAAGCTATTGCTATTGTTTAATGGAACTTTTCTCGTGTGAACTGTTGAAATTGTCCTACACCATAGAAAAGAATATAGATTGCAACAAGTGATGTACAAAAATGTTAAACTAGTGGATTCACATGAAAAAGAGAGACTTCTCACCAAACATAGGAACTTAATATGATGTTGCAAATTTAATTTGTGCTCAAAGACTGATTGGATATTGCCCCTTTTGCGTAATGTGGTCTCATTGAACTGACCAATAAACTGTTTGGAGTATTTTTAAGTAAGGGATGGACTTAGTAAGTTAGAGCAGTCCCCTTTAGAATTTTGTTCTGTTCACTTGCCCTTTGGATGTTTTCCTGATTTTCTTGTGCAGCCTATGTTCTGCACTTTCCCCTGATGATGCTTCTAATGGGCTTTGCTGATGATCTACATGCTTTGCTGATTAAACTAAATTGAGTGCTGACCCTAGGAGAGGTATATTCTAATGCAAATATTATTTTCCTCTGACCTGCTTTTCTTTAGTAGAGGTTAGCATGCTGACACCTGCCTCTCTTATTTTTCTTAGTAAGTTTAGGCTGGCCCGAGATAGATGATTTTCCAAATTATTCTTGTATTTCTTTTTGACTTTTCCCCGCATTTGTTGTTCACAGTCTGATTTAAAGAATGTTTCTGTGGTGCAAATTGTTCCTTTATCAATATGCATCATTCTTCGTGAATGTCTAATGGTGTTGATGTTGAGTAGATTAAACCTGTTTCGTCGATTTGGTCCACCTATGGTGTTTATTTACATTTAAAATTTGATTTTGCACACTATGTGACTTTAGCTTTGTGGTTATAAAATAAAGCTATGAAACTTTTATTGATTGGAGTTTTCTTCCCTGGCCACATGGGTCGTGGTGTTTCAATTTATTGTTTGGGTTTGAATTGATTGTGTGTGGTTACCACACTCTTCTCTGAGTCTAAAGTTCCCAGCAACCTCAGGAAAACATTTTGAAACCTGCGCAGGGCGAATAAAATGTGTTCACAGAATCTGGTAGCAGAGTGACGGTTTTGTCTCATGAGGAGAGGAACCACATAATTGTGGAATGGTAAGAGTGACGGATCTGGTGACAGAGTGACGGGGTTTGTCCCATGAGGAGGGGAACCACATGCGTTGATTAATGTCAAGGGTGACAAATTTGGTAGTAGAGTTGCTCTATGGAGAATTGAGAGGTTGAACAAATTCCAGCATTGTGTTACAAGTGTCCTGTGTATGTTCAAGTAGGTATTTGAACTTGCAATGCTTTTTGCTATAAATTGCAATGAAGTGTGATGTTGTGAGATATTTGTGGAGTCATCGTACTTGAAGTGATTGTGGCGCTTTCTGCTAAAAAATGCCCATGGTTGCAGTTGATGGGTCCGTTGCGACCTAAGATTCCAGAGTAACACACAAATATATACAGGTACTTGCTTAATTTATTGTCTGCAGTGAGGTATTGGTCATGAGGCGCCATTGACAGATCCTGTAGTTTTCATTGAGTGAGTGTGAGTTGTTGGTTGGTATTAAGTGAATCCTAAGTGCATCTGGACGATCCCCATCAACCAGGGTGGGATTTGCTATCAAGTTTCATTCATGTAATTATGGAAGCCAAAGTCGGAAGTGTAGCCCATACAGGTTCAAAAGCGTTTGAGTTCCTACCCGCAGTGAGCAGACAGATTTTTGTTTTTTCCTTAATGCTCACAATATTTTCCATTTAGTGTATGTGCGCATAGGGGTGCGTGAGACAGTTGTGAAGCGATTGCAGCTCCTGAGTGAAGTGAGTGTTATGTCTTTTATTCCGTGCTGGGATAGGTCAGTTAGTGAGAAAGCTGCAAACGTCTTGGTGGACAATATTGCGTTGCCATTGGTTGAGAACAGCCTGCGAAAATAATGTTGGGATTGAATTTGCTTCCTGCTTTCGTTGAAATACATACTGTTGATTGAAATTTAATGCAAAAATGACATGTTTCAAAGCTTTAAGAAGTGCGCTGAGAGGAGATTTGATTATTCCAGTTAGGGAGAGTGAACAAGCAGCACCCGAAGGAACACCAGGATATGAAGTGGCAGAGGCAGAAGGAGTTTCAATATGCATTTGGGTTAAACAGTGGTGTAAGATCACCAAAAAAGCTAATTCATTGACTTTTCTACATTACAGAACCTTTGATTTGAGGATTTTAGAAAATATGAGGAGAATATTGTGTGAATTAAAGCCTCCTCCAAGACCCACACAGTTCGAAGCTCTTGCTATTTTGGAGCTTGTTGCTAGACAAAAATAAACAGCAACATTTGAGAATAGAATGAGGAGAGCAGAAAAGACATTAGCTGAAGCTAGATGGGATGAACAACAGAAAAGGTGGAGAACAGAAAAATTATATGAAGTGGGAATGTTTCCAGCAATCACAGAAAAAGAGACGGGAGTACAAAAATTAAGATGAAAAAGAAGCAGACACAAAAGACAGAGCAGACAGCAGATGATGGTGAAAGGACAGCTACACATGAAAGTGACTCTGAAAAATAGTTTATAAATCAGCTTTTGATGAATGGTCCCCTGCCATATCATTCTGTTGCCGAAGCAGTGCAGAATGTAACCCCAAGTGTGCCAACAGCTCCAGTTTCACAAAGCCCAATTCAGGCAAACCCAAGTACACCTGTCAGTTCAATGACACAAGTGCCTACAATTTCTCCACCATTTCCTGTTGTTAGTACAGCACATCATGTTAAGGCCAAGTTGTGACTCAGATAGTGCCAAGTAGGAAAACGTTTCAAATATAATCTACACCTAATGTGACAGCACCCGTGTCAAACGTGTAAAATTTGAATCAGAATCCAACTATGCCCATGTATAGACAACCCTGAATATTACTCCGAATCAATAAAGACAGACTTTCAGTACAATATTAACAGGTCAAAGCACTGGGATGTCAATTACTCAGAGTCAGAAAAATCTGACAGGACCTGAAACACACTGACAGTCGCTGTAGCCGTAGGTCCAGTTATTCCATTGTATGCTTCAGGTAATTCTGGAAGTAACCTTCAGACTCCAAATCCCATATCTGCAGGGATATCACCAAGTGATGTGCAGATCTCAGTATAATCAGCTTATTCGGAATTGGAATGATTAGCTTTGTTTGTTCTAACTTTAATTTCAATATCAATTGAAAACTCTAACCAGATGTTAAATCAAACAAGACCAATAGTAAATGTGAGATGTCCACATGGAACTCCAATTCCATACAGGCCCACACCAGATTGCTGGTATGCATTGCAATATTCCCCAGAAAGAAACAGAACAGTGAATACGCCCAGATTAAAAATGGAATTAAATGAGTTAATTGAGGGAACACTTGAGCTGGAATAATTAAATATATACAATGAAGAAGAATTGCACTTCAGGTGCAAAAATGTCACTCAATGTGCAAGACTGACACATGAAAAATTAGTAGAATTGGCCGAAACAATGAGCTGGATTTAGAAAAATCAAAGCCTTTATGAAGGAGTTACAGATAAGAATTTAGTTCCAAAGATATTGCAAACATGAGATCAGACATCATCAGAATGCACATTAAAGAATTATTTATGAACATTCGAACATGGGGAGGATATGATAAATGGGAAGGAAGCTGGGCAAAGAAAAGAGACCAAAAGAAAGCAAAGCAGAATTTGTCTCTGACTAGAGGCAATTAAGCTGATGAGTGTAAAAATACAAAAAACAGGGAGATTTCAGGTGGAGGTTATGTGCATGTCCTGTGGAGAAGAAGTGACATATTGTCAATCACAAATGATTACCCAAGATTGAGGGAGAAACCAGTAGAATGGTATAAGCAAACAGAGAGATTTGTGAAATTTTCAAAATGTCTGTGGGAAGATTTGAAAACATTATATTACATTATGGTTGTAGTCGATTTAGGGGTTGACTGCAAGCGGAGTGTTGATTGGCAAACTTGTGAGCCACTGAGAGATCCGTAACAGGTGTGCCATCTGAGGAGATGATGAAAGGGTATTACAAAGTGATTGAGTCTCTGAAAAACAAAGTTTCCCCAAAGGATGTTGATTGCCAAAAGACTGACAGACCAGCACAGGAAACTAAGGAGTCGATTTATGCTTATTATTAGAGATTGCTGCAAGCATTCAAATAGCAAAGTAGGTTTAAAGTTATTGAGCCGAAGCATGAGTCATTTTGTATTTAGATTAGTGCAAGGATTGAAACCTGAAATTGGCAACATAATTCAGCAGCATTTGATTTGTTGGTAGAATAAGCCAATTGATGAAATATTGCAATTATGAAATTGGATCAAAACAGAAAAAGTTTAAAAAGAAGTTGATGGTGATGAAAATTAAATCTGCCCAGACAGGAATACTCAGTCCGCAAATGATGGTGAACACCAGTGGGATGCAAGGTGTGCAACAGCAGGTTAACAGAGTGCCTCAGTTTAAAGGTAGAGGATGTAGTTTTTGGATAGATCAGAGTGGTAGTGTGGTTGATGCTCAGTCAATGAAGAAATTGTCAGGCATGTGGATGTTTCGGGCACTGGAAGCGTGAGTGTCAGTACAGTAATGTGAACAATTTGGTGCAGAATGGTGGTGTTGTGGACAGGAGCCAAGTTCACATTCAGAGAATCCAAAGACCCCAAATTAAAATGTTACTGTTCCTACATGACTACAACTGATGCAAGTCCTACAACAGATTCAAGTACCTCAGCAAATGCAGATTCCTCAAGCCCCAATGCAGCAGCAGCAAGTGGTGGTTCCTCAGCAAAACACAAATCAGAGAGCAAACGCAAATCAGCTGGTAACACTATACCCATTAATTGATTTTAATGATGAGGACGTTTCAGAAACATATAACAGTGACAGTTCCGATGAAGAAGAATGCATGTTACCTACATCCTTAGAAGTGGATCAATGCCAATGTTATGGGACATGATGTTTCATTTCTGGTTGACACTGGAGCAATGCGTTCCACTGTCAGAATGGCAGAAGTACCAAATGTGCCTCTGTCAGGAAGAAGAGTTCAAGTACTAGGAGTAGCGAATCAGAAGTTAACCAACCCAATTACAGAACATATTGCAGTCAGAATAGGGTCATTTGAGGACCAACACCAATTTGTGGTTTGTGATTCAAGTCCTGTAAGCTTGTTAGGGTGTGACCTATTGTGTAAAATAAATTGTTCCATTAGCTGCACCCATGAAGGAATAGCAATTCAAATGAATAGTGATGGTGAAACGTCCAGCACAATTGATGAAATGTACCCTCTCATTTCATTGTTCCCAATGATGACAGTTAGGGATTTGCCTGAAGAGTTGCAAGACACAGTTATAGCAAAAGTTTGGGATTTTTCAGGGAAAGAGATTAGAGTCATTAGAGGAGTTGAGCCTGTTAAAATCACAGTAAGCCAAATGTAGTGTTTCCAAGGATACTGCCTTATAATATGGCTCCAGAAGTAATTGCTGGAATTACCCCTGTAATTGAAAATTTGTGGAATAACGTGCCCTGAAAGAAATCATGGGGAGTCCCTGTAATTCCCCTATTTCGGGACTGCAGAAGCCCAATGGAAAATACTGCATAGTAAAGGTTTGAGAAAGGTGTACAAGATTATTGTTCCATGTTGCCCAGTGGTACCGAATCCTGCAGTGATTTTGTTCCAGATTCCTTGCGAGGCGGAGTGGTTCTCTGTCATTTACCTGTGTCAGGCATTCTTTTCCATTCCACTTAATGAAGATAGCTAGTACCTTTTCGTTTTTAAATTTGGAAGCTGTGTATATTCATGGTGTCGTAAACCTCAAGGGTGTATGGATTATCAACCATTTTTAATCACATCATGGAAAGGAATTTAGAGTCCCTTAAAATGCCATTTCATTCATTACTAGTTCAGTATATTTGTGAGATGATGGTTGCATCAGATTCCCCTGAAGCCTGTAGGAGAGATACAGTTGCCCTGCTAAACCACCTTAGAGAGAATAGCCATAAAGTGTCCCTAGCAAAATTGCAGTACTGTCAAAGAAAAGTGAAGTATTTAGGTCACCATATAGAGAAAGGTGCAGGAAAGGTGTCCCTAGAGAGAATTTCACCAATCATGCAAATGAATCCATCTGTAATGTAAAGAGATGACAGAATGTTCTTGGGAGTGGTCAGCTGCTGCCTCCAGCAGATCTTGAATTGTTTACTGTTATCCAAACCTTTTTTGAAATTGACACACAGGGAGGTGTCTGTTCCAGTGCCATTTGATGACACATACATGAAAGCCTTATCTGAGCTGAGAGAAAGCCTGTGCCAAGCTCCAGCTCTGGGAATGTCAGATTATAACAAATGTTTTGTTATAAAAAGAGATGGTTGTGCGCTTTCTATTTTGATGCAGTTACACAGAGGGGGGTTAACAAATCAGTGGCTTTTTTTCTGCCACACTGGACCCTGTAGTTGCTGCTGTACCCAGCTGTTTGAAGTCATGCGCAGCCACTGGTGTCAACATTGGCCAGTACAAAAGCATTGTTATGGGTGACCCCTGAACGTTTTTATGCCCCATTCTGCTGAAGTCCTTTTGACATGAACAAAAACATAGCATTTAACCAATGCCCGTTAGACCCGCTATGAGCAGTTGATTCTAGGTTTGTCAAACGTTAACATCTGATGTTGCACTGTGCTGAATCCAGCAACCCTTATCCCCAATAATATTGAAAATGTTAATGATGCAGAAGAGTAGCATGACTGTCTCATGTCACTGAACTGTGCACCAAACTAAGACCTTATATTCAAGGTACTCCTTTAGGCGAAAATGACTATGTCATGGTTGTTGATGTCTCGTGTTTAAGATACACTAATGGAATTCTGGGAGCTGGTTATGTAGTTTGCACAATCTCAGGAGTGATAGAAGCTTCATAACTTCAAGGAGTCTTTTCTGCCCAAGCGGCCGAATTGGTGGCTCTTACTAGAGCATGTTGTGCTTCTGAACAGACTAAAGTGACAATTTTCACTGACAGTCAATATGGTTTTGGTGTCGTTCATGATTTTGGACAGTTATGGTCCCAGAGAGTTTTTATGACCTCTTCGAATCAGACAGAGGATTTAATTTTAATAATGAGATCATAAAATTGTTGTGTGCGCCACTACAAATTGAGCAAAGATTGCATTACAGTTACAGACCAGAGGCCTCCGGATTGGTCAAGAAGATGAATGGACCTTTAAAATCTTGACTGGCTAAGGTGTGTGCATCCACAATGCTAAAATGGCAGGATGCATTGCCACTTGTTCTGAAGAGCATGCGTAGCACACCCGACAGAAAGACAGGACTGTCCCCACATGAAATTCTTATGGGACGTGCTATGAGGTTACCAGCTGTGTCTGCAAATACACTTGTGAACATTTCAGATGATTTAGTGCTAGATTATTGCAAAGGACGAGCGATGTGGTTCGCTCTTTCTCCTGCCAGGTTGAAGAAGAAACTGTTCAGCCAGCATAAGAACAGTCTCCTGATTTGAGTCCAGGAAATTGGGTTCTGGTGAAGAAACATGTAAGAAGTCTTGCTTAGAGCCATGCTGGAAGAGGCCATTCCAGGGGACCCTGGCTTTGAGGTGTTCTGGTCTTCTGAATTGAGGTCATGCGAGCAACACACACAATGTTCCAAGTCCTCTTGAAGATACACTGCCTTTTCCTCTAGTGTCGAAATCAGTGAGTAAAGGGATCCAGGATAGCCAAACTGTGAGGACTAGACAAGTGGCTGTCACAGAACATGCACTGCCTAATGAAAATCTGAGCATGTCAAAAGCAATCGAAGGAGCAGGAGGGTCAAGTCAGAATCAATTGACTCCTGCTAGCTCAGTGAATGTAGAAAATCCAGTTGTGCCTGAAACAAGAACTGTGATTGGAGACCAGCGGCCTGCAAAAAAGTCTTAACCCAATACCAGATGTGCTTCTAACAATTGCTGAAGTAACTGAAGAATCAGATCAAAGTGACAGTGAAAATTGTGCAGTAATCCAAGTCATTTGTACTCAGCACCTGAATGGACTTACTTTGCTGCTAATGAAAGGGAATAGGAATTGATTGCCTTTTGTGTTGAAAATTAGGATTCAACTGAATATTTTGGAACTTGAAATTGCCCTAGAGCTGAACTTTAAAATGTCATTGCCATTTGATGAGCAAAGACATTATGGCCCTCATTATGACTGGCGGTAAATCCCACTTACTGCCGCGGTGACGGCCACCGAAATACCTTCGCGGAGGCAAACATCCGTTCGCCATATTATGACAAACACACACTAAACCGACAGAATACTACCACAAACACATATCCGCCTGACCAAAGGTAAGTGTTAAACTGTCGGTACGAACATCCATACCGTTACGCCAACAAAACAACATTATGACCCACAAATCACCACAGCAGACATTCAATGGCGGTAAGCCATTCACAGTATACACCGGCGCGGTCAGAATGGGCACCCAAATACAAAACACACACCTGACACTGAAACACACACCACACACACAAACACACACACACCCACAGCACTATAAAAAACACACCCACATTACCCACAACCCTTCCCTAACACAAAGAATAACCAAGAGATAGCCAAACAAATCATAGACACAACTACACACACACCACAAACACCCATTCATGCACAACACACACCACACAACACCCATTTCCCCTCTGAGGCACCCCTGTTTCACTGATGAGGCGTTGCGGGTCATGGTGGAGGAAATAGTCAGGGTAAAGCCACAGCTGTTTGGGTCACAGGTACAATAAATCTCCATTGCAACGAAGATGGAGCTATGGCAGAGAATCGTGGACCGGGTGAACGCCAACGGACAGCATCCAGGAACAATGGACATCAGGAAGAGGTGGAATGACCTACGGGGGAAGGTACATTCCATAGCAGCAGGACACCAGCTCGCTATCCAGAGGACTGGCAGTGGACCCCTGCCTCCTCCCCCACAGCTGACAGCATGGAAGGAGCAAGTCTTGGCAATACTGCATCCTGAGGGACTCACTGGAGTTGCCGGAGGACTGGACACTGGTGAATCAATATTTACTACCTATCACTCCCATACCTGCATGCCACCACCACCCCTAACCCTGACACGCATTACTCCACTCCATCCCACACAGTGCACCACCACAATTAACTAACCTGAATGCCAAGCCCTGCATGCCATTCCCACTGCATGCACATCTCCCCCAGCCATGCATGTACACCCACAACCACTGCATACACAGAATGGAGAACTAACAATTCCACAATACATCACCATACACAAACAAAGGTGGCAGGGCAACAGCAACAGTATATGGGAAGCTAGGGATGCAGATAATGTCACAGACATGTAGCATAATACACCACTTACATCCCCACAGGTGCCTCAGCCAATCTCAGCGGCAAGGAGGTGCCACTGCAAGCCAGTCCCCCACCAGAAGATGCCCCCATTGATGACAGCAATTCTGGAGCTCTGGATCTGTATGACCTCCCTGGCCCATCAGGGACCACTGGTCAGTCGGATACCCCAGCCCACACCCAGTCCACCACAGAGCCTCCCCCATCAGTATCCAACACCACAGCAGCTACCCAACATCCCCACACCTCTGTCCCCAGGACACGTCAATCAGCAGTGTGCCCACCTGTACAGGAACCCTAGTCCACACCTCATAGGCAAGACAATCAGAGTCCTGGGGTCAGTGGCAGTGGGCACACCGTTCAGGGGACATAGGCACAAGGGGCCAGGGGCACACGGAGGACAGCTGTGTGCCACAGGTAGGACAGCTATGTTCCACAGGGAGGACAGGCCCAGAGAACCCACTGTCCAGAAGGCACTCACTAATGTCCTGGGGGCTTACCAACAATCCCAGGACAATATGGGTCAGGTTATAGACATCATGCAGGAGAACCAGCGGCACCAGGAGGAACACCACCAGGAGATCTGGAAAGAATTGCATGCCTTCAACACCACCATGGTCTCCATAGCAGGGGTGCTGGGTGATATGGCCAACATCATGAGGGACTACACAGCACACCAGCAGGCCCCTTCCACTACCCAGTCAACGGAACAGCCCTCCACATCCGCTGCAGCAAGCTGACAGGAGGCCCTGCCACAGGACCCACAGGCCACCAGCACCCCTCTCCCTGCAGAAGGCGAACCACCCTGCAAACATTCCCTGTGACCCAGACAGACACCAGAGACACTTGCCAAGGCCAAGACGACTGCCAGGAAATGAGACCCTCCTGAATGTCCCCCTTGTTTTACCCTCTGTCACCTTGTCCACTTTGAACTGCCATTGCTCCCCTTCCTATGGCCCCTTGGACACTGGACCTATGCTACAAACAGACTGGAACAATATCCTGGACTTTCCTCTACCATCACCCCATTCCATTGCAATATTCCTTCATAATTTTCACTTCAGTAAACACCCTCGAACACAACTTGAGGAATAGTGCTTTATCTGACAGAAATGTGCAATGGTTTGAACTGTATCATCTTGTGCAATTGTCCTGAACTTTGTGATTCCATCCAAAAAATGCCCTGTAACAGTTGGTAGTCATCACATCAGTACACAGTTGTAACCACACCAATATCTGCGAAATGGGAAGGCATAGGTGACTGCCATCATGCTTCAGCCACACAGAAAAATAATTTATGAGAGGAATGGTCAGTTCTACTGTCTTACCTGAGTGTCATTGGAAGTTCTGCCGTACAACCAATGTCCTGTTGTCCACATCTTCATCCTCTTCCTCCTCATCCTCACTGTCCTCAGGGTCCACTGCTGCCACAGGAGTATTTTCACCCTCCTCCTCCTGCAGATAGGGCACATGTTGTCTGATGGCCACGTTGTACAGCATACAATGGCTATCTGGCAGACCTTCTCAGGGGAGTAGCAGAGGGATCCACCTGTCAGATGGAGGCATCCGAACCTGGCCTTCAGAAGGCCGAAGGTCCTTTCAATAATTCTCCTGGTTCGCCGATGAGCATCATTATTTCGATTCTCAGCCCCTGTCCTCGGATTCCTTACCAGGGTCAAGAGCCAGGACAGGTTTGGGTAGCCCGAGTCACCTGCAAGAAGTGAGGGACAAACATTAGCCTTGAACAATGGCCTGGGGGATGACTCCTGAAGGCACACACTGACATGCATTGGGTGGGGACTCAGGCTCACCTATAAGCCACACCCTGTGCCTCTGTAGTTGTGCCATCACATGGGGGATGCTGCTATTCCTCAAGATGAAGGTGTCATGCACCAACCTAGGATACTTGGCAGTGACGTGGGAGATGTACAGGCACACCATTTGGACATTGAGTGAGTGGAAACTCTTCAAAATCCGGAACACCTGTTCATTGGCCTGGGGGCGGCAAATGGTATATGTTATCCATCAATGGCCCCAATAACATTTGGAATATGTCCCACTGCATAGAAACCAGCCTTCACAGTTGACAAATCTTCCACTTGGGGGAAAGTGTGTAGCTGCACATGTGTTTGAGCAAGGCAGAAAAAACCCTTGCCAACACTATTGAGAACAATGGCTGTGACATTCCTGCAGCCAAGCCCACTGTCACCTGGAAAGTGTCAGTTGCCAGGAAATGGAGCACTGATAGGATCTGCACAAGAGGGCGAATCCCAGTGGGTTGACGGATATCAGATACCATATCAGGCTCCAATTGTGAGCACAGCTCTGTGATTGTGGCCCTGTCCAGTCTATAGGTTAGTATTATGTGCCTGTCCTCCAGTGTAGCCAAGTCCACAAGGGGTCTGTACATGGGGGCTTGCCTCCTCCTCCTATTCCTCCGCAGTGGTAGGTACCTAAGGGACACAAGAGTGAGAAGGGAGTGACAAACTGAACAATGGAACCACCACTTCAGTGTATATTGACCTTGTATGTTACTGGACTATGTAAATGGTAATGTATGTACAATTGACAGCATTGACACAGTTTTCAATTTAAGATTGTGTACCAGCACCATAAAATGGCAACCGTTTGTCCTGTATGTAGGGACAGGTGGAAGTGATGTAACTCCGCCAGTGTTGGGCGTCATGGCGGAAGGCACCGCCGTGCTATTCCTCTTTGGCTAAAATGGGGCTCTATAGAGTAAAGTTTCCAATGAGGATCGCTGGCGGCAGTGATGGTGTGCACCGCCGCAGATGTGATCTCCATTTTCTGACTATAACCTCACTTGATCCCTGACTTTCCACAGGACAACACCTCCACTGTGTGTGCTGCAGTGACCTGTGTCTGGAACCTGCCATGGCCCGTGTGACAGGGGAAAGGGCCTCTGCCTTCACTTCAGAGAAGTTGGAGCACCTGGTGGATGGGGTCCTACCCCTGTCTGGGCCTCCAGACCAACAGGTGAGTACACCATGGGGACGATGCATGCGATGTGTGTGTGTGTGTAATTTGGGTGGGGGGATATGGCTAGTGGTAGTATACATACAGGGCTCCAGGTGATGTGGGTGCCTGATCTGATGATGGGAAATGCTTTTTGTGGGCCATATGTGTGACAGGCTGGATTGTATGGTTCATGATGTCCTCCTATCTGTGTTTCCTCTGCAGGTCAGCGCCCATCAGAAGAAGGGATTGTGAGTGCCAACGCCAAGGACATGCGGATGCTGGGAGTCTATAGCAGGTAGAGCACCCACTGCAGGAAACGGTGAGAGGACCTGAGACACTGGGCCCGGAAGACCGCAGACACCCAGCTGGGGATGGCCTCCCAACGAGGGAGGTGTACCTGTCGGAACCTGACCCCCGTGATGGCCCTCATCCTGGGGGTGGCCTACCCAGAGCTGGATGGGCGCTTAAGGGCATCACAGCAGCCAGATGGAGATGAGTACAGTGTGTGTAACAACCATCTTTGTTGCCTGGCATAGGATCCTGGTGGTGGGTTTAAGTCAGTGGGTGCCCCTTAATGCCAGCTCATACATTGCTGCGTGGTCCATCTCAGGGTAAATGGGTGAACAGCAACATATGGATAGCTAGCTAGGTGGCATTCCATGTCAGACAGGGCTTAGTAGGTCTCAGGAGGGGTGCAGATGGCATGGGTTGGCTCTCATCCTTCTGTGGTGCCTAGCCAATGGAATGCCGGTACGGTGCATACTGCTCAATCTTGGTCCCTGTGTGTGATGGTGATGTGTATGCCATCTGTGGTGTTAGTGCTGTATTTGACCCAGTGCTCCCTTTCTTTCTCACCCCCTGTCTTCTTCTGTCATCCTGTCCATGTGTGCATTAGCATCAACTGGCAGAGGAGCAGGGGCACCAGCGATTGAGGGAGCTGCAGCCCACGGGAACCAGGAGGCAGAGTCCACCGATGCCAAGGGGACCAGTGGGACCGAGGGCAAGGGGAGCACCACGGCGGGGACAGGAGGTGACAACACTGACTCTGACTCCTACTACGATAAGAGCTCCCTGGTGGTGGCGGACACTTCTAGAACCATCCCAGCTATAGGCACAGCCACCTCCCCCATACCAGCACTGCCCTCCCAGTAGCCCCCCACCGAGTTGCCCGTGCCCCCTCACCCAGGAGGGTGGGCATCTCCTTCGCCCCAGGCACCTCAGGCCCTGTCCCAGTCAGCCTTGCTGCCCTCAGTGAGGAGGCTATTGACCCCCTGAGATCCATCTCTGTAGAGCAGTCAACCATAGTGAATGTCATCCAGGGGCTGGCATCCCAGATGCAGCAATGCAATGCAATGCCTACCTGGAGGGCATTCACGGTGGCTTGGCAGCCCTACAGAGATCGTTTCAAGCTGTGGTCTCCTCTCTGATGGCAGCCAGTGTCCCTGGTCCTACCGTCCCCCCTCCAACTACCACTTCCCAGTCCCACTCTCCTCAACCCCAACACATCCCATGCACACATACAGACAAGCATGCACACAAAACATCACCCAAGAGTGGCACAGAGAAACACAGGCAGCAAACTTCAAGCTCCAAGCACTCACACAAACAACAGACAGTTGCACACACAACAACATCCACTGTCTCCCCCTCCTCATCCCTCACAGTCACATCCGCACTCACACCTGCATGCACTGCATCAACAGCCACCACCACCATCACCACATCCTGCAGCACACCCACCTAACTTGCAGACACCTCCACAACATCTATCTACACGTCCTCTTTGTCCTCTCCCACCCTTTCTGTTCCCCCTCCTAAGAAACACAAACACTCGCACTCAGACACCCATCCACCTCACACATGCACACTGTCCATGCACCTGCACCCAAGTCCAGCAAACATACACCTCCTACAACCACTACCTCTACCGCCACTCCCATCCCTCCTTCCACATCCCGCCCAAACGTCCCTAAGAAGCTTTTCCTTGCCCATCTGACCGCTTCCCTCCTCCTCCCCCGTCCTGCCCATAAGTGCAGTGTCCCAACGACCCAGCCCAGCACCTCAGCCAAACAGTATGCCACTGCCCCCACCAAGAAATCAGCTGCTGGCACTAAGGGGCCTCTGAGTGGGACAGCAGCCACTCCCAGTAAGTCCACACCTCTGCCTCAGAAACTGAAGTCTAGAGTGGTGAAACCTAAGGGACAGGGGATGGGATCAGTGGAAGCACCTCTTAGACCTGGAGGCAAGGACGCAAGTCACATGACAAAGGCCAAGGGGGTCCGTCACAAGAAAGAACCCAAGGATCCCCCTCCACCACCTGAAAGCAAGGATCCCCCTCCACCACCTGAAAGCAAGGAGCACCCTCCACCACCTGAAAGCAAGGAGTTCTCTCCACCACCTGAGGGCAAGGAGCCCCACCCACCATCTGCGGGAAAGGAGCCCCTCCTCCACCAACTGAGGGAAAGGAGCCCCCTCCACCAACTGAGGGAAAGGAGCCCCCTCCACCACCTGAGGGAAAGGAACACCCTCCACCACCTGAAAGCAAGGAGCCCCCTCCACCAACTGAGGGAAAGGAGCCTCCTCCACCACCTGAGGGCAAGGAACCCCCTCCACCACCTGAGGGCATGTAGCCCACCCTCCAGAGACTGTGGTCTTTAACTCCCCTCCAGAGACTATTGGGCAAGAAGCCCCCTCCAGAACCATTGTGATTGATACCCACTCCAGAGACTGTGGCCTAACACTCCCCTCCAGAGACTATTGGGAAAGGAGCTCCCTCCAAAACCAGTGGGCATGATATCCACTCTAGCTGAGGTGCCCCCCAGCTCACCTTCCCCCTGTGGTGCCGGCCCATTTCCAACATGATGCCCCTAAACAGAGGAGTCCAGATGATGTCAGGAGCCAAGTTGGGGCTTGGACTATGCCCTGTGACCATGTGACCCTTTGGTACTTTGGACTGGCAATTGGCCCAATTTGTACATTGGCGTCTGCATTTTGATTTCATAATTCATTATGGTGGCTTTTGGCTGCAAATTACAGTGTTCATACTTGTGGGTCATATTACAGTTTATTTACTCTGCAACTGGTTATGTATGTGTGTGTGTCACTCTCCTTTTCCTACCTCCCTCCCTTGTGTGCTAGGCGGTTGTACTCACCGTCGTCATCTTCATCGGTGTTGGTGCTCCAGGACAGCCATGGCGTGGTAGAGCATCGGGAAGACTTGGAGTTCTGGTTCCATGGTGGCTGTGGAGTCCTCTGTGTCCCTGATGGTGAGTCTTTCGTTTTCTGTGATGTGTGTCCGCCAGGCTTTTGATCGCATTGCTACCGCTCCGGTAATTCTGGTGGTTTACTATGGCTGTAGTGAGTTGTTTCTTGCTTTGTGAGTTGTGTGTTTTGTGACCATGTTTGTGCATGAGAGTGTGTTTGTTCTGGATGATGGTGAGCTCTGACCCTCCACGGCAGCCTTCCTAGAAGCCACGCACAGCCTGCTTTATCCCTGTTCTCATCGAATTGTTGACACACTAGTAGAGAGGGAGGCTTTGGAGTCTTGTCTCTTTGTGGGACACCACAGGTGGATGAGCTGTGCACATTCGGGGGTTGGGAGGGCAGAGATGAGGTATATTTTTTTTATTCTGTGGTGTAATGGAGACAGAGATCAAGACAAAGAGGAGCAGGCAGGAGGACAGGTTTGGGGTGGCTTTCTTTTTAAGTACCTCTCTATGCAGTTCTGCATACACATTATTTGTGTGTGAAGATGCCCCGTCAAAGCAAAGTAATCTCTATCTTGGGGCACCCACAACAGAGACACAAAGAGGTGTGAATTATGTGCATGTGGCAACGAACAGCCACAAAGACAGTAATCAGGAATGAGACAAAAGGCTGGTTTTACATAAAAGATATTTCTCACTGAACAGACTAGATCCCCACCATCTAGCAAGTAGCAGTGCTACAGGAAGGACCTAACTGAATTTATATAAGAGCCTTGTCTCCTTTTTCCTCACTTCACTGTCTAGATCTCCTACGTCCTGCATCCTGATACACTTCCACTGTCTGGGAAAACAACTTCACCCTCAACTTGTGCACAGGAACAGGCCTGGGATGTCCAAAAAGGAACCCACAGGTCTCCATCACTCGGCTTTGCTTTTACATATAATGCATATACTACAATAGTCATACATACAAACACACAACATACACTTAGATGGGACTAAACAAGGTTGAAATCTGATTGTGTATTGGCACGACGCTCTCAGCCAGTGGCAAATAATTATTGTTTTTTAGTGAGGAAGAGAATAACTTTTAATTTACAAAATAGTGAGAGAACATCTTTAAATTACAGTTTTTTATTTCTGCACCAACTCCTCTTATGCAGCGTACAGACCCAGTACCAAAGTTTGGTTCTCCAGACAATGTTTAAAAGAGTTGTCCTAGGCTTGGGACATAACAGGCTAGAATTATATGTTTAAGCTCTCTGGCATGGATATGGACCACTATGTATAATTGTTAGACTTTTCATCCTTGGCATGGTCTCCCCTAACTTTTTGCCTGTTTCCTAGGTTGTTGATGTGTCCTGGACTGTGTTGTTGCTGTTTTGTTACTCTGGGCACTTTACCACTGCTATCCAGTGCTAAAGTGCAAGTGCTCCTGTAGAAAATGTGTATGTAATTGGCTTTCCATGATTGGCATATTTGAGTTACTGGTAAGTCCCTAATACAGTGCACTAGGGGTGCCCTGGGCCTGTAAATCAAATGCTACTGGTGGGCTTGCAGCACTGGTTTTGCCACTCACAATAGTAGCTCTGTAAACATGGCTCAGACCTGCCACTGCAGTGTCTGTGTGTGCAGTTGTAACTGCCATTTCGTCTAGGCAAGTGTACCCACTTGCCTGGCCTAAGCCTTCCCTTTTCTTACTTGTAAGACACCCCTAAAGTAGGCTCTAGGTACCCCATGGGCAGGGTGCAGTGTATGTTTAAGGTAGGACATGTACTAATGTGTTTTATATGTCCTGATAGTGAAATACTGCCAAATTCGGTTTTCACGGTTGCAAGGCCCATCTCTCTCATAGGTTAACATGGGGCTGCCTTTAAAAATGATTAAAGCGTAGATTCCCTTTGGGAGCAGATAGACATATGGAGTTTGGGGTCTCTGAGATCACAATTTAAAAATACATCTTTTAGTAAAGTTGGTTTTGAGATTGTGGGTTTGAAAATGCCACTTTTAAAAAGTGGACATTTCCTTGCTTAAACCATTCTGTGACTCTGCCTGTTTGTGGATGGGTCAGTTTGACAGTTGGGATGTTGCATCTCTCTCTAGACAGTGACACAAAGGGAGCTGGGGTGTAGCCTGCATATCCTGATGAGCCATCTGTGCTAGGAGGGAGGGGAGGAGTGGTCACTTATACCTGAAACGGCTGTGCTTGCCCTCACACAATGCAGTCTCCAACCCCCTGGTGTGTGTCTGGGGCCTGGCCTGGGCAAGGGAGAATTTCACAAACAAGAGAGACTTTCCTGTGAAGTAAGCCTACTTCAAAGGCCAAAATGGGTGTAAGAAGGGCACCCAAAACCACAGACTTTAGATTACTTCTGGACATCAAGAGGAACCTTGGTCTGGAGAAGAGCTGAAGAGCTGAGGAGAAGTGCTGCCCTGCCTGAGACTGTGCTTTGTGGAGCTATCCTGCAGTTGCTGCTTCTGCCTGTGCTAGGGGACAAAAACTGGACTTTGTGTGGCTTCCTGCTTGTGAAGAAATCTCCAAGGGCTTGTCCTGAGCTTGCCTCCTATTGTTGAAGTCTCAGGGCCATCAAAGACTTCTCCTGCCAGCACCTGGACTCTCTGCTGAGACTCCTGCCCTGCCAAGTGGTGCCCTATCCAGTTCCTGGGGCCTTGGAAGGTGAAGCTGGCAGACCAAGACTGAAACTCCACACACAGACCGCCGTGCAGGGAAAATATTGACGCACCTTCTGAGATGCGGCTGAAAAACTATGCCCCGCCAGCTTCAGGCAGAAATTAACGCACCACCGGCATTAAGGCTGGAAAATCGACACACGTAGCTGGAAGAACGACGTGCACAACCCGCTGACGGAGCTGATAACGTTCCAATCCACATTGCGCAGTTTTGCTGATACAGTGCGCCAGGATTTTCGACTCAAACCTTAATGGGCATGAAAAAATTACGCAACGCCTGCCCCGACCCGAGTGCTGCCTGGATCGACGCATCGCTCCCCTGCGGAGAGGAAAAACGACATACACCAACCCGACCGGAGAAGGAGAAAAGACACACGTCTCGCTTGTTGTGAGAAATTGACGCATCGCTAACCTTTTTCAATGCACACTTGCCCGTGGGTGTTATTTTGACGCTACCCAGGTACTTTTCAACGCTAACAGTGTTTTTACTGGTTACTAAAGGATTTAAGACTCTTTTGCTTTTTTAAATAAATTAATAACTTGACTTGTGTATGTTGGATTTTTGTCGTTTTGGTCTTGTTTTGTTTAGATAAATACTTTCTATTTTTCTAAACCTGTGCTGTGTCATTTTGTAGTGTTTTCATTGAGTTACTGTGTGTGTTGGTACAAATACTTTATACCTAGATCTCTGAAGTTAAGCGTGCTTGCTTGTGCGAAGCTACCAAGAGGGTGTGCGGGGGTTAGCTGAGGGTGATTCTCCTTTACCCTGACTAGAGTGAGGGTCCTTGCTTGGACAGGGGGTAACCTGACTGCCAACCAAAGACCCCATTTCTAACAATAATGTTTCTTTCTACAGTTGACATTCTCTTGTCGTAGTTTGACTTTTGCTCTCGGCAATACTGCTGGTTTAAAGAGGACAGCACTTATGTTTGTAGGTGACTATGCCAGTCCTACAACAAGTCGCAACTGTCGTCTCAACCCTCCCCGCTCACAAGCAGTACCTCACCAAAAACCCAAATAGTAAAAAGTGATTTGTGGCAATACTAACACATGGACTCAAAAGTGCGACATCTCAGGGAGTGTTGTGGTTAAACAGAGATTACCCCTTTCTCACATTAACAACATGTCTCAAGTCTTAATAGGTTTTCATTAACAATACTGCAATCTACGATAAATTGCATGGGCTGCAATGATTAGGATAATGAACAGTGCAAGAAACAGAATTGTGAAAACAAGAGTCATTAGAATGAAGACCCCCACCATGTTGCAATAACATTAAATGACATGAGAGATGAAAATATGTCCTAATACCCTAACATGATAAACCTAACCCCCTAACCTCAAGAGAGCTAGGTGTAATAAACCTAATCTGCCAATGCAGTGTCCATGAGAAGAGCCTCCCAACCCTTGTTAACATGGAATGAGGTCTCTAACGCAGACTCTGTGGGGACACGATGACTGGGTCAGCATCAAGGCGACATGCAGCATTGATAGCAGCGATGGCATCTGGTCGGAATCCCTCTGGCTGTCTGTGTGAGATGTATTTATACAGATCTGATCGGACTCCTGACGTAGGTCTGTTCCCAAACAATAAATAACATGCTTGGGGCGGCAATTACATAAACAATTCCCTCAAAGATGCAAAGAGGGAAAGTACTTAATGTGAATACCTACAGTTTGTTTATCTTTGTCACTTGATAGAGACGCCTTAGCACAGTGGCACTGATAACAGTTAACTAAAACAATGGCTGAACTAAAAACAATGCAGCCATCTTGGAAAGATATAATTAAATAATTGTGCTAAAACAGAGCAAGCTAAGTAAGTTAAAAGTCACTGAGTGATGGGGGCACGAGTCTACAAGCCAGAAGGCTAAGCTAACTCCTGCTTCCCATTAAAACAAGATATGATTCACTACACCCTCCCCATTGCCGTAACAAGTATGACACCATAGAAAGACGCCACCGAAGGTGAACGAATCCAAGCTAAAAAATGCTCTGGACTAAAACAAACTAAAATCATTAAAAACTAGCTTTAAAAAATCGTATTAAAACATATTAAAAAACAATAACTAAAAACACACAAAGAGATGTAATGTCGACCATGACAAGCACAGCAGGCCAAATTTAAAAGGCAATCTTTGAATTTAGTATAAGAAGCGAATCATCAACTTTATTTAACAGAAGTCATGATCTTGAAGAGAGTCTTCAAAGTCATTAAATGGAAAGTCCCTCAGAAAGGAGACTACATCATCAGATGTTAGATCGATGACAGAATAGGCAGTTGGATCCACAGAGCAGTAGTGTCTGTCAGTCTCTTGCGGGGGCGGTACTCTCCATAGCGCCAAAAAGAGCCAGATCATTCACCAAGGGTGGCTCATAAGTGGACTCACGAATCAGCCTTAGTCTGAAGGGGCACAACAGTGAATGAACACTCATCGGGGACAACAACAGTGCTTGGTCCAAAGGAGGACCTGGCGTAACAGCAAGGCACACTGTAGGCAGATGTTCGAAGAGGCGCAACACGTAGCGAAAGACTGCCTGCACGCACCATATGACTGGTCTGAATGACAATGACCAATTGCACTCCAACTCTCCCAGCAACATAGCATTAAAGAACTGAACCATGCGTTCACGGCACAGCTGAGCTGGTGGCAGTGGCTCAATCACTCTGCTTAGCTGAAAAAGCACAACCACTGCAAGTCAGAACCAATGGCAAAAGTATTCCGCCGATTAACGCCAAAGTTATAGGAAAGCCCACAAACACACTTGTAAAGAGTGAATGGATGGCTGAAGGAATGATTCCGAAGACCGTATGGAAGATAGACACAAATCCAGACCAGACAGCCTTAAAGAAATGGACAATCCCCATAGTGCTCGAGGCGTGGAATATTCTGAATACCAGTTCTCCAAAGTGCTTGGGGAAGTTGGTCCTCAATAGGGATTGTATCTCGGCTGATGATTTTGCTATCTGGAGAGCATACGTCTCTCTAGCTAAAGTCAGCGCCACTTGTTTTTGAAACAGAAGTGACTTTAGACTGCACAGCTTGTCATGATTTACATTAGCAGTATCAATGTGTGGCCATATTTCTGCTGCTCTTATCTCTTGTGTGGGGGGGAATAAAACATGTCCACAACACGTAACAACCTTAGAGTCTGAAATTGCGTAGGCAATTCCTGGTTGCATACCGCAACAGCTTTGGTCGCTCAGTACCACGTAACTTTTATTTGAAAGTACATGAAATGCTGGTCGAATCAAAGGGACAGGAGTACCCTTGAGAAAACAGGCCAAGTTTGTGACTTCCGCATTGCAAAGGCTGTGAAGGGACACCTGTTTGCAGATCATTGAATAACTAACAGTAGTCTCACATTCGCTTTTGCTGAGAAAGACCTCTGTTTTGCCGCTCAAATATTTATATTCAAATGGCACCTCCCACTCTTCTTTAATATAGCTATTGCCTAGCCACCCATATCTGCCCAAGGCAAGGTGTTTCAGGCATTTTGAAAAACAAAAAGTGGAAATGGGCAGATTTATAATGCCATGTAGGAGCCGTACAGTTGATGGACTTTCTGCAACAGTAAAAGGCAACATCTCCAACTTTTCTATGTGAAGCATGGTATAACTCGCTTCCCTTTTAGCCACTGTCTGTTGTTCCTTGGCTAAATTAAAAGCAGCAAACAAGTCACTACCGCTAATATACTTCCATGGAACACATCTGTTTTTCTGAGTCTGTACTGTCCAACCTAACTGCATGATGGAACGCAGCTGACTTTGTCCATGGTATAAAAGGAACAAGTCTGTTTGAATTATATCAATCACAGACGACACTGTGTTCATTAGGGAATAAAGCCTGTTGGAAAGAGTGTTCATGCCGTTGTCAACAACAGCTAAAGCTTTTTCTAAGTTTTCCTTGTCTTTCTGCTTTAAACGTGCAGCAGCATCTATCTGAGAAAACTTCCAGATCTCATTATATATGGCATGGATTAATCTTTTAGAGCGTGGCTTTCTCGGACCTAACAAGAAGTCCTGTAAGTCTTTACCTTCAGAAAGAGTGTTAAGATGTTCTTTAACTGCGGCTAAAATGTTAGTCTGTACCCACTGTTAGCACAGTTTACCCACAGTGTATGTTGTAACTATACTGGTGTGTTGGCCCGAGACAAAGCGAGGGTCTGGCCGGCTAATTTTGAAACCCCCTGAAGAATTCACAAAACGTGCCTGACACCCATTTGTGTCTATTGGCCATATTAACCACCCACTGGGACTGGAAAGTGAAAAGTTATAGGTAGCAGCCTGAACCTTTGTATCTAGTTCTGCCTCTGTGATATTCAGAAAGAATTGCCAGTTATTCAATGTTGCTGGTGTGGGGATATTCGGTGCACTCATTTCTTTCATTTTTGCTAACCCCAGACAGGATGTTTGTTGAATGGTCTCATTTAAAAAGATCATTTGCACAGGAATAAGGCACGCTCTCAATAAAGCTTCCCTACACTGTATTTGCCAATCTTGTATTCCCCATACACTCTTTCCATCAATAATGTTCTTCCAGTATTCGTACCCTTCAACTGCAAGACAGGAAACAAAGAAATCTGAATAAATTAACTTAGTATTAGTTAGCAAAATGTTCCTAATTTTTGAAGGTGGTAATTTGAAGTAATATGACTCTGCATTTTTTGTGTCATGCCGAAAAGAAAAGTCAATTTATCTGCATAATATTTTGGGCTCCCACAGGTGGAGTTGAACAGTGTTCCGACCGTGTGTAATTAAATACTGGGCTATGTCTAGTGGCACAGTGCAGGTACTAATGTTCCCAGTTGTTATAGCAGAACATTTCCCCATAATTATTTGTGTTGGAGTACATATCATCACTTTCAAATACTGCAAAGTCTTTCATTTCAGTTAGCAATAAATCAACTGTCTGAACATCCCAATCATCAGATACAACACCAGGTGTAATTACATCTGTCATAGATATTTTGAAAACATAAGGAATTTGAATGAACTCAGTAGGACCGTACATATCGAACTGAACTTTATCCCACATAATCCCATCAGGAATTGGTACAGCTGAAATGTTCATTAGGGACAAGTCTCGGCAGACCTTATGTGATGAATGATATGGAGTTAAGACTTCATCCACAGGAGCGTTCAGGAAGGTAATGACCATTTATGAGAAGAGAGAAAACAGTCACAAAACCAATCTATAAAAATAATGCAAATATTGTCAAGCATAACCATAGACAGTTCCGTAGGTGTATTAGTTAGTTGTTTCTAAGCCATATGTACAGCTTACATGTATTTGAAATGGTTTCAATTGCAGGAGTGGATGAAGTTGAAGAAAAGTCATCAATGTCAATGAAGTAACCAGAAGAAGTCTGCAAACGCAAGAGCAGGTGCATTACTGGTGGATAGATCCACTTCACGTGGAGGCTCCTAGTAGACGATGACGTCAGGTTGTGTTGCGTTGGAATAGAACACAGCCACATCTTGGACAGGTGATGTAATTGTAGTGTTAACAGGAATCAGCAAGAGCTCATTTCCCGTCCTCCCAATGGTCGAGGAGGTATTTGTAGCATTGTTGGGCATGCTTGTTTAGTCAGAAGTGTTGTTTGTTCTTTGAAGAGGTATGCCTGCTGGGTAGTGAGAGTGGAGTGGGAATTACCCAAGTGACCTCTAGGTCTGCAGTGCAGGATCAGCCACATGGTGAAGTTTGATGTCTCAATGGAAATACATCTTTTAGCTTTGGATTCTGGCAGAGGTGGTAAGATGACAGTTCTGGTACCTTGTATTCCCAGGACTGAGACCGGTGCTCTGTAGGACTGGCCGAACTACTTCTTCACTGCAATCTTCTCATGAACCAGATCCCCAACTTTAGGAATCCAGCCTGTAGAAGTTGTTGGTAAATCCCTTATTCCTAAGGTGGCAGCACTGGCGGATGAATTATCAAATTGCTGAAGCTCCTGTAAGACAGTGAGACGTTCATTTATGTCAAATGGTGCATCTGCTGCCACCATACCAGGGCCATAAAGATCTGGGACATACATAGATATCCTAAAGAGGACCTCAATGGGAGTACGTCCCCCGAAGGACCGTCTTGGCAGATTATTCAGGGCTCTCTGGACCTCATCTAGGTGATGAAGCCAGTTACGGCCTGAACCTAATACTGTCACTGTTAAGGACTGCTTTAGATCTCTATTCTTCCTCTCCACGACCGAATTTCCCTCCGGATGGTATGGTGAGCAGTAATGGAGTTCAACACCCATCATCCCCATGTTGTCCCTGAATGCCTCAGCGGCAAAGGCAAGGCCCTGGTCTGAATGGAATGCTGCAACCGCATATGTACCAATAAAGATCAAGGTGGTCATTACAACCCTGGCGGTCGGTGTTAAAGCGGCGGTAAAACCACCAACAGGCCGGCGGTAAAAAAATTGGAATTATGACCGTGGCGGAAACCGCCAACAAAGACAGCCACTTTAACACTCCGATCGCCGCGGCGGTACAGACAAACAGCGCGGCGGTCACCGCCAACAGACAGGCGGAGGACAATGTACCGCCCACAGTATCACAACCTACCAATCCGCCACCTTTTCCGGGGCGGATTCACCGCGGATAAAAACATGGCGGAAACAGCCATTTCAAAGGGAAAACGCTCACCTCTACACACTCCTCGAGGAAGGAGGGCACCATGGAGCCGGAACTCCATATACTCCCTGCAATAGTCTTCCTGCTCATCTACGAGGAACATCAATGCCGGCGGCGGAGACAACGGTGAGTACTGCACCTACGACATAGGGGAGGGGGAGGGAAAAACACAGGGACACACAACCAACATCCCAACCCCCACCCCGACCCTCACCCACTACAACACACACACCAATGCATATCCAAACATTACAGTAACAACCCCCAACCCCCCCGGAAGAATGCAAAGACCAAAGGAAATGAGTTGAACCATTGTAATATATCAAAATACAGTAACCAAATATATACATATATATATATATGGAAAATGTCACTTACCCAGTGTACATCTGTTCGTGGCATGAGTCGCTGCAGATTCACATGCTGTGCACAGTCCACCGTCTGGTGTTGGGCTCGGAGTGTTACAAGTTGTTTTTCTTCCAAGAAGTGTTTTCGAGTCACGAGACCGAGGGACTCCTCCTACTTCGGTTCCATTGCACATGGGCGTCGACTCCATCTTAGATTGTTTTCCCTGCAGAGGGTGAGGTAGGAGTTGTGTATATTAGTAATAGTGCGCCCATGCAATGGAATGAATAGGTATGTACATAATAAAGGTTAAAGTAATATATTTACAAATGTACAAATGTTCAAGATCTACTTCTAAACGGCTACAGGCTCCCGGGGAGGCGGGTGGGCGCATGTGAATCTGCAGCGACTCATGCCATGAACAGATGTACACTGGGTAAGTGACATTTTCCGTTCGATGGCATGTGTAGCTGCAGATACACATGCTGTGCACTGACTAGTAAGCAGTTATCTCCCCAAAAGCGGTGGTTCAGCCTGTAAGAGTTGAAGTAGTTTGAAATAATGTTCTTAGTACAGCCTGACCTACTGTGGCTTGTTGTGCAGTTAACACATCTACACAGTAGTGTTTGGTAAATGTATGAGGCGTAGACCAGGTTGCTGCCTTACATATTTCGTTCATTGGAATATTCCCTAGAAAGGCCATGGTAGCTCCTTTCTTTCTGGTTGAGTGTGCCTTTGGTGTAATAGGCAGCTCTCTTTTTGCTTTAAGACAGCAGGTTTGAATACACTTAACTATCCACCTAGCAATGCCTTGTTTTGAAATTGGATTTCCTGTATGAGGTTTTTGAAAGGCAATAAATAGTTGTTTTGTTTTTCTAATTAGTTTTGTTCTGTCAATGTAGTACATTAGTGCTCTTTTGATGTCTAATGTATGTAGTGCTCTTTCAGCTACAGAATCTGGTTGTGGGAAGAACACTGGTAATTCTACTGTTTGATTTAAGTGGAACGGTGAGATAACCTTTGGTAAACATTTTGGATTTGTTCTTAGAACTACTTTATTTTTATGTATCTGAATAAATGGTTCTTGTATGGTAAATGCTTGAATCTCGCTCACTCTTCTTAGAGATGTGATGGCAATCAAAAATGCAACTTTCCACGTTAAGTATTGCATTTCACAAGAATGCATGGGCTCGAAAGGTGGACCCATGAGTCTTGTTAAGACAATGTTGAGGTTCCATGAAGGAACAGGTGGTGTCCTTGGTGGTATGAATCTTTTTAAGCCTTCCATAAACGCTTTAATGACTGGTATTCTAAATAGTGAAGTTGAATGAGTAATTTGTAGGTAAGCTGATATTGCGGTGAGATGTATTTTTATGGAAGAGAAAGCTAGATTTGATTTTTGCAAATGTAGTAAATATCCAACTATGGCCCTCATTCTAAGTCTGGCGGGCGGCGGAGGCCGCCCGCCAGACTTCCTCCCTCCATAATACCGCACCGCGGTCGTTAGACCGCTGCGGCTATTCTTAGTTTTACACTGGGCTGGCGGGCGACCGCCAAAAGGCCGCCCGCCAGCCCAGTGTAAAACCCCCTTCCCACGAGGACGCCGGCTCAGAATTGAGCCGGCGGAGTGGGAAGGTGCGACGGGTGCAGTGGCACCCGTCGCGTATTTCTGTGTCTGCAATGCAATGCAGACACTGAAATACAAAGTGGGGCCCTCTTACGGGGCCCCACGACAACCCATACCGCCATCCTGTTCCTGGCGGGAGAACCGCCAGGAACAGGATGGCGGTATGGGCTGTCAGAATCCCCCGTGGCGGTGCAGCTTGCCACGGGGGGATTCCCAGGGCAGCGGAAAACCGGCGGGAGACCGCCGGTTTTCCGCATCTGACCGCGGCCAAACCGCCGCGGTCAGAATGCCCTGCGGGGCACCGCCAGCCTGTTGGCGGTGCTCCCGCCGACCCTGGCCCCGGCGGTCAAGGACCGCCGGGGTCAGAATCACCCCCTATATCTTTTGGAGATGCGGTTAATGGCTGAATTTGATTATTCTGGCAGTAATACACGAATCTTTTCCACTTGTTTGCATAGCAGTGTCTAGTGGTAGGTTTCCTAGCTTGTTTTATGACCTCCATACATTCTTGTGTGAGGTGCAAGTGTCCGAATTCTAGGATTTCAGGAGCCAAATTGCTAGATTCAAAGATGCTGGATTTGGATGTCTGATCTGTTGTTTGTGTTGTGTTAACAGATCTGGTTTGTTGGGTAGTTTGACATGAGGTACTACTGACAGGTCTAGTAGTGTCGTGTACCAAGGTTGTCTTGCCCATGTTGGTGCTATTAGTATGAGTTTGAGTTTGTTTTGACTCAACCTGTTTACTACATATAGAAGGAGAGGGAGAGGGGGAAAAGCGTATGCAAAGATCCCTGACCAGTTCATCCATAGAGCATTGCCTTGGGATTGCTCTTGTGGGTATCTGGATGCGAAGTTTTGGCATTTTGAGTTTTCCTTTGTTGCAAATAGATCTATTTGAGGTGTTCCCCAAATTTGAAAGTAATTGTTTAGTATTTGGGGGTGAATTTCCCATTCGTGGGTTTGTTGGTGATCTCGAGAGAGATTGTCTGCCAACTGGTTCTGAATCCCTGGAATAAATTGTGCTATTAGGCGAATGTGGTTGTGAATCGCCCAATGCCATATTTTCTGTGTTAGGAAGCACAATTGTGTCGAGTGTGTCCCTCTTTGTTTGTTTAGATAATACATTGTTGTCATGTTGTCTGTTTTGACAAGAATGTATTTTTGGGATATTATGGGTTGAAATGCTTTCAGCGCTAGAAATACTGTTAACATTTCCAAGTGATTTATGTGAAACTGTCTCTGATGTATGTCCCATTGTCCTTGGATGCTGTGTTGATTGAGGTGTGCTCCCCACCCTGTCATTGAAGCATCTGTTGTTATGACGTATTGTGGCACTGGGTCTTGGAAAGGCCGCCCTCGGTTTAAATTTGTACTGTTCCACCATAGAAGCGAGAGGTATGTTTGGCGGTCTATCAACACCAGATCCAGAAGTTGACCCTGTGCTTGTGACCATTGTGATGCTAGGCACTGTTGTAAGGGCCGCATGTGCAATCTTGCGTTTGGGACAATGGCTATGCATGAAGACATCATGCCTAGTAGTTTCATTATCATTCTGACTTGTATCTTTTGTGTTGGATACATGGCCTGTATTACTTTGTGAAATGTTTGAACCCGTTGTGGACTTGGAGTGGCAATCCCTTTTGCTGTGTTGATTGTCACTCCTAAGTATTGCTGCGTTTGACACGGCAGAAGGTGTGACTTCGCGTAGTTGATGGAGAAACCTAGCTTGTGAAGGGTTTGTATGACATATTTTGTGTGCTGTGAACACTGTTCCAGCGTATTGGTTTTGATTAGCCAGTCGTCTAAGTACGGGAACACATGTATTTGCTGCCTTCTGATATGTGCAGCTACTACTGCCAGGCATTTTGTAAAGACTCTTGGCGCAGTTGTTATTCCGAACGGCAACACTTTGAATTGGTAATGTATTCCTTGGAATACGAACCTTAGGTATTTCCTGTGTGAAGGATGTATTGGTATATGGAAATACGCATCTTTTAGATCTAATGTTGTCATGTAGTCTTGCTGTTTGAGCAGTGGTATTACGTCTTGTAACGTGACCATGTGAAAGTGATCTGATTTTATGTAGGTATTTAGTGTTCTGAGATCTAGTATTGGTCTCAGAGTTTTGTCCTTTTTGGGTATTAGAAAGTACAGTGAGTAAACTCCTGTGTTTTTCTGTTGAGTTGGTACTAATTCTATTGCGTCCTTTTGTAGCAACGCTTGAACTTCTAGTCCTAGAAGATCTATATGTTGTTTTGACATCTTGTGTGTTTTCGGTGGGACGTTTGGAGGGAATTGGCGAAATTCTATGCAATAACCATGCTGGATAATTGCTAAGACCCAAGTGTCTGTTGTTATTTCCTCCCAAAGTTTGTAAAATTGGCTTAGTCTTCCCCCCACAGGTGTTATGTGATGGGGGTGTGTGACTTGTGAATCACTGCTTATTTTGAGGGGTTTTGGGGCCTTGGAATTTTTCTTGATTTTTTGGGAATTGGCCCCCTCTAAATTGCCCCCGAAAACCTCCCCTCTGATATTGGCCCTGGTAGGTAGGTCTTGTTTGTGAGGTTGTGGTTTCTGTGGGTTGACCTCGAAACCCTCCCCTAAAAGGTGTTTTCCGAAATGTGCCTCTGCTCTGCGGGGAGTAGAGTGCGCCCATGGCTTTGGCTGTATCGGTGTCCTTGAGTTTTTCGATGGCAGTGTCTACCTCCGGCCCAAACAATTGCTGTTCATTAAACGGCATATTGAGCACAGCCTGCTGGATCTCCGGTTTGAACCCAGAAGTGCGCAGCCATGCGTGCCTCCGTATTGTGACTGCAGTGTTTATTGTTCTTGCAGCTGTATCTGCTGCATCCATGGGAGACCGTATCTGATTATTTGAGATACTTTGTCCCTCTTCCACCACCTGTTGCGCTCTTTTTTGGAACTCTTTGGGTAAGTGTTCGATTAAATGTTGCATTTCATCCCAATGAGCCCTGTCGTATCTTGCCAAAAGTGCTTGTGAATTGGCGATACGCCACTGATTTGCTGCTTGTGCCGCAACCCTTTTTCCCGCTGCATCAAATTTGCGGCTCTCCTTGTCTGGAGGTGGTGCGTCGCCTGAGGTATGAGAGTTGGCTCTCTTACGAGCTGCCCCCACAACTACTGAGTCTGGCGTTAGTTGTGTTGTAATATATATTGGATCAGTGGGCGGTGGCTTATATTTTTTCTCCACCCTTGGAGTTACGGCTCTGCCTTTAACTGGATCCTGAAATATTTGTTTTGAATGTCTTAGCATTCCTGGGAGCATGGGAAGGTTTTGATATTGGCTATGGGTGGAGGATAGGGTGTTAAAGAGAAAGTCATCCTCAATTGGTTCTGAATGTAAGGACACATTGTGGAACTCGGCTGCCCTTGCGACCACCTGTGTATAGGATGTACTGTCCTCAGGTGGTGACGGTTTTGTAGGATAAGAGTCTGGGCTATTGTCAGACACTGGAGCATCGTAGAGGTCCCATGCATCGGGATCATCCTGACTCATCGTGGTATGAGCTGGTGAGTGCATCAGTGGTGGAGTTGTTGCCGGTGATGCATGTATTGATGGTGGTGGAGACGGTGGTGGGGTTGTTTTCTTTGCCACCTTTGCCTGTGGTTGCTTGTCCTTTTGTTGAAAGGCAAGTTTCCTTTTTGTTTTGATTGGGGGAAGAGTAGTTATCTTCCCTGTGTCCTCATGAATATGAAGCCTTCTTTGTGTGTAGTCAGGCTGCAGATTGAAGCTCCTCTCCAAATCGATGTAATTGGGAGGTTAATCCTTGTTCCTCTGTATAGGAACTAGTTTTTGGCTCCGAGGCTGGCTGTTTCGGAACCGAAACCTTTTCGGAAGTCTTTTTAGGCTCCGAAGAAACCTTCTTTGTTCTCGGCGTGTCTCGGTGCCGAAATTCTTCGGTGCCGCTGTCTCTGTGCCGAATTTTCTCGGAGCCGCCGTCTCGGCTCCGAGGTTGCTGTGTGACTTCGACACCAGCATGCCCTTTTTCGGTGCCTTGGATGGGTCACCTATTTTTCTGGTTAAGCCATGGCCGGTTGGCGGTGGCGTCCCCTGTGCTTTTGTAGACTTCTTGTGAGTCTTGATTTTCGACGTCTTACTCACGGTTTTGGTTGTTTCTTCGGCGTCGAGTTCTTCCGAATCCGACTCGCGGATGGAGAAAGCTTCTTCTTCCTCCTCGAAATGATCTTGACCTGTCGGCGTGGACGCCATTTGTAGTCTCCTGGCTCTTCGGTCTCTCAGTGTCTTCCTCGACCGAAACGCTCGACAGGCTTCACAAGTATCCTCCTTGTGCTCGGGGGACATGCACAAGTTACAGACCAGATGGTGATCCGTATACGGATACTTGTGATGGCATTTTGGGCAGAAACGGAATGGGGTCCGTTCCATGAGCCTTGAAGTCACACGTGGCCGGGCCGACCAGGCCCCGACGGGGGATCGAAAAAACCCCGAAGGGCCACCGGAGCTCTTCAAAATTCGGTGTCGATTTGTTCTAACTAACCCGATACCGAACGCAAACAATACCGACGTTTTTTTCCGAGATTCTAACTAACTTTCCGACCCGAAACACGGAGCGAAAAGGAACACATCCGAACCCGATGGCGGAAAAAAAACAATCTAAGATGGAGTCGATGCCCATGCGCAATGGAACCGAAGTAGGAGGAGTCCCTCGGTCTCGTGACTCGAAAACACTTCTTCGAAGAAAAACAACTTGTAACACTCCAAGCCCAACACCAGACGGCGGACTGTGCACAGCATGTCTATCTGCAGCTACACATGCCATCGAACATATATATATACACATTAAACAAAATATACACGACGATTAGTAGTGCAGGTAATGCACCATTCATTGTCCGTGGACCACTGGGCCCAAAATGCTTGGGCGAGGCCCACACTAGATACCTGATCAAAACAGAGAAACACTGCAGGGGCATCAGATAGAAATACAACAGGCACCTCAGGGGGAAGGGGGGGCACCTCAGCTGGATGAGTGCACCACGCCAGATCCACGAGGGGCCTCCATGCCCATTGATGTATCCTGTCTCTACAGTGGGTGGGTTGCCCACTGTACCATCCTGGGGAGTGCAAAGCCACAGTCTCTCAAGTCTCTACAGTGGGTGGGTTGCCCACTGTACTATCCTGGGGAGTGCAAAGCCACAGTCTCTCAAGTCTCTACAGTGGGTGGCTTGCCCACTGTACCATCCTGGGGAGTGCAAAGCCACAGTCTCTCAAGTCTCTACAGTGGGTGGTTTGCCCACTGTACCATCCTGGGGAGTGCAAAGCCACAGTCTCTCAAGTGGATAACAGTCTCCACTGGTTTTGGAGGGGGACTGGTGCCCAGAGTGCTTCATCCTGTGTAGGACAGACGGAGTGGATGCATGTCTCCACTGGTTCTGGAGGGGAACTGGTGCCCAGAGTGCTTCATCCTGTGCAGGACAGACGGAGTGGATGCATGTCTCCACTGGTTCTGGAGGGGGACTGGTGCCCAGAGTGCAGCACTCACCCCGTGACGGTCCCAGTTGCGTCACTGCCCCTGCCGCTAATGGGCTAGCGGTGCTCGCCTTGGCGGTCTTTGCCCTGTTCAGCAGTGCTGGAGTTTGCAGTTTCTGACCTGTTCAGCGGTGCTTGCCCTGTTCAGCGGTGCTTGCCCTGTTCAGCGGTCCCTGGCCTGTCCAGCGGTGCTTGCCAAGGCGGTCCTTCATTGCCCAGCAGGCCTGTGGTTGGCGGTCCTTCATGGGTCAGCGGGGCTGTGGCTTGCGGGCCCTCATGGCCAGCTGGGCTGTGGCTGGCGGTGGCCTCCTGGCCAGTGACGATTGGGCTGGCCTCCTGGGCAGTGACTCTGGCGGTGGCCTCCTGGCCAGTGACGATTGGGCTGGCCTCCTGGGCAGTGACTCTGGCGGTGGCCTCCTGGCCAGTGACAATGGGGCTGCCCTCCTGGGCAGTGACTCTGGCGGTGGCTTCCTGGCCAGTGACGATGGGGCTGGTCTCCTGGGCAGTGACTCTGGCGGTGGCCTCCTGGCCAGTGACGATTGGGCTGGCCTCCTGGGCAGTGACTCAGGCGGTGGCCTCCTGGCCAGTGACGATGGGGCTGGCCTCCTGGGCAGTGACTCTGGTGGTGGCCTCCTGGCCAGTGACGATGGGGCTGGCGGTGGCCTCCTGGGCAGCGGGGATGATAGCGGTCTTCTCCGCCGTGCTGCTCCTCCCAGACTTGGGAGATTTCTTCTGCCCCTTCCCCACCTTGGGAGGAGTCACAGCTGAGTCAACACTCCCCCCGGGACCCTTTTGAGCAGCTTTGGTGGCTGGAGTCTTCTCCCTCTCCCGCGGGGCACTGTCCAACTTCTGGTGCTTCACGGGGGTGCTGGCTGTGCTGTGGCTCCGTGCTACACTGGCGGCCTTGTGGCCGGTGCACTCCACATACCTGTAACAACAGGCACCACTGGTCCCAGAGATTTTTTGGCTGAGGTGCTAGTACGGGACCTATGAGTTGGAGGGGGGTGTGGGAAAGAGGTCAAGCTTGGCCAGTAAAAGTTTCTTAGGAACACTGGGACGGGTAGCTGGAGGGGGTTTGGGAGTGGAGGAAGAGGTAGTGGTTGTAGGAGGTGTACGTTTGGTGACTTTGGGTGAAGGTGCATGCCCTGGAGGCTGTCGTGAGGTGGATGGCTGTTGGGTGGGTGTGTGCCTGCATTTGTGTATCTTGGGAGGGGGCGTCACAGACACACTGGGAAAGGACACAGGGGACGTGTAAATGGGAGTGGGGGTGGTGACTGCACGTGAGTGGGCTGTGGTGGTGGGTGTGCTAGAGAGGGACGTAGTGGTTGTAGTGGTAGTGCATGCAGGTGAGAGAGTAGACGAGACTTGGAGGGAGGAGGGAGACGACGAGGAGGGGGACACAGTGGAGGCAGTGAATGTTGGTGTGTCTGTATGTGTGTGATGCTTGCGTGAGTGCCTGTGGGATGTGTGGTGCTTATGTTTGCCTGAGCTTCCCTTGTGTGGTGAGGTGTGTGCAGGCTGGTCTGATGGTGTACTTGGGATAGGCTGGGGTACAGGGGATTGGGTCTGGGAGGAGGAAGTTGGAGGGGAGAAACTAGAGACAGGGACAATGGCTGCCATCAGTGCTGAGGCCAGAGTTTGCAGGGTTCGATGAAGGGCAGCCTGACCAGAATGAATGCCCTCCAGGAATGCATTTGTGTGTTGCAATTCCCTTTCTACACCCTGGATGGCATTCAAAATGGTAGACTGCCCAACAGTGCGGGACCTGAGGAGGTCAATGCCCTCCTCACTGAGGGCAGCAGAGGTGGCAGGGGCTGAGGTGCCTGGGGCGAAGGTGATGCCCACCCTCCTGGGTGAGCGGGCACGGGGCGAAGGCAGAGGGGTTGCTGGGAGGGCGTTGCTGGTAGGGGGGGTGGCGGCTGTACCTGTAGAAGTGGGGGGCACAGATGTTGCCGCCACCACAAGGGAGCTCCCATCCGAGGACGAGTCCGTGTCGCTGGTTGCAGATCTTGTGACCGCCGTGAAGCTCCCCTCGCCCTCTGTCCCACTGGTGTATTCCGACTCCGTGGTGTGGCCCTCCATGGCCATGTGGGATGCAGCTCCCTCGTGCTCCAGTGCCACTGTAGCTCCGCTTGATGATGCTGATGCACACAAGAACAGGGAGACCACAAAAAGGGGGGGAGGACAGAAGAAAGACAGGTTGAGTGCATGGCTTACCGCTACCGTTGGCGGACAATAAAGACACAGCAGCCCCCTGCACTACGTCGCGCTGTTGGGCTCTACAGATGCAATTCCTGGGATATGGCCTACATGGCTATGGTCGACATCTGCACACATAGCTGACAAAGCGGCATGTATACCTGTACTTGGCACTCTACAGAGGTGGGGTGGGGTGCCACATGGCCTGCATTACGGGAGGGGCCTAGCCTACGGAACTCGCCCTGGCATAGGGAAACCCACAGCCCTCCTCCCCCACCCAGACACCTTCACTGCGCGCAAAGTCCGCTGAATGAGAGTGTACTCACCCCGTGTGTCTGCTGTGATGCCCTCAAGCGCCCATCCAAATCAGGGTAGGCCACTGCCAGGATCCGGAACATCAGGGGGGTCATGGTGCGATGGGCAACCCTCCCACGTTGGGAGGCCATCCCCAGCTGAGCCTCCGCCGTCTTCTTGCTCCAGCGGCGAATGTCCTCCCATCTTTTACGGCAGTGGGTGCTCCGTCTGTGGTGGATCCCCAGGGTCCGGACGTCCTTGGCAATGGCACGCCAAATATCCTTCTTCTGGTGGGCGCTGACCTACATGACATGTACAGGGGAAGAAGAGAAGTCATTACCAACTGCACCGTCTAAGTGAGTGGCCCACATCCCTACCCTTGCCATGTGGCACATGCATTCACAGTCCTTCATGCATGCAGAACTCTGCCCCCTTCCTTCTTACAACCAGCCCTCTCCACACAGGCATAGCCCAAACAACGTGCTCCCTGTGTACTTACCTGTTGGTCTGGAGGACCATAGAGTAGCGTGTACTGGGGAGGACCCCGTCCACGAGCTTCTCCAACTCCTCTGAAGTGAAGGTAGGGGCCCTTTCCCCAGTCGTACGAGCCATTGTCTCTTCCAGACCGAGGTCACAGCAGCACTTGCAGTGTAGGTCCTCTCCTGTCGAAGATCAGGTATCGAGTGATTGAACAGATAGAAAATGGCGGTCACGTCCGCGGCGGTGCGTACCATCACCGCCCGGTGTACATCGTCATTGGCTCCTGGGACCCATAGGGTCCAATGTTAACCAATGCAGCATTGCGCCGCGGTCTTCGACCGCCTACCACGACGGTGTACAACGCCAGCGCAGTTACCTCACATCCCATTGTCCCACTTTACAGGTCAGGCAGCCGCCATTTCAGGGGCCCACATGGCCTAATTCACAACTGCGTCACTCAGACCTAGGCCTTGTCGCACAACACAAATACAGGCCAGATTCTGTGTATGAATGGTGTTCTGTGTAGACTGTGGGTACATACCTCTGAGTTGTTTGACTCTGTGGTCGCTGTTGTCCGCTGGGACATGTGAGGAGATGGCGGAATCCTCCGGTGTACCGACCGCTGGTGGACCTGTCGACAATGGAGGAGCGACATTTGATCATCACCTACAGGTTTGACCGTGCCACAATCCAAGAACTGTGTGCCAAGTTGGAGCCAGACCTGATGTCAGCAATCCGCCATCCCACTGGGATCCCCCCTCAAGTGCATGTGCTATCAGTGCTACATTTCCTTGCAAGTGGGTCCTTTCAAACAACAGTGGCCATGGCATCAGGGATGTCCCAGCCTGTGTTTTCCAACGTGTTGTCCAGAGTGTTGTCTGCCCTGCTGAAACACATGAGGAGCTACATCGTTTTCCCTCAGGTGGAGGATTTGCCTACAGTTAAAGGTGACTTCTATGCCCTTGGACATATCCCCAACATCATAGGTGCCATTGATGGGACACATGTGGCTCTGGTCCCCCCCCACAGGAGTGAACATGTGTACAGGAACCGGATGAGTTATCATTCTATGAATGTACAGATGGTATGTTCGGCAGGTAAATGCTATGTTCCCTGACTCTGGCATGACGCCTACATCCTGCGGAATAGCAGCATCCCTTATGTGATGGGTCAACTCCAGAGGCACCGGGTGTGGCTTATAGGGGACTCTGGTTACCCCAACCTGTCATGGCTACTGACCCCAGTGAGGAATCCCAGGACCAGGGCAGAGGAACACTACAATGAGGCCCATGGGCGGACTAGGAGGGTGATCTAACGCACCTTTGGCCTCCTGAAGGCCAAGTTCAGGTGCCTCCATATGACAGGTGGTTCCCTATTCTACTCACCAAGGAAGGTGGGCCAGATCATTGTGGCCTGCTGTATGCTTCACAACTTGGCTTTGCGACGACAGGTGCCTTTTCTGCAGGAGGATGGTCCAGATGACGGTGTTGTGGCAGCTGTGGAGCCTGTGGACAGTGATGAGGAGGAAGCAGAGGAAGCAGAGGAAGAAGACATTGACAACAGGGACTCAGTTATCCAGCAATATTTCCAGTGACACACAGGTGAGAACACATTCCTGCCTACTACAAGTACTTTAACACTTCTACCTCTATCCTGTCTGTCGATTTCAACCAGTATATGGTAACTGAGTTGTACATTTCCATTACGGTTTCACAGGTGTGCTTTTCAACGTGTGTCATCTGCTTAGATTCCTCATGGACTTGAGATGTGTGACATAGGTATGTTGACATTACATTTGAGAACGCATTTTTTCACTGTCATTGCTAATACACATTTTCGAAATCACAGACTGACTCCAGATTGTTTCGTGCTTCAAGGGTGTTTATTGCAGTGCTCAATATTGGAGGGGGGTTGTAAAATGGTGAGGGGTGATGGTGGAGGAATGTCCATGGCAGAGTCCAGTCTATTAGTCTCACAGGTGCATTGCCCATATGGGCATAGGAAGTGGAGCTGGGGCAGTTCCAATATGGACAGGGTTACACAGTGGGACAGTAGGATGACAATCAGGGTGGTCTCATTTCTTGGCGGGGGTCTTGGCATCGTGCTCTGTCTTGTTCCTGGATCTCAGGGACCATTTGCAGGGTGGTTCTCCGTCTGCAGGGGGTGGGGTGCTGGTGTGGTGGTCCTGTGGCGGTGCCTCCTGTCCACTAGCGCCGGCTGAGGTGGTGGGCAGTTCATCGTCCATGCTAGTGTCAGGGGCCCCTTGTAGTGCCACAGTGTAACCTCCTGGTTTTAAGTATTTCCTTCAGCACCCCTACGATGGTGCCCAGGGCGGAGCTGATGGTTCTGAGTTCCTCCCTGAACCCCAAATACTGTTCCTCCTGCATGCGCTGGGTCTCCTGAAACTTGGCCAGGACCGTTGCCATCATCTCCTGGGAGTGGTGGTATGCTCCCATGATGGAGGAGAGGGCCTCGTGGAGAGTGGGTTCCCTTGGCCTGTCCGCCCCCTGTCGCACAGCAGCCCTCCCAGTTCCCCTGTGTTCCTGGGCCTCCGTCCCCTGGACCGTGTGCCCACTACCACTGCCCCCAGGTCCCTGTTGTTGTTGGGGTGGTGGGTTATCCTGGGTTCCCAGTAGTGGTGGACACACAGCTGATTGACGTGTCCTGGGTACGGAGGTATGGGCCCGCTGGGTAGGTGCTGTGCTGGTGTTACCAGAGGGTGGAAGGTCTGTGGTGGGCTGTGTCTGGGTGTAAGGAACCGATTGTCCCGAGGCCCAAGATGGTCCGGGCTGGTCATCTGGATCCAGTTGGACAGAGCTGCTGTCATCACTGTGGGCCTCTTCTGTGGGTGGGGTGGAGATGTCTGGACCCTCCTGTCTGGTGACGTTGGGTAGTGGTCCTGCAGGGGTGTAAAAGCATGATTATTGCATCGATGTGTGTCATGGTGTGCAATGGGTGGGTGAGCGTGTACCCCAGTGCTAGCACTCCTGTGTGGGGGCTTGTGTGATTATGGTTGAGGGGGTGTTATGGGTATGTGCAGTGGGCATGCTTTAGTGATGGGTGTCCATGCTTTGTTGTGTCATGCAGGGCTTGGGGTTGGGATGGGAGGTTTGTGTTATTAGTACATTTGTGAGGAGTTGGAGTGATAGGGGAGGGGGTGGGGGTCTGTGATAGCATTCAGGTAGGGTGAGGGATATGATAGTTAAGATTTGTCTTAACAGAGTCCATTCCTCCACCGACTCCTGCAAGGCCCTCAGGATGCAGAATAGTGAAGTCCTGCTCCTCCCATGTTGTTAGTTGTGGGGGAGGAGGTGGGGGTCCACCGCCAGTCCGCTGTACCGCGATGTTGTGTCTGGAGACCACGGAACGCACCTTCCCCCGTAGGTCATTCCACCTCTTCCTGATGTCGTCCCAATTTCTTGGGTGTGGCCCACTGAGTTGACCCTGTCGACTATTCTTCGCCATAGCTCCATCTTCCTAGCTATGGAGGTGTGCTGCACCTGTGATCCAAATAGCTGTGGCTCTACCCATACGATTTCCTCCACCATGACCCTGAGCTCCTCCTCCAAGAACCTGGGGTGTCTTTGCCGTGCCATGGGGTGGTGTAGGTGATGTGTGTGGTGGTGTATGTGGTGATAAGTGTGGTGATATGTCGTGGTGTGTGGTGTTTTGTGCGTGGAAGTAGTGTGGGTGATGGTGTTGAGTGCCTGTGGCTGCGGCTGCTAGTTTGTGGATGGTGGTGTCTCTCTCTGGCCTTCTTTCCGAATTTTTGGTCGTAGGGGTTTGTGGGTGTGTGTTTTATATAGTATTGGGTGTGTGGGAGTGGTGTGTGTATGTGTATCAGGTGTGTGTATTTCGAATTGTCCAATGTGGCTGTGTTTTGTAAGGGTGTGTGTATTTTGAGCGCAGCGGTGTGCACCACCAATGGAATACCGCGGTTGAAAGACCACCGCGTGGATTCGTGTGTCGTGATAGCATGGGTGTATTTCTGTTGGCATGACGGTGGAGGTTTTGTTTTCGCCAGTTTATCACTGACCTTTAGTGTGGCGGACTTGTGTGGGTGTCGGAATTTTGTCGGATTTCGGGATGTGGGTCATAATAGCTGTGGCGGATTTCCACGGCCGCGGTGGTGTGTTGGCGGCCTTCAGCACGGCGGTAAGTGGCTTTTACCGCCAATGTTGTAATGACCCCCCAAGTCTTTTATAACAGTTTGAGCGACAGCTGACCACTGAGGCCATACCCACAGGAAACTAGAACAAGAATCTACAGCGACTAAGATCTATTTATATGCACCATCAGGTTGAAGGGGACCACAATGATCCAGGTACACACCTTGTAGTGGCCTGTTGGACACTAAGAGGAACATCTGAGGTGGGCGTTTGATGTTGGAGCCCTTAATTTGCTGACAAATGTCACGACAAAAGACATAGGGGGTCATTCCGACCCCGGCGGTCAAGGACCGCCGGGGCCGGGGTCGGCGGGAGCACCGCCAACAGGCTGGCGGTGCCCCGCAGGGCATTCTGACCGCGGCGGTTTGGCTGCGGTCAGAACAGGAAAACCGGCGGTCTCCCGCCGGTTTTCCGCTGCCCTCAGGAATCCTCCTGCGCCGCCATGGGGATTCCGACACCCCATACCGCCATCCTGTTCCTGGCGGTTCGCCCGCCAGGAACAGGATGGCGGTATGGGTGTCGTGGGGCCCCTGCAGTGCCCATGCCAATGGCATGGGCACTGCAGGGGCCCCCGTAAGAGGGCCCCACAAAGAATTTCAGTGTCTGCTTAGCAGACACTGAAATTCGCGACGGGTGCAACTGCACCCGTCGCACCTTCCCACTCCGCCGGCTCCATTCGGAGCCGGCTTCCTCGTGGGAAGGGGTTTCCCGCTGGGCTGGCGGGCGGCCTTCTGGCGGTCGCCCGCCAGCCCAGCGGGAAAGCCAGAATGGCCTCTGCGGTCTTTCGACCGCGGAGCAGCCATATGGCGGTTCCCGCCAGGCGGGCGGCTACCGCCGCCCGCCAGCCTCAGAATGAGGCCCATATTGTTTTGTCTGTTTGTATAGACCTGGCCACCAGAAGTATTTCTGTAAGAGTGTTACTGTGGCCGAAATAGCAGCATTAGCAGATGCGACACCCTCATGTGCTGCTTTGATGAGATCTCATCTCTGGTCTTGATTGGGGAGCACTCGATCTCCAACCCCAGGAAGTGTTGCATAAGCAACATTCTGTGCACTGACGTGGAAAGAGTATTTAGTAGGGTATGGTTCTGGGAGAGGCTTGCCTTCAGCCAAAGCTTTCACGGCAGTCAGAATTTCATTATCCAATCTCATCTGAGAATGAGTCACTGCTGCCACAGAGGCCGTAGCTACTGCAGATTTGGCTGCTTCAACAGCCAAATTATTGCCGATAACGTGTACTCCTACACATTGGTGGCCCAATGTATGTACCACGTGTACACAAGGTAGCTTATCCTTGAGATCAGCCACCCTCCCCCACAGAGTTCAGTGTTTTATGGTGTTCCCTTTGGAATCTCTAATGCTGTTCAACTTCCAATGATTAAGATAATCATTGTATAATTTCACACAGTAGTATGAATCACAGGCAATCAGAGCGAGTAGCCCTGGCTCTGTGTGTTCTAGAGCTAGCATAAGGGCTCTGAGTTCAGCCAGCTGGGCTGCGCAGTCCCCTAGAGTCTGCATGTAGGTATTATGAGGGTGGAATACACCATCCTTCATCACTCTGCTCACGGCTGCACAAGCAGCTGAATTCTGATGTTTAGTACCTACGGCTGGTTGTGCTGAACCATCAGTGTAAATGACAGCATCGTATTGGTGAAGTGGCAAAATGTCTAGAGGTGCAGGATACTCCTGTTAGTAGTGGAGAAATTCTTGTGTCGGACGTTTTGGATCAAAGATGTAATCTACATCGGTGGCAGTCAGGGAGGTTGCCCACTGAATCCAACGTGTATGTAATGCTTTAGGCATTTGAAATGCTTGCTTTGGTGACAGCCTCGAAGATTGGCACCAGGGTAATGACAATAATGAGTTTCCCTTGGGCAAGAGGCCTCTCCTTAATGACAGCCATCTGAACTGGAACTCGAATTTTTTCTGTGGGTGCAAAACGTTGTTCTGCCTTAGAGTATAAATGTGATTTATATGCTAAGGCACTGTGTCGACTTCGTTAAAGATGACATAGGTGAACCCAATGGCACCAGCAATTATTCTGATGATCAAATTTGTTTTGTTGTCACAAGAGTGTAAGTGTTTTGCTTCTAGCATGTCCTGTTGCAATTTCCTAAGGATGTGTGTGTGTTCAACTGTCCACTGCCTGCTAGAAAAATCAGGGCATATTAAGTCCTAATGTGGCTTGATACATTGTGCATAATCAGGAATGTATGTTCTGCCAAAGTTGAAGAAACCAAGTAAAGTCTGTAGTTTCTTAATTGTCTTTGGTGGCTGCAACTGAGCACATTTTTCTAGAAAGTGCGGGGCCAGGCTCTTGCCCTCGTTTGATAGCTCGAATCCCAGGAACAGTACGCTGAGAAACAGTATTTTAGTTTTCCTAAAATTAAATTTGTAGCCAAGGGCTGCGAATCCTAGAACGATCCGATCGATCCTGGCAAGATGAATGTTGAGGTCGTCACCTGTGAGATAGATGTCATCCACGTAAGACAATGTCTCGGGATCAATAATAATGTAATATTGATGTTACGCGGGCTGAGAACATCCTTGGGCTGTTCTTATAGCCTTGGGGCAAATGGCAGAAACGTGTTTGTAAGCCAAATGAGAATGCACTTAGGTACCGACTTTCGTGTGCCAAGTTTTGGCAGAAAAAAATGTTGGAGATATCCAAGGTTGTTTTGTATTTTGTACACACTATGCTGTTTATTGGTGCTGTGCTATGTGAATTATGTATAGCATATATACTTGTATGACTGTTTAAATGTCTGTAAACTAAGACTATTCTGTATGAATGGTCAGGTTTTGCAATGGGGAATAATAGGTTATTTATTGCAGAGACACAGGGCTAAGTTACACCCTGGTACTCGAGCTGAGTGAGAATCTCCCTCACTGGGGCTTTTGCTTCGTGTTTAACAGGATATTGTGGCTAAGGCTGGGGTGTAGACCTGATAGGTATTACATGGCAAGGAGAATCCTTGTCCCAACCTACATGGTTGCAGTATAACACAGATGCCTGTGTTAAAGCCCAGTTGACAGCGTAGGCTTGTTTTACCGCATCTGGAACAAGATCAGAGAATGAAGGCAAAATGACACATTCCCACGTGGAAGCTTACGGACATGCTCAGGAGGCCAGTCCTTTTTGGCCTGTAGGATATCACAACTAAGTTCATCTCAGAATGTCACACCAATGGTGCGCTCTAAGTATCCCTCAATTTGGATATTTAAGTCATAAACCCTGTTGGGTGGGAGGGCGCGCCAATCCGTAGCCTCAACTGCAATAAAGTCGCTAGTAGCTGTCTCATCCAGATGATCTTTCAGACTTTGGTGACATGTTGTGACCTTAAGCGCTAACAGTGTCACTGCCCACGTCTTGTTCTTCAGCAATGTTTTCAAGTGTACTGGCATTTTTAATTGACAGTGTTGCAACCTTTTTCTTTTTAAACTGTGGCTTTTGTTGTGGGAACTTATCTTCTTTTTTGTCTGAAGACTGTGGTGAGTCTTTCTTCTGTTTCACGTATTAAGGACATTGATCAGGACTGCACCCTCTCTCGCTACGTCTATCTGGTGCATCCTAAAGGAACAAGAGGGACGTGAATCAGTATATGTCAGGAGTTTTTATATTTTCTCTATTTCTATTTCTGAGATTCAGGGTCACGGTCAGACCACCAACAAAGTGGCGGTGCGACCGCGACATTATGACAGTGGCGGAGCTGCCACTGTCCAACCGCCAACAGCGCCAGGCTGCCGCCAGCCTGCAACTTAGCGGTCCTGGCGGTTGTAATCCGACAGCCTATCTATGGTGATTTACAGAGCCATGGAAAGGCTGGCGGAATGAGGGACTTGGGGGTCCCTGCACTTGGCATGGGCAGTGCAGGGGCCCCCATCCACAGCCCCGTTGTGCATTCAACTGCCCGAATTACGGGCAGTGAAATGCGCGACGGGTGCTGCTGCACCCACCGCACTGCCACATTGCAGCCAGCTCCATTAGGAGCTGGCTGCAATGTTAAGGCCCTGTTCGCTGCTGGACCGGGGGGGGTGTTGAAGCCGCACAGGTGGCTTGATGGTGGTAAGAGTTTGGTGGGCGGCCTCCACCACCCGCCAAACTCATAATGGGGCCCTAGACCTACTGTCAGAGTTCTCCGGGTGTGGAGAATCTGCTCTTTGACTTTGTCTGTCTTTAAATTGTTTTTGTTTATCCCAGAGCTTTTTAGAACCCTCTTGTGACTGTTTAGCACCTTCCTTAGTGGTGGTACTTTGTATTTCAGGCTTTTTTGGTTTGGCTCCTAAACTATCCCTTCCTATACTGATGTAGGTATCGGAAATAATTTTCGGTAGCTGTTTCCCCTGGTCCAAATGTGGAACCTCTCGAAGGTGCTGGCGTACAGCCAGTGCTACCGCTTCCCCTTTAATGTTAGTTAGTATGATTGAGGAAACTGTGTCAAAATTAAGCATTCATTTCATCCCAAAAGCTAGGGCTGGAGCAACTTGTGCTCATTCTGTATTTGTTTAAACACTTCTGGTAAATTGGCAAGTTTTGGGGTACCATGTGTGGTAGTGTATATTGCAGCGAAGACTGTACCCCATGTGTCAGAGTCATCCACTGAGGGAACCTTCCAGAAAGGCAAGCACATAGTGAGAATTCTATATTTTTCCTTTGGTCCCGTATGGGGAAACACAGTTTCCAGCTGATTTGTTTTCTGGGCTTTCCAGAACAAGATTTTCTCCCACTCTGTGGGTATTTTACCCATTATAGAATGTACTGTTTGTGGATTAATCCCAGTAGTAGCCAATTGGTATCCAGCAGGTGCTGGTAGTGCTGGATGCACTGGCATTGTGTTCAAGGTTCACATTACGAACTGAACAAGTCGTCTATAGAGGGTTACTAGCTCAATGTATAAATTGCACAGATCAGCTACCTGCATATTTTGTGTAGCTGGGTGAGGTGTGTATGTGGCAAACATAGGCCAAAAAAGTCTATCAATACCTAAGGGACCTAGTCTCACGGGTTGTATTACGTGTGGTAGGGAGCCATTAAACCAGTTCTGATGTTCTTGATAAGTGATCGATATTTCAAGATATTGGTATGCTTGGTACCGTAGTGGTTCATTAGCTATTCTATATGTGTGGAATGTGAATGTAGTGTTGTCTTCCTCAGGGAAGGTAACCCAGGAATAGAATGTTTCTGTTTGATAAGCTTCATTAGCTTCTACTATGAATGTAACATCCCCGCCCTCATCTGACAAGCCATGCACTATAAAGTGTAATGTCAATGAGTGCCTAACATTCTCTGGAATGTCTATGGTGTTAACCATATTGTGTAATGGGTACAAGAAATGGAACACCAAGTGGGGAAAAAAGTATTTTTAAGAGTTCGAGCTCGAACAACCTACAGCCTAGTTACGTGCTCCCTGTTCAGCCGAGGAGAATCTTCCCTAAAACCACGGGCATCTCCGTATAATGGTACCTGTTGTGTGTGAGACAGTCATAATCAGGGTATCCATAAATTAGTGGCTAAACACCATAGTCGGTGGCGCCATGTCGTAGTTTGACTCTTGCTCTAGGCAAGACTTCTGGTTTAAGGAGGACAGCACTTATGTTTGTAGGTGACTATGCCAGTCCTACAACAAGTTGCAACTGTCATCCCAACCCTCCTGGCTCACACACAGTACCTCACCAAAAACCCAAATACTAAAAGGTGATTTGTGGCAGCCTTTAACCATTGGACTCAAGAGTGCGACATCTCATGGAGTGTTGTGGTTAAATGGCGGTTACCCCTTTCTCACATTAACAACATGTCTCAATCAAACACAGGCAATGAAGAGCGATGCAGTAAAAGTCTTAATATGTTTTTATGAACAAAACTGCAATCTATGATAAATTGCATGGGCCACCACAGTGATGAGGATAATGGACAAAGCAAGAAACAGAATTGTGAAAACGAAAGTCATTAGTACGAAGACCCCCATCAACTTGCAAAAACATGAAATGATATGAGAGATGAAAATATGACCTAATACCCTAACACAGAGGTCTTCAAACTGGGGGGCGGGCCCCCCTTGGGGGGCCTCAAGTGATCCCAGGGGGGGCGCCAAACTCTGGCCAAAAGAAATATTATACAGATAACATGCCTTTGTTTCAAGCAGAAGCATGTTATTGCAGTTTTAAAAAGTCACAGTACTTAACTGCAATATTTAAATATGTTTAGACCTATTTAAACATTGCCATCTTTCAAAAATAATTGTGAAAAATTCTGAGGGGGGCCCGATGATTTTCATTTTTCAACTGGGGGGGCGCGGCATTAAAAAGTTTGAAGACCACTGCCCTAGCATGATAAACCTAACCCCTAACCTAAAGAGAGCTAGGTGTGACAAACGTAATCTGCCAATTTGGTGTCCATGAGAAGAGCCCCCCCAACCCTCGTTACCTTGGAATGAGGTCTCTAGCTCAGACTCCGTGGGGACACAAATACTGGGTCAGCGTCAAGGCGACGTGCAGCATCGATAGCAGCAATGGCATCTGGTCGGAATCCCTCTGACTATTTGTCTGTGTGAGATATATTCACACAGATCTGATCGGACCCCTGATGTAGGTCTGTCCCCAAACAATAGATAACAAGACATGCTTGGGGCAGCAATTACATAAACAATTCCCTCGAAGGCGCAAAGAGGGAAAGTACCTAATGTGAATACCTACAGTTTGTTGATCTTTGTACCTTGATAGTGATGTCTTAGCACAGTGGCACTGATAACATGAAACTAAAAGATTGGCCTAACTATAACAATGCAGCCATCTCGGAAAGATATAATTAAATAATTGCGCTAAAACAGAGCAAGCTAAGTAGGGTAAAAGTCACTGAGAGATGGGGCACGAGTCTACAAGCCAGAGGGCTGAGCTAACTCCTGCTTCCCATTAAAACAAGATAGGATTCACTATACTCTGATTGCTTGGTATCTCAAAGCCTTCGCCTAAAACCCTGCATGAAAAACTGACCTTGACTTAGTCTTACATTCTATTCTCTGCATACCTTCTGTTTCTGAGAACAGCCTCATTTTAGTCTCATGCCTGCCTGCTTCCCTCAATCCTTCTTACTGTAATTCAGTAACTGGCTGATACCTCATTTCATAGATCACAACCTCTTCTCTTTAAATCCCTATCCCTGTAATCTAACATTACCTTATCCCCACCAGCCTATCTCACCAACCATTCACTTGAAACCACATAGACTCCCATTAATTATCATAATTACCTGGTATTAATATATCACAAAGTAACTGAGTGCATTGCATACAATTCTTTCTTGAGGACACAGGACTGATCAAAACAACCAACCATAACCATTACATTAACTACTAACCTGAAATTCCAGAGTAGCTTGCTGCGTTATGCAAAATGCTTCAGCTCCTCGTCAGGGGTAGAAATTACTATATAATCAAACTACAACCGATGAGAAGAAGTTAGGAGCTGCCTCCAGATCCACATAAGAAGATGCAGAAAGAAAGGAACTGATGTCAGCCTAGGGGCAGAGTGGACACAAAGATGTGCAACTCCAAATACTAGCATGCATGGGCTATGTTGAAAAATTTTCCTGATCCATTCGGGTGCCTGGGTATATTCTAAAGGTGAGAAATGTGTAGTTAGAAGTAGCCGTCAGAAGTACACAAACAGATGATAACCAAAACATTCTTTGGCTAGCTGAAAACTATAATTCAGTCCTTTAGACAATGATGGTGTACCTAGATACTTGAGTACACCATTTACAACTCCACAACCACCATCGCCACAACAGAAGTATTTTGCTCTTAGCATGTGTCCACTGGAACACAGAGTGACTCATCAAAAAGTAACATCCAACAAACGTAATCTCCCAAAGAATCAAGGTGCAATAGAAATCTCGGTGCCAAATCATTCAGGGTCAGTGTGAGGCCACCAGGATCGTTGTGGTCTAAAACTTCCTGAATCTGTTCAAGTCCATTTTAATAATTAGAAAAACGTAAATATAAACCAGATGACAATTCCAGGGGACCAGCACTATATCTCCCAGAGGACCCCGCCTTCGAAACGGAACAGAGAGCAACACAATAGGTTTTTTGTGTTGTGATGAATTCCACTGTCGTCCACGAATGGATAGTTTACGTCATTAAGGGGGTTATTCTAACTTTGGAGGAGGTGTTAATCCGTCCCAAAAGTGACGGAAAAGTGACAGATTTACCACCAGCCGTATTACGAGTCCATTATATCCTATGGAACTCGTAATACGGCTGGTGGTATATCCGTCACTTTACCGTCACTTTTGGGACGGATTAACACTCCTCCAAAGTTAGAATAACCCCCTAAATGTTTTGACTACAACTGAAAGACGACTCCTAAAACATAAAGACGTCTGAAGCTTGGACATTGCTTTTCCCTGCAAGTCAATAGCCTGAACTTGTTGCTCCTGGGGAATTACTCAATGCAATGACAAAGCATGTCTCAAATTTAGTACAAGCAATGGGAAGAAATGCCAACATCAATCTTCCTTCCCCCTGCTGCCTGCTCACCTTCTATACTAGACTGTATGTCTGTGAAGATGACCCATGTGCAAGAGTCAAAATGGGTGGGGAGAGAAACTTATTGCAGCATGTGGTTGGTTGGAAGACATGGACTAGAACCACAAGCCCATTGGTTGAGGCACAGCGTCTTGAAATGTAGTTGCAGGACTGCGACTTCCCCTTTGCGCAGTATAGGTGAACTATGACTAACTCGCCAAGCAAACCTGGAATCCTGTCCCAGAACCAAAGGTAAATAAGAGGACATTGCAGCATTGGTATGAGGAAGTATAGCAGTATAAACAAGTAACAAAGTTCAGGAGGGTGAGGGACCACTGAACCAAAGAGGGAGAAAACAAGGTGCTTGCGTGAAAGGCTGGGTGCGAACTGAAGCCTAATTGAGGAAGTCATAAAAAATGCTATTGCCAGATGTCAGCATATGCACGTGATAGCTCTTTATACTACTCTGCTTCTATCAACCTTGAAGGGCACCTGTCATGGCCAACCCTTGAGTGCTGCTGTGGCTTAACTAATACACTGTGTCCTGGAAGTACTTGTCCTGCATGTTTTTAGTTTCTGCCTTGTTCTCTGTCTTCTCCATATTTGATATTGTTGAGTCCTTTTCTAGGCAACTGAGTCTGACGACCTGACAGCAGTATTGATTCCCTTCACAACTTCAAGGAGCCCCCTGCCCTACGTATGCAGGTTTGAAGGATGGCAGTGGTACTGTCCACCAACTTTCTTCTTCGATTTTCCTTTAACTGTATATGTTGACCACTAGTATTCCTTTACGGTTTACGCATTTGCATTGGATAGTGCTTTCTTTATTCTTTTAACAACATTAACAATACTGCTTAGCTATTGATCCATGCCTTCCTTTACACCCACCCAAACTATGCATAAGAGTAAGTCTCAATTTGGTTCATGGAAAAAATTGTGAAGACACAACATTGTAAGACGGTGTTTAATGTGCTCCTTTGAAGCACTGCTAACAAGGCTGTCGTGGGTGCGTACTAATCGTACAAATAAAAGTACTTACAACTCTCACCACAAGCTCTGTCACAAGGCTTGTTTAAAAGATCCATCAGAAAACATATTTAAAAAGGTAATTACCATAATCTTCTACTGGATAGTTTCCTGCCACATATTCCTTATGTTTTGAAAGACTCCCAAAATAAGAAAACACATTGAGCTGGTTACCTCACCTTTTTCTCTCTGGACATATGGGGGGTTATTACAACTTTGGAGGAGGTGTTAATCCGTCCCAAAAGTGACGGTAAAGTGACGGATATACCACCAGCCGTATTACGAGTCCATTATATCCTATGGAACTTGTAATACAGCTGGTGGTATATCTGTCACATTTGGGACGGATTAACACCTCCTCCAAAGTTGTAGTAACCCCCATGGTGTTTTATACTTGCACATCAAGGTGTGCTAGATGTGCTAGAAAATTCAATATTATCTGATTAAATTAACGTGACGTTAAAATAAAACCAGCCATTTTACAATTGCATGTTTTTCCGCCAGCACTGCTGCAGGAACCTTTAATTCCTAATTAAAGTTACAATATATTTCTAAGTTTTGAACTATAACCACTATCAAAACAAAAATTAAAGCATAAGTGTTCCGAACAGATTATTAATGAAACAATTCACTGCACCTAATACGCCTTTAGTATTTATGAGATATAAGCCTCCTGAGCTTTGATTTAGTGGTTCCAACAGCAATAAACATTTTTGGTCAGACCAGTCACTTGACTTGTATCCCTTGTTCAGCCTAGTCCAAAATCTGTTAGAATAAATATCACGCTTAGGCCAGAATGGGAAGGGAAAATAAGCCCTCGGGTAGAACTACAAGAACACTTCTAGTACTCCTGTGAAGATAATAACCTTTTGTGTGGTCTTATTACAATCGTTTTAGTGGTCTGATGCACAGTGTTGTTTGTAACCTATACTTTTTAGAGTGGGTGTTATGTTCTCTGTGATTAGATGGCTTGTATTTTTAGGTCGAGCCCGCTAGCGCTCTATTGTAAACTATTTGTGGGCTTTTAACCACCCCCACCACATGCCCATCACTATCACTCCTTCATTGGCGTGCCTTTCAAAAATCCTTTGCTATCATTGGTAAATGCTTTATGTTTGTCCCTCATTGGGGCAGTTTTGTTACCGCCTTGGCAATCGACCCTGTTACATGGATAATTGCACTTTTGTCAATAAGTTTGTCTACGAGCAAATGTTTTTTTCCTTTGTCTCTCTCCTTCAAGCTCATGACGATCGTGGCGCTTTGAATTTATCTTTGCTGCTCTTGATTCAATGGCTTTATTCCTCAAGTTTGTGCTTGTCAGGCTGCTGGACCAGTTAGGTTTCAAAGTTGTTTTCGATTGTTTGAATGTATTCTTCCACTGCTGATGTAAAATAACTTTTTTTTCACCATCATTTGTGATGTGTGTAGGAGACTGGACTTCTTTGCAGATGTCCCTCCACTTTTTGCCCCCTTTAGAACTATTAGATACTTGCTTTTCAACTCTGACAGAGCACTGAGGCCTGCTAACCAGACGTCAGTGCCAGTGCTCTTTCCCTAAAACAAGGTACTGTCTAATTGTAACCCAAATGGCATGGACTTTAGCACCCTTATAAGTCCCTAGTAAATGGCATCCCTGGTCCCTACGGCATGGATACTAAAGAGGGTTGCTAAGGGCTGGATCATGTCTTATGTCACCCTAAGGGACCCACACACAAATCACACACTGTGAGAAATGGGATTTCTGGTTGGTTAAGATATGGCAGGCAGACCCCAACACTCTAGTCACAGCAAGTAAGTAACACACCAAAGATAACCTGCTCTCACCCCGTGGTAGCTTGGCACAGAGCAGTCAGGCTTATCTCTAGAGGTCATGTTTAAAGCATTTACGCAACACACTCATACCAGTGACACAATAAATACACCACTAAAGAGACTCCACAAGAATTATATAAAAATATGTTTCTGTATTATATAAGCATCTTTGACCAAAAAGCGACATAAATCATAGGGAGTGTGTATATTGTGCAATTGCTGAAATAGTACTTGTTACTCAGGTAATGCCAGTGGCAAAACGATAAATAACATACTAACAGGGCATGAATTGGTACAGAAAAGCACATACATCAATACGTGTCACCATAAACACATGAAACATGGTTACTGCTGTCCTGACAGTCTAGGGATCAACAATGTAATACAGGATGGCTTTCAGGGTATACACAGCCGTAACTGAATTAGAGGCAAACCACATAAATCACCAGGTGTTGTCACTAAATCATGTCAAACACCTAGGGTGAATTGCCTACTATTGCATGAAACACACAGATATAGCACACCTGTGCTTCTATCACCTGTTATATGGTATTTGCAGTCCACGATGAGCCCAGAGATAACAGTAGATACTATCTGTGGGGCAAAGGGGGGAGACCTCCCTTGGTCCCCCCTGCATGCAGATTTGCCCAAGGACGGCTACCAAAGTCCCCGAAGGTACCTCTGGGAGCAGGAGTTTTCAGGGGAGCCCGGCAGACAGGAATCATAAGCCACAGGAACTCTAGTATGTGCCTATTCTGGATGTTACAGTACTTTCTTGGGTGACTCCCCCACTGCACCTTCCTGTATGTGGCAAGGGCTGGGGATTGTGATCGGGACCTCTGTTGAGGTTTCTCCTGTCATGCAGCAGTTGTGGAGGCCCCCCAAAGGCATGCCACTACAGAGGGGGCACTCCTACTTGGGATGGTGGGGCAGAAGACCTCCTTTGGTCCGCACAGAATGGCTGCTGTGCCAGTGGTCTCAAGCACTCTCAAGGCTCTGCGGCGTGAGTCAAATAAAGGTAAGCGCTGGGGAAGGACAGCACGGACTCTGTGCCCCCATGCAACTGCTGGAAGGTGAGGTGAGCTACGTCCAGCTCAGAAAAGAAGGCAGGGCTGAGCATGCACGCTTATTTGAGCCTCTTGCAGTGCTGTTCCCCCAAGTGCTGGTAACTCCAGCATACTGATCCTTGGTACTCCCTGCAGGACTGGGGGGGGGGGGGTGAATGCGGACCGCCCCACGTGTGGGCAGCAGGGAGCAGTCCTCTAGACAGGAAAGGCAGGATCTGAGCACTGCACTCCCTCTTCTTCTTCAACACACGGCAAGAGAAGGGGCTGCTCCTCTGGTGAAGGAAGGCTCACGCTCATAGGTTAATAAAACAGCGCTCGCCATGTGCTACTTCAACTGCTTGTAGCCAGCTGGAGAGGCTAAGAGCTTTCCACATGCTGAAGAACTCACCACATGTGAGTAAAATAAGGAAAGAAGATGGTTTGGTTGGGCCAGGCTCACAGTTCCACAGCTATCTCTAGACAGACCAATCCCAGGAGAACACCTGGGGGCAACCCAGGGTCAGACAAGACAGCACATTAGGGCAAACAATGGCAGTTCCTCCTGTCAGTCCAATAGTGCCTGGAGACCCACAGTCAGGGAGCAGGTGGAAACAAAGAAACAAGCAGAAAAGCAACCCAGTGAGGCCTTTAGACCACCCAGAAAATAGTAGGTAGCAAGGCAACAACAGAAGAGCAGTCCAGGTGAGGCCTAATGCAGCTCCGCAGTCCTTCTGCTCAAGGTTAAGTCCCAGTTTCAAAAGTGCTCTCCAAATCAAGGGGTCAGAGCTCCTGTACTTATACTAAATGTCTTTGTTCAGTGGGTGACTTCAAAGGAACCTTTTCAAGTGAAACACAACCCCCTTTCAACTCAGCTCTGGCTCCAGACATACGTAGGAGGCAATCAGCCTATTGTGTAAAGGCAGGACACAGCCTATTGACATGTAAGGTGTGAACTACCCTCCTTCTCCATAGGAAAGGATGACTGTCAGAATGCAGATGCCTCTTCTGTCACACTCAGCCATTCCTGTGTTGTAGCTGTCTGGAAAGTATGCACTAAGTGGAGCTGGCACTCTGCCCTAAACGTGGATTGGAGTCAGGCTGCATAACACTAGAGTTATAAGCACAGAGAAATGTCTACTTTCTACAAGTGGCATTTCTAAAATAGTAATGTAACATCCAACTACACCAGTAAGCAGGATTTCTCACTACCATTTCAAACATATGAAGCATGCCCAGGTTACTCCTCACAGATCAGATATTACCACTTAGACATGTATAACGGAATTCCCAATGCTAACCTATGAGAGGAGCAGCCCGCAGAGTAGTGAAAAAACAAAATAAGCTGTTTGTCACTTTTAGGACATGTAAAACAGCAGTACATGTCCTACCTTCTACATTCACAGCACCCTGCCCATAGGGCTGTCTAGGGGCCAACCTCAGGAGTGGGAAATTAGGCCTTGGCAAATAGTTTGAATTGTCAAGTCAATGTGGCAGTAAACTGCACATGCAGGCATTGCAGTGGCAGGCCTGAGATAAATTTGAAAGGCTTCTTCTGTGGGTGGCACAATCAGTGCTGCAGGCCCACTAGTAGCATTTAAATTACAGACCCTACGTATACGGTATACCACTTTACAAGGTACTTACAAGTAAATTAAATATGCCACACAGGTGTAAGCCAATTATACCAAGTTTCAGGGAATAGAACAAATGCACTTTAGCACCGATTAGCAGTGGTAAAGTGCCCAGTGTCATAAAACCAACAAAAACAGTCAGAAAAATAGAAGGAAAAGAGCTAAAAGGTTGGGGATAACCCTGCAGAAAGGGTCATTTTCAACACATACAGACTGCCTTACCAGGCAGCGTGACATGGTGCAAACCATGTTTGAAAACATGACATTACACATGCCTGTGTGCTATGCCAAAGACACTACATGGGCTGTATATGTAAGTCACTCCTACAGCATGCCATTAGAGATCTAAGGTAGGGTGCATTTTAGCACATGAGAACATGTCTGCATGAGCAGATATGCCCCTGTACTGTCTAGTGCCATTGCTAGATATTACAAGTGAGCAGTGAAGCTATCTTAACGTATGTACAGAGCACCGGTCAAGACAAGTTACCCAGCTACATAATGGCTTCACTGAAACCTATGGCTGAAACCCTACTAGTCCTCTGGTGTGCAGGCTGCCTGGTATCCACCAGCCTGTCACCACAGATGAGCTCTCAGAAGTCAGAAACAATGCCTGCTCTGGCAGGAGGTGTTATCCTCACCTCCAGCAGGCAGGCTAGTAAATCAGCAGATCAAAGCCAGAGGCTTCATGCCTCTGCTTTCTTTGATCAACAACCCCGGCTTCCTCCAGACCTGGAGAATGCCACCATCTGCCCTGAGGCCCATTTGGTACCAGTCAGGTGGGAAATTAGATAGTCAGGAGGCATATGACACTGTCAGGCTAGTCACAGCCCCCAGGCTGGGCTACCTGATGTGAACACAAAAAGGAGAATTCCAGCATCCTGTGTGAGGGAGAATTAGGAACTCTGGGAAAGCGTAATGCCCACTCCTTGCAGGAAGTGGTCATATAGAGAGATGTAGTGACCACAGAGGTAAGTAGTTCATTGGCTACTACCTTACACTCCCATAATGCCTCCTAAAATTAGTATTTATGTGGCCCCCAGACACCAGGAAAACAGATCAAGTTAAGATTCTGACTACTGGGAACAGAGGAAGAAAAAAGGACCAAGAGAGCGAGAACTGAAGAACTGCACCAAAGACTCGCATCAGACCCTGCCAGACTGAATGAACTTCCACAATTGCTAGGAGCAACTTCGCAAAGAGCTGGACAACCTCCCAAAGCCTTTAAGGACTGCCAAAAACCTCAACAACCAGGAAAGATCTCCCTTGGAGCAGATGAGCTGCTTTCCTGCATCTGCAGGCACCGATTTCAAAGTTCGGAGCTCTGTCCCGTTGGCCATCGGGCCCACAGAAGGAATAAAGAGCCAGAAGAAGATTGTATGGAGCTCAGCCCCACCACTTCGCCGATGTCCCAGGATGCTAACCCCTCCTCGAACCACGCTGCACCTATACTTGTGTGAGACCTGTCCTCACCCCAGGTTATTTGCCTTTTACCTCATGTTCTGTTGCTGTATCTTTTTGTAATCCTTAGGACTCTGAGCACTTTACCACTGCTACCCAGCGCTAAGGTTCATGTGCTTCTACCCTGGATCTGGTAACATTACTGTATCCCCAATTGGCACATTTAATTTACTTGTAAGTCCCTTGTAAAGTGGTATACCATAAACCCGGGGCCTGTAAATTAAATGCTACTAGTGGGCCTTCCGCAATAATTGTGCCACCCACTTAAGTAGCTCTGCAAACATGTCTCTGGCCTGCCACTGCGAAGCCTGTGTTCAGTCTCACTACCACCCCAACCTGGAATTTAAAACCTCTTGCTAAGCTCTGAACCTGCCTTTTCTTATATATAAGTCACCCCAAAGTAGGCCCCTAGTTAGCCCACAGGGTGGGGCACCATGTAAGCCAAAGGCAGGACATGGACTCTTAAGTTTTTTGTGTCTTGGTAATGAAAAACTCCCAAAGTCGTTTTTCATTACTGTGAGGCCTGCTCCTCTCATAGGCCAGCATTGGGAATTCCTTAAAATACTTGTAAGATGTAATTCTTGATAAGAAATTAGTAGGTACATCATGTTTAGTATCATTGCAATAGTCATGATAAATCCTGTTTATTGTAAAGTCCGATTATTACCATTCTAGAAATGTCACTTTTAGAAAGAGAACACACTAAGGGACAATCCAGTATTCCCCTAGGAACTGAGTACAGACAATGTCTCACTTAAAAATGCTCCTAGAGGAATTGTTTAGATATAGTTTGTGTGCATATGATCCAGACTTCAATTAATGAATAAGAAAACTCCGTACTGTTAAAATCCAATATATTACTCAATAGGATTCAGGAAGTTCAAAAAAATGTATAACAAATCCAACAAATGTCCATCTCATAAACAACAACACTGTATATAACACCCCTAGATGACAAAATTTAATCCCAACAGAACATCAAGGAAGGGGTCATAACCCTCCTCATGACACAGTCCTGCACAATAATTGCCTGGTTTTCAGTCCCAGTTCAAGCAATATCATGGACTTTCAATTCAGCTTGTCAAATGAGAAGGTAATGTCGACGTTTCAGTCTGTCGTGGCAGTCAGAGGTCCGACAGACCATCATCAGGACTCATTGTTATAAAATAACACCTAAACATAAGGAAAATTTATTATAAAACAATCTGCAATCTACCAAATCACACAATGTGTACCGCCTGTTGAACCGAGGAAAACACTACAAACACAGGTGTGGATACTAGTATAAGCCATTACCTACATGAGAGAGAAAGTTAAAAAAATACTTTAAAAACATAGCTAACTGCACCATAAACTACACTGTGTCAAGCTCCCAACCAGAATAGCTACATTCTGCTACTTACAACAGGTTGCAAAAATAGACTCTGTAGCACCACACAAGGAGACTTCACTCTACAATCCCAAGTAAACAAATCCACAAAGATTAAAATATTAAAATTGCTTAACCATCTACAACATAAACTCTAGAACAACGATGCCTCCATTGCAGTGTACTCATACCTTCTAAATAAGGGACCGCTAGCGTTTGTCTCCATCCTCATGGAGGCAATGTTTTTCTAGAGTTTTATTGTAGACGGTTAAGCAATTTTAATCCCACTCAAGTCAGGACACTTCTGGACTCAAGGACAATCTGCTGGAATAAAGACTTGTGTGTGCCAGGATCACCACCTGCCAGGCCTGACTGTTCCTAGGAACTGCTGCTCTGTCTTGTTGTGTTGCCCTATTGCCTGTGGATCTTTGCCCTGCAAACCAAGAACCAACATACCCCACCTCCTCAGAGTGACTCATGGGGCTTGCCCTCTGCTCTTGCAAGGTCCCAGGTGTAGAAAAAGGCCCCTTTTGGAACGGTTACTCCACCTGATATCTGATGCTAACTTGACTGAGTGTGTGTTGGGATCCTGCTAACCAGGCCCCAGCACCTGTGTTCTTTCCTTAAACTGTACCATTGCTTCCACAACTGGCATATACCTGGCACATCACTATGTCCCTTGTTAAAGGTACCAAGGGCCCTGTGGCCGGGGATGGTCTCTTAAGGCTGCAGCATGTATTGTGCCACCCTAAGGGACCCCTCATAAAACACATGCATGCTGCCTTTGCAGATTTGGTGTGTTGGTGTGGAAGAAAAGGTCAAGTCAACATGGCATCTCTCTTTGGGTGCCATGCCCACAACCCACTGCCTGTGGCATAGGTAAGTCACCCCTCGAGCAGGCCTAACAGCCATAAGTCAGGGTGCACTACACCACAGGTGGGAGCATAGTTGCATGACCATCATGTCCCTACAGTGTCTATGTCCATTTTTAGACATTGTAAGTGCAGTGTAGCCATACTGAGTGCATGGGCTAGGAGTTTGTTTTTACAAACTCCAGCACTCCATTATGGCTTCACTGAAGACTGGGAAGTCGGGTATCAAATGTCTTAGCTCAATAAACCCACAATGATGCCAGTGTTGGATTTATTGAATAATGCACACAGAGGGTATCCTAGAAATGGCCCCTGTATTTCACCCAACCCTCTAGTGTAGGGCTGATTGGTCTTAACCAGCCTGCCACCAACAGACAAGTTTCTGACCCTATGGGGTCAAAGCCTTTGTGCTTTCTCGGGTCAGGGACAATGCCTGCTCTGGGTGGAGGTGCTTCACACCTCCCCCTGTAGAAACTTCAACACTTGGTGGTGAGCCTCAAAGGCTCCTGCCTGTTGTTACACTGCCCCAGGGCACTCCAGCTAGTGGAGATGCCCAGCTCCCAGATCAGGCCCCACTTTTGGCAGCAGGTCAGTGGGAAATTCGGTAAATACCAGAAGGAATGTCAAACCCCAGCTGGGACCACCCTTAGGGTGCCCAGAGCTGAGGTGAACCCCTCCTTGCATACTTCTTCATCTTGCTTTGGAGGATATTGGTCAATAGGGTTAGGAATGTGCCCCCTTCCCCAAAGGGATTGGGCACAGGAAGGGTGTAGCCACCTTCAGGGACAGCAGCCACTGGCTACTGCCTACTGACCCCTGCAATGCCCTTAAATTAGGGGCAGCCCTGAACCTTGCTCTTCAGATTCCTGGTGAACTGAAAAGAAGGAGGAGTACTAAAGAGCCACACCAGCAGAAAAGACTCCAGACAACAACTGAGCTGGCCCCAGCCCTACCCGCCTGTCTGCAGCTTCAGGATTTCTGCTACAAAAAGACGACTCATCCTGCAGGACCAGCAACCTCTCCAAACCGCCCAGAGGACTGACTGCTTACCCAAGGATCAAGATTTCCTGAGAACAGTGGCCCTGTCCACAAAGAAACCTCCAAGAAGGACTCCAGAACCACCCCGGACCCATGAGTCCTGCCCACTCTGCACTGTGTTCAGGTGGCCCACCGGTCCAGAGAAGGTCCCGAGGTGATTCCAACCTCGAGCCCACCCTGGGTTGACCCCTCCTGACCAACACAACAACACCTGAAGCCTAAATCCAGAGAACCCCCTGACCACGACCGGCTCCAGTGAAGATTTGCCGAAGCCTAAATTTACCACTGCACCAGCAGCCCCCTGGCTATGTGGAACACAACCAATGTTCCAGCAACGTCTAATGGGCTCTCTACTTACCTGTCCAGCAGTTGGTTTTCTTCAGTCGACTTCATGGACCACTTCTGCAGCATCTTTGTGACCCCCAGGGTTCCTGCATTAAAAGCATTGGGCACCCAACGCTGTGTTTACACCCTGCACACGGCTGCCCCTGTGTGGCTGAGGGTGTGTGTTTGGTGCTGACCTGTGGCCTCTCCCGCCACCCCGGTGCTGATGTAAAACCCCACCCAGGTCTGTGCCCTAAAGTTGCGGGTACTTACCTGCAAGCTGTTTTCTTCTAAGTGCCCTCTGTCGCTACAGGATTCCATTAGGCGCCCAACACTAACTTTGACCTCTGCACCCAGCCAGCCCCGTTTTGCTGGTGGTGCACTTTTGGCATCTTTCTAAACTTTGCACAATGGACACCTGAACCTACACAGACTAGAATCATAAGTAGAGTACTTACCTGCAAATTGTGTTACTTTTCCTCCCCTAGGATTGCACTGCTTTCTATGAAAAATTGTACTGTCCACTATTGAAAATGAAAAGTATGACGTGCCTGTAAACTGCTTTACCTGTGAATTGTAAACAAATTGCATTTGATACTTGAAAGTGATACATTTTTGAAACTGTACTTATCTGCAACGAAGATCCTTTTGGTTCTAGAAATAAAGTAACAAACTATAATTTTTGATACATAAAACATTGGCCTGGGGTTAGTCATTGAGTGTGTGCCTTATTTCTTGACAGTATGTGTACAATAAATGCTTAGCACTACCCTCAGATACGCCTAACTGCTCAACCACATTACCACAAAAGACAGCATTAGTATTATCTACTTTAGCCTCTCTAAGGCCTCTGGGGATCCACTGGACTCTGTGCACACTCAACCTTACTTTGGTATAGTATATACACAGCCAGCTTCTACACCAGGGACATCAAAGACCTTGCTCCGTGTACCTCTCCCGACAGCCGTGGTGCACAGACTCAGCTGGAGTAACAAGAGTCTCCTTACTGGAGTGTGCTGGACTGCCCTACACACTTTCTTGCAACCTGCACACCATACCCACAAGGCCATGTCCTGAGCAGAGAGGGAGAACTTCCTGCTCATCAACAGAGCACTACACAGCTGCTGCCAAGGTGCCCTCTCGCAGGCCCAGAAAAGTCCAGGGAAGTTGGATTCCCCTGATGGGATAAAAACATGTAGCAGTGATTGTATCTCTGCGACTGGGGCAGCCTTTTTTCCCCCTGTCGTGCTTGTGGAACTCCAGCACTACCGGGCACTCACCAAACCCTCTGACAGTGCCAGCCGGAAGCTGGATAGCATTTCCTCTGTGTCGCTGAAGTCGGAACCCGCATTACTTGACTGCTCTCTGGAACAAAGAGCAAATAAGAACCTGTTACTGTACTTTCTCTAAAATTACCAAATTCACATTGCAAGGTTCTTTGCATCGCCAAGAGTCACGCAATTCGCTAAAAGTACTGCTTTATTAACTTTAAAAAATGAATCCCTCATAACTTATTGATAGGATGTTTGTCACATTTGGTCATGATTTATGCAGACAGATAAGCTTTATTTTTCCTATAACCGTTTGGAGTCTTTTGTCGTGTCTGCATTGTGATTGCTGCATATGTGTTGTACAAATACTTTACACATTGCCTTCAAAGTTAAACCTGCCTGCTTTGCGCCAGGCTACCATAGGGTGAGCACAGGCTTATTTAGGTCATGTATTTGACTTACCCTGAATAGAACTGTGGTCCTTACTTTTACAGGGTGCATACCGCTGCCAACTAGAGACCCCATTTCTAACATTGGTGATCAGCAGTGAGGATAGGACTTCTGTTTGTGTAATACTTGCTGTGATTAAGTGTGCACTACAACTCTATACCTAGACCAATTTGAACCTACTCCTCCTGAATGTTTAAAATTTTCCTGTCCTGTACTAATTGGCATTTGTGATTTTTCAACTCTCCCTATTTGGCCTTTTTGAATTTGTCTGCTACATTAAGTCTCACTCTGGAGAAGCTGCACCTGCAGTAATTGAGTTTGAGCTGACCAGGTCGAAGTCTTACACTGTGAAACAGCTGAAGGACTTCTGAAAGGACTTAAGTGTCTACAAAGGGTTTCATTAGGAAGGTGGACCTACAGAAGGCTTTGAGGGCCTAGGCAGAGGCCCAGGTTGCAGGGGAAGATGTCCCAGAGGAGGAGCAGGAAATTCTAGAGGAGGTAGAGGAGGATGACCTAATTCTGGATTCTCATAAGGAAGTGGAACCACCTGTGCAGAAGAGCTAGCAGACAAGAGGGAGGAGAGGAAACTCAGATTGGTGCCTACTAGATTGGAACAGGCCCACGAGGAAAGAAAACTGGCTCTCGAGGAAGTAAGTTGGCCCATGAGCTCAGTTTGAGAGAGCTAGACATAAGAGCCCTGGAAGTGGGCTCAGCATTGAAAATGGTGGCAGCATACATGCAGGGTCATCAAGTGAGTCTAAAATCCACATCCCAAAAGGTGTAGTGTCCAGTTTTGTGGAGAGTGATGTGGCTAAGGGGTTGGCAGCCTATGAAGTGGCTTTAGGAGTGCACAGTGTCCCGAGGAGTTCTGGGGAGGCAGTCTTTGGTGGTACATGTCCCCGGTGGGGCGGGACACCCTTCTTACTTTCAAGGTGAAGGACCACACCGACTACCCTGCTAAGAAAGCCATCTTAGTCAAGAAGTTTGGTCTGACACCTGAAAAATCTAGGCAAAAGTTCAGGGCCAGTCGCAAACTCAGCACACCAACATGGGCAGATTTTCTAGACTATGCTGGTAAGGCACTGAAGGGTTGGGTGAAGGACAGCAATGTGAATAATTTTGATGGGCTGTACAACTTGTTTTCGATGGAGCACATGCTTGATATTTATTTTACAGAGGTGCACCAACACCTGGTGGATAGCAAGCTACTGACCCCAGAAGGCTTGCTGAGGAGGTGGACATTTGGGTCAGCATCAGAGTGTCCACAAAGGTATCAGGGTGGGGGCTCCCAAAAGGGTGGTCAGGGTTCCCACCAGAAGAAAGAGGGGGGAGATAAAAACAGGGGGGAGATAAAAAGACGGCATTCGCTAAAGGCCCCTAAAACAAATCACAAGGGAAAGGGTCTGGTTAACATATCTTATCTGGCCACTAGAAACAAAACTACCCTATCAAAAGTCAGCAGCCCAAAACACCCAGGGACTAGGAGTGCTGTGAGTACGGACACTACAAGGGAGACCCCAAGTGTCCAAAAAGAGCACACCTTCCCACTGCCGGTAAGAGCCCCGGGTGGCTAGCATGGAGCATGGCGGAGAAGTGCATGGTGGTGAGAAAGGAGTTTGTACCAGTTAATGGGGGATGGAGGAGTTTAGTGGGGCGCATGGGGTTACTCTAGTGTCCCTGGATGACAGTCAGATGGTTCCTAAGAGCCATGTGCCACCAAATACAACCAATCCTAGGCAATGGGTCACCATCAATGAAGAAAGTGTTGAGGGACGCAGGTGCCAGTGTGACTTTGATAAGGTGTCAACTGGTGTCCCCAGAGCAGGTGATTCCCAATGCATTACACCAAGTTGTGGTGGCTGACATTAGGGATGGTCACTACATAGAGGCCCATTTCATTTGAGTGAGGAGTGGTTTCAGGACTTTTTAATGTTGTTGTGAGCCCTGCCATGCCTGTGGACTGTTTATTAGGTATGACCTAGATTCTTCTACCTGAATGTTGTTGTGAGCCCTTCCATGCCTGTGGACTGTTTGTTACGTAGTGACCTAGAGTTTTCTGCCTGGAAGGAGGTGGAGCTCAAGGCTCATGTGGAGATGTTGGGACTACCTGACTGGATGTGTGCTACCACAAGATCCATGGCCCCCAGGGAGGGAAGTCAAGAAGGACTACAGCCTGGAACAATGGCCCAGCCAGGTGACAAAAAGGAGAAAGGCAGAGGGTGTGGTAAGCTAGCCCCTGAGCGCATCCCTAGTGAGATTGTGGTGGCCACCCAGAGTTCACTCAGGAGGTCACTGCTTCCCTTGGTGACCTGTCTACACCTGCTGACTGGCATGTAAGAGGAAGACCTGCCAAGGAGGAGTTCTGTATGCACAAGGGGAATGTCCAACCATCGTGAGCATGAGGCGATAGGCTGAAGTCCAAGCAAATAATATTAATTGCCAAGTATTAAAACAGTTCTCCTCTCTTTCCTCCCTTATGCATGGGGATTCTCCCACCTGTGTACCCATGATGTGGACACAGGGGACAACCTCCCTGTCAAGACCAAGTCTTACAGGTTCTCTGAAAAGGTGAGGGCCAGCATCAAGAGCGAGGTTGTTAAGATGCTGATTTGGGGGTGATAGAACCCTCCAGTAGTCCCTGGTCCAGTCCTGTGGTTCGGGTACCGAAAATCGTCCCACAGGCATCACACCTAAACTGCAGTTGTGTGTGGATTATAGAGGGCTAATTCTGTAACCAAAAATGATCCCACAGGCTGATGAGCTGATCAACAGTTTAGGGCCTGCCAAGTACTTAAGAACCTTTGATCTCATCTCAGGGTACCGGCAAATGCCCAAACTGATGAAGCCAAGTAGAGGTCAGCCTTTTCCACCCTAGGGGGGGCACTACCAATGGAAGGTGATGCCCTTTGGCTTTAAAAAAATGCCCCTGTCACCTTCTAGAGGATGTTGAACCAGGAACTCGCTGGGCTGGAGGCTTTCTCTGATGCTTACTTGGATGACATAGCTGTCTTCGGTAGCAGGTGGGAGGACTACCTCAGGGAAGTGCTTCAGGCCCTGCAACAGACAGGCCTGACTATCAAGGCCAGTAAGTGCCATATGAGGCAGAAGTCAGTGATGTACTTGGGTTACCTGGTGGTCTGGGGTAAGGTACTGCTATCATGGCCTGGAAGCCCTCCAAAACCCAGACTGAAATCAGAGCATTCTTGGGCCTCACTAGATACTATAGGTTTGTCAAGGGATATGGCACCATTGCTGCCCCCTTGACTGAGCTGACTTCTGAGAAGCAGCAAAGGAATGTGATTTGGCATACCAAAAAGCATTTGACTCCCTGAAGCAAGCCAAGGGCACAGCTCCTGTGCTCAAGGCCCCTGACTTTTCCGTTGAGTTCATTGTACAAACTGATACCTAGGAGCATGGCATAGGGGCAGTATTGTCAATCATCAACCTGTAGGACAAGTTACTTACCTTCAGTAATGCCTTATCTGGTAGAGACAATATCTAGTTGCAGATTCCTCACCATAGAATTTTCCCAGGCATCAGTCTGGATCCGGAGATTTTTCTCAAGCAGTACCTCTATGTATCGTTAGGTGGTGTTGTTAAGGCTCTGCGTCTGTCATCGGCGCCAAAAACGACATTGTGGGCCCTATATAGGCATCACCCCAGTGTGCTGACGTCAGTTTCTTTTCACAACTTTCCATGCCAGAAGCACAGAGCCATGAAGAACACTGACCACTGGTGTGTCAAAAATAGGGCCCTGAAAGGGGAGTCCCTGTCCCTAGAAATCAGTTCGCAGAGTGAGGAGGATGGGTGGATCCGTAAGGATTCTGCAATTAGATATTGTCTCTACTAGATAAGACATTACTGAAGGTAAGAAACTTGTCCAACTGCTAGAGACATCTAGTTGCAGTTTCCTTATCTTAGAATAGATACCAAAGCAATACTATCCAAGGAGGTGGGTCTGCAAACTAAGATCACACCAGAAAGTCCTACAGGACTCAACGGCCAAAGTGACTATGGACCTGACTGTCCACGCAGTAGTATTTCATAAACGTTGCCGCCTGACAGATGTCCAGGACGGCAACTCTGTGTGCTAACGCAGTGGTTGCAGCTTTAGCTCTGGCAGAATAAGCACACACTCTGGGGGTTGCCTCTTAGCCAGTGAATAGCACCTTTTAATGCAGAGAACAACACATCTGGAGATAGTTCTCTTCTGCGCTGCCTGACGTTTCTTCACACCCACATAACCAACTAAGAGTTGATCATCCAACCAGATCTCTTTGGTATGATCAAGGTAGAATGCTGACTCTCTTTTTGGGTCTAGGCCGTGGAGTCTTTCTTCTTTCTTAGAAGGATGCAGGGGTGCGTAAGTAGTAGGCAAGGTGATGGATTGGTGTTAGAAATGCGGTTTCTGGTTGGATATGGTATGCACCTCAGCCAGGCAGAACCCACGACTCTAGTGAGGGCAAGGTAATTACACACTAAAGATAAAGTGTGGCTGAAGATAGGGTGGGGCGGATGAGTGCCCCCCTCTCTAGGGGCCACTAGCGATACAGTCTGCCTCAATAGACAATACCCCCCAGGTCTGCAGCAGGGGGGAGCTCAAAACAAGAAAAAGGGGCCAATGCCCGGGTCCCTTCATTCATGCTGGGCGGCTACCATCAGTAACAGTACCTCCTCAAGGGTGCCCGCAGTCCCCGGGAGGCGTGAGGAAGACCGGGGAGCCTCAGGTACGGAGCCTGGGCTCCCGGCGGGTCACACCACGCTGGGCCTGTAAAAACCCCGTCTCCCTGTGCCCTGGAAGAAGGGTCAGGCAGAACGAAGCACGGCATGCCGGTCTGGCTGGCAGTGCACCTCTGAGGGGGGTTCGCACGGGGCAGCCGTCATCGGAAAACTGGGGTCTTTGGACCTCCTAGTATGCTCGACCCCACCATGAGGGATGAAGTGGTTCTCCCGTTGGCCTAGGCACAATAGGTGCAATGCAGGTCACCACCAGGAGCCCCCCGAGGCCGGCCCTATGCGGTCTAAGGTCTTGTGGGCTGAAAAGGCCTTCCGTTGAGCTAGAGCAGTGCCTGTCCCTGGCGAGGCACATGTCCTGGTGTCACATAAATGCCAGCACTGACCATGCACAGAAGGGAGACGCCTCTCCTAAACTGGCAGGCTTTGGGGGAAAGTGAAGTGCTTCACTTGCACTGGTATGTGAGAGCAGGAAGTCCAGATCTAAGGTGCTCACCGCCATGTGCTCGGGCACAGACAGGGAGCATAAAGCAGCCCTCCCTGGAGAACACTTAGGGCACAAGGAGCTGTCGGCAGGCCAGCACATAGCCATTTGTCAGAGAAACAGTTCCTCCAGCAATGCAGCCATCAGCAGGTCAGCACAACAAAGCAAGTTTCCCAAAATGGCGGTTCTTCTCAGCAGCCCACAGAACCTTGGGAGTCCAATGGGGTACAGCTGGCAGCAGGGTAACACGTGGAAAAGCAATCCAGATAAGTCCTTTGTGCCACCCAACAGATACCACACAGGAGGGCAACAAACAGAAGAGCAGTCCAGATGAGTCCTTTTGTATCTCAGCAGTCCTTCTGATTGAGGTTCAGTCCCAGTTCCTAAAAGTGCTCTAAAGTCATGGGGCAGGAGCCACTGTACCTATACTCCAAAAATGCCTTTGTCTAGGGGGTAACTTCAAAAGAACCCTTTCAAGCCAGCCCTTTCTCAGGACACACACTATTCAAGTGTAAAGTGCGCCCCGCCTCCCTCTCTCCCAGCCCAGGAAGACATCAGTATGTAGGTGAATAAAGATGTAACACTGTCACCCCTAACCCTCCCTGATGGATGGCTGTCTGGACAGTATGCACAAAGTGGAGCTGTCACTCTGCCCTAGACTTGGATTGGATTCAGGTAGCAAAGCAGAGTAATAAGTGCAGAGAAATGCCCATTTAAAAAAGTAGCATTTCTAAAACAGTAATGTAAAATTCACCTATATCAGTAAGCAGGATTTCTCACTACCATTCCAAACATGCCCACACTACACTTCAATGATCAGAAATTACCACTTCGACATATAAAAGGGAATTCACAAAGCAAACCTATGAGAGAAGCAGCACTCAGTAGTAAAAAATTAATTAGGCTGTTTGTCACTATTAGGACATAAAACACATAAGAATATATGTCCTACCTTCTATATACACAGCACTTAGTGCTATCTAGGGCCTGCCTTAGGGTGGCTTAGGTGGACTAAAAAGGGATTTTAGGCCTTGGCAAGAAGTTTGACTTGCCAAGTCAGTGTGGCAGTAAACTGCACTCCAGGTCCTGCAGTAGCAGGCCTGAAACAAGTTTGAAAGGCTACCTCTGTGGGTGGTGCAATCTGCAGTGCAGGCCCACTAATAGCATTTAATTTACAGGCCCTGGGTATGATATACCACTTTACAGGTAACTAAACTAAGCAAATAGGTGTAAGCCAATTATACCACGTTTTAAGGGAGAGAGCACATGCACTTTTGCACTGGATAGTAGAAGCAGTGGTAGAGTGCCGAGAGTCCTAAAGCCAACAAAAAGAGGGTCAGAAAAATAGGAGGAGAAAGGCAAAAATGTTTGTGGATAACCCTGCAGAAAGGGCCATTTCCAACAATTGGCCTTCATGGAAGGGCACAACCACTTTCAGCAGAAAGGAGGCCCAAGTGTGAAGCACCACTTTGTCAGGATAGATAGAAAGGTAGGGAGGCTTAGATGACAATGCCTGCAGTTCACTCACCCAGCGGACAGATGCAGGCAGATGTGATGACCACAAGTAAAGCTGTTTTCAAAGTGAGGAGCCTTACAGGATCATTGTGGAGAGGCTTGAAATTAGCATACATCAGAAAAGTCAAAACCAAATTCACCTCCCATTGTGCATAATGATGGGGAAAGAGGAAACATATGCAGACACATAACAAATAACTTTTGAGAGTGCCCATAGCAGAGCCCTGATGAGCCAAAAGTATGAGAACCTCAGAGAGAGAGGGGCAGCAGGGAGGTCAACAGACTTGTCAGTGCACCATGCCACAAATTTCTTCCAACAGCAGGCGTATAACGTTTTGGTGGGGAGACGCCTGGCTGCCAAGATTACATTACATACTTGGGTGGAAGGATGAAAGCTGTCAACTGTCACCACTCAATCTCCATGCAAGAAGGGAGAGACTGAACAAGTTTGGGTGGCGAACCCTCCCCTGCTGCTGTGACAGAAGATCCTCCCGAAGGGACAGTCTGAGCAAAGGATCGATGGCCATGCTCAATAGCTCAGGATACCAGACTCTTCATGCCCAGTTCAGAGCCACAAGGATTACTTGGATACAGTCGTTCATGATCTTCTTGGGAACTCTGGGCAGAAGTGGTATGGGGTGAAAGGTATACAGGAGGCTTGATTTTTATTATAGCCGAAAAGCGTCGCTGAGCGATTCCTGCCTTGGAAACTTCAACATGCAATACTGCTGAAATTGCACGTTCTCTGCAGAGGCGAACAGATCTAACCAAAGCGGTTCCCACTGCTGAAAGATACCTTGCGCCACCTCCGGATGGAAACTTCATTCATGATTGACTAAGCAAGATGGCTGAGTTTATCTGCTCCAATGCTCCGAGAGCCCGCCAGATGTTGAACCACCAGGGAAATGCCCTGTTGTTCCAGCTACGGCCAGAAGTGCAGATCCTCTTGACAAAGGGTCCATAACCCCACTCTGCCCTGCTTGTTGCAGTACCACATGGTAGTAGTTTTGTCTGTGAACACCTGCACTACCTTCCCTTTGAGGGAGGGAAGCAATGCTTTCAATGCAAGTCTGATCGCCCAGAGCTCCAAAAAGTTGAATTAGAGTCCAGACCCCTCAGGAGACCAGATGCCCTGATATCTGCCTCTCTCAGATGGCACTCTCATCCCAGGAGTGACGCATCATCACTACTGTCAGATCTGGTTGGGGAAGGGAGAGGTATCTGTCTCTGGGCCAATCGCAGTTCGTTAACCACCACTGCAGATCTTGTACAGTTCCCTCGAAGATCTGGACCATGTCAGAGAGATTACCCTGATGCTGAGCCCATCTGGCATGTGTCACCAGCAGGATGCAGGAGGTCATGAGACTCAGCAGCCTCATAATCATTCTCACCAAAATCCAGGCTAGAGTCTGAAACATCTGTATCATAGGCTGAATATCCTGGACTCGCCGCTCAGGAGGATAAGCCTGAAACTGCACTGGGTCCAGAACAGCTGTGATGAAAGGGAGCATCTGAGTGGGAGTCAGGTATGACTTCCGCACATTGATAGTGAACCCCAGCAAATGCAGGTCCACTGTAGTCTGGAGATGGGGGGACGACAGCCTGGGGCGAGTCCCCCTTCAACAGCCAGTCAACGAGATAAGGCAAGACAGAAACACCTGATCTGCACAGATGAGCTGGGCCACTGCCCTCATCTTGGTGAACACCCAAGGGGTGCTGGTAAGGCCAAAGGGGAGCACAGTTAACTCAAAGTGCTCATCGCCTACCGTGAATGAGGTTTTATGGAAATACATGTCCTGCAAGTCCAACGCTACCATCCAGTCTCCTGGGTCAAGGGCACACAAAACGTGAGCCAGAGTAAGCCTTTTCAACTTCTCTTTTATGAAGAAGAGATTGAGGGTCCAAAGGTCTAGGATAGGGCTGAGGCCCTTGTTCTTTTTGGGTACCAGAAAGTAGCGGGAATAGCAACCATGACCTACTTCTGATACATAGACTCTCTCTATGGCTCCCTTGGCCAAGAGAGCCGTAACTGCCTTGAGGAGAAGTGCCAAGTGATCCTCCATCATTCGATCGTATGATAGTGGCGTGGATGGAGGGGTAGTCTCGAAGGGGAGGGAGTAGCCCCTTTGGACTATCTGAAAGCCCTCCTGTCTGACATGATGGATTGCCAGCGGAGCAGGTGATGGCGGATTCTGCCTCAGACTGGTCCTTGGTGGGGAATCATCAGACTAAGATGGTCTGGAGGCAGCTGCAGAGTGTTGTGTGTGCTGTGGACTGGCCAGACTGCTGGCTCCCTGATCCATTAGGGGGGTGGATCCCATATTCCCGGCCACACAGAGGCTGGACAGCATGCACAGTGCGGTGACTGGATGGGAACGGATGTAGCTAGGTGGCCCTTCTGTAGCCATGGAAGGGGCGAAAAGCAGACTGAGTGGGACAAGGGGCCACTGCGAGTCCCAAGGACCTGGCCGTAGCATGAGAATCCTTGAAGCGCTAGAGTGCAGAGTCTGCTTTCTCTCTGAAGAGACGTGTGCCATCAAAGGGCATGTCCATAAGTTTGGATTGGACATCCCCCGAAAAGCCAGATGTCTTCAACCAGTTGTGGTACCTCAGTGCCACTATCAATGCAACCATTGTGCCCAGTAGGTAGGTTGTGTCCAGTCCACATCGGATCATGAACTTTGCTGCGTCCCTCCCATCAGCAACAACTTGAGAGAGTACTGCCAGGGCCTCTTACAGGACCTGTGGTAGCACTTGCGCAACGGAATCCTATAGTGTGTGGAAGTAACGACCCACAAGGCAAGTGGTGTTCATGGACTGCAATTCCAGGCTGGTGGAACGAAAACTTCTTCCCAATTCGGTCCAGTCTGTTCGATTCCCTATCCAGGGGTGCAGAAGGAAACACACCTTGGGCTGAAGAAGCTTGAATAACCAGACTCTCACAGGTGGGGTGTTGCGTCAGGAACACTGGGTCATTTGGAGTAGGGCGATGACGGTGGGCATTAGTCCTGTTCACAGGAGCCCCTGTGCTGGGTTTGGACCAGGTACACCCAGCAGGATAACAGTAAGGGCTTTATCAAAGAGCACTAGGGGTTCACAGGATGAAGCCCCAAGCTGAAGCGCCTCTGTCAGGAGGTTAGTCCTGACTGCAACAGAAGGCAGCTCAAGGTCGAGGATCTCAGCTACTCTTTACACCACCATGGAATAGGAAGCTCCCTCCTCTGTAGCCACAGTAGGGGTAGAAAGCATACCAGTATCTGGGGTGGTATCTAGGCCCCTAGCTTCACCCAAGACCATACACCAGCACATAGGGTCTTAAAGCTGGTATTCAGAGGGTCCAGTGACCCTTCCCATTCCTCACTGTAACCTAGCCCATAGGAAAGGGGCTCAGGATCAGACATAGGAGGCACGGCTCGTGTTGCCGCCGGAGTCAGCGTTGTACGATGCCTAACTGGCTCTGTGTCGGAGTTGGCAATGAGGATAGGGATGGCCCTGTCAGGGGGAAACAGGCGGTGCATAGCCTCATAAAACTCTTTAAGTTGGGTATGCTTTGGCTCCAGTAAAATTGGGGAGGCGAGGAGTCAGCCCGATCACAGGGTCTGCAGAGGGTGGCGTAGATCAACAATGCTACTGCTGCCTCATCCTGTCAGCCGACAGGTGAAGTTGAAGACTGTTTTGCTTTCTTCAACTTTTTATGCCTCAACTTACTCGATCATAACTAGGACTCTGAGTGGGATGACAGAGGGGGGCACTCCGTGTCCAAACCAGAAACCTATCTCTTGATCCAGAACGTGGAGTCCTGCGCCAGCTACCACTACCTTTAGGGACTGCACCCTCAATGCCTGTGGATTCATGGCCCAGCACTCAGAGCACAACTTTGGGTCATGGTCGCGCTCCAGACACCAAAGGCACACAAGGTGCTGATCTGTCATGGACATCGCCCGATGACAAGACCCGCAGGGCTTGAACCTGGTCTTCGGCGGAGACATCCCTGGAGTAGATTTACTCAAAAATGTTTGACAAAAAGTTGAAAAAGACCAGTCAAAATGAATGATGTATAGCTCTTTTTTTGGATCAGCGCATGGCTGGCATGGAAAGAAAGAACTGGTGTTAGCGAGTCGGGGTGGTGCCTATATAGGACCTGTAATGTCATACCCAGCTCCAACGACAGACACTAAACTGATCGACGCCCCTTAATAGCGCTCTGGTGTACTGCTTCAAGAAAAATCTTGAGTATGGACTTCAGTGTGGAACACAGACCTAGCTTAGGCGACACCAATGCCCAAGGTCTATCCAGGTTCTTCTGCCTTAGTGATGAGAACTCCCCAAGAGGTTGGGTAGCTCTCCCCATTTTCAGCTGAGGGGGCACATGTTAGACCTGGCATCCTTAGGGTGGTCTTACCCCAGACTTTTTGTGGTCTTACCCCAGACTTTTTGCCCTTTACTTCCTGCTTTATTGCTGTATCTTTTTGTTGGTCTTAGGACTGAGCACTTTATCACTGCTAACCAGTGCTAACCAGTCTCTCCCCTAAAACGTGGTATAATTGGCTTACATCTATTTGCTTAGTTTAGTTACCTGTAAAGTGGTATATCATACCCAAGGCCTGTAAATTAAATGCTATTAGTGGGCCTGCACTGCAGATTGCACCATCCACAGAGGTAGCCTTTCAAACTTGTTTCAGGCCTGCTACTGCTTCTCCCCTGAACCTGGTAACACTGGTGTATCCCCAAATGGCATATTTAATTTACTTGTAAGTCCCTTGTAAAGTGGTATTCCATACCCAGGGCCTGTAAAATAAATGCTACTAGTGGGCCTTCAGCACTGATTGTGCCACCTTCTTAAGTAGCTTAGCAAACATTTCTCAGGCCTGCCACTGCAAAGCCTGTATGTGCAATCTAACATCCACCCGACTTAGCATTGAAAACCTCTTGCCAAGACCTGAACTCCCCTTTTGTTTTTACATATAAGGCACCCCTAAGGTAGAGCCTAGGTACCCCCATAGGACAGGGTGCCATGTAAGCCAAAGGCAAGAAATGTATTCTTAAGTTTTTCATGTCCTGTAATGAAAAATTCCCAAGTCATTTTTCATTACTGTGAGGCCTGGACCTCTCGTAGGCCAGCATTTAGAATTCCTTAAAATACTCGTAAACTATAATTCCTGATCTGAGAGGTGTAGCTACAATATGTTTAGTATCATTGGAATGGTCATGACAAATCCTCTTTACTTGTAAAGTTACATTTATTATTAACATTCTTGAAATGCCACTTTTAGAAAGAGGGCATTTTTCTGCCCTCACTGCCCTGTGTGCCTACAGTCTATCTCCAAAACACATCTGCCCCAGTCTAGGTGATAGCTACACTTGCGCATTCCCTCCAGACACTCACAACACAAGATACTCAACTGCATCTGCATTCCACTGCATACCGATGGGTCTTCCTGGGGAGGAGGTTGGGGAGGAGGTTGGAAAGGGTTCACACTTACTCTTGAAAGAGTAGTGGCCAGAGTCCACACAAAGGGGCTGATTGCCATGGCTGAGCTGAAAGAGGGGACTGTCCACTTCACAGAAATCCTTTGAAGTCATCCCCTACATCAAAGCCACTTTCTGGTATAAGTAGTGGGTCTCTGACCCACTCAAGTCAGGACACTGTTGGACTCAATGAAACTCTGCTGGAGTAAAGACTGCTGTGTGCCAGTATCACCACCCTGCCAGGATTGACTGCTCCCAGGAGCTGCTGCTCTGTCTTGTTATGCTGCCCTGCTGATCTTTGCCCAGCAACCCAAGAATCAACAATCATCCCCAAAATGACTCCAAGGGCTTGCTGGCTTGTCCCCTGTTCTTGCACGGTTCCAGGGACATCAAATACCTTACCTATGCATCTTACCCGACAGCCATGGTGCACAGACTCAGCCGGAGTAACAAGTGTCTCTTCACTGGAGTGTGCTGGACTGCCACACACACTTTCTTACAACCTGCAAGGCGTACCCCCAGGCTGTGTACCGACCAGAGAGGAGGAGAACTCACCCTCACCAGTAGTGGCCTGCAGGTTTAAAATATGGTGGAGCGCCATGGTGCCAAAATCACCATATTTGTAAGCATGAGGGCAAAATGAAATGGCATTATTTTGCTATTTTATTTTTGTTTGCCTACTGCGCACCCAGCAAGTGGGGCAATGCTCCTCCACTCCTTAGAAGGAACAGCCCCTGCTCCCCATCCACAGATAAGCGCTACACGGCTGCTGCCAAGGCACCCTCCCGCAGGCACAGAGAAGTCTGGGGAATTCGGTTACTCGGATAAGAGCATGCTGTGTGTTAGCAGTGATTGGATCTATGTGACCGGGGCAGCCTTTTTTCCCAGTCGTGCTTGTGAACTCCAGCACTACTGGACACTCACCAAACCCTCCAACAGTAGTACGAGCTGGAAGGCATTTCCTTCATACAGCTCACGTCTGAACCCACGGAACGAACAGCAAGTGAGAACCTGTTACCATACTTTCTCTAAAATAAGCGCATTGACATTGCAGTGTTCTTCACATCACGTTGAGCCACACAATTCACTAAAAGCACTTGTTTAATAACTTTAAAAAGTGAATCCCTCATAACTTGTTGATTGTATATTTGACACTTTTGGTGATGATTTATACAGATAAATAATATTTATTTTTCTTATAACCGTGTGGAGTCTGCACTGTGAATGCTGCATGTGTGTTGCACAAATACTTTACACATTGCCTTCTAAGTTAAGCCTGCCTGCTATGCGCCAAGCTATCAGAGGGTGAGCACAGGTTAATTTAGGTTGTGTATTTGACTTACCCTGACTAGGACTGTAGTTCCTACTTGAACAGAGTATATACCACTGCCAAGTAGAGACCCAATTCCTAACACTGGGGTATTGGACCCCTTGCTCAATTGGTGGCCCAATCCAGGCTCCAACAGCACAAAAACAGACCTACCATAGAGGGACATCAGAATCCACAAGCCCAAAACTGAGAGTGGCCCTGCTGCCTTGTTTTCCCCTCTTTACCAGGTCCCCAATACAAAGAGTAAGCCTCTGACCGGGCTGGGCAGTCACCAAAATGCACCAATGCACCCGGGCCCACAGCCCGAGTTCCAGTGAACCAACAGTGGCCATGGGGTCCAGAGACCCTCTTGAGCTGAGCCTCCCCTCCCCCGACCTCCTTGGGTTTAGCTGGATAGGCCCCCCAATCTCTGCCTGCAGCCTCTTTCAGCAGGAAAAAAAGACCTGTGAGGACCTAACGCATTGCGACCCCATCAGACAAAGTACCACTGCACATGAGCCCCCCAGTCCGCGTATCAGTGAATCAATGGTGTGCCTGAATGTCAGAGACCCTCGAGACCTGAGCCCCCCTTGTGGGTTCAACCGTACTGGTCCCACAGTCCCTGCTTGCAGTCTCTCTTTATCAGGACTTTTCCCCATTGACTTGAAAGGGGTATCCAATGCCGAAAAGCACCTCTGCACCTGGACGCCCCAGAGCCTACCGAGGTGACCTGTTGGCGGACCCTTGGACTTTGACTCTCACTCACCTTAAGTCCAGGAGGAAAATCCTGTGATTTGTTGACAAGTGACCATAGGTAGTACATGCTTTTCTCCATAGGATTTCATGGCAGCGTTACTCTACAAACACAGTGCATTTTCTATTTCCTGTAAAATCACTAACTTGAAAATTATTTACCTTAGGCAAAAGTTCTTAGAGTTAAAAAATACATAAAAATAACCATTATTTTTCTAAATTGGTCTTGTGTTCCTTCTTCACTGTGTGCCCCATTTACTGACTTTGTGCTTAACACTTCCATCTGATAAGCCTAAACAAACAAGTTACTTACCTTTGGTAACAAATTATCTGGTAGAGACATTTTCTAGTTGCAGATTACTTACCTTAGAGTTTCCTTCAGGTGTCAGATTGGATCCAGAGATTTTGTTTTCGAGCAGTACCCTTGCGCACTGTCAGGTTGCGTCGGTTGACTCCGTGTCCGTCATTGGTGTCGTGGTCGCCGTGTTGACGTCACCTTCATATATAGGCGCCACCCCTGCGCGGTGACGTCAGTTTCCATTCACAACATTTCCTCGCAAGTAGAGTGGAGTCATAAAGAACACTGAAAATGGTGCGTCAGAACTAGGGCCCTGAAAGGGGAATCCCTGTCCCTAGAAATCAGTTTGCAGTGCAGGGAGGAAGGGCGGGTTGGTAAGGAATCTGCAACTAGAATATGCCTCTACCATATAATTAGTTACAGAAGGTAAGTAACTTTTTCATCTAGTTCTTGTTGCAGATTCCTTACAATAAATACCCAAGCAATACCATCCTTGGCGGTGGGCTGCAAACCAAATTCATACTAGAAAGTCCTGCAGGACCAAACGGCCAAAGTAGCCATCTCTGTAGACCTTACTGTCCTGGTAGCATCAGCTCCTGCACCACCCATCGTTTCTTCACACCTGCATATCCTACAAAGAGTTGATTGTCCACCCTGAAACCTTTGGTATGATTGAGGTAAACGCCAATGCTCTTGTGATCCAGATGGTGGAGTCTCTGCTCTTCATGAGAAGCATGTGAATGTGCGTAAAAAGTAGGCAAAGTGATGGATTGACCTACATGAAAGGGCGTGACGATCTTAGGAAGGAAGGAGGCCCTTGTACAAAGTACCACTTTGTCAGGATGGACAGATAAAAATGGTGGCTTTGAAGAAAGAGCTTAAAGCTCACTTCATCTGCGTGCAGAGGTGATGGCAATAAGGAAACCACTTTCTAGTGTGAGAAGCCGCAAAGGACAATTATGTAGTGGCTCAAAAGGGGCACACAAGATATGTAAGGACCAGGTTCAAATCCCATTGGGGCATTATGAATGGTGGAGGTGGGAACAAATGGGTGAGTCCCTTCAGGAACCTCTCAACAATGCACTAGGAAGGTTGATCTGGCAGTCTGAGAAAGGCTGAGATGGAAGATAGGTAGCCTTTAAGGGTGCTCACAGCCGAGCCCTGCTGGGCAGGAGAGAAGACGATCATTAGAACTTCAGACAGAGGTGCAGAAAGGGACTCAACAGACTTGCTGGTGCACCATGCCACAAATTTGTGCCAATGAGAGGCATATACCTGCCTGCCAAGATAACACTGCAGACTTCTGGCGGAAGGTGAAAGCTGTCAATTGCCGCCGCTCAATCTCCATGCAAGAAGGCGGAGACTGGACAGGTTCAGGTAGAGAACTGTCCCCTGCTGCTGCGACAAAAGATTCTCCTGAAAGGGAAGTCTGATTCGAGGATCCGTGGCCATGCTCAGGATACCATTTGTGGCCAGTCCGGAGCCACAAGGATTATTTGGTCCCGGTCGCTCTTGCTCTTGCTCTTCAGAACTCTGGGCAGAATTGGTATTAGTGGGAAGGCATAAAGGAGGCCTGAGTTCCACTTGAAATGAAAAGCGTCGTTAAGAGAGCACCACCTTGGAAAATCCAGTGTGCAAAACGGCTGACATTGCACATTCTAAGGAGCGGCAAACAGCTCTAACCAAGGCTCCCCCCACTGCCAAAAGAGACCTTGCACCGCCTCCCGATGGAGATGCCATTCATGATCGACTATGCATTGACGATCTGGTTGGGGAAGGGAGAGGGATCTGTCATTGACCCAATCTCGATTTGAAAGCCAACACTGCAGATCTTGCATGTTGGAGAGGTACCCCTGATGCTGCACCCAGAACCTCAGGTCCCACTGCAGAACCCGCATATTCCATCTGGCATATGTGACCAGCAGGATGCAGGAGGCCATGAGGCCCAGCAGCCTCAGAGTCATTCTCACCAAAATCCAAGATAGAGGCTGAAACATTGGTATCATAGACTAAATATACTGGACTCACTTGTCGAGAGGATAAGCCCGAAACTGCACTGTGTCTGCACCTCGGCGTCATCCTCGACTCAGCTCTCACCATGTCCAAACAGGTCAACGCAGTCTCCTCCTCCTGCTTCAACACCCTCTGCATGCTCTGCAGAATCTTCAAGTGGATTCCAACGGGAACCAGAAAGACGGTGACCCAAGCCCTCGTCAGTAGCAGACTCGACTACGGCCACGCACTCTACACAGGCATCCCAACTAAAGACATCCAACGACTCCAACGCATCCAGAACGCATCCGCCCGCCTGATCCTCGATATACCCCGCCGATGTCACATCTCCCACCACCTGAAGGACCTCCACTGGCTCCCCGTAGACAAGAGGATCACCTTTAAACTCCTCACCCACGCACACAAGGCACTACACAACACCGGACCCACCTACCTGAACACCAGACTCAACTTCTACGTTCCCTCACGCCAACTACGCTCTGCCAACCTCGCCATCGTCCACCGAATCCAGCGCAAGACCTATGGCGGCAGATCCTTCTCCTACCTCGCCGCCAAGACCTGGAACTCACTCCCGACCTCGCTACGCCAGACCCAGGACCTCCTCACCTTCAGGAGACTCCTCAAGACATGGCTCTTCGAACGATAGCAGCGTCCTCCCCCCCCCCAGCGCCTCAAAACCCTGACGGGTACATATCGCGCTTTATAAATCTAATGATTGATTGATTGATTGTCCAGAACATCTCTGATGAAAGAAAGCATCTGAGAGGGCATCAGATGTGACTTTGGCACATTTATAGTGAACTCCAGCGAATGCACGAGGCTCCCTGTAGTCTGAAGGTGGGAGATGACAGTCTGGGGTGTGCTCGCCTTCAACAGCCAGTCCTCGAGTTAGGGGAAGAATGAAACCCCTAAGCTGTGCAGATGAGCTGCGACCACCACCATCACTTTCGTTATAATTCGAGGGGAAGTGGAAGTAGGCGTTCTGCAAGTCCAACACTACCATCCAGTCTCCAGAGTCCAAGGCAGACTGGACCTGAGCAAGGGTGAGCATTTTGAACTTCTCCTTCCTGAGGAAGAGATTGAGGGCCTAGAGGTCTAGGATAGGGTGAAGGCCATTGTCCTTCTTGGGCACCAGAAAGTAGTGGGAATAACAACCATGACCTACTTCTGGTACAGGGACCCCCTCTATAAGTCTATGGCTTCCTTGGCCAAGAGAACTGCGACCTCCTTGCTGAGAAGCACCAAATCAATCAATCAATCAATCAATCACTGCATTTGTAAAGCGTGCTACATACCCACGAGGGACTCAAGGCGCTGGGGAGGGGGGGGGTGCTACTGGTCGAAGAGCCAGGTCTTGAGGAGTCTTCTGAAGGCCAGCAGGTCCTGGGTCTGTCGTAGGATGGATGGAAGAGTGTTTCAGGTCTTGGCGACAAGGTAGGAGAAGGATCTGCCGCCACCGGTGGTTTTTTGGATGCGGGAACTGTGGCGAGGGCGAGGTTGGCTGAGCGGAGGCTTCAGGTGGGGGTGTGGAAGCTGAGTCGTTGTTGAGATAGGTGGGTCCGGTGTTGTGCAGTGCTTTGTGTGCGTGGATCAGGAGCTTGAAGGTGATCCTTTTGTTGACGGGGAGCCAGTGCAGGCCTCTCAGGTGGAGTGTGATGTGGCTGCGGCGGGGGACATCAAGGATGAGTCGGGCCGAGGCGTTCAGGATGCGTTGGAGTCGTCTCAGGAGCTTGTTTGTAGTTCCTGTGTAGAGGGCGTTCCCGTAGTCGAGTCTGTTGGTGATGAGGGCCTGGGTAACGGTTTTTCTCGTGTCGAGGGGGATCCATTTGAAGATCCTGTGGAGCATACGGAGGGTGTTGAAGCAGGACGCGGAGACGGCGTTGACTTGCCTGGTCATGGAGAGAGTGGAGTCGAGGATGACCCCCAGGTTGCATGCGTGGTCCGTGGGTTCCAGGGCTGTGCCTAGTGACGTGGGCCACCAAGAGTCGTCCCAGGCTGATGGGGTGGGTCCGAGAATGAGGACCTCCGTCTTGTCTGAGTTCAGCTTCAGTCTGCTGTCCTTCATCCAGTCGGCTACGGCCTTCATTCCTCGGTGGAGGTTAGCTTTGGCGGTGTGGGGATCTTCGGTGAGGGATATGATCAGCTGGGTGTCGTCGGCGTAGGAGATGATGTTGAGGTTGTGTTGTCGTGCGACGTGGGCAAGGGGGGCCATGTAGATATTGAACAGCGTCGGGCTGAGGGAGGATCCCTGTGGGACGCTGCAGATGATCTCAGTGGTTTTGGAGCGGAAGGGTGGGAGGCGGACGCTCTGGGTTCTGCCGGAGAGGAAGGATGTGGTCCAGGCCTGGGCCTTCTCTTGGATACCGGCGTCATGGAGGCATGCTGATAGGGTGTGGTGGCAGACCGTATCAAAGACTGCTGATAGGTCCAGGAGGATGAGGGCAGCTGTTTCTCCTTTGTCCATCAGGGTCCGGATGTCGTCAGTGGCGGCAATGAGGGCTGTCTCGGTGCTGTGGTTACTGCGAAAACCGGATTGGGAAGGGTCCAGGATGTTGTTAACTTGGAGGTAGCGGGTCAGCTGTTTGTTGACAATCTTCTCGGTCACTTTTGCCGGGAAAGAGAGCAGGGAGATGGGTCGGAAGTTCTTGGGGTCCGCCTTGGGCTCCTTCAGAAGGGCGTTGATCTGGGCGTGCTTCCAGCTTTCTGGAAAGGTTGCTGTCTCGAAGGAACAGTTGATTGTTTTCTGGAAGTGGGGCGCAATGGCTGTGCTGGCTTTGTTGAAGACGTGGTGAGGGCAGGGGTCCGATGGGGATCCGGAGTGGATGGAGTTCATGGTTTTGATGGTGTCTTCGTCGCTGACGCTGGACCAGACGGTCAGGCGACTGGTGCGAGTGGTAGTCGCAGGGGTGGTCGCAGGGGTGGTCGCAGGGGTGGTGGACTCAGTGGTGGGTGCGGGGGGGTCGGGGTTGAAGCTGTCATGGATGTCGGTGATCTTGCGGTGGAAGAAGGTGGCCAGGGAGTCGCACAGGTCTTGAGATGGCGGGATGTCATTGATGATGGAGCTGGGGTTGGAGAGTTCTTTCACAATGCTGAAAAGCTCTTTGGTGTTGTGTTCATTGTTGTCTAGGCGGTCCTTGAAGGCGGTCTTCTTGGCGGTCCTGATGAGTTGGTGGTGTCTGCGGGTGGCGCTCTTGAGGGCTGTGTGGTTGTCTGGTGTTCGGTCGTGGAGCCATTTCTTCTCCAACTTCCGACAGGTGTGCTTGGAGATCTGGAGGTTCTCGGTGAACCAGGCGGCTTTCTTGTTGGTGTGGTTGGTTGTAGAGGTCTTGAGAGGGGCGAGGGTGTTGGCGCAGTCATTGATCCACTGTGTGAAGTTGGTCGCGGCGGTGTCTGGGTCGGTGGGTGGTCTCAGGGCGAGGGCGGTAGTCAGTTGGTCCTCGGTGACCTTGCCCCAGCAGCGGCTGTTGGGTAGCTGTTGGGTGCGGTGGTGTGTGGTGGGTTTTCTGAAGGTGAAGTGGACGCATCTGTGGTCGGTCCAGTGTGGTTCGGTGGTGTGGTTGAAGGAGACGTGGGGGCTTGCGGAGAAGATGGGGTCGAGCGTGTGTCCAGCGGCGTGAGTAGGTGTCATTACGAGCTGTTTGAGTCCGAGGTTGTCGATCAGGGCAGTGGAGTTGGCGTTGTTGTTGTTCTCAAGGTGGAAGTTCAGGTCCCCGAGGAGGATGTAGTCCGTGGAAGCAAGGGCGTGGGTGCTGATGAGGTCGCGATGGTGTCACTCAACTGTGGGCGGGGTCCGGGAGGTCTGTATATGAGAGTTCCTCTGAGGGTGGTGTTGGGGTCGGTGTGGATCTGGAAGTGCATGTGCTCGGCGGTGGTGAGGGTGTCATCAGTGTTCGTTGAGATTTAGATGGAGTCTTTGTGGATGATGGCGATTCCTCCTCCCACTCCGTTGGTGCGGTCTCTGCAGGAGATCTTGTAGGCCTGTGGGATGGCTATGGCGATGTCTGGTGCTGAGGTGGCGTTCAGCCAGGTCTCCGTCAGGAAGGTGACGTCAGGGCGGTGGAGTCTAGGAGGTCCCAAAGTTCGATGGCGTGCTTGCGAGCGGAGCGGGTGTTGAGGAGGATGCAGCGGAGGTGGTTGGGTTCTCTGGCTGGTGGTGTGGAGGGTTGGATGCTGGTGAATCTGCAGTTCTGGCAGGTGAAAGGCCCCTGGGTGCGTTTCGGGGTGGCCCGGTAGCAGGGGTGGTCTCGTCTGGTGTTGAGTGCGTGGAGGGTGCTTGCGTCGTAGTGCAGTCTGGCATTGTGGGGGTGCGGGTTCCAGGGGTTCTGGTGCTGGGTGCGGTCCAGGCGCGGACGGGCGCAGACTGGCTTTCTGCACGCGTCCGCTGCGCGCCCGCTTCGCGGCCTCCATATGATGGCAGAGGGAGGGAGGAGCAGCTGGAAGGTGGGAGCGGGGCGGACAATGGGAGTGAAGGGGCGGGGCAGCAGGGGCTCAGCGGCGAGGGAAAAAACCCGGGGGAAACCCGGGGAAAAAACGGCGGGAAAAGACGGCGGGAGAGGGACAACAGAGCACAGGGGTACAGAAAGCAAAACACAGGGGCACAGAATGAAAAAACGAAGTGGCACAGAAGCCAAGCGCAGGGGTACAGAAAAAAAGGGAGCGAGTAGTCAGGCGGCAAAAGCGGTTCAACCCACAGGGGGCTGCGTGGCAGATGGGGGGAGCGACCTGCCTGGTGACAAATGAACCTCCAATAAACGGTCGTAAGACGTGGCATGGTCAAAGGCGTAGTTTTGAAGGGGAGTGAGTAGCCCCTTGGGACTATTTGCAAAACCCACCCGTCTGTTGTGATGGATTTCCAGTGGGGCAGGTGATGGCGAATCCTGGTCCGGAATGGTGGAACGGACTAGGAGGGTTTGGAGGCTGCAGTGGGGTCAGGGATGGACTGGGCTGACCTTTGGCTCCCTGACCTACAAACCCCTGGGATTCTGCATCCACGGTCAGGCAGGGGCTGTGCAGCATGCCTGGCTCAGTGGATGGCAGGTAAAGGACACAGTAGGGAGCCCTTTCCATAGCCACGAAAGGGGCGAAAAGTGGACTGTGTTGGCCAAGGGGTGGTTGCGAGGCCAAGGGACTGAGAAGTAACTTGGGACTCCTTAAAACGCTTGAGCGCTGAATTCACTTTGTCTCCAGACAGACGGGTGACATCGAAAGGCATGTCCATGAGAGACTGTTGGACATCCCCTGAAAAGTCAGACATCTTCAACCAGGTGTGGTGCCGTAAGGCCACTGTCAACGCAACTATCTGCCCAGTGAGTCGCTTGTGTCCAGCCCACAACATATTGTGAACTTGCCTGCATCCCTCCTATCAGCAATGGCTTGGGAAAGGATGATCCCGGCCTACTCCAGGATCTGGTGCAGCACCTGCGCAACCGTATACCATAAGGTATGAGAGTAGCGGCCCAAAAGGCATGCGGTGTTCATGGACCGCAGTGCCAGACTGGAGGAAGAAAACATCTTCCCAAGCTGATCCAGTCTCTTTGACTCCAGATCCAGAGGTGCGGATGGGAATGCACCAGATGAAGAAATCTGGATGACAAGGCTTTCAGGCGTAAGGTGTTGGGTCAGGAATTTAGGGTAATTCGGTGCAGGCTGATGGCGGTGGGCAATTGTCCTATTCACAGGAGCCCCTGTGCTGGGTCTGGACCAGGTACCCTGTAGGACGTCTATGAGGGCTTCATTAAAAGGTATCAGAAGTTCTGAAGTGGAAGTCTCAGGCTGAAGCACCTCAGTCAGGTTGTGAGTCCTGACTGCCACAGAAGAGAGCTCAAGGCAAGGACCTCGGCCACCTTCTGACCACCATGGAAAATGGCACACTCTCCTCCATAGCCACGGTAGGGGGACAAAGCATGTCAGCATCTGGAGAAGTATCCAGACTACTAGCCCTGCCCAATTCCTGTGCCCAGTCCATTTCAGGATACTCTAGCTGGTATTCTAGAGGGTCCAGCGACCTCTCCAAACTATCCCCTACCCATAAGAAAAAGGGTCAGGTTCAAACCTGGGATGAGTAGACCCAATCAAAGATGGACCCTGTGTTGAACAATGCCATTCCGGCTCTGGGTTGTCGGGGATAAGTATTGAGTCGCTGTTGATTCTGGCCCCAACCGACGTTGGGAGCGTCAACGTCTTTGCTGGGGAAGGTCATGTTGGCACGACTGGAATTGGAACAGATCCAATAGCGGACCGGGTGGGGCCCTCTAGAGCCAGGGCCGCCCACCGGCACGGAAAGTGAGTGACCCCTTCTGACCCACCCCCTGGGACCACGGACCCCAACACAGCCACCACCAACCTGCATCGCTGGATAGAAGATTGCACCAACACCCTCACACCGCTCAAAAAAAAAAAAAACACCTCCCACAGAATCAAAGCCAGCTGGTTCACCCCAGAACTACAGGAATCCAAATGGCTATGTCGCAGAATGGAAAAAACCTGGCACTTTGACCCTACCAACTCCAACCACAGCGCTTTCAAGGTTGCCCTGCGCAAACATCACCAACTGATCCGCACCACCAAAAGGACCCACTTCAAAAACCGCATTGACGCCAACGCTCACAACAGTAAAGAGCTCTTCGGCATCATCAATGAGCTCTCCACCCCCAGGACCTGCTCCAACGAACCCCCGCCATCACAGGAGTTCTGCAACTCACTGGCAACCCACTTCCGTCGAAAGATAGAAGAAATCCACAATAGCTTCAAACCCCAGTCCCACCAGCTGACTACAAACACCCAAGAACCCAACGCTCCAAGCAACACCCACCTCCTCCACACCTGGACCCCTGTCAACATAGAGGACAACGCCATCACCATGGCCTCCATCCACTCCGGATCACCATCGGACCCCTGCCCACACCATATCTTCAATAAGGTAAACATCATCATCGCCCCCCACCTCTGCAAAACCATCAACAGCTCCTTCAAGTCAGCCACCTTCCCAGAAAGATGGAAGCACGCAGAAATCAACGCCCTGCTGAAGAAACCAAAGGCAGACCCAGATAACTCCAAGAACTACCGGCCGATCTCCCTCCTCCCCTTCCCAGCCAAGGTCATCAAAAAAATTGTAAACAGCCAAGGTACTCGACACCTCCCAATCCGGATTCCGCAGAAACCACACCACCGAGACTGCACTCATTGCTGCCACAGACGACATTAGGACCAAGCTCGACGAAGGAGAAACAGCAGCACTCATCCTCCTGGACCTCTCCGCAGCTTTCGACACGGTATGTCATTACACTCTCCGCACACGCCTCCACAACGCTGGAATCCGCAACAAGGCACTCAACTGGATCTCGTCATTTTCTCTCAGGCAGAACCCAGAGAGTCCGCCTCCCGACATTCCTGTCAGAAGCCTCCAGAATCATCTGTGGCGTTTCCCAAGAATCTTCGCTCAACCCCACGCTCTTCAACGTTTACATGGCCCCCCTCGCCAACATCGCACAAACCCACCACATCAACATAGTTTCCTACGCAGGCGACACTCAGCTCATCCTCTCCCTCACGAAAGACCCTACAACTGCAAAGAACAACCTCCACAACGGACTTCACGCCATCGCCAGCTAGATGGAATCAAGCCACCTCAAGTTAAACACAGACAAGACAGAAATCCTCATCTTTGGCACCAACCCCTCAACTTGGAATGACTCCTGGTGGCCCACCTCACCAGGAACCGCGCCCTCACCCACCACCCATGCATGCAACCTAGGCTTCATCTTGGACTCCACACTCAGCATGACTCAGCAGGTCAATGCCATCTCCTCTTCCTGCTACAACACTCTCTGCAAAATCTTCAAATGGATTCCCGTCGAAACCAGGAAAACTGTCACCCACTCCCTGGTCAGCAGCCGATTGGACTACGGAAACGCCCTATATGCAGGAATAACAACCAAACTCCTAACAAAGCTGCAAAGAATCCAGAACGCATCCGCCCGCCTCATTCTGGACATCCCACGCCGCGACCACATTTCCCCCCACCTCAGAGACCTTCACAGGCTACCAGTATCAAAGAGGATCACCTTCAAACTCCTCATCCACGCACACAAGGCCCTCCACGACACAGACCCAGCCTACCTCAACGACAGACTCACCCCCACCCGCAATCTTCACTCCGCCAGCCTCGCCTCCATCCCCCGCATCCGCCGCACCACCGCCGGAGGAAGATCCTTCTCTCACCTAGCCGCCATGACCTGGAACTTCCTGCCACTCCACCTTCGCCAGACCAAAGACCTCTTGACATTCCAGAAACGCCCCAAGACATGGCTCTACGACCAGTAGCTCCCCCCCAGCGCCTTGAGACCCTAACGGGTGATTAGTGCGCTCTATAAATCCTTGATTGATTGACCCCACAGGGCCTGAAGGCTCTGCGGGGGGTCGGGCTGCCTAAAAATGAGGCGCATGGCCTCATGAAATTCTATTACCTGGGCATGCGTGGCTCTGTCTCCCAGAAACTAGGGGAGGGGCGGAGCTGACCCAGAAGTAGGCTCCACAGATAGAGGCCTAGAGCATCTACGCTCTTCCCATTTTGGGTCGTGTGAGCAACAGGGCGAAGTTGAAGAAAGTTTGGCCTTCTTCGACTTATTCTCCTTGTGACCAGGATGTCTGGAGGACTTTGAGTGAAGAAGAGTGGTGGTGACTCCACGAGTGGTCTCGTGACCTTCCTCTCTAACGAGATCAGGAGCGATGCAGAGTTGAGTGCCAGGCAGCATTAAGCATCAGAGGCCGTTAAAGCCTTCGGGTTCATGGCCCAGCACTCTGAGCACTGAGTTCAGGTTGTGGTTGTGGTTACGGTCCACACACCACAAACATACTATGTGTGGATACATCACCAACATCATTCGGTGACAGGAGTCACACAGTTTAAATCTGTCTTCTGTGACATCCTCAATGCATCAAGAAGGACAAAAATTTCAACAAAATGGTCGAAGTTAGTCAAACAAAGACTGAAAGTAGCTCTCTCAGGATCTGTGCGTAGGCTTGCGCGGAAGGAAAAGAACTGTCATTAGCATGCCCGGGTGGCGCCTATATACAACCACTGTCATCACAGCAACCACAATGCCAACAACGGAGGCGGAGTCCACCAACACCACCTGGCGGTGAGCAAGGGAATTGCTCGAAGAAAAATCTCCAGATCCAGTCTAACGCCTGGGGGAAGTTCTAAGGTAATGAATCTGCAAATAGAAGTCTCTGTCAGATTGCTCGTGCACACTGCCACAAAAGAGCATTTGGGGTTATGAGTTTAAGCCTCTATTTATGTAGGAAGCTGGCTCTTTATAAAGTGGACCAAAATGACATACACAGTGCAAAGAGTCCAAGCAATCCCCAGACGTATCACAGAGGTACAAATAACATCCTAAATGCTCTCTTGTTCGGTAGTGTGGTCAAGCAGTTAGGCACAGAGGATAGTGCTAAGCATGTAAGGCACACACATGCTTTGAGACAAACTCAATAAGGAAATCTGACACCAATTTACAAAATGAACACATACTTTTATATAAATTTAGATACCAAAATCATCTGAATCAGGTTGAGTACTTTTTGAGTTAAGAATTTTTATAGTTTTCAAAAGTTCCACAGTGTATTTTTTAGATGCAGCAATGATATCCTATGGAGGAAGATCAAGCACTGCATACCAGTACAGTACAGCGACTTGCAGTACCAACCCTATGGACTTATGGTCAAGTATGTGGCAAGGTCCAGGGCCACACCAACAGGTCCTCAGGCGGCACAGAGGCACCCGGGTGCAGTTCAGTGTTGAGTGCCCCTTGTAAGTCTATGGGGATCAGGCCGGTCACAAAGTTACTGCAGGGGTGGACTAGGGGCCAGATGTAGTAAGCCGTTTGCATGGTGCAAACTGCGAAAATCGCAGTTTGCCCCTGCAAACAGCCTTCTGCGATGCACATTCACAATTTGCAAGTCGGTACCGACTCGCAAATTGTGAATACGACTCACAAATAGGAAGGGGTGTTCCCTTCCTATTTGCGACTCGCATCGCAATGCAGAATTGCTTTGTGACCGCGAATGCGGTCGCAAAGCAATTTGCAGTTGCCACCAGTGTCACACTGGTGGTAACTCATTCGCAAAAGGGAAGGGGTCCCCATGGGACCCCTTCCCCTTTGTGAATGTTGCCCACAAGGTTTTTTCAGAGCAGGCAGTGGTCCAATGGACCATGCGACCCACCTCATTAATATTAATGAGGTGGGTCTTTGCGACCCCATAGCGACGCGCAGTCTGTGTCTGAGACACCGTACTGCATCCGATTTTGCAAATCAGAAATTACGAGTCGCACCGACTCGCAAATTCCAATTCGCAAAATCGAACTTTACTACATGTGGCTCTAGGAGTCCAGTCCGGGTGAACCACCAAAGGAGTTCAGTTCTTGAGATGCTCTGGGGCACAGGGACACCATTGGTCCTGTTCTCCTCAGTCCAGGACGTCTGGGTGCAGAGGTGGTTTGGACAGATGGCTGTATGGTAACTGGAGGCAGCCACAGTACAGGATGGCCCTCAGAAACAGGCTGCAGGTGGGGACTGGGCATCCAGTCCGGGTGAGCCAATAGGTAGGATTGGGTTTCATGAGCTTTGGGGTAGTACAGACACCAGTGGGACTTTTCTCCTCAGTCTGGGGCATCCACATGCAGAGGTGGCATGGACTCTCATGTTAACTATCAAAAGAGGCAGTGTATGTGAAAGGGGGGTCTGCAGAATCAGGCTGCAGACGTCGTCAGGGAGTCCACAGAGAGCAAGCTAGGGTGGGCTTTGTCTCTGGAGGGCCTGGGGACCAAGCTGACACTGTTGGCCCACTTCAGCTTGGCTAGGCAGCTTGGGTGCAGTGGTGATGTCTGGCATCTGGTTTTTGGCAGTCCCGATCCTTGCTGTCTTTTCTTGGGGGCCTGCAGATGCAGGGGAGCAGCTCCTCCACTCCTGGCTAGGCAGCTTGGGTGCAGTGGTGATGTCTGGCATCTGGTTTTTGGCAGTCCCGATCCTTGCTGTCTTTTCTTGGGGGCCTGCAGATGCAGAGGAGCAGCTCCTCCACTCCAAGGATGTTCTTCTCTGCAACTTGTGGAGCACTGGCATCTCTCTCTGTTCCTTGGAGGCTGCAGCAGTAAGACAGGTCAGTTGCTCCTCGAGGGTTGGGTGCAGCATGCAGGCTGGCAGGGTTGGTGCCAAGTCCATTGTGTTCCTCGGTTCTTGGCTTCTACAGGCTTCTTGTCCACTTCTCCTTTTGTGTCCAGTGAAGATCTGAGGATCTGGTATCAGGGGTCCCTTAGATATCCAATTTAGGGGGCGCTAAGGGGAGTGAAGGATAGTAAACAATAGACTACTTACCATTAGGTCATTACATCCCCTAGACAACCACTTCCTGTGGGGAGTGGGCATCATCCTGTCCAGAGTTCCTAAACTCTGTACACACACAAGAAGGCAGAATTTCCTAAGTTGTGTCCACTTCAGACTGGCCACCCTAGGGGTGTTCCCAATCCGGAAGCGTGACATGCCTCCTGCATAGCTAATTTTCCTACCTGTCCAGGTGCCAGAAGGGCCCTGAGGCAGGGGGTAGTATCTTCCTCTGAAGAAGGCCAATTCTGCATATCAAAGGAAAGGGACTTCTTTGAAGCTCCTGCCTTGGAATGCAGGTTATCCTGTGGAGAGTGGTGTAAAACATCCCAGCCCGGACAAGCTTTTGTTTCTGATCTCTCAAGAGTGGTGTTTCTCCCCTGGGAGGTCAGATTCTTGTCTGCTGGTGGCAGGCTGGCCAGAACTGGTCAGTGAGATCACCAGCAGTTGGTAGTTTTTCAGGGTGCACCTCTAAGGTGCCCTATGGGTGCAAGTATTAATAAATCTACCACTGTAATTAGTGAGGGTTTAATAATACAAGATGTTTGGTACCAAACATCTCTAGGTTCAGAGAAGCTGTCTTGTAGCTGGGAAACTCGTAGCACATGTATTTAAAATGGCTTCCCTGTACACTTACTATGTCTAAGAACCGACAAAGACATAGTAGGGGCATATTTGCTTATGCATATATAACCACACTTGTAATATAATGCACCATGCCTTGGGCTGAAGGCCTGCTGTAGGGGTGAATTATAGATATTACAAGCAATGTTTTAAGGGGAAATGTGCCATGTTGTGTTTTCAATTTTGGGAGCCTCTTGTCACACAGCCTGCAATAGTAGTCAGCATAAGGTTGGTGCTGGGTCCCTCAGAGTGTCAGAAGTTGAAGTTGCATCTAAAAACCAGGAAACGTGAGGGGTGGCGACTGGAGCCAGAACCTAGTTCCCTACAATATACAAACAAGGGTCATCTGTACTAGCGGCATAGTGGGCCTCTACATTGGCACTACATAGATAGCCAGCTTCCTACATTGGTGGATCAGTGGTGAGATACAGATCTTTGCGTTTGCTGATGCCACTTGGTCAATAGGCAGTTTCACAAATGAACACTCAGTTGACATTAGTCAAATACATTTTTTTTTAAATATTTCTGTTTTTAAGAGATTTCTAATCTGAACTGTAGGACCTTGTGTTAAGTCCCTCAATCCTGTGGTATTAGAGATTTAAACATCACATTAGTAAATTGGGCCTTACAATAGTGTATTTTTTATTTTATTTATTGAATGTCTTTTACACATTTCCTTAAGGGTTCCAATTTTACTAAAGATGCCAGCCTCAGAGGAGATAATCCAGAAGCTGAACCTGACTCCTTATCTGCAACCTAGCTTGACATAGCTTAAATACCTCTGCAGAGCTTGTAAATTTAAAAGTAGACCCAAACCAACCAAGGCACAAGGAGTTGTTGACTTAGTTTGATGGGGCCCAGACAAGTAAAGAACATGGTGACAGTCATGAAAATGACATAGTCAGTGATGATGAGACTAATCAGTAGTCATGGAGACAGCGTTCCTTCCAATAACCCAGAGGGTGAGGAGAACAGTAGAAACCTCTACCCTAAAACTATCCCTGGAGGTAGGCCAGGCCCCTCCAGGTGCGGAGGAGGACTAGGAAATCCAGATCTAGAGCTGGAGAGGCTAGTCAAAAGAGCAGCCATTGAGCCCAAAATCCTGGCCATAGACCATGAAAGGGCTTAGATGGGTCTAGCACCCATGAATGGTGGCAGCAACAATACAAACAGGGAAGGAGAAATATTTATGACCGAAAAATCCCCAAAGGGTTTGGTTTGTGGCGAACAGATCTATGTCTGGTGTCCCCCACTGACGAAAGTGTCTTTGTAGTACCTGGGGATGTATTTCCCACTCGTGAGTTTGCTGGTGATCCCGACTGAGATTGTCTGCTGATTGATTGTGAATCCCTGGGATGTATTGAGCTATTAGGCAAATCTTGTTGTGAATTGCCCATTGCCAATTTTTTTGTGCTAGGAGGCAAAGTTGCGATGAGTGTGTTCTCCCCTGTTTCTTTAAGTATTACATCGTTGTCATATTGTCTGTTTTGACAAGAATGTGTTTGTGAGCCAGAAGAGGTTGAAAAGCTTTTAGTGCTAGAAAGACTGCTAGCAGCTCTAAGTGATTTATGTGTAGCTGTTTTTGCTCGCTGTCCCACTGTCCTTGTATACTGTGATTGTTGAGGTGTGCTCCCCATCCAATCATTGATGCACCTGTTGTGAGAATGGCGTGAGGCACAGGGTCTTGAAAAGGCCGCCCTTTGTTTAAATTTGTGGGATTCCACCACTGAAGTGAATAGTGTGTGTTTGGCGGTCTATCAACACTAGATCTTGACCCTGTGCCTACGACCATTGTTTTGCAAGGCACTGCTGTAAGGGGCGCATGTGTAACCGTGCGTTTGGGACAATTGCGATGCATGATGCCATCATGCCTAGGAGTTTCATCACAAATCTGACTGTGCAATGCTGATTTGGTTGTATTTTTGGCACCATGGTGTGGAATGATTGCACCCCTTTGTGGGCTTGGACTAGCAATCGCTTTTTGAGTGTTGAGTGTAGCTCCCAAGTACTGCAGAATTTGGGATGGTTGCAAGTGTGTTTTTTGATAATTTATCGAAAACCCTAGTGTGTGTAGGGTATTTATTACATAATGTGTGTGATGTTGACACTGTTTTTGAGTGTTGGCCTTTATTAGCCAATCGTCGAGATATGGGAATACATGCATGTGTTGTCTCCTTATGTATGCTGCTACTACAGCAAGGCATTATGTAAATACTCTGGGGGCTGTTGTTATCCCGAAGGGTAAATACCTTGAATTGGTAATGTTTTCCTTGTATAACAAACCTGAGGTATTTTCTGTGAGATGGATGGATGGGTATGTGAAAATACGCATCTTTTAAATCCAGTGTCGACATGTATTCTCCCTGTTTCAGTAATGGGACTACATCTTGTAGTGTCACAATGTAAAAGTGTTCTGATTGAATGTATAGGTTGAGAGTCCTGAGATCTAATATTGGCATTAGTGTTTTGTCCTTTTTGGGAATAAGGAAGTACAGGGAATAGACCCCTGTTCCTTTTTGTCGATGAGGTACTAGTTCTATGGCTTGTTTTGTTAATAGCGCTTGCACCTCTGTTTGTAACATTGTTAGATGTTGCAACAATAGTTTGTGCGCTTTTGGGGGAATATCTGGAGGAAAATGTGTAAATTCTATGCAGTAACCATGTTGGATAATTGATAGTACCCATGTGTCTGTTGTTATGTTTGACCATTGATTGTGGAACCTTTCCAGTCTTCCTCCTACAGGGGATGTGTGTTGGTGGAAGGTGATGGCAAAGTCACTGCTTGTTGTTAGTGATTTGCTTTGTAAATTGGAATGTTCCCCTGGATTTGGGAAATTGCCCTCTGAAGGACCCTCAAAACCCCCCTCTTTGAAACTGTGATTGGTATGAGGGCTTTGTCTGTGAGGGGGATGGTTCTGATGGCTGTGGCCTGAACCCCCCCCATACTGCGGCTTCCTAAATGTCCCTCTATATTGGGATGAGTAAAGCGCTCCCATCGCTTTGGCTGTATCCGTATCCTTTTTCATTTTTTCTATGACTGTGTCCACTTGTGTGCCAAATAGCTGTTGCTGGTTGAATGGCATGTTGAGGGCCGCCTGCTGAATCTCTGGTTTAAAACCTGATGATATAAGCCATGCATGGCATCTAATTGTAACTGCAGTGTTAATTGTTCTTGCGGCAGTGTCAGCTGAATCTAATGCAGACCTTACCTGGTTATTCGTTATTGCCTGACCCTCCTCTACTACCTGCTGAGCTCTTTTTTGGTATTCTTTGGGGAGATGTTGAATTATGTTGCTCATCTCCTCCCAATGAGCTCTGTCATATCTTGCGAGGAGGGCCCGAGAGTTCGCTATGCGCCACTGATTGGCTGCTTGTGACGCTACCCTCTTTCCTGCTGCATCAAACTTTTTACTCTCTTTATCTGGAGGGGGTGCATCTCCAGATGACTGCGAGTTGGCCCTCTTCCTCACCGCACTGACCACTACTGAATCTGGGGGCAGCTGTTGCATGATAAATACTGGGTCAGAAGGTGGTGTTTATATTTCTTTTCTACCCTTGGTGTTATGGCCCTTCCTTTAACCGGCTCCTGAAAAATCTGTTGGGCATGTTTAAGCATACCTCGGAGCATGGGTAGACTTTGGTAAGAGGTATGTGTTGAGGACAACATATTAAAAAGAAAGTCGTCCTCTAGTGGTTCGGTGTGCATGCTTACATTGTGGAAAGCTGCAGCCCTAGCCAAAACCTGTGTGTAGGAGGTGCTATCTTCAGGTGGAGAGGGTTTAGACGGATAGCACTCCGGGCTATTGTCTGACACAGGGTCATCATAAAGATCCCACGGGTCTGTGTCTTGATGTGACTGCACAGTGTGTGTGGGTGACGGTGCAGTGGGTGTAGAAAGAGGAGAAACAGTTCTTTGAGGAGATTGAGGAGGAGAATGTGCTGGGGAAAACTGGCGTGGCGGAGATTGCACTCTTGGCACCTTAGCCCTTGGCTGATCAGTGTCCAAATGTCCTTGGAAAGCCATCTTCCTTTTAAATTTGAGGGGAGGTGCTGTGAGGATCTTGCCAGTATCCTTGTGGACCTGCATCCTGGCTTGTCTGTCATCAAATTCCTCCATTTGTTGAAGTTCTTCCTCAAATCAGTGGCTTTCTTTCATCTGTTTAGAAAGTCCATGTTCCTCCGTATATGAGGCTTTTTTCGGCTCCGAAGCCGTTTTTTTCGGTACCGAAATGCCCATGGTGATAGTAGGCCTCGGTTCCGAAAGAGTCTTTCGGGGTTTCGATCCGATGTCGAACTTTTTCGGAGACTGTGTCCCGACTCGAGTCCAAAGACTTCGTGCGGATGTGGCCTTTTTTGGTGCCGATGGTGTTGCTCGGTCACCGCTTGATTTCTTCCGGGTAGAGCCATAGCCTTCCGGCAGTGGCGTCCCTGAGGCCTTTTGTTTGGTCTTGGACTGACTATGGGTTTGGGTTGGGGCAGGCGTACTCACGTGTTGGCCTGCTGTCGGTGGTCGGTCCGCGTCTTATTCGTCCAAATCGGATCCTTGAATGGAGATGGCCATCTCCTCTTCTTCGGCATTGAGGTGTTCGGTACTCTTCTACGCCATTTGTAGTCATCTTGCCCTTCGATCCCTCAAGGTCTTCTTGGAACGGAAGGACCTGCAGACCTCACAAGTATCCTCTCTGTGATCTGGTGCCAAACAAAGATTACAGACCCGATGTTGATTCGTGTATGGATACTTTGCGTGGCACTGAGGGCAGAACCGGAACGGGGTCTGGTCCATGAGGCTTCGACGCTTCCTGCGGTTGGGCCGACCAGGCCCAGGATGGGCACGGGTGCCCGAAGGGCAACCAAAGGTGTGTTTCATCGGTGCCGAGGTGTTGATGCAACGTGGTTTACGATCGAAAACAATACAGACGATTTTCGGTAATTTTTTCAAATCGAATAACCAAAGCGAAGAGGAACACGTCCGAACCCGATCGCGGAAAGAAAACAATCGAAGATGGAGTCGATGCCCATGCGCAATGGAGCCGAAAGGGAGGAGTCACTCGGTCCCCTGACTCAAAAAGACTTCTTCGAAGATAAACAACTTGTAACAGTCCGAGCCCAACACTAGATGGCAGGAACAGTGCACGGCATGTGTATCTGCAGCTACACATGCCACCGAATATATATATATATATATATATATATATATATATATATATATATATATATATATACACACACATACACACTAACACACATGTCTACTGCTGGGCCTAGCTCTGAGGTCATGGGTACTCCCTATGAGGGCATGACCTTCAAGGAATTGAAGGGGCTTTGCACAGATAGAAAACTAGATGTGGGGAAGAACTCCAACAATAATTTTCTGTTGAACCTCCTTCTCCAGGAGGACCAGGAGCATGCTGGTAGTCAGGAGGAGTTAGAGGGAGATTGTGACACCTTAGAATCTGATAATTATCATTTACGTTCAGGAGAGGGCTCTTCTCAAGATCTTACACCTAGCCGACCTACTAGTGTAGCTGATAGTAGGAGGGGTAGTCACTCAGGTTGGGCTCCCATCACACCCAGAGGTCAAGTCACTAGGGTCACAAAAGTTATGGAAAGATCTACCTCTGCACATTCCCATATCGTCCCTCAGAGTCTGAAGGATCCCATGGTAAAACTCCAGGAGATTACTCCATAGATAGGGAGCTCAGGAAATTGAGACTGGAGGAGGTCAGGCAGAGGCTGCAGCAGCAACAGCTAGCCCTAGATAGGGAGGCCTTGGCTGTGGAAAAGGAAAGGCAGGTGTTGGGGTTAGTGCCCCTTGGTGGCAGCAGCAGCAGTTTCAGGAGTTATAGGGCCAGGGAAGACACCACTGATTCCAGAAACTTGCATAAAAGTGTTACCCCATAGAAGGTGGGGGGGTGACACCTACAAGTGGTTTGCTGCACTTGAGAGGACCTGCAAAGTTCAGAGGGTTCCTCAAAGGCAGTAGGCTGCTAATTCTGAGGTTGTCCTTTTCTGACAAGGGGAGGGATAGACTTCTCACTGTCAGAGAAGAAGACTGTAGGAAGTTGGCTCTGTATGTACTATTTCAAAGTAAGAAATAGCATGCACAGAGTCCAAGGGTTCCCCTTAGAGGTAAGATAGTGGCAAAAAGAGATAATTCTAATGCTCTATTTTGTGGTAGTGTGGTCGAGCAGTAGGCTTATCAGAGGGTAGTGTTAAGCATTTGTTGTACATACACACAGGCAATAAATGAGGAACACACACTAAAAGACTTACTCCAGGCCAATAGGTTTTTATATAGAAAAATGTATTTTCTTAGTTTATTTTAAGAACCACAGGTTCAAGATTTACAATCAATACTTCAAATGAAAGGTACTTCACTTAGGTATCATAGAAACTTAGAATCAGCAAAATAGCATGTACAGTTTTGGCAAAAATGGTAATAAGCTATTTTAAAACTAGACAGTGCAAATTTCAACAGTTCCTGGGGAGGTAAGAATGTGTTAGTTTTGCAGGTAAGTAAACCACCTACAGGGTTTAAAGTTGGGTCCAAAGTAGCCGACCGTTGGGGGTTCAGGGCAACACCAAAGTTATCACACCAGCAGCTCAGGGCCGGTCAGGTGCAGAGGTCAATGTGGTGCCCAAAACGCATAGGCTTCAATGGATAAGGGGGTGCCCCGGTTCCAGTCTGCCAGCAGGTAAGTACCCGCGTCTTCGGAGGGCAGACCAGGGGGGTTTTGTAGGGCACTGGGAGGGGGGGGGCAACAAGGGGGGGGGGGGCAGGGGGACACAAGTCAGCACAAAAAGTACACCCTCAGCGGCACGGGGGCGGCCGGGTGCAGAGTGCAAACAGGCGTCAGGTTTGCAATAGGTTTCAATGGGAGACCCAGGGGTCTCTTCAGTGAAGCAGGCAGGCAAGGGGGGGGGCTCCTCGGGGTAGCCACCACCTGGGCAAGGGAGAGGGCCATCTGGGGGTCGCTCCCTCACTGGGGGTCGGATCCTTCAGGTCCTGGGGGCTGCGGGTGCAGTGTCTTTACCAGGCGTCGGGTTCTTGGAAGCAGGCAGTCGCGGTCAGGGGGAGCCTCTGGATTCCCTCTGCAGGCGTCACTGTGGTGGCTCAGGGGGGTCAACTCTGGCTACTCACAGGGTCGCAGTCGCCGGGGAGTCCTCCCTGTAGTGTTGTTTCTCCGCAGGTCGAGCCGGGGGTGTCGGGTGCAGAGTGGAAAGTCTCACGCTCCCGGCGGGAAACGTGGAGTCCTTTTAAAGTTGTTTCTTTGTTGCAAGTTTTGGTTTCTTTGGAGCAGGGCCGCTGTCCTCAGGAGTTCTTGGTCCTTTTAGATGTAGGGTAGTTCTCTGAGGCTTCAGAGGTCGCTGGACCCTAGGGAACGCATCGCTGTTGCAGTTTTTCTTGAAGTTGCAGAGACAGGCCGGTAGGGCTGGGGCCAAAGCAGTTGGTGTCTCTGTCTTCTCTGCAGGGCTTCAGGTCAGCAGTCCTTTTTAATCTTAGGTTGCAGGAATCTAGTTTCCTAGGTTCTGGGGAGCCCCTAAATACTGAATTTAGGGGTGTGCTTAGGTCTGGGAGGGCAGTAGCCAATGGCTACTGTCCCTGAGGGTGGCTACACCCTCTTTGTGCCTCCTCCCTGAGGGGAGGGGGGCACATCCCTATTCCTATTGGGGGAATCCTCCAAAATCAAGATGAAGAATTTCTAAAGGCAGGGGTCAGCTCAGGACACCGTAGGGGCTGTCCTGACTGGTGGGTGACTCCTCCTTGTTTTACTCATTATCTCCCCTGGACTTGCCGCCAAAAGTGGGGGCTGTGTCCAGGGGGCGGGCATCTCCACTAGCTGGAGTGTCCTGGGGCATTGTAACACGAAGCCTGAGCCTTTGAGGCTCACTGCTAGGTGTTACAGTTCCTGCAGGGGGGAGGTGTGAAGCACCTCCACCCACAGCAGGGTTTTGTTTCTGTCCTCAGAGCACAAGGCCCTCACCACATGGGGTCAGAAACTCGTCTCTCAGCAGCAGGCTGGCACAGACCAGTCAGTCCTGCACTGAACAATTGGGTAAAATAAAGGGGGCATCTCTAATGTGCCCTCTGTGTGCATTTTTTAATAAATCCAAGTCTGGCATCAGTGTGGGTTTATTATTCTGAGACGTTTGATACCAAACTTCCCAGTATTCAGTGTGTCCATTATGGAGCTGTGGAGTTAGTTTTTGACAAACTCCCAGAACATATACTTAAAATGGCCACACTGTACTTACAATGTCTAAGTATAGATTTTGACACTGTAGGGGCATATTGCTCATGCAGCTATGCCCTCACCTGTGGTATAGTGCACCCTGCCTTAGGGCTGTAAGGCCTGCTAGAGGGGTGACTTACCTATGCCACAGGCAGCATTTTGGGTGCATGGCATCCTGAGGGGGATGCCATGTCGACTTTGCCTTTTTCTCACCACCAACACACACAATCTGCAATGGCAGTGTGCATGTGTTAGGCGAACGGTCCCTTAGGGTGGCACAACATATGCTGCAGCCCTTAGGGACCTTCCCTGGTCACAGAGCCCTTGGTACCACTGGTACCTTTTACAAGGGACTTATCTGTGTGCCAGGGGTGTGCCAATTGTAGAAACAATGGTACATTTTAGGTGAAAGAACCCTGGTGCTGGGGCCTGGTTAGCAGGGTCCCAGCACACTTCTCAGTCAAGTTAGCATCAGTATCAGGCAAAAAGTGGGGGGTAACTGCAACAGGGAGCCATTTCCTTACAAAGACTCAGACAACTACAGTGTTCTTAAGACTGCGCTCTTAGATGGTTTTGGTCTGACCACTGAACGATACAGAACCAAGTTCAAGGAGACCAGAAAAGAGGCCTCACAGGATTGGGTTGACTTTGTGGACTGTTCTGTTAAAACTTTAGAAGGCTGGTTACATGGCAGAAAAGTGTCTATCTATGAGGGCATATATAATCTTCTGATGAGAGAGCATATTTTGAATAACTGTTTGACTGACTTGTTGCAGCAGCTCTTGGTAGACTCAGATCTGACCTCTCCCCAAGAATTGGGAAATAAGGCAGACAAATGGGTCAGAACAAGAGTGAGGAGAAACGCTCATAAAAGGGGTGACAAGGACAAGAAGAAAGAAGGTGAAAAGTCTCAGGACAAGGGTGGGGCAAACACAAAAGTAAAGACTCCTCCTTAGGTCCCACTCTGGGGTGGGAATTAAACCTTTTCCTCTTCATCTTCTTCTTCACATACTAAGAAGCCTTGGTGCTATGTGTGCGGAGGTAAAGGTCATATGCCAGGGGACAAATCCTGTCCAGGTAAAGCTCCTACGCCTACCACCACTACTAACTCCACATCTACTTCTAATGCCCCTAGTAGTGGTAGTAGTACTAGTGGTGGGACTACTGGCAATAGTCAAAGCAAGGGTGTAGTTGAATTCATGTTTGGGTCCATAATAGAAACTGGGGTAGGTGTAGAAACCCCCAAGACAGTTTCTGTCTCACCTGGTGGCATTGACGTTGCCACCTTGGCTGCTTGTCCCCTTAACATGGATAAGTACAAGCAGCCAATTCAGGCCTACAGAGACACAGGTGCCAGTATCACTTTAGTGTCTGAAAACCTAGTGTCACTGGCACAACACCTCCTTGGACAGAAATACCAAGTTACTGATGTCAATAACTCCACTCAGTCTCTCCCCTTAGCTGTAGTGCAACTTAGTTGGGGTGGAGTTCCTGGCCCCAAGCAGATGGTGGTGTCACCTAGCTTACCTGTAGACTGTCTCCCAGGAAATGACCTAGAGGCCTCAGGTTGGGTTGAAGTAGAGTTTATGACCCATGCATCCATGCTGGGTATACCCAAGGAATTGCTTCCTTTAATCTCAAGTAAGATTAAAAAGCAAAGAAGAGAAGGAGCCCTGACGCCTCAGGATCCTTCTCACAGCACAGGTAAAAAGGGTATCAAAGTATTCCTTCCCACTAAAGTTATCATTCCGGTGGTGGGAGACACCCCTCCTAGGGTGGAGCCTGTATCAAAGGAGTCATAAGTTACCACAGCTGGACTCTCAGAGGTAAATGTACCTCTATGTGAGAAACCTAAGGCAGAAAAGCGTCCCTGTCCTGCCTTAGAAAACTTGGAGCAACCCTCCAGCCCTCCAAGAAAAACTTTAGTGCAGCACCCCTCCACTACCTCTAAAACCATAGGACAGCAACCCTGTCCTTAAGTAGAGGCCTTGGTAAAGCAGCCCTGTCCTCTTTTGGAGCCATAGGGACAAACCTTGTGCCCTGCTTTAGTCTTGCTAAGACATCATCCCGGTGTGGCATTACAATCCTTAGGACAGTAACCCTGTCCTAATATAGGGTCCCAGGGACAGTCATCCTGCCCCACTTTAAAACTTTTTCATAACCTTAAAAATAGGACATATTAGGGTCCACAGTTTCACTGTTCTTTAGCTAAAAGTAACCAAACAGGGTGGTTCACCTCCCAACAGGGAAGGGACAACACAGAAGATGATAAAGGGAGTAACCACTCTATTGCAGAGCTACTCTCCACTTATCACCACTTAAACAATAAAGTCTCAACTGGCCAAGGTTAGCCTTATTGTCCTTCGTTTAGAGGGGGTTGTGTAGGAAAGTAGCCTCTTTCTAATTTGGTTACCCCCACTTTTGGCCTGTTTGTCAGTGTATTCTACTGTGTCTACTGGGATCCTGCTAATCAGGACCCCAGTAGTTATGCTCTCTCCCTTAAATTATGGTCTTTGCATACTGGTAACCCAGTATTTCACCCACAATTGGCATGCTGGTGTCCCCTTATAAATCCCTAGTATATGGTACCCAGGGCATTGGGGTTCCAGGGGAGCCCTATGGGCTACAGCATATCTTTTGCCACCCATAGGGAGCTCATGCAAAGGCTTCTTCAGGACTGCCATTGCAGCCTGTGTGAAAAGGTGCATGCACCCTTTCACTGCGTTTTACACTGCACCACGTCACTTATAAGTCACCCCCATAGCAGGCCCTCCAGCCCTGAGGGCAGGGTGCAGAGTATCTGTGTGTGATGGCACCCCTGCACTAGCAGAGGTGCCCCCACGACCTCCAGAAGCATTTTCCCGGACTTCGTGAGTGCAGGGACGCCATTGTACGCATGTACTGGACATAGGACACTACATATGTCCAGCTACATATTGGTAACCCCGAACATAGGCATGTTTGGTATCAAACATGTTGGAATCATACCCCAATGCTTTTGCAAGCATTGGTTGTATGATTCCATGCACACTGGGGGCTCCTTAGAGGACCCCCAATATTGCCATTCCAGCCTTCTGATGTTTTCCAGGCAGCCCCAGCTGCTGCCACCTCTCATACAAGTTTCTGCCCTCCTGTTGCTTGAGCAGCTCATTTTTGTAGCATTTTACGTCCTACATTTGATTTTTCAATTCAGTTTTGGCTCTTCAGGTTCTCTTAATTATTTGATTTGACTACTTGCTTGGCATGCATTTTAACTGAGGAAGGTGTTTCTCACATCTAACAAGGTGAGAAGACCAATTCCTCTAAGAAACCAGTTTGCCTTTGCAGGCCTGATATATTTGGCCTTGTGGATGTTCAGTTACAGCTCCCACCAAGACTTTAGTCTCTCTCTCATCCAAAGATCTACAATTCAATTCTCTATACATTGGGAAGCAAGAAAACTATTTTGGGAAACACTTGTTCAGTTAGTTTCCCCTTTTCCTATAGATTCCTCATCTTCAAGTGTCTCCAGGTAGCAGGATAATACCAATTTGTTTTAGCGATTCACTCCCTTTGGTGTAGGTGACACTGGATATACATTCGGTTGACTTCCTCCTCAGGCATCAGTTCTGCCTAATCACTGACTTTACAAAGAGGCCAGTAAAAAAAAATAAGAAAAATAAAATAAGAGACAGTTGCTACATAAGGAAATAAACATAAAATGCATTATCTAAGAACTTGTCCTCCAAAGATTAGGATGGACAAGAAGATGAAGAGGAATCTGTTATAAAATGCAGTATCCATAGAAAGTACTGCTACCAAAAGGTAAGTAATCTATAGTTTCTTACCTGTAGGTGTAGTTCTGCAGCTTGAATAATAATCTGGATTCACATGATATGCATTAGTCCACCATCTAGTGGTTGGGCCAGAATTCTCCACTATCTCGAGGTCCTTCTGCTCTTTTAGATTTTTTGTTTGCTGCTGGGTGTCGACCACATTTCCATTTGGCATCTCCTGTGATGTTGTCCTGCTTCCCCCGGAAGCACCCACCTGTGGTTGCCCTCTTCAGATTCTTTTTTTATTTTTTTATATATATACATGTTGCTTCTTTCTTCCATCTTCCTGGGGAAGGTGGGCGGGTCTTTTGTGAATACTGAAAATTCTTCAAACTGCAAAACTACATCTGTGGGTAAAAAACTACATTTTGCAGTGTGAATCTTTTGTGCTGTGCATTGATTTTGTAGCAGTTGCCAACCTTGTAGTGGCAGGGTTGAAGGTAGGCATTAATTTGTAAACCGGTGTAAAACCCTTTATACTAATTGAGCTTCTTTGTTCATTTGCATATCGATACAGTATATCAGTCTGGATCCAGAGACTTTTCTTGAGCAGTATCACCGGGTGCCATTACGGGGTGGCGAGCTTTGTGTCCATCGTTGGCGCTGTCTGCGCCAGATAGGACATTGTGGCTCCTCTATAGGTGCCACCCCGGCACGCTGAGAGTTTCTTTCCACAACTTTCCACGCCAGACCCACAGAGCCATGAAGAACACTGACCAATGGTGCATTACAACTATGGCCCTGGAAGGGAGTCCTTGCACCCTAGAAATAAGTTCATAGAGCGGGGGGGGATCGGTGGGCTGGTAAGGAATCAGCAACTAGATATTGTCTCTACCAGAGAAGGCTTTACCAAAGGTTAGTAACTTGTCCATCTGACAGAGACATCTAGTTGCAGATTCCTTACCTTAGAATAGATACCCAAGCAATACCATCTCTGGAGGTTGGTCTGCGAACTAAGATCACAGTAGAAAGTCCCGAAGTTAGATTCTTGTTCTGGGAGTATTACCATTCCCCCTCCCATTGACAACAGATCATGTTGTGTTGGTAACTTTTGATGGATTCCTTATGCTAGGTCTATTAGTTTTGAGAACCATGTTTGTCTTGCCCACTGTGGGGCAATCAAAATTAGTGTAATTCGGCTCATTTTACATTTGTTGATCACTGCCCAGCAGTGGGAGCGGGGAAAAGGCATACACAAATGTCTCTGACCAATTTTTCAACAGTGCATTTCCCATGGACAGGGGGTGTGGGTGTCTCTCGGCGAAGCTTTGGCATTTTGTGTTCTGTGGAGCTGCAAACCTATTGTTAGCGTTCCCCATTTCTGAAAGATCCCTTGTATTATCTTCTGGTTCAGTTGCCATTTGTGGGAGCATGAGGCTTGTCTGCTTCAACACTGTCCTTTCCCGAAAGAGGCTTTGCCTGGATTTCCATCTCTCTGTAGTGCCCATTTCCATACATCTTGTGCTAGCTTCGATAAGGGTGGCAATTGAGTCCTTTCCTCTTTATGTAAAGCATTGTTGTTGTATTTTCTGTTTTAATCAATATTGTTTTCCCCAAAAGTAGTTCTTGGAATGCTTTTAGGGCTAAAAAGACTTTCGTCAGCTACAACATGTTGATGTGTTGTACTGCATCCTGTTCTTTCCAAAATACTCAACATTTGAGTGAGCCCATGTTACCTCACCATTGCATGTGAGAGAAGTCTATTGTTATTGTCACTGTTGAAGTTGGCTGTGCAAATGTTCTCCCATGAGTAATGTGTACTCTGTTCCACCACTCAACCGCCTCTTCTACCTTTTGCGTGACAACCACTAGATCTTCCTAACTCCCAGTAGCTTGTGACCATTGGTTTTGAAACCATTCCTCAATCCCTCTCACATATGGGATTAAAGGGATGTATGATGCTATTTCTCCCTAAAAGTTTCCCCACTGACCTCAGTGTCAGAACTTGCCCCTGGCAGTAGCACAATCTCTGCTAGTAGAGATTGTGCCCTCTTCTTGTTGGGGAACGCTGTCCCCTGAACTGAGTTGAATCTTGCTCCCAAAAGGACTTTGCCTTGTTCTGGTTATTGAAAGGACCTCTCTATATTTAAGGAGCACATTAGTTTGTAAAGGGTCTGCATTACTTGCTGAATGTCCTGTTTGCACTTGTAGGAATTTGCTCTAATCAACCAATTGTCGAGGTATTTATGTATTCCCCTCCCTTCTTAAGTGTGCTGCTACTGCCTCAGACACTTTGTAAACACCCTCTGTGCAGATTATATTCCAAGTACTGTGAACTGGTAATGCCTTTTGTTCTCCACAAACCTTAGGTATTTTCTGTGCCCTGTGTTAATTGGAATATGCAAGTAGGCATCTTGTAAGTCTATTGTCTCCATGTAATCTCTTAGCCGCAACTGTGATATCATCTCCTGCAAGGTTGCCATTTTGACTTTTTGAGTTTTTATGAATTTGTTGATGAACCTTAGATCTAGGATTGGATGCAGTGATCCATCTACCTTTGGGATTAGGAAACATGTTGAGTAATTCCCCTTGCTGATTTCCCGTTTCAGGACATTTTCGATTGCCTGTTTGTCCAGTAATTCTTCTACCTCCTTGAGGAGACAAGTTGTTTTTATTTCTTTTGCATAGAACTTTGTTATTTGTCCTTTTGCTGGTGGAAATGTGCTTAGTTCTATGAAATATCCAACTTCTTTTATGTTAGTACCCATTTGTCTGAATTTATCTTTCTCCACTGCCGGAGATAGTTTTTTTAATTTCCACCTCCTGGTGTGCGGTGACTTTCACTGATGGTGTTTGTGAAAGAGTAATTCTTGTTGAGGAGTAGCTTATTTGTGGGGGGATGAGACTCTTCTCTGTGGCTGCCCTTTTCCTTTGGGTCTACATCTAAAGGTGTGGCATCCCTGTTGCTGATACTGCCAGCTTTGTTGTGATGTGGCAGACTGGTTGCTCCTGTGAAGTGCCTTCCAGCCTGGAAGCTCCCTCTGAAGGCAGGTATTTGTGATGCAGAAGTGCCACTTCTCATTCCACCCAGAAACTGTAGTACGTCTATAGGCTTTGCCGTTTCATTGTCTTTTTTCCACTGGTTGAGGCTTTTATCCACTGAGCTCTGAAATAACTTCTAATTTGAATGGCGTGTTTAAGAGGTTAACTTAGACCTCTTGCTTCAACCCTGAAATTCTTAACCAGCAATGGCGTCTCAGTTTGATGATCATCATCTGGAGGCTTGATATGTCTGACACGTCCAATGCAGATGTTAACAAGCATTTGCAATGCAATGGGTCTCGCGTTTCCTCGAGTTAGAGCTATTCCCATTTTAAACTCCTATCTGGACTTTTCTTGCCACATAAACTAATAAAAAGTAAAACAGTTTCACATAAGCGTGCCCACGGCCCAAATAAAGCGTGACGGAGATAAACAAAAGGAAGCAGAAGTTCGCTTGTAGTGAAACGTATCAGCAAAAGTGCAATTATCCATGTACCCAGCAAAAGTGCAATCAGCCATGTAACCAGCAAAAGTGCAATTAGCCTGAATTCTGCTTTAGTGTTATTTGGAGTTTGTGATCTGAGAGACCAATAACAGCAACGTCTTTTGTTTGTTTTGATGCTTATCGCCCGGCGGCAAATCTGTCATAATTGGGTATGCTCACAATCTCCTACAGTGCAAGAGTGGCAGAACTCGATAGATCGATTATATAAATTGGACAGAGCCAGGCCTATTAGTAAAAGAGATGTTTTTTGGGTGGGATGGGAAAATATTTGTCAAATTCTTACTTGATTGGTGTTTAGTTTGGTTATGAAGTCCGATGATTATATCTGATCCCCCCTTCTGTGCATCTAGTCCTATTGTCCATCTAGGATACTGGGCGGAGATGGGAAGGATTTGCCAAGGTTATAGGGGGATCCATGGAAAAGAACTCCAGGTGGAATGGCCCGTTGATATTAGGGGGCTAGATACTTGGGGCAAAGAGTAATGGATCCTTTCTTATTGGCACAGATTAGTGAGATGAGGACAATAAAATAAAAAATAAAATAAAAAAAAAAGTGCAATCAGCCATGTAACAGGGTTGATGTCATGCAAAGCGCACTAATGCCCAAGCGAGATTGCGCTGCCCGCAAAATAAAGAGAACCAGCAAGATCCCACTGCCTGCGAAATAAAGAAAAAAGTGGTCCAGAAACCATACGGAAAACATGGAGCCTCGTTTGTTTTCAGAGGTTGGTTGGTGTGTAAGAGGAAGGCTAAACACCAGAAAAGGCATGATGTGCGCATGCCTTTCCCTAATGAAATGAAGCGAATTGTAAAAGGCAAGCCCACAAACCAACCAAACTGATGGGTGTGGTTAAAAGCCCCCACAGAGATTACACCAGGGACAGAGCACTTTGAGTTCGACCCAAAAAAGGTGTTGGCAATGTTTTTGCTACTTTCTGCTAGAAGTGCTGCCCTCTTTCGATACTGCTCAGGTAGGAGTTTCATGAGTTCCCCCATCTCCTCCAAGTGCTGAGGTGTGTGTCTGTTCAGTAATGCATTTGAATTTGCTATTCTCCACTGGCTGGCGGCACTCAGATATGCATCCCATGAGTTCCATTCTATAGGTCTCCTTATCTGGAGTTGGGCTAGAGGTTGGAGCCCTTTTTATGGCTGTAAATGTGACTATAGAATCCACAGGGACGGCACCCTTAATTTACTCTGGGTCCTTGGAGGAATACGTGTTTTTTTTCTCAGCCCTTGCAGTCACTGCTCTATAACTGGCTGGCTCTTTGAAGGCTTCCCCACCCAGGTTGAGAATGCTTGAGAGCATAGGTAAGAAGTGGCTCCTTTTCTGACTGGACATCAGTGTTTAAAGCAAACATAATTGTGGTTTGCCGTCTTCTAACTGTATACCAAATATTTCAGTTGCATACTTGATCACTTGGTTGAATATTACGATATCATCTGGAGGTGAAGGCGTTAACTGATAACTTTCACCTCCTTCCTCAGGTGAGTCTGTTTCGAGGTCTTGCCATTGTGGCACAATGTATTTGGAGTCCTCTGAACCCTGATCCATCCTTGCTTGTTCTTCCTGTTCTTAATAGAAGATCTCTTCCTCCTATTCTTGAGGCTCAAGTGTGAGCAGATACTGGAATTCCTCGACGTCCGTCTCCGTTGTTTCCTTTGACATCAAACTTTTCTGTGAGATTCTTAATCTCCTCAGACTCTCGTCAAAATCCTTCTTCTGGAGTAAGTGCAGACATTTTGGCCTCTTTCTCTCAATATCAGTGACCCGTTCGTTGGGGGTTGAGGTGCAGAGTCTTTCTTCTCGGCGTCAAAGATTCTTTTGACAACCTATTGTTCGTCGAGCTTCGATGTTCAGCTCTTAACCTATCTTTCCCATCTACGAAGCATCCTTTGAATACTTCTCAGGAGTTTTTCCTCCACTAGAGTCCCCCTTGATGGATCAGTGGGGCTCCTTGTCTCATGGAGTGCCTGCAGTCGGCAAGAGTTTTGACGCTTAGGCTCCTCAATTCAGATCTTGATGACGCAGATGATTTTTTTTAGGCTGATGGAGCTCTTACCTCAGCTCTTTTTCGTCACCTGCTTCTCAACGATTCGCAGATCTCGTCAGATGACTCACCCGCTGCATCCTCAATGACATCCTCCTCATTTGAGAGGCCGAGGTCCCTCATGGATGGGGTTGTCTGTTGGCTCCAGAGGGTGTGATGAGCCTCCCTCCATTTCCCTGTCACCTCAAATGTTTCGACGTAAAGGCGGAGTTAGGGTCTTTGTTTCGGTGCTCAACTGGAAGACAGAGGTTGCAGACTGAGTGTCCTTGTGAGAGAACCTGTGATGACAGTTCTTGCAGAACTGAAACTGTGACTACTCCATTAGGCTGAACAGGAAGTCCCACAAACAGATATTCTTGAAAACTGTTGAGAGAGGGGAAAAAATAACTCAACGTTTTCTGATTTCTTCTCTGGTAGCTCCTTTGGCTGTGATGTTCCTCGACGAACTTCTTCCAAAACTTCATAACTTACCTTTGGATTGGAGATCCTTCTGCAAGCATCCAGACCCAATGGCGGAAAAAAAAGAATCTGAAGATGGCAACCAAAGGTGGGAGCTTCCAGACCCAACTACTTGATGGCGGAATAATGTACAGCATGTGAATCCAGAAAAGATTTGTGCTGCAAAACCTGTTAATTGATACTTCTTCCAGCAGTTTCCTCATCATGGAAAGCATTGATAGCAGTATTTGGAAAAAAGGAGGGACCTAAGATAGACATGCTTTTCATATTTATGTCAAAATGAGATACAAAACTGCTCTGCTAAATTGAACTTCACTGTGTGGAATCCAGACAATTTGGTGAGTTTATAAAGTTAACACCAAACGTGTAACGAAATCTCGGCAACAGACTTCTTTTAAAATAAGTGAGTTTGGTGCATCACATCTAGCAGGATGGTTTACGATGCCTTTCATAGGTTCTTCCCTGCTAACTCCCAAAACATTTGAAGTGATTATAGAGGCACGCCAGAGTTGGTAATTAACTTTCAAAATGACTGTCAAGAAAGAATGTTTAGGGCTAGTTCAAGGAACATGCTTGCTCCTCTCTCAATGATCTTAGCCGAGAAAATGAAAACAAATACTGTTTTCAAGCTTAAGAGATATAGAAATTAATTCCTGTTAAAACACAACAAGCTGGTGAGGAAAGGAACGCTACTCTGGGGTTCAGAGGAAATCTGAAGTATCCTTTAAGTAACCTTTTAATAATTCTAACATTCAGCTGAAACAGGACCAAAAGAAGGACTAACTGTAGTGTTGACAAATAAAAAAGAAAACAACCCATTCTGTACAATTGGTTGCACTTGTGGCAAATGCATTTAAGTGAATACCCCGATTCATTGTCAGAGGGGGGTGCCACAAGGAATGGTTTCTTACCTGTAATCCTGGTTCTCCTTCAGGGGAATCTCAACTGAAATCCTACTGAATAGTCTGGGCCACGCATGTGGATCACACTCTTTTTAAGTTCACACTGTGTAGTATCTTTACCTTACTATGGAAGGGGCAGGAATAACATGTGACCCAAATGTATAACTTAGCCTACAAACAGCCTATATTGCCAATTCAATTAACTTACTTCGAAAGAGGACCTTCAAAAGTAACTAAAAGATAGAAATGTGACATTTTCATCAATCCTTTTTAATTTATTTTTAGTTGAATGAAATGGAGGTCAGGGCAATGCAGTTGCTGTACAGGCTACAGTTATGTAAGCATGAGAATGGAATACTGCACCTTTTAGGGCAACCAGACCTCCATTGACCAATCATGCACTGTAGGTGGCAGTTCTATTTTCTGGCTTTAGGGCTTTTTTCGACTCATAGAAAAGCTTAAGAATCTTTTAAAAATTAGTTCACTTGACATCCTTAAGGCATTTTTTGTGTTTTCCTGGCTGGAACTAATTTTCTTTTTCACAAAGTGTGATCTTTTTCAGGTAATCTTTTTGCAAAATGTGGCAGCAAAATGGCTAGAACAGAACCCCACCGGATCTGTGTCTACTATACTTTTTTGATCCCAGAAGGTGCAGTTAATACAGCTCCCTTTCCAGGCGTACCCTGACAAAGCATGAGAAAATCCATCTCCATGCATAAGAAAGAGGAAAAGGGCAGGAATTGTCTTTACAAGACACCATTACCTGTGCCTCTGTCTCAGTCTCTGAGACCTCTTGCAGAGGCAGTTCCAAAAAGAGAAGCCAAAGAGGAAAAACAACATCTCCGTTTCACTTCGAGAAGAGGTACAGATATTAAATTCTTGGGGTAGCGGGCTGGATCAACATCAAGGGCACATACAATGTCAAGGAGGAAATAATAAATGTCAAAAGGTTCATAGACGTTGAGCTATCATTCAATTTTAAGACATTCCTACACTGCGGTACAGAAGATGGAGTGGCTGCAACCTTCCTTTTGAACCAGAATCAGAGTACTCCTGGGTTCATTCACCTTCTAGACCATCTTCTCCAGTCATCATACCAGATTCACCTTCTCCGCCAACACAAATGCAGCCTTCTCCTTCTCTACCTCCAAGCCACCTACCGGTTGTCCTCCAAAACACTAACGCCTGTTGACATTTCTCCACCCATGCCTCCAAGGGATCCACAAGGCTCTTAACCAGCATTTGCTCCTGTGGTCTCCAGCCTGACATTCCAGACCTTGTCATAGGTCTAGGTCAAAGTAGAGCTCTCACTATAATTTTCAAACATGCCCAGACGTGGAGTCTGCAGCGGACATTGTGGGGGAATTCACAGGACGATAGAAACATGCTAGAATGCAAGGTTAATCTAACTGCAATTGGGAAGGTGATTAAACAACTGAAGGGTGGAAGGACCCCAAGACCGAATGGTTTGCCACCAAAGTCTTTTAAAAGATTGGGGAAGCATATTGGTGGAGGCCATTAGATGACTATCTTATGGCAGCAGACAAGAAGAGAAATTCTCGCTGGATTTGAGGTCAGCAGATATCGTCTTGATCAATAAAGACTGCAAACCAGAGTACTTTGGCTCCTACACGCCCATCTACTTGTTGAACTTTGAGATTACAATTTTGGCCAAACTGCTGGCTAACCAGTGATTGATAAACTAATCCATGTGGACTAATCGGGTCTTAGGCCATTTGATTGCACTAGCCACAACCTCAGGTGACTGTACGCTTGCCAAGGATACACATAGTTTCGGAGCCAGCACTCTGGCTGGCGTTCGATGCAGAAAATGGCCATATCTACTCCCTGTTCTCCAAATACGGTAACATTTTTCTCAAAAGTGTATAGCGTGCTTAGGACACTAATATGGGATGGGAAAACACCAAGGATTGTGTTGCCGACGTTGAAGTCCCTACCATGGGGGCACTGCCCTATCAGACTGGTGTTAAGTATTATTGGGCCTCTCATTTAAACGTGGTAAACACAACAGGATATACCAGTCGAAGGATGCAGATGAGCTATGGAGTCTAGAGGGTAGCCAAACATCCACTAAGTTAGCTGTCAGAACATGGGAGCAAGTGCTTCAGGACATTGGATGGAGGGTTAAGCACACACACTGGAGACCCCATACATGCCAGCGTTGGATTTACCAATACATACATCCAGAGTGCACCTTAGAGGTGCCCCCTGAAACCCTACCAGCCTCTGGTGTGCTAGCTCACCAGTTTCTGCCAGCCTGCCACCCGAGACACCATTTTGGACCCCTAGGGTGAGAGCCCCTTGCTTTCGAGAGGTCCAGAACAAAAGCCTGTCCAGAAAGAAGGTGCAACACCCCTCCTACAGGATGACCTGATGATTATCCTTCCTAAGGCAGCAAGTCTCAAAGGGCTGCTGCCTTTGAAATGCAAATCTGGCTCCCATCACAGGAGAGAAAGCCATCCACTCCCCTCAACCCAGAGCCCATTTGGCATGTGTACAAGCAGGAAAATTTGCTATTCAGGTAGGCCTGCCAACTCCAGGCTAGTGCCACCCCTAAGGTGGGCTAGTGCGAGGTGGACACAATTTTTCAGAAGTAGCCATCTTGGTGATGGCAAATTTAGGAACTCTGGGACAGAATTATGCCCACTTCCCACAGGAAGTGGTCAGATAGAGGACAAAGAATAGTGACCTCAAGGGTCAGCAGCCCATTGGCTACTACCCTACACATCCCTAACATCCCTAAATTCACTATTTAGGGAAGCCTCTGGCACCTGAGAAGCAGATCACTGCTGACCTGAAGGTGGACACGCCAGAGACACAAAAGACAATAACTGAAGATTCAATGACAGGCTCTGCGCCAACCCTACCAGCCTGCCTGTGGACTTCCACAACTGTGAGAAAGACGCCTCGTCCTCCAGTTGCTGAAATTTCCAAAAGCCTCAGAAAACTGCCAGCCTTCACACCAGCACAAGGAACTCTCGTTGAGTAGTGGAGCTCTTCCCCTGCATCCTTGCAGGCACCCAAGAACCGCTGAACAGGACTCTGGACAACCAAAACTGCCACCAAACAGCACCACTGCACCTGAGCCCCAAGCCTGTGTCGAAGTGGGCTAAAGGTGCCAACTTGGTCCCCAGCCTCTGCAGAAAGAAAGTCCATTGTGGGTATCCACGCTGTGACTTTTGACACAGACGCCTGCAGCCTCTTTGTGCAGGCCCCCCGCGACCGCCTCTGGTGACAGCAGCCCCAACAGTCCACTGCATCTCTGCACCTGGACCGAGGAGAAGAGGACCAATGTTGTCTGCATCCCCCAGGCTCATGAGGTTCGAGCCCACTTGTTGGTACACCCAGACTGAGTCCTCAGTCCATGCTTGTAGCTTGTTCTGGGAGTCCCCCCCCTACACTGTGACTGCTACCAGTGACAGGCACCCAATGGTCCAAGAACCCTCTGCACCCAGACATCCCACAACGAGAAGAGGAACACTGGTGTCCCTATGTTCTAGAGTGTCGCAAGACATGAGCCCACTTGGTGGCTCACCAAAACAGGACACCCAGTCCTAGCCTGCAGCCTCTTTTCAGAGTGACTGACCTCCATAAGAACTCATTGGGCTCCCAATGCTGATTTGCACTCTGCACCTGGCCACCCCCATGCCGCTGAGGACGATGCCTTGGACCTTGCCCACTAGATGGGCTTGTAAGTCCCTATATACTCTACTTGTTTGCAAAACTTGTTTTCCTCCCATAAGATAACTGTGCACCTTCAAACAGCAGATAAACACAGTGGTCTCCTCCAGCCTCCACAACCTTTTGCATGCTACAGAAGATCTTCAAATGGATCCCCATCGAAACCAGAAAGACTGTCATCCAAGCCATCATCACCAGCAGACTAGACTAGGGAAATGACCTCTACGTCAGACTCCCTGCCTAGCTCCTCCACCACTTCCAGATCATCCAGAACGCAGCAGCAAAACTCGCCCTAGACCGCCCCAGAAGGACGCACATCATCCCCCACCTCAGAGATGTACACTGGCTGCCTGTGTACAATAGGTGCAAATTCAAGGCTCTCACCATCGCATACAAAGCCCTCCACAACATCAGACCTAAGCTAATCAACCGCAGACTCATTCCATCAGCCAACCAGGGAGCTGCTTTCAACAACTCAAGCCCTTGTGCATGTAATGAAAGTAAGATGCAGAGGGGGGCCCCCTTCTCCTACCTTGCTGCCAAGACCTGGAACAACCCCCCCTCCTCCACTTCCACACCCTGCACACCCTCCTCAACTTCAGAAAAAAGCTCAAGACATGGCTCTTTGCGGACAACCCTGAGTGCCTGGATACCCCCCAGGGTGACAAGCTGTGCTTTACAAATCCTATAATTGATTGGCTGATTGAAGAACTCAGAAATCGCAGTGTCCATTTTTTAAAGTGAAGAGAGGTCCTATTTAAAAACATACTTACCTGAACGATTTTTCTCCGATACCTAAACGTATTGAGAATGTCACTTACTCAGTGTACATCTGTTTGTGGCATATACTGCTGCAGATTCTCATGCAGTGCATATTCCGCCATCTAGTGTTGGGCTCGGAGTGTTACAAGTTGTTTTTCTTCTAAGAAGCTTTTTCGAGTCACGAGATCCAGTGACTCCTCCTCTTGGAAATAGTGCGCATGGGCATAGAGTCCTTTGTTAGATTGTTTTCCCGCAGGAGGGTAAAGTAAGGAGTGAAGAATGGTATATGTACACATATTTAGTAACTAAAGAAGATGTTCATGCAACGTATATGGAAAATGTCACTTACCCAGTGTACATCTGTTTGTGGCATTAGTCGCTGCAGATTCACATGCTGTGCACATCCTGCCATCTGGTGTTGGGCTCGGAGTGTTACAAGTTGTTTTTCTTCGAAGAAGTCTTTTCGAGTCACGAGACCGAGGGACTCCTCCCATTTCGGCTCCATTGCGCATGGGCGTCGACTCCATCTTAGATTGTTTTCCCCCGCAGAGGGTGAGGTAGGAGTTGTGTATGCTAGTAATAGTGCCCATGCAATGGAGTAATGTACATAATGTAGTTTAAAGTAATATATTTTCAAATTTACAAATGTTCAAGATCAACTTCTTAACGGCTACAGGCTTCCGGGGAGGCAGGTGGGCGCATGTGAATCTGCAGCGACTAATGCCACGAACAGATGTACACTGGGTAAGTGACATTTTCCATTCGATGGCATGTGTAGCTGCAGATACGCATGCTGTGCATAGACTAGTAAGCAGTTATCTCCCCAAAAGCGGTGGTTCAGCCTGTAGGAGTTGAAGTTGTTTGAAACAATGTTCGTAGTACTGCTTGACCTACTGTGGCTTGTTGTGCCGTTAACACATCTACACAGTAGTGTTTGGTAAATGTATGAGGCGTAGACCATGTAGCTGCCTTACATATTTCGGTCATTGGAATGTTTCCTAGAAAGGCCATGGTAGCACCTTTCTTTCTGGTTGAGTGTGCCTTTGGTGTAATAGGCAGTTCTCTCTTTGCTTTAAGATAGCAGGTTTGAATACACTTAACTATCCATCTAGCAATGCCTTGTTTAGAAATTGGATTACCTGTATGAGGTTTTTGGAAAGCAACAAATAATTGTTTTGTTTTTCGAATTAGTTTTGTTCTGTCAATGTAGTACATTAATGCTCTTTTGATGTCTAATGTATGTAGTGCTCTTTCAGCTACAGAGTCTGGCTGTGGGAAGAACACTGGTAATTCTACTGTTTGATTCAAGTGGAACGGGGATATAACTTTTGGTAAAAATTTTGGATTTGTCTGTAGAACTACTTTATGCTTGTGTGTTTGAATAAATGGTTCTTGTATGGTAAATGCTTGAATTTCACTCACTCTTCTTAGAGATGTGATGGCAATTAAAAATGCAACTTTCCATGTTAAGTATTGCATTTCACAAGAGTGCATGGGCACAAAAGGTGAACCCATGAGTCGTGTTAATACAATGTTGAGGTTCCATGAAGGAACTGGTGGTGTTCTTGGTGGTATAATTCTCTTTAGTCCTTCCATAAATGCTTTTATGACTGGTATCCTAAATAGTGAGGTTGAGTGCGTAATTTGCAGGTAAGCTGAAATTGCGGTAAGATGTATCTTTATGGAAGAGAAAGCTAGCTTTGACTTTTGCAAATGTAGTAAGTAACTTACGATGTCTTTGGCAGATGCGTGTAAGGGTTGAATTTGATTATTATGGCAGTAATAAACAAATCTTTTCCACTTATTTGCATAGCAATGTCTAGTGGTAGGTTTTCTAGCTTGTTTTATGACCTCCATACATTCCTGTGTAAGGTCTAAGTGTCTGAATTCTAGGACTTCAGGAGCCAAATTGCTAGATTCAGTGATGCTGGATTTGGATGTCTGATCTGTTGTTTGTGTTGTGTTAACAGATCTGGTCTGTTTGGTAGTTTGACATGAGGCACTACAGAGAGGTCTAGTAGTGTTGTGTACCAAGGTTGTCTTGCCCATGTTGGCGCTATCAGTATGAGTTTGAGTTTGTTTTGACTAAAATTGTTTACCAGATATGGAAGGAGAGGGGGAAAAGCGTAAGCAAATATCCCTGACCAGCTCATCCATAACGCATTGCCCTGAGACTGATCTTGTGGGTACCTGGATGCGAAGTTTCGGCATTTTGCGTTTTCCTTTGTTGCAAATAGATCTATTTGTGGTGTTCCCCAATTCTGGAAGTATTTGTTTAGTATTTGGGGGTGAATCTCCCATTCGTGGATCTGTTGGTGATCCCGAGAGAGATTGTCTGCTAACTGGTTCTGAATTCCTGGAATAAATTGTGCTATTAGGCGAATGTGGTTGTGAATCACCCAATGCCATATTTTTTGTGCCAGGAGACACAACTGTGTTGAGTGTGTCCCTCCCTGTTTGTTTAGGTAATACATTGTTGTCATGTTGTCTGTTTTGACAAGAATGTGTTTGTGGCTTATTATGGTTTGAAATGCTTTTAGCGCTAGAAATACTGCCAATAGTTCTAAGTGATTTATGTGAAACTGTTTTTGCTGAGTGTCCCATTGTCCTTGGATGCTGTGTTGATTGAGGTGTGCTCCCCACCCTATCATGGAGGCATCTGTTGTTATTACATATTGTGGCACTGGGTCTTGGAAAGGCCGCCCTTGGTTTAAATTTATACTGTTCCACCATTGAAGCGAGGTGTATGTTTGGCGGTCTATCAACACCAGATCTAGAAGTTGACCCTGTGCTTGTGACCATTGTGATGCTAGGCACTGTTGTAAGGGCCGCATGTGCAACCTTGCGTTCGGGACAATGGCTATGCATGAGGACATCATGCCTAGTAGTTTCATCACCATTTTGACTTGTATCTTTTGTTTTGGATACATGGTTTTTATTACATTGTGAAATGATTGAACCGTTTGTGGGCTTGGAGTGGCAATCCCTTTTGCTGTGTGGATTGTCGCCCCTAAGTATTGCTGTGTTTGACACGGCAGAAGGTGTGACTTTGTGTAGTTGATTGAGAAACCTAGATTGTGGAGGATTTCTATGACGTACTTCGTGTGTTGTGAACACCGTTTTAGCGTGTTGGTTTTGATTAACCAATCGTCTAGGTACGGGAACACATGTATTTGCTGCCTTCTGATATGTGCAGCTACTACTGCTAGGCATTTTGTAAAAACTCTTGGCGCAGTTGTTATTCCGAATGGCAACACCTTGAACTGGTAATGTACCCCTTGGAATACAAACCTTAGGTACTTTCTGTGTGAAGGATGTATCGGTATATGGAAATATGCATCCTTTAGGTCTAGTGTTGTCATGTAGTCTTGTTTTTTGAGCAGTGGGATTACGTCCTGTAATGTCACCATGTGAAAGTGATCTGATGTGATGTATGTATTTAATGTTCTGAGATCTAGTATAGGTCTCAGACTCTTGTCTTTTTTGGGTATGAGAAAGTACAGAGAGTAAACTCCTGTCCCTTTCTGTTGGTTTGGTACTAATTCTATTGCTTCTTTTTGTAGCAATGCCCGAACTTCTAGTCCTAGAAGATCTATATGTTGTTTTGACATATTGCGTGTTTTCGGTGGGACGTTTCGAGGGAATTTGAGAAATTCTAAGCAATAACCATGCTGGATAATTGCTAGGACCCAAGTGTCTGTTGTTATTTCCTCCCAATGTTTGTAAAACTTGGTTAGTCTCCCCCCACAGATGTTATGTGTTGGGGATGTGTGACTTGGAAGTCACTGCTTGTTTTGAGGAGTTTTGGGACTTTGGAACTTCCCTCTATTCTTTTGGAATTGTCCCCCTTTATATTGTCCCCGAAAACTTTCCCGCTGATACTGGCTCTGGTAAGTGGGTCTTGTTTGTGAGGTTGTGGGTTCTGTGCTTTGTCCTCGAAACCCCCCTCTAAACTGTGTTTTTCGAAATGTGCCTCTGCTCTGTGGGGAGTAGAGTGCGCCCATGGCTTTGGCCGTCAGTGTCTTTCTTAAGTTTTTCGATCGCAGTGTCCACCTCCGGCCCAAACAACTGCTGTCCGTTAAATGGCATATTCAGCACAGCTTGCTGTATTTCTGGTTTAAATCCTGATGTACGCAGCCATGCATGTCTCCTTATTGTTACTGCTGTGTTGACAGTTCTAGCAGCTGTGTCTACAGCATCCATTGCTGACGGTATCTGATTGTTGGAGATACTCTGTCCTTCTACTACCTGCTGCGCTCTCTTTTGGAACTCCTTGGGCAAATGTTCTATAAAGTGTTGCATTTCGTCCCAATGGGCCCTATCGTATCTGGCCAACAAAGCCTGTGAATTGGCAATATGCCACTGGTTTGCTGCCTGTGCCGCCACCCTCTTGCCTGCTGCGTTGAATTTTCGACTTTCTTTATCTGGAGGTGGTGCATCTCCTGAAGTATGTGAGTTCGCTCTTTTGCGCGCTGCCCCTACTACAACTGAGTCCGGTGTTAGCTGTTGTGTGATGTACACGGGGTCTGTTGGTGGCGGTTTATATTTTTTCTCCACTCTTGGAGTAATGGCCCTTCCTTTTACAGGCTCTTCAAACACTTGTTTGGAGTGTTTTAGCATTCCGGGTAGCATAGGAAGACTTTGATACTGGCTGTGTGTGGACGACAGTGTGTTAAAAAGAAAGTGGTCTTCAATGGGCTCAGCATGCAGGCTGACATTATGAAATGCCGCTGCTCTCGACACCACCTGTGCGTAGGCTGTACTATCCTCTGGTGGCGACGGTCTAGCTGGATAACATTCAGGACTATTATCGGACACTGGTGCGTCATAAAGGTCCCATGCGCCAGGGTCATCTTGACTCATTCCTGTATGAGTTGGGGATTGCATCATTGGTGGAGTGGCTACCGGTGATGATTGCGGAGAGCATTGTGGAGATGGTGGCGGGGTTACTTGTTTAGCCACCTTTGCCTGTGGCTGCTTGTCTTTTTCTTGGAAGGCAAGTTTGCGTTTCATTTTAATCGGAGGAAGAGTACTGATCTTCCCTGTTTCTTTTTGGATATGGAGCCTTCTTTGTGTATAGTCTGGCTCTATTGTTTCCAATTCCTGTCCAAATCTATGTGTCTTCATTTGTGTGGACTGTCCTTGTTCCTCAGTGTAGGAACTTGTTTTCGGTTCCGAGGCCGGATGTTTCGGTATCGAAACCTTTTCGGCTGCTTTTTTCGGTTCCGACGAAACCTTCTTTACTTTCGGCATCGTGGTCTCTCGGTGCCGACCCATTTCGGTGCCGCTATCTCGGAGACACTATCTCGGGCCCGAGATTGCTGTGTGGCGGTATCTCGACCGGAGTTGGATGACTTCGCCACCAGCGTGCCCTTTTTCGGTGCCGATGATCGGTCACCTATTTTTCGGGTTAAGCCATGGCCTGTTGGCTGTGGCGTCCCCTGGGCTTTAGTGGTTTTTTCGTGAGTTTTGTGTTTCAACGTCTTACTCACGGTTTTCGGCGTTTCTTCGGGATCGATCTCATCCGAGTCCGATTCCTGGATGGAGAATGTTTCTTCCTCCTCCGCGAAACGCTCTTGTCCTGTCGGCGCCGACGCCATTTGCAGTCTCCTTGCTCTTCGGTCTCTTAGTGTCTTCCTGGACCGAAACGCTCGACAGGCTTCACAAGTATCTTCCTTGTGTTCCGGCGACAAACACAAGTTACAGACCAGATGCTGATCTGTATATGGATACTTGTTATGGCATTTTGGGCAGAAGCGGAATGGGGTCCGTTCCATCAGCCTTGAAGAGACACGTGGCCGGGCCGACCAGGCCCCGACGGGGGAATCGAAAAAACCCCGAAGGGCCACCGGAGCTCTTCAAAAGTCGGTGTCGATCTGTTGTAACTAACCCGATACCGAACGCAAACAATACCGACTATTTTTCCGAGATTCTAACTAACTTTCCAACCCGAAACACGGAGCGAAAAGGAACACGTCCGAACCCGATGGCGGAAAAAAAACAATCTAAGTTGGAGTCGACGCCCATGCGCAATGGAGCCGAAATGGGAGGAGTCCCTCGGTCTCGTGACTCGAAAAGACTTCTTCGAAGAAAAACAACTTGTAACACTCCGAGCCCAACACCAGATGGCGGGATGTGCACAGCATGAATATCTGCAGCTACACATGCCATCGAACACATATTTACATAGGAAAGTACAACAATGGCTACAGGCTTCCGGGAGGGAGGGCACATGTGAATCTGCAGCACTACATGCCACGAACAGATGTACACTGGGTAAGTGACATTTTCCGTTCAATGGCATGTGTATCTGCAGATACACATGTTGTGCATAGACTGAAAAGCAGTCCCCTCCTAAATAAGCGGTGGCTAGCCCGTAGGAGTTGAAGTAGTTTGAAATAGTGTTTTGAGCATTGCTTGACCAACATTTGCTTGTTGGTGAGATAGAACAGTAGTGTTTCGTAAATGTGTGTGGTGTGGACCACGTGGCTGCTTTACATATGTCTGTCATTGGTATATTTCTCAAAAATGCCATTGATGCTCCTTTCTTTCTAGTAGAATGTGCTTTAGGAGTTACTAATAGTTGCCTTTTAGCTTTAAGATTGCAAGTTTGAATACACTTTACTATCCATCTGGCCAATCCTTGTTTGGAAATAGGATTCTCTTTATGAGGCTGTTGAAAAACCACAAAAAGTTGTTTAGATTTTCTCAAATCTTTTGCTCTGTCTATTTAATACATGAGAGCGCTTTTGAGCTCGAGTGTGGAGAGCTCTTTCAGGATCTGAATCTGGCTGTGGAAAGAAGACTGGCAATTCCACTGACTGATGTGAAATGGTGAAACAACTTTTGGTAGAAATTTTGGATTTGTTCTAAGTATTATTTTGTGTTTGTGAATTTGGAAGAAAGGTTCTTCTAAAGTGAATGCTTGAATTTCACTTACTCTCCTTAAGGAAGTAATTGCTACTAGGAAAGCAACTTTCATGAGAGAAACTGAAGAGCACAAGAATGCATAGGTTTAAATGGTGGACCCATATGTCTTGTGAGCACAATGTTGAGATTTGAGGCAGGAGCAGGTGGAGCACTAGGTGGAATAACTCGTTTAAAGTCTTCCATAAAAGCTTTTATGACGTACTCTAAACAGACGTTTGCTGTCTGTTTTGGAGGTAAGATGATATTGCTGTTAAATGAATTTTAATAGATGAATATGCTAGATTTGCTTTTTGTAAGTGAAGCAAATAACCAATATCCTGCACTGATGCTCTAAGTGGATCAATGTTTTAAGGTTGACAGTAGTATACTAAACGTTTCCATTTAGCTGCACATCACTGTCTAGTTGTAGGCTTACATGCTTCTTTTAGAATGTCCATACACTCTGATGGAAGCTGTAGATATTCAAATTCTATGACTTCAGGAATCAAATCGCCAGTTAGAGCACACTGAGATTGGGATGCCTGATTTGACCTTTGTTCTGAGTCAATAAGTCTGGTCTGTTTGGAAACTTGCAATTTGGTACTACAGGCAGATCGAACAGTGTTGTATACCAGCGTTGACATGCCCACGTGGGAGCTATGAATATCTTAGTAAGGGAGGTGCGATGGATCTTGTTGACCAGAAATGAAATTAGTGGGAGAGGGGGGGAAAGCAAAAGCAAATATCCCTGACCAATTGAAACAGAGCATTGCCCTTGGATCGAGGGTGTGGGTACCTGGATGCCAAGTTTGGGCATTTTGCATTTTTGCTTGTTGCGAAGAGGTCTATGTTTGTTGTTCCCCACATGTGAAAGTACTGTTGATTTACTTGTGGGTGAATCTCCCATTCATGTATTTGTTGCTGCGTCCTGCTTAAGAGGTTCTCTAGTTGGTTGTGTATCCCTGGGATATACTCTGTTAATAGCTGAATGCAATTTTTAATCACCAATTTCCAAACTGTTTGTGCTAGAAGGGACAATTGAAATGAATGTGTGCCCCCCTGTTTCTGCAAATACATTATTGTCATGTTGTCTGTCCTTATTAACACTTTTGTGTGTGATTTGTAGTTGAAATGCTTTGATTGCTAAGAACACTGCCAGCAATTTCAAGTGATTTATGTGGTAAGTCTGCAGGATTGAGTCCCATTCTACCTGATTCGTAAGATTGTTGAGATGGGCTCCCCAACCTGTCATTGATGCATCCGTGGTGATTATGGCCTGAGGCACTGGGTCCTGAAATGGCCGCCCCTTTGATAAGTTGGTGTGATTTGACCATTGCAGAGAGTTGTAAGTCTGGCGATCCAACTACACTAGATCGTGAAGTTGACCCTGTGTCTGAGACCACTGTTGTGAGAGACACTGTTGGAGCGGTCTCATGTTTAGACATGCATTGGGCACTATTGCTATGCATGATGCCATCATTCCCAACGGCTTCATGATAAACCTTACTGTGTAAGTTTGACTGAATTGTAATTAGGATACAAGTGTGTGGAACGCTTGAATTAATTGTGGATATGGGTAGGATAATGCAGATTTTTCAGAACTGCTCCTAGATATGGTTGAATTTGTGCTGGCTGAAGGTGAGATTTCTGGTAATTGATTGTGAACCCTAGCTTGTGTAGGGTATCTATTGCGTATTGTGTGTGTTGACAGGTTTGAATGGTGCTGGCTATTATGAGCCAGTCATCCTGATAGGGGAAGACATGTATGTACTGTCTTCTGAGGTACGCTGCCACCACTGCTAGGCATTTTGTGAATACCCATAGTGCTGTTGTTACTCCAAAGAGTAGTACTTTGAAATTATAGTGTGTTCATGGGTGACATGTTTGAATGACAACGTAGGGATCCACATGTCAAAATATTTTGTGCCACAGAGAGCGTGTAAAGAATATACACCGTCCTCTGTATCTTGCAGTACAGTGAGGACTTTTGGCGATCAACCACGCTGGAAAGACCTCTAGTATCAAAATCATGACCCCTAGCAATAGTGTCGAGCTGTACGTGCGGTGACGAGCCGGAGTACGTGCATCGGTCATTGAGGACGCGAGGAGGCAGAGCACAGCGGCGGAGCAGGCGGCGGCAGAGCAGGCAGGCTCCATAAGGAGGAAAGTGGTACGGAGGAAAGCGGTGCGGCCGAGAAGCGATGGGATAGCACAAGTCACGGGGAGCCGCTTACTCCTTGTTCCTGCTCCCACCCCCAGGAAGTGAAAAGACGTGGAAAAGCCACGAGTCGCGATGCCGCACGCTGCCCGCTCTTTTTCCCGCTCCCAGGAGTGTAAAGTAAAGCAGCAGTGCAGCAGAAAAGACGCCAATCGCTGTAGCAGCAGCACCTACCAGAAACCTCTGCCCGTCGGCCATCCTTTTGCTCAACCGACAATCCTTCAAGGAGAAAACTTGGGGGCAGAGCCGGAGGAATTCAGAGGCCTAGAATGTGAAACAGCCTCAACCCTAATCTGGGATCTGACCCAATTTACAGAGATTGAGGCAACTTCTGATAACTGAAACATTAAGGCTTGCATGTAACTGAACTGTCATAGATTAATTGGATGTGGTGTAGGGCAGTGCCATGAAAAAGACGCAGCGGGACGCCGCAGGGAAGGTCGGTCGCCCCCTTCTTCTGCTCCAGGAAAACAATGCGCCATTAGTGGCAGCGCCACGTAAAAATGCCGCGAATTGCCACAGGAAGGACGCTTGTCCTTTTCTCCCTCTCCTACTCCTGGTCTAGGGAGAATTTGGGAGTTTTAGCAGCGAGAAATACTGCATGAGAGGGGAAATAAGAAAAGAGACCCCCTCTGAATAGTTAAAGAAAGTGCCTGAACAGAATCGAGGAAGCATCCAGGAGACAGGTCAGCAGGTCGTGAAAAACAGCTGGCGGTTGAGAGCTGGTTGAGTCGGGAATTGAGGGGAGCCTGTTTTCTGACATTAAGGTACTGTGGCTTGTTGCAGGCTCCACTCATTACTCCTTTTCCTCTGGCCCGGCTTTGTTTTTCTTCGCTCTGCTCTGTCCTGTTTTGTTGAGCGACAACCTGTCCGCAATTGTTACAGAATGGGTGCCTGAGGTCTGTGGACTGCTTGTAGATCGAGACTCTTCAAGACCCAGAGGGTACCCTTATTTTAGAGTGAATCAGAAGGGCGTAGCAGGAAAAATCGTATGTAGTTTCATACTAGGTCCTGGTGGATCGCTAAACAATTTTCTTTACAGAAAAATTGGCCTGCTGGGAGAGTCGATTCAGGATTAAAGTAGAAAAGGAGTAAAAGGACCGGAATAAATAAAAATGACTTCTAAACGCATGAGCAGGAGTAGGTCATTCCTTAGTCTGGCCTGTAAATAAAACTAAATCGAACCCCTTAAGAAATAAGGGTGTTCAACACCTAAATGTAAAATGTTTGAACTCTATCCTCCCATTTCTCCAAAGGGACCCATGTGAGAAAGTGGCAGCCAAGGAGGGAAATTCATCCGGTATCAACAATAATACCTCTCAAGGTTCCATCCAGGGTAATGACTTAAATTATATGACGGATGAGGGCACTACTGTCAGGGGCGTTTAGCTGTTGTCTCCAACTCCCCCCTCCTGAGTAGGGTCAATCAAGCCGAAATTATGGAATTCACCCTTCCCGATATTGATCCAGATGAGGTCTCCGGCTGTAGAATTGTCCCTCTATCCATCCCAATAACGCATGTAGTAGCGCAATCTAATACTGGTTCCCCTATGCTAAAACATTTTAGTAGTACTCCCTCGGACCACTTCCTTTCGGATATAAGATCTTCAGAAACCCCGGATTTGGTGTGTGGGGGGAACTTTACCAACTGTCCTCCAGATCAACACATAGTCCTTTCTGAATCCTTTAAGTGCCTTGAAAGAATCCTTTCGTCTATTTTGGAACTTCTCGAAAAATCCATAAAAAATTCTGATAACACTCAACATATTATTGTGTCAATTCTAAATTTTTTACTAGTAATACAAAATGTGAGCCACCCTGCTGGTGAGTTGGCCAAGACATCCATAAAGGAGATATGCCAAGGTTTGGGTCTAAATACAAATGGTACCTGTTTGCAGTCCTCAATTGCTGGAGATTTGACGAACATAGGTGACCACCCACTCCAATAAACGAACCCAAGCAGGAAAACCACATCTGGACAAAGCAGTCTCTACACCAGCGAATCTGGCCTCCCAAGAGAATGAGGTATATTCTCTGAACAACCTCTTTTCCAGCTTGAGTTCAGCGTGCAATATTCCACCATTGGTCCATGATGTTCAGAAAAAGGAATGCGCTCTAAATCCTTGCGCAGCTCCATTCCCAATCTTTCTTCTCAAAGATCATTTTTCCCTAAAGTCCATGGAACGAAATGAAATCGAAATGGAAAAGGCCAGTAAAGTAACTAAAACAACAGGGAAAAAGACGGGGAAAAAAAGGAACTGGTGATTCTCTAAAAAGAAGGCAAGGAAGGTTAAGCTTGAGGAAAGAGAGCAGGTGAAATCTACGGACGCGTTGGAACAGGTCCCCCTCATTGGAAAACTTCCAGAACAGGATTGAGGAGGCATCTCATGTTTTACTGCATAGGCCAGTTACAGGCTCACCATGAGATCACGAACAGACAGATTTTCCGGTGATCCCTAGTGCCACATTTGATTCCATCAATGTAATCCCGCCTGATACTGCCCCATTAGGAGCTATGGACAGCTGCCCTAGATTAGTTACTCTGAATGTGGGAGAAAAATTCAGAAGGGATAATGCCCTTGTTAGGCATATGGAGTTACCGGACAGCTTGGAGTTTTTAACTATATTTGACTGTAACATATGTCTAAATTGTTCCTTTCTACTGTCATGCTTTTTGGAAATAGAAGAACTCAAATTTATTGGACTAGTGATATTGCGAGGGTCTTTCTTGACCACAGTATAGGGGGATGTAAGGCAAAGGTATGGTTTACCTGTACAACTGTTTTGAAATAAATTTTGGTCAACTGTGCCCAACTCCAACCCAGGGGTATAGACGTTACCCCAGTTCAGATAAGTTAATGTACCTTGGTGGGCAGTATCCTATTCATGGTCTAGACTCCACAAATAGTATTGTGAACCGGGGGGGGGGCAAAACATTCTTTATCCTCTGGTGAAATTGTGCAAGTTTCTTTATTCCAGGGTGCAAGGGTAGTGAATGTCTTGGAATGCCCCAAATATCAGGGCCCCAGTCCTAATCATGAAAACTGGAATTGGTTAGCAGGGGCCCTGAACAGGGTCTCAGTCGAAGGGCAAGCTGATACAGTCAAGTTACTAACACTGACCTTTCATTGGTCTCTTGGAATGCTGCAGGACTAGGGAAACATCTAGGAAAATTAAATGTAATTTGTTCATTGAAATTCGACCTGATATGTATTCAAGAGACCTGGTGTTTAAATGACTTTTCATGCCCGGGTTACACAGTTTTAAGTAAAAAGGCACTCCCCTCAAAAAAAGGCACGCTAAAGGGGTTATAGCTATGCTTTTAAGCGATAGATATAACTGGGAATTTGATAGCCTCCCTGGGACTACAAACTTTTTCCAAATAGTCGGAGTACATGTTAGTGGGGAGAAAGGTGGGAAATTCCCCTTGATTATTGTAAATGCATATATACTCCCTGAAAAGGAATGCAACACTATTCAACAGTTGTTTAATCAAGTTTTTGCTATAGGAAATGTTAGCAACTTAATTATAATGGGGGATTTAAATAGCAAAATCTCAAATTCCTCGCTTCACATCTTTTGTGACCCAGATAGGGAAAATGCGCTGAATATACCAGCCATCCTATTTCCTCCCAGAATTAGGACAGACAAAAGAGGACTAATCGTACTGAAAGGTCGGAGGTCCTGTAGCAATATTATACTGAATGGGCTTTTCTGTTCGGACTCACCCGCAGCTTACACTCATAAGTCCATTCTATTATAGACTATATTTGTACTTCGTACAATATCGCTCAAAGAGTCGAGGATATGGGAATAATAGATATCCTGCATAGTGACCATATGATTCTAAAACTTACCTTAAAACTGCAGCTGGGGGCTGTAGATCCTTGGTCTATAAAAGGCGAAAATCTTAGAATTAATGGGAAAAATAGGAGAATGTTCTGGTCGACAGCTAAAATAACATTGATAAAGCCATTGTTGGAAAATATTGTGGGAAACATGGAGGTTTGAGGAAAGGATGCCGTAACATTTTCCCAATTTAACGAGTGACATTATTACGTGTAAGCAGACTGAGTGTAGTATAACTAGAATCTAAAAAGCTCAGCTGCCCATTATGAATCTGAATAGAGAAATTAACAAGTCAGGTGACAGCTGGAGCATAAGACTATGGACATGAATTAGAGAATATCACTACTTAAAAGAAGATCGTGGCTGAAACTGGCTAACCGAAGGAAAGAAGCAGATCACAAATGGATCGCACTGAGGGAAGCAGCTGCAAAGAGAAACCCTAGTAAATTTTGGGCTATCATCTCAGAAGGGTGTGGAAACCGTAAAACCCTCTTCGCCCCCCCGATAGCAGAGGAAGACTGGAAGCTGTACATCCAGGTCCTTTACGCTGAAAACCGGGTCATCGACCCTGGGAGAGAGGTGATAGTATTAAACGGAGGGGAAGATATGGACAATACGGGTGCACCTACCATGGCTGAGAATTAGAGGGGATCATAATTTCAATGCGCTCATTGGGTGCCATGGGCCCCGACGAGGTTCCGATGACTCTAATTAAAAGGGAGCCTTCGCTTTGGGCAAAACTTCTTCACCCAGTATTTTGCGCCTGCTATGCTCAAGGCAATACCCCGGAATCATGGACGGGTAGTATAATACTTCCCTTATGTAAAAAGGGAGGTAGTACAGCACCGTTAAATTATAGACAAATTGCTTTATTAGATGCAACAGGAAAGATTTTTGCGAAAAGCATCTTAGTGCAACTAACTGATTGGGTTGAGGAAAATGGTATTCTTCCTTTAGAACAGGCAGGTTTCAGAAAGGCCCACAATACTTAAGATAATATTCTAATATTGCAAACCATAATTGACAAATATGTCCAGACTAGGGGGGGAATATTGTATGCTGCATTTACTGATTACTACACAGCATTTGAAAGAGTGGACAGGAAAATCCTGTGGAGGAAACTTCAGGAATTGGGGGTTCCGCCTTGCCTCCTACGATTGGTGATTGCCCTGCACTCTTCGACTTGGCGTAAAATCCTCATAGGTGGAGAGCAGGGATTGTCCTCAAAATTTTCATCCAAAAATGGCCTAAATCAGGGCTGTTTATTGGCCCACTGCTTTTTTCCCTTTACATCCATGACCTCCTCAAAATCCTTTAGGAGTACTATCGGCTATGCCCTGCGGTGGGCGGACGACTGTAGGAAGTTGGCTCTGTATGCACTATTTCAAAGTAAGGAATAGTATGCACAGAGTCCAAGGGTTCCCCTTAGAGGTAAGATAGTGGCAAAAAGAGATAATACTAATGCTCTATTTTGTGGTAGTGTGGTCGAGCAGTAGGCTTATCAAAGGAGTAGTGTTAAGCATTTGTTGTACATACACACAGGCAATAAATAAGGAACACACACTCAGAGACAAATCCAGCCAATAGGTTTTGTTATAGAAAAATATATTTTCTTAGTTTATTTTAAGAACCACAGGTTCAAATTCTACATGTAATATCTCATTTGAAAGGTATTGCAGGTAAGTACTTTAGGAACTTTGAATAATTACAGTAGCATATATACTTTTCACATAAAACACAAATAGCTGTTTTAAAAGTGGACACAGTGCAATTTTCACAGTTCCTGGGGGAGGTAAAGTATTGTTAGGTTTTGCAGGTAAGTAAACCACCTACGGGGTTAAGATTGGGGTCCAAGGTAGCCCACCGTAGGGGGTTCAGAGCAACCCCAAAGTTACCACACCAGCAGCTCAGGGCCGGTCAGGTGCAGAGTTCAAAGCGGTGCCCAAAACGCATAGGCTCCAATGGAGAGAAGGGGGTGCCCCGGTTCCAGTCTGCCAGCAGGTAAGTACCCGCGTCTTCAGAGGGCAGACCAGGGGGATTTTGTAGGGCACCGGGGGGGGGACACAAGCTCACACAAAAAGTACACCCTCAGCGGCACTGGGGCGGCCGGGTGCAGTGTAGAAACAAGCGTCGGGTTTCCAATGTAAATCAATGGGAGACCAAGGGGTCTCTTCAGCGATGCAGGCAGGCAAGGGGGGGGGCTCCTCGGGGTAGCCACCACCTGGGCAAGGGAGAGGGCCTCCTGGGGGTCACTCCTGCACTGAAGTTCCGATCCTTCAGGTGCTGGGGGCTGCGGGTGCAGGGTCTTTTCCAGCCGTCGGGATTTTAGAGTCAGGCAGTCGCGGTCAGGGGGAGCCTGGGGATTCCCTCTGCAGGCGTCGCTGTGGGGGCTCAGGGGGGACAACTTTGGTTACTCACAGTCTCGGAGTCGCCGGAGGGTCCTCCCTGAGGTGTTGGTTCTCCACCAGTCGAGTTGGGGTCGCCGGGTGCAGTGTTGCAAGTCTCACGCTTCTTGTGGGGATTTGCAGGTTTTTTTAATCTGCTCCTCTGTAACAAAGTTGCAGTCATTTTGTAGCAGGGCCGCTGTCCTCGGGAGTTTCTTGTCTTTCTTGAAGCAGGGCAGTCCTCTGAGGATTCAGAGGTCGCTGGTCCTTGGGAAAGCGTCGCTGGAGCAGGTTTCTTTAGAAGGCAGGAGACAGGCCGGTAGGACTGGGGCCAAAGCAGTTGGTGTCTTCTTTTCTTCTTCTGCAGGGGTCTTTCAGCTCAGTAGTCCTCTTCTTCTTGTAGTTTCAGGAATCTAAATTCTTAGGTTCAGGGGAGCCCTTAAATACAAAATTTAAGGGCGTGTTTAGGTCTGGGGGGTTAGTAGCCAATGGCTACTAGCCCTGAGGGTGGGTACACCCTCTTTGTGCCTCCTCCCAAGGGGAGGGGGTCACATTCCTATCCCTATTGGGGGAATCCTCCATCTGCAAGATGGAGGATTTCTAAAAGTTAGAGTCACCTCAGCTCAGGACACCTTAGGGGCTGTCCTGACTGGCCAGTGACTCCTCCTTGTTATTCTCATTATCTCCCCCGGCCTTGCCGCCAAAAGTGGGGACGTGGCCGGAGGGGGCGGGCAACTCCACTAGCTGGAGTGCCCTGCGGTGCTGGAACAAAGGGGGTAAGCCTTTGAGGCTCACCGCCAGGTGTTACAGCTCCTGCCTGGGGGAGGTGATAGCATCTCCACCCAGTGCAGGCTTTGTTACAGTCCACAGAGTGACAAAGGCACTCTCCCCATGTGGCCAGCAACATGTCTCGAGTGTGGCAGGCTGCTAGAACCAGTCAGCCTACACGGGTAGTTGGATTAGGTTTCAGGGGGCACCTCTAAGGTGCCCTCTGGGGTGTATTTTACAGTAAAATGTACACTGGCATCAGTGCGCATTTATTGTGCTGAGAAGTTTGATACCAAACTTCCCAGTTTTCAGTGTAGCCATTATGGTGCTGTGGAGTCCGTGTTTGACAGACTCCCAGACCATATACTCTTATGGCTACCCTGCACTTACAATGTCTAAGGTTTGGCTTAGACACTGTAGGGGCACAGTGCTCATGCACTGGTGCCCTCACCTATGGTATAGTGCACCCTGCTTTAGGGCTGTAAGGCCTACTAGAGGGGTGACTTATCTATACTGCATAGGCAGTGTGAGGTTGGCATGGCACCCTGAGGGGAGTGCCATGTAGACTTACTCGTTTTGTTCTCACCAGCACACACAAGCTGGCAAGCAGTGTGTCTGTGCTGAGTGAGGGGTCCCTAGGGTGGCATAAGATATGCTGCAGCCCTTAGAGACCTTCCCTGGCATCAGGGACCTTGGTACCAGGGGTACCAGTTACAAGGGACTTATCTGGATGCCAGGGTGTGCCAATTGTGGAATCAAAAGTACAGGTTAGGGAAAGAACACTGGTGCTGGGGCCTGGTTAGCAGGCCTCAGCACACTTTCAATTCAAAACATAGCATCAGCAAAGGCAAAAAGTCAGGGGGTAACCATGCCAAGGAGGCATTTCCTTACAACAACCAATTGTCTGCTTACTATACACGGATAGTTGTGTTTGATCTCACCCCAAAAGCCCTAAATCCAAGTCTGGCTGCTCTAAATCTTTACTCTGAGAAGCACTACTTAAGAATTAATACATCAAAGTCTCAGGGTGTATGCTTCACCGGGGAAAAAAACCAGAAGGAAAATGTGTTCCCCCTGGGTTCTTGGTCAACATAAGTTGGAGCGGATAGATACTTTTCAGTTTTTGGGTAAGATCTTTTCTGCCTCAATAAATGAGCAAGAGCATATTCGTCATAATATTAGTAAGGCTATTTCACACGCTCAAGGATTGTCGGCTTTTTACAATGCAAACAGTAAACGCCACTTTTCACATTTATTGTCTGCCTATCAGGTTAAGATACCAGCTACTCTTCTATATGCGATAGAATGTTTTAACATAAATAAATGGGATTTCCATTACAAGAGAGAAGGCGGGATCCTAAGACGCATGGCTTCTTGTAATCACTCAGCTTCAGGGGCAGCGCTAAGACTTGAATTTGGCATTAAGAATATCTTTGTGCAAGGCCTGGAGGCCGTGATTAGAAGGGCACATTGCCTTATCCATAGCGAGGGGTTTACTCTGAGAAACCAGGCTTTCAATTAAATTTGTAATAATTTGAGAGAAAAATCCAGGTTTTGCAGAACTGACATCCATGCTATTCAGCTCTTAGAGCTAGACCCGGACCTCACTCCTTCAATACCTTTCATAAGTCTAAAAAAAAAAATCTTGAAGGAAGTGACATGGTCCAGAGGTTTTCAATGGATCTTGATGATTGCCGCCATAGAAGAGGTCTTGAGAAGTAAATCAAGTCTGGATCTATGACAGTGGTGCAACCTTACCTGACATCTTCCACATGATGTGAACTGATCAGACTTGATAGAATATCTCTGAGGGATCTAACCTCCAAATGGGATTGCACTCCTAATTCCTGCCACTTGTGTCAAGGTGGGGTACAGAATATCAAACACCTTTTTTTTTGTCTGTCCAGCTTTAGCCGCACAGAGGAACTTTTGGCTGAAACCCCTCTATTTGCAGCTAAATATTAGATCTTATAGAGAGGCCCTAGATTTATGTTACACTCCTCCTAATGAAAAGTTTTGTTGAAGGAGTTTCAAATTTTTTCAAACCTTCCTGCAGATATATTGATCCTCTGTGATTAGATTGCCGTCGGGCCCTGGCGTAGAAATCAAATAAATACCGCAGGGACCTTAGGGATCTTCACGATCTAATGAGAAACTTTAAGGAAGAAGGATGGGAGGGATATTGTCCCTAATTTCCATTGGGTAAGGACTCTTTGAATCTAAGAATTTGTGTCAGTAGTGGGAGGGTAAATATGTTATTTTAGATTAAATACTGCCTTATATTTGTATTATTTTGTAATGTGTGAAGTATGTAGGAACGAACTGTATTTATATGGTTATGTATCGTTAGTCATGTGGATCTCTTTGGAGTTCCAAATCATGATAATAAAAATTAAATTGATTGAATTGATAGTGCTTGCCTGCTATCACAAACCTTAGGTACTTGTGGTGTGCTGGATGGATACGAATGTGGAAGCACACATCTTTTAGATCTAATGCTGGCATGTAGTCTTGTTTCTGTAACAAGGGAATGACATCCTGTAGAGTGACCATGTGAAAATGCTCTGAGAGAATGTACTGATTGAGAGGTCTGACATTGAGTACTGGTCCGAGTGTGCCATCCATTTTTAGTATGAGGAAGTATAGAGAATATACTCCTGTCCCTCGTTGGTCGATGGGAACTAACTCTATTGCACCTTTGAGTAGAAGAGATTCTACCTCTTGTTTTAACAGAACAATGTGTTCTGGAGAATGCCTATGTGAACGAGGGGAAATGTTCTGTGGAGAGGAGTTCTAGGCAATAGCATTGTGGATAATTGACAATATCCATTGATCTGATGTAATCTGTTGCCATTGGAAATATTGCAGTCTTTCTCCCACAGGAGATGTGTGCTGTGGGGGGGATGCAGAGGAAGTCACTGCTTTGATGAGGTGGAGGCACCTCTTGTAGCAGTGGATTTAACCCTAATTGTGAAATTGGGTTCTCTATAGGAGCCCCTGAAAGATCCCCTTGAATAATATTGTTGTCCCTGTTTTTGTTGGGATGTAGAGGCCTCTGATGTTTGGGGTTTAAAACCTCCTCTGAACTGAGGCTTACGAAAAGTGCCCTGAAAAGGTTTTGTGTAAAGGGCACCCAGGGCCTTTGCTGTATCGGGGTCCGTTTTTAGTTTCCCAATGGTGGTATCTACCTCAGGTCGAACTAGTTGCTGTTTATTAAATGGCATATTAAGGACCACTTTTTGTATTTCAGGTTTAACTTCTGAGGACTGCAACCAAGCGTGCCTTCATATCATGTCAGCTGCGTCTAGTACAGATCTAATCTGATTGTTGGCAATAGCTTGGCCTGGCACAACCTGCTGTGCTCTTTTTGGGGAATTCCCTAGGGAGGTATTGAAAGAACTCCTGCATCTCGTCTCAATGTGCCCTATCAAAAGAGCTTGGGAGTTGGCAATTCTCCATTGATTTGTAGGTTGAGTTGCCACTCTTGTCTGCTGCATCGTATTTGCAGCTTGCCTTATCAGGGGGAGGAGCATCCTCTGTGGGCTGACTGACTGCCCTTTTTCTAGCTGCACTGACCATGATGGAATCAGGTGGCAATTGTTGTGATATGAAGACTGGATCAGATGGTGCAGCTTTATATTTTTTTTGTCCACCCTATGTGTTAATGTCCTAGCCTTTGCTGCCTCTTTAAAAATATCATCAGCATGTTTTAACATATTTGGTAACACTGGCAAACATCGGTATTGTTTGTGTAGGGGAAAGAGTGTTGAATAAGAAATCCTCCTCTATGGGCTCAGAGTGCATCTGTACATTGTGATATGTGGCTGCCCTGTAAATGACCTGATTATAGGCCATGGTGTCTTCAGGTGGAGACGGCTTTGTGGGATACAGATAAGGGTCATTAGATGGAATTGGATCAGAATCGTACATATCCCATGGGTTTATGTTATAAGTATTGTCACCCATGTAATCCCCATGTGAGGAGACAGGAGATTGTGTGGAAAACTGTGTGGGTGAAGGTGGTGGTGGAGAAGAGGGAAGAAAAGGCGAATGCGGTGGAGAAGGTTGATGCACTGTCGTTGGCTTCTCCCTGCGCTTAAATATTTTTGCCGGTGGAGGGCCAGTTTCCAAACTTTGTTGGAATGTTGGTTTCCTCTTTGTCATAGGACAAGGAGAGGCAATAATCTTCCCTGTATCCTTTTGGATCTGTATTCTCTTTTGTTTATGGTCCATTACCTCAAGAATTGGTCTAAAGTCTGTTCCGTGTGTTTCCTTCTCTGGAGATGGAACCTGTTTGCTTCCCACCAATGAAAGCTCCGAAAGCTTGGTGATCGAATGCTTTAAACAAGCGTAAAATGTGCTTTCTGCAGTAGCTGAAACATTTTTCAGCTCTGAAGAGGAGCTTGGATATGTCGGCTACAATGTGGTATGAAGCCATCTCTGTTCTGAAGTGGAAGCCTCCATCTTTCGACTCAATACCGAAACAGGCGTGGTAGTCTGTTTGGAGGAGTGAGTCTTGGTCTTTTTTGGCACCAAACCAGAGGGTTGGTCGATGATATGTAGTTTTTGGATCGGACCATGGCCGCAGTCAGTGGAGGACACCCAAGGCCTTTTGGGACTTTTTAATTTGTTTTTGATGGGAAGGGGCTGCTGTACTCACGTACTGCGCCGCAGGAATAATTTGAGCGTACCCCATCTGAGTCATGTTCGGAGTTGGAGTCTGGGATGGAGACTGCAGTCTGTGCCTGTTCCTCACTGAAGATGTTGGGTCTTTGTTCCGTCGACTTCAATGCCATCTCTAGCCGTCTTGCTCTTCGATGCCGTAAGGTCTTCTTGAATCAGAAGGATCGGCACGACACGCAGGTCTCTTCTTTGTGGTCCGGAGAGAGGCAGAGGTTACACACAGAGTGCTGGTTGGTATAGGACAACTTGGCGTGGCACTGAGGGCAGAATCGAAATGGAGTCCGATCCCTGAGACGCAGTAGGCCCAAGAAGGGCGCAGGCACCCGAAAGGGCATTTAATCGAGCCCAACGCTACAATCAGATCGAGTGTAGTTAGAAACGCGTTCGAAAAACGATACCTACGTTGAAGAAAAAGATAGAGAAGTTCAGATAGTACCGAACCGAGATCTACTGGAGTGAGCAGGAACATGTCCGAACCTGATGGCGGAAAGAAAACAATCGAACAAAAGGACTCGATGCCCATGCAAACTATCAACAAGAGGAGGAGTCACTCAATCTTGTGTCTCAAAAAAGCTTCTTTGAAGAAAAATAGCCTGTAACACTCCGAGCCCAACACTAGATGGCAGAATATGCACAGCATGTGTATCTGCAGCTATACATGGCATCAAACATAAATATACTTGCTATTTTTTATAAATTGGAGTGGCTGTCCTTTCGAGTCATGTGTCTCATTTATTGACTGTGTGCATTTGTAGATATCTTGCACTTCTGTGTTAAGCCTAAAGCAGCTCAACCACACTACCCCTAAATAGAACACTTTGGGATGGGATGTGTAAAGAAATGGCTCCCTGTTGCAGTTACCCCCCACTTTTTGCCTGATACTGATGCTGACTTGACTGAGAAGAGTGCTGGGACCCTGCTAACCAGGCCCCAGCACCAGTGTTCCTTCACCTAAAATGTACCATTGTATCCACAATTGGCACACCCTGGCATTCAGATAAGTCCCTTGTAACTGGTACTTCTAGTACCAAGGGCCCTGATGCCAAGGAAGGTCTCTAAGGCTGCAGCATGTCTCATGCCACCCTAGAGACCCCTCACTCAGCACAGACACACTGCTTACAAGCCTGTGGGTGCTAGTGAGAACAAAATGAGTAAGTCGACATGGCACTCCCCTCAGGGTGCCATGCCAGCCTCTCACTGCCTATGCAGTATAGGTAAGACACCCCTCTAGCAGGCCTTACAGCCCTAAGGCAGGGTGCACTATACCATAGGTGAGGGTACCAGTGCATGAGCATGGTACCCCTCCAGTGTCTAAACAAAACCTTAGACATTGTAAGTGCAGGGTAGCCATAAGAGTATATGGTCTGGGAGCCTGTCAAACACGAACTCCACAGCACCATAATGGCTACACTGAAAACTGGGAAGTTTGGTATCAAACTTCTCAGCACAATAAATGCACACTGATGCCAGTGTACATTTTATTGTAAAATACACCCCAGAGGGCACCTTAGAGGTGCCCCCTGAAACTTAACCGACTATCTGTGTAGGCTGACTAGTTTTAGCAGCCTGCCACAAACCGAGACATGTTGCTGGCCCCATGGGGAGAGTGCCTTTGTCACTCTGAGGCCAGTAACAAAGCCTGCACTGGGTGGAGATGCTAACACCTCCCCCAGGCAGGAATTGTCACACCTGGCGGTGAGCCTCAAAGGCTCACCTCCTTTGTGCCAACCCAGCAGGACACTCCAGCTAGTGGAGTTGCCCGCCCCCTCCGGCCAGGCCCCACTTTTGGCGGCAAGGCCGGAGAAAATAATGAGAAAAACAAGGAGGAGTCACTGGCCAGTCAGGACAGCCCCTAAGGTGTCCTGAGCTGAGGTGACTCTGACTTTTAGAAATCCTCCATCTTGCAGATGGAGGATTCCCCCAATAGGGTTAGGATTGTGACCCCCTCCCCTTGGGAGGAGGCACAAAGAGGGTGTACCCACCCTCAGGGCTAGTAGCCATTGGCTACTAACCCCCCAGACCTAAAACACGCCCTTAAATTTAGTATTTAAGGGCTACCCTGAACCCTAGAAAATTAGATTCCTGCAACTACAAGAAGAAGGACTGCCTAGCTGAAAAACCCCTGCAGAGGAAGACCAGAAGACGACAACTGCCTTGGCTCCAGAAACTCACCGGCCTGTCTCCTGCCTTCCAAAGATCCTGCTCCAGCGACGCCTTCCAAAGGGACCAGCGACCTCGACATCCTCTGAGGACTGCCCCTGCTTCGAAAAGACAAGAAACTCCCGAGGACAGCGGACCTGCTCCAAGAAAAGCTGCAACTTTGTTTCCAGCAGCTTTAAGGAACCCTGCAAGCTCCCCAAAAGAAGCATGAGACTTGCAATACTGCACCCGGCGACCCCGACTCGGCTGGTGGCGATCCAACACCTCATGAGGGACCCCAGGACTACTCTGATACTGTGAGTACCAAAACCTGTCCCCCCTGAACCCCCACAGCGCCGCCTGCAGAGGGAATCCCGAGGCTTCCCCTGACCGCGACTCTTTGAACCTAAAGTCCCGACGCCTGGGAGAGACCCTGCACCCGCAGCCCCCAGGACCTGAAGGACCGGACTTTCACTGGAGAAGTGACCCCCAGGAGTCCCTCTCCCTTGCCCAAGTGGAGGTTTCCCCGAGGAACCCCCCCCTTGCCTGCCTGCAGCGCTGAAGAGATCCCGAGATCTCTCATAGACTAACATTGCGAACCCGACGCTTGTTTCTACACTGCACCCGGCCGCCCCCGCGCCGCTGAGGGTGAAATTTCTGTGTGGACTTGTGTCCCCCCCGGTGCCCTACAAAACCCCCCTGGTCTGCCCTCCGAAGACGCGGGTACTTACCTGCAAGCAGACCGGAACCGGGGCACCCCCTTCTCTCCATTCTAGCCTATGCGTTTTGGGCACCACTTTGAACTCTGCACCTGACCGGCCCTGAGCTGCTGGTGTGGTGACTTTGGGGTTGCTCTGAACCCCCAACGGTGGGCTACCTTGGACCAAGAACTAAGCCCTGTAAGTGTCTTACTTACCTGGTTAACCTAACAAATACTTACCTCCCCTAGGAACTGTGAAAATTGCACTAAGTGTCCACTTTTAAAACAGCTATTTGTCAATAACTTGAAAAGTATACATGCAATTTTTATGATTTGAAGTTCCTAAAGTACTTACCTGCAATACCTTTCGAATGAGATATTACATGTAGAATTTGAACCTGTGGTTCTTAAAATAAACTAAGAAAAGATATTTTTCTATATAAAAACCTATTGGCGGGATTTGTCTCTGAGTGTGTGTACCTCATTTATTGTCTATGTGTATGTACAACAAATGCTTAACACTACTCCTTGGATAAGCCTACTGCTCGACCACACTACCACAAAATAGAGCATTAGTATTATCTATTTTTACCACTATTTTACCTCTAAGGGGAACCCTTGGACTCTGTGCATGCTATTCCTTACTTTGAAATAGCACATACAGAGCCAACTTCCTACATTGGTGGATCAGCGGTGGGGTACAAGACTTTGCATTTGCTGGACTACTCAGCCAATACCTGATCACACGACAAATTCCAAAATTGTCATTAGAAATTGATTTTTGCAATTTGAAAAGTTTTCTAAATTCTTAAAAGACCTGCTAGGGCCTTGTGTTAGATCCTGTTTAGCATTTCTTTTAGAGTTTAAAAGTTTGTAAAAGTTTGAATTAGATTCTAGAACCAGTTGTAGATTCTTAAAAAGTATTCCAACTTTTAGAAGCAAAATGTCTAGCACAGATGTGACTGTGGTGGAACTCGACACCACACCTTACCTCCATCTTAAGATGAGGGAGCTAAGGTCACTCTGTAAAATAAAGAAAATAACAATGGGCCCCAAACCTACCAAAATACAGCTCCAGGAGCTTTTGGCAGAGTTTGAAAAGGCCAACCCCTCTGAGGGTGGCAACTCAGAGGAAGAGGATAGTGACCAGGAGGAAAATTCCCCCCTACCAGTCCTATCTAGGGAGAACAGGGTCCCTCAAACCCTGACTCCAAAAATAATAGTCAGAGATGCTGGTTCCCTCACAGGAGAGACCAACACCTCTGAAATCACTGAGGATAACTCCAGTGAAGATGACCCCCTGTTAGCCAGGATGGTCAAAAGATTGGCTTTGGAAAAGCAGCTCCTAGCCATAGAAAGGGAAAGAAAAGAGATGGGCCTAGGTCCCATCGATGGTGGCAGCAACTTAAATAGGGTCAGAGATTCTCCTGACATCCTAAAAATCCCCAAAGGGATTGTAACAAAATATGAAGATGGTGATGACATCACCAAATGGTTCACAGCTTTTGAGAGGGCTTGTGTAACCAGAAAAGTAAACAGATCTCACTGGGGTGCTCTCCTTTGGGAAATGTTCACTGGAAAGTGTAGGGATAGACTCCTCACACTCTCTGGAAAAGATGCAGAATCTTATGACCTCATGAAGGGTACCCTGATTGAGGGCTTTGGATTCTCCACTGAGGAGTATAGAATTAGATTCAGGGGGGCTCAAAAATCCTCGAGCCAGACCTGGGTTGATTTTGTAGACTACTCAGTCAAAACACTGGATGGTTGGTTAACTGGAAATGAAGTGTGTAACTATGTTGGGCTTTATAATTTGTTTATGAAAGAACACATTTTAAGTAACTGCTTCAATGAAAAGTTGCATCAGTATCTGGTAGACCTAGGTCCAATTTCTCCCCAAGAATTGGGAAAGAAGGCAGACCACTGGGTCAAGACTAGAGTAACCAAAACTTCCACTGGGGTGACCAAAAGAAAGGGGTTACAAAAACTCCCCAGGAGAAAGTGGGTGACACTAGAAACAAAGAAAAAGAGTCCTCTGTAGGCCCCCAAAAACCAGAACAGGTGGGTGGGCCCCAAGACACAACCCAAAACCCAGGTGGGTACCAGGGTAAGAACTGGGATGCCACTAAGGCATGGTGCCACAACTGTAAACAGTCTGGGCACCACACCAAGGACACTTCTTGTCCCAAAAACAAACCCCAGAACAAAATTCCAGGGGTAACCAGTGTAGCCATGGGAGATGACTCCTCAGATGAGGAGGTCTTCCTAGCCTTCAACTGGAAACAGGGCCCAACAGGTGAGTTGGAGATTCCAGAGGGAAGTAGACACTTCCACCACCTACTGGTGAATGGAATCCCAACCACTGCCCTGAGAGACACTTGTGCCAGTCACACTATTGTGCATGACAGGCTGGTGCTCTCAAACCAGTACATCCCAGGTGAGACTGCCAGGGTAAGAGTTAGCCTAGACAGGGTCACTAAGAGGCCTGTGGCTTTAGTGCCCATAGAAGTGGGTGGCACTCTTAGCTGGAGAAGGGTAGTAGTCAGTACAGACCTCCCCCTTGATTGTCTCCTTGGAAATGACTACCCAGAGGTTAGTCAGAGCTCAAGAGAGGAACTGGTCCAGTGCCAGTCCTCTCCCAAGGATTCTGGAAGTCCTGCCTCTGCAGTAAATGCAAGCAGGCCCCAGAAAAAGAAGAAAAGAAAACAGAGTAGGAAGGGTGGACAACCTTTAGCCAAGGTTACAGCAAGCCAAGGAGATTCTGCTCCAGTAGGGGAGAACTCCAAAAATGGCCCTGATAAAGTCCAACCTGACCCACAAGAAGTCCTGGCTAGTCAGGCAACTGTTAAACCTGAGTGGGTGGCTCCTCAGCTAACAGAAGAAAGAGTGGAAGAAGGGTGTTTACTACAAGATGTGGTAACCCCCCACTCCAATACAGCAGACAGGCAACCTGAACCCAAAGAAGCCTGTAACTTAGCCCCTTCCCTTTTAGGTGAAGAGCTAAAGGTGTGGTTCTGGGCACTGACAGCTGTCAGTGGCCTCTGCTGGGTGTTAGCCTTTATGGCTGCACTATCCTTAGCATGGTGGTCTGACCCCATGCCAAATAGCAAGTTAGGCCCCCTGACCCTATTGGTCATGGTGGGGTTACTCCAGCTCTGGGTAACCTCTCTGGGTAAGCTAGGGGTAACCCTGGCCAAGATAAGGTTAGCAGAGGTGGATACCTCTAAGACCAAGATAGAAAGAATGGGTGGAGACATTGAAGAGGCAGACAAGAGGCAATTCAGACTAGGTCCTATCACTGTGGAAGTAGGTCAGTTCCCCAAAGGGAATGACCTGAACAGAAGGATGTAAGGCAGAGTAGGCCCTGCAACTAACCAGCCTATTTCTCCTACTCTTCCTCGCCTGACAGACTAGGAAGACTCTCCCAGCTTGGGCTGAGTCTCCTGGCCTGTGGGCTGGGGGGGGCTTGTGTAAAGAAATGGCTCCCTGTTGCAGTTACCCCCCACTTTTTGCCTGATACTGATGCTGACTTGACTGAGAAGAGTGCTGGGACCCTGCTAACCAGGCCCCAGCACCAGTGTTCCTTCACCTAAAATGTACCATTGTATCCACAATTGGCACACCCTGGCATTCAGATAAGTCCCTTGTAACTGGTACTTCTAGTACCAAGGGCCCTGATGCCAAGGAAGGTCTCTAAGGCTGCAGCATGTCTCATGCCACCCTAGAGACCCCTCACTCAGCACAGACACACTGCTTACAAGCCTGTGGGTGCTAGTGAGAACAAAATGAGTAAGTCGACATGGCACTCCCCTCAGGGTGCCATGCCAGCCTCTCACTGCCTATGCAGTATAGGTAAGACACCCCTCTAGCAGGCCTTACAGCCCTAAGGCAGGGTGCACTATACCATAGGTGAGGGTACCAGTGCATGAGCATGGTACCCCTCCAGTGTCTAAACAAAACCTTAGACATTGTAAGTGCAGGGTAGCCATAAGAGTATATGGTCTGGGAGCCTGTCAAACACGAACTCCACAGCACCATAATGGCTACACTGAAAACTGGGAAGTTTGGTATCAAACTTCTCAGCACAATAAATGCACACTGATGCCAGTGTACATTTTATTGTAAAATACACCCCAGAGGGCACCTTAGAGGTGCCCCCTGAAACTTAACCGACTATCTGTGTAGGCGGACTAGTTTTAGCAGCCTGCCACAAACCGAGACATGTTGCTGGCCCCATGGGGAGAGTGCCTTTGTCACTCTGAGGCCAGTAACAAAGCCTGCACTGGGTGGAGATGCTAACACCTCCCCCAGGCAGGAATTGTCACACCTGGCGGTGAGCCTCAAAGGCTCACCTCCTTTGTGCCAACCCAGCAGGACACTCCAGCTAGTGGAGTTGCCCGCCCCCTCCGGCCAGGCCCCACTTTTGGCGGCAAGGCCGGAGAAAATAATGAGAAAAACAAGGAGGAGTCACTGGCCAGTCAGGACAGCCCCTAAGGTGTCCTGAGCTGAGGTGACTCTGACTTTTAGAAATCCTCCATCTTGCAGATGGAGGATTCCCCCAATAGGGTTAGGATTGTGACCCCCTCCCCTTGGGAGGAGGCACAAAGAGGGTGTACCCACCCTCAGGGCTAGTAGCCATTGGCTACTAACCCCCCAGACCTAAAACACGCCCTTAAATTTAGTATTTAAGGGCTACCCTGAACCCTAGAAAATTAGATTCCTGCAACTACAAGAAGAAGGACTGCCTAGCTGAAAAACCCCTGCAGAGGAAGACCAGAAGACGACAACTGCCTTGGCTCCAGAAACTCACCGGCCTGTCTCCTGCCTTCCAAAGATCCTGCTCCAGCGACGCCTTCCAAAGGGACCAGCGACCTCGACATCCTCTGAGGACTGCCCCTGCTTCGAAAAGACAAGAAACTCCCGAGGACAGCGGACCTGCTCCAAGAAAAGCTGCAACTTTGTTTCCAGCAGCTTTAAAGAACCCTGCAAGCTCCCCGCAAGAAGCGTGAGACTTGCAATACTGCACCCGGCGACCCCGACTCGGCTGGTGGCGATCCAACACCTCAGGAGGGACCCCAGGACTACTCTGATACTGTGAGTACCAAAACCTGTCCCCCCTGAACCCCCACAGCGCCGCCTGCAGAGGGAATCCCGAGGCTTCCCCTGACCGCGACTCTTTGAACCTAAAGTCCCGACGCCTGGGAGAGACCCTGCACCCGCAGCCCCCAGGACCTGAAGGACCGGACTTTCACTGGAGAAGTGACCCCCAGGAGTCCCTCTCCCTTGCCCAAGTGGAGGTTTCCCCGAGGAACCCCCCCCTTGCCTGCCTGCAGCGCTGAAGAGATCCCGAGATCTCTCATAGACTAACATTGTGAACCCGACGCTTGTTTCTACACTGCACCCGGCCGCCCCCACGCCGCTGAGGGTGAAATTTCTGTGTGGACTTGTGTCCCCCCCGGTGCCCTACAAAACCCCCCTGGTCTGCCCTCCGAAGACGCAGGTACTTACCTGCAAGCAGACCGGAACCGGGGCACCCCCTTCTCTCCATTCTAGCCTATGCGTTTTGGGCACCACTTTGAACTCTGCACCTGACCGGCCCTGAGCTGCTGGTGTGGTGACTTTGGGGTTGCTCTGAACCCCCAACGGTGGGCTACCTTGGACCAAGAACTAAGCCCTGTAAGTGTCTTACTTACCTGGTTAACCTAACAAATACTTACCTCCCCTAGGAACTGTGAAAATTGCACTAAGTGTCCACTTTTAAAACAGCTATTTGTCAATAACTTGAAAAGTATACATGCAATTTTTATGATTTGAAGTTCCTAAAGTACTTACCTGCAATACCTTTCGAATGAGATATTACATGTAGAATTTGAACCTGTGGTTCTTAAAATAAACTAAGAAAAGATATTTTTCTATATAAAAACCTATTGGCGGGATTTGTCTCTGAGTGTGTGTACCTCATTTATTGTCTATGTGTATGTACAACAAATGCTTAACACTACTCCTTGGATAAGCCTACTGCTCGACCACACTACCACAAAATAGAGCATTAGTATTATCTATTTTTACCACTATTTTACCTCTAAGGGGAACCCTTGGACTCTGTGCATGCTATTCCTTACTTTGAAATAGCACATACAGAGCCAACTTCCTACAGGATGGCATAGCAAGCCCTGTCCATTCAATAGGGAACCCCTGGACCCTTTACACATTATTCACATACCACATAAAGGGCAAGGTTCCAACAAATACCCACAGGTAAAGCATCTTATCAAAATGTAAAGAGATTTTTTTAAGATCCAGGTAGACAAGCAGTGTCACAGGTATACTGTATGCTCATTAACAATAGCCTTGAACCTCTTAAAGGGTTCAGGAAGAAGTAGGAAAAGTGATTTAGGAGAGATAAATGACTAACTGGGCAGGAGCATGAATATATCCCCGGGAGGTTGCAATTAGGGCTAGGTTTTTTCTGGTACAGTTAAAAATGTTACACAGTGTATATTACACAAGAAGATTGCTGAGAAAAATAGATAATGATAAGGGAGTGTTAAGGCAAGTACACTCCTTCCTACACTGTGGAAAGCACAAAGAAACTAGTGCTTTTGCCAAGGTTTGAGTTGATCTCACAATGAGGCATGTGGCAGGAGTTTACTCTACCAAGATATTCTGTGGGTAGACATCATTGGGTATAACTCTGAAGATCTGGGGTGATCCCATCCCTGGTACAGTGTTATAAAAATATGGACTGCTGTTGATGAGAGAGGAAACTGTGTATACAGCAAGGGGGGGTACCCACAGAAACTTGCAAAACTGTGGGGCTCCTGTGGCTGAGACTGTTAACAAGGAGTGTGTTACCCTGAATGCATCATTTAATTGAACAGTTCTCCAGATAGGGTTGGTGGTGGATGATTTGGAGGGGAAAGTTGGTTTGATACAATTGGCGGGGGGGGAAGAAATGGGGATTAGTCCAGTGAGTTGGGCTGCGTGGCTAAAGGACCGAGTGAGCAGGGATATATGATAGTAGGACGGTAGATGGGGGGGATGGGAGAAGTCTGCTGTGCATGATGTCTGATCTTAATTACTGACATGGTTGTCTCTATCTGGACTGAACAGAGAGCTTTAAAAAGGTACAAAAAACACCCACAGTTTCACAATGTAGACAGGATTCCTCATTTCAATTATGGTCATCAAAGTCTTACCACATATCTAGATCTACAGGAAAATATACTTCCCTACGGTCACAGACTCTCCTCCAGTTAAGGGTCTCACCTTTAACTGACAATATTACCTTTCAAGAAATCCTTGTAAGAGGGGGCAAGCAGACCTTACAGCAACGCTTTGACTCCAGATCTCTACCATTATTGGTTCCAGGTCTCATTGAACCAGGCCTGTCTTCAAATGAAGTGCAAGTCTCCAGACCAGGATTCACTGTTCTCCACATAGACCCTCCTTCTGATTCAGTCATTGTCTCTGATGCTCACAAACCTCACACCATGGCCTGTCCCTCTACAGTACCGCCAGACAAAGAGTGAAGAACTGCATTCGGTAGCAAAGAAAGTGTGTGGCATATCTGCCACCGCTATGAAGACAGTGAGCACTTACGCACTCCTAGGAAGGGATAACAGGTAGCTCTAGAACTCACAAGTGTTCATGGACAACTCTCCAAGAGACTGACTTCAACAAAGGAAGGAAGGTCTTGACCCAGATCATCAGTGCTGCGATTGATACATCTGTTCTTGCAGCCTATGAGTACTCTCATGGCCTGGCTCTCCGTCATTCTGCTCGGCTTAGACTCTCAGTACTCCAACCTGTAGCACAGTGCAGGATTTTAAACCTCCCATTATCAGGGAACACATACAGCTCACATAGGAATAATAAGATATCACACATGAAAGAGGAATTAGACACTGCCAGCAAACGGTTTAGAAAAAAGAAAAGAATTTGGAAAACATTCTTAGAGACCATATGACTGTCAATATTAGCACCAGATGGTTCACGGGCGAGGGTCGCCCCCCCCCCCCAAAGGGGGCAATGTATTTTATGACATTTCTGCCCTGCTGGGGGGCAGATCTGCCTATTTTCTTTTAGGCCCATCTGTCCCAAAGTGGGGCAGAAGCCACCAAGACGCCAGGATTTTTTAAATTTTGTTTCCTTTGTAATAACAGGCAGTTTACGCTCACTGTAGTTCCCAGTAATTCTTCTGGGTGTGGTAACTCCTGAAACAGCCAGCCGCACACAGCCCAGGCTTTGAAGGACAGTTTCGGCAGTACTCCCCCTCACCCTCCCCCGCCTTGCTTTTCTATTTAATGGGATATCATTGGTGATTGCTGTGTGTATGCGCAGAGTAGTTGCTGGTGAGTAACTTTTTCAGGCAAGTGAGTGGTATAGTTTTTGAGTACATAACTCTTTGCAATAAAGCCACACTTTATTACTTATTTTAGACAGTGCTGGTTGTTGTTGGCGCATTTGTCAAGTTACACTTCTTAGAAAGGATCATGGCTAGCCGCAGTCTGACCGCTCAGCAGGTTGTTGGCATGCTTTTTGAGTCGTCTTCTGACCATGATTATGAGACTGACTCTGCATCTGAGGCAGAGGAGGAAGCAGAGATTATGGCGGTAAGTTTTCTGTTTGAGAGGAATCGTCTGATGAGGAAGCCACTCAGTGCAGATGAAGGGCCTGTTTTAGAGGAGGACACAGATGTGCCTGGGGCTGAAAGGTTTCCCACTGGAAGACCTGACACCTGGGTTACCACAAACATGGAGCAGCCACAGTTGCCTGCTTTTAATGGTCTCCTAGGGTGTAGAGTGAACACAGAAAACGTTTTGCCTGTCAATTTCTTTGAGTGGTTTATGGACAATGTATTTTTGCAAGGGATTGTTGAGCAGATTAATTTGTATGCGGAGCAGTATTTGAGGGACAACGCTGCCAGACTTAAGCCCGTCTAAAGCTGCCCCGTGGATTCCCACAGATCTGGAAGAGTTGAAAAAGTTCCTGGGTTTGACTTTTTTGTTGGGGTTAATCATGAAGCCGTCACCGTCTTCTTATTGGTCTACTAGTCCCTTGATGGCAATGGCTATATTTCCTGCAACCAAGGCTCGTAATCGGTATTTGCTTCTTCTTTGGATGCTGCATTTTGTTGACAATGCTTTAGCCTTGCCACGAGATCACCCTGATTGTGACAGTCTTTTGAAGATTAGGCCTGTCCTAGATCATTTTGTAGATCTGTTTTCAGAGGTGTATGTTCCAGGCAAAGAAATAAGTGTGTACAAGTCTTTGGTCTAGTTCAAGGGGTGTTTGTTTTTTAAGCAGTAAATTTCTAGCAAGAGGGCACGGTATGGAATTAAGATGTATATGCTGTCTGAAAGTAGTACAGGATATGTGTATAATTTCCGGGTCTACACTGGTAGGGATTCCAGTATTGACCCCCCTGGTTGTCCGCCCACTTTTGGAGTTAGGGAGAATATTGTGTGGGATCTTGGTAGACTGTTTAACAAAGGTCACCATTTGTATGTATATAACTTCTACACTGGAGTACAGTTGTTCAAGGAATTGTTCAGAGTGGACACTGTTGCTTGTGCACAATCCGTTCTAACCGGAAAGGCTATCCAAGGGAGCTTGTCTGAACAAAAACAAAATACTTGAGGGGACAGTGCAGTGCCTTGCGTAATAATGAGCTGCTTACTTCCCCTGTGACTCTTTGGGGTCAGGTTGCGGAAGTGCGCAAACTTGCGTGCATTTTAGACTACAATAAGCACATGGGTGGTATTGATGAAGAAGATCAGAGATTGAAACCTCACACTGCTCTTCGTAAGTCTTACGTGTGGTAAAAAAAAAAAAAAGTTGGCCAAACATTTGTTTCATTTGGCAACTTTTAATGCTTTTATTGTGTTCAAGGATTGTTCCCCCGAGTCCAGGTTGAAATTTGTTAAATTTCAGAAGTCAGTGATAGAGAGCCTTATTGAGGTGGAACAGGCAAGTGTTCCTAGAGTAGCAGTGGTGGAGGATGCGGCTAGATTGAAAGATCGCCACTTTCCTGATCACATTCCTCCAAATCTCAAAAAAGACTTGCCCAGTAAGAAATGTAGAGTCTGTGCCCAAAGAGGTATCCGGAGGGAGAGCTGGATGTACTGCCGAAACTGTCCTTCAAAGCCTGGGCTGTGTGCGGCTGGCTGTTTCAGGAGTTACCACACCCAGAAGAATTACTGGGAACTACAGTGAGCGTAAACTGTCCGTTACATATTTTCATATGTTCAGTTTCACTGTTGGCATTTCTGCCATGTATTTAGTTAGAGCTTTTGTGTTTGTAGTTTTGTACTTATTTCGAATTAGTTAGTGGTTTCTTTGGTGTTTAAAAAAAAAAAAAATAAAAAAAAAAAAAAAAGTGATGGCAGTGTGCATGGAGTGGTGCTTGCCTGGCAGTGTGCGTGGAGTGGCGCTTGTCCACCCACTCATCAGCTGGTGTGATTGCTGTATCAGGCATGTGGGCGTATGAAAGTGATGGGCTCTTGAATGGCGCTGTCTGTTGATGCGAGTGTTGTAATGTGCTGGGCCCATGGCTGGCGGCGTGAATGGTCTTGTGCAGGTCATGTATGAAAGGTGTGTGACTTGACTGTAAAGAGGTTGGTGCCTTGATGCGTCCGTTTTTGGCCTTTCAGTTATTAACAGTGCATTTCTCTTTTGTGAAATCTTGTTAATAAAACTTGATCTACCGAACCATCACTCACCCTCGTGCTAAATCCAACCAATAAGTGTGGTAAAAATGAGAAAACCTGCTCTGCTGTAATCAGGCGTCGCAGCATACCCCTGACATGCTAGGTGTCTCGGGTGGGACCCCATGATGTAGCATGCCACCAACTTGGTTGGTGGGGGAGGGGGTCTTTTTAAAATAACCTAAGTTTATTTCTTTTCTCAATTTTAGTGTTTGGAACATTACGGAAGGATGTGGCTACATCAAAATGATCTATTACAAAACTACCTCTTTTTCCAGAGGGGGCCATCTGCGTTTTTAGTCCTGGGTACGGCCTTCATTTAGGGAAACCTACCAAACCCAGACATTTTTGAAAACTAGACACCCAGAGGAGTCCAGGGAGATGTGGCTTGCATGGATCCCCCAACATTATTACCCAGACTCCTCTGCAAACCTCAAAATTTGCTTAAAAACAATTTCTCACTTTTTGTAAGATCACAGCACTGGCACAAATTTCCTACCACCCAGCATTCCCCTCAGTCTCCCAAGTAAAACGATACCTCGCTTGTGTGGGTCCTCAAAGCAGAGTCAGCCTAAAAATTTATAAAATAAATAATTGTGCATATCAACTTGCTGTGCTATCCCCTCAATCTCTACACATTGTTGGCCTTTTCCTGTTGCAGGCACCTTGGCCCCCCACACAAGTCAGGTATCTTTTTTTATCGGCAGACCAAGGGGAACATTGGGTGGTAGGAACTTTGTACCAGCACAGAGATCCTACAAAGAAAAGTGTGGAAAATGGGCATTAGGCCTACTCACACAAGTGAGGTACCATTTTTATCCAGAGACCTGGGGGAACGAACGCTGGGTAGAAGGAAGTTTGTGGGTCCTGTCAGATGCCAGAACTTTCCATCACTGAAATGTGAGGAAAAAGTGTTTTTTTTGCCAAATTGTGAGGATTGCAAAGGATTGTGGTTAGGAAAACCTGGTGAGAGCCCCACAAGTCACCCCATCCTGGATTCCCCTAGGTGTATGGTTTTGACAAATGCACAGGTTTGGTAGGTTTCCCTAGATGCCAGCTTAGCTAGAGGCCAAAATCCACAGCTAGGCACGTTCCAAAAAGCACGTCAGATTTCAATGTAAAAATTTGATGTGTCCATGTTGCGTTTCCTGTTGCGGGTATTAGGCCTACCCACGCAAGTGAGGTATCATTTTTATCTGGAGACTTGGGGGAACTCAGAATAGAAGAACAAGTGTTATTGCACCTTGTGTTTCTCTAAATTTTTTCCTTCCAAATTTAAGACAGGGTGTTAAAAAAAGACATCTGTTTGAGAAATGCCCTGTAATTCACATGCTGGTATGGGGACCCCGGAATTCAGAGATGTGCAAATAACCACTGCTTCAACACCTTCTCTTGTGCCCATTCTGGAAATACAAAGGTTTCCTTGATTCCTATTTGTCACTCTTTATATTTCAGCAAATGAAATGCTGTATACCCGGAATAAAATGAAAACCCATTGCAAAGTGCAGCTCATTTATTGACTCTGGGTACCTAGGGATCTTGATGAACCTACAAGCCCTATATATCCCCACAATAGGAAGAGTCCAGCAGACGTAATGGTATATTGCTTTTGAGAATCTGACATGGGAGGAAAAAGTTAGAGTAAAAAGTAGAGAGAAATTGATGTGTTTTTTTACCTCAATTTCAATATTGTTTTATTTCAGCTGTTATTTTCTGTAGGAAATCCTTGTAGGATCTTCACAAATGACCCCTTGCTGAATTCAGAATGTTGTCTACATTTGAGAAATGTTTAGCTGTCTGGGATCCAGCATTGGTTTCACACCCATTTCTGTCACTAACTGGAAGGAGGCTAAAAGCACAAGAAATAGTAAAAATGGGGTATGTCTCAGTAAAATGCCAAAATTGTGTTTTTCTCATTCAAGTCTGCCTGTTCCTGAAAGCTGTGAAGATGGTGATTTTAGCACCGCAAACCCATTGTTGATTCCTTTTTCAGGGAAAAAAACCAGAAGCCTTCTTCTGCAGCCCTTTTCCCCATTCCTTTTTTGAACTTTTCGCTGTATTTTGGAAAATTTCTTGGTCTCCTCCAGGGGAACCCACAAACTCTAGGTACCTCTAGAATCTCTAGGATGTTGGAAACAAAAGATGCAAATTTGGCTTGGGCAGCTTATGTGGGCAAAACGATATGAGGGCCTAAGCGCAAACTGTCTCAAATAGCCAAAAAAAAAAAAAAAAGGCCTGGCACCTGAGGTGGGAAAAGGCCTGACAGCAAAAGGGTTAACAGCAATCTACCCTGTCACTGAACATACCACTGGCAAGTAATCAATTCCCACTTCCCATTCTTCCACTACCCACTGTGCTGGGGGAAGCATTATCTCTACTGGAAATGTGGAAATCCCTATACCATGACAAGTAGGAAATTGGATACTGTCTCAGATTTAAATACCCTCTGCAATCAAGCCAAAAAAAAAAAAAATCCCCTTTGCATCGGGTACTACTTCTACAGCAACTATCCATCCTCTTGTGAAATTAGGCTGTGGAGAAGGTCCCTACTCCTTACAAAGGAACATGGCTTTTTTTCCTGTTACTTTCTAGTGAAGACAAAAGGGGCAAACAATGAATTCAGACCAGTTCTAGACCTCAAAGCGGCAAACAAGTGGAACTGCATATAATGGGATAAAAGGCTTTTACATTTTCTATTTAAAGTCAAATAGTTTTTAAGAGTTCTCGATTGGTATCCCCGCATGCAATATCTTATTTTTCTAATTGTCAACTTTTTAATTCAAGTTACTGAGTTCACCCTTGCACACTTTCTGCATGTTGCACTTTGTCATGTGTGGAAAGCTGAAACGTTAAAAATAAAAATAAAAAAAAGAACAAAGGCCAAATATGTTTCAGATGGATGTTTATTGGATATTTACTCATCGCACCCCTAAGGAGGCATGAGTCTGCTTTAAAATAGGCAGGAGATTCTTCAAGCAGCATTTTTTGTAAACCATCTTGCATAGAAAATGGTTTCCAAAGTGTCTAAAAGTTGAAAACATTGGAAGAGTTCCGGTCCATTTACAAAAATGACTTATTAGCTTAAAGTATATAGTTTTGGAACGTTGCATGAAAGAGGTTTTCTGGTTGAAGGCGCAAGAAAAACAAGAAGTCCCTTGTGATTGTACCACAATGAACAACGCAGTTTCTTCGCAGGGAAATTACATTACATTTTTAAACTAGAAGGGGATTGCTAATCACCTGATAAAATTTGATACAACAGAAATCTTTGCTTAAGTTAATTGTACAATTGTTGTAGTTTTGCTCTGATTTTGTTCAATCATCCAGGAAAAAGTAGTTTCCACTCTTCTTTTGATCTACATCCTACAAGAAAAAAATAATGCAATAAGTTCAGGGATGAATACCATCTGCTATATGTATTCAGCAAAACAACAGAGAGAATACTACAGGATGACCTAATAGAGGACTTACAATATTACCGAAGTTTGAGTTAGAATTAGTCATATGTAATCAGCAACTGGCAGGAGGCTGGGTGGAGAAACAGATGTACTAGTGGATGAAAGCAGATTGGCATAGGTACAAGTACTGCAAGTCAGAAAGATGGGTCAGAAAACACATTACTTATGAAGTTCTCCACTGTTGGTATCTTTCATAGATTCACATGCTTGAATCATTCCCTATTTGCTCAATTATACATGCAGTCTCAAAAGTTACCAAGCAGGCCTCAGCATTTTTTATATAATGCATAAAACATTCAAAATGTAGGAGTCTCTAAAAAGACACAAACTTGGTCTTGTCCTCAAATACCCAAGCATTAACACCTTAAGATGGGAGACCAATGCGTGTAGTTTTTTATTTCACAGTGCTTTTATAAAGTGTGCCTTTGTTTCAAAATGCAATTGGTCTATGTAGGTTTTCTTCTGCAGATGATCTATGTCTTGGCTCCTTCCACTGGAGCTTTTTTTGTCTTTTAGTTTGATTCCTAGCTGAGTACTGGACTCCGTTTGAGGATTTCAAAAAGCTATGCTCAGTTACATAGAGAATGGAACATTTATTTACAAATCTGACTTTCTCACATTAGATTATGTTAAGAGATCAAGACATAACTGAATTGGATGTTTGCACACTACGTCAAGTGCAAGCCTTACCGCAAACCCTACAGAAACTCTCCAATTTGTCTCACATACATAGATGCGTACATGTGGTGCTAGAGGATAAGTTGCCAAGTTATAATGTATACCTGAGGAAGCTACTGAAAGCATATTGCACCCTACTTAGAAAGTACTGAAGAAAGATATGGGAGGGAAATTAATAAGAAAAGCTGCAAACAGACGAGATTTGTGTTCGTCCACAGCAGACAAATACATATACATTTTAAGTTTGCAAAAGGGATCTATTAATCCCCACTACTACTCCATAAATTAGATTCTGCAATACACTCATATTGCAGAAGAGGCACCCATCCACATGTCACTTAGCATGGGCATGCCATAATACCAGGGCCTTTTTGTAGAGCAGTTTGTGGACGCAAGAGCTAAAATAACTAACACCCCTTGATTTCTAACTGGTAATGTTTCCTGGACACGTGAACAATACCCTGCATTCAAACAGAAGGTTGTCAGCAAAATCTAGCATTGCACAGGCATGGTCGAGGGGCCTGTGCCATAAGTACCAAACTGTTTTAATCATGAGGCCCTTGAAAGCCATTAAAACAAGACCTAGATATATAGTGACCTTTGTAGACTTAACTATGCCAAGACACTGTCTGAGCCTGACCAATGGTGAAGTGTTGATATGTAGCACCAATTGGGGCGTAAGGAATTATACATGTAAATGTTCTATCTTTGGTAATGAAAAGTTGGCGTGGCTTGGTGTCTTAAATGACTACTTAGGATTTGCTGTGTTATTTGACCACTTATGATGGTTTAGTTGTCCTGTTATACATACATTGCTAAACCACAGATTTCAGAACTTCACTGTGTGTGTGCACTATGTCATGATTTATAATATCTTGATGATTTTGCTAGTTGGTTTTGTGATTTACCTGAAAACGTAACACCACTTAATGTAACAGAATGGTAACTTACCAATAGGATTAGTTTTGAAGCTTGAAGAGTTTTCTGGATTCACATGCTGTGAATTATTCCGCCATCTAGTGGTTGGGTCCAGAATTGGCTTATTGTTTCCTTTCTTTCTTTTTTTTTTTTTAAACTGTTGGGCGTTGTCGACCACCATTTGGTCGTATGTTCATTCCCTGTGTGATCAGACAGCATTCCTGTGCACAGTTGCCATCTTTGGATTCTTTTTCATTTGTGGTAGTAGTCTTCCTTAGTTTCGCAGTTTCTTCTCCACTGTTTGTGATATCTCCCACTTCTGGGGAGGCGGGTGGGTCGCATGTGAATCAAGAAAACTCTTAAAGCTGTAAAACTACTCCTACTGGTAAGTAACCATTTCGTTTTGCAGAATGAACCGTTTTCTGGACTCACATGCTGTGCATTAGATCATGTAGTTGTATCCCCTCCTGGAGGCTGGGTAGGATGAAATGAGGAAGTTTGGCAAACCGGTGTTGTAACACTCTGTCCCACCTTTGCTTCTTTGCTCATTTGGCTGGCCACACAGTAATGTTTTTCAAATGTGTGTGGTGATACCTATGTTGCTGCAGTGGATATGGCATCCATGGGGTCGTTTGCGAGGAATGATAGTGCAGCACCCTTTTTCCTTGTAATGGGCTTTTGGTTGTGTGGGTAATGCTAGTCCCACAGTAGAATAGCAAGTCTGTACTGTTTCTGCAATTCATCCAGAGATTATACCCTTGGCAACTGGTTTCCCTTTGGTTTCTTTTGCAAACAAGACAACTGGTTTCCTTGGCAGAATCCCTTTGTTTCTTGTAAGTAGTACATCAAAGCCCTTCTTACATCTAAAGTGTGCAGGGCTCTTTGACTCAGACTTTAGTTCTTTGAAGAAGGTAGGCAACTGATTGTTCTAATTGACACAAAAGTTGGTGATTATACTAGGTAGGTAGGGTTAGTTCTTAGGCCTACTTTGTCCTCGTGTATTTGTAGATATGGTTCCTGTATTGTTAGAGCTTGCATTTTAGTCACCCTGCATAGTAACACGATTGTGATCAGAAAAGCTACCAAGTGTACCTTTGAAGTGGAATGATGTAGCCCATTAGCTAGCAGGTGAGTTAGGTATGTTAAAACAGCCCTTTGTTTTATTCTTGATTCCATATAATCTGCAGCAGTGTACACATCTTTTCCGTTTAGCAGCATAGCACTTCTTGGTGGTAGCTTCCCTTGCCTCCTTTATGATCTCAATTGTCCTTGGCAGTAGATTGAAAAGCCTGAAGTCTAGATATTGAGCAGCCATGCCTCTAGGTTCAAGCTTGCAGGCTCTTGGTGGTAAACTTTCCCCTGAATGTCAGCAGATCATGTTATGTTGTGATCACAATCATTTAACCCTCGGACATCTCCAAAATGTCTGAGTACCAGGTCATCTGGCCCACCGTGGGGTTATGAGGATGCGTTTTGTCCCAGGTTGTCTGGTTTTCTCTAGTGCTCTTGAGATAAGGGGAATTGGTGGAAAGGCATAGGCAAGTTTCCCTGACCAGTTTGACGGTGCATTCCCATCTGATAGGGGGTGATGAAACAAGGACATGAAGTGTTGGCATTTTGCGTTCTTTGGTATTGCACACCGGTTTTATTGTTGTCTCCCCCATGCACTGAACACTCTCTCTGGTGTTTGTTGTTTTAGTTCCCCTTTGTCTGCTTAGTCTCTCTCTGTTTTTCTCTCCTTGTAGGTGGACAGTATGTAGTGTTATGTCTCTTTGCATTGCCCAATGACACATTTCTTGGGCTCGTCTGCTCAGTGTGAAGGATTTTGTTTCTCCTTGTTCAAGTAGGACATGATTGTTGTATTGTCTGTTGTATTAAGACTGTCTGACCTGCAAAGGATCCCTGGAAAGCTTTCAGGGCTAGGGACACGGTCTTCAACTCCAGAAAGTTTGTGCTTCTGCGCATCTGTATTGTTCCATTGTTCCCACACTTATAATTTGTTCCTTGTGGGATGCATCTGTTGTGATAGTCACGGTTGGAGTTGGTGTTTTGAATGATCTTCCATAATGTAACGTTTTTCGATTGCCACCAGTTTATGTTCTTTTGTACCTTAACTGTGACAACCATTACATCCTCCCAGTGGCTTGTGACCATTTGTTGCAGTCATTCTTCGAGGGATCGCATGTGTAATCTTGTATGCGTTATTAGTGGTATGCATCATGGGGGGATATGACCTGCGAACCCCCTATGCAACCAACTGTACAGTACCTCCATATTTTAGGTCAGGGTAGACATTTGGTGCGCTGGCTGGATATCTTTTCATTCACACACAGAGCCAACACTCACAACTCTGCAGTGGTGGGAGGGAGACCTCGACCGCCCCTGCACAGACAGGGAATGGTCCGCCCCGCTACAGGATCCTGTTCACATACCCTGCAATGCCCGTTTTCATTCGATTCAGCTGTATATTGTGCACAGGGCCTACCTCACTCCTACCAACATAAATAGATATTTTCACTGCACAGATGCTGCCTGCCTTTGCTGGGGGTTGGCAAATGCAGATATCATACATATGCTTTGGGCTTGCCCTCCCTTACAGGGCTACTGGTGAGGAGTAATGAGTTGCCTAATACACTGAACGAACAGAGTTCTCTCCAACATATGTGAGGTATGTGTGCTAGGACTACATTGTAGGAGCAAGAAACACAAAGTTATTGATTTGGGATTATTAGCCAAAAGGCTGATCACTCGCAAATGGAAATTACCCAACCTTCCACACCTTGCATCTTGGATGCAGTCGTACACTAACTGGGTGCAGGCTGAAAGTGTTGCTTTACACAGGGAAGACACCTTGGGGCTTCGCAGACACCCAATAGCCAGGAGCTGGGATGCCATTATGGCTGACTTGCACACTGATAACTGATGCTTCCCCAGTTTAGGTCTAAGGTGGCCATGAAGTCTCCCTTTTTAGGAGTGGTATAACTTCCTGCTGAGTTGTCATTTCAAACAGTTGTGTGCGGATAACTTGCTTATAAAAATGAGGTGCAAGATTGGTCTTACGGTGAGGTCTTCTTTTGGTACTAGGAGATATGGTGAATAGTTTCCCTGGTTTCTCTCTTTTACAGGTACCCTTTCTATGGCTCTCTCCAGAAGGAATTCCTTGACCTCTTTTCTGAGTTATTTTGTGCCCTCGAAATTTCTTTGGTTTTGGAGGCATTTTGGGTGTTTTTTTTTTTTTACCAGTTCTATGCAGTATCCATAATTTATCACATTTAAAATCTAATTGTCAGTGGTGACTTTTCCCACTCCTGCGGATGGTTTCCTATCCTTCCTCCCACCGGGGTTTTATGGGGTTCTACACCTGTGAGTAAGTCACTTGCTGGTGGCTCCTTCTCCTCAGGGGAGGTGGTGTTCTCTGCCACTTCCTCATGCATGAAAGGGCTGTCTTTCCTGGTGTTGCCACTGCTGGTAAGTAGACTGTTGTGAAGTTTGTTGTGAGCTGCTCTGTGCTGATGTGGCTATTGGCCCGATGAGTATATTCTACCCAGGAGTCTGAGGGATATGTTTCCTCCTCACTGGAAAGATCCTCTGTATTGCAGGGCACCCATAGCCCTAGCTGTCTCGTCAGTCTTAATTTGCTGTAAGGACTCGACAACCTCCTTCCTGAATAGGGCATATCGTTTGAAGGGTTCGTTGATGATAGATGTCTGGACCTCTGGTTTAAAACCAGATATTCTTAACCAGGCATGCCTCCCTGAGGGTTTCTCCAGTGCACATCTGCATGCTGGCAGTGTCTGCCACATCTAAGACTGACTTTAGGTAAGTGTTGGCCACATTTCGCCCTCCTTGCATAACTGTCTGCACTTTTCATGTATTCCTCAGGGACGTGCTGTATGAAGGATTCCATCTCATCCCATTGTTGATGTCCATATCTGTTCAAGAGAACGTTGGTTGTCAATCCGCCAATGTGTTGCTGCTTCTCTCTCCATTTTTCTACTCACCAAATCCAACCTCTTGCTTCCTTTCCCAGGAGGTGGTCCTGTGGAGGTATGAGCAATATTGCGCCTTCTGGCTTTAGGCACAATGATGGTCTGCTGCCACATTACCTTGAATGGATTTTGGGTCCTGTGCCAAGGGCTTTTACTTCCTTTTTAACTCCTGCAGTTACCACTTTAAGTAGTTGCTGGTTCTCTGAAGGCCTCCTGCACTGAACTAAAAAGCTGGCCAGCTTTGGCATGTACAAATTTCTCTTGTTGGCAGGCAGTCGAGTTTCCAACAGGAAACATGAGTCTCCTTTTTCCTGTTCTAGCTGTACCACATATGTTTCGGCAGTGTCAGTCATACCACGTCTGACTCCCCGTTGCATGTCCTGGCACTGGTCCGGATTTAGGACTGGATCTCTGGGAGCCATTCAGCACTGGAGCCACCGGCGTGGAAATGGAAGGGGGGCCCCTCCAACCCTGCAGGACACGAAGGCGATCCAGCAGGGTTAATCTGCCCAAAAATGTGGCAGATGGCCTCAAAACTCTTGGGAGTTGTGCAAGGGTCTCTGTGGCTCTCAGAAACTGAGGAAGAAGCAGAGTCGGCTTAGGAACAGGCTCCCTAGAACGAGGCCTATAGTGTTGGCAATCCCTCATCTTGTCGGCAGACAGACGAGAAGTTGAAGAGTGTTTTGACTTCTTGGACTTTTGCTTATGCCTCGACTTACCCGACTGCCCCAAGGACTTGGAGTGGGATAACTTCGGACTCTGCAACAGGTCCCAGGACCTTCCACTCAACTGCCACATAAGCTTTAGGGATGCTCCCTCAAAGACTTCCGATGCATGGCCGAGCACTCAGAGCACGACTTCGGGTTGTGGTCCCGCTCCAGACACCAAGGACACACAAGGTGTGGATCAGTCATGGACTTTGCCAGATGACAGGATTTGCAGGGGTTGAACCCTGTCCTCCTAGAAGACACACACCAGGAGTTAAACTCGAAAAAGACTCAACAAAAAGTTTTAAAAAGCCAGTGAAAAACTGACTTTTTGAAGTTTAACTCTCTTTGGATCAGAGGTTTGCAGACGCGAAAAGAACGGACATCGAGGCGCCTGGTGTTGTAAGGACTCCAGAATAATAATCAGACTCCTGGATTTGGGGCAGCAACACATGTGCTTGTAGGAGACTTAGTCACTCCTACATTAGTTGGCAACTGTCTGCCTAATCCACCCATCTCTATAGCAGCACCTCACCCAAACAGTAAAGGTGATTTGTGGCAGCCTAGCGCATGGAACTCTGAAAACCCTGCAGGGAAATACACACAAAAAGATGCAGAATAGTTTTCAATACTGTAAGGAAATGCCTCCTTGGCATGGTTACCCCCTGACTTTTTGCCTTTGCTGACGCTATGTTTTGAATTGAAAGTGTGCTGAGGCCTGCTAACCAGGCCCCAGCACCAGTGTTCTTTCCCTAACCTGTACTTTTGATTCCACAATTGGCACACCCTGGCACCCAGATAAGTCCCTTGTAACTGGTACCTCTGGTACCAAGGGCCCTGATGCCAGGGAAGGTCTCTAAGGGCTGCAGCATGTATTATGCCACCCTAGAGACCCCTCACCCAGCACAGACACACTGCTTACCAGCTTGTGTGTGCTAGTGAGAACAAAATGAGTAAGTCAACATGGCACTCCCCTCAGGGTGCCATGCCAGCCTCTCACTGCCTATGCAGTATAGGTAAGACACCCCTCTAGCAGGCCTTACAGCCCTAAGGCAGGGTGCACTATACCATAGGTGAGGGTACCAGTGCATGAGCACTGTGCCCCTACAGTGTCTAAGCAAAACCTTAGACATTGTAAGTGCAGGGTAGCCATAAGAGTATATGGTCTGGGAGTCTGTTTTGCACGAACTCCACAGCACCATAATGGCTACACTGAAAACTGGGAAGTTTGGTATCAAACTTCTCAGCACAATAAATGCACACTGATGCCAGTGTACATTTTATTGTAAAATACACCACAGAGGGCACCTTAGAGGTGCCCCCTGAAACTTAACCGACTATCTGTGTAGGCTGACTGGTTCCAGCAGCCTGCCACACTAGAGACATGTTGCTGGCCCCATGGGGAGAGTGCCTTTGTCACTCTGAGGCCAGTAACAAAGCCTGCACTGGGTGGAGATGCTAACACCTCCCCCAGGCAGGAGCTGTAACACCTGGCGGTGAGCCTCAAAGGCTCACCCCTTTGTCACAGCACCGCAGGACACTCCAGCTAGTGGAGTTGCCCGCCCCCTCCGGCCCCGGCCCCCACTTTTGGCGGCAAGGCCGGAGAAAATAATGAGAACAACAAGGAGGAGTCACTGGCCAGTCAGGACAGCCCCTAAGGTGTCCTGAGCTGAGGTGACTAACTTTTAGAAATCCTCCATCTTGCAGATGGAGGATTCCCCCAATAGGATTAGGGATGTGACCCCCTCCCCTTGGGAGGAGGCACAAAGAGGGTGTACTCACCCTCAGGGCTAGTAGCCATTGGCTACTAACCCCCCAGACCTAAACACGCCCTTAAATTTAGTATTTAAGGGCTCTCCCTGAACCTAGAAACTAGATTCCTGCAACAACAAGAAGAAGGACTGCCCAGCTGAAAACCCCTGCAGAGGAGGACCAGAAGACAACAACTGCCTTGGCTCCAGAAACTCACCGGCCTGTCTCCTGCCTTCCAAAGAACTCTGCTCCAGCGACGCCTTCCAAAGGGACCAGCGACCTCTGAATCCTCTGAGGACTGCCCTGCTTCGACGACGACAAGAAACTCCCGAGGACAGCGGACCTGCTCCAAAAAGACTGCAACTTTATCCAAAGGAGCAGCTTTAAAGAACCCTGCAATCTCCCCGCAAGAAGCGTGAGACTTGCAACACTGCACCCGGCGACCCCGACTCGGCTGGTGGAGAACCAACACCTCAGGGAGGACCCCCGGACTACTCTACGACTGTGAGTACCAAAACCTGTCCCCCCTGAGCCCCCACAGCGCCGCCTGCAGAGGGAATCCCGAGGCTTCCCCTGACCGCGACTCTCTGAAACCTAAGTCCCGACGCCTGGAAAAGACCCTGCACCCGCAGCCCCCAGGACCTGAAGGACCGGACTTTCACTGCAGAAGTGACCCCCAGGAGTCCCTCTCCCTTGTCCAAGTGGAGGTTTCCCCGAGGAAGCCCCCCCTTGCCTGCCTGCAGCGCTGAAGAGATCCCTTGATCTCTCATTGACTTCCATTGCGAACCCGACGCTTGTTCTAACACTGCACCCGGCCGCCCCTGCGCCGCTGAGGGTAAAATTTCTGTGTGGGCTTGTGTCCCCCCCGGTGCCCTACAAAACCCCCCTGGTCTGCCCTCCGAAGACGCGGGTACTTACCTGCTGGCAGACTGGAACCGGGGCACCCCCTTCTCTCCATTGAAGCCTATGCGTTTTGGGCACCACTTTGACCTCTGCACCTGACCGGCCCTGAGCTGCTGGTGTGGTAACTTTGGGGTTGCTCTGAACCCCCAACGGTGGGCTACCTTGGACCAAGAACTGAACCCTGTAAGTGTCTTACTTACCTGGTAAAACTAACAAAAACTTACCTCCCCCAGGAACTGTGAAAATTGCACTAAGTGTCCACTTTTAAAATAGCTATTTGTGAATAACTTGAAAAGTATACATGCAATTGAAATGATTCAAAGTTCCTAATGTACTTACCTGCAATACCTTTCAAACAAGATATTACATGTTAAATTTGAACCTGTGGTTCTTAAAATAAACTAAGAAAATATATTTTTCTATAACAAAACCTATTGGCTGGATTTGTCTCCGAGTGTGTGTACCTCATTTATTGTCTATGTGTATGTACAACAAATGCTTAACACTACTCCTTGGATAAGCCTACTGCTCGACCACACTACCACAAAATAGAGCATTAGTATTATCTCTTTTTACCACTATTTTACCTCTAAGGGGAACCCTTGGACTCTGTGCATGCTATTCCTTACTTTGAAATAGCACATACAGAGCCAACTTCCTACAAATACATTGATTGAAAAGACTGCAATCTACAATAAAATACATGAGCTGCAATGATTAGGATAACAAGGAATAACAAAATCAGGATTGGGGAAATCAGATGTAAATATGAACAAGCCCAACATTTTGTATTAACATGAATATATAATTCCTACTTTGAAACTAACATCTAGCACCAGCAAGAGCATGGTGGTGTAAGACAAAATCTGTCTGTGCACTGTCCATGAGAAGCACACCTCACCCCCATTACCTTGGTGCAAGGCCAAGCCTCCAGTCCCAAGATCAGGCTTCGTAGAAGCACAAAGGCAGACACAAACAGGCATGAAGTATGGATGAAAAATCCTAGTTGGAACACCCTCTAATGTCCTTTGTCCCACAAGATGTTTATATCGGGGATATGTTTTGTTCTTGCACAGAAGCCTGACGCAGGAATGTACACAAGCACTGGACATTTTATACTGTATTGTGACAATAAAAAAATATCTTGTGTGCCTTGCATTCTGTTCCTGCTAACACGGAGTAAAGGAACACAAAGAAAAATATGTCACCCACAACACTGACAGTGACGCTCTCGCAGAATGGCGACCTATTATGAAAATAAAAACATTATTGCTAAAACAAACTGTGCTCCAATGAATAAAAATCAAATAAGTGAAAACAGAGCACATTATCTTAAAAAAAGGGCCGAGGCCGCATGACAAAGCTAAGCCAATACTGTGCTCAGGCAGGAAGTTGAAATGTACCCACGACTCTGGGTGGCACCCACATAGGACCTGCAATGTCATATCTGGGGTAGATGAAGGGCGCAGAGCCGATCAACACCACCGACCGGTGAGCAGAGGTACTGCTCATGAAAATCATCTTCATCAAGTCTGACACCTGGAGAGAATTCAAAGGTAAGAACTCTGCAGCCAGAAGTATATATCAAATATAGTGAGTAAAGGTGACCACAAGTTCTAGGATGGGCTACTAGAAATCCATGCGGAACCCATTCGGCCCAGGGGCCTTATTGGTGGGACTAGTTGAGACAGCCTTTTATTTGCATGAAGTTAATAAGGGTATGTCAATTGGCTAAAAAGAGGTGGGGCATCAGTTGCCATAATAGCGCTATTTGCCGAGTTATATATTTTTTTGAAAGTGGTCCACCCATTGGCCCAAATTTGTAATCATACAAATGCTACACTCATTGCTAGTTGATAAGTTATTACTATTAACAATAGGCCAAAACATGCTGTTACTTCAGACTTTACAAATGGAGACTTATAATTTTCTCTTGCACTGTGCCTGTTTTCTAACATGAGCTATGCAGGAAGAGAGCTTAATCGTGTAGATCAGGGGACAGGTACTTGTAGCATGAAACATGGAGGAAGGGACAGAGCACTATAGAGTTATTGGGGGTAAAGAGACGCACATGAAGTGCAATAAATTCCCAAGACACACTGGCAGAAGCTTCTTCACTCAACCCAGCCAGTGATGTGGGTGGGGAGGGGCAGGAGAGGGATGGTTTGCATGTATGTAGCCTTAAAACGGTAATCTACAACCTTGTTGCCAGAAATGGAACACTTACACAAACTCTACTGCCTGCGTATGTTATATTTTTCATGTACAAGCAGCGAAGGAAGAAATGAGTGGGGAGACCAGGTTTAGCAGCAAGGCATAAGGGGTGGAAATGGAGCACTTATCTTAGCGCTTAATACTGCCTGGGTATGTTATTTTCTTCCATGTTCAAGCAGCAAAGGGAGAAATGAGTGGGAAGCCGGGTTAAAGCAGCAAGAGAGGATGGGGTGGAGACAGGAAAACAATAAGGAGGGAGGGAAGAAGAGATAATGAGGGCACAATAGCCAATAGGGGAGGATACTAGGAACGATGTGGTAAGAGCCCGGGGAGAAGAGGAGAAAGCCTGCAGATTAACTTGCATTGGGAGCTAGATAGCAAACTCAAAACAATTACAATGTAATTGGTCACGCATTTGTTTGAGTTAGAATTATTGCCATGGTAAACGCATAACTTGACTTTTCTTGCCACATAGTTCCAGTGGCCCTTCACATAACTAAAGGACTAGAAGGCCTCCTGGAATATTATTTTAAACACAACTACTCCCAACTGTAAAACAACATTTCCAGCCATAAGAGCTTAAAAAGACAAGGAATGTTGTGAGGGGTTATTATTTTGGGGTCCCCACTAACCTAGAATGGGGACGCCAAGAGTATCCAGACAGAAAGAGCACATAGTGGTGAACGTTTTGAAGGTGGTGCCATTGCCCTAGGACCAATACCGGCTGAGTTATGAGCAAAAATGTTTTGTAAAAGTAATGCCCTCCAAAGCATTATGGGGCACGTTTTTGTGCCGCGAATATTACAGTATGTTAACTTTAATGCTCAGAACAGCCCCTAGAAGAAAGGGTGTAGGGTGAAAGTGTCTGGATGTGAAATTTAATTTAAGTTGAAGTTGACCCTTGTGTGTCTATTGAAGCCTTTTTGACAGAATATCTGACAGGGTCTGAAGACCTTTTCCAAAAGTGCCCAGGTTTAGTTTCTGTCCCACACTAGAAAGACACAAAATATGCTAGAATCAAAAGAGATGCCTTACATTATTAACTCTGGAATGACGTTTAGTACCTTTGCACAACGTTTGGTACCGCTGCAGTAGGAGACTTTTGGGAAGAGGGTAGAGCAAGAGTTAAGTTACTACGTTGGAAATGCAGCATGGTACTTCATAAAACGTCTGTTAAAGCAATGTAAAGGTCTGTGTCTGTAACCAAAGAGCCAGGAGTTAAATCCTGATTAAAGCAGTAGGGACTATTTGGAAGCGTAACACAGACACCTGAAACCCCGTTGGCATAAGGGACTGTGCAACATCCCTTTAAAAACACACACACTTGATAGCTTAGCTGGTAACTCCTTTGTAAAGCAACTGGAAAGAAAATGTTTTATCGGGAAGTTACAAGATACTCTACTATTTCAACACAATACAAGTTTCCTAGCTCCGTTTATATTTGCAAATTAACCTGTCGTGCACATTTACACTTCTTTCAGGCAAGCAGTCGTTCTGGAAAGAGAAAACTGTTTGCCTGTGTGTTAATTGTGTCTGCCCTGTGAAGAGATGTTATGTTTTGTGAACTTTAACAACGCATCCACAGTGACCAGCTTGTAAAGTGTGTGAAATGAGCATATGATAAAGTGGCGCCAACAGTAATTTACTGCCTGAAACTTGTAAGGGAAGGAAGTATGTATTTTAAGAAAAGTTTGTGTTAAATACGCAGAGCAGACGTACTGTTTGTTATGAATGAGATAAGAAAAAGTTTCACTAAAAGTAATGAATACGAAGCAAAAAAATATGTGTTCCAAGCAAGCACGTGTGCGCCAAAAATATTACAATTATACGGCTGTAAAAAAACTAAACAATGTTTTTGGTAGTTTCTGTGCTTAAACATAAGAACATGCAACTCTGCAAACGTTATTTCTAAGCACTCTGCTTCAAAAGAAAATTGGCTTCCGTCGAGCAGATGCTGCCTGCTTTAATCACTATATCAATCTGCTCCATTTGGTGATCAGCCCGGTCCCTCCTCTGTCTCTTCTAAAAGTGGGCAAGCTCCCCACTGAAAGCTCCCTTTGCTGTAAACAATGCACGCGTACTCTAACTGGTGCTCCTGTATAGCGCTACAATACCTTCCGGTTGAGTTTATGCTATATTTACAAATTAATTTCCTGAGAAGAAAGCAAAAAAAGACATTCATCCCTATTTACTCGCTGTTTTGTATAAAGTGAGATCAGAAAACCTGGATAAATCTCGGCTCTCCCGCTAAAACGATGTCATTTTAGGCAAGTGTTTTTTTTTCTTCATTATCGTGTATGCGGGCACTTTGAAATATACAAAATTACGGTCGTCTTCAGCAGGTACACATTATTTAAAAGGAGTGTGCTTAAACCAAAGAATATGTTTTCGCTATCAATCGTCAGTGAAAGAAATAAACGTGTGAAATACGCTTTAAATGCGTGCAATAATTGGATGATTTGTACAAAGTGACACCAGAAAACCTAAATAAATCTCGGCTCCCCTGCTGAAACGATGCGATCTTAGGCAAATAGTTTTTTTCATTATGGTGTATGTGGGCACTTTGAAATATATTAAATCTCGTCCGGCTTCAGCAGGCAAACATTTAAAAGAAGTGTGCTGAAACCAAAGAATTTGTTGAAATCAATCGTAGGCGAAAGAAAAAAAAAAAAAAAACACGTGTGAAATATGCTTTAAAGGCATGCTATCATCGTCTGAGCAGGTCAACAAAATGTTTAATAGTCAGTTCGCCCCAGTAATAAAGAATTCGTTCTCGGAAAAACATTGTTTGAAACGAGTGGGGTACAACAACATGGTTGCTCGAAGCGAGGAGGAGAGACTAAAAAGAAAAGTAGTTTGCTCACACTAAAGTGTACGGGTGATCATGCAATAACCCATGTAACGGGGTCAGTCTCCAAGGTGATTGCAAACCAGCCTCAAGGTGGGACAAACGGAAGGCATTTACCAACAAAATCAAGGGATTTTGAAAGGCAAGCTCAGGAACGAATGAAAGTGATGGGCATGAGGTGGGTGTGGTTAAAGCCCACAGATAACACGTGGAAAAGCACTGTTTGCACGCTGCTACACACTACATCAAAGGCACCTTTCGAAGTGTGTATGCAGTGGAAGGACACTGGCTACTAGCCAGTGACTGGAGCTGTACCGTGGCGATGCAAAGCAGGAAAATTTGCAAAGTGAAAGCAGACGACGTGCTGATCAATAAGAAGCATGGAAATTAGAGCAATAATGACTCCAACGAATGGTAAGTAAAGTTGAGTAGTGGGTGGGTTCTAAGCACCTATTAAGATTTTTTTTTCTCATTTTTCTTTTTATTTAAATACAAGAGATTTTGCAGTGCTGTGCGGGCAAAACCTAACAAAGTGATGGATGGATTAAATTCATCTACTGGTAATTATTCAGACCGCAACCCAGTCCATTGTCAGCACACCATGCCACCTCAGTTTGGACAAGGGTATAAGCAAATTAGGCTTGACCCTGCTCCAATGGGAACAGCCCAGCCTGAACTGCCAGGCCAGGTCCTACCAGAACACAAGCAACCCAATAATGGTTTTGCCCTCCCTGCGGCTCATAGGTTGGGTATAGTGTGGCAAAAGAGGTCCTGTGTTGCTTGTGTTCCCGTTCAGGGAGTACCTGGCTTGATAGTTCAGCCTGGACTGCTCCCACTGAAGCAAGGTCAAGACTGATTTGCATATGACAGGGTCCAAATGGAGGTGGCATGGTGGGTGAAAAATCAATTGACTGGGATGCTGCCCTGAGTGATTATCAGTGGCTGAGATTAAATCAAGCATCCCATCCATCACTTCTTTTTTGATAGGCTAGGCTGCAGCAACAGGCCTAGAGTCAGGTCACTGTAGTGGTGTCACAATCAGTGCTGCAGTCTACTTGTCACATTTAACTTACAGGCACAGGGTACACAGAGTACAATATACAAGGGCCTTAAAGGTAAGTTAAATATGCCAATCAGCTATTAGCCAATTACACATATACTTTAGGGGTCAGAGCACATACACTCTATATCAGTGACCCAGTGTTCAAAGTCAGCACATCAGCACTAAATCTAGCAAAACGTGGGGTGATCTTGAAAAACAAAGGTCTTTCATCGCAGAATCTCAGAAAGCGTCCCTCTGGTAAATCGCAAAAAGGACTTACTGAGTCTCACACATTCTTGATGTAGATGAGGAAAAATCTGATGTAGCACCATCCTCCCAAATTCTTAATTCTTGATCCTTTTGTTCACTATCTGCAGATCAGTGTTAGGTTGAAACTCCTGATTTGTGCATCTATCTATTCTTGAGGTAGTATATACTTGTATTCCTTTGGTATTTCACAAAACACTTCAACTTTCTCCTAAGGATTTTTACCTAATGGACCAGTCAGTCTAGGGGAAAAGATTAGGCTGCTCTGGCCAACAAAGCATTAAAAGACTAAAGTAATTCTGCCTGAGCCAGTGTACAGTCATTATCATATTGCACCTTATACAGCTCATCTCCTTCTCTCTGGTTTAGAAAACAGTAGCTAATGCCTTCACGCTAACCATATCACATCTTTTAAGGACGTTATTTTGTAAGATTTTTAAGTCTCATAGGAAATGTGACTATTGACTGAACAAAAAAGGAAAAATAATCTAGTACTGATGAAGTATGTTTGATTTTTAAGTGGTGCCTCTTGTGATTTCTTAAAACTTGGAATCAGCAATACTCTGTTTACATGTTCCCAACTCCAAATGGAGGGAAAGGAGAATTCCGGGTAATATATGCAGTTTTTTCCTAATTCTCCCTACCACACATCTTCCATTTCTAAGTTCTTTAAAACACAAGTGTTACTAGTACTCCAATCATTCTCAATTGAGGTTAGGCAATAATTAAACTGCTACATTTTGCTTACCTTCATTGAATGGAGCTTGTTTATTCGGGGTCTGTAGTTGTTTGGATCTCTTCTAAAGGTGATTTCAAGCTGTGACAAAAATTTATTCATTCCAGCTAGGAGGGTTTGTGGACTAGGAGTGAAGTAAATATAGGTGAGATTCCATGTAAACATTGCACTTATAACGCAAGCAGCTATTATAAGAGTAAATCATTCCAGCAGTATTATTAACACTGATTACAAATAGCCAATCTTAAGACATCACATTCCTATTTAAACATGTAAAAAACACTACATTTTTTTTTTTAGTTAAAATGAACTCATAATTTATATGCATTGAGAAGCAGAGCACAGCACTCCATAAAGATAATTTCATACAGTATATATAACACTAAGGTGTAGCAGCATTTTCAGTGAAGCACAAGGGGTATACATCAAACTCAGGAACTATCATTAAAAGAACAAATGGACAACTCTGATGACCCATCTTACATAGAGGTCAAGGTAACAAGGCTAGAAAAGGAAGCAACTGACCAAGACATTAATAAACATTAACAGCCAAAATGTACAAGATATGCTGAGCCAGATTAAAGGCTACCATAAAACACAGGAATTAGACTTTTACAATGGAATTAAGATTGGTGATGCAATATAGGCCTGTGAAGTATTTATACACTTTTTAGTGACGGACGCTGCTTAAACCTACCTAGCCTTTGTCCTATCTGTAGTGCAAACCTGGTGAAGTCCTTCTGAAGAGCTTACAGGTGGAAACAGCCTATAATTCATTAAACGTTTTAACTGCAGTAAGTGCTACAATAGAATAAGTTCATTAAGTGATTTGTGTTCTCAAACAATTGCTGAGCCCAAAAGAATTATTACTTGCCTTCTGTAATGCTCGCTCTGCTAGATAATTTAACGACAGATTCCTCACCTTGCGACTCTTGAAAGGCACACATTATTTAAAAGGAGTGTGCTTAAACCAAAGAATATGTTTTCGCTATCAATCGTCAGTGAAAGAAATAAACGTGAGGTTCATACCAAAAATAAAATGTACACTGCAGATGCCCCTGTATGTGGCTGCTGAAGGAAAGTAGCAACATAGTTGCCGCCCACTTTTTGCCTGGTGTCAGTGTATTTTGACTGTAGTGCACTGGGATCCTGCTAATCAGGACCCCAGTGTCTGTGCTCTTTCCCCTAAATTTAGTTACTGGTAAACTTTTAACACCCATAATTGGCATTCTGGTGAACCCGTGTAAGTCCCTAGTATACTGTACTTGGGTACCCAGGGCATTGGTACACCAGGGGTCTTTCCCATGGGCTGCAGCACATATTGTGCCACTCATGGGAGCCCATGCAAACTGTGTCTGCAGGCCTGCCATTGCAGTCTGCATTAAATGGTGCATGCACCCTTTCACCACTGATTTAAGGATTACCTTATATCCTGGTCACTGCACTTAGACGCTATAAGTCACCCCTATGGTAGGGGCCCTTCAGCCCAAGGGCATGGTGTAAGGAAATGCCTCCATGGCATGGTTACCCCCTGAGTTTTTGCCTTTGCTGATGCTATGTTTTGAATTGAAAGTGTGCTGAGGCCTGCTAACCAGGCCCCAGCACCAGTGTTCTTTCCCTAACCTGTACTTTTGATTCCACAATTGGCACACCCTGGCATCCAGATAAGTCCCTTGTAACTGGTACCAAGGGCCCTGATGCCAGGGAAGGTCTCTAAGGGCTGCAGCATATCTTATGCCACCCTAGGGACCCCTCACTCAGCACAGACACACTGCTTGCCAGCTTGTGTGTGCTGGTGAGAACAAAACGAGTAAGTCGACATGGCACTCCCCTCAGGGTGCCATGCCAACCTCACACTGCCTATGCAGTATAGATAAGTCACCCCTCTAGTAGGCCTTACAGCCCTAAGGCAGGGTGCACTATACCATAGGTGAGGGCACCAGTGCATGAGCACTATGCCCCTACAGTGTCTAAGCCAAACCTTAGACATTGTAAGTGCAGGGTAGCCATAAGAGTATATGGTCTGGGAGTCTGTCAAACACGGACTCCACAGCACCATAATGGCTACACTGAAAACTGGGAAGTTTGGTATCAAACTTCTCAGCACAATAAATGCACACTGATGCCAGTGTACATTTTATTGTAAAATACACCCCAGAGGGCACCTTAGAGGTGCCCCCTGAAACTTAATCCAACTACCCCTGTAGGCTGACTGGTTCTAGCAGACTGCCACACTCGAGACATGTTGCTGGCCACATGGGGAGAGTGCCTTTGTCACTCTGTGGCCTGTAACAAAGCCTGCACTGGGTGGAGATGCTATCACCTCCCCCAGGCAGGAGCTGTAACACCTGGCGGTGAGCCTCAAAGGCTTACCCCCTTTGTTCCAGCGCCGCAGGGCACTCCAGCTAGTGGAGTTGCCCGCCCCCTCCGGCCACGGCCCCACTTTTGGCGGCAAGGCCGGAGGAGATAATGAGAATAACCAGGAGGAGTCACTGGCCAGTCAGGACAGCCCCTAAGGTTTCCTGAGCTGAAGTGACTAACTTTTAGAAATCCTCCATCTTGCAGATGGAGGATTCCCCCAATAGGGATAGGAATGTGACCCCCCTCCCCTTGGGAGGAGGCACAAAGAGGGTGTACCCACCCTCAGGGCTAGTAGCCATTGGCTACTAACCCCCCAGACCTAAACACGCCCTTAAATTTAGTATTTAAGGGCTTCCCTGAACCTAAGAATTTAGATTCCTGCAACTTACCGAAGAAGAAGACTGCTGAGCTGAAAACCCCTGCAGAAGAAGAAAAGAAGACACCAACTGCTTTGGCCCCAGTGCTACCGGCCCGTCGCCTGCCTTCTAAAGAAACCTGCTCCAGCGATGCTTTCTCCAGGACCAGCGACCTCTGAATCCTCAGAGGACTGCCCTGCTTCCAAGAGACCAAGAAACTCCAGAGAACAGTGGCCCTGTTCAACAAAGACTGCAACTTTGTATCCAGAGGAGCAGATTTAAAGACCCCTGCAATCCCCGCAAGAAGCGTGAGACTTGCAACACAGCACCCGGCGACCCCGACTCGACTGGTGGAGAAACAACACCTCAGGGAGGACCCTCCGGCGACTCCGAGACTGTGAGCAACCAAAGTTGTCCCCCCTGAGCCCCCACAGCGACGCCTGCAGAGGGAATCCCGAGGCTCCCCCTGACCGCGACTGCCTGACTCTAAAATCCCGACGGCTGGAAAAGACCCTGCACCCGCAGCCCCCAGCACCTGAAGGATCGGAACTTCAGTGCAGGAGTGACCCCCAGGAGGCCCTCTCCCTTGCCCAGGTTGTGGCTACCCAGAGGAGCCCCCCCCTTTCCTGCCTGCACCGCTGAAGAGACCCCTTGGTCTCCCATTGATTTACATTGGAAACCCGACGCTTGTTTCTGCACTGCACCCGGCCGCCCCAGTGCCGCTGAGGGTGTACTTTTTGTGTGAGCTTGTGTCCCCCCCGGTGCCCTACAAAACCCCCCTGGTCTGCCCTCCGAAGACGCGGGTACTTACCTGCTGGCAGACTGGAACCGGGGCACCCCCTTCTCTCCATTGAAGTCTATGCGTTTTGGGCACCGCTTTGAACTCTGCACCTGACCGGCCCTGAGCTGCTGGTGTGGTAACTTTGGGGTTGCTCTGAACCCCCAACGGTGGGCTACCTTGGACCCCAATCTTAACCCCGTAGGTGGTTTACTTACCTGCAAAACCTAACAATACTTTACCTCCCCCAGGAACTGTGAAAATTGCACTGTGTCCACTTTTAAAACAGCTATTTGTGTTTTATGTGAAAAGTATATATGCTACTGTAATTATTCAAAGTTCCTAAAGTACTTACCTGCAATACCTTTCAAATGAGATATTACATGTAGAATTTGAACCTGTGGTGCTTAAAATAAACTAAGAAAAGATATTTTTCTATACAAAAACCTATTGGCCTGGAATTGTCTCCGAGTGTGTGTTCCTCATTTATTGCCTGTGTGTATGTACAACAAATGCTTAACACTACTCCTTTGATAAGCCTACTGCTCGACCACATTACCACAAAATAGGGCATTAGTATTATCTCTTTTTGCCACTATCTTACCTCTAAGGGGAACCCTTGGACTCTGTGCATACTATTCCTTACTTTGAAATAGTGCATACAGAGCCAACTTCCTACACATGGTGCATGCCTCTAAGGGTGAGGGTACCCTTGCATGAGTAGGGTACTCCTACAAACCCCAGACTCCATTCTCTAGGCTTTGTAAGTGCGGGGAAGCCATCTTAAGATTTGTAGTGGACACTGGTCAACACAAGTGGTCCAACTACATAACGGCTTCTCCGAACCTAGGCATGTTTGGTATTAAACATGTTAGAATCATACAACTACACCGATTCAAGTGCCAGTTGCATGATCCCTGGTACTCTGGGGGTTCCTAAGAGGATTCTCCGGTTCTACCTGTGCAGCCTTACGGGGTCTGGCTGCCAGCCCACGCTGCTGCCGACCCCAGACACTGTTTTGTCGGACTCAAGCAGCAGAAGACAGAACAAAGGATTTCCTTCAAGGGAGAGGTGTGACCACCTCCCCCTTTGAATTAGGTGTTTATGGGCTGGGGTGGGGTGGCCTCTGAGAGCCACCAGACAATGTGGGGGTAACTATAATAGAAAGATGGCACTTTCCTACAAGCATTGCATACCTTCACCGGGTGGGCATACCTGAGTGGTCTAGACACTGTCACCCTTCTTTTTCTGGTTCTTCTCGTCTGGAATCCACCTTCTGGTTCCAGTGATCTGGTCCATGGGTCGCAATAGCAGCTGGACAATCAAGGCTTTCATTGACTCTAATAAGGGCTTTTAACACCACTTCACCCCTATGCACCTGGGCTCCCTGATGTAGGTACTCCGGACGTCTGGGTATCCACGGGTGAGGGCACTCTCCAACCTTCAATGTGCCAACTGGTTTCCTCAAGGTCCACTGGGAAGGGTCCTGAATCCATTAAATCCAACTGCGATGGTCCTGTGTTAGTCTAGGGGACACCAGATCCCCTCTACACATTATACTTGCCTAGGTGGGGATCCTGTGTTTGCATTCCATTTTTTTTGTATATGGTTTGGGTTCCCCCTAGGGTCCCTATTGGTTATTGCTATTTGCACTGTTTTGTAACCTTTTCTATGCCTGTTTCTAATGACTAGTATACATATTTAGTGTATTACTTGCCTCCTATTGGAGGGTTGCCCTTCTAGTATTTTGTGGTATTATGTTCCAAAATTAAAGTACCTTTATTTTTGTACAACTTAGTGTTTTCTTTCATGTGTTTAAGTGCTGTGTGACTACAGTTGTACTGCATGAGTTTTGCATGCCTCCTAGATAAGCCTTGGCTGCACATCCACAGCTACCTCTAGACAGCCTGGCTTCTAGACACAGCCTACACTTCACTAAGAGGGGATATACCTAGACCTGGTATAAGGTGTAAGTACCCACCACACACCAGGCCAGCTTCCTACACTAGCTTTAACCCAGAGACTGAGCAAGGCGTGTTTCCTTAGTGTTGTCCCAGTACACATCTGCCTATAAGTAGTGTCTGCAAAGCTTAAGGCTGATTTGAGACGTGTTGTATATCATCTTAGCTTCCTTGATGACAAACTAAGTCCATTTAATTTTTTAATATTGTCCTGGGAGGTGCTCATTATGTCTTTAATCTCTTCTCATAATTGGTGTCCGTAGTGTTTGAGGAGTGCACTGGAGTTTGAATTCCTCCACTGCAACACAACAGCCCTCTCCACTTCTCAGTCAACCATTTCTAACCTATCTTTCTGTATTTGGGGTGGCCTCATGGACATAGGACTGTTGCTTCTCTTTGTGGCTGTATGAAATAATATAGAGTCAGCCACTGCGTTGCACCTGATGTAAAGTGAGTCTCGAGACAAGTCTTAATATTTCTTCTCGACTTAGAGTCACTTTCTTGGAAGACACAGGCTCTAGAAAGGCATACTTTTTTAGTCAAGAATGCTAGGGAGCTTTAGGAGATACAAGTTCCTCTTCCAGCCTAGCATAAGGGTTTGTACACGAAAGCAAGACTTTGCCTGTTCTTCAAGCTGCACTCTGCAGATGCCTGCTGCATGTTGGTGCCAGCCTTAAAGATTTAGAGCCCTTCCTTCCTCAGTAGAGTCACCATCTAGGTCTTGCCAACACTCCTCCCCTTCCGTACTCCCTTCCTTGAAGTCAATGTCCTTGGTATTCCACTCTTGTTCATAGAGGAACTCCTCCTGGTCCTCATTAGGAGGTTTCGGTGTAGTAATATGAGTGCAGCAGCTTTGGGCTTCAATGGTCTTGCTGGTATTCGGCCTTCAATGACTCATTTAAATCTACCTCTTTTTTTGCAAGAAATGTATTGTTATGGCCTGGAGATGACGTTTCTTTTGCTCGACCTCTCATTGGTAGGCGTCAAGTGTCTGCATTAACTTTCTGGCATCAGAGTTTCCTTTTCCTAATTCCCTTTTCACTTTGTCTCTCTCAATTACCTCTTTTGAGATTTTTCTGCTGGCATTGTTCTTGATCTTGTACCAGGAATACACTTTTGCCACCCTTCGATTGCCAAGTGTTTCAACGTCAGGAGGTTCTTCAGAGAATTTGAGTCTCTTTTTGTAAGCTCAGTCGTGGTGGAAGTGTAACATTACCTGGTGAAATTAATTGGTTTTGCATTTTATTTAGGACTTCCTCTTGAGGTCAATGACTTGCTTTGGTGGCTTAGACCTATGCCTGGTCTTCTCTGAAGTCTGTTCCTGCTAGGACCGCATGATTACATAGTGTGCCCACTGTTTCTCTCTAACTTTCAGCATTTTAGGTTGAAAATCAGCACAGGCTTCACCACCTTGGGGGTTTCGGTAGACACAAGCTGCAAACTTTGCGATTATCTTTGTGTGTAAACTTGCGAGGGCACCTCTGGCAAAAAAAAATAAAAAATAAAAACTAAAAGGAGTGTTCTCCATTTTCCCAGGTACCTGGATTCACATTCTCAGACTTTGGGGTTGAATCTTCCATGCCATGTTTCAGTGAAAAATTGCCATGCCAATATTCTCTTTGATATTTCTAAGTGTTCTGATAGCATTTTGTTACTGTGCCAAACCTTCCGTTGCCAATTAGTTGAAGTACTTCAACTGTTGGAGCTCCTCAGTCTTACTTCCATACCAAAAGAAAAAAATAATTTGAAGATGGTAATGGTGACCAAGCATACAGACTTCCACAGCATATGTTGTGCATCACGGAGAAAGGACAGATTACCAATTGGTCCTTTATGACTACCAGAAAAAAAAAGAAACCCTCCAGTTCCAGTCACTGGAGGACAGAACAATGCACAGCATGTGAACCCAGAAAGGATTCATGCTGCAAAATCAAAGTGGTGCGACAGTGGTTCTAGGAGTACGATTGGTGCTGCTGATCTCATACATTATCACCGCCCTTGCCTATGGGGAAGTGGTTCCCAACCTGTGGACCAGGGACCCCTGGGGGTCTGTGAAGCCTTCTCGGAGGTCTGCGACTGCTTAGAAAATTAAATAAAACAAACTGATTAATAAAGTGTTTATAACTAAATTTGCCAAATGGAAAATGGAAAAATCTTAAAACATTCTGAAAATGTCAAAGAATTTGAAAATGAAGGCTAAGAATTAAATTAGTATCCTCAGATTGATTAGTGGGAGCAGTGCAGGTGCATCACACAGAATATAGTATGGACGAAGTGTGGCTTCAATTGAATTTAGAAAAGCTCCAACCTTCCTATTGAAATGTATTTTTTGTTTGAACATTAAACAAAATGTGTTATCATTTGTAGATATGTTTGATGACTACTTGTTCCAGTACTTTATGTGCATTGTTTTGCAATTCAAATAATCAACAATGTTTAGGCGGGGTCCCTGCCTTCCAGTAATGACTAAGCGGGTGGGTTCCCTGTAGGAAGCTGGTTCTTTGTAGGATATATAAAAATGAGATACATCGTGCAAAGAGTCCAGGGGCTAGCTCTAGCAATCCCAAAGTGCTCTTTTAGGGGGTAGTGTGGTCGAGCAGCCATAGGCTTATAAGAGAGGAGTGTTAGACAATTGCAAATAGACAAAGTCAATAAATAACACACGACTGAAGATGGAGATCCTCACCAATTTACAGAAATAACCAAATATGGAAAATGTCACTTACCCAGTGTACATCTGTTCGTGGCATGTTCCGCTGCAGATTCACATGCTATGCATACCGTCTACCATCTAGTGTTGGGCTCGGAGTGTTACAAGTTGTTTTCCTTCGAAGAAGTGTTTGAGTCACAGGATCGAGTGACGACTCCTCTTTTGCTCCATTGCGCATGGGCATAAACTCCATTGTTAGATTGTTTTCCCGCAGAGGGTAAGGTAGGAGTGATAGAGTATAAAGAAAATAAAGAAAAGAGATGTCCATGCAAATGGAATATATATATATATAATACATACATATATATATATATATATGGAAAATGTCACTTACCCAGTGTACATCTGTTCGTGCCATTAGTCGCTGCAGATTCACATGCTGTGCACATCCCGCCATCTAGTGTTGGGCTCGGAGTGTTACAAGTTGTTTTTCTTCGAAGAAGTCTTTTCGAGTCACGAGATCGAGGGACTCCTCCCATTTCAGCTCCATTGCGCATGGGCGTCGACTCCATCTTAGATTGTTTTCCCCGCAGAGGGTGAGGTAGGAGTTGTGTATTATAGTAATAGTACCCATGCAATGGAGTGAATACGTATGTACATAATGTAGTTTAAAGTTATATATTTACAAATTTACAAATGTTCAAGATCAACTTCTAAACGGCTACAGGCTCCCGGGGAGGCGGGTGGGCGCATGTGAATCTACAGCGACTAATGCCACGAACAGATGTACACTGGGTAAGTGACATTTTCCGTTCGATGGCATGTGTAGCTGCAGATACACATGCTGTGCATAGACTAGTAAGCAGTTATCTCCCCAAAAGCGGTGGTTCAGCCTGTAGGAGTTGAAGTTGTTTGAAACAATGTTCGTAGTACAGCTTGACCTACTGTAGCTTGTTGTGCCGTTAACACATCCACACAGTAGTGTTTGGTAAATGTATGAGGCGTAGACCATGTAGCTGCCTTACATATTTCTGTCATTGGAATATTTCCTAGAAAGGCCATGGTAGCACCTTTCTTTCTAGTTGAGTGTGCCTTTGGTGTAATAGGCAGTTCTCTTTTTGCTTTAAGATAACAGGTTTGAATGCACTTAACTATCCATCTAGCAATGCCTTGTTTAGAAATTGGATTTCCTGTATGAGGTTTTTGGAAAGCAATAAATAATTGTTTTGTTTTTCGACTTAGTTTTGTTCTGTCAATGTAGTACATTAACGCTCTTTTGATGTCTAATGTATGTAGTGCTCTTTCAGCTACAGAATCACTGTAAAGAACACTGGTAGTTCTACTGTTTGGTTCAAGTGGAACGGTGATATGACTTTTGGTAAGAATTTAGGATTTGTTCGTAAGACTACTTTATGCCTGTGTATCTGAATAAATGGTTCTTGTATGGTAAATGCTTGTATCTCACTTACTCTTCTTAGAGATGTGATAGCAATTAGGAATGCAACCTTCCATGTTAAGTATTGCATTTCACATGAGTGCATAGGTTCGAAGGGTGGACCCATGAGGCGAGTTAAGACAATGTTGAGGTTCCACGAAGGAACTGGTGGTGTTCTTGGTGGTATAATTGTCTTTAGGCCTGCCATAAATGCTTTAATGACTGGTATCCTAAATAATGAAGCTGAGTGTGTAATTTGCAGATAAGCTGAAATTGCGGTAAGATGTATTTTAATGGATGAAAAAGCTAGCTTTGACTTTTGCAAATGTAGTAAGTAGCTTACAATGTCTTTAGCAGATGCGTGTAATGGCTGGATTTGATTATTGTGGCAATAATTAACAAATCTTTTCCACTTATTTGCATAGCAATGTCTAGTGGTTGGTTTCCTAGCTTGTTTTATGACCTCCATACATTCCTGTGTAAGGTCTAAGTGTCCGAATTCTAAGATTTCAGGAGCCAAATTGCTAGATTCAGCGATGCTGGATTTGGGTGTCTGATCTGTTTGTGTTGAGTTAACAGATCTGGTTTGTTTGGTAGTTTGACATGAGGCACTACCGAGAGGTCTAGTAGTGTTGTGTACCAAGGTTGTCTTGCCCAAGTTGGTGCTATTAGTATGAGTTTGAGTTTGTTTTGACTCAATTTGTTTACTAGATATGGAAGAAGTGGGAGAGGGGGAAAAGCGTATGCAAATATCCCTGACCAACTCATCCATAACACATTGCCCTGAGACTGATCCTGTGGGTATCTGGATGCGAAGTTTTGGTATTTTGCGTTTTCTTTTGTTGCAAATAGGTCTATTTGTGGTGTTCCCCATCTTTGGAACTAAGTGTTTAGTATTTCGGGGTGAATCTCCCATTCGTGGATCTGTTGATGATCCCGAGAAAGATTGTCTGCTAACTGATTCTGAATCCCTGGAATAAACTGTGCTATTAGGCGAATGTGGTTGTGAATCGCCCAACAGCATATTTTTTGTGCCAGAAGACACAACTGAGTTGAGTGTGTTCCTCCTTGTTTGTTGAGATAATACATCGTTGTCATGTTTAAGTGATTTATGTGAAGTTGTCTTTGCTGAGTGTCCCATTGTCCCTGGATGCTGTGTTGATTGAGATGAGCTCCCCATCCTATCATGGAGGCACCCGTAGTTATTACGTATTGAGGCACTGGGTCTTGGAAAGGCCGCCCTTTGTTTAAGTTTATGTTGCTCCACCATAGAAGCGAGTTGTATGTTTGGCGGTCTATCAACACTAGATCTATAAATTGACCCTGTGCCTGTGACCATTGTGATGCTAGGCACTGTTGTAAGAGCCGCATGTACAATCTGGCGTTTGGGACAATGGCTATGCATGAGGACATCATGCCTAGTAGTTTCATTACCATCTTGACCTGTATTCTTTGTTCTGGATACATGATCTGTATTACCTTGTGAAAAGCTTGTACCCTTTGTGGACTTGGAGTGGCAACCCCTTTTGTTGTGTCGATTGTCGCCCCTAAATATTGCTGTGTTTGGCACAGCTGAATGTGCGACTTTGTGTAGTTGATTGAGAAACCTAGTTTGTGGAGTGTCTCGATAACATACTTTGTGTGTTGTGAACACCTTTTTTGCGTGTTGGTTTTGATTAGCCAATCGTCTAGGTATGGGAACACATGTATTTGCTGTCTTCTGATATGCGCAGCTACCACTGCCAGGCATTTTGTAAAAACTCTTGGCGCAGTTGTTATCCCAAATTGTAACACCTTGAATTGGTAATGTACCCCTTGGAATACAAACATTAGGTACTTTGTGTGTGAAGGATGTATCAGTATATGGAAGTATGCATCCTTTAGGTCTAGTGTTGTCATGTAGTCTTGCTGTTTGAGCAATGGGATTACGTCCTGTAATGCCACCATATGAAAGTGATCTGATTTGATGTAGGTGTTTAACGTTCTGAGATCTAATATAGGTCTTAGGGTTTTGTCCTTTTTGGGTATGAGAGAGTAAACTCCTGTTCCTTTCTGATGAACTGGTACTGATTCTATTGCTTCTTTTTGTAACAACGCTTGTACTTCCAGTTGTAGAAGGTCTTTGTGTTGTTTTGACAGTGTGTTTTCGGTGGGACATTTGGAGGGAAATTGAGAAATCCTATGCAATAACCATGCTGGATAACTGCTAATACCCAAGTATCTGTTGTTATTTCCTCCCATTGTTTGTAGAACTTGGTTAGTCTCCCCCCCACAGGTGTTACGTGTTGGGGATTTGTGACGTGTAAGTCACTGTTTGTTTTGTGGAGTTTTTGGACTTTGGAACTTTCATCTACTTTTTTGGAACTGTCCCCCTCTATATTGTCCCCGAAAACTTCCCCGCTGATATTGGCTCTGATAAGTGGGTCTTGTTTGTGAGGTTGTGGGTTCTGTGCTTTGCCCTCGAAACCCCCCTCGAAACTGTGTTTTTCGAAATGTGCCTCTGCTCTGTGGGGAGTAGAGTGCGCCCATGGCTTTGGCTGTATCAGTGTCTTTCTTAAGTTTTTTGATAGCAGTGTCCACCTCCGGCCCAAACAACTGCTGTCCGTTAAATGGCATATTCAGCACAGCTTGCTGTATTTCTGGTTTAAATCCTGATGTACGCAGCCATGTATGTCTTCTTATTGTCACTGCTGTGTTGACAGTTCTAGCAGCTGTGTCTGCTGCATCCATTGCTGACCGTATCTGATTGTTGGAGATACTCTGTCCTTCTACTACTTGCTGTGCTCTCTTCTGGAACTCCTTGGGCAAATGTTCTACAAAATGTTGTTTTTCGTCCCAATGAGCCCTATCGTATCTGGCCAACAAAGCTTGTGAGTTTGCAATACGCCACTGGTTTGCTGCCTGTGCCGCCACCCTTTTCCCTGCTGCGTCGAATTTTCGACTTTCTTTATCTGGAGGTGGTGCATCTCCTGAAGTATGTGAGTTCGCTTTCTTGAGAGCTGCCCCTACTACAACTGAGTCCGGTGTTAGCTGTTGTGTGATGTACACGGGTCTGTTGGTGGCGGTTTATATTTTTTCTCCACTCTTGGAGTAATGGCCCTTCCTTTTACAGGCTCCTCAAACACTTGTTTGGAGTGTTTTAGCATTCCAGGTAGCATGGGGAGACTCTGGTACTGGCTGTGTGTGAACGACAGTGTATTAAATAGAAAGTCGTCTTCAATGGGCTCTGCATGCAGGCTGACATTATGGAATGCTGCTGCCCTCAACGCCACCTGTGCGTAGACTGTACTATCTTCTGGTGGCGACGGCCTAGCTGGATAACAGTCAGGACTATTATCTGACACTGGCGCATCATAAAGATCCCACACGTCTGGGTCATCTTGACTCATCCCTGTATGAGTCCGGGATTGCATCATAGGTGGAGTGGCTACCGGTGATGGTTGCGGCGAGCGTTGTGGAGACGGTGGCGGGCTTACTTGTTTAGCCACCTTTGCCTGTGGCTGCTTGTCTTTCTCCTGGAAGGCAAGTTTGCGTTTCATTCTAATAGGAGGGAGAGTGCTGATCTTCCCCGTTTCTTTTTGGATGTGGAGCCTTCTTTGGGTGTAGTCTGGCTCCATTGTCTCCAATTCCTGTCCAAATCTATGTATTTTCATTTGTGAAGACAGTCCTTGTTCCTCTGTGTAGGAACCTGATTTCGGTTCCGAGGCCGGATGTTTCGGTATCGAAACTTTTTCGGCTACTTTTTTCGGTTCCGACGAAACCTTTTTTTTATTTTCGGCGTCGTTGTCTCTCGGTGCTGACTCATTTCGGTGCCGCTGTCTCGGTGCCGAACTTGTTCGGAGCTGCTATCTCGGGCCAGAGATTGCTGTGTGGCGGTATCTCGACCGGAGTCGGATGACTTCGACACCAGCGTGCCCTTTTTAGGTGCCGATGTTCTGTCACCTATTTTTCGGGTTAAGCCATGGCCTGTTGGCGGTGGCGTCCCCTGGGCTTTTGTGGCCTTCTCGTGAGTTTTATGTTTCGATGTCTTACTCGTGGTTTTCGGCGTTTCTTCGGGATCAAGCTCGTCTGAGTCCGATTCCTGGATGGAGAAGGTTTCTTCTTCCTCCTCGAAACGCCCTTGTCCTGTCGGCGCTGACGCCATCTGCAGTCTTCTTGCTCTTCGGTCTCTTAGTGTCTTCCTGGACCGAAACGCTCGACAGGCTTCACAAGTATCTTCCTTGTGTTCAGACGACAAACACGAGTTACAGACCAGATGCTGATCTGTATATGGATACTTGTTATGGCATTTTGGGCAGAAGCGGAATGGGGTCCGTTCCATCAGCCTTGAAGAGACACGTGGCCGGGCCGACCAGGCCCCGACGGGGGATCGAAAAAACCCCGAAGGGCCTCCGGAGCTCTTCAAAAGTCGGTGTCGATCTGTTATAACTAACCCGATACCAAACGCAAACAATACCAACGATTTTTCCGAGATTCTAACTAACTTTCCGACCCGAAACCCGGAGCGAAAAGGAACACGTCCGAACCAGATGGCGGAAAAAAAATAACCTAAGATGGAGTCGACGCCCATGCGCAATGGAGCCGAAATGGGAGGAGTCCCTCGATCTCGTGACTCAAAAAGACTTCTTCGAAGAAAAACAACTTGTAACACTCCGAGCCCAACACTAGATGGCGGGATGTGCACAGCATGTGTATCTGCAGCTACACATGCCATCGAACATATATATACACATACATACATATGTACAAGTAAATGTTCAACTTAAATGGCTACAGGCTCCCAGGGAGGTCACAGGGTGCATGTGAATCTGCAGCAGAACATGCCACGAACAGATGTACACTGGGTAAGTGACATTTTCTGTTCGATGGCATGTGTGGCTGCAGATACACATGCTATGCATAGACTACAAAGCAGTTTTTTCCCTCCCATAAAAGCGGTGGTTAGCCTGTAGGAGTTGAAGTTGTTTGAAATAATGTTCTTAGTACAGCTTGGCCTACTGTGGCTTGCTGCGTTACTAACATCTACACAGTAATACTTGGTAAATGTATGTGGTGTTGACCAAGTAGCTGCTTTACAAATTTCAGCCACTGGTATATTTCCTAAGAAAGCCATTGTAGCCCCTTTTTTCCTTGTGGAATGTGCTTTAGGTGCAACTAAGAGTTGCCTTTTAGCTTTAAGGTAACTTGTTTGGATGCATTTTACTATCCACCTTGCTAGACCTTGTTTTGAAATGGGGTTACCAGTATGCGGTTTCTGGAAAGCCATAAATAACTGTTTAGTCTTTCTAAATGATTTTGTTCTATCTATGTAATACATTAGGGCTCTTTTAATATCTAATGTATGCAGGGCTCTTTCTGCCACAGAATCTGGCTGTGGGAAGAAGACAGGTAGTTCCACTGTTTGATATGAAAAGGGGATACAACTTTTGGAAGAAATTTAGGGTTAGTTCGTAGTACGACTTTATGTTTGTGTACTGAACGGTTCTTGAATTGTGAAAGCTTGAATTTTACTAACTCTTCCCAATGAAGTAATTGCGACTAGGAAGGCAACTTTCCATGTTAGGTATTGAATCTGACATGAGTGCATAGGTTCAAATGGTGGGCCCATAAGTCGTGTGAGCACTATGTTTAAATTCCACGAAGGCACTGGAGGCGTTCTAGGTGGGATAATGCGTTTTAACCCTTTCATGAAGGCTTTGATAACAGGAACTCTAAAGAAAGAGGTGCGCTGTATATTCTGCAAGTACGCGGCAATTGCAGTGAGATGTATTTTATGGATGAAAAAGCTAGGTTTGCTTTGCAATGTGTTGTATTGATGCTGGAAGTGGGGTAATTTGATTAGATTGACAGTAATGCACAAATCGTTTCCATTTGTTGGCACAGCATTGCCTGGTAATGGGTTTTCTTGCTTGTTTAATTATTCCATACATTCAGTTGGTAGTTGTAGATACCCAAATTCTAGGACCTCAGGAACTAAATCGCTAGATTGAGTATGTTGGGATTTGGATGCCTGATCTGCTGTTTGTTTCGTGTTAAAAGATCTGGTCTGTTTGGGAGTTTGATATGTGGTACTACAGACAGGTCTAATAGTGTTGTGTACCAGGGCTGACGTGCACACGTTGGCGCTAAGAGTATCAGTTTGAGCGTGTTTTGACGCAGTTTGTTGACTAGAAATGGAATGAGAAGGGAGAGGGGGAAAAGCGTAAGCAAATATCCCCGACCAATTCATCCATAGAGCATTGCCCTTGGACAGGTGATATGGGTAGCTGGATGCGAAGTTTTGGCATTTTGCGTTTCCGCTGGTGGCGAACAGATCTATGTGTGGTGTTCCCCATTGTTGAAAGTATAGTTGAAGCACATGAGGGTGAATCTCCCACTTGTGTGTTTGTTGATGATCTCTGCTGAGAACATCTGTCAATTGGTTGTGTATCCCTGGAATGTATTGTGCTACCAGGTGAATTTTGTTGTGGATTGCCCATTGCCAAATTTTTTGTGCTATGAGGGAGAGTTGGGATGAATGAGTCCCTCCTTGTTTGTTTAGGTAATACATTGTTGTCATGTTGTCTGTTTTGATAAGGATATTCTTGTGAGTGAGAAGAGGCTGAAAAGCTTTGAGTGCTAGCAATACAGCTAGCAACTGTAAGTGATTTATGTGTAACTGTGTGTTTGGCGTCCCATTGTCCTTGGATGTTGTGATTGTTGAGGTGAGCACCCCAGCCAATCATTGATGCATCTGCTGTAAGTATGGTCTGAGGCACGGGGTTTTGAAATGGCCGCCCTTTGTTTAGGTTTGTGGAATTCCACCACTGAAGGGACATGTTTGTTTGGCGGTCTATCAACACTAGATCTTGAAGTTGACTCTGTGCCTGTGACCATTGCTGTGCACGGCATTGTTGCAAAGGCCGCATTTTTAGTCTTGCATGTGAGACAATGGCAAAACAGAATGCCATCATGCCCAATAGTTTCATGACGAATTTGACAGTGTACTGTTGGGCTGGCAGTATTTGTGGCAATATATTGCGAAATGCTTGTATTCTTTGTGGACATGGGCTCGCGAGCACTGTTTGAGTATTTAGTGTTGCTCCTAAATACTGTTGAATTTGCGCAGGTTGTAGGTGTGATTTTTGGTAGTTTATGGAGAACCCCAGGGTGTGTAGGGTTTGTATTACATATTGCGTATGGTTGACACTGTATGACTGTTGGATTTTATTAGCCAATTGTCTAGATATGGAAAGACATGAATGTGTTGCCTTCTTAGGTAGGCTGCAGCTACCGCCAGGCATTTTGTGAATACTATGGGAGCTGTTGTTATTCCAAAGGGTAACACTTTGAACTGATAATGCTTTCCTTGAACGATAAACCTGAGATATTTTCTGTGCGTTGGATGGATGGGTATGTGAAAATACACATCTTTGAGGTCTAATATTGCCATGAAATCGTGTTGTTGAAGTAGTGGGACAACATCCAGTAGTATTACCATGTGAACATGTTCTAACAGGATGTAAAGATTGAGGGTTCTTAGATCTAATATTGGCCTTAAGGTTCCATCTTTTTTGGGAATGAGGAAATACAGTGAGTAAACTCCTGTTCCTATTTGATTTTGTGGCACTGCCTCTATTGCTTGTTTGAGTAATCGAGATTTTACTTCCTCTTGCAACAGGGTGATATGTTGTGTGGAGAGGTTGTGTGGTTTTAGTGGAATATTTGGTGGAGTTTGTGCCAAATCTATGCAATAGCCATTGCGGATAATTGATAATACCCAGCTAGCTGTGGTAATGGGTAGCCAATTGTTGTGGAACCTTTGCAGTCTTTCCCCCACAGGTGAGGTGTGAATTGGGAAGGGATGGCTCAAGTCACTGCTTTGCTTGTTGTGAGGTTTGTTTTGCTGTTTTATATTTTCCCCTGCCTCTGGGGTACTGGCCTCTGTAAGTACTTTTGAAACCACCTCGTTGATATTGAGGTTGGTAGGCCGGCTGTGTTTGTGAGGTGGATGCCGTGGCTGTTTGGGTTCTAAATCCACCTCTGTACTCGGGCTTACGAAAGGATCCCCTGTATTGCGTAGTGTACAAAGCACCCATGGCTTTTGCTGTGTCAGTATTTTTTTTTCTTTTTTTCAATCGCCGTGTCCACCTCTGGGCCAAAAAGCTGTTTTTGGTTAAACGGCATATTGAGGACAGCCTGTTGTATTTCAGGCTTAAATCCTGAAGACCTAAGCCATGCGTGTCGTCTTATTGTTACAGCAGTGTTGATGGTTCTAGCTGCTGTATCTGCAGAGTGTAGGGCTGACCTGATCTGGTTATTGGTGATGGCTTGCCCTTCCTCTACTATTTGTTGTGCCCTCTTTTGCTGTTCCTTGGGGAGATGTTGTATTATGTCTTTCATCTCATCCCAGAGGGCCCTGTCATATCTAGCTAACAATGCATGAGAGTTGGCTATCCTCCGCTGCTTGAGATGCTACCCATTTCCCCACAGCAAACTTTCTACTCTCCTTGTCTGGTGGGGGTGCATCCCTCGATGACTGCGAGTTTGCTCTTTTTCTGGCTGCGCTTACCACTACGGAGTCTGGATGCAACTGTTGTGTGATAAAGACAGGATCAGAGGGAGGTAGCTTATATTTTTTCTCCACCCTAGGAGTAATTATTCTAGTTTTAACTAGCTCCCTGAATATTTGGTCAACATGCATTAACATGCCGGGGAGCATGAGAAGGGATAGATAAGTTGCATGTGTAGAGGAAAGTGTATTAAAAAGGAAGTCACCCTCTAACGGCTCAGTATGCATGGTGACATTGTGATAGGATGCCGCCCTAGCTATGACCTGAGTGAAGCCTGTACTATCCTCTGGTGGTGATGGCTTAGAGGGATAGCAATCTGGATTGTTATCTGGAATGGGGTCTGGATCATAAAGATCTCATGGATCCACATTGTCCTGCTGCGAATCGAATGAGTGTGCTGGTGACTGCATAGGACTAGTAGAGGGAGAAATAAGTAAATGAGGAGAGTGAGGAGGAGACTGAGGAGGAAAAAACTGAGGAGGTGGAGGTTTCACTTTGGTTCTTGGCACCTTAGCTGGAGGCTGAGCAGTGTCCAATTCTTCCTGAAAGGCTAATTTCCTCTTTGGCTTCAGAGGAGGTGCTGTATAATTCTGCCAGTCTCTTTATGGATGTGAATCCTGGCTTGCCTTTCATCCATTGCCTCCATTTGTGAGTGTTCCTCAGTAAGTTTATGGCTTTCTTTGAGTGCTTGTGAAAGTCCATGTTCCTCCGAGTATATTGGCTTTTTTGGCTCCGAAGCTGTTTTTTTCGGTATCGAAAAAGTCGGGGTCGATGATGGTCTCTGCTCCGAAAGAGAGTTTCGAGGTTTCGACTCGAAGGATCGATGATTGGTGGGCTTGGAGACAGAGCATCGGCTCGAGTCCGATGGCTTGGGTGGCGTGGCCTTTTTTGGTGCCGAAGCGAGCCATGGCCTTCCGGCAGTGGCGTTCTCAAGGCCTTCTGTTTGGGCTTGGCTAGGACAGTCGTACTCACGTGCTGTCCTGCCGTGACCAGTCTGTCCTTCTCAGACTCCTGCTCGGAGTCGGATCCTCGAACAGAGACAGCCATCTGCATGATCTCCTCCTCTTCGACGTAGAGACGTTCGGTGCTCTTGGATGCCATCTCAAGTCTCCGTGCTCTTCTGTCTCGGAGCGCTTTCTTGGAGCGGAATGATCTGCAGGCCTCTCAATTCTCTTCCCGATGGTCTGGGGAAAGGCAGAGATTACAGACGAGATGTTGGTCTGTGTAGGGAAATTTAGCGTGGCACCGAGGACAAACGCAGAATGGGGTCCGGTCTATGAGGCTTCCATGGGGTCGGCCCGACAAGGACCGAGTTGGGTGTGGGCGCCCCGAAGGGCGAATGAAGATGTTTGACCCAACGGTACCGAAGTGTCGATAGAAGATGGAACGCAATCTAAACAATACAGACAAGAATTAGAGTTTTTAAACTTTTCTGACTCAAACTATCGGAGCGAAAGGAAACACGTCCGAACCCAATGGCTGAAAGAAAACAATCTAACATGGAGTCGATACCCATGCGCAATGGAGCCGAAGAGGAGAAGTCACTCGATCCTGTGACTCGAAAACACTTCTTCGAAGAAAAACAACTTGTAACACTCCGAGACGAACACTAGATGGCAGACGGTATGCATAGTATATATATATATATATATATATATATATATATTTTTTTTTTAACAAAAAATAATTTCCGCGCACTCCGTTCAGCTACGAGAAGTTTAGCAGATTTATTCAATGCAAAAAGAACAAAACTTGAATTTATAACCATCAGCGTTTTCATTTGGAAAGTTAGCAAACAGTGCGCATGCTGATTATAATATAATTAATTCTGAGGATTCACCACATTTATTATAACAAAAGAATATATATTTAACCTACATTATGTACAAGAACATATCGATTTGCCATTTTAATTTATCTTAAATTCTACTTTTAAATTTCATAATAACAAATGAAATTCTAAATACATCTATTCAATACTTAAAGATGAACATAAAGCTCCTCATCATTATTAAATCCCAAAGGGTTCTTTGCCCTCATGAGAATAATATATTTTTATTCAAGTTGTCTTAGTTTTTTTACTCTATCTCCACCTCTTTCATGTTCAGGAATGTGGTCTATTCCATAATATCGTAACATTTTCCAACTGTTCACTTCATGTTGTTGGAAATTTTGGGCTATGGCATACATAAGGTCCTTATGCAAAACCGCTCTAATGTGTTCTAAAATTCTTTTCTTTAGCATACAAATTGTACTACCTATGTACCTCAAACCACAATGGCACTCAATTACATAGACTGTAAATTTTGTGTTACAAGTTATTCGATGTTTAATATTCATTTCCATTTCATTCCATAATCTCACTACTTTAGTTGATTTACCAGTTTTACAGGCTTTGCAATTATTGCACTTTATAAAGCCACATTGTTGTTCTGTCAGCCAATTTTGTTGGTTTTTTATGGTGAAGTGACTTCTTACAATATAATCTTTTAATTATGGTGCTTTGCTATACGTAATCAGTGGAACTGAGCCAATTTTAGGACCCAAGTCTGGATCTTTCCGTATGACATGCCAATGTTTGCATACATTTTTTCTAATTAGACCACTTTCTTTAGAATATTCCATTACCATTTTAACTTTGTTTTCATCTGATTTTTCCTGTATTTTCCTCAACTGTTTGGGAACTATTGTCTCATCCTGAGGGATTATTTGTACTCTTTCTAAAAGTTTTTGCAAAATTCTATGATTACACCCTCTTTGTTTAAATCTTTGTATAGTCTCCTTATACTTCAACTGTACTTCCTGATCATTACAGCAGTTTCTACGCATTCTTATTAATTCCCCGCATGGTATGCTCTTGAAAAGAGGTTTGGGATGAAAACTTTTTGCCATGCAAAATGCTGTCCGTTGAAGTTTTTTTTACGATAAACTGTAGTTTCTAATTTATTATCCTCCACATAGATGTTAATGTCTAAGAAATTAATTGATGATTTACTCATTTCACATGTGAATTTCAAGCCTATGTCATTCCTATTCAATTTATTAAAATATAACTGAAAATCCTCCTGTGATCCCTGCCAAATTATGAAAAAATAATCAATAAATCGTACCCAAAGTGCAATTTTGTCCATAAATAAGTCATTATCCTTACTTCAAGCTATTTCCCTCTCCCACCAACCCATTGTAAAGTTGGCATAATTCGGAGAGAGGGAAATACCCATTGCTGTCCCACACATTTGCTGGTAAATTTTATGATTAAAGATAAAGATGTTATTTTTGAGACATAATTCTATCATAGATAGTAACATCTTTGAATGTTCAAACTCCACAATACTTCTCTGCCTTAAAAAATATTCACATGCTCTCAGTCCAATTTCATGATTAATAGATGTATATAATGACACGACACCAACTGTGACCAATAAATATTCATCAGACCAATTCATATCAGATAAAATCCGCAACAGATCTCCTGAATCCTTAATATATGAACTTAAGGTCATCACAATGGGTGCCAAATAATCCACATAATCCGAAATTCTCTCATATAGTGAGTCACATACTGAGACACTATTGGCCTCCCTAGTGGTGCTGTTAATGATTTATGTATTTTAGGTAAGAAGTAAATTGTGGGTATAGTTGGATTTTCCTTTTTCAAGAATTGATATCATCCTTGTTCAAAAGTGATTGTTGGTGCCAATCATCTAGCCTTGAATGTAATTGATGAATCATTCGACTAACTGGATTATGATTTAGTTTTTTATAGTTAGATTCATCATTTAACTGCCTATATGCCTCAGCCATATAACTGTGTGTTAAAAACCAAAATATTTTCACCTTTATCAGCGGGTTTGATGATATTATTCAGGGATGTGGAATTCCTATCGCCCGACGCCCGGGACATCTTTTTGGGGTCAAGGGCAACAAGTTTTTATGTTTACTTTGTCCTTGGGACAAGTAGGCCCAACCCCCTGCAGCACAAACCCTTTGGCTGCCTGTTTACAGAGAGTGAAATTCTCTGCAGTTGAGGTAATGTGTTTCCTAAAGATAATGCTGTTCGAACTTGTATTTATGGTTCATTATTTGAAAACCTTCATTATTAGGGTGAGTGCTGTAAATAAATGTTTTAAGGTCACACTTCACTACTGATGTTGGTTCCTGTACAAAAAAAAAACGTGTACACACATGTTTGAAAAGTTTAGGCTAAGAGGCTAAGTATAATGCTCCCAGAATGCTCTCTGATTATATGCAAATGAAGTGTCATTTAGTAAAATGTGTTGATGCATGCTAGTATTTCCCAAAAATATTTCTAATGGAAAATCAGTGTAACCATTTTCAACACGATTATGGGAAGCATGAAAATAAACAAACACTGACAAAGCCAACTGATCTGACATATTTTTATAAGTCTTTTAGTTTCATCAATGCGTGTCTTGTTTTGACATGGCTTTTGTAACACTTTATTGTTGTGGGAGCTACCAGGACCTCAACATTGTAACAAACATTGGCAAAACCACCCCAAAAAGTTTTTGAACTCTTAAAGCACACACTGCCACCAGTGGCATAACAAAGGCCCCGCAGCCGCCCCCAAGGGGGCCCCTTCAGCACAGCACCTGCCCTGAGTGAGTCTGGAGAGGGGGCTCCTCCATGTTCTTTGCAAAGGGGCACCCTCCAGTTTCGTTACGTCACTGATTGCCACTGTAGTTCCTGACACTGAACAAAACTACTTTGTGTGGCAATATGCTCCTTGTGGAAGAGCAGAATGCGATCACTCACAGTAAAGCCAGCCGAAAGAGAGAGAAATAGAAGTTTAATAAAAACAAAATGTCTTTGTTAACCACAGACCTAATTAGGGACCAAGACCCACATGTAGGTAGCTTTTTGCATGTTGCAAACAGCGACTGTCGCTGTTTGCGACATGCAAAAAGCACATTGCGATGCACAAACCCAGTTTTGCGAGTCAGTAACCTGGTAACCGAATCACAAAACGGGTTTGCGACTCGCAATTAGTAAGGGGTGTTCCCTTCCTAATTGAAACTCGCAGTGCAATGTAGGATTATTTTGTGACCGCGGGCGCAAACCAATCGCAGTTTGCACCCATTTCAAATGGGTGCTAACACTTTCGCAAAAGGGAAGGGATCCCCATGGGACCCCTTCCCCATTGTGAATGTCACTGTAAACAATTTTTCAGAGCAGGCAGTGGTTCTGCGGACCACTGCCTGCTCTGAAAAAATGAAACGAAAACGTTTCATTTTTCGTTTTTGTTATGCATCTCGTTTTCCTTTAAGGAAAACGGGCTGCATTACAAAAATAAACAAAAAAACTGCTTTATTGAAAAGCAGTCACAGACATGGTGGTCTGCTGTCTCCAGCAGGCCACCATTCGCGAGGGGGTCGCAAATTGCGACCCACCTCATGATTATTCATGAGGTGGGCATTTGCGAAGCCCTTGCGAATCACAGATGGTGTCAAGGACACCATCCTACATTCGGATTTGTGACTCGCAATTTGCAGGTCACAAATCTGAACCTACCTACATGTGGCCCCCAAATTCTTAAAGAAAGTCACAAAAGTGCACCCATGGTATATGTCGTACCCCTATAAAATATTTGTGAACTGTATTTTAGCATGGGTAAATACAATGTGTAGATTTGCTCATGTGAAAATCTATTGAGCATTTGCAAGTTCATTTTCCCTCCAGCCACTTTCTTCTCAACCCTGGAAGAAGTTCTAATTCGGCCATTGTCAGGAGTAAATGTCCAACCTTTCTTATTATGGGAAAATATTAGAGAGAAGCTGGTAAAAATCTTTAAAACATGCAGGTTAGTAGGTTTGCAGACTCAAAGGCATTCCAGCCCTGGAACTATTGCTTACTGCTTCCTCCAGCCCCAGTATGCAGATCTGCAGAAAGGTGGCAAAATAATCAAATTGCTACAGTAGGGATTGAAACTCCAAGTATTCAAGCCCTACTATGGTAGTAGCCCTGGCATAATCAGAGAGGCTATTAATTGCTGCCATAATTTGTCGCCACACTACATGGCACCAAAGGGACAAGTAGATCTTTTTACAGGACAAGTAGATTTGAGAAGCAACCTGTCCCCTGGACAAGTAGATATTTTAATAAATGCCACACCCCTGTTATTTATCAGTTTCTTTAAAGCTGATCGTTCATCTTTGGTTAAATGTTCCAGTTGTCCATGATGTCTAATATTTTGCATCCTTTCCAAGTCCTCCAATATTAATTCTGAAAATATATCAATCTTATTTCCAGGTGATAGTACCAGACAAAACTTTTATTTTTCTTTGAAATTACTCAATTGATGTTTATTAGTGTCTACTTCCAGCTCTCGGAGGACTTCTAATTCAGTATACTCCTCATCCGGTAAATCATAATATAAATCAAACAAAGTTTTCAAGTCTGCGATCTGATCAATATGCAAATCTATGGTCTTAAAGCTGTCAATTATTACTTCTTCTTGATCCAATTCTATGTTTTTGGAATGCATAGAATAATAATTGGCCAATTTCAACTTTCCAGTGAATTTATAAATATCAATCCGTGTACTTACCTTGTCAAAATATTTCTCAGGGCAAAATGATAGACCCTTATTTAGTAATTGAAGTTCAGATGAGGTTAACTCATAATCTGAAAGATTTATCACCAAGTTTGGCATATCTATTGTTGTTTCTTCTGGCTCCTGAGGGGATATTGTCTCTTTCCTGTTTCTTTTGGCTCTTCTGGTTTTTCTCTTCTGTTTTCCATTTGATCTAGCTTTCTTACAAAGCCTCGATTTCGGTTTCTTCCTCTTCCCCTCATTAGCCGTTGATATATATGGAAAATGTCACTTACCCAGTGTACATCTGTTTGTGGCATGAGACGCTGCAGATTCACATGCGTGCACTGTTCCTGCCATCTAGTGTTGGGCTCGGAGTGTTACAAGTTGTTTTTCTTCGAAGAAGTCTTTTCGAGTCACAGGACCGAGTGACTCCTCCCTTTCGGCTCCATTGCGCATGGGCGTCGACTCCATCTTAGATTGTTTTCCCCGCAAAGGGTGAGGTAGGAGTTGTGAGTATACTAGAGATGCCCATACAATGGAGTAGTAATGTATGTACATAGTGTGTATTAAAATATTATTTATTTACATATTTACAATTTTCATGTAACTAAAAACGGCTACAGGCTCCCGGGCAGGAGGGAGGGCGCATGTGAATCTGCAGCATCTCATGCCACGAACAGATGTGGTAAGTGACATTTTCCGTTCAATGGCATGTGTAGCTGCAGATACACATGCTGTGCATAGACTATAAAGCAGTAATCTCCCCAAAAGCGGTGGTTAGCCTGTAGGAGTTGAAGTTGTCTGAAATAATGTTCTTAATACAGCCTGTCCTACTGTGGCTTGTTGTGTTGCCAACATGTCTACACAGTAATGCTTAGTAAATGTATGAGGCGTAGACCAGGTGGCTGCCTTACAAATCTCTGTCATTGGTATATTTCCAAGAAAAGCCATTGTGGCGCCTTTCTTTCTAGTAGAATGTGCCCTTGGTGCAATGGGTAATTCTCTTTTTGCTTTAAGGTAACAGGTTTGAATGCATTTAGCTATCCCTCTGGCAATGCCTTGTTTGGATATAGGGTTACCTGCGTGAGGTTTTTGGAAAGCTACGAACAATTGTTTTGTTTTACGAAATTGTTTCGTTCTGTCAATGTAATACATTAGTGCTCTTTTTATGTCTAATGTATGCAAGGCCCTTTCAGCTACTGAGTCTGGTTGTGGAAAGAAGACTGGGAGTTCCACAGTTTGGTTTAGATGGAATGGCGATATGACCCTTGGTAAGAATTTTGGATTTGTACGGAGAACCACTTTATGTTTATTTATTTGTATAAAGGGTTCTTGAATAGTAAGTGCTTGTATTTCACTCACTCTTCTAAGTGATGTGATGGCTATCAGAAAGGCCACTTTCTAAGTCAGAAATTGGATTTGACACAAATGCACGGGTTCGAACGGTGGGCCCATGAGTCGTGTTAATACAATATTAAGGTTTCACGAAGGTACTGGTGGTGTCCTTGGGGGTATGATTCTTTTTAGTCCTTCCATAAATGCTTTAATAACTGGGATTCTAAAAAGCAATGGTGTATGTGTAATCTGCAGATAGGCAGATATTGCAGTGAGATGGATTTTAATGGAAGAGAAAGATAGATTAGACTTTTGTAAGCGTAATAAATAACTTACAATGTCTTGTGTGGAGGCATTTAGTGGCATAATATGATTAGTGTGACAGTAGCAAACAAATCTTTTCCATTTGTTTGCGTAACAATGTCTTGTTGTAGGTTTTCTCGCTTGTTTAATGACCTCCATACACCCTTGTGAAAGGTTTAAATGTCCGAATTCTAAGACTTCAGGAGCCAGATTGCTAGATTAAGCGATGCTGGATTCAGGTGTCTGATCTGTTTGTGTTGTGTTAACAGATCTGGTCTGTTTGGTAGTTTGATGTGGGGTACTACTGATAAGTCCAACAGTGTTGTGTACCACGGTTGGCGAGCCCAGGTTGGTGCTATGAGTATTAGTTTGAGTTTGTTTTGACTCAGTTTGTTGACCAGATAAGGAATGAGCAGGAGAGGGGGAAAAGCGTAAGCAAATATCCCTGACCAGCTGATCCATAGAGCATTGCCTTTGGACTGAGGGTGTGGGTACCTGGACGCAAAGTTTTGGCATTTTGTGTTTTCTTTTGTTGCAAATAGGTCTATGTTTGGTGTTCCCCAGCGGCGGAAGTGATCCTGTAGGATCTGGGGATGCATTTCCCATTCGTGAGTTTGCTGTTGATCTCGACTGAGATTGTCGGCTAACTGATTCTGAATGCCTGGTATGTATTGTGCTATTAGGCGAATGTTGTTGTGAATTGCCTAATGCCAAATCCTTTGTGCTAAGATACACAGTTGTGACGAGTGTGTCCCCCCCGTTTGTTGAGATAATATATTGTTGTCATATTGTCTGTCTTGACAAGAACGTGTTTATGGGCTGTTAGTGGTTGAAACGCTTTTAATGCTAGAAATACCGCTAGCAGTTCCAAGTGATTTATGTGAAGTAGTTTTTGTTGATTGTCCCATTGACCTTGTATGCTGTGATTGTTGAGGTGTGCTCCCCACCCAACCATGGAAGCATCTGTTGTGATAATAGCGTGAGGCACTGGGTCTTGAAATGGCCGCCCTTTATTTAAATTTATAGGGTTCCACCATTGAAGCGAAGTGTGTGTTTGGCAGTCTATCAACACTAGATCTTGTAGTTGACCCTGTGCTTTCATCCATTGTTTTGCTAGGCACTGTTGGAAGGGCCGCATGTGTAGTCTTTCGTTTGAGACAATGGCTATGCATGAGGACATCATGCCTAGTAGTTTCATTACAAACCTTACAGTGTATGTGTTGGTTTGGTTGTATGCTTGATCTTACATTTTGGACCGATTGGACTCTTTGTGGACTTGGAGTGGCAATTGCTCTTTGTGTGTTGAGTGTTGCTCCCAAGTATTATTGTTTTTGGGATGGTTGCAGATGTGATTTTTGGTAATTTATAGAAAACCATAGTTTGAGTAGAGTTTCTATGACGTATTGCGTGTGAAATTGACATTGTTGTTGAGTGTTGGCTTTTATTAGCCAGTTGTCCAAATATGGGAATACGTGCATGTGCTGTCTCCTTATGTGAGCTGCTACTACTGCTAGGCATTTTGTAAATACTCTGGGGGCTGTTGTGATCCCGAACGGTAGCAGTTTGAATTGATAATGTTTGCCTTGAATTACAAACCTTAGGTATTTCCTGTGATAAGGATGGATGGGTTTGTGGAAATACGCATCCTTGAGATCCAGTGTTGTCATGTATTCCCCCTTTTTTTAGTAAGGGAACTACATCTTGAAGCGTTACCAAGTGGAAATTATCTGATTTGATGAAGAGACTCAGTGTTCTGAGATCTAAGATAGGCCTTAACGTTTTGTCCTTTTTTGGAATGAGGAAATATAGTGAGTAAACGCCTGTTCCTTTTTGGTGATTGGGTACGAGCTCTATTGCTTGTTTTTGTAACAGTGCTTGGACCTCTATATGTAATAGGTCTAAGTGTTGTTGAGACAGTCTGTGTGTTTTTGGTGGCACACCTGGAGGGAATGTTGTGAATTCTATGCAATAACCATGTTGATAACTGATAGGACGCATGTGTCTGTGGTGATGATATGTGTACAATTGTGGTAGTATTTGGTTAGCCTCCCCCACTGGTGACAAGTGTTGGGGTGTTGTGACATTGAAGTCACTGCTTGCTAGGGCTTGGTGGGCTGGAATTTTTCCCTTCCTCTTGGGAATTGCCATCTATTGGAGCCACGAAACCCCCCCCCCCCTCTGGTATTGTGATTGATAGATGGGTTTTGTTTGGGAAGTGGAAGGTTCAGAAGTTTGTTGCCGAAACCCCCCTCAAAATTGTGGTTTCCTAAAAGTGCCTCTGAATTGTGGGGAATAGAGCACGCCCATGGCTTTGACCGTGTCCGTATCTTTTTTCATTTTTTCGATGGCAGTATCGACTTCTGGCCCAAATAACTGTTGTTCGTTAAACGGCATATTTAATATATGCCTGTTGAATTTCTGGTGTGAATTCAGAACTCCGCAGCCATGCATGCCTGCGAATGGTTACAGCCGTGTTGACAGTCCGTGCTGCTGCATCTGCAGAGTCTAATGCGGACCTTACCCGATTATTCAATATGGCCTGTCCCTCTTCAACTACTTGCTGGGCATGTTTTTGGTGTTCCTTGGGCAAGTGCTGTATGATGTCTTGCATCTCGTCCCAGTGTGCCCTGTCATAGCGTGCAAGTAGGGCTTGCGAATTTGCAATTCGCCATTGATTGGCTGCTTGTGATGCCACTCGCTTGCCTGCTGCATCGAATTTGACGTTTTGTCAGGTGGTGGAGCATCCCCCAACGATTGAGATTTCGCTCTTTTCCTTGCTGCCCCTACAACCACTGAGTCCGGTGTGAGCTGTTGCGTTATAAACACTGGGTCTGTTTTGTATTTCTTTTCAACCCTAGGCGTGATAGCTCTTCCCTTTACAGGCTCTTGGAAGACCTGTTGTGCGTGCTTGAGCATGCCAGGTAGCATTGGCAGGCTTTGATAGGATGCGTGGGTGGATGCCAGAGTGTTAAAAAGGAAGTCATCCTCCACTGGTTCAGTGTGTATCGCTACGTTGTGGAATGTAGCTGCCCTGGCTAGTACCTGCATATATGCTGTACTGTCTTCTGGTGGTGACGGCTTGGTTGGATAACACTCTGGGCTGTTATCCGATATTGGTCGATTATAAAAATACCATGCATCAGCATCATCCTGGGTCATACCGGTATGTATGGGTGACTGCATTATTGGTGTTCCCACTGGTGACAATTGTGGCGAGTGCAGTGGGGATGGTTGTGGTGAGACCTGTGGTGTTGATGACTTGCCTCTAACCACTTTGGACTTTGGTTGCATTTCTGTTTCTTGAAATGCAAGTTTTCTTTTAGATTTGAGTGGAGGTAAAGTCTGAATCTTGCCAGTATCCTTTTGCATATGTGTAGGAAGTTGGCTCTGTATGCACTGTTTCAAAGTAAGAAATAGCATGCACAGAGTCCAAGGGTTCCCCTTAGAGGTAAGATAGTGGCAAAAAGAGATAATCTAATGCTCTATTTTGTGGTAGTGTGGTTGTGCAGTAGGCTTATCAGAGGGTAGTGTTAAGCATTTGTTGTACACACACAGGCAATAAATGAGGAACACACACTCGGAGACAATTCCAGGCCAATAGGTTTTTATATAGAAAAATCTCTTTTCTTAGTTTATTTTAAGAACCACAGGTTCAGATTCTACATGTAATATCTCATTTGAAAGGTATTGCAAGTAAGTACTTTAGGAACTTTGAATAATCACAATAGCATATATACTTTTTACATAAAACACATATAGCTATTTTAAAAGTGGACACTGTGCAATTTTCAGAGTTCCTGGGGGAGGTAAGTTAATGTTAGTTTTTGTAGGTAAGTAAACCACCTACGGGGTTCAAATTGGGGTCCAAGGTAGCCCACCGTTGGGGGGTTCAGAGCAAACCCAAAGTCACCACACCAGCAGCTCAGGGCCGGTCAGGTGCAGAGGTCAAAGTGGTGCCCAAAACGCATAGGCTTCAATGGAGAAGGGGGTGCCCCGGTGTAAGGAAATGCCTCCTTGGCATGGTTGCCCCCTGACTTTTTGCCTTTGCTGATGCTATGTTTACAATTGAAAGTGTGCTGAGGCCTGCTAACCAGGCCCCAGCACCAGTGTTCTTTCCCTAACCTGTACTTTTGTATCCACAATTGGCAGACCCTGGCATCCAGATAAGTCCCTTGTACCTGGTACTCCTAGTACCAAGGGCCCTGATGCCAAGGAAGGTCTCTAAGGGCTGCAGCATGTCTTATGCCACCCTGGAGACCTCTCACTCAGCACAGACACACTGCTTGCCAGCTTGTGTGTGCTAGTGAGGACAAAACGAGTAAGTCGACATGGCACTCCCCTCAGGGTGCCATGCCAGCCTCTCACTGCCTATGCAGTATAGGTAAGCCACCCCTCTAGCAGGCCTTACAGCCCTAAGGCAGGGTGCACTATACCATAGGTGAGGGTACCAGTGCATGAGCATGGTACCCCTACAGTGTCTAAACAAAACCTTAGACATTGTAAGTGCAGGATAGCCATAAGAGTATATGGTCTGGGAGTCTGTCAAACACGAACTCCACAGCACCATAATGGCTACACTGAAAACTGGGAAGTTTGGTATCAAACTTCTCAGCACAATAAATGCACACTGATGCCAGTGTACATTTTATTGTAAAATACACCCCAGAGGGCACCTTAGAGGTGCCCCCTGAAACTTAACCGACTATCTGTGTAGGCTGACTAGTTTTAGCAGCCTGCCACAAACCGAGACATGTTGCTGGCCCCATGGGGAGAGTGCCTTTGTCACTCTGAGGCCAGTAACAAAGCCTGCACTGGGTGGAGATGCTAACACCTCCCCCAGGCAGGAATTGTCACACCTGGCGGTGAGCCTCAAAGGCTCACCTCCTTTGTGCCAACCCAGCAGGACACTCCAGCTAGTGGAGTTGCCCGCCCCCTCCGGCCAGGCCCCACTTTTGGCGGCAAGGCCGGAGAAAATAATGAGAAAAACAAGGAGGAGTCACTGGCCAGTCAGGACAGCCCCTAAGGTGTCCTGAGCTGAGGCGACTCTGACTTTTAGAAATCCTCCATCTTGCAGATGGAGGATCCCCCCCAATAGGGTTAGGATTGTGACCCCCTCCCCTTGGGAGGAGGCACAAAGAGGGTGTACCCACCCTCAGGGCTAGTAGCCATTGGCTACTAACCCCCCAGACCTAAACACGCCCTTAAATTTAGTATTTAAGGGCTACCCTGAACCCTAGAAAATTAGATTCCTGCAACTACAAGAAGAAGGACTGCCTAGCTGAAAAACCCCTGCAGAGGAAGACCAGAAGACGACAACTGCCCTGGCTCCAGAAACTCACCGGCCTGTCTCCTGCCTTCCAAAGATCCTGCTCCAGCGACGCCTTCCAAAGGGACCAGCGACCTCGACATCCTCTGAGGACTGCCCCTGCTTCGAAAAGACAAGAAACTCCCGAGGACAGCGGACCTGCTCCAAGAAAAGCTGCAACTTTGTTTCCAGCAGCTTTAAAGAACCCTGCAAGCTCCCCGCAAGAAGCGTGAGACTTGCAACACTGCACCCGGCGACCCCGACTCGGCTGGTGGCGATCCAACACCTCAGGAGGGACCCCAGGACTACTCTAAGACTGTGAGTACAAAAACCTGTCCCCCCTGAGCCCCCACAGCGCCGCCTGCAGAGGGAATCCCGAGGCTTCCCCTGACCGCGACTCTTTGAATCCTAAGTCCCGACACCTGGGAGAGACCCTGCACCCGCAGCCCCCAGGACCTGAAGGACCGGACTTTCACTGGAGGAGTGACCCCCAGGAGTCCCTCTCCCTTGACCAAGTGGAGGTTTCCCCGAGGAACCCCCCCCTTGCCTGCCTGCAGCACTGAAGAGATCCCTAGATCTCCCATTGACTTCCATTACAAACCTGACGCTTGTTTCTACACTGCACCCGGCCGCCCCCGCGCTGCTGAGGGTGAAATTTCTGTGTGGGCTTGTGTCCCCCCCGGTGCCCTACAAAACCCCCCTGGTCTGCCCTCCGAAGACGCGGGTACTTACCTGCAAGCAGACCGGGACCGGGGCACCCCCTTCTCTCCATTCTAGCCTATGTGTTTTGGGCACCACTTTGACCTCTGCACCTGACCGGCCCTGAGCTGCTGGTGTGGTAACTTTGGGGTTGCTCTGAACCCCCAACGGTGGGCTACCTTGGACCAAGAACTAAGCCCTGTAAGTGTCTTACTTACCTGGTTAACCTAACAAATACTTACCTCCCCTAGGAACTGTGAAAATTGCACTAAGTGTCCACTTTTAAAACAGCTATTTGTGAATAACTTGAAAAGTATACATGCAATTTTGATGATTTGAAGTTCCTAAAGTACTTACCTGCAATACCTTTCGAATGAGATATTACATGTAGAATTTGAACCTGTGGTTCCTAAAATAAACTAAGAAAAGATATTTTTCTATACAAAAACCTATTGGCTGGATTTGTCTCTGAGTGTGTGTACCTCATTTATTGTCTATGTGTATGTACAACAAATGCTTAACACTACTCCTTGGATAAGCCTACTGCTCGACCACACTACCACAAAATAGAGCATTAGTATTATCTATTTTTACCACTATTTTACCTCTAAGGGGAACCCTTGGACTCTGTGCATGCTATTCCTTACTTTGAAATAGCACATACAGAGCCAACTTCCTACATTGGTGGATCAGCGGTGGGGTACAAGACTTTGCATTTGCTGGACTACTCAGCCAATACCTGGTCACACGACAAATTCCAAAATTGTCATTAGAAATTGATTTTTGCAATTTGAAAAGTTTTCTAAATTCTTAAAAGACCTGCTAGGGCCTTGTGTTGGATCCTGTTTAGCATTTCTTTTAGAGTTTAAAAGTTTGTAAAAGTTTGAATTAGAACCTAGAACTAGTTGTAGATTCTTAAAAAGTATTCCAACTTTTAGAAGCAAAATGTCTAGCACAGATGTGACTGTGGTGGAACTCGACACCACACCTTACCTCCATCTTAAGATGAGGGAGCTAAGGTCACTCTGTAAAATAAAGAAAATAACAATGGGCCCCAAACCTACCAAAATACAGCTCCAGGAGCTTTTGGCAGAGTTTGAAAAGGCCAACCCCTCTGAGGGTGGCAACTCAGAGGAAGAGGATAGTGACTTGGAGGACAATTCCCCCCTACCAGTCCTATCTAGGGAGAACAGGGTCCCTCAAACCCTGACTCCAAAAATAATAGTCAGAGATGCTGGTTCCCTCACAGGAGAGACCAACACCTCTGAAATCACTGAGGATAGCCCCAGTGAAGAGGACATCCAGTTAGCCAGGATGGCCAAAAGATTGGCTTTGGAAAGACAGATCCTAGCCATAGAGAGGGAAAGACAAGAGATGGGCCTAGGACCCATCAATGGTGGCAGCAACATAAATAGGGTCAGAGATTCTCCTGACATGTTAAAAATCCCTAAAGGGATTGTAACTAAATATGAAGATGGTGATGACATCACCAAATGGTTCACAGCTTTTGAGAGGGCTTGTGTAACCAGAAAAGTGAACAGATCTCACTGGGGTGCTCTCCTTTGGGAAATGTTCACAGGAAAGTGTAGGGATAGACTCCTCACACTCTCTGGACAAGATGCAGAATCTTATGACCTCATGAAGGGTACCCTGATTGAGGGCTTTGGATTCTCCACTGAGGAGTATAGGATTAGATTCAGGGGGGCTCAAAAATCCTCGAGCCAGACCTGGGTTGACTTTGTAGACTACTCAGTGAAAACACTAGATGGTTGGATTCAAGGCAGTGGTGTAAGTAATTATGATGGGCTGTACAATTTATTTGTGAAAGAACACCTGTTAAGTAATTGTTTCAATGATAAACTGCATCAGCATCTGGTAGACCTAGGACCAATTTCTCCCCAAGAATTGGGAAAGAAGGCGGACCATTGGGTCAAGACAAGGGTGTCCAAGACTTCAACAGGGGGTGACCAAAAGAAAGGGGTCACAAAGACTCCCCAGGGGAAGGGTGATGAGACAACCAAAACTAAAAATAGTAAAGAGTCTTCTACAGGCCCCCAAAAACCTGCACAGGAGGGTGGGCCCAGAGCCTCTTCACAAAACAATGGGTACAAGGGTAAAAACTTTGATCCCAAAAAGGCCTGGTGTCATAGCTGTAAACAGCATGGACACCAAACTGGAGACAAGGCCTGTCCCAAGAAAGGTTCCACTCCAAACTCCCATCCAGGTAACACTGGTATGGCTAGTCTCCAAGTGGGATCAACAGTGTGCCCAGAGCAAATCAGGGTCCACACTGAAGCTACTCTAGTTTCTGAGGGTGGGGTGGATTTAGCCACACTAGCTGTCTGGCCGCCTAACATGCAAAAATACAGACAGCAACTCTTGATTAATGGGACTAGAATAGAGGGTCTGAGGGATACAGGTGCCAGTGTCACCATGGTGACAGAGAAACTGGTTTCCCCTGGCCAATACCTGACTGGAAAAACTTACACAGTCACCAACGCTGACAATCAGAGAAAAGTACATCCCATGGCAATGGTTACTTTAGAATGGGGAGGGGTCAATGGCCTGAAACAGGTGGTGGTCTCCTCAAATATCCCAGTGGACTGTCTGCTTGGAAATGACCTGGAGTCCTCAGCATGGGCTGAGGTAGAACTAAAAACCCATGCAGCAATGCTGGGTATCCCTGAACTGGTGTGTGTGAAAACAAGAGCACAATGCAAGGCACAGGGTGAAAAAGTAGAGCTGGAGTCTGGAAAAATGGCCCAGCCTACCAAGAGAACAGGAAAGTCAGTTGGGAAACCAACTGCAACACAGCAAAAGAAAGGGAACCTCTCTTCTCAGGAAGAAGTTCTGCCCTCTGAGGGAACTGAGCCTTTGGAGCTTGAACCTTACCAGGTTGAGCTCTTAGGCCCAGGGGGACCCTCAAGGGAGGAGCTGTGTAAGGGACAAGAAACCTGTCCTTCTCTTGAAGGCCTTAGGCAGCAAGCTGCTGAAGAGTCCAAAGGCAAGAAAAATGGAACACATAGGGTCTATTGGGAAGATGGACTCCTGTACACTGAGGCCAGAGACCCCAAACCTGGTGCCACTAGGAGAGTGGTAGTGCCTCAGCTGTTCAGGAAGTTCATCCTAACATTGGCCCATGACATTCCCCTTGCTGGACATTTGGGACAAACCAAGACGTGGGAGAGGTTAGTCAACCACTTCTACTGGCCCAATATGTCCAACATGGTTAAGGAGTTTTGCCTCTCCTGCCCCACCTGTCAAGCCAGTGGTAAGACAGGTGGGCATCCAAAGGCCCCCCTCATTCCACTTCCAGTGGTGGGGGTGCCCTTTGAAAGAGTGGGTGTGGACATAGTTGGTCCACTAGAACCTCCCACAGCCTCAGGAAATATGTATATCCTGGTAGTAGTGGATCATGCTACCAGGTACCCTGAAGCTATTCCCCTTAGGTCGACTACTGCCCCTGCAGTAGCCAAGGCCCTCATTGGTATCTTTACCAGAGTGGGTTTCCCTCAGGAGGTGGTGTCTGACAGAGGTACCAACTTCATGTCAGCATACCTAAAGCACATGTGGAATGAGTGTGGAGTGACTTATAAATTCACTACACCTTACCATCCACAAACTAATGGCTTAGTTGAGAGATTCAACAAGACATTAAAGGGCATGATCATGGGGCTCCCAGAAAAACTCAAAAGGAGATGGGATGTCCTCCTGCCATGTCTGCTTTTCGCTTACAGGGAGGTACCACAGAAGGGAGTAGGGTTCTCACCCTTTGAACTTCTGTTTGGTCATCCTGTAAGGGGACCACTTGCCCTTGTTAAAGAAGGCTGGGAGAGACCTCTCCATGAGCCTAAACAGGACATAGTGGACTATGTACTTGGCCTTCGCTCTAGAATGGCAGAGTACATGGAAAAGGCAACCAAAAACCTTGAGGCCAGCCAACAGCTCCAGAAGTTTTGGTATGACCAAAAGGCTGCACTGGTTGAGTTCCAACCAGGGCAGAAAGTCTGGGTTCTGGAGCCTGTGGCTCCCAGGGCACTCCAGGACAAATGGAGTGGCCCTTACCCAGTACTAGAAAGGAAGAGTCAGGTCACCTACCTGGTGGACCTGGGCACAAGCAGGAGCCCCAAGAGGGTGATCCATGTAAACCGCCTTAAGCTCTTCCACGACAGGGCTGATGTCAATCTGTTGATGGTAACAGATGAGGATCAGGAGGCAGAGAGTGAACCTCTCCCTGATCTTCTGTCATCAGACCCAAAAGATGGCACAGTAGATGAGTGATCTACTCAGACACCCTCTCTGGCCAACAGCAGGCTGATTGTAGGAGAGTCCTACAACAGTTTCCTGAGCTTTTCTCCCTAACCCCTGGTCAGACACACCTGTGTACCCATGATGTGGACACAGGAGACAGCATGCCTGTCAAGAACAAAATCTTCAGACAGTCTGACCATGTTAAGGAAAGCATCAAGGTGGAAGTCCACAAGATGCTGGAATTGGGAGTGATTGAGCGCTCTGACAGCCCCTGGGCTAGCCCAGTGGTCTTAGTCCCAAAACCTCACACCAAAGATGGAAAGAAAGAGATGAGGTTTTGTGTGGACTACAGAGGGCTCAATTCTGTCACCAAGACAGATGCCCATCCAATTCCAAGAGCTGATGAGCTCATTGACAAATTAGGTGCTGCCAAATTCTTAAGTACCTTTGACTTGACAGCAGGGTACTGGCAAATAAAAATGGCACCTGGAGCAAAAGAGAAAACAGCATTCTCCACACCTGATGGGCATTATCAGTTTACTGTTATGCCCTTTGGTTTAAAGAATGCCCCTGCCACCTTCCAAAGGTTGGTGAATCAAGTCCTTGCTGGCTTGGAGTCCTTTAGCACAGCTTATCTTGATGATATTGCTGTCTTTAGCTCCACCTGGCAGGATCACCTGGTCCACCTGAAGAAGGTTTTGAAGGCTCTGCAATCTGCAGGCCTCTCTATCAAGGCATCCAAATGCCAGATAGGGCAGGGAACTGTGGTTTACTTGGGACACCTTGTAGGTGGAGGCCAAGTTCAGCCACTCCAACCCAAGATCCAGACTATTCTGGACTGGGTAGCTCCAAAAACCCAGACTCAAGTCAGGGCATTCCTTGGCTTGACTGGGTACTACAGGAGGTTTGTGAAGGGATATGGATCCATTGTGACAGCCCTCACTGAACTCACCTCCAAGAAAATGCCCAAGAAAGTGAACTGGACTGTGGAATGCCAACAGGCCTTTGACACCCTGAAACAAGCAATGTGCTCAGCACCAGTTCTCAAAGCTCCAGATTATTCTAAGCAGTTCATTGTGCAGACTGATGCCTCTGAACATGGGATAGGGGCAGTTTTGTCCCAAACAAATGATGATGGCCTTGACCAGCCTGTTGCTTTCATTAGCAGGAGGTTACTCCCCAGGGAGCAGCGTTGGAGTGCCATTGAGAGGGAGGCCTTTGCTGTGGTTTGGTCCCTGAAGAAGCTGAGACCATACCTCTTTGGGACTCACTTCCTAGTTCAAACTGACCACAGACCTCTCAAATGGCTGATGCAAATGAAAGGTGAAAATCCTAAACTGTTGAGGTGGTCCATCTCCCTACAGGGAATGGACTTTATAGTGGAACACAGACCTGGGACTGCCCATGCCAATGCAGATGGCCTTTCCAGGTTCTTCCACTTAGAAAATGAAGACTCTCTTGGGAAAGGTTAGTCTCATCCTCTTTCGTTTGGGGGGGGGGGGTTGTGTAAGGAAATGCCTCCTTGGCATGGTTGCCCCCTGACTTTTTGCCTTTGCTGATGCTATGTTTACAATTGAAAGTGTGCTGAGGCCTGCTAACCAGGCCCCAGCACCAGTGTTCTTTCCCTAACCTGTACTTTTGTATCCACAATTGGCAGACCCTGGCATCCAGATAAGTCCCTTGTACCTGGTACTCCTAGTACCAAGGGCCCTGATGCCAAGGAAGGTCTCTAAGGGCTGCAGCATGTCTTATGCCACCCTGGAGACCTCTCACTCAGCACAGACACACTGCTTGCCAGCTTGTGTGTGCTAGTGAGGACAAAACGAGTAAGTCGACATGGCACTCCCCTCAGGGTGCCATGCCAGCCTCTCACTGCCTATGCAGTATAGGTAAGCCACCCCTCTAGCAGGCCTTACAGCCCTAAGGCAGGGTGCACTATACCATAGGTGAGGGTACCAGTGCATGAGCATGGTACCCCTACAGTGTCTAAACAAAACCTTAGACATTGTAAGTGCAGGATAGCCATAAGAGTATATGGTCTGGGAGTCTGTCAAACACGAACTCCACAGCACCATAATGGCTACACTGAAAACTGGGAAGTTTGGTATCAAACTTCTCAGCACAATAAATGCACACTGATGCCAGTGTACATTTTATTGTAAAATACACCCCAGAGGGCACCTTAGAGGTGCCCCCTGAAACTTAACCAACTATCTGTGTAGGCTGACTAGTTTTAGCAGCCTGCCACAAACCGAGACATGTTGCTGGCCCCATGGGGAGAGTGCCTTTGTCACTCTGTGGCCTGTAACAAAGCCTGCACTGGGTGGAGATGCTATCACCTCCCCCAGGCAGGAGCTGTAACACCTGGCGGTGAGCCTCAAAGGCTCACCTCCTTTGTGCCAACCCAGCAGGACACTCCAGCTAGTGGAGTTGCCCGCCCCCTCCGGCCAGGCCCCACTTTTGGCGGCAAGGCCGGAGAAAATAATGAGAAAAACAAGGAGGAGTCACTGGCCAGTCAGGACAGCCCCTAAGGTGTCCTGAGCTGAGGCGACTCTGACTTTTAGAAATCCTCCATCTTGCAGATGGAGGATCCCCCCAATAGGGTTAGGATTGTGACCCCCTCCCCTTGGGAGGAGGCACAAAGAGGGTGTACCCACCCTCAGGGCTAGTAGCCATTGGCTACTAACCCCCCAGACCTAAACACGCCCTTAAATTTAGTATTTAAGGGCTACCCTGAACCCTAGAAAATTAGATTCCTGCAACTACAAGAAGAAGGACTGCCTAGCTGAAAAACCCCTGCAGAGGAAGACCAGAAGACGACAACTGCCCTGGCTCCAGAAACTCACCGGCCTGTCTCCTGCCTTCCAAAGATCCTGCTCCAGCGACGCCTTCCAAAGGGACCAGCGACCTCGACATCCTCTGAGGACTGCCCCTGCTTCGAAAAGACAAGAAACTCCCGAGGACAGCGGACCTGCTCCAAGAAAAGCTGCAACTTTGTTTCCAGCAGCTTTAAAGAACCCTGCAAGCTCCCCGCAAGAAGCGTGAGACTTGCAACACTGCACCCGGCGACCCCGACTCGGCTGGTGGCGATCCAACACCTCAGGAGGGACCCCAGGACTACTCTAAGACTGTGAGTACAAAAACCTGTCCCCCCTGAGCCCCCACAGCGCCGCCTGCAGAGGGAATCCCGAGGCTTCCCCTGACCGCGACTCTTTGAATCCTAAGTCCCGACACCTGGGAGAGACCCTGCACCCGCAGCCCCCAGGACCTGAAGGACCGGACTTTCACTGGAGGAGTGACCCCCAGGAGTCCCTCTCCCTTGACCAAGTGGAGGTTTCCCCGAGGAACCCCCCCCTTGCCTGCCTGCAGCACTGAAGAGATCCCTAGATCTCCCATTGACTTCCATTACAAACCCGACGCTTGTTTCTACACTGCACCCGGCCGCCCCCGCGCTGCTGAGGGTGAAATTTCTGTGTGGGCTTGTGTCCCCCCCGGTGCCCTACAAAACCCCCCTGGTCTGCCCTCCGAAGACGCGGGTACTTACCTGCAAGCAGACCGGAACCGGGGCACCCCCTTCTCTCCATTCTAGCCTATGTGTTTTGGGCACCACTTTGACCTCTGCACCTGACCGGCCCTGAGCTGCTGGTGTGGTAACTTTGGGGTTGCTCTGAACCCCCAACGGTGGGCTACCTTGGACCAAGAACTAAGCCCTGTAAGTGTCTTACTTACCTGGTTAACCTAACAAATACTTACCTCCCCTAGGAACTGTGAAAATTGCACTGTGTCCACTTTTAAAACAGCTATTTGTGAATAACTTGAAAAGTATACATGCAATTTTGATGATTTGAAGTTCCTAAAGTACTTACCTGCAATACCTTTCGAATGAGATATTACATGTAGAATTTGAACCTGTGGTTCCTAAAATAAACTAAGAAAAGATATTTTTCTATACAAAAACCTATTGGCTGGATTTGTCTCTGAGTGTGTGTACCTCATTTATTGTCTATGTGTATGTACAACAAATGCTTAACACTACTCCTTGGATAAGCCTACTGCTCGACCACACTACCACAAAATAGAGCATTAGTATTATCTATTTTTACCACTATTTTACCTCTAAGGGGAACCCTTGGACTCTGTGCATGCTATTCCTTACTTTGAAATAGCACATACAGAGCCAACTTCCTACACCCGGTTCCAGCCTGCCAGCAGGTAAGTACCCGCATCTTCGGAGGGCAGACCAGGGGGGGTTTTGTATGGCACCGGGGGGGGACACAAGTCCACACAGAAAGTACACCCTCAGCAGCACGGGCGGCCGGGTGCAGTGTGTCTCAATGGGAGACCAAGGGGTCTCAGGGGTGGGTGGGGGCGCTCCTCGGGGTAGCCACCACCTAGGCAAGGAAGAGGGCCCCCTGGGAGTCGCTCCTGTACTGGAGGTCGGATCCTTCAGGTCCTGGGGGCTGCGGGTGCATGGTCTTTACCAGGCGTCGGGTCTTTGAAGCAGGCAGTCGCGGTCAGGGGGAGCCTTGGGATTCCCTCTGCAGGCGTCGCTGTGAGGGCTCAGGGGGTTCAACTCTGGCTACTCACGGTCTCGTAGTCGCCGGGGAGTCCTCCCTGTGGTGTTTATTCTCCACAAGTCGAGCCGGGGGCATCGGGTGTAGAGTGCAAAGTCTCACGCTTCCGGCGGGAAACGTGTGTGGTTTCAAAGTTGCTTCTTTGTTGCAAAGTTGCAGTCTTTGGTGAACAGAGCCGCTGTTCTCGGGAGTTCTTGGTCCTTCTAGATGCAGGGTACTCCTCTGAGGCTTCAGAGGTTGCTGGACCCTGGGAACGCGTCGCTGGAGCAGTGTCTTTAGAAGGGGGGAGACAGGCCGGTAGAGCTGGGGCCAAAGCAGTTGGTGTGTCTGTCTTCTCTGCAGGTTTTTCAGTTCAGCAGTCCTCTTCTTCTTAGGTTGCAGGAATCTATCTTGCTTGGTTCTGGGAGCCCCTAAATACTCGATTTAGGGGGGTATTTAGGTCTGGGGGTTAGTAGCCAATGGCTACTATCCCTGAGGGCGGCTACACCCTCTTTGTGCCTCCTCCCTGAGGGGAGGGGGGCACATCCCTATCACTATTGGGGGAATCCTCCATCTGCAAGATGGAGGATTTCTAAAAGTCAGTCACCTCAGCTCAGGACACCTTAGGGGCTGTCCTGACTGGCCAGTGACGACTCCTTGTTTTTCTCATTATCTCTCCTGGACTTGCCGCCAAAAGTGGGGCTGTGTCCAGGGGGCGGGCATCTCCACTAGCTGGAGTGCCCTGGGGCATTGTAACACGAAGCCTGAGCCTTTGAGGCTCACTGCTAGGTGTTACAGTTCCTGCAGGGGGGAGGTGTTAAGCACCTCCACCCAGAGCAGGCTTTTGTTTCTGTCCTCAGAGAGCACAAAGGCCCTCACCACATGGGGTCAGAAACTAGTCTCTCAGCAGCAGGCTTGGCACAGACCAGTCAGTCCTGCACTGAACAATTGGGTAAAATACAGGGGGTATCTCTAAGATGCCCTCTGTGTGCATTTTTTAATAAATCCAACACTGGCATCAGTGTGGGTTTATTACTCTGAGAAGTTTGATACTAAACTTCCAAGTATTCAGTGTAGCCATAATGGAGCTGTGGAGTTCGTTTTTGACAGACTCCCAGACCATATACTCTTATGGCTACCCTGCACTTACAATGTCTAAGGTTTTGCTTAGACACTGTAGGGGCATAGTGCTCATGCACCTATGCCCTCACCTGTGGTATAGTGCACCCTGCCTTAGGGCTGTAAGGCCTGCTAGAGGGGTGGCTTATCTATACTTCATAGGCAGTGTGAGGTTGGCATGCCACCCTGAGGGGAGTGTCATGTCGACTTAGTCGTTTTGTCCTCACTAGCACACACAAGCTGGCAAGCAGTGTGTCTGTGCTGAGTGAGGGGTCCCTAGGGTGGCATAAGACATGCTGCAGCCTTTAGAGACCTTCCCTGGCATCAGGGCCCTTGGTACCAGGGGTACCAGTTACAAGGGACTTACCTGGGTGCCAGGGTTGTGCCAATTGTGGAAACAATGGTACATTTTAGGTGAAAGAACACTGGTCCTGGGGCCTGGTTAGCAGGCCTCAGCACACTTTCAACTCAAAACTTGGCATCAGCAAAGGCAAAAAGTCAGGGAGTAACCATGCCAAGGAGGCATTTCCTTACACTGTTTTCACTGGGGTCCTGCTAACCAGGATTCCAGTGATTGTACCCTCTCTCCTAAACTTTGTTGCTCTGGTACTTCTTACAACCCACAACTGGCATACTGGTGTACCCCTGTAAGTCCCTTGTATATGGTAATTAGGTACCCAGGGCACTGATATACCAGGGGTCCCCCATGGACTGCAGCATATATTATGCCACCTATGGGAGCCCATGCAAACTGTCTGCACGCATGCCAATTACAGCCTGCGTGAAAAGGTGCATGAACCCTTTCACTACAGGTCAACACACCAGGTCACTAAGGCAGAACATTGGATTTCCAGTAGGAGAGGGGTGCAACCTCCTCTCCCTTGGAAATAGGTGTTACAAGGTGTAACACCACCAGTTTGCTTTAAAGGGCACATTTGGTGCCCTCCTTGCATAATCCAGTTTGCACCAGTCCAGGAATCAATGGCCCGTGCTCTGCCACAAAACACAAAGGAAAGGGGAGTGTCCACTCCCCTGTCAAGCACCACTCTGTGGGTGGTGCCCAGAGCTCCTTCAGGTGGCCACTTGGTTTTGTCATCTTGGAAAGAAGATGTGCAGAGGTCTCTGGGAGCATCTAACTGGATAGGCCAGGTACCGGACGTCAGAGACCCCTCCTGGGTAGGTGGTCATTCCAGAGTGTGACCAAACCCCATTTGTTTGGGTTATTTAGGTACTCCCTTGAGTGTGGGTCCCTAGAATCGTTTTGCAAGATTCCATCAAGACTCCTCTGCAAAGACCTTCTGGCCTCCGGAACCACTGCTGGGCAACACAGGAAACGGACAAGACTGCAATCCCTGAGACGACGACTTCTTGCAACATTGTTTCCACTGCTCCTGTCAACAATCTACAACATTTCCACGGCTGTGCACCATCTGGGGTCAGCAAGACTTCAACGGCACCAAGAAGCAAGAAGGAATCTCCCTTGGAGTGAAAGTCTCTCCCCTGCATCCGAAGCCACTTGAGGCAACCAAGTCTGGATGGTGGGATTTTCTGTCCTCCGGATCTGCAAAGATTCTCCAACACAGGTGGTGGTTCTGAGGGATCCCCGGTGTCCTTCCTACCTTCTGTCCAATGTGGGAGACTGAGCCATTGCCTCTTCCATCAAGACAGAATCCCTGTGCACAGCAACTGTTGCAGCAACCAAGGCTTGTTGATTCCTGCTCCAAGTAGCCCCAGCCCCCAGTATTCTACCTCTACAAGGACAGTCTCCTCTCTGCTGCTCTAGCAATGTGGGACTCCTCTTCAGATTTGCTGACTGGGCCTCACTGAGACTTACTGTGCCTGCTGTAAGTGGGTTGCTTGTGGGGGCTCAGACTGGTTCTGCTGGCTCTCCTGTCTTCTGAGCATCAGCCTGGACTCCCCTCCAAGGGTCGAGTGCCCAGGACCTTGCTGGTCCTCCACAGCTCTGCAAAACTTCCAACAGCTCCTCCTGCATTTGCGTGTGTTTGTTGGTGGCCATCTTGACCGGTTTGCGATCAGACATCCGTCAAGGGACAGCTTGTAGGGGACTTCAGGGAGTACTCTCCAGATCCTAGACCCCGCAAGCTGGACTTCACCCATTACCGTCATCTCTAATCTTCAGCTACATAAGTGTGGGCATTGGTTATTGCCTCACCTGGACACTCCTGAGTGGACTGGACTGGACTCTGCCCCCTTCTTCTGCAGGTCCTCTTCACCCAGAATCCGTCCTTGGGTTCCACTGGTCCCATCCTGCTTCTGTAATTTCAGACTGCAATGTCCCCATGCAGTCTATGGGAAAACCAGGTAACTTACCTCTCTGTACCCAGGCGCTGGGGATCTTCTATATACTTGCCTTTTGGGGTTTCACTCTCTCCCAGCAATTGTTTAACTACACCATGCAGTCTGGTGGGGGACACCCATTCACATTCCATTTTCTTAGTATATGGTTTGCCCCTGCAGCCCTTGCTAATTTATGCTATTCCTAATTACTTACCTGTGTATATTTGTTGTGTTCATACTTCCAGAGGGAAGTATACCAATGGTAGTCTGGTTTGGTGTGCCTATAATAAAGTACCTTTATTTTTGCAACATTGTGTGGTTCCTTTCATGTGTGTTAAGTGACCATGTGACTACTGTGGTACTGCTAGTGCTTCACATGCCTTCTAGATAAGACTTGGTTGCTCACCACAGCTACCACACAGAGCCCTACATGTCTAGACACTGTAACACTCACTAATAAGGGGTTTGCTTGGACCTAGTATAAGGTGTAACACCATAGATATCCACCACACAGATGGTCAGCATTTTACAGCTGGCATCTCTCCTTTGAGTGAAGTCAAATCTTTGAAGCCCCCTGCCCTGGAATGCAGATTTGCAGTTTTTTCTGTTAAGTGGTGTTGTCACCGCCCAAGAACAAAGGCTCTTATTCATGGGGGTTAAGAATCATGTCTGGTTGGGACAGGCTGGATAAAACTAGTCAGTCCGCACACTGGTAGTTTATGGGGGCACCTCTAAGGTACACCCTGAGTGCATGTATTGATAAATCTGGTTCTCTATATGGTGCCCTAAAAAGAAGTACACCGTGCACAGAATCCAATAAATCCCCAATGGGTTTGCAGAGGCAAAAGTAGACAGGATGAATGCTTTATTTGGTGGTAGGCTCATCAGAGGGCAATGCTAAGCTCTTTTTTTCTACTCACAAAGGCAATACATGAGAAAAAGCACTCAAATAAATTGTAGACCAAATTAGAATTTTTTTTTTTTTTATATATGCTTCAAAACTAAGAACTTGGTAATCAGTTAAGTATATGTTCAAGCATAAACACTTTTCAGATTCAAAAATCAAAACAATGCAATTCTCATAGTTCTTGAATGTTAATCTATGGAGGAAAACAATGTTCAGCCATCACAGGGTTAACAACGACTCACAAGGCCAATCAAGAGTTAAGTACTGGGCACTGATCAGAACCACACCAGCAGGTCACTCTGGGCAGCACTGGCACAGCCGGGTACAGTAAGGCGCCTGGTGCCCAATGGTTTCCAATGGGAGTTTGGTCCTCATTAAGACAGGCTGCAAGCTCTGGCTAGGAAGCCAGTCGTGGACAACAAGGAGGTAGGTTGTAGACTTGATGTGCTCAGGTACACAAATGCAGCTGTACTTAGGACAAATCCAAAATCTTTGCCGAAAGTAGTTTCTCCTTTTCACATTAATCAATCTGTGGAATTGCCAGTCGTCTTCCCACAGCCAGACTCAACTGCTGAAAGAGTTCATATTCTTGACCTTAAAAGAGCTTTAATGTACTATGTTGATAGAACAAAGGCGTTTAGGAAAATTAAACAGCTTTTTGCAGCTTTTCAACAGCCACATAAAGGAAATCCTATATCTAAACAAGGATTAGCTAGATGGATTGCAAAATGTATTCAAACATGTTATACATTAAAGCAAAAAGACAACTTTTTATAAATCCTAAAGCACATTCCACTAAGGAAAAGGGTGCTTCTATGGCATTTTTAGGAAACATACTAATGGCAGACATATGTAAGGCTTCCACATGGTCCACACCACATACATTTACAAAGTATTACTGTGTGGATGTATTTTCAAAGCAACAGGCCAATGTTGGTCAAGCTGTACTTAAAACATTATTTTAAACTACTTCAACTCCTACAGGCAAGCCACCGCTTTTTGGAGAGAAGGACTGCTTTTTAGTCTATGCATAGCATGTGTATCTGCAGCAACACATGCCATTGAACGGAAAATGTCACTCGCCCAGTGTACATCTGTTCGTGGCATGTAGTGCTGCAGATTCACATGCACCCTCCCTCCCCACCGGAAGCCTGTAGTTGTTGCAGTTCTTATTTGTGCATATGTGTAGGAAGTTGGCTCTGTATGTGCTATTTCAAAGTAAGGAATAGCATGCACAGAGACCAAGGGTTCCCCTTAGAGGTAAAATAGTGGTAAAAATAGATAATACTAATGCTCTATTTTGTGGTAGTGTGGTCGAGCAGTAGGCTTATCCAAGGAGTAGTGTTAAGCATTTGTTGTACATACACATAGACAATAAATGAGGTACACACACTCAGAGACAAATCCAGCCAATAGGTTTTTGTATAGAAAAATATCTTTTCTTAGTTTATTTTAAGAACCACAGGTTCAAATTCTACATGTAATATCTCATTCGAAAGGTATTGCAGGTAAGTACTTTAGGAACTTTAAATCATAAAAATTGCATGTATACTTTTCAAGTTATTGACAAATAGCTGTTTTAAAAGTGGACACTTAGTGCAATTTTCACAGTTCCTAGGGGAGGTAAGTTTTTGTTAGTTTTACCAGGTAAGTAAGACACTTACAGGGTTCAGTTCTTGGTCCAAGGTAGCCCACCGTTGGGGGTTCAGAGCAACCCCAAAGTTACCACACCAGCAGCTCAGGGCCGGTCAGGTGCAGAGTTCAAAGTGGTGCCCAAAACACATAGGCTAGCATGGAGAGAAGGGGGTGCCCCGGTTCCGGTCTGCTTGCAGGTAAGTACCCACGTCTTCGGAGGGCAGACCAGGGGGGTTTTGTAGGGCACCGGGGGGGACACAAGCCCACACAGAAATTTCACCCTCAGCAGCGCGGGGGCGGCCGGGTGCAGTGTAGAAACAAGCGTCGGGTTCGCAATGTTAGTCTATGAGAGATCTCGGGATCTCTTCAGCGCTGCAGGCAGGCAAGGGGGGGGTTCCTCGGGGAAACCTCCACTTGGGCAAGGGAGAGGGACTCCTGGGGGTCACTGCTCCAGTGAAAGTCCGGTCCTTCAGGTCCTGGGGGCTGCGGGTGCAGGGTCTCTCCCAGGCGTCGGGACTTAGGATTCAAAGAGTCGCGGTCAGGGGAAGCCTCGGGATTCCCTCTGCAGGCGGCGCTGTGGGGGCTCAGGGGGGACAGGTTTTGGTACTCACAGTATCAGAGTAGTCCTGGGGTCCCTCCTGAGGTGTTGGATCTCCACCAGCCGAGTCGGGGTCGCCGGGTGCAGTGTTGCAAGTCTCACGCTTCTTGCGGGGAGCTTGCAGGGTTCTTTCAAGGCTGCTGGAAACAAAGTTGCAGCCTTTCTTGGAGCAGGTCCGCTGTCCTCGGGAGTTTCTTGTCTTTTCGAAGCAGGGGCAGTCCTCAGAGGATGTCGAGGTCGCTGGTCCCTTTGGAAGGCGTCGCTGGAGCAGGATCTTTGGAAGGCAGGAGACAGGCCGGTGAGTTTCTGGAGCCAAGGCAGTTGTCGTCTTCTGGTCTTCCTCTGCAGGGGTTTTCAGCTAGGCAGTCCTTCTTCTTGTAGTTGCAGGAATCTAATTTTCTAGGGTTCAGGGTAGCCCTTAAATACTAAGTTTAAGGGCGTGTTTAGGTCTGGGGGGTTAGTAGCCAATGGCTACTAGCCCTGAGGGTGGGTACACCCTTTTTGTGCCTCCTCCCAAGGGGAGGGGGTCACAATCCTAACCCTATTGGGGGAATCCTCCATCTGCAAGATGGAGGATTTCTAAAAGTTAGAGTCACTTCAGCTCAGGACACCTTAGGGGCTGTCCTGACTGGCCAGTGACTCCTCCTTGTTGCTTTCTTTGTTCCCTCCAGCCTTGCCGCCAAAAGTGGGGGCCGTGGCCGGAGGGGGCGGGCAACTCCACTAAGCTGGAGTGCCCTGCTGGGCTGTGACAAAGGGGTGAGCCTTTGAGGCTCACCGCCAGGTGTTACAGCTCCTGCCTGGGGGAGGTGTTAGCATCTCCACCCAGTGCAGGCTTTGTAACTGGCCTCAGAGTGACAAAGGCACTCTCCCCATGGGGCCAGCAACATGTCTCTGGTGTGGCAGGCTGCTGGAACTAGTCAGCCTACACAGACAGTCGGTTAAGTTTCAGGGGGCACCTCTAAGGTGCCCTCTGTGGTGTATTTTACAATAAAATGTACACTGGCATCAGTGTGCATTTATTGTGCTGAGAAGTTTGATACCAAACTTCCCAGTTTTCAGTGTAGCCATTATGGTGCTGTGGAGTTCGTGTTTGACAGACTCCCAGACCATATACTCTTATGGCTACCCTGCACTTACAATGTCTAAGGTTTTGTTTAGACACTGTAGGGGTACCATGCTCATGCACTGGTACCCTCACCTATGGTATAGTGCACCCTGCCTTAGGGCTGTAAGGCCTGCTAGAGGGGTGTCTTACCTATACTGCATAGGCAGTGAGAGGCTGGCATGGCACCCTGAGGGGAGTGCCATGTCGACTTACTCGTTTTGTCCTCACTAGCACACACAAGCTGGCAAGCAGTGTGTCTGTGCTGAGTGAGAGGTCTCCAGGGTGGCATAAGACAGGCTGCAGCCCTTAGAGACCTTCCTTGGCATCAGGGCCCTTGGTACTAGAAGTACCAGTTACAAGGGACTTATCTGGATGCCAGGGTCTGCCAATTGTGGATACAAAAGTACAGGTTAGGGAAAGAACACTGGTGCTGGGGCCTGGTTAGCAGGCCTCAGCACACTTTCAATTGTAAACATAGCATCAGCAAAGGCAAAAAGTCAGGGGGCAACCATGCCAAGGAGGCATTTCCTTACAATATGTGTATACATTTACATAGGCATCTTATTTGCTTATTACATTTAGTTGTACATTTAAATTCTTTCACTCTATCACTCCTTCCTATACCCTTCTGTGGGAAAACAATCTAGCAAAGGAGTCAATGACCATGCGTACTATTACCGAAAGGAGGAGTCACTCGATCCCGTGACTCAAAAAAAGACTTCTTAGAAGAAAAACAACTTGTAACACTCCGGGCCCATCACTAGATGGCGGTATATATGCATAGCATGTGTATCTGCAACTACACATGCCATTGAACACACGTTTGGTAGGTAAAAGCACTATTGCTGGAAACCATTAATACATTTTCTATTGACATGCAATCTCATTGTGAAATAGTGGAGTTCAAATTGAGATCTAAGACTGTGTGTGAGGAAAAAGCAGATCACTATGGGGAAGGAAACCTTGGTAAAGTCCTTGATACTGGCAGGTTGTGCTGTAGTCATGGAGCTACAGTGAAAGTACAAAAATGAGTAAGCTATGTTTGTATCCACTGTTTCCTTGTGAAACTGGGGGAGGGTGGTGGCGGATCTGGAAGAGGGAAGTGGATCCCATAAATGAGCTGCAGGAACCTATACATGTATAGCTTAATTTATCAAGTAATGTTTGTATTCGCTGAGTGAATGGAATCTATTCCAGGCATAATGTAATTTTTCCTACAATAAAACAGTCATTCTGGTAAGTAACCTAAAGGAGGTTAAGAAGTGTAAGGCTTTTATACATGTTAGAACCCAGGCTTTTATACGTGTTCTAGCCTAAAAAGCAATTTCTCCAGATTACGACAAAGATCCACCTGCCCCTCAGACTGTTTTCTCCATCAACTTTAAAAAAAATCTTTTATGAGGGCTGTGGTGGTGCATTAACAGTTCTCTCTACTAGCCCTTTTTACCTTCATGGAGGTTTTCAAAACTATTTTCTTTTCCTGGTGATTCAAGATGAAGAGGCTAAATAGGTTTTAAAAAATACTTCACATAATTCACAAACTGCTCTAGCACAATATAATTTATCATTGCATCTATCTTTCTTGCTTTAGTCAGCATCTAAAGGGACCAGACACTGGACCTTCTCTGCCAGCAGGTAAGGGCCAATTAGAAGTCTCTCGTAGGAAGAAATGCTACTAGTGACACAGGCATTAGAGCAAAAGGAACAGGCATCTTGTGATTAACATTTAATGCTACCAGTGTGTTATTTCGATAGGTTAGGTAAGAAGCGAAGGACTCTGATCCTCTTGTATGTATTACAAAACTAGCGAATTCCTGAGAAGAAATACGAAGTTATCAGACTGGTTAAAATCAATAATGAGAAATGTTGATTCAGGCTGAACAGGTAAGAGACTGTGGAATCCTCAGCAAAGATGCATCAAAAAACGTATTGGTTCAGATAAATGAAAAGACTTGTGTAAGGAAATGCCTCCTTGGCATGGTTACCCCCTGACTTTTTGCCTTTGCTGATGCTATGTTTTGAATTGAAAGTGTGCTGAGGCCTGCTAACCAGGCCCCAGCGTTCTTTCCCTAACCTGTACTTTTGTTTTACACAATTGGCACACCCTGCCATCCAGGTAAGTCCCTTGTAACTGGTACCCCTGGTACCAAGGGCCCTGATGCCAGGGAAGGTCTCGAAGGGCTGCAGCATATCTTATGCCACCCTGGGGACCCCTCACTCAGCACAGACCCACTGCTTGCTAGCTTGTGTGTGCTGGTGAGGACAAAACGAGTAAGTCGACATGGCACTCCCCTCAGGGTGCCATGCCAACCTCACACTGCCTATGCAGTATAGATAAGTCACCCCTCTAGCAGGCCTTACAGCCCTAAGGCAGGGTGCACTATACCATAGGTGAGGGCACCAGTGCATGAGCACTGTGCCCCTACAGTGTCTAAGCAAAACCTTAGACATTGTAAGTGCAGGGTAGCCATAAGAGTATATGGTCTGGGAGTCTGTCAAACACGAACTCCACAGCACCATAATGGCTACACTGAAAACTGGGAAGTTTGGTATCAAACTTCTCAGCACAATAAATGCACACTGATGCCAGTGTACATTTTATTGTGAAATACACCCCAGAGGGCACCTTAGAGGTGCCCCCTGAAACCTTAACCAACTACCCGTGTAGGCTGACTGGTTTTAGCAGCCTGCCACACACCAGACATGTTGCTGGCCACATGGGGAGAGTGCCTTTGTCACTCTGTGGCCAGTAACAAAGCCTGCACTGGGTGGAGATGCTATCACCTCCCCCAGGCAGGAGCTGTAACACCTGGCGGTGAGCCTCAAAGGCTCACCCCCTTTGTTCTAGCACCACAGGGCACTCCAGCTAGTGGAGTTGCCCGCCCCCTCCGGCCACGGCCCCACTTTTGGCGGCAAGGCCGGAGGAATTAATGAGAAAAACAAGGAGGAGTCACTGGCCAGTCAGGACAGCCCCTAAGGTGCCCTGAGCTGAAGTGACTAACTTTTAGAAATCCTCCATCTTGCAGATGGAGGATTCCCCTAATAGGGATAGGAATGTGACCCACTCCCCTTGGGAGGAGGCACAAAGAGGGTGTACCCTCCCTCAGGGCTAATAGCCATTGGCTACTAACCCCCCAGACCTAAACACGCCCTTAAACTTAGTATTTAAGGGCTCCCCTGAACCTAAGAATGTAGATTCCTGCAACTTAAAGAAGAGGACTGCTGAGCTGAAAAACCCTGCAGAGAAGAAGAAGACACCAACTGCTTTGGCCCCAGCCCTACCGGCCTGTCTCCCTCCTTCAGAAGAAAACTGCTCCAGCGACGCTTTCCCAGGGACCAGCGACCTCTGAATCCTCAGAGGACTGCCCTGCTTCCAAAAGACCAAGAAACTCTTGAGAACAGCGGCCCTGTTCAACAAAGACTGCAACTTTGTATCCAGTGGAGCAGATTTAAAGACCCCTGCAATCCCCGCAAGAAGCGTGAGACTTGCAACACTGCACCCGGCGACCCAGACTCGACTGGTGGAGAAACAACACCTCAGGGAGGACCCTCCGGCGACTCAGAGACTGTGAGTAACCAAAGTTGTCCCCCCTGAGCCCCCACAGCGACGCCTGCAGAGGGAATCCCGAGGCTCCCCCCGACCGTGACTGCCTGACTCTGAAATCCCGACGCCTGGAAAAGACCCTGCACCCGCAGCCCCCAGGACCTAAAGGATCGGAACTCCAGTGCAGGAGTGACCCCCAGGAGGCCCTCTCCCTTGCCCAGGTGGTGGCTACCCCGAGGAGCCCACCCCTTGCCTGCCTGCACCGCTGAAGAGACCCCTTGGTCTCTCATTGAAACCTATTGAAAACCTGACACGTGTTTGCACACTGCACCCGGCCGCCCCCGTGCTGCTTAGGGTGTACTTTTGTGTGAGCTTGTGTCCCCCCCGGTGCCCTACAAACCCCCCTGGTCTGCCCTCCGAAGACGCGGGTACTGACCTGCTGGCAGAATGGAACCGGGGCACCCCCTTCTCCATTGAAGCCTATGTGTTTTGGGCACCACTTTGAACTCTGCACCTGACCGGCCCTGAGCTGCTGGTGTGGTGACTTTGGGGTTGCTCTGAACCCCCAACGGTGGGCTACCTTGGACCCCAATTTGAACCCCGTAGGTGGTTTACTTACCTGCAAGAACTAACATTACTTTACCTCCCCCAGGAACTGTGAAAATTGCACTGTGTCCACTTTTAAAATAGCTATATGTGTTTTATGTAAAAAGTATATATGCTATTGTGATTATTCAAAGTTCCTAAAGTACTTACCTGCAATACCTTTCAAATGAGATATTACATGTAGAATTTGAACCTTTGGTTCTTAAAATAAACTAAGAAAATATATTTTTCTATAACAAAAACCTATTGGCCTGGAATTGTTTCTGAGTGTGTGTTCCTCATTTATTGCCTGTGTGTATGTACAACAAATGCTTAACACTACTCCTTTGATAAGCCTACTGCTCGACCACACTACCACAAAATAGAGCATTAGTATTATCTCTTTTTGCCACTATCTTACCTCTAAGGGGAACCCTTGGACTCTGCACTATTTCAAAGTAAGGAATAGTATGCACAGACAGAGCCAACTTCCTACAACTTGTACCTGTTTTTGTGTTTCTAATCATGTTACATAGGGGAGGAACAAACCAAAAGATGCCTGGAACCCATTTGCTAAAAGATTATGTTATCAAAGACATGCATGTATTGCTTTGTGATGATATTTATCAAGACGGGGGTGGGGATAGCAATCCTATATGGCAACACCAACAAAATTTGTGACATGGCATTTTCTCTCCTAATGGTACTTTAAGGTACATAGCCTGGAGCCAGCTCCTCTTGAATGGGTGGTATGGGTCTAGGAATTTGGAAGACTACTTACCAGTATAAAATAGGCCCTGTCGGCACTCATTCCCCAAATCCCGCTCAACAAGGTTTGAAAGCATCCCATTACTAGTTAATAGTTGCCTCTTTTGTCACAGACATACATAGCAACCTTGACCTAAATCCAGTGCAAAAGCCACAAACTGAACTAATGGGTATAAAATACAAGCTCTCTACAAGACAGCTGCAGAGAACTATCCTCCACACCAAATGTATTTGCTCGAAAACTATCTCAAGGCATGCAAAGCAGAACTTCTGCTTTTATTGATCCAATCAAAAAACAGAGAAAAATATGCCCTCAAAAAAAGAAAAAAAGAAAGGACACCAAAAAAATGATGCAAGTCTCAAAAGTATGGAAGCCACAAAATAATCCATGCGTTGTGCCGATAGGCAATGGTTTAAAGAAGAATGTAAAGAAAATGATTTTCCCTGTCTTCAATACTCACTTATAATAAATTTACTAAAGTATGATGTGGTAGCATGCTTCCAGTTAGCATATTTTCAATTAAAATGGCCACACAATTTCCCACTGACACACAGTTTTACTGACAAACCTATATAGTGCGCAAAGAATAATGTTTGGAAATTCAGCAAATAGTGTTATGATTTGTTTTGATCCTATTAAAATCTTTGTTTCCATCACACTTCTGAATTACAAAAACTGTGCTTTACTAACTGGTCGTATAGTTTGAAATAACTGTACTGTTCATCTCCAAACTATTTAAATGTTGTGTCTGAGGAAAAGAAAACGGACATCGAACAGCCTTTCCTTCCAAACTTTCTGTACTGCAGGATGACTGGCAGACAGTTCACTTTGCAAAACCCTCTTACTCTGCAGACAGAGAAAGAAAATCAAACACCAGTTTCCAAGATAAAATAAACAGCGATTTGTCACAAGGAATACACTGACATTTGTCTTTTATCGCACAGCGAAAGTGACCAGATAAAAAAAAAACAAGATTTAAAGGCCTCTTTGTTGCTCATCCATTTTCAGAATGAGCAGAACACATGTTCTTTGCCAGTTGGTGTCTCTCACCAAAATAGTAGGCCCTACAAATAGCTCACCTTGATATATTCTGACTAGGTATATTGAGTGGGCAAGTAGATTTTTCAAAGCCTGCCCTGGGACCTGTTTCCCCTCTTCACAGTGGCATTCTCAAAAGGTGCACTCACTGAGCACCACTTTCTATGTGGCACCAAATCAGTGCACCTCCTGAAAACTCAACTGCATTGCTCCCACATTTGTAATATGATCTGGGCACAATGACAAAGGTTTCCCTCGACTGCCTCATGCCACTATATAACTGTAGGAACACATCCTTGTGATAACTCTGATGTACATTTTGCACTGATGTAAACCATACTACAGAAAAAGCTGCACATGTGTCAGCAGCCCCTTTTGTAATACCAAGCACACCACTGGTAAACACACTCATTGTATCCTGCCCCCCAATCCATCCCACAGCCCTTTGTGTAATGCGGCCTCAGTGGTTAGAAAGGGAAAGCTGGATGGAGCTAATGGCCTTCCTACATTCAATGCACAATTAAAATGCAGACATTCATTCGGAAGCTGACTTAGGGCATTGTCTGCACCCAGCAAGCATCTACAATTAGTTTGTTTACACTTTGCGTTTAAAGGATAGTACTTAATTCTACACCCCAAATGGAGTAAGAAAAGTGTTAAGGTAGAACACAGTAATGTATCTTCAATTACAACTTTAATTCTGGAATTTCAATTCAAGTCTTACCTGTTTGCACGAGTGTCCTTGGATGGATTACCATCAAAAACGATTACACGATCTGCTAGATATGTGGCCATGATGAAGTCATGTTCTACAACAAAGGCTGTCTTTTTTGCATGAAGAATGAAACTAAATAAAAGATATGTATATTAAAATAAAGTATTTATACTGGAAAGCAAAATTTAAAGCTGAACGTTACTTATTAGAAAGCATAAAAGTTAAGTTACCGTTTGATGACTCTTGCAGCCATAAGACGCTGTTCAGAGTCCAAATAGGCCGATGGTTCATCAATTAAGTAAACATCAGCAGGTTTACCCAGACAAAGAGCCAATGCCACACGCTGTAGCTCACCACCAGACAATGTCTGCACCTGTAGGAGAATGAAAGCATTGAACCCATGAACAGCAACCATATTTACAGAGACTTGAAGGAAGCGCATGTATGCACAACACCATGGTCCGTAAGGTGTGAATACCTTACATTGATCTTAAATTAGACAGAGTACCACACACTCCTTGCCTTCAACCACCCTGGATTATTCCAATACCAAGAGAGAGAAAACCAGAAAAAATTAAATTGATGGCTGTTTTAGGACCATTTGATCCCACAGAATCAACAGCATCGGAATCCAAACTATAAAGCACACATTTAAAACTAATGGTGAAATGCACGTGCTTCTACTTAATGCCATCTAAAAGATGGTGGTCACAGGAATCAAATTACGAGCCAGTGCCATCTCAATATCCATTTACTCACATTGTAGGTTCTGTAACAGGGAAGTAACATAACCCAACATGGAAGGAACACAGATTAAACTAAGGACTCAGAAAATAAAGGGATCCTGCTGGCATGCCCTACCAAAATAAACAGTATAAAATCTAAGCAACATTTTCTGAATTAAAAGAGAAAAAGAGAATAGGAGCACAAAACCTCAGATGCCCGATAACATCTAATTAACCACTTCGTTGCCAGGCCTTTTCCCCACAGGTGTAAGGCCTTTTTTTGGCTATTTGGGGCAGTTTATTTACAAATTTACAGTTTTTATCCAACTTCTAACGGCTACAGGCTCCCGGGGAGGTCGCATGTGAATCTGCAGCATCTCATGCCACAAACAGATGTACAATGGGTAAGTGACATTTTCCGTTCAATGGCATGTGTAGCTGCAGATACACATGCTGTGCATAGACTAATAAGCAGTAATCTCCCCAAAAGCGGTGGCTTAGCCTGTAGGAGATGAAGTTGTTTGAAATAATGTTCTTAATACAGCCTGTCCTACTGTGGCTTGTTGTGTTGTTAGCACATCTACACAGTAATGCTTCGTGAATGTCTGAGGCGTAGACCAGGTGGCTGCCTTACAAATTTCTGTCATAGGTATATTTCCCAGAAAAGCCATTGTGGTGCCTTTTTTCCTAGTGGAATGTGCTCTTGGTGCAATAGGTAAATCTCTTTTTGCTTTAATATAGCAAGTTTGAATACATTTAACTATCCGTCTGGCAATGCCTTGTTTGGATATAGGATTACCTGCATGAGGTTTTTGGAAGGCTACAAACAATTGTTTTGTTTTACGAAATTGTTTTGTTCTGTCAATGTAATACATTAGTGCTCTTTTTATGTCTAATTTATGTAAGGCTCTTTCGGCTACTAAGTTTGGTTGTGGAAAGAAGACTGGGAGTTCCACGGTTTGGTTTAGGTGGAATGGTGATATAACCTTTGGTAGGAATTTGGGATTTGTACGGAGAACCACTTTATGTTTATGTATTTGTATAAAGGGTTCTTGTATAGTAAATGCTTGTATCTCACTTACTCTAAGTGATGTGATAGCTATTAGAAAGGCTACTTTCCAAGTTAAGTATTGCATTTCACAAGAGTGCATGGGTTCAAATGGTGGTCCCATGAGTCGTGTTAATACAATATTAAGGTTCCACGAAGGTACTGGTGGTGTTCTCAGGGGTAGGATTCATTTTAATCCCTCCATAAATGCTTTAATGACTGGGATGCTAAAAAGTGATGTTGAATGTGTAATCTGCAGATAGGCAGATATTGCTGTGAGATGTATTTTAATTGAAGAGAATGCTAGCTTGGACTTTTGTAAGTGTAATAAGTAGCTTACACTGTCCTTTGCGGAAGCATGTAGTGGTTGAATTTGATTACTGTGGCAATAATGAACAAATCTTTTCCATTTGTTTGCATAACAATGTCTTGTAGTAGGTTTTCTAGCTTGTTTAATGACCTCCATACATTCTTGTGTAAGGTCTAAGTGCCCAAATTCTAAGACTTCAGGAGCCAGATTGCTAGATTGAGAGATGCTGGATTCGGGTGTTGTAAGGAAATGCCTCCTTGGCATGGTTACCCCCTGACTTTTTGCCTTTGCTGATGCCAAGTTATGATTTGAAAGTGTGCTGAGGCCTGCTAACCAGGCCTCGGCACCAGTGTTCTTTCCCTAACCTGTACCTTTGTTTCCACAATTGGCACACCCTGGCATTCAGGTAAGTCCCTTGTAACTGGTACCCCGGGCCCTGATGCCAGGGAAGGTCTCTAAGGGCTGCAGCATGTCTTACGCCACCCTGGAGACCCCTCACTCAGCACAGACACACTGCTTGCCAGCTTGTGTGTGCTGGTGGGGAGAAAATGACAGTCGACATGGCACTCCCCTCAGGGTGCCATGCCAACCTCACACTGCCTATAGGCATAGATAAGTCACCCCTCTAGCAGGCCTTACAGCCCTAAGGAAGGGTGCACTATACCATAGGTGAGGGCATAAGTGCATGAGCACTATGCCCCTACAGTGTCTAAGCAAAACCTTAGACATTGTAGGTGCAGGGTAGCCATAAGAGTATATGGTCTGGGAGTCAGTCATGCACAAACTCCACAGCACCATAATGGCTACACTGAAAACTGGGAAGTTTGGTATCAAACTTCTCAGCACAATAAATGCACACTGCTGCCAGTGTACATTTTATTGTGAAATACACCCCAGAGGGCATCTTAGAGATGCCCCGTGAAACCATACCCGACTTCCAGTGTTGGCTGACTAGTTTTAGCAGCCTGCCACACACCAGACATGTTGCTGGCCACATGGGGAGAGAGTGCCTTTGTCACTCTGTGGCTAGTAACAAAGCATGTACTGGGTCGAGGTGCTTCTCACCTCCCCCTGCAGGAACTGTAACACCTGGCGATGAGCCTCAAAGGCTCACCCCCTTTGTTACAGCACCCCAGGGCACTCCAGCTAGTGGAGTTGCCCGCCCCCACCGGCCACGGCCCCACTTTTGGCGGCAAGGCCAGAGGAGATATTGAGAAAAACAAGGAGGAGTCACTGGCCAGTCAGGACAGCCCCTAAGGTGTCCTGAGCTGAGGTGACTCTGACTTTTAGAAATCATCCATCTTGCAGATTGAGGATTCCCCCAGTAGGATTAGGGATGTGCCCCCCTCCCCTCAGGGAGGAGGCACAAAGAGGGTGTAGCCACCCTCAGGGCTAGTAGCCATTGGCTACTAACCCCCAGACCTAAACACACCCCTAAATCGAGTATCTAGGGGCTCACAGAACCTAGGTAACTAGATTCCTGCAACCTAAGACGAAGAAGGACTGCTGAGCTGAAAAACCTGCAGAGAAGATAAAGATACCAACTGCTTTGGCCCCAGCTCTACCGGCCTGTCTCCCCACTTCAAGAGAACTGCTACAGCGACGCGTTCAACAGGGTCCAGCGACCTCTGAAGCCTCAGAGGATTACCCTGCATCTAAAAGGACCAAGAACTCCCGGGGACAGCGGCTCTGCTCCAAAGAAGAAACATCTTTGCAACAAAAAAGCAACTTTAAAAGAACACACGTTTCCCGCCGGAAGCGTGAGACTTTGCACTCTGCACCCAACGCCCCCGGCTCGACTTGTGGAGAACCAACACTACAAGGAGGACTCCCCGGCGACTGCGAGCCCGTGAGTAGCCAGAGTTGACCCCGCCCCCCTGAGGCCCCACAGCGACACCTGCAGAGGGAATCCAGAGGCTCCCCTGACCGCGACTGCCTGCTTCAAAGAACCCGACGCCTGGTAAAGACTCTGCACCCGCAGCCCCCAGGAACTGAAGGATCCGACCTCCAGTGCAGAAGCGACCCCCAGGTGGCCCTCTCCCTTGCCCAGGTGGTGGCTTCCCCGAGGAGCCCCCCCCCCCCCCCCCCACTTGCCTGCTTCGTTGAAGAGACCCCTGGGTCTCCCATTGAATCTTATTGCAAACCAGACGCCTGTTTGCACACTGCACCCGGCCGCCCCCGTGCCGCTGAGGGTGTACTTTTTGTGCTGACTTGTGTCTCCCCCCCCCCTGTGCCCTACAAAAACCCCCTGGTCTGCCCTCCGAAGACGTGGGTACTTACCTGCTGGCAGACTGGAACCGGGGCACCCCCTTCTCCATTGAAGCCTACGTGTTTTGGGCACCACTTTGACCTCTGCACCTGACCGGCCCTGAGCTGCTGGTGTGGTGACTTTGGGGTTGCTCTGAACCCCCAACGGTGGGCTACCTTGGACCCAACTTTGAACCCTGTAGGTGGTTTACTTACCTGCAAAACTAACAAACACTTACCTCCCCCAGGAACTGTTGAAAATTGCACTAAGTGTCCAGTTTTAAAATAGCTTATTGCCATGTGTGTGAAAACTGTATATGCTATTTTGCTAATTCAAAGTTCCTAAGTGAAATACCTTTCATTTAAAGTATTGTTTGTAAATCTTGAACCTGTGGTTCTTAAAATAATGAAAATATATTTTTCTATATAAAAACCTATTGGCCTGGAATTGTCTGAGTGTGTGTTCCTCATTTATTGCCTGTGTGTGTACAACAAATGCTTAACACTACCCTCTGATAAGCCTACTGCTCGACCACACTACCACAAAATAGAGCATTAGTATTGTAGGAAGTTGGCTCTGTATGTGCTATTTCAAAGTAAGGAATAGCATGCACAGAGTCCAAGGGTTCCCCTTAGAGGTAAAATAGTGGTAAAAATAGATAATACTAATGCTCTATTTTGTGGTAGTGTGGTCGAGCAGTAGGCTTATCCAAGGAGTAGTGTTAGGCATTTGTTGTACATACACATAGACAATAAATGAGGTACACACACTCAGAGACAAATCCAGCCAATAGGTTTTGTTATAGAAAAATATCTTTTCTTAGTTTATTTTAAGAACCACAGGTTCAAATTTAACATGTAATATCTTGTTTGAAAGGTATTGCAGGTAAGTACATTAGGAACTTTGAATCATTTCAATTGCATGTATACTTTTCAAGTTATTCACAAATAGCTACTTTAAAAGTGGACACTTAGTGCAATTTTCACAGTTCCTGGGGGAGGTAAGTTTTTGTTAGTTTTACCAGCTAAGTAAGACACTTACAGGGTTCAGTTCTTGGTCCAAGGTAGCCCACCGTTGGGGGTTCAGAGCAACCCCAAAGTCACCACACCAGCAGCTCAGGGCCGGTCAGGTGCAGAGTTCAAAGTGGTGCCCAAAACGCATAGGCTAGAATGGAGAGAAGGGGGTGCCCCGGTTCCGGTCTGCTTGCAGGTAAGTACCCGCGTCTTCGGAGGGCAGACCAGGGGGGTTTTGTAGGGCACCGGGGGGGACACAAGCCCACACAGAAATTTCACCCTCAGCAGCGCGGGGGCGGCCGGGTGCAGTGTAGAAACAAGCGTCGGGTTTGCAATGTTAGTCTATGAGAGATCAACGGATCTCTTCAGCGCTGCAGGCAGGCAAGGGGGGGGGCTTCCTCGGGGAAACCTCCACTTGGGTAAGGGAGAGGGACTCCTGGGGGTCACTTCTCCAGTGAAAGTCCGGTCCTTCAGGTCCTGGGGGCTGCGGGTGCAGGGTCTTTTCCAGGCGTCGGGACTTAGGTTTCAGAGAGTCGCGGTCAGGGGAAGCCTCGGGATTCCCTCTGCAGGCGGCGCTGTGGGGGCTCAGGGGGGACAGGTTTTGGTACTCGCAGTCGGAGAGTAGTCCGGGGGTCCTCCCTGAGGTGTTGGTTCTCCACCAGCCGAGTCGGGGTCGCCGGGTGCAGTGTTGCAAGTCTCACGCTTCTTGCGGGGAGATTGCAGGGTCTTTAAAGCTGCTCCTTGAAACAAAGTTGCAGTCTTTTTGGAGCAGGTCCGCTGTCCTCGGGAGTTTCTTGTCTTTTTCGAAGCAGGGCAGTCCTCAGAGGATTCAGAGGTCGCTGGTCCCTTGGAAGGCGTCGCTGGAGCAGAGTTCTTTGGAAGGCAGGAGACAGGCCGGTGAGTTTCTGGAGCCAAGGCAGTTGTCGTCTTCTGGTCTTCCTCTGCAGGGGTTTTCAGCTAGGCAGTCCTTCTTCTTGTAGTTTGCAGGAATCTAATTTCTTAGGTTCAGGGGAGCCCTTAAATACTAAATTTAAGGGCGTGTTTAGGTCTGGGGGGTTAGTAGCCAATGGCTACTAGCCCTTAGGGTGGGTACACCCTCTTTGTGCCTCCTCCCAAGGGGAGGGGGTCACAATCCTAACCCTATTGGGGGAATCCTCCATCTGCAAGATGGAGGATTTCTAAAAGTTAGAGTCACTTCAGCTCAGGACACCTTAGGGGCTGTCCTGACTGGCCAGTGACTCCTCCTTGTTGCTTTCTTTGTTCCCTCCAGCCTTGCCGCCAAAAGTGGGGGCCGTGGCTGGAGGGGGCGGGCAACTCCACTAAGCTGGAGTGCCCTGCTGGGCTGTGACAAAGGGGTGAGCCTTTGAGGCTCACCGCCAGGTGTTACAGCTCCTGCCTGGGGGAGGTGTTAGCATCTCCACCCAGTGCAGGCTTTGTTACTGGCCTCAGAGTGACAAAGGCACTCTCCCCATGGGGCCAGCAACATGTCTCTAGTGTGGCAGGCTGCTGGAACCAGTCAGCCTACACAGATAGTTGGTTAAGTTTCAGGGGGCACCTCTAAGGTGCCCTCTGTGGTGTATTTTACAATAAAATGTACACTGCCATCAGTGTGCATTTATTGTGCTGAGAAGTTTGATACCAAACTTCCCAGTTTTCAGTGTAGCCATTATGGTGCTGTGGAGTTCGTGTAAAACAGACTCCCAGACTATATACTCTTATGGCTACCCTGCACTTACAATGTCTAAGGTTTTGCTTAGACACTGTAGGGGCACAGTGCTCATGCACTGGTACCCTCACCTATGGTATAGTGCACCCTGCCTTAGGGCTGTAAGGCCTGCTAGAGGGGTGTCTTACCTATACTGCATAGTCAGTGAGAGGCTGGCGTGGCACCCTGAGGGGAGTGCCATGTCGACTTACTCATTTTGTTCTCACCAGCACACACAGGCTTGTAAGCAGTGTGTCTGTGCTGAGTGAGGGGTCTCTAGGGTGGCATAATACATGCTGCAGCCCTTAGAGACCTTCCCTGGCATCAGGGCCCTTGGTACCCGGGGTACCAGTTACAAGGGACTTACCTAGGTGCCAGGGTTGTGCCAATTGTGGGATCAATGGTACATTTTAGGTGAAAGAACACTGGTGCTGGGGCCTGGTTAGCAGGGTCCCAGCACACTTCTCAGTCAAGTCAGCATCAGTATCAGGCAAAAAGTGGGGGGTAACTGCAACAGGGAGCCATTTCTTTACACAAGCCCCCCCCAGCCCACAGGCCAGGAGACTCAGCCAACGCTGGAAGAGTCTTCCTAGTCTGTCAGGCGAGGAAGAGTAGAGGAAATGGCTGGTTTGTTGCAGGGCCTACTCTGCCTTACATCCTCCTGTTCAGGTCATTCCCTCTGGGGAACTGACCCACTTCCACAGTGATAGGACCTAGTCTGAACTGCCTCTTGTCTGTGATTTTTATGTCTTTACCCATTCTCTCTATTTTGAGGTCAGAGGTATCCACCTCTGCTAATCTTATCTTAGCCAGGGTCACCCCTAGCTTACCCAAAGAGGTTACCCAGAGCTGGAGTAACCCCACCATGACCAACAGGGTCAGGGGGCCTAACTTGTTATTTGGCATGGGGTCAGACCACCATGCCAAGGATAGTGCAGCCATAAAGGCTAACACCCAGCAGAGGCCACTGACAGCTGTCAGTGCCCAGAACCACACCTTTAGCTCTTCACCTACAAGGGAAGGGGCTAAGTTACAGGCTTCTTTGGGTTCAGGGTGCCTGTCTGCTGTATTAGAGTGGGGGGTTACCACATCTTGTAGTAAACACCCTTCTTCCACTCTTTCTTCTGTTAGCTGAGGAGCCACCCACTCAGGCTTAACAGTTGCCTGACTAGCCAGGACTTCTTGTGGGTCAGGTTGGACTTTCTCAGAGCCATTTTTGGAGTTCTCCCCTACTGGAGCAGAATCTCCTTGGCTTGCTGGAACCTTGGCTAAAGGTTGTCCACCTTTCCTACTCTGTTTCCTTTTCTTTTTCTTCTGGGGCTTACTTGCATTTACTGCAGTGGCAGGCACTCCAGAATCCTTGGGAGAGGACTGGCCCTGGACCAGTTCTTCTCTTAGGCCCTGACTAACCTCTGGGTAGTCATTTCCAAGGAGACAATCAAGGGGGAGGTCTGTACTGACTACCACCCTTCTCCAGCTAAAAGTTCCACCCACTTCTATGGGCACAAGAGCCACAGGCCTATTAGTGACCCTGTCTGGGCTAACTCTTACTCTGGCCATCTCACCTGGGATGTACTGGTTTGAGGACACCAGCCTGTCATGCACAATAGTGTGACTGGCACAAGTGTCTCTCAGGGCAGTGGCTGGGATTCCATTCACCTGTAGGTGGTGGAAGTGTCTACTTCCCTCTGGAATCTCCAACTCACCTGTTGGGCCCTTTTTCCAGTTGAAGGCTATGAAGACCTCCTCATCTGAGGAGTCATCTCCAATGGCTACACTGGTTAACCCTTGAATTTTGCTAGGGGGTTTGTTTTTGGGACAAGAAGTGTCCTTGGTGTGGTGCCCTGTCTGTTTACAGTTATGGCACCATGCCTTAGTGGCATCCCAGCTCTTACCCTGGTACCCACCTTTGTTTTGGGTTGTGTCTCTGGGCCCACCCACCTGGTCTGGTTTTTGGGGGCCTACAGGGGACTCTTTTTCTTTGTTTCTAGTGTCACCCACTTTCTCCTGGGGAGGCTTTGTAACCCCTTTCTTTTGGTCACCCCCAGTGGAAGTTTTGGTTACCCTAGTCTTGACCCAGTGGTCTGCCTTCTTTCCCAATTCTTGGGGAGAAATTGGACCTAGGTCTACTAGATACTGATGCAACTTTTCATTGAAGCAGTTACTTAAAATGTGTTCTTTCATAAACAAATTATAAAGCCCAACATAGTCATACACTTCATTTCCAGTTACCCAACCATCCAGTGTTTTCACTGAGTAGTCAACATAATCAACCCAGGTCTGGCTCGAGGATTTTTGAGCCCCCCTGAATCTAATTCTATACTCCTCAGTGGAGAATCCAAAGCCCTCAATCAGGGTACCCTTCATGAGGTCATAAGATTCTGCATCTTTTCCAGAGAGTGTGAGGAGTCTATCCCTACACTTTCCTGTGAACATTTCCCAAAGGAGAGCACCCCAGTGAGATTTGTTCACTTTTCTGGTTACACAAGCCCTCTCAAAAGCTGTGAACCATTTGGTGATGTCATCACCATCTTCATATTTTGTTACAATGCCTTTGGGGATTTTCAACATATCAGGAGAATCTCTGACCCTATTTATGTTGCTGCCACCATTGATGGGTCCTAGGCCCATCTCTTGTCTTTCCCTCTCTATGGCTAGGATCTGTCTTTCCAAAGCCAATCTTTTGGCCATCCTGGCTAACTGGATGTCGTCTTCACTGGAGTTATCCTCAGTGATTTCAGAGGTGTTGGTCTCTCCTGTGAGGGAACCAGCATCTCTGACTATTATTTTTGGAGTCAGGGTTTGAGAGACCCTGTTCTCCCTAGATAGGACTGGTAGGGGGGAATTTTCCTCCAAGTCACTATCCTCTTCCTCTGAGTTGCCACCCTCAGAGGGGTTGGCCTTTTCAAACTCTGCCAAAAGCTCCTGGAGCTGTATTTTGGTAGGTTTGGGGCCCATTGTTATTTTCTTTATTTTACAGAGTGACCTTAGCTCCCTCATCTTAAGATGGAGGTAAGGTGTGGTGTCGAGTTCCACCACAGTCACATCTGTGTTAGACATTTTGCTTCTAAAAGTTGGAATACTTTTTAAGAATCTACAACTGGTTCTAGAATCTAATTCAAACTTTTACAAACTTTTAAACTCTAAAAGAAATGCTAAACAGGATCTAACACAAGGCCCTAGCAGGTCTTTTAAGAATTTAGAAAACTTTTCAAATTGCAAAAATCAATTTCTAATGACAATTTTGGAATTTGTCGTGTGATCAGGTATTGGCTGAGTAGTCCAGCAAATGCAAAGTCTTGTACCCCACCGCTGATCCACCAATGTAGGAAGTTGGCTCTGTATGTGCTATTTCAAAGTAAGGAATAGCATGCACAGAGTCCAAGGGTTCCCCTTAGAGGTAAAATAGTGGTAAAAATAGATAATACTAATGCTCTATTTTGTGGTAGTGTGGTCGAGCAGTAGGCTTATCCAAGGAGTAGTGTTAAGCATTTGTTGTACATACACATAGACAATAAATGAGGTACACACACTCAGAGACAAATCCAGCCAAAAGGTTTTGTTATAGAAAAATATCTTTTCTTAGTTTATTTTAAGAACCACAGGTTCAAATTTAACATGTAATATCTTGTTTGAAAGGTATTGCAGGTAAGTACATTAGGAACTTTGAATCATTTCAATTGCATGTATACTTTTCAAGTTATTCACAAATAGCTACTTTAAAAGTGGACACTTAGTGCAATTTTCACAGTTCCTGGGGGAGGTAAGTTTTTGTTAGTTTTACCAGGTAAGTAAGACACTTACAGGGTTCAGTTCTTGGTCCAAGGTAGCCCACCGTTGGGGGTTCAGAGCAACCCCAAAGTCACCACACCAGCAGCTCAGGGCCGGTCAGGTGCAGAGTTCAAAGTGGTGCCCAAAACGCATAGGCTAGAATGGAGAGAAGGGGGTGCCCCGGTTCCGGTCTGCTTGCAGGTAAGTACCCGCGTCTTCGGAGGGCAGACCAGGGGGGTTTTGTAGGGCACCGGGGGGGACACAAGCCCACACAGAAATTTCACCCTCAGCAGCGCGGGGGCGGCCGGGTGCAATGTAGAAACAAGCGTCGGGTTTGCAATGTTAGTCTATGAGAGATCAACGGATTTCTTGAGCGCTGCAGGCAGGCAAGGGGGGGGGCTTCCTCGGGGAAACCTCCACTTGGGTAAGGGAGAGGGACTCCTGGGGGTCACTTCTCCAGTGAAAGTCCGGTCCTTCAGGTCCTGGGGGCTGCGGGTGCAGGGTCTTTTCCAGGCGTCGGGACTTAGGTTTCAGAGAGTCGCGGTCAGGGGAAGCCTCGGGATTCCCTCTGCAGGCGGCGCTGTGGTGGCTCAGGGGGGACAGGTTTTGGTACTCACAGTCGGAGAGTAGTCCGGGGGTCCTCCCTGAGGTGTTGGTTCTCCACCAGCCGAGTCGGGGTCGCCGGGTGCAGTGTTGCAAGTCTCACGCTTCTTGCGGGGAGATTGCAGGGTCTTTAAAGCTGCTCCTTGAAACAAAGTTGCAGTCTTTTTGGAGCAGGTCCGCTGTCCTCGGGAGTTTCTTGTCTTTTTCGAAGCAGGGCAGTCCTCAGAGGATTCAGAGGTCGCTGGTCCCTTGGAAGGCGTCGCTGGAGCAGAGTTCTTTGGAAGGCAGGAGACAGGCCGGTGAGTTTCTGGAGCCAAGGCAGTTGTCGTCTTCTGGTCTTCCTCTGCAGGGGTTTTCAGCTAGGCAGTCCTTCTTCTTGTAGTTTGCAGGAATCTAATTTCTTAGGTTCAGGGGAGCCCTTAAATACTAAATTTAAGGGCGTTTAGGTCTGGGGGGTTAGTAGCCAATGGCTACTAGCCCTTAGGGTGGGTACACCCTCTTTGTGCCTCCTCCCAAGGGGAGGGGGTCACAATCCTAACCCTATTGGGGGAATCCTCCATCTGCAAGATGGAGGATTTCTAAAAGTTAGAGTCACTTCAGCTCAGGACACCTTAGGGGCTGTCCTGACTGGCCAGTGACTCCTCCTTGTTGCTTTCTTTGTTCCCTCCAGCCTTGCCGCCAAAAGTGGGGGCCGTGGCTGGAGGGGGCGGGCAACTCCACTAAGCTGGAGTGCCCTGCTGGGCTGTGACAAAGGGGTGAGCCTTTGAGGCTCACCGCCAGGTGTTACAGCTCCTGCCTGGGGGAGGTGTTAGCATCTCCACCCAGTGCAGGCTTTGTTACTGGCCTCAGAGTGACAAAGGCACTCTCCCCATGGGGCCAGCAACATGTCTCTAGTGTGGCAGGCTGCTGGAACCAGTCAGCCTACACAGATAGTTGGTTAAGTTTCAGGGGGCACCTCTAAGGTGCCCTCTGTGGTGTATTTTACAATAAAATGTACACTGCCATCAGTGTGCATTTATTGTGCTGAGAAGTTTGATACCAAACTTCCCAGTTTTCAGTGTAGCCATTATGGTGCTGTGGAGTTCGTGTAAAACAGACTCCCAGACTATATACTCTTATGGCTACCCTGCACTTACAATGTCTAAGGTTTTGCTTAGACACTGTAGGGGCACAGTGCTCATGCACTGGTACCCTCACCTATGGTATAGTGCACCCTGCCTTAGGGCTGTAAGGCCTGCTAGAGGGGTGTCTTACCTATACTGCATAGGCAGTGAGAGGCTGGCGTGGCACCCTGAGGGGAGTGCCATGTCGACTTACTCATTTTGTTCTCACCAGCACACACAGGCTTGTAAGCAGTGTGTCTGTGCTGAGTGAGGGGTCTCTAGGGTGGCATAATACATGCTGCAGCCCTTAGAGACCTTCCCTGGCATCAGGGCCCTTGGTACCAGAGGTACCAGTTACAAGGGACTTATCTGGATGCCAGGGTGTGCCAATTGTGGGATCAATGGTACATTTTAGGTGAAAGAACACTGGTGCTGGGGCCTGGTTAGCAGGGTCCCAGCACACTTCTCAGTCAAGTCGGCATCAGTATCAGGCAAAAAGTGGGGGGTAACTGCAACAGGGAGCCATTTCTTTACAAGTATTATCTCTTTTTGCCACTATCTTACCTCTAAGGGGAACCCTTGGACTCTGTGCATACTATTCCTTACTTTGAAATAGTGCATACAGAGCCAACTTCCTACATTGGTGGATCAGCGGTGGGGTACAAGACTTTGCATTTGCTGAATTACTCAGCCAATACCTGATCACACGACAAATTCCAAAAATTGTAATTAGAAATTGATTTTTGCAATTTGAGCTATTTTTCTAAATTCTTAAAAGACCTGCTAGGGCCTTGTGTTAGATCCTGTTTAGCATTTCTTTTAGAGTTTAAAAGTTTTAATTAGAACCTAGAACTAGTTTTAGATTCTTAAAAAGTATTACAACTTTTAGAAGCATAATGTCTAGTACAGATGTGAATGTGATGGAACTCGACATCACCCCTTACCTCCATTTTAAGATGAGGGAGCTAAGGTCACTCTGTAAAATAAAGAAAATTACAATGGGCCCCAGACCTTCCAAACAACAGCTCCAGGAGCTTTTGGGAGAGTTTGAAAGAGCCAACCCCTCTGAGGATGGCAACACAGAGGATGAAGATAGTGACTTGGAGGGAAATTCCCCCCCTCCAGTCCTACTTAGGGAGAACAGGGCTGCTCAAGCCCCGACTCCAAATATAATAGTCAGAGATGCTGTTTCCCTCACAGGAGAGACCAACAACTCTGAAATCACTGAGGATAACTCCAGTGAAGAGGACATCCAGTTAGCCAGGATGGCCAAAAGATTGGCTTTGGAAAAACAGATCCTAGCCATAGAAAGGGAAATACAAGAGATGGGCCTAGGACCCATCAATGGTGGCAGCAACATAACTAGGGTCAGAGATTCTCCTGACATGTTGAAAATCCCTAAAGGGATTGTAACTAAATATGAAGATGGTGATGACATCACCAAATGGTTCATAGCTTTTGAGAGGGCTTGTGTAACCAGAAAAGTGAACAAATCTCACTGGGGTGCTCTCCTTTGGGAAATGTTCACTGGAAAGTGTAGGGATAGACTCCTCACACTCTCTGGAAAAGATGCAGAATCTTATGACCTCATGAAGGGAACCCTGATTGAGGGCTTTGGATTCTCCACTGAGGAGTATAGGATTAGATTCAGGGGGGCTCAAAAATCCTCGAGACAGACCTGGGTTGATTTTGTAGACTACTCAGTGAAAACACTGGATGGTTGGGTAACTGGAAATGAAGTGCATGACTATGTTGGGCTTTATAATTTGTTTATGAAAGAACACATTTTAAGTAACTGCTTCAATGAAAAGTTGCATCAGTATCTGGTAGACCTAGGTCCAATTTCTCCCTAAGAATTGGGAAAGAAGGAAGACCACTGGGTCAAGACTAGGGTAACCAAAACTTCCACTGGGGGTGACCAAAAGAAAGGTGTTACAAAGACTCCCCAGGAGAAAGTGGGTGACACTAGAAATAAAGAAAAAGAGTCCTCTGTAGGCCCCCAAAAACCAGACCAGTTGGGTGGGGCCCGAGACAGAACCCAAAACAAAGGTGGGTACCAGGGTAAGAACTGGGATGCCACTAAGGCATGGTGCCATAACTGTAGACAGACAGGGCACCATACCAAGGACACTTCTTGTCCCAAAAACAAACCCCCTAGCAAAATCCCAGGGGTGACCAGTGTAGCCATTGGGGAGGACTCCTCAGATGAGGAGGTCTTCATAGCCTTCAACTGGAAAAAGGGCCCAACAGGTGAGTTGGAGATTCCAGAGGGAAGTAGACACTTCCACCACCTACTGGTGAATGGAATCCCAGCCACTGCCCTGAGAGACACTTGTGCCAGTCACACTATTGTGCATGACAGGCTGGTGTTCTCAAACCAGTACATCCCAGGTGAGACTGCCAGAGTAAGAGTTAGCCCAGACACGGTCACTGTTAGGCCTGTGGCTTTTGTGCCCATAGAAGTGGGTGGGACTTTTAGCTGGAGAAGTGTGGTAGTCAGTACAGACCTCCTCCTTGATTGTCTCCTTGGAAATGACTACCCAGAGGTTAGTCAGAGCCCAAGAGAGGAACTGGTCCAGTGCCAGTGCTCTCCCAAGGATTCTGGAGGTCCTGCCCCTGCAGTAACTGCAAGTAGGCCCCAGAAGAAAAAGAAAGGAAAACAGAGTAGGAAAAGTGGACAACCTTTAGCCAAGGTTCCAGCAAGCCAGGGAGATTCTGCTCCAGTAGGGGAGAACTCCAAAAATGGCACTGTTAAAGTCCAACCTGACCCACAAGAAGGCCTGGCTAGTCAGGCCACTTAAGCCTGAGTGGGTGGCTCTTCAGTTAACAGAAGAAAGAGTGGAAGAAGGGTGTTTACTACAAGATGTGGTAACCCCCCACTCTAATACAGCAGACAGGCACCCTGAACCCAAAGAAGCCTGTAACTTAGCCCCTTCCCTTGTAGGTGAAGAGCTAAAGGTGTGGTTCTGGGCACGGACAGCTGTCAGTGGCCTCTGCTGGGTGTTAGCCTTTATGGCTGCACTATCCTTGGCATGGTGGTCTGACCCCATGCCAAATAGCAAGTTAGGCCCCCTGACCCTGTTGGTCATGGTGGGGTTACTCCAGCTCTGGGTAACCTCTTTGGGTAAGCTAGGGGTGACCCTGGCTAAGATAAGATTAGCAGAGGTGGATACCTCTAACCCCAAAATAGAGAGAATGGGTGGAGACATTAAAAGTACAGACAAGAGGCAATTCAGACTAGGTCCTATCACTGTGGAAGTGGGTCAGTTCCCCAGAGGGAATGACCTGAACAGGAGGATGTAAGGCAGAGTAGGCCCTGCCACAAACCAGCCTATTTCCTCTACTCTTCTCGCCTGACAGACTAGGAAGACTCTCCCAGCTTTGGCTGAGTCTCCTGGCCTGTGGGCTGGGGGGGGGGCTTGTGTAAAGAAATGGCTCCCTGTTGCAGTTACCCCCCACTTTTTGCCTGATACTGATGCTGACTTGACTGGGAAGTGTCCTGGGACCCTGCTAACCAGGCCCCAGCACCAGTGTTCTTTCACCTAAAATGTACCATTGTTTCCACAATTGGCACAACCCTGGCACCTAGGTAAGTCCCTTGTAACTGGTACCCCGGGTACCAAGGGCCCTGATGCCAGGGAAGGTCTCTAAGGGCTGCAGCACGTCTTGTGCCACCCTAGGGACCCCTCACTCAGCACAGACACACTGCTTGCCAGCTTGTGTGTGCTGGTGGGGACAAAATGACTAAGTCGACATGGCACTCCCCTCAGGGTGCCATGCCAACCTCCCACTGCCTGTGGCATAGGTAAGTCACCCCTCTAGTAGGCCTTACAGCCCTAAGGCAGGGTGCACTATACCACAGGTGAGGGCATATGTGCATGAGCACTATGCCCCTACAGTGTCTAAGCAAACCCTTAGACATTGTAAGTGCAGGGTAGCCATAAGAGTATATGGGCTGGGAGTCTGTCAAAAACGAACTCCACAGCTCCATAATGGCTACACTGAATACTGGGAAGTTTAGTATCAAACTTCTCAGAATAATAAACCCACACTGATGCCAGTGTTGGATTTATTAAAAAATGCACACAGAGGGCATCTTAGAGATGCCCCCTGTATTTTACCCAATTGTTCAGTGCAGGACTGACTGGTCTGTGCCAGCAAGCTGCTGAGAGACGAGTTTCTGACCCCATGCGGTGAAAGCCTTTGTGCTGTTTGAGGACAGAAACAAAGCCTGCTTTGGGTGGAGGTGCTTCACACCTCCCCCCTGCAGTAACTGTAACACCTAGCAGTGAGCTTCAAAGGCTCAAGCTTCGTGTTACAATGCCCCAGGGCACTCCAGCTAGTGGAGATGCCCGCCTCCTGGACCCAGCCCCCACTTTTGGCGGCAAGTCCAGGAGAGATAATGAGAAAAACAAGGAGGAGTCACTGGCCAGTCAGGACAGCCCCTAAGGTGTCCTGAGCTGAGGTGACTGACTTTTAGAAATCCTCCATCTTGTAGAAGGAGGATTCCCCCAATAGGGATAGGAATGTGACCCCCTCCCCTTGGGAGGAGGCACAAAGAGGGTGTACCCACCCTCAGGGCTAGTAGCCATTGGCTACTAACCCCCCAGACCTAAACACGCCCTTAAATTTAGTATTTAAGGGCTCCCCTGAACCTAAGAATTTAGATTCCTGAAACTACAAGAAGAAGAAGACTGCCGAGCTGAAAAAACCCCTGCAGAGGAAGAACAGAAGACACCAACTGCTTTGGCCCCAGTCCTACCGGCCTGTCTCCTGCCTTCCAAAGAACCCTGCTCCAGCGACGCTTTCCAAGGGACCAGCGACCTCTGAATCCTCTGAGGACTGCCCTGCTTCAAGAAAGACAAGAAACTCCAGAGGACAGCGGCACTGCTCCAAAAGAACTGCAACTTTGTTTCAAGGAGCAGACTTAAAGACCCTTGCAACTCCCCGCAAGAAGTGTGAGACTTGCAACACTGCACCCGGCGACCCCGACTCGACTGGTGGAGAACCAACACCTCAGGGAGGACCCTCCGGCGACTCCGAGACCGTGAGTAACCAAAGTTGTCCCCCCTGAGCCCCCACAGCGACGCCTGCAGAGGGAATCCCGAGGCTTCCCCTTGACCGTGACTGCCTGAACTCTATTTCCCGACGGCTGGAAAAGACTCTGCACCCGCAGCCCCCAGCACCGAAAGGAACGGAACTCCTGTGCAGGAGTGACCCCCAGGAGGCCCTCTCCCTTGCCCAGGTGGTGGCTACCCCGAGGAGCCCCCCCTTGCCTGCCTGCAACGCTGAAGAGATCCCTTGATCTCTCATTGGTTTACATTGAAAACCCGACGCTTGTTTCTACACTGCACCCGGCCGCCCCAGTGCCGCTGAGGGTGTACTTTTTGTGTGAACTTGTGTCCCCCCCCCCGGTGCCCTACAAAACCCCCCTGGTCTGCCCTCCGAAGACGCGGGTACTTACCTGCTGGCAGACCGGAACCGGGGCACCCCCTTCTCTCCATTGCAGCCTATGCGTTTTGGGCACCTCTTTGACCTCTGCACCTGACCGGCCCTGAGCTGCTGGTGTGGTAACTTTGGGGTTGCTCTGAACCCCCAACGGTGGGCTACCTTGGACCCAAACCTGAGACTTGTAAGTGATTTACTTACCTGACAAAACTAACAAAAACTTACCTCCCCCAGGAACTGTGAAAATTGCACTGTGTCCACTTTTAAAACCGCTTATTGTGTTTTATGTAAAAAGTATACATGCTAATGTAATGATTCAAAGTTCCTAAAGTACTTACCTACAATACCTTTCAAATGTGATATTACATGTAGAATTTGAACCTGTGGTTCTTAAAATAAACTAAGAAAATATATTTTTCTATAACAAAACCTATTGGCCTGGATTTGTCTCTGAGTGTGTGTTCCTCATTTATTGCCTGTGTGTATGTACAACAAATGCTCAACACTACTCCTTTGATAAGCCTACTGCTCGACCACACTACCACAAAATAGAGCATTAGTATTATCTCTTTTTGCCACTATCTTACCTCTAAGGGGAACCCTCGGACTCTGTGCATACTATTCCTTACTTTGAAATAGTGCATACAGAGCCAACTTCCTACAGCATGCCTCAGCACACTTTCAAATCATAACTTGGCATCAGCAAAGGCAAAAAGTCAGGGGGTAACCATGCCAAGGAGGCATTTCCTTACTAGCTCAACACCTCAGTCTGTTGGGGGGAGTCCTTTTGGTTTAATGAGGGGTTGGGTCCCTTTTTCCAAATTAAATCCAGGATGGATGTGTAGGAGCAAGCAATTGATTTGGAAGACAGTGGGTGTAAGGAAAAATATTTGGAAGTCTCAGGAAAAGCATAAGGTCTATTATGACATCACACAGGGTGTTAAAGAGGTGCATCTAAAGGCTAGACAATGGGTGAGTAAAATCTGTCAGGAAAGTGGCTAAGGGTGAGAGCAAATTCAGTGAACTTAAAAGGATTAAAGCAGACAGGAAAAATACAGCAGAATTGGAAGATGGGAATTTAAGTCACATGAGTCGTATTGCATTGGCTAGGAGGGCATGTGAAAATATTGAGAGTATGGAGAATAATGTAGAAAGAAATTATACACAAAGATTCAAATATGACACATATTGGATTAATTTGGATCCGGAAAATGAAGAGAACTATAGAACAGATGTAGTAGAAGTTGTGTCACAAAATGTGTGTAGGAAGTTGGCTCTGTATGTGCTATTTCAAAGTAAGGAATAGCATGCACAGAGTCCAAGGGTTTCCCTTAGAGGTAAAATAGTGGTAAAAATAGATAATACTAATGCTCTATTTTGTGGTAGTGTGGTCGAGCAGTAGGCTTATCCAAGGAGTAGTGTTAAGCATTTGTTGTACATACACATAGACAATAAATGAGGTACACACACTCAGAGACAAATCCAGCCAATAGGTTTTTGTATAGAAAAATATCTTTTCTTAGTTTATTTTAAGAACCACAGGTTAAAATTCTACATGTAATATCTCATTCGAAAGGTATTGCAGGTAAGTACTTTAGGAACTTTAAAGCATAAAAATTGCATGTATACTTTACAAGTTATTGACAAATAGCTGTTTTAAAAGTGGACACAGTGCAATTTTCACAGTTCCTAGGGGAGGTAAGTATTTGTTAGTTTTACCAGGTAAGTAAGACACTTACAGGGTTCAGTTCTTGGTCCAAGGTAGCCCACCGGTGGGGGTTCAGAGCAACCCCAAAGTTACCACACCAGCAGCTCAGGGCCGGTCAGGTGCAGAGTTCAAAGTGGTGCCCAAAACACATAGGCTAGAATGGAGAGAAGGGGGTGCCCCGGTTCCGGTCTGCTTGCAGGTAAGTACCCGCGTCTTCGGAGGGCAGACCAGGGGGGTTTTGTAGGGCACCGGGGGGGGGGACACAAGCCCACACAGAAATTTCACCCTCAGCGGCGCGGGGGCGGCCGGGTGCAGTGTAGAAACAAGCGTCGGGTTCGCAATGTTAGTCTATGAGAGATCTCGGGATCTCTTCAGCGCTGCAGGCAGGCAAGGGGGGGGTTCCTCGGGGAAACCTCCACTTGATCAAGGGAGAGGGACTCCTGGGGGTCACTCCTCCAGTGAAAGTCCGGTCCTTCAGGTCCTGGGGGCTGCGGGTGCAGGGTCTCTCCCAGGTGTCGGGACTTTGGATTCAAAGAGTCGCGGTCAGATGAAGCCTCGGGATTCCCTCTGCAGGCGGCGATGGGGGCTCAGGGGGGACAGGTTTTTGTACTCACAGTCTTAGAGTAGTCCTGGGGTCCCTCCTGAGGTGTTGGATCGCCACCAGCCGAGTCGGGGTCGCCGGGTGCAGTGTTGCAAGTCTCACGCTTCTTGCGGGGAGCTTGCAGGGATCTTTAAAGCTGCTGGAAACAAAGTTGCAGCTTTTCTTGGAGCAGGTCCGCTGTCCTCGGGAGTTTCTTGTCTTTTCGAAGCAGGGGCAGTCCTCAGAGGATGTCGAGGTCGCTGGTCCCTTTGGAAGGCGTCGCTGGAGCAGGATCTTTGGAAGGCAGGAGACAGGCCGGTGAGTTTCTGGAGCCAAGGCAGTTGTCGTCTTCTGGTCTTCCGCTGCAGGGGTTTTCAGCTAGGCAGTCCTTCTTCTTGTAGTTGCAGGAATCTAATTTTCTAGGGTTCAGGGTAGCCCTTAAATACTAAATTTAAGGGCGTGTTTAGGTCTGGGGGGTTAGTAGCCAATGGCTACTAGCCCTGAGGGTGGGTACACCCTCTTTGTGCCCCCTCCCAAGGGGAGGGGGTCACATTCCTAACCCTATTGGGGGAATCCTCCATCTGCAAGATGGAGGATTTCTAAAAGTTAGAGTCACCTCAGCTCAGGACACCTTAGGGGCTGTCCTGACTGGTCAGTGACTCCTCCTTGTTTTTCTCATTATCTTCTCCGGCCTTGCCGCCAAAAGTGGGGCCTGGCCGGAGGGGGCGGGCAACTCCACTAGCTGGAGTGTCCTGCTGGGTTGGCACAAAGGAGGTGAGCCTTTGAGGCTCACCGCCAGGTGTGACAATTCCTGCCTGGGGGAGGCGTTAGCATCTCCACCCAGTGCAGGCTTTGTTACTGGCCTCAGAGTGACAAAGGCACTCTCCCAAGGGGCCAGCAACATGTCTCGGTTTGTGGCAGGCTGCTAAAACTAGTCAGCCTACACAGATAGTCGGTTAAGTTTCAGGGGGCACCTCTAAGGTGCCCTCTGGGGTGTATTTTACAATAAAATGTACACTGGCATCAGTGTGCATTTATTGTGCTGAGAAGTTTGATACCAAACTTCCCAGTTTTCAGTGTAGCCATTATGGTGCTGTGGAGTTCGTGTTTGACAGACTCCCAGACCATATACTCTTATGGCTACCCTGCACTTACAATGTCTAAGGTTTTGTTTAGACACTGTAGGGGTACCATGCTCATGCACTGGTACCCTCACCTATGGTATAGTGCACCCTGCCTTAGGGCTGTAAGGCCTGCTAGAGGGGTGTCTTACCTATACTGCATAGGCAGTGAGAGGCTGGCATGGCACCCTGAGGGGAGTGCCATGTCGACTTACTCGTTTTGTCCTCACTAGCACACACAAGCTGGCAAGCAGAGTGTCTGTGCTGAGTGAGAGGTCTCCAGGGTGGCATAAGACATGCTGCAGCCCTTAGAGACCTTCCTTGGCATCAGGGCCCTTGGTACTAGAAGTACCAGTTACAAGGGACTTATCTGGATGCCAGGGTCTGCCAATTGTGGATACAAAAGTACAGGTTAGGGAAAGAACACTGGTGCTGGGGCCTGGTTAGCAGGCCTCAGCACACTTTCAATTGTAAACATAGCATCAGCAAAGGCAAAAAGTCAGGGGGCAACCATGCCAAGGAGGCATTTCCTTACAATGTGGAAGAAAGGTCTGTTAATTTTGGTGATAGTTGTGATGCAAGCAGTAATAAGAAGAATGACAATGTAAAAACGATGGGTGACAAAAGGAGCAAATTTGGAAGAATGTTGAAAAAAACAAAAAGGCTGGAAAACGTTCTATGTGAATGATAGGTTAATGCGTTTATGTTAAATTTTTTTTTCTTAGTTGTTACGATGGGAGGAAGTGGGGTTGTTGAAGTAATTGTAATAGAGTGTATTGTTAGAATTGTTTATATAGATTATATTGTTTTTTTTAATGGTAGAAAAGGGGATGTGTAGTGAATAGCATCTAATGGAATGTAGTAGCAATGTGGAAACTAGGATGTAGTGATGTGGGGGATGAGAAGGGTGGAGGAGAATGTTAGGATTCATTTTTCTAGAGGTGCATAAAGGCAGTTACAGCTCTGTATATATATCCTGTACAAATAAAGAAGGAATTAAGTAATTTGATCGTTGTGAGGACTTACTACAAGTCACAAGGAATCCTGTGACTCAAAACATTTCTTTGAAAAATAGATGACAACATCCGATCCTACCATTAGATGACCAGAGTATGCACATCATGTGAATCTACACAATTAGAATAAGAGCACAAATGTAATCTTGGTAAAGCAGATTGTTTACCTCTTGGTCAATGATGTTCTCTATCTGCATAGGTTTCATGACATCAGTTACAAATTGTGGATGGGTGTAAGCATCTCGGATCTTCTCATGTAGTAGCTGACGTACACTTCCCTGTTAAAAGTAGAATGCAGATGCAGTTACTTTTTAAACCAAGTAATAAATGCACACATATACAACACCAATGGGAACATTTTACTGTCACCTTTCGTTACTCTCAGAAACAAAAGCAATGGATACCACTGACAGTTAAACCTGCAACTTTAATGTTAACATTTGCAAAAATGCTACTTTATTATCAGAGGTATCCTTTGAGTCCAACTTTTATGGTTAAATTCCACGAAGTGAAAGGTTATCTACTTGTATTATCAGTCCTGCATCATCCATATCTTCATTAAATTAAAAAAACAGACTGGATTTGTATTCAAAGTAAGTAATTTTTCCAAAACTATTTTGCACATTTGCAATCAGACAATTGTAATACAATTTGTCTTAATATGCAACTTTTCTACTTAACTTGTGCTTTAAAAATAGAAAACACTAGGAGAAATCCTGGAGTATTTTACATTGTTTCTAATGGAGGTTTCACCAATTTGTAAAGTACGTAATTTAAGTACGAAATGGTCATCTCACTGATACACTTTTTTGAGACCTCTAAACACACTCAGTGAAGAGACGTTATGAAAAGGATATTCCCTATGAGTTGTAAGCTGTTCTGTAAAACATTCACTCAGGAAAATTATAAGCCAAGCCTGAGACTGCTCTCATATGGAATGAGAGAGGACAGTTATTCCATTAGTACTAGCCAGTGAAAAAACATTTGCACCTACTGGGATCAATGAGAGCCTCCATTAAGTTCACATTTATGGATCAAATCTATTTATTGGTAGTTTTGGATACAAATAACATCTTACACAGCGATGCGCCTACAACCACTCGGGCCAGCGGCGTTTCACATCCGATATCAACAAGCCCCAGGCAGAGGCTCCAATTAAAGGGCTATACAGCCTGAGCTAAGGTAAGCTCTTCCCTCCCACCCAACGAGCCCAAACTTGCACAGGACCCAGCTAGTGCTGAAGCCCCATCTGGAAGTAAAGAAACAAAAAATGGCACAAACAATCATAACAAAAGACATCACGAACCCCTCACAGCGATGTTTCACCCCGTGCCCGAGCCCACCCCCCCCAGCCCAGGCCTCACCTGTCCAGCACCTTCCGGGCCCTCCTTCCAGCTCCCCTCTAGTCGTCTCCCAGTAACCTCAATACCCTCAGATAGACAGGGCATGTGAGCTCGTTAAATTCAGCAGACAGAATCTGAATGAAAGGTTTCCATAGCTCAGCTAATACACGCGCTCGCTGGTCAGCCACTGTAAGGAAATGCCTCCTTGGCATGGTTACCCCCTGCCTTTTTGCCTTTGCTGATGCCAAGTTATGATTTGAAAGTGTGCTGAGGCCTGCTAACCAGGCCCCAGCACCAGTGTTCTTTCCCTAACCTGTACCTTTGTTTCCACAATTGGCACACCCTGGCATCCAGGTAAGTCCCTTGTAACTGGTACCAAGGGCGCTGATGCCAGGGAAGGTTTCTAAGGGCTGCAGCATGTCTTATGCCACCCTAGGGACCCCTCACTCAGCACAGACACACTGCTTGTCAGCTTGTGTGTGCTGGTGGGGAGAAAATGACTAAGTCGACATGGCACTCCCCTCAGGGTGCCATGCCAACCTCACACTGCCTATGGCATAGGTAAGTCACCCCTCTAGCAGGCCTTACAGCCCTAAAGCAGGGTGCACTATACCATAGGTGAGGGCATAGGTGCATGAGCACTATGCCCCTACAGTGCCTAAGCAAAACCTTAGACATTGTAAGTGCAGGGTAGCCATAAGAGTATATGGTCTGGGAGTCTGTCATACACGAACTCCACAGTACCATAATGGCTACACTGAAAACTGGGAAGTTTGGTGTAAAGAAATGGCTCCCTGTTGCAGTTACCCCCCACTTTTTGCCTGATACTGATGCTGACTTGACTGAGAAGTGTGCTGGGACCCTGCTAACCAGTCCCCAGCACCAGTGTTCTTTCACCTAAAAGGTACCATTGTCTCCACAATTGGCACAACCCTGGCACCCAGGTAAGTCCCTTGTAACTGGTACCACTGGTACCAAGGGCCCTGATGCCAGGGAAGGTTTCTAAGGGCTGAAGCATGTCTTATGCCACCCTAGGGATCCTTCACTCAGCACAGACACTGCTTGCCAGCTTGTGTGTGCTGGTGGGGAGAAAATAACTAAGTCGACATGGCACTCCCCTCAGGGTGCCATGCCAACCACACACTGCCTGCGGCATAGGTAAGTCACCCCTCTAGCAGGCCTTACAGCCCTAAGGCAGGGTGCACTATACCACAGGTGAGGGCATAGGTGCATGAGCACTATGCCCCTACAGTGTCTAAGCAAAACCTTAGACATTGTAAGTGCAGGGTAGCCATAAGAATATATGGTCTGGGAGTCTGTCAAAAACGAACTCCACAGCTCCATAATGGCTACACTGAATACTGGGAAGTTTAGTATCAAACTTCTCAGAATAATAAACCCACACTGATGCCAGTGTTGGATTTATTAAAACATGCACACAGAGGGCATCTTAGAGATGCCCCCTGTATTTTACCCAATTGTTCAGTGCAGGACTGACTGGTCTCTGCCAGCCTGCTGCTGAGAGACGAGTTTCTGACCCCATGCGGTGAGAGCCTTTGTGCTCTCTGAGGACAGAAACAAAGCCTGCTCTGGGTGGAGGTGCTTCGCACCTCTCCCTTGCAGGAACTGTAACACCTAGCAGTGAGCTTCAAAGGCTCAAGCTTCGTGTTACAATGCCCCAGGGCACTCCAGCTAGTGGAGATGCCCGCCCCCTGGACCCAGCCCCCACTTTTGGCGGCAAGTCCAGGAGAGATAATGAGAAAAACAAGGAGGAGTCACTGGCCAGTCAGGACAACCCCTAAGGTGTCCTGAGCTGAGGTGACTGACTTTTAGAAATCCTCCATCTTGCAGAAGGAGGATTCCCCCAATAGGGATAGGAATGTGACCCCCTCCCCTTGGGAGGAGGCACAAAGAGGGTGTACCCACCCTCAGGGCTAGTAGCCATTGGCTACTAACCCCCCAGACCTAAACACGCCCTTAAATTTAGTATTTAAGGGCTCCCCTGAACCTAGAGATTAGATTCCTGCAACAACAATAAGAAGGACTGCCTAGCTGAAAACCCCTGCAGAGGAAGACCAGAAGACAACAACTGCCTTGGCTCCAGAAACTCACCGGCCTGTCTCCTGCCTTCCAAAGAACTCTGCTCCAGCGACGCCTTCCAAAGGGACCAGCGACCTCTGAATCCTCTGAGGACTGCCCTGCTTCGACGACGACAAGAAACTCCCGAGGACAGCGGACCTGCTCCAAAAAGACTGCAACTTTATCCAAAGGAGCAGCTTTAAAGAACCCTGCAATCTCCCCGCAAGAAGCGTGAGACTTGCAACACTGCACCCGGCGACCCCGACTCGGCTGGTGGAGGACCAACACCTCAGGGAGGACCCCGGACTACTCTACGACTGTGAGTACCAAAACCTGTCCCCCCTGAGCCCCCACAGCGCCGCCTGCAGAGGGAATCCCGAGGCTTCCCCTGACCGCGACTCTCTGAAACCTAAGTCCCGACGCCTGGAAAAGACCCTGCACCCGCAGCCCCCAGGACCTGAAGGACCGGACTTTCACTGGAGAAGTGACCCCCAGGAGTCCCTCTCCCTTACCCAAGTGGAGGTTTCCCCGAGGAAGCCCCCCCTTGCCTGCCTGCAGCGCTAAAGAGATCCCTTGATCTCTCATTGACTTCCATTGCGAACCCAACGCTTGTTCTAACACTGCACCCGGCCGCCCCCGCGCCGCTGAGGGTGAAATTTCTGTGTGGGCTTGTGTCCCCCCCGGTGCCCTACAAAACCCCCCTGGTCTGCCCTCCGAAGACGCGGGTACTTACCTGCTGGCAGACTGGAACCGGGGCACCCCCTTCTCTCCATTGAAGCCTATTCGTTTTGGGCACCACTTTGAACTCTGCACCTGACCGGCCCTGAGCTGCTGGTGTGGTAACTTTGGGGTTGCTCTGAACCCCCAACGGTGGGCTACCTTGGACCAAGAACTGAACCCTGTAAGTGTCTTACTTACCTGGTAAAACTAACAAAAACTTACCTCCCCCAGGAACTGTGAAAATTGCACTGTGTCCACTTTTAAAACAGCTATCTGTGAATAACTTGAAAAGTATACATGCAATTGAAATGATTCAAAGTTCCTAATATACTTACCTGCAATACCTTTCAAACAAGATATTACATGTTAAATTTGAACCTGTGGTTCTTAAAATAAACTAAGAAAAGATATTTTTCTATACAAAACCTATTGGCTGGATTTGTCTCGGAGTGTGTGTACCTCATTTATTGTCTATGTGTATGTGCAACAAATGCTTAACACTACTCCTTGGATAAACCTACTGCTCGACCACACTACCACAAAATAGAGCATTAGTATTATCTCTTTTTACCACTATTTTACCTCTAAGGGAAACCCTTGGACTCTGTGCATGCTATTCCTTACTTTGAAATAGCACATACAGAGCCAACTTCCTACATTGGTGGATCAGCGGTGGGGTACAAGACTTTGCATTTGATGGACTACTCAGCCAATACCTGATCACACGACAAATTCCAAAATTGTCATTAGAAATTGATTTTTGCAATTTGAAAAGTTTTCTAAATTCTTTAAAGTCCTGCTAGGGCCTTGTGTTAGTCCCTGTTAGCATTTCTTTTAGAGTTTAAAAGTTTGTAAAAGTTTGAATTAGATTCTAGAACCAGTTTTAGTTTCTTAAAAAGTATTCCAACTTTTAGAAGCACAATGTCTAGTACAGATGTGAATGTGGTGGAACTCGACACCACACCTTACCTCCATCTTAAGATGAGGGAGCTAAGGTCACTCTGTAAAATAAAGAAAATAACCATGGGCCCCAGACCTTCCAAACTACAGCTCCACGAGCTGTTGGCAGAGTTTGAAAAGGCCAACCCCTCTGAGGATGGCAACACAGAGGATGAAGATAGTGACTTGGAGGGTGATTCCCCCCCACCAGTCCTATCTAGGGAGAACAGGGCTTCTCAAGCCCGGACTCCACAAATAATAGTCAGAGGTGCTGGTTCCCTCACAGGAGGGACCAACAACTCTGAAATCACTGAGGATAACTCCAGTGAAGAGGACATCCAGTTAGCCAGGATGGCCAAAAGATTGGCTTTGGAAAGACAGATCCTAGCCATAGAAAGGGAAAGACAAGAGATGGGCCTAGGACCCATCAATGGTGGCAGCAACATAACTAGGGTCAGAGATTCTCCTGACATGTTGAAAATCCCTAAAGGGATTGTAACTAAATATGAAGATGGTGATGACATCACCAAATGGTTCACAGCTTTTGAGAGGGCTTGTGAAACCAGAAAAGTGAACAAATCTCACTGGGGTGCTCTCCTTTGGGAAATGTTCACTGGAAAGTGTAGGGATAGACTCCTCACACTCTCTAAAAAAGATGCAGAATCTTATGACCTCATGAAGGGTACCCTGATTGAGGGCTTTGGATTCTCCACTGAGGAGTATAGGATTAGATTCAGGGGGGCTCAAAAATCCTCGAGCCAGACCTGGGTTGACTTTGTAGACTACTCAGTAAAAACACTAGATGGTTGGATTCAAGGAAATGGTGTAAATGATTATGATGGGCTGTACAATTTATTTGTGAAAGAACACCTATTAAGTAATTGTTTCAATGATAAACTGCATCAGCATCTGGTGGACCTAGGACCAATTTCTCCCCAAGAATTGGGAAAGAAGGCGGACCATTGGGTCAAGACTAGGGTGTCCAAAACTTCCACAGGGGGTGACCAAAAGAAAGGGGTCACAAAACCTCCCCAGGGGAAGGGTGGTGAGACAGCCAAAAATAAAAATAGTAAAGAGTCTTCTACAGGCCCCCAAAAACCTGCACAGGAGGGTGGGCCCAGAGCCTCTTCACAAAACAATCCTGGGTACAAGGGTAAAAACTTTGATCCCAAAAAGGCCTGGTGTCGAAACTGTAGTCAGTCTGGACACCAAACTGGAGACAAGGCCTGTCCCAAGAAAGATACCACTTCTAACTCCCATCCAGCTAAAACTGGAATGGCCAGTCTCCAAGTGGGATCAACAGTGTGCCCAGAGCAAATCAGGTGTCACACTGAAGCTACATTAGTCTCTGAGGGTGGGGTGGATTTAGCCACACTGGCTGCCTGGCCCCCTAACATGCAAAAATACAGGCAGCAGCTCTTAATTAATGGGACAAGTGTAGAGGGCCTGAGGGATACAGGTGCCAGTGTCACCATGGTGACAGAGAAACTGGTTTCCCCTGGCCAATACCTGACTGGACAAACCTATCCAGTCACCAATGCTGACAATCAGACTAAAGTACATCCCATGGCAATGGTAACTTTAGAGTGGGGAGGGGTCAATGGCCTGAAACAGGTGGTGGTCTCCTCAAATATCCCAGTAGACTGTTTGCTTGGAAATGACCTGGAGTCCTCAGCATGGGCTGAGGTAGAACTGAAAACCCATGCAGCCATGCTGGGTATCCCTGAACTGGTGTGTGTCAAGACTAGGGCACAGTGCAAGGCACAGGGTGAAAAAGTAGAGCTGGAGTCTGGAAAAATGGCCCAGCCTACCAAGAGAAAAGGAAAGTCAGCTGGGAAACCAGCTGCAACACAACACCAAAAAGAGAACCTCTCTTCTCAGGAAGAAGTTCTGCCCTCTGAGGGAACTGAGCCTATGGAGCTGGAACCTTATCAGGTTGAGCTCTTGGGCCCAGGGGGACCCTCAAGGGAAGAGTTGTGTAAGGGACAAGAAACCTGTCCCTCTCTTGAAGGCCTTAGGCAGCAAGCTGCTGAAGAGTCCAAAGGCAAGAAAAATGGAACACATAGGGTCTATTGGGAAGATGGACTCCTGTACACTGAGGCAAGAGATCCCAAACCTGGTGCCACTAGGAGAGTGGTAGTGCCTCAGGGTTTCAGAGAGTTTATTCTGACCTTAGCCCATGATATTCCCCTTGCTGGGCATTTGGGACAAACCAAGACGTGGGAGAGGTTAGTCAACCACTTCTACTGGCCCAATATGTCCCAGAAGGTTAAGGAGTTTTGCCTCTCCTGCCCCACCTGTCAAGCCAGTGGTAAGACAGGTGGGCATCCAAAGGCCCCCCTCATTCCACTTCCAGTGGTGGGGGTCCCCTTTGAAAGAGTGGGTGTGGACATAGTTGGTCCACTAGAACCTCCCACAGCCTCAGGAAATATGTACATCCTAGTAGTAGTGGATCATGCTACTAGGTGTCCTGAAGCTATTCCCCTTAGGTCGACTACTGCCCCTGCAGTAGCCAAGGCCCTCATTGGTATCTTTACCAGAGTGGGTTTCCCTAAGGAGGTGGTGTCTGACAGAGGTACCAACTTCATGTCAGCATACCTAAAACACATGTGGAATGAGTGTGGAGTGACTTACAAATTCACTACACCATATCATCCACAAACTAATGGCCTTGTTGAGAGATTCAACAAGACATTAAAGGGCATGATCATGGGGCTCCCAGAAAAACTCAAAAGGAGATGGGATGTTGTAGGAAGTTGGCTCTGTATGTGCTATTTCAAAGTAAGGAATAGCATGCACAGAGTCCAAGGGTTCCCCTTAGAGGTAAAATAGTGGTAAAAATAGATAATACTAATGCTCTATTTTGTGGTAGTGTGGTCGAGCAGTAGGCTTATCCAAGGAGTAGTGTTAAGCATTTGTTGTACATACACATAGACAATAAATGAGGTACACACACTCAGAGACAAATCCAGCCAATAGGTTTTTATATAGAAAAATATCTTTTCTTAGTTTATTTTAAGAACCACAGGTTCAAATTCTACATGTAATATCTCATTCGAAAGGTATTGCAGGTAAGTACTTTAGGAACTTCAAATCATCAAAATTGCATGTATACTTTTCAAGTTATTCACAAATAGCTGTTTTAAAAGTGGACACTTAGTGCAATTTTCACAGTTCCTAGGGGAGGTAAGTATTTGTTAGGTTAATCAGGTAAGCAAGACACTTACAGGGCTTAGTTCTTGGTCCAAGGTAGCCCACCGTTGGGGGTTCAGAGCAACCCCAAAGTCACCACACCAGCAGCTCAGGGCCGGTCAGGTGCAGAGTTCAAAGTGGTGCCCAAAACACATAGGCTAGAATGGAGAGAAGGGGGGTGCCCCGGTTCCGGTCTGCTTGCAGGTAAGTACCCGCGTCTTCGGAGGGCAGACCAGGGGGGTTTTGTAGGGCACCGGGGGGGACACAAGCCCACACAGAAATTTCACCCTCAGCAGCGCGGGGGCGGCCGGGTGCAGTGTAGAAACAAGCGTCGGGTTTGTAATGGAAGTCAATGGGAGATCTAGGGATCTCTTCAGCGCTGCAGGCAGGCAAGGGGGGGGTTCCTCGGGGAAACCTCCACTTGGGCAAGGGAGAGGGACTCCTGGGGGTCACTTCTCCAGTGAAAGTCCGGTCCTTCAGGTCCTGGGGGCTGCGGGTGCAGGGTCTCTCCCAGGCGTCGGGACTTAGGATTCAAAGAGTCGCGGTCAGGGGAAGCCTCGGGATTCCCTCTGCAGGCGGCGCTGTGGGGGCTCAGGGGGGACAGGTCTTGGTACTCACAGTCTTAGAGTAGTCCTGGGGTCCCTCCTGAGGTGTTGGATCGCCACCAGCCGAGTCGGGGTCGCCGGGTGCAGTGTTGCAAGTCTCACGCTTCTTGCGGGGAGCTTGCAGGGTTCTTTAAAGCTGCTGGAAACAAAGTTGCAGCTTTTCTTGGAGCAGGTCCGCTGTCATCGGGAGTTTCTTGTCTTTTCGAAGCAGGGGCAGTCCTCAGAGGATGTCGAGGTCGCTGGTCCCTTTGGAAGGCGTCGCTGGAGCAGGATCTTTGGAAGGCAGGAGACAGGCCGGTGAGTTTCTGGAGCCAAGGCAGTTGTCGTCTTCTGGTCTTCCTCTGCAGGGGTTTTCAGCTAGGCAGTCCTTCTTCTTGTAGTTGCAGGAATCTAATTTTCTAGGGTTCAGGGTAGCCCTTAAATACTAAATTTAAGGGCGTGTTTAGGTCTGGGGGGTTAGTAGCCAATGGCTACTAGCCCTGAGGGTGGGTACACCCTCTTTGTGCCTCCTCCCAAGGGGAGGGGGTCACAATCCTAACCCTATTGGGGGAATCCTCCATCTGCAAGATGGAGGATTTCTAAAAGTTAGAGTCACCTCAGCTCAGGACACCTTAGGGGCTGTCCTGACTGGCCAGTGACTCCTCCTTGTTTTTCTCATTATCTTCTCCGGCCTTGCCGCCAAAAGTGGGGGCCTGGCCGGAGGGGGCGGGCAACTCCACTAGCTGGAGTGTCCTGCTGGGTTGGCACAAAGGGGGGGAGCCTTTGAGGCTCACCGCCAGGTGTGACAATTCCTGCCTGGGGGAGGTGTTGGCATCTCCACCCAGTGCAGGCTTTGTTACTGGCCTCAGAGTGACAAAGGCACTCTCCCCATGGGGCCAGCAACATGTCTCGGTTTGTGGCAGGCTGCTAGAACTAGTCAGCCTACACAGACAGTCGGTTAAGTTTCAGGGGGCACCTCTAAGGTGCCCTCTGTGGTGTATTTTACAATAAAATGTACACTGGCATCAGTGTGCATTTATTGTGCTGAGAAGTTTGATACCAAACTTCCCAGTTTTCAGTGTAGCCATTATGGTGCTGTGGAGTTCGTGTTTGACAAACTCCCAGACCATATACTCTTATGGCTACCCTGCACTTACAATGTCTAAGGTTTTGTTTAGACACTGTAGGGGTACCATGCTCATGCACTGGTACCCTCACCTATGGTATAGTGCACCCTGCCTTAGGGCTGTAAGGCCTGCTAGAGGGGTGTCTTACCTATACTGCATAGGCAGTGAGAGGCTGGCATGGCACCCTGAGGGGAGTGCCATGTCGACTTACTCGTTTTGTCCTCACTAGCACCCACAAGCTGGCAAGCAGTGTGTCTGTGCTGAGTGAGAGGTCTCCAGGGTGGCATAAGACATGCTGCAGCCCTTAGAGACCTTCCTTGGCATCAGGGCCCTTGGTACTAGAAGTACCAGTTACAAGGGACTTATCTGGATGCCAGGGTCTGCCAATTGTGGATACAAAAGTACAGGTTAGGGAAAGAACACTGGTGCTGGGGCCTGGTTAGCAGGCCTCAGCACACTTTCAATTGTAAACATAGCATCAGCAAAGGCAAAAAGTCAGGGGGCAACCATGCCAAGGAGGCATTTCCTTACACAACCCCCCCCCAAACGAAAGAGGATGAGACTAACCTTTCCCAAGAGAGTCTTCATTTTCTAAGTGGAAGAACCTGGAAAGGCCACCTGCATTGGCATGGGCAGTCCCAGGTCTGTGTTCCACTATAAAGTCCATTCCCTGTAGGGAGATGGACCACCTCAACAGTTTAGGATTTTCACCTTTCATTTGCATCAGCCATTTGAGAGGTCTGTGGTCAGTTTGAACTAGGAAGTGAGTCCCAAAGAGGTATGGTCTCAGCTTCTTCAGGGACCAAACCACAGCAAAGGCCTCCCTCTCAATGGCACTCCAACGCTGCTCCCTGGGGAGTAACCTCCTGCTAATGAAAGCAACAGGCTGGTCAAGGCCATCATCATTTGTTTGGGACAAAACTGCCCCTATCCCATGTTCAGAGGCATCTGTCTGCACAATGAACTGCTTAGAATAATCTGGAGCTTTTAGAACTGGTGCTGAGCACATTGCTTGTTTCAGGGTGTCAAAGGCCTGTTGGCATTCCACAGTCCAGTTCACTTTCTTGGGCATTTTCTTGGAGGTGAGTTCAGTGAGGGCTGTCACAATGGATCCATATCCCTTCACAAACCTCCTGTAGTACCCAGTCAAGCCAAGGAATGCCCTGACTTGAGTCTGGGTTTTTGGAGCTACCCAGTCCAGAATAGTCTGGATCTTGGGTTGGAGTGGCTGAACTTGGCCTCCACCTACAAGGTGGCCCAAGTAAACCACAGTTCCCTGCCCTATCTGGCATTTGGATGCCTTGATAGAGAGGCCTGCAGATTGCAGAGCCTTCAAAACCTTCCTCAGGTGGACCAGGTGATCCTGCCAGGTGGAGCTAAAGACAGCAATATCATCAAGATAAGCTGTGCTAAAGGACTCCAAGCCAGCAAGGACTTGATTCACCAACCTTTGGAAGGTGGCAGGGGCATTCTTTAAACCAAAGGGCATAACAGTAAACTGATTATGCCCATCAGGTGTGGAGAATGCTGTCTTTTCTTTTGCTCCAGGTGCCATTTTTATTTGCCAGTACCCTGCTGTCAAGTCAAAGGTACTTAGAAATTTGGCAGCACCTAATTTATCAATGAGCTCATCAGCTCTTGGAATTGGATGGGCATCTGTCTTGGTGACAGAATTGAGCCCTCTGTAGTCCACACAAAACCTCATCTCTTTCTTTCCATCTTTGGTGTGAGGTTTGGGGACTAAGACCACTGGGCTAGCCCAGGGGCTGTCAGAGCGCTCAATCACTCCCAATTCCAGCATCTTGTGGACTTCCACCTTGATGCTTTCCTTAACATGGTCAGACTGTCTGAAGATTTTGTTCTTGACAGGCATGCTGTCTCCTGTGTCCACATCATGGGTACACAGGTGTGTCTGACCAGGGGTTAGGGAGAAAAGCTCAGGAAACTGTTGTAGGACTCTCCTACAATCAGCCTGCTGTTGGCCAGAGAGGGTGTCTGAGTAGATCACTCCATCTACTGTGCCATCTTTTGGGTCTGATGACAGAAGATCAGGGAGAGGTTCACTCTCTGCCTCCTGATCCTCATCTGTTACCATCAACAGATTGACATCAGCCCTGTCGTGGAAGAGCTTAAGGCGGTTTACATGGATCACCCTCTTGGGGCTCCTGCTTGTGCCCAGGTCCACCAGGTAGGTGACCTGACTCTTCCTTTCTAGTACTGGGTAAGGGCCACTCCATTTGTCCTGGAGTGCCCTGGGAGCCACAGGCTCCAGAACCCAGACTTTCTGCCCTGGTTGGAACTCAACCAGTGCAGCTTTTTGGTCATACCAAAACTTCTGGAGCTGTTGGCTGGCCTCAAGGTTTTTGGTTGCCTTTTCCATGTACTCTGCCATTCTAGAGCGAAGGCCAAGTACATAGTCCACTATGTCCTGTTTAGGCTCATGGAGAGGTCTCTCCCAGCCTTCTTTAACAAGGGCAAGTGGTCCCCTTACAGGATGACCAAACAGAAGTTCAAAGGGTGAGAATCCTACTCCCTTCTGTGGCACCTCTCTGTAAGCGAAAAGCAGACATGGCAAGAGGACATCCCATCTCCTTTTGAGCTTTTCTGGGAGCCCCATGATCATGCCTTTTAATGTCTTGTTGAATCTCTCAACCAAGCCATTAGTTTGTGGATGGTATGGTGTAGTGAATTTATAAGTCACTCCACACTCATTCCACATGTGCTTTAGGTATGCTGACATGAAGTTGGTACCTCTGTCAGACACCACCTCCTTAGGGAAACCCACTCTGGTAAAGATACCAATGAGGGCCTTGGCTACTGCAGGGGCAGTAGTCGACCTAAGGGGAATAGCTTCAGGATACCTGGTAGCATGATCCACTACTACCAGGATATACATATTTCCTGAGGCTGTGGGAGGTTCCAGTGGACCAACTATGTCCACACCCACTCTTTCAAAGGGAACCCCCACCACTGGAAGTGGAATGAGGGGGGCCTTTGGATGCCCACCTGTCTTACCACTGGCTTGACAGGTGGGGCAGGAGAGGCAAAACTCCTTAACCATGTTGGACATATTGGGCCAGTAGAAGTGGTTGACTAACCTCTCCCACGTCTTGGTTTGTCCCAAATGTCCAGCAAGGGGAATGTCATGGGCCAATGTTAGGATGAACTCTCTGAACAGCTGAGGCACTACCACTCTCCTAGTGGCACCAGGTTTGGGGTCTCTGGCCTCAGTGTACAGGAGTCCATCTTCCCAATAGACCCTATGCGTTCCATTTTTCTTGCCTTTGGACTCTTCAGCAGCTTGCTGCCTAAGGCCTTCAAGAGAGGGACAGGTTTCTTGTCCCTTACACAGCTCCTCCCTTGAGGGTCCCCCTGGGCCTAAGAGCTCAACCTGATAAGGTTCAAGCTCCAAAGGCTCAGTTCCCTCAGAGGGCAGAACTTCTTCCTGAGAAGAGAGGTTCCCTTTCTTTTGCTGTGTTGCAGTTGGTTTCCCAACTGACTTTCCTTTCCTCTTGGTAGGCTGGGCCATTCTTCCAGACTCCAGCTCTACTTGTTCACCCTGTGCCTTGCACTGTGCTCTGGTTTTCACACACACCAGTTCAGGGATACCCAGCATTGCTGCATGGGTTTTTAGTTCTACCTCAGCCCATGCTGAGGACTCCAGGTCATTTCCAAGCAGACAGTCCACTGGGATATTTGAGGAGACCACCACCTGTTTCAGGCCATTGACCCCTCCCCATTCTAAAGTAACCATTGCCATGGGATGTACTTTTCTCTGATTGTCAGCGTTGGTGACTGTGTAAGTTTTTCCAGTCAGGTATTGGCCAGGGGAAACCAGTTTCTCTGTCACCATGGTGACACTGGCACCTGTATCCCTCAGGCCCTCTATTCTAGTCCCATTAATCAAGAGTTGCTGTCTGTATTTTTGCATGTTAGGCGGCCAGACAGCTAGTGTGGCTAAATCCACCCCACCCTCAGAAACTAGAGTAGCTTCAGTGTGGACCCTGATTTGCTCTGGGCACACTGTTGATCCCACTTGGAGACTAGCCATACCAGTGTTACCTGGATGGGAGTTTGGAGTGGAACCTTTCTTGGGACAGGCCTTGTCTCCAGTTTGGTGTCCATGCTGTTTACAGCTATGACACCAGGCCTTTTTGGGATCAAAGTTTTTACCCTTGTACCCATTGTTTTGTGAAGAGGCTCTGGGCCCACCCTCCTGTGCAGGTTTTTGGGGGCCTGTAGAAGACTCTTTACTATTTTTAGTTTTGGTTGTCTCATCACCCTTCCCCTGGGGAGTCTTTGTGACCCCTTTCTTTTGGTCACCCCCTGTTGAAGTCTTGGACACCCTTGTCTTGACCCAATGGTCCGCCTTCTTTCCCAATTCTTGGGGAGAAATTGGTCCTAGGTCTACCAGATGCTGATGCAGTTTATCATTGAAACAATTACTTAACAGGTGTTCTTTCACAAATAAATTGTACAGTCCATCATAATTACTTACACCACTGCCTTGAATCCAACCATCTAGTGTTTTCACTGAGTAGTCTACAAAGTCAACCCAGGTCTGGCTCGAGGATTTTTGAGCCCCCCTGAATCTAATCCTATACTCCTCAGTGGAGAATCCAAAGCCCTCAATCAGGGTACCCTTCATGAGGTCATAAGATTCTGCATCTTGTCCAGAGAGTGTGAGGACTCTATCCCTACACTTTCCTGTGAACATTTCCCAAAGGAGAGCACCCCAGTGAGATCTGTTCACTTTTCTGGTTACACAAGCCCTCTCAAAAGCTGTGAACCATTTGGTGATGTCATCACCATCTTCATATTTAGTTACAATCCCTTTAGGGATTTTCAACATGTCAGGAGAATCTCTGACCCTATTTATGTTGCTGCCACCCATTGATGGGTCCTAGGCCCATCTCTTGTCTTTCCCTCTCTATGGCTAGGATCTGTCTTTCCAAAGCCAATCTTTTGGCCATCCTGGCTAACTGGATGTCCTCTTCACTGGGGTTATCCTCAGTGATTTCAGAGGTGTTGGTCTCTCCTGTGAGGGAACCAGCATCTCTGACTATTATTTTTGGAGTCAGGGTTTGAGGGACCCTGTTCTCCCTAGATAGGATTGGTAGGGGGGAATTGTCCTCCAAGTCACTATCCTCTTCCTCTGAGTTGCCACCCTCAGAGGGGTTGGCCTTTTCAAACTCTGCCAAAAGCTCCTGGAGCTGTATTTTGGTAGGTTTGGGGCCCATTGTTATTTTCTTTATCTTACAGAGTGACCTTAGCTCCCTCATCTTAAGATGGAGGTAAGGTGTGGTGTCGAGTTCCACCACAGTCACATCTGTGCTAGACATTTTGCTTCTAAAAGTTGGAATACTTTTTAAGAATCTACAACTGGTTCTAGAATCTAATTCAAACTTTTACAAACTTTTAAACTCTAAAAGAAATGCTAAACAGGATCTAACACAAGGCCCTAGCAGGTCTTTTAAGAATTTAGAAAACTTTTCAAATTGCAAAAAATCAATTTCTAATGACAATTTTGGAATTTGTCGTGTGATCAGGTATTGGCTGAGTAGTCCAGCAAATGCAAAGTCTTGTACCCCACCGCTGATCCACCAATGTAGGAAGTTGGCTCTGTATGTGCTATTTCAAAGTAAGGAATAGCATGCACAGAGTCCAAGGGTTCCCCTTAGAGGTAAAATAGTGGTAAAAATAGATAATACTAATGCTCTATTTTGTGGTAGTGTGGTCGAGCAGTAGGCTTATCCAAGGAGTAGTGTTAAGCATTTGTTGTACATACACATAGACAATAAATGAGGTACACACACTCAGAGACAAATCCAGCCAATAGGTTTTTATATAGAAAAATATCTTTTCTTAGTTTATTTTAAGAACCACAGGTTCAAATTCTACATGTAATATCTCATTCGAAAGGTATTGCAGGTAAGTACTTTAGGAACTTCAAATCATCAAAATTGCATGTATACTTTTCAAGTTATTCACAAATAGCTGTTTTAAAAGTGGACACAGTGCAATTTTCACAGTTCCTAGGGGAGGTAAGTATTTGTTAGGTTAATCAGGTAAGCAAGACACTTACAGGGCTTAGTTCTTGGTCCAAGGTAGCCCACCGTTGGGGGTTCAGAGCAACCCCAAAGTCACCACACCAGCAGCTCAGGGCCGGTCAGGTGCAGAGTTCAAAGTGGTGCCCAAAACACATAGGCTAGAATGGAGAGAAGGGGGGTGCCCCGGTTCCGGTCTGCTTGCAGGTAAGTACCCGCGTCTTCGGAGGGCAGACCAGGGGGGTTTTGTAGGGCACCGGGGGGGACACAAGCCCACACAGAAATTTCACCCTCAGCAGCGCGGGGGCGGCCGGGTGCAGTGTAGAAACAAGCGTCGGGTTTGTAATGGAAGTCAATGGGAGATCTAGGGATCTCTTCAGCGCTGCAGGCAGGCAAGGGGGGGGTTCCTCGGGGAAACCTCCACTTGGGCAAGGGAGAGGGACTCCTGGGGGTCACTTCTCCAGTGAAAGTCCGGTCCTTCAGGTCCTGGGGGCTGCAGGGTCTCTCCCAGGCGTCGGGACTTAGGATTCAAAGAGTCGCGGTCAGGGGAAGCCTCGGGATTCCCTCTGCAGGCGGCGCTGTGGGGGCTCAGGGGGGACAGGTCTTGGTACTCACAGTCTTAGAGTAGTCCTGGGGTCCCTCCTGAGGTGTTGGATCGCCACCAGCCGAGTCGGGGTCGCCGGGTGCAGTGTTGCAAGTCTCACGCTTCTTGCGGGGAGCTTGCAGGGTTCTTTAAAGCTGCTGGAACCAAAGTTGCAGCTTTTCTTGGAGCAGGTCCGCTGTCCTCGGGAGTTTCTTGTCTTTTCGAAGCAGGGGCAGTCCTCAGAGGATGTCGAGGTCGCTGGTCCCTTTGGAAGGCGTCGCTGGAGCAGGATCTTTGGAAGGCAGGAGACAGGCCGGTGAGTTTCTGGAGCCAAGGCAGTTGTCGTCTTCTGGTCTTCCTCTGCAGGGGTTTTCAGCTAGGCAGTCCTTCTTGTAGTTGCAGGAATCTAATTTTCTAGGGTTCAGGGTAGCCCTTAAATACTAAATTTAAGGGCGTGTTTAGGTCTGGGGGGTTAGTAGCCAATGGCTACTAGCCCTGAGGGTGGGTACACCCTCTTTGTGCCTCCTCCCAAGGGGAGGGGGTCACAATCCTAACCCTATTGGGGGAATCCTCCATCTGCAAGATGGAGGATTTCTACAAGTTAGTCACCTCAGCTCAGGACACCTTAGGGGCTGTCCTGACTGGCCAGTGACTCCTCCTTGTTTTTCTCATTATCTTCTCCGGCCTTGCCGCCAAAAGTGGGGGCCTGGCCGGAGGGGGCGGGCAACTCCACTAGCTGGAGTGTCCTGCTGGGTTGGCACAAAGGGGGGGAGCCTTTGAGGCTCACCGCCAGGTGTGACAATTCCTGCCTGGGGGAGGTGTTAGCATCTCCACCCAGTGCAGGCTTTGTTACTGGCCTCAGAGTGACAAAGGCACTCTCCCCATGGGGCCAGCAACATGTCTCCGTTTGTGGCGGGCTGCTAGAACTAGTCAGCCTACACAGACAGTCGGTTAAGTTTCAGGGGGCACCTCTAAGGTGCCCTCTGTGGTGTATTTTACAATAAAATGTACACTGGCATCAGTGTGCATTTATTGTGCTGAGAAGTTTGATACCAAACTTCCCAGTTTTCAGTGTAGCCATTATGGTGCTGTGGAGTTCGTGTTTGACAGACTCCCAGACCATATACTCTTATGGCTACCCTGCACTTACAATGTCTAAGGTTTTGTTTAGACACTGTAGGGGTACCATGCTCATGCACTGGTACCCTCACCTATGGTATAGTGCACCCTGCCTTAGGGCTGTAAGGCCTGCTAGAGGGGTGTCTTACCTATACTGCATAGGCAGTGAGAGGCTGGCATGGCACCCTGAGGGGAGTGCCATGTCGACTTACTCGTTTTGTCCTCACTAGCACCCACAAGCTGGCAAGCAGTGTGTCTGTGCTGAGTGAGAGGTCTCCAGGGTGGCATAAGACATGCTGCAGCCCTTAGAGACCTTCCTTGGCATCAGGGCCCTTGGTACTAGAAGTACCAGTTACAAGGGACTTATCTGGATGCCAGGGTCTGCCAATTGTGGATACAAAAGTACAGGTTAGGGAAAGAACACTGGTGCTGGGGCCTGGTTAGCAGGCCTCAGCACACTTTCAATTGTAAACATAGCATCAGCAAAGGCAAAAAGTCAGGGGGCAACCATGCCAAGGAGGCATTTCCTTACAGATGTCCTCCTGCCATGTCTGCTTTTCGCTTACAGAGAGGTGCCTCAGAAGGGAGTAGGATTCTCACCCTTTGAACTTCTGTTTGGCCACCCTGTAAGGGGACCACTTGCTCTTGTTAAAGAAGGCTGGGAGAGACCTCTTCATGAGCCTAAACAAGACATAGTGGACTATGTACTTGGCCTTCGCTCAAGGATGGCAGAGTACATGGAAAAGGCAAGTAAAAACCTTGAGGCCAGCCAACAACTCCAGAAGTTGTGGTATGACCAAAAGGCTGCACTGGTTGAATTTCAACCAGGGCAGAAAGTCTGGGTTCTGGAGCCTGTGGCTCCCAGGGCACTTCAGGACAAATGGAGTGGCCCTTACCCAGTACTAGAGAGGAAGAGTCAGGTCACCTACCTGGTGGACCTGGGCACAAGCAGGAGCCCCAAGAGGGTGATCCATGTGAACCGCCTTAAGCTCTTCCATGACAGGGCTGATGTAAATCTGTTGATGGTAACAGATGAGGACCAGGAAGCTGAGAGTGAACCTCTCCCTGATCTCCTCTCATCAGACCCTAAAGATGGCTCAGTAGATGGAGTGATCTACTCAGACACCCTCTCTAGCCAACAGCAGTCTGACTGCAGGAAGGTCCTGCAGCAGTTTGCTGAACTCTTTTCCCTAACCCCTGGTCAGACACACCTGTGTACCCATGATGTGGACACAGGAGACAGCATGCCTGTCAAAAACAAAATATTTAGACAGTCTGACCAAGTTGAGGAAAGCATCAAGGTGGAAGTCCACAAGATGCTGGAATTGGGAGTAATTGAGTACTCTGACAGCCCCTGGGCTAGCCCAGTGGTCTTAGTCCCCAAACCTCACACCAAAGAAGGAAAGAGAGAGATGAGGTTTTGTGTGGACTACAGAGGTCTCAACTCTGTCACAAAGACAGATGCTCATCCCATTCCTAGAGCTGATGAGCTAATAGACAAATTAGGGGCTGCCAAATTCTTAAGTACCTTTGACTTAACAGCAGGGTACTGGCAAATCAAAATGGCCCCTGGAGCAAAAGAGAAGACAGCATTCTCCACACCTGATGGGCATTATCAGTTCACTGTTATGCCCTTTGGTTTAAAGAATGCCCCTGCCACCTTCCAAAGGTTGGTGAATCAAGTCCTTGCTGGGCTGGAATCCTGTAGTGCAGCTTATCTTGATGATATTGCTGTCTTCAGCTCCACCTGGCAGGATCACCTGGTCCACCTGAAGAAGGTTTTGAAGGCTCTGCAATCTGCAGGCCTCTCTATCAAGGCATCCAAATGCCAGATAGGGCAGGGAACTGTGGTTTACTTGGGACACCTTGTAGGTGGAGGCCAAGTTCAGCCACTCCAGCCTAAGATCCAGACTATTCTGGACTGGGAAGCTCCAAAAACCCAGACTCAAGTCAGGGCATTCCTTGGCTTGACTGGGTACTACAGGAGGTTTGTGAAGGGATATGGATCCATTGCGACAGCCCTCACAGAACTCACCTCCAAGAAAATGCCCAAGAAAGTAAACTGGACTGTAGAATGCCAACAGGCCTTTGACACCCTGAAACAAGCTATGTGCACAGCACCAGTTCTAAAAGCTCCAGATTACTCCAAGCAGTTCATTGTGCAAACAGATGCCTCTGAACATGGGATAGGGGCAGTTTTGTCCCAAACAAATGATGATGGCCTTGACCAGCCTGTTGCTTTCATTAGCAGGAGGTTACTCCCCAGGGAGCAGCGTTGGAGTGCCATTGAGAGGGAGGCCTTTGCTGTGGTTTGGTCCCTGAAGAAGCTGAGGCCATACCTCTTTGGTACTCACTTCCTAGTTCAGACTGACCACAGACCTCTCAGATGGCTGATGCAAATGAAAGGTGAAAATCCAAAACTGTTGAGGTGGTCCATCTCCCTACAGGGAATGGACTTTATAGTGGAACACAGACCTGGGACTGCCCATGCCAATGCAGATGGCCTTTCCAGGTTCTTCCACTTAGAAAATGAAGACTCTCTTGGGAAAGGTTAGTCTCATCCTCTTTCGTTTGGGGGGGGGGGGTGGGGGCTGTGTAAGGAAATGCCTCCTTGGCATGGTTACCCCCTGAATTTTTGCCTTTGCTGATGCTATGTTTTGAATTGAAAGTGTGCTGAGGCCTGCTAACCAGGCCCCAGCACCAGTGTTCTTTCCCTAACCTGTACTTTTGATTCCACAATTGGCACACCCTGGCACCCAGATAAGTCCCTTGTAACTGGTACCTCTGGTACCAAGGTCCCTGATGCCAGGGAAGGGCTCTAAGGGCTGCAGCATGTATTATGCCACCCTAAGAGACCCCTCACTCAGCACAGACACACTGCTTACCAGCTTGTGTGTGCTAGTGAGAACAAAATCAGTAAGTCGACATTGCACTCCCCTCTGGGTGCCATGCCAGCCTCTCACTGCCTATGCAGTATAGGTAAGACACCCCTCTAGCAGGCCTTACAGCCCTAAGGCAGGGTGCACTATACCATAGGTGAGGGTACCAGTGCATGAGCACTGTGCCCCTACAGTGTCTAAGCAAAACCTTAGACATTGTAAGTGCAGGGTAGCCATAAGAGTATATAGTCTGGGAGTCTGTTTTACACGAACTCCACAGCACCATAATGGCTACACTGAAAACTGGGAAGTTTGGTATCAAACTTCTCAGCACAATAAATGCACACTGATGCCAGTGTACATTTTATTGTAAAATACACCACAGAGGGCACCTTAGAGGTGCCCCCTGAAACTTAACCGACTATCTGTGTAGGCTGACTGGTTCCAGCAGCCTGCCACACTAGAGACATGTTGCTGGCCCCATGGGGAGAGTGCCTTTGTCACTCTGAGGCCAGTAACAAAGCCTGCACTGGGTGGAGATGCTAACACCTCCCCCAGGCAGGAGCTGTAACACCTGGCGGTGAGCCTCAAAGTCTCACCCCTTTGTCACAGCACCGCAGGACACTCCAGCTAGTGGAGTTGCCCGCCCCCTCCGGCCCCGGCCCCCACTTTTGGCGGCAAGGCCGGAGAAAATAATGAGAATAACAAGGAGGAGTCACTGGCCAGTCAGGACAGCCCCTAAGGTGTCCTGAGCTGAGGTGACTAACTTGTAGAAATCCTCCATCTTGCAGATGGAGGATTCCCCCAATAGGATTAGGGATGTGACCCCCTCCCCTTGGGAGGAGGCACAAAGAGGGTGTACTCACCCTCAGGGCTAGTAGCCATTGGCTACTAACCCCCCAGACCTAAACACGCCCTTAAATTTAGTATTTAAGGGCTCTCCCTGAACCTAGAGATTAGATTCCTGCAACAACAATAAGAAGGACTGCCTAGCTGAAAACCCCTGCAGAGGAAGACCAGAAGACAACAACTGCCTTGGCTCCAGAAACTCACCGGCCTGTCTCCTGCCTTCCAAAGAACTCTGCTCCAGCGACGCCTTCCAAAGGGACCAGCGACCTCTGAATCCTCTGAGGACTGCCCTGCTTCGATGACAAGAAACTCCCGAGGACAGCGGACCTGCTCCAAAAAGACTGCAACTTTATCCAAAGGAGCAGCTTTAAAGAACCCTGCAATCTCCCCGCAAGAAGCGTGAGACTTGCAACACTGCACCCGGCGACTCCGACTCGGCTGGTGGAGGACCAACACCTCAGGGAGGACCCCCGGACTACTCTACGACTGTGAGTACCAAAACCTGTCCCCCCTGAGCCCCCACAGCGCCGCCTGCAGAGGGAATCCCGAGGCTTCCCCTGACCGCGACTCTCTGAAACCTAAGTCCCGACGCCTGGAAAAGACCCTGCATCCGCAGCCCCCAGGACCTGAAGGACCGGACTTTCACTGCAGAAGTGACCCCCAGGAGTCCCTCTCCCTTGCCCAAGTGGAGGTTTCCCCGAGGAAGCCCCCCCCTTGCCTGCCTGCAGCGCTGAAGAGATCCCTTGATCTCTCATTGACTTCCATTGCGAACCCGACGCTTGTTCTAACACTGCACCCAGCCACCCCCGCGCCGCTGAGGGTGAAATTTCTGTGTGGGCTTGTGTCCCCCCCGGTGCCCTACAAAACCCCCCTGGTCTGCCCTCCGAAGACGCGTTTTGGGCACCACTTTGAACTCTGCACCTGACCGGCCCTGAGCTGCTGGTGTGGTAACTTTGGGGTTGCTCTGAACCCCCAACGGTGGGCTACCTTGGACCAAGAACTGAACCCTGTAAGTGTCTTACTTACCTGGTAAAACTAACAAAAACTTACCTCCCCCAGGAACTGTGAAAATTGCATTAAGTGTCCACTTTTAAAATAGCTATCTGTGAATAACTTGAAAAGTATACATGCAATTGAAATGATTCAAAGTTCCTAATGTACTTTGAAATAGCACATACAGAGCCAACTTCCTACAAATACCTTTTGTAGGAAGTTGGCTCTGTATGCACTATTTCAAGTAAGGAATAGTATGCACAGAGTCCAAGGGTTCCCCTTAGAGGTAAGCTAGTGGCAAAAAGAGATTATACTAATGCTCTATTTTGTGGTAGTGTGGTTGAGCAGTAGGCTTATCCAAGGAGTAGTGTTAAGCATTTGTTGTACATACACACAGGCAATAAATGAGGAGAACACACTCAGAGACAATTCCAGGCCAATAGGTTTTGTTATAGAAAAATATATTTTCTTAGTGTATTTTAAGAACCACAGGTTCAAATTCTACATGTAATATCTCATTTGAAAGGTATTGCAGGTAAGTACTTTAGGAACTTTGAATCATTACATTAGCATGTATACTTTTTACATAAAACACAATAAGCTGTTTTAAAAGTGGACACTTAGTGCAATTTTCACAGTTCCTGGGGGAGGTAAGTTTTTGTTAGTTTTGTCAGGTAAGTAAATCACTTACAAGTCTCAGGTTTGGGTCCAAGGTAGCCCACCGTTGGGGGTTCAGAGCAACCCCAAAGTTACCACACCAGCAGCTCAGGGCCGGTCAGGTGCAGAGGTCAAAGAGGTGCCCAAAACGCATAGGCTTCAATGGAGAGAAGGGGGTGCCCCGGTTCCGGTCTGCCAGCAGGTAAGTACCCGCGTCTTCAGTGTGCAAACAAGCGTCGGGTTCTCTGTAGATTTCAATGGGAGACCAAGGGGTCTCTTCAGCGGTGCAGGTAGGCAAGGGGGGGGCTCCTCGGGGTAGCCACCACCTGGGCAAGGGAGAGGGCTTCCTGGGGGTCACTCCTGCACAGGAGTTCCGTTCCTTTAGGTGCTGGGGGCTGCGGGTGCAGGGTCTTTTCCAGCCGTCGGGAAATGGAGTTCAGGCAGTCGCGGTCAGGGGGAGCCTCGGGATTCCCTCTGCAGGCGTTGCTGTGGGGGCTCAGGGGGGACAACTTTGGTTACTCAGTCTTGGAGTCGCCGGAGGGTCCTCCCTGAGGTGGTGGTTCTCCACCAGTCGAGTCGGGGTCGCCGGGTGCAGTGTTGCAAGTCTCACGCTTCTTGCGGGGAGTTGCAGGGGTCTTTAAATCTGCTCCTTGAAACAAAGTTGCAGTTCTTTTGGAGCAGTGCCGCTGTCCTCGGGAGTTTCTTGGTCTCTTGGAAGCAGGGCAGTCCTCTGAGGACTCAGAGGTCGCTGGTCCTGGAGAAAGCGTCGCTGGAGCAGGGTTCTTTAGAAGGTAGGAGACAGGCCGGTAGGACTGGGGCCAAAGCAGTTGGTGTCTTCTTTCTTCTTCTGCAGGGGTTTTCAGCTCAGCAGTCTTCTTCTTCGGTAAGTTGCAGGAATCTAAATTCTTAGGTTCAGGGGAGCCCTTAAATACTAAATTTAAGGGCGTGTTTAGGTCTGGGGGGTTAGTAGCCAATGGCTACTAGCCCTGAGGGTGGGTACACCCTCTTTGTGCCTCCTCCCAAGGGGAGGGGGGTCACATCCCTAATTCTATTGGGGAATCCTCCATCTGCAAGATGGAGGATTTCTAAAAGTTAGAGTCACTTCAGCTCAGGACACCTTAGGGGCTGTCCTGACTGGCCAGTGACTCCTCCTTGTTATTCTCATTATTTTCTCCGGCCTTGCCGCCAAAAGTGTGGGCCGTGGCCGGAGGGGGCGGGCAACTCCACTAGCTGGAGTGTCCTGCGGTGCTGGCACAAAGGGGTGAGCCTTTGAGGCTCACCGCCAGGTGTGACAGCTCCTGCCTGGGGGAGGTGTTAGCATCTCCACCCAGTGCAGGCTTTGTTACTGGCCTCAGAGTGACAAAGGCACTCTCCCCATGGGGCCAGCAACATGTCTCGGTTGTGGCAGGCTGCTGGAACCAGTCACCCTACACTGAACAATTGGGTAAAATACAGGGGGCATCTCTAAGATGCCCTCTGTGTGCATTTTTTTAATAAATCAAACACTGGCTTCAGTGTGGGTTTATTATTCTGAGAAGTTTGATACTAAACTTCCCAGTATTCAGTGTAGCCATTATGGAGCTGTGGAGTTCGTTTTTGACAGACTCCCAGACCATATATTCTTATGGCTACCCTGCACTTACAATGTCTAAGGTTTTGCTTAGACACTGTAGGGGCATAGTGCTCATGCACCTATGCCCTCACCTGTGGTATAGTGCACCCTGCCTTAGGGCTGTAATGCCTGCTAGAGGGGTGACTTACCTATACCACAGGCAGTGTGAGGTTGGGATGGCACCCTGAGGGGAGTGCCATGTCGACTTAGTCGTTTTGTCCTCACCAGCACACACAAGCTGGCAAGCAGTGTGTCTGTGCTGAGTGAGGGGTCTCTTAGGGTGGCATAATACATGCTGCAGCCCTTAGAGCCCTTCCCTGGCATCAGGGCCCTTGGTACCAGAGGTACCAGTTACAAGGGACTTATCTGGGTGCCAGGGTGTGCCAATTGTGGAATCAACTGTACATTTTAGGTGAAAGAACACTGGTGCTGGGGCCTGGTTAGCAGGGTCCCAGCACACTTCTCAGTCAAGTCAGCATCAGTATCAGGCAAAAAGTGGGGGGTAACTGCAACAGGGAGCCATTTCTTTACACCTTTCATTTGAAATATTACTTGTAAATCTTGAACCTGTGGTTCTTAAAATAAAGAAAATATGTTTTTCTATACAAAAACCTATTGGCCTGGAATCAGTCTTTAAGTGTGTGTTCCTCATTTATTGCCTGTGTGTGTACAACAAATGCTTAACACTACCCTCTGATAAGCCTACTACTCGACCACACTACCACAAAATAGAGCATTAGAATTATCTCTTTTTGCCACTAGCTTATCTCTAAGGGGAACCCTTGGACTCTGTGCATGCTATTTCTTACATTGAAATAGTACATACAGAGCCAACTTCCTACAGCCACTAAAGTTAATTTCTCCATGGCCAAAATGTACCAAAGCTTATAAAGCCAGGAGGTATAGCTCGGGACCCCATCCGTGCCCCACAGGCCAAGGATCACCTGATGCGCAGCATTGAGGGCAAGGGCAATCTGCCGACCCCGCAGAGAACGAAGGGGAAAGGTGAGAGAGTTGGATAGACCCAAAATAGTGTATGCCGGGAGTCTGGGAATCTGTGGAGAACACACTGTCAAGCTCCTCCAGAATGCTATTCCAGTATCTCGTCAGTTTCGGGCAATGCCACAACAAGTGGATGAGCGAGCCCGGATTCCCACAACCCCCCCCCCCCCCCAGCAAAGCTCAGACTTCATAGAGTCCCATTCATGGATCCTCGCAGGGGTATAGTACCAGGAAGTAGCAGGCTTGTAAGCCGTCTCAACCCCCGGGACATGGTGCGCCACGTGGTGCACTCTAAAATAATTGTCCTCCCACTCCTCCGACGAAAGCTCTCTCCCCAATTCCCTCTCAAGGTGCAGCTGCCCCTTCGTCTTGGCAACGGGCACCGCCCCGAGAAGGAACGCGTATAGCTCCGACACCAACCGCTTATCGTCGCTCTTCCTGACCAGCCATTTCTCAATTGGCATAAGCGCTCTAGCGACTAAGGGCTTGATCGCTGGTTGCAGCACCCAATGCCGAACCTGATAGTAAGACAGTCTATCCACTTCTGTTAAGCCATAGGTCTCCCAGAGCTGGTCAAAGGGAATAATCCCATCCTCGTCAAAGAGGCACCCCACCCTCCTGCATCCCTTTGCATGCAAACGCTGAAGGCCCTCAGAACTCAAGCCGGGCGTGAACTCCGGATTCGCACAAATCGTAGTCATAGGGGAAGGGAAGGTCATCAACCCGCAACGGACCGCCACCACATCCCACACCCCATGAGTCGCTCCCGTGATAGGGGAGGAGTAGAGACCCGCCGCTCTATGGCGGCGCCGCAACCAAGGCTCTCTCCAAACAAGAGAACCAGCCACTGCCTGATCCATGAAACACCAATGCTTTTCGGTCAACGGCCAGCTCCACTCGACCAGGAAACGTAGCTGAACCACCTGATAGTATTTTAACAGGCAGGGCACCGCCAATCCCCCCCTCTGCTTTAGGGCGGAACAATGTGTTAGGGGAAATCCACACAGGCCTCCAGTCCCAAACGAACCTCATGAGCGCCACCTGAAGCGTCGCCAAAGTACAAGGTGGTCGAGGAAGAGGAAGTGTCTGAAACAAATAGAGAACGTGCGGCAGGATCGTTATTTTAATGGCTGCTATTCTACCGAACCACGATAATTTAAACTTCCTCCATGCCTCTAGATCCCTGTGTATCTCTCTGGAAAGGGCCATATAGTTCAAACGTGCCGTTGTTGCCACGGTCTTCTGCAGAACTATCCCCAGATATGGAATATGCGACACGGCCCACACAAAGGGAAATTTAGAGCGCAACTCCGCTACGTGGACCGAGGATACCGAAAGATTCAGGATCTGCGACTTCTGCATATTCACCTTGAACCCGGAGATCGCACCAACCGCATCCAAGGCCTCCACAAGCGCCGGAATCGAAACCATGGCCTCCAAGAGGGTGAGGATCACATCATCTGCGTACAGACTAATAAGGTGGTGATGCCCCCCGAACTTAATACCCGTAATATAAGGGGCAGCACAAAGCCTCTGTGCCAGGGGTTCCATATAGAGCGCAAACTCGTAAGAGATACGGCCAGTGCACTCTATCAAATGCCTTTTCGGCACCAATAGTAGGGCCTCTTTACAAGACCGATGTGTCTTGTCAATCAGATGTAGGATCCGCTTAGTGTTAACCTCACACTGTCGGTGAGGGATAATGGCCGCCTGATCCGGGTCAATAAGCCCAGGCATATAGGGGTTTAAGCGCTGCAACAGTATACCCGTAAAGAGCTTAGCAACAGTATTAAGAAGTGAGATGGGTCGTTAAGAGCCACAATCCTCTGGGCTCTTCCCGGGCTGAGGTATAACTGATGATAGCAGCAATCATGCTAGGAACAAGCGCATGTGTCTCTGTAAAAGAGTTGAATAATCGAGTAAGCACCGGGGCCAGCTCCAAACAAAGTTTTATAAAAGAGTGGAGTAAAACCATTCAGGCTAGGTGACTTACCAGCCTTCAGGCAGGAAACCGCTGATATCACCTCTTCCAGGCGAATAGGGCTCGTCGAGAGAAGCCGCATCCTGCTCCCGAAGCGGCGTTACGGCGCAGTCAGAAAGATAAGGGGAAGGATCGCGCACAATAGCCGCGCCTGCTGCATAGAGTTCCTGATAGAAATCAGCAAAGGCCTCCGCAATCTGACCATCCGTGTGAGCCTCTGTAGGAAGTTGGCTCTGTATGTGCTATTTCAAAGTAAGGAATAGCATGCACAGAGTACAAGGGTTCCCCTTAGAGGTAAAATAGTGGTAAAAAGAGATAATACTAATGCTCTATTTTGTGGTAGTGTGGTCGAGCAGTAGGCTTATCCACGGAGTAGTGTTAAGCATTTGTTGTACATATACATAGACAATAAATGAGGTACACACACTCAGACAAATCCAGCCAATAGGTTTTGTTATAGAAAAATATATTTTCTTAGTTTATTTTAAGAACCACAGGTTCAAATTTTACATGTAAAAGCTCATTCGAAAGGTATTACAGGTAAGTACTCTAGGAACTTTGAATCATTACTTTAGCATGTATACTTTTCACATAAAACACAATAAGCGGTTTTAAAAGTGGACACAGTGCAATTTTCACAGTTCCTGGGGGAGGTAAGTTATTGTTAGTTTTCACAGGTAAGTAAGTCACTTACAGTTTTCAGTTTTTGGTTCAAGGTAGCCCACCGTTGGGGGTTCAGAGCAACCCCAAAGTTATCACACCAGCAGCTCAGGGCCGGTCAGGTGAAAAGGTCAAAGAGGTGCCCAAAACACATAGGCTATAATGGAGAGAAGGGGGTGCCCCGGTTCCAGTCTGCCAGCTGGTAAGTACCCGCGTCTTCGGAGGGCAGACCAGGGGGGTTTTGTAGGGCACCGGGGGGGGACACAAGGTAGCACAGAAAGTACACCCTCAGCAGCGCGGGGGCGGCCGGGTGCAGTGTGCAAACACGCGTCGGGTTTTCAATGGAAGTCAATGAGAGATCAAGGGATCTCTTCAGCGTCGCAGGCAGGCAAGTGGGGGGCTCCTCGGGGTAGCCACCACCTGGGCAAGGGGAGAGGGCCTCCTGGGGGTCACTCCTGCACAGAAGTTCCGTTTCTTTGGGGGCTGGGGGTGCAGGGTCTTTTCCAGCCGTCGGGAAATGGAGTTCAGACAGTCGCGGTCAGGGGGAGCCTGGGGATTCCCTCTGCAGGCGTCGCTGTGGGGGCTCAGGGGGGACAACTTTGGTTACTCACAGTCGTAGAGTCGCCGGAGGGTCCTCCCTGAGTTGGTTGTTCTCCACCAGTCGAGTCTGGGTCGCCGGGTGCAGTGTTGCAAGTCTCACGCTTCTTGCGGGGAGTTGCAGGGGTCTTTAAATCTGCTCCTTGTAACAAAGTTGCAGTTCTTTTGGAGCAGTGCCGCTGTCCTCAGGAGTTTCTTGTCTTTTTCGAAGCAGGGCAGTCCTCGGAGGATTCAGAGGTCGCTGGTCCCTTGGAAAGCGTCGCTGGAGCAGGGTTCTTTGGAAGGCAGGAGACAGGCCGGTAAGTCTGGGGCCAAGGTAGTTGGTGTCTTCTGGTCTTCCTCTGCAGGGGTCTTTCAGCTCAGCAGTCCTTCTTGTAGTTGCAGGAATCTAAAACTTTAGGTTCAGGGAAGCCCTTAAATACTAAATTTAAGGGCGTGTTTAGGTCTGGGGGGTTAGTAGCCAATGGCTACTAGCCCTGAGGGTGGGTACACCCTCTTTGTGCCTCCTCCCAAGGGGAGGGGGTCACATCCCTAATCCTATTGGGGGAATCCTCCATCTGCAAGATGGAGGATTTCTAAAAGAGAGTCACTTCAGCTCAGGACACCTTAGGGGCTGTCCTGACTGGCCAGTGACTCCTCCTTGTTGCTTTCTTTGTTTCCTCCAGCCTTGCCGCCAAAAGTGGGGGCCGTGGCCAGAGGGGGCGGGCAACTCCACTAAGCTGGAGTGCCCTGCTGTGCTGTGACAAAGGGGTGAGCCTTTGAGGCTCACAGCCAGGTGTTACAGCTCCTGCCTGGGGGAGGTGTTAGCATCTCCACCCAGTGCAGGCTTTGTTACTGGCCTCAGAGTGACAAAGGCACTCTCCCCATGGGGCCAGCAACATGTCTCTAGTGTGGCAGGCTGCTGGAACCAGTCAGCCTACACAGATAGTCGGTTAAGTTTCAGGGGGCACCTCTAAGGTGCCCTCTGTGGTGTATTTTACAATAAAATGTACACTGGCATCAGTGTGCATTTATTGTGCTGCGAAGTTTGATACCAAACTTCCCAGTTTTCAGTGTAGCCATTATGGTGCTGTGGAGTTCGTGTAAAACAGACTCCCAGACCATATACTCTTATGGCTACCCTGCACTTACAATGTCTAAGGTTTTGTTTAGACACTGTAGGGGCACAGTGCTCATGCACTGGTACCCTCACCTATGGTATAGTGCACCCTGCCTTAGGGCTGTAAGGCCTGCTAGAGGGGTGTCTTACCTATACTGCATAGGCAGTGAGAGGCTGGCATGGCACCCTGAGGGGAGTGCCATGTCGACTTACTCATTTTGTTCTCACTAGCACACACAAGCTGGTAAGCAGTGTGTCTGTGCTGAGTGAGGGGTCTCCAGGGTGGCATAATACATGCTGCAGCCCTTAGAGACCTTCTCTGGCATCAGGGCCCTTGGTACCAGAGGTACCAGTTACAAGGGACTTATCTGGATGCCAGGGTGTGCCAATTGTGGAATCAAAATGAAAATGTCACTTACCCAGTGTACATCTGTTCGTGGCATTAGTCGCTGCAGATTCACATGTTTGGCACAGTCCGCTGCCTGGTGTTGGGCTCGGAGTATTACAAGTTGTTTTTCTTCGAAGAAGTCTTTTTGGTCACGGGACCGAAGGACTCCTCCCTCCTCGGCTCCATTGCGCATGGGCGTCGACTCCATCTTAGATTGTTTTCCCCGCAGAGGGTGAGGATGGAGTTGTTTGGTATAAATAGTGCCCATGCAATGGAGTGAATATGTATGTACGTTAAGAGTTTCTAATAATTATTTACAAATGTTCAGATGTTTAAGATTTATGATCTACTTCTAAACGGCTACAGGCTTCCCGGGGAGGTGGGAGGGTACATGTGAATCTGCAGCGACTAATGCCACGAACAGATGTACACTGGGTAAGTGACATTTTCAGTTCGATGGCATATGTTGCTGCAGATACACATGTTTGGCATAGACTATAAAGCAGTTACCTCCCCTAAAAGCGGTGGTTTAGCCTGTAGGAGTTGAAGTAGTTTGGAATAATGTTCTTAGTACAGCTTGGCCCACTGTAGCTTGTTGTGCATTTAGTACGTCTACACAGTAGTGTTTAGTAAACGTATGAGGCGTAGACCAGGTTGCAGCCTTACATATTTCGCTCATAGGAATGTTTCCTAGAAAGGCCATTGTAGCACCTTTCTTTCTGGTTGAGTGTGCCTTTGGTGTAATAGGCAATTCTCTTTTGGCTTTAAGATAGCATGTTTTAATGCATCTGACTATCCATCTAGCAATGCCTTGTTTAGAGATTGGATTTCCTATGTGTGGTTTTTGAAAAGCTATGAACAGTTGTTTTGTTTTCCTGATTAGCTTTGTTCTGTCAATGTAATACATTAGTGCTCTTTTGATGTCTAATGTATGAAGTGCCCTTTCAGCCACAGAATTTGGTTTTGGGAAGAACACTGGCAATTCTACTGTTTGATTTAAATGGAATGGTGAGATTACTTTTGGCAGAAATTTTGGATTTGTTCTTAGAACTATTTTATTGTTGTGTATTTGAATAAATGGTTCTTGTATGGTAAATGCCTGTATTTCACTTACTCTTCTGAGGGATGTGATTGCAATGAGAAATGCGACCTTCCAGGTTAGATATTGCATTTCACAGGAATGCATGAGTTCGAAAGGTGGACCCATGAGTCTTGTTAAGACGATGTTAAGATTCCATGAAGGAACTGGTGGTGTTCTTGGTGGTATAATTCTTTTTAGCCCTTCCATGAATGCTTTAATAACTGGTATTCTAAATAGAGACGATGAATGAGTAGTTTGTAGGTAAGCAGATATTGCTGCGAGGTGTATTTTTATAGATGAAAAAGCGAGATTTGCTTTTTGCAAATGTAGTAAGTATCCTACTATGTCTTTAGTAGAGGCATGTAATGGTTGTATTTGATTGGCATGGCAGTAGTAAACAAATCTTTTCCACTTAGATGCATAGCAGTGTCTAGTGGAAGGTTTTCTAGCTTGTTTTATGACCTCCATGCATTCTTGTGTGAGGTCTAAGTGTCCGAATTCTAGGATTTCAGGAGCCAAATTGCCAGATTCAATGATGCTGGGTTTGGATGCCTGATCTGTTGTTTGTGTTGTGTTAACAGATCTGGCCTGTTGGGTAGTTTGACATGCGGTACTAGTGAAAGGTCTAGTAGAGTTGTATACCAAGGTTGTCTTGCCCATGTGGGTGCTATCAGTATGAGTTTGAGTTGGTTTTGACTCAACTTGTTTACTAGATATGGAAGGAGAGGGAGAGGGGGAAAAGCGTACGCAAATATCCCTGACCAACTCATCCATAGAGCATTGCCTTGTGATTCGCGGTGTGGGTACCTGGATGCGAAGTTTTGGCATTTTGAGTTTTCTTTTGTTGCCAAATCTATGTGGGGTGTTCCCCAAATTTGAAAGTACTTGTTCAGAACTTGGGGGTGAATTTCCCATTCGTGGACTTGTTGGTGGTCTCGCGAAAGGTTGTCTGCTAGTTGGTTTTGTATTCCTGGAATAAATTGTGCTATTAGGCGAATGTTGTTGTGAATCGCCCACTGCCAAATTTTTTGTGTTAGGAGGCACAATTGTGTTGAGTGTGTTCCTCCTTGTTTGTTTAAATAATACATTGTTGTCATGTTGTCTGTTTTGACAAGAATGTATTTGTGTGTTATTATGGGTTGGAAGGCTTTTAACGCTAGAAATACTGCTAACAGTTCTAGGTAATTGATATGAAATTTTGTTTCGTGTATATCCCATTGTTCTTGAATGCTGTGGTGATTGAGGTGTGTTCCCCACCCTGTCATGGAAGCATCTGTTGTTATAACGTATTGAGGCACTGGGTCCTGAAATGTCCGCCCTTTGTTTAAATTTTTGCTGTTCCACCATAGAAGCGAGAGGTATGTTTGGCGGTCTACCAACACCAGATTTTGAAGTTGACCCTGTGCCTGTGACCATTGTGATGCTAGACACTGTTGTAAGGGTCGCATGTGTAGTCTTGCGTTTGGGACAATGGCTATGCATGATGACATCATGCCTAGAAGTTTTAGCACAAATTTTGCTTGTATCTTTTGGTTTGGAAACATAGCACTTATTACCTTGTGGAATGCCTGCACTCTTTGTGGACTTGGAGTGGCAATTCCTTTTGATGTGTTGATGGTTGCTCCTAGATATTGTTGTGTTTGACACGGTTCTAGGTGTGATTTTGTATAGTTGATGGAAAACCCCAGTTTGTGAAGGGTTTGTATGACAAATGTGGTGTCGTTTGCGCATTTTTTTACTGTGTTGGTCTTGATTAGCCAATCGTCTAGGTAAGGGAACACATGTATCTGTTGTCTTCTGATGTGTGCTGCTACTACTGCTAGACATTTTGTGAACACTCTTGGTGCAGTTGTTATTCCGAATGGCAACACCTTGAATTGGTAATGTATTCCTTTGAATACGAACCGTAGGTACTTTCTGTGAGAAGGGTGTATTGGTATATGAAAGTACGCATCCTTTAGGTCTAATGTGGTCATGTAATCTTGCAGTTTGAGCAGTGGAATGATGTCTTGTAGTGTGACCATGTGAAAATGGTCCGATATGATGTAGGTATTTAGTGTCCTGAGATCTAATATTGGTCTTAATGTTTTGTCTTTTTTTGGAATTAGAAAGTACAGGGAGTAAACTCCTGTGTTTTTTTGTTGTACTGGTACTAACTCTATTGCATCCTTTTGCAGTAGTGCTTGAACTTCTAGTCCTAAAAGTTCTAAATGTTGTGGTGACATTTTGCGTGTTTTGGGGGGATGTTTGGTGGGAAGTTGTGGAATTCTATGCAATAGCCATGTTGGATTATTGCTAATACCCAATTGTTTGTTGTAATCTGTTGCCAAGATTGGTAGAATTGGCTTAGTCTTCCCCCCACTGGTGTTGAGTGAAGGGGTTGCGTGACTTGAAAGTCACTGTTTAGGTGGAGGTGGTTTTGGAGTCTGGAATCTTCCCCTACTCCTTGGGAATTGACCCCCCCGATATCCCCTGAAACCTCCCCTTTGGAAGGAACCCTGATATGGTGTGGTTCTTGTTTGTTGGCTGGTGGTGTCTGTGGGTTGGCCACGAAACCCCCCTCTAAATGGAGTTTTTCTGAAAGAGCCTCTGCTCTGCGGGGAGTAGAGTGCGCCCATGGCCTTGGCCGTGTCTGTGTCCTTTTTAAGTTTTTCAATGGCTGTATCCACTTCAGAGCCAAAAAGTTGTTTCTCGATGAAGGGCATATTAAGGACAGCCTGCTGGATTTCAGGTTTGAAGCCTGAAGTGCGTAGCCAAGCGTGTCTCCTTATGGTGACAGCAGTGTTGACTGTTCTTGCTGCAGTGTCGGCTGCGTCTAGTGAAGAGCGGATTTGATTGTTTGAGATCGTTTGTCCCTCTTCAACTATTTGCTGCGCCCTTTTTTGGTATTCCTGGGGAAGATGGTCTACGAGAAGTTGCATCTCGTCCCAGTGTGCGCGGTCATATCTGGCCAGCAGCGCTTGTGAATTTGCGATGCGCCACTGGTTGGCTGCCTGTGATGCTACTCTTTTTCCTGCCGCATCAAATTTTCGGCTTTCTTTGTCCGGAGGTGGGGTGTCGCCAGATGTATGTGAATTTGCTCTCTTGCGAGCTGCCCCTACTACCACGGAGTCAGGTGGTAACTGCGAAGTAATAAACACTGGGTCTGTGGGTGGTGGTTTGTATTTTTTATCCACCCTTGGGGTGATGGCTCTTGATTTTACGGGCTCTTCAAAAATTTGTTTTGCGTGTCGTAACATCCCTGGTAGCATTGGGAGACATTGATATTGGCTGTGTGTAGCCGAGAGGGTGTTAAATAAAAAATCATCCTCTATAGGATCGGAATGCAGTTGGACATTGTGGAATTCTGCTGCCCTAGCCACCAGCTGCGAGTATGAGGTACTGTCCTCTGGCGGTGACGGCTTTGTGGGGTATGACTCGGGATCATTGTCCGGCACTGGGGTGTCATACAGGTCCCAAGCGTCTTGATCCTGATCGTCATGACTTATGGTAGTTTGCGCTGGTGAGTGCATTTGTGGCGGTGTTTGTGCCGGCGATGCCTGTGGTGGAGAGGGCGGAGGCGTGACTTTTTTAACCACTTTGGCTTGTGGTTGTGCGTCATCCTTTGGAAGTCCGATCCTTCTTTTCCTCATGATTGGGGGAAGGGTTGATATCTTCCCTGTGTCTTGCTGGATGTACAGTCTCTTTTGTGTGTAGTCCGATTCTACACTTTGGAGCTCTTGTCCAAATCTGTGCATTTGGCCACTTATTCCTTGTTCCTCTGAGTAGGATGAAGGTGTGGTATTTTTCGGCGCCGAGAGAGAATCTTTTTTCGGTTTCGGCACCGACAGAATTTTTGTTCCTTTCGGCATGGATTCTCGGTGCCGATGTTTTTCGGTGCCGGTATCTTGTTTTTGTCTCTCGGAGCCGCTTTCTCGGCTCCGAGGTTGCTCCATGGCGGTCCCTCGACCGGAGTCGGGTGTCTTCGCTATGGGCGTGCCCTTTTTCGGCACCTTCGACGGGTCGCCTGTTTTATGGGTCGAGCCATGGCCTGTTGGCAGTGGCGTCCCCTGGGCTTTCGGTTTGTCGATGGATTTACTTTTCGACGTCTTACTCACAGTTTGTTGCTGTTGTTCGACGTCGAAGTCTCCGGATTCTGATTCCGGAACCGAGAATGTTTCCTCTTCCTCGTCGAAACGTTGTTTTGTCGACGTGGACGCCATTTGTTGACGCCTGGCTCTTTGGTCCCGGAGTGTTTTTCTGGACCGGAAGGCTCGACAGGCTTCACAGGTATCCTCCTTGTGCTCGGGGGACAAGCACAAGTTACAGACCAAGTGCTGATCTGTATAAGGATACTTACTGTGACATTTTGGGCAGAAACGAAACGGGGTCCGTTCCATCGGCTTCGATGTCGCACGCGGTCGGGCCGACCAGGCCCCGATGGGGGATCGAAACTACCCCAAAGTCTTCCGATGATCGGTGTCGATGTACCTAACTATCCCGATACCGAACGGAACAATACCGACGCTTTCTTCCGAGATTCTGACTAACTTTCCGAACCGAAACACGGAGCGAAAAGGAATACGTCCGAACCCGACAGCGGAAAAAAAACAATCTAAGATGGAGTCGACGCCCATGCGCAATGGAGCCGAGGAGGGAGGAGTCCTTCGGTCCCGTGACCAAAAAGACTTCTTCGAAGAAAAACAACTTGTAATACTCCGAGCCCAACACCAGGCAGCGGACTGTGCCAAACATGTGTATCTGCAGCAACATATGCCATCGAACGTACAGGTTAGGGAAAGAACACTGGTGCTGGGGCCTGGTTAGCAGGCCTCAGCACACTTTCAATTCAAAACATAGCATCAGCAAAGGCAAAAAGTCAGGGGGTAACCATGCCAAGGAGGCATTTCCTTACAGCCTCTCCTCATGAGGAAGAGCGCACCATCCGCACTGCTGAAGCATGTCGCTGAGCCCTCAACTTCTGGGCTAAAAGCCTCCCACTTCTGTTGCCCTCAACATAATACTTATGCTTAAGGCGCGCTAATGCAAACTCCACCCTATCCCAGTCCAATCTCTTCAACTGCAATTGCATCTGCTCCAGCTCCCTCCATACTCTAGGAGCTCCCGTAGATTTATGGGAACACTCCGGAGCTGCCACTCGCTGCTCCAGGGCCTCTCTTATCCCTCCTGGCCTTGTTTTCTTTTACCACGAGAGATCACCTCCCCCCGCACGACCAGCTTAAGCGCCTCCCACAATGTTCCTATGCTAGTCTGTCCATCGTCATTCTGTTAAAGATAATGCCTAATCGAACGGTGCAAGGAGTCCACACCTCCCCAGACTGCAACATCGTATGTCAGAAGCGCCACCCCAGACCCCGCACAGAGTCAGCCTCCGCGCAGACCATCACTGTGATTGGGGCAAGGCGCGTGGCTCAATCGCAGTCTCCTGAACTCGTGAGCGGAACGCCGAGGAGGCCAAGAAATAGTCAATGAGCGCATATGCTCTGGACGCTGCCGAGTAGAACTAATAGTCTCGCAGACCTGGATGGGCCACCCGCCAGATATCCTCCAGATCACAATTAGCGAGCCACTGGAGCCCCGCCGGAGTTAAAGCCCCCGTCTGCCCGTACCTATGCCCCGACCGATCTAAATCATTGTCCAGAACAATGTTAAAGTCCCCGCCAACTAATAAAGCCCTGTCAGAGGTCGTAAACGTCGACGAGAGCACCTGCTCTATGAAGCTTTCTTGCTGTGTGTTAGGTGCATAGATATTAGCTACTGTGAAGTGGAAAGAGCCTATGCGGAGTTTCAGAGCCAGATATCTACCCCTGACCTGAATCTTAGCTATTACCTCGCCACGAAAGGACTTTGAAAACAAAACTCGCTACACCACCCCGCTTCGTGGACGCTGAGGACCAATACTGCCGCGGAAACCACCTAGAGTGCATACAGTGCGTGTCTGCAGCTAGTAAATGAGTTTCCTGCAGCAGACCGATCTGACTCCCAGAGCGCTCTAAGAAGGACAGAATCGCCAGCCTCTTCGAAGGATTATTGAGGCCACGTACATTAAGGCTCAAACATTCAAAGTTGAAATCCATGAGGAGGGGCCAGGAACAGCAGTTACCAGGCCATTACCATAAAGCCTGGCGCTGAGGCGGCCCGGAACAAGGCAAACAGGGAATCCCACCATGATCCCCAGTAATAAGCAAATGACCTGTAGAGGGGTACATACAACCAGACAAAAAGGCACAACAGGTGCAAATCAACCAGTGTCCAAGTCCTCTGTGATACATCAACAGCAAGGAAGGGTTCCAACCAAAATCGGGGACACACCATCGAGCACGCGTCGAACTCCCGGAGCCCCACCACCCAGACCCTGCCCCAGTCCAGTCCAGTCCACTTCACTACTGCTGGACGGCCCACCAGCACGTCCCTGCACCAGCACTGACCATCAAGGGTTATGGGCCAGCACCGGCGGCTACACTGTTCAAAACCGCTTGCCTCTCCTGCGCTCGTTCTCTGGATGACGGTCGCGACGGCCTCCGCCTCTTCTCCTTGCGGCGCCATTCGAGTCGACTCCCTACAGGGCCCCTGTCGGGGGACCCATCGCTCTTCTCCGCCTCATCCATCCCCAGCAGCCGACAGGCCTCCTGGAACGTTCTCACCGGTCTCAGCTGATCGCCCCAGCAGAACACCAGACGGAAGGGGTGGCCCCAGGTATAGGACGTGGAAGTCGCCCGGAGATGGTCCGTGATAGTCTTGAACTCTCTGCGCCTCTGCAACATTAACACAGAGAGATCTTGATAAAGCTGCAGGGTATGCCCCCGAAACTGAATCTGCGTCAGATTCCACGCCTTTTGAAGTATTGCTTCCTTGACCTGAAAGTTATGGACGCATGCCAGAATATCGGGAGGGCGCACCCTGCCACTCTCCCCTCCGCGACTCACTCTGTGGACCCGATCCAAAAGGATCTCAGACGAACCCTCAGGCGACAAGAGGGAGATAAACAAAGCTGTAACAAACTCTCAGATATTGTCTCACTCGGCCCCCTGTGGGGCCCCCCTGATGCGAATATTGTGGCGCCGGGAGCAGTTTTCTAAGTCTTCAGCCAGTAGCTGCAACTGTTCCTGCTGTTCACGTAGACGGAGTACCTCCTGCTGAAGTTGCTCAACCTCTTCCCCTCTGGAGACCTCATTATCCTCAATGTTGGACACTCTTTCACCCAAAGTAGTAATGTGAGATCTCAATTCTCGCACTTCCTGGGAGATAGCTCTGCGAAGTTCCTGCAGGTCTACCCGCAGCAAGTCAAACAGAGGTGTAAGGAAGCTCTTTGTAACAGGGGCCTCACCCTCTGCCTCCATGTCACCCAGCTGGTCAGCTCCCCGTGTCGAAGCTGCAGCCTCTGCCTGGCGGTTCTGTACCGCGTGCGATTTAGTTAGCATCTCTTGGACCGACTGGTCCCTTTTGGGTTTGGAAGATGTCATCGCCACCTCCTCCGTTTCACAAGGTGTAGGAAGTTGGCTCTGTATGTGCTATTTCAAAGTAAGGAATAGCATGCACAGAGTCCAAGGGTTCCCCTTAGAGGTAAAATAGTGGTAAAAAGAGATAATACTAATGCTCTATTTTGTGGTAGTGTGGTCGAGCAGTAGGCTTATCCAAGGAGTAGTGTTAAGCATTTGTTGTACATACACATAGACAATAAATGAGGTACACACACTCAGAGACAAATCCAGCCAATAGGTTTTTATATAGAAAAATATCTTTTCTTAGTTTATTTTAAGAACCACAGGTTCAAATTCTACATGTAATATCTCATTCGAAAGGTATTGCAGGTAAGTACTTTAGGAACTTCAAATCATCAAAATTGCATGTATACTTTTCAAGTTATTCACAAATAGCTGTTTTAAAAGTGGACACTTAGTGCAATTTTCACAGTTCCTAGGGGAGGTAAGTATTTGTTAGGTTAACCAGGTAAGTAAGACACTTACAGGGCTTAGTTCTTGGTCCAAGGTAGCCCACCGTTGGGGGTTCAGAGCAACCCCAAAGTCACCACACCAGCAGTTCAGGGCCGGTCAGGTGCAGAGTTCAAAGTGGTGCCCAAAACACATAGGCTAGAATGGAGAGAAGGGGGTGCCCCGGTTCCGGTCTGCTTGCAGGTAAGTACCCGCGTCTTCGGAGGGCAGACCAGGGGGGTTTTGTAGGGCACCGGGGGGGACACAAGTCCACACAGAAATTTCACCCTCAGCGGCGCGGGGGCGGCCGGGTGCAGTGTAGAAACAAGCGTCGGGTTTTCAATGTTAGTCTATGAGAGATCTCGGGATCTCTTCAGCGCTGCAGGCAGGCAAGGGGGGGATTCCTCGGGGAAACCTCCACTTGGGCAAGGGAGAGGGACTCCTGGGGGTCACTTCTCCAGTGAAAGTCCGGTCCTTCAGGTCCTGGGGGCTGCGGGTGCAGGGTCTCTCCCAGGCGTCGGGACTTGGGATTCCAAGAGTCGCGGTCAGGGGAAGCCTCGGGATTCCCTCTGCAGGCGGCGCTGTGGGGGCTCAGGGGGGACAGGTTTTGGTACTCACAGTATCAGAGTAGTCCTGGGGTCCCTCCTGAGGTGTTGGCTCGCCACCAGCCGAGTCGGGGTCGCCGGGTGCAGTGTTGCAAGTCTCACGCTTCTTGCGGGGAGCTTGCAGGGTTCTTTAAAGCTGCTGGAAACAAAGTTGCAGCTTTTCTTGGAGCAGGTCCGCTGTCCTCGGGAGTTTCTTGTCTTTTCGAAGCAGGGGCAGTCCTCAGAGGATGTCGAGGTCGCTGGTCCCTTCGGAAGGCGTCGCTGGAGCAGGGTCTTTGGAAGGCAGGAGACAGGCCGGTGAGTTTCTGGAGCCAAGGCAGTTGTCGTCTTCTGGTCTTCCGCTGCAGGGGTTTTCAGCTGGGCAGTCCTTCTTCTTGTTGCAGGAATCTAATTTTCTAGGGTTCAGGGTAGCCCTTAAATACTAAATTTAAGGGCGTGTTTAGGTCTGGGGGGTTAGTAGCCAATGGCTACTAGCCCTGAGGGTGGGTACACCCTCTTTGTGCCTCCTCCCAAGGGGAGGGGGTCACAATCCTAACCCTATTGGGGGAATCCTCCATCTGCAAGATGGAGGATTTCTAAAAGTTAGAGTCACCTCAGCTCAGGACACCTTAGGGGCTGTCCTGACTGGCCAGTGACTCCTCCTTGTTATTCTCATTATTTTCTCCGGCCTTGCCGCCAAAAGGTGGGGCCTGGCCGGAGGGGGCGGGCAACTCCACTAGCTGGAGTGTCCTGCTGGGTTGTCACAAAGGAGGTGAGCCTTTGAGGCTCACCGCCAGGTGTGACAATTCCTGCCTGGGAGAGGTGTTAGCATCTCCACCCAGTGCAGGCTTTGTTACTGGCCTCAGAGTGACAAAGGCACTCTCCCCATGGGGCCAGCAACATGTCTCGGTTTGTGGCAGGCTGCTAAAACTAGTCAGCCTACACAGATAGTCGGTTAAGTTTCAGGGGGCACCTCTAAGGTGCCCTCTGTGGTGTATTTTACAATAAAATGTACACTGGCATCAGTGTGCATTTATTGTGCTGAGAAGTTTGATACCAAACTTCCCAGTTTTCAGTGTAGCCATTATGGTGCTGTGGAGTTCGTGTTTGACAGACTCCCAGACCATATACTCTTATGGCTACCCTGCACTTACAATGTCTAAGGTTTTGTTTAGACACTGTAGGGGTACCATGCTCATGCACTGGTACCCTCACCTATGGTATAGTGCACCCTGCCTTAGGGCTGTAAGGCCTGCTAGAGGGGTGTCTTACCTATACTGCATAGGCAGTGAGAGGCTGGCATGGCACCCTGAGGGGAGTGCCATGTCGACTTACTCGTTTTGTCCTCACTAGCACACACAAGCTGGTAAGCAGTGTGTCTGTGCTGAGTGAGAGGTCTCCAGGGTGGCATAAGACATGCTGCAGCCCTTAGAGACCTTCCTTGGCATCAGGGCCCTTGGTACTAGAAGTACCAGTTACAAGGGACTTATCTGGATGCCAGGGTCTGCCAATTGTGGATACAAAAGTACAGGTTAGGGAAAGAACACTGGTGCTGGGGCCTGGTTAGCAGGCCTCAGCACACTTTCAATTGTAAACATAGCATCAGCAAAGGCAAAAAGTCAGGGGGCAACCATGCCAAGGAGGCATTTCCTTACACAACCCCCCCCCAAACGAAAGAGGATGAGACTAACCTTTCCCAAGAGAGTCTTCATTTTCTAAGTGGAAGAACCTGGAAAGGCCATCTGCATTGGCATGGGCAGTCCCAGGTCTGTGTTCCACTATAAAGTCCATTCCCTGTAGGGAGATGGACCACCTCAACAGTTTAGGATTTTCACCTTTCATTTGCATCAGCCATTTGAGAGGTCTGTGGTCAGTTTGAACTAGGAAGTGAGTCCCAAAGAGGTATGGTCTCAGCTTCTTCAGGGACCAGACCACAGCAAAGGCCTCCCTCTCAATGGCACTCCAACGCTGCTCCCTGGGGAGTAACCTCCTGCTAATGAAAGCAACAGGCTGGTCAAGGCCATCATCATTTGTTTGGGACAAAACTGCCCCTATCCCATGTTCAGAGGCATCAGTCTGCACAATGAACTGCTTAGAATAATCTGGAGCTTTGAGAACTGGTGCTGAGCACATTGCCTGTTTCAGGGTGTCAAAGGCCTGTTGGCAGTCCACAGTCCAGTTTACTTTCTTGGGCATTTTCTTGGAGGTGAGTTCAGTGAGGGCTGTCACAATGGATCCATATCCCTTCACAAACCTCCTGTAATACCCAGTCAAGCCAAGGAATGCCCTGACTTGAGTCTGGGTTTTTGGAGCTACCCAGTCCAGAATAGTCTGGATCTTGGGTTGGAGTGGCTGAACTTGGCCTCCACCTACAAGGTGTCCCAAGTAAACCACAGTTCCCTGCCCTATCTGGCATTTGGATGCCTTGATAGAGAGGCCTGCAGATTGCAGAGCCTTCAAAACCTTCCTCAGGTGGACCAGGTGATCCTGCCAGGTGGAGCTAAAGACAGCAATATCATCAAGATAAGCTGTGCTAAAGGACTCCAAGCCAGCAAGGACTTGATTCACCAACCTTTGGAAGGTGGCAGGGGCATTCTTTAAACCAAAGGGCATAACAGTAAACTGATAATGCCCATCAGGTGTGGAGAATGCTGTCTTTTCTTTTGCTCCAGGTGCCATTTTTATTTGCCAGTACCCTGCTGTCAAGTCAAAGGTACTTAGAAATTTGGCAGCACCTAATTTATCAATGAGCTCATCAGCTCTTGGAATTGGATGAGCATCTGTCTTGGTGACAGAATTGAGCCCTCTGTAGTCCACACAAAACCTCATCTCTTTCTTTCCATCTGTGGTGTGAGGTTTGGGGACTAAGACCACTGGGCTAGCCCAGGGGCTGTCAGAGCGCTCAATGACTCCCAATTCCAGCATCTTGTGGACTTCCACCTTGATGCTTTCCTTAACATGGTCAGACTGTCTAAAGATTTTGTTCTTGACAGGCATGCTGTCTCCTGTGTCCACATCATGGGTACACAGGTGTGTCTGACCAGGGGTTAAGGAGAAGGGTTCAGGAAACTGTTGTAGGACTCTCCTACAATCAGCTTGCTGTTGGCCAGAGAGGGTGTCTGAGTAGATCACTCCATCTACTGTACCATCTTTTGGGTCTGATGACAGAAGATCAGGGAGAGGTTCACTCTCTGCCTCCTGATCCTCATCTGTTACCATCAACAGATTGACATCAGCCCTGTCGTGGAAGAGCTTAAGGCGGTTTACATGGATCACCCTTTTGGGGCTCCTGCTTGTGCCCAGGTCCACCAAGTAGGTGACCTGACTCTTCCTCTCTAGTACTGGGTAAGGGCCACTCCATTTGTCCTGGAGTGCCCTGGGAGCCACAGGCTCCAGAACCCAGACTTTCTGCCCTGGTTGGAACTCAACCAGTGCAGCCTTTTGGTCATACCAAAACTTCTGGAGCTGTTGGCTGGCCTCAAGGTTTTTGGTTGCCTTTTCCATGTACTCTGCCATTCTAGAGCGAAGGCCAAGTACATAGTCCACTATGTCCTGTTTAGGCTCATGGAGAGGTCTCTCCCAGCCTTCTTTAACAAGGGCAAGTGGTCCCCTTACAGGATGACCAAACAGAAGTTCAAAGGGTGAGAACCCTACTCCCTTCTGTGGTACCTCCCTGTAAGCGAAAAGCAGACATGGCAGGAGGACATCCCATCTCCTTTTGAGTTTTTCTGGGAGCCCCATGATCATGCCTTTTAATGTCTTGTTGAATCTCTCAACTAAGCCATTAGTTTGTGGATGGTAAGGTGTAGTGAATTTATAAGTCACTCCACACTCATTCCACATGTGCTTTAGGTATGCTGACATGAAGTTGGTACCTCTGTCAGACACCACCTCCTTAGGGAAACCCACTCTGGTAAAGATACCAATGAGGGCCTTGGCTACTGCAGGGGCAGTAGTTGACCTAAGGGGAATAGCTTCAGGATACCTGGTAGCATGATCCACTACTACCAGGATATACATATTTCCTGAGGCTGTGGGAGGTTCCAGTGGACCAACTATGTCCACACCCACTCTTTCAAAGGGAACCCCCACCACTGGAAGTGGAATGAGGGGGGCCTTTGGATGCCCACCTGTCTTACCACTGGCTTGACAGGTGGGGCAGGAGAGGCAAAACTCCTTAACCATGTTGGACATATTGGGCCAGTAGAAGTGGTTGACTAACCTCTCCCACGTCTTGGTTTGTCCCAAATGTCCAGCAAGGGGAATGTCATGGGCCAATGTTAGGATGAATTCTCTGAACAGCTGAGGCACTACCACTCTCCTAGTGGCACCAGGTTTGGGGTCTCTGGCCTCAGTGTACAGGAGTCCATCTTCCCAATAGACCCTATGTGTTCCATTTTTCTTGCCCTTGGACTCTTCAGCAGCTTGCTGCCTAAGGCCTTCAAGAGAGGGACAGGTTTCTTGTCCCTTACACAGCTCCTCCCTTGAGGGTCCCCCTGGGCCTAAGAGCTCAACCTGATAAGGTTCAAGCCCCAAAGGCTCAGTTCCCTCAGAGGGCAGAACTTCTTCCTGAGAAGAGAGGTTCCCTTTCTTTTGCTGTGTTGCAGTTGGTTTCCCAACTGACTTTCCTGTTCTCTTGGTAGGCTGGGCCATTTTTCCAGACTCCAGCTCTACTTTTTCACCCTGTGCCTTGCACTGTGCTCTTGTTTTCACACACACCAGTTCAGGGATACCCAGCATTGCTGCATGGGTTTTTAGCTCTACCTCAGCCCATGCTGAGGACTCCAGGTCATTTCCAAGCAGACAGTCCACTGGGATATTTGAGGAGACCACCACCTGTTTCAGGCCATTGACCCCTCCCCATTCTAAAGTAACCATTGCCATGGGATGTACTTTTCTCTGATTGTCAGCGTTGGTGACTGTGTAAGTTTTTCCAGTCAGGTATTGGCCAGGGGAAACCAGTTTCTCTGTCACCATGGTGACACTGGCACCTGTATCCCTCAGGCCCTCTATTCTAGTCCCATTAATTAAGAGTTGCTGTCTGTATTTTTGCATGTTAGGCGGCCAGACAGCTAGTGTGGCTAAATCCACCCCACCCTCAGAAACTAGAGTAGCTTCAGTGTGAACCCTGATTTGCTCTGGGCACACTGTTGATCCCACTTGGAGACTAGCCATACCAGTGTTACCTGGATGGGAGTTTGGAGTGGAACCTTTCTTGGGACAGGCCTTGTCTCCAGTTTGGTGTCCATGCTGTTTACAGCTATGACACCAGGCCTTTTTGGGATCAAAGTTTTTACCCTTGTACCCATTGTTTTGTGAAGAGGCTCTGGGCCCACCCTCCTGTGCAGGTTTTTGGGGGCCTGTAGAAGACTCTTTACTATTTTTAGTTTTGGTTGTCTCATCACCCTTCTGCTGGGGAGTCTTTGTGACCCCTTTCTTTTGGTCACCCCCTGTTGAAGTCTTGGACACCCTTGTCTTGACCCAATGGTCCGCCTTCTTTCCCAATTCTTGGGGAGAAATTGGTCCTAGGTCTACCAGATGCTGATGCAGTTTATCATTGAAACAATTACTTAACAGGTGTTCTTTCACAAATAAATTGTACAGCCCATCATAATTACTTACACCACTGCCTTGAATCCAACCATCTAGTGTTTTCACTGAGTAGTCTACAAAGTCAACCCAGGTCTGGCTCGAGGATTTTTGAGCCCCCCTGAACCTAATCCTGTACTCCTCAGTGGAGAATCCAAAGCCCTCAATCAGGGTACCCTTCATGAGGTCATAAGATTCTGCATCTTGTCCAGAGAGTGTGAGGAGTCTATCCCTACACTTTCCTGTGAACATTTCCCAAAGGAGAGCACCCCAGTGAGATCTGTTCACTTTTCTGGTTACACAAGCCCTCTCAAAAGCTGTGAACCATTTGGTGATGTCATCACCATCTTCATATTTAGTTACAATCCCTTTGGGGATTTTCAACATGTCAGGAGAATCTCTGACCCTATTTATGTTGCTGCCACCATTGATGGGTCCTAGGCCCATCTCTTGTCTTTCCCTCTCTATGGCTAGGATCTGTCTTTCCAAAGCCAATCTTTTGGCCATCCTGGCTAACTGGATGTCCTCTTCACTGGAGTTATCCTCAGTGATTTCAGAGTTGTTGGTCCCTCCTGTGAGGGAACCAGCATCTCTGACTATTATTTGTGGAGTCAGGGCTTGAGAAGCCCTGCTCTCCCTAAGTAGGACTGGAGGGGGGGAATTTCCCTCCAAGTCACTATCTTCATCCTCTGAGTTGCCATCCTCAGAGGGGTTGGCCTTTTCAAACTCTGCCAAAAGCTCCTGGAGCTGTACTTTGGTAGGTTTGGGGCCCATTGCTATTTTCTTTAGTTTACAGAGTGACCTTAGCTCTCTCATCTGTAGATGGAGGTAAGGTGTGGTGTCGAGTTCCACCACATTCACATCTGTGCTAGACATTATGCTTCTAAAAGTTGGAATACTTTTTAAGAAACTAAAACTGGTTCTAGAATCTAATTCAAACTTTTAACAAACTTTTAAACTCTAAAAGAAATGCTAAACAGGATCTAACACAAGGCCCTAGCAGGTCTTTTAAGAATTTAGAAAACTTTTCAAATTGCAAAAATCAATTTCTAATGACAATTTTGGAATTTGTCGTGTGATCAGGTATTGGCTGAGTAGTCCAGCAAATGCAAAGTCTTGTACCCCACCGCTGATCCACCAATGTAGGAAGTTGGCTCTGTATGTGCTATTTCAAAGTAAGGAATAGCATGCACAGAGTCCAAGGGTTCCCCTTAGAGGTAAAATAGTGGTAAAAAGAGATAATACTAATGCTCTATTTTGTGGTAGTGTGGTCGAGCAGTAGGCTTATCCAAGGAGTAGTGTTAAGCATTTGTTGTACATACACATAGACAATAAATGAGGTACACACACTCAGAGACAAATCCAGCCAATAGGTTTTTATATAGAAAAATATCTTTTCTTAGTTTATTTTAAGAACCACAGGTTCAAATTCTACATGTAATATCTCATTCGAAAGGTATTGCAGGTAAGTACTTTAGGAACTTCAAATCATCAAAATTGCATGTATACTTTTCAAGTTATTCACAAATAGCTGTTTTAAAAGTGGACACTTAGTGCAATTTTCACAGTTCCTAGGGGAGGTAAGTATTTGTTAGGTTAACCAGGTAAGTAAGACACTTACAGGGCTTAGTTCTTGGTCCAAGGTAGCCCACCGTTGGGGGTTCAGAGCAACCCCAAAGTCACCACACCAGCAGTTCAGGGCCGGTCAGGTGCAGAGTTCAAAGTGGTGCCCAAAACACATAGGCTAGAATGGAGAGAAGGGGGTGCCCCGGTTCCGGTCTGCTTGCAGGTAAGTACCCGCGTCTTCGGAGGGCAGACCAGGGGGGTTTTGTAGGGCACCGGGGGGGACACAAGTCCACACAGAAATTTCACCCTCAGTGGCGCGGGGGCGGCCGGGTGCAGTGTAGAAACAAGCGTCGGGTTTTCAATGTTAGTCTATGAGAGATCTCGGGATCTCTTCAGCGCTGCAGGCAGGCAAGGGGGGGATTCCTCGGGGAAACCTCCACTTGGGCAAGGGAGAGGGACTCCTGGGGGTCACTTCTCCAGTGAAAGTCCGGTCCTTCAGGTCCTGGGGGCTGCGGGTGCAGGGTCTCTCCCAGGCGTCGGGACTTGGGATTCCAAGAGTCGCGGTCAGGGGAAGCCTCGGGATTCCCTCTGCAGGCGGCGCTGTGGGGGCTCAGGGGGGACAGGTTTTGGTACTCACAGTATCAGAGTAGTCCTGGGGTCCCTCCTGAGGTGTTGGCTCGCCACCAGCCGAGTCGGGGTCGCCGGGTGCAGTGTTGCAAGTCTCACGCTTCTTGCGGGGAGCTTGCAGGGTTCTTTAAAGCTGCTGGAAACAAAGTTGCAGCTTTTCTTGGAGCAGGTCCGCTGTCCTCGGGAGTTTCTTGTCTTTTCGAAGCAGGGGCAGTCCTCAGAGGATGTCGAGGTCGCTGGTCCCTTCGGAAGGCGTCGCTGGAGCAGGGTCTTTGGAAGGCAGGAGACAGGCCGGTGAGTTTCTGGAGCCAAGGCAGTTGTCGTCTTCTGGTCTTCCGCTGCAGGGGTTTTCAGCTGGGCAGTCCTTCTTCTTGTTGCAGGAATCTAATTTTCTAGGGTTCAGGGTAGCCCTTAAATACTAAATTTAAGGGCGTGTTTAGGTCTGGGGGGTTAGTAGCCAATGGCTACTAGCCCTGAGGGTGGGTACACCCTCTTTGTGCCTCCTCCCAAGGGGAGGGGGTCACAATCCTAACCCTATTGGGGGAATCCTCCATCTGCAAGATGGAGGATTTCTAAAAGTTAGAGTCACCTCAGCTCAGGACACCTTAGGGGCTGTCCTGACTGGCCAGTGACTCCTCCTTGTTATTCTCATTATTTTCTCCGGCCTTGCCGCCAAAAGGTGGGGCCTGGCCGGAGGGGGCGGGCAACTCCACTAGCTGGAGTGTCCTGCTGGGTTGTCACAAAGGAGGTGAGCCTTTGAGGCTCACCGCCAGGTGTGACAATTCCTGCCTGGGAGAGGTGTTAGCATCTCCACCCAGTGCAGGCTTTGTTACTGGCCTCAGAGTGACAAAGGCACTCTCCCCATGGGGCCAGCAACATGTCTCGGTTTGTGGCAGGCTGCTAAAACTAGTCAGCCTACACAGATAGTCGGTTAAGTTTCAGGGGGCACCTCTAAGGTGCCCTCTGTGGTGTATTTTACAATAAAATGTACACTGGCATCAGTGTGCATTTATTGTGCTGAGAAGTTTGATACCAAACTTCCCAGTTTTCAGTGTAGCCATTATGGTGCTGTGGAGTTCGTGTTTGACAGACTCCCAGACCATATACTCTTATGGCTACCCTGCACTTACAATGTCTAAGGTTTTGTTTAGACACTGTAGGGGTACCATGCTCATGCACTGGTACCCTCACCTATGGTATAGTGCACCCTGCCTTAGGGCTGTAAGGCCTGCTAGAGGGGTGTCTTACCTATACTGCATAGGCAGTGAGAGGCTGGCATGGCACCCTGAGGGGAGTGCCATGTCGACTTACTCGTTTTGTCCTCACTAGCACACACAAGCTGGTAAGCAGTGTGTCTGTGCTGAGTGAGAGGTCTCCAGGGTGGCATAAGACATGCTGCAGCCCTTAGAGACCTTCCTTGGCATCAGGGCCCTTGGTACTAGAAGTACCAGTTACAAGGGACTTATCTGGATGCCAGGGTCTGCCAATTGTGGATACAAAAGTACAGGTTAGGGAAAGAACACTGGTGCTGGGGCCTGGTTAGCAGGCCTCAGCACACTTTCAATTGTAAACATAGCATCAGCAAAGGCAAAAAGTCAGGGGGCAACCATGCCAAGGAGGCATTTCCTTACACAAGGCCACTGATTATGCCCCCCAAATACGTCCTTTCCACCAACTCTCCGTCCCCTCGCCGCGGGCCGCCCCGCCAAGTCTCCAACACCATCCGCAACACCACCAGGCCCCTCCAAGCTACTATTTCACAGCTAAGGGAGCCTTCGTCGCTGCACGTTTCCAGTGGCCACCTCCAGGCCCAGCCAGCCGCAATCATACAGCTCCGCAGGTCTCAGTATCCGCACCGCACTCTGTCTCGCCTTGCCATGCCAAACTGCGCTGTGTCACCCCGCGGGCCGAGCAGTCCTGCCGATCCCTTGTGGGGCTAGCGCAGCATGCCCGCGAGGCCTCCCCCGCTCACCACATCGCAGGGAGGCCAAGCAACCCCACAGCACCTACCGCTCCTCAAGGCTTCATCTGGCGGTGCAGCCTGCTGTCTCCGCCCGCTATAGGCCGCAGGCCCAGGCCGCGATCCACTGCGCGCGCCCTTGCAGCTCCACAGTTGTCGTGGGCCCCACTCACTGCCACCGCCGGGGCATGCAAACCAGGGCCCTGGCAGGCCACCAACAACATCTGCCGGTCCAAGGACGCGGCCATGCTGGCGTCGCCGCCCCTCGGCAAGCCCTGCCCGAGGGCTCACCCTCCAAATCTCAGGGCACCCTACGCGGCCCCCAGGCACTGCTCTCGTCCGCTGCCACACGAGCTGGCCCACTGAGGAGGGCTGGGGTCCCGCTGCCATGCTGTTTCTGGGCCCGGGCAGCGGAGCTCCAAGAAACGCGCCTGTTCACTCCACCATCTTGGCCACGCCCCTTAAGTTCACATTTAAACCACTTTCATGCACCATCAAGGATAACAGTGGTAACTAAGTGAATCCAGTTCAGTCACCTTGAAACCATGAAGACTGATTTATGTACCAAGGATTGCAGGGCTAACAGTAAGGCATAAACAAGCAGTGACTCCATGAAAGATACACTGCTAGAGGGAAAGGTATTCCATGAATGAAAGCTTATGAATTAAATCAAGCTAGCTACTTTTGTTGAGCATGTAGGCTTTTTTTTTTATATATATTTCAGCACTAATCAGCATACAATGCAGCTCTTGTTCTACTCCATAAAGGTGTTGATCTGATTTCCTAGCTGATTTACAAATCACCAGTGTATGCAAAAAAATGCAGGAGAGCACATTTATGAAGCAGATTCACAATGAAATTCAGCTCAAAGTAGGTTAGACTGTGCCTACATTACTTGGCCAAGGCACAGCAATTGTTGCGACAGGTGAGCATCTAAAGAGGACAGGAAATTTCTGTGTAAATCTAGAGAATAATTTGTACTGAAGAAAAGAATGACCTCAAGAAGAAACATGATACACATAGTACCAATTAGCAAGTTTAAACAAGCTCACTGCCTGAGGGAGATCATGAAATAAAATGCCAGAGTAGTTAACATCCAACTCAACACACTACATACCACACAATCATGTTTCTGGAAGTCTGAACACACAGCCTCTGCTTTAAGTACACAGTAATGTAAATATACAAAACCTACTGTAGACTTGGGACTGATCTTCTGTGGTTTGTAGCTAACATTAAGAACTGGCACATCACCTATAAAACAAAAGAGACAGCGGGGAACACTGAGATCAAAGGTAATAAAGAAGCTGTGCAATAACTTACTAGGTAAAATAAGATTAATTAAAATGGTGCGATACAAAAGCTTTATACGTGTAGCAGACTTCTTCAGGTGAGTGATGAAAGATTTCTATACAAACCCAGAATTAAATTCAATCATTACCTCCTTCATCAGGCTTCAGTCTCCCAGCAAGCATTCGGATGAACGTGGTCTTGCCAGTACCTAAAGAAACAACATTTTGCAGTTCAATAAATGTTACAAAAGCAATTATATATATATATATATATATATATATATATATATATATATATATATATATATATATATATATATATATAACGAAAGGTGAACATATGTTTATTAATTAAAAGGAACATTTCCAGATTTAGAAAGTTAGGGTCAAGTGTACTTGGGTGAAAAGGGCTGGACACATGCAAAGAGAACAGAAAAATAATTAGGGACAAAGGATTATGTATGTCGTGTGAGCAACGAAAGGTGACCTGAATCTGAAGAAAGACTGATGTGTGGAGACAATGTGCATATAAAAGGGACTGAGCATGCAACTGGCAGCGTGAGAGGGCTACCATTCAAAAGAGGCATGGAAGGTCCTATGACCACAGCCAGGATATCAGAGAAGTCTGGATGAAAGAGAAATGGGCATAACAGTATGCATGTCAAATGGACGGTCCAGTCCACGCCCTGTTAGGTTAGCATTAACATGAGAGCTGCACTGGAAAGCATTTGAGGAACCTAGAGATCCTGGATCCCAAGGTTTGAGGTTTAGTATTCTAAAATACACGTTTTGGCAAAGGACAGATGATCCAAGCATGTGTAGCAGAGCCTTATCGACCCCATACTTGAGACAATCTGAACTGCATCACCTTATGATCAGATCCCACCCAAGGTTTCCAAGGTTCAGCAGGGGTTTTCCCTCACTCCTTTCACACTTTCACAAAAAAGTAGGTTCATGTGCTCACTAAAACTCTTTAATATGTTAATGGCTGCTGCTTAGCAATGTGCCTCCCCCCGCACCAGTTTGAACCCAGAATACATGCGGACCTTAACCAGGTCAAAACAGCCTAAAATGGGACTGAGCCAAAGCCCACCCTGAGTTTTCCAGACACCACCTGCAGCCTTTTTCTGCAGGCCTTCTCCACTCAAGTATCCCCTGCACTGGAACCAGACGCCAAAAGACACCAGTGCACCGAGCCCCACAGTCCGAGGAGAAGTGGGCCAACAGTGTCTCTACGTGCCCGAGGAACTTAAGGGTCAAGCCCCCCTGTGGGTTCCGCCAGACATGCCTCCGAGGCCCAGGCTTGCAGCCTTTTTCTAACCGGACCGATCTCCATTGAAGTGAACAAGACACCGTAGCTGTAACACATCTCTGCACCCGGGCACCCCCCGGGGTTATACAGATGAGTACAAGGACCTCACCACCACTTAGTGTCACCCTCATAAGCATTGAAAGGTTGGTCAGAGCAATGAAGATCAAGGATTCTGTCCAGATATAAATGAAGAGTTCAGCTTACTCAGTAACATCTCAGTTGAGGAACCATGATGAAAAGACGGGTTGATAAATTTTTTTGAACTAATTTGGGTGAAGAGGTGGGCAGGTTGTTCAAGGTAAGTGGATGTGTTTTTTTTCCCCTTTGATGTGCTATCAACATAGATCTTTATACATGGAAAGAGTCTCACCATTTTCTCCTAACATAACCATGATTTCGGAATCTGTGAATTCTCCACGAATGATCTCCAACTCAAAATCTCCAAGCTTTTTTTTCATAGCAGGGTATTTATACATGCACATCTTCTTGATTTCTTCTTCATTAGCTGTCTCTGCCACTTTAAAAACCAGCGAAGTTTCTCGAAACCTCAGGTTTTCAGTTGGAACATAGCCATCCAAGAAAACGTTGATGCCTGAAGGAGTATATGTTGGTTACTGAAACTGGCAGAAGAAACAAACTCACAGCAGACCATTTTCAACAGAAGCATAGCTAGGACAGTCTGCTTTGGAATGTAAAACCTGTTGACTTTGCTGTCAAGATACCCCTACAATTATATGTCACCAGGGAATGCATCACTTAAGGTCTGGGTCTGAATGCAGAAGCTTACCTTCTCGTACGCTAAAAGGCATCGTAACAACTCCGTAGGCACTTGGTACACCATAAAGGCAGCAGATGAAGTCAGAGAGATAGTCCAAAACACTTAGATCGTGCTCCACGACAATGATGTACCTAAAAATAGAACACACTGCTTTCTTCACAGGACAGCACAGGTGAGTAATTACACTGCAGTATGTTAATACAGTTGAACAATATTTTACCAATAAACCCTGAAGAAAGAAAAGGTCAGATGCTACTTCCCCTGTAGGCATCTGTTTGCGGCATGTTGTGCTGTAGACTCACATGCTGTGCATACTCTAGCCATCTAGTACTGAGCTCAGGCGCTGTACCACTTGATTTTGTTTGAAGATGAGTCACAAGGTATAGTGATTCCACCTATCTCTTGTAATGCATGTTGGACATGAGAACCATTGTCAGGTTGTTTTTTCTGCATGGAGGGTGCAGAAGTAGACAGAGCACAAGATAAAGAAGGGACAAATCACAGGCAACTGGAGGGGGAGGACATATGAATCTATAGCACTACATACCACAGATAGATGCTTACAGGGTAAGTAACATTTTCAGTTGGTGGCATGCATTGGTGTAGATACCCATGCTGTGCATAGACTGAAAAGCAGCCCTCCCGAAAGTTGTGGTTTAGCTTGAGGATGTTGCAGAAGATTGGAAAAGTGTATACGGGACAGCCAGGCCAACATTACTTTGCTGGTAGGCCAGGACATCCACAGAGTAATGTTTGGTAAATGTGTGAGCGGAAGACCAAGTAGAGGCTTTGTAGATATCAGCTAAAGGACATTTACCCAGAAAAGCCACTGAGGCACCTTTCTCAGGGTCGGAGTGAGGTCTAGGAGTGACAAGGAGAGGTCTTTTGACTTTAGCCTAACTGGTCTGTATGCATCCAACAAGCCAGCATGCAACACCTGCTTTAGAAAAAGCATTCTCCTTGTGTGGTTTGGAGAAAGATACAAACAGCTGTTATGTCTTAAAGAAGGGTTTTGTACTGTCAATGGAATACATGAGCAGTCTTTTGACATCCAGTGTGCGTTCGGTTACTGATTCTGGATGTGGGGAAAAACTGGGAGTTCTTTTGTTTGGTTGAGGTGAAAGCTAGAGACCACCTTTGGCAGGAATTTGTCATTGATTTTTAGGACCACCCTGTCACGATGCAACTGGAAGAAAGACTCTTCCAATGTAACAACATGTATCTGACTGACTCATCTGAGGGAAGGTATGGCTACTATGAAAGCCACCTTTCAGGAAAGGAACTGTAATGAGGAGGAGTGAAGTGTTTAAAAAGGAGGGCCCAATTAGTCTAATGAGTACCATGTTGGGGTAACACACAGGAGCAGGAGACGCCTGTGGTGGAAAAACTTTTTTGAAGCCTTCCATGACAGATAATGACTGGGATTCTGAAAATTAAAGTGTGTTGTCCATTTTATAAGTAGCCGGCCACTAAAGCTAAATGGAGTCTGAGAAGTAAGAGCAAGTCCCAACTGCTGTAGGTGAAGAAGGTAACAGAGATGTCTTACACAAAGGCAGAGAGGGAGTCAATACGGTTAGTGAGACCGTAGTATTCGTACCATTTCCACTTGGTCGCACAGCAGGTGTAGGAAGCTGGTATACCAAAATGAGGTATACCATGCAAAAAGTCCAGGGGTTCCGTTATAAGTGGAAAGGGGCTTTCTCTAGCAAATCCCAAGGTGCTCTGTTAGGGGGTAGTGTGGCTGATCAGGCTTAGGCTTATCAGAGTCAACAAATGATACACACAACTCCATAAGGAGAGCCATGCCAATTTATGAAAATAACACTTATCTTTTTATAATTTTAGGCACCACGATCAGGTAAGTAGGTTTTGAGCTATGGATTTTTACAGGTTTGAAAAGTCAACACTTAGTGCAATTTTTGAAGAGGTAATGTTATCCTATGGCAGAAAGGCATGTACTGCATACCAGTACTTTACAGCAACTTTCAGGACCAATCTTCTGGACTTAAGGTGAGTTTGAGGCAGGGTTCGATCCACACCAACAGGTCACCTTGGGAGGCACTGGGGCATCCAGTTGTAGTGGTGCTTTTCTGCATTGGGTGCCCTAATGTTATCCAATGGGAAAAGGAACATATACTGCATTGGGCACTTAGCAATGACTTATAGGACTGTTCATCTGGAATTAAGGTAAGTATAGGGCAAGGTCCACAGCAGAACCATAAGGTCACTTTGGGAGGCACTTTTCAGCGTTGGGTGCCCTAATGCTATCCTATGGAGTACGGTACGCTCAGAAAGATGCTGCAAGCTTGGACTGAGGGACCAGTCTGGCTAAAACAACAAGGGGGCTCAGGTCTCACGATGCTCAGAGACCTAGTGACACCTTTGGTACTCTTCTTCTCGGGCTGGGGTGGCCGGGTACAGAGGTGTCCTGAGGCATCAGGTTTTTGTCACATGGTCACTTGTGATAGAGGGAGGCCTGGACAAAGAGGCTGCAGATGTTGTTGTGAAGTTGACAGCGGAAAGACCCAAGCTAGGCTTCATCTCTAGGAGGTCTGGGAACATGCTGGCACAGCTGGCCCACTTCAACTGGGGCTAGGGGGCACGGGTGCAGTGAAGCTTTCCGGTATCAGGTTTTGGCGTTACTGAGTCCTGGGAGTTCTTCTGGTGTGCCAGCAGGATGCAGGGAAGCAGCCCTGGTATTCCACAGGAGTTCCTGGGTCTTCATTGAAGGTTGATGGTCCTCTGAGGCTTTTGGAGACACGGACAGTTGCAGGACAAGTAGACTTTGGCGCAATTGTCAAGGACAGCAGGCAGGCTACTGGGGCAGGGGCCAAGTCAGCTGCTGGTCTTCTGTTCTTGCTTTTGTGACTCTTCAGCATCCATCTTCTTTCAGGTCAGCAGAATCGGATATTCTGGTGCTAGTGGCTCCCCTAAATAGTGAGCTTAGGGGTGCTAGGGGAGTGTAGGGCAGTAGCCAATGGGCTACTTACCCCTGGTGTCACTACGTCCCCTATATGATCACTTCCTGTGGGCAAATCCCTGCCCTAAAGTTTCTAGCTCTAGCATCACCAAGATGGCAGGCTTTCAAATTTTGTTTCCACGTCAGGCAGCTCACCTTAGGGACAGAATTGGCCTGAAGGTTGACAACTCTCCGACTACTAATTTTCCTGCCTGTCCAGGTGCCAAATAGGCCCTGGGCTTGGGGGCGTCGACATCTCCTCACAATTGAGGGAAGTTAGACTTGCATACCAAATGCAGTGGGCTCTCTGATGTCCCCTACCTTGGAGTCCTAATTCACAGATGTAAAGAAATGGCTCCCTGTTGCAGTTACCCCCCACTTTTTGCCTGATACTGACTTGACTGAGCAGTGTGCTGGGACCCTGCTAACTAGGCCCCAGCACCAGTGTTCTTTCACCTAAAATGTACCGTTGTCTCCACAATTGGCACAACCCTGGCACCCAGGTAAGTCCCTTGTAACTGGTACCCCTGGTACCAAGGGCCCTGATGCCAGGGAAGGTCTCTAAGGGCTGCAGCCACCCTAGGGACCCCTCACTCAGCACAGACACACTGCTTGCCAGCTTGTGTGTGCTGGTGGGGAGAAAATGACTAAGTCGACATGGCACTCCCCTCAGGGTGCCATGCCAACCTCACACTGCCTGTGGCATAGGTAAGTCACCCCTCTAGCAGGCCTTACAGCCCTAAGGCAGGGTGCACTATACCATAGGTGAGGGCATAAGTGCATGAGCACTATGCCCCTACAGTGTCTAAACAAAACCTTAGACATTGTAAGTGCGGGGTAGCCATAAGAGTATATGGTCTGGGAGTCTGTCAAAAACGAACTCCACAGCTCCATAATGGCTACACTGAATACTGGGAAGTTTGGTATCAAAAGAGGGCATCTTAGAGATGCCCCCTGTATTTTACCGAATTGTTCAGTGCAGGACTGACTGGTCTGTGCCAGCCTGCTGCTGAGAGACGAGTTTCTGACCCCATGTGGTGAGGGCCTTTGTGCTCTCTGAGGACAGAAACAAAAGCCTGCTCTGGGTGGAGGTGCTTCACACCTCCCCCCCTGCAGGAACTGTAACACCTAGCAGTGAGCCTCAAAGGCTCAGGCTTCGTGTTACAATGCCCCAGGGCACTCCAGCTAGTGGAGATGCCCGCCCCCTGGACACAGCCCCCACTTTTGGCGGCAAGTCCAGGAGAGATAATGAGAAAAACAAGGAGGAGTCACTGGGCAGTCAGGACAGCCCCTAAAGGTGTCCTGAGCGGAGGTGACTGACTTTTAGAAATCCTCCATCTTGCAGATGGAGGATTCCCCCAATAGGATTAGGGATGTGCCCCCCTCCCCTCAGGGAGGAGGCACAAAGAGGGTGTAGCCACCCTCAGGGCTAGTAGCCATTAGCTACTAACCCCCCAGACCTAAACACACCCCTAAATCGAGTATTTAGGGGCTCCCAGAACACAGCAAGATAGATTCCTGCAACCTAAGACGAAGAAGGAGAGGACTGCTGAACTGAAAAACCTGCAGAGAAGACGGAGACACCAACTGCTTTGGCCCCAGCTCTACCGGCCTGTCTCCCCCCTTCTAAAGACACTGCTCCAGCGACGCGTTCCCAGGGTCCAGCAACCTCTGAAGCCTCAGAAGACTACCCTGCATCTAGAAGGACCAAGAACTCCAGAGGACAGCGGCTCTGTTCCCCAAAGACTGCAACTTTGAAACCAAACATGTTTCCCGCCGGAAGCGTGAGACTTTGCACTCTGCACCCGACGCCCCCGGCTCGACTTGTGGAGACTCCCCGTCGACTACGAGACCGTGAGTAGCCAGAGTTGACCCCCCTGAGCCCCACAGCGACGCCTGCAGAGGGAGTCCCGAGGCTCCCCTGACCGCGACTGCCTGCTTCAAAGACCCGACGCCTGGTAAAGACACTGCACCCGCAGCCCCCAGGACCTGAAGGATCCGACTTCCAGTGCAGGAGCGACCCCCAGGTGGCCCTCTCCCTTGCCCAGGTGGTGGCTACCCCGAGGAGCACCCCCCTTGCCTGCATCGCTGAAGAGACCCCTTGGTCTCCCATTGATTCCTATTGCGAACCCGACGCCTGTTTGCACACTGCACCCGGCCGCCCCCGTGCCGCTGAGGGTGTACTTTCTGTGCTGACTTGTGTCCCCCCCGGTGCCCTACAAAACCCCCCTGGTCTGCCCTCCGAAGACGCGGGTACTTACGTGCTGGCAGACTGGAACCGGGGCACCCCCTTCTCCATTGAAGCCTATGGGTTTTGGGCACCTCTTTGACCTCTGCACCTGACCGGCCCTGAGCTGCTGGTGTGGTAACTTTGGGGTTGCTCTGAACCCCCCCAACGGTGGGCTACCTTGGACCCAAACTTGAACCCCGTAGGTGGTTTACTTACCTGCAAAAACTAACAAACACTTACCTCCCCCAGGAACTGTTGAAAATTGCACTAACTGTCTAGTTTTAAAATAGCTGTGTGTCATTTATGTGAAAACTGTATATGCTATTTTGCTAATTCAAAGTTCCTAATGTTCCTACATGAAATACCTTTCATTTGAAGTGTTACTTGTAAGTCTTGAACCTGTGGTTCTTAAAATAAACTAAGAAAATATATTTTTCTACACAAAAACCTATTGGCCTGGAATTGTCTCGGAGTGTGTGTTCCTCATTTATTGCCTGTGTGTGTACAACAAATGCTTAACACTACCCTCTGATAAGCCTACTCCTCGACCACACTACCACAAAATAGAGCATTAGAATTATCTATTTTTGCCACTATCTTACCTCTAAGGGGAACCCTTGGACTCTGTGCATACTATTCCTTACTTTGAAATAGTGCATACAGAGCCAACTGCCTACAACAGATCATATTGTTGGAAGAGGTGTGTAACACACCTGCAAAAGTAGGCTTTGTTCAAGACCGCCTGAGAGCAGAGGCTCTCACCCCTGCGGGTCAGAAACTTGTCTGTTGGTGGCAGGCTGGTTAAGACCAGTCAGCCAGCACACTAGTTGTTGGTAGGTTTTTCAGTTGCCACTTCTAAGGTTCCCTCTGGATGCATGTAGTAATAACTCAATCACTGGAATCAGTGACGGTTTATTAATAAAAGATGTTTGATACCAAACATTCCTAGCTTCAGTGAAGCCATCATGTAGCTGGGGAACTAGTATTGACCAGTGTCCAGCACAAATACCAAAAATGATTTCCCTGATCACTTAGTAGGCCTAAGAATAGACAAAGACATAGCAGGGGCATATTTCCTCTAGCAGAAATGTCCTCACATATAGTATATATAATCTATCCTGCCTTAGGGCTGAAAGGCCTGCTGTAGGGGTAACTTCCATATACTGCATGCAGTACTAGTGGGCATGGCACACAAGCTGTGTTTGCCATGTCAAATTTCACTTTTAGCTGCACCAAGACATGCAGCCTGCAATGGCAGTCTCCGTGAGCTAGGTGAGGGGTCCCCGAGGGTGGCACAATACATGCTGCAGCTCTTAGAGGCCCTCTTTGGTACCCAGGCCCTATATGCATGGAGTACCCCTTACAGGGGTGCTAAAGGAATTGCCAATTGGGGACCAACTGTATAGTTCTGGGGAAGAACACTGGCACTGGGCGACCTGGTTAGCAGGAACCCAGTGCACGTTAGTCAAAGTTGCATCAAATACCAAGTAAAAAGTTGGGGAACTACTGCAATAAAAGCCCAGTCTCCTAGGCTCAAGTTGTGGGCCTGTGTGCTTCTTTCAGAATGGTCATGCAATTTGTGGGTAGGTTAAGGTAGCCAAATTCTAAGATCTCAGGAGCCAAATCACAAGATTGAGCTGTTGTGGGTTGGGATGCCCGAGAGTGCCTTGGTTTTGAGAAATAAGGTCTGGTGTATTGGAGAGATTCTCATGAGGGACAAGAGAGTTTGAGCAGGGTGGTAAACCAGGGATATAGTGCCCAGGTTCATGCTATTAGGATGAGAGTGAGGGATCTCTGCCTCATCTTTTGAGCCAAGAATGAGAGGAGTGAGAGGCAGAAAATATCCCTGACCAAATTCATCCATAGTGCATTGTCCATGGAATGAGGGTGTTTGACCCTGGAGGCAAAGCTTGGGCATTTTGCATTTTCATTTGACACACCCTGAACGGTCACCCTTGAGGCAGAAACTTCAGCTTGCGGCAAAGAGAGGTCTAGTGAAGGCATGTCCCACTGGTGGCTAACCCTTTTACGCCCACCCAGCACCTTTCTCAAAAGTTAATCTCTCAAAAAAGCACTGGAGTGAAAACAACAAAGTGAAGCTCAACACTCATGCCAATGCTTGCATGAGTCAATGTTTTTTTACTGCAATGGTGACCAAAAGTTCCTACGGGCACTCAGATGTAAAAACACATATTTTGACCCTATAATGCATTGCAAACCCTTTTCAAGGATTTTTCTGTGCTCTTCTAACGTTTTAAAGAAAGCAAACACTACTAAACATTAAACTTTACATCTGTAAATCATGTGTCACAGTTGACATGTTAACCCTACACTTTTGGATCTCATAAAAGAAAAATGGACGGCAGCTTAACAGGAACTGGTTGAGACGGAACCTATGATTTTGAAAAGCTTGGCAGTAAGAGGAAACTGTGAAAGACGGCTGAACATCATTCGCCAATTCACCATGAAAACCCATCAGTGGAGTCCTGATCAAAATAAATAGAAGGGCAATTAAGACTTGGCAGAAGTGAAGTGTTATTGCTATTATTATGGGAACATGCAGTCTAAGCTAGCAGGCTGGAATTTAGCACAGGATATTACATTTTGGAGCGATATACCAGAACAATTCAGACCCTTGACACATCCAATCTGTTACATATACACGTGAGAAGTACAGAAAGGTACACCTCACATGTAGCAAAGTGCCAGATTCATAAGAAAAAAAAGCTCTGATCAAAGAAGTATACATCAACACCTATTCAAGAGGGCATGGCTTCTGAGGGGTTGCAATTAACCCCGGAAGAGGAACAAGATGAGGTCATACAGAAAAATAGAGCTATAAATAAAATCAATATCCACAAATATAACACAAATATCAACACTTAACTGACCACACTCCTTACCTATCGGGGTCAATGAGAGATCGAATAGTGATGGCAGCCTTTAGACGCTGCTTCACATCCAGGTAACTTGATGGTTCATCAAACATGAAACTAAAGGAAACAAGATCCGAAATTTACTAGAATGCCGTTTTTTTTTTTACATAACAAAATACCAACATTGTTTGTTTCAGGTGAGGAATCAGGAGTTAAATCACCTCGAAAGCACTTGTTTGAAGAAAAATAAATTGGAAATGTCCGAACCCCACATAAATGGCAGGAGCAGGTAAAGGATTGTAGGATGCTCCAAAGCTCCACACGCATCGCTTCCCCATCTCTGCTGAATGGCGAGTTTCCCACCTAATTTGTTTTCTCTTTAGTGTTCCACTCTGCCAGTTTCCTAATTTTTTTGGTTACATTAGCAAAGACGTGATGCATTTCCCACCCTGCAACGCCAAAGTGGTTTGAGTTGCAGCGGTAGTGTGAACCTAAATATCCTGCACAGAATGGTAGGCGGCTGGAAGGCTTGCACACCTGTGCAGAACATGTGATCTAGAGGTAAACATGCTGCCAGACATTTCCATCCAAGGTAGAAATTATCAATGGTGGAGCAGAGTATAGGTGGAAGTGTAAGAGGCAAACTAAAACTTCTACTTCTCTAAGAGAAACATCGGAGCAGACGTGATGTATGCACCTCCGCTTTAGAATCCTAATTAACAGACAAAGAAAATCTCAAGGAAGGTGCCCACACACCTCACAGGCTAGAAGCGGTGCCTCCCGATTCACCGGGCATCCGGCTTAAAAGGCAAACATTAAGCTCAAATGACAACCACCTCATGGATGACTGAAAATAGGCTACAAAACGGTCAAGCTCATCCCACAGCTAATCTACCGTAATTAACATTCCACATGCCAGAGAAGAAATACAGTCAGCCCGTAAATATGTATTCACTATAAAAGTCTGGACATTGAAAAAGACTAATGAAGTTTCAATACAGGAGTAACAACGTAGCAAAACGGAGTTGTTTGTCGTACATATCTGCTTTCTGGATGCATACAACGGCACAGGCAAATCGTTGAAGCTCTCCTCCAGAGAGGTCCTCCACATTTCGGTCTCTAAGATGGGTCAAATCTGCAATCATAAAAATAAAAAATAAAATGTCATGAATAATATGCGTTGAAGAACAAATGATTTACTTTTGGTAATGATATTTCTGATGGATCCTCTATTTAACAGCAGATTCCTACCTCATTACATTCCCCAGGTGCCAGGCTGGAAACAAACTTTTTCAGCAGTGCTATAGTGAGCCATGCTGCTCCGCATTGGCTCCGTAGCACTCCAGAAGTGACAGAGTAGAACTGTATTTGCACTAACCCTGTAAGCGAATGTCAGTTTCTTATTTTCTCACTTTCTTCACCCTCAGCTGCAGATCATGAACAAATGTCGGGACCATTGTGCCAAACACTAAATTCGGACCATTTTAAATTGTAAAAAGAGGGCACTCCTCAAAATGTGGAAGGCAGTGAGGAGTATGCGGTTAGACTCCTTGCCCTAAAAAGATCCCAAAGCAGTATTTCCCCAGATGGAGGTCCCATCGAAGGGAATCCAACCAAAACATTCTGCAGGACCTAGCTGTGAAGGCAGTAGTGCTTCATGAATATATACAGTTACTTCTACATTGCAGCATGGTAGATGTCAAATACAGGACCCCCACAAACAAATGCAGCAGTAGCAGTCAAAGCTGTGGCAGAATGAGCTCTCAGACCTTTCCGGGGGCTGCTTGTTGGCTAATGTGTAGCTTACCTTGACGCAGGCGACTATCCACCTTGACAAAGAACTCTTCAGCACAGCCTCCCGTTATTTTGATCCTGGAGGACTCCTCAAAAACCTTATTGTTTACGTGGTTTTTTAACCAAGGAAGGTTGTTCCAGTAACCATAGAAAGGACCAATTAATGACCAACCCTTCATAGTGCACACTGCAAAACCTTGCTGGGCCAAAGATAAAACAAAAGAACGTCCAACAGCTTTGCTGCAAAGGATAAGCCTTATGTATGCCATACCAGGCCATAAATCTGTCTAAATCTGTGCCCGGCATAATTAGATTTTGTGGAAGGGCGTCTGGGGGCAAGGAAGACTTCTACCACTTCAGGCAGCAAAACAAATGCAGACAGTTGCTGTTCGACCAATCTCCATATATGTAGGTGCTGACTGTGCTCATTTGAGAGGAGGGCCCCGTCCTGCTGCTACAACAGAAGATTTTCAGAAAGTGGCTAGATCAGAGGACAGTGCCCAGAGGTCCGGGTACCACACTCTCCTGCCTCGATATGCTGCAACTAATTGTCTTGATCTTTTTCAGAACTCCAAGCAGGGGGGACAGGAAGGGATACACGAGTCCAATGTTCCATTCCAGCCGATATGCATCTCCTAATGAATGTTAATGTAGAAACTCCAAAACTCAAAACTTTCAACACTGCAGGTTGGATATTGTCAAAAGATGTATGAAAAAAATCTAGTCAATTCTCCCCACTGCTGGAAGGTGATCCTGCGCCACCTCGGGACAGACACAACAGAGGGTCTGACTGACGCCACCTGCTCATCTCGTCTTCCCTGTCAGGACCCCAATACGTGCTTGATGTTCAGGGAAATTAGCTTGTGCACCAATCAATCCCAGAGACGCACAGACTCCTGGCACACTACCCCGGATCCCATTGCACCCTTTTAGTTGTAATCCCATAAAGTGGTAGTCTTGTCTATGAGAACCTGCATGAGGCTCCCCTTGATGGATTGCAGAAAGGCCTTCTGAGCCAGGTGCATGGCCTGCAGTTCCAACAGACTGACGTGGAGCTGGGTTTCTGACTGAGAACAGTCCGCTGAATTCAACCTCCTCAGCCAAGCCCAGCCAGGACGCATCATTCAGTACAGAAGCTCTAGGTGAGAAGGGAGAAGGGCCTGCTGCTGGACCAATTTTAGTCATTTTCACAGAAACTTTAGATCCTATTGCTGAATTTGCATATGCCATTTGGCAAAGCTTATAAGTAGAATGCAGACGGGCTAGGCAGCCAAGAAGCCTCACAGCTGTTCTTACAGTGATCCAGGACTGAGGAAACATTAGGATCACAGCCCCAGTGTCCTGGACTGTTTGCAGTGGAGGTAAGTCCCGGAACAGCAGTGTGTCCAAAACAGCTTCAATGAATGGGAGCCGCTGTGAATAAGTCAGGTGCGACATTGTTTCACTGATAGTGAACTCCAGCAATATCAGGAAGTTTGCTTGCTGTAATCTAAAGGTGGTCTACAACGGTCTGTGTCAAGTATGCCTTCAACCAGCCATTTGTCAATGTAGGAGAAGATGGTACCCTGACCTCCGAAGGTGAGTTGTGACTACCACCATCACTTTCGTGAACACCCAAAAGGTGCGGTTGAGTCTGAAGCAGAGAACAGCAAACTGAAAATGCTCCGGGTCTACCTTGACCCACAGAGACCATCTCTGGGGCTGCAGGACGGCTGTATGCACATACTGCAGGTCTAAAGACTCCAATACAGCTGACCAGTTTCAGGGCAGTTAGGATCTGGGTCAGGGTGAGAACTTTGAATTTGTCCTTCTGCAAGAAGGCATTCAGAGGGTGAAGGTCTAAAATTGATTTGAGCCCCTCATCTTCCTTTGGAAAAACAGCAAGTGTAACAACCCTCCCCAATGCTGGTGACAACCAGTCAGGGGGCACCTGTGGTTCCTTGGGACCTGAAGGCACACCAAAGGGAACCAGAAGCACACCAAACATCTGCAGCATGGCCTCCTTGAATGCCTCAATATGCTGCGATGTCACCCATGGCCCAGGAAACTCTGGGTGCACTTGAATCTCTTGAGGAATCGGCTCTGTGACTGGAGACCTACTGACATTCTAATGCCATAATCACTTTTCTTTAGGTTCAGAATGTTGGCCTGGGGTTGAATCCAGCTTTGCTTTTTTGAGAATTGCTCTTGGAGTTATCAGAGGACTTTGAGCACAAAGTTAACCAATTGTGGAAGCAGGACAGAATCTGCACTCATGCATTGAAGCAGGAGCAGGATCCTGATTTGGCTGCAATTCATTCTTGTGTTCGCTGACATATGGCTTCATCTCCCAGCCCCAGATCACCTTCAAGAGGACATAAACGCAGGAATTTGAGTCTAGTCCGAACCCAGACACCAGAGAGCCAGTGCATGCAGGTCCGTGACTAACATGTTTCCTGCATTCGTGGCATAGTTTGGGGACACTATTCCTCAGCACACTAAAATTGTTTTAAAAGCCATCGGAGAACTGACAAACAAGACTGGGCGCAGAGCTTTTTGTTGGATTTCTAACATGCAGAAATAAGGAAATTACATCAGCGCGGAGGAGTGGCGTTTATGCACCTCTGCTCTATTACTTCCAGGTCAGTAAAGAGACGATGTGAAGCTGCATGGAACCACCTAGCAGCACATGGGAGCACTGCTGGAAAGTTTCCAGATACAGCCTAGAGATTATCCTAAGGTGAAGAATCTGTGTTTAGAAATATCTATCAAACGTTTTAGGGCCTGGGCAGAGACCCCCACCCCTTTCTGCATAGAATGGGTCTGGTTTCCTGCCAAATCTAGCAGACTTCTGGCCAGGTTGAGATTTACTGGGACGCTATGGATAGAGGAATTTGCCCTTACATTATTTGTCCTTTCCCTTTGCATTGTGAATTTGCTTTCTTGTGTATGGCACTCATAGGCGCATTCTCCAGTCAGAGCCACCTCATGATTCCTAGCTTAAATTTCCTATCCCTGCCCAGATATTCCTCACAGCCCCATCACTTTCCTTCTACCTTAAATATCCACTCCATACATAAGTATAAACATTCCTCATCACTGTCCAGACCTCCCATTCCTGTCTGCCTACTGCAGCACTTGTTCCTCTTTCATGAGTGTCCTTTCTCTCCAGTTACTGCACCACTATTTAATCAGTATCAGCCTCTCCTGTCATTGATCACCCCATAGTTAACTGTGGACCTCTCTTGTCAGTGCTCCTCTTTCATCACTTCCCTCCTTTCTGGAGAGTGACCCCCTTCTTCCATTATTGTACACTGTTCCTGTCATTGCACACCCTCTCCACCCTCCCTATCTACCTCCTACCAACGGTGGAAACTGCAATTCCAGTAAGGAACTAATTTCTTCTCCAGCACTGATCTTTAGTTTTTTCACATGCTTTTTTCACAATAGCAAACAGTACACAACTTTATAATAAAAGGGGAAGCAGGCTTTACTGAAAAAGGTTGTGGAGGACTGCCTGTCACCCTGCTGAGATTACCTCTGCATAGACACCCAGACAGTTCTGCTATGTGTGAGTCTGCCTGCTCTTTCATGTGGCTACACAAAAGATATCTTGCAAAGGCACTTGGTGTGAAGTGCAGCTGTTGTTGCCATGCTTCTGATACAATACGTCTGACCTTGTGGGGCAGAAGGTGAAGCAGGCTGGCATGCTAATCACTGTTTGGATGGCCAAAGGACACAAACAGCTGGTGATATCTGATGCTCGTGTATGTGTCAGAGTGCAGAGGTTTTTCTGCTGATGTTGGAGGATTAGGAAAAAAGCAAGTCTAGAATAACAGGCTTATCCAGATGAAAATTCAGAGGTACTCAGCATGAACATCAGGTTATTTCAAAGGATGACCTTTCTAAGTCAAATCTGAAAAACGGCTCTTACTGAGCAGTACTTGGGTCACCCTAGGCCCGATGCAGTAGGTATGGAAGGATTTGGTCAGGCTACGTGGAGACCAGGTGGATGCCCCAGTTTTCACAACACATCTAGAAATGTTTTACTGGCACTGTAGATCTTTGTGGCTGGTGTGTGTTCCACTAGAGCAAAATATTTCTTCTAATGGGTGAAAAGTCCAAGAGGTCAAATTCTATGTAGTCAGGCACTAAGTGGTCAGGCTTGGACCAAATATCGTTGCAAAGTAAGACGCTGCTGTGTGTGGCCGGAAGCCTAGAATGAGCTTAAGCTATAATGTAGAACATGCAACATGCTCTGTAAATTGCACTATTGTCGAGGATACACAGCCTGCGAGGATCAAGGAAGAGTGATCCGTCTTCGCCAGTATCCTGCAATTTAGAAGAAACAGAGTAACAGCATGCCCAAAGATTACCACACTGATGCCAGTGTACATTTTATTGTAAAATACACCCCAGAGGGCACCTTAGAGGTGCCCCCTGAAACCTTAACCAACTACCCGTGTAGGCTGACTGGTTTTAGCAGCCTGCCACACTCGAGACATGTTGCTGGCCACATGGGGAGAGTGCCTTTGTCACTCTGTGGCTATTAACAAAGCCTGCACTGGGTGGAGATGCCATCACCTCCCCCAGGCAGGAGCTGTAACACCTGCCAGAAGTGAAGCAGTGGTGGAGACAAAAGCAGTAATTCATTTAAGGAGGTCCCGGAGAAAAACAGGCCTGGGTAAAGGAGGGTAATTCTGCAGTCCATGTAGGGTTAAGTTTACTGAATGTAGAGAAATAGACATAAGGACTTTCATCTCCTCATATTTGTTACATAGGTCTTCACAGTTAAATTAAACAGATGAGAACATACAGCCTGCTGAGTACTGTGTGAATAGGATGCTGCAAAACAGAATGAAGGACCCCCAGATGCCATCGAACAATATGTTTTGAAAATACTCACCGAGCTGGCTGCACACCACAGTCTGGGTCTTTGTCTCATCTTTTCTATCTAGGATACTGCCCACACTTCCCTGCCGGGGAAACCCAAAAAAAGATTAGTTACTATATTGACAGAACTTAGGACTACATAATGGATGAAAGCTGTTTTTCAGAAGTGACACGGCTTTAACCGAAACAAGCACTGGCAAAGCCAATATCATTAGACCAAAACAATTGACAACAGAAAACCCTACAGAAAGGCCGCACTTTCCTTTGATATAGAGTGTAAACACAGGTGCTCAGTACATCCTAAACATGTCCGTTGTCCAACATGTATTAAGGGGCAAGAAACTTGCACCAACAAACTATAATCAAAAGGAAGAATGGAGCACACTATTATTGATTTACTTCCAATAATAATTGAAACCCTGAGTCCTTTGGTTCTATTTAAACTTCAATAGACAACCATGGTACAGTTCAAATACATAATAAGTTCTACATATTGGCTACACTATTTGAAATTCACATTTAATACAAATAGAAACACACCTATACAAATAAAACTAATAATTCAAAATAACAGAAAATTAAAGAAATAAATATCACAAATTTGACACAACTCGTCTAGAAAGTCCATATCATTGAACTCCAGAGACTTAAAAGTCAAAAGACACCCAAGTCCAAAAAGTCCGTGACAAGGGTGTATGTTGTCCCATATGTTGACTTGAAGCAATGCAGTTTCTTAGTATCCAATGCGAAACAATTCGCTGCAGAATCCGAACCAAATTCAGCCGACACGTGTTTCGTCCCTAAAGGGACTTTCTCAAGGCTCGTCCCTTCGCATTTGGTATGAACTTTTCAAAATCTGTTTGTCCAGTAGGGTACAGGGGTGCTACACATCTGTACTAATTTCATTTCCAGTGGAGAGATTCCCGATGAAACGTAATTTTCTAACCTTACTGCAGGCAATCCCGTCGGGGAAAAGCATCTTCTCGTGCCGAAACCGCACGAGAAGATGCGGTTTCGGCACGAGAAGATGCTTTTCCCCGACGGGATTGCCTGCAGTAAGGTTAGAAAATTACGTTTCATCGGGAATCTCTCCACTGGAAATGAAATTAGTACAGATGTGTAGCACCCCTGTACCCTACTGGACAAACAGATTTTGAAAAGTTCATACCAAATGCGAAGGGACGAGCCTTGAGAAAGTCCCTTTAGGGACGAAACACGTGTCGGCTGAATTTGGTTCGGATTCTGCAGCGAATTGTTTCGCATTGGATACTAAGAAACTGCATTGCTTCAAGTCAACATATGGGACAACATACACCCTTGTCACGGACTTTTTGGACTTGGGTGTCTTTTGACTTTTAAGTCTCTGGAGTTCAATGATATGGACTTTCTAGACTAGTTGTGTCAAATTTGTGATATTTATTTCTTTAATTTTCTGTTGTTATTTTGAATTATTAGTTTTATTTGTATAGGTGTGTTTCTATTTGTATTAAATGTGAATTTCAAATAGTGTAGCCAATATGTAGAACTTATTATGTATTTGAACTGTACCATGGTTGTCTATTGAAGTTTAAATAGAACCAAAGGACTCAGGGTTTCAATTATTATTGGAAGTAAATCAATAATAGTGTGCTCCATTCTTCCTTTTGATTATGGCAAAGCCAATATGTTTAACACATTCTGTACACCAGCTTGACTGCTGTTCAGCATGGCTAAACGTTGGTGGGGTAATGGAGAGCTGCGTGGCGAAGAGCGTTGTGGGGGGGGGGGGGAAGTAGAGCACAGTGGGGCAGAGTAAAACAGAGTGGCATGTTGTGCAGTGAGAGCGCAATGGTGTAGCGTGCAGTGGTGCAGAGTAAAGCGCTGTGGAGTTCCGTGGCAGAGAGTGCAGTATTGAGTAGACTGGCATAGAGTAGAGTGCAGAGGTGTAGAGTAGTTGCCGTACATTGCAGAGGCACAGTGTGCACTGGTTTAGAGTAAAGTGGCGTAGTGTGGTGCAGAGGGCAGTGGCGTAGAGCAGAATAGCACAGAGTAGAGTGGCAGTGCGGCACAGCATAGAGTAGAGTGAAATGGCACAGAGTAAGATGAAGGGTGAGGTTAAGTGTTGCAGGGTACAGTTCCATGGCACAAAGTTGTGGCGTAGAGAGCACTGACACAAAGCAGAGTGGCAGAGAGTGGAGTACTGTGGGGCAGAGTGAAGTAGCGTACAGTAGATTGTTTCAGAGTAGAATGACATGGAGTGGTGCAGGGTAGAGTGCGGTGGCATAGAAGGCAGTGTTGCAGAGTAGAGTGGCATAGAGTATAGTAGAGTGGTGTACCTAAGAGTACAGTGGTGCATAGTAGAGTGGGGAAGAGTACACTGCCATAGTGTAGAGTGGTGCAGAGTAGAGAGGTGAGGAATGAAGTGGTGTTAACTGCACTGTCAGAGTGCAGTGGTGCATAGTAGATTAGAGTGGCATAGAGTGTAGTGGCATAGGGTGCAGCAATGGTGTAGAGTGCAGTGGAGCAGAATAACGTGGTACAGAGTAGTGGCGCAGAGGTCAGTGGCATAGTGTGTATTGATTTTGAGTGCAGTTTTGTGGTGTAGATTTCAGTGGCGTCGTGAAAGTTGGTTCGGAGTAAGGTGGCGTCGGGAGACGCGAGTAGGGAGCAGTGGCGCAGAATAGATTGTTGTGGCGTAGAGTGTAGTGGTGCATAGTACATTAGAGTGGCTTAGAGTGGACTGGCAAAGAGTGCAGTGGTGTAGAGCGGAGCGATGCAGAGTAGAGTAGAATATGGTTTAGGTGGTGTACAATGCATTGGTGTAGAGTGGTACAGAGTAGAGTGCAATGCAGTATTGTAGAATACATTGCCCTGGAGTAAAGTGTGGTGGCACAGAGTACAGTGCAGTAGCATAGAGTTGAGTGGCACAGAGTGGTATAGAGTAGCATAGAGTCGCGTAGAGTAGATTGTTTCAGAGTACAGTGCAGTGGGGTAAAGTAGATTGTTTTAGTGTAGAGTGCAGAGTGCAGTGGCGGTGGCTCAGAGTGGACTGGCTCAGGAGAGTGATGCAGAGTGACAGTGTAGAGCATAGAGTGCACTGGCACAGAGTAGAGCGCGGTAGTTTGGAGAGCAGAGAAGAGAAGAGTGGCGAAGAGTTCAATGGAATGGCTGAGTGTGCAGTGTTGTAGAGTGGCAAAGAATGAAGTGATGCAGAGTGAAGTGCAGTGCTGCAGCGTTCAGTGGCCGAGGGTGCAGTGTTGCAGAGTGGACTCTTAAATAATGCACTAGCGTGGAGTGGAGTGGCACAGAGAGCAGAGTGGCACAGAGCATCGATTTTGAGTAGACTGGGGTAGAGTGCAGTGGGCAGAGTAGAGTGCTGTGACAGAGTAGATTGTTTCAGAGTACAGTGGAGTGGTACAGGGTAGAGTACAGTGGTGTATAGTGCAGAGTAGATTAGAGTGGTGTAGAGTGCACTGGCAGTTTGGAGTGTACAGAGCAGAGTGCAGTGGGGTGGAGAAGTGTGGGGTAGAGTGCACTGGCACAGAGTGGGGTAGAGAGGCGTAGACTGAAGTGGCATAGAATAGATTGGTGGAAAGTAGAGTGTAGTGATGTAGTGGAGAGGCGTAGTGTGAAGTGGTGCATAGTGGAGTGGGAAAAGGGGAATAAGCATGGTATGGTAGCGCCCTGCCATTACAGAACAGATATGGAAATGTCATCACCTAGTGTATTGATTTGTTTTGATTGTATTAAAATATGTTTCCACCACACTTCAGAATAACCAAAAACGTGCTTAATTTCAGCTTTTCAAATTCTGAAGTTCTGAATTTACAGACATTTAAATGTTGGTGTGCTGAAAAATAACACTGTACAGCCTTCCTCAGGCACACCCGAAGTAGCCAGCATGACTGTCGCATAAATCCTCTCACTTTGAAGTCAGACAAAGAAAACACCAAGCTCCCTTGAAGACAAAGCCTGACATTTGACCTCTGTCTTTGAACGCACAGCAAACGCGACAAGAACAAGATTTAAAGGCCTGTTTACAGAAATCCAGTACTGGTAGAAGAATACAACAAACAGGGTTTGGAGCAACAGAGGGGACAAACTCCAGCTGGGCAGCCTAAAGCAAATAGACCCAGCAAACAGAAAGCAAGTAAATGTGAGTTACAAACCACAAAGCCAGTGGTAAGCTATGGGCAGAATGCATTTCCAGGGAAGCTTTCTGAATGTTCCCAAGATATTGCTAGCAAACATCAAACTAGTATGCTTCAAATTAAATAGAAGAGTTAATACAGTTTCAGCTACAATTTCCAAGGAATCCATTAGTGGCATTATAGACTGAAATGTAAATGTTACGGTTTTTAACTCTTGCATGTTGAAATGATCCCCAGGAGCGATACTTGTTGACTGAAGTGGAACTCCACAACTACAGGAATTAAAGTGCTCTGCATGGCTCTGTGAAGCTGTGTCAAGTTTCCTGATCTATACAGCCTTGTGTGTTTTCCTGCAGTGACCTCAACAATCAAGTAAGCTCACTGGACGTTCTCCCATTTACTTTTTTTTTTTGACAGCAGAGAGCCCTAAGTGAGCAGGCTACTGCCTGACAGAGCATGGGTTCTGTCACGGGCAGTGTAAAAATTGAGTGATATTTACCTGTATTACTGTGGGAAGACTACCTACCAGCTCTCTAATGGAAAAGACCTATGCCTCAAGCCAACCATGTTATCGGTACCATTTGGGCGGGGGAGAAGGGGGGTTCTAATATGATTTATTGGCAGGGTATGGATATTTACAGAGGAAAATGTGATAGCAAATCATAACTTTGCCTTTTGTGAGTTACCACTCCACTCCCAAGATACCTCTATGTAAATGGGAATGGTTTCATCATTATTATTATTATTAGTGTGAATATTATAAAAAATTACAATTCCCATAATAGTGATTGTATAAATTAATAATTGTAATAGTAATTATGATATTAAGTACACCAAGTAAAATGTATACATTTTTTTAATTAACTTCTTTTTCCAGAGTTGGCGGTGAATGACCCTGCAGCATCATGAAGACTGAAATAAGCACATCCTGTCCATCTGATCCCTAGTGTATAATTCATTTATGGTCAAATGTCCAACATGGAGTTATGCTGACAAGCCCGCAGGAGTACTCATCATGGAAAACTTTGTTAGGGGTAGCTCAAGTAAAGGAATCACATTCCACAGTTTGACATTGCAAGAAATATGGAAAGCAACACGGTTCCCCAAGTATTTTACCACAGGAAGTGCAGAAGACTGTTTACTATGAAGAAAGATTTACAGACTATTAAGTGAAAGCTGAAACAAGTGTCATTAATGTTACTGGAACAACTGAGTGAACGAGTAAACGCTTAAACAGAAGAACATCGTTAAGTCAAACGTCTAAGCTGAAGAATGTATATTTTGTGGAAAGAAAATGCTACTAGGGAACATCACAGCGTGAGAAATTAATCAAGGCTGTGGAGCTGACAAAAGGCTTCAAGAGTGTGAAACCATTAATTGTGATTCAAAGTTCTTAGCAGTAGGGACCTAGTGACTGCAGAAGCCCATTATCATGCATCTTGTTATAGGAACTATACAAGGGTTAAAGCAAAGGATGAATATCATGCATCTAGCACTCAAACCAATGATCACCACAAAAATATGAGAGGTGAAGCATATGAACTATTTTAATACATTAGAACTGCGATTATTCCTAACAAAGAGGTAATACGTGTGATGACAGGACGTTTTAAGAGAAAACCACAGTTTGAAAAGAGAATTATCAGTTTTAAAAGTTAAGGCAACAAACATGAACAAGATCATTGATCAAGCATCATCGCACATAAGAACAATGACAGACGTTGGTAAAGATTCATTTACAGCGTCGGATTACCTTAAACAGTTCCTATTTGGACTTCTGACTGGCAATCCAGAAAACACAAAACCATCCAAAAGGGTCACCTTAATTATGCAATCATTCAGTCAAGAAATTTATATATGCAGTCACAAATGGCCAGCAGAAACTACCCCCACCCCCAAGCAATTGTTGCTACCATGCGCTGTAAAAACTCTGACAATGTTGAAATCATTCGCACTCCAAACAGACTTGGTCCTGGGATTTCATACTCACAACTGGAAGAAAATGATACCACCTTGTGTCTTCAGAATTTGCTGCTACTTTAAATGAGCAAACTGTTCTTCCAGCTGACACTCAGCCTTATGTATTCACTAACTTAGCATGGATTAACACTGGCAGGCTGGAAGGGACTCTTAACTGGAAAGAGGACAACTGTAGGAAGTTGGCTCTGTATGTGCTATTTCAAAGTAAGGAATAGCATGCACAGAGTCCAAGGGTTCCCCTTAGAGGTAAAATAGTGGTAAAAATAGATAATACTAATGCTCTATTTTGTGGTAGTGTGGTCGAGCAGTAGGCTTATCCAAGGAGTAGTGTTAAGCATTTGTTGCACATACACATAGACAATAAATGAGGTACACACACTCAGAGACAAATCCAGCCAATAGGTTTTTGTTATAGAAAAATATATTTTCTTAGTTTATTTTAAGAACCACAGGTTCAAATTTAACATGTAATATCTTGTTTGAAAGGTATTGCAGGTAAGTACATTAGGAACTTCAAATCATAAAAATTGCATGTATACTTTTCAAGTTATTGACAAATAGCTGTTTTAAAAGTGGACACTTAGTGCAATTTTCACAGTTCCTAGGGGAGGTAAGTTTTTGTTAGGTTTACCAGGTAAGTAAGACACTTACAGGGTTCAGTTCTTGGTCCAAGGTAGCCCACCGTTGGGGGTTCAGAGCAACCCCAAAGTCACCACACCAGCAGCTCAGGGCCGGTCAGGTGCAGAGTTCAAAGTGGTGCCCAAAACACATAGGCTAGAATGGAGAGAAGGGGGTGCCCCGGTTCCGGTCTGCTTGCAGGTAAGTACCCGCGTCTTCGGAGGGCAGACCAGAGGGGTTTTGTAGGGCACCGGGGGGGACACAAGCTGTAGGAAGTTGGCTCTGTATGTGCTATTTCAAAGTAAGGAATAGCATGCACAGAGTCCAAGGGTTCCCCTTAGAGGTAAGATAGTGGCAAAAAGAGATAATACTAATGCTCTATTTTGTGGTAGTGTGGTCGAGCAGTAGGCTTATCCAAGGAGTAGTGTTAAGCATTTGTTGTACATACACATAGACAATAAATGAGGTACACACACTCAGAGACAAATCCAGCCAATAGGTTTTGTTATAGAAAAATATCTTTTCTTAGTTTATTTTAAGAACCACAGGTTCAAATTCTACATGTAATATCTCATTCGAAAGGTATTGCAGGTAAGTACTTTAGGAACTTCAAATCATCAAAATTGCATGTATACTTTTCAAGTTATTCACAAATAGCTGTTTTAAAAGTGGACACTTAGTGCAATTTTCACAGTTCCTAGGGGAGGTAAGTATTTGTTAGGTTAACCAGGTAAGTAAGACACTTACAGGGCTTAGTTCTTGGTCCAAGGTAGCCCACCGTTGGGGGTTCAGAGCAACCCCAAAGTCACCACACCAGCAGCTCAGGGCCGGTCAGGTGCAGAGTTCAAAGTGGTGCCCAAAACGCATAGGCTAGAATGGAGAGAAGGGGGTGCCCCGGTTCCGGTCTGCTTGCAGGTAAGTACTCGCGTCTTCGGAGTGCAGACCAGGGGGGTTTTGTAGGGCACCGGGGGGGACACAAGCCCACACAGAAATTCCACCCTCAGCAGCGCGGGGGCGGCCGGGTGCAGTGTAGAAACAAGCGTCGGGTTTGTAATGTTAGTCTATGAGAGATCTCGGGATCTCTTCAGCGCTGCAGGCAGGCAAGGGGGGGGTTCCTCGGGGAAACCTCCACTTGGTCAAGGGAGAGGGACTCCTGGGGGTCACTTCTCCAGTGAAAGTCCGGTCCTTCAGGACCTGGGGGCTGCGGGTGCAGGGTCTCTCCCAGGTGTCGGGACTTAGGATTCAAAGAGTCGCGGTCAGGGGAAGCCTCGGGATTCCCTCTGCAGGCGGCGCTGTGGGGGCTCAGGGGGGACAGGTCTTGGTACTCACAGTCTTAGAGTAGTCCTGGGGTCCCTCCTGAGGTGTTGGATCGCCACCAGCCGAGTCGGGGTCGCCGGGTGCAGTGTTGCAAGTCTCACGCTTCTTGCGGGGAGCTTGCAGGGTTCTTTAAAGCTGCTGGAAACAAAGTTGCAGCTTTTCTTGGAGCAGGTCCGCTGTCCTCGGGAGTTTCTTGTCTTTTCGAAGCAGGGGCAGTCCTCAGAGGATGTCGAGGTCGCTGGTCCCTTTGGAAGGCGTCGCTGGAGCAGGATCTTTGGAAGGCAGGAGACAGGCCGGTGAGTTTCTGGAGCCAAGGCAGTTGTCGTCTTCTGGTCTTCCTCTGCAGGGGTTTTCAGCTAGGCAGTCCTTCTTCTTGTAGTTGCAGGAATCTAATTTTCTAGGGTTCAGGGTAGCCCTTAAATACTAAATTTAAGGGCGTGTTTAGGTCTGGGGGGTTAGTAGCCAATGGCTACTAGCCCTGAGGGTGGGTACACCCTCTTTGTGCCTCCTCCCAAGGGGAGGGGGTCACAATCCTAACCCTATTGGGGGAATCCTCCATCTGCAAGATGGAGGATTTCTAAAAGTCAGAGTCACCTCAGCTCAGGACACCTTAGGGGCTGTCCTGACTGGCCAGTGACTCCTCCTTGTTGCTTTCTTTGTTACCTCCAGCCTTGCCGCCAAAAGTGGGGGCCGTGGCCGGAGGGGGCGGGCAACTCCACTAAGCCGGAGTGCCCTGCTGGGCTGTGACAAAGGGGTGAGCCTTTGAGGCTCACCGCCAGGTGTCACAGCTCCTGCCTGGGGGAGGTGTTAGCATCTCCACCCAGTGCAGGCTTTGTTACTGGCCTCAGAGTGACAAAGGCACTCTCCCCATGGGGCCAGCAACATGTCTCTGGTGTGGCAGGCTGCTGGAACTAGTCAGCCTACACAGACAGTCGGTTAAGTTTCAGGGGGCACCTCTAAGGTGCCCTCTGTGGTGTGTTTTACAATAAAATGTACACTGGCATCAGTGTGCATTTATTGTGCTGAGAAGTTTGATACCAAACTTCCCAGTTTTCAGTGTAGCCATTATGGTGCTGTGGAGTTCGTGTTTGACAGACTCCCAGACCATATACTCTTATGGCTACCCTGCACTTACAATGTCTAAGGTTTTGTTTAGACACTGTAGGGGTACCATGCTCATGCATTGGTACCCTCACCTATGGTATAGTGCACCCTGCCTTAGGGCTGTAAGGCCTGCTAGAGGGGTGTCTTACCTATACTGCATAGGCAGTGAGAGGCTGGCATGGCACCCTGAGGGGAGTGCCATGTCGACTTACTCGTTTTGTTCTCACTAGCACACACAAGCTGGCAAGCAGTGTGTCTGTGCTGAGTGAGGGGTCTCCAGGGTGGCATAAGACATGCTGCAGCCCTTAGAGACCTTCCTTGGCATCAGGGCCCTTGGTACTAGAAGTACCGGTTACAAGGGACTTATCTGGAGGCCAGGGTCTGCCAATTGTGGACACAAAAGTACAGGTTAGGGAAAGAACACTGGTGCTGGGGCCTGGTTAGCAGGCCTCAGCACACTTTCAATTGTAAACATAGCATCAGCAAAGGCAAAAAGTCAGGGGGCAACCATGCCAAGGAGGCATTTCCTTACACAACCCCCCCCCAAACGAAAGAGGATGAGACTAACCTTTCCCAAGAGAGTCTTCATTTTCTAAGTGGAAGAACCTGGAAAGGCCATCTGCATTGGCATGGGCAGTCCCAGGTCTGTGTTCCACTATAAAGTCCATTCCCTGTAGGGAGATGGACCACCTCAACAGTTTAGGATTTTCACCTTTCATTTGCATCAGCCATTTGAGAGGTCTGTGGTCAGTTTGAACTAGGAAGTGAGTCCCAAAGAGGTATGGTCTCAGCTTCTTCAGGGACCAAACCACAGCAAAGGCCTCCCTCTCAATGGCACTCCAACGCTGCTCCCTGGGGAGTAACCTCCTGCTAATGAAAGCAACAGGCTGGTCAAGGCCATCATCATTTGTTTGGGACAAAACTGCCCCTATCCCATGTTCAGAGGCATCAGTCTGCACAATGAACTGCTTAGAATAATCTGGAGCTTTTAGAACTGGTGCTGAGCACATTGCTTGTTTCAGGGTGTCAAAGGCCTGTTGGCATTCCACAGTCCAGTTCACTTTCTTGGGCATTTTCTTGGAGGTGAGTTCAGTGAGGGCTGTCACTATGGATCCATATCCCTTCACAAACCTCCTGTAGTACCCAGTAAAGCCAAGGAATGCCCTGACTTGAGTCTGGGTTTTTGGAGCTACCCAGTCCAGAATAGTCTGGATCTTGGGTTGGAGTGGCTGAACTTGGCCTCCACCTACAAGGTGTCCCAAGTAAACCACAGTTCCCTGCCCTATCTGGCATTTGGATGCCTTGATAGAGAGGCATGCAGATTGCAGAGCCTTCAAAACCTTCTTCAGGTGGACCAGGTGATCCTGCCAGGTGGAGCTAAAGACAGCAATATCATCAAGATAAGCTGTGCTAAAGGACTCCAAGCCAGCAAGGACTTGATTCACCAACCTTTGGAAGGTGGCAGGGGCATTCTTTAAACCAAAGGGCATAACAGTAAACTGATAATGCCCATCAGGTGTGGAGAATGCTGTCTTTTCTTTTGCTCCAGGTGCCATTTTTATTTGCCAGTACCCTGCTGTCAAGTCAAAGGTACTTAGGAATTTGGCAGCACCTAATTTATCAATGAGCTCATCAGCTCTTGGAATTGGATGGGCATCTGTCTTGGTGACAGAGTTGAGCCCTCTGTAGTCCACACAAAACCTCATTTCTTTCTTCCCATCTTTGGTGTGAGGTTTGGGGACTAAGACCACTGGGCTAGCCCAGGGGCAGTCAGAGCGCTCAATCACTCCCAATTCCAGCATCTTGTGGACTTCCACCTTGATGCTTTCCTTAACATGGTCAGACTGTCTGAAGATTTTGTTCTTGACAGGCATGCTGTCTCCTGTGTCCACATCATGGGTACACAGGTGTGTCTGACCAGGGGTTAGGGAGAAAAGCTCAGGAAACTGTTGTAGGACTCTCCTACAATCAGCCTGCTGTTGGCCAGAGAGGGTGTCTGAGTAGATCACTCCATCTACTGTGCCATCTTTTGGGTCTGATGACAGAAGATCAGGGAGAGGTTCACTCTCTGCCTCCTGATCCTCATCTGTTACCATCAACAGATTTACATCAGCCCTGTCATGGAAGAGCTTAAGGCGGTTCACATGGATCACCCTCTTGGGGCTCCTGCTTGTGCCCAGGTCCACCAGGTAGGTGACCTGACTCTTCCTCTCTAGCACTGGGTAAGGGCCACTCCATTTGTCCTGGAGTGCCCTGGGAGCCACAGGCTCCAGAACCCAGACTTTCTGCCCTGGTTGGAACTCAACCAGTGCAGCCTTTTGGTCATACCAAAACTTCTGGAGTTGTTGGCTGGCCTCAAGGTTTTTGGTTGCCTTTTCCATGTACTCTGCCATTCTAGAGCGAAGGCCAAGTACATAGTCCACTATGTCCTGTTTAGGCTCATGGAGAGGTCTCTCCCAGCCTTCTTTAACAAGGGCAAGTGGTCCCCTTACAGGATGACCAAACAGAAGTTCAAAGGGTGAGAATCCTACTCCCTTCTGTGGCACCTCTCTGTAAGCGAAAAGCAGACATGGCAAGAGGACATCCCATCTCCTTTTGAGTTTTTCTGGGAGCCCCATGATCATGCCCTTTAATGTCTTGTTGAATCTCTCAACTAAGCCATTAGTTTGTGGATGGTAAGGTGTAGTGAATTTATAAGTCACTCCACACTCATTCCACATGTGCTTTAGGTATGCTGACATGAAGTTGGTACCTCTGTCAGACACCACCTCCTTAGGGAAACCCACTCTGGTAAAAATACCAATGAGGGCCTTGGCTACTGCAGGGGCAGTAGTCGACCTAAGGGGAATAGCTTCAGGATACCTGGTAGCATGATCCACTACTACCAGGATATACAGGTTTCCTGAGGCTGTGGGAGGTTCTAGTGGACCAACTATGTCCACACCCACTCTTTCAAAGGGAACCCCCACCACTGGAAGTGGAATGAGGGGGGCCTTTGGATGCCCACCTGTCTTACCACTGGCTTGACAGGTGGGGCAGGAGAGGCAAAACTCCTTAACCATGTTGGACATATTGGGCCAGTAGAAGTGGTTGACTAACCTCTCCCACGTCTTGGTTTGTCCCAAATGTCCAGCAAGGGGAATGTCATGGGCCAATGTTAGGATGAACCCTCTGAACAGCTGAGGCACTACCACTCTCCTAGTGGCACCAGGTTTGGGGTCTCTGGCCTCAGTGTACAGGAGTCCATCTTCCCAATAGACCCTATGCGTTCCATTTTTCTGGCCTTTGGACTCTTCAGCAGCTTGCTGCCTAAGGCCTTCAAGAGAGGGACAGGTTTCTTGTCCCTTACACAGCTCCTCCCTTGAGGGTCCCCCTGGGCCTAAGAGCTCAACCTGATAAGGTTCAAGCTCCAAAGGCTCAGTTCCCTCAGAGGGCAGAACTTCTTCCTGAGAAGAGAGGTTCCCTTTCTTTTGCTGTGTTGCAGTTGGTTTCCCAACTGACTTTCCTTTCCTCTTGGTAGGCTGGGCCATTCTTCCAGACTCCAGCTCTACTTGTTCACCCTGTGCCTTGCATTGTGCTCTTGTTTTCACACACACCAGTTCAGGGATACCCAGCATTGCTGCATGGGTTTTTAGTTCTACCCCAGCCCATGCTGAGGACTCCAGGTCATTTCCAAGCAGACAGTCCACTGGGATATTTGAGGAGACCACCACCTGTTTCAGGCCTTTGACCCCTCCCCATTCTAAAGTAACCATTGCCATGGGATGTACTTTTCTCTGATTGTCAGCGTTGGTGACTGTGTAAGTTTTTCCAGTCAGGTATTGGCCAGGGGAAACCAGTTTCTCTGTCACCATGGTGACACTGGCACCTGTATCCCTCAGGCCCTCTATTCTTGTCCCATTAATTAAGAGTTGCTGTCTGTATTTTTGCATGTTAGGCGGCCAGACAGCTAGTGTGGCTAAATCCACCCCACCCTCAGAAACTAGAGTAGTTTCAGTGTGGACCCTGATTTGCTCTGGGCACACTGTTGATCCCACTTGGAGACTAGCCATACCAGTGTTACCTGGATGGGAGTTTGGAGTGGAACCTTTCTTGGGACAGGCCTTGTCTCCAGTTTGGTGTCCATGCTGTTTACAGCTATGACACCAGGCCTTTTTGGGATCAAAGTTTTTACCCTTGTACCCATTGTTTTGTGAAGAGGCTCTGGGCCCACCCTCCTGTGCAGGTTTTTGGGGGCCTGTAGAAGACTCTTTACTATTTTTAGTTTTGGTTGTCTCATCACCCTTCCCCTGGGGAGTCTTTGTGACCCCTTTCTTTTGGTCACCCCCTGTTGAAGTCTTGGACACCCTTGTCTTGACCCAACGGTCCGCCTTCTTTCCCAATTCTTGGGGAGAAATTGGTCCTAGGTCTACCAGATGCTGATGCAGTTTATCATTGAAACAATTACTTAACAGGTGTTCTTTCACAAATAAATTGTACAGCCCATCATAATTACTTACACCACTGCCTTGAATCCAACCATCTAGTGTTTTCACTGAGTAGTCTACAAAGTCAACCCAGGTCTGGCTCGAGGATTTTTGAGCTCCCCTGAACCTAATCCTGTACTCCTCAGTGGAGAATCCAAAGCCCTCAATCAGGGTACCCTTCATGAGGTCATAAGATTCTGCATCTTTTCCAGAGAGTGTGAGGAGTCTATCCCTACACTTTCCAGTGAACATTTCCCAAAGGAGAGCACCCCAGTGAGATCTGTTCACTTTTCTGGTTACACAAGCCCTCTCAAAAGCTGTGAACCACTTGGTGATGTCATCACCATCTTCATATTTTGTCACAATCCCTTTGGGGATTTTTAACATGTCAGGAGAATCTCTGACCCTATTTATATTGCTGCCACCATTGATGGGTCCTAGGCCCATCTCTTGTCTTTCCCTTTCTATGGCTAGGAGCTGTCTCTCTAAAGCCAATCTTTTGGCCATCCTGGCTAACAGGAGGTCATCTTCACTGAGAGCATCCTCAGTGATTTCAGAAATGTGGGACCCTCCTGTGAGGGACTCACTATTTCTGACTAACACAGTTGGAGACAGGACTTGAGGGGTCCTGTTCCCCCTATTTAGGACTGGAGGAGGGACATTGGCCTCCAAGTCACTAATTTCTTCCTCTGTGATGTCATCATCAGAGGGGTTGGCTTTTTCAAACTCTGCCAACAGCTCCTGGAGCTGGATTTTGGTAGGTCTGGAGCCAATGGTTATTTTTTTGATATTACAGAGAGACCTTAGCTCCCTCATCTTAAGATGGAGGTAAGGTGTGGTGTCGAGTTCCACCACATTCATCTCTGTATCAGACATTATTCTGCTAAAAGTTGGATGACTTTTTAAAGAATCTAAAACTGTTTCTAGAATCTAATTTCAAACTTTTAACAAACTTTTAAACTCTAAAAGACAATGCTAAACAGGGACTTAACACACAAGGCCCTAGCAGGACTTTTAAGAATTTAGAAAAATTTCAAATTGCAAAAATGAATTTCTAATGACAATTTTGGAATTTGTCGTGTGATCAGGTATTGGCTGAGTAGTCCAGCAAATGCAAAGTCTTGTACCCCACCACTGATCCACCAATGTAGGAAGTTGGCTCTGTATGTGCTATTTCAAAGTAAGGAATAGCATGCACAGAGTCCAAGGGTTCCCCTTAGAGGTAAGATAGTGGCAAAAAGAGATAATACTAATGCTCTATTTTGTGGTAGTGTGGTCGAGCAGTAGGCTTATCCAAGGAGTAGTGTTAAGCATTTGTTGTACATACACATAGACAATAAATGAGGTACACACACTCAGAGACAAATCCAGCCAATAGGTTTTGTTATAGAAAAATATATTTTCTTAGTTTATTTTAAGAACCACAGGTTCAAATTCTACATGCAATATCTCATTCGAAAGGTATTGCAGGTAAGTACTTTAGGAACTTCAAATCATCAAAATTGCATGTATACTTTTCAAGTTATTCACAAATAGCTGTTTTAAAAGTGGACACAGTGCAATTTTCACAGTTCCTAGGGGAGGTAAGTATTTGTTAGGTTAACCAGGTAAGTAAGACACTTACAGGGCTTAGTTCTTGGTCCAAGGTAGCCCACCGTTGGGGGTTCAGAGCAACCCCAAAGTCACCACACCAGCAGCTCAGGGCCGGTCAGGTGCAGAGTTCAAAGTGGTGCCCAAAACGCATAGGCTAGAATGGAGAGAAGGGGGTGCCCCGGTTCCGGTCTGCTTGCAGGTAAGTACCCGCGTCTTCGGAGGGCAGACCAGGGGGGTTTTGTAGGGCACCGGGGGGGATACAAGCCCACACAGAAATTCCACCCTCAGCAGCGCGGGGCGGCCGGGTGCAGTGTAGAAACAAGCGTCGGGTTTGTAATGTTAGTCTATGAGAGATCTCGGGATCTCTTCAGCGCTGCAGGCAGGCAAGGGGGGGGTTCCTCGGGGAAACCTCCACTTGGTCAAGGGAGAGGGACTCCTGGGGGTCACTTCTCCAGTGAAAGTCCGGTCCTTCAGGACCTGGGGGCTGCGGGTGCAGGGTCTCTCCCAGGCGTCGGGACTTAGGATTCAAAGAGTCGCGGTCAGGGGAAGCCTCGGGATTCCCTCTGCAGGCGGCGCTGTGTGGGCTCAGGGGGGACAGGTCTTGGTACTCACAGTCTTAGAGTAGTCCTGGGGTCCCTCCTGAGGTGTTGGATCGCCACCAGCCGAGTCGGGGTCGCCGGGTGCAGTGTTGCAAGTCTCACGCTTCTTGCGGGGAGCTTGCAGGGTTCTTTAAAGCTGCTGGAAACAAAGTTGCAGCTTTTCTTGGAGCAGGTCCGCTGTCCTCGGGAGTTTCTTGTCTTTTCGAAGCAGGGGCAGTCCTCAGAGGATGTCGAGGTCGCTGGTCCCTTTGGAAGGCGTCGCTGGAGCAGGATCTTTGGAAGGCAGGAGACAGGCCGGTGAGTTTCTGGAGCCAAGGCAGTTGTCGTCTTCTGGTCTTCCTCTGCAGGGGTTTTCAGCTAGGCAGTCCTTCTTCTTGTAGTTGCAGGAATCTAATTTTCTAGGGTTCAGGGTAGCCCTTAAATACTAAATTTAAGGGCGTGTTTAGGTCTGGGGGGTTAGTAGCCAATGGCTACTAGCCCTGAGGGTGGGTACACCCTCTTTGTGCCTCCTCCCAAGGGGAGGGGGTCACAATCCTAACCCTATTGGGGGAATCCTCCATCTGCAAGATGGAGGATTTCTAAAAGTCAGTCACCTCAGCTCAGGACACCTTAGGGGCTGTCCTGACTGGCCAGTGACTCCTCCTTGTTGCTTTCTTTGTTCCCTCCAGCCTTGCCGCCAAAAGTGGGGGCCGTGGCCGGAGGGGGCGGGCAACTCCACTAAGCCGGAGTGCCCTGCTGGGCTGTGACAAAGGGGTGAGCCTTTGAGGCTCACCGCCAGGTGTCACAGCTCCTGCCTGGGGGAGGTGTTCGCATCTCCGCCCAGTGCAGGCTTTGTTACTGGCCTCAGAGTGACAAAGGCACTCTCCCCATGGGGCCAGCAACATGTCTCTGGTGTGGCAGGCTGCTGGAACTAGTCAGCCTACACAGACAGTCGGTTAAGTTTCAGGGGGCACCTCTAAGGTGCCCTCTGTGGTGTATTTTACAATAAAATGTACACTGGCATCAGTGTGCATTTATTGTGCTGAGAAGTTTGATACCAAACTTCCCAGTTTTCAGTGTAGCCATTATGGTGCTGTGGAGTTCGTGTTTGACAGACTCCCAGACCATATACTCTTATGGCTACCCTGCACTTACAATGTCTAAGGTTTTGTTTAGACACTGTAGGGGTACCATGCTCATGCACTGGTACCCTCACCTATGGTATAGTGCACCCTGCCTTAGGGCTGTAAGGCCTGCTAGAGGGGTGTCTTACCTATACTGCATAGGCAGTGAGAGGTTGGCATGGCACCCTGAGGGGAGTGCCATGTCAACTTACTCGTTTTGTCCTCACTAGCACACACAAGCTGGCAAGCAGTGTGTCTGTGCTGAGTGAGAGGTCTCCAGGGTGGCATAAGACATGCTGCAGCCCTCAGAGACCTTCCTTGGCATCAGGGCCCTTGGTACTAGAAGTACCAGTTACAAGGGACTTATCTGGATGCCAGGGTCTGCCAATTGTGGATACAAAAGTACAGGTTAGGGAAAGAACACTGGTGCTGGGGCCTGGTTAGCAGGCCTCAGCACACTTTCAATTGTAAACATAGCATCAGCAAAGGCAAAAAGTCAGGGGGCAACCATGCCAAGGAGGCATTTCCTTACAACAACGCATCGAATCAACGGTATAGCTGTGCAGCCCAAACTGTTTGGACCAAAACCTTTTAACCCCTTCGCTGCCAGGCCTTTTCCCCCTCCTGTGCCGGGCCTTTTTTTGCCTATTTGGGGCAGTTCGCACTTAGGCCCTCATAACTTTTTGTCCACATAAGCTAACCAAGCCAAATTTGCGTCCTTTTTTTCCAACATCCTAGGGATTCTAGAGGTACCCAGACTTTGTGGGTTCCCTTGAAGGAGGCCAAGAAATTGGCCAAAATACAGTGAAAATTTCGTTTTTTTCAAAAAAATTGGAAAAAGTGGCTGCAGAAGAAGGCTTGTGGTTTTTCCCCTGAAAATGGCATCAACAAAGGGTTTGCGGTGCTAAACTCAGCAGCTTCCCAGCTTTCAGGAACAGGCAGACTTGAATCAGAAAACCCAATTTTTCAACACAATTTTGGCATTTTACTGGGGCATACCCCATTTGTGCAATTTTTTGTGCTTTCAGCCTCCTTCCAGTCAGTGACAGGAATGGTCATGAAACCAATGCTGGATCCCAGAAACCTAAACATTTCTGAAAAGTAGACAAAATTCTGAATTCAGCAAGGGGTCATTTGTGTAGATCCTACAAGGGTTTCCTACAGAAAATAACAGCTGAAAAAGAAAAATATTGAAATTGAGGTGAAAAAACCATCAATTTTTCTCTACGTTTTACTCTGTAACTTTTCCCTGCAATGTCAGATTATCGAAAGCAATATACCGTTACGTCTGCTGGACTCCTCTGGTTGCGGGGATATATAGGGTTTGTAGGTTCATCAAGAACCCGAGGAACCCAGAGCCAATAAATGAGCTGCACCCTGCAGTGCGTTTTCATTCTATACCGGGTATACAGCAATTCATTTGCTGAAATATAAGGAGTAAAAAATTGCTATCAAGAAAACCTTTGCATTTCCAAAAAGGGCACAAGATAAGGTGTTGAGGAGCAGTGGTTATTTGCACATCTCTGAATTCCGGGGTGACCATAGTAGCACGTGAATTACAGGGAATTTCTCAAATAGATGTATTTTTTACACACACTCCTATATTTGGAAGGAAAAAATGTAGAGAAAGACAAGGGGCAATAGTACTTGTTTTGCTAATCTATGTTCCCCCAAGTCTCCCGATAAAAATGGTACCTCACTTGTGTGGGTAGGCCTAGCACCCGCGACAGGATATGCCCCAAAACACAACGTGGACACATCACAGAAAACAGAGCTGTTTTTAGCAAAGTGACTACCTGTAGATTTTGGCCTCTAGCTCAGCCGCCACCTAGGGAAACCTACCAAACCTGTGCATTTCTGAAAACTAGAGACCTAGGGGAATCCAAGGAGGGGTGACTTGTGTGGCTCGGACCAGGTTCTGTTACCCAGAATCCTTTGCAAACCTCAAAATTTGGCTAAAAAAACACATGTTCCTCACATTTCTGTGGCAGAAAGTTCTGGAATCTGAGAGGAGCCACAAATTTCCTTCCACCCAGCGTTCCCCCACGTCTCCCGATAAAAATGATACCTCACTTGTGTGGGTAGGCCTAGCGCCCGCGACAGGATATGCCCCAAAACACAACGTGGACACATCACAGAAAACAGAGCTGTTTTTAGCAAAGTGACTACCTGGAGATTTTGGCCTCTAGCTCAGCCGCCACCTAGGGAAACCTACCAAACCTGTACATTTCTGAAAACTAGAGACCTAGGGGAATCCAAGGAGGGGTGACTTGTGTGGCTCGGACCAGGTTCTGTTACCCAGAATCCTTTGCAAACCTCAAAATTTGGCTAAAAAAAACACATGTCCCTCACATTTCTGTGGCAGAAAGTTCTGGAATCTGAGAGGAGCTACAAATTTCCTTCCACCCAGCGTTCCCCCAAGTCTCCCGATAAAAATGATACCTCACTTGCGTGGGTAGGCCTAGCGCCGGCGACAGGAAACACCCCAAAGCGCAACGTGGACACATCCTAAATTTTGGAAAAAAACAGAGGTGTTTTTTGCGAAGTGCCTACCTGTAGATTTTGGCCTCTAGCTCAGCCGGCACCTAGGGAAACCTACCAAACCTGTGCATTTCTGAAAACTAGAGACCTAGGGGAATCCAAGGAGGGGTGACTTGCGGGGCTCGGACCAGGTTCTGTTACCCAGAATCCTTTGCAAACCTCAAAATTTGGCTAAAAATACACATGTTACTCACATTTCTGTGGCAGAAAGTTCTGGAATCTGAGAGGAACCACAAATTTCCTTCTACCCAGCGTTCCCCCAAGTCTCCCGATAAAAATGATACCTCACTTGTGTGGGTAGGACTAGCGCCCACGAAAGGAAAGGGCCCAAAACACAACGTGGACACATCACATTTTTTTATAAAAAGCAGTGCCTACCTGTGGATTTTGGCCTGTAGCTCAGCCGACACCTGAGGAAACCTAGCAAACCAGTGCATTTTTGAAAACTAGAAACCCAGGGGAATCCAGGATGGGGTGACTTGCGGGGCTCTGACCAGGTTATGTTACCCAGAATCCTTTGCAAACATCAAAATTTGGCCCAAAAAACACTTTTTCCTCTCATTTCGGTGACAGAAAGTTCTGGAATCTGAGAGGAGCCACAAATTTCCTTCCACCCAGCGTTCCCCTAAGTCTCTCGATAAAAATGGTACATCACTTCTGTGGGTAGGCCTAGCGCCCACAAAAGGAAATGGCCCAAAACACAACGTGGACACAACATATTTTTTCACAGAAAACAGAGGTGTTTTTTGCAAGGTGCCTACCTGTGGTGTTTGGCCTGTAGCTCAGCCGGCCCCAGGGGGGGGGGGGGGGGGGGGGGGGGGGGGGCAGAAATGCCCTAAAATAAATTTGCCCCCCCAACCCCCACCCTCCCCCGCCGGGAGCGACCCTTGCCTACGGGGTCGCTCCCCCTGCGTGACATTGGCACCAAAAAACAAATCCCCGGTGCCTAGTGGTTTCTGCCCCCTTGGGGGCAGGTTGACCTAAACTCAGCCAATCTGCCCCCAAGGGGGGCAGAAATGGCCTAAATACAATTTGTCCCCCAGGGGAGCGACTTTTGCCTGATGGGTCGCTCCCCATCTCTAAAAAAAAAAAAAAACAAAGAAAAAAAAAAAAAAGAAAAAAAAAGAAAAATTCCCCTGGCGCCTAGAGGTTTCTGCCCCCCCCCCCCCCCCCCCCCGGGGGCAGATCGGCCTAATAATAGGCCGATCTGCCCCCCCGGGGGGGCAGAAATGGCCTAAAATAAATTTGCCCCCCCAACACCCACACCCCCCCCCCGGGAGCGACCCTTGCCTACGGGGTCGCTCCCCCTGCGTGACATTGGCGCCAAAAAACAAATCCCCGGTGCCTAGTGGTTTCTGCCCCCTTGGGGGCAGGTTGACCTAAACTCAGCCAATCTGCCCCCAAGGGGGGCAGAAATGGCCTAAATACAATTTGTCCCCCAGGGGAGCGACTTTTGCCTGATGGGTCGCTCCCCATCTCTAAAAAAAAAAAAAAAAAATTCCCCTGGCGCCTAGAGGTTTCTCTAAAAAAAGAAACAACAAAAAAAAAAAAAGGCAGTTGGTGTCTCAGTCTTCTCTGCAGGGTTTTTCAGCTCAGCAGTCCTCTTCTTAGGTTGCAGGAATCTGAGTTCCTAGGTCCTGGGGAGCCCCTAAATACTGAATTTAGGGGTGTGTTTAGGTCTGGGAGGGCAGTAGCCAATGGCTACTGTCCTTGAGGGTGGGTACACTCTCTTTGTGCCTCCCCCCTGAGGGTAGGGGGGCACATCCCTTTTCCTATTGGGGGAATCCTCTTTCTACAAGATGGAGGATTTCTAAAAGTCAGTCATCTCAGCTCAGGACACCTTAGGGGCTGTCCTGACTGGCCAGTGACGACTCCTTGTTTTTCTCATTATCTCTCCTGGAATAGCCACCAAACGTGGGGGCTGGGTCCAGGGGGCGGGCATCTCCACTAGCTGGAGTGCCCTGGGGCATTGTAACACGAAGCTTGAGCCTTTGAAGCTCACTGCTACGTGTTACAGTTCCTGCAGGGGGGAGGTGTGAAGCACCTCCACCCAGAGCAGGCTTTGTTTCTGTCCTCAGAGAGCACAAAGGCTCTCACCGCATGGGGTCAGAAACTCGTCTCTCAGCAGCAGGCTGGCACAGACCAGTCAGTCCTGCACTGAACAATTGGGTAAAATACAGGGGGCATCTCTAAGTGCCCTCTGTGTGCATTTATTAATAAATCCAACACTGGCATCAGTGTGGGTTTATTATTCTGAGAGGTTTGGTACCAAACTTCCCAGTATTCAGTGTAGCCATTAAGGAGCTGTGGAGTTCGTTTTTCACAGACTCCCAGACCATATACTCTTATGGCTACCCTGCACTTACAATGTCTAAGGTTTTGCTTAGACACTGTAGGGGCATAGTGCTCATGCACCTATGCCCTCACCTGTGGTATAGTGCACCCTGCCTTAGGGCTGTAAGGCCTGCAAGAGGGGTGACTTACCTATGCCACAGGCAGTGTGAGGCTGGCATGGCACCCTGAGGGGAGAGCCATGTCGACTTAGTCATTTTCTCCCCACCAGCACACACAAGCTGGCAAGCAGTGTGTCTGTGCTGAGTGAGGGGTCCCCAGGGTGGCATAAGACATGCTGCAGCCCTTAGAGACCTTCCCTGGCCTCAGGGCCCTTGGTACCAGGGGTACCGGTTACAAGGGACTTACCTGGGTGCCAGGGTTGTGCCAATTGTGGAGACAATGGTACATTTTAGGTGAAAGAACACTGGTGCTGGGGCCTGGTTAGCAGGGTCCCAGCACACTTCTCAGTCAAGTCAGCATCAGTATCAGGCAAAAGGTGGGGGGTAACTGCAACAGGGAGCCATTTCTTTACACTTGCAGTGAAACATCTAAAGATACACCACAACTTCATCAACGGACGCTTTTCAGTTCAACTGTCAGATGTTAATCCGTTTGGACAAATTCTGGTCGATCAAGCAATAGAGGTAACAGTCAACAAGGACACACAGACACTGGGTGGTACGACAAGGTTCAACCTCAAGGCAAGAGCTGTGAAAAGATAGTTTATTACGGCTGAACACGGAAGCACCTATTTGGGTCAGATAAGAGAAATGGTTCGTAACAACATATGTAGGTCTGCATGAGTAAGATCTGATAAGACATTAATTGAAAAAGCTGAAGATACTGTTACGAGAGCTGTTAGTCTGTTTTAAAGAAGGATAAACCCATTTGTTGGGCGACAATCTCATGAGTTTCTCCACAACAAAAAAAGGCACAACATAGTATCCGACAAAGAAGGAGCACGAAATAGGTAAACATTGAAAATAATGCAATTATCTATATCAATATATGAGGAACACAATTGAGTTTTATTATATTAAGAACTATAATGTTATTATTACAATTAATTATCACAATTATTTTTAAAATGGTATCGAATTTAACCAATCTGGTGGAATTAGATTAATTTTTTCACATATTGTGATGAATTTGTATGCTATTTATCAAAAATATGAAAAACATTTTTTTCAGCTATGGTTACTAATTCAATAATATCTTACAAATGTTAGACACCCCTCTCCCCTTCCATCTGAGTGGTACCAATGGCCTACATCTGGTGTCCTGGCTCATGGCCTAGTCTGTCCAATCCCCATAACTTGGGTCTCTCACTCATGTCTCGGACATGAATATGTATGCTTGTAACATACGTGATGTTTGTTTCCATATACAACTAGACTTGTAAGTACTGGTGTCCATGTGCAAGGCTGACAAAGTCTATTATGGATATTGAAGAACACAATTAACTCCTTGAGCTGCATTTCAAATAGGTTTTCCTCCTAGAATGAAAGCCATCCCTCAAGTTTGCTGCATGCTTGTAAAATGCTGGTCCTTTTTTTCCGCTCTTGCCAGTTGGACTCTGATGTCTTGGCACTCAGAGGCATTTTCCAGGCAGCTGGACCTTGTGCAGGTCTTTATGGGATCAGGGAACTTCCTCTGGCAGATGCAATCAAGCTTCTGCCCTGGAAACCTACCTTAGGCTCAGTCTTGAGGGAGTAGAGCAAAGCACGGAAATAATTTCTTGGCAACACATTTCCTCTACAATGGTGGCAGATCCTCCAAAAAGCATTACATTACTAAAGGGAAAATGCATTTATTCCACTTTTGGTGGCTGTGGTGGGAAGCACATATTCTCTTTGCTGCCCACGGTTTTCCAGACTACTAAACCAGAGAGTTACATGTCAGTCCTAATGTAACTGGCCAAGGCGATTTTGTAGGCTCAATGTTAGGCCACCAGTACAGGCTACTGTTTCCTTGGTGAGCAACACAGGAAATGAGGTATAGGTGGGTTTCAATAGCAGAAAAAAAGCTACACTAAACAAACGAAAGGCCAGCAGTTTCATCCTGTCCCACTTGGCTGGTTAGGATTCCAAAAGGAGCTCAAAGCATAAGTATGCATAGGCTGACATGTCACCAGACAATGTCAAAATTGAAGAAAGGAAAAAAAAAAAAAAAAAAAAAAAAACGGAAAAACAAAACAAAACAAAAAACAGGAGCCACCATCTCATGCAGCATGAACATGAGGCACAGAGAGAGGGGGTGGGGTGGTGGGTTGGAGGGTGAGGTAGAACAGAACCTAACCTAAACCTAACTGGGAAGTATATACACATTCTCCCAACTGGGACAGTGGCAAAAAAGACAAACCCATGGACTAGGATTTGCTAACACCTCCTCCAGTCAACACATAACCAGAGACAAGGGACAGAAGTCTGCTGCACTCAGAAATGGGGGTTATACCTTAAATTTACCCTCCATCAAGGTACAGCTCTAATGACAGTAGAAAAGATGAGGGAACTGACAGTAGACTTACATGTTCATTGGGAGAAAAAAAAAAAAATAGGGCTAATCAGTAAAACATGGGCGTTGTAAGAATTGAAGAGGACTTTCAGCTACCAACACCTTAAAACATCAAAGACAAAACACCTAACCACTGATAACAGAACTCTACGCTTAACAGAAGCATTTGTTCAACGAATTCTCATCTGCACAAAACCTTTGCAGCCTTTGGGATCCTGTCCACGTACTGTGGCTTTATAATTGCTTTCAAGTCGTCCTCCAGGATTTTAGTGAAATAATTCTGCAACTCCGATCCTCTAAAATAAGTCAAAATTTCCTGCCAATCTGGTGGATCCTACGGGATGGTAGAAAGCGTAGGTTTCAGTAGTAGCATTCTGCATGTCTTTCAAATAGTATAAACACATTTAAACTGCATCTCTTAAAAACATGTGAATGGTGGGACTTTAGATATCTCAATTAAAAACATTTTCAAAATACTTTAAAATACAAGACCTTTATATCTGAAGAACACAGCTGGAGAATTAAGTGTGGTTCAATACGAAAAAATATTTACGTACAGATTACCAAGTACACCGATGTAGTCAGGTTGATGCAAGGACATGGCACACAAATAGGTTTGTGCATGGAGAATATAGGCAGAAGGTGGATATGCAATATACAAATGTAGGTAGGTGCAGCTCAAATTATGGTTTTAAAACACTAAATTCAAAAAACATTTAAATGGTACTAACAAAAAAAGACAATTACACATACATGCAGTGCGTTTTTTTTCAACTTACATCATACTTTCCAAGGTTTGGCTTCTGCTTTCCAGCTAAAATTTTCAAAGCGGTTGATTTACCAATACCGTTGGTGCCAACCAAACCCAACACTTCACCAGGACGGGGGATAGGCAACCTGGATAAAACCCATCAAAACAGGTTTACAATACAGTCAAAACCCTTTCTTTCTATACAATGGCTATGATTAATATTGAAGTCAAGAGATGGTGAAGCTAATGGAAGACTTCAACCAAAGGTCTGGCCTGCTTTTTAGTTAAGAAAATTCAGGCCTTCTAGTAAGGAAGGACCCGACTGGTCAAATGAAACCAGACATCATACAGCCTTTATTTCCTTATGTTTTTTGCTGCACTCTTTAGGTTTTGCTTTGTCAAAATGATTCCGTTTTATGTTTTGATTGAAGTAGTCAAATTACCTGTTTCACTCGAGAAAGACCAAACATGCAGCTCACTTACAGACAGAAACAGAATGTACATTGTCTTCCATGGAGGGAATGGGTTTGAAAAATAAAAAAATATTTGAGAGGCAGCAAATGTTTTATAAACAGTACTTCCCAATGAAGAGTAAAGTACCATAACAATATTTAATAAACCAGTAGATGGGTCTTAACTACTGCATCACTCTTCTCTCCAGAGTTTAAGTGTTCAGATTCACACAAAGCCAGTTTTTATCTAGTACTTTAAGCTTCAGTATTGCCACTTCCAAACAGGCCAACAACAGCTGTTACCCAATTTAGCGGTACTTCGTCTCCCATCTTTGCAAAATTGATAAATTAATTTAAGCTTTCATGGATGCAAACTCCTGCCCCGGATTAGAGGGCAGACACATAATATCAGCCAGAAAAGTCAGTAGCAGATTTACTTAAAAGCTGTAAACAATTTTAAAGCAAAATACTCATACCAGTCTTGGCAGAACAAAGGGATTAGCTAGAGCGTTATCTCAGTGCAACAAAGGTTCAAGCAACGGGGCTTGCAAGGGGAAACGTTATGTTGTGTAATGGCAGTGATTACTAATGCCACTGGCTTCATTAATGCCCCAAGAAATCCTAAAACAAATATTTTATGTAATACCCGCTCCTTAAATAATGCTTCAAAACACATCCCCTCCTTCCCTTTAGTCTCAATCTCTCTACCATTACCTTCTCCTGATTAATTTCTATTCTGATGGAGTGTGTTTTTTCCTTCCTGTGTGACAAGGCCTTTCTTGCAAGTTGGTGTCTCTCCACCTTGTGACTTAACCATTAGTCGTTATGGGGACAGCAAACTGTCCCATCTTTACTATTCACCCTCCACTTCCTCAAACTTCTACCCTCTCCTCCAAAGACACCAAACAAAGGGTGGAAGACTAAAGGCTTGTTTTTATTAAGTTTCTCCTGTTTAGCGCAGAAATTACAATCCTGCCCTTTTTGCCCACTCCTTCTAGGAGTATTTCTCAGCTCCATCCCTCTCTCACTTATAAAAATACATGTATGCCATAGTTTTCCCTCATCTCAACACAGCAGATGGTTGCACCTTCACCACTTTCAGGTACTACACGGAGGTACCTGAATGACTTAGTTGAGAGTTCTAGGTAGTACACAGATCATCTTCCGAGTTGTCCAAATCCTCTTTGTTGCACCTTCATTCCTTTTTTGTGGTACTCCACAGGCCCTCTACTTGTGTCTGAATTCCTTTGGATGCACTTTCACAGCTTCAAGGTGGACATCAAAGACCACCTACTGAGGTTAATGCGATAATCATCAAGTTGTGCCCCCCCCCAAAACCTCTGGTGGGACAACACAGACAATACCCTGAAGTGCCTGACCTCCTTCAGTTCTGCTATGATATGGCAGTACACCACCAAAACCTGGTCAGGAAGGGAAAACAATAAAAGCCAGAGGTAGGAACAGCATTCTGACCTTGTATGCACAACAAAAGAAACATCAATGATAAGACTCTTCAAGTCAAACAAGTCCTCTCTAGTGGTTCTTACCTTATATGTCCCCCTTTAAAAAAAAAATGATTTTCTTGCTTACATTATCTATATCACAGGCAGAGAGAAGGCACTTACATAGTTACTTTCAGATCACAATAAAAGCCAGAGCAATAAGGGGTGTTCTCATATATTCACAAGCATAATGCCTGCTGTTAAATAGATGTCCAAGGTCTTAGTTCTTAATCTATGCCTAAAACAAGTGTCAATCAGGGGCTACTCCTCTGTCAATCCTGAACAGACCCTGTAGAAAGGTTATCCTAGCCTGTCTGTAATCATTGCACTCTGCAAGGCCACTGTCACTCCTGCGAAGCACCTAAAGAGCATTACTACGTCTGAATTTCTCCCCGAGTATATGTCTTGAAGATTACTCTTTGTTGCTCAACGATGGACTGAGATCACTTAAAAAGGCAAGCCGTATTGAGTGCATAGCTTGAATTCCTTGCCTGTCACTCTTGGGGAATATATAGAGCATCTACTGTGACTGCCTTTATACACTGCATGCCAATGACTACTTCCTCCTCTTTACCTTGTGAATGGATTCCTTAGGGACCCTTTTAAATCAGGCACAACAAACTAATGTGATTTGCATGTGTTGTGTCTCTTGTGCTCTTCCTGCCATCACATGCTGAGGCGCTGAGGCATAAGAGAATTAGAGAACAATGAGCCACCCAGACACAGCACCAACACTCATCACACAGGCTATCCTGCAATTCAGCACTATTTCAACCAAGCAATTGCTCAAGAGGGAATCTATCAATACACGTTAGTGTTTCTTCAGGGGTTTGAAGTGCTGCAAAAATGCAATTTTAATACAATACCATCCGCCACCTTGAAGCATTGTGCATAATGATCCTGTAAAGAAAACTTCAGTGCCTATTTTCAACTTGTGTGCATTCTTGCTCATACTGCAAATAGGTTTTACAAGGAAACCTCAAAAGCAGGTGATTTAAATTACTGAAATCCTTCTCCTTTTCAGAATGATAAACACTTACAAGTGAGTAGCTCTAATCCAGGAGGCCTACGGAAGGCAAGAGGGCTATGTCACTATTCTTAAAGCAAAAGTTATAATTTTCAACACAAAGTCAGCTAGATGTCATTGAGTCAAAGAGGTCGAATAAAAAAAATACATACCTGTGAAGTTTAAAGGCATTGGCACAATATCTGTGAGTGGTTTCTTTTGCCAAGTTGCTGGGCAGGTTTACAATAGACAAGGCGCCAAATGGACATTTCTGAAACAAAAGGTTACAATTATTACCAAAAATTACAAAATGAGTAAGATTTCTATTTGCAGATGCTAAAATAAATCTTGTTTCAAAAACCTACCTATGCAATAGTAGTTTTCAGTTAAAATGTTTAAGGATAAACTGAGCATGCTAAACAAATACATAAAGGATACTTACTTTATATTAAAGAGGGCCACTTTCAGGTGAACAGGATCCTTATAGGTAAAAGTTTATACATAAGAAACAGCAAACAGCCTTCAAAACAAATGGGTCTGATCAGGGACTTGCCAGTGGTCACAATATCTTTGTGATATCTGATGCAATGAGCCTTTTCCAGCAAGTCAAATTAGGTCCCAAAGAGTGTTCAGATCAGAGTATGTACATTTAAGGCACAGATGACGGTGCACAAATGCTGTGAGTCATTTAAAGTTTTTGCTTGCAAGTCTAACATCACATGATCTTCTATAACAGCAACTCACGGATGTTTAAAATAATAGGATTTCAAGGAGTCCACTACACTCTCAAAGCAAATGCGGATTTGGACATTTAAGAAATCTAAATGCTTTACTAGATTAAACAATTTTTGCAACATTTTCATTCTAAACCAACAGAGTACCAAAATGCCAAATGAAGAGTCCAACCCAATCCGGTCCTACAGGGACAGGAAGGTGAATGCGCTATACTCTCAGGCAACTCCTGCGACACCCTTCATATAGGTTTATGAAGTGAAGACTGTGGTAAGTGGTTCTGCTATATACATCCTCCTTGAAGTGGTGCCTGATGAATATGCTACTTTGATAAGGCTCCATATTCTGACAGATTACTCATCCAAATGTGCCTGACTGCTCCTAGAAAGTTTTCAGCAATTCACTTAGTGGGCTCTAGGTGTTATTATGGGGGCTGCTTCTGCCACACAATAGAAGAGTACTAGTAAAATGCAGGGGGCAGTCAGGCCTAACAGCCTAAAATCCACCAAGGCTGGAAAAACTGTTCTTGCCTTACAAATAGGTGTCAAAGCCTGAATGTTCAGCACTTGTTGCAGAGGTGTGAAGGCCTTCACCTTGATTGGCACTAGGACAGCCCTAATGAAAGTGCAGAGATAGGCATAGCCATGTTTCACAGTTGGCAGACCACAATGGCCCAAAGTCAAACAACAGAGGGACAGAAATAGTGAAGTTGCCAAGTTTTAAAATAAATACCTGTACTATAGCTGGAATTTAACAGTGTTGCTTAGAGTACATTTAAAAGCGGCTCAACATTTTAACAGAATCTAAAAAATTTATTAAAAAGCACACTGCTTTTTTCATTTAGTTAGCTTGAAAAAAGCTTTCTATTTTTAACAATGCAATCTATTTTAATTATTAGACCAAATGATTGGTTCTTAGTAACACAATTAGAAAATATTACTTCAAGTTTCTAATACACTTAAGGGAAAAATGTACTTAATAAATAGGTTATAAGCAATCACTCGAATTCTAATAGAAACAAAATGTCTAAACTTGAAGCATTATATAGATGGAACAGCCAACCTAATAAAGAGAAAACATGTGTTACCTTAATGCAAATACCACAACCAATGCAAAGTGTTTCAGAAATCCATACAATCTTGCTCTGGGGAGTGACCTCTATGCACAATTTTCCTGTAAATAAGAGCAGAACCATGTTAACTACAAGTGACTATCTTTAACACTCATTCAGCACTTGAAAATATGTTACAGATTAAGATTCTATAACAACGCAATAGCTGGTTTGTATACATATTTGTATGCCCTGAAGCCATAACATACAGGTGGGTGTCTTGAATCGGAGGAATCCTGCATTGGCCCTAAAGACTACACATGGATGGAAATATAATGGTGAAGCATGCTCAAAGTCTGGGCAGTAATATTTCTATATAAACACTTTTTTTTTTTAATCACTAGTGGGTTCTGGCCTTTAAATTTGAAAAAGATCACACCAGTTTATCTAGTTTACAACTCTTATCAAGGAAAGAGGCATAGCAGGGACATCCACTATTCCCTAATAGCAGTCTGGATGTTGTGAACCCCTTGGAGGGCAATACAAGTAAAAGGAACTCTTCTTTGCGACTCATCCTGCAAGACCACCGACCTCTTAAAAGCCTCAAGGAGGACTACCTGCACCCCAGGGGACCAAGAACCCCATGGATAGCGGCCCTGTCCAAGAAGGAACACTGACAAAGGACTCTAGAACCGCCCTGGATCCGCGTGTCCTGCCCTCACTGCACCTGATGCCAACAGCCCGAGTCCAGGTAGCACAACTGACTAGAGCTGGTCCCCAGGCGATCCCGACCTAGTATCTACCATGGGTTGACCCCCTCCTGTCCAACACGACATTGCCTGTAGCCTAAATCCAGAGGACCCTCCTGACCACGACGGAACAAGACGAAGATTCCAGGCGCCAAAAGGTACCCCTGCACCCACAGCCCCATGGCCTTGGGGAATCCAACCTTCGGCGCAGCAACGTCCAGCAGGTGGCCCTCCTCCTTGTCCAGCCTTGGGTTTATGGGAACCGACCCCCTGGACTTAGCCTGAAGCATCTTTTGTAATCCATTTCCTCCCCACCGTGGGGTCCCTGTATAGGAAAGCATTTGGAGCCCGACGCTGTGTTTGCACCCCACACCCAGTGGCCCCAGCACCACTGAGGGTGTGTGTTTGGTACTGAACTGTGGCCCCGTGCTCCTCTAAACCCCCCCAGGTCTGCCCTCCGAAGATGCTGATACTTACCTGGCAGCAGGCCTGATTCAGACTGTCCCCAGCCTCCATAGGAGCCCATGTTAAATCAACCTCAACTTTGACCTCTGCACCTGGCTGGCTCCGTGTTGCTGGTGGTGGGTGTTTGGGTTAACTTGAACCCAAAACTGGGGCCATCCTAACCCCTGGAGACTGGAACTGTAAGTCTTTTACTTACCTTGAAACCGTGCTAACCCCCCCCCCCCCCCCCCCACACCACCGAACTGTGTTTGGAAATTGTACTGTCAACTTTTGAAACAGATTATTGCTATTTTTTCGAAAACTGTGTATCTTGCCAATTTGAAACAAAGTGGTATTGATAACAATGTTGGATGCTTACTTATAAATGTACTTACCTGCAAACTGAATCTTGTGGTTCTAGAAATAAAGTAACAAAATATATTTTTGCTCCATAAAAAGTGTGTTTCTCCTTTATTGTCTGTGTACAACAAATGCTTTCCACTACCCTCTAATAAGCCTAACTGCTCGACCACACTACCACAAAAGAGAGCATTAGTATTATCTACTTTAGCCCCAGTTAAGCCTCTGGGGAACCCCTGGACTCTGTGCACACTATATCTCATTTTGATATAGTATATACAGAGCCAGCTTCCTACATGCACACACAAGCACAATCTTGTCCTGGGAGAACGTTTGACTGGAGCTTGTGTAAAATTGTATTTGAAACCCCAAAACTCTCTCCAAAGCCCAGGAATCCTATGTGAGAGGACACCAGCTGTGATAAAAGGTTCTTATCCCGCAACCTAGACCCACAAGGGAAGAAGACTGGACAATCACCTAGAAAGGAAGAACTGGAGCTCCTGCCGCAGATGCTGCCTCTGCACTGCCTCGTGAGTGAGAGGGAAAGGTGGTGTTGGATCTTCTGTTTGCTCCCGCATCCACACCTGCAAGACCAGCGTTGAAACGGTGTCTGACTGAGGGAACTGCCAACTGATGAACTACAGCTTAGCTGGCCCTGCCAAAATCACCTTGGCTAAAAACCTTCCTGAGTTCTGCTTGCCCTTTGTTGTGTGAAGTAAGCATACTCACACATTGAGCAACTTCTTTTACAAAGGGGTTGACAAAAAAAAAAAAAAAAAAGCGGCCTCCAGCAGTTGCGCCACCTCACTGGTGGAAATCTCACATAGCTTTGGGTCAATGCACAAGAGAATGGAACGTTACCTCTCTACGGAGGTGGTGCAATTCTCAAGAGGCCAATTCCCCGCAACGACCAACTCACTAAAATTTCCAGGTCCACAGCCTTCAAGGGCAGCTCTAAGTTTTTGTTAAAGGATCAGACGGGTCCAAGAGCTTATTCTAATAGTCTCTCCTGGATTGGTTGAATACCATTTTATGGTCAGCACAAACTTCCCTAAAAAGGGTTACCACTTTCAGATCAACACTGGGAGTCTCAGTGGCTGAACCTTTTAAGGCAGCCTGAGGTATTCCGCCTTCAAATGACTCCCAATGCCCTTTGGAAAGGGTTTATTGAGCCTCAACTAGATAGAGGTCAACAACTTTGCAGATAGTGTCTAAGCCACTACAGTCGGCCGAGTATCCTCTGGATTGAAAGTGCCATTGGAGAGGGCAGTGGCATGGAAATCGAAATAATTGGAAGGGCGCTCATCTCTTTCCTTCACTTAGCCTTCTCTTCCTCTTAGGAAAGGGGGTGCCAGGACCGACCCAAATCAGTGATCAGAATCATCTAAATATACATCATCCAACAGGTCACCTAAAAATGTGTCACAGTTCTCCGATTGATCATCAACACTTCCCAGTTGGGGTATGCTCAAGAGACATTTTAGGTAAGGTGCATTAAGGCCCCAAGCCGTCTACCTTAGGGAAGGTCGTTTCCTCTGAGGTAATGGGTTGTGGACCTAGTGATGTTCCTTCCTGAGTTGTAATGCAGACCCTTGTGAGGTTTCATGTGCAGGGGAAGAAACAGTGGCTAATAAAAGATTGAAGTTGGTGGCCCAGGGGCCACAAAAAGACAAAATAAACATTTCTGCACATAGGTCTGTGTCACTTGGACTTGGTCTAAAGCCCATTTGTCTTGGCCTGGATACAGGAAACAGCATCAACTACTGCAAGGTAAATGTGGGCACCTGATTCAGGAGGATCATAAAACATGAGGGCCAGGAAGATGACAAAACACAGGCATTCTCAACTCAAGTTCCTTAAGAGGAAGACGTCCTAAATGTGCTACGGTACATTGCCTACTGCCTTGTCCCAATAGCACGGGGGCAATGCGAGGTGCCCTCAGGCGAGCCCTGCTGTAGGATTCCCATGGCTATTGCCAATTCTATGATTATTACAGCCAGATTGTCAGAATCAGGCAAGTTATCTAGGCCACAGTGAGGTAAAGAAAATGATTTGAGGAACCTGCAATAACCCAGAGGCTGATAGACATTTCAACATCACCCAGCAGAGGGTGGGACGTCTTGAAGCTCTCAGGCTCAAAGTACTGAGTTGGGAGGAGGACAAATTAATGGCATTGTTGCTGCCGGGAGAGTCCAAGCGAACATAACTAGCTACTGCTATCACTTTAACAGCATGAGTGAAACAGATTCCTATCTTAGGCAGCCGAGGAGCAAGAAAGAAGACACCAGTAGTAGCTCAGCACAAATACAAGACGTTGTGAATTGTGATTGGTTATAAAGTGTTAAAGTTTCTGAGCATTCTATATTTTTGTGAATTATTAAAAACATGCAGAATGTGGATTTACTGTTGAATTTACATGTACACACTGACATAACCTTACAGTATTTCAAGCAAACCTGCTATGCCTTATAAAAGTGTGTTTTTCTGGGTTGTTCTAACTGGACCTCAATTTAAGCCTAGTGATCATCTTGTTCAAAATGGAGGTCTCCCCCTGCACATTCACTGTTCATCATTTCTGCAGTACACTGACATCAAGCAAGTCATGTTTGTTTATTTCCTTTGAAGTTGCTCTTGTTTGTGAAGAAACGTATCTATAGTAATGCTGCTTTTCACAAGGGCCTTCGCTACCTTACTATACTCCATTCATTCATAGTATCAAAATGTGGTTCTTTTAACTAGTCGGTCCTGCCATCTCAGACGACATTAGTATAGAGTGGGCAGAATCAATATTGATGTAGTGGGATAGTGCTTATGTGTTAAGGCAATAGGGCATCTAATCGACCTGGGCTTCAATTTGCTGAGAGTTTAATTGTTTTGCTGGCACTATGATGATTTTACAGAAACAGGCTATTTTCTATGCAAGAAAACTGTACATTCACCCCAGATTTTGGTGGTGAGTGTTGTAAGGAAATGGCTCCCTGTTGCAATTACCCCCCACTTGTTGCCTGATACTAATGCTGACTTGACTGAGAAGTGTGCTGGGACCCTGCTAACCCGGCCCCAGCACCAGTGTTCTTTCACCTAAAATGTACCATTGTCTCCACAATTGGCACAACCCTGGCACCCAGGTAAGTCCCTTGTAACTGGTACCCCTGGTACCAAGGGCCCTGATGCCAGGGAAGGTCTCTAAGGGCGGCAGCATGTCTTATGCCACCCTAGGCACTCGGCATAGACACAGTTCTTTCCAGCTTGTGTGTGCTGGTGGGGAGAAAATGACTAAGTCGACATGGCACTCCCCTCAGGGTGCCATGCCAACCTCACACTGCCTGTGGCATAGTTAAGTCACCCCTCTAGAAGGCCTTACAGCCCTAAGGCAGGGTGCACTATACCACAGGTGAGGGCATAGGTGCATGAGCACTATGCCCCTACAGTGTCTAAGCAAAACCTTAGACATTGTAAGTGCAGGGTAGCCATAAGAGTATATGGTCTGGGAGTCTGTTTAAAAAGAACTCCACAGCTCCATAATGGCTACACTGAAAACTGGGAAGTTTGGTATCAATTGTACACCCAGAGGGCATTTTAGAGATGCCCCCTCACAACATACCCGACTTCCATTGTGGGCTGACTAGTTTTTGCCAGCCTGCCACACACCAGACATGTTGCTGGCCACACGGGGAGAGTGCCTTGGTCACTCTGTGGCCAGGAACAAAGCCTGTACTGGGTGGAGATTCTTCTCACCTCCCACTGCAGGAACTGTAACACCTGGCGGTGAGCCTCAAAGGCTCACCCCTCCTTGTTACAGCGCCACAGGGCATACCCAGCTAGTGGAGATGCCCGCCCCTCCGGCCACTGACCCCACTTTTGGCGGCAAGGCTGGAGGCGATAATGAGGAAAACAAGGAGTCACTCCCCAGTCAGGACAGCCCCTAAGGTGTCCTGAGCTGAGTTGACTCTTACTTTTAGAAATCCTCCATCTTGCAGATGGAGGATTCCCCCAATAGGATTAGGGATGTGCCCCCCTCCCCACAGGGAGGAGGCACAAAGAGGGTGTAGCCACCCTCAGGGCCAGTAGCCATTGGCTACTGCCCTCCCAGACCTAAACACACCCCTAAATTGAGTATTTAGGGGCTCACAGAACCGAGGAAGATCGATTCCTGCGACGTGAAAGAAGGAGGACTGCTGACCTGCAAGCCTGCAGAGAAGGAGGAAGACGACAACTGATTTGGCCCCAGTCCTACTGGCCTGTCTCCAACTTCGAAAACCTGCTCCAGCGACGCATCCGACAGGGACTAGCGACCTCTGAAGCCTCAGAGGACTGCCCTGGACTACAGGACCAAGAAACACCTGTGAACAGCAGCCCTGTTCAAAACCTGCAACTTCTTTGCAACAAAGAAGCAACTTTCAAAGACTGCACGTTTCCCGCCGGAAACGGGAGACTTCGCACTCTGCACCCGACGCCCCTGGCATGACCTGCAGAAAACAAACACCTCAGGGAGGACTCCCCAGCGACTGCGAGCCCGTGAGTAACCAGAGACGACCCCCCTGAGACCCCACAGCGACGCCTGCAGAGAGAATCCAGAGGGTCCCCCTGACCGCGACTTCCTGTAACAAGGGACCTGACGCCTGGAACCAACACTGCCCCTACAGCCCCCAGGACCTGAAGGAACCTTACTTCAACGCAGGAGTGACCCCCAGGCGACTCTGCCTAGCCCAGTTGGTGGCTGTCCCGAGAAGCCCCCCCGTGCATGCCTGCATCGCTAGAGTGACCCCCCGGGTCCCTCCATTGATTCCTACCTGAAACCAGAAACCTGCTTTGCTCACGGCACCCGGCCGCCCCTGTGCCGCTGAGGGTGTACTTTGTGTGCCTTCTCGTGCCCCCCCCCGGTGCTCTACAAAAACCCACTGGTCTGCCCTCTGAGGACGCAGGTACTTACCTGCTGGCAGACTGGAACCGGAGCAGCCCTGTTCCTCATAGGCGCCTATGTGTTTTGCGGAAACTCTTTGACCTCTGCACCTGACCGGCCCTGAGCTGCTGGTGTGGTAACTTTGGGATTGCCTTGAACCCCCAACAGTGGGCTGCCGATGCCCCAACTTGCGACTTGTAAGTGTTTTACTTACCTCCAAAACTAACCTTTACTTACCTCCCCCAGTAATTGTTGATTTTTGCACTGTGTCTACTTTAAAAATAGCTTACTGCCATTTTTACAAAGACTGTATGTGATATTGCTTTCATTCAAAGTTCCTAAAGTATCTAAGTGAAGTACCTTACATTTAAAGTATTAACTGTAAATCTTGAACCTGTGGTTCTTAAAAATAAACTAAGAAAATATATTTTTCAATATAAAAACCTATTGGCCTGGAGTAAGTCCGAGTGTGTGTTCCTCACTTTTTGCCTATGTGTGTACAACAAATGCTGAACACTACCCTCTGATAAGCCTACTGCTCGACCACACTTACAAAAACGAGCATTAGAATTATCGAATTTTGCCACTATCTTACCTCTAAGGGGAACCCTTTGGCTGTGCACGCTATTTCTTACTTTGAAAGAGTATATACAGAGCCAACTTCCTACAGTGAGCCAGAGATTTCCTAAGCTTTCTTGGTGCTAACTAGGGATGCTGCCCATTTTCGAATTGATTTTTCTCCTCCCTTGGCACTATTCTCATTTTGCACTTTATTCTGTATGTCTTATCTACTGATACCTCATGGCAATGACTTCAAGCATTAACATTTGGGATTCTGTGCCACTTCTTTTGACTTTTTGAAATAAATACTTTAAAATTCTATTCCTGCCCTAGAATTCAGCCGAGTCTGCCTTACTTGACTGAATTTTTAATGTGTTGCAAACTGCCCTATCTAGAGGGCACATTGCGCCATGAAACTGAGGTTTAACGTAGTCTCCAATTCATCTCACCGTGGGTGTGCTGGTAAGGTAATATTTTAGGGTGAAAGATTTTAAGGGTTTCCTGCACCCACAAAACTGACAAGGGTTTTTGTAGTCTGACTATGGAGGTTGTAGTTTTTATTGTTAATGTAATATGATTGGTAGCTCTTAAAATAACGCATGAAAGTGACTGCATAACCCTCTCCTCCGCTCCTGCCATAGAATTATCAGCCTCCCTTCATAGTATAACTATAAAATACTGCACACTTCTGGCACCTGAGACACCAGCTTAAATCATAAGTCTGTTTATGGGCTTTCATATTATTTTCAAACACCATTCATAACAAAATTCCCCCCTCCATATAATAAGAAAGTGAAGTCAAAGGGCCAAACTAAATGTGGACAATAAAGGTCCTAAGCATTGATAAATGAATTAATAGAAAGGACACTGCAACATATCTAGTTGAACACTTTAGCTCACCCATTCGAACAACAGGACAGCTCTTTTTGCATTCCTGACGACATTTCTTTGGCTTGCACTTGTCATGGCTGACGATGGCAATTCTTGTGAGCTTTTCTGCCATCCTGCTAAAGTAGTACTTGCGTACAGCACAGGAAGGTTTTAATAAAGCTGTGGGTTAGAAAGAAAACAGGCATATGTTCTTGTGAAAAAAAAAGCAATTTACAAAAGGACCATGCCCAATGCATGCAAGAAGGCCCATCTTTTGCCACGTAGGAGCCTAAATTTGAGCCTAAGTGGTTACTTCCATGGCTGACAGTGGTACTGCATATTTTAAGTGTTTGACTGAGAAATTGGATTTTGTAACAGTCTGTGGTTCCATTTTAAACAAGTTATTATCTTACCATGATTCACAGACCAGTGACTATCACAAAATGCTCATGACAGGAAAGTGAGGCTCACTGTGCAACATTTCAATGCTAACACGCTATATCTATATAGCGTTTTCAAAGCCAACAGGCATGGCTTTAAAGTGCCAATACACGCAAACAGAGGCATTTACTTAGAAGCCAGCACTACTAACTTTACCAATGCTGGAAAGCAAGAATCAAGAAACACTGTCTTCTGTATAGAATGCATATAGAAGAGCAAAGTGCTAGAGTTTATTTTCCAGAAGAAAAAACAGTCCCTTGCATTCAAATGGGAGCACTTCTTTAGAGAAGGAATAATAAACCTATTGGCCAATAACATGATGTGAGAGTAGGCGAAGCCAAAGCCCATTATGTATTCAAACAAATTGTAATATGCTCTGCAGACAGCTGAGCTTTCAAGTCAGAACTACAATTAGGGACTAGCAGTCTAATGGCATGTTTTAAACAATCTATAAAACTGAAATGTAATCAGTTGTATACAGCTCGACCTCCAGGCAAAAAATGTTTTAAACTGCAGTCACCAAGACAAAGTTTAAAGCCTGGCAGGTTTAAAACTGTCACATCACTAAAAAAATAATTATTAATATCCAAACTCCAATCCTGCATGTCTGCCTTACCCTTCTTGAAACAGTATGGAGCAAAATAAAGAGTTAAAATAAAAAATAAAAACCTGAAGAAAAAAAAAAAAAAAAAAAAAGACAGACATGGACAACCACCACCTTCCTTTGTCTTATTGAGCCCGTGACCATTTGTAAGTAGTTTGCATAATCTCCTCTCCATCCAATCATATGATTTCTTTCAGGTCAGGCAGACCTCATATCTTGCTTTCCAACTCCTATTTACGGTACTTAACAGTAAAACAATGGACATAACGCTAACTAAAGCTAAAAGAAGCATCTCAAATTCGAGCACTGTCAGAGAGTCAACTATACGGTGGAGTCTTGACAAATTAAATACTTGTTGTCTGCATGTGTTTGCGATATAAGCATATTTGAATACAAACGCCATTCAAGAGGCTGAGAATCAGTACATGCAAGGCATTAACTACCTTGTGTGTGTGTGTGTACCTACGGAAAATATTCCATTTAACCAGAAGACATATTGAAAGTTGGTAGCTGGTACTCTGATCAGGTTAAGCTACTTAGGAACTACAAATTATTGAATGCAAGGCCCAATTAATACAAAAGTACATTTGACAAACAGGTCAGATCCAACCAATTTCTTTCCTTTATTCATAGAAAAAGACAATGGCTAAGATGCCTCAATGATGATATTAGCAACAAGACATTTACACGTCACTATAAATGAAAGGTCCACGAAATGCTGGACAAATTGGCCTTTTTTAAAGAAAGGATGTTCGGGAAGCTGTGGCTTTTGGATGCTTTCTGTAGCTGTGAGGTACTTGGTGGAAGAAAGTTTACCAATTTCTCCACATGCTATTGTGGCACAAGAACACCATCGCTCGCGTTAAGCAGTAGACTGTCGGTCCCCAATACCAGCCTCCACAGTGTGAACATAGGTACCAGCAGACACTGCTATTCTGCACTCACTAAAAGTCGTCATCTCTTAACAGAGTACAAAATAAAGAATGCTTGCTCTGTAGTAGGAATAGAATAGCACCCAGGAGCTGCTTATTCACATCCCCCACAAAAAAATGGTTTTGATCTTAAAAAGGTGCATTGCCATACTAGTCCCGGGCACTATTGGGAACTACTTAGTGTGTGCATGTACTCACTGAGAAAACACAGAATGCAGTCAATGGCTGAAGAGGGCTGAAACACCGCCCCACCCTGTATGCCGCAGTGGATACAAGAAGAATGTGAGAAACAATAACAAACCTGTGGTGGAAAAAGACTGGCTGAAAGCCCCCACAAGTGGATTACACATAATAAAATCTATTTAAATCAAAAGGCCTTGGCTAATGCCAAAGCTAAAGCAAGCATTGGCAAAGCAGTAGGACATGGAGCTGGCTGCCAACCTTTTGGCTTTGTCAATGCTTGTTTTGTTACGGTTTTTGTAAAACTATTTTTGAGGAGCAGACAGGCCAGCACACATATATAAAAAATAAACATCTGCTAAATGCAAAATACTTCTTTGGTTAAAAAATAAAATAAAAATAAGGAGCACATATTGCCAAGTTATTCCTTGGTACCGAATGTGTGTGAATGTACCCTTTGTGAAAAAGCACAAAGCCGTCATTCACAATGAAGTGAGCCAACAGCTGAAGTGGGCTGATCCACAGCCCAATGATGTGGGCGGAAGAAAAAAGTGTGAATGGCAGAAGAAACCAATTGATCAAAAGAGCTAGATGAAAACCCCTAAAAAGGTGATGTTCGCACTGTGTCGTGGTACCTTGGAAGGGGCACATATACGGTGGGAGTACGACAAAAAGAAAATGTAAATAGGAAATGTGAGGTGGGAGTCCGGAGGAGGGAGAGGTGTTAACCTACCATTGGGATGGAGTGGGTAGACAGAAATGGAGTATTGGATGCTCGTGGGGCTTGGGCCTAGACCCTTAATCGAAGGCACACTGGAAGTTGGGGGGGGGGGGGGGGGGGGCATTAAGGGTGTTCACTCGAGGAGGTGTGTGGTGCGGGAAGGAACATAGATTGGTAGGTAAGGGGGGGGGGATGAAATCAACTTTTCCAACAATCACGATGGCATATCATGGTAAAATACATTATGTGAGAAGCAGAATATGAGGGGGCTTAAGGGACAGTGGGAAGGGATAGCAGAGCAGATTGTTAGGGTAAGTTAAGAGAATGTCGTAATATAATCAACGGGCTTAAGAAGTTCAAAACAGAGACGAGATGTGTGTGTCTCTGTCTGTGTGTCCACTGAAAAATCCTAGGTTGAAATCCGACAGTCACCTAACCATACAAAACTGAAAGCACCTGTACCCAGCTATTTACTATAAAATACAATATGTGGGGTGTAACAAACACTCTCCCGCCCCCAGCACCAGAAGATATGTCCTGTACCAACCCTGTGCATTAAGCCGGGTCCTGTGGTCAACCCCCAGCCACATGTAGTCATCCACACGAGCTGTATATTCTGGGTGCTCCCTGGTGCCTGGACTACGATATGCCTCCCTGACGAGCTCTAATAAGAGTGAAACAAAATTTGTCAAGGGTTGCTTTTATTCATTCAAGGTTAGCCTGGATGGTATTTTAGCAATTCAAAGTTGTAATACTGGGTCTGGATTGGTAAAAAGCTTTTGTCATTTTTCAGCTAGACATGGATAGCACCAGCTAATCCTATGTCTAAAGACTGCTGTAAAAATAGGAAATAACTGTCTCTTTTCTACGCTGGTGCAACAGAGTGCTCCATATGAATGAGCTGCTCTCCACCTAAAACTACCCATAGTTCCCCACTTTCGGTTTTGCATAATGTATGCAGCACTCCAAGCCAGAAAGGGCATAGTTTTATTTATATACAGTACATCGGACCAACTTGAGACTCAAGAATTCCACGATTGTTAGTTGGGGCTCTGCATTGCAGGTGTTTCAAACATAGCTTTAACATGAAAAGTAGCCTTCCTCACACAGGACTGAAAGAAAGTGAGCCACACTGGAGCTTGCATAGCTTCTGCATTAAATTGAACATCATTCAGACAAAGGGCATGATGCATTACAACCTTAACTGGTCTTGTCTGCGTGTGTATGAATGTATATATCTCAATTAATCACGATCAGCCTGCATGCATCAGTCAGACAGGAGGAAAACAAAAAAAACACATACCCAACATCATCATTGAGCAGAGACTGAAGCTACTGCCTCATACAGTAAAAGACAAAATCCCAGCATCTCATTTTTTGCTACGAAAAAGAATATATCAAGGCAGAGAGAGACTGTGGTTGTTCCTCCTAGAGGTGCACTTGATATACAATATAAAGATCATCCTTTTGTAGGTTTTGCTTATGCAGCAATTTCCTCCACAAGCAGCTGGTACAAGCCTGCAGTGCTTCAGCTGCACTTGGAGGTTTTGCATTTAAAAATGCAGCTAGTGAGGTCTTGTGATGCCAGCCTTTGCCCTTTTCTTACCTACACATACAAGTGCTGCTTCAACCTGACAACTCAACGGTTTTCTAGAATTTCTCACAAACTCCTCTAGAGTATCTGTTGTTAAGTACGGTAATTCGTGAACATCAAACCAAGATTTCATTTCCTGAAAACAAAATCAATGTAATTAAAATATTTCGGTTGGCACATAACATTCACAATGCTCAACCTCCCACCACAAGCAGTGAGTCAGAGCATTTCCAGTACTTCCCTAGTAAAGCTAAGCTTAACATGATCTGGTGTAAGATACTGTAGGTGCACTTCATGTCACAGCTGGATTTATTTGCTCAAGTTTCAGGTACAAGCATAATCCTCTTATACTCATTCCCCTCAACGAGGGCATATCAAACTAGTGTGTTAACAAACCCGTTCACTTTGATCAGCCTTATTACTAGGTTATGAAAACAAAGATTTCATGGGTGTTCTCGCAGACTATACAAATTGAATGCTTCACGAACCTTCGTCATTAATTGAAAAAAGAACAATAAAAAATACAAAACAGACACACAGAAGCTATTATTTTAGTGACTACGCACTTTCATTTTGGAATGTTTCATCCCACCCCATTTGCATCACGTTTCCCCACCTCATTATTATAACCCTTTTTTCCTGAGCTCTATTAATGTTTAAAAAAAAAAAAAAAAAAAAAAAGAAAGAAAGGATCTTCATTGAGCATTTTCATAAGAAAGTGACACGATAAATTACCTCCGAACATTAGGATAAAGCACTGTACTTAGCAGGGTGAGTCTGTGTCACAGTATATATCCAGTCCAGAATAGTTACTAGCGAAACCCCCAGGAGGAAGCAGAGTTCGAAGTTGGGGCAAGGTCTCAGCATTAAGAAGGGTTCTATGTCATCATGTACAAGATAGAAAAGCACTGGGATAACTCCTCTGCAGAAGTCAGCAGGGTGGCGGACAGACCTGTGTAGGGCTCAAGTACAAGGAGAAGGATGGATACCACTAGTCTACGTAACTAGTTGGAGTATTTATTTAACTAGCATTACACTCAAGCTGCCTGAACTAGGTTAAGAGGCCAAAAGGAGGCTAGTAACTCAAAGTTTTAGGTTAGTTTCATAAAATATTCTTATGATTAACTTATTGCTTAAATTGTAAATAATCTTTCCATATCCAGCCATTTTCATCAGGCTCATTCAATTCAGATGCCAATCATGGAATAGTTTACAATAACTGAATTTAACTCTATCCTCCCCGAGTCCTTTGGTGAATAGTTTCAACATCAATATAAAAATAAACATTGGGATATCTTACAGATTATTTTCTTTACATTTTTATCTATAGAAGTTAGGTTCCGTGGAATACTGAACAAGCCAGACCAGGGCTCCACCCGGAAGAGATTCCACCGGCATACTTAACTTCAATATGTTTTTCATATACAAATTGTATGCTTTGCCTAGTTAAACCAAAAATATGAAGGGCTTTGCAAGTACTAGGTAAAAAAGTATTTTGTTTCCATATAACTACTATATTTAACTTGAGAAATGTAGCTGCTCTATGTAAAGGGTTGCGATAAGCTTGGGCCTCGTATAAGCTATTGAAAACTTAAATATAGGAAACAATTACAAATTACCTACCTCACACAGTTACCTTTAACACCCCATAAGGCAGTAGAAGCCCCATTTGCATTCCCTGGTAAACAAATTAAAGAAAGAAAAAAAAAAACACTAGTAAAGAAGTACTTGTTTTACACAGGCCAGAAATTGAACAGACTGAATGATGAGGGTTCAGAACTGCTCTCCTCTTCTTGACCAGCATAGTAGTTTGTCTTCATTCCGTAGTGCTAGAAATGGCTTGAGCTATGGTGTACTATATTAATGATGCTATACTAGCAATTAGGTACAAATGGCATAAATAGTCAAAATTGACTGTCTTACTACATAAAGTGAGAATTTTCTAGAGTAGGTCTGAAATACTAGCATGATGGTCAAGATTTGCAGCACAATGTTTTATTCACTGATATACTGCACTCGAGAATAGGACATAGCATCACGTGCTGGAGACTTCAAGCTTTCTAAGTTTCATGCAAATATAGTTCACCTTTTTTGGATTTCCCTATGATTCCAACAGACTATTGGAACAGCTGCTAGCACACACCACCTATTACCCCTATGGCTTTCCATTCTGTTGCTTGTTCTCCGGGTACAGCATCAATCCCTTGCACGGCACCACTGACAAAGAATAGCTCCCCATAAAGAAGTTAATTATACGCTTCCTGCTTTAACCAGATTATGTTTATTTACACATATGTATGTGTTGTTAACTTTATCGGTATATAACCATACTAATTTTGTGTTCTGTGAAAAAAACACTACGTCCCAATTAACGTTTTTCCAATATTTAACTGCTTCACTTACACACAGTCTTGGATGCTTGCCTCAATATGGTCAGTTATCACAGTTATTGGCCTGGCAGTCATGACTTAGAATGGAAAGCTACTCAAGAAATATATATTTCTATATGTTTTCACTTTTAAAAATAAGGAAGCATGCAGGGAAAAAAATAAAATAAAAAATATAAAAGTATTTTCAGTCTATTTTCCATTTATATTTATGTGTAAAGATGGAATACAGAGACTAACAAATCAGCTACTGAAGAAAAATTTGAAATGCCATCTGGGGTTTCCGGCCAACTTTAATAATCCTTATTCAAAATCAGTACTGAAACAGCAACTGACCAGATGCAAAATATGTTCTAATTTTAGTAAGACAAATTTGGTTAGAGTTTGGTCTTTCATCAAACTCTGGAACGAGAAGATGCCTCAAGAGCTGACCCACTAGAAAACCAAATATGGCTAGAAATATATAAATTTGATAGCTAATGTGCAGCCCGGGACTATTTGGATCAATCATTACAAAATTTGCAGGCAGGTGTGCTGTGGGAAACTCCCATTACTTTTGCAAGTTTTAAAAGAATAACTTCCAAAGTGGCGCTTCAAACATCATTTTGTTACCACCTTGCAGACTAACCCTATTACATGGATAATTGCACGATTACCAATATACTTCGGTGTGGGTGAACTACTTTTTTTTCTTTGGTCTCTCCTCTTCCTGCTCCATGGCAGCCATGGCCCTCAACGCTCAGAGCGCCAACAACGCTAACTCCATCTGCAATATTGGAGTGCTGGTCACATTTTTACCTAATTAGAGTAATTTCTTTGGTTCTCCCCTTAACACTCCATAGCTTTCCCAAAACACTTATAACTGATAAATGCTTTACTAAAAACACATAAAAATCTGCAACTCAGCTCTCCTAGCACAGCGGGTGAGCCAACACCACAATATTTACTTCACTAGGGTAAAGTCGCCCCTTAATACTTGGCAAGCATTTTTTCTCAAAACATTTTTGCCCATAACTCAGCCTGTGGAGGTCCCAGAGAAATGTGACTACCACCAACCTTTAGGTCATCCAAGAGTTACCATACTATTACCCCTCCCACCATTCAGTCCCTTTTTAAGCTCACTTATGCCTGATACTTTTGTTTTACAGCTTGTAATGGTGTGTGTTCCAAGGGCCTTAGTATTGAAGTAGGCCTGATAGGCCTAAAAAAAAAAACCTAAGGCACTACACCTTTAAGGGGGTAAATATATAATCAGACAGGAAAAATTATTGGTCATAGCTATCTTTAACAGGTCTATAAGGAACCATGTCGGTACCTTCACTAGTTGTTCCCGTGTTTCTAGTCATTCAGAGATTACGTGGAGGGCATCAGTTTGGGGAATACTGGTATACAGGGATTGTATATCCATTGTGACTAGCATATCAGTGGATGTGTCAAAGTACATACCCTCCGTCTGTAAATTCCTCACTGAGGCTCCGTACACCTATGCACTGCAGCGAAGGACTGGATCCTTAAGGGTTAAGCCCTTACACCGATGCCACGTCTGACGTAAGCCTTGATGACAACGTAACTAGAGGGGCTGCTGCGCAACGCAGACTTCGTACACAGTTCACGACTTGGCTGTTCTAATCCCGGCAGTTTTGAGACCCCATGGCCCTCGTACGTAAGCGCCTATTCATTGCTAGCTTCTGCTTTTGTTCCGGCAAAGAAATTGAAAAGACATCGCTATTCATTTTATCATTATAACAGCGTGAACATTGGCACGCTCCTGGAACATTTTGAGGGGTCTGACCGCCCGATTGCCTGGCTTACTTACTTTTCCTTTTGTTTTAGAAAGCCTGCTCGCTTGTTCTAACAGCGGGTGAGTATTAAATTGTTCCATGGACACTTTTTTATGGTGGGTCACTAACACACAGCTTCCTTTAATCCGAGCCTAATTGTCTGATTCCCTGACTTCCTTTTTAAAGTTTTGAAAAACCCACTCCCTTGCTGTAACAGCGGGTGTAATATTAAGTTGTCCTTTGGACACTTTTCTACGCAGGCTCACTAACACATGGCTTCTGTGAATTGAAGCCTCCAATATGAGCATGCTGGGGGTATGTTTATGATACAGACCCAATCCATTTGTTTTGCATACTAATGCCTGCTCACACAGAAAGGGGCATTTTATTCTTGTTTTTGGTTATATATGGTTACCAACATAAGGTCTCGTGAAAGAAGGGTCCCATTTAGGAGCATGTAAACATACTCAGTCCGTATAGGACGTAACTTACGTCTCTCCACTTCCGGGCTTGCACTCGCATGATTTTTGTGCTTGTGTCAGGCACAATTTGCGTCTATATATATATATATATATATATATATATATATATGGGAGTCTCATGCGGGCACCATATACACGTACTTCTAACTTTCAGTCTTTACCTTTTGTATTATTGGATGTCATAAGCGCCACCTTTGATGTCATTATTTATCAGCAACGCCCTTTCCCCTGGACCTCTTGTGGACCACGAAGGGTGACAAACCACGCCCATTCCTGGTAGATATCCGTTTTTTCAGTATTTATGTAGTGTTTATTGGAAGGACTTTTACAACAACCTGATATCTGTCTTGTTCAAGGTGTCTCTAGATGATGAGCCTGCATTAATTAACCCGACAATAGGGTAAAATGTGGATATCTAAAAAGACATATCCCAGGACAACACTATAATTAATTCTAGTCACATATGCATATAGCACCAGCACACCTTATTCACCTTGTGACTTTGCACTGCGCCGTAAACACACTGGAGCACCTTATACAATTTGTCATAATTGACTTTCTTCATACTCAAATAAAAGCATATAACTTTCATGACTATTCCCTTCTCAAGCACTTGCTGTATATATATAACAAAGTGCCATGGAAGTTAAGTGCTAAGCTTCCCCCGTGGGGACCATTTGTAACTGATATTGTGTATACCCAGGTTCATGAGTTATGGGTCAATCCCCCATTTTCTAGCTAGATTTATATGGAAACATGACCATGTTTCTTTCAAATGCTATTTTTATTGTGGTGTCCTCTATGGGCTGTTCTCAGCATTACAGTCTAATGTCAAAGGTTTATTTCTGATAAAGGTTTTTATTGGGTGTATTTGATAATTGTCGATGTTTTATTAATCTCTCCTTATTGCAATTATGACCATGATTCATCCCAACTTAACATCCTTACTACACTATGACTGTCTGAACACTCTTGATATCTTTGGGTGACCCTTCTAGTTTATTTCTCTCGTTACTCCTCCATGGGTGTCTTGTTTTGGGAATTGTATTAGCCAGCCAGCAACTCTGATGGTTGGGTGGTGAAAGTGGTGTTCTATTGGAAATAGCATGGCAGATTTAAAATTAGGATGCTAAATGGCAACATTTTCATTTTTGGATGCAGACAGAGGAAGAAGGTAAATGGAAGTACTTTAGTTATATGCAGGGCCACTGGAATTGTGTGGCAGCAAAATATGAAATTATGAGGCAGGGTTGACCAATTTATGTGGCAAGAAAAGTCCAGTTATTACTTAACAACGCCAATAGCTCTAACTCAAGCAAATGCAAGACCTGTTTCATTGCAAATGCTTGTTTTGCCTTGGTCATGACTTGTTTTGGGGGACTATTAGTGTATTGTGATTGATATTGTTATTTTTTTGTGTTTTAATTTTCCTTTTTAATTGTAGAGCCAATGGTTTTATCCATCCTGTTGGTGACTCCTGTTTCCAGGTGCAGCTTTGACAGGTCTTTAGTTTGTGAAATTGTGGTTAAGCACTTCATTGTGTAATCCTTTCCTCTAATAGGTATCCTTGGCATGTCTGTATAATTTTTATGAATTCTGTACTAATGTTCGAATCTTTTGCTTTTTTATATGATTGTTTTTCAAAGCAACATACTGATTTGCACACGTTCTATCCTGTTCCAGTGGGACTTCTTTGGTGTATGCTGTGTCTGTGCAGAGTAGGCGCACTTGATCCTCGGTCTTAGCGGTCTCTGGCAAGTGAGCGGTATCCTTTTTCAGAATATAGGACTTTCTATTGATTGACTTTTCCTTCCAGATTACTATATGGCAGTAGTCTTACTTTTTGTTTCATAAAGCCACAGTTTGTTTATTACTTATTTTGCAACAGTGTTGGTGTAGGAAGTTGGCTCGGTATATACTATTTCAAAGTAAGAAATAGTGTGCACAGAGTCCAAGGGTTCCCCTTAGAGGTAAGATAGTGGCAAAAAATAGCTAATTCTAATGCTCTATTTTGTGGTAGTGTGGTCAAGCAGTAGGCTTATCAGAGGGTAGTGTTAAGCATTTGTTGTACACAGACAGGCAATAAATGAGGAACACACACTCAAAGACAATTTCAGGCCAATAGGTTTTTATATAGAAAAATATATTTTCTTAGTTTATTTTAAGAACCACAGGTTCAAGATTTACAAATGTACTCAAGGAACTTTGAATAATCACAATAGCATGTACAGTCTTTGTAAAAATGGCAATAAGCTATTTTAAAAGTAGACAGTGCAAAAATCAACAGTTCCTGGGGGAGGTAAGTAAAGGTTAAGTTTGCCTGTAAGTAAAACACTTACAAGTCTCAAAGTTGGGTCCAAGGTAGCCCACTGTTGGGGGTTCAAGCCAACCCCAAAGTTACCACACCAGCAGCTCAGGGCCGGTCAGGTGCAGAGGTCAAAGAGGTTCCCAAAACACATAAGCTTCAACGGAGAACAGGGGTGCCCCGGTTCCAGTCTGCCAGCAGGTAAGTACCCGTGTCCTCGGGGGCATAACAGGGGGGGGGGGGGGGTTTGTAGGGCCACGGGGGTGGGGGGAGAACATTAGCAGGCACAAAAAGTACACCCTCAGCGGCACAGGGGCAGCCGGGTGCAGTGTGCAAACGGGCGTCTGGTTTTAAATAGGATGTAATGGAGGGACCCGGGGGGTCACTTCAATGATGCAGGCAGGGACGGGGGCTACTCGGGGTAGCCACCACCTGGGCAAGGCAGAGGGTCACCTGGGGGTCGCTCCTGCACTGGAGTTTGGTTCCTTCAGGTCCTGGGGGTGCATTGTTGGTTCCAGGCGTCGGGTCCCATATTACAGGCAGTCGCGTTCAGGGGGAGCCTCTGTATTTCCTCTGCAGGCGTCGCTGTGGGGGTTCAGGAGGGGGTCGCCTGGCTACTCACAGGCTCGCAGTTACCGGGGAGTCCTTTCTGTAGTGTTGGTTTTCCGCAGGTCGAGCTGGGGGTATCGGGTGCAGAATGGAAAGTCTCACGCTTCCGGCGGGAAACGTGAAATCTTTAAAGTTGTTTCTTTGTTGCAAGAAAGTTGCAGGTTGTTGAAAAGGGCCGCTGTTCACTAGAGTTTTTTCTTGGTTGCAGGGCAGTCCTCTGAGGCTTCAGAGGTCGCTTGTCCTTGTTGGATGCATCGCTGTTGTAGTTTTCTTCTAAGTTGGGAGACAGGCCGGTAGGGCTGGGGCCAAAGCAGTTGTCGTCTCCATCTTCACTGCAGGGCTTCAGGTCAGCAGTCCTTCTTGTTAAGGTTGCAGGAATCTAGTTTCCTGGGATCTGGGGACCCCCTAAATACTGAATTTAGGGGTGTGTTTAGTTCTGGGAGGGCAGTAGCCAATGGCTACTGTCCTTGAGGGTGGCTACACCCTCTGTGTGCCTCCTCCCTGTGGGGATGGGGGCACATCCCTAATCCTATTGGGGGAATCCTCTATCCACAAGATGGGGGATTTCTAAAAGTAAGGGTCACCTTAGGGGCTGTCCTGACTGGTGAGTGACTCCTTTTTTATCTAATTATCTCCTCCAGCCTGGCCGCCAAAAATTGGGGCAGTGGCCAGAGGGGCGGGCATCTCCACTAGCTGGGATGCCCTGTGGCGCTGTAACAAAAGGGGTGAGCGTTTAAGGCTCACCGCCAGGTGTTACAGTTCCTGCAGGGGGAGGTGAGAAGCACCTCCACCCAGTACAGGCTTCGTTCCTGGCCACAGAGGGACAAAGGTACTCTCCTCATGTGGCCAGCAACATGTCTGGTGTGTGGCAGGCTGGCAGAAACTAGTCAGCCTACGCTGGAAGTCGGGTATGTTTTCAGGGGGCATCTCTAAGATGCCCTCTGGGCGTGTTTTACAATAAATTGCACAGTGACATCATTGTGCATTTATTGTGCTGAGAAGTTTGATACCAAAATTCCCAGTTTTCAGTGTAGCCATTATGGTACTGTGGAGTTCGTGTTTGACAAACTCCCAGACCATGTACTCTTATGGCTACCCTGCACTTACAATGTCTAAGGTTTTGCTTAGACACTGTAGGGGCATAGTGCTCATGCACCTATGCCCTGACCTGTGGTATAGTGCATCCTGCCTTAGGGCTGTAAGGCCTGCTAGAGGGGTGACTTACCTATGCCACAGGCAGTGTGAGGTTGGCATGGCAGTCTGAGGGGAGTGCCATGTCCCCACCAGCACACACAAGCTGTGAAGCAGTGTGCATGTGCTGAGTGAGGGGTGCCCTGGGTGGCATAAGACATGCTGCAGCCCTTAGAGACCTTCCCTGGCATCAGGGCCCTTGGTACCAGGCGTACCAGTTACAAGGGACTTGCCGGAGTGCCAGTGTTGTGCCAATTGTGGAGACAAAGGTACAGTTTAGGGAAAGAACACTGGCGCTGGGGCCTGGTTACCAGGGTCCCAGCACACTTTCAAGTCATAACTTAGCATCAGCAAAGGCAAAAAGTCAGGGGGTAACCATGCCAACGAGGCATTTCCTTACAGTTGGTTATAGTTGACTTAATTGTTGTGTTACTTTTATCAGTAAGGATTATCGTTATCCACATTACCGCTCAGCACGTTGTTTGTTTCCTTTTCAAAAATTCCTCGGACCGTGGTCCTGAGACTGACTGCATCGGAGTCAAAGGAGGAAGTCCAAAATTCTGACAGTGAATTTTCTGTCCAAGAGTAATCATCTGATGATGAATCCATTATTAGTGCTGATGAAGTGCCTCTTTTAGAGGAGGGCAGTAATATGCCGCTAATGCAGCTAGAGCAGGCTGGACTGCAGCCTAGGCCTGAAAGGCTTCCCATTGGAAATGCTGAATTCTGGGTTGCCTCAAACATGGTACAGCCTGTGTTGCCTGACTTTAGTGGTGCCCAAGGGTGTATAGTCAATACTGAAAATGTTCTGGCTATAAATGTCTTTCAGTTGTTTATGTACAATGTATTTTTGAATGAGACTGTTAACCAGACTCATTTGAATGCTAAACAGTATTTGAGTGCCAGACTTAACCCCCACTCTAGAACTAGCAGGTGAACTGACATATCTGGATGAGCTGAAGAAGTTCTTGGGTTTAACTTTTTTGAAGTGCTTGTTCAGGAAGCAGTCGCCTATTAGCCCCTTGATGGCAATGACTAGAATACCTGCAACCATAAGTCATTATCAGTGTTTGCTTTTGCTCTTGCTCTGGATGTTGCATTTTGTTGATAATGCTTCAGAATTGCCACGGATCACAGGGACTGTGACCATTTCTTTAAGATTCCAACAGTCCTTGCTCATTTTGTAGGTCCCTTTTCAGTGATCTATGCTCCAGGGAAAGAAATAGCTGTGGATGAGTCTTTGGTCCTGTTCAACGGCTGTTTGGTTTTTAGGCAGACCATTCCTTGGAAAACGGCACGTTATAGAATTAAGATGTATGTGATGTGCTGTCAAAGTAGTACTGGATATGTCTGTAATTTCAAGGTGTATAGGTGTATGCACACTTGTAGGGATTGTTCGATTAACACTCCACCTCCCCCACTACCCTCAGTCCCCTCTCCCCAGTTTCCTGTCCACTTTTGGAGTCCGTGAGAAAATTGTGTGGGAACTTGGAAGAGGATTTTTTTAACAAAGGTCACCATTTAGACATGGATAACTTCTACACTGGTGTGCGATTATTCAAAGTGGACACTGTTGCTTGTGGCACAATCTGATCTAACTGTAAAGGTTACCCAAAAGAGCTTGTATGTATAAAGCTTCAGAGGAGACAGTGCAGTGCTTTGAGTAGTGATGAACATCTAGAGGTGAAATTTTCAGACAGGAGAGATGGCCACATCCTGACAACCATTCATGATTAAAGTACTTAACCAGTGGTGGTTTGGGGTCAGATTGCTGAAGTGTACAAATCTGTGTGCATTTTAGACTACAATAAGCACATGGGTGGTGCAGACAGTACATCAGGATGTTGGAGCTTTACCTTTCTGTTCGTAAGTCATACATTTGATATACGAAGTTGGCTGTTCTTTTGTTTCATTTAGCAACCTTCAATGCTTTTGTTGTATTCGAGGATTGTTTTCCAGGTTCAAGGATGACTTTTGTTCAGTTTGAGCATCTGTGATAGGTAGCCTTGTTGTAGTGGAGCAGGCAAGTGTTCAAGTTGAGCGGTCGGGATGTGGGTAGATGGAGAGATCACCACTTTTCTCATTATATTCTCCCACACCTCAAAACTTTCCCCTGTAGGAAATGTAGAATCTCTGTCCGAAGAAACAGGTGGAAGAGAGTTGTATGTCCTTGTTAGAAATGGGGTTTTTGGTTGGCAGTCAGGTTACCCTCTGTCCAAGCAAGAACCATCACTCTAGTCAGGGTAAGTCACACACACACTCCAAAATTATCCTGTGCCCATCCTCAGTCAGGCTTAACTTAGAAGGCAATGTGTAAAGCATGTGTGCAATAAATCATACAATAACATAATATGCACCACAAAAATACACCACACAGTGTTTAGAAAAATATATAATATTTATCTGGATATTTGCAGGTCAAAAATGATCAAAGATGCAATATGAATTTGTAAATATATCACTAAAAAGTGATATAAAGTGTCTGAAGTCTTTAAAAAGCAAACAAAGTCTCTTTCAAGCACAAAGTACCTGGTTTAAAGTGGAAAATCTCTGCAAAGGGCCGCAGAAGAAGAGATACGTGGAAAAATGGTGTGCGTGTCGATTTCTCCCCTGCACACACGGACTTGTGTCGTTATTTTTCACGCGGGGAAGTCGTGCGTCGTTTCCCGGCTTGCGGACAGTCTCTTTCTGTGGTTCACGGGATTACCAGATGTCCCGGGGTCTGTGCATGGATTCTTCGGCTTGTTTTCTGGCTGCATGTCGTTCTGGGAGGCTCTGCGTCAAAGTTTTGTTCTCACGGCAGGCGTCGCGTCAATTTCCCCTCTGGAAGTCAGGCGGCGTTGTCCTTGCGAGGCCGTGCGTCGAAGTTCCGGTCACCCCGAAGGCGTTGCGTCGGTGTGCAGCTATTTTCTCGCCACGGAGTAAGCTGTGCGTCGAAATATTCGGCGCACGAAGAGTCCAAAAGAGAAGTCTTTTTGGTCCTGAGACTTCAGGGAACAGGAGGCAAGCTCTATCCAAGCCCTTGGAGAGCACTTTTACAGTCAGACAAGAGTTCAGCAAGGCAGCAGGCGAACAACAAGGCAGCAGTCCTTTGCAGAAAGCAGACAGGTGAGTCCTTTGAGCAGCCAGGCAGTTCTTCTTGGCAGGATGTAGTTTCTGGTTCAGGTTTCTTCTCCAGCAAGCGTCTGATGAGGTAGGGCAAAGGCCCTGTTTTATACTAAATTGGGCCTTTGAAATGGGGGTGACTTCAAAGAGTGGCTAAGAAATGCACCAGGTCCCCTTTCAGTTCAATCCTGTCTGACAGGGTCTCAGTAGGGGGCGTGGCAGTCCTTTGTGTGAGGGCAGGTCCCGCAGCCTCCCAGCCCAGGAAGACCCATTCAAAATGCAGATGTATGCAAGTGAGGCTGAGTACCCTGTGTTTGGGGTGTGTCTGAGTGAAGGCACAAGGAGCTGTCAACTAAACCTAGCCAGATGTGGATTGTAAGGCACAGAAAGATTTAAGTGCAAAGAAATGCTCACTTTCTAAAAGTGGCATTTCTAGAATAGTAATATTAAATCCGACTTCACCAGTCAGCAGGATTTTGTATTACCATTCTGGCCATACTAAATATGACCTTCTTGATCCTTTCAGATCAGCAGCTGCCACTTCAAAAATGTATGAAGGCAGCCCCAATGTTAGCCTATGAAGGGAGCAGGCCTCACAGTAGTGTAAAAACGAATTTAGGAGTTCTACACTACCAGGACATATAAACTACACAGGTACATGTACTGCCTTTTACCCACACAGCACCCTGCTCTAGGGGTTACCTAGGGCACACATTAGGGGTGACATATGTAGAAAAAGCGGAGTTTTACGCTTGGCAAGTACTTTTAAATGCCGAGTCGAAGTGGCAGTGAAACTGCACACACAGGCCTTGTAATGGCAGGCCTGAGACAAGGTTAAGGGGCTACTGAAGTGGGTGGCACAACCAGTGCTGCAGCCCCACTAGTAGCATTTAATCTACAGGCCCTAGGCACATATAGTGCCTTCTACTAGGGTTTTACAAGTAAATCAAATAGCCAATCATGGATAACCCAATCAACAGTACAATTTACACAGGAGGCAAAAAGTTTGGGGATGACCCCGTTAAAAAGCCAGGTCCAACAGTCCTGCTCTGAGTCTCCTCCGAATCTTGGGCTATGTGGGCCAACGTGCTTTAAATTGTACCACAAGCAAAATAAATATTAGGAGGTAAAAGTGAACTGACATGCCTGCATTGTTTTATATTTTTGCTCAGTTTCTCGGGTGGCAACAGTTTGATCGGTTTAGACATGTTGTGTTTGTAGTGAGTTGGTTTTTCATCTCCTTTAAACAGATTTATGTCATTTTTTTTGTTAAAAAAAAATTGATTGGTGGTGTGTGTAGAATGGTATTTCTCTGGCGGTATGTGTGAGCTGCATCTGGCTGGGGGGTGCGAGTAGTGACTTGCTACAGGTCACTACACACACTGCCAGCCAACCACCAGTCCATACACCTGTTATGTCGTGTGATTCTTGCATAAGTCCTGTGAGTGTATAGAAGTGATGGGCCCTTGAATAGCAGTCTGTTGCTATGAGTGTTGTAAGTGCTGTGCCCGCCGCTGGCTGGCTGAGTGAATGTTTTTGTGTGTGTGTGTCACATAAAAGGTGTGAATGGCCTGTAAAGCCTTGTTGTAGCTTCACAGCACATGAGCTGAGAGTCACCGATTCAGTTTTTTTTTTAATTTTCACTTATTAACAGTGTATTTCATTTTTGTGAAATCACTTAAAATTTAAGTTTTTAACCTTTCCTCAACCTGGTGCCAAATCCAACCAGTATGTGTGTGTAATAGATGATTGTGCAGCAATACTCGTCTTATCTGTCTTTCTCTGCTAGGGTGTACATGGTCTCTTCAGAAAAATCTACCAACTCTAGATATTTTCATAAACCAGACACGGGGGAACTCCAAGGTGGCTCATACGGATCACTAAAAGTACTGGAATCTACTGGGAGCCTCAAATTTCCTACCACCCAGAGTTCGTACAAATCTCTCAATAAAAATGTTACCTCACCTGTGTGGCTTGGCCTAACGTCTGCAAAAATGCAGGGTCCAAGACACTATGTGGCATCAACAAAAGGAGTAGCTGCGTTTTTGGGCCCAGATCCAGCGGCCACCAAGGAAAACCTACCTACCAACTTTTTTTTCTTTACGAGTTTTGCGCTTCAATATACGTGTGGCAAAAAGGATTGAGATCAGTTTTATTTTAGATCCATGTATTCCAAGTGTAACAGAGGTATTGATTTGCAGTCATTTTAATAGCACTTTACACACAATGCGCTTCTGGGGTATCAATATGTTCTTTTAGCAGCTTAGCATGATATGCATGTTTTAAACAGACTTAGATCAGTTTTATTTTAGATCTATGAGCTGCAAGCATTTCCGTCTATTTTAAATGTGTATTTACTGAACTGTGTGGAAATGGCTCAATACTATGTCATGATGATTTCAGCCTTTGTGTATTTTATGTGTGTATTGCATGAACCCCGTGGAACTGGCTCAATACCAGGACAAGCAGATCTTGCATTTTAACTGATATGTTAGTAATTGCATCACAGAATTATTTTATTGTATAACTTCACGAATGTTCGTACTTTTTTATTAAATCGTACAAATAAAAGTGAATTGAAAAACTGAATTTAATGAGAATCCTGCATCAACAGTGTACAACTCAAATATGACGAGGGTCACTCAACTCTGGGCATGCTCTACTACGTTCAAAGTTCTTGCAAAGCCCCTGATCTATATTACCTCAGAGCAATAAGCAGGGACATTATTACGGAGAGGATTAGCACAATCCTTTGTGCCAGAATAGGGTGGAGGAACCCTTGCAAGAGTTTGGTGGTGTAAAGTTGATTTCACAAGTTGAAGACACTTTCTAGCACAGATATCATCGGGCACATATTCCTGAAGTCCTCCTCCACTCTGGGTACAGCATCCAACAGAGCGCACATGCAAAACAGAAGAGGGACTGCAGTCATACACAAGTCAAAGTGGCCCTGCACCATCTTCAACTTGGCTACACCCATGTCTTCTGAGCTCCTCGCCCGTCACTTTCCCCGCTGCCTCCAAAGCAGCCTCCTAATACCTTATCTACGGATAACCCACAACCAACAAGAAATTACCAGTAGAAATAACACATCACCACTGCATCCAAACAACACTCCCACCCTACCTTTTTTGGCTTGAGCAACAAAGCCACTAGGTAAGCGCTCAACTCACCACTTAACACCCTAGAAAGGAAACAACATCACCAAGCCAACTAGCTGGACCTTACCCATCTGCATCCCCCCCACCCCCAACATTCACCATATGGCCCCTATACTCCTGGACTGATCATCTTTTTGCCCCATACATATTCATACTTGCCAACAACCATACGAATGACAGCAGAAAAGAAGAATGTTACCTTCTTCTCCTTCAAGAACTCCCTCATGCTCCTTATTCATAAAAATCAGACTCCTGGATAATTATGAGAAACAAATTTGTATTTCCAAGGCTCAAGCTGTATATTTAGTTGCATAAGGGACAATCATGAAATACTTTATTAGCAATCAGCAATATGTTTAATGTCTCGTCAAACAGTATAAATACTGCTATGCCTTAGTGCAAAATATTTTCCACTTTTCCAAGACTACTTTAGAAAGTCAGTGCGGTAAATGGGTGCTTTATGAGGCCCCTGTTCAAATAAGAGAGTTAACTGTATTGGACAAAACTATTTTTGTCAAAACCAATGGAGCTGGCTTTTGTTGAAAATTACTGAAGTGTAAATGGGATGGACTGAAGCATTTTTGCTATTAATGTTTTATTTTCTGAACAAACCATGAACATGTGTTTATGCAACTGTACAACGCCGAGATGAGGAGCGTTCTGTGTGCTAGAATAAACATGACTGGACAATAGCAAAGGTCTTAAGGTCAATACAAAGTGACGTAGTAATTAACACTGCTGCTGACAAGCTTCACCAAATTCTTAAGTAGTTCACTGGTTACTCATCCAGCATTGCCTTGTCGTAGACCCAACCCTACTTTGAAAGAATGTGAAAAATAAGTTAACTTCAGACTGAGCCAAATACTTTGATATGCTTTCTCTGCAACACTAGAAGAAATTCAAGGTTAAAATGTATGCATTCCGATTATTGATGACTGCTTAGTGGAGTATATCCTGTATACCGACATCCCTGCAATAAAAGTCACTATTACAATGATAGCAGTAGGCAAATACTACTGCACATACATTGACGTTATAAGGCTCTATAATGTCCTTGTCACTTTACTGTAAGTAAAGACATCCTCACATACTTCTACTAATAATCCTTATACACGAGATCCCTCTGAAACTAGTGTAGAAATCTAATTAGGCAACATACGCACGGCCATAATCCAAATGGCGCCATTGTCATCCCTTTTAATTCAATCAACTTTATACTTCAAATTACTGATATAGACGGAGCCTTTACAAGTCCCTCGGATGAAACATTTGTTGGCTTCTTTCTGCATGGCTGTTCGCTGAACCTGGTACAATTAACCCACGAAAATTCACTAACCACCATGGTCTCTCGTGCTAAATGACTAAGGGCCATATGTAAGAACACATTTTCCCATAGACACAGAATGGGTAAAACCCTTTGATACATCGGGCCCTAAATATCTGTATTCTCTTCTATGTCCTTCAAAATCTTGAGTTTTCTATTGCTGCAATACAAGTCTGACCCACAAGCAGCATCACTGGATTAAGAACCCATGATACACTACATATGGAGAGACACTGCTGTGACACTTTTTCAAGTGGTGTTTATTAAACTTGCATTAAACTGACAATGAGACCTACAACTTTACCCAAACCCAAAAAATACAGTTGGACTAACTGTTCGCATATTTTGGAAAGAGACGCCCACTGGATAATCCGGATTTCTGGGCATGCTCTAAACTGCAGCTTTGCATCACGCTTATGATCCTGAGCACAATTGGGCTAGTAGAACTGTATTGTCCCATCGAAGGAAGAATTCAAAATTCTTCCTCTTGGCACAGTTACAAGAAATGAAATGGAAAACCACCTAAATGAATGTTACATTTTGCTCTGCCTATCATTTTTTTATGGAACCCAGGTGAAAATGCTTCACTAGAAAGTTTGCTGTCATCTTTTGCAACAATTATTGGCTTTTCAGTTCCCTCGAAATTAAATTACCAGAATTGTTTATTCCAAGTTTTCAGTGCAGTTACTGTAAATGAATTCATTCAAATAGCCTCTCTCTGAAACAAAGTGGAATAGAGCAACAGGATACCATCGTACCTCAATGAAAACTCAAACTACTAGAAACAAGCCGGTGAAGAAGCAGTGTGATGGGGAAGCAAACTTCACGCAGTCTGTGCAAGTACCTAGTGCCACAGCTGTTCACTCTGTGCCAGAGGCCGGCGCTTGACAGACCATCAAAGATAACATAGCTCTGTCATTATCAACGAGGATACTAGGCCAGCGACGCGCAAGTCCAAATTATCTTTTAGTTGAATCATTTGCTGTAGATCATTTGAAGTCAGAGAAGGAGAAGAATGCAAACTCAGAAGTGACGGAAGGGAACTCTCAAGCTGCTGACATCACATGGGGTACAGGGTGTTGAAAAGAAGAGGCGCGAAAGCACTACAGACTTGGATATAGGCCCCCTTTATTGTTTCATGGGCGTTTTATCACATGCGGTGGCCGATAGGGAAAACTACGCTAATTAGTACTACTAATAATAGGTTTCATTAGCATCCAGCAAACAGGTACTGTCTCTCTTTTAATTTGCACTTACCTAGGTGTGTGCGGCCTCCGGTTTGCTTGGGGCACACGAGACCCGATGTTTCCCACTTTGCGGTAAAAATCCACCCTCTTTACAGCTTTACTCGCGCCGTACCGGCCAATTCGGCCTTACCACAACCCAGCAGCACGCCATAGAGACCTGCGCATGCGTGCAATGGGTGGACGAAGCGGCAGGTGTGACGTCTGAAACTCTTCCATAGACTTAAAAAAAAGACTGCAGGGTATCCTAATAGCGGAACGACCATATTGAAAAGGTTATATTTTGAAGCAAACTTTCAATTTTAATTGGAAATGAAAAAAGAACATTCTAATTCAAGGAAAATATAAGTACATTTTATAACGAAAGCACAACCACTTCATTTTTCATGGCTTCAAATTCGGAATAAAAACTGCTTTGTTCATCGTTCTTCTGAAGCATCTATGATAAAACAATGATACGTTGAATATGTGTTGATTTTTTATAGCAATGACCCACTTGCAGGCGTTTCTCATCTTTATTCATTCACAGTGACCTCTTTTTTCTGTGGCTGTCTCTCTGCGATGTCCTTCGTTTGTTTCGCAGGTCGATCAGCTGTAGCGTTCTGCGAAGCACGGCCCACTTGCGAGTGACCCTGCCCGCGAGATTTGGATGATGCTTTAGAATGGCTGCAGTTTTGCCAATTTCCCGGATGTAAAGATACGCCTGCTAGTGCCAGGAATAACCTACAGGTGAGAAAAGTTATCCAATGGATAACATGAATGATTATTTATGCCTTATAAACTCAGACCACAGGTGAGTCTGCATTCGGGAGCTTGTGCTGCTTCTAGTTTCAAGGTTTCAGTATGCTTATGTAGACCTATTGTGAGTTTACTGTGCAGCCCGCACGTAGATTACCATTGGTTGGCTTTGCACTCTCATTTCCTTGCTTACCTATTCTCTTGACCTTTTGAAAAAAAATCCGAGACATTAAAATGCGCGTCCTACAGTTTTCTGTCACTAGGGTGACCACCTGGCAAGAAGGGACGTTCTGGACAGGGACAGTAAAAATTCAGGACGAAGGGTCAAAATTCAGGACAAAAGGCCATTTTTACGGACATATCTGAGAACGTTGCAGAGTTATAAAATAGACAGCAGGCAGCAATACAAGCTGAAATACGTTTATGTCCTTTAGTTTATATTGCTGTTTGGAGTATTGATCAAGCATTCACACATAACTAGACATATTGAAAGATGAAAAAAATAGCAAAAATGTATACACCAAGCAGAATTTGACAGCTAACATAAGGGATAGTTTTCGAAATCCACCTCCCCCCTCTCCCCCCCCCCCCCCATCGGCTTGCCCATCTCTAGATTCTTCCCTGACAAGGCCAATTTGCCATGCCATCTGCCACAAGCAATAAATCTTTGTTGGCGCCACCTCCCAACCCCCAAAAGACCAACTTCGCCACAGGTTCCCTTAACACCACCCTCTACTGGTGTTTCTCATCTCTACATAGACCCTCTCGTGTATTTAATGTACTTTATAACACTACTCAATGCAGGTACCCAGATTGACCTTTCAAAGGATATGCAAACATTTCAGAAAACCTTATCTGGATCTGTTTGCAAAAGAGGGCTGTAGGAAGCTTGCTCTTTATATGATATATCAAAATTAAATATATTGTGCAAAGAGTCCAGGTGTTCCTTTACCGGTGGGCGGGGCTTACTCAGTAATCCCAAGGTGCTCTTTTATAGGGTAGTGTAGTCGAGAAGCCTAGGCTTATCAGAGAGGAGTGTTAGACATCTGCAAATATACACACACAGTCAATAAGTGAGGCACGTCTCAATAAGGAGATCCACGCCAATTTACAGCAATAACAAGTATCTTTATATTTATTGAGACACTACAATCAGGTAAGTACGTTTTGCAAGAGAAATACTTTCAGGTTTAAAAAGTCAACAGTGCATTTTCAGAAGCAGCAATGGAATCCCATGAAGAGGAAAACAAGTACTGCATTTAGGTATAGTACAGTGATTTACGGGAACAATCTCCTGCACTTAAATAAGTATTGGGCAAGGATCAGGACCAGACCAACATGTCACATGGGCCAGCCAGATGCAGAGGTGTAGGACAGCGTCGGGTGCCCTATGTTAGTCAATGGGGATCGGTCCGGTTGAAAAGAGGCTGCTGGTTTGGGCAGGGAGTCCAGTCGAGGAGAACCAACAGGTAGGTTCAAGTCTTGAGATGCTCAGGGACACCTTTGGTCCTCTTCTCCACGGGCCAGTGGCAACAGGTGCAGAGGTGTCCTGAGGCATTGAGTTTTCTTCACCAGGAGCACTTGCGGGTGACGGGGCCTGGGGGCAAAGCCTGCAGGCAGCATTTGTGAGTCCACGTCGGGCAAGTCCAAGGTGGGCTTTTTCTCTGGGGGGCCACATTGGCACGTTGGCCCTCTTCAACTCTGGCTAGGTGGCACAGATACAGTGGTACTTTCCGGTGTTGGGTGTTTGCAGTCCGGAGTCCTCTCAGGTCTCTTGGGGTGCCTGCAAGATGGAGGGACGCAGCTCAGCTACTCCACAGGAGTTCCTGGATCTTTGTTGAAGACAGGCAGTCTTCCCAGGCTTTTAGAGGCACAGCAGCTTGCATGACGAGGTGACTTTGGCACAGATCAGCGGGAACAGCAGACAGGCTGGCAAGGCTGGGGCCAAGTCAGGTGCTTCTTCCTTGGGCTTTACGTTTGCAGCTCTTGAGTGTCCTTCTTTGTAGGTCAGCAGGAATCTGATTTCCTGGTGCCAGGGTCTTCCCTAAATACTGGATTTAGGGGCGTTTCAGGGAGTGTATGATAGTAGCCAATGGGATGCTTACCCCTGGGGTCACTACACCACCCTATATGACCATTTCCCGTGGGAAGTGACATAACCCTGTCCCAGAGTTCTAAATGTCTCAACACCCAGATGGCAGATTTCTAAATGTTGTGTCCACATCAGGGTGCGCACCTTAGGGATGGGACTGACCTGATGGGTGGACACACCTCCCTGAATACTACATTTCCTGCCTGTCCAGGTGCAGAAGGGTCCCTGGGGCAGGGGTGTCAGCACCTGTCCTTTGAGTGAAGCCAGATCTGCATCCCACGACCAGTGGACTTTTTTGAAGCCCCCTGCCTAGGAATGCAGATTTGCAGGTCATCCTGTTGGCTGTGTAAACACCTCTCTCAGAGCAGGCTGTGTTTCTGGCTTCCCGAGAGCAATTACTCTCCCTTTTGGGGGTCAGAATCATGCCTGGCGGTGGCACGTTGGCTAAAACTAGTCACCCCGCACACTGGTAGTTGGTAGATTGTCAAGGGGCACCTCTAAAGTGCCCTCTGGGTGCATGTATTAATAAATCCATCACTGGCATTCCACATCTTCCTCTGGACATCTGAGAAAGAAAACAGCCTATCCTCCTAATCGGCAATTATGGGCACTGGAGTCTGAATGAAATACATAGTTTCTAAAGCACTCTTCCTTATTCTGTCTTCAAAACTCTCCTTACAGTAATCTTTTTGCCTCATTTTCTTAGGCAGTGATGGGGAGCAGGAAAAAGAGGAATCCTCCATGTGATTTCACTATTGTTTCATAAATCACTGCCTATAAAGCACTGAGGTTCTATACAGTATACTCATATAGCCAGTGTTCACCGTTTAAATACCCATGATGACACACACTGGTTAAGGAGAGAAACCAAAAGTTTGCAAAGGAGCGGGAGCTGCTCACCAACACTCCCTTCATATATCGTAGACAGCACTTATCTCAGTCTGCCACTGCTGCTCCTATTGTCCTGGTTACCTTCAAGCCTATGTAAGTGACCTCTACTTAACTCTCTGCTGTCCTCACAAAATGCCAGAGTGGGGAGAATTGATGGTGACCAAAACGGAATCCATACTACTCTCCCATTGGTCATATGCTCTCTCCTCCCTGTGCTCAGCATAGAGAACATCCCAGGTGTGGCTTTGGGAGCCCTGCAGAGGTCCTACCTTTCTGTCTTTTAACAGCCATGAGACAGGAGATTAAAAGTGCTAGTATAAGGGGAAGGCTGTAGTTGTATAGCGCCCACGTAGGTGGACGAAATTGCGCTTTCGCTTTCTGCTCTTTCTTTTGTCCAGAGGTGGAAGGCACCTCAAAAGTAGTGACTGAGACAAAGATGAGGTGCATAGGGTTAATGTAAGAGTGAGTCAGTTGTGCATCCAGTCACTCTCCTTTTCTTTCATCCTTCATTTGCCTTGCTCTTTTGCTTGCTCACTCACTGAACCACACAAATAACATCAATTAATGTGACAGAGGTCAGTGTGTCAGGTAAAGGGTACACACACTGTCCCCAGAAGAGTGTGACAGTGAGAGAGTGGTTGCCGTCCCGCAAGGGAGATTGTCAAATTTAGTGAGCCTAGCTTGCCTCCACCCTCTAGGGCCTGGTAAACTGTGAGCCCAGCAACGCCTACAAAAGTATGGCATTGGAACCAGTAGGTCACTGGCCCATGGTGAGTATGACAAGGTGACAGTGAGCCAAGTGCCCCCTTGGACATTGCAAGTGTTAACCAAATGCACTGGTTAGAATGCAACAAAAAAAGGCTAAGCACATTTCTCCCCGAGACTGTGAAAGTGAGATGGTGAGCCCAGTACCCTGGACAATGTGCTGAGCTCAGTGATGTACCCAACAGTAGAATCTGACTGAGAGGATGTGCCAAGTGTCTAGTTATTTCACATATGGGACTGCTACAGCGAGAGATTGGGGCAATGTGTCTTTGCTAAAAGTTACACAATTTGAGCACCATCACTAGAACATGTGAAATCGAAATAATGAGCCCAGTACTGCATTAGGAGAATGCAACTGTGAGCGAATGATGAGCCCTGTGTCCCAGGGAAAGGGCTACGATGGAATGAGTATTGAGTCCATTAAAGCGACTTGATTTGCACCTTGAAGGAAAAAGGACTTAGCCGTCTACTGGTATAGCATAAATGGGTGTTGTGAGTTCGATGCAGGTGTTACTAGCTGGATGTGCTAGCTGCTGGAATGCTTGCTACTTTTACATGTGAGATGACTGGGAGCTCCAATGGAGAAACCGCAACACTTCTCACATGGTAGAGTCCCACTGAATAGAGTTAATTTAAGAATGTTATAGTAAAATATCTGTGAGGTTGCAGGGACCTTCTGACAAACACGCTTAAACACCACAAATTCCCCAAAAAACAAAGTATTGGACAGTGGTATTTCAAGTTAAGAAAGGGTATACAAGCACCTTGCACGTAATTTGGTGCTTGTACTGTCCCATTGTGTGCCACTGTGTCCCATGATCTGTTGAATTTTGAAGCTGGTTACATGGCAGTAAAGGTGGGTCATCACTGAGACTATAGTCTGCCCTGTAACACATTAAAAGTGCTTCTAAAACCTCACCAGATTCGAAAAGAGATACTTTTGTGAGAGTAGAGCTTCTTTGGTACATGGACCATTACATCTGTTAACAATATATGTTTTGTATCAATAATCATTATTGTACTCTTCTTAGAGCATTATTCGGTGCATTCTATTTGCCTGGAAATTATGAGTCACAACCGAAGGGCACTTATTGGGCAAAAGAAAGGTACAGCTTTTAGTACTCAACAATATCAGCAACTACTGGCAAATGAATATATCCACTGTCTGCTTCATGTCCCTGCCACTGAACCTAGAATACAGGCAAACAAAAGTAGTTGCTGCAGGCATTTTGATTTCGGGGGCAATCTGTACATTCCATGAAGGATTGTAAAATATCAACCCTTAATAAATGCTCACATTCCAACAACTAAGGTTTAGGCTGAAGAGACTCCAGTAGTCCCCTTGCGCATATTCTCCATCTCAAGTGTTGTGGTGCTAATGGTATGACAAACGCCTGTAATGCTTGGCTAATAAATATTGAATTGAGTGAATAAATTAATAATTGTGAACAATGTACACTTCTTTCAAGGTATTACTCTTTTTATTCTGTGTGAATTATTGCAATTACATTTTGGATCCTGATTTCGGAATTTTGATTTCTTGTTTATAAAATGTTTATCATTTTATTCTCCCTTGCTTTCTTATTCATTTCAGAAACTAAGTAAAGAAAAATATGAGTAATTGTCCTTATGCTGCATATGTGGTGGCATAGTTGTGAAACATTTATGTTATCACCGCCACTTCTGTTTGAAGGTAAGGAGTTTGTTACTGCCATTTATAGAAAATATAACATTTCGTTCCTCTGGTGTGTCTTGTATCCCTTGTGAGAAGGCTGTTTTATTTCCCCTCTTATATAGAGGGAACCTTGGCCTCAGCCAGCAAACATGGTTATTAATTCATCTTAAACTCCTTGTAACAATGCTGATATTGTACTTCTTTTTTGTAATAGATTTTTATTTTCTAATGAACATAAATTGCCAAACACAAGTGTTTTTTGGTGTGATAGAAGTTAGGTAGGATACATAAATTTAAAAGATTGTTTGTAGGGAAAACTATGCACCAGAGGAACCAGCAGAATAACACAAAGTAAAAGTGGTGACGTTTATCACAGATATCCCATTATCAGTCGAAGAAAAGTGATGGAATGGAAAGTGTTTTTTTGTTTATTAGTTTGTATGTAATTTTATCCATGGTGGCCATGGCTTACACATCTAGAAGTCAGTTTTCAGTAGTTGTTTTCTTTTAGCTTTTCAGAGCTAAATGCGGTTTGGATTTTGACAAGTCAGCGCACCACCAAGGAGCCACAGGCTGTTTGGATTTGTTCTTAGGCTAAGGGTAAAAAACCCAAGATTGTGCCCCAGAAAGGAACCAGACTTTATACTTTTTCTTTGCCTAAAAAAAAAATAGTAGTGGGAAAATAGGTTTTAAGTTTTCACCTGTAACCTTTTCCACAGGTGCCTGAGCTGCAGCAAAACTACCATTGTGCTTGTTAGATTGTTCCGGTGGTAGGCATGTATCATGTTTGTAGTTTATTTAAAAGCCTATGATACCCAGAGCCAACAACCAAGCTATGATTAAAATGTTTGTTTGTTGTGTACTTACCATGCGCCTTTTGATATTGAAAGCTCTAATGAATGCAATTATAGGTGAATAATATCCGTGCAATTTTTAAATAAATCCTCAGCAATTTGAATTTTGGGATGGGTGTTGTAGGAAGTTGTCTCTGTATGTACTATTCCAAAGTAAGAAATAGCATGCACAGAGTCCAAGGGTTCCCCTTAGAGGTAAGATTGTGACAAAAAGAGATAATTCTAATGCTCTGTTTTTGTGGTAGTGTGGTCGAGCAGTAGGCTTATCAGAGGGTAGTGTTAAACATTTGTTGTACACACACAGGCAATAAATAAGGAACACATACTCAGACAATTCCAGGCCAATAGGTTTTTATATAGAAAAATGTATTTTCTTAGTTTATTTTAAGAACCACAGGTTTAAGATTTACAAACGCTACTTTAAATGAAAGGTATTTCACTCGGTTATCTTAGGAACTTTGAATCATCACAATAGCATGTACAGTTTTGATAAAAATGGCAATAAGCTATTTTAAAAATGGACACAGTGCAAAAATCAACAGTTCCTGGGGGAGGTAAGTATTTGTTCGGTTCACAGGTAAGTAAAGCACTTACAGGGTTCAAAGTTGGGTCCAAGGTAGCCCACAGTTGGGGTTTCAAGGCAACCCCAAAGTTACCACACCAGCAGCTCAGGGCCGGTCAGGTGCAGAGGTCAAATTGGTGCCCAAAACACATAGGCTTCAATGGATATAGGGATGCCACGGTTCCAGTCTGCTAGCAGGTAAGTACCCGCGACTTTGGAGGGTAGACCAGGGGGGTTTTGTAGGGCACCGGGGGGGGGACAAGCAGGCACAAAAAGTATACCCTCAGCGGCACAGGGGCGGCCGGGTGCAGAGTGCAAACAGGCGTTGGGTTCGCAATAGGACTTAATGGGAGACCCGGGGTTCTCTTGAGCGATGCAGGCAGGCAAGGGGGGGGGCTCCTCTGGGTAGCGACCATCTGGGCTAGGAAGAGGGCCACCTGGGAGTCGCTCCTGCACTGGAGTTCGGTTCCTTCAGGTCCTGGGGGCTGCGGGTGCAGTGTGTTTACCAGGCGTCGAGTTCCATGAAGCAGGCAGTCGCGGTCAGGGGGAGCCTCTGGATTCCCTCTGCAGGCGTCGCTGTGAGGGCTCAGGGGGTCAACTCTGGCTACTCACGGGCTCGCAGTCGCCGGGGAGTCCTCCCTGTAGAGTTAGTTTTTCCACGGGTCGAGCCAGGGGCGTCGGGTGCAGAGTGGAAAGTCTCACGCTTCCATCGGGAAACGTGTGGTCTTTAAAAGTTGCTTCTTTGTTGCAAAGTTGCAGTTTCTGTGGAGCAGGGCCGCTGTCCTCTGGAGTTTCTTGGTCCTTTTAGATGCAGGGTAGTCCTCTGAGGCTTCAGAGGTCGCTGGACCCTGGGGGACGCGTCGCTGTTGCAGTTTTTCTTGAAGTGGGGAGACGGGCCAGTAGGGCTGGAGCCAAAGCAGTTGGTGTCTCCGTCTTCTCTGCAGGGCTTCAGGTCAGCAGTCCTTCTTCGTCTTCAGGTTGCAGGAATCTATCTTCCTAGGTTCTGGGGGCCCCTAAATACTCAATTTAGGGGGGTGTTTAGGTCTGGGAGGTTAGTAGCCAATGACTATTAGCCCTGAGGGTGGCTACACTCTCTTTGTGCCTCCTCCCGGTGGGGAGGGGGTCACATCCCTTATCCTATTGGAGGAATCCTCCATCTGCAAGATGGAGGATTTCTAAAAGTCAGAGTCACCTCAGCTCAGGACACCTTAGGGGTTGTCCTGACTGGCCAGTGACTCCTCCTTGTTTTTCACATTATCTCCTCCAGCCTTGCTGCCAAAAGTGGGGGCAGTGGCCGGAGGGGCGGGCATCTCCACTAGCTGGGATGCCCTGTGGCGCTGTAACAAAGGGGGTGAGCCTTTGAGGCTCACCGCCAGGTGTTACAGTTCCTGCAGGGGGAGGTGTGAAGCACCTTCACCCAGTACAGGCTTTGTTACTGGTCACAGAGTGACAAAGGCACTCTCCCCATGTGGCCAGCAACATGTCTGTTGTATGGCAGGCTGGCAAAAACTAGTCAGCCCACACTGGAAGTCGGGTATGTTTTCAGGGGGCATCTCTAAGATGCCCTCTGGGTGTATTTCACAATAAAATGTACACTGGCATTTGTGTGCATTTATTGTGCTGAGAAGTTTGATACCAAACTTCCCAGTTTTCAGTGTAGCCATTATGGTGCTGTTGAGTTCGTGTATGACAGACTCCGAGAACATATACTCTTATGGCTACCCTGCACTTACAATGTCTAAGGTTTTCCTTAGACACTGTAGGGGCATGGTGCTCATGCACCTATGCCCTCACCTGTGGTATAGTGCACCCTGCCTTAGGGCTGTAATGCCTGCTAGAGGGTTGACGTATCTATGCCATAGGCAGTGTTAGGTTGGCATGGCACCCTGAGGGGAGTGCCATGTCGACTTAGTAATTTTCTCCCCACCAGCACAAACAAGCTGGCAAGCAGTGTGCATGTGCTGAGTGAGGGGTCCCCAGGGTGGCATAAGACATGCTGCAGCCCTTAGAGACCTTCCCTGGCATCAGGGCCCTTGTTACCAGGGGTACCAGTTATAAGGGACTTACCTGATGCTAGGGTGTGCCAATTGTGGAGACAAAGGTACAGTTTAGGGGAAGAACACTGGTGCTGGGGCCTGGTTAGCAGGCCTCAGCACACTTTCAAATCATAACTTGGCATCAGCAAAGGCAAAAAGTCAGGGGGTAACCATGCCAAGGAGGCATTTCCTTACACAACTCCCCCCCCAAACGAATGAGGATGAGACTAACCTTTCCCAAGAGAGTCTTCATTTTCTAAGTGGAAGAACCTGGAAAGGCCATCTGCATTGGCATGGGCAGTCCCAGGTCTGTGTTCCACCATAAAGTCCATTCCCTGTAGGGAGATGGACCACCTCAACAGTTTTGGATTTTCACCTTTCATTTGCATCAGCCATCTGAGAGGTCTGTGGTCAGTTTGAACTACAAAGTGAGTACGAAAGAGGTATGGTCTCAGCTTCTACAGGGACCAAACCACAGCAAAGGCCTCCCTCTCAATGGCACTCCAACGCTGCTCCCTGGGGAGTAACCTCCTGCTAATGAAAGCAACAGGCTGGTCAAGGCCATCATCATTTGTTTGGGACAAAACTGCCCCTATCCCATGTTCAGAGGCATCAGTCTGCACAATCAACTGCTTGGAGTAATCTGGAGCTTTTAGAACTGGTGCTGTGCACATAGCTTGTTTCAGGGTGTCAAAGGCCTGTTGGCATTCTATAGTCCAGTTTACCTTCTTAGGCATTTTCTTGGAGGTAAGTTCTGTGAGGGGTGTCACTATTGATCCATATCCCTTCACAAACCTCCTGTAGTAGCCAGTCAAGCCAAGGAATGCCCTCACTTGAGTCTGGGTTTTTGGAGCTACCCAGTCCAGAATGGTCTGGATCTTGGGTTGGAGTGGCTGAACTTGGCCTCCACCTACAAGGTGTCCCAAGTAAACCACAATTCCCTGCCCTATCTGACATTTGGATGCCTTGATAGAGAGGCCTGCTGCTTGCAGGGCCTGCAAAACCTTCTTCAGGTGGACCAGGTGATCCTGCCAGCTGGAGCTGAAGACAGCAATATCGTCAAGATAAGCTGCACTAAAGGACTCCAAGCCAGCAAGGACTTGATTCACCGACCTTTGCAAGGTGGCAGGGGCATTCTTTAAGCCAAAGGGCATTACAGTGAACTGATAATGCCCATCAGGTGTGGAGAATGCTGTCTTTTTCTTTGCTCCTGGTGCCATTCTTATTTGCCAGTACCCTGCTGTCAAGTCAAAGGTACTCAAGTATCTGACAGCACCTAGTTTGTCAATTAACTCATCTGCCCTTGGAATGGGATGGGCATCTGTCTTGGTGACAGAATTAAGTCCTCTGTAGTCCACACAAAACCTCATCTCTCTCTTACCATCTTTTGTATGAGATTTGGGGACTAAGACTACTGGGCTAGCCCAGGGGCTGTCGGAGTGTTCAGTGACTCCCAATTCCAGCATCTTGTGGACTTCCACTTTGATGATTTCCTTAACTTGGTCAGACTGTCTGAAAATTTTGTTTTTGACAGGCATGCTGTCTCCTGTGTACACATCATGGGTACACAGGTGTGTCTGACCAGGGATTAGGGAAAAGAGCTCAGCAAACTGTTGTAAGACTTTCCTACAGTCAGCTTGCTGTTGGCCAGAGAGGGTGTCTGAATAGATCACTCCATCTACTGAGCCATCTTCAGGGTCAGTGGAGAGGAGATCAGGGAGAGGTTCACTCTCAGCTTCCTGGTCCTCATCTGTAACCATCAACAGGTTCACATCTGCCCTGTCATGAAAGAGTTTGAGGCAGTTCACATGGATCACCCTTTTGGGGGTCCAGCTAGTGCCTAGGTCTACCAGGTAGGTGACCTGACTCTTTCTCTCTAACACTGGTAAGGGCCACTCCATCTGTCCTGGAGTGCCCTGGGAGCCACAGGCTCCACAACCCAGACTTTCTGCCCTGGCTGAAACTCAGCCATAGCAGCCTTTTGGTCATACCACATCTTCTGGAGTTGTTGGCTGGCCTCAAGGTTTTTACTTGCCTTTTCCATGTACTCTGCCATCCTGGAACGTAGGCCTAGTACATAGTCCACTATATCTTGTTTAGGCTCATGAAGAGGTCTCTCCCAGCCTTCTTTTACAAGAGCTAGTAGTCCCCTTACAGTATGGCCAAACAGAAGTTCAAAGGGGGAAAACCCTACTCCCTTCTGAGGCACCTCTCTGTAGGCGAAAAGCAGACATGGCAAGAGGACATCCCATCTGCTTTTGAGCTTTACAGGGAGCCCCATGATCATGCCCTTCAATGTCTTGTTAAATCTTTCTACAAGACCATTGGTTTGTGGATGGTATGGTGTGGTGAATTTGTAAGTCACCCCACACTCATTCCACATGTGTTTCAGGTCAGCTGACATGAAGATGGTACCCCTGTCAGACACCACCTCCTTAGGAAATCCCACTCTGGTAAAGATACCAAAGAGTGCTTTAGCTACTGCAGGGGCAGTAGTGGACCTAAGGGGAATTGCTTCAGGGTGCCTAGTGGCATGATCCACTACCACTAGGATATACTGGTTCCCTGAGGCTGTGGGAGGTTCAAGTGGACCCACTGTGTCCACACCCACTCTTTCAAAGGGGACCCCACCACTGGAAGTGGAATGAGGGTGGCCTTTGAATGGCCACCTGTCTTACCACTGGCTTGACAGGTGGCACAGGAGACACAAAACCCCTTTACTTCTGGGACATGTTGGGCCAATAGAAATGGTTGACTAACCTCTCCCAAGTCTTGGTTTGTCCCAAATGCCCAGCAAGTGGAATATCATGGGCTAAGGTCAGAATGAACTTCCTAAACTCCTGAGGCACTACCACTCTCCTAGTGGCACCAGGTTTGGGATCTCTTGCCTCAGCGTAGAGGAGTCCATCTTCCCAATAGACCCTATGTGTTCCAGTGACTTTGCCTTTTGTTTCCTCAGCAGCTTGCTGCCTGAGGCCTTCAAGAGAGGGACAGGTTTCTTGCCCCTTGCACAGTTGTTCCCTTGTGGGTCCCCCTTGGCCGAAGAGTTCAACCTGATAAGGTTCCAACTCCATGGGCTCAGTTCCCCCAGAGGGCAGAACTTCTTCCTGGGAAGAGAGGTTCTTTTTCTTTTGTTGTGTTGAAGCTGGTTCCCCAGTCTTCTTTCCTTTTCTCTTGGGGGGTTGGGCTTTTATTCCAGGCTCCAACACCTCTTTTTCACCCTGAACTCTGCACTGTGCCCTTGTCTTGACACACACCAGTTCAGGGATACCCAGCAAGGCTGAATGGGTTTGAGTTCTACCTCAGCCCATGCCGAGGACTCCAGGTCATTTCCAAGCAAACAGTCTACAAGGATATTTGAGGAGACTACCACCTGTTTCAGGCCAGTGATCCCTCCCCACTCTAAAGTTACCATAGCCATGGGATGTACTTTAGTCTGATTGTCAGTGTTGGTGACAGGATAAGTTTGTCCAGTCAGGTATTGTCCTGGGGAAACCAGTTTGTCTGTCACCATTGTGACACTGACACCTGTATCCCTCAGGCCTTCTACACTAGTCCCATTAATCAAGAGTTGCTGCCTGTATTTTTGCATATTAGGTGGCCAGGCAGCCAGTGTGGCTAAGTCCACCCAACCCTAAGAAACTAATGTAGCTTCAGTGTGAACCCTGATTTGCTCTGGGCACACTGTTGATCCCACCTGGAGACTGGCTATTCCAGTGCTAACTGGAGTAGAGTTTGAAGTGGAACCTTTCTTGGGACAGGCCTTTTCTCCAGTTTGGTGTCCCTGCTGATTAAAGCTACAACACCAGGCCTTTTTGGGATCAACGTTTTTACCCTTGTACCCAAAATTGGATTGTGAAGAGGCTTTGGACCCTCCCTCCTGAGCAGGTTTTTGGGGCCCTGTAGAAGACTCTTTACTTTTTCCCTTGGATGTCTCAACACTCTTCCCCTGGGGAGTCTTTGTGACCCCTCCTTTTGGTCACCCCCTGTGGAAGTCTTGGTCACCCTAGTCTTGACCCAATGGTCTGCCTTCTTTCCCAGTTCTTGGGGAGAAATTGGACCTATGTCTACCAGATGCTGATGCAGTTTATCATTGAAACAATTACTTTAACAGTGTTCTTTCATAAACAGATTGTACAGCCCATCATAATCATTTACACCACTGCCATTAATCCAACCATCCAGTGTTTTGACTAAGTAGTCAACAAAATCAACCCAGGTCTGGCTCAAGGATTTTTTAGCCCCCCTGAACCTAATCCTGTACTCCTAAGTTGAGAATCCAAAGCCCTCAATCAGGGTAGCCTTCATGAGGTCATAGGATTCTGCATCATTTACAGAGAGTGTGAGGAGTCTACCCCTACACTTTCCAGTGAACATTTCCAAAAGGAGAGCACCCCAGTGAGACTTGTTTACTTTTCAGGTTGCACAACCCCTCTCTAAAGCTGTGAACCATTTGGTGATGTCATCACCATCTTCATATTTAGTTACAATCCCTTTGGGGATCTTTAGCTTGTCAGGAGTATCTCTGACCCTATTTAAATTGCTGCCACCATTGATGGGAGCTAAGCCCATCTTTTGTCTTTCCCTTTCTATGGCTAGGAGCTGTCTCTCCAAAGCCAATCTTTTGGCCATCCTGGCTAACAGTAGGTCATCTTCATTGAGGCTGCCCTCAATGCTTCCAGAGTTGTTGGACTCCCCTGTGGGAGAAACAGCATCCCTTACTATCACTTGTGGAGTCAGGGTTGGATGAACCCTGTTCTCCCTAACTAGGAGAGGAGGTGGGAGATTTTCCTCCTCATCACTAGCTTCCCCCTCTGTGAGGACATCATCAGAGGGGTTGCTTCTAGCAAACTCTGCCAAGAGCTCCTGGAGCTGTACTTTGGTAGGGTTTGAACCAGTTTTTATCTTTTTGATTTTGCAGAGAGACCTTAACAATGACATCCTAAGATGCAGGTAAGGGGTGAGGTTGAGCTCCACCACCATCTCCTCTGCAGTAGACATTATTTCTCTAAAAGTTGGGATACTTTTTAAGAATCTAAAACTATCTCTAGAACTTAATCCAAACTTTTACAAAACTTTTAAACTCTAAAAGAAATTCTAACAGGGACTAACACAAGGCCCTAGCAGGACTTTTTAAAAAAAATTAGAAAAATAGCTTAAATTTCAAAAATCAGTTTCTAATGACAATTTTTGGAATTTAGTCATGTGATCAGGTATTGGCTGAGTAGTCCAACAAATGCAAAGTCTTGTACCCCACCCCTGATCCACCAATGTAGGAAGTTGGCTCTGTATGTACTATTCCAAAGTAATAAATAGCATGCACAGAGTCCAGGGGTTCCCCTTAGAGGTAAGATAGTGGCAAAAAGAGATAATTTTAATGCTCTATTTTTGTGGTAGTGTGGTCGAGCATTAGGCTTATCAGAGGGTAGTGTTAAGCATTTGTTGTACACACACAGGCAATAAATGAGGAACACACACTCAAAGACAATTCCAGGCCAATAGGTTTTTATATAGAAAAATATATTTTCTTAGTTTATTTTAAGAACCACAGGTTCAAGATTTACAAACAATAATTTAAATGAAAGGTATTTCACTCCGGTATCTTAGGAACTTTGAATCATCACAATAGCATGTACAGTTTTGATAAAAATGTCAATAAGCTATTTTAAAAATGGACACTGCAAAAATCAACAGTTCCTGGGGGAGGTAAGTATTTGTTAGGTTCACAGGTAAGTAAAGCACTTACAGGGTTCACAGTTGGGTCCATGGTAGCCCACTGTTGGGGGCTCAAGGCAACCCCAAAGTTACCACACCAGCAGCTCAGGGCCGGTCAGGTGCAGAGGTCAAAGTGGTGCCCAAAACACATAGGCTTCAATGGAAATAGGGGTGTCCCGGTTCCAGTCTGCCAGCAGGTAAGTACTCGCAACTTCTGAGGGCAGACCAGGGGGGTTTTGTAGGGCACCGGGGGGGACACAAGCAGGCACAAAAAGTACACCCTCAGCGGCACAGGGGCGGCCGGGTGCAGAGTGCAAACAGGCGTCGGGTTCGCAATAGGATTCAATGGGAGATCCGGGGGTCTCTTGAGCGATGCAGGCAAGATGGGGGCTTCCCTGGGTAGCCACCACCTGGGCTAGGAAGACGGCCGCCTGGGGGTCGCTCCTGCACTGGAGTTCGGTTCCTTCAGGTCCTGGGGGCTGCGGGTGCAGTGTGTTTACCAGGCGTCGGGTTCCTTTAAGCAAGCAGTTGCGGTCAGGGGGAGCCTCTGGATTCCCTCTGCAGGCATCACTGTGGGAGCTCAGGGGGGTCAACTCTGGCTACTCACGGGCTCGCAGCCGCCGGGGAATCCTCCCTGTAGAGTTAGTTTTCTGCAGGTCGAGCCAGGGGCATCGGGAGCAGAGTGGAAAGTCTCACGCTTTCGGCAGGAAACATGTGGTCTTTAAAAGTTGCTTCTTTGTTGCAAAGTTGCAGTTTCTGTGGAGCAGGGCCACTGTCCTCAGGAGTTTCTTGGTCCTTTTAGATGCAGGGTAGTCCTCTGAGGCTTCAGAGGTCGCTGGACCCTGGGGGACGCGTCGCTGTTGCAGTTTTTCTTGTTGTGGGGAGACAGGCCGGTAGGGCTGGGGCCAAAGCAGTTGGTGTCTCCGTCCTCTCTGCAGGGCTTCAGGTCAGCAGTCCTTCTTCGTCTTCAGGTTTCAGGAATCTATGTTCCTAGGTTCTGGGGGCCCCTAAATACTCAATTTAGGGGGGTGTTTAGGTCTGGGAGGTTAGTAGCCAATGGCTACTAGCCCTGAGGGTGGCTACACCCTCTTTGTGCCTCCTCCCTGTGGGGAGGGGGTCACATCCCTAATCCTATTGGGGGAATCCTCCATCTGCAAAATGGAGGATTTCTAAAAGTCAGTCACCTCAGCTCAGGACACCTTAAGGGTTGTCCTGACTGGCCAGTGACGACTCCTTGTTTTTCTCATTATCTCCTCCAGCCTTGCCGCCAAAAGTGGGGGCAGTGGCCGGAGGGGCGGGCATCTCCACTAGCTGGGATGCCCTCTGGTGCTGTAACAAAGGGGGTGAGCCTTTGAGGCTCACCGCCAGGTGTTACAGTTCCTGCAGGGGGAGGTGTGAAGCACCTCCATCCAGTACAGGCTTTGTTACTGGTCACAGAGTGACAAAGGCACTCTCCCCATGTGGCCAGCAACATGTCTGGTGTTAGTCATTTTCTCTCCACCAGCACACACAAGCTGGCAAGCAGTGTGCATGTGCTGAGTGAGGGGTCCCCAGGGTGGCATAAGACATGCTGCAGCCCTTAGAGACGTTCCCTGGCATCAGGGCCCTTGGTACCAGGGGTACCAGTTACAAGGGACTTACCTGGATGCCAGGGTGTGCCAATTGTGGAGACAAAGGTACAGTTTAGGGGAAGAGCACTGGTGCTGGGGCCTGATTAGCAGGCCTTAGCACACTTTGAAATCATAACTTGGCATCAGCAAAGCAAAAAGTCAGGGGGTAACCATACCAAGGAGGCATTTCCTTACAGGTGTCATTTGTACTCCCCTGGTTTCTGGATTACCCATGATGCCAGAGAAAATATATACATATAGATATATATATATTTTTTTAAAGGAGTTTTTGCGGACTACGACCTAGAAAAGGAAGCAATACAGATTTTATATATATATATATATATATATATATATATATATATATGTGTGTGTGTATGTGTGTATATATATATATATATATATATATATATATATATATATATATATATATATATATATATTATAAAGTTATAAGTTCAACAGATAATAGCAAATGTCCTTCCATCCTTCTTATTTGAATCAGTGCTGCAAGAGTGTGGATGCATCTATCATCTGGGACAGAGAAGCCAAACAACAGGTCACTGACATAATATTGTGAACATTAATCTCAAGAGTCAAAAATATTGTGTCATAAATAGTTAGCAAAAATATAGTTGTCCTATACTTCTAATGTGAAATTCAAAAATATTGTGTTGAAACTAGTGTTAAGAATATCAACACAAAATATAGTTTTTTATGAATAAATATCAACTTTAATACAATGTATTTAAAGTAGTTTATTACTTTAAAGTAGCATATTGGTTGGGGGATGTGGCGTGGCCGACCAGCAAGTTGTCCGCCACACCGCTAGGCTCTGCTCGGCGGGGAAATAAATCCTCCCGTTTTATCAGGTGAGCAGCCGCCCGATCCCGGTGCGCATCGGGAGCGACGCAGGGAGGCTCTGGGGGGCTGCGAGTGGCGGCAGAGGGCTGTTTGGACGGCGGAAAGTGTGCCGGCCTGCCGGGGTCTTCGGGCGGGCCCAGCCGGGCTCAAAGTGAGCACGGGCCTCGGCTGGGATGGCGGTCCTGGCCGCGGCGTTCTCTTAGGTCGCTCGGGGGGAGGGGCCCCTTGATTTTCTTGCCCTACTTGCGCTCCTGCAATTGGGGGTGGGGGCTTGGGAGGTGACCCCCCCTGGCTTACACACATGGCGGCCTGATTCTTTTCCCCTGCGGGGCCCGCTTGGCAGCCGGGGCGGGCCGCAGGTGACTGCGGGGGTGTGGGCCCCTGGTAGTGCTTAGGGCCTGCCTCTCTGGCTTGCATCTCTCGTGCCTGGGCAATTTTTGGAGGCTGCTGCTGCCTTGGGGTTGTGGGGGTGTGGCTCTTCCCCCACCCCCTCCCCTTGTGGTGAGTTGGTGGCTGCTTGGAGAGCTGTGGCCCGGTGCCTTGGCCTGTATTGGGGCCCAGCTGCTGATGACTGGCAGGGCCTGGTCGCAGCGCGCCTCGAGCCGCGTGGCCCTGAGGTGCAGTTGAATTGTCGCCCTGGGCTGCAGCTGTTGGCTCCTGCGGCTGTGACTGGTCTTGTGGTACTGGATGTAGGATCAGCTTGGGGGCCCGACACTTGGTTCCCTACTTCAGGCTTGGAGAGGACGAGACCGGAGAATTGGAGTACGTACCTGTGTGGTGGTGTTGTCCTGGGTGGCCTTGCCATGCGGGTGGCTGGTACTGGTGCGCTACGGTGCACTTGATTGACGCTAACCTGGGGAACGGCGTTGAGGATGGGGAAGGCCGACTATAAGCAGCCTAAACTCACCTTTGAGGGAGGTAAAAAGAAGAGCGGCGTTACCGGCCATTCGGCGGATGATTCGCCACCCAAGGAGGGGGCCTCTGCTTCCTCTGTAAATGCTATGTTTTTAGATCTCAAGAATAGCCTGGCTGGCATCGATGCTAAGCTTGACCATTTGACCGAGCAGATGGATCGTTTAAAGGAACGGGTGGATGGTCATGACGCTCGTTTTGAGCAGCTGGAATCTCGGACTTGGAGGATTGGCGCCGCGGAGACGGAGAATAACTGATGCACATGGAACGTGTGCTGGAGGTGATCCGCAACAAGAACGAGGATCTGGAGGCCCGGTCCTGCCGCAATAACATTCACATTCTTGGCCTACCTGAGTTGACAGCTATGGGTCGTATGGAGGACCATGTTGAGACTATGTTGTCTGAGATATTTCCTGGTGAACTGTCGTAGGAACTGGTGGTGGAGAGGGCCCACAGGTCCCTGGGTCCTCGGCCGCCACCGGGAACTCTGCCGCACCCTATAGTTGTTTGTTTGCTGAACTATCGTGACAGAGACACCATACTCAGACTGGCCATAGAGCGGAGACCTGTGATTTATAATAACAATGAGCTTAACTTTTTCCCTAACTATACCCCTGGGGTGCAGGCTGCCCAAAGGGCTTTCCTGCCGGTCAAGCGCACTGTAAGTCAGACGGATGCCAAATACTCCCTCATTTATCCAGCTAAACTCCGAGTGCAGTATAAGGGCAAGTTGCATTTGTTTACTGATCCGAAATTGTCCGTCAGGTTCGCAAAATCGGTTCCTAAAAAGGCACCGTCTGAGGCTTCAAGGGATTCTGGCGTAGAGGGAGGTGACAATGACTAAATGGTTTCTGCTGTTCCGGGGCCATGGTAGCCCTGCTGGCTGCCTTATCACTGGTACACTGGTTATTGTTTCCAATCTGCAAGATGGCTGCTCTATTGTACTTTTTGCATTGTGAGCTCCCCTGTCCCCCATCCCGTTTGGGATGGTGTTTCGGATGGCCTGTTTCACGCCCCCCTGTATTAGTCCTTCGATACTGTTTAACACTACTGTTTGGGATGTATATTTGGGGATGGGAGGGATCGTAGCACAGACCCATTTGGGGGGTCAGCGTGGGTGGGGGTTTGGGTTGTTCTGCTTTTGGACTACTTCCTCTGTCTTTCTTCCTTTGTCTTTGCACCCCTTTCTGCATGCTGACAAAGCCTTGATTTTGATGGTGTGGAAGGATATGTGTTTAGATAGCTGCTTGGATTGGCGAGAAATAGCGTGACGCCTGTGCGCTGCCTAACTTGGAATGTGCGTGGGCTGAATGACGGGCGTAAGATGAGACTGCTGTCTACCTAAATGCAGCGTCATGCAATGGACATTTGCATGTTGCAGGAGACCCACCTGGTTGCGGCCACCAAAAATAGGATAAAGGCTGGATTGGAGAGTGTCACGCTGCGATGTATTCGCGCTATGCTAGAGATTTGGCGATTCTGATTCGGAAACGGTTAAAGTGGCACACCGAAAAGACACTAGTGGATCCTGTTGGTCGTTACGCCATGCTGTGCGGCACGCTGCTGGATAGACCTTGTAGATTGGTATCGATTTACGGTCCTAATACTGATGACTGTGACTTTTTCTGGGAGGTGGGGCAGTTGATTGACTCACTGGGATCTGGTACCTTGCTGTGGGGAGGGGATTTTAATGTGATATTGGATCCTGTGGCAGATCGTGAGAGTCTGGCTCGGCCGCAGCATGTTGTGGCTGCTAGGGCTCTTTCGCATGTGATGTCTGATGGTGCTCTAGTAGACATATGGAGGGTAAAGCATGGAACTGATAGGGAGGGCACCTGTGTCAATTGTTCTCATAACCGTTGGTCCCGTATTGACAGATCGCTTGGTACCAGGGATGTTGAGCTCTGGATGCGGTCGGTTGAGCAAATGGCACATACTCAGTTGAACCATTCTCCAGATCTGCTGGAGTTGGCTACACCAGGAGGCCCCGCGCGGGCTTTCACGTGGAGACTTTCTCACGGTGCTCTTAGAGATCAGGTATTTAGGAATGAGATCCGTGACGCCATCCTGCATTATTTTGCTGAGATTTGGGTGTCGGTGGCTTCTGCTGGGACCGTGTGGGAGGCTTTTAAGGTGGTGATTCGTGGTGTTTGCCTCTCTAAGCAGCATGGAGTGCTGAAAGTGCTGAGGAGGGAGCTGGCGGAGCTGGAGGCCCAGCTTGTTGATGTGGAAAAACGCTTAGTGGCGGACTGGTTGGGTGACACTTTGGCCACCCTGAGAAGTAAAATGACACACTACGAGGAGGTGGCGCGGCGCAAGGTTTGCTTCCTGGGGAGGCACACTGCGGCAAGGAGATAGGGAGATAGAGCTGGTCATACACTAGCAGGCATGCTCTCTTAGCCGTGGGCAAGTAATTATATTGTAGAGTTGTTGGATTCAGCCGGTGTGCGTCACACAGGCACTGATGAGATTAGATGCGTTCTCACTAACTTCTATGCAGATCTGTATGCGGAACCTCCTGGGTTGGACTCGGCGGAGGCCAATGATTACTTTGCAAATATCAGTTAGTTGTGGCTTGAGAATTCACATCGGTCATATCTAGATGCCCTCTTTTCGGTGGACGATGTGGTTCAGGTGATCTGCAGTTTGCTGGGTGATAAGGCAATTGGTCTGGACAGCTTAACATCGTCCTTTTATAAGGAATATGCTGATATCCTTGCGCCGCACCTCCTGGAGGTTTTTGCGGAAGCTCTAGTTGTTGGTGTTCTTCCTGCCTCACTGCGAGAGGCTCTCATTGTGACTATTTGAAAGCCCGGGAAAGATCCATGCAGCTGTGACTCCTACCGCACCCTTTCATCAATCAACATAGATAATAACATTCTGGCAAAGCTAATTGCTGCTTGATTACATCCTTTACTCTAATCCCTGGTGCCTCCGGACCAATCTGGCTTTGTGCCGGATCGCTCTACCTTGCCCAATCTCTATACCTACTTTGCAATATATGGCACGATCGACCCTGATGACCCTGCGGCCGCGGAGCTCTTAGGTGCCACCAAGGCTTTTGACTCCCTTGCGTGGTCATACATGTTTGCTTTGCTGGCTCGGGTGGGACTGAGTTCCGGGTTTCTCCAACTGATTCGCTTGCTGTATTCAAGACCTTCTGCCCGGTTGAGAGTGAATGGGACCATTTATGACCCCTTTCTGATAGCTAGAGGCAATCGCCAGGGCTGCCCACTATCTCCGTTGCTTTTTGCAATAGCGATGGAGCCGCTGACTGCTCGTTTGAGGCAACACCACAATCATAGAGGACTGGCATTTCAGCAGCGGCCAATACTAATTTCTATGTATGCGGATGGTATTGCCCTGTATGTCCGCGATCCGCAGCGATATCTTGACGCCCGCTAGATGAAATCGTGAATTTTGGACGGTTCTCCGGTATTACCATCAACTGGTCCACGTCCGTTGTGTTGCCTCTTTCTGTGGCTACGACACAGTTCCCTTCTGAATATCCCATTGGCTGGGCTGATGGCCTGGTGCGGTATTTAGGTGTCTGGCTGAGCAGGGACGTCAATACGCTTTGGTCAGCGAATTACGGCAGAGCTCTTGCATGGTTGGACAAGGTGTAGCTGTGGCTCTTGTTGCCACTGTTGCTGACGAGTCGCATCGCGATAGCGAAGATGGTTATTTTGCCAACATTTTTATATCTCTTTATCAACTTACCCCTTGTTCTCACTGTGAGGTTTTTGTAATCGGTTAGGTCTGCGCAGGTGAAGTTGGTCTGGGCGGGTAGACAGCCCAGAATTTCGTTGGAGAGACTGACACTGCCGTTCGAGAAGGGCGGTTTGGCTGCCCCGGATTTAGAGCTTTATTATTACTGTGCACAGGCACATTTTGCGCATTTCTGGCTGTACCTCACATGATATCTGCCACACTTGGCACCTGAAAGTGACGCTGTATGGCCTGTTAGACTACTGCGTGTGCTGGGGTGCCTGTTTAGGCCCAGACCGCGTAGCGTTGATAATGTGGCTTGCACTGCGAGGGCTTGGACTGCAATGTTGTGACGTGTTAAGGTGCGTGAGCCGTTTGCCCCTGCAATGCCAGTTTTGAATGTTGCTGACAGGCAGTTGTTGGGAGATGCCCGTGTGCATGAGTTTCTCCATGAGTCTAGCTTAACCACCTTGGGCTCTTTGTTTTCTGATTTGCTGGTCCTCTCCGCTGAGGTGCCGCTCGGTGATGGGCGTGACAGTGCGATGAACCGACTATATGTGCTTAGAATAGGTGCTATGCTCCACTCGCACTATTCCTGTTTCCCTATGATGCCGCCGGTGTGCTGTGTGCTGGAGCTCTTGCATCAGACGCTGTCCCCGCGCAGTCTTATCACCAAGCTTTATGCCTGTATGCAGAGCGAGCCGCCTGAGACTGATGAGGGCTAGAGTGCGCTGGGAGGCGGACATCGGTGAAGCCATTTCTGATGATGCGTGGCGTAGATGCTGCATGCATATGAGAGAGTTGTCCCCTAATTATAGGCTGCGCCTTATTCATTTTAAGTTCTTACATCGGTTGTATCATGCGGCTTGCGAAGCATGGGTTTGTGTGCTGACGCGCATTGGGAGAGATGTGGAGCCCCTGACGCGGACTTCCTGCACCTCGCTTGGAGCTGTGTAGAGTTGCGTGAATACTGGACAGGGTTGTTGCGCATCATTGAGGAGATGACTGATACCGAGCTGCTGCACACTCCTAAGTTTGCCCTTTTAGGCTATGTGGAGGGGGCCCCCGCTGCTCACAGAAGACTGATAGGGCTGCTGTTGTTGCTAGCCAAGTGCAGGGTTGCGATGTGCTGGGGATGTGGCCGAACTCCCCTTTGTGGTGAGTGGCTGCAGTATGCTTCGTTCTGTCAAGAGCAGCTGATGATATACTGGGAGCTTATGCCTGAGGGCTCCCGACCGAAAGACATATGGGGCCCACTGCGTGCTTTTTTGGAGAATCAGGATTTTGGCAGCGTCTGATGGCTTGGCGCTTCCTTTAGATAGTGTTAAAAGGTTTACTTCCTTCCGTGTTATCCCACAAGGCCTGCAGGAATATTGACGTAATGTCGGCTGCATGATTGACCTGATCTTTTCCCCCTTCGCTTCTATCTATACCCCCTCCTTATCTCCCTTTCCTTCTCACTTCTCAGCTCCCTGAGTTGAGCCTACCTGTTGTTGTATAGTTCTCACGTTTCTCAATGTGCTCATCGGGCGTGTTCAGATTTTGACAGCATTATATCATATTCAGTGAAGCCTGAATCCTGTTATGGAGATACTGTAAGAAGGTTGTATGTTTTTGTTGCTAAGTATGCTTTAGTCATTTCATGTGATATTAATGCTGGCCTCTCAGATGTGACACATTGGATATGTTGTTATAACTGCATAATAATAAAAATATATATTTTTAAAAAGTAGCATATTGGTTATTTCATACATTTATTGCATTAAAAAAATATATAGGTAGATTTTTAAAGTGTGTGTGTGTGTGTGTGTGTATATATATATATATATATATATGCATGTAAATATATAAATTATACATATGTAATATTATTTTAAAAATTCTCAACAATAAATATTTTTTAAAATACTTCAAGTTCAAATATTAACAACATATAATAACCATACATCTGAGCAACAACAATATTTAAACTAATAATTATAATATTAAAATCAACGTATTAACTGTAGTTTACATTTATGTATATTATAAACTAAATGTATAGACACCTTTTTAACATATATTAATATTTTATGTAATTTAGAAATGCTCAAAAATAATGAGAAGCAAAAGATTTACTGAAAACCATATACACAATTTATTAATTAAACTAATGTAGTACATATATAAAAATGTACTCTAAAAATGTAAACATTTCTAAGCTTAAAAAAAAAATATTAACAATTATTCAAAATTCTCTCTAAGCAACAGTAGGAACGTGTTGGATTTTGGAGGGATAACATTTAGTATTCCCACTCTAGTCTAAGCAACGGTAGGGAAAGCATTGGGAATGGGTGGGTTATAATTACTATTCCCACTCCAGTCTAAGCAACATAATGGAAAGTATTGGACTTCAGAAGGGTTACAAATATGGTTATAAATTGGACTTCAGAAGACTTAGAAGGGTTACAAATAATAAAGCAAGTCCTAATAATTAGCTAAACATATCTTACTAAGTAATAAACATAACATTGGATGTATAAAAATAAATATTGTATTATGAAAGTGCCTCTTTTTGACATGGGTACCCTCCATTTTTTGCCAGGTATCTGATGTGATTTCGACTGAAGCTGCACTAGCTTCCGGCTAACCGGGTCCCCAGTGTCTGATCTCTTTCCCAACACTGCACAGTTGTTTCCCCAATTGGCATAACCTTTAGCACCCTCTGTAAGTCCCTAGTATATGGTACCCCTGGCACCTAGGTGCTTGGGCACTAAAGCAGGTCCCTAAAAGGGCTGCAGCACAAATTGTGCGACCCTTAGGGATGCCTCACCAAGCATGTGACAGGCTGCCATTGCAGGCTGCATGTCTTGGTGCAGACAAAAGTGAAAACACAGCATGGCACACAGCCTGTGTGCCATGCCCCGTAACACAGCATATAATATACGTAAGTCACCCCCTTAGGGCACGCCTTGCAGCCCTAAGGCATGGCGCAGTATATTACATGTGAGGGCATATCTGCACGAACAAATATGCCCCTGCTATGTCCTTGTAGATTCTCAGACATAGTGAGTGGCCAAAAATGTCATTTTAAGTGCAGGTGCTGGACACTGGTCAGTACAAGTTCCCCAGCTACATGATGACTTCACTGAAGATAGGGATGGTTGTTATCCAACATCTTGTATTGGTAAACCCACACTGTCGTCAGTGTTGGATTTACCAATGCATACGCCCAAAGGGCATCTTAGGGGGTGCACCCTGAAATCCTACCAGCATCTTGTGTGCTCGCTAACCAGTTTCTGCCAGCCTGCCACCTAAGACACCGTTCTGGACTCCTAGGGTGAGGGCCTTCTACTCTCAGGAGGTCCAGAACAAAAGCCTGACGGGGAAGAGGGTATAACACCCCTTCCCACAGGGTGACCTGCTGATTAGCCATCCTAAGGCGGCAGGCCTCAAAGGGCTGCCGCCTATAAAATGGGAATCTTGCTTCCCTCACCGGAAAAGAAGCCACCCCTCCTGTCCAGAGTCCATTTGGCACCTGGACAGGTGGGAAAATTAGCTAGTCAGGTAGGTGTGCCACCTCCAGGCTATTACTACCCCTAAGGTGGGCTACTGCAAGGTGGACATAATCGTAGTGATGGCATACTTAAGAATTCTGCGACAGGGTTATGCTTAATTCCCACAGAAAGTGGTCATATAGGGGACATAGTGACCCCAAGGATCAATAGCTGATTGACTTCTACCATGCACACCCCTAAATTCAGTATTTAGGAAATCCCCTGGCACCAGAGAAGCAGATCCTGACGACTGAAGAAGACCAAGGACACGAAGAGCCGTAACAGCAGAAGAAGAGAAAACAAGCAGCTGACCTGTTACCAATCCCGCCGGCCTCTCTGCATTCCTCTTAAAAATCCACACCAAAGTTTACTCATCCTGCAGCTGTGACTTCAGAAACCCTGAAGGACTGTCTATCTTTGAAAGAGACTCAAGACCTGCAGTGAACAGCAGAGCTGTTCCCCAACAAACTCGAAAGAAGGGACTCTGAAGCATCCGGAACCACAAAGACCTGACGCCTAAAGTCCCCACTGCACCCGCTGTCTCTGAGTTGGTGGGAATCCAACGGTGCAACAAGGTTCCCAAGAGTGCAAATACATCTTGGTTTCACCCCTCCTGGACTCCCCAAGGTCGCCTGCAGCCCCTGCCCATGGCCTCTGTAGTGAGAGAAATCCAACACCTACAACAGCCACTGCACCCATCGCCTCCAGCACAGGTTGAAGTGGGTCCTTGGTGTCAACAAAGTCTCCCAGCTCTCCTGAGCTCGAGTCCACTGTGGTTTCACCCCTTCTGGACTCCCTGATGACGCATGCAGCCGCAGACCACAGGAACCTGCAACCGCGAGTTCTCCCAAACACAGAAACTGACACCAAAGGACACCTCTGCACCTGTCATCTTTGGCCCCATGGAGAAGAGGAGCAAAGGTGCACCTTCGTCCCGAGCACCTAATCTACCTGTTGGTTGTCCTCAACTGGCCTCCTATCCAGAGCCTGCAGATACTACACCTCTGCCCCCCCCACCCCATTGCTGCCCGAATGACTTGTTGGTGTGTTCCTGACCCTTGCCCAATACCCACCTTAAGTATCGGAGTTTGATGCTGTAAGTCATCATACAATACCTGATTGCAGAACTTATTTTTGCTCCCTTAGGATAACATTGTAGAATTTTGAAATTGCACTGTGTCCACTTTTTAAAGTGAAAATAACTCCTATTATAAAAAACACACTTACCTCAATGATTTTGATACCTGCTATTTTCATAAATTGGTTTGAATCTCCTTCTTGAGTCATGCGTCTCATTTATTGACTAGCGTGTATATTTGTAGATGTCTTGCACTCCTATATGTTAAGCCTAAGGCTGCTCAACCACAGTATCCCTAAATAGAGCACTTTGGGATTGCATAGCAAACCCTGTCTACTCACTGGACCCTTGCCCCTTTACAAGGTATTCAGATACCACATAAAGGGCCAGCTTCGTACATGAATTATGCAATAAAGTATGAAAAATATGTAAAACCTAAAATAAAAAAACTAACAATAACATTCACTGACCGAACTATAGCAAAGATAAAACAAGCATTTGCAATGCAACAGGTCTCGCATTTTGTTGAGTTAGAGCTGTTGTCATTGTAAATTCATAACTGGACTTTTCTTGCCACATAAATTGGTCAACCCTGCCTCATAACTTTGTCTTTTCCTGCCATATGATTCCTGTGACCCAGCATTTAAGTCAACGTCCGACCTCCTGACGTCAACACGTGCTGTGGGGTTCCCAAGGGTTGTGTCTGGTCATGGCATGAGTCTGAATTCCTTGTGTGTCCAGGAGGTTTCAGGCAACAACAAAAATGTTAAGATCACCTTGGTGAATAATATTCTCGTGGAGTGAGATCAGCGTTTAGTTTACTGGCAGTTTTCACTCATCATAAAGTAGCACAGAGGGTTAATGAGCATGCTGCAAAGAACATGAACCAAGCTTATTCACAGAATGGAATTGATCAAGTATAGCTGTGTGTTACTGCTTTTGTCACACAAATCCTCATGTTACTTGTGGAACTTCTGGCGTGGCTCTTGGTGCCTAGCTGAGGGGTGGGAGGATGCTTTGAATAAATAAATGAATAAATAACACATTTGTTTTTACAGTACGATCAGGTTACAAGGGCACTAGGTTAGTGCCCTTCCATTTCTAGTGCTTTGCAGCAATTTCATGATCTTCTTAGAATTTCGCATTGCTCAAATGGGTGCAATATCTAATATGTATGTGTTTCAGTTTTCTTCATTGCTGGATGTGGCTAGCGAGAAAGTGTCGCTTGTAATGGTTGAAATGTCACTGATAATTACACTGAAATTAGGAAAATGTCACACATACCAATGTGAAATCTTGTCAGCTATGTCTACACATTTATAATGTGAAGACAATAATAAATGTACTATTCTATACATGCAAGAGCAAAAAGAATACTCTAGAAGTACAAGAAAGGACTCTGTCATCATGCACACTTTCACATCAAGAAAATCTCGATCCCATTAAATGTGCACACAGTAACCCTCCCACTTAGCCCAACACAAGGCCACCGATCGAGTTATACGCACCTGCACTTGTTTTTTCCAATTTAAAAACTGGTTCAAGGGGATGCTGAAGCAGCAAGAAAGGGATCTGCATAAAGGAATAAATGCCCCGAGGTCTGCACGAGTCTTAGTGACAAGAAACAAGGGATCCAGGGTGAATTAGTAACTGCTGGAAGATAACATGCTTGGTGACAGCCACTGTCCTATAACAAAAAGTAAAGCCCATGGAATATTCTCAGACCAGAAGTGATAATTTCATCTGTCCTGGGGCTATAGAGAGAGAAGTAGGTCCCAAGGATGCCCTGAAACTCACCCTCTGCAGAAAGTTCCCTTACTGGATTCCTTGGTGGCACTCCCAGGGGAGCAGGCCCAGCCATGCTCAGGAAGGGCTATCTTTCCCACTACCCCCATGCACTCCTTGCCCCTTCAGCAACCTGCTCCTTTGGGGTCACCGGAATTAGGAAGACAGATGCGAAAGGGGAGGGGCGGGATCAGTTGTGGGGACCAATCATTTTGAGAGAACGGTTGTTGTGTCGATTGTTTTACTAGGGACAAAGTCAAAAGCCAATAAACATCTGTTCTCATGTGGCACCGAAGATTGCACCAACATTCCATAATCGCTAGAACTGCGGATTATTGTTTGACAAAAAAAGCAGAAACATTGCCTAGGGAACATCCATCGCCCCTCTGATGTACACCAACTATGCAACTGTGGTACTCAGAAGCTCAAGTCATGTTTACAGTCACGCTGGAAATAGCCTGCATTTCTCGGAAGTCTGCAAACATAACATCAGCACCCTACGCTCAAGTTATATATTCTTGTGAGTGATGATAAATCGGAAAGTGATGCATTGTAAAGCCAAGTCTTCGTTTCCTGGTCTGTCGAGTTTTAGGAGACGTGTCTTGTAGTAAAACTGCGACTGTCAGGGACTCTTCTAGCATTGGTGCAGCAGGAGCAGTGGCACCCGGGCCCAAGGATGTGAGGGTCCCTCTATACCCAAATTACAGCTGTCCTTTACTATGCAGCCAGAAGGCAAGGGGCACGTTGCCCTTTCCTGCACTGGCGCTCAGGGGAAAACCCCTGTCAGCCACTGGCGGATGGAGGCGTGGGAGGGGAGTTCTGGAGGTGATTCTGCCCCAGACCAAAATGCAGTGATCCCGGGGAAACGGCGCCGTGTCTGTGCTGCTGCTGCCCGCTGCACCGGAAGTGCTGAGAAATGACACAGACGCCATTGTTTGCTTGATTTTCAACCTTTAGAAATACCCCTCAGGGTGGATTCATTTGCAAATATTCTAATTGGGCTAATTAAGATATTTATTTTCCAAATGGCGATCATAGAATAGTATACATGAAAGAACTTTTCATTGTCCGTAGTAGAAATATGGTCAGGTACACAGGGAGAGACAAAATAAAACTAGGGAAGAGAAGAAATTGTGGACGGACAGATAGAGGGGTTAAAAACACACACGTGTGCGGATGTACGTGCATCAGATGAAGGATATAAGATAAAACACAGCAGAAAGCGCACCGTGTCAAGGCCGGTCACGACGTCTATCCGCCCTGTTTACTCACAGTTACAGCACAGAGCCCGTTTTGTACGTGACTGCATAACGTGTCGCATCGTATGCCCAGCTCCATTAAAAAACAAGCATTTTCAATGCAAAGGATCGCGCATTTGCTCGAGTTAGAGCTCTTACCGTTGTAAACTCCTAACTGGACTTTTCTTCCCACACTAATAAAAAGAAAAAAAATGCAGCGCGATCGCTGTGGGGTTTACATAGCGCAATTGCTGCTGCGTTTTTTTTTCATTTGTGTGGCTGAGATCAGTGACGGGCACCGAATGAGCAGGAAACAATAAAAAAAAACATTTGGAATGCGATGCTCTCGTGTTTTGCTCGAGTTAGAGCTCCTAACGTTGTAAATTACTGAGTCTACTTTTCTTTCCACACAGCCTGAAAATAAAGAGAGCGAGGGCGAGCTGGCCCTGGAAAAGCCCCCCTCTGCTGTTGGTTTATGTTTACAGAGGGAGCTGGTGCGGAGGAGTGACTGAACAAGCACCTACACTGTTGAAGTGAAACAGACAAATGCCAAAAAAAAGTCCCTTACAGAAGAGATAAACAGGACATTGCGCAATTACACAGTACTTTGTGCTGCTCCCAAAGTGAAAAAAGGCAGGCCAAAGGAAAGAACTGACCACTAGCAAGCAAGGAATTTTGAAGGACACTGCAACTAACGAATCAAAACACTGAAACTCACTCTATTGTATACTTTAGTATACAGCAGGCCGAACGCTAACACTCGACCTAAAAATAAATACCAAGTAGTTTAATTTAAATTAATACTAAAATACTAAAAACATATTTTAAAAAACATATTCGTACAAACAAAATTTTAACACTTACAGTTCAGTTCCTTCTTAAACAACAAAATAACTGAATTGCAACAGTAAAATTACATAACCAATTATCCCATTACATAAAAAGAAATTAATGAACAGAATATTATAACTTAAAAAAGTAGAAAAAAGTATTCATAATAAACATATAACCATTAATATGCACCTCAATTCAGACATGAAATTGTAATTTACATAATATTCAATTGTTATTTTTATTTCTAGTTATTTTAAATAAAATATAATTTCATTTTAACTGATTAACAATCCTAGTTCCCTACAACCCAACAAACTGCTACTAAAATACAACTATACTTAAATATAACTTACTATTACAATTCACATGTACATTAAAATTAACAAAGTAAAATAAAAAACAATGTAACATAATTAAAAATCTGTCAAATAATGAACTTACAATACAAATGAATAATCATTACATATAAATTATTCATATTTTAATTAACGGCGCACACTACTCCCTTACAGTCCCAACAGCCTGCTACTAAAATATAACTCATTATTACTAAAAACTAAATGTAAATAAAAATGTTAATTAACAAATTAAAATAAAATTTAAAAAAACCTAATTAAAAATCAATTATTTTACATTTAAAAGCTAATCAACATTAAATATAATTTGTCTCTATTTTAATTAACCTACCACCCTATTCCCCTACAAACTCAGCAACCCACTACCACAATATAAATAACTAATTACATTTACAAATAAATCATACCACTTACAATTATGAAGTATACATTAAAAACAATTATAATAACAGTACTAACACCTACAATAAATATATTAGATAAAACTTAAGAACATGACCATGAAAAACTCAAGAAATAGGCTAAGAATTAGGTTGATTTCTGGAATGTGGGTACTTGAGGTATTTGAGCCCAGGGTTGGACACCAGGCATTTCTGAAAACTATAATGCTGAGGAAGGCATAGGTGGTGTGAGATGTTTGGATTCCCCCACTTCTTACTCAGAATGCCCTGTAAACTTCAATATCTTTGGTGCAAAAACAGAATTGGCTCATATTTGTGTGACAGGAAGTTCTGACATTTGTGGTGAACAGCAAATGTTCCACCCCTCAATCTTCACCCACATGTACCGATTAAAAAAGAGTACTTCATGTGAGTGGGATTAAAAAGAGTACTTCATGTGAGTGGGCCTAATGTAATGGTCAGGGACACATTGAAACTGGCCATGTACAGACAATGTACCGTCAAGGTAGTCTTCACGCAGTCGAAGTTGTTCCCTATTGCTGTCTGCTGCATAGTATTCTGTTTTTGTCAAGATATATAGGATCCTTGAATGGTTGACATCTGCCATTTGCCAGAAGTTCTGGAGTTTGCTGTCACAGAAAAATGTAGGATTTCTTTTTTTTTTTTTTTAAATTTACAAACCATAAATTATGGGCAATCAAACAGGCCAGACAGGAATCATCCAAGTCAAATCACTCTTCATTCCCCTAGGTCTCACCTTTTTAAAAATATGTGGGTTAGTAGATTTCCCTGTGTTCCTGTTGCCCCATGGCCCAAATACTGATGACATCCCCTGTTGAAGCTTCCGATCAGATATGCTCTCAGGTGTCTAGTGTGTGGATCCTTGCTCAAATCTATTATATGGGGGTATGTGTCCTGGCTAGTGCACTGAAAAAATGCATCTACTCTGAGTTCACAGGTGTAGGAAAATGGCTCCCTGTTGCAGTTACCCCCCACTTTTTGCCTGATATTGATGCTGACTTGACTGAGAAGTGTGCTAGGACCCTGCTAACCAGGCCCCAGCACCAGTGTTCGCTCACTAAAAATGTACCATTGTTTCCTCAATTGGCACACCCCTGGCACACAGATAAGTCCCTTGTAAAAGGTACCAGTGGTACCCAGGGCCCTGTGACCAGGGAAGGTCCCTAAGGTCTGCAGCATGTGTTGTGCCACCCTAAGGGACCCCACACCTAACACATGCACACTGCCAGAGAGAAAAGGCAAAGTCGTCATGGCATCCCCCTCAGGATGCCATGCCCACAAAATACTGCCTGTGGCATAGGAAAGTCACCCCTCTAGTAGGCCTTACAGCCCTAAGGGAGGGTGCACTATACCACAGGTGAGGGCATAGCTGCATGAGCAGTATGCCCCTACAGTGTCTAAGTCTGTTGTTAGACATTGTAAGTACAGGGTGGCCATTTTAAGTATATGGTCTGGGAGTTTTCAAAACGAACTCCACAGTTCCATCATGGCTACAATGAATACTGGGAAGTTTGGTATCAAACGTCTCAGAATAATAAACCCACAGTGATGCCAGTGTTGGATTTATTACCACATGCACACAGAGGGCATCTTAGAAGATGCCTCCTGTAATTTACCCAATCCTTCAGTGCAGGACTGACTGGTCAGTGCCAGCCTGCCACTGAGATGAGTTTCTTCCCCCCCTGGGGTGAGAGCCTTTGTGCTCTCTGAGGACAGAAACAAAGCCTGCACTGGGTGGAGGTGCTTAACACCTCCCCCCTGCAGGAACTGTAACACCTAGCAGTGAGCCTCAAAGGTTCAGGCTTCGTGTAACAGTGCCCCAGGGCACTCCAGCTAATGGAGATGCCCGCCCCCTGGACACTGCCCCAATTGTGGCGGCAAGTCCAGAGGGAGATAATGAGAAAAACAAGGAGGAGTCTCCCTCCAGTCAGGACAGCCCCTAAGGTGCCCTGAGCTGAGGTGACGCTCGCCTTTAGAAATCCTCCATCTTAGTTTTGGACGATTCCCCCAATAGGATTAGGGATGTGCCGCCCTCCCCTGAGGGAGGAGGCACAAAGAGGGTGTAGCCACCCTCTAGGACAGTAGCCATTGGCTACTGCCCTCCCAGACCTAAACACACCCTTAAATTTAATATTTAGGGGCACCCAAGAACCCAGGAAATCAGATTCCTGCAACCTTAACAAAGGAGAAGAACTGCTGATCTAGAAGCCCAGCAGAGAAGACGGGAGACGACAACTGCTTTGGCCCCAGCCCTACTGGCCTGTCTCCTGACTCGAAAACCTGCAACCAGCGACGCATCCGACAGGGACCAGTGATCTCTGAAGCCTCAGAGGACTGCCCTGAACCTAAGGACCAAGAAACTCCCGTGAGCAGCGGCTCTGCTCAACTTCAGCAACAACTTTGCAACTTTCTTACAACTTTAAAGAACTTCACTCTTCCCGCCGGAAGCGTGAGACTTCACAATCTGCACCTGACAACCCCGGCTCGAGATCCAGAGAACCAGCACCACAGGGAGGACTCCCCGGCGACTGCGACCCCAAAAGTAGCCCAAGACGACCCCCCCTGGACCCTCACAGCGACGCCTGCAGAGAGAATCCAGAGGCTCCCCCTGACCGCGACTGCCTGTGACAAGGGACCCGACACCTGGACCAAGCACTGCACCCTCAGCCCCCAGGACCAGAAGGAACCGAACTTCAGTGCAGGAGTGACCCCCCGGGCGACCCTCTGCCTAGCCCAGGTGGTGCCTGGCCCGAGAAGCCCAGCTGTGCCCTGCCTGCACCGCTAGAGTGACCCCCGGGTCTCTCTATTGAAACCAATACAAAACCCGACGCCTGATTTGCGCACTGCACCCGGCGCCCCTGTGCCGCTGAGGGTGTATTTTGTGTTCCTACTTGTGTCCCCCCAGTGCTCTACAAAACCCCTCTGGTCTGCCCCCCGAGGATGCGGGTACTTGCCTGCTGGTAGACTGGAACCGGAGCTCCCCTGTTCTCCATAGGCGCCTATGTGTTTTGGGCACCTCTTTGACCTCTGCACCTGACTGGCCCTGAGCTGCTGGGGTTGCCTTGAACCCCAATGGTGGACTGCCTATGCCCAGGAACTGAGACTTGTAAGTGCTTTACTTTCCTGACAAACTAGCCATTACTTACCTCCCCCAGGAACTGTTGATTTTTGCACTGTGTCTACTTTTAAAATGGGTTATTGCCATTTTAACAAAAAATGTAGATGGTATTGCTCTAATTCAAAGTTCCTAACTTACCTGTGTGGAGTACCTTGCATTTTATGTATTTACTTCAAATCTTGAACTTGTGGTTCTAAAAATAAATTAAGAAAATATATTTTTCTATATAAAAACTATTGGCCTGGAGTTAAGTCTTTGAGTGTGTGTTCCTCATTTATTGCCTATGTGTGTACAAAAAATACTTAACACTACCCTCTGATAAGCCTACTGCTCGACCACACTACCACAAAATAGAGCATTACAATTATCTAATTTTGCCACTATCTTACCTCTAAGGGAGATAGTATATACAGAGCCAACTTCCTACATTGGTGGATCAGCGGTGGGGTCTAAGACTTTGCATTTGCTGGACTACTCAGCCAGTACCTGATCACATGACTAAATTCCAAACATTGTCATTAGAAACTGATTTTTCATATTTGAGCTATTTAAAAAGATTTTAAAAAAGTCCTTCTAGGGCCTTGTGTAAGTCCCTGTTAGCATTTCTTTTAGAGTTTAAAAGTTTGTAAAAGTTTTTGGATTTTAGTTCTAGAAGTAGTTTTTGATTCTGAAAAAGTAATCCCAACTTTTAGAGTGGTAATGTCTAGCACAGATGAGATCGTGGTGGAACTCAACCTTACCCCTTACCTGTATCTAGGGATGTCAGAGTAAAGGACTCTCTGTAAGCTAAAAAAGACTGGGTCCAACCCTACCAAAGTAAAGCTCCAGGAATTTTTGGCAGAGTTTGCAAAGGACCACCCCTCTGAGGATAACCGTACAGAGGAAGAAATGATTTCCTCCCTCCTGTCCTAAATAGGGAGCCCAGGGTCCCTCAAACCCTGACTCCACAAGTGATAGTCAGAGATACTAGTTCTTCCACAGGGGAGACCGGTAACTCTGGAAGCATTGAGGGCAGCCTCAATGAAGATGACCTCCTGTTAGCCAGAATGGGCAAAAGATTGGCTTTGTAGAGACAGCTCCTAGCCATACAGAGGGAAAGACAAAAGATGGGTTTAGCTCCCATCAATGGTGGCAGAAGCATAAATAGGGTCAGAGAGAATACTGACATGCTAAAAATCCCCAAAGGGATTGTAACAAAATATGAAGAGGGTGATGGTATCACCAAGTGGTTCACAGCTTTTGAGAGGGCTTGTGCAACCAGAAATGTAAACAAATCTCACTGGGGTACTCTCCTTTGGGAAATGTTCACTGGAGCATGTAGGGATAGACTCCTCACACTCTCTGGTAAATATGTAGAATCCTATGACCTCATGAAGGCTACCCTGATTGAGGGCTTTGGATTCTCCACTGAGGAGTACAGGATTAGGTTCAGGGGGCTCAGAAAACCTCAAGCCAGACCTGGGTTGATTTTGTAGACTACTCAGTGAAAACACTGGATGGTTGGGTAACTGGAAATGAAGTGCATGACTATGTTGGGCTTTATAATTTGTTAGAACACATTTTAAGTAACTGCTTCAATGACAAGTTGCATCAGTATCTGGTAGAACTAGGTCCAATTTCTCCCCAAGAATTGGGAAAGGAGGCAGACCACTGGGTCAAGACTAGGGTAACCAAAACTTCCACTGGGGGTGACCAAAAGAAAGGGGTTGCAAAGCATCCCCAGGAGAAAGTGTGTGACACTAGAAACAAAGAAAGATAGTCCTCTGTAGGCCCCCAAAAACCAGACCAGATGGGTGGGCCCCAAGACACAATCCAAAATAAAGGTGGGTATCAGGGTAAGAACTGGGATGCCACTAAGGCATGGTGCCAAAACTGTAGACAGACAGGGCACCACACCAAGGACATTTCTTGTCCCAAAAACAAACCCCCTAGCAAAATCCCAGGGGTGACCAGTGTAGCCATCCTAAGATGAGGAGGTCTTCACAGCCTTCAACTGTAAAAAGGGCCCCACAGGTGAGTAGGAGATTCCAGAGGGAAGTAGACACTTACACCACCTGCTGGTGAATAGAATCCCAGCCACTGCCCTGAGAGACACTTATGCCATTCACACTATTGTGCATGACAGGCTGGTGTTCTCAAACCAGTACATACCAGGTGAGACTGCCAGAGTAAGAGTTAGCTCAGACAGGGTCACTGATAGGCCTGTGGCTTTTGTGCCCATAGAAGTGGGTGGGACTTTTAGCTGGAGAAGGGTGGTAGTCGGTACAGACCTCCCTCTTGATTGTCTCCTTGGAAATGACTACCCAGAGGTTAGTCAGAGCCCAAGAGAGGAACTGGTCCAGTGCCAGTCCCCTCCCAAGGATTCTGGAGGTGCTGCCCTTACAGTTACTGCAAGTAGGCCCCAGAAGAAAAAGAAAAGAAAACAGTGTAGGAAAGGTGGACAACCTTTAGCCAAGGTTCCAGCAAGCCAAGGAGATGCTGCTCCAGTAGGGGAAATGTTTCATAAATCACTGTGCCTTTAACAATTTGAGTCCTTAACGGCCGAACAAAGAATGACCATCCTCCATGTCCTACACGTTGCACGGCATGCTTGGAGACAATCTTTGACTACACTCCTTGTGAACGGACCACTGTTCCCTCTTGTTGAAGTGTTCAAAATAGACCAGCATACCGAAAGTGACAACTTTCCACAACATATCGAACTCAACCTTTATATGCAAGCTCATAAAGCAGTCCAGATCCTGGGATCTGCTCCTCACACAGTGAATATGAAGAGGCTAGTCTGGAAGGGCACCATTGCAGAATCATTTGAGTAGGTGCTTGAAGCCTTCTTAGCTCCACTGCCAGCTAAAATTACATCACCATATGGGAACTTTATTGACAACCATACTTGCATGCCAAAAACCAGCAAAAGGCAAGGCCCATCAACTGACCTTTAGCCTGGCAAGACCCCGCAGTTTGCCGCTGGCTGTAAGATCCCTAAAAAGGGAACTAAACAGGGAGTTAAATCTGCTAGCTTGTAAAAGCTTCAATTAAAACAATAAAACAAAGGTCAGGGCATTACAAAGAAAATAAAAGTGCCAAATCTGGGAACATAGAAACAACCATGCCAACATCTTCTGGGCCAAATTGCTTGCAGCCTGCAAAAGTCCCAGCTCCAAAACAATTCTGGGGGTTTATAAACAATCTTGAAAAATAAAAGGTAGCTGCCAATAATGGCAGGATCTCGGAAGTTGCCTGGGTCTCACATCTCCGATCCTCTGGGCAGTCGAGGGACCACAGGACTCAAGCCCACCCACCAACCCTCTTGCGTCATCTCATCCATTCCATGCACATAATCAAAAATAGAGCGCCTCATCAACAAAAGTAAGGCAGATGGAACTCCAGGTCCCAACGGCCTTCCACATGCGCTGATAAAAGCCAAATCATCAACATGAGCCAAAATCGTATTCCTACTTTATAATCAAGCTCTCTTGAGCTGTTAGATCCCAGACTCCTAGTGAAGGGCCATTGTACATCCAATCTTCAAAGGCAGCTAACCCTCTATCCCATGAAATTACCGGCAAATCTCCTTGCTGGACAGTGATGCGAAATACTACAGGGGCCTCCTTCTAAAGGAACTTGAGTCTTGGATATCTGATAATAACAACATGCAGTTAAACTAGGTTTATAAAAGGGACGGGCACCACCACCAACCTAATAGCCATCACACTCATGATCGATAAAATAAAACTAAGCTCCTCCTTTTTCTACATTGGTTTCGTAGTCTTCAAGGCAGCCTTCGATTCAATCCCAAGAGTTATTCTGTGAGCAAAACTGACCGCCCTGAGTGCAATACAAGAGCTCCACGCTAACACGTCGGTGCGCGTAAAGGTAGGAGACGGGAGCACCGTCTCAGGAAAAATCCCAACTACAGTCGGCTTGAAACAAGAATGTGTCCTCACCCTGCTCCTCTTCAACATCTTCCTGGCAAATCTGGCAATTGTCCAGACTGGCCTCTCAGCCCATCCTCCCAAACTAGGCAGAAAGCATATGGGGAGATTTTTTATACAGACATTGCACTCCAGATGAGCCACACCAAAGCAGGCCTACAGAGACTGTTAAATGTTTTACACCACTACTTCACAAAGAACCACCGGGGGGTTGAATTTACCAAAGACAAAAATAATGGTAATAGAGACATAATAAAAAATACGGCGAGTGGTTCCTCAACAGTAGTAAGATCCTCAAAGCTGACACCAACTTGTACCTGGGCATCCAAATTGATAGCAGAGGATCCTTCCTACTGCACAATAAGTATATTCATAATATGGTAGGATCCCTCATACATGCCTTCAAAAAACTTGCAAAGTATCTTCCTGGGTCACCTCAAAGCCCCTTTTGAAGCTCATCAGGGCAAAGTTGATATCAACGATAGCATATGGCTTGGAAGCCCTGTATAGCAGGGATGCACATCTCCTTGACACCATGGTCCTAAGAACATATCAGAAGATTTTCTCACTACCTTCTTGGGCCACCACAGTCCAAATACACCTGAAGTTTGGTTATACTAGCCAAAAAGTAATGCTTCAGGGATCATTTGTAAAATTCTGACAGATTTCTGAGCGCACATCCGGACACATTAAATCAACCCCTCTGGAAAGAAATGGAGGCCCAATGAGCGTTTTTTGCACCTAAGCATACCTTGATCAGACAATTGTAAATCTAAAACTGGGTGTAGTATAATGTGAGGCAACCACATCCCTGGCCTTCAAAATCATAGTTAAGAAAGCCTTACGTCACCTCTCCTTCATGGCAGACAAAAGCACGCTGGCAAAGTGATCACACGCTTACTTGGTGATAAATAGCTACAAAACCTGCATTTTCGATCGTAGCTGGCAGCTGACCTCTTTGCAACAGTAAAATAGCAGATCATCAGACATTGACTTTGAGACCTACCAACCCTAGACCTGGCCCTTAGATGGCAGAATCCAAACGGCAGGACCAAATACCGTCTATGCAACTTCCCCTTCAAACACATACTATGTGCTTATCCTGCCCTCCTGACAGAGCACAAATACTGGCTCAAATTAATTTTCCTATTGAGAGGAATCAGAACATGCAGAAAAGCAGCAATTGAGGCCCTGCTAGCCATCGATCTCAGACTCACCGTGCACTTTGCTAATTTCTTGGCTTGTGCAGAAAAAAGGCTAAAAAACTAAACTGTAGAGTTCAAGATTTCTCCCGGAAAGCTTGACTGGAAGACCACTGCCATTGAAGCCTGGACTTTGACTCTCCGTCCCACGTGTCATTGCCCAGCACTGTATTCCCAGCGGCTAGACTTTACAAACTCACCACTGTAAAAGTAGTCGCATAGGCTTCGCCCCCACATGTATTATTACCCAAATACCTTTGCTGGTACTTTTCACCTAAAAACCTTTTATCGTGTACAGTCTCACTTTTAACATATTCTTTTGATAACTCATTGGGTCCCATGAGCTGTTTTTACATGAACTTTAGCATCTTTTAAAGTTCCTTTTGTATGCAATTATTTCTAATGCTACATGTATTTAATAAAATAAAAAATAAAAACACACACCATAACTGCTAACAATTTAACAAAGTTTCAAAGCCCAAGTACTAAGCTTAAGGTTAACAAAGTGAAGACTCCTCCCATAGTGCTTACAAGAGGAATGAGAAAAGGTTGCCCCTTGTCACCATCGTTATTGGTCCTGCACATGGAGCCCCTGGTCTAAAAAATAACAACAGTGCTCTTATTCATGGAGTAACAGTTGGTTCTTGTACATATAAATTGGTTCTCTTCACAGATAACATTCTGTGCTTGGCAACTCTCTCTGAACAATCCATACCAAATTTAATTAATTAAATTCAGAAATTTTGTACAGTTTCATGGCTCCTGATCAATTACTCAAAATCAACAAGCCTGGGTGTTCCACAAGCTTCTGAGGAAAGGTTGGCTGCTTGTCACCATATCAATTCTGGTTTTTCATCAGACTTTATCTGGATTCCCCATGTAGGGTTGCTGAAAATCAAAATTCAGCAGGTTAATCTTCAGCATAGGTTGGCTGCTGGCAAAGATCTCACTGGCCTTTAAGTCGGTGCCTTACAATAATGTCAAGCACAGTAGACTCTGCTTCCCGAATGAAGACAAACACTTGGAGGTTTCAATGAAAGCATCACTGCTACAGAATGCAAGTGTTCTCTCTGTGTGCTCAAACAACAGCTTTATATATGTGTGATGGACACCAGTTACCTCTCCCCGACCTTCTAATAAGACTGTCTCTATTTTCAGGCAATGTGGTTCAGACACTCTGTTGGAGGCTGCACGTTCTGGTTTGCTGAGGTGGGGCCTAGCCAGGCAGAACCTACCACTGATGTCAGGGGTGGGTGATTACTCTTGCTGTATAATCTGTGCTTACCCTTGGGTAGCGTGGCACAGAGCAGTCCTTCTTATCACAGGGGCAATGTGTAAAGCATTGACACAGCACTACCACACAACAAATACATTGAGCATCAAAAAACAGACTTCACACAAGGTGTATGTAAATAAAGTTTGTATTCAACACACACATTAGTTAACACAACATGAACATTATGTAAATCTGGATATAAATTACATTTAGAAATATCACTAGCAGTACTTGGCCCAACTGTGTTAAAAAGACATAATTGGTATCTACATGTGAGAAAAATAGCACTTTCCCTCCAAGCACTCTCATTCAGTGGCAACTCACTGTCAGCATGAGACCCGCCCTAGGGATTTCCCCTAATGCAATGTCACCCAATTCTAGGATGCATCCCAGTTCGTAACATTAGCAGCAATGTGTACATACAGGTAACAGCAGCACCTTTAGATAGTTCCGTGGCCTAGGCCGCATAGGTAAAACCCAATGTTAACTGTGATATTCCTCAGACTAAGAAACAACGTGTATGACTGTGTTCTGTGGTCAATCACAGGCGGTCACTCACTCGCTCTGCATCATTACGCGGTGGAATGGATATAAGGCAGGCTAGTATAACACACACTCGCTCCAAGCACCCTAATGCGGTGCACTGATATCTGACAGGCTAGTAGTCACTGCACTCACAGACCCTCCCCCTTGGATCCAAACATTCCTTCACTCACCAACCAGTTCCCGCTACCCCCTGCCCCCACACGAGGTGGAGATGATAGCACCCTTTCTCCAGGGGACTAGGTGACTCACGGCCGGATTCACACTTATTCAGGACCCGGGGCAAAGATGAGGGGGAGGCAAAAAGATAGGGGTTGATCAGGCAATAATCGACAAATGGAGATCTGGCCAACACTCGGGAAGTTCACTCGGGGGGTCTCCACACAGTGTCTTCCAGCGCGGGCCCCAGATCTGCCAAGCACGGGGGGAGGGTCACTGTGGAATACACACCGTTTACAGTGGCACCGGCCCAGCCAAGCGCTACAATATACAGATAGTTACCAAATCTGCACCTTTCTTGTAGGAGGCACAATGGGATGCCATGACGTGAGTCACCCCAGACTGTCCCAGTTGCACAGGAAGAGTTTCCAAATCTGCACCTCGCTGAAATGAGGCAGAACATCTGGTGTGGGATGACTTGAGTTGCACCAGATAGATCCAGACACACACAAAAAGTTCCCTGGATTGGGATCGTACCAGTCAGAGCCGATCACACATGGAAAGTTACCAATGCCGTACCTCCCTGGATTGAGTCACAACGTTTGGTGCGCGATGTCGTGAGTTGCACCGGACAAAAATGGTCACTCACATATGCGCAAGTTCAGTGGTGCCACAGGAGGTAGAATGCAATACTGCTGCGGGAATGCCCCCAACTCCGAAGGTCTCAACCAGTGAATCGGACATAGCATGCAATGAGCTTGCAGTTGAGTGTCACACAAGAGAAATGCGGCACGCTTAATAAAGGCAGGCCACACAGGGTCCCACAACCAGTGATTTCGCTCACTAACAACCAGATGGTAGTGCGTGCCGTAGCGCCACGATGAAAGGCCACACTCCTTGAATGCGGCCAGTACTTTGATGGCTCCGTACCAGACAAATATGGTCTCCAGCCGCAATACTTGGTTCCACGCCTGCAGTGCTGCTACCAGGTGACGTCCAGCATACGATGTAGGCACTTAAGAGGACACCCCTCTCCAGATGACACATGTAGAAAGTGTAGGTCCCTCATGGGAGGTCTCTGATGTCCCTGAGACCTCCACCGAGCACAGGGGGCAAAGCAGCAAGCCCTTGAAGAGTACACTTCAGAGTGCCACAAAGCCGCAACCAGTTTGCCCAGGCCAGCCGTGATGCAGGAAGAGTGTACGGTCCCTTCCTAGAGCAGTAATTACTCCTTGTGCACAACAACTTCTTCTTGCAGTGTGCACCACATTCTTACAATTGTATCTTTACTTTGCTTCAGTGGGGCACCAGCAGCTATACTGTAGTGTCTTTGAAGTTGGGGGAGGTTCAGTGGGTTCCCCTTAAAACCACAGATATCTCTCCTGAATTTCAGTCCTGTCTGCCATGGGACTGTGGAATGCAGATCTTTATCTTTATGTGGGCCATGATCTGGCTCTGAGAGGCCAAATGTCAGAACCTCTCCCTCCAATCTATCCAGCCAGGCCCACAAATGGAGAGGCCAAGTGTCAGAACCTCTCCCTCCAATCTATCTAGCCAGGCCCACAAATGTCAGAGGTATTCGTTCCAGTTGTGTGCCCAAGTTTTATAGCTCTTGCTAGGGAATGCACAAATGTGCTCCTCCATCCCCAAGTGCAGACTCAGTTGAATTAAAAAGCACACAAAGCATTCTAGGGCTGAGAAAAATCCACTTTCTAGAAGTGGCATTTTTCCATTATTATTGACAAAAACACCTTTACCATAGAAAGGGGCTTGTCAAGAAGAATCTAATGATGGTAAACAACATGAGGCTGCTCGGCTACAAGCCACTGTTGCAGCTCAGAGTAATTGTAGCACTTTTCCCATGTTAACCTGAGGGCAGAGCAGCTCCCCTATGCAGTGAAAACACACATGGGTATCGTTCACTCCCTGGGCATACATGCCCTTGTGCACATGCAACCCTGCATTGGCAGGCTGGACATATGTTTAAAAGCACCAAAGGTGCAAGTGCGCACACAGGCCTGATAAATCAGGCTAGTTACTTGTTTAAAGCACCATAGTTGCTAGTGGTCACACCTAGGTCTCTTATAACTGGCTGGATACATATTTAACCCTGCCATAGCGGCCAGTGCGCACCCTTGCCTGCTACGACAGGCCCAGCATGTTTGGCATGCCGGTGGCACATGCACCCACACTGGCCAGTGCCCCCTTCTTCATATATGTAGGAATGTGCATTGACAGAGGGAAAGGGCCCAGGGCCCTAAAGCCACCAGGTAGGGAATCAGCAAAAACCTATGGGAAGAGCTGACCCCTCTAGGTAGGGAGAACCTAAGGGGGGGTTTCTTCCCTACCGGGCATGGGAAACCAATGTGTACCTGCCAGTCTCCCATCTACCACCTGCCATGCCCTTTAGGGGATGCTCTAGGGTATGGCAGAGGGTCCCCTCAGGATTGACGATGTCATCAGTAGTGCCAACATCAGTCCAAATGCAAGTGCGCCTCCACAGGCCTGCATTGGCAGTTCTGCTACATGTTTCACAGCCTATTGTAATGGGTGGCACACTCAGAGCAACTTCCCACAAGTAGCCAGGACTGTACCCTCCCCGGGTATATGGAGTACCTTTTTGCAGGGCACTCCAGGGTACAGCACATGGACGTCAGTTCACCAAAATGCCAGGGGTAGCGGAAGTGACATCACAAGCCATTTTATATCTACTTTTACTCACACACACTTACACAAACACACATTCACTCACTCACTCACACACACACACACTTTTGCATAAGCACACTCTCACCCACAAGCAAGCACACAACATACATTTAAAAGTGGTTTTTACTCACCTAAGCTACCAAGAAGGGTCAATATACCAGCTAACTGTACTCCATTTTTTTACACTACTAGCGAATAATGTGTCATCCACTATTAGCATAATAATAAAAAAAACTGATTGAAAGCTAGAAAGTGGAGCCCTAAGCAAAGTCCATAAGGACGAGCTTCCCCTGTGTTCCTGGCACTGATTTTGCCACCTGTGAGGCCAGGGGGTCGTAGAGGCAGTGGTAGGGGTCACAAAGCGCAAGCTGGGAGTCGCAGCTGCAACCCCTAAATGACATCCATGGTATAGCACCTGAACCAGTCACGTAAGCACCCTCTCCTAGCATGCGTAGGCAGGGTACACACACTTTCCCGCTGCAGTACAGTAGGAAACTGTCCAGAGTCCTAAGGCCACGCAAAGAGAGTCAGCAAAGGACTGGGAAGAAAACGCAAAACATTTCAGGGAAATCCCCTAAGAAGGGCCTTCTCCAACATGACCCCCTCCCAGCCATAGCTGTTGATGGGGAAAGCTGACCCATTAGGTAGGAAGACCCCACATGTTTTTTTTTTTTCCTACCGGGCATGGGAACACCCATGTGTACGTGCCCAGTCTCCTATCTGCCACCTGCCCCGCCCGGCGTTTTCTAGGGGTAGCGGAGGGTCACCTCAGGATTGGCTATGACGTTAGTAGTGCCAACCTAAGCCCAAGCCCACCTGCGCCTCCACAGGCCTGCATTGGCTGGTCTGCTACATGCTTTACAGGCTATTCTAGTGGGTGACACATTCAGTGCACTGCAGTACAGTGGGAAAGTGCCCAGAGTCCTAAGGCCACGCAAAGAGAGTCAGAAAAGGACCGGGAGTAAAAAGCAAAAATGTTCAGTGAAATCCTCTAAGAAGGGCCATCTCCAACACACTGAATCCCTCATTGGGAAATGCATCAAATCTGCAAAGGTTACATAATTTATTCTAAAAGTCTATAGTCTTTCTGTGCCCGAGAGATGTTGCTGACTGCAAGGAGCATGTGTTGTAGCAGACTGTTGTCAGATATATTGCCCTCAGTTGTGGAGGGATGGTGTATTTACAACCAAACTAGATTTCCACCCACACTAACCTAAACAGATCTTGAAATCAAGTATTCTCCAACTTAGAAGCACTGAGGATAAAGAAGGGTGTTTGTCAGTGTTAACATCCAACGCCTTGATACAAGTATCACTCTCAGCCACCCCATCTCGTATGACCTCAGTTATAATATCTGTTACTCACTCTGGCACAATTATTCACAATGCAGCATTCAAATATTCCTCCTCAAGTGGCATCAGATCTCACCTTCCCCAACCCCCCAAAAAAATATCGTGCAATTCAATTAAGTAAAGTTCTCATTGAATTTTCAGGTACAGGGCTTATCAGTGCTCACTACGTCCGTTGTCTCTCTCTAGGCTTGTCCCTCGGTACACACCATGCTACTGCACTCATGACGTGTTTGTTCTACATTCAAGTCGTCCACTGTTAAACTATGATGGCCTTCCATTCCCTGTGTTCTATCGTCCTGAAACAAGATTCTTTTGCCATTGCATTAAGAGCTCTGCACTCTGGGCTGTTCACTAGAAATCTGTTCTATAGGATGTTCTCAAACTTCCAGTTATTGATTGATGCAGGGGTTGTCCCAGTCCCCTTCCATGTTTATAAATACAGCCAATCCCTGAACTCCTGGGTCTCCGTTAACAAATACAACTTTCCATTGTAGATCAGTCGTTCCATGGCAAGGAAAAGTAGAATTTATTTCAGAATCATTGCTCCAAGCTTTTGTTTTACCTAAAAAAAGGACTTCCTCATTTTTTTAAGCCTTTGCATATAATTTAGGAAGATGAGGTTTGTCAGTCTTTGAACATCAAGTCTCCTTGGTGTCTGACACGTTGAACAGCAACATATCTGTCTTTGTAGCTTAAGATCCTCACAATTAGTGCTCTTGGCTATGCTCTAGGGTGTGACATCGGTTTCAATGCCCTATTATCCCTTTCAACCACAAATACCATTGAGAGTCTGCTAGGGTGTAAGGTGTCCCTGGTCCATTTTTCAATGAATGCCTCTGGTGCATTCCCTCAACCAACTTGTGGAAGACTATAAATCTAAATTATTGCAGCAAAATCTCTCCTCTAAATCTTCATCTATTTTCCTAGGAGCAAGTCAATTCCCACAGCGTGCTGGTTACTTTTTAGGTCAAGCCTAGGCAGTGCATGCACTCTCTCTCGAGACATGCTGTATTCACTTGGTGGGCTTACATCCTACCTACTGGCTTTTTATTGGTAACTTGGACTGTCCTTCAAAAATGTTTGCTTTCTAGTGGGTAATCTTTCTTCTTTGTCCCTCAATTTCATCATTTTTTAACGCCCAGAGAGCGGTGCCTAACTACTCCTATCTTTCCACTTTGGTGCATATCGCTCTTTGTCTGGGACTACTTTTTTTCTTTACTTCCTGTTGGGAAGTGGGTTTGTAGTGGAAGCTTCGGACAGTTATTTTTTGGTGTACTTGGCCATTTTGAGTACTTGTGACTGGATGCATATTCAGAGTTAAACTTTTCTTTAACCTTGTTGTGCCCTCAGCTGCCAACATCTGCACAGATTTCTATGATTTGTCATGTTTTCGGTTTCCCTAATGTGGGGCTCACGTTTTACGACTGCCATGCGTTATCGTTCAGCATGGCAGCCGCACACCTTTCTTTTCTTCTGCACGGTGCCTGTTTGTTTACTGGTATGACCACTATTTTAATGGCCTGGTCTGCACTAAAGTGCTTAAAAATCACCTAAAACCATAATCACAACATAATTTAAAAAGTATATAAAAGAAGAAAGTACTTTCAAAACATGTTGTAGAGTGTCCTAATGACCCCAACTGAAAATTGTAATCAAACACCACGTGTATATATACAGTATCAAGCCATTCTCAGTCTTGGAAAAATAATTCACTCCAATATTGCGGCACCACGTAAGGGCTATTTCCTGTTAGATCTTCAGCTCAACCCTCTGTCTTCTTTGTGTAGTTATTTTACTTCCTTAATGGCAGTGTGAGAGGGAGCTGTACAAACACAAAACGTCCATGGCTTGTTTGAAGGGCAGCAGAAAGAGAGGCTGTTGTCCATGCTGGATGATCTGGAGGTGCTGTGCCTGTGAGCGACAAATGTTGTTTGCTCTCCTTCCATGCTAGCATTTCAATTGTCAGCCATGGAGTGCACACACTGCAGAGGTAGGCTTTGCTTGCCAGTATGCTTGAATGCTTGCCACTGCTTATTACACATACCCTAACCTCTATGCATGTAGGGAAATAATTAATCAATGCTGTATAATGTGTTGTATAGTAAGCCTGTGGGTCAGTCATTTGGGGCTAAATAGAGTGGCAAAAGGGAGTTAAATTAGGACAAATGGGAGCCATTTTTACAGCGTTTTATTTTTATAACAGACCTTTTGGCCCACTCTTTATTCCTTTTCCCTCACTCAGCGATGGTGTCCATGGCAAGCAGCTTTTACTGCGATACAGTTTATAGTACTTTGCGTTGGTGGCTCATATCACATCTGTTTCCTGATCCATAGGTTGACTGCAGTCAAAGTACCCTGATGTTAACAAACTATACACAAATATTTTGTACAGTGCACACTCTCCTATAGTCCCAGCACATTGTCTAAGCCTGGTTCACTGTAATGGCATGGGTTGGTCACTCTAGCGGTATAGATCTATTAACATCCTTAAGGTCAAATGAGCTCCAGACAATTTCATAGCAAACTTTCATGTGGGTTTTAGATTGTCTGAGGAATGCTTTGAAATGGAAATTGCTTTACCAATTATGGGCTTAATGGGAATGTACAGTTAGAACTCTTCCCACCAGAAGGCACAACAGTTTCCTCAAGAAAGTGTTTTATCATTGTAGTGAAATGTATGATTTGACCACTTAATTTGCGTTGCACCACTTTGCACCTAGATTAGCTGTCCAGTGTTCACCAGTTACAGACTACATTTTGTATTCAGTTAAGCCTTAGATTCATTCTGCCTATTGACTTTATCGTAGCATTAGACCCTGCCATGTTAAAGGCTGACCGTGATTTTCCACATTGTAAACTGTGCATTCTGTCTTGTGTTTGTGCTTTTTCTCACCAAGGGCTTTTGCTGATAAGGATGTACTCAGACTGCAGGGAACGGTCTTGTTTTGAGTTGACACCTTGGGATTGTGGCCAAACACCAATGTGTTATTTTTAAAGCATATCTTAACTAGCCAGCACGTTTGAATTGCGAAATGAGGTTTTTTTTCCAGAAAGCTCCTTTTGTTTTTTTAAGATATAAAAAGACCCAGTGCGACAGTGAGAGGGTCAGTGGCCTCAATCAGGATTCTAGACGTTGGATATCTTTCCCATGAGGGCAGAGATCTCTTTCGCAGTCGAACGGGATCATCGTCTTGCTGGCTTGAGAAAGATCAAGGACCTGGCAGGCCCTACGGTGATGCATTTTTAAATCATTATTCGCTTTGCATTACATATATTTGCTTTGTAGGTTGCAGTGGAGAATCATTTTGGTAAATTTTTCTTTCATTGCTGTGACTATTTTCAAACGTGTGCTTTCAACATGCTGATCTCCTTTTAGGAAACTTGTGGTGAAATAATAAATGTCTTCTTTGAACTAAGAAGTGCATTCTAGAGATTTTTGTCAGCTTGGTCATCAGTGAAAAGCAAAACAATCCTGCACCATTGAGTGATGACCACTGTTATTTATGTCTTTAAAGCCATTTGTACGATGCCAAAGCCACTCCTAAAGCTGAAGGGGATGTATTGAATCATTCTAAAGTCTTAATCCCTTGCCTGATTCAGAGCTGCCAAGTTCTCACATGGCATGTGTGTAGCATTTTTTTATTTTTCCACTTTGAGTGACATTTTATCACAAGAGGAAGAAATTGCTTGTATTAATTTCAGAAATCACTGCTTTTGCTGTTTAATTACTGAGCTCGGTGGAGGCTGATTTCCTAGAAAAGGGCAGAGAGAGGCTTGTTTTAGAACTGCCTTGTGGCTTGCTTTTAGCACCGTCCCTGCCACCCTCCCTGGTCTTGCTGCCTCTTCCCTGGGCCCACCTCGTTGCAAGGTTCGTGAGCAGCAGGTCACCCTTCGCAAAATGTTTTAAACTGTGCACTTTGATTGATAGACTTTCCATTCTGTGTGTCAAGCAAGCATGTATTTCTGAATCAGACTGCATGGTCCAGTGTGTCGTATTTGTAGCACAGCACCCAGGATAATGTGCTGCAAGGCTAAACACTTACAAGGTTCTAAAGGCAAGACCTATTGGCTATGCCAATGCTTGTTTCATGTCTGTCAGCTCTGTCTCCAACATGTTCACTTTCTTTTCTCTCAATCTCCATGTGGGTCAGGTACCCCAGGGGTCCCACACAATTTATTAAGGCACTTTTATATCTCTCTCAAGCCTGTACTGAGAATGGCATACAGTGGCAATAGAAAAGGAAAGCTGAGCGGAAGGGAGTGACCCCCACCATCAAGTTCCCTTGCTCAATCTGTGTAACACAGCAGCTCACTTTCTTGTCACATGGTGAGTTGTCGCACCACCCGCACCTGCAGTCAGATTAACAGGTGTCCTAAGTGCTCCACAAGGCGAAATACCCATGAGGACTAGGCAATGCCAGCTCTCCACCGGATGCGACTGGTGGCACCTCCCTCCTCACCACTTCAGACTCTAGCATTCTGTTGGAGGCAACTCACAGTCTCCACGGGGCCAGGCATCCGCCCACGCGCCCGCAGCTGACACCCTCAGTCAGCAGCTCAGCTGAGCCCTGGTTATGCTGTATTTCACTGCATTGTTCAGGCGTCAAGGCCACAGCAACATTTTCCTGCAAGGTTGATCCGTACTGTACTCACAGCCCTACCATCTCTCTAAGCCGTCAGCGTCATCAGGACAGGTTAAATCTATTTTTCCATGTGTCATGGGTCAGGGATAGCCAGTGCATACATTTGTCACCTGAACTTCGTCCACAATTGTGTAAGGTTCTGATGAGGTGCTGGGAGCTCCAGCTTACAGCATGTTATTGGCCGTCTGGCTTGGCCAAGAATATTTCCCATTAGAATCTTATATCAAAAGGGTCTTATCTAAAAGGTGTATCACGAGTTGGTATAAAATACTTCTTTCCAGATGACGAGTGGTGGTTCCCCCTTATATGGCCACTTGAGAACCCGACCTAGGACGACACTCAGAAGAGTCTTAGCTCAAATGTGGTTGCGGGCAGCAAAGATTTGAGTGCATAAACATTAGGAGAATAGCAAAAAGATTCTAATTTGTTAGTATCTTATTCCCTTCAGACTGCAGGTTATGTATGGCTTCTTGGTTTTATGTTAGAGGGGCTGTAGAGGAAGTTGTACAATGGAACAAACAGTTTGGCAATTTAATAAAATATAAGTATTTTGGAAGAGGTTATTGGACAGATCAAATTAATTACACCCCTGAGCTTGCCCATGACCCTTCTAAGGCTTCTCTTAGGGTACTTCGACTTCCCACTCAGGCAGACTGCTCAACCATTTTCTGCTAACAGCTTGTCTTACGATAGCACACGTCAAACTCTTCACCCCTAAGCATGTTGTGGTCGGAGGTATAGAAAATACATACCATAAAAAAACTCACTGCATTAATTAGGAATAATATGCATACAGTTGAAAAAAGTTTGGTTCCCTTCCGTATTTTAATTAAAACCACAAGAGGTGAAGAAGAGAGGCGGTCCAGGGCATATGTCAGTGACTCTACATAGGTCCAGATTGTGTCGGCCCAGCCCTTCCATGTCATCTTGGGATGGAGACGATCCTATTATACAGAATGTTCACCCATAAAGTTGTACAGAGCTGTATCATGGGACCAATGTGTGAGAATTCAAAAAGTTACTACTTGCTATATAACAATCTGCAATTTTTGGTCTTAAATCGAAGTGTATGCAGAAGTGATGATTTTGTTGTGTACTTGTGTAATGGGTGTTGCAGTGCTGAAATGCTGCTAACTCTGTATCATGTTTGAAAACCTTTAACTAAATATGGAAAATAGCAAAAGTACTGGCATCAGATTGTGCTTTACCTTTCTTTTCTAGTGAGACATGACAACACCTAGTAAAACTCCACCTGGTGCTGACCCCAAGCAGTTGGAAAGAACTGGTACTGTTCGGGAAATAGGGTCACAGGCTGTTTGGTCCCTATCATCCTGCAAACCAGGTAACTTGCAATCAAATTTAAGAGGTGGTGATGTCTGATCTTTCTCCTACCTGCATAGCATACAGTTATATGGAATTAAACAGAAAACCTGAGTACGAATAAAATACAATGTGACAAAACTGGCACCATTCCCCTTCCCAATTCCAGTACACAGCCCTGCGAAGAACCTCCGGGCAAAGTTTAGCTACTCTTGTACAATACACAGGGTGTTTTTTCACAGGCTCTGTGAGGCAGTTGTTGTTTTTTTTCCTTGTGAAACTATTGATAACAGCATCGTCAAAATAGTACAGTACTTTAAGCTGCTGGCAAGAACACCCTTGAGAAATATAGTGCTATTGATGATACTCCAATAGGCACCATCAATATGGAATCCCTGGGTACTGTACTGCCTGGAGCAAGTAGGGACCTATTATGAAACTCAAAGAACACAGTAGAAGCTTTAAAAAAGGGTAAGATTTTTGGAACTCTGATGGTTGTTGTTAAAAGATCCTCATTCTCTCTCTACACACTATACAGCATCAGAAAAATGAGGCAAGTAAGGGCACCAGCTGGAGTGATTGTTTTTGGGGGTATGCGCCTTCATTATGATGAAAGGTCTAGGTCGGCAGTTCTTAACCTTGGGTAATGCATCATATCTTCCTGGTATTTCTTGTAACACTATGGTTCTTGATTACTAATGAGTGACAGTACATCCTACCAGAGATGAGAATTGGTTTCCTTTGCCTATTATCTTTACCTCTAAAGCCTAATGTAACAATTGTTTGCACACACATCTAGACTCAAGGTCAGAGTCTGACTGTGACAAACCTGGAGCTGGTGTCTCTGCCTGATGGAAAATTATTTATCTAGTTGTTTGTGCAGCAACAACATGCTTCCATTTAGCCACTTTGGATCACCTCCCATACAAGAAGTGAAAAACAGGAATTGGTTATATTGGGGGGTAAACTGCGCTATACCTATTGGTCTGGCCTCAGGATTAATTGGTCTAAATCTGTCATGGTCCTCCTGACAAAAGTTGCCACCCGACCAGACACATTCTTTCAATTGCAATTGCAGACTGAACCAATTAGATATCTAGCTATTTTATACCATCATCCCTACCATTATCTGTGAAAATTATGGGCGCTATATGGAGCCACTGCAATCCCAAGTTGACCAATGGATCCCCCTGCAGCTATCGCTGGTGGGCAAGATGGCCCTGATCAAAATGGTTGTTTTGCCCAAGTTGTTTTATTTGTTTAAATATATTTCCATTCCTTAAATAAGGCCTTTTTTGCTCAGCTGCGCTCCCTTAATATTAAGCTGGCATGGGCAGGTCGACAACCACGGACTATATTATTTGATGGCTCAGGTGCAATTCATTCATCACTGGTTCCACAATAGTAGACAGGACCCTCATGTTGTTATCAAGCGAGGTCTGATATTCCCCGTCCCTCTTCCTGTGGCCCTATACGTTCCTCTTCCAAGACTATCTCAGGAAATCCAGTTTGGTGCACTATTTGGACCTGGAATAGATTGACCTACTTATGTAATGTCTCAGTACCATACACTTTGCAAATACCCATTAAATATGACCATATGCCACAGCTCAACTGTGCCCCTGAACTGCTGATGTCTCTTGAGAAGAAGCACATTAATACACTGGGTTATTTATTCACCGCACATAAATTCAAAACGTACTGAGAATACCTGGGCGACACCCTTGCCACTATGCTAGATATTCTTGCTTATGGTAAGCTCTCCCATGAGGTTCATCGCCTCTTCGTCATGTTTCCAGAGGAGCCCCCTGAATTGCAGGTATTGACAATCTTGCTCTCTAACCCACAACTATTTAAACTCATCACAGGATTATACCATGCAGTGATAGACTGCATGTTTATGGAGTCTTCCGGGGCTCACTTGGCATGGGAGGGTGATCTGATTCATGCAATAAATGATGAACAATGGAAATTCTGTTGTCGACAAACCAAGGAGGTGTCCCCTAATGATAGATATTGGTTGATTCTTTATAAATACTTGCATAGGGCATACCTTACCTCTGTAGGCCTCGCCCACTATTATAATAACAATGACACCAAATGCAAGCAATGTGGGGTTTTGGGGGAGTGTATTACCTCCATCTGACATAGTCCTGTCTGGCAGTGACCAAGTTTTGAAATTAGACACATGCAGCACTGCTTGACATGACAGGTCATGCTTTTCAACTCACTCCCTCTATGGTTCTGCTGGGTTATGTCAAAGAGATGCCTAAAATTTTTGGCAACTTCATTGCCACAGGACTGCTTTTTGATAAACGTAGGATGGCCATGATGTGGGGAAGCAGACACGCTTCGAAGTTTCAGGACTGGCTAAAGGACATGTCCTTGTGCGAGGACTGGTCTGGGACCTAGGGTACAACTTTACCACCGGCTACTGGACCATGAGACTTTTGGGACCCTCTAAGTTCCTATTTGGTAAAGCTGGATCTCTTGTCTTTGGTAATGTCCGTATCACTCCTGAATTGCTGTTACTTTACCAGCTTCTGTAAGGTATATTAGACTGCCACTTCTGTTCTATTCAGCTTTATATGGCTGTACTGTGGTATGTTGAGACATTTGTTTATTCCAGGGATGTCTGCTGGACCTGCACCATGTCATTGCTACCTTTTTTTGTGATCTCTTTGTACTGTGCCATACTATCTCATCCAGTCATCATGCATGTCTTGTCTTGCTAAGTGCTGAATGTGTTAGCTATGTTAAAGGGGAATTTATATATACATTTTTTTTTTTTAAAGTACGCTATATATAGTATAATTTAGCTAAGTGATGGCTTACAGTTGTTTTTCAGCAGACAATTTGCCATAGTTTATGCCAGAGATGTGAGTTTAAGATTATTAGTAGTGAAGATTTCAGGGTTGGGTGCAGAGAATAAATGTAATCCTTGTCTGTAAATCACCTTTACTCATTGCAGATTCAGCGTCATGAACGTTAGTTACATAATTAGCATAACATTTGTGTTTTCAGTGCCTTCCTAGGTAATTGCGCATTTGTGGATGAGTGGGCAGGCTTTTTTTTCTTTGTTGGAGCACAGTGAGATTCCTGAATTTATGCACTGCTCTCTAACATTGACCAAAAAAATTAAACTTAAAAAAGAAAGTTTGAATTTAATTTTGGCTTACGCTATAAGGCAGTGCATCCCATATTTGTAAGCAGTTATTTACCAGAGGAGTTGTACCAGAGAACCACCATACACCAGTCAACACATTCTTCTGAAATACTCACATAGGAGGACGAATTTGATTTTGTAGGAGGACATTACATGCTGGCAGGCATAAACCAACACATGTTTTTTTTTTAACAGTTTAAAAAAATAAATCTGCTCCTTGAAAATGTGCTTGCCTTGATGCAAGGTGGTTCTTGTGAAATATTCCAAGGCTAGGCTATTGAAGGAAAACTCCGTTGCTGGGACCAGCATGATCAACTTTGTTTTCTGAGTGTAGCACTGTATGGCTGATTGGTGAGGTTTAAAAATGTTTTCAGGCGGTACAGCTTCTCTGGTGTTAACCAGTGGAATATTCACTGGTAATCTTCATTACCCTCAATCCTAGTCTTCATCATCACTGTCCTTACTTGTTGAATGCCTCCCTCCTGAGAGCGCTCCTGTGCTGCAAAAGCTTCTCCAATATATTTACATTTGATAAACTTTGTTGACTTTCTACTATATTTATTCTAATGAGCCTGTCTCGCCCCACCCAACTTTGGACAGTAGAAATTATAGCAAACTTGATTTACTTCCTTTTATTAACACCCAAAAGTGACTACTAGTGAGTAGGAGTTTAGAACTCTCCCTACATCTAACGTTTGTAAACATAGGTTCTCTTTATAAAATGGATTTTGCAAAAATATTTTGGCTGTATAATTTCCCGTTCTTGATTGAATACTTGAATTTAGGAATAAATCCAGAACTTGTTTTTGTAATGACTTTATCAGGGAGCAATTTTAAGTCATGATCATCTATCACTTATGCGTTATATCTCCCAGGCATGTAGCAGATGTTATTGTAAAAATGTTAGAATGTTAGAAAAGCATTTCATCCAGTAGCTCAAAAGGAAGTGTTGGAAGTGTATTTAAGATTATTGGCAGGTGCTTGGATGGCAATATAGGGTGTACTGTTGGATGTTTTAAGGAACAACTTTAGCAGTTGGTTAACTAGATCTTCAACTGCTTTTAGGGAATCGCCACATTCCCTAACTGGCTCCCCATTAAGTTCTTAATGTGGCAGTAACAAGTTTTGATGAAATCATTCCTGTAGAATTCCAATATCTAAAAAGTGTCATATAGTACTGGATTCATGTTTTCCTTTAGTCACCATTTAGAAAGTTCTCCCAGTATCTAGTATAAGAAGTTCTTGTAATAGTACATTTACTCTCTTGTATGTAAAATACCGGGATCGAAACACCCCATTTTTATGAGCTGTCCTTTCAAATTTCAAGCTGTCAGCCTTAATCTTTGTAGCATTTGTTATGACAGGTTTAGAAAGAGCAGAGCTTTGTTGATTTTTTTGCAAGTGTACTGGTGATATACTGACAGTCTCTTCTGGTTCAGAAAAGGGCTGTCAGAAATAGTTGCACTTTGTCCCTCTGAATCTTCTTCAGTGCCCTTGAGAGGAGGGGAAGCATCTACTGCCCAGGCTTCCAGCATCTAGACTTTATAGCTGGAAACTGGAAGTTGTGCATTTGTCTTGAATGTTTTAAAAAATGCAAAAAAACAAACCAAGCGCACCCCACTAGCTGTACCAGCAACCCAAATTTTTTTGTGGCGGGGTGAAAATCTGCTCAATTGGTCTGCTATTCTGTTCATTTCTCCTGGATTGCCATGTGGGAAGCTAGATTTTCCTCTGCCCAAACTCCCATTGAATACGTTATCCAAGCTAGGCCTAGAGGTTTTGCCCCTGAATCCCTCCAAAATCAACCCTCCCCCTCAGAGATTGACACATGCCTTTGCTCCCTAATCATTCAGCAAAGGCTCTCAGAGGTAGGAAAATCACTTTGACGTGTCTTCATTTGGATGATTGAATTTAATCTGCTGAAGACCACCTGCATAGAACTTATTGTTTTGTTAAAACAGCTCCCCAACCTGTACTTGGTTCTGTCCTCTGAAGTATTTCCTTTGCTGTTGCTGGCCTTGCAGATAAAGAAAAGGCCTAGGTTCCTGTTGATGTGTTTTAAATCGTTGCAACCATTTCTTTTCATGTGCTGATTGTTTAATGAGCTAATTTAGTTGAGCTCCAACACATTTGGTACTTAAAAAGGGAAGATGGGATAAAAGAGCTTTTTGTGTAGCATCAGGTTTCCATGGTTTCAACTATATGTGCCTTCTGCCTGTTGTTATGGACCATACATTCCATTGTTCTAAGCAATTCTGAACTGTCATCAGCTTTTTGAAAACACTTGTATAAGGTTTAAAGATCTTTTAGTAATGCTTGTCAAACACATGCAAACAAACACCAATGGTGGACGGAATGTGGACTGGACTGGTAGTTCGGGCTGGACTGTTCCCTTGGGGAACAGGATCAAGACTGATTTGCATATGGCTGGGTCCAATCTGGGGTGGCGTGGTGAGCAAAATAATTGATGTATTAAACCCAGATCTGCGACTGGGGGTGAATGCTTGATTGGTTCCGCATTCAGTCCATTATTTGTTTGTTTGCTGTAAGGCAGTGCAACCCATAATTGTAAGCAGTACTGTGCCAGAGGAGTTGTACCAGAGAAAAACATCATACGTCAGTCAACACATTCTCAGGTGTGTGGAATTTAATAAAATATCTACTTGCCACAGGGCGGGTTGCTTCTTAAATCTACTTGTCCGGTAAAAAAATCTACTTGGCCCTTTGGTGCCCTGTGGAGCAGTGACAAAGTATGGCAGCAATCTCATTATGTAAGGGCTCTGATAACAGCCTCTCTGATTATGCCAGGACTACCACTATAGTAGGGCTTAACTACTTGCAATTTCAATCCCTAGTATAGCAATTTCCTTATTTTGCCACCTTTTCACAGATCTACATACTGGGCCTGGAGGAAGCAGTAAGCAATAGTTTCAGGGCTGGAATGCCTTGGAGTTTGCAAACTTATTTACTTGTTTTAAGGATTTTCACCAGCTCTTCTCTAATCTTTTCCCATAATGAGAAAGCTTGGAATGTACTCCTGACAAGGTCAGAAGTAGAAGTTCTTCCAGGGTTGGGAAACAAGTGGTTGGAGGGAGAGTGAACTTGTAAACGCTCAATAGATTTTCACATGAGCAAATCTACATGTGCATATTTGCTAGTGCTAAAATACAGTTCACAAATATTTTCTGGGAGTATGATTTCCTGGTCTACTTCTGTAAGTTCTTGTGAATTAATGAAAGCCACTAATTCAAAGACATATACCATGGGTGCACTTTTGTGACTTTCTTTAAGAATTGGGTCCCTAATTAGGTCTGGTGTTGGCAAAATACATTTTGCTTCTATTAAACTTCTATTTCTCTATCTATCGACTGGGTTTACTGTGAGTGATCACATTTTGCTCTTCCACAAGGAGCATATTGGCACACAAAGTAGTTTTGTTCAGTGCCAGAAACCACTGTGGCAATCAGTGTCGTAACAAAACTGGAGGGAGCACCCCCTGCAAAGAACACGGAGACCCCCCCTCCAGACTCACTCAGGGCAGTTGCTGTGTTGAGGGGAAGCCCTGGGGAAGGGGGTGCAGGGCCTTTGTTACACCACTGTTGGCAATGTGTGCTTTTTAAGACCAAACACATTTTCTTTTTGCCAGTGTTTCTTACAATGGTGAGGGCCTGGCAACTACCACAGCAATAAAGTGTTACAGAAGCCATTTCAAAACAAGACACGCATTGGCGAAACCAAAAGGCTCCCAAAAATTGTTGGCTCAGTTGGCTTTGCCAGTGCTTGTTTATTTTCTTGCTTCCCATAATCTTGTTGAAAATGGTTACACTGATTTTCTATATTTTTTGGAAATACTAGCATGCATCAACACATTTTGCTAAATGACGCTTCAAAGAAATAGCTCCCTACAATTTCATAGTAGCGAAACGTTTTTTTCCTACTTCCATTTTTTTCTAAACATTTTATTTTGAAAGCAAAGAATCATCACTCTTGCTTACAAGATTCTGCAAACATTTGCATCTAATCGGAGAGCATTCTGGGAGCATTATGCTTAGCCTCATATTGTTAAACCTTTCAAACGTGTGTACTTTTTTTTTTTTAAACTTGAACCACTGTCGATAGTGCAGTGTGACGTTAAAACGTTTCTTTACAGTGCTCACCCTAGTAATGAAGGCTTTTAATTAATGAACCATAAATACAGGTTCAAACTCCATTAACATACAGACACACACATTACCTCAACTGCAGACAGTTCCCTTCTTTGTAAACTGGCAGCCAAAGGGTTTGTGCTGCAGGGGGTTGGGCCTACTTGTCCCAAGGACAACATAAACACGAAAACTTGTTGCCCTTGCCCCCAAACAATATGTCCTGGGGTGATATGAATTCCACATCCCTGCATTCTTTTGTAATACTCACATGGGAGGACACATCTGATTTTGCAGCAGGGCATTCCATGCTGGCAGGCATAAACCAACACATGGGTTTTTTTCACAGTTAAATAAGATCAGCTCCTTGAAAATGTGCTTGCCTTGATGCAAGGTGGTTCTTGCGAGGAGGTGGGGGTGAATGTTTGATTGGTTCCGCATTCCGTCTATTATTTGTGTATGTTTGCTATAAGGAAGTGCAACCCATAAATGCAAGTAGTTACTGTACCAGAGGAGTCATACCAGAAAAACCTCAAATGTCATCATTATTTGCAAATGGCTGGGTCCAAACTGGGGTGGCGGGGTGAGCAAAAGAATTGATGGATTCGTTTTTTGCAATGTGCCTAGCTTTAGAGTTTGGGCACTACCTCAGCCGGCACCTAGGGAGACCTAGCAAACCTGTAAATTTTTTAAACCTAGAAACATAGGGGAATCCAGGATGGGGTGACTTGTCGGGCTCTCACCAGGTTCTCTCCTCCATAATCCTTTGCAAACTTCAAAATTTGTCTTTAAAAAGACAATTTTCTTCACATTTCTGTGATGCAAAGTTCTGGAATCTGAGGGGAGCCGCAAACTTACTTCCAGGTAGCATTCCTCCAACAGGAAATGACCTAAAACGCTAAATGGACCCATCACATTTTTCCACTGAAAGGTGCAAAGCTGTGGATTTTGGGCGCTAGCTCATCCGGCACCTAGGGAAACCTAGAAAACCTGTAATTTTTTAAAACTAGACGCCTAGGGGAATCTATGATGGGGTGACTTGTGGGGCTCTCACCATGTTCTGCAACCCGGAATCCTTTTCAAACACATTTTCTTCACAATTCTGTGTTGGAATCTGCACAGAGCCACAAACTTCCTTCCACCCAGCATTCTCCTAAGTCTTCTGATGAAATTGGTACCTCACATGTGTGGGTAGGCTTAGTGCCCACGACAGGAAACGTCACAAAATGCAACATGGATACTTTACATTGTTCCATGCAAAACAGACCTGTTTTTTTGTAAAGTGGGTAGCTGTGATTTTTGGGCGCTAGCTCATCTGGCACCCATTCAAATCTATCAAACCTGTACATTTGTGAATCTAGACACCTAGGGGTGTAGAGGATGGGCTGACTTGTGTGGCTCTCACCAGGTTGTTTTACCAGAGTCCCTTGCAAACGTCTAACTTTAACTAAAAAAACAAATTCTCCTCTCATTCATTTCTGTGATGAAAGTTGTAGACTCTGCACAAAGCCACAAACCTCCTACCTCCCAGCATTCTCCTAGGTCTTCTGATGAAAATGGTTCCTTGCTGGTGTGGGTGGACTTAGTGCCCGCAACAGGCAACTGCCCAAAACACAATATGGATACATCAAATGTTTCCACACAAAACTGACCTATTTTTTGCAAAGTGGGTAGCTGTGGTTTTTGGGCCCTACATTAGCCAGCACCTAGGGAAACCTAGCAAGCCCATATATTGTTTTTTAAATTGGACATCTAGGGAAATCCATGGAGGGGTGACTTGTGTGGCTCTCACCAGGTTCTGTTACCCAGAACGTCATGCAAATCTCAAAATGTGTCTAAAAATACACATTTACCTCACATTTCTGTGATGGAAAATTCTGGAATCTGAAGGGAACCACAAATTTCCTGCCTCCCAGCATTTCCCCAGGTCTCCCAATGAAAATGCTACCGCAAATGTGTAGAGATTGAGGGGGGAACCAAGCGGGTCCAAAAGGACAGTTTTTTCCATTTGTTTTTATGCTGACTCTGCTTTGAGCACCCACACAAGTGGTGGGGCAGAGTTTTTATCAGTACAGATGGGGCATTGCTGGGTGGTAGGAATTTTGTGTATTCCTGTGGATTTCAGAAGTTTCCATCACAGAAATGTAGGGAAAATGTGTGATTTCAGGCCTAGTTGGAGGTTTGCAGGGCATTGTGGCTAAGAAAATGGTGTGGGGTGCATGTGAGGAACACCCTCCTGAACTCCCCCACATATTTAACTTTCAGAAGTCAATCAATCAATCACTGCATTTGTAAAGCGCGCTACATACCCGCAAGGGTCTCCAGGCGCTGGGGAGGGGGGGTGCTACTGGTCGAAGAGCCAGGTCTTGAGGAGTCTTCTGAAGGCCAGCAGGTCCTGGGTCTGTCGTAGGATGGTGGGGAGAGTGTTTCAGGTCTTGGCGGCGAGGTAGGAGAAGGATCTGCCGCCGGCTGTGGTTTTTCGGATGCAGGGGACTGTGGCGAGGGCGAGGTTGGCTGAGCGGAGGCTTCGGGTGGGGGTGTGGAAGCTGAGTCGGTTGTTGAGGTAGGTGGGTCCGGTGTTGTGCAGTGCTTTGTGTGTGTGGATCAGGAGCTTGAAGGTGATCCTTTTGTTGATGGGGAGCCAGTGCAGGCCTCTTAGGTGGAGTGTGATGTGGCTGCGGCGGGGGACATCGAGGATGAGTCGGGCCGAGGCGTTCTGGATGCGTTAGAGTCGTCTCAGGAGCTTGTTTGTAGTTCCTGAGTAGAGGGCGTTCCCGTAGTCGAGTCTGTTGGTGATGAGGGCCTGGGTAATGGTTTTTCTCGTGTCAAGGGGGATCCATTTGAAGATCCTGCGGAGCATACAGAGGGTGTTGAAGCAGGACGCGGAGATGGCGTTGACTTGCCTGGTCATGGAGAGAGTGGAGTCGAGGATGACCCCCAGGTTGCGTGCGTGGTCCGTGGGTTCCGGGGCTGTGCCTAGTGACGTGGGCCACCAAGAGTCGTCCCAGGCTGATGGGGTGGGTCCGAGAATGAGGACCTCCGTCTTGTCTGAGTTCAGCTTCAGTCTGCTGTCCTTCATCCAGTCGGCTATGGCCTTCATTCCTCGGTGGAGGTTAGCTTTGGCGGTGTCGGGATCTTCGGTGAGGGATATGATCAGCCGGTGAGGGATATGATCAGCTGGGTGTCGTCGGCGTAGGAGATGATGTTGAGGTTGTGTTGTCGTGCGACGTGGGTGAGGGGGTCCATGTAGATATTGAACAGTGTCGGGCTGAGGGAGGATCCCTGTGGGACGCCGCAGATGATCTCAGTGGTTTTGGAGCGGAAGGGTGGGAGGCGGACGCTCTGGGTTCTGCCGGAGAGGAAGGATGTGGTCCAGGCCAGGGCCTTCTCTTGGATACCGGCGTCATGGAGGCGTGCTGATAGGGTGCGGTGGCAGACCGTGTCAAAGGCTGCTGATAGGTCCAGGAGGATGAGGGCAGCTGTTTCTCCTTTGTCCATCAGTGTCCGGATGTCGTCAGTGGCGGCGATGAGGGCGGTCTCGGTTCTGTGGTTACTGCGAAAACCAGATTGGGACGGGTCCAGGATGTTGTTGACTTCGAGGTAGCGGGTCAGCTGTTTGTTGACAATCTTCTCTGTCACTTTTGCCGGGAAAGGGAGCAGGGAGATGGGACGGAAGTTCTTGAGGTCCTTGGGGTCCGCCTTGGGCTTCTTCAGAAGGGCGTTGATCTCGGCGTGCTTCCAGCTTTCTGGGAAGGTTGCTGTCTCGAAGGAACAGTTGATTGTTTTCCGGAGGTGGGGCGCGATGGCTGCGCTGGCTTTGTTGAAGACGTGGTGAGGGCAGGGGTCCGATGGGGATCCGGAGTGGATGGAGTTCATGGTTTTGATGGTGTCTTCGTCGCTGACGCTGGACCAGGCGGTCAGGCGACTGGTGCGAGTGGTAGTCGCAGGGGTGGTGGACTCGGTGGTGGGTGAGGGGGGGTCGGGGTTGAAGCTGTCGTGGATGTCGGTGATCTTGCGGTGGAAGAAGGTGGCCAGGGAGTCGCACAGGTCTTGAGATGGCGGGATGTCGTTGGTGATGGAGCTGGGGTTGGAGAGTTCTTTCACGATGCTGAAGAGCTCTTTGGTGTTGTGTGCGTTGTTGTCTAGGCGGTCCTTGAAGGCGGTCTTCTTGGCGGTCCTGATGAGTTGGTGATGTCTGCGGGTGGCACTCTTGAGGGCTGTGTGGTTGTCTGGTGTTCGGTCGTGGAGCCATTTCTTCTCCAGCTTCCGACAGGTGTGCTTGGAGATACGGAGGTCCTCGGTGAACCAGGCGGCTTTCTTGTTGGTGTGGTTGGTTGTAAAGGTCTTGAGAGGGGCGAGGGTGTTGGCGCAGTCGTTGATCCACTGTGTGAGGTTGGTCGCGGCAGTGTCTGGGTCGGTGGGGTTGGTGGGCGAGGGCGCTAGTCAGTTGGTCCCCGGTGACCTTGCCCCAGCAGTGGCATGGTAGCTGTTGGGTGCGGTGGTGTGTGGTGGGTTTTCTGAAGGTGAAGTGGACGCATCTGTGGTCGGTCCAGTGTGGTTCGGTGGTGTGGTTGAAGGAGACGTGGGGGCTTGCGGAGAAGATGGGGTCAAGCGTGTGTCCAGCGGCGTGAGTGGGTGTCGTTACTAGCTGTTTGAGTCCGAGGTTGGCGAGGTTGTCGATCAGGGCGGTGGAGTTGGCATCGTTGTTGTTCTCGAGGTGGAAGTTCAGGTCCCCGAGGAGGATGTAGTCCGTGGAAGCGAGGGCGTGGGTGCTGATGAGGTCAGCGATGGTGTCACTGAACTGTGGGCGGGGTCCGGGAGGTCTGTAGATGAGTGTCTGGGTCTGGTAGGTTTTTCCAGTTGGCAGCGTACCCAAGTCCAAAAGTGCAGCCACTCACCATTGCAAGTGGAATGATACTGGGAGCTAGCCAAGCTCTCTTGGTTTATATGTAAAATTGAAACCTAAAAAAGTAAAATATCCTCTTGCTTGCCACTGGAATGAGATGCTTTAGTCTTGGGGGGTGGGGAGGGGGCAGAATGACTGTTGTTCCCTTCACTTGGGGTGGAGGGCAGCCCCCACCCTGCAGTTAAAACAAAAAATGCTTCCTTGGTGTCCAGTGGGCCTTCTGCTCACCCTGGGAGTGTGGGGGAGGGGGGTGGAGATCGGGGTAATAATCTCCCACTGCCCCCAGGGGGGGACAGAAAGACTGTGCCCATTTATTTTTGGGGCGAGAGCATGGACTGGCCCATCATGGGGCTCCCACCCCTACACAAATTTAATAAAATATTCCCTGGTGTTCTACTGGGCTTGCTATGGGGGGACAGATCGGGGGCTATGGCCTCCATCTGCTTCGCCTCCCAAGGGGTGGTGGGCAGAGAGTTTTTGGGTAGCTCCCATCCCATACTAATTGAATAAAATATTCCCTGCTGTTCTAGTGGGAGGGGGCAGAAAAACTGAACTTTACCAAAAAAATAGGGGGAGAGCAAAATCCTGTGCCCAAGGGGCCGTTCCTTCTCCCTGGTGTCTAGTGGAGTGGATCCCTGCTTGGGGCTTGCCCTCCTTTCCAATGATACCTCTCCCATCTGGATCAGTGCTCTGGGGCTAAGATAGCCCCACGAGCACCGATGAGGAAAAAGTGAAATTAGCTGATCGGCTCATTTCACTTTCGTTTTTAGGGAAATGACACCAGCGCACGGCACGTGCTGATGTCATTTCCCTGAAAACAATGAAACAGCATCAGGAGATGGGGAAGCTTTCCCCCGGCTCCCAAGGCTGTTTCTTTGTCATGGAAATCCCTCTGGTGCCAGCACCAGATGGATTTTCAGTGCAGTGTGTGTTGGATGGCTAGAAGTCATCTGATGCACACTGGCACCATGGTGCCGGACAGCTCCTGGTTGTCCCACGCATAGAACTGGTCAAAAATCCAATTCAGTTGTAAACTTGGATTTATAATAAATATTTAGGAAAAGTAACAGTTAGAAAGGTAGTATTTACTGGTCTGATGTTCTTGGAGGTTGATTTGCATTGGCTCTCCTTCTGCCCTTAGCCAGTAATTAGTCTTGAATAGGTTTGAATTGGTGTAAAATGCCTCCTAAGAGCACATAATATGGTGCCCTGAATGAATAGAAATTACTTCTCTAAATTCCACAGCTTTCTGCTGCTTTCACATATGTAACACTTGGGGCACACTTGAAATCGTACAGTATTCCAGGACAATTCTTGTGGTTCCACTGCCTGGTTGCTGATAGATTTAATTTTTGTCCTACCATACTCCTGTCTCTGGGCTTGTTGTGGGTACAGTGGCTGCCTCAAACTGGTGTTTCTTGTTAGATGTGGGAGGATTCTACAATAAGCATAATAACTCATCCCCCCTTCAAAGCCCAGGTTTATTGTGGCCAACAACTTTCACCATCTTGCAAATGCCCAAAGTAGGTAGGCTTGGACCAGGGAACTTTCACGCCATTGGTTAGAGTGTGCCCAGCGGTCATTCTTACCCACTGACTAGTGCCATGCATAAATGTGGCACCACTAGGCATACATTTCAGAACACTTTCTGGACCTGTGGAAGAGCAGAAGAGAACTGTATGTGCGGTCTGTGACCTGGGAGGAGCATTGGAGCACTGAACCTTCTCCTGCTTGTGCCCAGGACAAAGAAGTGGACTCCAACGGTCTTTTGGCTTATCTCCTGTGTGGCTACAGGGAGACAAGAAGCTGCAAGAGGCTTTTCTCTGAAACTACCCAGCTGACCAGAGGCAGCTGGACCTGGATTGGACCCTGCTGTTGGCCTATACCTAACACCCTATAAGTCCCTAAATGCCTCCTCTGGGTTTTTGGGGGTGATTAGAAATGTACTCCTGTGATGGATTGGGAAATAAAGGAGTAAGGCAGAAGATAAAACCTTTGACCAGGTTGACCCTGGTTGGTGTATCCGAATGTGCTCCTTTGCAGTCTGATTCAAAGTGGCTATCATTGAGGGTTTGTGTTTTTTGATGCTATGTCTATTTCAAACTTTAAAAATTCATCTCTCCAGTTTCCCTTTTTAGATTTTTGTCATTTTTTTAATTACATTTCACTCTGTTTCTAACTTGGTTTTGATATATTTTTTTTTATTGTTTTGCATTTGGACTTTGTACTGTTTTGGTACTGCAGAACACTTGACATATTGCCTGTGTGCTTTGTGCCATAGTTACTTAGGGGGTTGAGCTCAGGTTAATTTAGTAACTTTGAGGGTTCGCCATTACAAGGTTTGTGACGTCCTTGACGTTGGTAATCACCCACCCCAAATAATAATCCAATTATTTACACCCATTTTTTCATTTTCTTTACATTCGGCTATGAGAATTTTCTTTACAGCTTTATTTGCCGTGGACCCAGAGTCGCTGTCTTTGAATTTTCCCCTGTTCAGCGTTTTCTTCAGCTTTTGCCAAATCTCTTCTATGTAGTGTGGAAGGATGTCAGTGCCCAAAAATGCAGACTTCAAATGCTATTGCACTTGCAATGAGCAAATGTCAATTTCAGTCGCACTCTAGGTCTTCCTCAGGTGCTTAGGATCAAAGCATCTCTCTAAATTGTGCAGCAAATGCGGCATATGCAACTTAAAGCCATCTGAGAATGTGACTTTTTTTATTGCCAATGAGGACCATTAGGCACAATACCCGTCATCAGTCATGCTCCACTCCCTAGTCTAAATCACCACAAGAAGAGGAGCACAATGTCGACTTCTCTCCATGCCGATCAAAGTCGAGAGGTAGGGTGCCTTAACGCTTTTCCTCTTCCGAGGATGTCCTCCTCCAACCCAGAGCTTGTAAACATCAATCCAGCTATGAGCCACCTAAGACAGCAACGCCAGCTCTGGTGCTACCTAGAGGGTGCAGTTCTGGGCCCTCTGCCAACATTTCTGTATGTGCCTTCCTTGCCAATGACACCTTACCCTGTGTTCCTGGTGCCGGGAGCCAACCTGGCTCAATTCCTCAGTGCCATGATGGCACTGTTTATGTGGGTAGTGGTCTACTTCGATATGCCTTTTGGCCCCATTGGTCTGTATGGGGCTTCAGATGGGTTTCTGCTGGCAGGTCTGCACTCTGTGGCATTCAACCGCTAGGCTTCTCCTCAGGGAATGCCTCTGGTGCCAACTGGATCCATTTCAAATCCATGCCGTACATCAGTGGTACTTCTACCAGCGCCATTCCTGACTCCTGCCTTGGAGCTGATGTCAACGCCTCCCCTGGTGATAGTTCCTCCACAGGAACATCCTAGGACTAAAGCAAAATGGCAAATGTTCTGCCCTTGCCATCTTCGGACACAACCTACTACTTAGTTGTCCAGAATGTTAGGTGGCTGGATACATCTCTTAAAACCGAGATGGAATGTCCTGCAGGTCCTGCCCCGCCAGAAGTGATGACCCTGAATACAGTGCTAGGAGTGGCAGCAGAGGTCTTAGAAGTACATGCCATGCCAAATATATTGATGAAGGTTTTTCAGCGTGCATCTGTGTAGTATGAACATCTTCCTTTCATTGATGCCCTTTTTGAGCCCATCAGAGCAGCATGATACAAACCCACCTCAATCCCAGCTATGAACTGGCTTTTTGTCAGGCAATTCAGACTTGTCTCAGGTGACCCTGCCTTCTGTCAAACCACCCCTCTCCAGAGAATCTGGTGGTGCATGATTCACCTTGTACAGAAAAGAATCTGGATATGTTACCGATTTCACCACCTAACAGGGAGTCTAAAAAGTTGGCGGTTGGCCTGAAGAAATATTTCTTCGGCGCAGCCTGGCTCTAAGATTGATGAATGTGAGTTGCCTGCTCTCCAATATGGCTGATGGAGCTTCAGGTGGTCCTTAGTCTGCTGGACCACCTTAAGAACCACTTTGCTGAACTGGTGTGGGGCGGCCAATTTGCCCTGTCAAATTATCAGAGCGGGCCTGGACACAGGCATGCCTTAATTTGATCTACCAAGATGTGCAGGTGATGTACAAGTGAGCCTCATGGATAAAAGAATCCATGGGGCTCACCTGTACAGAGACAAAGCTGACTCCCTTGCAGATGTCCAAGGCAGGGCAAACCACCACCCATTCCTATGGTCTCGAGTCCCTGACCCTAGACTCTAAAATATCTGGAAGTTGCTGGAATTTTTAAGAGGCTTCTCTTTTCGGCATCACCAGCCCTCTGTCTGGTCAATTAGCCAAACTACCTGCTACACCACTACAGAGGCAAATGAAAAGGTCATTATGCCTTGCTGCAACCCCCACCTCTCCTATTTCCCTGCACCACCTAGAAAACCGCTTCAACTTCCCATTAAAGGAACAGATGTGGATGAATGGAGTGTGCGTATCCTTCCTTTTTTCAGGCAGGAGGGTTATAACTTCAGATCAGTGGGTCTTACGGGTAATGGGAAGAGGGACTATGTCATACCGTTACAAAAGGCTCTCTCCTAGTCTTCTCCAGTCTCTTCAGTCAGAGGACCAGCTTCAGATTCTGCAGCGGGAAGTGGCATGCCTGCTGCAGAAAGGAAATGATCAGTTCAGGGAAATCAGGTAGTTTATTGTTTAAGTTAGTTAAAACCATAACAATTATACAGCTTTCACATTCATTAAATACATTTCACTAAAATTAAAAGGTACCCCCATAAATATATCTCAAGTAAACATCTTTAAAAAATAAAAAGGAGGTAACTAAAGTTTGCAGTTTAGCTGTGACTCATGTGGATTAAAGCAGGCTACTACGGCTGCTCTACAAGTCCGAACTCCTTTGTCAAATGTTCCTTTTAGAGGTCTCTGCCGGAGGTCATACAGACATGGGCAGACACAGATTATTTGGATGAGATCTTCCTTGTAGTATTTACAGTGCCTACATTGCACCGAGGTTGGGTCCCTCCATACTGGAATGTTGGCGTATTTGGGAAATTGCTCAGAAGCATTGTCATTAGCTGCCGTTTCATTCGTAGTAAGTATGGTATGGAAAGATATGCAGCCGGCGCTAGTTTGACATAATGCCTTATGACCATCCATTTATGGGAGAGGCAGCTGAATTTATTTTATCTTGAATTAAAGACAAAAATGTGATGGCCTTGTTAGCACCTCTTTTGAATGAATTGTATAGGGGTGCCACTTCCCACAGCTCCAGCAGATGCAGTTGACTAATGGAGAAAGACTGTCGCTCTGTTTGCAAGGGTACCCAGAGGGCATATTTAGTTTGTCATCTGACTGACTGATTTTATACCACGTCTTTACCGCCTCAGCTTTTGCTGCCAGATCTTGCCGAAATAACCCAAATTCCAGGCAGAGCTGCACTGGAGAGGCTGATAGTGGTAATTTGAACACTCGTCTATAGACGTTAAGCTGGATTTTGTCTATAAGTGTTGCTTCCATGCCACACATGGCATAGGTGATTGAAGGGAGCAGCCTGGAGGACATTACTGTTAACATGGGATGAAACGAGGTTCATCTAACTGCTTTGCCAAAAAGGGAGAAAGCATAAATTAAAGCTGTGGCTTTTTTCTCAACATATTGTTTCTGTTGAATGAAGGTGCCTCAGCATCTAGATGTACTCCTAGATGTTGATAGTGTGGCTCCGAACTCAGCAAAACATTGTTTAAGGCCATTGTAACAGGGGGCGGCTGCTGATGACCTATCAACATTATTTTAGATTTTATCACATTGATTTCTTCTTGGTTGGAGTTTACATAATTGGCCAATATATTTAAAGATCATTGGAAGCCCACCTTCGTATGGCTGAACAAGACCAGGTCGTCTTAGTATAGAAGATGTGTTAGCGGAAGCACTCCCAAGCGGGAAGGATGAACATTTGTAGCGTCCAAGGCCGGGGAGAGTTCTGCCATAAATAGATTAAATAAATGCTGGGAAAGCACACAGCCTTGTTTCAAACCAGAAAATGTAGAAATTTTCCTCGAGAGCCTTGTGCTATCTCTAATTTTTATTCGCACCCACGTGTCGGAGTATAATGAGATTATTGAAATCAAAAGTGGATCTGACAGACCCCAATCCTTCAATTTACTCCAAAGGAGCTGTCTGTTCACCTGGTTGAAGACGGCCTTAAAATTGATGTAACCAAGGTATAACCTTCTATTTTGTCGCCTGCTTTGTTCTGAGAGAAAGGCAGTCACTAATATGTTTGTCGTGGTGCCCACACCTTTCCTGAAACCTGTTTGATTCGGGCCAATGACATTATGCTTCTTAGACCAAGCTATTAGTTCTGCGAGAAACAAGGAAGCATAGCATTTTGCCTCTGAATCAAGAAGGGAAGATTAACCTGGCTGGGTTAGCCCTGTCCCCACCCTTGTATATGGTTTATTATGGAACCTCGCCAACTCTCAGGAATTGCTCCTGTCCCTGACTTTCTGATACAGAGAACTTAGCACCTCAGATCAAAAGACTGTTTCCTCCTTAAAAATGGCTTGTGGTAAGCCATTTGGCCCGGGAGCCCCTTCTCGACAGGCCTTGCGGAGAAATTTATGTATGCTGACTGGAGTCAAGCTAGGGCCACTTGCCTCTTCATTTTTCACCAGGGTTTGAGTATTTTTTTTCCAGAGCTTCTGATGGACTTCTGATTTCACTGGCTTGGTAATTTGTTGAAAAAGTTGCCTTGAGGTAATTCACCCAGTCGTTCTCTGCAATATTTGAGTTTTTAATCGGGTTTCCTCTGATGTTCAAGTGATTGATGATTTCCCAAAATATCCTGGGGTTTTCTCTTTAGTGGCATATATTATCTTTTGCCAGAAAAGTCTCTTTGTTTCAGCTCTTTCCACCCATTTTTGCCTTTTGTAATATTTTTTGGAACTCTTCAGTTGTTCCCGAAGATGTAGATTGCCTAGGCATGCCTTCAGATGCCTTGCAGACCTCTTGTGGACCTTTTTAAGAAAATTACTTTGTTTCGAATGACGAGCCGGGCAGTTTGGCTAAAATGATTGAATGGGTGAGATGATATTGGTCTGGAATAAAGATCTAACAGTTTCTGTCTAAAGTCTCCCCAGGCTTTCAGCACATGGACTTTGATGTTTGGCTTTTCCAGCATGATCAGTCTAGCAGATGATACTAAAGCTGCTATTGTTTCTGATGACCACCGTAGTCGCTTTAGGTTTGTTGGTTCTATAACACCCACCTGTGTGGGAGCTTGAAAGTGAACAGTTGGGGAGGACGCTAAGGTTAATATTTAACATGAATGATCACTGCATGTGCTATATTTTATTTCAAATTGCCGTACCAGCAGGATCTAGGTAGGGTAACTAGGGTGTAATCAATAATGGACCAGGATTTAGGGCCGTGGTATGTATATCTTTGAGGCAAGACATCTGAAAATCTTCCATTTAGGGTCAGCAGTCTTAAATATTCCAGACATTATTAACTGCTCCCTCTGCTGGTCACACGATTTGACTTTCAATGTCATCTGTGTAGGGACATTCCAACATGAATTATCAGTAATAAGTATTTGCGCCTTAATTAGATTTGAGTTAAAATCACCAGTCAGAATTATATCCAAATCTGGGTGGAGTGGACAGTAATTTTTATTGTGGCCCTCTTACGAAGAGAACTAGGATGAATATATGAGGGCAATTATGTCCATTTGTTGGCAGGCTTTCGGTGGGAGACCGTTTTCCAGAAATGATTTTGCGCCTGCAGTATTCAGGATAAGAGCCTTAGGTATCTCTGTTTTGGACAAACCTTGTATGAGGATTCTACTCATATATGTGGGCTGTTCAAGGCATGAGGAAGCCAGTCCTATTGAGAGTCAGCAGGTACTTTTTGCAGTTGATTGGCAGTTTGGTTTCCTGGGAGGTGCTTTGTGCATCCCTTAAGACCAATTTGGTCTGCTTGACAAATGATGGGGATGAAAAATGACTTGGAAGTGGGTACCTGAACGGCTTAGGCCTTCTTATAGCTATGCCCTAATCCTCAAAGAATACGGAGAAAGACAGAATTAAATCTACTATGTCTGCTGATTCCCAAGTATTCAAAATGGTTTCTGATTGGTTACTGTCTGTAGCTGGTAGGAACTCTACCACTATTAATTCGGCTGAAATCATTTGTTTTAATAATCTCAAAATGTTGCCTCTATTGAGGACATCGTGACTCCCCTGCGAGATGTATTGTGGTTGAAGTAATAATTTAGAAAGGGAGCCTTCATGTCCTAGGCGCTGGAATTGCCGCTCCATAGGATTTGGGACATTCTCCTTATGCGATGATTTTTGACTGGGACCATTCTGAGTTGAAGGATCTCGAGCTATTTCTGCCACTGGGGCCAAGGATGTAGCTATGCTCATCTTTGTTTTTTTTTATGAGTACGGTGATCTTAATTACTGCTCCTATGTTGTTTAGTTGAATTTACTCTTTGTGACACCAGCTGAGAAGCTCGTATTTGGGTCTGAGTGTTTAATGACTTTTGATTCTTTTGAGGATTTAATTCACTCATGGTCGGCTGATGATTTATATTCTGCCTGATCTTCTGGGACTGTTGTTGTACTGTTACGTGAGAATCAGGTTGTAAGAGTACATCCGATATTGAAGCAGCAAAAGATATTTCTGTCAGGTCCAAAGCACTACAGGGCTCTTGTACACCAGCATCCTTTTCAATGTTCTTAGCATCATACTTATCAGCTAACTTAGTAAATATTGTAGATGTTTTTTCCTACTTTCCCTTTGCATTCTGTCTGCCTCTTTCTGGCCTTCCTCTTTGTTAATTTCTGAGGAGATGACGTATTACTCGCTAAGTTCGATGTTTCAGATAGAGATTCCTTAGCTTTTTGCATGAAAACTGGATTGATCTGGTCCGTAGAAGTTCGTGAGGCACACAACTGCTCAGATTGTGTCTCACTTCCCTGACTTATGACAGGAGCTGTCGGCTCTTGACCTAACAATGAGTTTGTTTTTGCTTGACAGGCATTGTGAATTTTAAAATATTTGTCAGAAGATCTGGAAAGTCGGATAATTTATCAATGATGGGGCCACAGGAAGGCTCTTACAATTAATGAGGTTAATGTCTCCATTTTTAAAAAATTAATACATGCAATATGTTCAGCCATTATATTCATGATGTCTATCTGAGCTTCCAGCTTGTCCGACTGGAAGTTCAGAGCGTCAGTAGATGATTGTAGCATTGTAATTAAACTGTCCCACCAATGTGGTGCACTGGATATTTGATTGAATCCTAGATTGGGAGCCTTTACATTGGTTGTTTCGCTATACTGTAGTGGGGAGGAGGTATGCACAAGATTTTTTTGCCGCACATCTTCAGAACCCAGCCTTACTGGCGGCAGTATTGGAGAGGATGCAGAAAGAGCTTCTCTTAAGGGAGGGTTCTGCACTGTCCCTAAAGTAAACTTGGCTGGAACATCATTTTAATTCTCATTCTCTGGTGATATGTACTGTGTCGCCTCTGCACTGTGACTCTGTGATACTGGTAATTGAGTCATATCACCTAAACCAAACCTCTTAGTTGTGTGGTGGATTTGGGTGATTGAGAACCCTCAATATTGTTTTAACTTCCAAGGCTTAAACCAAATCATTACTTGAGATCCAGACTGAGCAAGACCATGATGCATTGATGTGAGATTCATGCCTCGCTGTAGATGCAGGGAGGTGGTGAATAATTGTAGAGTCAGAAGCAGAACCAAGGACTGGAAGCGAGCCACCAGTATCTTTGTTCAGTGTTGAGGATGACCTGGAAACGTAAATTTTTTTTTTTTATAGGTTAGTTGTTGCCACTTTGCGCTAAGGTACCAGCAACAGGGTGATGTAAGCTCCGGTTTTGCTACAGGTGGATTTCTAAGTGTCAGAACTGGCTGGGCTGTATGATTTGTACCCCTTGCAGCCACTATGCTGTCCTTTTTAAGATGAGTGATGGGGCAAGGATGGCCAGAGGCATCATCCAATATTGCATATATTACAGCCATTGGTCTTTCAAGAAGGAAAGGGTTGACTTTCCAGAACACAAGGGATTGATCCTCGGTGTAGGAAGCTCCACCAAGCTGCTGTTGTTGGATTTTACTTGCTTACTAGCTGTTAAGTACTTCAAAGGTGGCTTCTTGTGCACTTTATTTGGCATCGGCTGCTGTGATTTTTCCAGATCTCATTTTCCTTAATCACCACTCGTATCTTCTGCAATGTCTTTTTAGAGTTTATGAATCACCCACCTGTTACGTATTTTGTTTTACTTCTTGTGTTTCATATTTGAATTTCACACTGCCAGCTGAAGAGTCTTTTAGACCAAGGGCATTAGGATCAAGAAGGGGGGGAGCACGCCTGACCACAAGCCTCACCAGGACCTAGCCTGGCCGCTTCCGCAGTAACAGGGCTCAACCTACTTATAGGTAGCCTAATGCCAACCATTCCCTTACTGAGTCGCCTCGAATGCCCTTGAAATAATCGACACAAAGATAATGACAGGTGTTAAACACTCCAATCTGCTTTAAAAGACATAAATTAGAGGTTAGATGTAAAGTTTAGTGGTTAGTACTCATGCTGACTAATCGTCTCACAACCTGATACTGTCACCCCCTGACTGGTGCTTGACTAGGGGCAATGGAGCACGCAATTCCTACAGGTCAATCAATTGTTAAATAACCTGGTTAGCCTGCAGTAGCCAGAAATTGTGCAAGACTGTACAAAACAGTGCAAGGCAGTTCAGAATCCACCTTTGAATATCTTTTAAATGAATTTAGACCTCCTGGAGAACTCCATATAGCCAAGAAGTAATCATTGTGCAGTGGGTGTCCCATGAAAGGTGCATAAAACTTCTGGCCAATATGTACAGTGTTTGTGCTCCTGCCGTGCCTAGCTAAGCCCGATGATCATATCCCTCAGCCAGTCCTCAGCCTGCAGAACTACTCACTGCTTGATAACCGGGCAGTCACCAAGCAGATGAAAAGGGCAGACGAAAAAGGCAGAAATAGCTATCCTTTCTCGCTCTCAGCGCTTACTGTGTCATCTCCTGCTTTGCATGTCCTCCCGGCATTCAAGTGCCGTCAGATACCAAATGGCGATTCTTTTCGACCACCGAGCGTCTCGGCTCACCGACCGTTAAGCACAGCGACCACAGTAGCCGGATAAACGTTTGCGTGCTGCAGAAAGGAGTTGTGGAGTTGGTCCCAGAGCAGAAAATTGAGCAGGGGAGCTACTCTCGATATTCCGGGGTCCCAAGGATGACTGCGGTCTTTGTTTGAGGGTCAAGCTCAGGATTTAGATTTATTTTTCTCCCAGCTCAAGAAAAAGTTAAAGATGCTGTCCCTAGCACAAGTTTTTTGACAAATCAAGCAGAAGCTTGAATGGTGTCTCTAGACTTACAGTGTGCGTAGTACCACATACCAATCCTGCAGTTACATGGAAGGAATCTGTATATCATGATAGGGTTAATTCACTACCAGTTTGCAGTTCTCCTGTTCGGACTAACATCATCACTTCGGGTCTTCACCAGGTTGATGCCAGTGGAGCATCTGAGAAAGTCTGGGATCTTAGTACTCCTGTACCTAGGCTACTGGCAGCTCAAGGCCAGTTCACTGCAACTGGTGTTGGACCACCTTCAGGCAACAGCAGCTTTGATGTTTTATTTGGGCCTTTCCATCAACGTACCCAGTCTCACCTATAGCTCTCGCAGAAGTTCCTGTTCAGAGGCAATTCTGGTCACAACATCCCTTAGAGTTCTCTGCTGAAACATCGGGTATGATAATGTTTCGGGAGGGTTCTCTCTTCGCCTGCTGTTTCTGTTGGCTTGCTACATCCTACTGGACGTGTGTATGCTGGCACATGAGGGGCGCTTCAGCGAGGCCTTTGTGGGCAGTGGTTCCTGCATGGGGAGATATCTCTGATTCCATCAGAATCTCATGGAATACTGCAAAGAATATGGTCTGATAGTCTATAAAGTTGCACATATCAGGGGATGTACTTCATAATCTGCCAACAGTAGGCACAGAGACGCCTGAACTAGAAGCACATCTGAAAGAGCTGGAGATCTGAGGCCTTTGGTCTCCACAAGAGCAGGTAGCTCACATCATCCTGCTCGAACTGTGGGCAATTTGCCTAGCCCTGAAGGCCTTACTCTCTTCCCTCTGCATCGGTCTGTCCAGAGCGTGATGAACAATATGACCACGTTGTGGTATGTCACCATGCAGGAAAGTGTGTGGTCTTACCTTTTCTGTCGGGAAGCACCGAGACTCTAGGCTTGGGCTTACCAACATCGAATTTGGCTATACACCAACTGCCTGTCTGGCCTTCTGAACACCAGGGCTGACAGGCTCAATCAGCTCATCTTGCTGCCCATGAGTACTGTCTCGACCTGGAGTTCATTCAGAGCATCTTCGTCCTTTGGGGCATCCCCCTGTGGATCTTTTTGCTACTTGCGAGAACTCTCATTGCAAGCTATTTTCAGCCCTCCTGTACCTTTTGCATGGAGCCTTGGGGTATGTGTTTCAGTTGAGGTGGATTTTTCCACTTCATTGACTATTTCCTCTCATACCTTTGAATTCTCACGTGTCGAGAAAGATTATCCAAGACGACCACCACCCAGCCGTTTTACTCACTCAGGATTGGCTGAGAAGGGTGTAGGATGCAGACCCCATGATTCACATCCAATCTCCTTCAAGAGACACCCCCATTCCACAACCACTGATCTCCTGCCCCCACCCTATCTCTCCAGGTCCACCGCTACCCCCACCTACCTCTTGGTGTGGCCCTCTTCTCCCAGTCAGAGAGTCATGCTCTGTATCCCAACCTCCGGAGCCTCCATTTTCATGCCTGGAGATCCAACAGGCTCACTGGTATTCGTTTCAGCTGCCGCCAGAGGTGTTCTATGTCGTTTTGTCAGCTAGTCTCCCCTCCACGAATTCTGTGTACTTTGGAAAGTGAAATAGCTTAATTACATTTGGCAGTGGTTCTTCTTTTCGCCTTGCCACTAGCCCACGAATGTCATGCAGTGGCCATCGCCAAGAGATAAATTGCTGTTTTGTCAGTAATTATCTGCCTTCTGAACCAGCCATCTTTATTCACATCCCTGATCGTGATCAAGTTCTTGAAGGAAACTTACACTTGTTCTGTGCTCCAGGATTTAAAGTGAGCAATCTTCAGGTAGGTTTCTGGTGGATATTCTTTTCTTCCTGCACATTTCTCACCAAATTTGCCCTCTGCCACGTTCTGAAGGATAGTCACAGATACCAATTTAAAGGGTTTCAACTTAGATGTTACACTGTCACTATTGAACTTTGGCTTCCTCCTCACTGCTTCTAAGGACATGGAAAACAAATGCAAGAAACTGATATCACTGTGCTGTGGTGGGCGCTAAATGGTGATATCCCTCTTGTGCTGTTTCCAATACTGGGATCAGGCCAGTGTAGGAGAGTTATGAAAAGTTTATTCATCCAATCTGGAGTCCGGGGATATATAACAGCAGCTGCGTTATTGAGCTTTTATCTATCCTCTACTTTTTTTTCCATGATGCTGCACAGCATATGCAAAAAGCATTTGTTTTTTTGCTTACGCTGTGGCAAAGCCAGTAGACCTTGCCAATGCTTGTTCTTTTAATCATTTGGCTTCACATCAGTGATTTCCTGTTGGGGCTTAGGCTTTAAATAAGTACGTGCATCATCTAGAATTCTCACATTGTTACAGATCTTCATAAACTTTTCATATTTATCTATGTCTCAAAATCTGAATGTGTTGCTAACGTAATGATAAGTGATTTATAACCATAATTTCCACTGTGCTACATGTTTCTAGGATATAACACCATCACAGCATTAGTGTTGTAAATTAGATTACTTAAATGTGTTTCTAAACCTAATGTGCTTTGCAATTAAACCGAGCTCTAGAACATGGAAAGTAAATAAGAACTTTGTTCAATATTTAGGTACTGTTGGATGTGAATTCTTCAATTTCTCAAACCTTTCTTTCAATAGGGTTTGGTGTGGACCAACTGAGAGATGATAATCTGGAAACCTACTGGCAGTCGGATGGGTCTCAACCACATCTAGTGAACATTCAATTCAGGTATTTATTGCTATTTTTACTTAGTTGAACGTTTTCAAGAACATTTCTGTAAACACTGCATTTTTCTCCGATGGTCCTAGTTGTTTTTCAAATTTGTTAGCCTTGACTCAAGAAAATATGCATTTGTTGGTGTATGTTCTAACCTTATTCAAAGACAAACGTACTACTTAGGGCATAAGTAAAATGTAAAGTATGAGGCATTACCAGGTCTGACAATATGAGCTGAGGAAGTATTAAACAGCTGTCAAAAATGTTTTTTTTTTTTTTTAAATTTAACCAACCTTTTACAAATTCGGTAAACTCTTAATGGTTGTTTTTTTTAAATTCTCTGCTCCATTCATTCCACACCTTCCTAATGAGCTACAATAACTGTTTTGTGTTCACTGGTCAAGCATGGCAGAGACGGTCATCCTTGCTTTCACCTAAAATGTGACATGGCATTTGGAATGCTGTACCGTGACTAGATATTAGTGGATCTTTTGAGAAAGTGTTCTGAACATTAATTAGTGCACTTCAACATGCAGCAAAATCTATTTTTAGGTATTTTTTATACAACTATATAAACTCCTGAATTCAGATTAAACGATCTCCACTCTTATTTACTGCAAATCTAATGAATAATTTTTACTATTGAAAATAATTGTTTAACTGTATGCTGTGACCACAATTTGGCTGTCCAATAAAATGTAACGCTATCAGGTACAAGGTAGTTGATGTGTAGGAAAAGTATACATTATTAAATAAAAATGTGGCTGCTGCAAAGCTGTAATAATTATTTAAACTCATAACTTTACTGTGCTTTTTAATCTCCTTAAGGTTGATTAGATATTGGGCAATAATATTTTCAAACGTGTGACTGTTTGAATTCTGTCACTGGGAAAAAAATAAGTGTTTCTCAACATAATCATTTTGAGATCAGCAAACTCAGATCAGCCATCTACTTTCACTCCCATCCACCCACTCTCCTAACAATTGAAGGGTAAGCAGTTATGTAAAATGTTTTGTGGATTACCTCTAAACCATTGCCAATTTGAATACTATTTATCTAGTGTTAAGCTATCCAAATATTGACTGCTCATTTATTACTGTCCAGTTTATGCCACACAGTTAAGTTACTCAGAATGGAATCCCTTCCATGACCAGGGCACTTAAAACAGGTTCTAAATTTCTGTCTCCCAGATGAGAATTATGTTTTTTCTTCACTTTAGCTTATTCTCTACTGCCTCCCTAGTATCTCAATTTCCCATAAATCGCAGAACTAGAACACAAGCGACCTTGTAGTTGTAAATTTTGATGCAACAATGGGACAAGACTATTTTCTTTGTCCACTGTCTGAATACAATGCAACATCTGACCAGTGGTATTTGGGAAAACTTGAAAAATGATTGTATAGACTTTAGATTTCTTGCTTCCCTCCCACTTAGCATTGTTCTTTGCAAAATTTGTAAGATTGTAAGATACTTCTTAAGATGATGAGTGTTTTAATATATGCAAAGCATATCTTTTGACACACATATGCTGAAAGAGGTATTTTTTTCCAACCCGATTTTGTGTACATCCATAAATTAGTGTGCTGTGCCTTCGGCCCATGCCTCATCTCACTACTCTGTGTGATACTGTCGAAGAAAGTCCTGTATTAAGTGCTGTTTTACTTGCCAGAGTTTAGAGGTGCTGACTCCTTTCCTGGTTTCTTAGAGCTTCTACTGACTCCTGAGTAGTTCATGGTAGGCCCATTCTTTTCATATGATCATGTAGAACACTGCTATTCTTCCATCCCGTTCTCTCTTTGTGTACACTTGAATCTTTTATGTGTCTCTCTGTGACCTGTGTGGACACCTGTAGAGCTACTTAACAGGGGTTCCGTGACAATACATCAACTATATCACAAGTAATTGGTAAGTATTAAGACTGCTCCAGACAGGGCATAAACTCCTACAGAGTAATTATGGGGAGCATCAATAACAGATTAGCATATGCAAATAGTGGAAATATAAACTGAAAGAAAACCCCTAACAAATATGTTAAAGGAAGTCTATGTGTTATTTTCTGCAAATTCTAGAGTTATATTCCAACTAGATATATGATGCCTTTCTTCTGGCAAGCTGAAGTGAGATCTCCCTTCATGAAGACAACAGCCTAAGTATGCAGGCAGGGGCATTGTTCAGTCTGTCAGTATCCCATAGAATTGATTGATTTGTGTCTATAAAAGCTAACGCATGGGAGAAAGTATGTTTGACTTCTGAAGTTGATCACAAGGTGTGTATGAAGTAATGAGAACATAGTGTGCAAATGCTTCACTTTACTATGTAGAATACAGATCTGTGAAGACAAATGCGTAATGATGCACGTTAGCAATATTAACTTGCATATAAATGTAAATTATGCAAGCATTTCAAAAACATGAACTGTTACAAACTTTCACAACACTAACATAAGTGTTGTACCATGATAAATTAGTGATTGTAAACCATATCTTGTTATCCTGCTGTGTGACGGGCATTTAAGGTAATAGGTCATATAATATATTTAAAAAATGCACATCTGTTTTTTATATACATATTTTAAGGTACCTGTCCTCCATGGTGATCCATGGCTTTTCTTAAGCTTTTCCTCGGTTAGCTCTTATGCCATATTGTGCAGGCTGCTACGGTGAAAGTGGCCTTGCTGCACTGCCACAGGAATATTCATCTGCATAGTAAGTGCTGTATTATAATAAGCACTTGTTCTGGTGCTGCCTTGTAATTGCTGGTACCTTTGTTACTCTTCGTTACTCTACAGTGCACTCCATGGCCTTAGTTGGTATTATTATTTTTTTTTTGTAGAATCTGAAACTGCTTTGAATGGAAGGTCCCACCAGTATGGTATCTCCTACTTCCTCATCTTATTTTCTCTCTACCCTGCCAAAGTCTCATCCCATTTGTCCGGGCAGCTGTTCTCTTTCTTTACTTTGCCTTAATGAAGTTATTATGTCTTGGGAAAAAGTAGTGTTACCAGAGTGTTTGGCAATGCAGAGAAGGCAAACTTTTTTTTGCCCAGTGTTATTTTGGGATCCTTAGAGTCTAGTAGAATGTGTTTGAAATAAAACCTTCAATATGGCTTACAAGTTCTTTCTCAAGAACTTTTAATGAAGTGCCCCTTCTGCAGATGTTTGCCCTGGATCTGTTCTTTATTACACCTCATCTGCTGGATAACAATGGGGCAATTTAGGCTTGGGACATTTATCAGCATTTTTGCTAGATAATTTCTGCTGTTGTGAGGACACATTATGTTACCAGAGTTGGGCACCCCTGTTTTATCTTAATTTTATAGTTTGTGTTTTATTCACATTTTATACACATTTTATTCATGTCAGCAATGCTGCCTTTTAGCAATGGCTTTTTTACACATTTTATCAGTTTGCTTTTATTCTAGGAAAGCAAGGAACACCTTGGTCATTTAGTCAGCCTCTGCACTACATACAATCAGTACTCTTTGTCCAAGGCTGTGGAACGTGGTATACAATATGCTAACTTGTATTTTCCGTAAGGAGCCAGCTGCTATCACCAAGACATAGCATTACATCACAAGTGCGGTCCCAATGGGTAAGGGGTTATGATATATATTCCACATACTGACCCAAGGAGGGCAGAAGGCATTCCAGTCACGAGCATCCTGGGATGCGCACTGCGTGACATGCAGTTTGGCTGGCGCTGATCTTCCAGCTCCCTGAGAGGATTGCCATCTGCATGATAGGCTGTTTCCTGATACTCTGCCCAGGTAATGGGCTGGGGTCAATCCCTTAGACCGACCAGGCAAAGTGTAACAGCCACTATGCTCTCTGAAATAGACATAGGGTTAGGTAGGAATCTCTAGAATTTCTAGAACTATTAGAACTACATACATCATGGTTGAGTTGTTCATCTTCTTTACCCTGATTGTAAAGTTGATTATCTTGCTTTGTTTCATCTGCCAAATTATTGCATCATTTGCTCATTATACTAGATTGGGATTGTTTCAATAAATGTATTGAAAACTTATTTTGCATCTTGTATCTTGCCTTGTCATGTGTAACTGAGTGAAAGGGATATACAATCTGTTTCTTCGACTTTCCTGGTAGTCGGAGTGTCATATTTAGGTTGCCATAATCACCTTTTATCTCGGTGGGTCTTGAGGTTTGGGTGAGGCACTGTGACATAGCCAGGAGTTAGGCCGACAGCTACTAACGTTGTGGGTTGTACTTATGTTCGTACATTTGGCAGTGCTGTCACCCTAAACACATAGTTCTGTTACCAAAGTAGAAACAGCATAACATGCCACCACCAACGTATCAAGGTCAGGTACTTATTTAAAGGATCTCCTGAGTAGTTCTCTCTTGTATGCTTGAAGGTGCCTTAGTAACCTTTTATACGGAGATGTCCGTTGTGTTAGGGAAATATCCTCCTCAGCTATATATGTAGCACCTATATTTAGCTGAAGGTTGTTCAAGGTTGACCTCTTAAAACAATACCCTGCTTAGTGTTACAATATCTGAATTAAAAATGTGAATCCCGTAGTTAATCCAGTAAATTGTAGACATGTTGTCTCATAACATTTACTTTTAAATGGGCTACCTAATGGGGTTGGAGATGTTACATTTGTGGTTGAGGCACACTTTGCATACAAAACTGAAACATTTTATTCATGGATCAACTTTCCTGCATTCAATTCCAATACAAATACATTTCATACACATACAATGGCTAATCCACCAGCACATTACAGAGCAGACAATTATTTAGAAATTCTGTTATCACACCAAGAACCGCACACTAGGTTTCAAGGCGCACTCCCACATGTATATGCACACTTTCGATTGCTATTGAATAGCCTAAGATTACAGACACCTAAGCGGTCATACCACACATTTGCAATTCAAAAATCACACGGTACAGCAGTAATAAATAACATAGACTGCAAAAATACAAAACATCGTTAGACATTTCCAATGGTTTCTTCTGCCAAAACACAGCGCCTGGAAGCAGGGATCTAACCTTCTTTTGAGTTTGGTTCTCAGTACTGATTTTGTCAACTCCCCCAAGGGTATAAGAGTAGTCTGGGACTGTTTGCTGCCCGTGTAACAACAATATTACATGATATTGGTGCTGAGGCATTGTCCTATGTAGATGACATTTATCTGACAGACAATTATTAAACACACATTTGGCCAGGGTAGATATAATTGAATTGGGATTTGCCTAACATGGCTGCAAACTCAATTTTAAGAAACCAAAAATTGCATTTCTCAGTGTCCTGTTTTTGGGAAATTAGCTTTCACATGGGGGGGAAGAGACTGGCAGCACACTTCGTTGAGAAGTGTGCACAGCTACAACCATCAAATACCATTAAAAAAAACTGCAATCCTCGTTAAAATTCTTTAATTTTGGCAGAACATACATATCTGATTATGCACAAGGCATAAAAACACTTTATGATTTAAAGCGTCCAAATAGTTCAAGCAAATATAGGACACCATAGCACACACAAATACTCAGGTCATTACAGACTGACATGCTTGAAGCAAAAACACTTCCACACATTTGAAAACAAAACAAATTTGGTCATTCTGATCATCCTAGGGTCCATTGGCTTTACCTATGTCACGTTCAACAAAGGTGACATAGTGCAGATTGCATATAAATTGCATTTATATTAAAATTCTGAAATGCGTTTTGCATTCACTGACAAAATACTGACTGCTGTCATTAAGGAGAGTCCACTGGCCAAGCACATCATTGTTGTTACCCAAGTCCCAGCCCTAGAGGCTATTACAAAGGCTAGCGTTCCAAATGCAAAAGCCTTACATCCACAGTGGATACAGGGCTAAAAAAATCCACTCGACCACTCGCATTGGCGAGTCTTATTTGATTAGGTTGAGCTATTTTTAATACTTACTTGAAGGATATAGTGTGTCTGGTTTTTCCTAACACACAACATTTAAAGGACCAAGCCAACTGTGCAAACATTTCAAAATATATTTCAGTATTTGTGTAAGCCCTTTTTTTATTTCTATGTGATGAAAAAATATTTTAATAGGATGAAAACAAATCAGAATACTTTACCTGTTGATGTCCAAAGGACATGTTTTCTGAAACCCAATTTTCACAGATTGCTAATACACTACATAGTTTCATCAATAAAGCTGCTAGTTAGTGGAGAGGTCTTTGGACATTTCTTGGAAAGTTACTGTGTGTAGATGACAATATTTTACCACATCATGGTTTAAAATTGAGTGTTTAAACAAACTGGGAAACGCTCCTGCCCTGATGGCAATGGTGTGAGTAAACTAAAAGAAGCCCTAGGTTATGTGGGCTAGACCTCATGGGTATGTGGGCTAGATTCTTGTGATGCATGCAGCAAACTCTAGTCTACTTAAACAAACAAGTTTTTTTGTACTGCAGACATGCTGAGCTCACATATTTGAAGGTGCAATCATGTGAGAATTAAGAAAAAGGTACTCTGTAAACTATTTGCCTAGGATCACACAATTTGAGACCCATTTACAGGTCAAGTACATAACAGTTAGGTCGAGTAGATCATTTAAGTTACTCGACCTGCAGGCCTAGTAACATTTTTATGATTTTTCGTGCCCTGGGATACAGTGGGCCACTTCCTTAACTGCCACTGATGTAGATGATGTGTTTGACCCCAAATTGCAGACTCGAGAATTTCTTCAATACGGACTTGAGTACCCCAAGACTACTAAAGTCATGCCTCTAGATCAGTATGAATATATTATTTACACTGATGGTTCAGCTCAACCTGCTGTAGTTACCAAACATCAATACTCTGCAGCTTGTGCAGCCATTTATGGAGTAAAGAGGGATGGTTAATTCCACCCTCAACAAATGTTTACACAATTGCTTGGGGATTGCACTGCACAACTTGCTGAACTAAAAGCTTTGATTTTAGCCCTGGAATAAATTAATCCTGAATTTAACTCACTTATAGTGTGTGATTCGTACTAGTGTGTTCAGTCTTTCAATGAAAATTTGCATTAGTGGTGCATTAGTGGATTCAGAGATGCCAAAAGAAACACCATCAAGCATAAAATGCTTTGGGGAAAGGTGGCAGAGCTCAAAGACAGACTGCCATGGTCTCATATAATACACACATTGGTCCACAAACGTGTTGCAATACACATTGTAGAGAATTCATTGGTTGATGAAGTAGCCAAATCTGCAGTTGTTACTGCAGCAGTGGCAGTGATAGCTTGTTCTCATACGAGGGTGGATGATGAATTATTGGCTGCCATGAATGCTTCGGCTGACGGCACCCCTTTACCAAAACCATATCCAGCAAAATATTCCTAACACTTAAGAACCCAAAACATTGCTTAAGTAACAGTACTAGGAGAGGGTGATCATGTTATCCCCAACGAAGACCATTGGCTGGAATTAATCAAACTAGTGCATTTCACTATTACAAAAATGCTACTGGTGGCATGATCTATGCAAAGCAGTAAACAAAAAAGGGGGTGGGTAGTGGTGGTAGAAAGGGGTGCACTTCCCACACGTTGGGCAAGTCTAATCATTAGTAGTTTGTCTAAAATCATGCAAACATGGGGTGGATTATGGTGCTATGTGGTAAGATGCCCCACTACCCAAGAGCATAAGGTAGTGCTTCAAAGAAACACCAAACATGAAATTTAGCACAGAAGCCGCAGCACTCAAAACAATGTTCATAATAAAGATGTCCTCCAGTTGAGTTGGTTGTAGTGGATTCCTTTAATTAGTAGACAAGGGCATCAAAGAGATAGGTTGAGCATTGATCCATAAATACAGCCAAGTAGTTGAGCATAGTTCCATAAACACAGCCAACACGTGTTTCTGCACAACAGGTGACTTTTTCAAGGCTGCAAAATATACATAGAGATGTGGTTGCCCAATCCAATATATCAAAATAGAGGATGATAGCATAGAGGTTGCACGTGTGAACTCACTTAATGAGGCATGCGTCCATACTAAAGTGAAGGACGGGTGTTAACATGCCCTTGCAAATCTGCACAGTGTGGCTTTGAAACAAGGCAATCTAGCCTGATTAACGTGTGTAAGTTAGTAAGAGCCACCTCGTAGAGGTAGTCCACCACATAGCAGTGTCACAAAGTGAAACAGGGCACAAACATAACATTAGGTAGTATGGGGTAGCTTACGTGTTCTATGTCGACGACATCTATTCAGGAAATGGAGTCCGACCTACAAGCCGGAAGGTAAAACCGTAGAGCTTAAAAAGCTGTAAAAATGGAAGGAGGGACAAGCCAAGTGAGGGGAGCTAGAAGAGAAATTGTGGCGGCCATGTGGGAACATGGCAAATTAACAGAAAGGGATGGTGTAGAGGGAAGGCACGGTACTGAAGGGGGGCACCAGCGGGGCCATATTGGTGTCAAAACGAATGTCCAAGAAGAGACTGGATCAAACTGGTACTGGTGAGGGAGTAGAACCGTAGAGCTTAAAAAGCTGTAAAAATGGAAGGAGGGACAAGCCAAGTGAGGGGAGCTAGAAGAGAAATTGTGGTGGCCATGTGGGAACATGGCAAATTAACAGAAAGGGATGGTGTAGAGGGAAGGCACGGTACTGAAGGGGGGCACCAGCGGGGCCATATTGGTGTCAAAACGAATGTCCAAGAAGAGACTGGATCAAACTGGTACTGGTGAGGGACTCAACAACATCTACAGATTGGATTCCAAAAGTTGGGGATCTGGTTCGTGAAAAGATTGCTATGAAAAAGGGGTTTGGCCAATCATACCCAGCACTGCTGCCTGTTTCTTGGGATACAGTGTATCTACAACTACTTGCTGGTTCCAAAGACAAATATTTTTTTCTCTATTGATCAAATAAAGTTGCATTATGTGGCCGATCATGCACAGAAGCCTTGAGGATTACTGGGTAGTCCCCGGTCTCCTCTCGCTACCATACAGGAGATACTTCTTCAAGCATTAAACAACAATGAAATCATTGCCTCTAGGTTGGGGAGGGCGAAGAATTAACTATTGTTGATTCCAATTACCACTACACGCACAACAGATGTACCAGAAATAAATCTGCAGTCCTCTACTACATCGCAAGCCAACAGAGTTGTTTATGATGAGCCACTGTTAAAGGCGTCTGCCAGTTCTCTTTCTCTTTCACCTGCACCAGCTCCTGTTTTTGCACAGACAACTTCAGTATACTTTGTCGACATAGATGAATTTTCTTCAACTTGAACTACCACTTTTACCACTTCCATGTAACCTTTTCATCTGGCTTAAACACACTTATTTAATCAGTCCTGTGGATTACACTAGCATTGCTTGTCGCCTTCCTGTAGATTGGATTTGTCATTGTCTTCTTTTTCCTTGTACATGGCGGTTATGTTCCTGAACGCTTGCTGTTAACTGGTAGTTGAGGTTTTAAAACGTTATTTGTCTTCCCACAAAGCCTGAAGAGACTTGTTGCTTGTGAACATTTCCTCTGTCCCAGTTCCTGATAGCACTGTTTGGGATAAAGTTACATATGAAATATTTGGCCCTTCTGAAAGTATTCAAATTTTGTGTCTATGAGTTATATCATAAGACCTGTATTGTGTCTGATGACTGAGATATAAAGGCAGTTGATTCAGTGCTCTCTGAGGTCGAACATTGTACTGTATTTGAAAGTGAAGATATGTACATGAACTCTGCAAACTATGGTAAAATGTTCTCTTACCATTATTATGGACACCATTACCTACATAGAGCTAGTAACCCATGTGCAGTATTTAATTACACGCAATGGGAACATTTTCGAACTCCACCAGTGGAGGGTTCCAAAACATATGTACACAATTTCATGTATTTTGCTGGGAATGATGTTACTGATCCTGAGTCATATTATTTCAATTGAACAACAACAAAATGTAGGAAGCTGGCACTTTTTATAGTTGTAGGAAGTTGGCTCTGTATGCACTATTTCAAAGTAAGGAATAGTATGCACAGAGTCCAAGGGTTCCCCTTAGAGGTAAGATAGTGGCAAAAAGAGATAATACTAATGCTCTATTTTGTGGTAGTGTGGTTGAGCAGTAGGCTTATCAAAGGAGTAGTGTTAAGCATTTTTTGTACATACACAAGCAATAAATGAGGAACACACACTCAAAGACAATTCCAGGCCAATAGGTTTTTGTACAGAAAAATATATTTTCTTAGTTTATTTTAAGAACCACAGGTTCAAATTTTACATGTAATACTTCATATGAAAGGTATTGCAGGTAGGTACTTTAGGGACTGTGAATAATCAAAATAGCATATACACTTTTCAAATAAATCACATATAGCTATTTTAAAACTAGACACACTGCAATTTTCACAGTTCCTAGGGGGAGTAAGAGTTTGTTAGTTTTTGTAGGTAAGTAAACCATCTACGGGGTTCAAGTTTGGGTCCAAAGTACCACACCAGCAGCTCAGGGCCGGTCAGGTGCAGAGGTCAAAGTGGTGCCCAAAACGCATAGGCTTCAATGGAGAAGGGGGTGCTCCGGTTCCAGTCTGCCAGCAGGTAAGTACCCGCGTCTTCGGAGGGCAGACCAGGGGGGTTTTGTAGGGCACCGGGGGGGACACAAGTCAGCACAGAAAGTACACCCTCAGCAGCACGGGGGCGGCCGGGTGCAGTTTCCAATAGAAATCAATGGGAGACCAAGGGGTCTCTTCAGCGATGCAGGCAGGCAAGGGGGGGGGCTCCTCGGGGTAGCCACCACCTGGGCAAGGGAGAGGGCCTCCTGGGGGTCACTCCTGCACTGGAGTTCCGATCTTTCAGGTCCTGGGGGCTGCGGGTGCAGAGTCTTTACCAGGCGTCGGGATCTGGGAAGCAGGCAGTCGCGGTCAGGGGGAGCCTCGGGATTCCCTCTGCAGGTGTCGCTGTGGGGGCTGAGGGGGGGCAACTCTGGCTACTCACGGTCTCGCAGTCACCGGGGAGTCCTCCCAGAAGTGTTGTTTCTCCACAAGTCGAGCCGGGGGCGTCGGGTGCAGAGTAGCAAGTCTCACGCTTCCGGTGGGAAACGCAAGTCGTTTTAAAGTTGCTCCTTTGAAACAAAGTTGCAGTCTTGGATGAACAGAGCCGCTGTCCTCAGGAGTTTCTTGGTCCTTCTAGAGCGGGGCAGTCCTCTGAGGATTCAGAGGTCGCTGGTCCCTGGGGAGAGCGTTGCTGGAGCAGTGTCTTTAGAAGGGGGGAGACAGGCCGGTAGAGCTGGGGCCAAAGCAGTTGGTGCCTCCGTCTTCTCTGCAGGGTTTTTCAGCTTAGCAGTCCTCTTCTTCTTAGGTTGCAGGAATCTGAGTTCCTAGGTTCTGGGGAGCCCCTAAATACAGAATTTAGGGGTGTGTTTAGATCTGGGAGGGCAGTAGCCAATGGCTACTAGCCCTGAGGGTGGCTACACCCTCTTTGTGCCTCCTCCCAAGAGGAGGGGGTCACATTCCTATCCCTATTGGGGGAATCCTCCATCTGCAAGATGGAGGATTTCTAAAAGTCAGAGTCACCTCAGCTCAGGTTGCCTTAGGGGCTGTCCTGACTGGCCAGTGACTCCTCCTTGTTTTTCTCATTATCTCCTCCGGCCTTGCCGCCAAAAGTGGGGCCGTGGCAGGAGGGGGCGGGCAACTCCACTAAGCTGGAATTCCCTGGGGTGCTGTAACAAGAGTGGTGAGCCTTTGAGGCTCAGCGCCAGGTGTTACAGTTCCTGCAAGGGGGGGTGATAAGCATCTCCCCCAGTACAGGCTTTGTTACTAGCCACAGAGTGACAAAGGCACTCTCCCCATGTGGCCAGCAACATGTCTCCAGTGTGGCAGGCCTCTAAAACCAGTCAGCCTACACGGGTAGTTGGTTAAGGTTTCAGGAGACACCTCTAAGGTGCCCTCTGGGTGTATGTTACAATAAAATGTACACTGGCATCAGTGTGCATTTATTGTGCTGAGAAGTTTGATACCAAACTTCACAGTTTTCAGTGTAGCCATTATGGGTCTGTGGAGTTTGTGTTTGACAGACTCCCAGACCATATACTTTTATGGCTACCCTGCACTTACAATGTCTAAGGTTTTGCTTAGACACTGTAGGGGCACAGTGCTCATGCACTGGTGCCCTCACCTATGGTATAGTGCACCCTGCCTTAGGGCTGTAAGGCCTGCTAGAGGGGTGACTTATCTATACTGCATAGGCAGTGTGAGGTTGGCATGGCACCCTGAGGGGAGAGCCATGTCGACTTACTCGTTTTGCCCTCACCAGCACACACAAGCTCATGCACCTATGCCCTCACCTGTGGTATAGTGCACCCTGCCTTAGGGCTGTAATGCCTGCTAGAGGGGTGACGTATCTATGCCATGGGCAGTGTGAGGTTGGCATGGCACCCTGAGGGGAGTGCCATGTCGACTTAGTAATTTTCTCCCCACCAGCACAAACAAGCTGGCAAGCAGTGTGCATGTGCTGAGTGAGGGGTCCCCAGGGTGGCATAAGATATGCTGCAGCCCTTAGAGACCTTCCCTGGCATCAGGGCCCTTGGTACCAGGGGTACCAGTTACAAGGGACTTACGTGGATGCCAGGGTGTGCCAATTGTGAAAACAAAAGTACAGGTTAAGGAAAGAACACTGGTGCTGGGGCCTGGTTAGCAGGCCTCAGCACACTTTCAAATAAAAACTTAGCATCAGCAAAGGCAAAAAGTCAGGGGGTAACCATGCCAAGGAGGCATTTCCTTACAATAGTAGACTAAAAAAAGAGGTACACTTTGCAAAGAGACCAAGCAGCTTCAGAGGAATTACAGAGGCACAAATGACACCCCAGATGCCCTCTTTTTTGGTAATGTGGGCGCCCAGTTGGACATATCAGAGGGTAGTGCTAAGCATGTATTGTACACACAAAGGCAGTAAGTGAGAGACACAATACAGAAATCTGACATCAATTTATAAAAATAACACATACTTTTATATAACTTTTGATACCAAGATCATCGGAATTGAGTGAGTACTTTTCGAGTTATGAATTTTTACAGTTTTCAAAAGTTGACAGTGCAATTTGTGGAACAGTAATGTTATCCTATAGAGGAAACACACATACTGCATACCGGAATTTAGCAGCAACTTGCAAGACCCATCTTCTGGAGTTAAGGAAAGTATGGAGCAAGGTCATAGGCAGCACTGGAATCAGTGAGGGTTTATTAATACAAGATGCTTGATACCAAACATCCCTAGTTTCAGTGAAGGTATCATGTAGCTGGGGAGCTCGTATTGACCAGTGTCTAACACATGTATTTAATATGGCTTCCCTACACACTTACTATGTCTAAGAATCGACAAAGACACAGGAGAGGCATATCTGCTTTTGTAGATATGCCTACACATGTAATATAATGCACCCTGCTTTAGGGCTGTAAGGCCTGCTGTAAGAGTGATTACATGCAGTGTTTTATGGAACATGCCACATAGGCTGTGTGCCATGTTGTGTTTTCACTTTTGGGAGCAGCTTGTCACGCAGCCTGCAATTGCAGTCTGCAGGAGGCTGCTGCTGGATCCCTTAGAGTGTCACAAGTTATGCTGCATCTCTTAGGGACCATCTTTAATACCTAGGCCCTAGGTTCGTGAGGTACTACTTACCAGGTACTTACAGAGGTGCTAAAGGGCCTGGCTGACCACTTGGGGAATCAAGTGAAGAGGTGTCTTATTTTGGGGAAGGAGCACTGGCACTGGGGACCTGGTTAGCAGGAACCCTGTGCACTTCAGTCAAAGGTGCATCAAAAACCAGGCATAAAGTAGGAGCGGGGGTACTTCAACCAGAAACCAGCTTCCTACACAAAAGCAAGGAACACTTTGCTGACTGAAACTAAATTAATGTATTCAAATTCATTTGTTTCCCAATTGGCTGTAAAACACTGTGAATATTGGAAGAAAACAATTGATTTAAAATCAGTCTGGGGAATGAAAGATTGGCTGGTACAAGATATAGATGCCTTACTTAAAGTATATGTAATGCCATTGTAAATAATTTTGCTGAACGCTACAGTTCAACAAACAATTTGTCTTGGTGTTGCTAAGGTCAAAGATATGAATGTGCCCCACATTCTCTCAATTGCAAAGTTTGAAAATTGGCAAAATGTTGTGAATTTTACAGAAGAACAGCTCAATAGTATGGTTAAGAACGTACATTTAATTCTACACTTTCAGGTCCCAAAGCGTGGTTATTGTGGCCTGTGGACACAAATGGATGTCATGCATGTTTTATTAACTCTACAAAGGATTTTGAAGCAAGCAGACCGGTCCCTCGTTATGTCAATACACAACATGCAGGTATAGTCTTCACACATAGCGTGGGGAAATTGTCAGCAATGGTTGCAGCACTCCACTTTGACAGCTGTTAAAGAACACCTCTCTCACCTCTCCGAGGACATTGATTTGCAAAATGTATTTCTAGGTCCTAGGAAATCAGACTCAAAAAGTTACTTGTATGCAATATAAAACAAAATATTGGAACTTTCTTAGATGGAAGCTGCTGCTCATTTTTGGCAAATAGAGCAGCCAAACCTAGAGAAGGCATTAGCTGTTCTTGATAATGGTATGAAAACATTGTTCACTCACATTTACACATTAAACAACATTGTATCATCTACTATACACATTATACAAAACGTAAAGTCACTTTTACAACATGGACAGAGTCAACTTAGGTCCATTGCGCAGTTGAGTTGGGCTTTGCAGGTTCTAACATTAAGGTGCATGCCATGGAAGCACATCAACCCGAAAGAGTTAATTGCAGCATTTAAACCAACACGCAAATAACAGATAATGGCGGAGAAAAATGCCACATATACCATGCTTAATATAGAGAAGCTCGAAAAGTTGCCTTTTACAGTGGTGGAGACACAATCATCAGTGTGGTTAGTACATGTAGTGATATCCCTGCAGATATCGACCTTTCAATTTGCTTCGTGTTTGAAATATTATCCAATAGGCAGGTTTTCAATGATTTGTAAACAGGCATTGCACAGTGTATGTAGTGCGCTGGCGGCTAACTTAGCCTGCTACTTGGAGGGTATTCCTGTCCCTTTGATTCGCCCAGTGTTTCAGTTACTTTCAAATTTTCAATACCTACTGTGGAAATATGTTACTTCCACCCGCGCATGAGATTAAAGTAGCACATTTTGATCTCACATTGCTATGTTCAATAGAATACGGTTGCTTTGTGACACCTTCTAGGAGCTACCTTACTTGGACATGGATGCTATGGCTCCAGGGGTCCTTTCTATGGGCATGGCACCGAACGCTGCCTCCTCAGAGGCCATGGATCATGTTTGCTCCTTCAACCTTTTGGATGAGGCTTTGATGATAATATCGTCTGTGGAAGTGTGATCCCTCTTGGATTCCATTTTGGCTGCTGATTTTGATGACCTAATGCCAAACTCCAATGACTTAAAATCATGAACTTAAATTAGGCGCCTGTGTTCGGCATGCTCTGTTTGTCGGCGTGGACATGTTTAGACATTTTTAGTGTTTCTTATTATTCCTTTTAGACGTGTTTAGAATCTGTACTCCATTACTGGCATGGTAAAGGTGTCCTAAGGACCTTTTTGGTACCCGGGTTGGCCACCCCTAATTTTAACTTCATTTTACAGTTTTTGTTTTTTTCACATTTTATACACAATTTATTCATGTCAGTGATAGCTTTTTTACACATTATATCAGTTTGCTTTTATTGTTGGAAAGCAAGGAACACACTGCTCATTTAATCAGCGTTTGCACTACATACAGTCAGTACTCTTTGTCCAAGGCTATGGAGCGTGGTACATGATATGCTAACTTGTATAGCCTGTAAGGAGGCAGCTTATATCACCAAGACCCAACTTTACAACTATGGTCCCAATGGGTAAGGGGTTATTATATAACCTACAGACTGACCCAAGGAGGGTAGAGGGCTTCCGGGTACGACCATCCTGGGATGAGCACTGTGTGACATGGAGTTTAACTGGCACTGATCTTCCTGCTCACTGAAAGGGTTGCCATCTACAAGACAGACTGATTCCTGACGCTATGTTTAGGAATGGGGCTGGGTCCAATCCCTTAGATCGGGCCAGGCAGATAATTACAGCCACTATGCTTTCAGATATAGACATAGGGTTAGGTAGGAATCTCTAGAATTTCCGAGAACATCTAGAACCACATACATCATGGTGGGGTTGTACATCTTCTTTACCCTGATTCTAATGTTGAATATCTTGCTTTGTTTCATTTTCCTAATTATTGCAGCAATACTAGATTGCGATTACTTCAATAAATGTATTGAAAACTTATTTTGCATCTTGTGCTTCGCTTTGGCATGCATGAGTAACAGAGCGAAAGGGGTACTGTCTGATTCCATGACTTCCCTGGGAGACGGAGTGCCTAGCGTAGGTTGGTGGGTCTGGAGGTTTGGTTGAGGCACTGTGAGCTAGCCAGGAGTTAGGCTGACTGCTACTAACGGTGTGGGTTGTACTCAGTCTCCTACACTGTCCTAAACATGCAGCCCTATTACCAAAGTAGGAACCGCATAACACTGCCAGATAATGATAATGCTCTAGGCATATGAATTCCATCTGCTCTATACTCGACTTCACCACTGCCACATTGTTGGATGCATCTGGCTATGATTTCACCAGATCCTAATTAATTGAGGGTATTTCTCTTTTTTTGTTAGTGTTTGCCATAGATTACACTGATGCCTGTGGTTTGATAATTCAGTGTGCTTGATGGTGTCTACATAGATTTAATTTGAATTGGAGGCTAAAATGGCGATCTTGGTATTAAAAGGTATTGGGCTACCATCTGATCCCTGTAGTAATTGTATGTTCGATGGCATCTGTCGCTGTAGATACGCATGTTCTGCAATAGCTCGCCATCTGGTGTTGGGCCGGAGTGTTACAAGTTGTTTTTCTTCGAAGAAGTCTTTCGAGTCACGGGACCGAGTGACTCCTCCTTTTGTCTCCATTGCGCATGGGCGTCGACTCCATCTTCGATTGTTTTTTTTCCGCCATCGGGTTCGGACGTGTTCCTGTCGCTCCGAGTTTCGGAACGGAAAATTAGCTAATTTCGGAAGATTTTCGTCTGTATTGTTGCGTTCGGGATCGGCGTACTTAGATTCCACACCGCATCGAAGATCGAAGAGCTCCGGTGCCCTTCGGGGTAGTTTTTCGATCCTCCGTCGGGGCCTGGTCGGCCCGACCGCGTGCTGAAGAACGCCGATGGAACGGACCCCGTTCCGTTTCTGCCCCAAATGCCACAATAAATACCCCTACACAGACCAACACTTGGTCTGCAACCTGTGCCTGTCACCTGAGCACAGCGAAGACACCTGCGAGGCCTGTCGTGCGTTCCGGTCCCGAAAAACACTCCGAGACCGTCGAGCCAGAAGACTTCAGATGGCGTCCGCACCGACAGCCCAACGGGAGTTCGAGGAACAGGAAGAGGAAGGTACCTTCTCGATCCAAGACTCAGACTCCGAAGGATTCGACGATACACAAACCGTGAGTAAGACGTCGAAAACCACACAGAGACACATTTACAAGGCCCAGGGGACGCCACTGCCATCCGGCCATGGCTCCACCCATAAATTCGGTGACCGACCGTCGGCACCGAAAAAGGCCCAAACAGTGCCGAGATCGTCCGACTCCGGTCGAGACACCGGCACGCAGCCTTCTCGGGACCGAGAAAGTGCTGGAGACAAGCCTCGACACCGAGATGCCGGTGTGGACACGGCTCGACGCCGAGACAGCGGCACCGAAACAGATCGACGCCGAGAGGTTTCGGCCCCGAAAAGGAAAAAAGTCACCTCGGAGCCGAAAAAAACACGCAGACAAAGTTTCGATGCCGAAACAAACTGCAAGCGACCCAGCTTCAGGCTCTTATACAGAAGAGCACTCGCTAACCTCCCAAATGCAGAAGCATAGGTTTGAGGAAGAGCTACAAGCAACTGATGTGGACCATACGCAAAAGCGTATCTTCATTCAGCAGGGGACAGGAAAAATAAGCACCCTTCCCCCCATTAGGAGAAAGAGAAGGTTGGAGTTCCAGACGGAACAAACACCACAACCAAAAGTGGTGAAAAGAGTTACACCACCACCCTCTCCTCCGCCCGTGATTAACGTTTCACCAGCACAAACTCCATCACACTCCCCAGCTCACACCACCATGAGCCAGGGTGACCAAGATCAGGACGCATGGGACCTATACGACGCCCCAGTGTCAGATAACAGTCCGGAGGCATACCCTACAAAGCCATCTCCACCAGAAGACAGCACCGCGTACTCTCAAGTGGTGGCTAGAGCAGCACAATTTCACCACGTAAGCCTCCACTCAGAACAGGTCGAGGATGATTTCTTATTCAACACACTCTCCTCCACCCACAGCTCATACCAAAGCCTGCCTATGCTCCCTGGTATGCTCCGGCACGCAAAAGACATCTTTAAGGAGCCGGTCAAAAGTAGGGCAATCACACCAAGGGTGGAAAAAAAGTATAAGCCGCCTCCTACGGACCCGGTTTTCATCACTACACAGCTGCCACCAGACTCTGTCGTTGTAGGAGCAGCTAGGAAAAGGGCCAATTCTCACACATCTGGAGATGCACCACCCCCAGATAAAGAAAGCCGCAAGTTTGATGCAGCTGGTAAAAGAGTCGCAGCACAAGCTGCAAACCAGTGGCGCATCGCGAACTCCCAGGCACTACTTGCGCGCTATGACAGAGCCCACTGGGACGAGATGCAACATCTCATTGAACATCTGCCCAAGGACTTACAAAATAGGGCAAAACAAGTGGTTGAGGAGGGACAGACTATCTCCAACAACCAGATACGCTCCTCCATGGACGCTGCAGATACAGCTGCACGGACAATTAATACATCTGTAACTATCAGAAGGCATGCATGGCTCCGAACGTCTGGATTTAAACCAGAGATTCAACAAGCAGTTCTCAATATGCCTTTTAATGAAAAAGAACTGTTCGGTCCAGAAGTGGACACAGCGATTGAGAAACTCAAAAAAGATACGGACACTGCCAAAGCCATGGGCGCACTCTACTCCCCGCAGAGCAGAGGGAATTACAGCACATTCCGTAAAACGCCCTTTCGAGGGGGGTTTCGGGGTCAAAGCACACAAGCCAGCACCTCACAAGCCACACCGTCCAGTTACCAGGGACAGTATAGAGGAGGTTTTCGGGGACAATATAGAGGAGGGCAATTCCCTAGAAATAGAGGAAGATTTCAAAGCCCCAAAACCCCTACTACTAAACAGTGACTCACATGTCACTCACCCCCTCCACACAACACCAGTGGGGGGAAGAATAGGTCATTATTACAAAGCATGGGAGAAAATCACTACAGACACTTGGGTTCTAGCAATTATCCAACATGGTTATTGCATAGAATTTCTACAATTCCCTCCAAACATACCACCAAAAGCACAAAATTTAACAACACACCATTCCAATCTCCTGGAGATAGAAGTGCAGGCACTATTGCAAAAGAATGCAATCGAATTAGTGCCAAACACACAAATAAACACAGGAGTTTACTCACTGTACTTTCTGATACCAAAGAAGGACAAAACACTGAGACCAATCCTAGACCTCAGAGTAGTGAACACTTTCATCAAATCAGACCACTTCCACATGGTCACACTACAAGAAGTATTGCCATTGCTAAAACTACACGACTACATGGCAACTTTAGACCTCAAGGATGCTTATTTCCATATACCAATACACCCATCGCACAGGAAATACCTAAGGTTTGTATTCAAAGGAATACATTACCAATTCAAGGTACTGCCTTTCGGATTAACAACCGCACCAAGAGTCTTTACCAAATGTCTAGCGGTAGTCGCTGCACACATAAGAAGGCAGCAAATACATGTGTTCCCATATTTGGACGACTGGCTAATCAAGGCCCATTCGTTCATACAGTGCTCAAATCACACAAATCAGATCATACAAACCCTCTTCAAACTCGGGTTCACCGTCAACTTTGCAAAATCCAACATTCTGCCGCGCAAGGTACAACAATACCTAGGAGCCATAATAGACACATCAAAGGGAGTAGCCACTCCAAGTCCACAAAGAATTCTAAATTTCAACGCCATCATACAACGCATGTATCCAACACAAAAGATACAGGCAAAGATGGTATTACAACTCCTAGGCATGATGTCTTCATGCATAGCCATTGTCCCAAACGCAAGACTGCACATGAGGCCCTTACAACAATGCCTAGCATCACAGTGGTCTCAAGCACAGGGTCACCTTCTAGATCTGGTGTTAATAGACCGCCAAACTTACCTCTCGCTTCTGTGGTGGAACAACATAAATTTAAACAAGGGGCGGCCTTTCCAAGACCCAGTGCCACAATACGTAATAACAACAGATGCTTCCATGACAGGGTGGGGAGCACACCTCGATCAACACAGCATACAAGGACAATGGAACGTACATCAAACAAAACTGCATATCAATCACCTAGAACTTCTAGCAGTTTTTCAAGCACTAAAAGCCTTCCAACCAATAATAGTTCACAAATACATTCTCGTCAAAACAGACAACATGACAACAATGTATTATCTAAACAAGCAGGGGGGGACGCACTCCACGCAGTTAAGCCTGCTAGCACAAAAAATTTGGCATTGGGCAATTCACAACCAAATTCGCCTAATAGCACAGTTTATACCAGGGATCCAAAATCAACTCGCAGACAATCTCTCTCGAGATCATCAACAAGTCCACGAATGGGAAATTCACCCCCAAATTCTGAACACTTATTTCAAACTCTGGGGAACACCTCAGATAGACTTGTTTGCGACAAGGGAGAACGCAAAATGCCAAAACTTCGCATCCAGATACCCACACAAGCAATCCCAAGGCAATGCCCTATGGATGAACTGGTCAGGGATATTTGCTTACGCTTTTCCTCCTCTCCCTCTCCTTCCTTACCTGGTAAACAAACTCAGTCAAAGCAAACTCAAACTCATATTGATAGCACCAACTTGGGCAAGGCAACCCTGGTACACAACGCTGCTAGACCTATCAGTGGTACCCTGCATCAAATTGCCCAACAGGCCAGATCTGTTGACACAGCACAACCAAAAGATCAGACACCCAGATCCAGCATCGCTGAATCTAGCAATCTGGCTCCTGAAATCCTAGAATTCGGGCACTTACAACTTACCCAAGAATGTATGGAAGTCATAAAACAAGCCAGAAGGCCATCCACCAGGCACTGTTATGCAAGTAAATGGAAGAGGTTTGTTTGCTACTGTCATATTAATCAAATACAACCATTACACACAACTCCAGAACATGTAGTGGGTTACTTGCTTCACTTACAAAAATCTAACCTAGCTTTCTCTTCCATTAAAATACACCTTGCAGCAATATCTGCATACCTGCAGACTACCTATTCAACTTCCCTATATAAGATACCAGTCATTAAAGCATTCATGGAGGGCCTTAGGAGAATTATACCACCAAGAACACTACCTGTTCCTTCATGGAACCTAAATGTTGTCCTAACTAGACTTATGGGTCCACCTTTTGAACCCATGCACTCCTGCGACATACAGTTCCTAACCTGGAAGGTGGCATTTCTCATCGCCATTACTTCCCTAAGAAGAGTAAGCGAGATTCAGGCGTTTACAATACAGGAACCTTTTATACAACTACACAAAAATAAAGTCGTCCTAAGGACCAATCCTAAATTTTTGCCAAAGGTTATTTCACCGTTCCATCTAAATCAAACAGTGGAACTTCCAGTGTTCTTTCCACAGCCAGATACCGTAGCTGAAAGGGCACTACATACATTAGATGTCAAAAGAGCATTGATGTATTACATTGACAGAACAAAAAACATCAGAAAGACTAAACAACTCTTTATTGCATTTCAAAAACCTCATGCAGGAAACCCAATTTCAAAACAAGGTATAGCCAGATGGATAGTTAAATGCATCCAAATCTGCTACCTTAAAGCTAAACGACAGCTGCCCATTACACCAAGGGCACACTCAACCAGAAAGAAAGGTGCTACCATGGCCTTTCTAGGAAACATCCCAATGCAAGAAATATGTAAGGCAGCCACATGGTCTACGCCTCACACATTCACCAAGCACTACTGTGTAGACGTGTTATCCGCACAACAAGCCACAGTAGGTCAAGCTGTATTAAGAACATTATTTCAGACTACTTCCACTCCTACAGGCTGATCCACCGCTTTTGGGGGAAATAACTGCTTACTAGTCTATGCAGAACATGCGTATCTACAGCGACAGATGCCATTGAACTGAAAATGTCACTTACCCAGTGTACATCTGTTCGTGGCATCAGTCGCAGTAGATTCGCATGTGCCCACCCGCCTCCCCGGGAGCCTGTAGCAGTTTGGAAGTTACCTTCAATTATTTATATATGTGTCATCTCAACCTTAAATAGGTGCATATTTAGTCACTCCATTGCATGGGCACTATTACTACAATTCAACTCCTACCTCACCCTCTGCGGGGAAAAACAATCGAAGATGGAGTCGACGCCCATGCGCAATGGAGACAAAAGGAGGAGTCACTCGGTCCTGTGACTCGAAAGACTTCTTCGAAGAAAAATAACTTGTAACACTCCGGCCCAACACCAGATGGCGAGCTATTGCAGAACATGCGAATCTACTGCGACTGATGCCACGAACAGATGTACACTGGGTAAGTGACATTTTCATTATATAGCCCTTGCTACCTCTGATGAGAGGCATCAAAGCGCTTTTTGGGGAGTAGCATGCTACTCCGGAACCCAAAAAGGATTACTGATAGAGTAGTATAGGGAAATATGAGTTCATTTGAGCAGTGGAGTGAGTCTGTTAGTTGGGTTGAATGTGATAATGGAGGATAGAAGAGGGGAGAGTCTAGAAAGTGTTATTTATAGTAGTAAGAGGAGGGTTGGGATGAGTAAAAGGAGAGATGGAGGAGGTAAGAGTCTCTAGAAAGGGATTAGGGAGATCATAGTAGTAAAATTTAATTTGGAATCAGTCAAAGGAAGGCTACATGAAGAAGAATTTAGAAAGGGTTGTGTGGGAGATCATAGTAAGAAAATGAGGTTTGGGGTGAGCCAAGGAGGGAAGAGTCTAGAAAGGGTTATTTTGGAGATCTTAGTAGTAAAATGAGGTTTGGGATGAGTACAGGTAGAGGATATATTGAGAGAGTTGTAGGGTGAGACATAGAGTAATGCGTTGAAGAGAATGAAAGTTTTTTTTCTTCTTCTACAGTAGGAGTAAATAAATAAATTAATAAAGAGACACAGATTTAACAATACTGTACTATGCCATATGTTAGTAGCAGTTTATTGCACAATGAGGGTAAGGCTCCTCTGCTTGCTGTCGCTTTTTTTTTTTAGTGAGTCAAGTTTGCAAAGGAAGTAACTTGATTACTGAATTGAAATGAAATAGAATCTTGGGCCTCACAATCTTCTTATTCCTTTAGGCTCTCATCTGTAAACATTAACATCCATTATATCCATGATATGTTTTTTTGAGATGTGAATTACAGATGGTAATAGGGTAACCTGTATATATGCTTCATTAATGAAGACTAGTCTTTTAGAGCACGTGTGTGTTAACACTTAACGCTGAAGTAAAAGCTGAGAAGTGTGTGCCAGATAATTGAACAGATGCTATTTAAATGACATTACACTGCTTCCTTCAAGACCTACGTAGAAACAGGATAGCTGAACAGAAGTGTATCAAACAAAGGCTAATGCACCACGTGACATTTCGCAATGCAAATAGCGTGCACCAGTGGTGCTGGAACAATTTTTAGAGTGCAGGAGCTGTCATTGATGTTACAGCACTGAAGTCATAGGGATTGTGAAAAATCAGTGTGCCACACAAAACAAGTGTAGCAAATATATTCAACAGTAGAGTGGTAAGGGTGTAGTGTGTAGCTGGTGCACTACAAATGTCTCTGGCTTCTATTACCAATGCGGTTTCTGTATTGAAAGAAGGATGAGCCTCTGCTGGTGAGGATCCAGCTCTGGTTGCTTCTAGATATTCCAGCATTTGGAAGTAACAAGACTATCCATAGTCACTTTGGGAAAAGTGATGTGATGATTGCAATTTTCCAGGAAAGATGAACTGTACCAGATTTGAGTGTGAGATTGCACAGTGCAGTTAAAATAGTGCGATTGATGACATTAATAACTTGACCACACCTCTCCCCAGTTGGCATCCCGTCGTCCTTTTGGGAAGCGTTTGACTATTTTCTCCCTTACTGTAGCTTTATAATTTTATTTTGGGTAACCAGTTTTCTTTTGTTCCTGTGACAAGCTTAATTTGGCCACAAGCTTCATCTTGACGGAACACTGGATCCCAGTATATCAACTCGTCTGTCTTATCAACTTCTAGTGAGAGGCTGGCTAGATATCATCTCGCTGAATTGGGTTTGGCTATTTTCCTTTTACAATCTGGTAGTCCGTTTTGTAACTACTAGTTATGTGGGAGACTACTTTCTTAAGTGATTGGGGGTCTGAGCAGGTGTCAGTTTGTTTACAGCAGCGTTCCTCCACCAATGTCTTCCAGCAATAGAGGCAGTGCTTGTGGTCATGCTACTCTCATTTTCGCCACCTCAGATCAAATCAGCATTTTTCCTGTCACTTAATTCTTTCACCCTGTTTAGATGACCATTGCATCTGAATTCATGCTGCAATTTTAACCTGGGTGGAGTCACTCTGAGTTATTATGCTATCGCCATTTTATTCCCAGCGGCTACTCTGAATTTCTTTAAACGTATGTGGATTTACTGCCCACCCTACATATCTATGCTTACTCTGGAGTGGCAAATCCAATCCACATCTGTAGTGCTTGTGTTGTCATATGAGTTGTGCTGAAGTAAGTTTTGCCATAAGTCATTTAAAATCAAAATGTTCATAAGGTGCAGTCTGGAAATCACAACAGCAGCCATTTGGTTACCCTGACAGATCACTGGCCACCTAGGAACTGATAGCTCTGGTGGATCTTTAGCTAAGATGTCACCATCCCTTCTGACATTGGTGTCATAAGGCTATAGGTCTTGCATATTGAGGCTTTTGAGTTCTCTTTGATCTCCTCACTGTGAGTAGCTATTTAAATGACTCCCTTAAGTTCCTTGCACTCTCTCAGAATGGAGTAATTTCTGACAGTGTCTTCCTTCCGAGTCCTTGTGATCATTTTTAGTAAGTAAGACCCAAACAGCTGTCCTTTTAGCTATTAGGGTCTCTGTTAGAGGACTGGTATCGCCTGATTGGGGAGCATGGGGGCTTTATTTGTGTCTCACATTTCCCAGACTGGAATTTGTACTACTTTCTGTTGAATACTTCTGTTAGTATGAAACTCTACAATGTGAAGATTGGCCTGCATTTCAATGACTTTACACCAGCCATTTCCATTCTGATGCCTTTTATACCTTGCTGCATACCACTTTTTCCAGCCACAATACTAGGACAAAACAGCCTGCATTCTCTGAACATCGGTAGAGGCAATTCAGCGTGTGGAGAGTGTGGTTTCAGCCTGGATGGCTCAGAGTATATCACCACTAAGGTAGGAAGCTTTTTCGCTTAGATGCTTTGCGCAGTGTTTCACTTTTAACTGCCACCCTCTCCCTAAGCACAAAGCTGAGGTTTGGGACTTCCTAATGCAACACGGCTCGGGAATACTCTTTCTCTCAGAAACCTGGCTCACGGACACATCTGCCTCTGATATTCTCAATGTAATCCCTTCTGGTTATGCCCTAGCAAGATTGGACAGACGATCTCAAAGATGGGGGAGGGCTCGCTCTGATCTTCAAACAATCATTGCCCTATGTCTTTACAGAAATAGGGATTGAGGGCAGTGAGGCTGCTTTCTTTACTTTAACACTCTCCAGTAACTGCACTCTGGCAGGCTTGCTTATCTATCGCCCACCTGGCCCGGCTGCTCTGTTTATAGCGATACAGTATTTGAACTTTGTCATCTTGGGTGAGCTCAACCTACATTTTGAGGATCTCTCTTGCCATAATACCATGGCCCTAGTAGATAATTTAGCAGCATGTCATCTGACTCAATTGGTGCACACTCCAACCCTTACGTTTTGTCACATTTTAGGTCCCATTTTCACTAACTCACTCTGAGTGAGCGTCTCCTCCCCAATACCTGTGGTTTGGTAAGATCACTATGCACTCCCTTTCCACATCAAGCTGATTCCCTCCACTTCCCCTTCCTCTAAAGGGCATCAACATTCAGCACGAAAGTGGTCTAAAGTCACTGCTGACTCGTTTACATCGGCATTACAGGCCTTATATCCCACCACCAGTGATGGTGTGAGTCTATCTAACACCACGCTTCATTGATTGGATTAGTAAAACCTTGAATGACCTTGTACCATTAGGGCTACACTCCTCTGCTCATTCCAAGCCTTTGACGGACTGGTTCAATGAAGAGTTAGAATTCAGAAAAAAAGTTGTAATTGCGTTGAGCGTCAGTGGCGGAGGAACTACAGCGGCACGGATAGAGTGATCTACTTAAAAGCCTTGAAGGACTATCACAAAAAGAATAGAACAAGCCATAGTCAATTTTTGTTGCCCAGGAAAACGATGTGACTCAGAACTCGGCACATGAGATCTTCATTATTGTGAAGTCCTTATCATCCCTAGAACATATTCCTGCGTTACTGTGGCTCTGAATTGAGAGCTGCACTAAGATCACTCAATTCTTCTTTGAAAAGATAAATAAGATTTACACCTCCTTTCCCCAGGAATTCAGGGAAGCAAGATGCCACGAATTATGATTTACTCGTATTGAGCCTCAAGAAGGTGTCACCAAGTTTGAAACTGTGTCACTGACTGACCTACACCGGGTGATTACTAAGATCAAATCTGGGTCTCCACTTGACCTTGCACTTAGGCCAGAATAGGATTCTGAAATGAGGTTTGGAGACTATCGCCCTGGCACTCTGTGATCTGGTGAACTTATCCCTGAAGTCGAGTCAGGTTCCCTGAGAATGGAAACCATCTATTGTGGTTCCACTCTTGAAAAACCCTCGCTACATCCCAGTAAACCAGAAAATCTTAGACCTATCTTGCTGCTGCCTTTTGTTGCCAAAATGAGAAATGAGTGAGTCAGCAGCTGATACAGTTTATTGAGGTGAATGACCCACGGACACAAGGGCCAGTCAGGTTTCTATCCTCACTGCAGTACGGAGTCCACTCTATTCTTAGCATCCGAATCGCTTAGGCACATTATTGACGAAGGTGATATGGCTGTGCTGATAAATGTAAATCTAAGCGCTGCTTTTGATACCGTGTCTAATGGCATATTGCTAGATAGGTTATGGTCTTTGAGAATTAGTGAATCCCCCTAAGATGGATAGCCTCCTTTTTTCACAACCGCACATTTGAGGTAATACAACAGTCTTGTTCCTCTGAGATTTTACCTCTGAAACAAGGCATGCCCCAGGGCTCGGCCCTTAGTCCTTTGTTATTCAATCTCAAAATGTGCCCTTTGTCAAAGGTGATTGAAAGGTGGGGTGTCAAAATTGTGTCTTCTGCAGATGACACCTGATGACAACTGATCGTTACCCTCCCAATTCAAAATCCATACCCCTTTAGTGTTGCCCTTAAGTCTTTCACACCAATCTGTATTCAGAAACCTTTCTCCCTTAACAGCTGCCTTGCATGACTATCTCCATCATCCTTAAATACATACCATCCATCAAGGCCCGACCCCCACCAAGAAGCATTACTCTAGATCCCTGTCCCCAGTATTCCCTTTGTATACTTAAACCTACTCTATAGTCCCCCACTCACCTCAATCAGGACTACGTAAGCACCAGCCTTGTTTGTTTCTCCCCCAAGACCTCTGAGGTTCTAATTCCTTGGGTCATCTCCCCTGCCCTCTGGTGCCTCCTTCCCAATGATCTCTGGTTCACTCACTGGCCAGGTGGTCCCTCTTCCCCCGGGACTCACTGGGCTCTCCTTCCAACTCCATGTCCATTGGGGGCGCATCTTTGGAATATTGGCTCAGGGGTGTGGGTACAGAAGGAAGAAGAGGGTTTGCGCCAGGGAGCACTGGCTGGGATGCTTAATCGGGAGGCCTACTCCTTCGAAACTGTGGGGAGGGGCAGACACGCTCACAGGCTGCTGAGGGGGAAAGGTGGTGAGTTACTAGAGGGCTCCGGGCCTAAAACCACACCATTTAAAACTCCCTACATTTTTATTTGATGAGCTCCAGGATATTCCTGATAATCACGCTGAGGTAGACATGAATTTGTCTCTGCTACTCTTCATTAATGAGTTTATTCACTTCCATCCTTGGTCTGCCCTATAAGGCGTTCTTAATGTTCAGTCTTTAATGTGGCAGATACATTATGTTTTATGGAGGAATTGAACATGGAGTCTCCCAGCCGCCCCAGGACTTAGAAACTGAGTGATCCTATAGTAATGTCATGCTAGCTCCTTTAGGGACCGTTCAGATGCCGTAATTAGGAACATGGCCTTGTTTTGACAATTGCATCTGCTAAAAGGGTTTGTAAAATGTTTTGCCTCTTAAACATCATTTCCATTTTTAAAAAATTCTTCCGTTGTTTTTACAGAAGTGTGTGGTTTATAATAAATTGTTTTTCAGTCAACCTGATCACCCCACAAAGATTGCTACCCACTAGTTTCAAAAACCTTTCTTAAGATGGCTACAGGTGCATGTTGGTGCTAATCAGTAATCTGTTTTTAGTAATCAAATAACATTAACTGATAAATAGAGTCTACATCAGAAGTGATCATTTGGGTGCCATATCCAACATACAGAAAGAGCCTTGTACAATATCCCTGTTCCTAGGAATGCCACTCTTATTTTTCATTTTCAGAAGGAAGACAACAGTGAAGACATTGTGTATTTATGCAGACTATAAATCGGATGAAAGCTACACCCCCAGCAAAATTTCTGTCAGAGTGGGAAATAATTTCCACAACCTTCAGGAGATTCGGGTAGGTTTGACTTGTCTGTATCGTATTGTAAAAATTTAATCTTTTCGTTGTAATTACTCCTGTAAATAGCTTAAAACCCCAAATGAGGTGTGGATTGGATTTGGGAGAGCAGCTGTTCCAGATCAACTATTAATGGTAATTCCATTATTATTATTATTGTTAGCTACTGGAATTAATCTTTCCATACATTTGTTTGTTTCTTGGTGGTGGATGAAATTGATAGGAGTTTGTTGTGATCATTAGTGGGGGGGTGGGGTTGCAGTATGCACAGTCATGCTCGTGGTTGGTCGGATAAATAGATGAGGTAGATGACATTAGGTATTCTTAGTTTGCAGGAATATGTCTTTCAGAGGAGAGAGGATAAATTGTGATCTTGTAAATGAGAAGGTCCATTTGTCAGGTCGGATTATAGAAAAATAGAGGATATTTTTGTGATAGCATGCAGTTTGAGGATACAAGACTGTAGAACAACATTATTTACTTGTTAAAATTGTGCTATATTAGATATTTTTGATAGGCACTATAATCAGGCAAGCAGTCTGTTCGCTGCTAGACTCCTGCAAGACAACTCCTCCGGCCAGGTCAGTTGATCAGCTCAATGGCTGAAAGCTAAAAAGTAACGGCTGAGCGTTTATTTCAAGAAATATGAAGAGCTTTAGGCTACATTCAAAAGAAATACTAATCTCAAGTTCATAGCAATAATATGTGTGCAAATAAGGTACAAGATGGAGGGCGAGGACAACTTCCCAGACAGTGGAAGTGTATTCTGAAGGGCTGCTGACTAGACTTTCTGAAGCACTGCTGATTCTGCAGCAAGTCCTCACTCCTGATGAAACGGGTCCTCATTACTGCGTGTGTCCATATTAAAATGCAGAATACCTGCACGCGCTCAGTGAAAGCCACCCATTACCACCAAAAAAAACGAAATACCCTTGGGGGCAAGAAATGCTATGATGACTAAATTGTCGACTGTGGAGATTTGTGTTCCAATCTTTGCGTCTCTGCTTGACCACATTGTGTGATCCTGAGCAAATCACCTAATATCTCACTATGGTAGGTTCCCGGTCAGCCAAAATGCAATAGAAATAAGCTTAATGCCAAATGATTTTCTGCATACAATGCATACAGATTCCAGTGTTCTGGTTACTGGAGTTTTGGCTATTAGCTTAAATGTAGAACTTTAATAGACTATTAGGTTGGTATTTGGCTACTGGATTGTGAATTTTGATTTTTTCGATTGGCCTTTCAATTGAGAAGTACACTTGACTATAGGCACTTGAACTTCGCTTCTTGGTGGAAGTTATTGGTTGCTTAGACAGTAACTTCGAGAATAATGTCTTACCCTACTCATATGACTACCAGAGGTTTAAATGTATTTGAAAATCGGTTTATCACCAAATGTCCTAGACTTATGTACAGTGCCTCCTCTTCAGAGAGAAGGAGAATACATTGTGTTACATCCTAAAAGTGTATTTTCATGACGTTTATATTACATTTATGTTGATGACAACTTCATGTGTCAATATTCTGATGGATGTCTGCAGTCACATTTTTAAGATGCATTATCCATGAAATGAGGGCTCAGGCAATAAAAACTGTATTTTTGGATTATTTTTTCACCTTATTTCATTTATTGCATATGGTTCAGCGTGGCCTAGAAGCTACTTCCAGCAATATTCTGCATATTAGGTCTTGTATTCAGTGTCGATGTTGACACAGACTCAGCTGGTCTTTCGTTTTTTTAATTAATATTTCAAGCACTCTTTGAGAGGGGCATCCCCTGGGTATATCAGGCTATCTGCTCAGCAATGACACAGTAGCAAGGCTCTAGGTTTCACATAATAGCAGAACTTTATACATTAGAGTTAGTAGGCCACACTCACTGAAACAGTTAAAAAGATATTGTCACACTAAAGAGTCACAAAACATGATATGCTGCAACCACTGCTTTATTTGTGACACCCAGAACAAGGACAGTAGTTCATTGTCTTCTTGTAGGGAATATTTGATGTGGCCTCTGAGGTCACAGGACAGGTCCTAGACCTTGAGTTGTCAAAGACACTCTTAGGCGTCTTTTCATGCGAAATTAGAGCCAAAAATTAGTCAGATTCACCTGCAGTTGAACACTATGGTTAGGAGAATACACTAGTTTACCATGTAAGGGATATTTCCATCCCAACAGTGAGAATTTTGGCTGGTGGCACTTGGAGGTTTGTGGTCTTTCCTCTCATGATCATTTTCTGGACATCTGTGCTTCGAATGCTCCCTTTTGGAAGCTTTTTTGAGCCTGAGAATTAGTGTTCTGGGTCCTTCCCGGAAATTACCAAAAGTAGATTTATCTGAAGTAACTGAACAGAGCTCCGAGATTCCCATCACACACAACATGCAATATCAATGTGAGGTATGGTGGCCCCTAGGCCAAGAGGTGAAGGTTCAACTCTGCCCTCATTTGTGTAAGTTTCGCCCTTTCTTTTCAGTGAAGTGAGTGGCTTACAAAAAGGACAGCATTTGAAGCCTTACCATTCTATGTTTTTATTGCACTGCTTTTTTAATTGTATGGTGCAGTTGGATGGTCACCCCCACACTTTTGGCTCCAGATGATGTTGGTTATGACTCTGAAATGCACTGGAACCTGCCAATCAGGCCCCAGTGCTCGAACTCTCTCGCTAAATTGATATAAGTGATTTGGTATTCCGAATTGGCAAGGACTTTAACCCCCCCCCCTTCCTTTTAAGTCACTAGTATATGGTACCAGTTGTACCCAGGGCATGGGTGTTAAAGGTGTCACCAGTGCCTGAAGCACAGTTTTTTCCACCCTGAGTGGTGCAAGTAAACTACCTTCAGCAGGCCTGCCTTTGCAGACTGCCGATGCCTTGTAAACTGCCCGAACTTGACTGTGACAACACCATGTGTGGCACAGTCAAAGCATTATCTTAAATGTATGTCAATCACCTCTTAGGACGGCCTCTTGAGCCCAGAAAGCAGAATGCATTATATTAAAGGTGTTGACATATAAATGCAAGTTTATATGTCCCTTTAAAGGCCTTTTCTATTAAAGACCACTAGAAGTGAAAAGCAGTCCACAGGATAACATGCAATGGCACCTGGGCAACCCCGAGGTCTCCAGCTCCATTATGGTACCCCCCCAAATGGGTCATGTTTGGTATCAAACAACATGCCTTTTTCACCCCTGACATGGATCTTGTGTTGAGGATGATATGGCATGCACCTAGGTGGCGACCTTAGAAGATGCCCACCTAGTTTCCTCAGTTTTCCTGTGCTCTGGCTTCCAGCTACTAATTTCTGCCTCCAAAACAGAATTCTGACCCCCCTACAGGAAGGAGATCACAACCACACCCCACCACAGGGCACTCCTCCTATGGTATGCAAGCAGGCTGTCCCCCAGTGGAGGACAAAGCCATCTCCCTGCCCCAGGCACATTTGCTCCCAGGCAGGTGGGAACATTAGTTAGTCAGGAGGTGTACACCCCCCAGAAAGCTAGCCGCACCTCTAGGGTGAGTTACCAGGTCTGTGAGAATGACTTCTGCCATCTTTAAAAGTGGCAAAATTAAGGGTTCTGGATAGAAAAGGTGCCACAACCCCTGGATGTGATCACCCCAGGGGCGGGTTATCCACTGTGGCTAGTAGCCCATGTACTTGAACCCACATCCTAACGCCCCTAAATCTAGGATTTAGGGGATACCCCTGCCACCAGAACCTCAGATCGGCAGCAACTTGCGAAGAAAGGACAGGAGATCTACATTGACGATGACAGAATCCTGCACAAACCAAAGGCGAGATACCTTGAACCTGTGGCAACCTTTCTGGAACTGCTCAAAAGCGACTTTTCCTGGACCAAAGTCCAATTCCCCCAGCAAGAGGGAGCCCTTTGTGAGCCAAAGGCAAGATCAGGCTCCCTTGGACTAATGCCATTAGTCCCCTGCTCACTTCAGGTAAAAAGCACCTACCAGAACCAAGGATGCGCTGCCCATCATTCCCTCCGAGGGATCGCCCAAAGCAGGTGGTCCAGTCCATTGTAGGAAGTGTAGTCCAGCTCTCCACAAAGTTACAGCCGGCTACCGTTTTCCCCAGGACAACCTGCAAGTGACAGTGTGTCATAAGTCCCATTTATCAGCACCCGTGGCTTCCGGGTTCAGCACCAAGGACAGCCAGGACACCTCTGCACCCAAGCCCCACAAGCCAGGTAAAATTGGTCTGACTGTCGCAGCTTGGTCCTGGGACGTGCATGATCTTTCCTCCAAGTGGCTGAGTGTCAGTAGGTATTTTCCCATTGACCTCAATAGTAACATTTTGAAGTTGAACTGTATTCAATTATTTTTCACTTGAAATTCCATTACTCCAGTTATACGTATCTGATTTACTTTGTTTTTGTGTCTAAATTAATATAATAATAATCTGCTTTATTTGTATAAATTGGTGTTGGATTTCTTTCGAGGCGCTCCAATTACTTATCGTCCATGTTGATACTTTGGCATGCTTAACACTTGTTCCTCTACCAAAGCCTGACTGCTCTTTGTCACACTACCAGGACTGAGATAAAATTGTATTATTGTGAATCAAAGTGCCATCTTTGGGGTATTGTGAGAGTATTACATAGGGAAGGGTAACCAGCATCATTGCATAATACTCCACTTCTATACATATGGTGAGACTCCAAGCTTGATAGTGGTGATGATTCAAGCATGTGGTCCTATGAAACATCCAGTGCTTTAAGTCTATCCTTAATATTTCACAGTGTGTTTATTTTCAAATCTACAGGTAGTATGCCTATAGTTTCTCCTGTCTCTATTCCCTTCATCTTCCAAGAAACAAATGCACCATGACCTCCTTAATATTATTGAAAGAGACCTATGCAAGCATATACCTGGACCTCAATTTTTTTTTTAATAACTTTTATTTTAGGTTTTTCAAAACAGCCCATTACGAACAAGCAGCATTCAGAAATTTGCAACATGAAAAAAATAGGTCATGGGATACAATTCAATGTTGCCATAAATAATTCTAGTGATACAGTACAGTCCTCTTCCCCCAATTGTTAACCGGATCATCCTACATGTGTACCATGGAGGTACGGTGACGCTCAGAGTGTTAACAACACTGTTAATGTGTCACTTCCCCTCCCCACTTGTACAATCACTATTTGTAGTGGTTGTAGCCATGTCGGGATCTATTAGTATTTTAATCAGGGCCCTCCAATCAGCTAGGTCTTCATTTATCCAGTTGTCCCGTCTATGGGGCTGCATTTGTATGACGTCAGCTAACTACCATTCTGAGACATATTTAAGCCACAGGGTAAGCTCAGGTGCCCTCTGCCCCATCCAGGGGATAGCGACCTGCCGCCTTGCTAATCCTAGAGCCAACTGTGGGAATTTTATGGTATCTTCCAACTGTTAGGCCGCTTTATGTTATCGAGTAGGCAGGATTGAAGAGAGAGTATCATAAGCAATCTCATTGTTCTAGTAGTGTCGACTGCCACCAGTTTCCAGAATTCCTGCACTAAGTGGCACTGCCAAGCTAAATGCATAAACCCTGCCCCATTGGCACCACAGCGCGAGCATCTGTCAGAGCATGTTGGGTCTATTTGGTGCATGTTCCTAGGGGTAATATATGTCCTGTGAAGGAAATTGTAGTGCACCAATTTAAATCTGGTGTTACAGGAAACAGTGTGGGTTATCTCATTTACTCGCCCCCAGTACCGGTCATCTAACGGTTTGTCCATATCTAGGTCCCAAGCCGCACGGGGCGGAGGTCCCACTGCATCTGCACGCATAGCTCTGTACAGCTAAGTTATCATGTGGCGACTTAACCTGCATCTTATAAGGCAGTGTGTGTGAGGGGCTGGGTGCTGCAGGATAGGACAGCCAAACCACTCTGGCCATTTCCATCAGGGTTGCATGGTGCAGAAAATGACTAGTACCCAGGGCAAATTCCTGGCATGCCTCCTCAAAAGATATAAATGTCTCCCTGGGGTGTAGGTTACCTAAGTAAGTGTACATCCCACCTGCCATACCTGATATGACGTGCTCCATTATCTGTCTGACCCGCTTCAGTGTCCAAATCGGCTTCTCTGTGTGTAATGACTCCCTTTTGAATGCGGAACGCACATATCGGTGCCATAGTAAAGCCGCTTGACGAACTATATAGGGAAGGCCCTGTTAGACCCCTGTGTCCTCCATTAATAGTGCCAGCAATCTTTCTGCCTCGGCTCTACCAGCTGGTAGGCGTTTCTCCCAATTGTCACCTGGGTCAAGCCGGCGACCCTGTTGAAGGTGTGCCGCATAATAATACAGGTCCGGACTCGTATTGTTTGGTCATTGTTGTCAATGCCTCCCTGCAGTGACAACCAGCCCAAAGTAGAGAAACCAGGATGGTGTCTAACTGTTTGAAAATGTTTGGCGGAAGGGGACAGAGCGACTTCTGCAGTGCATACAGCATCCTAGGTAGTAGGACCATTTTGGCTGTTGCCATTCTTCCTATTAAGGATAGTGGCAATGTATTCCAAAAGGCCACGGATGACCTCATCGCCTCTAAGATCCTTTCTATATTCAGCCATAGTTATTGTGAGTCCCAGCACAGGCCATCCATAGGTAGACTGTCCACCAGTACTCCTGCAAGGGAAGCCAGTGGGAAGAGCTTTGATTTACTGCGATTAAGGCGGAGGCCAGACAAATTTCCGAAAACATCCAGCAACTCTAATAATTTAGGTAACGCAGCCCGGAATGAGGAGAGATCAAATAAGGCATCATCCGCATATAGCGAAATGATATATCGAGTGTCTCCAATCACTACACCCCAATCCCACACTCCATATGCGCCCAAATGACTAGTGGCTCTTTTGCAAGCGCAAACAGGAGTGGTGACAATAGGCAGCCTTGTCGGGTTCCACAGGTCAGTGCCCATGCCTCTGAGCAGTAACACCCCACTCTCACCCTAGCACTTGGATCAGTATAAACTAGCCGAACCCACATGCAAAAGCGGGGTCCAAGACCCAAAATGCTCAGTACCTGAATCAAGTATCCCCAGTGCAGTGTTGAATGCTTTTGCCTGATCGACCGCCACCAGGGTAATCTCTTCATCTCCACATTTGACCTTGTGGGGGGCATTTGTAAGCCGCCATAGGTTCATGCCAGTACTCCTCCCAGATATAAAACAGCATTGATCCTCATAAACCAGGCATGACATGAGGGGCGATAGCTGGTTAGCTAGTAGTTTTCAGAGCACCTTCACATCAGACTTTATCATTGTGAGGGGCCTGTATGCCGCAGGGTTGTCTGCCTGCCCCCTGGTTTAAGGAGCATGCAGATCTCACCCTCCCGCTTGGATGGTGGTAGTACTCTGGCACCCCAGGACTCTAGGAAAACCTCTAGGAGCCCTTGTCTCAGCGTAGCCGAGAATACTTGGTGAAATGCGGATGGAAACCTGTCACTGCCGGGGGTCTATGCCAAGTACAGCTCTAAGCTCTTTCAGCTTTGTTTGTCTAATGCCTCCCAAGCTGCTGCCTCTAGAGTAGAAACGTCTAGGCCCTCTAAGAACAGATTGTACCTGCAGACATCGATCAACGGGTCTGCCATCTACACTTGTCACAAATGATTAGAAAACAGGTCCGTAATACTTGCTCTGCAGGTAACTCTAGTATTATCCGGAGTTGATATGTGCATCGTGAGTGGGTTGGTCTGTTACCTAAGTAAAATCAGACTAAGAGACATCCATATTTGTCACCCTCCCGGTGTAATTTTTGCCGGTATTGTCTCAAGGTGTACTTGTCAAGCCGTTCCCAAATGTCTGTTATGTGCCCATGTACTCTACGTTCCTCTCTGGTTGTGGCAGAAGTAGGTGGATGTGTTGTCTGCACCATCGGTAGTGTGAGTTCCTCTGTTTTTAAGTCCGCTTAAAGCTGTCGGCAGACTCCACAAGTCAGCCCCATACATGTGCCCCTCAGGACTGCTTTGGGTGCCTCCCATTCTGTAGATTTACTCCCAGAAGAACTCCAATGTGTCACAAAATATCCTATCAGTAAGAGAGATAGGGCCTCTCTTCCCAGTGGGTCTTCTAGTATGTCTTTGGGCACCAGCCAATACATGGAGTCCTGTCTCGCTGCCCCCCATGTCACTGAGCAACAAACGGGTGCATGGTCAGACAGAAAGCACGCCATATGCATTATATGTACGTCCTCTAGCTTAGGGAACCTAAGCCACTAACACCCTGTCCAGCCTGCTATTGGTGTTGTGCTTTGCAGAGAAGCAAGTGTACAGTGTCTGTGTGGGATGTTTTATCCGCCATACGTCTACCAACCCGATATTAGCCATAACCGCCGGGAGTGCCGTCATCATATGAGGCTTCGTACCTGTTCTAGTCGGAGTCCTCTCTAGATGTGGGTCAAGCATACTATTAAAATCCCCCAACCACAGTAGGGGTGAGTGGGCCTCTTAGGTCATCAGGTCCTGCACTGAGTTAAAAAGCTGGGGCATAAGTGTTTAATAGTACGAGAGCCATTCCATCGAATAAAACGCCTGGTGCAGGGGTCTCCAATGAGTAGCTCGTGAGCCACCAGTAGCTCTCCTGTGTGTAGCCCAGCCTACAAAAACTGAAAAGTTTATACTTCAAACATTTTAAACTTGCCTGATGTGGTCAGTATTAAAATTCTAGCAATATTCATATCTCTGGATGATTTTCACCAACATAAGTAGCTTTTACTACAGAAAAGGTTGGAGACCCCTGTGACTGGTGCCATGCATATCAAAACGCCTCTAGCATATGTAGAGAAAGAGGCGTGATGCACCTGTCCTTGACATTTTTTAGCCAATCTTGTGGTGCCTGTGTCATCTAGGCGAGTTTCTTGTAAGCATGCAATTTCAATGTTATGATGTTTAAGGAAGGACAAGACGCTATACATTTTCTTGTATGTTCCTAGTCTCCGGATATTCCAGGTTAAAATTTGTAATCACCCCCCATGTCATATGGTAGTCAGGTCTTGTGTGCCCACCCCTCCCCCCCCCATACTGCTCCACCCCTCTGTAGCTGCAAAACTAAGAACTCAGAAGAAACAACAGATACCAATAATGGCCCAATATACCCACGGACAGAAATAATACAACAAAATGACTATTTGATTCCACCCCATGGATGTGCCAGGACGTGCACTGCGTCCCCGCCAGTCCAACTGGGATTGGCAAATACAGATTAACGATTACCTCCCATCATCTTGACTGATGTAAGTATACTTTAAGTTATAGAATAACCCCAGTCTGTACCGCTACAGATGTATGTCGGCCCCCAAGTATGCGGACCACTCATATTATCGCGTGGTGGGGCATTCAGTATAACAGCCAGACCAACGCTGGCGTCTGCAAATTTATACGTGACAGACAGACGATAGTCTGTGACCTAGAATTTGTTCAGATTTTTTACTTTTAGTAATTTGCAAGAGTTTACAGAGGCCTACGAATGTTGCACGTTTCCAGACATACTTGTAGCAAACATCTGAGAATGCCATTTTAACAGGATCAAATATTCATGCGTATATTTTTTTATTCAATAATCTACTGAGCAGGTACAAATGCACCTGCTATAACTTTTATTTATTTTTCCATAGGGGTGGTTTCCCCAAACATACGCAGCCCCCCCCCCCCCACCCCCAAGCACGCACGCACACTCTCTCTCTCTCCAACCCCCCACCCCTCTGTGGAGACATTTCCTTCTCACACTTGATAAAGATTTACTCCTACCCTCGTCAAAAGTAAATTCCTGACCTAGGAGGGAAGGGGTTGGAGAGACGTTGTTGAATCCCCTTAAACATGTAAGTGTCCTATACGTTTGCTAGTGTGCACAAACTTACATGGCACTCCAGTCTTGCAACAACCTCTTACTGTCTACTTAGAGCACATGTGAGTAGTTTTGCTCACAATGAAATCTTCATCCTAGTAAATCCTTCTATGTGTGAAAAATCATAATTTGCTTGTGTAAAGCAAACTTGTTTACATAGAGAGCCCATAACATTTTGACATGACATTCAGGAGTTTAAATTGAAAATATCCGATCATAGATATAGCCTGTGCTATGTGAATGCTTAGAAGTAAATCCGCTAGAGTAAGTCTCACCGATTCTTCCGCAGAAACTAAAGTAAGAAATAGAACAGTGGAGTAGCCTGAACTCTGCTGTAATCAGGACGTAACACAAGTATTAACATATTCAGAGCCCTACAGTGATCAGAAAGCTAAAATAAACTCAACGCATTCACAAACAGATGTTGTGCAAACGCAGAGCATGTGATTCTTCAAAGATTTGAAATAACTAGAACTTTTGTTTAGTAAAGTTGATAATCAGACCTTTGCTAGAATCTGAACCCTGACTTTGTACGAGCCCTAGCAATATCAGAGAGGCTATTATCATAGGTCTGATATAATTGTCTCCTCATTGCTTGACATCAAATGGAACAAAGGATTTTTACGGGAAAAGTTAATTCTGAAACATCTAGTCCCCTTTGCAAGTAGATATTTTATAGAATTCCACGTAATGGTCCCAGTTCTGAAGTCTCAGGCTAGCTGTTTGTCGCTCGGGCTCCATGATGCCCCTGTCTTCGGTAGTAGATTGAGGCCTATTGTCTTCTTTTAGTAGCTACAAGTTGGTTTGTAAGTATTTTTGCTCTCTTCGAGTCAGCACTGTACACTTAGATCACCACGGAGGGTCCAATCATAGGATTGGATAAAATTTTCTGGCATGAAATGCGACCTTCCCAAAAGGTGATCATTACATCTAGGATTGTAAATGAATGTACTGCATATTGCTTCAGTAAAATTATGCATCCAATTGTGTCCTTCCCCACACAGCTCCACTTTTATGTGCAAGTCTGGTGTGTGAAGTTGAAAAGCTTGATTTGCCTTCCAGAAAGGCCACATTTCTAACCTTCGCAAGCCGTTCACTGATTATATGAATTAGTCCCTCTCCATGGTACCATTATTACTGAATTTACTGTTATTTTTTGCGCAGATTTTTTTTTGCATACCCTCCCTTTACAAAATGTTTAAAGCATACATTGTGGGAGCTCGGTGCAGATGTACCAATTATCAGTGCTTAATTTGTGAATAAAAACGTGCCGGTGCCCAAAGCCCTCTTCTTAAACACTTGGCTGTTGCAATTAAATGTCCGAGCACGAAATACTGAGGCACCGTAATCCTGAACCCATCTCAGGCCTCTTCAATCCATTTAAAGCCATTCCCTGACCCTTAAGATCTCTCTTGCAGCTTTCTGCTTTTCCTCTTCGTAACTCTTTTTAGTTTTTCTCTTCCTCCGTCTTTCCCATATGTGTCTTTTGCTCGCAGTAAATGATTGAAGCAGAACAATAAGTGCAATACCTCAAAAATAAGGGCCGGTGCTCTGCACCGGAAACAAGAAGCACAAATTAAGCACTGCCAGTCATATTTGTAATCCAAACATTGCACTTGCTCTAGTGTGTTTTGTGCAGCCTCAGTCCAAGTACAAGGAGTTCTGTGATAGGCGTGTGCCCCTTATAGTTAGTACAACATAGGTACTGAGTCTTTGACCAGCAATTGCCCCAACAGATGGTGTTTTGCTTTGGTTCAGGCCGATGCACGTTTATGATGTCATCACATATTTAACCGACGATGTACTAAAAGTTCACAGTGGGTAACTTGGTATTTTATGTGTGTTGTGTGTCTGTTGAAGATACTTTTGGATGTAGGCCTGAGTAAATGAGCGACTCTGGGATTGCCCTTGGATTAAAAGCTATTGATGCCTGTTAATCTGCAGAATACATGTATTTCTTCAGTGCTGTGCACATTCTGCAGAGTAATATTGAAAGGTGGTAACTTCAACCTTGTAAAAAAAAAAAAAAAATTGCCCACCGCTATTTAACTGCGCTACATTATGCCTCATTCTGGAAGCAACCTGCCAGCCCCACCTTTGCTTAAATCGGGTTTCAGTAACATTAATGTTCACCTGGATCAGCCTTAGTTCTTCATTAGTCCAGAGGGCACAGGAGATGCATTTTGCTTTACACTGTGTGTCATTAGTGTTGCGAGCCCTCTTGGACTCGCACTCACAGAATGTCTACTGGCATCGTTCGTATTCCTTCAATTTGGCGACAAAAAGAGGCAACTAGATCTCTTAAGTATGAATCGGTTGTTACTATAGTTTAAGGATTGTGTTTTACACAAGATTGGGTCTACAAGTGTGGGTTGTTATTAAATGTGAAGGGAACTTATATCAATATAGTTTATAATTGTTTTTTCTTTGCAACTTAGTTGCATTAGGACCAGGTTCATGTACATTTTCATTTATATTTCAAGCGATCCACACGAGTCAAACCTGCTTATTTTAGAATTGAATCTGACTAAAGTAAGCAATTTGTCAATATTTTAGGGCTCTGAGGTAATAACTATTACTCTCTAGATTTATTGACTGTGTCTCACCTGTAGGCTGCAGTGTTTCTTTAATTTTGCAATAAAAAATGATATCTACGTTTTTACAGAAAAAAGTCGCACATTGTTAGGGTTTTTTTTTGGAGGGAGGGCTTGGCGCTATTTAGAAAATTTGCCAGAGGCTAAATATTAATATGATTTTTTCTATGCTATGCTGTTCAGTGTCTAAACTCTTTAGAGTACTTGGGAACTCTTTCGATTGCAAATTAGATGGATATAATTTGTGTAAAATGCAATTTCTGCAACTGAAGCTTTTTCCAGATAAGTCTGCAGATGATGTCAACTTCTTTATGGAAGACTGGTACATTTGTATAACTCTTTGAGTCAAATAACTTACAAAAATAGTAATTATGATCGTGGATGTCAATACAATATGACGACCATCAACTTACATATATTGTTATTCAAATTCTAAAATAACTGTTCAAGCTTTTTAAAGCTGGTTATATTACTGCAATGTTACGTGAATTTGTGTAGCACATTCTACCATTTACGTGGCTCCACAGTATTTTTGTAATTTAGCACCCTTTGTGGTTCTGGCATTCACGTTGACCAGAGTCAACGTGCTCTGTAGATTTGGAAAACAAATCCTAAAATATTTTTAAATGAGGCATAAGTCGCCTTTTATTTTCAAGGTGCTACTAATTAACTTTTTACATTGCTAAACTCTCTTCAATTTCAGGCAAGTCCCTGTACTGTTTAACTCATTTGTAAATTAAATACATTCACTCTTAATAATTTAAATTGAATATGTATTTCTGTTTTTGATTTGGTGTAAATTCCCACACAAAAATTGAACTGCGGGTGAGCTCTTTGGAAAGTCAAAATGTATTTCTGTCCACCTGCTTTTTGAGTAATTGTTCAATTTACAACAATGTGTTGCTTATAAGTGTCAACAGACGATATTGTTAACAAACAATCAAGGTAAGGAACAAAAACGAACGGATAAATATTTTTGCAACATATGAAAGGCATCCATTACTTCAGTGATTCTCTTTCATATCTTGGGTAACAAAGATCCTGTTACTCTTGTTTATTAGTATCAATAGCCCAGTGAAGGGACCGGGTTCGCACTGATAAGAATTTATAAGACTTGAGTACTTCAGCAGAAGCTTTTTTTCCAATTTACGCTGAGGCTGATTTTGTTGTTGGTTCCCTGTTGAAATCCTTTTCATTTGTACTATGTTCAACTATCACTTTGTCGCTGTTCCACTTTCACGGCACCTACACCAGGAGCACTTATTAATAAATGTGGTTTATCTTTCAATTTTTTTCTTGCCCTAATTATATGTCTGTATTTTAGTTACTTTTGAATGTTGATTAATTCAAATGATGGGCTTCCCTAGTGCCTAACTAGGGCCCTGTAAACCAGTATTGGGATACATTGAATGCAGAGGAACCTATTTGTTGTTTAATATTTGAAATTTTCCCTTGTTTCTAGGTAACAGGGTTGCCCCTGGTTGTTTGTCAGCCCCTGGTTTTTTGTCAACCCCTGTCCCTATAGCCAGTGGCCTACACCCACATTACCCATGCCTCTAATCCCGTTGGCGTCTGCACTCCACAGAGCACACTGATGTACGCTTGGAGGGGCCAGGTATTCACTTTAAGCACCTATGATGTGAGTGATGTGCCCATCCTATACTTAGGCACTAATTGAGAAGGCCTGCCATGGCTGAATGCAAGAGAAACAAGCATTGGCTTCGCCAATGGGTCTCGCCTGTGGGACCTTATAAGTATTTAGATATGTAGTATACTAAACCTTTATCAGAGATAAACTGTGTTTGTGCATTCCCTTTTACACTTGGCATTAGACTGTAATGGTCAGAACATCCCCTAGAGGGCACCACAATAAAATTAGCATTTGGAAGAAATATGGCCATGTAACCATATAGTCAGCCCCTAAAGGGCATAACCACATACAAAGAGAAGGACAAAGAGCATTACAGTGTAACCATATATTCAGCCCGTAGAGAGCATTGTGCATTACACATTTTCAGGCCTGTTAGGCCTGTTAGAATATTACAAAGAAGGCCCTTAGAACACAAACTAATCCCAGCTGTAAAGCAAAAGCTCCAGCCATGCAAGAGCTTATTAAGACGTTTAATGGTGGGAGAGGTCAAGATTTTACCCCCCCCCCCCCACCTAGCATAGGTACCCAGAAGATGAGCTGGACAGAAAGAGCATGTCGTGCTGAACATTTCAGTGGTAGTCCCACCATCCTAGGACCACCACATGCTGAGTTATGGGCAAAAATGTATTGTAAAAGGAATGCCCTGCAAAGCATTATGGGGCAAGTTTCCCTGGGTGCAGTGAAAATTGTCGTATCAGCACTCCTGCTGTGCTGGGGAGAGCTGCATTGAGAGTTTCCCTTGTGGTTTTCCTGTTTAAAAGGCACCCGTTTGTATATTTTTTAACTGATAAACTTGGGAAGAATTCAGGAATGGGGCTGCAAATTTAACAGTGGTCATGCAACGTGCTTCAGTCTTCCAGTGGAGTTCACGCTATATAAATAAATAAAAAAGAATGCCCCTCCAGCTTGCAGCCTTTGTCAAGTGCACACACCACAAAGAAACCGAGAGATGCCAGAGGAAGAAACAACATACCGCCACGTGGCGAAGCAGAGACACTAAGGTATATGGCCGATTGTGCAATAATCCATTTTAACAGGGTCAGTCTCCAAGGCGGTAACAAAACAGCCTCAAGGTGGGCCAAACCTAAAGCACCAACCTAACAAACCAAATGAATTTTGAAAGGCAGGCCAAGGAATGAATGAAAGTGATGGGTGTGTGATGGACGTGGTGAAAGCCCACAGAATTAGATTACAGCATGTCAAGAGACAGTACATGCGCGCTGCCTAGGCTCGACCTAATAATTGTGCTGTCATCTCAGATTTCTATTAAAATGCCCCTACACTATTTAGTTTGAAACATTGAAAAACAGTATTGCACACTGAACCAATTTGTGGTGATTTTGAGTTCCATTTCGTTTTTCATCTACGTTATTGTGAAAACCTTGCATTACACCTCTAAAAACAAAAACTATTTTTCAGGTTGGCATGTGGGGTAACTTTACCTTTCTTGTAACTGTGTTAACATTGGTGCTCTTTCCTTTCCATAACTTCCTCTTTTCATATGCTAATTCTTCATCTTGATTTATGGGTTATCAGATTGGTCTGTCTGTTGTCTCAGTGACGTTTTTGTGCTCCTTCATCTTGAGATTTTGTTTATAATGTTGTTTTATGTAGAAGTATAATTGTATTTTTACAATGTATCTCATTGATTGAGCAAAGGCCCTTGATGTTTGCAAACTGCTAAATGTGATTTTTTCTTCGCCTTTCTTTCAGAGGCAATGTTTGTGCCTAAAACCTGATATTTGATCTTTATCAAGAAGAGTATGAAAACGTGTTAATATTTCTTCTGTAGTAGGTTTACAAGGCATATACTGGTATCAAACCATCACATCCAAAGTTTTCAATAAACATCTTTCCCATCTGCTCCATGGTCGAGATAAGAAGAGCAAATTTGTGATTTTTCACATTTTTGTTAACGAACTGAAAAGTGATTTCTCGGTTTCTCCCACATAGGCGCATATACATATTTTGTAAAGAAACATAAGTTTATTGGTCTGACATTGCTTCACTGAATACATTAATGTGTTAATATACAGGATTTGCAACCTATTTGCACTGATCTAGTGTTAGGAAATCCAAAACATCTTGCGGAATATCTCTAAAGGACGGACACCTGATAACAGGTAAGGAATTTAATGCTGAACACAACAAAAACGTATCTATTCTAAATGCGGACTTAAATCCCGAGGGAGGTCTCGATCAATATGCGAGCAGTGATTTTTTCCCCCTCCAAACTCTGTTCGAGAAAGAAGAAATGTTTCTTCTGTCTTTTATCCAAAACATTTGTCGGAAAGGCTGCCCAGAGGTCTATTACAGTGGTATTTCTTAAACAAGGGACACAAGGCGGTTTACTTGGAGGTTGTGTTCTAGATAGATGCTACATCTGTGCATATCTACAAATTCTCACAGAATAATCTGTAAGTGGCAAACACTTTGTGATGGAGAACCACCACAGAGCAGTTGTAATATCTAGCAACACTTTGCCTACAGTGGGGATATTAATGTTGATCATGCAGTGCTTGGGGAGTCTCAGTTTCAATATTCAGCGTTTTAAGAGCTATGTTCCCCACTTGGGAATGGTCCATCAGAAATCAATGAGCGTCGTGCTTTCTTTTCCAGTTGTCTTTAGACTTGTCCTTCCGATTTACTAATTTTTCCTTCACTTGAGAGTTTATGTTTTTGTTTCTGCAGTCTCATACACTTGTCAGCAAACCCCTAACAATTTCAGCTTCTAGAGGGCTTTAGGCTTCTACGTTTAGTATCTGAGGATAGTCTCACTCGCTCCAGTGCTTTTGTTCCATTTTTTGGACCATTTATAACCAATAAACTGTATAATACTTTCTACCTCTTAATGTCGCGTTCAAGAACTAACTTTTCTGACAGCATCAAAGTACACTGGGCAATTCCTAGACCATATGCTGTCCGTAGATTTCTAGAGCGGCTACCTAACCCTCCTCTGCATTCTGAGATCACTTTTCTGGAACCATGGTGTGTCAGCCATGTCACAACTGATGCCAAGTTCACAACCTGTTTACCACTAGCTTATTGAAGCTAGGTCTGTCCCCACCTTCCACCTTCGCAGGAAGTTAGTAATGTAAGGTAAGCAGGGATTGATTGACTGATTACTTTAGCATTATCAATATGGTTCGTTTTCAACCTCCTTCACAGTACCAATTCTCTCACATGATCCTTGGATCGTCTGTTCATCTTTGTAGCAGGCTACTGAGATCTGGAACTGCTGGAGAAGTTCCAGGAGAAGCAAACTCTGAAGTGGCAATAACTTCCGAGGGAAAGCGACACATGCCCAACGTCTCGGGAACCACAACCAGAGGTTCTAAGCTACAGTGAGGCTTTTCTCTCATTCTTGGCATGTTGGAGAAAGTTGCAAAACGTTTTTAGCGTAACGGAACATTTGTTTGGACCACAGATATAAAAAGCAACTTGTAAAGCTAGGTTATTTTCCTCCAATAGAGCATAATACATTACCCTAGTTTATTACTGAGGGTGCCGATTCATGAAAATGTTGGCTGGCAGAAAATAAAAGTGCCCATGGAAGTAGAAGTAATGTGTAAATGCGTACATTACTCCTGATTCTCTAAGGACATCAAACTGTAAAATGCAGCTGTGTGTGCCATGTGTCCATACATTAGAAAGCTGTAAATTCAGACTGGTATTCAGAAGAGTGAGTTTCTGTGAAGCGCCAATTACAATGGCTATTTCGTCAATCCCTTCAAAGACGTACCTGACCAACTTGCAATCATTTAGACCCGAGGTAGGTTTCCCTAAAGGTGTCGAAGTGCACAGATCATTCCGTCTACAAGATGTGTACACGGAAACATACTAGGTAGGAAAATGGCACAGTTCGTTGTACTAAATATCTCAGAAGAGGACTCCGAGTTAAGCGCTGCTACCATGTGATGTGATGTGATGTGATGTGATGTGATGTGATGTGATGTGATGTGATGTGATGTGATAGGATAGGCATGTCACATAGATTTCAGGCGAGGCCGCGCGGCCTTTCATTCTAACAAAGTTTGTTACATTTATTGCATATTTTGAGTCTACAAATCGACACTGCTAAACAGGTGTTTGTCTAACAAAACTTTTCGCTTTTTTTATCGTCAGTTTCAGAAATAGCCACTAGATGTCGGTGTTGCCCTGCAGAGTTACATTTCTGACTCTGCCGAACCGTTTTCAAATGGTAAATAATTCTAATTTGGCCTTTGGTATGTTGGCTTGTAGGTAACCCTAGATCTCCAATGCTCCTTAGGTGCTAGGTTATGATTACCTCACAGTGGATTCGCTTTTGTAGTACCCCTCGAGATGATGAAAGGCAAAGAAGCTCATGCCATCATGAACGTTGCTGTGTCGTTCCTTGTAAAGTAGAATTGTGTTAGTAGGTTGAGTTGGAAACGTTCATACAGTATTTATTGGGAACCAGGCCACTGCTGTTAGACTCGCGCCGTTTATTTTATCGATGAATAGCCAGAAACAAACCCATCGAAATTGTTTACTTGCCACTCATTTAAATCGAAATTAATTTTTTTTTAAAATACTGACACAAATCATATGGACGTTAAAATTCTGAATTTATATGTAAATATTTGTTGGTATTTACTCGAATAGATATGAAGATTATTTTGTTGAATAGTCTAATTTTTGGGTACGGTACATGCTATTTATGCCTTGTTAGTCAAGGGTGGAACAAGTTGAAAGTCTTGCTTGTTCGTGTACTCTAAGGCGCCGCACATGCCTGTTTTTTCTTTGCTTAATTTCGTTTATTTCACACCGCATCACGAAAACAAGTTGTAACGTGGCATTTAAACGCAATGGCTACCGCCACCAGCAGTTGATGTTTTTAATGACCGCAACGAAACGCCTGGCCTCCTTTTTAGGTCAAGACATCTTGTGGACTTTCACAAAGTTGACCTAGGAATACATTCCGCTTGTTGAATACCATTGGCTTCATGGTTTGTAACTGACGTGTTTTGGCTTTCCATTAGTTGGCTTTATTTGCTTTAGGCTCTCCAGGTTCAGTTCGCCCCCCGTTGGCTAAACAGTGTTTTTTGCATCCTTCCACAAACTCGCCTTCTGTTAACAGTCCTTTAAATCTTGTTTTTATCTCATTCAAGGAACCGAGGTGAAATGTCAGATGCTGTCTTCCAAGGGAGCTTGTTTACTTTTCTTTCTTTGACTTCAAAGTGAGGATTTATGTGACAATCTTGCTGGATACTGGGGAGTAGGAAAGAGTTTTTTTTTTCAAGCACACAACAACGTTTAAATGAACTGGGAAAGTATTTCAGAGTATATCAGAATTATGAACACACAAATGAAGCACATTTTGTGTTATTTCTGAAGTAGTTGGTAGCAAATAACTTTAATATGATCAAAACGAATCATTACACTAGGTGATGCAACTTCCACACATTTTAGTCTGTGCACTGTATAGTTTTATTAGTAAAACTGTATGTGCAAATGTAATGGTCATTTCATTTGAAAATGTGTTGTCTATAATGGCAGTGTGCTACCACACCATGAATACTCCACTTTACGCCACTCCACTCTGCTCTGCACCACTCCACACCACTGCACTCTACTGTGTGCCACTCCACCTTACACCACTCTGCACCACTCCACTCTACACACCTGCACTATACGCCTTTCTGCTCTACCCTGTACCACTCTACTCTATGCCATTCTTGCTTTACATTTGCTGGACTTATTTGTTTTAGGCTGTGCAGCTTGAGTTCGGTCCTTCCCTTGCCAAAACCTTATTTACCGTATCCTTCCGAGTGCTCCCTTTCTGTAAGCAGGCCTGTAAATCTTGTGCTTATCTCATCACAATTGCTGTGCATTCAAAAACCAAGGTCAGAAGTCAGGAATTGTCTTCCAGGGGCTTGTTTCCTTTTCTTTCTCTGACTTCAAAGTGAGAGGATTTATGTGACAAGTTTGCTGGATACTGGGTGTAGGAGTGAGTTTTTTCAAGCACACAACACCATTTAAATGAACTGTGTAAGTATTTCAGAACATATCAGAATTATGAACACAAATGAAGCACATTTTCTGTTATTTCTAAAGTATGTTGGAAATAAATACTTTAATATGATCAAAACAAATCATTACACTAGATGATGAAATTTCCACACATTTTCACCTGGGAACTGTATGGGTTTATTAGTAAAACTGTATGTCTGTGCAAATGTAATGGTCATTTCAACTGCATATGTGTTGTCTGTAATGGCAGTGCACTACCACGCCATGAATACTCCACTCTACTCTGCACCACTCCACACCATGACACCACACCTCTTTACGCCACTCCACTGCACTCTGCACCACTCCATTGCATTCTGCACCATTCTGTGCCATTGCATTTTGCCCCTCTCTGCTCTACCCTGCACCACTCTACTCTAGGCCAATGCACTCTTCACCACTCTACGTCAGTACACTCTATGCCAATACACTCTACACTAATGCACTTTACTCTGTAACCCTCAACTTGATGCCCCTGCACTCTACGCCAACACACTGTACGCCATTCTATTCTACTCTGCACGACTCTATGGAACTGCACTCTACACCACTTTACTCTACACCATTACAGTCTGTGCCACTACACAAGTGCATTCTACCTTACACCACTACACTCTATGCCACTTCACTCTTCTCTGAAACAATCCACTCTGGACCACTGCACTCCATGCCACTCCACGCCACTGCACTCTGTGCCACTGCACTCTATGCTACTCTACCCTCAACCACTAATCTGTACATCAGTGCACTCTACACCAATGCACTCTATGCTACTCTAATGTATGCCACAGCATTCTATGCCACTGTACTCTGTGCCACTACATTCTAGGACACTATGCTCTTCTCTTCACCACTCTGTGCTACTCTAGTCTACACCACTCTATGCCACGGCACTCTACGCCACTCAACTCTACTCTGCACTCTATTCCACTCAACTTTGCTTTGCGCCACTGCCCTCTGCAGCACTCAATTTTACACCACTGCACTCCACGCCACTGCACACTACTCTGCGCCATTCCACTTCACTATGCATCACTGATCTACGCCACTGTATTCTACAATGCTTCATAGTATGCCCCTCATTTCAGTGCCACTGCACTCAATGCACTATATTCTGCAACACTCTATGCCAAAACACTCTACAGCAGTCCACTCTACTCTGTGCCACTCCAGTGTATGCCACCGTGCTCAACTTCACACTATCCCTCTCCAATAACAACACTCTACCACTCCAATGCCCAACACTGTCTGCCACTCCACAACACTGTATTCCACTCTTTGCCATTCCATTCTATGACACTCCACGCTACTCTCCTCTACGCCACTAACTTTTGTCCATGCTGAACAGCAGTCGTGCTGATTGATTCAACTTAATCAGTGCCTGTCCGCTGCTCCTGATGTGATAGAGGTACTATTTTGTTATTTCTATGAACTTCTAGTGCCCTGCATACAGAAGACATGTGACTGGCAAAAACGTGCCCAGCAGGACAAACAACATTGCAAAGTTTTATTTTCTATAGTTAACTCTTTTCTTTTATTTTGCCAAATCTTTGCACTTGTGTTTTCTTTTTGCTCGAGGGCACTAGCTATTCTCAAAAGAGGACTATTATCTTGTTCTAAATATTGCAAAGCAACGTTGTTTATTTCTTATGTGTAATTTCTTAAATTCTGCTTTTACACATAATCTTGCAGTACACCTCAGTTCACACCACTCCAATTGAATCTTCCCCACTCAAGTCCACCGAACCTCACCCCCTACCAATCCACCCAATTCAGTTCACCCCACACCAATCCAATCCACTCCACCCCAATCCATGGTGATGTGATTTAAAAAAACAAAAAAAAAACAAGCACTGGCAAAGGAAATAGGTCTAGCCTATAAACAGCTATTAGCTTTGGCAATGCATTTTAGCTATGATGTACACTAGTGTAGCGTAGAGTGATGTAACATGTCACAGAGTGGAGAGGCGTGCAATGGAGTAACGTCGCAGGCAGTGTCGAAGGGTTGCATAGAGTGTTGTGGAGTGACAGAGTAGATTGTAGTGGACTGGAGTAGAGTGTCATACAGTTGAATGTCTCAGAGTGTAGTAGTGTTGTAAAGTGGAGTAGAGTACCGTAGAGGCGAGTGGCTTAGAGTGGAGTATGTATGGTGTGTTAGTACACTCCCATTACAGACAATACATTTCAATTGAAATAACTATTACATTTGCACATACAGTTTTACTGATTAAACTATACAGTGCACAAATGATAATGTGTGGAAATGGCATTACCTAGTGTGGTGTTTTGATCTATTCAAATATTTTTGTTTCCACCACACTCCCGAATTACTTAAAAGTGCAAACGTACTTCGTTTGTGCTTTCCAAATTTTGACATATTCTGAAATGTTTGTACAGTTCTTTTACAGACATTTACATTTTGTTGCATGCTTAAAAAAAAAACTCTTCCTTCCCTGCACCCGGCAGCATTGTCACATAAATCTTCTTAATTTGAAGACAGAAAAATCGAAGTAAACACCAAGCTGCCTCGGATATTTCATACCCAGAGTAGGAGGGGCTATAAGAGGTGCCAGACTCTAGGGGAGTCTTGGGTGGACACCCAGGGGTATGAAAAAATGGCAAAAAAAAGACAAGGAGTTTATTGTAATAAAATTGCAATTCTAATTAAACTCATAATCTTGGGGCCTCAGCAAAAAAAGGCACCATTTGTGGTGAAAATCATTAAAATCACAAAGTATCTCTATGGGGAAATACATTTTCCACCAAAAAATAAAGAAGAAAAATGCTGCACACAATCAAAGAAGTTGCTAGGTTGGCACCTCACTGCAGGTTGATTGTATTGTCAGGCTCTGCTACCAGTGTGTGCAGGAGAAGTTGACAAAGTTGTTAATTTAAAAAATAAAGAAAGCAACCCTAGAAATTCAGTTAATAGCCAGCTAAAAACTGGTTTATGGTTTTGGCTCAAATATGCAAAAATCTAGTGCTTAATTTGTGCTTGTTGTTTCCGGTGCTGAGCACCGGCACTTATTTTTGAGGGACGGGGCTTATTCTTCTGCCTCAAGCATTTGCTGCGAGCAAAAGACCCATATGGGAAAGACGGATGAAGGGAAAAACGAGAAGGCGTCACAAAGAGAGAAAGTAGAAAGCTGCAAGAGTGAGCTGAAGGGGGCAGCGAGTGGCTTTATATGGATTGAAGAGGCCCGAGATGGCTTCAGGATTACGCTGCCTCAGTATTCCGTGTTCTTACATTTAATTGCAGCAGCTGTGTGTTTGAGGAGGGTTTTGGGCACCAGCACCTTTTTATTTACAAATTAAGCACTGCAAAAATCACTGAAATACGTTGGATAGGGTTTACAACTCTCAAAACACATGCAGTAGCTCATGTCGCTCACTGTGCTGTGTTATCACTTTGCCAATGGCACAGGACATGGTCCAGAAAAATATGGTAGGTGGTGTGAGTTGGTGTCTCTTACGTGCACTGCAGATTGCCAACCATAACTGGCGAACTTCAGTGATTTTGTGCCTTTGAGTCAGATCCATAACTCGTTTTTTAACTGTGTATTTTTGGGGGAATACAGATTCACTTGAAAAAACATACATACTGTGAATCTCTGCTTCATTATATGTTTTGTTAATTGTCCTATTCAAAACTTAAACCTGTGTTTTTTCATCTTGTCACGAGTGCATGAGAGCCCCTACTGGTGAAAGTATATTTTTTTGATGGCAGTCTTTACCTCAAAGTCTCAAGCTAGCTTGGAAGGTCGCGGTTCTGCTTATAGTACATCCATCCACAGCCACTTTATTTTAGCAGCTGGACTTCTATGGCAAGTCCTTCTGAGATTAAGGTAGAGATCTGCACAGCACAAAGGAGTTGAGTTGGGAGATGTCACGAATATGTGGCATAGAGTAGGGTCCAGTTAGTGATACAGGATGCTTTGACATGAATGAAGTTGACAGGACCTGGACCTTTCCTTAGCTATTCGCACCCACAGGGTGCATGTGAGTGTCACATCAAAATAACCAAGTGATGAATCCTTCAACACTTGATTTACATAGATCAACTAAATAGGTGAACGAAGACACTACCCAAGAATGAAATGAAATGAGATATCGTTTTAGAAAGCACTTGATTGCCCGGAAGCGTCTTGGCACTGCAACGAGGTAAACAACAGTCGGAAATTAATTACGGATCACCCACGTTTTTAGAGAGGGGAGTTCCATAGTTTGGCAGTCCATGATATAAAACTTCTGATGCCCCAGGAAGACCGTTTGAACTTTGAAACCAGGACATTCTTGGCTGTAGAGGCGCGCATTGTCCTAGAATGTGTGCACCAGGTAAACCTGCGCTTAAAGTGAGCTGGGCCTGAATCACGAAGAGCGTTAAAGGCTGCACATAAAGCCTTCAACTCAGTGCGCGTCCTTATCGGCAACCAATGCAGTTTGACTAAGGCCTGTGATGCTGATCGGTGTTAAGAATTCCCAGCAGCATTCGAGCAGCTGCATTCTGCAAGATTTGAAGGTTATCAGAAAGTTTTTACTACATATTGAGATAAAGAGTGTTGTAGTAATCCACTTTTGAATGAATAAGGGCTGTGACCATTGTCTTTTGTAATACACAGCGAATGAAAGGAAGCACCTTCCTAATGATCTTTAAGTTGTAGAAAATTTGACGAGATTACAACATTGATTAGACTCTCAAAATACAATTTGTTGTAAAAAATAATTCCTAAACTTCTTCTTTTGATAATTGGAGTCGGTAATGTGCTGAGTTCTTGTGGCCACCAGACAGGGGTCCAAAAGGAGATATGACTTACAAAACGAAGAACTTCTGTTTTTCCTGAGTTTATTTCAGGCATTTATTGGTCATCCAGTTACTAATTGCAGCATATAACTGCAAAATCTGGCAAATTGCAGCATATAACTGCAAAATCTGGCAGCAGTGTCATCTGGCTTGCTGGGCACTGAGACAACAATTTGAGTGTCATCAGTATATAATATTACAGAAAAACCAAGGACCACATGTACCAAAGGTTTTTACCAATTCTATGTCTATGGGAAAATGTGTTCATACATACGGCCCCAAAATGTTTTAATAAGCCTGACCAGGGGAGTAACATATAGATTAAACAGGGTGGGACTCTGGGAAGGTCCCTGAAGTAGCCCACACGAAAAGGAGGGAAAAGGAGTCGGAGACAAATTCGTTCATGGCAATAAATTGTTCTCGTTCTGTGAGAAAGGATTTCAAGAGTGCCAGAGCCGTGCCCCTTACTCCAGTGTTATAAAGACAATCAGTCAATGTAGGAGGCTGGACTGGCTTGTAGTGAGTACCAAGGGGTACTTGCACCTTGCACCAGGCCCAGTTATCCCTTATTAGTGTATAGGGTGTCTAGCAGCTTAGGCTGATAGATAATGGTAGCTTAGCAGAGCAGCTTAGGCTGAACTAGGAGACGTGTGAAGCTACTACAGTACCACTTAGTGTCATATGCACAATATCATAAGAAAACACAATACACAGTTATACTAAAAATAAAGGTACTTTATTTTTATGACAATATGCCAAAGTATCTTAGAGTGTACCCTCAGTGAGAGGATAGGAAATATACACAAGATATATATACACAATAACAAAAATATGCAGTATAGTCTTAGAAAACAGTGCAAACAATGTATAGTTACAATAGGATGCAATGGGGGAACATAGGGATAGGGGTAACACAAACCATATACTCCAAAAGTGGAATGCGAACCACGAATGGACCCCAAACCTATGTGACCTTGTAGAGGGTCGCTGGGACTATTAGAAAATAGTGAGAGTTAGAAAAATAACCCTCCCCAAGACCCTGAAAAGTGAGTGCAAAGTGCACTAAAGTTCCCCTAAGGATAAAGAAGTCGTGTTAGAGGTATAATGCAGGAAAGACACAAACCAACAATGCAACAACGCTGGATTTCCAATCTGGGGTACCTGTAGAACAAGGGGACCAAGTCCAAAAGTCACAAGCAAGTCGGAGATGGGCAGATGCCCAGGAAATGCCAGCTGCGGGTGCAAAGAAGCTTCTACTGGACAGAAGAAGCTGCGGTTTCTGCAGGAACGCAAAGGGCTAGAGACTTCCCCTTTGGAGGACGGATCCCTCTCGCCTTGTAGAGTCGTGCAGAAGTGTTTTCCCGCCGAAAGAACGCCAACAAGCCTTGCTAGCTGCAAATCGTGCGGTTAGCGTTTTTGGACGCTGCTGTGGCCCTGGAGGGACCAGGAGGTCACAAATTGGACCAGGAGAGAGAGGGGACGTCGAGCAAGACAAGGAGCCCTCTCAGCAGCAGGTAGCACCCGGAGAAGTGCCAGAAACAGGCACTACGAGGATGCGTGAAACGGTGCTCACCCGAAGTTGCACAAAGAAGTCCCACGTCGCTGGAGAACAACTTAGGAGGTCGTGCAATGCAGGTTAGAGTGCCGTGGACCCAGGCTGGACTGTGCACAAAGGATTTCCGCCGGAAGTGCACGGAGGCCGGAGTAGCTGCAAAAGTCGTGGTTCCCAGCAATGCAGTCTAGCGAGGTGAGGCAAGGACTTACCTCCACCAAACTTGGACTGAAGAGTCACTGGACTGTGGGGGCCACTTGGACAGAGTTGCTGGATTCGAGGGACCTCGCTCGTCGTGCTGAGAGGAGACCCAAGGGACCGGTAATGCAGCTTTTTGGTGCCTGCGGTTGCAGGGGGAAGATTCCGTCGTCCCACGGGAGATTTCTTCGGAGCTTCTAGTGCAGAGAGGAGGCAGACTACCCCCACAGCATGCACCACCAGGAAAACAGTCGAGAAGGCGGCAGGATCAGCGTTACAGAGTTGCAGTAGTCGTCTTTGCTACTATGTTGCAGTTTTGCAGGCTTCCAGTGCGGTCAGCAGTCGATTCCTTGGCAGAAGGTGAAGAGAGAGATGCAGAGGAACTCGGATGAGCTCTTGCATTCGTTATCTAAAGTTTCCCCAGAGACAGAGACCCTAAATAGCCAGAAAAGAGGGGTTGGCTACTTAGGAGAGAGGATAGGCTAGCAACACCTGAAGGAGCCTATCAGAAGGAGTCTCTGACGTCACCTGGTGGCACTGGCCACTCAGAGCAGTCCAGTGTGCCAAGATGGCAGAGGTCTGGAGCACACTGGAGGAGCTCTGGACACCTCCCAGTGGTCACTCCCCTTTCCTTTGTCCAGTTTCGCGCCAGAGCAGGGCTAAGGGGTCCCCTGAACCGGTGTAGACTGGCTTATGCAGAATTGGGCACATCTGTGCCCAAGAAAGCATTTCCAGAGGCTGGGGGAGGCTACTCCTCCCCTGCCTTCACACCATTTTCCAAAGGGAGAGGGTGTAACACCCTCTCTCAGAGGAAGTCCTTTGTTCTGCCATCCTGGGACAAGCCTGGCTTGACCCCAGGAGGGCAGAAACCTGTCTGAGGGGTTGGCAGCAGCAGCTGCAGTGAAACCCCAGAAAAGGCAGTTTGGCAGTACCAGGGTCTGTGCTACAGACCACTGGGATCATGGGATTGTGCCAACTATGCCAGGATGGCATAGAGGGGGAAATTCCATGATCATAGACATGTTACATGGCCATATTCGGAGTTACTATTGTGAAGCTACATATAGGTAGTGACCTATATGTAGTGCACGCGTGTAATAGTGTCCCCGCACTCACAAAGTCCGGGGAATTGGCCCTGAACAATGTGGGGGCACCTTGGCTAGTGCCAGGGTGCCCTCACACTAAGTAACTTTGCACCTAACCTTTACCAGGTAAAGGTTAGACATATAGGTGACTTATAAGTTACTTAAGTGCAGTGTAAAATGGCTGTGAAATAACGTGGACGTTATTTCACTCAGGCTGCAGTGGCAGGCCTGTGTAAGAATTGTCAGAGCTCCCTATGGGTGGCAAAAGAAATGCTGCAGCCCATAGGGATCTCCTGGAACCCCAATACCCTGGGTACCTCAGTACCATATACTAGGGAATTATAAGGGTGTTCCAGTAAGCCAATGTAAATTGGTAAAATTGGTCACTAGCCTGTTAGTGACAATTTGAAAGAAATGAGAGAGCATAACCACTGAGGTTCTGGTTAGCAGAGCCTCAGTGAGACAGTTAGGCACCATACAGGGAACACATACATATAGGCCACAAACTTATGAGCACTGGGGTCCTGACTAGCAGGGTCCCAGTGACACATAACAAACATACTGAAAACATAGGGTTTTCACTATGAGCACTGGGCCCTGGCTTGCAGGATCCCAGTGAGACAGTGAAAACACCCTGACATACACTCACAAACATGCCAAAAGTGGGGGTAACAAAGCTAGAAAGAGGCTACTTTCTCACAGTCAACATGCCGGGATTGACTGTGCCAAAAGCAACCAAAATCGAATAAAATAAGAACTGCCTTACCACCTGTGTCAAGGGTTGCTCTCAGCTCTTCAGGAGCAATAATCAGGGTCAATTCTGTGTTATGCTCACTCCTGAATCCAAATTGAGAGGTTATGAGTAAGTGGTTCTTGTTTAGGGAAATGGTCAGTTCTTGATTAATTGCCTTTTCCACTATTTTGACCGGAAAAGGAAGGCGAGATAATAGCTGCTGGGGTCTTGAGGTTTGAGATTGGGCTTCTTTAATAACGGAAGAATAGATGCTCTCCCATTCTTTGGGAAAGTAGCCCAAACTGAACATTGTGTTAAAGATATCCGTAACGTGGCCACTTAGTATCTCCAGGGCCAACTGGATAATTTTCAGTGAGCAAGGGTCCAGTGGGAACCCTACTTTAATGGAGTGAACGAGACCTCATACCTGCTGGGTGGTAAGTGGAGAGAAGGAGTACAACATATCGATGTTAGAGAGAGGAGAGACCTCATCTTGGAATTTTAAAGCCAAAATCTTATTGGAATCTAACAGGTTGTAGACATCTTCAACTTTAGCATGAACAAACCATGCCACGGTTTCACAGAAAGCTTGATTGCCATTGCTATTATTTCTCAAACAGGAAGAGGGACACGTATCTTAACTGTCATAAATAGCTCTTTGTTAGAGTAGAGTGAACAAGAAGGAAGTCTCCCTGGACACCTTGTAGGTTCACAACTAAGATATAACCTCTGGTCCATCATTGAGTTTGAAATAAGCAAGCTCACATTGAGAACGTTGTGAGGCTTTTGAGCACTGGGAAACTGTTCTTTAGTCAGGCCCCCTATGCTATGTGGAGGAAGCTGCTGCACTGTATGAGTGGCTAGAGTCCTATAATCCCCAGCCATGTTGTAGTTCTGGTCCGGCCACCTGTTTATGAAGTGGCCTGGGGGACAGACAAAACTCACCTCCAAACCTCTTGTCTGTGACAGTGAATTGTAGTCCTATCTTGGTTTTCTGTGGTGCACACAAGGAAAAAACTCATATTTGAGGTTTCTTGTTGCCTGCATTAAAGGAGTGGCACACATCCGCTTCACCATTTATCTTGACCTGTTGTGTTATAAAGGTAGGATACACATAAGCAAGGAAAACACTGAATCACAACAATATAAGAAATAGATATACAAGTAACCAGATGGTAGGCAATCTGTGGTTATTTTGTCGAGGGATTTACCCCAAAACAAAATAGATGGGTTCTTTCTAAAGATAAAAACATTAGCCAGCAGATAGATTCTAGAATTAAAAGGCCTTATTAATTTATTTTACATTCTCATTGACTTATCCCCCATTGAGACTGCAAGCCACGTTCATATTTAAGCCACAAGGATAGAAGAGCCCATCATTTATACTTTCCATAAATTTTCCTAGTCCTCATAGTGTTTCTAAAACTGAGGAACAGCCTTAAACGTTATTTGTTACGTCTTAAAATGCCCACACGTGCTCTAAACTACAGGTCATTCAGATTGTCCACTTCAAAATGACCAGCAGGTGGCTTTTGCCAGATCAAAGGTGTCCACAGCTATCAATGTTTAGTCCCTGCAGCACGTCCACAACAGGAGAAGAACTAGGTCCACTGAATGATAAGCAAACTTATTCCTCTTACCTTTGAGAACCCTCCTGGTGCTGTAGGCCATGTGACGTGTATCCTTTCAACACACCAAAATGGCTGAAGCCTGGCCTGCCTTCTGGCAAGTAAAGGAATGATTGCATCCACCAAGTAGAGTTGGATCTACTTTCATCAGAATACACAGGGTTTCGAGCTTGTCCTGTATGAGATGGAGCATGGAAGCAAGGCTTTCATGCACACAGTACAAGCACGCTAAGAGGCCTCTGAAGTATTTCAAAGTTCTAGATTTATATCTGTAGATCATTAGTCAAAGCAGTTTGTGCCAAATTGACCATAAGTTAATCAGGAATAAAAATGGGAGCCCTTCTAAACAGTGAAAAAGTGATCACCGACAAAAACAGATATCTTAAGCTGTAGCATTTTATTGAAGAAAATGGACGGTCTACAGCCCCTGAGGAGATGAACACCACAAAGTCTACCCTTTGCATTGAGGGTTAACTTTTAAAACAGTGACAGTGATTTGATCCTGTTATCCAGAGGTTTTCTAAGAACAAACAAAGTGGGTTGAGAAATCGTGAATTACAGTATAACCTTTGCTTGTACAACTGTATTAAAAAAAGTAAGCTATGTAAACATGTGTTAAGATTTTTTTTTTTTTTAAACAGTCCGGTATGAGATCGTGTCTCAGAAACACACAATGCACCACCCTATTATCAAGACAAAAAGAGAGGGCTGGGAATCATTGTAAACTATTGTAAATCATTGTAAGGTAATAATTTGAGAATGTGTACATAAAATGATCATCTTACCTTGACATCAGTTGATAGCCCCATTCTTCCAAAGGACTTTTCGAGAATCTTGCAACATTTGTTTAACATTCTTGATAAAAGTTCAAGTAAAACTCTGGATCTCTTCAGGACCTGAGTGTTAATTTCAGTCTAACACTAGTGCATTTAACATTAAGTGCAGAGGCTAAATCATGATTTCTTTCTCTGCTTCAGGGAAGTATCAGTTTTAAACCCTGCATGTAGGGTTACACTACTGAAAAAGGTCATAGCTTGTTGGATGCAACATGGTCTGCTCAGTCATTTAGTTAAGTGACATACAAGTACTCAGAGTCTGATTTTAAGTATTCCGAATGGAAAAAAAGATGAATGTGCTTGGGGTCTCCCTGTAGGCTGGACCCTGTAGGGGTTAAGGGTAAGTTCTCGATTCCATTATTTGTAACTTTTATTTGGCCAATCTTACATCAAGGTTGGTCAAGATTGCAAAGTGTCCAAATAAGACTGACTGTGAAGATAGGCTCATATTTATGATGTTGCAATGCCACTCTTCAGTGTAGTCCCCCGCATTAAGAAGAAGTACGCATTTACTGAAGCTAACCACCTGAAGACAAACAGTGGACTACTGATATTCTCTGGAGTAGTAAAGGAAGCAATTTGCTCGGCATCCGAACTGGAAAAGCCTTTGTGTAGTTGAATCGTTTCCCTACCATGCAGGTTGGTTAGTGTCTATAATCACACCTGTATATTCCAGTTCACGCTCTAATCCCCTCTGTGCACTTCAAGCCTCCTTCTCGCCATCTAAAGTCAAACTAAAGTAAATGTCAAAGGCATGGTGGGAATTATGCATAGGGAAGTTTATGTATAACTTTAAAATCCCAATTCAAAGTCGCCCGGTAGTCTTTCTATTTTTAGGTGTAGCTTTAGAGTAATACCCCTTAAATTGAGCCTCATTGTTTATCATTTGAAGGTCTACTGATTGCCTGTTTTCACACCATGGAGTTGTATATGTGATTCGACTTTGAAAAGAGTTCTAAATTGGCTGCCACCTTTCTCCACTCAGAATACAATATTTAAAATCTAATACTTAAGACGATTTAAGATGTGGGCCTGAGCTCCCTGGTTAGGCTGTTGTGCATTGCCCCTCCCCATTGATGCACCAATGACCAACCACATCATCGCCTACCTTGTTCTTCCATGTATGGCATTAGCACATACACTGCCCTCTCCCCAAGTGGCCTAGACCTTAGTTCCTGAATGTTGGGAACATCGCCTATCTGGCAAGCTGGGCTCACTGGGCGTCCCTGGGGACGGACACAAGATGGTATTCAGTAGGGCACTGATCAGACATCCTCCCTGCCTCTTCCTCCCACCCCAATCCTCTTCCTCCCACCCCAATCCTCTCTTCCAACCCATCCCCTTTTTCTCTTTACTTGGTTTTCTGGCTAGTACCTCTTTTCCCCCAAGATGCTGCGTGTTTCTAATGATTGTTATGATGTTGTAGACCAGCTACGACAATTAGTCATCTATCAGTCTTGATAGTGTGTTGTGTTTTTGATGGGTCATCCATTGTCATTTTCCCCACAATTGCGATATTTCTGTATTAAACATTTGATTCAATATATGCCAAAAAGTGGGGCTTTCTTTTTTAAAAACTGTTGTGGAAGCACTGCGGTCAGTGGGAATGTCTTCATATTTAATGAAGCATCTGATAAGGGTCTTTGATGGTAGTATCAATAAATCAATGAAAAAGTAGTTTATTCCAATCAAAGTCAATACCAATAGAACTGTAATATGTAGTTGTATAAAGTTCAAAATACAAATTCCTTGAAAAAAGCAATCGTTAAGATTTAATAAAAATTCGCCATTTGCTTTTCTTATGTTTCTTTTCTGTTTTACGTGAGAACAGGCCGGTGGACTATTTAACTGTTAAAGGAGAAGATCATCGAGTCTGCAGCGCCTAAAGTTATTACTTCTCAAAACTGACCAAAGGAATTTTGAGGCGAGCGGTTTTGTAAACGTTGCAAAAATATATGATATATATATATGACTGTCTGAACAGACATGCCATTCCAAGGGCATCATTCTAGAATATATGAAAAAAACTATCCTTTAGTGATGAAAAAACGTATTAGATGATCTCCATTCTCAACCTTATCAAGAAATTGTTGGAATGTGGATGATAGCCACTCTAATTACTGTTCCATACCGAAGCATGTCTTAATTATATTATGAGATCTAACACTAGGCTTATCAAGTTCCAAGCCTCTCTCAATCTAGCCCGTCTTCATAAAAACAACTTGTTTTGCCCAGTGTTTGTCTGTCAAGGTATTTGCCTGCACTCCGTGGATATAGGCTGCAAAGTGCAAGGGAGTCAAGCCATAACCCCCTCTAACGCCCCATGATACATGCTCTGTCTAATCTCTCTCTTCACGATATCGTACTTTGGCCTCTAAATTAAACTCTTTGATTCCTCGGCTCCGAACTTGAATTGTACCCATAAGTATTCTGCCCGTGATTTTAACTGTAAAATGTTATCTATGAGATTTGGCAATAGCATTTCAGGCCCCCCTTATTTTCTTTCTTGAAGACTGGCACTGTTGTATTTGACCGTGAATGAATGAAAAACCTTTATTCGTTTATATAACAATAATCATAAAAGAATTAAAACACAATAAGAGCCCATCATACAATAAACCCCCTTAAAAAGGAGATCCATTCAGTGTGAGATAAAAACATAAATATCCCCATACATTAAAATTCATGTCCTTACTCAGCACGCCCTTCCAGAAGGAAAGCACTGCAAATACTACCGCCTCCTTTTTTAATAGCTGCAAAAACAAAAGAGCTGGCTCATACTTTTGAAAGCCTCTGGCCCTCAAAATTGGCAGTAGGTACCTGTGCTGCAAAAGGTCATATTATCTACAGAAAAAACCCAAAGTGCTGTACGTTCTGTGGGGAACAGCCTTCACGGGGGCACACCATAATCAAGTTCTAATCATAATGTCCCGGGGGAAAGCATACACATGTGCGGGTTGTGCCCAGCCGAAACTTGGTTAAAAGTGACCTTTCCCAGCGACTAAGGTATGGCTGTGGGCCCGCTGACGTTTTCAAAAGCAGAAGGGGGTGGATACCTGGTTTGGTAAGTGCCTCATTTTCCTTGGTTTCTCTTACATGACTCATGAAGATCTCCATGAAGGGACCCACACCCAACAACTTCCTACAAAAACGGTTCTCCTCTATTTGGATAGCTCTACAATTGCTAACCCCCCCCCAAACAGCGATGCCATACGTCGGCACCCATAGGCATTTCATTTTGTACACCTGCAATAGCAGCAAAACCGGTTTTGCTATCCACAGTAAGGGCAAATTTAAGTAAGGCGCCACACGCCTGACTAAAACGGGCACATTGATTTAAAATACAGGGCTGCCAGTTACCACTTTGGTCAAATGTGACCCCCATATACAAGAAGGATGCCCTACCCTTGACAGTTATGGGCCTGGTTTTGGGATTGAGTTTCCCACACACCATGTATTGGGTTTTTGTAATATTTGTATCTAGACCCAGCTCCTCCATGAAGGTTAAAAATTAATCTACCAGCCCTTTGAACCCCATTGCAGTGCGGGCCATTAAAACAGCATTATCCGCATAAAGCAGGAAAGGAACAAAGTTAGATTTAACTTTGGGCAAGTCCTTACCATTTCTAATCATGTGATGGTTAAGACCATTGATGTATAATAGGAAGACAATGGGGGCCGATACACAACCCTGCCTAACCCCACGCGGAGGTCAAACAAGTCTGTGCATTCCTCTGAACCCCCCCATTCCATACCTAACCGATGCAGTTGCCCCCATGTGTAGACCAAATATTTGCCAATTAATAGATTCAAATTCAGGCATTGTTCCATGGTGCCCTCCCCCTACCTGAAGCCATACTGGATGGGTCTCAGAATGTTATTTGCAATTACCCATTCTTCTAGCCTCTGCAAAATAACCCGCCCCAGTATCTTTACAAAATTTAGCAAAGAAATGGGGCGATAGCATCTAGGGTCTTGTCGATTCCCCCCCCCCCCTTTTAAAAACGGGAACAATCACCGCAGCTTTCCATGAGGGTGGAATTGTACCCTAGACAGCTGCAATTAGCACATTTGTAAGGATCAGGGCCCTGAGGGATACCTCCCCTTTATACAGGTCCATGGGTATCCCATCGGGACCCGGTGCTTTATTTGAAGGGCTTTCTATAATGGCAGCCCTCACTTCTGCCTCCTCATAGCTAATGTCCAGGGACAACACATTTTTCTTTCCTTCATTATATTTTTTTATATACATCCATATTTGACCTTGAGTTTGGCATGTCACTATGACGTTCCACATTTAGTACACCTATTAGCAACAGGGCCCATGAATCTGGTTCTACTTTAAAAAGATCCATAGGAATTTCATCAGGTCGGTGCCTTTCCTGGGGGACTATAACATATTCTTGATTTTAATGAATGTACAGAAAATAGAAGAAATAGAAGCATCCTCTTCCCTGCGGTAAATCACATCTGATTGACTATCTTCAGATCTATCAATTGTTCTTAAATGATTAACCCATCTGTCAGGTTTAATGTGTGAATCTATAGAGGGGCGGCTTAATGTGCAAATGTGCCATTTACTATTTGGTAAAGCTCAGCTGTGTTATTTCTAGCATAGAGATATGCCATGTTATGCAAATTTCTGTTCAAAATGTTTTTAACACTTCCCCCTTTAAATCGCTTTCACTGTTATGGCAACGGTTGATTGGGATTATGCCTGCCGGTTACTTGAGCAATCAATTCTCTGTGGCCTACCTTGGCCTCCAGCGAATACAACGGAAGGTCAACATCCTTTTCTGGCAAGATTGTAGTCTAGATACAATTTTAAAAATCTTGACAGATTTCCGAAATGTAAGTGTGGCAAGTACATTTGGGACATTGGTTTTTAGTAACAGTTGCCCCACATTAAGCACTGTCCTTTGGCCATGACACTAGGGTTGGCGTTGCAGGAAAAAGCCACCCATATGTTAATCAGATGTAGCCCAGGTTTCCTTTTATGGAATTGCCTGTGACATTCTTTGATAAGAGTTCACTGTGTGGGTTTTCTTTAAACATTGTTATTATCAGGTGGTGTGGTTCACAGCTTCAAATGCTCTGATAGTAAATGAGCTGTTACTGATTTATTGACGTTGACCAGTCAGTCATTCTCTTTCAGAGATTGCAACACAGAAAAAGTGTTAGTAAGAGGGCAGACAGTAGGCAGATTAGTTATGCTTGTGAATGGCTTGAACGATTTGCAGCTAGGTGGGAGCTATCGATAGCACTGGTCTATAGAAATATCCCAAAGGTACCAACCACTTCAATTTGTTAAGGCTCACCTCTAGCCCAAATAATCTGTTAAACAAGTTGCTCAATAGTGAGTGTTCTTTTTTGTACATGTACAACCACACAGTCCCCCTTCACAATCGTCCTATGAGTACCTATCCATGCTACTCGTCTCAGCAATTGTATATCATTAAACCACACACTCTTGTCTTTATCTTCTTATTTAACCAATTTTTACTTGTTATTTTAGTTGGCTTTTGTCTTCTAGACTGTAGTCCATCAGAGGGTAGACAAACATTAAATATGCAAAGAAGAAAAACCACGGCACATCCCAAGCGGTTATAATGTTCCAGTTTATTCCTCGTGATGTCTTTAGATGAAACAATAATCTGTGGCCCAAGGTAACATCTTGGAGCCAGAGTCAAGAGATGACAACAGAAATCCTTTTCAAATGAACATCAGCCCAAATAGACAACAGCCGACACGTGTTTCGTCTGGGTAGACTTTATCAAGGCTGTGGATATACACAAGGAAATAGAGTATCAACTACTGGAAAACAATTTAAATGAGAAAAGAAGTGTTTGTGACCAATGAAGAAAACAATTATTTGAATTAAATTAAAATAAAAAAAAAAAAAAAAAAAGTAGGGAAGCCCGATTGTTAGCCAAAAAACGTGGCCCGAATAGAGAGATGTCGTTATTGCTCTCCATATTCATTTAGGATGTAAGTCACCAAAAGAGTGTCAGAAAAAGAAATGTGATCTGAAGTAGGTGTATCACAAATAGAGTGCAAAGGGAAAAAAAAAAAAAAAAACAGAGCTGGGGAATGAGAATTATTGTTTTTGAAGAGTACAGTCAAGTAAAGTTAAAAGGGAAACAAAGACAACACACACACCTACAGTATTCTAGTGATGCCATAAAGTATAAGGAAAACCATGTGTTGAGATAAAAGTGTGTCCTAGATGTTGAACCACGAAAGGGAAGACATGCATCATTGGAAACATTAGTATTATGTGCAGAAAAATGAACAAAAGGTGGATTAACTGATCCGATAATCGAAAAGACATACCTATGATGCAGATAAATAGCTCAATATTCCAAAGTACCAGAGACAAATTGATGTCTTATGTTTTGAGAAGGAGGTCGAGTAAGAAGAGGCTAGAGGACCATGGTAAGCCTGTATAGTGAGAAAGAGGGCAAAGAAACCTGGTAAGGGCGGTCCATGAAATATATATTGACCCTATTATAATGGTTATTCAAAATTAGCATGGACTAGTAGGAGTGTCGTTATTTAGAATGTGTTATTGCGAGAAGAATGACATGGTGATCATAACCCATATGGTGAATGTATAGATCGCCGAAGTAAGAATATATATAAATAGAGAGTGGCGTTTGCGTAAAACCTAATGTATCGTAGATTATATGTAATGTTTAAAACAAATAGCAGGCGATGTATAGCATCCGTGAAACTCCCATGGAGTTTCCGGGCTATATCGTTAATGAAAGTGAATGCTTAAGGCCATCGCCAGTGATGTAAAACATCCACATAAACCCCATACAGGACCTGGACTAGCGCACTGCACTATCAATTAATAAGTGTCCATACCTCAGATGTCTCCAAGCGTTTCTTTCGGCGTGGTATGGACGGCGCTGCAAATAGTAATCGCGCGCCGGTGGCGGACTCCCTCTATTTGAAGCCCAATAGGGAGTGGAAGTGGAAAAGGGACTGTAAAGCTAGAGCTGTAGCCAAGTAGGGATGGAAAACGGGCGCCACATTGAAATGTCAAAGAAGGAGATAAAACAGAGGAAAAGAGAAATATATGTGAGACACCCACTGAATAGTGGAAAAGAAAAAGAAAAAAGAAGAATATGGAGAGTTATTTCTGAAGTATAATGTCGTATAGGATCTGAAATTTGTTGAAAAAATATAATAGTAAAAATATGAAAATGGCCAAGAAATAGCATTGCATGCTAAATTATAAAATCGAGAAGGACGGAAGGGGTAATCCCATATTGTTGCATGTAACAAGTCTATTCAGATTTTCATAGGTGCTATGCATGAAAGAATGATGCAGAAATTGACAGACGCTAGAAAATAATGTAATTGACCAGTGATATAGAATAGTGAAGAAAAATAAAGAGAAACAAAACAACATTCCTGTACATGCACGGATAATACATAGAGAGAAAATATTTGCAAAACATCAGAGATCAATGAACAATATGAAAATCGACAAAAGCACATATGTACACTGCATCATGAAATCAAAGGGGATAAAGGAGATAATCCGATGTCTTTGCATCTAACATATATTTCAGAATATCATAAATACTGTACATGGAAAGGTGATGCAAATAGTGAGGGCAGATTTGGAGATGCCGAAAGTGCTAGAGAAAGACATGTAAGTCTTTGTCCGAGTTTAAACCCATCTCCACTGCTCGCAATCTTATAATCCACCTACTCTCTAATTGCCCAGGATGACCAGGAGTTTGGCACACAATTGAAAATTTTGGAACACCGTTTTGCCAAACGTGGATATTCCAATAAACTGCTTAGTCACACACATGATCGAATCATGAAAGCTAATAGAACTACATTACTCTCCAAAAAACAACATAGACAGGCTGGCACAAGGAAGCCACCATCTTTCATAACTACCTACAGCTGCGCTAGTGCCGACATCTTTAAAATCTTAAGAAAGCATTGGAAAATTCTTACATCCGATGCGACACTGGAAAAGCGTCTACGGACACAACCGGACATGACTTATCGCAGAGGACGCACCTTGAGGGACCACCTTTGTCACAGCTTCCTGCCCACGATCACCAAAAGCAATTGGCTTCCCTCACCACCCCTAGGCTTCTATAGATGCGGACACTGCAATATCTGTGATTATGTACAGGACAAAACTAAACAGTTCATGCACAACACGGATGTTACATATACTATCAAACAGTTCATGAACTGTAACACTAAATACATTGTATATTGTATCATCTGCACATGCAAGAAGATATACGTTGGGAGCACCATCAGACCCTTTAAGGAAAGATTACAGGAGCACATCAGGGCAATCAGAAACAACAACACTGACTACCCCCTTGCAGCTCATTTCAACAAGAAACATCCATTACAAGAGAGGCTAAATGTGCAGACTTTTGGAATCGCCACCCTGGGCGGCTGCCCTAGGGGTGGTAATAAAACCCTTCAACTAAGGCAATTAGAGAGTAGGTGGATTATAAGATTGCGAGCAGTGGAGATGGGTTTAAACTCGGACAAAGACTTACATGTCTTTCTCTAGCACTTTCGGCATCTCCAAATCTGCCCTCACTATTTGCATCACCTTTCCATGTACAGTATTTATGATATTCTGAAATATATGTTAGATGCAAAGACATCGGATTATCTCCTTTATCCCCTTTGATTTCATGATGCAGTGTACATATGTGCTTTTGTCGATTTTCATATTGTTCATTGATCTCTGATGTTTTGCAAATATTTTCTCTCTATGTATTATCCGTGCATGTACAGGAATGTTGTTTTGTTTCTCTTTATTTTTCTTCACTATTCTATATCACTGGTCAATTACATTATTTTCTAGCGTCTGTCAATTTCTGCATCATTCTTTCATGCATAGCACCTATGAAAATCTGAATAGACTTGTTACATGCAACAATATGGGATTACCCCTTCCGTCCTTCTCGATTTTATAATTTAGCATGCAATGCTATTTCTTGGCCATTTTCATATTTTTACTATTATATTTTTTCAACAAATTTCAGATCCTATACGACATTATACTACAGAAATAACTCTCCATATTCTTCTTTTTTCTTTTTCTTTTCCACTATTCAGTGGGTGTCTCACATATATTTCTCTTTTCCTCTGTTTTATCTCCTTCTTTGACATTTCAATGTGGCGCCCGTTTTCCATCCCTACTTGGCTACAGCTCTAGCTTTACAGTCCCTTTTCCACTTCCACTCCCTATTGGGCTTCAAATAGAGGGAGTCCGCCACCGGCGCGCGATTACTATTTGCAGCGCCGTCCATACCACGCCGAAAGAAACGCTTGGAGACATCTGAGGTATGGACACTTATTAATTGATAGTGCAGTGCGCTAGTCCAGGTCCTGTATGGGGTTTATGTGGATGTTTTACATCACTGGCGATGGCCTTAAGCATTCACTTTCATTAACGATATAGCCCGGAAACTCCATGGGAGTTTCACGGATGCTATACATCGCCTGCTATTTGTTTTAAACATTACATATAATCTACGATACATTAGGTTTTACGCAAACGCCACTCTCTATTTATATATATTCTTACTTCGGCGATCTATACATTCACCATATGGGTTATGATCACCATGTCATTCTTCTCGCAATAACACATTCTAAATAACGACACTCCTACTAGTCCATGCTAATTTTGAATAACCATTATAATAGGGTCAATATATATTTCATGGACCGCCCTTACCAGGTTTCTTTGCCCTCTTTCTCACTATACAGGCTTACCATGGTCCTCTAGCCTCTTCTTACTCGACCTCCTTCTCAAAACATAAGACATCAATTTGTCTCTGGTACTTTGGAATATTGAGCTATTTATCTGCATCATAGGTATGTCTTTTCGATTATCGGATCAGTTAATCCACCTTTTGTTCATTTTTCTGCACATAATACTAATGTTTCCAATGATGCATGTCTTCCCTTTCGTGGTTCAACATCTAGGACACACTTTTATCTCAACACATGGTTTTCCTTATACTTTATGGCATCACTAGAATACTGTAGGTGTGTGTGTTGTCTTTGTTTCCCTTTTAACTTTACTTGACTGTACTCTTCAAAAACAATAATTCTCATTCCCCAGCTCTGTTTTTTTTTTTGTTTTTTTCCCTTTGCACTCTATTTGTGATACACCTACTTCAGATCACATTTCTTTTTCTGACACTCTTTTGGTGACTTACATCCTAAATGAATATGGAGAGCAATAACGACATCTCTCTATTCGGGCCACGTTTTTTGGCTAACAATCGGGCTTCCCTACTTTTTATTTTTTTATTTTTATTTTAATTTAATTCAAATAATTGTTTTCTTCATTGGTCACAAACACTTCTTTTCTCATTTAAATTGTTTTCCAGTAGTTGATACTCTATTTCCTTGTGTATATCCACAGCCTTGATAAAGTGTACCCAGACGAAACACGTGTCGGCTGTTGTCTATTTGGGCTGATGTTCATTTGAAAAGGATTTCTGTTGTCATCTCTTGACTCTGGCTCCAAGATGTTACCTTGGGCCACAGATTATTGTTTCATCTAAAGACATCACGAGGAATAAACTGGAACATTATAACCGCTTGGGATGTGCCGTGGTTTTTCTTCTTTGCATATCATAACTGCAACCCTCTTTTGGGGCAACAGTTTCCGCACTCTGTGGCTGGGTGCATACCACTTCGAGCACTCCCCCCATCGTTCTACGTCATCATGGACTTTGTAAACAAACAATAGCTTATATTTGGAAAGTGCGCTCTCTCCTTTACACAGCCACCTTTTTTCTTATAAACATTAAATATGCTTTAACTAAAGGCAGGCAATAAAGTTTGTGGTTAGCGAGACTGTCCCTGATGTGACTGCATTGAAAAATTGTATGGTGTGTACTGGGAGACCGTAGTATGTGGTGGAAGGTGTGTGGGGAAACTACATGCTCAAAGATTGAAACAAATAGGCCAGGCATCAGGTGGCATGGACTCAGATGTTTTGCAGAATTTAGCAGCAGTGCTATCAAGAGACCTTGCCCGGTGGTAGCTCTTAAAGCCCTGGCAAATGTGTATATTTTATATTAACTACAGTTTTACAGCGCAAGGTACCATTTGCATTTTACAGTAGGACATTCTGTAACTAGACACCCTGTCTAGCAGAACTGAGAAGACCATCAATTGTATCAGAGATCTTTTGGACTGTGAGGGTAGTAGAGAATGTGTGCACTCTTTAGTTTGAAGTTATTGTGTGCATTAGTGTGAACGTAATTTGAGTTGAATCTTTCAATGTGTTTGGGTGGTCGTGCTGTAGGATGTACGTTTTTCCTTTGGGTGGTCTAGGCCATTGCTCTGCTGGAAAAGGTGTTATCTATATATTTATTACGCAGAACATACGTAATTATGCAATTTTGTGAGCATGGAGGATGTTTTTATATTGGATTAATCAGCGTCTCTCCTATATGCATGTTTATATGTTGGCTGACCATGCAGGTCAGCCACAAAGTTACAAATGAACTAACCAGTTTCAATATACTTTGTAAAGTAAATGCCACATTTGAGCCACTGGTGGAGCAACCTGGTATTTAGAGCTTGGCTGTCAGGGTGATGGGCAGAAATGTGTGTAAGATCCCCTCTACCCTGCCTAGATGACAGAGCCAGGATTGTCAGGTCTGGCCGCATTATCTGTCATTTGGATGGTGGGTGAGCAAATAAGAGGACTGGCATACTGTCTTCGAAGTCTGCATGGGATACAGCCACTGCCCCTGTGTCTTATAATAGCTTTACTTCTCATTTCTCATAAAACAGGGCTTGTTTCAGAAGAATAAAGTGTACGGCTCACCCATAAAAGTGTTTTGACTAAAGGACCTTAAAACATCCCTTCATGCTATACAAATTCGCCCTTCCTATGAGTCTATAGCAATCTCAGCCAATGCCATTCGAAAGTCTTGGATTATGTAAGCATTGTTGCACTCTATTCTTTCTAGCATTTTTCCTGTGGCAGAGGGTTTCCACTGCATCATAGAATCATACAAAAACTTTGCTTTTTGTAAGTTTAGTTTCAATATTTCATTCACCAAAGCCATGTTATGAGGATTCGAAAGATGTAAGAAACAGTTTCTGTAGTGGAGCTAGATATGTACCTCTATGATACTTCACAGAGGTATGCACCTCCATAGGTCCGAATAACCCTATCTTTTCTTTGCTACACAAATAAGTACTTCTTCAAATCAAGAAATGACAAATTTACTAGGTTTTAGGGCTACACTGTAATACATTTTTAAAAACTCTCTTATACTTGACACATTTGCTTTGAGTACATTTGAACTGAGTGATATTGGAAATAAGGCTCCTTCTGTCTGTTGGAAGTTACGAGTTTATTAAAATGTGCCACATTTGTTAAGCGTGTCATGCTCCCCCTTTAGCTTATCTGATAGAGAAGTACATGGCAAAGAGATGTCTGATGTGTTCATATGGTGTCCTACAACGTTTTCTTCTGTAGACCTAGCTCAGTACGATTATAGGATGACCTGTGAACCTAACTTTAAATATTAAGGTGAACAGTGTATAAATTGAAAACCCTGCAAATCCTCAAGGGGAAATTACAGGCTATTGATAATCCATTTCAATTTCTGCTTGCCATAAGCTTGCATGCAAACGTCTTTGAATAGAAATGTTATGATAGATTTTTTTTAAAAAGGAACCAAATTACTGTCTCTTCCCAAAATGTAGTTTGCTTTCTAGAGACTTGGGTCTGAGGGAAAGCCGAAATCTGCACATGCAGCCGTAGCTAGAGTGTCATTGAAAGTCAGGTGTGAAAGTATTGCCCTTCACCGTGAAAGTCTGAATCTCCTTCAGGTCCATGATCACCAAGTTCTGTCCTGAGTCACTTTCCAGAAGTGAATGTATGTTCCTAAATGTTGCATGCTAGGTTACTGTTCTGGGGGCGTTATGGAAAGAGAAACCTTGCCAGAAGAAAGTAGTTGACCTTCCCCATGTGCTCACAGGGTTGTTTTTTCAGAAACGCTGGGGCTTGCTAGCATTGACCGAGGTCTGGGTTTTCTTTAAGGCACGTGTGTAAGTCACTTTTTATTGTTGTGCTATAGTCACCCTTCCACATTGGTTTCCAAAAAGGGCATTCCCATGGCGTCAACCACTTCTCATGTGATCACGGGCATTTGCGAGTTACTTACTCGACTTATGTCTCATACCGATGAAAAATTGTTTCAGCGGATTTCTTTCTGTCAATGATTCTTGTAATCTTCTTGCGGAATAAGTATTTCAAATGCTGGCATGCATGTAGAGTATTATTTTGGATGGTCTCTGCTTCAAACTCATGTACTGACTCTTAATAATGTGAAAGTATTGCAGAATTTTCAACTGTACCACCACCTGGTAGTCTCTAAACCGCTCTGATTATATCGTGTTTTTCCACGTAATACCCATTGACATTTTTCGTGGAAATGTTTTACTAAACAGTATTAGAAAACTCTGCAGACCATTTGTGGGGCATGAGAGTTAATTGGAATAAATGTATAATATTAGGGGTCGGAATCCAAAAACGGTGTTAAGTTGGCAAATCTCATCTAGTGCAAACTGGGAATTATTTTAGTCACATTACAGTCATCTAGAATTGCATGGACTGCTCCAATTAAATGTGACAAGTGGCTTGATGAGATCGCGCCGTTAGAACCTATGGGGCGTACATTAAAACATTAACTAGATTTATACTGACCTCTTCTTTCTCCAGACAGAAAGCTCTTGAGAGTGCTTTAAGATAATACGAGGGCAGGGTGACGGGTGGAAGCCAGGGGCTGATAAGTAAATGAAGTTCGTGTAGGGATCAAAGAAGATGAAAACATGGGGAAAAGGTACAGACAGGCCATCAAAAACGATGTGAGAGAAATGTAAAGAAGAAAAAAATAAGATGGGAAAACAAAAGGATTATGGGTAGGTAGGAACTAGAAAGGAGGAAGTTAGCAAGCAATGTTGTAAAGAAGGGTAGTGAAAGGAATAAAGGAAACATGGAAGGAGGGATAGTTGAAAGGAAGAGTGAAATGAACAAGGGAAGAAAGCGTGCAAAGTTGGATGGCTCTAAAGGTGAAATTATGGCTGCCTGGAAGGGTGAAAGGATGGAGGGAAAGATGGGTGAAAGGATGCTGAGGTAGATGGAGCATATAGAAGCATGGATGGGTGAAATGAATAATGGGTGTAAGATAGAAAGAATGAATCATTGCATGAACGGAATGGTCATTGGATGAACGGATGTTGAAAAATGAACGTGAGAACGGATGGATGATGCAATGGTCAGCGAATGGATGGGATGAAGAAGAATGGATGGTCGAAAGAAAGGGTGGATGGTTGAAATGATAGAAGTCGTTTGACTGAGATCTTTATTCAAACTTAGGACGTTTAAGTCCACATATAACTAACTTCTCCTCTCAATGACATGAAAAGCTACAAGCATATCTACTAAGTGTTTGATATCAGTTGTTTGCAGTATTTGCAATGGTACATTTTGTAAGTCACCCAGAGTGGCCATTACCATTGAGTTGTACTCCCTTTGTTAAAATGATGACCATCTTTGTGCCTTTATATGTAATACCAAGGCATTTGAGAGAAGGAAGTGATGATGGGAGGGTCGTCACCAACACATTGTTCTTCCACCTAGAACTTAGTACAATAAACAAAATGCCCTGAAGAAATATAATAGCCTATTTCTCACTCTTTCTTGCTGGTGGTAAAAGTTCTTCTTGCTTGTCTACCTGTAGAAAAGTACCAGTTTAGATATGCCATTCTGTCAGTTCTTGCTTAGTTTTCCAACTTATTTGTCTTTGTTTGATCTGCTTAGTTTTCCAACTTATTTGTCTTTGTTGTTCTGCTTCTGTAATGTGTTTTATATCCGCAGCTCCTTTGTGCTTTCTCCATCAAAATAACTAAAGGTTACCCATCAAATCCACCCAACCCTCGCATTATTAAGCACACTAGCTTAACACCTGATGCACAGTTACCAGAGATTTCTCAGTCTATTTTTTTATTTTATTTTTTAAACATTACTCCGTCATTTCAGACAAACTCTACATACTAACGAAATCAAAATGGTCTCCATCCCTCGAAATGACGTGATTTCCATCTCTACTGTGCAATTACATGCAAGCAGTTTATGCTGCATTTCCAATTCTATTTCAGTTGTCCTAATCATTATGGCATGCTAATCAATAGCCAGAAACATATTTAGGTAGTATAATCAGAGTGCATTCTCTCCTGCTTGACCTGCCTCAAATTTTACTGTATAAGTTGTAACTTTTGAACCATAGTGTAGGCTCTGGGAAAGCTTTTCAGTGGGCCCCTGATAGAGCCAGCTCTGCTGTAGAGAGTCTTGTCCTGATGACCTCTAATCATTTTTAAACAGATTATTTTAAATACCATTTTTATTTTAATTTATTTTTAATTTTGGTGACTTATGAGAGTCTATCACAGAACGTTTGCAGAGAAATGTTATATTTATGTCTCATGCAATATCCATGAAAAAAGCTGTTTTTAGATCAAAACATAACCTCAAGTATGAGCAATGGGAGGATAGCAGAGATTACTTGCTGTAATATTAGTGAGCTGCTGCTGTATTACAGTATTGAAAACACACTTCAATTTCTCTGAATATTAGATGTAAACACATTTAGAATTTGGACGAGTGTGTCTGTGCAGTACTAGCCAGTCGGTGGGTCACACTCCTCGATTAGACATAATTTCAAATGCCAGACTAGGCCTGTCCAGAAGTTAGTCTTTTTAAATACATTACCTGTCCTTGACCTCAAAGATGAACTGTCCAGCTTTCAGGCATGCTCTAAAGAACCATCTTTTTGGCAAGTCTTTGAGGTAGATAGCTCCTTTAGTCACCACCTGTGTCATCATTGCAGAGAATGACTCGACTCTCCCTCACCCTGGATGGAGTCCTATCCAGCAACTCGAAAACATACTAATATATTTGAGCTACGCTATCACTTCGAAATGTTTGATCATTCTCTTGAAAGCATTTATTTTCCTTTGTTTTTGTTTAATCATTTTAATGGTCCCTTAGTTCTCAGACTACTGTAAAATATTTGCTTAAGTAATGAGCTCCTTTGATCAAAAATAAAATATAACTACTGTCCATGCAAGCTGCCATTATGCCCATTCTAAAACAACAGTGAAACCTTCCACAGCTTGCTAAAATCTACAGAATGTTAAATTTCATGCCACATATTTCTCAAGCATCATCACCATGTGTGTTTTCAGTCTCAGATGAGCTAAAAGAGTTTATGATTTTGGGACACAGTAGTAAAATCATATTTTTTCTTTACAGGTATTTAAGTCAATAGGGGCATGTTGTTACCCTTCCAATGCTGTTCATTTCAGCAAATATAATGCCTTATGCATTTTTGAAGATGAGCTAAATATCCAAAGGCATTCTTGAGAGATCTTAACTCATGAGGTATCCTCTTAACAACCCCAGGATTAATTGCTAACCTGACTTAACCTTTACTTCAACTTTCTGGATAAAGTGTGAGTGTATAGTGGCTACCTTGTACAAATCATATATCTCTAATGTTTAGGGAATCTATAACAGAGTTGGATCTAGTGTCTTGTGTTATATCATTCATCAGGCCCATTCTTCATTGTGTTTCTATTTCGTGGCCAACTGACATACAACAGGACTATGAAATCATCTGTAGAGATCCATGGACATGTCCTAAAATCCATGCAAGACCTACAGGATGTATGTGCTCACTGACTTAGGTGCTGGAATAAGCAGATTGGACCTCTGCTGTGCAGCATAAATGGAAAGACATCTGGATTTATTGTGGAGTAAGGGGACCAGGGCTGAATGATGGCTCGAATTGAGTTATTTATTGTGGCGATCAACATTTGACTTTTACTCACAGCCCAAACGTATTTGGAGGCAAGAAGAGATCATCTGTAGCCTCTGTATGATAGCTTACACTTTCCGGCCATCTCTAGTTTACATCAGGTACTTTTTTCTTGTGCATGCATTTCGTTAGAAAAGAGGTAGACGGCCAGGCGTGGCAGTGAATGTGTGGTGTAGAGCACTAGTTCTTAACCTTCTAACTTCTGTGGACCCCACGCAATCATTGCTGGAATCCAGGGACTCCCTCTGACTCATTATTGGAATTAGGTAATTCCCCCAAATGAGTCATTATTGGAATCCAGAGACCCCGGGCAAGCCAATTACAGTAATTTGAACTTCAAAACAATACAAAAATAATCCGGGGAGAGACGTTCATAAAACAAACACATAAATTATGAAATATTGTATTTAATTCACAAACATATGTAAAAAAAACTAATATTTTAATTTGCATGGGAATGTGAAAGCTTTTCTGAATTCAGTTGAATCCATCCATTATCCATATTATATTCTATTTGATGCACTTGCTCTGCTCTCATGAATCCACCTGAAGATACCAATTTAATTTCTAGACTTGAATTTAAAATTCCTTCACATTACAGAACGTTTTAAAAAGTTCAATTTTACACTTTCTTTTCTTATTTATGTACACTTTATTAATCTCTTAATACTATATAATTTTCGAAGAAGTCACAGACCCCCTGAGTAAGGGGCTTATACCCCAAGAGGTACCCGAACCACAGGTTAAGAACCACAGGGGTAGAGCATCCCAAAAGCGTGCAAAAGGTTTTGCAGCCTTCCTCATCAGTCAAGGTTCCCAAACAGTTAGTAATGAAGTGGATGGATGTAAGAGGATCAGCATCACTGGAATTGTTTATTTTTAGAAGACATGCTATTGTTCATTTCCTCACGGTGTGTGTCTTTTGCTCATGTGAATGGAATTTGTATTGCTGATGATGCATTTGCAAATCGATTATGCAGATCAAATTTCTACCCAAAACATCACTGTCATCATAAATTATACTCTTCTTTACTCTAACTCAGCAGGAGAGTTTGCCAATGTCAACGCTATCAGTGATCAATATTAGCCCCATCTAATTTTTAAGGAAAAATTACTCTATCCCCACAGATGCCCCATTTTATTCCAAGCGATATATCAGCTCCTGAAGTTGATATCATTATTAAACATGAGCTTCAGCCTAGCAAAGATTGTTGTGCAGACATTTTCTGGCTATCGCATCATGATGTGTTGTCATTTGTTTAGTGCACATTTTGCCATAGGTGCAATCTTGTAGTTCCTTTGGCTGTTAAGTGATTTACCACATAGTGCCATGTTTAAAATTGCAGGCCAAAGTCTGAGTCAGCGTGTGATGTTTATGGTATTGTGTTCTGGAGATATTCTTTGTTAGGTAACTTGTCTTATTCCGTGAACTTTTTGTGTCTGATTGTTGGTCTTTCGATTTATGTCCAGAGTACACTGCCAATTGCTCATTGATCTTGTAGGCTGATAGGTATGTGAGGTAATGATGAAAGGTATTCACCGCCAATGGTTATGAAAAGGTCTGTTTATTGAAAGTTAAGTAGGACATGTCAAAGCCTCATCCTGTCAGCAAGACGTCCAACTCCAACTGACAACAGAATAGGATTCTTCTTACGTCATCAGGCATTCCACATTCCTAAGACAGTCTTGCTAACAAAAGTGTGAAGCCCCATAGTAATAGAACACCACTTAGTTAAATAATACAGTGAGAACATAAGTAAACACACGTTACTACAGTATGCCTGTTACATAGACAGGGATACATGTTGTTAGGTTTTGTCAGTCCTTTTCTCCGGGACATGTTGCAGCATGCCTGGTAAACCCCCAAAGGGGATTATGATGGGGGTTCCTACTGACCATGGCTCTGGTTAATGGGTCTGGGAGGGAAGGTTGACCTTGCTAAACTTCCTTTACACTCAAGGTAGGTGTGGATGAGTAGTCAAGTGTAAGGAAATGCCTCCTTGGCATGGTTACCCCCTGACTTTTTGCCTTTGCTGATGCTAAGTTTTGATTTGAAAGTGTGCTGAGGCCTCCTAACCAGGCCCCAGCACCAGTGTTCTTTCCCTAACCTGTACTTTTGTTTCCACAATTGGCACACCCTGGCATCCAGGTAAGTTCCTTGTAACTGGTACCCCTGGTACCAAGGGCCCTGATGCCAGGGAAGGTCTCTAAGGGCTACAGCATGTCTTATGCCACCCTGGGACCCCTCACTCAGCACACACTGCTTGCCAGCTTGTGTGTGCTAGTGAGGACAAAACGACTAAGTCGACATGGCACTCCCCTCAGGGTGCCATGCCAACCTCACACTGCCTACAGGTATAGATAAGTCACCCCTCTAGCAGGCCTTACAACCCTAAGGCAGGGTGCACTATACCATAGGTGAGGGCACCAGTGCATGAGCACTGTGCCCCTACAGTGTCTAAGCAAAACCTTAGACATTATAAGTGCAGGGTAGCCATAAGAGTATATGGTCTGGGAGTCTGTCATGCACAAACTCCACAGCACCATAATGGCTACACTGAAAACTGTGAAGTTTGGTATCAAACTTCTCAGCACAATAAATGCACACTGATGCCAGTGTACATTTTATTGTAACATACACCCCAGAGGGCACCTTAGAGGTGCCCCCTGAAACCTTAACCGACTACCCGTGTAGGCTGACTGGTTTTTACAGCCTGCCACACACCAGACATATTGCTGGCCACATGGGGAGAGTGCCTTTGTCACTCTGTGGCTAGTAACAAAGCCTGTACTGGGTGGAGGTGCTTCACACCTCCTCCTGCAGGAACTGTAACACCTGGCGGTGAGCCTCAAAGGCTCACCCCCTTTGTTACAGCACCACAGGGCACTACAGCTAGTGGAGTTGCCCGCCCCCTCCGGCCACGGCCCCACTTTTGGCGGCAAGGCCGGGGGAGATTATGAGAAAAACAAGGAGTAGTCACTGGCCAGTCAGGACAGCCCCTAAGGTGTCCTGAGCTGAGGTGACTCTAACTTTTAGAAATCCTCCATCTCGCAGATGGAGGATTCCCCCAATAGGATTAGGGATGTGCCCCCCTCCCCTCAGGGAGGAGGCACAAAGAGGGTGTAGCCATTGGCTACTAACCCCCCAGACCTAAACACACCCCTAAATTCAGTATTTAGGGGCTCCCCAGAACCTAGGAACTCAGATTCCTGCAACCTAAGAAGAAGAGGACTGCTAAGCTGAAAAACCCTGCAGAGAAGACGGAGACACCAACTGCTTTGGCCCCAGCTCTACCGGCCTGTCTCCCCACTTCTAAAGACACTGCTCCAGCGACGCTTTCCACAGGGCCCAGCGACCTCTGAAGCCTCAGAGGACTGCCCTGCATCTAGAAGGACCAAGAACTCCCGAGGACAGCGGCTCTGTTCACCAAAGACTGCAACTTTGCAACAAAGAAGCAACTTTGAAACAACATGCGTTTCCCGCCGGAAGCGTGAGACTTGGCACTCTGCACCCAACGCCCCCGGCTCGACTATTGGAGAACAATCACTTCAGGGAGGACTCCCCGGCGACTGCGAGACCGTGAGTAGCCAGAGTTGACCCCCCTGAACTCCCACAGCGACGCCTGCAGAGGGAATCCCGAGGCTCCCCCTGACCGCGACTGCCTGCTTCAAAGACCCGACACCTGGTAAAGGCACTGCATCCGCAGCCCCCAGGACCTGAAGGATCCGACCTCCAGTGCAGGAGCGACCCCCAGGTGGCTCTCTCACTTGCCCAGGTGGTGGCTACCTCGAGGAGCCCCCCCCCTTGCCTGCCTACATCGCTGAAGAGACCCCTTGGTCTCTCATTGCTTTCTATTGAAAACCCAACGCTTGTTAACACACTGCACCCGGCCGCCCCCGTGCCGCTGAGGGTGTACTTTCTGTGTGGGCTTGTGTCCCCCCCGGTGCCCTACAAAACCCCCCTGGTCTGCCCTCCGAAGACGCGGGTACTTACCTGCTGGCAGACTGGAACCGGGGCACCCCCTTCTCCATTGAAGCCTATGCGTTTTGGGCACCTCTTTGACCTCTGCACCTGACCGGCCCCGAGCTGCTGGTGTGGTAACTTTGGGGTTGCTCTGAACCCCCAACGATGGGCTGCCTTGGACCCAAACTGGAACCCCGTAGGTGGTTTACTTACCTGCAAAAACTAACAAACACTTACCTCCCCCAGGAACTGTTGAAAATTGCACTGTGTCTAGTTTTAAAATAGCTATATGTCATTTATGGTTCTTAAAATAAACTAAGAAAATATATTTTTCTATACAAAAAGCTATTGGCCTGGAATTGTCTCTGAGTGTGTGTTCCTCATTTATTGCCTGTGTGTGTACAACAAATGCTTAACACTACTCCTCTGATAAGCCTACTGCTCGACCACACTACCACAAAATAGAGCATTAGAATTATCTCTTTTGCCACTATCCTACCTCTAAGGGGAACCCTTGGACTCTGTGCATACTATTCCTTACTTTGAAATAGTGCATACAGAGCCAACTTCCTACATCAAGGCCTAGCTTAAGAGAGGTGACGCAAAGTAATCACAAGGGCAATGAAAACATGCATGTCCATTCAGAGTTATAACTCAAGAACATACAAATTGACAACCCATTTAGTGATAGTGATATTGCAGGATATAGGACCTCATTACGAGGCTAGCGGTCTTAAGACCGCCAGCCTCGTGGTGGCGGTCCTGACCGCCAAAGCGACCACCGTCAATGTTCAGCTGATGGCAGTCCAGGTCGGAGTCAGCGCCGCCCTGCTGGTTACGACCTGGTTCTCCACCAACATTTTCAAGGCGGTTTTACCGCCATGAAAAGGTTGGCAGAGAACATGTGCAGGGGGCCACCACCCTCGCAGTGCTCGCTGTATGCTAAACAGACAGTGAGCTTTGGGAGGGTGCTGGTGCACCCTGCGGGTGGCAGAATTGCCACCGGCTCCAGTATGAGCCAGCGACAATGCTGCTGCCACTTTCCCACTGTGCTGACCGGCAGAAACCTCGGTTTCCGCTGGTCAGCCTAGCGGAAAAATCATAATGGACCCAGCGGGGAAGTAGCCAGTATGGCGGCTACTTCGTCTGCCGAACTCATAATCATTCCCATAGTCTTAAAGTGTGTGCCACTATTTATTCATGTTGTGCACTGTTACTAAATGATCTTGAACAATGGAACAATCCTGCAGCGAAGCCCACAGTGCCACAACAATGCAGTTACAGAACTGTCAGTAAAATTTGATAATAACAATAAACTCTGTTTCAATGTTAGTCAATGGGGAAAACAAATTCCAAGTTGTTTTCTTTCACTCCCTGCCTCTTTCCAATTGTTGGCATGTATGTAACAATATCAGTAATAATTCTCCCCAGTGCCTCATGATTTATTAGTGAAATTTCAGCTTTAAATATATTTTGGAATTCCAGTCATTTTTCTCCAAACATCAGCTTATGAGTTCTAAAAATGCACACATTTTCGTCTCAAATAAACATATCAATTTTGGTGTATATATTTATTCAGCCAAGCAAAAGCTTCCAATTTAGTAGATTGGGCTGCACAGACGAGAGCTGCTTATAGAAAGCTGCAGAGCTACCAGTAGCTCCCAAGCTAATTGATGGAGAAGCTTGATGAAAAACAGTGCAGGTAAAAAGTGAAAGCAATAGGAAATCCCAACATATTTCCCTTTGGAGCTACAAAACATATAGACTGTGTGTCAGGGTTTGAAAAGTGTGCTTATTTGCTTCAAGAATGTGAGACTACCTTCTGGGTTTATGGTAGATGATAGAATTACCCAAAATAGGGCTCTCCCACTTCTTGGGGGCCCCCACAGCGTCTGGATAAATGATTGTTCTCTCGGGGTCCACCAACATCCCTGACTGGGGGGCAGACTACTCTGACCCACAAAATAAGAAGACCAACTACACAAAGGACTTCCCTCATGCCACACAAACCTCTTGCTATTTAGCTGGCTAGCAAGCTAACCCAGCAACAACAACAAGGACAACTGGTGAACAAAAACAACAAATGGTGGTGCAGTGAGGGAATGTGCTCACATCTCATCTCGCCTTCATTTGCCACTGGGCATGTGTGCTCCAGACTCTTTGGGATAGCTGAGGGCTTCCATTTATAAAGGTCAGTGGCAGGACAAACCAGCAGGTCTTCAGCTAGGCTGAAGACTTATTACTACCCAAGAAGAAAAGCATGGTACTTAGTTCCCTGTGTCCTCGAAGAACTAAAAGCTGCAGGGTCCATGTGGGTCAAGGTCTCATGGTGGTGCTGTTCCACCAGCTGCAGATGACACAGTACCTTCCGGGTCCTGCTCTAGACAGCCCTGGAAATGGACCAGCAGATAAGACTTGTAAGATTATGCTGTTATTGTGTGCAGGTAATATCCTGCATCTTGCAACCATCATTCTTACAAGAGTAAATGTTTGCGAAGGGCTGTGGTTACCCTCAGGACATGCACCCCGCTTGTGTTTGCATAGCATGTACTTTGTGCACATGTTCTGATGATCTTTATCAGTTCTGACCATAATGTTGTACTGACTGCAAGTCAATGCACCACAAAGCGATTCACAAGCAGGTGATGAAGCTCCAGGCGGGGTAGAGGAAAAGGCTACATGCCTGTCCTGATCCCGAGTGAGAACTCTGACCCCCTGGTGTAGCTGATCACTCAGATGATCGTCATCCCATTCCTTGTCATCGTTGTCAAAGTCGAGTAAGTCAAAGAAGCACAAGCAAAGTCGAAACACTCTTCTGCCTCTCCTAGTCAGCACCATGCTTCCAGGCCCCGCTCCTGCACTCCAACCACTGTGCTGGCAGATGGCCACTCAACACTTTATTGAGGTCCATAGGGCTACCCCTGCCCAACTCAAACAGTTCTACAATGCCAGGCCCTTCATTTTTGGGCCCCCGACTCCCTGTGGTTCACCACAGCCGTTTCTGTCCAACACCACTTGAAGAGGACCCTAAAGTCCTCTCTGACTCCAAGACTGCACCTCCTCAATGCCGCTCAACGTCAACACCGGTACCGCCCGGACTGTGTAAGCCTAGACTAGCCACTCTTGGGCAGCCCCACCTTTTCAGAGGGGAGTGATAATGAAGATGGCTCTGGCCCCCTGGAGGATGATCCCTACCAGGAGAATTGGTATGAGGAGCTGGGTGATGTAGAGCTGGGTACGCCAGTGGTCTGGACACCTCACCAGTCTCTAACCAGGTTACTCCTCTTTGCCTTGCCACAGAGGAAGGAGTGTCTTTCACCACAGTTCTGCACTGGGCAGGGGAGGCCCTTGAGCTACAGCTATCCTCTGTCAAGGTCAAGACCCCTCTGCACTCTGTGATGAAGGTACTTTAGCTGGGGGTAAGATCTGTGGAGCCTCTACTCCCATTTAATGAGACCTTCATCAATGTTCTCATGGGGATCTAGGGTAAAACTTGCATGGGGGCTCCAGTGAACAGCCCCATCCTCCATGCAGCCTTTTTCATCCTCACACCAGGCTTTTCAGAGCAGAGGTTATAAGGAATTAAATGATTGTGACTGGGAGACACCAGCAGCTATCTGAAGTCAATCCTAAACTCCTGCTTTCACCTTTTTCTGGCAAGTCTGAGCTAATCGCCTTCTTCCCTGTTTCCTTTTCATTGAATGGCAAACAAGAAGCACGTTGTGCGATCTTAATCTGAAATAGACACATTGCAAACCACAGTATTATCATAGCTGACGATCAAATTTATTTTTTTTGGAGGTAAAACAAACTGGGGTCAGATTAGAAGTAGCACAGCGCAGTCCAGAGACGTCCGAAATACTGGGGGCCAGAGTAATCAGTTTAGGCTAGTAATTTCTTCACTGCACTGTGCTAGTTCAAGGTTTTAGACTGGAATGTCCAAAAACATGCTTGACCTGGATTTACTTGGCCCATTGGTGCTTAATTTTCCATATTCCTGCCCTGCTATGGCACACAGATTCCTCCTGGTTTACATAAGAAATTAAAAGGGAAGTAAACAGTCAATCTTCCTTCATTTCCCCTAGTTTGGTCCTGACGTTTCCTCATGGTCTCCCCATCTGAGTCCCTACATATCTATTCTCTGAGACTTCTGACTCTTAAGACTTTGTAGTGGCCATTACATGGGACATGGCAGTCACTGAGCTTAAAGATCTTTCAGTTAACCCTTCGGACACCAGCTTCTATCTGGACATACTGATTCTTCAGACTTGCGCCTCCTTCCTACTGAAGTTGATGACTTCATTCCATGCCAGCCAAAACATTGCGTTTTAGACATTGTTCACTCCACCTCACCCTTCCAAGGAAGAGGAGAGGCTCCATCATCTCCAAAAGGATCTGTCTTTTTATTTTGATCATACCAAAGACCCAAGGGTGGACAATCAGCTCTTTATCGGCTTCACAGGAGCAAAAAATGACAGCTGTGTAGAAGAGAACCATCTCTCAATGGATTTTACTTTGCACAAAGATCTACAGAAAGCAACATTCTAAGCATTTGAAGCCCATTCCACCACAACCAAGGCGACTACTACTGCATTAACATGTAGGTGCCTGTCCTGAAAATCTCCCAAGCTGCTACTCACAAAGCATTACTGCTTGGACTGTCAGTTCCATCAAGATGGGCATTTTGCCTGTTTGGTCCTCCAAGATTTCCTGGTTTGAGCCTGTTCACAGACCCACCTCTGTGGAGGTATTGTTTTGGTGCCTATTCTAGGGTGAGGAATCTACTGGTGGAAGTCTGTATCTGAAGATCAAGTTTCTTACCTTTTAATAGTTCTTATTCTGGTAGAGACACTTCCTAACCACAGATTCCTCACCAACTCTCATCTGCCCCAATCTGTGAAGTGGACTCTTCACCCAAGAGCACTTGTTAGAGTCTGCACACAGGTCATACTTCGTTCATTCGTGGTTCTGTGTGTTTGGCATGGTATAGTTCCGAAAGAAACTGATGTTAGTGCACAGGTGCCTTTTTAGGCCCTGCACACATCACTTTTGTTCTAGATGGGGAAACGTTTAACGCCACCTACTGGTGCATAGAGGTACTGTTCAAGATTTTCCAGATCCAGTCTGACACCTGTGAAATATTCTAAGATGAGGAATCTGCAATTAGACAGAGTCTTTACCAGATAAAGCACTACTAAAGATACGTATGTCACTTGTTCATTATAGCTAAAATCTGAAAAAGTGACATTAGCAACTCTTAATACAGAGGGCACCCTAGTCATAAATAACCCAAAATACCTTTTAATTACTGGTTTATAGGTGCTTATATTGTATATATGCAAGTATTCGTTTCCTTAGCTCTCTCTATCAACATTGAACTCCTGTCCTATTGATGCACAACATATTGCCTGTTATCTCAAGTTTCCTTATTTGTTTGAGTGAAGTGGGCAGACAAGACAAAATGACTGGCAAGTTGGTCAATACCCTGGGCTTTTTTCCACCAGTTCCAGTGTAAACTTCACTCATTTGCAAGGCAGGCATCCTAATATCTCCACAAAACCTTCCACTAATCTCACCAACTATACCACTCAGGGGTGTGGAATTTAATAAAATATCTACTTGTCCATGGGACCGATTTGGTCATCAATCTACTTGTCCTGTAACAAAGACCACTTGTCTCTTTGGTGCCATAAAGTGCAGTGACATGTTATGGCAGCGATCCAATGATATAAGGGCTCTGATAGTAGCCTCTCTGATTATGCCAGGGCTCATACTATAGTAGGGTATGAATACTAGCAAATCCTTTATTTTGTCATCTTTTCACAGACATACATACTGGGGCTGTAGGTAGCAGTAAGCAATAGTTCCAGGGTTGGCACGGCCTTTTGAGTCTGTGCAAGCCTACAAACTTGCCTGCTCTTCTCTAATCTTTTCCCATACTGAGAAAGCTTGGAAATGTATCCCTAACAGTTGGGAAAAAAAGTAATTGGAGGGAAAGTGAGCTTGTACATGCTCAACAGATTTTTGCATGAGCAAATCTACACATACATATTTGCTCGACCTAAAATGCAATTCACAAATATTTTCTAAAAGTACCATTTCCTGGTATACTTCTGTACATTTTTGGTAATTCATGAGTTGTAAATCTGCACTAATGCAGGAATATGTACCTTGGGTGCATTTTTGTGACTTCCTTTAAGAATTATGCCACTAATTAGGTCTGCCATTAACCAAGACCTTTTGTTTGTATTAAAATGATGTGTTTGTCTATTGGCCGGCTTCACTATGAGTGACACATTGTGCTGTTTCAAAAGGAGCATATTGGCACACAAAGTAGTTTTGTTCAATGCCAGGAATTATTGTGGCAATGTGTGCTTTTTGAGACCAAAAATATTTTTCCTTTTTGCCAGTATTTGTTATAATAGTGAGAGCCCGGCAGTTCCCACAAAAATAAAATTTTACAAAAACCATGTCAAGACAAGACATGCATTGACAAAACCTAAAGGCTGACGACCAAGGTCGAACCTACTGGCTTTTTTCTTGTTTTTCACTTCTTTCTTACTTGTTTATTTTCATTTTTCCCATAATCCTGTTGTAACTCGTTACACTGATTTTTCCATAATAGATATATTTTTTGCAAATACTAGCATACACCAACACATTTTACTAAATGATTCTTAAAAGAAATGGTACCTGAAATTTCACAATAGTTTAGAAAAACATGTTTTTCCTAGTTGCATTTGTTAATGAACGTTTTGATTTTGAAAGCAAAGAATCCTCAATATTTCTTTTAAGCTTCTACAAATATTGACATCTAATTAGAGAGCATTCTTGGAGCATTATACATAGCCTCATATTGTTAAACTTTGCAAACGTGTATACACGTTTTTATACTGGAACTGCTATCAGTAGGGCTCTCTGAGCTTAAAGCATTTCCTTAGCCTACTCACACTAAAAATAAACGCTTTGCATTAATGAACCATAAATACTAGTTCGTTCAGCATTAATATATGGACACAAATGTTATCTTTACTGTAGACAATGCCCTTACCTGATCCATAATGTGGTACTGTGAACTGGCAGACAAAGGGCTTGTGCTGCAGGAGGTTAGGCCTACTTGTCCCAAGGACAAAACTAAATATAAAAACTTGTTGCCCTTGGCCCCAAACAATATGTCCTGGGTGCCCAGCTATAGGAATTCCAAACCCTCGTCCCTGATGCCTTGTGTAACAACAGTGTGCCTCCACTACTACTAGCAGCTATTTGGTCACTATTCACAGTTACATGGTTTGTATAACCACTCATTTACCCCCACCACCGCGCTAAAATTTTGATAGCAAGAAAACCGTGCCTGGTCCATTATTGCTGTCAATACCAAGGAATGACCAGAAAGAAACCTAGAACACCCCTGGTTTAAAATATGTGATTTGTAAGATAGCAGACAGAAGAGGTCTGGTCCAATGGAATATATTGTGATGATTCTAGCCAAAGCCACTGAATTCTGGTGGGACCAAAAAAAGCCAATAAACTAAAGGAAGTTTTCAAAAAGCCATACTCACCATTACCCTTATTCTAGCAGACCTCGAATGGAGCAAAGTAGAATATCATCAAACTGTAAACATTTTAGACACATCACCTTAGACACAAGTCTGACAAGCACAGTCAACTCCCTCTTAGCTAAAGTAGAAGTAATTTGGAAAACCTGTGATAGACACATTCTCCATAGTGGCCCTGCAAAGGCATCAGCCTGAAGCCATTAGGTCCCCATATGTACAAACGCCCACCAACAACTGCTTAAGTGTTCTTGGATACAGTACACCTAGCTTGTCTGAACATCACTTAAACCCTTCCACTCAGGAACAATGCAAGGCTTGTTTTAGCTTGTTCAGTTTCCTTTTGGATAAGAAATGCCCTAGAGAATTAAGATTAGAATAACATTGTCCCCCTCCTGAACTTCCACTATGTTGTCATTCACTGGACAAACATAACTACCCAGATAGAAAAAACATTCCAGTCTCGTCCACAGAACCTAGCTACTTCTCAAGTCACTCTGACTGTGATATTTATGCAGTGTTGTGCTGCCCTTTGGCTACAGCATCCTTAGATGCAGAATTCAGCCATCGTTCCAGCCTTGTTACTACAGTGCCAGAAATGTTACATCTTTTTTAGAGCCTCCTTTCTTCCTGCAGACTATTTCATCCTCTGAACCCGTCTTTTCAGAGTAAACGTTATAGGGAATGAAATGATTGTGACTGGGAGACACCAACAGCAATCTAAGTCCATTTTAATCTCTTGCTTTCACATTTTACATGCAATACCGAGCCAGTCGCCGTTTTCTTCTTTAGTGAAAGGTGCATGGCAAACAAGAGGCACGTTGTGAGATCTTGTTCTGGCACAGATATATTGCAAACAGGTCAAACAGATTGGGGTGAAATGACACACTGGCCCAGATCAGGAGTAGCACAGCACAGTCCAGGGACCTAAGAAATACTGGGGGCCGGAATCTTCTGTTTAAGCTGGTAATTCCTCCACTGCATTCCGCTAGTTCAAGTTTTTATACCGGAATGGCCAATAACTTGCTGGATATGGATTTACTAGACCCATTAGTGCTTAATTTCCAGATTCATTCCATTTCCTGACATAGATTCTGCCTGCTTTACTTAAGAAATAAAAAGGAATGAAAATAGTCAGTCTCCCTCCTGTTTATATGTGGATGCCACCTCACACATTTAGTTAGAACCAGGCAAGGAAGAATCCAAGAGCAGCCCAAATTTCCTTATATGATAGGTAAAATAAATAGTAACTCTTGTTTTATTTAGGGTTTTTGTCTTAAAATGAATGGTTTGAGACATGTTGTAGAAAAAATGTACTAAGGGACCAGGAACAGAACCCTGAGGGAAGCCCACAGATTAGGATGGATCTGGACTGAAAAGAGCACTAAAAGAGAGTGAAAATGAGTGGTTGGAGAGATGAGATGCAAACCAGTCAGGCTCTGTCCCAGGAGGGAGTGTGTTGAAAATGATCAAGTGATCACCCGTATTAAAGGCACTCAGGCAAATAAGCTTATAACATTAAGCAGGAGTGGCTTGGTGGTTTCCAGAATGGCGGCACCTTCCGGAGCTCCATGAGCACCTTTTGCCTTTATGCCTTCCTCCTCTGATACAGAATTAGGGGTCCATTTGAAAATCCACTGGCACCCAGATTGCTGGTGCGGCTTTTGTATCACAGCAAATTGTCGAACTCGCCAAGTGGAGATGAGAAAACCTGCAGCCCTCCCCTGCACCTATATCTCAAATGGTGATACACCTCCAAATTTATTTAGATCCTCGCTAGGTAATAATTCCAGTTCCTGGGAAAAGTATTGTGAGTGTAATGAGACACATGAGATAGTGCCTGGAATTTGTCCCATGCTATTGTTTTCAACAAAACAAGTGTGACTTTCAGAACTTCCACTGGACTTCCCAGTGACTCTGGATCATAACCAGAAGGCAAAAAAGCTATAGGGCACTACGAGGAAAATGTAGCAAGAGGGTCAGACTGAATCTGAGAGCATGTTCTGATGCTACTAAAAGGTACTGTGTCTACCCAGCAGCTTTTGTTTTCTAAATCACCATCATTCCCACTCTGACCGGGTAGCCTGCAGAAGAAGAGGACTTGTAGGACCTGACCAAAGGTGATAATATCCTGATGTCCTCCATAGGAATAATAATTTTTTTTTTAAGTAGCCGTGTACGTGTTTTTTAATTCTATATGCTAGGAAAACAAATAAAGTTTTATGGAACCTTTTGCATTACGCCGCCACCTTCTCATATATCTCAGATGCACATATTTACTCTTCTCAAGTCCTAGTATTATGATTTGCTATTATGATTTGCTTTTTTTCCTTTCGGTTTTGTTCAGTTCTTTATAAATGAAAACCTACAAGTCTAGGAATGCAAAGAAAACCAGATTAAATGAGCTCTATGGGCAACTTGAAATATCTGCAATGTCTTCCTTTGGCTAGGTAAAGCATTCTAAAATCGCGCAACGGGCGTCATTTCTAAAACACTGCTCTTGTTTGTGTTTCTAAAGTATAGTTGGGGGCCACTGGAATTATGCGACAAAGGAGGGGCAAATTATGTGGCAGGGTTTAGTAAATTATGTGGCAATAAATGGAGAATATTGTGGCATAATGTGGCATATTTCTGGATAGCGTTGATAATTTTGTCATTTGTGTTATTACATAACACAGTCTGAGAATTGGCTGTACCTCATTAGTACTTGTTTAACACCCAAATATAGCAATAAGCAACAGAAAGGTGACCAGTCAACCTTCACAAAGGGCCTTCCCTTGCGTGGCAACACGTGTCACTGTGTTTTTAATAACTTTTGAACTGCATGAGCTAGAAAATGTTTTTTTTTGTTAAAATCTGCAAATTTTGCAGCAAATTGTGGATTATGTGGAAAATGCAGCAAATCTATACTTATGGGAAAAATGCTGCAGCCGCACAATCGCATAATTCCAGTGGCCCTGAATATAGTCTAGATTTGTGAGATATGACAGTGTAGTGTTTCTGTGGCCAAAAGTCCAGCCGTCGTAACCAGGAATCCCAATTTTTTTAGGGGAATAAAGACCAGTGGCCACCCAAAGGCCTTAACAGGTGGCCACCCAAAGTCCTTGAGCGGGGAGCCCAAGACAATCAGGATATGACCCAGATGCTTCAGCCTCTCTCCTGGATCTCAGTGAGGATGGTGGTGAGTCTGCTCGGACTATTGGCCTCCAGCATCATGCTAGTCAAGCACGCCAGATGGAACATACAGGCTCTGCAGTGGAGTCTGAATTCCCAGTGGGCAAAGGACTAGAGGAACCTGTTGGATTTCATCCAAGTTCCTGAGAAAGCTGCAGTAGTTCTGCAGTGATGGCTTTACTAGTGGACTGGGGAGGCTGTCTGGGAGGGATGGAGATCAGAGGACTCTGGCCTTCAGCTGAAACCCACCTCCACATAAGTTTGCTGGAGTTGCGGGTGATATGCTTGGCGTTGAAGGCCTTCCTACAAGCCATCAAAAGGAGGCTGATACAGGTACTCACAGACAACGCATACACCATGTGGTACTGCAATGGACAGAGTGGGGTGGGTTTTTAGGTCCTGTGCTAGGAGGCTCTGCATCTCTGGAAGTGGCTGACTTGTCAAGGCATTTCTCTGCTTGAGAACAACCTGGTGAGATCTCTACAACTCAAGTTGGGCAAATTCAGTCTCCAGCGTCTAATAGATCATGAAAGGCAGTTACATCTGGAAATGGCACAGGACATTTTCCAGCAATCAGTAGAACCCTAGCTCGATCTTTTCACCACTGCCAAGGACATGCAATGTGTGCTTTTTGCACTCTAGAATTCTTAAGAACGCCGTCTCTCAGAGACACGTTGTGCCTCGAATGGGGCTTGGGAATACCGTATGCCTTCCCCCCTCTACCTATCCCGGCTCATGTTCTCAAGAAAATCAAGACTGATCAGGCTCAAGTCATCCTAGTGGTTCTGAATTGGGCCAGGAGAGTGTGAGATCCAAAACTTCTGGGCAGGATCATCTGTCCTCTGGTCAAGCTGCCACTTCGGAAGGATTTAATGTTGCAGTGCAGAGTCCTGCACCCGGCTGCAGCAATCTGCACCTCCATGTTTGGCAGTTAGGCAGCATTGGCTAGTTTCCTTCGATCTTCCTCTAGAAGTCATTTATGCTATTCTGGCAGCTATCCACGAAATTGGTGGATGTAGGGTGCTGGGACAACTTTCTGGCTCGGTGCAGCACTCAAGCTACAAGCTAAGCTGTTTTGAATTCCTGTATGTTTCATCATTGGTCCAGCAAGGACTTTCATTTCCCACTGGTAAAGGCTGTTTGCTCTTTTATCTTTTGTAAGGTTGCCACATCAACATTCTTTGTTTAACCCCCTGGGTGAACGGTACGAGCTGGTTTCGTACTCAGCCACGGTTCCCATGTGCCGGGGACAAGACCAGCTCGTCCTCCACCCGGCCTCATCAGAAGTCGCCTCCTACGGCGCTGGATCGGCAGAGAAATGCAAAAGCATTTCTCTTCCGGTTATCAGCTAGGGGCGGGAGAGGCATCAAAGAACAGGAAAGGACTTTCCTTTCCTTTGATGTCTCTCTGAGCATTTCTGCAGCCCGTTGTGAAGCGATCGGGCTGCAGTAATGCCCACTGGACACCAGGGAGTTTTTTTTTTTTTTTATATTTATGCATAAGGGAAGCTGCCCCTTTGGCAAGGGCAGCTCCCAAGGGTGCAATTGTTTTAAAGGCATTTTCTGCTTCCACTGGGGGCAGATGGGCCTAGTGTAATTGGGCCGATCTAAACCTCTAGATGGCGGGGATTGTTTACATTTTCTTTTTTTTTTTTTTTTACCGGAGGGGAGCGACCCCTTAGGCAAGGGTTGCTCCCCTCTGGGCAACTTGTTTTTTGGCCACTTCTGTCCCCCTTGGGGGCAGATCGGCGTATTTTTTCATTTTAGGCCAGCCTGTACACAAGGGGGCGGAAACCACTAGACACCAGGGATTTTTTTTTTTGTCAGTTTCATGCAAGGGGCGCGACCCTTTAGGCAAGGGTCGTTCCCCTGGGGGGGCAAATTTATTTTAGGGCATTTCTGCCCCCCTTGGGGGCAGGTCGGCCTATTTTAATTAGGCTGATCTGCCCCCAAGGAGGGCAGATACCACTAGGCACCTGGGATTTCTTTTTTTTTTTTTTTTTTTTTTTTTTTTTTTACAGACGGGGAGCGACCCCTTAGGCAAAGTTCGCTCCCTTGGGGGGCTATTCTATTTTAGGCCATTTCTGCCCACCTTGGGGGCAGATCGGCCTGTTTTTCTTAGGCCAATCTGCCCCCAAGGGGGGCAGAAACCACTAGACACCAGGGAGGGATTTTGTAACGTCAGTTTCACGCATGTGGAGCTACCCCTTAGGCAAGGGTCACTCCCCTGGGGGGCAAATTTATTTTAGGCCATTTCTGCCCCCCTCGGGGGCAGATCGGCCTATTTCTATTAAACCACTTAGGCACCAGGGTTTGGCGTAGGGGTGTGTGTGTGTGTATATGTGTGTTTTGTTTGTGGGGCAGCTCCTTGGGCAAGGGTTGCTCCCATGGGGGCACATTACTGTTGGTCATTTCTGGCCTATTTTTGTAAGTCCCATCTGACCCCAAGGGGAGCAGAAAGCCCACCAGAGACCAGGAAAGATTTTTTTTTTTTTTAAGTGGGGGGTTATGACCATACCCCCACCCCAAATAAATGGGGACAAGGTTGTTCTGCCCACCGGTGGGCAGATGGGGCAATTACCCCCGATCCACTCCTGGGGTGGTAGAAAGCCTACTAGATGCCGGGGAATTAAAAAACAAAAATAATAGTGGGGTGGTGGCTACCAACCAGTATGGGCATTGTTATGCCCCCACCCCAACTGAAGGGGGTAACAGTCTTTCAGCTCTCCCCCCACACACTAAAACATCTTTATCCCACAGCAAGCAAGAGGACATTTGATTATTTTGGGTTTTGGTTTTGCATTTGGCACATGAGAGCTTGTCTAACTCTCAAAATCGTCCCACTTGGAATGGTGGGGGCTGTACTTTTTGGACTTTGAGCTACTGCCATGTAGAAAAATGTAGAAAAATCTATGAGACCTAGGCACATCTGAAAACTAAACATCTGGGTGAGTCCATGATGGTGTGCTTCACATGCATCCTGCACCATTTACTTACCCACAATGCCCTGCAAACCTCAAACTTTGCTTGAAATCACACATTTTTCCCACATTTTTTTGATGGAACCCTCCAGAATCTGCAGGAATCCACAAAATTCCTACCACCCAGCATTGTCACATCTATACCGATAAAAATTCTGCCCCACTTGTCAGCCTAAAAACTATTTTTTTTTCAAACTGCCCTTTTGGACCCGCTTTGGTTCCCCCTCATTTTCGACATGTTTTTGGCTCTTCCCTGTCACAGGCACTTGACCTACCTACACAAGTGAGGTATCATTTTTACCAGGAGATTGAGGGGAACGTTGGGTGGTAGGAAATTTGTGCTGGTGCGGTGATCCCACACAGAACGTGGGAATGGGAAAAATTTGATTTTGTTTTATTTTTTTATTTTTATTTTTTTTAGCTAAATTTGAGGTTTGCTGAGGATTCTGGTTAAGAAACACTGGGAGATCCACGCAAGTCACACCTCCCTGGACTCCCTCAGGTGTCTAGTTTTCAGAAATGTTTCAGTTTGGTAGGTTTCTCTAGATGGCTGCTAAGCCCAGGACCAAAAACGCAAGTGTCCCCCACCCCCGCAAAAACAGATAGTTTTGTATTTGATAATTTTGATATGTCCACGTAGAGTTTTGGGGCATTTCCTGTCACGGGCACAAGGCCTACCCACACAATTGAGGTACCATTTTTATCAGGAGATAATGCTGGGTGGAAGGAAATTTGTGGCTCCTCTCAGATTCCACTTTCTATCACCGAATGTGAGGAAAAGGTGTTTTTTTGACACATTTTGAGGTTTACAGAAGATTCTGGGTAACAGAACCTGGTGAGAGCCCCACAAGTCACCCCCTTCTAAATTCCCATAGGTGTATACTTTTAAAAAATGTATAGGTTTGGTAGGTTTCCCTAGGTGCTGGATGAGCTAGAGGCCACAATCCACAGCTAGGCACTTTGCAAAAAACAGGTCAGTTTTCTTTGTGAAAATGTTGTGTCCACGTTGTGTTTATGGGCATTTCCTGTTGCGGGCACTAGGCCTACCCACACAAGTGAGGTACCATTTTTATCGAGAGACTTGGGGGAAATGCTGGGTGGAAGGAAATTGGTGGCTCCTCTAAGATTCCAGAACTTTCTATCACCGAAATGTGAGGGAAAAGTGTTTTATTTTTGCCAAATGTTGAGGTATGCAAAGGATTCTGGGTAACAGAATCTTGTGAGAGGTCCACAAGTCACCCCATATTGGATTCCCCTATTCTATCTATTTTTCTAGAGAAAATGGTGTTGAGAACATGCCTTTCATTTCTGATGAAAGTAGTAACACCTTTTCCTGTCAGGCAGGCTACCACCCTTCTGACATTTTTTTACCCTTCCTCACCTCTCGAAAGAGGAGAAGAGACTCCATTGTTTGGACCCCAAGAGGGCCCTCAGATTGTACATTGACCGTACCAGGGATCAACTGGTGAATGATTGACTCTTTGTGAGCTTTGTGGTAGCGAAGAAGGGTAATGTGGTGTAGTAGAGAACCATCTCTATGTGGCTAGTCCTCTGCATTAAACTCTTTTATCCCCTAGGTAGGAAGCAGCCACCTGAAGGATTAAGGGCTTATTTCACTCGAGCCAAGGCTGCTACTACTACACTATCATCCAGAGTGCCTGTCCTGGATGTCTGTCAAGCTGCTATGTGGATATCAGTGCACCTGTTCACAAAGCACTATCTCTTGGACAGGTTTGTTGAGATTGGCATTTTACCCGTTTGGATTTGCATGACTTTTTGCATCTGAGCCATCCCATAGATCCACCATGTAGGGAGTTACTGCTTTGCTATCTAATCACAAGGTAAGGAATCTGTGGTTAGAAGTATACATCAGAAGAACAAGTTAATTATCTTCGGTGGACACTCTATATAATCACAGATTTTTCACCACCCTACCACCTCCTTGTTGTGTGGAATGGACTCTTTTTTTTTTTTTTCTGAAATTCCCAAACTAGAGATCTGCACATTGTTCAAGCCAATTTGTCAATGGGCTCTGCATCTGAGGTTGCAGACAAGCTTTGAAAAGCAACTGACATCAGCAGTCAATCAATCAGAGATTTGTAACACGCAGCTAATCACCCATAGGGTCTCAAGGCCCTGTTTGTGGGCATGCTGCTCAGTTGAAGAGCCAGGTTTTGAGGTCCTTCTTGAACTGCTTCAGTGATGCGGTCTGCCTGAGCTTAAGAGGTAGCGTGTTCCATGTCCGGGTTACTAGGTAGGAGAAGGATCTTCCTCCTGCTGTGCTTTTCTGGATCTTGGGGAAGGCTGCAAGGGTGAGCTGGGAAGAACAGAGATGTCTGTTGGGTACTTAAAAAGGTTGAGGTATGCCAGTCCTCCGTAGTGCAGTGCCTTGCAGGTGTGGATCAGGAGTTTGTATGTGATTTGCTTGTTGACTGGGAGCCAGTGTAGGTCTCTGAGGGGGGAGGAGATGTGGCTGTGTTGGGTGAGCTCCCAGATGAGTCCTGCTGATGCATTCTGGATTCTTTGTAGTCTTGATTGAAGTTTCTTGGTGATGCAGGCATAGAGTGAGTTGCTGTAGTAAATTTTGCCAGTGACAAGTGCTTGGGTGACTGTCTTCCTCGAGTCAGAGGAAATCCCCTTGAAAAATGTCCGCAGGAGCCTGAGGGTGTGGAAGCATGACAAGGAGACGGCGTTGACTTGGCGGGTCATGGATAGAGAGGAGTCCAGGATGATGCACAGGTTGCGTGTGTGGTCTGCGGGGGCGGGGCATTTCACAGTGTGGTGGGCCACCAGGAATCATTCCAGGCGGAAGGGGTGGAGCTGATTATGAGGATCTCTGTCTTGTCCTATTTGAGTTTGAGGCAGCTGGCTTCCATCCAGGGGGCGACTGCTCTCATCCTGTTGTGGAAATTTCTCTTGGCCTTTGCAGAGTCCTCAGACAGGGAAAGGATCAGTTGGGTACGTTGGTGTAGGAGACTATGTTTAGTCTGTGTTGTTTGATAATCTTGGTACGCAGGGCCATGTAGATGTTGATTAGTGTCGGGCTGAGTGCAGATCCTTGGGGCACTCGAAGCATGTGTCTTTGGGTTCTGACGTGAACGGCATGTCGGTGTGGCACTTAAACGCAACCCGCGAATCTGTTCCGGAGTGGAACAATATCAATGCTTAGCCGTGCAATGCCACTTACTGGCAATGCAGGAACACTTCCCAATCCAGTCTGGGGGAATATTCACATTGTAAGGATTCTGCAGTTAGTGTCCACGAGAAAATGCGTTACTGAAGGTAGGTAACTTGCTCTTCTGAATATAGCAAGTATACATAAAGGCTTGCAGATTCCTGTTTGTGGTTGAAAACGTAGTGGCAAATGGATGTTCTCTCTTTCGGTGTGGGTGGTGGGCACTTAGGGTGTGGATAAAAGACTTGTTATGGTGCACATTACCATGAATGCGTGCATGCATTAGGAATACGAGCAAGTTTGGACAGATCTTTTCGTGCAGTACTGCAGTTCCCTTTGAGAAACACCAGGCAGAGCTGTGCTGGGTTTTATAACTTGAAAACTTATCGTCCTTACGCCTCGTGTGTTTTATTTCCGTGAAGCTCATCATTGGCCTCATGGCTTCATTGTTTCACCTTCTGCCTTCTCCTGCTCCCGCTGAACGGTGTCACTGGCCGCATATGGACATTTCAGTTCCATTATTACGAGAATGCATCCGAGTGCTGTATAGCTAGACACGACTATGTGTGGGGCGCACAGTAAACTGTTTTGTTGGCCGCGAGAATAAAAAGTTTATGTGACATTTCATCTTTCTGAACGTCGACTTCCGGGTAAAAATGTTGCAAAACTGAAGCACGCATGGGTGCTTAAAAGGGAAATATACTCAAATTTCAGAGCGTTGCACCCTGCAGAGGAGATCTGTACTAATTGCTAACTTTCTACTATAAATAAAGTATCACGGTGATTACATGTTCTAGTATACATTGCTTTTAAATCAAGCGGTTTATTCGTCTGCTTTTCTGGCCTTGGCAAGCGGAAGTTACAAGCCAACTGGCAAGTGAGCATAATAGATGAAACTTGACAAGTGTAAACCCTCATTGCCATCCTGCCTTTTTTTTTTTTTTACATTTTCCTCGACAAAAAGAAACGTGCGGCCTCGGTGGCACTCCAGCGTTGTGAAAAGGGCACATTGTAATTTTTAAATAGAGTTAAAAATGATAACATTTACTGAGATTTGTAATGGAAAAAAATAAAGATGGTGTATTTCACCTAACATTAGAAAGACAATGTGTAATAAGGGATTTGTGGTTTTGCAGATCAGTGCATGTGTTTGAAAGCTGTGCTCTCAGCAACGTGGGTGGCAGGTTATGCTACCATATAATGTATTGTAGTTGGCTCTCAGCACTTGTCAGGGTTCGTGTGCAGCCGCTCGGAAAATGTTCCCATTGTTCTTCCATGTGAACCACGGGTAGTGTTGAATTCCCAATAACCTACCCAAACAGAAAGGTCTAATTAAAAAGTTCGAAATGTGATTGCTTTGTTATTTATTTGTGTTGTAGTGAAAATTTATTTTCCGAGCGGTCCCACCCCCTGCACCTGTAAACATTCAAAGCTTCAGTCAAAATTTTAAAAGAAGAGAAACCGAAAACGCAGCCATGAAGTGCTTTCAACAGTTTTTAAATAAAAAAGAGGGCAGCTTGTGTGCTCGATCATGCCCTCTGCCTCCATTAACGCTCTATTTCCATCTTAAACGTTTCCTTTAGATGGACCATGGCTTTTGGCAGCTACTGCTTTTTTCGCAAATAATACTGTTTCGAGTAAGAGTTGCATAAAAAAGAGAACCGTGTGTGAGGTCCTTGTAAAACGAGCCGTTGGAACGCTGCGTTATTTCTGTATTTTGCCTCCTTTTGTACTTCTCCCCGGCCCAAGTCGCGATTATAAATAGCATCCCTTGGGGTCGAAGAATTAAAAACATTTTATTTCGCGATGGGCATAATTTAAAGCAAGAGCCTTTTTATATCCCCTCCGGCTATTTCAGGGGCTGGCATGCACAAACATAAGCAATTATGGAATGGAGATCCCATTGTGCCAACACTTCCAGAGCAAAATCCAAAAAAAACAGAAATCTCGCCTGCCGGGTTCTATGCAGTGTGGTGGTGTGAACATCAGCGTCTGCTGTTCACACATCATTTTTTACCCCCAGTTCCCTCCAGGATAAAGGGACCAGTGTTTGTGGCCTGCAGCGGCGTTTGTTCATCGCTGCGTTTTAAGACCTTAGGATCCCCGTTGATAATTTAACCAGTGTTTGTCTCTTTTAGGTGCATTTCATGACCTGTCCCTTGCAGTAGCGCAGTGAAATATTCGTCCTCTCCACATCCCTTTCTTGTCTTTGTTTCCTTTTCGTCTATATCTAAACCGATTTTAACAGTGCTTAATTTGTTTTAAAAAAAGTGCAGGTGTGTCAGATTTTTCTTAGTATTCTGTCACCCTATTCTTCCACTGGCTGTGCCCAGTTTTCTCCACTAGCCCCATCCACTTTCTCTACCTGTTCTACCCAACCCACTAACTCTTCCCACGTCCTCTACTGGTGTCGACACAAGCCCGGTGTAATATGAGTGGAACGTCTGCGAGCGCGCCAAGTGAGCGAGCCTTCGTCAAGGGGGGTTTGAGGGGAGGGTGTAAGCCTTTCTAGAAGCAGTCACCCAACATGCAACACGAACCAATAAATAGTTGTCAAAATGGATACTGAATTCTAAATACAGAGTCTTCTAAAGCTGCAAAAAAAATGTATTTAAAAACTAAATCGCAAATGTGAAACCCGTACGTAGTTTGTTCAGTGTGACTCTGTTCTGCTGTCCATCCGTCGATATCCAGTCATGCTTTGGCAGCAGATGATGCTTTTGTTTGCAAATCCCTTCGGGAAAATACATCCAAACATCATAGCGCACTTTCTTTCCAACCTAGTGCTGCATACTGAAACTGGAAAGAGGGGAGACAGGAGTCAGGACGACTTGACTCCCCTGACACAAACACACCAGAGAAAAACCTTTACACAAACCCTCTCCACATGTTTAAAGGAACTTTCCCAAGCCAAATGCAGAGCGCACAAATGATGCCTGCATGGGCACCTCAGATACACCTGTGAAGTGGAATGGACAAGTGACAAAAATAGCTAAGTAAATTGTGCAGTGATTAAAAAATAAGAAAATTAAAGGAGTTTCCAATGAAATAAGAAGAGAAGTATAGAACAGGGTGTAAAGCGTGCAGAGAAAAATAATGAAAAGTGTATTGCATGCTTCATTCACCCAATGGAACAGGATGATGCACATTGTAATTGTATTTATATGGCTCTCCTATCCCTGACGAGGTGTTGAAGCACTTTACAGCGAGTAGCGCGCTACTTCAGAACATAAGGTTAGTGGTTAGTTCAGAGATTAAATGTTGGTTATGGCGATTAGTTATGTGCTTTCAAGAAAAAAATACATGCATTTACTCCAGTTACTTTGTGATAGATTATAGTAATACCAGTTAGGTATAATCATTTAATAGGGCTATGTGGTTTCTGGTAATTGGTTGGTGAGATAGATAGGCTGGCAGAGATTAGGTAATGTTAGGTTGCAGGAACAGAGTTTTAGAGCAGGAGAGTTTGTGTTCTATGAAATGAGGTATCAGACTTTTGCAGAATTACAATAAGAGACATTAAGGCAGATAGGCATGAGACTGAGAGTAGGCTATACTTAAAAATAGAAGGCATGCAGAGGATGGAAGGTAAGAAGAGGGTTACTGTGAAGATTTGGCTCTAGTGTATGGTGTGTCTGTGGGGCCTTACTGTGGAATATATTTGCAAAAACTGTCTTGGGTCCAGTTAGGCTCATCTGAACAACCTTAAGCTCAAACTTGGGTAGCTATGTCTTTCAAGCACCAAGGCTTGCACAAAGGAACTTAGTGTAAAGCATTTAACAGTACCAAACAACAAAATAAGAAAGTCATACAACATGAAAGAACCAGTACACCAATTTATAAAAATAGATTATAGTGTTATGAATTTTTAGAGACCTTCATGAGCAACATCCACTGGAACATCCGGAGATACAGATTTTTGAAGATATTATCACTTTTTATCCAAGCGCAAATGAGCATTGATCAAAAGTTTGTAAAAGTTAGTTTTGCTACTCCCGCCCAGGTTGGGCAGCCAAATCCGACAGGATGGAGGACTGGGGGGAGGACAATGGAGTTGATTTGAACACTTACCTGGCCACCAGAGAGATATCCAGTCCAAGTCCAAACTTAACAGAACAACCGCCATAGACTATAATGGAGCGGTCTTGATGCTGGGGATGCAGGATGAAAAGATGCTGTGGGTGCTGTGCGATCGACGGGGGTTCCATTGTGGTGATTTGTTTGTCCACGGGTCATGTGGGGTGACTTTGGCCACAGAGGTCGGGGACCCACAGATTACTCGTTGAGCCAGTAGAAGGACACCAGCTGCTGGGTTACTGGTCTCCGGAGACATTGCTTGGAGTGAAAACCTTTGGTGGAGGCTGGTGTCCCTTTTGTGTGCCCAATTTTGACTGTGGTACGACTGACTCGGGTGCAAATTTTGGCCATTGAGGATCGGTCTCTTGGGGGCACCCAGCAGCTGTGGATCTTGTGCTGTGGCTGCCAACTTGTGGGTTTGGGCTTCTTCAGCTCTTTTGTCCGTGGAGCTAGTTCCAGGGGTTAGCCAACTGATCTTTGGAGTCACTGCTTTGGTCTGGGGCTGGTGCACACCACGGGCCTCAGGCAGAGTCCCAGCTTTGCTAGTCCAAAGTGCAGCAGGTGAGGTCCAGCAGACGGTGTAGCCTCTATTTGTGCAGGTCTTGGACAATACTTCTTTGGTCCTTGTTCCAGTTCCTGTGTGATCTGATGTTCCGGGTGTGATGGGTGCCATATTTATCCCAGGAAAGTGCCCGAAGTCCCTTGTCAATGGGCTACAAGGTCCCCTCCCTTTTGGTAACACTTTTCCGGCAGTGTGGCATTAGGCAATCCCTGGGTGCACTATACGAGCCACCTTCAAGATGTCTGAACCTTCCTTTGACTCTGATTTCTTAACAAGCTCCTGACCAGCCTCCAGATTCTTGCCTGTTTTCTTCATGTACTCAGCCATTCTGGAGCAAAGGCCTAGTAAGTAGCTGAGGGTGTCCTGTTTGGGCTGTTTGAGAGGTCCCGCCCAGTCTTCTCTTACCAAACTTAAAGGACCTCTGACAGGGCTGAAACCCACTCCTTTCTATGGGACCTTCCTGTAAGCAAACAGTAGGCATGGGAAGAGAATATCCCATCTCCTTCTAAGTTTCTGAGGTAAACCCAGGATAATGCCCTTCATGGTCTTGTTAAATCTTTCAAAAATGCCATTTCCTTGGGGATGGTACTGGGTAGAGAACTTCTAAGTCACTCCACAACCATCCCACATTGCTCTCAGATAGACAGACATGAAGTTAGTGCCCCCATCTGAGATAACCTCCTTTAGGATCCCAAACCTGGTAGAGATACCAAGTAGGGCCCTATCCTCTGCTGGGACAGTGAATGTTCTAAGGGTAATTGCTTCCGGTGGCATAGTCCACTACCACCAGCATAAACCTAATGCCAGAGGCAGTGGGCAGAAGCAGTAGGTGGGTCTACAGGACCAGCAGTGTCAATCCAGGTAACACAGAAGTGACCCGGTTTTGGTCTGCCCCAAATGTCCAGCTAAGGGGATGTCATGGGCCAGATTAAGGAGGAATTCTCTGAACTGTTGGGGAACCACCACTCTCCTGGTTGCCCCTGCTTTGGGGTCCCTTGCCTCACTGTACAGGATTCCCTCCTCCTAGTGTAACTTATGGGTACGAGTGACATCATCTTCCTCCTGGTTGACAGCCAACTGTCTCAAGCTCTCAAGAGTGGGACAAGTCTTTGGTTCCAGGCTCAAGTCCTCTCTGGAGAGTCCACCTGCTCCCTGGGGTTCTTCCAGGTCACTCAGATCTCTGAAGGAAGCAGCCGCCTGTTCAGAGACCAGGCCCTCCCCCTGAAGGTTAGGTGTCTTCTGGCCCTGTGGACTCTTGAAAGTGGTCTTGCCATACTTCCTACCTTTTCACTTGATACTAGGGAGTTGGACCACCATTTCAGGCGCCACAATCCTTTGACTTTACCTGAAGGTGTTTTGTGCTCTAGTGGAGAAACACACAGACTCAGGGAGACCCAGCATTGCTGAATAAGCCCTTCTCTCCATCTCTGCCAGGCAGAAGTTTCAAGGTCGTTTCCAAGCTGACACTCTACTGGGATGGCAAGAGACACTGCTACTTTCTTATGGCCAGTAACCCCTCCCCACTCGGTCTACTACAACTATGAGATGTGACTTGTTACATTGTCAGAGTTGACTATCTGATGCACCTCATCAGGGATGATCTGACCTGAGGAAACCAGCTTAGCCATGACCATGGCAATGCTGTCACCTGTATCCCTCAAGGCCTGAACTTCATTCCCATTGGTTCCTGACCACCATACTGTCAGGCAAAGGAGCAAAGGGTTCAATTTCCTCCTCACCCATGGAGACTAATGTGGCTTCAGTGTAACCCCTGATGTCCCAACAACCCCCACCCCAATCCCTACACTGGCAATACCCTCGGGATTGCCACCATTGGGTGACTTTTTGATGCACGCACAATCCCCTCTCTTGTGCCCTGGCTATTTACAGTTATAGCACACCTCAGCCTTTATTGGGTCATAATTCTTTCCCAGGTATCTCCTCCCCTTTGAATGGAATGTGGCTGTTGGCTCCCCACTTTCAGCATCTTTGGGAGTCTCTGTGAGCTTCTCTGTCTTTTTAAACTTAGCCCCATCTTTCCCCTGGGGGGGTGGTGCTGTCCCCTTTCTTGTGTTCACCACCTTGGGAATTCTTTGGTACGCTAGTACACACCCATTCATCGGTTATCTTCCCCAGCTCTCTAGGGCTAGATATCTTAAAATATACCAGATGCTGGTGTTACTTCTCCGCATTACAATTTGTAAGTATGTTCTTTGTCATCACCAAATCATAGAGCCCCTCATAGGTATGTACCCTGTTACCTTTAATCCAGCCTTCCCGTGACTTCACAGAGACATCTACAAAGTCCACGCATGTCTGTGTTGCCCCCTTGTGTGTATTTCTTAGCTTAAGTAAGTCTGTATTCCTCTGTGGTAAGACCAAATAGCTCAGTGAGTGCCCCCCTCATCTGAATGTAAGATCGTGACAACTCATCTTCTAGTGTCAGCAGTCTGTCTCTCCCTCCTGTTGGTATGAGTTTCCTCAATAAGGATCCCTAGTGTTAGGGACCCAACCTCTCATCCTAAGAGCTCTCTTACAGGATGACAGACATTTATTTATGTGACCTCTCCCTACATATTTATGAACAATGCCTTTTGGGAACCTGGGATCATAGGCACCCTCTGCAGTCACCTCTTCTGCCGCCGCCATGTCCTTGGGGTTTCATCCCTAGCATGGCCCTCTTCTCCGCAAGGGCCAATCTTCTTTCCTCACTGGCCAGCTTCCTCTCCTGGATCTCTAGGAGGCTTAGCTGGGCATCCAAGATGTTGGACCTCCTCACTACTTTGGAGCTTCTCTCATTCACAGATAGGGAGTCATTCCTTGAACACATTGTAGGAACCACACTCTCAGGGTCCCCCTCTGATTCAGAAGCGTCACTGCCATCCTCCTCATCCCCACTCTCAGGGATGATCACTTTCTCCAATTGAGCCTGAGCTACCTTTGTTTCTTACCAGTCTCTGAGGGCTTTCTCTAGCCCCCTTTTCTTGACAGTGACTCCTGGAAATATTTTCCTGTCCTTGCACAGCTTCTTTAAGTCATTGATCTTCAGTGTGGCCAAGTCAATTCCATTGTTCTTCATACCTGAAGAAACTTTGCAGACTTCTTAAACTTTTAAACTTCTGGAAAACGTTGCCTTTGGATTTTCAGAGTTTGGCAACTTGCAAATTTTTGGTGCAGTATTGACTTGGTAATTTCCCTCGATGGGTATGATCTTATTTATTGTCTGATACAGCTAAACACAAGTTCTGGATCCCACTGCTGCCACCACTGTGAGGATTTGGATGTATTATAGGTGTGGCTGTGGGGGCCTTACTGTGGAATACACTCGCAAAAGTTATCTTGGGTCCAGTCAGGTTTGCACAAACCTAGGTAGCTTTGGCTTTTGAGCAGTAAGATTTGCACAAAGGAGCTTAGTGTAACGCATTTAACAGTATCAAACAATTAAATAAACTCACACAACATGAAAGAAACAGGGCGTAAATGTATACAAATAGATTATATTTTTATTACATTTTGGAGACCTTGATGAGAAAAATCCACTGGAGTGTTCCAGAGATACAGATTTTTGAAGATATTATAATGTTTTAATCCAACCGCAAACAGTATTGGTCAACAAAAGGGTTGGAAACTTTTCAAAAGTTTGTAAAAGTCAGTTTGGCTACTCCGGCCTGGCTTAGGTGACCAAATCCGTCAAAATGGAGATCTTGGTGGGGGGGGGGAGCGGGGCAATGGACTAGATTGGAACACTTACCTGTCCACCTGAGTGGTTTCCAGTCCAAGTCAAAACTTTACAGCACGACCTCCATAGACTATAATGGAGTGGTCCTCATGCTACAGGATGAAAATATGCTCAAGGACGCTTTGGTTGCTGTGTGATCCACGGGGATGCCTTTTTGGGGGATTCCTCTGTCCTTGGGGGTAGCGTGACTTTGACCGCAGAGGTCGGGGTCTCATGAAGTCCCCTTCGAGCCAGTAGAGAGCTGCTGCTGGCTTACTGGTCTTCGGACACAGTGTATGGAATGAAAAACTTTTGGTGGTGGCTGGCTAAATGTTAGTGGGATGGGGTGAATTGGGGTGGAGGCTGGGTGACCAATCTGGACTCTGACAGCACTCCCGGGTCAGGCTGATTCAGGTGCAACTTTTGGTTGTTGAGGATCAGTCTCTTGGGGCAGCTGGTAGCTGCGGATCTTCTACAGTGGCGACTGACTTGCCGGTTTGGGCATCTTCAGCTCTTTTGTCCCTGGAGCTGGTTCCAGGGGATTAGCCAAGTGATCCTTGGAGTCACTGCTTTGGTCTGGGGCACAACTTTATTCCCACACCAGGGGCCACAGGCAAAGTCCCAACACCGCTAGCTCAAAGTGCAGCAGGTGCAGTCCAGCACATGGGGCAGCCTCTCTTCGTGCGGGTCAAAGGGCAGCAGGTCCTCTGGGTAATGAATTTCTGGAAAAGTGTGGAATGTGGCAGTTACACTGTACACTATTTTTGACACCACTCTGAAGAGCTTGGTAACCACCCTAGGTGGCTACCTTGGGGCAACACGCCCTTGGGAAAACCGGTTTGGACACTGGTCTTCCCTTTCTGGCCCTATCTCCAGCCTGTCTACCTGAACAAAAGGGAGCCTCTCCCTCTCGGAGTGTTTTCGCCATTTGCCCACCAAAGACAGGTTCCACTTTGAAGCTTGCCTTTTGAGCTAACACCCTGAGTGGCTTCCTGCTAAGGGAAGGTAACACCTCTCCCTTTCATGTGCTACTACTGTTCCTAAGCCTGGGAGTCGTTCACATGACTCACCAGGCAAGCAGAAAGATGTCTGTTGGCCAGTGCCTGTGTGAGGCCGCTAGATCAGCTGGGTCACAGAGTTGGAACTTTCTAAATGTGGTCCCTTACAGTATCCAATTAGGTAGTCGCTAGGTAGTCCCATTCAGGAGTTAGCCTGTCTGGAGTGGCAGCTGGTATCACTGCACTAGTCAATATAATTCTAAATTTTTCATAGAAAAACAAGAATTGGGAAGTACTGCTGTTGAGACATATGGAAAATATATGTTTAACTTAATAATATACAGTTCCCTGCCATAGGGCCCTATATGCCTTCGTTAGGGGAAACATACATAATGGGCCTGATTACAACTTTGGAGGAGGTGTTAATCCGTCCCAAAAGTGACGGTAAAGTGACGGATATACCACCAGCCGTATTACGAGTCCATTATATCCTATGGAACTCGTAATACGGCTGGTGGTATATCCGTCACTTTACCGTCACTTTTGGGACGGATTAACACCTCCTCCAAAGTTGTAATCAGGCCCATAGTGTTAAGGGTTGGCTTTGCCATTGGTTTGATGGAAAAGTTGGACTTGCAGTGTAAACACTGCCCTTCCAGTCTGCAGTGGCAAGCTGGGAACCTTTTTGTACTTTGTTCACCCAGGGCTGGAGCACTGATTCTGCCACCCTGTGTTTGACACTTTGCCTTACATGCCCTTGGTACCTTCAGTACTAAATACTAGGGACTTATAAGTAAGTCAGTACTTGACAATTGGGTATAACCAATTCAACATACAATTTGAAAAGAGAACAGTGGCACTGAGGTCTGGTGAGCAGACCTCAGTTCACACTCTACAGTAAAAAAAAAACAGCAGCATCAAGACAGGGGAGAAGTCAAGCAGAAGCAAGTCTAGGTCAATTTTTCATGCAGCTTTTAGGAGGATAGTGGGAGAAGGCTTTCTGGGATAGCAAGGAATCTAAGGATTTAAGCTGTAGAAAGCAATCTGAGGTTGTAAACTAGATAGTGCTCCACATCCGGGAGAGGCAGCTTAAAACATGAGAGTCTGAGTGTACACATAACTTAAACATTAAGGGGGTTATTACAACTTTGGAGGAGGTGTTAATCCGTCCCAAAAGTGACGGTAAAGTGACGGATATACCACCAGCCGTATTACGAGTTCCATAGGATATAATGGACTCGTAATACGGCTGGTGGTATATCCGTCACTTTAGCGTCACTTTTAAGAACGGATTAACACCTCCTCCAAAGTTGTAATAACCCCCTAAGAGTGTTAGCCTGTCATGGAAAAGCAGTAAAGGATAGAAAAGTAGAAAGTGAAGTAACTAAAGAAACATAAGAGTGATGGCATATGAGGAATACAGGTGGGAGAGCCACTGAAGGATCAATTCTGATTCCTGGCTGTTGCTCAGTTTGAGATCCTCTTGGTCCCTTAAACCCAAAATGAACTGATTGTTAATGAAGCTTCACTGTCTAAGGGTCTTCTCCCATCCCAGCCCCCTTCCCAGTGGTGCTGGAACTATTTTCTAAGTGGGGGTGCTGCCATCAATGTTATATCACTGAAGTCATAGGGATTGTGAAAAATCCATGCATCACACAATAAACACTTTTAGCAAATGTGCCACGCCCATTCAGCACGAGAGTGGTGAGGATGCAGCCAGTGGTGCATTTGGAGCACTGGTGTGTTAGCGCACTGTCTTTTACAGGCAGACCAGTTTCCTTTGCAATGATCATTAACTTTGAACAGACATGCCATTTTATTGGTAAAACTATATAGTGCACAAACACCAGTGTGTGCTAATCAGATTCCTGTCAATATTTATCATTGGTACATCTCCAAGTTGAGTGACTTGATTTGTTTTATTGTAATAATTTTTTTGATTCCATCATTCTTCATATTTACAAAAAGATGTACTTCATTCAGGGGTGTAGCTTGATCGGTAAGATTGGGGGTGGGCGTGGTGGTTGAGCTTTAGATTTCTCAACAGTCAGACTGGTATGTAATGCTTAAATACATTATACAACAAGCAGGGTGCAGGAGAGGGACATGAGGGGCAGTGGAAAGGGAGATGAATGTGGATTAGTAGGAATGCTAAGAGAGAAAACACATTATTTTGTGAAACAACCAACTTTTTTGAGTACATTCGAAGCAGGGAGTGAGAGTGTGTGTGTTTTTGTCTGGTTGTGAAAGTTCCTGCTGAAATCCGACTGACATCTCACAGTACCCGACTGATGAAAGCACCTGTACCCAATTATTTATCAAAAAATACGTTTATTAGAGGGGTGTAACACCTCAAACAACCCCCTGAAGCTACACCCTTGACGTCATTTGTTCTTTCCTAATTGCTGATTCATTTTGAAATAAGTGTATAGTTAATTTACTGGTATTTGTGTTGTAGTGTATTACAAAAATCTGACAGCCTACATACAGCTTTTCCTTTCACTTCCTGTACCCAGGCAATATTGTAACTAGGTCACTTTAACAAAATCCTCTCACATTGCAGTCAGAGAAATAAAAGTAAACAACATTTTGCAAATAAGCAGCAATTTGTCAGAAGATACAGCCTAAAATGTGACCTCTGTCCCTGAGCTGACAACAAAAGTGACACCATAAACCCAAAATGTAAATGGATTTTTATTGCTCATTCACCTTCTGAACTCCAGCATGGTTCCTGCACCCCTGCTTCCAGCCCCTATGCCCCTTCTTGCAGCATAAGTGCTGCCCTGTGATTTCTTTACAGATGAGAGAGAAGTTTAAGAACAGTGTGGTACTGTGGAATGGCTTGTTATGCAAATTCTTATATTCAGTTTGTTGTGAAATCGGACGATTGCTAACCCCTTAAGCACTTTCACTGCACTCTAGTAAGGGTTAATATCTGACGTGACCACAGGGTATATTAAAATGGCATTGTCAAAGTCAATAGGTCTTGCCTATGCGAACACTATTGGCAATGTGTTTTAGCCATGTTTTTCACCAATGTGGCTGATGTTCAACATGACTAAACGTTAATTGGGTGGGGTGGAATAGGGTAGAGTGGGGTAGATTTTTCTGGAGTGAGTTATATTAGAGGGGTGTAGATTGGAGTGGGATAGAGTGAGGTGGTGGTAGGTTGGGTAGAATGGGGTGGGGTAGATTGGGGTGCAGTAGAGTGAGATCGGTTGGAGTAGAGTTGGAGTGGGGTAGTTTTGGGTGGAGTGGGGTAGATTGGTGTAGATTTTAGTGAGGTAGATTCGGTACAGTGGGGTAGAGTGAAGTGGGGTAGATTGGGATTGAGTCGAGTAAGGTTGAGTAGAGTCTGGTGGGGTAGAGTGAAGTAGGGTAGAGTGAGATGGGGTACAGTGGAATAGATTGTAGGAAAGTGGAGTAGGGTAGATTGGGATAAATTGGGGTGGGATAATTTGGGGTAGATTGGAGTGGACTTGAGTGGAGTGGGGTAGATTAGGGTGGGGTAGATTGCGTTGTAGTGGGGTTGAGTGGGGTAGATTGGGGTAATTTGGGGTGGGGTAGATTAGGGGAGGTACAGTAGATTGGGGTAGCATGGGGATGAAGTAGATTGGGGTAGCTTGGGCTTGGGTAGATTGGGCAAGAGGGTAGTGGGGTAGGTTGGAGTAGATTGGAGTGAGTTAAATTGATGAAGACTGTAGTGGGGTGAAGTGGGATAGAGTGGGGTAGATTGGAGTGAGGTAGATTGATGTAGACTGTATTGAAGTGGGGTACGGTGGAGTGGGGTAGGTTGGGATAGAGTTGAGTGAGGTAGAGTGGGGTCGAGTAGGGGTAAAGAGGGGTAGGTTGCAGTGGGGTAGATTAGGATAGATTGCATTGGATTGGTGTGGGGTAGCTTGGGTTGGCGAAGATTGGGGTATATTGGAGTGGGGTATTGGAGTGGGGTAGAGTGGAGTAGGATAGATTACGATAAATTGGGGTGGGATAGATTGCTGTACAGAGGGAGCAGGGTAGATTGAGTGAAGTGTGGTAGATTGGGATACTTTCAGGTGGAGTAGATTGGAGGTAGAATGGAGAGGGGTAAATTGGCCTAAAATGGAATCAAGTGGGGGGTAGAGCGAGGTATATTGGGGTATATTGGTGTGGGTAGAGTGGGGTAGAGTTGAGTGGGATAGAGTTGGGTTGAGTAGAGTGGGGAAGTTTGGGGTCGAGTGGTGTGAAATCAGGTAGAGTGTGGTGGAATGGGGTAGATTGGGGTAGAGTAGAGTGGGATAGATTGAGGTAGAGTGGAGGGGTAGATTGAGGGAGGGTAGAATGGCCAAGTGGGAAAGCTTCGAGTAGGGCAGAGTGATATGGTGTAGAGTGGGGTAGATCAGTGGAGTAGGGTAGTTTGGGATACAGCAGTATTAGATTGGGGACAACGGTAGCGACAGAGCTTCTATCTGGCCTCCTCTGCAGAGCAGTGTAGCTCCTATCTGTTCTGCTGTTTTTTTCCCATTGTAGAGCAAAATTCAACTAAGCTGTGAATGTGGAGTGGAACTTGTCCTTCTCACAATTGATTTGTTGGTGCATTGCGTTTCCTAGTGACCAAATTGGATTCTATGACGAGGTGGAGGTGTGTTGATCAAGATTATTCGTACATTAAAAAAAAGTGCTATGGAGGGAGCAAAAGGCAGGTCGAGTGGGAAGGGGGAAGAAATAGTAACATCACATCGAGAGCAGCGGACCTGCACTAACTAAGTTTGATTAATCTGTGCTTGATCTCGGCTCCACAGAAAGGATCAGAAATGAGGTTAGGCCAGCAGTGGCAAATACGGCAAAGAAGAGGGATGCTGCAGCCAAGCCCCTTTTGTAAACAACAGTGTCTCTCAATCAAGACGCGTGAGCTGGTGCATGCACTTGCAGGCTCGGCCCTAAAAACGCAGGCAGCATGCTCCGTTTAGGCTCCATGCGAGTCTGTCTTCAGCCAAACTCTGCACTACACTGGAGCTGATGAGAACATGTCTAAGTTATGGGAAGCCAGTAATATCGGCACCAAAACAGTGTACCCAGCGTCCCTTATTTTATTCTCAGCAAGGTTTCTTGTGCCAACCTGATTTAATATGTAATGTGTATATATTTAACACATTTTAGTGCCTTTAATACTTCAACACAAAGAACTGTGTTTTGGTGTACAGCACAGAACAAAAGAGGTAACCACATACTCTGCTGGCTGAATTGCACAACGTGAAACCAGGAAACCTTGCATCAATCCTGGCTTCATCCTAACTATGTTGTACGATCTTAGGCAATTACATTTTTCACTCTACCTCCTATTTCTTTGTCATTACATGAAAGTACCTTACAATACATTGTCAGGAAGTGGACTGTACAAAAAGATCTCTGTTACATGGTTTAACAGACTGTTACTGTGTCTATAATAGCCACATAGGCTACAAGTGGGTTGCTGAAAACAACTTAATTGCCTCTGTTTTGGTTCAGAAATTGGCATTGGCATCAGTGCAGTGGGTTGGGGGCATGAATATTATACATTTGTGTTTATAATCCATCACTGCCAGTATTTGCCACTCATTAAGTGGTATAAACTATTATATTGTAAACTGACATGCTTCCTATTATAAAGAAATCCAGTATTTTGAAGAGTATTTTTATACATGATTGGACCGTTATCTCTGTGTGTCTCCATCCTTTTTTGATCTAGTATTGATAGGTGCTCCGCTTACCTTGCATTCTGATTCCTCATTAAAGGTGAGCAAGCCACTAAATGAATAGGGAGAGCTGAGCCAAGAATACGGCATGGCTCTAAGAGGCTAAGCACCAGCCAAGCCCCCAACTCAGGTCAGATCATTTATAATAAAGCCCCTGCAAAAGTCAAAATATTGTATATCTTCTTAATGGGACACATTTCAGCTGCATTTATATGCGCATGCAGGCGATTGTGAGTTGTGTGGGGAGCACATGACGCGCCCGACCATGTCCAGCTTCTAGGAGCAGCAGCTCCCAGCAACAGAGGGCTAAGATACTGTCCCTGACAGATGCTGGATCGTAGTAAAAAGCATCTGTGCGAAAATGCGGAAATTTGAATAGTAAACCAGTCAATCTATTCCATGTTCTTCAATTTATTTTAAAAATGCGTACAGTAGCGCCCCCACTTACCACAGCCGGTCACAGTGGCAACAACAGTGAGGAGGTCTGAGGTCAAAACTTTTGATTTTTTTACTCACGAAGGCATGCATGTTTCACTGACTGGACCCCACTCCCCCTTCATTCTCGACCCGATTACTTACCTCTCTGTGCCCAGGCTGCAGTTTGTGATTACAGCTGAGCTGCCAGTTTGAGGAGCATGCAAGTGGTAGTGGGCCGTGTGCACGCCAATGACAGTTTTATGGGCACTGGACTAGGGCCAGAAAGCAAGGCAAGCTGAAAGACAGCACTTTCATTTGCTCCCCACGTGCTCTCACGGCAAAGGTCGGCCTGCACTTTACAAGCCTGCCTCATACCAGCTCAGCCATGACCGATGCCCCAGCTAGGGTTATCCTATAGGAGGCTCAGGCAGGGGAAAAATGCAGGGACGATTGAGATGATTGATGACAACTTGGAACACGTAACAGTCACCCAGCAAGGTACATTTCTTTTGAAAAATGATTGCGCGGAAAAATGCATTTAGATCACTTGCCCTGTAAAATAAGCAGTGGCGCTGAGCACCCGAAGCCATCGACACTAATTAAGCACTGGATCTCACTTTGTGTTGCTCATAAATTCCGATTTACAAAATTTTCTTTAAAAGTGTGAAATGGCATAGTGTGTATACTTGTTCTGCAAATCTTCTCTTGCAGTCGCGGCTCTTGACGCGGTAAAGGGGCGGGGCAGCGCGTCGGGGGTGTGGGTGGGTGGACAAACCAAAGGAAAACATTAAATTAAAAAAAATAAAAATACCTGACTCCCTGCCTCCGCGCCTGTTCTTCTGGCTCCACTTGCAGGCACAGACTCCAAGCCAACACTGTGGCCAATCCTAACACTGCTCTCATGCTTCTGGCAGCATGAAAGCAGCGTTAGGATTGGCCAGAGTGCCCTGGCTTTCAACTCCCAGGCAGACTGGGAGCCTGGGACTGCTGTCTCCAACCAGCCAACACAGTACCAGGTTGGAGAGAGCTCAGTGCGCATGTGTGTTCAGCCGGCCCGAGCCGGCCGGCCAAACACACATGCGCACTCTCTCCATCCCTGTCATCCCCATGGCTCGCCCCTTTAAAAATAAAGCGATAATAAACATAATTTATTATTGTTTTTTTTTTTTTTAAAGGTTTGCAGCTGCTGCTGCTGGCGGGGGGTGACGCTCCTCTACCAAAACGGAGAAGCCGCCGCTGTATAAATGTGTTAGTTGTCTAGGTATTTTTCCTTTATTTTCTATTTCTGTCATACACTTTGCCTTCCTTTGTAACTCTTCAACTCTTTACCCCTTCCCCAGTGTCATTTTCATCGCAGCTCCACTCACTTTCTGAATTTAAACGAACCTTTATTTTATACCCTGTTATTTTAACTTTAATTATCCAACTTAATTCTTATTTGGTTAGTTGCTACTGTTGAGAAGTTTCATTTTGTGACTAGAAGCTACCATTTTATTTATGTACTCTTCCTTTTACATACTGGCTCTTTACCATTCTCAGCCTATGGGAATCTGTGCCATCTGATGGCAGAAGCTGCTCATTTACAGAGCTTTTGCTCACTGGTTTTGGCTATAGTACCCTGCATCTCCGCACCTTTCTTTACCCTCATCAGTTCCCATTGTTTGCCTGTCAGTGTGGATTGGAGCCTGCATCTTGCGGTTGGTGAATTCCTTTAGGGACACCTACCCCATATTCTTGAGTCCATTTTTGTTTAAGTCTAGCCTTTCTTGTTTTCCCTCAATCTCCTTCTTTATTCAGATCAGTTAGCTTATGCTGCAGCTCTCCGGCTTTCAGCCAGATGTGTCATGCCATTGGTGGCTTGCACACCTGACAAACCTTACCTCTGTTCTTCCCGCTTGGAGAATAGTCAAAAGGTGCATGCTTGTGCTCTATATGCTACCACTGACCACAAGGTATGGCTACAGCTGCCATGTTTGAATGCCCATTAAGGATGCACTGATCTGGAAAGGTCCTATATTTCATCATCAAGAAGAAGAATGAGGAGGTGAGTAACTGATCTTGGCCAGCAGGTATAGTAGTTTTTCTTCCAGGGAGGCAGCCTGGCAGCTCCCAAAGACCCCCACCTTCGCTTGTGGAGATCACCTTTACAAGTCAAATGGAAGTGGTGCGACTAAACCCTTTGTGTGAAGAATGACCCAGATGATAGATCATCTAGCCTGATACCTGATAACTTGTCCTGGCCAGAACATATTATTATATTCCAGGGAAAGGATGTGAAGCACCTTGGTGGAATTGCCCCTTCCACCTACCCTAACTGTTGCATGTGCTCACAACCACATTTTCAGACTACAGGTGCTGTTGGCACACTGCAGTGAACTCCATCAGTATCTTGTGGGACAAATCTGATATTCCCTTGCATGCGCTTTTCAGGAGGTCCTATCAAGTTCAATGTTTCTAGTGTAATGTGAACATTTTCTTCCATACTATTCAGTGTCCAACGCTTCAGCTCCTTTTGGAACTCTTTTAATACTAATATTATTGCAACAAGAAGTGTTTTTAAATTCTTCAAGTTTCTCTTGTAAGGAGATGTTTTGCTCTTGTAGTGACTTATTTCCTAGCCTAGAAGTTTGACCTTCACTTCTCTGGCATCCAGTGCATCTTCAGTTTGCAAAACCTTCTTGTCCAGGTCCTTTACGTCTGTTTTCATTTCTTGAAGATGCTTGCGAATATCCACTGCCGAAGTTTCAGTTTGGTCAATGAGATTGTGGTAGAGGGTTTTCATAATTCCTGCCTTAAAATGAGTGCTGCGCCGCCTCTTTTTCTCCATCGTCCTTCTGGAGGGCTTGTGGTTTGCTAGCTTGTTGACCCTGTATTTTTTCCCTGTTTGTGGTGAACTGGGGAAAGGTTTCTTAACAGTACTGTCTTTTCTTTAATCCTTGGGTGAGAGGGTGTCAGAGGAACAATGGCAAACAAGGGCCATGCTTTCTGGGCTAAGCAGTATGTACAGTAATCTCATCTGACAGGGTTTGTGCTAAGTATGGTTGTCCAGTATCTCTGCCTCTCTTTTGGTTATAGCTGTCAGATTCACACATTTTTCTAAGATCTCAGGTTGTTTCTCGGCTCTGTTCGGTGCTACAGCTTGTGGTTGCTTTGATAGCATACACATTGCCCCCTTTTCCAATTTTTTTAGTTTAAGAGGGAGCAGCATGATCATTAGGTGTTCAGCGTTTTCTCTACTGCCCTTTGGTTTTGGGGTTTGTCCTGTGGGAGTGAATTTGTTTACTTGTAGTCACTCATGGTTCACCTCTTGCTTGTTGGCTGTTTGATAATGCACTTTACACTGAGGTATCTCCCTCACTTGGGATTACTGCTTTCCTCTTTATATAGCTGTTCCCCTTCTTCTTGTTCTCCTCTCCTACAGTGCCTGTTTCCTTATCCTTTCTATACCCAACCCCACTGTCTTAATTAAGTAATAGGTCATCAAGTAGTGTAATAATGTCTCTTACACAGTCATTTTCCTTATTGATTTCCACTGTTTTATGGCAGGAATGCTTACAACTTCCAGTTTACTTTATCTTTATTAGGGTGCCTATTCAGACGAGAGCAGTAGGAACTTCCTGGCCGGCACTCATGCTTTCGATGTGCAGGGATGGCTGTGGCCTGTAAAGTTATTCCACTCTTGTGGCTCATAGTCTGTTCTCTTTGTCTTTATCTTTGGGTGTATGCTTCCTCCATTTCTGATTGTCTACAGGTGCTTTCTTCCTCCCTTTCACCACAGGGCCACACTTGGAGGCAGGCCTGCTTCTCATCTGGTCTCAGAGGCATGTCCACTCTCTCCCTCTATTCTTTTCGGTTAATAAATTTGGCCGTTTACCATTCCTGTTCCACACGCAGTTATGGTCAGCATTTACCTCCTGTCCACAGCATCTTCTATCACTGTTTCCAAGGTGCCGTAATCTTGATGTTAGGCCATGGTTTAATTTCATATCTTCTTCAGTACCGAACAATGTGTCTCGTAGGGGATACAGCCCTACAAGAGTCCTCCTACTTCTTTAATAACCTCAAGGGCCTAGATGGGCTGGCTGATGGCTCTATATTGGCAGATTGTTACCCATGAGCCCCAGGGCTAAATTGAGCTCAGGAACTTGCACCTATCATCGTGGGTGTCCCAGCCACACCTCCTTGGAGCCATTCTTTATGTTCATCAGGGGCTGATTTGTCCACTGAACTCATCCCTCCCCATTCTGAAAGTGTAGTTAAAGTTCCATCTGAACAAGGCCATTTTTCTCTTGCCTTTCCTCCTTTTTGACAATGCCCTAAAGCACTTTGTGTTTTTATCTACACAAAACATGAGACCTTTGTTAAAAACACCAACTTGGGTCCTTTCAAGGTAATTAGGCCTGATAAAGCTAGTGTGTTCTCCATCCTTTCCAGACGGATAACATCATGCATCACCCTTGATAATAGCTTCCAGTTCGGTCAGAGCCCACTCTGTCAGGGATATGGCAGTGGCATTTTCTAAGCATGACTGTGCAAGAGATATGAAGGGCTGATACTTGGGCTGCCAAAACATGTTCTACCACCACTAGACTCTCAGGGCTTCCTACCTCAGTTCTTCTCCTCTCTTATCTGTTCTCAATAAATCTGCCCAAAGGTTGACAATAGAAAAGAGCCTGGAATGAAGAATAGCAAAAAAATCCTTTGTGATGACCCCTTACTCTTGGTTCATGGGCTCTTTCCCATTGCCAAGGTCCTACCGGCGAACACTCAACCATTGCTCAGGCTAATCCTGCCAAATGGATCTGTTTAGGCCTAGCCTTTGAGACCGCTTTAGCTGTCTCACTAGACCATTATTTGCAACATGGTTTTCCGTCAATGCTTGGAGACGTCATTGCATAGAAGCACTGAAGACATAAAAGTCACAAAGTACTTACTCCCTTATCAGGGATGCTGTGAAGTTGAATCACCCTTCGTGTCTACTTTGCTGATTACTGAAATGGGTACGTGACATAGCAGAGTTTTAATCCGATGCAGGTTAGATCATTTATTATTATACATTTCCATTGTTATTTTCTAGCACAGAGGGCAATCACAGTCCTGAAGAATGCCACTGACACCTCTGTAAAGGGTCGAATGGCAGAAACATGTCAACCTTCGCTAGTGAGTTGAACTATACCTTCCTCATTTTTTAGGGCTACCACTGTGGACTTAATAAATGTATTTATTCCACCCAGTAGGTTGTTTTAACGCTCACTTTTCTAATCGTCTCTGCACACAGCCCTGATATTTTGAGAGACAAAATGAGTGACATAGCAACATGCTCATCACAATATTCCTCTTAAACTTCCTATAATAGTAAATGGATAGTAGCTTGCGCATAAAAACCCATAAGGAGGGTGCCAGGAAGGGCCTGATGATAAAGCATGACACCCTATGGGTGAGTGAGAGCCTTCGTCCTAAAAGAGAAAGTTTTTGCCGCTGGTACTCTCCACTTGTGTTTTCCCTACACACTAAAGTCAGTTCTGACGTGTATTGCTACTATTCTAAGACATAGCACAAAGAGTGTTTTACTTTATTTATATTAACTTTAATGCCAGCCATGTAGTTTGCCTAATCTTTGGGTGCCCATTTAGATGGGTATTTAGTTGCTGTTATAAAGTGTTAGTGACATTCTAACATAGTTGCTTGCGATTTAGATGTTTGGTTAAGTGGTTATATACGGTTATCACAATTAAAAATAAAACGCACAGTAACATTAGGGAATATTTTGTAATCTTAAATATTTTCATTGCATTCCTATAGTGTCCACATTTAGATGGTTGCTTGTTTTTTCATGTATTTTTCTGCCATGCTCCCAACAAAATAATTACCCACTGCACCAGCCTTTCAGGTCAGATCTATTGGCTTTGAAAATGCTTGTTTTAATAAAGTGATCTGGCTAGGTCAAACATAAACACAGATTGAAGCGCACCCCACGCTCTAAGAATGGCAATAGACGCAGTTTTGGTCCATTTACTAAGTGGTAGAGTCACCCACAGGTTACAAGAGTGGAAGAGCCTACGATCAAAGAGTGAAAGGTGATTTTAATCCTCAGTGCAAATCACGTTTTCTTGCTATACCTCAAAATACTCATTTGTACATGTGTAAAAAAACACAGGTCTGTACAAGATGCTGTTTAGTGCTTTCCCAATGTTACTTGTTTCTATCGGTGCACCGCAAAATTGTGGGTTTATAATTTTGAAATACAATTAGTTTACAACCAAATTTTAGATTTTCCATAATTAATAACCACTAATTTAGGATTCAAAAAGTTCAGAGGGACGTGAGTTAGGGTTCTGACTCAAACGCTCAACTCCACTGAAATTAGGCAATTATGGTATGCAGTGCACACACTGAACACCTTAACTTCATGGCCTGTCGGGTTTTTCTCTTACTAGAGTGACAATGCCGTTTTCAAATGTTTTTTTTTTTTTTTTTTGTGTGCATGGCCGACAATGTGAGTGATGGTGTTCATTGTGTGCTTTGCAGACAGTATTTGGTGCATTTCACTGTTTTTTGTGTTGAACCACAACCAAACCTGAATTTCTAACTGTGTTTTTTTCTTTGAATTTATAGATTTGTTTATGTTCTTTAAGTTGCACATTATTCCTATCCCACGTGTCTCGAGGGGTTGTCAGTCCTCCACAGCGCAGAGGCGTTTTTTTTTACCGGTGGAATTGGCAGAAGTGTCCCTTCACCTGCTCCTCCACAAGCCCTCATTCTTCTCCACGACGCCATATATGGTCTTTCTGGCGTGAGTTGAGTTCCTCCTGCTGCTTCTGGAGCATTTCCTCGGGTACCACCGCCAATTTTGTGCCAAACCTGCTGGTACACCTTCTCATTCTAGATTTTAGATGTCTTCTTTTAACATCAGTTCATATTTTTCCACATTTTACAGTGCCTCTTTTACACTGTTAATACATCTATTCATACAGTGTTCATGTGTAGATATACAGTATATGCTATTACTGTAGCGCAAACCTAGCCAAAAAGTAGTGGATTGATATTTGCTATATAGTAGGTTGCGCAAAGATCTAAAGAGATTGTGCGACTCTGTTAATCCTAATTACCCCGGTCCCGCTCTCCTTGCTTTCGGTCACCCATCCTTTTATTCCCATCCTCACTTTTTCATTGGCAAATGGCTTCTGAAGTATGTTCAATGTGTATACATACTAAGTTACTAAGGGATGGCTTTTGCTATCAACGACTTCTAAGATAGTACATTTGGTGTGGATTGACCAACAGCGTTCTGTCAAGGTTACTAAAGTTAGCTAGGGCTATAACAAGAATTAGTTAGTGATCTAGACATTTACCTCTTGTTTTAGTTCAAAGAGCAGCCAGTTTGGACCGCCTACTATACGCAATTGACCGCAGATGTAATCATCTCCTTCAGCGTTTGTATAAATGACATATTACTGTTTAATGTGCTGGACGAGCTAACTTTCAGGAACCACCTCTTTGGGTTTTTGCTTTTCTTTGGTTGTTTTTCCATTCTATTTAAAGGTACTCTTGTGGTGGCCTTCCTTTTAACTAACTTGGGCACTTTGAAGTTTATTTTGGAATAACCTTGCTTTTTATAGAGGTTGCTGGAAATGGTACATAATTTGTGTAAATTAGCTTTCCTTCCTTCAGAAACCATGGAGATGGCTCGCAGCCAGATTAACAGTCACTGACAGGTAGTGGCAAAGCTTTCTGGGGTTCAGCTCTGTTGCAATAGATGTATCTGTGGGGTCGATTGACATTAAAAATAGATTCAGTGTCTTCTTGAGCTGTAGAGGAAGGATGTCAGTTCATTAGCCTTGAAATTGAAAATGAAACATTTCACGGCTCTAGTGCATAATAAACTGACTTTCAAGAAATGAGAATGCCTATTGATACAGCAAAGTAAGCTTCATACTTCACTCTTAATTACATTCCTTATCTACTTCATCTCATAAAGTGTTTTGTCTGCTGGTAACATGTCAAGAAATTGATAATTTCTATGGATATTTTTTCATTTAACTTTTTATTATTTTTTTGTATTAAGATTAATGAAGCAGTTGGATACTATGGTTAATCTCTGGCCCATACGTGATGTATAGAAGTCGATTGCTGTGCATATATTCCTCTTACATGACCTTTTAGGGTGATAAGGAATACAATGGATTCTACTACTTTTGTAAACTCCTCCAAAATTGTAAAATCGAAAGAAGATATACATACCAGTGCTATTTTTTTTTGTCAGCTTCTGTTCCATATGCCTCCTTATACCCTATTGTAAACACTTGTGTTGTATAGCAAGACTTGCAGGTGTACTCGCAGTAATTGGTAAATACTTGCAAGTGGACACGCATCCCTAGGAAGTAATACCAAGTGGACCCCTGTTTATGGTAAGCATTTGCAAATGTGCCCTTACCCATGGCTGATCATCCATCCAAATTGGCCTTAGCCATACCGGTCCTCTCAAATACACCCTTGAGAGGTTTAATTTGAGGACCCTCGTCTGCAGGCAGACCCTGGACATCATCTAAAAAGGTTTTTCAAAACACAAAGTTTATTCTCTACAAAAAAAACAAAAGAAGAAAACAAAGCATCCACTAACTTACAAGATCATACTTACAAGTCTAAAAAGGGTCCAGAAAAAGGCAAACAATATGGGGTAATGATGCAGACAAGGTAGATTTCATACATCTGTGAACCACTGGAAGGGGTGATAATCACTGTGATTATGAAGAACCCCACCTATCAGTAACTGGATATATGAAACGAGAACACCCACCAGATAATTATGTGTTCCATGGTTGCCACAACAGATTCTCCACTAATAACAGCACTGACAATAGCATTGCAGGAAAAAAAAAAAACTTTCTGTGGTCATGTCACATTAAAGCCATGGGGCATCAAGGTCGAAGCCCTTGAGGAATGTTCAGCCTTTTTGTCTAGGAATCCCTCAGCTCTATCTTGGTAGTGATAGCAGCCTTGTGAATGGCAAAGCAATAGCATTCTGCGTTCGCCGAGACAAGTGGGAAGATGGACCAGTCTTGTGGTGTCCCTGTGGCAAGGTATTTCCATAATGCCAACAGTCTCCCCCTCCAGTATGAGTTTGACTACTATGCTGCTTTCTTATTGGCTACATCCAGAAAGATGTTTGCTTTATACTTAACCTAGCATTAAATGCTGATGTATAGGCCCCATTGTCACAGCCATGAGAGCCATAAATATCAGTCTGGACATGCAGTACCAATTTTGATTCAAGACCTCACACCTGAAACCAAAGGCCCAGGAGAAAGCCTCCAACCTCCATTTAAAAATAACTTTTTTGAGCCCACAATGGAGGAAATTGTCCAGCAGTACATGACTTGCGTGGTCCGTATCACTGAGTGCCATCCTTGTGGTATCTGGTAGATAGCCTATATTTCAGCAGACAAAGGCCTTCCAATCTTTCAATGATTCCTAATGAAGCAGGCAAGAGAAAAGGAGTCTATTCCCAGCAGAAAAATAAGCCCCTACCTCCAGCCTCTGCCAACACCAAAATGTCCAATTACTTTTCAGTGGATTAGCTGGCCTTAAAGCCAGTGTTGCACTTGATGTCTTCCCTCTAATACTATATGCAAATAACAAAAAAAAAGCATGACTCTTGCCAGCGTTATAGAGTGACTATGTGCCACAGTTGACACTGCCTCCAGCACCCAGGCTGCTACGCAACCCATAAACCTCTGTAAGTAGTAGGGAGGATTCTCCTTTTAGGATGGTCAAAGTGGGCTAGCCCACAGGACGAGTGAAGAGATATTTTATAGAGATATCTGATAGAGCTGCAGATTCCTTACCTCAAAAGTTCCTCAGGCCTCAAACTGGAAGATTTTTTGTGATCACTATCCCTGCGCACTGGTAGGTTGCGTCGATCGGCTCCACGTGCATTGTCAGCATTCTCCAGACCGGAAACGACCTCCAAGGCACCTACGTAGGCACCACCCGGGCACGCTGGTGTGCTGATCTGGAGAGAAGAGCTACCCATCAATTTTTGACTGAGCTTTTTTCGATGCATTGTTGAATTCTTTTGGAGGTTTTCATCCTGGTGTGGCAGTGATGTCATCCAAGAAGGCTGGCTTCAAACCCTGTAGCGTCTGATGTTGATGATGGATCCTCACCTTGTTTGCCTTTGGTGCCTGGAGCGCGACCATGATCCGAAGTCATATTGTGTCTGCAATGAATCTGAAGGCCGTGAGGGAGCAGTCCCTAAAACTCATGGTGACCCGTTGTGTGACGCTGCAACGTTCAAGGTTCCGGTCGAGGGGAAGGCCCTGGGAGCAGTTGTGGAGTCTGTGGTTGTCGTCCCTCTCCGAGTCGTCAGGCCATTCAAGTAAGTCCCGACACAAAACAAAAAAGAAGTTGTTGAGGTCTTCGACTTCTCCTTGTCCATCGGCTGACGTGGAAGCGTCAGCATCCAAGGCCGGGCTCTGCAGTTAAGTTTGCGCCTCGGCCGACTCCACACCTCCCCAAGTTTCTGGGAGCCTGAGCGCCCGCCCACTTGAAAGAGTTTTATGAGTCCATGCGCTTCATTTTTAGGCAGGCCGACTCCTCCAATGCGCTTTCAGGCCCTAAAGAGTCAGCAGGGGGCCCTTCTGGTTCTAGGCTGGTGTCTCCGGCCTAACTCCAGTTGGACCCCAAAGATCCTTTCTTAGATCTGGATCAGCAATGTTCGTACTGTTTTGACCTTCCCCAGTGCCAGTCCTGATGCCGACGCTACGAGGCCCCCACCCAATCTGATCCCCGACTCCGATACAGAGCCAGAGGGGTTTCGATCAATTCTGTTTCTGGTGCTGTCTGGAGCCATGCCTTCTAGGTCGGAGCCTGAGTCCTATTCTTATGTGCTAGGATTTTGGGAGCAGTGGGAGGGTACGCGGGGACCTGAAGGATACCAGTCCTATGAAGATCACAATATGGACTAGTGTGAGGAACTGGGTGAAGCCAGTGGACTGGATACTTCTCCAGATACTGGTTTGCTTTCTCATCCTACCATGGCTATGGAAGAGGGCGCTTCTTTTGCAATGCTGGTACTAAGGGAAGCTGAGGTCCTTGACCTTCAACTGCCTTTAGTGGCAGTCACAACTAATGTCTCGTGGCGCACCCTGAAAGTTCGCCCTCAGAACTGCCACTCCCATTCAATGAAACCCTCACTGACGTCCTTTTGGGGACCTGGTCCAAACCCAATACAGGGTCTCCTGTGATTAGGACGATTGCCCATCGCCACCGCCCCACACTGGGCGACTTAAACTTCCTCACACAACACCCTACCCCAGAGAGCTTGGTGGTCCAGGCCTCTAAGTCACATGTACGTCTTGGAACATTTCCTAAAACACTGCTAGACAGGGAATTCAAGAGGCTGGAGACTTTGGGGAAGAAGATGTTTTCTTGTGCCAGCATGGCTTTGCAGTCTGTGAACATTGCATGTCTTTGGGCTGCTAGTCCAATGCTCTGTAGGACATAGTTGCGTGAATGCTGCCAACGGTCTGGGAGGAGGCCTGAGCTGTGCTCTCTCAGGCTGTTGCAGATAGGAGGGATGCAGTGAAGTTCACCATCCATTGTGGATTTGATACCACTGACTCACTGGGCAGAGTGGTTTCATCAACAGTGGCTTTGAGGAGCCATGACCAGTTGAAGACGACTGGTTTTTCGGGTGATGTCCAATCATCCTTGATGGATATGCCTTTTGGTGGCTCCCATCTCTTTGGAGGCAAGGATGATTTGGTGCTGGAGCGCTTTAAGGACAGTCGGGCTACTGACAGGTCCTTGGGCTTTTCAGTGGCCCCACGGCACCCACAGTCCGCCTTTTGCTCCTTTCATGGCTATGGAAAAGACTTCCAGCCAAGCCAATACCCTTCCAGCCACTATGCCGCACACGCTCCACAGCCTCTGCGTGGCTGAAGGTGCGGTACCCACAGATCTCAGAGGTTAGGCAGCCAGCAATCGAGTCAATCCATCACTACCCTGGCAACCGCAGCCTCCAAAACCTCCTAATCTAGCCTCATACCATCATGGGCATCCAGTTGGTGTCAGAATTTGTCATCACCCACCCCACTGCCAGTCCATAACATTGGACAGGTGGGTTTTGCAAATCCTCCGAAGGGGCTTCTCCATCCCCTTCATGACCACCCCTTCCCCATGCCACTACCTTCCGACAGGCTGGGGAAAGATCATCTCTCCATTCTCCACTAGGAAGTTACGGTCCTCTTGGCCAAGTGAGCTATAGAGAGGGTGCTGATGCCAGAAGTAGGTTGTGGTTTATATTCCTGCTACGTTTTGGTGCAGAAAAAGGAAGGAGGCCTTCCTGCTATCCTCAATGAGAAGTTTAAAATGCTCATGTTAGTTCAGGTCCTGTGTGCCCTGGATCCAGAAGACCATATGATAGCATTGGACTTGCATATTTCCATACTCTCATTTTGCCTGCTCACAGGCGTTACCTGTGGTTCATGGTGGGCCACAAGTACTTTCAGTTTGCCGTGCTTCGTTTTGACCTCACCGGCGCACCTCAAGTGTTCACCAAGGTGATGGTGGTGGTTGCAGTTCATCTACTGAGATCACGGGTGTCAGTCTTCCCCTATCTCAACGACTGGCTGTTGAAGGTGCGCTCCAGACTATGTCGGATCTCCTGCATTTGCTGGGGCTCACTATAATGTGCTGAAGTCCCACCTGACTCCTTCTCAGGTGCACCCTTCCATCGGAGCTGTCCTGGGCACAGTGCTGTTTCAGGCTTATCATCCCAAACTGCGAGTTCAGAATATTCAGGCTATGATGCTGATATTTCAGCCAGTATCCTGGATTTCGGTGAGACAGACTCTGAGGCTGTTAGGACTCATGGCCTCACGCAGCCTGCTGTTAACACATGCATGATGGTATATGCTGGCTCTGCAGTGGGACCTGACGTTCCAGTGGGAGCAGCATCAGGGGAATCTCTCTGACCTGTCCAGATCTCAGAGGGAACTGCAAAAGACCTGTATTGGTGGCTAACAAACTGCGATTCGATCAGCGGCAGGCCCCTCTCCCTTCCCCCACAGGATATCACCGCAGTGACAGATGAATCACTCCTAGGATGGCCCGACCATCTCTGAGAGGTGGAGGTCAGGGGACTCTCCACATTAGTTTGCTGGAGCTCTGAGCGATCCGACTGGCATTGAAAGCCTTTCTGCTCTCCATCAAGGGAAGGCTAGGGCAGCTGTTCATGGACAACACCACTGCTATGTGGTACTGCAACAAACAGGGCTGGGTGGGGTCGTGGACCCTTTATCAAAAGGATTTACATCTCTGGATATGGCTGCAACATCAGGGCTATTGGTTCAACACATGGCAGGTTCTATGAACACCATGGCGGATGAACTCCGCCAAGATGCCTAGAAGATCACAGATGGTATCTCCATCCGTAGGTGGTGGAATGTCTCTTTCAGCAGTGGGGAAAGCCTTGGTTAGATCTGTTTACTGCAGCTGAGAACGCTTGTTGGAGTTTCCAAGGCAGCTCTTGCTCTGAGACGCTTTTCATCTTGAGTGGAACTCGGGCCCCCTGTATGTCTTTCCGCACATACCACTCCTACCCACAGTTCTCAAGAAGCTCAAGAATGACTGGACCCACGTTATTCTTGTGACTCTGGACTGGGCAGGAGAATATAGTATCCTGAGCTACTGAGTGTGGCCATCAGTCCTCCACTCATGCTGCCCCTTTGGGAGTATCTTCTGTCGCAGCAGCAGGGGAGGATTTTCCACCCGAACCTATCCAGTCTCCGCCTTCTTGCATGGACATTGAGCGGCGGCAGTTGACAGCTTTTGACCTGCCTCCCAAAGTCTGTAATGCCATCTTGGAGGCCAGGCAGCCCTCCACTAAGATAGTATACGTCTGCCAATGGAAAAAAATGTGGCATGGTGTGCTGAAAAGAAGTTGAACCTCTTTCTGTCCCCCCCCCCTTTCTCAGGTTCTCCTTTTCATACTTTCTCTTGCCCAGCAAAGCTCTGCACTGGGCAAGGTCAAGTGCTACCTTTCTGCTGTGTCTTCCTTTTTGCAGTTGCCTCATCAGCCATCCTTCTTCAAGACCCCTATTGTAAATAGGTTTCTCAAGGGTCTTGTGTATCTCTTTCACTACTTATCATGTCTCAGTGGGACCATAATCTTGTGCTAACAATCTTGATGTGTGCTCCTTCGAGCCTCTCCATAATGATCCCCTTAGGTCTCTACTATCAAAACAGCCTTCCTCATGGCAATTACATCTGCCCGAAGAGTGAGTCAGCTTCAGGTCTTTTCATCCAAACCTCCTTACTTTACTTTCTGTCCTGACTAACTTCACATTAAAGCATCCTTTTTTCCAAAAGTGGTCACTCCATTTCATGCTGGCCAATCCTTCTCTTTGCATACGTTTTAGGCTCCTCCGCATCCTTCTAAAGAAGAGGAGCAACTCCACCATTTTCATTAATAGAACAAAAGAGTTCTGGATGGACGACTAACTCTTCATGGGGTATGTTGGAGCAAAGAAAGATCAGGTCTTACAGAAGCGGACCATTTCAAAGTGGGTCGTACTCTGCTTTAAAATCTGCTATGCACTGGCCAAAAAGCAGTTTTCTGAGGGCTTGCAAGCTCATTCTACCAGATCGAAAGCTGTGACCGGGTCACAAGCATGTGAAGTTCTGGTCCCCGATATCTTTCAGGTAGCAGCGTGGGCCCCTTAGTGTTAGTACATGTTCACAGAGCTTGGACAGATAGGTCTGTAGGGATGGACATTTTGCCCGGTTGGTCTTGCAGGACTTCCTTGTTTGAAATTGGTCCGCAGACCCACCAAAGGGATGGTATTGCTTGGGTATCTATTCTAAGATAAGGAACCTATAACTAGAAGTCTCTATCAGATTAACAAATTGCTTACCTTCGGTAACGCCTTATCTGGTAGAGACTATGGGCCTGCCTTAGATCTCAGTGGCAGGGAATACTTTATCACAAACGTGACGGATATACCATCCACTGTATTATGATTCATTAATATGCTGTGGAAATCGTAATACGGCGGATGGTAATCCCACTGCCAGGATCTAAATCAGGCCCTATATCCAGCTGCAGATTCCATATTGACCCACCCATCTTCCCCATTCAGCAGACGGATTTCTAGGGATAGAGCTGTTTCCCCTCCAGGGCCCTAGTTTTCCACACCAGTGGTCAGTGTTCTTCATAGCTCTGTGCTTCTGGTGTGAAAAGTTGTGAAAAGAAACTGACATCAGCGCGCCTGGGTGGTGCTTATATAGGTGCCGCAGATGGTATTTCTGGCACGAATTACGCTGATGACGCGCACATGGAGCCAAGCAATGCCAGCTACCAGTGTGCAGGGGTACTGCTTATGAAAACTCTTCTAGATCCAGTCCGACACCTGGAGAAATGCTAAGGTAGGGGAATGTACAGATAGAAATACTCTCTACCAGATAGGGTGTCACTGAAGGCAAGTAACTTATTCATTAGTCCCACTGCTTCATTGGAGGGAGTGCCACACCATTTCCTACCATGACAAAGCTTGAGTGTTCAGTTTCTGAGAAACTGGCCTTTCAACATCTAGGTCGTCCTCCAAGAACTTGAAATGTCAGGTAGCTGCCACTCAAACCTTCACTAGGACCTAGTATAGAAGCAAATGGTTGTGACTCTTTTATGACAGTATATTTTAATGAAACTGTGATGCACATATCTCATGACCACAAGGCCCTACCAGAAGAAGCCTGGAAGGTCCTTTACCTTGGTCCACAGCGCTGTCAAGAGAACCCTTTCTGGTCTGATACACTTAATCCTTCCCGCAACCCTCTGGGACCTTATTCTGGTTCTTGCCAAGCTGATTTACAATCCATGTGAGCTAATATCCTGTGGTCTAAATTAGTTTTCATGGAATACTCCTTTCTTAGAAGCCATAACACAGGTTATGTGCAGAGGTGGGCTCCAGACCCTTTGGCCCTCCGAGATCTTGCCCATTTTCCACATGAAGCAGATGGTTCTCTGTGCTTACCCGTTATTCACAAAGTTGCTGTTGGCATTGACTCAATAGAGATATTATGTTAATGGCTTTCCATCTTCCTATATTTCTTGGGCTGAGGAGTTTCTGTACAACTTGAAGTGTGCCTCTGGTCTGAGTTAGGGACCTGGTTTTGTTGATTAACTAGTTGTGACCTTTGAGACCTTGAGCTATCCCACTGGAATTCTCACACCTCTATGCCCCTATGCTCAAGCCTTCTTCCAGAACGATGCAATATTTGGCTGTGAAGTTTTGAGAAGCCCTTTTACCTGACATGCTATCAGGGTCTGTCTTGCTCTACTCACCTTTTTTTGTTCTCAGTTGCAGTGGAATCGACTCACATGATCAGAATGGGAAAGAATAATGTAGCAATAATAGGATAAAATACTTTGTTTCCCATCACCACCCTCCCACAGATTAGTCAAAACACACACTCAGTTCATTACAAGTAACATAAAGGCACGACGGTGTGTTTATGTGCACAAAATCTATATTGTTACTGGTGTAGAAACAGTTTCCAGTCATGTCTGTAGATGACATGGATGCTTACAGGTTGATAATGGGAACACGTCTACGGATTAAGGGTAACTGGGTCACCATTAATGTACCTTTATCATTCTACTAACTAATTAGCCAGAATCGACTGAAGCTGTTATATTTCACGTAACTTGGCAGCTGTGCCCATGCAGAACTGCACGCATTGGCGGTTGGGTATCAAATAAAAAAAATATGGATTTGATCTTTTTTTTTTAATTGACAAGTTGACTTGTTGCTTTTCATGACTATCGGAAATTCCCATTAACTTGTATTTTGTACATTCCACGATAGACTATCTTTGTTTTACCTATTACTATTATTGTTGATAAGCATCAGATCAGACTTCGCCAACGAGTAGCTTATGAGCTACTGGTATCTCTCCAGCTACCCGCAAGTAGCTCTCCTGTGTGCAGCCAGCCCACTAAATTAGAAGCTTTTGCTTGGCTGGATTAATATATTTATACAAAAATGGGAAAGTGTGTATTTGAGATGAAAATGTGTATATTGTCAGAACTCATTGCCTGATGTTTCGAGAAAAATAGTTGAATTTCCAAAATATTTTTAAATCTTATATTTCAGTGATAAATGCGATTTTAGTGAGACTCATTTCTATTATCACAATCACTTTGGTGCTATGAGAATAATTGCTTTGGTTTATAAACTATGCAAAGACATGCCAAAGCGAAATAACTGTTTTTAGCATTACTGCTGGATGCCCTGCCTGATGCACTGAGGTAATCACTGCTGGTAAACGTGCATAGGATAGCCATTAATGAAATCTTGTCAGGTGTGATCAGTATTACAACACTAATGCTATTAGTAGCTCATGATGATTTTGATTGAACATAAGAAGCTCTTCTTACAGAAAACGTTTGAGACCCCTGCATCAGATGCTGTATTGTTGTGATCATATGGCTAAACTTCATCTCTGAAGCATAACGTCTGCACTTTGCTATGACAAAGTCAACATTTGTACAGCACACCCTTTTTATTATTGCATCTGCATTAGATTTGGCTGAATGAATGCTACAATCAGTATTCATTTATTCAAATAAAAAAATAACATGAAAATTGTAATACTGTGCGCTAACACATAATGGAAAAGATGTATGATTGCATGCACTGTGTATTTGTTTATGGTAAACCTAGCCAGGGACTGCAGTGAGTTGTACAAAGTTTGAGGCCAAGAGTACAGTTCGTGGTTCTTTACACAATGGTGCGTCTGGTGAGCTCAAAACAAAGATAGTGAATGTTCGAACGCATCAAGTCACTGTTTACTTTGAAGAGGTGTGCTTTCCTTTCTTTCCTGACCTGCAGGGGGGTTTGGGTTGTTCTAATGGTTGCAGGGATGCTACGGTTTCTGGGTGTATAGATGAAAAAGGACTCTCTTGTTTTGTTCTTTTTATATTGTTTAGTCTCTGGTCTGGTGATGTTTTGGCTGCAGGTGTATTAGGAGTCATTGGCGGCGGTCAGTTTATTAGCTACATATGCACGTGCTGTAGTAAGGGACTAATCAAAGCTAGCTCTCATTGTCTGTTATTTACATGCCAAAAACAGGAAAAAGGGGTAACACCTCTAACTCATCTTAGACCCTTATGCTCTAAGCCATTCACTTCTTGCAAAAATCAAGATGCTCTCTTTTGGCTCAGATTTTGTCAGCTGTCAAGAGAAATTTTTGGATGCGCTCAGTTGACCTCCAGGATACCCACATTTATGTATAGATTGTGAAGGAGCACTAGAAGTGTCCTTGGTTTGATGTGGGACAGCAACTTTACAGTACAAGATTTTATAGTTCTATCTCAGTGCATCCCATTTGATCTTTAACGAGATTCTAGCCCCAGTGAAAACTCTTTCTAGCACACAAGAAATGCCTCTGGGTGCATTGCGAAACCTGCTGTTATTGCTTCGATCATGATACTATCGTAACTGTCGACTGTGCGAATCTGTTGAAAGCAACAATAAAATATCTTAAAAAGAAATGCCATTTGTACCTAGATAGTATCAAGATAGGGTCAAAAGAGAAAGCAGAGGCTGGCCTAGCCCCTACATTTAAGATCATCTTCAAGCTTGGGTTCTGAACGACCTAACTTGAATTGTTCTTGCTTCCATTTAGGAGGGGTCAAATGCTGGCCTTCCTGCTTCTGAGGGTAATAGACATAAGTCAGGCAATTGTAACTTTTTAACCAATGTGGAGATAGCATCATGGTTGCTCCAATGGCTTCTGGTACTTCAGGCCTCCTTTGGGTAGGGGGGTGGTAACCTGTGACAAGCCCCACCTGCATTCCTCGCAACTTCCTGTGGTGGAATGTTTGTTCAGTTTGAGTGTAGACAGTTGAAGCTCATACCAGTCCATTTGTGTACCAGCCTTGGAATGGTGGGTTTCTGCTCCTAAGCTCTTGGTGGGATGCAATTTCTGCAACCATAGCTCATGAACACTACTGTTACACGGTGTGGGTGGAGGTCAGCATTCTGAAGGGATCTCTGTATCTGCTTAGTAGTACTAATATATATCACTGAACAAAACTGTATTGGGATTGAAGGATTGCCTACAGTTGCTGAGGTCTGCTATATTCCAATCATACAATATTACAGGTCTCTTCTCTTGAGCAGGTGTCTTTCATCATTTAGTGAGTGGGAAATTCTCCAGGAAGTTCTCACCACTGTCTTTAAAGCTTGGTGTTTGCCATCTGAGCAGGAATTGCTGTAAGTTTCCATTTTAGGTACATTGGGCACAGCCTGATTTGTGCTTAATGGTGCATTTCTTTATGCTTTACTCTGAACCCCTATGATTTCACTGGTCCTTCAGAAGATCAGAGAACATGTCAGCGTGCTATGTGATTCTGGTGGGTTTTTATAAGATTTGGTACTCTGACCTCTATTTGGTACAAAGGCAGTATTGTGCCCTTCTCCAGGCATGTGCTTTTTGAAAAGAGGTCCTGGGCAGCTATGTGTCTACCTGCACATGTATTCTGTCAACACTGTGCCCTTGATAATTGATCCAGACTGGGACACGTTTGGCCAAGAAGGTCTGCAAAACCTCTTTGCCTAGGAGTGAGCTGCCCAATATTGCCTTTCTCCTCTTTTCTTTCGATTTCTCAATTTTTCTGTAATGTACCCACAGATAAAGTGATTAAGAATCAAAGTAAAAGGCTCAAATAAAGTTACCTTCATGGTAACTATGTTTTCCTATTCAGTAGGCTGTTTTCCATTATCAGCACCCTTCCGGTAGCCGAATTAGTCATCACTCAGAAGCAATCACTTACTTTTTAGGGTCAAGCGCAAGGCACTCTGTCCCTGGTGTAATCTCTCTGTGGGCTTTTAACCACGCTCATGTCAAGCCCATCAATTTGGTTGGTTTGTGGGCTTGCCTTTTAAAACTAGCTTGATTTAATTAGTGAAAGGCATACATAGGTCATGCTTTTTCCATTGTTTAGCCCGCCTCGAGCGCACCGGCCAACTACTGAAAACATACAAGGCTCCATGTTTTCCGTATGGTTTCTGCACTTTTTTTCTCTTTATTTCGTAGGCAGCACGATCTTGCTGGGCAGTATTAGAGCGTTTTGCATGACATCGGCACTGTTACATGGATAATTGCACTTTTGCCGGTTAGATGGATAATTGCACTTTTGCCGATATGTTTCACTGCGAGCTAACTTCTGTTTCCTTTTGTGTGTTTGCTCTGTGCTCATGGCAGCCGTCGGCTCGCTTATGTGAAACTTTTACTTTTCAGTTTATGTGGCAAGAAAAGTCCGGTTAGGAGTTTGCAACGCAAATAGCTTGAACTCGATTAAACACAAGACCCATTGCATTGCAAATGCTTGTTTTTAATTGAAAGGTAATTAACTAGCACACCCACACGTACAGTAATGGGGATCACTCCATATATGTCTTATGCATTCATATACGGTCCTGACATCAAAGGCTGCATTATAACAACATTATAGAATTAGTGACCAATCCAGTAATTTGTCTGCTTTTCTTGATTATCAAGAATCGATGATACTAAAGTCTCTACGGACTAAACATAATGCCAATGTGAAGATCATATTTGCTCCGTTGATCTCTCAGAATTATCACAGTGCTATTTTAATGGAGTGACAAGAAAGAACTTTGTGTTAAAACTACTTCACAAGTGCACAATATCGGTATGGTATTCCAAATTCCTTGGTTGTAAAAATGTCCCCTTTCCCAGAACTGCGAATAATTTAAAAATGCCTTATTTTTCTGTATTACCCAACTGAATTCATTTTATTTTGCAACGTCAAGAGAAACATGGGTTGTGCAGAAGCAAAAAATCAGAGCCATGGTTCGATTTTTGGCACCAGGTAACCCATGTTTTGAGACAAACCTGTTATGTTGTGTATGTTTATGACCGGAGGAGTCTGGGGAATCTCGTGATATATCATTTGGCACCAATGCAATCATTGTCAACAATTCAGTCTTTCACTTTTATTTTGGCTAGCTTGTAAATTCAATGAAAAAATTGCATTAGGAAACTTTAACAACCTACACAAATGCCCCATGTTGTATTCCGAATTGTCTAGTTTTAAGAAATGTTTACTTTTATGGCATTAGCCATGGTTTTCTTATCGATTTTTATTTCACAAATTACAATCATGTAGAAACAGCAAAAACAGTATCTATCCAGAAACTTTGTTTTTTTGTATCCAATTACAAAAATGATAAAATAGTGGTGAAAATATATTTTTTGACACAGCTTTTTTTAAGAATACCCTGAAAGGATAATTTTAATACAGCAGCTTTTTGTTTCTTCTGTTAGAAAAAACATGAAGGTGATACATTTCACCCCACCAACAAAGATGTTTAAGATCTGTAGAATGTGGTTCAGAGGGTTTGAATTTAACCAGCTACCCAGTGGCAGGTTCATAACCTGGTTCTATAGTCCTTAACATGCTGTTGCTTGCCCCATATAGTGCTATGTGTCACTGTGTTCCTTACGGATAATCGTGCCCTCACCTGTTCTCTCTTTGTGCTGCATAGTGTGTATCTGAATTTGAATATCTCAATCTCACCAAATTTCTTACCCAGTCCTCATCCTGATATCTGTGGGTCTTTTGGGATCCTTTTATGCTGTTTTCCCTCAATCTGCTTTCTTTTTGTGTTATGGTTATTTGTAGAGGCTAGAGCACAGCGTTCTACTAAAAGTGGAATCATGGGGCAATAGCATGAAGAGAAGACACTTGAAGACTTCTTTGGCACTTAATGCTAGAGTTTAATGTCCAGAAGAGAATGTGAAGAGAGACATTATAGTTCTAAGCAGGAAGACTGTTCCAGAACAGGGCAGCTTGAATTTTGAGCATGCTTCCGGAACCTTTAAGAGTAAGCTAGATGTGGTTTGACTGTACTCCATTAAAGTGCTCCTTTGTAAGATTGGTCTGCTAGAGTAGATGGCTGTGTGGAAAACTGTTAAAGATTTGAATGTGATACTTTTCGCTGGAAGACAGCGAAAGGTACTTAACCTCATTTTATTTTTGTTGTCAGCATTCACCGGACACAGTTGTGAGTGCCCTTTCATCTAGTGAAATTATATCAAGGCAGATATCCCAGCAGGTCAGAATATCTCCTTACATTTCCTTTGTCCCAGCTGTCAGGATAGCTCCCGCTCCGTACAGGAGGAATTTGAGACACAGAGTAGCACCCAGCTTGTAAGCAGTGAGTGCCAGAGGTATGCCTCTCTCCAAGTGTTTGGGCACACCTTGAACGCTTCAGGACACAGGAGGCTTAAAAAGGACTGTGTAAACTCCCTACGCACTCAGCCACTCCAGACCTGTTTGAAGGGCATCCCAACTGCAACAGCACACCAGACTAAGAAGTGCTTAATCCCCACTCCTTTTCTACTCTTCTCTTCCTAGAAAAGCAAGAGTCAATATGAGTTTCCCCAGCCCACCTGCAGTGCTCTCAGAAGCTTGGAATGACAGTGATGATCTGTGTTCTCAGGACTCAATCCCTCGTGAATTATTCCTTAGCTGCATCTGCTGACTGTGGAATCCATGGCTGACAGTTCAGATTCACCTGAGCCTTTGTACTAGGACCATATGGATCTGGAATTGGAAAATCTCTCTCAGCTATTATAAGAGTCAGCAGCAGATTGCACCTGTTTAGTGTTCTCATTGGCAAATCAGACTCCTTCCTGAATGCTTTGGGAACAGATTTGAAGGCTAGAGAGAGAATTCCTCCCCCTCCACTCTACAGCCACAAATCCCAGTGCAGCTCCTGCTCTCTCAGGTACATGTCTTGTAGGGTAACCCATCGGTCAACTGTGCTACAAATAACTATTTTCCCTTCTTATATTTGTGTCAGATCTGGGGCATTGTCTAATTACTGTAGCTCTGCCCACTGGCTTTATGGAAGTTGCCATTGAACATGCCATGTTCCTGCTATGCTCCAACATTGCATGGACTGAACACCAGAATAGACAGTCCTCACCTCCAAATCCCTCAACCGATGAACTGTTCTTTTCTTGGATTGGCTGGGGAGCCCAATCTCCAGAGGAATGTCTGATGCAAGAGTAAACTGGGACATTTTACTTGACTTGCTTCCCCTCCACGCCACCTTCTCCAAAGCTCAAGGCCTCACAAAACTTCAGGGACAGTCGTGGGTGCTGAGTCATCCTGGTGGCTTGAGAAACTCAGATCTGCTCCAAATGCTTTAGACAGACCACCCCAACTTTCCTAGAGTAAGACGACATGCCCATGGAAGGAAGAGCAGTGTTCCAACCTGCCTTACAATGCTTAGCTCTAGTGCACAGTACAGTAACTATCCAGTCGACATCTGTACCTGCCAGTCTAAGACCCAATGGTTGTGGTTCTGTCTCTGGACACTGGTAAATAATATTATCACATGATCAAGGGATGATGTGAGGTCTTTAACGCTTCACCTGGTTGAGATGGGAGCACGGATTTACACCTGAAAGAGCTACGAGCAGCCATTGGAGTTGTTGAAGCATGCATAAAGACATATACCAATGTTGTCAAAAAGCATCTGACAAGCCTAAACACCTTTTCCTGATAAGGCAACCCTTGAACCTTGGGGACCTGAACCTGGTTCTGGCCAGGTTGATGCATAAAGCTTCTGAACACGTGACCTCCATTGACATTACACTTCTTTCCTGGCAGCAGTTTTTGGTAGCCTGCTAGGCGCATAAATGAGCTGCATGCCCTTTGTGCCTCTGAAGCTTTCACAGTGTTTCATTTGGAGAGTATGGTTCTCCAAACATGCCCCCCTTTAGTACCAAAAGAAGTGTCAGACAATCATCTGTACACAAATATTCCTGTCCTTACTTGCTTTCCAGGTTGACATAGCTCATTGACGAAGGAGACTTTGCACATTCTGGGCCTCCAGCGTGCCACCTCCCTCTACTGAGACTTAACCTTTGATCTGAAGTTATTAGACCTGCGTTTTAGGTTCAGTGATGCCAGCGGAGTGGCTGCTATTGCTAGATCAGTTCCATCATACTCGCCCACTACTTCACACTATATGGAAACAAATCTCTATCTAATTTAAGGGCACATTCCAGCAGGTCTAAGGCTGTTTATGTGGCATTTTCCATGAATGTATCTGTCAGAGACGCATGTTGTGCTGTTTGAGCGTGAAGCATCGCATTTTTTACAATTTTTGGAAACCCATAACTACATGGCATATTTGGTTAATGATTCTGTTTGGTGTTAACATACATTTAACATACATTTAGAGTCAATGCCCATATTTTCATTTGAGCTTAACATCTTGCACTGCAGCTTTCTGCATTTAATGCATGGTTAATGCACTAAAGTTATAGGCTGAGCAGTGGGGCAGGCACAAACGCACACACTCACTTCCACCCACCCAATTACAAGTCCACATACTTATTCACATCCACTCATCTATTTGCACAGTTACTCACTACCATCCAGTCACAAGCACACTCGCATACACCCACGATTCACAAGCACATATACACACACCCATTCAAAGAACACGTGCAAATACGCATACATTAATACATACCCACGCACCTATCATTCAACAAACCCTTACCAGGCTACGGCAGTGACACTGAATCAAGAAGCAGAAAGGTGGTTCCTGGAAGCTTCTGGAAAGGAATGGACTGAGAGAAGATCCTGTCACCTCCTCTCATTGGCTGACCTTGTCATGGGGTCAGCCAATGAAAAGAGGATCTTTCCTAACTCATTATAAAGTAGGGTGGGGGTCAGTGTGAGTTGCTGACCCCACCCCACTCTTAACAAGGTGTCACTGATGAGCAGTCAGCACTACTCTGTTCACGGCTTAAAACTGAAGTGGCCAGATCTGAGTCTATCAGTTATTCTACCCCTCACAAGACTTTGCCAGGCTGATGAGGTCACACCCTCTGGTACGTGAAATCTTTAGCCTGGCAAAGCTTGGCTCAGGCTGTCAGATGCCTGTGCATTAGCGCTTTTAAAGCGCCTGGCTGCTTGACCTGTACATAATGAGTGTCTGTTAGCCTCACCTTTGTTTAGGCTGATAGTCACTCGTCATGCTTGGAAAAGGGAGATGAGGAGGGGCCACACCTGGGTTTATTATTTAAACATTGAGTGAATTTGGTAGGATTCCTAACCAAAATGTTCTTTCTCCGCAGACCTATTAGGCCATGAGCCAGGACCCCAAATATAGGCCATTGGTAACATTTTGGGGGGGAGGGGTTCAGGTACATTCTAACATGATTTTTTTGCAAGGTATGGATGCCTAGAGATGGAAAATATGTGATAGCAAGCCGTCACTCTTTGCCTTTTGTCTGATATTATTAGATTAGCAACCATATTCGAAAAAAATAATGGTTTTCATATTTTTGATAAATAGCATAGAAATTCATCATAATATGTGGAAAATAAATCTAATACCACCAGAGTTGGTAAATTTAATATAATGTAAAAATAATTATGATCATTAATTGTAATAACAATAAAAGTCATTGTATTCCTCATATGTTGATATAGATTATGTGCATAATTTTCACTTACAACTTCAAATAATAATAGTTGTCACATCTTGCATAGGCAATGTATGTTATGAGTGAACAGAAAGACAATTTAATCATTCACATTCGTCATCATCATCTTCTTCTGAATAGGTGCACATGTCAGTGCACTTCAGGTCATTTAGATAGCAGACACATGTTGGCAGTGTGCCGTTCCTAATACAGTTGCAAGCTGGTAGATCTAACTAAGTCTGAGGTGCTGGCGCCCCTTCATAAAGTCCACTGCTGGTTGCTCTGCTCCTTCATGTTTTTCCAACTTCCAGCCTCTCACAAGTGAACTAGGTGTCTGTGGATTATTCAGAAGACATCTCTTGCTTATAGCTGCTCTATAATTTGCACTTTTGGCATGTTTCTTCAGACAGTCCATGCAAGGTGGAAATTGATGACTGTCAATCTCACCCTTCTTTGCGCAGAATAGGTGATATCTCAAGTCATTCACGTTATGAACCAAAGATTTTGGTGCATACAGCAAGCACAAGAATTGCTCCAATTTGTCCATTAGTTCCTCAGACAGATCCCATTCGTCTCAGAGTTGCAAAAATGTTTCCTGTGTATGTCTGCTGGCAGACAGGATTTTCAATGCACGTACTTTTTTTTTTGTATTACCTCAAATGCACTTACCATGTCACATCCAGTAAACGTATAGAGACCTATCATAGCTCGACAAACATTTTCACCAAGAGTTGAAGTTATTTTTCCAATTTCAAGGATTCGCATGCGTATTTTAGTACAACGTTTCAGAAACAATTTTGCCATAATTCTGTCATGGATTCCCAAACACATAATAAACATATGAGTGTCAGCTAATCTTATCAATATGCCACATAACCCTCATTAGCAGCGTGTGCGGCATGCAACAGCAAACAACCATCTGCTTCTTCATGTCTGCTGTTGATTGGGCACTTCGTGGCTCCTTTCAGATGTGATTTTGTAGCATTTATCTTCACAGTTCGCGAATAGTGTTTTATTCTCAAGTTTTACAAAATGCTCTCGTTTCCTCCATTCGTTAACAGTAAATGCAATGACAGTTTTTTTTATCCTTACATGGCTTAGGAATTTCCTCCACTGTCTGACAGTCTGGGAAGGTGAGGTGCTCTATAATGGTGCCCCGAGTTCTTCTTCTCTGATTGTCTGACACTGTTCATAATAGATGTTTCATTGTACATATCAAACAAAGGATTGAATATTTGACTTCTATTTCCTTCCCTCAAAGCCATGGACAAGGCAGACATAGCCACCTCACCTAAGTTTGATTCTTCTCCATTTACTCTCTGAACAAGAACCATATCATCAATCAGCGTGGCTGAATTTCCAGGTATTTCCTCAGCAGGGGTAACGTTTTTCTGCAAGTATGTTGCTAAAACAGCTTTGTTTGTCTTTCGCAACAGGCCTTCTGGAGTTTTTGAAGCCCATGGTAAAGGTTCTAAGGGATGAGAGTGTACATCTGCCATGTGAAGGTTCTGATTCTGTGTTATCACAATGATTCAACCAAAAAGTTATTTGTCTGTTTTCATGGTGATTGTCCTGCCATTGCTGTTCAATACCTTCTTCTTGCACATGTTAGTGAAGGTTTTTAGTTTGTTCATTTTCAGTGGGTCATGAAACTTCAATTGGGCAACTTATTCCGGCATGACTTTGGTACTTGTCATCAATAGCTGAGGCCCAGCTTGTTCACCAAAAACATATATGAATAATTCTTCAGTATTTGTGGTGGTCAATGTTCTTTGCTTTTGTTTCTCAGTGCTTGGGAGAAGAGCTGTAAAAGGTTGTGGTCCAAACAACCTGAGCTGCACAGCTATATTGTTGACTTGGTGAGTTGTCCCCTTACCAGTACGAGTCTCTACCAGCCTATCAATCTTATTCCATGCTAAGTTAGTGAAGACATGAGGCTGAATGTCGGCTGGGAGAACAGTTTGCTCATTTAAGGTAGCAACAAGTTTCTGAAGACACAAGGCGGTATCATTTTCTTCCATTTCTGAGTATGAGATCCCATGGCCACGTCTGTTTAGAGTGCAAATGATTTCAGCATTGCTTGTCAGCGTTTTAACAGCATATGTGAGCAACAGTTTCTTGAGGGGATTTCTGCTGGCCATTTGTGACTGCATATATAATGTTCTGACTGAATGATTGCATAAGTAAGGTGACCCTTTTGGACGGCTTTGATCTCCAGTCAGAAGTTCTTATAGGAAACTTTTCAGGTAATCAGGTAACGTAAATTAATCTTTATCAACATGTGATGGATGATATGGCCATGCTGTTGATGTCAAGTTTGTTTTATTCATTGTTCTTATGTGCAATGATGCTTGATCAGTTATCTTGTTCATGTCTTTTGCCTTAACCTTTAAAACTGATAATTCTCTTTTCAAACTCTGGTTTGCTCTTACAACGTCCTGTAGCATGACATTATCAGGCTGGGCCAAAAATGCTTGTTGGTTGTCTGGGAATATATGGAGGCTGTCACCAAACTCAGAGTCCAGTTTTCCTCTAATATGCTTCTTGATTGATTCCTCTAGTCTCTATATTCCTCTGCATGTCATGAGGGTTTCAAGCCTCTCAGTGAGTGTTGTCACATGGTTTACCTCTTTGTTAGGAATAATCACAGTTCCAATATACTGAAATAGTTAATCATATGCTTCATCTCTCATTTTTGTAGTGATCATCAGTTTGAATGCTAGATGCATGATCTTCTTCCTTTGCTTTAGCCCTAGGTATGGTTCCTATAACAAAATGCATGATAATGGGCTTTTACAACCACCATGCCCCTACTACAAACGGCTAAGATCTTTGAATTACCAGGCCTCGAAAAAACCATAAAAAATTTACTAGACCTGCAGGTCGAGTAACTCAAATAACCTACTCGACCTAACTGTAATGTACTTGACCCGTAAACGGGTCTCAAATTGTGTGATCCTAGGCAAATAGTTTACAGAGTTGCCTTTTTCTTCATTCTCACATATGATTCCACCTTCAAATATGTGAGCTCAGCATTTCTGCAGTACAAAAAAGTTTTGTTTGATTAAGTAGACTAAAGTTTGCTGCAAGTATCACAAGAATCTAGCCCACATATAGGGAACACGTGACCCATGACTTGCATTTAGTTTACTAACAGTATTGCTTTAGGGCAGGAGTGTTTCTCAGTTTGTTTAAACACTCACTTTTAATAACTTCATTACTAAACCATGATGTGGTAGCATACTGTCATCTACATACAGTAAATTTCCAAAAAATGTCCAAAAATCTTTCCACTAACTTGCAGCTTTACTGATAAAACTATATAGTATAATAACAATCTGTGAAAATTGGGTTTCAGAAAACATATCCTTTGCACATCAACACGTAAAGTATTCTGATTTGTTTTCATCCTATTAAAATATTTTTTTCATCAGAAAGAAATACAAAAAAATGGGTTTTCACAACTACTGAAATCTATTTTGAAATATTTGTACAGTTCACTTAGTCATTTAAATGTTGTGTGTTAGGGAAAACCTGCCACCCTACATCCTATTATTTTACACTCTAAACAGCAGGTCATACAGTTCACCTCACAAAGTCCCGAACTCTGCATTCAGAAGGAAAATTAATTGTAAGACAAACTGACTTTTGACCTCTATCTGTGAGCACAGAGCAAAGGTGACATAAGAACAAGATTTGAAGGCATCTTTTATTGCCCATCCACTTTCTGACTGAACAGAACACCTATTCTTTGTCAACTCGCCAGAAGGCGAACTAAAAATAGTTCGACCAAAGGACTCGCCATAGTGAGTGGTCGAGTAGATTTTTTTACCCCTGATCACTCTCGAAGCCTTTTGCCAACTCTAAGCTCTGTGGCCCTGATTAATTTCTCACAAGTTGATGTTCCCTTGTAGAATTTTATTTTTCCACAAAATATACATTCTTCAGCATACGCGTTTGACTTTAATGATGTTCTTCTGTTTAAGCGTTTACTCATGCACTCACTCGTTCCAGCATCATCACAGGCATTTGTTTCAGCTTTTTACTTAATAGTCTTGAAATCTCTCTTCATAGTAAACAGGCTCCTGAACTTCCTAGGTAAAATATTTGGGGAACAGTGCTGCTTTCCACATTTCTTGCAATGCCTAACAGTGGAATGTGATTCCTTACTTGAGCCGCCTATAACAAATGTTTCCATGATGAGTAGTCCAGCGGGCTTGTCAGAGTAACTCCGTGTTGGACATTTGACCATAAATGAATTATACACTGAGGATCAGAGGGACAAGATGTGCTTGTTTCGGTCTTCTTCGTGATGCTGCACAGTCATTCACTACCAGCTCTGGAAAAAGAAAATTCATTAAAAAATGTATAACTTTTACTTGGTGTTCTTAATATAATCATAATTACTATTACAATTATTATCAGTTTATATTATCACATTTACTGTAATTGTAATTTCTAATCATAAAATTCACAATAATAAAAATTGAGAAAACATTTACATCAAGTTATCTTGGGAGTGGAGTGGTAACGCACAAAAGGCAAAGACTTATGACTTGCTATCACATATTTTCCATCTCTAGGGGCCCAAACCTTGCCAATAAATCATATATCAAGTGGTACCGTTAACATGGTTGGCTCAAGGCCTATTAAGATAAAATATTGCTGTGACTGACACAGCACATATACCTTGAGTGTCAGTTGTTTATCTGAGTAGTCAATACTTTTCCCTATCCTTTTAGTGATTAGGACTAAGCTCCTTCTGGGTCCTTTGCAAAAACGCTTTGTTTTCTAGTCATTCTTTACAATCTATTTTTTGCAGTTATATCTTCATGTCTTATTTTAACACCATGGAGAAAATAAGGACTCTGTTCCTCAGTGCTGCTAAATGTGAAGTAGTTACAGTTCACCTCAGAACCATGGCTTCTGTATGTCATCCATTAGCTCCTACAGTTAGATAGAACATTGGCTCACTTGTACGTCCTCTGTTATCAGGAACCTTAAAACGCTTTCATTTTTATTTATTTTTTAATTGATTTTATATATCAGATAAACATTACAAGTCGTATCATCTTCCACCACAGGATTACAATATATCTGCTTAAAAGATTAAAACGCTTTCATGATGGGCATAAGAGAGGCCACGAGTGGTGATCTAAAATCAAGATCTACCCATGTGGCTAACTGTCTGCAGGTATTTTCATGGATCCTAATAAGGAAGTAGCTCCTAGCCTATGCCGTTCTGCACTGGCATACACAATCCTTGCATATGCACCTCTCTCTCTCAACGTTCATTCATTCACTGCACTTCTGAAACCCAAACATTATAATTATGACGTCACAGGTACCTTAGCTCTGGCTAGCACTGGAACAGTTGATGTTAGTGACGTATATATACACTTTTTTCATAAAGCAAAAGACTAAACTTCTGGTAAATGCAATCTCAATAAACAGTGCATTGTTGTCTTGAACCCTGTGTGGTCCAAGTAAATTCAAAATTGCACTGAGCCAGTACACTGAATGCTGTCTTGTCAAACTGGTTTTGTGCATGATTTTGTACTTCATAAACCTCATGTATTCAGCACCCATTATGGGGGATTCACATTTCTTACACATCACTCCTTATTTCTAACTCCTCATTCCTTATACTGCATCTGTCTCTCCTGATCTGTCTCTCTTCATGTATTATCCTCATCTCTTATTCCATGTCCCTTGTTTCACATTGTATACAGGAGTATTTGTAAAGCGCAAACCTTACTGAGGTGTCATGAATCACTGAACAGACCCCACAGTAAGATACATTTGTTACAGAGAGGCACAGGCAGCTAGTAGACCTAGTGAATGTTTGTGGCAGGGGAGCAGTTAGTAAGGAGCAAATATTTGTTGAAGGCATGTTTTCTTTTTTTCGCATTGTTTTTCCAGATCCTAAGTATGTGTATGAAGAAGGCCAGTTTTTATTTTTTCTTTCTCATGTGACTTTGTCTCTAGTCCGGGAATGTCCTAGCTCGTGGACTGACTCTGTCCCCTGAGGTAGTTAACTTGCCATGGATGTTAACATATCATGTCTGATGGCCTTATATGTAATGTAGCTGGTTTTGAAGATGGTACATGACCAAAGGGGAGGCCTGTGAAGTTCGGGGTGATGTGGTATTTTTTCAAGGACTCAATAGACTGTGCTTTTCTGTAAAAAATGCCTTTCAGGAGTGCCAGATTGGTGTGGGGTGTCTGTGAGACAGATGTAAGTTGTCTTCATCCGGTGGGAGAGGACCACCGCTAAAACTGTGGTTTTACCATCTGGAAGGGAAGTTTCCATTTTCTTCAGGAGAGAGACCTCCACCATGCCTTCTTGGTTTTGTTGTCAGTGTACTCTTTGAGTGTGAGGTCTATGTCAACATTAAATCTAAGGGATTCTATGTTGTCTATCAGATAAGATGAGTGAAGCCATGGAGGTTTGTGTCAGAGACCCAAAACGGTGCTTACTTTTTTTTGTGAGCAAGAGGAATTCACTATGCTCGGCTGAGAATTAGGTATCTACTTGACACCCACTTCTGGATTAATTTGAGGGCATCTTTGAGTGGCTGAATGCCAAGGTTGAGCAGATTTTGAGATGACTATTGATGTATTGCTGGATCTCGATGTAATCAGTGAGAATGGATGCAAGGGAATCTATATAGAAGCTGTAGATAATGAGGGATAGGATGGAGCCTTGGGGTACACCAGAGTGACAGGACATTCTGGTAGTTTATGGATTTTAGCTGCACAGGTTGGTTGCAGTTGCGAGGTGGGAAGTGAACCATTGCAAGACTGTGTCAGAGAATCCATTCATAATTTCAAGACGTCAGTGCTTGGAGGTCTACTGAGGTAAAGGCTGCACAGAAAACAAACGAGATCAGGAGGAAGGGGTTGTTTCTGTTATTGATGAAGGAGGAGGCATCGTCAAGAGATGCTGTCTTCATTTTGAACCCAGACTGTTATTCTTATAAAATTACGTTTGCTGTTTGGAGCTGGAGGGACATCTCTTTTTCCAGTGCTTTGTTCTGTGGAGGGTCAGTGCATGGTGGGGCGATAGTTGGCACAGTATCTTGGTGTATGCTTGATTTCTTTAGCAGCGGGTAGATCTGGCCTGTCTTGAGGGCGTCTGGAATGGGACCCTGGCAGATAGAGGCATTAGGGAAGAGTGTGATGGCATCTTCTTACTTATGAATATAATACTGTCTTGATTGGAGGTAACCTTGAATGAGTTTAAGATTATTATTTTATGTATGTGTTGTGTAAGAGGTAATAAAAGGCATTTTTCTTTTAGGCGCAGGGATGGGCATTAAGAGAAGGAGTCGAGGACTGTGTCATGTTGTCATTGTGAGATATCATTTTGTTGATCTAGGTGATGAATTGATTAATGGCATTGCATTGGTAAATTGGTTGTGCTACTGGGTGATTTGGGAGATATCCGACAGTATAAAGTGTGCTTTGTTTTAGTTAGTTACTCCATTATTAGCTTTAGATATGGTAATAAAGGAAGCTGTTTTCTTATTTGGGATGTGGGTCTGGCTTTATTTCTTTTCTTGTCTGCTTATTGCACATTTGTTCTTGGAGAGTTAATGGGTGTACGACAGTGCAACAGATCAAAGTTTGAAGGATTGTGTTTTCACCAGAGCACTAAGTGCTACTTGGTTTTTCACTATTGTGTTGTAGACATTGAGGAATGCACTGATACCAGATGTGGGCTGATTGGAGTGTGTCAGGTTGATGAGTTCTTTGAAGGCATTCATGAGGAGGTCCTTGAAAGATCAAAATGTTTCTTTTTCCCCTTTTGGTTGACCTTAATGAAGGGTGAGTTAAAGATGGTGAATTGATCCATCTAGTCCAGTGATAGGAGAGCCATGCAGTGGGCTGCGGCTGAGAAAATGAGGTCAAACATGTTGCTTTTGGGTTGGCATGGTGATATGCTGTTTTGATATCTGTTGTATTGAAGATTGTGTAGACTGAATCTATCTTTGTGCTGGAGCCATTGAGTAGGTTTTTGTTCCTACTTAACGTAGAGTAACTGTAAGGAGGCAGAGGTGATTCAAGTATAAAAAAACAACATAGAATTATTTTTTAAAGTGCTTATTAGTTTGTGGGGTGCCTTTATGGAAGGTAACAAATAGTCCTAGCAACTGAGAGTCAGAAGTAGTAAGTGAGGAGCTAGAATGATTGTAGTGCTGGTATGCTGCTGAGGGTACAGGGCCGGGAGTCCTTGTAGTTGATATCAAGTCTTGTTTGTGGCCTTAGGGCCACATTCTGAGTGCCTAGAGCCAGGGTCAGAAACGATCCCCATCAAGGAACCAATACTAGGGCATTGCAGAGTACCAGGCTTTATGAGTGAGACCCTTATGGTCCACTTAGAAATGAAAATTTACCAAGGAAATCGTGAATGTGTGCCTGAGCCTATTACCCGAAAAAGAACAGAACAACACATGGGCCATGTGAAGACCACGATAAAAGTACATTGTTCTTCATATTGTCAGTTTTCTTCTGTTCCTGTTTTGGGCGATGGGCCCAGCCACACAAGTTGGGTACTGTTTTTATCGGGAGAAGTGTGGAAACGGTAGGAGATAGAAATTGTGTGGATCCTTGCAGAATCTGAAACGTACCTCACAGAAATTATGAAAATGTGTAATTTTGTCCAATGTTTGAGGTTTGCAAGACATTCTGGATAAGAAAACAGGGTGGAATCTACGCATGTTACACCATCTTTGACTCTCTCCCCCCCTTGACCCCAATCCACTCCACCCACAAGTGTCTAGTTTTCAGAAATGTCTGGAATTGGTAGGTTCTCCAGTATTGGATCTTTCATAGATTCACATGCTTGTATCATCCCCGTCGTCGAGGTGGGAGCCTCACGGTAACTTCAAATACACAGAGCAGTAAGTGTAACACACTATGCCCCAATGGCCCAAACAGGCACTGTTATAGCCTATCCATGTTCTTTTATAAAAAAAGAACCAATTTGAGCTACAACCAATCAAGCGTCCGCACCCTCTAGAACACTCCCAACAGAGGCTGTTTCCCTCAGATTTTCTACTGCACGTCGTATGAAGGGAGTCTCCCTGAGCTCTGCTCAGTTTTTTCTTCTAACAGGAATATTTTCTCTCAGAGAACCCAGCTTTCCAGTGGACAAGATGTCCCAGCACACTAAAAAAGGACTTTTCAGAGATTGTGGCAGTTGTGGGAGGAAAAGACTTCATATCGATGACCCCCTCAAGAAGTGCATTTACTGCCTACATCCAGACCATAAGGTGAGGGATTGTAAGATTTGTCGCACCTGCTGTCATAAAACCCTGAAAGACCGAGAGGGTAGACTTTTGTTGCGGCTCCAAAAGCAGAAGGCCATGGAGTACCCTTCTTCTGAGGAGAGTGAAGCCTCATCGCACACTTCTCACTCCCTAAAATGGACTAGAGGTGAGGAAAAACTGCCTTCAGAACCTCCAAGAAAAGTTGCTAAAAAATCTAAATACCTTTCTTTGGAGAAGCAAAAAGGCCAAGAGAGTGCTGCCTCACTCAAAGCCTACCACACCTTTGGGAAAAAATGCACCCCCAAAAAGTGCCTCTTTGTCTCTATCACCGGGGAAAGAGCCGGGAAGTTTCTCCTCGGATTCTGCCTGGAAAGGTCCGTCAACGACATCACTCTCAAAGACCCCATCGACTGTCATGACGACGACTATGACTTCAACATTCACCACAGCAGTGTCCCCTATGATTGTTACATCGTCGCCACTTTCGTCGACGACGATCATTACAGCAAAGATATACAAAAGGACACCGTTGACAAGACATCGTCGACAAGGGATAAATCGGAAGCCCCGCTGCCACATCCGTTGACGTCGACGAGGCACCCATCAACGAGAGCAACGAGAGAATCGTCAACGACAGTACCGTCGATGAGAGAACCGTCGATGAGGGAAAAACCATCGATGAAGAAACCATCAACGGGTGACTGTCGAAGAGGGACACATCGACAACAGCTTCATCGACGGCAGTCTCGGCACTACTGTCGACGACGGACGCAGCAGGGGGAGCACCGTCTTCAGGTGATGTACAGCAGTTTTTCCATATCTAGACGACTGGCTCATCAAGGCATCCTCAAGAGCTCAAGTGGTAGACCATACAGCCGCTTGCCTCCGGTTGCTCAAGGCTCTAGGTCTTACCTTCAATTATCGCAAGTAACACGTTCATCCCACGCAAAAGCTGAATTTCTTGGGGGCAATTCTGGATACTATCCAAAGCAAGGCATTCCCATCTCAAGAGAAAAAAACGAAAGCTATCCAACATGGCTCAGAAGCTATCGACAAAAAAGTTAGTTTCAGTTCGGACTTACAAATCATTAATGCAAATGATCTCGTCATGTATTCCACTGATCCCCAATTGCCTGCTACGCATGCGGCCTCTACAGGAGCCACTGGACGCTCAGTGGCTCCAAATGCAGGGCTCCTTCAACGATCACATTTTCATCACACCAGTGATGCGAACTGCCATTTTTTGGTAGGCAAAGCAGATTAACTTATCCAAGGGTCTTGCCTTTCTTCAACAGGTGCCTCAATATATAACAACAGATGGGTCCCTTGAGGGTTGGGGTGCCCAGCTTCAAGATCTGCGAATAAGTGGCAACTGGACTCAAAAGGACAAACAGCTTCACATAAACCAGCTGGAGCTTGAAGCAATAGATCTTGCGCTGAAAGCTTTCTTACCAAGAATTTGAGACTCAAAAATTCTCATCAGAAAGGACAATACCACAAGTATGTTTTACCTAAACAAACAGGGCGGCACAAAGTCCTTGCAGCTTTCACGACAAGCTCAGAACATTTGGAAATGGGCCATAGGAATCCCCCGATTCTGCTCATCCCCAGAGTGATCAACAAGATAAAGACAGAAGGATGTCTCCTCCTGCTATTAGCACCCAGGTGGCCCAGGCAGGTTTGGTTCACAGAACTCCTTATGTATTCGGAACAGCCACATGTTCTACTCGGACAGACGCCAACCCTGCTGACCGTGCACCAGGGTCAGGTCAGGCATCCGTCATTTCTGCACTTATTGGCCTGGCTCCTGAATTCAATGAATACTCCACCTTGAACATCTCATCAGAATGTAGTCCAATATTAGCCAAGGCCAGAGCGGACACCACCAATAAGACCTATAAACTTAAATGGAAGCGTTTCGGTTTGTGGTGTGCTGCCGAAGGGGTCCATCCTATCTTGTCGCTCCCGGAACAATTACTTCCTTATTTGTTGCACTTGGCAAAATCTGGGCTTTCGTACTCCTCCATTCGAGTACATGTGGCAGCAATTTCAAGATACCGCCACTTTCAGCACACCTCCTCACTATATTCTACTAGGATTGTGAAACAATTTCTCAGTGGTCTTTTCAGAGTTTTTCCTCTGGTGCGTAAACTTCCACTGTTATGGTCCCTAAACATAGTGTTGGGACAACTCATGAAACCCCCTTTCGAACCAATCCACAGGTCAGAGTTAAATTTCATCTCCAGGAAGGCATTACTTTTACTGGCTGTCACTTCAGCAAAAAGGGTGAGTGACATACAGGCCTTCACTATCAAAGAGCCTTTTCTTCAGTTCACCCTTAATTGGGTTATACTTCGAACAAATCCTTAGTATATCCAGAAAGTACCTTCAAACTTCCATTTGAATGAGCCAGTGATTTTGAAAACCTTTTTTCCTAACCTGCACACGGTAGCAGAGAAAGCACTACATTCGCTTGATGTTAAGAGGTGTTTGAAATTCTATCTTCAAAGAACACAGAGCATCCTGAAATCGGACCAGCTATTCGTAGATTTTGGAGATGCAAGAAAGGACTCCGCGATATCTAAGCAGGCCATTGCCAGGTGGATCGGTCTAAAAATACAATTTTTTCATGCCCAAGCAGGGAAATCGCTCCACAGTAAGGTTAAAGCCCAGGGTAGTGGCCACTTCAGCGGCGCTCTTTGGGGAGTGCCCTTGCAACACATTGCAGTGCAGCGACATGGTCCAGCCAGCATACATTCAAAAGCACTACTGTCTCGATGCGATGAACAAAACAGACACGGCTGTTGGGCAAGCAGTGCTGAGGCATCTATTCCATTGAGGTGAGCCTCTCTGGTCATCCCACCTTCCACTTGAAAAGATATGTGATCTACGCTTCCCTAATCTGGTCATTGTTATTATTGTTGTTATAATTATTGTTATTATTATTATTATTATGATAATTATTGTGTTTTTTTATTATTATTGTTATCTTTCTTTAAGCATCAATATATTGCTATTTAATATAAGCCAGGAGTAGCATTATTCCTATTATTATGGATGTTATGCCTAGTTTAAACAATATTACTGCTCGCAACTCTAATTCAAGTATGTGAATCTATGAAAGATCCAATACTGGTGAAGAAAATTGGTTACATTGTCCTATTTTGGTGATAAGGTAGCTGAGGTATTTGGGCCTGGGAGAGTTTGCCGTTGTGGAAAAGAAAATTGGTTACTTACCTGTAACTGTGGTTCTCCAGTATTGGTATCTTTCATGGATTCACATGCGACCCACCCTCCTCCCCGCAGAGGCTCCCCTTAAACATAAACTTTCTACTTCACACTCGTACTAGAAAATCTGAGGGAAACAGGCTCTGTTGGGAGGGTGCTGACGCTTGATTGGTTGTAGCTCAAGTTTGGTTCTTTTTATTTTTTATTTTTTATAAAAGAACGTGGATAGGCTATAACAGTGCCTGTTTGGGCCATTGGGGCCTAGTGTGTTACACTTACTGTTATGTGTATTTGAAGTTATCCTGAGGCTCCCACCTCGACGACAGGGATGATTCAAGCATGTGAATCTATGAAAGATACCAATACTGGAGAACCACAGTTACAGGTAAGTAACCAATTTTCTTTTCCACGGTGGCAAACTCTCCCAGGCCCAAATACCTTATCGCCAAAATGGGTCAATTTTTGAGATAACATCTTGATCTCTCCGCTTTGTGTTATGGAGCTTTTTCTGCTGCAGGCGATAGACTCAGCCACACAAGTGGGGTACTGTTTTTATCAGGTGGCGTGTGGGAGTACAGTATAATATAACATTAGTTAAAGTATTTACATTTCTCTCCCCTTTTGGTGTCCAAATGTAAGCCATTGTGCAAAAAGAACATATTTTGCAAAATGCTCTCTGAAACACAATAGTATGGATAACCCCAACTTTAGAGTTCATCAAATAACCACTGTTCCTAAACTCATGATCAAGGGCACAATTGATAAATGCCTAGATTCGCATTTTTGGTTCATTAGATTTCACCATATGAGTTGATGTATAATTTTTACACAATAAAAAAATCATTATAAGTTGCAATTTACTTGGCTCAGGGTATCCCATGTTTTGGACAACCCACATACACTATAAATCACTGCAAGTAGAATGGTCTGATGGACATAGTAGTATATTACTTTTGTAAAACGCCTATCAAGGGAAAACATTCCAGGTGAAAACATTGTTACCTATTTTCTTTTTTTCCAACTTAGTTTCCTTAATTTTTATTCAACTATTAGTTTCTTCGAGAAAACCATCAGTGAGCTAAACAAGTGACTCCTTGCTGAATTCGGATTTGTATCTACCATTAGGAAATGTATGGCTTTCTGGGTTTACCCATGGATGTGACACCTTTTCCACCACAAATTACGAGTCGGTAGAATCCAACAAAAATAGGAAAAATCAACTATCATTTACAGAAATTCAAAACTGAGGGGATTGTGTTTTGCAGCTTTGCTTGTTCTTACAAGCTAAGGAGATGGTGATCTCACCACAGGAAACCTTATATTAATGCCATGTTTAGAAAAAACAAAAGACATTTTCTTGCACAGCACTTTTTAACCAAAAAAACTAAAATGTTGCTATACTTAAACTGTTTGTTCGAGTCCCTCCAGGGGAACCCACTAAACCTGTTACCTTTAGAATCCCCACAGTATGGAAATAAACGATGCAGGCCTGGATACCTTTTATGTAGAAAAGCTGTGGTGGAAAGCCTCACAAGCTAAAGGGTTAAAGCTGGACCTTCTGGCTTTGCCAGTGCTTGTTTCCTCCTGACTGTGGCAAGGACGAGGCACATCCTTTTCCATAGCGTATACTGTGTCGCCACTGCGTCCCTCTTGTGCTACTACAAATACGTTTTTCCGAGTTCACATCTCAGTCCTTCATACTACGGTGATACCTCTGGTTCTGGGTATCATCAGCGCTCCACAAGGTACTAAAAGAAACTGGCAAACACTGTATATTTATCAGGGAGTTCACTTTGCCGACAATAGAAATGCCACAGTGACCTACACTCATACTGTTCCATGTAATGGCAGAATGATGTGGCTACAAAAGGTCTTAGCTGGGACGATAGTTGGGGAGTTGTAATTGCATACACAGGCATGGGAGCATTATGATTATTTCAATTCCCAAAACCTTTTGCTCACCCAAGTAATACTTAGATGTGTCTCACGCTGAGAAACTGTACATATAAAGCCTTTTACCGCCAGAAGTAATAAAAGTACAAGTGATTCTGAAAAATCTACGAAACCTTCAATGAACAACCACCCATTATATTGCAATGTAAGGAAAAGACCTCAGAAAACGAAGAAGAGTGAAAGGCCTAGTACTATTCAAAAATAAATTAAACGTTTACAAATTGTTACTTAAGTAATACGTGTTCTAGAATATAACAAGCGCTTTGCAATAAATATAGGAAAAAGAGCATCATTTTATAAACGTACTTTAAGACCAAGATGTTCCAGGAGGTAAATGAGAACGCTTCAGATTCTAGAGCTGTGGGTGTAGCAACCAGTAGTCTAGCAGGTGCATTGGTACCAGGACTCTGTTGCCTAAGGGGGGTACTGTAGCCCAATAATGGCTGCTTTTATTAAACTTCCAAAAGTAGGGTTGGTTTGTCATTTTGCTTGCCTGCTTTTCTTTGTTAGGCTGCTTTCTAGAACGGAATCTCAGATAAAGAACTTTTCTAATAGTGTGTGACTGGCTGTGTCATGAAGCTTACCGACTGGCTGCTATTAAAAAAGAAAAAGAAAAGGGGATCTGTTTTCCAACTTTACAGACTTATTTCTTTTTTTTAACCTAATGTGGCTAAAAATGTAAAGTGGTACAGTGACAGGCCAGAAAAGTCAAACATACACAATTAAATAATTGCTTGCAGACTGTTTCATTTCTTCTTGGGTGTTCTTATTTTTTCAGTATCTTGTAATGCTAGCACCACTGGTAAGCAGAAATATTTACTTTGAACTGTTAAGTTGTGATTGGCTGCGGGCTGACCCATCGGAAACCAAAAAGCCTTCTTGTATGTGTTTTTTCAAAGATGTATCCACTGCAAGAACGTTTATATCCCCAACAGGCTCAATCAGTGAAATCGTGTCTCCAGTTTGCTACGAAAAGATATAATTTCAATACAGCATGTTTAGAATCAAACAATTACCGGCAGTGAAATCCCACAAATTTTTGCTCAGTTTCTCTAGTCATAAAGCTGTTCTTTATCAGATCCATTGAAAAGATATTGACACCCGTTTTGTGACATTTACCACTCTAGGAAGCGTGGCCCGGATTTAATCCTTTGAACCTCACATACCTTCCCACTTGTATGTAGTATTCATTCCCCTTACAGTCCCCAAATGACAGAGGAGCGTGCTCTATGAAACTGACATAATGTAATTATTAAAACACACTTGCCCTTTCTATCCTTATATTGTGTGCATTAAATCCCATTCACCCTAATCTGCGTTTTTTTTTGTGGTTTTCCCTGTCGGCCTTCGAACCCTAATCAGTTGAGCACTACAGCCTCTGAAAGTGTTTCTATGCATATAGCACGCAATGCCATGCAATGCCATATAGTCACATGCCATATAAAGCATTCAGTAGGAGGACTACTTTAAAGTGTGAAGCTCCTCTGAATTGTGACACATCTGTCTTTGCACTATCCCCCTCATACTGGGCCAGGTATTAAAATGAGAATCACCTTCTTCCCCACAGCCGATATGCACTGAAAAATGTCCTGCACGTTTGGGTAGCACGACACATTTGAGTAAACACTGGAATTTCTTGTGGGCAAAACATTCAAGTTTTCAACTTAGGTGTGCAATCTCCAGTCAAAGTGTGACTGTCACCAATCCACACTCACAAGGTATGTTAATTTGTTATATATGTACATGGCTGGTAAACACTCGGGGGCTGACGCCCAACAAAAACATAAGTCTCAACCTGCAAGTCTATATCCTTGCATGTAAATTGGAATATGATTTTATGATAGTCACAGAACTTTCACTAGTCACAGCTTTCAGCAATAAAACTGGCCGTTTAGTGAATTCTATTTCCATCCGCTGCCATTCGAACTGGACACACTGGAATGTCTTGTGCAACTGTGCATTGTGAAATTCCAGCATCCTTGTGCAATGCCACAGATACTATTTCCTTCTCCTGGTAAACTATTTTCCCAGCTGAGGACGTTTTTCACATACACCCCCCACATTTTCTGTCCCAATCCCACCCTGGAAAGTAAATTGCTTCTACCCTTAACAAACTCTGAAGGCAAACCATGCTTTGGAGCAACCAGTCAACACCCATGGTGTTATGTTGCCTGTCCCCTGCAGTTTTCATTGTCATTATGCAGCAGTAAAAAGGGTTTCCGACTGCAAGGTCACCTTTTGGGAATTCCTTGCAGTCAGAAGTCAAAAACCACATTTATTTATGAATGTAAGACAAACCTGCAAAATGGCTTTGTGAATCGTCCTCTCAATGATACTATTTTATTCAAGTACATTGCATACATACTATGCATTATATGTGTTGAGCCATTAACCTTAAGGTGGAGAAGGGCGGCCATGTTAATAGCAAATCCTATTCCTAATGCAAACAACTGCTTAAAGAGACTCAAAAACATCTCGATTGAACCACTTTTAGATTTCATCTTGCAATAATAGAAGCATAACATCACCAGGGTTTATTCTTCTACCTGAGGACTTACCACTAGATTTACATGGAAAGGAATGTATTACCCATAAGTCACAAGACAGCTGATCATGATTGCTTTCTCAATAGTTACCCATCAGTCCTTTAACATACATGATGAGAAACAAAATTGTTTTCGGGAGAATGCTGAAATGGGAATTGTTTAAAGTTGTGATCAGAGACCATTGGAGCTGGAATGCAAGCTAGGAGCCTTGGCGTTGTGACTGAATACAGTTCTGAATTATATGGTAATTTGGTTGAGGATGGGGATTTTGATCAAGAAAGCTACTTGGGCAGGCGGCTCTGACAGCTTTATCCTTAACAGGTAAGGATGAATTGGAAACCCCATCGAAAGTTCACGTTGTCAAGGTGGTGATTTTGGCTTTACTCAACATAGAAATAAAATGAGGGGCAAATACCCATAGGGTGGCCCTAAAACAATGTCATCTACCAGTGACATGAGTTGGATTAGGTGCCTCAGATTAAGATTATTATTTATTGGCACACCTGTACCGGTGGCACGATGGATAATCCACTTGAATAGCCAGAAAGCCCTTTTTAGGGTCGAGCGCAAAGCGCTCTGTCCCTGCTGTAATCTCTCTGTGGGCTTTTAACCACACCCACCTTACGCCCATCAGTTTGGTTGGGTCATGGGCTTGCCTTTTAAAATTTACTTAATTTAATTAGTGAAAGGCATGCATAAGTCATGCCTTTTCTGGTGTTTAGCCTGCCTCAAGCGCACCAACCAACTACTGAAAACATATGAGGCTCGATGTTTTCCAAATGGTTTCTGGAATACTTTTTCTTTTTATTTCGTAGGCAGTAGTCGAGCACTTTGCATGACATCGACCCTGTTACATAGATATTTGCACTTTTGCCAGTTACATGGATAATTACACTTTTGCCTGTTACATAGATAATTGCACTTTTGCAGATAAGTTTCACTGCGAGCAAACTTCTGTTTCTTTTGTGTGTGTGTGTGCTTTGCGCTCACGGAATTTTCTGAGGTAGACGCCATGGTCGCTTCGCAGGTGTACGATACGGTATGCTCTACCCACCCAAGCTGAGAATTGAAATGAATGGTAAACAGCACTATTTTGACAACCTGAAAGATGCCATGGCCTTTTGCAAGCAGGTCCCAGGCCTCAATGGATCGCCTCGTGGGTCTCCCCCTGACTGTCACGGCCCAGATGCAGGGCCTTTCTGGAACTGTTCCCCACTGACTGAAACGCGCTGGCTGATCAGAGTTCCCTACTTTATTGCTTTAAAAATGAATCCCCGAGCTGTTACCCCTGAGCTAAGTCACACCTCTGCTATGTAACCTTTCAAACATAATATAAAAAGACCAACTACTCCTATTCCACTTTGACATTTCTGCTACTGACATGGAACTATCCGCAGGTGCGTTGTCATGCTCCCATGGTTTTATACCATAATATTTGTTTTGTGTTGTAAATGTTCACGAGATTGATCATATGGGATTCACTTGGCACTTTTAGGCTGGGTGTGGGAGGGTTATTCTACACTTATGGGATGGGTGTTATGTTGTCTTGTTTAGCAGTGCAACAATATTCCTAACAGCCATGTACATGTCCACGCATACTCAACAAATGAGGGCTGATGCCCCATCGGTGAACACATCAAAAATACAAGGGATATGGAGGATTAAAGGTCCAGTGTATACCCTCCAATGAAAGTTACTAATAATGCAATACACTGTTCCTAGGTAACAAAGGGTGAACAACATATTAGAACTCCGACTCGTGTCCTGGAACATACGTGGTCTCAACAACCCCTGCAAAGGCAAATTGGTGCTGCAATCCCTTTGCAGGCCTGCTGTGCAGATTGCTTTTTTAAAAGAGACTCATCACCCCAATGGCGCTGCACACTCATTTGGGCCCACATGGGGCTCTCATCTCTATTTTGCTAGCTACAGCACTTACTCCCTGCGGGTGTGCATATTGGTGCATAAAACTGTCCCGTTTAAGCCACTATCAACATGGCCAGATAATGATGGCAGATACGTTATGGTAATGGGGCTATTGGATAATCATAAGCTCCTACTATTAAACGTCTATGCGCCCAACAAGGACTCTCCAGACTTTTATCAAGATCTACATGCACACATAGAGCTCGTTGATGTAGAGCATGTCCTGATGGGTGGGGATTTTAACTTAGCAAGGGACCCCACACCTGACACTACTTCTCATGCTCCGAGCTCTAAACTTCGCTCTTTGCGGGCGCTTGGGGACCTTTGCAGCACTCTGACACTTCACAACCCATGGCGCTTGCTCGACGGTGGAGGCCTGGCTTATACTTTTCATTCAGCACTGCATGGCACCTGGTCGCATATTGTCTACTGGCTGATCATCTGAACTATTGCACACTGAGTCACAGCGATTGAACACCTGTCACACACACTGTCTGACCATTCGCCTGTACTTATTATGGTTATATCCGGATATCCGCGGCGCCAGAAATTCTGAAGGTTTCCGAATATGGCGTTACTAGACGCCCTGTTTTGCGCAGCTCTTAGGAAGGCTATAGTGGACTTTTTCAAGTTAAATGAGGGCTCTGTGAACACTTGGGAGGTACTATGGGACGCCTTTAAGGCATATGCAGGAGGCTTTTGCTTCTCTACACACGTAGGTGTCCTTAGAGAAATACGCCGAGAACTGGCACCGGTGGAGGTGCAGCTCTCCGACACTGACCATGATCTAGAACACGCTGAGAGCGCCCCTTTATTGCACAGTCAGATACTCTTGCTTAATGAGTTTAACTCCCTGGTGAACAGGGAAATGCAGTACATGGGCAGATATACCAAGGCCCGTAGATATGGTGAAGGGGATAGACCCGGGAGGCTGTTGGCCAGGTTGATCGGACCATCTTACTGTGCGTCTCACATTTTAGAAATTAAAAGGCCAGATGGCAGCATGACAGTTGGTACCTCTGAGGTACTTGCAGGCATACCTCGATGAAATCACCATGATCTGGCTGACTATGCCACAGCAGCAATTTCTCATTGAACACGTTTCTGTTGAGGAGGCCTTCGAATCTCTTCCGAGAACGCGCGCTACGGGGCTGGATGGGTTCACAAGGGAGTTCTACAGGAAGTTCATGGACATACTTAGTCAGCATCTCATATCAGTTTACGCTGAAGCGATAAAATCGGGGGTTCTCACTGCTACTATGCGAGAAGCGGTAATTACACTCTTACCTAAACCAGGTAAAGACCCCTTATACTGTGGGTCATCCCGACCCCTTTCTCTATTAAACCTTGACAATAACATATTGGCCAAGATGATCACCACTCGCCTGTACCTCTTACTGAATGAGATTATCTAGCCTGCTCAGGCTGGATTTGTGCCACACCGCTCCACCAGCATAAATCTGCGCACTGTATTCTCAGTACTAAATAGAATATCTCCAGAGGTGCCAGCGACGATAGCTCAATCAGCGTCACAAGCTCATCCACTTTAAATTCCTGAGAAGATCCTACGTTACCTTCAGCGCTATGGCCTGGGTAACGCTATGGCCTGTATTGACCCAGCCTGCTCGTCAGCCTGCCCCAAATGTCAGGCACAGATTGCAGATTTTCTACACATGTCCTGGACCTGCCCTAATGTTAGCTGCTATTGGTGTGAGGGGCATGATCGCTTATCAGTCATTGTGGGGTGGCCTCTCAACCCTGACACCACCAGTGAGCTGTACGCCTTACTACAGCCCGCTACATGCAGGGCTAGAGACATCTGGCAGCTACTGAGGGACTATTTATCCACAATTTTCGCTTCCCGCTATCCTCGCTGACCTTGACTGAAACAAATTCATGTTGATACCTGTATAATGCTGTTTACTGTATATGCTCTGTCCCTTCTGAGCTTTTTCAGGTCCAATGGCTAACTAATGCTCACAGAAACCACTGCTACTAGATATGTCTTGAAATGATAAACTGTTGTTCAAATGCGACACTGCTCTGGTGGATGATATTCCACTGCACTGTATTTGTTATGTGTTCTGATTGAAAATGACAAATAAATAAAAAACTTCCCAGAAGTAAGAAAAGCTGAGAACATTCATTACATTCTCTTTCAGGAAACACGTTGAAAGGGTTTGGGTGGATATTTCAAAGTTTTGCTGCGGACAGAAGGTGTTGGAGGCATTAACGGCAGCTGTGGATTTGTGGGCAATAAACGTCTTCTGTTTGACGAAGTGAAACAATTTAGGAAACTGAATGTGATTTTAAGAAGTCATACAGCTTAGGTTTTAGGCCAGGCATTGATGAAGTCCTGGTGATTTCACCAAAATAATTTATATAATTCTACTTACATGTAAGGGGGGGTTTATGGACCATCACTCCTCGTCCATTGGTCTTTCCTGCGGTCATTCAGATATTTCTTACGCCCATTACAGCGTGGGGTAATTGGCCAGCCCACTTCAGCCACTGGTGATGTGAACTTTACAGTCTGCTCTTTCACAAGGAGCACATCCTAGCACAGCATAGTCCCGTTCCATGCCACAACCTACTACGACACTGTGTTTTTTTTCAAATCAAAACATGTTTGCTTTTATCAAGCAGGCTTTCAATAGGCACAGATCCCCCACAATAACATTTTACAAAAACCATGACAAATCAAGCATTGATAAAATGCCAAATGGCTGTTGGCCAACTCCAGATCTGTTGACATTGCCAGTTTTGTTTATTCCTGTGTTGTCTTACTATTTATTTTTATAGTGGGATAGGAGGCTGCATGAGTCCTCGAATGGTGGGAGATGGATCATTCTATCCTTTGCCTTTACAGATTGTCTATTTATGTAAGGCATGGATCCCTGTTACAAACCAGGCCTGTATCCTTCGAGCATTGGATTAATTGCCAAGACACGCTGTAGGAAGTTGGCTCTGTATGTGCTATTTCAAAGTAAGGAATAGCATGCACAGAGTCCAAGGGTTCCCCTTAGAGGTAAAATAGTGGTAAAAATAGATAATACTAATGCTCTATTTTGTGGTAGTGTGGTCGAGCAGTAGGCTTATCCAAGGAGTAGTGTTAAGCATTTGTTGTACATACACATAGACAATAAATGAGGTACACACACTCAGAGACAAATCCAGCCAATAGGTTTTTGTATAGAAAAATATCTTTTCTTAGTTTATTTTAAGAACCACAGGTTCAAATTCTACATGTAATATCTCATTCGAAAGGTATTGCAGGTAAGTACTTTAGGAACTTTAAATCATAAAAATTGCATGTATACTTTTCAAGTTATTGACAAATAGCTGTTTTAAAAGTGGACACAGTGCAATTTTCACAGTTCCTAGGGGAGGTAAGTTTTTGTTAGTTTTACCAGGTAAGTAAGACACTTACAGGGTTCAGTTCTTGGTCCAAGGTAGCCCACCGTTGGGGGTTCAGAGCAACCCCAAAGTCACCACACCAGCAACTCAGGGCCGGTCAGGTGCAGAGTTCAAAGTGGTGCCCAAAACGCATAGGCTAGAATGGAGAGAAGGGGGTGCCCCGGTTCCGGTCTGCTTGCAGGTAAGTACCCGCGTCTTCGGAGGGCAGACCAGAGGGGTTTTGTAGGGCACCGGGGGGGACACAAGCCCACACAGAAATTTCACCCTCAGCAGCGCGGGGGCGGCCGGGTGCAGTGTAGAAACAAGCGTCGGGTTTGTAGTGTTAGTCTATTGGAGATCTCGGGATCTCTTCAGCGCTGCAGGCAGGCAAGGGGGGGGTTCCTCGGGGAAACCTCCACTTGGGCAAGGGAGAGGGACTCCTGGGGGTCACTTCTCCAGTGAAAGTCCGGTCCTTCAGGTCCTGGGGGCTGCGGGTGCAGGGTCTCTCCCAGGCGTCGGGACTTTGGATTCAAAGAGTCGCGGTCAGGGGAAGCCTCGGGATTCCCTCTGCAGGCGGCGCTGTGGGGGCTCAGGGGGGACAGGTTTTGGTACTCACAGTATCAGAGTAGTCCTGGGGTCCCTCCTGAGGTGTTGGATCTCCACCAGCCGAGTCGGGGTCGCCGGGTGCAGTGTTGCAAGTCTCACGCTTCTTGCGGGGAGCTTGCAGGGTTCTTTCAAGGCTGCTGGAAACAAAGTTGCAGCCTTTCTTGGAGCAGGTCCGCTGTCCTCGGGAGTTTCTTGTCTTTTCGAAGCAGGGGCAGTCCTCAGAGGATGTCGAGGTCGCTGGTCCCTTTGGAAGGCGTCGCTGGAGCAGGATCTTTGGAAGGCAGGAGACAGGCCGGTGAGTTTCTGGAGCCAAGGCAGTTGTCGTCTTCTGGTCTTCCTCTGCAGGGGTTTTCAGCTAGGCAGTCCTTCTTCTTGTAGTTTGCAGGAATCTAATTTTCTAGGGTTCAGGGTAGCCCTTAAATACTAAATTTAAGGGCGTGTTTAGGTCTGGGGGGTTAGTAGCCAATGGCTACTAGCCCTGAGGGTGGGTACACCCTCTTTGTGCCTCCTCCCAAGGGGAGGGGGTCACAATCCTAACCCTATTGGGGGAATCCTCCATCTGCAAGATGGAGGATTTCTAAAAGTCAGAGTCACCTCAGCTCAGGACACCTTAGGGGCTGTCCTGACTGGCCAGTGACTCCTCCTTGTTGCTTTCTTTGTTCCCTCCAGCCTTGCCGCCAAAAGTGGGGGCCGTGGCCGGAGGGGGCGGGCAACTCCACTAAGCTGGAGTGCCCTGCTGGGCTGTGACAAAGGGGTGAGCCTTTGAGGCTCACCGCCAGGTGTCACAGCTCCTGCCTGGGGGAGGTGTTAGCATCTCCACCCAGTGCAGGCTTTGTTACTGGCCTCAGAGTGACAAAGGCACTCTCCCCATGGGGCCAGCAACATGTCTCTGGTGTGGCAGGTTGCTGGAACTAGTCAGCCTACACAGACAGTCGGTTAAGTTTCAGGGGGCACCTCTAAGGTGCCCTCTGGGGTGTATTTTGCAATAAAATGTACACTGGCATCAGTGTGCATTTATTGTGCTGAGAAGTTTGATACCAAACTTCCCAGTTTTCAGTGTAGCCATTATGGTGCTGTGGAGTTCGTGTTTGACAGACTCCCAGACCATATACTCTTATGGCTACCCTGCACTTACAATGTCTAAGGTTTTGTTTAGACACTGTAGGGGTACCATGCTCATGCACTGGTACCCTCACCTATGGTATAGTGCACCCTGCCTTAGGGCTGTAAGGCCTGCTAGAGGGGTGTCTTACCTATACTGCATAGGCAGTGAGAGGCTGGCATGGCACCCTGAGGGGAGTGCCATGTCGACTTACTCGTTTTGTCCTCACTAGCACACACAAGCTGGCAAGCAGTGTGTCTGTGCTGAGTGAGAGGTCTCCAGGGTGGCATAAGACATGCTGCAGCCCTTAGAGACCTTCCTTGGCATCAGGGCCCTTGGTACTAGAAGTACCAGTTACAAGGGACTTATCTGGATGCCAGGGTCTGCCAATTGTGGATACAAAAGTACAGGTTAGGGAAAGAACACTGGTGCTGGGGCCTGGTTAGCAGGCCTCAGCACACTTTCAATTGTAAACATAGCATCAGCAAAGGCAAAAAGTCAGGGGGCAACCATGCCAAGGAGGCATTTCCTTACACAACCCCCCCCCCAAACGAAAGAGGATGAGACTAACCTTTCCCAAGAGAGTATTCATTTTCTAAGTGGAAGAACCTGGAAAGGCCATCTGCATTGGCATGGGCAGTCCCAGGTCTGTGTTCCACTATAAAGTCCATTCCCTGTAGGGAGATGGACCACCTCAACAGTTTAGGATTTTCACCTTTCATTTGCATCAGCCATTTGAGAGGTCTGTGGTCAGTTTGAACTAGGAAGTGAGTCCCAAAGAGGTATGGTCTCAGCTTCTTCAGGGACCAAACCACAGCAAAGGCCTCCCTCTCAATGGCACTCCAACGCTGCTCCCTGGGGAGTAACTTCCTGCTAATGAAAGCAACAGGCTGGTCAAGGCCATCATCATTTGTTTGGGACAAAACTGCCCCTATCCCATGTTCAGAGGCATCAGTCTGCACAATGAACTGCTTAGAATAATCTGGAGCTTTTAGAACTGGTGCTGAGCACATCGCTTGTTTCAGGGTGTCAAAGGCCTGTTGGCATTCCACAGTCCAGTTCACTTTCTTGGGCATTTTCTTGGAGGTGAGTTCAGTGAGGGCTGTCACAATGGATCCATATCCCTTCACAAACCTCCTGTAATACCCAGTCAAGCCAAGGAATGCCCTGACTTGAGTCTGGGTTTTTGGAGCTACCCAGTCCAGAATAGTCTGGATCTTGGGTTGGAGTGGCTGAACTTGGCCTCCACCTACAAGGTGGCCCAAGTAAACCACAGTTCCCTGCCCTATCTGGCATTTGGATGCCTTGATAGAGAGGCCTGCAGATTGCAGAGCCTTCAAAACCTTCTTCAGGTGGACCAGGTGATCCTGCCAGGTGGAGCTAAAGACAGCAATATCATAAAGATAAGCTGTGCTAAAGGACTCCAAGCCAGCAAGGACTTGATTCACCAACCTTTGGAAGGTGGCAGGGGCATTCTTTAAACCAAAGGGCATAACAGTAAACTGATAATGCCCATCAGGTGTGGAGAATGCTGTTTTCTCTTTTGCTCCAGGTGCCATTTTTATTTGCCAGTACCCTGCTGTCAAGTCAAAGGTACTTAAGAATTTGGCAGCACCTAATTTGTCTATGAGCTCATCAGCTCTTGGAATTGGATGAGCATCTGTCTTGGTGACAGAATTGAGCCCTCTGTAGTCCACACAAAACCTCATCTCTTTCTTTCCATCTTTGGTGTGAGGTTTGGGGACTAAGACCACTGGGCTAGCCCAGGGGCTGTCAGAGCGCTCAATTACTCCCAATTCCAGCATCTTGTGGACTTCCACCTTGATGCTTTCCTTAACATGGTCAGACTGTCTAAAGATTTTGTTTTTGACAGGCATGCTGTCTCCTGTGTCCACATCATGGGGACACAGGTGTGTCTGACCAGGGGTTAAGGAGAAGAGTTCAGGAAACTGTTGTAGGACTCTCCTACAATCAGCTTGCTGTTGGCCAGAGAGGGTGTCTGAGTAGATCACTCCATCTACTGTGCCCTCTTTTGGGTTTGATGACAGAAGATCAGGGAGAGGTTCACTCTCTGCCTCCTGATCCTCATCTGTTACCATCAACAGATTCACATCAGCCCTGTCATGGAAGAGTTTAAGGCGGTTCACATGGATCACCCTCTTGGGGCTCCTGCTTGTGCCCAGGTCCACCAAGTAGGTGACCTGACTCTTCCTTTCTAGCACTGGGTAAGGGCCACTCCATTTGTCCTGGAGTGCCCTGGGAGCCACAGGCTCCAGAACCCAGACTTTCTGCCCTGGTTGGAACTCAACCAGTGCAGCCTTTTGGTCATACCAAAACTTCTGGAGCTGTTGGCTGGCCTCAAGGTTTTTGGTTGCCTTTTCCATGTACTCTGCCATTCTAGAGCGAAGGCCAAGTACATAGTCCACTATGTCTTGTTTAGGCTCATGGAGAGGTCTCTCCCAGCCTTCTTTAACAAGAGCAAGTGGTCCCCTTACAGGATGACCAAACAGAAGTTCAAAGGGTGAGAATCCTACTCCCTTCTGTGGCACCTCTCTGTAAGCGAAAAGCAGACATGGCAAGAGGACATCCCATCTCCTTTTGAGTTTTTCTGGGAGCCCCATGATCATGCCTTTTAATGTCTTGTTGAATCTCTCAACCAAGCCATTAGTTTGTGGATGGTATGGTGTAGTGAATTTGTAAGTCACTCCACACTCATTCCACATGTGTTTTAGGTATGCTGACATGAAGTTGGTACCTCTGTCAGACACCACCTCCTTAGGGAAACCCACTCTGGTAAAGATACCAATGAGGACCTTGGCTACTGCAGGGGCAGTAGTCGACCTAAGGGGAATAGCTTCAGGATACCTGGTAGCATGATCCACTACTACCAGGATATACATATTTCCTGAGGCTGTGGGAGGTTCCAGTGGACCAACTATGTCCACACCCACTCTTTCAAAGGGGACCCCCACCACTGGAAGTGGAATGAGGGGGGCCTTTGGGTGCCCACCTGTCTTACCACTGGCTTGACAGGTGGGGCAGGAGAGGCAAAACTCCTTAACCATGTTGGACATATTGGGCCAGTAGAAGTGGTTGACTAGCCTCTCCCACGTCTTGGTTTGTCCCAAATGTCCAGCAAGGGGAATGTCATGGGCCAATGTTAGGATGAACTCTCTGAACAGCTGAGGCACTACCACTCTCCTAGTGGCACCAGGTTTGGGGTCTCTGGCCTCAGTGTACAGGAGTCCATCTTCCCAATAGACCCTATGGGTTCCATTTTTCTTGCCCTTGGACTCTTCAGCAGCTTGCTGCCTAAGGCCTTCAAGAGAGGGACAGGTTTCTTGTCCCTTACACAGCTCCTCCCTTGAGGGTCCCCCTGGGCCTAAGAGCTCAACCTGATAAGGTTCAAGCTCCAAAGGCTCAGTTCCCTCAGAGGGCAGAACTTCTTCCTGAGAAGAGAGGTTCCCTTTCTTTTGCTGTGTTGCAGTTGGTTTCCCAACTGACTTTCCTGTTCTCTTGGTAGGCTGGGCCATTCTTCCAGACTCCAGCTCTACTTGTTCACCCTGTGCCTTGCACTGTGCTCTTGTTTTCACACACACCAGTTCAGGGATACCCAGCATTGCTGCATGGGTTTTTAGTTCTACCTCAGCCCATGCTGAGGACTCCAGGTCATTTCCAAGCAGACAGTCCACTGGGATATTTGAGGAGACCACCACCTGTTTCAGGCCATTGACCCCTCCCCATTCTAAAGTAACCATTGCCATGGGATGTACTTTTCTCTGATTGTCAGCGTTGGTGACTGTGTAAGTTTTTCCAGTCAGGTATTGGCCAGGGGAAACCAGTTTCTCTGTCACCATGGTGACACTGGCACCTGTATCCCTCAGGCCCTCTATTCTAGTCCCATTAATTAAGAGTTGCTGTCTGTATTTTTGCATGTTAGGCGGCCAGACAGCTAGTGTGGCTAAATCCACCCCACCCTCAGAAACTAGAGTAGCTTCAGTGTGGACCCTGATTTGCTCTGGGCACACTGTTGATCCCACTTGGAGACTAGCCATACCAGTGTTACCTGGATGGGAGTTTGGAGTGGAACCTTTCTTGGGACAGGCCTTGTCTCCAGTTTGGTGTCCATGCTGTTTACAGCTATGACACCAGGCCTTTTTGGGATCAAAGTTTTTACCCTTGTACCCATTGTTTTGTGAAGAGGCTCTGGGCCCACCCTCCTGTGCAGGTTTTTGGGGGCCTGTAGAAGACTCTTTACTATTTTTAGTTTTGGTTGTCTCATCACCCTTCCCCTGGGGAGTCTTTGTGACCCCTTTCTTTTGGTCACCCCCTGTTGAAGTCTTGAACACCCTTGTCTTGACCCAATGGTCCGCCTTCTTTCCCAATTCTTGGGGAGAAATTGGTCCTAGGTCTACCAGATGCTGATGCAGTTTATCATTGAAACAATTACTTAACAGGTGTTCTTTCACAAATAAATTGTACAGCCCATCATAATTACTTACACCACTGCCTTGAATCCAACCATCTAGTGTTTTCACTGAGTAGTCTACAAAGTCAACCCAGGTCTGGCTCGAGGATTTTTGAGCCCCCCTGAATCTAATCCTATACTCCTCAGTGGAGAATCCAAAGCCCTCAATCAGGGTACCCTTCATGAGGTCATAAGATTCTGCATCTTGTCCAGAGAGTGTGAGGAGTCTATCCCTACACTTTCCTGTGAACATTTCCCAAAGGAGAGCACCCCAGTGAGATCTGTTCACTTTTCTGGTTACACAAGCCCTCTCAAAAGCTGTGAACCATTTGGTGATGTCATCACCATCTTCATATTTAGTTACAATCCCTTTAGGGATTTTCAACATGTCAGGAGAATCTCTGACCCTATTTATGTTGCTGCCACCATTGATGGGTCCTAGGCCCATCTCTTGTCTTTCCCTCTCTATGGCTAGGATCTGTCTTTCCAAAGCCAATCTTTTGGCCATCCTGGCTAACTGGATGTCCTCTTCACTGGGGTTATCCTCAGTGATTTCAGAGGTGTTGGTCTCTCCTGTGAGGGAACCAGCATCTCTGACTATTATTTTTGGAGTCAGGGTTTGAGGGACCCTGTTCTCCCTAGATAGGACTGGTAGGGGGGAATTTTCCTCCTGGTCACTATCCTCTTCCTCTGAGTTGCTACCCTCAGAGGGGTTGGCCTTTTCAAACTCTGCCAAAAGCTCCTGGAGCTGTATTTTGGTAGGTTTGGGGCCCATTGTTATTTTCTTTATTTTACAGAGTGACCTTAGCTCCCTCATCTTAAGATGGAGGTAAGGTGTGGTGTCGAGTTCCACCACAGTCACATCTGTGCTAGACATTTTGCTTCTAAAAGTTGGAATACTTTTTAAGAATCTACAACTGGTTCTAGAATCTAATTCAAACTTTTACAAACTTTTAAACTCTAAAAGAAATGCTAAACAGGATCTAACACAAGGCCCTAGCAGGTCTTTTAACAATTTAGAAAACTTTTCAAATTGCAAAAATCAATTTCTAATGACAATTTTGGAATTTGTCGTGTGATCAGGTATTGGCCGAGTAGTCCAGAAAATGCAAAGTCTTGTACCCCACCGCTGATCCACCAATGTAGGAAGTTGGCTCTGTATGTGCTATTTCAAAGTAAGGAATAGCATGCACAGAGTCCAAGGGTTCCCCTTAGAGGTAAAATAGTGGTAAAAATAGATAATACTAATGCTCTATTTTGTGGTAGTGTGGTCGAGCAGTAGGCTTATCCAAGGAGTAGTGTTAAGCATTTGTTGTACATACACATAGACAATAAATGAGGTACACACACTCAGAGACAAATCCAGCCAATAGGTTTTTGTATAGAAAAATATCTTTTCTTAGTTTATTTTAAGAACCACAGGTTCAAATTCTACATGTAATATCTCATTCGAAAGGTATTGCAGGTAAGTACTTTAGGAACTTTAAATCATAAAAATTGCATGTATACTTTTCAAGTTATTGACAAATAGCTGTTTTAAAAGTGGACACAGTGCAATTTTCACAGTTCCTAGGGGAGGTAAGTTTTTGTTAGTTTTACCAGGTAAGTAAGACACTTACAGGGTTCAGTTCTTGGTCCAAGGTAGCCCACCGTTGGGGGTTCAGAGCAACCCCAAAGTCACCACACCAGCAGCTCAGGGCCGGTCAGGTGCAGAGTTCAAAGTGGTGCCCAAAACGCATAGGCTAGAATGGAGAGAAGGGGGTGCCCCGGTTCCGGTCTGCTTGCAGGTAAGTACCCGCGTCTTCGGAGGGCAGACCAGAGGGGTTTTGTAGGGCACCGGGGGGGACACAAGCCCACACAGAAATTTCACCCTCAGCAGCGCGGGGGCGGCCGGGTGCAGTGTAGAAACAAGCGTCGGGTTTGTAGTGTTAGTCTATGGGAGATCTCGGGATCTCTTCAGCGCTGCAGGCAGGCAAGGGGGGGGTTCCTCGGGGAAACCTCCACTTGGGCAAGGGAGAGGGACTCCTGGGGGTCACTTCTCCAGTGAAAGTCCGGTCCTTCAGGTCCTGGGGGCTGCGGGTGCAGGGTCTCTCCCAGGCGTCGGGACTTTGGATTCAAAGAGTCGCGGTCAGGGGAAGCCTCTGGATTCCCTCTGCAGGCGGCGCTGTGGGGGCTCAGGGGGGACAGGTTTTGGTACTCACAGTATCAGAGTAGTCCTGGGGTCCCTCCTGAGGTGTTGGATCTCCACCAGCCGAGTCGGGGTCGCCGGGTGCAGTGTTGCAAGTCTCACGCTTCTTGCGGGGAGCTTGCAGGGTTCTTTCAAGGCTGCTGGAAACAAAGTTGCAGCCTTTCTTGGAGCAGGTCCGCTGTCCTCGGGAGTTTCTTGTCTTTTCGAAGCAGGGGCAGTCCTCAGAGGATGTCGAGGTCGCTGGTCCCTTTGGAAGGCGTCGCTGAAACAGGATCTTTGGAAGGCAGGAGACAGGCCGGTGAGTTTCTGGAGCCAAGGCAGTTGTCGTCTTCTGGTCTTCCTCTGCAGGGGTTTTCAGCTAGGCAGTCCTTCTTCTTGTAGTTTGCAGGAATCTAATTTTCTAGGGTTCAGGGTAGCCCTTAAATACTAAATTTAAGGGCGTGTTTAGGTCTGGGGGGTTAGTAGCCAATGGCTACTAGCCCCGAGGGTGGGTACACCCTCTTTGTGCCTCCTCCCAAGGGGAGGGGGTCACAATCCTAACCCTATTGGGGGAATCCTCCATCTGCAAGATGGAGGATTTCTAAAAGTCAGAGTCACCTCAGCTCAGGACACCTTAGGGGCTGTCCTGACTGGCCAGTGACTCCTCCTTGTTGCTTTCTTTGTTCCCTCCAGCCTTGCCGCCAAAAGTGGGGGCCGTGGCCGGAGGGGGCGGGCAACTCCACTAAGCTGGAGTGCCCTGCTGGGCTGTGACAAAGGGGTGAGCCTTTGAGGCTCACCGCCAGGTGTCACAGCTCCTGCCTGGGGGAGGTGTTAGCATCTCCACCCAGTGCAGGCTTTGTTACTGGCCTCAGAGTGACAAAGGCACTCTCCCCATGGGGCCAGCAACATGTCTCTGGTGTGGCAGGTTGCTGGAACTAGTCAGCCTACACAGACAGTCGGTTAAGTTTCAGGGGGAACCTCTAAGGTGCCCTCTGGGGTGTATTTTGCAATAAAATGTACACTGGCATCAGTGTGCATTTATTGTGCTGAGAAGTTTGATACCAAACTTCCCAGTTTTCAGTGTAGCCATTATGGTGCTGTGGAGTTCGTGTTTGACAGACTCCCAGACCATATACTCTTATGGCTACCCTGCACTTACAATGTCTAAGGTTTTGTTTAGACACTGTAGGGGTACCATGCTCATGCACTGGTACCCTCACCTATGGTATAGTGCACCCTGCCTTAGGGCTGTAAGGCCTGCTAGAGGGGTGTCTTACCTATACTGCATAGGCAGTGAGAGGCTGGCATGGCACCCTGAGGGGAGTGCCATGTCGACTTACTCGTTTTGTCCTTACTAGCACACACAAGCTGGCAAGCAGTGTGTCTGTGCTGAGTGAGAGGTCTCCAGGGTGGCATAAGACATGCTGCAGCCCTTAGAGACCTTCCTTGGCATCAGGGCCCTTGGTACTAGAAGTACCAGTTACAAGGGACTTATCTGGATGCCAGGGTCTGCCAATTGTGGATACAAAAGTACAGGTTAGGGAAAGAACACTGGTGCTGGGGCCTGGTTAGCAGGCCTCAGCACACTTTCAATTGTAAACATAGCATCAGCAAAGGCAAAAAGTCAGGGGGCAACCATGCCAAGGAGGCATTTCCTTACACACGCTTTACTAGGACCTAGTGACTTACTTTATATTAAAATAAGCAACACTGTACAGTTTCTAATTTTTATTTGGCAATTAGTGCTCAATAGGCCATTGACACCTAGGCAAGATTATCTGAAACATTCACAATATTATTTTCACACTCTTGTTACTTTTCACCAACTCGGTCAATTTGAAACCTAAAGAGCGTACAAACTCTTTACCAACCATATCCAACAAATCACCAAAAACATGCTCTCTAGTTCCAAAGTTGGCCTTCCCAGATCTGCGCAAAACAGGTGCCCATATAATGAATGCTGAATGATGTAGTGACAGTTGTGACAGCTGCTACATAAACCCGAATAACATATTTCCTAGTACCTGTTCATCACCATCAGTTTTTAGAATCTCAATCCTTCCCTTACAGTTTCACCCTGAACCGCTGAAACAGTTCTAATGGAAACCGGTGGAAGGGGGGGGGGGGTAACGCAGTCACATTGTGGATCATGCGTTTCCTTAGTATTAATTGTTTATGTATCAATTAGTTTGGTTGAGTGCAGCACATCACCTCTCACACACTTCCAAGAAATGCACTTATTTGGGAATCTGTACTTTGTGTGAAAGGATGGTTAGCTGGTTTAGTGGAGACTTAGCCACAGTCCTGAATCCTTCATTCATGTTCTCTCTTTGCCTAAAAGTTGGTTGTAGACAAGCCAGAACAATTCAGTTTTAAGTTGCTCGTTGAGCGCATGTCATGTGGTTCAGCCCACAGGTTGGGTTCAAAGCATTCCTCACATGAGGTCCTGGGTTGTGCCTCAAACTTCATTCATTTAAAAACTTGGATCAGCGGGTGTGCCATCAAAGAATGAAGTGCTGCATGTGGAATTGTTGATCCACTGCTATCTGCTCCCTTTGTCCCAGTAGGCTTTGTACAAGATGTAGTTAATTCTGGCAGCAACAAGGTGACATTTGAGTATTTTCAAGTTCATGCCAGCTGAGGTTCAAGCACATTCTGTCCCACCTTGTTTGGGGGCCATTGTAGTCTGCTGAGGAGTTTCTTGAGGAGCGTAGTTTAAATGATCTTACAGTAGTCTAATTGTGTCACCATGAGGGGTTTCAACAGCACCGTTCCTGTTGTGAATTAGGTGCAGCAAGAGGCTATTCTGAAATATAGATCCTCAGATGTATCTGTTTGATCACTGACGTGGGGAGCGGAGAATAGCTACAGTCTTGTGAGTGCCCTGAAGGTCTTCACTTGGTGGGTGGTCAGTGGCAAAATCTCCCATATTGTGCGATGTGGGTCTTCTCTGCTCAGCACAGTGACCTCAGTCTTGGCTCCAGTTATTGCACATGATGCTCACTTTCATCCTTGCTATTGCAACGTCTTGGTGAGTGAAGATGTTGTTTGTGGCCACATCCTTATCGCTGACATCTGCTTAGTCATTTCATGTGTCACGCGCATGTTGGGGCACAGATCTAGTAATTTCCAAAAAGTTTACCAGAAACACGGAAACATGTGTGGTCAGTGAATTATTTTAATGTTTAAATAGTTTATTTAAAACTTGGATTCCATCAAGTTTTTAAGGCACTTCTCTGCATGATAAGCTATATCTGTAGGCATGCATAGACCTATGAATTATCGTTGCCTAAGAAAGTTTTAAAATGCACTCCTTAAAAGCAGATATTTTTTAGGTCGAGCACGCTAGAGCTTTGACCTGTTTTAAATATTGTGGGCTTTTAACCACGCCCATCTCATTCCCATCACTTTCACTCATTCGTGGGCTTACCTTTCAAAAATCCCTTGAAGCCATTGATAATTGCTTTACATTTGTCCCGCCTTGAGGCGGTTTTGTTACCACCTTGCAGGCTGACCCTTTTACATGAATAATTGCACGATTGCCAATATACTTCAGCGTGGGTGAACAATTTTTTTCTTTTGTCCCTCCCCTTCGGTCTCCATGGCAGCCATGGCCCTCACATCGCTTACAGTGCCCACAGCGCAAAACTTAATTGTTCACACTGTTACCTAATCAGAGTCATTTCTTTTGACTCTCCTCTTCACTCCATAGCTTTCCCAAAAACACATATAATTGATAAATGCTTTACTAAAAAACACAGAAATCCGCAATGTGGCTCTCCTGGCACAGTGGGAAAGCTACAATATTCACTGCAATTGGGAAAAGTCACCCCATAATGCTTTGCAAGCATTTTTTTTCCAGAATTTATTTTCCCATTACTCAGCCTGTGCTGGTCCTAGGACAATGGGACACCCACAAAAACATTCAGCATGACACACTCTTTAGGTCTTCCCTGGGCCCCCACACTAGGTTAGCGGGGACCCCAAAATAATAACGCCACCAACCATTAAGTCCCTTTTTAAGCCCTATTCTGACTGGAATTTTTGTTTTACAGCTTTGAGTAGTTTGTGTTCTTAGGGCCTTAGTATTGCAGTAGGCCTGCTAGGCCTGAGAATGTGTAAGGCACTACGCCCTCCAGGGGCTAAATATATGTTTGCACCACATATCTTTGTGCTATTCTATTTTCACGTGGTTGTGCTCTCCAGAGACTAATTATATGGATACATGACCATTTTTCTTACAAATGATATTTATATTGTGGTGACCTCTAGGGGCTGTTTTGAGTATTACAGTCAACATACTATGATATTTGCTGCATCCCATAATGCTTTGCAGGGCATTCTTTTACAAAACATTTTTGCTCATAACTCGCCCTCTGGTGGTCCTAAGACAATGGAACCACCTTCAAAACGTTCACCACAACGTACTCCTTTTGTCTATATCATCTTTGGGTCCCCAAACTAGGTTAGAGGGGACCCCAAAATAATTATCCCTCTCTCCATTCAGTGTCTTTGTAACCTCTCTAATGGCTAGAACTTTTGTTTATTCAGCTTAGAGTAGTTTGTGTTTAAAGGGTCTTGTTTGTAATGTCATTGAGGTAGGCCTCCTAGCCCTGAAAATATGTAATGTACTATACCCTCTAGGGGGTTAATATATGGTTGCAATGCAATACCCTCAGTCATTTTCTTTTCATGTGGTTATGCTCTCTGGAGGCTAACTATATGATAACATGACCATGTTCCTTACAAATGCTATTTTCATTGCTGTGTCCTCTAGAGGCTATTCTGAGCGTTATAGTCCAATACCAAACATTTAGTTCTGACAAAGGTTTTTATTGGGTTTCTATGCTAATTATATAAGTTTTATTAATCTCTCCCCATTGCAATTATGATCATGGTTCAGGCAAACTTAACATCCTTATTACACTGACTGTTTGAACACTCTTGATATGTAACACTTCTAGGTTATTTATCTTGTTACTTCCCAGTGGCTGTCTTCTTTTGGGAATTGTGTCAGCCAGCCAGCATTTTCGATGGTGGGGTGGTGAAAGTGGTATTCTATTGAAATTAGCATGGCAGATTTAAATTAGAGTGCTAAATGGCAGCATTTTAATTTTTGGCTGCAGATAGAGGAAGAGGGTAAATGGAAGTGCCTTAGTTATTTGCAGGGCAACTGGAATTATGTGGCAGGAAAAGACCAAATTATGAGGCAGGGTTGACCAATTGACGTGGCAAGAAAAGTTCAGTTATGAATTTAGAACAGCAAAAGCTCTAACTCAAGCAAATGCGAGACCCTTTGCATTGCAAATGCTTGTTTTTTTACAGGGACTTGGGGGAGAAAGAATGCTGAAGACTTTGTTGAGGAAACAACCTGGACTTGACAGTGGGTGATAGATACTGCAAGATATTGCTGGTAACACTCCTCGCATTTACTGAGACAATGGCTGCATATTTACTAAGATTGCGTTTATGCTGTTACTGTAGATTAGAAGTGATAGCAAAGATGGTTAAAACAACATCATGGACAGTGACAGGGATTTGTGAAACAAGGCCTGTTTGACGTTTTAGGCATGATTCAAAGCTGTCAGGTAAAACATACAAGTGCAGATTGTTGAAACCACAAACACATAACTGGGTACATAATCATTTTACCCTTTGGAGACCGAGAAGAGAGATCCCAATGATATGATGGGACATGCAGGTGATAAAACCACTGAAAGACAAATAGGCCTGAAATTTAGGAAGTGACTTAACTGAAAAGAAATGGATGGCACTTACAATCCCCACAAGGTGATCAAATACAGTACATTAGACAAAACATACCTTACACCACGCAGAGTAAATAAAAAGTACACTGAATTATCTGAGACATGCCTGCAGTGTACACAGGTGAGGCTGGTTTTCTCCCTGTTTTACTCCTAGAAGGCCAGCATTATATACACAGAAGCCTTCCAACGCGAGGTGGTCTTTCAGGATGATTGTCATATGATTTGGTCCTGCCAGATAGGTGAGGGATTCTGAGAAGATGTCAAAGGTGACAGCTGACAATTTCACTTGTTATGGCCTCAGACAGCATTAGTTGTGATAATAGCATAAAAAGCGTGATTAACATAGATTATGAAATGTCTCCCCGTGCAATATTCACAAGTGTCCTTTTGCAGCACTTTTGTTTACCAAATCAGTTTGAAAATTTCCAAAAAGACATATTTTACTCCACAGCCTCAGCTTTTTAATTTTGCCCTTTATAATGTAGAAATGAATTCTACCCATAGTTAGGACGTCTCAGATAGGATACAGGATGTTGTCTATTTGGTGGTGATCAAAGCTTTTGCCCAAGTACAAATTGCAGTAACAGAATGGACTGAACAAATGTATGCCAAATCTAAATATGTCATCTGATAAAGACTTCTAGCCAATGTTTCCTTAGGCGACTTACTGGATCCAGAAATTTTTGAGCAGTACCTCTGGTCGTTGGTAGGTGGCATCGAATGGCTCTGCATTGGCGTCATCTGTGCCAGATGTGACGTGCTGTGCCTATATAGGTGCCACCCAGGCACACTGACCTCAGTTCCTTTCTTTCTACACCATCAGGCGGATCCTGAAGAGCCACCTGAGTCATTTATTACTGCATTTTGGACGTTTTGTCAACCTTTTTGAGCCTGTTTGCTCCTAATGTGCCTTAGGGATCTCGCTAAAAAAACTGTGGTTTTTAAACTCTGTGGAGCCTCTCACAGGCAAATGTCTGTGACACTCTCACATGGTTTGCTTGTAGTGCCTGGAGCCGGACCACGACTCCTGGGCCTGTTCTGACTGCAGCACAATAAATCCCAAAGTGATCTGGGAGTGTACGATGAAGCTCCTGACCGATTGACACCGGATGACTCAGCACCGCTTTGGAAACAGTGTCAAAAGTGTAGATATGTCCCTCGTCAAACCTAAGCTGCTCCACACCTTCTTGAATTTCCTGCAATTGAGCGAGCCCCACCCAACTCAAGGAGTTCAGTGAGGCCATGCACCTCACCTTTGAGTGGCCGCACCCCTCTGGAGCACCCTCGGGCCTCACTGGTTCGAGAGGTACCACGATTTAGTTACTGCCGGCGGATTCACTCTTGGTACCAGTCAGCCCTCTGGATCCAGACGGATTCCAGTCGCAAATCCACACTCTTCGGAGGGTTTGGTACAATGACACAAATACTGGGTAGTGCTGAACCCTTAGTCATTCCTGTCTCTGATACAGAGCTACGCCGGTGGCATCCAATGCCCACTGTGGTGCTGATGGACCAAGACCTTCCGGGTCAGAGACAGTTTTCCTGACTGGCCCTGTGAGAGGTATGACTGAGATGGATCTGAGGTTCCTTACAGCTAACCCGACCCTCTGGAGAAATCTTTGGCCAAAGTTAACCTGTATGAAGACCTGACTGATGGCTCAGGTCTGGACACTTCACCAGGCACTGGCCTGGTCTCTCTTCCTAGTGTGGGTACGGGGAGGGCCTCCTTTGCTATGGTGGTGCCGAAGGGGGCTGAGACCCACAATCTCACGCTACCCTCAGTGGCAGTCAAAACTAATCTCTTGACAGAGAGTCTTCAGCCTTGGATGCCCCACACAGAACCTCTTCCATTCTTCATGTAGGCCTCCCTGATGTCCTGCTCAGAGCTTGGGCCCAGCCCTGCATGGCCACTCCTGTGTACAGGACAACTCACGCTGCCACACTCTTGGGGCCCACCTTTACTCAGCCAGCACCCCTCCCCTAAGACCATGGTAGGGCAGGCCCCTACCTCTAAGGTTAACCCTGCGCGTTCCCTACTATTCCACCAGCTAGGAAATCCCAGAGGCTGATTACCTTCTGGAAGAGTATTTTCTTTTCCACCAGCCTTGCTCTGTGGACGGCAAACACCGCGTGCCTCCATGGCCGCTATAGCCACACAGTGTGGGACTCAATTGCCACTCATGGTCTTGAGGAGGCAGAAGACATCCTGACCCAAACTATTGCCGACAGCAGGGATGCAGCCAAGTTCGCCATCAAATGCGGGCGCAGCACTACAGACTCGCTGGGCAGGGCCATGTGCTTCAGTAGTGACACTTCGTTGCCACAGCAGGTTGAGATTAGGTTGCTTCTTGGGGGATGTCCAGGCATCCCTTACGGACATGCCCTTCAGTGCCCTTCGGTGGCACTCACATGTTTAGCGGCAAGGATGATTCAGCATGTGAGCGTTTTAAGGAAAATAGGGTCACCACCTGGTCGCTAGGGCTCTCCATGCCCCCATTCCAGACGCACTCTTCTTTTCTCTCCTTCTTTAGCTATGGTAGGGGCTGTCAGTCATGTCCTTTCTAACACAGCTGCCCCAGCCAACAGGCTTCCCAGCCTTTTTATGGCCACTGTTGTGGCTCCCGCAAATCCAGTGGGACTCAAAGGCAGAGATCTGCCTAGTCCACAACCCCCCCACCCACCTCCTACAGTCCCTGCTTCCAAGCCTCTTTTGTATGCCCTCACACCAAAATGGGCACCCTTTTGGCAGCAGGATCAGGCACCACTTGCCCCAATCACACACCATAACGTCAGACAAGTGGTTGCTTCAAATTGTCTAGCAGGGTTACACTCTTTCATTTACAGAAACCCCGCCATCCTTGCCATTGTCCTCAGATCAGCTGACTGAGGACAATCTCTACTTATTATGCCAGGAAGTGCAGGCTCTTTTGGCATAAGGAGTCTTCGAGATATTGCCACCACCAGAGGTAGGTTGTTATTGCCGCTGCTTTCTGGTGCTCAAAAAGGGTGGAAGCCACCTCCCTATCCTTGACCTGCTACCTCTCATTGCCTTCCTAAGGAAGGAGAAATTCAGTCAGCTCACGCTTGCTCAGGTCCTGTCTGCGCTTGACCCTGGAGACTGGTTGGTAAAGCTGGACCTGCAGGATACCTATTTACATATCCCTCTCCTGCAGGCCCATGTGCGTTACATATGGTGGGTTGGGAGCATTTCCAGTTAGCTATGCTTGCCTTTGGATTCACCAGTGCCATTCGAGTGTTCACCAAGGCGATGGCGGTGTTTGCAGTAATTCTGCAGAGGTCAGGGGGTTTAAGTCCCCCCACCCGCAACGCCTGGCTGCGGGGGGCTGGCTTTCCCCAGGCAGTCAACACCCACTCCAGACTACAGCAGAATGCCTGCATTCACTGGGGTTCATTATCAACATACCAAAATCATACTCAACTCCTTCATAAGAGTCGATGCTTCACGGAACGCAATTGGCGACTGCATCTGGAGGTGGCTCAAGGTCTCTTTCAGGACTGGGAAGAACCTTAACTATATCTATTTGTAACCGCCGAGAACTCGCAACATCAGCACTTTTACGCTTTGGAGTTTCCATAGGAGCTCTCACTTCGAGACACATTCTGAGGTCTGTGATGTCATCGTGGCAGCCATCAACAAAACCGTATACACCTGCCGTTGGAACAAATATGTGACTTGGTGCACTGACAAACATATTGAGCCACTCTCTGCACCCTTGTCTGAAATGCTGTTGTTTGTTTTGTCTTTAGCCCAGTAAGGCCTTTCTCTGGGCAGAGATAAGGGGTATCTTTCAGTCATATCAGCTTTCTTGTGGTTACTTGATCAACTCTCCCCTTGTTCAAGTCACATTTTGTGACATGTTTTCTGAAAGGTCTTCAACATATGTTCCCTCCCAAGCCTTTCATAATGCCCCAATGTAACCTTAAATTGGTTTTAACCTGCCTGATATGTTCCCCATTAAAGCTCATGCATAATTATCCTCTTTGACTTTTGACACTCAAGACAGTTTTCTTGGTGGCTATTGCATTGGCTAGCAGGGTCAGTGGGTTACAGGCTCTGTCTGTTCAACCTCCACACACCAGCTTCTTCCCAGATAAGCTGGTTCTCCACACCCATTTCTCTTTCTTACCAAAGATGGTGACACCCTTGCATGGTGGCCAAAGCATCACACTGCCCGCATTATTCGCTCCGCCACACCCCTCCAAGGAGGTAGAGACTAAACCATCTTGACTCGAAAAGAGCCTTGTCTTTTTTATCTCGACTGCACCAAAGAATATCAGGTAGATAATCAGCTCTTTGTGGGGTTCACTAGTACAATGAAAGGGAATGCTGTACAAAAGCAGTCCGTTTCCAGATGAATTGTACTCTGCATTAAGATCTGCTATGCACTGGCCAAGAAGCAACCTCTTGGGGGCTTGTGGGCCCATTGTGCCAGAGTTGCAGCCACTGCGTTAGCTTGCGGAGCCAACGTCCTGTTCATCTGCCTGGCTATTGCGTGCCAGGCTGTTGCGTTTATTAAACCCTACTGCCTACTACAGTCAGGTCCGTCATGACAGGAACTTTGCATGTTCGGCCCACCAGAGGTTTTTGGTCTGAGTCATTTTGCAGACCCACCTCTGGGGAAAGATAGCTTAGGTGTCTATTCTAAGGTAAGGAATCTGCATCTAGGAGAACAAGTTATTTACCTTTGGTAGTGCCTTATCTGATAAAGACTGGATCTAGCCACAGATTCCTTACCCACCCTCCCATTTATCCTGTTTTGCGAAGTGAACTTCTCTGCCTACAAAGGTCCTTGTCGGCCCATAGTTCTGACACAATAATCACAGCACCTTAGCATGGCACCATGCTTGTGACGTGGAAAGAGTTACATAGAAACTGAAGTCAGTGCGCTAGGGTGAGGCCTATATAGTCACTGCACATTTCACATCCGCGCCAGCGTGGAACGCAGACAAGGTGTACCAAAGGTAAGTAACTTATTCTTTAGAGTATTAATTACACCATGTTATCAGTCTTTTTTTATTTCAAATCTTTTTATTGAGTGTACTTTAGAAATAGACAAAGAGGTTTTGCATGTATGTAATTACATGAGTTGTATATAACATACTGATTTAGAATTAACATTGGTATTCATTTAGTATCATCAGTAGTATCACAGCAGTTCCATAAAAATGCAGTTACATTTGATATAATATTGTATACAAAATTTATTTAGATGTAAGTTAGAACAAACAATACAGTATACAACAGTGCTTGTTATGTAAATAAATAAATAAGTGCGGGCCCAAAGTTTTGCACATTGGCGTTATGGAAGGTCAGGGGCCAAACACCAAGGCTACATAGTGTAGATTCCACCGCATGCCTCTTTAATCTGCTACCAGACACTAGCTGCCTCTTTTTTTACTGCTGCTTGATCTTTTTCAGCCCTGCTTTCTCACTTTGTGACTGTTTTTCTGTCGTTCTCGTCCTCTTGCTTTACCCCTTTTGTATTTTTCTCCTTCTTGCTCTGAATCAAATTCTGTTGAGGAAAAATAAGTGCTGGTCCCCAAAAAATGAGTGCCGGTGGGCCCCAAGTCTCAAGTTAAGCTCAGAGTGTATTGTAAGGACAAAAAGTTACTTTCTGACTTTGGATGCATGAGAATAAATATGTTAAATTATGACTTGGAATAATCGCAGTTAAATGCAGCGTTACTGTAGTAGCTTGTACCTGTGTATTCAGTATAAACTCCGAATTATTTTAGTAGAATACATAATGTGCTGAGAATTGGAGATGTAGGAGGAACTAACGAGGTGAAATAGTATGTAGAGTAGAGTGGGTAAGTGGGTTTTGTGTATATTCCACGAATGGAGCGTTCCATGATATTTCTATTTTTTCATTACATTTATAGTATTTGTTCATGTGGTAATATCTGGCCTGCCCGTGGGCCTTAGTAGGGCAAGTGGTAGTCATGTGTTATGGAGGCTTGTTCTTTTGCAAGTAGGTGTCTAATTTAGACCACGTATACGGAGTTGACTGCATATCTTGTAAAACATAGCCAGACCCAAAATTTATGAAAGGAGTGGTTATTAGTGCTTTTCTGATTGTATGTAGTTTTTTAATTCAGAGTCTTAAGAAAATGTGTATCAACAGGAGATCATTGGGCAAAGCCATCCTTCAGTCACCAAGAGAAGTTTGATTGCTAACAAGAATAAGAACGCTTACAGTGGACTTCCCTGGCTGGTACCTTGTGTCAGTGCGAAGTTGTCCGACAAACTGGCATTTACTCCCATTTGGGCCATGGGTTATGCTTAAAGAACAATACCCATACGTTCAAAGTCGCCTCCAAGTTGAAATATGCACAGCACTGAACTCAGAAAGTTCCATGATACCTTATTGAAGGTCTTGCCTGCATCCAAAGTCATTGCTGTCGATCGGGTGTCCAGTAATTTAGCTTTATCCGTTGTGTGTTCAAGAAGTCTGATACTGTCACAATTTTTCCTTTTATAAACCCTTTTAGTGTTGGGTGAATCAGTCTATCCATACTTTTTCGAGCCTAGAAACTAACATTTATGCATATGTTTATTAGCGATTTGGGTCTGTAGTTTTTTATTTAAAATGTGTCTTTGCCCTCCTTGTGAATAAGTACTATTGGTGTGTAATATATCCATCCTTTGATAGAGCCAGCGCCTGTGAATTGGTGCAATAATATTTCCAGATGATTTAGTTGGGATAAGTAGCGATGTAAAACAAGACGTGTGGTCTTTGCCAGTTTAAGTGAGTTTATTGCTTTTGTTTATCCCATATTCGGCAATAGCAAAGTTTAGGTTCACTCTAGGATTAGTGTCAAGATGGATGATTGGTGAATTGTCTAAATACTTTTCACACTGTTCAAGATCAGCTTTTACATTGCGGTTATACAGTTCCGTATAGAAATCCTAAAAGCTGTTTAAAATATAATTGGTGAGTGTTTTAATTTATCCTCTTATATCACTGATTTCTCTAATTTTTGTGTTCTTTCCTTAGCTTCAGTTTGCTGGTGTTTTTTCGGCCCTGTTTCTTTTACAGAATTTCTTGTATTTATTTGTCACCCCATGTGTGCTCTTTCATTGATGATTTTACTGTACTCTTATTTAAGGTTTTGTAATTCATCTAGCAAAGTGGAGACCTTAGTATGTGCTACTAGCATTGTCTTCATGATGCCCCAAATGATATTACTTGACGAAACTGTGTCTTCATTTAGTTTGAAAACGTTTTGTATGGTTGTGCTAATTTGCTCTTTAAATTATTTTTTTGGGACGTCATTATCTCTACATTCATTTTCCAAATTTTTGTCCCAGAGTCTGCCTTAAGTATGTATAGGTCAATGGAGATACAGTCAGGGTTTGAAATTATCGATTCAGTTTTCGGGTGTCTAGCATTGAGGATTAGCATATTGTTAGTCACCAGATAGTAAGTCCTTGCGAATGTGTTAGGGCGTGTAAGCAAAAGGTGAAGTTACTACCATTAGGCTATGTTTTTGCCATATGTCACATAGTTTATGCTTGGAACATAAATGTTTCTTTTGGGATCTGTTCTGTATTTGCATGATGGTATTCTAATGTTCCATCCCTTTGTAGAATGAAGTCTCCCTCCAAGATAATCCCTGTATTTTAGGGAATCTCAATTGGTTTTGTTTAGGTTTACCCAGAAATTAGGCACATCTCCTTTTGGAGCATAGATACTTACCAGATACAGATCCTGGCCGTCATTTTGTATTTTAGTGATGACATACCTTCCTTCCATATCATGTGCTGGCTATTATGGATATGCCTGATTTGTTTTTTAGCTCAGTATGACCACCTCATTTTCTTCCTGCTCACTGGTGAACATTTTCAATTTTCAATCCAGTTATGTCAAATACTGAAGGTTTCCTCTTCACCAATTCTTGTTTCTTGTAGTTTAATAATTTCATCCCTAATTTTATAACAGTAGACTAATCTCTTTTTTAAATTGAGTGATTAAATCCCTTGATGTTCAGTAAAATTACCCTAATGGGATCATTTGACGTGTTTAAGAACAGAAAAGATTGAGAGACTGATTGGATGCACAAATGAGGCAGTCTAGAAGCCACATTTACCCCCACACTCACCCTGATACAGAGACTATCATTTGTCTGCAGAGTAAAGAACCAATAGCACTAGCTGCCAATAGAAACCCCCCTTCATGACTCCCCCATAAACCCTCCCCTCATTTTTTAAGTCTGTAGGTGATCAGTTGAGACCACGGGAGGCTAACCTGTGCTAGAGATGGACACAACCGACCAACAAACGTCAAACTTACTCTCGGCACAGTAGAACCCCCTGGGTTTGTAGAAGTATTTCTGTTGGAAAACAGCCTGTTTCACTATTGAGGGTGTATCATAACTGCACTGGAAATGTTGACTTATAGGCATCAGATAGGCTCCAAGGATCTAAATCAAATATTTTGGTGCTATAAGCATAGACAGAATAATACAAACATATGAAATATATGTGTACACACTGATGATGATCTGGATGAACAAACTCTGCTTGGTATGACATGGTGTCTTGTTCCAGTGATATACAAGACATCATTAACTGTTGTATACATTTCTAGTACAGCAGAGCAAGTGGTTTATTATTCAAAGACATAACTACTTAATGCCTATAACGAAGCCAAGGTGCATTCCTCCCTGAGAAAGTTATATTAGGACAATAATGAGAGGCTGGAGGATCCTATTTCATCTCTCGATCAATCTAATCTTCTATTGGAAATAGAAGATAAACATGTGAAAGACTGGTTGAATAGTCCTAACTCCATGACCTTAAATTGGCACCCTGTGTTATTTATCAATAAATATTTGATAACCACTGCAAAAAATATTTTCACAATCTTATAGAAGATATCATGTGAAGTCTCTGCGGGCTTTTAAAGCAGATTGTTCTTAGGGAATGAACACCTAGAAATGCCAGGGACTATCTTGAAGTCGATTGTGAGTTTGTCATAGTTTCCTATTATTTATTGATCGGTTTTAGTTTGTGACATGTTTGAGATGAAAGTTTCTAAATCTGCAGGCTACTGGAGACAACGGTTTTCTCTTTGTGTGAGATGTTCTTTCTTGAAGGTCCAACAAAGTCAAACAGAATGGGAAGCACTCTTAAGGTCTCCTGTTGCACTAGAATCCTTTTCTATGGATAGCAGTTTCTTTTGCCTACTCCTTTGCTGCACCATTGCACCCTGTTAGAAATGGGATCTCTAGTTGGTAGTGGTGTGTATCCAGACCAAGTAGGGACCCTCACTCTAGCCAGGGTAAGCGAGCCACACAGCTCTGCTCACCCCCTCGGAAGCTTGGCACGAGAAGTCAGGCTTATCTCAGAGGCAATGTGTAATGTATTTGTACACCCACACAGTAAGACAGTGAAAACGGCCACAAAAGTACTCCACACCAGTTTAGTAAAATAGCCGATATTTATCTGAAAACACAGTGAAAACACCACACAGTAACAGATTGAAAACACCACAGAAGTACTACATATCAATTTAGAAAAATAGCCAATATTTATCTGAGTAGAAGAAGACCAAAATGACAAAAATCCAAAATACACAAGTAAAGATATCACTTTTTAAAGGTTGAAATGAGTCTTAATCCATAAGAATCAATGACTGTATCTTTTTAGCACAAAGTACCCGGGATGCGTCAAAAACAAAGACAATGCGGATATCAGGGAAGGGGAGGTGCCAAAAAGCAAAGGAATGTGTTGGTTCCTTAATACGCAGAAGAGGCGATGCTATGGTTCCTTACTGGCAGGGGAGGTGATGAGTTGATTGTTGCCTCGCAAGAAAGGTGATGCGTTGATTTCCGGAGATGCAGCTGCAGTTCCTTACTGCAGTGTGGGGTCAATGAAAAATTGATGCCCCCAGGGACGATGTGTGGAAAATCCAGATGTGCTGTGTCAATGGAGCTGTGGGGAAACAGGCACGTCGATTCTGCAGCCACAAGACAGGCGTTGCATCGGTTGTCCAGCCGCAGGACAGGCGCTGCATTGATTTTTCTGCTGCAGCACATCGGCATGTGGATTTTCTCCTTTAGATCACCAGCTTACATTTCCAAGGGTCCAGGGACTGGAGTTGCCACCACTTAGCAAGTCAGGACTCTCAAAAGAAGAGCCTAGGCACTGGCAGATGAAGTCTTTGATGCCCCTGAGACTTCTTAACAGGAGGCAAGCTAAGTTCAAGCCCTTGGAGATCCTTGGAAGGCAGGATGTAGAAAGCAAAGTTCAGTCCTTTCACTCCCAGGACAGAAGCAGGCTTCCACAACAACGCAACAGGCAGAGTGGCAGTCCCTCCTACAGCATCCAGCCTTTCTTCCTGGCAAAATGTCTTTAGTCCAAAAGTGTTCTAATTTTGTGGGGTCAATGGTTCAGTACTTATACCCATTTCTACATTGAAGTAGGCAAACGTAAAAGAAATGTCTTTGTAGTGTACAAAGGCGCTGCCTTTTCTGACCTGGCCTCAGACACACTCCATGGGTTTGGAGACCGCTTTGTGTAAGGGGAGGCGCAGCCCTATTCAGGTGCAATGTTAGCTCTTCCCACCACTCTAGCCCAGGAAGACCCATCAGGATATGCAGGACTCACCTCAGCTCCCTTTGTGCGACTGTCTAGAGTGAATTCACAAACAGCCCAACTTTCGTCCTGACCCAGTTGTGTATTCCACAGCCAGTCAGAGGCACAGAATGGTTAAGTAAGAAAATGCCCATTTTCTAAAAGTAAGTCTAAAAATGGGGACTGGGCCAATTTTACATCAGTGAGGTTAGGCAACTGTGTAAGTACAAAAAAGAAATACATGCACTGACTGAATTAGATACTATTTAGCAATTGAGCGCAACATCATGTATTAGTGTGACCACATATTTATTTTAAAATGTTTTTAAATGGCATACATACTTCCAGGCAAAATATTCTTAAAGCAACATGTCATCCACTTCAGAGAATTGGCTAATTTTTTCTCAAATGAAAGCAACAAACATTAACACCGCCTCGACCTTCCTGTACACAACACATTAATGTGAAAAAAATACAATAACACTGACACAACATAACTGTTGAACAATAGACAACAATACATTTTGACCCTCTTCAGGCACTATTTCTGTCCACCATAACATTAGAAACACACAAAAAACAGTTCTATCACTCAAAGCTGGAGACAAAAATTCACAAGAAAATTTGACTAACAGAAAACCTCCTAACCTCTGTACTCAGGGATTAGAAGGCTTCTTCTATTTTTCTTTAAAAGGGCCTAAATTTAAAAAGGGACCAAAGGATTTTTAAAATTCTTATAACTTATGTGCATAGTTAACGTGACGCCAGTCACAATGTGCACTTCATCAGTATTAAAACCATTGCTTATGTTAGATTCGGAAGCCTGGTGATACGGTAGTTGTCAGTGCCTGTAAGAATCTTGGCCGATAATTATCCTTTCAATTGCTGTGAACAAAGTACATATGAACAGAGCAAACAAAGCACATATCTAAAGCATAGCAAACTTTTATTCTCCTTTTTACAACCAATATTTAGATCAAACTGACTATTTTTTAGCTGTTCCATCTTATTTTCTATTCTACCCAGTTGTTCTTGCATTCAACAATAGCATAGGTTTTTGGAAACCTTTTTCAGTTTTGCAGTAGGGGGGTCTAGCCCCCCCCTATGTTTGAGTTTTACATTATTGTAGGAAATCAGGAATTGTTGACATGTTTTTGTGAATGTTTTGTGTACCTGGATGGCTAAGTGTTGGAGCTCGGGTGGTGAGAACCTGCCAGATAGCTCCTCACTGTGTGTGCTTTCCCTAGACATATGATAAGCCTTTGGCTATATAATTGACCTCTTTTACTATTTTTATAAATCCGATGTATGCACCAACCTGCTTAAAAGTCAAATTTCACGTCAACCTTGAGCCAGGCTTTTGTCACTCGCATCTGGAGCAAATTATCACATGAGCTATGAAACAGTCATATGGTACTGCAGGACTAGTCTCAGTGGTGACATGCAAAGTGAAGTGTTTGTTTGGATTTTAAGTGAATGAATTGGCCTTCATAACAGTCACCTTTCAGTGCAACTTGTAATAGTGTGCTATTGGTGTTCATTGTGTGGCTGTAGCAGTTTACATGTTTGGTACACATGTGCAGTTTCAGAAGCCTATCTATATTTGTCTTTAGGTTAGAAAGAAGTAGACATTTGTTCATGAAACATATAACTAAGTGGTAAAAATACAAATCATTATCTAACATGGGCTGTTATTTTGTGTGTTCAGAAATTACTTTAATAAGTTTGCTCCTTTTCTAAGAAAATAACAGTTTGTCTACTGATATCAATCTACTCCATTTGGCTGGCCTCTCTGCAGCTCACCAGTCTTCCTTGCATGGGATTGGTGTTTCACAATCATTGATGAAAGACTCCCAGAACAAAAGGCTTCCTATGCTGCAACTTCCTTCCTGTCCAGCCACCTGTCAAAGGCAGCTACCATTGAGCAAGGATGTGCCAAGACAAACGTCTTCCAGCTTGCAGTGCCTTCTATTTTGGCAAACCCTATGAAGGGAGGTTTGACACCCTTCAGGTTCAGGTCCAACAAACTGCATTATATCTATCACCACACATATTTTGACAACAGAATTAATAAGGAAACCCCAGAACTAGCCTCTTTTGAAGTATTGCAGCTCTGCAGATTGGAAAGAGTCTGTCTAAAGGCGGAGAGGATTTTATATTTGGAGTGAGCTAGGCATAGATGAGAGGGAAAACTTAGACGACACCTTCATGCAAAGCTGGGAAACCTGAATTTATGGTATTGGTTTGGTCAGATATCAGCGCTGAGAAACAATCCAGGGATCCATAGAGATTTTCACCAATCACTCTTGAGTAGACATTATAAAATGCTGCACACATTACATTCAGAGTGCAGCGAAGAAGTGACAAGATCTGAAGGTCACCTTCTTGGAAGAATTTCTGTCCATCTGTATATGCACTGAGGTGTTTGACTCTACTTCCTTTTGAATCTCTGAAAATCTCTGTCAGAGGATCCGCCCTCTTACTACTTAAAAGACTAACAACCTCCAGGATCTGTTCGAGAAGATGCTGGTATCTTGTGGATTTACTTTCCTATGAAGAAGATTGTGCAAGGTCCAAGGAACAGAGTGAACTGTAATACGTTTTGAAGATTTTTATATTTGTTTTCATCTACTGTTTATAAACTTGAACATTTGTCACAAATAAATGCAACTAATTCTGTTTTATGAAGGAAAGTATTTTTCTATTACCCATTCTGAGCAGTTTATTTGGGGCCTTGGTTCAGGGCCAAAAAAGAAAGCAGTGTTACCCTCCATTGGCTGTATTTGAAAATCACAGCTAGGTGTTCAGTGTGATAATTATATCTCTTCAAAAGACTACTTTGAAAGCACAAAGGATTACAATTTTTTATTTTAACTAACGCTCAGTCCCTACACTAGATTTGCTTAATCATTGTTTTACTCTAATCGTGAAATTGTTTTCTATTTAAATCCGTTGGTTTAAGGCTTTTTTTCTTGTGTAATCCCTCAGTTATCATATGCAGCTTTCTCTGAGGGAGTACCTTACTGCTTGTGTGAAGCTGGGATTCTCACAGAAACTGATTTACTTGTAGGCCCTAATTGTTTTTGCCTTGTTGGATCTCAGCCTCACCTCATTAAAACTCTGTCCCTCGCAGTGTAATGCTTTGCTACAAATACATTTTGGTTTGTCCTTAACTTGCTCTCCAGAATAAATAGTGAACAAGAAATTAAGTACGGTAGCCAGGCTATTTTGTTAAACCTTATGTGCATCAGAGAATTATTGTTTGTTGTCATTTCGGATGTTTTTGAACCCTTCACTATTGGATTTCATTTATCAGTAAGATGTTGCTGCATTTGGATAAACCCCTTATTGGTGGATGGTTGAGTTACTGCATCTACCCCTTCTGTCCCTCTTCTTATTTGGATATGTTGGTAGATTATACAGCAGGATGCCTGGTCTGCTTAAAAAGTGAATATCAAAACATTCTCCTGTTCAGGAACTAGTGAAATAAAGTGCTCCTGAACATGTGTTTTCCAAATCTTTTTTCGATTATATATGCATTTGTAGACTTTTAATGTAAGTCAATTTTATTTCTTATTTGATGATGATTTTATGCTTGTGATTTACTATAAAGGAAGCTTGACCCTTTGGGGGGCAGGGGGCCCTTGGGCTAATAACAGCAACTCCAGGGATGGTTAGCAATGTGGTCACAGGTTCCAATCCTAGCAGATCCGTTTAATCTTTCAAGGCTGATAAAATTTGCATTTTTGAGGAAGGCAGCAATAAAACATCTGTTATTAGTTTCAGTGCACTTCTTTGGCTAACAGCATTCGCTTTATGAACATACTTAGGTTTTGAGTCATCAGTCCACTAGTTTAGAATAGTTGAATATGGCACTTAGTTATCCTCACATATTTCTCTGCTATGAGAATAGCTGTGATATTTTTTTACACTCCATGCTCACTCATCAAGCAAAGCTATTTTGATGGGCATAGGTCATCTCTCCTTTTCAAATCTTTGCAATAACTTACTTGTAGGAAATTCTGTTAGTTGAGGGGTGGTAGGTACACACATTAGGTAATAACCGCAATTCTTGTCATGGTGAACCAAATAATCCTAAACTTGACCCCCCTGGTAGCTATGGCACAGATCTGACAGGCTTAACTTAGAGGAAATGTGTAACGTGTATTATGCATTACAAAACAGTAACAGTAATGAAGTCTAAAAGCAAAATGATAAAATCCCAAAACAAATGACAAAACTAGAGTAAAATAAATAAACATAATATCCAATAAGGGGAACCAGAGATATTAATTTTTAAAGCTTTTAGTAAAAAATAGTGCCAATGATAGTAAAGGTTGCAGTAAAACAGGGCCTAGGTGCAATTTTAGGTTGACCGCAATTACACTAACTAGCATCATCTTGGACAAAGATTTTACCATCTAGTCCTTTAAGTCCCAATCCACCAAAGCCGTACAACTCTAAAGTTCCAGAGAATCTTAGGGTAAGCACATGGAGACTCACAGGGTTGGAGGCAGAGGCCAACGGGAGGATCCAGTACAGGTCCAGTTGCCACTCGCCAACTGGACAGTTGCAGAAAAAGGCTTCTTGTAGCTTGTTGTGTACCTGTAGCTTTAACAGGAGGTCTGTCTTATGACCATCGAGGTCCACTTCTTTAAACTTGCTTCCCTCTTCTGCTTGTATCCAGGACTGACTTCTAGGCTCTTCTCAGAAAGCAGGCTCAGCCCTTTTCTGATCTTCCACAAGTCCAGGGGTGTTCTGCAGTGGATGCCCAGAGATGCCACATTTATGCCTGCCACGAGCTAGTGTGGTGAATATGGCCTCTGTGGATGCCTTAACCAATAGGGTAAAGGTTCTCTGGGTGAGGGGAGTGTCCTTTAGAAATCCCAGTGTCCTCTAGTCCAAAATCCACTTTTAGGCTATCCCTGAACCCTTACAACCTCTGAGAAAGATACCTGGAAGAAAAAAAGCTGAGTTTTCAGCTACCTGAAATTGGATACGCAAGAATTGTATTCCATCCTTTGAAGTGCACCGCAAGTGGTATATGTAAACCCAGCAGATCTCTCAAACACACTATGGCACTGTACTGTCAAAAAGAGGCCCATTCTGATTGCGACCTGACTGGCTAGGGTGGCAAAAGAGGAGCCCTGCCTAAGTGTCAGATAAAATTTGTCTGTGACGGGAGACTACTCTTAGAAATGTGCCCCAAGTGTCCTGTAAAAATAAAACATGCAAACCTGTCAAGCAGGATGTGACCTTCAAGCAGGACCTGATATTGTAATGTCAAAAAGCATGCTACCAGCACCCCGCACAGTCTTTTCAGATGGGTCATCTCTTCCCATTCAGGTCAGCCTATTGGTTCATGTCTGTTTGAATTCTAATTACTGGCCTGTTGAAGTGGGAGAGTAAAATGCAGATTTGGCTTCCAGGGACTTCAGGGAGGGCAAAATGTAACTTTCTAAAAATTACTTTTGTGTAATATTTAGAACAAATCTGACTACACCATTTAATTGGATTTTTAATAACTATTACAAATAGTTTTTTTATTATTTTTCTCGCTAGTCCCATTTCTGTGATACAGTGCTAGTATTTAATATTGCATTCTTGTGTTTTCCTATGGAACAGCCAGCCTTGCTACAGTGAAAAATGTTTTGAGTGGTACTAGTCACTGTAAGGACTTGTTTAACTTTACTTTTTTACATGTCATACCTTTAAATACTGCTGCTATTTCGCAGTGAAAGATGAAAAGTAGCTCCTCAACAACTTTGTTATATTAGTAAGAATTTATAGTCGAACTACAGAAGCTTTTTTTGTGGAATAAGGTGTCCGTGCACAGGACTCAGAGGAAGCCAGTGGAGTGGTGTTGGAGTTGGTGTATTTGACCCAACACAGAATTTCTTTCTGCCTTTTATGGTCACCATGACAAATATGCATTATTCATTCTTGGATGGCTTCCCTTCTCCCCTCCTCATCTGCGACATAGTTTGGTATTGTCAGTATTAGTTTAGAACTCTGTATGATGCTCCTTTAAAGGGCTCCTCAGCAGCTTTATTTACACATTACAGAGTGTCACGGAAAAGGGCAGATCCCTATGGAATATTGTAGTCCTTTGCCTCCCAGGCCTATGAAAGCACTGACCCACTTTAACCAATTGTTTTTTGCCCCGTAGGAGCGACCATATCCTGCCTTGGTAGTTAGACATTCCTACTACCTTGCTGCAAGAGAGTAGTCTACAGTATCAAATGCAAGCAGCTGGTACAAATACCAGTTGGCAGCTCACTGTCTCTACCCCACAAAAGTTGATCCTTTATGTTGAACAATGCAAACTTCACCCCTGAGCATGGACTGATGCCAGAATATTTCATGTTTATCACCATATGTTCTTCTAAAAGGAATCATGCAGTGTTTCCAGCTTAAATACTAGATGTTTAGGTTGTATGACCTTATAGTAACACACCAGGAACCTAAAGGAACTAAATCAGGCAAACATAAGTCTGTCCTCAACTTTAATGCACTAAATACAGAATAATTCACTTTGACCTCCCACAGCCAATGGATATGCTATTCCTATGGCCTAACTCATTTAGCCTTCAGTTTCTGATGCCTAGCTTCATGGCAACATCTACTCGAAGGCCTGTTTAAACTAGATATTTAAATCCTGCAACTACCACTGCCTACTGGGAAATCCCATACCTTTCCTGTATTTTCATCTCAAAACGTCCTTAAGTGCAATCGTTGTCTCACTACTGTTTCACCAACTCGTTTTGTGTTTGTCTGCCTAGTGCTCCAACAAATTCAAGATATTTTTTATTTGAAACCGCTTAATCACAGCAGTGGAGCATTGAATAGCATAACCACACTGGCTGCCTGTGGAGGCCTGGATAGATTTCTGATTGCACTGCAACACACACACAGATTTTCGTGGCAGCTGCTTTTCAGTCCCTGGACCACAAAACTGAAGTTGTGAAACATCACCATTTTGGATGTCTCAAGATTCTCTTATCTGAGATTTTTTTGGTCAAAGCATCTCGTTTTTTGGCTTCTAGACTCTGGAATTTGCCACCTGCCGTTGTGCAAGAAGAGCATGACTTCAGATTCAGGAAAAATAAGCAGAACCTATCTGCTCTGTCTCAAACCATCTGCTTCCCTCTTCTCCACCATTCCCCAGGTGATTTGAGTCAGTTATTTCTATGTTTTAGAAGCTGCTGACAGACTTCCATTACATTGCTGAAAATAGGTGTATGTAACCTAGGATCCTACAGTGTTATCTTAAGAATTGTTTTTGGCCCCTGGAAAGATGTATTTTGGGGACCCCTTCTGGGAACACCTTTGAATTGTATTACCCATTTTCTGGTAATGCAAGCCCACATGATGCCAAGCAAACCTGCAGAAATGGGGTCAAACTGTTTAAATTTGCTGGGCCTGTGTAAATATGAAAATGCTAACTATTTCTCTTGCCAGTAAGTTACAACTGATAAAATTCATTGATAAAAACAAAAAGAAATATGCCTTGACCAGGACCTCAAAAATCCTTAAGATGATCATAGACATCGAGATGCATGTAGGCAGAGTGGAGAAAGATTTACATACAGAAATAGACAGACGTGAGACAGAGAGAAAGTTCACTTTCCCAGGAGCCTCTTGGAAGATGGGGTCCCTGGGCAAAGTCGCCACTTTGCCTAGGCCTTAAAGATTTTCTAAAAACATAGTAGCTGTGTGGAAGACAAGGTAGGATTCTTTTAAAGTAACATGAGCATTGTATGCTTTGTGGTCCGTGGGCATTACTCCTTCCTTAAAAAGCTTGAGAGTGCCCTTGACAGTGTATGCCAAGCCTTCTTTGTAGCTGTAAGCTAAGTATTTAGGGAAGAGAGAGACTGCATCAGCGTCACCAGAAGCAATGTCACCGTTTTCACACTGAACCCTAAAATCTAGTTATGCTTTAAAGACTGAAGGTCAACAAAACATTCAGGCCATTGAAATAACACAGAATGTGGGTCCGATTGTTTCAATCCTAGTATGAAAAAAGTAGTGAGTCACTTGATTAGAGGCGAGGAATTTGGTTTTTATGTGCTGTTGGGAAGAAATGTCTGTAATCAATTTAAAGAGGCCAGAAGTGCCATTATTTACATTCTTAATCAGTGAGTAATGGAACTTTATCTTTGCACTAACACTTATCTTCCACATCCATGTTGCATTATTCTGCAGCCAGCTTTATCCTCCTCAGTCATGATTTACTCTGCTCCATCCTCTGCCCAATTTCCTTCTCACAACTTACTTCATCTGTAAACCATGTATTACTTTTTTGAGAAGTAGGGCGTCCTTATGTATTATAGCTATAGTTAGATTTTCAAATATGTCTTTGTTAGTCATAAAAAAGTTAAATCTGTTCCGCTTCTGACAAGCTGGCAAAGTTCCAAGCTATAACATGTGATGGAAACCTTCATGGATAACCAAAGCCTATTTCCTAATAGTCATGGACTCTTCAGAACCTTTTTAAATTTTATTTTTATTACGTAGCATAAAATACAAAAGATAAAATAGCCCTTCTTAAGTTGCTCGTTTATCCTTTAAATCCCACAAAATTGTATTATCTGCTCATTACCCTCATTTGTATCCTTCCCAAGTAGTAAAACAAATTATTCCTTTCTCCTATTAACAAACCACTTTCTATAAAACTTCCCCAAACTCACTTCTATTTCTTAGTTCTTGAAGCATACATCCAGTCTTCAAAATGCAATATCTCAAGAACGTCTTAAACCCAGTTATTAATGTCTGGAAAGTTATAGAGTCCTTCTAGTAGCAGGCAAGCTGTAGTAGTGGTATCAACTGAAAAACCTCTTTAAACTCACAGGCTGTTCCCATCATATGGTAGTTGAGTGAATTATATTTCATAGGGTGATCAACTGGCATAGTGATTTTAAAGAAAAGAGAATCACAAAAAAGCCTTATTGCAGGGCAGCTAGCAAACGTACACAATCAGCTTCTGGAAGCTGACACCTGGGGCATATGGCTCTTAGATCAGGCCTCCGCGTAACAATTTTAGTAATATAAAATCAAATAAGTTACAATAATATTGTATACTCATTTCAGCTATGGATGCTGCTGAATAGCCCATAGCTATAGAATCAGTAAACATTTATTGGCTAATCTCTTCTCCTAGCCAAGCTAACTATTTCAGTACCCGCTGTAAGAGTATTAAACTCTAATTCTGAGATGGGCTGTAATGTCTCATGGACTAATCTGGCGTGAGGATTTAACATTAAGCTACAGAAATGAATTATTGAACTGAAACCTCTCTAGTAAATGGAAGTTATGCCATAACAGTAGATTACCATATAGTTTTGGCAGAGCCCTAACACAGATGCAGACATCATGCTATAATTTGCATAATGCCAAAATAAATGTAATTTTCACATCATCTGGTGTATTTTGGGGTTGAGAATCCAAAATAGGAATAATGAAGGGGTGCCACAAAATAATCCTCTCCCACCCGACAAAATGGAAATAGTGGAGAATACCGCCCAGTGGTAAAATTGAACATTGAGAGGGAGTTGCAGACTGAAGATCAAGCCTAGGTCTTTAATTTCCCTGTGAAAAGGAGCTAGATTCATCTAATTTCAGAAAAAAAAGGATAATGGTAAGTAGACTGGGAAGGCTCAAAACAATGTTTTAGCAACCACACTTTTCTTTATCAAATTACTGAATATTAACAGTCACACAAAGTTGTTCCCTGTTGTTAAGTAGCTACGTAGTTTCCTTGAGTACAGATGTATAATGTGCTGATCACAAAATATCATATTTAGTGGTTAGCCAAATATCCAGATATTTCAGTTTTGGTACTTCATTTGGGAACATTTGGCTAAAGTTCAGAATCTTGCTTTTTCCTTATTTAATTTATAGCCATAAATTGAGCCAGATAGCTTTCAACTCAGTGGGTAACATGACTCGTTCGGGGTCAGAAGTGATTATCAAAACATTTTTGGCACAGTGTAAGACCTTGATTTCTGCTATACGAAATATTACTCATGGGCTAGTTGGTTGACTAAAATGAGGTGCCATTAAAGGGTTCCATATACAGAGCATAAATATAGGAAGAATGTGGACACCCTTTCCAAGTACCACAGGCAGTTTTAAATGTAGCTTAAGAGTGGCCATAAACAGTAACAACTGTTCCCAGAGCCTGATGTGTTTCATGTATCCACTTACTTTTGTTAGAAAGCCAAGGTGCTACATAGCTGACCACGGAAATGGCCACTCCTCCCAGTCAGACGCTTTCGTGGCATCTAAAGCTATAAAAGATATTGGGTGTCGCCCTATCTCTGCTCAGTCCATCAGTGCTACTGCAATTTTAGTCGGTCCCATAGTTTCTCTCCCTGTAATGAAGCTGTACTACATTAATGACCCAAGTCACTGACGTTATGTGGCAGTATCAGTTGATAGTGACAATGTTAATGAATTAAAACAAGAGTTGGACTAGGATAGTAGAGAGAAATATTCAATATAAGCGGTTGGTCCAGGTTCAATACCAAGTCCAATTGATGCCTTTTCGAAGGGGTTTTAACTAAATGTTCATAGGTGTCATCTTCCAGGGTTTCCATAACATTTTGTTGTACTGTACTCAGGGAAAATCCCTCAACTAATAAAATGACCTGTTAAGCCTTTCATGATCAAGGTTTCAATAATGTATGCAGTTCCTAATGGGACCTCTCACCACACTAAGACAGTCACTAAATAAATTCTACTACCAATGGTTTGGACCAAAGGGGGTGAGAACTGCTGGATATTAGACATTAAATTGCCAGTCAAAATCTGTGTTTGAATTGGAGTTCTCTAGGGCTAGTATAATCTCATTTTCACCTTTATCTTTAATGTTTAATCTGGTATATGCGTGGTCTGATGGTTGGATAGAAGTAATTTCTGTACCCCTCCAACTAACAATAATCAGCAGCTCCACAATGTCCCGCCAGCGTGGCCTCTCACCTACTTGGTCATGTCATTTTTAAAATACATTAATTAATTCCTTTATTTTTTACTGAGGCAGGTACTTTCATAAACAATCGGTTCCCCCTCCCCAATACCCATCCTTATATGAGATGCTACAGTTTGGGTGGTAGTAGTTCAGCAGCAGATGTGGTAAAACTGAGCTCAGGATGTTTTGCAAGATGCTACAAAATAGCACCTACATTAGTTATGGAGAAAGCCTTACATCTCTGGATTATTTTTTTACTCCACACAAACACTTTTCCATAGCTTTTGTTCTTAAAATTGGCATCTTAGACTTTTGAAGAGAATTGCCACCAGAGGTGGCCTGACCATTATTCCCACAACGAGCAAATATTGCATGCTATAGGTATATGCAGATCTTCTCTTTTGTAGGGAGCAACAACGTACAGTCCCTCGCAAAGCAGTTGTCTTGCTGTTGTTCTCCTTGGCAGTTCTTGGCCTTGTCTAAGCTCTCCGGCAGTCACTTTAGTTTTACCCCCAGGTGAAGTTATCCGACCATGGTGTTATTTTTCTAGAGGAATGCTTATAGGTTGATTGGCTCCAGTGAGTGAGACGTGTGGATCCGGGAGGCATGTGATTGAGCGAGATAGGGTTAATTCTGAAGAAACACCCTCAAAGTTTATTGTAGCACTGTAAATTGAAACCGAATGATTTCCCATGCTGCTTTAATACTGCATGCTCCCATAATGCCCAAACCTATTGGGTAATATACATTTTTTATTTAGGATTACAAATCTCAGTGTCTTAATCTAAGCAGTGTTGGCCACAATAGCATCATGGTTGTACGAAAGCTGCCCCTTCTGGAAACAGAAAATGTAATCTAAAAGAAGTGTATGATCATTTACATAACTGATATCTTGAGTGCCATGGCTAGTGGTACAAATTAATTTCTTATTAGAAACCTTCTTGGCTCATTAGTATGGGTGGAACATGAGTAACAGTAGGTGAGAGGCTTTACCTTAAGTAGTTAGTAGCAAAAGGATATTCTTTTGTAAGCAAACACTTCCAAGCCCATAAATTGTTACTTGACTTGTCCACGATTGTGTTCTTGCCATTATTTTAGAGCTAGAGCCCTTGGATGAAGGGGAGGGTATTTTTATGATTGACTGGATGTTTTAATGATTGTGACAATTTTTTTTAATGCATGTTAACTTTTTCTTGCAGCAACTCGAACTGGTGGAACCGAGTGGGTGGATTCATGTGCCTTTAACAGACTCTAATAAGAAGCCCATACGTACATTTATGATTCAGATTGCAGTTTTGGCCAATCACCAGAATGGAAGAGACACTCACATGAGACAAATTAAAGTGTATACTCCAGTTGAGGAGAGCTCGATTGGCAAATTCCCCAGATGCACCACCATTGATTTTATGATGTATCGATCTATTAGGTGAAGTATTGCAAAAAAAAGGTTGTTTGAAATTCTAACTGCATTATGTATAGTCCTGTTTTAATATGGAAATTTGGTTTGTGTCATTGAATAAATACAAAGCATGTTACCACATCAAATGTCTTTATCTTTTTTTAATATTTTAATATTTTAATGCAGATTTTTTTCAGAAATATCCTTTGCTTTTCATCGACATATTTTGGGGCACGTGTTTAAACTACGGTAATAACGTACTTCTTCTGTGTGAACGCATTCTCCAGGAAAGGCTCGTCATATTAATTGGACATGGTAGAATCGCCCTTCACGCTGTTATAATTTCACAGCAACAGCTGATCATATTTGTAATTCGCAATGGATATTCAGCTTCATATTTTAACATGGTTAATGTTTTGTCACTTTTGAACAAAAGATACGAACCCTCATCACATGAGCAAACGATTGGGCCAGTTTAATTAAAAAAAAACTTTCACTGGGAAGGCTTTATGTTGGATACACTTAGCCTGTATCCGGCATAAACTGCATCACCATTTTCCTCTGAAACTATTGCATTTGTGATGTTCAAAAGAACATCTCAAACCACATCTCACCCTCGCACACAATGACACGTTTCAGTTACAGTTTCTCATATGAGCTAAATGTAGAATATAAATAAACTCCCAACTACGTGTCGGCTTCATACACGTACTGAATGGTAATAGGAGCCAATATATATAATGCCAGGTGTTAAGGTATTCAAGTAAAAATTGTTTTACAGTCAGTTGAGCACTACCTCTGATCCAGCCTTTGCTTTTGTGCTGTAAAGCTAATTATTTCTTGTATTGTTTTTTCTGAATTGGCATCACCGCACCTTCCTTTTCTATTTTCCAAACATTGGGAACCCTGCTGTGTAGAACATCCCGAAATCTGTGCCCCTGCAAATATGGGGCTGTTGGTTACATTTTTAGAAATTACCCTTAAGCTCACAGATTGCTCCAGGGCCCCTCCTCCAATTTTACAAATTATTTTACATCAGTTCCAATCTTTCCAGTTGAAGGTTAAGGATTGCTCTTGGCATCCCATTTCCTGTTTAGAACTCCTCTAAATACAGCTTTTGCTGTCGTGCCAGTCTCATGTTTTCTAAACGTATCATACAGAACGCACATACACATGTAGGGGCTCCAAATCAACATTTTTCCCATTGGTCTGTTGACATGTTGACATGTAGGTCAAATTATACTGCCTCCCACCCTGGGAGAAGCTATAAATAAACAGACCAGCCCACTCCAGCCACTGGATGCCTGCATTTTGAGTGACTGCAGCATGCCCCAGTACATGTACTTATGCACCTAAAAACAGTTCCCCAAAAATAGAAATTGTTAGATACTTGCAGTTCCCAGTGGCTGCCGTTGTATGATTACATCACCTATTTTCATAAATCTCAAAACATTTATTGTAAGTTATAATGTTCTTTACTCACTATAAACCAACTTTACTATATATGTTTAGCCTACTTAAATTTAGTGCAAGTTATTAGGGTAGTGTGTATAGGCAGATTTTTAGGTTGAAGCCACAACCCCACAGTACTGTGATTAGCGTTTGAACCACTTGCATCTGACTTAGGAGATCCCTCTAATAACTACTTGTGAAACCACATCTACCCTATTGAAGTGCTGTAAAAGCACTATCAGCATGCAAAAAAAAAAAAACACTCCTCTCAAATCAAAGAGTACTTATACCCTTATAAACAGCCAAAATAAAAAATAGCTTGGCTTAACAGTAAATTAAAGTTCCTATAATTAGTAGGGTGTGATCACAAACTTTTTAAAAAAAACACTAAATGTATTGAAATCTGTACTTTTGACTCACTATTATGAAACAGCTATAATTATCCCTATGGAAAACAAGCAGAAATTATTAAAACAGCAAAAGTGTGTATACCAATTTCTATACGAATGCCACATCCCCTTCAGCTTGGTACTGGTCATTTGAAGCAGTTGCTTCTGACTTGAGCTGGACTTCTGTTAACAACAAGTGGAACAGCAGGTTCATGAAAATATTTCAATGCTTTTGCAGTTGACTTGTGAGGAACACCAAGTAAGTGGAGCTGCAGCTCCAAATAAGAATTTCATTGCTTTTGTATCTAACTTGATAGAGACACCTTGTAATGGCTAGTGCAAATGCAGCTATTGTATTCAACTTTAGACGACACCTAGTGTTGACTAGTGGAACTGCGGCTTGATGTAAGAATTTCAATGGTTGTACATTTGATTTGTGAAGAACACCTAGAAATGACTTCTGGAAGTGCACCTTCACAAAAGAATATCACGCCATTTGCATTTGACTTGAGGGACACAACTGCAGCTTGATGTATGAATTTCTTTGCTTTTTCATTTGACTTTGCAGGGACATCTAGTAGCCACTAGTGAAACTGCAGCTTCATAAAAGGGTTTCATCTGTCTCTGGTAACCCCTTGACCAACTGCAGCTCTGGGAAAGAATAGAAGTTTGATGATTTAACTTTGGACTTGAGAGGGCACCTCTAGTAACAACATGGATATTACCTAGTGGTGGTTAGCCAGGTAGTTACAGTTAGGACCATGTTGCCATAGAAAAAGTGTTTTTTGACTTGCCTATATCTTTGGCACCATTTGTCAAATCATCACAAAATTATCCCCAAAAAAGTGCCCCGGTGATTCTTGTTGCGTATGGAAAGTTTTGTGGTGATCTGTCAAGCGGGGGCCAAGAAAAAGGGGGGGGGTCAAAAAAGTTGCATTTCCCATGTTAATTCTCATATGACCTTTAAACAAGGCTACAAGCCGGGCCATTGGACGGAATTACACCAGATTTGGCAGAAAGCTAGCTTTCGGTACCCAGATTGTGCTTTTGCTTAGTTGGTGTAAATACGTTCAGTAGTTTTTGAGATATTAAGGGGAAAACAAATGTGTATATCTGAGGTTGCGAAGACTTTGTGAAGATTAAGAGGTCGTGCACGGCAAATGCACAGCTCTGATTGCCTGTCAACACTTTAAACTAGGAAGTGTTGGAGGCCGTCTTGGGACTTGAGCCAAGTCCCACAAAAAAAAGTGTAAAAAAAAAAGACAAGGGACCGGGGTAGAGTCACCCTGACCCTTTAGCTCTGGTGCTAGGGTCCCAGAAGAACCCGCCATGCAGAGTTTTTTCGTCAAAAAATGTACTGCAAATATTATATTGATATTGTCAATGATGTTATGAAAGATGGCATGCTTACCATAATTTGTGGGGTAATTAGCAGTGCATGGCAAGGGCGGGCGTTATAGTTACCTTAGGGCATAAGTTATAGTTACTAGAGCTAACTCTGACTATAACAGATACATTTCTATGGTTTGGTATGGTTAAAATGTGAGCCTAACTATAATGTCCCTGTAACCTTTGTTTTTTTTAAGTGAATTTCTATGTTTTTTAAATTCTATTTCCTAACTACAACGTCCCTGTAGCCTTTGGGTTTTTCAGTGAATTTATTTATTTTTATTTTTAATATATAGTCATTTTAATTACCAAACGTTAATCCAACCACCGCTGCGCACGGCCATGCGCTGTGGTGGTTGTCCAGGCCCTGAAGCCAACCCCCTCTAAACACCCAACCTTGCACCAGGCACAGCCTTCACCCCTGCGCAGGGGAGGTTGCGCACAAGACCTGGCCTGCAGCCAGACCCTGAGGCCAACACCCTCTAGCACCCAAAACCAGGATGTGCACAGCACTTTGGCCGTGCACAGAGGGAGTTGGCTGCAGCTTTTCTGGGTGTGAGAAGAGGTGTGGGAGTATATATCTGGGGTGAGAGTGGCTGTCAGATCGTCTACATTAAGAGAGGTTGTACATTAGTGTTTTACTGGGTGTATCAGTGTGTGTGCAGGTGTGTGAGTGGGTGCATGAGGGTGTCAGTGGGTCTGTAAGTGGGTGCAGTGCCTGAGTAGGTCTGTGAGTGGGTGGGCAAGTTTCTGTGAGAAATTGATTGAAAGTGAGAGGGAAAGAGAGAGAGTTTTTTAGACTTTAATATTTCATATACTTAGAATGAGATATTTGTGTTCAATTTAAATAAAAGAATTATTTATTATTTAAAAAAAATATGTTTTATAAAAAAATTAAAAAAAGGGAAATGAGTCCAGCTGGACTCGAACCCCCAAAGCTTCAGTGTGAAGGTCTGTGACCTTCACACTAAGCTATGAGGGGGTTGTGTGTTTTTATGGGCTTTCTGGGACCGCGAGGCATGGTCCCTGTTTATTTATTTTTACATATATTATTTATTTATTTTTTGTGCAGGGGACAGAGATGAAAGCTCTGCTGTTGGACAGCGGGATCTGCTTTAAAGGTCCTGCTGTCAAACAGCAGGGTGTTTGCTGTGGCTCGGCTGCAGTGTCCCGGGGTGGGCACTCCGGGACATAGCAGGAGCCGGCCCTGGAGGGTGGTGGTTCCCAGGGCCCTTTGTGGCTCCAAGAGGGGGGGCCACGCGGCCCCCCCTCCAACAAGGACTTAGCCTCATGGAGAATACAGTGTTGCCCCGGAGGGGTGCTCCCTGGGGCAGCAGGGGGCTGCGTGGTCCCCACAAATAAAATGCATTTTGCCCCAGGGGGTGGTGGGCAGCGGAGGTGGGGGTACAGGTCCCTCCCTTTATATTACATAAATGCCCTGGGGAGGTGGTGGTCACTGGTGCAAGGGGAAGGATCCGAGCAGTCCCCCCCTGCATGTCAAAACAAAGCCCTAGAGAGGTGGTGGTCTGAAGGGCAGCGGGGGGCACAGGCCACCCCACATACAAAAAAAAAGCCTCTGGGAGGTGGCGGTGCCTGGTGCATTGGGAAGGGGCCAGGAGCCCCCCCCCCCCCCCCCCCAACACTTTTTTTTTTCCAAAAGCCCCCGGGACTTGGCCCACCTGGGGGCATTAGACTAATGAAGAGCGGTAGACCATGCTTCATTTTTTGATTTTGATTTTGATTTTATTTTATGAGTGTAGTCACAGATCCACCACGAACCTGCTTGTAACATTAAAAAAAAAAATGCTTTTTAGCCATGGGGTGGTCCCTTTCGGACCCCACCACCAGAGCTAAAGGGTTAGGGTGTTCGTACCCTGGCCCCTTTACTTTTTTTTTTACTTTTTTTTTTGTCTCGGCTTCAGCTAAGTCCAAAGATGGCTGACAAAACTTCTGTTGTTGAAATGTTATCAGCCTATCAGATATCTGCACAAGAGCGGGAGGGGTTGCGAATCCTTCGTGTCCCTAGCTATCCAAATTTGGATTTTCCTTAATTTCTCTAGAACTACCGAATGGAATTCCACCAAAACGAAAAATCTCTCTTTCTGGAACATGGCCTACCTTCCTGCCAAATTTGGTGTAATTTCGTCCAGTAGTTTTTGCTCTATTGCTGTTCAAAATCCCTGTGGAAAAATGAATAGGGAAAACGTGTTTTGGGACCCCACTATCGCCACTAGGTTATATATATATATTACCAGTAGGTAGTTAAAGTTTAGACCATGTTTCCATAGAAAATACATTTTTGACTTGCCTATATCTTTAGCGTCTTTTTACAGGACTTTACCAAATTTTCCCCAAAAAGTGTGCTGTTGATTCATGTTGTACATGGGAAGTTCCGGTGTGATCCGTAAAGTAGGGGTTGAGAAAAAGGGGGAAGTCAAAAACATGTCTTTCCCATGTTAATTCCCATAGGAGTTTTGAACACGACTACAGCCCGAACCGCTGGACGGAGTTACACCAACTCTGGCAGAAAGCTCGATTTTCTTCTGTAGATTGTGCTTTTGGTTATTTAGTGTAAATCTGTTCAGTAGTTTTTGAGATATTAAAGGAAAAATAAACTAGTATGTCTAGGGCTGCGGATCCATTAACGTCTTTGCGTCAATTGTGGCAAATAGGCGAATGCACAGGCTTCCAAGAATGCTGTGATTAGCTGGCTGCAACCTGACCAGAAAGTTGTGGCCACCATTTTATGTTAAGGGGCACAGTCCCCAGTGCTGAAAATAAATTTGATAAGTAGCATAAGTGGTCAGGGTGGAGTTATTCTGACCCCAGTGCTGTGATGTAGGGGTGTTTGAGGGTCAAAATATGCCCTTAAAAACTTTTTTTCACGGCGTGTGATATTTGCAAATATGTTGTGACTCTCAGCACACCCCCTATGTATTGTCACGACAAATTTGTGAATATCGTCACCAACATGAAAAAAATGTAGTTATTTATAAACTATTCGCACATAGTGTCAGTCAGACACTCGTGCACCCATTCTCAGACCCTCTAAGATACTCACACACCCACTCACAATTACTTAGACACTCACACACCCACTCACAGACACTCATGCACCAGTTTATAGACCCACTCAGACACTCATGCATTCAGAGACCCACTCAGACACTCGTGCATCCACTCACAGACCTACTCAGAGACTCATGCACCCACTCAGAGGCCCACTCAGACACTCACGCACCCACTTACAGACCTATTCAGACACTGATGCACCCAGTGACAGACCCAGAGACTCATCACTCAGTCACAGGCCCACTCAGACACTCACACACCCACTAACAGACCCACTCAAACACTCGCGCACCCAGAGGCAGACGCACTCAGATGTTCATGCACCCACTCACAGACTTGCTCATACATTCACGCACCCACTCACAGATCCACCCAGACTCTCAAACACCCACTCAGACACAGACTCACTCAGACCCTCTCAGAGACTCTCATTCTCACTCACAGACCCACTCAGAAGCTGATGCACCCAGTCACAGAGCTAGTCAGACCCTCATCCGACCACTTAGATTCCCACTCACACACTAACGCATCCACTCACAGACCAATTCGGAGACTCACACACTCACTAACAGAAACACTGGGAGGCTCACATACTCACTCAGAGACCCACTCAGACCCTCACTCACTCGCACATCCTCACGCACTCACTCACAGACCCACTAATACCTTATCCACCTGTTCACAGACCCACTCAGAGACTCATGCACTGCCTCGCAGACCCACTCAGAGACTCATGTATTCAGTCATAGAGCCACTCAGTCTCATGCACCCACTCAGGGACTCCCTCAGAGTGGGTGTGTGACCCATTCACACACCCACTCACTCACACACCCAGTCATAGACCTACTTAGACCCTCACACACCCACAGACCCTCACAGACACTCCTGCACCCATTTACAGACCCACTCAGACACTGACACACTCACTCACAGACCAACTCATAGACTCACGCACTCACTCACAGACCCATTCGGAGACTTGTGCACCCATTCAGAGATCCACTCAGACACTCATGCACCCTCAGAGACCCACTCGGACACTCATGCACCCACTCACAGAACTACTCAGACCCTCATGCATCTACTCACAGACCAATTCAGACACTGATGCACCCAGTCACAGATCCAGTCAGAGACTCACACACACCCACTCACAGACCCTCTCAGACACTCAAGCACCCACTCATATACCCACTCAGACATTCACGCACCCACTCACAGACCCACTCAGACACTGACACACTCACTCTCAGACCCACTCACATACTCACGCACCCACAGGCAGACCCTCTCAGATGCTTACGCACCCACTCAAAGACCCACTCAGACACTCATGCACCCACTCACAGACCCACTCAGAGACTCATTCACAGTCCCACTCAGACACTGACGCACCTTTTCCCAGATCCAGTCAGACACTGACGCACCCACTGACAGGCCTACTCTGCTACTCATTGACCCTCTCAGATACTAACACACCCACTCAGAGACTCATACACCCACTCACAGACCCACTTAGATACTCATGCACTCAGTCACAGACCCACTGAGACACTCATGCACTGTGTTGTAGAAAATTTGATATGTATATACAGTATATATATATATATATATATATATATATATATTAAGCAAAGAGAAAAATATAATACTCGCACACTCAGGTTACAGGAACAAGAAAAATTCAGTTTAATCCACACACAACGCGTTTCGACTGACACAGCAGCCTTGGTCACGTGACTGCTGTGTCAGTCGAAACGCGTTGTGTGTGGGTTAAACTGAATTTTTCTTGTTCCTGAAACCTGAGTGTGCGAGTATTATATTTTTCTCTTTGCTTAATTAATTACCGGTTTGCTCGTACCGGTTCTCGCACCACCCCTTTGGGCTGATTGAGATCTCATTCCGAGCATTTTTTTATTTTATATATATATATATATATATATATATCTATACAGTTATACACTTTGAATGGGCCGGTGTGTATTGAAAGCCTGCTTTTTTTGTTTTGCCTAGACATGGCAATTGCGATGTCGTCATAAATATTTGAAAAATTTGAAAAAAAACTATTGTAATGAAGAAAATAAACAAAGATTTTGGGAAGTAGGGTGGCCCTGAGAAGAGCCTGTGTGTTCATTGTGAGTATGTGACAGCTACATGTAAGAGTGGATGCATAGTTTCTGGTTGGAAAGAAATACCCTGTTGCCTTCGTCTGTGAAGTGCATACCGTCACTTCTATAGCTACCATCCACGTGAAAGCGCAGGTTGTTGTGGTAGATACAGTCCATATTATGGTCTCTGAGGTAAGCAGAAACCGTTTTATTATCATGTTTCCTGGCTTTGTGAATCTGTGGACAGAATTGATTTGACCACTTCCAATTCTGTCTTTGACATATGTTGGAATACACTAAGATAATGTGAGGGATAAGTGTCATCAACTGTGCAAAGATATCTTTCATTAGGATTTCCAGTCCTGCCTCAGTCAGTGTGCCCAGGTCATTACCACCACAGTGCACATTCATGAGGTCAGGGGTTGGTAATCTCTAATGCTGTTAGCCAAAGGGAGCAAGTGATGCCACTTTAACCCTCCCTGGCCAATCCAGTTAGTGTCCACAGTAGCCTATCCCAAGTCCCTGTCAATACCACTCTTTCTGGAAGCTTCCCTAGCCAAAAAAACATAGCTGTGTCCAACAATCCACACTCTAGCCATTTTAAAGTGATGAAGCAGCAGCAGACAGGATAAGGCTGGGGTGATAAAGGTATGATTTAAAATGGAAGGCAATTAAAATGGAGGTGTACTTCAGGTTTAAAAAATATATGTTTGGATGCTGTGAATGTGCTAGCGAATAAAATTAGATTGTGAATTGAAAGGATAATTAAGTTGGTCTATAATTGGATCTGGTAAAAATAAAAAAAATTGTAATGGTGTCTTGGCTATGCTTTTCAATTTGCACAATAAACCACACCTGCTGCACCTCATTTTGTAACTAGTATGCCCCCTCTAGAATGTTCTATGAACTTATGACCTTCTGGTGTTAGTGGGTTGCTATAGAGGCTGTGCTGAATGTATTGGGGGAAGGGTGTTAAAGAGAGAGTTCTGTCTTTATAAAACTTGAAGGTGTTTGTATTAATTATTGCTTAATAAGTGTTTAATTTCCTAGTGACTGAACTCCTAAAGTTTTAAAAATATCAAGCTACATATACTTTTGACCACCCGTTTCTTTCTGTGAATTTGCCGCAATCATCATGATTAAGACAATAATTTGGACAAAAAGTCCACCGTATTGGGCTTCTTTCTAAAAGTGCATGACACGGTTAACACATACTAACCATCCAGAACTGGACTTATAAACAGTGGCGGCTCCTCCGCAATGACGCCCTAGCTGGAAGCTCTCAGCCAATCCAGACGCTGCTTTGAACAGTGTCTGGATTGGCTGCAGGGCAGGCTGGGAGCCTGTACCTGAAGTGATGAGGGAAAGAAGAGTGGCGCAGCGGCAGAGCAGGTACGTTTTTATTTTATTTTTTTATTCATTATTTTTGTCCCCACGCACCACTCCCGCTTCAGAGTGCAGTGAGCCACGAGTGCTTACAAAAGTAAAATATGAAAGGTATGTTTTTATTTGCTGACTTCTACAGTATCAGACAGTGCAAAGTTGAAACACTCGCCATTCATGGTTCCTTTGCATGAGAGTGGTGTGTCATTCTTATGCTCAGTTTTTAGATTCCTTAGACTTTTGAATCTATCTAATAAGAGAAAAAAACTATTTCACTAACAAACTCAATCTTCAGGTATGTGAATTTTATTTAATTCTGATTCACAAAATGATTAAAAATGCATATGTCTATGTGAGATTGTTAAAAGAGTGTGTAATATATATATATATATATATATATATATATATACTGTATATGTGGATGGAAAATTATTCAAAGTAGGTGAGATGATCTATGAGTGGTAGTGTGACAGGTTTTATATATTTATTAATAGGTGACTAAGATGCAGTTCTCTGAGGTGCAGACTAGGTGTGTGAGAGGTTCATGGAACTGCATATTATATATATATGCTGCTTTATTCCATGGTGTAATTACTAGAAAATAGCAGTACGCTAAGGGTTAAAGTTATGCTTAACAATGAATTACTAAATGTGAATTTATTTACATGTCTGTATATGATGTACTACTCAGAAAGAATGTTATCCTTTGAAATCTGGGAGTTGCAGTCCTATTTATTACATTTTAAAAGAAGATTACAAGACTGGAAATTAAAAGGGGAAATCTTCACCCACTTATACAGATTTACATATCCGTACAGGTACTAAAACAGGCAGTATCATACTGGCACATGTACTAACACATCTCATTTGACTACCATAGGTGGACAGCTAAATCCACTCTTATATATAGGGAAGTACTGGCGCAATCTTCTCATGTATACAGACAAATACTGCTTTAATCATGGGTGACCCTGCTAGTGCAGAGCTTGTGTGTCCTCTGACTTGTCACTCATATTGGTCTGTAAAACCTTTTTGTCATGTCTCAAAGTCATATTTTAGTGCAAGTAGCTTACTTGTGCGATATCCTGTAGCTATGCCATCAATCATACTGCAAAGTGCTTAAGTTATTAAGAAATGTACTTTTCAGTTTGTACTTTAAAAAGTTACTAATGCAGGTGGAGACCTTTCAACCTAGCAGTACATAGAGTATAGCACTGACATTCATGTTCCAAAACCAAAAGCATGTATCCAGTGTCTCAGCCAGTGAGAGAGCGACAGAGACTTCTACATTCACTCATATACTCAGAAAGTACTTATAAATGCAGCACTATTAAAGGTAGTTGGAGATACACTCACATACCCCTGTATTTCCTACCACAGACACTAAAGCATTTGTTTAGCCACTTATGTAGAATTTACAGACCCATAGAGGTATTAAAACACACACGCAGCAGCACATGTACTGAAATGTCTCAGGGCACTACTATAGGTGTACACCTACATTTACTGAGATATATAGACAAGTACTGATGGAATCTTGTCATGTATTCAGACAAATACTGCTTTAATCATGCTTGAGGCCTAGTAATGCAGAGCCTGTACGTGCTGTCTCACTGCCTAACTAAAGTTGGCCTGTAAAACCCCTTTGTCAAGTCTCAAACGCACATGTTAGTACAAATAACTCACCACTGCGATAGGCTGTAGGTACACCATCAAGCATAGTGAATTGTGGTTAAGTGATTAAGAAAAGTACTTTTCCATTCTAGATTTTTACTCATTTTTTGCAAACTCCTAAACCAAGTACTATGTAGAGTATTCCTCTCATTAAGGAGCAGACATATATGTTTCTAAAGGATAGATCCTCGGTCTCACCTAGTCATAGAGTAACAAATATACTCAAATGTACTTTTGTGTGCAGCAATATCAAATGCAATTGGAGAGACAGCTACATACCCTTCTATTTCACTCACACAGGCAGCGAGTTGTTTGTTCAGCTACTAACATACCCGCTTATAAAGCCATAAAGGCACCAGAATAGAGAGTCACATACCGGCACGTTTACTGTAACATCTCATAGCACTTCTGTAGGGGCTGTCCTACATTCAGTTACAAATATGAGAAGTACTGAGATAATCTTGTCATTTATACAGAGAATTGCAGCTTTAATCATGTGTGAGGCCTGCTATTACAGAGCTTGTGTGTGCACTCTCATTGCCCATTCACTTTTGTCTCTAAAGACCCTTTGAGAAGTCTAAAACCCATTTTTAGTAGAAATAAGTCACCTCTAAGATATGCTGTAGGTATGCCATCAAGCATGTTGCTTTATGCTTAGATAATAGAGATGTCCTTTTCAGTTTTAGAATCATACTCATTCACTTGCAGACTCCTATAGTATACCACTCATAAAAAAACACACATACTTGTTTCCAAAGCATAGATTCTGTAACACAGACACTTCCCTCACATACTAAGAGAGTACTTATGTATGTAGTGGTATCAAAGGCAGCTTAAGATACACTCACATACCTATCTATTCCCTAACACAAGCGGTAACTTATTTGTCTATCCACTTACGTACACATTTAGAGACCATAGAGGTAAAAAAAACAGTCCCATACTGGCACATTTACTCAGAGATTTTATGGGACTAATATAGATGGACTCCTATATTCACTCAGATATATAGGCAAGTAGTGATACAACCTCATCATCCATGCAGAGAAATAGTCCTTTAAACATGGATTAGACCTACGTGTTGAGGGGTTGTCTGTGCACTCTCACTGCCCACTCAGGTTGGCCTTTAAAAGCCTTTATCAAGTATTAAAGCCATGTTTTAATAGAAATAAGTTAGCTCAGAGATATGCTGTCAAGCATTGTGCTTTGTGCTTCAGTGATTAAGAGATATTCCTTTTAGTTTTAGAAACTTACTCATGCACTTCAGACTCCAAGAACTACATAGAGTATACCACTCATAAAGGAACTATGTTTGCAAAGCATAGAGCCTCTCTCTCACCCAGTCATAGAGCAACACACAGACGTCAATCTACACTCATATATTCAGAAAGTACTTGTGTATGCAGCAGTATTAAATTCAATAGGAGACACAGCTGCACACCCCTCTGTTACCTAACACAGGCTCTAAGTTATTGTTCAGTCATTTATACACCCATTTAGAAAACCATAGAGGTACTAAAACAGAGAGTCGCATACTGGCATATTTAGTGTAACATCTAGTGCAATAGTGACATAATCTTGTCATGTATCCAGACAAATACAGCTTTAATCATGTGTGAGGCCTGCTGGTGTAGATCCTGTGTGTACACTCTTACTTCCCTCTGAACGTGGACTCTAAAAGCCCTTTGTCAAGTCTTACACTCATGTTTTAGATATGCTGTAGAATTACCATCAAGCATGGTGCTTTGTGCTTAAGTTATTGAGAAATCTCCTTTTCAGTTTTAGGAACTTACTCATGCACTTGAAGACCCCTAAGCCAAGCACCACATAGAGTATACTAGTCATAAAGGAACTGACATACATGTTTCCAAAGTATAAATATTCTGTCTTACCCAGTCACAGAGTGACAGAGAGAGTTCTACATTCACTTCCATGCTCAAAAAGTAAATATGTATCCAGCAGTATCAAATGCAATTGCATACATACCCCTCTATTCTTTAACACAGACACAAAGGTATTCTTCAGCCTCTCATATACACATTTAAAGAGGCATAGAGGTACTAAAACAGACAGTCATATACCAGCACATTTAATAAAACATCTCCTGGCCCTACATTCATTGAGATATATAGGCAAGTACTGACAGAATCTTGTTATGTATACACATAAATACTGCTTTAATGATGGGTGAGGCGTACTAGTGGAGAACATGCATGTGCTGTCACTTTCTATCTCAAGATGGCCTCTGAAACTGCTTTGTCAAGATAGAAATACATTAATATAAACTTTATAACTAATAGAACAATGCGATTAATATTATAATAAAACACCTGTTTACATTAGTACCTATGTAAGTAAAATGTTTAAAGTAAAAGTATATAATTAAAACATATCTCTACATTTTTTTTTTTTTTTTTGGAGATATTAATTTCTTCCTAACTGCGCACACTTACAATGGCGTTAAAAAGTCAGAGAAGAAAGAAACAAAGACAGCAATACTATCCCCTCACAACTGAGAAACATGGAAGGAAGAAAGAACTGCTGGTAAGAGAACAAAGACATTTCTTAAAATAATATGTGGTCAACTTGAAAGATGGAAAAATGAAGTACATAAGAAACAAAGTTTGACATCAACTAAGAAAGCAGTAAAAGTAAATGATAAGAAAAGTGAAAAAATCATACAATTAAGCACAGACTTTAACTAGAAGGCAGCGGCATTTCAAGGAAATTAGTGTTAGAATGTTTCATAGCAGCGTAATTCAGAACCTAATGAGACGTGAAGAAGTATAAAAGAAGGAGAGAAACTGTCACTTAAAAGGAAAGTGTTGTGGATGTCTTTGATAAGGCCTTTACTCTGAAAAGGAAGCTGTTTATTCTGATTCTAGACAGAATGAAAACACTGGATAAAATAGTCTTGAGTTTGAGTAGAAAAAGCCAAAAGAAAAGATTGGTCAATAAAACTAACTTTTGGAAAGTTTTCAGTAGTGAATGGAGTCATACTTCTAGTACTGAGCCTTTCTTTAATGAAGAGAGCTACTCACAAGCGAACACATTGATGCATGCTGTTGTTGAATCTGGACGATGTAATGAGGTAAAATATGGTCCTCCTATTGAAAAAGAGGTAGTGGTACCTAGAAATGTAGAGGAAGTCGTAGCTCAAGAGGTAGAAGGAGGGGTAGGCATGCCCCTGTAAATAAGTGGAGCTGTAGTAGTATTTTTAGTGTTCGACAGCAGTCAGTTTTTATCCTGAGCAATTTTCTATGTATCTTTCCATGCAAAAGTGTTAAACAGAAAATTTCAGTTTTGCAATGATTAGATTCATGCAAAATAAGGAAATATACAAACATGCAGGGACACTTACTAGCATGTCTATCAAAGAAAGTGTGCCAAAGCACCTTTCATCATTTTAGAATGCTAGCAGTACATCAGCCTCAAATGCAAACTTTAGTTAGGAGGCTTTACGAGGTGAAGACTCCTGCACTATGTTTAGAACAAATGAATAGAGCTCTTTCGCATGGTACAGTAGCATAGGTAAAAAAGGTTTGTGATGATGTACAATTTTGTTTCTTTGGTCCTGAAGAGGAGTGTAGAGAAAACGAAGACTTGATATCTGCTGGTGTAGCAGAACAAGAAACCGGTTCTACTGTTGATAACTTTACTAAAGAGATTAGAAAGTTTAAAACAGTCTGTTCAGAAAAAAATGGTCTGTGTTTGTATATGCTGTAGACACACACTACAAAAGTCAAACTCGTTATGCTATTGTGTCTTCAAAAACCGAAGAAGAGAATAGAGATAAGTGGCAAGAATTTGCAGCTTATTTATTTGTAGAAGAGCGGTTTGATTGTTTCACACATCAAACTATATGCAAGTATTGTTATAAGTTAGAGGATAATAATATGCCAGCTTGCGCAGTGTATAACAAATTAGAACATGTTTCAATTCCACCGACGCTTCAAAATTTGAATGTTTGAGTCTATACTTATACAATGTGTACATCTGTTTCAAGCTATAGTCTGTATGGAGCCAAAGATAGGAAACCTACTTCAAACTGAGCTCCAGAAAGGTCTTAAAGGTAGAGTTGTGTACTTACCATTAGATTTCAAGCAGAATATTGAAACTGTAGGGGTGCAGAACAAATTGAAAGTATGACTTGTAATTCTAGTCAATGGTGTCCAAACCAAGAGTACAAAGATATGGCAAGTGTTAGTAGATGTTAGTAAAGTAAAGAAAGCAACATTATATCTGGTGCAAAACAATATTTACTACAAAAATGTAGATGATCTTCATGATGTTACTCATATGGTGGATGCTACAGTTTCATCAAGAGGTCAAATTGAAAAGATAGATTGAATAAGGTCAGAGAACATTTATGAACAGTATACTATTCATCCTCTACATTCAAAAGAGATTATTAGAGATGCTGTTGATCTCTTTCAGATGAAAAAAGCGAAAGGTGCTCACTTAAGTGTGTGAGAGAGAACCTTAAAAGCTTGCTGTTTTCCACAACTTTTTTCTACTGGAGTAGGTAATAGATATGATGAGTGCCTATACAAATACCAGTAGCAGAGTACAGATCAACCAGACTTTACTCAGAGGACCTGAGATTTCGCCAGTGTGTTCCCAATATATTTCATTTGCTATTTGAGGGTGACTTGTCTGGCGTATGTTAAGCAGTTAATCATATTCTGAAAACAGGGGTGAATACGCAGAATCTGTCAGCAAGAGAGCTTGATAAAAATGTTAATGGAAAAGATGAAAATCTGGAATACAGCTTAATTTTTGATGGCATGTCAACGTGGTTCCAACAAGTATTGGTATCGGCGTCATGGAGAGCTTAAATGCATGTTGAGAAACCTAGGAATTCCTGCCTGGTTTCTGACACTCAGTTGTGCTGAGTATGCATCGGATGACCGCCTTGACTTCTTAAGAAAAGCAATTTCAAATATAAAAGTCATCAATCTAAAGACACCAGGAGAGCTCTACTCATTAGATCCAGCAAACGTTTGCTGATATTTTAGCTACAGGTTTCAAGCAATGATGGCTTTTATCTGCAACAATACTAATCCTGCTCTTGGCGAAGTGACTGATTTCTTTTGGTGCAAAGCCTACCACGCTGAAGGTGTGCCACATATTTACATGCTACTATGGGTAAAAGGTGCCCCAAAGTTTGGAACAGACATTGATGAGTCTGTCTTGTCTTTCATAGAACAGCATGTAACCTGTGACATCCCAACAGAAACTGCTGACAAAGGATTGAAACAACAAGTTCTACAATTTCAAAATCACAGGTGGGGTAGATACTGTATCTAAAATGTAGATCTAAAGCAACATTTTACACAAGATGTTGTTTTAGATTCCCATGACCTGTCATCTCAGACGGAAGAGTGAACAGCTTTTTGTCAGCAGTGAGGCACACTCTAACACGGAAATCACTAAAAAATACTTACAATCTGAAAAGAGCAGACACTTTGAAATATATAAATGACTACATCCCTGTTAATATGAAAATGTGGAATGCAAATATGGATGTACAATTTGTAGCAGATAACTCTGTTACTGTTGCTCAGTACGTGACTTCTTATATCACAAAGTCAGAAAAGACAGAGGTGAAAGAGATCTGAAAGGATATTTCTGCAGAAAAGAGTCTTACCAAGAAATTGTACAGTTTTAGTTTGAAAATGTATCCCACTGAGAAAATGGATCTTATGAATGCAAAGATAGGTTGAGCTCAGCAAGTTTGTTCAAGGAAACTAAATGAAGGGGTCCCTATATCTAATATAAAGAGAGAACCAGGGAATAAAGTCTATTTTAAAGGAAAATTCTTCTCCCTCAAATTACAATACAAAATATCTAAACATTCAAAGATAAAAAAAAACTAAAATATCAAAATACAAAAAAATATTTTTTACATTTTTATTATGAATAATATTGAAAAAATAAACAATAATCTATATACACTCAACATCAGACATGGAAAAACAACCAGACTAGGACCACACATACAGGACTCAAGACAAAACACATGTACACAACAGATGAAACAGATTACGACCGACTACTAGTATTTACATCCTATATCACAAATATATCAAACTTACAAACACATACACAATATATCAAATAAAGACATATAATTTTTCAGATAATCTATCAGATGTAAAACAATCTATTTCTAAATCTTCCTTTTTGCGTAGATGTCCACTAATTTTGTTCTTCACAGTCTTTAAATAGTTCTTCACTTATCAATGTCTTTTATTCCAATGTGCTTCCATACTCTTCAATCAGATATATACCAAAAAGTTTTTTTATCATATCAACTTCAACCTGGTTGACCATTTACATGGATAGGAATCTTCTGCTAGCCATCATATTACTTGCTGACGCGCGTTTCGGTGGATCCCAACAACTGCAGATAATTTAAGCCACCTTCCTCAGGGCTGCACACAAACGTGCACATATAGGCTGGAATATTGTCTACAAACAAATAAATGTAATCCAATAAACCATATTTTACTTAATTATTATATTTAACCATATCCTTCTCATATTTTCAAACACAATTGTGCATGCCACCAAGTGGTCAGAGCTTTTGATGTGGTGGAGGTGTCTTTCAAAAGGTAAAATAATAATAGAATACAGTCACCATAAAAAAATAACAACATAGACAACCAAACATCTCAAAACACCCTCATCCTAAACACCATATAAGTGCTCAACATAATTCCTCGACCTTAAAATTCACCAGTGTCACACGTTAACCTCTTAGGCAAAACAATGTTACCTCTCTTTTAATCACTTTCCATCGTTGTCTGAATTCTGATGAAAATTCCAAATCAAAATGCTCAATATCGAACAACGTGGGCTGAAAGCAGAAAATTCCAAATTAAAAGTGCTTTTCCCAACGTGGTCGATAATCGATCTATATTCACCAAAGGAGCCTGAATTTCAAGCTCATAACGTGTGCCCAAAAGAATTACCAAACAGGCTTGCTACCAACAGATGAACCGCACAACGTAACTCAACCCAATCTACATATATGTACACAATCCCTAAGACATAACCCACATAGGCCTCTGAAACGGCCTGCCATTATGCCAAAATATTATACACTTACTGTCGATCTTGTCAAGAAGTACGTAATGCGCCGATGTCCACAGCCGCTTTCTCTAAATGTCAGATGTGCCGACTTACCGAACACTTTTCGGCGCAGCGCTTATATTCCATTTCCTTAACATTGTCCATTGTAATAAAATACGGACTAGGCTCAAATCATGAGCCTGACTGCCGCGTTTATGGCAGCCATCTTAAAACATGCATCAAGAGGGGAAAAAATGCACTTCACACTAATTTCTACCTCTCCGTCTCCAAGCATATTGCTTAAAAAATCATCAGATTTACAAAGAAGGAACAATAACTTTAATGTATAAATTATATCTTGTCTAGTTTGCGTGGCTTACTCATAACACTTCTGGGACATAACAATTGCTTAATACACAGAAGTGTAATAAAACTTACAATGTATACTCCAACATCCAGTCAGGCTAACATTTGTACAACATCTTGTGAAAATACCCGAATACCCTCAGACACATTTACAAGTCTGTGTAGAAAGGTCAATAGGTTTAAACTACTATCTAATTACCACCCCAAATGAATGAGGACATCAACTGATAGCCTTCTGCCATGGTATTTCCACATTTAATCCTTTTTTGCATGTATCTAGAGAAAAAATCCAGAACACTTCTCGTTTTTTCCTTTTTTTTTCCACAGTCTTCTGTTTCACTAGATCCAATTTTTTCCAGCATTGTCAATTTAACATCTTCTTCTTTATGTTTACACTCTTGCCAATGTGAGACCAAGGGGGAATTTACTTTCTGAGTTCTACATGCTGAACAATGTTCATAATACCTGAATCTGAACTCTCTCGATGTTTCACCCACATAGCCTAAATTACACGGGCATGTGATGAGGTAAACTACATTTTTAGTTCTACAGTTTGTCATGTTTCTTAATTTAATATTCTTGTTGTTATGTGTAATGGTGCTTGATGTTATTGGTCCCTTACATGCGCCACATGTCCCATATTTATGGTTACCTTTCACAGGTTCTGAACCGCAAATGGATTTTTGTGGCAATTTGCTTTGCGTTTTCATCGCAGATTTAACCAAAATATTTCTCAAATTTTGGTTTCTCTTAAACGCAAACAGAGGTTTTTCAAGTGGTTGCTGATCTATTCTCACATTCAAAATGTGCCACTGCGAATTGATGATTTTTCTAATCTTATCATTGAAGTTAGTGACGAATGGAGCAGACAAGTCTATTATTGGCTTTCTTTAAAAAAAAATTAAACATTGCCTGACGGTCATAGTACTTAGCTCTTTTTAGAGAATCTCTAATTAATTTATGGGGATATCCTCTAAGTAAGAATTTTTTAGCTAGAATGTTTGAATGCTCTATGAAATCTATCCTACTAGTACAGTTTCTCCTTACTCGCAGAAACTGACTGAATGGAATATTTTGCTTTTGACTTGCAGGATGATAACTTTCAAAATGCAATAATGCATTTCTGGCTGTAGGTTTAACATAGAGTGACATAGAAAGGCCCCCCTCTTTGTGAGCAATACATATGTCTAGGAATTCTACCTGGTTGCAATCATATTTCATAGTGAATTTAAGATTAATGTCACATAGATTCAACCAGGTGAAAAACTCTTCGAGTTTTTCTAACTCTCCCTTCCAGACAAAAATATGTCATCAATGTATTGTGACCAAAGTGTAATGTTCTCATAAAACGGGGCCACTTCATTGTAGATGAATTTCTCTTCAAACAATCCCACATATAAGTTAGCTATACTGGGAGCACATGCCGCTCCCATGCTGACTCCTTTAATTTGGTGGAAAATAGTAGAATTAAACTCAAAAGAATTGTTGTACATAACTGTCTCAAGGCAGTCTTCAATGAATTGTTTAAGTGGTTTGGAATGCATGTTTTGTAGGCTATGTGTCACACATTCTAGGGCTTGCTCTTGTGGGATGCTACTATACAATGCCTCTAAATCCATCGTAACCATATGTTCAGTGTTAGGATTAAATTGCTTGCCTTCCAATTTCAAAATGATGTGACTGGTGTCTCTAATGTAGGAGGGAAGTTCCAAAACTAATGGTTTTAGAAAATTGTCCACATATTTAGATAATGGTTCAATTGCTGAACCTATCATAGAAACAATCGGTCTCATAGGTGGATTTATGGTATCCTTGTGGATCTTTGGGAGACCATAAATTACTGGGAGTCGAGTGTTTTTCGGGGTAAGAAAATCAAACTCTTTCCTACAAATCACCTCTTGTTGTAATGCTTTCAGATTTCTTTCCATAATCATATTTTTTAATTCTTTTTTCTGGACTTAAAGATATCTTGGTATAGAATTCTTGACACTGCAACATATTAGACATTTTTTCGATATATTGGTCTGTATCAAAAATAATAATCCCACCTCCCTTGTCACACGGTTTGATGGTAATCTCTTTGTTTTCTTGTAATCTTTTTAAGGACAATTTCTCATCCTTTTCTACATTATACTGTGGCTTCGGAGTAAATCTAAGCAACTGGGTCAACTTATTTAATACAGCTTTTTCCAAAATTTTGACTTCAGGACCCAATGTCACTATCTCCGGAGTAAATTGAGATACGGAACGTAAGCCTGATATGTTCACATCTGTTTGAGAAGGCCGTGTTATAAAAAAAAAATTAAACGTAATCTTCTGCAAAAAGCATGTATGTCTGTCAACAATTCAAATTTATTGACATACGAACAAGGGACAAATGAAAGTCCTTTGGTCAAAACTTTTTTAGTAGAAATATCTAGAGTTTCAGTGCTTAAATCAAATATTGGGATATTTTCTAATCCCGCCAGTATTGATTTCTTCTGGTTTGTAGAAATTGAGCAGGTTTTTCTGAATTTACAAATCTGTTTCCCCGATTGAAACGGGGTCTCCCGCTGTAGTTGTTCCTCCTGTTCCCTAAAAACGGGTATTAGGATAAGAATGATCACCTTGGTTGTGTCTATTACCATAGGTGTCAAATTGGTGTGAGCTGCCTTCTCCTTCTGAATCTGACGTGTCGGAGAAAGTAACAATCTTTTTAGATGTCCAATCGAATTTATCTTGAGGACTCTGATTTAATTGCTTATAATAGTTTTCCAGCACATCAAAAGCTCTGACCACTTGGTGGCATGCACAATTGTGTTTAAAAATATGAGTAGGATATAGTTAAATATAATAATTAACTAAAAAATATGGTTTATTGGATTACATTTATTTGTTTGTAGACAATATTCCAGCCTATATGTGCACGTTTTTGTGCAGCCCTGAGGAAGGTGGCTTAAATTATCTGCAGTTGTTGGGATCCACCGAAACGCGCATCGGCAAGTAATATGATGGCTGGCAGAAGATTCCTATCCATGTTTAATGGTCAATAAGGTTGAAGTTGATATGATAAAAAAACCTTTTGTTATATATCTGATTGAAGAGTATGGAAGCACATTGGAATAAAAGACATTGATAAGTGAAGGACTATTTAAAGACTGTGAAGAACAAACTTAGTGGATATCTACACAAAAAGGAAGATTTAGACATAGATTGTTTTACATCTGATAGATTATTTGAAAAATTATATGTCTTTATTTGATATATTGTGAATGTGTTTGTAAGTTTGATATATTTGTGATATAGGATGTAAATACTAGTAGTCTGTCATAATCTGTTTCATCTGTTGTATACATGTGTTTTGTCTTGAGTCTTGTATGTGTGGTCCTAGTCTGGTTGTTTTTCCATGTCCGATGTTGAGTGTATATAGATTATTGTTTATTTTTTCAATATTATTAATAATACAAATTTTAAAAATATTATTTTTTTGTATTTTGATATTTTAGTTTTTTTTACCTTTGAATGTTTAGATATTTTGTATTGTAATTTGAGAAAGAAGCATTTTCCTTTAAATCAGCAAGTTTGTTCTCCAAGTCTAGAAGAATTATGTGGGTATGCCTAGGCCTTGCAAGCAGTTGTAATATAGTATTGAAGTATTTCCCAGAATACAGTACCTTGCAGAATTTGATCCCAAAAGTACAGATATTTAAAAAAAATATATGCTGGATACTGCCCAAGAATGAATCCTCATATTGAAAACATGTGTCTCTGTAAAGTACTTCAACATTATGCATATAGAAGTAATGCAAGTGAAAATATAAAAGAAGGAAGGTTTGCAGTCATAGGATATGACGGTTGTTTGGTGAGACTCAGCAAAGAAAATCTAACTACAGAAAGCTTACTTGTCAAACTGCAGAGAGAAGAGAGTCATTCTATTTATCACTTTTGCAACCCCTTAATCCTTGGTGTGCTGAATCAGATTTACTTGGACAGTATGATTGTTATGAAGACTCATTCAACACTGTAGAAGACAGTATTCAGTGTTTTGTGTTTCCAACGTACTTGCAGATGTTGAAAGATGAGATTGAACAGAAAGAAACCATTGCTGCTGAGATAGCCAGGGAGAGTTCACAAAGCAGCCAAAGTTCTGTACCAGGAAGTCAAGATCCTCTTGGAGAACCAGTCATTCAAAATGAAGCAGTAATAGCTATGAATGAGGTGGAGAGTGCAATGCAACAGGCGAGAGAGGAAACTGGATTTTGAACAGTTAGTGGAACAACTGAACAAGGAACAATGAGAATTGTATAATGAAGTTAAAGGTAAAACAGAGTATGGATTTCTCCATGAGAAGAAACTATGTGAATGTTCTTCTTATAAACCAATAGTACTATATATCAGTGGAGAAGTTGGTACTGGGAAAAACGTCCTAATTAAAGTCCTCACCAGCTCATATTCAAATTTGTCATGTGTAGCCACAGAACCAACAGGATTAGCTACACATAATATTAAAAGTTTTAATCTACATGGACTGCTAATGCTACCTGTTGAACATGACAACAAATTAGAATATCCAAAATTATCTGGTGACGCTTGTCATAAAGTAGTGAACCTATTGAAAAAAATGAAGCTAATAATCATTGATGAAGTAAGCATGGTATCAGACATATTGCTTGCCTTCATGCACCCAAGGATGCAGCAGATTTTAAGAACTAACTATAATGCACTCTTTGGGGGAAAGCATTTAATTGTCTTTGGTGACCTATTCCAACTTACTCCTGTAAAAGGACAACCTGTTTTCAAAACTCTTTTACATGAAGAAATAAGAAATTCCCTGTGAAGTATTGGCAACATGAACATTTGGTCAAACTTTCAATATAAGGAATTAGTAATAACATGGGCCAAGCATCTTATATGTAATAAAGAGATATACTAAAAAACATTTGAGTGAGAGGCTTGGCAAAACAGGGGAAAAGTGTTTTGGAAACTTGCCATATCAAGAGTCTATTCTCATCTGCCATTACAACACCAGAAATAATTATCAGTTTCATGAAAGAGCTATCTATAGTTTGTTTAATGCCAGCACTTCAAGAGTGCTCCAACGTTAATGAAAAGTTACTACAACTGGAGAAAGACGATATTTTGGAAATTACAGCTATTGATAAAATGGAACATCAGGAAGTTAGAGTAATACTGCCAAATAAACTACACACAAAATTGGATTCTTTGGAAAAATCAGCATCCAAGACAGCAGGATTAGAAAAGTGCTTGCGTATCTGCAAAAATGTCAGGTTATTTTGCAGTGCAGCTTAAATATTGAAGAAGGCTTTGTAAATGGTGCAAAGGGTAAAGTTATTTATTTCATTATTTGCCAGTAGAGATGAGGTAGAATATTGGATATAAAATTTGATCATAAAGATGATGTGAAGAAGATTGGGTGATGTATTGTATGTTTTTTTTGTTGTGAAAGATTTATATTTCTGATATCAACAATTTCCTCTCGCTTCAGCATATGCTATAACCATCCATAAATCACATGGTTTAAGTGTAGATGCTGCTTTGGTTAATATTGGAAGTTCTATATTAAAAGAAGGAATGTAATATGTAGCATTGTCACAAATTAGAACATTATCATGTTTATTTTTGATTGATTTTGATGAGAACAGTTAGTGTTGATGTAAGTTGTGTAAGAAAGTACAATCGGTTAAGACATTTATACTCACTTCATTTAGGCCAGTATCCTGTTCATGAGAAATTGATACTCTGTCCAGAACGGAAGATTACAAAACAGTCTAGACCCTCAGGAAAAGAAAGGAGAACAGGATACCACAGAGAGAGCTAAGAAGAGAAAACTGGAAAATGTTTGTGAAATTCTAGGTCACTAGTTGGAAAACAGATCAGGGGTCAACTGCTATTCAAATGTTGTTCTTAATGTACTGTTCCATTTACAACATATCGTAAACCAAATTGAACAAAAATTAGATAAGAGAAGTTGTTCTGCACAATATCATTTGCTGCAACGTTTAATAAGTGACAGAACTGTAATATATTCTGCTTCAGGGATCCAAGACCTTTTAGATATATGTACGTGATCAATAATGTTTATTATCAACACTCAGCAAGATGCACAAGAATTTATTATGGTCATCCTTGGAGTTTCAGAAGAAGAAGAAATAAACATTGATGATCTATTTGGACTCAGTTACAAATGGAACCATGACTGCGAAGACAAATTGTACAGAAACTGTAATCAAAATATGACCTGCCCAAAATGCAGATCTAACCTTATCTCTACATTGTTTGAACAAAGAATAAGAAAATACCTTATCGTAATGCTACACCAATACAGACCAGATGGTTCCAAAATGGAAACTCAAATTACAAACTTCAGACCTGGGCACATATCAGTTTCAGGAAGAACTTTTACTACTTTGGCTATCATCTTTCACAAAGGGGTTAATACAAGTTCTGGACACTACACTGTATATTTAAAATGCAAAACTGGATGGACAGAATGCAATGAAAGCAACCTAAAATACAAATCAAAACTTCCTTTCAAACTACCAACCTCATATCTTCTGAGTGATACAACTACCTTTGGATTCCTCACCTTATGAATTCTCCCAATGCACCAGCATTCAACTGACATTTTCTTCCCTGCTCTGCACGTCGACGAGGATGTCACAATTGCCTGACTCTACGCGACTCCGTCTGACGTCATGCTGACGTCAGTTCCCTTTTTTACCATGCCTTCAAAGCATAACGGTTTTCTCCTAGCTCTTGGGATGCTGTTGTCGAAGGTGTTGATTGTAGTTTAAATGTCTCCTCCTAGGAACTCCGGGTTATAAGCCTTGTCGGGAGTGCGGGGGTCGAATGTCTGTGACTGATCCATACAACGACTGCCTATGGTTCTTGAGTTCTGAGCAGGATGTCGAGGAGTGTGGTTCCTGCCAGAAGATGAACCCAAAGGTGCTTAAGGAGAGGGAGGCCAAACTATTTATGGCAAGGCGAAGAAGGAGCACAGGAATCATTGGAGGTCTTCTTCGGGCAAATCCTCGAAGTCGCACAAGAAACGGCGTCGGCATCATTCCCGGCATCGTTCGGATAGAGGTCGGTCTCGCTTGAGGTCTCCATCCAGCCGGCGTTGTGCGACGTGGGAGGATAGTCCGACGGTGACTCCACAGCCTCAGAGGCCTCAGGGTTCTCCGGCGCCATCATTCTTCGAGGTGGTTGGGCCTCAGGAGAGTCCTCCCTTCTCACCTGGAGCGCACTCGGATGTTCCGGATCCGGGACCGACACTGCAGGAGGAACAGCGGTATCCTGCCTTCCCTACTCCGGGAGCGGATCCGGTGGCATTTCTAAATGCCATGTTTAATATTTTTAGTTTCATGGCACCGGGTAGTGCACCGGCTGGTCCCACAGGTTCTTTGGCCTTTACATTGGGCGCTCCGGCTCCATAGAAACAGGTGCCGTTTATGCCCTTTTATCCTGCGGAGGGTGTTGATCCGGCGCCGATCCCAATGGTGTTGCCTGGTAGACCTTTGACGCCAGTGACTCCTGTGGGGCCGATGACGTCGCCCCATGTTCAATCAACGCCGGTGAAGCGGCCCGAGAGTCCACGGCGCACCGATGGATTTGGTTCCGGCGTCGGATGGATCCGGAGATTGGGGTGTGTCTCCTGGTCCGCGTCAGTCGGGCTCGAAGCCGATGTCGTTGATGCCGGCATGTTCCATGTCTACGCTGAGGTTAGAGGCCAGGTTTAGGTCTAGGAGTAGAGCACTGAGGCTCTTAGAGGAGCAGGAGTATCAGAGGCAGCTCCTGGAGGAAGGAGAAATAGCTGAGGCCCTGAGGGACTATCAGGGCTTTGACTCAGCAAGTGGGCTAGACACTTCCCTTGAGTGGGATCTAGCCTTTCCAGGGGAGTTCACAGAAGAGGCGGCTTCTTTTCATTCTGTTGTGAGAAAGGCAGCAGAGTTCCTGGACCTCCTACTACCTGCTGCAGAGGTTAAGACCAACATTTTGACTGAGGTCCTGCATCCTGCTTCATATGCTGCAGAACCACTACTTCCTTTTAACAATGCTCTTACGGAGCCTATTCTAGAAGTCTGGAAGAAGCCTGTTACTTCGTCAGCTGTCAGCAGATCAGTTGCGAGGAGGTACAGAGTGGCTCCGGGGTTCCTGTCTGGAGAGTCTGGTGGTACAGGCTTCTTGCTCGTCACGTTCGGCTCCAGGTTCCTTCTCTGTTACACCTTCGGATAGGGAGTCCAAGAGGATGGAGCAGTCGGCCAAAAAGACCCTTTCATCCTGCAGCATGGCCCTCAAATCTGCCAATGCAACTTGTGTATTGGGCAGGTACATTTATGCCCTGATGGACGCGGCTAAATTTGTGGTACCTGATCTGCCTCCAGATTTGCAGGGATTCCTGTCAGATGCTCAAGCTGCAGCTAGGCAAGTCATCCAGTCGGGACTGGATACTACAGACTCTGTGGACGGGCCATTGTCGCCAGGAGACATGTGTGGTTGAGGTCTTCTGGGTTCTCCACAGACGTACAGACGTCCCTGTTGGACCTGCCTTTTGATGGGGACAAATTATTTGGAGCTACAGCTGACTGTGCCTTAGAGCGCTTTAAGGAAAGTAGGGCTACTGCTAAGTCCTTGGGCCTGCAGGCTTCCACTACCACCCCATTTAGGTCTTCTAGAAGGTTTACGGGGTTTTGGCGAGGAGCTTCTTTTCGTGGAGGACCCCAGTCTGCAGTCCAACAACCCTCAAGACTGCCCTATAGGTCCGTTAGAGGGCGTGGTAGAGTTAGAACAAGAGGATCCCCCCAGCAGCACCCTGCCTCCTCCTCTTCCTCAGGGGGGACGCAGCAAGGAAAGCAGCCTTAGTTCTCCACCCATTGTGTCTCATGCTTCTCCTGTAGGGGGAAGGTTATTTCATTTTCTCTGCGAGTGGGAGTTAGTCACATCCGACTCCTGGGTCCTCAACATTGTGGGAAAAGGTTATGCCCTTCCTTTTCGGGAGTTTCCCCGCCCCTCCCCTCATCGTCTATCCTTTTGCACAGAAGACCATCTCCTGTTTTTGCAGCAGGAAGTTCTAGTCCTTTTATCGAAATGTGCAGTAGAGTTGGTTCCAGAGCAGGAAAGGGGTCAGGGTTGTTATTTGAGATATTTCCTGATTCCCAAGAAGAATGGTCGTTTGAGGCCTATCCTGGCCCTGAGGGTTTTGTATTGGTTCCTCAAACAGGAAAAATTCAAAATGCTGACTCTAGCACAGGTGCTTATGGCGTTGAACAAAGAGGATTGGATGGTGTATGTCAACTTACAGGATGCTTACTTTCATATCCCTATTCTGAAGTCGCACAGGAAGTATCTCCGGTTTGTGGTGGGGTCACAACACTACCAGTTTGCAGTCCTTCCTTTTGGTCTTACTTCCGCACCTCGAGTCTTCACGAAGGTGATGAAGGTGGTGGCAGCAAATCTCAGGAAGAAAGGGATATCGGTATTCCCTTACCTGGACGATTGATTGATCAAAGCCAAGTCTCCAGAGCTCGTGCTGCATGACCTACAGTTGACAACCCAGTTGTTGTTCGACCTGGGCTTTTCGGTAAATGTGCCTGAGTCTCATCTGGAGCCCTCTCAACGCCTCCTGTTCATAGGTACTGGATACAACATTGAATCAGGCCTATCCCTCTGCCTCAGCGGATTCAAGACATTCAGGCGTTAATTCCAATGTTTCGAAATGGAGCGGTTGTTCCAGTCCTCAAGGTCCTACGTCTGCTCTGTCTGTTCGCTTCTTGCATTCTGTTGGTTACTCATGCACGCTGGCACATGAGGGCTCTTCAGTGGTGCCTCGGCAGGCAGTGGTTTCAAAACAAAGGGGATCTTGAGGAGTCGATAACGATCTCCAGAGACGCTGCAGCAGATCTATAATGGTGGGCTGTGGATGACAACCTTTACCAAGGAAGGCCATTTTCACAGTGGAACAGATGTTTCATATCAATCTGTTAGAATTGCGGGCGATACGTCTGGCTCTGAAGGCCTTCCTCCCTTCCCTTCGCGGTCAGTCGGTCCAAGTCCTGATGGACAACACTACTGCCATGTGGTTCATCAACAAGCAGGGAGGAGTAGGGTCGTACCTTCTCTGCAGAGAGGCTCTGCGGCTCTGGTCCTGGGTACAGGACCATCAGATTTGCTTAGTAGCAAACTATCTGGCCGGAGTTCTAAACGTGCGTGCGGACAGTCTCAGTCGGCACTTCTTGGCCGATCACGAGTTGCGTCTCCATCCAGACCTGATCCTTTCCATCTTCGGATGTGGGGGTTTCCTCAGGTAGATCTCTTTGCCACTCAGGAGAATGCGCACTGCCCATCGTTCTGTAGCCTCCAGTATCCGGTGCAAGGAGCATTTGGGGGGGACGCGTTTCAGATGTCCTAGAACGGCCAGCTGCTTTACGCGTTTCCCTCCATACCCTTGATTCCTCGGGTTCTGAGGAAGATTCGCCAAGACCGAGCCCAAGTTATCTTAATAGCTCTGGATTGGCCGAGAAGAGTGTGGTACACCGACCTTCTCCAACTCTTACTGTGCCCTCCGCTCCCTCTCCCTCACAGGGCATACCTACTCTTGCAGTCGCAGGGGCAGGTTCTACACCCCCACCTTCAGAGCCTGCACTTTCATGCCTGGAGATTGAACGGGGCAATCTGAGTTCTTTTTCTCTCCCGCCAGAAGTGGTGGACGTTATTTTATCGGCCAGGCGACACTCCACCAAGACTATCTATGCTTGCAGATGGGCAAAATTTGTTGTTTGGTGTGGAGAGAAGCAAATTGATCCCTTGCAAGCCCATTTCTCTGAAGTTCTATTGTTTGCATTGTACTTGGCACAGAACGGTTGTGCAGTTGCGACTGTCAAGGGCTATTTATCAGCACTGTCGGCCTTTCTTTGCCTTCCTGATCAGCCTCCTTTGTTTAAGTCCCCTATAGTTGTAAGGTTTTTAAAAGGACTTACCAATAAGTTTCCTCCCACTCCGTTTATAATGCCTCAGTGGGATTTGAATTTGGTTCTTACTTTTCTTATGGGTTCACCGTTTGAGCCTATGCATTCTTGCCCATTGAGGCTTTTGGTTTTGAAAACAATTTTCCTCACAGCCATCACGTCTGCTAGGCATGTGAGTGAGCTTCAGGCTCTTTGTGTGAAACCTCCTTTTAAATCCCTATATGCTGACGAGGTGGTGCTGAGAACCAGGGCGGCTTTCCTTCCCAAGGTAGTCACTCCGTTTCATATGGGGCAATCCATAACACTCTCGTCCTTTTACCTTCCTCCCCATCCTTCGAAAGAGGAGGAGAGACTTCATTGCCTTGATCAAAGGAGGGCTTTAAGCTTTTTTATTGAAAGGACAAGGGAGTTTCGAGTGGACGATCAACTCTTCATTGGCTATGTGGGGAAGAGGAAAGGCAAAGCCGTCCACAAGAGAACATTGTCCAGGTGGGTCATTCTTTGCATTAAAATTTGTTGTTATTCATTGGCAAAGATGCTTCCTCCTGTTGGTATCAGGGCCCATTCCACCAGGGCTAAGTCTGCCACTTCGGCCTTGGCTAGAAGTGTTCCAGTGGCTGACATCTGTAAAGCCGCAATTTGGGCTTCCCTCCACACTGTCACAAAGCATTATTGCTTGGACTCGGAAGTTAGGAGGCATTGCCATTTTGCACGATCTGTGCTGCAGGATTTCTTGGTGTGACCAATCAGGCACCCACCTCTGAGTGCGGTACTGCTTTGGGACTCTATTCATAAGGTGAGGAATCCACAGGTAGTTGTACCCATCAGAAGAACAAGTTACTTACCTTCGGTAACGATTTTTCTGGTGGATACACTGGCTACCTGTGGATTCCTCACAGTCCCACCCGCCTCCCCGCTGGCGAGGGTCTCTTATTGCCACGATGACGTCAGACGGAGTCGCATGGAGTCGGGCAATTGTGACGTCCTCGTCGACGTGCAGAGCTGGGAAGAAAATTTCCGTTGAGTGCTGGCGCATTGGGAGAATTCATAAGGTGAGGAATCCACAGGTAGCTAGTGTATCCACCATAAAAATCGTTACCGAAGGTTAGTAACTTGTTCTTCTGTTTCTTCAACCAAAGTTTTAAGGAAAGGTTATGGGTACAAAAGTGGCATATAGGGGGTCTTTCTGACCTTGGCGGTCCATGACCGCCATGGCGGAGTGCGGCGGAAGTACCGCCAACAGGCTGGCGGTGCTTCCTTGGCGATTCTGACCGCGGCGGTAAAGCCGCGGTAGGAAAAGGGGAGCCGGCGGTTTCCCGCCGGTTTCCCGCTGGCCCAGGGAACCCGCCATGGCGGCGCTGCTTGCAGCACCGCCATGGGGATTCCGACCCCCTTACCGCCAGCCTGTTTCTGGCGGTGTCCACCGCCGGAACCAGGATGGCGGGAACGGGTGCCGTGGGGCCCCACAAAGATTTTCACTGTCTGCTTAGCAGACAGTGAAAATCGCGACGGGTGCCACTGCACCCGTCGCACCCCTTCAACTCCGCCGGCTCCATTCCGAGCTGGCTTCATTGTAGAAGGGGCTGTCCCGCTGGGCCGGCCGGCGGTCTTCCGGCGGTCGCCCGCCGGCCCAGCGGGAAAGCCGGAATGGCCGCCGCGGTCTTTTGACCGCGGTGCGGTCTTTCGGCGGGAACCGCTTGGCGGGCGGCGACCGCCGACCGCCGCAGTCAGAATGACCGCCATAGTGTTTACGTGCTTCATTTCTTTTTTTGTAAACAGATTTTATTAAAGAAAAGTTGTGATGATGAATACAGACATCAACGAGCAGAATTGACCTTGATTTCTCACCATGCATAGTAGTATAAATAATAATTATTCACTCCTTTACGAAGTTAAGAACGAAACTGGCGTTCGCATCTTTGTTTAAGTATAACATTGTCCGTCAACCTTAGTAGGTTCCCTTAGTGTCTGTATCTCCTCAACCAGCATGAGGGTCAGGTTGGCCTAGTGCGTTCAACTGACAAGTTGATGTGCAAGTAATGGTAGATTTGGGCTGCGCCTAATAACTTAGACTAAGCGTATCCGTTGATAGTGTGTAGTGCTCAACCAATACGTAGCTAATCACGCCCCCCTCAGCCTGTGTCCTGTGGTGCCTATATAGCCTGCCTGGTCGTGCCTGAACCACCCTGGCCGTGCCGGTCACGCAGTGTGTCCCAACTGGTTCGCCTGGGGACCAGCTCCATTCGTGTTGAGTGCCGTGCGGTTTGACACCTGTGGGGGCATTAGTCCGCAAGTGTATTAGCTTGTGTGGGGGGCGTCCCTGCCCTGGTCCAAGTGCTCCCTCTGCAACACTAGTACAATCTGATCCCAAGCGTCCTTCATCTCAGGGGACCCCAGACCCCTTCTTACTTCAGAGTATAGTGCTGTTCCTTCACTTTCAGCCCATTTCCTAAGCTCTCTTCGCCAGTTCTGGAGCCGCGGGCCCCCAGGGACTTCCAGTTCCTCGTCAGCTCTCTTTTAGCTAAGATAAACACAGGTCTTTGAATCTACTAGTGGCCTTATTCCTGGGTGTATGAGGGAACCAATGAAGTATACATCTAGCGGGTGTGCGAGTGATTTCAATCTTTGTGATGTTGGCTACTTCCGTAACCACTGTGTCCCAGTAAGTTTCTAGCCGGGGGCAGGACCAAAGCATGTGGAGGAAATCTGCCACCCCCATATCGCAGCGGGGGCATTTCGCATCTCTTATTCCAAAGTGATCTTGTATTCTAAGTGGGGTGAGATAAGCTCTTTGGCGTATGTAAAACTATATGAGATGAAACCTAGCGTTTCTGGACACGTTGGGCATTCTTTCTAATATGCGTTCCCAGTCTGTATCAGGTATCTGCGCCCCAGATCATGCTCCCACTTCTGCTTCAGTCCTAACGGGGAAATCCCTTCTACTTCCTCAATCAAACGGCAGAGCCTGGTGACCGCTTTATGTGTGCACCCTGGAGACAGCAAATAGTTACTAAGGCCGTGTGGAGGAGGTTCGGTAGTTCCCGTTCCCCAATATCGCCCAACGGATCGGGTGAGTGCACGGTGTGGAAGGAAATGGCCCCGCGGGAGGTCGTGTTCCTGCCGGGAATCCTCAAAGGGTAGAAGGTTGCCCCCTCTGTACAGCTCCCCTATCTGCATGACCCCTGCCCCAATCCATGTGAGTAGACCCCTCCTCATCCCCACCCCAGGTAGCCAGCGAAGCCAAGATAACAGTACATCAGGAGAATACGGCATGTTCAGTTCCGCCCTACGGTGGCATCGCCTCCAGCACCTGCGGATGACGGAGGGTTCGATAGTCTTCGTCAGTCCTCTCCCTGAGGCATTAAAAAAGATTCAGCAGCCAGGGGAACCACCAGTCCCTCCACATTTTCTCCAGCTCCGCCGTCCCCCATCCATCGCGCTAACCATTGCAACTGTGCAGCGAGATAGTAAGCTTCAAAATCAGGCACTGCCAGGCCGCCCCGCGCGGGGTCTCTTCAGTGTCGCCAACGCCACCCTGGATCTGCCCCCCCAGATGAACGCAGTGATCGCCGTGTCCAGCTCTCTAAATAAGGCACGCAGCACCCAGAAAGGCAATGCCCCAAAAATTCACAGCAGACGGGGCAGCGCCACCATCTTGAGGAGGGAAACCCGTGCGGCCACCGACAGCGGGAGCGATCCCCAAAAACTAAAGCTCAACCTCAGAGCCCCCATCGTCCATGCGATGTTGTCATCTAGAATATCTGGTTGGGAGTGAAATATTCTCACCCCTAAGTACGTGATGCAACGCGGTTCCCATATCACTCCGCCCAACTCTGCCGGTGGTGCAGCGCCTGCCGCCATTGGGAATAAAAATGATTTTTGCCAGTTGACCCGCAATCCTGATAACTGTCCGAAGCGTGCCAGTAAAGCCTGCGCCCCTTCCCTTTCCGAACCAGTATTTCGTAGGAATAATAGTGTTTACGTGCTTCATATGTTTGTTTTTTTGACATTATGCAGCCTATTAAGGTTATTGTCTTTAAAAAAAGTTGCTCAAATGTCAAGAGTCCTTCTAATGTTCCATAATTGAGTTAACAGATCAAGTCTATACAACACTCTCTAATTACAGTCTGAAACCAGAAGATACTACCTCAATTACAACAGCCCAAGGTTAAATAAATAACATTCCTTCAAAGCTTAAAAAAAAAACACAACTACTCTTTTGCTTCTCCAACCAAACATATACATCCTAATTGAGGGAAAAACATCTAATGTATGGGATTTTCTACCAATGGATTATGAACACTTTAGACATCATTTGGTCCACCATGGATGATGTTTTTCAGAAATAACTTTAACATTGAAAAGTACTTCACATTTACATCTGATATTGTACCAGGTATAATTATTCAAGAAAAATTTTATAATCTGCTTGTTTAGATTACTGTAGTGACTATAGAGAGAGCCACTGATTAATGCGTTTTAGTGAGTGCAGTGCATAGTATCACTTATTTGTAATGATTCATTGTTTTTGACCACTGTTGGAAGATGATGCTTTATACAGACAATCATTTATAGGTGAAGAAGTATGAAAGTTGAGAACAGTTAAAAAAAAAAAAAAAAAAGTGAAAATTATATTTTTACTACATTGTAATACAGACTTACATAACTATTGTTATATTTATGTTACCATGAAGATTAAATACTAACATATCTTTATCTTTTTTTAGCGACTACATTTGAACAGCATCAGATGTCTCAAAACAGTTCTTGAAGCACAGACGTATTGTTCTTGCTATACGTTTCCATTAGTTTATTCTGCTTATTTCCTAATTAAACTTTCAACCAATTCTTATGTAGTCACGTAATAAGTTAGTCATTCAAGCACATGCTCATTGATGTACTCACCCAAATATTCACTCAACCATACACCACTCATACACTCACTTCCTTACCAATACATGCACTTAGTCTCTCACCCATACAGCACTCTCACTCACCCATACACTACTTGTCACTCACTTACTCCCTAATACCTACACTCATCCTCACCAAAACATGCACCCATGCACTCATTCAATCACACATACAAACTCACCCATACACACACTCATACAGTCTTTCAGCCACCCATGTATCATTCACACGCTCACTCACCCATACAGCCACTCATGTGCCCACTCACCCATAAGGCTAATAGCGCACCCACTCACCCATAAGGCTAATAGCGCACCCACTCACCCATATGTGCACTCATGCAGTCACTCACCAATACATGCACTCATACACTCAGTCACTCATAAATCACTCGTGCACTCACTCACTTGCCCATATATGCACTCAAACACTCATTCATACACAGACTCATACATTCTTTCACTCACCCATGCACAACTCACGTTCTCATCCACTGAATCATACAGCCACTCATGGACCCACTCACTCAGCTATTGAGCCCTTTATGCACCCACTCCCTCACCCATACATGCACTCACTCACCCACACATACACTTAGTCAATCACCCATACACCGCTCATGCAGTTAGTCACTCACCTATTCATGCACTCAGTCATTCACCTATAGATGCACTCAATCACCCATACATGCCCTCATGCTGTCACCTATGAATGCTCTGAATCATCCATACAGCACTCATGCACTCACTTACCATACATGCACTCATGCACTCAATCACTCACCCATACATGCACTCATACACTCAATCACTCACCCATACATGCACTCATACACTCACCCATACAGCACTCATGCACTCATTCACTCACCCACAAATGCACTCAGTCAGCCATACACCACTCATGCACCCAGTTACACATACATGCACTCAGTCAATTACCCACACATGCACTCAGTCACCCATAGACCACTCATACACTCACACATACATGTACTCTTGCACTCAGTCACTCACCTAAAGACTCTTCCAGTCACCCATGCCCCACTCACTATTGAGCCATTCATGCACCCACTCACTCACCCATATATACATTCAAGCACTCACCCATACACCCCTTAAACATTCACTCACTCATACATGCACTTATGCACTCAACCACCCATACACCACTCACGCAGTCAGTCAGTCACCCATACACCACTCATGCACTCACTCACCCATACATGCACTCGGTCAGTCACCCTTAAATCACTCCTGCACTCACTCACCTATCCATTCACTCAGTCAATCACCCATACACCAGCCATGCACTCATTCAGTCACCCGTACACCACTCATGCACTCAATCACACATACAGTCGTCATACGCTAACCCTGTCACTTATATATGCACTCATTCCGTAAATCACCCATACATCACTTATGCGCTAACTCACTCATACAGTCACTCAATCACCCGTACATCATTCATGCACTCACTCAGTCACTGATATATGCACTCATGCAACCGCACAAACTTCACCCATGCAGTGAGCCACCCCTAGAGCACTCATGCAGTCACTCATTTGCCTCCCTATGTATTCATCCACTCAGTCACTCACTCATGCATGCACTCATTTATTTACCCAAACACCACTCATGCATTCACTCACTCGCACATTCATACACTCATGCACTCAGTTGATCACCAGTATACACACACTCATGCACTAAGTCAATCATCCATACACCACTCATGCCCTCATTCACCCTTACACCACTCAAGCACTCGTTCACACACACAGCATTCTATTTATCTTTTTTTAACAGTAACAGGTAGTTCTGAAAAGAACCATTTTTTAAACTTTTTTGTGGAACATTTATTTTTATTTTTTTTATTTTGTAAAATGTTATTCTTTTGGTATTTTTAAGCAAACAAAATGGCAACAAAGAGAAAAAACGTTGCAACAAGCAACACGAAAACAGGTTAAAAAAATATGAGAAATAAAAAAGAAATCAACATTTGTGTTTGTCCGCTGTGTCAACAATGCCCTCAAATGATTGTTCGCCCACTGTAAGGGGTAGTATTACAATCTAGGCAATATGTCCCAGTGCGCCTCAACTGAGGAGCTAATTGGGGTGACGCTTCTGCACTCCATTTGGGACTTTCTCTCCCGGAACAGATGGTGTACTTCCAGAAGATGAAGGTCCCTCTTCTTCTGTTTGCCTCCTGCTCTTCTTAAGCTGTTAGAATGGTACGTTTTTAAATGGTACAACTTTGAGGTTGTACCTCATGAGTATTTTTTATTAGTACCTCTTGAGAGGGTCTTCCCACAGAGGCTGCACGTGACCAATCTGGCAGCTGTGTTTGAAACAAAATCCCAGGCAATACCCTTCCTTTTTGGTTTAGGTTCTTCATCATCATTCCCTTCTTCATCCAACTGTTGCTGCTGGTGTTCTGGCTGCTGTTGAGGCTGGTCCTGCTGACGTTAATTTGTTGTCATTTTCTTTTCACAAATAGCAAAAAAACAAATAATGTAGATCAGTTACAAAAAACACACCTGCTTCTTTCAACAGTCCACAAATGAATGCAACCTTTAGGAACTCAAAAAACGGGTGGAGACTTCCTATAAACATAACTGAAAACCATTTTCTCCAATCAAATCACTCTTTGCATAGTCACATGACGTTCACGGATACCAACTTAATTGCGCGAAAATGCGAAATACAATTAAAAAGTGTTTTAATTGAAAACGGTTACAGATAAAAAGTTGAATTACTGTCTTAATAAGCAGCTATTGGCAAACATTTTATACAAAATGTGTACATATGTGTTTTACAGTTTTTTAGAAACACGCTGTAATCACGATTATCACGAGATCTGCGAAGGCAGAACAATGTAAGCATGCCAACATCATCGTGAATACCGAAATCTTCGCGATTAAGTGCAGTCATGTCAAAAAGTGCATTGTAATATAAATGAGAACACATTTTAAACTTAAAACTGAATTTATTATATTTCTGACACACATTCTTTATGAAATGTTTGCATATGTATTTAATACTTTGTTAAATAGGCTATATTCGCAAATGCAGTGAAAGCGCACTTACACTCCATTGTATTCTGCGACAATTTCAGAAATAAAATTAGGAAAAAAATATAAAGTGAATAATCTACTAAACTAAATAGAAAAAAATAGATACATACTTAAATACTAAAATGAGATTTTCTACTTGTGTGTGTATATATATATATATATTTATATATATATACATATATGTGTCTGTGTGTACATACCAACACATAACATTTACAGAAAATTCCCCATAAGACACAGACTGTATGGTTCATCTCCCAAAATAACAGCACACTGGATCAGTCCAACCCTGATGTAGACCTTCTGAACACACCTTCTCTATATTTAGTACACTACCAAGCACTGTCATGTTGAAACTGCCAAAGTAAACTCCATACAAAAAAGCGAACTATGGGCCAGATGTAGGAAATTCCGAGTTTGCGACTTGCAAATTGCGAGTCTGAGCGACTCGCAGTTTGCAAGTCGCAAACCCAGATGCAGGATGGTGTCCCTGACACCATCTGCAAATCGCAAGGGGGTCGCAAAGACCCACCTCATTAATATTAATGAGGTGGGTCGCAATTTGCAACCCCCTTCCGATTCGCAGCACTCACAGGGATGGTGGCCTGCTGGAGACAGCAGACCACCATGTCTGTGATTGCTTTTCAATAAAGCATTTTTTTTTTTTGTATTGCAGCCTGTTTTCCTTAAAGGAAAACGAGTTGCAACACAAACGAAAAAATGAAGTGTTTGTGTTTAATTTTTTCAGAGCAGGCAACTGCTGCTCTGAAAAAATGTTTTCAGGGCCATTCACAAAGGGGAAGGGGTCCCATGGGGATCCCTTCCCTCTTGCGAATGGGTTAGCACCCATTTGAAATGGGTGCTAACTGCGAATTGCTTTGCGACTGCGTTCGCGGTCACAACGCAATTCTACATCGTGATGCGAATCGCAAATATGAAAGAGAACACCCCTTCCTATTTGCGAGTCACATTCCCGACTCGCAAAATGGGAATGTGCATCGCGATGTGCTTTTTGCATGGCGCGAACAGCGAATTTCGCTGTTTTCGCCATGCAAAAAGCTTCGTACATCTGGCCCTAAATGTTGAAAGTATTGCCATTCTAACACTATCCTATCTCACTCAAGCAGTCACCGACCCGTGCTGCCACTGCCGTACAAAATACAAGACCCATGCAGCCAGTCCCACACAAACTCATTTACCAACATAACGCTATCTCAAACATTTCATAGTAATGTTTGAGATAGCGTTAAAAAGGAAAACTAAAAATACCTCTAAAATTCACCAAAAATATTTTCATGGACATTATACTTATTAAATACAATTTTATTTAAAAATAAATAAAAATAAAGATAGCAATGAAGGTATACTTAGGAAATATAATAAAAAAAAACAGAAATTCACTGAAAAAACAAAGGTTACAGGGACGTTATAGTTAGGCTCACATTTCACACTTACAAAACCTGTGAAATTCAGCAGTTATAGTTACATCAGCGAACTATAACTTGCGCCCCTGTAATGCACTGCTTATGACCTCACATATTACCTCACTCCCTGCATGGTCAGAGACATCACTGATGATATCTCAAATGACCACTGATGACATCATCCACAAAAAATCTCAAACACCCATTCATACCCCATACGAACAATTGTACATCCACACACACAACTACTCACATACTGATTCATAGACCCATAAGACTACTGACACACGCACTCACTCACACAGCCACTAACACAACTCTCACACCCATACATTACTAAGTCCGCTATTCGTACACTTACACGGCTACTCACTATTTTGCTACACACACACCCATATAGTCACTTGGACACCAACTCATACACTTGTACAACCACTTACAAAAACAAATAACATTGTGAGAAAGGGCCTCTTTTGACATGGTAAGCCCCTCACTTTGTGCCTGGTATTTGATGTGGTTTCATAGTTGTAGTGCCCTGGGCCTCTGCTAAACAGGTTCCCCGGGACAGATCTCTTTTCCAGAACAGTTGTGATGCATTACCACAATTGGCAACACCTTAAGCTGCCAATATAAGTCCCTCGTAAAAGGTACTTAGGTACCCAGGGCATGGGGTACTAAGGGCAGGACCCTAAGGGCTGCAGCACAGATTGTGCCACCCTCAGGGACCACACATCCAATTGCACCCAGCTCTGCCGTTGCAGGCTGAGTTTCCTAGTGCAATCTTAAAATGCAAACATGACATGGCACACAGCCTGTGTGACCTATCCACTACACACTGCATGCAATATAAATAAACCACCTCTCTGGCAAGCCTTCCAGCCCTAAGGCAGGTGCCCTATACTGCATGTGTAGGCATAGGTACGTGAGCAATATGCCCCTTCTGTGTCCTTGCCATACCTCGGACATAGTAAGTGTACAGAGCAGCCATGTTAAATGCATGTGCTGGATACTGGTCAGTACGAGTTTCACAGCTACATGATGGCCACTCTGAACCCTGGGTTGTTTGGTATCAAACAACTCAGAACAATAAATTGAAACTGGTAACAGTACTGAATTTATTGCAAAATGTACCCAGGGGTCACCTTAGAGGTGACCCCTGCAAAAGCTGACTAACCCTGGCCTGGTTCCTAGCAGGTCCTAACCAGCCTGCCACCACCAGACAAGATTTTGGATCTCTGGGACCAAAAAACAAAGCCTTTCCTGGGCATAGGTGTTACACCTCCTCCCCCACGTATGTGCACAGCCCTGCCTGCAAGCTTCAAATGGCTTGCTGCCCTTGAAACTCGACCCCCTGCTATCAGCAGATGGCTGTCCCTGTTGCAAACCCCACTTTTGGCCGGAGCAGTGGCGGGAAAATGCACAAAGACCAGGAGGAGTGGCCACCCCTAACCTGCACCACCCCCAAGGTGTTGCAGGCAAGTTGACCTCTCCATTTCATTTTCCCCCATCTAGCATGGTAGGAAAATAGCCAATCAGGGATAGGGACGTGACCTCTGCTTACAGGAAGTGGTCCCATATTGGGTGTAGCCACCCTAAGGTAGATAGCCCATTGGCCACTACAAGTTACCGCCCCTAAATGCCTTATTTAGTGGGCATCCCTATGCAGATCGGATTCGACGGACACAAGAAGGCCATTAACAAAGAAGACCCAAGGCTTGATAACTGAAGTCCTGCTGCACCGAGAAAAAGGTGCCAAACCCTGACTTCTGCACCCATGACTAGACCGTCACCGCTGAGGGGTCAACTGGACATCGTATGAACTCTACAAATCCGCAGAACACCTCCAACCTTCTGAAAATTGCCATGGACTTCCCGCCAGAGTGAAGGCATCAATCTGCAACCAAGAAGCGGAAACCAGTGAAGTACAGTTAGCTGAATGGCCACTGACCAAGGAACCGGACACAGCAGCCAGATCAAATTTCACCCAACAGACCTGGAGGGCAAACCCTGCAAGTGTACCAAGTTTGGTAGCACTGCGACCTCCAGTGGCTGAACCATGCAATAGTCAGCTGTACTGGACCCCCAACATCAGACACCCAGAAGAAAAAAGCAAGGACCAGTCGAGGGACTTCAGGACACATGAGAATCACCCCTGAGTGGCCCTGCTGACCTGCAATCCACCCTCCAAGTGACCTGCCTCCTGGTTCCAGGGGCACCTTTGCGCTCAGCTCTTGGCTGACCTATCTGCTTTGCACCAAGACTCCACGGCCCCTGCATCGGAGAACCAGCTGTGCTTTAAGGGTCCCCCCCCCCCTTGTGACATCTACTGTCCAGGGGGACCCACCGGACTCACCTTGAAGTCTGTCTGTGTGGTCCATTTCCAAGTGGTCCCCCTCGCCTGTCCTGCACCAGCTCCAAGACTTTCAGCAGATGCTACTGCTTGAAACGGGAACCACCAAAACTTTTCAGACTGACCCACAGGATACCTCAATGAACTGAACCTAAAAACAGAAGGAGACATTGGTAAACACATTGCTTGATTTTATATGCATTTTTTACTTTTTCTCCCATTGAATCCTATGGTACGTAAATAAACACAAAAATACTATTTCTGCTAAACTTTGAAAAATCATAACTTAAAACTACTTACCTGATTTTAATGATCTTGGTCTTAAAAATGTTATAAAAAATCTGAGGTATTTTTATAAAGTGGTCTCGAGTTCTTCTTTTGAGTGTGTGTCCACATTTATTGATACTGTGAGTACAACAAATGCTGAGCACTTCTCCAAGATTGGCCTAACTGCTCAACCAAGCTACCACAAAAAATAATAAGATTAGGTGGTCTAGTTTTTACCTCTGCAAACCAAGGTGGAGTTGCTCAGACTCTCTGCACAGTGCACATCTTTTTTTGTAAACCATATAGAGAGCCAGCTGCCTACAAACATTCCCACTCAGCCACTAATATACCCACTCACTCACCCATACAAGCAGTCACACACCCACACATTCAGCTGTCTAGTCACAAACACAGCCACTCACTCCCCAGTACAGACAATTACACACAAAGTAACTCACCTGTACAACAACTATCACACCCAGTCACTTACCCGTACAGTCATAGACACACCCAGTCACTCACCCATGCAGGCACTAACACACCAACTCACTTACTGATACAGCTACTCACACATCCACTTACTCTCCCATACGTCACTCATACAGCCTGTCAATATGTATAGTCATTCATACATCCATTCAGTCACCCACACAGTCACTTACTCACCTCCTCACTCACTGATAGTCACTAACACACCCACTCACACATTCGTACTAGCACGCACACATCCATTCATTCACTCATGCAGCAACTCACACACCCACTCACTCACCAATGCAGACATTCACACCCACTGACTAACCAATACAGCTACTCACACATCCACTCACTCTCATATAAAGTCACTATCACATCCACACACTTATTCATAAACGCAATGATACATCCACTCACTCACCCACACACTGCTTGACTCATCCACTCACTCACTGATAAAACTACAAACACACTCCATCACTCACCCATACAAGCACACACACTCACATCCATACAACAACTTACACTCACTGGATGATGTCATCAGTGTTGTCAACACAAAAGGATGGTGGACGGAGTGCTGACAATGCAAACACTCACCCCCAGTCACAGATCTGGGTTTAATCCATCGTTCTTTTGCTTACCATGCCACCCCAGTTCGGACCCAGCCATATGCAAATCAGTCTTGACCCTGTTCCTCATGGGAACAGTCCAGCCCGAACTGCCAGGCCAGGTCCTCCCTGGACCGGAAACAAGCATCCTGGGACCGGTTTCAGGGTATCACCCTTCTTCAGCCAGGCTAGCTTGATTCCAGTGGCACAGTGAGCAAGGGACCCACGTCTGGGCATACCCTTCCCACTTAGGGCAACATTAGTAACACAAAAGGATGGTGGACGGAGTGTTGTCATCTGAGATGTCTTCCGTGATGTCACTGGCCATGTCAGGAGTGATGTAATATGTGAGGTCATAAGCAGTGCATTACGGGGGCGCAAGTTTTACTTAGCAAAAGGTAACTATAACTGTTGAATTTCACTGGTTTTGTACATGTGAAATGTGAGCTTAACTATAACATCCCTGTAACCTTTGTTTTTTTCATTGAATTTCTATTTTTTTCATTCTATTTCCTAACTATAACATCCTTGTAACCTTTGTGAAAATATAATATATATATAAAACCTAGTGGGGGTCGCTATTAGGTAGTTATAGTTAGGACCAAGTTTCTATAGAAAATTAGTTTTTTGTTTTGCTAATAACTTTGGTGCCACTTGATGAATGATTACTATAGGTTCAGTCACGGAACCTTTAAATATCTACACTCCTTTCTAAGACCTAAAGTACCCCTTATTGAATCTTACATAAAGGACACTAGGCGTATGATTACATGTGCAGAATGGCATCCATTTAGCCCAAATCATATCACCTTGGTCACTTTAGACATTAACGCTTTTACAGCAATATTCCTCAGAAGGAGGACTTAGAAGCAGTGCAATGGTTTATGGAAGAACATCTTAGAGAGGCTCCTATTGATTTAATCATGGAATGTCTCCAAATCGTGCTTGAGGAAAACATCTTTGAATTTGGAAATTGTATAACCAGACAAAGGAAGTCAATATGGGTGCTTCCTGATCACCGAGTGTAACTATCATCGACATGGTGCTGTTTGAAAAGAAATATATCAATAATGAAATAGCTCCCTACTTTGAGACTGTGAGCAAGTGGTCACGTTACATAGATAACATCTTTTTTATTTGGGTTGGAAAACTAAAGGATCCGAATGAATTCTTGTTATGGCTTAACCTTTGTGATCAAAATATGAAATTCACTGCCCTTATTAGCCAACAACAGGTGGAGTTCCTGGATATTAAAATTCGTTACAGCAATGGTCTATTGGAAGTAGATCTCCATGTCTTCCTGGGCTGGAAGATGTGGTTCACACAGCGCCTCTTGTACTGTACTGTAGGGACCAATGCGGGATTTCTCTAGCGCTGCCCCTCACCTGAAAAGGGAAGCATGACAGCCAGCACAGAGATTCCGAGTACCAATTTCATTCAGCGCTGTTTGACCCGTTGTCTCTGAAGATTCAGTGGACTCTAGCGTGGCCCCAGCATTGCCTAGGTGACCAAGTGCTTCCCCTATGTGTGTCACCTGAGGCCGCCCTACACGCTGAAGTTGGCATCTATCGGGGCTTCCTTTGTACCACTGCAGCTGTGTTACTTCCGCACGCCAGCCCCGAACCAAGACATTGACACCTCTGCAAGGCTGTGCTTGATTCAAGATACTGTGAGGAGCGAGGCAGGGCCCGCGCATTCCTGACTGCTGGCCGGTGCATATTTCTCGAGCGCCCAGTCCTGGGAGGTGGGCCCGCTCTAAATGCTCTCTGAGTGCATTTGAAACATGATGTTGTCCCATAACAACACCTAAAGAGCCTTTAAACATGTCTCTACAAACGCAAGTGCAGTAAGCACAAAACTTGCTATAAAGTGTCCAATAGGCGTGCAAGTGCTCCTTTGGCAATCCTATCAGCACGAGCTCACAAGGTTACCGCAAAACCCTGAATAGTCATGCAGGTACTTTTGGCCTGCAACTGCTGGAGGGCTGGTTCAGTAATGTATTTGTGTTATAAAACTTCACAGCTGCATGGCATGTAAAGTACTTAATCATTTGTTATCCTCGTACTTGTGATTACTCTCATGCATTTGGTGGGATACTTTGAGCTGGCATACTTAAACAGTACTGATGTGATCTTCATGGTTATTTTATCTGGGTTGATCAGAATAACGAGTACTTTCTTAAAAGAGGCATATTTGTGAAAAGCATATAATGTATTTATGTTGTTTTGGTCTTGTTTGATGTACAATATAGAAATCTATTTTTTACATAATCGTGTGTGGAGTCTCTTTTGTGGTGTATTCATTGTGTTGCTGTGTGAGTGTGTTGGCCAATCACTTTACACATTGCCTCTGATGATGAGCCTGGCTGCTCTGCCCAAGCTGCTAGATGGTTGAGAATGTTATCTTTGGTGTGTAACTGACTTGCTCTGACTAGAGTGGTGGGTTCTGCCTGGCTTAGGTGCATACCCTATCCAACCAGAAACCCCACTTCTAACACAAGGCCTTGTAGCCTAGGTCTTAAACTTCAGAGCCCTTGATTCTATTTACCAAAGCCTTGACTGAGTCCCTCATGGCAGCCAGGCCTAGACGTAGCTTGATCTAGCCAGTGAGTCACCCTATTGTTCAGCAACAGAGACCTGCACTAGGTACTACAATATTTTTGGCACAGCAGCCAACTCCAAGGAGCCTAATAGTCCAAGTCTGTACAAATAATGTTAATTTGACCACGTTTCCCACGGAGCCACATTTCCCACTGCGCCACGGACAGGTAGACCAAGAAATTTAACTTCAGATAACCTTGAACTCAGTCATTAATGAATCACTTCAACCAAGTCCTGTAGGACTCTAAGTGACCTTGCCTACCAGAGGCCATCCTGTCAGCCTGTCCAACACCCATCCCAATCACTTTGTGGCTCCAAGGGCAAGGTTGCAGGTAGGGAAAGAAGGTAAGATTGTGTGAAACAGTCCTCATCCTTCTCTGCCTGCTGCAGCCAAGGTCGAGCCCCTTTAGATGCTGTTCCAGCTACTCACTTAAGCAGGTGAAAGGCAGGATACAATATTCTCTTTCAGCTCGGAGCACAATTACTTTGAACCAGTGGGTCCTACAGATCCACTAAGACTGGAGACTCCTTCCTTTTCTAGAGAAACATCATCAGATCATGCAGATATTCCTTCCAGAGAGAATCAGATGTTGCTTGGCAATGGCAGAATCACAGGGGTGCCTGAGGCGGAGAGGCTCTTTGGGTGCTACTCCCAATACTTCCTGGTCATTGAGAAGGAAAGGGAACTGAGGCCAGTCTTAGACTTCAGGCATTTGCACACTCTCTTCAGAAAAGAATAGTTCACAATTATGACCTTGACCCAGGTCATGTTGGCCTTACACACACAAAATTGGATACTGTCCTTGTACTTGCAGGAATCGTATTTCCATGTACCAATCCTGTAGTGATACAGGAAGCACCTCTGCTTTTTGGGAGGTCAGAACATTTTGAGTTCAGTTTTCTGCCTCTCAGGTGTTTACAAAGATTATGTGCAGAGGATTCCTTTTGTAAGGGCTATTCTGGACATGGTGGCATTAAAAATCTTTCCATCCCAGCAACAGGTCTGAGACATTGAGGCTATAATCCTGATGTTTCAGGAGCAAGCAGTTGTTTCATCTTTGATGGTTCTACGGCTTCCTGGGCTCCTGGCATTGTGCATTCTGCAGGTGCCTTATGCTTGTTGGCACATATGGATTCTTTAGTAGAACCTCAGCCTTCAATTGGCCCAGCACTGGGAATGCCTTTCACATGGCTTCTACATTCTAAATAAAGTGGCCCAGGATATGAGGCTGTTGATGACTGATTGCTATCTGATGTGTACTGATGGACATAACGTCTTCGTGATGATGGAGCTATCTGGACTATATGGAGATCAGGGGTCTCTGGTCACTGTTGGAACTGCTCCATCATATCAATGTTTCAATTTGGCAGACTTTTCTACCTTCCATTAGTGTCAGGTCTTTCCAAGTCCTGGTGGACAACACCACCACCACGTGTTACTTAAGCAAGTAAGGTGGCGTGGGACCCTGCACATTAATGGCTTTGAGACTGTGGTGGAAGTTAGAACCGCACACGATGTTGATGGCACTCAGTCAGTCTCATGTCAGATTCTCTAAGTGTCAGGGCAAGCAAACTCAGCAGGCATCATCTTAGTGATCCCAAGTGGCATCTGAATCTTGAGGTGCCAAAGGGCATTTTCGTCTGGTTGGACGTGACCATGGTTGTTCTGTTTGCAGCCTCTGAGAACACTCATTGACCAGATTTTGCACCGTGGAGTTTCTTCCTTGGAGATGAGCTGCATCTTCAGTGTGTTTGGTTCTCCTTCATATATTTCCTCCTCTGCCACTTATCCCACACATCCTGATAAAGGGTCACATGGGACCAGGCTAAGCTCATTCTTTAGATTCTCCTCAGAGGCTCTGGTAATCTGAGCTGAAGTTAATCACGTCCTCCCTTTCGACTACCTTTTCAAGATTATAGGGGTCATTACGACCCAGCCGCCCGCCAAGCGGTAACCGCCTTGCGGCCGCACTCCCACAGCCCCCATTACGACATCCCCGCTGGGCCGGCGGGGATGAGGCCGCAACATAGGAGCCGGCTCCTAATGGAGCCGGCGGTGTTGCGGCCGTGCGACGGGTGCAGTAGCACCGGTCGCGCTTTTCACTGTCTGCTATGCAGACAGTGAAAAGCTGGCCGGGGCCCTGTTAGGGGGCCCCTGCACTGCCCATGCCAGTTGCATGGGCAGTGCAGGGGCCCCCAGGGGCCCCAGGACACCCCTTACCGCCAGCCTCTTCCTGGCGGTGCAAACCGCCAGAAACAGGCTGGCGGTAGGGGTATCATAATCCCCAGGGCAGCGCTGCTTGCAGCGCTGCCCTGGCGGATTATCACCGCCGGGGCTAAAACGGCGGGAAACCGCCGGCCACGGCGGTGCGACCGCGGCGCTACCGCCGCGGTCATAATAAGGGCCTTCGTACCGCCAGCCTGTTGGCGGTACGGACGCTACATTACCCCTGGTGGTTTCCGACCGCCAGGGTCGTAATGACCCCCTATGTGTTTTTCCTGCTGTAGGGTCCTGCATCTGAAACACCACAATCTACACCTCCGTGCATAGAGATTGAGTTGAACCAACTGAGAAGTTTTCATCTTCTGTCTGGGTCATGGGGATGAATGTCATAAGGCTGGTGAGTAGCCTTCTACAATATATCTGTTCTGGCTGTTGGTCTAAATTTGTTTCCTGGTGCACGAAGAAGCAAGTTGACCCTATAAAGGCAAAGCTGCCTGATAATCTTCTGTTCGTTTTGTTATTTACATGCTGGTGTTTTGCTGTGGCCACTTTTAAATGATGCTCATAAACCATTTTTGGCCTTTCTGTGTTTGCCTGATTGGCCCACTTTATTCAAGTAACACATTGGTATGCACTGTTTAAAAGGCCTTTCACATGTTTCTCCCTGCTCCTTTCATTAAGCTGCTGTGGGATTTCAATGTGGTTGTTACTTTTCTGATCTGTGGTCCTATTAAACTGCTGCATACTTGTACCTTCAGCTTCTTGACTCTGAAGACTGTGTTTTTCAGTCATAATTTGAGGGTGTTGCATCAGTGAATGACATGCATTCTTCGTTCCGAATATGGTGTCAGTTTTTCTTTTGTGTTATTCCATTGTGCTCCTTGTGTTCTTTTCTCAGCCGCATCTCTCGGGCACTTAGGATTAAGCTGTGCCGAGTGGATGATCAGCTTTTTCTCGGATTCTGTGGTGCATAGAAAAGAAAGATGGCTCAAAACTCCACCGATACCACTCTCTTAAGTGCCTTTTGGGTCTTTCCACCACAAAGAAGGCCACTGATATAGCCTTGAGTATAGGTGTCCCTATTTTGGACATCTGTCAAACTGGACATCTGTCAGTAAGTTTACCAGGCACTACTTTACCAAGTCTTGAATCTGCATAGAGTGTCATATTGCCCACTTGGTCCAGGAGGTTGTCCACTCTTGCAACCTTGATGTGCGCTCCTTTTGTATCAATTTATATGGGGAGGTATCTGCAGTCCAAAGTATTCATCAGAATAACAAATAACTTTTATTTGCTCACAGTCTTTCTGGTAGATACTGAAACCACTGATTCCTCACTGCTCACCTTTCTGTGTGATCTGCATAGCGGACCTCATAAGCAATAGGGTTCCAATTGAGGACATGCACACTGTCCTAATTCACAGTTTGTCAGGCTCTGCATCTGAGGGTGCAGAAAATGTCACCGAATGAACCCATGTTAGCATGCAGGGGTGGTGCCTATATGCAGCTTTATGTCATCCTGAGACCTGCACTCACCAGTACCTAGTAGATGGAACATGTTACTCTGCAAACCTTTTATGTCTGTGTTATTGGAGTTTCTTTTCATCATGAAAAATGGATTTCCTTCATAGAGAGACAAATATGTGAATATTAAAGTTGGTTGTTCCACCCTGCATTGACAACTGCAGTCTCACTGGCAGTATCCAACTTGGTTAATGCAAACAGCATAAGTTTGTAGCAATCTCATTAACTGTATACAAAGTAACCACCCAAAAGGAGATATGTTGTTCATTACCTCAGCCTCACAGTCAGGCTCGCTTAGCAACTGTCGCAGACAGAGAATACTAGCAACTTCACACAATTGATAAGCTGAAATGGAGGCAACTGATGAAAACGAAAGATCACTCGAAAAACTACTTCTCTTTACAAAGAAAACATAAGACCAAACAAACCACCACAGCAGCGCTGATGTGCACCCGTCAAACACTGTTTCATAATCCAAATCGCCATACCACCACATTCACATAAATAAAACAGATCCCAAAGTAGAAAAGATGGCGAATAAAAATGATTACCATATCTCAGGCATACCTTTTCTAGACAAACTTTTAGAGAAGTGTGTTGCTCAGCAACCGAACCAATACTAGCAACTCTGTTGCTAACTACCAAGCTAGCTTCCATATTGAACAGAGTACCAAGATTCCCATGCTTACTATTACAGATGCTTATCATATGTTTGATAATAGTAAGACATACCTCCTGATCCTTCTGGGCCTATCTGCTGCATTTAATACAGTGGATCACAATAATCCTGCTGGACTCTCCAGCTTCTAAATTCTGTTAAAGTGGTGTCATCCTGTGTTAAATGCATATCTACATAAATGATCATCACCAGATGAATAAACTCAATTACTTTCTCACTATATATCTCCACACCAAACCCTTGAGTATCTTACCACCAATATGCTGATGATACTCTGACTTATCTAAGATTAAACCAAAAAACATCCATTACCCACATCATTGATTGCTTACCAAAATAGCTGAATGATCCAGAGGAATCTGAAATCCGATACCAATAAATTAACCCTAGACTTACACATCAGAGCTACTTACAAAAGTGCTTATTGTCAGTTGAAATAACTCACATCAAACCAGTCCTCCCTAACTATTATCTATAAAAAAGTTTTCTAAGTCTTAATGATTTCCGACTAGAGTAAGGGATAATTATTGTAACAGGCCTTCCTGTTTCACAAGCAACTCCCATCAGAGTAGTTCTGCCAACAACAACCAGTCTGAATGATCTCTGGCACTAGAAATATGGTGATATCACAACTTAATGGCTTCATTTGAAAGTGTGATGCATCTTCAGGTCAGCTTTGAAATGGAAGACATCCAGAGATCTCCAAAATAAACTCAAAATTTCAGACATAAAAGAAAATTCTGATGACTACTTCCAACCGCAGGTTCCTCACCTTTAGAATATCCTCAGGCGCCAGACTAGATCTGAAAGATTTAAAATGGCAATGATGCTCCGGCGTGCCAGTAAGTAGTGTTGTGAGACTCCATGCTGACTTAAGTTCCACACCTGAATCGATGAATGGAGCTACATAAAATTGGTTCAGTGTCTTCCGGAGCTCTGCTTCCACTTTTTTGTCATCAGTTGGCAAGATTTTCACACAAATAATTGTACAGTCAGTGTGCAAAGTAACCCTGTCCGCTCCAAAGACTAAAGGATTTAAACCTTGCCGGAACTGTTGCAAACAAACATTTATGACAGACCAGCACAAGGTGTCACTTTGGTGTTTGGGTTCAGGGTAGTCCAGGAACGTGAAGCAAAGCTATATATAGTGAAACACTGGAGAAACTATGCAAGTCAAGCTCCTGGTCAAAGATGAGAATGCAGACTAATTCCCACTATTGAAGTCAATGCAGTGACAGGTTCTCATCGTGATTTAAGACTAAATGTGAGTCAAGGAAACATAATAAAGCGATGTAGGACTCATTCCCATCCCTTCACTTTATCTCCAGAGAAATCACGAGCCACTCTGTCTTACTTCTATTCCCCCAAGGAACCAATCCTGCAGTTAGTCTTCATGCACCCGAATTTCCAGGGTCATCAGTGATATCATAGGAAATTAAGACCTCTAGGGAGACTATGCTGCACATCTTTGGCATGCTTCTGGTTATTTTTGGCATGCCTTCAAGCTCCAAGGATATGGAGATGCTTCCAATCTAGTTACTGCCAGTGGATTCACCCTCTGTGCCAAATGTGAGCCTGGAACCTACCGTTGGTTATTTTATGGTATAGTGATATCTGTAGCGCACTAATCTCCCAAAAGAGTATCCAATTGGTTGGGCAGGTTTGTGGTCCCCAAGGTGCGTATAAAAAGAGCCAGGTCTTCAGCTTCTTAAGGAGCTCAAGAAGTGAGGAGGAGGCTCTGATGTGTTGAGTGAGTACGTTCCATGTTGGAGTTGAGCTGTAGGCAGTTTGTTCACATCCAGTCTGCTACCATGGTCATGCATTTGGTAAAGTTGGTCCTGTTGGTGGTTGTCATGTCTGTCAGGCAGGGAGAGGATGAGTTTGGCGTCATCAGCGTAGGAGATGATGGTGATGTCTTGTGATCGGATGATGTTGGTGAGTGGTGTTATATATATGTTGAGAATTGTGGGGCTGAGGGGCGATTCCTGTGTTACTCCACATATCACCCTCTTTGTCCCTGATGTGAAGGGTGGGAACCTGACTCTTTGGGTTCTTCCTGTGAGGAAATAACAGATCCATTTGAGAGAATATCCTTGTATTCCAGTCTCATGGAGTCTTCTGATGAGGGTGTTATGGGAGAGAGTGTTGAAGGCCACAGAGGGGTCAAGCAGGGTGAGGGCTACTGTTTCCCCTAGGTCCAGGAGGTTTTGAATGTTGTCGGTGGCCGTGATGAGTGCTGTTTCGGTGAGGTGGTTCTTTCTGAATCCTGATGGAGTGTTGTCTAGAAGATGGTGAAGTTTGAGGTGGATTTTGAGTTGCTTGTTGATGGCCTTCTCAATCACTTTGGCTGGGTAGGGGAGCAGGGAGATGGGTCGGAAGTTTCTCAGTTGATTCAGATTGGCTTTGGGCATCTTGAGTAGGCCGTTTAATTCTACAAGTTTCCGTTCTTGTGGAAAAGTGGTAGATATTATGGAGGTGATGTTGATGTGGGTCATGGTGGTGCTAATAGGTGAAGTTCCCAGGTTGTAGTTCTAGTGAGGGCATGGGTCTGTTAGGGCCCCTGAGTGCATGGTCTGCATGAGTGCAGCTGTGTTGTTTCTGGTGAGGGTTGTCCATTCAGTCAGGTGTCCGTCTTGGTTGGTGGTGGGTAGGTTAGCAACAAGTTCTCTGGGGTTGGTTTGGTGTGCCGAGTTGCTGTAGATGGTTGAGGCATTGTTGGTGCTTGTGTTGTGTGTGTTGGGATGTGGTGTTGAGGGTATTGTTAGTGTTTACATGGGGGGGTCACTGCTGGAGAACTGGCAGCAGGAGCATGTGAAACCTCTTACAGTGGTGTGGGGCTTGGCACAACCGCAGGTGGGGAGAACGGCATTTGGGGTCCAGCGACCTAAGGTATGCTGCAGACTATCGCTGGGTGGTGATCAGACCAGGGTTCCTGGTGCTGGACATGGTCCAGACACAGGTGGGATCACCTATGGCATGCCCGCTGAGCGTGTCGGTGTTGTAGCTGCCATTAAGTAGGTCCTGGGAGGTGAGAGGAGTGCTGGGTGCTTTCTTGTCATTTCCTTTGATGATGGAAAATTAAGTCCTCTTACTAGCTGCCAAGTTTCCAGATTGCTTATGTGTGAGATGTTCATGGTTTTGGTGTACTTATAGGTGACATTCAGCTGCCAAATGGGTGTCCTTTACAGTGACACTTTTGCTTGTGTAAAACCAAGTAATGAAGTGAACAGAAAAAGAGAAATATCAGAAATTATACCCTTTTCAGCAATGAGATGCTTTTTTGCCATGGAGAGACTAATGAGATCATGTGGCCCAACAAATGGGTTTTACCAGATTTTAATCAGACTAACAGCTATTGTAACAGTATCGTCATCATTTTCAATTTGTGACTTATGTATGTCTGCTTGAGTAAGATCTGATATGATCTGTTGTTACAAACCTTTTCCCTTATCTGACCCAAAAAGACGCTTCTGTTTTCAGCTCTCATATAATATCTTTTCAAAGCACCCTCCTTGAGGTTGAACCTTGTCTCCCACCAGGATTCTGTGTCTTTATAGGCTGTTATCTCTATTGCTTGGTCGACCAGAATTAGTCCAAACCGATTAACATCTGACAGTTGAACAGAAAAGCATCTGCTGATGAAGCTGTGGTGTATCTCGGGATGTTTCACCGCAAGTAATGTCATTTCGACATAGAAAGTCCTAGACTTCTTCCGCCTGTTTGACAAGGGAGCGTGTGTTGAGGAGTATGCACTTGAGGTGGCTGTCCATGCTTGGTTGGGGATCATAGGGTGGGTCTTGGGGGGTGCTGGAGCAGGCGCATCAAGAAAAAGGTCCATGGGTGTACATGGGGTCAGCTTGGTGGCAGGCTGATGATCTTCCTGGGTTGAAGGCGCGTAGAGTGCTGGTGTCGAACCAGCGGACAGGGCGAGAACCAGGGTCCGTGGGGCTAGGCGCAGATCGGCTTGCCTTTGGGATGCCAGCAGCGTGGCCACGCTGCGGCCGCCATAAGAAGAAGAGGGAGGCAGGGGGTCAAGTCAGCTGGGGGACAGGAAAGTGGGAAAAGAGACAGAAAAATAAAAACAAAGTGAAAAAGAAGAAAGGCAGAAGTAAAAGGCAGGATTAAAGAGAGCGACAGAGGATACTTACTTGCAAATGGCCACTAGGCCACCAGGGATGAGGCGCAGATAAGAGCCTGCGGGTGGAGGAGGGCCTCAAACTAAGAGTCAGGCAGGCAGAAGCGGGCCCCTCCCCTGAGGCCTTTGACTGTGTGGCCCTGGGCCCGAGCCTTGCTCTGGTGGCTTGGGCCCCACCACAGGACATCTGAAAAATAACATTGCGGTGCTGGGAAGGAGGTGATGGTGGGGGTGGTTGGAAGAGGCCTAGAGCGCAGTCAGGCATGGCTGTGGCGGTGATGTAACGTGCCTCCCTCTATTCTGGTAGGGGGTGTCGGCTGCTCCCCTGTTTTCTTCCCCCCTCCTTCTGAGCAGCTTGATGCCTGGTGGAGCCTGATGAGCGGTGGGGCCAGCAGGGGATGACAGCTACTGGTGCCCCCCTGATTGGAGTGGAGCGACCGATGGAGAAGAAGACCTGAGGGTGACCTCCCCCAATCGCATGATGGAGCACCCACCACATATATACCTTTTAATACCATACCCACAATACTCTCTTGGAATGTTAACAGTCTGCTATTTCGCTTCAAGAGATCAGAAGTTCTGCGATATATTAAAAGGTATCGCCCTGGTGTTGTTCTCCTGCAGGAGACCTGCTTGGTTGGTACCCAGTGTACATTTCTGGGTCCTTTTGGCTATGACTGGATGTATCATGCTGGATTCCCCAGAGGCTCGAGGGGGGTAGCCCTCATTCTACATAAGTCGTTGCCCATGTCAGTGACCAAGACCCACGCTGTTATGTCCCTCCACAGTTGCTACAGCCCACTTTGACTGAGCTGCAGACCTTACTGTTGACCTTTCCGCAGGGTACTACGAGCAGAGGGGGGGTACTTTAACACGGGTTCAGACCCTACCCGAGATACATGGGCAGACTCTCTGGGCCTATGCGACGCATGGCGTTCTTGGCACCCGCTACTAAGAGAGTTCCCTCATCAGTCTGCGGCCCACCACACAGAGGCACAGATAGATCTAATATGGCTCCCAGTGGTGGATCTCCTGGCCTTGACTTCAGTCCAGATTCTTGCCCATGGTATCTCTGACCATGCTCCCATTTTGATGGGCTGGGGCACCCCCTCACAAACCCAGCGCCTGATGTGATGCTTTAGCGCATGGTACCTGGAAGACCCTGAGTGTGTTGACTTCATAGACGAGGAGCTAAAGAACTACTTCAGGGAAAACTCCAGATCAGTGGCCTCGCCAGTGACCATCAGGGTGACTGGCAAACCCTCCCTGAGAGAAATTGTCAAAGGATATGTCAGGCAGCAAGAAGCCCGGCAGGCCCAATTAATAACTGAGTTAGAGAGCAGGATAGCGGACATGGAGCATAGGGGTCTGCGGTCAGACAGGCGAGAACTTGGAAGACAGCTGGTGCTCTTGCGCGCAGAGTTCCACCAGGTGTCCCTTGCGGAGGCTAAACAGTGTTGACAGGCCTCGACACAGAGTGTATATGAGCTAGGTGACAAGACTGGGAAGCTGCTATACTGGTTGGCGACCTGTGACGTCTTGGCCCGGGTGGTTCCCTCATCAGGGACCAAAGAGTTCTACACAGGAGGAGCTGCAGATGATTGCTCATAGTTTCAGCCTCCTATTACAAAAATCTCTAAGCACCGGTCCCTCAACCCCTAGAGGAACATGAGAACCCCATTTTGGGGGATATTCCACTTCCCTCCGTCCCAGCCACACTGGCTAAAGTGCTGGATCTACCTTTGACAAAGGAGGAGGTTAAAGGTGCCATTTCAGGCCTTCAGTCTGGGAAACCCTCTGGCTCGGATGGGTACCCCATTCAATATTATAAGAAGTTTTGCTCACACGGGGTGCCCCATATGTTGAACGCCTATGAGGAGATTCTTCAATGTTCATCCTATCGCCCTCTTTCGTTGATAAATGCAGATTAAAAAATATATGCGAAAATTCTGGCGACCTGAACGGCCCGCTGGTTGCTCCATTTGATCCATCCTGATCAGTGCAGGTTTATGCCGGGCAGGAGTACATGTCATTGTATACGACGGGTCCAGGTGGCACTCTTGCAGAACGAGAGACTGGAGGGTGAGTTGGCACTCCTTTTGGTAGATGTCCACAAGCCTTTTGATACCTTGGCCTGGAACTTCCTTGAACATGCCCTGGTGCAAGTGGGCTGTGGCCCGACATTTCGGAAAATGATCCACTTCCTTTATCATGACCTGTCGGCACAGATGTGGGTTAATAGTGTTATGTCATACCCCTTTCTGATTCAATGCGGAATGCGTCAGGGATTCCCCTCCCCCTCTGCTATTTGCCTTTGAACCACTGGCTTGCCTTCTACATTGTGACCCGCTCATCAGTGGCTGGAGATGGGGGGTCGGTTATGAGTATCGCGTGTCCCTATATGCTGATGACATCCTGGTGTTCTTGGGGGAGCCCCAGAGTTCCGGACCCCAATGTTTTGAGCTCCTGGCACTATACGGCAAGGCCTCTGGGTTGAGATTGAATCTCGGGAAGTCACTACTAGTGGAGGTTTGAGGAAACGCAGGGACAGGTTCTGGTGCCCAGATATCTCTAAGACGCGGAACACATTTAAATACTTGGGAATCCACTTATCCCTGCTCCAAGATCAGGCTTGGCAGCTAAACTTTCAGCCCCTATCTCGGGCTCTCGACGGGGACCTGGCTCACTGGCATTGCCTGCTGCTGAACCCATTAGGCCGTAATTCCCTCTTCAAGATGATCTGTCTCCCTCGCTATCTGTATGTCCTGACAAACTTCCCACATTCGGAGCCTCGTACCTGGTTCCGGTCCCTCACCTCCATACTCGCCTCCTTTATATGGGCAGGAGGGCGACACCGAGTGGCTTTTTGCTCCAAAAGGAAATCTCCCTACGAGGGTGGACTGGGGATACCAGACATCTGCATATATTATCTGGCTGCTTAATTAGTACCTGTCAATGAATGGTTCACTGGTGGGTGGGATGGCCCGGCTTATCGTCTGGACCTCTATCGCCTGGTGTTCAAGGGCCTGCAGGGTTTGCTGTACGATGGTCCAATCCCGCAGGCCGTCCCCAACTGCACGCTGGTGGCAGTGCTGTGCTGGGGGGCGGCCTTACGACTAACGGGGTGGGACTGGAGCTTTACTAAGCTGACGCCCTTATGCCAGGGCACATGGTTGCAGCAGGTATCCCTGCTGAAGGGCTTTAGGACACCATCGGGATTACCTAACTGGGGGATGTGTATGATGGTGACCACCTGAAATCCTTCCAGCAGTTGAGGGACCAATATGCCCTGGCCAATACCCAGTTATTTCGCTTCCTTCAGCTGTGCAACGCCCTGCAGGCCCATCTGCCTCTGACCTGTCCCTTCCAGATCATAGCCCTCTTGAGGTGAAACTTCTAATGTGTGTGAGAACTAGAACCAGTCCTTCCTTTGATGGATGGTGGGAAGATATTCAGCATCATGTGAATGGCTCACACCCAAACAGGGTTTCCACTTCTCCCAGATGAGCTCCCCATCCCAGCAGTGATGCATGTGTTACCACCGCCAGCTCTGGGTGGAGCAGGGAAAGTGGTCTGCCACCAGTCCAACTGTGGTTGAGCTACCACTGCAGGTCTTTTGCAGTCTTCTCCAGAACCTAGATGAAATCCAACAGGTTCCCTGGTGCTGGGCTCACTGAAGCTTCAGGTTTTGTTACAGAGCCCACATATGCCATCTGGTATAATTGATGAGCAGGATGCAGGATGAGAAGAGGTCCAGATGCCTCAGAGACACTCTCACTGAGACCCAGGTCTAAAGATGAAAAATCAGGAAGCTAGTGGTGGAAGGAAGGCATGAAATTCCACCATATCCAAGATAGCTCTAATAAAAGGGAACCACAGCAAAGGAGTCAGATGTGACTTTGGCACATTGACAGTGAACCCTACCAATGTCAGGAAGTTCACCATCATTTGGAGGCAGTCTACGACTTATTGTGGCAAGCCCGCCTTCTATAGAGAGTTGTTGAGGTAGAGAAAAACTAGAATACCCAACCTCTGAATCTGTGCTGAGACCACTACCATCACTTTTGTAAACACCCGAGAGGCACTTGTGAAACTGAAGGGGAGCACGGCAAATTGAAAATGCTGCTGCCCACCTTACTATAGGCATAATGCAAGTCTAAAGCCATCATCCGTTCACCTGGATCAGGTCAGACAGAATCTAGACCAACATGAGGATCTTGAATTGGTCCTTTCTCAAGAAGGTGTTCAAAGGGAGAAGACCTAAAAGAGGATGAAGTCATCTGTCCTCCTTCAGCACGAGGAAATAGCAAGAGTATCAGCCAGTCCCTATTTCTAGGGCGGGACCCTCTCTATGCCTCCTTTGGAATACAAAAAGCCTGCAACAGTTAAGAAGCTACTCCTCTAAAAGATGCTATGATGGGAATGGAAGCTGTGGTGACTCAAAAAGAAATGGCAAGGCATAGCCTTGTTGAACAGTCTGAAGGACCCACTTGTGGATGTTATTTTTTGCCTCCCTTGGAGGACATTTCTGATCCTGCCCCCCAAACGGTTGCTAATGTGCCAGCAATGGCAAGCTAAATCAGCTTAGAGATTGATGTGCATGGGTGGGTAACTGCAAAGTTCACTGCCCAGGTATCAAAACATTGTCTGCTTGATTCTGGAGAACCCCAGAATAGGTCAAAATGTTTAAGGTAATATGAGGGCGTACAGAGGCCAAGGAAGGTGCTCTGATTTTACTTTCTTTATATCACTTAAGAGCGGAAACTGCTTTCCTGTCAAACAGGCCAGAGCCATCAAGTGACACATACGTAAGGGGTGTCTGGACATCTCCTGAGTAGCCCACAGATTTCATTCGAGCATGGTCATGGAGCATAATGCAAGTCGCATTTGCTTGGTCCAAGCACTCAGTAGTGTCCAAGCCAGCCTGTATAACATATGTGGCCGCATCCTGGCCATTTAGAATAATTTGAGCCAAAAAGGTCTGTAAGGCTTCAGGGATTGCCACAAGATCTTGCTGAACATGTCTCAAAAGGCATTTGACTAATGACCAAACCAACAATTAGCATTGACCGACCTCAAGATAAGGCTGGTCTTCAAGAACATACGTTTTCCAAATTACTTATTCCCCTTTGATTCTCTCTCTGGTGGAGTCAACAGAAATGCATTTGGGTTCACTTTGCTGGTGGAGACCTGGGCCACCAGACTCTAGGGAGTAGGATATTGCCTCAGAAATTCAGGATTTCCTGGCGTCGGTCTATGGTGTCTTGCAACCTGCCTGCTCACTGGAGGAGAAGAACATGGTTTAGCCCAAGTGCCCAGTAGCATATCCATGAGGGCTTCATTCAAAGGTAAAAGAGGGTCAGAGGAACTATGCCAAGTACCTTTGTGAGCACATTATTTTTGAATTCCATGCGAGGGAGATGTAGATCAAGAAATTTAGCTGCACACCTTATCACAACAGCAAAGGATGTACTCTCTTCTGTAAGTGGAACAAGGCGACTAGAGAGGTTACCAAATATCCAACCCATTGGGTTTTTGTAGGTCCATGAACAAATTGTTGTCATCATAATGGGAGGGGGAAATTCAACCAGATAATCTCCACTGTCGTCTCCAAAAGACATTGAAATTTCAATAAGAAGGGTGGGGTGGGGTTCTGGGTCCTGTACCGGGGGCACTTTGCCTCTAGAGCTGGCTAGAGTTCTAGGGCATTTCCATTTTTGTAAAACACCAGATGGGACCTTTAGAAGCCGTGGGTGAGCTCAGCCTGTGGGACGTGGTGGATCATGAATGGCAGTTACACAACAAGGTGGAACAGGACAACTTCCAGCAATTTGGAGAACCCTCGCTAGATCTTTTTGCCACCATCAACAATGCACAATGTCAAAACTATTGTGCCCTGGAGTTCCCTCTGTCTCTCTCTATCCGAGATGCATTCCAGATAGAGTGAAGCATGGGACTCTTGTATTCCTTTTCTGCCGCTGCCTCTCCTGGCTCAAATTCTAAAGAAGATCTTGAACGTCCAGTCCTAAATAATCTTAAAGGCCCCTTGACAGGTCAAAGAGAGTTTGGGACCCAAAAATACTGAGCATTAGCATCTGTCCTCCAATGAGGCCTCCGTGTGTGGAGATTGAGTGGCAACTGTTGATTGCATTCAACCTTTCTCCTGAGTTGGTGGATGTCATTGTTATGTGGTTGCTAATTTGGTAATAAGACTGTGTGTTTAGGGCGGGAGCACGATAGAGTGCAATCCACAACTTTAGTGGCTGTCAGCCTAACCCCTGGCTAGCTTACAGTGCCTTGCCCAAACCTCCAAAGTCACTAGGGTGAAAGGTGATTATGGCAACCTGAACGTCACACTCCAGTAACGCAATCAGCATTACAATCAGGGTAAAAAAGATAGATAATCCAACCATGATGTATGTGGTTCTAGAGATTCCTACTCAACCCTATGTCTATGCTGAGAGCATAGTGGTTGTAACTCTCTGCCTAGCCCGATCTAAGGGATTAGCCCCAGCCCTATACCTGGATAGAGTGCTAGGAATCAGCCTGTCATGTAGATGGCAATCCTCTTTGTAGCTGAGCTGCATATCACATAGCATATGTCCCAGGATCGTCATGACTGGAATGTCCTCTACCCTCCTTGGGTCAGTGTGCAGTTTATATAATAGCCCATACTACATTGGGTCTACAGTGCTGATGTAATGCTGTGTCTTGTTGATAGAAGCTGTCTTCTTGTGGGCAACACCAGTTAGCATATCGTGAACTGCGCGCCATAGCCTTGGACAGAAAGTACTGATTGTATGTGGTGCAAAGGCTGATTAAATGAGCAGCGTGTTCCTTGCTTTCCTGAAATAAGGCAAACTTTTTTTCTTTCTCTCTTTTCTTTTTTAATAGTCTTCATTGCACCCCCGGTTTCTCAAGGGTGTTATTCCCTCCTAAGGACCACTGCCGCACCTTTGCTGGCACACCAACCCTGTGTCAATGTATCCTTCCAGGGAAATCATTGGACTAAGTGAGAGACAAAGACGATTCATGATAGCGCTTCCATACCCTTTCGTGACTGCTAGGGTCACATGCTACATCAGCTTGGGAGATGTAATTAACATATCTTAACAGGTCGCTGATGGTAGGGGGATCGACCGACTTCCATTTACTGCAGATCTCATGCTGTGCCAACAAAACTAAGTAGAAAATAAGGATCACCTTAACATAGGGTTACAGCTAAAGAAGACCAGCTGCGGGCCTACCTCGAGCTGGCAGCCGGAGATACCATCAACGATCTTGCTTGCATCGTTCCAATAGGCAGACAGTGAAGGGCAGGTCATAAACATATGTGGATGCTCTGCACGCAGAGCCCAACACTTCAGACATGAGAATGCTTTGCATGTCACCTTAGCCAGCTTACCTGGAAACCAGTAGGCCCTATGGATAGTAAAAAAAAAAAATTTGATTTATTTTAAGTTGAGCACGTTTTACAGCAGAATACAGTATTTTCGACGATACTTGTCAAATCTGATCCGCTTCGTCCTCAGTCAGAACCTCCTTCCAAATTGAACAAGGCGCAGGGCGATGCTTATCTTCAGCCTCAAGGAGGCACCAGTACCAAATTGCAACTTTCTTTTTCAGAGCCTCATTGCTTGCTATCTGGTCCGCCCATTCATACCCCATCACATCCCCCGAGTCCTGCGATGCCCACCAAGATCTTAACTGGTAATATTTAAAGCTCGAGATCAAACCACCGGTAAGTACTGCCAGCTCCTCCCAGTCCATTAACCCAGCCTCATTGCTCAAATCTCACCAGGAATTCACACCTGCTTGTTTTACGGGCTGGCTAAGGGCATCCTTAAAACATTAAGGGGTCCCATTTGAATCCCAGATAGGGGCAGGAGCAGTATAATATGGAATATTAAGTATCCATGTAAAACACCACCATGTCTTTAGCGCCGCCATAAGTACTTTTAACCCAACATTCCAGAAGCATTTAAATGCCCGTACTTGAACAAGAAATAATAGCTTCCACACTCTCTAACATGGCCTTGTACATGTTGCCTCTGACCCAGAAATCTGGCTCATTCAGTACCATCCTGGAGTTCTTATACCGATAGGCCATACAGTAATGCCCGAAGTCAGGTAGAGCTAACCCGCCAACAAACAATTTCTCCCTAAGCTTTCTCCACACTAGCCTAATGCCCTTATATGCCCATATGAAGCTGCTGACACTACCCTGGATTTTACAAATATCCTCCTTCAGGAAAGTCAGGGGTATTGCATCAAATAAGAAAGGAACCTTAGAAGGAATCATCATTTTGTCTAAGTTCACCCTTCATAAACGGACAGAGGTAAATTATGCCATTTCCTCAATAAAGTGTCTATTTCCCTATTCACTCTCTAGGTTAACCTTAGGAATGTCACTTAGTTTATGGACGATTTGATCCCCAAATATCTCTTCTGATTGTTATCATGCTATTCTTCCTCAGGCACTCCCCAGGACGTGATCTCAGTTTTCTTTGCATTAATTTTAAAACCTGATATCTCACCGAATGCTGCTGCCCACTGCAACACTTTGAGAATTGAAAGGGTAGGATTGTTAGTGTAAAACAACATGTTGTCCGCCTTTATGGCCACCTTGACCTCGAGCCTGGAACGCCAAACAGGTTAATGGGAACGTCACCCCAAATTTGTTGTCTCAAGGGTTCCACATATAGGTTAAACAAAAGGAATCAGAGGGGGCATCCCTGTCTGGTACCTCTCATTATCCCAAAGCTTTCAGATAGTTCCCCATTCACTAATGCCCTCGCCACTGGAGATTTATACAAACTCTGAATTGCTCTAAACAGGCCCAGTTGGTCCGGTTGAACCGATCAAGCGCTTTTATGGCATCAAAAAACTTGCTTATGATTCCTCTCAGATAAGAATTGTATATATCCCAGATTATTGAATGGATGACCGTGCCATTATTAAGCTCAAGGAAAACATTTGTCTCCCTTACCAATTCAATCCCAAAAGCCTCATCTCAAGACAGAGCCCTGTTTAGTGTCCAGCTCCTCAATTATGGCCGATCTATGATGCTTAACTTTAAGCACACAGGGGAAGGATTGAATAAAATTGCTGGCAGGTGAGCCACCATATTTACATAATTGTACAGTGCCTGGTCTAGAAGAAAATATTAAATTCTAGAGTGATGCCCATATTTTTTATTGAGAAGGTGAAACTGTTGAACATCCCCTCCCGCTTTTGCCTAATTGTCAAGTAAGTTCAAATCTCTGATTATCTGGTTGAGCCTTTTAAGCGTTTTAGGAGCATAGGCATACTTTACTTTTGATGATCTGGCCAATGCTGGGTTCAAGACAACCCTTGGAATCATTGCAGGGGGGTGGGGGACATGATGGCATGCAAACACTGGTTGGAAGATCTTGGCGTGTGGGATGTCTGCACTCCTGTAGATCTGCGAATGGCAGCAGCAGCAGCTAAATGTTAACACCTGCTTCTCTCAACCTCGGAAGCCTCCTGGCGTCTCTGCTCTTTATTTGTGACTCCACAGGCTTGCATTTCTCTCCATGCATGACTCACTGATTGGTAAAGTGTGTGAGCTCAGATGCCACCAGCTAAAGAGCTCCCCTGGTGATGGAGCGTGGTGTGCATTGCCCTGCAACACGCTCAGGTCGCAAGGGTGCGTTTTTCCTTTTGTGATGGTCTGGACAGACCAAAGCAGCTACAGGCAGACTCTTTAAAGCGGAGTGAAGACGTGAAATACCAAGTTCTCCAAGCAGGGTTTGGAAGTGTGGTGCCCCACAAATGACAGAGCAGCAGTGCAAACACCCTCCTCCCCCACACCAGGTAATTTCAAGTTTTTCTGCTACTTCTGTAGCCATCAGGGAAGCTGGGGGTAAACATTATCAGACTGAGCCTGATGAGTTAGGGGCCAGAAAGGAGCTGGCATGTGAAGGTAGTTATAAGAGCTCCTCAACCAGTAGGTATTCCACAGAGTGGGTAAGGAATTATCCCCATTCCATTGGCAGCAGGTCAGTGGATCTACACTGGCAAACAGGCAAGGCTATCAAGAGTCTATATTCTCTTTGCTCAGGGTCTGTGAAGAGGTCTAGTACCAGCCCCTTAAGGGAGACTCGCGGCCTGGCTACGTCCCCTCTTAAAGTGGGACCTTCTAAGCAAGCTGTCACTAATTGAGAAACCTCACTTGTAGCCCTTAGGATAAGAAGGCAGGGGAACTTTTTATGAAATCAACTCCCTCTCTCAATTCTTACTTTAAGATTATGGAAAAAGTGTGAGAACCTGAACATTGGCTGGAATTGGGCGTATGCCCCCCAGCTGAGGCTAACCACCTTTGACCCAGTGTTGCTGGTGAGCAGGGGGAGGAAGCTGAAATCACTCTGAGAAATCGGGTTGAGCTGTTCCTCAGTGCTGCAGTGGAGGAGACGGTATAGAGTTGCAATGATGGCTCAGACCCCCCGTAAGCTTAAGTAAAAAGGGTAGGACTGCTGATATGGGTGGAGCTGTGAATCATGTGGTGCCAGAAGAAGGTGCTCAGGCTAATCTGGACAGAGCTCATATCCCCCTAGCAGCCATTCTCTCAAGTCTTTGGATGGACATAATGAAAAAAATCAAATTCAGGGGAAATGTTGAATATTTGAGACCAAAATTTGATGATCTGGTGGTACACACAGCCACTCTTGAGGTGAACCTGGAAAAAATGACCCTGGCTGTTCAGTCGAACACTCAGGAGGTCCAAGGACTTAAGTTGCAAAATAAGACGTTAATGGAGGATCTTGAATGGCTGGAGAACCATTCCATGTGGAACAATCTGAGACTGATGAGGGCACCAGAGGGTTCAGAGGCGAACAATCTCAAAGTCTATGTGATAGGTCTCCTAAAGTGAGGGGTTCCTACAAGATAGACCAGGGATCTATTTGGAGAAGGAAATGCAGCAAGTGGATAGGAACCTTTCAAGCTCACACCAAATCGTAAGTTCCCAAGGAGAATCCTTGTCAACTTCCACACATAGTCGGTCAAGTAATTAATCTTAACTTGTGCGCTTAAGGAGAAGTCTCATACACTTGGGGACTTTTCGCATTGAGTATGGTCTGATATGGGTAAGATAACCAAGCAACGGCAATGTGAGCTAGGTGCTAAGATAGATGAGTTGCAGAAGCTGGGAGCCAAAGTACATATGAGGTTCCCTGCAGTGTAAAGAATTATGTAGAGGAATACGATGTACAATCTAAGGAAAGCTGATGAGGTTGATGTTTTGATTGGGGAGATGAAAGAAGAAAGTTGAGAGGCAGATTAAGCGGAGGGGTGAGGTGTGATAGTATGTGATAGCTTGTGTGATATTAGAGGTCGTCCCCGACGGGGGCTCCCTAATGGGCAGATTTCATGCCAGTGATATTGGGGGAGGAGGGGTTTACCCAGCCAGGGTATTGGGGTGCACATTGGGTGGGGAGCATTTGGGTAAACATAAAAAAGTCCTCTGCACACACACTGGCAGAAGTTGATGGCACTTATTTGGAAATGAAGCTGGGGATGCAAGCCCTATAATTGAACCATCCAGCAGGGGGCAGGATCCAGTAGTTGAATAAGAGAATGGGGTTTAGCATAATAACTTGGAATGTGAATGGGTTGAGATCTAGGAGGTAACGAGCCCTGGTGGCAGAATATCTGAAAGATTGTGGGGATACTCATTTAGAGCATGTAGAATGTACAGATTATTTCAGCAAGCTGGGCTGGGTACAGGAAGTGATGTGTTGAGAGCAGCTCGGTAGTACAAGAGGAGTGGCCATTGTGGTTAAAAAGATTCTGGGATTAAACTTTTAAAGTATGTTATGGGCAGCACTGGGAGATGGTTAAAATCCACATTTTTAATGAGGGCAACTAATGTAACATGCACAGTATATTATAGCCCCAACTGCGACGACCCCAGTTCATTAGAGACCCTAAAACTGCATCTTTTGGAAGCCCTGCGCCTATAATAATAGAATAAAGCAAACTGATAAAACTTGTAAAAGCCTTTCCTAAAAGCAGTCTTCCTAGTACAAATAAAATGTGTATAAAATGTGAATGAAAACATAAGCGGTAAAACTAAGCTAAAACAGGGGTGACCAGTCTGGGTCCTAAATGATCCTAACAACATCATCTTGACTGCCAAGCGACCTTTTACAGAGTCTGCCTATGCTGGGTGCTGACATATGTTTGTGGCCTGGTGTGCAACATGTGATACTGACCTGCTACCAACCAAACTGTCTGATGTCTTGTTATTTCTTTTATCCCTGGCCCAGTAAGGACTTGTAGTGTGCACTGTTAATGGTTATTTGTTGGTCATTTCTGTCTTTTCATGTTTACTGTATTACCCATCCTTGTTCACATCACCTGTGGTGATGAGGGTTTTTTTAATAACATATTTTGTTGATTTTTGCATTCTTTGGCCCTTAGGCCTGCAAATACAAGAGAACAAATGCAAAGAGAAACTTGAGAATTAACATATTTTTGTCCCCCGTCCTGCCCCCGCACCATCCCACCACAAACCCAGCAAGACCTATATTGCTCACTATATGACCATGGCCGAATCAAATGATACCATAATTTCTGACTTCATCATCAAGCATGCAGTGACATTGCGTGGTGGTGCCAATGTTATGCCCCTGTAGTCAGCCCACCACTGCCAGATCTTAGAGTGTTTTTGTGGGCTGCCCCTCGCCTCGAACATTGATAATTCAAGTCCCATACAGTAGTCCATTCCCCTCTTCCACATGGACAAGGAGGGTGCATTATGTTATTTCCATGCTTGCTTTATATTTCTCTTGGCAGTGGTAAAGCCTAGAAATAGAAGTGCCCACTTATATCGGATGAGATTTTAAAAGGGTTTGACTCAATTGTTTCCTCCCAAACCCTTTGTGATGCCACAGTGGGATCTTAATTTTGTCTTCCCTCTCCTCTTGTGTGCTTTTCGAATCAATGTACAGCTGTCCAGTGCATCTAAAGGGTGAAGACCTTGTTTCTGGTTGCAATGACTTTGGCCCCCCACCCTTCAAGCTTACGGTGCAGCAGCCTACCACATTTTCCGCCAAAAAAAGTGGTGTTGAGTATCAGGGCAGCCTTTTTGCCAAAAGTTGTGACTTCTTTTTACATTGTGCAATCCAGCACTCTTCCATCGTTATTTGCTCCACCTCTCCTCTCAAAAGGGGAGAGACTCAATCAGCTGGACCCCACACAAGGTTTAAGCTTTTACATCAAAAGCATCAAAGACCATTGGATGAATGATCAGCTGTTTGTGGGGTTCTCTGTGGCAATGTAAGGCAAAGCAGTGCAGAAACCAACTTTGTGTAGGTGCAGCCCTCTGCATTAAGATCTACTACTCATTGGCCAAGAAGCAGCCTCCAGAACGATTAAGAGTCCATTTTGCCAGGACAAAGGCTGCTACCATAACTTTGGCACACGGAGGGCCTGTTCTTGACATCTGGCTGGGAGGTGGGCATCAGTGCATACGTTCATGAAGCACTACTGCCTTGGCAGGTGCAAAGTGAAGGGTACTTTACCTGTTTGGTCCTGCAGAACTTTCCAATCTCAGTCACTCCATAAACTCACCACCTTGGGGGGCCCGGAGGGGGTTGTTGCTTTGATATCAGTTCTAAAGGTGAGGAATCTACAATTAGAAGCATCCATCAGAACAACAAGTTTGTTACTTTTGTTATTGCTCTTTCTTATAGAAACTCTAACCACAGATTCCTCACTGCCCCCCCCCCACTTTCCCATTCTGTGGAATGGTCTTCTTTGTCTAAAAAGGTCCCAGTTTAGAGATCTGCACACGGGTATCTCTGTTCATATTTGGTCTGCATATTGGAAGCAGTGGCGAAGAGAGTGTTGCATACACAGTCTTTTTCAAGGAATCTACCCCTTCGGTGGGTGAAGCCTGTCATATGTCTCGACCTCGACTTGTCCATTAGGCACTGAATGGAAGGTGGGCGTGCCACATTGAGAGATCTATTTCTGTGAGACACCTGTACAACTTGTTAAGAGGCACAGGAGCACTTTGGAGTGCGAGTGAGAACATTTTTGCAGTTTGCCAAATTGACCAAGACAATAAGAGAGAGATGGATGGGGCTCCCCGCAGCCCCAGCAGTATAGCAAACACTTGAAGTGTTGCTGGAGGGAATGGGGTTCTAGAGTTAGGGAGGTCTCCTGTCTTTATGAAGCATTGAAACAGGACAGGCACCTAGCGGTCCTAAAAGTCAAAAAGACAAAAATGGGAGGAGGATCTACAAGAACTACTAATATACAGTAAATGGGGAAAGGAATGTGTCCAGGCGAGAGAGGTGTCCCCGAACACCAGATTCAAACTTGAGCATTTCCATGTGCTTCATCACACTTATCTCACACCTACCAGACTGCATCACATCTATCCCCTTAGACCTGATGAGTGCCCCAGATGCAAGGTAGAACAAGTGGGTTTTCTGCATATGGTCTGGAGCTGTCCAGAGGTGGTGAACTATTGAATTGTTGTTGATTGTCTGTTGGGCATATCAAGGACCCGCTTGGAGCCCTCAATTAAGCAGTGTATTTTGGGGCTTGTCCCCACCCCAGGGGAGGATAAGATGCAAAAACATTTTTTTTCACTTGGGGTTGCTTTTTGCAGAACTACACATTGCCATCCACAGGCTAGTAAATGTGGGACCATCATTGCACGCATGGTTGAAAGACAGAGGAATGGGCGTTGGTGAAAAAGCAGAGAATGAGAGAAGGTAAAACTGCTGAAAAGGTAGAGGGCTGTGTAGTGTGGGCTGATTTGTTGCATAGTTTGGTAGATCCCACACTGGATGAAAGGTCTCCTCGAGGGAAGATCAGAGCATCAGGGTCAGGACCACCCTCCCTTTTAAGCACCCAGAATGGTGCCTGGTTCATGTTGCAGGGTAGCTCGCCACCACAAGAGCAGTTATGCATGTGTCATAGATCTTACTTATCCTGGTGTCTGTCTGCAGTGGGGTCCTGACAGGGGACTTCCCAAACTATTTATTGGAAAATGAACAATGTACTTTGCTATTGTGTCTCTACATATGCACGGTACATTTGTTACTCAGACCTCACGTAGATCTCGTCTGTACTCCAGCAACTGTAATTTTGTTGTTAGGGGCATGGTTTTCCCCATCTGTTGGGACTGTGAATGAATAAAAGTTAAAATTAATATGTATAAAAAAATATTTGAGCTGCACACCTAACGTTGAGTACATAGTCAAGAAAGAAACAGACGTGATTGCGCAAATGTGGTGCTTACATGCGGCACTGTGACTTCCGGAATGGAATGAAGTCAACGCGGATCCACAACACTCCACATATCACAGTGCAGGAACAAAGCTGTTTTAAATCTTCCACATCCAGTCTGGCGCCTGGTGTATTCTAACCGCAATTAGAGCATTCACGAGAAACACTGTTACGGAAGTTAAGTAACTTGTTCTTCTGTTCCAGCAACTTCATATGATTGGTAACTCCCAAAGAGCAAAAGTCTATTTTAGCTTGCAACTTTTAAGGAGCTATGTCAAGAATCTGGAATAAGATTCAAAAGGTGATCAGTTTAGGTCCTTCATTTCATTTTTTCATAAACAAACTGAAGGAATGTCAGTCTTAAAAATACTTAGCAGTAAAATTAGTCCAAGAGAAGAAAATCAACTTGCAGCAGAAAATTACCACTTCTTCAGTACATTTTAACGTACTGCCTCACCCCTGACCTCTCCTTCCCAGGCTGATTTATATGACCTAAATAATTTTTACTGCCCAAAGGAACTTGTTAAAAGGAATATGACTTTAAAGAGATCTACCATCTATCTCACATTATACTTTGAGTGTTTCATCCCAACTAAAATTAAATATCATAAAACACTACCTCTGGATATTGTGTGTTTGTGTGATGGAACAAAACCATAGAAGAAATATATAGACAATGTAGAGGCAAGCAGCCAGTAAACACCCTGTTAAAGGAAAAACAATTAACAAACCAAGGTCCAGATTCCCACACAGCACAGCGCAGTAGCAAAAAATATGTGCTGCGTGAGAAGGCAGCAGGAGAGCACCATATTTACAGAAATATGTCTCTCACCTTCCCTTTCCCTAGTGCCAGCGCTGATTTTAGCTGCCAAGCGTCCCACACACATCTTAGCTCCATAGTGCTAGGGTATGTGTGTGAGTCTAGCATAGGTTTTGTAGTGGAAGGGTACCCTTCCAGTACAAAATCCTGAGTGTAGACACACTTTAAAACTTTTCCCACATTGTATGAGTGTTGCACAGGTCAGTACATATGCAAAGTCGGAAAAGAAAGGAGAAATGAAAACATTTCTCATTTTAACGCCTGCTTTTCAGTGGCATTAATTTTTTGTGCTAAACCTTGTCTACTAATGTTAGTAGATAGGGTTTAGCATCAAAAAGCATGAGCGGTTGCATGGGAATGCCCTTGTACCACCCACGTAATACCCCCTTGGTGCTAAGCAATGTAAAGCAGTGCTTCGCGCTGCTTTGCGTTACTTTGCATTACTTTTAGAGTACTTTCCATCGCAAAACATGTTTGCGCTGGTCAAGTAAATAGGTAAAAAAAGACTTTGCATTGATTTGTGTAACTTTTGTGATGCAAACACTGTCTAAAAACTTAGTAAATATACCCCGAAATGTAGCTGAAATGACAGATGTTAGATTCTGGTGAATATGGCAACTCTCTAGTCCCTGACATGACAACACATTGGTAATCCGATATAAGTGGCCCACTCATGGTCACCACCACAATAAATGCCTGGAAATTCAAATGTACTCTGTGATAGACAAACAATTCTGCGAGGCAGCGGCCATGCACAGCTGTGTAGCCAATCACCTATGTGTGCAGCCTTCCCCTCAGCATCTCACACATCTATGACAATATGCAGGGAATGGCCATCGCTAAGATACACCACTTCCCATCAGAAAGGTACCAGATGCCCACCAATTACGAAACCTACATTATGTATCAAAGACTAGCAATTATCATAATCTGAATACTTCTTTGATGACCAACATGTACCACAGCACAGCAATCAACGCCCTTCCCTGAAGCATGACAACTTACAGAAATGTCTATATACAGCCAGGAGCCTGAAAGACACTTCCCACTGTAATCCACTGTTACGTGAAAGGAATACCGATCGAGCCAAAACTAAACCCAGTCACAGCAGACATTGTAAGATTACATATAACCAAATACCCAAGAATCGAAACCCAGTCAGCCAGCAGGCTAAAAGCACTAGTGTCTACACACACCTAGTATCAGCTTGTGGTGCAATAACATGGTGCTTGCTGCCATCAGTAATGTTTTTTTAAAGGAGTCCCTGTCTAACATACTGAGTAAAGTTTACTGATCCTGCAGGAGATGTTGGATTTCGTCATTAGGAAGAGTAGTCAGGTGGTCAGTATACCGTCACAGCCACAGTGTGTGATATCTAATACTTTTCTGCTGTTGGGATAGCAGAACACCTCTCCCTCCCCTCCTGGGACATTTCTGTGTAGAGGTCTAGGTACTTAGTAGATTAGAACAGGACTTTCAAGAGACATATAAAGAAAATACCTCTTCACTCACAAGAGGAACCCTTGCTGTGGCTAAAACATAGTCCATAGCAGCAGGACCCCTGATATGGGTAGGGAAACAAACTCCAGCAACACCCAGGAATTTAAAAAGGAAATGAGAACCATCAGGAACTAGATATTTGAAATGTCCCCTGTATTACCTCTCTGAAACTCACTTCTTTTATTGAGCTAATGGGTATCTGACAAAGGTGCAACTTTAACTTTCCCTTGTGGCAACGTCCAACAATGGAATCAAATAATCAGGCTTGTAATGTTCCCTGTGATGCAGTAGGGAAAAGGGTTCAAGATCTACGAGAAGTGATTGATACTCTAGCAGAGTCAGTCCATGCATCATTAAGGACTGTGAAGACAGGCTTAACCCCACTAGAATGTCGAGGCTACATAAGAAAGTACGATCAGAAAAAGAACATACAGGTCCAACTAAATACCTGAGTCCCGCAGCAGTCAGTAGAAGTCTGCAGTCTTAGAAAAAACTTGGTTGGCAAAGTTTCCCGGCCAGTTGATGAAGTTGCAAAGACAAGTTCCTTTTATGCTACCCTATTATACTATGTTTGCATGAAGATAAAAGGATAGCTGCCTACCTGTACGCGTAGAGCGTGTCCTATATGTCAGGGGACTGTGTCGCCACCCTCTCTGTCGGAATGGCAGTAGCATTCTACCCTTCATTATTGCTTATGAAGATAAGGTTCAGGTGGCTTTTTCGGATTGTTGGAATGAACCTGCATAGTGAGAACCCCAATAGGATATCCCTTTCCCTCCTGCAGAAGATCTTGGAATTCTGGGATTGTAAGCATAATAAGCATGGACTAATCTTGGAGCATAAACATTTTTCTCCTTTACCAATGAACTGTCTTCATGCCTACATCCCTTCCAGTCAATCTAGAATTCACTCGCTTTATATTACTCCTCCAGAGCCAGACTGGATCTGGTAACTTTTTCCAGCAATACTCTGTGCCACTAGGTGGCACCCCAGAGGTGATGTAGTGGAGCTGCATAGAAGTGCCACCCTTGCTCGCTGACGTCAGTTCCTTTCTTTCTTTGCTTTCTGATGCTGATCTTGAGCTTTGCTCCGAAATACATCTGCCGCCTGACAACTCCAGAAATAAAATCCAGTGTGCTAGGAAATTCTATGATTCTATTCTGTGATTCTTGTAGAGCACATGGTTACCCATAAGCCTCCCAGCCCTAGAACAGTCATCATAATATCCAGAATGCTACTGAGGGGGAAACTAGTTGCTGAAAAGCCAGGTTTTCAGGGCCTTACAAAAAGAAAGTTTGTTAGTCAGCTGGTGCAATTCAAGTGGGAGAGTATTCCAGTGTTTGGGGGCCAGATGAGAGAGTGAGCGACCTTCCCAAAAAGATTTCTTATTCTTGGGAACCTGGAGCAAATGAGCTGAAGAGGATCACAGTGACCTCCCAGAAATGTATGGGGTGTGATCTTGGTAAAGGAGGGCCTTTCTTGTGAAGTGATCTGTGCAAAATACATAGGGCCAAAAAGTGCACTCTCTGCTTCACAGGAAGCCAATGTAAATCTTTCAACGCCTTTTTTTTCGATTGGTGCCTTGGAAGATTAATGAGGAGCTGAGCAGTGGCATTCTGACTAACCTGTAGCCTCTTGATCACATATTGAGGGGAGCCAAGCATGATAGAATGAGGGCATAGATGATTGAACTTCTAGTTGAAAAAGGAAGGAGATTAAGTACCTTTCCTAACAGTCTCAGGACATCAAAGCTATTAGCGGCCATCTGCTTGGCCTGGTTATCTGTTGGGAGGCTGGAATCCTGCCACACGCAGAGACTCTTTATCATGCATTTAGGGCTGGGTAGCCTCTTGAGACAGTTCGGGACAGGGGTAGAAATTTTCTTACTGAGATTATTGCCCAATATCAGAACCTCAGTTTTGTCTTCATTGAACTTCACTTTAAAGTTAGTCATCCATCTGGCTACTTCCTGGAGACATGGAGCCAGACTGAGATGACTAGAGCTGGCGTTGGGGTAAATTGAAATCACCAGCTGAGTGTCATCAGTATATGAAACCAGTGCCAACCCATAGGCATGCACAATTTTAGATAGTGGGAGCATGTTCAGATTAAAAAGAGTGCGGTTCAGGGAGGATCCCTGAGGCACCCGACAGCTCAAATGGAGGATGTCAGAGTAACAGGAATGATCTGAGACCTGGAATGTTCTGTTTTCCAAAAAGGAGGAAAGGCATTTCAAAGCACGGCTGTCAATACCCACTTTAGATATCTGATGGATGAGTGTGGCATGATCTACCGTATTGAAGCCGTACTTTACTGCATTAAGGAGATCTGTGAGAAGACTCAACTTAGAGTCAGTAAAGACTGTAAGAGTCTCTTCTGATTTTACTGGAATGCTACCAGAGGAATAATCAATGTTTAAGCTGTCATGGAAGGAAGAGTAGATGTCTATTATCTTCTAAAAGAAGCAATCAAGATTATTGCTGTGCTCTATTGAGGCTTAGAGCGGAGCCAAAGAGCTTTGGCTTTGTGATGTCTTTTGGAATCTGAAAGATCTCTTTAGGAGCGTTGTCAGAAAGCTCAATTTTGGAAGAAAAATAGGCTGCTTGAAAGGCCTTTATTTCTGCATGATAGAAACTAATGGTGCTCCTATACTCAGATTTGCTAGCTTCGTCATAGGACTTTCTACAGCTTCTCTCCAAATGCTTACAATTATTTTTCAAGGAAAGTAGGTAGGCGTTAAACCAAGAAGGTTTTTTGCTTCACTGGGTATTCTTATGCCACCCTGTAGGAATGACCCGGTTGGTTATCCACTCATTAAAACTCAATAATGGACAAACTACAAGTGGACAATGTAACTTGGTCAGATTCGTTAGGTCTTGTCGCCTCAATGGCAACTAACCATTCCTTAAGGTTCAATTTGGACCAACTTTGTTTCTGCCATCTGGCAAGCGTCATGGGCATAGGAGAAGAAGGGTCAGATAAAGTAATAGGAAACAGAACGTGTTCTGACCAAATTAAGGGAGTAAAGGGCTCTGCACCTGAAGATAAATCATATTACTAAATCCCAGGTCAATGGTGTGACCTTTCTCATGAGTGGGGCCCCTCCACTAACTGCAGCAGCTGTAGCGACACAAGGTCTTATAAAAGATTATTTGATGCTCCGTCATTGGTATCATCAGTATGTATGTTGAAATCACTGAGCAAGGTGAATTTGGCCCTGTTGATAGGTAAACACTCAACCAAACCAGGAAGTCTGTAAAAAATTAGCAGGAGAACCCAGCAGTCTATACAACAAGATTCCAGAAAAGGTAAAGATGGGGCTGAGTGTCAAAGTAAAAAGCAGACTCTCACAGTTCGGGGTCTGAAGAGGGGAAGACATGCCTTTCAGGGTTTCCTTGTAATCACTATCCCACCACCTCCTTTGCCCACCCGGTTTAACCTATTGATGCAGTAACCAGGGGGCAAGGTTTGGACCACATCAGGACCAGAGCCTTGATGTAACCAGGTTTTGGTAAGGAAAAGTACATCAGGTACTAATTTCTCAAAAAGTCCATAAATGTCCAATTTATGTGCAGCCATGGAGTGTCAGTTGACCAAAAACATGCAGAAATTTGTAGGTGTTCGGGTCGCACATGACAGACGAAGGCCTAGCTAGGGAAGCCAGCCACAACTGTCAGAGACCAAAGAAGATTGACTGAGGTATATAAAATGTATATGATGTTCCCTCATAAAATTATAGGTTTCAATCCATGGTGTGACTGTAGGAAACAGATATTGATCACATATCTATATGAGGTGTGCCTCTTGTTTTTTGAGCTTGGGACATGACTCTAAGTTGTGCGATAAGTGTGCCTTTAGGCACCCGAAGGTGATCCAGGATTGAGAAGTGAAGATGTATGTCACAGAACATAGGAAGTTACAGCCCAGACTTACAGATACAGGGTTGGCCACGCCATTTTGGCCACCAATAGAAGTGCATCATTTGCAGTAGTTGTTCAACAGGCAGCTGAGGTCCTGGAATTGCATTTGCCATCAGTCAAGACCAAGATTAACGCCTTTACAGAAATATTGCTGCCTGGAGCACCCATGTCTCAGCCATTATTTCCCTTCAATGATGTCCTCACTGACACCTTGATATGCTCTTACTCAAAGCCCAGTTCGTTCGCACTGGTAGCTAAGCAGGTGGCCAGGCAGCACAGATGGAAGTCTAGCAGCCGTGCTTTTCTCATTGAACAAACTACCCAAGAGTGCCTGTTGTTTCAGGCTTCAACCAGCTAGGTTGAACCCCAGTTCGTTCCCCACAACTACTACGGATGGGGAGTCCAAAAGGATTGAGGCATTTGAAAAACAATTGCTCTCCTCAGCTAGTATGGCATTGAGGTCAATCAATGTACTCTGGTTGCTGGATCTTTTTTTGTATACCATCTGGGACATGGACACCAATATCTTGTCAGCAGTCCCAGAAAACGACAGGCTCAAAGAATTCAGTCTGTTCAAGACACAGACTAATACGTGATCTGTGATGCCCTTGATTCTCTGGATTGCCTAGGAAAGGTGTATTACACCTGTGTTTTTGCTGCATGCACCACTGTATGTGAATGCATTCCACAGGATGTTCTATAGTTGTGCCAACCCTCCTCATGGAAATGACTCTCCATTCTGTCACAGTCGGTGCAAGAGTTGATCTCCAAAGGTGCTAACAAGAGGGTTCTAGGCTCGAAAGCAGGAGAAGGATCGCTATTTATTGTGTCTAAAAAAACGAAGGCCGCCGGCCTTTATTGGACCTTTGACCTCTGAATGTCTTCCTGTGAACGGAGAAATTCATAATACTCACACTTTCCCTGATCATAACTGCTCTGGACTTAGGAGACTGGATAGTATATTTGGAGTACAGGGAGCATATTTCCACATACCTGTCCTGAAGTCCCAAAGACATTACCTATGGTTACGGGTTTGTCAGGAGCATTTTCAGTTTATAGTGCTCCCTTTCAACCTCACCAGCACCCTTTGGGTGTTCACAAAAGTGATAATCGTGGTTATGGCACATTTTCTGAGGCTAGTAATACCAGTTTACCACTAAATCGGTGACAGGTTGTTGAAGGCAGGCTTGCTGCAGTCCTTGGTAGGCCACCTCCAATTGATGGCGAACCTCTTGACATCATTGGGGTTCACCATCAATAAGCTGAAGTTGCACCAACTCCTTCACAGAGGCTGCCATTCATTGGAGCCATGCTGAATACAGTGAAGTTCCAGCCCTTCCCTCCACCACAGCGAGTTGAGGACATTTGGGCTATGATCCTGATGTTTCAGCCTCAGTCCTGGAACTTAGTGAGACCACCTTTGAGGCTTCTTGGCCTCCTAGTTTTCTGCAACTTCCTGATCAAATATGCAAGGTGACACATGCGAGCACTGCAATGGAATCTGAGGTTTCAATGAGACAAACACCAAGGAAATCTATCAGATGCCATACAAATTATGGAAGAGATAGCTCATGATTTGTAATTTTGGCTGCTCGAATACAATTGGTGTTGTGGTAGGCCCCCTCCTTTCCGTACACAGAGCTGATGATGGTGTCTGGATGTATTACTACTGGGTTGGGGAAGCCACATAGGGTGCGGCGTGGAGGTTAGAGGACTCCGATTTCCAAATGACACCTGTCTCTGTATCAATGTGAGGGCCATATTTCTGACTGAAGGCCTTCCTGCTGTCAACAAGGGTGTAGGCTCTCACAGACACCACCACCTTGCAACAAGCAGGGCAGAGTGGAGTCCTGTGCCAAGAGGCTCTGCCCCTCTGTATGTGCTTGGAGCATTAGGGCATTTCCCTGATCACAAACCACCCTGCAGGATTCTTCAATTCAGTTCAATTCAAATGTGCTTGTATAGCACATAGCTATACAAGCTAACCCAAACCGGGCCTCAATGCCAGGGCAAATAAGCTAAGCAGGCAATGTCTGGCAGATCACCAGTGGCATATACATCCTGAGGTGACACAGGCATCTGCTGACAATGGGGACACCTTTGGCCAGATATGTTCACCACTGTTAATAATTCACTGTGTCAAAGATTTAGAGCATTGGAAAATGGAACACAGGTCTCCTTTATGCCCTCTCGCCCCTGCCTCTCCTTCCCTGAATTCTGAAACTGGTCAGGGACAACAGGAACCTGTTCATCCTGGTGGCTCAGTGTTGGGCCAGGAGAGTGTGGTATTCAGAACTTCTGGGCATGACTATTTGTCCTCTGTTCAGACTGCTAGTTTGTGAAGACTTCCTGTCCCAGCAGCAGGACAGTTGTGCACCTGAATCTACACAATCTACAACTCAAATGGATGGTGACTGAGCAGCAGCAGCAGCAGTTTACTGCATTTGATTTACCTCCTAAAGTGCTGGATGTCGTCCTAGCTGCCCTTAAAAGTTCATTCATGCTGTTTATGGCCTGGTGTGCCAGCTGCAAGATTGGTCTTCAATTTGCAGTCAAGGTGTCTGATGTTTTTGGTATGTTTTGTCTTTAGGCCACCAAGGCTTAGCCATGGGCACTATTAACGGTAATTTGTTTGCCTTTGCAGGCTTTTTATATCTGTCAGACTGAAAACGAAGGAATCTAAGAATGTTAATTTAATAATACAAACCCGAATAATTAAAACCCAATATCACAATAATCACAAGACAAGAAACATCAATAAAAAAACACAAATAAGTGTTGGGAGCATATTAGTTAGTCCTGAAGAAGTTGGTGAAAGGATTCAAAAGTCCACCAAAATGTGTTGACGCTACATAACATTACTGGACCCATAGGAGTAGGCCTGAATTGAACAAGGATTGGTGACAGAAATTGATTGGCCTAAGTCTACCATAACTGGGACAGTTAAACTACTATAGACTATTGCAGATGTCTTTTTTTGTCTCCCTTTGGTTGGATTTTATTGTTTGTATATGAGCTTTTTATTGATGTTTCTTGTCTTGTAATTATTGTGATATTGGGTTTTAATTATTCGGGTTTGCATTATTAAATTAACATTCTTAGATTCCTTTGTTTTTAGATTGATCATTTGAGAGATTGATTGATTGAGTGTGTGGGGTGATTGGATTGCTTTTCCCTTTGGGGAATTTGATTATTTCACTATATCTGTCAGACCATCTGTCCTTGTTTAAATCACCTGCTGTGATGAGGTTTGTTACAGGTTTAACATGTTTCCTCTCAAACAATTTTTGATGCCACAGTGAGATTTGGTATTAACATTTTTTATGTGTTGGGCTTTGAGCTGATGTATAACTGCTCTCTTTGTCCCCTAATTTTGAATATTACCTTCCTCATTGTGATTACTTCAGCTGATTGCATGAGTGAGCTTTAGGCAGGGTCGGTGTAATTACCCTAAACTGCCTTTTTCCCATACAAACTTGTGTGGAGAATGCGGGTGGCCTTCTTGCCTAATGTTATTACTCATGTCCATGTTGGGCAATCTATCTCCCTGTCTGTGGTCTTTGCCTCTTCTCACCCCTCAAAACAGGAGAAAAGCTTAATCGACTGGACTCCAAAAGGGTTTTAAGCTTTTATTCTGATCTACCAGGAAAATCACATGGACATAAAAAAGTTTGTGGTGTTCTCTGGGGCAAAAAAGGAGAATGCTGTGCAGAAGTTGAATCTGTCAAGATGTATAATCCTCTGCATTAAGATCTGCTACACACTGGCCACGAAGCACTCTGTTGGCACATGGAGTGCCTGTCCTTGACATTTGCCAGGTTACAAAGTGGGTGATGGTGCATATGTTTAAGAAGCACTACTGCATTGATGGCCAGGTTCAGCGGAAAGGATGTTTCACCCACTTGGTCCCACAAGACCTTTTGGTCTGAATCAACCCCACAGACCCTCTACCTAGGCAGGCACTGCTTTGGTATCTATTCTAATGCAAGTAATCTGTAGTTAGAAGTATCTATAAGAAGAACAAGTTACTTACCTTTGCTAATACTTTGTCTGGTACAAACTCTTTCTAATCACAGCCCCAACCAACTTTCTGGTTCTGTGGAGTGGCTCTTTTAACCATCTAAAAAGGTCTCAAATGAGACGTGCACAATTGTACTGACAACTGTTTGTACTCTACCTCTGAGGGTATGGAAAGAGACAAGTAAGAAACTGACATCAACTTTCAGGGGTTGTGCTCATATGCCATTGCACTCCATCACTTTCGGGGCAGCAGAGGGCTGCATGGCACCATCTAGTAGTGCACTGAAGTACTGCTGGAAAACGTTTCTGGATCCTGTTTGGGGAGTATTCTCGGGTGAGGAATTTGCAGTTAGAGTATCACCAGAAAAAGTGTTACCAAAGGTAAGTAATTTGCTCCTATGGAATAGAATATGAAATCTAAAACAGGTTCGACAAAGGAGACAAGAAACACAGGTTGGATACAAAGTTGACTAAACAGTACTAATGTTACAACAAGTGGATTTACACTCTGCTCTGCCTGATAGGGACCCATGTATTTCCTCTTTAGTTTAGGAGATTCTCAAATTACTTTCAGATTGGATATGGATAACCAAATGGAACCAGAAACAACCACAAGGGATTCTGTAACAATTAGAAAATTGACTGTCATCTTCTCTGGGTTCCAGTGACATAGTCTTCTGGACCAGATCTTGTACGTCTGGTATTAAAGATGAATGATGAAAATTGGAACTGTGTGTAGATAATAGGCAAGGACCCAAAAACAGAGGATACTCCTGTGGCAGTGTGAATCATGTGAATGCACATACAATGCTACTGGTAACATAATTCTGCACATCCTTCTTCATGTTTTTCAGTCATACATATTGTGTGAGTAATTTGAATTTTCAATGAGCAAAAATGCCCTCATGTCACTTCATCATGACCCATTGTAACATGATATGTTGGTTTTCAGCTGCAAGTAAACATATTTGATGTCCATGAAAGTAGACTTCTTTGTCAGAAAAATGGATGAATGCATAGCCAGGAAATCTGTACAATCCACATTTTGATAGGAGAGGTGCAGGTTATTTTCAAACTCCATAAAGAAAGACGTTACTACCACTAGGATGTTGTCAATAGGCAAAAAGCGTATTCCTTTAACTACTTCCTTCTTCTCATCAATATAGAGATGAGATAAGGCACAAGCCTTGTAATTCTCAGAACCTGATTTATAAGGTACCACTAAGTCAGACCTGGAAAAGAAATGGCTCCATCTAGTTTGTCTTTGTTTATTGGCCCTAGCACTTTTCAGGATTCCCAAATTTTTATGATCATTGAGGACGGTGATTGTTTTGCTCCTTCTAAGTAGTGTCACAATGCAATAAGGATACAGAACGGTTTTGTTTGATATGAGGATCTTTTTGGAATAATACACCATATAATGCACTATTATATGTATCCATTTCCACAGTGTAATCTTCCTTAGGATTATGATGTTTTAAAATTGGACCTCTTTAAATTGTTCATTTAGATCTGGAAAGGCAATGTGTTGGTCAAAAGGTAGGGTTTATCCTGCTGTAGTAGGGTGATCAATAATATAATTATTCAGGAATAATTAGTGATGAAACACTTAGAAAAAGTTGCAAATCTTAAGAATTGCTGTCAGACTTTGAGATTTTGAGGTGAAGGCCAATCTCTTACTGCTCAAAATTTGGTTTGGAACTTGTCTTGATCCATTTCAAAACCCTGGGAGTATAAGACATATCCCAAACTTTATTTGAGTCCAGTGGAATTCACATTTGGTTTGTTAAGCGTACAATGTATTTTGTCTCAAGTATTTGAAAACTTCTTGTGAATGCAGAATGTGAGTTTGAAATGATGTGAAAAATATCAGGATGGTCAACACAGATAGTGTGATGGGGAAAAGGTTGTTAAAACAAGAGGTGTCGACCTACTTGTTTAGGGCTAATTCATCAATGATGTTTATTGTTGAGGAAACACTATGTTGTTTACGTTGTCAGGGAGTTTCTCCTTATTGAAAAGGTGATCTCACACACTTAGTTGTGTCATGCTTCATCATAGACCACCTCTACCCACCCTGGTAGGACAGTGCCGCCAGGGCGGACTCAACCTTTTGGTAACTCTCGTACTAGAGGGAGTTCTTACATAAAGGTTACCAGATAGTAAATGGACCCCGGTAGTTTAAAAATATCCTCACAGTCTACTGGTAAATGTTATCTTTATTGATGGTGTTGATGGGTATAATCAAAAATGTGTCGACGGAAGATACGAGTATAATGGCTCAAACCGTCTTTTGACAAGCTAACATGTTTCTGCCCTCGCTTGGAGCCTATCTAGATCTGGGGCATTCTTCAGGGCTGCGGATCTCTATTTATAAATGGTGTACTAACACATATCTTATGAAAAAATATATATGGAAATACACTCAAGTCCTACCTGAGTGACAAATAATTGTTGTAAACACCTTAGATAATAGGGATACAGGCTTCTTCGCTGGGGCTCAGACAATGTCTCTTATTGTCACACATGCACCGAAAGGATCATCATGCACTTGCACCTCTGTATGGTCGCTCCCCACCGCTTGTACAAGGGGGAATACCCTGGCAACGTAAACAACATAGGTCCAGATTTAAGAGGGCCTACCGCCTCCTTGCGCCACATGAGCTTTATTTTTTTTAAGCTAAGCTGGCTCAACACGGCCAAAATTGCTGCACCAGACTTACAATGTGGTGCAATGCATGCATTACGCCACTTTATAACCTCTTGCACCACATTATGCCTGCACCAGGCATAATGTATGCAAGGGAGCCATCCCCCCATTGGGGGTGGGGGCTGAAAAATGGCGCAACAAAATCTAAAAGATTTCTTTGCACTTTGTGGCATTTTTAACACCTGGGCAGAGCAGAGGCATTATTTATAATGGGTCCCTGTGTACTGTTCAGGGTTAGCGCCAATATTTTGGTGCTAGCCCTGAATAGTACATCAATAGCGTAAAAAATGTTGACGCTATTGCCTGAGCGATGGTGTGCTGTATTTTAAATACGGCGCACACATGGTGGCTGTAGGGGGGGTGCTAAGGGACACAACAAAAGTGGTGCTGCCTGTTTCGCTCCTGGCAGAAAAGCTCAGATTTACTTGTCCATTAAGCATGGAGCAGCTGTACCTGGAGTTGCTGAGCCTCTCCTAACTTCCTTCAGACCCGTATGCTGGTTTTGTCTCCATGCTGTCTTTGATCCTCGGCTCAGACTTCTTGAATGTACTGAGTGTGTTGGGGCAAGGGCACTCACCTGCAAACCAGGCTGTCTGCAGGGGTGATGACTGTTCTCCTGACCTTTTGAGGCACCTCTCGGTGCTGCTGATTATGGAGGACTGTCAGTGGAGCCCCTGGAAGTTGCCTTTCTGTGATCAATTATGTTATTGGTGAAGATATGTGCTATTAAGAGATTGTTTCACAAAAATCAATAAAGCATGCACTGGTCTCATTAAACAGCATTCAAAAAGGCATGCACTGATCTCATTCTATTCATCTAATTTGGTTATCACAGCACATTCACCTGGTAATATCAGCAAGTTGGCCCTCTCTCTCTGGATTAATATAAACAAAAGGTGACAAAATCTGAATGTCTCTAAACAAATTAGGAAGTTCTGCAAGTCTCTTTCATGGATCCGCACTTTCACATTAGATTTTCTATGGCAAAACTAAAACATAAAACGAGTTGCAATACCAAACGCAAGAAAACTCACATATAGAGTATTCCTAGCACTATATTGCATAATCACTATTAACATAAAATGAATTGCAATACCAAAAGCAAGTAAACTCACCCATAAAGTAATCCTAGCACTGAATTGCGTAATCACTATTATTTAAAAATTAAACAAGTGGAGGATAGTGAAGTTCTATCACAGTTCTCAAAGTTGTCAAGGCCTCCATGCTAAATCTGTTATTCAACCCTCATCAAGGCCCCACTCATAAATCATGTCTGTGTCCTTAGAATAGGCCTTTCAAAGTCTCTAGAAGGCTAGAGTGCAATCAGTCTCAGTTTTCAGCTTTCACCAAAAAACAAACCAACCATAATAAAATTCTACACAAACAGTTTCCAGCCAGCATGCTCCACTTAGCTAACAGGAGTGTGTTCTTTCCTGAAGATCTCTGCTGAGGTTCTTTTCTGCCAGCTGAGAAAAGAGGGCAGCGGGTGGGGTCTGGAGGGAATTCCAGAGTGCAGAGGGCTTTCCTTGCCAGACAGGAAGAAAGCCAAGCAGGGTCATGTGCACAGCAAGAGTATTTATAGCAAGCATGACTCATGTCTTTGAAAAGAAGCAGCTGCTTCCTGGAGACTTTGGAGGCCTGGTAGTTGCATGGCAACCAATAAACAAGTGATCCTGACACATTTAGAAGCAGGAGGACTTGACACAGTCACATGTGTTGAACTAGCATTGGTGAAAACAACTATTTAATGGAACAAGCATTGGTAACATCAAGTACATATCAAACATTGGCAATATCTATCCTGAAATGCAGACAGTAAATTGACATTACAAGCAACCCAGCAGTGCTACATGAACATGATTAAAACAATGCCCCTGAGGATGTTGCCAAATTAGGCAGATATGTTGGGTCCTGACAGAGTGCAGTACTGAAGTCTAGGAGGTCTGCCCTCATAGCTTGGCCACCAATGTAGTTGCAAGTATGCCCACTCCAGTCCCACTTCCTCCAACCACATTGGAGATCCCAAGAAAAGACGATGAGCATCTGGCAACAGATCCTCTGTCTCAAGTGGCATCCCCAGTTCTACTTCTTCTGTAGGTCGCAATTTAAACCTCAACCATTTAAGCTTAACTTTCAGGAATAGATGAACCCCTGCGGATCCATCTCACAGACCACCTCCTTACTCCCAAGAGTACTGGAGAACTCTACAATGATACAGAGATTAGTGGCGGAGACCAGGAGCACCTGCTCCCAACCAGTCACTACAATGGAGCCATGGCTAAAGCTTTGGAAGCAGTGCCCAATGAGACTTGAAACCCTCATCAGACATTGAAGGCTTCAATGCACCTATGGCAGCAAAAATATCTTAGAAGACTGTTTCGGGTATAAATTTCACAAGTCCTCAAATAGTCTCAGAAAAAAGGAGATCTGGCGGAGACGTTTCTATGAACTGCAGCCTCAGAGTCATCAATCAGCAACTGCAAGATTTCCCAATAGAGCCCCATTACTTTTCTCTGTGGATTTCCATACCTCAGTCTATTGTGGTTATGGCAGTTCATGGACAAAGTTAAAACTTGCCTTTGGACAAGGAGGCAAACTGTCTAGAGGTGTACATCAAGACAATGCCTGTAAAGGACAAAGTCACACCTGCTTAAGCAAAGCCTGCTACGTCATTCCCTGGACAGAATGTAGATGCTGATGTAGAAATAAATATGTTACAGCGTAGAGGAAAGTTGCAAATGGAAAGACACATATTAGAGAAACCAAAAAAAGCATTTCTGATAAAGACTTTGAACTACAGCTTCCTCACCTTGTCAATTTTCCCAGGCGCCAGACTGGATTTCTAAACTTTTCAGCAATACCTTCATGTGCCAACAGGTGGCGCTTTGTAGTTCCACTTCCGATCCGTCTGCTCTGGATATGACATTGGGGCTTCCATACATACATCATCTGCTCACTGATGTCAGTTCCTTTTTTTCTGTGCCTTCCAGTGCAGATCTAGAGGTTAGCAGTCCTGCCTTTTGGCAGAAGTTTTTCTCAGGAAAATATATTTTTTCTCCTAAACAGCTTTGCAGTGTGTAGATATAGGGCCTAAAATGACAGGGCTTGGACTATCCAATTGCTCCCCAAATCGCACCGGCCACTAAGTGTCTATATCTCCCCAGTTGTAAGGGCGACAGTAGGAACGTGGGACAAGGTCCAGCTGACGAAAAGACTATCCACTCACATATCACCACAGACACCTATTATAGGGAATCCAGACTTTCTGCCAGAATTCCTGTAATTGCTCCCCAAATCGCACCGGCCACTAAGTGTCTATATCTCCCCAGTTGTAAGGGTGACAGTAGGAACGTGGGACAAGGTCCAGCTGACGAAAAGACTATCCACTCACATATCACCACAGACACCTATTATAGGGAATCCAGACTTTCTGCCAGAATTCCTGTAATGGCAGACAGCCAATTGCAAAAGGGTGGGGGATTTATTTGATCATAATGACCTTAGGGAATTTGCACAGGTCCAGTCTAACTATGGCATTAGCACAAACACCCACTGGCAATACATTTCCATACAACACTGGGTTACCCAGCCACATGTCCACCCACACGCCAGTTGGCCCCTGACACCCTATGAGAAATGGTCCCTCACCCAACACACAGATAGATGTCTTCCAGCTGATATTGATAAATTCCTCAATGCCCTGCCAGCTAACCCTAAATCATCAGCACAACAGCAGTGGGAACTGGAATGTGAGCGTTCTTTCACCCCTAACGAATGGACTGACATATTGCTAAGAGTATGCACGTCCACTTGTAATGCCTCTGGCAAATAAACACTACTGAAAATTACCCATTACTGGATATTATACCCTCGGTACAGTCAGCCAAGTAGAAACAGGATGGAGATGATAGGTGTTGGAGACACTGCAAACACCCAAGCACACTAACAAACATTCTCTGGCACTGCCCTAAATTGTAACACTCCTGGACTGGTTTTCTAACAGATATTGATGAGATATATGAAACTTACCTACCTTGATTTCCCAGTTATATCTAACCCAGGTCTAACCCCAATGCACTGACAAATCCTCTATGCTCCTTTAGTGGGAGAGCTATTACCTTTGCCCTACGTGCGACCAAACAGGTTATCTTGTCCAAATGGGGCATGGATAAAACACAGAAAACTGGACTGGCAGCAGAAATTCTGGGAGCTCCTTAGCATGGAGAAACTGGCAGCAATGGTTGACCACATACTGCTACACTTCAACAAAACCTGGGGACCATGTCTACACTTCTTGGCCTGGGGCTTGCGGGAGCTCTCCAGCCCCACCTACCTAAGAGTGCTTTGCCTCACCTGGCTTGAAACCAAAACAGACTGTGTGGTGGAAGCCACAAACTAAACAGTGCTACCACGCCATGGGCTTGAAGTCTTTGTATTTTCCAATGAAGGATGTTGTTGAGTTTCCTTACCCTCTCCCCTTCCAAGAAAATCCCTCTTACCTAGTTCCCCCCTGTCCACCTCTCCTCCCCCGTTCTCCCACAGTTCCAGTTTGTTTTTCGCCCTTTCTATTTTTTACCTCACCGGCTGCTGGATGTAGGTGGGGATACTGTAATGTACCCTTTAAACCTAAAATGACAGGGTTTAAACCATGCCATGACTGTCACGACAGAGTTGTGCCCTTGCTCCTTGAAAATGAATCGCAAAGCTATACATGACTGTAAAGCCAAGTTAGTCGTCAGTGAATTCTGAAAGAAGAAGCTGTTCTGGTCCTGGCCAAGTGCATGGATGCCCACTCACTACCTGGATACTTGAATCCACATTCCTTTTTGAAGTCATATAGTTCAGGTAAGTCGAGGAAATCACACAAAAAGCACAATAAGTTGAAACTTGGCTCCTCATACCGCCACCACTCATAGTCACACAATGCTCTGGATACCTCCAGGCAGCAGAGCTGTTCCGCTGAACGGATTCAAGCTGTGTTAACACTCCAACTTCCCCTCAAGCGGTCTACTACAGCGGATGAACTCCGTCTGTTGAAAGAGGCTGCTGAGAAAATATTTGGTGCCCCACTGTGCTCCAAGGGTCTGAGGTGGTTCCTAGTATAGACCCCGTCAGCAGAACCCTGCCCACCACTGACCGAGCTACTCAACCTCCAGCCTAGGTCTACCCCTTCCTCGAGCACAGCACCGCCCGCTCCAGCCTCTGATCTACGCCTGACATGCAGCAGCAGACCCCTCCATCTATCCCACCTAGAACTAAAGGTCATGAAGGATGCATATTTTCTTGGTTGTGGAGGTCATCTGGGAGAGGTGGATATCAGAGAACTCTTGTCTCCGGCAGAGACACGCCTCCACATCAGTTTGTTGGAGCTGTAGGTGATTTTTTTGGTATTGAAAGTGTTCCTCCGACCACCAAAGAGGAACACAGTCAGATTCTCACAGACAACACAACTGCCATGTGGTATTGCAGCAAACAGGGCAGCTTGAGAATGTGGCTTCTGTGCCAGGAGGCCTTGCATCTTTGGAAGTGACTGAATGCTAGGGAATCCTGACCCCGGGCTTTAATAAAAAACAGATTAAGATTCTATGTTTCTTTCAGCGCGCCAGTGAAGAAATTCATTCATCGCATTTAGCGCTGTATGTATGTTATGGATCTATATATATAGATTGCACCTCTAGCATCTTTTAAGGCCAGGGCAGACTAAATCTCCTGATGTTGCCTTTCAGATCATGAATGGCAGTTACAGTTGTGCAGGGCATCATCACTTGGCAGACCCCTGGTTCAATCTATTCGCCACCCCAGAGAATGTGCAGCATTAAAATGTTTTTGTATTGGTATACGCAAAACAGTCTTCCCTCGCAGACACTTTCCGATTGAAACCCTCACCAGATGTTGAAGGCCTTTGTGACTTGGGGATGGAACCCTTCTGCCCCTTTCCTCACCCTCCCTCTCCTGCCTAGGGTCCCAAGAAAGATCAAGGGAGACCTGACCCAAGTCTTCCTAGTAACTTCAGACTGGGTGAGGAGAGTGTGGTACCTGGAACTTCTGACCATGAGTATTTGTCCTCTGATCCAGCTAGCCCTTTAGGAGGATCTCCCAGCAGAGGCTACACTCAGAGGTGGTGCAGAGCCCAGTCCTACATCTGAGCCTGCACAGCTGGCACCTCCATGCATGGAGATTGAGCGGTAACAAGTGATGGCTTTTGATCTTCCTCTCAAAGTGGTTGGTGCCATCTTAGCAGTCAGTTTTCCATCAAAGAAATCTATCTATACAGAACAATGGGAGATGTTTTTTGCTTTGTCGGTGTTCCTACGTTGACCAATCAATCATCTCTTTTCAAGTCACCTACAGTAACTTGAGAACATATGAACCTGTGAGAGTGTGTGTATTTGTTTGGAATGTGGATGTGTGGTGTATAGATAATTGGAGTTGTATTTGTGTATCTGACCATGGGTGATCTTTGGGTTTGCAGATCTGTATATATGTAGAAGAAATTCATAACCTGAAGGACTAATCAGTAATTTTACAGAAGTGGATTTTTGTTTCTTTACTTGATTGTTATTAATTCCTGGATATCTGGATCTGTCAGTGCATGTGAGTGGGGGTCATGTGGGGGTATGTGTGCATAGAGGTGTGCATGACCCCCACTCACATGCACTGACAGATCCAGATATCCAGGAATTAATAACAATGTGTACACATCTCTTCTGTGCCTTTCTATTGTGGGGATTGTGATATGCCTGTGTGTGGGTCATGATATGTGTATGTCTCTGTATGTTTGAATTTTGCCCATTTCTTCTGTGCCTTTCTGCTGTGGGAGGGGGTTGTATCTGCTGTGTGGGGCAGGATCTATGTGTGTTTCTGTATATTTGAATTGTCTGTATCTGTCTGTGAGGCAGGCACACGTTTTGAATGTGCCCATCTGAGGAATCTTTGTGTGTTTATGTGTGAAATGGGCTCACGCAAATCACATTCACAACAGTGGGCGTTTGTGTAGGATCGCATTACATGTTTTAGAGGAGGATATTCATGATAGTTGATCTGCGTGAACAAAATATGTTTCTTTTCTTATACACTCACACATGCAAATCATAGCTCTCCTCAACCGCATACTGTCAGATGTATGATTGTGCATAGGGAGGGAGGTATGTTTTATGTTTGTCTAAACCTGATGTTTACACTGGCCTGTTTCCTTATAAAAATAACCTCTGTAAAACTTTTCTATAATAATTTGATCTAACATAAAATATTATGATTGTGTAATTAGCTCTAATGTTTACAGTGCATCATGCAGGGGTTAGGGTTCAAATTTACCCCGGGCTTTAATAAAAAACAGATTAAGATTCTATGTTTCTTTCAGCGCGTCATTGAAGAAATTAATTCATCGCATTTAGTGCTGTATGTATGGTATGGATCTATATATATATATATATATATATATATATATATATATATATATATATATATGTGTATATATATATATATATATATATATATATATATATATATATATTCAACAATAGCATTTTAATACTGAGTGGAGACGACTAAATATTTATCCATAAGCTTTATCATTGATAGCGACATGTATTATCGAATGATAGATGATCATCAGTTTTATAAGATAATCAACAGTTTCAGACATCAGATAAGAAATAAGAAGGCAGACCAGTGCCGAATCTAAAGTGGGGAAAGCGTGCCAGAAAGACCCTTAGTCAAAATGACATTACAGTGTGTGAGAACATTGACAAAACGTTCAAAGCCAAAAGAAACAAGTGGATTTGTAAAAAGTTAGAGTTTGGAATCTCTAGGATGTCAAACCACACAGTGTGATCTCAAAGGAGGTTGGTTTTATCAGCTGCCATTATATAACTTATTAAAAAGTGAGGAAGGATTTCTACAGAATTAGATAATGGACTGGGTGGTCTATAACAAAAACCATAATTTGATACATACCGTGGAAGATTAAAAAAGGATGAGGGCTAGGAATTCAGCTGGAATGGATTCAGCTGCGGAACAACCGAGTGCGTGCATTTTAATATTTGAAATAACAGTAGCTCCTCGCCACCATCAAGAGGAACTAAATAATTTTAAAAGTAGACTTGTATAACATTTGCTGTGGAACAAATGGACAACCCAGACCTTAGGCTTCTGATATATCATGCAAGTAATTCTTATGCCGAAAGGCTCAGAGCTTAGCACAGACGACCATGAAGTGATGATAGATATGGATTACGATGAAACCACTGAACATTTCATTCATTCGGAAGTGCAAACCTAAAGGTGAGAATTATTTTTAAAGCACAATACGCCTGAAAAAATCTTCCTTCCTGTGTGAGCAGAGCCATATTAAAGAGTCACTTTCTAATCAGCTTCAGTAGATATGTAGGAAGTAACCTGAACTGGCAGAACAAGTTAACCCCAGAAGAAGTGTTGTAACTGTAGCCTTCTATGTGGAGGACCTGCAGCAGATGGTGAATAATCGGTGCTGGCTCCTAGCATAGACAGGATGGGTGAAGTGCTAGGCGTGGTCCAGGGAGGCACTATCTGTGGGCAGATTCCTGCCTTAGTGATGAGGGCAGGAGCCATGACTGAAAGAGCACTGTTAACGCGTCCCTTTATGATAATTTATTACACATCAGGACCCGTTTTAGGCCAATGAATCTTTTGACCCAGTTGAGAGACACCTTAGGACGAGATAGCTAATCAATATGTCAATCAATACGTCAATAATGTCATCAATATTTATCACAACAATGCATTTCACTTTAGTCAAAGACATTAATCAATTCAAGACACCACCCTGACCTGACAGTCATGAATAACCACACTAGTTTAGTAGAATTTTTGTGAGTTTTATTCCCTATTGGTTACAATTCTAAGAGCAAATGCATTAATCTCAAAACCAAAAAGCAAAGTAGCATAGTCACAATATGGCAACTCTGATAAGATTTCATCAAGGCAAGGATCACAAACATCAAAACATAACACGGCGTGAACATAGATCAACTTTAGCAGAGTATTATTAACGCGTCGGTTCAACAAAGCATAGATTCAGTTGTTGGTCTATTTGCGTCAGTTTAGTGAACCCCTGTCCTAACCGCTGATTAGCATTAGCATGTTGGGCTTCATGCAAAACAATTTAGAACACCAATTTGGAAAACATCTAACTATGGTCTTTGTCAAAAGAAAGCAGTTGGTACCTAGAAAGGAAAAGCAAACAGACAAATCACAATTTCATTGTCATAGTTACCTTCCAAGGTTTAGGTCAGGTTCAGACTTCGTCTTCAGGACATCAGTTAATTCGCCATCAGTCAAAACTCAGCTCCGGGACAAAGGGGGCACTTCCCTCATAAGGAGGTAAAGTGTAAATAGGCAATCTAAGGAAAAGGATGGTTTTATAAACCAATCAGTCACCAAACAGAATGACAGAGTTTCTGGATAAAATCAATAGCATTCCCTAACACCTCTCTCAGGCTCCCCGTGTCATTGGTTTTTATCCCTTTTCCATTGTACATTCCCCTAAAATCTCATTGGTTCATGATTATACCCCACTATCTTTACCCTATTAGAAAACAGATTATGGCGGTCATTCCAAGTCTGGCGGGCGGCAGTAGCCGCCCGCCAGGCAGGAACCGCCATTTGGCCGCTACGCAGTCAAAAGACCGTTGCCGGCATTCCAACCTTCCCGCTGGGCCGGCGGGCGCTAACCATGTTAGCGCCCGCCGGCCCAGCGGGAAGGAGGCCTGCAACACAGAAGCCGGCTCCGAATGGAGCCGGCGGTGTTGCGGGCGTGCGACGGGTGCAGTTGCACCCATCGCGCTTTTCACTGTCTGCTAGGCAGACAGTGAAAAGCTTCATGGGGCCCTGTTAGGGGGCCCCTGCACTGCCCATGCCAGTGCAGGGGCCCCCAGGGGCCCCAGGACACCCGTTACCGCCAGCCTCTTCCTAGCGGTGAAAACCGCCAGAAACAGGCTGGCACTAAGGGGGTCAGAATCCCCATGGCAGCGCTGCTTGCAGCGCTGCCATGGCAGATTCGCCCAGCCAGGGCTAAAACGGCGGGAAACTGCCGGCCCGGGTTTTCTGACCGCTGCTTTACCGCCGCGGTCAGAATGGGCTTGAAAGCACCGCCAGCCTGTTGGCGGTGTTTCTGTCATTCGCGACCCTGGCGGTCTTGGACCGCCAGGGTCGGAATGACCCCCTATGTCATTAATCTTTCACCCCATGTTAGTTTACAGACATTTTATTGGTCCATATGATTGACGTCTTCAGAGGTAGCACATCCGGTATGATTTCATCCTTCTGTAATTCTTTGCACATCTTTTGGTCAGTAGCTCCATTGTCTTCACCGGTTTAAACGACCTTGTACATTATATTAGTCCACACTGTTGCATTTCGTCTAAACATTTCTACAAGCAGTATGAATTTCATGAGAACGAATCCATTATGGTTACATTCAGCTTCTAGTTTGAAGAAAATAAGAGGTCATGTCCTTTTGCGAGTCAGCACACTGCACGTTAGAGAAACACATTTAATATGAGAGCCAGGCAGCTAAGCTTCGGCTCATGCTAACTTAAGGCCTACAATATTTATTTAACATAACTTTAATAACGTAATCATTGATAATTAGCGCAAATCATTTATTAGTTCGGATATTCATATGCATTAGTCAATTTTTTTATTAGTCCGCGTATACATTGGCGGTCACTCCCCGTGGTCACATTTCAAGTGCACGTTATAGCAAAAACAGGTTAATACATCTTCTATATGGCATTACCACACAATTGTTCATATATGTAAATATAAATTCTATAAACTACGCTCTCTCAGCACCATGGATCACGCAAGCACATACCTTCAGGAGGTTGTGTTCAGGATAAGAGGAAAAATGTGCGGCATTGGGGGTGGGGGGCTCAGACTTTGCGTCACAATATTAAAAGACATATCTGGCTGTGACTGTGGGCGCATCATAACTAGGACCGTCTTGTGTGGCTCAGTGATAAATAAAATGCTGCATTCTGTTCTTTGAACTGCCTTTCATACAAATGGAGTAGAGAGTGAAGTGACTGGGGAGCCATCTGATAGCACTTAAAAATGTAAACTCCAACCATGTCTGCTCCAAGCCTTCTCCAAAATGTCTTCACCCATTGTCTGGCCACTGAAAACATCCCTGATTGACATCGGACACAAGGGGACTTGCTGTGCTGCACTGCGGTCTGTCCCCCTAAATATGCCCCTATGGGTTGAAATGTTGACACCATAAGGCCAACAGACTGTGATTACAATACTCTATGAATATTCATATTGTTAATCATTAGAAAAATGCTTCCTATTATCAACTTAACCTGTATATACTCACATTCCACGGCTTGCTTTGCTGTGCCGATAATACCTTTGCACTTATTTGTCGCCTCTGCCATTGTTTGTATGAAACATTGTTTTGAAGTTTAATTGTATAGTAAAAAGAAGGATAGACAAGTATTTAACAACTCAGGTCTTCTGACCATTTATTGCATGGATCTCTGCAGTTTCCAACACAGAAACTTGAACATATGTTAAACACATTTTAAAATGGCTTCCAAGTGAAACACTGTCTTCTTCATGCATTCACACACTCAGTTCCCACATTGAATATTGGATTCCCCTGTCTATTAAATGTAAAGGAGGCATTCCTGATGAATGTTTCGTAACACACTGGTTCCCTTATTTTTCTCTGCATGCATTGTCCACTTGCAGCAATTTTTGCCCTTTAGGCCAGATTTCCCTTTGGGGCTTCTACTGGATGTTCTGACATGGCTCTTTTTTCTTGTGTCAGGGAGAATTTTGTGCCTTACTTACCTGTTTTTACATACATTTTCATATTCAGTCAAGAGTTAAATGATTGCCACCTGTTTTTCAGCCTTACACCTGTAGATGGAGAGCTCTGTCTGTACTATGGTAAAGTTCAAATGGAAAATAAAAGGAAAACAACATTCAACTGGCCAAAAGTACACACACGTGACAAAAATTAGCCATGCAGAGATAAATAGAGCCCACACCCTGAGCTCTCCCACTTATTTTTAGACTGCATGATTTTGCTGACAGCACTCCACAACTCAATCTAAAGGATGCAGCCCACCCCACTTATGAAGAGGGAATTCACTGAGGAAGAGACAGACCTTGTAGTTAACTTTCTTGTAGATGACTTCAGGAAGCCCCATGGTCTGGCACCATACACTTTCAGTGGAACAGAGAAGACTGCTATCTCAGTTGACTCTGTCAATGCATTGGAGTGTAGGCACAAACTGAGGGGGTCTCAAAAAGAAATGGCAAGGTAGTGGATACAAGTGAATGAGAGGCTTTCCAGGATACAGGTGACCAGAGGCAGACCCAAAGCTCACATTAATCTCGTCCCTTACTAAATATATACTTTCCACCATTGCACCCTGACGTGGTATTTGGCTTGCCTGTTCGTGGAAATCCAAATGATAACCTTGTTAAGAACCAAAATGCCTCTGTCTTTCCACTGTAACACCCCACTTCTTTCCCCGATAGGCATACATCTTACACATATCAGTCAGACATAGCTTTACACCACTCTCTAGTATAAATTCAATATAATAATCTTCATGCTCTCTGCCTTTGTGTTATACAGCCTGATTATCAAACCAATTGGTAGAAAAGTTGGAGCAAGAATAGCCCCTTGTCTGCCCAGCTGACAACCAGGCCATGCTTCTAAAGGCAGCCCTACCACTCACACAGGTATGCCATACTACTTTCAAAATCACCATGTGGACTAGCCATAGATGCAAGATGAAAGGCAGAGCCTAGTAAGTCAACAGTTGCATTAATTGTGAAAGGTCGAAACACAGCTGTCTTTATATAAGTGTCAGGATGTTCGTTATTATTCCATTGCATTAATGTCTAGATGTCCCTACATCTCTCAGTAAAATGTCTAATGGTTTAACTTTTATGATTAATGTCTCCTCCTTCTGTCAAAACACAAAGCACATCCTTTCATGGCCCTGGTTCATTGGTAAGTATACCTATGTCTTTTGTCACCCTCTTTATTCACTGATACCCCCATTACAGACACTCATTCAGTTACATGTCTGCTGTCACATTAACACTGTCTCTTGTGATGTCAATGTGTGCCTAAAAATGACATCTTTATCTCAGTGGCTATGATCCTGGAAGGATTCTGTGGGTATTTATGTATTGTGTGGCAACAACATTACCATTCTCTTATACCATATTTTTAGGGATATTTACTTATTCTGTGTGTGTTTCTCCATAGGTTTCTCAGAGGACAGTCTCTGGTGTCCACAATACACTCAACCCCCATCAGACAACATCACGGGCCATCCTGCAAGCAGGAATTAAGCCTTCTACCGTATGTCGATCAATTGAGTGTGTGCCCACAATATATGTACTACTGTCTATATTCATGTCAGGATTTCACTGGGATTCAAGAGAAGGTCTCCAATGCTAACCCAGCTCCTTCCCCTTTCAGTGAAATACAATTTGTAATGAGCTCCAGAATCAAAAGGGACTGTACAGAGGGAAAAAAGAGGAAGGGAGGTAGAGAAAAGTGTACGTGTTTCGGCCCTCTGACCTCAGGAACAAAGGGTGGTGGAAGGAGTGTGGCAAGAACCCTTGGCCTGATATGGGCCAACTATTAATCCCCATAATTTTATAAAGCAATCTACCCTCATCACTCCCCCCCCACGCCCAGACAAACCACGTACACATCCTCAGCTTCATCCTGGACTCATCGCTCACCAAGACCCGCCAAGTCAACTCAGTCTCATCCTCCTGCTTTCGCACACTCCAACTTCTCTGGAAGATCTACAAATGGATCCCAAAAGACTGCCGCAAAACCGTAACCCATGCCTTGGTTACCGGCAGACTCGACTATGGCAATGTTGTCTATGCCAGTACCACCCAGAAGAACCTGAAGAAATTACAGCACATCCAAAATCCCACTGCCAAACTCATCCTGCACATTCCCCACTACGAACATATCTCCAACCCAGTAAGAGACCTCCACTGGCTTCCTACTGAGAAAATAATTAACTTCAAGCTCCTCATCCACACTTACAAGGCCCCACGCGATCTAGGACCCGCATACTTCAATCACTGCATCACCTTCTAATCCCCCACCAGCTCTCTCCGCTCCGCTCAACAAGCACCAGCCACCGTACCCCACATAGGAAGGCCTTGGCTGGTGGAAGATCCTTCGCCTACCTTGTGGCGAAGAGCTGTACACCTTGCCCCTGCACCACAGACAGCCACCATTGCTGACTCAATTCAGGAAGGAGCTTAAAACCTGGCTCTTCAATGGAAGCTCAGAGGACAAACCCCTCTAGCGTCTTGAGACCCTTACTGGTGAGTAGTTGCAATTTAAATCTTGATTTGATTTGACTTAATTTGAATGTTGGTCCACTATTAAACTATGTAATAGCTGGCACACAGTCAAATGCAGCCCTATGCCCCAGTGGGCGTGGACAGCAACCAATACTTTCTTGAAAAATATACCCACTGCTCACTGACTGTCCAATCATTTATCTACAACTATGGATGTATATTCAAACAGTTATTGGGAAACTTTTTTCAGTAAATATCACTTACTGTTACCTTTCAACTATGTGTTATCATATGTGTTAACTTGTCATGAAGACAGGTGTATGAGAATAATACAAAGTATTGTCTAGAGTGTGTTTTTCTCTTACAGCAACATACTTATCTGCACTTACTCTTCAGAAAGGAGTAACAGCACTTCCAGGTAAGCATTCAAAATGCTTATTTTAGGTAAAAGAATATTAAGAACAAATTTCATTGGGAAGAAGGGGAAGAACAAAATAGTGCCTGAGTCCAGGAAGGAATTGTCAGTTTTGGAGGAGGTGGGAATTGAAAAAAAGATGTGAGGAATATTAGGGCACAAGCCTACGTGAAGTCTCCAATGGGGATAATACAAAGACAATTCAAATTGTACAGACCGCCTGAAATGTGTAGTCTAAATCAAAGTTCAAAAGTATCAAAATAAAGTTCTAACCTAAAGGAAAAGTCCAGTATCCAACAGAAATTTAAAGTACTTCTCCAACTCAGATTGTGTATCCAACCAGCTACTGTGGGTTGAGGGCAAACATTCTTGGCCAAACATCACGGTCCACAGGAGGCTGCTCCATAGATGCAGGCATTTGTGGATTGGACTGTGGGGGCTCAATGGCTTCAGGGGAAAATGTTACGCTTGGTTTCAGATCTTGAGGACACACACTTATAGGAGAAAGAGAGGTCACAGTGTGCAGCTGGAACTACCATTGTTCTTACACCTCTTGAGTGATGGAGAAAGTGGCGTCAGGCCCTCAAGACTGAGGGGCTTGCTCCTGTGATACCACTGTTATCGCTTGTTCTGAGGCTGGATTAACCTCATATTCTGACTCCCGCTGGCCTGTGGTGTCCACATCTACTACCCCTTGAGGGTTTCCACAATCTGTCTTTGATAAGGTACTAGTGACTATCTGGGTGATCATCCCTGCTGCCAGAAGCTCCTTTCTCCATAATGGTGGCATCGTCATCCTGTGCTCAAAGTACTCTTTGGCCCTGTTACTGCTTTTACATGCTTTTGCCTTGGCTGCCTGCTTAAAAGGGAAACTGAGAAAATACTCTTGAGTGCATATATCCAGTACTTCATGTACATAAAATACATTGCTCATGATTAGAAAATCAAATGTGACAGAGTGACTCTGTCATTTACTCATCTCGACGTTGCCATATTAGGTTACAATTCCCATCTGCCATTTTAACAGCAGGTGACTCTGATTAACGAGGTTGCATCGGAAGCACATATTAATTCCCATTTAAACATTATTTTTTGCTCTATAATTTACATTCATAACTGTCATCTTACCATACTGTATGCCTTTACTAACTTACTTACTGGCAAATGAAATGTGCGCCGAAATTAAATGTCAACATTTGCTGACTGACTGGTCCAGCATGTGTGACTATTGACGTGGGATGACAGTTACTTCTTAGTGACACCAAAACCTCATAGGTTGTGGGAAACAAATGCCAAAGGGACCTTGTTTTTAGTTCTCTGGACTTTCTCTTTTTACTATAATAGAATTTTGGTGGGAGCCTTTTGGATTTATGAATGATTTTTGTGTTTAATGAATTTGTTGTTGAACTGTGAATGAATGATATTGTTTAAAATATTTTTGCAGTCATTAATTAGCGGGTACTGCGTTATCTTCTTGTTGAATCAAATTTGGAGAATAAAGGAATTTACATGAATTGCCTCTGATATGATGCATTATCTTGAGGGCAGAGAAGAGTTCATGTTGTGTTAAATACTTTTAAGTGTACATCGCATGCATATGACTTGATAATGACCATTTTATTTGTGTTCAAATGTCAAAAAGACTTGTTTCACGCTATGTTTTCGACTTGACAGAATTAACCTAAATTACATATGTTAAATTAATTTAGCTACAGTAAGTCACTCATTTAATTAATAGGCCATCTCAAAACGGTGATCTAAATATTTTAGGCAAAACACAGATGATATTTTAAACACAATTTCCTGTGTGCCAACATGTTATACAAAAAACAACATATAGTATAGACAACATGGCCATAAATAGACAAATTAAACATGAAACATGACACTAGAAAACTTTCAAAACACATGTGGAATATTTTTTACATTGTAAAGCTTACGCCCTTACTGCTGCTCATGGGCCTCGCATGATGTCTTGCAAAAATGTTCTCGGGACTTTAATGTGCAGAGCGTCTGAGGCGCAGTGTACACAGCTGGGAAGATAACCCCAGCACATTCTGTGCTTTCAGAGGTGCCTTATTGACCCCCCCCCCCCCCCACAGCTCATGTAGGATGCCATGGCCTTACAGGTGTGAGTGTACTGTAGTGCATGGCAATGTCCTGCCAGATTTCAGCAAGCACTGCATTGCTAGCTGGGTTCATGCTCCCCATAAAGCTTAGGATATGTCTGGTTGATCCTCTTCCCATAAAGATCTCAAATTCTGTCTCTGAGATTTTGGGGGCCCTCTCTTCTTTGTCCTCAGCCATTTGGGAGATTTGTTTAACAAAGGAGCAGCAGATGGAGGAGTATTGTGTGGTGGTCTTTGGCTGGCTCAAGACTAGCCTACTTCCTGGCCTCTGTCTGCCTAGCTAAGGTAGATAAATTAACCACTTAGCTGGAAGAAGTAGGTAATTAAACAAAGTAAAGAGGCAAACATGGTACAGGTTTAAATGACACCCTCTGGCAGCGCTGAATACAATTGATTCTCCTTTTTTAATAGCTATAGTAGACAAATGTGTATGTTGAGATGTGTGAAGGTACTCATGTATGTGTTTTTTTGTCATTGTCTGTACATTTCATGTTGGGTGTAGTGATGTAAGTGGAAAACATGAGTCTCAGTAAAAGACGTATTTAGTTACCTGATGGACTTTGCTATTAAAGAAGTGAAGGATATTCAATACAGAATTGCAAGTTTAGTTGTGATGTCATGGTTGTGAGATAGTGGTGCCTCAGAATGGTATACACGGATGGTCTAATAGTTCACTATTCATCACTGTCCCAACACCGACCAACCGCAGTAATGCAGCAACCAAGCTAGCAGCTGAGATGAAATATGAAATCACCAGTTGCTTATGCACCTGCACACTGGAAAGGCTGCTTACACATCAGTAAAGCAGCCCCTGGCAGCGCAAACAGCATGCACAGTAATGGAATGTCAGTAGTACCTGTTGCAGAAATGGCAGGGTGGATTTGGGTGAAATCAATGGCACCTAATACCTAAGGTGAGTGGGCAATAGCCTAGCATTCCATTGCCTAATAGTGCCTTTCTGCCTGTGATTGTGTCATGGCAATAAATCAGTGCTGTCGTCTGATCAAGCATCTGAGTACTTTTCACAAACACAGAGGTAGGCTTGTTTGTGAGATGCCATTGGTCTTCCTAGTGACCCTCTGGGAAGATCTAGTGACAAGGAAGTGGAGTTCAGCCAGTATTTGGACACAGGAAGGAATGGCCTCGGAACGGTCCGTAGGTGAAATGACCCTTTCCTACTCCCAGTCTGCAACCATGCCAAGGATCACATCAAGTGAAAAGTGTTATTTAGTAATTACTGGTTCCATGGACATCCCAGAGAGTTCCTCACAGATCAGTGATAATTTGATGCTGTAGTGATTTTCACCTGGTGATGGATGTGGTGGAGTGATGGTTGTTGATTTCCTCTCTACCCCGCATTAGCAGGTGTGTTGTATTTGAATGAAAGTTTACTCCTATATGCGCTATACAGAAAATTGTATATATTACTGATATGTACCTCATGTTACATTACAGACATAAAATAAATAAACATTTAAAACATTTTAATACTTAAATTATTCCTTCTTTTTGCTCTTTGTCCCTAGGTGCTGTTAATGTTGTTCTTTGCCTCCAGTGATCTCTATAAACTGCCTTTCAGTATCAGTGATTGGCCATAATTGTTGTATCACCAAGAAGCAGAATATCCGTGTTTCTTTTTAAAAGAGCCAGTTGTCTTCTACTCAAGATTGCATAGTCTTTATACACTGAGATGCTGTCTCTGTAAATGGAGATTATGGACTCCTAGAGGTCTTTTAAGGAAGGTTAATATACACATGTATATTTTTCCAAGTGTTTACTTACTGCTTTGACTAGGTGTATCTCTGCACTTTTTGCTAGTCACCATTATCAAGTGTAGATTTACATCTAGCTGCAAACTTAAACACCTCCACCTCGTCAAATCAAGGGGTTGAGCCCCCTACGAAAAGAAATGTAAAGCTAGTACTATTAACTTTGCACACATAGGTAGAGATCTATACCACTAGGCTGAAATCTCCTTATGGAAAATTATAGGGAAATGTATTAACGCTTATTTTACATAGTTATATTTATACTTATGATTATACGTATGTTAAGAAACTATAACTTGTAGCCAAAAGTTAATTTTCGGCATGAGTTACAGTTTCTTCAGATAAGTAATACTATAAATATAACTATAACTGCTGAATTTCTATGTTTTTTACGGGTAAAACATCAACCTAACTATAACGTCCATGTAACCTTTTGTTTTATCAGTAAATTTGTGTTTAATACAACCACTGCCATGCATGGCCTTTGGCCGTGTGCAGCGGGGATAGACCGCGGCTCAGCAGAAAAAAATAAATTGGGCAATTTTCTGCCCATGAGGGTGCCTAAGGGACTCCTCCTGTATCCTGACCCCTTGTATGTTTTTGTACTTAATTTTTACTTCCCCCACGCCTTTGCAAGAAACAAAATCGTGGCCACAACTTTCCTGTCATGTTGCGGTCAGCCAATCATGGACTTGCTTTTCTCCAGGATCTACGGATCCTTCGCGGTTGGATCTGCGAAGGATCAACATCACTAGATATCTATATTTGTCTCCCCTTAATAACTCCTAAACTACTTAATAGATTTACACCGAATCACAAAAACACGATCTGCGGACCAAGATCTAGTTTCCTGAGAAATTTGGTGTACTTCATTTCAGAGGTTCAGGCTGTAGCCGTGTCCAAAGAAGAATGCAAAATCCCCATAGACACAGAATGGGGGAAAAGCGCGTTGGGACCGCCCACTTTTTCTTGGCCCCCACTTGACAGATCACCCTGAAACTTTCGAGACAGCAACTAAAATGATTGTCAAACTAGTTTTAAAAATTTAATGAAGATTCGTTGCACTGCCCCAAAGATATAGCAAAACAAAAACCTCTGTCTAAGCAAAATGTTGATGCTAACTATAGGTACCTACTGGCTATTGCCAGTAGGTTTATATATATATATATATATATATATATATATATAATCACTGAAAAAAACAACGGTTACACTGACGTTATAGATAGGTTCTGAATTTACTCGTTCAAAAACATAGAAATTCAGCAGTTATAGCTTGAGTTAGTTTAAGTAACTACAACTCGTGCCCTAAGGTAACTATAACTCACGCCTTTGCCATGCACAGCTAATTACTCCTTATATTATATCATTAATGAAATTGTTTATGGCATCTTTGATATTATCACTACAACATTTGCATTAAAATTATTGATAAGAAAAATGTGCAACGGCGAAGGCATGAATTATAGTTACCATAGGGCGAGAGTTATAGTTACTTAAAATAACTCTAACTATAACAGCTGAATTTCTGTGGTTTTGTATGAATAAATTCAGAACCTAAGTATAACTTCCCTGTAACCTTTGTTTTTTTCAGTGAATTGCAATGGTTTTTTAATGTAAAGCAATTTTAATTACTATACGTTATTCCAACCCCCGCCACACACGGTCTTTGGCCGTTTGCGACGGGGGTTGGTTGCCTGCAGCCAGGCCTTGTAGCCAAGCCCTTATAACCACCCAACCCAACCCCACGCCACACACGCCCTTCAGCTATGGGCAGCACAGGTTGGCCACAGGGCTTGTCTCTGTTAGTTGATGTGTGAGTGGGTGCGTGAGCATTTGAGTGTGTCTGAAAGCGGGTGTGTGAGTCTTAGTGGGTGTGAGGAGGTGTATGAGTGTCTGAGTGGGTGTGTCAGTGGACGCATGAGTCTCTGAGTGCATGTCTGACTGAATGAATTAGTGTATGAATGAGTCTGTTTTTTCTTTCAAAATTTTCCATAATTGCGAATGTTTTGTGAAAATTCACTAATTTTCACAAATATTGCGCATGATGACGCAAAATTATTTTAAACCCATAATTTGCACCTAAAGCACTCCTATATCACACACCTGGGGTCAGGATACCTTCATCCTGACCCCTTATGCCACTTTCAATTTGGATTTTCACCCCCAGAGACGTGTCCCATGAAATAAAATGGCAGCCGCAACTTTGTAGTCAGGTTGCGGTCAGCTAATTGCAATGCTTCTTTTCACGCAAGTGTTGGCAAACAATTCACAAATTTCATGAATTATCTGCGAAATATTTGCAGCCAAAGATATACAATTTTTTTTTCTCTTTAATGTCTCAAAAACTACTGAACAGATTCACACCAAATAAGCGAAAGCGTAATCTGCGTACCGACAGCCAGCTTTCTGCCAAATTTGGTGTAATTCTGTCTAGTGGTTCGGCCTGTAGTCGAGTCTAAAGAATCTTATGGGAATTAACATGGGAAATGCAATGTTTCTTGAGCCCCCTTTTTCTCAGCCCCCCTTGAAGGATGCCCCCAAAACTTTCCATGTGCAACAAGAATCACTGCCACACTATTTTTTTGTAAAATTTTGTGAAGATTCATCAAATGGTGGCAAAGATATAGGCAAGTCAAAAAAATTTTTTTCTATGGAAACATGGTCCTAACTATAACTACCTAGTATAAAGAATTTTTGCGCCTCCAATCCGGAATGCAAGAAAATTCACACTCCAGGATCATGTTCTCAAGTAAAGATTTATTCTTGCTGGCAACGCGTTTCAACCTTATGGTCTTTATCACAGCCTAAAACCACCAGGTGTCACTTCACCATATAAATGCTTAAACAAATAATAAACATGGAAAGCAGACACAGCATTTTATTTCCTCCATAGACGTAGACAGCGTAGCCTGTAGACAGACTCACGATCAAAGGCATTAAGGGAGAGGCACTCACATTTGTACATTGTTGATTTGGGATGCACAAAATTAGTCACAATAACATATAACAAAACAGGCATTTATAATGTCCCTATTGCCTAATCATCATTGTTTTAAAGACTCAGGTTAAAACAGAATTGAGGTCAAGTGACCTAAGATCATATCAGCACATCATTAAATCACCAACGTTCAAACAAATTAATTCAATCATTTAAAATCAAGGCCAAATGACCTAATCACACATGCCTGCCTCTCCCTTGCAAAACAATTGTAGTCTTTTAGAAAGAACAAATATAATGCCGCACACTAAAAAGGATGACATATATCCAAATCAGATATATTGTAACAAACAGGGCACTGTGTACATGAAGGGAAGGGTTTAAAAACAGAGGAGTACATACAGGTTACACAAGGTATGTCTTTGGAAATACAGAAAGACGCATGGGAACATCCCTAACCAATTGCCAATAAGCAGAAATCAAAAAACAAAATCAATTGGTCATTTGGAAGAAGTCAGAACACAACGTCAGGAAAACACAAAGAAAAACAGGTACTCATCCAATATGTACAAACATCTCTTCATCCTCGTTTAAACCATATGGAGATTTGCTGCCTAGGAGAAGGATGTACTCTGACTCAAGAATCCTCAGCTTCTTCTCCCTGTCACCCTACATAGGGTCAAGGCCACCCTATCAATGCCAAAAAAAGGTACAGTGCCAACATCTCTCTCAGGAAATTGCCCCAATGTTTTGCCATGGATTATGTGAAATCAGCATTTCTAATAGCTCTGAAAAAGAATTTCTTCACTGGGAAGATTATGCTTCCCAGGTATTGGAGGCTACAAGGACACTGAAAGACATAAACACAGTAATTACTACTGCATGTGATAACCTTCTTGATGTCAACCGTCTTCCCTGTGGGAAGCTGATCATTTTTCCTGTTCTTACTTCATTTGCATGCACGTGTCCACATTTATGGACTCCTCGTTGCTCACACAGTCACCCTGTCTGTTTCTTCCCCATGTAACTTCTCACCAACATACCCTGTACGGACCTAGATTTACAGTATGTCATCAAAGGCCAAGGGGTAACCTTATCTCCTATAACAGGATCAACCTTGCCAAGAGCCAGGGCTTGTTGAGGGCCCGTCGGATAGAAGTGGACTTACCGTTGTAAGTTTGTGATCATCCTCACCTTCCTTTACTGACCTTGCATTCTTTTGTTCTGAACCAATAGTTTCTCTCTGGGAAGGTCTGTCATTTTCACACAAGCTGTACTAAGTACATTAGAGGGATATCCTCTGGTCGTAAACCTCCCAATAATTTTCCTCTCTTCCTTCCCAAATACCTGTTGTGTGCTGCAGTTACGTTTGTCTCTGACTAACTCACCAAACGGAATGCTCCATTTGAGCTTCTTCGGATGATGACTCTGAGCATGCAATATGCTATTGCCCAAGCTTTCTTTCCTATGTAGACTAGTATGAATAGTGTTGGTCTCCTTACACACACATTCAAAAAGTCCATCTCAGTTTGGTGTGACTTGTACGTGAAACATAAGTTTAGGGCTTTATTCAAAATCTGCCCAAGAAATGGATCCAAATCTCGGTTGGACCCATCCCAGATTACAAACAAGTCATCAATATATATAGTCCAAAACAGTATGGGTCTCATTTATGAGACCCTTGGGGCACACTGTACCACCGGAGCATAATTGTTTTTCATTCTTGGTGGAGCAGTATGCCTGCCCATATTTACAAGGCCACGCAAAGCCACCTTGTGTGGCTTTTCATGGCCTTGTAAATATGGACCCCTTTTACCTATAACAGTGCATGAAAGGGGCGTTCCATTGGTGTTGCTTAGGGTGTTCCCACACAGCACCCAAGGAACCTAATGGAATCTGACACATTCCAAGATTTACAAGTCTGGGAATGCGTCACATTCATATATGACCTCAAGGGTGGCGTAAGAGTGATGCAACCGGGAGAAATATCTTTATGTCTCTCCCTTTTTTTTCTCTTTCTATGTGTGCTGATTTCTGCAGCACACATATAGAGAGGAAAACACCTCTTTTGATTGTTTTTGCACAAAAACAATCATCCCCACTACGCAGACACCCTTGCACTATGGTGCAAGGCTGTCTGTGTTGTGGCTAGGCAGCAGTTTGTGCACCAGCGCAGGGGGAGAGGACAGAAATGTGCTGTGTCTCGTAGATACAGAGCATTTCTGCCCTTTCCCTGTGGTGCAGGACGGTGCAGCCAGGCACTTGCTGCACTGCCCTGCACCACGGAACATGTAAATGAGGCCCTATGTGTTTAATTATTTCATCATTCTTTTAAACCCATACATGCTGTTCCTCCCACCCGCCTATAAATATCTCAATCACACCAAAATCCTCACCCAAAACTGTTGGAATACGGTGAACATTGATTGCTGAAATGTGTAAAAGTATGTTGGAGCTACTCTCAAAATATGCCAGTTTGGAATAGAAGCAGACTTGCGAGGAGATCAAGAAAATTAAGAAGATTCTTGATGAGCATCCAGCACAGGAGGAAGTTAAGGCATTCCTACGTGAGATGGAACAAAGGCTGAGCAAGTACAATAAGGAGATCTCGGAAAACAAAAGACGGAAGCTCCAAAGGGACAAGCAGGACTATGCCAGTGTTTGTATCATAGCCTTTGGCAGGAGATATGATGGCACGATCAGACAGTACAAAAAATTGGGAGTTCTGACACAGCAGGAGTTGGTGACCTCTGAATCTGGCTCAGAGAACTATTCGGACCTTGATGAACAGTCCACAATGACTAGTAAAGACCCATTACCATTTACCTCACTTGAGGAGTATAGTTTTTTACAGACAAGCAAGGGACCATGGAGAAAGCCGCCGGACGCAAGAGGAGACACCAATGCAGGAGAAAGAAAACACAGGGGGGTGTCAACCGTCAAAGACACAGTCGATACCCTGTACCCTGCTCGTGGAGCTACTTTGGGCCTACCTTTGGGGTAACTTACAGGTAATAAAATGGAAGGTTTGGGCCTGGCAAGAGGGTGCACTTGCCAGGTCGAAATGGCAGTTTAAAACTGCACACAGAGACACTGCAGTGGCAGGCCTGAAATATTTGCAGAGCTATTCATGTGGGTGGCACATCAGTGCTGTAGGCCCACTAGTAGAACTTGATTTACAGGCCCTGGGAACATCTGGTGCACTATACTAGGAACTTACTAGTAAATCAAATATGCCAATCATGGAGAAACCAATTACCAATACATCTTAGACAGACAGCATATGCACTTAAGCACTTGTTAACAATGGTTAGGAGTCCTCCTAACGCCAACAAAAACAGGTCCAACACAACCCCTTTCTAGCCTAAAGCCAGGGTAGACCAATCAATACTTTGATGGGCTTCCCTGCTTAGGGCGATAAAATGTAGACCCTGGCCTGCAATAGCAGGGACGCATTCCAGTTCTACACCTTTCTGAACCCAGTTGGATTCCTCTGCCCATTTTCTCAGGGCCCACTAAGGTAGCCCATGGGGAATCCTTCTCCTCACCTGCAGAATCCATCTGTGCAGCACCTAACTTTACTTTGCTCACAGATATACCCCAGTAGGCAGACAATAACACCATGGCCAACGTAGTGGGGTGGCCCATTCCACCATCGGGGTGTGACTCCTGTCCCCCACCCAAGGGCAACTCTGTCCACAAAGACAGCAACCCACAGTGGCCACTGACAGCTGTCAATGCTGAGAACCAGGCCACAGCCCTTCCCGGGGTCTCTAACCTCTGCAGTTTCAAAGAGTGGGGGGGCAGTAGTCCCAGGTGTCTGGCACCCTTTGTCCACTCTCCCTCCCACCTGTTCAAGGACTGAGAATGCTCCTCCAGCCCAGGGTCTGTACCCTTAGGCCAGACAGAAGTCAGGGGTGAGTCTGTCTCCCCACTGCTCCCCTTCTCGGGGCTCTGTACCCTCCTTTTGGCAGTAGTACCCCCAGAATCCAGAACTGTCAGGGCGCTTGCGGCAGCCGTCCTGCACAATTCTCCCACCAGTTCAAGAGAGCTATCCTGCAACTGGTCCCCCAACCCAGGTTCTGTACCCTTAGGCTGAGCATGTGCCTGGCAGGCCAGGACTTCCAGGGGAGTACAACCCCCCCCCCCCCCCCACTGGGGCTGAATATAGCGCACCCTGTGCCTCTGCCCACTCCCACCCCTTCTCCTACTACTGCATAGGATGTGGCACCCTACTCCCCCCACACTAAACTGGGACTTGTTTGGGTCAATGCAACCCTCCCACTCACTCTGATTGGGAAACCCTGAGCCAACCTCCTTGGGATCACTCCTCAAAGCCATTCCAGACACTCTGGGACTCACCCAGAGGTCTGTCTCCAGTGCAAGCTTGCTAGGGTCAGAGAACTCACACTCCACCAGGTGTTGGCATAGCTCTGGAAAACTGTGACTGAACATATCCTCTCCAGCAATCAAATTGTACAGATCCTCTCATGTGTTAACCATACTGCCCCTCACCAAACCATCCAGTGCCTTGACAAATTACCTCACATCATCCCCATTTAGTGAGACAATATCTGATTGCCCTTCAAACTCAACCTACCCTCCTCTGGGGAGACTTCATACTCCCTAACCAGGGCTTCCTCTCAGGGGGTACACCTCTCCCTGTCACTCCCTTCTAGAGCCAGTAGAGTGTCCCTCCCACCACCAGGAAATTGACTCTTGTGCCAGTCACCAATCTACCTAAGGGACCCTGCACAACTTGGAGCTCCCTCATATGCCTGAGCCCACTAGTGTATGTTACCCCCTCTTTAGAAACAAAGGCCCTCATTCTGACCTTGGCGGGCGGCGGAGGCCGCCCGCCAAAGTCCCGCCGTCAGGTTACCGTTCCGCGGTCGAAAGACCGCGGCGGTAATTCTGACTTTCCCGCTGGGCTGGCGGGCGGTCGCCTTCAGGCCGCCCGCCAGCCCAGCGGGAAAGAGGCTTCCACGATGAAGCCGGCTCGGAATCGAGCCGGCGGAGTGGAAGCTGTGCGACGGGTGCAGTTGCACCCGTCGCGTATTTCACTGTCTGCGCAGCAGACAGTGATATACATTTAGGGGCCCTCTTACGGGGGCCCCTGCAATGCCCATGCCAGTGGCATGGGCACTGCAGGGGCCCCCAGGGGCCCCGCGACCCCCCCTACCGCCATCCGGATCCCGGCGGTCGGACCGCCGGGATCTGGATGGCGGTAGGGGGGGTCGGAATCCCCTCGGCGGCGCAGCAAGCTGCGCCGCCTTGGAGGATTCAATGGGGCGGCGGTACACTGGCGGGAGCCCGCCAGTGTTGCCGGTCCGACCGCGGCTTTACCGCCGCGGTCGGAATCCCCATTGGAGCACCGCCGGCCTGTCGGCGGTGCTCCCGCGGTCCTCCGCCCTGGCGGTCTTTGACCGCCAGTGTCAGAATGACCGCCAAAGTCTCTTGGTATGTGGACCTTTTCTTCAGTATTGGACATGGTACTTTCACTGCCACCATCTAAGCTGGACTCAGCCCCCTTGGCTTTCAGATCCAGCTCCTTCAAACTGAGGTCATGAGCCTCAAGGACCAGTCTGATTTCCTCCAAAGCTTTTTCTCTATCCTGCTTCAAGTTGAGCTTTACCAGCTCCAACCCGAGCTTCCTGGCTCTCTTTCTATTCTCCAGTTCCTCCGGGGATAGACCTGGAGAGGAAACACTGCTGCCAGCTCTGGAGGGAGCTCTTCCATCATACAGGCTGGTCCTCCGCCCCACTGGCAATGCTGGTTCCCCCAGCCATCCCAGGTGCAGACGTTGTTCCTCCTCCACAACATCATTCCCATCCTCTTTGTGCTCACCAGCCTTCCTACCTTCCAGCTCCAGCTTTCTCAACTTCAGCTCATGATTTAAAAACATTTCCTTTTCCTGATCTAAGGTTCTTTCCGCCTGAGCCCTCCTCTCCTCCACTAGGGCTGTGTCAGCCTCAGCTCCTCTCTCCTTTGCATCTTGTTGAGTCATCTGCAGCTGCAGGTCCCTCTCAGCCTGTCTGTCCTTGATTTCCTCAGGGGACAGGGAAGAGACACTGCTCCTAGCAGTAGATTCAGCAAGGGGGACCCTTTCTGTGGGCTCCCCTCTCTCCTCTGGAGCCTCTGCAAAATCATTTTTCCCCTCCATTCCTTTCTCCCCAGGGTCACTGCCATCTTGGAATTCTTGTTTGGGATCCTCCAGGAAGCTGAAATACCTTACATCCTTTGCACTTTAAGAGGGATCTTCCCCCTCAAAGTCCTCCCCTGAATCATCTTTATCTACCCAGCGTGTTTCCTCATAACAATACAGGACTGTCTCAAGATCCCGCCTTGTGGATCTCCTCTTCACAGCCAGCGCCATATCCTTGCAGAAAACTTTCATCTCCTTTATAGTATACATGTTTAGGTGCCAGAATGTAAAGTCCATTGTGTCAAGGCTTGACAGGTGCAACAAACACACAGAGCTCCAAGCTGATCAAGATGAAGCAGGAGTAACTTTAGAAAAATTACCAATTGAGAGAAAAGAATGAATATATTGGTAAGTAATGGTCAGATATGGAAGTAGAGTACACTGCTTACTGTATAAGCCCTATCTTCACCGCTGACCACCAATGTTAGAAAGGGGGTCTTTAGTTGGCAGTGGTTTGCACCCTGTCCAAGTAGGGATGTCAATGTAGTCAGGGTAAGGAAGTCACACAGCTAGAATAACCCCTTATCACCCCCTTGGTAGCTTGGCACGAACAGTCAGGCTTATCTCAGAGGCAATGTGCAAAGTATTTTTTTACACACCCACACAAACACACACTTGCACACACCCACAGACACACACACACTCTCTCTCTCTTTCTCTCCCTCTCCCCCTCTCCTCCTCTCCCGCTCTCCCCTTCTTCCTCCCGCTCTCCCTCTCCTCTCTCTCTGTGAAAACACCACAAAGGTACCCCACATCAGTTTAGAAAAATAGCCAATATTTATCTGAGAAAACAGGACTAAAATGACAAAAATCCAACATACACAAGCAAAGATACAAATGTTCATAGATTAAATCTTAGTATAGCGCTTAGAAACACAATAGCTCCAACCGGGGCTATCATGGCGTCTTGACAGAGTCATTCCCAACAGTCCAAAGCCATTCACAAGGGAGTGCGGGCTGGTCACGGAGTCGCACGGACCCCAGGTACAGTACCTTGGAAAACGAGGAAACAAAGACATTGCACGGAGTCAGGGAAGTGAGGGGTAACTAGAGCTGGTGCAGCATTGGTTCCTTTCTGCTACCGGGTGGGTGAGGAGTCAGTTCCTTACTGCTAAGCAGGGGAGGTGAGATGTGAATTCCTTACAGTTGCAGGGGAGGTGATGTTGCGTCGGTTGCCAGGAATCAGTTCCTTATGGTCAGTGAATCCAGCAGATCAAGATGCGAGGCGTTGACTTTGCGGTGTCGTGATTACTCCATGGAGCCACAGGTGCTGCGGCGGACTTGGAGTCGGGTGTCACGGATGCCGGTAACACAACACTTAGGACTCACACTGTGGCAGGACTTCAGAGGTGCTGCGGCAGGGTCGGGGCTGCGACATCGGTCGTGGTTGTTGCACTCAGCAGGGACCACAGCTCCTGGTGCAGGTAGCGGCACATAGTCAGACAGCAGCGCCAGATCCGAAGTCTCTCTGGAGTCAATGTGTTTGTTTCTTCTTGGCTACACCAGAACTCACTCTCAAGTGCCCAGGAACTGGATTTGGCACCACTTGGCAAGTGAGGGTTCACAGCAAGAGAACCCAGTTACTGACAGAGGAAGTCTTTGATGTCTTTGAGACTTCTAACAGGAGGCAAGCTCAATTTGGGTTTGGGAAGTGGGTGCATTTGCCAGGTCGAAATGGCAGTTCAAAACTGCACACACAGACATTGCAGTGGCAGGCCTGAGACATGTTTGCAGGGCTACTCATGTGGGTGGCACAATCAGTGCTGCAGGCTCAGTAGTAGCATTTGATTTACAGGCCATGGACACACCTGGTGCACTATACTAGGGACTTACTAGTAAGTCAAATATGTCAAACATGGGTAAACTAATTACCAATACAATTTAGACAGAGAGCACTTGCACTTCAGCGCTGCCCAGCAGTGTGCCGAGAGTCCTAGAGCCAACAAAAACAGATCAGAAAAAATAGGAGGAAGAAAGCAAAAAGTTTGGGGATAACCCTGCATAAAGGGCCGCTTTAACAGGATGAATATCGTCTATTGTGATGAAGGGCAGCAACTCTTTTGCAGTGCTTTGAGGATCATATTGCTCTACAATCAAACCCATCAAAATCTTGAACAAGAGCCGACAGCAAACAATATGTACTTACATTCAATAAGAGAGTGAAGTGGGAATATATGAACTAACAAGTCCACCTCGAATGTCAGGGTAGCCTACCTGAGAAGGGAAGGCATTGGTGTCACAGTGGAAGACAGTTTTATTAACTGACAAACATGGCAGTGCAACACGTTTTGTCATCAACGACCTCAAATATCTTTGCTGAGGCAGTGTTCACGTAGTAGCTACAGTGGAGTTTAGCAGTAGACTAATTTGAGGTTGAGCTACATTGTATCATACAGGTTTAGCTTTAATCTGTCCTTCAGCCGATTTGCTGCTGTATTTTAAGTGAACGTTATACACTGAAAACAATCCGACTAAAAGTCTGTTTCTAGGTGTCACTATTTTGGCAGTGATGTCACCAAATGTGTTAGTGTAGTCTCTAGTGCCTTATAATTTGCACCTTTGAATTTTCCCTACACAAACGGCAGAATATTTGTGTTTTGTCCCTGTTGTTGGCTGAGCCGACACTTCAGTGTAAAAAAACATCTTTGATCTGATTTTAAGGGCATTATATGTCAAGCGGCTGCAACTACTTACTGCTTATTGGTACTATGCTAACTCTCGATTCCTGCGAGAAGTGTCATACAGAAATGGAAGATCTGCTGCTGAGTGGATGCCATGCTTTGGAAATAAATAGGGCAGCCATTGTGGTAACTTCCAAATGCATACTGTAGTCCCAATCATTATCCTTTTTCCATGGAGTGATAGCCTCTCTGTTATCATGGCTGTTTGTACTGCTGTCAGCATTTTTTGCACAGGTGCAATGCTTTCTTCTGCATCTCTCTTCACTTTGATTAATAGGAGTTGTTTGGCTTTCATTGTAAAAAAAGTAGAAAAATCAGACTGGCCTCCAGTACTGGAAGCCACCCAAATAACTAAATGATATATCATGCCACTTCTTAGTCTTCTTGCAGGACTGTTCTTATAGCCCTTCGGTAAATGTGTGAGTACGAGTTGAGACCCTGCAAATGTGAAAGCAGTCAAATATTTTGATTTGTTTCTGGGGCTACAGGCTGGCTGAGGAACCCACTTACCATTTTTAAAGATATGGATTTTAACACGCTAGATTAGTCATTAGCTCTGTGCTGCATCCATTCTGATCTGCATGTGATCTAGTGAACCTGTTACGATTTCTGTAATCTAACCTCAATGTGACCCAATTTGCTTGGAAAGAGGGAGCATTGGAGGGGTAACTGAAAGTGATCACTGCTTGATGTTGGACCTCAGTTAATATGTTCTTTACATCCCACTTAGCCTGAAAATTAGTTGGTATTGTGGATAAGCCAGGGGGTTCGTCTGTTATGGGAGTAGTACATGGAGTTACCCCTTGATCCCAATATGTATAATTTTGTATAAAGAGTTGGAACCTGTTTTCATTCATTTGCAAATAAATCCCCAGTTCCATGCTGCCTAATAGATCGAACCAGCATGGCTTTTCAGGGAGAGTTATTGTCACTCTCTGTGCTCGTTTTAATATTTGTGTTTTATCCAGCAGTTTCTTGTTGTGCTTCTTTTTCCCTTCATTGTAACTGCTTATTTTCTTGTATACTCTCAGCTGTTTGTCTTTTTTATTAATGTTACTCTCCTTTATACAGACTTGTTGCTCCAGGTTATTGTGTGGCTTGTAGCAGCGCTTTCTCTGGCTATCAGTTTGCTTATTTTTTCCCTTAGGTGCACTTGTTGTGCTCTAGTCTCTTCTTGGTTGCACTATGAGTTGGGCTGGCTCTCACTTTGTAAACAGTTCAGTGTGCCTGGGCATGTGAAAGGTATGCTCAAAGTAGGGCCACTTATGTCTCCCTGCCAGTAGTCACGGCCAGGAGCCAGTCATGATGCTCATCAAAACTCCAGTCCCCTAGCTATGTTCTTAACTCATCAATCATTTTGGCATTTAGGGAAGAAAATCTTCTCCTCCCTTGCTGCAATGCCAAGATTTGCTTCCATTTTGCCTCTAAACATCAGTCCCCTTCTCAAACAACCATCCCAGATGCCTTAATTCTTGGGCTTGGTCTGCAGTAAAATAATAGAACAGCTATAAAGTCACTTTTTGTAGTCAATAAACTGTATTTGGTAGCCATTACAGAATATCGGTGGTCTGTAGCCTCTGCCTCACTAGTAGAGGACCTGGTTACTTTCGCCATCCTCTTCAAAAACACGCTCTGCCTCATGACCAGCGTGAATGCCCAGGCCCAGGGCTCCGCCACCGAAAAACCTACACTTCCAAATTCATACCGATCTGAACACCACCCTCTGCAGCACCCTCATCTACTGACCTCCCGGACCTCGCCCCCTGTTCAGCAAAGCCATTGCCGACCTCATCGCCCCCCACCTCAACAAATTACATCCTCCTCTGTGACCTTAACTTTTACCCCAACAACCGCAAAGACTCAAACACCTCATCCCTCTTGGAGAACCTTGCCACCCCCGGACTCAAACAACTGGTCAACCTCCGCACACACTCCACAGGACATACCCTCGACCCTGTCTTCTCAGCAGGAAACACCATCTCCCTCTCACACACCCAGACACCACTGGACCAACCACCTCCACGTCCATTTCTCATTCACCAAGACCAGCATATGCCACTACACCCTCCGCCCCCTACAGAAACTGGAGCAAGGTTACCGAAGCCCAGCTCACCAATGCACTCAGCCATTCACCACCACTAGACACCAACGCTGCTAACGCCTTGGTCAGCAACCTCCACCGCTGGCTTGCTGACTGCACCATCACCCTAACCCCCTAAGGAAACCTGCCGGCAACACAGGATACCCCGTTGGTTATTGTCCGATCTCCAAGAATCGAAGCGCACCTGCAGGCGACTAGAATAAAAGTGGAGAAACAGCAAGGGCATGACAGATTGCAAAGCCTACAAAAATGCAGTCACCTCACACCATCAGCGCATTAGATCCTCCAGAAAGTCAGCCATTCAGGGGCACACCAACGCACACAACAGCAAGGAACTCTTCACCATAGTTAAGGAATTCATGAATCCAGACACCACAGACACCCCCCCTTCTCATGACCCCTGCGACAAGCTCGCCACCTTTTTTTTCTCAGAAAAATCCAGGACATTTATGAAGGATTCGAGAGCCAAGTCCCCGGCCTACCAGCACCTCCAGGAATCCCAACCCCCAGCCGACCCTGACCCACTTGACCCTCATCACCACAGAAGACACTCAAAAACTCATGAGCTCTATCCACTCAGGGACACCCTCGGACCCAAGCCCACACCACATTTTTTAACCGAGCCAGCACCACCATCTCCCCCGAACTGTGTCGGAAAACCAACTGCTCCATCGAGATCGCCACCTTCCTGGATGACTAGAAACACATGGAGATCAACCTGTTGCATAGGTTCTCATTATACTAATGAGGCGACTGGATTTGGGAGACAGGATCACATGAATGGTGGGTACTAAGTTTGATTCCACACCACATGATGCCTGTCAGCCTAATCCGGATTCTCCGGCTACGCAGCGCCTAATCTCTGGCCGAGACGATTGTGGCAACTGGGTGCATGACAAGATAGACTCTTCAGGGGAATCGTGGTTGATCAGATCCCATCCCTTTCTCTGAATTACCCAAAATCTTATATAGGCAAAGACAACAGAAGCAGAATATAGTTCAATAAAGATTTATTGAGGTAACTGCATCTTAGAAAAAAAGGCATCTATTGCAATAACTACGATGATAAAACACAATAAAAGCAAGCAGGTGACTAACAGAGTAAACCACAAGAACAGTCCTATCATAGTGTCACTAGCAGTGATATATATATATTTTTTTCCTACCTACACTATGTTTGTGCAAAGTGTAATAAGCCTAATCCGCCCTTCGGGTTTCCCCCCTGGGGGTACATCATCCCTCATACCAGGAGGAAACATCCTGTAGTCTAGTGTAACACCATCCCCATGTGGATCAGGGGTCCGGGTGTCTAATCAAGTAGCTTCAGCGAAGCAATCAGCATACAGTCGTGGTCATCTGGCTGGGATCTCCCTCTAACATGTCTAAGGCAAAGGGGTGTTTTTATAATAAAACAACTGACATCCCAAGAAATGATTCCCACGTATGAGTGTGTGTTTTTCTGTGAATCTTGTAGACACAGCATACCACGTTTGTCGGCAACCCTATCTGACTGTAGCCTTGGAGAAAGCACAAAGTAAAATAAATGTCCTACTAAGAACGTGACGCTTTCCTAGGCGAAAGTACAATAAGATAAAGAAAATAAAACAGCATCGCAAATGTGGGTATTGCTAGGAAAATAAAGCAATGCTGAATAAAATATAACTGGATTAAAGTGCACAGCAGCAGGCCTAGTTAGTCTAAAACATTGCTAAAATAGCTATACAACACCCTCACCTTGCCGGTCAAAGATGGTTTAAAAGCTCAAGGTAAAAGAAATGTAATAAACTCTTATGCTAAAAAAAAACATATATGTCAATAGTGACGAGTTAAGAGACACAGAGGTGGGGGTGTGGCCTAACTGGCAATGATGGCGGACGAGTGAAACCTTCGCTCTGCTCTGTCCAAGTAAAAATCCTCTTTTTTTATTGCCCTGCTGGGGATTGGAGACTGTCACAGGCCACGGGGACGGAACGGGGGCCCAACTGAGAGGTCCTCGGAGCAGCTTGGAGATGCCGTGAACGTGCCGCGTGCGGGTCAGACCACCGGGGGCGCCAGCCGCGGCTGACGTGGAATGGCTGGTGGCTGATATGCGCTCAGAGGAGACGTCCATGCAAAAAAGGTCCTGCACGGCATGGAGGGCCTTCGGGCATCCCCCCCGAAAGTGGAAGGGCTGCAGGGGCCACGCAATGGGGAAGCACTAAAACCTCCTGGGCCCTGCCACGCTTCAAGGAGGGGGCGCAGTGGCCCCTCCCTCAACAGAAACAAAAAATGGCGGTGGGCCTGGTGGGGGCGACCCGCGCCGGATGGAGGGCCGGCTTGTGGCTCTCGGCACCCTTGGCCCATGGCAAAGTGATGAAGGAGGTGCCCCTGGGGCAGTGATCAGCTGCGCGCATGGTGATAGCGCATGCTGGACGGCCGGGGGGCACTATGAGTACGGTGCGGCCCTTGATAGAAACCCCCTGACTACGGCAGGGCCCGACTGGAGACCTTTTGGACTTCGCCCCTGACAGACCTATGATATCACCGCAACTTATTGAAAGGGTTTGTGGCGCTCCCCGAGCAGGGCATTAGACAGCCCTTTTGTCATCGGTGGCAACAGGTCGTGCCTACACTCCCCCATCCTTGTACGCCATATCAGTGGGGAGTGAGCGGAATAACAAAGAAGGGCCCCATCGGCGATAGTGCACGCTGTGATACCGGACCCCCATTGATCAGCCCCGACCCGAGGGGAAGATAAGTGACTCTGAACAAGGACACGGGGATCTCCATCAGGCGGCTTCCAAAGACAACATCTGTCGCACCAGATGACCACCAAAAGCCGGAACAGGGCTAAGGCACAGGGCTGGTGTCGAGCAAGTGACATGGCCCAAATGGACATGGCGAACCCCGACCCGCACTCCTTACAGGCCACGCTGGACAAGATCCTGGGAGCCAAAGAGGAATCCAAAACAACGCTACAGTGGGAAATTGGCCAGGTGTCAGTGGAATTGGGCCTTTTGAGAGCTGACCACCAGAAGCTAGCGGACAGGGTCCTAGGCATTGAAACCGTGCTCACAGATCTTGCACAGGCACATCAGAAAATTAAAGCTACCGTCCCCCAGTTGAACGATCGAGTCCAACGACTGGAATGTGCAAATCATTGGCTTTCCAGAGGTTCATGAGGGAAATGACATGGTGGCCTTCTTGGAGAAATGACTGAGATCAGAGGTCGCCCCGGAGCAACTTACCCCCTTCTTTGCACATTGAGTGCCGTCGAGACTGCTTGCCCCGGGCCGGCCCCCACGGGTGGTCGTGGCTAAGCTGTTGCACTACAGGGATAGGGACGTGCTACTACAGTGCACCAGAGAAGTTGGGCCCATCTGCGTAGAAAATGGAACAGTAACCCTTTTCCCAGATTTCGCGGTGGAGGTACAGAGCAGGCGGGCCTCCTATGCAACGATGAAACAAGCACTCCGAGATGAGGGTATTCAGTCTCGCTCCTATTCCCAGCTAGATTGAGAGTGATCACAGAGGGGCACACCACCTTTTTTTCAAACTCCAGAGGAAGCGTGGGGGTGGCTGGAATTGCATAAAGCGGGTGGGGGGACCCTTACACCAAACTGGGACAGACGGCACAGAATGGACGCAGGAGAGCAAAGAGACAACGAAATAGGCTCCGTACTAGCATCGGACCAACCCCAGCGCAGAATGAATCGGACAGAAAGGCAGCCCTGGAGGCAGTAGCGTCACTACGGAACGCAGACCCACCCGAGGACGCCAGTAGAAGGGACTCTGACCACCATACTAACCCCTCAGACTCCTGTCACTCTGATGAGGCTCCAAGAGTGACTCCTCAAACCGCTGATGACCTGGGTTGATCTAGTCCGGGAGGTTCTGACCCCACGACGAGTGTCTTTAATTGAAGATGGGGCCAGTTTCTCTGCCGCCATAGTACGAAAGGTGAGAACACTATATGACTTAATGTTACTGTTATGCTTGTTTTACATATACTGGGCAACCGGCATTTGTAGTGTTGCCCTGGGGATTGGGGGTTGGGGATTGAAGTTCCATGTTTTTGTTGCGCGTAGGAGATTGGGTATTCCTGATTCGAGATTGACTCTGGTGCTTAGGGATTGGGTGGTAGAAATGAGAAGTAGCTACTGTTGGGAGGGGTTGATGTCCCTCTCTGATACTGTCTCCATACAATGGCGGACTACAAACTGTTAACCTGGAATATCCGAGGGGTGGGGACTATGATCAAGCGCCACAAGATCCTGACCTACTTAAAAAGGAGGGGGGGTACATATAGCACTGCTCCAAGAAACACACATTACCTCCCGAGAAGTAGACAAACTTCCACGCAGATGGAGAGGACAGATTGTTGCCACCACATACTCAGCATTTGCACGGGGTGCACTGATATGGGTGAGGGCGGGTGTAGGAGGCTGGACTGGCTTGTAGTGAGTACCAAGGGGTACTTGCACCTTGCACCAGGCCCAGTTATCCCTTATTAGTGTATAGGGTGTCTAGCAGCTTAGGCTGATAGATAATGGTAGCTTAGCAGAGCAGCTTAGGCTGAACTAGGAGACGTGTGAAGCTACTACAGTACCACTTAGTGTCATATGCACAATATCATAAGAAAACACAATACACAGTTATACTAAAAATAAAGGTACTTTATTTTTATGACAATATGCCAAAGTATCTTAGAGTGTACCCTCAGTGAGAGGATAGGAAATATATACAAGATATATATACACAATAGCAAAAATATGCAGTATAGTCTTAGAAAACAGTGCAAACAATGTATAGTTACAATAGGATGCAATGGGGACACATAGGGATAGGGGCAACACAAACCATATACTCCAAAAGTGGAATGCGAACCACGAATGGACCCCAAACCTATGTGACCTTGTAGAGGGTCGCTGGGACTATTAGAAAATAGTGAGAGTTAGAAAAATAACCCTCCCCAAGACCCTGAAAAGTGAGTGCAAAGTGCACTAAAGTTCCCCTAAGGACAAAGAAGTCGTGTTAGAGGAATAATGCAGGAAAGACACAAACCAACAATGCAACAACTGTGGATTTCCAATCTAGGGTACCTGTGGAACAAGGGGACCAAGTCCAAAAGTCACAAGCAAGTCGGAGATGGGCAGATGCCCAGGAAATGCCAGCTGCGGGTGCAAAGAAGCTTCTACTGGACAGAAGAAGCTGCAGTTTCTGCAGGAACGAAAAGGGATAGAGACTTCCCCTTTGGTGGACGGATCCCACTCGCCATGGAGAGTCGTGCAGAAGTGTTTTTCTGCAGAAAGAACGCCAACAAGCCTTGCTAGCTGCAAATCGTGCGGTTAGCGTTTTTGGACGCTGCTGTGGCCCTGGCGGGACCAGGAGGTCACAAATTGGACCAGGAGAGAGAGGGGACGTCGTGCAAGACAAGGAGCCCTCTCAGCAGCAGGTAGCACCCGGAGAAGTGCCAGAAACAGGCACTACGAGGATGCGTGAAACGGTGCTCACCCGAAGTCGCACAAAGAAGTCCCACGTCGCCGGAGAACAACTTAGGAGGTCGTGCAATGCAGGTTAGAGTGCTGTGGACCCAGGCTGGACTGGGCACAAAGGATTTCCGCCGGAAGTGCACGGAGGCCAGAGTAGCTGCAAAAGTCGCGGTTCCCAGCAATGCAGTCTAGCGAGGTGAGGCAAGGACTTACCTCCACCAAACTTGGACTGAAGAGTCACTGGACTGTGGGGGCCACTTGGACAGAGTTGCTGGATTCGAGGGACCTCGCTCGTCGTGCTGAGAGGAGACCCAAGGGACCGGTAATGCAGCTTTTTGGTGCCTGTGGTTGCAGGGGGAAGATTCCGTTGACCCACGGGAGATTTCTTCAGAGCTTCTGGTGCAGAGAGGAGGCAGACTACCCCCACAGCATGCACAAGCAGGAAAACAGTCGAGAAGGCGGCAGGATCAGCGTTACAGAGTTTCAGTAGTCGTCTTTGCTACTATGTTGCAGGTTTGCAGGCTTCCAGCGCGGTCAGCAGTCGATTCCTTGGCAGAAGGTGAAGAGAGAGATGCAGAGGAACTCGGATGAGCTCTTGCATTCGTTATCTAAAGTTTCCCCAGAGACAGAGACCCTAAATAGCCAGAAAAGAGGGTTTGGCTACTTAGGAGAGAGGATAGGCTAGCAACACCTGAAGGAGCCTATCACAAGGAGTCTCTGACGTCACCTGGTGGCACTGGCCACTCAGAGCAGTCCAGTGTGCCAGCAGCACCTCTGTTTCCAAGATGGCAGAGGTCTGGAGCACACTGGAGGAGCTCTGGACACCTCCCAGGGGAGGTGCAGGTCAGGGGAGTGGTCACTCCCCTTTCCTTTGTCCAGTTTCGCACCAGAGCAGGGCTAAGGGGTCCCCTGAACCGGTGTAGACTGGCTTATGCAGAATTGGGCACATCTGTGCCCAACAAAGCATTTCCAGAGGCTGGGGGAGGCTACTCCTCCCCTGCCTTCACACCATTTTCCAAAGGGAGAGGGTGTCACACCCTCTCTCAGAGGAAGTTCTTTGTTCTGCCATCCTGGGCCAGGCCTGGCTGGACCCCGGGAGGGCAGATGCCTGTCTGAGGGGTTGGCAGCAGCTGCAGTGAAACCCCAGGAAGGGCAGTTTGGCAGTACCAGGGTCTGTGCTACAGACCACTGGGATCATGGGATTGTGCCAACTATGCCAGGATGGCATAGAGGGGGCAATTCCATGATCATAGACATGTTACATGGCCATATTCGGAGTTACCATTGTGAAGCTACATATAGGTAGTGACCTATATGTAGTGCACGCGTGTAATGGTGTCCCCGCACTCACAAAGTTCAGGGAATTGGCTCTGAACAATGTGGGGGCACCTTGGCTAGTGCCAGGGTGCCCTCACACTAAGTAACTTTGCACCTAACCTTTACCAGGTAAAGGTTAGACATATAGGTGACTTCTAAGTTACCTAAGTGCAGTGTAAAATGGCTGTGAAATAACGTGGACGTTATTTCACTCAGGCTGCAGTGGCAGGCCTGTGTAAGAATTGTCAGAGCTCCCTATGGGTTGCAAAAGAAATGCTGCAGCCCATAGGGATCTCCTGGAACCCCAATACCCTGGGTACCTCAGTACCATATACTAGGGAATTATAAGGGTGTTCCAGTAAGCCAATGTGAATTGGTAAAATTGGTCACTAGCCTGTTAGTGACAATTTGTAAAGAGAGAGCATAACCACTGAGGTTCTGGTTAGCAGAGCCTCAGTGAGACAGTTAGGCACTACACAGGGGACACACACATATAGGCCACAAACTTATGAGCACTGGGGTCCTGACTATCAGGGTCCCAGTGACACATAACAAACATACTGAAAACATAGGGTTTTCACTATGAGCACTGGGCCCTGGCTAGCAGGATCCCAGTGAGACAGTGAAAACACCCTGGCATACACTCACAAACAGGCCAAAAGTGGGGGTAACAAGGCTAGAAAGAGGCTGCTTTCTCACAGCGGGGGTCCCATTTGAGGCCATATCAATAGACATAGACCAGGACGGTAGATTTGTAATAGTGGAGGGCAGATTGCACGAAAGACATGTTGTGCTGAGCTGTGTGTATGCCCCTAATCAGGAGCAGATCCCTTTCTTATGGACCCTCCCAGGTCGCCTGACTAAACCTCTGGGAGGGCAGTTACTGATCAGGGGCACTTTAACTGTGTATTTGACACTGTGATGGACTGCTCCCTCCCTCCCTTGCCTGGGACAATCTCGCACAAGACGGCGAATGGTCTGATTGAGTGGGCATGCACTGGGGACTGGAAGACGTTTGGCAGATCCAACACCCTGGGGACAGAGACTACTCATACTACTCAGGTCCGCACCAGCTGCATACTAGAATAGACCGGGTGTTGTGCACTGGAAATCTAACCCCCGAAATAACTCACTTTGAGTACCTTGGCCACACCCTCTCGGACCACAGCCCATAACTTATCACCTGGTGTTGTGCAAGAGCTGAGACCCCCATTCTGATGTAGAGACTCCAGCCAATGGCACTAGATGACCCGCCCTACATAGAGGCACTTAGATCTCACCTTCTTGAACACATTAGTATTAATAAGGGCTCCCCTACATCACAACACATAGAATAGGAAACTCTAAAAGTAGCGACACAAGGCTACTGTATGGGACAATTGATAGGGATCAGACGGACCCTTGAGCTCGAGTTAAAATCACTGGAAAAGGTAATCCATGATGGAGACAATGACCATAGTGAAGACCAGATTACACGGCAAAGGCTTCTTAGAGTAAAAGAGTCTGTTAACCAGACTCTGGAAAGGCTGCGCTGCCAAAGTTACCAGAAACACCTGGCATCCTTGCATGCAGAGGAGGGCAGATCTGGCAGGATGCTGGCATGGCTGGTGAGGCCCAATGGGGAGAGTGCTCCGATCATGAGTGTCCGCGGGATGGAGGGGGACCAGGTATACACGACGTCTGAAATAATACTATACATCTCTCTACAGACCAGAGGTAGACCTACCACGATCACTGGGTCCTCATTTACATTCTCTCCCATTGAGAACTTTACCCCTTGAAGATAGAGATCCCTTGGGGAGCCCATGACTCTGGAAGAGGTAAAGACCGCCATTACACAATTGGCACCGGGTAAAACACCAGGCACGGACGGACTCCCTATGGAGTTTTATAAGACAAATTTAGATGTCATCGCACCCACATTGATTGAGCTTTATGAATAAGCATTCGAGCAGGGCGTACTCCCTGAGACATTGAGGGGGGCATTGGTGGTTCCCTTACACAAGACCAAATCACACAAGGCCTCAGTGATTGATTTTAGACTTCTGTCCATGCTGAACTGCGACTTCAAGATCTTAAGTAAGGCCCTGGCTAACCGGCTGCTCTATTATGTTCCTCACCTCATACATGAGGACTAGAATGGTTTCATACCAGCGCGTAACACCTCCCTGAATCTTAGACGACTATTCTCACTTTTACACATACCTCAGGCAGAGTGACGCCCTGGTGCCGTACTCCTCTCGGTGGATCTTGAGAAGGCGTTCGACTCAGTAAAATGGGATTATCTACGGGCAGTAATGGTTGAGTGGGACTGGGGGAGAAATGGGCGCAAGGGGTCGAAGTACTGTACTATCTCCCACTGGCGAGGGTACGAACAGACAGGACAACATCGGCTACTTACCCCATATTCCGAGGCACCAGGCAGGGATGCCCTCTCTCGCCCCTGCTATTTGCTCTTGCCATCGAGCCCCTTGCAGCTCAGTTCCTGTTGGAGGGATGGGGTAGGGGGGTGATGTGGGGCCCTGTGGAGCATATCATATCACTCTATGCAGATGATATACTAATCTACCTACGGGGTGGCATGTCAGGGACTCCCTGGATGCTCACTTTACTTGAGGAATTCAGCGATCCATCAGGCCTCAGACTGAACAGGAGAAAGACATACGTCTTCCCATGGACGGTGGGAGAGGAACGCCCCTCCTCCTGCCCTATTGACATTACATGGTTCCCCTCCACTTTCAAATACCTGGGAATACAAGTGTTCCACGATCTAGGAGACCTCCAAGATGGCAATCTAGGCAATACACTTTGGTCCTTAAGATCATGTGTGGCGCTCTGGCGCTCCCTTCGGCTCTCCACGATGGCTCCAGTGTCTTTATCCAAAATGATTATGCTACCCCACCTTCTATACTACTTCTCCAACCTTCCAGTGAATATACTGGTGAGCTGGTTTAGGGACTTAAATGTGCTCCTCCGAGAGCTCCTTTGGGATGGGGGCCGACAGGGAACATCTCTCTCTACTCTGTGCTGTCCCACTGATAGAGGTGGGCTGGGAATACCAGATTTTGAATCTTACTGTCTGTCATGTCAGCTTCAATGGATTGCCAGGTGGTTCGCGGGTGGGTACCGGCTGGACCTGACCACAACTCGGGGTGAAGTCAGAGGCGACTTGCTACTGGAGCAGATGGTTAGCTCTCGGGTCACCTTGCCGGCACAAAATGTCATGCTGACAGTGGCCCTATCCTGTTGGAAAAGGTGCCTGAGACATACGGGTGCGACTGTGGCCTACTCCCCTGCAGTGCAACTGACGGCAACGCCCCGGGGAGCTCCGAGCCGCATCCTGTCAAGGAACCAGATGAGGGCCTGGGCCCAGGCTGGTGTGACGACCTTGGGGGACTACTTCCGAGATGGGGTCCTGCACCCATTCGCGAACTTGGTGGTGGAGGGTGGGGTCCCGTGAGGGCAATTCCTTTTATACCAGTCACTGACCCATGCTATAAGGGGACTCTGCCTGCGTTGAACATGGAGCCAGAGACGCATAGAATTCTCCAACTTTTATTGACTATAGTGGACGACGCCCACTTCATTACCAGACTCTAAAGGGCCCATAATGAGGACACGCTAGAGTCCCTGCAGACACTAAGAGCAAAATGGGAGGGGGCACATGGCAAGGAGTTGACGGACACAGAGTGGCAGAGGGTGCTGGCATACCCCCGTAGGGTATCGCGTAACACACATCTCTGTTACATCCAATACAATTATGTACACAGAACATATCTCACCCCTCACAGACTTAGGGTAATATATGGAGGCGAACCCAGGACATGCCCCAGGTGCAATGCAGTAGACTCGGACTTAGATCACATGATGTGGGAATGTCCTGAGATACAGAGGTACTGGCGGGGTGCGCTAGAAGACCTGGAGGGAACCCTGGATATGCATCTGGACTTAAACCCCTCCTTCTGTCTACTGGAGCTACATTCTAGACCTGCCTCTAAGAAAGTTGGCAGCAGGTTTCTAGACCTGGCCCTGGTGCTACTCAGATGTCGGATTGCCATGGCCTGAAAGTCCCCTAGGGGCCCCGCTCTGGTAGACTGGAGATGGGATGTTTCAGCCTGGGCCCGGGCCGAACTACACGCACTGGGTAGGGAAGAGGTTCGGGGAGTCTGTACACGTACTATTTCCCCATTATGGAGGCCTCGGAAATGCAGATACGTGAGATAGATGGGACCCAGGAAATCGGGGAGAATATGCCATGCACAAGCCAGCCTGTTGCCTGAATAGATGGGGAACGGAGATATTACGAAGTGCAAATTGGGCAACGGCGAGAGGTCCCGATACTACCACTACTGTGAGTGGGAGACTGGGGCCACAATGCTGACGCCACTATATATGCACTGCCCCCACTGATTAATAGAGGACTGTGATCGAAATTGTCCAGTGTGACCCCGTCCCCCCAGCAGGGCAAAAGGAGAAATTGCTGCAGAGATACTGACATCCCTAACCAGACAGCTCGGGTAGTCTTGACTACCCTAATCACACCACAGCACAGAAATGTTCCTCCAGCGCATTGTTACATCTTTTAGTTAGTTGTGTTTACAGAGTAAATGGTACTACCATTGATGATAGCGAACTCCTAATGACCGAAGTGGGACAAGGGCTACAACACTATGCAATTGAGAACAGATATACTACATGTATATTAATTACCAATATTATACCCGGAAGTACCACGATAACTGTATATTAATGTTTGCAACCCAGCTGCAATGTATGCACATGTGTATGTACTATACATCAAGAAACCCTGCTCCCAGCAGAAAACTGTAATTTAATGAAAATACCAATAAACAAAGTAAAAAAAAAAGAGAGACACAGCGGCTAAAAAAATGACAATTTGAACAAGTGAAGAAAAAATACATATTCAATAGTCAGTGTCACATTGGAAATCACCAATTACATCCGGGACAATTGAAGCTGGGAGACATCCTACTTCTGCAAGTGGTAAAAGATCTAGATCATATCCAAGAAAAACCACAGAGCACTTGTGTTCCAAAGCCTGAGCTCCAGCTGGGGCAGCAGCATTTCGTGCCATGCCCACCATAGAGTTAAGAGTTGCGGAATCCACAAAGGGCAACTCATAAACAGCTTCCCGTAGCAAACGCACCTTCAACATGCATGTCTGATAATAAACCCTCATCGAGAACATCAACAGATCAGCATCCAATGAAAGTAAGCGCTGTCTAGAAAGACAGACTTTCAGTGCACATTCAAAGAGTCACCAGAGGCATTGAAACACTGGCTGCACACAATCCAAAACCGGTCGTAATGACAAAGACCAGTCACACTCCAGTTGTTCCAGGAGTGGTGCTCCGAAATACTGCATCATGCATTCACTACACAGTTGTGCTGGCGGTAGAGCTTTCAGTACTCCTTGCTGTGATGGGACAGCCATTGGGCATAAAAATAGCACCAGCAAAATGCCACCTATTATAGCCAAAGTAATCGGAAATACCCCTAAAACGCTTAAAATACTGAATGTATGGCTGATGGTATTAAATCGAATATAGAGGAGAAGGTGTGAACAAAACTAGAACCAACAGCCTTAAAAAAGTGGGCGATTCCAGTAGTACTGGACACATTAAATGTTCCTCCCATGAGTTCACCAAAGTGTCTTGGAAAGTTTGTAGTTCGAAGGAACTGAATCTCCCACAATGACCTCGCAACCTGAGGCGCCTAGTTCTCGATGCAGACGTAAGCCCCACATGTTTTTGAAACAATAAATCCTTTAGTCTATTCAACTTGTCACAATTCACATCAGAAATAGCAAGTTGAGGCCAAATGTCTGCTACTCATTGAAACTGTATAGGGGGAAAAAGGACATTCCCGCAGCACGTAGCAATTTGGGAGATCTAAACTACATAAGCTATTCCCGCTCGCATTTCACAACAGCTCTCACTGTAGCTGCTATTTGAGAGCACCTGGAAAGCAGGTCTATCAAGGGGACTGGGACTCCCTTCAGATAAGAAGCCAAATTTGCAGCAGAGGCATTACATGCCCTGTGCAAGGACAGCTGTTTACAAACCATTGAATGGTTCACAGAAGTCTTACATTCACTGCCACTAAGAAAGACCTCTTTCATGCCATTGAAACATTTGTACGAGAAAGGAAGCTCCCACACCTTGTGTATGTAACTGTTTCCCAGCCTTTCATATCTACCCACTGGAATGTGTTTCAAACAGGTTGTAAATTGAAGTGTTGAAATGGGCAGATTTATAACCCCATGTATTAGCCATTCAGCAGATGGTATTTCAGCCACAGTAAAAGGCAACTTGTCTAACTTTTCAATATTCAGCATGACATATGTTGCTTTTTTCTTAGCCATTATTTGTTGTTGTCATGTTAAATTAAATGTTTTAAAAAAGTCTCCCTTGCACTCATGTGTTTCCCGGGAACACGACCTGCCTTCATTGTTTCTAGCGTCCAAACCGAAGTGCATAATGGATCTTAGCTGACTTTGTTCATGTTGCAAAAATGATACATCACTCTGTACTATGTCTATTGCAGAGGGTACAATGTTTTTCAAGGTGTATATTCGGTCGGACAAGGTGTTAATCCCATTATCTACAAAGGCTAATGCTTTATGTAAATTTTCCTGATCTATTTGCATTAAGTGGGTGGCCTCCTCTTGTTGGGAAAGCTTCCATATTTCATTATATGCAGCATATAGGAAGCGTTTTCTGCGTTGTCTTCTGGGGCCTAATAGGAAATCCTATAAATCTGTGTTATTTGACAGGAGAGTAAGATGACAGCATCCAGTGAGGAACCCTTCCACCATTGCTGGCATAGTTTCCCTACACTATATGTTGTCACTATACTAGAGTGTTCCGAGGACACATAGCGAGAGTCCAGCCTATTCATTCTAAAACACCCCGAGGAGTTAACAAAACGCGCATGGCACCCATTGGTGTCTACAGGCCTCAGTAACCACCCACCAGGACGCAAAATTATGTGTTAAATGTTCCAATTCATTGAGCTGATGTTCAGACGCATTTATATACTTTTGCCATTTGTAAAATTTAGCAGGGGCTGGAATACTGGGCGCCTTCAATTCCTTAATGTTTGCTAAGCCTAAACAACTTGTTTGCTGTACTGTTTCATTTACAAATATCATCTGAACAGGAATCATGCATGCTCTAAATAAAGCTTCTGTTCCTTTTTTTTGCCACTTTTTTGTTCCCCACACACTTTTTAAGTCAATCAACTTCAACCAGTACTGATAGCCTTCTCTAGCCAATCGGAAAACAAAGGAATCAGAGTAACTACATTTTGTATCTGTCAATAAAACATGTTGACTTTCCATTTCTGTTAATTTAAAATAATATGACTCAGCATTCTTAACATTGTGCCCAGAAAAATATGCACATTTTTCAGTATACATTTTAGAACTGCCTACTGGTGGAGTCTGGCAGTGTTCCCATTGTGTATATTTAAAAATAGTCTTTGGTACTTGCTCTGTGAATGAAATAAAGTCCATAATAATTATAAAAGAACATCTCCACATAATTTCTTTTAAACTTGTACACATCTTCATTTTCAAATACTGTATAATACTGCATATCAGACATCATAGCATCAACAGTTTTCACATCCTAATCATCAGAAACCACTCCGGTGTGATTACATCAGTCATAGAGATTTTGAATACATATGTTATTTGAATGACCTCAGTAGGCCCATATATATCCAATAATACTTTATCCCTAATAATCCTATCAGGAATTGGTATGGCTGTAATGTTCACTAGGGACAAGTCTCTGCGAATTTTATGTGGTGAAAAATGTGGTCTTAGGACCTTTCTGCTAGTTCAACTGTAGAGTGTTCAGGAAGAAAATGACCATGCAGAAGGAGAAAGAAAACAATAACAAACCCAGTTCAAAGGAGGAAGGCAATTGCAGCCAATAAGAGCCATAGATAAATCCATGGATGAATGAAATAGTTAATTTTAAGCCAATGTGTCAACTTACTGGCTCTTGACAGTTCTGTTGCAGTAGAGGCAGATGAGTCACTGAAAGTGTTATTAACGTCGACAAAATAACCAGAATCTGGGGCTGTGTTTTGAAGAGGAGAACTTGCTCAAGACTCCCTTGGTGGTTCATAGTAAATTATGACATCCGTTTGTGTAGAATTTGTAAGAAATTGCTCATTATTAATCGTAGAAGTAGCTGTAAGTGGAACCAATGAAAGCTGGGAGGGATTCGGGCACTACCCAGGAGTCCTCTAGGTCTGCTGTGCAGGATCAGCCACATGGTGTAACTTGACATTGTCGATGAAGTCAAAGCGATTTTCTTTAGAGATAGGCAGCGGTGGTAGAATCACAGTTCTGGAACCACGTATTCCCAGGACTGGAACCGGTGCACGATAAGAGGACCAAACTCCTTTTTCAGAGCAATCTTTTCACGCACTAGATCTCCTAAGTTTAGGAATCCGGCCGGTAGATGTTTCTGGTACATCCCTAATTGCAGAAGAGGCAGCATTGGCAGATGCGTTGTCATTAAGGGACAGTTGTAAGTCCTGCCCGACAGTGACCCGTTCATTTATGTCAAAGGGTGTATCTGCCTCCTCCACGCCAGGGCCATCAAGATCTGGAACATATATTTGAATTCTAAAGGAGCATTCATATTATGTACGCACCCCCAAGGACCTTCTGGGCAGATTGTTAACTGCTCTCTGGACTCCATATAGATGTGTAAGCCAACTATGACCCATGCTCAATACTCTAGCTGTTAAGGATTGCTTTAAATCTCAGTTTTGTCGCTCCACAACACTATTTCCCTCGGGATGAAATGGAGACAAGAAATGCGGTTGGACAACTAACAAAGCCATGGTGTCCTTGTAAGCCGTTGAGGCAAAAGCAGGGCCCGGTTCTGAGTGGAAAGCCGCAACAGCAAATGTGCTGATAAAGACTTGAAAATCTTTAATAACAGTTCAAGCGTCAGCCGAGTGTTGTGGACAAACCTACAGAAATCTGGAGCATGAGTCAACAGCGACTAGAATGTATTTGTATGCACTATTTGGGGTCAGGGCACCATAATGGTCTAAGTACAAATATTGTAAAGGTTTGTTGGAAATTAGGAGGGGTGTCTGCGGTGGGCGCTTCACGGTGGACCCTTTTATTTGCTGGCAGATGTCACAACAAAGGACATACTGCTTGGTCTGTTTGTAAAGACCTTGCCATCAATGACGTGATTGTAACATTGAAATTGTAGCCAGCACACTGGCATGAGCAGAAGCAACTCCCTCATGTGCTGCTTTTATTAATTCAGGTCTTAGGTCTTTATTGGGAATTACTCGAACTCCCACACCTGGTAGTGTTACTTGTGCATCAAACATGCCTGTCATACGGTAGGCATATTTAGCAGGATACGCTTTAGGTAAAGGCATGCTGTCAGCCAAAACTTTCACAGCTGCCAGTGTTTCATCATCCACTTTCACCTTAGAATGAGTTACTGCAGCAACAGAAGCCAGGGCTACTGCTGATTTGGCTGCTTCATCAGCCAGTGTGTTGCCTTCAACATGTATCCCAACACGCTGATGTCCTGGTATATGTGCAATATGGACATTAGGTGGCGTTTCTTTCAGCTCCGCTACTTTCCTCCAGAGAAGTCGGTGTAACGGTGTTACCTTTTGAATCTCTGAAGCCATTTTGGTGCCAGTAATGCAGATATTCATTGAAGGACTGGACACAATAGTACGAATCACAGACAATCAATGTCACCTGCTCTGGATCTGTATGTTCCAGTGCCATCACCAGAGCCTTGAGCTCTGCAAATTGTGCAGTGAAATCTCCTAGAATCTGCATGTAAGTACTTTGTGGATAGAACTTGCCATTCTTCATGTAACCACTCACGACTACACAAGCAGCAGAGTATTGATATTTTGTTCCTATTGCTGGTTGGACTGAACCATCAGTATACAAGATTTTATGATATTGTTCAACAGGAAATGTATTTGCTGGAATTGGGTATTCAAGTTCATATTGTAAGAATTCCTGGATCTGTAATTTAGAGTCAAAAACATAATCAACATCAGTGGCTGTCAGAGACGTTGCCCATTGGATCCAACGTGCATGTAATGCTTTAGTGTTGGGAACACTCCCTTTGGTAACAGCCTCAAAGGCTGGAATCAGGGATATGACAATTATGAACTACCCCTGGGCAAGAGGTCTCTCTTTAAGGACCACCATCTGGACAATGGTGAGGATTTTCTCAGTGGGAGAAAAGTGTTGTTCAGCTGTGGAGTATAAGTGTGATTTTTATATGCAATTGGGATGGTCTCACCCTCATTGAAAGTCACATAGGTAAAACCAATGGCACCAGCAATTACTCTGATGGCCAAATGTTTTTTATTGTACCTTGTATGCAAAGGATTTGCTTCAAGCATGTCTTTTTGCAAAGCTTTTAGAATGCGTGTATGTTCGACTGTCCAAAATGTACTAGTAAAATCAGAACATATTGAATCAGACAATGGTTTAATGCATTGTGCATAATCTGGAATATATGTTCTGCCAAAGTTTAAAAAGCCCAACACTGACTGGAACTTTTTTATTGTGTTCGAAGGTTGTAGTTGAGCTCATGTTTATAAAAATTGGGGTGCCAGGCTCCTGCCTTCATCTGACAGTTTGTATCCCAGAAACAAGACACTAAGAAGGCTATTTTCATTTTTTTTAAGTTGAATTTGTAACTGATTTGGGCAAATCCTACAACAATGCAGGCTACCCGTCTTAAATTTTGCATGATGTCATCTTTGAGATAAATGTCATCCACATATGACAATGCCTCAGGGCCAGTGTCGTGTAGAATAGATGTTACATGAGCTGAGAACAGTCCTGGGCTATTCTTGTACGCCTGTGGGAGTCAGCAGAATTTTTTCTGAGAGCCAAGGGAGCTAAAACATGTTATGTCCCTACTTTCAGGCACTATGTTTTGGCAGAAAAACCTGTTGAATATATCCAGGGTCGTCTTGTATTTTTTGGGCATTATATTGTTCATAGGTGCAGTGTGCATTTTGTATGTCAAATGTGTGATTGTTCAAATGTCTGTAGTCTAAAACAATTCCACATGAGTGGTCGGGTTTAGCGACAGGAAATAATGTATTATTCATGGATGAGTCCGAGGGTTCAATGACACCCTGGTACTCCAATTGGTTGAGGATTTCCCTCACACGTGCTTTTGCATCATATTTTATTGGGTTTTGAGGTTGGGGTTGGGATTTTACTGGTATTAAGTGGTAGGGGGAATCTTTGTCCCATCCTATGTGATTGCGATATAATGCAAGCTTGTGCCACTGCCCAATCAATGGCATGCATTTCAACGAGCTTTCTGTGAATAAGGGGCAGGAAGGATTTTTCAATCCATCCTCTCCATAAGGGAGATTGCGGATGAGTTCTGGCGGCCAATAATTTTCAGCCAGAAAAATATCAGAAATAGAAACAACGTAGTCCCAAAAGATGGCATCTATCCTACGTTCAATGTCTCCTTCTAACTGAATAGTTACTCTGTACACTCATGCCCGCAGTCTCAACTTGTAAGAGGCTATCAGTTGCTTTCACCTCCAGATGCTCTTGAAGATCCTGGCAAACTATTGTGACTTCTGCTACACTGTCAAGCAGTACCAGTGCCCACTTCCTGTTCTTCAGTAAAGTCCTCTTCTTGAGTGGCATGTCGGGTTGTAACTGCTGCCACTTTTTTCTTTTTCAATCGGGGTTTTTATTGGGGAGGTTTCTCTTCTTTTTTAACTGAAACTTCAGACAAGCGTTGTGAGTCCTTTCTCAGTTTCACACACTCAGTTTGCTGCTCTGACCGCCCACCTCTCTCTCTGCATTTTTCTGGAGTGTCCAGAAAGGAATGAGATTGGCTTGTATCTGTATATTAATATCTGTCAGGCGTTATTATATTATCCCTATTTCTAAGGTTAAACCTATTTTGTGGGGTCTCCGCGTGCGGAGATTCTCCCCTTTCTTTTTTAGGTGTTTGTTGTTTTTTATCCCAGTGTTTTTTTTAACCTTCAGGCGCTTGCTTGGTAGTATCTTTATTAGATCTGCCTTGAAATTGTGGAGCTGCATGCGCACTGCTAGTGCAACTGCTTCCCCTTTAATGTTACTTAATATTATTGAAGACATTGTGGCAAAATTGCCCATTAATTGCATCCCTAAACCCAGGGCCGGGGCAGCCCCATATTAATCTTGATTTTTTTTTAAACATCTCCAGAAGATTGGCAAATGCTGGTGTACTGTGTGTGGTGTGTGGTAGTATAGAGCGTGGCAAATACCATGCCCCATGTATTGCAGTTAGGAACTGTGGGAACCATCCCGAATGGCAAGCACATAGTGAGAATTCTATGTTTATCCTGAGGTCCCGTATGGGGAAAACTGCTTCCCCGCGCATTTATTTTTTGAGCTAACCAAAATGGAATTTCCTCCCGCTTGTGGGTACCTTACCCATGATCGAATGTATAGTTGCAGGGTTAATGCCTGGCGTAACTGCATGTTGTTTGCACTGGGGCAGCACGTCCTGGGTTAGTATTTAATGTTTACTTAACAAACTGTACTAATAGTCTGTATATCGTCGTGAGCTCTATATATAGGTGGCAAACTTCAGCTACCGCTAAGGTTGCTCCATCAGGGTGTGGTGTATATGTGGCCAATAAAGCCCAGGTTGGACAATTGTTGCTTAGAGGACCTAAACCTTACATGTAATATTGTATGTGGTAGGGCGCCATCACGCATGTTATTATGGTGTTGATAAGATAAAGGTATTCCTAAATATGCATAAGCTCTGTATTATGAAGGTATGTTTGTAGGTGTGTAGTGGTGAAATGTATTTGTGTTCCCATCTACTGCTGGAAAAGTGACCCAAGAGCAAAAAATTTATTTTCTATAGGCTGGATGAGCTTCAACAACAAATGTGACTGGACCCCCCTGGGCCATTAGCCAATAAATGTGCAGTAAGGGGTGGTCGCATATTTACTGCAATTGCTACCCGTTGTGGGTTCGCCATTTTAATGGTGGATGTACATTCAGAGATAAGGACACCAAGTGGGGATCGTCCTTTTAAGGTTCAAGCTTGAACAAGCTACAGCTCAAGATAGGTATTATCTATTTAGCTGAGGAGGAAATCCTCAATACCAGGGACGTTTCGGTCTACCGTATTGAGGTGTCTTTAGCCTTAAATGAGACAAGGATGCTGAGGAAGGTCCGAATATTAGTGCCTGACCAAATGTTGGGTGCCATGTTGCGTAGGTTCTCATTACGCTAATGAGGTTACTGGATTTGGCAGACAGGATCACATGGATGGTGGGTACTAAGTGTGAGTCCACACCACATGACGCCTATCGGCCTAAACCGGGTTCTCTGGCTAACTAGCAGCACCTCATCTCTGGCCGAGATGATTGTGTCAACCGGGCGTATGACAAGAAAGACTCCTCAGGAGTATCGCGGTCGATCAGATCCCATCCCTTTCTCTCAGTTACATTCTAAGAAATGGTCCCCACAAATGAGTGTGTGTTTTTCTGTGAATGTTGGAGACACATCATACATACTACGTTTGTCAGCAACACTATCTGACTGTAGCCTTGGAGAAAGCACAAAGCAAAATAAATGTCCTACTAAGAACATGATGCTTTCCTAGGCGAAAGTACAATAAGATAAAGAAAATAAAACAGCACAGCAAATGTGGCTGCTGCTAGGAAAATAAAGCAATGCTGAATAAAATGTAACTGGATTAAAGTGCACAGCGGCAAGCCTAATTAGTTAAAACAATGTGTCTAAAACATGGCTAAAATAGCTGTACAACAAACCCTCTACTGAAGAAACCCTCTGCTCACCAAAGGGATATGACAAACTACAGACCAATCTCATTGCTTCCCTTCCCGGCCAAGGTAATCTAAAAGGCTATCAACACCCAGCTCACTGAGTTCCTCCAGACAAACCACATCCTAGACCCCTCCCAATCCGGATTCAGGATCAACCATAGCACCAAAACTGCTCTCCTCCCAGACACAGATGACATCCGCACCCTACTAGACCACAGAGAAACAGCTGCCCTCATCCTCCTCGACCTCTCCCCCGCCTTCAACACCATCTCCCACACCCACCTTATGCACCTGACTACACGACGCAGGCATCCGCGGCAAAGGCGTGGGGTAGATCCGCTCCTTCTTCAGCTGACTCGGATAGTCAGACTCCCACCATTCATCTTTGAACTAACAGAACCCAGCTGTGGAGTCCCCAAGGGTTACTCCCTGAGCCCCACCCTCTTTAAAATCTACATGCCTCTGCTCGCTAAGCTCGTCAGACACCACGGCCTCAACATTGTCTCCACCGCTGACGACACACAGCTAATTCTGTCCCTCACCGATGAACCATCAACACCCAGGAGTAACTTCCACAATGGAATGAGAGCAGTCACCAACTGGATGAAGGACAACTGCCTCAAGCTCAACTCAGACAAGACAGAGATCCTTATCCTGGGCCCCACACCCACCATCTGGGATGACTCCTGGTGGCTAACAGCCCCTGAAATCGCCACTGCCCCCACCAACCATGCACGCAACCTTGGCATTATTCTCGACTCTTCGCTGTCCATGGCCCGCCAAGTACACGCTGTCTCATTGTCGTACTTCCACACACCTCACTGGCTCCAGAAGATCTTCAAGTGGATCTCCATCGAAACAAGAAGTAAGGTCACCCATGCATTCGTCAGCAGAAAAGTTGGCTATGGCAACGCACTCTATGTCGGCATCACAAAGAAACTTCAAACAAGGCTCCAGAGAATACAGAACACAGTGACCAGACTCATCCTGGACATCTCCCTCCATGCCACATCTCCGCCCACCTGAGAAACCTGCACTGGCTCCCCATCTACAAACGCATCGCCTTCAAACTTCTGACACGCTTACAAGGCCCTGCTCAACATCAGTCCAGCTTACCTCAACCACCACCTATCCTTCTACGCCCCCTCCAGACAACTCTCCTCTGCTTAACTGGCCCTTGCTGCCAATCCTAGAACCAGGAAGAACACAGCAGGCGGTAGATCCTTCTCCTACCTCACCATGAAGACCTGGAACATACTGCCACTCCACCTCAGGCAGTCCCCCTCGCTGAATCAGTTCAATAACGACCTCAAGACTTGGCTCTTCGATTGATCAGCACTCCCTCACCAGTTCCTTGAGACCCCACAGGTGAGAAGCTGAGCTATACAAATAATAAATTGATTGATTGAACTTAAACAAGAAGTAACAGATAGGAAAAGCGAGGGAGCTATGTTCATTTATGAGTATACTGTGCCTGTAGATTTGCTAAACAAAGCCAGTTTTACTGGGGTTTAGTTTTTGTCTTTCTCAATGTTACTAAACGTGCTGTTGGGTTGTATTTGATATATGGTTCTCCTAATTCCTCAGTTACCTTTTGCCATGGATAGACAAAATAAATATGCATTACTCCACCTTATTTGACAAACTGGTCATTTTATGTGAACTTAATGTATGGGCGGAAGACATTTCCTCCCCACATTTTTACACCATGCTTTATTTCATTGAAGGGAATTGGACTTTCACATTCATCTTGCCATACCATTGATATACCTTTCCGCTTGGAGATTAAGCTTACTATCAGACATATACTATCCCTGTGACTTGATCTGACCATTGCTTAAATCCCTTTTCTATTGTAGCTGCAGGGGCTGCATATCACTGCTTACAATTGTTTTACGGCTAGTACCAGACCAGTGTAAAATGTATTGCTACAAGACCTGGCTACCCATAGTAACTATTAATCTACTTCTCAAATGTTGGTTCATTCAACCAGGCACATCAATAATAAGTAAATGCACCAATGCCTAAGGAAATAAAAATCATCTTTGGTTTATCCCCCTACTTGAAGCATTAACACTAAACTACTGAGGGTGGACACTGTCTGGTGTGGGTCTTATAGCAACAGAGCTGAATCACTCAGTTTAAATACAGTCACCTAAGTAGAGCTGAAAAACGAAACTGTATTTTGCGAATGGAAATTAACTCCTGTGCTTTGTTCAAAACGCATCACTGACAGGCTGTTTTCGGCCCCTGCCTTGGCAATGAGGTAGCACTGATCTCAGTCTTGAAATTATATAAAATGTTGAGGGATAATGGAAATGTTGGAGCCCAGATTCTGTTAGATCTATCTGCAGCCTTCAACAACGGTGATCATCGGACACTCCTCATTGTTTGGCTGAATTTGCCATTAATGATCTGTTTTAAAGTGGGTTTTTTCTGACTTGCCTGATACGTCCCAAGTGGTTCAGCAGGGTCGGCTTACTTCTACAGCCAGGAGTGCGCCCTGGGGAGTTCCTCAGAACTGTTCCTTAGCTCTCTTGTGCGTACTCTTTGATTTGTCTACTCATATTTCATATTAATGCCGACAACACCCAGCTCTTTGTGAACATTGGTTATTGGTAATATAATGATAGAGATTTGTTGCCTTTAGAAATACAAAAAGTCTGAAATCTGATGATTCAGTCGCACTTCAAATTAAAATCAAACCGGAAACTATGTTAATTTGCAATGCACCTAAAGTATAGATAATGCTTCCATAAGCATCTCCCCAGAACTTGTAGAGTAAAAAATCTTGAGGTCCGCCTCAGCTCTAATATCTCTTTGGAAGAACATCTCTTAACTCTTACCAACAAATATTTCCCTGGGTGTGCTTCGAAGCACTTTTCTTTTTCTGTCTATGGCTTTTAGAATTTCTGTAAAGAATTGTTTAATTCAGTCTCGGATTGATTACTGTAATGTCATTTTTAGGCATTAAAGGAAAAAAATCATATTAAACTCCAGTGCATTCAGAATGCTGCAGTTCACATACATTAGATCATGTCTCAGCCACGCCGTACACTCGCTGCCGATAAAGATACCAAATACTTTTAAATCACTCTGTATTACCCATAACATGTTTATCTTTGGCATCCCTCTATGTCCTGTTTCTCCTTTCACTCATTATATACCAATGAGCTTCTTAAAGTTATTGTCCCACATTTTAATCAGGTATCTTTTAGTGGTAAAACCGTTAGAATCCTAGGGGTTTCACTCCGGAATAAAATTCCTAAGGAGCATAGAGTGGAAAGACATCCCTGAGGGTGAATGTTTGCGCTCTAATTTATATACAGTTAGATAGAAAATACGTCATTTATTGCTTCATTACCTGTGGGAACACGCATTATGAGCTGTGCGTGCCATTTTACCTAAGCTAACATTATGTCATATGCCTTTGATACATGTCACTAGAAGACCGTGTTTATAGCGCTTTCTCTTTGCTCTTATATTTGGACTTGAGTTATGTTGATTTAATGTGGTGGATTTACATGTCCATCTGGGGTTTCTACCTGAATGTATGTGCTCAGAATCATTATCAGAAGTGTCAGAAGAACATTGCAGTTGATAGAGCGAACCGTAGTAACAATTTACCTGTGTTCGGACGCTCTTTAGGCCGATGAATCTTTTGACTAAGTGGGAACTCTCTGTACTCTTAATCGATCAGTCGCATCAAATCAATAGTCAATAACGTACATAAGCAATACCCTGATCAACATAACACTTAACAATTAATCCAGAATACATTTTGGCGAACCCTGACCCCTCAGCCAGGAATAACCACACCAGTTTATTGCAAAGTTAGTGAATTTATTTCCCTATATTAACAAAGCTAGCACAATATAAATGTGTCTCAACACCAAATGATAAACATAAATGAACATTAATAGCTGTCCATAACGTCGAAACAAGTGTAATCTATGTAGCATTTGAATCACAAGGCATTCGATAATGGCAATGCAAAGCACTAATACGATAATCTGTAATGGGCTAATTGCGTACATTTAGTCAGCATAACAAGATCTCAGATTGCATCGTGCGATATATGGAAACCTCATCTAACCTCAAATTAGCATCGGCATGTGGGACTTCATGCAAAAACAGTTTAGCAACATAAATTTAGAAAACTCCTAGCTAGGGCTCTTATCAAAATCAGCAGTTGGTTACCTAAAAGAAACACAATGCAATTTTACAATTTCCTTTCATATTTACCAATTACGATCAGCATACAAGGAAGTCTTCGTCTCACAGGTACCGTTCTTCGATCAGCATGGGACGGGGCAAAGGGGCAGGGGTGAACGGGGCAATTGCCTCACGGCGGCAAGGTAAGACTACTACTTCATGCAAAGGGATCAAATCAAAGTTAAAGTCTTTAGGGCCAGAATCATTTAAAGTCTCTTTCTCTCGACTAGAGAAAGCATCAAAGTCTCTCAAAATGGCGTAGTGTCCGGGTAATGGCCTCTAATAGCGCAATGGCTAGTAATGGCTACCTTCTTCTCGTGCACCTGGTTTTTATAGACAACAGTTCAAGTCCAGTAGGGTCTCCATTGGAGGGTTCATAGGTTAGCTTCAAATTGTCCAATCAAAAACGACAGTTCTCAAGCTTTTACTTAAGCATACATTATCCTTGGAGATGGGTACGCAAATCGCAACATTGTCTACCAATTAGCTCACTTTCAGAGCCTCCATTGTCCGCACCTGCAAGTCGACCTTGAGTTAAAGAGAAAATATGCCAGGCTGGCACGAAACTTCAAGATAAGCATGTGAACAGTTTCTGTGGAAAAGTACAGCTTCAAGCAGAAATACACGTTTAATAGCACATTGGAAAAATACGAACATCTAAATCGTAAGACCAGGCCACTAGGCCAAAGCCTCCTCTAAAGTAATGCTAAGCTAACGTAGTTCAAACAAGCAAATCAAAGCACACGTTTATGATTATGTCAGATTAGTGCAATTCTAATACACCACGTTATATATAAAGCACGCGTATAATGTTGGCAAACTACTCTGAGGGCACATTTTGTCCCCGTACAATCTTTATTAGTTCGGTTAAAGTCACACATGATTATTTCACACTACGTTTATGCGTTAATAAATCAAAACCTTCATTTTCTGCTTCATCAATCCCTCCTCTGATGACTACTTGTCATCACACAAATTTATCCCACAAATTTTATTCCATTAAAATTCTGTCAGTTCCCTTTTCCTTTTAGTTCCCCTAGTTTGTGCTTTGTATTCTTCTGCCATTCTTTTCATAATTTTCTCCTCCTTTCTTCTTTTTATTCTTTCCATAATCATTATTATTCCCCTCTTTATTCCCCAAATTCCAAATACACAAATTATCACTATTAAAATTCCCTCTATTATTTTTAACAATATTCCATTCCAAATTCCCCCAATCCAATGTCCCACTGAAGCAAGTCCTTTTCCAACCTTCTCCCACACTCCTGGTTCTTTCAGTTCCTTCAAATCTGCACTTTCTTTTGTTAGATTAGCAAGCATAGTTTTAATTTTCACACTATTGTCAGGTATATAGGTACAACAGTGTCTTGCACCAAGCATTTTGCAAACACCACCATCCTTTGCTAAAAGAATATCTAAAGCAAGCCTATTTTGAAGAGTCATAGCTCTTTCCGCTGCAAGTTCAGCATCTATCAGGATTATAGCACCTGAAAACTTTGTCAACATGTTATCCACTATAGTAGACAACTTTCGTATCTTGATGGAATTCAGCACAACTCCCAATGAAGGAATCATGGCTCCAAATATATCACCTACCACAGCAGCTGCGGTCTCTCTTTTCTGGATATGATGGGATCCAGATGTCTTTTGAATCATCGATAGGTCATCCAGTTGATAAACCTTTGGGAACACTATACCCAAATAACATCTTCCCCACCATCCCTTTGGAAGACGATAATAGGCATTATACCCACAAATGTAATATACACCTGGAATGACAGGGTCAAGTCCGTCCATCATGAATGTCCATTTGGCCTTAAAGATAAACGTGTGTTTACATTCACTCGCCCCTACAAAAATGTTGTCATAATAAGATTCACCTCGATATATACAAAACTTCCCTACATGTCAAGCATCTAAAGCAATTTTCCCCTGTGTCTTTATTGCAGCAAAATCATAATTATCTACTGAAGTCCTCTTATGTAACTCCTTTTCTAATTTCGCCTTCATTTGAGCCCTTCTATCATCTGTGCGATCTAAAAAGCTAATTTCTACTGCAGAGAGTGAGCAGGTAAGGTTTTCTCTATGAGCGTGAGCCGTTTCAAAAGGTAGCATTGGCTCGAAAAATTCCCTCATAATTTTAGCATCCCAATCTTTTGCAGTCTGGCTTAGCTGCGCTATTATAGGAACATAAGCAAAGGTAACATCATAATTTGAGTAAAAATACTGTATGTTAGTTTGACCATAAAACCTAGACATTACTATACTACATGTAATCCCGTATGTAAGAGGCATGTGGTGATATGTCACCCCCTCCTTCACTGATGTCGGTATCTGTGTACACACATAACAATCTTTCGCATCCATTGTCTCAACATATTCTGTTAGTAAGCGATAGAAAACATTATACGAAAGCTCTTTCCTTTCATGCAAGAGTCTCTCATCCAGTGCTAGCCGTTTCAATGCGGTTAGTTCAGTGACAGTAACAGGAGCAATAGTAGAAGCCTCAATAGTCTCATTCTCACCCTTTCCATGCATTCCAAGCACAATTGCCATTATTATTAGTACACATGTAACTACCAAGCCTATACACACATAGTTACAATATTTCTTTCTATTGTTTTGCGTCATGATCTGTATAGAATCAGAGAGTTAGAAGCACTTATAAATCAAACTTATTTAGCAATTTAGTTACAAAGCTGAGCGAGCGCAATGTTCACACCGTCTTCTTCAAGAGGCCAGTCACTTATCGGTTAGCAGCATTTGTCTCAATTCGGCAATAACTCAGTCTTTATCGGTTTAGCAAATGTCTCATCCGGTTTAGCAATGTCTCAGCTGGTTGTTTTGTTTCACGTTAGATTGTAGCAAGCGATATCATTTATCACCCCTTCAATCAACACTGTCCATGAAACTTTTCTTTTCTATTGGTATCTCTTCCTCTTCTTCGTTCTCGATGCTTAGAGATACAAACTCGTCAGTCCAATCGTCATTGACTGCATATGCCCATTCAGGACCGGAATACCTTCTGTTCGGTATCCTTTTCCTTTTCAATTTTGCCTCTCTTTTCGATTCTGCCTCGCTGGTACTTTCCTCTTTTGTCAAGTCTTTTTCTTCACTCGAGGTTGGTACCACGACAGACCCTTCTTTCCTTTTCTCTTTTACTTTTGACCTTTCTCCGTCGTTCAAACCTTCTCCAGACTTTTGTTTTACTGGTAATATACTTAGTCTCCTCTTTGCACCGTGTCCATTTGATGGACCTGCGACCTTTTCTGTAGAGGTTTGGACCTTTTCGTTCTGCTCTGCCTTGTCCCCTCCTTCAGGGGAATCGATCACGTTCTCTTTTTCTTTTTCTGTATCGTCTGTTTCTGGGAAAGCCCCCTTCTGATCAGGCTCTCCTGCTTTTTCACCTTTTTCGAGCCCTTCGTCACCGTTACTTTCGTCAGGCTCTGCATCACTTTCAGCTGCTTCAGGTTCTTTGTCACCTTCAGCTGCTTCAGGCTTTTTGCTACCCTCAGCTGCTTCAGGCTCCTTGTCACCTGCAGCTTCTTCGTCGCTGTCTGAACTTTCTCCTTGGTCTTCCCCAAGTGAGTCGGACTCTTCGTTCTCCAATAATATCTCTTTTTCTCCTGCTGCTGCTTGTTCGCTTTCCGTTCGCTTTTGTTCTGTCTCAGCACTCGGCACTGTTTTATCAGGCACTGGCAATTTCAGCGCTTCAACTTCCTCATCTGTGGGACACAACACCTTCTTTGTGTGACTGGCGTGAATCCAGTTGGGAACCCCCGCACACTTCACAGCGGTAGTTGTCGTCAGGATCACTTGGAAAGGGCCTTTCCAACGGGGTTCCAGACACGACTTCCTCACGTGCTTCTTTACCACGACCCAGTCACCTGCTTTCAGTGCGTGTCCTGGACCTTGGATCGGTGGCAAGGTGGTTGCTTCCACCTGGTGAGAGAAAGAGCGAACCACGTCAGCCAGACCTTTGCAGTAGTCTAACACCATATCATCTGTAATATTCAAAAGCGCGTTTGCGGGAACTGCAGGAAGTCTCATAGCCCTGCCCATGAGAATTTCGTGCGGGGACAATCCAGTTTTTCTATCAGGAGTGTTTCTCATTGACATTAGCACTAAGGGCAATGCGTCAGGCCATTTCAAATTTGTCGATGCACATATTTTCGCCATTCTTGATTTCAGTGTACCATTCATCTGCTCCACCAGTCCTGATGCTTCAGGGCGATAGCTACAATGCAGTTTCTGTTCAATGTTCAGTGCTTCGCAAAGTAACTTTATCACCTCGTTGTTGAAGTGACTTCCCCTATCTGATTCTAAAGAGATCGGGAATCCGAAACGTGGTATCAACTCTCTCAATAGTAGCTTGGCAACTGTAAGGCTGTCATTTCTACGTGTGGGGTATGCCTCAATCCAGTGACTAAAAATGCACACAATCACCAACACATATTTCAGACCTCCATGCACAGGCATCTCAATGAAGTCCATCTGCATTCGACTAAAAGGACCGCTTGCCCTACCAATGTGACTCGCGTTCACAACCGTTCCCTTTCCTGGGTTCATCTGCTGGCAAGTGACACATCGATGGCAAACTGCTTCTGCAGCTTGACGAAATCTGGGGTTAAACCAATCAGTTTTGAACAATCTTATCATGGCATCTCTCCCTAGGTGAGCTTGCCCATGATAGAACCGCGCAAGCTGTGATAAGAGACTATTTGGCAAAACAAATTTTCCCTCATGTGAAACCCATAACTCGTCTTGTCTCTTTATACATTGTGATTTAATCCAGGAATCTCTTTCATCCTCCCTGACATTATTCTGTAGTGCTTTTAGTTCCTCTATTGTATCTACGACCTTCAAGGCAAATGCTTCAGCTGGTTCGAGTTCTGGCTCACTTATTGAGTTCCATTCATCTCTCAGTAATATACAGTTCAAGGCACAAAATCTTGCGACTTGATCTGCATATGCATTTCCCAGAGAAACATAGTCTTGTCCTTTCGTGTGAGCACTGCACTTTACCACTGCAACTTCAGCTGGCACTTGAATGGCATGTAACAATTCCCTTATTCTCTCCCCGTTTTTCACTGGGGATCCTGAAGAAGTCAGGAAACCTCTCTGTGACTATAGTTGTCCAAAGTCATGCACAATCCCAAACCCATATTGGCTATCAGTGTAAATGGTGACTTTCATCAATGCAGACAGTTGACATGCTCTGGTAAGGGCTACAAGTTCTGCTACTTGTGCAGAATAGACTCCTTGAAGCCATCCCGCTTCCAAGACCCCTGTTACAGTGCATACAGCGTATCCTGCTTTCAAAATCCCCATCCCGTCTCTTAGACATGAACCATCAACAAAAAGAATTTGGTCATTTTCATCAAGTTTAGTATCCTTAATGTCCGGTCGGGGTTTTGTGCAAAATTCAGTCACCTGAAGGCAGTCATGCTCGACGTCTTCAGCGTTCTCAATTTCAGCATTTTCTCCAGGAAGCAAGGTTGCTGGATTCAACGTAGTGCACCTTTTCAGCTGCACATTCGGTGAGCCCAGAATTATCGTTTCATACCTTGTGAGTCTAGCTCCAGTCATGTGTTGCGTTCGGGAGCGGGTCAGAAGTATCTCAACTGAGTGAGGGACCATGACTGTTACTGGGTGTCCCATCACTATTCCTTCACTCTGAGTGAGGCTGATACCAACTGCTGCTACGGCGCGCAAACACCCTGGGAGTGCTGCTGCGACCGGATCCAAAGTAGCTGAAAAATACGCTACTGGTCTGTTTACGCCACCATGGGCTTGAGTCAAGACAGACAAAGAACATGCATCACGTTCATGGCAAAACAATGTGAAAGGCTTTGTGTAGTCAGGCATACCTAAAGCTGGAGCCCTGCACATGCATTCTTTCAGTTCAACAAAAGCATCCATCTCGTCTCCTTTCAGCTCAATTTGATCCAAGGCATCCTTCTGGGTCAGTTTCAGTAAAGGCTTCGCTAGAGTCGAGAAGTTGGGAATCCACTGGCGACAGTAGCCCACCATTCCCAAGAATTTCCTCACCTCCTTTCTCGTCTTGGGCGGACTCATCTGAATTACACTTGTAATTCTTTCCTTCATTATTCTCCGTGACCCTTTATCTATTTGGTGACCCAAATATTTCACTTTCTTCTGACAGAACTGTAATTTGGAAGGAGACACTTTGTGTCCATTCCTTCCCAAATGGTTCAACAGAGCAATGGTATCGGCTGTGCAGCCACTTTCTGTCTTTGATGCAACCAGTAAGTCGTCAATATACTGTACTAGGGTTGACTCGAATGGCAACTCTAACTCTTCCAAGTCTTTCTTTAGAACCTGATTGAATATCGACGGTGACTCAGAAAACCCTTGAGGAATTCGACACCAACTGTACACTCTGTCTAGGAATTTGAAACAAAAGAGAAATTGGCTGTCCTCATGAAGAGGCACAGAAAAGAATGCTTGTGACAAATCGATGACCGAGAACCATTCGGCATCGCAAGGAATTTGAAACATTATCACAGCTGGATTCGGTACTACTGGGCAGCATTTGACTATGATGTCATTTATTTTCCTCAAGTCTTGCACAAGTCGGACCTTTCCACTTGGCTTTATTAGTCCCATTATTGGTGAATTACATGGACTGCTTAACACTTCTTTCAGTACCCCCTGTTTTACAAATTCGTCAATGAGTTGGGCAACTTTCATGAGGGTATCTTGTGGCATGTGGTATTGTGGGGTCTGGGGAAAGATCGCATTGGGCTTTACAGTCACTTTCACTGGTTCCACTCCTTTCATCAATCCCACCTCTTTCCCTGTCATGTCCCACACTTCCTTTCCGACTGTTTCCCGTAATTCGGCTGGAATATCTTCTTCAGTTATCATCGGGAAAAGACAAATCAGAGGATACTCTTCATCTACCGTTTCCATCTCATCCCCCTCTACACTGTCCTCTTCTTCCCCATCACTGCTCGTCTGTATCGTTATTCCTTCGTTCGAACACATGATCGAACATCCCAGCTTGCACAATAGGTCTCTCCCTAACAGTGCTATTGGGCTTGAATCACATATCACAAACTGATGCACCCCTTGATAGTTACCGATGCTGACTGGTACCGGATCTGTTATTGGGTTTGTCAGGTGCCTGTTTGCTACTCCCACCACTTGAACTGTCCTCCCTGAGAGTGGCAAATTTGGTACTTCACTACTCTTAACAGTCGAACGTGTGGCTCCTGTGTCAACCAAGAATGAAACACGATGACCCATTACTTTTCCCTCTACGTACGGACCCTTTTGATCAACTTCCAAGGATGCTGCAAGCACACAATCTCCTTCCTCTTCTGAGCTTTCACTCTCCCATACATTGTTTATTCCACTCTCACTGTGTAATGGGAACTGTTGTACGGTGCCATTTGTACTCATTACCTGACCCGAGACCTGTGGAGGAACCATCACTTGCTGCTGACTCATTGGTGCCAAAGGTATTTGCATTTGCTGATTAGGTACCATGGGTAACTGCTGTTGCATCGGCTGCATTTGCGTCATCTGCATACGAGGCATCTGCATCTGCTGCGGCTGCATAGGTTGTAATCCCTGCAATTGATTTATGGTCTGAAAATTTGGGTTTGGACCTCTCATTTTCGGTCCCCTCATTGTCTGAAATGCATTGACATCATTGTTTTGCTGACCAACACCTACACCTGCACCTGCACCTTCCTGCACCACCATCGGGCACTCGCGTTTCCAATGACCTACAATTCCGCACACGTGACACGGCATCACCCTCTTCATTGCCTGCACACCCGTCACAACGGTGTTTAAATCCGGACCATTATTCACAAAACCTCCTCTGCCTCTGCCTCTCGCCGGTGGCTGAAACGCCATGTTTCCCTGCAACTGCGGCTGCAGTTGCGGTACCTGCTGTTGGAACCCTTGCATCCCTTGCAAACCTTGCAGACCTGTCTGAGCTGCTTTAAGTTGCATCATCATCACCTTCTCTTTCAGCTTTTTCTGTTTCACCTCAATTTCGTCGCTACAGTATTTCGCATAAGTCAAGACCTATTCAATCGGTTTAGACTGCCAACAAATCAAATGCGACTTTATCATCTGACTTATCTCTGGTCTCAGCCCTTCCACAAATCTGAACACAAAATGAAGCATATCTTTCGCCTCGATTGTTTCCGTGCCACTGTAATTCTTGAACGCCTTCAACAACCTCTCATAGTAACTATGAATCGATTCTTTAGCCTCTTGGGCAGTTCGATCAATCTTCTGCCAATCCACATTTTTCGCGGCCACCTTCGTCTTCAAATGCTCAATCACCTTATAGTACAAACTCATCACCATAGGTGATGGTGCACCCGTCTCCCTGTCTCTCTCTGGTTCACTTGTCGGCCAACCTACAGCTCTTTTGCAATCCTCCCACAAATCTGCCGGAACCACGATCTCAAAGAGAGTGTTCAGGTCTTCCCAGAGGCATTTTGCAAGCTTCACAAACCTATCAGTCTGTTGATACCATTCAATCGGCTTCTCTCTCAGTTTGGGAAAATCATCCGTAAATGACTGAATGTCACTTCTGTGCCATGGTACATGTATTAATTTTCCACCTGCTGTCTCCCTCATTGGTAACATGGTTACTGTTTCGCTGCTCTGCGGTCTTTTCTCGTTGTGCTCTGTAGCACTGTCCCTCCTCTTATCCTTCCTCTTTACCCACCTGCTTTCCCACTTGTCTAAGCACCTCCACACTTGGGCACTCTGCAACAATTCTCTAAGGTGTGCCTTCATACCTGCTGACCTCATGTGTTCAAAATCTGTGGTCCCAAAATCCAACCTATAGCTCCTGCTCAAGTGTTTCGTCTTGCCTATGTCAATCCCGTTTCTGTCCGCTACTTCCTGCAAACTTTTATGTACCTTGTTCACTTCTTTAGTGATCTTTGGACATAGATACCTCAGCTCCTCTTCCGTGTAGGACTCTAACCTATTCACACCCATATTCCCTTCCACCAATTCTTGTGCTTCCATGTTCAGCCTCATCCTATTCAAGTAATCTTCTCCTTTCCCACTGTCTGAACTTTGTGTGGAATTCAAGCTGTTGAACCACTGTGTCAGCTGTTGCGCATTTACCCCCATCAGTGTAGCATTCACATCGACTGCCATTGATGGTTGCGGCAACTTTTCAGTATTCGATGTTAAAGGTATTATCAATGGGGGCTCGACCTCACCAGTGTAGACTGAGCACATATGGGACTAAACTCCATCAAGGATCCAGATCCACTTGGCTGAGCCGCTATCGGAGTTATCCCTGGAGTGTTCTCTATGCACCTCCTCTCTGTCCCATTCTGCAGCATTGATCCCTGACTGTTCATGCCTAAGTTAGGCTGACTATACAGAGGTACCGGTGGACCTACAGTAATGGGTAGTGATATCGCGTCTGGGTTCTGTCCATATCCCATGTTCTGAGGCATGTTCATCCCCATACTATGGGTCATCATTGTCGGCATGCCCATCTGACTCCCCGTCATCTGAGCATGTGCGTTTCCTCCCTGCATCTGCTTTTGAGGCATCATAAACTGAGTTGATTCAGCCTGTGTCATTGTTGGGTTGTGACCATTCTGTACTCCCCTTACTGTTTGTTCTAGAACCATTCCTCCACTATTGTCGCTGCTGTAGTACCCTGGCATCTGCGGTTGGTAATTTTCTGCTGGTTTCATTATGGGCACATCTGGATATATTCTCCTGACCTGCGGTATCTGCGGGGTGAACAGCAAACTCGGGTCCTTAGATCCCGATGGCGCTCCTGAACTCTGGGTTTCACTGTTCTGTACCGATGCCGAAGGGGCAGAACTGGTACTTGGACCTTGTCCATTCTCCGCATAAGGTGGTGGACGGTCGTTCAGCAATTGCATGATCAACTCCTCATCCTCTAACTCCTCTTCTCTTCTCAACTTTTCCTCGTCCTCTCTATCCTTGGAACACTTCCTGTCTGTCTTACAGGTAGCTTTCTTACCTGTCTCCTCTTCTTCCTTAGTAATTGCGGGAAACAATTTTATTCCCTGCAGTACATCTGACCTCCACACCTTCTGTGCATTATCCCACCTAGCATCCGCTAGTGTCTTTTCTACCTTCCTCATCCTTGTTTCAAACTTATTCTTCTGTTGCTGTCTAGCCATTAATTCCCAGATTGCTAGAGCCTCAAACTGTGCTGGCCTTGGAGGCACCTTCATGTCATACATCGTGAATCTAAGATTCTCTAGGACCCTTATATTGAATGTCCCATGTATCGGAAACGCTACGCTCCCATGTTTCTCTGTCAGTTTGTGCCATTGCTTTAGCCAAAGACACGGAGCTACCCCTTTTTCCTCCATTACAATGTAAGCTGGTGTGCCCTCGGGCGGCGTCTCCTCTCCTACGCTCGCTTTGATGTAAGACTCCCCCTTCATCGCACTCCTAAATGCTTTAAGGAATTTCATTTTCTCGCCTTTTATTTCACAAAGTTTATAATCAATAGGTCACTTTTATTCCACAAAATTTGTAATCAATAGGTGACTTTAATTCCCGGAATACTCTTCGCCTGCCTTTCTCCTTGCAATCGAGCCCCACGGACTGCGTCCAATCCGTGCGTGACCCTTCTCTCCAACCAACCTATCCCAGCGCGGCTTCTAGTGACGTCACACTCACACACACTGCGGCTGACAAAGCCTCGCGGCTAGTCTTCCTTCACTCAGCTCCTCCCGTAACAACTTCTTGCATGTATCGCGAGCTACCAAAAACTAAAACAGATCTGTCGGTTTACTACAGGAAGGGTAACACAGTCGCTTCAGGACCTTAGGGACCTTTCACTAGCCTCTGCCGCTATTCCGTCTTTCTCAGTCCCCACATTCGCAAGCAAATCTGACCTGCAGACCTACTCTCAACTTGTCAATGATCTGTTCTAGTGCACTTAGAATCTTGTCAGAGCCCGAAGTCGAAGTTTCTTTCACTCCCTAACACACGTACCGACTTGTTGACCACGCCCGATCAACCTACTAAACCGCCCAGACCACAACATGGATCAACATACTCCGGAGTCTCTTGACCTCGCAGGGCCCGTCTCAACAACAACCACGTGGACCTTTTTATGCACAAAGCGCCACACGCACATGAAGTTCGACGACTTCCCTACTCTCACACTCGGAGCCGCACCTCCGCTATCTCTATGAAGTTCGACGACTTCTCTACTTCTACACTCGGAGTCGCACCTCCGCTATCCTTTAAAAGAAAAAAACCCTCACAACCTTTTCACACACCCTGCGGCAATAAGCTGTGCAAGCGCAAAACCCTAACATCACTCATACCATCACTAGTACCGCCAACGCTGTTTCCACACCTTCGTTCTCTCCATTTGCAAGCTCCGAGATCCCGGGAAAGTCGCGGTGGACCTAGCCCATCATCATTCTGTCAATCAGTTTTATCCAAGAAAAATCTAATTCAACTTCTCGAATGAGGCCTCAAAATGCGTAACCGTTAATTCAACACCATGTATTTTAATAGTACAGGGTCCCAAAAGACGAAACCGTCCTCTGCTACCATCTACTGATAGAGCGAACCATAGTAACAATTTACCTGTGTTCGGACGCTCTTTAGGCCGATGAATCTTTTGACTAAGTGGGAACTCTCTGTACTCTTAATCGATCAGTCGCATCAAATCAATAGTCAATAACGTACATAAGCAATACCCTGATCAACATAACACTTAACAATTAATCCAGAATACATTTCGGCGAACCCTGACCCCTCAGCCAGGAATAACCACACCAGTTTATTGCAAAGTTAGTGAATTTATTTCCCTATATTAACAAAGCTAGCACAATATAAATGTGTCTCAACACCAAATGATAAACATAAATGAACATTAATAGCTGTCCATAACGTCGAAACAAGTGTAATCTATGTAGCATTTGAATCACAAGGCATTCGATAATGGCAATGCAAAGCACTAATACGATAATCTGTAATGGGCTAATTGCGTACATTTAGTCAGCATAACAAGATCTCAGATTGCATCGTGCGATATATGGAAACCTCATCTAACCTCAAATTAGCATCGGCATGTGGGACTTCATGCAAAAACAGTTTAGCAACATAAATTTAGAAAACTCCTAGCTAGGGCTCTTATCAAAATCAGCAGTTGGTTACCTAAAAGAAACACAATGCAATTTTACAATTTCCTTTCATATTTACCAATTACGATCAGCATACAAGGAAGTCTTCGTCTCACAGGTACCGTTCTTCGATCAGCATGGGACGGGGCAAAGGGGCAGGGGTGAACGGGGCAATTGCCTCACGGCGGCAAGGTAAGACTACTACTTCATGCAAAGGGATCAAATCAAAGTTAAAGTCTCTAGGGCCAGAATCATTTAAAGTCTCTTTCTCTCGACTAGAGAAAGCATCAAAGTCTCTCAAAATGGCGTAGTGTCCGGGTAATGGCCTCTAATAGCGCAATGGCTAGTAATGGCTACCTTCTTCTCGTGCACCTGGTTTTTATAGACAACAGTTCAAGTCCAGTAGGGTCTCCATTGGAGGGTTCATAGGTTAGCTTCAAATTGTCCAATCAAAAACGACAGTTCTCAAGCTTTTACTTAAGCATACATTATCCTTGGAGATGGGTACGCAAATCGCAACATTGTCTACCAATTAGCTCACTTTCAGAGCCTCCATTGTCCGCACCTGCAAGTCGACCTTGAGTTAAAGAGAAAATATGCCAGGCTGGCACGAAACTTCAAGATAAGCATGTGAACAGTTTCTGTGGAAAAGTACAGCTTCAAGCAGAAATACACGTTTAATAGCACATTGGAAAAATACGAACATCTAAATCGTAAGACCAGGCCACTAGGCCAAAGCCTCCTCTAAAGTAATGCTAAGCTAACGTAGTTCAAACAAGCAAATCGAAGCACACGTTTATGATTATGTCAGATTAGTGCAATTCTAATACACCACGTTATATATAAAGCACGCGTATAATGTTGGCAAACTACTCTGAGGGCACATTTTGTCCCCGTACAATCTTTATTAGTTCGGTTAAAGTCACACATGATTATTTCACACTACGTTTATGCGTTAATAAATCAAAACCTTCATTTTCTGCTTCATCACAGTCTATGCTCATTTCTTCTACACAGACAAACAATACCAATACCTAAGACCCGTCTCTCAGGAGAACCCTTTTTTCTGGCACAGTTTTTTCTTAATTACCAGTTTTTGTTCAAAGTGTTATTTGTTTTCAGAACTCCCTTTCTCTCTTTTACCAGTCAGGAATGGGTCCTCTGCCAGATTTGTAATTTATGTGGAGTTTTTTTTTAAACTAGAATGATTACAGAATATGGAATTCTGTTGGGCCACTCCTTCTGTCATCAAAGTCCCTATCTGACTGTCTGCTATCCCCTAATCCTGTGAATGCAGGAATTGCAAACTTCTGAATACCTCTATCTGTTTGGTAGTTTTAGTATTTTACTGTGCCGTAGTTTGCATGTCTGATGCAACACTCCTTCCCACTGAGATCTGAATTTCCCATTTTGAGATTCCCCACTAGTTCCCTCTATTTCTGCTTTTAGCTAAGGGTTGTGACCAAAGTTGTCTCTTCCTACTGAAATCTAGATTTGTGATATAATGAATGCAACTCTGCTTCCCTGTGGTGTGAAAGATAATGCTGTGAACCTCTGTCATGTAGCTAAGAGGGCTACTTCAATTTTTGGACTGCCTAGAGATATTTCAGAAGCAGTCTTATAGTTCCCACTTTGTTTAATTCCTAGGTCCATGCAGGAGATGCCCCACATTCCACCTCGATTTGGCCATCCCAGGACATCTACCTTTGCCCTCTACCCCCACATTCACGGAGCTAGCATAAGAGACTGTGGAATATTGAGGATAGATACCATTCTCGGATCCACCCATTTGTTTATAAGAAGACAAGGAACACAACAAACTGTTCACTATTTTAGTGTAGCAAAAATGGCAAGGAATTATTGCAGTGATAGTAGGAACATTATCCCATGCAAACAACAAGAGAATGCAAAGTAAATGCATAACATTTTATGAAACAGTCTAACAAAATCCAGTCCTGTTTTCTGCAAATGTTTAAAAAAATATTCCCCAAATCACATATCTTTCCTGTGCTGCCTTCTATGCTCTCACATTCTTTCCAAGTCCATAAAATGTCCCCCAACCTAGCGATTCTCCTCTTCAAGCTATGAACATTTTATACTGTGTTACACTAAAAACTGTGTGACTGGCCAGAGACGTGATCCAATGGTAGTTAATTCCGTATCATTAACTATGTAAGTAAATCCACATTTTAAATATTTGAGAAAACTGTGCATGTTCATAGGATCATGATAAGTCCCATTCCGATGTATGATCCTCGCGTAGTCCGCTCTCCGTGCGATAAGGAGCATCTCAGCCTTGAAAATGTCACTGTGTGACGAAACACGTGTTGGCTGTTTGTTTGCATTGGACCTACTGTACATCGATCCCCCAACCTAGCGATTCTCCTTCTTCAAGCTATGAACATTTTCATACTGTGTTACACTAAAATCTGTGTGTCTGGCAAACTACACTTCTTTTCTAAGACTTTTATAAGAATAAAGCTTCGAATTCTACACCTCTAGGACACAATGCTGAAAGGAGTGAATATTGGGTATGCATACATACAAATCTCCTTAAAGCCTTGAAAACGTCCTATGATCAAAACAGGTGTTACTTGTTTCTCTGATGCAAATGTGAATAAAGAATGAAAAGTGACAAACTGTGACATCAATCCCAGTACTTCAGGTGATCAAGTCAAAGATTGCATTATTTAGACAAACATAAAAGCATTTATGGTTTAAGGTTTGTTGTGCAACTAATGGTTTATAAGGAGATTACACCTGCTCATTTTATAATTCATTTTGGGCCATAGGTACTAAAGCATTTTTCTATAGATATAGAATGGGTAAAACCCCTTGGTACATCTGGCCCTTTGTTACTACATCACATGATTGTCTCAGTGCCAAGACTGTATATCTTTCTCCTGGTGGCATCTGTCTGGAAAGAAATCCCATGAACAAGCGCAACCATGCCCCTTCATGAAACTTATAAGTTTAGAACATGGCCACCCAGTGCTTAATTTGTGCTTGTTGTTTCCGGTGCTGAGCACCGGCACTTATTTTTGAGGGCCGGGGCTTTTTCTTCTGCCTCAAGCATTTGTTGCGAACAAAAGACACCTATGCGAAAGATGGAGGAAGGGTAAAATGAAAAGGCATCACAAAGGGAGAAAGTAGAAAGCTGCTAGAGTGAGCTGAAGGGGCAGGGAGAGGCTGTAAATGGATTAAAGAGGCGCGAGATGGCTTTAGGATTACGCCACCTCAGTATTCCGTGTTCCCACATTTAATTGAAGCAGCCGCATGTTTAAGAGGAGGGCTTTGGGTACCGGCACGTTTTTATTTTCAAATTAAGCACTGTGGCCACCCTAGGTAATGCAAAAAAGAATAACGTCACCAGTAGCTACAAACCAATATCAACAGCCCTTTAACGTACAATAAAAACATCCATAAAAACTACAAAAAGGTTGTTCATCAAACCTCGTTCATAGACTTCATTCAACAGTGTGTGGAGTTAATTAATGAACATCTCATTCGTGGCTGTTTAGTATCTCTCTGCTGTTGCACAAACAATGCCCACACCACTACATCCTCTTAGTGGCACTTGATGACTCTATTGCATGAAAAAAACGAAGGATCAAATCTCATCCTAGCCACCTTCTGGACTGCCCCTCCACCCAAATCCAATGTCCTAAAGGCTGCCAAAAGTACCATAGAATCTGGTAACCAGAGATACTTTTTTATGGCAAGTAAGAGACCGCCGGAAGAACTTCTGTTACATTTGTTTTCAGCTAGCCATAGCTATGGAACACACTCCAGACATGGAAAAGTGGGAAACCGCTTAGGGCTTCCACTTTCTAGGAGGTCCTGATAAATTGCGAATAGTGTTCATAAAATACAGATTCCTTTTCAATTTGACAGCTGAGCATGCCTGCCTTGGTCACTGGTAATCCTTGTGCTCTTTCGTAATTGGTGGCAATCAGTGCTTTAGATGTAAATATACAAGTCCAGGAATTGTCTATTTAGAGCACCTGTTTAATCCTGAGAAGTGCTGGTACTCATCCATCGTAATGTATGGCAACAGTGCTGAGAAGTGCAGGTACTCTCCCCTTCAAATTAAAGAAGTGCAGGGTCTCAGTACCGACCAGTACCTTCCCATTTAAAGCACTAGTGGCGATCAAATTAAACATGTTTCTGTCTTTGTCCTTACCTCGCCTCACCACTCCTACCAAACCTCTCTTTTTCTCACTCTAGCTATCTGTTTCTTCATCCGTTTGTCCATCCCCTTCCTCCCCCTCTCAAATGTCTATCCTACTTCTCTCTCTTTGCCTCTTACACGCTCACCTCTCTTGCCCTCTCGTTGTCTATCTCTCCCTCTGCTCACTCTACCCCGGTGCTCTATTTCCATCTCACTTCTGTATATTTCCTCCATCTGCTCTACAGCTCTGAAGCTCACCTCTCTTTACCTCACCTTTCTCCTTTCTCTCCATCTCTCTATGGCGCCTCTCGACCTTCTCTATCTCACTCTGCTCCAGCTAATTTCTCTCCCTCCCTCTCCTCTCGCCCTAGCTCTTTCCACCTCTCACTCGCTTTTCCCACCTCTCACTCGCTCTTTCATCTCTTAAGTTACCTCACCGTTTGTTCACTTCTTCACCCACTCTCTTTCTACCTTTCTTCTCTCCGTCTCTCCTCCTTTACTATCTTGTATCTTGTGCCTTGCTTGCTACTTCTCGTTCCCTCTCCCTAGCAGGCATCGGAGCACTGTCTTCTCCAGGTTTTTTTTATTTTTTTATATCTAAACGGACATGCCATGTAAGGTACCTGGATGAAAAAAAGTGTAGGAGCATTACTGTCGATCAAGCTAAGGCCTGGTGATATATTGGTAATAACAGAGTTGGATGAATGAAGTGCACTAGGCTGCAAGGATGACACCACCTGTGATATCTAGAGAGCCTTGTCCCCAGAAGCTCCCGTCCGTGACCCCCGAGTTGTGGTATCCTGTGCCTCTCTCTATACCTGTCCATCTAAGAGGCCACTGGGAAGCTAGTGCGCGCGGATTGACCTGGATTGTTCCTCAGCCCCTGACCACTAAGTGAGAAGAATGCTGGTGTTTTTGCACCACGGCCAATAACGTAGCCACCACTCAAGACTTTCAGTCCAATTGACACTCTCTCGGGTTAATAGGATTTTCATTCTGAAATTGCACGAGCCACCCATATTTTTTTTTTTACCAGATGTTCGAAGCCAGGCTATAGAAGATTTATATATTTTTTTGATAATCTGCAACACGAAATTCTGTAAACGTGGCTTGAGAAGTTGGAAATGTCCAACGCCTGGACGTCGGCATGCAAGATTACTCACTCTAATTAGTTCATCCACGCTTCTTTCACAATACAATAGCAAACCTGACTCGTAGAGGCATCTGGGACACTGTCCAAGGCTCAGCTGAACGAGCTCGTCCCACAGACCCGGTTTGCACTGTGGAGTCATGGCAAGCCAGGCCTGCTGTCTTATCCATTCACTCCTTTTGATTAAAGAGGAGACAGCGGCTTCTTGGCGATGAGATTTCAACATGTGCCACTGAAGACCTGCTTATTTAACAAGCACGTTGCTAAGACTGTGCACTTCTACGTTCATATTGTTCTGTTCGGCTTCAATTAACTCCCTTCTCCGCAGACTCGTGAACATTATCCAAAAGTGTTTTTGCAGGTCCTGAGGTTAGACAGACACTCCTGGTGCTCTGGCATCCACTTACATCTGCAGAGCAGGGATATAACAGATAATTTCCTGCTATTTCTGTTCCAGGATCAGCATGGGATCATTCACCAAACACAAGCTGTCCAGAGAGCTGGAGGGAAAGCTCTGCCAGCTCCATGTGTTGTGAGTGTTATTAAAGCTTGTAAGCGGATTGGATGCCCAGAAGATCATTGTGGTTAAATACAGTGGTTTGGACTGGAGAGCATAGAGAAAGGGGAGCAGAGGCCACCTATGTTGTGTGATGATATTTTGCAGACCCACTGAGGCAAGCTTAATGACTTGTGCACCATCCCACGACGACTAAATCTATTAGAAGGGAAAACGTAGACCTTGCAGATATGTTTGTAGGCAAGAACAAGCCATTGAACCTCATGTTGGCACCTGAGAAATGAAAATAAAAATACTATTAATGAAAACATTGACTGTGATGTCCAGGAATCCATATTACGGGAAGACAATTGTTTGCTGCTCTGCAAGGTAAGGAACAGCAACATGCTACAGATTAAATAAATCACCGAGTGGGTAATATAGAATAAAAATGATCTACCATCTGAATCTTGTGTAAACTCCATATATGATAGATATGCTGAACTTCACATCATTTCGGCTGAACCTTGTGCTACTTGAACACAAGACTGTTTATCCTGAACTCAAGATTTGTGTATCACAATAATGTTACTATTAAAAAATATCTTCCTGTACTCTAGACTAAAATAGCACTTGTATCAAGTTATAAACTGTTTTTTTTTATTTTGAAAGGCTATTATGACAGTCATTTCTGAGATGAACAATCTATAACATTACTTTTGCCAACATCCTGTATCAAGATTTGTTTTCCCCACTTGCCAGTGACCTACACTATCTTCTTTTTGTACATATGTACAGTCTGAACACTGGTTTTTATAGGTTAGTCCAAAGTCTGCATTGCATCTCGTTGCAAGCGCCTGTCAGTATTTGCAGGACTTGAACGACAGAGTCTAATGTAAATCTGTTCTGCTCTCCAGGGCATACACTGCTAGAAAGTGCATAAGCATGGATAGCAGAACCAAACTCTTGATGGAAGGGGCTGCGTCTCTCAAAGTTTAGGGGACTCACAGAACTGTTCTTTTAGGCTAAAGTCAAGCTTTTCATATAAATGTGAGAACCAAGCAAACACTTTCCAAGGTTCACAGTCAGAAGCAATGCAATAAGAGTGGTGAATTTTGTTGACATGCTTATCAGTTTCAGAAAGGTAGGCTGCAGTGAACCTAAGCCAATGTGGAGGACGCCGGTATCAGAAAAGATGAACTCCAGTCAGGAAACTGAGGGAACCGAAAGAAGGAGCAAAATAACAAAAGTGAAGGACGCTTAATATGGTGAACGATCGATAATGACAGTGAAGCCACCAGTACAACCCAAGAAGTTGTCAGCCACCTTGCCAAGGGATGTGAGCAGTTTAAAAAGCACTGCTGCCTCTCATGACCTGGAAGATCCACCCCCTTGACCTACCAGGCCAGCAGGTCTGTCATCCCAGATGCCCTAGGTAGGTTTGCCACAGTGTCACAGGGATTCTAATGCAGCTTCTGTTGTTTCTTCTTCCGATAGCAAGTCACATTCTCTGCACACCTTGTTTAGTCCTGACAATGCCTTAATGCTTTCCCCCCCTTCGTGTGCCACCGTAGTTTTTTAAAGGAAACAATTTATTTAATTCCTCATCTTTTGAAATTATTTTCCAATTATTTTACATTGTTAATTTAATCTAATAACTTGTTCAGAGTACCTCATTATATAGATCAAACTCGTCTCTTCATATGGTTTCCTATATTTTCATAAATCCTCTCTCTTGAGGAATTTAGCTTTGCTGATATTGAGCTATAATAGATGCGCTAGCAATCCTGTTTCTGAGATTTCTCTTAAATTTCCAATTTTATGTCTAGAAATTGCTAGTCTGAAATGATTCTCTTCAATCTCACTATTTCACTAAATTGTAGTATTTTGTAGATGATATGGATGGAAACTATTGAAATGTTGTGAGAAGATGCTTCTTTTTTGTCATGGTTACTCCCAATGTTTTTAGACTGATGCTGCGGCACCTGAAACTCCTAGAGGATAATTTGTATTAGCCTGCCACCAGCTGCCCCTGGTAGTGTTAGACCTTACTGAGATGTGATCATTGTTCCTGGAGCAGGAACAATACTTAGGCCTATTCACAGGAAAACCTGAAGGTGAGTTAAGTGACAGATATCAGCTCAAGAAGGACATCTGGGGAGGGCCCAGGAGCTTTCTTATCTGGAAAGGGACCAGGGTGAGGCCTCTCAATTCACAATTAAATGTAAGGGGAGACATGAGGAAGGAAAGGCCTTTACTCTTTAGGTCCTTTGTAGCCAGTTGGGTTCCAGCCCAGTGGACAGGGCGTTGGTCACAGAGCCAGTTTGGTGAAGCTGAGAAGGATGGGACTGCTCATATCCCTAAGCACACCCATGGCAGGCCCACAGGCTTGCTGCGGGGGAAGATGGCCTGTGACATCTTTGATTTCCACTAGTAAAGTGCTCTCTGGGATACTTTTCAGTAAGACAAAAAGGATATGTTTCAAAGGTGGGTAAGGTTGCCCCCATTGCCTTGGAAGTGTCCAAGAGTCACTCCAAACCACTGGCTGCTGAACCATACACAATGAACCTCTCTTGACCTGCAAAAGAACAAATGAAGACTGAACCTGCTGTTAGAGAATTGTATGGTAATCTGAAGGGCTGGACCTGCTCCCACTAATACCCAGGACCAAGAAGCAAAATCCAAGGGTAAGTTAGATGACCTCCTGTGTGACTTTTGAGACACAACAAGTTGAAAGAGACTATTTTTCTGAAGTGCCTAGCTAACCAGTAGCAATTGGAACTGGACTCTACTGGACCCAGCTACTGGTATATGTTTGAGTGAGTTATGGACCCTAAGTGCTGTCCCTGAAGCCCTGGGAGCCTTAGAAGGTCCACATATTCTAGCATTCTACATCCGTCCAAAAATACATATATCCCAGCACCATCCACCAGGGAGACCAATTGTTTCCAGGATAAACGATGGATGTCCTGCAACATTTGCAGGAGATTAAATTTGACCCTACTAAGCAGTTCTTAGACATTGAATCCTTATATGCAAACATCCCTCATGGTGCCACTCAAGGAGCGGCAGCAAGAGCTTTGGCGCACAACAATGGTTTTATGACATGCCCCAGACCTTTGTTTTGCAGGGCACTGAGTCGGAATTGACACAGAATGTTTTTCAATACAAGGATCAGTTATTTTCCCTGGTCTCAGGGACTTCAGTGGGGTGACTTGCTGTTAGAAATGGGGTCTTTGGTTTGCAGTCAGGTTACCCCCTGTCCAAGCAAGGACCCTCTCTCTAGTCAGGGTAAAGGAGAATTACATTCAGTTAACCCCTGCTCACCCCCTTGGTAGCTTGGCATGAGCAGGCAGGCTTAGCTCAGAGACAATGTGTTAAGTATTTTTACAAGCAGACGCAGTAATACAGTGATCCACTACAAAATGACACAACAGAGGTTTAGAAAAATACTAATTATTTTATCTAAATAAACAAGACCAAATATGATAAAAATCCATAATATACGGTTAAACATACGAATTTAGCATTTAAAAACATGAAAACAGTGCCTTGAGGCACAAATACTACAAGTTGGTATTATGCGGCGTCGTGACGGAGTTGTTTCCTACAATGCGATGCCAATGGTGCAGTTTCCGGAGTCGTTCAACCCCCAGGAACAGTACCTTAAGAAACAAGTAGAAAAAAGGCCGGTGCACGGAGTCGGGGAAAGCGGTGTTTCTGGGTCCGATGCGACATCAGTTGCGGTGCCATGGGTCAGAAGGATAGCGAGGTCGTGCAGTGGCATCGAGACCTCACTGCAGGGCAGTGGAGGTGAAGCTGTGTCAGATGCAAAGATGGTCCCTTGGTTCTGGCAGATCCGAAGTCCGGAGGAGCCACGATGCTGCAGGGGCAACCTCATGGGGTCGTGATGATGTCACAGGGCCACAGGCGCTGTGATGGCGGCGGATCATCACGGACATTGGACTTACAACACTCCGGTGTCAGTGAAATCGGGCGGGAGCAGCGGCTGCAGTGATGTGAGGCGTACAGGGTCGTTGAACTTCTACGAGGTCCACGGCCTCAGAGCAGGCATCAGCACGGTTCCAGGGTAGTGGCGTTAGCTCATAGGGTCATCGGATTCGTCACACTCAGCGAGGTCCATGGCCTCAGGGCAAGCAGCGTCACGGTTCCGGGCAGCGGTGTCCTTTGCGAAGTCACAGGGCGTCGTCCGGTGTCATTAGCCTGGTTTTTCTCCACGAATTCACTTCCAGGGGTCCAGGAACTGGAATGGCACCCTCTGGCAAACTAGAGTCCACAGCAAGTAGACTCAGGTCTGTTTGGTGAAGCCTTTGCTGTCCCTGAGGCTTCAAAACAGTAGGCAAGCTCTACTCCAAGCCCTTGGAGTCACTTCTCAAGCAGGAATACAACAAAGTCCAGTCTCTGTCCCCTTGCACAGGCAGAAGCTTTAACTGCAGGATAGCCCAACACAGCACAGTCACAGGCCAGGGAGCACTTCTCCTCAGCTCTTTAGCTCTTCTCCAGGCAGAGGATCCTCTTGAATCCTTGAAGTAATCTAAAGTCTAGGGTTTTGGGTCAAATACTTATACCCCTTTCTGCCTTTGAAGTTGGCAAACTTCAAAGTAAAGTCTCAAGTGTCTGTAAGAGCCTTTCGTTTCCAGGCCAGGCCCCAGCCACACACCAGGAGGTTGGAGACTGCATTGTGTGAGGGCAGGCACAGCCCACTCAGGTGTGTGTGACCACTCCTCCTCTCCCTTCCAGCACAGATGGCTCATCAGGACATGCTGGCTACACCCTAACCCCCTTTGTGTCACTGTCTAGAGAGAGATGCAAATAGCCCAACTGTCAAACGGACCAAGACAGGGAATCCACAAACAGGCAGAGTCACAGAATGGTTTAAGCAAGAAAATGCCTACTTTCTAAAAGTGGCATTTTCAAACACACAATCTAAAAACAAACTTTACTAAAAGATGTATTTTTAAATTGTGAGTTCAGAGACCCTAAACTCCATATTTCTATCTGCTGCCAGAGGGAATGTGCACTTAATTAACATTTAAAGGCAACCCCCATGTTAACCTATGAGAGAGATAGGTCTTGCAACAGTGAAAAATGAATTTGGCAGTATTTCACTGTCAGGACATGTAAAACACATAAGTATATGTCCCACCTTTAACATACACTGCAGCCTGCCCATGGGGATACCTAGGTCCTACCTTAGAGGTGCCTTACTTGTATAAAAAGGGAAGGTTTAAGGCTGGCAAGTGGGTACACTTGCCAAGTCAAATTGGCAGGTTAAAACAGCACATACAGACACTGCAGTGGCAGGTCTGAGACATGATTACAGGGTTACTCATGTGGGTGGCACAACCAGTGCTGCAGGCCCACTAGTAGCATTTGATTTACAGGCCCTAGGCACCTTTAGTGCTCTTTACTAGGGACTTACTAGTAAATCAAATATGCCAATCAGGAATAAACCAATCAATAGTACAATTTACACAGAGAGCATATGCACTTTAGCACTGTTTTAGCAGTGGTAAAGTGCCCAGAGTCCTAAAGCCAACATAAATAGGTCAGAAAAATAGGAGGAAGGAGGCAAGAAGACTGGGGATGACCCTGCAAAAAGGGCCAAGTCCAACACTTGCGATCTCATTTTGGCCCGTATCTACGTGGGAATGTTCTTGTCTCACTATATATTCAGTGATTCAAACCCATATGGATCACAGCTGACTATGGAAATGTTACATCGACAATGTACTGTGTATTTGGACTGAAACTGAAGTTTATCTAAATTCTTTTCTAGGCGGGTTTAATTACTTGAATTCACACTTACATTTTATGTGGACAGTCGCCACTCGATCACATATCTAAACCTGGAAATTGAGGCTTTTGATGTCTGTCTGATTAATGTCAGTACATCAAAAACCAACAGATAGGAATACCTTATTGCATTACACTTCTTTCCATTCTCAAGCACAGAGGGATAATCAAGGCAAACTTCAAAGTAAAGTCTCAAGTGTCTGTAAGAGCCTTTCGTGTCCAGGCCAGGCCCCAGCCACACACCAGGAGGTTGGAGACTGCATTGTGTGAGGGCAGGCACAGCCCACTCAGGTCTGAGTGACCACTCCTCCTCTCCCTTCCAGCACAGATAGCTCATCAGGACATGCTGGCTACACCCTAATCCCCTTTGTGTCACTGTCTAGAGAGAGGTGCAAATAGCCCAACTGTCAAACGGACCAAGACAGGGAATCCACAAACAGGCAGGGTCACAGAATGGTTTAAGAAAGAATATGCCTACTTTCTAAAAGTGGCATTTTCAAACACACAATCTAAAAACAAACTTTACTAAAAGATGTATTTTTAAATTGTGAGTTCAGAGACCCTAAACTCCATATTTCTATCTGCTGCCAGAGGGAACGTGCACTTAATTAACATTTAAAGGCAACCCCCATGTTAACCTATGAGAGAGATAGGTCTTGCAACAGCAGTGAAAAACGAATTTAGCAGTATTTCACTGTCAGGACATGTAAAACACATAAGTATATGTCCCACATTTAACATACACTGCACCCTGCCCGTGGGGATACCTAGGTCCTACCTTAGAGGTGCCTTACATGTATAAAAAGGGAAGGTTTAAGCCTGGCAAGTGGGTACACTTGCCAAGTCAAATTGGCAGGTTAAAACAGCACATACAGACACTGCAGTGGCAGGTCTGAGACATGATTACAGGGCTACTCATGTGGGTGGCACAACCAGTGCTGCAGGCCCACTAGTAGCATTTGATTTACAGGCCCTAGGCACCTCTAGTGCTCTTTACTAGGGACTTACTAGTAAATCAAATATGCTAATCAGGAATAAACCAATCAATAGTACAATTTACACAGAGAGCATATGCACTTTAGCACTGTTTTAGCAGTGGTAAAGTGCCCAGAGTCCTAAAGCCAACAAGAATAGGTCAGAAAAAATAGGAGGAAGGAGGCAAGAAGACTGGGAATGACCCTGCAAAAAGGGCCAAGTCCAACACTTGCGATCTCATTTTGGCCCGTATCTATGTGGGAATGTTCTAGTCTCACTATATATTCAGTGATTCAAACCCATATGGATCACAGCTGACTATGGAAATGTTACATCGACAATGTACTGTGTATTTGGAGTGAAACTGAAGTTTATCTAAATTCTTTTCTGGGCGGGTTTAATTATTTGAATTCACACTTACATTTTATGTGGATAGTCGCCACTCGATCACATATCTAAACCTGGAAATCGAGGCCTTTGATGCCTGTCTGATTAATGTCAGTACATCAAAAACCAACAGATATGAATACCTTATTGAATTACACTTCTTTCCATTCTCAAGCACAGAGGGATAATCTCCCAGCTGGTCAATTATTTTGTTATATTCGTAACTGTACAGAGAGGACCACATTTTGTAAAACAAGCTGAGGGTCTCTAGCACCTATCCTAGATGGGTTGTGAATCAGCCAAAGAAGAGAGCTCTGAATACCTTGAAGCTGCTCTAATAAAGAAATTCCCAAAACTCAGATCTGATTTATCACAGTAGTAATGACCTCTGACCTGCTGACCACCAACATATGGAATATCATTAGACAACATTGGCACATACTGAACGTGTGCTCCAGCTCTATACCCAGCCCATGTTTTGCCTTTTAGTGATCAGCAAATTCAAAGTACAAGTTGGTTCGTACCAGGCCCAGACCAGCAGCACAGAAGCTGGAAACCATCTGCCTTCAATAAAAGGATATTTTCCCTGTGGTGAATGCAGTGTTTGTAAACTGACCAAACATATGAAGGACATGGCCCTGTGTGGTAGCAGGGTATGGTTCCAGAATAAGAAGGCAAACTGTAATTCTTGTTTTGTTATCTACAGGTTGCAGTGTCAATGTGACCTCTTCTACATTGGTCTGACTACCAGAAAGGTTAAGTTATGAATGCAAGAACATGTCAGTACCCTAAGAGCTGGAAAACCTACCACAAAACTGATCTGACACTTGAAACATGAGGCATGGACCAATTAATTTTGAATGGCTGGTCCTGGAAAAAATGGATAAGGTGCTAAATGGAGGAGAAGCAGCTCTAGCAAAAAGGGAGGCACGCTGGATTTTTTTTCTGAGGAAACTAATAAACATAGGTGGTCATTAAGACTTCGGAGGTCTTTTTCCAAAATCACCAGTGCTGGCAGTCCGAAGACTCATATTTTGACTGAGTAAGGATTTCTGCCTGTTCACAGGTGGAAATCTGGCCCCGTTAGCCTGGCCGACGGAGGAAGAGAGGCGGTTCCACCACCAGCAGCACCACACCAACAAGACTCTGCCGCCGTATTACAATACGTAATACGGTGTGGCGGAGTCCTGTCGGCGGTGGGGTGCTGGTGGTGGAAAATGCCAGGACCGATCTTCTTCCGGAAGACTTCCTCACTGGAAAAGGTAAGTTGATCGTCCAAAAAGGGGGGGGGGGGGGGCGTTGGGTGCATGGGGGTGTGTGTGAGTGTATGTGTGTGAATGGGGGTGTCTGGGTGCGAGAATGGATGAGGAGTCTGGGTGGGTGCATGACTGCAGACAGGGTGAATGCGTGAATGGATGCAGAGAGGGGGAGTGCATGAATGGATGCGGTTTCTGGGTGTGTACATGAATGCGGAGAGGGGGAGTGTAACGGAACCACTGATACAATGTGCTGAGACCCGAAAGAAGAGGAAACCACTGGCAAGTTCCCCGGGGGCACGACTAGGAAGGAAACAACTGACGTGTTCCCGGGGGCACTTTAGGGAGAAACTTCTCCCAGGACGAAAATTGTTTCTGGGGTCACAACCCGAAAAGGCCGCCAGAGCCGGGAGAAGCGGGAAGGAGACCAGGAGGAGACTCGCACCAAGCCGCAACTAGAAGGGAAACCATCGCTGCTGAAGCCAGAGAAGACACGGGGCCCGCCTCGGAGAGGCCAGGAGCACATCAACAAGAGACGGAGAGACAAGGAGCAAAACAGAAGCCGGACTCAGGAACTGAGAGGTCTGGGGATATTCTCACTGTGGGGCAGCCACGCCCTGTTCACGGAGGGACGTGGCTGCACAAGGTACGGCGATATTTCAAGGAGGGAAGGTCCTTTGTTAAGAGAGGGTTGGGGGGGAAAAGAGTGACAGTAAAGGGGAATTAGGGCTCACTTGCAGTGCCACTTACTTAAAGAAATAAACCTGATTGTTGGTGGAAGAAGCCTGATAAACGAGCACATATTTGCATGAGAAGCACTATTTTGAGTTGTGAATCACCCTTATTATATATACCGCACTGACCTCCACTCACACCTCCCCGGTGACTCCAACCCCATCGTATGTGTTAGAAACACTTACCTGATGCCAGTCCCTGTTCTTTCTTCCGAGGGAGATCTGTCATGGTTCTGACCCCAAGAGAGGTGCCATACCCTGCAGCACTCCTTTGAAGGCTTGTGGACGCCGGATCAGACCTAAACAGAGGAACAAGAAGAACACAGGATACAAAGTTACTTTTCTCACCACCCAGACATGTAAAATAAAGACAAATACCTTGTGAAAAACCTTAGTAGGACTGTGTTATTCCTACCTACCCCCTTACAGGGAGTGCGTGAATGGATGCGGTGGGGGAGTGCATGAATGGATGTAGGGGGGGGGCGCATTATTGCAGAGGGGGAGTGCGTATGTGTGAGTGCGAGTGGAGTGTATGTATAGTTGGGTGGGGAGGGTGCGTGCATGTGCGTGGAAGTGTGGGGGTGTTTGCATGTGCATGGAAGTGGGGGGAGGGTGTTTGCATGTGCGTAGAAGTTGGGGAGGGTGTTTGAAGGTGCGTGGAAGTGGGAGGGAGGGTGCATGCATGTGCGTGGATGTGGGGGGGGGAGGGTGCTGGTGACAGGAATGGAGATTCCTGTCACCTGAGCGTTACCGCCAGGGTTTTTGTGGCGGTGCGACCTCCATGGAAAGCCTGGTGGTCTGCCAGGTCATTATACCACCGGCAGTCTCACAGCTGCCGTCGGGCCAGCGTTCCGACCTCACTGGTGGTACTGGCAGTGATGTGGCTGTGTTTGAGTGGGTTCACTGCCGCGGTCTTAATATGGCAGACCGATCGCCAAAAGCATAATGACCATCATAGTCCTAAAGAGTTCATTGAGTGGCATAAGAGTAGACCTTCTATATGAAGGATTTAGTTGCCACATAATGATTTTTTCATCAATTGTGTGTACTAATTACCTGGCTTAACTGACTCCCTTTATCCTCTTCTCTGTCCAGATAAGTTTGCCTTGCATCTAAATGATGGTATGTTGATCATGTGTGCAATGTATACATAGACAAACAACATTGTGCTTATTGAGGCTTCATTTTATGTTTGTGAAGTACTCCTCCAGTTCGGTAGAGTGCTGGTATCACAGCCAGACTGGTATTTTACCCTCAAGATGGCATCCTGACTTGTACAGGTCTAGTTATTTGACCTTATTCTCCCTTTTTTAGGTCTTCAGGCACGCTACGCTGAGTGTTTTTTTAATAATGTGTTGATTTTTATTGTGGCACTCCGTTATGACATCCAGTTTAGGTACATACTGAACAACTTTGAAGGGAGCTACAAATAGTTAAAGCGTCTTCCCTACCTGATAGGGATAACTGACTTGGTCATAATGGCATCCATTTTCTTCCCGAGCTATGGGCTTTTTGAAGACTACTTCTAACATGGCGTCTGATGCAGATGGCAGTCTAGTTGACCGGTAAGTGATTTGGTCATAGGAAATAACCATCTATATTTACAAGGAGACAGTTGCTGCAGGGTGGATTCCCTAACACAATGGAGCCACTGGTAGGTAGGGAGTAAGGGCTAGATGTGGATGTCGTTCATGGGCTTGTTTTCTGTTTTGTCCCCGCCCACTATCGGGTTTCGACCTGGGACAGAAACATGTTCCACTTCTTGTGTGGCATGTTTAGTATTTGAAGTATGGCATGAGCATATCCCCCAATAAAGCACCATTCTTTTTTATCTGTGCATCCTGGTATCTGGCTATTGCCTGATGACTGAGTAACTGTGAGCTTTCTCTCTTTGTATTTTTGAATATCTGCTCTTCTGAATGTAAAAAACTTCCTCAACTGTTTATAGGTGGTAAAAGACAGTGTGAACCCACATGATCTGTTGAAATAATTTATTTTCTATGCCTCTTTCACATTAAAAAATGTATTTTATTTTCTGACCACTGTATATAATTATTTGTTCACCTTCTTTTTTCTAGTGTGGTGCACAAAATGGGTGATCACCTGGTCATCTAGCGCTGATGAAATTACCTTAAACTTCCATTAGTGATGCAACATGTTGGCCTCCCATGATCACTGGTCAGAACATTTGATTTTGATTTTAACCATGCACCAGGGTTTGACTATTAAAATTGTATTAAGAACAGATGATGGACGGAATGTGGAACAAATCAAACATTCACCCCCAATCACATATCTGGATTGAATCCATCACTTTTTTTTGCTCGTCATGCCATTCCAGTTTGGACCCAGCCAAATGCAAATCAGTGTTGACCCTGCTCCCCATTAGAATAGTCCAGCCCGAACTGCCAGGCCAGGTCTTCCATGGACCAGAAACAAGCATCCTGGGACCTGTTTCAGAGTATCACCCCTCATCAATAAGACTAGCTTGAATCTGTTGGCATAGCGAGCACAGGACCCCCACCTTCGGGCATACCCTTCCTACTTAGGACAACAAATGCAAAAAGATCAGATGATGGATAGAATGTTGAACAAATCAAACATTCACCCCCAGTCACAGATCTGGGTTTAATCCATCAGTTTTTTTGCTCACCATGCCATTCCAGTTGGACCAAGCCATATGCAAATCAGTCTTGTCCCTGCTTACCATGGGAACAGTCCAGCCTGAACTGCCAGGCCAGCTTTTCCTTGGACCAGAAACAAGCATCCTGGGGCTGGTTTCAGGGTATCATCCCTCATCAACCAGGCTAGCTTGAATCTGGTGACATAGCGAGCACTGGACCCAGGTCTGGGCATACCCTTCTCACTTAGGGCAACAAAAGCAAAAAGAAGAGATGATGGACAGAATGTGGCAAGGTCCCCGCCATGAAAAGACTGAATTTTATTCCTGCACGGCGGCCCCCATGTTCAGCACCACTGTGGCTGAGAACAACTCAGACTGCTGTCAGCCCATCAGGACTGATTTTCCTGGTGGAGATGGCTGTCAGCTGGTGGGTCTGCCCACCAGTGTTGTAATGTGGCGGTCGGAATGCATGGAGTATGTCTGTCCGACCATCACTGCGAGTGTGGCGGTCGTCGGACTGCTACACTCAGAATGCCTTTAGTTTCCTGCAAAATGTGAATTTTTATGCTCTGAACTTTTCCAGCTAAAACCAAAAGATGTATTAGGACCTCATCCAGTGGGTACCTGGCTTTTTAGAGGAGTTTGGGGAATACAGCCTTCCCCTGTTGGAGGATTTCATCTTCCGTTGCAAAGATTGAGCTAGAAAGTAAAATCTTTGACTGGGAGCAACCCTCTTGGTGTATTTGACCGACACTTCATCGCAGTCACCTTGAAAACACAACTAGGTCCTGGTTAACTGCAAAGAGTGACTACTTACATGTTTACAAATACATATTTCCAGTTCTTTAATTTATTATTTTGGTGTCATTTTACTATGTAAATATTACACTGTTTTTCTAAATTGGTTGTAGGATTTTTGTGTTGTGTTAAGACATTTGAATCGTATTGTTTCTGCTAAATACTTTGCAAACGCTAAGCCTGTCTGCTCTGTGTAATAGCTAACATGGGGTTGAGCCCAGTTTTAAATTATTGAAACTGTTTTATCCTAGCAAGTTTGTAGTCTTATTACTTGTGGTGATCTCCTATCTATTCCAATTAGTAATCAACTTTCTTAGAAATGTCTGAAGTTTAAATCTATTGGTTTCTTGTATACATATATTCACAGTGCATGTGTGATACAAATCTGACCCTTCCACGTAATTCAGTGCATAAGTACACATTTTTAATTCATTTTCATTCCTAAAAATACAATAGGATGTAATTATAATATATGATATACATTTTGAGATTAATGTGCCATTCTGACTTCTACAATACATTCTTCTGTTAATAAATCTCCATATATAGGTAGTGTAAGAGGACTGGGCTCTTTGCAGATGCCTCCCCCACTTTATACCGCATTTTGACCCCGTAGATGCTGGAGAGACCTGCTGACCAGCCCCCAGTGTATGTGTTCTCTCTCTAACTTGTCATGTCAAAAAGGTAAATTCCTGATTGGCAAAGCTTTACACCAGGGCATTGATGGTAAATGGGTCCCCAGGGCTGCAGCATGAGTTTGTGCCACCCTCGGTGACCCAGGGAAACCACTGATGGCAGGTCTGCCATTGCAGACTGCCAAAGCAGTGCAAACTGCTCGAGTTTGACTGTGCCCTCACCATGAGTGGCACAGTCCCATGCACTGCCTCGTATATATGTCAGACACCACTAAGGAAGGCATCTGCAGCCCAGGAGGCAGGATGCATTACATTTAAAGACCTTATATGTCCCTACAGCGTCCTTTCCATTAAGGTAAACTATAAATGCAGGCCGGTCCATAGGATAACTTGGGACTTAAGCCCTGTTTGAGCAGGACTGCTAGCTCCATTATGGTACCGCCTAGATATGTGGAGATTGTTGTCAAACACCGTGCCCTCTCTCCCTCAACATGAATCTCATGTCGAGGAACAGCTGGCATGCACCCAGGTGATGCACTAGAGGTTGCCCACCTGTTTGCCACCCTCCTTTGTTCTCTGGCCGAGTTACCCGTGCTTGCTGAAGCCAAGACAGATTTCTGACCTCCTGCCAGGCAGCCCAGGCACTCCCATAAGTGGGAAACAAAAGGGTGAGGCAAGATGGAGGTCACACCTCCCTCCCCCGTCCGGGCTAGTGAATAGTGCCATCAGGGCAGTGAGCTTCAAAGGCTTCACCACCCCGATAGCCATCAGTTCAGTCCTCCAGTGAGGAAGAAGCCCTCACTCTGCCCCCAGGCACCTTTGCTTGGGACAGGTGTGAAATTAGAAATGCAGGACCGTGCGTACCGCCAGCAGGCTGACCAAACCTCTAGGGGGAGCAGCCCAGTCTGTGAACTAAATGTTGATTTCTGTCATCTTAGGAGTGGCAGAATAGAGGGTTCTGGCTAACCTGTCTCACTGGATGTGGTCCCCTCAGGGGCGGATTAGCTGTAGGAGCTCGTTGCCCATTGGCCACTAAGTCGCCACACCCCTGGCTACCCTAAATCCAGGATTTAAAGGGCACCCAAAACCAGAATTGCAGGTTTCATGGACTAAATTCAGAGAGGCACACAGAGGAGCTCCGCATCACTGACAACCGGACTCTGCCCACTGCACCAAAGCAAAAGAGGGATACTCTAACCCTGAGGCAGCAGATTGGGGACTGCTTGAACGACCCTTGTCCTTGGCTGAAACCCACCACTTCCGACCTGAGGGACCCCTGTGGAAGTCACAAGCTCACTCAGTCTCCCTTGGACTGGTGGCACCAGTCCTCTGCATACTGCAGGTAAAAAGACACTCCGGAACCAAAGAATCGCCTGCCATCAGGCCCGCTCAGGGATCGACTGGATCCAGTTGATGAAGTGGATTGTGGGAGTCGTACTCTGGCCTTCCTCAAAGTTACAGGCCACTACCATACTCCTCCAGACCTCCAGACGTCTCCAGAGCATCTTGCTGTGCTTAACCCTACCAAGGTTTCTTGGTTGCCAGCCCGGTGAATGAATCCTACACTCAACGCTGGACACAGCATGCAACCTGCATCCAACATCTACAATCCAGCCCCAGTTGAGATTTTGCATCCTCCTGTCAGCATTGTCGTGCGAGTGGTAAAAGCAGCACCAGATAGAGCCCATTCAGCACCTTGGACAGCCAGGACAACTCTGCATCTGAACCCCACAGACCTGGTAGGAGTGAACTGACTGTTGTGGCCTGGTCCCAAGGCCCACACAACCGTAACCCTGCAAGAGTTCCATGCAACTCGACCTTCAAGTGGTCGTTTGTTACCAGTGCCATCCCTGCCATTGACTTCAAAGCAAGTCCCATTCAGCACCATGGACAGCTAGGACAACCCTGTACCTAGACGCCACGGGTCAGGTAAAACTGCACAGACTGTCGTGATCTGTTCCCAGGGACTGCCCTAGCTGAACCCCCCCAAGGGTTTCATGCAACTCGCTTTTAAAGTTTAGCTTTGCAATCTATGATCTTTTGTCATAAACTTCAAAGCAATATTTAAATGCCACTCCTATAGTGATTTTCTATTACTTCTAAAATTGATATCTCCAGTTCTACTATTCCTACTCTGTTCGTTTTGTTGTCTAACTTTATATGAAAATAAGCTCTATTCTATTAGTGTCGGATTTATTTCAAGTAGTGTCAGTTACTTATCAGCCATGTTTGTGCTGTGAAATGCTTAACACATGTTCCTCTAAATAAAGCCTGACTGCTCTTTGCTGCACTACCAGGGCTGAGCTACGCATTTACTATTGTGAATTTAGGACCATCTCTGGGGTACTGTGAGAGTATTACATGGTGAGGACTAACCCTCACACCATATAATACTTTACTGTCCTACAGGTAGGCTAATATTGGAGTTCCTTGCATTGGATTTTGAGTATTTTGCTGTGAAAAATGTCAGAGAAGTTGTTGCAGGGGTCCCGTAATGGGGTAGTGGTGACTGCTGAGGTGTTGAAGAATTCTCTGATGATGTTGAACAGTTCTTTGCCGTTGTTGGAGCTGGTTTCCATTCTCAGTGCAAGGGCTGCTTTTCAGGCTTCTTTTAAATGGCTGTGCTATCTTCTAAGCACAGCTTTATAGGTGCTCTTTGCGTGAGATTGTTGGCTGGTTCTCCATCTTCCCTCCAGCTGTTTCCAGTAACATTTGGAGTCTCTCAGGCCTGCTGTATACCAGCAGGCTTGAGTGTTAGTTCTTGTTTTTCTGACCTCCTTCAGTGGGGCTATTGTGTCAGCAGAGCCTGTGATTCAGTTGCTGAAGATCCTTATGTTCTGTGAGCCGCTGGTAAGGTCAGGTTTTTTGGATCTGAGGCTGAAGCGGTTCACTTCCATTATCTTGTTCCAACTACACCTGAAGGTGTTGCCTGGTCTTGGTATTGTGGAGCGGGAGCATTGGTGTGGGAGTGATCAATCGAAGTGACTGTCATGATGTGTGAAGATAGAGTCTGTTCTGAGTTGTGTTTCAGGCCTTGGATGAGCTGAATGAGTCCAATGTTGTAAAGGCTCTCGAGAAGGGCAGCAGAGTTGGGGTCCATTGGGTCATCAAGATGAAAGTTGAGGATGCAGAGCAGTATGTTGTTGGAGCTAACGCCGATATGGGTGAAGAAGTTGGTGAGGAGGTTTGCAGAAAGTGTTGCGTGGCCCAGGGGGGTCAGTAAGAGAGGGGGCTTTTGATGGTGGTAGTGGTAGCGTAGCTGACTTGTAGACTGGAGTGCATGTTCTCCAATAAGGGGCGTGTGTTTGTCAGAGGAGTGGTGCAGGTGATTGCCTCCTTGTGGATGATGGCAAGGCCTCATCCAGGTTTGGGGGGCCCGTCTAGCGAGTGATGTTGTAGCCCAACGAGATCTTGTAGCCCGACGGGCCAGCCATAATGATGGCTGGGATGGATCACAGATTCAGCTGGGTTTCTGTGCGAAAAGGAATGTCAGACGAGTGTGTGTCAATAAGCTCCCCACCTCTGTGGCATGTTTGCAGAGACCTCTGGTGTTGAGGGCTATGCATGTGAAGTGGGGTGGGTGGGTTTAGCACGAGGTGTGGCTCAGAGGCATCTGTTGTGGCAGCATCCGGTGTTGAGTGCTTGCCGGTTGATGGATGTGTAACAGCCGTGTTGGGTATTCGGATGGGTGCAGACGGACTTGCCTTTGGTGCTCCTGCTCCATGTGGCTGCGCGGCAGCTGCCATTAAGTAGATCCTAGGAGGAGGAAAAGTACAGAGGCTGGGCTCTGAAGGGGCAGGAAGCAGAAGGTAGTAGAAGGCATGAGACGAAGACATGTGAGAACAGGTAAGGGTTCGTGAAAGTGGGAGGGAGGGTGTTTGCATGTGTGTGGAAGTAGGGGCAGGAAGGAGGAAAGAAAGTGTGGGGGTAGAGGTGGGCAAGTCCCCAGAGAGACGGGGAGATCAAGGCTCAATGAGGAACTGGGGCAGAGCAAGGAGGAACGAGCAAAACAGGCACAAGAGGAAGAACAGCCACAAGAACAAAACAGGCACAAAAGTGAGAGCAAAGAAAAAACAGTCAAAAGGGTGAGAGCGAGTGAGACAGAGAACGGGTACTGAAAACAGACAAAAGTGAGATCAGAGAAAAACGGTCAAAAGGTGAGAGCGAGTGTTGAAGAAAAATGGGCACCCATCAAAAGTAGAGGGGAAACAGTCAAAGGGTAAGAGTAAAAGAAGGCAGGCACAAAAAAGAGTGGAAAATGAAAGGCAGTAATAAGAGTGAGAGCAGCATAGAAGTAGGCAGAGGACTGAGAGCATAAGGACTGAGAGAGAGAAAGAGCACAAGAATGAGGTGGGACCACGAGGCACAAAACCAGGTCCAAAAGAACCTTAGCCTGGTTGGAGGACCAGTCCAGGTAATCGACAGCTGGGGCCTAGGTACCTGCTAGCATAATATTTAACCACGTTCAATTAAAAGGGACATAGTGAAACATATGAGGATCCATGACATTCGAACCCTGATCTGCTCTTCGTTACATAAACCTGGTTAATCAACGAAGCCACAACCTACAGGAACTTGTATCCACGGACCCAAAAAGTATCTCAAAAAGAAGATCAGTGAAAGACTAGTCATTGCCTACAAAAACTTTCTACCTACCCAATCCATTGTTACGATGCTGTTGCATAGTGTGTTCTCCAAGCTTGTAAAACCTGTTTCCGTACAACACTAATTCTCTGAAAGGACCAGCATCCTTTCTTTCCCTGCGATAGGCTCAGTGCAAGCAGATTTGGAATATGATTTCCCCGCTCTTGCTACGTCTTAAAGAGGAAGCCATGTCCTCAGCCATGCATCCTGACACCTTCTCAATCTAACAGAAAAAAAATGTGGGAGGTGTGGCCTTTATTCACGAGTCCAATAAATGCAAATCAGCTAACTCAATAAATTAATTCCAGTGCTTCACTATGGATAATACGAACACAGCTCTCAAACCACAGAGGCTGAACATTTATATTGCACATCTGATAGTAAATTGAGTTTTACCGGGGGCTTCATGGGTGGCAGCTAAAATATCTCAATTCCTGTTGTGGTCAGATTATTCAGAGATATGTCGCCCTCCACTGTACAAAAGAACATATACCTGTACACCCTGCGTCAAACGCTTCCTATCAAACAACAGTCTACTACTACTTCCCTACAAGTAAGGTACCGATCTTGAACCTGATTTTCATACAGTAAACACAGCATAAAAACCTCTACAAATGTTCTATTAAAAAGAGTTACTAAATCATTACTGACTCATTGCATTTGAGCAAATTGCGAAAGAAAATTCAGATATGGTTAACTTCACAACCATAATACCACCCGTTCACTGCAGGGGACCTTATATATGACATAAATATGACAGAATTAATTATGTCACAGATTAAAACTCTAGGGGCACAAAATATGGTTTCACAAATGGCACAATGTAGTAGATGCATTTTTTTTATACTTTGTTTGCTGACATGACACATAGAATCCATTTCAGTATATTATCTCTGTGAGGACATGTACTTGTCAACAACGGTACTGAAGCTTTGCATCTCAATTTATTGTATGTTAGCATATTCATTACTTTAGTATGTTAAGGCAGCCTTTCTTCTCTAAATAACCTCTGCAGGAACAATGAGTTGCTGATAGCGGTGCTGCACGATACACAAGTGTATTATTTTCAGCATGAACAATAACAAAGAAAGGGTAATTGAATATACAACCCCAATCATTTTTTAAATGCATACACTGATAACATTTTGACAGTTAAAAAAACTCTAAAAACGTAGATAATAAAGCAAAACAGTGGTATTAAGACAATGTCTGTCTGCAGTAAAAACACCTCAGCACCCCGACCTGCGATCGCATTACTGCTTAAAAAAAAAAAAATCCATACTGTCCAAATATAAGTTGCGACAGACATAAATATTTCTAGGTCATCGGATCCTTACCAGTGCATTAGTACTTGATGTTATACAAAATGACTTGAAGGAAGAAACTAGACATTTGTGATGCTAATCGTTGTGCAAAACAGCATAAAATTGTGTCCAGCTCCCATATTCGCAATTACAAAGAGGGCCTGATTTAGATATTGGCGGATGATTTTCTCTGTGACAATGGTGGCGGTTATCCCGTCTGCTGAAATCGAAATCCCATAGGATATAATGGGATTTAGATTTCGGCTGAAGGGATATCTATCACCATAGTGACGGAGTAACTCATCCGCCAAAATCGAAATCAGGCCCAGAGTCTCTGGGAAACCTTGGAAACATAAACTACAGTAGGTAGAGTACCTAGGATTGGATTTACATCTTGGCAGCAAGGGTCCTGCTGTCGGTTTTCTGAGTGAAAATTCCCCCCCCCCCTTGGTGGTCAGCCTGCCAGAGTTAGATGTTGGCAGTCCCATAGGCGAAAGCCCACCTGAGTCCTACCGACTCTGCCAAGAAATCCCGTATGCCTTTGACGCTGCCATAGGAAATAGTGGCTGATGGAGGGTCTTCAGCTACACTTACTGCCGAGCAGAATTGGATCTCCCTTTCCACCAAGGAAAAAGTGGCGGTTCGACCTCCAAGTCTGAGTTGGCAGGTTCGGGGTGGGGGAATGGGTGAAAACCCACCTTTTTTCTCAATTCTACTCTTGTTTTCGACTGGATGTGGCTGGCCACACCCGATGTCGCTGCTGCCACGGGCCATGGAGAAAACACAACCCCCCGGTCGCTTGACACGTAGGTAGGAAACCTGCATTGTCTGTGTATGTTGGGGGAGGACACATAAGCACGGCACTACTGAAGACATATACATGTCACCGTAACTTTTTGAGTTACTGTTACTGACATGCATATGTCGGGGACACAAGTGGGTCAGGCACGGGTGGGGACACACTGGTACGTGACAAATATTGCACATGTAAACAACTGTAATTATGGTGCCCCTATTCATTGGCAAATGAATGCTGGCACCACAGTGACAATGCATTCACACCTATCAACTGTGTCCATGTGTGCACATTGCCAGGGGACCTGTACCTGTCATGTTGTGCTTAGGGTTGTGTGTGTGAGTCAGAACATGCATGTTTGTGTGATGCGATTAGCTGGAATAGGTGGATGGAACTGGGGTGGATAAAGTGGTTGTGTCAAGATGTGTGCCACTTGCATATGGCATTGATGTTGTTGTGTATGTTCGGTTGCTGCATGCAACATTCAGGGGAGTGGTTTTGTGTGGCGGATGTCACAATGTGTGTATTTGCGTTTGTGTGTGCGCATGTGTTTGTGTAGATGAGTGTGTAGTTGTCTTGGTTCTTGTGATTGTGTCAAGGGTGGGTGCAGTGTCAATGTTGTGTGTATGTTTTGTTCTGGATATTCGTCAATGTGTGTTTGCTGCATGTCCGTGTTCTGTTGGGGTGGAATGGCAATGGATACTCGTGTGTATGCGGTGTGTTGTGTGATGTAGGGGGTCACATGTGGCAAAGGTAGAGTGTGTGTGTGTGTATGTGACTTACCTTTATTCTACAGCCACTGCCGTTGTATGATGCCCATTGAGTCCCGCAATATCCTCCCTCTGTCAACGAACCACTGCAATTACACCGCCTGCAGGTCTGTAACATCTAAATACTGCAGGCGAAAGACCGTTGACTTGACAGTCTTCTTGAGTTCACTGCCAAGGCGGCTTTGCAGTGCGACCACCCAGATGTAAATCAGGCCCCAAGTCTAAATTTCACATATAAAGTGTGACGTATTTCCGGTTGAATACATACAAGCTAATGCTCAAGTCCATTTGATTGTTTTATGAAAAAATAACACACAGTCATTGATGATGTCTCTGAAGACTCAACCATTCTCTCATACTCATATGACCAATATGCCTCTTTAATGTGTTTGGCTCCATCCAAACAAATCATAGCAGTATATTTCCAAAAGTGGCCAAACCCTAGATCCATTTGAAATTTTTGACATGTGCTGCCCACAGATTATTGTAGACCTAGCCCTGGGGCAGGGATACTTCTACTATGTTTTTAAGTATATTTCCTCCATGGCGGTTCTTATTAAAGAGGAGCCAGTATGACACAGGATTTAGTGAAATGATATCGGAAACGGGTATAATACCCATTTCCATATTCAAGAGGACTAACAGGGGTATCAGGGTCTAACATTCATAAGGACCTTTAAATTATTTTCAATTATCTGCAATTCCCTAGCCTTGGTATAACCCCACAATTCAGCTCCATACACCGTTGATCCTATCGCTTTCTGGCAATACACTTGTACTATTATATAAGGGATTAATTACCAATTTTGTCTTTCAGGAGCGGTACCGCATTAGATGTTCACCTTAGTACAAGAGCAGCCTTTTCTATATGAGCATTCCAAATTAATTTATAACTGAATCATATACCTAGATAATCAAATGGTGATATGCTCTAAAGGTTCTGGTCATTAACTTCAGGTTTCTTCCTTAGGAGAGGTGATGAAATCAACGCCATTATCTTGGTTTTAGTAGAATTAATTCATTTTTCTTTCGCCTTAAAATATTTCTCGAAATCAGATGGCCTGTGCATAGCATTTTGTGTTCGAGAAAGCACCACTGCATCAACATGAGTCTTAAATCAGATTATGTGTGAGGTTATTTTTAATTTCTATGTAATCTCGACAGAGACCTTGGTTTGCCTACAGTGGCATCTTTGGCATGCAAGTGCCTGTTAATGCTTTAAATATATCTATTATTTGAAAGTAGAATTGTAGCAAGTCTTTTTATGTGCATTATCTTTTCAAGGACCTCTAATTGATATCAGTGATAACGTAGACTTTAATTTTCAAGGCATGTCTCCGTTAACATCAGTTTAGTGGAAATGCTGCACTACTTCTATATAATTTATGTGAGGCCATCATGTCTCTGGCCGTGTTTGCTGTCATTTTATTTATTTTTATTTAACGGTTAATGCAACAAATCATAAAGTTGGTGCTACATACTGGAACCAGGAAAGAGTACATGACAAATAGAGAGAAGGACAAAATGGGAGAGGGTTTCCAGATAAGTAGTAACAAGTGATGTCTTGTATATTGTCTTTTGAGACAGTGGGGTAAACAAAGAGGCCCCCCTGCAAAGAACATGAAGGGATCCCCCACCTGGCTCACTCAGGAGCTCTCAGGCCGGGATGCTGTGCTGAGGGGAGCCCCCTGGAGTTTGAGGCCCCCCGCACTGCCACTGTTTTGAGATGCAATTGATGTGACCATATGTAAGGTACTGAGCATTGCATTGGGCGGAGGCACCGTGGTGGCACAGATAACAGTAGTTTAATCATTTCAGCGTTTTATAGGTTTCTGATCATGCATTTAATGCCATTTCAGCTAATGTTTTTTTCCACCTTAAATGGCAACAATAAGATCTTTTACCAAACGTGTTTTTTAGTGCACCTGTTTGGTATCTACTGCAGTAATACCCACATTTCCACCACACCTTTTAAGAAACCTTTGGGGGTGAACTCTTTCCCTAAACATCACAATGAATTTTGTCCTTCTTTGAGTTATGAACATGAAGATGAATACCTTTTTCCATGTGTATGGATGCACTTTACATGGCTGCTCATGTCTTGATATATTTCTTTTTCTCTTGCTTTGACACTAAGCTTGGGCAATCCAGCAGTATTAAAGGATCTACTGGACAGTTTTGTTGTGGTCTTTAATATGTACTGAATATTGGACCTGGCCCTTTCTGCAGGGTCACCCCAGATGTTTGCCTTCCTCTGCCTTCCTTTGATAAACCCGTTGCTGATGGCTTTTATAACTCTTTACTTGATAATCAGAGCTAAAGTGCTTGCACTCTCCTTCTGCAACATAGTAAAATTGGCCTGATTGATACATTTAATTTACATATACTTCTCTAATAAATGGTACTACATGTACTCTGGTCCTTTAAGTGCTACTAGTTTGCAGCAGCGCTCATTGTACCACCCACTAAAGTAGCTCTGTAAAACATATCTCTTGCCTGCCACTGCAGTCTGTAGTGCAGTTTTGAACTACCATTTCGAATTGGCAAAATAACTATTTTGCCAGGCCTAAACCTTCCTTTCTAATACTTATACGTCACCGTAAGCTAGGCCCTGAAGGCTCAAAGGGCAAGGTGAATGTTAATTAAAAAAGTAGGTCAAGTCCTGACCAAGAGGTGGTCCCTAGGTCCTAGACCTGTGACTGGCACCAGAGTGTAATCCTCCTGAACCCAAGGTGAAGATACGGATGTTTTAGGCTACTTGCGACTGCGAAGTGACCTCTTTGTGATGAATGACTGCCTATGATGATGCCACACAAAGCTCTACAGGGACCTGCTCCTTGCCCCAACAGTGACAGCCCTCCATGATTGTCAACATAAAGCTCCAGTGATGACCTGATCTTCGCCCTACACAGTCACCATTTGTGACAACCAACCTGCTTCTACGCTGTGGATTTACGAAGGTTCAGTGGGACGAAACGTCACCCTGGTCCAGCTCAACAAGATGACCGTACATGGCAGTTTCTACTTTTTAGTGTTATTTTGACCTCAAACTTTAAAGAACCTAACTTCCTACCCAGCATGGTCTTTGTGGATGCTCAGGACCTCACACACCTTTCGCAAGCTGGCTGCCAACGAGCTAAGGTGGTTGTTAATTGTTGCATCCCTTTTCTCTGCCCTTCCTTTATACTTATCCCCACCCTTACCTAAGCACTCTCTAGAACATTCCACTATAACTGATTTAAAGTGTTGGGGTTTTACTGTCAGTGGCCTGTCAAGGGAGACTAGAGAAACAGTAGAAAATATATTTAAAAAAACTTGAAGAAGACTGACCTCTTTTCATGTTGAATTTCCTTTAGTGCTGAAAGCCCCAAATCCCCTGAACCAGAGGCGGTCACCTCACCCTATTAATGTTCATTAGAAGTGGAAATATGCGGCAGGGGAGAACCAAATTATGCAGCAGTATTGAGTAGGTTATTCAGGATAATATAGCATTTTGTGAGGATATTATCTCATTTTTTGTAACACTCCTTAGGTAAAGGTTTCACCTCCCTCATTACAACCGGTTTGACAGCCAAATGCAGCAATGAGCAACAGAAAGGTGACTACTGAAGCTTTGAAAAGGACCTTCCAGTGTGTTGGAGCACATGTTGCTGCACTTCTAGTAACATATGTATCCATTTGAGCTAGAAACAATCTTTTTAGGTCACAGCCTACCAGACAGCTCACCTAGGAATGCATTCTGCCCGTTGCTTACCATTGGTTTTGTGGTTTGTAACTCACATTTCTTTGCTTTCAGTTTGCTGGCTTTATTTGTTTCAGGCTGTCCAGCCTGAGTTCAGTCCTTTCCTTGCCAAAACCTTATTTACAGTATCCTTCCGACTGCTCCTTTTTTGTAAACAGGCTCATAGCTCTTGTTCTTGTCTCATTACATTTTCTGTGCATTCAAAGACTGAGGTCAAATGACAGGCACTGTCTTCCCAGGGCGCTTGCTTACTTTTCTTTCTCTGACTTCAAAGTAAGAGGATTCATGTGACAATCTCGCTGGATACTTACCCTAGGAAAGAGGCTTTTTTCTAGCACACAACAATATTTAAATGAAGGCCCATATTTCTGGGCTTTTGATGCAGGGCAGCTGTTAGACTTGGCATCCTTGGTGTGGTTTCCCTAGTCTTTTTGCCTCTGCTTTCTGTATTTTTAACTGAATGCTGGACTTTGCTTTTGCTGGTTTTTGGTACTCTGGGCACTTTACCACTTGTGACCAGTGCTAAAGGGCAAGTGCTCCCTGTGTAAAATGGGATTAAGATTGGTTAACCCTGCGGTGAGGATAGGACTTGTATTTGTACTTTACATACAGTGATTGGTGTACACTACTGTTTTATTGCAGACCATTACCCAACCACATTCTGTTTTTTTTTCCTTGGATTTCATTTGTTTTTCTTTTTTGTAATTTTTGGGATCGCTCTGCCTTTTGAGGCTTTGCACATTTATTGAACCATGTCTATAAATATGTCCCTGTCTGGGGAGCCATCAGCAGTTGTGGCAAAAGTGGTGTTTGAGCTGGAGAAATGTGGAGAGTTATACAGTGGCCCAGCTCAAGGGATAGACAGGCAGAGAGGCAGCATCATTTGGAGCTTGAGAAGCTCAAGGCAGAATTAGCTAGACTGGACAGAGAAGCAGAAGTGAAGAAAATAGCAATGGCCATTGGAGGAGAGAAAAGAGTTGTTGGCTTATGAACTGAGTTTAAAGGAGCTCGATCTGAAGGGCAGGCCTAGCACAGATGGTGGCAGCAATATCCCAGTGCAGCCTAAGAAAAGATTGCACATTCCTAAAAATCTGGTAAAGGATTACAAGAGGGGGGATGACATATACTTGTGGTTTAAGAGGTATGAGTCCGTTTTTCACATGAACCTGGTCACTGAGGTACACTGGGGGGAGGGTCTGTGGAAAGACTTTGAGGCAAAGGGGAAGAACACTTTGACAGCCCTAGGGAATCCTTAGGGGCTCATCTACTCTACCATAAAGGATGCCCTGCTCACTAGGTATGGTCTCACTCGACAGCAGTACTGAGATAAGTTCAGGTCTTACAAGATGGGGGATTCTCAAACGTGGCTAGAATGTGTTGATTCTTTTTGCAGAGCACTAGATGGTTGGGTGACAGGCAGTAAGGTCACAGATTATGAGTGGCTCTATAATTTGATTGCATGGGAGCACTTGTATAGCCTTTGTTTTCCAGAGCTGCTCCAGCGCCTAATTGACAGCTGACTGACTGACCCTAGGAAGATTGCCCAGGAAGCGGACCGGTGTGGAGAGCACCAGGGTCCAATTAAGGTATGGGGGAGTCTCAGCCAATGGTAGGCAGGGTTCCCATCAGAAGAAGTGGGGGTGGTAAGGGTAAACAGGAGGAGTTCTCTAAAGGGCCCCAACTAAGTTTCCAGGGTAAAGATTCCCAGCCCCCAGGCGAGAAGAAGCCATGGATCTCTACAAGGAAGCCTGCAGAGAGGGGTCTCCGTAAGTGCTATTCATGTGATAAGGAGGTTCACATAAGGGGGATCCCAAGTGTCCCACTGGTGCACAATCACAGGTTATGGCCAGTGTAGAGCTTGGGGAGAAGTTGTTTCCAGGAGAAGGGTGGGAGCCAGCTGAGATGACCCTTTGTCTCACTAGAGGACAGTGAGATGGTCCAGAGGACCCTTGTGCCTGAGAACACTAAGAAGTACAGGCAGTGGGTGACCATCAATGGACAAAGGTGGAGGCTCTGAGAGACACTGGAGCCAATGTGACTACTGTCAGGTGTCACCTGGTGTCTGAAGGGCAAGTGGTCCCTAAAGCAATTCAACAAGTAGTTGCTGTAGACATCTCAGAGCGCCGGTTCCCTTTGAATGGGGGAGGGTCTTAGGTTGTTCCTTGAGGGCCTTGAGGGTAGCTGTGAGTCCCACCATGCCTGTTGATTGTCTGCTAGGTAATGACCTGGAGTATTCCCCTTGGAGTGAGGTGGAAGACCAGTCACACTTGGAGATGTTGGGTCGGCCTGAGTGGGCATGCGTGACCACCCAGTCTACGGCAGCCTGTCAGGGTGATCAGGAGGCTCTAGAGCCTGAAAGATTGTCCCAGGTGCCTGTCAGGAAGACTAAGGGCAAGGGGTGTGGGAAACCCACCCATCCGTTCCCAAGGTCCAGGAGGAGGCTGAACCTGAGGAGGACACCCAGGAGCCTACAGGGGAACAAGTGACTGAACTGGGGGATGTGCCTGAGCTGACCCATTGTCAGCAGGAAGGGGGTCCCACCAGGGGGGAGTTCTGAAAGGTGCAGAAGTCATGCCCTTCTCTTGAGGGTCTGTTGCGAAAGGCTGCAGATGAGGCAACTGGCATGGAGTCTGGATCACACTGGATTTCCTGGAAAGATTGCCTCCTGTATAGTGAGCCTAAGGTTGCAGAACCTGGGGCAGCACGTGTGCTGGTGGTACCCGAGCGCTACAGAACTTTCCTACCGGGGCTGGCTCCTGATGTTCCTTTGGCAGGTGATTTGGGGCAGTGCAAGACTTTTGAGAGGACTGTCACACACTTTTACTGGCCCCAGATGTGAAGGCACTCTGGCACCTTTTGTAGGTCTTGCCAGACTTGCCAGGCAAGTAGCAAGAGTGGGGGGAATTGTAAGGCTCTCTTCCAACCATTCCCTGTTGTTAGCACCCCTTCTGAGTGGGTGGGAATTGACATTGTGGAGCCTCTGGACCTCAAGACAGACATGGGCAACAGGTTTATCCTAGTCTTGGTGGACCATGCCACCCAATACCCAGAAGCCATCCCTCTGAGGTCAGTGACAGCCCCCGTGGTGGGATGGGCACTGATGGGGATTTTTACCTTCAGGGGGAAACTAGAAACCAACCAGAAGGACATGAAACAGTTGTATGACCAGAATGCCACTCTGGTTGAGTTTCAGCCTGGCCAGAAAGTGTGGGTCATGGCCCCAGTGGAGCCTCGCGCTCTCCAGGACAAATGGACTGGGACTTTTGAGGCAGTGGAGTGTAAGAGTGATGTCACCTATCTGGTGAACTTGCGTACCCCCAGGAACCCTTTGAGGGTCCTATATGTGAACTGCCTCAAACCACACTTCAAGAGGTCTGAACTGACTATGCTTTTGGCAACAGATGATGGGGTGGGGGAGGAGAGTGAGCCTCTTCCTGACCTCCTGTCTGCCCATGAGAAGGATGGGTCTGTGGAGGGTGTGAACCTCTCCCCAACACTGACCCCCGAACAACCGAGGGACTGTCGCCAGTTGCTGGGACAGTTTGCCTCCTTGTTTTCTTTGGCCCCAGAGGTCACACATATGTGTACCCATGATGTGGACACTGGGGACAGTCCATCTGCGAAACACAAGATTTGCAGGGTGACTGACAAGGTCAGAGCCAGCACCAAGGATGAGGTTTTCAAGATGCTAGTGTTAGTGGTAATTGAGTTCTCCAGCAGTCCTTTGGCTAGCTCAGTGGTCCTTGGTCCCAAAGGCTGCTGCCCCCAGTGCCACCCCAGAACTTAGGTTCTATGTGGACTATCATGGACTCATCGCTGTCACTAAGACTGATGCGCACTCTGCCCCCAGATCTGATGAGCTTATAGATCAGCTCCCCTATCTTTTTGCCTCTGCTTCCTGGGTTTTTGACTGTGTGCTGGACTTTGTTTTTGCTGGTTTTGGTACTCTGAGCACTTTACCACTGTTGACCAGTGCTAAAGTGGAAGTGCTCCCTCAGTGAATTGCTATTATGATTGGTTATCCCTGATTGGCATATTTGATTTACTAGTAAGTCCCTATTAAAGTGCACTAGAGGTGCCCAGGGCCTGTAAATCAAATGCTACTAGTGGGCCTGCAGCACTGATTGTCCCACCCACATGAGTAGCCCTGTAAATATGTGTCAGACCTGTCACTGCAGTGTCTGTGTGTGTAGTCTTGCACTGCCAATTCGACCTGGCAAGTACACCCACTTGCCAGGCCCAAACCTTCCCTTTTACTACATGTAAGTCACCCCCTAGTTAGGCCCTACGTAGCCCCATGGGCAGGGTGCACTGTATTTAAATAGTAGAGCATGTTCTGGTGTGTTTTACATGTTCTGATAGTGAAATGCTGCCAAATTCGGTTTTCACTATTGCAAAGCCAATCCCTCCCATAGGTAAACATGTGGACTGCCTTTAAATATCTTTCAAGTGCAGTTTCCCATTGGGGGTAGATAGAGATGTGGAGTTTGGAGTCTCTGAACTCACAATTAAAAAATACGTCTTTTTGTAAAGTCGGCTTTTGGATTGTCAGTTTTAAAATGGCACTTTTAGAAAGTGGGCATTTTCTTGTTACCCATTCTGTGCCTCTGCCTGCCTGTGGAATCCATGTCCGATTCAGACTGACAGTTGGGCTGTTTGTGAATTCCTTCTAGACAGTGACACAAGGCGAGCTCAGGAGTGTCCTGCATATCCTGATGAGTCTTCTGGGCTAGAGTGGGGAGGGAGGAGCTGACACACCTGAAAGGGATGTGCCTGTCCACACACAATGCAGTCTCCAACCCCCCTGGAGTGTGTCTGGGGCCAGGCCTGGGCAAGGCAGGATCCTGTGAATAACAGAGACTTTCCTTTGAAGTTTTCCTACTTCAAAGGCAGAAATGAGTATAAAAAGTGTACCCAAAACCACAGACTTTTAGAATACTTCAGGATCAAGAGGAACCTCTGCAAGGAGAAGAGCTGAAGAACTGGAGGAGGAGTACTGTCCCTTTGCTGTGTGTGCTTTGCTGGGTTGGCCTTTAGTTGCCTCTTTTACCTTAAAGAGGACAAAGACTGGTCTTTGCTGTGAATCCTGCTTGTGAAGATTAACCAAGGGCCTCGGACTGAGCTTGCCCCCATTCTGAAGTCTTAGTGCTATCAAAGACTTCACCTGCCAGCCCTTGGGACCTCTTGCTGAAATCTCTACACTGCCACCCCGAGGTGAAAATCCACGCACCGGAGCTGAGCAGCAAAAAATTTGACGCAGTGCCTGTACAGCAGGCTGAAAAATCAATGTATCGCCGGTAAAATTGACGCAAGACCATCTCAGAGCGGATTCATCACTACCGGGCATCCAGATTTTCCACGTATGCAAGGAAAGAATTGCTGCATCACCTGCCGGGCGGAGAAAGAATCGATGAACAGCCTCACTTTTGAGTAAGGAATCAACGCATGCTCGCCCGTGCTGCTGTATTTTTGACGCATACCAGGTACTTTGTGCTAAAACAGCGCATCCATTGATTTCTATGGATTAAGACTCTTTTTACTTTAAAAATTCATACCTTCGCTAGTGTATGTTGGATTTTTTTCATTTTGGTCTTGTTTGATTTAGAAAAATATTGGCTATTTTTTAAACTGGTGTGGAGTCCTTTTGTTATGTTTTCACTGTGTTACAGTGTGTGTTGGTACAAATACTTTACACATTGCCTCTGAGCTAAGCCTGACTGCTTATGCCAAGCTACTACGGGGATGAGCAGGGGTTATCCTAGGCGTGTATCTCCCTACCCTGACTACAGTGAGGGTCCCTGCTTGGACAGAGTGCAAAGTGACTGCCAACCAGAGACCCAGTTCCTAAGAGCAGCACAGCAAGTCACCTTGCTGCGCTGCCCTGTGCCAAAGGGAAAGGGCGGGAATGTGCTGTATTTAAGCAATACAGTGCAATCTTGTTCTCTCCCAGTGCACCCTAGTGGCAGCTTAGTGCCAATGCAGGCACCCTTCCACCATGCATTATAGGCAGGATTGTTTATGTTCAGGAAGGGGCACCTACCTTTACAAAAACAATACTGAGAGGCTTTTTCCTCTTTCTGTGTGTGGTGCAGAGTACCGCACATATAGAAAGAGGTAAAATAAGGAGCAATAAAGATATTTCTCCTTGTTAATCCTCCCCTTGCGAGGTGTAGGGTTTTGGCACATCCCCAGGTTTACAAGCTTTTGTAAATATGGGGATGCGTCAGAATCCATGGGCATTGAGTGAGAACATCCACTGCAATGCCCATGGAATGCCACCTTTCCCCAGATTAAGGCAACAGTGATTTGCGCTGCCTTGCCTTACTCCATATATATGAGGCCATTCAAAGGAAAGCAAAGTGGCTTTGTGTAGCCTTATAGATATGAGTGATGCAACAGCAGTGCAAGGGGCTCATAAATAGGCCCCAAACTGTGTAAGTATTTCACAATTTATCAGGATTAGTAACCCAATTTGTTATTTCTGAAGTGTGTTATAAGCAAATACTTTAGTGTGATCAAAACAAATCATTAACATAGGTAATGCAATTTCCACACATTTTCGTCTGTGCATTGTGTAGATTTATTAGTAAAACTGTATGTTTGTGAAAATGTAATGGTCATTTCAATTGAAAATGTGTTGTCTGTAATGGCAGTGTGCTACCACACCATGAATACTCCACTCTACGCCACTCCATTCTACTCTGCACCACTCCACACCACTGCACTCTACTCTGTACCTCTCCACTTTACACCAGCCCACGCCACTGCACTCTGCACCACTCAACTCTACGCCACTGCACTCCTCGCCACATCACGCTGTGCATCTCCACTCTACCCTGTACCACTGTACTCTATGCCAATGCACTCTTCACTACTCTACACTAGTGCACTTTTTGACACAGCACTCTACACCACTCCAGTCTAGGCCACACCAATCTACAATGCACAGCTCCACTGTACACTGCTGTACTCTACACCACTCTGAAACACATCATTCTATGCCACTGCACTCTATGCCAATAAATTATACGTCAATGCACTTTACTCTGTAATACTCAACTATATGCTCTTGCACTCAACACCAATACACTGTACGCCACTCTAATCCACTTTGCACTCACTGCACTCCACACCACTTTATGCCATTACAATCTATGCCACTCTACGCAATTGCACTCTACACTGCACCACTCCACTGTATGCCACTTCACTCTACTCTTACACAATCTACTCTATGCCACTGCACTCTACTTTTAACCACTGCACTCTACGCCAAGGTACTCTACACAACTGCACTCTGTCACTGCACTCTGCTCTGCATGTCAGCACTCTATGCCTCTGTACTTCAGTCTTCACCACCGCAGTCTGACATTCTACTCTTCAACAGTGCACTCTGCCACTGATCTTTATGCCACTCTACTCTGCACTACTCCACTTTACACCACTGTACTCTGTGGCACAATACATACTCAGCACCATTCTATGCTACTCTACTGTGCACCACACTATGCCACTGCACTCTATGCTACTCGGCTCTACTCTGTGCTTCTGCCCTCTGCATCACTCAACTCTATGCCACTCCACTCTGCACCATTCTGCACCACTCTACTCTACTGCATTCCAGGCCACTCTACTCTTCTCTGCACCACTCCACTCTATGCCTCTCTACTCTACACTACTCTCTGTGCACTCCACTTTGTGCCACTCTACTCTGCGCCACTCCACTTTTCACCACACCATTCTGTACCACTCCACTCTGCACCACTGCACTCTGCACTACTGCAATTTACTGTGCACCACTCTAATCTGCAAAAACAACAAGTGATGGACGGAATGCTGAACATTGTCAAACATTCACCCCCAGTCACAGATCTGGGTTTAATCCATCGTTTTTTTGCTGCCCATGCCATTCCAGTTTGGACCCAGCCATATGCAAATCAGTCTTGACCCTGTTCCCCATGGGAACAGTCCAGCCCGAACTGCTAGGCCAGGTGTTCCCTGGACTGGAAACAAGCATCCTGGGACCGGTTTCGGGGTTTCACCCCTCATCAGCCAGGCTAGCTTGAATCCAGTGGCATGGGAAGCACGGGACCCACGTCTGGGCATACCCTTCCCACTTAGGGCGACAAATGCAAAAACAACAAGTGATGGACGGAATGCTGAACATTGTCAAACATTCACCCCCAGTCACAGATCTGGGTTTAATCCATCGTTTTTTTGCTGCCCATGCCATTCCAGTTTGGACCCAGCCATATGCAAATCAGTCTTGACCCTGTTCCCCATGGGAACAGTCCAGCCCGAACTGCTAGGCCAGGTGTTCCCTGGACTGGAAACAAGCATCCTGGGACCGGTTTCGGGGTTTCACCCCTCATCAGCCAGGCTAGCTTGAATCCAGTGGCATGGGAAGCACGGGACCCACGTCTGGGCATACCCTTCCCACTTAGGGCGACAAATGCAAAAACAACAAGTGATGGACGGAATGCTGAACATTGTCAAACATTCACCCCCAGTCACAGATCTGGGTTTAATCCATTGTTTTTTTGCTGCCCATGCCATTCCAGTTTGGACCCAGCCATATGCAAATCAGTCTTGACCCTGTTCCCCATGGGAACAGTCCAGCCCGAACTGCTAGGCCAGGTGTTCCCTGGACTGGAAACAAGCATCCTGGGACCGGTTTCGGGGTTTCACCCCTCATCAGCCAGGCTAGCTTGAATCCAGTGGCATGGGAAGCACGGGACCCACGTCTGGGCATACCCTTCCCACTTAGGGCGACAAATGCAAAAACAACAAGTGATGGACGGAATGCTGAACATTGTCAAACATTCACCCCCAGTCACAGATCTGGGTTTAATCCATCGTTTTTTTGCTGCCCATGCCATTCCAGTTTGGACCCAGCCATATGCAAATCAGTCTTGACCCTGTTCCCCATGGGAACAGTCCAGCCCGAACTGCTAGGCCAGGTGTTCCCTGGACTGGAAACAAGCATCCTGGGACCGGTTTCGGGGTTTCACCCCTCATCAGCCAGGCTAGCTTGAATCCAGTGGCATGGGAAGCACGGGACCCACGTCTGGGCATACCCTTCCCACTTAGGGCGACAAATGCAAAAACAACAAGTGATGGACGGAATGCTGAACATTGTCAAACATTCACCCCCAGTCACAGATCTGGGTTTAATCCATCGTTTTTTTGCTGCCCATGCCATTCCAGTTTGGACCCAGCCATATGCAAATCAGTCTTGACCCTGTTCCCCATGGGAACAGTCCAGCCCGAACTGCTAGGCCAGGTGTTCCCTGGACTGGAAACAAGCATCCTGGGACCGGTTTTGGGGTTTCACCCCTCATCAGCCAGGCTAGCTTGAATCCAGTGGCATGGGAAGCACGGGACCCACGTCTGGGCATACCCTTCCCACTTAGGGCGACAAATGCAAAAACAACAAGTGATGGACGGAATGCTGAACATTGTCAAACATTCACCCCCAGTCACAGATCTGGGTTTAATCCATCGTTTTTTTGCTGCCCATGCCATTCCAGTTTGGACCCAGCCATATGCAAATCAGTCTTGACCCTGTTCCCCATGGGAACAGTCCAGCCCGAACTGCTAGGCCAGGTGTTCCCTGGACTGGAAACAAGCATCCTGGGACCGGTTTCGGGGTTTCACCCCTCATCAGCCAGGCTAGCTTGAATCCAGTGGCATGGGAAGCACGGGACCCACGTCTGGGCATACCCTTCCCACTTAGGGCGACAAATGCAAAAACAACAAGTGATGGACGGAATGCTGAACATTGTCAAACATTCACCCCCAGTCACAGATCTGGGTTTAATCCATTGTTTTTTTGCTGCCCATGCCATTCCAGTTTGGACCCAGCCATATGCAAATCAGTCTTGACCCTGTTCCCCATGGGAACAGTCCAGCCCGAACTGCTAGGCCAGGTGTTCCCTGGACTGGAAACAAGCATCCTGGGACCGGTTTCGGGGTTTCACCCCTCATCAGCCAGGCTAGCTTGAATCCAGTGGCATGGGAAGCACGGGACCCACGTCTGGGCATACCCTTCCCACTTAGGGCGACAAATGCAAAAACAACAAGTGATGGACGGAATGCTGAACATTGTCAAACATTCACCCCCAGTCACAGATCTGGGTTTAATCCATCGTTTTTTTGCTGCCCATGCCATTCCAGTTTGGACCCAGCCATATGCAAATCAGTCTTGACCCTGTTCCCCATGGGAACAGTCCAGCCCGAACTGCTAGGCCAGGTGTTCCCTGGACTGGAATCAAGCATCCTGGGACCGGTTTCGGGGTTTCACCCCTCATCAGCCAGGCTAGCTTGAATCCAGTGGCATGGGAAGCACGGAACCCACGTCTGGGCATACCCTTCCCACTTAGGGCGACAAATGCAAAAACAACAAGTGATGGACGGAATGCTGAACATTGTCAAACATTCACCCCCAGTCACAGATCTGGGTTTAATCCATCGTTTTTTTGCTGCCCATGCCATTCCAGTTTGGACCCAGCCATATGCAAATCAGTCTTGACCCTGTTCCCCATGGGAACAGTCCAGCCCGAACTGCTAGGCCAGGTGTTCCCTGGACTGGAAACAAGCATCCTGGGACCGGTTTCGGGGTTTCACCCCTCATCAGCCAGGCTAGCTTGAATCCAGTGGCATGGGAAGCACGGGACCCACGTCTGGGCATACCCTTCCCACTTAGGGCGACAAATGCAAAAACAACAAGTGATGGACGGAATGCTGAACATTGTCAAACATTCACCCCCAGTCACAGATCTGGGTTTAATCCATCGTTTTTTTGCTGCCCATGCCATTCCAGTTTGGACCCAGCCATATGCAAATCAGTCTTGACCCTGTTCCCCATGGGAACAGTCCAGCCCGAACTGCTAGGCCAGGTGTTCCCTGGACTGGAAACAAGCATCCTGGGACCGGTTTCGGGGTTTCACCCCTCATCAGCCAGGCTAGCTTGAATCCAGTGGCATGGGAAGCACGGGACCCACGTCTGGGCATACCCTTCCCACTTAGGGCGACAAATGCAAAAACAACAAGTGATGGACGGAATGCTGAACATTGTCAAACATTCACCCCCAGTCACAGATCTGGGTTTAATCCATCGTTTTTTTGCTGCCCATGCCATTCCAGTTTGGACCCAGCCATATGCAAATCAGTCTTGACCCTGTTCCCCATGGGAACAGTCCAGCCCGAACTGCTAGGCCAGGTGTTCCCTGGACTGGAATCAAGCATCCTGGGACCGGTTTCGGGGTTTCACCCCTCATCAGCCAGGCTAGCTTGAATCCAGTGGCATGGGAAGCACGGAACCCACGTCTGGGCATACCCTTCCCACTTAGGGCGACAAATGCAAAAACAACAAGTGATGGACGGAATGCTGAACATTGTCAAACATTCACCCCCAGTCACAGATCTGGGTTTAATCCATCGTTTTTTTGCTGCCCATGCCATTCCAGTTTGGACCCAGCCATATGCAAATCAGTCTTGACCCTGTTCCCCATGGGAACAGTCCAGCCCGAACTGCTAGGCCAGGTGTTCCCTGGACTGGAAACAAGCATCCTGGGACCGGTTTCGGGGTTTCACCCCTCATCAGCCAGGCTAGCTTGAATCCAGTGGCATGGGAAGCACGGGACCCACGTCTGGGCATACCCTTCCCACTTAGGGCGACAAATGCAAAAACAACAAGTGATGGACGGAATGCTGAACATTGTCAAACATTCACCCCCAGTCACAGATCTGGGTTTAATCCATCGTTTTTTTGCTGCCCATGCCATTCCAGTTTGGACCCAGCCATATGCAAATCAGTCTTGACCCTGTTCCCCATGGGAACAGTCCAGCCCGAACTGCTAAACTCTAATCTGCGCCATTGCATTCTATGCCACTGCATTGCACACTGCTGAATTCAATGCCACTGTATTTTATTCTACTATACTCTGCAACACTCTACACCAATGCACTTTACACCAGTCCACTCTACCTAATGCCACTCCAGTGTATGACACTGTATTCCACTCCACTCTACAACACTTGACTCCAATCTTCCTCGTTCCTCTCTACGGCACTTCACTCTACTCTCCTCCATTCCACTAACTTTTAAACATGCTGAACATCAGCCACGCTGGTGAAGAATGTGGCTGAAACACATTGGCAAAGCCAACTTGCATAGATGAGACCTATTGGCTTTGCCAATGCTTCTTTGTTAAAAGCTGCAGATTATGCAGCAGATGATTGATTATGAGGAAAATTGCTCATTATGCGGAAAATGCAGCAGCTGCAAAATCGATTCATTGTAGTGGTACTGACTATAGATTAATACATAAGAGACACATGCCTGCAAAAAATTGTTATTTTTGAATGACTTGTGTTCTCTTGAGCATTAGGAAGTTAGAGAACTAAAATAAGCCCCAGACTTCAGGACCAAAGATGTAGAGTGTTCTTCGTACGTCTGTGCACCTTAGCAAAATATAGGTGCCCCAAAGTATATTCTGGTTCATAAACGGCAAATCCTGATTCAGGGAATCAGACTGTGTGGATTATTGTAGGCACAAACTGCACTTACTACAAGAGAAAATCCACTTGTTGGCAGGATTTTCTATTGTTGGATGTGACTCCTGAACCTGTGGGACTGTTAGGTGAATGGCCAATGCACAAGCTAGGAACACCAATACATTTTACTTTTCTGGGTATTCTCAAACATTTGCACAGTCTTACCTTAACCACAGTTCTACACTTTACCCCACAAAGTGGACATAAGTGCTGCTGTTGGTGTGGCAAAGGGCCACTAAACACCTTATTGGTGTATGAATGTAGGGCGTGATTTTTTCGCATAGAAAAAAGTTTTCCATGTAGAGAAAAATGTTGGAAAGAAATATTCAGCTGCACCTTTTTCCTAACCTTATCTGACGGTCTTAGGTTTAGGGATGAAAATCATATAGGATGCCCTTCATTTATGTGAATTCCTAAAGAGTGATACTCCACAATTCTATTGAAAAATCATTTTTTGTTTTTTTTGCCCAAACACTGCTCCCCTAAAATGTATTTTCTTATTGGGGTACTTGTAGTCAATCAGCGCCTTCAGGGGCAGCCTTTCTTCAGACAGTTCCATGGGAGAAACGAAATTTGGTGCCCAATCTAATCATCCTCCTCTACTCCTTCCCCAATCACCCTCTCCTATTAGTGATCCTAGTGGGGGCCCCTTTTGTGCTCACAGGTCACCTCTTGGCTGAATACCATACAGCAAAGTGTGACCTGTGAAAACAAATTTACACCTTGTCCCCTCACTTCAATCACCCATTCAGTTGCTAAACTGGAGGTGAGAGTCCCTGGGAGGGGTCTGTAGGAGAAGGAACGTGGGGTGGAGAGGTAACTGAAGGAGGCTAAGAAAGCAGGATTTTCACACAACTTGAAGGCAATGAACTTAACTGGTTGTCTTGTATGAATGATTTACTCAAGGCAGCTCAGGAGGTCAGCTATCCTTTCACCCATCCAACTGTAGGCGCCCCGGGGATGGGCCCTGCTTGCCCATGCTAAAAGCTTCCCCTCAACTCCTCCATGCCTTATTAGGTCAAAGCCTACTATCTGGTTGGCTAAAGACTTCATGGGGACATTTTAAAAGCATCAGTGGGAATGCATTTCACCAATTGCTTACCATTAAGTTTGTGTTTCGTAACTCACAGTTGCTTGCTTTCAACTAGCTAGCTATATTTGTTTTAGGCTATCCAGCTTGAGTTAGTCCCTCCTGTGGAGCATAGCCTGTTTATTACCGATCCTTGTATTCTTCCACAAGTGTTCACTTTCATTTAAAAGACCCTCACATTTTGTTCTTATATTGTCCAATTTGCTGTGCATTCGAAGACAGATGTCAGGCTTTGTTCCACAAGAGTGCTTGGTGCTTTCTTTTTCTTCTCTGACTTCAAAGTGAGAGGATTTATATGACAATCTTACTGACTGTGGTTGTGAAATGAAAGGGGTTTTCATAGCACACAAAAAAATTTAAAGGTCTGTAAATAAACTTTGCATATATTTCAGAATATATCAGAATTAGGAAAGCACAAATGAAGCAAGTTTTTTAAAATTCTGAAGTATGATGGAAAGACATATTTTCATAGAATCAAAGCAAATCAACACAGTAGGTGATGCCATTTCCACACATTATTATTTGTGCGCTGTTTAGTTTTATCATTAAAATGGAGTGTGTGTGCATATGTAACAATCTTTTCAAATGAAAATGTGCTGTCTAATGGCAGTGTGCTACCATTCCACGCATAATCCACCCTACAACACTCTATTTCACTCTACTTCACTTTACACCTCACTACTCCCCTCAACTCTATGCCACCCTATGCCACTCTTCTCCACTCTACCCCATTCTAATTCACGGGCGCCACTCCACTCTACTCCACGCCACTCCACTGTATGTCACTCCACTCTACAATCCTACACTTTATGATATGCCACTCTACACAGCACTCTATGCCCTTCTAACAAAATGTGAATGTCTGTAAATAAACTCTGCATTTATTACAGAATTCATCACAATTAGGAGAGCTGAAATGAAACACATTTTTTCCTAATCCTGAAGTGTGGCAGGAACAAATATTTTAATACAATCAAAGCAAATCAATATACTTGATAATGGCAATTCCACACATTATCATTTGTGTGCTGTTTAGTTTTATCAGTAAAACGGAATGTGTGTGCAAATGTACTGACCTTTTCAAATGAAAATGTGAGGTCTAATTGCAGTGTGCTACAACACCTTGCATATTCCACAGTACACCACTCCACTCTAAAACACTCTACTTCGCTATATGCCACCCTACACCTCACCACTCCCCTCAACTCTACGCCACCCTATGCCACTCTACGCCACTCCACTCTACTCTACGCCACTCCACTGTACCTCACTCCACTCAACAACCTTCCACTTTACAATCCTCCACTCTATGACATGCCACTCTATGCCCTTCCAACAAAATGTAAATGCCCTGTAAATAAACTCTGCATTTATTTCAGAATATATCAAAATTAGGAGGGCAGAAATGAAGCAAATTTTTTTCTATTTCTGAATGGTGGCAGAAACAAATATTTTAATACAATCAAAGAAAATCAATACACTTGAGGATGCCATTTCCCCACATTATCATTTGTGTGCTGTTTAGGTTTATCAGTAAAATGTCATGCGTGTGCAAATGTAATGGTCTTTTCAAATGAAAATGTGTTGTCTAATGGCAGTGTGCTACCACACAATGTTTACTCCACAGTGCACCACTCCACTCTACAGCATTCTACTCCACGCTACACCTCACCACTCCCCTCAATTCTATGCCACCCTATGACACTTTACCCACTCTTCCCCACTCTACTTCACACCACTCCACTCTACCCCATGCCACTCCACTTTACAACTCTCTATTCTACAATCCTTCACTTTACAATCCTCCAGCCTATGACATGCCACTCACCACACCACTCTATGCCCTTCCATACTATAACACAACACTCTAAGACACAACACTTTACAACACCCTACTCCACTCTACGACCCTCTACTCCACTTTATGCCACTCCACTCTGACACTTCTCTCTGAGCTACTCCCCTCCACTCTACTCCATTTCACACAACAGCACTCTACTGTATGCCATTGTGCTCTACTCCATTCAATGCCACTCCACACTACACCACTACATTGTATGCCACTTCACTTTATACTACTCCATTCTACACCACTTCACTCCACTCCACAACAGTCTACACCCCTCCACTCCATGACACTCCACAGCACTCTATGCCAGTCCACTGTACTCCAGTCTATGCCACTCCACTCTATGCCACTCTACGCCCCTCTACTCCACTCTTTTCTACTCTATGACACTCAGCTCCTTCCACGACACTCCACAGCACTCTACCCCACTCTATGCCACTACACTCTTCTACAATCTGCTCCACTCTATTCCAATCCATTCTATACAATCTACTCGACTCTCTGCTACTCCACTCTACTCCACTGTACACAGCTCCCTATATACCACTTTGCACCACTTTACTCCACTCCATGCCATTCCACTCTACTTTACTGCACTCTACAACATTATGCTCCCTCCAGGACACCTCATGTCACTTTGCACTGCTCCAGGACACTCAAAGCCACTTCACGACACTCTACATCAACACAGAAGGTCACTTTATGCCTTTCCACGCCATGCTATGCCATGCCACTCCACGATTCTCTATGCCACTCTACGACACTCCACTCTATGCCACTTAACTCTACAACACCTCAATATATAATTTTGACCACTCGCTCAATAGTACAAACAACAGCCCTTGTCATCTTATAGCATTTTATATCACACAGCCTTTCAATGGTTTAGCCTCGTAGCTCAACCAGCTATCTGGTTGTGCCTTTCCTCATCTTTTCAAGGTTTACATCACGTTCAGGATCCTCCATTATGATTTGGGAAGATTTCTGTGCCATATTTTACCCCTTCCCAGAAGTTGCTGATACTGGTAGCATTGAACTGTTCGAAGAGGGCAGATACTTCTTAACATTACATGGTAGCTGCAGATAGTCTGGCCCTTGTGCTTCTTTCCATTTGGTGTGTCTGACCTGCATTGAACATGTGCAAACTATTTTGAATAATGCTTCCTTGTGTTTGTAATAAGTTTGAGTGATGTTCTTTATAATTTTTTTATTTGATAAAATGAATGTCTCCATATCGGTAGGTGCTGTTAATGTGGCGATGTTGTGCTTCACAGATATGTTTGTGAATCTTGATTTGGTGTGATGAGTTTAGGTGGTATCTCTGAGATGCAGTGCATTGAAAGCAACGTTATAGCCACCTACATGGCCTGTGCTCCTTAATGTATGTAAAATGTTTTGTCGCGTGTCAATCAATCAATCAGTCACTTGTAAAGCTCGGCTTACCACCCGTAGGGTCTCAAGGTGCTGTTGTGGGCGTGCTGCTCACTCTAAGATCCTTGTCTTGAGATCCTTCCTGAACTCCTTCTGCGAGGTGGCATGTCTGAGGTTGAGTGGGAGGTTGTTCCATGTCTGGGCTGCGAGGTAAGAGAAGGATCTTCCTACAGCTGTGCTTTGCCTGATTCTGGGGAAGGTTGCGTGGGCGAGTTGGGAGGATCGGAGCTGCTGGTGGGGGTGTAGAAGGTCAGGCGTGGTTGAGGTAGGCCGGTCGGATGTTGTACAGAGCCTTGTAGGTGTGTGTCAGTAGCTTGTGAGGGATGCGTTTGTTGATCAGGAGCCAGTGCAGATCTCTGAGGTGGGCGGAGATGTGGCTGTGGCTGTGGCAGAGGATGCCCAGGATGAGTCTGACTGGTGCGTTCTTGATTGTCTGTAGTCTTGTTTGAAGCTTGTTTTTGATGCTGGCATAGAGTGTGTTGCTGTAGTCCAGTTTACTGCTGACAAGCGTGTGGGTGACCGTCCTTCTTGTCTCAGTGGGGATCCACTTGAATATCTTCCGAAGGAGGCGCAGGATGTGGAAGCATAATGATGAGACGGGGTTGACTTGATGGTTCATGGAAAGTGTGGAGTCCAGGATGATGCCCAGGTTGCGTTGGTGGTTGGTGGGGTCGTTTCCTAGGGCGGTTGGTCACCAGGAGTTGTCCCAGGCAGAGGGGGTGGAGCTGAGTATGAGGATTTCTGTCTTGCCCAAGTTGAGTTTGAGGCAGCTGGTTTCCATCCAGGCGGCGAAAGCTTTTATTCTGTTGTGGAAATTTCTCCTGGCTGTTAATAGGTCGTTGGTCAAGGAGAGGATCAGTTTGGTATCGTGGGCATAGGAGATGATGTTTAGGCCATGCTGTCTAACGATTTTAGAGAGCGGGCCATGTAAATGTGAAGAGGGTTGGGCTTAGTGATGGTCCCTGTGGTACTCCGCAGCATGTTTCTTTTGGTGTTGAGGTGAATGGTGGGAGTCAGACACTCTGGGTTCTTCCGGTGAGGAATGATGAAATCCATTCCAGTGCTTTACCCCAGATACCAGCATCATGGAGTCTGGTGCAGAGGGTGGAGTGGGAGACTGTGTTGAACACAGCGGAGAGATCAAGGAGGATGAGGGCAGCCGTGTCTCTGTGGACCAGTATGGCGTGGATGTCATTGGTGACTCTGAGGGAGGCCATTTTGGTGCTGTGGTTGCTCCTGAATTTGGACTGGTAGGGGTCTAGGATTTGGTTTGTTTCACAGAACTCTGTGAGTTGCATGTTAATGGCCTTTTCAATTACCTTGGCTGGGAAGGGGAGCAGAGAGATGGGTCTGTAATTCTTCAACTCCCTTGGGTTGGCAGAGGGTTTCTTTAAAAGCGGGTTGATCTCTGCGTGCTTCCAGTTGGAAGGGAAGGTGGCTGTCTGAATGGAACAATTAATAGTCCAGCAGAGCTCCGGTGTGATGGTGGCGCTGGCCAGGTTTAAAATGTGATGCGGGCAGGGGTCTGAGGGTGCCCCTGAGTGGATGGAGTTCATGAGTTTCTGGGTCTTTTCTGTAGAGATAGGGGATCAATGGTTCAGGGTCTGGTGCAGCGTGGGGTTTGTGGTGGTGCTGATGGGGGCAAGCTTTGGTTCTTTAATCCTTCGTATATGTCCTGAATTTTCCAGTGAAAATAGGTGTTGAGGTCATTGCAGAGGTCTGGGGGTGGGGAATGTCTGAGGTGACTTTACATTAGTGGGATAGTATTGTGTTATGTCAGGCTTCTGGAAGCATGTTATGGTAAATCAAAGTTGTCTACTCTTGTGTGCTATTTGTATATTGTGTGTGTTCTAGTTAAATACATCCACTCCTGATTAACTGAATAGTTAAAGAAGCATATATAACTCCTAACTTTGATAATGTTGTTTCTTTTACAGTTTTGCTCAAAGCCTGACCTCCGAGTCACATTTCAAATCCTTCACAAGCCAATAAAATAAAGACAAATCATAGATAGGTTTTATCGTGTTACTCTGACTCTAGCTGCCCACAAGTTACTGTATTTTCACCCAGTCCATGATTTTTTTTCAATCAAAAGGGTGCGACCAAATGTGCTCCTTACATCCAGTGCCAAATTGGCAGACTGTCATTACTAATGCAGAGGCCTGTGGCTGAATGCATCACTTCTCCTGTGCACGTATCCTATAGAGTGCCAAGATGTAGAGAACGCTGACCTTTCCTTAAACACAGATCACTGCGATCTCCTGGAGAACTGTCAGACAACTTATGCTAGTCCTATTAGCTACTAAAAGCATATAGGAAAATAAATGTCATAGGAAAGTCCAGAAAGAAGCTCGCTTTCATGCAACAGTACAGTAAGGGAACTGTTATACCAACAGAATCACAAACAGAAAAACACAAACGTCCTGCCAATTTTCGTTCTATAAATGCACTTAGGTAAGTAGGTGACTGCAGTATTAGGTCAACAAGGCCAAAGACCACATGTCGAACAGAATGTGGTGAATCGAACCAAATCTATTGTTAATACACAGGTTTAAATCGATTTTGCAGGAGCGATAATGTAGCGAAAACCCCTAAGGAGAGTGTGCATGTATTTTATCTAAACAGGTTTTGCTCCATAAACTATTGCAAAGAAGACTACAATGGATGTATCTGACATAAAAGCCTTATGGTATCGATAAATATATGGAATTTACTGGGCTTCATGTATTGCTTCAATGAGTCACACGCCCATTGGCTTCAACTGGCTTTATAGCAGGTGTGTTCAAAGGGGTGTCATCTCTCTACTTCTCTAACCCTCCTTTGCCCAGTCCCTGTACAGCTGTGAAGAGAAGAGGTGGCTAGACAATTTATTTTAATGTAAAAAATGAGAGTGAAGTTTATAGTAGTTGCTAAATTATTGTATTTCTGTGTGTAGGTAAAGCCCCCGCCCCACGTATTAAATTAGGATTCTTCAGACACTTAAATGCGTTCACCCATATAACAATGGCTAGTCGACACACCTTCTTTTCAAAATCGTTGAAGCATGTGATCACAATTAAAAACAAGCATTGATAAATACATTAGGTTTTGCCTATGCGATTATTATTTTTTTCTGTTGTAAGTTTTAGCTTGGTGAGCAGGTGTAAAACTGATATGGTAAACAAATATTTGAACATAGGTACCTGAATACCCGAAGGTAAGGGTGTGACATGCAAAAGGTGTGCATGCTCACCAATCGATGTAATGGAAATAATAATACCCTACTATCTGTTGGACACTGTAGGAGAATAAGGGACAACATTATAATGGTCTGAGCCAAGAACAATAAAAGAATTGTGAGGGAAGAGACATCTAACTCTCATAAGCCAACAATAGAGCAGGCTAGGGCGGAACAGCAAGTGGCGTTAGAAGAAATAAGCACATGGCGTAGGTAAGAAAAAGAGTGAACTCACAGAAACATCTGACTTTGAAGGACAACACAAAGATCATATTGAGCACCGGAAAAGTGAAAAATCAGACGATGGTGATGAAGAGTCATCGCAGAACCTCTATGATGGCGGATGGCTTAATCTAAACCCATTCTAAAAGTTTATCCTAGAGCAACCATGAAAAAGATGCTGGAAACCTGGTAAACGTAAAGTGTTAGCAAGCCCAACAAGTAAGACTCTAGCCATGCCCAATCTATAAACCGATCAAAGAGACGTCCACTTGCACTAAGAAATAGGTTATGGTTTGGGGGTTCGACAAGTTCCCTGTTGCACTCAAGGAAGGGAGTTAAATATGTTTAATAGGATAGAAACTGTGAGACAGCAAACTTTATGCATATAACATGCCAGCGGGCGACCAAGAACTAGAATCAGCGCAATTATTGTAAACTGGCCAGGTACATCTGGATTAATCGTGAACAAAACAGTGAGAAGAGGAAGTGCACACACAGGCAGATAGGGCATAGGCTGCCGGCAACACGGCAGAGGGAACAAACTATGCAAATTGCTAGCCTGGATACTAAATACCAAAACTGGACAAAACCCGATTGCTGCATTAAAGACGACAGAGGGCAGGATTGTAGGCACGCAGCACAAAATAAAGGCATGATGTTAGAACACTATATCCAGAACATAATAAACACTGATAACTGAAGCAAAATGCTATGTGGGGCAGCGATAATAGCTAAGCTTATGCCAGTATAAGCAGAAAAGTTAAATGTGCAGTTAAAAGTAAAAAATACCTAGCAATGGAAATAACGCCTGGAGTGATGGAGTCCCAACAAAGTGCATGTCGCAGATAGTTCAGCATTCATGGGGGTGCAGATGGGAGAGGAAGATCACCATACCTGTGAGGTGGCGTTTTCAGCTCCTAGAGGGAGAAGATAAAAAGGCAGGAGTAGTGCCCTGAGAGAAAGGAACGGTGCCAGGGCTAGTATGATGATTTGGGGGCTGGGGGATACAGAAGAGGTGTAGCCTGCTTCATAGAAATGTGCATGACAGAAGAGAGGCAAAGAATGTAAACAAAAAAAGACCTCATTCACCGGCTGTTAATAGCGCGTCGACAGAAGTGGTCCTGACGTGTTGATAGCCAGTGATGGATTTGTAGGTACACTAGGCCATAACAATGTATCACTTTTCTAACTGTGCCTCCCAGATGTGGAACCTGGGAAAACCCAACAGGAACATTTAGTGAGTGTAATCAAATTCAGCAGTACAGGTACAGTTGTAGGCTGCATTGTGCGTTGAGCTGCAATAGGCAGCATTGGTCAAGTATTTTGTAAAGGAAGGACAGTGTCATGGTCGATGTCTTTGAGGAGATTCACGTATTTATGGGACAGGGGCCTTATGGCGCAAGAGGTTTGAAGTTGAGCATCGTGTGGGAGAAGGGAAAAACAGTCTGAAGAAAGGTTATTCAAGAAGGAGTCAAAATGACACGATTAAGGGCCTGATTACAACTTTGGCAGAGGGTGTTAATCCGTCCCAAATGTGACGGATGTCCTGCCCACCGTATTACGAGTTCCATAGGATATAATGGACTCGTAATTCGGAGGGTAGTATATCCGTCACATTTGGGACGGATGAACACCCTCCACCAAAGTTGTAATCAGGCCCTAAGTGTTTTATACTCTCTTTCTTACATAATTGAGATGTTAAACTTGCAGATTGTCTAAAAGCTTTAATGTTAAAGCTGCCTCTGAGTGGTCGAAATGATGAAGGCTTAAGCCTGGCTTTGGCCACAGTTCTGTTTCAGCCTTTGGGCTTAAGGGGCTTACAAGACTTATAAGAACCAAGCTGGTGTCTCAGATCTCGTACGTTTGGAACTAAGGAGAAATCGGCATTCCGATGGGTACAATTGGTCTTAGCAGCTATGCAGTGCCACAGTTTTCAACAAGTAACAGTTAGGAAAAAAGCTGAACAATACTCATCCTGCAAGTGACGCCCATCAGAATAGCGCCCGGATGGGTCTTGGAGTAGTATGAGGCCTCTGCCTCCGATTCTGCTGACGCATACTGATGGCCCACACCACAGACGGCAACTGAAATAGAAGACGGACAAGAATTGCATTGTCTTACCACAATAATCACAAGGGGCCTGCCATGTTCCAGAGCCGCATCCCTCATTGTGCTGTTGCGGACCTAGTGCCTCTTCTTTGAAAAACCAAGCACGCTGAGGAACTGCGCTGTCAAGGAAAGAAATGCGTGAAGCCACAGGGAGATTATGTAAGGAAGCACAGGCAAACATTTAAAAAAAGTTCCCCGAAAGCAGATGAAAACAGTAATTGGGCCTCAGGACACTGATAAGAGCAAACACACAAGGAAAAACAGGAAATTGTAATCACCAGCCAATAGAAACGGAGGAAAATTAAGTGGCAAGCACAGGAACCGATGAAAAGCAAGGGCAGATGTAAGCCCCTAGTAAGATTTATATTGAATACAATAGATTTCACAAGCCCAGCGCAAGCACTGTGCAGGCAAAACCTAAAGAGATGTTACAACTTATAGCTGTGTAAATGACAGATTTTTATGGATATCTTTAGTACCATCTGTAGCAGGACAGCCTGTGGAATTTCAGAGTGCTCCTTAAAAAAAGAAAAGTTGTGATTAAATAGATCTTGGGTGTTGTGAGGGGAGTTTGTAGTCCTAAGGTACATGGGGACATCTTGGAATGTCATGGTGCAGAAAACTGAAATGTGTACTAGAGGCAGGTAGGGAAAATCAACTAATGTGTCGGTCATGTTGGTGAGGTCAGATGGGCAGTTTACTCTGTACTGCAACAAATACACCAATGTATCAGGAAGAAAGTCTTTCTTGTGGTTTAGGTGTGAGAGAAAGGAAAGTTGAAGTAGATTCTATATTGACTGGAGGATTTTCAAGCAGCCTTTTAAGGGTAACATATCAAATATTTCAATTTTTACAAATGTAAGTTGCATAGTCTGATCATATGTTGCTTCTTCTACATACGTAAAGCATGAGAAGTGGTAACATGATAATTAATGTCTGCATTGTTGCGCCATCTTGGGTGTGTGGAAAAGGCATAATCAGACGCTTTATCTAAGAGATTAATTTGCACAATTGCCACAATTTTTATATTCACAGTTTGCTCAAATGTACAGTTGAGAATATAGGGGGTCATTACAACCCTGGCGGAAGGCGGAGAACCGGCGGTAAGACCGCCAACAGGCTGTCTGTCTTACTTTGTGGAATTATGACAATGGCGGTTACCGCCATGGTCATCTGCCGGTTCTCCGTTCCGCCCGCCAGGGCGGAGACGACCGCTGGCCTGGAGACCTGGGTCTCCAGCCCGGCGGTCGTCACTATACCGCCGGCGGTAGTTGGACCCGGCTTACCGCCGTGGATTTCCAGTGGAGTGAACCGCCATGAAATCCATGGCGGTAAGCACTATCAGTGCCAGGGAATTCCTTCCCTGGTACTGATAGGGGTCTCCCCCACCCTGACTCCCTCCCCTACCCCCCCATTACCCCTGCCACCCCCCAAAGGTGGCAGGGCCCCCCTCCCCACCCCGACCCCCAACATCACTTCACCCATACCCATACAACACGCACGCAGGCACCACCTACATACTTACACGCACACACGCCGACATACATGCCTACATCCACACACACAGTCATACACGCACACCCACATTTAAACATACATGCACACATCCATACTGACATACCCACAGACATACACGCACTCATTCCCATGCACACAACACCCCTGCAGGCATACACGCACTCACACACCCCTCTACATACACACACGCACACCCCCATGCACCCACACAACACACAACACCCCCCCACCCCCCTCCCCTCACAGACGATCGACTTACCTGGTCCGACGATCCTCCGGGAGGGGACGGGAGCCATGGGGGCAGCTCTGCCGACACCACACCGCCAACAGAACACCGCCACGGCGAATCACAGGACGTGATTCGCTGGGCGGTGTTCTGTTGGTGTGGCAGTGGAGGTGGAGCAACCTCCACTTCCCCGCCTCCCGCCAGTATGGCTGTTGGCGGCTCTCCGTCCGTAAAAGGACGGAGAGCTGCCAACGGTCATAATAGGCCGAGCGGCAAACTGCCAACAATGGCGGTCTTCCGCACGGCGGTCCCTCTGCGGTCTTTAAAAAAGACCGCCGAGGTCAAAATGACCCCCATATTGTATTTTGCCACTTGAAGATAGGTAATATTTGGGACACTCTTATTTTAACAGAAAGATGATATTATGGTGGTCATTTCAACATTGGTGGTAAAAGCCTCATACCGCCGTGCAGAAGACCGCCAACACACCGCCGCGGCTGCGGAAAACCGCCACAGCTATTATGACTCACAGCACGGAATCCGCCAAAATTCAGACACCCATACAAGTCCGCCACACCAAAGTCTCAAGACACCCCCTTGCAGTTCAGCGGACTGGCGGCAGACCCCCACCTCCTCCCCCACAACTCTAACAACATGGGCGGAGCAGGTCTTGGCGATTCTGCATCCTGAGGGCCTCGCAGGAGTAGGTGGAGGAATGGACTCTGGTAAGTCAAATCTTAACTATTACATCCCCACCCTACCTGCATGCCAGCACATACCCCCACCCTCACCCCCATCACTCTAACTCCTCACAAATGTCCGAACATCACAAACCACACATCCTAACACCAATCCCTGCATGCAACAACAAAGCATGAACACCCATCACTAAAGCATGGCCACTGCACATACCCATACACCCCCCTAAACCATCATCACACAAGGTCCCACACAGGAATGCAAGCACTGTGGTACACGGTCACCCACCCATTGCACACCATGGCACACACAGATATAATAAACATACTTTTATACCCCTGCAGGACCCCTACCCAACGTCACCGGACAGGAGGGTCCACACATGTCCACACCACCAACAGAAGAGGCCCACAGTGATGACAGCACCTCTGTCCAACTGGATCTAGATGACCAGCCCGGCCCATCAGGGACCTCGGGACAGTCGGTTCCCCTCACCCAGTCACAGGCCACCACAGAGGTTCCCCCCTCTGGAAACACCAGCACAGCACCCACCCAGCGGGCCCATACTTCCGTCCCCAGGACACGTCAATCAGCAGTGTGTCCACCACTACAGGGAACCCAGGCTAACCCACCACCCCAACAACAACAGGGACCTGGGGGCAGTGGTAGTGGGCACACGGTCCAGGGGACGGAGGCTCAGGAACACAGGGGAACTGGGAGGGCTGCTGTGCGACTGGGGGCGGACAGGCCCAGGGAACCCACTCTCCACGAGGCCCTCTCCAACATAATGGGAGCATACCACCACTCCCAGGAGACAATGGCAACGGTACTGGCCAAGTTTCAGGATACCCAGCACCTGCAGGAGGAACAGTATTTGCGCTTCAGGGAGGAAACTAAGAACCATCAATTCCACCTTGGGCACCATCATAGGGGTGCTGAAGGAAGAACTCAACACTAGGAGGGACACTGTGGCACTACAAGGGGTCCCTGACACTAGCCTGGACGATGAACTGCCCATCACCTCCGCCGGCGCTAGTGGACAGGAGGCACCGCCACAGGACCACCACACCAGCACCCAACCCCCTGCAGAGGGTCAACCACCTCGCAAACGGTCCCTGAGATCCAGGACAAAGACAGAGAACGATGCCAAGACCACCGCCAAGAAATGAGACCACCCTGATTGTCATCCTACTGTCCCACTTTGTCACCCTTTCCATCCATAAACTGCCCCAGCTTCACTTCCTATGCCCATTTGGGCAATGCACCTGTGAGACTAATAGACTGGACTCTGCCATGGACATTCCTCCGCCATCACCCCTCACCATTTTGCTACCCCCTCCAATTTTGAGCGCTAAATTAACACCCTTAAAGCACAAAACAATCTGGAGTCAGTCTGTGATTTCAAAATAGTGTATTAGCAATTACAGTGTCAAAATGCACTTTCAAATGTAATGTCAACATACCTATGTCACACAGCTCTAGTCCATGAGGAAACAAAGCAGATGTCACACTGTAGGACCCACATCTGTGAAATCGTAAGGGAAAGTGACAACTCAGTGACCATACACTGGGTGAAAACGACAGACAGTAGAGAGGTAGTAGTGTTAAAGTACATGTAGTAGGCAGGTTTATATTCTTACCTGTGTTTCACTGGAAATATTGCTGGATCACTGAGTCCCTGTTGTCCATGTCTTCTTCTTCTGCTTCCTCGTCTTCACTGTCCACAGGCTCCACAGCTGCAACAACACCGCCATCTGGACCATCCTCCTGCAAAAAGGCACCTGTCGTCGCAAAGCCAAGTTGTGAAGCATACAGCAGGCCACGATGATCTGGCACACCTTCTTTGGTGAGTAGAATAGGGATCCACCTGTCATATGGAGGCACCGGAACCTGGCCTTCAGGAGGCCGAAGGTACGCTCGATCACCCTCCTAGTTCGCCCATGGGCCTCATTGTAGCTTTCCTCTGCCCTTGTCCTGGGATTCCTCACTGGGGTCAGTAGCCATGACAGGTTGGGGTGACCAGAGTCACCTGCAAATGGCGAGGGACAACTGTTAGACACACACTAACCTGTAGGGATAACCCCAGACTGAGACAACCATTCCCACTGTCTTGCTTCCAGGTGCTCACCTAATAGCCACACACGGTGCCTCTGGAGTTGACCCATCACATAAGGGATGCTGCTATTCTGCAGGATGTAGGCGTCATGCACTGAGCCAGGGAACTTGGCATTCACATGGGAGATGTACTGGTCAGCCAAACATACCATCTGTACATTCATCGAATGATAACTCTTCCGGTTTCTGTACACTTGTTCACTCCTGTGGGGGGTACCAAAGCCACATGTGTCCCATCAATGGCACCTATGATGTTGGGGATATGTCCCAGGGCATAGAAATCACCTTTCACTGTAGGCAAATCCTCCACCTGAGGGAAAACGATGTAGCTCCGCATGTGTTTCAGCAGGGCAGACAACACTCTGGACAACACGTTGGAAAACATAGGCTGGGACATCCCTGATGCTATGGCCACTGTTGTTTGAAATGACCCACTTGCAAGGAAATGGAGCACTGCCAGCACCTGCACTTGAGGGGGGATTCATGTGGGATGGTGGATAGCTGACATCAGGTCTGGCTCCAACTGGGGACACAGTTCCTGGATTGTGGCACGGTCAAGCCTGTATGTGATGATCACATGTCTTTCCTCCATTGTCGACAGGTCCACCAACGGTCGGTACATCGGAGGATGCCGCCATCTCCTCACATGTCCCAGCGGACGGTGCCTATGAAGGACAACAGCGAGCACAGAGTCAACCAACTCAGAGGTACGTACCCACAGTTTACACAGAACACCAATCCTAATCTAAAAAGTGGCCTTTATGTGTGTTGAGTCGAGGTCTAGGTATATGTGACGCAGTTGAAAATGAAGCCATGTGGGCCCCTGAAATGGCGGCTGCCTGACCTCTAAAGTGGGACAATTGGATGTGAGGTAACTGCGCTGGCGTTGTACACCGTCCCGGTAGGCGGTCGAAGACCGCGGCGCAATGGTGCATTGGTTAACATTGGACCCTATGGGTCCCAGGAGCCAATGACGATCTACGCCGGCGGTGACGGTACGCACCCCTGCGGACGTGACCGCCATTTTCTATCTGTTCAATCACTCGATACCTGATCTTCGACAGGAGAGGACCTACACTGCAAGTGCTGCTGTGACCTCGGTCTGGAAGAGACAATGGCTTGAGTGTCTGGGGAAAGGGCCCCTGCCTTCACATCGGAGGAGTTGGAGAAACTCGTGGATGGGGTCCTCCCCCAGTACACAATACTTTACGGTCCTCCAGACAAACAGGTAAGTACGCTGGGAGCATGCTGTATGGGCTATGCCTGTGTAGAGATGGGTGGATGTAAGAAGGAAAGGGGGAGAATGCGGTGTGCATGAAACGACGGGGAGTGCATGTGCCTCATGGCAAGGATAGGGATGGGGGCCAATGACTGTGACACTGCAGTTGGTAATAAGTTTCTCTTCCCCCTGTACAAATCATGTAGGTCAGCGCCCACCAGAAAAAATATATTTGGCGTGCCATCGCCAAGGACGTCCGGACCCTGGGGGCACCCACTGCCGGAAAAGATGGGAGGACATTCGCCGCTGGAGCAAGAAGACGGCAGAGGCTCAGCTGGGGATGGCCTCCCAACGTGGGAGGGGTGCCCGTCGCACCATGACCCCCCTGATGTTCAGGATCATGGCGGTGGCGCACCCGGAGTTGGATGGGCGCTTGAGGGCATCACAGCAGCCACAAGGGGGTGAGTACACTCTCAATCTGCTGATTTTGCGTGCAGTGGAGGGGTCTGGGTGGGGGAGGTGGGCTGTGGGTTTCCCTAGGCCAGGGCGAGTTCCGTAGGCAAGGTCCCTCCGTAAGGCAGGCCATGTGGCACCCCACCGCACCTCTGTGTAGTGCCAAGTACACCTAGTCATGCCCCTGTGTCATCCATGTTTGCAGATGTCGTCCATAGCCTAGTAGGCCATTTCCCAGGAATTGAACAGTGGAGCCCAAGAGCGCGGCGTAGTGCAGGGGGCTTCTGTGTCTGTCGTGTCCGCCAACGGTAGCGGTAATGCATGCACTCAACATGTCTTTCTTCTGTCGTCCCCCCCCCTTTTTGTGGTCTCCCTGTTCTTATGTGCATTAGCATCATCAGGCGGAGGAGCAGTGGCACCGGAGCACGAGGTGGCTGCATCCCACATGGCCATAGAGAGCCACACTACGGAATCAGACTTCACCAGTGGGACGAAGGGCAAGGGGAGCTCCACGGCGGGGACAGGAGCTGAGACCAGTGACACAGACTCGTCCTCTGATGGGAGCTCCCTTGTGGTGGTGGCAACATCTGTGCCCCCCCATCTACAGGTACAGCCGCCACCCCCCCTTCCAGCACCGCCCTCCCAGCAGCCCCTCAGCCTTTGCCCCGTGCCCGCTCACCCTGGAGGGTGGGCATCACCTTCGCCCCAGGCACCTCAGGCCCTGCCCCAGTCACCCCTGCTGCCCTCAGTGAGGAGGCCATTGACCTCCTCAGGTCCCTCACTGTTGGGCAGTCTACCATTTTGAATGCCATCCAGGGTGTAGAAAGGCAGTTGCAACAAACAAATGCATTCCTGGAGGGCATTCATTCTGGTCAGGCGGCCCTTCAGCGAGCTTTTCAGACTCTGACCTCAGCACTGATGGCAGCCATTGTCCCTGTCTCTAGCCTCCCCCTCCAACTTCCTCCACCCAGACCCAATCCCCTGTACCTCAGCCTCTCCCAAGCACACCTCTAGACCAGCATGCACACACGTCAACACACTAGGGAAGCTCAGGCAAACATAAGCACCACTCATCCCACAGGCACTCACGCAAGCATCACACACATGCAGACACACCAACATCCACTGCCTCCACTGTGTCCCCCTCCTCCTCGTCTCCCCCCTCCCTCACATTCTTGTCTACACTCACACCTGCATGCACTACCTCTACAGCCACTACTGCCATCACCAGCACACACACCACCACACCCCGCTCACGTGCAGTCACCACCCCCACTACCATTCACACGTCTCCTGTGTCCTCTCCCAGTGTGTCTGTGACGCCCCCTCCCAAGATACATAAACGCAGGCACACACCCATCCAACAGCCATCCACCTCACAACAGCCTCCAGTGCATGCACTTTCACCCAAAGTCAGCAAACGAACACCTCCTACAACCACAACCTCTTCCTCCACTCCCAAACCCCCTCCAGCTACCCGTCCCAGTGTCTCCCAAAAACTTTTCCTGTCCAACCTTGACCTCTTTCCCACACCTCACCCACCCCGTCCGTCTCCTAGGTCCTGAACTAGCACCTCAGCCACAACATCTCCGAGACCAGTGGTGCCTGTAGTCACCGGAATCTGGAGTGCACCGGCCACCAGGGCAGTCAGTGTGGCACGGAGCCACAGCACAGACAGTCCCCCACCTGTCAAGCATCAGAAGTTGGCCAGTGCCCGGCGGGAGAGGGGGAAGACTCCAGCCACCAAAGCCGCTCCCAGGGCTACAGGTGGGAGTGTGGAGTCAGCTGCGATACCTTCCAAGGTAGGGAAGGGGCACAAGAAACTCAGCAAGTCTGGGAAGAGCAGCACGGCGGAGAAGACCGCCATCATCCCCGCTGCCCAGTAGGCCACCGCCACCTGCCCTGCTGCCCAGGAGGCCACCGCCAGCACCAGCCCAGCTGCCCAGGAGGCCACCGCCACCAGCCCTGCTGCCCAGGAGGCCACCGCCACCAGCCCTGCTGCCCAGGAGACCACCGCCAGCTCCAGCCCAGCTGCCCAGGAGGCCACTGCCAACAGCCCTGCTGCCCAGAAGGCCACCGCCAACACCAGCCCAGCAGGCCAGCGCCACCAGCCCTGCTGCCCAGGAGGCCACCGCCACCAGCCCTACTGCCCAGGAGGCCACCATCAGCACCAGCCCTGCTGCCCAGGAGGCCACACTCAGCACCAGCCCAGCTGTCCAGGTGGCGACCGCCATCATCCCCGCTGCCCAGGAGGCCACAGCGGTCATCCCCACTGGGACAAAGAGGACCGCCAGCACAAGCCCTGCTGGGCCATGAAGGACCGCCAGCACAAGCCCCGCTGGGACAGAGAGTACTGCCAGCACAAGCCCCGCTGGGCTAGAGAGGACCGCCAGCACAAGCCCCGCTAGGACAGAGAGGACCACCAGCACAAGCCCCGCTGGGCTAGAGAGGCCGCCAGCACAAGCCCTGCTGGGACAGAGAGGACTGCCAGCACAAGCCCCGCTGGGCCATGAAGGACCGCCAGCAGCTGAGTCACTGCAAAGGAGCCCGCCGCTCCAAGCACCGCTGAATAGGGCACCGCCATCTCAAGCACCGCTGAACAGGGCACCGCCGTCTCAAGCACCGCTGAACAGGGCATCGCCGTCTCAAGCACCGCTGAACAGGGCACTGCCGACTCAAGCAACGCTGGCCCATGTGCGCCAAGGGCACTGACGCTACTGAGTCCGTCGCGGGCAGAATGAAGCACTCTGGGCACCATGCCCCCTCCAGAACCAGTGGAGAGATACATCCACTACCTCTGTCCTTAGCAGGATGAAGCACTCTGGGCACAAAGCCCCCTCCAGAACCAGTGGAGAGCTACATCCACTACCTCTGTCCTTAGCAGGATGAAGCACTCTGGGCACCATGCCCCCTCCAGAACCAGTGGAGAGATCCATCCACTACCTCTGTCCTTAGCAGGATGAAGCACTCTGGGCACCATGCCTCCTCCAGAACCAGTGGAGACTGTTATCCACTTGAGAGACTGTGGCTTTGCACTCCCCAGGATTGAACAGTGGGCAACCCACCCACTGTAGAGACTTGAGAGACTGTGGCTTTGCACTCCCCAGGATGGAACAGTGGACAACCCACCCACTGTAGAGACTTGAGAGACTGTGGCTTTGCACTCCCCGGGATTGAACAGTGGGCAACCCACCCACTGTAGAGACTTGAGAGACTGTGGCTTTGCACTCCCCGGGATGGAACAGTGTGCAACCCACACACTGTAGAGACTTGAAAGACTGTGGCTTTGCACTCCCCAGGATTGAACAGTGGGCAACCCACCCACTGTAGAGACTTGAGAGACTGTGGCTTAGCACTCCCCAGGGTGGCACAGTGGGCAACCCACCCACTGTAGAGATTTGAGAGACTGTGGCTTTGCTCTCCCCAGGATTGTACAGTGGGCAACCCACCCACTGTAGAGACTTGAGAGACTGTGGCTTTGCACTCCCCAGGATGTAACAGTGGGCATGTGGCCCTCTCGTGGATTTGGCGTCGTGCACTCAACCGGCTGAGGTGCCCCCCCTTTCCCTCCCCCTGAGGTGCCTGTTTTCTTGCTCTCTGATGCCCCTGCAGTGTTCTCTCCGTCATGGTCGGGGATCTTGTGTGGGCCTCGCCCATACCGTATGGGCCCAGTGTTCTACGGACTTAATTGGAGCACTACCTGGACTACTATGCTTGGTGTATATTTTGTTAATGGTGTATATATATATATATATTTGCCTACTTGATTTTAATGTATTACAATGGTTACACTCATTTTCTTTTGTCTTTGCATTCTTCCGGGGGGGTTGGGAGGTGTAACTGTGATGTATCATTATGTATTAGTGTGTGTGTTGTAGTGGGTGAGGGTGGGGGTGTTGCGTGTTGCGTGTCCCTGTTTTTTCCCTCCCCCTCCCCTGTGTCGTAGGTGCAGTACTCACCGTGGTCTTCACTGCCGGCGTTCGTGCTCCTGGTAGAGGAGCAGGAAGACTATTGCAGGGAGAATTTGGAGTTCCGGATCCATGGTGTCCTAGTTCCTCGTGGGGTGTCTAGAGGTGAGCGTTTTCCCTTCAGAATCCTGTTTCCGTCGTGTTTTTATCCGCGGTGAATCCGCCCCGGAAAAGGTGGCGGATTGGTAGGTTGTGATATATTGGGCAGTGCTTTGTCCTCCGCCTGTCTGTTGGCGGTGACCACCGCGCTGTTTGTTTGTACCGCCGTGGCGGTCGGAGTGTTAAAGTGGCTGTCTTTGTTGGCGGTTTCCGCCATGGTCGTAATTGCTAAATTTTTACCACCGGCCTGTTGGCGGTCTTACCACCGCTTTAACACCGACCGCCAGGGTTGTAATGACCACCTGTGTCTTTTACCATGTATTTGAGATACATTTTGTGCACCATTAGATAACACACCATTCTGTTTAAAATCCTTACAGTATTGGGAACACTGTCTTAAGTGTTGTCCCAATTGTGTATAGTTAAGTATTGAGGGCAGCAGGCCAAAAATAAGGGTCAGAGATCTTGTCACTGGATTATGACCTGCTTAAAAAGAGTAGAGGGAAGAGATGAGAGGGCTGACTGGATTTCCCTATTAGTTCTTATTCAGGTGTGTTTTTTATATGCAGGATTCTGGTGATTCTGAATCATCGCGAATGACTCCTCTGTACAGTTACTGGTGCATCTCTGCCTCATGGTGGAGTACGTTGCATACAGTTTCTAATCTTAGAATTCATTGGCTTTCTTTTCCCTGTTACAGACACAAGAGTGTTGGGGGATCTGTGCCAAATAAAAAGATAAGATTGAAGATCCTGTTGTATTAATGGTGTCTTTGAAAAGGTGCAACTCGTGCCTGTTTTGTGGATATTTCGACAGTGTTCCTAAATTCTTAATTTTAGTAGTCTGATTGTGCTGTCAAAGTAGATTTATTTTACAGGGACATTGAATAATGTAAATTTCATATGTGCTATTACAATTTAGCCACTGCTTGGATGTCATGAGTCGGCCCAATAAAGTGGTATTTATTTTTCTTCAGCCTCCAAATTCTGAACTGCAGAGTAGTTGTTTGAGGTTTGGGGCTCTTCTGAATCTCATTTGAGGAATCGTTAGGATGCTCTCAGTGATGCAATGTATGAAAATTAGTGATGAATCTGAAGGGATTCCTAATAGTGGTGCCCTTAGTTCTATAGTGGGTAATTAGGTCTGTATGGCTTCCTGTGATCACTGCACTTGCTGCATGTTCCAAATAAGCACGCTTGTACCTCACTTGATTGCAGACTGTCAATTCATTCTTTTGCTTTTTCATTAAAAACCTGTAGTTCGCTGCAGTTTCTTTTTTTTCCCTAAAAATCCCCCCTTGGGGATATTTAATGTGGTACTATCTATCTATGTAGCATTTTTAGGGACCATAGCTACTCGTAGGCATCCCAGCGTGAGCAGAGTAACACCGAGTGACCAGAATGATGGGGGGTGGAGTTGGGGGGCTACTGTTAAAAACCCAATGTCTTTAAACATTTTCATAGGAGGAGTTCCTTGATGGCTATCCGCAAAGTGTAGGGGAGTGAGTTCTAAATTTTGGCCACGTTGTATCTAAAGGACTGACCTCCAATTCTGGCTCTTTTAATGGAAGGAATCACGCCGCAGTGATCACTGGCAGACTGCAAAGTTCTGTTCAGAGTATGGAGAGTGATCAATGGCCACAAGATCTTGTGGCCTTTGTCTAGGAGTGCCCTATGGGCCATACAGAGGGCTTTGATTAAGCTTCTCTGGGCTACTGGTAGCCAGTGCAGGGAGATCAATACTTGACAAGTCACTTGTGCCTGGGAATATTGTACAGGATCCAAGTTGCGGAGTTCTGCACCACCTGCAGTTTTCTGATTACCGTTTTTGGTGCTCCCAGGTACAATGACTTCCCATAGTCCAGGTGGGAGAGAATGAGTGCCTGGACCTCTGTTCTTTTTGAGGATGAAGGGAGCAGGAATAGAATTTTTTGTCGCATCCTGAAGGTGCCATGGCAGGTTCCCCCTAGCCTTGTTGTCTGGGTATCTAAGGTCAAGGAGTTGTCTAGCCATACCCCTAGACTCTTTATAGCAGTCCTGGGGGTGGGGAGAACCCTTGAAAAATGGCAATCCAGACTAGAAAGGAGACTGGGAAAGTTTCTAAGGATCATAAGCTCTGTTTTGATCCCATTTAGTTTGAGAACGGAGCTGTTTTCTTCCATTGGCTACTTCCTCTAGGCAAGGGCCTAGGGCGGGAAAAAGGGGGTCTTGGTTGTGAAAGAGAGTGGATACCAACTGTGTGTCATTCGTGAATGAGATTGTCGAGATCCCAAATTTAAGGACGATATGATGTCTGCCAGGGGGGGCATGTACAAGTTAAATAGTGTAGGGCTTTATGATGAGCCCTGTGATACTCCACATTTAAGTGGGAAAGTATTCAATGTACAGCCACCTTGAAAACATGGATGGTTGTATCCTTCAGGAAGGAGTGGAGCCAAGAGAGGGCTCATCCCGAGACCACCGCACTGTATATTCTGTCAGTGAGAATCTTGTGTTTGACAGTGTCAAATGCTGTGCTCAGATCAACATGAATGATGGCTGCTGAGCCTCCTTGGTCAAGCAGCATTTTAGCTTCCTCCACTACTACCAGAAGGACGGTCTCTGTACCACGTTTAGGTCTGAACAGAGTATAGAGAGACTGAGTGGGGTGAAGAATGTTGTGATCTTCTAGAAATTCTGAAAGGGACTGATTGACATGTTTCTCCAGTAATTTGCTCAGCTAAGGCAGCAGCGAGATTGGTCTATAGTTTCCTGAGTTAAAAGTGCCTAGGCTGTACTTTTTGAGTGATGCTTTAACCATGACGTGTTTCCATGCCGTTGGTACTGGTCCTTTGGCCAAGGAAAGGTTTAACATTTCTAGTAAAGTGGGCAAGATTTGGACTGCTGCTTTAGCTAAAATGTGTGGTGGAGCCAAGTCCAATGGTGATCCTGACTTGACTTTACTGAGGGTAGCAGACAGGTTGTCTAACGTCATGATAGGAAAAGCTGTAAGTACCATATTGCCACTTTCCAGTCTATTCCTAATTGGCTGATTGGGGTCTAAATCAGGCTTTTGGAAGACTAGATAGATGTCATGGCACTGGAGTATTGAGGGTTTGATGGTCGGACGTTTAAGGGGGACTCAAGGAGATTTTTAACAATTCGATACATTTCGCTAGTTGAATTAGATGCAAGATTAATTATTTCATTGTAGTACAATGCGTGCGCTTTTTTGATTTCGGAGTGGTATTGCCTGATAGCTTGTAGGTATTTTAATTTGCTTATTTGACTGCAATCTTTCCTCCATATTCTCTCTGCTTTTTTGCATTCTTGACTGAGTTTCGGAGTGTACCAGAGGGCACATTTATCTTTGGTACGTCTGGTATGAGTTTTTATGGGGATCACTTGGTCAAGTGAATATTTGATCTACTGCGAGATCTTCTTATTTGCTACGGTGGGGTCTGAGCCCAATTTAGGTTTTGCGTTATTTAGGAGCTGTTTCCATGTATCGCAGTGTAGTTTAGCCCAAGTGTGGTCTTTCCAGGTAGTTGGTATGGGTGTTGGTGGTGTGCAAGGAAGAACCAGGACCAGTGGGATCATGAAGTGACCCAACCGGATTACTTGGAATGAGTATTGTACTTTTAAAAATGGATCATTAAAGAAAATGGGATCAAGTAAATGCCCTTTTTCATGTGTGGTCCCTGAAACCATTTGGGCGAGCTGAATGGCCGAAAGGTCCAGCAGGAGACGAGGATGCTTGGGCCATGCAGTGCTTTTCCAAGTGGATTTTAAAGTCTCCCAATGTGATGATTTTAGGTTTAGTACTGGCCAGAATGGCAATTGCCTCTGGGAGAGTCTACAGGAACTTCCCGCTTGGTCCAAGTAGCTGGTATAGGAGGGCTCCTGAGAAGGTGTGTTTAGGGGACATTGAGATGGCACATGTCATGCTTTCTCATTCACGAAGCTGAAGAAGGGGTTCAATGAGGCATCTGAGATCTGTCTTCAGAATTATGGCAATCCCCCCACCATTCTTGTTCTCTCAGTCCTTCCAGCAAATGTGGTAATCAGGGTATAGGGCCTGGACAAGATCAGGCCCTGGCTGCTTGTGGAGCCAGGTTTCCATCAAGAAGACCACATCAGGTTTGTTCTCCTCTAGAAAGTAGAAACGTTCCAGCTCCAGATCTACAATTGATTATACACATGTACCAGGAGGATTTGGCTGTGGACGTGGTCTTTGGGACACAAGCCCAAGAGAAGGACTTAAAACAATGCTTGCACTGTGTTTCCACTTTAAATAAATCAACTGAGTGCAAGCAGCTGTCCTTGCGTGTACTACGATGGGCAAATAATTGCATTTAACTTACATGATTGCGTTGGACCAGGGTTCCTGGCCCCCTGCCCCTTCGGGCACAGATAGGCACAGACAAGCTTGCCTTTGACACCACTTTGGTTAGCCCGCTGCCCTCATGCACTGTGCGTCTGCATCCCGGGCTTCATTTTATAGTGAGGCCAAATGGAACAGTGGAGCGCCGACCAAGTTGGCATCTCACACTGTCCAGTCTTTCCCCATGTGTTGCCTTCCTTATTGATTAAAGTGCTTAACTACTGTTGTTTTCCCATTGGCTACTTGTCGTTTGCCTTATGGGATTTGTAGTTGATCTTGACTGGAGCTGCTATTGAAAATAAAGAAAAGACTACTGCATAATAGGAGCCTCCGGTCTTGTCATAAAATTCAAACACAAGATTGCAAAGTAGCAGCATCAGTGAGCTTCTTTCCCCATACATTATGCATGTTGTCTACAACTTAGGAGTACACACCAAACAAATACTTATTCATTCAAGCCAACCCTACTATTAAAAATGCAATCCATTATATTCTAAGTAGGGGTGGATGGAAAATGTAATTCCACTCGCGGAATTGGTGGAATTTTGGTCACTCCATGTTACTCTTTACTGTGGAGTTCTGGCCACATTCTGCCAATCACTGTGTGGTGGAATTATGCTCCCATTCAAGGAATGCAATAACAAGGGGAACAACGCCAGGCTGGGTAGCACAAGTGAGATTTGGCTTCCCCTAGAGCGATTTCTCGTTGCTAGGAAGCCTTCTAGTGTAATTTTCTAACATGGAATGTTGCAAGTAGTTGCTTTCACAGGGCTGCTTCTCGAGGAAATTTTGTACTTGAGAAGCAGCAAAGTCGATTCAAAATTGTTTTTTGGAGGTAACTATTCTACTCCAACGGACAGTTCAGGTAGTTTTTTAGCACTAAACACATTTTGGTTTACTTCACTTTTTTGTTGAACAGGAAGGAAATGCCACTAGAAGCTCCAACTTCTTTTTCCTCTCCAGAAGGCTCCTCCCAATGCTTTGACAATCCCTTGGTCACTTTTTATTTGGATTTTGAGGGGAAAAGTTAACTTTCTCCTTTTTCTGCATTCCTGCCCTGCTGTATATACAATTGGATTTTGAAAGATTTTTTTTGAGGAATCAAGTTAGTTAAAGAACTTTTGAATGTTTGTTTTTTGATGGAGAGCCTGCACCATTATTTTGTATTACCTTTTTAGTTTTAAAACCTTTATGCTATTTGCAAAAAAAAATCTTCATTTTCTTCCGTGTTGTTTGGGAATTTGGCAGTATTATTTTGCTCATTTTACTGTGGGGCCTAGTCTGCCTATGCCATGGGCCATGGCCAGTCAGCTATTATTACTAGGCATTGGATATATATATATATATATATATATACTGTATATATATATATATATATATATACTTATGTTTGTGTGGTATATGTTTTTGCTGGGGTAATGTTTGATGCCTCCTTGAGATGTTTAATGTTGATGAAATGTTTAAGTTGACAGATAATTTATTTTTGTTTTTGGCATTGCTGAATTAGTTGTAGTGTTTTCTTCTTTGTTTACCATGACTCCAAGTGGCCATTTTCTTGTGTGGCCAGTGTGCATGTGTGTTTGCCGTAGGCCACCATTTAGCTTTTGTTCTCCATGCCATGCAGCAGGTTGGCCATTTTGTTTTGTGCAGTCAGTGTGCTTTGCTTTTGCAATAGGCTTGCATGTGTTCTTTGTTGTCCATGTCTTCACATTTGGTGTCCCTATTGCTGGTGGACATTTTGTGTACTCAATGTGCTTTTGCCATAGGCCTGCATGTGTTCTTTATTGTCCATGCCTTTCTCCTTGGGGGTCATGTTGTAATCAGTGTGCTCTGCATATGCCATAGGCCTGCATGTGTTGCTTGTTCATTCCTCTGCCCTTGGTGGGCATGTGGCCGGTGACCATTTTGTAGTCAGTGTGCTTTGCTTTTGCTAGAGGTCTGCATATGTTCTTTTTTGTCCACGCCTTCTTGTTTGTTGTTCTGAACATGCAGCTAGCAACAATTTTGTGTAGCCATTGTGTAAATCCTTTTCTTCCACTTTTCAAAGCCATCTTCTAGGGACATTGACAGAAGAGGCCTGTCTTTTTGTTTTAGTTCATTTTTTCTTTTTTTCCTGATGTGAAATTAATGTGCTTGGGGATGATTGTAGTATGTTTGCGCAGTGCTTTTTCTTTTTACAATTTTTTTTCCATTTTCCTCTGTGCCTCCTTGCTAGGATTTCTCATGGTCTCTAGGCGACAGCAGCAATATTTTTTCAATTATTAGATTTTTCCCTGCCGCCTGCCTGCCATAGGCTAATGCCAGCAATCATTTCTTTAAGGATTATCCAATTTTTGCCTGGCCTGGTCTGCACCCGCCGCCTGCCTTAGGCATGCACCAGCAATAATTTTTTTAAGGATTTTCCTTTTTTCTTTGGCCTGGATCCGCTGCCTGTCAGAGGTGCACACCAGCAGCAAATGTTTTTTAGGGTCATTATTCCATTTTCCCTTTGCCTGGCCTGCACCCACCATCTACCTTAGGTAATAGGCACACACCAGCAATAATTGTTTTGAGAATCATTATTCCATTTTCCCCTGGCCTGCCCTGAACCTCCGGCCTGCAATGGACATCTCACAGGACTTAGAGGCGTATAAACTAAACTTTTCAATCTGTATGTTATTAAAATATGGTATTATGGTCTGGAATGGTTACACTACGGTTAAATATTTGTGATGTGACCTCACAAAATGATACTGTCTGTAGATTCAGACTGCAAATGCCACATTCCAATGAATTTTATTATTGTTTGTTTGCTATGAGGTGCACAAGAGAAATCATCACACACAGTACAGCCAGGCAGAATGCTGTCAGCAACGCACACCAGCTGAGTCCTTCCCTGCCTCTGCTTGTGCAGCTAAGTGGCAACTGTCAGAGCTAAGAAAGAACTTGAAGATGCCCCCAAAGAAGGGTGTTCCTGCCAACAAAGTGGCCAGTGAGGAGAAGAAGAACACTAAAAAAAGGGTTTTACCTTCTGCACCCTCATCTGAGCATCAAAAGGCTAGGAACAGCACTTCCACATCATCAGCAGCACCACCCCAACCTCAGGCTAAACCTAAGCACATATCTCTCAGCGATGCAGCCACTGTAGTCATGGCAACGAGCAGTGAGTCTGAACTGGATTTGTCTCAGCCACAAACTAGTACCCAATCATCACAGGAAAGTGGGCAACAGGAGCCACAGGCAGCAACAGTTCTTCCTGAATTGGGAGCAGAACAAGAGGTTGAGCTTCCTGCTGAACTATATGTTGCTCTTCTATAATTTGGATTCACAATCTCCAGCAAGAAAAAGAAACAGTACTCGATCGTCTTCTTCAAGCCCCCTCTTCTGATAATCTTGATTTGAATTGGACCCTGACCAAGTCTGAAACCCGCCCGAGAGACAAAGGAAAAGGAAAGTTTGTGAAAGCCTTAGAATTAAGGAAAGTGAGAGTGATGAGGATGAGTCAGTGATTGTCAGTATGGAGGGTGGTTCAGAGGACCCCAGTACGACCCATCTTATTAAATCTGCTCAGAGGGATATGGTTTCACCACCACCGGCTTCCATATTTGTGAGACCCGCAGGAAAACCTGCATGCACCACTACCACAGTTGAAGTACACTCTACAGAGAGGCAAATGACACACCCACCTATCTCCATTTGTTCGTGCATTGGCAGTGGCACACTAAAAAAGTTCTGCTCCCCAGTTTGAGACTCCTTCATGATTTACAAACAAGAGATAACATTGCAATATGCTTCAATTTTCACACGAGTGTGCTTCGAGGTAAGCCAGGTTCGTACTTGGGTACTGGAGGCCAAGCGTCCCATCTGAGAAAACATCACACAATCCAGTGGGAGGAGCACCTTAAAAAAGATAGATGCTGGGGTGGTGGTGATGAGAGAGGGGAAGCAGCTGAGTGCACGGTGATAGAAGGTGGTCATGAGGAAGAAGCGGATGACCGTATTACACAAAGCAGCCCTGTACCCTGTAGTGTGCCAGCATCACCTGATCAGCAACCTCCAAGAGGCACAAGACTCAGAGCAGGCACCTCCACCACATACAGTGATACCCCTAAGACACACATTGGGGGTCATTACGACCCTGGTGGAAGGCGGAGAAGGGGCGGTAAGACCGCCAACAGGCTGGCGGTCTTTTTTTTTGAATTATGACCATGGCGGTTACCGCCATGGTCATCCGCCAATTCTCCGTTCCGCCCGCCGGGCTGGAGACCAGGGTCACCAGCCCAGCGGTCGTCACTATACTGCCGGCAGTATTTTGACCCGGCTGACCGCCATGGATTTCATGCGGTTTGGAACTGCCATGAAATCCATGCCGGTAAGCACTATCAGTGCCAAGGAACTCCTTCCCTGGCACTGATAGGGGACTCCCCCACCCCCACCCCGACCCCCTCCCCTACACCCCCACCACCTCTGCCACCCCCCAAAGGTGGCAGGACCCCCCTCCCCACCCCCCAACATCACATCACTCATACACACACGACACGCACGCAGGCACCACCAACACACATACACGCACACACACCGACACACATGCCAACATCCACAGACATAGTCATACACGCACACCCACATTCACACATACACGCACACAACCATATAGACATACCTACAGTCATACACGCACTCATTCCCAACCTCACAACACCACCGCAAGCATACACGCACTCACACACCCCCACTACATACACACACGCACACCCCCATGCACCCACACAACACACAACAACCCCCCACCCCCCTCCCCTAATGGACGATCGACTTACCTGGTCCGTCGATCCTCCGGGAGGGGACGGGATCCATGGGGGCTGCTCCGCCGACACCACACCGTCAACGGAACACCGCCACGCCGAACCACAGGACGTGATTCGGTGGGCGGTGTTCTGTTGATGTGGCGGTGGAGGTGGAGCAACCTCCACTTCCCCGCCGCCCGCCAGTATGGCGGTTGGCGGCTCTCCGTCCGAAAAAGGACGGAGAGCTGCCAACGGTCATAATACGCCGAGCGGCAAACCGCCACCACTGGCGGTCTTCCGCACGGCGGTCCCTCGGCGGTCTTGGCAAAAAAACGCCGAAGTCATAATGACCCCCACTGTGTCTACCACCACCTAGTTCTCTCTGGAAGTTGCCAGTGTCAGTGGCTACTGTTACGTGTCCATGTTTACGTGTCCATTACGGGCATGATTAGGCAGGAGGGGCCCCATGAAGGCAAGCCCCCAATGGCATGTTTGTACAACAGGAAGCTCACTAAAATGTTAGCCCTGGACCTCCCTCTTTTTATTTTGTGGAAGGAGTGGAACTTTTAGAATTTGTGGTGGTGATCTGCCTGAAAGTGAAAGTTCCTTAATGATGTTCTGCAATTGATATGCTAAGCTATGCAACAGAGTGCTGTTCACATTATCTAACTGTGGACAGACATGTGGACCAGTTGTCAAGCAACTGATTACCTGTGCATCACTGTATAGTGGATCTCCTTGTGGGGGTTATGCAACAGCTATGTACAGGTCACAGCACTGAAGAAAGTTTTAAGGGCATTTGGCAGCATGCCATAATAGCGATATTTGCCATGAAGTAATCCCATACACCTGCAAACATCTTGGAACAGTTTAACAGCAAGGTGTTTGAATGGCTTAGACCCAGAGGTCTCAGAATTTGATTTGTTGCCATGGACAATGGCAGTAATATAGTCAAGGCCTGGGCAGACGGTGGATATTTCAGAGTCCTGTGTTTGGCACATTGCGTCAACCTGATTGTGCAGACTTTCTAAATAAATAAGACATAGGCCCTCATGACGACCATGGCGGTCTGAAGACTGCTGACGGGCCGGCGGTGAATACTGCCAAATTAGGAGTTTGGCGGTTCGGCCGAAGCCAAACCACCGAGCCTCCACCTGTCCTGTCACATTACTGCGTTCCGTTGGGCTGGAGGTGAGCACCTCCAGCACGGCGGATGGCGTGATACCGCTAGTGGTATCACAAGGTGGGAGACCACAAGCATTTTTCTGGCAGTCGCACCACCAGAAAAAGCTGGTGGTCTTGCACCCTGGCGACAGGAATAAGCATTCCTGTTGCCAGGATACACTCGCACACATGTCCACATACCCGCACACATGCACTCACACACTTTTACACACAAACACCCCCCCACTCACCCACGCAAAAGCAACATACAAACCCATTCACACTGAAAAACATACACAAACACCACACTCACGCACACATTCCCTCCCCATGCGCATACATACTTTCACTCCCCATTCGCATACATACATTCACTCCCCCCTCTGCGTCCACACACAATCACTCATACATGCAGACATGCACCCACAAACACTACCCCTGCATTCACAACATTCACACATGCACTCACAAACACACACAGAGCCCCTCCTCTATCGGACAATTCACTTACCTCGTCAGTTGTGAAGGTCGTCCAGGAGGGGATGGGTCCTGGAGCTTCCACTGCTGGCAGCTCCTCGCCAGCTGGACACCGCCACACCGTATTACGGTTTGTAGTTCGGTCTCTTTTTGGCATGGCGGTACCACCTCTGCATTGCCGACTACCAGCACTACTGTTCTCAGAATTCCACCCGAATTCGGGTGGAAGTCAGATATCACTCGTATTATGGCGGCCTTAAGACTGCCAGCACTGGTGTTATTTCGTCGCCTGTTGCTTCGGCGGTCTTTGGAAAAGGGCCATAGTCAGCAACATACTGGCACCTGCTGAAGAATCTCCACTCATTTCAGTCATTCTTTTGAAAAGCCCGGAAGCAGTTGAGGATCATTCAGCATGCTAATAGAGGGTGGATTAAAACCCTCATATAGGCGGTGCCAACACATTGGAACTTGACCTACCACATGTTACAATATCTTTTTAAGCAGCACAGACTGGTTACCGACTATATCTTTCAAAGAAGAGGAGATGCAACTGGGAAAAGCATGACCATAGAGATGGACAAATGAGAGCCAGTCAAGTGACTGACACAAATGCGACTTACTTTTGAAGTTTGCATGCAGGAAGTCAGCAAGGAGGACAGTACGATGAGCCAAACAATAGCATTGTTGTGTCTGCTACAGAACCAGTTGAAAAAGGTGTCAAAAAAGATCGCTGGCGTGAATGGAGAAGCATATGAGTTGGTTCAGAGTTTAATCCTTTGCTTGGCTGTTAATACAATGCTGCAAAGAGATATTGTGTCCTCCAAAAAGTACATATGTTCACAATACTTGAACCACGGAACAGAAAATATGGGCCACTTTTATTTCTTTTTTAGAAGGGGATGTTTCACATTAGAAGATTCGTATTTTTGATCAAGTGAGAGACCTGGGAAAAGAACAGCTGGAAGTTATAGGCCAAAGCAGACAATCAGGTGTGCAGCCTCCAAAATACCTAGGGAGTATGTACTTGACCTCTCTAACTTGGCACTCACTTGTAAATTCTTTGGGTATGAAGAATTGTTTTTCTTACAAGTACATGGGATGCCTATGGGGAGCTCAGTTGCTCCAAGCTTGGCATGCTTAGCATGCTTGTATGTTCATTCTTTCGAGACATAATTTGTGCTACACTATCATAATCCCTTTCAAAACACAATAAAATTGTGGAAAAGTTATATCTGTGATATCCTATTGATTTGGACAGGTGCCAAGGAAGAAGACCTTGTTTTTTCAGAGTGGCTGAATGTACTGAACCCCTTTTTAAAATTGACCATGACGATTGGAGGCTCGGAATTAACTTTACTTGATCTCATGACAAAAGAAGAAGCACAGAGGTATTCTACAAACCCACTGATCATAACAACTTACTTTGCTGCGAAAGTTTCCACCCTCAGTCCCTCCGAGAATACCAACCCTTGGGCCAATTCTTCCAGCTATGGCGCAATTGCTCTGATACCAGAGACTATAAGTCACATGCATGGAAGCTGTCACTAAAACGGAGCAAAAAAAACTACCCTCCACATCTGGCAGCAAGAGCTAACAAGAGAACCTTGAATAAAAATAGGGATCAACTTCTGCAGACCTTTGTGAAGGAAAGATACAATAGATTAATATGTGTCACGACTTTCAGTACACACTCTAATGCTTGTCAGAAGATCACAAATAAGAACTGGAGAAATTTACAATCTGATGGTTTAGATTTTTAAAAAAAACATGTACTCCTTTAGACGAGCCAAGAACATAAGACATTTTCGTACATACACGTTCCCAAAAATCTGGAGATGCCTCCAATCAAACCACTCTCTTGAATTTACACCCTTCCAAGGCTCATGCCCCATGTGGCAGATGTAGCGTGTGCTAACCAGGAAAAAAAAGAGGTGGATCTGTGTTATAGTATCCATGGCAACTCAAAAATTTGACAAACTGTAACTCTACCAATGTAATATATATGATAACATGGCCGTGCAGATTGTTGTACATTAGTATGGCAAGCATAAGTGTACGGACAAGGATCAATAAACACCGAAGTATCATCAGGTGTAAACGTGACTCTGCTAAAGTTACAAGACCCTTTATCGAAAAACAACATGGTATTGGCAACATGGAATGGTTCGTTCTTGAGAAGCTGACACCAATGAGGATTGACATGACCGTGCCCCTTCTCATCTTAACAAAGATGGATCTACAGGCTTCACACAGATTTAGACGGCCTGAACAATGACATCCCATGGGGGGGTCCTAGGTCCTGGATGGGATCCCCTTAAAAGGAAGTTCCTGTGGTTAGGCCATGCAACTACCTGCCGTCAAGCATCATCTTGGCCTCTAACTGCATATGGGTATCTCTTCTAACTTTAATAAGGTTGCGTCTGTATGAAGCAATGGGCGTCACTGCCGGTGCCGCTGCTATTCCACCTGGCTTCCCAGACCTTCACCTATTTTATCTGGGAGCTGGGCTGAAGACTCGTAGGTTCACTGTCACTGCATTCTCTTGACGTAGTAAGTCTTCTCTCTCTTTTCCTTGGGGTATGAGGGGCAAAAGAAAGACTCTCCTCCCTTACTATGTGGCATGGTCACAACGGTGTTTCAGGCTTCCATATTACGCTGGGGACAATGTGAAATGCGATGCCTGCCTTCGTGGGTTTCTTGTGTAGTTTCAGTACTATTATCCGCATTTGCTTCGGGGACCGGGGCTGAACTATGGATCTTTTTTTGCCATATGGTATGAATATGAGCTCAATGAGACTGTCCTCTCATCCTCTCATTTCAGGGGACTTCACTCAGTGCGGTGCTTAGCTCTGTGTGTCTTCCAGGTTAGTTTGAATATTACGATTCTCCCCACTTATGCTAACACTTGTGTTTAGGCTTGAGTTTACTGCAGGCGTAGACTGTCGGGCATGTACAAAAGATTAAGGGCCTGATTACAACTTTGGCTGAGGGGGTTAATCCGTCCCAAATGTGATGGATATCCTGCCCGCCGTATTACAAGTCCATTATATCCTATGGAACTCGTAATATGGTGGGTGGGATACCCGTCACATTTGGGACGGTTTAACCCTCTCCACCAAATTGTAATCAGGCCCTAAGTGCTGGTTCTGGAATCAATGGTCTATAGAATCACTCAGCACTGGTCTTGACGTGCCTCTTTATCATAGCGGCCCACTGCCACCAACGATGGCTCTATGTCATGCTTTTCTTTCCAGCACACTGTCGTATTATGATGGAGTCTTACTAACATTAGGGGGTCATGTTCTGCCTGTGAATAAGAACCTCTCACTTGGACAGTGTTTCTTTTCAATTATCAACCAAGTGTGTTTGTGTTTATATATATATATATATATATATATATATATATATATATATATATATATATATATATATATATATATACACTGTACCCTCTCGCGCCCTAATGTAACTATAACTCGGGCCCTCACCATGCACTGGTAATTACCCACAAAATATGGCACTTATGACATCTTCGATTACATTATTGATAATATCAGTGTAATATTTGCAGTAACATTTTTACAAAAAACTGTGCATGGCGGGGGGCCAGTTATAGTGAGACTTTCTCGTCCAGAAGAAGGGCTCTCCTTCATGTGACAAGACAGACCATCACCTCACCTTATTAGGATCTTTGAATACACTTCAGAATTGAGGCTACAAGATAAACCCTTTGAGAGCCACTGCACCTCATTTTGATGTGATCTCACAGCCATCACCATCATCACCATCAACACCAGCAACACCAGCAAAATTAGCAACAGAAGAATCAGACGCAACCTCCACAATGTCTTGGTTTCAAGTGGCAGGGCTTGGGTCAAGTACAGAGTTCAAGGCAACAGAAGTTAAACAAGTGAAAGCACCAACGACTATTCAGAGGATGGTTCAAGGCTATCTAGATGACCCAGGTCTACCTGGATCAAAACCCATTGGACTATTAGTATGGGAAGATGCAACAATGGCCAGAGCTCAGCAGGCTGGCAATAAAGTATGTGGCTTCTCCGGTAGCGAGTGTATCCTCTGAGCTCATGCTCAGTGTAGCTGCTGCACTTATCACAGTCAGAAGGACTAGGATCTCACCTCAAAACCTGGAGAGACTGACCATGATAAAAATGAACCAACACTCCATACCACAATATTACACTGTTCATGAAACAACACAGTAGGAGGATAAGGGCAATTGATCAGACTAAAGTGTGTTAGCTGATAAACTTTTGGGCGCACACCCTGAGTTTGAGGATGAATTTTACTTCCCTGACTAAGCAGTCCACAACAGAACATTGATATATTATCATTGAACAATTTTGCAAAAAAAAAAAAAAAAAAGGCGGGGATATCGAAGAACGTTTATACATTTAGGGCCAGATGTAGCAAAAAACAATTTTGCGAGTTGCAAATTGCGAGTCATACCGACTCGCAATTTGCAACTCGCAAAATTGTATGCAGAAAGGTGTCTCAGACACCTTCTGCGACTCGCTATGGGGTCGCAAGACCCACCTCATGAATATTAATGAGGTGGGTCGCATTTTGCGACCCCATAGCGAGTCCATGCATTCACAGGGATGGTGGCCTGCTGAAGACAGCAGACCTCCATGTCTGTGACTGCTTTTTTAATAAAGCAGTTTTTTTTTAATTGCAGCCCGTTTTCCTTAAAGGAAAACGAGTTGCAATTCCAAAAAATAATGAAACTATTTGGTTTAATTTTTTCAGAGTAAGCAGTGGTCCATTGGACCACTGCCTGCTCTGAAAAGATATTTTCAGCGACATTCACAAAGGGGAAGGGGTCCCATGGGACCCCTTCCAGTTTGCGAATGAGTTACCACCCACTTCAAGTGGGTGTTAACTGCGAGTTGGTTTGCGACCGCTTTCGCGGTCACAATGCAACTCAGCATTGCGGTGCGAGTCGCAAATAGGAAGGGAACACCCCTTCCTATTTGCGAGTCGCATCCTCAAATTGCGAGTCGGTACCGACTCGCAATTTGAGCATGAGCTTCGCGATGGCCGCTTTGCATGTCGCAAACTGTGTTTTTTGCAGTTTGCGACATACAAACCGGTTGCTACATCTGGCCCCTAGTGCCATATTTATGACCTGGTTTGCATCGCACTTGCACCACCCTACATGGTGCAAGAGAGATGCAAACCTTAATTTAAATTTATAAAGCCATGCAAGGCCACCTTGCGTGGCCATGTGTGGCTTAATAAATCTTGACTAATGTAACGTATCGCAAATCGCTGCTTTACATTACTCTGCGACAGGGAGGCATTTCCATGGGTATTGCATGGGTGTTCCCATGCAACATCCATGGATTTTGATGCACTCCCACGTTTACAAGAACTTGTAAACCTGAGAATGTGCCAAAACAATTCCCCTTCCTAGGAGGTGTAGCGAGGAGAAATATGTTAATTTCTCCTCATTTGTCCCTCTTTCTATGTGTACTGCATTCTGCAGCAGACATAGAAAGAAGAACCCACCTCTCAGGATTGGTTTTGTACAGGGAGGTGTCCCTTCCTGCACAAAAACAATCCTGCATGGAATGCAGACACCCTTGCACCATGGCGAAATTGTGCCTGTGTTGGTGAAAGGAAGCTAAAAGGGTGCCAGCGCAGGGGGAAAGGACAGGAATGCACCATACTGAATAAATACTGCGCATTTCTTCCCTTTCCCTGTGATGCAGGGCAGCACAGCAAGGTGACCTGCTGTGCTACCCTGTGCCACAAAGCCCATTAATGTTGCCCGCAGTGTCTGACTTTTGCAACCCCATTTATTCATATGTATGGAGTGCATTTTTGTGCACAGAAGAAGCCTCCCCCATTTGCTAAAAGGGCATGAACACAACACCTTGTATCCTTATCATTCTTTTTCATTCCCTAGCTGGGCTGCTTGCCAGTAAAAATCATTAATAATATAACAAGAGTGCCATTGTTTGTAGCTTCCATGGGAAAAGAGAAGATACAATAGACAAATTTGCAGTGCACCACACTTAAAACATGTAGCTATGCACCAATGAGTGATATAATGAGTGACTGATGATTCATAAGGTGATGGGGGGATATTGCAACTAATGTGTAAACTTGATTTGTACTGGTTGGGGACTGAGGGATGATTCTGGCTCAATTATTGCCTTGCTTTCACATTTCACTATATTTTTTACATGGCCCACTTCAGTCCTTTCAATAACTTCTTTTGTTTAATATTCTTCAGAAACCAGTCAGTTTAGATAACAAAAATACAGAAAATGCTCAAATGAATTTGTTCTTGATGTTCATCAAAACTACAGGTCTATCTTATTAGGGTTGGAAGGGGACTCCGATTTGGGACAGTCACGGGACCAGCCCAACAGCTGCAAAAAGGAAGTCCTAAACAATGCCTAAACCCTAAATGTACTTTCTTTCTGCTTTCTGCCTGCCTCAATCTAAGGCCTCCCGCTGTGGTGGGACCAAATCCTCCACATTCCCTGACGTCAGAGGAGGGGCTGGACTACACACAAATGGCATCTGTTCTTCCCGTAGCAAAGGATGTCTTTCTTCCCACTTTCTGCCCGCATCAATCTATGGCCTCTCACTGGGGTGGGACTAATTCCTCCAGGTCCCCTGAGGACTGAGGGTGGCCTGCAACTTGCACAAAAGGCCCCTGGACTTCCCAAGGCTCAGGACATGCCTGGGCCCTTGCAAGGCAAAGACTGAGGCAAGAGCAGGCCTGTCTGCGCCCATCCATGGCCGGACAAGGGCTGGGCCACCCTTCTTCACCCTTCTTGGGCCCCTCTTTTTCCTCCCTTTAGGTATTGTAACTTTTTAGATTTGGTAAAAGGTTCTGAAACAACAGATTGATAAAGAATACTTGGGGTTTGCCTGAGAAGTGGGCATTAAGCATCTCGTCCGCTTCTTGCAATCCAACTTGTGATTTCTACTTACATCTCATTGACTCTACTGACTGCAGCCAGGTTGAAGATTTTCTTCAATTCCTATTGATTTTCTTTTTGACTTAAAACTACACTTCCAAACGGTATTAGAGTGGTATAATGGGAAAACGTAAAGCAACTGGACCCCCAGAGAGCTTCTAAACAGAGCAAGGCAATAAGGACAGTGAACAGCTGTACCTTACATGAAATAGACCTCCTGATAGAAGAAGTGGAGTCAGTTATATGGAATGAAAGCCCACAAATCAAGATGAGCATGGGGTGGACAAAAATGTTTACCCTGGCCCACTCACACTACCAACCATGTTTAACCCCTTCGCTGCCAGACTTTTTCCCCCTCCTGTGCTGAGCCTTTTTTGGGCTATTTGGGGTAGTTTGCGGTTAGGCCCTCATAACTTTTTTTTGTCCACATAAGCTATCCAGGCCAAATGTGCGTCCTTTTTCCAACATCCTAGGGATTCTAAAGGTACTCAGAGTTTGTGGGTACCCATGAAGGAGACCAAGAAATTAGCCAAAATACAGCTAAAATTTTGTTTTTTTATCAGAAAAATGGGGGAAAAGTACTGCATTAGAAAGCATGTGTTTTTTGCCCTGAAAATGGCATCAGCAAAGGGGTTGCAGTGCTAAAATCACCTTCCCAGCTTTCAGGAACAGGCGGACTTGAATCAGAAAATCACATTTTTCAACACAATTTTGACATTTTACTGGGACATAACCCATTTTTACTATTTTTTGCGCTTTCAGCCTCCTTCCAGTTAGTGACAGAAAAGGGTATGAAACCAATGGTAAATCCCAAACAACTAAACATTTCTGAAAAGAAGACAAAATTATCAATTCAGCAAGGGGTCATTTGTTTAGATCCTTCAAGGTTTTCCTACAGAAAATAACAGCTGAAATAGAAAAATATTAGAATTGAGTTGAAAAAAAACAGCCATTTCTGTCCACGTTTTCTTCTGTAACTTTTCCCAGCTGTGGCAGATTTTTAAAAGCAACATACCGTTACGTCTGCTGGACTCTTCTGTATCTGGGGATATATAGGGCTTGTAGGTTAATCAAGAACCCTAGGTACCCAGCGCCAATAAATGAGCTGCACCTTGCAATGGGTTTTCATTGTATACCGGGTACACAGCAATTCATTTGGTGAAATATAAAGAGTGAAAATAGGTATCAAGGAAACCTTTGTATTTCCAAAATGGCCACAATATAGGGTGTTGAGAAGCAGTGGTTATTTGCACATCTCTGAATTCTGGGGTTCCCATACTAGGATGTGAATTACGGGGCATTTCTCAAATGGACTTCTTTTTTACTGTCTTACATTTGGAAGGAAACAATGTAGAGAAAGATAAGGGGCAATAACACTTGTTCTTTTATTATGTGTTCTCCCAAGTCTACCAATAAAAATGATACCTCACATGTGTGGTAGGCCAAGTGCCAGCGACAGGAAACGCAACATGGACACATCACATTTTTACATTGAAATCTGACGTGTTTTTTGGAAAGTGCCTAGCTGTGGATTTCGGCCTCTAGCTCTCAGTAGGCACCTAGGGAAACCTAGCAAATCTATAAATCTTTGAAAACTAGATACCTTGGGAAAATCAGAATGGGGTGACTTGTGGGGCTCTCACCAGGTTCTGTTACTCAGAATCCTTTGCACACCGAAAGATTTGGCAAAATAAAAACACTTTTTCCTCACATTTCGGTGATAGAAAGTTCTGGAATCTGAGAGGAGCCACACATTTCCTTCCACCCAGCATTCCTCCAAATCTCTTTTATAAAAATGGTACCTCACTTGTGTGGGTAGGCCTAGTGCCCGCGACAGGAAATGCCCCAAAACACAACATGGACATGTCAAAATTATCTATTACAAAACTACCTGTTTTAGCAAGGGGGCACCTGTGTTTCTGTTCCTGTGCTCAGCAGCAATCTAGGGAAACCTACCAAACCCAGACATTACTGCAAACTAGACACCTGAGTGAGTTAAGGGAGATGTGACTTGGATGGGTCCCCCAGTGTTTTCTTACCCAGAATCCTCAGAAAACATCAAATTTAGCAAAAAGAAGCAAATTTTCCTCACATTTATGTGTGGGATCACCGCACCGCCACAAATCTCCTACCACCCAACGTTCCCCTAAGTCTCCCGATAAAAATGATGCCTCACTTGTGTAGGTGGGCCAAGTGCCTGTGACAGGGAAGAGCCAAAAACATGTCAAAATTGAGAGGGAACCAAAGCGGGTTCAAAAGGGCAGTTTGAAAACAAAATGTTTAGGCTGACAAGTGGGGCAGAATTTTTATCGGTATAGATGCGGCAATGCTGGGTGGTAGGAATTTTGTGGATTCCTGCAGATTCCGGAAAGTTCCATCACAAAAAAGTAGGGAAAATGCATGATTTCAAGCAAAGTTGGAGGTTTGCAGTGCATTGTGGGAAAGAAAATGGTATGGGGTGCATGTGAAGCACACCACCCTGGACTCACCCAGATGTTTAGTTTTCAGATGTGCGTAGGTCTCGTCAATTTTTCTAGATGGCGGCGTCCCAAAGTCTGAAAAGTGCAGCTGCTCACCATTCCAAGTGGGACGATATTCAGAGTTAGCCATGCTCCCTTGGCCCAAATGTAAAACCAAAATCCACAATAATCAAATGTCCTCTTGCTTGCCATTGGGATAAGATCCTTTAGTTAGCAGGGGGTGGGGGCTGAAAGACTGTTAATACCTTCTGTTGGGGTGGGGGGTATAACCATGCCCATACTGGTTGGTAGCTCCCACCCCCATATTTGTTTTCCAATTCACTGGCATCTAGTAGGCTTTCTGCCCCCCTCGGGGAGTGGATCGGGGGTAATTGCCCCATCTACCCACTGGTGGGCAGAACAACTTTGTCCCCATTTATTTGGGGTGGGGGTATGGCCATACGCCCAACCTCTTTTTTTTAAAACAAATCTTCCCTGATGTCCTGTGAGCTTTCTGCCCCCCCTTGGGGCAGAAGGGCCTAATAAAAATAGGCTGATCTTCCCCCAAGGGGATCGGAAATGGCCAACACTAATGTGCCCCCATGGGGAGCGACCCTTGCCCAAGGGGCTAGCCCCAAACAAAACACACACACACACACAAAAATCCCTGGTGCCTAAGAGGTCTCTGCCCCCTTGGGGGCTGATGGGCCTGATAGAAATAGGGGGCAGAAATGGCCTAATATAATATGCCCCCTGGGGAGCGACCCTTTCCTAAGGGGTTGCTCCTCTTGTGTAATTTTTTTTTAAAAATCCCTGGTGTCTAGTGGTTTCAGCCCTCCTTGGGGGCAGATTAGCCTAACACAAGTAGGCCGATCTGGCCCCAAGCGGGCAGAAATGGCCTAATATATTATTCCCCCACCGGGGAGCGCCCCTTGCCTAAGGGGTTGCTCCCCTTATGTAAAACTGTTAAAAAAAAACCTCCCTGGTGTCTAGTGGTTTTGGCCTAATACAAATAGGCTGATTTGCCCCCAAGGGGGGCGGACATGGTCGAAAACAAACAGTCCCCAAGGGAGTGACCCTTGCCTAAGGGGCCGCTTCCCTCCTGTAAAAAAAAAAACACTTTTTCCTCACATTTCGGTGATAGAAAGTTCTGGAATCTGAGAGGAGCCACACATTTCCTTCAACCCAGCATTCCTCCAAATCTCTTTTATAAAAATGGTACCTCACTTGTGTGGGTAGGCCTAGTGCCCGCGACAGGAAATGCCCCAAAACACAACATGGACATGTCAAAATTATCTATTACAAAACTACCTGTTTTAGCAAGGGGGCACCTGTGTTTCTGTTCCTGTGCTCAGCAGCAATCTAGGGAAACCTACCAAACCCAGACATTTCTGCAAACTAGACACCTGAGGGAGTTAAGGGAGATGTGACTTGGATGGGTCCCCCAGTGTTTTCTTACCCAGAATCCTCAGAAAACATCAAATTTAGGAAAAAGAAGCAAATTTTCCTCACATTTATGTGTGGGATCACCGCACCGCCACAAATCTCCTACCACCCAACGTTCCCCTAAGTCTCCCGATAAAAATGATGCCTCACTTGTGTAGGTGGGCCAAGTGCCTGTGACAGGGAAGAGCCAAAAACATGTCAAAATTGAGAGGGAACCAAAGCGGGTTCAAAAGGGCAGTTTGAAAACAAAATGTTTAGGCTGACAAGTGGGGTAGAATTTTTATCGGTATAGATGCGGCAATGCTGGGTGGTAGGAATTTTGTGGATTCCTGCAGATTCCGGAAAGTTCCATCACAAAAAAGTAGTGAAAATGCATGATTTCAAGCAAAGTTGGAGGTTTGCAGGGCATTGTGGGAAAGAAAATGGTATGGGGTGCATGTGAAGCACACCACCCTGGACTCACCCAGATGTTTAGTTTTCAGATGTGCGTAGGTCTCGTCAATTTTTCTAGATGGCGGCGTCCCAAAGTCTGAAAAGTGCAGCTGCTCACCATTCCAAGTGGGACGATATTCAGAGTTAGCCATGCTCCCTTGGCCCAAATGTAAAACCAAAATCCACAATAATCAAATGTCCTCTTGCTTGCCATTGGGATAAGATCCTTTAGTTAGCAGGGGGTGGGGGCTGAAAGACTGTTAATAGCTTCTGTTGGGGTGGGGGGTATAACCATGCCCATACTGGTTGGTAGCTCCCACCCCCATATTTGTTTTCCAATTCACTGGCATCTAGTAGGCTTTCTGCCCCCCTCGGGGAGTGGATCGGGGGTAATTGCCCCATCTACCCACTGGTGGGCAGAACAACTTTGCCCCCATTTATTTGGGGTGGGGGTATGGCCATACGCCCAACCTCTTTTTTTTAAAACAAATCTTCCCTGATGTCCTGTGAGCTTTCTGCCCCCCCTTGGGGCAGAAGGGCCTAATAAAAATAGGCTGATCTTCCCCCAAGGGGATCGGAAATGGCCAACACTAATGTGCCCCCATGGGGAGCGACCCTTGCCCAAGGGGCTGGCCCCAAACAAAACACACACACACACACAAAAATCCCTGGTGCCTAAGAGGTCTCTGCCCCCTTGGGGGCTGATGGGCCTGATAGAAATAGGGGGCAGAAATGGCCTAATATAATATGCCCCCTGGGGAGCGACCCTTTCCTAAGGGGTTGCTCCTCTTGTGTAATTTTAAAAAAAAAATCCCTGGTGTCTAGTGGTTTCAGCCCTCCTTGGGGGCAGATTAACCTAACACAAGTAGGCCGATCTGGCCCCAAGCGGGCAGAAATGGCCTACTATAATATGCCCCCACCGGGGAGCGCCCCTTGCCTAAGGGGTTGCTCCCCTTATGTAAAACTGTTAAAAAAAAACCTCCCTGGTGTCTAGTGGTTTTGGCCTAATACAAATAGGCTGATTTGCCCCCAAGGGGGGCGGACATGGTCGAAAACAAACAGTCCCCAAGGGAGTGACCCTTGCCTAAGGGGCCGCTTCCCTCCTGTAAAAAAAAAAAAAAAAAATTATCCCTGGTGTCTAGTGGCTTCTGCCCTCCTTTAGGGCAGATCTGCCTAATTAAACTAGGTCGATCTGCCCCCAATGGGGGCAGAAATGGCCTAAAGCATAATTGCCCCCCTGGGGAGCGACACTTGCCCAAGGGGCTGCTCCCCTTATTTGTCAACAACAACAACAAAATCCCTGGTGTCTAGTGGCAGTCCTGCAGCATGATCGCTATGCGATTGTGCTGCAGGAATGCTCAGAGAGACATAAAAATGAAAGGAAAAGCCTTTCCTTTTCATGCCTCTCTGACCTCCCCTGCCCCGTACCGAGGAGAAACTAATCAGTTTCTCCTCAGTCATGCTGGAAGCCATGCTTCCAGTGCGATGGGGGCGACCTCTGATGAGGTCAGCTCACGATTGCGCACTGATGTCATCAGACGTCCCTTGGGGGGCTCAGGGAGGATCGGGTGGCAGGAGAACTGCTTCCCCTGCCATCCCTGCCCAGGGGAGAAGGGTGATTGGCCCAAGGGGGGAGTGCTAGCACTCCCGTGGGCCTGGTGCAGAACATAATGGTTACGTCCTCAGCACAGCAGCGCTGCAGCCGAGGAGATAACCATTACGTCTATGGCACCGAAGGGGTTAAGAAGAAGGAATCAAGAGCGATTACGCTAAAAGATGTACTCACAGTTGATTAAACCTTAGCAAATTTCCCAGTTAATATATCCCGACTAGACACAAAGAGGGAACCACACATTGAGCCTACCATGGTTTGCAGCAATCAATTTCTACCCTTCCAAACTGCAGCTGAGACCCCAGAATAAACAGCTAAGCCAGCTAGGCAAAGGGCAGCCAGCAATCAGTTCCCAACCATTCCTGATTATATTGTAGAACTGATTGAAGAAATGAGAGTTGAGGTGGGAGGCCTTAAGAATGTGGTACCATGATTAGTTGGTATGGTGAGGCAATTGATCTCAACATCAACAGAATTCAACAGTAACAGAAACTGCAACCAACAGAAAAGTGAACTTGGGGGCTCCTCAATGCTACAGATGAAACCTGTAAATTTAGTACCAGATGAGGGACCAGTAGAGAAATTGGCGAGGGGCCCTATTCAGACTATGCGACCGCACGTGGCTAAAAGAAATCATAGGCATTTGGGTGTGATGGCAGAACAGCAGTCTCCTAGGCTGGGTTGTACTGTTTTGAGGGCTAAGAAGATGGGGATTAGAACCAATACATAAGCACAGGGATACAGTAATATGTAATTCTGAGACCGACACCATGCTATCACCCCAAATGTACATGATAACTGTCCTTAAACTCCAGCATCCCACCAGCTACGAGTGTGAGAATTCTTTAAAAAAAAGGTCATTCATTGGATTCGACATGCTAGGGATTGCAAATCGGTATCAGGGAAGACATTAGAAGCTCCAAAAGACAACATGAACCTGGCTGTAATTATGACTGCATTAAAACAACCCTGAATAGCAGTATGATAGCAGGCAGCTAGATGCACGAACTAGCCCCCCAGAGGCTTAAATAAACAATTTAAATATAGGTGTATGGGCTGAAGCTTGCCGACATGCAGAGACAGAAGCTTCATCGTGGGGGAACACGACTGACTCTGCAGGGTGACTGCTCCCTGCCCTGTGGTATTTCAGGGAACATCAGATACATTAGAAAGGGATAACGAGAGTACTTAGCTAGCTACTGTAATGGATCTTAGTCCAAATAATGGTTGAGTACCCTCAGGCTCTAAAGACATACCAATCGAACTTGAGAATAAGAGGATGCAAAAAGCTAAGGAAAGCACCTTTTCCGCCTATCCCAATCATGCAGCACAGTTAAGAGAAAGTCAAGTAGCAACAAGTGCTAAAAGGTCTCCATAATTTCTTGGAATATGGCAGGGTTAAAGTCAGAGTTGCACCTACCTGACTGGAACAACTTTGTTGGAAAGAGCAATATCGGCCTATTTCAGGTTCCTTGGTGCACTGACCCAGTGTTCAGGGTGGGCTACACAAACTATCAGATCCCAGCAAAAACAAATCACTGTGGGCGGCCTTCAGAGGGGTTGACAACATGGATACGAACATCTCTTAATTGTGAAATTTCGAGTCCCTGGATATAGATGCTGCTAAGCTATCTTGGGAATCCCAATGTGGAAATATACAACATCTATGTGAGAGGAGCCCAGGGAGGCAAATCATCAGGACCCATGCAAATTCGAGAAAACTATTGGGAAAAGAGGAGCTAAAAACCACACATAATACTGGCAGAGGACTTTAATACCACGTTGGAACTCTTGGATATTTGAAGATGTCAGCTTGACTAGTGAAGGAGATAAGCAATGGGCCATTCCCTAGCACGATTTACGCCTAGTAAAAAGTGAACTCAAGCTGCCCTTCAGATGAAAGCCCTTACACTAGAGTATGGGCATAGGGCAGTGAATGGCAATTCATCAGACGTCAGTGGTGCCGATACTTTCAATAAACCTAATCATGGGAGCCGGATTGATTATGTATTGATTGACTTTAGGAAATGAAAATACATAGAGGATATTGCTGTTGAGGAGAGGGTTGAGAGTAATCACAACAGTTTATGCCTCTATGTGTTACCATACTGGGATAAACTGCCTTTCGAAAAATCTTCAGGCTGTTTAACAGAAGATGCCCAGACAGCTAATAATCAGTGTTATTTAAAATCGTAACATATATCGACTAACAAAGATGTCTTACCCCTAATAAGCACAGATCTAGCTAGCATCCTACTGAGGTTTGAAGCAGCAATGGATACCAACAATGGAATGCCAAAAGTAATAAATATCCATGCATCTTTTTTGAGCACTTGATCTCTTTTTAATTTTTAGCACCAACTACTTACAAATGGAAGAACACCACTAAAACTAATACATGTTTTAATAAGGAGTGCAAAAAGGCAAGTAGTGAACTAGCAACATCTATCAAGAAGAAGGGCCTAGACCAAGTGAGCACTTTAAAGGAAGACATATAAACAAGCACAGAAGAAGGCTAAAAGGGAATGGGAGGAGAAAACATGGCACAATCTCTTAGAATCTTGTGCCGAGAAAATAAATTCTGGTCCCAGGTAATTTGGAGCAAGAATAGAGTAGTGCCACAACCTTTAAGTCACATCTTGCCCCTAGAGTGTGAGAAACTCTTTGAGGCATTGTAGAAGTGATAAGTGTCCGAGGCCAGGAAGCACAATTCACCTCTAATGACCTACCACAAAGTGAATTGAAGGCTGCCTTGAGTGCGGTGTAAAATGCAATAAAAAACCATTGTTCATGGGAAAGTGCCACGGCCTGATGGCATACCAGGGGACACATTTTTATTCCTGAACAGCAATTCTGGGCCAAATATATTTTAATCCTGATTAAGGATATTGCAAAGGGGGCACCCCTCCCTAGTTCCTTGAGAGTAGTGAAAGTGTTTACGGTTGATAAAAAGGGAGATCGTAACCTACCCACAAATTATAGACCACTAAAGTTAATAGACTCCATTCAGAAGGTTTTCTGTTAAGTGGCTCTAGAAATATCCAAGGGTGGATTGCAGAAGAAAATATTCTCTCCCCATACCAAGGAGAGTTTAGGAAAAAGACAAGTACAGTAGATTAGGTCTTTTGCTTCTTGCTACTGTACTGAAAAATGATGCTGATCGGCAAGGGCCCCTTATATGTGGCCTTTTCAACTTGAAATCAGCATTTGATCTAGTGCCCCAGCAGAAGCTGTGGCAAGTATTGCAGGCTATGGTGATCCCTTTCCACTTTCTATCAATACTAGTACGCCTTCACGAGGGTAGTGGCAGAATTCGCTGGACAAATCAGGGCCAGCTCACAAACCCAATCCCTGTTAAAAAGGGTGTTCGGCAAGGGTGCCTACTTGCCCCCATGTTGTTCTCACTTTACCCAGATGAAGTTGTGTATTACCTTTCCTCTGTTCCTGCTGACGCTCCTGCTCTGGCTAAGGCAAAAATATCAACACTCTTCTTTGTAGATGACACCTTATTAGTGTCAAAAACACCAAAAGGGCTGCAATTCCTGCTTAACCACTTTGAAACATTTTGCCATGAATGTGGCCTAGGGATAAATGCAGCCAAGACAAAATATATAGCTATCAACTAGCACAAATCGTATAAAGGGAAGATGTTTTTGATGGGAGTCAAACTTGAAGCCTTTGACTACCTAAGAATCAAGCTAACGGCGGTGATGACCTGGAGAAAACATGTAGATAAAGCAACCCTAAAGCATAAACAAATAGTAGGTCCCATTTTGAGGGGACATCATGTCTCACAGAGTAAAGCAGTCGCTCCAGCACTCCAGATTTACAATTTAAAAGTCAGTGGTGCGGTGTAAATGAATATCTCACTGTCGTACTGTAGCTTCAGCAATTTCATGATAACTCATCCACCAGTGCTGCCACCTAAGGAATAAGGGATCTGCCAACAACCTTTACAGGCTGGATTTATAAAGTTAGAGATCTGGTTGGTTTGTGAGAAGATTGCTGTAAAAAAGGAAGTGGGCCCATCTTAAACAGTGCAGGTTCCCGTCCTGGGGATCCAAGGCACCAGAACTGTCATTCTACCACCACTGCCAGGTTCCAAAGGGAACAGATTTGTCTCCATTGACATCAAATTGCACCATGTGGCCGATACTACACAGTAAACCCCGAAGTCCCTTGGGTAGTACCCGGTCCCCTGTCACTACCTAACAGGATATACCTCTTCAAAGAAAAAACAACATTTCTGAATATACCAGCATGTGCAACATTGCTAAATGTGCCTCCTCAAGCTTGGGGAGGGCGGAGAATGAGCTTTTGCTTATTCCTGTTACCATTTCACCAACAAGAACTGTCCAAGATGTGGCTGTTTTTTACTCAAATGCAATTCAAACTGACGACATCATCTACTATGAATCTCAACGTGAAGTGTATCCATCCACCAGCAATGCACCGGCTCCTGTGTTCACAGAGACTGCTTCTGGTTGTTTCATCGACCTTGATGACTTTTCTTCAACTTCGTCTGCAACTGAAACGGTTTCAAACTCACGTAAGCTGTACATATGGCCTAAAAAAAGGTATTTGGTTTATCCATGGTATTATCTGTGGATATTTCTGACAATTGCTTGCCTTTCTGTTATGGATTGGTTTTGTAACTGTTTTCTTTCTCTTGAAAAATGGTAATTAACTTCCTGAACATTCTTCTGTCGAGCCAGTGGATAAAGTTTTAACACCAAATTGGTTTATGAATTTGGCTCTCATTTGGCCTGCTGTGCTTGTCATGATTGACATTTTATCTCTTTAGCTTACTTTTTAATTAGATTTTAGATGGTTTTAGCTCAGAGAATTTTAGCTTGGACTCATGCAACCTCAATAGCGAGTTAGCATCCTTGTTTCGGCAATGGAGACGGGGTGAATCCAATTTAGTTTTTATTGGGACTCAGGTGTCTAGCTTAGCCCTTTGGCTTGCAGGCCTCTGCTCTTGTCAACTAGTGACTTTAAACCTACTTAGTTTGCTCTGTTTTAGTCCATTTCTTTTACTATTTCTTTTAAGATGGTTGCCATCATTTATAGTTATAGAAATGTTTTGATTTGCATTATCAGTGCCACTCTGTGAAGGTGTCATTATCAGCCTCATGATCAGTGATGTACGTAGGTATTAACATCATGTCCCTTTCTCATTTACATGTGACAGGAACATAATGTACACTTGTTGGGGATTGTTTATATAATCATCACCACAAGTCTGTCTCAATTGTTTGGGAACATACCTGACTCAGGGGTCCTACATGCTCTATATAAATACATCTCACACAGACAAGGTCATTAGAGGGATTCCTTCCAGATGCCATCTACACTGCACGTCACCTTCAGAACTCAGCCTTTGTGTCACCACGGAGTCTGGCCTAGCGACGCCATTCCACGGTAACAAGGTTTGGGGGTACTTCTCAAGGACATGGTACTAGCAGATTAGGTTTATCATACCTAACTCCCATTAGGGTAGCAATTAGGTTCTCTTTGCTAGAGATTTTATATCTCATGTTTATTGTAAGATGGTGGGGATTTTTTTATTCATAACTATCATCTTCACAATTATGCTTCTTTTACTGTCCATTATCCTAATCATTGCAGCTCATTTATTTTAGCATAGATTGCAGTCTTTTCAATAAACCTATTGAAAACTCGCCTGCATCTCCTTCATTGCCTGTGTATGACTGAGACTTAGTGCTAATGTGAGAAAAGGGTAACTTCCGTTCCACCACAACTTCCCTGAGATGTTGCAAACTAGAGTCCATGCATAAGGCTGCCAGACTTCACCTTTTAATGTTTGGGTTTTGGTGAGATACTGCTTGGGAGCCTGGAGGGTTGGGCCAACTGTTCTGACTTGTTGTTGGAGTGACTTAGTCACCTAAAAACAAAAGTGCTGTCATCCCTAAACCAGCAGTCTCGCCTAGGATCAAGAGTCCAACTACAACAATCAGAATGATATTTTGGACATTAACCAATTAGGTTTTAGGAAAACCAATAGCACCGAATCTGCCGGGTTAGTCACAGCCGAAGAAATAAGGCACATCATGGATAGGGGTTGCAAGGATGCGGTGATCCTATTGGACTTATCAGCAGCCTTTGACATCATTGGTAATTCAGTTTTGAAGGAACGACTGGCCGAAATAGCAATGGGTGGTTCTGCCCATGATCTTTTATGTTCCTTCCTAGTAGGTAGAGAGCAATTGGTAGCTCTAGGGGAGTTTACTTCTAACCCCTTCTCCTTACAGTGCGGGGACACACAAGGGTTGTTTTATATGTACATTGCTTCCCTTGCGAAGCTCATAAGATCATTTTAGTTGGCTACAATTTCATATGTGGATGACACACAAATTATGGTATCTGTTAGCTGTAACACTGAGGAAGCAGCTAGCAGGTTTCATAACTGTATGCAAGCACTTGTTACCTGGATGGGGAATCTCTGTGATAAATTAAACTTCAATAAGACTGAGGTGCTGCTCTGTGGAAAACACAAGACAAATCCTTTTGGAATGCCTCATGGTGGCTGCAGCATCTTGGAGCCCTTCCTACGCCAGTCACAAAAGTGAGAACACTTGGAGTAATATTTGATTCTAAACTCTCCTTTGTGGACCAAACTAATAATCTCATCTCAAGCTGCTTCTTCCAGTTAAAGTTGCTAAAAAAAGCCTGCCTTTTAATGGGTCTTAAGAAAACTGTGGTGATCTCTGTGGTGTTATTGAGGCTGGACTACTACAATGCCTGATAATCGGGCTTACAGCAGATATTTCTAAAAAAGCATCAGGGAGTCGAAAATGCAGCAGCCTGGTTAATCAAACAAATAAAGAAGTTGATTCGGTCTCAAAAGCCCTTGAGGACCTCCATTGGCTTCCTATAAAAAAGAGAGTATCCTTCAAGGGCTCATGGCTAACTCATAAAGCTTTATGTAGAATAGGTCCGGAGTATCTCAGGAAGAAGTTCTCCTGGTATCTCCCAGGTAGGAGTCTTAGATCAGCCAGCCTAAAACTAGCCACTCCCAGTATTCAAACAATATCCTGGGATAACAAAAGCTTCATCTATGCGGCTAGCAAACTATGGAACCAATTGCCTTTCCAGCTGAGTAATGAATCAAACTACTGACCTTTAGAAAATGACTTAAGACTTGGCTATTGCAGCGCAATCTGTAGTCGTTCCTAAAATTTTCCTTTTATTTCAAGCTTTCTCATCTGCAGTCTGTTAGCGCCAAGACGCTCTCAGGCATTATTTGCGCTATAAAATTTCTTAACATCCACATTAACAATTAATGGTAACCTCGACTATAGTATATGAGCAACATTAATGAAGGCATGATGGCGGGTCTGCTACTCTGCAACATGTTTTTGGGGCACCTTCAATGGCATGATAATTTATTAACCTATTATAATTTATTCCAATGGCCCTGGTTTTCTCTGACTGCCTCTTAAATTTTGCCCTGACTGTAAACTTAGGGCAGATTGGACAGTCTGTCACACATGTGATTTATAAGAGATATCCCGCCCACCATAATTAGATAGTGCACAGATTATTAACTATGCACTGTTGTACAGAGAACAGGGTATGTTTTATTTGGCACATTTGTCACAGAGTATCACTTCCGGCAGAAAAATGTGGCACATGCTGAGATGGAATTTCATTTTTTTGTTGGATGGAACAGAAGGAAAGAATGATGAAGTTTGTCACACGTGTGACCTACAACAGATATCCCGCCCACTGTAAGTAGACAGTGCACAGATTATAAAAGATGCACTGCATGGACATCTTTAGGGGTCGCCAGGGGTCACAGCTGCAACCCCTGGCTTGCCCTTTGCGATCCCTGGCACTGCCTTTGTGACCCCTGGCTTCAGAGGTGGCAGATTCAGTGCCAGGAACATGGTGACATCTCGTCCTTATGGGTGTCAGGTGGGACTCGCTCTCTTTGTTTTCTGTCAATTTTTATTACACTAATAGTGAATAATAAAATATTATTCACTATAAGTGTGATAAAAAGGAGGCAATGAGCTTGAATATGCCCTTCCATGGCAGCTCAGGAAAGTAAAAATGCTTTTAAATGTATGGTGTACGATTGCTTGCGGGTGTGAGTGTGTTTATGTGAGAGTGTGTGTGTAAGTGTGAATTTGTGTGCATGTGTAAGTATGTGTCTGTGAGTGAAAGTGGAGGGCCAAGGGCAGGTGATGTCACTTCTGCTATCCGTGGCATTTTGGTGAATCGACGTCCATGATGCACTGTAGTACAACAAACAGGATATACTTTATTTGTCATGTTTGTCACAGAGTATCACTTTCGGCAGAAAAATGTGGCACATGCTTGAATGGAAATTTCACATTTTGGTTGGCTGGGACAGAAGGAAAGAAAGATGAAGTGACATACTAGTAGTATGTGACTGAGTTGACACAGACCATGTGTTTGGTTTGTATGCATTGAAAACTTTGTAATGCCATGCTGTTATCTGAAGCAAATGCACATTTCACCACCTACACTGCAATGCTGAATTAAATCATACTGAAGTTCTAGGTGGCAAAATTTCACAGTGCATGGAGAGAGCAGCAATGCAACTTATCTTGATCCCTGACTTCTCCTTTTGATGAAGCACAGCAAGTTGTCTTGGTGCTCTGCGCTGAGTGAAATGTTGATAACTCTAGTCCGTGATGCACTACACAAAGTGTGCAGATAAACCCTGGCGTATTACATCACTTGTCCATGTCTTGCAGAAGATGCTAAAAGTGCATTTATTTTCTGAGTGGCATACACTGACATAAAACAACCATTTGCATAAGCATGGTACCACGCTCATAAATAAAATGTCCTTTTTGCACCAGAGGGCACATGTGCCCACAGTAATTGTTGCAAAGATATAGCTATATATAATTATATATAATATATATACGTGTCCAGTATAAGGCATCAGCTGAAACGCCTTGACACTTTGACAGTAATAGACACGATCATTGACAAATACGAACATCAGCTATCTTTCCTGTTAATGACAGTAGCTGTTGATTTTAGCTATGGTGCAGCTGTATGACGAGTGGAATGTCATCATTTTGAAAGATATATATATATATATATATATATATATATATATATATATATATCTGTATGTGTGTTATATACATGTGTACATATATTTAAATATATATAAATTGTCACATAAACGTAACTTATCTTTGAGTGTAATCGTGCTGCTTAAAAAAAATTGAATTTTTAGAAACCAAAAGTATTACTCACTGATCACCGCAACCTTGACATGAAGCAGGCCGAGCAGGTCCTGTTCCTTGTCTATGATTTCGGCCCAGAGGTGCATCAGCTGCTGCTAGGTGTGCTGGATTCCTGTGCTGTGGCACACTCAATGCTGCACTCACCCCCAGAGCAGCCGATGTTACAGCAGGGCGTAACCCTTACTGGCCCTGCTGCCTGCTGCCAAGATGCAGGGGAGGGGGTGCGGACCCAAAGGATTAGTCCACCTAATTGAAAATGGGATGGGGCTGTACCACTGCGTGCGGGTGGCACTTGTGAAGTAAATGGAGTAGACTGGACTGGTTGGGGTGAGAGGGAGTCGGACTGAGATGGGAACTTGAGAAGGAAAAAGGAAACAGGAGAACAGGTCAGGAAGGGAAAACAAAAAAGCAAAGTATAAAAAGTCACAAAAAACACACAGAGAAATGTAAATACAGACAGTAATGAAAATAAGTAAATAAAAGGCTGGATTGGGACTTGGGTGATCAGATGGGAGTGGACTAGGTAGGATTGAGTTGAAAAAGATAGTAGACAGGAGAAGCTAGGCCAAAGCAGTGAAAAAACTAAATGCCCATGCAGTGTGTGCACTGCATGGTGCCGTTTGTGCTGATTTTTCATCCTGGAATACACTACTAGAGCTAAAACTCAGGGCAAGCAGTAAGATTCTTTTTTCACCTGTTCACCGAACTCGTGGAATCTTGCAGAGTTTTTTGTAATGCCACAGAATTCCGCTGAGTGAAATTCTGCGAGTTCCGCCTAGGCGTAATTCTAAGAAGAGCACACCCCTATCTGCTCATACCACTTTCTTTCGCTTGAACAGTGGCTGTGTAGTAATAGGACCACAGAATGTTCAGTTAAGATCATTCAAATGCAAAGAGCTCAAAACTGTCCAGCCTTCCTCAAATTTGACATGCATCACTCATTTTAAGCGTGTCATTCCTCCTAGGAAGGCTTTTTAATGGCTTCCATCAAGTAAAGGGTCAAATTCAGAACACTCTGGCCGAGATTTACTGTGGTGTATTATGGGCACAGGCACGACAGAGAACATGACTTTGATCAACTTTCAGGTGCAAAACACTTTTTTTACTGAAAGTAGGCACAAGAGCAATGCCAAATGCATTGTGCCCCATTTTGTGGAATATAGAATAATGCATACAAAAGGATGTTATGGGGTGGGAAGAGTGCAGAATGAAAACAGGTGCAAACATTTCGCAGAAATATTTAAAGAACATAAGGTACATGCAGCACCAGAGATGTCACAGTGGAAACAGTAATACACTGACTGCGGCAATTGGGCATGAATTACCACAGCAGAAGGATGTACAGTTGAAAAATCTACAAAGTGAGGATGGCACTGTTTGAGAAACCTGAAAAAGAGAAAGCTATAAACTAAGCAGTGGTGATATATGGGACTTGTTCAACAAAGTGCACCCGTTCTTGAGCCACCTGCATTTAGGCTGCTTTCATTACCACCTCATATTACACTACTATTGGGAGTACATTTACTGGCATCACGTACCTTCTGCAGCACATTTGCCAAAGTCAGTGACATATCATGAAGTGCTCTATCTGCATTCCTTGCACGTATGTAGGTGGCCATGAGAAAACTCACAGTAGATGGCAGATCAAATCCGACATGCGTAATCTGTGCTCAGTTCCCCAAAATTGATTACCAGGGTTACGCCTTCAAGCTATGGCTGTTCAAACCCATCACAGATCCAAGGACAACAGGAGAAGAAGTCCTCAACACAACACACAGGAGAAAATATAGCATCACTGAACGGTGCTTCCATGATCCAATGTCTAGATCTGTGAGTCAGTTGACGTTTTTACTGCCTCTGAAGACATAACAAAAGCAGTCCTTGAAGCCTGAGCCATACATAGATCAACACAACAGTGCACCCCGCCTTAGAACACCACCATACAAGAAAAAGACTATAGGTGGTACATCCTTCTCCGTTCAAGCAGCCAAACTATGGAATTCATTACCCCCAACTATAAGAGCCACAGATAACTTTCTTCTCTTCAGAAAACTACTCAAGAGTTGGCTCTTTCCTTCATAACGACCATATTCAAACAACTATGGACTGCATATGCCTATGTTGATAAATATTTTTTTCTGATTATGTGTATATTTCTAGTTATGTATAGTTCTTTAGAAAATATGTATCGCTACTTTGTCATAACAATAAAATACACACACACTCTTTAAACCTGTTTGACTAAGTATATTTACCCATGGTTCTAATTATGTATTGTATGTGCATATGTGTGTGTATTCATGTGTGTTTGTATGTGTGTGTGTATGTGTGTATGTATATATATATGTATGTATGTGTATATGTTGTTTCTGTGCTTGGCATGTTCGTGGGTCATTGCATGGCTCCTGGGTGGGTTGTTACACTAGATATCTATGAATTCCTGCTCTCATCTTATCACACTTATCTACCCATCATCATATGTCATGTCTCTATCAAACTATCCTCCATTCCCAATCTGACTCATCCCAAATCCTTTCTACTACTTTAATAACTCTGCCTAAGCTCTTCCCTCCGCTTCCACATCTAACTCACCAAACCTCACTCTACTACCATGACCTCCCACACAACCCTACTAAATTCTCCCTCATTTATCTCACCCTACTACTATGCTCTCCCTAACCCTTCCACAGACTCTTCCCTCCTCCATCCCCCTTTACTCATCCCAAGCCTTTGGGTTGAGTAAATGAAGGATATACTCCCAATTAACACTTCTGGATTTCTTTCCTCCTCCACCCCTCCATTACTCCAGTCAATCTAACTAACAAACTCTCATATCCGCGGCTCAAATTAACTCATAATAACACTAAAACTGTACTCATTATTTCCCGATACTAATCCATCCCTTGTTTTTGTTGAGTTCCAGAGTAGCGTGCTACTCACCGAAAAGTGATTCGACGACTCGTCAGGGATAGTAAGCGCTATATAAATACTAGTACAATACAATACAATAAAGTCGTATTATTTGAAAAAAATACTAAGTCAAGACATGAGACCCAAAACTTATTAAAAAAAAAAACACAAAACACACTCTCCCAAGAAGAAAGATTTATGTACAAATAAAGAAAAAATGTAATCAATTAAAGACCTTTAGATGATAGTTAGTGTTCCAGTAATCACACTGTGAAGCGGAAATGCAGTCAGGTGTGTGTACAAAAACAAGGGGTTTATAAATGGTTCAAAATTGTTCCAACCTGACACTAAATCACATTTTCATAGGTGACACTTGTCGGTGTTCGTTGAAGTTACAGTCCCTGGATGGATGTTGGGACCAAGCACCAAGGTAATAGTGTTGGTTACATTAAACAATCGAGGGAGGCAGAACTACCAATTCTGATAGGCTTCTGTGGAAAAATTCTAAATGGGAGAACTTCCTCAAGGAACAATATGATAATTGCCTCGCGGTAAGCCCAAGGCACTGTTAAGTGATGGATTCAAATTGCATCAGAACAATGAATAGGTCAAACTCCAAAACCGTTGGTTTGGAAAGTAAAAAGGGGCCAACCAGAGATATAAATGATCTATGGGCTAGGCCCATTTGCTTAGTCTGGGGGCTATTTCAAGATATGGGGTTTAAAAATCTCAAATATATCTCCCCCAGACCTGCTTTAGAGCTCAGATTGATGTTTCCGAAACACATGTTTTTAGAGTAGAGAATGGTTTGAATCTGAATATTTTCCGGATAAGGTATTCCAAATGTTGATTGGCTGGCCTTCAAGCAGCAAAATACAATAGCACTAACAATATGACACCAACATTTTAACATTTTATTGACATCATAAGCAAAGTTGAAAGCAAGAGCAACATTTAAAACCATTCATTTGCAACAAGCAACATTAGTTTTCAGGGGAACAGTAAATGAGAATCATGTGCATCACTTTCTAATCTGCAACGTGTTTAGTCTGGGAAACAGCCTTTAGTATTACCACACAATGCCTTTTCCACATTAAAAACAAGCATTGACAAACCAATAAGTTTCGCCTATAACAAAGCTTTATGGCGTGGCTGGCGCTGACCATGTCATTGGGTTTGGTTTTACTTACTTTAAGCCATGTTGCACAGTAGCCGGCACTGCTGTGCAACATCTTTAAAAAACATTAACACAGCCAAATAGCTCGCGGTGAGCTATTTGACTTTGAGTGCTGTTTTTTAAAAAAAAAGATGTTGCAGATCAGCGCAGGCTGCTGTGCAACATGACTTAAAGTAAACAAAAAATTGCTAAGACCTGGTCAGCGCCGGCCGCATCATAGAGCTTTGTTTTTGTTTACTCTGAGCCATGTAGCACAACAGCTCATGCTGCTGTACAGCATCTGTAAAAAACGTTGATATCGCCAATTGGTCTTGCATAGACGAAACATATTGGGCCTGATTCTAACTTTGGAGGACGGTGTTAAACCGTCCCAAAAGTGGCGGATATACCACCTACCGTATTACGAGTTCCATAGGATATAATGGACTCGTAATACGGTAGGTGGTATATCCGCCACTTTTGGGACGGTTTAACACCGTCCTCCAAAGTTAGAATCAGGCCCATTGTCTTTGCCAATGCTTGTTTTAACATTGCGGAGGGTAGCAGGGAGCACAGCAGCCCTCCTCAGCAACTTTTGAAATAAATACACAGTAAGTCTTCTGGGTCATTGAATTGATGTCACTAGATAAGGTTATCATATTTTTAAAGCACTTCAAACTTCGAAGCACTGCAGCTTTATGTTCTTCAGCTCTTGTGCCTTGTTCTGTGGCTGCACGTTGTGGCCTAAAGAATGGTTAAAAAAGATGCAAAGAGAAGTAAAACATTTTTTTAACATGTTTTATTGAAAATATTTTGTGACAATCGCTATTGCACATTACAAAATGTGAAATTAGAAAATACCCATTTGGATATAGTTATAGATTTTTTGATCAAGCCAAGAGGTCTGGTCTGCTTTTTATATGTTGATGTGCTGACCCCTCGATAAAGCAAATAGGCCTGCTTCTTTCGATATTTTGGTTTTCTCGCCCTTTGACAAAACCAGTAGGTCTGCCTTACTTAAAACACCCCCTTTATATTGTTACCTGCCATAGTCAGCGATTAAAAAAAAGGTGGGCTCCTGCCTTTTTTTAATCTAAGCTCACCGTGGTGTGTCATGGCCTAGGGGAGTGGTGCAAGTTTTTTGAAGGGGGTCGGCAACCTTCAAACCCTAGCCATTTTTATGCTGCAAGGACCCCATCCCATGGGGAGAGTGTGCCTTTGTATGGGGAGAGGGGCATACAAGCCACCCTCATTGAGCCTTCAGAAGACCTGATGATCACATACTCTGAGGCTGATATTGTTATAAAAGGGGAGAAGTCTTGCAACCCCAATCACCAAGCCTTTAAAATACCCTGGGGATCCCAAACCACTGAAATTCACCAGTCATGGCTATTTCAAGTAACTATAACTTGTGCGCTAAAGTAAATATACCTTGTGCCCTCTAGATGCACTGCTAATTACCTCACACATTACAACGCCCATAGCATGTTTAATGACTACATTTATGATATTGATACATTGATAACATTACTGCAACAACTAAAATGACATAATTGATAACAATACTGTGCATAGTAAGGCCTCGGCTTGTTGTTACTTGAGACAACTATAGCTGGTTAATTTCAGTGGTTTTGTTTGTTTAAAATTATATGCTTTAACTGTCATTTTCACCTAACTATAAGGTCTCTTTAACCTTTGTTTTTTAGTGAATGTATATATTTATATGTACAGATATACACACACACACACACACACACACACCTATATATGGCTCCACAAGGGGGGCCACACAGCCCCCTCCATCGTTTCAATCTGGCCCCTGAAAGGTGGTCGCAACACCCACCATTATATTATTAATAATTAAGCCCCATGGAGTTAGTGGTCCCTGGGGCGTGGGTTGGCGTGCTGCCCAACCGCATCCCTCATGAGCATAGCCCAGGGGAGGTGGTAGTCTCCAGGGCTTAGGGTTCATTATATTATTATTAATAAAGTCCCAGGGAGGTGGTGGTCCCTGGGGCACTGGGAACCGTAGACTTTCCGCATATTTATAGCACATGGCCCTGGGGAGGTGGTGGTCCCCGGGGCTTCTAGAAGCCCAAGGAGGGGGCTCCATGCGCCCTACTCCTATTTTTCCCACAATGCACCCGGCAGCTGGCCCATCCAGGGGCATAATTAAAAGCAAGTGCAGGAACAATTCACAGCAAAATGTGCAAATATTCTTGAAGCCGCCACAAGGATATTACAGTATTTCTATCCTCCCTCCTTTTCTTTATATTACTTTTTTTTTTTTACAGAGCACCCCGAAACATTCCAGACAGCAGCTGACATGACTGGCAAATTGTTTGGGAAAGTTTCATAAAGATTCGTCAAGCTTTGCCAAAGATATAGGCAAGTAAAAAACACTTTTTATATAGAAACTAGGTCCTAACTATAACTACCTTGTGGCGACTGCCACTAGATTATATATATATATATATATATATATATATCTATATATATATATCATCACTAAAAAACTAAAGTTAAAGCAACGTTACAGTTAGGTGAATATGCCAGTGACAATATTAAAGTTTCAAACTAAAAAAAACAGAAATTCAACTGTTATAGTTAGCACAGCTAACTATAAGTTGCACCCCTACTATCCACTGCTTATGACCTCACATATTACATCACTCATAAAATCATTTATGGCAGCACTGAAAACATCTCAGATGACATCATTAATGACGTCACTGATGATATCAATGATGACATCATCCAATAAGTATGTTAGTTTGATTTATAGTTTACATAGTAGCATGTAGCTACCATATTACTTTTCTATCTAGTTTTGTATAGACTGTATCCTGCTAATGGGTGGGTTTACAAAACACATGTGTTCCTAATGCATAATATGTGTGTAGAGGTATTGAACACATTATAAATCTTTGCATTGAAGAGTAACTCTATGTGCAGGTGACAGTTGATGACTTGTCCTCAGCATGTTCCACACAAGTTTATGTACTACATACTAAGTATTGTAAGCAGGCATGTGTTATTAGACAGAATCGTCACAGCATGATACATTCTACATAACATACATGAATGTGAGTACCAGGTACTAACCTATGTGTAGGTGCTTCTTTTGCTTCAGAAGACGGGCTATCTGTAAAGTTTTCACCACAGTATGAAGGCTGCATGTAGTATAATCTTTGGCATCTTAAGAGCTTGGTTATTTTAAGCAAATAGTATCTCTTTTGATAACTGTTGCTTAGAATGTACTCTGTTCTTAGTAGATATTTTTTTAATATTCTGTGGGATATTTCTCTTGACATTTTCATTGCTTGCAAACAGTGTGATACAGAGTAAAATCTCTCCATGGAGTAAACACTGATTACAGCACCTTACAACTTTATTTCTCAAAGCAGATTTGCTGACTGCGAGGTCAATGGGCCATTTGCGACTGGAAAAATGCTTTGTATGGCTCGCCCAAGATTTCAACATTTGATGAGAGTGACTTGAGAGGAAAGAGAAAATTTTGGTTTCTTGACTTGGTCTTGAAGACTTAAAGGTCTACAGTAGAATGAAGAAAAATACTAGACAAACTGGGCAAGCTGGACAAGGGAACTTTTGAACACGCTTGGAAGATTTAGATGCATACTTCTCTCTGACTGTGTGGGTCACAATATACCACTTTCTGTTTACCAAAGGAAAAAAGGGAACAACAAAGGAATTGATGGCTGTGTTGAATCACTAAAAAAACCGTCATGCCGCTTTGGTACACTACAGGAGAACTTACTTAGGGATCAGGTTGTGATACTAATAATCGAAGCACACAAACCCAGTTGTGGGTAAATGGCAATTCATCATTGAAAGATGTAGTTGCAACAGTACAAAAAGCTGAACAGAGAGGAAGGTATGCAAAAGTGGTGGTAAATGAAGTTGATAATTGGGAAAGTTTAAGATGGCAAGGAGCACATTCTGAGACAAAAGGATATAAATAATTAATCCAGTGGTAGTAGAAAGATGGATGAAAGTCCAGAGTCCAACAGTAATGACATACATAACTGATGTTATAGATGCAGAAGCTTTGATCATTTTGCTCATAGCAAGATGTGGTCTGCCCTAAAAAAAATGTTAGGGGTGTTGTATTATGGGTGATTTAGTAAGGGTGTGTAGGAGTAGACCTGGAATTGACAAGGTGAAGTGTAGTGGAAAGTTAAATGCATAAAAGTGTGTTAGCGTACAGGAGAATAGTATGAGTGACTTTGATGATAGTAAGGATGATGGTTTTGTATTATGGGTGAATGAAGAAGTTTTTGAAGTTGTGGGTGGAACAAATACAAAGAAACCTTGAAAATTGAGTTACAAGTGTTCAGGAAATTGTTATTACAATTCAAAAATAAAATGGCAGAATGGAAGATATATATAGGTACTAAGGGACCATCTATGCTTCGGTGGATGGACCTCAGAGCACTTAATGCTTTTAGAGCCTTATAGCCCCATATCTATATTGTTTGTAAGAGGTGGTGAAATGGCGGAACTACAGTTTCAAAAAAGTATTTCCTAGGGTATTTTCGGGAAAAATAAGAAATGGAAGGCATTATGCATTGCATCGTAATGAAGGAGTATGGTGTATCATGCATACATAAAGTAAAGAATGTAACTATTTCATTGAGAGGGGTATTGGAATCTGAACAATTGAATAAGGTAGCCATTGTAGAACCTATGGAATCATCTGGTTGGATTTCGCCATTGATGGTGGCAAGATGTGCTAGTGGTAAAAGTGTGTCTGTGTGTTGACCTGAGAGTACCCCGAGGCTGGATTACAACAGCCAAACCTCGGTTAAGAAATGTACGTTTTTTAAGTCCATAGGATTATGTACTAACACCCTTTCAGAAACACATGTTGCTATGTTTTTTGTTGTCTGTCATGGGTCAAGACGATGATTAAGAAAAACTTTTCCCTGTCACAACAACATTCACAGCATATATCATAGTCAAAGTGGTTAGATTGTGATAGCTACCCTGCTGACACTGTCCTACATGATGTTACAATTTTGCTTTGAGTGGACACACAGCTACAGCGATAGGTATGCATTTACAAATATTTTCAGTGTTCCATTCCAGGTATCTTTAGCCACACCTATGGTCACTCAGGCTGGAATTATGTTTCAGGGGAGGTCAAATGGATGAAGCATGTATGAGCATAGTATGCTTCATAATGAAGGAATATATGTGACATATTGACACACACATTTTGTTTTACTCTGATTATGTGATACCTTCCTCTTCACATTTGTTAACTGTGTGTATTATCATTACACATCATCAGCACCTGTGTCAATCAAAAATGTGAATATATGCAACATAAACCTGCCCAGGCAAGCTTATCAACATTAATTTAACTTTGCTGCTACATCTGAAACATGATTTCTTATGTTTGTGCCATTTGTGGTACCACCAAATTTGTTAGTGTTGAACATCAGCAGATTATGCACCAGATGATGGTTTGTGTGCCAAAAGCATCACGACTACAGAATATACAAACATCGGCAGAGATGCAAACATGCTTACATCCTGTGTGCCTGCTTACATTGCCCCTATATTCACAGTGATATGCCTCCTTGTCCATTCCAAATGAATCTGTGTCCAAGTTCTGTTGGCACACTAACTGTAAATTGGTTGCAGGTGATTTATGCCTCCCAAAACACAGCACTATGTTGCAAATCACATACATCACACACACGTCAAAAAGCTACTTCACTTATTACACTTACTGGTTGCATTGGGGTACCGGAAGCTCTGGCCCTCACCCTGGTTGTATTGGAGATGTCCACCTAGGAGACAGATTTGGGCACTGCATTGTGAATAGTGCAGTTACACACAGTAAAAATTCCATATTAAATACTATGTCATCCCAGTGTTTAAGATATATTCAACACTCTTGACACGTATATGTGTACGTTGCATTATTATAGGGTGCCACTGGTCAGCTCGCAGGGCTGAACTGGCTGGATGTTGAAGGTCAGAGGTATCTATTGTCACATACCTGAAGCATGCCTCAGGCATGTGATGTTTTTAGTACTGCTGGTCAGCATCATGTCAGACCCCCTTGCACCATGCCACATGGGTAACACCACTGGTCCTAGGCAGAAAGAAGTAGTGCTGTGATAGGAAAGGGCACGTTTACACCATATGTGACATTGTTAGAGCCATATCAGAGTATTCATGGCACTAGTGCACAGAGTGCTAACTAGCGGCAATGATGCAACCTTGAAACTTGGTGCAAGGGTGCATGCAGTGGAAGCAAGTTTGGTTTGTTTTGTCCTGTAAGCCCACATTCCTGCAAATTTACATTTGCTTAGAGCAAATTAATCTGTGTACATGGGCTGCACAATGCCACACACATGGAATGTTTTATGTAAATGGAGATTGAACAAATATTTCCTGCTTAGCCATCAACTGTGGAGCTTTGGCATTTTGAGAGCATTTTCTGATCATTTACATATGTTAAATCAGAGAATGGTCATTATTCCACCCATGTTCATTGTATACAACCACCCAAAACCCACTGATCAGCCCCTTGGGCCAGGGCATGGCCACACAGCTATTGGCTCTGCATGGCTTTACACTGACTTAATGTACCCACTCTGAGGTACATCAGTTTCCCTTAGGTAGCTTCAAACTTTTCAAATTATTCATTCCAATGCACATATTGCACGTTACATGATGCAATGTGAAACTGCAACATTTCAAATTATGCCCTTTAAATGTTTTTTTTTTCATGACTGCTATAGCTACATTACTACGTGCAGATGGTACATTCATACATACATACCTACTGGGTCTCCGGTCTCTGAAAATCCAGTCAAAGCAGGTCCACAAGATGAGCCTCCCATGCCACTACATCAGCCCAACGATGTTTGATTTGGCTGATGGAGATCCACTCCAAAGTACTTGGTTAGATGCGAGCGCACATGCTCTTACCTGTCCTTCCTGTCCTTAGGTGGGTACCCATGGCTGGCCCTACCCCCAGAAGACAGCATCCTGGGCAGTCAATGTATAATGTACCAAAGGAGGACCTCAAACTCTCCCACAGAAAGGTTTTGATCCTTACCCCTCCCCATTCCTCCCTGACATGCAACACCTCCAAAAAAGAATACTCAAAACTATACCTACCCCTAATTTATAAAACCGCTAAAAAGACATCTATCCATCAATACAGAGACAAATATTTATACAGTACAATACAAAAAGACACAAAGGGTACAAAAATCACGCAAGACAGGGACACATCAGACACCGACAAGACCGAAAAATGATTCAAACCACCAGATACTCTCAAAAACACCTCCAACACTCAGCACAAACTAACAGACTGTAGGAGAATTTGAAACTAAACTGCACACTTCCTAGTACGCAGCCTGCCATACTCATTGCATAATTTTCTGGGTGTGTCCTGCATGCTTCTGACAATTGCAGCGATTTTTCGGAAGCATTGCTACACAAATGGGCATTGCCTGATGGATACACTGCACAGTAGCACTTCTGCAGTACAGTTAGTTCCATGCAATGGCAGCTATGTGTGAGTTCAGACCCACACAACATAGGTGATGCTTAGTTTTGGAGCTGTACAACAGGGGTGATGTGCAGGTTCAGAGTTGTGCAATAGGGGTGATGCATGGGTTCGGAGCCATGCAACAGGGAGAACTAACAGGATCTACAGTAGAAGCATGGCTTCTGCTGGATAATACACCTTAGGACCGCTTCCATAGTTCCTGGACTGGGCTGGGCCTGCTTGGAGGGTCAGAATCACAGATGGCAGTGTCCAGGTGCTGGAGCAGGGTGGATTGTAGTCTTACATGTCCCTGACAGTTAGGGGCATATTTATAAGTGGATTAGCGTTGGTCTTGCACCATGCAAGGTGGTGCAATAGCAACACAAGTACTAAGAGAGATTTATGAAGGCACACAAGGCTACTTTGTGTGGCCCTGAGTGGAGGCATAAATCAGGGTCCTTATTTATGACCCGGTTTACATCGCTCTTGCACCACGCAAAGTGGTGCAAGAGTGATGCAAACCCTAAGTCATATTTTTGAAGCAATCTTGAAAATCTTGGGTCAAGCAATGCAGCACAAATTGCTGCATTGCCTTACTCTGTGCTAGGGAGGTGTTCCATTGGCGTTGTGTGGGTGCTCCCACGAAACTCCCAGGGTTTTAGACTCATTCCCAGATTACCCAGAACTGGTATACCTGGGAATACGCAAGAAAAATATTATTTCCCAGGAGAGTCATAACAGGAAGTAATGAATGTACATTTCTTTGCTAGTTTCTCTTTCAATGTGTGCTGCATTCAGCCGCACACATAGCTTAAGGAATATGCCTATTAGGATTTTAAATTTTGCTTGACGGTGCCCGCCATGCACAAAAAGCATTCCTGCATGCAAAACAAGCACCCTTGCACCGTGGTGCAAGGGTGTCTGAGTTGGTGCTAAGGAGCCATAATGGTACCAGCATAGGGGAAAAAGAAGGAATGCATAATGTTATTTTAAATACACTACATGCCTGCAATTTCCCTGTCATGCAGTGCAGCACCACAAGGTGACTTGCATCACTGCGTGACAATACCTATTATTCTACACCACTGTTTAGTTCGACACTACTGTAGAACTGTTGTAGAATGTGCCACATACAACACAAAGTACCAGGAGACACACATTACCCCTGTGCACACTGTTTTACATTTCAAAATATGTGTTGTGTATGTCTTGCACAGGCATATGAATTCTGCACATTTTTGTCATGCTCACGTTTCCTGAACAACCTGCTGTTGTGCAGGGGTGAGTGTAACACAGCAACAGACCTTTTAAAGAGGTATGTGATCCAGTAGGCCTCACTGCAGTGAACAAGGTTTGAATGCTAATTTGAACTACTACTGTTCACTACACAACATGCTGCCAACCCCACTTTAGCACTTTCTTAATCCTGGCAAAGGCAGTAGCACACATCTATTATAAGGATAGATGTTTTTGTAGCCATCCTGGTCCAAGCAGACTGCATCCTTAACACAGGCTTATGTCATGGCACACATGCATATTCCTTGTTCCCATTTGGTTATATACCAGAGTTGTTAACCTACACAAATATGCACTTATACCCTCAGGGCAGGGGTTACAGTACTCTTAACATGCAAGGGTCATTTCAGACCCTACATCTCCATTGCACCATATTCAGTGAAACTGTGTATGTACACATACATTTGAGCTTGAAGTTTGACATGGACGCTTCACACGTTTACCATCCCTGTATGCTTGAGGTGATGTGATGTTTGGCAAACATCTCCCTTGTCTTATTTCTCTGGTTAATGCCACATATTGCTACTTCATCTGGTTATTGTGTTCTGTTAGAGGCCTTTGATACTGCTTGTATTGCTGTGCAAAGCATGGTAAATGTGTATTTTGTCAACTGTGGCCAGGTGTGGTATTTACATCAAATTCCTCTGGAACCATGCATGTATGCCTTCTTTACATATGACATTTTAACATCTACACCTTAGACTAATGACAACTGTCACCCTTGATCTGTGATGGTATCTGCGACATTTGCTCCTACAAAGTGCTGACATTCTGGGTTCTAGTTTTTTGGTGAGACAAATCACAATGAGAGGTTTTGCCTCAGGTACTGTCATTTTGAGAGATTTGTATTCCAACAATCACAGAGTACTATGTGAAACATACTTTCTTTCTGCAGAACCCAGCACGACTGCTAGCTGTGCTGCATTTCACTGCTTAATTGCGTGAGAACAGGAATGAACCATTAATATGTAGATATGTGGTAATCCTGCCCTGTCCCTTTCTTGCAGTACACTAGATCACATTGGCTTGCTGCATTGTTAAAATTATTTTTTGAGCTATGGCCCCATGTTGATCAACAGCTCAGACAACATGATTTTGACATGTTGAGGCCTACATCTAGTTGACAAGATGTGAGTGGCTTGATTTTTACATTGACATTCACATAGAAACAAGACATTGAATGAGTTGAAACATTTATTAATTTGTTGATAAGTTGGCATAATTTCTTTCTATTTTTCCATCAGGTGATACAGTTTTGCCAAATAAATTAGACTCAATTTGCAAAGTCTCCTCTGACTGGCCAATGTATGCCGGATGTCTAGTTCATTGTCTTCTTTCTCATCCATTCTTCCATATGTAGTGTTTCATAGTCCCACAGGACAGTTGTTTTTACACAGATGTTGTGCAATATAGCAAAGACGAGGAATATTTTGCAGACCATAAACTGGAGTATAACAGTCTTCCCCCGACAAATCCAAGCATCTGAACCTGGACTTTATGACTCCTAAAGTCCTCTCCACAACATTCCTTGTCCTGCTGCATGCCCTGTTATAACGTTATTCAGCCTTCATCTGGGGATGGGTGAATGGGGTCATGACCCATTGCTGCATTGTTACAGAGACAATACTGTCCATGTGTGTTACATATGCTGCAAACTCATACACATTCCTCACAGTTTTGAACAAAATGTGTTAGGTACTGTTGACTATTGGTTTACACATGTATCATCAGGTTTTATCTGTCATTGCAAATGTTGACCATGTCCTGATACTTTGGACATTTCTACACGCCGACTTTCAGGTTTAGTCAGTGGATTACTATGATAGGTATTGTTAAAGGGTCTTGACATCTCTAGGTGACATATATTCAGCCCAAGGTAAGTTGTGACAGTTCTGACAGGTTTGACACTCACACATATATTTGTCCTTTTGACACCTTTGATGTTGTAGCCTACAAGACATTAGCAGAGGTTTAGATTTGTTCACTTAATTTAGCGTGGCTCTTTGCTTAGTACAGGTAGTAGTCCATGTAGTGACTTTCCAACATGTGATATGAATTGTTATATAATTTGTGGTCAAACAACAGCTAATGCTTTTTGTTTGGCAAGGTGTTATTGTGAACTTAGACGCATAGGTATGGCAGTGAGGGACGTTTTTATATGGGACAAACTGATGTAGATACTAGTAACTTTCTAACACACACCTGGACACAACTGTTGACGCAGATATGCTAATTAGAAATTATTAATAAATGTTTCTATGTTTTGATTAACGAAAAGTTTGTAGGGAAATTAATCATGGAGAAAATAATGTGCACGTTTGAAAATGTGCCCACGGGCATGTCAGCCACTTATTCGAAAGTTGTACTAAAATAACTAAAAACTGTGTGAACTAATGAAAGTGTACTGTATAAGAATAATATAGTAATATGTCATATTGAAATGTATAACCTATGTTTGCATTAATTTGTAGAATTAACTTAGCTGAAGCTATGGCCTCGTCTTATCTAGGCCTCACACAAGAAGCTGAATCTCTAGCGCCCTGCAGAGAAGTCGGTGCATAACCCGGCCTTGAACCACCCCATGTTAAAATTGCTTAGCTAGAATTTTCTGCAATGTACCGACGGACAGGAGATGATAAAGTCAATTGGATACAATTATGTGTAGAGTAGGCTAAATGTACTTTCCCAGGGCTTGAACAACGGGAGCACTGACTGAAGAAGAACATGCAACATTTTTGATACCTGAAGAGCCGAATGATGAAGACATCGTACAGTGGACCAATCCGTGTACTGTGAAAGAAGAAACATTAGAACTCATAGATTTATAAAATTAATATTATAGGTTAGAGTCATATCTGCCGATTGACTGACCAATTAGAAATTAGGGGGATGGAATGGAACACTCTAATAAAAAGTCATGACAAGGGGCTAAGAATTCAGAATTAGGGGGAGAGGCAGGAGATGCTGATGACGTCAGGAGACGCGGTTCGAGATTCTGTCATTGGGCTCACGCTTTTGAGAGCCTGATGCGTTGCTGATCTATTGATGACCTGAAGACAAAGACTTACTTTATTGCTGATCCATTCTGTGGATAGGTAGCTATGAAAATGTAACTGGCTAGCTTTGTGCCTTTTCTTCTAGGTACCAACTGCTCTGTTGTATAGTTTTTCCTCTTAGCTAGATGTGTTTCCAAATTCACGTTTTCTAAATTGTTTTGCATGAAGTCCCACATGCCAATACGAATCTGGGTTAGTTAAGGGTCTTTGGGTGACTTGACAGTGACAAATGATTGATGGACTGGTTTGCTGAACTCTGCTATTAATGCTGCTATATTCATCTTTATTGGCTTATGTAGAAGCATTCAATCATATGCTTCCTCAAGCTTCGATTATATTGTGTTATTGGTGGTTGCTAATAAACTAATTCTAAGCTGATTAAATAAAGTTTGAGTTAACCAAATGCGTTAGAATTGTAATAAATAGAGAAATAAAAATTGTTAAACGCTTATTGAGTTGTAGTTATTCATGAGATAATGGTTATAATTGTTGATTAACTAATGATTCTCTTAATGTCTTAATGGTTGCTGATTGATTACATTGACTATTGATGCCACTGGTCACTATATGATCAGGATACTCCATGCGATCCAAAAGGTTCATCGGCCTATACGCGTCCCCTTGTAAGTTTACTCATTAAGGGCCAGGCGCACTAGCACAACTGTTTAGGATTTCACATGTGTGAATGTGATTTTGACTTGTAGGTGAGTCAGTACTTATATGCCTTGATTATGACATCATTGATGTGGCAAAAAAGTGTTGAGATTGGGATCCTGACTCAGTGGCGGCTGGTCACATTTGAAAGTGGTGGGGTGTAAAAGTTGGGTATAACTTTAATGTAACAAGCGAAGCACAGAACCCTAAGGACAAACGTGGGGTCCAGGGTGGGTCCTCCTCCTGAGGAAAACATTTATAAAAGATTGACATGGTGCATTTGAAAGCAAATTAAATTAGTGAGAAAGCAAGGTGTAGAAAGCAATGGGAATATGCAGTTATATCTTACTGCATTAATATGTTCAATAGTTCACTTTAATGTGCAAATTGTACAGTGCAACAACTTCAGACCCTTTAAAGTGTGTGGTTGCCCTGTGTCTTGCACTGCAGCGGGCATCAACTTTGGAAGAAAATGTTCAAACCAGTCTTCGGAAAGCACCCACAACTGCTGGCTGCAATCAGTCATACAGAAATGTGTGCAGACAGGTTTTTAAGAGGGATGAGAAAAGTGGGGGCTCTCTAAAGGGGAACATGTAAGATACATTTCTGTGATTCCCATAGTGTGCCACCTGACTGGTATTTTGGTTTTTCTCTGAGATGTTTGTGCATCCAGATACATAACACAACAACTGACATACACCTAAAAATGGTCAGTATGATTGGCTTTGTCAATGGTTGTTAGCTGTTTAAGATAAATCAGTAACAACAATGATTTGTTATTAATAATTAACACTGAAAATGTTTCAATCCTGAAATTGTGAGCCTGTGAATTACATATTGAGGCGTGTGGAAGGAGTATTGCCCTTCAGTTATGTGCACTTTATGTTAGATATGTAAGCCCTTTCTCTGCACATATCATCTGCACATTTTCAACTCCTCTCTTTCGTCAGCGTGCCTCACTTTGTTGATTTCCCCATCGGAGCAGGAAGCGGCCTTGCGGCCCCAAACGGCCTTCCCCACGTTCGGGAAGGCCTCGTAAGAAAGGGGAGACTCTCCCCTTTCTTACGAGGCCTTCCTGAAAGTGTTTCCTGGCCTCCGATTGCAGCACAGCTGCGATCGGGGGCCAGGAAACACCACTAGACACCAGGGATTTCACTTGGGGGGGTCGGCCCCCTTGGAAAACGGGCCGCCCCTCCCCCCCTCGGGGGCATATTTTTTTTTAAAAAGAAGGTAGGTGCCCCCTGGGGGGTGCAATCTCTTTTGATCGCGCCCCCGCAAGGGGCTAAATTTTATTTAAAAAATAAATAAATTATAAAAAAAGAAAAATGAAATGGACAGGGGGTCGCCCGTGGGCAGGGCGACCCCCTGTGGGGGCAATATTTTTTTTTAGTAGTTGTAGGGTTTCCCTGGGGGCCATTTTGGCCTCCAAGGAAACCATACAACTGCTAAAAAAAATATAGATCTATATATAGATATAGATCTATATATATAAATATATCTATGTAGATATATCTACATGGATATATCTATAGAAAGATCTATATATATATATATATATATATATATAGATCTATCTATAGATATCTATGTAGATAGATATATCTATGTAGAGATAGATCTATATATATATATATATATATATATATATATATGTGTATATATATATATATATATATATATATATAGATCACTTTTGTCAATACATATGTGGTTTCCCTGGGGGCTGCGATCGGCCCTCAGGAAAACCAGACCCACATATAAAAGTGATCTATATATATATATATTTATACATATATATATATATATATATATTTGCCACCAGTTGTCTTGCAGTTGCAGCTTGCATCTTCAAAGCAATGCACATACTTCAACTGACGCATTTCAACTGTAGCTTTTAGGCAGCAATAAAAAAGTCAAGTAAGTATTGTGATTATGTTTCTGCTACAAAAGGATCAGACTTTTGTCTAGTGGCAGTTTTAGTGCCATAAAGAAGCGCAGAAGGTTTATATGCCTACTGCAAAGAGCAAATCTGTATTTTATGTATTTAATAGCTGAGTACATTAGTAAAGTCAGCCATTACCTGCGCTTTAATACAAATGAAATGTATGTGCGGGGTGGGGGGTGGCTATGGAGAGATGAAGGGCACTTTTGCTGGGTGGTAATGAGGGAATCCGAGGAGGAGGGAGTGGGAGCACCAATAATGATTGTTGGACTGGGCGCAGGAGGTGCTAAAGACTGTGACAAATGGTATGTGACAAGGTGTTTTTTGAGTGTCTGAAAGAACGTGCTGATTGAGGGAAGAAGCGCAGGTAAGGTGGCCTCTACTGTTGCACGTATCTCACACACACCATCGATTTTGTGACTGTCTACGTAGGCTAGTGTTTTAGAGCAACAGTTTAGACAATAGCAGAGATGGAATCTTGATGGATGACTGCTGCCGTCACTCGGGTTATAGAGGACAGCTCTGACATAGGATCAGAGACTGAGACATCAGATACTGAGACAGCATCTGAGGGATAGGACAATGGCGCCGACTCTGGGAGTGATTTTTCAGTCGGAGGAGTCCCATTCGATAACTCCTCTTCCAGTAAATTATGAGGGAGGTGATGAGGACAGTCCTGCTGTCCCTTCGCAAGCACAGTCTGTGCAACGGGGTAATAGTGGGTTAGCCCAACCCAGAGAGCAGGTGAATGCGGCGGCAAGCAGAGAGAGAGAGTGCTCTCTTGGGAGCTCCCCAATTTAGTTCAGCCCCAAATTCCACCGCCCAAATCGTATTGTGGAGACATCAAAATTATCTATCACAAAACAAACTGGTTTTGTAAGGCAGGCACCTGTGTTTTTGGTCCTGGGTTCGGCGGCCATATAGAGAAACATACTAAACCCAAACATTTCTGGAAACTAGACATTCGGGGGAGTCCACAGAGGTGTGACTTGTGTGGATTCCCCAAAGTTTTCTCACCCAGAATACCCTGCAAAGCTGAAATGTTGAATAAAAACTCCATTTTTCTCGCATTTCTGTCACACAAACTACAGGAATATGCTGGGATCCAAAAAATACCTACCACCCAGTGATTCCTCACCTGTCCTGATAAAAACACTACCCCACTTGAGTTCCTATACCTAGTGCCTGCGTCAGGAATGGATCACCCCAGGGTCAACAGCTGCCTCATGTAAGGACCAACATTGACCGTTGTGTGATCTATTCCTGTCGCGGGCACCAGGCCTACCCACACAAGTGAGGTACCATTTTTATTGGGAGACTTAGGGGAACGCTGGGTGGAAGGAAATTTGTGGCTCCTCTCAGATTCCAGAACTTTCTGTCACCAAAATGTGAAGAAAATGTGTTTATTTAGCCACATTTTGAGGTTTGCAAAGGATTCTGGGGATCAGAACCTGGTCAGAGCCCCACAAGTCACCCCATCTTGGATTCCCCTAGGTCTCTAGTTTTCAAAAATGCACAGATTTGGTAGGTTTTCCTAGATGCCGGCTGAGCTAGATGCCAAAATCTACAGATAGGCACTTTGCAAAAAACACCTCTGTTTTCTGTCAAAATATGGGATGTGTCCACGTTGTGTTTTGGGGCATTTCCTGCCACGGGCGCTAGGCCTACCCACACAAGTGAGGTATCAATTTTATCGGGAGACTTGGGGGAACGCTGGGTGGAAGGAAATTTGTGGCTCCTCTCAGATTCCAGAACTTTCTGTCACCGAAATGCAAGGAAAAAGTGTTTTTTAGCCACATTTTGAGGTTTGCAAAGGATTCTGGGTAACAGAACCTGGTCGGAGCCCCACAAGTCACCCCATCTTGGATTCCCCTAGGTCTCTCTCTAGTTTTCAAAAATGCATGGGTTTGCTAGGTTCCCCTAGGTGCCAGCTGAGCTAGACGCCAAAATCCACAGCTAGGCACTTTGTAAAAAAACACCTCTGTTTTCTGTCAAAAAATGGGATGTGTCCACGTTGTGTTTTGGGGCATTTCCTGTCGTGGGCGCTAGGCCTACCCACACAAGTGAGGTATCAATTTTATCGGGAGACTTGGGGGACCGCTGGGTGGAAGGAAATTTGTGGCTCCTCTCAAATTCCAGAACTTTCTGTGACCGAAATGTGAGGAAAAAGTGTTTTTTTTGCCAAATTTTGAGGTTTGCAAAGGATTCTTGGTAACAGAATCTGGTGAGAGCCCCACAAGTCACCCCATCCTGGATTCCCCTAGGTGTCTAGTTTTCAAGAATGCACAGGTTTGGTAGGCTTCCCTGGGTGCCGGCTGAGCTAGAGGCCAAAATCTACAGCTAGGCACTTTGCAAAAAACACGTCAGATTTCAATGTAAAAATGGGATGTGTCCATGTCGCGTTTCCTGTCATGAGCATTAGGCCTACCCAAGCAAGTGAGGTACCATTTTTATCAGGAGACTTGGGGGAACACAGAATAGCAAAACAAGTGTTATTGCCCCAGTCTTTCTCTACATTTTTTCCTTCCAAATGTAAGACAGTGTGTAAAAAAGAAATCTTTTTGAGAAATGGCCTGTAATTCACATGGTAGTATGGTCATCCCGGAATTCAGAGATGTGCAGATAACCACTGCTTCTCAACACCTTATCTTATGCCCATTTTGGAACTACAAAGGTTTTCTTGATACCTATTTTTCACTCTTTATATTTCAGCAAATGAATTGCTGTATACCCGGTATAGAATAAAAACCCATTGCAAGGTGCACCTCATTTATTGGCTCTGGGTACCTAGGGATCTTGATGAACCTACAAGCCCTATATATCCTCGCAACCGGAAGAGTCCAGCACACGTAATGGTATATTGCTTTAAAAAATCTGACATTGCAGGAAAAAGTTACAGAGTAAAACGTGGAGAAAAATGGCTGTTTTTTTCAGCTCACTTTCAATATTTTTTTATTTCAGCTGTTATTTTCTGTAGGAAAACCTTGTAGGATCTACACAACGTTTGCTGAGTTCAAAATGTTGTCTACTTTTCAGAAATGTTCAGCTTTCCAGGATCCAGCATTGGTTTCACACCCATTCCTGTCACTAACTGGAAGGTGGCTGAAAGCACCAAAAATAGTAAAAATGGGGTATGTCCCAGTAAAATGCCAAAATTGTGTTGACAAATGTGGTTTTCTGATTCAAGTCTGCCCGTTCCTGAAAGGTGGGAAGATGGTGAATTTAGCACCAGAAACCGTTTGTTGATGCCATTTTCAGGGAAAAAAACACAAGCCTTCTTCGGCAGCACTTTTTCCCCATTTTAAAAAAAAAACCTGAATTTTCACTGTATTTTGGCTAATTTCTTGGTCTCCTCCAGGGGAAACCACAAACTCTGGGCACCATTAGAATCCCTAGGATGTTGGAAAAAAAGGACGCACATTTGGCATGGATAGCTTATGTGGACAAAAAGTTATGAAGGCCTAAGGGCAAACTACCCCAAATAGCCAAAAAAGGGCTCAGCACTGAGGGTTGGGGGGGAAGGCCCAGCAGCTAAGAGGTTAAATGACCTCATTTTCAATACCCTGGTAATCCCGATAAGACTGATAACAGGAGTTGCCGGCCCCACCTGAATTAAAATTTAAGGTGAAACAGCTGGGGTGTAGAGTTTTCCACCCAAACTCCATGAGAAATACTTTGCAAAAGCATAAAGGAATCGGTGTGGAGACACCAATTTTCGCATGATATTCCCTGTGAGCATGTAATGGGAGAGTACTTAAAAGCCCCTGTGTTGTTAATTTCGAGGGTGCTACTGGTATTTTCAGGACATTTTACCCCACTTGTAATCGGCTTCATGGAATTAATTGGGTACCTTGCTATTCCGAAACGACAGAATTTAGCAGAACCAACGAGGGACTAGAAGAAATGTTTGGACCACTTTTCTTTCTATTAGAAATGAAGCAGTAAAGGGGGGGGGGCTAGTATTGTTCGATGTAAACAAATTACATATAACAAGTCAAATTTGGCATTTCTTGAAACTTTCTTAAGCTGTCAAAATGTTGCCTTCCAAAGTGTGCCTGTAATCACCTATTGTAACGTCATCAGCCTACATATATCTGCTCATCTGTCCAAGGGTCATGACAGTGTCAGTGGCAGTTATAATCTTTCAAAATGCTCATTCCATCCTGCTGTCAATTGAAGAAAAGGACACAGCGGGAATTGTTTCTTTCCAAGAAAAAATATAGTCAATATCACAAATGTAATAAACCAACATCAGTCTCACAACTCATGCATGAATCGTATTCTAAAAATGTGTTGTGCAAAGTTTTTTTTATAAGAAATGCAGGATGATTAGTGGTGAGAAAACAGGAACTCACCACAGGATTCAATTTTGTAGAGCATTAGTTTTATGATTTATTTTTTTCATATAGTGATTTCAATGGCCCTGACATACCACACTGAGCCACTTCAGTGGTGTGGTCACAGTGCCCGGCCCTGAGCTTCCAGTTTTCTTAATGTCACCAGCAATAACGTTTTCAAAAGTGCTGGTTGTTAGACCTGGCAGGTTTTTGGTGTGTCTCCCCTGTCTTTTTGCCTTCTGACCTCCTGGTTTTATGGTGTACTGGACTCTGTTTTTGCTGGTTTATTGTCTCTGCGCACTTTACCACTACTAATCAGTGGTAAAGTGCAAGTGTTCCCCATATAAGTTGAACTGCGGATTGGTTTATCCATGATTGGCATATTTGATTTACTAATAAGTCCCTAGTGAAGTGCACTACACGTGCCCAGGGTCTGTAAATCAAATGCTACTAGTGGGCCTACAGCACTGGTTGTGCCACCCACATTGGTAGCCCTGTAAACATGGCTCAGACCTGTCCCTGCAGTGTCTGTGTGTGCAGCTTTAAACTGCCAATTCGACTTGACAAATGTACCCCCTTGTCAGGCCTACACCTTCCCATTTATTACATATAAGGCACCCCTAAGGTATGCCCTACGTAGCACCATGAGCAGGGTGCAGTGTATGTAGGACATATACTAGTGTGTTTTATATGTCCTAACACTGAAATACTGCCAAATTCGTTTTTCACTGTGCAAGGCCTATCTCTCTCATAGGTTAACATGGGGGCTGCCTTTAAATATCCTTAAAGTGCTGATTCCCTTTCAATCAATCACTTGTTAAGCGCACTACTCACCCGTTAGGCTCTCAAGGCGCTGGGTGGGGGAGGAACGGGGGGTTGCTACTGCACAAATAGCCAGGTCTTGAGTCGTTTCCTGAAGGTCAAGACGTACTTGTCCGACGTAGGTTGACGGGGAGGGAGTTCCAGGTTTTGCTGGTGAGGTGGGAGAAGGATCTGCCGCCGGTTTTGGTACGGTGGATGCGGGGGACGGTGGTGAGGGAGAGGTTGGCGGAGCGGAGCTGTTGGGTGGGTACATGGAAGCTGAGACGCTCGTTGAAGTAGGCAGGGCCTGCGTCGTGGAGAGCCTTGTGAGCGTGGATGAGGAGTTTGAAGGTGATCCTCTTGTTGACGGGGAGCCAGTGTAGGTCTCTGAGGTGGGCTGAGATGTGTTTGTGTCGTGGGATGTTGAGGATGAGGTGTGCGGAGGCGTTCTGAATACGTTGAAGTTTCCTCTGGAGCTTGGCCGTTGTTCCCACGTAGAGTGCGTTGCCGTAGTCCAGTCTGCTGCTGACGAGGGCGTGGGTGACCGTTCTTCTGGTTTCGATGGGGATCCATCTGAAGGTCTTGCGAAGCATGGGGAGAGTGTTGAAACATGAGGATGAGACGGTGTTGACTTGCTGGGTCATGGTGAGCGATGAGTCTAGTATGAAGCCGAGGTTGCGTGCCTGGGTGGTGGGAGCTGGTGCAGTTCCTAGGGTGGCTGGCCACCAGGAGTCGTCCCATGCTGAGCGGTTGGAGCCAGGGATGAGTATCTCAGTCTTATCTGAGTTCAGTTTGAGGCAGCTTATCTCCATCCAGTTGGTGATGGCATGCAGTCTGTTGTAGAGATTGATCTTAGCGATGGCGGGGTCCTTAGTGAGTGAGAGGATCAGTTGGGTGTCGTCCACGTAGGAGACGATGTTGAGGCTGTGAGATCGGACGATGCTGGTGAGCGGTGCCATGTTGACGTTAAAAAGGGTTGGGCTGAGAGAGGATCCTTGGGGGACTACGCAGAAGGTCTTGGTGACCTTCGACAGTAATGGAGGGAGTCGGACTCTCTGAGTTCTACCGGAGAGGAAGGATGTGATCCAGTCCAGGGCCTTGTGGCAGATCCCATCATCATGTGGTGACAGACAGTGTCGAAGGCTGCAGAGAGATCAAGGAGGATGAGGGCCGCGGTTTCACCTTTGTTGAGCATGATCCTGATGTCGTCGGTTGCGGCGATGAGAGCAGTCTTGGTGCTGTGGTTCTTGCGGAAGCCGGATTGGGAGATGTCTAGCGTGCTGTTGTCCTCCAGGAAGTGGGATAGTTGGCTGTTGACTATCTTCTCGATGACCTTCACTGGGAAGGGGAGGAGGGAGATGGGCCAGTAGTTCTTGAGGTCTTCGGGGTCTGCCTTGGGTGTGTTTTGTGTTGTTCAAGGAGAAAAACCACTGTGACGCCATCAATGACACTGCTGGCTTGCACCGTGACCTGCTGATGCCGCACGGAGCAGCACTGACCCACTTTGCACCGCGAACCTGGTCTCACCGATGCCGTCATTGGACGACTTCACCGAGCCGCTGCTCGCACCGCGACCTGTGGGCCCGCACTCCGGCATCACCTGCTCACACTGCACCCTGGGCATTCCTGACGAAACAGCTCCTGCTGACACCGGCACCGCTGCCTGCACCGTGGCCTGTGGACACCACTCGTGAGATACACGAAGCATCGTCCCGTCCCGCACTGCAGCCTGGCCCTCCGACACCAGCACCATTGACTTCACTGTCGTCACCAGACATCCCTGCCTGCATCGTGGACTGTGGACACCACTTGTGAGGGTCACAAAGCACCGTCCCGCACCGCTGGCTTGGGCCTACCGACAACAGCTCTTTAGCAACGACAATGCCACTACCTGCACCGTGTCCTGGTGACACCGCATGTCGCACCGCCCCGCTTCACACCGCAGCCCTGGTCTCACCGATGCCGCTGGATGCCGTCACCGAGCTGCTGCCTGCACCGTGACCTGTGGGCACCGCATGTCGCATCTTCCCACTTCGCACCGCAGTCCCGACGGCATCCATGCCAGCGCTCCTGACTTCATCAGCCCGGAGTTTGATCCGCATGCGTGTGACTTCAAGGGCCCGATGACCCCCGCACCGACTCTGGAACCGACACCGCAATGCCAGTGACGCCGCTCTCCAGAGCTCACAGCAAGGATCACAACGCCCTACAATCCCAAAGGTACTGTTTTGCGGGTCTTCCTGACACCGTAGCTAGCCCGCAATGCCACGGCCGGCCTGAACTGTTGCTTTTGTTGATCACGGCACCATATTAGCCCCAGGTGGAGCTATCGACTTCAAGAAACTGCATTTTTGAGTAAATCTTGGAAAATTCATATCTTTAACACTATGGGGGTCATTACAACCTCGGCGGTCTTTTAACAAGACCGCCGAGAGACTGCCGTGCGGAAGACCGCCAGTAGTGGCGGTTTGCCGCTCGGCGTATTATGACTGTTGGCTGCTCTCCGTCCTTTTTACGACGGAGAGCCGCCAACAGCCATACTGGCGGGCAGCGGGGAAGTGAAGGTTGCTCCACCTCCACGCCAACAGAACACCGCCCAGCGAATCACGTCCTGTGATTCGGCGCGGCGGTGTTCTGTTGGCGGTGTGGTGTCGGCGGAGCAGCCCCCATGGCTCCCATCCCCTTGTGGAAAAATAGTTTCTCACCCTTCGTGCAACCACTGTTCATTTGATATCAGGACAACCATATTGAATATGGCATCCATTTTGTGAGTGTTTTAAACACCCCGTCGCAGAGGAAATAGGCAGAAAAAGATGTAGCTTGAAAGCAGCTACATCGTGTAATATGCCTAAGGCCGAATACCAGACCGGCCACATACCTGCGGTTAAGCCAATTTTGAGAAAAACTAATTTCCATGGAATAACCTGCAATTGGAACAAGGTCATACCTGCCATTTACTACACACAGCTGTTTGCACTTTTTTTGTTTGTAAGCAATCTCCCACTCCTCTCCCCTGAGGCATACAAATGTTTTTATACCTAACTAGTGGAAAATGATTGAACCTCTGCCATTTGTTTGCATGTAGTAGAAAAATATATAAAAGCTCTATGCTGCGCGAAGTAAGACAGACTACTCCCTAACCCGCTTGGTGAAGGAGCTCTCCCTTAACTCGAGTTATTGAATAAATCCCGATTATTCTCTATGTCTCGGACCCCGTCTCTTTCCTTTTTTTATTATTTATTTAACTTACAAGGCAAATTCAGAGGTATTTTAAATTATTTACCACATTTTGGCGCCCGAACAGGGACTTTCCCTTCTCTACACGCGCCGGTTTTGCCGGTCGCGGGTTTTTCCCCTACTCTCTCTCGCGACGGACTTTAGGTGCACTCGGTGGGGATTTCCCGCTGAACTCCCTCGGAGACCCAGGGGCGGACCAGCGCCCGGCATACACATGAGGCGGTGAGAGACGCGGAAAGTCCATACCCGAGTCCGACAACGAGGAGAAGAGGAGTCCGAGACGTCCGAGACCCCTCAAAACGCGCAGCGTCTGGATTCGATCGAAGAATAAAGAGTTTGCTTCTCGGTGAGTACTGTTGAAAAGTATCAAGACGTTTTCTGTTTAAACAGAAACGGTACAGATATACATTAAGAATGTCATTATTTACTAAATTCAAGTAGCGGGCAAAAGAGAAAAAATTGTTAGAGAGGGCGATTGCACTCCCACCCAAGGACACTCCAGCCAGGTTTATGTATAACAAACATGGTATACCCGCCATTGTATTCTTGGACCTATGGGTAGAATATATTAGTCAATTAGCGGAACGATTCAAATGGCCAAGTACGGGGACTTTTGATATATAAAATGTCCTCAAAGTAGAGGAACAGTTGTTCAGGAGAAAAGCAAGACAGGGCCAGTTAGAGGCCATAGAATGGTGGAGGAAAGAAGCCCAACGGAGGCAAGAGAAAGCTCAAGGAAAAGTTGAGAAAGCCCAGAAAATGTCAGGAAAAAATAGACAGGAGGAACTACAAGAGAAAGGAAAAGAGGTAGTTCTCGAGCGGATGATAAGGGAAAGTCAAGGAAATGTTACAGGTTTATACCCCGTACTGCCAAGTTGTGAAAATTCCTGCCCCGATAAATCAAAAAAGAATCCTCTCCTTCCCAGTGCACCTATGCCCCCTGATGATTCGGCGCTTATAGACTTATTAGATGTGCCACCCCCATATTCTACCAATACACGACCACTCTTACCCGTACATAATCTACCACCATTGGTTTCTTCTGAAACTGTCGAGGATCTCTCCGAAGCCGCAAGATTCCTCTCTATAGCAGTAGAGGATAAGAAGGACGAAGCGGGAGGGGGAGAACCAGAAGGACAGTGCCCGCACGATCCCTTATCCACGATATACCCCGCCTTAGGGGACGAGGGAAAAAGACTAGTTGCCATTTGGACAAAAATAGAAAAGATCCCTGCTGTACAAAATAATATCAATGGTATGCTAGAATTCATGTTAAGAGGGGGCGACTCTACTCCCTACCAAGATGTCTTGAAAGGAAGAAACAGAAAACAACAAATGTATATATATACCTTCATGTTATATCTATTTGCTCGATACTTCCAATTTAAGAGATTAAGAAATCCGGCGAAATTAGAAGATTTAATGGAAGAGGTGGCGGAGGAAGAGGGAAGGGGGGATAAGGGAGAAGGAGTGGATTCCAAATTAAACAAATTATTAGATCTCATGAGGGAACATAGACATAAATTTAAAGAAGGAACAGTAACTCCTGAGAGGAAAATCAGTAAACAGCACCCTTTACGAAGCGTACCACCCCTAGGGGATAGGTTTGCTTCCCTACTCGCGTTCCCAGAAGCTCCCAGTAGCAAAGAATTATATGAGGAAACTGAGGAAGCTCTAGACTGGTTCTTTGAACAAGAACCGCCATTGACAGCCGAGGAACAAGAACTGGTCCGTACTGCTACCCTATGGACTTCACAACCGAAAATGTATAATTCGGACATTATAGCCCAGTTATACTCTAGTTTACCCCTCACCCAGCGTAGGTTAGCAAGTCTGTACATGACACAACACTTGATGACACTGAATAGAGTTTTCAGACCCCATCAATCAGCCCTTGAAGACTTGTTATCCAAATGTACCTCCTTCGCCTTCTTGCAAGATCCTGCACACTTCCTTAACATATTTTTAGATGCACGACAGGAATATCATGATGAAGTGGCTAGGACACTCCTTCGGGCCCGCCATACTGATTATGGGGAGAAAGAAATGTATCGACAATACCCTCTCACAGAGGTCCATCCTAGAGTAAACTCCGCAAATGAATTGCAGAAAGTTTTTGTCACGGTTTCGGGTGGGTCTGATCAGGACTTTGGTTGGGACACCCCTTGAGGTCACTGAATATCCTAAAGAGGTACTACACTGGGGCAGAGGAGCAGCTAAAGGCATACACGGAAAGGACCGCTATGGATAGGCACAGGAAACAGGAAAGTGAAAGCAGAGCAACCCTTGTGTGAACAAACAGGAAACGGATTACCAGTGGACAAACACGCTGGGGTTGTACACAGAGTAAGGCGCAGAACCTCCCACAGTGACAGGGAATCTCAATGCCTCTGTGCAGTTTGCTCTTACAGATAGTCACCCTGCCAGCCCCATAGAAAGGAGGCAGCAGAAGTGATTCTGTCTCTGGACCCTAGAGCACAAACAAAGATAGTACTTACATACACAGGACACGCTCTTGTGGGTCCAGCTCGAAACACAGTGGCGATTCCTGAGAAAACAGCAATAGCACACTGTCACTGTTAGGCACGAAATACAACGTATAACACTGGACAAGGATGGGGGCTGGAATTGCCTCCTGGAAACCAGGAGCCAACCCCAGTACACAGGAGGACACGTATACACTGGTGAAGACTGATAGAACACTTACCAGACACAAAGAACCAAGAAGAAACAGAAACAGAAGGGAACAAACAAAGAGGCAGAGGCAAGAACTAGGAACAGGCTCAGGCTGAAGCAAAGGCGGGTCTAGGACTTGAAAACAGGGCGCAAACTTCTGGCTGGGACAGACAGAGACAGGACTGGGAAACTGAGAACAGGCTCTGGCTGGAACAGGCAAGGACAGGACTGGAATACAGGGAGTAGGAAATGAGCAGTAAACAGGACTGGGAATCAGAGAGAAGGTTCAGGCTGAAACAAGGCAGGAGCAGGGCAGAGAAACAGGGAGCAGGCTTTGGAAGAAACAAACAGGTACAAGGCTAAGAAGTAGGGAGCAGACTCTGGCTGGAACAATCAGGAGCAGGGCAGAGAAACAGGATCAGGCTGGAACAGAACAGGAACAAAACTGGAACACCAGGAAATGGCTGCTTATAAGCAGTTCCAAGCTGGGCTGCACAGGAGAGGTTTCAGGTGTGTGTGGTTTCGGACACTTGCAAGTCCTGGAGGAGAGGATCCAGTGAAAAGGAGCAACTGGACTTCTCCCATTGAAAACAATGGGAAACAGAATCCGGGTTTTCCTGACTACCAAGCTGTGCATTATGGGATTTGCAGTCCCAAGAAGCAAAAGTAGTCCTACACAAGTGTACCATGGAGAAAAGAGAAACAAACAGGAGTCAGCAAGGGACTCTAGATAGGTGTTCAAGGTGATTCCCAGGCTTCTGACAGTCCCCTTACAGCGCCCCCTGGAAATGGGACGACCGAGTCGTAACAGTATACCCTCTCCCACCAGTCCGCTCAAGAAGAGAAGGCGATCCTTTGGCTGAAAAAAGTTGAAGAGGAAAAGCCAAAGCAAGAAAATCCAACACCAACCTTGGTTGATAAGTTTACAGTCCTGCCACAGATGAATCATCCAATGAGCAAAGCATGTATTAATACCCATATGGGCTCCGATGTCTTTCCTCTTTATTGTTCGAGTGATACAGGAGGAGTGCATGGAGTTGGTTTCTGGTGAAGTGGATTCAGGAGCAAGGAGATCTGGAATTGCATCATGGGCGGTATTCTTTAGGACTTTAGTTTCCTGTTCAGTACTGTCTTCTTTGGAGGACATAATTGGCGTATTAGTAAGGTCTGTAACTCCTTCTGACAAGCAGGATATGTCTGTTTCTGCAGCAGTATTTGCATTGATTGTGGTCTGAGGCTTGCAAAGCATAGAAACTTGGGAGACATGGGTAACTGGTGTTCTCAAGGTGAACATGAAATATTCAGAATTTTCTTTAGTTTTGGATGACTTCGGAGTATCAATCACAGGATCAACAAGAGTTTTTAAGTCTTTAGAAACTGGATTAACATCTGAAAATGTAGAAGTTCCACAAGCTAATTCTTTAGGGTGATCTTCTGACAAGACTGAGATTTCTTCATTGCAAGTGCTCTGTGGTGTATTCGTGGTATCAGAAATGGTTTCTTTGCAAGGTGTTTCTACTACAGGTAGTTGATCTTAAGCTCTGTTAACACTGAAAGGTTGTTCTTTGAATTGAAATAGAACTGGAGTCTCTTCAGAAATCGCCTCTATATTGTTATCTAAATCTTCAGCTTTAGCCTTTGTATTGATGATGGTTTCTTGCAATAAAACAGTAAGAACAGTACCTATCATCAGATCTTCGAATACAACATTCAAATTCAAGTCTTTAGTTTTAGTGGGAAGTATTACATCTTTCAGCACTTGAGCTTCGGTTTCAGATTGCTGGTTTTCAGGAGTCTTTAATTTCAGGGACACAGCAGGTGACATTGGTGTGGCTGGTTTTACATCAAGATCAGATACCGGTAGCTCAGAGATCTTGTCTTCACTAATCGTGGAGCTGGAAACAGGATACACATTGGCAGGGATCAGCAGGTCAGGATCAGTGGTTGAGGCTGCAACTGTGTCCAGTTCTAGGCGAAGGATCTCATTTCTTAGGACAGGCTGCTTGATTTCAGATTGCTGGCTTTGTTCCTTGTCTGAAATCTCCACGGTTTGCTTTGATACAGAAGAGATTTTTAAACTTTCTGAGAAGTCCATTACATTCTTAGTAATTGCGGGTATTTCTTCATGGTCAGAAAAATCCATTAGTTCACTTGAAACAGGAACTGTCTCTTTATTGTCTGAAAATTCTATGATATTGTTTGAAAGGGCAGGAGTATTCCCACAATCTGAAAATTCTGGTGTGTGCGCCATTTGTACAGCACAATCTGCAGGTTTGTTCACGGCAAGGCAGGAACCACTGTCATCACTAGATTCAGATTCTTCAACACTGTTGCACAACTTGCCATTAATCTCCAGTAAAGTCATATCTTGGTTTCTTAAGGTGCAGCTATTGGAGTCTGCATCAGAACTCTCTTCTTCCTTTGGCTTTATTTGTTCTGATAGAGGGGCTGAGACACTTCCTTCTGAAGACTCTGATCTATCCTTTGAATCAAGAGGTGTCAAATCTCTCAGAGATTCAGTCAACTGCACAGGGATATTCTCTGGAAAACTACAAGCTGAGAGAGAGTCTGAAGAAGAGGCTGATATATTTATAACTGGAGCAGTCTCTTGACATTCATTCATAGCAGGGAAAATCTGCTTTATAGCAGTCTTTGGAGAGGCACATGAGGTAGCATACTGTTCTTTAAGCGAAAGCTGGTGATCATTTTCTTTTTTCAGGTTTTCAAATTGCCTTGCAGTAGTTTCCATCAGCTGCTCGGTTACTTCTACCTTACAGATAAACAGAATGTCTGGTTCTGCCAACAGTGAAATATGCATTGATGAGAAGAGCCCACGTGCACGATTTCTTGTGTACGTTACAACATATTCATCATAGAAGTCTGATATCTGCCTTTTAATCTGCCAAAACTGCTCTTTTAGTGTGTGTATGTCCATATTGTTATCAAACCCACTCAGAATAGAAAAGGGTTTAGCAGAGCTTTTAGGGATTGAGACTGGTATATTATCATCCAGTTTGGGAAGAGCACAAGCTTTTTGAATTGAACTAAGGAATCCCACAGTCTTTACTGATCCCTTTGATACAGGTTCTATCCTGCTCACTTGAAAGCACTGAGGGACTGGTAGATCTTTACACGAGTCAGCACAACACTTAGGAATTGAGACTGATGTACTTTCATCCAATTTGGGAGGAGCACAAGCCATTTGAGTTGAACTAAGGAATCCCACAGTTTTTACTGATCCCTTAGATACAGGGTCTAGCCTGCTGACTTGAAAACTCTGAGGGACTGATAGGTCTTTATAAGAGTCAGCACTGCACTTTGAATTCTGAGAAACTGGCCTAGATGGGCTGAAGCACTCAACAGAAAACAAGGGAATCGGTAGTGTGGCTTCTTGAACAGTGTCAGGGTTCTTTGTTTTGGCAGAGTGCTGGAAGTGAATCTGGGATGCACTAGCATGAGGCAAGGAATTAACCAGGTTTTCTTGAGAGTAAATGTCTTGTGCAGAAGTAGCAAAAGCACTTTCACTGTTAGGAACATTTTCCTCTGTTTGAGGTAATAGAACCTCCAAAAACTCATTATTACTTTGTAATTCTTCTACAGACAGGGATTGGGGGTCATAATCACAGATATTATAATAGTTGAACATTGATGGATCAGCAAGCCACGCAATGTAGTACTGCATTTGCAATCTCTGATTTTCTTTAACAAGCCTATCCTTTAAACTAAGGCCTTTTTTAGAGGTCTTCAGAGAATGTCTAGGTTTAGAAAGGGGTGTCTTAACATGACAGGAAAGCATTTTAGGTCTGTGTGTGCCTTTACTGCCTGGAGAGCTTGACATTTTTGGTTCGTGCATTCTGTCACGGTTTCGGGCGGGTCTGATCAGGACTTTGGTTGGGACACCCCTTGAGGTCACTGAATATCCTAAAGAGGTACTACACTGGGGCAGAGGAGCAGCTAAAGGCATACACGGAAAGGACCGCTATGGATAGGCACAGGAAACAGGAAAGTGAAAGCAGAGCAACCCTTGTGTGAACAAACAGGAAACGGATTACCAGTGGACAAACACGCTGGGGTTGTACACAGAGTAAGGCACAGAACCTCCCACAGTGACAGGGAATCTCAATGCCTCTGTGCAGTTTGCTCTTACAGATAGTCACCCTGCCAGCCCCATAGAAAGGAGGCAGCAGAAGTGATTCTGTCTCTGGACCCTAGAGCACAAACAAAGATAGTACTTACATACACAGGACACGCTCTTGTGGGTCCAGCTCGAAACACAGTGGCGATTCCTGAGAAAACAGCAATAGCACACTGTCACTGTTAGGCACGAAATACAACGTATAACACTGGACAAGGATGGGGGCTGGAATTGCCTCCTGGAAACCAGGAGCCAACCCCAGTACACAGGAGGACACGTATACACTGGTGAAGACTGATAGAACACTTACCAGACACAAAGAACCAAGAAGAAACAGAAACAGAAGGGAACAAACAAAGAGGCAGAGGCAAGAACTAGGAACAGGCTCAGGCTGAAGCAAAGGCGGGTCTAGGACTTGAAAACAGGGCGCAAACTTCTGGCTGGGACAGACAGAGACAGGACTGGGAAACTGAGAACAGGCTCTGGCTGGAACAGGCAAGGACAGGACTGGAATACAGGGAGTAGGAAATGAGCAGTAAACAGGACTGGGAATCAGAGAGAAGGTTCAGGCTGAAACAAGGCAGGAGCAGGGCAGAGAAACAGGGAGCAGGCTTTGGAAGAAACAAACAGGTACAAGGCTAAGAAGTAGGGAGCAGACTCTGGCTGGAACAATCAGGAGCAGGGCAGAGAAACAGGATCAGGCTGGAACAGAACAGGAACAAAACTGGAACACCAGGAAATGGCTGCTTATAAGCAGTTCCAAGCTGGGCTGCACAGGAGAGGTTTCAGGTGTGTGTGGTTTCGGACACTTGCAAGTCCTGGAGGAGAGGATCCAGTGAAAAGGAGCAACTGGACTTCTCCCATTGAAAACAATGGGAAACAGAATCCGGGTTTTCCTGACTACCAAGCTGTGCATTATGGGATTTGCAGTCTCAAGAAGCAAAAGTAGTCCTACACAAGTGTACCATGGAGAAAAGAGAAACAAACAGGAGTCAGCAAGGGACTCTAGATAGGTGTTCAAGGTGATTCCCAGGCTTCTGACAGTCCCCTTACAGCGCCCCCTGGAAATGGGACGACCGAGTCGTAACAGTTTTTGTGTATACGCCTCTTACTAAATTAGAAATAATGAAAATGAAAGAAATGGTACCACCGCATTCTAAGGATCCTGTTGGGTTTTTTAAGGAACTCACAGACGTCCTTACTATGGGAATATATACCTTAACAGATCTAACAATTATACAAAAAAATTTGCTGCCCCCAGGTATTTATGAGAAATTAAGGGGACAAGACTGGTTGGTGGATAACGCTAATTTGAATTGGGCCGCCTTAGAGACAAATGACAACGCCAGGGCAGCTGGAGCCGACATACCAGATGATGTGAAATTAGCACCGACCCTCATTCTTAAAGTGTTGCCCCAACTTCTTACCACAAGGAAAGAGGATTGGGATGCTATCTCCGCCTGTAAACAAAAGCCAGGTGAAGATATAGGGGATTATTATACGAGATTAGAGAAATGTTTCACTGCCAATAGTGGTCTTAAATTAGAAAGTGATTCATATGCACATCTTTTTGTATCCAAATTGGTGGAAAACAGCCTCCCGAAGTTAAGGGAAAGAGTTCAGAAGGTAGAGAGCTCATGGCAAGCACAAAGTCCTTCCCAAGTCCTACGAATATTACAATACCACCAAAACAGGATAAGGGGAAAGAAGAAAGCGAAAAGGTTAGGGTAAAGGAGACTAAGTTAAGAGCACTGGTGGCACAAACAGTGATGCCCAAATCAGGGCCACAACCTCAGGTACAAAGAAAGGGTAATAACTCTAAAGGTGTTTGTAACTATTGTAAAAAACCAGGACATTATGTTAAAGATTTACAAGGGAACGTTACGTGCCCAGTTCTAAAACATAATGTGGCCACTGGGAAAACTACACCCAGAATACATGTTCCTCGAGATCAGTACAGACCTCAAGAAGGAACGCCCCAAGAACATAATCAGGGAATACCAAACACAATGCAAATGTACATATCTGATGAAAATACTGGATAAGCCAATTTTCCCAGTTTTTTATGAGGCTGCCCAGGGGGGGTTGAGGATAAATTGCCCCTTATCCCTATACCTGTGGATCAAACTGGTCCATCTGTAGACGTTCACCTCCTGGGACAAGACAAGAAATTCCTATTGGATACAGGGGCAAGTAAGACAACGATAGATCATAACGAGCTTCCGCAAGCTCCACTCTCCGGGAATACAAATATTTCACTGGGTTTCTCTGGTCAACCCATTACAAGTAATACATCAGAGCCACTACCCTTACAAATTGGCCCCCTTACCACTACAACAGATCTTCTCTTGACTGATGCTTGCCCCGAGAATCTATTAGGAATAAAACAATTGAAAGAATTAGGAGCCATAATAGTGTGCTCCCCCCAGGATGTGCGTCTGTTCCTTCGAGACTTCAAGGGCCATTATACAGTCAGAGATTTAGATCCTCGATTGGCCCACCTCCCAGCCGAGTTGTGGGCCACCAGTCCCACATCGGTCGGGCGGATGGTCATTACGCCCCACAAGATCATTTTAAAGGAGGGAGCCATACTACCACGACTCCGGCAATATAAAATGCCTCCACAAGCTGAGAAAGACCTTACTTCCATTATAGAGGACCTCATCACTAGTGGGGTGGTGATCGAAGTACCATCAAATACCGTGAATTCACCCGTATTACCTGTGTCAAATAGAGTACAACAAGGAGAAAATACCAACTATAGACTTGTGGTAGACTTACGGGAATTAAATAAATGTGTTGTGGCACAACATCCTGTCGTACCAGACATATCTACCCTTTTAACAACAATTGATTGTGAAGCCACACATTTTACCGTTATCGATCTCAAAAACGCGTTTTTCAGTGTACCAATACATGAAGACAGTCAATATTTGTTTGGGTTCTCATTATCCGGAAGGAGTTTCCGGTTTACCCGAGCTCCTCAAGGATTTACTGACAGCCCGAGCATTTATAGCCAAGCACTAAAAAGACAGCTAGACACCATACAAATGCCTGATCAAACAGCTCTTCTGCAGTATGTCGATGATATTCTCTTTACGGCCAGATCTGAGCAGTCATGTGTCGAAGCTTCATTATTGGTATTAACATTCTTGGCTGAAAATGGCCACAAAGTGTCGCCAAAGAAATTGCAATTCTGTCAACAGCAAGTGACCTACTTAGGGCACTTGCTGTCAAAGGAGGGAAGGCAGCTAACAAAGGAGAGAATACAATTGATACAAAATATACCACAGCCAAAAACACAGAGACAGGTACGCAAATTCATAGGACTAACATCCTACTGCAGACAATGGATACCCCAATTTGCACTAATATCAAAACCACTTGTAAAATTGACGACATCAGAAGCCAGCACGTCACCCCAGCTTCCCTGGACAGAGGAACACACTCTCGCTTTCAAAACATTGAAAGAGGCGATGTGTCAGGCCCCGGTGTTGGCCACCCCTGATTATCATAAAGATTTGACACTATTCGTCACTGAAAAGAATGGGACCGCTCTATCGGTCCTGACACAAGAGCAAGCTGGAAAACAAAGACCATGTGGATATTTTTCATCCACCTTAGATCCTGTAGCACAAGCTCTTCCCGCATGCCTGAAGGCTGTAGCAGCAACAGCTCAAGCTATTAGACAAAGCGATGCTATAGTATTGGGACACCCTTTGATAGTACGAGTTCCCCATGCAGTAGAACTATTACTTAACAGAACACAGACGCAACATCTAACAATAGCAAGACTGTCAGGGTATGAACTGACACTTTTTCAACCTCACATACAGATCTTAAGATGCAATACCCTGAACCCTGCCACACTTTTACCCATTGACGAGAACATAGATGAGGTACATGATTGTATGGAAGTGATTGAACAAGTGACAAAACCACGAACAGATTTAAAAGACACTCCATTACCAGATGCAGAAGAAAATATTTACGTGGATGGTTCTTGTAAAAGAACAGAAAAGGGGGAGATAAGGGCCGCCTACGCTGTTACCACAAATACTCAAATTTTAGAAAGCAAACAGATACCCATTCTCTCAGCACAAGCGGCCGAGTTGATAGCATTGAGCAGGGCCTGTCGATTGGGTAAAGGAAAAAAAATATATATTTATACTGATTCACAGTACGCCTTCAGAGTAGTACACAATTTTGGAACATTATGGAGAGAAAGAGGATTCATGACATCGCATGGATCAAAAATACAACATGCAGACTTGATAACACAATTGTTAGATGATATACATCTACCAGAACAAATAGCTATAATAAAATGTAAAGCACACACAAAGGGGACAGATCATGTTATATTAGGAAATGCATTAGCAGATCAAACAGCTCAAGACATGACACAGAAAGACGTAGAGAGTACGCTGCATCACGGTCCCGAATTTATGCATATGCAGGTCACACAAGATATAACTATGGACATCCAAGACATACAGAGTCACGCCACAAATGAGGAAAAAGAAAAATGGAAAGAGGAAGGAGGGATACTAACTGATCAAGGATGGATGACACCACATAAAGCAGTCTGGTATCTTCCCGATGCCATGGTGCAGATTATTATAGATACAATACATGGACCAGCCCACCTTGGGGAAAAAGCTATGCTAGACGCAATACAACATATATGGGACAGTAAACATCTTAGGGCAGCAGCCAAACAAAGAGTCCAAACATGTATGATATGTTGTCAGTATAATATTGGAAAAGGCACAACAGTAGGGGCAGGAGGATTTCATCCTCCTGAACACCCTTTTGAAGTTATACAGATGGACTATATACAAATGGAAAGATGTAGAGGACAGAAGTATGTACTCGTAGTAGTATGTACATTAACACGATGAACCGAAGCTTATCCTGTACCTGACTATACTGCCAGCACCACAGCTAAACAATTGATTAAGGAGTATTTCCCTAGGTTCAGTCTGCCCCGAGTTATATATTCTGATAATGGTCAACCATTCTCGTCTGAATTAATGAAAAAGATATCGCTCCTGTTGGGATACCAGTGGAAATTTCACTGTGTGCGTCATCCACAGGCAGCAGGCCTGGTTGAGCGACATAACCAGATTTTAAAAAACAAATTGTCAAAAATATGTGCAGATAAGAAAATTGATTGGATAACTGCTTTACCTGTAGCACTGTTCTATATGAGAATGGTTCCCCATTCCAGGATAGGATTAGCTCCATACGAGATAGTTTTTGGAAGACCACCTAACATATGGGGGATACCTCGAGCTAAGTCTATAACAGATATTGAAATACCTGTACTGACTGATTACCTGGCTTCCTTGATGTCTGCACTTCAATCTTGTCGTTCACAGGTTGCAGCCGCATTTCCTGATAATACTGAGCCCAAAGAGCACCAGATCAAACCAGGCGATTGGGTTTATATTCGCAATTTTGATCGAACAACACCTCTTGAGCCTCGATGGAAGGAACCGAAGCTCGTTCTACTGGTTACCACGACAGCTGTAAAAGTCGAAGGTCGTAAAGGATGGCTCCATGCCAGTCACTGTAAGAAACATTTTCCCAAAGAAAAAAGCGGACAGACATCGCCACTTCAGACACAACAGAACGCAGAACAATTGACATTACCCACAGAAGAAAGTCTCCAGCAGACTTATAGATCTAAACTCAGGTCATCTACTCGAGCCCAGGTCAATTAAGTCCAAACAAGCTCTACTTGTTGGTGAAACGGCAGGGGCTCTGAGAAGTATACCTGACAAAAATGATGACGGAGACAGTGAAGCAAAAGATGTTGAGAGACAAATACAGAAAGAAAATGTGTGCGGAAAGAAATTTTTGTATAATGGTGTTAATGTTGTTTCTGGCAGCAGCAATATGTTTAGGTTGGGTTTTACATTTAATTTTTCCATCTAGTCAACTCCCTATATTCTCACCCAACAGTACACAAGAACATACCTATTATGATCTTACATCTCATGAACGGGCCCACAGATTAGCTATGCAAAATAACTCCTTTGTACGGATGTTGCACTATACTCACCAGGTTGCCAATACTACCGATTGCTGGATATGCGGACAGATTCCCCCTCATCAGAATGACGGAGGGATGCCACTGGTACCTTTTCCATTTTCATATAATGGTACCTGTGAGGCTTGGTTTGCCTTAATAACAGCGTACATTACCTCCAATTCCGCATGCCCTGAAGGAGATGCTCGGATATGTAAGAATGGGTAGCCATGGGGAGATCTGAATACCGTCCTTAATCAAGTCTGTTATCCCGACGATAATGGAATACCACAGGCTAAGGGGACTATATTCGAAAGTGAAGAGTATAAACAGGAGTATTGGTCTTCCAAATTGGTAAATACCAAGCCTAAAAAGAAAGGCGAACCAACCTCCATATCTGTTTCCAAAATGAAAGGACAGCTGTGTGTCCAGAAGACTGGTATAATCCAGGTAGGACACAGTGAATGTAATATTACTGTGAGTTTCGAGCATAAAGGCCAATCAACGTTTCCAGCGTCTAGACATACATATTTTGTCTGTGGAGAGATAGCCTATATACGTCTTCCCCTCGGATGGGGAGGAAGATGCTATATATCTTTCTTATTGCCTCCCGTTTTCCTTGCCCCTCCGATGTATCATAAGGATCGCCTACTCCCTAATGAGAGGCATAAGAGATCTATAGATACTTCGGGGATAGACCAAACAGAGACTACCCTGGAACAGTATACAGACTTCAATAGAGGTTTCTTCTTCTTTATTGGACCGATTCAGAATAGTAAGCTTATCCGTAGGCTTACTCGAACAGTAGAAGCAGTTGTAAATCAGACTATAGCTGCTCTGGGAAATTTGACACAGGAACAATCCGCTATCAGAATGGTAGCGCTTCAAAATCGTCTTGTTCTTGATGTCATACTAGCAGAGAAGGGCGGAGCGTGTAAAATTATCGGGTCGAGCTGCTGTGTTTTCATACCTGATAATGCCCCCTCTGTCTATGAGGCTATTTCTAGATTGCACAAAATTGCGTCCAGCTTACACCAGGATCCTGGCAACTGGACCTGGTCAGGATGGTTTTGGGAACTAGTCTCCACATGGGGCTGGAAATTGATTTCTGCTATTGGCATAGCATTGTTTACATTGATGGGATGCTGCCTGTGCATCCAGTGCGGCCCGCCACTCTGTGGATTGTGTGCTACCATGTGCATTCCTAAACCACACATCCAGAAAAAAGAAAATGTTAAGATTATGCTCCAAGATCATATTGATGATCTTATGGCCATCGAGATAGAGGACAATGGTTGCACTCTGGTGCAAGGAGGGAATGTGGGAAAATAGTTTCTCACCCTACATGCAACCACTGTTCATTTGATATCAGGACAACCATATTGAATATGGCATCCATTTTGTGAGTGTTTTAAACACCCCGTCGCAGAGGAAATAGGCAGAAAAAGATGTAGCTTGAAAGCAGCTACATCGTGTAATATGCCTAAGGCCGAATACCAGACCGGCCACATACCTGCGGTTAAGCCAATTTTGAGAAAAACTAATTTCCACGGAATAACCTGCAATTAGAACAAGGTCATACCTGCCATTTACTACACACTATTATACGCTTCAGCTGTTTGCACTTTTTTTGTTTGTAAGCAATCTCCCACTCCTCTCCCCTGAGGCATACAAATGTTTTTATACCTAACTAGTGGAAAATGATTGAACCTCTGCCATTTGTTTGCATGTAGTAGAAAAATATATAAAAGCTCTATGCTGCGCGAAGTAAGACAGACTAGTCCCTAACCGGCTTGGTGAAGGAGCTCTCCCTTAACTCGAGTTATTGAATAAATCCCGATTATTCTCTACGTCTCGGACCCCGTCTCGTTCCTTTTTTTATTATTTATTTAACTTACAAGGCAAATTCAGAGGTATTTTAAATTATTTACCACACCCTCCCGGAGGATCGACGGACAAGGTAAGTCTGTTACCTGTTAGGTGTTGTGTGGGTGCATGGGGGTGTGCGTCTGTGTATGTAGAGGGGGGGTGTGAGTGCGTGTATGTCTGTATGTATGTCTGTATGGATGTGTGCGTGTATGTCTGTATATGGGTGTGCGTGTCTGACTGAGTGTGTGGATGTAGACATGTATGTTGGTGTGTGTGCGTGTATGTGTGTTGGTGGTGCCTGCGTGCGTGTCGTGTGTGTGTGAGTTATGTGATGTTGGGGGTCGGGGTGGGGAGGGGGGCCCTGCCACCTTTGGGGGGTGGCAGGGGTGGTGGGGGGGTGTAGGGGAGGGAGTCGGGGTGGGGGGTGGAGGAGAACCCTATCAGTGCCAGGGAAGGAATTCCCTGGCACTGATAGGGCTTACCGCCATGGATTTCATGGCGGTTCCTACCACTGGAAAACCACGGCGGTAAGCCGGGTTGAAATACCGGCGGCGGTATTGTGACGGCCGCCGGGCTGGAGACCCAGCTCCCCAGCCCAGCGGTCGTCTCTGCCCTGGCGGGCGGAACGGTGAAGTGGCGGATGACCATGGCGGTAACCGCCATGGTCATAATACAAAAAAAAAGACCGCCAGCCTGTTGGCGGTCTTACCGCCGCTTTAACACCGTCCGCCAGGGTTGTAATGACCCCCTATATGTTAGATTTTTTTCCTTTTGGTCTTGTTTTACACAGATTATGAATGGAAATATTGGCTATTTTTCTAAAACTAGTGTGGTGACCTTTTGTAGTGTTTTCACTTACTACTGTATGTTACGTGCAAATGCTTTACACATTGCTTCTGAGATAAGCCTGACTGCTCGTGCCAAGCTACCAAGGGGGTGAGCAGGGGTTATCTGATCGGGTCTCTAACTTATCCTGACTAGAGTGAGGGTCCCTACTTGGACAGGGTGCTAACTGACTGCCAGCTAGAGACCCCATTTCTAACACTGGTGAGTTGCAAACATCCCTGCCAATAACTGCTTTAATCCATCCAAAACGCTGCAGACTATTTTAATAAATTTCCAGAGTTTGCACATTTAAAACAGATGCTCTTCTTAACAGTATTAAATACAAATCAGGCGCCCTTGCCCCCATCTGGTATGTGCGTCAGCTTCATGACAAGAGATATGGTCAAATGTCCTGAGTTCCATTTTTTTTAATAGAGCATGAATTCGACGCAAAGTATTGAATCGCTGTACATGAGCGCCAGATATGTTACACAACGACACATTCATTATTGGTAGGCACGGGGAGATGAAATGATTTGCCCTGAATCATAGGATGTTGAGGCACCTCCAAGACTTGAAACCGATTCCCCAGCTCCAAAGTCGGCAGCTTTGGCTATGGTTATTAATTCTACATCAAGCCAGAATACAAATCATTTCTCTTTTTACATTATCTCAGCACAACCATGTTTTTCTAAACCTCTAGTGCCATACTTGTCATAGAACTGTCATAATCTCTTTTTGGTAGATAAAGACGCCCGCCTGTTTCAAAACATATAGGGCCTGATTCTAACTTTGGAGGACGGTGTTAAACCGTCCCAAAAGTGGCGGATATACCACCTACCGTATTACGAGTCCATTATATCCTATGGAACTCGTAATACGGTAGGTGGTATATCCGCCACTTTTGGGACGGTTTAACACCGTCCTCCAAAGTTAGAATCAGGCCCATAATTAGTTTCCGACTACTGGAGGAGCAGAGGCCTAATGGTGTGTCCTGGGCCTATCCAGACACTGCTTTCTTGCTGTTTGGATACAGCTTGAAAGCAGTGCCAGGATTGGACTGGGCAGCTGAACCGAACACTCATTAGGAGCCTAGGAGGCTGCGGCTTTTATGACACTGGCTCACAAATTGTGCAGATGGGGAGACACATTTAGGGGGTCATTCCGACCCCGGCGGGAACCGCCAAAAGACCGTACCGCGGTCAAATGACCGTGGCGGTCATTCTGACTTTCCCGCTGGCCGCCGGCCCAGCGGGAAAGCCCCTTCAACAATGAAGCCGGCTCCTAATGGAGCCGGCGGATTTGAAGGGGTGCGACGGGTGCAGTGGCACCCGTCGCGATTTTCAGTGTCTGCACAGCAGACACTGAAAATCTTTATGGGGCCCTGTTAGGGGGCCCCTGCACTGCCCATGCCTGTGGCATGGGCAGTGCAGGGGCCCCCACGACACCCGTTCCTGCCATCCTGTTCCTGGCGGTATTTACCGCCAGGACCAGGATGGCGGGAAGGGGGTCGGATTCCTTGGGCCAGGGGTAAACCGGCGGGAAACCGCCGGTTGCCCTTTTCTGACCGCGGCGGTCAGAATGGCCCTGGAAGCACCGCCAGCTTGTTGGCGGTGCTTCCGCGGTCCCCGGCCCTGGCGGTCATGGACCGCCAGGGTCGGAATGACCCCCTTAGTGTGCACGTCGGGCTGGTCGCTGAAAAGAAGCCATTCATCTTGGCCTGCACACTTTGAAGCGTGTCGCAACCCATATATGAGCTGCCCTGTTGTACTGGCAATCATTTTATGCCCTTATACTCTGCCCTCCTCACTCATGCCTGAACCTGTCCTGCGGCAATAAAAAAGCACAGATGCGGCAAAAAAAAATATATTATATAAATGTGCAAAGATTTAACACTGGGGCTGGGGGGCAACATAAATAGGGCAGTAACATAAACAGGGGGGGCAACACCCTGGTGCTCTAAAAAGCATCCACCCCTGTCCCGAGTACACTGTGGTACTTTACCCAGGTTGCATTTTATTCTATGTTAGTTACTGGTGTATGGCGTGTTTGACAGAATATTGATTGCCTTAGTGCGTTTTACATTGATGCACTCAGATACAATGATGTGGGTTGATGACCATGCATATGTTTAGACCTAGCCTGTAAATATGGCTGAGACATATGTGTACTTTATACTGTTGGTATCACATATGTAGTTGGAATTAATATTTACACATGAATTGGGCCTACACTTACAGTGCATATCACAAATGGAATTTACAACTACTTCTTCCATTAGTGCTCGTGATACTTTGGTCAACATACAAGTTTACTCCCATGTGTGACACATTTACTTAAGAACACAAGATGCGTTCAAAAAATATTATTTTAGTGGAACTTTAACTAATACACAGACCAAGTATACCATTGAACATAAACTTATCTCACACATAGCTAATATGTACCTTTTGTACTCATATTGACTTTACTTGTGTACCACATGATTTGTGTATTTATTTGTTAACCAGTGCAGAATACGTGGTACTGTCCACCAACACAGTGTGAGATGGCACAATACATACTTCACATTGTTGTTATTTTGATACTAACATTGCAGGATTAGTGAGGGAATGGTACAATGGTACGTCATTGTCTACATGGTTATGTAAATTATTCCCACTATATGCACATGACACAAGCTCCATAGACAAAAAAGAGATCGGTATTATGACATACATTACAACTTCTTAGTTAGTATGATATATATTTGTGCTTTGCTTAGCAATGAGTGGGCCATTCCAATAGCTGTGGCAGAAGAGGAAGGCATCATGTGCACTCCCTGGATATTTGAACAAGATATTGATAAACATCCCCCAATGATCCACTATGAACTAGACATTGATGGTGTCACACATTCACCTGGTTCTGACCATGGAGGTGATGCTGGACCTCTTTTTCCCCCCGGAGAGCAGCCCACAGTCAAGGAACCCCAAACCCTTAAATCACACATGCCCTCGAGGGGTAGGAGGGTTGGTACAAAATAAGAAAAGATAGACTTGCAACACAGGTCCTGCTCTGCTGCCTTGCATTACTGCATTAGAGCTTCTGCACTACCTGGACCTTTTGTGTTGGTGTGGATGCAGTACACTCGAAATAACAAGAAGAATAGTTTACCAACAGTTGTCAGAATACAAAGATTACATTGTTATTCACAATATTGTACACTTTCAGGCTTCATCACAAGTACTGCATGAGAGCAGGTACAAGCCAAAATTTAAGGCTGGAGTTTTTGGCACCCCCGAAAATCATTTTACATTCAGTTCTCTGTACAAGTTTGTATACATATATATTGCGCTCTAATAAGACCTCTCTCGTTCTTCTTACAACAATTTGTTAAATTACTTGTGGGCTTATTTCAGTTCTGATATAATTCAAGTCTGAAGCACCCACTCTCTAAATGAGTTCAGAGCGCTAAAGCTATTGAAACAAAGGTAGTGTCCGATTTCTGGAATGCAAGCTTTCTCTATTCAAAACTCAGGCCCTCATTACGAGTCATCAGACTGCCAGCCTCGCTGTGGTGGTCTTACTTCTGTGGACCCCGCCACAAAAACCCTGGCAGTACTGTCCCGAGCAACAGGAATCCTCATTCCTGTCGCCGGCACACACATCCACACATGTCCCCACACCTCCATGTACCCCCACCCGTCCACACACTTCCATACACCCCCCAACCATACACATCCATCCAAACACCCCCACCCACCCTCCCCCCTCCACCACATATATACACTCACCCCCTGCACTGCATACATACACTCACCCGCTCTCCCCATTCACTCATACAAACACGCACCACTCCCTGTCCACTTACACAAACACATGCACCCCCACTCACTCACGGACTTGCACACAGACACCCCCACTCACTTGCTCACAAACATGCACTTATACACCCCCATTCGCACACATACACGCACATGGCACGCACATGCACCCAACACCCCGCCATTTCAGGTGATCACCTTACCTTATCCGGCGAGCTGGTCCTCTGGGAGGGGATGGGTCCTGGTGGTTTTGCACTGCCAGCACCACCATGCCAGCAAGACTCCTCCAAGCTGGTTTACAGCTTGTAATATGGTGGGTGGAGTCTTGCTGGCATGGCGGTATTGCCGATGTACCTACCTTTTTGGAGTCAGACTTCTGCCCATAAATGGGTGTAAGTCCTCCAACGACTCCTAATATGGCAGTCTGCTGGCTGCAGCGGTTTCCCTCCGAAGTTGTAATGAGGGCCTCAAACGTATCTAAGGATTAGTGTGCACTAACCTGTGGTCAATTACTTTGCCTTGTCGCTCCTACTTAAAACTTGAATTCGGAAGAAGTCTTTGTAGCTGTAGTGCATGGAGCCAAAGAAGAATCACCACACTGGAAGCAAAGACAACAGAAGCATTGACGGCATCAGGATCACAGGATCTGTAGGGAGGCTTGGGCTGAGGATGACTAAAGCTCTGGAGAAATCCAGTCAACTCAGGAGGGATTAGTGCAGGGATGATTCTAGCTCATGACAGAAATGGGGCCAAGAACCGACTCGAGATTTGGGTGAAGTTTAAATACTTTATGGGTGTGGCTGACTCCTGAAAGGCATGTGGCTCACATGGGACACAGGACAGTTCCAATGGGCCCTGGGAGATAAAACCTGTCAGCCGACTGGTTTTGACCTTTAATGCAAGCAGGTGCAATCAATGAACATTAGCAGGTTAAGTCAATAGGTCATGGAATTTCGAACCAGAAAACAGAAGCAGGTGATATCAATTAACATTAACAGGTGGAGTCAATAGGTCATGGCAGTTGGAACCAATAAACAAAAAACCCATGTCTATTCCTCACAAGAGTGCAAATCAAAAAACAAATTGAATAATTGTATCAGAATGTTCTAATGGTCTGGGAAAGGACCTGCCAAGGGGTTAAGTGTAGTGGGACCATGGGGCCTGAGGGGTGTTTATCGTTGTGGCGCAGGAGGCCATGAAGTCTGCCACAGGGGAAATACAACATCAGCTATTCCTTTTAGTTGATTAAATCTGGAGTCATGTGCTCTTTCTCTCATGTTAGTAAATCCAAACTAATCTATGTTGTTTCATACTTTCAGGTTTTGCAAAGAAAGTAAGAATGCCATATTCATTTGATCTAAGTAGACAGATTTTAGTCTGCTAACTCGAAAACCCAGAACCTGCCTGAACCTGCATCCAACCAAGAAGAGAACACGTTCCTGTCTAAGGGGGATTTTCTGGTATATGAATTACAGATCCTATTTTTGAATCCACTGATTGGTTCTCTCACTGACACGCATTCGTACAAAGTACTCTAAGCTACCAACTTCAATAATATATGTTGTGCTACATCTGCCTTGCAAGGTTATACATAATCTGCCTTGCTGGCACCAGAACATAGTGTAAAATGATTCAAGGTTTATGAGACCATTTGTCCACAATGTTTGTCTCCTAAAATATAATTCAACCATTTATAAGAGCAGAAAGGCTGATTTATTATCAACAGCTGACCACTTAGTTTGGATGAGCATGTGAGTAGGTAAAGGGACCACGGTAGTATAAACAGGTGCCAAAATGGCCTTCTCTTTCAATTGGAAGTCCCAAATAGGGATTAAATGACAGAACTCTATCCAGCCCCAAAGGGCTCTAAGCAAGAAGAACGTCTGCTCCTGAACAGGAATGGGGGTTTCCCTTAGTTTCATAGAGGTGGGTCTGAGAGGGTCCTGCAAGGGATTATGGCCAGGCATTTTTAATGAGGAACTTCGGAACAGTTTACAGTAAGATATTGACGTGCTGGTGAGTGAGGTTTTTTTTATGGTATTTTGTGCTAGGCTAGGGTGTAGGAAATAGTTAAGTCACTGGCTAATAAAAAAGACACCTCCTCAGAATCTCTGAGCCTGAAAATACACTTGAAGAAGATAGAAAATTCCATCTGACTGCTGGGCAAAGATGACTAAAGGATGCTTGATCTCAAGTGGCACTCATGACTGCTTCAGTCCTTTAAGGGTCATCTGGCTAGCTTACTGCTCACTGTTACAGGGACACAAAAAGATGCAGCTGCCTAGATGTGAATGGACGGCGGTGGATCTTGCAGGAGCTCCGGCTGGAGAGAGACCTGGTGCCTCAAAGTTTACTATGAGGACCTACAGATATAAGAGAAAGCAGGAATAACATTTTCAGTATCAAGAAGCTTTTGGGACTTAGGCGTTGTATGACTTCTAGAGGTGTGGGGCAGAGCACTAAAGCTTCCCTAGAAAGGTGTAACAGAGCTGGCAAAAAAATCCTCAACTGTCCTGCACAGAGATTTTTCTTGCTGCATTCAAAGCCACCACAAATTGCATCTGATTCCTTTTAGCTTTCATGGGCCACAACCTCCTGCCTTGTCCCACTGAAGGAAAACAAGAACTAAAAAAAATGACAAAGGGGATTATTTCATGTTTGATGGACAAGGTATTCTGCCATAAACTTGATGGAATACCCTGTATGTCAAACAGATGGCCTGCCTGCTCTATATCTAGTTGGACAAACGACCATGTTTCCACTGGCAAAACCTTAGACCAACTACGCCATGGGGATCCCCCTGTTGGCCTAAGTAATTGAACGCCTGCCCTGTTTTGGCCGGATGTTCTGATATACTTTTTTTTGTTCAAAACTACCAGGAAAGGCCTGGCCGTCCCGAATAGAAAATAATTAAAAATTACCTCCACACTCCCATGTGTCAGGACAATTGTTGTTTGTTGAAAGAAAAAAATGCATGCTGAGAGGCTTCAGCAAACTTGCAGTAGCTTTAGAGGTGTCACCATGGTGGCAGCTCTTTTGAAGGCAGGCAGAGACCTGTAAATAAGGTGCAGGATGTTACAACCTCCGCTACACTGGTGAGGGGTTTGGGATCCGGCGAAACAATTAACAACCCTGTAAGTTTAAATGAAGGACTTTGAGCTGTGGGGAGGCAAAGAATCCATCATTAGTCTGAAGCAGGTTTGGCTGCTAAGAAATCTAACTGTGTCTCTTTCTGAGCTTTCATCCCTAAAACTTAAGTCTTCAACTGGAGCACAATGGTGAGAGACAATTTTAGCTTTAACGTTCTGCTTTACTCCTCAAAGCTTTTGCCTTCCTCCTCCTATTTTTTCAGAACCTTTTTGTTGACGTTAGGACTCTGTGCATTTTACCACTGCTGATCAGTGCTAAAGTGTATGTGCTCTCTCTTCTAAACTTGGCATGACTGGCTTACACCTGATTGGCACATTTAATTTACCTGTAAGTCCCATGTACAGTGGTATCCCTATATCCAAGGCTTGTAAATAAAATGCTACTTAGGGGGCCTGCAGCGCCGCTTGCGCCACCCACAGAAGTAGCCTTTCAAACCTATCTCAGGCCTGCAACTACAGAGCCTGCATGCACAGTCTAATGCCACAGCAACCTGGCATCTAAATTTACTTGTCAGGCCAGGAATTCCCCTTTTACTGCATATAAGTCACCCCTAAGGTAGGCCCCAGCCAACCCTATGGGCAGGGTGCTGTGTATGTAAAAGGTAGGACTTATGTCTTTATGTACTACATGTCCTGGTAGTGACAAACAACCTTTCTAGTTTCTCACTACTGTGAATGCTGCCTCTTTCATAGGATTGGATTAGAAATGCCCTAACATATGTCAACAGTGGTATTGGCTGATCTATGAGGGGTGGAGAAAGCATGTTTGGTATGGTTGTAATGGTAGTGAGAAATGCTGCTTACTGGTGTAGGAGGATGTTTTATTACATTAAAGAGGGGAGATGCATCTTAGCTGTGATCTTCCCGCTACAGGAGTTTCCAGAGTGGCTGAAGAGAGTGCTCCACCACCACCTGCACAGTCTCAAGATATTCCTGAAGAAGATGATACTCAACAGGTGGCTTCTTCATCTAGAAAGGAGAGTGATGTATGGCAATTTTTTACCATAACTAATGGAGAAATAAAAGTCAGTGCAGGAATTGTGAAATGCAACCTCTGTGGAAAAGTGCTGTATCGTGGTACATCACAGAAATACAGCCACGGAAAGTCGTGTGGAAGATGCTGTGCACAATTCTTGAATGCGCATATTGAAGAATGATAAGGGAAAAAGAACTGACGCATTTCGATGCTGAACCTGGTACATCATCATCTAGCCAAGCTACTGCTCAGAACATCAGTATGCCAGCCACATGCATCGAATTAGGTTGAATGGTAACATCCTGCAGCATCTGCCATAATCTTGTGGTTGCAAAAGTTATAAAGATGTCAATGATTTCTTTTTGCAGGTGAAAAACTACTATTGCTAAAAAAAAAATCACAATGTTTTTCTTCAAAGAAGCTGTTATTGCACACTGTTGTGCTTTTATAATGCTAAGGTTTTGCATTTCAGTTTTCCCAAGTTTCCAATACATTCTCTGGAAAAAAATAAAAATAAAAAAAATAAAAAATTGTTCCATAAAAAACTACAAAAAAACGGTTCTTCTAAGAAACACCACTGAATCAATCAAGGAGCTGTGTTTGAGTCTTTGTTATTCATCAGTATTTCCATACCTGTGTGAGTGCATGTACAACTTTTCATTTCCATGTAGAAGTTTATTCATCAGTTTCTGTCTAGATGTCTCAATCTATGCATAACCTTGTCCCTGTGTGTATTAGTGTATGTGTACGTCTGATCCTGGGTGTGCCAGTGTTTATGATAGTGTGTACCTGGGTGTTTGAACGGAAGCATTACTATATCACTAATGTTTTATACATTAGTGTCTGCCTGGGTCTCTCAGTGTATGGATCAGCATGTATCTGGATGTGTTAGTGTATGTATTAATGTGTCTTTGGATTTATTATTCTATACATTAGTGTTTAAGTGTACACAATCATGTGGGCCTGGGTGTGTAAGTGCATGCATGACTTTGCATTTGGGTTTATCAGTGTATGCAGTAGTATCTGTATGGCTGTATGAGTGTATGCATATGTTTGTACCTGGGTGTCTTAGTGTATGCATGAGTTTCTGCCTGGATGTGTCAGTGTATGCTTGGGTGTGTCAGTGTATATATTCATATGTGTCTGGATATATCTGTGTATACATCAGTATCCACGTGGGTGTGGCAGTGTATGCAATGATGTGCGCCTGGGTGTGTCACTGTATGAATGAAACTGTACCTGGTGTGTGTTAGTATATGCATAAGTGTGTGTCTGAGTGTGTCATTATGTGAATGAGAGTGTACCTGGATGTGTCAGTTTATATATTATTGTGTACCTTTGTGTATTAGTGTATGTGTAAGAGTGTCTCTGGGTGTTTTACTGTACGCTACAGAGTGTACCTGGGTGTGTCACTGTATGCATACGTGTGTGGCCGGGTATGTTAGTATATGCATCAGTGTGTACCTGGAAGTGTCAGTGTATGAATGAGAGTGTACCTGGGCATGTTAGTATATGCATATGTGTCTGCCTGGGTGTCTCTCTATCTGCACGAGAGTGGACCTGGTGTGTTAGTGTATGGATCATTGTTTGCCTTTGTGTATTAGTGTATGTATAAGAGTGTCACTAAGTGTGTCAATTTGTGCTGAGCAATCTACGTGGATGTGTTAGTGTATGCATAAATCTCTGGCTAGATGTGTTAGTGTATGCATCAGTATATACCTGGGTGGGTCAATGTACAAATGACAATCTAACTAGCTGTGTTAGTATACGCATAAGTGTGTGTCTGAGTGGGTCATTATGTGAATGACAGTGTACCTGTGTGTCAGATTATAGATTATTGTGTACCTTTGTGTATTAGTGTATGTGTAAGAGTGTCCCTGGTTGTGTTACTGTGTGCTACGGAGTGTACCTGGATGTGTCACTGTATACATAAGTGTATGGCTGGGTTCAGTATATGCATCAGTGTTTACCTGGAAGTGTCAGTGCATGAATGAGAGTGTACCTGAGTGTATTAGTATATGCATAAGTGTCTATCTGTATGAGAGTGTATCTGGGTGTGTTACTGTATGGATCAATGTGTGCCTTTGTGTATAAATGCATGTATAAGAGTATCTGCGGGTGTCAACGTGTGCTGGGCAGTTTACATGGGTGTGTTAGTGTATACATAATTCTCTGGCTGGGTGTGTTAGTGTATGCATTAGTATGAACCTGGGTTTGTCAGTGTACATGTGACAATCTACCTAGCTGTGTTAGTTTATGCATAAGTGTGTGCCTGGGTGTGTCACTATGTGCATGAGACTGTACCCAGGTGTGTCATTCTGAGGATCATTGTGTACCTGTGTGTATCATTCTATGCATAATAGTGTCCCTGGGTGTCTTAGTGTATACATGACAGTGCACCTGTGTGTCTAAATAAATGCATCAGTGTGTGACTAGATGTTTGAAAGTCTATTTCTGTGTATGCTTCAATATATCAGTCTATGTGATAATCTTTGTCAAACTTTCCAAGGTTAAACATCACCGTTTTGTGAGTGTGTTAGTATATACAGATACATCAACACCTGTATGTACATTAGTGTATTGCTCTAGTACTATGATTACCTGTCTGTAGTTGTGTATATTTATGGATAGAGACAGATGTATTTACCTACATTACTGCAGTAAAATCATCTTTTTATGTCTATAAAAAAAAAACATAAATATATGTTAAACGTTCATTCTATTGAGTTATCCATTCGAAGTTTTCAATCTGTAATGAAAATAATATAGCAAATTTTAACACATGACAAATATTCACCACTATATACAACTCTACAAATAGTATTATAACATGTTACATTTCCTTATCCATTGTTCTCAGCTTCTATTCTTTCGCACTACACAATAAGTGACATAGGTACTCATATTTATCCTTGAACAGTGGGAGTGGGGTGAGGAAATAGTCATAAAGACTTTTAAAAAAAACTTAAGTTCATAGCAAGTTATTTCAAGTTAGCATTATTATGTGTGGTGTTCACTACCAATATTAACCAAACTCTTTCACCTATAGTTGTCAAATTATATAAAGAATATTACAGGTTTTTAATGCAATTAATGTGTATGAATCACACTAGTAGTTTAAAGTGTCTTAAAACATCACACCACATGATGTCACAAAGTCCACTCATCCATTACAGAGGACTATAGTATGTCATTGTTTTTTTGTATCTTCAATAGATGTATATTGTAGTTCACCGATTATAATGTCCATTTTCAGTTTAGTAGTATGTGTCTAATCTCCATCCAATACAAATAATATTTCTACATTTAAAATCTCTTAGAAAGACATCACCCTTGATAGGCCAAACAATGCTTTATATTTCACTTTTAAAAGTCCCATAGATTTATTGTTCCATTCCTCCAGTAGTATTCTTCCTTAGAACTTTGGTTCAAGAAACAGAAGGTAAGAATTTGGAAATTTATAAGGTAATCCCAGCTTAAATGTAAGCTTATTATCATTACAATCTGTTCATCAAGTTGTATTCTTTATGTAAATAGTGTAATGACCAGATGTAACACTAACTCCCTCATGGAAAATAAAAGCTGTGCAGATATATGTTTTACCAGAATTTGAGATTTGTCCTGCTTTACAATGTGTGATTTGAGTTTCTAATTTAGTTCCATTTGCTTTGCATTGCTGTAGCATCAAGATTATATATTTCCCAGTTTTCATTATGCTCAAACTTGAAAGGATGTCTGAGTTGCACTTCGTGCATTATTTTGTGAAGCATCTTTAAACAATTTAAAAAAACTTTTGAATCTGGTAGATTTAGGTAGATACATTGTTCTGAATCTATTTCTGTTGTTGAAAAAAAGGAACAATTTTCATAGTCATGCTGCCATTAGTAACCTAGTCCAAACAGTTTACCAATAGGGACCATCTCTTATTCTAAATTTGTTTGTATTTCCATAAACAAATTCCTGTGCATCTTCTTGAGTATTTTGTCTAAAGTGTACAGATCCAGTGCACATATATACAGACCACCAGGACCACGCCCCGCCTTCTGCGACACCATCGCCGACACCATCAGCTCGCACACCCTCACCTCCACAGACTACATCCTTCTCGGTGATTTCAACTTTCACTTGGAGAACCTACAAGATCACGACTCTACATCCCTCATAGACAACCTCACCAACCTCGGACTCAAACAACTGGTCACCGCACCCACCCACTCAGCAGGACACACGCTCGACACAATTTTCACCTCAAGCCAACACATAGCCTACACCCACACCACCGAACTCCTCTGGACTGACCACCACTGCATCCACTTCTCCTTCGCCGAACCCCCCACACACCACCATCAACACACCACACCCTACCGCATGTGGGACAAGATCTCCACAGAATGCCTGAACCCCCAACTGGCTCACAACTCCCCCCACACCAACGACCCCAACACAGGAGCCCACAACCTCTCAAAATGGATCACCACCTGTGCAGACACACTAGCCCCCCTCAGAAAACACATCGCCACCCGCAACATCAAGAACGCCCCATGGTTCACCCCCGAACTCCAAGACTCCAAGACTCCAAGCGCAAATGCCGCAAAGCGGAGAAAATATGGCAAAAAGAACCCTCTACAACCAGCTTCTCCACCCTCAAAGCCACCATTCGCACCCATCACTAACTCATGCGCACCGCCAAAAGAGACCACTACAAGACACGCCTTGACAACAACTCTCAAAACAGCAAAGAACTCTTCACCATCATTAATGAACTAGCCAAAGCCAGCAACATAGACCCTTCACACACACAGCCCCTATGTGACGCCCTCTCCAACCACTTCCACCACAAAATCCTGGACATCCACAACAGCTTCATACCACACACACCCACCACACACACCCCTCACTCACCCAACTCAACCCCCACTCATGATCCCCCCCACCACACTCACCACCTGGGCCCCCACCGCACACGAAGAAACTGAAAAAATCATGAACTCCATCTGCTCCGGATCCCCCTCCGACCCCTGTCCACATCGCATCTACAACAAAGCCAGCCTAACCATCGCCTCCATACTCCGCGACATAATCAACTCCTCCTTCGACTCCGCCACCTACCCAGACCCCTGGAAGCACGTAGAAATCACTGCTCTCCTAAAAAAAAACAAAGCCGACCCAGAGATCCTCTCCAACTATCGCCCCATCTCCCTCCTCCCCTTCCCCGCCAAGGTCGCCGAGAAACTAGTCAACACCCGCCTATCCCACTACCTCGAAGAAAACAACACTCTTGACCCCTCACAATCCGGGTTCAGCAAGAACCACAGCACGGAAACTGCCCTCATCGCATGCACTGACGACATTAGGACCAAAGTCGACAAAGGCGAGACTGTCGCACTCATCCTCCTAGACCTCTCCGCAGCCTTTGCCACCACACACTCCGCACACGCCTCCACAACATAGGAATTTGCCACAAAGCCTTAGACTGGCTCACCTCCTTCCTCACTGACCGGACCCAGAGAGTCCGCCTCCCACCTTTCCACTCCACCACCACCAAGATCATCTGCGGAGTCCCCCAAGGGTCCTCTCTCAGCCCCACACTCTTCAACATTTACATGATCCCCCTAGCCAAACTCCGCCGATCACATGGAATCCCTATCCTCTCCTACGCAGATGACACCCAACTCATCCTCTCCCTCACCCGCAACCCCACCACTGCCAAAATCAACCTACACGCAGCTCTCCTCGACACCGCCAACTGGATGACAACTAACAACCTCAAGCTTAACTCCATCATCTTCTGCCCCAACAAAACCGTATGGGACGACTCCTGGTGGCCCACCGCCCTAGGACCCACACCCACCCCTACAAACCACGCACGCAACCTCGGCATCATCCTGGACCCCTTTCTCTCCATGACACAGCAAATCAACGCTCTTACCTCCTCCTGCTTCCTCACACTCCGCACTCTAAAAAAATCCTTCAAATGGATTCCCCCAGAGACCAGGAAGACAGTCACCCATGCACTCATCAGCAGCAGACTAGACTACGGTAACGCACTCTACGCCGGCACCACACTCAAACTCACACGCAAACTCCAGAGAATCCAGAACACAGCTGCGCGCCTCATCCTTGGCCTCCCCCGCCACAAACGAATCTCACCACACCTCAAAACCCTTCACTGGCTCCCCATAAACAAGAGAATCACATTCAAGATCCTCATCCACGCACACCAATCCCTCCACAACACCGGCCCGACATACCTCAACGAAAGAGTGAACTTTCACACTCCCACCCGCAACCTCCGATCAGCGAACCTCACCCTAGCCACAGTCTCCCGCATCCAACGCACCACCACAGGAGGCAGGTCCTTCTCCTACCTCGCCCCCAAAACCTGGAACTCCCTCCCCACCAACTTCCGCAAAACCAAAGACCTCCTGCTCTTCAGAAAGAACCTCAAAACATGGTTGTTCGAGCAGTGAACCTCCTGCCCTCCCCCCCCCAAGCGCCTTGAGACCCTCACGGGTGAGAAGCGCGCTTTATACATTTTTTGATTGATTGATTGATTGACATCTGTAATATCTCTAATACAGGATGCAGAGTGCAGAGCATAATTGTTTTTCCCTTTTCTCTTTGAGTTCATGGACCAGAGTAAGTAAGGAGAACAGTGCATTAACAACTACATTAGCGTAGCAGTTGACCCCAGATAAATGGTCAGCTCGTAACCTACAATTTCACCATCACTTTTACACTTGTTTTTCTCTGATACTTCTTTCTTTTCTTTTTTCTTCTTTTTCTTTGGATCATCAGTTTGATCTTTTAAATTTTTTCGCTTTGGTAAGATAGTAGGATTTTTGTAAACTGGATACTGCTTTATATGGGGAGCATACAGGGTTCTCAAATGGTTGAACTCTAATACACAACTGGAATCAGCATTTACTTTACTGTCATCAAAGTCTATTAGATATAAACCAGACAAACCTCTTATGTGTGATAATGCTACATAAGACAAACCTTCCTTAAATACAGTGTTACCATTATTAATAAAAGCTGCTTTTACACCTAAACCTTGAGACTTATGTACTGTTTCAGCAGATGCTAAAGATATTGGAAACTACTTTCAATGTACATACAGGTCTTTCACAAGTAAGAGACGTGCAACAGATGTTGTTATCTGTTTTACATCTTCAAGATCATCAAATTTAATTGCTAGACACTGAACTTCATTTCTGTTTGTATACAGAATAAAATCTATTATTTTTCTAATAGCTCCATTAACTAATCCTTCTTCAACATTTAAATTATGCAGCAAAATTACTCTGCAGTTCTTACAAACACGCACTTTTCAAATCCCACAGATTTGGAAACAGATTTTTCCAAATAATCCAGTTTTTACTGTAAGTTTCATTCAATAGTATTGTTACTTCTAGGTGTTCCATTTTATCAATTGATATCAACTCTAATATTTGCTTGTTCTGTAGGGGTAGTAATTGTTCATTAAAATCTGTACATTCTTCAATGGTAGGCATTAAGCACAGAATTTACTTTTCTTGTTGAATACATTCAAACATTAGCTCTGCTGCACATTTTTTCGAAGGAAATATATTCTTTATAAGTCTTGTTTCCAGACAACGTTTTCCTTCTTTTGATGGTATTCCAACTCTAATATCCTTCAAAATACTTCCATATTGCTTATCGGATGCTTAACGCATGTTTGTAATCAGTTCCTTGAATTGAAAATGTAACCAAATATTTACATTTACATTGCTTTCTAAAGAACTATGAGTTTCTTCATGTGCTAGCGTCTTAAATATAGGTTGTTCTTTCAAAGGGATAAGTGGACTAAATCACCAAAAACAATCCCAAGCACATCATAGTCAGTCTTTAATATCTGTTCCGTTATCAAATGGGCAAAGGCAAGCATTAAGTTTGAAAACATGCTCACCTCATCAATAATTAAAAGCTTTAGTTTCTTCAAAACTCTGGAAACTTCATGGCAAGTTTCACCAGATAACTTTTGGTATTCAAATGTATTGTTTTGTTCTACCGGGAGCATTAGTAGACGATGCAAGGTAATTCCTTTGATATTGTGTGCAGCTAATCCAGTAGGAGCTATTACTACACGCAATACAATGGAGTATAAAGTCTTCTGTAGATATGTTGTTAGACATTTTCTATTACTGGCTGTCCAAGAGGTTCTCGACTAAGAGGTGCAGAACTTTGGCTGTTTTGTGAACTTTCCTGTGCAATCTCAGTAGCTATTGTTTCTTCTTGTTCAATGTCCCCATTTAACATTTTCATTTAGCTTGGAAATATTGCACACTGAATAGTGTCTTTCATAGCATTGAAAGAGTCTTCATAGCAGTCAAATTGTCCAAGTAACTCTGTTTCAGATCACTAAGTTTTGAATAGCTGAAGACGTGCTAAGTAGACAAATTCTCTGTTTTCAGCAGTTTGACAAGTAAGTTTTCTATGGTTAATTAAGTTACCCTTTGGATGCCTAACTAAACAGCCACCACAACCTGCTACACTAAATTTGCTTTCATCAGTGTTTTCTGAAACATTACTTCTATACCTATAGTGTTATAGAATTTCATAAAGACACATATTTTCAAGGTGTACACTCCTTTTCGGATAGTATGTGTCTAACATATTTGTTTTTACAATATCTATACTATCTGGATCAAATTCTGCTAAGTACTGAATTTCTGGAAAATATTTCAAAACTCTGCTTCCTGTGTTCACAAGGCCTATGCTAACCCAAACAATTCCTCTAGGCTTTGAGAACAAGCTAGCTGAACTCAACCTGCCGCAACCCTCATATGAACATATCTCTCTGTGTGACAGCATTTCCAAGCTGAAACTGTACAATTTCTTTGATAAAGACTTTTCTGCAGAAATGTCCTCCCATGTTTCCTCCATCTCTGTTTTTTCTGACTTAGTGATGTATGAAGTGATATGCCAAGCAAAAGCAATAGAATTGCCAGCAACAAATTGTATGTCCATATTTGTATTCCATAATTTGAGGATGCCAGGATTATAATCATTAGTTTATTTGGAAGCCTCTGCTCTTCTCAGATTATATGTATTATTTGGTGATTGTCTGGTGAGTGTGTGCCTTAGTGCAGACAGAAAGCTGTTTACTCTTCCCTTAGAGAGGATAGGCCTTGGAAATTCAAAATTACATCTAGTATAAAATTTTCCTGTGCATCTATATCTTTGACAACAAATATTTGATATGCTTATGTGTTTGGAAACATAGAACTTACTGTCTTAAATGTTTGTTTTGATTGTCATCTGGAATGGCACATGTAACATACTGCTGTATAAAAGACAGTCAGTTCCAAATTTTGGGGCACCCTTTATCCATAACAACATGTGTATATGAGGGGCTCCTCTTGCTTGGTATTCTTTTCTCCCAAAAAATCTGTAACTTCTCCAAGAGGAGGATTTGTTTCATTGCTTCTGAAAGCCAGCATAGCTTGAAACTTGTCATTGAAATATCTACAAACATTAGCAGGATCCAAAGAGCAAAGTTCTCCTGCTGTCTTCAAATGGATATCCTTTATGTTAGACTTTGCTACTCTTAGCAATGTTAGTAAATCATCCCATGCATACTCTGCACAACCAAGTGTAACAAACCGAGTAGGAGGACCTAGATTGCATAGCATACATTTAACTTCTCCTTGATGACGGTGCCAGTATTCTTAGTGCCCCATTGACAAGCCATCAAATTGACTAAGTTGTCCTCTAGATTTTCATCTTTTCCTTGTATCTTATCTGCAAAATATCTTGCAGAAGGATTTTGGAGATTAACCCCCGTTTTAAGAATATGGTTAATAGAATATGAGACTCCAAACAAATCACTCTCGCATAACAGATGGAATATATAAGGAATACATTCTCGAAACCTAGGATCCTCTGAATATAGTCTTGTTGACCTGTATTCAGCTGCTGGTATTTGTACAGGTAGGCCATCATAATGGCCACCTATTCCTGTAGGAAATAGATGTGGAAAGCAACAAGCCTCTAAACTTTTTTTTCCCAGACACTCAGTGGAGCTCCTCCAGCTTGTTTCATTTGAAACAAATCTATAGGATCCCCTACAACATCTTTGGAATGTAGTGGATGAACACTATAGTGTTCATATATTTCTTATGACTTCTGCTTCTCCATTTTTTCAATCTGTTCACTAGATTGTACTACTTCATCTTTAACACAGGTTACATCTCCAGTAATATCAACATTAGTATAAAATTTTTTATTTTCATTCAAATAAATTGTAGCTTTTTTCACTTTATTGACATCTACAAATTCTTGCCAGATTTTTGACTTTTCGTGGGAACTCCATTTACTAGAATAATCAGTGGTTAATTTTTAGTCTTTTTCAACACCCACAGTATCAGCATTTTTATTTTAAATCTAAAGGTAAATATACTACTCTTCCCTTCAGATCTTTTTGAAGTTCTGTTTGTGGTGTTTCCCTGTTTTTGGCTGCATTCAAACAATTGCTTGAAATGGATGTTCAGTTTATATTAAAATTGATTCATACATGTTTAATTAATTAAGTTAATCTGGCATAAGTACCAACTCCAATTTGTTATGAATTGCTCTAGCTGGCATTTTATTTTCTTGTAACTCATCATAACAATACTTATATATTGTTTGCTTTGTGGCTAAATCAAAGCTTTCTTCTACAAATAGATATGCACCAAATCTTTTCCACTTATCATTATCGTCTTCTTCAGTTTTGGAAAATACATCTACATAACGAGTTTGGTTTTTGTAGTGAGTATGTCGAGAAGAGACACAAATATGCTCTGGTTTCTCAGCAGACACTGAATTGAATTTGTCTATTTCTTTTCTAAATTTTTCAATATCAATTTCTGTGTCTATTTCCTCTATAGCTTCAATCAGTAGGTGGTCATTTTCCCTATTCTCTTCTTCAGGGCCAAAGAAACAGAACTGAATTTCATCAGCAACTTTCTCAACCTCTGCTATAGTACAGTGTAAGAGAGCTCTATTCAAACGTGCTAAACATAAAGCGTCAGCCTGGTGGTGTTGGCGGTTGGACCGTGGTGGTTCTGCCACGGTCATAATGTGGCGTTCCGACCGCCTCGACTGCAGCAGTCCGACTGCCACCATAACCCTGGTGGTCTAGTGAGGGTCATTTTAACCCCCATAGTCTCCTTACCAAATTTCAGATTCTTGAATGATGCACAGCTAGCATTCTAAAATGATGAAAATGTATTTGACACACTTTTTTTGAAAGATATGCCAAGTATATTTTCTAACTTTGCAAGAATCTAATGCTTGAAGCACTTTATTTTTTTGTTGTAAACTGCTCCATGAAAATTCTCTTAAGTTTTTTTTCAATTTATTAATTGACTCCTGACGGATACTACAAATACTACTACACTTCCAGTTATACACAGGAGCCTCTTTATGTCTTCCTTGGAGTTCGTCAGCTATCATTTCTTCTACATTCCTAGCAACAATCTCTTCTTTTTCTACAGAATTACCATCTTTCCCTTTATAACAACAACTAGTTGTGTCAACTGCATGTACTAATGCACTCTCCTGGAAGTAATTCTCTTCATTAAAAAACTGTTCTGTACTAGATGTATGCATCCATTCACCTTTAAAAAATTGGCAAAAATGACTTTTGTTAATAATTCTCTTTCTTAAACTTCTCTTCCTCATGGACATGACTGTTTTATCCAGTGTCTTCATTCAATTCAAAAATAAAATAAAAAGTTTCAGCTTTACTACAAATGCTTTGTCAATTACATTCTCAATATGATGTTTTTGTTTTATAATAGCACTTCTCCTCAAACATCTTCATCTTCTTCCACAAATTTTGAAATACTCTGTTTCAAAACATTTTTAATCTTAACTCCTTAAATTGTTGCTGTCTGAAAGCCTGTGGCTTCTTACTGGATTTCCTAATTCTTATAACATCCATTTGTTGCAGTTCATCACTACATTCCAAATTTCCACTTTTAATTAACGTCTTCCTATCGTTTTGCATTTTGCGGCACATTTTTTAAAAGAAACCCTTAGTACTCATACCAGTATCTCTTTTCTTCTTCTAAATATCTTCCATATTATTTTGTTTTTTATTGTCTGTTTTGAGCAGGTAGTACAGTTTTTTCATTTTGTTCCTTGTTTCTCTTTTGTCGGGCATTCTCAATCTTCTTACTTAAGTAGAAATCAATACCTAAAAACCAAATGAAGAAAACATTCACACATATGAAAAAAAAGTTAACAACATTTTCTAATACAAAGTTTACTTCATACTAAATCTACAAACATACACTACATCACTGTTTCCATGTATCTGTGAGAAAATATTGTAGATTGTGTGTTAGTGCATCAGTGAACACAAGACTTTCTCCTACATGTACCAGTCAATGTAACACTGTGTGTTTACCTGTGTTACCATATTCATAACTGTTACCTTGTTCACTTCACTATATGTATCACTATCTTCTTCAAAGCCTTTCTATATGGATTAATGTCCTCCCACATGTGCCACTCTGTGCATATGTGCCTCGCCTAATCTCTTACTGTATGTATAATTCTCTCTCAAGATGTCTGTCAATATTCAGGTCTGGGTGCATCAGTGTATACATCACCATATGACTGGGTATATCGGCATCTGCATAGCTGTATACCTGAGTGTGTCAGTCTATCCATTAGTGTGTAGCTACCTGTCTTAGTGTATGCATCAATATGTCCCTAGGTGTGTCAGTGTATGTATTAGTGTGTACCTACTGGTATACCTCTATACCACTGTACACCTAAGTGTCTCAGTATATCTATTTATTTGCCTGATGGTATCAGTATATGCGTTGGTGTGAGCCTGTGTGGTGTAGTGTATACATCATTGTGCTCCTAGGTCTGTGAGTGGCACTCTATCCATCTCTCTGTGCCTGGGTGTCTCAGTGTGTACATCAGTGTACATCTGAATGTTTCTGTGAATCAGTGTCCACCTGGCTGTGTCAGTGCATGCACCAAACTGCAACTGGTGGCTAGCCCTTCTAAGATAGCAATTTTTCCACCTCTGTGCCTTTGTGCATTTTTATACTTTATTGGATAGTTTACCCTAGCATCATTGACCAATTGATCACAGATATTGCACTGATGGTCTTCAGGAAGAATATCCAAAATGGCCTCCTCTTGTCATGTGTGCCCACCAAGAAGCTGCCCATGAGGTTTCACTGCTTTCTCATAGAACTCAGGTGCTGCACCTTTGTTTTGATGTCTTGGTGATTGGCATGAATTGCTGACAGCCATTCATGCCAATTTCCATAAAAAAGATGGATCTTGCACTCTTTGATCTTCTTGTCAAACTGTAGAATTGTATCTTCATTATCAAGTGAAACCATGACAGACTCAGTTTTGGTAGTGTATATTTGGGTGGTGCAGAGGTGTCTGTAATTGAAATAATATTTCCATAATGTATGCTATCATTTGTTAGATGAGATGGTGCATTAGTAATTCCATCCAGAAATATCATACTATTTACATCATTCCTACATTGCATGGGTGTGGTCTGTGTTATGGCAACATCTAGAGGTTGTGTTTCCACCTAGCCACAAAGAGAACGTTTAACGATGTGGAGTGATAATACATCACAGACATAGGGGGTCATTACGACCCTGGCGGAACAAGTCCGCCAGGGCCGTGGGACGCGGTGGCACCGCCGACAGGCTGGCGGTGCCCCGCGGGGCATTCTGACCGCGGCGGCTCAGAGAAGGGAAACCGGCGGTCTCCCGCCGGTTTCCCGCTGCCCCAAAGGAATCCTCCAAGCCGGCGCAGCATGCTGCGCCGGCATGGGGATTCCGACTCCCCCTCCCGCCATCCAGTTCCTGGCGGTTCTCCCGCCGGGAACCGGATGGCGGGAGGGGGAGTCGCGGGGCCCCTGGGGGCCCCTGCCGTGCCCATGCCTATGGCATGGGCACGGCAGGGGCCCCCGTAAGAGGGCCCCTAAAAGTATTTCAGTGTCTGCAAAGCAGACACTGAAATACGCGACGGGTGCAACTGCACCCGTCGCACCTTCCCACTCCGCCGGCTCTATTACGAGCCGGCGTCATCGTGGGTAGGGAGTTTTCCCCTGGGCTGGCGGGCGGTCTTGTGAAGACCGCCCGCCAGCCCAGGGGAAAACTCGGAATACCCTCCGCGGTCTTACGACCGCGGAGCGGTATTTCGGAGGGGGGAAGCCTGGCGGGCGGCCTCCGCCGCCCGCCAGGCTCGGAATGAGGGCCATAGTGTACAACTGTATATTAATGCACATTCCTTACATTGACATCAACATCAATTGCACTTTTGTGACACATTACTATCAGAATATTTGTGACACGTTTCATGGCTATGAACACTGTAATCAAGGGATTTGTATTCTCATACCTTTATTCCATTTCTCTGTGATATGTGTGCCAGGTTTTTACGCGTGGAGGGAATTAGTCCTACATGTGGGAGGGCATGCAGTTGGGCCTGGCCTGGATATCAGCCATACACTTTGACCAGGCAGGGTCCTACTTACAAATGGGTATATGCTGTACACAGTATACTATACAGCTGCACAGCAGTACATCTGTCTGAATTTTTCCAACCATACCAGACACCCAAGTTTGACTTGCAAAATGCTGATAGCTGCCACCACGTCTACGGCCAATGTTCATACTGTTCTACGTGCAACTCAGACACACAGTACTATGTGGAGTAAGATAGTTATCTAGAAGTGAAACAATCTGCCCACCATTCAAAGTTGCAGACCTAGAAACAGGGATTCTGGGCTATTTGCCGAGGATTTGTGCTAGATTTCAGCTGGCACAACTTTGCATGCACAAAACCTTGTTATCTGTGATTTGCACTTAATTTTTATTCCTAATTTGGCCGCAGTTACCAGTTTGGATCCAAAATGGGATTAACACCCACAATGAAATGAGCACCTTGGCTCAAAAAAGCTGCACAATAGTTAGCAAAGGTGGTACATAGAACAAATACAAGGCAGTTGCATAAAGCAGTGAGATCTGGCGAGTGGGAGAGGGGAACAGTATCTGAATCAAACTTTTACAATCATAATTAGCATTAATGTGATAGTGATGGGTCGCAAAAGATCAGTTCATCTTATAGTATCAGAGTTAGTGGAAAGCACTTTTTATAGCCAGGCAGTGACCCTGTGGGCATTCTGGACCATTTCCCATCCACTGCTGTGGGCTGTGGAGCACCTAGATGATTCCCCAAGTTGAAAATCACAAATACCTTCTTCAGAATGTCCTTGAGCTCAGTGCTTAGGGCCTCATTTATAAACCCTTTGCTCCACGCTATGTTATTTCTCTAGACGCAGTGGGGGCGCTCACAATGCACTACACTGCTCCACATTTGCAAATTGACACATTGGCCTCCGTGTGTCAGTTTTGTAAAGCCCTGTGTCACATTTTACCTGCGCCAAGTATAGTGTATGCAGGGTAGGCGTTCACTTGGAAAAAAACATGTAGAACTGACGCAGTGAAATTTACAAATTTTCACTGCATCATTCTATGACTTCTCTGTGGCAAAATTATAGAACCTGCTCAGAGCAGGCATAAAATGGACGCAGGGCTTTTTCCTATGGGACTCTCCTCGCACTGCTGCAGTTGCATTAGTTTAGCCACGCAACTCCAGTAATTCTTCAGTTTAGTGGCAACAGATGCATCAGAAGTTCTGATGCATCTGTGAAAACGTGAGCCATGGAGCTCTGTATTGTAAATACAGCGCATCCATGGCGTCATGAGCGGATGTGCGGCAGGCGCAGGAAATCTGACACAACAATGACGATGCGTCAGCTTCTTTTAAATGATGTCCTTACTTTGTAAAAGAATAAGTGCCAGTACCCAAAATTCAGCATGTGAAATACCAAGGCTGTGTGGTCTTTATTCCATGTCTCGCCCCTATAATCAACCACCAGACATTCTCTGCCTCTTTTTCTCATTCTTGCAGATTCTTTTTCATCTCTGTACTACCTTCATCACAGTTTTTCCATCTTTGTCTTCATCCTTCTTTCCATGGACGTCAATTCACCAAAATGCCAGGGGTATCCAAAGTGACATCACACGCCCAGTGGCAGTTACTGCAAATAAAAAGTGGTGGGGCAAGGATGGGGTGGGCTAATAATAAAAAATGGACTTACCTGCCAGTCTCCTCTGTGCGTCTCTGCTCCTGAAAGTCCAGGAGCCACACAGCACAGGCTTCCAGGGTCCCCACCCAATCCAGACCGAACATGAGAAAAGCATCAGGATTGGCCTGAGAAAACTAGTTTGATGCTCACTTAGGAACAGGGAGCCTGTGCCTTTTTTCCACCCGGGCAAAGTGACATGGGCACCAACACATGCCCACCACTCCTCCTCCCTGCTGCTGTACAAGAGGATGACCCAGCCCCGCACCTCCCTAGACTTGCATCGGCTGTCAGTGAAAAATAAAATGATAATTAAATTGTTTTATTATCATTTTATTTTTCATCTGCTGGCTTTGAGCATGGGGTGATGCTCCTCCGCCATCACGGAGGAGCTGCCGCTTCACACATCCTTTGTCCTTCACTTTCACTGCACACATACACATACACTGACAATTAGACACTCTCTCTCATGTAAACACAATCTTACCTGCAACGATGTGCATAATCCGCATTTAAAAGCATTTTTATATACTTCAACTGGCAGGGAAAATCATGTCCCAGCTAATTGTGATCTATGTTATATTTCACTTATGGTGAATCATGTAATATGATTAACTTTTAGTATAATTAAAAAATTGACAGAAAACAGAATGGAGCCACAACTTACCTCCATAAGGATGAGCTGTCACTGTGTTCCTGGCACTGATTATACCACACCTGAGGCCAAAGGTCGCAAAGGCAATGCCAGGTGTTGCAAGGTAGGGGTTTTAGCTACAACCCTGATGACCCCTAAATGACATCCATGCTTCTTCCCCCCTTGTGTGTTTTTCTCTCTCTTGCTCTGGGTCTAATCAGGAAAAATAAGTCACAAGGGCGTAAAACAGGTCACTGACCCCACCCTCCAGGTGGCCCACAACCCTTCAGTGGAGCCTTCTGGTTATCCAAATCCCAATGAATATCTGCAAGATACAGGAAACTCGAGCCACTCATCACATTATGTAGGGAGGACCTGTCATTTTGTGTTAGGCCACTGACCAGTCCCTTAACACGAGTGCTGAAGGGCCCCACCTGCAACCACTGACTCAGATTAGGCACTGCTACAGCCTACTTTTGCAAATACTATTCCAATCTAGTCACTCACGTAGCTGGTAATCCCCTTTCCTAAAGCCCTCTATTGGCCCTTTTTGCATTTCTACCAATGAGCATAAAATTATAGCTTTCCACATGTTATTAAAAGGTTGTTTCCCACCATCAAGTATGAATAAAACTACATATTAAGGTTCTGTTAATTGCTTGTCAGTTTGTGACAAGCAATTCATGCTTTTACTGTCAAAATAGTCCTTTTGCATGAAAAGCTGGACCCATGGCGGTAAGACGTCAGTAGGAAGTAAGCCTTTTCAGGAGACAGATTTATTCCATGGAAACGCCTCACCCACAGCTTCCAACTGACCGCTTAGAACCTTGAGGCCAGTTCATATCTCAACATTTCAACAAAGTATCGCAGGCCTCGAGGAGCCAAAACACCACAGTTTGTTTGCAGCTTTATGAAAAAAAGACTTTTATTTTGCTTTTTTTTTTGTAATATGGAATGTGACAAACCCCACATGAGCAGCTACTTGGCTGTGCGTCAATAGGCCTATACTGGAGCATGAGACTCTCACACGCTTATCAGTGGTAATTACTTCTGCATGTGCCTCTCAGACGGCGGCAGCTGCAGACACTCAGGCCTGGGTTCCCTGGTGTTGATCTACTGAAGGTGACCTTCACAGTCTAGAGCGGGGACTTCCTCGCCCTTTCACACCACTTGGCGCAGGTTTGACCGGCGACCTATGGGATTCAACCTCGGCGTTTCTCAGCTGTGGGAAGAGAGACCTGATGATATTGGTTTTCAGTCTAAGCCCAAGGTTCGAAGAGTCACTTGGCTCTCCCATTCCTTAAATGAAAAAAACTGCACAAGACTTGGAAGAAACTCGTGGCCTCCTAATAGTCTTCAAGTGCAGGGCCGCATCTTCCGGCTGCATCCCTCGAGATGAGTGTGTGGGGTTTTGGTGGAGCACAGCTGGACTGGCTGATGGAAACGAGACTACTGAATAAACACAGGCATGGTTCTAAATGACACACCCCTGAGGGAAGCTTCTTGTGTCACTGGAGGATACATTCAAAATATTATTGTGATAAGCATCAGAAAAAAAGTGTATTACACGTTTGTTTAAGGACAAAGAAATATCAATTATTTTCTTTTGGTATGCCAAATATTACATTAAATATTCTGAGAGTGCATTATAATCTCTGGTTTTCCGCCCATTACATCATGATCGCTCTAGGGAGACCGTATCGCAAGCCGCGGAGGTTCTGTCAGTTGTGATCTGTGTTTGGGTAGCATTACTTCTTTTAAACATGCTCAATTAGTACACAATGAACTTCAGAATGCAAAGAGCTTGATCCATCCACATTACATCATGTTGTAAGGATTAGCCTACTTAGCAGCGCGTGTTGTTATTTCCAAAAGCATTAGGGTGTGCACAGCAACACCAGACTGGGGCTGAATGTTAATGTAAAATCCCCCGCTTTGTGGAGAACAGAGTCCAGAGGCCGAAGGAACTCAGTGAACTGATCATTGCTTTAATTCTCCCACCAACCAGCGGTCCTACGGCATGGCCGTCAACCCACCACATTACTAGGGGTAGCAGACATGGCATCAATAACCACCCGCGACCCAAAAACATCACAAGAAGAGATATCACATGAGCTTTGTTACTGAATCCTCCGAGGTAGTGATGTCATATAACCTTAATTCTGGTATTACAATAACTGACGTTGCTTAACAGGGTTGGCTTTAGCACTGAGGCCCTGTGAACAAAATTTTTTGGTGCCCCCTCCGATGATCTCCCCTTCGAATTCCCTCACTGCCATCTGGTAAAAGTGCCCCTCATCCCTCCATAGCCCCTCTCTCAAATACATTTCATTTGTTTTAAAGCGATGGTAAAGGCTAACTTTACTAATACATGCAACTATCCACATAAAATAAAGATAAGTTCTTTGCAGCATGCAAATTAACCCTCTGTGCTACTTTATGGTGAGTCAAAGCTGCCATAAGACAAAAATCCAATCTCTCTCTAGCAAGAGCATTAATAACAAAAGTTATCCTGACATTTCTATTGCTCCTGAAAGATGGGCACACAGGGAACCTACAGCTGGTGCTTATAAATTGTAAGTTATTGCTAAATATAGTGCCCTCCCTGAGTATGGTGACCACCCCTCCGTAATTTTCACAGACTGCCCGTAACGTAATTTTCACAGACTGCCCGTAATTTAGCTCTACCGTCCGTTGTCCGTGATGAAAGGCTTAACAGACAGTATTTTTCTGTAATTTTAGCCTTTCACATAAAGCCTTTCGCATAAAGGCCTAAGACCGCCGGGGCCAGGGTCGGCGGGAGCACCGCCGACAGGCCGGCGGTGCCCCGCAGGGCATTCTGACCGCGGCGGTTCGGCCGCGGTCAGAAGAGGCAAACCGGCGGTCTCCCGCCGGTTTACCGCTGCTCTTAGAATCCCCCATGGCGGCGCAGCTTGCTGCGCCGCCTTGGGGGATTCTGACACCCCCTACCGCCATCCTGTTCCTGGCGGTTCGCCCGCCAGGAACAGGATGGCGGTAGGGGGTGCCGCGGGGCCCCTGGGGGCCCCTGCCGTGCCCATGCCAATGGCATGGGCACGGCAGGGGCCCCGTAAGAGGGCCCCGAAAAGTATTTCAGTGTCTGCTAAGCAGACACTGAAATACGCGACGGGTGCAACTGCACCCGTCGCACCCCTGCAACTACGCCGGCTCAATTCTGAGCCGGCGTCCCCATTGCAGGGGCATTTCCTCTGGTCCGGCGGGCGCTCTTTTGGAGAGCGCCCGCCGGCCCAGAGGAAATGTCTGAATGGCCGCCGCGGTCTTTTGACCGCGGTGCGGTCATTCAGCGGCGGTACCCTGGCGGACGGCCTCCGCCGTCCGCCAGGGTCAGAATGAGGCCCTAAATGTAATCAGAACAGATCAGTTTCCCTAGCTTGATTGAAAGGCAGGGAGTCTCCTGTGCTCTGAGTGAGGGAGGGGCAGGCAGATAAGAAATTGGCCTTCTTGCCATGGGGTCTCCTTTCCTAAAGAAATTCAAATGTGTGAAACTGGAAGATCTGCAAATGCAAAGGGCTTGGAAACCTGTATTGACTTTAATGAAAGGAGTCACTTGAAGCTTTCTGATTTTCTTTTAGAGAGGTACGGTTAGGGTGTTCCAAGTTGAGCTGTGGAGTGTGTGGTTTAATGGACTGTTATAAAAATGTTTGCACTAGGTATAATCTGTATATTATTGAAATTTGTATTTTAAAAGGACTTTTTTTATTTAACCTAAATGTATTTGCGCATTTTGTAGCAGCCTATATTATGATGTGTGTAATGCATGTTTAAAATAAGGACTTACACATTCACAGTGCTTTCAGGGACCTCAGCGCTTCATAGTACTAACAAACATTGGCAAAGCCAATAGGTATCGTCTAGGCAAGAGTTATTGTCATTGCCAATGTGTTTTAGCCATTTTAACAGCAAAGTGGCTGCTGTTCAGCATGGCTAAAAGTTAGTGGCATAGGGGACAGTGTCGCAAAGTGTTGCAGAGTGGAATGGCAAAGAGTGGAGTAGAGTGTTGTAGAGTGGAGTGGCAGAGAGTGTCGTGTATAGGAGTGGCACACTGTGGAGTCGCGTATAGTGGCATGTAGTGGGGTGGTATGCAGTGGAGTTGACTGATGTAGAGGGTTGCAGAATATATTGGTATAGAGTGAAGTGGCATTGAATGCAGTGGCATAGAATTCAGCAGCACACAGTGTAGTGTCATAGAATGCAGAGGCATAGATTAGAGTGGTGCACAGTAAAGTGTAGGGGTGCAATGTGGAGTGGTGCAGAGAAGAGTGGTATAGGGTGCAGCAGTGTAGAGTAGAGTGGCGTACAATAGAGTGGCAGAGTGTGCAGTAGTGTAGCGAGGTGTATAGTGCAGTAACTTAGAGCGCAGCATAGACTTGAGTGGCATAAAATGCAGTGGTGTAGAGTGGTGCACAGTAGAATAGCGTAGAGTGGTGCACTGCAGAGTAGAGTAGAGTGCTGTAGACTGCAGTGGTGTAGAGTGGAGTGATTCAGAGTAAAGTGGCATAGAATGCAGTGGTGTAGAGTGTATTGGCAGAGAATGCAGTAATACAGAGTAGAGTGGTTTAGAGTACAGTGGCGGAGAGTGCAATGTTGCAGAGTAGAGTGTCAGTGCAGTGGTGTAGCGTGGAGTAGAGTGGCATAGGAGCAGTGGTGTAGAGTACAGTAGTTCAAAGTAGAGTGCAGTGGGGTACAATGCAGTTGTTTAGAGTGCACTGGTGTAGAGTGCAGTGGTTTAGAGTGCAGTGGCATGGAGTGGCGTGGGGCAGAGTAGAGTGGCATAGAGTGCAGTGGAGTAGAGTGGCATACAATAGAGTGGCAGAGAGTGCAGTAGCATAGAGTGGTGCAGTGGCATAGAGTGCAGAGTAGATTCGAGCGGCATAGAGTGCAGTGGTGAAGAGTGGTGCAGAGTGGAGTAGTGTAGAGTGGTGTAGTACAGGGTAGAGTATAGTGCTGTAGAGTGCAGTGGTGTAGTGTGGAGTGATGCAGAGTAGAGTGGCATAGAGTGCAGTAGCATAGAGTGCAGTGATGTAGAGTGTACTGGAGTAAAATGCAGTAGTACAGAGTAGAGTGGTGTAGAATACAGTGGCTCAGAGTGCAATGTTGCAGAGTTGAGTGTCAGTGCAGTGGTGTGGAGTAGAGTGGCATAGAGAGTAGTGGCATAGATAACAGTGGTGCAGTCTAAAGTGCAGTGGAGTACAGTGCAGTTGTATAGAGTGCATTGGTGTAGAGTGTAGTGGTTTAGAGTGTAGTGACATGGGGCAGAGTAGAGTGGCATGGAGTAGAGTGGTGTACAATAGAGTGGCAGAGCGTGTAGTAGTGCAGATTGGTGCAGTGGCATAGAGTGCAGAGTATACTTGAGTGGCATAGAATGCAGCGGTGTAGAGTGGTGCAGAGTGGAGTAGTGTAGAGTAGTTCTGTGCAGAGTAGAGTGGTGTACAGTGCGGTGGCATAGATTGGAGTTATACAGAGTAGAGTGGTATAGAGTGCAGTGACATAGAGTGTATTGGTGCAGAATGCAGTAGTACAGAGTACAGTGGTTTTAGAGTATAGTGGTGGTGAGTGCAGTGTTACGGAGTAGAGTGCCATAAAGTCCTGTGGTGTATGGTGGAGTAGAGACACATAGAGCAGTGGCATAGAGTACAGTGGTGCAAAGTAGAGTGCAGTGACGTAGAGTGCAGGTGTTTAGAGCATACTGTTGTAGAGTGCATTGAAGTAGAGTGCAGTGGTTGAGAGTGCAGTGGGGCAGAGTGGCATAGATTGCAGTGGCGCAGAGTAGATTGTTTCAGGGTAGAGTGCAGTGGCATATAGTGGAGAGGTGCAGGGTAGAGTGCAGTGGCATAGAATGCAGTTGCACAGAGTGCAGTGGTGTAAAGTAGATTGTTTCACAGTAGAATGAGGTGGCGTAGAGTGGAGAGGTGCAGGGTAGAGTGGAGTTGCGTAGAGTGGCATAGAGTGTGATGGCATAGAGTAAAGTAGTGTAGAGTGCCGTGGCATGGAGTGCAGTGGGGCAGAGTAGATGAGAGTGACATACTGTGTATTGATGTAGAGTGTAGTGGCATAGAGTGCAGTGGTACAGAGTAAAGTGCATAAGCATAGAGTGTATTGGCATGGAGTGCAGTGGCATGCAGTGCAGTGTTTCAGAGTGGAGTAGAGTGGAGTTGTGCAGAGTAGATTGGTGTTGCCTAGACTAGTATAGCATGCAGAGGTGCAGAGCGCAGTGTTTTAGAGAGGTATAAAGCGCATTGGCATAGAGTAGAGTGATACAGAGTACAGTAGAGAGACGTAGTGTGAAGTAGCATAGAGTGCAGGGGCATAGAGTGGAGTGGAGAAGAGTGGAGAAGAGTGCTGTGTCCCGCAGTGGCATGGAGTGGTGTAAAGTGGAGTGGTGCAATGTAGAGCAGAGTGGAGTATGCATGGTGTGGTAACAACACGTTTTTGATTGAAATTACCATTACATTTGCTCAGACATACAGTTTTTCAAATAAAACTATACAGTGCACAGACGATGAGGTGTGGAAATTGCATCACCCAATGTAATGATTTGTTTTAATCATATAAAGGTATTTGTTTCCAGCACAGTTCAGAATTAACAAAAAAGTGCTTCATTTGTACTTCTGATTCTGAGATATTCTGAAATGCTTGCACAGTTTATTTAAATGTTGTCATGCAATAGAAATAAACTCTTTCCTACCCCAGGATCCAGCAAGATTATAGCTTAAAACCTCTCACTTTGAAGTCAGAGAAAGAAAAGTGAACACTAAGTTCCCAACGAAGATTGTTCTTTGAAAGCACAGCAGGTGTGATGAGCTAAGAACTAGATTTACAGGCCTGTTTACAGAAAGGGAGCAATCGGAAAGATACTGTAAATAAGGTTTGGGCAAGGGAAGGGACAAACTCAAGCTAGATAGCCTAAAACAAATGAAGCCAGCAAATTGAAAGCAACAAAATGTGAGTTACAAAGCCAATAATGGCAAAGCAACGGGTGGAATGGGAATGCATTCCCAGGGAAGCTCCTTGAATGTACTTAAAGTGACAGCTGTGGGATACGTTGTGGGGAAAGAACAGTATTTTAGTCCAGACTGCATCTTGCAGAGGTTTGGCCACATCAATCACCTAGGTAGTATGACGAGAAGACCTGGAGTGGTCTCCATGCTGCAGGAATGGTATGTACACCCATCTTATCAGTTTACCACCTGTCCCTATGGTGTAGAGCTTCTGGCACACCTCATGTAGGGTTAGTGCTAGGTGGCAGAACTGAAATAGGGCATTTAATGATTCCTTAAGGAGGTTGTAAGTAAGGAGTTGACCGGGGTTAAGATGGTAGTCTGCCACAGGGGTTTGGAAATGTAGTAGCTTGCCATCCAGAAACAGATCCCCCAATTTTAAGACACCTGCAGCATGCCACTGATGGAGTTGTTCTGAGCACAGCCGTCCCATGGAGTGGGAAGGCCTAGTAAAGGTAGTGCAGGAACACAGGTTTTCTTAGTGTCAGTGAGTTTACAGGTTCTAGCAAGGCAAGAGAAAGCTGTGCATGATAACCCTGGATGGTGTTCCATAGAATGGTCAGTAGGAAACAATGAGCAGTGCAGTAAGCCCACCTTAAAAGTATTTTACAGATAAACCCTATCTCATGCAGGGGGCGGGCAGATAGCTAGTGAGCCACTCATTGGACACGTGCAGCTAAATAATAGTGTTCTACGTTCAGAAGACTTAATCCAACCGCAGACATGGATAGCTTTAAAGTGGAAACAGCTACTCAAAGGCACCCCAGCGACCAAAGCAGATGTATTGCGTATATGAAGAAGGAATGAAGGGCGAGCAGGGGAAGGTTTGCAAAATAATACTATCATTAGGGTAGCACACCATATTTACTAGTGCCATGTGGCCCACTACAGAAAGCAGAAGAGAAGACCAAAAGGTCAGAAGGACCATGAGGGTCTGCTGAGATTTCCATCCTGCAAATCAGTGGGGAAATGGAAGATATTAATCACTAGGTATCAAAAGGTAACTGGTTCCCAGTTCAATCTGAGGTCTAATTGTATATAAGGGGGAAAACAATACCATATGTTAAAGAAACACCAATTACATTTTAAAATCTTTCTCATGTTCTTACATTCTGTTTGTGCAATTTATATCTCACATATTTTGAAGCTTCTATGTGTACTTGACACTTAGGGATAACCCACATCACTGGTTTGACTTTTGCTTAATTGCAAAACCATTTTAAGACATGGACAAAGCGGGCAATTGCCTTGCACAACCTTGCAGGGGTCTGGCCCCTGCTCACCCTTCACAAGCAGGAACAGCGGATCATTGAACCAGAAAAGTTTGCCAGGGTGGGTTGGTGCTGCTTGTTCAACTACTTGACAGTGCTTCTTCTGTTTCTCTCCTGTCTGTAGAGATAACTCCCCAGGTACGCAATACCTTCTTTGTGAACACATCTTGTCTGATTTTAGGAATTGTCCCACCTTGTTCTTCTATTCCTTATTTATCCAGTTCCTAGCAACAACCCTTTGAATCAGTTGCAATGGATCTCCCATTTGATCTTTACTTCATCCTCCTCTTTTATTACGCTTGATTGGTAGTCCGGGCTCCCAGTTCTGGGATAAACGTAGAGTCCCGGATGTACACTTGAGTGCTGTGAGACCACAGACAAGTTGTGGGTAACTCACATCGTGACATTAGGTGTGAGACTGTCACACACACCATCTGCTCTGTCTCATTAAAAAGTTTTTGGGTTGAAAGTCCATTGGAGGTTAAGGTGAGCCTGATGTTCTTGTTCAACCTGCTTAAAGTAACATAAGGTTACTTACCTTAATGTTTCCCAAACTGTTGCCATAGGTTTTAAAAAGTTTAGAAACATAATCAAAATGTTGCTGCTGCTTTCTCTCCAAAAAAGATTGGGTAGATTTGGGTAGGGGTGATGGCCTTGATACACTGCTGAAGGGCATTCATTTACTACTGAACAAGGACGTAATTTGACAACTGAATGTAGCATACCAGGAGGCAATCACAAAAAGACGACAGTGAATAAATAATGCTATGTTAAAAAAAGAGTAAATAAATGCACTGATGACGTAATGGGGGATGACCTCTCTTGAGTGTGTCTGTAAAAGTGATGTTTGTTCTTGAATTTTTGTGCTGAATTTTGATCCTTCGTCCTGAATTTTTGTCCTGAATTTCGACCCTCCTTCCTGAATTTTTTACAGTCCTGTCCAGAATTTGCCTCTATGCCAGGTGGTCACCCTATTCCTGAGGTCAATGCCCCGCTCCAGGTCAGCGCCCTGTGGGCCGCATCAGTATTACTGGCCTAAAGACGCCCCTGAGGTTGAAGTTAAGAGCCTCTTAAACACACAATTATTTAATAGTACAACATTCACTAACAGCTACATTTCCATTTTATTTCCTATCTACAATTTAAATAAGGTGATGATACAATAGAAACATTACATTTCTCTTTTTAAATGCATGAAAAGTTAAGCATTTGTTGGAAGAGGAGAATACAGTGCCGCAAATAAACACAAAACAACACAGAGGAGCCAAACTACATATGCTACATATTACCCTGATTTAAAGGTTTCCCTGGTGTATTCCACAATCATAAAATGCCAGGTTAATTAAAAACAGACAAAACGGTTTAAAATACAATATTGTTTTACTCCTCCTGTATTTCTTAATGCAAGCCATAAACTGAATGTGAACTACATCACTGGCAGAAAACATTTCTAGCATTAATACCTTCTGACTAGCATCACTTGTAAGCCATTATCACACGCTTAAGCATATAGGTGAGGTTTTCGTTCAAACATGTCATTTCCCATTTGTTCATAATAATGAAATGCTACAAAATCTTGTTTTAAAATGTCTCCTCCACTCCCAAACCCTTCTCCCATGACCGCCCCTGTTTGCCTATGAAACGTTTCCTCTGTATACCCTGTTCCCTACCCCTATCCCACCCCATGAGATCCCGGAGCGTTCTGTGTTCCTCCCTAAGTCTAGCCCTTCCACCCCCAAGTCCTCCCCTGCCACCCTTGCTAGTGCCCATGCCCCTCCTCCTGCCAAAAAGTCGCTTCCCCAGGCCAATGACCCCCCTCCCACGCTCAGACCCAAGGTTCCCCCGCCCAAACCCAAACCCAAGGACCCCTCTCCCAAGCCCAAACCCAAACCCAAGGACCCCCCCTCCCAAGCCTAAATCCCCTTCCAAGCCCCCCTCATCACGGAGGTGCCTGCCTGCCCCCTTGATGCCCCTACCCTGTGGAGGTAATTTTGCAACCAGGAGTCAAGTTGGGGCACAGTGAGGTGCCTAATATGCCTTTGACACCTCTGACATTGGAACGGCCTATGGCCTAGTATTGTACATAGTTCGTATTTATTATTTATAATCACAATTTAATACACCTGGGCCAACAAGATGTTGGCATCCATTGAACACTACTTGTCCTACCTTTCTTTCTCCATGTCGGATTTGTGTTTGTGGTCCTTAGTTTGTGTGTGTGTGACATGTGTGTGTGTTGGTTGTACATGCTGTTGTTCATGGACTGCATGTGTGTGTGAGGCCCTGCCATCAGTCCCGCTGTGATGGGTGTTGTGTTGTGATTGTGTAGCTACATGCATGTCTGTAGCTATATTGTGCATTGTTCGTGGTGCAATGTGTTTTGATGGTGTTGTGTGCCATTGTGTGGTTGTTGTATGTGCATCAATGTGTGGTGATAGCTATGTCATTTGAGTTGTGTGTTGTGTGGGCGTGGTGTGACATTTGTTATCTTGTATGGGTGTGTGATGGTGTTGGTTGTGAGTTGTCATTCAGGGTTGTTGTCAGTATGTGTTGTCATAAGTAGCTGTGCAGTGCAATGGCTTGCCAATGCATTCGTGCAGTTGCGGTTGTGTTGTTGTTGTGTGACTTGGTGGTGTTGTATTTGTATGTATTAGCAGTGGCGGAGATGTGTGTATGCGGAGTGGTGTGTGGTTGGCACATGTGTGTTGGCCGTGGTATGTGTAATTTTGGTGTGCGTGTGTGTGGTTTGTGTGTGTGTTGGAATAGGTGTGTGGTTCCCCGTGTGTGTGTTTGGCCGTTGCTGGCCATCCCAGCTGTGTGTGTTGTGTGTGCGTGTGTTCTAATGGCTTTCCCTCCAGTGTGTGCTAGGTGGATGTACTTATAGTTGCTGTCTTCGTCGTTGCCATCACTGGTTCCGGAGTCGTAGTGTGAACAGGAGCAGTGGGAGGACTTCGAGTTCTGGTTCCCATGGCGGTTCTGGACGTGTCTGTGGTCCTAAAGGTGAGTGTCTCCTTTTATTGAGTTTGTTTCCGCCAGGGTTTTGGTGGCGGTGCGACTGTGGGGGAAAACCTTGGCGGTGTGCAGCCTAGTAATCTGTCTGGCGGAAACATGGTCCCCGCTGGTCTCAAGGTGCCTAATGTTGTCTGCAGTGGCCTGACTGCACTGGCGGTACTGGCGGTACTGGCGGTAGTTCGGCTCTGTTCGGCTCTGTTCTGTTGGGAGCACTGCCATGGTCATAATTTAGCGGTCTTCACCACCGGACTGTCAGCGGTGCTACCGCCGCCACAAACATGGCGGTCCTGGGACCGGCAAACCTGCAATGTACACCCAAGAGTAGTTATTTAGAAGATTAAACATGAGTGTTCCCATAGGCAAAACTTATTTTTCTGAATAAAAGATTGAATCATACAAAGTGAAAAATATGGACTCTTAGGCCCGCATTACAACCCTGGTGGTCGGTGATAAAGCTGCGGTAAATACCGCCAACAGGCCGGTGGTACAAAAAAGGAATTATGACCATGGCGGAAACCGCCCAGACAGACAGCCACTTTAACACACCGACCGCCACGGTGGTAGCAACAAGCACCACACGGGTAACCACCAACAGCCAGGCAGAAGACAATGTTCCGCCCACTGTATTAAGACAGGCCTATCCGCCACCTTTTCTGGGGTGGTACCAACAACAACAAACGCACGGTGGAAACAGAACACAGAAGGCAAAGGACTCACCTCTGGAGACTCAGGGAACAACCGCAACGCCATGAAGCCTGAGTTGCACATGTTCCCCATGCTGCTATACCTCTTCCTGCATTACGAACATCAACGCAGGCGAAGACGACCAATGTGAGTACTGTCGCCTAGCACACAGTTGAGGGGGGAGGAAATAGAGAGTGACACACACACGCAACACCCCCACACCCAACACTATACACACAACCACATGCAACAACATTACATATCCCCCCGTACCTCTCAGGAATAAAGCAAGAACAAAAGGAATTGATTAAAGTGAGTGTAATAAGATAAAATAGTATAAATATGTGCTTCAAAATCAAAAAGTATATACTTATTTACAAATGGAGGGACATTGCCCAGTCCTCCATGTCCGTGGGCCACAGGACCACTACACATAGGCCAAGGCCCCACCTCACTCCTGCAACAACATGGAGAGAACACTGCAGGGGCATCAGATCAAAAATACACAGGCACCTCAGGGGGAAGGGGAATGGGGGGGCACCCCAGCCGGAAGATGGTACAACGCCATTGGTCCTAGAGGGGGCTACATGCCCACTGCTTGGTCCTGGGGAGTGCAAGGCTACAGTCTCTCTGGTGGGTGGTTTGCCCATTGCTTGGTCCTGGGGAGTGCAAGGCCACAGTCTCTCTAGTGGGTGGATTGCCCACTGCTTGGTCCTGGGGAGTGCAAGGCCACAGTCTCTGTAGTGGATGGCTTCTTCCACTTATTCTGGAGGGGGCCTTGTCCCCAGTGTGCTTCATCCTGGCAAGGAAGGGGTGAGTGGATTGCTTCTTCCACTGGTTCTGGAGGCGGCCTTGTGCCCAGTATGCTTCATCCTGGCAAGGATAGGGTGAGTGGATGGCTTCTTCCACTGGTTCTGGAGGGGGCCTTGCGCCCTGTGATGCAGATCTTGGGGAGTGCAAGGTCACAGTCTCTCACCTGGGTGTCACACCTACAGGATTTGCAGGGTCCAGGAAGCACTACAGCCCAGCGGCGATGCTGGTGGCGGTGCAGGCAGTGGTGGGGGGAGGCTCAAGCCCTTCCCCTGCAGCCTCGGACAGCTGAACCGCCATGGTTGGTGGTAGGGGCTCAGAATCAGTCCCAGCACCAGTCCTCCTATCCTTCCTGCCGGCTGCTGCAAGCCCCTTGCACGTCCCTTTGGTAGCTGGTGGTGCCTCCCTGCCCGTCCCTTTGGCAGCTGGTGGTGCCTCCTTGCCCTTCCCTTTGGCAGCTGGTAGTGCCTCCTTTCCCTTCCCTTTGGCAGCTGGTGGTGCCTCCTTTCCCTTCCCTTTGCCAGCTGGTGGTGCCCCCTTACCCTTTGCTTTGCCAGCTGGTGGTGCCTCCTTGCCCTTCACTTTGCCAGCTGGTGGTGTCTCTTTGCCCTTCCCTTTGGCAGTTGGTGCAGGCACCAACTGTCTGGTTCCCTGGAGCCTCTCCCACCTGCAGTAGCTGTCAACACTACTGTGGCCGTGGACTGGGTGACTGAGGTGCTCGCCTGGGTTCAGACCACCCTGGCATGAAGTGCAGGATGGGGGTAGGGGTAGGGAAGAAGTCAACGGTGGAGAGGAAAAGCTTCTTAGGGACATTGGGGTGGGAAGAGGGTGAAGGTTTGGGAGTGGAGGAAGAGGAAGTGGTTGTAGGAGGTTTCTGTTTGCTGATTTTGGGTGCAGGTCCATGGGCTGGGTGCTGTTGTGAGGTGGACGGCTATTGGGTGTCTGAGTGCTTGCGTTTGTGTACTTTGGAAGGAGGGGGCACAGACACAGTGGGAGAGGACACAGGGGACGCGTGCATGGATGTGGGGGTGGTGACTGCCAGTGAGGGGTGTGTACTGATACGTGTGATGGTGGTAATGGATGAGGATGTAGTGCATGCAAGTGTGAGTGGAGACGCTACTGGGAGGGAGGTGGAGGACGAGGAGGAGGGGGAGACAGTGGAGGCAGTGGATGTTGGTATGTCTGCATCTGGATGGTGTTTGTGTGAGTGCCTGTGGGATGATGTGTGGTGCTTGTGTTTGCCTGAGCCATTCATGTATGTTTTCTTGTGTGCATGCTGGTCTGCCTGTGTGCTTGGGATAGGTTGGGGTTGAGGGGAATGGGACGGGTAGAGGAAGTTGGAGGGGGGAGGCTAGAAACATGGACAAAGGCTGCCATCAGGGAGGAGGCCAGAGCCTGGATTGATCTCTGTTGGGCCGCCATGCCAGAGTGAATGCCCTCCAGGTTTGCATTTGTTTGTTGCAAATGGGCTGACAGCCCCTGGATGGCATTCAGTATGGCTGACTGCCTGACAGAGATGGATCTCAGGAGGTCAATAGCCTCCTCACTCAGGGCAGCAGGGCTAACTGGGGCAGGGCCTGAGGTGCCTGGGTCAAAGGAGATGCCCACCCTCCTGGGTGAGCGGGCACAGGAAACACGCTGAGGGGCTGCTAGGAGGGCAGTGCTGGTATGGGGGTTGTCGGCTGTACCTGTAGTTTGGGTGGGCACAGAGGTGTCCGCCACCACCAGGGAGCTTCCATCGGAGGAGGTATCACTGTCAGAACTGTCCCTTCCTGTCCCCGCCGTGGTGCTCTACTCGCCCTCCATCCCACTGGTGCCCTCATCCTCACTGGATTTGGCCTCCAGGGCCCTGTGGGATGCAGCTCCCTCTGTCGCCGGTGCCTCTGCTCTTCTGCCAGATTATGCTAATGCACATAAGGACAGGGTGACAAAACAAAAAGGGGGGGGAGACAAAGGATTCACTTGGTAAACGGCGCCAGCAACACCACCGTTGGCGTACACGACACACACATACACAGGGAACAGCCCTACGCACTAGGCAATTCACAAACAGTAGCAATGCAAGTCACCAGGCCATGGACAGGAATACCTAACCCCCAATAGCAGTACACCTGACACCCACAGACCCCTGCCCAGTAGTGGATACCTACCAGCTTGGTAGGAGGTGGTGTTCATCAGCCCCTGCCCAACATGGAACCTACCCTGCAAGGTCCGCCCTGGCCTAGGGACACCCACAGGCCCACATCACCCACCCAGAGACCACCCCACCACGCACAAAAAGTATATTGGGAAACCGTACTCACCCCCTTGTGGCTGCTGCGATGCCCTCAAGTGCCCATCCAGCTCCAGATAAGCCACTGCCAGTATGTGGGCCATCAGGGGGGTTAGGGTTCAACGGGCACCCCTTCCTCATTGGAAACCCATCCCCAGGTGGGCCTCTGCCATCTTCCTTGCCCAGCGTCTCAGGTCCTCCCAACGTTTGCGACAGTGGGTGCTCCACCTGCCATAGACCCCCAGGGTCCGCACATCCTTGGCGATGGCCCGCCATATACCCTTTTTCTGATGGGCGCTGACCTGCAGAAAAATACACATTAAAAAAGGTATCAGTCAGACCGTCTGGCCTGTTACACTCATGTCCCACAATAGCCCTCCCATTCCCTTACGCACAGACATTGCCCACCATACATGCATCACGCTGCCCAGAAACCTTCTACCAACCCCCCTACATGAGGCCCTCACACACAGCACTCCATACATTCATTCCCCATACATCGTACTCACAGTGTACTCACCTGTTGGTCTGGAGGCCCATACAGCATTTGGTACTGGGGTAGGACCCCATCCACCAGTCTCTCCAACTCCACAGCGGTGAAGGCAGGGGCCCTTTCCCCAGTGACACGAGCCATGGTAGGTTCCAGACACAGGTCACAGCAGCACTTGCAGTGTAGGTCCTCTCCTGTTGAAGGTCAGGTAGCAAGTGAGTGAACAGATAGAAAATGGCGGTCACGTCCGCAGCGGTGCATACCGTCACTGCTGGTGTACATCACCATTGGCCACTGCAACCCATAGGGCCCAATGACAACCAATGTGGAGTTGCATGGCGGTACTCGACCGCCTCCCGCAACAGCGCACAGCATCAGTGGCATTACCTCATTTCCACATGTCCATCCACACAGGACAGGCGGATGCCATTTCAAGGGTGGGCAGGCCATGGCACCTAACTGTGTCACAGTACACACAGGCACCATTTGGGCCTATCCAACAATATACTGCTACAGTCACAACATGCAATGCAGTGAAGTGTTAGGAAATTTGGAATACTGACCAGCTGCTCACCGTTTTTCCCCCTAGATTACAATCGCTGCAGATGAATAGGAGATGGAGACATCCTCCCGTGTACAGACCCCTGGTGGACTTGGCGACAATGGAGGACAGGCACATTATCCTCACCTATAGACTGGACAGGGCCACAATTACAGAGCTGTGCGCCCAATTGGAGCCTGACCTGATATCTGCTATCCGTCACCCCACTGGGATCCCCCCTCTTGTGCAAATACTATCTGTGCTCCATTCTTTGGCAACTGGCTCCTTCCAAGTGACAGTGGGCTTGGAAGGAATGTCACAGCCAATGTTCTCAATAGTTCTGACCAGAGTGTTGTCTGCCCTGATTAAACACATGCGCAGCTACATCGTTTTCCCCTGGTTGGAGGATTTGGCCACAGTGAAAGCTGACTTCTATACAATATCCCCAACATCATTGGGGCAATCGATGGAACACATATTGCATTTGTTCCCCCCCTGGAGAAATGAACAGGTGTACAGAAATCGAAAGAGCTTACACTCAATTAATGTGCAGATGGTATGCCTGGTGGACCAGTACATCTCCCACGTCAATGCAAAGTATCCTGGGTCTGTGCATGATGCTTTTATCCTGAGGAATAGCAGCATCCCAAATGTGATGGCTCAACTCCAGAGGCACCGGGTGTGGCTAATAGGTGAGCCCTGGCTCCCTCCCAGTGGAAGTTGGTGTATGGGTATGGTGTTGGCCCTAAGGGTTAGTGTGTGTCTAACAGTTGTCCCTCGATATTTGCAGGTGACTCTGGGTATCCCAACCTCTCATGGCTACTGACCCCTGTGAGGAATCCCAGGACAAGGGCAGAAGAACTTTACAATGAGGCACATGGGCGAACAAGAATAATAATAGAAAGGACATTCGGCCTCCTGAAGGCCAGGTTTTGCTGCCTCCATCTAACTGGTGGATCCCTGTACTACTCAACCAAGAAGGTCTGCCAGATAGTCGTGGCCTGCTGCATGTTGCATAACCTTGCCTTGAGACGCCAGGTGCCTTTTCTGCAGGCTGATGAGGCTGGAGATGGGCATATGGCAGCAGTGGACCCTGTGGACAGTGAAGATGAGGAGGCAGAGGATGAGGACAACGGAACAGCAATAATACAACAGTACTTCCAGTGACACACAGGTAAGACACTCTGGCACCTGGTGTGTTGACTGCAGCCTACTACAGGTCATTCCTATGTATTTATTCATGTACAGTTGTATTGCAGTGTTTCAAGCTTGTTAAACGAATACATAGTTCAATCATTTACCAGAATCCATATTTGTATTTTTTCACTGGTGTTTATTTTAGTGCTAAGAAGTAGACGTTGTAGTAGAATGGGCTAGGTTGATGGTGGAGGAAAGTCCAGGATAGAGTCTAGTCTATTCGTATCATAGGTGCATTGTCCAAGGGGGCATAGGAAGGGGAGCAATGGCAGTTCAAGGTGACCAGGGTTACAAAGTGGGACACAAGGGAGTCCCATTTCCTGGCGGGGGTTCTGGCAATGTTCTTTGTCTTCTGCCTCGATCACAGGGACCGTTTGCGTGGTGGTGCTCCTTCTGCAGGGTGAGGGGTGCTGGTGGCCTGTTGGTCCTGTGGCGAGGCCTCCTGTCCACTAGTGGCAGCAGAGGTGGTGGGCTGTTCATCGGTGTGGCTAGTGTCAGGAGCCCGGTGGTGTGCCACTCCCTCCCTCATGGTGTTGGCCATGTCTGCCAGCACCCCTGCAGTGGTGACCATGGTGATGTGGATGTCCTTCAGGTCCTCCATGATCCCCAGGTACTGTCCCTTCTGCAGCCGCTGGGTCTCCGGCAACTTGTCCAGTATCTGGCCCATCGTCTCCTGGGAATGGTGGTATGCTCCCAGGATGTTGGTGAGTGCCTCCTGGAGAGTCTGTACCCTGGGCCTTTCCTCCCCCTGTTGCACAGCTGTCCTCCCAGCTTCCCTGTTGTCCTGTGCCTCTGTCCCCTGAACCGTGTGCCCACTGCCACTGACCCCAGGTCCCTGATCGTCCAGTGTTTGTGGGGTGGCCTGGGGTCCCTCTACTGGTGGACACACTGCTGATTGACGTTTCCTGGGGACAGAGGTATGGGCCCGCTGGGTGGGTACTGTGCTGGTGTTTCCTGAGGGGGAAGGCTCTATGGTGGTATGGGACTGTGCCTGGGTAACCGACTGTCCGGAGATCTCTGATGGGCCAGGTTGGTCATCCAGATCCAGGCATCCAGAGCTGCTGTCATCACTGTGAGCCTTTTCTGGGGGTGGACTGGAAGTTGCTGGCACTTCCTCTCCTGTGACATTGTGTGGGGGACCTGTGGGGATGTAAATGCACTGTTATTGTTTCTGTGTTTGACATCTTGTACATGGGTGTTTTACCCTCTATGGTTGTGATTGCCCTGTCAGCTTTGCCTTGTGTGAGTAGTGATTTTGTGGGCTAGGTGATTCTCTCTAATGTGCATGCTTTAGTTATGTGTGTCCATGCAGGTCTGTGATGGGGGTCCATGCATTGGTGTTACGTGCAGGGCTTGGCATTGGGACGGGTGGGTTGTGATGGTGGGGTGTATGTGAGGTGGTGGAGTGATGGGACTGAGGGTAGGGGTGGGGGCATGTGATGGCATGCAGGTAGGGGGGTGAAAGTAGTAAAGAGTTGACTTACCAGAGTCCAGTCCTCCTGCTACTCCTGCCAGGCCCTTAGGATGCATGATTTCCAAGAGTTGCTCCTCCCATGTAGTTAGTTGTGGGGGAGGAGGTGGGGGTCCACCACCAGTGCTTTGTACTGCTATCTGGTTTCTTGCTGCTGTGGAACGCACCTTCCCCCGTCGGTCGTTCCACCTTTTCCTGATGTCATCCCTTGTTCTGGGGTGCTGTTCCACGGCGTTGACCCTGTCCACGATTCTCCGCCATAGCTCCATCTTCCTAGCAATGGATGTCTGCTGCACCTGTGATCCGAATAGTTGTGGATCTACCCGGATGATTTCCTCCACTATGACCCTTAGCTCCTCCTCTGAGAACCTGTGGTGTCTTTGTGTTGCCATGGGTGTAGTGTGTGTGGTGTGTGTGAGGGTGTGTGGGGGTGATGTGTTGGGGTGTGTGCTGAAATGGGCTTGGATGGTGTATGGGTGATGGCATTCTGTGGCTCTGGTTCTGTAGGTGCTCTTGGTGTCTCTCTCTCTCTCTCTGTTGTCAATTTATTTAGTCGTAAAGGATTGTGGGTAGTGTGTGTGTGTGTTTTATAGTGGTGTGGGTGTGCTGTGTGTATGTGTGTCACGTGTGTGTAGTTGGAATTGTCCAATGTGGTGCTGTTTTGTATGTTTGTGTGTATTTGAGCGTGGCGGTATGTACTGCCAATGGTTTACCGCGGTTGTATGTCCGCCGCTGTGATTTGTTGGTCATAATGCTATGGGCGTTTTCTGTTGGCATAACGGTGTGGGTTTTGGTACCGCCAGTTTATCACTGACCTTTGGGCTGGGGGACTTGTATGTGTGGCTGTATGTTGATGGATTGCTATGTGTGTGTCATAATATGGGTAGTGGTAAACCGCCGCACCAGCGGTATTTTGGCAGCAGTCAGCATGGTGGTAAGTGGGACTGACCGCCAATGTAATAATGAGGGCCTTAGTGATACGAAATGGCTGCAGTCAATAGATGTTGCCATTTACATTATTGTGTCCCGGAAAGGAGATGAAGGAGTATTCCGTTACCATGAAGACACCGAAAGCTGTTTGGCTGACTGAAGAATGAAGAACAAACATGTTGCAAAAGCTTAAGATTATGCTGTTTATTATAGTATGTGTTCCTAGAGTACCTTACAGATCCATTGCCCTATTGCTGACTCTCAATGTTTACTTTCTCTGAGATTCTACAGCATTCCTTGAACTACTCTTTATGGAAAGTTCTGCTTTGATTGGTTCTGATATTTTATTTTGAAGCTTTAGGCTTTGTTCTCTCAATTTAGAACTCTTTATGGGTTCTGGCTGACACCCATATCTTTTTGCCCCATTCTCTTTAACCATCCTCATTCTTAGAATAGGGATTTTTTTTGTTTATGGAACACGCTTTTAGCACTGACTATGAATCATTGATTGTTTATTTTAATCGACTAACTGATGATTTATATTGATGATATTGATGATGACTCAATAAAGATGAGCATCAAAAAGACTGATTAATAAAGCCTTTAAACCCAGACCAACTTTCATTATTGACTGAGAATGTAGTTGAAACTGTGATGATCATAGAACAAGTACAGCTTTCGGTTAATCTTATCTAACGTCAAAGATACACAGGCCTAGTGTCTGGAATGCTACCTTGATGAGTTTGGTAAGACTTTCTCATAAACTGTAAATTGTGAACCCATATCCCAGTGCTACAGCACTACTAATGTTCAAGACTCTGGTGTAAATTTGTGAAAGGGTTCTGTGCTCTGGTGGAAAGTAAAGACTCATGCTTCTACTTGGTTTCTGTGCTTCATTTGTGTCTGTACAGCCAACATCTTTCCAAATGTGAATTTGTGGTTTTGATTATGAGAATTAAAGCATACAGAAAAAAAGACTATCTGATGGCAGCTGGAATTCAGGTTTAACCTGTAGCACATGTTCAACATTCAGTGTTCTAATGCACATGAATGTGAAGCATTCTTTCTCTATGACAGCAGGAGAAATACCTTCTGTACTAGTAAAAGAAATAACTACAACTTCCCAGGAAAAGAAGAAGGCGCTGAGATCAGATAATTTTGACTACTTGGACATGACAAATTCTACAAACGAAATTTGACCAACCACTGAAATTCTAGTGGTCCAACATGCTGTGAGAATTAGCGCTGGAAATGCCTAGACTAATAATGTTCTTCTTACTCTGATACACCGAAGTGAGAACTATTCTTCATTTTTTCAGACAACATGCCCCTACCAATATAACAGCCACAGAATAAGCATAATGACTCATCTCTCATTGAAAACGACCATTATTAAGAAGACATTCCTTGCCTTGTTCCAAGCCTTAGAGAAAGAGAAATAAGATATGGACTGGTGGACCCTGCAACAATGGTAATAACAATCAACAGTCACACCAAGGGATTTATAGAGCCACCATCGTGAAACAATTTCTGGAATCTGACAACATCCGAGGCAAGGACACAGCCACCAGTTCACATTGAACCAAAGCATGCCTTTCTACAGAGCAGTGGGACCATACATACTAAGTAAGCAATTCAGTGACTAACAAAGGTCTCGCAACACCTATTTCTCACAAAGGGCAACAACAACAACAACACCAAACCTAAAACATGAAAAAACGTCATAAATCAAGGTCATCTTTAAACCACAGCTGCAAGAGTCATGAGACCTACATCAAATACACATCCAGTGTTGAAATCAGAAACTCAGTCTGAGCCAAAGTCTCCGACCAAGTTTTAGTTCTCCAGTTTAAAAGATTTTTTGGGATTTTTGAACACCAATAAGATGTCTTGGTACACAATGATATCAGAATAAAAAAATGTGATAAGTTAAAATTTATAAGATATACAACAGTTTACATACATGACGTAATTCCCTGGGTTTAAAAAGAAAAGAGAATGGATGAAAGTATTTGTAGGCAGTGAAGCACACTTACAAATGTGTATCAATAACATTATAGCATAGTTGGTCTTCACCAAGACAGTTTAAACAGATCAAAACAGTAAATGGAATTGCGTACCGAGCCTTCTGCTAACATTTCAGAATAAAAATGGGAGAATAAAAAGGACAATTGTAATAGCAGTGGCCGAAATCTAACCTCAGCACTCAGTGTCAATCAAAGCGTAGTGTGATGCAAAGCGTCTATGATATAGTTTGTTCATTCATAGGTGCAAGCGCGCCTGGTCGTTAGTAAGTAAACTTACAAGGGGACGCGTATAGGTCGATGAATCATTTAAATTGCATGGAGTATCCTAGCCGTTCAGTGACTACTGAACTAATAATCAAATCAATAACCAAGAAAACATTTTATAGAAAAACACCTTAAAACCATCTACTCATGAATAACCACAAATCAGTAAGGGTTAACAATTTTTATTTCCCTATTGATTACAACTCTCAATCATCCTGTTATTTCAATCTTTATTCAATCCACCCGATTTATTAATTTATTAATAGAACATCATCACTTGAAGAAAACATATGCGACAATGCAATTTCTTAAACTAAAAATACCAGCATCAATAGCAAAGTTCAGCAAATAAGTTTGTCAGTCATTTGTTACTGTCAACGTCACCCTTAACAGCCTGCCTAACCAAGATTAGCATCAGCATGTGGGACTTCATGCGAAACACAATTTGGAGAAAAACATTAATTTGGAAAAATCTACCTAAATGAGAATTTCTATAATCAGCGCAGTTGGTACCTGGAAGAAAAGGCATAAAAATCATCAGTCACAATCTCATAGTTTCCTATCCAGGATGGATCAGCAACAAGTCAGTCTTCGTCTTCAGGTCATCAATTAGTCAGCTACGAATCAGGCTCACAGATTTTGAGCCCAAGATCAGCACCTCGGACAGTGTCTCCTGACGTCATCAATTCTCCTCTCGCAACTCCTCATTTCAGCCCCTTGTCATGACTTTTTATTAGTGTCTCCCAGTCCATCCCCCTAATTGCTAATTGGTCAGTCAGTCATCAGATATCACTTTAACCTATAGTATTTGTTTACCGAATCTACTAATTTTCATATAAGTCTGTTCACAAGATGTGGATGTTCTCATCGTCCGCCTCATCAGGTATCGAAATTGTTGCATGTTCCTCTTCAGTCAGTGCCTCTATTTTTCAAGTCCTGGGAAAGTACATTTAGCCTGCTCTACACATAATTGTATCAAATTGTCTTCATCATCTCCTGTCCGCCGGTACATTGCAGAAAATTCTAGCTAAGTAACTTTGACATTGAGAGGGTCATGGTCAGTGCGTTCTTCCAGTCCTTTGCAAAGCACTCAATGATTCAGCTCTCTGTGTGCGAGAGGCCTAAGGCGACTAGGTCTTTGGTTCAGCTAACTTAGCACTACAAATTAATGCAGAACATAGATTATACCTCTCATTAAGACATATTATTACATTTTTTCTCATATATTTTAATTATTTCATGCAGTTTCAGTTATATTAGTACACATGGTGATCACACCCCGAGGGCACATTTTTAAACGTGCACATTATTTTCTCTATGACTAATTTCTCTACGCATTTCTCATTAGTAAACACATATACATCATTAATATTTTCTTAATTAGCATATCTGCTTCAACATAGGGAAACTGTGCATAGCACTCAATGTTACCAAGATGTTCTGCTTTCCTGCCCTTATCTCAGAACTGAGCTTACAGAACCTCTATGGAATGCACTTCTGAGTTTAAAGAAGGCATTTATTGTTATTATTTCTTCACTGCAAGGTTCTTGAGAGACGGAATTATTAGATCAGAAGCACACGTTCAAAAGTAGTCGCAGCAATGAAAGCAAAATGTATCAAAGTACTTCTCAGTTGCAATGTACACAGCAAATACGTGATTATAATATAGCATAACTTCAAAGCAAAGCATAAAAGTCAAAATTCATCACCGTAGGGCCTATAGCCCAGCTTCATCTTTCTGGGGTCTGCAAGTTGATGACTCCGGTCAACTGCGAGTAAGAGAATTTCTACCCAAACGGGAGACAGGCAACTGACGTCTACGTTCCTGTCTGAAGTCAAGCAGATTCAATCTACCCCTGCTGTAGCCCAGAGTCAGCCTTAAAAGCAAACTCAGTGTGAGAACCAAAGAACCCTGGAGAGTGGCCAATTCTCCCGAGCTCCCTCACTCTCAGACTGGATTGTGAGGTAAACACAAAATCTACGTGCTCTTATCAGCTATGGTCTGGTGTGAAGAAAACAGCTTGGTCCATCTTGTGGAAAAACACAGCTTGGAAAAACACAGTTCATCTCCAATGTCTCAACTGCAATGTCTAACCCCACGTTAAAGCCAATAGGCAGCTAACCTAAATATAAAATGTAATGTCTAATGTCATGTCAGAGCCAATAGGCAGATAAACTGAATATCTAATGCCATGTCAAAGCCAATAGGCAACTGACCTGAATACAGAATGTAATGGCTAACTCCATGTTAAAGCCAATAGGCAGCTAAACTGAATACAGAATGTAATGGCTAATGCCATGTCAAAGCCAATAGGCAGCTAAACTGAATACATAATGTAATGGCTAATGCCATGTCAAAGCCAATAGGCAGCTAAACTGAACAAAACATATATTGTGCTACTGGTGAACATTGAGCAACTAATATGCACAGTGGTGAAACACAAAGTCATTGGTCAAACAAAATTAATAGCATCACACAAGAATAAGTCAGAAGAAATCCATGCACTATCTTCCTTTCAGAAATGTCAAGGAGGCAGGTAAATTAATAAAAGTATGTAGCTGAATTATTAGTAACGTTTCATGGGACCATGACGACGTGGAGACTCAGCTCTGTTATCCTCCTTATGGCTTAGGACTTATCATGGATTTCTTCGGACTTATTCTTGTTAACATTGATTACCAGGCACAGTTTGCCTATGAATGAACAAACTATATCATAGAGGGGTTGCATCATACTATGCTTTGATGCCTTGAGAAAGTCACATTAGGGACAAAACACGTGCTGGTTGTCGATGAGCAAATTGATACGAAAGACTGTTTTAACACAAATGAAATTGCTGGTATCGCAAGCTTACAATAAAGAAGAATTTGTTGTTCAGGAAAGATTGGTCTGAACTTTTTATGACTTCAAAGACATTTAAACTACATCTATTGTGATTAAGACTGACTGCTGTGGTTAGAGTTCGGTACTTGTATGTCATGTGTCCTATTGAAAACATATTTTTGCCTTAGGGTAGTAAGGCAGGTGACCACTTAGCACCACTTGTATGAATACATAAATAAGTTTGTTTTACTGTTGGGCACACATAGGAAGGGCATTCAATTTACTATTAATACCCTTGTTTTGTTCACATTTGCAATGTAATAGCACAGGGTATATATACAAGGACAATAATGAAAGAAGAGAGAGGGGAAGGAAAGGAAAAACGGTGGCACGTTCTTGTTAGTATATAAAATAAGAAAGTTAATCTTCTTCAGAGTACGCAGTCTGTAGGTACTTGTAAAAATTTAAATAGGCAGAAGTGGGCATATATGGAATGTTTAAGGAGGTTTGTTTTTCAGAAGGTACGTATCAAAAGCATCCCATAGTTTCCGGCAAGAAGATATAGTATGTGATTTGTGGAAGCACTGACCTGTCCTTCTAACAAAATACAGTCATACCCACCATGTCTAATAAGATACCTTAGAAGAACTGTTCCATTCAGAGAGATTCGGTTTTGTACCTATAGCACTCATCAGCTGTAAGCAAATCTGTCAGAGTAATATCTTTTGCCTGGATAGATATAAAAAAGTTATGTTTGTAATATTGTTGTACAAAAATAGATTTAGGAGATATTGTTGTATTTAATATAATTTGGGTTATTTTGTATGTATTTTATTGTACTGTGTTTGATTTTATATGTTTATTTTTTTATTTGTGTGCTTAGTAAGATAATTATTGAGCAGCATCAAAGATAGATAACAAGTGAGAAGTGCCCAAAGTGTAATGTGCATAAAAGTGCTCAGAAGTGTACAGGTGACGAAAATTGCTAAACAAAGAAAGGCAAAATGGAGAAAAGAAGTAACAATTTCACTAATGTGCATGGAAAAGTAGATAATTCAAAATTATTCCATTGCTCATAAAAGTATATATTAGACCATATCTTTTTCAGCCGGTGTAATGTCAATGGTGTTTCGACCTGTTATAATTCAGAAGGCATCATTAGGACAACATTTTTAGAGGAACACCCAAAATGTATTGCTGTACGATCGATACTGGGGTTTGTGAATTGGTTTTTGCAATCAGGAAATAGTAACAAGGCGTCTGCTTGAGGCAGTTGGAGACCAGATTCAGAGGTGGCCTGTCATGAGAAATGAAGCCTGGTGGGGAATTGACCCTGTGTCCAAAAGCAACTTTGCATCTTTGGATATGAAGGAATCTGCATTACCTGCACAATTCTGAGCACTTTCATGCACATTGTACTTTGGGAAGATCTCATTTGGGATGTATCTTTGATGCTGCTCAATTTCAATTGTCATTAAATGTATGTGATTTTTTCCTGACAGTTCTTGGCCATATATCTACTGTCCTTTTTGGCCCATCTCTGGAAACATAAAATGCCTTTTATAGTATGGATACTTAATATATTATAAGATTTATGAATTATACCTTTAGGACATTGATTTTGATATAAGTTATACCCCACTCCTTTTTAGGTTTATGGGTGACTCCTGTTGTGAATACTGGGATTGGAAAGGGAGCATACCCATAGGAAAAGTGATTATAGGGGTTATCATCATTTTGATTGCTTCTAGGCTGCCCCACCATGTGCTAAATTTTGGGGACCAATAAGTGAGAAGTTCCTTAACTTTAGAGATTATCTTGTTTTCTTTCAACATTAAGGTTTCTATTATATCCCTCCCAAGCCAGTCGTCTAGGTATTTTAGAGATGTGTTTTGCCATTGAAGGCCTATACTGCAGTTAGTAGAATGCCCTGGCCACCGTCCCTCACATCCGCTAAACCACCGCTGGAGGACGATCTTTCACCTACACTGCAACAAAGAGCTGGAACAACCTCCCCCTGCACCTCAGAACCTCAGACAACCTCTCCATCTTCAGGAAGAACCTCAAGACGTGGCTCTTCAGATGAGGCTCCTCCCCCCCCAGTACCTTAAGACCCTCACGGGTGAGTAGCCGCGCTTTACAAATACCGATTGATTGATTGATAGTAGAAGGCAGACAATGTACATTTAATAGGACAACCTCAGTTTTTTCTTTGTTAAGGAGGTAATCTGAAACGTTTGCATAAACCCCAGTTGTTTTTAATATGCTTGAAATGGACCAGTCCGCTGTTTCAGTAAATATCATTACATCATCCGTGTACGCTGCAACTTTTTGTGTTCCAAATGTGAATATCAGAGATCACGCCACACAATGTGTAATTTGCCATTTACCCTGGGTCCCTCTGCTGAACCCTGTAGTCTCTGTGTTCTATGCTAAACCATGCAATTCCTGTGGGCCTCCACAACCCCCATTTCTTTTCACTAGACTATAGAAGCACTTTTCATTACCATCCCTGTTAAGGCTTTCGTTATTGAGCATGGACTGGGGGACCCGGTTCTCATTTCCTATGAGGCAACATGTTCAATGCTAATTTGCAAACTCTTGCACAGTGTCAGCGAGATGTTGCGAGAATTGGGAAAATAATTTGACTAGGCGGCCGTCTCGTCTGAGATGGGTATAAAAACCATATCCTACCCGCCGCCCTGTGCTTGGCTTTGTCATTCGCCCAAGACGACAGCGTGCTTGGTGATTTCCCCATACCTACGCCCTCATTCAGCATTCTTATTTCACACTAGTTCGGCTGTTATCCACTTAACTGTTCCTGCATCCCGATTTGACCCAAGTTAGAAAACACATAACTCCTGGCAAGCATTAGACTGCGCGCCCGTCCCCAGCACACAAGTGATGGATTCAAGTGAGTGAATTTTGTGTTTGATCTCAAAAGTCCTTTTAATTTCGATTATTGCAGACTTTCAATGAAAAAGCGAAACAGTTTACCAAAGACTAGAGAGTACCAAGAACTAACGCTATTCTCAAAGGTCACCCTAGGACATTGTAGAGAACTGTGAAGAGAACAGTTAGTTATATGGGACAATCGTCATGCACTAACGCATTGTGAACACTCAGGCCCATATTTATACTTTTTGACGCAAAACTGCGCTAACGCAGTTTTGCGTCAAAAAAATTAGCGCCGGCTAACGCCATTCTGAAGCGCCATGCGGGCGCCGTATTTATTGAATGACGTTAGCCGGCGTTAGCCGCCGGCGCCGTCTGGTGTGCGTTAAAAAAAACGACGTACACCAGGCAGCGCCGGCGTAGGGGAAAATGGAGCTTGGGCGTGAAGAAATGGGGCAAGTCAGGTTGAGGCAATTTTTTCGCCTCAACCCGATTTGCGCCATTTTTTTTCACTCCCAACCCCCATAGAAATTACTCCTGTCTTAGCAAAGACAGGAGTCATGCCCCCTTGCCCAATGGCCATGCCCAGGGGACTTATGTCCCCTGGGCATGGCCATTGGGCATAGTGGCATGTAGGGGGGCACAAATCAGGCCCCCCTATGCCACAATGAAAAATAAAAAAAAACACTTACCTGAACTTACCTTAATGTCCCTGGGATGGGTCCCTCCAGCCTTGGGTGTCCTCCTGGGGTGGCCAAGGGTGACAGGGGGTGTCCCTGGGGGCATGGGAGGGCACCTCTGGGCTCCTTCAGAGCCCACAGGTCCCTTAACGCCTGCCTTTTGCAGGCGCTAAAAAACGGCGCAAAAGCGGCCGTACGTCATTTTTTTTGACCCGCCCACTCCCGGGCGTGATTTTTGCCCGGGAGTATAAATCCGACGCACATGTCTCGGAGTCGATTTTTTAGACGGGAACGCCTACCTTGCATATAATTAACGCAAAGTAGGTGTCCACGCTAAAAAATGACGCTAACTCCATGGACTTTGGCGCTAGACGCGTCTAACGCCAAAGTATAAATCTGGAGTTAGTTTTGCGTCGAAATTGCGTCAAAAAAAACGACGCAATTCCGGCGCAAACGGAGTATAAATATGCCCCTCAATCCCAATATCAATATTGTGCTACAGAGAGATTGGGAAGAAACCGCAATAGCTGAAGTTGAACGAATGTGCAAGGGGAATGCCCCTCTTGATTGATTTTGCGGTGTTGCAAATGTGATTTAATGAGGAACGTCTGAAAAGTATCTGCTCACAACTGTGTTCCTCTTCCCAGATAACTGAACCAGTCACAGAGAATGAGTCTCTCCCTCGGATGTTAAACCACAGGAGTGATACAGGGGCATATTTATACTCCGTTTGCGCCGAATTTGCGTCGTTTTTTTCGACGCAAATTCGGCGCAAAACTAACGCCATATTTATACTTTGGCGTTAGACGCGTCTAGCGCCAAAGTATGAGGAATGAGCGTCATTTTTTTGCGTGAACGCCTTCCTTGCGTTAATGAGATGCAAGGTAGGCGTTCCCGTCTAAAAAAATGACTGCGACGCAAATGCGTCGTATTTATACTCCTGGGCAAAAATGACGCCCGGGAGTGGGCGGGGCAAAAAACCCCGCATTTGCGCCTCTTTTTAACGCCTGGGTCAGGGCAGGCGTTAAGGGACCTGTGGGCTCAAAATGAGCCCACAGCTGCCCTCCCATGCCCCCAGGGACCCCCCTGCCACCCTTGCCCACCCCAGGAGAACACCCAAGGATGGAGGGACCCATCCCAGGGACATTCAGGTAAGTTCAGGTAAGTCTAATTTTTTTTTATTTTATTTATTTTTTTGGCATAGGGGGGCCTGATTTGTGCCCCCCTACATGCCACAATGCCCAATGACCATGCCCAGGGGACAGAAGTCCCCTGGGCATGGCCATTGGGCAAGGGGGCATGACTCCTGTCCTTACTAAGACAGGAGTCATGTAAATGGCGTCTGGGCGTCGTTAAAAATGGCGCAAATCGGGTGGAGGCGATTTTTTTGCCTCAACCTGACTTGCCCCATTTTAAGACGCCCTAACGCCATTTTCCCCAACGGCGGCGCTGCCTGGTGTGCGTGGTTTTTTTCCACGCACACCAGGCAGCGCCGGTCTGCTAGCGCCGGCTAACGCCATTCAATAAATACGGCGCCCGCATGGCGCTTCAGAATGGCGTTAGCCGGCGCTAAACTTTTTGACGCTAAACTGCGTTAGCGCAGTTTAGTGTCAAAAAGTATAAATACGGGCCACAGTTCTCACATGCCAAGAAGAGCGCTAGGACCTGGGAGTGCAGGGTCTTTCTTTCTTCCCATTTGACCTTCCCTTTTGGGACAGCTGCCAGGACTCCTGACCCGTGGGAGTTTTGAGAGGTGTTCCAGGAGATTGAGCCCATATTTATACTTTTTCAGTGCCGCATTTGCGTAATTTTTGGACGCAAAAGTGGCGCAAACTTCCAAAATACAATTGTATTTTGGAAGTTTGCGCCGCTTTTGCATAAAAAAGCGGCGCTAAAAAATAATAAATATAGGCCTGAGTGCGTCACCCCCCCATGCAGAAAACCTGGTTTTCAGGTGAGTGGTTGTAACAGTGAAGGGGATAGTGTACAATCATAATTGGGATGAATCAATTGAAGGAGAGGTTCAATAAAAAGAACAAATATGAGTGGAGACAGGGGACAGTCTTGTCTTGTGCCTTGCTTCAGTGAGAGATTGTAATATATATCCATTAACTCTGACCGTTGCCTTTGGATTAGAATATAATGCGAATGCCATTCTAATGAAGTTCTGTCATAAAACAGATTTTTGTAAGGAGGCTCTCAAAAAAGACCACGATGCTTTATCAAAGGCTTTTTCTGTGTCTAAAGCAATGGCAGCATCCAGATAATCAAGTAATCTGGCCTTTTCTGTAGCACGACACAGTAATCTTATATTATCACTTGCTAATCTTCCTTTAAGAAAGCAAATCTGGATGCAAAAATCTTGCCGTATGTTTTATAGTGAATGTTTACGAGGTAAATAGTTTGATAATACTTTACATCTAATGGATCTTTCCCTTATTTCGAGATCACTACTATCGTAGCATTAGCTGCCGATCCCTTAATTGTACCTGCTGTTGAGAAGAACTGAAATAACCTATGCAGAGAGTTTACTATTGAAACTGCAAGTATAACTTAGATTAAAAGCAAGGGCAGAAGATACTGGAATTAATGTTCCAAACGTCTCCTTAGTGTAATCCTATGTGCCTAATTATAAACACTACAGTATGTAGCTTGACATGTTTTACACCGAGTCCAAACGGATCTGGTGGTGTTTCATCAGGACCAAAATATAACTATATATATAACTTAATCCTCATTGAGACAGAGCAAGAGTGCTCTCACGGGAAGAGCTCATATAAACTAATGTAACTCACACTAGTGTCTGTACTTCTGTATGGGGTAACCCTCCTATAGTAAGAACAGGGCCTCCTGGGTTATCGTAGATACTGCAGCTCTAGCAGTATTGCACATATATTCGATAAATGCGGTCATACGTCCCAGAGGAGAAGGAGAAGTTCGGAACATTAATTCTAGAATCACCCCCCCCCCCCTGTTTTTAATCTTAACATCGGTACTAGCAACCATGATAATATATTACCCATAGTCAATTTTAACGTTCATCATTTTTCCAATCTTTCAATTCGCTATATACTGAGATATGATTTTTTCCAGTATCAGTTTGGCACATGTCCAAAAGATCTCCAGCAAAGAGCCCCTTTGAGGGCCCAGTGGACGTTGCAGCACGAGCCTACCGAGGAGCAGGCCTGATGGTGGAACATGCCACCTATCGGTGGGTGAAGGTACCTGCTCCTACTAAACAATTGCTTTAGCTGACCTCCTCCTTCTCCTGATTGGTAGTAAGGATTAGAAACCACGGAACAGTGTACTTGAATGTATTTACAGATATATATGAACTCAGGGTAGCAATAAACATAAGATGATGTGAGAGGAGGGAACGTGCCTTGGAGGATCACCACTTCAGTCACAAGAAGGGCAAGATCACCCCCACAGGTAGACACAGGTGGAGTACAGGTAGCTTATGAAGCAGAAATACGGACAGTTTTTTTATCTGCAAAAAATGGCTGAAGGTCCTCTGAATCATTGAACAATAGTTGAAGAATCTGGGTTTATTATTGAATATGATCTTAAATTGTGATGGAACCACAAAAAAGCGTGGGGTGGGTAAGATCCTGAGTTGATGTCTTAGAGCAATGAAGTATTTTCTTCGTATGATTGTCTCTTTGGTGTAGTCTTGGACTAATTAGATTTTGGCACCTGAAATTAGTGAAACACAGAGCCTTGGACATCTTGCCTGCAGAGTAGTTGACTGAGCCTCAAATACAAAGACACCTCGTACCATATCCTGATTCATTTTTGCAGATAATATAGAGGGGATTTTGATGTTGGGAAGCCAAAGGTAAATTAACTGCCTCTAGCTTACCAAGGGCAATAAAACTGGGAGACAAGATACATCTTTCAAATCCCAGAGGCCATGTTGAGTGCCTGACCTCAGTTATCAAGCCATCCTGGGTTCCATGCAACCATTACCAATTACAACAGCGAAACAATTAGTGCATCATTTGAGAAGGGAAGGAGATTCCCTTCAACAGCTGAATTGACCTCCATATGTGGGGTCAAATTGTCAGGTGATCTCCTGATAATGGAGAGGGTTTGACTATGTAGCCATCTTGAATCAGCAAAAACCACACCCCCATTGTTTTAGTTTTTGAACATTTTGAAAAACCATGCCTCCACCAAGTTTTGATTCACTATTTAATATTGATCAACTTCATAGATGGGGCAGCGTGCACCTGTAGTTGACCAGTGGTATAGGGATGTGCGGGAATGGGTACTGGCTGAAGAGGTGCATATGAAGCAAAGTCAGAAGGGTGAGAAACTAGAGGATGATGTGGCATTGGTGGCAGTGTGTGGTACATTCTTGAGACCAATTGTAGATGTGGAGACTGCAGATAGTGATGATGGGTATGCGAGGGAGCGGGATGGTGTGCCATAGGTGGGGGGAAGAGCTGTGCCCACGGTTTAAGGGGGTGCCCCAGATGCCTGTAAAATATGTGGTCCTGTACTGCCTTGTAATGGAGGTAACCTACCTGAGTGTTCACTGTCTTACCACTAATGATTCTCATCATGATCTGTCAAGTATAATGTACCTTGATGCCCACAAAAAACATACTGATCAACTTATTTGAATTTAAATCTCTGAACAAAACTAACCACAGATCACTCTATCCTAAATGTATGCTTGTCGAGGAATCATACACTCCCCCATCTCCCAAGATGACTACCAAAAGCCTGAGGGTTGTATCCCTTGAATGTCTGGAGGGTCAACAGTTACATAAAGTGTAAGAAAATATTGACATACCTAGCATCCAATCCAAGAATCCAAATGTAGCTCTAGAGACATACACGAATGCTGATGAATCAATCAAATTGGAAATATATTGGGTGGGTAAAGTCATTTGCAAAGGGTCTACAATATAGAAAGGGAGATATGGCCAGTCTGCTTCATAACCTAAGTAGGCCTGGAACAAGACTATCATTTCACAAAACTTAACATACAGTCCTTCAACATGAACCAAACAAATTCAAAACCTTCTACTTTTACAGGCTAAACAGGCTATTGCTGGAATGTGGTCAAAATTAAGATCCTGGCAAAACGTGATAGGGATATTTCTCAAGATCCCATTTTAGTCCGGTCTGGATTACCAGAACAGGGCCAGAACAGAGACAGGATGGCACAGCAACAACTTCAAAAAGAACATGCTTTGTTTGATCCGTGGTGCCTCATATATCCCTTGGATAAGCAATAGACATTCTCCTCTCACCCACAGAACATGGAAACACAGATTGATTATTTCCTGGTCTTCAGAGCATTATCTTTTATCCCTCATCCTGTGAAATCAATGACAATGGATTATCGGACCATTCCCCTCATACTGGTGAACATAGACATAGACTTGAACACCGACGGAATAGACACAGACGGAGCCTAGAGAATGCCAGTTTGGAAATATAAGGACCACATGCATGCTAAAAAAAGCTGCATGCTTGTTGATTAACAATTGATCAGTCAACTGTCTGCAAAAAACTGTTGGCAGCATGTAAAGCATTCATACATCTGATGAAAGACTGATGAAAGATTCTGGCCTGCACTGTAGAGAGATGCATTAAGAAAGGTAAACGTGAGAGCACATACCAGATCAATACCAATGACAACTCTGCAATTAAAGCTCGCAAAAACATAGTGTTCATTCCAGAAATACAAAATCAATGAGATTGTTCACAAATCCAACAGTGATAACAAAGGTCCTTTGTATAGAAAACTTTACTCTTCAGGTGAGGATGCTGAAGCTCTACAAGTTGACTGCCTTGATTTCCCCCATCTCACTGAAGAATCTGTAAATGCACTTGGAGGTGAAATTACAATAGAAGAAATACAGAAATCCATAAAAGGTGTGCCGCCACCCTGGAGCAGAGGGTTGAGGTTGTTCCAGAGCTTCGTACCCTGGACACTTAATGTTAATTATTTGATCTGCCACCTTCCTGGAGAGCTTGAAACACGCCGAGATCAACGCCCTCCTCAAGAAACTTAAGGCAGACCCAAAGGACCTCAAGAACTTCCAGCCCATCTCCCTGCTCCCCTTCCTGTCAAAAGTCATAGAGAAAATTGTCAACAAACAACTGACCCGTTTCCTCAAGGAGAACAGCACTCTGGACCCATCCCAATCCGGATTCCGCAACAACCACAGCACCAAAACTGCCCTCATCGCCGCCACCGATGACATCAGAACCATACTGGACAGCGGCAAAACCACTGCCCTCATCCTCCTGGACCTCCCAGCCGTGTTCGACATCGTCTGTCACCACACCCTACACTCACGCCTCAGCGACGCAGGCCCTGGACTGGATCACTTCCTTTCTCACCGGCAGAACTCAGAGAGCCCACCTCCCTCCATTCCGCTCTGAAGCCACCAAAATCATCTGTGGCGTACCCCAGGGTTCGTACCTCAGCCCAACCCTCTTCAACGTCTCCGCAGCCCCTCCCCCCAGCGCCTTGAGACCCTCACGGGTGAGTAGTGTGCTTTACAAATTCACTGATTGATTGATTGATTGATCAGGGAAAGCCCCAGGAGAAGATGACTTCCTCATTTAATACTACAAAATGAATATGCAGCTTCTGACTCCAATTATATACAAGGTCTTCATAGAAATGAGAGACACAAATTCACTCTGTCTAGAATTCAATATGGCCTCAATAATACTTCCACCAAGGCTCCAGAAGGGTCCATGCCAATGTGGCAGCTATTGACCAATTTCAATGATTAAGACAGTCATTAAAATCCTGACAAACGTCTTGGCAACAAGGCTGAAGAGATATATTCCCTTTTTAACACATCCAAAAGAAGTCATTCATTAAAATCCTGGCAAGAGATTAAACATTCTACATTCCATCTTTGACAAACTAGCATTCTGAATACCACAACTCCCACAGATGCTTTGCAATGCTCCTGCAGTGACAGTGATCTGCAATGGTGTTCAGTCAGAGAGTTTCCAATATCAAGGGGAACTGGATAAGGCTGTCCATTGCCACTGCTTCACTTCCTGTTGGCTTTAGACCCTTTGGCAACAAAATCAGATCTTTAAGGACACAAAAGAGCATACCCTTGCCGTGGGAGAAATAAAACTACTCCTCTGTTCGAAGGATATTCTATTGAGGCTCCCTAATGCAGAAACCTAATTGTTTCAAGTTCTTTGGACTGTTAACTATTTCGGGCACATCTTTGGCTCTAACGTTGATTGGAGTGACAGTGAAGCCTTACCTCTAAACAACATGACAGCTCCCTCTATCATAGAAGGCCCACACTAGAATCATCTACCACTACGATAAAATATGTGAGTATCCATATCGGAAGCAACCTGACATCGTCCACAAGTAAAAATGCGAAAGAATTGATAGCAAAAACAAAGTTTGATTTTGCTAAATGGTCCCCGTTGTGACTTTTGCCATTGGGACGAAAACAAATGGTAAATAAAAGGTGATGGCACTCTGTTTCAGTTACTTGTTTGGGATGATACCCACCAGCTTTCCAAAATACTGAGGGCCTCATTTACAAGAACTGATGCATCATTGCATTGTGGCAGTGATGCGTCAGAAATACTTGTGCTGTGGTAAATAAGTATACAATTCCATGGATGCGCAGTATTTACAATACAGCACTTCATGGTGTAGGGTCCCAGGGTGTGTCAGAAATACTGATGCATTCGAGAGAAGAATGCCGCAATTCACCCACTCAAAAACTGGTGCATTGCTGAAGTTGGTGTCAGAACTGATGCAACTTCAACAATGCATCAAAATTCTGAGGCGATGTATCAGTTCAGATTGAGGAGCCTAATGTGTGAGGACCAATGTAAAAGACTGTAACATTGTGGAATATCACCTTCTACAGGTTTACATTGGCCCTGGATGTAAGAGGTAATGTGTGCAGTTTGGTTATGTGTCATATTACAGTGCGTGTAGTCTGCTCATGTGTATGTAGAGACCTGAGTATGTGTTACATAATGAGTGACAGTGTAATGTAAGTGAATACAAGTATATGCTGGAAGGTGAAGTGGCAATGCATGTATTACCTACCTTACGTGTGTACTTACCTGTTGTCCTTTGGATTATGCAGACCTGGTCTTGGGGACCTCTTCCCCCTATGGAGAAGTGACAATCCTGGCCTGTCCCTTGCAAATAGGAAACAATGTCACATAGCTTTGCTGCCCTGGGTGATGGTATCATAGGTGCCATGGGCCCAGGTTGGTCAAGGGGTCCTGCAACATGATAGGCACACATGTAGACCTACTACAACCAGTGTGGAGGTGCAAAACATGTCCCTTCAAGGGTATGAATTGACTTCAAATGGCCAGATTCCCATTTTAATGCCACAACATCAGCCCTTACGCCTAGGTTTTAGTGGCGTGGGAATTCTGAAACATTGCAGGCTATGCGTGACGCATCTTGAAGAAGCGTCAATCGAAGAAATCCTTGTAAGTATCACTGCATCAGTTGTAAGAAACTTTTTCTGATGGAACGCCCACTCTGCATATATTAAAATGTACATGACGCAGCTGTATCCCGTGCCGTTTTTCTTTTTTTTTGGATGCAGGGCCAGAAAAAATGACACATTTGGCCAAATGCGCCACTTTGTAAATATGGAGCTAGCACAGCGCTGCTGATGCGTAAATAGAAAAGACACAACGGCTGTGCAGACTCCTTGTAAATAAGCTCTTTGCTCTTTAACCAAAACAAGTTGATCAAGGATTACGTTTGAGATGGACAAAAACATTTTCTTAAACTTAAACTACAAGCAGACACCAAATAGAGTGGACATGGCACTCTATTACAAGGCGCACTGCTGGACACACATGACCTATGTCTTCTCAAAGGATTTGGAAAAAAATGATTGGTTGACAATAGAGCACTATCTCGTGGGTTAGAGGGCTAATTGCTGTATTCTATATGACCCCAAAACATCACCAAAATGTAAGTACAACTCAGTAATCCTGGAAAAATATTACAATTTTGGATCTCAACTCATAAGTAGCTTAGGCCCTCATTACAACCCTGGCGGTCGGTGATAAAGCGGCGGTAGTACCGCCAACAAGCCGGCAGTAAAAATAATGGAATTATGACCACGACTGAAACGGCTCAGACAGCCACTTTGACACTCCGACCGCCACAACAGTAGCAACAAGCACCATGGCAGTAACCGCCAACAGCCAGGCGGAAGACAATGTACAGCCCACAGTATTACAACAGGCCTGTCCTCCACCTTTTCCGGGGCAGTACCAACGACATCAAAAACACGGCAGAAACAGAACACAGAAGTCAAAGGACTCACCTCTGGACACTCAGGGAACAACCACGATGCCATGGAGCTCGAGTTACACATTTTCCCCATGCTTGTCTACCTCTTCCTGCATTATGAGTAGCAACGCTGGCGAAGACGACCATGGTGGGTACTGCCGCCGAGCACACAAGGGAGGGGGGAGGAAAAAGAGAGTGACTCACACATGCAACACGCAACACGCAACACCCCCACCCCCCAACAACATACACACAACCAGATGTAGTAACATTACATATTCATCCCCTACCCCTCAGTAATATTGCAATGAAACAAAGATTGGAAGAAAGTGAGTGTAATACGATAAAATAACCTGAACAAGTGCATCAAATTACAAATGTATTTTCATATTTACAAATGGAGGGATACTGCCCAGTCCTCAATGTCCGTGGGCCACAGGGCCACAACACATAGGCCAAGGGCCCACCTCACTCCTTCAGCAACACTGCAGGGGCATCAGGTCAAAAACACATAGACACCTCACGGGGACGGGGAATGGGGGGCACCTCAGCCGGAAGATGGTACAACGCCACTGGTCCTGGAGGGGGCTACATGCCCTGCACGATGTCCAAGGTAGGATGGGGTGAGTGGATGGCTTCTCGCTGGTTCTGGAGGAGGCCTTGTGCCCAGTGTGCTTCATCCTGGGAAGGATGGGATGAGTGGATGGTTTCTTCCACTGGTTCTGGAGGGGGCATTGTGCCCTGTGATGCAGATCTTGGGGAGTGCAAGGTCACAGTCTCTCATCTGGGTGTCACACCTACAGGATTTGCAGGGTCCAGGATGCACTAAAGCCTTTGGAGGCAGGACTACACACTGTCCGCCGGCAGTGAGGGCTGCTCAGTAGTGGCAGTGGCGGGTCTGGTGTCGGGGCTGGCAGTGGTGGGGGGAGGCTCCAGCCCTTCCCCTGCAGCCTTGGATTGCTGCCCACTGGGGCTGCTGCTGGCAGTGGTGGGTCTGGTGTCGGTGCTGGCAGTGGTGGTGGGGGGGCTCCAGCCCTTCCCCTGCAGCCTCAGACGGCTGCCCACTGGGGCTGCTGCTGGCAGTGTTGTTGCTGGCGGTGCTGGTGGCAGTGCAGGCAGTGGTGGGGGGAGGCTCCATCTCTTCCCCTGCAGCCTCGGATGGCTGCCCACTGGGGCTGCTGCTGCTGGTGGCGGTGCAGGTGGCGGTGCTCCAGGCAGTGCTGCTGGCAATGCTGGCAGTGGTGCTGCTGGCGGGCTGACAGTGGGGGGGGAGGCATGGTTGGTGGTGGGGCTCTGAATGAGTCCCTGCACCAGGCCTCCTGTACTTCCTGCCTGCTGGTGCTGCCCCCTTGCCCTTCCCTTTTGCAGCTGGTGGTGCCTCCTTGCCCTTCCCTTTGGCAGATGGTGGTGCCTCCTTGCCCTTCACTTTGGCAGCTGGTGGTGCCTCCTTGCCCTTCCCTTTGGCAGCTGGTGGTGACTCCATGCTCTTCACTTTGGCAGCTGGTGGTGCCTCCTAGCCCTTCCTTGATGCACATGGTGCATGCACACTTCCAGTACTGCTGGCTGGTTCCCGGGATCCTCTCCCACCTGCAGTAGCTGTTGACACTACTGTGGTCGTGGGGGGGAGGGGTAGGAAAGAGGTCAACGGTGGAGAGGAAAAGCTTCTTAGGAACATTGGGGCAGGAAGAGGGTGAAGGTTTGAGAGTGGAGGAAGAGGAAGTGGTTGTAGGAGGTGTCTGTCTGCTGTGTTTGGGTGTAGGTGCATGGGCTGGAAGCCGTTGTGAGATGGATGGCTGTTCGGTGTCTGAGTGCTTGCGTTTGTGTACTTTGGGAGACATGGGACATGTGCATGGATGTGGGGGTGGTGACTGCCAGTGAGAGGTTGTGTAGTGATAGGTGTGATTGTGATGGAGGTAGTGGGTGAGGATGTAGTGCATGCAGGTGTGAGTGTAGACGCGACTGGGAGGGAAGTGGACGACGAGGAGGAGGGGACACAGTGGAGGCAGTGGATGTTGGTATGTCTGCATCTGGATGGTGTTTGTGTGAGTGCTTGTGGGATGATGTGTGGTCCTTGTGTTTGCCTGAACCACTCCTGTGTGTTGTCCTGGGTGCATGCTGGTTTGCCTGTGTACTTGGGATAAGTTGGGGTTGAGGGGAATGGGACTGAGTAGAGGAAGTTGGAGGGGGGAGGCTAGAAACAGGGACAATGGCTGCCATCAGAGAGAAGGCCAGAGCCTGGATTGATCTCTGTTGGGCCACCATGCCAGAGTGAATGCCCTCCAGGAATTGATTTGTTTGTTGCAAATGGCCTGCTAGCCCCTGGATGGCATTCACAATGGTTGACTGCCCAACACAGATGGATCGCAGGAGGTCAATAGCCTCCTCACTCAGGGCAGCAGGGCTAACTGGGGCAGGGCCTGAGGTGCCTGGGGCGAAGGAGATGCCCACCCTGCTGGGTGAGCGGGCACGGGAAAATCACTGAGGGGCTGCTTGGAGGTCGGTGCTGGTACAGGGGGTGGCGGTTATACCTGTAGTTGGGGTGGCCACAGAGGTGTCTGCCACCATCAGGGAGCTTCCATCGGAGGAGGTATCACTGTCCGAACTGTCCCCTCCTGTCTCCGCCGTGGTGCTCGCTTCGCCCTCTGTCCTACTGGTGCCCTCACCGTCAGTGGATTCGGCCTCCTGGGCCCCTTGGGATGCAGCTCCCTCCGTCGCCGGTGCCTCTGCTCCTCTGCCAGATGATGCTAACGCACAGAAGGACAGGGTGACAAAAGAAAAAGGGGAGGAAGAGACAGAGGATACACTGGGTCAATAGCTGCCCCAACACCACCGTTGGCGTACATGACACACACACACACACACACAGGGAACAGCCCTACGCATTAGGCAATGTACTACCAGTCACAATGCTAGTCACCAGCCCATGGACAGTATACCTAACGCTACTAACAGCATACCAGAGACCCATAGACCCCTGCCCAGTAGTGGACGCCTACTAGCTTGGTTGGAGGTGGTTCACATCATATCCTGTCCAACATGGGACCTACCCTGCAATGTCCGGCCTGACGTAGGGGCACCCACAGGCCCACATCACACGCAAGTAGTATATTTGGAAACTGTACTCACCCCCTTGTGACTGCTGTGATGCCCTCAAGCACCCATCCAGCTCGGGATTGGCCACCGCCAGTATGCAGGCCATCGGGGGGTCAGGGTTTGACGGGCACCCCTTCCTCGTTGGGGAGGCCATCCTCAGCTGAGCCTCCGCCGTCTTCCTTGCCCAGCGTCTCAGGTCCTCCCACTGTTTCCGACAGTGGGTGCTCCGCCTGCCGTAGACTCCAAGGGTCCGCACGTCCTTGGTGATGGCACGCCATATACCTTTTTTCTGATGGGCGCTGACCAGCAGAAAAATACACATAGAAAAAAGGTATAAGTCAGACCGTCCAGCCTGTTACACTCATGTCCCACCATAGCCCTCCCATCCCCTAACGCATAGACATTGCCCACCATACATGCAGCACGCTGCCTAGGACCATTCCACCAACACCCCCCTTACATGAGGCCCTCACACACAGCACTCCATGCATTCATTCCCCATGCATCGTGCTCACAGTGTACTCAACTGTTGGTCTGGACGCCCATACAGCATTTTGTACTGAGGTAGGACCCCATCCACCAGTCTCTCCAACTCAGCAGCAGTGAAAACAGGGGCCCTTTCCCCAGTAACACGACCCATGGCCGGTTCCAGACACAGGTCACAGCAGCGCTTGCAGTGTAGGTCCTCTCCTGTTGAAGGTCAGGTAGCAAGTCGGTGAACAGATAGAAAATGGCGGTCACGTCCGCGGCGGTGCATACCGTCACCGCCGGGCTACATCACCATTGGCCACTGTACACCATAGGGCCCAATGGGATCCAATGAGGAGTTGCACAGCAGTTTTCGACTGCCTCCCTCAATGGCGCACAACGTCAGCGGAATTACCTCATTTCCACATGTCACTCCATACAGGACAGGCAGACGCCATTTCAGGGGGAGGGCAGGCCATGGCACCTAACTGCGTCACAGTACACATATACACCATTTGGGCCTATACAACAATCTTGTGTTACAGTCACAACATGCAATGCAGTGTAGTGTTTTGAAATATGGGATACTGACCAGCTACTCACCGTTTGCCCCCTAGATTACAGCTGCTGCGGATGAATCGGAGATGGAGACGTCCCCCCGTGTACAGGTCCCTGGTGGACTTGGCAAGAGTGGAGGACAGGCACATTATACTCACCTATAAACTGGACAGGGCCACAATCACAGAGCTGTGTGCCCAATTGGACCCTGACCTATCCATCAGCCCACCGGGATCCCCTCTTTTGTGCAAGTCCTATCTGTGCTCCATTTCCTGGAAAGTGGCTCCTTTCAAGTGACAGTGGGCTTGGCAGCAGGAATGTCTCAGCCAATGTTCTCAATACTGCTGACCAGAGTGTTGTCTGCCCTGATTAAACACATGCGCACACATCGAGGGGGAGCATTTAGCCACAGTGAAAGCTGATTTCTATGCAATGGGACATATCCTTAACATTATTGGGCTGTTGATAGTACACATATTGCATTTGTCCCCCCACCGGAGAAATGAACAGGTGTTCAGAATTCGAAAGAGCTTTCACTCCATGAATGTGCAGATAGTGTACCTGACGGACCAGTCAGTACATCTCCTATGTCAATGCAAAGTATCCTGGGTCTGTACATGATGCCTTTATCCTAAGGAATAGCAACATCCCATATGTGATGGCTCAACTCCAGAGGCACAAGGTGTGGCTAATAGGTGAGCCCTGGTTCCCACCCAGTGCATGTTGGTGTATTGGTATGGTGTGGGCCCTAAGGGTTAGTGTGCGTCTAACAGTTATCCCTCGATATTTTCAGGTGACTCTGGTTACCCCAACCTCTTATGGCTACTGAGTCTTATGAGAAATCCCAGGACAAGGGCAGATGAACTTTACAATGAGGCACATGGGTGAACAAGAAGAATAATTGAAAGGACATTCGGCCTCCTGAAGGACAGGTTTCGTTGCCTCCATCTAACAGGTGGATCCCTGTACTACTCACCCAAGAAGGTGTGCCAGATCATCGTGGCATGGTCTAAGTTGCACAACCTTGCCTTACATTGCCAGGTGCCTTTTCTGCAGGAGGATGAGGCTGGAGATGGGTGTGTGGCAGCAGTGGACCCTGTGGACAGTGAAGATGAGGAGGCAGAGGATGAGGATGAGGACAACAGAAGTGCCATCATAAGACAGTACGTCCAATGACACAAAGGTAAGACACTTTAATTACACTTTACATTAACAGTTTTGTATTTGACATGGTCACTGGCTGGATAATTTTCAAAATTCTATGCCCACTTACTGTACCCTTTGGCATCTCTATTTTCAGGTGTTTGTGTTCCACTATCGCTCCTGGTGTGTTGACTGCAGCCAACTACAGGTCATTCCTATGTATACAATACTGTACAGTTATATTGCAGTGTTAAAAGCTTGTTAAACGAATACATGGTTAAATAATTTGACAGACTCCATACATGTATTTATTCCAAATGGTGTTTATTTAAGTGCTAATGATTAGAGGGGGATGTGCAATGGGCTGGGTTGATGATGGAGGAAAGTCCAGGATGGAGTCCAGTCTATTTGTATCACAGGTGCATTGTCCAAGGGGGCATGGGAAGGGAAGCAATGGCAGTTCAAGGCGGACAGGGTGACAGAGTGGGACACAAGGGTGACATTCAGGAGAGTCCTATTTCCTGGCGGGGGTCTTGGCAATGTTCTCTGGCTTCTGCCTGGATCGCAGGGACTGTTTGCGAGTGGTTCTCCTTCTGCAGGGGGTGGGGTGCTGGTGGAATGTTGGTCCTGTTGCGGGGCCTCCTGTCTACTAGCGGCAGTGGAGGTGGAAAGCTGTTCATCAGTTTGGCTAGTGCCAGGGGCCCGGTGGTGTGCCACTGCCTCCCTCCTGGTGTTGGCCATTTCAGCCAGCACCCCTGCTATGGTGACCAGGGTGGTGTTGATGTCCTTCAAGTCCTCCCTGATCCCCAGGTACTGTCCCTCCTGCAGATGCTGGGTCTCCTGCAACTTGTCCAGTATGTGGCCCATCGTCTCCTGGAAATGGTGGTATGCTCCTAGGATGTTGGTAAGTGCTTCCTGGAGAGTCAGTTCCCTGGGCCTGTCCTCCCCCCGTCGCACAGTGGTACTCCCAGCTTCCCTGTTATCCTGTGCCTTTGCCCCCTGAAGCGTGTGCCCACCACCATTGACATTGGTGGACACACTGCTGAGTGACGTGTCCTGGGGACAGAGGTATGGTTTCCCTGGGTGGGTACTGTGCTGGTGTTTCCTGAGGGGGGAGGCTCTGTGGTGGTATGGGACTGTGTCTGGGTAACTGACTGTCCAGAGATCCATGATGGGCCAGGTTGGTCATCCAGATCTAGACGTCCAGAGCTGCTGTCATCACTGTGGGCCTCTTCTGGGGGTGGACTGGAAGTTGCTGGCACCTTCTCTCCGGTGACGTTGTGTGGAGGACCTGTATGGTTGTTATTGCCCTTTCAGCTTTGCCTTGTGTGAGTAGTTATTTTGTGGGCTAGATGATTCTCTCTAATGTACATGCTTTAGTGATGGGTGTCCATGCAGGTCTGTGAGTGGTGTCCATGCACTGGTGTTACATGCAGGGCTTGGTATTGGGATGAGTGGGTTTTGATGGTGGGGTATGTGGGAGGTGGTGAAGTGATGGGAGTGAGGGTAGGGGTGGGGGTTTGTGATGGCATGGAGGTAGTGGGGTGATAGTAATAGAAATTTGACTCACCAGAGTCCAGTCCTCCTCCTACTCCTGCCAGGCCCTCAGGATGCATGATCGCCAAGACTTGCTCCTCCCATGTTGTTAGTTGTATAGGGGAAGTGGGGGTCCACTTCCAGTCCTCTGTACAGCTATTTGGTGTCTTGCTGCTGTGGAATGTACCTTCCCCCGTAGCTCGTTCCACCTTTCCTGATGTCATCCCTTGTTCTGGGGTGCTGTCCCACAATGTTGACCCTGTCTACGATTCTCCGCCATAGCTCCATCTTCCTTGCAATGGACGTCTGCTGCACCTGTCATCTGAATAGCTGTGGCTCTATCTGGATGATTTCCTCCACAATGACCCTTAGCTCCTCCTCAGAGAACCTGGGGTGTTGTTGCGGTGCCAATGGTGTAGTGTGAGTGGTGTGGGTGAGGGTGTGTGAGTTGCTGTGTTGGGGTGTGTGATGTGGGGTGCGTGGATGGTGTATAGGTGATGGTGGTGTGTGTCTGTGGTCTTGTCTTTGGTCTTGCTATCTCTCTTGTGGCACTTGTTTGTAATGGTAAAGGGTTGTGGTAATGTGGGTATGTGTTTTATAGTGGTGTGTGGGTGTGGGTGTGGTGTGTGTGTGTATATGTGTCAGGTGTGTGTAGTTTGAATTGTCCAATGTGGTGTTGTTTTGTTAGCGTGTATGTGTATTTTGAGCATGGCAGTATGTACCGCCAATGGTTTAGCGCCATTAAATGTCCGCCGCTGTGATTCGTGGGTCACAATGCTGTGGGCGTAACGGTGTGGGTTTTGGTACCACCAGTTTATCACTGACCTTTGGTGTGGCGGCATTGTGTGTGTGGCTGTATAGTGACGGATTGTTATGTGTGGGTCATAATATGGGTGGCGGTAATCCGCTGCGGCGGCGGTATGTTGGCAGCACTTAGCATGGCGGTAAGTGGGATTTACCACCAAGATCACAATGAGGGCCTTAGTGTCCACCCTATTTGCATGAGAACACTCCTTTTTGGTCTAATAAAGCAATCCAAATCAACAAATAACCACTTACCTGGAAAGAATAGATTGACAAGGGTATTCTTTCTCTAGGACAACTGCTACAAGATGGAGCACTAAAAACCTTTGAGGAGCTATAACCCAACTCCAGATAGAAAAAAGAAACAACAATGGAAATAGTTCCAACAGAAACTTTGCTTACAACAAACACTCACAACTTCCCAACTTTCTTTCCAAATCAACAGTCCCTGACTATCTTAAAAATCTAGAGCTCATAATAACGAGTAATTGCAGGTCTGTACAAAGCTTTATTAGAGCAACACCATTCCCAAACACTCTGACTACTTCTGAAGGAAAAATGACAATATAAAGAGGGAAAAATACACTCTTACTTGACTGGTAAGAGCTCTTGGAGAGGCAGGATAGAATGGCGGCTAGGTTGAAGTTTCTTTTCTATAAACTATAAATGACTAGCACCGGACTCCTCTGAAGCTGTGATAGGCAAATCTCATCAATTTGTCTAACTGTTAGAGATGTGGCCACCCAGATGGAGATATTATGTACTTGATATGATCATTTCCTTCTCTGCAACAAGGAGCAAGATAATTGCCAACATGACCTCTACTAATGACTGAAATCTGCTCCCATTAGCCAAACTCATCTTCTTGCATGATAATCTCACCACCCCAGACATGACCCAACACCCTAAAAGATGGGTCAGTACTGCACTAGCTGTGGCAACAATGCCTATCCTATGTCAAGATAAACAATGAAACCCCCTTCTTATGATGATTGGGTATGTGGAATGGCAATTGCTGCATCTAATGAACAAATCATATATTGTCTACTGGAACAAGATACCCCATTCGATAGCATCTGGTCCTCTTTTGTTATAAAAAATAATTAAGGTGCATTCCAATACCACTAAAAAAATTGCCCCTTGATGGTCTCTGCCTGGCTCCCTCCTTACTCTAAACATTCTACCATCTAATAATTTCACATTATACAAACATGTGTGATCTAGTAATCTTTGTTTCCTCCCTGATCCTGAGAGACTGTGTTATCAGCAATCAGCCAGTGGTGTAGTACATTATTCACTTTCAATTGATTCTAAAAAACATACTGACATTTACATATGAATAGAGTTGATGACAGACTATCATATTTGTGATTGAGATTAGTAAGCAGCACGTCATACATGTGTTTAAATATTTAGGGCCTGATTCACAAAATAACATACACTTTTGAGTTGGTTTCATTACCTTTCAGGATTCACAAACTCCTAGAATAAGTTACCAAAAGAAAAGAAAAACAGTAGTACGTCCAGCACTATACATGGCCAACTGCTGGTATTACAATACCCTCCCAAGGAAAATAATGGAAGTAGAGACTTAAAATAAAACCCCATGAGACATAATGGTAAATAAAATTAAACTGTTAAAATTTGGTCTCTAGTTGGCAGCGGTATACACCCTTGTCCAAGTAGGGATCACAACACAATCCAAATGATCTGTGCTCACACTCTGGTAGCTTGGCACAGAGTAGGCAAGCTTAACTTAGAAGGCAATGTGTAAAGTATTTGTGCAATAACCCATATAGTAACTCAGTAAAAACACTACAACAGTACTCCACACCAGTTTAGAAAAATGGATAATATTTATCTGAATACAATAAGAACAAAACGCCCAAAAATCCAATATGCACAATTCGAGATATCACTTTTTAAAGGTTTAAATGAGTCTCAGTCCTTAAGAATCAGTGGTTATATCCTTGTAACACACAGTACCGTGGATGCGTAAAAAATAATGATGCATGGTGGCCAAAGAGGTGGAGATGCATTGAAAAGTGAGGTGCTGCGTCAGATTTTCTGGTGCCGCACAGATGATGCGTCATTTCTTTCCATGGTGCAAGGTGATGCATTGGTTTCCAGGAGCGCAGCCTTGGTTCCTCATTATGATGCTGGGATACTTTGATGCCCAGGGACAATGTGTTGAAAATCCTTGACGTGCTGGTAAGAAGGAGCAGGCATTGCATCAATCTGGTAGGCGATGCAGCAAATTTTCAGCCGCGAGACAGGCCCTGCATCGATTTCCATAGGTGTTGTGTTAATTTTCCATCGCACAGGGATTTTCTTCTCTGGGGTGAAGCCTTTGTGGCCCTGAGTCTTCCGAACAGGAGGCAAGCTCAATCCAAGCCCTTGGATGGAGAGCACTTGTGGGGAAGGCAGAGTCCTTCCAGCGGAGCCAGAGGCCAGCAGGCAGTAGGGCAACAAGCAGGGTAGCAGTCCTTCTCAGAAAAGGAGTCCCGATGAGTCCTTTGGGCAGCCAGACAGTCCCTCTGTCAGAGTCCAGGTGTATATCCAGATGTATCTGATTTGGTGGGGTCAGAGACCCAGTATACATACCCCAAACTGCCTTTGAAGTGGGAGAAACTTCAAAGATTGGTTTTGAAGTTACCCTTTCAGCCCAGTCCTGTCTGCCAGTATCCCTGTGGGCGGTTATCAGTCTTTTGTGTGAGGGCAGGCCACTGGCCTTTGAAGTGTAAGAGAGAGCTCCTCCACCCTTCCTGCCCACGGAGACCCATTCCGTATGCAGATGAATGCAGATGTGACTGAGTGTCCTGTGTTTATGGCTGTCTGGGTGGAATCCACAAGGGGAGCTGTCAACCAGCACAGACCACATGTGGATTGGAGACACACTGTAAGGCACAGATGGCAGTAAGTGCAGAGAAATGCCCACTTTCTAAAAGTGGCATTTCTAATATTGTAATATTAAGTCCAACTTCACCAGTAAACAGGATTTTCTATTCCCATTCTGGCAATACTAAACATGACAGGGCTATGTTTTTCTGCTTTCCCGCCGCCACCACCCGCTCGGCCCCGCCCCCCCTTGCTCCCATTCGTCGCCCCCCTCCCGCCTCCCGACCCCAGCTGACCCCTCCTCCACCATCCTCCCTCTTATGTGCGGCAGAGACAGCGACCATTGACCTAGGGTAGGTCGCTTCCCCCGCCGCAGCAGCTCCACCTGCCCAGGCTCCTGCCACCTCCCAGCAAAACCAGCAAAACCGTAAGTACTCCCCCCGCCCAGCCCCTCGCCCAGCCCCTCGCTACTCACCTCTGTTTCCTGAACTTCTGTCTTCTGCTCTCTCCTCCAACTTTTCTTCGCACCTCTGCTGTCCTCTCTCTGTCTATTTCCCTTCGCTTTCTGCTCCTCCCTTTGGTAGCCATCTTCCTCCGTTTTTCTGCTCCTCTTCTGCAGCCCACTTGCTGCATGTTCTGCTCTTCTCCTGTGTCCTTCTCTTCCTCCTCACCGCACTTTCCTCGTGTTCTGCTCTTCCTCTGTCTCCCGCTCCTCTTCCTCACCGCATTTTCTTCCTGCTCTGCTCTTCCTCTGTGTTCTTCTCTTCTCTTCGTCCTCACCGCATTTTCCTTGTGCTCTGCTCTTCCTCTGTGTTCTTCTCTTCTTTTCTCTTCTTCATCACCACATTTTCTTCCTGCTCTGCTCTTCCTCTGTGTTCTTCTCTTCTCTTCTCTTCGTCCTCACCGCATTTTCCTCATGCTCTGCTCTTCCTCTGTGTTCTTCTCATCTCTTCTTCCTCACTGCATTTTCTTCCTGCTCTGCTCTTCCTCTGTGTTCTTCTCCTCCTCTGCACCCCATCCTGCGTGTTCCTTTCTTCTTCTGTGTTCTTCTGTTCCTCTGCACCCCATCCTGCGTGTTCTTTTCTTCTTCTGTGTTCTTCTCCTCCTCTGCACCCCATCCTGCATGTTCTTTTCTTCTTCTGTGTTCTTCTCCTCCTCTGCACCCCATCCTGCGTGTTCTTTTCTTCTTCTGTGTTCTTCTATGTTCTTCTCCTCCTCTGCACCCCATCCTGTGTATTCTTCTCTTCTTCTGTGTTCTTCTGTGTCCTTCTCTTCTTCTGTGGTCTTCTCTTCTTCTGTACTCTTCTCTCCTCTTCTTCTGTGGTCTTCTCTTCTTCTTCTGTACTCTTCTCTCCTCTTCTTCTGTGGTCTTCTCCTCTTCTTCTGTACTCTTCTCTCCTCTTCTTCTGTGGTCTTCTCCTCTTCTTCTGTACTCTTCTCTCCTCTTCTTCTGTGGTCTTCTCTTCTTCTTCTGTACTCTTCTCTCCTCTTCTTCTGGGTTCTTCTCTTCTCTTCTTTTATTCCTCTCTTCTTTTCTTCTGACTCCTCTCCTCCTCTGTAACCCATCTCCTCCCTTCCCTATCTTCTTTCCCTTCCCCTCTATCTGACCCCCCCACCCTCTCCTTTCCCGCCGGCACCACCCGCTCGGCCCCGCCCCCCCCTGCTCCCATTCGTCGCCCCCCCCTCCCACCTCCCGCCCCCAGCTGACCCCTCCTCCCTCTTATGGCGCCCGCTGCCTGGCAGAGACAGCGACCCTTGACCCTAGGGTAGGTCGCTTCTCCCGCCGCTGCAGCTCCACCTGCCCAGGCTCCTGCCACCTCCCAGCAAAACCATAAGTACTCCCCCCGCCCAGCCCCTCGCCCAGCCCCTCGCTACTCACCTCTGTTTCCTGAACATCTGTCTTCTGCTCTCTCCTCCAACTTTTCTTCGCATCACTGCTGTCCTCTCTCTGTCCATTTCCCTTCGCTTTCTGCTCCTCCCTCTGGTAGCCATCTTCCTCCGTTTTTCTGCTCCTCTTCTGCAGCCCACTTGCTGCGTGTTCTGCTCTTCTCCTGTGTCCTTCTCTTCCTCCTCACTGCACTTTCCTCGTGTTCTGCTCTTCCTCTGTGTCCCGCTCCTCTTCCTCACTGCATTTTCTTCCTGCTCTGCTCTTCCTCTGTGTTCTTCTCTTCTCTTCGTCCTCACTGCATTTTCCTCGTGCTCTGCTCTTCCTCTGTGTTCTTCTTTTCTCTTCTCTTCTTCCTCACCGCATTTTCTTCCTGCTCTGCTCTTCCTCTGTGTTCTTCTCCTCCTCTGCACCTCATCCTGCGTGTTCCTTTCTTCTTCTGTGTTCTTCTGTTCCTCTGCACCCCATCTTGCGTGTTCTTTTCTTCTTCTGTGTTCTTCTCCTCCTCTGCACCCCATCCTGCGTGTTCTTTTCTTCTTCTGTGTTCTTCTCCTCCTCTGCACCCCATCCTGCGTGTTCTTTTCTTCTTCTGTGTTCTTCTGTGTTCTTCTCCTCCTCTGCACCCCATCCTGCGTGTTCTTCTCTTCTTCTGTGTTCTTCTGTGTCCTTCTCTTCTTCTGTGGTCTTCTCTTCTTCTGTACTCTTCTCTCCTCTTCTTCTGTGGTCTTCTCTTCTTCTTTTGTACTCTTCTCTCCTCTTCTTCTGGGTTCTTCTCTTCTCTTCTTCTATTCCTCTCTTCTTTTCTTCTGACTCCTCTCCTCCTCTGTAATCCATCTCCTCCCTTCCCTATCTTCTTTCCCTTCCCCTCTATCTGACCCCCCGCCCTCTGCTTTCCTGCCACCACCACCCGCTCGGCCCCGCCCCCCTGCTCCCACTCGTCGCCCCCCCTCCTGCCTCCCGCCCCCAGCTGACCCCTCCTCCCTCTTATGGCGGCCGCTGCGAGGCAGAGACAGTGACCCTTGACCCTAGGGTAGGTCGCTTCCCCCGCCGCTGCAACTCTACCTGCCCTGGCTCCTGCCACCTCCCAGAAAAAACGTAAGTACTCCCCCGCCCAGCCCCTCGCTACTCACCTCTGTTTCCTGAACTTCTGTCTTCTGCTCTCTCCTCCAACTTTTCTTCGCACCTCTGCTGTCCTCTCTCTGTCCATTTCCCTTCACTTTCTGCTCCTCCCTCTGGTAGCCATCTTCCTCCGTTTTTCTGCTCCTCTTCTGCAGCCCACTTGCTGAGTGTTCTGCTCTTCTCCTGTGTCCCGCTCCTCTTCCTCACCGCATTTTCTTCCTGCTCTGCTCTTCCTCTGTGTTCTTCTCTTCTCTTCTCTTCTCTTCTCTTCTCTTCTCTTCATCCTCACCGCATTTTCCTCATGCTCTGCTCTTCCTATGTGTTCTTCTCTTCTTTTCTCTTCTTCATCACCGCATTTTCTTCCTGCTCTGCTCTTCCTCTGTGTTCTTCTCTTCTCTTCGTCCTCACCGCATTTTCCTCGTGCTCTGCTCTTCCTCTGTGTCCTTATCCTCCTCTGCACCCCATCCTACGTGTTCCTTTCTTCTTCTGTGTTCTTCTGTTCCTCTGCACCCCATCCTGCGTGTTCTTTTCTTCTTCTGTGTTCTTCTCCTCCTCTGCACCCCATCCTGCGTGTTCTTTTCTTCTTCTGTGTTATTCTCCTCCTCTGCACCCCATCATGAGTGTTCTTTTCTTCTTCTGTGTTCTTCTGTGTTCTTCTGTGTTCTTCTCCTCCTCTGCACCCCATCCTGCGTGTTCTTCTCTTCTTCTGTGTTCTTCTGTGTCCTTCTCTTCTTCTGTGGTCTTCTCTTCTTCTGTACTCTTCTCTCCTCTTCTTCTGTGGTCTTCTCTTCTTCTTCTGTACTCTTCTCTCCTCTTCTTCTGGGTTCTTCTCTTGTCTTCTTCTATTCCTCTCTTCTTTAGTTCTGACTCCTCTCCTCCTCTGTAATCCATCTGCTCCCTTCCCTATCTTCTTTCCCTTCCCCTCTATCTGACCCCCCTGCCCTCTGCTTTCCCGCCGCCACCACCCGCTCGGCCCCGCACCCCCTTGCTCCCATTCGGTGCCCCCCGTCCCGCCTCCCGCCCCCAGCTGACCCCTCCTCCCCCCTCCTCCCTCTTATGGCGGCAGCTGCGCGGCCGCGTGCAGCGGGCGTGCCGCTGACGTGCCGAAGGCGTGCCAAAGGCAAGCCCGTCTGCGCCTGGACCGCACCCATCGCCACGACCCCTGGCCCCCAGCACTCCCAAACCCCGCAGCACCACTACGACCCCACCTCCCTCCATGCACTCAACCCGGGACGCTCCAGAACCTGCTTCCAAGCCAACCTGAAACGCACTCATGGACCCTTCGCATGCCTTACCTGCAAACACACCTTCCACCGCGACTGCACCCCGCCCTCCAGCCCACGCGCCAATAACCATCTCAAATGCATCCTCATCAACGCACGCTCCGTCCACAAGCACGCCATTGAACTATGGGACCTGTTGGACTCCACCGCACCGTACGCCGCCTTCATCACTGAGACCTGGATGAACACCTCCTCGGCCCCCGACATCACCATAGCCATCCCCGACGGCTACAAGATCACCAGGAGAGACCGCACCAACGAAGTCGGAGGAGGAATCGGCATCGTATTCAAGGACTCCATCAACGTCACCACTTCCACCGAAGACACCCCCCTCGCCGCCGAACACATGCACCTCCAGATCCACACCGACCCCAGGACTACCCTCAGAGGAACTCTCATCTACAGACCCCCTGGACCACACACCCTCTTCAGCGAATCCATTGCTGACTTCATCTCCCCGCACGCCCTAGCCTCGCCGGACTATATCCTCCTCGGAGACCTCAACTTCCACCTGGAACAGAACAACGACCCCAACACCACCACCCTGCTCGACAACCTCACCAACCTCGGTCTCAAGCAACTGGTGAACACCCCCACCCACATCGCCGGACACACGCTTGACCCCATCTTCTCCGCCAGCAACCACGTATCCTTCAGCCACTCATCCGTAATACACTGGACCGACCATAGATGTGTCCACTTCACCTTCAGACGCAAGACTCTCCACCTCCGCACACAACCCATCCCACGCAGACATTGGAACAAAATCCCCACAGAACAGCTACTCTCAGCAACAACCAACCCACCTTCTCCACCGACCCCAACAACGCAGCCCTCAGCCTCACTCATTGGATCACCAACTGCGCAGACAACCTCGCACCCCTCAGACGCCTCCCAAGACAGACCAACACCAGGAAACCTAAATGGTTCACAGACACCCTCAAGGAATCCAAAAAAAACTGCCGTACCCTCGAGAAAGCCTGGTGCAAAGACCACACCGTAGAAAACATGTCTGCCCTCAAAAACGCCACCCGCGAACACCATCAGCTGATCCGCGCCACCAAAAGAACTTCCTTCACAGACAGACTGGACAAGAACACTCACAACAGCAAAGAACTCTTCAACATCGTGAAAGAGCTCTCCAATCCTAACGCCAACTCCAACTCCATCACGCCCTCACAAGATCTCTGCAACTCCCTCGCTACCTTCTTCCATCGAAAGATCACCGAGCTACACGACAGCTTCGGTCACCAGACCCAGCCAACCACCACAGAACCTACAACCCCAGCCATCACCCTCAACGCCTGGACTCACATCAGCACGGAGGAGACCAAAGCTACCATGAACACCATCCACTCCGGTGCCCCCTCGCACCTCTGCTCCCACTTCATCTTCAACAAAGCCGACGACATCATCGCCCCTCATCTCCAGACCATCATCAACAGTTCGTTTGCTTCTGCCACCTTCCCCGAGAGCTGGAAACACGCGGAAGTCAACGGCCTCCTGAAGAAACCTACGGCGGACCCCAGCGACCTGAAGAACTTCCGCCCCATCTTGCTCCTCCCCTTCCCTGCCAAAGTCATCGAGAAGACCGTCAACAAGCAACTGACCAATTTCCTTGAAGACAACAACCTACTTGACCCCTCCCAGTCCGGATTCCGAGCCAACCACAGCACAGAAACCGCCCTCATCGCAGTCACAGATGACATCAGAACTCTGATGGACAACGGAGAAACAGTCGCCCTCATCCTCCTCGACCTCTCTGCTGCCTTCGACACTGTCTGCCACCGAACCCTAATATCCCGCCTCCGCTCCTCCGGTATCCAAGGACAGGCCCTGGACTGGATCACTTCTTTCCTCTCTAACCGCTCCCAAAGAGTCTACCTCCCTCCATTCCGCTCAGACCCCACCGAGATCATCTGCGGCGTCCCACAAGGCTCCTCGCTCAGCCCGACTCTCTTCAATGTCTACATGAGCCCCCTCGCCGACATCGTACGCAAACACAACATCAACATCACCTCCTACGCCGACGACACTCAGCTGATACTTTCCCTCACCAAGGACCCCACCAGCGCCAAGACCAACCTGCAAGATGGAATGAAAGACGTCGCAGAATGGATGAAACTCAGCCGTCTGAAACTGAACTCAGACAAAACGGAAGTCCTCATCCTCGGAAACACCCCGTCCTCCTGGGACAACTCTTGGTGGCCCACGGCCCTTGGCTCCGCACCAACCCCCTCAGACCACGCATGCAACCTCGGATCCATCCAGGACCCACTTCTCACCATGACCAAACAAGTCAATGCTGTATCATCTTCCTGCTTCCTCACTTTCCGCATGCTCCGAAAGATCTTCCGCTGGATCCCCGCTGACACCAGAAAAACTGTGACCCACGCCCTCGTCACAAGCCGCCTGGACTACGGAAATACCCTATACGCAGGAACCACCACTAAACTCCAAAAACGTCTTCAGCGAATACAAAACGCCTCCGCCCGCCTCATCCTTGACATACCCCGCAACAGCCACATCTCCGCCCACCTGAGACACCTGCACCGGCTTCCCGTCAACAAAAGGATCACCTTCCGGCTCCTCACCCACGCACACAAAGCCCTCCACAACAAAGGACCCGAATACCTCAACCGTCGCCTCAGTTTCTACACAACCACTCATCAACTTCGCTCCGCCAGCCTCGCAGTCTCCGCCGCCCCTCGCATTCGCCACACTACGGCAGGTGGAAAATCCTTCTCCTACCTGGCGGCCAAGACATGGAACTCCCTCCCCGCCAACCTCAGGACCACCCAGGACCACCTCGCATTCCGGAGGCAGCTCAAAACCTGGCTCTTCGAGCAGCAGTAACCCCCCTCCCCTAGCGCCTTGAGACCCTCACGGGTGAGTAGCGCGCTTTATACATGTTTTTGATTGATTGATTGATTGATTGAATTGATTGGTCAGAATCTACCACTTAAAAGTATATGACGGTAGTTCTACTGCTAGTCTATGAGAGGAGCAGGCCTCACAGTAGAGGAAAACGAATTTGTGAGTGTTTCACTACCAGGACATTTAAAACACATAAGTACATGTCTTGCCATTTACTTACATAGCATCCTTCCCTACGGGTTACATAGGACCTACATTAAGGGTGACTTACATGTAGAAAAAAGGGAGTTTAGGCCTGGCCTGGCAAGTAGTTTTAAATGCCAAGTCAAAGTGGCAGTGACAATGTACACACAGGCCATGCATGACAGGCATGAGACATGGTTAAAGGGCTACTTGTGTGGGTGGCAGAATCAGTGCTGCAGACCTACTAGTAGCATTTAATTTACAGGCCCTGGGCACATGTAGGACACCTTACTAGGGACTTACAGGTACATTGAATATGCCAATTGGGTAGGAACCAATGTTACCTGTTTTTAGGGAGAGAGCACATGCACTTTAGCACTGGTTAGCAGTGGTAAAGTGTCCAGAGACGTAAAGCCAACAAAAATTAGGTCAGAAAAATGGGAGGAGGAAGGCAAAAGTTTGGGGTGACCATTCAGAGAGGACCATTTTCCAACATAAATGATTTAAAATAGTTAAAAATATAAACAAATATACATTATTGTTCAAAAGATATACAAATATTAAACATTTATTGTTTAATATAAAATATTTAAATAACCTATTTTGAATTGTAAAAACAATGTAACAATATTTTGCAGGAAAAATAGCTAAATTGATTCTATATATAATAGTTATTTATGCAAATAAATGCACATTAAAAATATTTTTTTCTTTTGGTGGGAATATATTTTTGTGTGAACTTAAATAATTTTAATTCAATTTTTTCCAATATTTAACATTCTAATTCAAAAGTAGTGTAATAGTGCTTTAGTATTTTTGATTTTATTTTACATTTAAAGTTAATATATATGTATAAGATTTTACATTAATATTTAACATACAACTATTTTTAATGTTTATTTTTGAGTTAAATAAACTTTTTTATTTTTCCCTATACTTTACCATTAGAGATCAGCGGATCGCTGCATAGTAATGAAATAATTATTAATCATTGAATATTAATGTAAAGTAGAAAAATTCGACAGCACAATTAAATTAATTTGTCCATGGCAGGTGCTCTGTAAGTGATCTCCTGTGCTATGTAAACATTTGAGTCTAATTACAGCCATGTAAATGGCCGGTGTGATGTACAAAGCCTCTTTACTCAGGGTTCGGTATACTGGTTCCACCAAGTACAATAAGAGACACAGCTTTTTCTTGTGACAGCATTGCACACAGCCTCTCATTGATTGTGCATTTACCACATGCATGTTTTAGAAAAAAAACATCTTTTTCTGAGGTATCTTTCATTATGCATCTCTGTCCTATTAAGCAAGAGGTTGAGTAAAATTGTTCATACACAGTATGGACCATGTGCTGCACTAGTCAAGATCGTAATGCTACCAAAGTTGCTACCAAAGTTCATTAAACTCTCTGCTTCTCTGCGTGACAGCACAGACTCAAACAGTGGCAATTGAACTGCCTTCCATTAAGAATTGGGAATGCGGAAAGAATAATTCTTGAAGAAAATACATTTAAAAAATGACAGTGTAACAAAACCAGGAAATAGAGTAGGCATTTATAGCAAAATAACAATTTTAAAGGCAATAGGAAAAGCAATAAATGTAAAAGCCGAAGCCGAGGGTGGACTTCTGCCTAATTGTACCCACAATAACCTCACCAAACATTCCACCACTCAAATATACACTTTCCACTCCCCACTGTCAAGAATGTGAAAACACCAGACTACTAAATTTACTGCATAGCAAAATCATGCAAACATATAGGCAAATGCCTGTTGTGGTTCACATGTCTCAATGAAGGTCATCCAGCAACCGATTCAAAAACAACTTCAACATTGTTTGCGACCAATGCCTGACACACCTGATTCATACTTATTTGATCTCCCAGAGGGAGGAGAAATCACACTAGGACCAAATTTCACTTCCTTCAGTGCAACATTAAAGAAACATTGTTGGCACCAGATACCTTGGAAATTATGATGTTGGGCATGTAAGACAACCACACCTTTGAAAACTGGCACTCTAAACAAATTGCACACCTTCGCTCCTTCCATTTTCACAACATTTCTATGAACTGGAGTAAAACTTACCAGATCAGACCATTGTGATGACCCTTTTCCCAATTGAACAGGCACTTTGACTCTACCAAAATCACCAACACAGTCTTTGTGTTACTTTTCCCTCTTTTTTTATTCACACCTGACTACTTTTGTATGCATTAACTGCTTCTGTTATCCCTCAAAGACTGACAGATAATTCAACACCAAGGAACTAGACTACAGTGTAGCTTGCCCCTTCTTAGTAACTCAAAACACATGTGCCCTCAATTGTAGAAGTCCTGAAGGAAAACATTGCTGCTTGGAGGGCCTTCCTCTATTTGAGTCCACCCTTGACAGCAAGCCAACTCGAATCATTGACCACTTTATAAAATCTTTTAACCTGACTGTTGGCTTTAGTTACTCTATCACAATTATCTTGTGCCCAACACCTCACTTAGAAAGGTGTGCATGCATAATTCCACGTGCAAATTGTTGACCATTGTTGAATACAATATCTTAAGGAATGCCCTCATGACATAAAGCATAGTGTAAAATCTCCCTTTTACACAAATCATTAAAAATCATTTTGAGTTTCTCTCTGTTATTCATAGGCACTTTTTGTCTGAGAAGGACAGCATTTTGTTTCAGGATGATGCAGTACTTGAATTTCAAATACTCACCCCGTGTGTCACTGAAAACACATGAAAACTTTGTAAAATTCATAACTTATTCCCTCAGACACACCAAGAACTTTCAAGTGCAAGGTGTTAGTATTCAGACTAAGCTTGACCACAATCACTGGAGGATCAGACCATAAATCTAATCTTATCCCCATCTCTTCCTGATGTGACCAACAAAATATACCTCTGGTACAGCTGAAGCGCGGAAGTCACCTCATAAATAATAATATTACATTTCCTCACTGTTACTGGACTCCAGGTGATGGACCTTTGAGATATATAATGAGACAAAAAGAAGTTGCAGTCAACAGATTAATAAATTTCTTTTTTATATGGACATTTCTACTTGCAGCCAATTTTGGTTAATTTGAAAATGCTATTCCAGTACCTACACCTTGGAATTTTATTTCACCCCAAAAGTAACCCAACAGAAAAATTATGTGGTCAATGTACACTCAACTTTGCACATCTAGCATATACAATACCCAATACCTACGTCCAGCAGAGACTTCCCTAGGATGGTATACCATGTACAGGAATCTGTTATTAGGGAAACATTCTTCCCATTTTAGTACTCCGCATAGTCAAACCTTCCCTCCTGTTCACTCTGTCAGACATTGCGAGAACCATATTAGGATTCATCAAATGGGACCCTTATCCCCCTTCCAACGCAGGATTTACATTCTTACTACTCTTACATACATGGCCGAAACAGGCCTTATTATAAAAAGTTTTTACACTTTAAGCAACATTTATTTTCAGCTGGACGCCCTTTTAAGTTTACGACATGTTTCCCACAGCAGTAACAAAGAACATTAGATTTTTGCCTACTAATTTCTTTGATCTCTTTGCCTTCTGACCTTTTAAAAAAACTTTCACTTTTATATTTCCAGATGACAATATTTATATTGGTGCCACCATCACCTCTATTTTATGGAACAAAATGTGGGCAATATGGATTACAGCATTTAGGCCCACATGTTTGTGACTAGAAATATGCTTTTTTGGGATGTAGAAAGCCGACATTGTGATTCGGTAATTATGTGTTGACCCATTGACAAAGGGGAAGGGGTCCCCTTTATGAAAGCATGCAAAGACGTATTTTAAGAGCAGGCAGTGGGCAATCGGGCCACTGCCTACCTATAAAAAATGAAAATGTAATGTTTTGTTGTTTTCTTTTTAAACACATTCCGTTTTACTTTCACAAATTGCATTTAAAAAAAAAAAGATTTCTTTATTTAAAAGCAATCCCAGCAGACCACCATCCCTGTGAATTGTGCTATTCCCAGTGGGTCGAAAATTGCAGCCTACCTCATTCATTTTATTGAGGTAGGTGTATTTGCCAGCCACCAGGAATCACAAAAGAAACTCAATGGAGTTTTTTACATCTGGAATTGAAATTTCCTTATTGCAATTCACATAGAATCGCAATTAGGAAATCGCAATTCCAAATGTTAGTACATGTGACCCTTAAAGTTTAATCAGCATCCACACAAAGGGGTCCTTGGAATTTCTTACTGTTCGTCCACATGAAAATTTGGTCATAAAAAACGTATCATAATTGATATGTTTGGAATCACATATTTTTGCTAGAGATCTGAAATCAGCGACATAGGGCCAGATGTAGGAAGCCGTTTGCATGGTGCAAACTGCGAAAATCGCAGTTTGCGCCATGCAAACAGCCTTATGCGATGCTCATTCACAATTTGCGAGTCGGTACCGACTCGCAAATTGTGAATGCGACTCGCAAATAGGAAGGGGTGTTCCCTTCCTATTTGCGACTTGCATCGCAATGCAGAATTGCTTTGTGATCGCGAATGCGGTCGCAAAGCAATTCACAGTTACCACCAGTGTCACACTGGTGGTAACTCATTTGCAAAAGGGAAGGGGTCCCCATGGGACCCCTTCCCCTTTGTGAATGTTGCCCAAAAGGTTTTTTCAGAGCAGGCAGTGGTCCAATGGACCACTACAAAAACAAACCAGTGGTGCACACCAAGCAAAACAATATCTCTACTTAAGAGATAGTCAAATATCTTGAAGAAACCAATTAACATATCATAATAAATTCCCCTAGAATGCTTGTTTGGTCCTCTCTCTTCCTTAAATGAACTAAACATTCATAAATCTGACCAGAACATACTGTAAACAAATATACAACTAACCAAAAGATGAATATGTCCATGCGAATATAAGTTTTAATACAAAAAGGGAAAATCTTCTTAAATACATAAACATATACATATATATACAAAACATGAAGAAAATAAATGAATAGCCATCAGCCGACACGTGTTTCGTCCTGACTGGACTTCTTCAAGGCTTTGCTCACTTCTATGTCCGTTATATTCATATCACATCTACCATACTCTGTTTCAAAACCACAATCAATCACATCTTTTCCTTCTTCATAATCAATTTAAATACTGGACATTGCTAGTTTCGTCTATTGGTGAGTCAACTATTCACCCCTCTTTCTATTCTTTTTGTTTACTCTCCAAGCCCGTCTGCTGATAAATCTCGGCAAAGAATATACCCAGAGGACTAACGGAGGGCACACGATTCCCTCCGTCATTGCTATATATGATCGCGTTTTGAAGAAAAAACGCGGCATGCACTAATGCCGGCGAAGGGCTCATATTGATTTTCGGGCCCACAGAAGACTTACAGGAGGCACATACTTCCCTCGACGTTTCTTTGCCGAGATTTATCAGCAGACGGGCTTGGAGAGTAAACAAAAAGAATAGAAATATATTCGCATGGACATATTCATCTTTTGGTTAGTTGTATATTTGTTTACAGTATGTTCTGGTCAGATTTATGAATGTTTAGTTCATTTAAGGAAGAGAGAGGACCAAACAAGCATTCTAGGGGAATTTATTATGATATGTTAATTGGTTTCTTCAAGATATTTGACTATCTCTTAAGTAGAGATATTGTTTTGCTTGGTGTGCACCACTGGTTTGTTTTTGTAGTATTAGAACGGGTTTACTTAGAAACTCGGTTTTACACATCAGGGCAACGATGTGTTTCAGTGTATGAGCACCCATAAGTTTCTTCTTACATAATTCGAATGTGCATTGATTTCAACTAATGAGTTGCCATTTGTTTTTGATGTCCAATGGACCACTGCCTGCTCTGAAAAAACGAAACCAAATGGTTTCGTTATTTTTTTTATTTTGCAACTCGTTTTCCTTTAAGGAAAACGGGCTGCAAAATAAAAATAAAAAACAGCTTTATTTAAAAAGAAGTCACAGACATGGATGTCTGCTGACTTCAGCAGGCCATCATCCCTGTGAGTGCAGGGACTCGCTATTAATATTTATGAGGTGGGTCTTTGCGACGCCATAGCGAGTCGCAGACAGTGTCTGAGACACCATTCTGCATCCGATATTGCGACTCGGAAACTCGTACATCTGGCCCATAATCCTCTATACTTTCACCTTCATTTTGCTTCATGGAAAATTAGTTAAAACCTTTCCATATCTTATCTCCATCTGCTTAACAGCATATGTAAAAACATTAATGTGTCCTGGGTTCTATAAGATACAGTGCATTTCTGTCCTTTCCCCCTGTGCTAGTGCACTAATTGCTGCCTAGCACCAACGCAGGCACCCTTGCACCATGATCCAAGAGTGTCTGCATTGTTAGCAGGAATGTTTTTGTGCAGGAAGGGACACCGTCCTGCACAAAACAATCCTGGGAAGCATTTTCCTCATTCTATGTGTGATGCAGCACTCATAGAAAAAGGAAACAAAGAGGAGAAATAAAGATGTTTCTCCTTGTTGCACCTCCCTGGGGAGGCATACAGTTTTGATGCATTCCCAGGTTTACAGCTTCTTGTCAACTTGGGAATGCATCACAACCCATAGGTTTTGCGTGGGAAGACCCACCGCAATGCTCATCGAATGCTTCCGTGAAGCAGTCTAAGGCAACACAGTGACTTGCACTGCATTGCCTTACACCATTTCTACAAGGTAATGAATGTAGGAGGCTGGCCTGGCTTGTAGTGGGTACCAGAGGTACTTACACCTTGTGCCAGGTCCAGTTATCCCTTATTAGTGTAGAAGTGGTGTTTCTAGCAGCTTAGGCTGATAGAAGGTAGCTATGGCAAAGCAGCTTAGGCTGAACTAGGAGACATGTAAAGCTCCTACTATACCACTGGTGTCATATGCACAATATCATAAGAAAACACAATACACAGAAGTACTAACAATAAAGGTACTTTATTTTTATGACAATATGCCAAAAGTATCTCAGTGAGTACCCTCAGTATGAGGATAAGATATATACACAAGATATATGTACACAAACCAAAATTATGCAGGTAATAGCAAGAAAAGTAATGCAAGCAGTGTAAAGTTACAATAGATTGCAATAGGAGCACATAGGTATAGGGGCAACACAAACCATATACCCCAAAAATGGAATGTGAACCACGAATGGACCCCAAACCTATGTGAGCTTGTAGAGGGTTGCTGGGACTGTGAGAAAACAGTGAGGGTTAGAAAAATAGCCCACCCCAAGACCCTGAAAGGTAGGTGTAAAGTGCACCTACTACCCCCAGAGAGCACAGAAGTCGTGATAGGGGGATTCTGCAGGAAGAACAAACACCAGCAATGCAACAACAGAGGATTTCCGGACCTGAGTACCTGTAAGACAAGGGGACCAAGTCCAATAGTCGTGACAGTGTCGAGAGTGGGCAGGAGCCCAGGAAATGCCAGCTGAGGGTGCAAGGAAGCTGCCACCTGTTGAAAGAAGCTTGGAGTTCTGCAAGAAAGAAGAGGACTAGGAACTTCTCCTTTGGAGGATGGATGTTCCACGTCGCGTTGAAGCTTGCAGAGGTGTTCCCACGCAGAAAGACTACAAACAAGCCTTGCTAGCTGCAAGGATTGCAGTAGAGGTTTTTGGGTGCTGCTGTGGCCCAGGAGAGACCAGGATGTCGCCATTTGGATGAGGAGACAGAGGGGGTGCCCAGCAACGTAGGGAGCACTCACAGAAGCAGGCAGCACCCGCAGAAGTACCTGAACAGGCACTTAGAAGAAAAGTGAACCAGAGTCCACCCAAAGTCACAAAAGGGAGTCCCACAACGCCGGAGGACAACTCAGAAGGTTGTGCTCTGCAGGTTAGCGTGTCGGGGACCCAGGCTTGGCTGTGCATGAAGGAAATCCTGGAAGAGTGCACAGGAGCGGGAGCAGCTGCAAATCACGCGGTACCCAGCAATGCAGTCTAGCGTGGGGAGGCAATAACTTAACTCCACCAAACTTGGACTGAAGAGTCACTGGACTGTTGGAGTCACTTGGACAGAGTTGCTGAGTTCCAGGGACCACGCTCGTCGTGCTGAGAGGGGACCCAGAGGACCGGTGATGCAGTCTTTTGGTGCCTGCGGTTGCAGGGGGAAGATTCCGTCAACCCAAGGGAGATTTCTTCAGAGCTCCTGGTGCAGAGAGGAGACAGGCTACCCCCAGAGCATTCACCACCTGGAAATAGTCAAGAAAGCCGGCAGGATGAAGCGATACAAGGTTGCTAGTAGTCGTCTTGCTACTTTGTTGCGGTTTTGCAGGCGTCCTGAGCAGTCAGCGGTCGATCCTTTTGTAGAAGGTGAAGAGGGAGATGCAGAGGAACTCTGATGAGCTCTTGCATTCGTTATCTGGTGAGATCCCCAAAGCAGAGACCCTAAATAGCCAGAAAAGGAGGTTTGGCTACCTAGGAAGGAGGATTGGCTACCAAGAGAGGTAAGAGCCTATCAGAATGAGCCTCTGACGTCACCTGCTGGCACTGGCCACTCAGAGCAGTCCAGTGTGCCACAGAGACCTCTGTTTCCAAGATGGCAGAGGTCTGGGACACACTGGAGGAGCTCTGGGCACCTACCCTGGGAGGTGCAGGTCAGGGGAGTGGTCACTCCCCTTCCCTTTGTCCAGTTTTGTGCCAGAGCAGGGCTGAGGGATCCCTGAACCGGTGTAGACTGGCTTATGCAGAGGTGGGCACCATCTGTGCCCATCAAAGCATTTCCAGAGGTTGGGGGAGGCTACTCTTCCCCAGCCTTCACACCTTTTTCCAAAGGGAGAGGGTGTTACACCCTCTCTCAGAGGAAATCCTTTGTTCTGCCTTCCTGGGCCAGGGCTGCCTGGACCCCAGGAGGGAAGAAACCTGTCTGAGGGGTTGGCAGCAGCAGCAGCTGCAGTGGAGACCCCGGAAAGGCAGTTTGGCAGTACCCGGGTTCTGCGCTAGAGACCCGGGTGATCATGGAATTGTCCTCCCAATGCCAGAATGGCATTGGGGTGACAATTCCATGATCTTAGACATGTTAAATGGCCATGTTTGGAGTTACCATTGTGACCCTGTACATAGGTAGTGACCTATGTGCAGTGCAGGCGTGTAATTGTGTCCCCGCACTCACAAAGTCCGGGGGATTTGCCCTGAACGATGTGGGGGCACCTTGGCTACTGCCAGGGTGCCCACACACTAAGTAACTTTGCACCCAACCTTCACCAGGTGAAGGTTAGACATATAGGTGACTTATAAGTTACTTAAGTGCAGTGGTAAATGGCTGTGAAATAACGTGGACATTATTTCACTCAGGCTGCACTGGCAGGCCTGTGTAAGCATTGTCAGAGCTCCCAATGGGTGGCAAAAGAAATGCTGCAGCCCATAGGGATCTCCTGGAACCCCAATACCCTGGGTACCTCAGTACCATATATTAGGGAATTATGTGGGCGTACCAGTATGCCAATGTGAATTGGTGAATTTAGTCACTAGCCTGTTAGTGACAAATCTGGAAAGCAGAGAGAGCATAACCACTGAGGTTCTGGTTAGCAGAGCCTCAGTGAGACAGTTAGGTATCACACAGGGAACACATACAGGGCACATACTTATGAGCACTGGGGCCCTGTCTGGCAGGGTCCCAGTGACACATAGACTAAACCAACATATATACAGTGAAATATGGGGGTAACATGCCAGGCAAGATGGTACTTTCCTACACAACCACCCCCCAAACGAAGGAGAATAAGACTAGCCATGACCTGATGAGTCTTCATTGTCTAAGTGGAAATATCTGGAGAGTCCATCTGCATTGGAGTGGGTACTCCCAGGTCTATGTTCCACTGTATAGTCCATTCCCTGTAGAGATATGGACCACCTCAACAATTTAGGGTTTTCACCTTTCATTTGTTTTAGCCAAAGTAGAGGTGTGTGGTCTGTCTGAACAATAAAGTGAGTGCCAAACAGCTATGGCCTCAACTTTTTCAGTGCCCAGACCACAGCAAAGGCCTCCCTCTCAATGGCAGACCAATGCTTTTCTCTAGGGGTCAACCTTCTGCTAATAAAAGCAACTGGTTGATCCTGGCCCTCAGAATTCAGTTGTGATAACACTGCCCCTACCCCTAATTCAGATGCATCAGTTTGAACAATACATTTCTTGGAGTAACATGGGCTTTTTAGGACAGGTGCAGAGCACATAGCCTGTTTGAGCTCCTCAAAAGCTTTCTGACAGCTAGCTGTCCACAATACCTTTTTAGGCATCTTCTTTCTTGTGAGATCATTAAGTGGGGCTGCTATGGAGCCATAGTTTTTAATGAATCTCCTGTAATACCCAGTGAGGCCTAAGAAGGCTCTCACCTGGGTCTGTGTTGTAGGGGAAACCTGAAGAGGTGCAATTTGTTCTCCACCTACCAGGTGTCCCAGATAAACCACCTTTCCCTGCCCTATCTGGCACTTTGAGGCCTTGATAGTGAGGCCTGCCTTTTGCAGGGTCCCTAAAACTTTCCAAAGGTGGACAAGGTGCTCATCCCAGGTGGAGCTAAAGACAGCTATATCATCTAGATATGCTGCACTAAAAGCCTCCAACCCTTGCAGGACTGTGTTCACCAACCTCTGAAAAGTGGCAGGTGCATTTTTCAAACCAAAGGGCATCACTGTAAATTGGTAGTGCCCTCCTATACTTGAAAATGCAGTTTTAGGTTTAGCATCCTCAGCTCAGCCAATTTGATCTGCCAATACCCTGCAGTCAAATCAAAGGTGCTTAGATACTTGGCAGATGCCAGTGTATCTATGAGCTCATCTGCCCAGGGTATAGGATGAGCATCAGTTTTTGTTACCTGATTGAGACCTCTGTAGTCTACACAAAACCTAATCTCCCTTTTTCCATCTTTTGAGTGAGGCTTTGGTAGAAGCACCACAGGACTCGCCCATGGGCTTTCAGAAGGTTCAACCACTCCTAGATCAAGCACTGTCTGAACCTCTTGTTTTATGCAGTCCCTGACATGGTCAGGCTGCCTATAGATTTTACTTTTGACAGGCAAGCTGTCTCCAGTATCAATTGTGTGTTCACACCAAGATGTGGTGCCTGGCACAGTTGAAAAGAGTTCAGAGAATTGTCCAAGGAGATTTATGCAGTTGTCTTTCTGTTCTGCAGTAAGACAGTCTGCCAAACTACTCCCTCCACTAAAGCATCCTCTTCAGTGGAGGAGAAGAGATCAGGGAGAGGGTCACTCTCTTCTTCCTGTCCTTCATCTATTGCCATGAGCAGGGTGAGATCAGCCCTGTCATAGTAGGGTTTTAGGCGGTTGACATGAATCACCCTAAGGGGACTCCTGGCAGTGCCCAGGTCTACCAGATAGGTAACCTCACCCTTTTTCTCAACAATTAGATGGGGTCCACTCCATTTGTCCTGGAGTGCTCTTGGGGCCACAGGCTCCAATACCCACACCTTCTGTCCTGGTTGGTACTGGATCAGAACAGCCTTCTGGTCATGCCATTGCTTCTGGAGCTCTTGGCTGGCCTGAAGGTTTTTACTGGCCTTTTTCATGAACTCGGCCATTCTGGACCTTAGGCCAAGTACATAGTCCACTATGTCCTGTTTGGGAGCTTTTAAAGGTTGTTCCCAACCCTCCCTCACAAGTGTTAGTGGACCTCTTACAGGGTGTCCAAAGAGGAGTTCAAAGGGGCTGAAGCCCACTCCTTTCTGGAGTACCTCTCTGTAAGCAAAAAGGAGGCAAGGTAACAGGACATCCCATCACCTCCTGAGTGTTTCAGGGAGTCCCATTATCATTCCTTTGAGAGTTTTATTAAACCTCTCTACCAGTCCATTAGTCTGTGGATGATAAGGAGTGCTGAATTTGTATGTTACACCACATTCCTTCCACATAGCCTTCAATTATGCAGACATAAAGTTGCTACCCCTGTCTGATACAACCACTTTTGGGAAACCCACCCTGGAAAAGATTCCCAGGAGGGCTTTTGCCACTGCAGGTGCTGTAGTGGTCCTTCGAGGAATTGCTTCAGGATATCTGGAGGCATGGTCCACAACCACCAGAATAAACCTATTGCCTGAAGCAGTAGGAGGGGCAAGGGGGGCAACTATGTCAACCCCTACCCTTTCAAAGGGGACCCCAACCACAGGTAGTGGAATAAGGGGAGCCTTTGGTGTGCCACCAGTCTTGCCACTGGCTTGGCAGGTCACACAAGACTTGCAATTTTTTTTAGTGTCCTATGACATCCTAGGTCAGTGAAACAGGGGGACAAGCCTTTCCCATGTTTTGATCTGGCCCAAATGCCCAGCCAAAGGAATGTCATGTGCCAGAGTTAGGAGGAACTCTCTGTACTGCAGGGGAATGACCAATCTCCTGGCTGCTCCAGGTTTTGGGTCCCTTGCCTCTGTGTACAAGAGGTTGTCCTCCCAGTAAACTCTATGTGAGTCACTGACATCCCCATTTTGCTGTTTGACAGCTTTCTGTCTGAGACCCTCTAATGTGGGACAGGTTTGCTGTGCCACACTCGGCTCTTCCCTGGCAGGCCCCCCTTCACCCAAAAGCTCAGCAGTGTCTGCTGCCAGCTCATCTGGTGAAGGTTCTGCACAGGGAGGAAATACTTCTTCCTCAGAAGGAGAATCATCTGTAGAGGGAGGGATAGTGGGTAGGGATTTACCCTTCCTACCCCTATCTTTAGGGAGCACTTGGTCCATTGTTCCAGGACCCAAGTTACCCTGTCCTTTTTGCTTTTTGGCCTGAGCCCTTGTCAAAGCAATAATATGCCCAGGAATGCCCAGCATTGCTGCATGAGCCTCCAACTCCACTTCTGGCCAAGCTGAGGTCTCTAAATCATTTCCTAGTAGACAGTCTACAGGTAAATCTGAGGCAACCACAACTTTCTTTGGACCAGTAACCACCCCCCCCAGTTGAGATTCACAACAGCCATGGGGTGGCTAAGAGTGTTGTTATGAGCGTCTGTCACTTGGCACTGGTGACCAAGTAGGTGTTGTTCAGGGTGTACCAGTTTCTCTATTACCATGGTAACACTGGCACCTGTGTCCCTGTAGGGCTGAACCTCAACGCCATTTATTAGGGGAAGTTGCTTGTACTTATCCATATTAAGGGGACAAGCAACCAAGGTGGCCAAATCAATGGCACCTTCAGAGACTAACACAGACTCTGTGGTCTCCCTAACAAGACCAACCCCAACTAAATTACCAAAAGTGAGCCCAACTACTCCCTTGGATTCGCTATTAGTAGGTTTGCTCCCACCACCACTGCTATTACTAGGGGCACTAGAATTTGCAGTAGGGGTTGTGGTAGTGGGAGGTTTGGTGTTTTTCTTTGGACAACTGGCATCAGTTGTCCAATGGCCTTTGACTTTACACAAATAACGCCAAGGCTTTTTAACTTGATTATTGGAAGAGGATTTGGACCCACCACCCCCACCAGAGGATTTTTGTGGGCCTGATGAAGACTCAGTTTTACTTTTGTCCCCACCCTTGTCAGAAGACTTACCATCCTTCTTCTTGCCATCCTTGTCACCCCCTGTATGAACGTTTCTGTTCACTCTTGTTCTGACCCATTTGTCTGCCTTCTTTCCCAATTCTTGGGGAGAGGTCAGATCTGAGTCCACTAGATATTGGTGTAACAAATCAGACACACAGTTATTCAGAATATGCTCTCTCAGAATAAGATTATACAGGCTTTCATAGTCAGAAACTTTACTGTCATGTAACCACCCCTCCACGGCTTCACTGAACAGTCAACAAAGTCTATCCAGTCTTGTAAGGACTCTTCTGGTGTCTCTGAACTTAATCCTGTATTGTTCAGTGGTTAAGCCAAATCCATCCAAGAGTGCATCCTTCAAAACTGCAAAATTGTTAGCATCACTTTCTCTAACAGTAAGGAGCCTATCCCTACCTTTTCCAGTGAAAGATAGCCACAATATAGCAGCCCACTGCCTTTGAGGGACCCCCTGTACCATACAGGCCCTTTCAAGTGCAGCAACCCGCTTGTTGATGTCATCCCCCTCCTTTTAAGTGGGGACTATCTTGTGCAGATTCCTGGAATCATGCTCTCTAACAGGATTACTATCAGGAATACTGCTGTTGCTGCCACCATGGGGTCCTAACCCCAATCTCTGTCTCTCCTTTTCCAGGTCTAAGGATTCCCTATCTAAGGCCAGCTGTTGCTGTTTAAGCTTCAGCCTGGTCTCTTCAACTCTCAACTTTTTGAGTTCCCTTTCTAACATATTGTTTTCAGGGTGGGTGGGTTGGGAATGCTTGGACACAGAAGATAAATTGGAAACAACAGAGGGAGATCTGTCCCTAACTGACTGAACCCTAGCAACTTGGCCTTTAGGAATAAAGACTTCCCTGCTATGATGGGAAACTCCATTACTACCAACATTACTATGTCCTGCCAGAGGGCAGATTTGGAACAGAACCCTCCCCCCCTCCCTCAAAGAGATTCCCTGAGTCAGAATGGAGCCTTCTATTAACCTCTCATATGAAGTGCCTACTTGGGACTCATCATTCACAATAAGCATGTTATATAGAAACTCTTTTGTAGGGTTCTTTCCTATCACTAAACCTCTATCTAAGCAGAGACTCCCTAGGCTCTTGTAGTTCAAATTGTCATAAGTAGCATTGACCATTTTAAGAGTAGAGTCTACCACAGTCATGATGGCAAAAGGTTTAGAGACAGTGAGAAGGAACAAAAAGTTTCAGAACTTTTTAAAGAACAGAGAAAAAAACTTTTTCTAACTTTAGAAAACTTTTTGAAGTTTTATAAAACTTTTCAGAACTTTGTAAAAAGTTTAAGAGGAGAAAAGCAAAACTTTTTGGTTAGGTGTACATACACTGAACTTGTTTTGTATATTATTCTCTTATGAAAAGTACACAATGACAAAGTGGTAAGTAGTTACAAGTACTTATCCCACCGCTGCACAACCAATGTGGGAGGCTGGCCTGGCTTGTAGTGGGTACCAGAGGTACTTACACCTTGTGCCAGGTCCAGTTATCCCTTATTAGTGTAGAAGAGGTGTTTCTAGCAGCTTTGGCTGATAGAAGGTAGCTATGGCAAAGCAGCTTAGGCTGAACTAGGAGACATGTAAAGCTCCTACTATACCACTGGTGTCATAGGCACAATATCATCAAGAAAACACAATACACAGAAGTTCTAAAAATAAAGGTACTTTATTTTTATGACAATATGCCAAAAGTATCTCAGTGAGTACCCTCAGTATGAGGATAAGATATATACACAAGATATATGTACACAAACCAAAATTATGCAGGTAATAGCAAGAAAAGTAATGCAAGCAGTGTAAAGTTACAATAGATTGCAATAGGAGCACATAGGTATAGGGGCAACACAAACCATATACTCCAAAAGTGGAATGCGAACCACAAATGGACCCCAAACCTATGTGAGCTTGTAGAGGGTAGCTGGGACTGTAAGAAAACAGTGAGGGTTAGAAAAATAGCCCACACCAAGACCCTGAAAGGCAGGTGTAAAGTGCACCTACTACCCCCAGAGAGCACAGAAGCCGTGATAGGGGGATTCTGCAGGATGAACAAACACCAGCAATGCAACAATAGTGGATTTCCGGACCTGGGTACCTGTAAGACAAGGGGACCAAGTCCAATAGTTGCGACAGTGTCAAGAGTGGGCAGGAGCCCAGGAAATGCCAGCTGAGGGTGCAAGGAAGCTGCCACCTGTTGGAAGAAGCTTGGAGTTCTGCAAGAAAGGAGAGGACTAGGAACTTCTCCTTTGGAGGATGGATGTCCCACGTCGCGATGAATCTTGCATAGGTATTCCCATGCAGAAAGACTGCAAACAAGCCTTGCTAGCTGCAAGGGTTGCACTAGAGGTTTTTGGGTGCTGCTGTGGCCCAGGAGGGACCAGGATATCGCCACTTGGATGAGAAGACAGAGGGGGCGCCCAGCAACGCAGGGAGCCCTCACAGAAGCAGGCAGCATCCGCAGAAGTACCTGAAGAGGCACTTAGAAGAAAATTGAACTGGAGTCCACCCAAAGTCACAAAAGGGAGTCCCATGATGCCGGAGGACAACTCAGAAGGTTGTGCACTGCAGGTTAGAGTGTCGGGGACCCAGGCTTGGCTGTGCATGAAGGAAATCCTGGAAGAGTGCACAGGAGCCGGAGCAGCTGCAAATCACGTGGCACCCAGCAATGCAGTCTAGCGTGGGGAGGCAAGGACTTACCTCCACCAAACTTGGACTGAAGAGTCACTGGACTGTGGGAGTCACTTGGACAGTGTTGCTGAGTTCCAGGGACCACGCTTGTTGTGCTGAGAGGGGACCCAGAGGACCGGTGATGCAGTCTTTTGGTGCCTGCGGTTGCAGGGGGAAGATTCCGTCGACCCACGGGAGATTTCTTCAGAGCTCCTGGTGCAGAGAGGAAGCAGGCTACCCGCAGAGCATGCACCACCTGGAAACAGTCGAGAAAACCGGCAGGATGAAGCAATACAAGGTTGCTAGTAGTCGTCTTGCTACTTTGTTGCGGTTTTGAAGGCGTCCTGAGCAGTCAGCAGTCGATCCTTTGGTAGAAGGTGAAGAGGGAGATGCAGAGGAACTCTGATGAGCTCTTGCATTTGTTATCTGGTGAGATCCCCAAAGCAGAGACCCTAAATAGCCAGAAAAGGAGGTTTGGCTACCTAGGAAGGAGGATTGGCTTCCAAGAGAGGTAAGAGCCTATCAGAAGGAGCCTCTGACGTCACCTGCTGGCACTGGCCACTCAGAGCAGTCCAGTGTGCCACAGACACCTCTGTTTCCAAGATGGCAGAGGTCTGGGACACACTGGAGGAGCTCTGGGCACCTCCCCTGGGAGGTGCAGGTCAGGGGAGTGGTCACTCCCCTTTCCTTTGTCCAGTTTCGCACCAGAGCATGGCTGGGGGATCCCTAAACCGGTGTAGACTGGCTTATGCAGAGATGGGCACCATATGTGCCCATCAAAGCATTTCCAGAGGCAGGGGAGAGGCTACTCCTCCCCAGCCTTCACACCTATTTCCAAAGGGAGAGGGTGTTACACCCTCTCTCAGAGGAAATCCTTTGTTCTGCCTTCCTGGGCCAGGGCTGCCTGGACCCCAGGAGGGCAGAAACCTGTCTGAGGGGTTGGCAGCAGGAGCAGCTGCAGTGGAGACCCCGGAAAGGCAGTTTGACAGTACCCAGGTTCTGTGCTAGAGACCCGGGGGATCATTGAATTGTCTGGCATTGGGGTGACAATTCCATGATCTTAGACATGTTACATGTCCATGCTCGGAGTTACCGATGTGACGCTGTACATAGGTAGTGACCTATGTGCAGTGCACGCGTGTAATGCTGTCCACGCACTCACAAAGTCCGGGGAATTTGCCCTGAACGATGTGGGGGCACCTTGGCTAGTGCCAGGGTGCCCACTCATTAAGTAACTTTGCACCTAACTTTCACCAGGTGAAGGTTAGACATGTAGGTGACTTATAAGTTACTTAAGTGCAGTGGTAAATGGCTGTGAAATAACGTGGACATTATTTCAGTCAGGCTGCACTGGCAGGCCTGTGTAAGAATTGTCAGAGCTCCCTATGGGTGGCAAAAGAAATGCTGCAGCCCATCGGGATCTCCTGGAACCCCAATACCCTGGGTACCTCAGTACCATATACTAGGGAACTGTATGGGTGTACCAGTATGCCAATGTGAATTGGTGAATTTAGTCACTAGCCTGTTAGTGACAAATTTGGAAAGCAGAGAGAGATTCTGGGTAGCAGAGCCTCAGTGAGACAGTTAGGCATCACACAGGGAACACATACAGGGCACATACTTATGAGCACTGTGGCCCTGCCTGGCAGGGTCCCAGTGACACATAGACTAAAACAACATATATACAGTGAAATATGGGGGTAACATGCCAGGCAAGATGGTACTTTCCTACAATGACAAGCAACACAAAGTTGATTTGCGTGGCCTTGTAGATTTTTAGCCTGCACTGCACTGCTGGTGTGTCACAAAAAGTGAAACACTGGCCGTGAACGGGGCTTGGAAATATGCCCCTATGTTTGTCACACAGGGGAATGTTTACAAGAAAAGTTGCATCACTGGGTTGAGGTAGCAATGCATTCAAATAACTTACGCTTTGGTGCAACAGTTTCTTACACCATGGATGCATTGTATTTACAACATGGCGCACCATGGGGTAAGGTCCCAGGCTGCCTCGTGAGAGGGATGTCAGAAGGAAAACTGAACCATGTGCTGCAAAAGTGATGTGTGGCTGCTTTGTGGCATGTAAAGCAAGGTAAATCAGCCTTACATCACTTTTGAGTGCGTATTGCATTAGAAAACCTTCAAAAAGTGCTGCATCTCCAAAAAAAACATTTTCCCATTCACAGAAAGAAAAATATAGAGCAGACAGCAGCAGCAAGGGTAACAACCCCAACAGCCCCTGCACCAGCCAGGATGTCCATGCGGAGTCCCAGGGGAAGAGGAAGAAGATGATGAATTGTATTGAGGAGGAGAATCAAATACTAGTAACAGAGGTGGCAAAGCATGAACATCAACTCTTTGTCACCTCAAAATTGACATTAGGGAAGAAAGAGACCCTATGGAAGTCCATAGTGGATAAATCAACAGCGTAGGGCAAGTAAAAGGGACATTCAATCAATCAATCAATCAGTGAATTTATAAAGCGCGCTATGTACCTGACAGGGTTTCGAGGCGCTGGGGAGGGGGGGGGGGGTGCTGCTAGTGTTCGAAGAGCCATGTCTTGAGGAGTCTCCTGAAGGTGAGGAGGTCCTGGGTCTGGCGTAGTGAGGTGGGGAGAGAGTTCCAGGTCTTGGCGGCGAGGAAGGAGAAGGATCTGCCGCCAGAGGTCTTGCGCTGGATTCGGGGGACGATGGCGAGGGCGAGGTTGGCAGAGCGGAGTTGACGTGTGGGGATGTAGAAGTTGAGTCTGGTGTTCAGGTAGGTGGGTCCGGTGTTGTGTAGTGCCTTGTGTGCGTGGGTGAGGAGTTTGAAGGTGATCCTTTTTTCCACAGGGAGCCAGTGGAGGTCCTTCAGGTGGGGGGAGATGTGACATCGGCGGGGTATGTCGAGGATCAGGCGGGCGGATGCATTCTGGATGCGTTGGAGTCGTTTGATGTCTTTCGTTGGGATGCCTGTGTAGAGTGCGTTGTAGTAGTCAAGTCTGCTACTGACGAGGGCTTGAGTCACCGTCTTCCTGGTGGAATCCACTTGAAGATCCTGCGGAGCATGCGGAGGGTGTTGAAACAAGAAGAGGAGACGGCGTTGATCTGTTTGGACATGGTGAGAGCAGAGTCGAGGACGAAGCCGAGGTTTCGTGCGTGGCTTGCTGGGGTGGGTGGGGGTACGAGGGCGGTGGGCCACCAGGAGTCGTTCCAGGCCGAGGGGGTGCGTCCGAGTATGAGGACTTCCGTCTTGTCGGAGTTGAGCTTCAGGCGGCTGTTGCTCATCCACTCGGCGATGGATTTTAGTCCCTCGTGGAGGTTGGTTTTGGCGGTGAGCGGATCTTTGGTCAGGGAGAGGACGAGCTGGGTGTCGTCGGCGTAGGAGATGATGCTAAGGTTGTGTTGACGGGCCAGTTGTGCGAGGGGGGCCATGTAGACGTTGAACAACGTTGGGCTAAGAGAGGAGCCTTGGGGGACGCCGCAGATGAGGTTGGTGGCTTTGGAGCGGAAGGGTGAGAGTCGGACTCTCTGGGTTCTGTCGGAGAGGAAGGATGAGATCCAGTTGAGGGCTTTGTCTTGGATGCCGGCTTCGTGGAGACGGGTTAGCAGGATGCGGTGGCAGACTGTGTCGAAAGCGGCTGATAGGTCGAGGAGGATGAGGGCTGAGGTTTCGCCGTTGTCCATTTGTTGTCTGATGTCATCTGTGGCGGCGAGGAGTGCGGTCTCAGTGCGTGGTTTCGTCTGAATCCAGATTGTGAGGGGTCTAGGATGGAGTTGTCTTCTAGGAAGTGGGCGAGCTGTGCGTTGACGATCTTCTCGATGACTTTCGCTGGAAAAGGGAGGAGAGAGATCGGTCGGAAGTTTTTGAGATCGTTGGGGTCAGCCTTGGGTTTCTTGAGGAGGGGTTGGATTTCTGCGTGCTTCCAGCTGTCCGGGAAGGTGGCGGTGTTGAAGGAGAGGTTGATGATCTTGCGGAGTTTGGGGGCGATGGTGGCGTCGGCTTTGTTGAATACGTGATGTGGGCACGGGTCCGTGGGAGAGCCTGAGTGGATGGAATTCATGGTTGTTAGGGTTTCGGCGTCGTCTACTTGGGTCCAGGTGGTGAGGCGGCAGGCGTGGGAGGAGTCGTCGGGGTGGGGTCTGGTGGAGGTGCGGTGTTGAAGCTGTCGTGGATGGCTGCGATTTTCTGGTGGAAGAAGGTGGAGAGATCGTCGCAGAGTTTCTGGAAGGGAGGGAGGTCGTTGACGTTGGCGTTAGGGTTGGAGAGTTCCTTCACGATGCAGAAGAGTTCTTTGCAGTCGTGGGCGTTGTTGTTGAGGCGTTCTGTGAAGTGGGCGCGCTTGGCGAGTCGGATCCGTTGTTGGTGTTCACGGTTGGCGTCCTTGAGGGTAGCAAGGTTGTCGGGTGTGCGCTCGAGGATCCATTTCTTCTTGAGTTTCTGGCAGGTGCGTTTGGAGGTGGTCAGTTCGTCTGTGAACCAGGCTGGTTTTTTCTTTTCTTGGTTGGCGGTGGGTTTCTTGAGTGGGGCTAAGGTGTTGGCGCAGTTGAGGATCCATTGATGGAGGTTGATGGCGGCGGTGCTCGGGTCGGTGGGTTCGGGTGGTGGGTATTTGGCGAGTGTGCTGGTTAGTTGGTCTTCGGTGACTTTTCCCCAGTGGCGGTGAGGCGGTAGAGGGATGCGGTGGTGTTCGGTGTTTTTCTTGAAGGTGAAGTGGACGCAGTGATGGTCGGTCCAGTGGAGTTCGGAGGTGTGGCTCAAAGAGATGTGGCTGCATTGACAGACTGAAAAATATGCTGGCATGACTACAAGCATAGGACAAAGGAAAAACTGGCCAGCAACTTGAAAGCAGCCATGCGCACCAGAGGAGGAGGATGTCCTGAGGTTCAGGAGGAGCTACATCATTGGTGGAGCAGGTGACATCAGTCATCTCAGCCGGGTTGTTGGCAGTAGTGGAAGGACATGACAGTGCAGCCTATGAGGACCAATACGACACACAGGGCAAGTGGCAACAAGGGACAAAATCAACAAATATGTCAGATTCAGCAGAGCAGCATGCTACCTTTCTGCACTGCACTGTGCTTAGTCATGTGTGTTTGGTCCATGTGTGTTGTGCTGCACCAGTCCAGCTTTACAGTTGGGTCTTTAGAATATTTGGGCAATGTATATGTGACAGGGCACGAGGATCGGGCCGGACATCACATACCCCGGGGGCACAGCTCAGGGTGCCACAGTGGAATTCCAACTCCTATGTCACCGCGGCTCCACGACGCAGGAGACGGGGCCTGAAATACCCGGAAGACACTGGGAGGAGAGGCAGATGGGTGAGAAGAAGAATCGCGAGGAGCATGAAGAAGACGTAGGAACCCAAAGGAGCCAAGCAAAGGAAGAGACACGGGATGACAAAACCAGTGAGAAGGGACCGGATAACAGACGTCGCGGAAAACCAATGAGGACACCGCCTCAAGAAGTCTGAGATGGAGAGCGACACATGTAGAATCCGGCCAGGTTCCAGGTAGAGTGTGGCCCAACCAGGTACATGCAACGAGCCGGGGAAAAGGAGGGGGAAATCACGGAAGCGGGGAGCACTGGTTGTTTTTTTGTTTTGTTTAAAAATAAACGTATACCTTAAAAAACACTGAAACAAAAAGAAAGTTAAAGGCACTGGGTGACGGGAAACCAGGTGGTGCACAAAGTAAACAGTGACCAGACTAACAAAAGAGAAAGTATACTAAAAAGGAGAAAAGCTAAAAGAGCACAGAGCAAACAGAGTGACAAGAATAGCAAAAGAAAAGTAAAAAGAAGGTAAACTAGGTATTAACCAAGGCACTAAGGGCTACATGTACGAAGCAGTTTGCACATCGCAAACAGCGAATCAGGCCGTTTGCGAAGTGCAAAATGCACTTTGACATATTCCAACCCATTTTTGCGATTCGGTAAACTATTTACCGAATCGCAAAAAGGGATTGTGTGTCGCAATTATGAAGGGGTGTTCCCTTCCTAATTGCTACTCACAGTCCCATGTATGATTGTTTTGTGACCGCGAATGCGGTTGTAAAACAATTGCAGTTAGCACCAGTGTCACACTGGTGCTAACCCATTCGCAGAAGGCCAGGGGTCCCCACGGGACCCCTCCCCCTTTGTGAATGTCAGTAAAAACATATTGTTCAGAGCAGGCAGCCTGCTCTGAAAAAATGAAACAAAAACGTTTCATTTTTTGTTTTTGAAATGCATCTTGCAAAAGCGGTCACGGACATGGTGGTCTGCTGTCTCCAGCAGGCCACCATCCCTGTGAGGACCGCCATTCCCAAGGGGGTCGCAAATTGCGACCTACCTCATGAATATTCATGAGGTGGGCATTTGCAACCCCCTTGCGAATCGCAAATAGTGTCATTGACACTATGCAACAGAAGGTTTTGCGACTCGCAATTTGCGAGTCGCAAAACCAAACTTTGGTAAATGGAGCCCTAAATAACTAATAACGGAGGGGCACAGAGAAGATCAAAGGAAAAATAGTAAAAAACAGAGGAAAGAATAACCTGAAAGAGAAGAAAGAGAAAACCTGGTTTCATTCAAACTTACCTCTTAAAAAGGGCTTCTTATTTTTTTCCTCTCCCTCTCATGGTGTGGATGATCTTCTGGAGCCCTGGGACATCTCAACCTGAAACAGAACGAGAAGATATATGAGGAACTGGAAAAAAGGAAAGGAAGGATACATCCTGTAGACGTACAATGCAAAGTAGAAAAGGATTAAGAGAGACATTCATTGAATAAGAAAATAAAAAGCCTTAAACGTATTTTCTCTACTTACGTATCCTTTTTTACTTACCTGTCACAGTGGTGTCAGAAGTGGGATAAAACATCCTCCCAGACAGGAAAAGTAAAATGGGGTAGAAGCCAAGACTGGCGGACATGATAGCCCAATTGTCAGAACGAGATGCTTTACTGACTGCCCTGAAAAGCCAAGCTTCGATCAGAGCCAATAATCAACTTGTACACTAAACTGCATTAGGGAAACTCACAGAGACAATAGGTACAACCAGAGTACACCCGAACGTCCCTAGCACAGTATTACAGAAGTATCAGGAAAATGATGACCCAGATGCATTTTTCATAAACTTTGAAAGAGTAGCAAGTTTGGATAACTGGCCACAAGAGCGCTGGGGCCAGTATATTGCTCCTTTACTTACTGGACTGCTACAGGCTGCCCATCAAGCGGTGAACCTGGGTGAAATAACCCCCTATAAAGACACTAAAAAGGCTATCCTAGAACGAGAGGGATTAGACCAAGAAAGTTACCGGTTACGCTTTCGACGTACTAAATGGATGAGTACCGAGAATACATGTACTCTTTATTATAGGGTTCACCATGAAGCTGGTAAATGGCTATCCCGTACAGACACTACCAACGAAGAAATGTTCCAAGCTGTAGTACTGGAACAGTACTTAGAAGCCCTACCTACATCCACTCGGAATTGGATTAGAAAACATACCGGCTTGGACAACTTCTCTATGGTTGAACTAGCCTGCGCTTATCATAGGTCTCCAGACTTCCGGGGCACTGTTACAAAAACAAATTCTCCGCTTCCTAAACCATCTCCCCAGACCTTCCCTATAGAGCCTCTAATAGGACTAAATATGGAAAAACCCCTTCTTTATCGAGCCCCACTAAAGGAGCCCATGTCGAACCCCCAGTGTTATAACTATGCGGAAAGAGGCCATATTGCACGATATTGTCAACAAAAATGGAACCAGGGAGACCCAATGGAAATATGGATTGCCAAAGGAAGAGTATTGTGGTTGGGTAATACCACTACTCAATATACCACATCTCTACAAGTAAATCAAGAAATAAGAAGGACCTTAGTAGACTCGGAGTGTAGTCAAAGTGTCATAAACCACAAATATGTACGTGCAGAACAATGGCTAAATGGGTCATCATGTGTGTACACTGTGATAGTAAAACATACCCAGTGGCTATCATACAGGTGAAGTGGTGGGAAAAAGAAGAACCAGTTGTAGGAGCCATCCCAGACCTGATGGAAGAACTCATTATAGGAACTGATTATGTGGCATTTCCAGAGCTCTTAGACAGCCTAGTCACAAATTTTTATAACTTGTATCTACTTTCTTTACTAATCTGACAGCGTCCTGGTGGGCCGAAGCACCCTTTTTAAAAATAGAAATAGAAAAGACTATACCAAGGGAGAGACTGTCTAAGACATAAAAGCGAAACCAAAAGAAAACAAACCACAGGGAGAATAATGATAATAACGGACATAACCCTAATCCCATGAAGCATATATTTTTGGTTGCAGGGGATTTTCGACCGTCTCAACGAGATGACCCTACTTTAAAGCAGGCCTGGCGTACTGCCCTCACCAAAAGCAATCCTACGGTAGGCCCTTATTTCCACATTAGAAATGATTTACTGTATCGAGTGGTCACCCAGCAAGGGAACAGAAAACCACAACTGCTAGTTTCAAAAGAGGGAAGTGAAAAGACTGAAGTGTACATAACAAGGTGGTTTTATTGGCCGGGTATATATGGGGACATACGGAAACATTGCCAACAATGTCCAAAATTTCAATTGATTAATCCCTCCTTGGATCCCAAGGCTCCCCTCCTTCCTTTACCTATTATACAGACCCCGTTCACGCAGGTAGGTATGGACTTGGTGGACCCGTTGGTGCCATCATCTAAAGGTCACCAATATATCTTAGTTCTAGTGGACTACACAACTAGATATCCCGAGGTCATACCTTTGTCGAGTATGACGACAAAAAGTGTGGCTCAGGACATGATAGAATTTTTTTCACATGTCGGATTTCCTAAGGAACTCCTGACCGACCAGGGAATGCCTTTCATGTCTTGTTTAAAGTCCGAAATATGTCATAATAAGGGAGTCCAACAAATACGGATGTCGGTTTACCATCCACAAACAGATGGCCTTGTAGAACGTTACAACAAAACCATCAAGAATCCCTTAAAGAAAACCATAAACGATACCGGTAGGAACTGGGATAAAAAGCTGCCTTTGGTGCTGTATGCCATACGTACGCATATACAGCCTTCCACTGGTCATAGTCCTTTTGAACTTCTTTTAAGAAAACAACCTAGCACGATATTAGATATGATGGCTGAACAGTGGGAGAAAACAGAGGAGGAGATAAAAGACATTCTCACATATACTAGAGAGTTAAAAGAAACATTACATGCAGTGTGGGAGGACGTACACACCCAACTAAAAGAGACCCAGATGAGACAGAAGACTCATTACGACACTGGAAGTAAGAACCAGGAACTAACCATAGGCCAAAAAGTATTAGTGCTCCTATCTAGAACCGAAAACAAATTGTCGGCCCGCTGGCAGGGACCCTATACAGTCCTAGAGAAAGTAACTCCGGTAACATTTATGATCAAAATACCCGTAGGGTCTAATAAAAGTCAACTTTACCACATTAACTTGTTGAAGATGTGGAATGAGAATGTCAGGTGTAGGGGATCGCGCGGTCTAGGGCCCACCCCTACCATTGCTTCCACCACTGCTTTGCGTGTCTGCAGTGCCTTTTTGGTGCCTCCTTTAATTGTTCCCTCATGCTCTAAGGCACGTTCTCGACATCGCCCTTGTGGCAGGGCTCATGTGGCTGCGGGGTCAGGACATTGGTGGACACGCTGTAATTATCATTGTCATACACTCTGTAGAAACAAAGTTTCATGAGGAAACTACAAATTCCAGCATCTCATGGGTGGCCATCTTGGGGTGTGACAGGCCTATAAATACCAGCCATACCCTAACAAGCGTGCTCACTATTCTGAGGACTTCAACCGAGGAGGAGCCGAAACGTCCTTGTTCTGAACACTCTGGGTGCCTTCAGATACAAAAGTAAATGAATACATCGTACTCGTAGTGGTAAGGTCAATTACCGGTTTCTTTTTTCTTTGTGTATTCAAATGGTACTGCAGTGGATACAGTTGAAAGTTCAGACATTGTGGCATATTTGAAGTTGAAAGGCTAACGCTACAAATCATTGAACAATGTAACAATGATAATTTCGGTTGCCATTTAGAACTTTGTTGCACATGAGTGAGAACGCTCAACATTACGAGAAAGAGACAGCGCGTGTTTAATAATTCTTGGGAGATAATCTTTTGATTTAGAACGCTATACATATGAGTGAGACGTATGCCTAGGTTTATAGGATCTTGTGCCTGGTATCTTTCTTTGTTGGGAGTCACAATAGACATAATCTGGTGATATCGAGTGAGTCGTTGTTGATGCATTCCAAGTCATCTGCCAATCGCTTTTTAGGCAGTGTGATGTCATGTTTGCCTAAGTTTACTCGCACCATTCAGAATCAAGACTTTGGAGTCTCTTCTCACATAAAAGGTCTAATCTTTGCTGATACTAAGACACTTCATCCTGGAGTGTGACAATTGCTATTCTAACTTGGTTATGTTTGAATTGTTTTAACCTTCTTGTTTTTTCAGAACTCCTTCCATGCAGTCCCCCTTCCTAACTTCCCTTTCCCTCACCTGGCGCCTCCAAAACTCAGAGCTATAACAGCATTCTGAGTTGGTGTTGCCGGGAGGTGAGCCCCTTGTTCAGCGACGTGCAGATCCCGAGGAAAGGGCGCTGTGACAGAGAAGGATGACAATGATTTAAATCTCTGTATTATTACAAGTCCAGAGTCAGATATACCGGTATTCTCTACCCCTCTGGAATCCGATCAAGTAGAAGAGCTATATTTTGGTACTGACCTCACACCATCCCAACGCCATCAATTAGAGGAGACAGTACATAACCACAATAGGGTATTTTGAAAAAACCTGGTAGAACGCACCTCATAAAGCACCGCATACGCACCATAGATGGAAGAGTATCCTGACAAAGACCATACCGCATACCGGAGGCTAGAAAGCAAATAGTAGAAAAAGAAATCATGGAAATGATACAAGCAGGTATTATTGAACCTTCCTCCAGCCCCCGGTGTTCCCCTATAGTATTGGTTCCCAAACTCGATGGTTCTATTCGGTTCTGTATAGACTTTCGACAACTTAATTCCTTATTACACTTCAACACCTATCCCATGCCACGCATAGATGATCTAATAGAACGACTGGGACATGCAAACTGCCTCACTACATTGGATTTAACTAAAGGCTATTGGCAGATTCCCCTACAAGAATCAGATAGGGAAAAACAGCCTTTGCAACCCCCTCTGGGTTATATCAGTTCACAATTTTGTCTTTTGGGTTGCATGAGGCACCTGCAACCTTTCAGAGATTAATTGATATTGTGTTGCGCCCTTATTAGGAGTATGCAGCAGCATACCTAGATGATATTGTAATATACAGTACCACCTGGGAGGAACATTTAAAACACTTGTCAGACATACTACAAGCCCCCCAACAGGCTGGACTAACTGCTAATCTGGAGAAATGTAAAATAGCTCAGAGTTCGATCAACTATTTGGGTGATGTGATAGAAAATGGAACTATCAAACCACTGGTAGAGAAAGCGGAAGCCATCACACAAATACCCATCTCAAAGAATAAAAAAGATATAAGGGCCTTCCTAGGTATAGTTGGTTATTATAGACGATTCATTCCACATTTTTCTGACATAGCTACTCCTCTTACGGCTCTATTGGAGAAGAGATGACCACATCATCTATCCCAATTGTCTGAACTAGAATATCAACGGTTTCTCTATCTAAAGTCCCTACTGACCACCGCGCCTATCTTACATTGTCCTGATTTTCAAAAACCTTTTCAGTTACAAACCGATGCTTCCGATCAGGGATTGGGAGCAGTGTTGTCCCAGGAAGGGGAAGATGCCCAGTACCATCCAATTGTGTACATCAGTAGAAAGCTTCTACCTAGAGAAAAGCATTACCCTACGGTGGAGAAGGAGTGTCTCGCTAAAACAATGGGCCATCAAATCACTTCGATATTACCGCGTAGGGAGGTCATTTACGCTCCTCACGGACCACGCCCTGCTGACCTGGCTATCTAAACATAAGCACACTAATTCCTGAGTGCTCAGGTTGTTCTTATTGTTACAACTTGTTCTGTTTCAGGTGAAACATTCACCGGGATCCTTGCTCTCCAATGTTGACTTTCTGTCTCGATAACCTACCAACTTGTGGCTCCCACAGCCACCCGCATGGGAGAGTGAATGTGCCAGGGCAAGGGGATCAAGGCTGGACATCACATACCCCGGGGGCACTGCTCAGGGTGCCACAGTGGAATTCTAACTCCTACGTCACGACGGCTCCACAATGCAGGAGGCGGGCCTGAAATAACCGGAAGACGCCGGGAGGAGAGGCAGATGGGTGAGAAGAAGAATCGCAAGGAGCAGGAAGAAGACGGAGGAACCCAAAGGAGCCAAGCGGAGGAAGAGACACAGGACGTCGAAACCAGGGAGACGGGACCCGAAAATGGACGTCGCGGAAAACCAACGAGGAGACCGCCTCAAGAAGACTGAGAGGGAGAGTGATACATGTAGAAGCCGGCCATGTTCCAGGCGGAGCGTGGCCCAACCAGTTACGTGCAAAAAGCCGGGGAAAGGGAGGGGGGAGTCATGGAAGTGGGGAGCACTGTTTTTTTTTTTAAATAAACGTATACCTTATACAAAAAGAAAGGAAAAGGCACTGGGTGATGGGAAACCGGGTGGTGCACAAAGTAACCAGTGACCAGACTAACAAAAGAGAAAGTATACTAAAAAAGAGAAAAGCTAAAACAGCACAGAGCAAACTGTCAACACCAGGACAGTGCGCGCTCTACGGGCAACATAATGCAAAATGACAAATCTTAAGCAATGTAATAATTCATGCATTGTGTGTTGATATTGCATATTAACTTTTTGCATTGCAGGTATTTATCTTGAAATGTCATTAATGATGTTTATAATGTATTGTTTATTTTCAAGCTTGTTCATTTTCAAGCCTTTCCTCAGCTTGGCTGGGTGTGGCAGGCGGGCGGGGCTTGGGTCTATTTAAGGAACCCAGCCCAGCTCCACATGCTCACTATTCAGAGGTCCCGGTGCAGAGCAGCAGCATTTTCCAGGGCTCCTGTTCCGGAGGCCTATTTGGAGATTTCCTGGCCCTGTCCTCATTATCTTGCTGATCTTCAAGCAGGGCGGTAAGGCAGAATTCGGGACAGGCCTCGACTCTGTTTTCTAGAAACATTTGAGTTTTTGGCTTTGTGATTTACAGTGTGTGCAATTTACTCTTGGCAATTAACCCTTGCAGTCCAGATTGCAGAGTGCGCGATCATTTCAAGGCATTTGAATCTTGATGGTTGCATCGGCAACAGTGTGCACGATTCATTCTTGGCATTTAACCCTTGCAGTTCAGATCGGCAGAGTGCGCGATCATTCCAGGTACTTGAGTCTTAATGCGCAGTCTGGCAATAAGGTGCGCAATAATTTCTGGGCAATTGAATCTTGAAACTTAGATCAAACAGAGTGTGATCTTTCTAGACAAAACAAGTTTAGTCAGTTTGCCTATTCTACAGTATCATTCATGAATCCTATAGCAGTTACTTCTTTGGGAACGAATATACTCATTGACTCTTGTTGTGATGTAATTGCTATTCTAAGGATTAACTTGAGAGAGTTCAATGTTCAGATTATGGTGGTCATTACAACCCTGGCGGTCGGTGTTAAAGTGGCGGTAAGACCGCCAACAGGCCGGCGGTAAAAAAAATGGAATTACGACTGTGTCAGAAACCGCCAACATAGACAGCCACTTTAACACTCCGACCGCCACGGCGGGACAAACAAACACAGCGGCGGTCACCGCCAACAGACAGGCGGAGGACAATGTACCGCCCACAGAATTACAACCTACCAATCTGCCACCTTTTCCGGGGCAGATTCACTGCGAACAAAAACACTGCAGAAACAGGACTTTGAAAGGAAAATGCTCACCTCTGCATACCCCACGAGGAACCAGGACGCCATGGAACCAGAGCTCCACATTTTTCCAGCCTTTATCTTCTTGCTCCTCTACCAGGAGCATGAACGCCGGCGGCGAAGACCACGGTGAGTACTGCACCTATGACACAGGGGAGGTAAAAAACAGTGACACACACACGCAACACGCAACACCCCCACCCCCACCCTCACTCACGACAACACACACACTAATACAGCATGATACATTACAGTTACACCCCCAAACCTCCTGAAAGAATGCAAAGACAAAAGGAAATGAGGTGAACGATTGTAATATATTGCAATTCAGTATTAAAAAAATGTACATACACTATTTACAAATATATACACCAATAATATTAGTCCAAGGTATTCCACCATTAAAGTCAGTGGACCACTTGGCCCAAAATGCATGGGCGAGGCCCACACAAGATACCTGAACAAGACGGAGAGAACACTGCAGGGGCATCAGATAGAAATAAAACAGGCACCTCAGGGGGAAGGGGAAGGGTGGGCACCTCAGCCGGTTGAGTGCACGACGCCAAATCCATGAGGGGGCCCCATGCCCACTGTTCAATCCTGGGGAGTGCAAAGCCACAGTCTCTCAACTCTCTACAGTGGGTGGTTTGCCCACTGTTCAATCCTGGGGAGTGCAAAGCCACAGTCTCTCAAGTCTCTACAGTGGGTGGTTTGCCCACTGTGCAATCCTGGGGAGTGCAAAGCCACAGTCTCTCAAGTGGATGTCAATCTCCACTGGTTCTGGAGGGGGCCTTGTGCCCAGAGTGCTTCATCCTGCCAAGGACTGAGGTACTGGATGTATCTCTCCACTGGTTCTGGAGGGGGCCTTGTGCCCAGAGTGCTTCATCCTGCCAAGGACTGAGGTAGTGGATGTCTTTCTCCACTGGTTCCGGAGGGGGCCTTGTGCCCATAGTGCTTCATCCTGCTCATGGCGGCCTCAGTAGCATCAGAGCTTTTGGCGCTCATGGGCCTGCGGTGCTTGTTGCGGCGGTGTCCTTGGCAGCGGTGCTTGTGGTGGCAGTGTCCTTGGCAGCGGTGCTTGTGGCGGCGGTGTCTTTGACAGCGGTGCTTGTGGCGATGGTGTCTTTGGCAGCGGTGCTTGTGGGGGCGGTGTCTTTGGCAGCGGTGCTTGTGGCGGCGGTGTCTTTCGCAGCGATTCAGCTGCTGGCGTTCCTGTCTTGGGCAGCGGGGTTGCTGCTGGCTTGCTCCTTGGCAGCGGGGCTGCTGTTGGCGGTCCTGTCTTGGGCAGCGGGGCTGCTGCTGGCGGTCCTGTCTTGGGCAGCGGGGCTGCTGCTGGCCGGCTCCTTGGCAGCGGGGCTGATGGCGGTCCTGTCTGGGGCAGTGGGGCTGCTGGCGGTCGGCTCCTTGGCAGCGGGGCTGACGGCGGTCTTCTCCGCCGTGCTGATCTTCCCAGACTTGCCGGTTTTCTTATGCCCCTTCCCCACCTTGGAAGGTGTCGCAGCTGACTCCACACTCCCACCTGTACCCCTGGGAGCGGCTTTGGTGGCTGGTGTCTTCCCCCTCTCCCACCGGGCACTGGCCAACTTTTGATGCTTGACAGGTGAGGGACTGTCCGTGCTGTGGCTCCTTGCAACACTGCCTGCCCTGCTGCCTGGTGCACTCCATAATCCGGTGACTACTGGCACCACTGGTCCCGCCGATGCTGTGGCTGAGGTGCTAGGTTGGGACCTGGAGAGTCGCGCCCTAGGAGACTGAAGGGGTGGGGGAGGTGAGGGAAAGAGGTCAAGGCTGGCCAGGAAAAGTTTCTTAGGAACACTGGGACGGGTAGATGGAGGGGGTTTGAGAGTGGAGGAAGAGGTAGTGGTCGTAGGAGGTGTACGTTTGCTGACTTTGGGTGAAGGTGCATGGGCTGGAGGCTGTCGTGAGGTGGATGGCTGTTGGGTGGGTGTGTGGCTGCGTTTGTGTACCTTGGGAGGTGGGCTCACAGACACACTGGGAGAGGATACAGAGGATGTGTGAATTGTAGTGGGGGTGGTGACTGCACGTGAGCGGAGTGTGGTGGTGGGTGTGCTGGTGATGGACGTAGTGGCTGAAGATGTAGTGCATGCAGGTGTGAGTGGAGACGAGACTGGGAGGGATGAGGGAGACGAGGAGGAGGGGACACAGTGGAGACAGTGGATGTTGGTATGTCTGCATGTGTGTGATGCTTGCGTGAGTGCCTGTGGGATGAGTGGTGCTTATGTTTGCCTGAGCTTCCCTTGTGTGTTGAGGTGTGTGCATACTGGTCTGTAGGTGTGCTTGGGATAGGCTGAGGTACAGGGGATTGGGTCTGGGTGGAGGAAGTTGGAAGGGGGAGGCTAGAGACAGGGACAATGGCTGCCATCAGTCCTGAGGCCAGAGTCTGAAAAGCTTGCTGAAGGGCCGCCTGACCAGAATGAATGCCCTCCAGGAATGCATTTGTTTGTTGCAACTGCCTCTCTACACCCTGGATGGCATTCAAAATGGTAGACTGCCCAACAGTGAGGGACCTGAGGAGGTCAATGGCCTCCTCACTGAGGGCAGCAGGGGTGACTGGGGCAGGGGCTGAGGTGCCTGGGGCGAAGGTGATGCCCACCCTCCTGGGTGAGTGGGCACGGGGGAAAGGCTGAGGGGCTGCTGGGAGGGCAGTGCTGGAGGGGGTGGTGGCGGCTGTACCTGTAGATGTGGGGGGCACAGATGGGCCCGCCACCGCAAGGGAGCTCCCATCAGAGGACGAGTCCGTATCACTGGTGTCCGCTCCTGTCCCCGCCGTGGAGCTCCCCTCGCCCTCCGTCCCACTGGTGAAATCGGAGTCCGTAGTCTCGCCCGCCAGGGCCATGTGGGATGCAGCTCCCTCCTGCTCCTGTACCACTGCTCCTCCGCCTGATGATGCTAATGCACACAAGTACAGGGAGACCACAAAAAGGGAGGGGGAAGACAGAAGAAAGACATGTTGAGTGCATGCATTACCGCTACCTTTGGCGGACATGACAGACACAGAAGGCCCCTGCACTACGCCGCACACTTGGGGTCCACTATTCAATCCCTGGGACATGGCCTACAAGGCTATGGCCGATGTCTGCACACATGGATGTCACAGGAGCCTGACTAGGTGTTGTTGGCACTGTACCAAGGTGGGGTGGGGTGCCATAGGGTCTGCCTGAAAAAGGGGACTTAACTAGCACACATGCCCTGGCCTAGGGGAACCCACAGCCCACCTCCACCACCCAGACACCTCCACTGCACGCTGAATCAGCAGAATGAGAGTGTACTCATCCCCTTGTTGCTGCTGTGATGCCCTCAAGCGCCCATTCAACTCTGGATATGCCACCGCCAGGATCCTGAACATCAGGGGGGGTCATGGTGCGACAGGCACCCCTCCCACGTTGGGAGGCCATCCCCAGCTGGGCCTCCGCTGACTTCTTGCTCCAGCGGTAAATGTCCTCCAATCTTTTATGGCAGTGGGTGCTCCGTCTGTGGTAGACCCCCAGGGTCCGGACGTCCTTGGCGATGGCACGCCAAACATCCTTCTTCTGGTAGGCGCTGACCTACACAAATTGTACAGGGTAAAAAGAAAAGTTATTACCAACTGCACCGTCACAGTCATTGGCCCGCATCCCTACCCTTGCCATGTGGCACATGCACTCACCGTCGTTTCATGCACGCCTCATTCTCCCCCCCCCATCTTTCATCCACCCCACTCCAAATAGGCATTGCCCATACAGCATGCTCACAGTGTACTTACCTGTTTGTCTGGAGGACCGTAGAGTAGCGTGTACTGGGGGAGGACCCCATCCACGAGTTTCTCCAACTCCTCTGTGCTGAAGGCAGGGGCCCTTTCCCCAGACGCACGAGCCATTGTCTCTTCCAGACTGAGGTCACAGCAGCACTTGCAATGTAGGTCCTCTCCTGTCGAAGATCAGGTATCGAGTGATTGAACTGATAGAAAATGGCGGTCACGTCCGCGGCGGTGCGTACCGTCACCGCCGGCGTACATCGGCATTGGCTCCTGGGACCCATAGGGTCCAATGTTAACCAATGCAGAATTGCCCCGCGGTCTTCGACCGCCTACCGCGACGGTGTACAACGCCAGCGCAGTTACCTCATATCCCATTGTCCCACTTTGCAGGTCAGGCAGCCTCCATTTCAGGGGGCCACATGGCTTTATTTTTAACTGTGTCACACATACCTAGGCCTTGGCTCAACACTCATACAGGCAAATTTCTGGTTATGAATAGTTTTCTGAGTAAGCTGTGTTTACGTACCTCTAAGTTGGTTGACTCTGTGCTCGCTGTTGTCCTCCATAGGCACCGTCCGCTGGGACGTGTGAGGAGATGGCGGCATCCTCCGGTGTACAGACCGCTGGTGGACCTGTCAACAATGGAGGAAAGACATGTAATCATCACCTACAGGCTTGATCGTGCCACAATCCTGGAACTGTGTGCCCAGTTGGAGTCAGACCTGATGTCAGCTATCCACCATCCCACAGGAATCCCCCCTCAAGTGCAGGTGCTGTCAGTACTCCATTTCCTTGCAAGTGGGTCTTTTCAAACAACAGTGGCCATAGCATCAGGGATGTCCCAGCCTATGTTTTCCAACATGTTGTCCAGAGTGTTGTCTGCCCTGCTGAAACATATGCGGAGCTACATCGTTTTCCCTCAGGTGGACGATTTGCCAACAGTGAAAGGTGACTTCTATGCCCTGGGACACATCCCCAACATCATAGGTGCCATTGATGGGACACATGTGGCCTTCGTCCCCCCGCAGGAGTTAACAGGTGTACAGAAACCGGAAGAGTTACCATTCGATGAATGTGCAGATGGTGTGTTTGGCAGACCAGTACATCTCCCATGTCAATGCCAAATTCCCTGGCTCAGTGCATGACGCTTACATCCTGCGGAATAGCAGCATCCCTTATGTGATGGGGCAACTACAGAGGCACCGTGTGTGGCTACTAGGTGAGCACCTGGAACCAAATCAGTGGGAATAGTTGTCTGGGTCTGGGGATATCCCTAACAGTTAGTGTGTGTCTAACAGTTGTCCCTCGCCATTTGCAGGTGACTCTGGTTACCCCAACCTGTCATGGCTACTGACCCCAGTGAGGAATCCCAGGACAAGGGCAGAGGAACGCTACAATGAGGCCCATGGGTGAACTAGGAGGATTATAGAGCGGACCTTCGGCCTCCTGAAGGCCAGGTTACGGTGCCTCCATATGACAGGTGGTTCCCTATTCTACTCACCAAAGAAGGTGTGCCAGATCATCGTGGCCTGCTGTATGCTTCACAACTTGGCTTTGCGACGACAGGTGCCTTTTCTGCAGGGCGATGGTCCAGATGGAGGTGTTGTGGCAGCTGTGGAGCCTGTGGACAGTGAAGACGAGGAAGCAGAAGAAGAGGACATCGACAACAGGAACTCTGTGATCCTGCAATACTTCCAGTGAGACACAGGTAAGAAGACAAACCTGCCTACTACATGTACTTTAACACTACTACCTCTCTACTGTCTGTCCTTTTCACCCAGTGTATGGTCACTGAGTTTTCACTTTCTCTTACGATTTCACAGATGTGGGTCCCACTGTGTGACATCTGCTTTGTTTCCTCATGGAGTAGAGCTGTGTGTCGTAGGTATGTTGACATTGACATTGAAAGAGCATTTTGTCACTGTAATTGCTAATACAGTAATTCGAAATCACAGACAGACTCCAGATTGTTTTGTGCTTTAAGGGTGTTTATTTAAGTGCTCGATATTGGAGGGGGTTGTTAAATGGTGAGGGGTGATTGTGGAGGAATGTCCATGGCAGAGTCCAAGCTATTAGTCTCACAGGTGCATTGTCCAAAGGGGCATAGGAAGTGGAGCTGGGGCAGTTTGAGGATGGACAGGGTGACAAGGTGGGACAAAAGGATGACAATCAGGGTGGTCTCACTTCTTGGCGGGGGTCTTGGCATCGTTCTCTGTCTTTTTCCTGGATCTCAGTGACCGTTTGCGGGGTGGTTCTCCATCTGCAGGGGGTGGGTGCTGGTGTGGTGGTCCTGTGGTGGTGCCTCCTGTCCACTAGCGCCGGCAGAGGTGGTAGGCAGTTCATCGTCCAGGCTAGTGTCAGGGGCCCCTTGTTGTGTCACAGTGTCCTTCCTGGTGTTGAGGACTTCCTTCAGCACCCCTACGATGGTGCCCAGGGTGGAATTGATGGATCTGAGTTCCTCCCTGAAGCCCAAATACTGATCCTCCTGCAGCCGCTGGGTCTCCTGAAACTTGGCCAGAACCGTTGCCATCGTCTCCTGGGAATGATGGTAGGCTCCCATGATGTTGGAGAGGGCCTCATGGAGAGTGGGTTCCCTGGGCCTGTCCTCCCCCTGTCGCACAGCAGGCCTCCCACTTCCCCTGTTTCCCTCTGCCTCTGTCCCCTGAACCGTGTGCCCACTTTCCCTGCCCCCAGGTCCCTATTGTTGTTGGGGTGGTGGGTTAGCCTGGGTTCCCTGTTGTGGTGGACACACTGCTGATTGACGTGTCCTGGGGACAGAGGTTTGGGCCCGCTGGGTGGGTGCTGTGCTGGTGTTTCCAGAGGGGAGGAAGCTCTGTAGTGGCCTGTGACTGTGTGAGGGGAACCGACTGTCCAGAGGTCCCAGATGGGCCGGGCTGGTCGTCTAGATCCAGTTGGACAGAGCTGCTGTCATCACTGTGGGCCTCTTCTGTTGGTGGTGTGGACAAGTCTGGACCCTCCTTTCCGGTGACATTGGGTAGGGGTCCTGCAGGGGTGTAAAAGCATGATTATTGCATCTGTGTGTGCCATGGTGTGCAATGGATGGGTGACCGTGTACCCAGAGCTTGCATTCCTGTGTGGGACCTTATGTGATGATGGTTGCGGGGGTGTATGGGTATGTGCAGTGGCCATGCTTTGGTGATGGGTGTCCATGCTTTGGTGTTGCATGCAGGGTGGTGTTGGGATGTGTGGTTTGTGATATTGGGACATTTGTGAGGAGTTGGAGTGATGGGGGTGAGGGCGAGGGTGGGGGTGGGGGTATGTGATAGCATGCAGGTAGGGTGGGGGCTGTAATAGTTAAGATTTGACTTACCAGAGTCCATTCTTCCAGCTACTCCTGCGAGGCCCTCGGGATGCAGAATAGCCATGACTTGCTCCTCCCATGTTGTTAGTTGTGGGGGAGGAGGTAGGGGTCCGCCGCCAGTCCTCTGAACCACAATATGGTGTCTTGAGACCACGGAACGCACCTTCCCCCGTAGGTCGTTCCACCTCTTCCTGATGTCATCCCTATTTCTTGGGCGTTGTCCCACTGCGTTGACCCTGTCCACGATTCTTCACCATAGCTCCATCTTCCTAGCTATGGAGGTGTGCTGCACCTGTGATCCGAATAGCTGTGGCTCTACTCGGATGATTTCCTCCACCATGACCCTGAGCTCCTCCTCAGAGAACCTGGGGTGTCTTTGCCGTGCCATAGGGTGGTGTGGGTGATGTGTGGGGTGGTGTGTGTTGTGATGTGTGGGGTGATATTTAGTGGTGTGTTGTGTGAGGTGCGTGGATGTTGTGTGAGTAATGGTGTTGAGTGCCTGTGGATGCTTGTTTGAAGATTGTGGTGTCTCTCTCTGGCCTTCTTTTGGAATTTTTGGTAGTAGGGGTTTGTGGGTGATGTGGGTGTGTGTTGTATATTTTATAGGGTGTGTGGGAGTGGTGTGTGTATGTGTATCAGGTGTGTATATTTGGAATTGTCGAATGTGGTTGTGTTTTGTAAGAGTGTGTGTATTTTGAGCACAGCGGTGTGTACCGCCAATGGAATACCGCGGTTGAAAGACCGCCGCATGGATTCGTGGGTCGTGATAGTGTGGGCGTATTCCTGTTGACGTGACGGTGGAGGTTTTGTTTTCGCCAGTTTATCACTGACCTTTGGTGTGGCGGACTTGTGTGGGTGTCTCAATTTTGGCGGATTCCGAGCAGTGGGTCATAATGACTGTGGTGGAATTCTGCTACCGCCGCAGTGTGTTGGCGGTCTTCTGCACGGCGGTAAGCGGCTTTTACCGCCAATGTTGTAATGACCCCCTGTATGATTATAAAATGGTCACGTTATTGAAAAGTTCTTGATCTCTCATGTTATTAATTAGCTAACATGACAACAGAAAACCTTGTTCTATGGCCTCACATTCCCATTAGTGTAGAGTGTAGTAGTGGTGCTCAATACATTCTGAACATGCCTGTTGTCAAACATGTATTCTGGAACAAGAGAACTTGTCCCAACAACTTATAACTCAAATTAGGAATGGAGCACACCTAAACAAGTAAAAGGGATTACAATTTCTAGCTTAATACATGGAATCCATAATACTGTTGAAAAATTTGATAGATGGACATATTGTAATTTAGGAGAAAAGTAGACCTACACTGTAAAGCAATGGTGTATGATGTGTCCAAGACTGTATTGTTACAATATTTTTAATACCAAACATATCAATTAAATGTGCATGTATACAACAAATAATTTGTGAAAAACCACAAAAAAATATATAATGAAGCCAAGTCAAAGGTAAACAAAAAAAGGACCACACATTTGTCCCAAGACCTATGACTTAATCACAGCCTGGTGTTGACTTTTTTGGCAATGTTCAAGACTCATGTTGCAATAAGTTCATCATTAACCGAATAATGTCCAATTCATTGGTTCGTTGCACTGAAAGTTCTTGTCATCCAATATGGAAGATCCACATGTAATTTACTGATCCATTACAGATCGATGTAGAGAATAAATCTGTAGATCAACAATCCAATTCAGCCATAATCCAATTCAGCTGACACGTGTTTCGTCCCAAGCGGGACTTTATCAAGGCTGATAAAACAAATCATATCATTTCTTAATAACATTTTATTTCCATAAATACTTTGACCAATCTACCATCTTGCACCAAAAAGTGAATTTTAAAATCCAATGTGATACCACACACCAACTACGTGTGAACACATCTAGGCACCTAAAAAGTGTAATAAGAAAAGAACCTCTACATCAAAACACCAGTCAACATGCCAATAAAATTCTATGTATTCAAAGTAGTATGAGACTTACACAATATATCTAGAACAGTAGCTTTTGTATTAATAGAAATACCAAAAAGAAAACAATAATTATCAAGTAGAAAGAGGGAAGAGAGAAGTGCATGCGATGTTCATGCAAGTAGATGTTAGTTATTGTCCCAAGTGGATTAGCAACAAGATATCCTGTCCACCATGTGTTCAAATAAAGGAAATATCTATTCTGACCCATGTACTTAAAAGCAGGAGTCTCCATACGGGAGTGTTCGTTAGTCACATGGCGTACTATTGGAGAGGCTGTGTCATTATTCCTCAAGGCCCGTACATGTTCCTGAATCCTCTCCTTAAGAGGTCGAATAGTACTCCCTACATATATCTTCATGCATTCACATACCAAGACATATACAACATATCTTGTATTACAATTAATAAAATCTTGGATCTTGTATGATTTACTGCCATTGAAATTAAAGGTATGTGTCTTGTGTAGAGCAAGGTGACATATGTTACATCTGCTACAATTGAAAAATCCTTTAGGTTTTTCAGGTAGCCAAGTTGATGATTTCTCCTTGAAAGGTGGTAAAAAGCTCTTACATGTCAGATCCCTGATTGTAATGCCTTTTTTGTGAATCATGTGGGGCTTCCTCGATAGAATGTATTTTAAGGTGTTATCGGTATGAAGAACATTCCAATGTTTAAGCAGGATTCTATATATGTCCTGACTATTTTGGCTGAACGAGGTACAGAACGATACTGTTTTTTCTGATTTGGCTTCCTTTATTCTCCTATTTCTCAACAGCACTGATCTAGGTAGCTTGTTGAGTTTGGTTCTTGCACTGTTCAAAATAGTACTAGAATAGCCTCTATGAGTAAATCTGGTGACTAATCTGTTTAGTTCTAGTTCACAGAGTCTGTCATTGCTGCAATTTCTCTTCACCCGAACCATTTCCCCAAAAGGAATGGCTTTGATCTGTGTAATAGGATGAGCACTCCTGGCATGTAGCAATGCATTACAGGCAGTCGATTTGCGATGTAAATTAGTATGTACACAGTTGTTCTCTATAAATATTTCTAAGTCAAGAAAATTAATTCGATCTCTACTGTGTTCATATGTCATGTTGATGTTAAAATCATTGTTGTTGTCCGTTAAGTTTTTTGTTTGCATAACTTATTACAGGTTACGCAGTGTACAAATCACCTATACCTGTGAACTACACATTCGGATCTTATTGCTTAAATAATTACAGGTTAGTGACACTCTTGGGCTTATTGACTTCGGGATACCTTTTTTGCTATCTTCATTTGACATGGTTTACTGACCTTGTCTTCTTGTAGCTCCACAGTGCTGCTGCACTTAAATTGATTCATCCAATCTGCAACAGGACATTTCATTTACCAAGAATACAGGAAAGCAAGGTACTTGATATAAATATCTAATTTCACATTTTACACCACTTAGCTCTCTATTAGAGCCGTATATTCATGGTCAGAATAGATATTTCCTTTATTTGAACACATGGTGACAGGATATCTTGTTGCTAATCCACTTGGGACAATAACTAACATCTACTTGCATGAACATCGCATGCACTTCTCTCTTCCCTCTTTCTACTTGATAATTATTGTTTTCTTTTTGGTATTTCTATTAATACAAAAGCTACTGTTCTAGATATATTGTGTAAGTCTCATACTACTTTGAATACATAGAATTTTATTGGCATGTTGACTGGTGTTTTGATGTAGAGGTTCTTTTCTTATTACACTTTTTAGGTGCCTAGATGTGTTCACACGTAGTTGGTGTGTGGTATCACATTGGATTTTAAAATTCACTTTTTGGTGCAAGATGGTAGATTGGTCAAAGTATTTATGGAAATAAAATGTTATTAAGAAATGATATGATTTGTTTTATCAGCCTTGATAAAGTCCCGCTTGGGACGAAACACGTGTCGGCTGAATTGGATTATGGCTGAATTGGATTGTTGATCTACAGATTTATTCTCTACATCGATCTGTAATGGATCAGTAAATTACATGTGGATCTTCCATATTGGATGACAAGAACTTTCAGTGCAACGAACCAATGAATTGGACATTATTCGGTTAATGATGAACTTATTGCAACATGAGTCTTGAACATTGCCAAAAAAGTCAACACCAGGCTGTGATTAAGTCATAGGTCTTGGGACAAATGTGTGGTCCTTTTTTTGTTTACCTTTGACTTGGCTTCATTATATATTTTTTTGTGGTTTTTCACAAATTATTTGTTGTATACATGCACATTTAATTGATATGTTTGGTATTAAAAATATTGTAACAATACAGTCTTGGACACATCATACACCATTGCTTTACAGTGTAGGTCTACTTTTCTCCTAAATTACAATATGTCCATCTATCAAATTTTTCAACAGTATTATGGATTCCATGTATTAAGCTAGAAATTGTAATCCCTTTTACTTGTTTAGGTGTGCTCCATTCCTAATTTGAGTTATCTCTCATGTTATTAGACCATAAAGAATTAAAACAAAGTTCATCAATATTAATGTGAATAATCGTGCTATTGTGTTCTTAACTCTTGCTTCCACAGGTCCCCTTCCCCGCTGTTCCCAACCTAAAATCCATCCCCCGCTTGGCCATTCTTTAACTCTGTGCTATGATAGCTAGTAGAGTTTGGAGCTGCCAAGAGGTGGACATTTTTGGAATAGGTGCAAACCCCGAGGATCCGGTCTCGCTGACACAAACAGAGTGACAAGAATAACAAAAGAAAAGTAAAAAGAAAGTAAAGTAGGTATTAACCAAGGCATTGAGGCGGTCATTCCAACCGCGGCGGGTGGCGGTAGCCGCCCGCCATGCGGTTACCGCCGAATGACCGCGCGGCGGCCATTCTGGCTTTCCTGCTGGGCCGGCGGGCGACTGCCAAAAGGCCGCCCGCCGGCCCAGCGGGAAAGCCCCAGCAACGATGAAGCCGGCTCCGAATGGAGCCGGCGGAGTTGCTGGTGTGCGACGGGTGCAGTGGCACCCGTGAAAATCATTATGGGGCCCTGTGAGGGGGCCCCTGCACTGCCCATGCCAGTGGCATGGGCAGTGCAGGGGCCCCCAGGGGCCCCACGACACCCGTTCCCGCCATCCTGTTCCTAGCGGTATTTACCGCCAGGACCAGGATGGCGGGAAGGGGGTCGGAATCCCCATGGCGGTGCTGCTAGCAGCGCCGCCATGGCGGATTCCTTGGGCCAGGGGTAAACCGGCGGGAAACCGCTGGTTGCCCTTTTCTGACCGCGGCTTTACCGCTGCGGTCAGAATGGCCCTGGAAGCACCGCCAGCCTGTTGGCGGTGCTTCCGCGGTCCCCGGCCCTGGCGGTCATGGACCGCCAGGGTCGGAATGACCCCCTGAATCACTAATAACGAAGGGGCACAGAGAAGATCAAAGGAAAAATTGTAAGAAACAGAGAAAAGAATAGCCTGAAAGAGAAGAAAGAGAAAACCTGGCTTTATTCAAACTTACCTCTTAAATAGGGCTTCTTATTTTTTTTCTCTCCCTCTCATGGTGTGGATGATCTTCTGGAGCCCTCGGATATCTCAACCTGAAACAGAAGATATATGACGAACTGGAAAAAAGGAAAGGAAGGATGCATCCCATAGACGTACAACCAAAGTGGAAAAGGATTAAGAGAGACATTCATTGAACAAGAAAATAAAATGCCTTAAACATATTTTAACTACTTACGTATCCATTTTTACTTACCTGTCACAGTATAACATCAGTGTCCAGGACTACAAGTCCCACAATACCAAGCAACAGATCTGGACTGGAACACCACAACATGGCAGGACACAGGAGTCCTAACCGCCCTGACTTGGATAATGCATGCACCCTTGCACCATGAGGCTAGTGGGTTTCTCCTGGAGCCATGCAGCCAGATCTGGATTGCAAAGCAATGGATTGGACTGTGGCTGTGAGAGGATGAATTCCTCACCTGAGAGGACAGTCAGGTGTTGGGCATGTAAAGTACCACCACATAGGGCCATGCGCAGAGCCCTGTCTTGAAGGGCATAAGTACAACAATACTGGCCCAGGACAGCACAGCAAGTGACCATGCTGTGCTGCCCTGCAACACAGAGACACCCTCATTGCTGCCTAGCATCAAAGCAGGCACAAGTGCAACATGTTGTAAGGGTGCCTGTATTGCATGCAGTACTGTCTGTGCAGAAAGGCATACATTCCTGCAAAATAGCAATACATGGAGGCATTTACTGTGCATCAGAATGCAGAAACGTTATTTCTCCTTGTTAAGTATGCCCTGTGTAGGCATATGTTTTTTATGCATTTTCAGGTTTTCCCGTTTTTGAAAATCTGGGAATGAGTCAAAAGGCATGGGGGTTGCATCGGAAAACCCACCACAACCCCCATGTACTGACCCCCTGATGCTGACTAAGGAAATGCAGCCATTTTTCAATGCCTTGCCTTGCTACACATCTATGAGGCCATCCAAAGGCAGGAAAATAGCCTTTTGCATGGCGTCATACATATGGGTGTGTCATCTGCACCGCTGGTGTGTCAACAAAAGAGTTGCAATGTAAGTGCATGAGGCTCGTAAATATGCCCCTCGGTCCCTAGTATTAAGCTACATTGCACACAGATGCACTGATGTATGGGGTGTAAGCACACAGGTGTAGCCTGCCATGGTAGCCAACTCTGTCAATCCCGGTATGTAAAAAATCTCTGGGGGTGCTGAATTAAGTTATGCATTAAACAGTGATCTGCGTGTTTTGACAAAGGATGGATGGTGTATGAGACAGGTTGTTCTCTGGTGGTGCTTTTTAATGTAGCTGAGCACATTGAACTGTCACTGTGTTTGATTGGAAGCACTTTGCCTAGCAAGGAGGTTAAGAGTGGTGTGCATAATGCAAGGTAGCCTGAGCTATACACACACATTGCTGTGTTTGATAGTGTCATACATCTGTTGCAGCTGGTAAGGACTGACATATGAGGGCATAGGTGTACTACATCCAACATGTGATGTGCACTCAGAGGATGATGTAGCACATGCCAGGAGGGGGATGGAAGAAGAAAAATCATACCACAATACATATGTCAAAAGCAAGAGGATAGCAAACAGTAAATTCAGAAGCAACAGGATGAGTTAGGTTGCCATAACTAAGGGTATGAATCTGTGGTGGTTTCAGGTTGTGAAGTATGGATGAAGTTGTGTGGCAAACCAGAGTAGGTACATGTCATGAATTATCAAAAATAGTAGTTTGTGCGTGTCCAGTCTGATACATAGTTCACAAATACACACAGTCATGTTAGGCAGTTGGAAGTTTTGAATGTAAATGTAGGCTTTGGCACCACATATGAGTCAATATATGATAAGACGTCCATCTGATTGTGACAGTAAGAGGAGTTACTGAGCCTAGACGAAGATTGCCAGAGGAGTCATGAACATTTTCAAGTGCGTGGGAATGAGTCTAACAATGTGTGATACTCAGCAGATAATCAACTCTGGCAATGTTGAAATGGGCTGAGCATCAGTGCAAGCAGTCTACCTAGTTTGTATGTGTATATCCCTTCAGAGTTTGCACACACTGGCCACTGATTAGACAGATTGCACACCCATGGTAAGTAGATGCACTTACACATTCCAGCAGTGTAGCAGGTTGCTAGCTGTGTAGAGTAGTGTGGATACATGACTAATAGGAACCTTAGCTACATGAATGTGCAGTGTGCATGCCAGGCAGGACAAAAAGGCAGACTGCCATGATGTAGAGTGTGTAACGCTGACGGTGGGATCACATTGAATATTTCAACAAACACTGTTCACTTTCACAGGAGGTGTGGCCTGGGTAGTGGCCATAGTGAATGCTCGGTACACTGGTGACTTTGGACAATATTGATGCAATGTGCACAGTAGTGCTGTGAATACATGAAAACATGTTAGACATAGCCAATATGAAAAGAAGTGCCAAACACTAAGCTGGATGTGTACCTTAACTAAACATATCTGCACTGGCAGGGCAGGCCAGCAAGCTGTGTAACTGCAGTGTAATGAGTGGTATGGCACAACAAACACCCTTGCCACACTGGCATGTGAACAATGCACAGGTACCACACATCTATGTTGCGTTGAAAGTGAAGGAGGGTAAATGCTGCATGTCAGCCAGTTTACTGTCAACAACTAGCATTGATAAACTTTGCCATATATCTATTTTATTGCAGAGGGAGAAACGACTCCTTCTGACCAGCTGCCTGCCCAGAAAGACCAACCTGCTGCCAATAACATTATGTCCCCCATAGAAGAGGAGACCGTCCAGCAAATGCTGAATTACATTGTCTTACCTTCTCCGGGAGTGGGAAGGCTTGACAGCATCATCAGGTCTCCAAGGAACCACCTATGACCCAACCTACCCCTTCAGCAAGTCCCAGGCCGGCTATGAACTCTGAGGACCCACAGGTTGTATTTCAATGCCAAGTGGCAGTAGTCCAGTGACAGATGTTGGATATGGTGTGGCCGGTGATGGAGAACATTACGGGTACCCTAAAGGGTGTCCGTAGGTGCTTCAATCCCAATAAGGACACCTGTAATGCAATTACAGGCACCTATACTCTGCTCCAGAGACGGAAACAATCACTGGATGACATTGCTGGTGTCATGAGGGAGAGGCAACACCAACCGCCCTGCCAATGTGACACCAGTGAGGTTGCCACCCAGCTGGAGACTATACATAACATCCTTCAATAAATGGAGCGGAAGCAGGACTCCTATATTACAATAATGAGTGCCTTCCACTGTGACATTGTTGCTGAACTGAAAAGCCAAAAGGCCCTTCTCAGAGCTGTGCTGCCTTCCATGTTCGCACAGGAAAATGCTGCTGGAGGCAGGAGAACCACATCTTCAGCCCCTGATGTGTGTGTAGCAATATCCACGAATTTCATGGATATCACCTTTGCAAAACAACTTGGGATACAGCTTCTGCCTAAATCTAGTCCTGAAGTAATTAAAACTATCAATGGTAGCCCTTTGTGCTCTGGCGCTGTCATCAAAACTGCCTGTGAGTTAGTAGTGTGCTTATACTCTAATCATCGCGAAATCATACAATTAGATCTGATATGTGCCCCCCAATTCAAAAGGATATTAGGAATCCCATAGCTACAAAAGCATAATCCCACTATAAACTGGACTACTCAAAGTGTTACCTTGCAGCCTCAGTTCTGTAAAGATCACTGTTGGGCGGAGACCCAACCAGAGAAAGGTATAGCTTTGATTGTAGGGAATGCAGAGAAAGAAGAATCTGAGTTTCCTCCAGTATACCAAGATTTCGCAGATGTCTTCAACAAGGAGAAGGCCACTACGTTACCACCACGTCGCCCCTTTGACTGTCGGATGGATTTACAGCCAGGCTCGTAAGTTCCCTGCAGTAGAATTTACACTCTAACAGAAAGGGAGAATTTACATTTGCGACAATATTTGGATGACACGCTGACCATGGGATTTATAAGACCTTCTTGGTCCCCAACTTCATCACCACTATTTTTCTATCCTGAGAAAGGAGGGGAACTTAGGCCTTGCATTGACTATAGAGCCCTAAACAAGATTACAATCAAAAATAGATCCGTTACCTTTGATCTCAACTATTATAGATCAGGTTGAAAATGCACACATGTACACGAAATTGGATTTGCGGGGGCTGTACCATCTTGTGAGAGTCCGGGAGGGTGATGAGGGGGAGACAGCCGTCTTGACCAAATTTGGTTCATATGAGTACCTTGTCATGCCTTTTGGACTACGTAGTGCCCCTGCTGATTTCCAATATTTTATCAACAAGGCACTACATGATTTTATTGATCAGTGTGCTGTTGTCTATATTGACAATATTTTGATCTATTCCTACACCTATGAAGAACATGTCGCATATGTCAAGGCCATTCTACAAACCTTATGACAACATGACCTCTTAGCGGAGCTAGAAAAGTGCAGTTTCCATGTTCAAGAAGTGAAACTCCGCTGGTAGATCCTAACTCCAAATGAACAATTGTACTCTATGAAAGTCAAAGCTATTGCTCAGTGGAAAGCTCCAGAAAGTGTCAAAGAAGTACAAAACTTTGCCAATTTTTATAGACGTCTTATTGATCTCTTTTCCACCATGATAGGTCCCATCGCAAAGTTACCTCAAAGGGAATTAAGTTTCAGTGGGGGGAAGAGGTAGATAAGGCCTTTTACCAATTGAAAGACAAGTTTAGTACCACACCTATTTTACGACACCCGGATCCTACACAACTATTTGTGGTAGAGGCAGATGCCTCTCAATTAGCGGTAGGTGGTGTCTGGTCTCAACTCGATCCAGGAACATGTGAACTCTATCAAGTAGCTTGCTTTTCCCACAAATTGAACCCAGCCGAAACCAACTATGCAGTAGCAGATCGAGAATGACTAGCAATAAAATGGGCTTTTGAGAAACTGAGGCATTATCTCCGAGGGGGTTTACATACTGTTACCATTTTAACAGATCATAGAACTTGCATTTCCTAAAATCCTCACACACTTTGTCTACACAACAGTTGAGGTGGTCCCAATTCTTTAATGATTATGACTTCATTATCCAGTTCCAACCAGGTTGTAAGAATGGAAAAGCGGGCACCCTTTCTAGGTTGGCTCACACCATTACTGAACAAGTGGAAGAATCACCTTTTAATATTTCATCAGACAAGATAGTTGGGGCCACTACCTTTGATTTGGATTTCTTGCAAGAGATACAACGAGAGAAAGAAAATACGATGGCCATAGAAACTCCACAATATCGCACTACTGACATTACTAGTCTTGTGGGGTTGAAGTATGTAGCACAAAAGTTATACCTACCCACAAAAACACTACAAGACAAAGCCTGTGAGTGGTGCCATGTTGGTAAACTTGCTGGTCACACTGGGGAGGATCAGACTATAGAGATCCTTCAATGACACTTTTGGTGGCCATCAATATTCAAAGATGCAAAGGCCTTTGTAGCCAGTTGTGTAATCTGCACACAAGGGAAGAGCTCAGATCAAGCCCCGATGGTCTTTTACAGCCTTTGCCTACACAACCTGTGCCTTGGCACACCGTATCTTTAGACTTTGTGATAGAATTACCAACATCGCAGGTGGGATTCACCCCTGTTCTAGTAGTGGTAGATCATTTGACCAAAATGGCACATTTTATTCCTCTAAAAGCTTTACCCTCAGCTATACAATTAGCCCATGTATTCCTACAATCAATAGTCCATCTACATGGCCTTCCTTCAGTGGTCCTGTCTGACTGAGGAACGCAGTTTGTGTCCATATTTTAGAAATGCCTTTGTCAGGAATTGGATATGGATGTCCACTTGCCATCAAGTCACCACCCACAATCATATGGGCAAACCAAAATAGTTAACCAGTGTATGGAGCAATATTTGCATTGTTATTTCCTAAATTCAGAAATGGATTGGGCTGAGGGCTTGTGAGCAGCCAATTTTGTGTATAACAATGTAATCCATGTGGCCACTGAATATTCACCTTTTTATTGTAATTATGGGTATCATCCTCGAATGTTATAATTGAGTGTAGTACCTCAGTTAACCACTCCCGCAGTACAAGACATTTTACAACAATTCAACGACATTCAAAAAATGCACAAGACAACGTAAAATTAGCAAAACAGACATTCAAAATATAAGTAGACAAAAAAGATGTCAGGGGCCAAATTATGAAGTTGGACAAAAGGTTTGGTTACCAATCAAACACTTAGGGGGTCATTATGAACATGGCGGTAAACACCGTCGGCTGCCGTGGCAACGGTGAACAGAAACCCGCCAGTGGCAGTGAACAGAAACCCAGCATATAAAGATGCCAAAAACTGAATCTGCCAAAATTTCTGCTACCACCAGCCACCGTCAGGGCCTTGTTGGCGGAAAGGCTGCACATTCCACCCTACCACCACCAAGCACACAAACCCCCGTCCTCCAAATAATGATGCACAAATCACTGTGGCGGTTAGTGGATGCCAAACGACCATTGTCGGTACAGACCGCCACGGCCAGCAATGGGACCCAACTGCAAGAAAAGCACACATTGGCAAGTTTGAAACCCACACACCTGATACACATCCACAACACTATAAAACACGCACAGACACACCCCACAGTCCTTTGAATTGGCTATAGGAGAAGCAAGACTGAAAACACTACACACAGACACTGAACGCAACGTCACACAACTCAAACACCCAACCACACAACAGCACCCTCACCAATATCCACACAACACACCACCCACAACACACACCATGGCACCCCCTAAGCACCCACGATTCACCGAAAGGGAGCTAAGAACAATGGTGGATGAGATACTCAAGGTCGATCCACAAATCTTCGGGGCAGAGGTCCAGCACACACCCATCGCCAGGACGATGGAGCTATGGCAGACTATAGTGAACAAGGTCAACGCAGTGGGAAACCATCCACGCACGAGGGACGACATCCGCAAGAGATGGAACGACCTGCGCTGGAAGGTGAAGTCAATGGCATCGAGGCACAACATAGTGGTCCAGAAGACTGGGGGAGGACGCCCACCTACACCCCGACTACACCAACTGGGAGGAAAAGGTACTGGCCATCCTGCACCCTGAGGGCCTCACTGGAGGAATGGACTTGGGTAAGTCATCTACAATTACCCCATATCCACCATACCTGTAATGCATGCACCACCCCACACCTCTAACTACCACCAGCATCACACCCCACCCAGGCCCCAATCACCACATCCAGGCACCTTGCATGCCCACAAATCCACCAAAAGGCCCACATCCCTTCCCCTGTGCACAGCCACCCACCCATGCAAGGTATCACAATGGCACTTCACCACCAACAATGCACCACCACATCCCATGAAAAATGCAATGGTACCCCCACCAAAGGCACCTGCATGGCCCAACAGGGGAAAAAACTGCATAAAACAGGGCAGAGCTGTCCATCCTCATCCAAATGAGTAAATGTAACATACATGTCCATTCTTCCCCACAGGCACCATCACCCATGCCAACCTGACGGAAAGGCCAAGGAGTGCCAGCGCCCCACATGGAGATAGAGGCACCACTCACGATACTGGAGAGGAGAATTGTGGAAACTGAGGAATACCCTGGCCTGTCACACAGTCCTGGACTGTCACCCTCCAGCAGCTCCACCCAGAACACCACTGACACCCCTACCACCCAGACACCAACATCTACACATGCCAAACGACCCCACACCAGTGTATCCAGGTAACAGACTGGTGGAACACAAGTACAGAGGCCACAGTCTCTACCTACCAACAGGCAGGATGACAATGGCCCCAGTACAAGTGGTACCACCAGACCTGTGCAGGGGACAGAGCCACAGGGGGCTAGGCCCAGTAGGAGAATATCAGTGGGGAGTCCAAAGGACGGATGCTGCAGTCCAGGAGGTGATCTCTGAGGTCCTGGGAGCATATCACCATACCCAAGACAGGATGGGCCAGATCCTAGCCACCCTGGAGCAGATTCAAAGGCTGCCCAACATCAAGAGACCATGGAAACAACATCAAGAGCAGTGGAAACAACTCAATGCCACCATGGCCACTATTGCAGGGGTGCTGAAGCACCACCACCCAACCCAGCCTGAGACCCCCACAAACCAGCATGCCCCTACCACTGACCAGGACACAGATCAGCCATCACCTCAGCAGCAGCAACTGGATTGGTGGCACCTTCTAACGACATACAGGAGACCAGCACCCCTACCCGTACAGCCCAGCACCAGACACTCAAACGGTCCCTCAGACCCAGATATGGCAATGGAACACCTGTCAAGACCAAGGCATCCTTAAAGAAGTGACTTTGACATGAACTGTCTCTCAAGTGTGCCACTGTGCTACCATCCTCACCGGCCAATTGCAACTCAACAACTTGCAAGGTACATATGGACCTACACCCACTGCCACCACTCGCCCATCCCGTGTACCCAGTATAGACATCCACCACCAGCCCACTCCCTATCACTGTAATGCACACCAATGCAATCCTGACAACAAATAACACACATGTACACCAATTCCTATGTCCCCTGTAAATATGTTGAATCAAATGTAAGTGTGAATGCATTTGCCAGTTAAATTCAATAATCTGACCTTTATTGCAGGAATGTCACCGCACGCACAACATTGTGTGGAGTAAACTGAAATGTGCACCATGTTGGTAATCATGGCACATGGCACCTTAAATTCATGTAACAGTGTTAATGACTACAAACCCCACATCCCCATAGTGAATAAGTCAGACTGACAATATGCAGTGCAGACATCATCATCAGTGAACAGTACTTTATAGTCACTGGAAGTATAGTTGGATCAGTTGGTTCCTGGAGTGAACATTTTCCCCCTCTTCATCATCACCATCACTCTCATCTGCCTCATTGTAATTCCTCTCTGCATCTGTCCTAGGATTCCTCACTGGTGTCTGGAGCCAATGCATGTTGGGGTAGCCAGAATCACCTGGAAAAGTGGTCGAAATAGGACTGTAACAAACTACCATCAGTTGCAGACAGCCTGGCTGTCAGCTATGTACAGAAAAAGTATCAAACACACTCACCTATGAGCCATCCTCTGTCCCCTTGTAGTTGTTCCATCATGTGTGGCGTACTGCTGTTCCTCAGGACAAATGAATCATGGACTGATCCAGGGAACATGACATTCACATGTGAAATGTACTGGTCTGCAGTACACACCAATTGTATGTTGTAATTGAGTGGAAGTTCTTCCTGTTTCTGTACACCTGTTCACTTACTCTTGGGGGATGAGAGCTATGTGGGTGCCATCAATGGCACCTATCACATGGGGAATGTTGGCACAGGCATTAATGTCTGACTTGATGGCAGGTAGTTCCGCCCCTTGGGGAAGCTTCTCATATGTCTGCAGGTATAGTGCAAATGCATCCAGGAATTTGGACAGGCTAAGGCTAAGCATTGGCTGTGAGAACCCTGCACCCATGCCGACTGTCACCTGAAATGAGCCTCTGGCCAGGAAATGGAGTACAGAGAGCATTTGCACTTCAGTAGGGATGGCATGCTGATTCTAATTTGCTGGTCTCAGTACAGGATCCAGTAATGCACAAAGTTCCTGAATAGTAGCACAAGTGAGTCTGTAGTTGATAATGATGTGACGTTCCACCATGGTCTCCAAATCAACAAGAGGTCTGTACATAGATGGGGCCCTCCCTCACCACATGGGGACGTAGGAGGAGTGGAGAACACATGTGAGGGACGCACATTCATTTGCACAACCTGTTGTGTATAAAACACTGCTGTACAACATGTAGGTTACACACAAGCATTGTAGGATGTACAACTGGAGTGACATGTTTGAACTGATACATCTGGACTGTTGTGGGCAGTAAATAGTCATCTGGGCATGCAAATGAGGGCTGGGGTCAATAGCCCCCTGCCATCCAAATAGGTAGCAGTGGAAGTGACCTCATACCGCTAGCGGTTGTTGTAATGCTGTAATGCGGTGTTCACCGCCGTGCACCCATTTATTGGTTAACATGGTTGTCAATGGGGAATATGGGCCTATCATGATCGCTGCCGGCGGTGACTGTGCACACCGCCGTGGAGCGTACGCCATTTCGCCACCCCAGGTTCACTTGACTCCCGGATTCCGTGCAGGGAAGTACTCCACTGAGTGTGCTGCTGTGTCCTGGCTCTGGTTACACAAATGGCAAGAGTCACAGGGGAAAGGGCCTGGCCTTTACCAAGGAGGAGCATGAGAAGCTGGTGGATGGGGTCCTACCCCTGTATGCCAAGTTATATGGGCGACCAGAGGTGCAGGTGAGTAGGCGGATGGCGTGCATGGATGTGTGTGATGGTGGTGGATGCCTGTATGCATGTGTGCACGATTTGTATCTGCACAGGCATTGAATGTTTGACAATCAGCGTGAGTGAGGTTGTCGAATGATGTTGTTAAGTGTCCGACCCATAGGGAACGTATAGCTAGCGGTATCAAATGGGCATTGTCTGACCTCTGTGTTACTTTTCTGTGTGTCCCCTATAGGTCAGCGCCCATCAGAAGATGGGACTCTGGCTGGCCATCGCCAGGGAGTTGAGGACCCTGGGGTTCTACAACTGGCAGAGCACCCATTGCAGGAAGCGGTGGGAGGACCTATGGCGCTGGGCCAGGAAGATCTGAGAGGCCCAGCTAGGGAAGTCCTCCCAACAAGGAAGAGGTGCCCGTTGGGCCCTGACCCCCCTAATGCACCACATTCTGGCGGTGGCATATCCAGACTTGGATGGGCGCTTAAAGGCTGCACAGCAGACACAAGGGGGTGAGTACCAAGACCATTTTATGCCTCCTTGATGGATGTCTGAGGGTGCTGTAGTATGTATGCTGTCTGTTGGCAGTGACTGGTGTCTTACAGCAATACGGCCACCATGGGCAATTAGATGATATGGGGCAGGTCTGCAGTTCCTCAGGTCCTTCTGTAATGTGGGAGATGGTTGTATGCTAGGGTTGTGGCCACTAGTCAGAGGCATAGGCATGACTATACGTGTAGGTGCTGCGTGTTGGTATATTAGCTGGGTGGGAGTATGAATGAACCAAATATGTACATCCAATCAGGTGTTAACATATTTCTCTCCTGTTTTGTCTCCCCTACCCTGTACTCTTGCGTTGTCTGTGTATATCAGCAGCATCTGGCGAGGGCGCAGTAGCACCTGCAAGTGGGGATGCAGCGACCCACGGTTCCAAGAGGCAGAGTAGATCGATGCCAAGGGGACCAGTGGGTTGGAGGGTGAGGGGAGTATTACAGGCAGGCTACTACCACTGGAGGTAGTGACTCTGATAACTCCTCCTAGTGGGTCCATCCAATCTTTGACATCTTCTGCCACCCCCATACCATCACCACCCTCCCAGTTGCTCCCCACCCAGTTGCCTGTGCCCGCTCACCCAGAAGGGTGGGAGTCTCCTTCGGCCCAGGCACCTCATCCCCAGCCCCAGTCAGCCCTGCTGTCCTCACTGAGGAGGCTATTGACCCTCTGAGGACCATCTCTGTAGGGCAGACAACCATCATGAATGCCATCCAGGGGCTAGCATCCCAGATGCAGCAGTGCAATGCATAGCTGGAAGGCATTCACAGTGCCATGTCTAGCCTACAGAGATCTTTTCAGGCTCTGGCCTCCTCTTTGATGGCAGCCAGTGTCCCTGGTCTTTCCGTCCCCCCTTCAACCACCGCTACCCCTTCCAGCACCGCACTCCCTTCACCCATCCCAAGCACACGTTCAGACAGCCATGCACACACCTCAACACACAACAAACATACAGAGAAACACAAGCACCACAGGCATACACACAGCCAACATACAAAGGCACACACGGCAACATCCACTTCCCCCAGTGTGTCCACCTCTCCCGCCTCCCTGTCTGTCACCTCTACATGCACACTCACATGCACTGCACCCTCAGTCACTGTTGCTGGCCCCATCCTTGCAGTCACCACAACATCAGACATCCAGTCATGCACCCCAGACACCACACCTGCACTCACCACAATGACTGTGAGTGACACTTGCAGCACACTCACCAAACTTGCAGACACCCAGGCAACATCCATTTACACTGGCAGTCTGACTTGTCCCACTGTGTCCACCCCCATTCCTCCCAAGACACTCAAACGTTCCCAGACACCCACCCAACACACATCCACCACACCTCAGCATACTTTACAGGCACCTGCATCCACGTCAAGCACACCTACACCTGTTACAACCACTCCCTCTACCTCCACTCCCACACCTTCCTCCATGTCCACCCCGACTGCCCCTTGTTGACCTTTTCGAACCCACTGGCCCACCCCGTCTCGTCCCTAAACGTGCCCACCTCCTTGCCCTGTCCACTCCTTCTACGTCCAAGTCCACCCCTGTCTGCCCTTCTCATTCCTGTGCCCCTTCCCCAGTGAGCAAGAAGCCCGGTGCTGGCCCTGGTCTATCTGCCACCCCCCATTCCAAGCCCGCTCCCCCACCTTCCAAGGCTAAACCCAAACTCCCTCCACCTCCCAAACGTAAGCCCAAGCCCCCCCTCCCAGACGTAAGTCCCCACCCCGCCAACCCCTGCCCCTGCTCCCTGAGGTGACTGGCTGCCCCATTGATGTCCACTTATGGTGGAGTACCATGTGCACCTGGAGTCAAGTTCGGGCCAATTGGGCCCATCAGCCTTCTTCTGTAGGACTGGCCATTGGCCTCATTTGGACAATCCGCTATGACTTCTCTAATAAAGTTTGTGTGCCCGGTGTTGGTGTTGGCACACTCTGGATTTGTGGTTCATCAATTCATTGTGGGGGGATGTTGCGCACATGTGTGTTCTTTGGGCAGGGTGTTTTGGCCTTGTGTTGGGTAAGTACCTTTGACTCAGGTGTGCAGGGCTTGTGATGTTGTGAGGGGTTGGGGGTGAGTTGCGGGCTGGGTGGGTATGTAACTGTGCCCTTTCTTCCCTTGTTTAGTAGGTTGTGGTACTTACTGTCGTCGTCGTCTTCGTCAGCAGTCACGGTCGTGGAGCTATATGGCAAGGAGCAGGACTGGCATGATTTCCAATTCTCTCTCCATGTCTGCTTTGATGTGTTGTGTGTGCCTCCGGTGAGTGTTTCCTTTTATTTGGTTAGTTTCCGCCAGGCTTTGCGTGGCAGTTGTTCCCGCCCCGGAACTGAAGGTGGTCTTGTGCTTCATTATTTGTTGGGCGGGTAGGGCCTTTCCGTTGCCTGTGGGCGGCCTCTTCCATCGTTGTCGGCACTCCTCTGCTGGCGGTGAGTGGTTTTCAGGCTGCCTGTTTTTCATGTGCTTCTTTATTTGGCGGTCCAGACCGCCGGCCTGTTGGCGCTAGTTAGCGCCACTGCCGGCAGTTCGGTCTTTCCCGCCGTGTTCATCATGAGGGCCTTACATTTTAAACTTTTATCCAAGGTTTGTGGGTCTTTTTACCATCATCAAAAAGATCAGCGAGGTGGCAGTGAAGCTAGAATTTCAACTTCTCTACCGATTCACCAAGTGTTCCACGTTTTCTTATTAAAAAGGTAGCAGACTCTATGCACTGCCCAAAAGACCTCTTCCAATCCGAGTGCATAATCAATCGGAGTATAAGGTCATGGCCATATTAGACTCCAAACGAGTATGTAATAAACTTTACTACTTGTTGTATTGGAAAGGTTATGGGCCGGAGGATCGTTCATGGGAGCCAGCAGGACATGTGCATGCTTTCTGACTGGTTCTTCAGTTCCACCATCGATACCCCAACAAGCCAAAACCAATTGGGATGGCCTTAGGAGGGGTGTACTGTCTGGCCTGCAAACCTGGATTTGCTCCAGTAGAACTCTTAAGCCAATCATCTGCCTTTGCAGGCAGCCATGTTTGTTGTAACACCATAAGAATGTTTTACAGAGACCAATGATTGTTTACAGAGACCAATGCTTGTTAGAACCAATGCTTGTTTGGGGCCAATGCTTGTTTAAGACCAATGGTTGTTTAGGACACATGTTGCTCAAGCAGCTCAAGTGGTATTTAAACCACACCCAGCCTGAGTGAATTGCTTGCTGTAAAGGTCACCAGCTGCAGAGAAGGAGTCTCTGCTTCTTCAGATTTGATCCTCATGTTCAGTCCTGTATCTTGGATGCCGCTTCTTGGGAGAGGAAGAGAATTAACTACTAAAAAGGTGGTAGCGCTGCGCATGCTTGAAAGGCATTTACTTATGAAAATCTGACATTTGCTGACTTGATATTCGACTGTCGGATGTTTCAGAGCACGGTGTGCCTAAGAAGGCACATCATAGGCGTTTCAGGTCACTGGGATGCTCGCCGCTTGTCGCATAGTAACGCTTATCGTTATTACTTTCTATATATTGCAGAAAGGAAATTGTTTCATGCAATTATTATAAAAACAATGTATTGTGAATATGTTTGTTAATATGACATTTGCATAATTCTAAATTGATGCTGGTGATACGGCGCATTCTGTGTACAGCCTGAAAGTTTGTCATTGCTATGCTCAACTTACGCTGTAATGTAACAGTGATAGAACTGATCTCTTGTTTTAACATTAACCCCATGTTCCCAGAGCAATGCAAACATTGCACTGTGATCTTTTGAAATTAACCCTATGTTCCTAGAGTGATGCAAACATTGCACTGTGATCTTTTGATATTAACCCTATGTTGCCAATGAGATGCAAACTTTGCACCTTGATCTTTTGATATTAACCCTATGTTTTCAGTGTGATCAAAAACACCAAACTGTGTTCCTTTGAATTTTAAGTACAGTGCCGTAACTAACCCATGAATGTCTGCAAACCCTAATTACCTGAGAATTTGATGTCATTATTTGTCATCTATTTAAATATCTATTAAATCAAACGAGTCAGCATCTTGGGAAATCTCAACAAGGTTAATCAAGCAAGGTATCAAGGGAACATCAAGAACATTTAGGTAGGCATTAGTTGAGGTGACTTGGGATCAATCTAGTGTCACAGTGGGGATAGTTATAAATACTCTAGGAGGATCAACCTTGTTATTTTATTACAGGTAATCAACATTGTTTCCCAAAAATTCCAAGAGAGGGAGAGCCATCTAAAGCAGTAATATGTTGGAACCACGAGTGCTTCAAGCACCCATGGCTCAACAACGAGGTCGGAACAACGACCTCGTTCTTATCACTAATGCCTTTACTACGAATGCGCTTACAACGATTTTCCATTGTAAACGCATTCCTGGTAAAGACATTAGTGATCAGCATGCATGGTTCCAGCATGCTTCCCCTTTAGCCCCCACCCCCAAAAATTACAGCGACCCCCCCCATCCCCACAACTACCCCAACCCCCACCCCCAAAATTACCACAACCCCAACCCCCTCACTAAAACCTAAACACCCCAACCCCTCAACCTACCCCTTAAACCTAAACCCTGAACCCCCACCCCCCTGAAACCCTAATCACACCCAGCCCCCCACCCCACCCCAAAAACTAAAAATACCCTGAGTCCCCACCCCGCCCCTAAAACCTAAACACCCCAACCCACCCCTTAAACCTAAACACTGAATCCCCCAAACCCTAATCACCCCGTGCCCCCACCCCACCCTCTAAAAACAAACAGCCCCAGTCCCAGCCCAACTTACCTCCTCCTTCACTGCGTCGACTCCGACTCCCTTTTTCTGTACCTTAACCACGCATGTACGTGGTTCAGACATGCATGGTTAAGGTAACAAAACCAGGAAGTCATGGAAAACGAAAGCATTGTTTCGCTTTTGTTTTTCACGACTTCGTGGTTTCAGAGTTGTTGTTCCGGGTGTTTCCCATCTAAAGCATGAAAGTGGACCCTAACAGGTACACTTAATTTGCATATAGAAGTTAGAGACTAGTATATACATGGTTTATGACTAATGAGTTGTTTAACTGATGTGTAATTTATAATAGGAAATTCCGTCTCTGAGAAATATCACTATTCGTTTGGATCTGGACCTTCAACTCCAGTGTCTCTCTCTGTTTTCATCCATCCCATTCCCTCCTGGATGTTCTGGTGCTGATCACATGCATTTAAGTGAGAGGTACGCAACATCTAGGAGGAATTGGGAATAAACAGCTTGGTCAACATTGCGTGTCCGTGACACAAACAGGTTAGTGCTTGACACCTCACAATATATGTCAACTCCTATGTGGTAAATCATGAAGCAGATGTGAAAGTAGAAAACGTGGTTCATTAACATCTAGATAAAACCTATTTAATGTAAAACTAAATAAACTACCCAATCTTACTCGTCCTAGCTAAACGATTATTAAAGTAATCTATACTAACTAACCTACACTAATTTAACTAAAATGTACCTTAACCTACTTAACCTTAACTTATACCACTCTACACATAGATCACAAGACATGTTAAACAGCCAGCCGATAGCGAGAAGATACATCACCATCAAAGCAGGGCATAAAGTGAGGCCACATCATGAACACAGGTTAACCAGTGCCCTTTGGCAGTCACTAGTAGAAGATCCCAAATCAACATATACACAATACTTGTTCGCATCAATGAATATGACAAATACTTCAGACGTATAGAACCTGAAATTAAATTATTCCACCTTTTGTCAAGCACTAAATAAAGACACAAAAACACATTCACATTTTATTGATAAGCAAGCTCTAACTGGTCGCTTGCACGCATGGATGGTACTGCAATGTTATAATAGTCTCAAACTAGTCTCAAACTATTGGGAAAGGGCCGCTCCCCAGGATGAACATCTCACTCTTTTGGAGAAAGTGTTCGGTATTCTGAATGATAGGCGGATCACTATCAGACCAGAGAAATGCAAATTTTTGGCACAACAAGTTGATTATCTGGGTCATTCCATATCCATGGAGGGCATTAAGCCAAAAAATTTCAATTTAGAAGCCATACTTAAAGCTCCAGCACCCATTGACAAAGATTCTCTAAAATCATTTTTGGGTTTGTGTGAATACTATGCTCGTTTTGTTCCCAACTATGCTTCCATAGTTCAACCCATGAGAAACTTACTCAAAAAGGGTGCCAAATTTACATGGTCTACGGATGTTGATGAGGCTTTTACCACAGCCAAGAATTTAGTGCTCAGGGCTCCTGTCTTGAGTCCCTTTGTTCATGGCCAAAAGTGTTTCATTATTGTGGACGCCAGCTTGAAGGGTCTGGGAGCTGTATTTGGACAGATAGTTAATGGCAAGCAAACCACTACTGCTTTTGCATCAAAAAGTCTTACAGAATCTGAGAGGAATTACAGCACAATAGAAAGGGAGGCTCTAGCCTGTGCCTGGGCAGTTCAGAAATTTAAGACCTGTTTATGGGGCAATTCGTTTGATCTATTCACAGATCATAAACCCCTGGTCTATTTACTTCAGGGCGATGGTTTAGGCAAAGTATCTGCTCATTTTGTGCGCTTACTTTCTAAGCTGCAAGAATATAATTTCTCTATTCATTACATACAAGGTGGAAAGAATTTCAGCGCAGATTGCCTTTCACGGTTATCACTACCAGATGTTAGTGATGTCAACAAAGATAATGAGTTTGCTGTTGCTACCACTGACAGAGTTCCATGGTGCTATATCTGAAAGAGAATGTCTGGAAGTCACGTCTCAAGATGACATTTTACTGAAAGTTATGGCATTCACGCAAAGAGGTTGGCCACCTATTCGTAATCTTGAAGCTGTTATGAAACCGTTTGCTCAAATTTCAGCAGAGCTATCGTGTGAAAATGGCATCTGCATTAGAAGTGGATGTTTTAGTCCTCCTACTGGATTAAGGAAAAAATTAATTTCCTTGGCATATGAGGGCCATTTAGGGATTACTGCTAGTTGCAGGAAAATCAGAGAACACTATTGGTGGCCTGGTATTAACAGCCAAGTTACTTCATTTGTTAATCTTGGCCCACAGTGTATTGTTTCCGATAAAGACTGGAAGACAGCTGAGAAACCCCTCTTTCCTGTTCCATTCCCTGATCAACCATGGAAGAAAGTGGCATTGGACTTCATGGGTCCATTTTGTCTACTCACTTCTAGTAATAAGTTTCTTATTGTACTTGTTGACTACTTTTCGAAATGGATTTACTATTCCTTTGTAGAGTCAACAAATACTAAGGGGGTCATTACAACCCTGGCGGTACAAGACCACCAGCCGCGGCGGTCGTGGCGCCGGGGCCGGCGCTTTCCCACCACAATGGCCCCGGAGGTCGTAATCCACCAGGGCAGCGCTGCTAGCAGCGCTGCCCAGGGGATTACGAGTGCCCCTACCGCCAGCCTTTTCCTGGAGGTTTGAACTGCCAGGAAAAGGCTGGCGGTACGGGGAGTCGCGGGGCCCCTGGGGGCCCCTGCACTGCCCACGCCACTGGCATGGGCAGTGCAGGGGCCCCCTGACAGGGTCCCGTGCAGCTTTTCACTGTCTGCTATGCAGACAGTGAAAAGCCTGATGGGTGCAACTGCACCCGTCGCACGGCCGCAACACCGCCGGCTCCTGTGTTGCGGCCCGAGATCCCCGCTGGGCTGGCGGGTGGAAACTAGGTTTCTGCCGGCCGGTCCAGCGGAGATCTCCAAATGGCCGCGGCGGGGGTGCGGCCCCTTTGGCGACCACCTGGCGGTCCGATCTTCGCGGGCAGCTCGTAATGAGGGCCTAAATCTGTTATTCAGTTTCTTGAAAATGATTTTTCCATTGAAGGGGTCCCTAAAGAAATAGTTACGGATAATGGAACTCACTTTGTTTCCAGTGAAATGAGATCTTTTCTTGCTAAATATGACATTAGACACCTGCAAGTAGCCTTGTACAGCCCTTTGGCAAATAGTTTAGTCGAAAGAGTAAATTGTTTTCTCAAAGAAGTCATTCAATCTGCTCTTTCTTCTGGCACAGATATGTTGAGCTTTTTGAGAAACAAAGTTAATGCTTGTCACACTACTCCTCATTCTACAACGGGTGTCTCCTTTTGAGTTGCTGAGGGGAAGGAGATGTGTCAAAAGTTGTTTCCAATTGGTTAGAGCTTACACATAAATGCCCTGAACTTCTTCAACCGTTAGTTCAGGAAAGGGTGCGGATTAAACAGGCTAAACAAAAGCAATGTTTTGATTCCCATAAACATGTGAATGAGAGACACTTTAATGTGGGGCAATTAGTACTCATCAAAAAACCTTACAAGGTTAGCAAAGGGATGTCTCAGTTCTCATCCCCTTTGAGGATTGAGTGCGTCTCTAACAGAGCAGTTCTTCTGACAGGTAAGGGTTGGTGGAATAAAAGTAGGTTAGTACACATTTCTGATACTCAGATAGATATTTATAATAAAACTTGTGTTATACCAAAGGATGATTCCATAATCTTCGAAACAGAGAAGCAAAGGAATGATGAACAGTGTACAGTTCCCATGTCAAATACGTTTTCTGATGTGCTGGGCTCAGAATTATCTGAACTACAGGAGAACAATTCTGCTAACAGTGATGTAAATGTTGACAACTCCTCTTTTCTATCTCCGCAGGATTCTGTTGCTACAAAAAGGGTTTCCAAATTGCCAATAAAACTGTTAGACTATGACCTTAGTTAATTTTGTTAAAAAAAGGGAGATGATGGAGTGTATGTCTTTATTCTGTTGTGGAATGAGATTGCATCAGGGAGTTCTTTCTCCCGATGCAGTCCTGTTCTAATTCTGTTTAGAATGTTGTGATTCGTTTTCCTGGTGAGAGGCAGTTATTCCAAACCTCTCATCCGGATGTCACTGTAGCCATGGCTCTTATTTGTTCCTGATATTTAAAAGGAAAATAAATCTTTTTTTCGCTTCTCATCGCCTCAATGAACTTTCTCCTTACTTTACGCCCACACTACAGCCACTCTACACAACCACGTCAGCTGTTGATCAGCACCATCACTATTGTATGAAGCCTTTTAATTTCTTTTATGCGTACCAGCATTGAGTTATTTTATAAATACTGTCTGATTGTACAATTTATATTGTTCTGACATTTGGAGGAGGGAGCAGCTAAAAATCTTTTGGTGGCTGATTTGACAAGTAGAGGCACCATTTTTGGTCATGTGCGCTCTAGTTGTTTCGTTTTTGAAACGATTTGATGGGCAATGCTGTACGGACGCGTCTGCTGTTGATTTTGGCCAACACTGGCACCATCACTATTGTAGGGAGCCTTTCAATTTCTTTTATCTGCAAAGCGTTGTGTTATCTCATAACTACTGTCTGATTTTACTGTTTATTTTGTTCTGACATTGGGAGGAGGGAGCAGCTAAAAATCTTCTTGAGGGCCGATTTGACAACTAGAGGCACCATTTTTTGGTAGAGTACACTAAGGTTGTTTCATTTTTAAAATTATTAGATGGGCCATGCTGTGCGGACGCGTCAGCTGGTGATGTTGGCTGACATCAGCACCATCACTATTGTATGAGCCTTTTAATTTCTTTTATCTACACAAACATTGCATACTGTCTGATTTTACTGTTTATTTTGTTCCGACATTCGGAGGAGGGAGCATCCAAAAATCTTCTTGGGGTCCGATTAGACAACTATAAGCTCCATTTTTTGGTTATGCACATTCTAGAGGCTTTGGTATTGAAGCTATTTGATAGGCCACACTGCATCAGCTGTTGATCTATGGTGACATTGGCACCATCACTATTGTACAGAGCCTTTCAATTTATATTATCTTCACAAGCATTGTTTTATTTTATAAATAGAGTCTGATTTTATTGTTTATTTTGTTCTGACATTGGGAGGAGGGAGCAGCTATAAATCTTCTTGGGGCCTGGTTTGAAAACTAGAGGTGCCATATTTTGGTAGTGCGCACTCTAGTTGTTTTATTTTCGAAACTATTTGATGGGCCACGCTGTGCAACATGCCTTTGGAAAGCCCATCTGCACCTGTCAGTGTCCCGGAAGGGGCCAGCGCCCGCCATGCTTCCCAGTTACATGTAATAAGCAGTAATGTTATATCTTACAGTAAGGAGGCACTCCTCAGGTTAGCACCTACGTTGAGCGACCAGTGGGCAGGACAAATGGATGCAAACTCTGTTTCAGCGTAGACCCCATACTGAGGAGGTAGTCACTTCCCTCCTTCAGAGGCTAAGAGACTCCATAGCGGTCTACTCAGTGGTCCTAATTAGTGCTTGGTTGATGCAGAAATATGCAGACAATATTTTTGAACAACTCAATGAGACTGGCCGCGATCAACTTGATATTTTGTTTCTAACAGAAACCTGGCTTTCTGAGTCATTAAACCCAGTTATCACCTAGGCTATCCCTGAGGGCTAAAAAGTTTATAGGAAGGACCATTCTCAGAGTCGGGGAGGAGGTACTGTGGTCATTCTCAGAGAAGACCTTGAATGTCCAATTTTTTAAATCAGTAGCCTAGAAAGCGTTGAGGTTCTGGGCTTTTGTATTTCTTTTCCCACCAACAGTCCCTGTCTGGGGTGCTTCTTTTCGGACCCCCTGAATCTGTGGGCCTTTTCTTAAATTCTCTCGGTAACTCAATAGCAGACCTTGTTCTAAGATATTCCCATTTTATGCATTTGGGTGATTTTCATCTTTGCATTGAAAAGAATAACCTTAGTGAAATAGCTGGGTTGCAGGATTTGATTATGTCTCTTAATCACAGCTAACACATTTTTAAACCCACTCATAAGGATGGTCATGTAATTGACCACATTTTTTCAAACTTATTTTAAAATTTGAAAAATCCTCTACCACAAGTATAGTCTGATCACTATCTGATCCGATTTTCCCAAAGCTATCCCTATGAAAGCCCTCCCACCTCTCAAATTACTCATCTCCTAGGAGAGCTTTTCACAAAATTTGCCAGGAGGAATTCAGCACCTGAAGTTGAGTATTCCTGCCTTAGTGGGTCGTTTTGAGGCAGACGTCCTTGAGGTAGAGAACTAGCTCAAGAAGGCATGGAGAAATCAGTTCCTCTCCACTCGTCTAAGACGAAAATGCCAAAGGTGACTAGTCCTTGGTTTTCGAATAGTTTGCTCACAGAGAGGAAAAAATGTAAAGTCTTGGAAATGAAGTGGAGGAAAGCCTGCAATGTGTCTGACAAAGAAAATTACAAATTTGCATCAAAAAAATATTGTGCTGATATTAAAACGACTAAATCACAATTCTTTGAGCTAAAAATCATGGAGTCTGGGAATAAGTCCAGGGAAATTTTTAACAGTTAAAGGGGGTCATTATGACCCTGGCGGTATTACAACGCCAGGGCCAAAACGACGGGAGCACCGCCAACAGGCTGGCGGTGCCTCCCGGCGTATTTTGACCGTGGCAGTAGCGCCGCGGTCGCACCGCCGGGGCCAGGGTTTTTTTTCGCCACAATGGCCCCGGCGGTTGTAATCCGCCAGGGCAGCGCTGCTTGCAGCGCTGCCCAGGGGATTACGAGTCCCCGACCGGCAGCCTTTTTCTGGCGGTCTGAACCGCCAGGAAAAGGCTGGCGGTACGGGGACTCGTGGGGCCCCTGGGGGCCCCCAGGGTCCCATGCGGCTTTTCACTGTCTGCTGTGCAGACAGTGAAAAGCGCGATGGGTGCAACTGCACCTGTCGCACGGCCACAACACCGCCGGCTCCATTTGGAGCCGGCTCCCATGTTGCGGCCCACACCCCTTCTGGGCCAGGGACGGAAACTTGTTTTCCGCCCGCCGGCCCAGCGGGGATGTCCAAATGGGCACCGCGGGAGTGCGGCTGCATTGGCGGCCGCCCGGCAGTTACAGCTTGGCGGGCGGCAGTAGCCGCCCGCCAATGTTGTAATGAGGCCCAAAATGTTTCTCACACCTACGGCGGCCTCTTACTCTCACTTACCCTCAATAGGTTGGTGTGAGCAACTAGTTTACTACTTTCAGTTAAAAATGTAAACCATCTAGGCAAGTCTTCTCCCAGGTTTTTTTCTGAGCGAGATGACTTTGATGGATATCCAATGGACTGGATCACCAGTTTTGGAAGGATCACTCTCCAGCTTTGAACCCATTTCTTTGGATGACTCTTTAAAGGCGCTATTTGCTCTGAAATCTAGCTCTTCCTCGAATCCATGTCCTCCTAAAGTATGTGGACTAGCTGCACCTGTAATTAATCTGATCATTAATCAAGCACTGAACTACTCACCGAACTCCGATAAGGTTCATAGCAGTTGGAAACTAGCCAAAATCCTTCCCTTTTTTAAAGAAACGTTCAGCAGATCAAGAGGCTCCTGAGAATTATAGACCCATCTCCTTGCTCTTAGCTTTTTCTAAGATTCTGGAAAAACTTGTTAATTCAAAAATTTCCAGTTATCTTGAAACCAATTAGCTACTACATTCCAGTCAGTCGGGGTTTAGGCCCAGGTATAGCACTGAGACAGCGCTTCTGGAGGTCAGTCAGTAAAATAAAGGTATACTGGATGGAAGTGGAAGGGCAGTGCTGATTAAGTTGGACTTATCGCCGCCTTTGATACGGTTCCCCATGCTTGCCTCCGAAAATGTCTGTCATCAGTGGGTATTTCTAGTCAAGTCTTGAGCTGGCTTTCCTCTTTTTAAGAGGGTCACAGTCAGCAGATTTGGATTCCGCCTTTTTCATACGAATCTCCAGCTCTATCAGAGGGAGTGCTACAGGTATCAGTTTTGAGCCCCAGACCCTTTCATATATATTTGACCCCTCTTGATGGGCTTGCAGAATCTCTAGGTGCTAAAGTAATTTCTTATGCTAACGATACACAGCTCCTGTTCTCTTGTGAGAAGGGCTGTGAGCTCCCTGTGAGGCAGGTTAGAAGATGCCTAACGGCTGTATTTTACTGGATGACTAAACACCATCTTGAATGTAATGCTGAGAAGACTGAAATTCTTGGATTTGGTGATATGCCTCCTAATTGGTGGTTATCTTTCTGGCCTAATAATGCTCCTACCCTAGGCCTTCAGAGTGCACTGTTAAGAATCTGGGAGTGAAATGTGACAACAAACTATCCTATAAGCTTCAAATTAAGGTGGTGGCTGGCACCTGCTTTGGATTCTGTGTTCGCTAAGAAAGTATCTTCTAGAAAAACGTCTTCTCCATCTATCGATGAAACTGCATATCTCCCCAAAGCTACGTGAGCTGCATTGGTTGCTAGTTAGGAAAATGATTCTGTTTAAAACACTAGTTTTGAATAGCCCTTTATTCATCTGGGGCCAATTACCTGAGATCCAGATTTTGTTTCATCATCCTTCTTTCAACCTGAGATCAGCAAATGAAGCATTAACAGTGATTCCAAGAGTACAGAAGATCAGAATTTGAGGTAGATCTGCTGTCCTCCTCGGGGAAACGTCTTCGAACAGGCTACCATTAGACCTGCAAATCTTGACCTGTCAATCTGCTTTTGAGAAGCATTTGAAAACATGGCTCTTCAATCAGTCAATGACCACCGTATGGTTCTGGATCTTGGCTTGTGCGCCGGGACACTCTATTGAATATCTGTGCGCAATATACATTTATTTAACGTAACATAACATAACAAAAAGGCCTTTAATGATCTTGGGCTCAGAACCTGTAGAATGACAATAATGAAAGTACTCAACCCAATTTACCCCCAGATTATTTACAAACTGATTACATTTTGGCCTTTTGTGATCATTTCCTGAACAAAGTGTCGGCCGACAGGAAATATTAATACTCACGGCTTGGGGTCTTAAAGCCAGTGTGTATCATTTACCTACACAGATGAAACAGAGGCAGCTGCCCCAGAGAGGCCCTGTGCTCTAGGAATGCATTCACTTTTGGCACTAATTAAGCAATAATAAGAATACTTTAGCACCATCCGTAAAATTTGTAGTAGAAAACGTTAAGCAAGGTACCGCAGTAAATTATTATATATTTTAACTTCATTTTAGGTGATGTTTTACTGTTTGCACTTGACATTACTGTTATGGTTTTAATTAACTGAAAACAATAAAATGTATTGTATTGCATTGTATTGTTAAACATCAGTCCCCCCCATCCTGCTTAATACACATTTTCTTTTTTTTTAAACTTGTCTTTATTGCATATTCATACACCTTATCACACACTGCGCTTTGATCAGCATACAATGGGTGTACATTGCATACATGTCAAGGATGCAGAGCATTTCAACCTTAGTATCCCAGACGGTGTGCGGCATAACAGTTGACTGTCCTTTGTATGGAGACTTTCACGGAGCACCTCCGATCAGTTAAAACTGCCCCTGTCTCCCCGGTAATGGAGCAGTGGGCACTAGGGTGCTGTTGCTTGGCTGAAGCACATTGAAAATTGTCCTTGTCTTTCCGGAGAATCCGGACTTTACAAGTTTTTATGCGATTGACAGCAATTACTAAAACGTAAAAAACAAGTAAAACAAAAAGAGCTACACAATGTGACAGCAGTGGGTCACTGTATATATCTATTGTCGTCTCTTCTAGAAATAGGGGTGTGTAGGGTCGGGGAAGCCAGTCCTCCAGTTAGGGCAGCAGCTGTCTGCCTCTCATGGGGAGAACTCAGTAATCAATGGCATGAGTTCTCAGAAACTTATGTTTATCCTACCCCTTGGGCCCTTCTCCCCCACTTTGGGTCCCTTCAGTGTTTTTGTCCTGCATATGTCCAAATTGTGTGGTCAGTCATGGCTCCCATGTCTCCAGGTCCTCTGGCATGTTGCTTGAGTTTTTTAGATCCCTTTCTGCATACCCACCTGTACGGACCAGCATTGGTCTCCTCTCTTTGGCTATAACCCTTTAGCGCAAGTCAGCCCTTCATTTCTCCAAGGTAGGAGGACGAGCCCAGGTCCAATGTATCACGATGCAACACTTAAACAGTACCAGCACCAGCAGGGCAAACCAATGATTCATTTTGGTCCCTTTCTGGGTGTAAGGATAATACCTAACAGGCAGTGTTTGACAGAGAGCTCGAGTTGCATCCCTGTGATTTATTTCAGATCGTCAAGTAAGGTGGCCCAGTAACCCTGTAGTCTGGGACAACTCCAGGTCATGTGGATGAACAACACTGGCTCAAACCTGCAGCGGGGACACCCAGAGGAGTAAGAGAAGTAAGGTGCAAGTGGAACTGTGTGAGCTTAAACCAGGCATTGTTGGCCACCTCTCCCACCTGTACAAATGCCTGCCGCCACTCTGGTTCAGTGAGGGGGCCAGCAGATCTGCAGACCACCTGTCTACTCTGCGATCCACTTTCAAGGCTTTGTATGTGCGAGATATCATGCCTCTAGTGGTGCCTGGGTCCAGGAGGAGCTGCAGCATCTAGGACTCTTCAGGCTCCGTTGGGAAAGTAAGGCCACAGCACCTTCATTGTATGAGAGATCTTGGCGTATTGCAAGAATTGCCCAGGGGTAGTTGGTAGCATTCCTGAGCCTCGTCTCTTGTAAGGAATGTCACATTTTGATACAAGTCTCCTATGGTCTCACAGCCTCCATCATACCATAATTTCATGTCCATCACCGCCTGTATCTGTCTAAGATTCGGCAGCCATTTCAGAGGCAGTAGCCACATGCATCGGACCCTGTGGAGTACAACCATTTTCTCCCACTTCCACACCTCAGCCACCTGCCAGACTATGCATGGGTCCTCCACTGGGACCCTCGCCCCTTCATTAGGTATCCCAGGAGATCCGTTACTCCCTCCAAACCTGCCTGAAGGGCCCTGTCATCTGTTGGTTCCTCCACACACCACTGTGCAGCATATTGTAAGATTCCTACACTGTAATTCAGCTGCAGGTCTGGGACCCCATGCCCCCAAGCTCCAGGTCCAATTTCAGCACCTCCAGTTTTATCCTACTCCGTCGCACCTGCCCATATTAAGGAAAATAGGAGCCTGTTGAGTTTAGTGAATGTGGGCTGCGGAATAAGGCACATCAAGTTCTGTAGAACATAAAGGCAACGTGAAGCAGCACCATTCTGCTCAGTGCTGCCCGTCCCATGACATACAATGGGAGACGGTTCCAGAATCGGATGGATTCCTCCAGGCAGGTGACTGTTGAACCCATATTGAGATCATAATTGGCTGCGTCCGAGTAGGCCACCTGCATTCCTAGATACCAAAAATGACTGCACTCCAGTCAATCACTGATGAGGTAATGCAGCAGCATCTAATCTGGGAAAGCTTTAGCTGATTAATGCTCAAGCCAGAGACTTTCTCAAAAGTCATCATGATTCCTAATATTTCCGGCACAGAGTGCTCCGGGTTACTAATGTGGAGCAGTGTATCATCCGCATAAAGGGAAACAAAGTTGGTGCGGATCCTGACCTCCATACCCCATATGGCCATATCTCATATGAGTCACTGCGCAAGAGGCTGCATTGCCAATGCAAAGAGGAGTGGCGACAATGGGCAGCCGGGCTAAGTACCCCTCACTATGGGTATACTGTCAGAGACCACAGTGCTGGTAATGGCCCATGCCGTTGGATGAGTGTATAAGAGATGGACCCAGGCAAGGAATTTGGTTCCCAGACCCCTCGTTTCCAGCATGACCCACAAGTACTCCCACTCTATAGTATCAAAAGCGTTTTCAATGTCAAGCACGGTGACCGCTACGTGTGTCTCGGTGCCTGCTTTTCAGTAGAGTATGTGAGAGAGTCTCCATAAATTCTTATGGGTTCCTCTGCCTGGCATGAAGCCACACTGGTCCTCATGAACAAGGTGGGTCACGATGCACCCCAGCCTTGCAGTTAGAACCTTGGTCAGTATTTTATTGTCTACACACAGCATGGATAGGGGTCTGTATGAGCCTGAATCCTCCAGGTCTCAGCCCTGTTTTGGGAGCATGACAATCTGGGCCTCTCACATGGATCGTACAAGGAGTCCAGTCACCTGGACTCCTTGAATGTCTCCAGCAGGTGAGATAGCTGGAGGTTTGCGTACGTCTGAAAATACTCCGCCGTCTGGGCCAGAGGCCTTACATTGTATGATAGCCCCCATCGCCTCTTTGAATTCCTCCAGTTGGAGGTCCTCGTTGAGGCATTTTCTCAGTGTCTCTGTGAGTTTCGGGAGATCAAGGTCTGCCAGACAATCATGAAGTACCGGTAGGGATGCATATGGTCCCCAATCATAGACATCCGCTAACTGGTCTCTCAGCAATGTATCAATACCGTCTTGCGCCATCACCCTTGATCTGTCGGGTCGTGGGAAAAAAGGGATAAGAGGGGGGTGCTCCTGAAGCAGCATCCACGCCAGCAACCTTCCCAATTTAGCCCTCTCTCTGTGTAGCAACTGCCGGTATTCGCATGGAGTCAGGCAGTCCAGTCTGTCCCACACCTTGGCAATACGGCACTGCACCTACTGCATAGTTGCACTGTTCTCCCCAGTGCCTGGGCGTAAGCGTTGAAGGTCTGCTAGGGACACCTCTGCTTCAAGGAATTCTTTTCCTAGTCCTATTCTTGTGCCGCCAGGCATTCCCCACGAGTCACCACTTTCAGTGTGTCCCACTCCAGTCCTCTGTCCCATGTGGGTAGCCAGCTTGTGTTGAAGTACTCCGCTGTCATGTCTCATAACTCCACCTTTGAACAGTGCATCCTTCAGTGTCTCAGGTCGCAGACACCACATGGGGACCTGAGGATGTTTCCCCTCCACCTCTGATTCCAGTAGCACTGGTGCATGGTCTGAGAGGAACTAGCCCATGGAGCAGATACACAGCACAGCCAGTGCCATGTCGTTTGATATGAGTAACCTATCAAGGCGGCTATAAGCCTTGCAGGCTGTAGTATAGCTGGTGTATTCTTGCTCGCTGGGATGCGTGGTCCTCCACACATCTATACTGTGAAGACAATTCATTACTGTACTAACAGCGTCAGTCATGTGTGGTTTGGTTCGGTCCGCAGGGGTGCCTGTCAAGTTCGCCATCTAGAACGCAATTAAAATCTTCAGCTCACAGCAGGGCTACTTCTTTCTCGAGCTCAAGGAAAATGTCTCCGTCATCCACATTTGGGGCATAGACATTGAACAGGCACATCTCTGCACCTTCTAAAAGTCCATGCACCAGTAAGTACAGTCTATTTATATCTTCTTGAAATCCCTGAACCTGGAATGGGACCTGCGTGGCAACCCAGATAATAACCCCTTGAGTATATGTTGAATACATGGCAGAGTACAGGTGACCCCTCCATTTATTATGTAATGTAAGGAGCTCGTCTTGTTATAGATGTGCCTTCTGGAGTAGAGCCACCTGCACTCCGTATCTGCGAAGGTAGATCTGCACCCTCTATCTTTTTACATAGGAGTTCAGCCCACAGGCATTCACAGTCACACGTTGACTCCACTGTGTAAAGGCGCTAAGCTGCTATCCCCCACTTTATTCACCATTCCACTCACACACTCCAGCCACATATACACTGCAGAAGGTTGCTACCAGCACACCAATCCCACCTCTGCTTGTGGCACTATTTCATACAAGCTACTGCATCACTCACCTCAGTCATTCTTAACTTTCAGCTAGATGGGGGGGCCATATGTGGTCCACCCAGCAACTTGCATCTGACTCTTGCCCAGGGCTAACAGCAATTTGCCTCCCTCTTGGGGCAGCCACATTCAGTTCAGATATGTGAGCAGTCATAGCCTTTGGCTCCAGGCGCAGGACCCATGCCCCACCCTGCTGTAGATCTCCCCCACCGGGAAACCTTCATGGCTGGGAAGCGCCTGAGCATCTGTCGAAGGATCGTACCTCATCCACGAGAGCATTGATGCAGTCATCTGAGCTGGAGGCCATCACCTCTTCCACCAGTGCTCTTGCTTCCTCCCTCTCAGATCTCTGTTGCTCAGGATCTATGATGTGTCTTCTGGACACTTTTTGTCTTTGCCTCGGGTCTTCCAGAGCCAATGAACCATCCTACCAGATCTCTATGCGTTGAGAGGTGCAGGGTGCTCGACTCCCTCTCTGCCCCTTACCCCAGGATGGCCTGAGGGTACAGGTCTCTGAGCAGGGGGTGCCCGTACATCTGTGACCCGGCCATCCCCACGTAATCTTAAGCCAGTCCAAAGCTGCCTCTGGAGTAGTGAAGAAGTAGGTGCGGTCTGCACAAAGGACCTTCAGCGTGGGTGGGTACAGCAGCATGTACTGGAGTCCCATGGCGTTGAGCTTTTGTTTCATGCCTCCAAAGGATGTTTGAAGCTGCTGCACTAGGCTAGTGTAATCATGAAAAATCCAGATCAAGTGGTTTTCAAACTTGGGGGTCACCCATCTGACGCACTATTCGAAGGAAAGTGTCCCAGTCTCTATAGTTCAGAATTTTTACAATGAAAGTACGTGGCAGTGCAATGTATCATGCAAAAGGCTAATGCCTGTGTTTTTTTTTAATGCAACTAGTCTATTGTGTATGGTAAAGCGCAGTGTATTGTGCAATGCAAGCAAACACTCCCAGAGATCACTCATCTTGGTCAAATATTCTAAGCTGGCATGCTTGACAACTTGGAATGTGTTGCAAGTGTATGTTAACAAGGCACATGTGTGTCTCATTGCATTTATGGTGCGGACTCTAGGACATGCATGATATAAGATGTGTTATGGATGCATTGCACACTTAGGGAATGACATACACAGGCTGCTTCAGCCAGTCTACAGTGTTTGTGAAATCCAGGTCACAGATTGTCTAGATTTGTATGGTATGTGTCTATGTCTATATGACGCCTGTTAACAAGTATAAGACAACATTTACCAGATGGAAATACCCAACAACCATTATATAATATTGTGGGACACGCACATCTGGTGTCTGCGCTTTTTGGTAAGAACAATATGTGAGGAACATGCACATTAGCCCTGCACAAAAGTGTTTGGCTAAATTGTTAGCCTATATTTTGGTCAACACGAGGCCAGCTTGAGTAGCCAAAAAAAGTGTGATCACTTCCAAGTAGTTATTTACCATTACCATGCATCACATTATTTGGCACCAGAGAGGGCTTCTGAGAACTTAGAATGTGGGTAGGCATCACACTAGATAGTAATCTGTGTATTTTCTGACACATTATGCCACTCAAACCTGGAATGCATCTGTGCATGCTAACTTGGCAGAAGCAAAATTGCATGTGATCCTCCCTTCACATCTATTGATTTTTTAATTTCTGTGTCCTGTTTTCATTACATGCAAAGATGGAGCTGTAAGAGTGTGTCAGATCGAGGGTAGTGTATGATCTAGGGCCTTCTCGACGTATCCTTGGAACAGGGTCTGCCCCACACATCCTTGGAACAACTTCATGGGCACTTAAGCCCTCATATCTTAAAGGTAGATGCTCAAGGCACACAAAGCTGCATCATCAGGGTGATGGTGGTTGCACTGTTGTTGTATGCACTAAATAAAAAAGGTCTACAGAAGCACTGTATTTGGTAGTACTAGAAACTATAATTATTGTTGTATGACAAAGGTTTGAAGAACCATTGTATTCAGCATTATCAAAACCTCTTGTTATGTACTGTGTGCCCATTTCGGTTTGTTTCTTTTTTAGCCTTTGTAGTCTGGTTAAGACTACATTTCCCAGGTCTCCTCAATGGTAGCCATCTTGGGTGTGGCAGTATTGAATAAAAGCTGCCACGCCCAGTGTCTCGTGCTCACTATTCCACTGGAAGTCCTCCAGGCGGATCCCTCTCTTTCTCAGCTCATTGCAGTGCAGTCTTGTGGCAGCTTCTGAGCAGCGGGCCAGGAAGTCTCTTCCCTGGCTTTTCTATACTGTGTGCAAGTACAGAGCAGGCTGTGCTCTGCACGGTAAGAGAAAGATTAGTACAAGTGAGAGTGCACGGATTGCAAATGGCTGTATGTGTGTGAAGCTAGGGTATCGCATTCTGTGGTACATGGTCAGTGAGCAGTGAACAAATCTTGAAGTGTGAACGGATCTTGGTAATTAAGACGGGAGTTTGGGGGCATAGAGTATTTTATTAACAGTTCACGACTTATGTGAGTGACTTGCTCTGAGTTAACCCTTTGTTCATTTTCTTGATATTATTTACTTCCTATAGTGTTTCATCAAGGGGGGCAAGAAGAGAACCAGATAACATGCTCAAAAAGACAGCATTAAGAACTCATGAAGTTAATAAGTCTACCTATGTTGTACCTGACCCTTTCTACAGGGTCATCCCCACACTTTTTGCATTCCTCCTCCTATTTTTTCTGACCTCTTTTTGTTGGCTCTAGAACTCTGAGCACTTTGCACTGCTGATCAGCACTAAAGTGCATGAGCTCTCCCTTCTACATTTGGTATGATTGGCTTACAGCTAATTGGCACATTTAATTTACTTTGTACAGTGGTGTCCCTATACCCAAGGCCTGTAAATTAAATGCTACTAGTAAGCCTGCAGCGCAGCTTGCGCCACCCACAGAAGTAGCCTTTCAAACCTGTCTCAGGCCTGCTACCGCAGGGCCTGCATGCACAGTTTACTGCCACAGGGGCCTGGCATCTAAATTTACTTGCCAGGTCTGGAACTCCCCTTTTACTACTTGTACATCACCCCTAAGGTAGGCCCTAGTTAGCCCTATGGGTGGGGTACTGTGTATGTAAAAGGTTGGGTATGTGTCTCTATGTACTACATGTCCTGGCAGTGACAAAGAGCCTTTTTGGTTTCTCACTACTGTGAGTACTGCCTTTCTCATAGGATTGCAGTGGAAATGCCCTAACATATGTCTATGTGGTATTGTCTAATCTATGAGGGGCAGCATTTGCATGTTTGTTATGTTTGTAATGGTAGTGAGAAATGATGCTTACTGGTGTAGGTGGATTTGTTATTACCATTATAGAAATGTGACTTTTAGAAAGTGGGCATTTCTCTGTGCTTATGACTTTGGTGTTTTGCAGCTTACCTCCAATCCACGTCTGGGGCAGAGGTGCATCTGCATATTGAATGGTCTTTCTGGGCTGGGAGAGATAGAGGTGAGGCACACCTGCAGTTGTAAAGGCTGTGCCCTGGCCTCACACAAAGGGCTCGTTTACCCCTGACTGGAGTCTGGAGCCTGTGCTGGAGGAGAAAGGGGACACTCCTGGAACTGGTCAGTACTGGTTGGAACCCCTTCTCCCTCCTTAGTGGAGACTGCACAAAATGAGTATAAGTACAGGGTATCTTCCCCCACATTTTTAGACACTAATGGATTAACGAACTGTACACTGAATGCTGCTGGAAGACTCACCAGGAACTGCCTTGGGACTGCTGCTGTTGTGCTGACCTGTGACCTGCTAGGTCACTGAGAGGAACTCTCACTACCTTCTTAACCCTTGTGCTGGCCTGCTTGCTGGGACCCTACAGCCTTGTGCCCCATTGTTGTCTTCAGGGGCTGGGTGGTGTACACACCCCCTTGCTTTGCTGGGGCAGTGGTTGAAAAGCGCATTCCGTCATCCTTACGCCAGCACCTGAAAGAGCTATCTCGGGTTATCCTCTGAGTACGTGGTGAGCACTGTGCCTAAAGGGGAAGTGTTCGGTGAGCATTTGCAGACTATGCCTCTTTCGCAGTACTTATCGGTCCCAGGAAGGGGCTGAGGAGATGAAGGAGTGTGGGGAGAACCGTCTTACGGGGTAGCTCTACCAAGTGCTGTTGTCCTCGGTTGTCCCCCAGTAGCTGTGTTTGAAATTTCCTGCGTGCACCCCCAGACAGGGGAGCCGCAATGTACGAACAGCCCCCCCCAGGGCATCATTTGGCATAATTTCTTGGAATGCGGCATTGCCGCCAACTGCTGAAGACCCCCCTTGTGAGGTCCCACCTGACAGAAGCCGGGGTGTCTGGGGGAAAGGGTCACATGCGCTGAAGGCTTGGTGTTTGCCCGTGAAGGACAGAAGAGTATCACAGCCCTCAGGCTGGCCCAGGAGTGAGCCCCTGGAGCCTGGGGCTTGGCCAAGTCTGGTGGGAGTGCTGACCTACGTGTCCTGAACCTTGGAGGGCTCCAGATGCAATCCAACAAGGTGAGCAGATGATGAAGATGCTGCCGCAGTGAGCAGTCACCCTGTGTGTATGAAGGTGGCTGACTGGTAAGCTCCTCAACTGTGAGGAGCCTGGGAGGGTTTTCCTGTTGGAGTAGGAGCTGGATGTGTCCACTTCTCTCCTTGTGACATATCTGCGGAAAGAAGTCTGGGGCTCCTGAAACCTCTGGTCCAGCAGAGAGGGGAATCCTTATCAGAGGCCCGACCCGGCGATTCCTGGCCCCTATGAGGGATTTACTGACACCACAGAGTGGGGGGGCAGTGTCCCCAACCTGATGTTCATGTGGGTAATTTGGAGACCCAGTGGCCAGGGTGATGTGAGATCACTGTGGCAACAATCGGGATGACAAAGGAAGGGGTTGGTAACGCTCGTGTTTCTCCCTTCCTAATCTGATACCACACACCATGACCTGATGTTACACTATATGTCATGCTTCTTCTGAGCACCTGTACTGTCTTCAGGGACTGTAACCTTTGCGCAGTGGTGCGGTGTTTATGATGGATGCCATGAGAAATTGTCTTGTCATACAGGTGTGGGTTTCTTTTATTGGCATACATGATAATGCTCTAGGACACATGTAATATGGAAATGTTTCTGATTCTTCATTCATGATGATGTCTTGGCCTGCATTATAATGTGCTTATTATGATGTGCATTTTTGGTATCAATGACAACCTGACCACTGCTTATGTTGCAGAATAACCAGTAACCCATATGTTTACCTTACTACTGCTTATTGTTACAGAGTACAAGTAACCTCTGTGATGTTCTGACAACTGCTGGTGTGGCAGGGTATTACTGATACATGTTGTGTTTGGTCTAATTATGTTTTTATGCGATACAGTTTATTTTTATATAACTTGTTGTTGTGTTTCCTTTGTGGTGTATTTATTGCATGACGTGCTGTGTGTGTTGCACAATTGCTTTACTTATTGCCTCTGTACTAGGCCTGACTGCTCGTGCCAAGCTACAAAGGGGGTGAACAGGGGTTATCTCAGGTGTGTAACTCCCTCGCCCTGTCTAGATTGGTGGGTGCTGCCTGGCTCAGGTGCATACCCCAGCTAACCAGAAACCCCATTTCTAACAACCTATATAAAGATTTTTATTTGGATAATGATCAAAGTAAACAGTGCATGAGACCCTTAATTTCTGGTGATACTTTGGCTAACCACAACTTGTGCATTAGCATGGATTCAAGAGGCTGTATAGCAAGAATATGATTTTGATTTCTTTGTTGTTGTCTCAATCTATTATTTCACAGGTCTCCCTCCTTGCAGCTCCCTACCCCTATTTCTTCCCCTCACCTGGCCACTCTAAGACTCTGTGCTATTAAAGCATTTCAGAGTTGGAGGTGCCTGGAGGTGGGCCTTGTCAATATTCCGTGCAGATCTAGAGGAAGGAGAGCTCTGTTCTGACAGAATAGTGATCCTAAGAATATTATTTCCTCCTGGTCTGCATCAGAGTTTACATTGGCCAACTTAGATGATCTCATGAAGGTTATCACTCAAATACAGCAGAATTTGGTTGAAGCCCAAACCACTACTGCTGCTTTAGCTACAAAGTTGAACAGATACAGCAACAGTGGGGGAATGTTCCTACTCTCCCTGGAATCATACCTTCATCAAATGCTGGTCAACAGCCGCAGCCCACCAATATAACTGTGAACATACCCAAACAAATTCCATTGGAAGCACCAGAGAGATTTTCTGGAGATCCTACCAAAGTGCAAGTGTTTGTCACACAAGTGGAATTACATTTTATATGCCGTCCGAGTGCCTTTCTGCATCCCCAATCTAGAATTACCTTTTTAATCTTGTACTTGTCAGGAGACGCTGCAGCATGGTCTGTAGAAAGACCGCCACACACGCCCGCATCACCAGCAGACTGGACTACGGCAACGCACTCTACGCCAGAATCAACAAAAAACTCACCCGAAATTGCAAAACATCCAGAACGTCATCGCCAGACTGATCCTCGACCCACCCTGATAGTGCCACATCTCGCAACACCTATGTACACTGCACTGGCTCCCCATAGAGAAAAGAATCACTTTCAAGATCCTCACCCAAGTACAAAAAGCCCTCCACAACACCGGATCAGCCTACCTGAACCAGCGACTCAACTTCCAAGTACCCCACATGGCCCTACGCTCAGCCTAGCTCTCTCTCTGCGAAGTACCCCGCATCAGAAAAACCAGAACAGAAGGACGCTCCTGCTACCTTGCAGCCACCACCTGGAACTCACTACCCTTCCACATCAGACAAACCACCTCCCTTCCCAGGTTCACGAAGGAACTGAAGACATGGCTTTTTTAATCCACCTCACCGGTATCTGCTACACTCCCGTCCCCAGCGCCTTGAGACCCTAACGGGTGAGTAGCTGTGCTTTATAAACACTGATTGATTGATTGATTGATTGTTTGAATGATTCCCCTAGTTCAACAAAACAGTCCTCTTCTATAAAACTGGCATAGGTTTGTAGAGGAATTTGAGAAAATCTTCGACAGACATGCAGCTACATTATCAGCCGATCAGGAACTTTTTGAGTTAAAACAAGGGAACAAGGATTTAATTACATATTTATCTTAATGTAATCGTTTAATAGCTGAAACATCTTGGCCAGAAGAGAAAAGAACTGCCCTTTTCTATTAAGGGTTAAAAGATGAACTAAAGGATGCTCTGGCTCAAATTGAGCCTCAACCAACCTCATGTCCAGAATTAATCAATCTCACTCTATTACTGGATCATCAATTAGTGGAGCGCAGGGGAGAACGAAAACGATCAGAGAAGGTGGGGTGGCATACTGAAAGACCTAAACCTCAGGCCACTTCTGTTGAATCACCAGTAGAACCTATAGGAACAATTAGACAATCATGGACTAAAGAGGAAAAAGATACGTGCCAAAGTAATGGCTAGTGTTGATATTGTGGCCGTACAGGGCATTTTGCGAGTGAGTGCCCCCTAAAACCAAAGGCCACAACTTCCACTCCAAAAAAGAGTGCAGCCACTATGGAAACAGTTGCAGAAAACCAGGAAGAGAAAGATGTGGAGAAGGGGATCTCTTGGGTATTCTTGCTTTCCCTTCAGTGAATTTAGTGCTACTAATTACAAATCCCGTTTTCGTCTCCCAATAAATCTCTTTTTGAGAGAACACAAACATGAGACTCAGGCAATGGTGTATTTGGGGTCCACAGGAAACTTTGTGGACTCTGAGATGGCACAACAGCTTCACATTCCATGTATCCAGAAGAAAACACCAGAGATAGTGCAAGCAGTAGATAGCAAGATACTCTCAGGAGGTCCAATAACCATGCAAACTACTGCTATTATTATGAGTTGCAAAGATCAAAATTGTAAAGAACATATATAGACCATCCAGTTTGATGTTATTCAAGCCCCACAATATGTTTTTTTTCTTGAAATGCCATGGTTGGTGTTACATAACCCAAAAATTAACTGGCAAACACAAAAATTACTTTTCGTATCTCCGGAATGTGATAAATGTGTAGAACTGAGAAACTGCAAAACAAAGAACCTTTCTACTGTGTACACATTGCTACAGCAGCTGAAAAAGATACTACACTACCCTCATAGTATTGTCAATTTACAGACTTATTCAGTGAATCCCAAGTAGCAGTCCTGCCACCACATAGATCAAATGACTGACGAATTGACCTTTTACTTGGATCAAATGTACCAAATTGTCATGTCTACGCACTGTCAGATAAGGAGAATCAACATTTACGACAGTATCTTGATCAATATCTAGCAAATAGTTTTATTCATCCTTCAAAATCTCCAGCGGCGTCTCCCCTCTTTTTTTTCTCAAAAGCTAATGGGGAACTGAGAACGTGCATAGATTACAGTGAATTAAACAAGATTACACTCAAGAATAAATATCCACTGCGCTCATCCCGTTCTGTTAGATAAAGTAAATTTGGCTGTAATCTATTCTAAATTAGACCTAAGGGGAGTGTACCACTTGGTGGGAATAAAAGAAGTAGATGAGTGGAAAAAAGCATTCAACACACGTTATGGGCTTTTTGAATATCTTTTGATGCCTTCTGATCTTTGCAACGCTCCAGCAGCTTTTCATTTCTTCCTAAATGATGTGTTACGAGAATATTTATATTTATTTGTCATAGATTATATTGATGATATTTTGATATACTCAGAAACAAATGACATTCATGAGACTCATGTTAAAAAGGTACTAAGCAGCTTACGGGAACACCATTTATATTGTAAGCTAAGTAAATGCAAATTCCATGTCACTCAAGTAGTATTGTTGGGAGTAATACTAAGGCCTTCAGGGATGCAAATGGTAGAGCGAAAAATACGAGCAGTAGCGTAATGGCCAACACCCATATCAGTAAGAGATGTACAGTGCTTTCTTGGCTTTGCTAATTTTTAGCACCGATTTATTGAACAATTTTCAAAAAACTACGGCACCAACTACTAGACTGCTTAGAAAGAAAGTAAAGTTTGAATGGTCTCAAGAAGCTGATTTCGCATTCAAACAACTAAAAGAGGCCTCCATTGTGGCACACCATGACACTGAGAAACCATTTGTAGTAGAAGCAGACGCTTCAGATGTAGCATTAGGAGCTGTATTGTCTCAAAGAAACACTGACTCTAAGCAACTCCATCCTGTTGCATACATGTCTCAGGAGCTGAATAGTACCGAGCAAAATTACACCATTGCTGAGAAAGAACTGTTAGCTATCCGTGATGCCTTCAAAGAGTGGCAACACTATTTTTTAGATGCAAAACATGCAGTAACTGTGTACAAAGACCACAGAAATGTGCAATTCATGAGTTCAGCATGAGTGCTAACACCAAGAGAGCTTCAATGGATGATGTTTTTTTCTGAGTACGATTTTATTGTTACATTCAGACTAGGTCTACATAATCGGAAAGCTGATGGCTTCTTCAGGAAAAATTCTTTACTTACACACGCTACAGGGGAACCACGATCTATCATAGGTCCAGTTAAGGTACTCTGTGTAATGTCAGTAGAATATTTCTTAGATGACATCAGAGAACATTTTCCCATCACAGAGTGGCCCAAATGGCTAAAAACACAATCAGTAAAGCATTGACTGCCATTACATGAGTAACAAGTCTACCTTCCAACAATAGAACGCTGAACAACAACTTTTCAATGGTTACATGGTACTCCAATCGCAGGACATCCAGGGCCACAAAAGACATTGGAACTAGTACAAATATAATTCTGGTGGCCAACAATGAAAAAAGATGTAACTCAAATGGTTCATGACTGTAAAGTCCGTACAAGAAATAAATTAGATCACATCAAACCAAAAGAGTTATTACAAAACCTACCAACTCTGTCAGCCCCCTGGAAACATATTACAATGGACTTCATCAATGGCCTGCCCAAGTAAAACAGCATACAGTGATACTAGTGGTCGTATCTAGTTTTACAAAACATCCCCATTTCATAGTTTGTCAAAACCTAGTCAACTAGCTTTGATATTTTTTCAACAGGTCGTATGTCTCCATGTACTTCCAAAGGTCATCCTGTCAGACTGAGGGTCACAGTTTTCATCAGCTGTCAATTTGTCAATCAGATACCATCCTCAAATGGATGGTCAAACTGAAATATTAAACTAAACTTTAAAACAATTTCTATGCTGTTATGCCAATGATGCAGACACCTCCTGGGTAGATCTTTTGTGGTTCGCAGAACTAGTCTATAATAACTCATATCACAATCCAATTGGCATCACCCCTTTTGGACTATATGGTTGTCACCCAAAAACTTTACCAGTCAATTTACAAACATCAATGGTTAATACATCAGCAGTGAAAGACACTGTAGTTCTTATGCAACAAGTCCACCAAAACTAAAAGACGAACTGAATAAAGCAAAACAACAATATAAATATCAATGCGATAAACATAGTAAACCAGGTCTTATATATTGTGGTGAATCCATATTATTTTTTATTGTGACTCAGGAGATTAGCTTAGTCATTTGGCTTGCAGGCCACCATCACATAGGTACTTTTAAACTACGTAGCATGCTCTGTTTTAGTCCATTTATTTTATTATTTTCTTTAAGATGGCTGCTGTAGTTTATATTTTATAAAGATGTTTTGATTTACATTATCAGAGCCATGCTGTGAAGGTGTCACTGTCAGTGTCATAATCAAATGATCTACGTAGGTATTCACATCATGTCCCTTTCTCACTTACATGTGACAGGAACATAGGCTGTCATTATGACTTTGGCAGCAAATGCCGCCTACCGCCACGGCGACGGCTGCCAACATACCGTCGCTGTGGCTACCAGCCGCCAACCGCATTCTGACCGTAGGCAGAATTCCTCCAGAAGGCTGGTGGAATTCCTTCGACGGTCACGGCGGCGGACGGTGGTAAGGTGGCGCTGCTACCAGCAGGAGCACCACGCCAAGACACCGCCTACTGTATCATGTTGCATGATATGGCCTGGCGGTATTTCGCTGGTAGACGCTGCTGCTGGCAGCAGCGCTGCATGCCGTCTCCTGCCAGAGAACCCCCTGCAAGCAGGTAAGTCGGGCTCTCCGACTGGAGAGGGGGGTGTTGTGTGCGTGTGTGGGGGTGTTGTGTGTGTGGGGTGTCTGTCTGTTGTTGTATGCGTGCATGCGGGTGTGAGTCACGTGGAATGCGTGCGTGGATGACTGAATGTGAGTGTACGTGTCTGTTGTGATTGCGTGTGTGCGACAATGTATGTTAGTGTGTGTTGCTGTGTGTGGGTATGTATGTGTGCATGCGTGGGTGGATGTGGGTATGCATGTGTGCATGAGTGTGTATGTGTGCGCATGTGGGTGTGTTGATGCCGGGGGGGTCTGGAGGGGTAGGTGGAGTGACCACTCTGGGGAGGAGGAGGGGGACGGGCGGGTATAGACCCCTATCAGTGCCAGGAAGAATTATAAAGATCTCAATGTCATAATTTGGGAATAGGTACCGCCAGCCTGTTGGCAGTACCTTTCCCCAAATTACCGCTGTGTGCCAGGGTCGTAATGACCCCCATAATGTACAATTGTTAGGGTTTGTTTACATAATTGCCGCCATAAGTCTGTCTCATTATGAATTGTTTGAGAACATACCTGTGTCAAGGGTCCTACATGATCTGTATAAATACATCTCACATTTACAAGGTCATTATAAGGATTCCTTCCAGATGGCATCTACACTGCACGTCAGCCTTCATGTCACCGCAGAGTCTGACCTAGAGACCTCATTCCAAGGTCACAAGGGTTGGGGGGCTTCTCATGGACATGGTACCGACAGATTAGGTTTATAATACGTAGCTCTCGTTAGGTTAGAGATAAGTTCTCTATGCTAGGGATGTTACATTTCATGTTTTTGTAAGCTGGAGGGGGTCTTTGTATTCACAACTCTCATCTTCACAATTATGCTCTTTTATTATTTGTTATCCTAATCATTGCAGCTCATGCATTTCACTGTAGATTGCAGTCTTTTCAAGAAACCTAATGAAAACTCTCCTGCATCTCCTTCATTGCTAATGTATGACTGAGACTGATTGCTAACGAGAAAAAGGGTAACTTCCGCTCCACCACGACTCCCCTGAGATGTTGCAATCTAGAGCCCATACGTAAGACTGCCAGAAATCACCTTTTACTGTTTGGGTCTTTGGTGAGGTTCTGCTTGCGTGCCGGGAGGGTTGGGTGACAGTTGCGACTTGTTGTAGGAGTGACTTAGTTGTCTACAAACAAAAGTGCTGTCTGCCCTAAACCAGCAGTTTTGCCTAGGAGTGAGAGTCCAACTACGACAATATCACCCAAAAGACAAAGTACGGCTGTCCACCAGGAATTTTACTTTCAAACACAAAGACATCGCTCATCCGAAATGTATAGGACCTTATGAAATAGCAAAACAGGTCAACCTAGTTACCTATAAGCTCAAACTCCACAGTTCGATGAATATTCATCCTGTTTTCCACAGTTCTCTCCTTAAAACTATTGGTGCTCATTGTCCAGAATTTCCAGCACTCATCCTAGTCCACGGAGAGTGGGAATATGAGGTACACAATATTTTATATTCTAAATACAGGGGAGGTGCTTTATGGTAGTTGATTTCCTGGAAGGGATATGGTCCCAAAAATGATTCTTGGGAACCCGCAAAAAATATTCATGCTTCAACGCTTTCACCTCCATCATCCTTGAAAGCCAGGCCCTAGATCACGCTTTGAAGGGGGGAGTAGTGTCAGATCTAGAGCTGTGCTTGATCTAGGGCCTGCCCCCCGCATCCTTGAAACAGGGCGTGTCCCAAGCATTTTTGGAACAACCTCATGGGCACTTAAGCCCTCATGTCTCAAAGTTAGGTGTGACAAGGCACATGAAGCTGCGTTGTCAGTGCGATGCTGGTTGCACTGTTGGTGTATGCACTGAATAAAAAGGTCTACAGCATCATTGTATTTAGTAGTGATAGAAACTCTAAGTATTGTTGTATGCCAAATGTTTGAAGAACCATTTTATTCAGCAGTATTAGAACCTCTTGTTTTGTACTGTCTACCCATTTTGTTTTGTTTATTTCCTTTTTAGCCTTTGTAGTCTGGTTAAGACTATGTTTCCCAAGTCTCCTCAATGGCGGTCATCTTGGGTATGGCAGAATTGAATAAAAGCAGTCTTGTGCTCACTATTCAACCGGAAGTCCTCTGAGGCAGATCCCTCTCCCACTCAGCTCATCGCAATGCAGTCTTGTGGCAGCTTCCGACCAGTGGGCTAGGAAGTCTCTTCCCTTGCTTTCCGATATTGCACACAAGTACATAGTAGGCCATGCTCTGCGCGGTAAGAGAAAGATCGGTACAAGTGAGAGTGCAATGATCACATACGGCTGTATACATGTGAAGCGAGCGTATCACATTCTGCTATATGGTCAGTGAGGAAGTGTGAATGAATCTTGAAGGGTGAACATATCTTAGTAATTAAAACAGGAGTTTGGGTGCATAGAGTATTTCATTGACAATGCATTACTTATTTGAGAGACTTGCTGTGAGTTGACCCTTTGTTCGTTTTCTTTATAATATTGACTTGCTATAGTGTTTCCTCAAGGGGGGAGCAAGCAGAGAACCAGATAAGGTGCCCAAAAAGAACTCATAAAGTTCATGAGTCTACCTATATAAACATTTTCAGTTGAATAACAATCAAAGTAAACAGTGCATTAGAGCCTCCAACTCTAGTGATACTTTAGTGATACTTTAGCTACCCACATGTTGTGCGTTATCCGAGATTCAAGAGGCTCCATAACAAGAATATGGCTTTGATTTCTTTGTTGTTGTCTTAATCTTTTATTTCACAGGTCTCCTTCTCTGCTGTTCCCTAACCCTATCCCTTCCCTTCACCTGGCCACTCTAAGACTCTGTGCTGGTAAAGCTTTTCAGAGTTGTAGGTGCCTGGACGTGGGCTTTGTCAACTTCCTGTGCAGATCCTGAGGAAGGAGAGCTCTGTCCTGACGTAGTGACAGCATTGTTTGTATCAGAGTGAGACACACCAACACAGTCAAGTATATCTATTCAAGTAACAGTTGCATCCTTGTCTAGTGCGGTAAGTGTGCCAGCATTGGGCCTAGATATCCAATCCAGCACCAGCACAGTTAAGAACTCCACATTTAAATGTGTTATGTGAGATACCACAATGATTTTGCTATGTGCTTGCAAACACTGATGTAGCATGTGGTGACTATATGGGTTGCACTGTGTGCCCATGCACATCATATGTGCCTCTGTTTACAGTCATTGGACTATAGTTCACTATACTGGGCTCCATGACTATGAAGCTGTACAAATAGCTAGATGTACAACACACACATGCAATCAGTGCACACTATTTACATTTAAACTCCCTATGATATCTCATGGCCAGTACACTGTAGTAGCACACATAGGCGGTCATTCTGACTGCGGCGGTCGGCGGTCGCCGCCCGCCAAGCGGTTCCCGCCGAAAGACCGCTCCACGGTCAAAAGACCGCGGCGGCCATTCTGGCTTTCCCGCGGGCCGGCGGGCGACCGCCAGAAGACCGCCGGCCGGCCCAGCGGGAAAGCCCCTTCAACAATGAAGCCGGCTCGGAATGGAGCCGGCGGAGTTGCAGGGGTGCGACGGGTGCAGTGGCACCCGTCGCGATTTTCACTGTCTGCAAAGCAGACAGTGAAAATCTTTGTGGGGCCCTGTTAGGGGGCCCCATGGCACCCGTTCCCGCCATCCTGGTTCTGGCGGTGGACACCGCCAGAAACAGGCTGGCGGGAAGGCGGTCGGAATCCCCATGGCGGTGCTGCAAGCAGCGCCGCCATGGCGGGTACCCTGGGCCAGCGGGAAACCGGTGGGAAACCGCCGGCTCCCCTTTTCTGACTGCGGCTTTACCGCCGCAGTCAGAATCGCCCAGGAAGCACCGCCAGCCTGTTGGCGGTGCTTCCGCCGCCCTCCGCCATGGCGGTCATGGACCGCCAGGGTCAGAATGACCCCCATAGTCACAACATGTTCACATTGTCCCACAATGCTACCTTTATTTGGTGTATGTCTTCCCCAAACAGATGCGTCTGCCACATGGTGATGATATGCACACTAATTTGGGTCAAGATGATGTTGTGATGTGGTGAGTGACACCCAGAAAGATACCTTTGGAATAGAACTTAATCTAGTTGAGAATATATGAGTGTTGTGATGTTTACAATGATTGAGATATGGAACTGGTAACACAAAGGTAGTGTATAAACTTTTATTTACATTTTACAGGCATCAATCCCTAAATCAAAACCAAGTCCATCCGGACACAGTAAACTTATTGTAAAAACAATTGTACAATTTTGTTGTGTCTCTGTGTTGTGACAAATGATTGTTCAATTTCTACTCTGTCCTCAAACTCAGCCTCATCCATTTCTTCTGGCTCCTTAGGGGGCACATTCCATTGTACATTAGTCCTTACACATATATTGTAGTATACAACATGCCAGGATTACTTTGCAAACCACATAAGGGGAGTATAGCAATCTTCTCTATTGCGTTGGCTTGGGACTATTCTTGGCATGTCTGGCCTACTACATGTATTATTTTTGAGTAGTGACCCAGTGCAGGTGATTTGGTCCCATTTATTCATACAGATTTAGATGTGACAGTAGTAGTCACTGTTATTCAATAGCTACTTCCAAGGATAGATTAATAAGTGCATGTCAATGTGGTACATCATTGTTTACACATTGCTGTGCATTGGGTCTGCTATGGTGACAGGACCCAAGGGTCCAGATATTTAGAAATGTTGCACTGTACAGTGCAACAAGAAAATTGGCAGCGTTGCCTCACTAAGTAAGGACAGTGTAGGACATATTTTCAGCTGTACAACACAGTCCTGAGTTTTCAAGCTGCAGTGGAACACAGTAGGCTTCATAGCACCAAGACAGGCACAATTGCACGATGATGAACATCTGGCTGCATTTCCTGTGAGAGGTACTTTGTACATGAAAGTAAACCTTCCTGCACAGCAAGAATACTTGGAGTCTTGATAGTGTATGTCTATGTGCCACTGAATGCAACACACATGGCAAGAGCGTTTAGGATGACTTACATCATTTTTCCGGGGTACACATGACTGGGGGAGGGAGATTGATTTGAGAGATTTCACAGTTTACATAGCGTTGGATACATGACATGCCTTATGACAACGGGAGTTGCATGTGGGCACACAAACAGCAGACATGGAAGACCTTCCTTGAACACAGTGATGCAACACAGCATTTTCCAAGCACTGCATTGCTTGGGATCTTTCCACAATTGGAAGGCACACACAGTGGCTTAACGTGTCTTAACGTGCGTGATTTGTGGGGTTGCACTGCAAATCTGCCATGATATTACTCCTCCTACATATTCACTGTCTCAGTCACCAAACCCAGAGATGGCTATTAAATTACATATTAGTTACTGTTCTTAGGTCAGTCATGTACTTCTGGTGTACTTACCAACCAGCAGGCAATTCCCATATCTCCCATTTCGAAAGTGCTCATTGGTGATTGAGTGCCTTAAGATGTAGGTATCCCCAGGGTAATTGGCCAGCACATTGACAAACATCCACAGATGGTCCACTATTCCCTGTACATTTATTGAGTAGGTATGCTTCCTAATGCAGTATAGGCAGGATGTTGCAGCAGGAGGCACCAGTTGGACATGTGTGCAATCCATTGCCCCCACGACATGCAGGAAGCTACCTATGGCATAAAACCCTTCCTTGTTGTCCAGTTGCTGCTGCTTTGTCTTGGGCAACAGGATGTACTGGGGTGTCAAGCTAATGATGGCTGATGATGGCACCCAGCATGGAGGGCAGGAATGCTGACAAAGATGGCTATGAGATTCCTGCCACTCTGGTCTGGAATGACCCAGATGCCAGCATGTGGAGGACTGGTATCAGCTTTATCTGAGGAGGAATGTTGGTGGTCCTCTGTGATGTTGGCTGTAGCCTTAGTGCAATCTGGTTCAGGAGCTGGATGATGGAATCCCTCCTGAGCCTCTAGTAGGTGATGACCTTCTCCTCCCTGAGGTCAATTAGGGTAGCCCTTTGGCGGTATATATGCTCCCTTCTCCTGTGCTGCCATCATGATTGTGGTGGAGGAAGAGGCAGTGATGGTGGTCTTCTTGTTGCTCCTATCTGGAGTATTAGCACCTCCATGGCATAGTTGAGCTTGCCAAAGTGGTTTGGGTATAGCCTTTGCTGCCCATGCACAGGAATTTTGATGCATTTCATGGTCTGCACGCTGCTTGCCAACAATGCTTCATTTTTCCATAAACCCATAAATATCACTGTGTTGGTTCTGCTTTGAATTAAAAAAAAAATACAACCCAAGCCTCCACAAAATGATTCATTGGGCCTAATGTGTTGCTTTGTAAATATGGAACAAAGGGTGTGCCTTCAGTGCTTCAAAAAAAAGTTCTCAACAGCGGCACAAGCTCCTTGTAAATGTGCTCCACAGTATCTTCATCTCAGTTAGATTGCACTTCTGATGCAACAACTAGGCAATCCAAAGAGTTCAATCACACACTATAGCCAGAGAAGTATTCTACAGTGATATAAATAGGTGTGTCCATCAGCAATAATTCCACAGTGATATAGAATGTGTTTCCCTTTTACCGATAATGAGATAGGCTGTAATGCTCAAAAAGTCAAAAAGGTGTACTCATCACTGAAATATTCATACAGGCTGTTACAGGTGAGAAACGAACAAGCTGTACTTGTCACTATTTTTCTTCAAAACAGCACTTGTGTCACTGCACACTTCTCTCAGGCCCACCTTGGTTGAGCACGTTGCTTAACTTCATAAAATTGCCTCAGACGTGCTGAACACAGTGTGGTGACATATAGTTCTTTCGGCAGGAAGTTAAAGTAAGTCAGAAACGCATGTATGAAGGGGATGCATCACAATGACAGAATACTGTAAGGGCTCAACAAAACCAAGGGCCTCAGAGTTAATGGTCAACGGAATACTCCACTCATCTCAACCTTGAGAGTGAAAACAGTTGGCTCAAATCTGATTCAGTACATTTTCAAAATGCTCCACAATCACTGTCAGAGTTTAATGGAGTTTGCAGAGAGCAGGGTGTCACTTAATACACACCTACCAAGCACCTCTTATGCTCCTCAGTTGCCACCAACTCAGTGTCAGGGCATGGGTGTCAAAAAAAGATGCAGGGCTCAATAAAATTCCTTCAAGACAATGTATTCCTCTGGAGTTAAGGAGAGAGCTGCACCCACGATAAGAACCAGAACCAGCTGAACTCCCCAAACATTCCACAACCACACAGTGAACACACATGCCACACTCCATGGACCAAATTTCTATAATCTTTTCATCATGTGCAAGAAGGGTGAATCACGCATGAAAGTGTTTGTGGAATTTGTAGATACTGACCGGCATACCCACTTTGCAATTTCAGTAATAAATGTAGCCTACCATGAGCAATTAATGTGTAATGACACTCACAGGCCTGCAATAGGGTATGCAAGGAATTTCTCTGAAACACTTAGGAAAAATCTCAGTTTCAGGTTTGGACCCTGTTAGAAGTTGGGTCTCTAGTTGGCAGAGGTATACACCCTTGTCCAAGTAGGGATCACAATCATAGTCAGGGTAAGTCACAACACAACCCACATTATCCTGTGCTCACCCTCAGGTAGCTTGGCACAGAGCAGGCTGGCTTAACTTAGATGGCAATGTGTAAAGCATTTGTGCAATAACTCATACAGTACCACAGTGAAAACACCACTAAAATACACCACACAGGTTTAAAAAATAGATAATATTTATCTGAAGAAAATAAGGTCAAAATGATAAAAATCCAATGTACACAAGCAACGTTTTGAATTTTTAAAGATTAAGGTGCTCATTATGTACACGGCGGTAACAACTGCCGTGTTCATGCTGGCGGTCAAAACACTGACCGCCAGCGTCCCTGGATCCCCGCCGGCCAAATAATGAACCTTTCTGTGGGCCAGCGGGTGGAAACATTGTTTCTGCCTGCCAGCCCACAGAAAGCCCTGGCCAGGAGATTGACGGCGGCTCCACATGGCTGGTGGATCAGGAAACATTATCCAAGGGGTAGCGCAACTACCCTGTCGGATGGTGTTTCCACTCACCGCCAGGCTGCCTGACGGCGGAAGCCTGGCGGTGAGTGAGGGCTGCCATTGGCAGCCCTCACCATGTTCATTATGCGGCGGGTTGGCCCGCCATGCTGGCTGGCGGTTTCAGCCGCCAGCACCGGCATGGCAGGCCACCAGCTGTGTTCATAATGACCACCTAAATCCCACTAGAGTGCTTAGAAACTCAATAGCTCCAACTGCGTCTATCACAACATCATTGACTGAGTCATTCTCAATAATCTGACACCACAGGTGCTGGTCACTGAGTCTCATGGACCCCCAGGCACAGTAACTTTGAAAATAAAGAAACGGAGTTGTAGAGGTGAAGTGTCACTGGTGGCGTTAGTCCCTTATGGCATCCCAGGAGGTGAGGCATCAGTTCCATACTGCATGGCAGGGAGTCAGGCCTCGGTTCTGTCCAGTTGCAGTGCGAACTGGTGTGGTGTCGGTGGCAAGGCATCAGTTCCTTGTGACCTGGTGAGTTTGATGAGTCCAGTCGGTCACGATTTGATAAGTCGAGTTCACAGTGTCCTGATCACACTGCATGATGTCAGCAGCGTTGCAGCAATGTTGGACTTGCGTTGCAGGCTGTGGTCATTGCGTGCAGTGAGGGACACGGGACATGAGCAGCTACAGTGTTGGTGCTGGTGTCGCTGAAGTCGTTCCTGGCGTTGCTGAAGTCGGAAAACTAGCTAAAAGCTAATTGGTGACACCTTTGTTGGCCCTGAGACTTCAGAACAGGAGGCAAGCTCAATCCAAGCCCTTGGAGAGCCCTTTTGGGGAAGGCAGACTCCTTCCAACATAGGCAGGGGGCAGCAGGCAGCAGGGCAGCAGTCCTTCTCAGCTAAGCAGTCCAGATGAGTCCTTTGGCAGCCAGGCAGTTCCTCTGACAGAGTTCAGGTGCAGATTTGGAAGTGTCTTTTTTGGTGGGGTCAGAGACCCAATTTATAAACCCAAAAATGCCTTTGAACTGGGGGAAACGTCAAAGAGTGGTTTTGAAGTACACAAGTTCCCCTTTCAGTCCAGTCCTGTCTCCTTTGTGTAAGAGCATGCCACTTGCCTTTGAAGTGTAAGAGAGAGCCCCTCCACCCTTCCTGCCCAGGGGCCCGTTCAGTATGGAGGTGAATGCTGATGTGACTGGGTGTCCTGTGTTTATGGTTGTCTGGGTGGAATGCACAAGGGGAGCTGTCAACCAGCACACACCAGACTTGGATTGGAGACAGGGCAGTAAGGCACAGATAGCAAGCAGTAAGTGCAGGGAAATGCCCACTTTATAAAAGTGACATTGCTAAAATAGTAATATAAATCCAACTTTACCAGTAAGCTGGATTTTCTGTTACCATTCTGGCAATACTAAACATAGCAGGGCTACTCCTTCCAGATCAGAATCTACCAGTTAAAAGTATGTGAGGACAATTCTAATGCTAGTCTATGAGAGGAGCAGGCCTCACAGTAATGGAAAACAAATTGGTGAGTTTTTCACTACTAGGACATGTTAAACACATAAGTGCATGTCCTGCCTTTTAATTACATAGCACCCTGCCCTAGGGGTTAACTAAGACATACCTTAGGGGTGACATATATGTAGGAAAATTTGAGTTTAAGGTTTGACCAGTTGTTTTAAATGCCAAGTGGAACTGGCAGTGACACTGCACACACAGGGCTTGCAATGACAGGCCTGGGACATGGTTAAAAGGCTACTTATGTGGGTGGCACAATCAGTGCTGCAGGCCCACTAGTAACATTTATTTTACAGGCCCTGGGCACATGTAGTACACTTTACTATGGACTTATAGGTAAATTAAATATGCCAATTGGTTATGACCCAATGTTACCATGTTTTTAGGGAGCGAGCACATGCACTTTACCACTGGTTAGCAGTGGTAAAGTGTCCAGAGTCCTAAAGCTTTCTTACTAGAGATGCTGGAGGGACACCCTTAGAAAGGCTAAAGTGGGACATTTTTTAAGTAGATAATTGGCTACCACAAACAAAGTAATAAGTCCTTGAACTAGAGGTGAATATACCAAGAAATACATTGAAACATGCTCCCATGGTTTTTGTGGAATTAGCATCTGGACCATCATACTGGCCAGTTTTTGGTGAATTGTTTTTTTCCTGTACACAGACACCACATTGAACTAAGAATTATTGGATATCTTCTGTCATTACATGCTACCAAATTGTTCCCTCCCTAAGTTCTGTAACCTTTGCTACTCCCTTGTGGCCTACGATGGAGTTTTGTGACACCCAACATATGGCCTCCTGGCACAAGGTTTCGACAGCAGGATAAATTGTGTTTCCTTCATATAGGATGACATCTTTAACAAACCTAGATGGTCTTTCCTGAACCCATTTGGATACTTAATTTACAGTGATGCATTCCTTTAATCCTTTTAGCAAGTCTTCTTTTAAGACCAGAGCTGCAAAATGATCACCAGAAATGATAGATCTTGCTTTTTCTTTGTTTTCTAATAGAATAGCCTTTTGTTCCTCATTCCACAACAGGGTGTGATTATAAAGGAATACTCCAAAAATAATAGGGACAACTCTAACTGTCTCAGGGTTAGTGATTTTGCAGATTTCAAATTTTGTAAGTTACGATGGTATGGAATACAGTGGTTACATGTGAGGCTCCTAATAAATAATGTCTCTACATCACAAATACATCCTGAATGGCCAGAGTTTCCTTGTCAGCAGTTCGGTAACTCCTTTCACACTGCGTCAATTTACAAGAATGAAATACCACAGAATGTAATTCAGATGTATTTGGATCCCTTTGGGAAAGTAAACAACTGCAGAGTTTGAGGCTTCCGCCACTACTACAAATGCCAATTCAGTTTGCACGTGGCATAACACTGGTGCATTAGGAAATATCTCCTTCAGGGCCCGGGAGCCTTCATTACCTTCTTTAACTAAAGGCATGGGACCCCATTTCACAACAATTTAGTGATCAGGGTGATCAAGGCTTAGAAATTCTTAATAAAACGCAGATAGAAATTGGAAATGCCCAGGAAGCATGTAAATCCCTTACAGACCCTAAAGTTGGCCAGTTTACTGTTGCATTTATTTTTTAGAGATCAATTTAAATTCCTTTCGGTGGTAAGATGGACCCCCAAAATTCAATTGTCATGGTATGAAATACACACTTGACAATTTAGCATATAACCTATACTATCTCTGTTTTTGAACAACATTTTCAACAAGAACTTGATGTTTAGCCATAGAATTAGAAGATACCAGGGTATCATCAATTTAAAGAATGACAAAGAGGTCTAGTTATTCATAAAACACAGTTCATGAAAAAACGAAAAGTGGCCAGGTCATTGCTGGGGCCCAACAGCATCACTGAGTACTCATAAAGGCCAAATTGGGGCCTAAAAGCCATATTTTCCTTAACCCCGTTCAAGCCCAGATCAGGGTATATGATCCTCACAAATCCAATTTTGAGTAAATAGAACCACACTTAACTTGATCCAGCAAAAACGCGAGCAGGGTACTGATTCTTGATGGTCACCTTCTTGAAAGCCCCGTGATCTATACAACGTCTCAATTCACCAGTGGCCATGTGTACAAAAAACAATGATAAAGCTTCTGGGGAATGAGAATGTTAAATAAACCCGTTGGCCAGGTTCACATCTATGTAATTACTCAAATATCAATATTGTGATGCCATCAAAACATGGACTTGGCTACTCGGAATGTGTGCATTTTCTACTAGATCAATGAATGATCAACCATCAAAGGAATGATGGGGGGGGGGTCTTGGCCCAGTCTTTAGTCTGATACAGCTGCAAAAAACTCAGGTTGCCTTTGTGTGTTATCTTCCATTGTGCTAGTACAAGAATGATTTATTTGGCCAAATGCTTTCAGGGAAAAGATTCATGTACAGTAATCTCCTTGGAGAAGTAAAGATTTTGACAGACATCAGACTGAAATTATATGGTCCCATCCCCCGCCTAATATTAAAGTTGAGTAAGATTTATCATGGGGACCCAAATATGATTTTAGCTGGTGGGCATATATTACATCGAAGGAAATTTGTTCCCTGTGAACAGAGTCAAAACATGTTAAAGTTATTTCCTTGATGTGGTAACAAATTAACCCAGACGTTAGTTCAATGCCATCAATAACCCAAACGTTTACTTTTTCCGGCTGATTTTACAACACTAAGGGGCACTGAAACACTTAAGTAATGAATGTAATGAAGTAATGAAGCATTTGGTTTCTCCCAAATCTATGATAAACTCAGCCTTGATCTTTTGAAAATCAAAACTCAGAGTTGCACATAATGTCAAGTGTGGTGCAACCACTTGCAAGGTATCTATCAAGAAATGTGGGGACAGCATGAGCTAACTCACAGACTAGGTTCCCCACTGACTGTCAGGGTTTTGAGTTTCCTTGAACCAAAGTCTTTTATTTGTTTGGACATTTCTTAATCAAATAAATGTACTTGGCCCAACAGAGTCATAAATTCCCCTTCCAGATGAGATGTTTCTCTTCTTTTAAAAATGGGCCCTTTACACTTCCAATTTGCATTGCTTTTTCTCAAACTTGTAGCAATGTACTTCAGGGAACTTCAAATAACATCTCTTTTTCTCTATCCTATTTTTGGATAGCTTATGATCTAATCACAGAAACAATCATAGCCACACACAATTGCTGCTGTGGTTCAGTATGTGATAGAGCATCCTCATGTAGACCCCGGTAAAGACGGAAGCCCTTTTTTCCTCTGGCCAATTTTACTCAACAACTAATAAATAAATATGATAAAATGTAAAGGTTTCCCTGCTTCTAATTTATTGACTCATTCTTGACCAATTGTATCACTGTCCATTGCTCAGAAGTTCTACTAAACGTGGTTACCAAGGCTTGCCAATCATACAGGATTGGGGCACTAGCCTGGACGAAAAGGCATCACCTAAGAAGTAGTGCCCCCCCTATTCATCAGGATAACAGATATATAATTTGCATCAATATGGCATGAAAGGTTATAAGCCAGAAAATATAAGCCAGAAAAGAAAGTTCATCTGCACTTGAGTCCAAAAATTCTGGATCTTCTTTAGTTCTCTAGTACATCGTTCCAGAGGAACTGACAAAACAGAGGGATGTCCTACAATGACATGACCGGTTGGATCTCAACCAGCAGGGTTTGAACCCCGGCTGCCCTCCCACACGCTCAGATGTAGGCAAAGGAAAAAGAAAATCCAAATAGGTTAGGAGGTTTTGAAGCTCTCTCAGGCCCTGACACAGGTACCGAATTCGAAGGCAATGGAGTAAGTCAAGCCTGAACGTCCTTAACGCGGTTCTGTAAGGTGACATTCTTGACATGAAAGGTGGACAACTCCTCTTGGACTTTCTCTTGATGTTTACTATGGAGGATATGAAGAAAAAATGGATCTTTATTGTGGTCTGATGTAATTTTAACATGGGACCTTTTCCTTGCCCCTTCACCCTCTCCTCTCATTGTAAAAGTAATGCTTGTGATTAGAATGTTGATGGGGCTGGGTATGTTCCTTACAGTTAGTATGCCATCTACAATTCCAAACTGTAGCTGCTGCTTCCACATACTTTCTTCTTCGACAACCTCTCATTTTACCACAGTTGGCACCCCAAGCATGGAAAAGGACTGTTCCCTGATCTGTGTCAGGTAAACCAGTTCCCTGAAACAGAACCTATAGGGTAATTCAATGTGTGTTGTTGCCACAATCCAACAAGTCGGCTTCCATGGCCCTTCATCTTTTCTGGCTTTTCAATGGCAAATAACTCTGCTCATCCAAAAACCCTAAAAGACTATAGGCCAAATACACAAACTGTATATTGGGGTAATATGGAAGAAAACCAAAGGTGGGGATCCCTCATTGACAAAAGGATGTGCTTGTAAACAAGGCTGCATTTGGCATTTCACTTACATCGCATTGTCATTGACCTATGAAACATTCAGAATACACAAAAAGGTTAGAACTAACACAATATTTATATGGTCCTGCTCATTGAACAAAATGTGCACACTGATATGTGGCCAAGCCTGACCCCAGACATGCATCAATGAAGAAGTAGAAATATTGCAAACTAGAGCCCATATTTATCGTAGTGTTGCATTTCCCTTGTGTCTCACAAGGGGGCGCAAGGGCAACGCAACACTAAAGTGAGATTTATCCTTGCATGGCCCTGCATGACTTAATAAATCTGGAGTAACTCAAGGCAGCGCAAATTGCTGCTTTGCATTACTCTGCCCCAAGGAGGCATTCCATGGGTTGAGTGTGGGTGTTCCCAAACATCCACCCATGGATTCTAAAGCATTCCCAGATTTACCAATACTGGAAGGCCTGGGAATGTGTCAGAATGCTATGCCTCCCCAGGAGAGGCATAAGGAGAAGAAATATCTTTAATTCTCTTCGTTTGTTTCACTTTCTATGTGCTGCACCTTGCAGCACACATAGAAATAGCAAAATGTCTCCGTGCATAAAGGTGGTCCTTCCTGCAAAATAGCAATCCTGCTTACAACGCAAACACCTGCTCACCGTGGTGCAAGAGTGCCTATGTTCACTCTAGGCAGAAAAAAAGTGTGCCAACACAAGGAAATCACAGGAATGAGCCATGTGATGTTAAATACTGTCATTTCCTTTTCATGCAGGTTAGCAAGTAGGCTTGCTGCGTTGAGCTGTGTGAAAGTATGATAAATATCCCAGTAGACTTTTAAAGCCCTATCTCTTTTTTTTGGCAGCATAAAAAGTTGATTACACTAATTGTTGGTCCCCGGAGCTCATTTGACTAGCAGACCCTTGAAATTTAGAAGGCGGTATGCCTCCAGCACTTTCCAAATGAGCAAAGCGTGGGCACCGCAAAAATGGAATACACAGACCCCCACCCCTATTTTTCACCCACGGAACGTATAGGTGCCTATTTTGATGCGACCAGTGGCCAGTTTTGCGAGGCTTCGAGTGCCCAGTTTTGGCTATGGCTAATTTAGGAATTCATTTATAAATCTGGTCAGATGGTGATATTCTTGGACAAGTTCCCCATAAACTGGTCGCAGTGGTCCACTGTGCCTTTGCAGAGTTTGAGCATGTCTGGCGCCTCCCGGTTTCAAATCATGAAATACCAATGCACATGGAAACCAAATAGAACAGGATGGCTGCAATTTGGCTGGAACACAGAGTCCACACTGAGTGGCCTCAGTCCCGGGGCCTCCTCACCTGGCCGTGTGTAATGACGCTGTGTGTTTCTTTGCGTGAGTCAGCTCACTAATGCATGATGGTGCAATACCGGGACCTCCCAAGAACTTACAGTTCTTGTGTCTCTGCACAGATGTCGAGTACATGGCAGCCTTGCTTTCCTTACAACACCCTCCTTCCATGACTAAGAATGCCACCGGTAGTGCCGTGTGACACATCATTTCCCCACACTATCTGGCAGCGGGCCTCCACAAATAAGTGATAAATTGCTTTTGCTAAAATTGAGCCGTCTGCCACTTCCAGCAAGCCTAACTGGTGGTCCGTCAGAAAGTATCACAGGGGAGAACTCGGTGTGTCAATGTCCCTTTTCATTTCTTTTTCTGAAGGAATCCTTTTTCCCACTGAGTGTGTTACACTTTTGAAATACCCTGAACCTTTTTTTTCTGAGCGAAACAAGCATTAACAAACCCCATAGGTTTGATTGTTTTGTATAGCGCTATTGCTTAAAGGTATACAGGCACAAGGGTGCGCAAACAGACGAAGCTAAATGCCTCCACGCACGCATAAATCAACACACAGATAGCCCAGGGCATATAGATATAGGCAGCATACTTACAAGCACCAATGTATACAAACAACATAAAGTAAACACATACAGATCACACAAACTCAAACACACCCACAATATCCCATGTTTACATTTCCGTGCAAACAGTGGTTACTATGCATCAAATATGTATAATGGGACACGGTGGACACTTGTTAATCTAAAACAGTGCAGTCTAGAGATTATGAAAACATTCTGAGCCCAATCCACAAAGGTAAACTTAGACATGAAATAAGGTTAGACCTGAGTTAAGAAACGCCTAAAAACAAAACGATGTTGCATCTGTTTTCGATAATATGTTATTTTTCGGTAGTGCAATTGGGATAGAGCCACATTTCTTCTATCTGTTGCGGGAGACCCTTAGCTGCATTAAATTATGCCTTTCCAAAAACAACTCTATTTGCTTGCTGATTAAAACAAATATGTGATATAACAAACATTGAATTATCAACCATATGCTTTTGTGCACCTCTGCATATTGACCATCAGAACTTTCAAATGCATGAGCAGCTATTTAAGTACTATATGGCACTGGAGCTATATAAAGTTTTCCTACTGGGGCCCATACCTAATGTTGTGCAGTGGTTATTACATTTTTAGGGCCAGATTTAAGAAAGGTGGCGCTACACTGGGTGCATGGTCACTTTTTTGGCGCCCTTAAGCGCCCCCTAATGCCATCATGTGTGTGCTGTAGCTAAGATACAGCACACCATGGCAGTAGTTAGGAAAATAGTATTAACATTTTTTACGCTAGTTGGAAGCTTTGCAGGATTAACGTAAAGAATGTATACGCTAATCCTGCAAAACCCATTGTAAACAATGGTGTGACTTCTTTTAACGCCTGCTCTGAGCATTTCTTAGATTTCTTTGTACCATTTTTTCAGCCCCCCCTCATGGGGGAACACCCCCTTTGCATACATTATGTCTGACACAGGCATAAAGTAGCGCAAAAGGGTTACAAAGTAGTACAATGCATGCATTGCGCCACTTTGTAAACTTGGCATAGTGATTTTGGCCTTGTTGAGCCGCATTAGCGGAAAAAAAAATTGGGCTTATGTGGTGCCCCTTAGTTTATTAAAATCCTCACTCCACAAGTTTAAAAACAATCTATGGGCTTGGCCATGACTGTATCTGTCCTGCCAGCATGTTGTTGCCATCATGGCATTATCAAAGGTTTGTCATAATTCTTTAGGGTGCTAGGCCAAACACAAAACAAGCCCTTGTCATCATATGTAGAGGAGACGGTGTGAGAAATAATTAGAAAAGAAGTCATAACATAAACAGCTAAACACCTAAGGATGTGGCCTACTGGCTACAGCTACAGATCTTGGAACATAGGGAACCAGGTTTGAATCTCAGCACTGGCTCAACATCCTGTGATTCTGACCCAATCACGTAATCTCCCTGTGTCTAGAATGTTGGCTGGCTCTGTTGTGAAGTTCTCTAATGCAATTGGAACAGGCTTGCGCTATAAAAAAAACTGAACAAAACAACAGTTTGTTGTAACCTAGAACAACAAGCATGTAGATAGAATCCTCATAGTTAAAAAGAATGCAGAAGATAGATTCTAAAATCTACATTCATGAGCCAATGCACTAATTTTAAAGCAAAAGTACACACTCTCTTGATAACAATATCAAACAAAAATGATTTATAGGTGGTGGAGTACCAATTTCTAGTACTACACAGGCTATCCCTCTACGGCAATACATAACCCATTTCATAACCACTTACGGGCAGCATAAATATGGTCTGTCTTGTCTGCGTACCTTTAATAAACAGATCCTAAGGGCCATATTTATACTTTTTGACGCAAAACTGCGCTATCGCAGTTTTGCGCCAAAAAGATTAGCGCCGGCTAACGCCATTCTGAAGCGCCATGCGGGCGCCGTATTTATAGAATGGCGTTAGCCGGCGCTAGCAGACCGGCGCTGCCTGATGTGCGCGGAAAGAAAACACGTACACCAGGCAGCGCCGGCGTAGGGAAAAATGGCGTTAGGGCGTCTTAAAATGGGGCAAGTCCGGTTGAGGCAAAAAAATCGTCTTAACCCGATTTGCGCCATTTTTAACGACGCCCAGACGCCATTTACATGACTCCTGTCTTAGTAAAGACAGGAGTCATGCCCCCTTGCCCAATGGCCATGCCCAGGGGACTTATGTCCCCTGGGCATGGTCATTGGGCATTGTGGCATGTAGGGGGGCACAAATCAGGCCCCCCTATGCCAAAATTTAAAAAAAAAAAAAAAAAAAATTATACCTACCTGAACTTACCTGAATGTCCCTGGGATGGGTCCCTCCATCCTTGGGTGTCCTCCTGGGGTGGGCAAGGGTGGCAGGGGGGGGTCCCTGGGGGCATGGGAGGGCAGCTGTGGGCTCATTTTGAGCCCACAGGTCCCTTAACGCCTGCCCTGACCCAGGCGTTAAATTCAGGCGCAAATGCGGGGTTTTTTGCCCCGACCACTCCCGGGCGCGATTTTTGCCCGGGAGTATAAATACGACGCATTTGCGTCGCAGTCATTTTTTTAGACGGGAACGCCTACCTTGCATCTCATTAACGCAAGGAAGGCGTTCACGCAAAAAAATGACGCTCATTCCCCATACTTTGGCGCTAGACGCGTCTAACGCCAAAGTATAAATATGGCGTTAGTTTTGCGCCGAATTTGCGTCGAATAAAACAACGCAAATTTGGCGCAAACGGAGTATAAATACGGGCCTATGTGTTCTGAATTCCCCAGAGAGGCTAACTTATAATGCATCAACATCTGTTATAATGCTCTCCCTCGACTAATGCTGGTAAATACTGACATACAGTATTCATGGCATGGAACAGGCACATGTTGGTATGCAAGATAATGCATTCATGTTTAGTAGTGATACCACTGAGAACTTAGTAAAAATAACAAATGGATGCCTTGCCATTAAACTCAAACACAAATGGAAAGCTGGGACTTCCGGAACCGTAATCTGTAAAACTGGTAACACTGTCTGCTGCCTGAACCTTTAAATTCTTCATAACCTGAATGATAACACTGCTTTGTGAAACTGTCTAATCTCTCTACCTCTGCCGTGTACTGCTTGAGATTTTAAGATTTTGTATTATAAACCCTGCTACAACAAGGAGATTGTGAATTATTTCATGCATGGTTGATAGGCTATATCTACTATGAGAAATCACAGGCCATGTGAAATTTCACTTTGTGGCCTGCCTTTATCACCTCCAGCCTTTTAATCACCTGGAGAGAGATTGTGCTGAAAAATGCAAAATGTACCTAATATTTTCTCAAAATGTTCTTGGGAGTAAGGTATTCCAGTAGTCTAGTCAGGGAGGCTCAGGCTTGAAGGAAAACTACAGCAATATTTCCCGACTGTCCCATCATAACATATGTTTTTTTTGGGCAGAACTAGATGACAGGTGTTCATTTTGTTTATATTGTCTTGGAAGAGACCACCAGTGAGAATTCTCACCTGCATCACTCACTTGGTGGAGTGGACATTTACACCTCACCCGTTTCAAGCACGGTCAGGTGCCACTGCCTAAAATAAATTCTAGCAGGTGATAGATGAGAGTTGCCGTAGAGCAGTGACTCCTCATTGCGAAATGAAGACTGCTCCAAGTCTGGAATGTGAAAGATGTGTTTATAAGAAGAGACCTCCAAGACATTGCAAAGCAAAAAAATAAAGTATGTGGTTCCATAATCATTCACAAGCACAAGTTTCCAAGACAAGTCATAAGGAAGAGAGAGAGACAGGGAGAGACAGAGAGACACAGACAGATCATCACATGGGGAAAATAAAGCAGTCAGCAGGAGAGATGTGGGGAAAGTCAAGCAGCTGATCATCTATCTGCATTTATGGACCATGTTTTAGTTCCATGTTGCACTTATCAACCATAATAACATAATATATTATAATATAATATAATATAATATAATATCATATAATTTCATATAATATAATAATAAAGGGACAATCATTTTGTACTTTGATTGACATCTGGAGCATAATTCCATAAAAAATAAATTCCTGCAGCTGGACTTTACTTAGGTGCTTTCTATGAGCTAATAGTTTTCCAGACCCATAGTTTGTGCCCTGCAATCTTTAGCTATTTAACTTTAGTTCCAATACAATTGTATTTTGTAAGTTTGCGCCACTTTTGCATCAAAAAATGACGCAAATGTGGCAATACAAAAGTATAAATATGGTCCGTAGTGCCACGATCTAGATACATACATGACCTGGCCAGTATACCATTTGCGGAGAGAGGTGTGCTGCAAAATGCCATTCCACTTCCGGTGCAAAGGGAGAACTGCATATGTCTCTAGACCACGGCCACCATTCAAGGCACTAAGTCCTATAAAGACTGTGGGCATGGCAAGCTCTCTGCTGGTCCTAACAAGAAAGACTTTGGTTCTCTCAGTGGTACCTGAGACAATTTTCGATCCCACGAAGCACATTTCTGCTCTTCCTGAGTTAGGGACAGGACTACCTCTTTGCCGGATGCATGTCACCCTTACCCTCTTTGTAATGGCTGCTCTATGCTCAGAGCACATTTATATTTTGTGTGATATCTGCGCAACGATCAGCTCTTAACTACACCTTTGCTGACACGTTTCACCTCTCGCTATACCCTTTCCTTGAACCATTAATCTCTTACAGTTCATGAGTGGGAGTGAGATTAATTGTGTGTGGTGAGCAAGCTGTGGCCAAGCACTTAACGCTCGCAGTGTGTTTTAAGTTTGTTTGCCAAGTACCTGCAATCCAAGCTTTCTGATTTACATCATTTCTTTATTTCGGTTCTGCGTTGAGTTAAAATATATCCTATTTGTGAAATTTGCTCTAAAGGTCTCTTCTTGGCCGGATTCTCTAGTAAAAAATAGTGACAGTGTTTTTTTTTCTCTTGTGTTCCACATTCTATACCTCCATTGAGGTGATGTAGCAGAAATTTGAGTATTGTCCTTTATGTCACAGTGACCATCTATACGTGACAGTTTATGCATTATGTTGTTCAAAGTAGTAATAGTTTAGTTGTAAAGTGGTGCACTGAAAAGCCGTATTAACGTGCATTCACTCTAGGTCAGTAGTCGAAAAGCGTGTGGTATAGCATTTTAACAATATTTAAGAAATACATTTATCATTATGTTATAATTCATGATGAAAGCTAATAGTGTGCATTACAACTATGATAGGTTTCATGTAGGAAACATTTTAAAAGTGATGTGTGAATGTAGAAATTTAAGTAATGCACTATAGTCACATGAAAGTGTTAAGAGAGTTTTTCATTTTTAATGTATTGTAACATGAGCAATTCTGGTAGCTTATTAATAGTGAGTTATGGTTTAGGATGCAAAATGTGAATACATGCATAAATGAATGTGCTGTTTTAATTCACTTGCATTAGCCTAAGTGAGGCCTCCAAAGTTCAGTTTCTTGATTGTGCAGAAAATGTTTAGTCATTCTGGTTAATGTGAACCTTCCTTTCAGACTTAGTTCTCATGAGAAAGCTATCATAGTAATAAATATTTTATTGTTTTATGCATGGATAGCTTGGGAACCTGGCCTTGAGCTCAGTACATTCGAAACTGTGGAACTGGTAACATATACAAATGTTTCAACTTGCATGGATGTGACCAGATGGAATATTTTTCACTAGCTACATTTAGATGTTTTTAAATTGCTTTAATGTTTGTAAGAACGTAACAGTGCATGTTCTCTGTACATCAGGTGATTCGCCTGATGTTTTGTATTGGTTTTGTTGAATGTTTAGTTCTGCTAATGTTAGTTCATTCGAATCTTGGTCAACCCTTGGTGATTCTGTATCTTTATACTTTGTTTGGAGAATTGTCTACATGACTTTGAGGTTGAGCTTATAATAAAACATCTTACCTTTGTTTCAGACTGGAGCTTTCCTTGTTTGGCCACATTGGTCATACTGTTGTATACTATTATATTTGAATTGATTTGCTGTGAAATGTAATAACTTTTCCTCCACACCCTGATGCTGGGTCAAAAGATTCACTGACTTTGTCTAGAGCACTATCCTGCATAGGAGAATGCTATAGCAGAAGCATTACTGAATAACCCTCATAGTTAATAGTTTTCTGGTTGTTAATTGATGATTACCAGACTTCCCAATGGGGGCTTGTTGAAGGGGATAGAGGCACAGGATTGGTGGAGACTCCTTGGGGTGGGCTTGGATTGTGATTATTATGGTGGGTGACGCACTTAGTTGGCCCTTGTTCTTGTGAGCAGGGGCACTGGAGGAGCATCTGCAGGGAGGTGAAAATTGAAAATTAGGCCAAGTATATTTTGGTGGGCAGTTGGTAAAATGGCAGCTGGTAAGGCTAAGATGGTGGTGGAGGCATTGATTGTTTCGAGGGAAGCGGGTCAGGAGGACTGGCTGTGCTAGATCAGGCATGGTTCCCCAAAAGAAGTAATGATAAGAATGCTTTCACCTACGATTCAATATACATATGTTCAAATGCATGAGAATATTAGACATTCACTTCCATGTTTACCTATACTGATATTTTACACACTCTTTAATTTAATATATACAAACACATTTAAACATTTAATTCTTGTGCTTTGATTGTGTTTTTCTCTATGCTGAAGACATGATGGTGATCAGCCAGGCAGCCAACACGTTTTTCACCTCTTGATGACACACGGGCCTGGGGCTTTTTCAAGGCTTTAGCGCTGAAACAGAAATGTTACACCTCAATGATATTGGGGGTCCTTAGCAGGCAGTAGAAGTGAGGGGAGATTGACTGCCTTTACTAATCTTAAAATGGTCATCAGCATAATGAAGATTCTTTGCTAAGTGGAAGAGGTAATTTTTCCATAACAAGGATAATATCTGAGATCCTGATATGTGTCTGAAGATGTGGTCTCGGATAGGGTTTCCAAAAGGACAGGCCTATGAGGGAGTTGGCAAAGGGTATGGCGGTAACGGTTTTGGCTTGCTTTCCACCCTATCAAACAGTTAAGAGGAAGACAGCTTGGAAGAGGTTAGGAGTATATGGTGGCTGTGTTGCGTAGGTTCTCATTAAGGTACTGAGGCTACTGGATTGGGGCGGTAGGACCACCTAGGTTGTGGGTACTGAGTACAATTCCACGCCTGGTGACACCTGTCAGCCTAATCGGGGGTTTCCGGCTCACTAGCAGCACCCCATCTCTGACCGAGGTGTCTTAGTCTATGTACAACATGGACATTCAGTAGTTTTTCCTTCAGATCCGCTACCTTACCCCACAGAAGTCTGTGTTTTATGGTATTACCTTTTGAATCTCTGAACCCATTTTGCCCCCAGTAATGCAGATATTTGTTGAAAGATTGGACACAGTGGTACGAATCACAGACAATCAGAGTCATCTGCTCAGGATCTGTATGTTCTAGTGCCATAACCAGAGCCCTAAGTTCTGCGAGTCGTGCTCTACATACCCCTAGAGTCTGTTTGTATGTTTTTTCTGGATGGAACTTTCCATCCTTCATATATCGACTCATGACTGCACAAGCAGCTGAGTACTGATGTTTAGTGCCTATAGCAGGTTGTGCTGAACCACCAGTATACAAAATAGTTTTGTACCGTTCAATAGGTAACAGATTTGCTGGAACAGGATATTCAAGTTCGTATTGAAGGAATTCTTGGGTCTGTAATTTGGAGTCAAACACATAATCAACATCAGTGGCCGTCAGAGTTGTTGCCCATTGAATCCAAAATGGGTGTAATTCTTTAGCATTCGTAACACCCTCTTTGGTAACAGCCTCAAGGGCTGGAACCGGGGAAACAACCATAATGCTCTTCCCTTAGGCCAGAGGTCTAAGGACTGCCATCTCAACAGCAGTGAGAATTTTCTCAGTGGGAGCAAAGCGTTGTTCAGCTGTAGCATACAGGTGTGATTTATATGCAATTGGGACTGTATCACCTTCATTGAATGTTACGTAGGTGAAACCAATGGCACCAGCAATTTCTCTTATAACCAAATGTTGTTTGTTGTCCCTTGTGTGTAAATGTTTAGCTTCAAGCATGTCTTTTTGTAGTGCCTTGAGAATGAGTGTGTTTGACTGTACAGAATTTGCTGGTGAAGTCGGGACGTATCAAGTCATATAATGGTTTAATACATTGTGCATAATCTGAAATATATGTTCTGCCAAAATTCAGGAAGCCTAGCACTGACTGGAGCTTTTTTATTGTATTTGGTGGTTGTAGTTGTGCGCGTTTTTCTAAAAATTGGGGCGCCAGGCTCTTGCCTTCATCCGACAACTCATATCCCAAAAATAGGACACTGTGAAAGGCTATTTTTGTTTTATTAAAGTTAAATTTGTAGCCGATTTCGGTGAATACTACCACAACGCGGGCCACCCGTCTTAAAATATTTTATTAGGCCATCATCCATGAGGTATATATCATCCACATAGGCCAACGCCTCAGGGTCTATGTTGTGTAATATTGATGTCACATGAGATGGAACAGTCCAGGACTGTTCGTGTACCCTTGTGGGAGTCGGCCAAATTTTCTGAGAGCCTAAAGCACTGAAACCTGTTAAGTCCCTACTTTCAGGAGCTATGTTCTGGCAGAAAAACCCGTTGGATATATCCAGGGATGTTTTGTATTTTTTCCGCACAATGTTGTTCATTAGTGCTGTACTATGTGCATTCTGTATAGCATATGTTTTTGTGTGACTATTTAAATGCCTATAGTCTAACACTGTTCTGTATCAATCAATCAATCAATCAAAAAATTTCTTAAGTGCACTACTCACCCAGTAGGGTCTAAAGGCATTTTGGGGGGAGGGTACTGCTCGAAAAGCCATGTTTTGAGGTGCTTTCTGAAGGTTAGGAGGTCCTGGGTCTTGCGTAGGTTGGTGGGAGGGGAGTTCCAGGTTTTGGCGGTGAGGTGGGAGAAGGATCTGCCGCCGGAAGTGGTGCGTTGGGTGGAGGGACCGTAGCGAGGGCAAGGTCGCCGGAGCGGAGCTGTCGAGTTGGTTTGTGGAAGTTGCTGAGTGGTCGGGTTTAGTGACTGGAACTAATGGATTATAATGGAGTATTCATTGATGAATGGGAGGGTTCAATGACACCCTAGTACTATAAGTGCGTGAGGACTTCCCTCACCGGGGCTTTTGCCTCATATTTTATTGGATATTCAGGGCTGAGGTATGGATCTTATTGGTATTATATGGTAGGGAGAATCTTTGTCCCACCCTACATGATTATGATATAGTGCAGGTGCCTGCACCACTGTCATCAATGGCATATTTTTCAATGAGCTCTATCGGAACAAGGGGCAAAAAGGATTTTTCAATAATGTCCTCTCCATATGGGAGATCTCGGACAAATACCGGTGGCCAATCTTTTTCGGCCAGCAGAATATCGTAAATAGGGATGACATGATCCCAAAAGCTGGCGTTTATTATGCGTTCGATGTCCCCCTCTAACAGAATAGTTACTTTATACACCCGGTCTGGTGTGGAGACACTCATTCCTGCAGTCTCTACTTGTAGATAGTCATCAGTTGCTTTCACCTCCAGATGCTCTAGAAGATCCATGTGAACTATTGTGACTTCTGCTGCAATGTTTAGCAGTTAGCAGCAAAATTATCTATTAATTGCATCCCCAAATCTAGGGCCGGGGCTGCCCCATATTCATCTTGAATTTGTTTCAACACCTCCGAAAGATTGGCAAGTGTTGGTGTACTGTGGGTGGTTGTGTAGAGCGTGGCAAATATCATGCCCCATATATTACAGTTTTCAACTGTGGGAACCATGCCGAAAGGCAAGCACATTGACAAAATTCTATTTGTATCCTGAGGATCCGTATGGGGAAAGACTGCTTCTATTGCATTTATTTTTTAAGCTCACCAAAACATAATCTCCTCCAGTTTGGCGGGTGCCTAACCCATAATTAAATGTACAGTGGCAGGATTAATACCTTGCGCTGCTGCATGTGCTTGAGCTGGAGCAGCTCGTGCTGGGTTTGTATTTAACATTTCAATCACAAATTGTACTAACAATCTATATGTTGTTGTGACTTCTGCATATAAGCAGTGGACGTCAGCTACCTCCATTGCTGCTGCGTCAGGATGTGGTGTATATGTGGCCAATAAAGGCCAGGTCGGGCCAGCATTACTCAATGAACCTAACCTAACTGGTAAAATTGTGCGGGCAGGGTGCCATCAAGCCACTTATTATGGTCTTGATAAGATAAAGGTATCTCTACAGATGTATAAGCTCTGTATTGTGCAGGAGGATTTGCTGGTGTATAATTATGAAATGTATTTGTGTTCACATCCACTGCTGGAAAGGTGACCCAAGAATAAAATGTTTCTGTTCTATAGGCTGCGTGAGCTTCAACAACAAATGTGAGTGGACCTCCCGGGGTCGTTAAGCCGTTTGCCAATAAATGCGCAGTATAGGGGCCTCTCATGTTTACTGCTATTGCTACCCGTTAAAGATCCGCCATATTACTAATTTATTTTGTTCAGATATAAGGATAGCACATGGGGATTAATCCTTTTATAGTTCAAGCTTGAACAACCTACAGGTCGGGATAGGTCCTCACCTAGCTAGCTGAGGAGGAAATCCTAAATACCACAGACCTCTCCGTATATAGTATCGAGGTGTCTTTATCCTTCAGTGAGATAGAGATACTTAGAAGGATCTGATTTTTCATGCATGACCAAACGTTGGTGGCACCATGTCGCGTAGGTTCTCATTAGGGTCATGAGGCTACTGGATTGGGGCGGTAGGATCGTCTAGGTTGTGGGTACTGAGTACAATTCCACACCTGGTGACAACTGTCGGCCTGATCCGGGGTTTCCGGCTAACTAGCAGCGCCCCATCTCTGACCGAGATGATTGTGGCAACCGAGCTAATGGTAAGATAGACTCCCCAGGGAATCGTGGTACATCAGATCTCATCCCGTTCTCTCAGTTACCAAGATCTCACTCAGGCAAAGAAAACAAAGGCAGTGTATATTTAAATAAGCACCTTAGATAAAAGCATGTGCATAGCAATAACTAGGATAATGAAAAACAATAGGTGCAGGCATGTGACTAAAATGTAAAACACAAGAACAGTCCTACCATGCTGTCTAAATAGGGGAGTGGATCTACAGCCTCTTACCTACGTTAAGTATGAGCACAGCATACTAAGCTTAATCTGCCCATCGGGTTTTCCCCTGTGAGCACATCATCCCTCATACCTGAAAAAGAGGCCTGAGGTCTAAAAAGACACCGTCCCCATCTGGATCAAGGCTTACATCAAGCATACAGTTGTGGTCATATGGCTGAAATCTCCCTCTAACGTGTTTGGGACTAAGTGGTGTTTTTATGGTAAAACAGCTGACATTCTAAGAAATGGTCCCCACGTATATGTGTGTGTTTTTCTGTGAATGCTGGAGACACAGCATACCACGTTTGTCGGCAACCCTATCTGACTGTAGCCTTGGAGAACACACAAAGTGAACTATATGCCATATTAAGAACGCAATGCTTTCCTAGGTGAAAGAACAACAAGATAGAGAGAAATAAAACAGCACCGCAAATGAACCCATTGCTAGAAAAATAAAGCAATGCTGAGTAAAACGTAGGCAGGTGAAAATGCACTGCTGCAGGCCTAGTTAGATAAAACAATGGGCTCAGAACATGCCTAAAATAGCTACACAACAGCTGGTTGGGGGTGCAATCTGTGATTTGGGCAGGGAAATTTCTCTGAGAGCAACTCTCCTTGCTCAACAAACAATTGAGGCAGGGCTTACCGTCTCTGCTTGGCAGCCGTGGGGCAATTTACAGGGCAGGCAAAAGCCAGACAGGAGCCAGCAGAGGTGGGTGTGATAGCCAGGGATTCACCGTGTGGTGAGATGGAGCAATGTGGCCAACAGGACTGGGAACACTCCCACAGGCATCAATCATGACATTGGCAATGGGGTCTAAAGCGAGACTTGTAATGCAGAGGCCACATCCACGTGCCATGCAGGCAAAACAGAGGCAAGTCCCATGCAGCCTGCTCAGCTAGGGACATAGTGCAGTCCCTGCAAGACTGTTTGGATGGAGATAACAAAGGAGAAGAGTTGGGAGAGGGGGAAATGAGGAAAGAAGGGGTGGCCCATGTTATAACATTTTTCTAGACATATATTTTCATGAATAAATAACAATCTTTTTGTTGGACCATAGTTGTAAATACTGAATTAATATAATGTAGTAAAAATGAGTTTAATAAGACTTAAAGAACTGTGTTGATTATTCTTTAGTTGTGCCACATTTACAAAACCACACCATATTAGTTACCATGGATGCTGTTTTGATGCTGCTCATTTCACTCCTGCTCTCCTTCTCCCATCTTGTGCCCCTGCCTTCTCTCCCCACGAGCAAAGACTAGCTGATGTAATAGTAACGTTCATAATATTCATGATTTGTGAATAAACTTTCTAGTGTTCTTAACTGTTGCAACTGCTCAAGGTGCTTCCGATGTTCAGTTGCTGCATTTAGCACACTTCAACTGGTGTATAGTCCATTGTCTAGAAATGGTGCATATTAGTTGAACTTCCTATGATAATGAGACATTGAAGATGCTTGGCTCCTTCTTAGAAAATGGGATATTGCTAATTTATAATGTTATTGATGTGAATTTCTCTGATTTGGCAAAATACATGTTACCTGGGATCATATAATGCTGAATCTGTGATTTAGATAATTTTCTATACAAGAGTCCTTGCTTTTGTGAGTGAGCCTGTTGACTTTCCATCCTACTAGATATTCTGTTTAATTTCTTCATGATTCTGCTCTTCATTTGAGACTTAGAATATTTCTGATCACATATTTGCATTTGAGCCTACATAGCATTTATTATGTACCACTTGATTCTGAAATTTGGTAATAAAACCCTTTTACTTTTCCTTATCTCGAACTCAGTTATTGAGTGGTCCAAATTATTTATCTGCAACTCTGCTAATATTGGGTTTAATGTTGAGTGCAATATCAATCCCCAGGAGCAGACTGTCAGAGGTTAATTTTGAGTGATATAACTTTTGGGGTGTCTTGAATTATTGGCAGGATCCCTATATTAAAGCTGCTATAAAAAACAGGAGCATGGAGATGAGGACGGATATTGGGGAAGAAGTGCCATTCTGTCAAGCAACGACAGTAGATCAGGCAGGGGATAATCAAGGAAATTTAACTACAGGGGATTCCAGGGGATGCCAGTCGCAGCAGAGGATAGAGGGTATTGTATTAAATAACGTTCTGAGATTGGATGACAGATTGCGCCCTGGTCCAGACCCTGCCTGCTCCGTATTCACGACCGCAGGCAGGAAGGGAGCGAGCCAATTAGCCAGTTTCTCAGCATACAGTTTTGTATCAACATTCATAAGCGATGTTGGCCTGTATGAAGAAAAGCAATCCGCCGGTTTACCTGGCTTCAGCAGCAGCAGCAGCACCAGCAATGTATCACTCATAGTAGGGGGCCCACATCCATCTGCAGCCATCTCCTTGAAGAGGGTGACCAGTTCAGTATGAGTTGATCTTCATAGGCTTTATCAAAGGCCACTGTGAGCTCATCAGTGCCCGATGCCTTCCCAGTTGGCATATCCTTGAGTGCCGACCATATTTCTGCTGGGTGCAGTGGGGCCATTAATTGTTCCCTATGCTCGGCTGTCAGCCACTTCATGGAAATGTGCTCACGATAGTTGCTGACTGCTCCCTCATCATACGTTAAATGGGACTGGTATAAGTCCATGTAGTATCTGTGGAAGCGTTCCGCCACCTGCTCTGCTTCACTCAAAGATAGACTCCCCTCATCTTGAATTTCTTGTATAATATCATTCTCTCATTTTGGGTGTAATAGTGCGGCCAAAGGCATACACACGGGCCACCTCATACTTCCCCATATGGATCACCTTGCTTTGGGTTACCTCTTGAAACTCCTCCAGCTTAGCCTTAATCTCGCTCAGGGTGGCTCCAGTGGAGCCTGCCTTGAATCTCCTCTCCGGGGCCGCGATCTCTATCTCCAGTTGTTTGAGGTGTCCACGTATTGAGTGCAACACCACAGCATGCTTGGATATGGTGATTCCCCGTATACAGATTTTAAAGGTTTCTCATACTGTCGTGAATTTCTCTCCTGACCCTACGTTGGTCACAAAAAAATCCCTGATACCCTGACCCATCTCATCTTTGAACGCAGCATCCAGAAGGGAGTTTGGTGGGAATCTCCAGGAAAAGGCAGGTGGCTGGGTGCAGGCAGCCTTGGAGTAGTTAGAGTACGTGCACAGCAGGACCTCACAGCAACTAACCCTGGGGGCCAATTGCTGCAAAAGTAACCAGTAGTGAATGTGAGGATGGGTGTATTGTACAGAAGTATAGTGGGTGTACCTGGGGTTAGTCCGGTGCTTGTAGCGCCACACGTCAAGAAACCCCTCTCGCTACATTATCTCATTAATTGCATGTGCCATTACTGAGGGTCTTCTTGGGGGGGGGGGCCTCGTGATCTATTCCAATCTAGATTAAGCACACAATTAAAATCACCATCCCAAAGCTGTGGCAGGTCACCCCATTGCTGTCGTTTTTTTTTTTTTAAATTAACTTTATTGACGTTTTTGTGGTACATTTTAATATGCATATCAAAAGAACATATGGGATGACATATCTCACGTGTGTTGCATCCTACCATATCAACCGCTGAACACGGCTTACAATTACATCTTATCGAAAAACGGTCTGTATATTTTGCATAATCAAACCATATAATAGCATGAGAGCTCAAGTGCCAAGTAACTAATGTAAACAAGAAAAACAAAACATAACAACAAAACTGTGTGTCCTATCTCACTCAGCGTGGTCGATGAACCCCAGGATGTTCCACCCAGGGAGTCGCTCTGCTTTCCTCTGGTGTACCTTGTTCCACTGTGCCCATCCCCTACAAGGTCACTCCCCCCACACATGGAAGAGATGCAGAGCTCTGAGACGTGGGCTGCAGGCTGTAAGAGGCAGACCTCTGGAGAGGAACCGCACCAGGGGGTCCAATATATAGTCAAAGCTTCTTCTCGATTCAGTCAATTTATCTGTTAAGCGTTCCGTGGAGAGGCTGTGCCATAATCTAGTGTACCACAGTGATATAGTGGGTGGATCTGATTTTTTCCAGTATGACGCTAAGGCCGTCTTCGCAGCTCCCAATGCTAACCACATAATGGAGCGGTCTCCCAGAGTTTGGTACTCCAGGTCTGGGGCACGTATACCTAGCAAAATGTGTGCTGGAGATGTTGGGATTGGGTAACCCAGAATCTCTTTTAAGTTTAAGTGTGACCAGATTTCCTCCCAGTAGGGGCAAATAGCTGGGCAATCCCACCAGATATGACGGAAATCACCCAGCATACCACAGCTGTGCCAACATCTATCGGACGTGTGGGGATAATTTTTTAAAAAGTTTTTCTGGGTAGAGGTACCAATTGTAAAGCAGTTTATAGTGTGCTTCTCTAGCCCCCATAGAACAATTGTATTTAGTTATATCATGGAACAATAGGCTCCAGTGACCGTCCTCTATTGTGGAACCCGATACCTGCTCTCAAAAAGTAATATGTTGATGGGTGAAAGTTGGTGGAGTTGGGCCGCTCTATAGTATACTAGAAGATCTGGTAGTGCCAAGCCTCCCTTCTTCCTGGAGCGTGTAAGCAGTTTATTAGAAAGTCTGGCCCTGTTTCCTTGCCATATGAATTGGGTGATCATTATTCAGGCCTCTATAAAAAAGTATTTGGGGATATAGATAGGCAGGCTTTGGAACAGATATTAAAAACAGGGGAGTACCACCATCTGAAGGTTATTCAGATTGGGGCAGCCGAAAGTCTCTGCAGCAGTTTTCAAACATGCATATATTTTCCCCATGATACAATTCCGCAATCCGCAGACACCCTCCCTCCCTCCATCTAACAAATGGACCTGGTGTCACTCCCAGGGGGAAGGCCACGTTATGATGGATGGGGATCTGCGGTGAGGGAAAAGTCGTTACCTCGTAGTCTCTTGTTCCAGTGTCCCATACTTTAAGTGTAGTGGCTATAGAGGTACTGAGGTAAGCTTTCTTTGGTCGCTCCATTCTGGGTTTCCACAGTACGTCCTATGTTGTCCGTCCCGTCACTGCCCTGTCCATGTGCAGCCACAATTTGTCCGATTCACAGAATGACCACTTGGCGATGATGCGGAGTTGGGCCACTCTATAGTATACTAGAAGATCTGGTAGTGCCAAGCCTCCCTTCTCCCTGGAACGTGTAAGCAGTTTATTAGAAAGTCTGGCCCTGTTTCCTTGCCATATGAATCGGGTGATCATTATTCGGGCTTCTATAAAAAAGTCTTTGGGGATATTGATAGGCACGCTTTGGAACAGATATTAAAAACAGGGGAGTACCGTCATCTTAATGGTATTGATAAGTCCCAGCCAAGTAAGCCAGAGATATGACCATCTCTTAAAGTCCGTTCGCATGTTTTTGAGGCGGGGTGGGAAATTGGCTTTAAACAAGTCAGCGACTTTGGGGGGAGGTTTGATGCCTAAGTAAGTGATCTCCTTTTTTGGCCCAAACAAATGCTGTTTCAGACACTATCTCCCCCATCTCAGATGGGGGAGTTGTGAAATTGAGCAGATATGATTTCCCCTTTTTCACCTTAAAGCCTGCTACTTGCTCATAAAGAGCGAGCTCCTCCTGGATTGTCTGTATGGTCATCTGGGGATCAGTAACAAAAAGTAAAATGTCATCCGCAAACAATGAAAGTTTATGCTGGTCGGGACCAAACCGGATTCCCTGGAATCTCGGATGTGCTCTCATCCACACTGCTAGGGATTCCACACTGATTGCAAACAGCAGCGGGGAGAGAGGACAGCCGTGCCTTGTTCCCCGTGTCAGGTAAAAATAGTCGGGCGCCACCCCATTTACCAATATTCGTGAGTTGGGACAGGAGTAATTGCTCATAACCATTGCTATGAACTGGTCACTGAACCCAAACTGCCGCAAAGTAGCCACCAAGAAGGACCACTCCACCCGATCTAAAGCCTTCTCTGCGTCTAGCGACAGTAACAGCTCCGGCATCTGTTTCTTTGTCACTTTTTCCATCAGATGAATTACTCGTCTTAGGTTATCGTGCGTTTGGCGGCCTTTAAAGAATCCTAATTGGTCAGGGTGTATCAAGTCTGGTAGCACCGCCTCAAGCCTCTTGGCCAGCATTTTAGAGTATAGCTTTGCATCTAGATTTAGTAGGGCCATAGGTCTGTAGGAGGCACAGGACTGAGGTTCTTTCCCAACTTTGGGGATAAATGTGATTAGGGCTTCTCCAATGGTGGGGGACAATGTATTCCCCATTCTAACGTGATTGAACAAATCAGTGAGATGCTGTGTTAGCTCCGCACTGAAGGTTTTATTGAAATGGGCATTGAACCTGTCTGGTCCCGCTGCTTTGTGTAGAGGGAGAGAGTCGATGGGCGTCTGCACTTCGTCTGTTGTAAAAGGAGACATCAAGGTGTCATTAGTTTCCTGGTATATCTGCGGAAGGTTTTATTGTTGTCGGTATGTGCCTTGTGTTAGGGTGTCTGGCCTGTCTGACTTGTACAGTCAGGTATAGAAATCTCTAAAGGCTCAAGCTTTTCCCTCATCTGCATGATGTTCCCCTGACTCGTCACATATTTGAGCTATATAGTCCCTAGCTTGTTTGGTGCATAATTGTCTTGCCAGAAGTGTGCCTATTTTATTCCACTTTTCATAATGAGTTTTTGTGAGTCTTAGCATTGAGATTTCTGCTCTATTCGTGTATATGGATTGCAGTTTTCCTTTGATGGAGGTCACCTTCTTCTGCGAAAGCCAAGTGGGGGAATGTTTGTAGGCCTGTTCTGCTACCGTCAGTTCGTTTTCTAGAGTCTGTCTTTCGTTGGCCTTTAAATGGTGTTGAGAAGTTGCCAACGAAATGCATTTACCCCTTGTAACTGCCTTGAATGCATCCCAATTAGTGTGGGGGAGGTGTCCGCAGCGACATTATACTGAAATAAGTCTCTAACAGCCCTCCGCAATTCGTCCCGGAGCGTTGGGTCGTGGGTTAAAACGTTAGGGAAGTACCATCTATGAAATTTAGAGCGCAAGGTGGGCCAGTCAAAACCAATCCCCACCAGAGCATGATCAAATATGATAACTGGGTGGATATTGGCAGTTCGAAGTGCTTGTCGGAGGGGTTGACTCATGAACATATAGGCCCTCATTACAACATTGGCGGTAAAAGGCGCTTACCGCCGTGCCGAAGACCGCCAATACACCGCCGCCGCGGCGGGAGACCGCCACAGCTATTATGACACACATCACGGAATCCGCTAAAATTCAGACACCCACACAAGTCCGCCACACCAAAGGTCAGCGATAAATATGCGGAAACAAATCCTCCACCTCCATGCCACCAGAAACATGCCCATGCTATTACGACCCACAAATCCACGCGCCGGTCTTTCAACCGCGGTATTCCATTGGCGGTACACACCTCCGCGCTCAAAATACACACACCTCTCCAAAACACCGCCACATAGGACAATTACAAATACACACACCTGATACACATACAAACACCACTCCCACACATCCAATACAATATAAAACACACACTCACATCACCCACAAACCCCTACGACCACAAATTAGAGACGAAGGCCAGAGAGAGACAGCACAGAATAGATAACACCATCACACAGAGGCACACTACACCATCACCCACACAACATCCACGCACAAAACACCACATACCACTACACCCACCACACTCATTAACACATACACCACCCCACACATCACACACACCACCCCATGTCACGCCAAAGACACCCCTGCTTCTCCGAGGAGGAGCTCAGGGTCATGGTGGAGGAAATCATCAGGGTAGAGCCACAGCTATTTGGCGCACAGGTACAATACACATCCATAGCCAGGAAGATGGAGCTATGGCAAAGAATAGTCGACAGGGTCAACGCTGTGGGACAGCACCCAAGAAATAGGGAGGACATCAGGAAGAGGTGGAACGACCTACGGGGGAAGGTGCGTTCAACGGTATCCAGGCACCACATCGCGGTACAGCGGACTGGCGGCGGACCCCCACCTCCTTCCCCACAACTAACTACATGGGAGGAGCAAGTCTTGTCCATCTTGCATCCTGAGGGCCTCGGAGGAGTCGTCGGAGGAACGGACACTGGTAAGTCTAATCTTCACTATCATATCCCCCACCATACCTGCATGCTATCACACACCCCAACCCTCACACCCTCCCCTATCACCCTAACTCCTCACTAATCTACCCATAACACCAACCACCCATCCCAACCCCAGGACCTGCATGACACAACTAAGCATGGACACCCATCACTAAAGCATGCTCACTGCACAGACCCACAACACCCCCCCAACCATCACCACACAAGCCCCCACACAGGAATGCCTGCACTGGGGTTCACGCACACCCATCCATAGCACACCATGAAACACACACATGCAATAATCATGTTCTCATACCCCTGCAGGAACCCGAAGGACCGTCACCACACCAGAGGGTCCAGACAACACCACTCCACCCCCAGAAGAGGCCCACAGTGACGACAGCAGCTCTGCCCTACTGGATCTTGATGACCAGCCCGGACCATCGTGGGCCTCAGGACAGTCGGTTCCCCTTGCCCAGCCACAGCCCAACACCGAACTGCCACCCTCTGGGAACACCAGCACAGCACCCACCCAGCAGACCCATACCTCCCTACCCAGGACAGGTCAATCAGCGGTGTGTCCACCACTACAGGGCACCCAGGCTAACCCACCACCCCAACAACAACAGGGACCTGGGGGCAGTGGTAGTGGGCACACGGTCCAGGGGACGGAGGCACAGGGACACAGGGGAACTGGGAGGGCTGATGTGCTTCAGAGGGAGGACAGGCCAAGGGAACCCACTCTCCACAAGGCCCGATCCTCCATCATGGGAGCATACCACCACTCCCAGGAGACGATGGCAACGGTCCTGGACAAGTTGCAGGAGACACTGCGCCTGCAGGAGGAGCAGTATTTGGGGTTCAGGGAGGAGCTCAGGACCATCAGCTCCGCCCTGGGCACCATCGTAGGGGTGCTGACGGACATTCAAAAGACTTTGAGGGACACCGTGGCACTCCAAGGGGCCCCTGACACTAGCCAGGACGACGAACTGCCCACCAACTCCGCCGGCGCTAGTGGACAGGAGGCCCGGCCACTGGACCACCACACCAGCACCCCACCCCCTGCAGACGGACAACCACCACGCAAGCGGGCCCTGAGATCCAGGAACAGGACACAGCAAGATGGCAAGACCCCCGCCAGGAAATAAGACTACCTTGATTGTCCCCCCACTGTCCCACTTTGTTACCCTGTCCAGATTGGAACTGCCCCAGCTCCACTTCCAATGGCCAGATGTGCAATGTACCTGTGAGACTAATAGACTGGACTCTGCCATGGACATTATTCCACCATGACCTCTCCCCATTTCACAACCCTCCTACATTTTTATGCACTTCAATAAACACCCTTGAAACCTCAATAATATTTGAGTCAGTCAATGATTGTGAACTTTGTATTGTCAATTACAGTGTTAAAAAAGGTTAGCCATTGGAAGGTCAACATACCTATGTCACACATCACAAGCCTTTCAAGGGTGCAAGCTGTTGACACGTAGGTCAACACATTAGTGAAACTGAAATGGAAGGGGACAACTCAGTTAACAAATAGGGAGTGAAAAGTAGGTACAGGATAGAGGTAGACGTGTGAGATGTAATATAATGTGAAACATGAAATTGTACTCACCTGTGTCTCATTGAAAATATTGCTGTATGACTGACTCTCTGTTGTCATTTTCATCTTCATCAGCTTCATCCTCATCACTGTCCACAGGCTCCCCAGGCTCCCCCACTGCAACAACACCGTCATCTGGATCATCCTCCTGCAGAAAAGGCACCTGGCGTCGCAATGCCAAGTTATGGAGCATGGAGCAGGCGATGATGATGTCACACACCTTCTTCGGTGAGTACAATAGGGACCCACCTGTCATATGGAGGCACCTGAACCTGGCCTTCAGGAGGCCGAAGGTCCGCTCGATTACCCTCCTAGTCCGCCCATGGGCCTCATTGTAGCATTCCTCTGCCCTGGTCCGGGGATTCCTCACTGGGGTCAGTAGCCAGGACAGGTTGGGGTAACCAGAGTCCCCCAATAGCCATACACGGTGCCTCTGGAGTTCACCCATCATATCAGGGATGCTGCTATTCCGCAGGATGTAGGCGTCATGCACTGAGCCAGGGAACATAGCATTTATCTGGGAGATGTACTGGTCTGCCAAACAGACCATCTGGACATTCATCGAATGATAACTCTTCCGGTTCCTGTACACCTGTTCATTCCTGCGGGGGGACCAGAGCTACATGGGTCCCATCAATGGCACCTATGACGTTGGGGATATGTCCAAGGGCATAGAAGTCACCTTTCAATGTAGGCAAATCCGCCACCTCAGGGAAAATGATGTATCTCCTTACGTGTTTCAGCAGGGCAGACAACACTCTGGACAAGACGTTGGAAAACATAGGCTGGGACATCCCTGATGCCATGGCCACTGTTGTCTGAAAAGACCCACTTGCTAAGAAATGGAGCACTGACAGCACCTGCACGTCAGGGGGGATTCCAGTCGGATGGCGGATTGGTGACATCAGGTCAGACTCCAACTGGGTACATAGTTCCCGGATTGTGGCACGGTCAAACCGGTAGGTCACAATGACATGTCGCTCTTCCATTGTCAACAGGTCCACCAGCGGTCGGTACACCGGCGGATTCCGCCATCTTCCAATATGTCCCAACTGACGGTGCCTGAGAAGGACAACAGCAAAAAAACTGTCAGCATTCCTCCCGGTATGTACCCACAGTCATACACAAGACGACACCAGACAATTAACCCATCCGGGAAAGGTTTTGAGTGTAGGCCTCGGTATGTGTGACGCAATAGTAAATTAAGCCATGTGGGACCCTGAAATGGCGGCTGCCTGACCTCTAAAATGGGACACTGGAATTGTGGGGTAACTGCGCTGGCGTTGCACACCGTCGCGGTAGGCGGTCGTAGAGCGCGGCGCAATGCTGCATTGGTTAACATTGGACCCTATGGGTCCCAGGAGCCAATGAATAGGTGCGCTGGCGGTGATGATGCGCACCGCAGTGGACGTCACCGCCGCGGACGTCACCACCATTTTCTATCTGTTCAATCACTAGATACCTGACCTTCGACAGGAGAGGACCTACACTGCTAGTGCTGCTGTGACCTCGGTCTGGAAGCGACGATGGCTGCTGCATCTGGGGAAAGGGACCCTGCCTTCACTGCACAGGAGTTGGAGAAACTTGTGGATGAGGTCCTCCCCCAGTACACGCTACTCTACGGTCCTCCAGACCAACAGGATAGTACACAGGGAGCACGTTGTATGGGCTAGGCCTGGGTGGAGAGGGCTGGGTGGATGAGGGAAGGGGGCAGAGTACATAGAACAGTCATGCCTGGGGATGAATGGGCCACAGGGATAGAGTTGGGAGGGGGCCAATTACAACGACGGTGCAGTAGGTAATGACTGTTCCTCTTTCCTTGTGCATGTCATGTAGGTCAGCGCCCACCAGAAGAGGGACATTTGGCATGCCATCGCCAAGGAGGTCCAGGCCCTGGGGGCCCACCAGTGACGGGGCACCCACTGCCGTAAGAGATGGGAGGACATTCGCCGCTGCAGCAAGAAGATGGCGGAGGCTCAGCTGGGGATGGCCTCCCAACGTGGGAGGGGTGCCCGTCGCACCATGACCCCCCTGATGTTCCGGATCCTGGCGGTGGCCTACCCTGAGTTGGATGGGCGCTTAAGGACATCACAGCAGACACAAGGGGGTGAGTTCAACCTCATGCAATGGACTTTGCGTGCTGTGGAGCTGTCTGGGTGGGGGTGGTGGGCTGTGGGTGTCCCTAGGCCAGGGCGAGTTAGGTAGGCAAGGCCCCTCCGTTATGTAGGCCATGTGGCACTCTACCCCAGCTCCAAAAAAAAGCAATTGATGTATAGTTGCCCCTTTGCCATCCATGTGGGCAGATGTCTACCATTGCCATGTAGGCCATTTCCCAGGAATTGCATGTGCAGAGGGCAGGAGCACGGCGTAATGCAGGGGGCTACTGCGTTTGTCTTGTCCGCCAACGGTAGCGGTATGCCATGCACTAAAACTCTCTTTCTTCTGTCTCCACCCTTTTTCTGCTCTCCCTGTCCTTCTGTACATCAGCATCATCAGGCGGAGGTACAGTGGCACCAGAGCACGAGGGAGCTGCATCCCACATGGCCATGGAGGGCCACACCACAGACTCTGATTTCACCAGTGGGACGGAGGGCGAGGGGAGCTTCACGTCAGCCACAAGATCACCAAACAGCGATACGGACTCGTCCCCCGATGGGAGCTCCCCTGCGGTGGCGGCACCATCTGTGCGCCCCACTTCTACAGGTACAGCCGCCACCTCCCCTACCAGCACCGCCCTCCCAGCAGCCCCTCAGCGTTCGTCCCGTGCCCGCTCACCCAGGAGGGTGGGCATCACCTTCGCCCCAGGCACCTCAGGCCCTGCCCCTGTCACCCCTGCTGCCCTCAGTGAGGAGGCCATTGACCTCCTCAGGTCACTCACTGTTGGGCAGTCTACCATTGTGAATGCCATCCAGGGTGTAGAACGAGAGTTGAAACACGGTAATGCATTCCTGGAAGGCATTCATTCTGGTCAGGCTGTCCTTCAGCGAACCCTGCAATCTCTGGCCTCCGTACTGATGGCAGCCATTGTCCCTGTGTCCAGCCTCCCCCTCCAACTTCCTCCACCCAGACTCAATCCCCTGTACCCCATCCCATCCCAAGCACACCTACAGACCATCATGCACACAAGTCAACACCCAAAAGTAGCTCAAGCAAACATAGGCACCACACTCACCACAAGCACTCACACAAGCATCAGACCCATACAGACACAGCAACATCCACTGTCTCCACTGTGTCCCCCTCCTCCTCTTCTCCCTCCTCCCTCCCAGTCTCGTCTACACACACACCTGCATGCACCACATCTACAGGCACTAGGACTCGCACCAGGACACCCAGCACCACAAGCCGCTCACCTGCAGTCACCACCTCCACTGCCATATACACGTCCCCTGTGTCCTCTCCCAGTGTGTCTGTGACGCCCCCTCCCAAAGTACACAAACGCCGGCAATCACTCACCCAACATCCATCCACCTCACGACAGCCTCCAGTACCTGCACCTGCACCCAAAACACCTAAAGTGACACCTCCTACAACCACCTCCTCTTCCTCCACTCCCAGAGCCCCTCCAACTACCCATCCCAGTGTACGTCAGAAACTGTCCCTATGTCAAATTGACCTTTTTGCCCCCACCTTCCCCCTCCAATTCATCAGTCCCGTCGTAGCGCCTCAGCCAAAATGCCTCCAGTACCAGTGGTGCGTGTTCCAGGTTTTTGGAGTGCCCCGTCCACCAGGGCAGGCAGTAGGACCCGGAGCCAAGGCACTGTCAGTCCACCCCCTGTGAAGGCTCCGAAATTGGAGATAGGACGACGGGACTGTGTCAAGACTCCTGGTGGTACAAACAGTGAAATGGGATCCAAGGCGATTGGTGAGTCATCTGTAACTCAAAAGAAGGTGGGGAAGGTCCCGAGGAAGTCTCCCCAACCTGTTGTGAGTGTCACGGCGGAGAAGTGCGCCATCATTTCCGGCGGTCCAGACACAACCGCCAGCACCGTCGTTACTGGTCAGGAGACCACCGCCAGAGTCATAGCCCAGGAGGGCTCAATTATTGTTACTGGTCAGGAGACCACCGCCAGAGTCATAGCCCAGGAGGGCTCAAGTATCGTTACTGGTCAGGAGACCACCGCCAGAGTCATAGCCCCGGAGGGCTCAAGTATCGTTACTGGTCAGGAGACCACCGCCAGAGTCATAGCCCCGGAGGGCTCAAGTATCGTTACTGGTCAGGAGACCACCGCCAGAGTCATAGCCCAGGAGGGCTCAAGTATCGTTACTGGTCAGGAGACCACCGCAACCGCCGGAGTCACAGCCCAGGAGGGTCCAGAATCTCACAGCCCAGCTGGGCAATGATGGAACGTCATGCCACACACCAATGTCAGTATCTGAACCGCCATCTTAGGCAACCGCTGAACAGTCCATAGGCAGCCATGGCAAAGCACCGCTGAACAGTCCATAGGCAGCCATGGCAAAGCACCGCTGAACAAGGCCAAGACCGCTATGGTGAAGACCGCTGAACAGGGCAAAGACCGCCATGGCAAAGCACCGCTGAACAGTCCATAGGCAGCCATGGCAAAGCACCGCTGAACAGTCCATAGGCAGCCATGGCAAAGAACCGCTTGTGAGAAAGTAGCCTCTTTCTAGCCTTGTTACCCCCACTTTTGGCCTGTTTGTGAGTGTATGTCAGGGTGTTTTCACTGTCTCACTGGGATCCTGCTAGCCAGGGCCCAGTGCTCATAGTGAAAACCCTATGTTTTCAGTATGTTTGTTATGTGTCACTGGGTCCCTGCTAGTCAGGACCCCAGTGCTCATAAGTTTGTGGCCTATATGTATGTGTTCCCTGTGTGGTGCCTAACTGTCTCACTGAGGCTCTGCTAACCAGAACCTCAGTGGTTATGCTCTCTCATTTCTTTCAAATTGTCACTGACAGGCTAGTGACCAATTTTACCAATTTACATTGGCTTACTGGAACACCCTTATAATTCCCTAGTATATGGTACTGAGGTACCCAGGGTATTGGGGTTCCAGGAGATCCCTATGGGCTGCAGCATTTCTTTCGCCACCCATAGGGAGCTCTGACAATTCTTACACAGGCCTGCCACTGCAGCCTGAGTGAAATAACGTCCACGTTATTTCACAGCCATTTTACACTGCACTTAAGTAACTTATAAGTCACCTATATGTCTAACTTTTACCTGGTAAAGGTTAGGTGCAAAGTTACTAAGTGTGAGGGCACCCTGGCACTAGCCAAGGTGCCCCCACATTGTTCAGAGCCAATTCCCTGAACTTTGTGAGTGCGGGGACACCATTACACGCGTGCACTACATATAGGTCACTACCTATATGTAGCTTCACAATGGTAACTCCGAATATGGCCATGTAACATGTCTATGATCATGGAATTGCCCCCTCTATAACATCCTGGCATAGTTGGCACAATCCCATGATCCCAGTGGTCTGTAGCACAGACCCTGGTACTGCCAAACTGCCCTTCCTGGGGTTTCACTGCAGCTGCTGCTGCTGCTAGCCCCTCAGACAGGCAGCTGCCCTCCTGGGGTCCAGCCAGGCCTGGCCCAGGATGGCAGAACAAAGGACTTCCTCTGAGAGAGGGTGTGACACCCTCTCCCTTTGGAAAATGGTGTGAAGGCAGGGGAGGAGTAGCCTCCCCCAGCCTCTGGAAATGCTTTCTTGGGCACAGATGTGCCCAATTCTGCATAAGCCAGTCTACACCGGTTCAGGGACCCCTTAGCCCTGCTCTGGCGCGAAACTGGACAAAGGAAAGGGGAGTGACCACTCCCCTGACCTGTACCTCCCCTGGGAGGTGCCCAGAGCTCCTCCAGTGTACTCCAGACCTCTGCCATCTTGGAAACAGAGGTGCTGCTGGCACACTGGACTGCTCTGAGTGGCCAGTGCCACCAGGTGACGTCAGAGACTCCTTGTGATAGGCTCCTTCAGGTGTTGCTAGCCTATCCTCTCTCCTAAGTAGCCAAACCCTCTTTTCTGGCTATTTAGGGTCTCTTTCTCTTGGGATTCCTTAGATAACGAATGCAAGAGCTCAGCCGAGTTCCTCTGCATCTCTCTCTTCACCTTCTGCCAAGGAATCGACTGCTGACCGTGCTGGAAGCCTGCAAAACTGCAACATAGTAGCAAAGATGACTACTGCAACTCTGTAACGCTGATCCTGCCGCCTTCTCGACTGTTTTCCTGCTTGTGCATGCTGTGGGGGTAGTCTGCCTCCTCTCTGCACCAGAAGCTCCGAAGAAATCTCCCGTGGGTCGACGGAATCTTCCCCCTGCAACCGCAGGCACCAAAAAGCTGCATTACCGGTCCCTTGGGTCTCCTCTCAGCACGACGAGCGAGGTCCCTCGAATCCAGCGACTCTGTCCAAGTGACCCCCACAGTCCAGTGACTCTTCAGTCCAAGTTTGGTGGAGGTAAGTCCTTGCCTCACGTCGCTGGGCTGCATTGCTGGGAACCGCGACTTTTGCAGCTACTCCGGCGCCTGTGCACTTCCGGCGGAAATCCTTTGTGCACAGTCAAGCCTGGGTCCACGGCACTCTAACCTGCATTGCACAACGTTCTAAGTTGGTCTCTGGCGACGTGGGACTCCTTTGTGCGACTTCGGGTGAGCACTGTTTCATGCATCCTTGTAGTGCCTGTTTCTGGCACTTCTCCGGGTGCTACCTGCTGCTGAGAGGGCTCTTTGTCTTGCTCGACGTCTCCTGGTCCAATTTGCGACCTCCTGGTCCCTCCAGGGCCACAGCAGCGCCCAAAAACGCTAATCACACAATTTGCAGCTAGCAAGGCTTGTTGGCGTTTTTTCGGCGGGAAAACACTTCTGCACGACTCTCCACGGCGAGAGGGATCCGTCCACCAAAGGGGAAGTCTCTAGCCCTTTTCGTTCCTGCAGAAACCTCAGCTTCTTCTGTCCAGTAGAAGCTTCTTTGCACCCGCAGCTGGCATTTCCTGGGCATCTGCCCATCTCCGACTTGCTTGTGACTTTTGGACTTGGTCCCCTTGTTCCACAGGTACCCTAGATTGGAAATCCACAGTTGTTGCATTGTTGGTTTGTGTCTTTCCTGCATTATTCCTCTAACACGACTTCTTTGTCCTTAGGGGAACTTTAGTGCACTTTGCACTCACTTTTCAGGGTCTTGGGGAGGGTTATTTTTCTAACTCTCACTATTTTCTAATAGTCCCAGCGACCCTCTACAAGGTCACATAGGTTTGGGGTCCATTCGTGGTTCGCATTCCACTTTTGGAGTATATGGTTTGTGTTGCCCCTATCCCTATGTTTCCCCATTGCATCCTATTGTAACTATACATTGTTTGCACTGTTTTCTAAGACTATACTGCATATTTTTGCTATTGTGTATATATATCTTGTGTATATTTTCTATCCTCTCACTGAGGGTACACTCTAAGATACTTTGCACTATTGTTATAAAAATAAAGTACCTTTATTTTTAGTATAACTGTGTATTGTGTTTTCTTATGATATTGTGCATATGACACTAAGTGGTACTGTAGTAGCTTCACACGTCTCCTAGTTCAGCCTAAGCTGCTCTGCTAAGCTACCATTATCTATCAGCCTAAGCTGCTAGACACCCTATACACTAATAAGGGATAACTGGGCCTGGTGCAAGGTGCAAGTACCCCTTGGTACTCACTACAAGCCAGTCCAGCCTCCTACACCGCTGAACAGTCCATAGGCAGCCATGGCAAAGTACCGCTGAACAAGGCCAAGACCGCCATGGTGAAGACCGCTGAACAGGGCAAAGACCGCCATGGCAAAGCACCGGTGAACAGGCCAAAGACTGCCATGGCAAAGCACCGCTGAACAAGGCCAAGACCGCCATGGTGAAGACCGCTGAACAGGGCAAAGACCGCCATGGCAAAGCACCGCTGAACAGGCCAAAGACTGCCATGGCAAAGCACCGCTGAACAAGGCCAAGACCGCCATGGTGAAGACCGCTGAACAGGGCAAAGACCGCCATGGCAAAGCACCGCTGAACAGTCCATAGGCAGCCATGGCAAAGCACCGCTGAACAAGGCCAAGACCGCCATGGTCAAGACCGCTGAACAGGGCAAAGACTGTGTGGGTATGAATAGTCCGGCACATCAGGCATCGTTCTCCCATGTGCAGCTGGGACAGTGACAGGACAGGTACTTCCACGGGGAGACTCATCCAGTCTGGGCACCAGTCCCCCTCCAGAACCAGTGGAGACCTGCATCTACCTGAGAGACTGTGGCTTTGCCCTCCCCAGGATATGGCAGTGGGCAATCCACCCACTGTAGAGACTTGAGAGACTGTGGCTTTGCACTCCCCAGGATGGCACAGTGGGCAACCCACCCACTGTAGACACTTGAGAGACTGTGGCTTTGCACTCCCCAGGATGGCACAGTGGGCAACCTACCCACTGTAGAGACTTGAGAGACTGTGGCTTTGCACTCCCCAGGATGGCACAGTGGGCAAACCACCCACTGTAGTGACTTGAGAGACTGTGGCTTTGCACTCCCCAGGATATGGCAGTGGGCAATCCACCCACTGTAGAGACTTGAGAGACTGTGGCTTTGCACTCCCCAGGATGGCACAGTGGGCAACCCACCCACTGTAGAGACTTGACAGACTGTGGCTTTGCACTCCCCAGGATGGCACAGTGGGAAAGCCACCCACTGTAGAGACTTGAGAGACTGTGGCTTTGCACTCCCCAGGATACATCAATGGGCATGGAGCCCCGTCGTGGATCTGGCTTCGCATTCATGTGGCTGAGGTGCCCCCCCTTCCCTTCCCCCTGAGGTGCCTGTAGTGTTTCTATCTGATGCCCCGGCAGTGTTCTCTCGGATTTTGGTCAGGTATCTATTGTGGGCGTCGCCCATGCATTTTTGGACTGTTGGTGCACGGACATTGTTGTGTACATATTTACACTACTTCTTGTTTTGTATATTTATTTTTGACAGATTTGGTGATATATATCCGTATATTTTTTAATGAGTTGTATATTGGCTAAATACAAAGTTTGGGCGCTATTCGCTTTGTCATTGCATTCTTCCGGGGGGGTTGTGGGTTCTTACTGTGATTTTTGTGACTGCATTGGTGTGTATGTTGTAATATGGGGTGGGGGTGTTTGGTGGGTGTCCCCGTAACTTTTGCCTCCCCGTGTCGTAGGTGCAGTACTCACCGGTATGTTCTGCGCCTACGTCGCTGTTGGTCGTAGATGAGCAGGAATGCAAGGGCAGGTAAGATTTGTAGTTCCGGGTCCATGGAGTCCTCGTTCCTCGTGGGATGTGTTGAGGTGAGCGTTTTCCCATTGCAAAAGCTGTTTCCGCCGTGTTTTTATCCACGGTGAATCCGCCCCGGAAAAGGTGGCGGATTGGTGTGTTGTGATAGTGTGGGCAGTACATTGTCTTCCGCCTGTCTGTTGGCGGTGACCGCTGCGCTGTTTGTCTGTACCGCCCTGGCGGGCGATGTTTTAAAGTGGCTGTCTTTGTTGGCGGTTTCCGCCAGGGTCGTAATTCCATTTTTTTGTCCGCCGGCCTGTTTGCGGTATTACCGCAGCTTTAACACCGTCCGCCAGGGTTGTAATGACCACCATAGTCTATCCTTGAATAGGATCTGTGTGAGTGGGAGAAGAAAGTATATTCCCTCACCGTGGGGTTGAGCATACGCCATGTGTCAAAAAGACCCAACCTGTTGAGGGCTGTTTTAACAGTCTTTGCAAAGGAACTTGTTTGCGCTCCCTGGGGATGGATTGTATCTTGGGTATTGTCCCATATCAGATTGAAATCGCCCAATAAAAGAATATCCCCCTCAGCGTAGCCTTCCAACTTATCCAGAAAACCTGAGAGGAACTGCATTTGTCCACTATTGGGAGCGTATAGCGTGTCCACCATACATGTCCTCCCTCCAAGATTGCCCTTGGCCATTAAAAATCTACCCTCTTTATCCTGTTTTGTACCCAGAACCTGGAAGTGGATGGATTTGTGAAACATCAGGGCAACCGAACAATGTTTTGTTGTCGCTGAGGAAGTGTATACCCGTGGGTAGTGTTAGTAGTGTAGTCGATGTCCCTCCCCCTTCTTGAGATGTGTTTCGTACAGGGCAACAATAACAAAATGATGATCATCAAAGAACTTCCTCAACTGCGACCTCTTGTTAGGGGAGTTCTAGTATCCTGCTGGTCTAGTAGGTATTGCCATATTTGGGTCAGCCCCTTTCCCTGGTTGCCCCGCGGTCTCCTCCAACCCTCGCCTTCCTCTACAGGACTCTGGAGCTATAGTGTACCCCCTAGTAAGCCTATCCACGGCAAGTAAGGATACAAAATAATAATATAAAACATAGAAGAACATCAGAACAAATATAAACATGTAGACATATTGTTGCTGGTTCTCAAACCTCCCTGTGATCTTCATGGAGGGAAGTGAATACCCATCCACTCTCGTCCCTCACAGAGACAGCTTATTGAAACCCTAAAAGCATAAATTGTGAGGATCTCCTATCTTCTTTGCTCGTGGGGAGCAAAGGAGAACACCTTGACTGTTCACCTTGCATTCTTGCAAATCTCCAAGCGTGTTTTCTTGGCTCCCTTCACTGGGGATCTCTTCACCCATTCCCAATCGGAGTTCTTGTGTGTCCCATGATCGGGCCCCTTGCTTAGCCCATAACAGATCCTGATCTCGTTCTCGTTCCTAGTGGGATGCTTTATTTCTTGGGAATCTTTTTACCCCTCTTTGGTTGCTTCCACTGATCTGTGGAGGTAGAAGGCTCCCCCTGTCGTTGTGTTCCGCCTGGTGTCTTGGCCGATTCTGCTGAACAGCTCTTCTGTAGGCCCAGTGGGACTGCCGCCTCTTCGAAGTCCATGAAATGATGTGGCTTGTCGTTGACTTCAAAAGTTAGGCCGAAAGGAAATGTCCATCCGTACCTAACAATTTTCTTTCACAGCACGTCCGTGATTGGTCGAAATTGCAGCCTTCGGGTCAGCGTTGCTGGAGCAATATCCTGGAATAATGAGCACTTTGCACCCTGGAAGGACACGGAGTCCTGCTTTCTTGCCTGTTGGAGGATATGTTCCTTTACTTTGAATGAACTCAGTTTCGCAAGGATTTCTCTATGCCTCCTCCCCTCGCTTGCAGAGCGGATCCCTACCCTATCTACTCGCTCCAATTGGACCTCTGGATGGTCATTGCCCAGGATGGTGGAAAAGAGACCAACCACAAAGGCCTCTAGATGCGCACCTTCGCTACCTTCCTCTGGCCCCTCACTCTATTATTGTCTCTATGGGAGCAGTTTTCCAGGTCTTCACATTTGAGAAGTGATAATTGGAGTTGCGTCTTGAGGTGGGTGACCTCTCCCTCCATAGGATCCATTTTCTGTTTCATCTCCTGAACCTTCACTTCTAGATTCAGTGTGCGGGTCCCCACTGAATCCATATCAGCTTGAAAGGAGGACAACCAGGAGCTGATGTCAGTTTTGAGAGCATCAAGTGTGGCCTTTATATCGGCCGTCAGTTCTTCACGCAGCTCCGTTTTTAAAGCGCGGAGGGATGTTAGGAGGTCTTCCTTCATTAGCTCCATCTCATCTGTCTGTGGCGAGGTAGATACACCTGCTCTGGCGGGTGCAAAGTAATTGGAGATCTTATTAGCTTGTGGCTTTCGTCGAGGCATAGGTGCCCCCCCAGGTCATCACTGCATTCTTGCTCCCCACTGCACCTCCAGTCGAGGCGCCTGCTGCTGTGTCTGCTGCTCCAGTTGCTTGTGCTCGCCACACTGATCAGGACCCAGTTGTGTCCCTGTTTCAGGTGAGGGGTGAACTATGCTGCACCGTGGAGCCTCTCGTGGTGTTCCCCTGTGCCTCGCCGATGGGTGCCATCTTGAAGTCAGGCAGTTTCACTGGTGAGTCCCGTCCTTAGTCACCTGGGGACTCCCCCTCGCTTTTCACCCCTCACCAATGGGGGTAGACAAGCCCCCTCCTGCGTTCCCCCGATGGTCCTTTGGCCGCTGCCCATCGTCCAAGAGAGCCAGGGCCCCGCTCGGTTAAAATCATGGCCGTGCTGCTTCCTCCCATCATGATCGCCCCTCTTCCAAGACGAGCACAGCGACCGCCGCCAGTCATAGAAGGGGGCCACCGTGCCCCAGCTCCGTACCTGCTTCTGTCGTCCACACGAAACGCAGCCGGGATGCGGTCAACGGGCCGCTCCGGCTTCCACGCCGGCCCGTCCCTCCACCGCAGGGCCTCAGGCGGTCAGCACTCCGGCTGGGCGCCCAAACCATGGCGCACCTTGATCTCCCGCTCTCCGCACACCCTCCCCGGGGCAGAGCAAATGTTCGGCTCACATTAAAACACTGCTATCTCCATGTCTGTGAGGGGTTTGAGCAGAGCCTCTGGAAATCACGTATGGACGGCAATGTTGGTTGGCAATACCCCCCATTGCTGTAGTTTTGCTGTTAGTGTGTGGAAGAATTGAAGATCATCATTGTTAAGGCCATACACGCCAACAAGGAGGACCGCAAGGTCATCCCTGTAGCATTTAGCGATTATATATCGCCACACTCTGTCAATACATCTGCGTGGAGACATTGATCCTTTCATAGCCCATCATCATAGCCGCTGAGGACTGCAATACTAATCATTTCACATCTTCTAAGGTGTTGGTTGGTTCTTCTCCACTTGGTTCTGGTGAGGTATGCTCTATTTCCCCTTTTTCCCTCTGTGCTATGAACTGCTGCAGCTTTTTGGAGTCCGTAAGCAGCAACGCCTTACCGTCTGCCATTACTCGATGCTGTGCAGGGTAGAACATATTGTATTCTATTTTAAGATCAGAGTCTCTTTTTTTCAAGGCAAAAATTGTCTCCTCGCTTTCTGCACCTGTTGTGTGAAATCAGGACACCTCCAATTGTTCATGTCTTAGGACTTTCAATTGACGGGCTCTCCTGAGGGCAGCATCGAGGTCCCTATAATTGAGGGGTCTTGCTATAACAGGATGCGGTGGGGCTCCTGGGATTGGGCGTGGGGCCAGGGATTGGTGTGCGTTCCACAACAAAAATATTGGAAAAAGTATCTTGCAAATCCACCAGCAATTGTTCTGTATAGCGCTCCATGTTGTCAATTTGTGTTGATTTGTGTAGATTCTGCTATCCCCACTATACAAGGATTGTTCTGGCGCGAGCGTGCCTCTAAATCTTCAGCGTTAGACTGCAGTGCCAGCAGAAGCCGGTACATTTTCTTCTGTGTTGAAGTGAGCATAGTCTGTTCATCGTCCACCGAAACGCGCTTCTCCACCATATCAAAACATTTAGCATGTTTGTCGATTCTTTCTGCATCAATCTTTTGTGAGACTCTATTGCATAGATGCTAGGATTTGCTTCAAGTCTGGATCTGTCTCTAAACCTGGTTCAGGGTCTGGCACCACTGCACCTTCCTCATGAGTATTGGGCGCTTTCCCCTGCTCAAGGGGTAGCTTGCTTTGTAGTCTGTCAGTCTTTACCATGTCTTCAGGGTGCTGTGATCCTCCACTACCCCTTACCCCTCATTCCCTGGCTCACACGTCACAGGGGCCACCTCAAATCCGTTGTCAGGGTACCTCCAAATATTTATGGCAAGGAAGAAGAAACCGTAATGGGGGGTCAACACCTCCGTAGATTAAAAAAGGGTGGGTTCCACCTTGAGAAGGCAAGTGCTCCTGCACCACCTCTGCTGCCCCACTGCCCAGGTCCTGATTCTTAGGAGCTCCCTCTCGTGTCCTTCCAAAGGTGTTGCTGCGGACAAGTTATAGATGTCAAGCTCCAGATGTATGAGGGCACCACCAGGCTACATTGGGTCCCCCAAAGGGGGCATTTGACTGTTACACCAGGGGCACATGTGAGGGGGGCGGTTAGCAGCAGGATATCAGCAGTTTGGTACAAAAGTTGAAAGTAAGTGCAGGCCACCAGGTATATATCATCAGTGAGGAGAGCAGTCGACCCCCGGAAGTCACTGGGGTCCAGCAAAATGTCCTGGGTTGGCCGGTATTTATCGGAGGGGCATAGTCACCCCTGTGTCACTGCCAGTGAGCAGGCCACGAGTCTTCTTCGGGCCCCCGCTGTCGCTTCCACAACTGTTTTGGGTGCTCATTCAGGTGTGTTTGCATGTATTCTGGAGTGTGGTTGCAGTTGTCATTCTACTTTAGATGCCAGGATCATGTAGGATAGCAGACTGGCTGGAGGAGCGCACAGGTTACACAGCCATTCCTAAGTGCGGCAAGCTCTGTCCTTCACCATGGGAGTTTCTAGATCTGATACATAGCAGAATGGTCCAAAGAAGGATTACAAAAAAGTGATGGATGGAACCCCTGAATTAATCTCAGCCCACTGGTAATTACTCAGGCCACATCCCAGTCCATTGTTATTTTGCACACCATGCCACCTCAGTTTGGACCCAGCCATATCCAAATCAGCCTTGACCCTGCTCCAATGGGAACAGTCCAGCCCGAACTGCCAGACCAGGTCCTCCCTGAACCAGACCGTAAGCAACTTAGACCTATTTTGCCCTAGTTAGGGCTCATCAGCCAGGCAGCTTGATTCCAGTGATACAGTGTGCAGAGGACCTACATCTGGGCATACCCGTCCCAGTTAGGACAACATACTAAAGTAAATAAAAAAGTGACGGATGGAAAGCTTCAAATAATTTCAGCCACTGGTAATTTTTGGGCCCCATCCCAGTCCATTGTTCTTTTGCACACTATGGCATCTCAGCTTGGACCATGCCATGTGCAAATCAGTCTTGGCTCTGCTCCAGCCAAGACTGAACAGTCCTGCCCAAACTGCCGGACCAGGTCTTCCCTAAACCCAAAACACGAGCAACCTAGTGCCAGTTTCACCCTAGTTAGGACTCATAAGCCAGGTATAGCTTGATTCCAGTGGTACAGAGGGCATGGAACCCACATCTGGGCACACCCTTCACACTTAGGGCATAAAAAAAACTAAGTGATGTATAGAATGCTTGAATTAATCTCAGTCACTGGCGATTGCTCAGAAGAAGTTACATAGGGAGGTACACTGAAAGTGCCAAAGAAAGAAAGTGAAGAGATAAAGCATAAGCAATTGCCATATATGGAGGTAATAATGCCTATGGGGGCCTATTTAATGAACACAATGAAAACAAGGATCTGGCAAGCGGAATATATTGAAGTATTTAAGCTTTTTTATAAAGAGGTTAGGGTGAAAGAAGGTTCATAGGAGGAAGAATAAAAACTCTCCAGGAGGCTTAGAGTGCTGGATGCGGTTGAGAACTGGATTGCATCATATTTAAATTATGGTTTAAATATATATATATTAAATATAACATATAGAGCTATGTGTGGCCCTTTTCAAATATGTTCAGTTGATATATTCAATGAATTAATTGTCAATAAAATTTAAAATCCGTATGCTTTGAATGTAAGAAAACACAAAATGATCAACTGACAACAGAGACAGAACAGAAATCTCATTGCAAAGTTACAGGCTAAAACCGACTGTGTAATAAGAAACTCAGATAAAGGGGAAAATGTTGAAATGTACAAGAAAGAAGCATTTGTATAGTCATGCAATACGAGGAGTATCCATGATCAAGAGAATCAGGCCAAAAAGCTATATCATACTGAGCTAACTGACTGGAGGAATATGGGATTTTTGATTCAGGATGAATACCTTGTTTTAAGAACCAATCATCCCAAGTTGCCGGCATTCTATTTGGTACTAAAAGTACACAAAAATCCACTCCAAACCCCAGGGAGACCAGTTATATCGGCGAGAGACAGCACCATTGAAAATACATCTAAATACATAGACTATTTTTCACAAGAGCAGGTGTGTGACCTCCCATCATATGTTAGTGATACAGGTGACTTTCTTAAATGTATCTATGATATCCCCTGGATAAAAGATTACTTACACCTATCGTTAGATGTTGCCACCTTGTATACTAGCATTTGTCATAGTGATGGTCTAAATGCGGTTAAACATTTTCTCATGGGAAAACCCTTGAAGCTTTACAGACACACTCAAATGCTTTTGTCTATGATTAAATGGTGTTTGGAGAATATTTTTTTCTCATTGAACGTAGAGGTGTTCCGTCAATGAAGTTGTACAGTGATGGGCACTTGCTTCGCCCCCAGCTATGTGTGTTTGTACTGTATATGGGCTGGTAGGAGGAGCAGGTGCTCCAGAGAGATCATGGTGTGGAAAGGTTGCATTGAGAATGTGAATGCATTTGTTCGAGTGATGAATGTGAAAAACTTAAATCTACAATTTAAAAGCTTTGTTAGTGATATTGAAGTTAATTTTTTAGACATGACTTTATACATTAAAGATAACACAATTGTAACCAAATTGTTCAGAAAACCACAGCAGGTAATACCACACACCATGCAATGAGTTTTCACCATGAAAATTTCAAAGCAAGTATATACCCTGCAGAGAAATGCAAAGACAAAGAAGAAACTGCGTTCTTGAAGAGGACCTCGAGGTATGTCAGCAAGAAATAATTGATAGATTCAGAGAGAGGGTCTATCCTAATAATTTATTCAAAAAAACAAATATAAAGGATGTCAGAACGATAGAGAGCCCCCTATTTTTTCCAGCAAGTCTACACATGAACTTAAATCATTGCATTAGACTGATTACAAAGAATGATATTCAAGAGAAGGCCTTTTGATGGATTTTGTGAACACACTGGCACCTTATTAAGGGTGATTCAGTAATTGGCTTGAAAATACCAATGTACCCCAACATTACTTTCAGAAGAGAGTGATTTATGTGAGATAATCTGGTGAGAGGTTTTCCTGAAATGATCAAGCAAAGAACGTGGATTCATCAAAATAGAGGCTTCCATGAATGCAGCAAGTGCAAGACTTGCCAACTGGGTGTTAACACTATTGATACTACTCTTTAATGGTTCTTATCTGAGACTTTCTGTGGGAGCGAGACAATACCACATGGATGAATTCCCAACTTTCCAAATCTTGCCTGGAAAGCCCAACAAGGGCCAAAGCCAACCCCAGGAGATAGGGAAGAGCGGATGGAAAAAGAGACAGAAGACTTCGGGAATGTCCTGGATGAAGAGGATAATTCTCAGGGAAAATAATCCGAATGTCTCCTCCTAAAGACAAGAACAGGTATGGTATTTACTTTATGACCTCTTCCATCTCAGAATCTTTGGTGAGTGTTTTACTTTCTGCCATATCAATATATGAATACCTTAAACTTCCCCCTCTCCTGCCTTAGTTGTAGGTGATGAGTGTATGCTCATTAACATCTAAAATCAGGGAATAAACACATCAACAACATTAACCATATTATTGGCAACAGTGAAATAGCAATTTTAGAAATGTAGGCTTCACTTATAGCATACCTGTATAAATCCTTCACATGCCAGACTTTTGTATCATTGTAATAGGTTGAGGAGAAAAAACATGCAAAATTAATAAACACAATCAAAGTGCCTGCAATAACTTGAAAGCATTGCTTCTTGCATAATTGCTTAATGGCATCACTACACTGTAGAAACATAAGATGTCCCAACAGTCTCTTCTGTATGAATAAGTGTAGTTACACATATAACAATAATTTTGTACAAAAGACATTTTTTGTGCCCTTTTTCTTTCGACAGGTTTTTTAGCATACAACAGTCCCCGTAGGAGGAAACCCCGGTACACAAGGGATCCCCGTCAAGCACTGTCAGATGGATTGATTTCAATTAACCAAAATCACCACACAAAAAGCATGTTACCCCACACTGAAGGTAGTTGAGCTTTTCCTTCCTTTTTGTCCCTTTGCTGAAGCTGCTGGAATATGCTCTGTCGAGCGCCGGGATACAGGATACCATGACCACGAAAGCATTACAAAACCAACACCAGGACACCCGGAGGACGAGCACCGATGATGAAGTCATAAGGAACCCAGGCAGAAATCTGACGAGACTCCGACAAGCCAGGAAGCACGAAGGCAAAGGGAAATGCATGCGTGAAGCAATAGTGACCAGGAAACAGTATAATGACAAGCAACTTGTAGAGCAGTGTAGCACGCAACATATAGTACAGACTACACAACCCACCCGTTTGCACAGTCAGGAGCCTCCCATTGCAAAACAGAATTTGCAGTTTATGTGCTATCATGCTCAAGTACCCTCAGATAGATGGGCAGCACGATTTTACAAGAACTTGAGAGGAGCTTACAGCACATTAGGGTCATAAAAAACAAACATAAAGCCTAAACAGCAATGACACTACACAACTGCCATACTTTGTAATTGATGCAGTCCCTCATAACCATAGGGGTGGTAATTGTGAGCATGTTTTAAGACAACTTGAGTCAAAATGCATAGTTAATCTAGAAATCAAGATCCCACATGGCCTCAGCACAAAGTAGATTTGTACACATTTCTGTAATTCCTGTGAAGCTGTGTGTCCCTTAGGCCAATAAAATATGAAAACAGGAAATTATAAAATGTAAGCTCACTTACAGAAATTCAAAATAATCATCTTCAGATACTATTTACATAAATCATAACACATGTTGGAGAATATTTAATATGCCCACTTGGGCAATATTGATGTAAGAAAAAGAGGGGTTGAATAAGGTTTCACTGAGTGGTAATGATTGTGCTTTATATGCATATAAGTAGAAATACAATGGTTGTGTAAGTATTGTGTTGTGTGCATTCTAATTTTATTTTCAAATTAATTAGGATGACAATTTGATAAGTTGTTAGTTTGAACATTTCTATTTAATTGTGTATGCTATTAGAATGTGCCAATTTATTTTTCATTACTGTAAATTAATTGACGAGTAGCATTCTTTTACTATGTGTGCAGAATTAATTACAGTTACAACAATTATATATTTGTTTAGTTATGTGAAGTGGCACAACTGGTAGGAAAAATAGCCATTGGTATTTTATTGATGTCTTTGAATCACATGAGCATTATAAAAAAGTATCCAATATGGCGTCGTGAGTATGTGAAATGTCTCATGGCAGATCTAGAGTAATTCACACAATAAACTCTTTGAGCACTGCACAGGAGCCCGTGCCTTGTTTGTTTTGACAACAGTCCTACTGGATCTAAAAACCCTGTTCAAATATACCAATGTTGATCCAAAGGCCCAAATAATCCTTTGGAGGTTTAGCTTGGGTGCCTTATAATCAGGACATCAGGGCATTGAAGGGAAGTGGGGGAGCTGGACCGAGACTTGCCGACAAGACCACCCTCTACCACACAAACTGCTATTGGGCTACTGGTAGCCTATTAGCACATTCTGGGGCGACCCACCCAGGAAGGGGTAAGTCATTATAGAGCAAGACAAGCAAGGCAGATTGGACCCACTTGGGCCTTTAACAAAGGCATATACCACTGTGAATATTTCAGATTTTGACATGAGTGTTCAGAGTGCGGCACTAAAAACCTTCTTACTCTTTACTCAAGTCAAGGATTGTAGGGGTTCACAGCGGTCAAGGAGGGACAGGAGAGGTCAAGGTAAACTGGGAAAATGCTCATAAGCCAGTTCAGGGAGACATTTTGGCAACATTGTCAACTACACTAATGACAAAGATGCACAGGTTCTGTTTGAAGGGTTTACAAGAGGTTTTCATCTGCCCTATGAGGATTCCCATGTGAAAAAGTAGATGAACAACTTGAAATCTGTGAAGCAGCAATCTGAGGTGGTGCACCATAAACTGTAAAGGAGGTAGAAAAGGGCAGGATGGAGAGACCTCTTGCCGATTGGCCGAGGGAACAACTGATTACATCGTCAATTGGGGTACTGCCTAAAATGGAAAAAGGTCAATACACAGTAATACAACACTTATCATGACCAGTGGGTCAGTCTGTCAATGATTTTATTGCAACAGATCTAGCTATTGTCAATTACTTCTTAACATACCACAGTAGGCGTGGGAATAACTTGTGTAATTCAGTGTAGCGTAATCACTCAGAATTATCTAAAAATTCAGCAACATTGTGCTTGAAAAACACAAGAAGAGTAATTCTGCATTCAACTGATTTTGTTAGTACAAAAATGCCCTTTTGTGTACAAGGTGGTAAGAAATAGCGCTAATTGCAACAGAACACAAATAGTGAGCATGAGTGACCCGTCACACTTGCTAAATGTGCTCTTGAGGTAAGATTTTCACCATACTTACTACCAACATCTAGTGCTATTTTACTCAAGTTGAATTAAGAAACAGCACAAAATACAGCAGAACACAAATAATAAGTGAACAATGGGGCTCCCTAAATGTGCTAAGATTTTTTCTCCCAAATTACTCTTAATGTTGCAAGGAGGAGTAATCATGCAAATTATTGGTAATTCTGTATCAAAGAGTAACATGGAATTCCCAAAATTCCCCAATAACTACTCCAGGGTAATTGAAATTCCACCCAGGCCCAGACAAAAGCATTGATATGGTGAGAGAGGTGAGGGTTGGCATTTGTATGGTGAAGTGTGATGCCAAATCTGTGTTTAGGTTGCATCCAGTTCATCCAGAAAATGTTAAGCTGCTGGGCATCTAATTTCAAGGTCAGTTATATGTGGACAAGGTCCTTCCCACTGGATGTCCCATTTCATGCTCCCTTTTTTAAAAATGTAGTACTTTTTACAATGGTATACTGTACAAGTATCTGGTTATTCTCACTTTACATATTATTTGGATGCTATGATGGTCTGGATGAGGATTCTTATCATCAAGCTTTGCAATGTCTCTTGAACTCGTTGACAGAATTTAGGCCCTCATTACAACTTTGGCGGGAGGCAACTGCTGCCCGCCAAGTTGTATCCGCTGTGCGGCCGCCAATGTGGGCGCACTTCTGCGGCGGCCATGACAACCATCCCCGCCGGGCCAGCGGGGATGTCAGCTGCAATACGGGAGCCGGCTCCAAATGGAGCCGGCGGTGTTGCGGCGGTGCTACGGGTGCAGTTGCACCCATCGCGCTCTTCACTATCTGCTATGCAGACAGTGAAAAGCTCCATGGGGCTGGGGTAGGGGCCCCACGACTCCCCTTTCTGCCAGCCTTTTCATGGCAGTTCCTACCGCCATGAAAAGATTGGTGGGAGCGGGACTCGTAATCCCCTGGGCAGCGGGGGATTACAACCACCAGGACCAATGTGGCGGGAAACCGCCGGTCCCAGCGGTGTGACCGCGGCGCTTCCACCGCGGTCGTAATCCCAGAGCCTGTTGGCGGTACAAACTCCAGAAAAGCCCTGGCGGTCTTTGACTGCCAGGGTTGTAATGAGGGCCTTAGTGTGCCCTTAGCACCATAAAAGGCTGTTGCCCGGTCACATGACTTACAATTTGGGCATAGAAATTCGATTGGTGCAGATGCTAGTGGGGCTATCACTTAATAAGAAGGGAGAAGTGACTGAGCTGATTGAAAGCATGCTAAGCAAAAACAAAGTGGAAGTGCAGGCTATACTGGCCACTTTAACATTGTTTTCAGGGCAGGACTTTTTTCAGAAGATTGGCATTGGCTTCATCAGGGCAGGTGCTGCCCCATCATCAAGTTCAGTCATCTGCCACAAACCCTTAGACTGTCTCATCTCCTTCCTCACCGACCGGACCCAAAAAGTCCGCCTCCCACCCTTCCACTCCACCGCCACCAAAATCATTTGCAGAGTTCCCCGAGGGTCCTCCCTCAGCCCCACACTCTTCAACATTTACATAATCCCCCTCGCCAACACTCTCTGACCACACGGAATCACCATCCTCTCCTACGCAGACGACACCCAACTCATCATCTCCCTCACCCGCAACCCCATCACCGCCAATACCAACCTACACACCGCTCTCCTCGACACCGCCAACTGGATGATGACAAACCACCTCAAGCTCAACTCCAACAAAACCGAAATCATCATCTTTGGCCCCAACAAAACCATATGGGATGACTCTTAGTGGCCCACCACCCTAGGCCCCGCACCCACCCCCGCAAACCACGCACGCAACCTCAGCATCATCCTGGACCCCTCCCTCTCCTTGACTCAGCAAGTCAATGCAGTCACCTCCTCCTGCTTCCACACACTCCTCATACTGAAAAAATCCTTCAAATGGATGCCCTCCGAGACCAGGAAGACAGTCACCCATGCACTCATCAGCACCAGGCTAGACTATGGCAACACCCTCTACGCCGGCACCACACCTAAACTCAGACACAAACTCCAGAGAATCCAAAACACGGCCGCAAGCCTCGTCCTGGACCTCCCCCGCCACAAACATATCTCTCCCTCCTCAAAACCCTTCACTGGCTCCCCATAGACAGGCAAATCACTTTCAAGATCCTCATCCACGCACACAAATCCCTCCACAGCACCGGCCCGACCTACCTCAACGAAATAGTGAACTTCCACACTCCCACCCTCAACCTCCGCTCAGCCGACTTCGCACTAGCCACAGTTCCCGCATCCAACGAACCACCACTGGAGGCAGGGCAATCTCTTACATCGCCCCCAAAATCTGGAACTCGCTACCCACAAACCTCCGCAAAACCAAAGACCTCCTGCTCTTTAGAAAGAGCCTCAAGACCTGGCTGTTCGAACAGTCACCCTCCCCCCCCTCCCCGTTTCTCAAGCACCTTGAGACCCTCACGGGTGAGTAGCGTGCTCTATAAATTCTTTTGATTGATTGATTGCTGGTGTAAAAGTAGACTTGAGTATGTGGTTGGCCTTTTCGATGCACTTTAAGTGGAGCATGGAATTCTTTTCATATGCAGCTGAATGTTGTGGTTTAGTTCCATTTTGGCAAGGTTTGTGGTGTATGAAACAATGGCCAGTGAAGTGCAAAGCTGAGGACAGAAACACCTCTTTCTTGGATTTTTTTCCTTTTGTAGTTGCATTGGTGTTGTGGGAAAGGTATTTCCAAAACAAGAAAGTTATTTTAATGGGGATAACTTGATACTGGTACATGTTCTTAACAGGCAGTCAGCAAGGGATGGGCAGGCTTTTAAGTTTTGGAGGTTCTTTTTACTGGGTTGCTTGAGGCACAATATTTTTTTTAGTGCAAGACACATTTCTGGTGTAAATAATGGCATTTTGGATGCATTGGTTTGTTCACAAATAGGAAAGTTTCATGGCTTGGCACCTGAGTGTAGTCACCCAGGAAGAGAATGCCAAAATAGCTGTGGAGGGCAGTGAGGTCAGTGAGGATAGTACAATTGATTGAGAATTCAGTGGTACCCTTTATGAGGAGAACATATCACCAATCATGGCTGATGTTTCTGGAATTGAGAGCACAATGTCATAGTGGAAATATTGATTTCTTTGCTGATCAGAAATGATGATGTAGTGAATTCCATCATTAACCAGATAGGAAAAGGTTGACCAGTGTTACCAGTAGCAGAATTTGCTACTCATTCCTTTTATATTGGCGCTGTGACAGAGGCCGATTTGAGTGGTTCTTTTGAGGATGCCATACGATGGTTGGGTAAATAGAGATCAATGTTTTTAAACTTAAACAATATGTTTGGCTATAGTGGGTGGTGATGTAACAGATTTGGATGATTGTAGTAATTATTGTTTTTATTTTTTCAGGTTGTATGGCTGGTCCCGATGCAGAGGGAGTGATAATGTAAATCTGCAGCCATTCATTTGTAAAGTGCGCAGGCAGATGAAAAATGTAGTATAGCAGGTAGTCAGATTTTGACGAGTGCAGAGATCAGATGAGATGGTGGGAAACAGGTGGATTTTTAGTGTTAGTTGTTGTCAAAGTTGGCTGATTTGTGTAAAGGTAGGGGTTCTCCTGATGTTTTGCTTAGTAACTTTTAGGAGACAATGATTTGGTGCAGGTGAAAGGTTTAACTCTGCTAAGGAACATGAGGCATGACCTCAATGAAATTAAGGTTTTGAGGGCAGGGACTTTGATGTTGTTGACGGAATTGATGTCAAGATGGTTTTGACACAGCACCTTTAAACAGGCAGCCATTGATGGGATGGGGCTTGCTTGAAAGTGATTAGGGAGATAAAAAATGTTTCAGTGGGCAAAGGAATTGGTCAGGTAAGCCATGGTGAGATTCATTATGAGGACAAGCACTACTTTAGGGATGACGCAGTTAATGTTTAGGCAATAGGTATGGAATTGCAAATGTTGGAAATGATTGACTTGCCAGCTTTGTTTGGGGGACATGTTGGGTACACAGTAGATGTTGGGTGGCAGAAAATCATCTTGTTATTTCTTAATGCCAGGTTAGTACTTTTTTTTCGGTGTTCTTAAGGTGTTGGATGTTGATGTGTTATATGTTTGGAGCAGCTTTGGTCTTTGGACTTGAGTTACATTGGAGGTTTGAGATGGGAGCAATAGTTTGAAGGAGTAAATGGCAAAAAGTACCTGGGTGCTTTAGGATGGGATCTTTAAGAGTGATTACATTATTGTCTACTGAGTTTGATAATTGTCTTTAATGTATCTGCCAGGTTTAGTAAGTTGTGATGTCTACCTGTTTTATTAAACAGCTGTTTTTACTCTTATGAATCTCTGGTTTGGGTTTTGCTTTGTCTTGAGAGGCGAGGCAGCAAATGTAGCTCTTTCTACAAGGCTCAATTGAAGTGGCTATTGGGACCAAGGCACAAGATTAGGGGTAGCTTCAACGGGTTGGGTTAGTGTGAGATACTTTATGTGGGTGACAGGCTAGCTTGGTCCTTTTTCCTGTGAGTCGTGGCATTGCAGAGATAACTACAGGGAGGCAAAATTAAACCCAGTGGCGGCCGGCAGCTTTGGGAGGGGGGCGGGCGGGGCACAAACACACACACAAACACACACACACAAAGGCTCATTATTTCACACACACAGACACGCACGCACGCTCACCCATTAACACTCATTCCATTCAAACATACACGCACGCACCAAACATTAATTTTCCAAGATCACACACATTCATTCTTTCACACACACACACACACGCACGCACGCACGCACTCACATCCATTAACAACACTCATAACACTCAAACATGCACGCGCGCACCAAACATTCAATGTAAAACATAACAGACATACATACATACATACATACTGTACATATATACACACACACACTTACCTTCAGCCTCGGAGGTCCCAGGAGGGTTGGGACTGCTGCCTTCCCTCATTGGCTGACCTTAGGTCAGCCAATGAGGGAAGGCAGCAGTCCCAGCCTCGTCACAGAGTGGGATGGGGTCAGTGAGACGGCTGACCCCACCCCACTCTGTGACAGTGTCACTGATTGACACTCGCCCTGGGCGCTTCAGGGCTTAAACCTGAAGCGCCCAGGGAGAGTGTCAATGGGTGGCGCTTTCCTCGTCACCCAAGGGAGGGCCTCGAGGCACCTTTGCTGGGCCGAGGAGGTCACGCCCATAGGGGTCGTGATCTCCTCAGCCCAGCAAAGTTCAGCTCAGGCAGCCAGGAGTCTGCGCAAATCGCGCATGTCTGCTCCTGGCTGCCTGACCTGAACATGAAGAGTGTCTGTCAGGCTGACCTTTGTTCAGCCTGACAGACACTCTTCATGGGGTGGGGGGGCGTGGCCCCTCCGCCCTAAAGGACGGGCCGCCACTGATTAAACCCCACCCACCCCTTCCTCTGCTATTGTCATTGATATTGAGATAGATGTTGGGATTCTAATATGGATCAGTGTGGCTTGCTTTGATGACATAGGTGAGTGGACTGGAGGACCAGAGAGGATTTGTTGTTGTTACATCATGCTTTTGCTTTTAGAGGTAGGTCACTAGCACTGGTTGGTCTCGCTACTGGTTGGGCAGTCCAACTCGAGGGAAGGCAGTGACTTTCAGGTTGGAGTGAGTTCTGAAGTTGCCAGAAGTTGGTGTGTTATATATTTAGCATGGTTTGAAATGGTTATGGCCTTGGGCCTGAGTTAAAGCTTGGGATTTGAGATTGGAGAATAGTTTTAAGGCTTATGTCAGCAAAGGTATCTGGGTGCTTAAGGATTACGTTAATGCCTAGTGAGGTTGATAACAGTCTGTAAGGCTACCTTTCCAGAGGCGCCAAGAGATGCTCCCTGTCATGAGATGTGGTTTAGATGACAAGGCTGGTCTCTCCTGTTTAAAATCTATCTCTAGGAAGTAAATAAACCAGATACTAGTGTCTGTGAAATCAGGGGCCCACATGGACCCTGCGTGCCCAGCCATCTTGTAATGAGGGAGGTGTTGACCCCTATATTGAAGGAGTTACTTTATAATCCTCTCAACACTGGGTTGATTTCCCAATCTTGGAAACATGCTACCATAGTGCTACTTCTTAAGAAACCACTTTTGAACCCAACAAAACCAGAAAACTTTAGACCTGTGTTGTTGGTCCTGTTTGTTTCCGAAATAGCAAAATAATATGTAAATTCTCAACTCTCTACTTTCATGGGAGAAAGAGATCTCCTCCATAAGTCACAGTCATGCTTGCTGTTGACCTCTGAGACTATCTTGCAGGTAGTGCACAGAGGAGACACAACTGCCTTGTTGCTGCTGGACCTCAGCGCAGCCTTCGATACGGTGTCCCACAGCCTATTTATTGAGTAGTTGAGGAAGAATGGGATAGGAGATAAAGCTTTGCAGATGGTCTCCTCTTTTCTTCAAAATCGCCCTTTTCAGGTGGCCCAAAGACCATGCTGCTCTAAGGTGTTTCCTCTTCGACAGGGGGTGCCACAGGGCTAATCTTTGAGCCCTACTTTGTTCAACCTATATATGCACCCCCTGGCTAAGATCATCTAGCATTATGGCTTTAACATCATATTATATATTGATGATACACAACTGATCACCACCCTTTCCCTGAATACCGATAACACAGTAGCTCTCTTAAGAGCATGCCTGAAGGAGGTTGTTGAGTGGATGAGACTCAGTTGCCTTAAACTTAATGCTGGGAAAACTGAGGTTCTCATCTTTGGCAAGCAGCCCTTGATATGGTCCTCAGCTTGGTAGCCGGACTCACGAGGGCTGTTACCTATTCTCAAGTCGAAAGCCAAGAATATAGGCATTTGGTTCGACTGTAGACTTTCATTTGATATTCAAATTCAAGACTAGCGGGTCTCTGCCTTTGGACCTTAAGATCACTCAAAACAATTCTGGCCCTCCTTACAGAAGCAGCGAAAAAGACAGCAGTCCAGTTGTTAGTGGTATCTAGACTGGACTATGCAATGTGCTCTATGTGGGTGTCTCTCAACCCAAGCTGAGCAGACTGCAATGGGTACAAAACACAGCTGTCTGGCTGTTATTGAAATTACAGAGTAGGACCCAGATGGCCCCGCCACTAGTGGAATTGCATTGTTTTTATTTAAAGGAGAGGGTTGCGTTCAAAGCTATGAGCTATTGCCACAGAATTCTCAGCAAAAAAGGCCCCGGTATCTGCACTCGCTAGTTAAGTCATATGTCTCTATAAGAAACTAGCCATCAGCAGGAGACTCTTTGGTCTGCATCCCGCCTTTAAAAAAGTGCATACCAGAGGTGCCTCCTTTTGGTGTTCTGGCGGCCAAAGTGTGGAATTCACTGCCTTTGTCTCTCAGGCAGGAGCCCTCTGAGTTAGCCTTTCAAAAGAATCTAAAACCATGGGGCCAGATGTAGCAAAGGGTTTTACCCATTCTGTGTCTATGGGAAAATGTGTTCGTACATATGGCCCATGGTTCTTTAAGCACATCGAGTGGAGGCTGATCCGCGATGTATCTTTGAAGCGGCTCTTGTAGCGCTGGGATACTTCTAACGAGGTAGTTCTGCGCTTTATAAAACACCTTATTATTATTATTAAGGCATTTGTCAGGTAATAGAAGTTGTGATGCGCACTGTTTTATTAAAGTGGCCTTTTTTACACTTATGAAGGTCTGGTTCATGTGTTGTACTGTCTCTCCCGAGGTATTTGGAGAAGCAGAATGTACATCTTGTGTTATGAAAGAGCTAGGAATTGTATAAGTAAAATGTACTAATACTTGTAGATTACAACATGTTTAGTTTTAGTGTCGTCTATGTATACATCACCTTTTTTTGGATTAAAAAACGCAATTACAGTTACAAAAGTATTTGAGGTAATGTTAGTGTGAGTTAAAGAAATCTAGGTAATGAACCAAAAGAGAAAGTTTACTCATGGCTATTTACTTCCTCGTGTCTGTTAGATTTCTAGAATTAGAGTAAATTGAAGCAAGGCAATCGCATCGTTCTGCAAGTATGCGATGAAAAAACTCCTCTGCTCGGAAGGTAAGTCAATGCTTAGAGAAGGTTGTGCCTAAAACACTCAAGGGAAAGGATGTAGTGGGTACACAGCGTACCTGCAGGGAAGCAATATATCAAAGAAACATATTATTTTAAATTACTTGTACCAAAAGCAATTAAAAAAGAAGCATGGTTCTGACAGCTAATAATATGCTCTTAGATAACATTATAAAGAAACATCTTGGCAACTTTACCTGGGTTAGCAGCAAAGTATCTAACCTGCACAGTAGATGTAGCAGTGTTCCCTTGTGATTTCATATTTAGAATGTGATAAGTTTCCATGTAACACGACATCACTTACAGGTGATGACAGTAGCAATTCCTTAACAGATTAAGCTGCTGAGTTGAATGTATATTTTATAGTTTGTGAGATAGATCAGTAGTGATTTGCTACGTGTTAGTTGTGTGAGCTTGATCTATTTCCTGAAATGTTCTGCTCTACGTTTGTTTGGTTTGTAGTTGTAGGGTGCAATGTGTGTCTGTTATTTGGTTATATTTATTCCTGTGGTGTCAGGGTAGAATGAGGGAGATGGTTGTACCATATAAAGAAGTCAATGTAAATAATAATTTAGGGAGCCTGCTGCTAGATTCTGTTGAAACCGGTACAGAAGCAACATAAAACATCAGCTAATAATCGGTTCAGAAGTTGCTAGGTCAGTAGAACCAGGGAGAAAGTTTAACATCAGTCTTGAAATCCTCAGAGATGAGACTACATTCAGACGAAACTCCAAGTGGGCCAGCAAAGAAGAGGCCTTAATTGTATTTCTCTGGCCAGATCCACAAGCCAAGTAATGCCCCTATTGTTTACTGGTAATCTTCATTACTCTTTGTCCTACTCGTCCATGACCCAGTCACTAACAATGAGTAATGTCACTAATCACAGGACAGGGAACAAAACAGGAATGTGTTCACTAACCCCACCCACCCTCCCTTGGGCACTATAATAGAATAACTTTCCACACCAAAGCTCTCTCAAAGGCCTGAAAGTTAGGGAGGGTGGGCAACATGTAATGACTGGGTGGCAGATGAATAGAACTAAACGTAATGACGATTACCGGTATGTATTCAGTGCATTATGTCCACGTCCCTTGTCCTTGACCCGGTCATTAACAACGAGGTATACTGAAGCAATAAGGCCTTTGACAACATCAATTATAAAACATCACTACCAGATAATGCAAACCCTTATGATTTAATTGCAAAATAAAGGGATCAAAAAACACTATAACAGATTTGTCATGACCATTATGGTTCCACAGATTGCAATATCCCTGAACCAACATTTTTCTGATCAATCTGAACATTTTGAGGCCTGTAGTGTCTTATAGAAGTGTCCTTTGAAGCCCAAGTACCACCTCTCCAAATCTCACCCAGAGCAGCTCCTTGAGACCATTCCTATGAAATGGATGGATGGATTAAACCCAGATCTGTGACTGGGGGTGAATGTTTGATTGGTTCCGCATTCCGTCCATCCAGTTACTCTATCCCACAGTGTTTGTGTTTTGCTTTGCTTTTGCCGCCCTAAGTGCGCCGGGTATGCCCAGACGTGGGTTCCGGGCTCACTGTGCCACTGGATTCAAGCTAGCCTGGCTGATGAGGGGTGAAACCCCGAAACCGGTCCCAGGATGCTTGTTTCCGGTCCAGGGAGAACCTGGCCTGGCAGTTCGGGCTGGACTGTTCACATGTGGAACAGGGTCAAGACTGATTTGCATATGGCTGGGTTCAAACTGGGTTGGCATGGTGAGCAAAATAATGGATGGATTAAACCCAGATCTGTGACTGGGGTGAATGTTTGATTGGTTCCGCATTCCGTCCATCCAGTTACGCTATCCCACAGCGTTTGTGTTTTGCTTTGCTTTTGCCGCCCTAAGTGCGCTGGGTATGCCCAGACGTGGGTCCCCGGCTCACTGTGCCACTGGATTCAAGCTAGCCTGGCTGATGAGGGGTGAAACCCCGAAACCGGTCCCAGGATGCTTGTTTCCGGTCCAGGGAGAACCTGGCCTGGCAGTTCGGGCTGGACTGTTACCATGTGGAACAGGGTCAAGACTGATTTGCATATGGCTGGGTTCAAACTGGGGTGGCATGGTGAGCAAAATAATGGATGGATTAAACCCAGATCTGTGACTGGGGGTGAATGTTTGATTGGTTCCGCATTCCGTCCATCCAGTTACGCTATCCCACAGCGTTTGTGTTTTGCAACACCCTGTGTGCTGCAACCCTGCCTCTTGCCTGGTACAGATTCCTCCATATTTGAATGAACAAACAAAATTGTTTCCTTTATCCACCAACTCACAGCTATCTTAGAGGCCTTCTTACCTCTTCTAGGAAGGCCAAAAATAACAAAGACTCTCTCTTTCTGGATTTGCTTGATCTGTTAAGATAAATAAACAGAGCACGCTTAACCCCCTTGATGCGTCGGACGTCCGGCAGCCATCTGACGCATTTGTGCTCATGTGTGCCGGACGACTTCTGGCCTAACACGCACATGGCACTGGAAATTCCTCTGGTGCAGACACCAGAGGCATTTCCTTTCTTCCCAAAATAGCCTCGGGAGCTGGGGAGAGCTTCCCCAGCTCCTGAGACTGTTCTGGGTTTTCAGTGGAATGACGATCAGCGTGCATTGTGCGCTAGTGTCATTTCACAGAAAACTAAAGTGAAATGAGCCAATCGGCTCATTTCACTTTCATTGCCTAGGTGTTCAGGGGGCTATCTCAGCCCCCCAAGCACCGAGGCAGATGAGAGAGGTATCATTGGAAGGAAGATAACCTCTCCTTTTCAATGGTACCCCTCCCTAGTGATTCGGGATTGCCCAGGGAGGGTGACCGCCAAGCAGGAATCCACCCAGTAGACACCAGGGTGGGGTGAGCAGCACCCTTGGGCAAGGGCTGTTGCTCCCACCTTAATAGTGTGTCATAATCAGTCTTTCTGCCCTCCCAGTGAGTAGAAAGCCACTAGACCCAGGGATTCTTTTTTATACATAGGGGTGGGCGCTGCCCATATGGGCATGCCAATGCCCCCACCTGGCCCATACAAAAAATAGAAACAATCTTTCTGCTGTTATTACCCCAAATCCACCCCCTTGAGGTAGCAGAAAGCCCACTAGACACGTGACGGGGGCTACCCACCATGGGCATTCCCATGCCCACCTCATATAAATGGAGACCAAAGTCTTTTTGTTCCTCGTTGGGGGCAGCTAACTACCCCCGATTTGCCCCCAGGGGGGTTAGAAAGCCCACTACATGCCAGGAAATATCTTTTTTGTTTTTTTTAAAGAAGAGTGCTGAGGGCTGTCCACCATGGGTATGGCCATGCCCCTATCCAAAATAAATGGGGACACTGTCATTCTGCCCCCCTGGGGGGCAGGTGGAGGTAATTAGCCTTGATTACTGTCTGGTGGGCAGACAGGAATTTGTGCCGGAGAGGTGAACCATCACAGGAATGTGAGGAAAATGTGATTTTGCTTAGCCACATTTGAGTTTTGCAGTGTATTCTGGGGAAGAAAACTTTATGGGATCCACACACCTCCCTGGACTCCCCCGGGTGTCTAGATGTCTGGGTTTGGTAGGATTCCCTGGATAGCCGCTGAGCCCGGACCAAAAGCAGAGGTGCCCCCTTGCTAAAACAGGTCATTTTGTGATAGATAATTTTGATGTGTCCACAATATCTTTTGGGCCCTTCCATGTTGCGGGCACTTGGCCCACCCACACAGGTGAGGCAGCATTTTTATCGAGAGACATGGGGCAACACTGGGTGGTAGGAAATTTGTGATTCCCCTCAGATTCCAGAACTTTTCACCCTTGCAATATGAGGAAAATGTGTAATTGTGAGGTTTGTAGAGGATTCTGAGTAACAGAACGTAGGAGAACCACACATGTCACCCCATCCTGGAGTCCCTATGGTATCTAGTTTTAAAAAATGTACAGGTTTGCTAGGTTTTCCTAGGTGCTGGCTGGGTTAGGGCCCAAAATCCACAGCTAGATACATAGCAAGAAAGGGTGATTTTTGGATGGAAAAATGTGACGTGTATATGTTGTGTTTTGGGCTGATTCCTGCTGCGGACACTAGACCTATCCACACAAGTAAGGTACCATTTTTATCAGGAGACTTTAGGGATTCTGGGTAGAAGAAAGTTTGTGGCTCACCTTAGATTTCAGGACGTTCCATCACAGAAATCTGAGGTAAATGTTGTGTTTTTAGACCAATTTTGAGGTTTTCAAGGGATTCTGGGTAACAGAACCTTGTGAGAGCCACAGAAGTCACCCCATCCTGGATTTCCCTTGGTGTCTAGTTTTAAAAAATGTATAGGTTTCCCTAGATACCGGTTATGCTAGAGCCCAAAAACCACAGCGAGGCACATAGCAAAAAAAGGGGCAGTTTTCACTGGAAAAATATACAAGTAAGGGACCATTTTTATCGGGACACTTAGGGGAACACAGAATAGCAGAACAAGGGTTATTACCCATTCTCTTTCTCTGCATTTGCGCCTTCCAAATGTAAAACAGTGTGTAAGAAAGAAGTCATTTTGAGAAATGCTGTATAATTCACATGCTAGTATTCAGAGATGTGCAAACAACCACTGCATCTAAACTCCATATCTTGTGCAAATTGTGGAAATACATAGGTTTTCTTGATACCTATTTTTCATTCTTTATATTTTACAAAATAATTTTCTATATATCTGGTACACACTGAAAAACCATTGCAAGGTGCAGCTCAGTTATTGGCTCTGGATACCTTGGGCCTCATTTACAAGGAAGGGGTGCAGCGGCAAAATTGGCAGCACCACAATGCGTCACTTCAGAAATGCAGGGATGTTCCGTATTTACAAAAAATATGGTGCACCCCTGTGTTTCCCATAGTACTGGTGCTAAATTTAGCTGCCTAGCGCCAACACAGGAACCCTTGCACCATAGTGCAAAAGGGGACTGCATTGCAGGGAATGATTGTTTATGTGCAGGAAAGTGCCCCCTCCTGCACATAAACAATCAATAATCGTGATTTGCTAGTTCTATAGAAGTAGCAAATCATCATTACTTAATGATTGTGTGCAGGAAGGGACACCATCCCACACATCAACAACCATTCAAGGCATTTTGCTCTTTCTATGTGTGCTGCAGAATGTAGCACACATAGAAAAAGCAAAAACAAGGAGAAATAAAAGTATTTCTCCTCTTTGCGCCATTCTAATGCCATCCCTGGGGTGGCGTTAGTTTTTGGCGCTGCCTCAGGTTTACGATTCCTCTTTAATCTGGGGCACCATCAAAATGCAGTGGGTGTTGCAGTGGGACACCCACAGCAACACCCATTGCATGCCCCTTCCACCCTTAGTGATGCATGTGAAGGGGCCATACTTACAAGGTGGCACTAAGCCACAAACAATGGCTTAACACTGCCTTGTAAATATGGCAAAAGGCATAGCGCCTGTGGCACAAGGGCCTTGTAAATGAGGCCCCTAGGGTTCTTGGTGAACCTATAGCCCTATTTATCCCCGCATAAAGAAGGGTCCAGTGGACATAATGGTATATTGCTTTGGAAAATCTGCCATAGTTAGGGGAAGTTACAGATGCAAATGTAGACACAAATGGCTGTTTTTTTCATCTCAATTTCAATATTTTGTATTTCAACTGTTACTTTCTATAGAAAGACCTTGAAGGATGTACACAAATGACCCCTTGCTGAATTCATAATTGTGTCTACTTTTCAGAAATGTATAGCTTTTCAGGATCCACCATTGGTTACACACCCATTTCTACCACTAACTAGGTTGAAAGCACAAAAAATAGGAAAAATTTGGTTTCTACCAGTAAAATTCCAAAACTGTGTTGAAACATTTGTTTTTTCTGATTCAAGCCTGCCTGTTCATGAAAGCTGGGAAGGTGGTGATTTTAGCACCGCAAACCTTTTATTGATAGCATTTGCAGGGGAAAAACAGATGCTTTATTTTGCAGCATCTTTTACACATTTTTCCCAAATTGAACTGTATTTTGGCTAATTTCTTGCCCTCCCCCCAGGGGAATCCACAAACTCTGGATCCACTGGAAATCTTTAGAATCCCCAAAATGCTAATTTGGCATGGATACCTTACATGAATACAAAGATATCGGGGCCTAAATGTGAACTTCCCCAAATAGCCACAAAAGTGCTCACCACTTGGGTGAAGGGGGCAGAAGGCATAGCAGTGAATGGGTTAACATCCATGAAACTGTACTCTCGTTCATCTTCAAAAAGAAGGAGAAGAGTAGAAAACAGATAGAATACGTTTCTGAGCAGTATGAAACCTTTTGTTAACTTTGGAGAAAAAGGCAGAATCCAACCTCAAGACAGCTGCATCATCCGGTAACCTCTGGGAAGGCGGGTGACCCAATAAGGCAGACAGGTCCTGCATCATTTGGGCAGGTGTGATTGTTGCCAAAAATAGAACCTTATAGGTGAGAAAGTTTATGTTCACAGTGTAAAAAGCCTCAAAAAGGACAGAGTACAAAGATCTTAAACCCAAACCTAAGTCCCAGTGCAGAACTGAAAAATAAGAGAAAGAAATGGAACTGTTAAACATTCTCACTGCCAAAACATATGCTTCTTTTATGATATTGCCTGCCTCCCAGAAGGCTTTGATATCATACTATAGCATTTGAGAGTAGAAAGAGACAGATTGTTATTGAATCCATCTAGTGGCTATTGAACATTATCTGAGGACGACAGTGAAGAAAGATTGTGAGCAGACCACCAGGAATGAAAAATGCCTCAATGTTTAGAGTATGATTTGAGGGAAGAAGATTGTATAGATCCCTCTACCACAACTATTAAATGCAGAGCCAAACCTTATTTCTCAAGACCCAGCCTTTCAACCTCCAAACAAAGAGGGTGAGACGTAAAGGAAGTGTAGAGGTCTGTGTGTCTGTAAAGGAAAAGGAAAGCGAGGTCAAACCCAAGGAGGTTGAAATGCCATTTCCTAGAGAAGTGATAACTAAGTTCTTCTGGTTCAAAAGAGAACTACCACTATATGGATGTTGTCTTGCTGAATCTTGCTCACCAACCACTGAATCAACAGGAATGGATGAAAGGCAAACACCAGATTCTTCTGCCATTTTAGATCCAGAACATTGGGTCCCCAGCCTTCTTATTGTGGAAACCTGGAAAAAATGCCTAGGGAGAAGAGCATTCATACAGGATGCAAAAAGATCTGTGTAATGGTTCTCAAACATCCTGCAGATATTTAGCAACACTGTCCTGGGCAGGTTCAGTCTTGAGAGGAGGGAAAGATTCTGCTCAAGTGATCCTTCTCCACATTGTCCAGAGCCTTGATGTAGACTGCTGCAAATGGCCGTTGATGTTTCTCCACCCACAGTGCCAGAGAGCATGGCATCTTGTTCAGAGACTGCAAGTGTGTGATGCCTAGATGATTGATATAGGCCTCTTACATTGTGTTGTTGTACCTTACCAATACATTGGAGTAGAGCAGCTAAGACTTTAATTGAAGAAGGGCATTGGATACAGCCACTTACTTCCTTCAATTTGACAAACTTGATGCTTCTGTCAAAGTTCACTTTGCTTAAACTGATATCTTCTTCATCCCAAGGTACGAGAATCTATCGTCAGGACTCCAGGAGGATCTGAATGCAGCAGGACTCCCATGCACAGATTGTCCATAAACAGCCAGCACTTAAAATCCGACTTGGGGCTTGATTCACAAAGGCAAACTTACACTTTTGTGTAGCTTTACTTTTTTTGCAATTCACAAAGCAATTTTACCAGTGGTATCTTTACAACTGCCTATATTTTCATGAGCAGAGTGCCACAAGTGCGGAGACTCCTCAGTCGTAAAAATACTACTCATAAAATTCCTTTGTGAGTTACAAAAAATTGTAAACTCACACAAAAGTGTAAGCTTACCTTTGTGAATCAGGACCTTGATTTCCAGTGTCACCATCACTCTCCGAATTCTTGCATGTAGAGCTCAATACTTGGGAATATGCCATAACAGTGGTCTTAACTGCAGCCTTGCCCACTGAACTTTGAACACAGATGCTGCCCTGTGGCCCTGAATTTCAATTATTTTGTAGATTGATACTTCTTGTGAGAAAGGAGAGACTTCAATGGATCCTGGACATGGGGATTTCTTCCCATTTGCAGAAAGACTCTGCCTTGTTCTGTTTTACCTTGTCCCTATAAAGACAAACTGTTGATGGTGAAGGTGACACATGGTACAATTAAGGGGAATATTATGATGATTTAGTCTAGTTATGGTCCTTTTTAATTGTTGATTCAGGACATGCATAGAAGGGGTCTGAAGCAACCAATAGTCAAATAAAGAAATACTGCTTTTTCTTTGAGATGTAAGCAAACAGCTAGGGGAAGTAACCACTTTTGTGAAAACTCCTGATGATGATTGCAGTCCCAGTAGGATGACTCTGCATGGCCAATGTTGTTTCTGGACACAAAACCTCAAATAAGTCTGATGAGGCTTGAACTTCAGAACATGCAGGAAGGTGAAATCCAATATCACCAACAGGTAGACTTTTTGTAAGGGAATAGACCTCAGGTGGGTGTCCATTTGAAGGGTGTCTTCCTCAACAATTTCTTCAAGTTCTTCAGATCTATAACAATCCAAAACCCTCCCCTGGGTTTCAGAACCCAAAACACTATTAAATATACACCTTTCCCTTTCTCCTTCTCAGCACTGGAACAATAGTTTTCTTCACTAATAATAAATAAATTTGATTGAGAACGGAAGAATGGGATGCATTGTGTAGAGACCCAAACAGATCTAAAACCCCAAACCCCAATACAGACATTTCAAGTTAGAGATAATTTTAAACCTTTGTAATTACTGAGAGGCTCACCAATATGAAAACAAATATACATGCTGAAGATGAAAACAGAGGGTTCAGCAGAGATCAGCAGGTTACATGTAGGCCACAAAGCACTCTTCAGTTTCAGGAAACTGACAGAACATTTCATGCTTAGTTTAGCTGTGCTGTTGCACTAAATTAGGCCACCACAATCCTCATCTGCTAGGGAAATGAGCTAAGATGTTTCTCATCTCTAAAGCGATGCAGTTTTTTGTACCCCATGCTTAAACAAGTAAATAGGAAGAGACACCAGGTGCACATCCTGCCTTCAATATAGGCTGCCAAGATGCACACGTTTCTCCAGAGATCACACCTAAAGGTCAGATAGCGTGGTCACTCGCTTCTGCAGAAACCACACAGCTTGGCCCAATTAGCATTAGCAAAATATAGCTATATGCTGTGCTATCACGTAAAGCTATTTTTGCTTTGCTTGAATTCTGAAAACAGAAACCCACATGGGGGATATTTGCTTATCTTAGTTTTAAAACTTAGCTTGTGATTTGCATCCGCCCATAGAATGTGAACATGCTTGGTTCACTTCTAGCTGGAGGCATACTCACTTCAAACCAAACATCCAGGTCCATGCTAAGGGGCAGATAGCTAGAACCAATCAAGTTTCAGCACACCATGACCACACGCTGCTAGGCCCATGTTGGAAGTGAGCCTTTTTGCAGGGTTATCCCCAAACTTTTTGCCTTCTTCCTCCTATTTTTTCAGGTCCCAGGGCCTGTAAATCAAATGCTACTAGTGGGCCTGCAGCACTGGTTGTGCCACCCACATAAGTAGCTCTGTAATCATGTCTCAGACCTGCCACTGCAGTGTCTGTGTGTGCAGTTTTGACTGTAACTTCGACTTGGCAAATGTACCCACTTGCCAGGCCTAAACCTTCCCTTTTCTTACATGTAAGGGACCCCTAAGGTAGGCCCTAGGTAGCCCCAAGGGCAGGGTGCAGTGTATGGTTAAGGTAGGACATATAGTAATGTGTTTTATATGTCCTGACAGTGAAATATTGCTAAATTAGTTTTTCACTGTTGCAAGGCCTGTCCCTCTCATAGGGTAACACGGGGGCTACCTTTAAATCTGATTAAAGTGTAGATTCCCTTTGGGAGCGGATGGACATGTGGAGTTTGGGGTCTCTGAGCTCACAATTTCAAAATACATCTTTTAGTAAAGTTGATTTTAAGATTGTGAGTTTGAAAATGCCACTTTTAGAAAGTAGGCATTTTCTTGCTTAATACATTCTGTGACTCTGCCTGTTTGTGGATTCCCTGTCTGGGTCTGTTTGACAGTTGGGCTGTTCACACTTCTCCTCTAGACAGTGACACAAAGGGGACTGGGTTGTAGCCTGCATATCTTGATTAGCCATCTGTGCTGGAGTGAAGGGGAGAAGTGGTCACTCACATCTGAAAGGACTGTGCCTGCCCTCACACAATGTCGTCTCCGACTCCCTGGTGAGTGTCTGGTGCCTGGCCTGGACAAGGAAGAATCTTGCAAACACATGAGACTTTGCTTTGAAGTTTGCAAACTTCAAAGGCAGAACTGGGTATAAGGAGCAGACTCAAAACCCCAGACTTTTAGAATCTTTCTGGAATCAAGAGGAACCTCTGCAAGGAGAAGAGCTGAATAGCTGAAGGAGGAGTACTGTCCCTTTGCTGTGTTGCTTTGCTGGACTATCCTGCAGTTGCTGCTTCTGCTTGAAAAGAGTGCAAAGGGTGGACTTTGCTGTGTATCCTGCTTGAGAAAATTCTCCAAGGGCCTGGAGTAGAGATTGCCTCCTGTTGGAATTCTCAGGGACACCAAAGACTTCAGTTTCCTCGACCCGCAGCACTGGGAACTGTGTGTTTTGTGCTGTTCAAGAGGAGAAACCACTGCAATGCCACCAACGACGCCACTGGCCTGCACCGTGACCTGCCACATGGAGTCGCATTGCCCCGCTTTGCGCCGCAACCCTGGTCTCCCCGACGCTATCATCAGGACGACTTCACTGAGCCGCTGCTCGCACCATGACCTGTGGGCCCCGCACTCCGGCATCACCTGCTCACACCGCAGCCTGGGCATCCCCGACGACCCCGCTCCTGCTGACACCGGTGACGCTGGCTGCGCCGTGGCCTGTGGACACTGCTCGTGAGGAGCACGAAGCACTGTCCCGTCCTGCGCCACAGCCCCGGTCCACCGACACCAGCCCCATCGGCTCCAGTGTTGTCACCAGGCATCCTGGCCTGCACCGTGGCCTGTGGACACCGCTCATGAGGGTCACAAAGCACCGTCCCGCACCGCTGGCTTGGGCCTACCGATGACAGCGCTTCCGCAACGATGCCGCCGCTGCCTGCACCGTGACCTGTGTACACCGCATGTCGCACCGCCCCACTTCACACCGCAGCCCTGGTCTCACCGACGCCACTGGACGCCGTCACCGAGCCGCTGCCTGCACCGTGACCTGTGGGCACCGCATTTCGCATCGTCCCGCTTCGCACCGCAGCCCCGATGCCATCCACGCCAGCGCACCTGATTTCATCAGCCCGGAGTTTGATCCCCGAGGTGCGTGACTTCAAGGGTCTGACCACTCCTGCACTGACTCCGGAACCGATGCCAGAGACGCCGCTCTCCGGAGCTCACCGCGAGGATCACAACACCCTGCAAATCCAAGGTACTGTTTGCGGGTCTTCCCGACACCGTAGCTGGCCCGCAATGCTGCGGCCAGCCTGAACTGTTGGGTTTGTTGATGACGACGCCGTGAAAGACCCAGGTGGAGCTATTGACTTCAAGAAACTGTAGTTTTGAGTAAGTCTTGCATAATTCATATTTTTCTTACTGTATGTTGGATTCTTATCATATTTGGTCTTGTTTTATATAGATAACTTTTGGCTATTTTTCTAAAACTGGTGTGGTGTCCTTTTGTAGTGTTTTCACTTATTACTGTGTGTTATGTGCAAGCGCTTTACACATTGCTTCTGAGATAATCCTGACTGCTCGTGCCAAGCTACCAAGGGGGTAAGCAGGGGTTATCTGAGCAGGTATCTCCTTTATCCTAACTAGAGTGAATGTCCCTACTTGGACAGGGTGCAAACCAACTGCCAACTAGAGAACCCATTTCAAACAGCCCACATACACACTCTTCATTGTAGAATAACCCCACTGCAGGGAGGGGAAATTATGCGGTTTTGTTTTTGAGAATTGCAATCACATTTCGGAGAATTCATATGTTTACTTCAGTATTTGTGTATCCTGTATGGAAACTGCTTGCATCACAGATGTAACTGTAACCTTTCTGTGGGTGTTTTTTTCTGTGGTTTTCAGCAGAAATACAGCTGCTTCTGAGCAGTTTGTTGGAGATCAGGTTTCAGCTTCCAAGGAGGCAACTGATCTCCCCAGCTGTTTTAGAATAAACCTATGTTACTTTGCTAATTGTATCTTGTTTTTTCAACAAATTTTCCCTCCAACATATTGGCAAGCCAGACAGGAGTTCCACTTCCCCTCACCGATTGCCACCGTCTGGAGTACCTCCTACCTCCATTGAGTGATTGTGCATCTTAAAAGAAGGTATGCAGATGCCAATTTTATTAACGTTCTGCCCATTCTTGGGGGCAAGAAAGACTTGGTGAGCTGGCATCATCAAGGTGAGGAAAGTGTGGACTCCATTGCTTTTATTTTGTAAGTCAACATTTGGCCTTGTAATATGGATAAGTTTGGTATTCACATGCAAGGTTCTGTATGAATTGCATGACACAATATTTAGACATCCCAGTGTTAAGTCTAGAAGATACAGGGAACTCAACTAAACAGTCAAAGGTGGTCAGAGGCAGAGTAGGACTTGAGACTGGGTCTCCCAGTATATGTTCTCTCATTGCGGAAAAGGGACAGCTGTGCTGGTGTCATAAGACTTTACCCTGAATAAGAACAGAACACTTGAGTCACTTTTGCAATCCCAGACCTTAAGTCTGGAAGTCACAATTTGTAGTTACAAATAGTGAAAGTTTATCCCATCTATGAATGCAGAGGGAGGTGACCAATGACTATTTGCCCCAGTATGTAGTTTTAGAATTGATGAATATATATATGTACATGTAAATCGAAGTGTGGCCACAGAGTAAAGTCATTTTGTAAATTTATGTTATGTAGTGTATAATTTAGGAACAAATTAACAGATTTCCTATTTTATATGGGATAGTGTATAATGTTAGGAAAGAAAGTTTAAGTAATTGACAAAATTAGGCAAATGGCTCAATAGACCACGAGTGATCAACCACAACAGACCCCCAAACTAATTATACATTTTTATAATGGTCAGGCTGTTGCCCTCTCCAACGACACTGACCCCAGTAGACCAGCAATACCAGTACCACCTAATAATCTCTTAGTGGAAGAAATTTATGAATGTCTAGGTATTGATAGTACATCACCTTTAGGTCTACGAACAACATACATTGATGTGACAGAAGCACATCTGTCAGGTGATTAGATGGGACCTCCAAATAACTGATTAGAAACATTTACAAAAAAATAGAACACATGAGTTACTATATTATCTAGGCCTGGGCAGAGGTTGCCAAGTTTCTCTCTGTGGAATTCGGCAGAGGTACCAAAACACTCCACCGAATTACACAGAGTTCCAAGTGTGAGCGGAGTATTTGTCGGTGACTGCCACCCCTGCCTGGGACTTAGAGTAGTACAAATATGTATGCTCAGCTTGTGCATAGTGTGCCTGAATGTGGCTTTACAACATTTAGTGAAAATAGAGGCGTAGAATGGCCTCCGGATACTGTGCATCACAAAGTGTAATATAAATCCATTATTCGCTTTACCAACGCTGTGCGCAGAATACTTTTAAGTTAACATTAGCAGTGTTTTTTGAACGGCTGTCTCTGCTTTTTTCCGACAGTGCAGGAACTGCGTTTTAGAAAGGGCCAGTGTTTGTCATAGTGGGCATGGAAAAAACTTGAAACATGTCCACCCTCCCCCTCCTTTAATTAAGACGGGCTCCAATCCTTTGGCCATCGAGCTGAATCCTTCTACAGACCCTTGGTCTACCTCTCCCCGAGAGATGGATTGTTTTCTTTGGCTTGAGGCATGTCTATTCCCCTTTGCCGACTATGGGCAAGCTTTTGTCTTCTTTAGTATTAGTGACGGAGGAGCGAGCTTCTCAACAACAGAAAGAGAGGTAGTGAACACTAGGGGCCATATTTACAAGGCCCCATGGTGCAGGGTGGTGCAGCAAGTGTCTTGCTGCGCCACCATGCGCCACTGCGAAAGGACAGAAATGCTCTATATCCGCAAGATACGGCACACTTCTGTCCTCTCCCACTGTGCTGGGACACATATTGCTGCCATGTGCAAGTGCAGGCACTCATGCACTCTGGTGCAAGGGTGCCTGCGATGCGGAGATGATAGTTTTTGTGCAGGAAGAGACACCTTCCTGCACAAAAACAATCAATGGAAGTGTTTTCCTCCTATGTGTGCTGCAAAATGTAGTACACAAAGAAAGAAGATAAAATGGGGAACAATAAAGGTATTTGTTTCTGTTGCTTCACTCTTAGGCTTCCCCTGGCGTGGCATAGGCTTTTGACACATTCCTAGGTTTACAAAACCTTGTAAATCTCGGAACATGTCAAAATCCATGGATGCTACATGGGAACACCCACGCAAAACCCATGGAAATGGCTTCCCTGATGCAAAGTAAAGCAACTTGCACTGCATTGCCCTACTCCATATCCACAAGGCCATGAAAAGCCAAGCAGAGTGGCTTTGTGTGACCTTGTAGATAAGGGGCAGCAGCCTGCGCCACAGGTGCATCACAAAAAGTGATGCACTAGCAGCACAGGCTGCTTTTAAATATGGGCCTAGGTGTTGATGAACCACAGCACTCCTTAGAGTTAGTTTCACACCGCTCAAACTAATCTCTTTCCTCACTTTTCCTAGTGGCTTCCATGCAATTCCTCCCCTTGCCCCTGGGTTCCAACATACATTTCTACCTAGTCAGTGTTATGGGTCCTACAGCAGGCATGGTCACCAGGACCCACAAATCCTACTTTATAATTAAAAAAAAGGGAAGGGGACGCTTTCATCTTCATGGGTGTTGGTTCCACTACACCCGAGGCACTATTGATACTTCCGCCTCTGATTCTCTGTGCCCAACATACTTTAAGGCTGCAGTGCCATGAAGCACAACGCCAGGGAGCCTTTGAATCACTTGCACACAGGACCAGCATAAACAACTCTGGATGTTTTCATGCTCACCCCAGACACCCCATGATGAGTGATTATTTGCAATCTAGATCAAGTCCAGAAAGGATATGTGGGAGGCAGATACATGCTCCCTAAAACACTGCCTCGTGTACGCACCGAAGGGCTTGTGGCCAATAAGCACACAATAGTCTCCCCTCAGCATAATAGTCTCCCCTCAGCCACTGTGACCAAAGTTTTCAACTCTCGCACAACAAACTTGTTCACAGCCCCGCACAGGTGGGGTCCGGGCTATGCATGTTTGCTCTTTTGGAGGGTGCTCACAGGCCTAGAATCCAGGGGTGGGGGATTTGCAATACAGGAGAGTCCAAGGTGTTTTAATGATGCCACACTCACCTTCAGCCCAGCTGCTCCTGCACACTCCCTAGATTCCAGATGATTGAGAACAACAAACCAGTCCTGCAGAAAGCTGTCACAGCGGAACTCACCAGTAAAATCACTCCTTAGGGATGCAATCCTGGAAACAGCAGCTGTGCAGATGACAAAACCACTCCGCAGTGCAAGTAGCCTCTTGAAAGACTATCCAGAGTCAGGAGTCTGAGGCCCTCAGCCAGTAAAGTCTGGGTAGTAGCTCTAGAGCCTCTCCTACCTGTGAGCCTGACTCTGCAGGTTCTTTTACCCTGATGATGTCTACCAGTCTGCTCCAGCAGCCCCTTTGCTGGTCCTGTGCCCTTGTAGGCTCCAATGCTCGTGGGCTTTCAGCTCATTCCCTGGTGACAGCTCTGGTCCCTCTGTAGCTCTACCGAGTTAATTTCCAAAGCTCCCAGCTCTTACTTCCAGGCCCACACTCTCTCTGCCCAACAGGTTCCCGCTTCGCCCGCGCCCTTCAGCTGGCTGCCGATCCCCAAAGGTGTCGGCATGCTGGGAACTGCAGTCCCTATGGCATTGCTGGTGCAAAACAAAAGCCCTCCCATGGACAGCAGCACCAGTAAAAACTCTCCTATGTGGTGAAGGCAGAGCCTTTGACAACCTCCACACTACTAGAGGCGCGCAGAGTAGCAAAAGCTCCATGAATTCCGCTAGGAGAGCAAAGTTTATCACCCACCCACCCTTTGCGCCGGCTTCCATAAATTTGGCACCTGGCTGGGGCTCTGGAATGACGCAAAGCAGTGGTATACTTTTTGATGCAGTAAGTACTGCAGTTTTGCGCCCTGTCCCAGGCGTTAAATAATGGCACTACGCAGGCTCAGCGCCATTATTGAGGCCCGGCTTCCCCGTGCACCTTTTTTACACAGGAGGATAATTAAGGCGCTAGGGGCTTTGAGTAATTTTTGGGATGGGAATGCCTACCTTGCATCTCATTGACGCAAGGTGGTTTCACGCATCCAAACATGACTTTAACCCCACTATTTTGATGCTAGATGGGTCTAGCATCAACATATAAATATGGAGTTGAGTTTGTGCTGAATTAGCATAGAAAATGACGCTAATTCAGCAAAAAGAAAGTATAAATATGTCCCCAAATATCAGGAATGTAGAAAGCAGGTCATAAGAGAGATTGGATAAATGGGAAAAATGGATGTTAGACCAGGGCATCTTAGGGATTACTCATCCACTGTCCAAATGTACTAACTACAAGGCTAAGCCCCTACCCCTAATTATGCAGGCAGACAGGATCAATATTTGCCCACGACAAATGGCATACTGGAGCCACGTTCACATGTACAGCAATATCATTATTCAAAGGTACCGATTCAGACAGTCCTTTAACAATTTGAAAAGACAATGGACAGTGTCAACAAATATGGGATGTGAGTATACAGAGATATACATGGACAGGAACTACCACATATCCTAAAATAGACATTTATGCAATGTTCTCTTTGTTTTAGAGGAAATTAGATCGTAAAGGTTGAAAAGTAACCTCAAGTGCAACACCACCATTTACAACGCTGATACACAGGGAGACACCCCAGCCTGATGGACCACTATTGGCTGGGTGGGGCATGGCTTCACATGCAACTACCCCCAAACTGGAATGGCCTCTACTTACGTGTGACTTTGCGCACCCCTTCCCTGGTTATTCCAGGAGTGGACTTCTTCGATTTGTATGACCATCCCATGAGCTAACCAACAACCTTGTTTTATCATCACTTGAACACACACTATTCAATTACACAAGTGGCTATCAGTAGCATGGATGCAGTCTTCAGGGGTTGCCATCGGAGGGTTGAGCTGAGCTTAAGTGGGGACAGTCTGACTAGACCCAGATGTGGTCTGCAAGCCACCAGGAGCTCCCCCTCACTTGATTTTGAAGTAGAACCAGAATTAAAGTTGATAATGACAGCCATGAAGGGGAGGTGTGCAAGCTCACAATGGGACATTGGCTGAGACCACTCAGACATTGCATGACCTAAAAAATAAAATGGTCAACAAGGGGGGGTGCCCCTGATGAGTAGTTTGCGGGCTTGTTTGAGTGGGTGCCATAATGGGTGTCAGGGTTGTTCAAAACCTTGTTGCCTCTGGTGGTCCTGTTGCTCTTGATCTGTCTTATTTTTCAGATAATAATGGCATGCTGAAAGAGAATGACAGCTAAAATGGGAGGTTAGGAGAAGTAGTTCAAGAATCAACTAAAAAGGGGGAATGATCAAGGAAGGAAGAATGGGATGCATCGTGTGCAGACCCACACAGATCTCAGACCCAGATCCCAATACAAACATTTCAGGTTAGAGATAGTTTTAAACCTATGTAATTAGTGATAGGTCCAACATGGAAACAAATATACCCGCTAAAGAAGAATACAGTGGGTTCAGCAGAGACTGCAGGTCACATGTAGGTCACAAAGCACTCCAGTTTTAGGAAACTGACAGAATATTTCATGGTTAGTTCAGCTGCACTGCTGCATGAAACCAGGACACCACAATCCTCATCTGCTAGGGAAATGAGCTGAGATGCTTCTCACCTTGAAGCCTACTTCCTCTCTAAAGACAGGTGTTTTTTTACACCCCATGCTTAAACACGTACATAGGAAGAAACACCAGGTACACATCCTGCCTTATAACATATGCTGACAAGATGTACAAACTTCTACAGACATCATGCTGCTAGAGCAAATATATTAATTAAAAGGTATTAATGAATGTTTAAGTATTTTGAATAAAGAACATTTTAGAAATCAATTAATGTCGAAGAATAATGTGCGCTTTTGAAAATGTGCCCTCGGAGATCGATCACCAAGATTCACAAATGTACTAATAAAATGAATAACGTATAAAAATTAGAAAAAGGTATTGAATAGTGTAGTAATATGTCATATTGAAATATATAACGTATGTTTTGCATTATATTGTAGAGCTTAACTTACCTGAAGTAGTGGCCTAGTTTTGCCAGGCCTTGTGCAGAAGCCGAAGCCAAACATTAAGCTCACTGTAGAAATGCTGGTGTGCTGAACTGACCATGAACCGCTCGGTGTTTAATAAAATCTCCTCAGCTAAAATCCTATGTGTGAATCGACGGACAGGAGATGAGGGAATCAAATTATGTATCAAGGACTGTGTAAAGCTTTCAGAATGTACTTTCCCAGGACTTGAACAATGGAGACACTGACTGGAGAAGAAGATGCAACATTTTCGATACCTGACGAGCCGGATGATGAGGACATCGTAAAGTGAACCAATCAAATACATTGGAACTGTGTAATGTTAGAATTCATAGATTGGGAAAACAAGGACTATTGGATAATGCAAAATCTTGTGATTAATTGACTAATTAGGAATTGGGGGATAGACTGGGGGACTTTGATATAATGCAGTGACAAAGGAGGAGAACAGATGATGATACTGATAGAGAGAGAGAGACGCCAAGATGATTTGAGATTCTGTCATTCGGCTCAAGCTCTTGAGAGCCTGATGTGATGCTGATTGGTTGATGACCTGAGGACGAAGACTGACTTTGTTGCTGATCCATATCGAGGATAGGTAGATGTGACAAAATGACTGAATTAGCTTTTGTGCCTTTCCTTTCTAAGTAACAACTGCGCTGTTTTAAATAGTTTCTCTTAGCTAGATGTTTTTCCAAATTTATGTTCTGAAACTGTTTTCGCATGAAGCCTCACATGCAGATGCTAATCTAGGTTAGGTGAGGTTCCTACCTTATGACGTTGACAAACACAGAGACAATTGATTGAGGAACTGATTTGCTGAACTTCGCTATTCATGTTGACTTATTCATTCCTGATTCAATTATTGACTTATGCTACTGCTTTAGAATGTACTCTGATGAAGTTTTGATTATATAATGTATTTGGCACCTAATGAATTAATACGGATTTGCTTTGATTAAAGTTTGAATTAACCCCATGACTTAGTATTGTAACTAATAGGGAAATAAAATTGATAAAACATATATTGAGTTGAGGTGATTCATGACTGAAAGTCATGGTGCGATGTTATTAACTGCTGATTAATGTTTTGCTTAATGGTATTGATTTGTGTGTTGATTATTGATCAACATTGGTTACATCGTAGCTAGAATACTCCATGAGAATCAAAAGGTTCATCGACCTATACGCGTCCCATTATAAGTCTACTTATTAAGGACCGAGCGCGCTAGCAATGCCTAAAGGTCAGATAGCTTGATCACTCGTTCTGCAGAAACCACATGGCTTGACCCAATTAGCATTTAGCAAGATAAAGTCATACGCTGTGCTATCATGTAAACATATTTTTGCTTTGCTTGAATTCTGAGAACAGAAATCCACATGGGGGATTTTTGCTTATTTTAGTTTTGAAACGTATTGAACTCTTGAACCTGTTAGCTTGCGCTTTGCATCCACCCATGAAGAGCGAACATACTTATTTTACACCTGGCTGGAGGCATGCTCACTTCAAACCACACGTACTGGCCCATGCTAAAGGTCAGATAGCTATAACCAATCAAATGTCAGCACACCATGACCACGTGCTGCTAGGCCCACATACACACTCTTCATTTGTATGATAACCACACTGCAAGGAGGGAACATTATGTGCATTTCTTTCTGAGAATTGAGATCATATTTCTGAGAATTTATATATTTACTTTGGTATTCATATATCCTGTGTGGAAACTGCTTGCATCACAGATGGAACTGGAACCTTTCTGGAGGTGTTCTTTCTGTTGTTTTCAGCATACATACGCCTGCTTCTGAGCAGTTCATCAGACATCAAGTTTCAGCCTTCACAGAGGCAACTGATCTCCCCAGCTGTTTTACATTAAACCTATACTACTTTGCAAATTGTGTCTTGGTTGTTTATTCAACAGATTTTACCTCTAACAAATTCCATCCTCCAAAGCGTTCACCTCATCTGGAGACCTCAGCAAATGGGTATAGATGACCCCTGAGGGTAAGGGAGGAGATAGAAACTAGTATCTTCTTCAAACAATATTCAAACCCAATAATCTGATGTGGTCTTCTTCCATATCTCCAGGAAGTAATTGATCCTACCCTCTACATCTAACTTGAGACCATTGCACTTTTGGGATCTGGCATAGTCAACAATGCTAATTTGCATTTGACAAATCCTGCTAATTCTTTTTTTTAGAACCTCAGAGGAAAACATTTCCCTAGAAATGTCAATCCTTCTTTCAAATTCTGCTTTTCTCTGGAAGTTTGCCTGAAGGACTTATGCTTGCAAGGAGTTGAGGATCTTGACTGTTGCTTTCAAAATTAATATGAATGTTTTCTTTCATTAAATATTTTACGTAATTTATCCTTAGGTTAAGAACTAAATAATCTGGATCCCAGAAACAACATCCTCAGTGCAGCTGATCTCTGGGTTGAATCTAAATTCCTGTGCCTCAGAAAGAGATTTCACCATCCGTTATCAAACGCCATAAGCCAATGCCATTTCTTCCACCGTATCAAATGAAATGTCAGAGAGAAACTCTACTTGCGTCTTCAAACCCTAAATAAAAAGATTGGAACATTGTAGACCTCCCTGCATTCCTGTGAACAGTTCCTTAAAGTCAATAATGAGATTCTGAGCCATACAGGCCCCATAGATACCAGAATGTAATAAAAGGTGCAATACAGGTTCTCTGAGGATGTTTTCCTCAGCCATAGTTGATATACCAACCAGGCTTGCAATGACAGAATCAACATGGGTAACGTAAGGTCATTTTTCCTCCATTCCTTCTAAATGACATTGCTTTGCCATAAACCTGGGTAAATTGATCTTGTACGGGTCTCTCCATTTATTGAATATGACATCCATTACAAACAGGAGGATGGGCATCTCAACACTGGCAAACTAGGATTGTCTTATGATAGAGGGCCTCATTACGAAGCTGGCGGTCTTGATACCACCAGCCTTGCAGTGTCGGACTCTAGATTGTTCGACTGCCAGAAGACCCGCCATTCCTGCCAGGAACATGGTTCCTGATGGGCTGACGGCAGTCAGTTATGCTTAGCCACAGCAGCACTGAGCTCAGTGCTGCCAAGCTGGTCACGAGTCCAGTTTCCACCAGCCTTTTCATGACGGGGACCCTGCCATGAAAAGGCTGATGGAAACCTAGTGCTGGGGGCCATGGGGGTGCCTGCACTGCCCACGACCATGTCATGGCACTGCAGGCGCACCCCAGCACCATCAGAATGCACACTGTCTACTATGGCAGTCAGTGCGCATTCTGAGAGTGCTGGGGGCACCCTCTGTGCGATGACATTAGCTTTGGTTCAATGAGGAGCCAAGGCCAATGGCGCCGCACAGTTTCCACTAGGCTGACCAGGGGAAACCTCTGATTTCAGAGGTTTCCCCTGGTCAGCCCAGTGGAAACCTTGTAATAGGGCTGGGGGGAGACCGACAGCTCTGTGTCGGTCTGCACTCCATGGGTCTGGTAGTCCGACTCGTAATGAGGCCCTATGGCTTTAGATGATCCAGCCACCATGCCCACAGGAAAACCCATATAGCCTCTAATGTGATTTAATAATAGAAGAATATAGTAGAATATCCTTTCTGGTCTAGAGCTGGGGAAGAGAAACGATCAGATAATGCTGAGGCTGAAAGATCAGATTATATGATCACTTGTCCTACCCCTTTTAGACATCTCATATCTTCTTTTTTGGGTAGACTAAAGTCTCTAGGATACGTTTTTTGACACTTCCATCTTTCTCCATTCTTACCATTCTTCTTCAAGGAGGATGAGAAGGAGAAGGAGATGTGCTTGAAAATGAAGAGGATGGTGAGCAATGCTTTATCTTATGCAAATATTTCCCCATCTTGAAGATATAGTTAAAGATATAGGTAATGCATAGAATAAAGCACATGATAAATTCACCACAAACAAAGGCAACCTTTCCTTAACACCACCTTCCATAAACTAACTTGATTCATCCACACTGGAGCATGGAAGTGCGTTCAAAAAGTCTGGCATGCATTTGTGAACCTGGAACACTACAGTCTGATAATCTGTGAATGTGTGAAAATCATTTCTTTGTAAGCGAGCTAAAACTATTCCACTGAGAGCAAGTAGGCTCAATGAAATTTATCTGAGAGGGATCAACTAGCTCCACAACCCAGGTAAATTGTTTATCCTTTTAATAAGTAAGGTCTAAGAGCAAGAAAAAGAAAGGGGAAAGACTCTACCTGCCCTAACATTTATACATGCGTTTTGCAGCATTATCGATCATGCCTTTGCAAGTCGGACATGTTTGAATAAAGCAATAGGCTTAACTCAAATACAGCTAAGGAATTATGTCCAACACTCCCCACACACAACATGCTGCTCCCTTGCTGGTATAAAAGTTCTCCCCAACCCGGCACGGAGAGATACTCTCATACATGGTGGAGGTTGGAGCCAGGCAATCACCTCAGCACTCTTGGTCCTCGACCCACGATACAGGAAACAAAATAGAAAGTGCTGGGAGAAATACTGTTGTATTATAGCACCGAGCTGAGGGTGTGTTGTGGTTAGAGAAAGCATTCCTGTTTTGTTTACTGTCCAGTGAATGGGGACAATCATCATTGTTTAAAACACTTCATTTATAAATTTTGTTCCGCCCAACTGATATATTTCACGCTCTAATGAGCTTATCGCAACACATATTACATGGGTTTTCATTGCATAGTTTACAACCATTTCACAGGTAAGGCATAATGTTCAAGTGATTTTCTTTAACTTCATGGTAGCATTAAGTCCACATATGTGTCTGTGGGTCACCTGTACGTGCTGATTCTGAGGACTCTGATATGATTGTGTGGAGGCCTGCAGTGCAAATAAGTTTGGCTAGATGAGCAGCTAGAGGGTCTACCCCCAGTCCCTTGCCATATAGGTCTTGAATGCTTTCCATACTTTGCCAAATTTCGCCTCTGTATCATGTATTATGGACAAAGGTTTTTCCATGGTGTGAATACACCATATCTCACTCCACCTCAAATGTTGTTTACAAATATGTGCTAAGGCTATTCTTGCTACTAATAGCAGATGAGAAATCAGCTTGCCCACCGGAGTTGCTAGCGGGAAAGCAGAATTATTGCCTAGATCCCCTAAAAGTACAACAAAGGGGTCAAGCAGTAACTGAGTGCCGATAATGAGGCGAATATTAATCAGTCAATCGGTATTTGTAGAGCATGACTTGTCACCTCTGAGGGTACCCAGGCGCTAGGCACAGGTCTCAATCAAAGAGCGTGAATTTGATCAGCGTAAGTGAGGTGCGGATCTGGAGTGGGAGGGCATTCCAGGGCTTTGCAGCGAGGAAGGAGAAGGAGCGACCTCCAGTGCAGCATCGGCATGTGCGAGGGATCTTGCGTGGGCCAGTTGTGCAGAGCGGAGGTTCCTGCAAAGGAGGTGGAAGTGCAGCCACTGCTTAAGGTAGGTGGGTCCTTGGTTGTAGAGGACTGTAGGTGCATGAGAGGAGCTAAAAGTGGCATCTTTTTTGGACAGTGCCAGTGGAGGTCTTCCATGTGCTGGGAGATGTGGGCTTTCTTAGGTAGGTCAATGATCAGTCTGCCAGCTATGTTCTGTATTGACTGGAGCCTTTGTGTGAGTTTGTTTGTGGTGCTCACGTAGATTGCGTTGCTGTAGTCAAGGTGGCTGGTGATAAGGGCATGAGTAACATCTTCTTTGTGTTGATGGGGAGCCACTTGAAGATTATTTGGAGCATGCGAAGCATGTGGAAGCATGCTGAGGTGAAAGAGTTGATCTGCTATCTAATGGAGAGTTTGCTGTCAAAGATGATGCAAGGTTGCTGGCATGGTCCTTCAGTGGGGGGTGGGGCCGAGCTCCGATGGCCACCAGGAATCAATCCAGAGGACTTTGTTTGCAGAAGATGAGAACTGCCGTCTTGTCAGTGTTCAGCTTTAAGCAGTCCTTCATCCATGCTGAGACGTCCTTCATGCAGTTGTGGAACTTTGTCTTGGTAGCAGTGGGGTCAGCAGAGAGTGATAGGATGAGTTGCGTGTCATCGGCATAGGAGATGATGCTGATGTCGTGCGATCTAACGATTCTAGCGAAGGGAGTCATATATATGTTGAAGAGTGTGGGGCTGAGGGACAAGCCCAGGGGAACACTGCAGATGTTGTGTTTGGCTTGCGATTTGAAGTTCCTGACTCCCCATGATAGCATGCAGTCAAGTGAGAGAAAGGTAATAGCTCATCAGCAATTTGTATGCATTCTCTGTGTATGTTACGCTGATCAATACTTCTGCAGCTCAACACCATATTTCGAGCCATGTGTCTTCCATAATCTCTTACCCTAAGCCCTGCTCTCATTGCGTGACATACTTATGTTTGGGTTTCATGTAAAATTCTACTAGGGACCATTGGAGCCAGGTGGTACATTTGTGTAAGATTTTATTCCTAAATATGCCTTCTAATGGTGTATTCCCTTTCCTGCCAGTGGAGCCACATTCCAAGAGCCCGCCCAATGTTGGAACTGTGTTACGTTGTAATGGTCCCATCTGTCAAGGTTTCTGTTTTCCATCAGTTTCTCTCTATTGATTACTCTCACCTCCGTTTTATACTTCCCCTAGTGTATGTGGTTGATGAGTTTCCCATGCCTTGAACCTAGGGTCCTGAAGGCCAAGTGGAAAATCTAGGTTATGCCTACTAGGGGAAGGAAAGGACATTGTACCCTTTCTCCGTACGACCTGTTGCCAATATTCTAGGAGAATTGTTGTTGTAGAGGGGGGAAAGGGCTTGTTTTCTCATCTTTGGGGAAAGCCATTATAGGTATTGGGGGGGTAATCTCAAAGAAGCTCTTCCCGACATGTATCTATCCTTTGTGGGTGCGATTATGGTTCCACTCAAGTGGAGGGCATATCTGAGAAACTTGCACATAACTTTTTATGTTATGGAAACCCAATCATCCCTGGGTACTGGGCTTCAAGAGCATAGCTTGTGGGAATCTAGGGGACTGCTTCTTTCAGACGAATGCAAGCATGTCTACATTCTCAGTGATTAATATGATTTTTAAAAGCCAATTACAAATGTCAAAATGGATACATCACGTATAGTCATTGATTTACTCAATTACAATTATTGTGAATTGTGTCCATTGTATAGTTTATGTCTTCAAGCGGTCTGATTGTGAGAATTAGAGGACTCACCAAGATATGCTTACACCAGTAAACAATCCTATCCTGAAAATTCTTTGTTTTCTCCCCTAGTTATTTGTTGTTATTCGGGCTGACATTGGTCTTGATGCATTTTACAAAGCCACCAGTTAATCTAACATACTACTCTCTAAAGTAATTTTTCCACTGAAAAATATTTGTAATTGTGAATAGGTTTGATATTGTATTGTTCCATGAAATATGGATGGTGGCCATTTTGTTTTACTCCATGGTTATTTGGTGTGTTTGACCTGTTAGCCTTAGGGTGGTCTTCCCCCAAACATTTTGCATGCTTGCCCACATTTTGTCTGGATTTTTGCTCTGTTTGCCTTAAGACTCTGTTAGCACTGCTAACCAGTGCTAAAGTGCATGTGCTCACTTCCCTAAACTTGGTTTGATTAGCATATACCTGATTATCATAGTTAATTTACATATAAGTTCCTTGTGTGGTGGGATACCATATAACCAGGGCCTGTAAATTGAATGCTACCAGTGGGCCTGCAGCATCTATTGTGCCACCCATTTATGTGGCATCTTAAAACGTATACCAGGCCTGCCATTGCAACCTGAAGGCAGTGCCCCACTGCCATGTCGACTTGACATTTGAAACTCCTTACCAAGCCTTAAACTCCCCTTTTATTACTAATAAGTCACCCCTGAGGCAGGCTCTAAATAGCCCATAGGGCAGGATGCTGTGTAATTAAAAGATAGGACATGCACTGTTTAGTTTTACACGTCCTAGTAGTGAAAAACTCCCAAATTTGTTTCATCACTTCTGAGAGGCCTACCCCTTCATAGGGTAACATTGGGGGTTCCCTATTAAAATTAATATGTTGTAATTCCTAAACCAGAGGTAGTGGATACATCATGCTTGGTACCTATGAACTTATAATGATAAACCCTCTTTGATGGTAAAGTCGGATTTATCATCACAAGTTTGAAAATGCCACTTTTAAAAAGTTGACATTTTCCTGCCCTTAGTCCTCTGTGCCTGTAACCTGCCTTAGGTCACATGACTGGGTTTAACTGACAGATTGGACTTTGTGAAGTCACCCAAGCCAGCCACACAATAGGGGATTAGCAGAGCCTGAATGGGCCATTAACTGACTTGATGGGGGGGTGCGGAGATAAGCACGGCCCCACATGCAACTGAATAGGCTGGGCTCTGCCACCACACAGTAGGCTTAACAAGCCTGTATTGTCAGTGCAGCACGCTAGGAGCAAGGGCAGAGGAGGCAGGAATTTCATAGAACTTCAGAGACCCCTTCTGGAAACTTCTCCCAACTTCTAGGGAGCAGGGCACCAGGGTATAAAAAGAGCACTCTTAGACCTGCCCCTCAGTTTATTATTGGACCTGTGGAAGGACTCCCAGCGGATTGTCTGTATCTGTGACCTGCTGTGCACGCTGCCAGACTGCTGCTGTACCTGAAAGAACTGCTTTGCTGCTTGGGAACTTCTGAGACCAGCCCTGCTGTGCAGCCCTGCATTACATCCTACACCCAGGACTCCAGAAGTGACTCCAAAGGCTCGTGCTGCTGGTCTCCTGTTTTAAGCCACAGGAGCATAACTGGCTTCTACCATCTGAAACGTGCACCTGGACCTAACCTGAGTGAATCTTGCACCCCCAAGAGAACTCCCTTCACTCCTGGACCCTTGGTTGTGGTGCAAAAGGTGCTCAGGTGGCCACTTTATAAAACTGAGGACTTGCTATTTTGAACCTTGAACTTTAAAAAATCATAACCACGGTTCTACTAATTATATTTTTATGGTTATGGAGTCAAACAATTTATTAAAATGTTCTCTATTTTTTCTACATTGGTTTGGGATTTTCATTGTGTTGTGTTTTCACTGTTTTGTTGTTTGTGTACAGTATAAATACTTAAAACACTGTCTCTAAGTTTAGCCTGGCTGCTTTTTGTGTCTAGCTACCTATTGTTAAGCACAGGTTAATTTAGTGACTTTTTGTGGTTCACCCTGCAAGGGATTGTGGTTGTTGCTTGACCAGGGTTCACACCCCAGTCAACCAACAACCCAACTTCTCGCATAGTGTATAATTATCCTACTCACAAACAAGGAGACATGTCATGCTTCTGGTTGGCTTGGCTATGTCTATCAGAGATAGTTGGTGATGTGAAGTAGAACCCATCATATGTACTGGGACTACTGTAGCACTTAAGACTCACTTACAATCTATTTTAGATGAGTCTGTGATGAAAATTATATTGATTAATTGCTAGTTTCTACCTTGTGTTGCATAGGTTCTCATTATCCTAATGAGACTATTGGATTTGGGCGGCAGAATCACTTGTATTGCAGGGGACTGAGTCTTGTCCCGGACCATATGACACCTGCAGTTCCAGCTAACTAGCAGTGCCTCACCTCTACCCAAGAACAGGGATGATTGGACAACCGGGCGCATAGCATAAATGACTCCTCAGGGGAATCGTGGTCACTCAGATCTCATCCATTTCTCTCAGTTACATAAGTCTCACATATGCAAGGACAGTCAGAGGCAGAGTATAGTTCAGTAAGGTTTTATTGAAGTAACTGCATCTTAAATAATGAGGCATGTATTGCAATAACTAGGACAATGAAGCACAACAAGATTGAAATTGTGACAAGAAGAGTAAAACACAGGGCGTGGTTAAGATGGCGGCCGGAGCGGACGTATAGTTCGAGCTCCGCTCGCGGCCCACCATTAATCCGCAAATTTCTCTGTCCCTAAGGTCGTCCGGATGCCCCTGGGAATCTCCAGAAACAATTGGTATCATTTCCGTTGCACAGGGAGATCTGTGCGAGCAACATCGCACCCCAGCTGGGCCCGCACGTCGGATGCGAGAGGGGAGGCCTTCCCCTCTGCCGGAGACCTCGGAGCTCGCTGGGGGAAGAGAGCCGGGCTCAGGAGCAATCGCGCCAGAAGACGAGGAGGTGAGATCGGGCGGTAGAAGAGGCAAGCCTGGATCCCCGAGGGACTCGCGGGATCGGTAGCGGTCCTCGCATGCTGGCACTGGGGGGGCATGCACAGAAGGAGACGGCTGATCCCTCGGATCGCGTGCAGGAGCGGAGGAGCAGATGGGTGGCCTCCCTGAGAGAGGGCCCTGCTGGTGTATGCCTCCCATGTGATTAGACACTAAAAAACAGAAGAAAAAAAAAAAGGGACCACAGGAGGCAAGCGAGGCTGGGGCTGGCACTGGGGGAAATCGAAAGAGTCACAGGATCATCTGGGAGAAATGAAGAAAAGGGGATCCCCCCCCCAGGTGGACTAATGAGACTCTCTTTTTGACGGGAAGGTGGAACTGAGATCTCTCCCTTCCCCTCCCCCTTCTTGATCTTTCCACAGACGCTGGACAAGGCCCCACCAAAAAAGACACTGATCTCCCCCTCCTCCAGCACTTTAATCATACGCCAATGGACAGAATTGGGAGGCTCAGAGACATTGACACCTGAATGATAGATAAACCCCAAACTACGCAGCACTGGGAAGGGGCGCTATATACACAGCAAGCTGATCTAAGAGGCTCCAACACTAAGACAAGACAAGTATAACAACCCCCTGACAATCGCCGCCAGATAACACTGGTATAATCGTCCATGGTCTCCCTAAATGGTCAACAGTGCTACTGACTAGCACACAAGGAGCCTCACCAGAGCACGAGACGAGAAGAGGCCAGGCAATGCAAGAAAGAAGCAGGACGGGAGCACCTGAGAAGGACACTGTGTCTTGACGCGACAATTAAGCGGAACACAACACACGGCGAGACCCGGACAGCTGGCACTCTATCCAACAAACAAGGCAGATACGTCACGAGCAATCATGGTTAAACCAAAACCACCGAAGACACACACCAACGCAGAAGCTGGGACCCCCCCTCCCTGAAGGAGAAACAAGACTTCAAGCTGACGCTCTACAAAGGATGTCCCAAACCCTGGCCACTCACTCAGCGCAATTTGATAAAGTGCTGCAGGCAGTACTGGACACCAAGGCCTCACTGGAAGGGAAAATAGACTCGGTGGTGCTGGAAGTCAATCTCCTCCACGCGGATCACCGGAAACTGGCAGACAGAGTCACCATCACTGAATTGGAAATTGAAACGACCCAACCAGCAATATCTGAGATGAAGGCTCAAATTAAACGAATGAAAAACGAAATAACGCCACTACAACGCAGAGCTGAGGATGCTGAAGGCCGCTCACGCAGGAATAATGTTAGGTTCCTAGGTGTTCCGGAATGACTGGAGCCCCATAATGCTGAACATTTCTTGGAGCGATGGCTCAAGGATACGATGTTACTCCAGGCCGCACCATTGATGCTGGTAATAGAGCGAGCCCATCAGGTCCCGGGCGGACCGTCCCGGCCGGGTGCCCCGCCCCACCCACTGATAGCAAGATTCCTAAATTATCGGGACCGAGACCAAGTGTTGCAAGGCTTCCGGACTCAATGTCCTGTCTGCATGGAGAACACCGAGATAACAGCATATCCAGACTACACAATGGAAGTCCAGCGCCAGCGTGCCACTTCCACTAAAGTGAAACAGGTGCTCCGAGACAAGAACATCACTTACTCTCTCTTGTTCCCGGCCCGACTGAGAGTGATAGACGGCGATAGGACTTTTTTTTTTCCCATCTGCGGAGGATGTATGGACATGGTTACATGCCAAGGGACTGGTTGATCCAGTGGTGGAACCTGACGGCAACGAAGAATGCCTGGAACAACGTCCTCGACAGAAGAAAAAAATCAACACCGGGATCAAAACACGACCATCAAAGCTACAGGCCGCGGACGCACAGGCACAAGCCCTTAAAGATGCAAATATATTCGCGACAGCAAAAACACGGTCCAGAAATGAAATCAGGGACACAGACTCAAACTCTTCACGAGGCTCCCTAAGCCCCCCTTCTTCACCACTTATATATGGTCCTGACCTGACGCCACGCACGGCTGATGACATATGAAACCATGCAGGTAGACTTGGAAATACTAAAACGCCAAGCCAGCAGAGACACAAAAGAATGACATGAGACATAAATGGCTCTGGGAATACTAGCACTGAGTAGGACGCAGTAAAATAACGACTCAGATATGTTACGCCCCCCTGGCTGAGAGGGCAACAGACAAGAATCTGGAACTGCAAACTGGATCAGCCTTGCCTCTAGAGAGCTGGGCGTAGATGAGAGACCGGACAACCGAGACTATCAGGGAAACAGGATCATCTATGTGGGCCACAACTACTCATAAACCCAGATTCTCCCTGACCACGCCTCCACACCCAAATGGGTTACCGAATGGACCTGGAATTGAGTAACCTATTTGATGGCACCGGTTGTGCTGCACAGTTTATTATGGTTCTGGTTATTGTTAGTTTCACTACGCCAATACGTCTGTCTCAACATGCGCCATATCTAACATTCTCAGGGTGGGGTTTGAGGGGGGGGTCCGGGGTGGCGGGGATTTTTGATTGATGATGGGATGCTACAGCGCAAAGTAAATCTAATACCATGGCTACATATAATATTTTAACTTGGAATGTAAGAGGGATGGCCAATATCTCCAAATGCAGCAGAATATATAATTACCTTATGCGCCATGCAATACACATACAATATTTCAAGAGACACACCTCACGACTGATGAACTGGGCAAAATAGATAGAAAGTGGTCAGGAATGACATATGGAACTAAAATATCGGCATACGCGAGAGGAGTGTTAGTATGTATAGCCCCTGGAGTTCCCTATGCAGTTAAGCACACGCAAATAAACAAGGATGGAAGATATGTTCACCTGAGAGGAGAATTGGATGGGAAACAATTGAGTATAACAGGAATATATGCACCCAATGCCAAACAGGGGGATTTCCTACAGTCCACTTCTGCAGCTCTGTCATGGGACCCATTAATACACAGCATATGGGGGGGAGATTTCAATTGCATACCAGACGTAAGTATGGATAGATCCCATCCTCTGCTTGAGGGCGCCCAGAGTAGAAGACTTTCCCAAGCGCTGAAAAATTTGGTTGACAGACAGGAGACTACATGATGTATGGAGGAGCTTGCACCCCACGGACAGAGAGTACTCCTTCTTTTCCCTGGTACACCAACTTCACACTCGAATAGATTTGCTATTGTGTACGAGCGAACTCACTCAATTCTTAGTCAAGGCATCATACCTGGCTAAAACTATATCAGACCATTGCCCATTAGAAGTAGTAGTGCGATGGGGCAGACTGAACACACGCACTCCTGTCTGGCGCTTACAGCCGTCCCTGTTACGAGATTCCCCCGAGCTGGCAGAGGGAATAGACTCATACTTTAAAATAAATACAAACTCAGCATCATCAAGGGCAGCGGAATGGGACGGACACAAGGTAGTGATAAGAGGTTTGTGTATGTCAGCGTCAGGCGGAGTTTGTTGAATACTGAACGAGGAGCTACACAACATTGAGGGGAGGCTGTGGGAGGCGGAGAGGGAGGCGGGGATGAGCGGGGGACGGAGGGAATGTGATTGAACTGAAAAAACAATGGGTCAAAACTGATGCGCACTTGCGGAAATTTGACTACTGACACTACACTGCGCGATTACATGCCGAGGGGGCGCGCTCCAGCAGGTTACTATCCTGGCTGGTGAAAGGCGAACAACAACACTCCACCATAAACGCTATCCATTTAGATGAGGGTAACATAGTCAATACACAGCTGGAGATCAACGAGGCCTTTAGACAATATTATGCCACTCTGTACAAGTCAGGGCCCCCCCTCGAGGAACAGATGAGGGAATTCTTCTGGATATCCCAATTAACCCGGTTGACGGAGACACAATTATAAGATCTGGAGAAGCCCATAGCACTAGACAAGATCCAGCAGGCTTTGAAACAAATGGCTCATAATCAAGCCCGGGGGGGGGGTGCTCCCAGCAGAGTATTATCAGGTTTTCGCAACGCAAATGGCAGCACCATATATGGAAATGCTATAAGAAGCATATGAACGAGGTCACCTTCCAGAATGACAACAGGAAGCAATCATAGTGGTCCTCCACAAAAAAGGGCGCGACCCACTAGATGTCCGGTCCTACTGGCCCCTGTCTTTGTTAAACTCTGAATGTAAACTGTTGGGGAAGGTGCTAGCATATCGTCTTCTCCCACTGATGCCGATATTAATCCACCCAGATTAATCCGGTTTCATACCCGGCCGCAGCACTCACACCAACATCAGATGCCTCTTAAGACTAATAGCTGAGACCCCGGAATCAGACTACTCACGAACAGCGGTTTCACTAGATATAGAAAAGGCATTCGACCCACTGGGCAGGCCATACTTGATGGAAGCACTAAAATACATGGGTTTCGGAACCACATTCATACGATGGGTAACAATATTATATGCGGACCCAAAAGCAAGAGTGAAGACAGGCGGAATAATATCAGAGAGATTCGAGATAGGTAGAGGTACTAGACAAGGATGCCACCTGTCACCTCTCCTGTTCACACTGGCAATTGAACCACTTGCGGCACGATTACGATATGAGGCACCACACTGGGTTATTCTAGATGGGGGTGGACACAAGGTCGTCTCCCTATATGCGGATGATGCACTGATATACTTGGGCAATTGATCGGAATCCTTACCGGGTCTATTACAATTACTAGACACATTTGGGGACATATCAGGCCTACGAGTAAACTGGTCAAAGTCATGTCGGTTCCCGATGCAACTGATTCCGAACCCCCAGAGAGAAATAATCTCCACACACAATTTACAGTGGTGTTACACCACCTTCAAATATTTAGGGGTGCAAATATATCATGACGAGCTGGACCTCAGGGAGGGGAACTTAGACCGGACGATTAGATCTATAAGAAGCTTGATGCCCTTCTGGTGCTCACTTCCACTCTCACCCTTGGGGAGAGTGGCAGTAGCTAAAATGATTATATTACCTCGGATCTTGTACTATTTTTCGGCCTTGCCGCTCAAACTCCCCAAGAATTACTTTGCGCCCCTATCCAGTCTGCTCACGGACTTGACGTGGAACACAGGATGCCACCGAGTGGCTTTAGCCAAGACCTATATGCCACTGGAGAAGGGAGGGATGGGTGCACCTCAGTTGGAACTGTACTGCGCAGCGGCACAAATACACTGGATCATGGACTGGATGTGTAACCCAAACGGCTCAGAGGGGCAAATGATGAATACCTTGCTGGGACAATCGAACGTGTTAAATTGGCTCGTCAGCCGAGAAAATCCATTACACCGCAGCAACACTATGCTGGGAGTGGCAGAATGGATATGGTGCTGATACGTGATGTTGAAGGGACGAACACCACCGTACTCACCCAGAATCCCATTACTAGCTACTCAGGGAATAAATAGTATAAAAGGGCAGTTTAAATTAACAACCTGGGTCACTAAAGGTGTGCATACAATTGGAGATATATTTGAGGAGGGACACCTCCTGCCATATGAGGCATTAGCAAACACGTTCAACTTAGGCAGAGGCGAATTCCTAACGCACAGGGCGCTACAACAAGTGGTGTGCAATACCTGGGCAAACGGCAATAACAAGCCTCATACTTCACCGGTACTCCATGAATTATTGCTGGGGGCAGGCGCGCAAGCAGATATATCCTGGATATACAAGATACTACAGGATTACCCAGAAGAGGCTCATACACAAGCAAAAACTAGATGAGAGGCGGCCTTACTTTCACCTCTGCCCACACAAAAGTGGAACACAGCGCTTGCAAACACACAAGAAGTGTTGCGTAATGCCCGTTTCCAATACACACAATTCAATTATTTACACCAGACATATCTCACTCCAGCTAGAATAAAGCGTATGTTCCCACAATCTACCCCGGAATGCCCAAGATGCGGGTTGGCGGAAGCAGATTTTTTACATATGACGTGGAGTTGCCCACCGGTACTCCGCATATGGCAGGAAGCAATGACGCAGACGGCTATCTGGTCGGGATTACCCCTGCTCCCTACTCCGGAGTCCTGCCTATTGGGGGTGCGCCCACGATGAGGGAAAGACAAACAGAAACACAGGTGCACTGACCTTCAGTTCATCGTACTTAAACTCTTAATAGTGAGACAGTGGAAATTGCCCAGCGCCCCAGATATACACCGATGGACATCGGAGATGCTACAGTGGGCACTGTGCACACTGCGCGACAGCTCGGTGGAGATCAAGGGGGCGGACATATGGGACTCCCTCATAGAGCAGCTAGAACAAAAAGATGGCACTCGACCTCCCTGAACTGTGGCTATTCCATCAGTATGTACAGTATGTCTTTATGTCACTTCCTTCTGTTTCTGAGATCACATTGAAATGAACAGTCCATCTCCTCATTCAATCTACATGAATCTCCTCGCTCTCTCCCTCGCCTCCCGCGTCCCCCCCTCTCTCTCCCTCCTCTCCTGCCTCCACCCTTTCTCTCCCCACCTCTCTCGCCCCCCCCCTTTTTGTCACTTCTCCCCACATTACCGGATGTACGTTAAGACCATACACGAGCAATTCAACTTATAAATGGCGTTTCACTGTTAATCTTTTCTTTTTGAATGCTGATCGAGAGATCTGTTGATGTATCATGTAGACAGAAGAGACGTACTAGATGCAAGGCCACTCGATATAATAACTTGTTGATATGATTAACTCACTGTAAACAAATGGGTAAAATTAATAAACAGATAAAAAAAAAAAAGAGTAAAACACAAAAATAACGCTACCATGTTGTCACTAAGCTATGTTAGAGCACAACATGTTAAGCTCTAATTTTGCCATTTAGGTTTCTCCTGGGAAGACATCATCCCTCATACCTGATCAAGAGGCCTGTAGTCTACATCAGCAGCTGCAGCAAAGCACTTAGCAATCAGCATACAGTCGTGATCATCTCGCTGGAATCTCCTTCCAACGTACATGGGTCAAAGTAGTGTTTTTATAATAAAACAGCTGATGTTCCAAGAAAGAATCACCACGTAAGAGTGTGTATGTTTCTGTGAACATTGGAGACAAAGTGTACCACTTTTGCCTGAAACCTATCTTATTGAAGCCTTGAAAAAAGCACAGAGTAAAAGAATTGTCTTGTTTAGGAACGCAGTGCTGACCTAGGCGAAGAACAGCTAGAAAGAGAAAATAAAACAAGACCGCAAATGTGGCTATTGTTAAAATAATATAACGAAGCTGAAATTAAACATATCTAGGTTAAAGTGCACAGCGGCAGGCCTATTGTGCTAAAGTAATGTGTATAAAACTATAGCTAAAATGGCTACACAGCAACCTCCACTAGCAGGTTCAAAGGTGGTTCACAGCCTAATTATATATATATATATATATATATATATATATATATATATATATATATATATATATATATAAAATCCACTAAAATTCATCCTAAGGCATATATATGGGAATGTCAATAATGACAAGTTAAAAGACACTTGAGCACGTATTAAAAGGACAATTTGAAATGTCAATTGTGACGTCAAGAAAAAGGCGAATTTCAAAAGTCAGAGCCATTTTTAAAATCACCAATTGAATCTTCCACTTCGGCAGGTGGTAAAGTAGAAGTTCATTGCCGAGGAAAACCAAGGGGCATTCATGTCCCAAAGCCTGAGCTCTAGTCGATGCAGCAACATTCCATGGTGTGCCCAACTCTGAGTTTAGAGCTGCATGATCCACAAAGGGCAACTCATAAACAACGTCCCGTAGCAAACACACCCTGAACGGGCATGTCTGGTAATGAGCCCTCAGCGAGAACATCAGCAGATCAGCATCCAATGAAAGCAAGCACTGCGTAGAATGACAAACTTTCAGTGCACATTTGAAAGTGCACTAGAGGCACCGAAACATGGGCTGCACACAATGCAGAACCGGTCGGAATGACAGAGACCAGCTGCACTCCAATCACTCCAGGAGTGATGCTCCAAAGTACTGCATCATGCGTTCACAACACAGCTGCACTGGTGGAAGCGCTTTCAGTCCTCTTTGTTGTATCGAGACAGCCATTGTGCATAAAAAGTAGTAATAGCAAGATGCCACCTACTATAGCCAAAGTTATCGGAAATCCCCTGAAAATACTAGAGAATATTGAGTGGATGGCTGAAGGTATTAAGCCAAATATAGAGGAGAAGGTGTGAACGAAACCAGAACCAACGCCCATCAAGAAATGTGCGATTCAGTAGTACTGGACGCATTAAATATCCGTCCCATGAGTTCACCAAAGTGACTCAGAAAGTTAGTACTTGAAAGGGACTGTATCTCTGCAGATGACCTTGCACCTGAAGCGCATATGTCTTGCGTGCAGATGTAATTGCCACATGTTTTTGAAACAATAAAGCCTTGAGTCTGCTCAACTTGTCAAAATTCACATTTGAAGTAGTGATATGGGATAAAATCTCAGCTACTTCCCTCTGTCGTGTAGGAGGAAAAAGTACATTCCCGCAGCTTGTAACAATTTTGGAGACCATAACGACATAAACTATTCTGGCTAACATCCCACAACAGCTCTCACTATTGAGGAGAACATAGCTGCCATTCGAGAGCACCTGGAATGCAGATCTACTGTAATCAAAGGGACTGGGACTCCCTTCAGATAAAAAGCCAAGTTCGCCGTCGAAGCATTACACGCCCCGTGCAAGGACAGCTGTTTACAAACCATCGAATGGCTGACAGAAGTCTCACATTCACTACCACTAAGAAAGATCTCTTTCATGCCACTGAGACATTTGTATGAGAAGGGTTACTGTTGCGCCGCGGTCTATCTCTCTTTTTGGGTGGAGACATATTTTTTGCTTCTTTTCCAAGCACACCTTTTTCTTCCCTGCATGCATCAGGATCCCTATCTAACATGGTGTCCTCATCAACATTTTCTATGATAGCTGTCCCAAACTAACATGCCGTCTTTTCCCTTCCTGCATGCCACTTCCTGTTTTTAAGTATATAAGGCCTCAGACACTTGATCTCCTTGCACTGCAACACTTCCTTTTGGTGGTGATCACGCTCCGGTTTTTTCCAGTCTCTTTTTTCTGCTTATTTCTGGCTTCCAGTTATATTTTTGTTTTTTAGACTACTTACCTTGCCTGTGCTTTGTCGTTCCAGGGAGTTCCAGCCTTGAGGTTTTTTTTCTCCCTTTGGGTTTTTTTCCTCAGGGACTCCTTTAGGAGGGCACGGACTGCTCAGAAGTTTCCTTGTCAGCAGCACAGTGGCTACCAAAAAGGGTCACCCATATCTTGGCCAAGGCAGGACCTACAAGCGACAAGACCATCCTACAGACAAGTTTGGTAAGCGACGAGTCAACCGTGACAGATTCCAGCGCCCAACTAACAAGCCCTTTTTAAGCAGCATGGAAGATAGCTCAACGGCAGCTGCAGAATCTAACCAGTCGTTGCTATTAACAATTTAACAGCAAGCCCAGGAACTACAAGTACGTTATGAAAATGCAGCTTTACGACAAGCCCTGGCAGCCGGAGCTTCCGACGTTCCCACTGTCTGTGCTACCACGCCACGTTTCTCAGGAGATCCGCACACACTCCGAGAGTTCCTTGATGCCCTTACTGTCTATTTTGCTGTTTGTCCAACGCAATTCGCTCAAGATAAGACAAAGGTGGGATACCTTATCAGTGCCTTGTCTGGTCCTGCTTTGGCATGGGCAACTCCGTTGGTAGCCGCCGCCGACCCTAAGATATCTGATTATTCAGCTTTTCTCACTGCCTTCAAACAGATGTTCGAACGCCCTGGATTAGAGGCGTCGGCAGAAGAAGCATTATGCGATATCCAACAAGGTAACCAAGATGTTCTTCAATATATTACACGATTTAGACAACTAGCAGCAGAGACAACATGGGTAGAACGCACATTGGTAACTCTGTTTCGAAGGGGTCTACGAGAGGAAATTAAAGATGAATTAGTACATTCAACCAGAATAGAAGATTTACGTGGATTGATGGATCAAGCACTTTCCATAGGGTATTGTCTCAATGAACGCTGTCTTGAACGAAGAAAGAATCGTGGTCCTTCTTAGACTGGAAATCCACGTCCAATCGTCCATCGTACTGAAGACACTCGATCAGCTTCTAAAGAGACGACAGACAAAGAACATATGCAAATAGACGCCGCTCGTGGTCCTCTCACAGCAAGTGAACGTGAGAATCAGTGTTGAAAGGGATTATGGGGGTCATTCTGACCAAGGCGGGCGGCTGGAGGGAACCGCCAGAAGACCGTACCGTGGTCAAAAGACCGCGGCGGTCATTCTGGGTTTCCCACTGGGCTGGCGGGCGACCGCCAAAAGGCCGCCCGCCAGCCCAGTGGGAAACAGCCCTCCATGAGGAGGCCGGCTCCGAATGGAGCCAGCGGAGTGGAGGGTGTGCGACGGGTGCAGTGGCACCCGTCGCTTATTTCAGTGTCTGCAATGCAGACACTGAAATACAAAGTGGGCCCTCTTACGGGGGCCCCTGCAGTGCCCATGCCAATGGCATGGGCACTGCAGGGGCCCCCAGGGGCCCCACGACACCCCTCACCGCCATCCTGTTCCTGGCGGGCGGAACCGCCAGGAACAGGATGGCGGTGAGGGGGTCGGAATCCCCCATGGCGGCGCAGCAAGCTGCGCCGCCATGGGGGATTCCCAGGGCAGTGGAAAACCGGCGGGAGACCGCCGGTTTTCCTCTTCTGACCGCGGCCGAACCGCCGCGGTCAGAATGCCCAAGGGAGCACCGCCAGCCTGTTGGCAGTGCTCCCGCGGTCCCCGGCCCTGGCGGTATTTACCGCCAGGGTCGGAATGACCCCCTATGTCTCTATTGTGGAGCTGCTGGCCATCTGCTGTGTACTTGCCCTGTCCGTCCAGTAAAGACCTCGGGAAATGCCAATCCCCGTCCTCTGTGAGAAGGGAGGGGACTGGAGTTTCGGCAAGACCTTCTGTCAGTTCTTCCAACGAAAATTCTACCACATTGTTTTTGTTACCAGTCACCCTACAGCTCCTTGATGGTCGGGAAGAAATAACTTTTGCCTTATTAGATTATGGTGCCAGTGGATTATATATGGATGAGAAATGGGCTATGGAACACAGCATCCCTCGAATATTGAAAGATATCCCAGAACAAGTTCATACTGTTGAGGGTTCTTTACTAGCCTCTGGTCCTGTCATCAATGCTACGCCTGCTTTGTGTCTACACTTTGGCAAACACCAAGAAAATGTTTCTTTTGATTTAATATCTAGACCTAACCATACTATAATCCTAGGCGTACCCTGGTTTACAAGGCATAACCCATATATCAACTGGGAAACAAGAACTATTTCTCTTTCCTCGCATTTTTGTCAAGTCAACTGTTATGCTTCAGGCACATATTGGTCTCCAAAGAAGATGCTAACCACAGCACCTGGAGTAAGTTGTTCCATAAATGCTATTGAAGGTGTACCTAGTCATTATATGGATTATGCAGATGTGCTTCAAAAACCAACAAGACCGGTGTTACCACCACACAGAGAGTATGACTGTACCATTCCATTGGAACCAGGTGCTGTAGTTCCCTTTGGTAGAATGTACTCACTTACTGAATCAGAAAAGAGAATACTTAAGGGCTATCTGCAGGAAAATCTCCAGAGTGGTTTGATTGGTCCATCTTCTTCCCCAGCTGGAGCCCTCCTTTTTTCGTACCCAAGGAGACGAAGGATCTACGACCCTGTATAGACTTTCGTAGGTTAAATAAACACACTATAAAGGACCGATACCCCTTACCCTTAATAAGGGATAGCCTGGAATCAGTCAGAGGAGCGCATCGATTAACAAAGTTAGACCTTAGAGGAGCTTACCATCTGCTGAGAATAAAGGAAGGCGATGAATGGAAGACTTCCTTTCGCACTCCTTCTGGTCATTATGAGTATAGAGTAATGCCCTTTGGGTTAACCAATGCCCCCTCCATATTTCAGAGATTTATGGATTCAAAATTGTCTGATTTATTATATCACACTATGGTCATTTACTTGGATGATATCCTGATATACTCTAGAAATCCTGATCAGCATACCGTGCATGTAACCCAAGTCCTAGGTCGTCTTCGACAACATCAATTGTTCTGCAAACCTGAAAAATGCGAATTCGATAAAACAGAAGTGAAGTATCTGGGGTATCACATCAGTCCAACTGGTATTTCCATGGATCCTGAGAAGGTGCAGGCTATCCTGGTCTGGCCATCCCCCTCTTCTATTAAAGAAACACAGTGTTTTTTAGGGTTGGCCAACTTTTATCGTCAATGTGTTCCCAATTTCGCACAACAAACCAGTCAAATAACGAAGACCCTTAGGAAAGAGAATTTACGTACTGGGTTTATTTGGACTGACATTGCAGAAAGAGCATTCCAAGAGTTAAAACGAGCCTTTACCCAAGCTCCAATACAACGACATCCTGATACCACTAGACAATTTATGGTGGTCACTGATGCTTCAGAGAGAGCTATAGGGGCTGCCTTACTACAGAAACAAGTGGATGATGACCTTGAACATCCCGTCTTTTATTTGTCTAATGTGTTATCAGATTCTGAACGTAATTATTCTGTTTTGGAACGTGAACTTCTAGCATTAAAGACAGCATGTAACGAATGGAGACATTTCCTTATGGGGTCTAGGGAACCATTTGAAGTACGAACTTATCACCGAAATTTACAATGTTTACGGAACTTCCAGTGTCAGAACAGTTGTCAAGCCCGTCTGGCTTTTTTTTTTTGTCAGTTTGATTTTTATGTTACATATATCCCTGGTTCTCAGAATATACTCGCAGATGCCCTGTCACAACGTTAACCTGACATCGTTCCTTCTCCTTCGCAACCTCTTATTGAACCCCAAAGAATCATTGGTTTAGTACAGTCATTTCTTGACAAGGTACGGTCAGGCTATTCCATTCTTTCGGACTCCGAAATGAAAGAACTACGTCCAAAATTGTGCAAGGTCAAAGAACATTTTTACTACAAGAATGCTTTGTTTCTTCCTTCAAACGAGGTACAAATAAGAGCACTCCAAATGTGTCATGACTCCCCTATAGCAGGTCATCTGATGAATTAAAGCCACACAAGAGCTACTCCTCCGTTCTTTTTGGTGGCCTACGCTTAAAAAAGACACAGAGAATTATGTGGCGTCATGTCCCATCTGTGCCCAAGCAAAGTCACCCCATACCAAGCCACCAGGATTACTTTGTCCTTTACCTGTGCCGCCAGCCCCTTTGCATACTATATCAATAGATTTCATGTGTTCCTTACCACCCTCAGCAGATAACTGAGTGATAATGGTGACTGTGGACTCTTTCACTAAAATGGCTCATTTCACTGCTCTGAAGAAGCTACCCACGTCACAAGAATTAAGACAAATCTTTCTACAAGACATATTTCGTCTTCATGGTCTGCCTCGTGTTATCCTTTCCGATCGTGGTCCACAATATATATCACGTTTTTGGAAGTGTTTTTGCAAGACTTTACAGATTGAAGTAGCCTTGTCTTCTGGTTTCCACCCTCAGACCAATGGCAAGACGGAACATCAAGGTTTAGAACAATATCTACTTTGCTTCTGTAACACTACTCAGAGTAAATGGTTCACATATTTACGTATGGCTGAATTTTCATACAATAATACAATACATAGTACTTCAAAAAATACTCCCTTTTTCTGTTCATATGGTTTTCATCCCAAGTCTTTTCCCACCGTAATGAGAAATTTTTCTAACCTCCCTGCGGTTACTTTCTATACTCAAAGATTACGTACTATTCAACACCTAATCCATTCTAACCTCCTAGCTACCAAACAACAGATGAAAAAGATGGCTGATAAGAGACGCTGTGAAGCTCCATCTTATAAAGTACAAGACAAAGCTTGGCTTTCCTCCTGGTTTCTACCTCTCCGTTTATCACAAAACAAGTTCAAGCCTCGTTATTATGGACCCTTTTCTATCCTTCAACAAATCAATCCTGCTTCATTTCAGCTACGGTTGCCTCGGACATGGAGGATTCATCCTGTTTTTCATGTCTCACAACTAAAACCCTACAGGCCTTATCCGTTTGGCCGACAATTCACCTGTCTTCCCATTGTGGTGAATAATGAACCTGAGTATGAGGTCCAGGAAATTTGTAATTTCCGTCTGTTCTGCAATCGCTTCCATTATCTCATCCATTGGAAAGGCTACCCTTTGAGCGAGTGTTCTTGGGAAGATGCCTCCTCTGTTCATGCCCCTTTGTTAGTACAGCAGTTTTTCCATCTGCATCCTCACAAACCTGGAGCTCTGGGGGGGGGACCTACTGTTGCGCCGCAGTCTACCACGACGCACCCCGAGGCACCAATTCGTAACACGGCAGTTGTCGCGGTTCCTCTTTTTGCCCAGCGGGCATGCCGCTTTCCTTTTTTCCTCGCACGAGGCCCTAGGTTTCCCATCGGGCCTCCGCGAGTTCGGGAGACGGCATGGCCTACGATTTAGTTTGGCTCCATTTCCCCCACTTTAGCACTTACCTGGTTTCTTCTGTTTATTTTTATTCTTCTTTCTGCTGTTTTTTGTTCTTTTTTTATGGTCTATCTCTCTTTTTGGGTGGAGACATATTTTTTGCTTCTTTTCCCAGCACACCTTTTTCTTCCCTGCATGCATCAGGATCCCTATGTAACATGGTGTCCTCATCTACATTTTCTATGATAGCTGTCCCAAACTAATAGGGCGTATTTTCCCTTCCTGCATGTCACTTCCTGTTTTTAAGTATATAAGGCCTCAGACACTTGGGGGCATATTTATACTCTGTTTGCGCCGGAATTGCGTCGTTTTTTTTTACGCAATTCCGACGCAAAACTAACTCCATATTTATACTTTGGTCCATGGAGTTTGCGTAATTTTTTTACGTGGACACCTACTTTGCGTTAATGATATGCAAGGTAGGCGTTCCCGTCTAAAAAATTGACTCCGAGGCATGTGCGCCGTATTTACACTCCCGGGCAAAATTCACGCCTGGGAGTGGGCGGGTCAAAAAAAATGACGTACGGCCGCTTTTGCGCCGTTTTTTAGCGCCTGGTCAGGGCAGGCGTTAAGGGACCTGTGGGTTCGGAAGGAGCCCAGAGGTGCCCTACCATGCCCCCAGGGACACCCCCTGTCACCCTTGCCCACCCCAGGAGGACGCCCAAGGATGGAGGGACCCATCCCAGGGACATTAAGGTAAGTTCAGGTAAGTGTTTTTTTTTTTTTTTTGTGGCATAGGGGGGCCTGATTTGTGTCCCCCTGCATGCCACAATGCCCAATGACCATGCCCAGGGGACAGAAGTCCCCTGGGCATGGCCATTGGGCAAGGGGGCATGACTCCTGTCTTTGCTAAGACAGGAGTCATTTCTATGGGGGTTGGGAGTCGGAAAAAATGGCGCAAATCGGGTTGAAGCGAAAAATTTGCCTCAGCCTGACTTGCCCCATTTTTTGGTGCCCAAGCTCCATATCCCCCTACGCCGGCGCTGCCTGGTGTACGTCGTTTTTTTTCACGCACACCAGGCAGCGCCGGCGGCTAACGCCGGCTAACGTCATTGAATAAATACGGCGCCCGCATTGCGCTTCAGAATGGCGTTAGCCGGCGCTAATTTTTTTGACGCAAAACTGCGTTAGCGCAGTTTTGCGTCAAAAAGTATAAATATGGCCCTTGATCTCCGTGCGCTGCAACACTTCCTTTTGGTGGTGATTACGCTCTGGTTTTTTCCAGTCCCTGTTTTCTACTTCTTTCTGGCTTCCAGTTATATTTTTGCTTTTTGACTACTTACCTTGACTGTGCTTTATTGTTCCAGGGAGTTCCAGCCTTGAGGTTTTCTTTCCCCCTTTGGGGTTTTTTACTCAGGGACTCCTTTTTGAGGGCGCGGACTACTTAGACGTTACCTTGTCAGCAGCACCATGGCTACCAAAAAGGGTTGCCCATATCTTGGCCAAGGCAGGACCTACAAGCGACAAGGCCATCCTGCAGACAAGTCTGGTAAGCGACGAGTCAACCGTGACAGTAACTCCCACACCTTGTGGATGTAACTATCTCTTAGCTTTTCGTATCTGCCCACTGGAATGTGTTTTAATCAGGATGTGAATTGAGGTGTTGAAATAGGTAGACTGATGACCCTGTGTATTAACCACTCAGCAGATGGTATTTCAGCCACACAAAAGGCAACTTTTTGAATTTTTCAATATTTAACATGACATAAGTCGCTTCTTTTTTTGCCATTAGTTGTTGTTGTCACATTAAATTAAATGTGGAAAATATGTCCCTCGCACTGACGTGTTGGCAGGGAATGCGACCTGCCTTCAGAGTTTGTAGTGTCCTACCTAACGGCATGATGGATCTTAGTTGGCTCTGTTCGTGATGCGAGGAGGACATGTCACATTATGTCTATTGCAGAAGAAACAATGTTGTTTAAGGTATATATTCGGTTGGACAGGGTATTAATCCCATTATCTACCGCAGCTAATGCCTTCTGTAAGTTTTCCTTATCTACTTGCCTTAACCGGGGAGCAGCGTCTTGTTGAGAAAGCTTCCAAATTTCATTATAGACTGCATGAAAGAAGCGCTTTCTGCATTTTTTTCTGGGGCCTAACATGATATCCTTTAAGTCAGTATTATTAGAGAGGAGACTGAGGTGTTCTCTAACAGCATCTAGTAAGGAACTCTTCACCCATTGATGGAATAGTTTCTCTACACTGTATGTAGTCTTGTTGAGAAAGATTCCAAATTTCATTATAGACTGCATAAAAGAAGCGCTTTCTGCATTTTTTTCTGGGGCCTAACAGGATATCCTTTAAGTCAGTATTATTAGAGAGGAGACTGAGGTGTTCTCTAACAGCATCTAGTAAGGAACTCTTTACCCATTGATGGAATAGTTTCCCTACACTGTATGTTGTTACTATACCCGCGTGTTCAGATGACACATAGCCAGGGTCAGGCCTACTTGTTCTAAACCCCCCCGTGGACATTACAAAACATTTATGACACCCATTGGTATCTATTGGCCATAATAAACACCCACCAGGATGTGAAAGTGAAGCATTAAACGTTCCGTTTTTGGACCCAATCATCGAGCTGATCTTCAGTTGCATTTATATACTTTTGCTATTTGCAGAACTTTGCAGTGGCAGGCATGAAGGGTGCATTCAACTCCTTAATTTTTGCAAAGCCTAAACAACTTGTCTGTTGTACAGTTTCATTTAAAAATATCATTTGAACAGGTATCAGGCATGTTCTAAACGAAGCTTCCTTTCCCCTCATTTGCCAATTTTTTGTTCCCCACACACTTTTTAAGTCAATCGACTTCGACCAATATTCATAGCCTTCTAAATATAGTCAACCGGGAAACAAAGGAATACGAATAAATGAATTTTGTATCTGTCAGTAATATATGTACATTTTCCATCAATGGCAATTTGAAATAATATGACTCAACATTTTTTACATTGTGCCCAGAAAAATATGCAAATTGTTCAGAATATGTTTTAGAACTCCCCTGTGGTGGAGTTGGACAATGTTCCCATTGTGTGTAATTAAAAATAGTCTTTGGGATATGTGCTCTGTGAATGTCACCATAATTTTCTTTGGATTGATAAATATCCTCACTTTCAAATACAGTAAAATACTGCAACTCAGTCATCATAGAATAAACTGTTTTCACATCCCAGTGATCAGAAACAACTCCGGGAATTATTACATCCTTCATAGAAAGTTTAAACACATATGGTATTTGAATGACCTCCATCAGGCCATATATATCAAATGAGACTTTATCCCAAACAATCGCGTCAGGAATTGGTATAGCGGAAATTTCACGTAAGACAAGTCTCTGCGGACTTTGTGAGAAAAAAAAGGGGTTTTAGGACCTCATCCACCAGTTCAACTGTTGATCGTTCAGGAAGGTAATGACCATGTGATAATATAAAGAATGTAATTACAAAGCCAATCCAAAGGAGGAAAGCTAATACAGTCAAGGAAAGCCACAGATAGTTCCATGGGAAAATAAACTAATTAGTTTTAAGCCAATTTATCAGCTTATGTGTTTTTGGCAGTTCAGATGCAGAAGAGGCAAATGTGTCTCATTAATGTCGGCAAAGTATCGAGAAGTAGTTTGTGCAAAAACTGGAGTTATTTTTGAAGGAGGAGAACTGGTAGGAGTCTCCCGCGGAGGTTCACAATAAATCACGCCATCCATTTGTGTAGAAGTTGAGTCAAATCGATCAGCAATTTCCGTGTTGCAATAGATGTTAGTGGAACTAATGCAAGCTCGGAGAGGTGTCAGTGTTGCTGCTCAAAACTTATAGAGGGACATCTTGACCAGTAGTGAGAAGGATTCAGGAACTAGTGGTTGTTCCTCTTGGTCTGCTGTGCAGGACTGGCCACATGGTGTAACTTGACATTGTCGATGGAGACAAAGTGGTTTTCTTTAGAACCAGGCAGTGATGTTAGAATAACAGTTCTGGTACCGTGTATTGCCAGGACTGGAACTGGTGCACAATAGGAAGGACCAGACTCCTTTTTCACTGCAACTTTTTTACGTACTAGATCCCCAACCTTCAGAATCCAGCCAGTAGATGTTATTGGTAAATTCTTAATTCCAAAGGAGGCAGCACTGGCAGAAGCGTTGTCAGCGTTGTCACAGAAATGTTGTAATTCCTGCAGGACAATGACATGTTCATTTATGTCAAAAGGTGTTTCTGCTGCCTCCACACCAGGACCATCAAAATCTGGGACATACATTTGTGTTCCAAACAGGCACTCTTATGAAGTACAACCCCCCCAGGGATCTTCCAGGCAGATTATTAAGTGCTCTCTGCACTCCATATAGGTGATTTAGCCAACTACAACCCATACCAAGTACTCTGGCTGTTAAGGATTGCTTTAAATGTCGGTTTTGTCGCTCCATGACACTATTTCCCTCTGGATGAAATGGAGGCATGTACTGGAGTGCCACACCCATAGAAATCTGGAGCAGGAGTCAACAGCGACTAAGGTGTATTTATATGCACTGTCAGGTGTCAGGGGACCGCAATGTTCCAATTACACACATTGTAATGGATTGTTTGAAATTAGGAGGGGTGCCTGCGGTGGGCGTTTTAAGGTGGACCCCTTAATTTGTTGTCAGATATCCCAAAAAAGGACATACTGCTTGGTTTGTTTGTATAGACCTGGCAACCAATAACGAGCCTGCAGTAATGATACGGTAGCTGCCACATCTGCATGGGCAGAAGCAACTCCCTCATGCGTTGCTTTGATCAACTCTGGTCTTAGGTCTTTATTGGGAATTACTGGAACTCCCACGCCTGGTATTTTTACTTCTACGTCAAGGAAGCCTTCCATTCAGTAGGAATATTTAATGAGATATCCTTTAGGTAAAGGGTGTGCAGTCAACTGAGGCTTGCATAGCAGCCAGTATTTCATCATCCGGTTTCATTCTAGAACGAGTTACTGCAGCAACCGAAGCCGTAGCTACTGCTGATTTGACTGCATCATCAGCCAGTGTATTCCCAGCAACATGTATTCCAACGCGCTGCTGTCCATGTGTATGTACAACTTGGACATTTGGTAGCGTTTCCTTCAGATCTGCCAATTTTCCCCACAGAAGTATGTGTTTGATGGTGTTTCCTTTGGAATCTCTCAACCCATTCTGGTGCCAGTAATGCAGATATTCATTAAAGGACTGGACGCAATAGTACGAATCACAGACAGTCAGTGTTAGCTGGTCAGGATCCATATGTTACAATGCCATCACCAGAACCTTTAGCTCTGCTAGTTGTGCAGTGCAATCCCCATGGGTTTGCGTAAAGGTATGTTGTTGAGAGAATTTACTACCCTCCATATAGCCACTTATCACTGCGCAAGCAGCGGAGTATTGATGCTTTGTGCCTGTTGTAGGTTGTGTTGAGCCATCGGTGTATATGACTTTTTGATATTCATCAATAGGCAATGTATTTGCTAGAACTGGGTATTCTAGTTCATGTTGCAAAAATTCTTGAGTTTGTAACTTTGGGTCAAAAATATAGTCAACATCAGTGGCTGTCAGAGACGTTGCCCATTGGATCCGAAGTGGATGTAAACCTTTAGCGTTTGGAACGCTGGCTTTGGTAACAGCCTTGAGGGCTGGAATTGGAGATACAACAATAATGCATTTCCCCTAGGCTAGTGGTCTTTCTTTAATGACAGCCACCTGAACAGCAGTAAGAATTTTCTCAGTGGGAGCAAAACAATGTTCTGCTGTCAGGTACAAATGTGATTTGTATGCAATTGGGACTGTCTCACCCTCATTGAACGTTACATAGGTGAAACCAATGGCAACAGCAATTACTCTGATGACCAGATGTTTTTTATTGTCTCTTGTGTGTAGGTGTTGTGCTGCAAGCATGTCTTGCTGTAATGCTCTGAGAATGCGTGTGTGTTTGACTGTCCAGAATTTACTGGAAAAGTCATGACATATTAAGTAATATAAGGGTTTTATGCATGATGCGTAATGAGGAATGTATGTTCCGACAAAATTTAGAAAACCCAATAGTGATTTGAGTTTTTATTGGTATTTGGAGGTTGTAACTGTGCCCATTTTTCTATGAATTGTGGCGCTAGGCTCTTTCCTTCACTTGATAATTCATATCACAGAAACAGGACACTAAGGAAGGCTATTTTTGTTTTTTTTTAAGTTGAATTTATAGCCAAATTCGGCAAATCCTACAACAATGCGGGCTACTCGTCTTAGATGTTGCAGTAACTCATTGTCTGTAAGGTAGATATCATCTACATAGGACAATGCTTCAGGGTCAATGTCGTGCAATATTGAAGTTACATGAGCAGCGAACAATCCTGGGCTGTTCTTGTACCCCTGTGGTAAACTGCAGAATTTTTCTGGGAGCCTAGTGCGCTGAAACTTGTTAGATCTCTACTCTCAGGTGCTATATTTTGGCAGAAGAAGCCATTGGAAATATTTAATGTTGTTTTGTATTTTTTGCGCACTCTGTTGTTCATAAGTGCTGTGCTATGAGAGTTTTGTAGAGGATATGTGTGTGTATGAGTGTTTAAGTGTCTGTAGTCTAAGACTATTCTGTATGAATGCTCCAATTTAGCCACAGGGAATAAAGGATTATTTATTGGGGAGATACAGGGTTCGATTACACCATGGTAGTCTAGCTGGGTGAAGATTTCCCTCACAGGTGCTTTAGCATCATGTTTTATTGGGTATTAGGGTTGAGGTTGGGGTTGATTTTTTATTGGAATTACATGATAGGGGGAATCTTTATCCCACCCTATGTGGTTGCGGTAGAGCGCGGGTGCCTGCATCAATGCCCAATCAATGGCATATGATTCTGCGAGCTCATCGGGAACAAGAGGCAAGAAAGAAGGTTTGATAACCTCTTCCCCATATGGGCAAGTACAGACAAATTCAGGTGGCCAATCCTTTTCGGTCAGTAAAATATCATAAATGTTAACGACGTGGTCCCAAAAGATTGCGTTGATTGTGCGTCCAAGTCTCCTTCTAACTGTATCGTTATTTTGTACACCATGTCAGGCGTGGAGATCCACATGTCTGCAGTTTCAACTTGTAAGAAGTCATCAGTTGCTTTCACCTCCAGATACTCTTGAAGATTCCGGCGAACTATTGTGAGCTCTTGCGCGCTGTCTAGCAGAACTAGCACCAATGTCTTGTTCTTCAATAGAGCCCTCCTCTTGAGTGGCATTACGAATCACAACTGCTGCCACTTTTCTCTTTTTAAATTGTGTTTTGTGTTGGGGAATTCCTCTTCTTTTTTAACAGAAACTCGGTTGAGCATTTTGATTCCTGTCTCGGTTTCACATACTCAGTTCTTCGCTCTGACCGCCAACCTCTCTCACTGCGTTTTTCTGGTGAGTCCTGAAAGGAACGAGATTGGCATGTGCAGTAAGGGGTGGTTGCATATTGACTGCAATTGCTACCGATTGTGGGTTGCGGGTTGCGGGTTCGCCATGGTAAATTTTGTTCAGAGATAAGCACACCAAATGGGGATTATCCTTTTAGAGTGCAAGCTTGAACAACCTACAGCGTTAGTTAGGTACTCCCTACTTAGCTGAGGAGGAAAAAATCCTCAATACCACAAATGCCTTCGTGAATAGTACTGAGGTGTTTTTGCATGTAGTGAGACAGAGATACTCGAAGGACCTGAAAATTAGTGCCTGACCAAACTTTTGGTGGTGCCATGTCACGTAGGTTCTAATTATCCTAATGAGACTACTGGATTTGGGTAGCAGAATCACTTGCATTGCGGGGGACTGAGTCTTATCCCGCACCATCTGACACCTGTCGGCCTAATCCGGGTTTGTTCCGGCTAACTAGCAGTGCCTCACCTCCACCCAAGAGCAGGGTTGATTGGGCAACTGGGCGCATGACATAAATGACTCCTCGGGAATCATCGTCACTCAGATCTCATCCATTTCTCTCAGTTACATTAGTCTCACATTTGCAAGGACAGTCAGGGGCAGAGTATAGTTCAATAAGGTTCAATTGAAGTAACTGCATCTTAGATAATAAGGCATGTATTGCAATAACTAGGTCGATGAAGCACAAAAAGATTAAAATTGTGACAAGAAGAGTAAAACGCAAAAATAACACTACCATGTTGTCACTAAGGTTTTTAAGGATAGTTCCTACCTAAGCTATGTTAGAGAACAGCATGTTAAGCTATAATTCTGCCCTTTTGGTTTCTTCTGGGAAGACATCATCCCTCATACATGAGCAAGAGGCCTGTACTCTACATAAGCAGCTGCAGCGAAGCGCTCAGTGAAGCACTCAGCAATCAGCATACAGTTGTGGTCATCTGGCTGGAATCTCCCTCTAATGTACATGGGTCAAAGTAGTGTTTTTATAATAAAACAGCTGATGTTCCAAGAAAGTTCCCCCTATAAGAGGGTGTATGTTTCTGTGAATATTGGAGACAAAGCGTGCAACTTTTGCCGGCAACCTATCTTACTGCAGCCTTGAAAAAAACACAGAGTGAAAGAAATGTCTTGTTTAAGAACGCAGTGCTGACATAGGCGAAGAACAGCTAGATAGAGAAAATAAAACAAGACCGGAAATGTGGCTATTGTTAAAATAATATAATGAAGCTGAAATAAAACATATCTAGCATGTATAAAACTATAGCTAAAGTGGCTACACAACACTTGCACTGGAAAGGATGAAATCTGACTTATGTATACTACATTTTATTACATTATTCTAATCAACTGATATTGTGATCAGATGGACGATTTTAATGCAAAGAATAGTTTCCATGACAATTCTCATGAGATTGTCAGATCTCAGGGTGTTGACTGGCTCATTCCAAATTGTTTTCCAAGTATGCAAAGGATAAGAATCTCTGCCACCTTAAAGGGCAGTTTCCCAGTAACACCACCACAGTGGCCACTTATTTGGAGATCAAGGGCCATGTGTACAAAATAATACACAATAGGGATTACCTAAAAACATATCCTTCTAAATCAGTATTTGGTCATTGCTAATCTGTATGTATAAAATGTATCACAAATGTATTGAAAGGTTGAAAGAATTTCATTTGAACAGCATTTTTTTCAATTATTCACATGAATCAACATATTTATGTGCTCCCAGTATAACGGCGCAGTGAAACATGATTGGTGAAATAAATAATGTGCCAAGTGTTATTAACAATATATACCAATTGTGGTTAACAATGTATGAGGAGTGATCTTCAAAAAGACCCCTTCAATCTAGGTGTCCAAAAGTCACTCATTCCAATGAAGAATAATCCACAAGAGTTAATGTTGACATTTCAACCCCACAGAAAGAACCAATCATTAAAGTGCTATCATCAGGACAAAAGCTATATTTTTCTCAGGTAGCACCTAAAATGAACCAAGAGAATTTGAACCAGTCTTCTCACTCAGCCCTGCAATGCGGTAGAGAATAATCCCTCAATAAAAACTACTTACCCTCACAACACCAAATAATTAAAACTATTTTGCTTCTCCTTCCAATGTGTCCAATTCACAATTAATGATTCCCCTAAACGAATAAGCAAAAACAGTAATTCCTTTTAATAGCCATTAAAGTCAAAACTATCTAAGGTCAGTAAGGTCAAAGGGCCGGGGCCAGGAAGAGAAAAATCTAACATCTACTTACCTTTGACCCCAAAAACAAATATGCTTTCCTGCGATGATTAACATTTTATCTGTCAATTAGGATATGCCTTGTTAAGTCCATGGGAATTGTTGTATAAATCCAAAATCAATCCCACCGTCAACCTGAAAAAATAATTAAGAACCTTATTCTGGCAGCCCTGTGGCTCAACAATGACTCATAAGCAAGTATTTAAAATCCCAAAATAAATATCCATCTATAAGAACGCAGATGGGTACAAAAACCTATTGCCTCACTGGTACCTCGGTGTCAAAAACAGGCAGCTGTTGCTCCATTCTTTCATCATGATTAACATTATAGATGGAACTTAATCAACACACAACTAAGCGTTAGTGGAAATGAATATAAACCAATCTTCAGTAAACCAAGTATATGTTTAAACTGCTAAGAATCCAATTAACAAAAATATATACCGCCGTAGAGACAGCGTACTAATCAACATTAAACATGACTGTCAACGTTCAAAATTCCGTCATGCGAAGGTAACCTGATCACTCAAGGGAATGTCCTGAAGATATCTGCATGCAGGTAGCTGACCCCAATGATAGTGGGAGCCAGGCCACTCCAACACATGCTGCAAATATAAGCCCTGCACTTATGGAGCATAGAGAGACAGCTGAAGAAGGGAGTGAGGACATCACACCAACTGTTGCACAGGAACCTGCAGAGAGGCCAGGCCAACTGTGGGAAAGACATTGACTTGCACCCATCATCCTCAACACACTCAACTAGAGTCCCTTATCCCAAAAGCGATGGTTCTTGCAAACCAACAACTCTTTGGAGATTTGGAAACCTCTATGCTCAAGGTTCAGCACCTACAACAGAAGCAGTTCAAAATTATTAATCAAAAACTGGTAACCCTAGATAAAAACATAACAACGGGGTTTGAAAGTGTCACAAGCACCCTAGCTGCCAATCAGATGGCAACGAATGACAGCTTTTCCAATCTCACAGATACCATTGAGTCCTTATGTCAGGAACTTCGCCATGAAGCATCCAGCAAAGGCGTAGGGAGCACCATATATCATTACATGTTGATGGGCTAACTAGCCATCAATTGCATGTCATAAGCTACAACCCTCTTAGCTCAGCACCCTGTTAGTTTACGGATGGAAATGGGGCACTACAGTGTGGATGTGGCAAGAGGCCTAATCAAGGTGACATATGCAGTGGAGAGAATGCAAACACCTAGAATTGCAAGTGGCACACAGGTTGGAGTGGGAGAAAGTGAGGACCAATCAAATGTCCGCAGCATCTCGGCTACAGACCGTTTAAATCTGCAGCGAAGCAGGAATCGTACTGGTGCTGCTGAAATTGTTTGAGCTAAACCTTCAACTTGCAAAAAACCCAAGCCTTTGGAAAGGGCGAACTGTTACATCCTAACATAGTATTTCACTTCGTATTATTTTTTTATGAACAACTTTGGAAAGAGAAGCATCTTTTTAGATACACAATTTATTCCCTGAAAATAACTGTATATCTAGTTATATACAATCTACACTGGCTGTTTCTGATTCTTTATGTAACATAAAATTCTTGTACATACGTACCTTTGCAAGTAATGACAGGTTATATAGGCATTTCTCAAACTCCCTTTTGCAGCACGTGTCTCTTCATGTACCCTTTTGCAGCACGTATTTCTTCAAGTGTTAGAGGTGGTGGAATTGGATCTCTTTCCTCAACTGAGTCAGATTATAACACAGTTACAGTTATTGTTGCTGCAATCTTACAACTGATTTCTGGAGAGTTTTGCAGGGCACCACCAATCTTGTGCAGACATCTAAAACAACTTTACAATAGTCCAAATGTGCGTTCTAAGAACACCTCTGGTTCTAGAGAGTGCCTCATTGTAACATCATTCATTGGGACTAGTGGCCCTCATTATGACATTGGCGGTGAATCCCACTTCCCGCCACGCTGACTACCGCCAACATACTGCAGCCGCAGACATCCGTTCACCATATTATGGCACACACACACCGATCTGTCACTAATCAGCCACATACACAATTCCGCCACACCAAAGGTCAGTGACAAACTGGCGGTATCCAAACCCACACCGTTACACCAACAGAACAATGCCCCTCACATTGTGACCCACGAATCACCACAGCGGACATTCAATGGCGGTAAACCATTGTCGGTACATACCGCTGCGCTCAAATTACACACACACATACAAAACAACACTACATTGGTCAATTTAAATAACACACTCCTGACACCTATACCTATACACACACCACACCCACACACCCACACCACTATAAAACACACACACACACACACATTACCCACAACCCTTTACGACTACAAATCATTGGCACGAGACAGGCACCACCACCACAGACAACAGCAGAGCCACACACCACCATCACCTATACACCACCCACACACCCCACATCATACACCCCAACACATCACCCTACACACCATCACCCACACCACTCACACAACACCCATGGCACCACAAAGACACCCCCAATTCTCAGAGGAGGAGCTAAGGGTCATGGTGGAGGAAATTATCAGGGTAGAGCCACAGTTATTTGGAGCACAGGTGCAGCAGATATCCATTGCAAGGAAGATGGAGCTATGGCAGAGGATCGTGGGCAGGGTCAACGCCATGGGACAGCACCCAAGAACCAGGGATGACATCATGAAGAGGTGGAACGACCTATGGGGGGAGGTATGTTCCACTGCAGCAAGACACCGACTCACTGTACAGAGGACTGGTGGTGGACCCTCACCTCCTCCCCCACAACTAACACCATGGGAGGAGCAAGTCTTGGCAATCATGGATCTTGAGGGCCTGGCCGGAGTAGCAGGAGGACTGGACTTTCGTACTATCACCCCTCTACCTGCATGCCATCACATACCCTCACCCTCACGCCCATCACTCCACCACCTCCTACACACCCCACCATCACATATCACTCATCCCAATGCCAAGCCCTGCATGTCATACCAATGCATGGACACCACTCACAGACTTGCATGAACACGTATCACCAAAGCATGCACACTAGAGAGAATCAGCTAGTCTACCACATACCAACTTATACAAGTGAAAGCTGCCAGGGCAAATACAACCAAAGAGGGCAACTCACTGATGCACAATATGGCACACACAGAAACAATAACACTGCATTTACATCCCCACAGGTACCCCAGCCAATGTCAGCGGCAAAGAGGTTCCAGCACTATCCAGTCCCCTAAAAGAAGAGGCCCACAGTGATGACAGCAACTCTGGTCACCTGGATCTGGATGAGCAACCTGGCCCATCAGGGACCTCTGAACAGTCGATTACCCAGGCACAGTCACACACCATCACAGAGCCTCCCCCCTCAGGAAACACCACCACAGCACCCACCCAGCGTACCCATACCTCTGTCCCCAGGACACGTCAATCAGCAGTGTGTCCACCACTACAGGCACACTGCGCCCGCAAGACAATCAGGGACCTGGGGTCAGTGGCAGTGGGCACATGGTTCAGGAGACAGAGTCACAGGACAACAGGGACACTGGGAGGACTGCTGTATGCCAGGGGGAGGACAGGCACAGGGAACAATTTTTCAGGAGGCACTCACTGAGATCTTGGGAGCATACCAACATTCCCAGGAGACGCTGGGCCAGATCCGGGCCAACGTGCAGGAGAACTGGCGGCTGCAGGAGGGACAGTACCAGGGGATCAGGGAGGACTTGCAGGCCATTAACAGCACCCTGGTCTCCATAGCGGGGGTGCTAGCAGACATGGCCAACATTATGAGGGAGGCAGTCTTACAACAGCGGGCCCCTGCCACTAGCCAGACATCAGAACTGCCTTCCTCCTCCGCTGCTAGTGGACAAGAGGCCACACCACAGGACCAACAGGCCACCAGCACCCCTCCCCCTGCAGAAGGAGAACCACAGGAGCAAACGTTCCCTGCGATCCAGGCAGAAGCCAGACACCATTGCCAAGGCCCCCGCCAGGAAAGAAGACCCTCTTGATTGTCACCCTTCTGTCCCACTCTGTCACCCCGTCCACCTTGAACGGCCATTGCTCCCCTTGTTCTGGCCACTTGGACAATGCACTTGTGCACCAAATAGACTAGAACAATATCCTGGACTTTTCTCCATCATCACCTCATCCTAATGCACTTGCCCCTCTACTTCTTAGCACTTAAATAAACACCCTTTGAAAAAATACAAGTATGGAGTATGTCAAACTTATTTAAGTATGTATTAGTTTAACCAGGTTCAAACATTGCACTTCAAATGTACGTTAATGTTCAAATAGGAAAGACCTGTAGTTGGCTGCAGGGATCACACCAGGAGCGATAGTGGGGCACCAACATCTGCAAAATGAGTTGCCAAAGGGTACAGTAAGTGGGCATAGAAGTTGGAAATAACAGCATGCCGGTGCCAAAGATATACAAATAAATGACAATGAAATGTGAAGTAACAGTGTCTTACCTGTGCATCATTGGAAGTATTGTTGAATCACTGCAGTTCTGTTGTCCTCATCCTCATCCTCTTCCTCCTCATCCTCACTGTCCACAGGGTCCACTGCTGCCACACGGCCATCTTCAGCCTCCTCCTCCTGTAGAAATGGCAAATGGCGTCTCAAGGCAAGGTTGTGCAACATGCAGCATGCCACGATCATCTGGCAGACCTTCTTGGGTGAGTAGCACAGGGATCCATCTGTTATGTGGAGGCACCGAAACCTGGCCTTCAGGAGGCCAAATGTACGTTCGATAATCCTTCTTGTTCGCCCATGTGCCTCATTGTAACGTTCTTCTGCCCTTGTCCTGGCATTCCTCACAAGGGCCAGTAGCCATGATAGGTTGGGGTAACCAGAGTTACCTACAAATATCGAGGGACAACATTTAGCCACACACTATCCCATATGGCCCACACCATACCTATACACCAACATCTACTGGGTGGGAACCAGGGCTCACCTATTAGTTACACCCTGTGCCTCTGTAGTTGGCCAACAACAATACAATGCATGATGTTATTTTTTAATGTATAAGTGACATTTGTCCTGTATGTCCAATTTTAAACTGTGATGCAGACATTATCCAGGGCCTGCCCCACTCCCCTGAAATGGCGTCCGCCTGTCCTGTGTGGCGGGACAGGTGGAAGTGAGGTAATTCCGCTGACGTTGTGCGCCCTTGCTGTAGGTGGTCGGCATCTGCTGTGGAACCCTTCATTGGTTATTATTGGTCCATATGGGGTACAGTGACCAATGGTGATGTGCGCACAGCCGCGGACGTAACCGTCATTTTGTATCTGATCACTCACTTGCTACCTGACCTTCAACAGGAGAGGACCTAGAATGAATGTGCTGCTGTGACCTGTGTCTGGAACCTACCATGGCTTGTGTGACTGGGGAAAGGGCCCCTGCCTTCACCTCGCCGGAATTGGAGCGACTGGTGGATGGGGTCCTATCCCAGTACAGACTGCTGTATGTACCTCCAGACCAACAGGTGAGTACACTGTGGCACGATGCATGGGGCATGAATGCATGGAGTGGTGTGTGTGAAGGCCTTGTGTAGGGGGGTTTGGAGGATGTCCCCTGGGTGGCATGCAGCTTGTGTGCTCGGCCCTGTGTGTGCCAATGGCGAAGTGAAGGGGTATTGTGGGCAATAAGTGTAATCGGCAAGACGGTCTGACTGATACCTTTTCCTGTGTGTATTTCTCTGCAGATCAGGGCCCATCAAAAGAAGAGTATATGGCGTGCCATCACCAAGGACGTGTGGACCTTGGGGGTCTACAGCAGGCAGAGCACCCACTGTCAGAAATGGTGGGAGGACCTGAGATGCTGGGCACGGAAGACGGTGGAGGCCCAGCTGGAGATTGCCTCCCAACGAGGAAGGGCTGCTCATCGAACCCTGACCCCCCTTATGGCCCGCATACTGGCGGTGGCCTATCCGGAGCTGGATGGGCGCTTGAGGGCATCACAGCAGCCGCAAGGGGGTGAGTACAGTTCCCATCATTACAACTTATGCATGGTAGGGGGGTACCCGGGTGGGGGATGTGTGTCAGTGGGTTCCCCTAGGCCAGGCCTGACATTGCAGAGTAGGTCCCATGTTGGGCAGGGTTTTGAAGTGATAAACCTGCTACCTAGCTTGTAGGCATCCACTACTGGTCAGGGCTGTGTGGGTCCCAGGTGTGCTGCAGTTGGCGCTATTTGCCCCTCTCCATGCCCTGGTTGCTAGTATTATCACTGGTAGTGCATTGCATAGTGCGTAGGGCTGTTTCCTGTGTGTGACGGTGGTGTGTATGCCAACGGTGGTGTTGGTGCAGCCACTGACCCAGTGTATCCTTTGTCTCTTCCCCCCCCTTTTTGTTTTGTCATGCTGTCCTTATGTGCATTAGCATCATCTGGCAGAGGAGCAGAGGCACCGGCGACGGAGGGAGCTGCATCCCACATGACCCAGGAGGCAGAGCCCACCGACGGTGAGGGCACCAGTGGGACGGGGGGTGACGGGAGCACCACGGCGGAGACAGGAGGGGACAGTTCAGACACAGATACCTCCTCCGATGGAAGCTCCCTGGTGGTGGCGGACACTTCAGTAACCACCCCAGCTGCAGGTACAGCCGCCATCCCCTGTACCAGCACTGCCCTCCCAGCAGCCCCTCAGCGAGCTGCCCATGCCCGCTCACCCAGGAGGGTGGGCATCTCCTTCGCCCCAGGCACCTCAGGCTCTGCCCCAGTCAGCCCTGCTTCCTTGAGTGAAGAGGCTATTGACCTCCTGCGATCCATCTCTGTAGGGCAGTCAACCATTGTGAATGCCATCCAGGGGCTGGCAGCCCAGATGCAACAGACAAATGCATTCCTGGAGGGCATTCACACTGGCTTGGCGGCCCAACAGAGATCAATCCAGGCTCTGGCCTCCTCTCTGATGGCAGCCATTGTCCCTGCTTCTACCCTCCATCTTCCTCTTTCCAATGCTATTCCCCTCAACCCCAGCCTATCCCAAGCACATAGGCAGACGAGCATGCACACAGGACAACACACAAGAGTGGCACAGGCAAACACAAGCACCACACATCATCCCACAGGTACTCACACAGACACCATCCAGATGCAGACATACCAACATCCACTGCCTCCACTGTGTCCCCCTGTTCATTCTCCTCCACCTCCTTCCCAGTTGCGTCTACACTCATACCTGCATGCACTACATCCTCATCCACTACTGCCATCACCACCACACCTAGCAGAACACACACCTCACTGGCAGACACCACCACAACAGCCATGCACACATCCCCTGTGTCCTCTCCAACTGTGTCTGTCCCCCCCAAGGTACACAAATGCAAGCACTCAGACACCCAACAGCCATCCACCTTACAACAGCATCCAGCCCATGCACCGGCACCCAAACACAGCAGACAGACACCTCCGACGACCACTCCCTCTTCCTCCACTCCCAAACCTTCTCCCTCTTCCCGCCCCAATGTTGCTCTCCACCATTGACCTCTTCCCTTCCCCTCCCCCCGTCCTTTACTTCGGGCCATGGTGGCAAAAACCCAGGCAAGCACCTCAGGCACCCAGTCCAAGGGCCCATTAGTCTCCACACCCACTTGTGTGGGAAAGGATCCAGGGCAGAAGGCAGCGTCAAGGAAAGGGTGCCTGCCCCAAGTGCTGCCCGGAAGGGCAAGGAGCCATCCCCAGCTGCTGCCATGAAGGGCAAGGAGACATCCTCAGCTGCTGCCAGGAAGGGCAAGGAGCCTGCCCCAAAAGCTGCCCGGAAGTGCAAGGAGCCTGCCCCAAATACTGCCGGTAAGAAGCAAGGAGCCATCCCCAGCTACTGCCCTGAAGAGCAAAGAGCCATCCCCAGCTGCTGCCAGGAAGGGCAAGGGGCCTACACCAGCAGGCAGGAAGGACAAGGGGCCTGGTGCAGGGACTCTGCGTAGCCTCCTCCACCAACCATGGTTGTGCAGCCGTCCGAGGGTGCAAGGGATGGGCTGGAGCCTCCCCCCACCAGCAGCAGCACCACCACCACCAGCAGTGGTCAGCCATCCGAGGGATGGGCAGGAGCCTCCCCCCAACACCAGCAGCAGCAACACCACCACCACCAGCAGTAGACAGCCATCCGAGGCTGCAGGGGATGGGCTGGAGCCTCCCCCCACCACCACCAGCAGCAGCAGCACCACCACCACCACCAGTGGGCAGCCGTCTGAGGCTGCAGGGAATGGGCTGGAGCCTCTCCCCATCACCAGCAGCAGCACCACCACCACCAGCAGTGGGCAGCCGTCCGAGGCTGCAGGGGATGGGCTAGCTCCTCCCCCACCACCTGCAGCAAAAGCAGCACCACCACTTAGCAGCCCTCACCGCTGGCAGACGGTCTGTAGTCCTGCATCCATGGACTGCTGTGCGGCCTGCTCCCTGCAAATCCTGTGGGAATGACACCCAGCTGAGAGTCTGTGACCTTGCACTTCCCAGGGCCAAGCACAGGGCATGTTGCCCCTCCAGAACCAGTGGGTATGACACCCATTCACCCCACTTTCCTCAGGATCAGAAGCAAAGGGCACAACGCCCACACCAGAACCAGTGGGTATGACACCCACTCACCCCATCCTCCCCAGGATCAAGAGCGCAGGGCACGGTGCCCCCTTTAGAACCAGTGGGCAAGTCACCCACTCACCCCATCCTCCCCAGGATCAGAAGCACAGGGCACAATGCCCCCTCCAGAACCAGTGGGTATGACACCTACTCACCCCCATCCTCCCCAGGATCAAGAGCACAGGGCATGATGCCCCCTCCAGAACCAGAAGGGCAGATCACCCACTTGATAGACTGTGGCCTTGAACTCACCAGGACAAAGAGCACAGAGCATGTTGCTACCTCCAGAACCAGTGGGCAAGTCACCCACTTGAGAGACTGTGGCCTTGCACTCCCCGGGACCAAGCACAGGGCATGTTGCCCCCTCCAGATCCAATACGCAAGCCACCCACTTGAGAGACTGTGGCCTTGCACTCCCCAGGACAAAGCACAGGGCATGTTGCCCCCTCCAGGACCAGTGGTGTTATTCCATCTGCCGGCTGAGGTGCCCCCCATTCCCTGTCCCCCTGAGGTGCCTGCCTATTTTCCAGCTGATGACCCTGCAATGTTCTCTCTGTGTTGCCGCAGGTGACAAGTGGGGCCTGGGCAGTATCCCTTGAATTGTACATATGTATTTACCATTAGATTGAATTTTCGTATTTATACCATTACACTCACTTTCATCAATTCCTGTTGTATTTGCATTATTCCTGAAGGGTACAGGGTAAATATGTTTTATTACTACAACTGATTGTGTGTATGGTGTTGGGGCTGGGGGTGTGTGTTGTGCGTGTGTCACTCTCTTTTTCCTCCCTCCCTCCCCTGTGTGCTAGGTGGCTGTACTCACCGTGGTTGTCTTCGGTGTTCGTGGTGGAGCAGGACGTAGAAAATCATTGGGAAGATTTGAAGTTCAGGCTCCTTGGCGGCGTGGTTGTTCCCTGTGTCTCCAAAGGTGAGTCCTTTCCCTTCTGTGTTCTGTTTTTGCCAGGCTTTTGATGTCATTGGTACCGCCCGGGAAAAGGTGGCGGATTCGTGTCTCTTAATATGGTGGGCGGTACATTGATTTCTGCCTGGCTGTAGGCGGCTATCACTGTGGTGGCTGTTGTTTCCGCCCTGGCGGTCAGTGTGATAAAGTGCCTGTCTATCTGAGGTTTTACCGCCATGGCCATAATTTGGCGGTAGTTACCACCAGCCTGTTGGCGGTATCACTGCCTCTTTATCACCGACCGCCAGGGTTGTAATGAGGGCCATAGTGACATTAGCCATGGCTGTAAGGCATGTACACTATCACCTAAAAACAAACAAAACATATTTGGCTATGGAAAAAGCATAACATTTAAGCTCTATATTATGTATGGCGGGCAGTGACTCTCAACAGTGGAGGGTTGTCGAACCGAGTGCCAAATTCAGTGGCAGGCACTGTAATAGCTTTTAGCCTTTAGACCACTCCAAAGGTCTTAATCATAGCTTTTTAATATAACAGGGCGTGACTGAGAGTTCTGGAATTAAGGCTGCAGGCAATAAGTTGCTCACAGTGCCACAGTGGGCCAAAAAATATAGATAACAATTAAAATGAACTTATCACGCTTCCTCGCAGTGAGTTAAAATCCTCCTGGAGCCTCAGCCAACCCTCTCCAAATCCCGACGCTGCTCTCATGCTGGAAATGAGCAGCATGACAGCAGCGCCAGGATTGGCTGGAGCGTGCTGCCTCGATGCTCCAGCATGCAGAGGGTGCCTCTGCCTGTTCACCACCCAGCTGTCCAAGACTGTTAGGTGGAGAGGTTTACAATGCGCATGTCAGACTGACTGTTGCAAGACAGCCAGTCAAGCTGACATGTGCAGTGTAAACTTGCGGAGTGAGCACCACTCTCCTGCTGCCAGTCAGCAAATCTCGTCTTTGTAGCCCTTAGTAAATTCCATTATGTCAGAATATGAAAGCGATGTGCATGCTCGCTGGAGATCGGACTGTGTGAGAAATTGGGTTGTTGGCTGACTGAGATGTGAGCCCTAGTAAAGCAACAGCCACAATCCCTTGCAGGGTGAACAACAAAAAGTCACAAAATTAACCTGTTCTTAACCCTGGGTAGCGTGGCACAGAAAGCAGTCTGGCTTATTTTAGCTGCAATGTGCAAAGTATTTATGCATTAAACGAACAACAATAAAGTGAAAACATAACATACGAAAAATCCAAAACCATTTTAGAAAAATGGGGTACATTTCATTAAATTATTTGACAACAAAAATGAAAAAAATCCAATCTTTAGAACTGGAGTAAAATTAGTAATGTTTTTCGTGAAAACTAGTGTCTAAAAGATCAAAGCACAGATAGCAGACATTTAGGGGGTCATTACAACATTGGCGGTAAAAGCCGCTTACCGCCGTGCAGAAGAACGCCAACACACCGCCGCCGCCCCGGAATTCTGCCACGGTCATTATGACCCATAGCTCGGAATCCGCCAAAATCCAGACACCCACACAAGTCCGCCACACCAAAGGTCAATGATAAACTGGCGATAACAAAACCTCCACCGTCACGCCAACAGGAATACGCCCACACTATCACGACCCACGAATCCACGCGGCGGTCTTTCAACCGCGGTATTCCATTGGCGGTACACACCGCCGCGCTCAGAATACACATACATTTACAAAACACAGCCACATTGGAAAATTCCAAACACACACACCTGATACACATACACACACCACTCCCACACACCCAATACAATATAAAACACACACCCACATCACCCACAAACCCCTACTACCAAAAATCCCGAAAGAAGGCCAGAGAGAGACACTACAATCTACAAACAAGCATCCACAGGCACACAAAACCATTACCCACATAACATCCACGCACCCCACACAACACACCACGACATATCACCCCACATATCACAACACACTTTCCCCACACATCACCCACACCACCCCATGGCACGGCAAAGACACCCCAGGTTCTCTGAGGAGGAGCTCAGGGTCATGGTGGAGGAAATCATACGGGTAGAGCCACAGCTATTCGGATCACAGGTGCAGCACACCTCCATAGCTAGGAAGATGGAGCTATGGTGAAGAATCGTGGACAGGGTCAACGCAGTGGGACAGCACCCAAGAAATAGGGATGACATCAGAAAGAGGTGGAACGACCTACGGGGGAAGGTGCGATCCGTGTTATCCAGACACCACATTGCGGTACAGAGGACTGGCGGTTGACCCCCACCTCCTCCCCCACAACTAACAACATGGGAGGAGCAAGTCTTGGCGATTCTGCATCCTGAGGGCCTCGAAGGAGTAGCTGGAGGAATGGACTCTGGTAAGTCAAACCTTAACTACCTTATCCCCCACCCTACCTGCATGCTATCACATACCTCCACCCTCACCCTCACCCCCATCACTCCAACTCCTCACACATGTCCCACTATCACAAACCACACATCCCAACACCAAGCCCTGCATGCAACACCAAATCATGGACACCCACCACCAATGCATGGCCACGGCACATACCCATACACCCCCCTAAACCATCATCACACAAGGTCCCACACAGGAATGCAAGCACTGGGGTACACGGTCACCCACCCATTGCACACCATGGTACACACAGATGCAATAATCATGCTTTTACACCCCTGCAGGACCCCTACCCAACGTCACAGCACAGGAGGGTCCACACATGTCCACACCACCTACAGAAGAGGCCCACAGTGATGACAGCAGCTCTGTCCAACTGGATCTAGATGACCAGCCCGGCCCATCTGGGACCTCGGGACAGTCGGTTCCCCTCACCCAGTCACAGGCCACCACAGAGCTTCCCCCCTCTTGAAACACCAGCACAGCGGGCCCATACCTCTGTCCCCAGGACACGTCAATCAGCAGTGTGTCCACCACTACAGGGAACCCAGGCTAACCCACCACCCCAACAACAACAGGGACCTGGGGGCAGTGGTAGTGGGCACACCATTCAGGGGACAGAGGCCCAGGAACATAGGGGAACTGGGAGGGCTGCTGTGCGACAGAGGGAGGACAGGCCCAGGGAACCCATTCTCCACAAGGCCCTCCCCAACATCATAGGAGGATACCATCATTCCCAGGAGACGATAGCAACGGTACTGTCCAAGTTTCAGGAGACCCAGCGACTGCAGGAGGAACAGTATTTGGGCTTCAGGGAGGAACTCAGATCCATCAATTCCACCCTGGGCACCATCGTAGGGGTGCTGAAGGAAGTCCTCAACACCAGGAGGGACACTGTGGCACAACAAGGGGCTCCTGACACTAGCCTGGATGATGAACTGCCCACCACCTCCGCCGGCGCTAGTGGACAGGAGGCACCGCCACAGGACCACCACACCAGCACCCCACCCCCTGCACATGAAGTACCACCCCTCAAACGGTCCCTGAGATCCATGACAAAGACAGAGAATGATGTCAAGACCACCGCCAAGAAATGAGACCACCCTGAATGTCATCCTTTTGTCCCACCTTGTCACCCTGTCCATCCTCAAACTGCCCCAGCTCCACTTCCTATGCCCCTTTGGACAATGCACCTGTGAAACAAATAGACTGGACTCTGCCATGGACATTCCTCCACCATCACCCCTCACCATTTTACAGCATTCTCCAATATTGAGCACTAAAATAAACACCCTTAAAGCACAAAACAATCTGGAGTCTGTCTGTGATTTCGAAATAGTGTATTAGCAATTACAGTGACAAAATGCTCTTTCAATTGTAATGTCAACATACGTATGTCACACAGCTCTAGTCCATGAGGAAACAAAGCAGATGTCACACAGTGGGACCCACATCTGTGAAATCGTAAGGGAAAGTGAAAACTCAGTGACCATACACTGAGTGAAAAGGACAGACAGTAGAGAGGTAGTAGTGCTAAATTACATGTAGTAGGCAGGTTTGTCTTCTTACCTGTGTCTCACTGGAAGTATTGCAGGATAACCGAGTTCCTGTTGTCGATGTCCTCTTCTTCTGCTTCCTCATCTTCACTGTCCACAGGCTCCACAGCTGCCACAACACCTCCATCTGGACCATCCTCCTGCAGAAAAGGCACCTGTCGTCGCAAAGCTAAGTTGTGAAGCATACAGCAGGCCACGATGATCTGGCACACCTTCTTTGGTGAGTAGAATAGGGAACCACCTGTCATATGGAGGCACCTGAACCTGGCCTTCAGGAGGCCGAAAGTCCTCTCTATAATCCTCCTAGTTTGCCCATGGGTCTCATTGTAGCATTCCTCTGCCTTTGTCCTGGGATTCCTCACTGGGGTCAGTAGCCATGACAGGTTGGGGTAACCAGAGTCACTTGAAAAAGCTGAGGGACAACTGTTAGACACACACTAACCTGTAGGGATATCCCCAGACCCAGGCAACTATTCCCACTGATTTGGTTCCAGGTGCTCACCTAATAGCCACACATGGTGCCTCTGGAGTTGCCCCATCACATAAGGGATGCTGCTATTCCGCAGGATGTAAGCGTCATGCACTGAGCCAGGGAATTTGGCATTGACATGGGAGATGTACTGGTCTGCCAAACACACCATCTGCACATTCATCGAATTATAACTCTTCCGGTTTCTGTACACCTGTTCACTCCTGCTGGGGGGACCAAGGCAACATGTGTCCCATCAGTGGCACTTCTGATGTTGGGGATATGTCCCAGGGCATAGAAGTCACCTTTCACTGTAGGCAAATCCTCCACCTGAGGGAAAACGATGTAGCTCCGCATGTGTTTCAGCAGGGCAGACAACACTCTGGACAACAAGTTGGAAAACATAGGCTGGGACATCCCTGATGCTATGGCCACTGTTGTTTGAAAAGACCCACTTGCAAGGAAATGGAGTACTGACAGCACCTACACTTGAGGGGGGATTCCTGTGGGATGGCGGATAGCTGACATCAGGTCTGGCTCCAACTGGGCACACAGTTCCAGGATTGTGGCACGATCAAGCTTATAGGTGATGATTACATTTCTTTCCTCCATTGTCGACAGGTCCACCAGTGGTCTGTACACCGGAGGATGCCGCCATCTCCTCAAATGTCCCAGCGGACGGTGCCTATGAAGGACAACAGCGAGCACAGAGTCAACTAACTCAGAGGTATGTACACACAGCTTACACAGAACACGATTCATAATCCGAAATTAGAATGTATGAGTATTGAGGCAAGGCCTAGGAATGTGTGACACAGTTAAAAATAGAGCCATGTGGGCCGATGAAATGGCGGCTGTCTGACCTGTAAAGTGGGGCAATGGGATATGAGGTAACTGCGCTGGCGTTGTACACCGTCGCGATAGGCGGTCAAAGTCCGCCGCGCAATTCTGCATTGGTTAACATTGGACCCTATGGGTCCCAGGAGCCAATGACTATGTACGCCGGCGGTGACGGTACGCACCGCCACGGACGTGACTGCCATTTTCTATCTGTTCAGTCACTCGATACCTGATCTTCGACAGGAGAGGACCTATACTGCAAGTGCTGCTGTGACCTCAGTGTGGAAGAGACAATGGCTCATGCGTCTGGGGAAAGGGCCCCTGCCTTCACATCGGAAGAGTTGGAGAAACTCGTGGATGGGGTCCTCTCCCAGTACACGCTACTCTACGGTCCTCCAGACAAACAGGTGAGTACACTGGGAGCATGCTGTATGGGCTATGCCTGTGTGGAGTGGGGTGGATGAAAGATAGGGGGTGGGGGGAGAATGAGGCGTGCATGAAACAACGTGAGTGCATGTGCCACATGGCAAGGGTAGGGATGCGGGCCAATGACTGTGATGGTGCAGTTGGTAATAACTTCTCTTTTTCCCCTGTACAATTCCTATAGGTCAGCGCCCACCAGAAGAACAATATTTGGCATGCCATCCCCAAGGAAGTCCGGACCCTGGGGGTCTATCACAGACGGAGCACCCACTGCCATAAGAGATGGGAGGACATTCGCCGCTGGAGCAAGAAGACGGTGGAGGCCTGGCTGGGGATGGCCTCCCAACGTGGGAGGGGTGCCAGTCGCATCATGACCCCCCTGATGTTCAGGATCCTGGCGGGGTGCATACAAGTAGTTGGATGGGCGCTTGAGGGCATCACAGCAGCAACAGTACACTCTCATTCTGCTGATTCAGTGTGCAGTGGAGGTGCCTGGGTGGGGGAGGTGGGCTGTGGGTACCCCTAGGCCAGGGCGAGTGTGCTAGTTAGGTCCCCTTTTTCAGGCAGGCCCTGTGGCACCCCACCCCACCTGGGTACAGTGCCAACTACACCTAGTCAGGCTCCTGTGACATCCATGTGTGCAGATGTCAGCCATAGCCTTGTAGGCCATGTCCCAGGGATTGCATAGTGGACTCCAAGTGCGCGGGGTAGTGCAGGGGGCTTCTGTGTCTGTCGTGTCTGCCAACAGTAACGGTAATGCATGCACTCAACATGTCTTTCTTCTGTCGTCCCCCCTTTTTGTGGTCTCCCTGTTCTTGTGTGCTTTAGCATCATCAGGCGGAGGAGCAGTGGCACCGGAGCAGGAGGGAGCTGCATCCCACATGGCCCTGGAGGGGGACACTACGGAGTCTGATTTCACCAGTGGGACGGAGAGCGAGGGGAGCTCCACGGCGGGGACAGGAGCTGACACCATTGATACGGAGTCGTCCTCTGATGGGAGTTCCCTTGTGGTGAGGGGCCCATCTGTGCCCCCCCATCTACAGGTACAGCCGCCACCCCCCTTTCCAGCACCGCCCTCCCAGCAGCCCCTCAGCCTTTGCCCCGTGCCCGCTTACCCAAGAGGGTGGGCATCTCATTCACCCCAGGCACCTCAGGCCCTGCCCAAGTCACCCCTGCTGCCCTCAGTGAGGAGGCCATTGACCTCCTCAGGTCCCTCACTTTTGGGCAGTCTACAATTTTGAATGCCATCCAGGGTGTAGAGAGACAGTTGCAACAAACCAATGCATTCCTGGAGGGCATTCATTCTTGTCAAGCAGCCCTTCAGTGAGCTTTTCAGACTCTGGCCTTAGCACTGATGGCAGCCATTGTCCCTGTCTCTAGCCTCCCCCCTCCAACTTCCTCCACCCAGACCCACACCCCTGCACCCCAGCCTACCCCAAGCACACCATCAGACCAGCAGGCACACACCCCAACACACAAAGGAGGCTCAGGCAAACATAAGTATGACACATCCCACAGGCACTCACGCAAACATCACACACATACAGACATAGCAACATCCACTGCCTCCACTGTGTCTCCCTCCTCCTCGTCTCCCTCCTCCCTCCCAGTCTCGTCTCCACTCACACCTGCATGCACTACATCTACAGCCACTACTTCCATCCCCAGCACACACACCACCACACCCCGCTCACGTGCAGTCACCACCCCCACTACCATTCACACATCCCCTGTGTCCTCTTCCAGTGTTTCTGTAGCGCCACCTCCCAAGGTACACAAACGCAGGCACACACCCACCCAACAGCAATCCACCTCACGACAGCCTCCAGCGCATGCACCTTCACCCAAAGTCACCAAACGTACACCTCCTACAACCACAACCTCTTCCTCCACTCCCAAACCGCCTCTAGCTACCCGTCCCAGTGTTCCCAAGAAACTTTTCCTGTCCACCCTTGATTTCTTTCCCTCACCTCCCCCACCCAGTCAGTCTCGTAGGGCCCGACTCTCCAGGTCCCAACCTAGCACCTCAGCCACGACATCGGCGGGATCAGTGGTGTCAGTAGTCACCGGATTCTGGAGTGCACCAGGCAGCAGGGCAGCCGGTGTGGCAAGGAGCCACAGCACAGACAGTCCCCCTCCTGTCAAGCATAATAAGTTGGACATTGCCTGGCGGGAGAGGGGGAAGACACCAGCCACCAAAGCCGCTCCCAGGGGTACAGGTGGGAGTGTGGAGTCAGCTGTGACACCTTCCAAGGTGGGGAAGGGGCACAAGAAACCCAGCAAGTCTGGAAAGATCGGCACAGTGGAGAAGACCGCCATCAGCCCCGCTGCCCAGGAGGCGACCGCCATCAGCCCGCTGCCCAGGAGGTGACCGCCATCAGCCCGCTGCCCAGGAGACGACCGCCATCAGCACCTCTGTCCAGGAGGCAACCGTCATCAGCACCGCCAGCAGCAGCCCCGCTGGCCCAGACAGGACCGCCAGCACCAGCCCCGCTGGCCAGGAGGTGACCGCCAGCAGCAGCCCCGCAGGCTCAGACAGGACTGCCAGCACCAGCCCCGCTGGCCCAGAAAGGACCGCCAGCACCAGCCCCGCTGGCCAGGAGGCGACCTCTAGCACCAGCCCCACAGGCCCAGACAGGACCGCCAGCAGCAACCCCGCAGGACCAGACAGGACTGCCAGCAGCTGAGTCGCTGCCAAGGACACCCCCGCCACAAGCACCGCTGCAAAAGACACCGCCGCCACAAGCACTGCTGCCAAGGACACCGCCGCCACAAGCACTGCTGAACAGGACACCGCCGCCACAAGCACCTCTGGCCCATAAGCACCAAGAGCACTGACGCTACTGAGTCCGCCACGAGCAGGATGAAGCACTCTGGGCAAAAAGCCCCCTCCAGAACCAGTCAAGATTTACATCCACTACCTCTGTCCTTGGCAGGATGAAGCACTCTGGGCACAAAGCCCCCTCCAGAACCAGTGGAGAAAGGCATCCACTACCTCAGTCCTTGGCAGGGTGAAGCACTCTGGGCACAAAGCCCCCTCCAGAACCAGTGGAGATTTACATCCACTACCTCTGTCCTTGGCAGGATGAAGCACTCTGGGCACAAAGCCCCCTCCAGAACCAGTTGAGAAAGGCATCCACTACCTCAGTCCTTGGCAGGATGAAGCACTCTGGGCACAAAGCCCCCTCCAGAACCAGTGGAGATTTACATCCACTACCTCTGTCCTTGGCAGGATGAAGCACTCTGGGCACAAAGCCCCCTCCAGAACCAGTGGAGAAAGGCATCCACTACCTCAGTCCTTGGCAGGATGAAGCACTCTGGGCACAAAGCCCCCTCCAGAACCAGTGGAGAAAGGCATCCACTACCTCAGTCCTTGGCAGGATGAATCGCTCTGGGCACAAAGCCCCCTCCAGAACCAGTGGAGATTTACATCCACTACCTCTGTCCTTGGCAGGATGAAGCACTCTGGGCACAAAGCCCCCTCCCGAACCAGTGGAGAGAGGCATCCACTATCTCTGTCCTTGGCAGGATGAAGCACTCTGAGCACAAAGCCCCCTCCAGAACCAGTGGAGAAAGACATCCACTACCTCAGTCCTTGGCAGGATGAAGCACTCTGGGCACAAAGCCCCCTCCAGAACCAGTGGAGAAAGGCATCCACTACCTCAGTCCTTGGCAGGATGAAGCACTCTGGGCACAAAGCCCCCTCCAGAATCAGTGGAGATTTACATCCACTACCTCTGTCCTTGGCAGGATGAAGCACTCTGGGCACAAAGCCCCCTCCAGAACCAGTGGAGAAAGGCATCCACTACCTCAGTCCTTGGCAGGATGAAGCGCTCTGGGCACAAAGCCCCCTCCAGAACCAGTGGAGATTTACATCCACTACCTCTGTCCTTGGCAGGATGAAGCACTCTGGGCACAAAACCCCCTCCAGAACCAGTGGAGAAAGGCATCCACTACCTCAGTCCTTGGCAGCATGAAGCACTCTGGGCACAAAGCCCCCTCCAGAACCAGTGGAGTCTGTTATCCTCTTGAGAGACTGTGGCTTTGCACTCCCCAGGATTGAACAGTGGGCAACCCACCCACTGTAGAGACTTGAGAGACTGTGACTTTGCACTCCTCAGGATTGAACCGTGGGCAACCCACCCACTGTAGAGACTTGAGAGACTGTGGCTTTGCACTCCCCAGGATTGAACAGTGGGCAAACCACCCACTGTAGAGACTTGAGATACTGTGGCTTTGAACTCCCCAGGATTGAACAGTGGGCAACCCACCCACTGTAGAGACTTGAGAGACTGTGGCTTTGCACTCCCCAGGATTGAACAGTGGGCATGTGGCCCCCTCGTGGATTTGCCGTTGTGCACTCAACTGGCTGAGGTGCCCCCCCTTTCCCTTCCCCCTGAGGTGCCTGTTTTATTTCTATCTGATGCCCCTGCAGTGTTCTCTCCCTCATGTTCGGGTACCTTGTGTGGGCTTCGACCATGCAGTGTGGGCCCAGTGTTCCATGGACTTAAATGGAGCAATACCTGGACTTCTATTATTGGTGTATATATTTGTTAATAGTGTATATATATTTTTGTGTACTGGATTTTAATCGATTACAACGGTTACACTAATTTCCTTTTGTCTTTGCATTCTTCCAGGGGGTTTAGGGGGTGTAACTGTGATGTATCAACATGTACTTGTGTGTGTGTTGTAGTGGGTGAGGGTGGGGGTGGGGGTGTTGCGTGTTGCGTGTGTGTGTCCCTGTTTTTTCCCTCCCCTGTGTCGTAGGTGCAGTACTCACCGTGGTCTTCACCGCCGGCGTTCGTGCTCCTGGTAGAGGAGCAAGAAGATAAATGCTGGGAAAATGTGAAGCTCTGGCTCCATGGCGTCCTGGTTCCTCGTGGGGTGTGTAGCGGTGAGCGTTTTCCCTTCGAAGTACAGTTTCTGCCGTGTTTTTGTTCGCGGTGAATCCACCCCGGAAAAGGTGGCGGATTGGTAGGTTGTGTTACTGTGGGCGGTACATTGTCCTCCGCCTGTCTGTTGGCGGTGACTGCCGCGCTGTTTGTTTGTACCGCTGTGGCGGTCGGAGTGTTAAAGTGGCTGTCTTTGTTGGCGGTTTCCGCCACGGTCGTAATTCCAATTGTTTTACAGCCGGCCTGTTGGCGGTCTTACCGCCGCTTTAACACCGATCGCCAGGGTTGTAATGACCACCTTAGTCTCATAAGCCTGTGTGAAAAGTAAAAAAAATGTGGCTGACAAAGATGGTGCATAGGTCAGATACAAGAAGTGGATTTGGCCCGATCAGTGCTTACCTTTAAACTTAAAAGAAATTCTGAGAAAAAGTGTCTGAGAAGGTAAAGTTCATTGGGCTAAGGCTGCAGGAGTAGTCCAGGGACAGTGCATTGTTCCTGGATGGCCTTGGGTCAAATCCACGGTGAAGGCTTCTATGTTTGGACTGAGCCGGTGAAATGGAAGTTGAAAATCTCCAGTGGGATGAGGCAAATGGCTGTAGCCAAAGACAGTTCCATGAGGTTTGGCGTAGGACTGCGGGAAAGCATTTTCTGCTGCAGAGAAAAACTTAGCAGGAGAAGCCGCAAGTCAATCCACTTGGTGATGCACTTCGCACAGGTAGGCAAGCAAGTTGGTCCTAGTCTCCTCCTGGTTCTCTGAGCTGTTTTCCACCAAAACTTGTTTTCAGTCCTCAGTTTTGGGATTCGACTGTCTGTGTAGCTTTAGTACCACAAACAAGGGTCCAAGGCTAGTGGGACACCTCTTCGGGTTTCAGGACTCACTGGGCTTAGGTTTGGTTTCAAGATAGTGCAAGCCTTTTATGTCCCTCTGAACACGAGCCCAGGAAATTGGCCCTTGGAGTCACTCTTGTAGTCAGATGAAGATGTGGGGCTCTGTAACAGGGCTGGCCTCAGAGGGTTCAACACAGGCTCCAGGCAGCAAAGCAGTCCTAACAAGTACAGCAGCAGTCTAGCCGAATGCACAGCAGGCCACAGCAAAAGGCAGTCCTTTGAGAGGCTTTCCACACATCCAGTAGTGAACTGAAGAGTGGGTCTGAAGGTCCTATTTTTATACCCTGCTGCCCGTCTTCTGGAAGGTGGAGAAACTTCTATCAGTTATTTGAAGTGCACATCATTTTCTGTCTCTCCTGCCCTGGCTCCAAGCTGGCTATAGTGACAATACAGGGTTGTTAGGCCCTTTGTGTGAATGCAGAGCATAGACTATTCAGTTGTAAGTGGGGCTGTGCTCAGTTCCACACCCCCATCATGCCAGCAGATGAACCACTGAGGCACACCTCTATTGTGTGACTATGTGGGAGGAAGTCACAAAGTCTAACTGTCAGCTACACACAGGCATGTGACCAAAGACAGGCTGCAGACACAAAGGGCTAAGGCAGGAAAATGCTAACTTCCTAAAAGTGGCATTTTCAAAATTGTAACAAAAAAATGACTTTACTATTGAAGAATGTTTATCATTATAACTATGACATAGCTACCAGCTCCCAATTGGAAATTATATATTAATAAATGTAATGCGGAATCTCCAATGTTAAACTATGGGAGGGAAAGCCCTCACAGTAGTAAAAAATGAATTTAGGAGTTTTTCACCACCGGCACATCCAAAACTCCAAAATACTTGCCCAACCTTTTAATAACAAAGCACCCTGCCCTATGGCCTACCTTAGGGCTGTCTTATACATAGTAAGGGGGGACTTTAAGGCTTGTCAAGGGTTTTCTAATGCCAAGTCGGGATGGCATTTTAAAGCTGCAATGGCCGACGAGGAACATGTTTTGAAGTGCTACTTAAGTGGGTGGCACAATAAGTGCTGGGGGTCCACAGGTAGCATTTAATTTACAGGCCCAAGTTATATGATATACCACTCTACAAGGCACTTGCAATTAAGTTAAACATGCCATTCAGGTGTATGCCAATAAAACCATGTTTAGGGAAGAGACAGCAAGCATTTTATCACTGGTTAGCAGTGGTACAGTGCACAGATTCCTAAGGCCAACAAAAATGAATTTCAGCAAAAATTGAAGGTAAGGCTGAGAGGTCTAACAGGCTACAATATCATTTTTGGCTTCACACACCACTTGAATGCTCAATGAATGGGCATTTTTCAGATTCCTGAATAAATACTCAAAGTCAGATGTTGGGCATATATGCACATGTGTGCGATCTATGCATTCTATGACGTCGAAAGCTCAAAGTCCTATAGAACTGAATTTTTGATGGTGTGTAATTCCTGATAATTTCTGAGGAAATATATGTAGGTCTTAATGTATATTAACACTGCACCTACAATTGCATTGAAAAAATGAGAAAGGGCACTCTGTGTTACACCACCACCAACTGCTGCATTGACACCTTGGTAGCCACCAAAGGCTATGAGATGCAAACTACATTACAACTGCACATGGGTGAGGATAACTTATTCTACAGGGTGTGTCTCCCAAACTAGGGTTTAAAATCAGCTATGAGTTCCAAAATAACATCACTACTTAATCTGTACTTAACATATATTTCTTATTCTGTTTGCTCAAATGTGTAACCCTCAGTTTGAAGATCCTCTTCTGTATTCTCCTCATTCTCTGCAAACCAGCCATAATATGCATCCTTACCATCACATACAAAGCAGCCATTTTGGAAAATCACAGATGCATGCTGGGGCAGCTTTTATAGTTTGCACACAGTTACCACCTGGTTTGAGTCGGTGGTAGATTGCATGTCCAAAAACATGATTTTGCGACTATCCATTAACTGCAAATATAATTAATATAGGAATATCAATTTGCTATTAATGATTCCTTATTAACGATTTGCTTTTTGGCATTGGTAAAATAACGATTCGTTATTAATTCCCCTCATAAAATTTATGGCTGCAAATACATTTCATACACAGGAAGTTGGTGTTTTCTGCAACCAATAACCAGTGTGTGCCGTAGTTTGACTCTTGCTCTAGCCAAGACTGCTGGTTTAGGGATGACAGCACTTTTGCTTGTAGGCAACTAGGCCAATCCTACAACAAGTCGCAATTGTCGGCCCAACCCTCCCAGCTCCCAGCTCACCAAAAACCCAAACAGTGAACAGTGATTTGTGACAGCCTTTATGCATGCACTCAAGAATGCGACATCTCAGGGAGGTCATGGTTAAATGGATATTACCCTATTCTCACATGAGCAGCATGTCTCAGTCATACACAGGCAATAAAATAGATGCAGTAAAGCTTCCAATAAGTTTTATTCACAAGACTGCAATCCACTGTAAATTGCATGGGCTGCAATGATTAGGATAATAAACAATGCAAGAAACAGAATGGTAAAAACAAGAGTCATGAATTCAAAGACCCACACCATCTTGAACCCTAATAACCTAGCATGATGAACCTAATCTCCAACTTAAAGAGCGCTAGGTGTGTTAAACCTAATCTGTCACTACCATGTCCATGAGAAGAGAACCCCCAACCCTCGTTACCTTGGAATGAGGTATCTAGATCAGACTCCGTGGTGACACAAAGTGTCAGTATCAAGGCGACGTGTAGCATATATAGCGTTGATGGCATCTGGTAGGAATCCCTCTTATTCGCTTGTCTGTGTGAGATGTATTTATACAGATCTTGTAGGACCCCTGACACAGGTATGTTTCCAAACAATAGATAAGTAGGCATGCTTGGGGCGGCAATTATGTAAACAATTCCCTGAAAGGTACACTATGTTACTGTCACACAAAAGCGGGAAAGTATATGATGTAAATACCTACGTATCTCATTTATCTTTGATGCTGATAGTGACGCCTTTACAGAGTGGCACTGATAACTTGAAACTGAAACATCTTCCTAACCATAAACATGTCAGCCTTTTTGGGAGAAATAATTAAATAAATGTGCTAAAACAGAGCAAGCTATGTAGGTTAAAAGTCACTAGGTGACGGGGCACAGGCCTGCAAGCCAAAGGCTAAGCTAAACTTCTGATTCCCATTAAAACTAGATAGGATCCACTACATGTGCAACAGATTACAGACTCACAAAATGTGTGTACGTATAACCCCAAGTACTTCCATACTTGAGTTTACATTTATTAATCTCCAAGTTTAAAAAAAAATCTTTGACTTATCAATTGTATGGCATCTTATGCCATGATGAGAGTGATCACATTCCACAATAAATATATTGATGAACATTACTTCCCATTTACCCTGACTCCAATCTCTAATTTCAGTCTTTTCAATCCACTTTATTATGTGGGACTTTCATGAGGTATTTTAAAGTCTTCTAATGTCAGCTCCATTTAAAAGACATTCATTGATTCCTTTTTTTAATCGCCCTGAAAAGCATATAGCTCAAATAACCTTGATGATAAATTGCATTTAGCTGGACATACATTTAAGTTGCAATCTAATTTTAAAAGACGCCCCAGTAGTATGAATTCTTGATATGATGCGTGTGTGAGGCAGGTACGTTTACAGTTAAGGAAATTGTTGCTAAAATTAAGGCTTTTGGGAGCCAATTTCAGAATGACTTACTTTATTGTGTATAAGTACCAAAAGTAGCACTTGTCATCAGATGGAAGAAGCATACAATAAATGTGAAAACATTGGCAGTACTGTTGCTTTAAAGACCCCTGGTGGCAAATGTGTCTGGGAACTGAAGTCTAGTGGTTAAGCCGATAAATCAGTGGGGGTCATCTCAAAGATAAGTTGCAATTCAAGGACTATACATGTCCACCATGTGAAATAAGGTATGAACTTCAGCACCATTGTTTGTCACTCAAACACTTAGTAAAGTTAATCCTGGAGCCACTATTCTGCAGGTAGTTGAGCTTATCAAAAATGCTCAGGTGTCCTATTTTAAACTTCCTACCGGTGTTTCTATGAAAGGGTTTAAAAAATCTCCCCTGTATTGTGTATTGGTCTTGCCCCCTTCTTTAATGCAATCTTTGAAGGCTTCTCTATTCCAGGTTGGTAAGGAGCTGTTTGTGGAGCCATTCTTTAAAGAAAGTATTACCAGTAAGCTCAGGCACTATTAACTACTTTCTGTGCTTGCTCCTCCTCAGAAATGATTTTAATTGTATTACAACATTAGATCCAAACTAATCAGGTACCGCCTGTCACAGAAATGGGGTTTCGTAATGAACATTCTCTTTTGCATGGTGGTATAATTCTACTCTTTGCAGGACATGCTTTGATTTGTGAGGCAGGAACATTCTACTGTGCATTCGTCAATTGTTCTAAAGAGATTCTCTTAATTAATAGGACTCTTATATGGAGTAAACTACATTCAATAGGTTTCTTAAGTGTTCTTACTCACATTTTTAGCTGGTCTGATTTTAAACCATTGTGTATATCCCCAGACATTACCATCTTCAGTACACCCCCAGAGACCCTGTCTAAGCCTCTACCAGTTGTTAGCAAGCAGATGAGCGCTGCATTATACACTACACAGTTGAATTGCTGATTGAGCTTCTATTGGTCTGCAATATATGCTGTATATCTTGACCTAATTATAAATCCTTGAAAATCAATAAATCACATTGCAGATCTATTGACCTTAGATAGAAGTCATTTGGAGGAGTTAAATGCTATAAATACTTGGTTGTTGATGAAGTGTTTTACAATGTCGAAAAAATAATGCAATAATGTGCAGAATTAACATGTTGGCTTTCATAAAAAATAAATGTGTTTAAATGCAAAAATTGCAGCAAGTAACCACATTTACTCATACTAGGCCTGAATAGTTGAAGCAATGTTATTTGAGAAGCTGACATGACTAAAGAATGCTAACCTGACACAAAGGCCCTCATTATGAACACAGTGGTTTTCACCGCCGTGTTCAGGCTGGCGGTCATTCTACTGACAGCCAGCCCCCCTGGAACCCCACCAGCCGTATAATAAACATTCTGCTGGGCCGAGACATTGCCGGTGGCTCCATATGCGCCTCTGTGCGGCGGGTGCAGCTGCACCCGTCGTGCAGATCACTGCCCGTAAATTGGGCAGTGACCTGCGCGATGGGGCACTGCACAGTGGCCCCTGCACTGCCCATGCCAAGCGCATGGGCAGTGCAGGGGCCCCCAGAGGGGGCCAGGAGCACCCCTTCGGCCAGCCTTTCCCTGGCAGGCTGGAGACAATGGGATCATTATCTGAGGGGCAACAGCGCTTCCCTGTCGGATAATGATGCCGTCCACCGTCAGGCTGCCTGTCTTCATTAGGTGGCGGTCTGGGCCGCCATGCAGGATGGCGGTATTCACCGCCACAGCCGGCATGGCGGCCCAGACCGCAAACTTCATAATGAGGGCCAAAATGTCTATTTTCTGACCTTTCCACGGACACGTTTTTTTATAATGAACAATAGTTGCATAAATGTTTTCTTCTGCTTCTGGAAATGTTTCTACTTACTCAAAGATCTCTGTTAAATAATGAATAGAGATTTGTTATTTAGTGAGGGAGAAGTTCACACATGAAGATGCAGGTATTTCTAGAGGAATTATGAGAAAGTGTAAGAGAACGAACGTTATATTTGATAAGAAATTGTTTAATTCAACACTGCTGCTTAAGCTCATTGTATTCGGGGGAGAAGGCAAGGAGTGATTCTGTTCACATGAGAGCATTAAAAGATGATTGGCTGGCTGAAGAAAGAAGAAACAACTAACTGCAACATTGAACATATGTGTTTTCTATAACGGTGTGTGGTTCCAAGAGTAGGCTGACACACTCTCTCTTTTCCAATTCTCCCACTTACCTAGACTTTATGTCTGCGCTGAGACTCTACTGAGTTTCTTGATTTTTTCTTCATGAGACATTTTGCTTTAATTGTTTCAGCTCAGCTTTAATGCTGAAGCTTTATGCATATGATCTTGCTCTCGAATTAGAACTCTTTATGGGTTTCTTAACTGGCACTTTTTCATTCTCATTCCTAGAATAAGGATTCTTTCCTTTATGGCACGCACTTAATGCATTATTATGATTTATTGATTAGTTATTTGATTATTGACAAAACTAATGACTGATATTGATTAATTTATATGATGATTCCAAGTTGAAATACTAAATGATTTGATTAATAAAAACCTTCAACTCATAACAAACTCTCATTATTGTCTGGCATAGAAAAATGATTATTGATTAATGTGATGTAGAACTCCTGATTAATCTCGTTCAACGTCAAATAGCCATTGACCTGTAAAGATCTGCTGGGATTTCTCCATGATGAATGATGTGTCTTCTCTGGTAAACCAATACCTTAACTGAGATCCCCGCTCTCACTGTGTAACCTTTGCTAATGATTTATGTTGGAGAACTTTTATCAATTTTAAATTCTGTTCAATGCAGACTACTACAAATTTACTATATAAGTTTTATTTATTCACAAGAGTGTCTTTTTACTCAACCATTAACTTATATTTGTATGCTAAGGTTAACATCATCTTAACCTGTGAACCAGATCTGCCACTTGAAATGTTGATTATACTATGTTTACAATCTCTGCTTATAAAAACATATTAAAAAAAAATCTTAACCTATTGTTTGAAATCAGATCTCCAGTTCAATCAATCAATCAATCAATCAATCAGGGATTTGTAAAGTGCACTACTCACCCGGAAGGTCTCAAGGCTCTGGGGGGAGCTACTGGTCGAAAAGCCAGGTCTTAAGGTGTTTCCTTAAAGATAGAAGGTCATTGGTCAGGCGGAGGTGGAGTGGTAGGGAGTTCCAGGTCTTTGCGGCAAGGTAGGAGAATGATCTTCCTCCGGTGGTCGTGTGGCGGATGCGAGGAATGTAGGCGAGGGCGTGGTTGGCGGAGCGAAGGTTGCGGGTCAGTGTGTGAAAGGTGAGTCTGTCGTTGAGGTAGGTCGGACCCGTGTTGTGGAGGGCCTTGTGTGCGTGGATGAGGATTTTGAAAGTGATCCTCTTCAATACTGGTAGCCAATGTAGGTCTCTAAGATGGGGTGAGATGTGGTCGCAGTGTGGAATGTCCAGAATGAGGCGTGCGGATGTGTTCTGGATTCTTTGCAGTTTTGTCTGGAGTTTGTTTGTTATTCCTGCATATAGGGCGTTTCCGTAATCCAATCGGCTACTGACCCAGGCGTTGGTGACGGTCTTCCTGGTTTCGATGGGAATCCACTTGAAGATTCTGCAGAGCAGGCGGAGGGTGTAGTAGCAGGAAGAGAAGATGGCATTGACCTGCTGAGTCATGCTGAGTGTGGAATCCAAGATGACGCCCAGGTTGCGTGCATGGGTGGTGGGTGACGGTGCGGATCCTAGGGTGGTGGGCCACCAGGAGTCATTCCAGGCTGAGGGGTTGGTGCCGAAGATAAGTAATTCTGTCTTGTCTGTGTTTAGCCTTAGGTGACTAGCTTCCATCCAGCTGGCTATGGCGTGGAGTCCGTTGTGGAGGTTGTCCTTTGCAGTGGTGGGATCTTTTGTGAGGGAGATGATGAGCTGAGTGTCGTCGGCATAGGAGACTATGTTGATGTGGTGTGTGGGCCTGGCAATTGGTTGCTCTTACCAGTCCGAGATGACGGTTTAAAACTGCACACACAGGCTTTGCAGTGGCAGGTCTGAGACATGTTTAAAGTGCTACTATAGTGGGAGGCACAATCAGCACCAAAGGCCCACTAGTAGCAATTAAATTACAATTCCTTGGCACCTATAGTGCACATTGCAAGTGACTTACAACTACGTTAAATATGCCAATTGTGCATAAGTCAATGTTACCATGTTTTAAGCAGAGAGCATATGCACTCTACCACTGGTTAGCAGTGGTAAAGTGCCCAGAGTCATAGAGCCAACAAAAATGAATTTATGAAAAAGTGGAAGGCAAAGGAAAAAAGTCTGGGGATGACCCTGCAGAAAGGGCCATTTCCAACACCTATGAAGTTCCAATTTGGCAATTTGGTTTCCAACTTTGGGCCAACATATCGATTTCACGGGAGGCCAAGGCCTAAGAAAATGTTTTGCTTTGTGCAACTGCACTCCAGCAGAGATTATACAATTAGAGGTAAGTTTGAAATCTAGATAGTCCATTGCTGTTTGTCAAGGACTTGATGCTGAGAATGTCTGTTAGGTTTCCTCCTTGATTGCCCATAGAAAGGATGTGTGAAAAGAAAGAAAAATGTATATTGACAATGGTGTAATTGTAACTTGCTTCCACCATGTTTTCCTGCTTATGCTGTCTTTGTCAACAGGAAGTGTGCTTCTTTGACGTTTTGAGCATCTTTTTCACAGCTTCAATCCTGAGATGTTATACTTTGTTGCCATGTGAAAGTCAATCTCCTTTATTCTCATTAGCTCAAATTAGCCTACACTAGACACCCCCTTGATCTGTTATTAATGATTCATTACATGCAAAAACAACAAGGTGATGAATGGAATGTTTGAAATAATCTCATCCACTGGCAATTGCGCTGGCCGCACCCCAATCCATAGTTTTTTTGCCCACCATGCCACTTTAGTTTGGACTCAGCCATATGTAAATCAGTCTTGACCCTCTTCCTCATGGGAACATTCCAGCCGGAAATGGCAGGCCAGGTCCTCAATAAACTAGAACAAAAGTATTCTAGGACCAGTTTCATCCTAGTTAGGGCCCTCAGCCAGGTATAGCTTAGTTCCAGTGGCATAGTGAGCCTGGGTCTTATGTCTGTGCATACCCAGTGCACTTAGGGCAGCAAATGCAAAAACAACAAGGTGATGAATGGAATACATGGATTAATATCAGCCACTTTCAATTGCTCAGGCTGCATCCCAATCCATATTTTATTTTGCCCACTATGCCACCTCAGATTGGACCCAGCCATGTGATAATCAGTCTTGACCCTCCTCCTCATGGGAACAGTCCAGCACAAACTGCCAGGCCAGGTCCTCCCTGAACCAGAACACAAGCAATGTAGAGCTAGTTTTGCCCTAGTTAGGTATCTTCAGGCAGGTATAGCTTGGATCCATTGGCACAGTGAGCCTGGGACTCATCTCTGGGTATACCCGGTGAACTTAGGACAGCAGATTAAAACATAACAAGGTGATGAATGGATTGCTTGAATTAATGTCAGCCATAGCTCACCACATGTTCACCAATAAAGACCAGTAGATACCAATGTATAAATGTGTGCTTTGATTTAGCTCTTAGAGCTTCCTCCGCTGACCAGACCATTAACGTTTTCTCTTGTAAGCCCCGATCACAAATGGGTTCTATGTCAAGAGTTTGCTAGCCCCTCTTCAATTACCTTGTATGGCCATGCAGGAAGCAGGGTCTCAAATTAATCATTTCACTGATTAAACTGCATAAAAGGATGCTTCGTCTTCTATCTCTGAAGTAATTTTGTATGTGTCTCTGATTGCTGAGCACTTTTGAGCACACTCTGAAAGAGCTTTCTGAGCTACAAGAGTGTGCTCTGGACAATGGAAAGAACACTTGGGTTACAAATGACTGTCGCACAAAATCACAATAGAATGTGACAAGACAAACTGGAAGTAAATGCATTTTGGTATTGCTCAGAATCTGCCTATATCACAGTGTCTCTCAAGTCTGAAGCGATGGAATGATTTGTACCAAAGATACTTAATGGTTTGCATTCTCTTTTACCTCAATTATCCAACAGTATTTTCATACCTGTGCCACTTGCTAATCCTACAATGCCAAAGCCACCCTACTGCGCATACACCTCCTCCTTCGTTCATGTGCACATTTATTTTATCCAGATGACCTTATACTGTTCTTTTACAGTAGTAGTGGTTTTAGTGTCCATGTTGTCAGAATCAATTTCAGTGTTCCCCTCTGCCCAAACCCATGCCATAAGTGTGGCCAAGACACTACTACAAGATGGTATTCTCTGGTTCAGCGTTCTGCTCTAGATTGAGAGAGACAAAAGAGAGTAGTCGGGAGTTGAATGGATTAACAGTACTCAACATAAACATAGGGCCTAAAAGACCGCCAGCCTCAAGGTGACAGTTAGACTGCTGCACTCCAGACAGTCCGCCCGCCACATTATGACCCTGACAATCGGCTGGCCAGGGGACGGCCATTCCTTCCAGGAACATGGTTCCCGACAAGCTGACGGCGGTCGGAGTCATGCTCAGCCAGAAAGGCGCTGAGTTCAGTGCTCGTACACTGATCACAGGTCCAGTTTCTGCTAGCCTTTTCATGGTGGGGAGCCCGCCATGAAATGCACCCTTAACGAAGGGATAATGAATTTTGTGCAAATTTTTTTATGAGGATGACTCATTTCTTGCAAGGCAAACTCCTCATAAGTAGTATTAGAAATGGGGTCTCTAGTTGGCAGTGGTTTGTATTGTGTCTAACTGGGAATCCTCACTCTAGTAAGGGCACTGGAATCACACACCTAAGATAACCCCTGCCCACCCCCTTGGTAGATTGTCTCAAGTAGTCAGGCTTATCTCAGAGTGAAGTATTTGTATATACACACACACAGTAACACAGTGAAAAAACTACGAAAGTACTCCACACCAGTTTAGAGAAACAGCGAATAATAATATGAGTAAAACAAGACCAAAATGACAAATATCCAACATACACATGGAAAGATACACATTTTTAAAGATTAAGACCCTCATTACAACCCTGGCGGTCGGTGATAAAGCGGCGGTAATACCGCCAACAGGTCAAAGGTAAAAAAATTGAATTATGACCACAGTGGAAACCGCATACACATACAGCCACTTTAACACTTAGACCGCCACGGCGGTAGCAACAAACACCGCAGCGGTAACCGCCAATAGACAGGCGGAAGACAATGTACCACCCACTGTATAATGAAACGTCAATCCGCCACCTTTTCTGGGGCGGTACCAACGCCATCAAAAGCGTGGCGGAAACAGTACACAGAAGGGAAACGACTCACCTCTTAACACTCAAGGAAGAACCAGGATGCCATGGAGCCCGAACTGCAGATCTTCCCCATGCTGGTATACCTCCTCCTATACCAGGAACACGAACGTCGGCGAAGACGACCACGGTGAGTACCGCACCTAGCACACAAGGGACGGGGGGAGGAAAAAGAGGGTGACACACACATGCAACACGCAACACCACCACCCCTACCCCCACCCTCAACACCATACACACAAACAGATGCAACAACATCACATATATACACCGTAACCCTCAGGAATAACGCAAGGACAAAAGGAATTGATTAAAGTGAGTGTAATATTACAAATTTAGATAAATACATCCTTAAAGCATTAAACAGTATGTACAATATATACAAATGGAGGGGCAATGCCCACTCCAAAATGCCGCGTCCCATGGGGCCATAACACATAGGCCAAGGCCACACTTGACTCCTGCCTCAATACAGAGAGAACACTGCCGGGGCATCAGGTCGAAAACACACAGGCACCTCAGGGGGACAGGGAATGGGGGGGCACCTCACCCGGAAGATGGTACAATGCCACTGCTCCTGGAGGGGGCTACATGCCCTCTGCGATGTCCTGGGGAGTGCAAAGCCACAGTCTCTCTAGTGGGTGGTTTGCCCACTGCTTGGTCCTGGGGAGTGGAAAGCCACAGACTCTCAAGTGGGTGGTTTGTCCACTGCTTGGTCCTGGGGACTGCAAGGCCACAGTCTCTCAAGTGGGTGGTTTGCCCACTGCTTGGTCCTGGGGAGTGCAAGGCCACAGTCTCTCTAGTTGGTGGTTTGCCCACTGCTTGGTTCTGGAGCATGCAAGGCCACAGTTTCTCAAGTGGGTGGTGGTTTGCCCACTGCTTGGCCCTGGGGAGTGCAAGGCCACAGTCTCTCTAGTGGGTGGTTTGCCCACTGCTTGGTTCTGGGGAGTGCAAAGGCACAGTGTCAGGAATAAAGCTGTGTGCGGTCCAGGTCCCGCCCGAAACTCTGCTGCGCATATTTGCGGCGCTTCAAGCGCACCACTTGTCACCCCCTCTTGTTCTAAAAGTGGTCATCAGCGCCGCCTGCCCTGTGGTAAAGCTCATGTAGCTGCAAGGTCAGAACATTGGTGGACAAGATGCACTTATCAGTGCTATTTTAGTAATGGACTACAATTCCCAGGTTTCTAGAGCCAGCGGCCATCTTGGGGTGTGGCAGGCCTATAAAGCCCAGCCACACCCAAGCACATTGCTCACTATTTTGAAGACTTCGATGCAGTCAGACCTCGTGGGGGTTCCTCTGAAGAAGAGCAGATTTCCTGTATGGCAGATTGACAGTAAATCGGAGTATCCTTGTTTCCATGGTGAATTCAGATACGAGTAGGTCGTACTGATAGCGGTAAGGTCTTGATGAGCCCAATCTTGAAGGGGGTTGTTACTTACAAAAGTAAAGCACCCCTTAGCACAACGAGCAAAGCGCTTAAGGCCACACTTGTAAAGCGCCCTTAGCACGGCAATCAAAGCGCTTCAGTCCACATGAGTAAAGCGCCATTGGCACGGCAATCAAAGCGCTCAGTCCACATGAGTGAAGCGCCCTGGGCACGGCAATCAAAGCGCTTCAGTCCACATGAGTAAAGCGCCCTTGGCACGAGAATCAAAGCGCTTCAGTCCACATGAGTAAAGCGCCCTTGGCACAGGAATCAAAGCGCTTCAGTCCACATGAGTAAAGCGCCCTTGGCACAACAATCAAAGCGCTTCAGTCCATATGAGTAAAGCGCCCTAGGCACGGCAATCAAAGCGCTTCAGTCCACATGAGTAAAGCGCCCTTGGCACGGGACTCAAAGTGCTACAGTCCACATTAGTACAGCGCCCTTGGCACGGCAATCAAAGCTCTTCAGGCCACATGAGTAAAGCGCTTCAGACAAAGCAAGTAAAAGCGCTCTCTGGCATACTGAACAAAGCGCTTCTTGTATAACAAGCATGGCGCTTTGGCCCAACGAACAAAGCGCTTCAAGTTCAATGAGTAAAACTTTCAGGTCTCGGTAGTCAATGTGAAAACGTTTTGGAGATAAACAAATTATAGTTTCATTGTTTTTTGGGAAGCATAATATGTGAGATACATATTTAAGTCTTTGAAAATATGTGAGATACATATTTAAGTCTTTGAGAATTTCTAGGCGGAGATCAAACGTTTATGTTTATGAATGTATAGTGGTCACATGATTGATATTCAGAATATGTCCATAGTCCAAGGCTCTTGGCATCCCTAGGTTCAGAGGTTGCAGTTTGTTCTTGTTCCATGATTCAAAGAATGGGCTACGCCCAATTCACAAAGGGTCTCAATCTGATATCACGGAGACGCCTTTATTCAAGAGTCTATTGGTGAGTTATACTGTTATGAATGAATATATGTATATTTGTTCTAAGCTTTTCTTTTCAGATCTCTCTCCCTGCAGTTCCCTACCCGAATTCCCTTCCCCGCCTGGCTTCATCATAACTCTGTGCTATATTAGCTTTCTGAGTTGGTGACGCCGGGAGGTGGGCCTTTTGTTCAGCAGCATGCAGATCCCGAGGAAAGGGCAATGTGACACACAGTCTTCTTTAGTGGATGGCTTCTCCACTGGTTCTAGAGGGGGCCTTGTGCCCAGTGTATTTCATCCTGGCAAGGAAGGGGTGAGTGGATGCCTTCTTCTACTGGTTCTGGAGGGGACCTTGTGCCCAGTGTGCTTCATCCTGGCAAGGAGGGAGTGAGTGGATGCCTTCTTCCACTGGTTCTGGAGGGGGCCTTGTACCCAGTGTGCTTCATCCTGGCAAGGAGGGGGTGAGTGGATGCCTTCTTCCACTGGTTCTGGAGGGGGCCTTGTGCCCTGTGATGCTGATCCTGGATGGTGCAAGGTCACAGTCTCTCACCTGGGTGTCACACCTACGGGTGTTGCAGAGGCCAGGACGTACTACAGCCCATGTGACGGCTGCTCAGTGGATGGCAGTTGCGGGGCTGGCGGCGGTGTTGTCAGTGGTGGGGGGAGGCTCCAGCCCTTCCCCTACAGCTTCGGACTACTACCCACTGGGGCTGCTGCTGCTGGTAGTGGTGCTGCTGGTGGCGGTGCTGTCAGTGGTGGGGGTAGGCTCCAGCCCGTCCCCTGCAGCCTCGGACAGCTGAAGTTCCATGGCTGGTGTTGTTTGCCCAGATGCTGCTCCAGCCCCAGGCACCAGATCCATCCTGTCTGCAGCGTCAGTTCCTTTAACATTGGCCTTGGCAGCTGTTGTCCCCTTCCTGCCTTTGGCAGATGGTGGTGCCTCCTTGCTTATGCCAGCTGGTGTTCCCTTCCTGCCCTTGCTGGCTGGTGTTCCCTCCTTCTCCTTCTCCTTGCTGGCTGGTGTTCCCTCCTTCCCCTTGCTGGCTGGTGGTGCCTCCTTCCCCTTGCTGGCTGGTGGTGACTCCTTCCCCTTGCTGGCTGGTGGTGTCTCCTTCCCCTTGCTGGCTGGTGGTGCCTCCTTCCCCTTTCTGGCTGGTGTCCCCTTCTTGCCCTTGCTAGCTGGCGGCCTCTTCATGCCCATGGCAGGTGGTGCAGGCACACTGGCTGTGCTGATGGGTGCCTCCTTGGAGCCTCTCACACCTGCAGTAGCTGCAGAAAGTACAGTGGCCGTGGACTGGGTGGTTGAGGTGCTGGGATGGGTTCTGCCCACCCTGGCCCGAAGTGAAGGACGGGGTGAGGGGCAGGGAATAGGTCAAGGGTGGCGAGGAAAAGCCTTTTAGGGACACTCGGGTTGGAAGAGGGTGAAGGTTTGGAAGAGGAGGAAGAGGGAGTGGTTGTAGGAGGTTTTTGTCTGCTGTTTTTGGGTGAAGGTGCATGGGCTGGATGCTGTTGTGAGGTGGATGGCTGTTGGATGTCTGAGTGCTTGCGTTTGTGTTCTTTGGGAGGAGGGGGCACAGACACAGTGGGAGAGGACACAGGGGACGTGTGCATGGATGTGGGGGTAGTGACTGCTAGTGAGGGGCGTGTAGTGACAGGTGTGCTGGTGATGGAGGTAGTGGATGAGGATGTAGTGCTTGCAGGTGTGAGTGGAGACACAACTGGGTGGGAGGTGGACGAGGAGGAGGAGGGGCACACAGTGGAGGCAGTGGAAGTTGGTGTGTCTGCATCTGGATGGTGCTTGTGCGAGTGCCTGTGGGATGAAGTGTGGTGCTTGTGTTTATCTGAGCCACTTCTGTGTGTTGATTTGGGTGCATGCAGGTCTGAAGGTGTGCTTGGGATAGGCTGGGGTTGAGGGGAATGGGACTGGGTAGAGGACGTTAGAGGGGGGAGGCTGGAAACAGGGACAATGGCTGCCATCAGTGAGTTGGCCAGAGCCTGGAATGCTCTCTGTTGGGCCACCACACCAGAGTGAATGCCCTCCAGGTATGCATTTGTTTGGTGCAAATGCCCTGCTAGACCCTGGATGGCATTCAGTATGGTTGACTGCCCAACGGAGAGAGATCTCAGGAGGTCAATAGCCTCCTCACTGAGGGCAGCAGGGCTGACTGGGGCAGGGCCTGACGTGCCTAGGGTGAAGGAGATGCCCACCCTCCTGGGTGAGCGGGCACGGGAAACTCGCTGATGGGCTGCTGGGAGGGCGATGCTGGTACGGGGGTGGCGGCTGTACCTGTAGTTGGGGTGGGCACAGAGGTGTCTGCCACCGCCATGGAGCTTCCATTGGAGGAGGTTTCGTTGTCAGTACTGTCTCCGTCGTGGTGCTCCCCTTGCCCTCCGTCCCACTGGTGCCCTCACCGTCGGTGGATTCGGCCTCCAGGACCATGTGGGATGCAGATCCCTTTGTCGCCGGTGCCTCTGCTCCTCCACCAGATGATGCTATTGCACACAAGGACAGGGTGACAATGCAAAAAGGGGGGAGAGACAGAAGATACACTTGGTCAATGCCAGCAACAACACTACTGTTGGGTCACACAACTCACAGGGAACAGCCCTATGCACTAGGCCATGCACTACCAGTTACAATGCTAGTCACCAGGCCATGGGATACAATGCCTAACGCCATTAGCTGCACACCTGAAACCCACCGGACCCTGCCCAGTAGTAGATCTCACTAGCATTATTGGGGTTGGAATGCATCTGAGCCTGCCTATCATGGAATCTACCCTGCCATGTTCGCCCTGGCCTAGGGGCACCCACAGACCCACATTCCCCACCCAGGTAACACCTTAACGTGCACAAATTCATAATTCTGAATCTGTACTCACCCCCATGTGGCTTCTGTGATGCCTTCAAGCGACTCCGGATGGGCCACCGCCAGGATGCTGAACATTAGGGTGGTCAGGGTACGACAGACACCCCTTCCTCATTGGGAGGCCAGCCCCAGCTGGGCCTCCACCGTCTTCCTTGCCCAGCAGCGCAGGGCCTCCCACCATTTGCAACAGTGGGTGCTCCGCCTGTAAAAGACCCCCAGGGTCCACACCTCCTTGGCAATGGCACACCAAATACCCTTTTTTTGGTGTGTGCTGACCTGCAGAAAAAGATACATAAGAAAAGGTATTATTCATACCATCCGGACTGTTATACTCATGGCCCACCATATCCCTCCGATCCCCTTACGCACATACATTGCCCACCGAACATGCAGCACTCTGCCCAGGACCCCTCAGCCCCCACTACACGAGGCTTACACACACAGCACTCCATACATTCATGCCCCACGCATCCTGCTCACAGTGTACTCACCTGTTGGTCTGGAGGACCATAAAGTAAACGGTACTGGGCTAGGACACCATCCACCAGTCTCTCCAACTCCTCTGAATTGAAGGCAGGGGCCCTTTCCCCAGACACTCGAACCATGGTCACTTCCAGACACAGGTCACAGCAGCACTTGCAGTGTAGGTCCTCTCCTGTTGAAGGTCAGGTAGCAAGTGAGTGAACAGATAGAAAATGGCAGTCACGTCCGCGGCAATACGTACCATCACCGCCAGCATACATCACCATTGGCTACTGCAACCTGTAGGCCCCAATGATAACCAATGACGTGTTGCACAGCGATCGTCGACCGCCTCCCTCAACGGCACACAACGTCAGGGGAATTACCTAATTTCCACTTGATCACAGGTCAGGAGGCCGCCATTTCAGGGGGGCACAGGCCAGGGCACCTAACTGCGTCACAGCAGACATAGGCACATCAACAGACCCACATGGTCACACTGAGTTTCTGTAAAAAATAGCAAGGCATATTACTCTGAGTATATGTTTGAATACGACCATCTGCTCACCATTTTTCACCCTAGAGTTCAAGCGCTGAGGATGAATAGGAGATGGAGACATACCCCCGTGTACAGACCCCTGGTGGACCTGACGACAATGGAGGACAGGCACATTATCCTAACCTACAGTCTTGATAGGGCCACAATCCAAGAGCTGTGTGCCCAATTGGAGCCAGACCTGATTTCAGCTATCCGCCACCCCACAGGTATCCCCCCTCTAGTGCAGGTCCTGTCAGTGCTCCATTTATTGACAAGTGGTTCCTTCCAAGCGACAGTGGGCATGGCATCAGGGATGCCACAGCCTATGTTATCAACTGTGCTGAACAGAGTGTTGTCTGCCCTGATGAAACACATGCGCAGCTACATCGTATTCACCCAGGTGGAAGATTTGGCCACAGTGAAGGCTGACTTCTATACAATGGGACATATCCTCAACATCATTGGTGCTATTAATGGTACACATATTGCCTTTGTCCCACCCCGGAGAAATGAACAGGTGTTCAGGAATCGAAAGAGCTTTCACTCTCTGAATGTGCAGATAGTGTACAGTACATCTCCCATGTCAATGCAAAGTATCCTGGCTCTGTGCATGATGTCTTTATCTTGAGGAATAGCAGCATCCCATATGTGATGTCTCAACTCCAGAGGCATAGGGTGTGGCTAATAGGTGAACCCATGGTCCCCACCCAGTGTCTGTTGGTATATGGGTGTGGGGTTGGCCCTAAAGGTGAGTGTCTGGCTAACAGGTATCCCTCGATATTTACAGGTGACTCTGGTTACCCCAACCTCTCATGGCTACTGACCCCAGTGAGGAATGCCAGGACAAAGGCACAGGAACGTTACAATGAGTCACATGGGTGAACAAGGAGGATCATTGAGCGCACCTTTGGCCTCCTGAAGGCCAGATTCCGGTGCCTCCGCCTGACAGGTGAATCCCTGTGCTACTCACCTAAGAAGGTGTGCCAGATCATCGTTCCATGTTGTATGTTGCACAACCTGGCCTTGAGATGCCAGGTGCCTTTTCTGCAGGAGGATGAGGCTGGAGATGGTTGTGTGGCAGCGGTGGAGCCTGTGGACAGTGACAAAGAGGAGGCAGAGGAAGAGGATGTGGACAACAGAACTACTATAATTCAACAGTACTTCCAGTGACACACAGGTAAGACACTGTAACTTCACCTTCCATTGCAGTTTTGTGTTGGACGTGGCAGCCAGATTTTCCAAAATCTATGGCCACTTACTGTACCCTTTGGCATCTCTATTGTCAGAAATCTGTGCCCCCCTCTGGCTTCTGGTGTGCTTACTGCTGCCCACTACAGGTCATACCTATGAATATATAACTGTAAATTTGAATTTCAATGTTTACAGCTTGTTAAACTAATACCTGTTTCAATCAATTGACAGACTCCATTCTTGTATTAGTTCCAAGGGTGTTTATTTCTGTGATAATAAGTGTAGGGGGTATTGCAATGGGCTGGGTTGATGGTAGAGGAATGTCCAGGATAGAGTCCAGTCTACTGGTATCACAGATGCATTGTCCAAGGGGGCATAGGGAGTGGGACAATGACAGTTAAAGGTGGACAGGGTGACATAGTGGGACGCAAGGGTGACATTCAGGGGAGTCTTATTTCCTGGTGGGGGTCTTGGCAATGTTCCTTGGATTCTGCCTGGATCGCAGGGACATTTTGTGTGGTGGTTCTCCTTCTGCGGGGGAGGGCTGCTGGTGGCCTGTTGTTCCTGTGGTGGGGCCTCCTGCCCACTAGCGTTGGCGGAGATGGAGGGCTGATCATTGGTGCGGCTAGTGTCAGGGACCATTTGGTATGCCACCGCCTACCTCATGGTGTTGGCCATGTCTGCCAGCACCCCTGCAATGAAGACCAAGGTGGTGTAGATGTCCCTCAGGTCCTCCCTGATCCCCAGGTACTGTCCCTCCTGCAGCCGCTGGGTCTCATGCAACTTGGCCAGTATCTGGCCCATCGTCTCCTGGGAATGGTGGTATGCTCCCAGGATGTTGGTGAGTGCCTCGTGGAGAGTTGGTTACCGTGGCCTGTCCTTCCCCTGTCACACAGCAGTTCTCCCAGCTTCCCTGTTGTCCTGTGCCTCTGTCTCCTGAACCGTGTGCCCACTGCCACTGACCCCAGGTCCCTGATCGTCCTGTGTTTGTGGGGTTGCCTGGGGTCACTGTAGTGGTGGACACACTGCTGATTGATGCTTCCTGGGGACAGAGGTATGGGCCCGCTGGGTAAGCGCTGTGGTGGTGTTTCCTGAGGGGGAGGCTCTGTGGTGGTTTGGGACTGTGGCTGGGTCACCTATTGTCCAGAGGTCCCTGATGGGCCAAGTTGGTCATCCTGATCCAGGTTTGCAGAACTGCTGTCGTCACTGTGGGCCTCTTCTGGGGGAGGGGGGGGGCTGGATGTTCCTGGCACCTTCTCTCCAGTGATGTTGTGTGGGGGTCCTTTGGGGATGTAAATGCAGTGTTATTGTTTCTGCATGTGACATCTTGTGCATGGGTATGTTTCCCTCTATAGTTGTTATTACCAAGGCAGCTTTGGCTTGTGTGGTTTGGTATTGGGATGGGTGGGTTGTGATGGTGGGGTATATGTGAGGTGGTGGAGTGATGGGGATGAGGGTAGGGGCAGGAGTTTGTGATGGCATGCAGGTGGGGGATGAAAGTAGTAAAGATTTGACTTACCAGAGTCCAGTCCTCCTGCTACTCCTGCCAGGCCCTCAGGGTGCATGATCGCCAAGACTTGCTCCGCCCATGTTGTTAGTTGTGGAGGAGGAGGTGCGGGTCCGCCGCCAGTCCTCTGTACAGCTATCTGGTGTCTTGCTACCACGGAATGCACCTTCCCCCGTAGGTCACTCCACCTGTTCCTGATGTCATCCCTTGTTCTGGGGTACTGTCTCATGGCGTTGACCCTGTCCACGACTCTCTGCTATAGCTCCATCTTCCTAGAAACAGACGTCTGCTGCACCTGTGACCTGAATAGCTGTGGCTCTACCCGGATGATTAACTTCACCATGACCCTTAGCTCCTCCTCTGAGAACCTGGGGTGTCTTTGTGGTGCCATGGGTGTAGTGTGAGTGGTGTGTGTTAGGGTGTGTGGGGTGATGTCTTGGGGTGTGTGCTGTGAGGTGCATGGATGGTGTATGGGGGATGGTGTTCTGTGGCTCTGGTTCTGTGGGTGCTCTTGGTGTCTCTCTCTCTCAGTTGTCAATTTTATTTTGTCGTAAAGGGCTGTGGGTATTGCGGGTGTGTGTTTTATAGTGTTGTGGGTGTGGTGTGTATATGTGTCAGGTGTGTGTGTTTTGAATTGTCTAATGTGGTGTTGTTTGGTTAGGTTGTATGTATTTTGAGCGTGGCGGTATGTACCGCCAATGGTTTACCGCGATTCAATGTCCGCCGCAGTGATTCGTGGGTCATAATGCTGTGGGCGTATTTCTGTTGGCATAACGGTGTGGGTTTTGGTACCGCCATTTTATCACTGACCTTTGGGCTGGCGGACTTGTGTGTGTGTCTGTATAGTGGTGGAGTTCTATGTGTGGGTCATAATACGCGTGGCGGTATACCTCCGTGGTATGTTGGCAGCAGTTAGCATGGCAGTAAGCGGCACTTACCGCCAATGTCATAATGAGGGGCTAAATCTTAGCAAAGCACTTAGAAACACAATAGCTCTAACTGGGGCTATCACGGCGTCTTGTCCGACGCCACTCATGATGGAGTACAGGACGGTCATGGACTCGCCCATACCCCAGATACAGCACCTTGGAAAAGGATGAGGAAACAAAGATGCTGCATGGAATTGGGAAGGTGAGGCGTTGCTGGAGCCGGTGCGGCATCCATTTCTTACTGCCTCCGGGGAGGTGAGGCGTTGGTTCCTTACTACTAGCAGGGGAGATGAGGGATTCATTCCTTACGGTTGCAGAGGAGGTGATGCGGCATTGGCAGAGAGGTGACAGTTCCTTACGACAAGTTGGGGTCGATGAATCCAGCAGGCCAAGGCGAGAGGTGTTGACTTTGCCATGTTGTGATCACATCACAGGGCCACAGGTGCAGCGGCAGAGTCAGGTGTCACAGATATCAGTGACACAGCACCTGGGACTCTCACTGTGGCAGGACTTCAGAGGTGCTGCGGTGGCATCAGGCCTGTGGTGGAAGTTGCGGTCCTTGCACTCAGTGAGGAACATGGCTCCAATGTAGGCAGATGTGCAGAGTTAGACAGCGGTACCAGTCCAGAAGTTGTTCAGGACTTCAATGCACTAGTTTCTTCCTTGTAACACTAAAACTCACAGGGCCCAGGAACTGGATGCGGCACCACTTGGCAAGTCAGAACTCTCCGCAAGAGAGGCCCGGCGTTTGCAGGTGAAGCATTTGTTGTTCCTGAGAATTCTTAACAGGGAGCAAGCTGAGTCCAAGCCCTTGGAGAACCTTTAGAAGCAGGATATAGAAAGCAAAGTCCAGTCCTTTCACCTCCAGGAGAGAGGCAGCAAGCAGCAGGTCAGCAAAGTAAAGCAACAGACAGAGTTGCAGTCCCACCTACAGCATCCAGCCCTTCTACCTGGCAGAATGTCCTCAGTCCAGAAGAATTCTAACCTTGTGAGAAGTCCAGTACTAATACCCATTTCTGTCTTTGAATTAGGCAAACTTCAAAGAAAAGTCTTTGTAGCCACAAGACCCTGCCTTTCCTCCCCTGGCACATTCCTGGGGTCTGGAGACTGCTTTGTGTAAGGATCGGCACAGCCCCATTCAGGTGCAAGTGTTTGCTCCTCCCACCACTTTACCTCAGGAAGAGCCATCAGGATATGCAGGGCACACCTCAGCTCCCTTTGTGTGACTGTCTGGAATGAATTCAAAAACAGCCCAACTGTCATCCTGACCCAGACATGTATTCCACAGCCAGGCAGAGGCACAGAATGATTGAGCATGAAAATGCCTACTTCACCAAAAAATGTATTTTAAAATTGTGAGTTCAGAGGTCCCAAACTCCATATCTCCATCTGCTCCCAATATGAAATCACATGTAAAAGATGTCTCAAGGCAATCTCCACGTTACCCTATGGAAGCGATGGGCCTTGCAATAGTGAAAAACATATTTAGGAGTATTTCACTATCAGGGCATGTAAACCACACCAGTACATATCTTACATTTTGAATACACTGCACCCTGCCCATGGGGCTGCCCTGGATGTACCTTAGAGGTGACTAGTAAAATGGAAGGTTTGGGCCTGGCAAGTGGGCGCACTTGCCAGGCCGAAATGGCAGTTTAAACTGCCCACACAGACACCGCAATGGCAGGCCTGAGACATGTTCACAGGACCACTCATGTGGGTGGCACAATCAGTGCCACAGGCTCACTAGTTGCATTTGATTTACATGCCCTGGACACACCTGGTGCACTACACTAGGGACTTCCTGGTAAATCAAATATGGCAATCATGGATAAACTAATCACCAATACCATTTAGACAGAGAGCTCTTGCACTTTATCACTGGTCAGCAAAGTTAAAGTGCCCAGAGTCCTAAAGCCAGCAAAAACACAATTCAGCAAGGGCACAGGGGCAAGGGCTGACAGGTCTTACATTCTGCCATAAACATATTAGCCACAGTCACAACTTAAATTGTCCAGAAATGCCTGGGAAAAGAAGTACCTTTTCTTGTGGTCCACTCACACTTTTGAGAGGTAAACCACTGAGGCTGCAAAGCATTTCACCTCCAAGTTCCACTTCAAATTCGGTAGATCCCTCGTCCTCACCAAAATAGACAGGTGCAAGACAGGGAAAAACAGTAGCTATTGGTCTAGCTACTTTGTGTCTACTGGCCTCTGAGAATTCAGTTTCTCCAGTCCACCACATTCAGCAATAACATTACAGTGCCACTAGTGACAGCATTTGACTTCCTTGAATTAAGTGTAAGTCTGAAAAGCCTTCTTCACCTATTCAATGCGTTCAGGGCACCTCTGCTGGGACATTCAGGATTCACAGTTTATCTAGTGCTTCCAGACTCTCATCAATCTTTATCATGGTGGTGGAGGCATTTTCCCTGAAGGACCCACATCCAAGACTTCCCTTTCTATTTCCAGCTTATGATCTCCAGTCCTTTGATCGCACCCTCCTTTGAGTCCAGTATGCGTTCAAATGCAAGCATCCCATTTGTTAAGGTCTCCAGTTTCTCCCAATACTTCTCAGAACTATGCCCACTATAGTAGTTTTATCTTTCAGGTCAATAAGCGGGGTGTGTCTTGAGCACAGGAGGCTCTGCTTTCTTCCAGAAAGTTGTAGATCCTGATGTAGCTCTACCACTGAGTCCCTCTTCATGGATCTCAAGGCAGACTCCTTGATATGCAAACAATCTTTCTTCCCATTCTTCTTTGCTGCCACGCTTATTGATTAATGAAGGCATGGAGAGGCACACTGTCCCTCTGAGGTGGAAAAACGGTTCTGCATTCAGAGCGGGTGGCCCTGATGATTTGACTGAAGTGGGACTCGTGGCCTCTTTTCTTCTGTAGATGGGTGTCTACTAGCCCACACAACACAATACCTCTCTGGCTCATTCTTCACCAGTCAGCAGTCACTTGGTACACTGTCATGCTGCAGCAGTTTAGCTAATCTGCTAGTCTCATTAATCTATGTCCCAATGGGCTCTGGGTATCTTCTCCACTGGTGCCTTTCCAGCTGTACCTTACCTCTCTCCCGAGGGAGTGTCTTTAAGGACAGTGCCACCTCTGGCATGCTTTAAATCTGTACACCAACGTTCATGTATGATAATAGGCTGGGACCCACTAGAAAATCTCATTATTGCACACTGGCTCCTTAGTTCTACCAAGTCAGCCATGCATGAGCACTTCACTGTCACTACCTCTCCAGGTTACAACAGACAGCAATCCAGCACTCAAGGCACTTAGAGCAGATTAAGAACAGGGGCTTGCAGCTCCAAGAATCTTGGGGCCTTGCTTGCCACTCCACTTGTGGTCAATTTAAAGTTTTAAAAAATATCAGAGCTCCAAATGGTAAACATGGTATGGGCTCTAGAAAAAGTCATTTGTTCTTTTTCACTGTGAAAACAAACTTCCACCCAATCTGCTCATGTTTTCCATGAATCCAGGCACTTTAGAAATACAGACCTTAACTATTTGCCTGATTTATAGTTTGAAGCAGTCTTGCTTGAAATATAGAGATTTCAGCCAGCCCAGCGGACATTAATATTGTCAGGAACCGCTGTCACAGTGGATCCTGTCAACGTACATGTACATTACTATACCGTCCGTCAAACATTTAACAAGTTTTTGTATTTTTTTTAAAAAAAATCCAAAATGGGATTTTCTTTTTAAAATACAAATCTAATGATCCTCACACCATGGGGGTCTTTTTTCACTTTTCACTGTCACTTACCACCAGGTACGGACAGTGAAACCTGGCTATTCAACAACCAACTTTAAATACAGTCTAATCATTGAACCTCCGTCACCTATTACTCCATCGGGCCATCAGAGGAGTATGTCAGCGACTGAAATGGTCTAGCCTCTGTTGATGACATACATAAGGTCCACTTGTCTGTAAATCAGACGGACGGACCTTTGGTTTGGTGAAGAGGATACTCTGTCACCTGTGCGATGCAGTACCCTCTCCACCAAACTTGAATCAGCTACTATTGTCACGGTTTTGGGCGTGTCTGATCAGGACTCTGGTTGGGACACCCCTTGAGGTCGCCGAATATCCTAAAGAGGTAGTGTACTGGGGCAGAAGAGCAGCTAAAGGCATACACAGAAAGGACAGCTATGGACAGACACAGGAAACAGGAAAGTAAAAGCAGAGCAACCCTTGTGTGAAAAAATAGGAAACGGATTACTAGTGGACAAACACGCTGGGGTTGTACACAGAGTGAGGCGCAGAACCTCCCACGGTGACAGGGAATCTCAATGCCTCTGTGCAGTTTGCTCTTACAGATAGTCACCCTGCCAGCCCCATAGAAAGGAGGCAGCAGAAGTGATTCTGTCTCTGGACCCTAGAGCACAAACAAGGATAGTACTTACATACACAGGACACGCTCTTGTGGGTCAAGCTGGAAACACAGTGGCGATTCCTGAGAAAACAGCAATAGCACACTGTCACTGTTAGGCACGAAAGACAACGTATAACACTAGACAAGGATGGGGGTTGGAATTACCTCCTGGAAACAAGGAGCCAACCCCAGTACAAAAGAGGACACATATACACTGGTGAAGGCTGATAGAACACTTACCAGACACAAAGAACCAAGAAGAAACAGAAACAGAAGGGAACAAACAAAGAGGCAGAGGCAAGAACTGGGAACAGGCTCAGGCTGAAGTAAAGGCAGGACTAGGGCTTGAAAACAGGGTGCAAACTTCTGGATGGAACAAACAGAGATAGGACTGGGAAACTGAGAGCAGGCTCTGGCTGGAACAGGCAAGGACAGGACTGGAATACACGGAGAGTAGGAATGAGTAGTAACCAGGACTGGGAAACAGAGAGCAGGTTCAGGCTGAAACAAGGCAGGAGCAGGGCAAAGAAACAGGGAGCAGGCTCTGGAAGAAACAAACAGGTACAAGGCTAAGAGATATGGAGCAGACTCTGGCTGGAACAATCAGGAGCAGGGCAGAGAAACAGGAAACAGGATCAAGCTGGAACAGAACAGGAACAAAACTGGAACACCATCCGACAAGGGGTCTGTAACACAAAGGAATCGAACTCCAATGCACGACGTGGAGCTTGAGGAAATGGCTGCTTATAAGCAGTTCCAAGCTGGGCTGCACAGGAGAGGTCACAGGTGTGTGTAGTTTCAGACACTTGCAAGTCCTGGAAGAGAGGATCCGGTGAAAAGGAGCAACTGGATTTCTCCCATTGAAAACAATGGGAAACAGAATCCGGGCTTTCCTGACTACCAGGCTGTGCATTATGGGAGTTGCAGTCCCATGAAGCAACTGTAGTACTACACAAGTACCACAACAATGTGCGGTACCTCTTAAAAAAAATTATTAGAATCCAGTCTTCATAGAATAACTTTCAAACAGAAAAATCCATTCAAATATAATTTCGGTTTAGCTAATCAAAAATCAAAACATTTATTGTTATGCATAAACTAATTCAAAACAAATAGTATGTCCATGATTATATAATTCATGCCTCAAAACACATTATAGATTTAATTACAATTATAATAATCAATTTAAACATTCATTATAACCCGTCCGTCAAATTTTTACAGTTCGAACCAATTTGTGACAATCAATTCATTGTAATTCGTCCGTCATGTTATTATAATTCAAGCCAACACGTGTTTCGTCTCGGGACAGTGTTTTCTCTCATCCCAAACGACTTCTTCAGGGCACTTGACTTTAATTATTCGTCTCTCCGTTAAATCTTCCAATAATAAAGATTCCCATCAGAGCTTTTATACGGAATAATCCAATGCCGTTCTGGCTAATACAAGCGGTTATTTAAATCAGTAATCGGTAATGAAGGACGCCATGTGACGAGTACACACAATGTGTCAATCCAATAACTCCAAAGCGTATCTGAGTGCCTTCGACGAAAATCCAAACTGGCATACACAGTAAAAAGACGCCGTGTTGCGAGTACTCGAATTATATTTGAATGGATTTTTCTGTTTGAAAGTTATTCTATGAAGACTGGATTCTAATAATTTTTATAAGAGGTACCGCACATTGTTGTGATTAGTTTTGAGGTTCCTTTGGAACTTTTTGGAGGGTTGGGTGATTACCCTCGTGCAGGCATCCTCTTTTCTTGAGATCTTTGGTCTATTTGAATCTTGAGCGCCTTGTGAATCCTAGTATTTCACCCCATTAGTAGTACTACACAAGTATACCATGGCCAAAAGAGAAACAAACAGGAGTCAGCAAGGGACTCTAGATAAGTGTTTAAGGTGATTCCCAGGCTTCCGACAGTCCCCTTACAGCGCCCCCTAGAAATGGGACGACAGAGTCGTAACAACTATATATCTTGTCCCTTCAATTTCATTTAATGAGCCTTTGGAAGCTAGAATGCAGCACTGGATACATCCCCCTACACATTCCTCCACTAACTCCTCTTTGAGCAACAGTGTGAGCGTCTGTGACCTTCACCATTATGCCACGGTGAGTTTTGTTTTAATCATTGAATGGAAAGACCATTGCAATGACTATCACTCTCTCTCTCTCTTTCTTCCATCCCATTATGGGATGGAGGAGAGAGAGAGTGCCAGAATCGCAGCAGGATCCTCAATGTCCCCACAGTTCTAGCTGGCTCTCCACATCCTGTGGGTGCCAGCAGTTCTCCCACAAGCAGGGAGTTGCTTTTAACAGCAGCTCCCAGCTTGTTTTCATCTGTCTTCCCTGCATGCATATTTGCATGCAAGGAAGACAGATGAAAACTCTGCTTTCTCCAAACGAGAGCTGTTTAACAGCTCTCTCTTGCAGAAATTGGACTTTGTTTGCTTTTGCTTGTGGGACCTGCCAGCTCTCACCAAGCAAAAGCAAACTGCTATGTCCTGGGGGTGGGCATCCGGGACATAGAAGGAGCTGGCCCTGGGGGGGAGGTGGTTCCCAGGACCATTAACGGCTCCTCAAGGGGAGCCATGTGGCCTTTCTCCAATGACCTTTGTCCTGGGGAGGTGGCATATCTGGGGTTTGGTGGTCCGAAATGGACCCACTTCACTTATTATTTGTAGGTCTGGGGGATGCTGCGTGACCTTGCACTGTATAAATTAAAAGCCCCAGGGAGGTGGTAGTCCCCGGGGCTGAAGGGGGCTGTACGGGCCACCACACTGAATTAGATGATAGCCCTGGGGAGGTGGTGGTCCAGGAAGCTGCGTGGGTCTGGCACCCACTGCACTTATTTTACTTTCGTGCTCTTGGGAGGTGGCGGTCCCCATGGCTGTGAGGGGGAGGCAGGTGGCTTTCTGCACTCAATTTAGATTTCTGCCCCAGGGAAGTGCAGTTCCTGGGGCTGCACAGGGGTCAGGTGACTCCCCCCACCATCAATTTACATTTGTACCCTGGGGAGATGGAGATCCCCAGGGTGTGGGGCCGGGCATCCCTTCCCGTATTAAAATTAACAATGCCCCTGGGACTTGGCCAACCTAGAGGCTTGAGAATGATGAAGTGCAGGAGCCCACGCTTCATTTTAAAATAAAATGTCACTGGAGCTGCGGATCCACCACAATTTGCGACGCAAATTTGAAAAAAGATTCTTTTTGCTCTGGTGTCCATACCCTGGCCCCTTTTTCTTTTTTTTAACCTTTTTTCTGGGACTCAGCTGAAGCCAAGTCCCAACATGGCTGCCAACATTTCCTTGTTGAAGTGTTGGCAGACAACCAGATCTCAGCACAAGATCGGAAAGGGTTGCAAATCGTTTGTGTCCCTATGTATAAAAATTTGGATTTTCCTTAATTTCTCAAAACCTACTGAACAGATTTACACCAAATAACAAAAAGGGCTCTTTCTGAACTAAGAGCTACCTTTCTGCCAAATTTGGTGTAATTCGGTCCAGCGGTTTGGGCATTTTCTCAGCCCCTGCTTGACGGATCACCACAGAACTTTCCAGACAGCAGCTGAAGTGAGCGTCATATGTTTAAAAAACAATTGGTGAAGATTCATCAAACAGGGCGAAAGTTATTAGCAAAACAAAAAACACTTTTTCTATAGAAACCAGGTCCCAACTATAAATACTTAGTGGTGACCGCCTATATATATATATATATATATATATGTATTTATATATATATATATATATATATATTCCTGTTAATCTTTTCAAAGGGATTTTAGCAGCAGAATGTACGACCCCATTCTCAAGAATATAGAAAATTCTAATCCATTCTTAAGAGTTCAAGTAAATGTTGACTTGAGAAAATTGATTATTAGTTTGAGTGGATGGTAAGCCATCACAAGTAATAATGTCACTTTTCCTGTTAGGTACAGTAAAGGTTTCAGTAATTTAGACCTCAACCCTTGGTAGCTAACATACAGAGCAGACAGGCTTAACCTAACAAAATGTGTAAAGAATTAAGAAGTACCAAACGAAGTTAAAAAATAAAAATAGAAATTATTTTAATGAAACCAATTGCATCAAAACAACAAAAATCCAATATGGGAACTGGAGATACAAATGTTTTAATTTTAACCAAAAATAGTGCCAAAAAGCAGAAAGTGCCAACCACGGGTATCTCATCCCACCTGACCAAGTCAAAGTCAAATGTTATGGCCGACTGCAATGGATCGCCAGATGGATGCAGAGACCACGCTCATCCTGATGGAAAGTTATTTTTCTGACTTTGAAACTTTTATAGAGAAAAAGTAGTTGTTGACAAGTTGTTGGTGGGGCAAGCTGAATCCGAATTGGAGCTCGACGATGGCAGATTGCTTAAGAGCAAGCTCTCAGGTGTGGTCAACAGCAAAGGTGGGAAAGCTCAGAGCAGCCAAAACCTGTGCCCAGAAAGGCCTCAACATCAATCGGCTGCTGTTCGGTGTTGGCCCTGGTGAAGCCCTCAACATTTGGACTTTTCTAGACATTAAGGCCCTCATTATGACATTGGCGGTAAATCCCACTTACCACCATGCTGACTGCTGCCAACATAACACCGCTGCGAAGGATAACCACCAACCATATTATGATACACACATACCAATCCATCACTATACAGCCACACACACAGGTCCGCCAGCCCAAAGGTCAGTGATAAACTGGCAGTATCAAAACCCACACCTTTACGCCAACAGAACAACGCCCATCACATTATGACCCACGAATCACTGCGGCGGACATTCAATGGCGGTAAACCATTGGTGGTACATACCCCCGTGCTCAAAATACACACACATACAAAACAACACCACATTGTCAATTCAAACTACACACACCACACCCACACCACTATAAAACACACACCCAGCCAATGTCACAGGAGAAGAGGTGCCAGCAACATCCAGTCCCCCACAGAAGAGGCCCACAGTGATGACAGCAGCTCTGGTCGCCTGGATCTGGATGACCAACCTGGCCCATCAAGGATCTCTGGACAGTCGATTACCCAGGCACAGTCTCACACCACCACAGAGCCTCCCCCTCAGGAAACACCACCACAGGACCCACCCAGCGGGTCCATACCTCTGTCCACAGGACACGTCAATCAGCAGCGTGTCCACCACTACAGGGACCCCAGAGCACTCCACAAATACAGGACTATCTGGGACCTGGGGTCAGTGGCAGTGGGCACACGGTTCAGGGGACAGAGGCACAGGACAACAAGGAAGCAGGGAGGACTGCTGTGCGATAGGGGGAGGACAGGGCCATGGAACCGACTCTCCAGGAAGCACTGACCATGATCCTGGGAGCATACCAACATTCCCAGGATATGCTGGGCCAGATACTGGACAAGTTGCAGGAGAACATGCGGCTGCAGGAGGAACAGTACCTGGGGATCAGGGAGGAAGTGAAGGACATCAACACCCCCCTGGACTTCATTGCAGGGGTGCTGGAAGACATGGCCAACACTATGAGGGAGGCAGTGGCACACCACCGGGCCCCTGACACTAGCCAAACTGACGAACAGCCCTCCACCTCCGCTGCCGTTAGTGGACAGGAGGCCCCACCACAGGAACAACAGGCCACCAGCACCCCTCCCCCTGCAGAAGGAGAACCTCCCCACAAACACTCCCTGCGATCCATGCAGAAGCCAGAGACTATTACCAAGACCCCTGCCATGGAACAAGACTCTCCTGATTGTCACCCTTGTGTCCCACTCAGTCAGCCTGTCCTCCTTGAACTACCATTGTTCCCCTTCCTATGTCCCCTTGGACAATGCACCTGTGATACAAATAGACTGGACTCTATCCTGGACTTTCCTCCATCATCACCCAAGCCCAGTATGGAGTGTGTCAAATGATTTAAGTATGTATTTTTTTAACAAGGTTTAAACACTGCAATTCAACTGCACAGTAATGTATACATAGGAAAAGCTTGTAGTTGGCTGCAGTGAACACACCAGGAGTGATAGTGGGGCACCAACATCTGCAAAAAGAGTTGCCAAAGGGTACAGTGAATGGCTGTATAAGTGGAAAATCACAGCCTGCCAGTGACAATCTCAAACACAAAACTGTTAATTAAATGTGAAGTCACACTGTCTTACCTGTGTGTCATTGGAAGTATTGACAAATAATTGCACTTCTGTTGTCCTCATCCTCATCTTCTGCCTCCTCATCTTCACTGTCCACAGGGTCCACTGCTACCACATGGCCATCTCCAGCCTCCTCCTCCTGCAGAAAAGGCACCTGGCGACGCAAGGCAAGGTTATGCAACATACAGCATGCCACAATGATCTGGTAGACCTTCTTGGGTGAGTAGCACAGGGATCCACCTGTTAGATGGAGGCAACGAAACCTGGCCATCAGGAGGCCAAAGGTCCTCTCTATAATTCTTCTTGTTTGCCCATGCGCTTCATTGTAACGTTCCTCTGCCCTTGTCCTGGGATTCCTCACAGGGGTCAGCAGCCATGAGAGGTTGGGGTAACCAGAGTCACCTGCAAATATAGAGGGACAACTGTTAGCCACACACTCCCCCTTAGGGCCCACACCATACCCATATGCCAACATATACTCTGTGAGAACCGGGGCTCACCTATTAGCCACACCCTGTGCCTCTGGAGTTGAGGCATCACATTTGGGATGCAGCTGTTCCTCAGGATAAAGGCATCATGCACAGACCCAGGATACTCTGCATTGATGTGGGAGATGTACTGGTCCGCCACACCATCTCAAGCTCTTTCGATTTCTGAACAGCTGTTCATTTCGCCGGGGGAGGGGGACAAATGCAATATGTGTTCCATCAATAGCCCCAATAATATTGGTGATATGTCCCATTGCATAGAAATCAGCTTTCGCTGTGGCCAAATCTTCCACCTGGGGGAAAAGGATGTAGCTGCAATGTGTTTAATCAGGGCAGACAACAATCTGGTCAGCACTATTGAGAACATTGGCTGAGACATTCCTACTGCCAAGCCCACTGTCACTTGGAAGGAGCCAGTTACCAGGAAATGGAGCACTGATAGCACTTGCACAAGAGGGGAGATACCGGTGGGGTGACGGATAGCAGAGATTAGGTCAGGCTCCAATTGGGCACACAGCTCTGTGATTGTGGCCTTGTCAAGCTTATAGGTGAGGATAATGTGCCTGTCCTCCATTGTTGCCAAGTCCACCAGGGTTCTGTCCACGGGGGATGTCGTCATCTCCTATTCATCCTCAGTGGTTGCAAACTATAGGGTAAAATAGTGAGCAGCTGGTCATTATCTCTACATTCCAACCACTACAGTTCAATGCATGTTGTTAGTGTAACAGTATTTTGTTTGAGATGGTGAATTTGTATACTGTGACTCAGTTAGGATCCATGGCCTGCACCCCCCCCCCCCCCCGAAATGGCGTCCGCCTTCCTGTATGGAGGGACAGGTGGAAATGAGGTAATTCCTCTGATGTTGTGCGCCGTTGCGGGAGGTGGTCGAGAACCACCATGCAACTCCTCATTGGTTAACATTGGGCCCTATGGGGTACAGTGGCCAATGGTGATGTACACCTGCGGCGACGGTATGCACCGCAGCCGACATCACCGCCATTTTCTATCTAATTCCTCACTTGCTACCTGACCTTCAACAGTAGAGGACCTACACTGCATGTGCCGCTGTGACCTGTGTCTGAAACTGACCATTGCTCGTGTGACTGGGGAAAGGGCCCCTGCCTTCACCTCGGCAGAGTTGGAGCGACTGGTGGATGGGGTCCTACCCCAGTACCGACTGCTGTATGGGCCTCCAGACCAACAGGTGAGTACACCCTTAGTAAGATGCATGGGGGGTGAATGCATATAGTGCTGTGTGTGAAGGCCTCATGTAGGGGGTGGGTGTTGGATGGGCCCTGGACAGCATGCAGCATGTATGGTGGGTCATGTCTGTGCTAATGGCAATGGGAATGGGCATGGTGGGCCATGAGTGTAAAAGGCAGGACGGATGGACTAATATCTTTCGCTGTGTCTATTTCCCTGCAGCTCAGCCCCCCTCAAAAGAAGAGTATTTGGTATGCCATTGCGAACGACGTGCAGACTCTAGGGGTCTAGGACAGGCGGAGCACCCACTGTCGGAAACAGTGGGAGGACCGGAGACGCTGGGCAAGGAAGACAGCGGAGGCCCACCCTGATGGCCTGCATATTGGCGGTGGCCTATCTGTAGCTAGATGGGCGCTTAGGGGCATCACAGCAGGCACAAGGGGGTGAGTACAGTGCCCTAATATGCAACTTGCACCTGGTGGGGTGGTATTCGGGTGGGGGGGCCTGTGGGTGCCCCTAGCCCAGGCCTGTCATTGCAGGGTAGGTACCATGTTGGGCAGGGTTCGGATGTGAAAGTACTCCAACCAAGCTAGTAGGCATCCACTACTGGGCAGGGGTCTGTTGGTCTCAGGTATGCTGCAATTGGCGTTAGTGTCCCTATCCATGGGCTGGTGACTAGTATTGTGACTGGTAATTCATTGCCTAGTGCGTAGGGCTCTTCCCTGTGTGTGAGTGTGTTGTATATGCCAACGGTGGTGGTGTTGTTGGCACCACTGACCAAGTGTATCCTTTGTCTCTCCCCCCCCCCTTTTTGTTGTGTCACCCTGTCCTTATGTGCATTAGCATCATCCGGAGTAGGTGCAGAGGCACTGGTGACGGAGGAAGCTGCATCCCACAGGACCCAGGAGGCCGAATCCACTGACGGTGAGGGCACAAGTGGGATGGAGGGCAAGGGGAGCACCACGGCAGGGACAAGAGGGGACAGTTTGGACATGGATACCTTCTCCGGTGGGAGCTCCCTGGTGGTGGTGGACACTTCTGTGACCACCCCAGCTACAGGTACAGCCGCCACCTCCTGTACCAGCACGACCCTCCCAGCAGCCCCTCAGCGAGTTTCCCGTGCCCGCTCACCCAGGAGGGTGGGCATCTCCTTTGCCCCAGGCACCTCAGGCCCTGCCCCAGTTAGCCCTGCTGCCCTGAGTGAGGAGGCTATTAACCTCCTGGGATCCATCACTGTTGGGCAGTCAAACATTGTGAATGCCATCCAGGGGCTGGCAGCCCAAATGCAACAGACAAATGCATTCCTGGAGGGCATTCACACTGGCTTGGTGGCCCAACAAAGATCAATCCAGGCTCTGGCCTCCTCTCTGATGGCAGCCATTGTCCCTGTTTCCAGCCTCTCCCCTCCAACTTCCTCTTCCCAATCCCATCCCCCACAACCCCAACCTATCCCAAGCACACAGGCAGACGAGCACGCACCCAGGACAAACAAGAGATGACATGGCAAGCACAAGCACCACACTTCATCCCACAGGCACTCACACAAACAGCATCGAGATGCAGACATACCAACATCCACTGCCCCCATTGTGGCCCCCTCCTCCTCGTCATATACCTCCCTCCCAGTTGTGTCTCTACTCATACCTGCATGCACTACGTCCTCATCCACTACCACCATCACCAGCACACCTAACAGTACACGCCCCTCACTGGCAGTCACCACCCCCACATCCATGCAAATGTCCCCTGAGCCCTCTCCCAATGTGTCTGTGCCCCCTCCTCCTAAAGTACACAAACGCAAGCACTCAGATACCCAACAGCCATCCACCTCACAACAGCATCCAGCACATGCACCTGCACCCAAACACAGCAGGCAGACACCTCCTACCACCACTCCCTCTTCCTCCACTCACAAACCTCTCCCTCTTCCCGCCCCAATGTCCCTAAGAAGCTTTTCCTCTCCACCATTGACCTCTTCCCTGCCCCTCCCCCCGGTCCCTCACGTCAGGGCAGGGTGGTCAAAACCCAGGCAAGCACCTCAGCCACTTAGTCCACGGGCACAGTAGTGTCCCCAACTACTCCAGGTGGGAAAGGATCCTTGCCACCAGCCAGCCAGACGGACAGGATGCCAGCCCCAAGTATGTCATTGAAGGGCAAGGAGTCAGCCCCAGCTGCAGGAAGGAAGGGCAAGGAGTCAACCCCAGCTGCAGGACGGAAGGGCAAAGAGGCAGCCCCAGCTGTAGGAAGGAAGGGCAAGGGGCCTGCAACAGCAGGCAGTAGAGACAAGGGGACTGGTGCAGGGACTCACTGGGAGCCCCTACCACCAACCATGGTGGTGCAGCCGTCCGAGTTTGCAGGGGATCGGCTGGAGCCCCCCCACCCCCACCACTGCCAGTACTGCCACCAGCACCGCCGCCAGCAGTAGCAGCCGCAGTGGGCAGCCGTCCGAGGCTGCAGTGGATAGGCTGGAGTCTCCCTCCACCACTGCCAGCACCGCCAACAGCACCACTGCCAGCAGCAGCAGCCCCAGTGGGCAGCCATCCGAGGCTGCAGGGGATGGGATGGAGCCTCCCCCACCACTGCCAGCTGAACCAGCAGCACCACCACTGCCACCACAGAGCAGCCATCACCGCCGGCAGACAGTGTGTAGTCCTCCTTCCATGGGCTGTTGTGTGGCCTGGCCCCTGTAAATCCTGTGGGTCTGACACCCAGGTGAGAGTCTGTGACCTTGCACTCCCCAAGATCTGCATCACAGGGCACAATGCCCCCTCCAGAACCAGTGGAGAACCATCCACTCACCCCATCCTCTACAGGAAGAAGCTCACAGGGCACAATGCCCCCTCCAGAACCAGTGGAGAAGCCATCCACTCACCCCATCCTCCACAGGATGAAGCTCACTGGGCATAATGCCCCTCCAGAGCCAGTGGGCAAGTCACCCACTTGAGAGACTGTGGCCTTGTACTCCCTAGGATCAAGCACAGGGCATGTTGCCCCCTCCAGAGCCAGTGGGCAAGTCACCCACTTGAGAGACTGTGGTCTTGCACTCTCCAGGACAGAGTAATGGGCATGTTGCCCCCTCCAGGACCAGTGACGTTGTACCATCTTCCGGCTGAGGTGCCCTCCATTCCCCATCCCCCTGAGGTGCCTGGCTATTTCCACCTGATGCCCCTGCAGTGTTCTCTCCGTGTTGTTGCAAGAGTGAAGTGGGGCCTTGGACTATGTGATGTGGCCCTGTGGCCCACGGACATTGAGGACTGGGCAGTGCCCCTACATTTGTAACTATGCATATACTTGTTGATTTGGATGCACGTATTTATACTATGTTATCTCATTACACTCACTTGAATCAATTCATTTTGTCCTTGCATTAATCCTCAGGGGTACGGAGGGAATATATAATGTTATTGCATCTGGTTATGGGTATGGTGTTGTGTGTGTTTTGTGTGTGTCACTTTCTTTTTCCTCCTCCCCTCCCCTGTGTGCTAGGCAGCAGTACTCACCGTGGTCGTCTTCGCCGGCATTGGTGTTCATAGTGGAGCAGAACTTAGAAGGTCATGGGGAACACATACAACTCGGGCTCCATGGCGGCGTGGTTCTTCCTTAAGTATCCAGAGGTGAGTTGTTTCCCTTCTGTGCAGTGTTTCTGCCAGACTTTTGATGACGTTGGTACCGCCCCGGAAAAGGTGGCGGATTGGTGTGTCATAATACAGTGGGCGGAACATTGTCTTCCACCTGGCTGTAGGCAGTTACCGCTGTGGTGCCTGTTTATTTCGCCCTGGCGGTCGGTGTGTTAAATTGGCTGTCTATCTGAGCGGTTTCCGCCATGGTCATAATTTCATGTTTATTACCACCGGACTGTTGGCGGTATTACCGCCACTATATCACCGACCACCAGGGTTGTAATGAGGACCTAAATTTCCTTCAGTGGGGCAAGCGGGCAAGTTGAAGCTCTCCACTGAGTCAACGTCAATGGCTGCAGATTCAACAGCAATACCAGTCCCACTTCTTTCAGTTTTAGAACATGAGAAGTACAGCAGCTAAGGGTCCAGGTCCTGTGGGGTTGGGGGCACCATTTGGGAGTTAGGACTCATTCCAACAAAAGCCACTAGCAGGGTCCAGGACAAGACTAGTTGACAGGTCAACTGGGCTCCTACAGACACTTCTTACAGCTTTTGTGTCCACACAGGTTAACAAATCAGCCAAATGATTCTTGAAGTCCACTTCTTTGTCCTTAGTACAAATGGGAACAGGTCCCGCCCCTAAGGTTCTCCTCACAGATCTGAACAGCAGGTACAATCCTTCTTCTGTCTTCACCAGGTCCAGCAGTGGTCTGAGGAAGGTACCCAGGGGTGCCATAATGATGCCTTGCCTTTAGGTGGGAGTGAGTCCGGGCCCCTATGAAACCAATAATGAAAAGTTACCAGTGGTAACCCTGCCTATTTTTGTAGGAGTTCCTGTGTGACCTACTGCAAACAATCCCAGAGTGCCCTTCTCTACTTAAATCCAACATGGCAGAACTCTTCCTCAGCTGTGCAGTGCCCTGTGCCTACCCTAAAGATGTTAACAGAGGAATTAGCAAAACCTCCTCTGTGGTCATTCAAAACCAGTTCAGGGAGCAGCTCCTTGCCAATTAGTATGGACATTTGTCTGGCTATGAAGACAAAAAGGAGGGACAGGGCCAGGTGTGAACTACATTTGCCAGTAACAGGTAGGCATCCTTTGAAGATATGGAAGCGTCTGGGCACAGTCCCCAGGCAATCATGTCCAAGGAAGGTCAACATCTTCGTCTCAGCTCTGGGAGCCAATTTGCTCATCAAGGAGCTATTCAGCTCTTGAATAACATTTGGATGCTACGGCAAATGGGCGTCTAGAGGCTTTAGGCAGGTTGAAGGTGACTTTTTAAAAGTACATTTTGTAAAATATTTGTTACAAATTTTACTTTATGAATGAATTGGATTTGTATTAAATATTTTAAAAAGTCCAAAAATGTATTTTTTAATCTGGTTCCTGGATGGCGATAAATATATAACATTTGATAAGGAATCCCAATGCTTTCCTATGGAACATCTACCCCCTTACAGTGAAAATAGCATTTAGGGCATCGTCTCTGTAAGGACACGTTTAACATTTACCATGCAACATTAATATTTTACATGCCATAATTTTTAATACCATGCACCCTGCCTTCTTGTATATGAGACCTAATTGGGGGGACTTATAACTTTTTACTATTTAAAATACACAGTTATTCACAAATCACTTTGGATGGGACATACACTTTTGTAGTATCTTAGGGCCTGGTTTGGAGTTTGGTAGAGGGGTTACTTTGTAACAACAGTGATGTCTATCCCATCCACTGAAATCTAAATCCCATTACATCCTATGGGATGTAGATTTTGGCAGATGGGATATCCGTTGTAGAAAGCCTAGCTCTACACATGACCAGCCATGATACTACAAAACCCTCACCTCAGAAATAATGGAGGTAGGGCCATATAATAAAACTCCATATGAAATAATTTTACATTGAGGTTCCCTCTCTTTCCCCTTAATTTCCCAGGAAGCAACTTCTGGGCTCGCATCACCAGAAAGCTGGTCATGTCCACAACACTCACATCTCTCCTCTATCTTGAGATTCTGTCATAAACATATTATCCACGGTCACAACTTAAATTGTCCAGAAATGCCTGTGCATAATGCACCTGGAAAAAGAAGTACTTTTTCTTGTGGTCCTCTCATCATTTTGAGAAGAAAACCACTGAGGCTGCAATGCATTTCACCTCCAAGTTCCATTTCAAAATTGGTAGATCCCTTGTCCTCATCAATATAGACAGGTACAGAACAGGACAAAACAGTAGATATTAGTCCCCTAGTTTCACTCCTTTGTGCCTATTGGCCTCTTTGAGAAATCAATTTTTTCTGTCCACCATATTTACCGGCAACATTACAGTGCCAGAATCTGACTTCCTTGAATTAAGTGTGAGTCTGAAAGCCCTATTCACCTTGCATGTACTTCCTTGAGCAGGATTTTTAACAAATTGGCAAACACAGTGCCCAGATGATACAATTTTAGCCACAGACTTAACAAAGAACTTGGAATTAGGAATGTTTTCCCAGGTTACGAGCAGCTCCTTCACAATGGCGAAGGAGCATTGCCCCCCTGGCTAAACCAGAAGCTGAAAGATAAAACAATATTTTTATTGTTCTATCTTTCAGCTGGTGTTCAGCCATCAGCAGGTTCAGGGAGGTGCAGGGTTGGGCCATTGGAGGGGGAGAGGAGAGTGAAATCTGTGTACTAGGTGTGCATGTGTGTTTGGCCGAATCTGCACAGACCCGAGGGCAGTGTTGCAGCGGCTGTCCAAGCTGCTCAGACCAATCCTGACGCTGCTCTCATCTAGATTCAGCATGAGAGCAGAGCCAGGATAGCTGGGAAGCGTGTGTTGGTATCCCAGTGAATGCAGGGACACCAGAAGAAGAGCAGAGGGGCAACACGGCAAGGGGCGGCGACAGGAACAGGTACGTTTCTTTAAATCTTCTTTATTCCCAACATCCCTACTACCGCCTGCCCCTAACCTTGAGATTTGCAGCAGCTGCCGCAGTCTCAGCTACAATGAAACAGCTTGCACCTTTATTTTAATATGATATACCCATAGAGTTCTGTTGTGCTAGTTATTCGAAACATTGGTTAATGGAAGTTATGGCTGTAGCATCCATGTTGCAAATTAAATATTTACAACTTAATTTATTCTGCAGAATGCACAGTGTGAGTTACTGGGTTAGTATAGTATTTATTAGCTGACATTTTATTGTGTTTTTATTATGCTAATATATTTTTAGAAGCTGTAATTCATTATGAACATGAAGATAGTTTTGTAATTGTGAGCAATTCATTCATCACTGAGTATTCTGGATTTGTAAATGATTAATTACATTTACTTCAGAGATGACATCATAGATGACAAACCTTATGCATAACCATGACTATGCCGCATGCCCAACAACTGTGTTATATTATATAGTTGTATTGGACACCGGTCAAGGCCAAATGCTGTAAAACTAAAAAAGTACAGGCAGACATGAGCATAAACTGCCTGCCAAATTCAACTGTTTTAAATGTTTTGCAGAGAAACACATTTCCATAGGGATTTGAGTGCAAAATCTGCAGTTGGGGCCACATGTTCCTTAGTGGATTCCTGTCCAATCTGTGCTAATTATGCATAAACTATTTTAGTTGGGTGAATATTGTTTTTGCAAAAAGATTGCTGCAAGTTGATTTTCGGTTACCAAAGTCATTAGAGAGCCAAATTGTTTCATTCATATGAAGCTCTTGTGTCAACAATAAATGCAGAAGGAACAAAAATCTATATAATAGATATACTCAGACATAGGTCTACTGAAGATCAGAAATATATTTACACTGCAATCCAATTTGAATAATTTTGTGTGTGCCTCATGATATTTTAGGTTGCATGGCCCTGTGAGAAAAGGCCTCTAGCCTCTTTTGTCATGGTTAGTCCCCACTTTTTGTCTGGTATTTGATGTATGCTCAAAGTTGTTAGTGCCCATGACACCTGCTAACCAGGTACCCTGGGCCAGATCTCTTTTTTTAAAACTGTTGTGATGAATTGGCATAATTGGCAACACCTTTAGCTGCCACTATAAGTCCCTAGAAATGGTACTGAGGTACCCAGGACATGGCGTAATAAGGGTAGCCCCCTGAGGGTAGCAGCACAGATTGTGCCACCCTCTAGGGCCATTCATCCAGAGGTGCCCAGCACTGCCATTGCAGGCTGAGTGTTCTGATGCAATCCTAAAAGACAAACTCAACATGGCACACAGCCTGTGTGCCCTGTCCACTACACCCTGTATGCACTATAGGCAAGTCACCCATCTGGCAGGCCTTCCAGCCCGAAGGCAGGGTGAACTATATTGTATGTGTGAGCAGAGATTATTGAGCAATATACCCCTACTTTGTCCTGGCCAAACCTGGGACATAGTAAGTGAACAGAGCAGTTGTTTCCAATGCATGTGCTGGACACTGGTCAGTACATGTTTCACAGCTACGTGATGGCTACTCTGAACCCTGGGTGGTTTGGTATGAAACAACTCAGATTGATAAATCCAAACGGGTACCAGTATTGGATTTATTAGAGGTGTCCCCTGCAAAATCTAACTACCCTGGCAAGGTTGCTGGCCAGTCACAACCAGCCTGTCACCACCAGACATGATTCTGGAAACCTGGCGTGAGAGATCCTGCTCTCTGGGTCTCAGATCAAAGCCCTTCCTGGATGAAGGTGCAAACACGAATGAATGAATGAGCAATGCCCTGCTAGTAAGCTTCAGAGGGCTTACGGCCCTTGAAATTCACCGCCCCAAACCTGCTGCTACCAGCAGATGGCCGCCCCTGTTGCAAACTCTCACTTTTGACTGGAGCAATGGTGGGAAAACTACACAAAGGACAGACGGAGTGGTCAGCCCCTGCTTGCACCAGCCCTAAGGTGTTGCATGCAAGGTGACCTCTCCATTTCATTCTCCTCCATCTTGCATGGAAGAAAATAGCCAATCAGGTGTAGGGAAGTGACCTCTGCCCACAGGAAGTGGTCACTTAGAGTGTGTAGCCACCCTATGGCAAATGACCCATTGGTCACACCTAGGTACTCCCCTAAACACCCACTAAATACAATATTTAGTGGGCATCCTTAGACCAAGAAATCAGATTCCAAAACAAAAAAAGGCCAGCAACAAAGAAGACCCAAGGCTCGAGAACTGAAGACTTGCTGCTCAAGAAGAAGGCATCAAACCCTGCCTGCTGCACCCAGGACTCAACAATCGCTGCTGAGGGGTTGCTTGGATGTTAGATAGACTCTACAATCCCTCAGAGGACCTCCACACTTTGAAAATTGCCAAAGATCTCTCTTCAGAGTGAAGGATATCACCAGTGGTGGGCGGTAATTTTAGAAGGGAGGGAGGCGGGCGGGAAACACACTCACACTAATTTATTCACACATACACGCACATCCATTCACAACACTCATCAACATTCAAACATGCGAGCACACACCAAACATTCATTTAAAAAACACACACACACTTACCTTCATCCCCGGAGGTCCCAGCAGGGACTGCTGCCTTCCCTATTGACTGACCTAAGGTCAGTCAATAGGGAAGGCAGCAGTCCCAACTTCGTCACAGAGTGGGATGGGGTCAGTGAGACTTCTGACCCCACCCCACTCTGTGAAATAGTGCCACTGATTGACACTTACCCTGGGCGCTTCAGGGCTTAAACCTGAAGCGCCCAGGTTGGAGTCAATGGGTGATGCTTCCCCTCATCAGGGAGGGGGAGGGCCTCGAGGCACCATTGCTGAACCAAGGAGGTCATGCCCATAGGAGCTGTGACCTCTTCAGCCCAGCAAAGTTCAGCTCAGGCAGCCAGGAATCTGCGCAAATCAAGCATGTCTCGCTCCTGGCTGCCTGAGCTGAACATGAAGAGTGTCTTTCAGGTTGACCTTTGCTCAGCCTGACAGGCACTCCTCGTGAGGGGCAAAAGGTGGGAGGGTGTGTCCCCTCCGACCTAAAGGACAGGCCGTGGCTGGGTATCACTCTCCTGCAACCCAAGACCAAAGACCCAGTTGAGGCCACTTCACTGACTGGCTACTTACCAAGGACCCAGATGCCGCAGCCAGACCAAAGTCCACCTGTCAGACCATGAGGACAAACCCTGCAAGTGTGCCAACTTTAGTGGCACTGTACCCTCCAGTGGTCAAATGCAATAGCCCTAGGTACTGGTCTTTGGACACCCAGAAGGACAGTCCATTGTGAACTGTAAAAGGACCAGGAGGAAGCCCCAGTCAAGGGAGTTCAGGAACCACCAGGACCTCCAAACAAAGTGTTCCTGCTGACCTGCAAGCCCTCAACACGACCTACCTCCTGCTTCCAAGGGCACCTTTGCTCACAGCTCATGGCTCACTGATTCCCCCTGAAACGGCTGCCCTGTGCTACCTTTAAGTCTACCTGTACAGTACTTTTCCAAGTGGTCCCCTGCAGTGGCCTTGCACCAGCTACAACAACTTTCTGCAGCCGCTCCTGCTGAAAAAGGGAGCCTCTCAAACTCCTCCCACTGGTCCATAGTGCCCACCGACGACCTCAACATACCTGCAAAAGGAAAGATTGGTAAGCGCATTGCCTGATATTTGATGTGCATTTCTCCATTGATTTCTATGGTGCATAAGTGCACAAAAGAAAGACTATTTTTAGTAAAACGTCAAATATTCATAGCCTAAAAAGTACTTACCCGATTATGATGATTTTGGTCTTAAAAGTTTTATCAAGTATTTTTGTAAATTGGTTTCAAGTTATTCTCTTGGGTGTGTGGTCACATTTATTGATACTGTGAGCACAACAAATGCTTTGCACTCCTCCAAGATTAGCCTAACTGCTCGACCAAGCTACCATAAAAATTAGAGCATTAGGTGGTCTAGTGTTTACCTCTGTAAACCAACTTTTGGTTGCCCAGACCATCTGCACAGTGCGCAAAGTGTTCCACACTATATAGAGGGCCAGACTCCCACATTTCGTGTATCAGCAATGAGATAAAGACTTTGCATTTGCTGATACCACTTTGTCAAGTTGTGAGCACACAAATAATTCAGAAATTGTCTTTAGCTTAATTGCTTTTTGTTTTAATTGGCTACATTTTTTGCAGTTAAAAAAAATAACTGTTAGGGCCCTGGTTATGTCCCTACAATAATAGCAAACGTTTCAAAAGTCCTCACTTTAGTTGGCCTTATCCAAAAAGGGTTTCCAAATTTATAAAGAGTTCCCAGCTTTAGTAAATTAAACATGTCAGATGCAGAGAGGCAGAGCCAGAAGCTCGACCTGGCCCCTCACCAGGCACATAGATATGACCAGTTAAGGAAACTCTGCAGACTGTACCAGATTCATCCTGGGAAGCATGCTACAACAGACAAGCTTAAGCTTCTGGTGGCCTAGCATGAGAAAGTCTAAAGGCTCAGCTTTTGGAACTTGAAACAAGGAGAAAAGAGTTAGGCCTAGGGCCCATCTCTGGTGGCAGCATACAAGTGTTGAGTGAAAGACCTTTCAACCTGAAACCCTGAAAAAGAGTTGTCCTTCCCTTCATAGAAGGGAATGATATAGTGAAATGGTTTTCGGCCTTTGAAAGAGCCTGTATTGGGTGGGAAATTGAGAAAAAACACTGGGGGACACTGTTATTGTAGTTATTCTCAGGAAAGTGCAGGGATAGGCTCATGTCACTGAATGAGGCAGATTCTAAATGTTATGACCTCATGAAGGGTATCCTGATTGAGGGCTTTGGATTTACAACTAAAGAGTACCGCATAAAGTTCAGGGAGGCTTGAAAACCCCAGGGCCAAACTTGGGCAGAGTTTGCGGACTATTCAGTAAACATGCTGGGTGGTTGGTTAGCTGGTAACAAGGAGCAGGGTTATGGTGGGCTGTATAACCTATTCACTAATGAGCATCTGCTAAGTAATTGTCCTAATGGGAGACTACATCAGTACTTAGTAGACCAAGGTACACTTTCCCCTCAAGAGTTGGGGAGGAAGGCAGACCACTGGGAAAAACAATGGTGACCAAACTACCACTGGTGAGGAGACCAAAAGAAAGAGGCCAAAAAGCACCCCTAAGGGAAAGATGGGATCCAAAACAAAAACAAAGAGTCTTCTCAAGGCTCTAAAAACCTGCACAGGAGGGTGGGCACAGAGAATACTCACAGTCTAGGGATGGGTACAAAGGAAAGAACTTTCATCCCAACAAGGCTTGGTTCTATGATTGTAAAAACAGAGGGCACCAACTGGAGATCCTGGCTGTAGAAACAAAAGGAATGCATCTCGACAACCTGCAGTAAATGCAGTTGCCAATCTCCAGATGGGATCAGAGGTGTGGCCTGACCATGTCAGTGATCCCAGAGAGGCAACATTAGTCACTGAGGGAGAGGTAGAATTATCCCGTGCTGCCTGGCCAAGTAAAATGTAAAAATGCAGGCAGCACCCTTTGATTAATGGGGAGAAAGTAGAGCACTGAGGGACACATGTGCTAGTGTTGCCATGGTAACTCAGCTCTTGGTCTACTCAAATCAGTACCTGGTAGGGAAGTCTTATCCTGTCATGAGTGCTGGCAATAAGACAAAGTTCCATCCCATGGCTATGCTAACCTTTGATTGGGGGGAGTAGTAGGGCAAAAAAGTGGTTGTGTCCTCATCCATCCCAGTAGATTGCCTGCTTGGAAATGACCTGGAGCATTCCCCCTGGGCTGAAATAGAACTGAAGACCCATGCAGTCATGCTTGGGATCCTAGAATAGGCCTGTCTCAAGACTAGTGCACAGAGTAAACTTCAGAATGAAAAAGGGAAGTTGGATCCTGAAATAGTGACTAGACTCCCAAGAGAAAGGGCAGGACAACTGGGGAACCAGCTTCCTAACAGATCACAAGTCAGAACCCCTTTTCCCAGGAAGAGGACCTGCCATTCCCAGAGGGAACTGAGCCTGCAGAGCTTGGGCCTGACCACCCAGAGCTCTTGGGCTCAGTGGGCCCTCCTGGGAGAATCTGTGCCAGGGGCGGAGGACCTGTCCCACTCCTGAAGGCCTGAGGCAGCAAGCTCTACAGGAAGAATAGGGTAGTGTCAGTGGTACCCACAGGGTTTAGTGGGAGGATGGGCTCCTGTACACTGAGGCCAGATAACTCAAGCCTGGTGCACCCAGGAGGAAGTAAGTAGCTCATCAGTTCAGAGAGTTTCTCCTCACTCTAGCCCATGACATTCCCCTAGCTGGGCATATGGGCCAAACGAAATTAGGTTAATTAACCACTTTTACTAGCCAGAAATGCCCCAAAAAGTGAAGGACTGTTGTCAGTCCAGCACTACCTTCCACACCAGTGGCATGGCAAATAAGCACTTAAAGGCCCCCTTAATGCCACTACCTGTGGTTGTGGTTTCCTTTGAAAGGGTAGGGGTTGATATTGTTGGCTCCATTGACTCTCAAACAGCATCAGGAAACAGATATATCCTAGTGGCAGTGGATCATGCCACTAGATATCCTGAGGCTATACCCCTTAGGACCATTACTACTCCTGAAGTTGCAAAAGTCCTCCTGGGTATTTTATCAGAGTAGGGTTCCGTAAAGAGGTAGTACCAGACAGAGGTTCTAACTTCATGTAACATCTAACACGTGTAGAAGGAGTGTGGAGTGACTTATAAGTTTACTAACTGCTACCATTCACAAACAAATTGGTTGGTTGAAAGGTTTAGCCAGCCTCTAAAAGGCATGATGGAGGACTCCCTGAAAAACTCGGAAGGAGATGGGATGTCTTACGTCCACGTCTGCTTTTTGCCTACAGGGAAGTGCCACAAAAGGGTGTAGGATTCCCTCCATTTGAACTTTTGTTTAGGCATCCTATTAGGGGACCAATACGTCTTGTAAGTGAAGGCAGGGAGAAACCTCTCAAAGACCCCAAGCAAGTCATTGTGTACTATGTACTTGGCCTACGTTCAAGGATGGCACAGAACATGAAGAAAGCAAGCCAAAAACTTCAGGCCAGCCAAGAGCTACAAAAACTGTGGTATGACAAAAAAGCTGCTAAGGTTGAGTTCAAATCAGGGCAGAAAGTGTGGGTATTGGAGCCTGTTGCTCCAAGGGCTCTCCAGGACACATCATCTGGGCCCTATCTTATTCTTGAAAAGAAAGGGGAAGTCACCTACTTGGTGGACTTAGGTAGTTGCAAAAGCCCCAGGAGAATCATACATGTCAACCGCCTAAAACCTTATTATGACAGAGCTGAAGTGACCATGCTCATGGTTACAGATGAGGGACCGGAAGAAGAGTTCTCTGATCTCCTCTCCAGGAACCCACTAGATGGTTCAGTAGATGGAGTGGTCCTCTCAGAAGAACTTCAGGCTGATTGCAGGCAAAGCCTCAACCAGTATGCTGAGTTATTCTCCCTGACCCCTGAGAAGACTAATTGGAGTACTCCTGATGTGGACACTGGTGACAACAATTTACAGACAGTCAGACAATGTCAGGGAAAGCATGCAAGTAAAACTCAAAAAGATGTTGGATTTGGGTGTCATTGAGCCCTCAGAGAGTCCCTAGGCTAGCCCAGTCATTTTAGTCCCCAAACCTCACTCAAAATGAGAGAAAAAGGAGAAGAGGTTTTGTGTGGATTACAGGGGCCCCAAATATGTAACCAAAATGTATGCACACCCAATACCAATAGCTGATGAGCTTGTTGACAGACGAGGGACAGCCAAATATCTGAGTACTTATGATTTAACATCAAGGTACTGGCAGATTGGCCTGATTGGCCTGACCCCAGGAGCAAAAGAGAGGTCAGTATTCTCCACGTTTAGTGGGCATCTTCAGTTTACTGTTATGCCCTTTGGATTAAAGAATGCACCTGCCACTTTCCAAAGGTTGGTGAACCAAGTCCTTGCTGGGCTGAAATCCTTTATTACATCTTACTTAGATGACATAGCTGTCTAGAGCTCTACCTAGCAGGATCTCCTAACCCACCCCGGGAAGGTTTTTGAGGCTCTGTAGAAGGCAGGCCTCACTATCAAGGCCAGTAAGTGCCAGATAGGGCAGGGTAAAGTCGTTTACTTGGGCCACCTGTCTGGTGGAGGCCACAATCAACCCCTCCAACCCAAGATTCAGACCATTCAAGCTTGGTAAGCTCCCACAACCCAGACACAGGTGGGGTATTCCTTGGCTTGACTGGGTATTATAGAAGATTTGTGAAGGATTATGGCACCATAGTTGATCCCCTCACAGAATTAACTTGGAAAATGCCCAAAAAGGTTAACTGGAGAGTGAGTTGTCAAGAGGTCTTTGACTCTCTGAAGAATGCTATGTGCTCTGTTCCAGTCCTACAATCTCCAGACTACTCCAGGCAGCTTATTGTCCAAACAGATGTCTCTGGACTGGTGGTAGGAGAAGAAAGATGAAGGACATGGCTAGCCTGTTGCTTTTATAAGCAGAAGACTGCCCCCTACGGACAGAAATGGAGGGCCATAAATAGGGAAGGCAGAGGGAAGGCTTTGCTGTGGTTTGTGCCCTAAAGAAACTGTGGCCATATCTGTTTGGCTCTCATTTCATAGTTCAGAAAGACCACAGCCCTCTCATGTGGCTACAACAGATGAAGGGTGAAAACCCTAAACTGCTTAGGTGGTCCATTTCCTTACAGGGGATGGACGTTCAAATGGAACACAGAGCTGGGACTGCCCATGCCAATGCAGATGGCCTTTTCTAGGTTCTTCCACCTAGATGATGAAGACTCACTAGAGAAAGGGTAGTCTCATACACTTTCACTTTGGGGTAGTGTGAGAAAAGGCCTCTTTTGTAATGGTTAGTCCCCACTTTTTGCCTGGTATTTCATGTAGTCTCAAAGTTGTTAATGCCTAGGTCCCCTGCTAAGCAGGTAGGCTGGGCCAGATCTCTTTCCCTAAAACTGTTGTGATGCATTGGCACAATTGGCGACACCTTTAGCTGCCCCTATATGTTCCTAGTAAATGGTACTTAGGTACCCAAAGCATGGGGTACTAAGGGTAGGCCCCTGAGGACAGCAGCACATATTGTGCCACCCTCTAGGGCCATGCATCCAAAGGCACCCAGCACTGCCATTTCAGGTTGAGTGTTCTGATGCAATCCTAGAAGACAAACTTGATATGGCACACAGCCTGTGTCCACTACTTACTGCATGCATTATAGGTAAATCATCCATCTGGCAGGCCTTCCAGCCCTAAAGCAGGGTGGACTATATTGTAACTGTGGGCACAGATGCATGAGTAATATGTCCCTACTGAGTCATTGCCAAACCTGAAACATAGTAGGTGACAGAGCAGCCATTTTATATGCAAATGCATGTGCTGAACACTGCTCTGTGTGAGCTTCATAGCTATGTGATGGCTACTCTGAACTCTGGGTTGTTTGGTATCAAACAACTCAGAATGATAAATCCAAACTGGTACCAGTATTGGATTTATTACAAAATGTACCCACCTTAGAAGTGCCCAAAAGCTAAATAACCTGACATATTTGCTGGCCAGTCACAGCCAGCCTGCCACCACCAGACAAGATCCTGGAACCCTGTGGTAAAAGATCCTGCTCTCTGGATCACAGATCAAAGACCTTCCTGGTGGAGGTGCAAACACCCCCACCCTCATGAATGTGGACTGCCCTGCTAGCGAGCTTCAAAGGGCTTACAGCCCTTTAAACACAACCCCCAAGCCTGCTGCTAGCAGCAGATGGCCACCCTCATTGCAAACCCCCACTTTTGGCGGGTGCAACAGTGGGAAAATCACACAAAGGAAAGGAGGAGTGTTCAGCCCTAGCTTGTACCACCCCTAATGTGTTTCATGCAAGGCGATCCCTCCATTTCATTTTCCTCCATTTTGTATGGAAGGAAAATAGCCAATCAGTTGTAAGGAAGTGACCTCTGCCCACAGGAAGTGGCCACTTAGTGGGTGTAGCCACCATAAGAAAGATGACCTATTGGTCACTACTAAGTACTCCCCTAAATACAGTATTTAGTGGGCATACCTAGACCAAGAAATCAGATTCCAAGGACAAAAGAAGACCAGCAACAAAGAAGACCCAAGGCTTGAGAACTTAAGTCCTGCTACACAAGAAGAATGCGCCAAACCCTGCCTGCTACACCCAGGACGCGACAATAGCCACTGAGGGGTTACTTGGACATTGGACAGACTCTACAAACCCCCAAAGGAGGACCTCCACACTTTTAAAATTGCAAAAAATCTCCCTCCAGAGTGAAGGATCACTCTCCTGCAACCCAAGACCAAAGACCCTGTGAAGACCACTTGAATGACTAGTTGCCGACCAAGGAACCGGATGCTGCAGCTGGACCAAACTCCACCTACCGGACTGTGAAGACAAACCCAGCAAGTGTGCCACATTTGGTGGCACTGCACCCTCCAGTGGCCTTACCGTGCAATAGCCCTAGGTACTGGTCACCTGACACCAGACAACCCAAAGCATAGTCCATTCCAGACTGTAAAAGGACCAGGTGGAAGCCCCCATTGAGGGACTTCAGGAACCACCAGGACCTCCCACCCTGCTGACCTGCAAGCAACCTTCAACGCGAACTACCTCCTGCTTCCAAGGTAACCTATGTGCACAGCTCTTGGCTAACCGATTCACTCTGCACCTAGCCGCCTTGAAGATTCAGCTGTGCCCTAAGGGTCCCCCCCCCCTTGCAACCTCTACACTTCAAGGGGACCCACCAGGGACTTACCTTTAAATCCTCCTGTGAAGTGCTTTCCAAGTGGTCTGCCTCAGTGGACTTGCAGCGGCTCCAACAACTTTCTGTAGCCGCTCCAGTTCAAAGCTGAAGCCTCCTCAACTTCTCCAGCTGGTCCGTAGTGCCCACCGATGACCTCAACATATCTGCAAAAGGAGACATTGGTAAACACATTACCTGAATATATATGCATTTTTAAAGCCTATTTTCCTATGGTGCAAAATCACATACATTTTTTTTAAACTTCAAAAATTCATAATTTAAAAAGTACTTACCCGATTTTGATGATCTTGGTCTTAAAAATGTTATAAAAATCTGAAGTAGTCTTCTAAATTGGTCTTGAGTTATTCTTTTGAGTGTGTGTCTTGCTTTATTGATACTGTGACTACAAAACGTGCTTTGCACTTCTCCAAGATTCGACCAAGCTACCATATTAGCTAGAGCATCAGGTGGTCTAGGTTTTACCTCTGTCATCCAACGTGTTGTTGCCTCGACTCTCTACACAGTGTGCCTATCTTTGCACACTTACAGACAGCCAGCTTCCTACAGGCCCAAAATGAAGGATTCAGAAACAAACGACTTCAAAGTTCAACAATTTGATCTTGATTGCCATCTACAGGAAACCAGTTGATTTCCTGAAGAATGGTTGATATTTGTTCAAACTCAGGCTCTGTAGCAATGAGTCTTACTATGGCTTATTGCACCACCTAGAAAGGGACGAAGGATTCTCTGGAAGGTATATTCTATAGCCAATTAATTGCTAATCCATTGCTGAAGCACAGTCGTGAGATCTACTACAGGAGGAAAAGGGAGGATCTTTAGAGTAAAAACTGGACGTTTGATGATTTTGTTACACCTGTTGAAGTTTTTGTGCATTTTATATTTATGCACATTATTAACATTATGCTGGGTTATGTTAAGAAGGCTTCAATCAGGCATCAACGCCATAGTGTTTAAAATGAATGTCTCCTCCTGCATGTTCACTGTTGGAAATGGCCTTTCTGCAGGGTCGCCCCCAAACATCTTGCCTTCCTCCTCCTATTTTTCTGACCTCATTTTTGCTGGCTTTAAGACTCTGCACACTTTAGCACTGCTAATAAGTGCTAAAGTGCATATGCTCTCTCCTTAAAACATGGTGAATTGGCTCACACCCAATTGGCTTATTTAATTTACTTGTAAGTCCCTAGTCAAGTGCACTACATGTGCCCAGGGCCTGTACATTAAATGCTACTAAAGGGCTGCAGCACTGGTTGTGCCACCCACATAAGTAGCTCCCTAACCATGTCTCAGGCCTGCCATGGCAGGGCCTGTGTGTGCAGTTTCACTGCCACTGCGACTTGGCATTTAAAAGTACTTGCCAAGCCTTAAAATCCCCTTTTTCTACATGTAAGTCATCCCTAAGGTAGGCCCTAGATAACCTATAGGGCAGGGTGCTATGTAGGTAAAAGGCAGGACATGAACATGTGTGCTCTATAAGCCCTGGTAGTGCAAAACTCCTAAATTTGTTTTTACACTGCTGTGAGGCCTGCTCCTTTCATAGGCTAACATTAGGGCTACCCTCATATACTGTTTGAGTGGTAGATTCTGATCTGAAAGGAGTAACAAGGTCACATTTAGTATATTTTATGATTTCCTGTGCAAGAAACTGTATATAAACCCCAGAGTTTGGGTCTGAGCCAGAAGACTTTCTAATGCTACTAGGGATGCTGTGTGTTTTCTTATTGATTTTGTTGCTCACTTGGAACTTAAAATTTTTCTGATTTGCACGTATTTTGTATTTCACTATCTACTTCTTGTACTTGCATTTACAATACTTTCTGCACTTCTGTAATACATTTTTTACATTTTATTTCTGCTGTGTAACTCAGTTCCTCAGTCCATCCTCACGTAATTAACTGTATTTTGATATGCAGTAAGATGCCTTGTCCCTGGGACACATTGCCTCATGAAATTGCGGTTGAACCCTGTCTGCGATTCATCCATCTGTCAGTGTGCTGTTGAGGTAATATTTTGGGATGTATAAATTTAGGCGTTCTCTATGCCCAGTAAGTTTTGAGTAGCATTAGATGGTTTAGAGATAAGGGCACCTCCTTTCTGCTTGAGGGATGCCCTTTTTGTCCGGTCTTTAGTTTTAGAGGATTTTTATGAGTGGATTTCCCTGGTGTATTACTTGATGAGTTCCTGACTTGCCGTCCTAATCCTGAACAAAGAAGATGCTACAATTAGGGCGGAATGATTCTTGAGATGCCCTGGTGTGAAGTTCAGAATATGCTCTATCTTGTTAAGCAGCTCCTGTGAGGTCCGTCTGATGCCTGTTTTGAGGACCTGGCATGAGACGGCCAGGGCATCTCGAGCTGAGACACCTCACCCCACTTTTGTGGGTCACATGCAATGTGGATCTGCTGATGAACTATCGGTGACCACCTGTATGGTTCTAGCTATATTTCGTTTTTTACTGCATGTTTTTAGCAGAGGTGCGAGGTCCTGACAAATGCATGTACACCTCAGTTGGAGGTTCTGTTGGCAGAAACATATTGAACATGACACAACAAGGCAGGGTATTTGACTTCTGCTGTGTCTTTTGACATTTTTTAATCATGACCCAGGCAAATAAGAAAAATGTTGCACGTCTGCTTTTGGAGTTAGTTTTGATCACACTTTATACATTACCGTTTGTCTATACACTACACCACACACTCTGATAGCCTCACTTCCATGTTTACTCTATGGGGATGATTTCCAAATCCTGAAAATATCTGAAGAGCTCCTCCCGATTACAGAGTTATCACGGTCTGAGGAGAATCCCTTTGATGAAGCATGCCACCTCTGGTGGGTGAGGGATTTCCTCCTAATAAAGAAAGCTAATACCTGCTGGTCTCTAAATCTCCCTTGGCCCTCCCTTTGTGTTTTGATAAACAAATCTGGTGCCATTTGATGACAAACATATGAAGGCCTTCCGGGATTTAAGAGGGAAATTATGGAATGCACCCATCCTCGGAATACCAAAATAAAGAGTTCTACCTACTTTGTTATGAACACGATGAGTGTGCTTTTACCCAAAAACATTGGGAATCATGAGGCCTGTGGCATATCCTTGTGCTGAGATGGATCCAGTAGCTGTTCTTCCTGGTTGTCTGAAAGTGGTTTCAGCTTTTTGCACTGCAATTGTACAAATTGAATGGATTTAATGAGACAAACGCTGATTGTGTATGTTCATCATTCTGCTGAGATTTTGATGACCCATACTGAGACTCAACACATGACCAATAGCTGCCTTACCAAGTATAAGCAAATCGTAGTGGCATCTAAAACACCTTAAACAGAAGATGTAGTTTTCTGAATTCTGCAACACCGCTTTCTGTTTCAGACAGCAATGAGATTGGAGAAAGAAATTATAATGATGATGAAACAGAATATGATTGTATGAATGTCACAGAATAATGTACAGAACGAAGACCAATTATCAGACATTTCTCTTGAAATGGCTGATCTGTTTTTTTGTAGATGGTTCTTGTCTGAGAGAGTCTCTTTGAGCATTGAAAGCTGCCTGTGCAGCATGTTCCATTTCTGAAATGGTTGAAGCATCATACCTGCCTAGCATAACTTCAGCACAAGTGGTAGGGTTGATTGCACTGACAGGAGTTTGTTGTCTGGCAAAACATTTTAATGTGCCAAAATATACCGATGGTCAGAATGGTTTTATACTGGTGCATGATCTCAGGCGGTTGTCACAAAGGGGTTTTATGACATTCTCTTGTTGTCCCATTAGGAACGTCTCATATATTCTTGATTTGTTGGATGCAATACAACAACCAAAATAAATTGTGGTGGTCAAGCGTGCTGCCCATAAGGCAGGTAATTATTTCATAATGCTGAGAAACAAATATGCAGAATAGGTGATGAGATACTGAGCACTTGAGAATGAAACTGAGGTCAAATAAGCAAATTACAATGCAAAAGACAGACCAAAATAGATCAAGCAAAAGTTCTGTTGAAAGGACAGAAGATATAAACGGTTTCTGTTTGAATCCAAAACAAACCTCATTAAATGAACTGAGAGAACTCCAGGAAGAAGTACCAGATGATGGGAGATGGAAGTGGTTAAAGGTAGGTTGCAAATAAAAGGTACAGTGATGTTTGGGTGACTCCAGAGTATAAATATGTTCTTCTTGTATACTATATTTAAAGGGCCAGTATTTACATGGTCAGACTCATATAGGAAGGAACTCAATGAGCAGAAGTTTCAGAAAGCACTGGTTCAGTTCAAAATTCAGAAATGTTGCAGGAGATCTGTGCCAGAGAGGCATAATTTGCCTACAAAATAATCAGGGAAAGAGGAAGTGGTTATGAGTCACATTGGCAAATGAAAGGGATCATTTATAAGACTCTGAACACACCTCATTGAGATACCAGTTTGTAATGTCCTTACATATATTCTTGTGATTTCCAGTCATTTCTAAATGGTTTGAGGCCCCCCTACACTACGTAAATCTTTGAGCAGTGTAAAGCTGAGTAACATTTCTTGCAATCATTCCACCTCCAATACCTCCAACTAAGCCACTGGGCCCTGCACCCCTCTAACTCCCTACCCATACTCGGAACCTTACACCTTTTGTTAAAATGATCAGTTCATACAATGGCAAGAAAGGCCACAACACATATCAAGCACTTCAAGACTGCAAACCTCCTATGACACACTTGTATCAAACATCCTGGGAAGCTGCACTGTGAGCACCCATTACAATGAAGAGTGAAAGGAATTTTGGAGGGACTCCCTCAAACTCCACAGCATCCTACACAGAGAAAACATATAAAAGATTATGTACCAATGGTACCTGATGCCTTTAAGACTCAACAGGATGTAGGAGACCTCTTACTCTTAACGGGTGGTCCTGCATAGTGAGCCAAACATTTGGAAGAAAATCTCACACCACATCATGAACATGCTTGGCTATCCCATCCGGCAGACCCAGACATACTGCTTCTGGGCCTACAGCCTACTCAGTTAGAGAGCATAACATGCTTTGATTGGAAGACACTTAACTACAGGATAGGAGCAGCAAAACACCTTATCTCTATCTTTCAAGATAAAAAAGAGACTAACACTGCTGTAAAATGTGGAAGAGTTCACAGTGGATCTACACTGCTCACACACAAAGACTGAAGCTATAGATGAACAAGTAGTGACCACAACCACTGATTCACAGAGTCAATGTCAAGTTTGCAGCATGCATTCAGAAGGGGATGGAGACATTTTTTAAGTTGATGAAGTTGCTGATATTAGTGAAGATCCTGGAGGAGATATCAGTGACCAGTTTCAAATTCAGGATTTGTGAAGAGCTATTACAATGCCACAAGCGGCATTAATAAGAATAGTCTCATTAAAAGCTTCAGCTGAGAATTCAAGTCTCAAGAACACTGAGTGGGAGAAAATAGTTTGCAGCGTGTCAAGTTGCTGATGCCCAACAAGGTACAAGTTCATCAGTGAATAAAGAAGACTCAGCAGTAGTCACAAGTGAAGGTGCAAGGAGTGTAACACCTAAAGTAGTGAAACGAACTTGCAGGGGGAAGAAGTGGGAGAATAAGACATTAGAACGTATCAAGAAAGAACCAGAAGTAGTTTAAATTGATTCAGACCACAAGAGTGAATCACCTGTTGCTAGAAAAACAGCAAGAAAGAGAATTCCAAACAGAAAGTATGCTTCATCTAAATGGACCGATCTTGTGTCAGTGTCTGAAAAAGACAAAGAACCAGATACAGAGTTCTACAGTCCATTAAACTGTTGCCAATTTATCTATGAAAATGAGTTAGACGGAGAACCACCTTGATCTTATATGAATCCTGACAGTGGTGAAATAAACTTTGAGCTTTGAAAGAATCCAGATGAAGAAATGAAATTTGTGATTAGGAACTGAGAAAACTCTATCTGATTTTGATTTCTGATTATTATTTTGAAAAAAATGTTTTAAAAACGAATTATTGAATCCTTATTTTTTCTTAAATTTTGATCTCAATAGAAATGGCATACAGCAGATGCTGTGAAATTGTTAGCATGATCTCATTGATAATGATAATAATATTCTTAGTTGGCTTTCTGTTGTGCCAATATTCTCGGTAGGATATGCCGTCACAGAGTTTGAACTATAAGACATAATAGAGTTGAGTCTCAAACATTCATTCATAGGGGGAACGTTTAGTTAGTGGATTTGGTGATAATATTTATGCAAAAATGTTGGGTGAATATGTTGACATAAATGGGGCTATGAATTGCATACATTGACATAATGGGGGTTAAGAATTGCATAGTGTGTACTTTTCTCTCTTCTTCTGCGGTGAAGGTGAAACTTATCTACAGCTACCTGTTTCATATGGTTTGTCTTGCAATGTTTTTGTCAATATATTTAATCAGCAGGAGTTTCTTGCTTACCTGTCAGATTTCAGTGTTTCACTGGAGAATCTTCCTGTTTCTTATGCTCCTGGGAATAGAGTAACCTATGGTAAATATTTGAGCCATCTCAAACGAAATACCTCCAAAACAGAAATACTCATATGTGGAGACTGGAAAAGTTATGACCCTCTGTGCACCTGGCCTGACGATCACGGACCACCTCCTCAATTATCCAAGGTAGTTAAAAACCTTGGAATCACCACTGATTCCATATTGACTATGAATGCCCAAGTGGACAAATTAGCACAAACAAGCTTCATCATCTTTAAGACTCTACGACGCATCGTCCCCCACCTCGGATTTCCACACAAGGTGCAAGCTATTATCTTGCTTGTACTATCCAAACTGGATTATGCCAATGGCCTCTACCATGGATCATCTCTATCTATTATGAAAAAACTACAACGTATTCAGAACTCCGCAGCCAGGCTACTATTACATGTAAAGCCGCAAGCCCACATCTCCCCTGCCTTGAGAGCACTACACTGGTTACCCGTTGCCAGAAGATGCACTTTCAAGCTGCTTTGTATCACCCACAAAGCTATACATGGAACTGGACCGCTTTTTATCAGAAACAAAATAACCAAATACATCCAACAAAGAAACCTCTGCTCAAGATTGGCACCCCGCCTTCGAACACCACCATACAAGAAAAAGACTATAGGTGGTACATCCTTCTCTGTTCAAGCAGCCAAACTATGGAATTCATTCCCCCTAACTATAAGAGCCACAGATAACTTTCTTGTCTTCAGAAAACTACTCAAGAGTTGGCTCTTTCCTTCATAACCACCATATTCAAACAACTAGGAACTGCATATGCCTATGTTGATAAATATTTTTTCTGATTATGTGTATATTTCTAGTTATGTATAGTTCTTTAGAAAATATGTATCGCTACTATGTCATAACAATAAAATACACACACACTTTTTAAACCTGTTTGACTAAGTATATTTACCCATGGTTCTAATTATGTATTGTATGTACATATATGTGTGCATATGTGTGTGTATTCATGTCTGTATATATGTGTGTGTGTATATATATATATATATATATATATATATATATATATATATATGTATGTTGTTCTGTGCTTGGCATGTTTGTGGGTCATTGCATGGCTCCTGGGTGGGTTGTTATACTAGATATCTATGAATCCCTGCTCTCATCTTATCACACGTATCTACCCATCATCATATATCATGTCTCTATCAATCTATCCTCCATTCCCACTCTGACTCATCCCAAATCCATTCTACTACTTTCATCTCCTAAATAACTCCGCCTAAGCTCTTCCCTCTGTTTCCACATCCAACTCACCAAACCTCACTCTACTACCATGACCTCCCAAACAACCCTACTAAGTTCGCCCTCATTTATCTCACCCTGCTACTATGATCTCCCTAACCCTTCCACAGACTCTTCCCTCCTCCATCCCCCTTTACTCATCCCAAGCCTTTGGGATGAGTAAATGAGGGATATACTCCCAATTAACACTTCTGGATTTCTTTCCTCCTCCACCCCTCCACCCCTCCACCCCTCCATTACGCCAGTCAATCTAACTAACAAACTCTCATATCTGTGGCTCCAATTAACACATAATAATACTAAAACTGTACTCATATTTCCCAATACTAATCCATCACTAATTCTTGTTGGGTTCCGGAGTAGCATGCTACTCGCCGAAAAGCGCTTCGAAGCCTCATCAGGGGTAGTAAGCGCTTTATAAATACTATTACAATTACAATACAGTTGCATAACCTAACTATAAAACTAAACAGACTAACCAGGAGTGTGTGTGTGTGCAGCTTGGGTAAAGAAGAGTGAGAATTTGTTGAGGAATATAATGGCGAGTGGAAACATTAAGAGAATGGAAAAATGAGAGGAATACCAGAGAACAGATTAAGACTAATGAAGAATTTAGGTTTTCAAATTTGCCTACCATATTGAGCATGGAGCATGAAAGAAAGGGTGAATTGTGTATGGTGCATCATGAACCTACAGAAGTTAGGTCAATAGCGTGTGTGACTGATAGTGAGTGTGAAAGAAGTTATGTTGTTAGTGGTGATTTTCTGGTAGGTGGAGAATTAATTTGAGACTACTTAGCTCAACCTACCTCATAATTTGGTGGGTTCTTGTTATTTGGCTTTAGTATTTCCTAGAGTCTGTCTTGTGAATGGGATGAATGATGATGTTAGTCTGAGGCGAGTGAAGTGTGTTTTTGGGCAGATAGTCTTATATGTATCAGGAGCTATGATTCTCCTATAGGAATGGCTATGAATGGTGTGAAGGTTAGACAATTATTTATGCTCATTGATAGGCTTGCTCCCAATAGCACCAAAGCTCTAACGTAGGTTAGTAATGAGTTAATTGCTGTGCTCACAATGATAATGCAAAACTAGATATCCTTCATGCTAAGGAAGTTGGTGTTTGCAGGGTTTTGAAGGAAGAGAGTGCTATACTTTAATTCCTAATAACAGTATTATTACTAATGTATATGTCAACAACTTCACTTATATTTCTCGTGAAGTTCAAGCTTTAGAAGAGCATTGTTTGTGGGAAGCAGTAGGTTCCTTGGGTAGCAAAGTAGGAAAATGGTTTAGTAAGGTTGGATAATGGATTGATAGTTTGAGAGGTGGTATGTTTGGAACACTATTAACCGCTGTAATTACTGGATTGATTTGTACAATTGTCCTGTTTCTCTTGTTTACATTTTCAGAATTATTGTTTCTAAAATGTGGTTGTAAAGAGAAAAGCAGATCATTTAACAGGAAGCGAGATGTAACTGAATTGGAGAATGCCAGAGATTGGATTATGATAAACTGAAGCTGTTGGAGGAATTAAATTGCAAGAAGCAGAAAGTGATGCAGACTATGTTATAACTGTTAAAGTAATTGTAGGTTTGGTGATTATAGAATAAGGGAGGGGGACTTTTTTAAAAGTTTTTGTGCTTTTTATATTGTTTGTGCATTATTAAAATCGTGAAGAACATGGATTCACTTTTGACGTTCCATGTACATGGTGCTATTGTTTTTTAAACAAATTTGCTATGTTGTTTTAAAGTATGTCTTTCTGGCTTATGTTAAGTAGGCCTCAATTAGACATCAACACAGTCTTGTTTAAAATGTACATCTCCTCCTGCATGTTCACTGTTTAAAACTTCCACAGCATGCTGCTAAGCAGAGTCATGTTTATTTTCATTGACATTGGTCGTGCTTTTCTCGAAGAAAACTTTCAAACACAGAGATAGTAATGTTTCACTTTTCAAAGGCTCTTCTGCTAGCTCACTGTAATGCATTCATTTGGCTGTTGGTTAACTACTTACATATATAAAGAGAAAAAAATCCAAATCCATACTATTAGAAACTCTGATGGCACATTACTACTCAGAACTGATGAAATAGCACAGGTATGTTTACCCTTATGGTCTCCCCTATAAGATAAACCTGCTTCTATCAAAGCAGATGTTGTCACTAACTTCTTAACTAAATGCATGTTACCTCAGATCTCTGTTGAAAATTGCTCATCCCTAAAACAGCCTATTATCATCTAAGAGATTCAACTTACAATTAAATCACTTACTTCTATTAAATCTCCAGGCCCAGATTGCATCCGGCTGAAGTTTACAAATTTGTTCACTCCCAACTTTCTCCTACATTACTTTCTCTATTTCATAATTTCCAAACAGCACAGATGGTTGGTAGATCCTTTACAGAGGCTATTATTATTGTTATACCAAAGCCAGACAAAGACAACACCTCTGTGACAAATTGCCACCCAATCTTTCTCATAATCCAAGACTGTAAAATATAGGTGAAACTTTAGCTAATAGGCTTGAAACTCCATCATTCATTCAGATCAAACTGGTTTTACAAGAGGGAGACTTTCAGCACACAATACACGTCTTGTATGTTATATTATCTTGCTTGCTGATAAATTTGAGTACCCAGCTGGTCTACAAACTTTAGATGCTGAACAGCATCTAATAAAGGAAATTGGCTACATCTCTTCCAAACAATGAAAGCCTTTAATTTTGGCACTAACTTATAAATATGACTAGAGCACTGTAACATCACCCAACAGTTTCTATTCAAATAAATGGTACTTTTTCCTCTTCTTTCAATATTTATACATGTACTAGGCATGGGTGCCTTTTATAACCTCTTATATTTTTATTGGTTATTGAACCATTAATATTCTTGTTCTATCTCAATCAAGAATATACTGGTATTGTTATTAAAAATACAGTCATAAAAGTTGAAGCATATGATGATGATATTTTGCTATTTCTGAATACCCCTTCTATATCTGTTGCTAATATTTTACAATTTTTCAATTTCTTTGCACTTGTGTCTGCTTATGCACTAAATGTTAATAAAACTGATTTGTTCCCATTAATGCATGCCTAGCATGACAGCCTAAACAATTTTTTCATGTAATTCCGAATCCTTTAAAATACATAGGTACTCCCTTCATCATATTTGTCAAAGCAACAATTCATTGACATGCTCTAATCTACATAGAAAAACAAAAGCCAAAGTTGAGAAATATTCTTCACTACATTTGACTTTATGGGGCCGTACTGAAGCACTCAAAATGGTTATTACTACCACCATATTATATACATTATCTATACTCGCTTTGACTTTCCCAGCCAGTTTTTATAAAATACTGTACAAACTACTGAATACCCTTATTTGGAACAATAATACCTGTACGTATGTTGTACACGATTTAAAAAAAATATCATATGTCTTCCCTTATTGCACAAAGGTCTCTATGGTTCCAACCTATGGTTTCTACAAATGTTCCTAAATGGCTTTAGTAGAGTATGCTCTATTGGCATCTTTTGCTTTGCCTGATTTTTTAACCATGGTTAACTCGAAATTAACTAAAGCTTCTCCTATTCATAATGTTACTAAGACTGCCCTTTTGTTTCTCAATGATAAATTCTCTATTAGTATTACATCTTCCAGCGAGGTCTCCCTTTGGTATAATCCTCATTTAAAACATAATAAACATATACCTTAATGGACCTCATGGCTAGAGGCTGGTATTTCTTACATCAGTGATGTTTGGTAAGGTGATATGTTCTTATCCTTTACTGACTTATCATCTAAATTCCCCTTCCAGCACTCTGATTTTCATAAATATGAAATTATGTGTAATCAGCTAAAACGTCTGGTATGGAACTATATATTAACTTCTATTTTAGAGTTCACAGGATGTTCCACCATCGCATGATGTTGTTGTCTTTATCATTTTATTTACATCTTTGTATATTTAATTGACATACGTGAACTCCAAGAAATAATCGCTAGTCAACCATGCATGTAAAATGTACAGATATGGAATGGTTTGTGATTGATATGGTGGCAGTCAGAAAACGTGGCACCAACATTGAAATTTACCTGGTGTGCAAAGAAAACAGATACATACATTTGACAAGGTCTTAGGTGGCCATAAGGATTTCATTGCGTCGGCATCATTATGCTAAATGAGTCTCCTTCTTTAAGGCCTTTAATTCGCATTCCTGACAGTACATGATCAGTTATCACTATAGCAAGTATAGCTTCTCAGACCTGTGCTAGCGCACTAGAATATACTTATGGCGAAAGACACATTCTAGATGCAATACGCAGTCTTTAGTTCTTCTCATCTCATTTTGTCTTACAATTACCTAATACACAGAATGCTAATTATTTTCCTACAACTAGTGAGCAACCTTGTCATTCTCACACACTGAACCAATGGTAATTCTGATGAGTTAGATAATATTAGGAAGCATTCAGACACAAATTAATTTGTTGTTTAAACTACCCATCCCACTATATTTATCAGAGATATCTTTGTTTCATCCTTTGCAATTTTCATGGGTGGAATAAGGTCAGCCATCTTGGACTTTTTTTTATGGTTCAACTCTGTTTTATTGGTTGTAAGAGAAAGACATAACATTACAATATTCCCTGCCAACATCCACTGGTCGGCAGATCAGTAAAAACAGGTTAATGTGCTGTGGGGTAGGAGGATGGGTAGAGGAAAACAGGACAGGAGTGGCAGGGATAACAACAGGGAAGGTCAACATTGCACCCGACTTTGAGATATGGGGTAAATACAAATAGGCTCATTCCACACATTCAATGTAGGGAGGCAGGGTCGTTGGGCGAGTTTCGATCTGTATGTGTGAAATGAAGTACTTTCAGGTATTGTGGGCACGTAAGTTCTCAGAATTCTTGGGATAAATAACTAATACAGGTTCCAGAGGTTCTATCAAATTGAGGGAGCCTATGTTGAATCACTGCAGCTAATTTCTCCATATCTAATATGCCCCATCATTTATAACACCAATGCAGGATCGTTGGTATGTTGTCCGTACCCCACCATGCCAGGATAACCTGACGGGCTGCAGCCAATGCTCAGCCCCGTGCCGAGTGAAGGGGGTAAGTTAGTTTGTTGGGCAGTTCCAGTAGGATGTAGCTGGGGAAGCGTAGCAGGTCCGTGTTGAATGATGTCAGTCAAAACCACTTGCCAGAAGTCTTGCAATTTGAGGCAATGCCAGAGAATGTGTGTTAGCATCCCAAAGTGCCCACAGTGTCGCCAGCATGTATCTGTTGTGCCTTGTTTCCATTGTGCTAGTCTGATATGAGTGTAATACCAGTAGTGTACCAGCTTCAAAAAGTGTTCTAGGCCCTTGGTACTATGTGTCGTCACGCAAGCTTGCTGTAGAATATCTCACCACTCTTTAGACGTAAAAGCACACCCACATTCCCATTTCCAGTGCTTCTGCACCAAGGACATTGACTTCTGTGTGGGTGTGTTAAGGAATGTGTAGAGATCAGAGATAAGATGTTTGCCTGTGTCCCTGATTAGGAGTCACTGTGCAAAAGATGTGAGAGGGCGACTAGCATGTGGCGTACATGAGGTTCCATAAACCACTGATGTATTGCAATATATTGCCAGTGGGTATGGGAGGGAAGGTCAAAAGTTGTTTGGAGCTATGAGAATTCCAGGACCCCCACCTGATCAATGAAGTCCTCCATCCTTTTGCAGCCAGACATCTGCCAATGTCTAAATGGTGTTTCATGCATTGCTGGTGGGAAGTCAGGGCTACCTATTATTGGTGCCTATGGGACAATTGTGTTGACAAGGGTTTTGTGATCTGGACCTTTTCCCATGTACCAATGGTTGCTTGGAGAACTGGAGACAGATATACTCCGACTGGCCTGTAGGGTTGGGGAAGCCAGGGAATCTTCCAGATATGCATTCTGGCTATCGCCTGACCAATGAAGTGCTTCTAAGTCTTAAGCTTGGTCTATTCCTCCATATACCAGAGCTGAGCAGCACAATAATAATGGAGTAAATATGGGATCCTCAATCCTCCCTCCTTCAATGTCCAATATACCTGTTCTGTTTCTTCAAGATGCAGACTTTTTTCTTTCCCCGTGTATACGATTCAATTAGAGCCTGCATTTTTCCTATGGTGTGGGGCAGACATGGTAGGGGTAGCATCTGCATCACATATCAGAGTTTATGAAAAAGGGTCATTTTTATCTAAGCCAACTGTCCCAACCAAAAAAGGGTAGCTCCTGCCCTGGCTTGTAAATCTGGCCTGATGCTAGAGAGTAGGCCAGGGCAATTTTGTTCAGCTGCCTGTTCTAATGTGGAGTAGAGTTGGATGCCCAAGTAACAGATACCCTGTGTGACCCAAGTGAAAGGGAACTGTTGGGTGAGATGTTGTTGGTCTACCTGTGACACAGTCTTTTGGAGGTTGACCTTAAACCCAGATATTGTGCCAAAGTTCTCTAGGGTGGACCTTTTTTTAAACAAAGCTTTATTGTTTTAGTACAATACAATAGAGGTTGGCCATGTCATATTAAGAGTAGCCATGTCCTTATGCACAGTGTTAGTAAGAAATAAATGCTTTGACTGTAACATTACATCACATAAAGGCAATGTGCATAGTATAACTTAACATAGTATGAGTCAGTCCCAGCCACTAATGAATGACCCCGACCCCAATTCTCTCCTACCTCCCATCTCAATCAATCAATCAATCAATCAATCAGAGAAACATATGGAGCACGGCTTATCACCCCTGGGGTCTCAAGGCGCTGTTGCGGGTGTGCTGCTCACTCAAAGAGCCAGGTCTTGTGGTCTTTCCAGAACTGCTTTAATGAGGAAGCCTCTCTGAGGTTGACAGTGAACGTGTTTCATGTCCGGGCTGAGGGGTAAGAGAAGAATCTGCCCCCGGCTGTGCTCTTCCTGATTCTGTGGATGGTGGCGAGGGTGAGTTGGGAGGATCGGAACTGTCTGGTGGGGGTGTGGAAGGTCAGACGGTGGTTGAAGTAGGCCGGTCTGATGTTGTGCAGTGCCTTGTATGTGTGTGTCAATAGCTTGTAAGTGATGCGTTTGTTGACCGGGAGCCAGTGCAGGTCTCCGAGGTGGTCGGAGATGTGGCTGTGATGGGGGATGTCCATGCTGCATTCTGGATTCTTTAAAGTCTTGTTTGAAGTTTCCTTGTGATGCCGGCATAGAGTGCGTCGCGTTTGTCGAGTTTGCTGGTGACAAGTGCATCTCCTGCCATGCTGTCCCATATATGAACCCATAATGGCAGTTAAGTGTCCGGATCATCCCCAATGTCTACAGAGTCCCACATTTGTTGCCCCATTCAGATGTTGAGGGAACTTAAGAACTTTCACTACCTGAATCCTCAGTAGATAGGAGGAATCCTTTGGCTGTGTCTCTGTACATAAGACAATCTAATAAGTGTTCCTGGGATCTGGCTCTATCAATTGTTCCCCACCCCCTCTTCAGTTCCCAAAAAAGCAAAGCACTCTCAAGTCCTGCCCATTTACCCAATTCTTCTTGCCAATTACCCAATCTTGGCCCCCGAAAGGCCTTCCAATGTATTGCTACCTCCTGCTTTAAGGTTATCAGGGCCAGGTCAGTAAATTTTGAAGTGGTTTTACATTTATTTGGGCATGTGAATACTCTAAGGAGAGAGGCAAAGGATGTGTATGGGATTGCCTGCTGGTTAACCTTGTATATACCGTCCATCACTGCTCTCCAGAACCCCACCAGGGACTGGCGGGCTCATACCATATGGAACATTTCACTCAAAGTTCACCACATCTGGGACAAGTCGCTGCAGCTGTTGCATATTACTTATTGATCTTACCGGGTGTGAGGTAAGCCCTGTGTACGAAATAAAAGTTACTTAGCTTGAATCTGGCTTTGCAAGAAATGGTAAGGACGATCTTCGCACAGTCCACCCCAGTAATCTGAAGCGCTAAGTCTGTCTCCCAGTTTGCCATCAGTTCTGTCACGGTTGTAATAATTTCAGCCTGTAGGGCCTGATAAAGAAATGTAACTACTTTAATGCAGCTCGTTGCAGTACAGAGCAGCTGACAGCATTGGTGTACCCTGGGTCTGGTTTTTACCTTTCCCCAATGGTTTCTTATTGTAGCGACTGCCGCCTAGTATGATAGTAACTGGCCTTCTGTAATTTTGAACTCTACAGATAGGTCTTCATATAGGAGCAGTTCTCCACCCCGGTTGAGGTCCCCACATGGGTCACCCCATAGGCATCCCACTCTGGAAGCCCCATCAATGCTCCCCCACAAACCAACAGTTCTAGGTATTGCAGCAGCAGGTCTGTTGTGTAAAACTCTCAAATGCAGACTCGCTGCAAGCAGCATTGCCAGCTGTGTAGTACTATCAGCAGTTTCTGAGAGGCAGAGTGCAGGTGCTGTTTGGGAATCAAGAGGACATGTGACAGATCCAGCAGATCCGGGATCAATCAGATGGCTACCCCCTCAGGGTTCATCCTGTAGTAGATTCACTGGTTAAACCATTGCAGGTGTGCAGCTAGACAATAGGCCTCTAGGTTTAGCGCTGCTAGTCCCCCTCCATTTTAGGGTGCTGCAATTTAGACATTGCTACTCTATGTCTGCCGGTCCCCCAAATTAGTTCTATCAGCAAGGAGTCCAGGTCTGGAGATAGCCGGCGGGGAATAAATAGGGGCAGCTGTCAGAGTCACCAGATGCTCGGGGTCTGCGCATGTTCCCAACACGTCCACCACTGAACAGCTCCAAGACTCTGATAGATAAATCACAGAGGCTAAGAGAGTTCAAGAGGGGAAGAGGGGATTAGGAAGGGGACAACTGGGAAGGAGACCTGTGGGAAGCAAAAGATTAAACAACACAACATCAGATTCAAAACCACATTTAGATTCATAAAAACTCTCTGTTGGATCTATGGTTCAATGATACTTGGAACATGAAATAATACTCTATTGAGTCCAGAATTCTATGACACTCGGAACATGAAATAACACTCTGTTGAACCTAAAGTTCAGTGATACTTGAAACATGAAATAAACACACTGTTGAGCCTAGAGTTCAGTGATACTCGGAACATGAAATAACTCTCTGTTGAGTCTAGAGTTCAGTGATCCTTGGAACATGAAATAACTCTCTGTTGAGTCTAGAGTTCAGTGATACTTGAAACATGAAATAACACTCTGTTGAGACTAGAGTTCAGCGATACTTGAAGCATGAAATAACACTCTGTTGAGACTAGAGTTCAGTGATACTTGAAACATGAAATATCACCTAAAACTAAGAAAATATGAATGGTCTAGAACTAGACTCTAATTAGACCTTACTAAATCTAGGTACCTGGAAAAGAATCAAAAATGGTTAGTACAATATTTCATATGGATTTTTCATGAATTGAAAACATACTGTTCTAGGGATACTACAACCTTCCTGAATAATGTTCCAAAACAAACACAGCCTCATTACATGAGGATAAGACTCTCCAAACATTTTGATTCGAAGGCCACCATGTAATAGTCAAGAAATGGTAGCGCACAATGATTAACAAGAATTAAACACGGAGAAAGAATCGCGCGTCTTGCCGATTCGAGTAACAGCATGTAAAAGCCACAAAACGCCCAAGCGCACATTCTCACGCACAAGAGTAATTTGTTAATCTAGCAAGAATTAGGCCGAAGAATTTAAGCGTCCTCGATAACGGAGTTGGGGGCCCAGCCCAACCTCCGTCTTACCGCCCTGAACAAGGATCACCAATGAAGAATGAAGGGCAGAGACCTGGAAAATCAGACTAGGCCACCGGAACAGGAGCTCAGGAAGTTGCTGCTGCTCTGCACCCGGACCTCTTAATAGTGAGCACATGGAGCTGGGCTGGCTCTCTTTTATAGAGTCTTGGCCCAGCCCACAACCACACCCAGGCATGCTGCAGGGAAAGCTTCTAGAAGGCCCTGGAAAGGGACCACACCCTGACACACTCTGAAAGCCTGCAGCAATACATTACAAATGAACAGTATTTATAAAAACCTTAAAAATAAGTCTTCAGGATTGAACTCTGTAATGCAAAAGGTTAAACAACGGCATATCTACATAAATGAATTACGTCATCTCATACGTGCTGGGTTTTTGCATTCCAGTCGCCCGTAGAGCGCGCACTGCCCAGATGTTGACAGCAGCATTGAGAAAAAGTAGAGCAGCCACGGGAGCTCCACCATTTTAGCCACAGCTATTCTACCAGCGACAGATAATGACAATGATGTCCAAAAATTAACACTGGAGCAGAGTGCCCTGACGGCTGCCACAATATTGCCATCTAAGAGATCTTCATGGTCATGAAAAACCTTAACTCCTAAATATTTCAGGCAGGTCGCATTACTGGTTAGGCCGAGCAAGTTCTGGGATGGAGTGGTATCTCACAGAGTGGAAATGTAATTTCTGCCATTTATTGTGCAAACCTGATACTGTTCCAGAGTGCCCCAGTAGTTCTATTGCCCCCATTGAGTCCAATTCGACATCCTTGAGGAACAATGACATGTTGTCAGCATACAATGCTGCAAAATAAAAATGTCCTTCGACTTGCAATCCCAAATAAAATCTATCTGTGCATACGCTGCAAGTCACTGGTTCCACCACGATGGCGAAAAGCAAAGTGGGCACCCCTGTTTGGTCCCAGACACACCCTATAGGAGCCGAATATTGTTCTACTGGTGCAGTTCTGCACCGTAGGTCCTGAGTAAAGGCGTTTGGTCGATTGTATAAATCCAGGGCCCAAACCCATCTGTGCCATGACCTGATATAGAAAATCCCATTGCAGGCTGTCAAATGCCTTCTCTACATCTATTGCTATGACTACTGCCTTCCGTTTGTCCACAGAGTCATCATTCATGAGCGAGAGGAGCCTATGAATATTGAGCACCATGTTGCTCCCTGGTATAACTCCTGCCTGATCAGTATGAATCAAATTGGACATGTTGGGCAAAAGGGTGGTGGCCAATATTTGACTAAGAATTTTATAGTCCACATTAAGCATGGACAAAGGGCAATAGACTCTAACATCGTGGGACTGAGGCCCGGTTTCAGGAGTGGAATAACCAAGGCTTCACATGTAGGCACGACAAGTAGCCTGAAACACAAGCTGCAGCATAAAGATCAATTAGTTTTATTGCTAAAGTGTTCTTATGCATGGGAAAGAACTCCGCTTGTAGGCCATCTGCCCAAGGCACTTTACCTTGTTCAATGATATTAATAGCAGGCCTCACCTCTTGAATTGTAATGATCGTGCCCCAGCTCCTCCGCATCATCTTTTGTAATCACAGGGAGGGCCACTGGGGCCAAAAAATCACAAGGGCCTGAGGTTGTATGTCGGCCGATGGAGCACAAATGGTTGTGTAATATTCCTTGAAATTAGAATTAATGGCATTTTGGCATTTTTGCTGGTATCTGATTTCACCTCCAAAAGCACGGAAGCACTAGCAGTTAGCTTTGCATGGGGATGAGTCAAGTACTCTCAATAGACAACGCAGTGCAATTTCTCAACTGGGGCTGCTAGTAATTCCTTTCCCAACAGTTTCTCCCAATCTTTGATCTCACCCACCAATGTTTGTTGCACCCCTACTACCTCAGCAATACAACAGCCCTTGATAGCTGTCTTAAAAGCATCCCACTCAATCAGAGGGGAGGTTTGCAGTCCCAACATTATCAGCAAAGTAAGTGTGTGATGGGGCGCCCTCAGTAAAAGCCGCCCCTTGGTGCCCCGGGGGTACTGCCTGGAGTCAGGCAATCGCCAGTGCGACGACGGCACTACTGGATCTGGAAGAGGGCGGGGCTGCTTCCACCTGGGCGACCGAACAGGTGTTAGAACACCGGCATCGGCTGGGACATTTAAAAAACACCAACAACACCCAGGAGTGTCCGAGCTGGAGGAGGAAGACACGAGGAGAGACCCGGAAAGCACAAACAGCCTACAGGAGGACGAATCTGACTGACGGTGGCACCAAGTACATCACACCCAGGACGAAGGATCCTATCTACGACCACAGAGTGGACCCCCGTCCAAGGAGGATGCAACGCGCTAAAGCCGGCCACGCTCTGGAGAGCGTGGCCATACCAGGTACGGGATGGGAAGAGGGAGGAGGGAGGTGAGAGGAGTAGAGGGGATTTAGTGTGTTCAGTGTCTAGGGTGTTTAGTGTGTTTAGTGTCTAGGGTGTTTAGTGTGTTAAGTGTCCAGGGTGTTTAGTATGGTTTATGTGTTTAACGGTTATTTGTTTATCTAATCTCTTTATAAGCCATATGGACCGTTTGTCTTCATAGACCAGGACCCACTTCGGGAACCACACTAAAAGCCTGTGTTGTTCCCTGTATTTTATTTTCAGGTAGCAGATACAGGGTAGGGCTACCTCAGGACTACACTACCTGGCCCGACCTGAAGGGCCAGAAGATTACAAAGGCTGTTCAGAAGCATAGAAAATATGCGAGGTTAACCCTGGAAATCAGGAGTATCAGGGCTATGGAGCAAAGCAAGCACAGAGGAAGGAAAACAAGAGGGACACTAGGAGTAGAAAAGCGAAAAGAGAAGAAGGACAGAAGGAAAGTGTTCTATACTCATACATCACTAGCAAGAGAAAGGGAAAGAAAGAATAAGGGAAGGAGGAAAAGAAAAGGGAACATACTTACTGAGTACCTGTATTCTCCTTTTTTTCATGCGCCTCTGGTGAGGGACCTGGGGAAAAGAAGACGAAAAGAACAGAACGTTAAGAGGCAAAGAGAAGAAGGGAAGGGAAGGGAAGAAAGCAACAGCCATACAGAACAACGTGCCTAGAGACTCATATATACATTTATCTTCTATTCTTTATGATGTGAATAAATCACACACAAAAGATATTGTTGTCCGTCTTCTCTCCTGGATCCAATCACAGTGGTGTCAGAAGTGGGATATTGGTGTGTTGGTCTATAGCCCACCACCAGATTCACCGGTACTGAACATGGAGGACAAACCTACCCTAGCCGACATGATGGCGCAGCTAGCGGAGGGGCAGAGACATCTTCAACTGGTATGGGAGAAGCAGCTCCGGGAAGCTAAGGAAGAACAGCAAACTCTTCAAACAGCCCTGAAGGGTCAGGCGACTATTATGGCTAGCAATCAACTGGTTCATGAAACAGCACTGGGGAAACTGACGGACACCATAGCTCATAGTAGAGTCCATCCAAACGTTTCCAGCAGTGTGTTACGGTGTTTCAAGAAACGGGTGACCCAGACTCATTTTTTACCAACTTCGAGATGGTCGCAAGTTCCGCTAACTGGCCAGCTGAGAAATGGGAACAGTATATCGCGCCTCTCCTTACGGGAACCCTACAGACTGCTTATCAGGCTGTCAATCCTGGGGGGGTGACACCTTACAGTGACACCAAGAAGGCCATTCTGGAAAGAATTGGATTGGACCAAGAGAACTACAGGCTTAGGTTCAGACAAACCAAGTGGGCAGCTCAAGAAACCCCCTGTATGTTGTATTACCGGGTACAACATGCTGCGGGAAAATGGCTGAACCCCACGGAAAGTACCTTATGTTTGACGTGATAGTCTTTGAACAGTTTTTAGATGCACTCCCTCCCTCCACTAGGAACTGGATTCGGCAACATCCAAACCTAACCAACATGGCCTCTGTTGAACTAGCTTGTGCCTTCCACCGCACACCGGAATTCCGTAATACCCCGGCCAGAACCGTTCTTCCCAACCCTGGCAAGGGACCCAGCCCCAAGCTGCTCCTTGGACACCCCATCACAAACCTGAATATAGAGAGACCAGGAAACACTTGTGGTTCCCCCAGAGACTACCACGTGGGGCCCCAGTGATTCCACTGTGCCGAGTGGGGCCACATTGCCCACCATTGTCCACTTAAGAAAGACCCCGAAGAACCAATGGATATAGGTCTAACCAAAGGACGAGTTCTCTGGGCAGGCATGGGAAAAGCAAAATATACGGTACACATGGGTGTTAATAAGGAGAAGAGGGAGGTCCTAGTGGATTCCGGCTGTAGCCAGAGCGTTATAAACGAGTGCTACGTACAGCCCCATCAATGGGAAAAAGACGTAAAGGTCCTGATAACCTGCATCCATGGTGAGCAGAGACTCTATCCAGTAGCCACTGTTGCTATTGAGTGGAGAGGCCAAGAGGAGCAGGTCACGGTCAGAGTAATACCCCAGTTATGGGAGGACCTAATAATTGGCACTGACTATGTTGAGTTTCCGGAACTTCTAGAAAGCACTAAACCAAGGGGTCCCATAGAGAGGTGGTGGAACAAAGCTCCTTTTTCATGGACCCAAATACCTGAGAGCAAAACACGAGAGAAGCTCACGAAATCATAAAAAAAGAGAAAACAGACAGTATAGAACAGGCCTTGACCCAAGAGAAGCCCCAAAACCCGTTCAAACAGTGGCTAGCCAGTTTTGCCTCGCACAGAAGGAAGATGCCACGCTAAAGAACGCCTGGAACTGGGCTCTCTCCCCGATGAGGCAGTCAGGAGGCCCCACCTTTCAGGTGAAAAATGATCTGTTGTACAGACAAGGTCCGAATTCCATTCCCCAGCTGGTAGTCCCTCAGCCCTTCAAAGAACAGGTCTTACATTTAGCCCATGGAGACAAGGGGGAGGGTCATCTAGGGAGAGAGAAAACATAGGAAGTAATCACTAAACGATTTTACTGGCCCGGAATTTATGGGGATATTAGGAAGCATTGTCTAGCCTGCCCTCGCTGTCAACTCATTAACCCCTCTAACGATCCTTAGGTCCCACTCCGACCCTTACCTATTATCGAGATACCCTTTTCACAGTTTGGTATGGACCTGGTAGGGCCCTTAAACCCCTCAGTAAAAGGCCATCAATACCTGCTTGTGTTGGTTGACTACGCTACTCGGTATCCCAAAGCCATTCCCCTTGCTAGTATGACTACCAAGACAATAGCACTGGCTATGATAGAGTTCTTCTCACGGGTGGGGTTTCCGAAGGAAATATTAACGGATCTGGGGACCCCTTTTATGTCCCGGCTCATGGCCGAGATATGCCAAACGTTGGGAATAGAACAGATGCGTACTTCAGCTGTGAAGTGCGCTGGAGTTCCGAACTGGATCCACGCAAGCCATACGAGAAAAGTGGCATGTCTTTTGGACAATGAAAAAGAATTGTCAAGAGTACCAACAACGACCAGACCAATCTCAGAGCCGGAAAGAGGAGAAAGAGGAACTGAGACCTAATCTGAGCAAATCAAGAGCAGTTCAGCCACTCCTGTGAGAGATGAAACAGAAGACCTACAGAAAAGTGGAAGTGAATCAATGTCAATTGAGGCAGCAGGAGAGTCTAGTCAGAGGAGGGCTCTCACAGAAGTAGACAATCTTGAGAGACAAACAAAGCAAATGACAGACCCCGAGGGCGAAGGAGTTGAGGCAGATCAAAGCCACTGTGGTCTGACTCCTCCTGAACCAGTTGCAGGTCCGTCAAGAGAAAGTCCTGTAGAGTAAGAAGAAGTTACAAGTTCAATACTGAAAAGAGCATTAACAAAAGGACCACTGAAAGGAGATGAGTGGCCGGAGTCACAAGCAAATAGAAAGGAAGCAATTGTAGTGACAACTATAGAGGAGGAAGTAGATATGACAAGGAGGGAAGATCTGAGTAAAGGAGAGTTGAATGGAGATTGAATGCTGAAAAGAAAGAAAACTGCAAGTCAAAGGTATTCTGGTCCTGAATTGGCGTATGCTATAACAAGTGAATTGCAAAGAGAAGTTTTGTCTTTTTGTTTTGATTGAGACATTCCAGGTCAATATTTTGGCACCTGAAGGAAATCAATGAACTGAACTGTTGAAACTATTCGCTGAGAGAAGTGCAAAGAAGAAAAGGCGACTATTAAAAGTACAGGAAAAGGCTTTTTCATAACCTGATTTGACAAAATATTCTGATTTGATAAGCTGCTAAACCAATTTTGACAAAAGGATCCTGGAAATAAGACTGAAAGCTGTAAATAATTGCTGAAAGAATATTAAAGAGTTTTGTTTTTGATTTTTGCTGCATACTTATTACTTTTCTTTTATACTTTCTGATTCTTTACAGATCATGAGCAACACTAACCAGCAGGGATGTAAGAATAGATGTGGTAAATACTTGAGTATTGGTTTGGCAATTGTATGCATGATATTGTGTCTGGTATTGATTGTGGAAATTACTGTTCTTGATCAGAGTAAAGCCAACAATACTTTAGCTTTAGAGACAACTACCACACTCGCAGAAATTGAGAAGTTTAGGATAGCTGAGAAGTATCTTCACGTAGTTAATGCACAAGGAGAACTTTCTTCTAATGTTTCTATTGCTTATTTAGTGAGTATGTTGAGACGATGGATGCAAGAAATTGTTAAGTCAAAGAAGGAGCTACCTATCATAGTTTGACCCTCACTTATGGTAAACGTTGTAGTCTGTTACTAACAAGATTCTAGAGCTAGGAGTACATCCAGTATTTCTATTCCAACTACGATGTTGTGTTTTCTTTTGTCTCTTTAATTAAGTACCTGAGTAGAGTAGCTGAGCAGAACACTATAGAATTAGAAATAGGATTCTTTGAGCCTACACTAACCTTTGGCACTGCGCAGGTGCATAGAAACAATCTGACATGCTTGCTTACACCACTTGAAAAGAGCTTCTTAGATCAGACAGTTGACAGAAGAAAGGCATTAAAGAAGAAGTTAGAAAAGGGCTTAGAGAAAAGGACTTTTAGAAATGATTATGCATTTAGTGAAATAAAAACACAAGGATGGTTAGTTTTAGATGCGCAACATGTAGGAAAGCTTTGTATACATAGGCCTAAATCTCAAACTGATATGTTGTTTGTGGGAACGAGTGAATGTAGACATGTTTTTGTTTCCGAGTAAATCGACGTTCATGTTGAATGAACAGGATCCAGCGATTCCTGGAATTTATTACATCTGTGGGCTGAATGCTTATTACCGATTTACAAGAGGATGGTATGGCACATGTTACTTAGGTTTAGTTTTCCCAAAGACATCACTTTAGACAAAAGAGAGAGTCTCCTTCTAGTACAGTGGGAGATATATTTGGAGCAATAATTCCTTCAGTAGGAGTTGTTCTGAATTCTATAAAGATTTGAAAGTTGTCTACTATTGTGGATAACATGTGGAAAAAAAAATCAGGAGCCATGATCCTAATGGATACAGAAATGGCTAGGTTAAGCTCTATGACTCTTCAGAACCACCTTGCGTTAGACATTCTTTTAGTAAAGGATGGCGGAATTTTCAAAATGTTAAATTCGAAGCATTGTTGTTCATATATTCCTGATACTAGCAAAGAAATTAGAAGCTTACTTACTAATCTGACTAATGATGGTGCTGATTTGAAAGAACTGAAAGAACCGGTTGTTTGGGAAAACGTTGGCAAAGGATTTGCTTCAGTGGGAAGCTGGCCCAGCAACATTGGGAAAGGGATAATATTGAACATAATACAAGGAATATTGATTATTGTTATTTACATAATTCGAGCATGGGGAATATGTAAATTGTATGATTTGATTAAATCAAAGAAAATTAAAAATGATCAGAGGAGGGGAGAGATAAAAATGGAAAATTTGTTTAGGGAAAATTCAAAGGGGGAAACGGAAGATTAAAAAGGATAGGATGACAAATTTTAGGTGAAGCAAAAATTTGTGTGGGAAGATGTAAGTGTGATTACATATTTAGTCATCAGAGGGGGGATTGTTATAGCTGAAATTTTACTAATGAATATTCATGTATTCTGAATGTTAAATCTGCATAGAAAATGAGTTAATATAGAGAAAATAATACTCAAGTTTGAAAATGTGCCTATTTGAGTGACCACCAATAATCACAAAGTGTACTTATTAACAGCGTATTAACATAAAATGTTGTGCTCATGTTTGGTTTAGCAGTATGTCATATTAATGGTCATGTATTATGAATCTGCTTTATTAATTATAGGCCTTAATTTGGCAAGGTCTTGGGCATAGTTGCACGGCCTCATGTCAAGTTGCATTGCTTAGATGAATCATAAAATGGCTGCTTAGAGAATAGATTGAAATTTTCAATTGTATTGACCGAACGCTAGTAGCTAAAATTCTTTACCATGAGAACTGCTTGCTAGAATATGTTGTACTAGCTACTCATACTTTGTAAAACTTAGTGTGTGTAAAAGCGATGTTCCCAGGAACTAGCAATGGATACACTGACTGGAGTATAAGCCGATATAAATGTGTTACCTGACGAGCCTAATGATGGGAACAGGAGAAGAGGAGCCAATCATCGACATGCGAATGACGGTTTAGTAAATTCTTAGATTTGAGGTTCTACTTTCATTGGACTAAACGTAGACATATGATTCTTTGACCAATAGCAACGTAGGAAGTACTTTTAGGCATTCTAACTTAGCCAGACTGCACCAAGAGAAGAGAGCCCCATTTGTTTCCTAACCATCCCGAGAGGAGATGCTCCATTAGCCATTATTTTTTCCGAACTGCATAAAGAGGCATTTCTATCTTGAACTTTATTGCTGAATTTCGATGCTATGCTGACCGAACAGATGTCCAGTTGACGAAGACTGTTGCAGCTTGCTGAACCATACTGAGGTAAGGTATAAGACGATGTTACTGATTGCTATGTCCATTTGATTTTGTCTCTAGGTACCAACTGCTAATTTTGATAGAGCCATAGTTAGATGTTTTCCAAATTTGTGTTCACTAAATCGTTTTGCATGAAGACCAAGCATGCCACTCTAATCAGAAGGTTAGTTAGGATACTCACTGATTGATGCCTGCTAAATATTAACAACAGTTGATGTCTTTTCTTTTCTGAATCTAAATATATGCCATTTCTATTGCGCAGTTATTTATGCTATTGGTTTGTACTGTAACTCTAGAATGTGTAGTGATACAAGCCTTGATTAAATTGAGATTCTTCAGAAGATTTAGTCAACCAGTATTATTTCTGTATGCATATAATTTGATTTTGAGACTAAGGGGGTCATTATGACCCTGGCGGTCGGCGATAATGTAGCAGTAGTACCACCAACAGGCTGGAGGTACTTACCGCCACATTATGACATTGGCGGTTGGCTGAAAGCAACCTGCCAATGTACCACTCCGACCGCCATGGCGGTAACAGCTGCCAGGCTGGAGATAACCATCTCCAGCCCGGCAGCCGCCATTGTGCCTCCTGCGGGACTATGACCCTGCCTAGCGCCATGGTTTTCGTGGCGTTCGTAACGCGATGAAAACCATGGCGGTAGGCCCTATCAGTGACAGAGAGTTCATTCTCTGTCACTGATAGGTGCCCCCCCTCCTCTCCAAAGATCCCCCTACCTCTCCAAAGACCACCCTACCCCTCCAAAGACCACCCTACCCCCTACATCCATGCCCCCTTCACAGACACACACATGCAGATACACATACATTCACACATACCTACACGCATGCATACATCCAATCACACACACACTTCAAAACATAGACGCAGACACGCATTACTATTACTATACATACACACACTCACAATTCCATACATTCACACATGCAGTCAACATTCAAAACACACCCGCCATCACGCACACACATAAATGCACAAACCCCCACACACACAACATCCCCCACTCTCCTCCCCTGTCGGAGACCCGACTTACTTGGATCCAGGGGGTCTTCCGGCAGGAGACGGGATGGGGCGCTACTACCACCAGCAGCGCCCGCCAGCGGAACACTGCCAGGCCGTATTATTTCTCATAATACGGCTGGCGGCAGTCTACTGGAGAGGCGCTGTTGGTGGTAGCAGCACCACTTTTCCGCCATCGGTCAGTATGGCCACAGCCGGATTTCCGCCCATTTTGTGGCGGAAATCCGGCTGTCATCATAATATGGCGGACAGCTGGTAGCCGCAGCAACGGTCTTTTGGCTGCCGTCACCGCGGCGGTAGGTGTTTTTTACCGCCAATGTTATAATGAGGGCCTAAGTTACGTGATATTATCGTTGTTAATATAGGGAAATAAACATTCTAAAGGTGTGGGTATGCATGGTCAAGGAGTCATGGTGTGTGGAAATAAATGACTCCCAAGAACATTGCTGTTATTGATTGGTATTGCTATTGATTGGTAAGAAGAAGAAAAACCACGGCACATCGCAGATACGTAGAGATGTCAATTTATTCCTCTGTGTTGTATCAGGGAAAACATCACCTGACCCACTAAGACAAAATGGGCACGGTGTCATTAGGTCAATACAGTTCTCATGTTCAGAAAGACAACAGCCGACACGTGTTTTATCAGAATTTACTTTTTCAAGGCTCCAACTTGTGGAAGTATCAAGTTGTGTTGTTAATCTCCGATGGTCACTAACGCTTTATAAGGTAAAATAACACGAAATGAAAAAAAGTGTCCAAGAACCATGATAAGCCTCCAAAGATACCGGAAAATGTGTAATCGATCTGTTAGCGGCGTCGCATGATGTCTATTGATTGGTACTGGAACTGAGTCTTATGGTGGGAACTACTCTAAGTGCAGTCAAAAGGTCCATCGAACCTTTAACGGGTCCCCTTATAATCTAACAATGAGAAACGAAAAAAGGTCAGATGCGCTAACAGAACCTCATTCCGTTTCCTGCTCCATTGGAGCCTGGCCATGCCCCCAGCCACCTTGGATTTGACATCACACTTGATCAGCTAATATTCATTGGATGCCGGTCTAAACTGTGCACCCAAACAGATAAGATAACATTATTATATACGTACAGTCTTGTAACATAATGTCTATTTGTTGCTTGATTTAATACAGGGGACCCACACCTGGCGTTCCTGCAACTCCCTCATTTCAAGCCTGAATTCTGTAAGTTACTGATGCAGATACTGATAGGCAGTTTTTCCTTGGTAGGTCTTCAAATAAACTGAGGGTAAAAAGTAACTTAGAAGGGAAAATAACAAGGGTTTACCAGAAACAGGTCACATGCAGAAAACACCTCTTGAAAATTGTGGGGGCCAATTCACAAAGGTATTTTTAGCCTTAAACGTATGTTTATAGCCACAAATCTATATATCAGTTTATGCCCGCCATTCAGGGAAGGATTTCTGCTGATGCAAAATGTTTTTCTACTGCAGATTTTCCACGATGAGTCATGACAAATCAGCAGAGGTACGTCCCATGAAAGGGGGTGGGAAATGTGTTGAACAAGGCATGGTTGCACTTGTAATTTTGAAAACGTCAACAAACTTGCACTTCTGTGAACATTGCCAAACTCTGATCATTTCCTTCCCTATAAGTAGCCATACATTTTACCCTAGCAGAGAGCTACAATAACTACCCTTTAAGATATGCAAGGGAACTGGTTACCCATATATTTGGAAGGAGAGGTGGAAGGGTTTTCTCTATAGGGTAAATTTCTTTCCTGCACAGAAAAAAGAAAACTTTAAAAGTATGTGTTTGCATAGAGGCCTCCAATTCCATCCTGCTAAATTCTATTCAATGGACAACAACTCAGTGGGAATGGGTAGCATGAGTAGTAGCATGTCTTGAAATATGCACCTGACATACCATTACAGATGGAACTCTAGAAATGTGTGTGAATTGCAAAAAGTAGTAAATCTACACTCCTACATAGGTACATTTTATTGGAGTAGATGTACTACTTCATTTGTGAGTTGGCACTAGACGCTGAGGTACAACTCTTTACAATTGTCTTTAACGGCTCTTGTTGAAACAGCCCAAACTGGAGGTGGTTTTGCTATGTTCTAGAGCATTAGAATTAAACCTTTCATGTAGATAAATCCTGACGATTCATTGTTGGCCATATTTTGGTGCATGCTGCTCTCTCTAGCTCTGGTAGGATGAAATACGCCCTTTCTTTAGTTAATTCAACTACCTTAATTTCTGAATAGCTGTTTTCACTCCCAGACCGGGATAGTAAACACCATCCTATCTCATTTCAAACTATTTAACATTGTTCTCTAGCGGGTTATGTCTAGTGATTCACTGTAACATTCTGTGTTACAAGTAAGGAGCTTAGCATACATATATGGACACTTGACCTACATCATCCCTTTCTTTATTAGGACCACTCCTGACAATATACTGCATTAATTTGTTTACACAACTTTTTCATACTATCACCAAAGGTCCTTGCTTTAAATAATTGATGTACTATTTACTTTTCCTTAAATTCTAACATAGTAATCAAATATATGTATTTCGTATAAAATTGTGAGGACAACACTCATGTGTGATACCCAATGTGAAGTGTTTTATCATTAACTGTCTCAGGGAAGAATGTAATGTGCTTACAAAGACTGGAACCCTTATTGCTACTAATGTGAGTGAGGAAATAAATCCATTTAATTCTCTTTGTTGACTACCTGTGTAAAACGTACATTTATGGTGTACATCTAGAGATGCAGTATTGAGTGCACAATGCTCTATTGAACAGCTACTGGAGTAGTTCCTGGCCCCGTCACTGCAGGCCTAGCATCATTTCCGTTCCTCTCTGTGGAGAAGGGACCAAGCAGTGATTGATTCAACTAAATCAGTGCTTAACTTCAAGGGGTCTGCAAACAGAAGGCTTGTGACTGGCAAAAGCGTGCCCAGCCGGACAAACAAAATTGCAAAGTTTCATTTTCTATGGTTTCTATAGTTATAGTTCTATAGTTAACTATTTTATTTTGTCAAGTCTTTTTTTCTCACTTTGTACTAATATTTTGTTTTGTTTTTGCTCGTAGACGTTATTCTCAAAAGTGAGGATTGTCTTGTCCTGAATATTGCAAAGCGACATTGTTTCTTTCTTATGTGAAATTTCTGAAATTATGCTTTAACACATAATCATGCAGTACACCCCAATGACCCACTCCAATACAATCTGCCTCACTTCAAACCACCCCAGCTCACCCCACACCTATCCACCCCATTCTTGGATTAAATTCTTTCTGAGCTATATCTAGTAAGCTTATCAGCCTAGAATTAATAGGGGAGTCCCTTGCACCCTTTTTATAAATAGGTACCACTTCTGCCAACTTCCAGGAGGGAGGAACAGGCACACCCTTGGCGATGTGATTCGCCAAAAGTAGAATGTATTTTTCCCAGCTCTCTTTATCATATTTGAATAGATCACCAGGGACACAATCAGGGCCTGGTGCTTTGCTATCCATAAGGGAGTCGATAGAGATATTAATCTCACTCAGAACAAACATGTCCCTAAGTCCAGAAAGGGAAGCTGTTGGATAGGGAGCTGAGGGCCCTAACAGAGAGTCATCTGAGAAAAGAGATTTAAAATGATTAACCTACACCGCCGGGACAATTACATTGGTTGGTTGTGGTGCGACCTCATGACCCCCACTACTAACCAAAGCCCAGAATTTAAAGGAGTCATTCTTTCCACAGGCATCTCTTGCCACCTTTTTCCCTCCCATGCTCTCCTCACAAGTATCTGGGCCTGCTTATAAGCTGCCCTACATTTACTTATGCTACCTAAATCCTTGAGCGTAATGGCCTTTTCCAAGTCGGTCCTAGCCTTCCTGCATCTCTTTTCATACCAATTGGCATGGTTGAGTGGTTGTTTTTTCAAACATGCTGCAAAATATTGTCTAATCTGTTTGAAAGGAGCTGAATGAGTATTAACAACCTTAGTCCCACCTGTAATGCTAGACACCAACATGTCCATCTCACAAGTGGCAATTTGTATTTCTCCAGATATTTTGGCAAGTAGATCAGTATCCGAAACTACCCACTGCCATTTCAGGCTGTGCCTATTGTTTGTGAGGAGCAGCTCATGTGTGCAGCTAAGAGGGCGTGAGTCAATTACATAGCCCCCACACATTGACTTCAGCAACAGGCAGTCACATTCAAGGCTCTCCCTGACTTCTATTTCAACTACACTGGGCCAGAATCTAAAGTCAACCAAAACATAGGTCCTCATTATGACATCGGCGGTCTTTTCCCAAGACCGCTGATACCACTGGTGTCAGAAGACTGCAATAATATGGACACTGCCGGATTTCTGCCACAATCAGGGCGGAAATCCGGCAGTAGCCATGCTGGTGGGTGAGGCCCCTGGGTGGTGCTACCACCTGCACCGCCCGCCAGAAGGATGCCGCCAGCTGTATCATGGCCATTCATATGGCCTGGCGGTGTCCTGCTGGCGGCGCGCTGCTGGTGGTAGTAGCACCCCCTCCCGTTCCCTGCCGGATGCCCTCATCGCCGGTCAAGGAAGTCGGGTGTCTGTCAGGGGAGGGGGGTGGAGGGTGGGTGGAGTTGTGTGTGAGTGTGTGGTATCTGCGTGTGTGTATGAATGTGTGTGTGCATGTATGCGTCCGTGAGTGTTGTGGTGTATGCGTGTGAGTATGTGAGTGAATGCGTTTATGGATGAGTGTGAGTGAATGCGCGTGTGAAAGTTGTGGTGCATGGGTGCATGCGTCGTGCATGTGGGTGTGTGTGTGCATGATTGCAGAGAGGGGAGGGAGGATGGGGGTTTGAGGGTGCTGTGATTCTAGGGGGCAGGGGTTGGGGGCGCTGTGATTGTAGGGAGGCGGGGAGTGGGGGGGTCAGGTAATTGCTGGGGGGTGGTAGAGCCTTCTGCCTGTGACAAGGAAGGAATTCCCTGTCACCGGTAACCCGACTGCCATGGTTTTCGTGGCAGTGGTACCGCCGTAGAAAGCCTGTCGGTCGGCTGGCTCTTAATACCACTGGAGGTCATGTGTGGACCGCCGAGCCGGACAGGCACATCTCCAGCCCGGCATTTCATACAGCCATGGTGGTATGAGTGGAGATGTGGCAGGCTGGCTGCGGCCAACCCGGCACACTCATAATGTGGTGGTATACACAGCCAGCCTATTGGCGGTGACACTGCCACATTAAACCTGGCTGTCAAAAGACCGCCAGGGTTAAAATGAGGGCAATAGTCTATTTGGCTGGAACCTTTGTGACCTTGGAATGTGGAAGCCCCATTCCAGTCAGTCTTAGTTCTGCCGTTAGTCACTCTTAGACCAAATTCTAATATAACAACCTTTAATTGTACTGCCACCCTTGCCCATTTATTAACTGAGGCTAAATTCAGCTGCGGGATGAACCAAAATTCATCCTCCTCTGCCGTTAGGTTAACATCATCCCTATCCAAGGGCTCAAAGGTAGTGTTGAAATCCCTGCCTATAATTAAATGGAGAAATGTTGGCATCTTATCTAAACTGGCTCCAAGGGACTGTAATGTGGGAGACAGAGAACAGCCTCTCGCACCTCTGACATAAACATTAAAGATATCCACTCCATCATTTGCTCTACTTTTAACTCAGATGCCAAAGATGTCTTAGCTGACCACCAGCAGTGATTTGAGGGTACAATTGAGTGAAATCTTTACCCAAATCAACAAACCACCCAATGGCCTCCCTTTAGGATTACAGATGGCAGGATTAAAAAAGGTCAGATAGCCAGCCCGATGCATAGGTTCATTAGACCACGTTGCCTGAAGAAGACAGAAGTCAGACTCACTAATAAAATCGTTCCACTCGGGTAACAGTTGTTTTGAGCGCAGCCCAGCCACATTCCACGAGACCAAAGATGTTTCAGCAAGAGAACCCACATTATTTGCATCCAGGTGAACTTGAGGGATCGCAGATAAACAATTATTCATACAATCAGCTTCTTGTAGTAATGACTCGCCCTCTCGCCTGACCTCCATCACAGTAGGCAAACAACAAGGTGTGCTCTTCACGCCCCTGTCTACCATTGCAGGCTGAGGAATGTAGAAGCCTAGATTTCCAGCCCCCACACACAAAATAATGGGATCTAATCCCCCTTCTGGTGGTAGTCAATCAACCTCCTCCAGGGCACCAAACAAACAGGTATATTGAAATGCCCCTGGTCGCCTACTACCCCTCTTGGGAAGCTAGATAAACTAAGCTGATAGCTCGTCCAAGGCAGGAAATGCAGAGACCTAATGGGAAGGATTAATTTATAGAAATAAACCAAAGGCAGGAGTGTAATTCCCGACCTCTATATCTGACTCTGCATGTCATCACTGAATAGTTTATGCACAATCGCTGGACCTTTATAGTTAATAATTATGAAGTCCCCTTGATGATCAACCCTACCTGGGCCAATATACCCTACCCTCCGTGTCAGTAATTCAGTATGGGCCATCTTGGCTAGAAAGTTCTTGTTTTTGCCAAGCCAATGTCTGACCCTCCTGCAGCTTTGGGATTCCAGATAAGATGGCAACATAGGGGTGGGAATCCGGGTGCTATTTATAACCAGGGAATTATTAGTTTGAGTGATACCAACATGCTTGCCCACCCCTTCACCAGCTTCCTTTGCATGTACTTGGTCCCCGCCAGGGCCCCCTATTGCTGGCATGTCCAGCTCTGCGAAGGATGCCAGTAAAGGACGGGCCATTTAACAGTCTGATTCCAAACAGGGCACTCTGGAGATGGTACTGGGGAGCCAAGTCCCTAGCCAAATCCACCTGTATCAGTGCCACAAGCAATTTGTCAGAGCTGGGGTGTGTGGGACTGATGTTTTCAGTGCTTCTTCAATCTTAGTGAGACGTTCTATTATGAGAGCAAGTTAGATGCTAAGAATCCCCTTGACCCTGTCCACAACCTCATTTGTTAAATGAGCTATTCAATCAGAACATGACCCAGGTGCTTCAGCAGAATTGAGGCACTGAACATCTGCTATGGGCTCTACTTGGATAAGAGCTTCCACACTACAGGGCTTGGATTTACTCCTCTGTGCCTTCCTTTGCCTTGTCATATGGAGGCTGTCCTCAGTAGTGCAATCCTCTGAAGGTAATGTCTCATGGGGCTCGTTGGAACTTAAGCCGAGGGCCCCTGTTGACACACTAGATGAGGTCTCAAGAGTATCATTGGCAGTGGATAGATCGTATTGGCTAGATAGCCACTAGGGCTGCAGGACATCCAGTGACAGTCTCCTCTTTGTTAACTTCATCTAATTGGAAACAACACTTATCACTTGTTGTAATAGCCGATCAATTGAAGTTGGCTTGGGGATGGAGTGGCTGCCTGTAAGCTGGCTAAACACTTCTGTTTGTCCATGAGTCCCGTACTTGGAACTATGCCAAACATGTAAAACAAGGCCAACAGTAAATCGTGGGCAGGCTACTGAGAGAGTGACTCAAAAAAGATGGATGCACTCCCCTTTACTCATGGCCGAGCCCAGCCTCGTCCGGGCGCAGACGGGCACAGACGGGACTGATTTTGGCCAGGTAGTGTCCTGCACAGAGGGACCTGACTCCTTGAATAAACCACCTCCTTGTACAAAATGCTGGTGGGCGACCTTACCCTACTGCAGGAGATGCCGGGAACCCCAGTCCGGGCCCCCCAGTCACATACAAAATGTCCAGCTCAATGGGCCCTGTCTGCTTAAATTAGGCACCTCCTAGTCGCGAAATGCCAGTGGGTGGCCTTCCCCTGCTGCAGGAGATGCCAGGAATTGCAGTTCGCACCTCCGGTCACAACCAATGTCTCTTTCCTGGGACACATTCTCTGACTGATTTTAATTTGGAAATCATACCCTGTTGCTCGAAAAATTTGCAGTGAATTTTGCATTTTAAAAATCATTACCATCAAATAATATCTGACCTATTTTGGGGTCAAACCCACACATGTATGTACATCTGTCATCTAATTAAGCGGTTAACTGAATGGAACCATATTTGCATATGTAGCCATTGGGAGTCCTAGAGCAGTCTCTCTGATTTTTAGGTTAGCAAACAGACATTCAAGAATTCGTTTGAACTGAGAAGGGATGTTGTCAGGTCCAGAGCACTGATAACATAGCATGGCGTGTATTTTTAAAGCACACAGTCACCCAGATGAGTATCTTGGTGCTGAATAACAGATGTTTTATTACCCAACTCAAAGGAGCTCATTTTTTCGATCTGATGAGGCCTGCAGGGATTTGAACCTGTGATCAAAAGGCCAAACATTCTGTGGAGGCATTATGCACTGAGTCAACAGACCCGGTTATAGGACCTCAAAGAGGCTGTATCAACTCAACACCTAGCTGATACTGAACTGACAGGTTGAATAGTCAGACCTGTTCATCGTGGAGCCTTCCTTCCCAGAAAGGGGAATGCCCATCTACGAAACAATGGAAATCTTGAAAAGATGGACTACTGGTGCTCTTCTTATTCTTAGCAACTACTTGCACCAATTTAGAGCCGTGGTGAGAGAAGGAGGGCAAAGCAGGATTTGGACTGGCTTTGTCATGTAGATTTGCAACAGTGCACTCCTCTCCCTGTTGCGAACACTTGAAGTCACTAGAATGGCCTGAGATTCCATTTGCTCACTCACAGTCACTGAGAGAAGTAGTCTTGCCTTGTCCTCTCAGAACAATAATTCATAATACCACACTTAGAAGGGGAGACTGGCCCCAGTCCTTGGTAAAAGGAAGGCTCAGAAACTCTGCACCAAGAAAGTGAATAGTAGAGAAGAGGATAGTGAAACAGACTCCCTGAAACAAGAGTATATTTTGTCCACAAAGGACTCTCCTTTCCTTTTTATTTGGTTCGGGACACGGTTGAGTGCATAAAGAGTCGAAAGGTTCAGATGGCTAGACCAGGAAAAGGCTTTTGACCGCGTCTCCCATGAGTTCATGGACCGGACACTCAGAGCACTGGGAGTGGGTGACTTCTTTTGTGACGTGGTGACCACAATGTATAGAGATACCTCTAGCACAGCATTAGTCAATGGATGGAAAATCGACCCCTTCCCCATCCTGTCAGGTGTTAGGCAGGGCTGTCCACTCTCACCCATTCTGTTCATTTGTGTTATAGAGCTCCTCGCTGAATGCATCAGACAGAACAGGGATATCAGAGGAGTGACAGTGCCAGGAAGCAAAGGGAAGGGCGAAGTGAAGTGCTCCCTCTACATGGACGATGGCTCAGTATTCTGCGCGGATGGGCACTCCATAAAAGAACTGGAGAAGACTTGCATTGAGTTTGGAAAGGCGTCAGGAGCAAAGATCAACAGCGCCAAGTCAGAAACCCTGCCCCTCTGTCACTGGACCCCCACCCGTCATCCACTGTCATTCCCCATCAGGCAGGATTTCCTGAAGATCCTTGGAGTCTGGTTCGGTGGAGGAGGTGCAGTGGAGTAGTCATTGGAAGAAAGACTGGCAAAGGCGAAGCAGAAGCTGGGGCTTAGGAGCCTCCGGAGGCTGACGATCTAAGGGAAATCTTTGGTCCTGCGGAACGAGACCCTAGCAGTGCTCCAGTACGTCACTCAAGTGTGGTCACTGCAGCCTCGAACTGCCAAGGCCATCACAAGAATGGTATTCGACTTCATCTGGAACTTCAATATGGATAGAGTGAAGAGAGATGTGATGTTCAAGATCCACGACAAGGGAGGCAAAGAAGTGCCGGACATCGGCACCATCATGAGGGGGAACCTTCGTGTGCCACTGCGTGAGGAACACCCTGAGGACCGAAGATAAAAGCCAGGGCAGATTTCTGATGGCACGATTCTTTCTGTGCCAATGTGGAGGTGCCTCAGATAGGCAGAGTGGGAGAGCGCCGTCCCCTACAACTGGGAAACCACATGGTTTTAGAAGGAAGTGGAGAAGGTCATAAAGTAGTTTGGTCTGGTGGCTACCTCCCCGACCCAGTGGACTCTGAAGATCGTCCAATGCCAGATCCGTGTGAAGGATGTCAGTGAACCAATCAGTGGCCTCCCCTCTGCCACAGCAGACCACGTCTGGGAAAACGTTGCCTCCAAGCACCTGACCAACCACCACAAGGACATCACGTGGATGGCCATCCAGGGATGCCTGCCAGTAAGAGCCTTCATGCACGCAAGAGGGCTCCACCAATACAACTTCTGCCCGAGAGGATGCACTGCAGATGAGACGTCCTACCATCTCTTCTGGGAATGTGCCCATACCCAGGACCTGATGAAGGCCCTAAGCACAGAGATTGGGACCTGGATACCAACATCATGCATCACTGCAGACTCAGTAATGTATGGCTTGTTCTCCAGTTCCCACGCACTTGGAGACCTCCAGGACTGCTGGAGGCTCCTGTGGTGTTTTAAAGATGTTCTTCTATTATCCAGAAACCGCCTGGTGGTACAGAAAAAGGAGACATCGACCCTGGGCTGTCGGAAGATGACCCACAGCCTCCTGCCTGACTACGCATCACTGGACGGATCAGATGACGACAGCGATGATGAAACCTGAAGGGGTCCCCCTAGCATGGGCCCCGGAGGGATCACTAACCTGTTGTCTCTTTTTTCTTTTCACTCCAGGACCCGAAAGGCAAACAGGGAGAGGAGGATCCAGAAGACCGGTGTAGTAAATGTAAAGTGATGTAATGTTATGTATTGTTTTGACTAACGTGACCTTTTTCCTTAACAGGTAAAAGTTCAAAGGGGCCGTTGTCAAGTTTGTTACCTACGACTTATGATTAAGAGGGATTTGTGAAAGGTGACAATTGTCTGTATCTGAACCGAACACGAATTCCGGACAAAGGAAAAAAAAAAAAGGCTGTTGTGCTAGAAGGACTACCACATTGCTTTGCCTGACTGTTCCTAGGAACCTCTGCACTGTTTCGTGAGCCTCCCTGCTGCCTTTGGACCACTGCCCTGCTCAAGGAACCATCAATCTAACTCCAGAGTGACTCCAGGGGCTTGACCACTGACACCAGAAGACCTGCCTCTCTGCCAGAGCCCACATCATTGCGAACCGAGCACCATGACAGCGCATTAGTAGAAACCCCCGGGGATGTAGCCAGTGCCCTGGTTAAGCTGTGACAGTGCTTGGGGACTTTGTGCATCCGCTCAACGGAGCGTTGGGACTGCCACACACTTTAGCAGGCCAGCCGTGCCAGCATGAGCTCTCAGTCCAAGGGTCTGTGTGGAGTTCGCTTCCCCAGCCCCCGCCACTATGTAGTGCGGCTGCCCAGCTTGTACTGCAGACCCCAGGGGAGGTGCCGCCGATGTCCCTAGGACTCAAAATACTGTTCTGTTTGCAGCCGATCATCCTAATCATGGCTGTGGAAGATGGGCAGACCCGTGCAGTCACAGCTGTTCATCCGACGCTCCTCACTTGAGAGAGACCATTACCGGGTTACATCTGAGGCACCCGCCCTGCGAGGCCCAACCTGAATTAGTCTCTGTGCATCTGCTGACATTACCATAAAGGCCCTAAGAAGTGCCCCGCACATTCAAGGATGCCGAATCACTTGTTTTGGTACATCTACTTATTAACCTTTACATAGACTCCTCACTGCCTCATATTGCTGGCTAGGTCCCTGATACTGGTCCAACCAAATCTATTCTACAGTATAATCCCTAAATTATTTAATGGATTCTTGTCGTTTTGCTCTTACAGTTACTATATTAAAAAAGCACTATATTTTCTTCAATCTTGTGTGAAGTCTTTTTGGTGGTGTTCTACTATGTTGTTGTGAGTGTGTTGCAAAAATACTTTACATATTGCCTCTTAAGTTAAGCCTGACTGCTCTGTGCAAGCTACCAAAGAGTGAGCACAGGTTAATTTAGGATGTTTATCCAACATACCCTGACTAGAGTGGTGGGTTCTTCCCGGCTTAGGTGAATACCCTAGTCAAACAGACACCCTATTTCCAACAAGGAGCTTTTAAATTAGGTTAGTGCTAAACAGAACACCCGCCCCGATATTAGTACCCCCTCCAGGTCAGTGCACAGTGCAGCTGCATCAGTCATACCGTCCTAACGCCAGCCTTCGATTGATCTTCCACACATTTTTTCCCATGCTCTATTCTGCTGTGTCTTGCATGATTTAGAGCTGAACCTTTATGGCTCTGTATCAGTGATTGATGCAATCACTAGAACAGAATGTATGAATACTTGCTTTAGAATGTTGGAGTTCATGGGTACATGCAGAGGAATATAGATGTGTGATGTACAGCTCTGTGTGTGGCCTAGTCATTCGGAGGGTACCAGGCTGGGGAAGCGCTACAACTGGTGACAAGATAGGGGATAGTAACCCAAAGAAGAAAGTGCTCACCTGGAAAGTTTGCCTTGGTCCAAGCAAACTGCTTGTGCGTGCCAAGTGTGCCTTTGTTCCTTTGTTGAAGTGATGAGTTGATAGTTGGCATATGTGGAGTCAAAGCACAACTCATGCCACTGTAAAGCGTGAGAAAAGAATGCGAGCTTCGCAGAAAAGTCTACACATCGTTGGTCATGAAACTATAGTGAATCCTACTTCGTTTTAATGGGATAACAGGAGTTAGCTTAGCCTTTGGCTTGCAGACTCGTGCCCCCGTCACCTAGTGACTTTTAACCTACTTAGCTTGCTCTGTCTTAGCACATTTAATTATTTATTTCTTCTAAGATGGCTGCCTTGTTTAGAATTAGGCCTCTTTTTATGGGTTACATTATCAGTGTCACCGCGCTAAGGTGTCAAGATCTAGCACCAAAGACAAACAAACAGTAGGCCTTCACACTAAGGGATTTTCCTTCTCTATACTTTCAAGAGATAATTGCCGTCCCAAGCATGTCTGTTATCTATTGTTTGGGAACACACCTACGTCAGGGGTCCTTGAAGATCTGTATAAATATATTGCACTTTAGACAAATAATCAGAGGGATTCCAACCAGAGGGCATCAACACCATCGCTGATATCGATGCTGCAAGTCGTCTTGACGCTGACCCAGTCTTCGTCTCTCTACGGAGTCTGAGATAGAGACCTCATTCCAAGGTAAAGAGGGTTGGGGGCTCCTTTCATGGACATGGCATTGGCAGATTAGGTTTAACAAACCCAGCTCTCCTTCAGGTAGGAGGTTAGGTCTTACGCACTAGGGTATTAGGGCATATTACATTCCGTATGTCTTTTTTATGCATTGCAAGATGGTGGGGGTCTTTGTAATAATGACTCTCGTCTTCACAATTCTCTTGCTTGCATTATTCATTATCCTAATCATTGCAGCCCATGCAACTTATCGCAAATTGCAGTTATGTTGAATACAACCTATTCAAACTTTACTGCATCTTTGTCATTGCCTGCGTTTGTATGAGACATGATACATCTGTGAGAAAGGGGTAATCTCCGTTTAACCACGACACTCCCTGAGATGTCTTACTCTCGAGTCCATGCGTAAAGGCTGCCACAAATCACCTTTTATTATTGTGTTTCTGGTGAGGTGCTGCTAGTGAGCCGGTAGGGTTGGAACAACAGTTGCGACTTGTTGGTGGAGAGACGTAGTCGTCTACAAACAAAAGTACTGTCATCCTTTAACCAGCAGTCTTGCCTAGAGCAAGAGTCCAAACTATGACATGGCGCCATCAACATTGGTGTTTAGGCACTAATTTACGGATACCCCGACTATCACTGTCTCACAGACAACAGGTACCCTAAGTACCATTATACGGAGACGTCAGTGGTCTTTGGGAAAATCCTCCTCAGCTGAAAAGGTAACACCCGATTATGCTGTAGGTTGTTTGCGTTCGAACTCATAAAAGGACTTTACTCCCCATATTTTGGTGTTCCGTTTTTCTAAATGAATATGGCTAACGCCATTGACATTCCTGAAAATGCTAGGCAAGCACTAACACAACATTTATTAATGCATGGCCTTACAGATGTGGGCGGGGATGTTACTCTTATAATAGAAGCTAATGAAGCATACCAAACAGAAGCCTTTTACTGCTGGGTCACCTTTCCTGAGGTGGAACAAAGAACACATACTTTCCACACATATGAAATTGCGAACGTACCTCAGTGGTACCGAGCATACCAGTATCATGAAATATCGGTCACATACCAAGAGCATCAGAACTGGTTTGAAGGCGCCCTACCACATGTACTACAAAGAGTGAGGTTAGGTCCCGTAAGTAACGACGGACCTACATGGCCTATGTTTGCCACATACACACCTCACCCAGGCATACAGAATATGCCGCTAGCAGATCTGCGAGATTTATATAATGAATTAGTGACATTATATAGACGATTAGTTCAGTTTGTAAAGGGAACATTGAACACAACACCAGCATGTCCAGAACCGCCAGCACCTGGTGGTTATCAATTGGCTACTGGGATTAATCCGCAAACAATACATACTATTATGGGTAAGGTACCTGCGGAACGGCAAAAAATACTGTTCTGGATTGCCCAGAAAACTAATCAGCTGGAAGCTGTGTTTCCCCATACGGGACCACAGGAAAAACTACTCACAATGTGCTTGCCTTTTGGGATGGTTCCCTCGGTGGATGACGGCGCCACATGGGGTACAGTCTTTGCTCCTATATACACTACCACACATGGTACCCCGACACTTGCCAATTTACCGGAAGTGTTAAAACAAATACAAAATGAGCATGAGGCAGCACCAGCCCCGGATTTGGGGATGAAACTAATGCATAACTTTGACGCTGTATCCTCAATAATTATGAGTAACATTAAAGGGGAAGCGGTAGCACTGGCAACTCACCAGCGTCTCCGACAAACTCCACACCAGTAACAAGAGAGACAGCTACCGAAAATTATCTCTGATACCTATACTAGTATAGGACGGGATAGTTTGGGAGCCAAACCAAAGAAGTTGAATTGCAAGGTAACGCCCATAAGGAGGGTACGAAGTAGGCACAAGAGGGCACAAAGAAGCACTGGGACAAACAAAAAGACTTTAAAGAAAGAAGGAATAAGAGAGCAGATTCTCCACACCCAGAGAACTCCAAAAGGAGATATAGGTGTTAATTACAACCCTGGCGGACGGTGTTAAAGCGGCAGTAAGACCGCCAACAGGCCGGCGGTAAAAAATTTGCAATTACGACCGTGGCAGAAACTGCCAACAAAGACAGCCACTTTAACACTCCGACCGCCACGGCGGTACAAACATACAGCGTGGCGGTCACCACCAACAGACAGGCGGGAGACAATGTACCGCCCACACTATTACAACCCACCAATCTGCCACCTTTTCTGGGGCGGATTCACGGTGGATAAAAACAAGGTGGAAACAGGATTCCGAAGGGAAAACGCTCACCTCTACACACACCACGAGGAAAGAGGACACCATGGACCCGGAACTCCAAATTCTCCCTGCAATAGTCTTCCTGCTCCTCTACCAGGAGCACGAACGCCGGCGGCGAAGACCACAGTGTGTACTGCACCTACGGCACAGGGAAGGGGGGAGGCAAAAAACAGGGACACACACACGCAACACCTCCACCCCCACCCTCTCCCACTACAACACACACACTAATGCATATTGATACATCACAGTTACACCCCACCAACCCCCCCCCCGGAAGAATGCAAAGACAATAGAAAATGAGTTTAACCATTGTAATATATTAAAATCAAGTAGGCAAAAATATATATATACACCATGTACAAAATATATACCAAGCATAGTAGTCCAGGTAGTGCTCCAATTAAGTCCGTGGAACACTGGGCCCACACGGTATGGGCGAGGCCCACACAAGATCCCCGACCATGACGGAGAGAACACTGCAGGGGCATCAGAGAGCAACAAAACAGGCACCTCAGGGGGAGGGAAAGGGGGGGTACCTCAGCTGGTTGAGTGCACAACGCCAAATCCATGAGGGGGCCACGTGCCCACTGTTCAATCCTGGGGAGTGCAAAGCCACAGTCTCTCAAGACTCTACAGTGGGTGGGTTGCCCACTGTTCCATCCTGGGGAGTGCAAAGCCACAGTCTCTCAAGCCCAGAGTGCTTCATCCTGCTAAGGACAGAGGTAGTGGGTGGATCTCTCCACTGGTTCTGGAGGGGGCATTGTGCCCAGAGTGCCTTATCCTGCTAAGGACAGAGGTAGTGGATGGATCTCTCCACTGGTTCTGGAGGGGGCATGGTGCCCAGAGTGCTTCATCCTGCTAAGGACAGAGGTAGTGGATGGATCTCTCCACTGGTTCTGGAGGGGGCATGGTGCCCAGAGTGCTTGATTCTGCCCGTGACGGACTCAGTAGCGTCAGTGCCCTTGGCGCTCATGGGCCAGCGGTGCTTGAGGCGGCGGTGCCCTGTTCAGCAGTTCTTGAGGCGGTAGTGCCCTGTTCAGCAGTGCATGAGACGGCGGTGCCCTGTTCAGCGGTTCTTGAGGCGGCGGTGCTCTGTTCAGCGGTGCATGTGACGGCGGTGCCCTGTTCAGCGGTTCTTGAGGCGGCGGTGCTATGTTCAGCGGTGCATGAGACGGCGGTGCCCTGATCAGCACTTCTTGAGGCGGCGGTGCTCTGTTCAGCGGTGCATGAGACGGCGGTGCCCTGTTCAGCGCTTCTTGAGGCGGCGGTGCCCTGCTCAGCAGTGCATGAGACGGCGGTGCCCTGTTCAGCGGTGCATGAGACGGCGGTGCCCTGTTCAGAGGTTCTTGTGGCGGCGGTGCCCTGTTCAGCGGTTCTTGAGACAGCGGTGCCCTGTTCAGCGGTGCTTGGAGCGGCAGTCTCCATTGCAGTGACTCAGTTGCTGGCGGTCCTTCATGGCCCAGCGGGGCTTTTGCTGGTGGTCCTTCATGGCCCAGCGGGGCTTTTGCTGGTGGTCCTTCATGGCCCAGAGGGGCATTTGCTGGCGGTCCTTCATGGCCCAGAGGGGCATTTGCTGGCGGTCCTTCATGGCCCAGCAGGGCTGGTGCTGGCGATGGCTTCCTGGGCAGCTGGGCTGGTGCTGGCGGTGGCCTCCTGGGCAGCTGGGCTGGTGCTGGCGGTGGCCTCCTGGGAAGCTGGGATGATGGCGGTCTTCTCCGCCGTGCTGCTCTTCCCAGACTTGCTGACTTTCTTGTGCCCCGTCCCCACCTTAGAAGGTGTCGCAGCTGACTCCACACTCCCACCTGTAACCCTGGGAGAGGCTTTTTCGAGGCTGGAGTCTTCCACCTCTCCCGCCGGGCACTGGCCAACTTCTGATGCTTCACAGGTGGGGGACTGTCTGTGCTGTGGCTCCGTGCCACATTGGCTGCCCTGGTGGCCAGTGCACTCCAGATTCCGGTGACTACAGGCACCACTGTTCCCGGAGATGTTGTGGCTGAGGTGCTAGTTCGGGACCTAGGAGACTGACGGGGTGGGGGAGGTGTGGGAAAGAGGTCAAGGTTGGACAGGAAAAGTTTTTTGGACACACTGGGACGGGTAGCTGGAGGGGGTTTGGGAGTGGAGGAAGAGGTTGTGGTTGTAGGAGATGTTCGTTTGCTGACTTTGGGTGAAGGTGCATGCGCTGGAGGCTGTCATGAGGTGGATGGCTGTTGGGTGGGTGTGTGCCTGCGTTTGTGTATTTTGGGAGGGGGCGTCACAGACACACTGGGAGAGGACACAGGGGACGTGTGAATGGTAGTGGGGGTGGTGACTGCACGGGAGCGGGGTGTGGTGGTGGGTGTGCTGGTGATGGTAGTAGTGGCTGTAGAGGTAGTGCATGCAGGTGTGAGTGTAGACGAGACAGGGAGGGAGGAGGGAGACACAGTGGAGGAAGTGGATGTTGCTATGTCTGCATATGTGTGATGCTTGCGTGAGTGCCTGTGGGATGTGTGGTGCTTATGTTTGCCTGAGCTTCCCTTGTGTGTTGACGTGTGTGCATGCTGGTCTGTAGGTGTGCTTGGGATAGGCTGAGATACAGGGGATTGGGTCGGGTGGAGGAAGTTGGAGGGGGGAGGGTAAACACAGGGACAATGGCTGCCATCAGTGCTGAGGTCAGAGTCTGAAAAGCTCGCTGAAGGGCTGCCTGACCAGAATGAATGCCCTCCAGGAATGCATTTGTTTGTTGCAACTGCCTTTCTACACCCTGGATGGCATTCAAAATGGTAGACTGCCCAACAGTGAGGGACCTGAGGAGGTCAATGGCCTCCTCACTGAGGGCAGCAGGGGTGACTAGGGCAGGGCCTGAAGTGCCTAGGGCGAAGGTGATGCCCACCCTCCTGGGTGAGCGGGCACGGGGCAAAGGCTGAGGGGCTGCTGGGAGGGCGGTGCTGGAAGGGGGGGTGGCGGCTGTACCTGTAGATGGGGGGGCACAGATGTTGCTGCCACCACAAGGGAGCTCCCATCAGAGGACAAGCCTGTGTCACTGGTCTCAGCTCCTGGCCCCACCGTGGAGCTCCCCTCGCCCTCAGTCCCACTGGTGAAGTCCGATTCCGTAGTGTGGCCCTCCATGGCCATGTGGGATGCGGCCCCCTCGTGCTCCGGTGCCACTGCTCCTCCCCCTGAAGATGCTAATGCACACAAGAACAGGGAGACCACAAAAGGGGGGGGACAACAAAAGAAAGACATGTTGAGTGCATGCATTACCGCTACCGTTGGCGGACATGACAGACACAGAAGCCCTCTGCACTACGCTGCGCTCTTGGGCTCCACTGTTCAATTCCTGGGAAATGGCCTACTAGGCTATGGACGACATCTGCACACATGGATGACACAGGGGCATGACTAGGTGTAGTTGGCACTCTACAGAGGTGCGGTGGGGTGCCACATGGCCTGACTTACGGAGGGACCTTGCCTACGGAACTCGCCCTGGCCTAGGGAAACCCACAGCTCACCTCCCCCACCCAGACACCTCCACTGCGCGCAAAATCAGCAGAATGCGAGTGTACTCACCCCTGCTGCTGTGATGCCCTCAAGCACCCATCCAGCTCTGGGTACGCCACCGCCAGGATCCTGAACATCAGGGGGGTCATGGTGCGACGGGCACCCCTCCCACGTTGGCAGGCCATCCCCAGCTGAGCCTCCGCCGTCTTCTTGCTCCAGCGACGAATGTCTTCCCATCTTTTCCGGCAGTGGGTGCTCCGTCTGTGGTAGACCACCAGGGTCCGGTCGTCCTTGGCGATGGCACGCCAAATATGTTTTTTCTGGTGGGCGCTGACCTACATGATTTCTACAGGGGGAAGAGAAAGTTATTACCAACTGCACTGTCAAAGTGATTGGCCCCCATCCCTACCCTTGCCATGTGGCACATGCACTCACCGTCGTTTCATGCACGTCGCACTCTCCCCCCTTCCTTCTTACATCCACCCCTCTCCACACAGGCATAGCCCATACAGCATGCTCCCAGTGTACTTACCTGTTTGTCTGGAGGACCGTAGAGTAGCGTGTACTGGGGGAGGACCCCGTCAACGAGTTTCTCCAATGCCTCCGATGTGAAGGCAGGGGCCCTTTCCCTAGACACTCGAGCCATTGTCTCTTCCAGACCGAGGTCACAGCAGCACTTGCAGTGTAGGTCCTCTCCTGTCGAAGATCAGGTATCGAGTGATTGAACAGATAGAAAATGGCGGTCACGTCCGCGGCGGTGCATCTCGTCACCGCCGGCGTACATCGTCATTGGCTCCTGGGACCCATAGGGTCCAATGTTAACCAATGCAGCATTGCGCCTCGGTCTTCGACCGCCTACTGCGACGGTGCACAACGCCAGCGCAGTTACCTCACATCCCATTGTCCCACTTTACAGGTCAGGCAGCCACCATTTCAGTGGGCCACATGGCTTCATTTTCAACTGCGTCACACATACCTAGGCCTAGATTCAACACACATACAGGCCACTTTTTAGATTATGAATGGTGTTCTGTGTAAGCTGTGGGTACGTACCTCTGAGTTGTTTGACTCTGTGCTCGCTGTTGTCCTTCATAGGCACCATCCGCTGGGACATGTGAGGAGATGGCGGCATCCTCCGGTGTACCGACCGTTGGTGGACCTTTCGACAATGGAGTAAAGACATGTGATAATCACATACAGGCTTGACCGTGCCACAATCCAGGAACTGTGTACCCAGTTGGAGCCAGACCGCCATCCCACAGGAATCCCCCCTCAAGTGCAGGTGCTGTCAGTGCTCCATTTCCTTGCAAGTGGGTCATTTCAAACAACAGTGGCCATAGCATCAGGGATGTCCCAGCCTATGTTTTCAAACGTGTTGTCCAGAGTGTTGTCTGCCCTGCTGAAACACATGCGGAGCTACATCGTTTTCCCTCAGGTGGAGGATTTGCCTACAGTGAAAGGTGATTTCTATTCCCTGGGACATATCCCCAACATCATAGGTGCCATTGATGGGACACTTGTGGCTTTGGCACCCCCCCACAGGAGTGAACAGGTGTACAGAAACCGGAAGAGTTATCATTCGATGAATATAATGGTGGTATGTTTGGCAGACCAGTACATCTCCCATGTGAATGCCATGTTCCCATGCTCAGTGCATGACGCTTACATCCTGTGGAATAGCAGCATCCCTTATGTGATGGGTCAACTCCAGAGGCACCGTATGTGGCTATTAGGTGAGCACCTGGAAGCTAGTCAATGGAATGGTTGTGTGGGTCTCGGGATATCCCTCCAGGTTAGTGTGTGTCTAACAGTTGTCCCTCGACATTTGCAGGTGACTCTGGTTACCCCAACATGTCATGGCTACTGACCCCAGTGAGGAATCCCAGGACAAGGGCAGAGGAACGCTACAATGAGGCCCATGGGTGAACTAGGAGGGTGATCGAGCGGACCGTCGGCCTCCTGAAGGCCAGGTTCAGGTGCCTCCATATGACAGGTGGATCCCTATTCTACTCACCAAAGAAGGTGTACCAGATCATCGTGGCCTGCTGTACGCTTCACAACTTGGCTTTGGGACGACAGGTGCCTTTTCTGCAGGAGGATGGTCCAGATGGCGGTGTTGTTGCAGCTGTGGAGCCTGTGGACAGTGAAGATGAGGAAGCAGAGGAAGAAGACATGGACACCAGGGACTCAGTGATCCAGCAATATTTCCAGTGACACACAGGTAAGAATACAAACCTGCCTACTACATGTACTTAAACACTACTACCTCTCTACTGTCTGTCGTTTTCACCCAGTGTATGGTCACTGAGTTGTCACTTTCCCTTACGATTTCACAGATGTGGGTCCCACTGTGTGACATCTGCTTTGATTCCTCATGGACTAGAGCTGTGTAACATAGGTATGTTGACATTACCAAGGAAAAAGCTTTTTGCCACAGTTCTTGCTAATACAGTATTCCGAGATCACAGATAGACTCCAGATTGTTTTGTGCTTTAAGGGTGTTTATTTAAGTGCTCAATATTGGAGGGGGTTGTAAAATGGTGAGGGGTGATGGCGGAGGAATGTCCATGGCAGAGTCCAGTCTATTAGTCTCATAGGTGCATTGCCCATATGGGCATAGGAAGTGGAGTTGGGGCAGTTTAAGGATGGACAGGGTGACAAAGTGGGACAGTAGGATGAAAATCAGGTTGGTCTCATTTCTTGGCGGGGGTCTTGGCATCGTTCTCTGTCTTTGTCCTGGATCTCAGGGACCGTCTGCGAGGTGGTTCTCCCTCTGCAGGGGATGGGGTGCTGGTGTGGTGGTGCTGTGGCGGTGTCTCCTGTCCACTAGCGCTGGGGGAGGTGGTGGGTAGTTCATCGTCCAGGCTAGTGTCAGGGGCCCCTTGTAGTGCCACAGTGTCCCTCCTGGTGTTGAGTACTTCCTTCAGCACCCCTACGATGGTGCACAGGGTGGAATTGATGGTTCTGAGTTCCTCCCTGAAGCCCATATACTGTTCCTCCTGCAGGCGCTGGGTCTCCTGAAACTTGGCCAGTTCCGTTGCCATCATCTCCTGGGAGTGGTGGTAGGCTCCCACGATGGAGGAGAGGGCCTCGTGGAGAGTGGGTTCCCTGGGCCTGTCCGCCCCCAGTCGCACAGCAGCCCTCCCAGTTCCCCTGTGTTCCTGGGCCTCCGTCCACTGGACCGTGTGCCCACTACCACTGCCACCAGGTCCCTGTTGTTGTTGGGGTGGTGGGTTAGCCTGGGTTCCCTGTAGTGGTGGACACAACTGATTGATGTGTCCTGGGGACGGAGATATGGGCCTGCTGGGTGGGTGCTGTGCTGATGTTTCCACAGGGGGGAAGCTCTGTGGTGGCCTGTGACTGGGTGTGGGGAACCGACTGTCCCGAGGTCCCCGATGGGCCGGGCTGGTCATCTAGATCCAGTTGGACAGAGGTGCTGTCATCACTGTGGGCCTCTTCTGTTGGTGGTGTGGACATGTGTGGACCCTCCTGTCCGGTGATGTTGGGTAGGGGTCCTGCAGGGGTATAAAAGGATGGTTATTACATCTGTGTGTGTCATGGTGTGCAATGGGTGGGTGACCGTGTACCCCAGTGCTTGCATTCCTGTGTGGGACCTTGTGTGATGATGGTTTAGGGGGTGTATGGGTATGTGCAGTGGGCATGCTTTGGTGATGGGTGTCCATGCTTTGTTGTTGCATGCAGGGCTTGGTGTTAGGATGTGTGGTTTGTGATGTTGGGACAATTGTGAGGAGTTAGAGTGATGGGGGTGAGGGTGGGGGTGTGTGCTGGCATGCAGGTAGGGTGGGGGATGTAATAGTTAAGATTTGACTTACCAGAGTCCATTCCTCCACCTACTCCTGCGAGGCCCTCAGGATGCAGAATCGCCAAGACCTGCTCCTCCCATGTTGTTAGTTGTGGGGGAGGAGGTGAGGGTCCGCCGCCAGTCCGCTGAACCGCCAGGTGGTGTCTGGAGACCATGGAACTCACCTTCCCCCGTAGGTCATTCCACCTCTTCCTGATGTCATCCCGATTTCTTGGGTGCTGTCCCACTGCGTTGACCCTGTCCACTATTCTTCGCCATTGCTCCATCTTCCTTGCAATTGAGGTGTGCTGCACCTGTAATCTGAATAGCTGTGCCTCTACCCGGATGATTTCCTCCACCATGACCCTGAGCTCCTCCTCCGAGAACCTGGGGTATCTTTGCCGTGCCATGGGGTGGTGTAAGTGATGTGTGGGGTAGTGTGTGGGGTGATATGTTTGCTGATATGTAGTGGTGTGTGGTGTGCGGTGCGTGGAAGTTCTGTGGGTGATGGTGTTGTGTGCCTGTGGATGCTAGTGTTGTTGATGGTGGTGTCTCTCTCTGGCCTTCGTTCGTGATTTGTGGTCGTAAGGGTTTGTGGGTGATGTGGGTGTGTGTTTTATATTGTATTGGGTGTGTGGGAGTGGTGTGTGTATGTGTATCAGGTGTGTATATTTCGAATTGTCCAATGTGGCTGTGTTTTGTAAATGTGTGTGTATTTTGAGCGTGGCGGTGTGTACCACCAATGGAATACCGCGGTTGAAAGACCGCCGCGTGGATTCGTGTGTCGGGACAGTGTGGGCGTATTTCTGTTGGCGTGATGGTGGAGGTTTTGTTTTCGCCAGTTTATCACTGACCTTTGGTGTGGCGGACTTGTGTGGATGTCTGAATTTTGGCGGATTCCGAGCTGTGGGTCATAATAGATGTGGCGGATTTCCGCGGCGGTGTGTTGGCGGTCTTCTGCACGGCGGTACGCAGCTTTTACAGCCAATGTTGTAATGACCGCCATAATATTAGAAATAGGGAGAATATTAAAACTCCAGACAGATATACTGATTCACATCCCTCTTGTTCCTTTCAGGACGCACCGGATAGACGTAGCGAGAGAGGGGGCTGTCAAGATCGACGTCCTGAATACGTGAAAGAAAAGAAAGACTCTTCTCAGTCTAAGATTAAAAAAGAAGAAAAGACTCCTCAACAAAAGCCACAGTTTAAAAAGAAGAAGGTGGCAGCACTAACAGCTAAAAATGCCATTATACTTGAGAACACTGTTGAGGAACAAGACGTGGGCAGTGACTCTGTTAGACAGCGCGGCAGAGGTCACGATATGTCGCCAGAGTCTGAAAGATCATCTGGATGCGACAGCAACTAGTGATTTCATCACAGTTGAAACCGTCGGATGGCTGCGTACTCCCCCGATAGGGTTTATAATTTAAAAATTCAGATTGAGGGAGACGTGGAGCGCATTATTAGTGTGATATTTTGGGATGAGCTTACTAGTGATATCCTATTGGCTGAAAGAGACTGGCCACCAGAACACATCCGCAAGCTCCTGCATGGGGAAGATGTCATTTTGCCTTCTTTCTCTGAACTTGTTCCGGAAGCAGACAAAGAAGCCTATGCTTCTGAATGGGCTTTAGCGAAAGCACCTGCGTTATACCGCAATCATGTAGGTTGGGACAAGGAGTCGCCTTGTCATGTTATTCCCGTTAGGTCAACACCCCAACCGCAGCCACAATATCCTGTTAAACATGAAGCGAAAGCTCCTGTGAAGGAAATACTCGCCCAACTTAAGTACCAGGGAGTACTTGAGCCCTGTTCATCTGCAATGAATAATCCATTATTCCCTGTTGCAAAGCCAGACCATTCATACAGGATAGTCATTGACTATAGACATCTAAATAGTCATACACGAACATATGCTATACAGAATTCACACAGCACAGCACTAATAAATAATATAGTGCGTAAAAAATATAAAACAACATTAGACATTTCTAATGGATTCTTCTGCCAGAATTTACCACTTGAAAGTCGGGACCTGAGCGCATTCTCATTTGGCTTGCAGAAACACTTTTGTCGTTTACCTCAAGTTTGTAAGAATAGCCCAGGGCTATTTTCAGCGCGTGTAACGTCGATACTACACAATATCGATTCCGAGGCGTTATCCTGTGTGGATGACATATATCTCACAGACAACATCCTCGACATTCATCTTGCGAGGGTCGATCAGATCATTTTGGGATTTGCAGATCTGGGTTACAAATTCAATTTTAAGAAAAGCAAGATAGCCTTTCTTAATGTATTATTCCTGGGATATGAGCTGTCCAACGAGGGAAAGAGCCTGGCCACGCACTTTCTAGAAATATGTGCTCAACTGCACCCTCCGAACTCCCTGAAGAAACTCCAGTCATTACTAGGTTTCTTCAATTTTGGCAGAACATACATTCCAGATTATGCACAACGGATCAAGCCGCTTTATGACTTGGTTCAGCCCAAATTTTCTAGCAGGCACTGGACAATTGAACACACACACATCCTTAGGGAAATGCAAAGGGACATGCTAGAAGCTAAACACTTGCACACCCATGACAATAAAAAGAATTTGGTCATCAGAATAATAGCTGGTGCCATTGGATTTACTTATGTCACCATCAATGAGGACGACACAGTACCCATAGCATATAAATCACATTTATACTCCAATGCTAAACAGCGTTTTGCACCAACAGAAAAGATTCTGACGGCAGTTCAGACGGCCGTCATAAAAGAGAGGCCACTTGCCCAGGGGAAGCGTATTATTGTTGTCTCCCCGGTGCCGGCCTTAGAGGATGTCACCAAAGCAAGCGTTCCTAACGCTAAAGCATTACATCCACGATGTATTCAATGGGCAACGTCTCTGACCGCCACTGATGTCGATTACATTTTTGATCCAAAACTTCAGACACAAGAATTTCTCCAGTACGAACAAGAGTACCCCGCTCCTCTAAATATCTTGCCATTAGACAACTACCATACTGTCATATATACTGATGGTTCAGCACAACCGGCTGTAGGTACTAAACATTAATACTCGGCAGCTTGCGCAGCCGTGAGCGGAGTGATGGAAGATGGAGTTTTCTACCCTCGCGATACCTACAAGCAGACCTTAGGGGACTGCACAGCCCAGTTGGCTGAGCTTAAAGCTCTTATTCTAGCGCTTGAACATACTGAGCCAGGCAGCCAGACTTTAATAGTCTGTGACTCTTATTACTGCGTCCAGTCATACAATGACTATCTCAATCATTGGAAACTGAAAGGTTTAAAGATTCTAAAGGGAACACCATTAAACACAGAAAACTGTGGGGGAAGGTGGCTGATATTATGGATAAGCTGCTGTGTGACCATGTAGTACATACATTGGGACACCAACGTGTAGGAGTACACGTTGCCAGTAATACTTTGGCTGATGAAGCAGCCAAAGCAGCAGTAGCTACCGCTTCTGTGGCTGCAGTGACTCGTTCTCAGACGAGAGTGGATAGTGAAATATTGATTGCCGTTAAAGCTTCGGCTGCAGGCAAATCCCTTCCGAAAGGATACCCTACGAACTATACTTACCATATCAGTGCGCAGAATGTTGCTTACACAGCAATTCCTGGGGTTGGAGATTAGATCTAATTAAAGCAGCGCATGAGGGTGTTGCTTCTGCACATGCTGGTGTACAGGCCACAATAACACTTCTACAGAAACGCTTCTGGTGGCCTGGTCTATGCAGATGAACAAAGCAGTATGTCCTTTGCTGTGACATTTGCCAGCAGATTAAGGGTTCCAATATCAAACGCCCGCCGCAGACATCCCTATTAGTGTCCAACAAGCCACTACAGTGTGTGTACCTGGACCATTGTGGTCCCTTACAGCCTGATGGTGCATACAAATACATTTTAGTCGCTGTAGATTCTTGTTCTAGATTCCTGTGGGTATGGCCACATTGGTCGGCTGACGCCCGGACTGTTATAAAAGACTTGCTGATCTTTATCGGTACATATGCGGTCGCAGCATTCCATTCGGACCAGGGCCCTGCATTTGCCTCTAGGGCATTCAGGGACACCATGGGGACGATGGGTGTTGAACTCCATTACTCCTCACCATACCATCCAGAGGGAAATTCGGTCGTGGAGAGGCGGAATCGTGATCTAAAGCAGTCCTTAACAGCTTGAGAATTAGGTTCAGGCCGCAGTTGGTTACATCACCTATATGGGGTCCAGAGAGCAGTGAATAATCTGCCAAGACGGTCCTTGGGGAGATGCACTCCATATGAGGTTCTCTTTGGGATACCTATGTATGTCCCAGATCTTGATGCCCCTGGTATGGTGGCAGCAGAAACACCATTTGACACAAATGAACGTTTCACTGTTTTACCGGAGATTCAGCAATTTTGTGATGATAAATCATCTGCAAGTGCTGCCACTTTAGGAATAAGGGATTTAGCGAAAACTTTGACTGGCTGGATTCCTAAAGAGGGGGATCTGGTTCGTGAGAAGGTCACAGTGAAGGAAGAATTTGGTCCATCATACAGAGCACCTGTACCGGTCTTGGGAATAAAAGGCACCAGGACTGTCATCTTACCACCACTGTCTGGTTCTAAAACAAACAGATTCATCTCCATTGATGACATCAAACTACACCATGTGGCCGATCCGTCACAGTAGACCAAGAGGTCCCTTGGGTGGTTCCCGATCCCCTCTCACTACCCAACAGGACATACATCTACATAGTAGGGTGAACATCACTACTACAGACTATGCAACAATGTCAACTGCTGTTCCAGGCACCTCCTTGACCATGGGGAGGGTGGAAAATGAACTTTTGTTGGTTCCAGTCACTTCTTCAGTGACCACCCCGGTTCAAGATCTAGCAAAACACATCACAGACTAACAATCCTGTCTATCAAGAGCCCCCACGTGAAGTGGACCAAAGTACAGATGATGCACCGGCTCCTGTGTTTGCAGAGACTGCCTCTGGCTATTTAATTGACATCAATGATTTTTCTTCAGATTCATCCACTACTCTGATTGACAATGTTTCAAAAAGTAGCAAGCTATATCAATGGCTTAAAAAGAACTATTTGAGATACCCTTAGAACTACTTATGGTTCTGTTTGACATTTTATGGATTGGTTTTTTGACTGTTTTCTTGTTACTTATAAATGGTCATTATATTCCTGATCGCTCCTCTGTGGAGCCTGTTGATGAAGTTTTAAGACCACATCATTCTTCACATAAGGTCCGGAGAGATTTGTCCCCTGTTAATATTACAGCAATACCAATTTCTGATGGGAGTGTGTGGGACAAAGTTCCATTCGATATATATGGGCCTACTGAAAGTATTCAAATACCATATGTGTTCAAAATATCGATGACTGATGTAATTACACCTGATGTTGTCTCTGATGGTTGGGATGTCCAAACAGTTGATTCCATGCTAACTGAGATGAAGGACTATTCCGCTTTTGAAAGTGATGATGTATATGAATATACAATGAATTATGGGGAAATGTTCTGCTATAACAATTGGGGACATTACTACCTACACCGTGCCACTAGATATAGACCAGTATTAAACTATACACAGTGGGAACACTGTTCTACACCACCGGTGGGGAGCCCAAAGTACTATAGTGATAAATTTACATACTTTTCTGGGCATGATACAAAAAAAGCAGAGTCGTATTATTTTAAAATAACTCCGGCACAAATTGGGAAAATTTTGCTAACTGACACAAATCTGATTTACTCAGATCCTTTTGTTTCCCGGCTCGCAGTTGAAGGTTATGAATACTGGAAGAGCACTGTTGATTTCAAAAGTGTATGGGGAACACGTGATTGGCAGATACAGGGTAGGGAGGCTTTATTCTGAGCATGCCTGATTCCTGTACAAATAATTTTCTTAAATGACACAATTCAGCAGACATCTTGTCTGGGGTTAGCAAAAATTAAAGACTTGAATACGCCCAGTATCCCCATCCCGGCAAAGTTTAAAGATTTTCAATACTTCCTCAATATCACCAAGGTTAAGCTAGAGGCAATGGTTAATGCTGGTACTTATAATTCTTCACTTTCTAGTCCCGGCGGGTGGTTAATATGGCCCATTAACATGAATGAGTCCAAACTACGACACAATACTGCAAAAAGGTACTGTGCTGCTACGCAAAGTAAAGTTATACAATCTATGGAGCATTCATGCTAAAGGCAGATTCAACCAGGTTTACAAAGCGCAGTTAAAGACAATTGTCAAATATCAAATAGAGCTAAAGGCAGATCAACCAGGTTATTCTTTTTATACTTCAGTTTGTATAGTTGTATATAAACTGAAGTATAAAAAGAATAATGCAAAGGACTTAGGGCCACATGTAGGAAACTCTGAGATTGCGACTCGGAAATTGCGAGTCTGTCCGACTCGCAATTTCCGAGTCGCAATCTCGGATGCAGAACGGTGTCTCAGACACCATCTGCGACTCGCTATGGGGTCGCAGAGACCAACCTCATCCATAGTCATGAGGTGGGTCGCATTTTGCGACCCCATAGCGAGTCCCTGGACTCACAGGGATGGTGGCCTGCTGAAGTCAGCAGACCTCCATGTCTGTGACTGCTTTTCAAATAAAGCATTTTTATTTTTTCATTTTGCAGCCCGTTTTCCTTAAAGGAAAACCAGTTGCAAAATGAAAAAAATACCGAAACCATTTGGTTTAGTTTTTTCAGAGTAGGCAGTGGTCCATAGGACCACTGCCTGCTCTGAAAAAATATATTTGTCGACATTCACAAAGGGGAAGGGGTCTCATGGGGACCCCTTCCCTTTTGCGAATGAGTTACCACCAGTTTGACACTGGTGGTAACTGCGAGTTGCTTTGCGACCGCATTCGCGGTCACAAAGCAATTCTGAATTGCGATGCGAGTCGCAAATAGGAAGGGAACACCCCTTCCTATTTGCGAGTCGCATTCACAAATTGCGAGTCGGTACCGACTCGCAATTTGTGAATGTGCATTGCGTTAGGCCGTTTGCATGGCGCAAACTGCGATTTTCGCAGTTTGCACCATGCAAACGGCTACCTACATCTGGCCCTTACTGACTTGCTGAGGAGAGTCATCGTGCCACAGCAGTCACCGAAGTGGCTCTAGGAGAAGTGCTCCAGGTTGTGCTTACAGAGCTGCCCATATCAGAAGCAGTTGCTCATTAACCTACCAAGTGGGGCTCAGAACAACCTTATAGGTCTTCCAAGAGCAAGGAGAGAAGGCAACAGTAAGGTCTGTGAAATTTGAAAATGGCAACTACGAAAGAAGATGCCATTCTCATTAAATTTCAAGTTAATTCTGGGACTCTCACATCCAAAAACTTTAAAGAGGATTTACACAAACATAATCATTTAACAGTGTCAGGGAGTGTGCTACTCTCAAGGCCAGTGAGTTCCACACCGGTCTTCAATGCTGCAGCCTTCCTCAGACCACCACCACCATTCAACACTGCCAAAAAGCAAAACCTGTGCGGTAAATGGACTGCCTGGCTAGAGACATTTGAAGATTTCTTTGATACACTTGAAGAGACTGACAAGACTGATAAGAGGAAGATTTTCAAATATCTTAAAAATATTGCTGGTGATGGTGTGAAAGAAGTCATAAGGGAAATGCCAAGAACTGACGAAGGAGTCACATACTGTCAGAATAAGAATGCGTTGAGTCTTAAGTTTAATCCAGTACCAAACGTCGATTACGAACGATATGTGCCAAAATCTTCTCTCAACTTGATTTGAATAAAGGTTATCATCAGTTATTACTAGAAGAAAACTGCAGATGTATTACAACCTTTGCTATACATGTTGGCTTGTTTATATACAAGAGACTTAGGACCAGATTTAGATTTTGGCAGATGGGTTATTCCATCACAACATTGGCAAATAGCCCGTCCGCTGTAATTTACATCCAGTTATTTTCTATGGGATTTAGATTTAGGTGGGAGGGCTATCTGTCACCTTTGTGACAGAGTATACGTTTGCCAAAATAGAAGTCAAGCCCTTAGTTTTGGTGGGTCATCGGCTTCAGAACTTTCCAAGATGTCATACAATGCATCATACAACCTGTTGTGAAGGCACTAACTATAGCGATTACATTTTGGTTTTGGAGCTACACAGAAGGAGAACGATAGATCCCTCACACAAGTATGTCAGTTACTCAATAATGCAGGTTTGACTTTAAACGTAGAGAAATGCGAGTTCAATAAAACCAAATTGAAATTCTTTGGCCATATCTTTTTTGATGGGGGCTTGAGGCCTAATCCTGCAAAGGTGCAGGCTTTGTCAAATACTGAACCCCCACAAGATGCCTCAATGGTCCGTTCTTTTCTTGGAATGACCAGTACATAAAGGACTTTGCAACTGTTAGTGCTTCATTACAAGAGTTGAACAATAAAATTATTCCTTTAAATGGTCACAAGAATGTAAAAAATGTTTTGAGTGAATCAAACATGCCATAGAAAATGCTACAGAAATGTTGTACTTCAACTTAAAGCTCCATACTGAGATTGTAATTGATGCTAGCCTCGTTGGTAAGACACTGTACTCACACAGCATACTGAATGCTGAAATGCAAGATGACATATTGTGGTCTATGCTAGCAAAAGTTTATCTCAAGCAAAAAGTGCTTCCTCACAGCCTGAAAAGGAACATGTGGCTGTAGAACGGGCTTTTGAACATTTTCATGTATTCCTGTATAGAAAGCCTTTTATGCTGGTGACTGATCATCAAGCCTTGCTGATTATCTTCAGCAATCCAAAAGCCAAGATGCATCCTCGAATTGAGAAATGGGGGCTACGATCACAACAGAATGATTATACAATTGTGTATCACCCAGGAAAGGTTCAAAATCACGTGGACTACTTTTTGAGAGTACCCATTCAAGGCATGGCACTCCAACTAATATGGCTAAGGCCTACATCAATTTTATTGTCAGGTTAAGTACACCAGCTGCTGTCTCATTAGCCCAGATTGTCACTACTACCAGTCATGATAGTGAACTGCCCAGCTTAAAAGGCATAATTACACATCAGTCCTATAAGCACATTTACCCTCTCAGTAATGATGGTGAATATCAAAATTACAAGAATGTCAAAGACGAAATGTCCATAACTCAGGGAGGAGCTATTCTGCAAGGATCAAGGATCCTTATTCTGGATAGTCTATGACAAAAGGTGATAAAAGTGGCTCACGAAGGACACTGGGGTATTGTTGCTGCAAAGAAAGTTCTCTGAGTCTGAGTTTTGTGTCCATACATAGATGAAAGAGTTCAAATGAAACTCAAGGCCTGTCACATATGCATTTGCCTGTTAACCAAAGTTACTCAACATATTCTAAATATGTTAGAACTCCCTAAACATGCCTGGGAGAGTGTAAGGGTATCGAATAAGTAGGAAGAGGCCTTTAAGGGTATTTTTAATAAATGGCTTTTATTGTCCCCTTTTCTTCACTGCCTTCTCCAAACAAAAAAATAACTTGAACATAAGAATTGGTTTAGGAGCATCTCTCTTAACAAGTCTTTTCTTTTCTCTTTTTCAGCTGTCAAGACGGAGTCCTGTGTAACTGTCCTGGCTTGGTCCTGTCATCAGCCTTCCTCTGGATGTCCCTCAAACAAAATAACAGAAAAAGACAGTATCAGGTAAGTGTCCACTTTGGGGTATTATCGGGGTCTCGGTCCAGGGTACCAGGGAGGTGTGGGAGATAGGTGTGTGAGATAAGTGATGGTGGAACAATATTCTCTCAAGTATACACACCGGGCTTTTACACCCATACACTATTTCCGTAACTTGTTTTGTGTGCATGCAAGGGAGATAAAGTCTCCCGTTTGTTACTGTTTTTTTTTTCCTGCCTCTGCCCCCCCGGTTCTGTCATATGCCTTCTTTCTGTTGCACGACCCTCCTTCTAATAAGCTTGTACCTTGTGGAGTCCCGCTCCTCCAGGAACGTAGCTGGGGTGCTTCACGAGGTCCTTTTCCTGGAGTGAAGCCGGGTTCCTCGTCTGCTCCCTCAGTGACTCCTCCCCGTTCTCCTCGTTTCACTGTTGGTCCTCCAGAGGCCTGCCTGGTGCCGCGTAACGTTTCCCTCCAGGGTCTGCCTGTTTTTCTTCCCCGACGGTTGGAAAGAGAGCTGTGTCTCTCCCGATCCCCTTCTCTTCCGGTAAGGTGCACGCCATGAGGTCGCGACCCCGGAGGTGCTTCGTGTCCTGCAAGGCAGGTCTTTCACTAAAGTGCCCCCGGGGCACTTTATGGGGATTCCTTTGTTCGCGTCACGGTCCGACGTGGGTCTCGGCCGTTCACTTCTTTAGTCCACTTGACAATGGTCATCATTTAATGGTGATAATAGATGGATATTCACATTTTCCTTTGGTTGAAGATCTCTTATGCATGACACAAGCCAGTAATCAAAAAACTTGATAGTATATTTGCAACATGGGATTTGTAGCCATTGTGAAGTCTGAGAATGGTCCACTCTTCAACATCAAAGAAATTAAAGAATTTCTAGAGTATCTGAACATAAAGCACCAAAAGCTCAAACCCTGTGGCCACATGCCAATGGACATGATACGCGTTTTATGAGTATGCTACACATAGCAGTGCAGCGTGCAACTCTTGAGAACGTCAGTCTAAGAACAGTGCTGAACTCTACCTTATAAGCTTATCGGTTGGCACCCCACTCAACAACAGGTGAAAGTCCTGTGATTTTGATGTTCGGGAGAGTAATGGCAATCAAGATTCCCCAATGGACCACAGAAAGAAATAGTAATGTAAACTTAATTCATACAATTTTCAATTTAAAAAACAGAAAATGAAAGTATAAGCAGACACAAGGCAAGATGCAAAAGACCGCTTATTCAAAAAAGGAGATTTGGTGACTGTGAGACAACTAGGGAAACGTGAATCTGATGCTCCTTACAATGCTGAACCTTTTCAAGTAGTGTCTACCAAACAACACATGGTGACTGCCCAATGACCTGGGAAGTCCCTTACCAGAGACTCTTCACACTTCAAGCCTGTGTTTCATGTGTCTTCAACTCAAGATGGTGGAAGAAAGTCTGACTGTGAAAACTCAATGATTGTTGTTGATTCCTTAAAACTCAATCACTATTGCTGATTCCTTACCATCATTGGCAATTTCTGACATTGAAGATGACCGTTTACAGGAACTAGGTTGGATTGACAGATCAAAGTGCCAAGAAGATTAATTGAAGAGATGTAACTTGTTTCTGTATATGTGGATATTTGTGTCTCTCTCATGATTTTCTAAGAATTTGCAATTTTTCATTTAACAGAGGGGGAGATGTGGTCTCTCGCATGATTGAGAACGGACCCTTTATGGGTCCTCAACGACTCCGTATCAGTATGTGATGTAATCGTTAGAATAGAATGCATGAACACTTGCTTTAGAATTTTGGCGTTCACAGGTACACACAGAGGAATACAGATGTGTGTTTTACAGCTCCATGTGTGGCCTAGTCATTTGGTGGGTACCAAGTTGGGTAAGATGCTGCCTCTCACATCAGTAATCATATAATTAAACAACTCCTCCCTAGTCACAAGAAATTTTCCAGAAGCCCTTAAGCCTGTTGTTATACTTTCTGAAGAAATCTAGTGGAGATTCGTATGATCTTTCCAACTGTAGACCAATCTCAGGCCTTCACTGTATCACCAAAGCAAATCAAACAGGTGTTACCTGATAGCATTCACAGCACTCCAAGTCAGTGGCCCTATAAATGATTTCCAGTTAGGCTTTAAACCTCATTGAGGAACTGAAACAGCACCCCTATACATCAGAGAGGAGTTAATGAGCGAACTCTTGCAACCAAAGCAAGTCTTGCTGTCTTATTTTATTAGATATCTCTGCCACATTTGACACTATTAACTGCAATGTTCCCGTCCAGAGATGAAGCCCACCTTGAGTTCGCCACTGTGGACTTCCCAGTGGCATCTGAAGTCTGTTTCTGCAGATCCTCCTTTCCCGCGACCGCCTCTGGTGAAGGAGATCCGATGGTCTACTGCACTTCTGTACCTGGATGCCCTGGACCAAGGAGAGGAGGACCACTGGTGTCCCTATGTTCCTCAGGCTCGTGAGACCCGAGCCCACTTGTTGGTCTGCCTGATCTGGACCCCCAGCCCATGCCTGCAGCCTGTTTCTGTGGGCACCATCAACCCCGACCGCCCCCAGTGATGGTAAACCTGACGGTCCAAACCACCCCGGCACCCAGATGCCCCGGACCTAGGAGAACAGGACCGCTGGTGTCTCTACATCATAACAGATCATCACAAAACTTCAACCCCCTTGGTGGTTCATCTAGACTGGACTCTCAGTCCACCCCTAAAGCAACTTTGAGACCGGATCGATCCCCATGGACTTACACGGGGCACCCGACACTGAACTGCATCACTGCACCTGGCCGCCCCAGTGCGCCCAAGGTGACCTGTTGGTGTGGCCTTGGACCTTACACCTTACTTACCCTAAGACCAGGAGATTGGTCCTGTAAGTCGCTGTACTATACCTGTATGAAGTGCTTGTTCTTCCTCTGTAGGATAACATAACTATACTCAGACTTGCTTTATGCCACATAAGCGCCTGTGCACAATCGTAGCAAATAACCAGCTTAATTTTATTAGAGTTAACAAGCATATGAACTGTGTCAGCATTGAGTGCAGAATGTCACCTAGAATTTCTATCTACATTTAGATTCAGGGACTGATTTAGACCGCCCAAGTAAAATCCTCTGTCAGCCAGATGGAGTAACTGTACTACGAATTTAGAGATGTCTACTGCCTCTCATTGCCTGATGACCCCTCCCCCGCCCCCTCTGCTGCCTGGATTGATTGTGGGTGAAGGGAAGTGACTGCAACTGCGAAATCATGCTGACACTGCTGCCATTGTTGATATTTCTGTTTGTTCCTTCTCTTTTTATTTTCTGTTATGTTTACTGTTTAATTCTTTGTATTGTCTTCAAGAGAAGTTACCATGGACTGGTAGACCACCAACTATACCTAGGTATGAGATAGGGCAAGTAAAATGTGAGTTAAAGACTGAGAAATTACTATGCCACCCAGCTATTTTCAAATGAGGAAATTCTTCACAGTCATCCACTTTACTTATTAATCAACCAATGTACGATATGCTATGTCATAATACATTGCCTTTGCTGATGTAAACATATGCAATGTCTGGTCTAGATTTGTCATGCCACATTCAATAGATATATATATTTTTTAAAGGGATATCCACTGCCACAGCGGACATCTCTCACATTGGCAGGAACTACCAGCACAGCGGTACCTGTCAATGTACTGAAAATTTGACAGACAGCTCCATCAACATGATGTCAAACTTTTAACATGTTTTTTATCTTTAAAAAAAATCCCAAAGCAAATTTTTGTTTTTGAAAGTAGAAAACCAATGACCCCCACACTATTGGCGTTTTCTCCCATGGTGTGAGGATCATTTTGCAGATTTCACTGACATTTGACTGACCACTCTAAATTGGGCGGCAGTCATATTGACAATCCTCAGACGGGCAGATGGAGTGAAGAGTATGTCAGTGACAAAGACAAAGTATTCTCCCCAGCTCAAAATGAGGCAAGCAGCCCTTCGGGCTGGCGTACAGGCCTGACACAGTTGTGATGGAGAACTCTCCCTGGCAAACTCTAAATCAGGCTATAGTTTATGTTCAACAGTATCCAGAATGAAAAGTGTCTTTTATGTGTGCACCTAGTTTGCGTATTCATGCTTGCCTTCATTTCCTAGTCCAAATTATACCTTTATAGTAATTTAAAATTTTCTTAATAGACAGTCTTGTAGATTTCAATTTTAGAGGCAATTTGTAATTTGTTCTTATACTACAGATTAGCCTCTACAGAGGCATTACATATCTGGAAACAACATTCATGTTTGGTTTGAGATGCAGAGAATCAGAGAGCGTAGTAGCACTTGCTTGTAAGGGAGCTAAAGTTTATGATTTGGACTGTGGCTGGTGAACTTCGTAGTATAGTGGATATAGTTGAAACAAGTAGTATATCCCTCAAGTGTGGTGCACCCTGCATTCAATTCTGCAAATATACCACCAATATAATCTTGCCCCATAATGGTTTAATGTGTCAAACTAGCAAGTATAGGATTTCCTATTTTGCCCATGAAGATGTCTGTGTAGAATTGTAAGATGCTCTTGCCCATCATTCTGCTCTGCACCTGTAAGTAGGATCACTGCCAGAAATTATAGGTTTGCACAGGGTGTTTCTTTGGTTCACTATCAAATCCTTCAAGTCCCAGTCTTCTTGTGTTGATTCATAACTGAGAATTAAATTTCCATGTAAGATCCGTTCTCAAAGCTATGCAAGTGTTGGTATAGATCAGGTGAAATGTCCCCTCTTGTAATTAGTCAGTCAATTCTTGCCAGCCACTGTTCCATCTTTGTTTTCAGATATTAATAACCATTTTCCACTGACGCTTGTGAAGTGATTTTCTTTCCTGTTAGGTAACATTATCATAAATCATTTTAGGTGTTTTATTGTTTGTTGAGTGTGGATGTAGACTGGAGGTTTATTTCGAGAGAGGGTTCCTTCAATGTTGTAAAGTTCAGGATTTGGGAAATGAAGGGCCTCATTTACAATGCCCTAGTTGCACACTGCACCACCGGAGTGCCATTTTTTTACGCTTCGGTGGTGTTAGCGCATCTGACCTTATTTGGTTTATTGACATTAATTTATAAGGGGACACGTTAGAAGGTCGATTAACCTTTTGACTGTGCTTAGATTAGTTCCCACCATGAGACCTCGTACCAATACAAATCAATAGCAATAACAATCAATAACATTATTAATCATAGGAGTCAATAATTTCCACACTCCATGACCTCTCTGCCATGAATAACCACACTTTATGCAAAAGTTAGAATGTTTATTTCCCTATATTAACAATGCTAATATCACGTAACTTAGTTTCAAAAGCAAATGGTAAGCATATAGAAACAATACGGGCTGCCCAAATCTCCTAAAGAATCACAAGTTAATCAAAGCTTGGACCACTACACATTCTAAAGTTACAGTACAAATCAATAGCAAGAATAACTGTGCAGGAGAAATGGCATACATTTAGATTCAGCCAAGAAAAGACATCAATTATTATTACATTTAGCAAGCATCATCAATCAGTATCCTAACTACCATTCAGATTAGAATAGCATGTTTGGGATTCATGAAAAAACAATTTAGTCAGCACAAATTTGGAAAAACATCTAACTATGGCTTTGTCAAAATTAGCAATTGGTACCTAGGGACAAAAGCAAATAAACGTAACAATCATTAACATCATCTTATACCTTGCCTCAGTATGGTTCAGCAAGCTGTGATAGTCTTCGTCAACTGGGCATCGGTTCGGTCAGCAAGACATCGGAATTCAGCATTAGAGTTCACGAAAGCAAAGTCTCTTCATGCAGTTCGAAAAGAATAACTAAACGCTCAAGATGGTTTAAGGAAGATCGCGGAATGGCCTCTCAGGACCGTTAAGAAGAAAATAGCTAATTGCCTCTCTTCTCTCGGTGCAGTCTCACTAAGTTAGATTTCCTAAAACTACTTCCCACATTGCTACTGGTCAAAGAATCATACGTTTACGTTTAGTCCAATGAAAGTAGAACCCCAAATTTAAGAATTTACTACTTTACTGTTCACATGTAGATGATTGGCTCCTCTTCTCTTGTTCCCGTCGTTGGGCTTGTCAGGTAACAAATTTGTGTCAGTTTATACTCCAGTCAGTGCATCCATTGTCTTCTCCTGGGAAAGTTGTCTTCACATACACTAAGTAGCTAATACAGCATATTCTAGCAAGCAGTTCTCATGGAAAAGACCTGCTTGCCAATGAAAGAATTTCAGCTATTAGCATTTGGTCAATGCAGTGGAAAATCACTATTTAATTCTATAAGCAGCCAATTTATAGTTCGCCTAAGAAATGCATCTTGACATGAGGCCGTGCAACTGGGCCCAAGACCTCACTAAATTAAGGCCTATGATTAATAAAGCAAAAACATAATACATAACCTTTAATATCACAATCTAATACATTAATCCAAACATAAACTCAACATTTTACATTAATGACCTGTTAATAAGTATACTTCGTGAATATTGGTGGCCACACAAGTAGGCGCAATTTCAAATGTGTGCATTATTTCTCTACGTTAACTCATTTTCTATGCAAATTCAACACTCAGAATACATAAATATTTATTAGTAAAATTCAGCATTAACAATCCCTCCTCTGATGACTAAATATGTCAACACATCTACATTTTTCCACACAAATTTTCTGTTTCACCTAAAATTTGTCATCTCTCTCCCTCTTAATCTTCGTTCCCTCTTTGAATTTTTCTGAAATAAATTTTCCCTTTTCATTTCTTCCCTCCTGTGATCATTTTTCATTTTCTTTAATTGAATCATGCAACACAATTTACATATTCCAGAAGCTAACCTCCCTTGTGTTTTTATTTCACTATAAGCACAATCATTTCTAAAAGTCCTTTTCTCTAAACTCTTGTCTAACTTCTCCTTTAATGCCTTCCTCCTGTCGTCTGTCTGATCTAATGGTGTAAGCAAGCATGTCAAGTTATTCTTGTGCGCATATGCCGTGCTAAAGGTTAATGTAGGTTCAAAGAATACTCTCACTAATTCTATATTGTTCTGCTTAGCTACTCTACTCAGGTACTTAATTATGGGTACAATGGAAAACACAACGTTGTGGTTAGAAGAGAAATACTGAATGTAATCCTGGTTATAGAATCTTGCTAGTAACAGACTACAGCTTATCCCATACGTGAGGGGCAAACTATTATAGGTAACTCCTTCTTCAATTGATGAAGGATCTGCGTGCATACATAACAATTTCTTGCATCTATTGTCTCAACATACTCACCCAATAAGTGATAGAAAACATTAGAAGAAAGTTCCCTTTGTGTATTGTCTAAATGCAGATACTTCTCACCTAACCTGAACTTCTCTGTTTCTGCTATTGCAATAGTTGTCTCTAAAGTTGAAGTATGGTTGGCTTTACTCTTGTCAGTAACAGTCATTCCCACAATCAATATCAAGCACAATATCACGCACACACACTTGCCAAACCAATATTCATGTACTTACAGGACCTATTTTTCCTATCCTGCTGTCTAAGGTTACTCATGATCTGTACAGAATCAGAAAGTAGAACAGAAAAAATCTAACTATGCAGCAAAATTCAAAAACAAAATCTTCAATCTTCTTTCAGCAGTTATTTACACTTTCACAAATCACACCAGGGAGTACGGGGTTCTTTTAATGTATCGAGGGGTGGGTCAGTGGTGTATCAATTGTAACACTAGACCCCTCGTAATCCTCAACTAGAGGGGTGACCAAGCGGTCCTGAGAGAGGTCAGTTTAGGCGCACAGAGAGCGCCCACCTTTGATGCAAGTCTGACAATAAGGGGACACTCCCTCTCCTGGACACCAGAGGCCAGTAGCCTCTCGTGACAGGGCCCCCTCAGGTAGTTCCCTGGCAAGGTAGCCCCCCCCTACATTGTATTACACTTACACAATTGTTATTATTTATTCAGCACTTATTCTCACACTGAGCATGAGTAGCAGGGATCCTTCGCCCTGATGAATGCCCCGAGACTTTCCAGAGCCCATTACTGAGGGCAGAAACATGTCGGTTCCCTCCTCTTACATAGGTGACCCTGTGAGTCATTGTTCTCACATTGGTGTCCCAGTCTCCTTTTTTAACCACATCCAACAGAACCTTCTATTAAATACTCACATAGGTATCTGTTTAGGTGTTTTTATTTCTTAGTCTAGCTGGATCCCTCCATTTCCAGAACCAGAATTAATTTACGCACTCCCTCCTGTTCCTTTAACAGTGAGGTTGAGTCCGCCCAGATGGCACTGTCCTACCTGGGTGGGGCTAGGTGGTCATATGATGAAGCATGACACTATATAGTGTGTGAGACCACCTAGTCCGTAAAGGAAATTCCCCTCCTCCTCCCCCCCTTCCAGGGCTTCCAGACCCTCTCCAGCACCATAGTCCACCGATATCTCGCCTCTAGTTAAGGATTACGAGGGGTCTAGTGTTACAATTGATACATCACTGACCCACCCCTCGATACATTAAAAGAACCCCATACTCCCTGGTGTGATTTTTGTAGTGATTTTGGGAGCTGAGTACGGTTGTGTTCTTCCCTTGCCCCCTCTCTCCCACATTCTCTCTCATTGTGAATTGATTTACAGCTTTCAGCCTCACTTCCAGGACCTTTTGTCAGAATCAGTAAGGTTGTCAAAAATCGGTTTAGCAGTTTTTCTAATCAGGTTTTCATGTCTTTTTCCTTTCAACAGTCTCCTTTTCCTCTTTATACTTTCCTCAGCTTAATATTTCAACAGTTCAGTTCATTTATTTCCTTCAAGTACCAAAATATTGACCTGGAATGTCTCGATCAAAACAAAAAGACAAAATTATCTTTGCCATTCAATTGTTGTTGCATACGCCCATTCAGGACCTGTGTACCTTCGACTTGCTATTCTCTTTCTTTTCAACTTTCGATCTCCATTCAACTCTCCTTCACTCAGGTCTTCTCTCCGAGTTGTATCTATTTCTTCCTCAACTGTCGTCACTCCAATTGCTTCCTTACTCCTTGCTTGTGACCCTGGATACTTATCTCCCTTCAGTGGACCCTTTGCCAATGCTCTCTTCAGTGTTGAACTTGAAACTTCTTCTTGCTCTGTAGGATTTTCTCTTGACTGACCAGCGACTGGTTCAGGAGGAGTCAGACCACATTGGCTTTGATCCGCCTCAACTCCTTCCCCCTCGGTGTCTGGCATTTGCTCTGTTTGTCTCTCAAAATCGTCTACTTCTGGGAGAGTTCTCCTCTGACTAGCCTCTCCTGCTACCTCAATTGAGATTGGCTCACTGTCACTCTCCTGTAGGTCTTCTCTTTCGTCTCTCACAGGAGTGACTGAACGGTTCTCAATGTGCTCAGATCCGGTCTCAGTTCCTCTTTCTTCTCTTTCTGGCTCTGAGGTTGGTCTGGTCGTGGTTGGTACTCTCAACAACTCTTCCTCATTGTCCGGAGGACATGCCACTTTTCTCCTATGGCTTGCGTGCATCCAATTTAGAACTCCAGCGCACTTCACAGCTGTGAATTAATTGGCAACAGTAGCCTACCATTCCCAAAAACATCCTGACATCTCTCTGTGTGGCTGGGGTATTCATCTGAAATATGGTTGTGACCCTTTCTCTGGATATTTTCCTTATTCCCTTCTCAATCTGGTGACCAAAATACTTCACTTCTTTCTGACAGTATTGAAATTTAAGTTAAGTGAAGACACTTTATGACCATTCTTTCCCAACTGGTCCAGTAAGGCAATCGTGTCACACTTGAACTCTCCCTTTGTTTTAGATGCAATCAACAAATCATGAATGTACTGTACCAATGTCAACTGAAAAGGCATTTCCAATGACCCCAGATTCTTTTTTTAAGAACTGGTTGAATATGGAAGGTGACTCTGAAAACCCTTGATAAATTCTACTACAACAGTAAACTCAATCTAAAAATTTGAAACAAAAGAGAAATTGACTCTCCTCATGAAGAGGCACAGAAATGACGATGAACCATTCAGCATCACATGGAATATGAAACATAATTACGGCTGGATTTGGTACTAAGGGGCAACATTTGAACACAATGTAATTTATTTTTCTCAGATCCTGAACAATTCTAACTTTCCCACAGGTCTTTTTTCAATCCCATTATCAGTGAATTACATGGACTGCTCAACTTTTCTTTCAAGACCCCTTTTTTCACAAATTCTGCAATTATGAGAGCAACCTTCTCAATGATATCCTGTGGCATGTGGTACAGGGGAATCTGGGGAAAAATTGTATTCGGCTTTATCGAAACTTCTTTTATCAGGTCAATCTCTTTCCCTGTCAAATCCCGCACTCTCTCCTTAACTGTTTCCTGTAAGTCAAGAAGAATATCCTTTACTGTGAATACTCAAAATAATCTAATCAGAGGTTACTTCTCACTTATTATTTCACACTATGAGGGTCATTCTGACCCTGGCGGCCGGTGGCCGCCAGGGCCACTGACCACGGGAGCACTGCCAACAGGCTGGCGGTGCTCCAACGAGCATTCTGACCACGGCGGTTCAGCCGCGGTCAGAAGCGGAAAGTCAGCGGTCTCCCGCCGACTTTCCGCTGCTCGTGTGAATCCTCCATGGCTGCGGAGCGCGCTCCGCAGCCATGAGGATTCCGACCCCCCCCTACCGCCATCCTGTTCATGGCGGGAAAGCCGCCATGAACAGGATGGCGGTAGGGGGGGTCGCGGGGCCCCTGGGGGCCCCTGCCGTGCCCATGCCATTGGCATGGGCACGGCAGGGGCCCCCGTAAGAGGGCCCCGCAAAGTATTTCAGTGTCTGCCTTGCAGACACTGAAATACGCGACGGGTGCCACTGCACCCATCGCACCTTCCCACTCCGCCGGCTCGATTACGAGCCGGCATCCTCGTGGGAAGGTCGTTTTCCCCTGGGCTGGCGGGCGGTTTTTCAGCAACCGCCCGCCAGCCCAGGGGAAAACTTGTAATACCCGCTGCGGTCTTTTGACCGCGGCGCGGTATTTCGGAGGGGGGAATTCTGGCGGGCGGCCTCCGCCGCCCGCCAACATTGGAATGACCCCCTATGTCTCTGGGTCATCCTCATCATCACTGTTCATTTGTATCTCGATTACATAATTTGAGAAAGTAATCGAGCATCTTGTTTTATAAATCAAGCCTCTTTCCAGTAGGGATACTGGACTTGAGTCACAAACTACAAATTTGTGTAATCCTTTAAAATTGCCAATTTTAACCTGAACCTGTTCTGTGATTGGATTGGTCAAATACTAATTTGATACTTCTACAATCTGGACTGTTTTTCCTGAATGGGGCAGGTTTGGGACTTCTGCAGTTCTCACTGTAGAGCTCCTTTGTCACCCAAAAATGAAACTTTGTGAACCATTACTTTTCCCTTCACATATGGACCTTTCTGATCTACTTTCAAGGAAGCTGCAAGCACACATTCCTCTTCATCCGAACTCTCGCTCACCTAATCATCGGTTATTTCATTCTCACTGTGTAACGGGAATTGGTGTACTGTGTTATTACTCTGGTTAAGCCTTTGACATGTGACCTGTTCAGGAAGCATCACCTGCTGCTGTTCCATTGAGGCTTGAGGTATTTCTATTTGCTGTCTAGGTACCATTTGAACCTGCTGTTGCATTGGTTGTGATTGTGCCATCTTCATACATGGCATTTGCACCTGTTGCATGGGTTGAAAATTTTGCATCTGATTCACATTGTTCTGGAAATTTGGATTTGGACCCTTCATTCTGGGTCCTCTCACATTTTGGAACAAATTGATGTCACTTGTTAGCTGAACAACACCTTTCTGTACCATCATCGGATACTCTCGCTTTCAATGTCCGACTGCTGGTCAAGCGCGACAAGGCAACAATCTCTTCATTCCCTGCACATCATTCTGAACCACTGCAGTACCCAAATCGGGACTACGGATTCTGTTTCTCATTCCTCCAGGACCTCTACCTCTCATCTGATTTTCAAATACCACATTTCCCTGCTGTTGCTGCTGTTGTGGAAAATTTGTCTGCATCCCTGTCTGTGCCGCTCTAATCTGCATCACCATCACCTTTTCTTTCAACTTTCTCTGCTTCAACTCAATCTTGTCGCTATAGTACTTTGTACTTTGCATAATGCAACACCTCATCAGTCGGCTTTACTTGCCAGCAAATCAAATGACTCTTTATCATCTGGCTATTTTCAGGTCTTACTTCTTCCACAAATCTAACCACAAAATGAATCATGTCTTTCGGCTCAATGGTCTCTGTACCACTGTAATGCTTAAATGCCTGCAACAATCTCTCATAATACGCATGTATTGACTCCTTTACTTACTGAGCTGTCCTGTCTATTCTCTGCCAGTCAATGTATTTGGGTGAAAAATCTTGTTTTCAAAAATTCAATCACTTTGTAGTAGTATTTCATTACCTCGGGAAATGGTGCACCTGTAACCAGATCTCTCTTCGGTTCCTTTGTCGGCCAATCTATACTCCTCTTGCATTCCATCCATAAATCAGCTGGAACTAGTATCTCCAATAGAGTGTTCAAGTCCTCCCACAGACATTTTGCAAGTTTCACAAACCTGTCTGTCTGCTGGTACCATTCTACTGGTTTCTCTCTAAACCTGGGATAGTCACTTGTAAAGGATAGAATGTCACTTCTGCTCCAAGGGACATGAACAAAATTCCCACCTGAAATATCTCTCATTGGTAACATTTTTACCGGATCCTCACCCTGCTGCACATTTGTAGTAAGACTCGCAGAATCTCTTTTATCTTTTTTCTTTACCCATCTGTCTTCCCACTTGACTAATGCTCCCCATGTCTGTACACTTTGGAGTAACTCCTTAAGGTACGTCCTTCGTTCCTGCAGATCTCATGTGTTCAAAATCCTTTGTGTCAAAATCTAACCTGTAACTCCTCTTCAAAGTTTTGTTTTCTCTATTTCTACTCCGTACTTCTCTGCCAAGTCTGCTAGCTTCAGATGTATTTTGCTTGCCTCTCTTGTAATTTTCAGGCACAGGTATCTCAATTCTGTTTGGTGTAAGATTCAAGTCTGTTCACACCCATAGCTCCTTCAATGAGCTCGCCTGCTTCCATCCCTAGTCTCCGCCAATTCAAGTACTCCTCTCCCCTAGGAGCACCCTGCAGGGTATTCAGCTTGTCTAACCATTCAGTCAATTGTTGGGCAGTCAAACCTTGCAACAAAATGTTGTTGGGTTGAGTATTTGGTAATGGCTGTACAACTAGATTTGGAGACTGCGGTGTCAGTAATTTCAGGCTATAACTAACTTTTGACCCTGTTCCAGTATTCAGAGGAACTCCAAATGGACTGAGGTCCAACTGTGATCCTGTTCCGTCAAAGGTCGGTCCCACAGGAGAGACTATTAGAGTATTTTCAGTGCGTCCTCTCCTCAATTAATTCTGACCCAGGACTCCCTGTCGATTTGTACTGTTATTCTCCTGTGCAAACAAAGGTACTATTGGGCCAATGGTGATGGGTACAGATACAGCGTCTGGGCTTTGGTCTAACACTCATTCTGGAGGTGCATGATTCCAGTATTCTGGCTCATCAGTACAGACATATCTGTGTATGTCCCTGTTATAGGAGTGTACTTTGGCATTGCTTGTGACTGCACTTGATGCAGTAAGAGTGGAGTTGTTTCTGTCTGAACCAATGTCGGTTTCGGGAAAAACCTGTCCTGTTGGCACTATTAGGTTTGTGACAGTTTCCAGTGTACATCAGCGTATATCCTCAGGACATTCAGCTGTGGCATCTGGTTTTGTGCTACCGGTGTAGCAGGTACATTAAGACTGCTTTGCAGTGTTGGTGCCGAAGGGTTTACACTAGTGCTTGGACCGCTCTCTTTTCCTGCATATGGTGGGGGACGATGTCTCAATAATTGTAAAATAAACTCATCATCATCTGACTCTTCCTCAAGTGTTAAAGATCTCTTAGACTCCTTTGCTCTCCGCTCCCTACTCTCAGAAGGGCTTCTGTTTGTCTTTCTGATGGCTTTCCTTCCTTCTTTCTCACTGTCCTGTGTAATTGCAAGAAACAATTTAATCCCCTGTAAAGTCTCGGTTCTCCAAAATTTCTGATCACCGTCCCATCTAGCCTCCTCTAGTGTCTTTTCTGCCTGTCTCATTCTCCTCTCAAACGTCTGCTGCTGTTGCTGTCTGGCTACTAATTCCCAGATCCCTAATGCCTCGAACTGTGCTGGTCTCGGAGGAGGTTTCAAGTCATATAGCACCCTCCTCAATTCTCTAAGCTCCTCAAATTAAAGGTTCCATGGACAGGAAACGCTAAACTCCATCTTTCTCTGTCACTTTGCACCATTGTTTCAGCCAAAGACATGGTGCAGCACCATCTTCTTCGATTACAATGTAAACTGGCATACCTTCTGATGGTGCAATATCCCATATACTTGTTGTAATGTACACATCTCCCCTTAAGGCACTCTTTAAATCATTTTATTTCTGTGACCTTAATGTTATTTGAAATCAAATCAGGAAGTGATGTTTAATCCCAGAATCCTCTCCACCAACCTTCTCAGCCAATTGCCCTTCACGGTTGTCCACCAATCCGTGCGCCACCCTTCTCACTAACCAACCTATCCCAGCACGGCTCCAATGACGTCACACTCATATGTATTGTGGCTGACAAAGTCTTGCGGCTTGTCCTCCTAACCTCAGATTCACACTAGACTAATGCAAAGCCCAATTTGTCAGTTTACTACAGGTAGGGTAACACAATCGCTTCAGAAACCTTATGGATTTTTCACTGACTGCATTTTGCTCCAGCAGCAACTCTTTCTTTCTCAGTTTCCCTGATTTGCAAGCAAAATTCAACCCACAAATTTTACTCTCAACTGATCAGTGGTCTGTCCTGGTGTACATAGGACTCGCCAGATCTCAGTCGAAAAGTTATTTTGCCCTCTTTGACTAACACACTGACTTGTTGACCACGCCCGATCGACCTATTAAACCAGACAAATTACAACTAAAACCAAGTGTCTCATACACTTTTCAATATACTCCAGAATCTTAGACCATGCACGGTCCGTATACCAACAACTACGTGGACAATTTTATAGCACAAAGCGCCACACACATGTGTAGTTCAACAACTTCCCTACTCTCACACTTTGGAGTATGCACACTCCTTCTACAACTTCATTTGGAGCACGCAAACTCCCTAAACCCTCACAGACATCACAATTCACCTGCGATTGTATCATTGAATCTGAAAAAGTCAAAACTTTAACCAGTTTTTCTCACCAAATTACTTTGCTCTTTGCAGGACACTAACTATTACCCCACTATCATCTTTGGGAAAACGTGCTATTTCTCGCTTACCTACTCTGGAGCCAAATACTCTTCTACGTATCTCTGAACTTTATGATGGGCTCTTAATGAGACAAACCATGTACCGGGCCTTTATGATGGGCTCCTAAAGGAGACTAACCATCATACTCTGCTACCATCTCTGTTAGTGCGTCTGACCTTATTTGGTTAATTGACATTATTTAAAATTTATAAGGGGACGTATTTGTAGGTCGATGAACCTTTTGACTGCGCTTAGAGAAGTTCCCACCATGAGACCCCGTACCAATACAAATCAATATCAATAACAATCAATAACATTAATAATCATAGGAGTCAGTAATTTCTTCACTGCATGAACTCTCGGCCATGAATAACCACACCTTTTGTAAAAGTTCGAACGTTTATTTCCCTATATTAACAATGCTAATATCACGTAACTTAGTCTAAAAATAATATGGTAAGCATACAGAAACTATACTGGCTGCCCAAATCTCCTAAAGAATCGCAAGCAAAGCTTGGATCACTACACATTCTAAGGTAGCAGTACAAAACAATAGCAACAATAACTGCGGAAGAGAAATGGCATACATTTATATTCAGCAAAGAAAATACATCAATTGTTATTACACGTAGTGAGCATCATCAATGAGTATCCTAACTAACCTTCATATTAGAATAGCATGTTTGGGCTTCATGAAAAAACAATTTAGTCAACACAAATTTGGGAAAACATCTAACTATGACTGTCATAATTAGCGGTTGGTACCTAGGGACAAAAGCAAATAGGAATAACAATCATTAACATTGTCTTACACCTTGCCTCAGCATGGCTCAGCAAGCTGTGACAGTCTTCGTCAGTTGGGCATCGGTTAGGTCAGCATGGCATTGGAATTCAGCATTAAAGTTCAGGAAAGCAAAGTCTCTTCATGCAGTTCAGAAAGAATAATTAAACATTCAAGACGGTCGAAGGAATATTGCGGAATGGCCTCTCTGGACCGTTAGGAAGAAAATAGCTAATGGCCTCTCTTCTCTCTGTGCAATCTGGCTAAATTAGATTTCCTAAAACTACTCATGTTGCTATTGGTCAAAGAATCATAGGTTTACATTTAGTCCAATAAACGTAGAACCCCAAAACTAAGAATTTACTAGTTTACTGTTCACATGGCGATGATTGGCTCCTCTTCTCCTGTTCCCGTTGTTGGGCTTGTCAGGTAACAAATTTGTATCAGCTTATACTCTAGTCAGTGCATCCATTGCCTTCTCCTGGGAAGGACGTCTTTACAACACTAAGTTATACAGTGTATCCCTAGCTAGTACAGTATATTCTAGCAAGCAGTTCCCATGGGAAAGAATTTCAGCTATTAGCATTTGGTCAATACAGTGGAAAATCACTGTTTAATTCTCTAAGCAGCCATTTTGTAGTTCGCCTAAGAAATGCAGCTTGACATAAGGACGTGCAACTAGGCCCAAGACCTTGCTAAAGTAAGGCCTACGATTAATAAAGCTAAAACATAATACATAACCTTTAGTATGACATACTACTACATTAACCCAAACATAAGCTCAACATTTTACATTAATAAGCTGTTAATAAGTGCACTTCGTGAATACTGGTGGCCACTCAAGTAGGCGCCATTTCAAATGTGTGCATTATTTATCTACGTTAACTCCTTTTCTATGCAAATTCAACACTCAGAATACATGAATATTAATTTGTAAAATTCAGCATTAACAGTGATGCAGTGTGCCAGCCCATATTTACAAGTCCACACAAAGCCACCTTCTGTGGCTTTTCATGGCCTTGTAAATATAGACCCCTTTCACACATACCACTGCATGAAAGGGGCATTCCATGGGTGTTGCTTGGGGTGTTCCCATGCAACACCCATGGAACCCAAACAACTCTGACAAATTACAGGATTTAGAAGTCTGGGAATGCATCAGATTCCAATGCCACCTCAGGGGTGGCGTAAGAATGATGCAACAGAGAGCAATATCTTTATTTCTCCCTGTTTTTTCCTCATTCATGCAGCACACATAGAAAGAGGAAAACACCTCTTGTGAGTTTTTTTGTGCAGGAAGGCGTCCCTTCCTGCTCAAAAACAATCATCTCCACAACACAGGCACCCTTGCATCATGGCGCAAGGGTGCCTGCGTTGGCGCTAGGCAGCAATTTGTGCGCCAGCGCAGGGGAAGAGGACAGAAATGTGCCCATCTGGTAGATACAGCTCATTTCTGCCCTTTCCCAGGGGTGCAGGGCAGCGCAATAAGGTACTGCTGCGCCACCCTGTGCCACGGGCCCCATAAATGAGGCCTGAAATGTCTTAAACAGAGCTAGAACCTAGAGACTGGAAGGTAGTCATCTGAACAGCTGATAAATTATTCTGTAGACTGGCACCATCTTTCAGAAATTGTTATGTCTTTCATCACACTGGTACTATTTTGGTTGGTTTGCTTAAAAGAAAACTGTAGCTTCTTTTCAAAAGTTTGATCTTCTTTTGACGTTATTGTGTCCTGTCTGTGAAACAGTGGTATTTAATTGGTGCTTTTCAGTGTGTGTGAATATGAAACATTTGCTCTTTTATGCCCTGTTGCGTAAAACAAAAGTTATGAGTTGAACCCCAAAATATAGAATGCTAGATGAAGTTGTGAGATAGAAGAGAATGCAATTTAATTCTGAACATGTCTGTATCTAGTTTTAAAACCATAAGTTTATAGAACACCTGGTTGTTATTTATTTTACATAAGCAATTCACTGTGGTAGGTGTGGGAGGATTGTGTTGTAGTGTTGTGCATGAGTAAAATTAGTCTACCTATTCAATCACCAATATGGTTGAGCTAGGATGATCCACCCCTTTTGAGTGTTGTTCATGGTTGTTTATGGTCACGGTACAAATAAAAGGGTGAGGATCCCATGTATGGGGTATATTAGGGGTTTGATCCAGCAACCCTCAGTTGTACTCACTACAGCTGCATCGCAGTGCAGCTGCTACTGATAGACACAGCCTTTTCGACTGGCTGAGAATATGACTGTGCTATGCTTATGACACTGACTCTTTCTATAAGACCAATGCTTGTGGGTGGCCGTTCCCGGTAAAGTTTACAGAATCCATGTGCTTGACAGGTTTCTGGCTGCAGTACTTCAAATGGCTCCTAACCTATAACCAAGGGACATATGGTTTGAAGGTGTACACAGGTATACTCTGCAGATGGTGCACATCGTGTCAATGTACCAACTATCTTGCTGTAGTGTAGAGAACTCTGTCCCAATGGCACTTGGCAAAGCAAGGTCATCTGGGTACAGAGAGAGATTCAACGCTACCTTTACAGCTCAGAAAAGTGAGGAGCTGAGGCAAAGAAAAACTCTCAGTCCACCCACTGTTAGTTTCCAGGCCATTTGTCCCTTTCAGTGGCCACATTACGGCCGTCCAATAAGGTTGATTGTGTATATGGCAATACGTTTATCACCAGCCAAGCAAAGGCCTCAGCAACAGTAAGACAACCCCTCGGGATGACAGAGATGCCCAATAGGGGCAGAAAAGAAATACATTGAGGTACGAAACCCATGTGATACAGTCCATGTAGCAAATGACAGAATCCATTCCAACAATGGGCACTATGGATGACTCTTCCCACATGCTAGAGAATGGCAAAAAAGCATTGTTTATGGGAAGCTTAACATGGCACTCGTCATGACAACAGCTTGCATTCAGTGTACATGCCACCGATTGGACAGCCTCATTGCTAAATACAAAGAATTAATTCCAGGCACTGACTGAAGCCTGAAACAGACGGTATAGCTCCACATCAAATGGTCAGTGCAACAGTGGCATGGAGATAAAGAAGACATGCCTTCCATCTCCAAAGGTTGCAGAGGTTGTGGATGCCAGAATAAGCAGATGTCATCAAAAGGCTAGAAAGGCATCCCCAATCATAATTACTCACAAAGCCCAGCAGCTGGGTGAAGGCATGCTCTGTGTGAACATGCACTTCCCAAATCTAGCAATTGAAAGTAAACAACAATCCACTCTGATGGTGGACTACCTGGTAAACCATTTACCTTGACCATGCTTATTCTCCAAGTTGGAAATCAGGTAGGGGTATCTTCAGATTCTGCTAAACTCTGATCCAGATATGTAAGAACGTTTAACACCCACCTCCGCCTCCACCAGTACAAAAGGCTGGATTCCTTCTTAATTTCCAGTGCTGCAGAGGTCTTTCAGAACACTATTTGGAATGTCCTTTCAGGATTAATGAAGGTCTGCAGTCTAAGTGATAACATTGTTATGTGTGCCTACTCCTTGAAAAACATCATGTCTGGCTCCGCAAGGTACTACAAAGACTCAATGGTTGTGGCTTCACACTCAGTTGAGAAAAATGTGAATTCCTGAAGGACATTATCATTATTAGCATCCTACCAGGGACAAGTGCAAGCTGGGTCAGCAATGAAAGTCTGATGGTCTTCTGCTCAATAAGTGGATATTGTCAGACACCATAAAACAGTTCCTGTTTAGGATTCCGAGTTTTTTCACATTTGTTTGGTACACAGTTAAATGGGTGGCCTGGAAGGACCAAATTATTAAATCAGTTCTTAGTGCAAATAGAAAAAGCTGATAATTGAACATTGCTAGAATAGAGGTCTCAGATTGAAAAACAGTGAGTTTCCTGCATATAAGAAATCTGATTGTGATTGCGTAGGTTGTTTGATGCACACTATATCGGTATATTGCTGTTTCACGACTGAAAGGCTTCTAAGGCCCACAGAAACAGCAAGAGGAATAGTTGAAAACCCTGTCTGCTGGTCTCTTCCTTGACAGAAAAACAGCAGACGAAAAGCTACCACAATTTATTTGGGCCAGTGGTTCTGAATGTAGCATTTGTACTTTAGCCACAATAGGTCCAAGTCTGGCCTGCTCCAGGTTCCTAAAAACCCTTTGTTCACTGTGGAAAGACTTAATAACATTGTAACTGTTGGACTGGCCCTTTTTGCAAGGTCATCCCCAAACTTTTTGCCGCCTTCCTCCTATGTTTTCTGACCTGTTTTTGTTGGCTTCTGACCTATTTTTGTTGGCTTTCGGAGTCTGAGCACAAAAGTGCATATGCTTTCTGTATAAACTGTATTGGTTATTGGCTTTTCCATGATTGTCATATTTGATTTACTAGTAAGTCCCTGGTAAAGTGCACAAGAGGTGCCAGGGAATGCAAATCAAATGCTACTAGTGACCTGCAGCGCTGGTTGTGCCACCCACATGATTAGCCCTGTAAACATGGCTCAGACCTGCCACTGCAGTGTCTGTGTGGGCAGTTTTAACCTGCCAATTCGACCTGGTAAGTGTACCCACTTGCCAGGTCCAAACCTTCCCTTTTTATACATGTAAGGCACCCTAAGGTAGGCCCTAGGTAGGCCCATGGGCAGGGTGCAGTGTATTTTAAAGGTGGGACATGTACTGATGTGTTTTACGTGTCTTAATAGTAAAATACTACCAAATTTGTGTTTCACTGTTGAAAGGCAAATCTCTCTCATAGGTTAACATGGGGGCTGCTCTTAAGTATCCTTAAAGTGAAGTTTCCCTTTGAGAGCAGATAGAGATTTGGAGTTTGGGGTCTCTGAACTCACAATTTAAAAATACATCTTTTTGTAAATTTGGTTTTTAAATTGTCAGTTTGAAAATGCCACTTTTGGAATTTGGGCATTTTCTTGCTTAAACCATTCTGTGACTGCCTGTGTGTGTATCCCCTGTCTGTGTCAGACTGACAGTTGGGCTGTTTGTAAATCCCATCTAGACAGTGACACAAAGGGAGCTGGGGTGTAGCCTATATATCCTGATGAGCCATCTGGGCTACAGAGGAGGGAGAAGTGGTAACTTACACCAGAATGGGCTGTGCCTGCCCTCACACAATGCAGTCTCCAACCACCTGGTGTGAGTCTGGGGCCTGGCTAGGGCAAGGCAGGATCCTGTAAACAACCAAGACTTTTCTTTGAAGTTGGGCAACTTCAAAGGCAGAAAGGGGTATATGTATTGGACCCAAAACCCCAGACTTTAGATTTCTTCAAGATCACTTCTGGAATCAAGAGGAACCTCTGCAAGGAGAAGAGCTGAAGATCTGGAGGAGGTGTACTGCCCCTTTGCCTGTGACTGTGCTTTGCTGGGTTGGCCTGCAGTTACTGCTTCTGCTTGTGAAGAATCTCCAAGGGCTTGGACTGAGCTTGCCTCCTGTTTGTGAAGAATCTCCAAGGGCTTGGACTGAGCTTGCCTCCTGTTTTGAAGTCTCAGGGGCATCAAAGACTTCCTCTGACAGCACCTGGACTCTCTGCTGAGACTCATGCCCTGTCAAGTGGTGCCCTATCCAGTCCCTGGGCCCTTGAGAGGTGAAGTTGGCAGAACAAGACCTGAAATCCATGCACAGAACACCATGCAGGGAAAATTTAGACGCACCACCTGCAAACGGGCTGAAAACCGACATGCCACCCACTTTGCGGCTAAAATCGATGCTTCGCGGTTGGAGAAATGATGTAATACCTGCTTCCGGATGCTGATAATGATGAAAACCCCACGCAGCGCGGTTTCCCATTATCGTGTGACCAGATTTCTTCTGCATTATCGCTGGGCATCAAAAATCAACGCAAGCCTGCGCGGATCTAAGGTGCCGGAAATCGACACATCGCTCTCTTGTGGGAGAGAAAAATGATGCATCGCCAACCCAACCGGAGAAGAAACGACACACGGGCTCATTTGCGAGTAAGGAATTGATGCATCGCTGACTTTTTTGATGCACGCTCGCCCGTGCGGCTTTATTTTTGACACAAACCAGGTTCTCAATGTTTCCATTGTTTTCTAAAGAGTTAGACTCTTATTGTTTTGAAAATTCATATCTTGGCTTGTGTAGGTTTGATTTTTGTCATTTTGGTGTTGTTTGATTTAGATAAATATTACCTATGTTTCTAAACTGGTGTGGTGTCCATTTTCTAGTGTTTTAACTGTATTACTGTGTGTGTTGGTACTCATTGCCTTGGAGATAAGCCTAACTGCTTGTGCCAAGCTACAAAGGGGGGTGAGCAGGGGTTATCTTAACTGTGTATCGCCATTGCCCTGACTCGAGCGAGGGTTCCTGCTTCGAGAGAGTGCAAACTGACTGCCAACGGAGACCCTTGAAGCGACAAAAGGTAATGTTATCATCAGGGACACTCCTAGCTTGTCTAAATGAATGCACCACATTCCTCATGTGTTCCTGAGACTATCTCCTTGGCACAAATTCCACCTGATCAAAATGTATATGAGAGTGGATACCCAGTTTATGTCTGTTTGCCAGAATCTTAGCAAGAATCTTCATATCCATATTTAACAAGGTTTCTGGGCTATAGCTAGCACAATGAAGAGGGTCTTCAGTAGATTGTGTTGTAAGGAAGATCACTGTCAGGATTACTGTCATAATCAGGAAGCCTGTTGTTTCTATTACTTAAAAAGATTGCATTGGCTATTACATCATAACTACTGCTAATGTAGCACTCACCTTTGGAGTTAAAGCCTAATCAAAGTGATATAAGTAATGAAAAACTCAGCAAATATCTTGACTATGTCATTTGGGTGGTTGAGCAGATCATTCTTCTAATTATAAAATTCTGATACCCTAAATATTTATTCCCTCTGTTGGAGCTGCATATTAAGAAGTAGGCTCATCTTCACCCCAAATTCATAATGGTTCCTCTTCTCTTTTACGTGTTGCCTAATCACTTCTGATGTGACGTGAGCTATAATTGTGAAGGTGGTCCTGGGACATTCTTTTAGAAAAGCTGCAGGGGTTGATTAGCTGTCGCAGGCATTGATGCCTTGTTTCCAGCTTCATTTGGTCTTCCCTGGCCATATTTCAACTCAAGGCTGAATCACTCATCATTTTTCCCCTGATATAGGTTTTACTGGCTGCTCAAAATTCATGGTCAGATACCTCATTTTCCAGGAGGAAACCTGCATAAATGTACTGCAGTTTTTCTTCTCCTCACTCATTCTGTATTTGATAATATTCATATGCAAACATTTTGTGGGCTGAGCAACAAGTCTCAAATCTATGTGCAGAGGTCAGAAAATATTAAATATTGGTGCATGTGCCATGCACACAAGAAGGGAAGGTATATTTCCTCTCATTAGTTTGCAGTAGACTCCCGATGTCTACAAATGAGGGCCCTGGAATTAAAACAATCACAGTATATAAATCCCTGTCCTTTGCATTGCTATTGTCTAGTACCCCAAATAATGTGGTTCATAGTTATTTTCAAGGCCTCTTTTAATACCATCTTGGATGTGCTAACTGCAGTGATTACCCCACACCTTTCGTGGAAGAAAGATGATTTTCAACCATAGGTAAAACCTGCAACAGTACCTCACAAATTAAAACCAATATATAGTGGTCTCTTACGGTGGAGTGGGACTTTAAATCTTCCATCCAGGCGAACTACCATCTGTCAAATTTGAAGCTGTCCACTGGTCCCGTGGTCATTTCTGTATATTGAAAGGCACTACTGTCATGTCGGTTTACTTCAATGTACTAAAGGCATGGTGGACACCCACTGTCAGATTTGACAGCCGTGAACGTTTCACTTTTTTATGTTTTTCTGAGACAAATTCCCAAAGTGGAAGTTTGTTTTTCAAAAACAAAAAACTAATGACCCTCCAACCCTGGGTGTTTTCTCCCAGGGCGTGGGGGTTATCATTTCTTTTATATCTCTCAATCCCTAATTAGGGTGGGTACTATATTGTCCTTCCTCCAACAACCCTTACTCCATCAGGCTGTCATAGGAAGTTTTTTGTTCATGATGCATTCTCTAAATCAGCCGGGTGGAACAAAGATTTGCCAGATAGGGTGCCATCACCTTTGTGACAGAGTACTCTCTTTGCCAAACTCTAAATTGGGCCCTAAGTAACAACAGGCATGGCAATACTACTAATTATGACTACATGGCAGAGGTGATATTGCTTCCAATATCCTAAAGTAATAAGGAGTCAGCTTCAGGCTAAGAAGTACATCTGATTAGATTAATGAACCCATGCTTCTGAACTGCCAGATACGCTGGGATGACTACCTCTAGAGGAAAATAACTATTGGAGGAAGTGGAATAGAGGCACTTTATCCATGACCAAAGATAATTCAGCAGCTGTCCTGTAGTCTCAAGGCAGCAAACAGAATAGAGCCTTGGGGGGACAACCTCACACCTTGATGAAGGACCTTGGTATATGTCCCAATCACAAATTTTCACCCTCTTGGTCGACTTGTCTTTGTCAGCCCAAAGTTTGGTGACTGATTCAAATCATTCTCTTTCCGTAGAGGGGATTGCCCTGATGTGACTCTCTCTGGAAGAACATACAATACGCTCTACAAGGCCCTAACAAATGTCAAATTTTGTGAGCTGTGTGGTCCCTTCTATTTATTATCTGCAATTATTTTTTGTCTGGCATGTTGGTCATGCAGGAGGGAACCTATTATAGAGTATGGAGAGTATTGCATGTCTAGGATGGACCCTATGCACTCTTTGAAACTTCAGCTGTGGAACGAAAGTCTTGTCCTGCGAGTCCAGGAAAAAGTATGCTAAGAAGGATATCTCATAGTTTTTGTCTTCATTTTCAGGTATAATCAGAATCTTTATTTTGTTGTTCTTACTCCTATAATAAAAATGTACATTTTTCAAATGGAGTGCCCACAATTCAAATTCCAACTCTGGCAGGTGGGATAAATGATCCAGTTGCTCTTTCATCATGTTGAAATGTTTCTTTGAAGAGCTCAGTTTGGTCTGAAGTGGGTCAATGTTTTTGGACTTTATTTCTTTTGTTTTCCGTGGTACTTCCTTGCACATATAAAATGAATGATTTAATAGAAGAAAGCTATCTAATGAGCATCTCTAGCAATTCCTTTGGAATATTATGCCTTTCTAAGGGTAGCTGTCCTTTCATCAGTTTACCTGACAGCACCTCAGTAAAAAGACATCATTAAATCTAACCCTATGGCTCCATGTCTGACACTCTGTCACCATGGGACAAAACAGGACCTTTAAACTCTATCCATAGTAGTACCAAACATATATCTCAGTGCAACAAAGGATGAAAAGTTATAGAGCCTGCGGCAGGAATAGTAACTATAAGGATTTGTACCTGGAAGCAACAGGTTCCACTAATTCAACATATTCTAGTGTAGAAGGGTGAGAAGAGTGCTCTCACTAATTACAGTCTTACTGTTTAACATATAAGTGATATATCAATAAACTGTACAGAATGGAAGGACATTGGAGGACATTTAAGAACCCCCAAGCCTACAGGCCAGTTGAGAAGCCACTCAGAATTACTACACTCAATCAAAGCACAGGCCAGACCTTGACTGGATCATGATCACTAGTAGAGGCAGTGACAGGGTAGTGGTAAACAGTAAATTTCATGTTAAGAAGAGAGAAATACCTTTACATTAGTCACAGTGAGTTAGAAGGCCCTGATGCATCCAGTGAAAGTGTTCTTAGCTGCTACAACTTTGAGAAAGAGATGACTGCCGCACTGCAAGTACAATGACTCCAAGCCCCACATGCCAAGATGGCTGTCAATTAGATCTCACTGGAGGACTAAGAAAGCTGGTGCTCACAGCTGCAGTTGTCTCTGAAATTTTGCAGTTCAGCACTATATCGCCAGGGCTGGAACCCTCTGCTGCCAGTGCTCAGTTCCTGCTGAAACCTCACTCTTGAGACATGATCTTGCTGTGGCATACTGCACGGTTTCTAGGAGGAGAGCACTGGCCTGTTGACATAGGCAGGACGTCTGTGGCTCCATTGAAGTTACCCCTGGCAGCCTATGTATCCACTACTCATATTACTCCTGCTGTAGTCACAGCATCTTCTACAGGATGGATGTGTAGCATGCATCCAAAAGACTATTGATATCGCTTATGTATATCAGTGAGCTCAGATGCCTTATTGAACACGCCACAGAGGCATAGATGTTACCAACCATCATCCTCCTCCTACCCATTATCACACATTGAAGGTACCAGTAGATGCTCAGTCACAAGTAGAGGCAAATGAAGAGAAGGCAGGAGGGAGCTTTAGTAAGTGTTGGCAATCTTTATGGAGGCCAAGCCTTGCCTTCACCTTATCTAACCTTGATTGAGTTGACCACCAGAGCAGAAATTAAGTTCAGGGGTACCAACGTTACCTAGTGCTCTTTTTTAAATCTGGTGAATGTAGCTCAGTGAAACCCTTTTATTTAAATAATTGAGAGGCAGTTATTTTGTCCTTGCACATCATGGGGAAGCTCTTCCTCCAGCTGTGATTGGTAGGGAGTGGATTGAGGCTGCTTGGCAGCCATTTCCTATCGGAGACCCCATATTGGGGAAAGTCTTTCTCCATAAAATTTGGAAAATTCTCTTGCTGCAACCCAGGAGAAGAACAGGCTTTGCCCAACTTTGCCCAACTTTGCAGAAAATGTATAGCCTTCACCCATTCTAAGTAATACCTGCAATCAGTCAATTGTCTTCAGTCACTACCTTATCAATGATTAGAGGTCTTGGTTTTGCTGTGAACCGTTTTAGTGACTACGTAAAACACTAACTTCATTGGCTGTACACTTCCATCTGGTGGCAGATATACTCTGGGATGCAGTCTTAAATTCATGCTGCAACGTCACTCTTCTTTATGCCCAACCATACTTATAGATCTTCAGGCATAATATCTTCATTGACTAGTAGTATGCATATCATTTTACACCAGAGGACTTTTCCTGGACACCACATTCAAAGGCGCTAATAGGCATTAACATCAGGAGCCCAATTCACTAACTAAGCTACAGTATTTGTGCACCTAATATTTATAATGCCAGTTTATGTGAGCAACTCATAAAAATAATCTAGACTAGTAACTTGATTTGCTCACTAAGACTTCCTAAGAAAAAGTCACAAGTGATTTAGAATTCCATCCCAGTGTGCCTGATGAATTAGAGTACTGTATATAGAGCATTTACAGAAAGTAGTGGTTAATGGGAACGTATAAGGACAGGTGTGAAAATTGTGCAAAACCAAAAATGACCATTGTCTCTAGTTCTACTCCTATAATAAATAAGCATTTGCAATGCAATGGGTCTTGCATTTGCTTCAGTTAGAACTGCTAGCATTGTAAATTCCTAACTAGACATTTCTTACCACATAAATAAAAAATGAAAAGTAAAACAGTTGACATAAGCGAGCCAATTTAAAACCCCATGGACGCAATGAGCATGAGCGCTAAGGAGAGGCAAAAAAGGAAAAAGAAGTTCACTTGCAGTCAAACCTGTTGGCAAATGTGCAATTATCCATGTAACAGGGTGGGTGTCCAAGAAAACTGCCCCAAGGAGGGACAAACGTAAAGCCTTTACCAATGATAACAAAGGATTTTTGAAAGGCAAGTCCACGAACAAGTGAAAGTGACGGGTGTGCGGTGGGCCTGGTTAAAAGCCTGTAAGCCTTACAACAGGTCAAAGTGCATGCGTGCTCGACCTAATAAAGACAGTAGTCTCAAAATTCATGCAAATTATGTAAAAGATTACATTTAGTGGACACAACATTAAACAATTTCGATACAAAGCTATGCTCTTCATAGGTTGCCATTATTGGAAACAATAGTGCCCTATTGTAAAATAGCAGACTACAAAATCAGTAGCAAAAAGACACAGCTAGTACTCTGTGATACTCCAGAACAAGAATAGGATAATACAAATAATTTGCTACAGCTAGGCAACCAGTTTGCAAATTGGTTTGGGAAACTATTTGAGGCAAACTAAGGATCTGATCGATTAACATTAAACATAAGAAATCCATCATGTTAACAGTGTGTAGAAAAGGGACACACCGAGTACGCCGAAATACCAAACTTTTTTTATCTTCTGTTTTTTTACAGAAACAGTTTGGTTTTAGAAACCGCAAGCAAAACACTAGCTGACATATTTAAAGTTTGTTGGTTGACTCGCCATTTCCTGATTTTTCTGAAGCACCATTCTATGCATTTTTATTAACAATTATTTTCTGACGGGAGAATAATCATATTTTTATGCAAGTAACAGTATATTTGAGCAGAAGTCAGCAAGTCCTCAAGAAAAAGTGTTTTTGCTCTATCTTGATCTATTAAAAGACGTTTGTAATCTGAGGATTATAAGATTTATTAATTTATGACCAGCCAAAATCTTTCATTCTAGAATTTAATTTTATTCCATCAGACAGGCATTTGTTGTGAAGACCATATGATTCTTATTCTGGTTCACCTTTCATGCCCTCCACACCCAACACCACCAGTTCAAAACGTTAGATGCAATTGATTTTTGTACCAATCTCTTTTTTGTTGTGCTTATTTTCATTACAAGTCCAAAGTTCCAGCCTGCAGTTAAAATTCTAGTGACAGTATAGTCCTGGCCCCTTAATACACCTCCGTAAAATTGTTGTCTAGAGATTTTCATTTTTAATTTGTGTTTTTGTATCATTAGAGAAGTAATCTAGCTTGAGCAGACATTGCTAATCCGGGTCAATTCTTTTTTACAACATTTTTAAAAATGGTGGATGTGTCGCAGTGATGATGTAATATTTCAGGCACCAAGAGACTTATGTACTTCAAAACATAAGTTTTGGTGGTCAAGTAGTCTTATAGAGACAGCAAATAACTCCTCAGAGCAACCCTTTTGCCATTTTCCAAAATGGTGGCTCTATAATGATGTGTTTTAGCCATCATATTGGTAATTTATTTTAATATTGTTTTTGTTTCAGGTTTTCGGTTGATTCAAATTCATAAGCATGAGCGAAGCAGGTGGCAGCAGAGGATCTTCACCTCCTGACTGAGTGTTGCTAACTACAAAATCTGAGGACTCCTTCAACAAAGAAAAAGGTGTCATTTGCCAAACTAATCTGACAGAAAAGCTAACATCAACTGCGGCTGGACAGAAGAGAGCTCAAGATGCTGCAGAAATATGGCAAGACGAAGTTCACAAAAGATTGAAACTGATGGGTTAAGCAGAACAAATATTTTATCATTGTAACAAGAAGTACAACAAGTCGTATACAATGGAAAAAAGCCTGGAAATAAATCATTAAATTAAAAAAAGCTGAATCCAGTGAATCACAACAAGAATCCGAGTCTTCTGAGAAAGCAATGACAACCAACCCTAATGACATCCACTTAGAAGATTGATGGCTACCCCTCGTCCACCTCCACCAACGGATCAAAAAGCAGAGGATTTTAAATGTATTATCTGAGGTTTAGCCAGAACAAGGGCCAAATGGATTGATAAAAGAACAAAGTGCAGAGTATGTGAGTCTCAAACAGCAAACATGTATTTATCTGCAGCTAGTTTCTTCCAAGATGAAGTTTTCAGCTGAGTAGCTGATCTAAACAGCGAGGTGAATGTATTTCCAGGGGATTTGTATGCTCACCCGAACTGCATGCATGCATATATTTGAAAATATGAATGTAAACTGAGCTCCCAGCAGGAATGTAACCGCCAGCCTTCATTTAAGTTTGCACTCTTTGAAAAAGCAAACTAACTTTTAAAGCTACTCTTGAGTGCTGGCTACAGATTCACACTCAGTGAGATCAAAGAAAAAATGGTCAACATTAATTAAACTGTATTGATCCATAATCATAAAATTAAGATTTTTCTGATGAGAATCTACAATCACAGAATTTGGTTTTGTCAATCTAACAAGATGAATGAGCCACTTATGGTGTTCTCAACTAATCTGACAGAAAAGCTAAAATCAACTGCGGCTGGACAGAGGAGAGCTCGAGATGCTGCAGAAATATGGCAGGACGAAGTTCACAAAAGATTGAAACTGCTGGGTTAAGCGGATCAAATATTTTATCATTGTAACAAGAAGTACAAGTCGTATACAATGGAAAAAAAAGCCTGGAAAAAAATCATTAAATTAAAAAAGCAGAATCCAGTGAATCACAACAAGAATAGGAGTCATTTGAGAAAGCGACGACAACCAACCCTAGTGCCATCCACTTAGAAGATTGATGACTACCCCTCGACCGCTTCCACCAACAGATCAAAAAGCAGAGTATCTTCAATGTGTTATCTGAGGTTTAGCCAGAACAAAGGCCAAATGGACTGATAAAAGAACAAAGTGCAGAGTATGTGAGTCTCAAAGGGCAAACATGTTTTTATCTGCAGCTAGTTTCTTCCAAGATGAAGTTTTCAGTCGAGCAGCTGATCTAAACAGCGAGGGGAATGTATTTGCAGCGGATTTGTATGCCCACCTGAACTGCATGCATGCATATATTTAAAAATATGAATGTAAATTGAGCTCCCAGCAGGAATGTAACCGTCAGCCTTCAGTTAAGTTTGCACTTTTTGAAAAAGCAAATTAAGTTTTAAAGCCACTCTGGCTACAGATTTACACTCAGTGAGATCAGGGATATAATGTTCAACATTAAATAAACTGTATTGATCCATAATAATAAAATTAAGATTTTTCTGGTGAGAATGTACAATGACAGAATTTGTTTTTGTCAATCTAACAAGATGAATGAGCCACTTTTGGTGTTCTCAGCTGATTTGACTCCTGAGGTTCTTGCTGCCAACACAAGATCACAGGATGCAGTAAAATCAGCAGGAACCATTTTATCAAACATCCTGAAATATTTAGATTTTGGAGTTACTGACAAATTTTGTGATGCCCCAGGGCTGCACAAATAATGGCAATCAAGAAGAATGTCTGATGTTGTCTTAATATTTTTTACAACATTGTTTCATATCAGCAAAGCACAACTGTTACAAATTAATTTTCTTGAGTTTGGAACAGACGCTGACAACATTGATGATGGCTTTGAAGATATAAGGGAAGAAGTGGAAGACCATCACATAAACCGACAGGCTTATGCTGTGCAAATGTGCTGTCTTTTCCAAATCATGTTTTATGAATTACATCACAGCAAAAAGAAAACTCCGCTACACATGATGACTGCCGATGCAATCTATGACAAGTGCAAAAGAAGAGAGCTAATCACTTCAATAAATAGGATTGCTGCATCAACAAGTTATAATAATATAGTACGAGCAGGAACTTGTTAGCAGCTCATGCTGTAAAATCTTGTGACTCCGACAGCACACCACTTCCAAGTCACTTTACCAGGAAAGGATTTACAATTGCTGCTTGTGAGAGGAGGCCTCTTTTCGCATGGTTAGCCCACATTTTTTGCCTGATGTTGATGTGTACTAGAAGTTGTAGTGCCCAGGGCCCCTGCTAACCAGGTTCCCTGGTCCAGAACCCTTTCCCTAAATCAATCAATCAATCAATCAATCAGTCAATCAATCAGGAATTTGTAAAGCGCACTTCTCACCCATGAGGGTCTCAAGGCACTGTGGGTGGGAACAGCAGGGAGGTGCTGCTACTGCTCGGACAGCCAGGTCTTGAGAAGTTTCCTGAAGGTAAGGAGGTCTTTGGTCTGGTGCAGGTGGGTGGGAAGAGTGTTCCATGTTTTGGTGGCAAGGTGCGAGAATGATCTACCGTGGGTTGTAGTTCTACGGACGCATGGGATGGTTGCAAGGGTGAGGTCGGCGGAGCAGAGGTGCTGGGTCAGAGTGTAGAAGGATAGCCGTCTGTTGAGGTATTCTGGTCCGCTGTTGTGCAGTGCTTTGTGAGCGTGGGTGAGGAGTTTGAAGGTGATTCAATCCGTTGTGATGCTTGCCACAATTGGATACACTCTTACATATCACTGCAAGACCCAAGTAAGTGGGTACCCCAGTACCCAGGGCATGGGATAGTATGAGTAGGCCGCTGAGGACAGCAGCACTGATTTCAAGAGTCTAATCTCAAAACGTACTTAACGTATCTTAAAGACCTTGGTCTTAAAATGTATATACAAGTCTGAAGAATTTTGATAAATTCTGGTCTCAAGTTTTTCATGGAGTATTTGTGGTGCATGATTAGATTTGTGAATACAGCAAATACTTAGCACATCTCCTGGATTAGCCTAACTGCTCGACCAGCTACTCTAAAAATTGGAGCATTAAGTGGTCTAATTTTTACCTCTGGAAACTGTGTGGTTGCATGGATCCCCGTACAGTTTGCCTATTTTTGCACACTACATAGAGGGCCAGCCTCCTACACTGATCTTGACAATTTTGATTTTGAAGACAGCTCTTCTTTGTATGGAACATCCAGCACACATAATACTAATGCCATGGTGCTTTTTCAAGACTGTACCAATGAAGTAGCTTCTGGAAAACAAGCTGTGTCTGCTGTAGGCATAAACAAACAAAGCTGCAAACTTATAACACAACTGCCTTGCCAACGTGTGGAAAATCACTATAAGCCATCAACACGTCCCAGTCTACCAGAAAGTTTTAAAGTGGCAGAGAACATGGATATTTTTCTTCCTGATGCTGTGGTCTGCAAAGCTAATTTAACTGAATTTATCATATTGCTTATTCAGTGTAGACTGAAGGATGAAGAAAAGCCAGTTCCTCCGTGTGCTGGAATCCATGCTCTGATCACCCAGAATACCATCCCCCTGAAGAAGGTTGGGTTTTTACCAGTAATACCATCTTCTGTCACAAACTATGCAACAGTATACATAGCTCTAATGATTTTCCAAAATGTTTGTGCTCAGCTTGAAGATCAGCCTATTCTGCCAATTTTCTGCAATGAATGTATTTTCCATATTGTAACTGACATTTTTATGAGCAATCCAGTAGAATTTGATGATCTTTATCCAATGATGAGCATTTTTCCACATGCCAAAAGTTGTGTTGCAATGTGCAGGAAGTGGATGTGGCATAGACGGTGCACTTATTGAGGCTGAAATCTTTAGAAGCAAAACTATCCAGTCAGTATTGAGCAGAACTCAATATGTTTGTTTCTTACAAGGTATGCTCGTCATATCTGAAACTATAACAACATTGCGTTGGAATGCTTTCTGGAACAAGAATAACAAATTCGGTTTGCATATCTCATTCTCAAAGTGAACCAGGCACAGGGTGCACTTCATTCAAAAAAACTTAATGCAAAGCCAGGCAATATTCAATACACTCAGTTCAAATTTTGAAAATCTGAAAACAAGTTTGTGGAGTTTGTCAAAGAATGGGAAGAAAAATCTGAAATTTGCAAGTACTGGGGAAATGTTTTACACATGATAGCTCTAGTGAAAAACTGAGTGCATGCTGATCGGGAAGGTGTTTGGGAGCTGCACATGACGACTGTGGAGTCACTGATTACTGTGTTTCACGATTGCATAAACTATCTAAGATATGGGTCCTGGTATTTGAAAAAAGTGAAGAAGCTAGAGGTGGAAAAACCATACCTCTACAGAAAATTCATCCAAAGACATTTTGTGGTGAAAGACAGAGAGGGAAGGCTCAATGCTGTGGCTCAAGATATGAAACTGGAACATATGATCCAGAGAGCTCAGAAAAGCTCCAAGGGATTTGTTGGTCAGGCACGTAAATGTGTATATGTTGCTCAATGGCAGCTAGTTTACCATGAAGTCCTTTCTATTTGCTTCAGAGAGATGACTAATTCAAAATTAATGAACCATTGTGAAACTGTTACTCACCACAAACTTGTGGGAAAGGGAGGGGAACATTTTAATAACCATGTTGATAGCCTTCTTCATTTCTTTCAGCAGCAAGGAAACACCTTAGAAATTACTGGGCCTGTGTGACTACACAACTTCGTGACCAAAAAATATGTGGATAACGATATAAAGACATGTCTACTAGATATCCTGGAACACGGATCAAAACTATACGCATAATTGAATCTTGAGAGAGAAAAAGCTGTTTGACATAATCACTAAAGCTAAACTTCCATGCTTTATTTTCCATAGTAAGAGTTTCATTCAACCAGCCACCACAAAACAGGTTACAAAAAACACAACTTTCGCAAACACATAGAGAGATGGATGTAGCAAAAGAAATGGGTGAATTTATCAAGGACATTCTGTTGCATGATCTTCTTCCAACAAACGCAATATTTGATGAAGAAGCTGCAACCTAACCAGTGAGGCACAAACTTGTACAAGAGCTCCCAAAAAAATTTCACCTGAAGAATTTCAATTCAAAAAGATGTTTTCATTGAAAACTGTTAATGTTGTTGACTATACGTCACCACTGCGAATGGTCAAGATTTCATCCAGAGGTCATTCTGACTGTTCTACAGATGTCACAGTCAGTGTGTACCTTGCAAGAACTGCACATTGTCTTTGACAGTTATCATGTTAAAGAATGAAAGAATCAGACAAATATCTACAAGTGGAACAGTTGATCTTGCCTGCATCAAAAATTCAACACCTACACCTTTGCAACTTGATAAATTCTGGTCATCAACATTGAACAAGCTGAACTTGGAGATGTTAGCTCGTAAAAACATTGTTTTTTTGTTTTGTTTTTTTGATGGATGAATAAGACATAATTCATTACCGACACACAAAAAAGGAGATAAGTTCCCATCTGGTGCAACAGATTAAACAATAAATTCAGAATAAACTGCTGTGTGCCATAAAACATAAAATGAGAACACCAAGAAAAAGGGAAAAGATCAAATACATTCCATTTTACAAGTGACCATAACCAGTCTGTTACCTAGACCTAACCCATTCCTTGAAGCACCCCCAAATTACCTGCCCCCTTTCATCTTGCCTTCTTCCCCTTTCTTTGGTAGAATGCTATCTCAAGATGATATACAGGGAGTGCAGAATTATTAGGCAAGTTGTATTTTTGAGGATTAATTTGATTATTGAACAACAACCATGTTCTCAATGAACCCAAAAAACTCATTAATATCAAAGCTGAATATTTTTGGAAGTAGTTTTTAGGTTTTTTTTAGTTTTAGCTATGTTAGGGGGATATCTGTGTGTGCAGGTGACTATTACTGTGCATAATTATTAGGCAACTTAACAAAAAAAAATATATACCCATTTCAATTATTTATTATTACCAGTGAAACCAATATAACATCTCAACATTCACAAATATACATTTCTGACATTCAAAAACAAAACAAAAACAAATCAGTGACCAATATAGCCACCTTTCTTTGCAAGGACACTCAAAAGCCTGCCATCCATGGATTCTGTCAGTGTTTTGATCTGTTCACCATCAACATTGCGTGCAGCAGCAACCACAGCCTCCCAGACACTGTTCAGAGAGGTGTACTGTTTTCCCTCCTTGTAAATCTCACATTTGATGATGGACCACAGGTTCTCAATGGGGTTCAGATCAGGTGAACAAGGAGGCCATGTCATTAGATTTCCTTCTTTTATACCCTTTTTTGCCAGCCACGCTGTGGAGTACTTGGACGCGTGTGATGGAGCATTGTCCTGCATGAAAATCATGTTTTTCTTGAAGGATGCAGACTTCTTCCTGTACCACTGCTTGAAGAAGGTGTCTTCCAGGAACTGGCAGTAGGACTGGGAGTTGAGCTTGACTCCATCCTCAACCCGAAAAGGCCCCACAAGCTCATCTTTGATGATACCAGCCCAAACCAGTACTCCACCTCCACCTTGCTGGCGTCTGAGTCGGACTGGAGCTCTCTGCCCTTTACCAATCCAGCCACGGGCCCATCCATCTGGCCCATCAAGACTCACTCTCATTTCATCAGTCCATAAAACCTTAGAAAAATCAGTCTTGAGATATTTCTTGGCCCAGTCTTGACGTTTCAGCTTGTGTGTCTTGTTCAGTGGTGGTCGTCTTTCAGCCTTTCTTACCTTGGCCATGTCTCTGAGTATTGCACACCTTGTGCTTTTGGGCACTCCAGTGATGTTGCAGCTCTGAAATATGGCCAAACTGGTGGCAAGTGGCATCGTGGCAGCTGCACGCTTGACTTTTCTCAGTTCATGGGCAGTTATTTTGCGCCTTGGTTTTTCCACACGCTTCTTGCGACCCTGTTGACTATTTTGAATGAAACGCTTGATTGTTCGATGATCACGCTTCAGAAGCTTTGCAATTTTAAGAGTGCTGCATCCCTCTGCAAGATATCTCACTATTTTTTACTTTTCTGAGCCTGTCAAGTCCTTCTTCTGACCCATTTTGCCAAAGGAAAGGAAGTTGCCTAATAATTATGCACACCTGATATAGGGTGATGATGTCATTAGACCACACCCCTTCTCATTACAGAGATGCACATCACCTAATATGCTTAATTGGTAGTAGGCTTTCGAGCCTATACAGCTTGGAGTAAGACAACATGCATAAAGAGGATGATGTGGTCAAAATACTCATTTGCCTAATAATTCTGCACTCCCTGTATAGATAGGAGTCGCCCCAGCACTTGCTGAAATGACGGAGGTTGTGGATCAAGCCATGCAGATGCGACACAGATTCAATAGACCGCCATAGCCATATAGATGAAATATTTAAGTCCTGCCATTCCTCTCTCTTCCATTACTCCCAGAACCAGCATATACGGCATGATGTCAATATATTTTTGCTTAACTGTCGCACTCTACCAGCACATAGGCTATATATTTACTCACTGTTAGAAGAATGGTCTCCAGATATCCTGTTTCTTACAGAAACCTGGTTAAATGAGGATTCCGCACCCAACGTGCTAAAAGCCCTTCCTTGTGACTTCGCAATCTCCCGCCTAGACAGACCCCGTGGGAGAGGTGGAGGGATCGCCATTATCTATAAGAAATGTATTAAATGTTTTGTGACTCCACTGCAGATCCCGGACTGCGAACGTCTGGCCTTCGCTCTGACCCCCAATGCCACATTCAACCTCTCCCGGATACTGATTTATCGACCTCCAGGTCCATATGGAGACTTTCTGAAGGCCTTGACAGACCTGGCAGCTGACATCTCTTGTAAAACTCCCAATTTCACCATCCTAGGGGATTTCAATATCCATGCAGAGGAAGAACAATGCTTTTCCACTAAATCATTACTTTCTAATCTAGGTGCCTGAGACCTAGCTCCGGTCATTAAAGGAGCAACCCACACTAAAGGCCATGCTCTAGACCTAGTCTTTAGTAACCACCCCAAACTATGTCCCCACACCCCTCGTCCACTGATTTGGACTGATCACTATCTATTATCATTAACCTTTCCCTGGTCCTCTCCTTCCTCCCATCACCATCTTACAAAATTAGTTTCCCGGCAATGGTCGAAATTAGATCCCACAGATTGGCAAAATACCCTCGCTGCCTTGCCATCCAATCGGGATGAGTCTAACACCAGCTCAGTAGAGGATTTTAATAAGTAGATTTCTACCTCCCTGGATACTCTCCTCCCCGTCAAGCTGAGGGTCAAAAGGACAGCTCACAAATTCAATCCTTGGTTGACTCCCCAACTACAAGAGGAGAAAAAGAACTGCAAACAACTAGAAAGAAGGTGGAGGAAAGATTATAGTACTTCCTCTAAGATACAATACAGAGAAGCAATCAGAGCCTTCCATGCCTCAATTAAGTTAGCTCAAGTTTCATTCTACAGTCAAAGAATTGAACAGTTAGCTAACTCTCACAAAGAGATCTTTATGATTTTTAAGCAACTCGCTTCCACCCCTTTGGCAGATTCTCCAATAGAGACTTCTTTAGACCACAGTAATAGTTTAGCAGACATTTTCCTAAAAAAGATGGTATCTATGCTTCTTTTCCCCCTTCACTGGACCCTAAAAAAGACAGAAATTTCCATAATGAGTCCACAGAGGTGAGTGCCTTCTCTTACCTCTTTGCAGCCAATTACTATCGCCCTCATTACCAGTTATCTCCAGACAATAAAGTCAGGCTCCCCATTAGATCCTGCTCCACCTCATATTCTTGCGCTAGACTCTAAAATAAATTGCCCTGTGTTGAAAGACATTCTGAACCACTCTCTAAATATGGGCAACCTCTTAAGCATGCTGTCATCAAACCCCTATTAAAGAAATCCAATCTTGATCCTCTGGAATTGAAGAATTACAGACCTAATGCCCGGCTCCCCATTCTTTCTAAAATTATGGAGAAACATAATAATAATCAGCTAACAGGCTTTATCGAGGAACACGAACTCCTAGATCTCTCTCAGACAGGGTTTAGGCTACAACATAGCACTGAATCAGCATTGTTAGTGGTTACATAGAGTGCACGCCAAATTTTATATTGTGTCGGTCAGGCAGCTATCATCTTATTAGATTTGAGTGCTGCTTTTGATACCATGGACCACAGCATTCTCCTTCAAAGACTCTCTGGGATAGGAATTAAGGGGAACGCACTGTGCTGGTTTTCTTCCTTCTTAAAGGATAGAACCTTCCAGGTGCTGTATTGTGCTTTTTAATTCCAATTTCTTTCCCCTCCCCTGTGGAGTTCCACAAGGTTCATCGCTCAGTCCCACTCTTTTTAACATTTATCTTTCTCTGTTGGCCAAGATTATAGAACCCCACGGCCTCTCTTTGGTCTCATATGCAGACGATACCCAACTAGTAGAGTCCTTTTCGAATTCTGGAAATACACCTCAATCAAACCTCTCAGCCTGTCTGGATGAGGTATCCAAATGGATGACGGAGTCCAAGCTCAAGCTAAATGACGATAAGGCCGAGGTTATGATCATTGACCATCATCCGCCTTCTAATTCTCTGACAGTTTTGCCTGATGGGTTTGGAACTCTCCTGTTGCCTAAAGACAACATAAAAAGCTTGGGTTTTTGGTTAGATCCACATCTTACTATGGATTACCAACCCAAAAGACTTGCTGCATCATGTTTTTTGGCATATTAAGGACTTTAAGGAAACTCATCAACCTTTTACCATTTTTGGCCAGAAGACTTATTATTCAAGCATTAATATTGTCTCTCTTGGATTACGGCAATTCTCTTTTTCTCAGTTCCCCATAATTTGTAATCAGAAGGTTACAGATCGTGCAAAACTCTGCAGCACGGTTGTTAAAAAAGATCCCCAGACACACCTCTGTTAAAGCCGCTCTGGCCTCTCTTCATTGGCTCCCCATAAGTAAGTGAGTCAAATTCAAGGCAAAGTGTATGACTCATAAAGCCTTGCATAACAGTGGGTCGAAATTTCTTAGACAGACCCTGTCTTTTGATGCCCCGACTAGGCCCCTTAGGTCTTCCCCTTCTGCACGAGTCTACACCCCTCGCTTTAAAAAGTCCAGATGGGGAGGCAATTTATTTTCAGTAAAATCTGCTCATCTCTGAAATAATTTGCCTTTTGGACTTCATCAGGACCATATAGAACTTTCCTTTCGTAAGAAATTGAAGACCTTTTTGTTTCCCTGTTAGACACTGTGATGGCACTGATGAGATTTGGATATTTCTTTTAGTGCTGGGAAGCCCTTGGGTATCCATGCACTCTATAAATCATTAACATAACAGAATTCCATATAAGCCCCTGTCAACAATTCGTGGAATGTGAAGAAATAATCTAATCGGGCCAACTTCATATGCGGGGCTGAATAAAACGTATATCCTGGGTCTGGTGCACACAATCTTGGCCAGCCATCCACCAATCCTATTTCTTTCTGTATTCTACAAAGGGATTTATATGCCCTAGGTTTACGTCCTTGATAGCTATTGGGGTTAATCTCACTTAGGTCTTTCAAGCCATCCCAAGAACCATTAAAGTTCAGATCTCCACATACTACATATGGGACCATTCTTCCAATTCAACTGCCAAAAAGTCTAATACTGATGAATCATCCATTACTGAACCGGAGCATAAAGTAAACCTTCCTTGACTATGTTGACATTCTACCACGACCTATCTTCCATACTTATCTGCCACTCGTCGCGCAAACTCATATTTGCAATTGCTAGCTAATATGGCACCCCTTTTGTCTTGACATTCTGTTCGGTGCATATCACAACCTTCATCCCAGGGGAATCTAAGATAGATCTTTTACCATACTCTATATGTGTTTCCTGTGAACAATAAATATCCACCCTTAATATTGTCATATCTTCAGCAGCTCTGTGCCTCTTCTGGGAATTATTTAGCCCACAGATATTTATAGAAGCAATTCGCATTTTAGTCATTTGCCCACCATTTCTTTTCACACGTTACCCTTGGGCTTATACAGTTTTGGATGGTTACCTGCATTTCACCCTTCCTAACAACCAGTCTTTTACGACTTATATTGTGCCTCAACATTCTTAATGCCTTATCTTTCTTCTCCTGTACCATAATAGCACCCTCCCTCATCATCCTCTGCCACCTTCTGTTCCCATTCATCTGCTTTACCCCCCACATCCTGCGCCCCACCCTCCCTAGCCCTCTGTGCCCCTCCCAGCGCTCTCCCCACCCCGCCCTTCCTCCCCTCCACCACCACCTTCCCCCCCATCAATGGAGCAATCAGACCCCTAACGGTCTGAGTGATGATTCACTGAGTACCGCCACAGTCCCGCCCCCACCAGAATGTGCTCACACCATAGTCCATAATAATTAACACCCATTCCCGCTACCTGTTGGTGTCCTTTCTATCATTACTCAAGTTTTTTACACATTTTCCTGCTTCAGTTTGCTCAAAAACTCCTTTGCCTGAATCTCTGAGGAAAACACTCAAATTTTGTCTTTGATTATCGTTTTCAACCGTGCTGGAGCTAACAAAAAGGCCTCCCCCCCAGCATCCTGGTACAGCTTAATCAGTTGTAATAGCCTCCATCTGTGCCCTACGGTCACATGGCAAAAATCTGGTTGCGTAAAAAAAGTGAGATTGTCAATACATCGAGGGGCACCAGGTCAAAAATACCTTGTCTTAGCAGATAGTTGCCAAACAAAACCAGTATGACTCTTGGATGTTTGGGTTTGGGATTGTACTCTTTTCGCCTGAGTGAAGGAAATCTATGAACTCCTTGTATTTCCGTCTCCCAATCCCATTTTGTAAGTTCTGAGAAGGCCTTACGTAAGAGATTGACCATAAATGCCCTTATATCATTTCCCTCCACCCCTTCCTCTATGCCCAAGAAGCGTAGGTTGTTCCTACTTTGTCGATTTTCGTAGTCTTCCTATTTCCACATGATGTTGGTTAGTTGCTCCCCATGCATTTCTGCCTGCTCCTTCAGTTCCTCAGTGTCTGCTTCTATTGTAGAGATTCTGCTCTCTATTGTGTTTATTCAATTTCCCCGCAGGTTTTTGTCATTTTCCGTACCAAAGCCTGCAGTTGTTTGGTAGCCATGTGTGTCCTCTGGCTCTCCATTCGCAATTCAGTTTGTAGTTCTTTTATTGTACCATATATCAGTTGCAACATGGTTTTGTTTGTACTGCCAATGGGATCCTTCATACTATTTTCTCCTCTTACCTCAATGGGAGATGAGATAGTTTCCAGGCCCCTCTCATGGCTAGAAAGGCTGATCCCTGAATAATCCCATTTGAGAGCCGAAACATACTGTTCCAAATTGCCAGCTCCAATAGGTAACCCAGATCTTGGTTTTGTGCATCTTCGTTGTTGCTGTTGTTGCTTTACCATTGGGCCTGTATCTGATGATAAACTCTCAGAGCCAGTTGAAATGCTTCCATCGTCATTGCTTGGGTTACAGCCACTACTAATGGCCTCTGAGTCTTCAGTTAAAGAATAGAACTTCTCAACACCATCTGTGGACCAGTCCGTACTCTTCCCGACTCACTTGGGCCCATATTTATACTTTTTTAGTGCCGCATTTGCGCTGCTTTTTGACGCAAAAACGGCGCAAACTTACAAAATACAATTGTATTTTGCAAGTTTGCGCTGCTTTTGCATCTAAAAATGACGCAAATGCAGCGCTAAAAAATTATAAATATGGGCCTTGGTCTTTATTATCTCGCCTCCATGACCTTCTGTGGCCTGGCCATTGTCTGGACTTAATTCCTCCCTATTCCCGCTGTGAGTTTCCTTGTTATAAGGTTTCAGGGGTTCGTCAACAATGCCACATATGTCTTGCGTACCTTCGTTAGGAAAATCTGCCTGTGGTTGCATGCCTACATTGGCGGTTGCCCCAGTGGTTCCTTGAGACTATTCCGTCCGCCTCCTGAGCTCATCCAGCCAACTCTCCTCCCGGGTTAATGGCATGTCAAAATCCTGATCAGCTGATAGTTTCGCCCCAGCTTGTGACCGCTCCCCGGCAGGTTTGCCAGCTCTTGATTATCCTTTGCATTAATTAGTGTTCCTTCTAATGGGGTAAGGGCTCAATGTTAACAATCTCTTGGCCACCATTTAAAAAAAAGTTAGTAATAGTGGGCTGCAGCTTAGTCTTGATCCTTTGATCAGGCTAAACATCCTTCCCAATGCTCAAACCATCCTTAAGAGCCCCCCGCCAGTTTTGCTGTTTGATTTGCTTGGTCCTATGGCAGACCGCCTACCTGCTGGGCAACCACTGCTCCCGTCTTTTGCTCGCATTTGACGAACCCCGCCCATTGGGCAGCCTTTGATAGTGACCCCATCTCCTTTCTCTGGCCTCTCTCCATTGATCCTCGCGCTTTTTGGTACCATGTCCACGTAGCCCACCGACCACTCTGACCAGTTTCCTCTCGACATTTCCCTTATTGTCGAACACATGCGATCCGTCTCTCTTGCTACCAGTCAGGATATGCGTCTTGCTGGGAGGATCAGCTTCAATAAACTGCTGCCTGAGGGGCCATACCTGAGTCTCCCCCGGCACGCCCCTCTCGTAGCACGGCACCAGCCTCAGTTGTTTCCCGGAATTAGAACTCCGAGAGGCTCTCGCATAAGCATTGAGACTACAGGCGTCGTCTCCTCGTTTTGCCCGTATGTGGGTGGTGTGGTGACTCCGCAGTTCCCGTCTCAAAGCCTGTGCTCAGAGAAGCGAGCACTCGCACGCACGTCACTGGTGGGTGGGGCCGGCTGCCAGCGGCTCTACGAGCTCACCATCGTTACACCTCGGTCTCTCACCAAAACATTGCTGATGCTTCAATGAACACTGAACTTCCAACTATTGCAATTGGAATGATTGTCAACGAGGAGTTGGTGCCTGCAGAGACATATTTAAAAGGTATGTGCCATATTGTTCAAGTACTTAACAGCAAATTGGAGGAAGCTGACCTTCGTGTTGTGCTACATGCTGACTGGGCTGGTCGAAATAGTTACAATCAAGTCATTGTTCTGTCAAGTGACACAGATGTTATTATTGTGCTACTTAGATTTATTACAATGTTCATAAAAGACCGTCGCCGCGGCTACCAGCCGTCGGCCGTATTATGACCACAGCCAGATTTCCGCATCAAGGATGGTGGAAATCCGGCTGTGGCCATGACGGCGGATGGCGGTAAGGCGGTGCTGCTGCCACCAGCAGCGCCACGCCAGTAGACCGTATGACCCATAAAATGGCCTGGCGGTGTTTTGCTGGCGGACGCTTCTGGTGGCAGCAGCGCCCCATCCCATCTGCTGCCGGAGGACCCCCTAAACACAGGTAAGTGGGTGCTCTGACATGGGAGTGGGGAAGTGTTGTGTATGTGTGTGGGGTGAATGTTTGTGCATGTGTGTATGCGGGTGTGTGTTCCGTGTTGAATGTGTGTTCATGGTTGGAGGTGTGAGTGCATGTATGTTGTGTTCTGTAAATGCGTGGCTGCATGTATGTATGAAAGTGTGTGCGGATGTGTGCGTGAATGGATGTATGCATGCATGGATGAATGTGGGTATGGGTGTGTATATGCGTATGTGCATGTGCCAAGGGGGCGTGAATGTAGTGGGGGTTTGGAGAGGAAGGGGGAATCTGGGGAAGGGGGGAATCTAGTGGGGAAGACCTCTATCAGTGACAGGGAATCCCTTCCCTGTCACTGATAGTGCCTACTACCATGGTTTTCATGGCCTTAAGGGAGCCATGGAAAACATGGCGGAAGGCGGGGTCAGGGGGGTGGGGGTGGGGAAGACCTCTATCAGTGACAGGGAAGGGATTCCCTGTCACTGATAGTGCCTACCGCCATGGTTTTCGTGGCGGTAAGGGAGCCACGGAAACCATGGCGGTAGGCAAGGTCATTATCCCACAGGTGGTACAGTGACGACCTCCGGGCTGGAGATTGATACCTCCCGCCTCGTGGCCGGCACCGCTGTGGCGGTCGGTGTGGTACATTGGCAGTTTGGCTCCAGCCAAACTGCCAATGTCATAATATGGTGGAAAGTACCGCCAGCCTGTTGGCAGTACTTTCCACCATATTACCGCTGACCACCAGGGTCATAATGAAGGCCTTAATCCTGCTTCATAATTGGTTCATGAAACTTGACCAAGCAATGCCCACCGTTCTTATCAAGAAACAAAACAGATTGGTCAAAAGGCTGGGAATAATTATCCTATTTCCGACACAAAAGAGTGATTAATACTCTCTTTGAGAATAATTTCTTTACAAAATGTATTTGAACATTTTTAATTAGAAGAAATTAATAGGCTTCCAGCATTTGTGGGTACAGGTATTCACAACCATCGCATTTAAGTGGATTATGACCATAAGTAACCTTCGTAACCACTACCTCTTGTTGAGGAAATTGATTTGGGACAATCTCCAGATGACGTTTCGCTCTTCCATAATTTCTCATTATGTATTCTTATTATGTATTGTCGAATTGTTGATGTCTTGTGATCTGCAGTTTTTGTGTTATGTTTTGATTAATTGGGACATCCAGTTATTTATGAGTGATTTGTGAGTTTGCTCTTTCTCCGTCCTACATTAAAAATGTTCAAATAAATTTTGTAAAGAAATTATTCTCAGAGAGTATTAATCACTCTCTTGTGTCGGAAAAAGGATAATTATTCCCAGCCTTTTGACCAATCTGTTTTGTTTTTACCCAGGTCAGGTAGGGTTATTGGATAAACCTCTTCTTTTCTATGAGTCACAGTTCTTATCAAGGCACATATTTTTGTGGGTGATGACACTATGAGCAAAATTGGTACAAAGCTTGGAGGTTTACCAGCTGAACCTTTGAAGTTTCTAAAAGGATCTGCCGAGACAGAAGAAGAATGTGACTTTAAAGATGTAGAAAAGTACCTTTTGCATGTGTGGAAAACAAATTCTGACTGTCACACATTTGACGATCTTCGATATAGTGAGTTCATTAGATCAGTCCTGGTAAGTGGCCTTCCACCAATGTCATATTCTGTACTTGGACACATTGAAAGAGGGTTCTAATTGATCAGAGGATGTGTAAATGTTTTGGATCATTGTGAACTTGGTTGGGAAGATATTGATGGGGTGCTAAAACCTATGAAATTTCTAAAGGCTCTACCCACAGAACTTATACATACATTTACATGCAAAACCTGTGCTACAAAAAGATGTCCCTGTTGGTATGCTCTTCTCAAATGTTCGACATTCTGCAAATGTACCATGAGCGATTGCTGAAACACATAAATAAAGCACTCTGTGAAAATGTGTCTAAAACAGGAGTGATAAACATTATTTTTTCATATTCAGATCATAAACATTGTTTGGTGTATACATAAAAGGATTTAAAACCATTATTATTTGTTTCATTTCTATATATGCCTCTTCTTCCTCTATTATAGTTACATTTTGGAAAATGGTGTAAAGGTTGCTCTCAGGAGTTATTTTCTGTCTCTATAAGACTACTTGACCCCCAAAGCCTATGTTTTGATACCAAAATGAAGTATATTGGTCTCATGGTTCCTGAAATATTACATCATCACTGCACCACATCTGTCATTTTTTTAAAATTTCGTCCAGAAAAAATTTGGCCCGGATCAGCGATGTCTACACAAGCTAAACAGTCAGGCTTTTGAAAAATGTTAAGAAATTTGAATCAGTCTCAGAAGTCAGGAATGAATTGCACTGGCTCCCGATTAAAAAGAGAGTAGCCTTTAAGGCCCTCTGCATTGCACACAAGATATTGTATCAGGCTGGCCCTAAACCTCTGAAAACAAGCATTGTTTGGTATACCCCTACCAACTCCCTTCGTTCTATCACAGCAAGGAAAGTGATCATCCCTAAAATTTGTAAAGTTTCTTGGGGAGGGTGAAGTTTCTCATACACTACGTGCCTGCTGAGCAACCAGTTAACTGTTCTGTTAAGAAATCAATCCAACCTTCTTATGTTTAAGAAACATATTAAAACATGGCATTTTTCTGTATAGACTTATTCAGGGTGGTTGTAACATTCAGGAAGGTGTGGCAGCACTTAGACGCCTATAGAAATTAGTGCTTTTTAAAAATTCATCTAATTTAATCTAAATTACTTCCCTAACGATCCAAAAACACAAATCAAAAATGAAAATCTCTGGGCAACAATTTTTTTATGGAGGTATATTGGAGGGGGAATTAGTATTGTAGTAAGCATGTGAAATAGTCTTCTGTTTCACATACATGAAGTCCATGTCATTGTGGGTTATTGTGTGGTGCTCAATTCATACTACTTCAATCAAGCATGCTGAATACCTCCCAATCACCAGTCTCTTCTGCTGCCTGAAAGCCTAAAGGAAAAACCATACTGAAAACAGCTACTGAATAAAAACAAGCAGTGGAAAGCCAATAGGTCTTGCTTATGGGCAAGCTATTGGCTTTGGCGATTGGGTCGGGGGATGAACTGGAGGGAGGTGGGGATGGTGAATGACCAAAGCTAGCATCAAGACATTGGCATAATTTACTTGGCTAAAACTCCATCTATCAAATGTTCGATCCAGTTTGCAAACAAAATCTTAGAGTTAACATTCTGCTTAAAAGATTGGCGGTGCGAACCAGCAGGAGCTGGGCATTCAAACAAAGTCCTCATCAACAGCACACAGTTGTAAAGTTCCTCTGGTTTTTGTGAGAAAGGGTGTGAATGGCAGGGTGGGGAATGGTGGCAAACAGGGAAAAGAAAGCGTAGGATGAGAGGGCAGAGGGCAATGAGAGGCTGCAGAATGTAGCAGGAAGAAGAAAGGGTTAAAGTAAAGCAGGGGAGCTGGATGAATAAAACAATTCCTTCTTTAGGCAGTACAGGGTTGTTAAAATTAGCGTCTGGTTACAGTGACCTTGGGTAATCTTCCTGAATCTCATCCAGCTTGCACGTCTGCTCATCTCATTTTTAATAAATAACTACGTGCTTTACCAAGGGGCGTCTTGGGGAACTGTGTGATTTAAAGCAAAGAAAATCAAATAAAACATGAAAGAAAATAATAGGAAAGCTAAGCAGAAGCAGTGAGCACTGTGTGGGTTCAGAAGCCTAGGGCAAACCAGAAACAGTGCAGACCACCAGCAACAAACACATTACGGACAGCGAAGCTTGCTACCACAGAAGCATGTTAGAATCTAATCTAGTGGTCTGCAGGGAGAATGTAGTACCAAACCGGAGAGTTAAATGGTACCACAAAAACAGGTCCGACATCATGCAATACACTGTTAAATACCAAGGCAAAACACACCAAATAAAACTAGGAAGCAGGCACTTTAAGCAAAACAAAAATAAATAACGACACTAGGCCACTCCCAGCCAAACACACTGACACCTATGCCCAGCAACATTCGGAGAGAGGATGCGGCTTAACATCAAGAGCTGCCGACTTTGGAACTGGGGAACCGGGATTGAGTCTTTGCATCAGTTCTCCCTGTGCCTAATTAAAAAAACAATTTAAATACGTGATGATCATTTGTTAATAAAATAAACAATGGTGAAATGGAATGTTTGTTAGCAGTACGGCAAACAAACGCCCATCGGGTGAACCGTATAGGAAAAAAAGCTGACATTTCGAAAACATGGGCAGCACCAAAGAAAACAATGTTTGTTTTAAATTTGATAACCTGTTAATAGTTGTTTATGTTGTGTTGCATGTTGAATTTAAAAAAAAAAACATGAACAACTATTAACGGTTTATCAAGATTATTATAATCTTTTTCTAATATTTATAATCCAGTTAGATAGTAAGATAGAATGCAAAAGAAAATGCTAAGGTGAAACCTATGCCAGTGCTTGCTTTTAAAATTGACTGTGTTACCTTCCTTTTCTTTTATTTTGCTTCACTGAAGAAGCTTTAAATATAAAGTGGCTGCGAGTGTAGCTGAAGGCTCCAGGATAGTGGTTGGGAGCTGAGGCTGGCTAAACCAACACAGTGCAGACCTGAGGCTGCTTGAAAAGAGGGCACTGTCGAGTCGCCACTGTTACAACCTGGTAAGGTAGCCTTCACACAGCACCACAGTGCTATCAATGTTCAAATGAACGCTGACCCCCTATGATGGTTTTCATTACTAACTCTTGATTTGTTTGTATAATGTTTTAGGATAAACATGTTCTAACTGCAGATTATATTATATTAATTTGTTGCCCTCTACCCCCTCCCTCATCTAATAACTCAATCACCAAGAGTATTCCCCTTTTGGTGAATAAAAACAGTATATTTAGAGTTTGGCTTTGCAAATGTGGTAGCATCATATCCCGGAGTGTGTTATGTGTTCTTGTTTCTAATCTGCTGCCACGGGCAGCGTTTCTTGCCAACACTGTACATAGATGGCTTAGCTGGTAGATGGGAAATAAGAAAAACAAGCACAGCGCCCAAGCATGTGCATGTAGGCTAAACCTTAAAGCGCACGTGTGCACGCTAAATCTAAAAATAGTACCTTCAGACTCGCAGCCAGGGGAAGGGCACTGGTCGCTAGCCAATGCTGAGTGACTGGAAGCTGTACTTCGGCCATGCTCCACGGCATGGACAGAAAGCAGAGAAGAGCAGGAAGACCTGCAGAGTGAAACCAGGTGATGAGCAAACCAATAAAAAGTAAGGAAAAGAGAGTGACTTCGGACTGACACAATAGTAAATATCAGTAAGTGACGGGCGGGCTCAAAGCCCATTTTTGTTGTGTTTTATTTACAAGAGATTTTGCAAGCTCAGTGTGCAAGCATGCAGGTAAAACCTACAAATAGTGCCCTTACACAAACCTACATGCACAAAAGGGCAAGCCTGTCCAAGATGACATAGCCATAGCAGACTCATTTGCACCTTCTATCAAACGCTGTACTCCAAAGAACAGTTCAGCCAAGACTCAGTCACTGAAGAGCTAGAGGACCATTTTATCCGGTCCATTCCCAAGGCCTGGCAACAGTCCCTAGATGAACCCATCTCAAAATTGGGGGTCTTAACAGAAATGCAAAATTGTTTTACCTTTATCCTTTAATGCTAAAATGGTGTTTCAAAGGGCCGCCTGGACATTTATGATGGGAATCTTGCAATGACGGGGCCTCGGCTGAATCACCCTGACCTGATTCATGGTAAGTTATCACTGTCCCATAGCCTGAATAAAGACAAATGGCACTACATCCTTCTCGATCGCCACTGTATGGGGCACTAGACAGGACTGCCCTCTTTTGCCCCTCATTATTGTCCTTAGTATCAAGCCATTCGCTAATGCAGTTAGAAGGAGCAAGGCAGTCAAGGGCATTACTATTGGCAAAGACAATTTCAAGTGTATAATATTTGCAGACCACATCATTCTTTCCATATCGGATGATTTAAAGATTTAACTGCGGTGCTTTGTGGTGGCGGAGCTTCAGTGATTCCAAGCAGTATTTAAGTGGTATCTAATTTCAAAATCTTACTCAGTCAGAGTCACTATTACTAAACCCCATGCTAAACTAAGAGTCAGTACTACACAACCTACTACCTATCCCTTTGTCCTTAGATTCAATAACATACCTATAGATCACACCACCTCGCACCACATCACAAGTAGTGACGCTAAATTATTCCAAATTACTAGAGAACCTCCCACAAGATTTCCTAAGGTGGTATAGCAACCAATTTTGTTGCTAATATGGTGAGCAGTGGTTAAAAGAAGGATTTTGCCTCAGGTCCTCTACCTATTTCAGATGATCTCCCTCCTGCTCCCACCCACAATGAATAAGCAACTACAAACTCTGATAAACACAGATACCTGGCACAATAAACCACCAAACATCGCTAGCAAGATCCAATACAGGCCGGTCAAGCAAGGATCGTTAGCACTAGAGTTTGTTCATAAACCTAGTGGTGACATCTGTATTCATGATCCCCTGGCCGACCGAACCATTGTAGGAGATGGTATGTATTTGGTCCCAAAAAATATCCCATTGGATGTAGCTTTTCTAATAATTATAATTAGAGAATATTTTTGTAAATAATATCTAGAGCATAATATTTCACTCTAATGATATTTTGGTTATACAATGATGACACTAGTCAAGGCACTGTTTACGTTGTGGTGCTGCAAATGCTCTTTTTGTGTTCAGACTCGGATGTTCATTACTTTAAAAACAATAATTTCATTGCCATTGAGGCACTGATAGACCAATGACCAACGATGGACTGATATATACAATATAGTTTCTGAAAAGCTATATTCTGGCATACTCATAGAACTTCAAAACCCTGAGGAGGCAATGAAGTGCTATGATTTGCATTCCTCCCAGCTACTATTTCAGAGTTTGTGATTGATAGAGCATTCAATGAAGTTTAGCCTATTGGAGCGATTCAAGTATGTTGCTCTCTTTGTTTATACAAAACTTTGAAAGACTGAAACATGGTAAAAACAATGCTTTTAATACCTTACGCAGAGCAATTCCAAACATATTTAGTCTATACTTACAAACATATTCTTTGCAAATATTTTAAAATCCACAGTAAGTGCTACACATTTATAAATACAAGGCTAGAAATTTTAATTTACATGTACAGTTGAAACTATTTTACATATGTAAATAGCAAAGTATAAGACCCGCCGAAGATAAAATAGAAACTTTACAGTTCATTGAAAAGGCAGTAAACAAAAAATAACTTGATCAATTACCACTGGGATGAAACATTTGTACATTTCTAGCCACTGCATTCATTTTAAGGCATTGTAGGCAGTATAATTCTGTGATAAATTATCTTTCTAGTTTGTATGAAAATGAGCAACAGTAGATAGCATTGTGCTATGAAATAAAAAGGAGTATAAAAACATCTTGACAGCCATTGTGGGCGATAGAAAAAAGTTAAACAATCCTAGCCCACAGGAACAAATGACACTCAAGTACATATGTAGCAGATACAAAGACTTACTCAAGGCATGTATGATTAATTAACATATTCTGCACTCACTGCCCCATCCTTGACAATGGAGCAGGGCAGAGTTCATTGGGACAATAATTTTACAATGGAACAACATGTTTCTGTTCGCATATTTTCACACACTTCACTTGTGTAAATATGTAAGTTATAGATAAACTGGAAAGCTGCGAATTATGCTCTTATAATGCCAACAAGAGAATCTAGTGACATTAAAAGCCACAGAAGCGGAGGTTGAGTCACTTGGAAATCTCACCAAAACTCAAAGATTGGAATATTGAGACCATTTTACATATATTATCAGTTATACATTTCATATGTTTAATGTCAAATACATTCACAGGCATTCATGTGATTTATGGGTACAATGTAATTTCCTTTATTTAGAGGTTTAAAAAACATTGTGCAATAACCAAAAGCAGGTATATATATATATATATATATATATATATATATATATATATATATTTCATAATAGTACTAGCTCACAAGGAGCTGTTTGTAAATGAGACCCTATATTTTTAATATGCTTTTTATTGTTATTCAGTGAACATTTTAAACCTAAATTAGATTACTATTGTTTTCTGTGTGTTGCAATAGCAGGAAGTTGTTAGTTTTTGTATAGAAATGAAGGCACTTTGTTAAGTCCTATTGTTAGATACTCAAGGTTTTTATACTTCAAGAGAGCTTGGAGCCCCTGGTGGTATATATGGTGGGGATACACAGTGGGCTTAATACATGGAAAACTATAAATTCAAGATACTGCAGGCCTCTATGAATTTGACAGAGGGGATTACTCCAACACAAACGTGATGGATATTCCGTCTTCCGTATTACAAGTTCCATTATATCTTATGGAACTTGTAATACAGTGGACAGGATATCTGTCACGTTTGTGATGGAATAATCCTGTCTGCCATACGTGCAATGAGGCCCTGGGTGTGTTTTTTTTTTTATGACAGAAAACCTGAAGGCTTATTGTGAGCCTCAGTTTGCTCAAGCATGAAAGGCCCTTATTTTGGAGAAAGGATTTTTGAGTTCATGTCCTCACTCAATTGCTCTAGAAACTGTGTATCCATGCATGGAAATCTTTCCATATTTCTTGCAGTGATGTTACTTTAGTTGTGAGTGGTCATAAAATATTTGGACTACAATTTCCATTGGGATTCTCAAAGCCAAATATGTGACATCAACCTCTAATCTTAGGTGATGTGCTGAGGTTTGTTCATGAATGTGCTTTTCCAATGGTATATTATCTGGAGGATACCTACTGCACTAGCCTGTGATGAATATTAGACATCTTTTGGCTTAGGGAGAATTGTGCACATTAGCTAACAATCTACATGATAAAAGGATTGCAATAATCCTAGGCACCACCCTGCTTTCATTACTGCCCTTGAACCTGTTCAGAAAGGCAATCACTGTTTTTGTGTGCAGAATAATATAATGAGTGTCCCTTTTTCACTGCATATTACACACAAAGTGGCACTCTCCAATTGTATATTTCCACTATTCATTTGTTCTTTGCAAGGAAATAACAGTTACTATTATATTTTCTCATGCAGTATCAATATTCCTTGAAGAGTGTTGTCATGCCACTTGTGGAAATACAATAAGAACCAAGAATTATATTCCTGCCAGATTTTAAGGGTGGCCTCTATGTAAATGATTTTTATTTAGACCACCTTTATATAAATGTGTGCTTTGTGAATATCTAGAGAATATTCCATGGATCCACCTTTCCTTAACCTCTCTTACAATATCTAATCACTAAACTCAGAGTTTAGAGAATAGATACTGTAAGAATGCCTTATCACTTTTCCATACTGCTATTTTTACTGGGCTGATTCAAGAGTGTGTATTGCTAGCAGACTAACAAAGCATAACCTCTACTCCATCCCTTCCCCACATGCAATGCATGCATTCACTGAGAATTCTAAACACAGATAATTCAGATAATGTTTATTTTGGGGAAGAACAATTAGAGAGGACAAACTAAATGTGTTTATAAGGATAGGTAATAAATGTGTCAATACATGGAATTTGTTATTGTTAATGTCATAAATGTGCAAAAGGTTTTTGCAGCCCACATGAAATTATAGACCTCACATAAGCGACAAGGGAGTACATTTTTCCATGATGTCCGAGGCAGTCGTTTCAGTCCTCACTAGTACTGAGACATAGGTATGAGGTAGGAAAATAGAGAGACAGAGAAATAGAGAGATGATGTATTAGTATGTAAAGGTATCCCAATTGTTTAATCAGAGCAAAACTAATATACTGGTTATCCCCAATGCGTTATGGAGCAAGTACGTCAAACAGGAGTGTACTCACTCCATAACGCATTGAGGATAATCAGTATATTAGTTTCCCTGTTTCAGGGGGCAGACAACATATTAGTCTCCCCGTATCAGGGGGTAGACGACCTATTTGTATTGACACATGGAGGTGGTTGAGGATTTCTGCAACATTGATTTGACGGTGAGCTATTTTGAATAGGGACGCAGATTGTGAACCAGAGAATTGTTTGATTAATCATCTGAAAAGCCCTGATGAAGTCATAGGGATACCCCCAGGTAATGAAACACATGTTGGCTGAGAATTGGCTGCAACTGATAGTCAAAGCAGTGGATTTACTAGGACTGATGGTCGAAAGAAGAGGCAGAATTGGCCTGGAATAAACTGTTGTGCTAACGCAGGAGCCTGTTCAAGGACTATATATTATATCGGTGTGTGCCTTAAATTGTATCTAGACATAGGAAACTATTTTTAAGGGTTGCACAGGTAATGTATTAACTTCAGTTTTGACACACAGCGGAAGGCCAAATACTTCATTTGTAGTGCATTTTCAGTTTTATCGCAAAAATATAATTTCACTATGATACGTTAAGAAATTAGGCTGCCCACACACTTTAAACTGTGTGTGTACTGATTAATAAGTGTTGATGAATGTATTTATTTTTCACAGGACTGTTGTACTTGCAGGGCTGCATCAATAGATCGAGCTGCATAATGGTAATAACTGCAAATTGTGGTGCCTTAGGCTCACTGTTGATCGGGGAGGTACAAAGCTGTATCTCTATCTGAACCTGCTTCTAGGAATCAGAAAGCCTGGTTCAAACATATCGTACATGAACACATCCATTTCAATTTGCAATATTTCCAGAAACACAAGGTAATGATTTTGCAAAATTAGGCACAATGGTTATGGATATAGCCTCAGTGATATCTTGTTTCCTGCATTCTGCGGGGCCCTGACAGGGAAAGTCAATTTTTCTTTGAAATTCCTTTCAATGTTTACACTACTCTCTGTTTAGTTTGATCATAAATAGGTTGGTTTAAATGAGTATAGATGCCACTTGCCAGTTTCATATTTTCCGATATGTAGACAGCCTAGTAGGTTGCAGCATACCAAGGTATGATGTCATTCCCATATTGTATGCTCTTTAAAGCCACTAGGAAAACATATGATTCTACGTTTGCTGCGGTTGATTGCTCAGTGGATTCAATGTTGCACATGGAGGGGGAACCTCTTTATATAGAGTTAGAAGAACCATTGAGGTATGTTTTTAGAGCTAATGGAAATGCATGAGCTGTTGTGACCCTGCTTCAAGAACAGCTCAGTTTTAACAAAGCAATGATCAGGCTGACATAAATGAGCATTGCAACAAATAGCAATACAAAGCATCCCTAAGTGGTATGATGATCTTCCTATAATGATCTTCTCTTCTTCGATACACACTGTTACCATTAATACACTTTAAATGTTCTCATCAAAATAGCACTAATACTCTGAAATGTAAATCGGAAATCAATTGCTAATCATTTGCTTATTTATGACAACACTTGTCTCACATGGGCATCTGAAAACATATGTTTTAAAAATATGAAGACTAAATGATAAATATATACTCTATTCTTCTCAACTATAGTATGAAAAGTACTCCTTTATGTGAGAAATACAATTCTCTTATAAATAAGTTAGTATATTAGGCACATGAGATGTAATAGTCTTTCATGCAGTTTATTGGTTCTTGTGATGTCTACAACGCAGCAGTATTACTGTGTCACGGAAATGCCTCAATGGCACTTTAGGAAAGGGTTGGGCTCATCAAGCCACAAAGTATTAACATTTTGTTGCATTTTCAACAGTTACCAAGCACAAAAGTAGTATCCACCTAACTTCCACATACATAACTTGTACCATAAATATTTACTGCGGATACATTGAAATTCTGTCTGGATTCTACTATTCAGTTGTTGAATGAGTGTAGGTCTACTTTAGAAATGTATTGCAAGTTTATATCGTATTTGTTTCCACATCAGTAGAATGAAGAAGAAACCAAGAGAGTGAAGGAAGTAGAAAGATTAAAAAACAAGTTAAAGTATGTTTTAGTTTGTATGTCCCTTTAATCCCTGAAAGATTCTGCAAAGATCCTCTGGCAAGATAGTGTATTATAAAAATAAAACATTCTCCATGAAGATTTGTTTGTACATTAAGGCTGTGACAAATATACTTATTTGATGAGTTTGAGCTGCAACTAATGCTTTTGAAGTGCTCACTGCTTTTCAATATAAATGTAGCATAACTAGGTGCTCAATACCCCGTTATCAGTTTGTTTTTTGCTTTTAAAATTAAACAAGTGGGGTTATGTACAAATGTATAATGAATTCTTAGAGCACTAGCAGCTTTGAATTACATTTCACAAAACAACGGATTACACATTATACATTTTGAATTTAGCAAACATATTTTATATCCTTCTTTGTAATCACTACCAGCTAAAATTACTATTTGGATTTACTTTCATATTCTCCTTAATTTGCATACTTTTATGCTACTGATCCAGGGTGAAAAATGCTCATTGGACACAGAGTCATAGCAAGAAATTAAACAAAATAGTGAAACAATCTTTCAAAATCCCACACTTAAAGTAGTTTGTTTAAATCATAGACAATCATTTTATAGACCATTTTAGTATAAGAGACATAGAGCACTGATGTAACCAGATCTTTAGCCATGCTTTCACAACAAATATATTAAATTAAGAATACAAAAGAAACTATACACTTAAATGTCTTTTTGTGTAAGAATAAAAAACTCCACAGATAAAAATAAATCCAATTCTATGCATTTACAAGTTCATTATGATATAATTATTCTGCTTTCACATCATAGAGAAATATGTTCCAATGCATATGCATTATACAGAAATCCTTCCTTACTTTCAAAGTGTGCTTGTTGGCATAGGTACACTTATGCAAAAGTGGTTACATACACAGTCAAAGTCATATCCTTTTTTAAGAACTCATCTGAAAGTATTTGAAGGCATTGGCGTTTCTATGAGCACTCTCGGAGAAAAAAAAAAAAGTTCATCTTTCCATCCCTTACAATTGTCCAGGAGTAATTTTGTCAGGTATGTTACCATCTACACATGAGACATATTATTTTTCAAACCACTGTTGATATCCAAAGATATAAAATATTGATCAGAACAATGTTAAATACAGAAATTACTTTTTGGGATCATTGGATATTTTTGTATCCAATTGTTAATCCCATAATATTCATTTACATGCTTTAGCTAAGATGTTATTTTGCCTTTTCATTGCTGAATTTTCTAAGTCAAGCAATCCAGATTCTAAAGTTTATTGCACCTTTGAGATACAGAACACTGGGTAATAGTAAACATCTTGTCTATTCTACTGTGAATTTGTCTCACCTTTTCCACATGTCTTAGCTATTCCCTGCCTCAATGTCCTGTATTCAGCTTTCATCGCTTTCTCCAACTCCAACCTCTTGCTTTTTTAACATGATCCTTTCCATCACTATTTGACATTTGCATCACATATTGTGTTTAAATGGTGGGAAGCAATTTCAAAATGGTTGTTGTTCCTAAGAAAGTGAACAATTTAACATGTACTGTAGAGTTAGCGCTAAAGGATCTAAGAAGAAAATTAATACAGACAAATTGCAGAGAAAAATACTTTTAAGTTGAGTAAGACCATTATTTTAGATACTAATTCTAACACTTAGGCAGGGTGGCCTTTGTCTCTGAATCTGCATTTAGAGTCCAGGAGTAGTGTGAAGAGGAGCAAGGTAGGTACCCGAAATAACTACTAACAAGACTAAGAAGTGAGATATAATAAAGGCAGATGCAATTACTAATTCAGATTTCAGTTACCAACAAGAAAAATATATCTCCATAAGGTGAAGAAACACATGTTTTAGTTTTTCAAAATAATTCTCAATAGTGGGGTTTACAAGTGTTCTTTATACATAGGATACTGATTACAAAATACTTTGGAGGTCATTATGAACACGGCGGGAATCTCCACCGTGTTCATGCTGGCGGTCTTATGAGACCGCCAGCCCCCTTGAGATCCCGCCGGCTGAATAATAAACATTCTGCTGGGCCGGCTGGCGAAAACAATGTTTCCACCAGCCGGCCATTGCCGACGGCTCCACATGGATGTGCGGCAGGTGCAGATCACCGCCTGTAAATCAGGCAGTGACCTACGCGACGGGGCACAGCAAGGGGGCAACTGCACTGCCCATGCCAAGTGCACCCCTTCCGCCAGCCTTTCCCTGGCGGGTGAACCCACCAGGGAATGGCTGGCGGAACAAGGGTTCTTTATCCGCAGGGCAGCTCTGCTTGCCCTGTCGGATGAAGAATTCCGCCATCGTCAGGCTGTCTGTCGGCAGTAGCCTGGCGGTAGGAGGCCGCCTGTGGCGGTCCCAACTGCCTTCATTATGTGGCGGTCTCAACCGCCATGCCGGCGATGGTAAATTCCACCGCCACCAGCATGGCGGTTGAGACCGCCAAGTTCATAATGAGGGCCTTTGTCACTTGGCCTGGCTGGTTCATTATTTGTGATGAACATACACATTTGTCTAATTAAAGTTTTTAAAAAAATATTGTACAGGTTTGTTAGCAATGCATGGTACAGTGCTTTGGAAACAAGTGTGTCTTCAGGAGGCATTTATGAGCAACATTAAACCGTGAGTGCTAATAAGATGACTGATAACTTCACTGAATTAACACCCATCTTGTTAAAATACTCAGTTTATTAATATATATTAAGAAGTTTTATTTTTATCACTCATCCTAACTCCTTCATTAAGAATTTACACAATAGCATATCTTTTTAGAATAAAGCCATAGCAAATACCTTTCCATTCAAAATGGAAGTGTTTGTTGAGAATAACTGGAAAAGACACGGTGGCCCTTTGGATATCGTTAAACTGAATGTGCAATTGTGTTGTAAAGGCAAAAGTGTGATTAAATGTCCTTCTTTCATTCATTTTATTTTGATGGGACTGGTATTGCTCAGGTGAGCAATAATTTGAAATGGTTCCATCTGATTACTGAGGGCAATATGCACATTTTGGCATCCTCAAACCCACTTTTTATGACACCCAAAAACAATATGCAACTTTTGGAATCCCCAAACCCACATTTTATGACACCCAAAAAACATTGTTGTCAAATTTCAGATCAAAGGCTGGTGTGATCTTGATGGTTATTCTATTACCTGTGGTCATATTACATCATCTAGGTCTTGTGACTGGCTAAATTCAACGTGTCCCTCATTGTTAACCACAGAGCACCATCTCCAAGTTTAATGGTGGGGAGCTGTAATGGTGCCCTGCTTTGCTAAAGAGTTTTGGTGGAGGAAGAGTGTCAAGGACTCTGGGAGAGGTATTTAGATGGAGCACATGTTTTGAAATTTTCAGGCCACGCCCACAGGTCTTTAACTAGCTCTGTTAGTGACCACATGGACTGAACGTAAGAGAGCATGTGAAAGGGTCTGGATCTTAGAGGAGATTGCAGTCTGGTGTGAACCAATATGTATTAAACTGGTTTGTCATGTATAATGTTTGTCAACTGAACATAAACAATATATACATTGTTTAAATATGCATAGGCAGACGAACGTACAAACCTAAAGCAGGCAATTCTATAAATGTCATTGGTATTAATAGCCATTGAAGACAACAAAACTGTCCTTGCTTACTGGCTTACATGACTATGCCTTACTTTAAATGTAAAGTTAGGACATTTAGGTGGTGATAACCCTTAATATTTCAGAAAGTGGTCAGTCATGAAATAAATTGTCTGTGCCATTGTCTTGATAGCAGCATGTCTGAATTATAAGGACTACACAATATGCACACAAATGAAACCCAAGTAATGAATCTATAGTCAGTGTCATAACCAAGGGGGAAACAGCCTTTATCACAAAAGCCAAGCAACAAAATGTCTTTACAACGAAGGCCTTATAATAAAATGTCTTAACAACGAAATTGTTTACAACGAACATGCCTTTTCAACAGATGCCTTTTATAACGAAAATTGTGGTAAATGTAAGTATATTTTGCAGGTAAGTAAAAAAGCTTTTAAATATATATATGTGTGTGTGGGCGTATATATATATATATATATATACATATGTATATATATATATGTGTACATATTATTTATTTTATTATTTATACTATATTTAGGTTTTAGGGAAGTAAGGGATTTTTTAGGTTTTAGGATAGGTATGGGTTTTTGGGTGGTAAGGGAATTTTTAGGTTGTGGGGTGGCTATGGATTTTTCGGTGTTAAGGGTTTTTTAAAGTTTTAGTGTGGGTATGGGTTTTTTGGGTGTTAAGGGAATTTTAGGGTTTAGGGTGGGTATGGGTTTTGGGTAGTAAGGAAATTGTTAGGGTTTAGGGTGGGTATGGGTTTTGGGTTGAAAGGGAATATTGGGGTGGGGAAGATTTATTTAGGGTGCAGGGGTTGTTGGTTAATATTTATATTGTTGAAATATAAATACATATAAATATATACCTCTACGAGGAAGCCTTTCCACAAAGTATTTTACATGTAAAAATAGATCATATGTATATATATATATATATATATATATATATATATATATATATCAAGTTTTCATACTTACTTGTTAAATACTTACGTTTCTGTGACAAAGGCTTTCGTTGTAAAGGCACAATCATTGTAATAAATTTAGTTGTAAAAGCCTTTCATTGGAAAAACATTTTCGTTATAACTCTTGCGTTATAAAGCCATTTGTTGTAATGCCATTCAGGATTCTCTCATACATCCTAATTAATGAGTACCTTTGCACACATTTGTGTATATATATATATATATATATATATATATATATATATATATATATATATATATATAAATATGTGTCCCACTGTTAAGGACAAAGTATATTGTGCAAGTTTCCTGGTGGATGGAGGTGAACGGTCACTAGACCTTACCACCGCATATTAAGAGTAGCGGAATGTTAAAGGGGTGTTGTGTGGTGTATGGAGTGAGCCAGTGGTCCAAGAATACACATTAAACATCTCTTGACAAATCCCTGCTAGAAATACTACATTGCAGGCAGGATTGACTTAGGCTAGCCAACACTTCATCATTTTAAGACGGCAAGTGTTATAAAAATAATTTCAATTTTGATGAGAACAATAGTTGTTATTGATTGTTGTTATCGAAACAATGGCACTTAAATACACTGTGTTTGTGCGCTGCAGGTTAAAATAATATAAGTCCTTTGTGAGAAAGAGATCAACTTGGTACAATAAGAAATGGACTTAAGCTATGGTTTGCTTAGCTTTTCACATAGCAAAGTTCACAGTGAAGGCGTTCATGGGCCTTTCACTGTAAATATAAGGTTTGTCGTGGGGACTGGTTGTTGCTGAGTTACTTTCTGCTTGTGTGAAGAACCAAAGCATATGTAGAAACATAACATGCAAAAATCAGAGTATAGACAGGTCAACGGTTGCATGCATTGCACCACGTCTCTGTTTTGAGGAGAATTATGAATTTATATGCAACCTAAATACCAATCTGATAGCAATGATAAACTGTACATAGATACACAATTGCTACAGGCATTTCTCACACAGATGGAGAGGCGGTCACTGTGCCTGATATGTGAGCCTACAGCATGTTTGCAAACCTGGCGGTTACCAGCTAACAAACAGACTAATCCTTTCCAGGCATTTAGATGGTGACTGACGAATAAGCATAACATTTGCAATGGCTTTGTAATGGATTAGGGTTGTTCTAGCATTATTTTAATGTGCAATGTATAATTGTTGCCTATCATTTGTGATGGTGAACAGGTCTTCAATGGCACTTCCCTTGACTACATGGGCTTGGGCATACATGTGAAACTGAGAGGCTTGCTACGATTTGGATTTAAACTTTGAGTACCCTTGAACATTTTAAAGAAAAGTCTGTTTCTATTTCTAATATCTTAGATTGGATATTGGTGAAAATGAATGCATCCTAAAAACTGAGTTATCTTTGAAAACTGTCATATTTCTGACCTTAGTTTTTTGCTGCTGCATTCCATAACCAAGCATAGATATATGATCAATGCATAATATTAGCGGAGGGGAAAGACATTGAATAATAATGTTGGATATATCATCTTTGGCATAAAGTGAACTATAGAGCACTGTGTTTGTGATGTATGATATAAAGTATGGTATGAAGTTGTTTAATTAAGGCATGTTTGCATCATTGCATTGCATTTCTAATAATTGAGCTGGGATCAGAAAAAATGTTTCAGTACATCACAGCTCTCCCAATCGTGTTACAAAATGTACTGAGAGTTTTTTTAGCTCCTTGGCTAAGTGGAAATGAGCCAGGGCTATTCTGCATTCCATACTACCATTGGCTTCAGAGATGCTTCCGATTCTTCAGAGGGACATGATTAACATATTGCCAAGTGCGGGTGCACATATGATAAGATGAACATTCTCGAAAATAGATTTTTCGCTACCTAAATAAATGACTGAAAGACGACCATGAAAAATCTCAACCATTGCTGAAGACAACAGAGTGCAGTTTCAAGCTGTGATTGTTATTACACTTTAGCAAAAAGCGGGTACAGGGGAGCCTTAGCCGTATGGTATTGCGTCCACATGCAGCCTCGCGCATTGTGAAACTGCTTTAACCGATTTAGACATCTGGCTCTCTCAAAAGAAGCTCACGTTGCGTTAGTGTCACCCACGGTGAATAAGTGAAGATTAGATTCTAGGGTCAATTTACAAAATGGTTGTCAGGACATTTTTTAAAATTGTAAAACGTTTTGTAATTGAATTCATCAAGAAGACTAAAGATAGAAATCAATGGAGACAAAAGGTGGCCACTAACCTACAGCCGTGGACTGCCAGATTTGTCACACTGCTTAGCCAATGAAGTCCTGCCCTGATTAGAAAGGACCACCTTTTTCTGGGGTATGAGGGCAATTTGGTCTCCACGCTCATTTAATCCCGAAGCTCCTGAATAGGCTGCCAATTGAACCTACATTGTGTTACATTATGCATGCAGTTTTTTTTAAATGCAGACCATTGTTTGCCAAACACTGGAGAAAAAATCTTTCAACCTATTTCCATTTCGCATGAGGTCACGCTGAACCCCAGTACTAACTCGAAGGGAGCTGGTGTATTGTTCCCAACCCCCACCCGGTCTGTTTCAGTAAGCACGGCCTCGCCACATAATCAACACTGTGTGCGCACAACTTGCACAGCCTGCAAAGTGGGCCCGCTTTTGGGTTATGGTGAAGTGCGTATCGGCTCCTAAAGAGCTTTGTTCTGAAGGCGGCAGACATAAACTGAACAAACACTGTGGTGTACAGGTTGCATATTTCGGGTAGAATAAAATGGGGTCAGATAAACTGCCTTGTAAACAAAGCAGCGTTGAAGGCAGTGCTCGGCTGCTGCGTCCTGCGGAGGGCTACTGAGGCAGCTTCACTCTGGCTGGCAGGTGCTTTATGTCTGACTTGCATAAGCAATGCATTACTTGTGATGAAAGGAAAATGGCGGCACTTGCGCGAGGAATGAAATACGTTTCTTCACGAGAAATACTGCACGTGTCTATGGATCTTTAGAAACGCACATGTTTAAAGTTTCATACAGCTGTGGCCATTGTAAGTCTCACAGTAGCGGCCTGGCATGAAAGCATGGCCTGTTTTCAGTATAGTTCCTTCTAGTGTGAAATCCAAAACAGCTCCGGCTCGGTCCTTGGGTGGTGAATGGCATTTCATTCAGGGGCGCTGCACAACATTTTGCTCTTTTATGCCCTTTAGGCCATCTCGAATAAGACCAAATAATACATTTATGAAATGAAGAGGTCATATATGAAATAACTCGATAACTTTCATCCTGCTCCATCCCGATGGTGAAACTGCCACTTTTGTTGCATTTGTGGGTCAAAGAAAGCAAGATTTGACTAGGTTACGGAAATAAAACAACACAAATAAATAGGTAGCCCAGTGCCTATTGTTTCAACACCACATGCCATCAGCTGGCTGGCGGAGAATCCATGATGACAGTTTCTGAAGTGTGCGTGAACGAGAAGTCCTGAAGTTCTTCATCTTAAAATGACGTGGCTCCATCAGCTCCTTATCTGAGCAGAGAGCTTAGGGACATATGTACGAACACGTTTTCCCAGAGACACAGAATGGATAAAACCCCTTGCTACATCTGTCCCTTGGTTCAATAGGAGATGACAGCAGAGAATCTCTGGGGCCTCATTTTAAGAAATGGAAGTGTATGTTTTTTTAGAAAATGCACATAAGAGTTCTGGAACAAGTTTGATGATCTGGCCAAGCTTTCCTTCAGAAGAAACTGGGTCGTATGTCCATCCTGCAGATTATACTGCACTGTCTGAGGACTGTGTGTGAATGCTGTGGCTCAGTTTTAACCAGTCGGCATTCTTGATGTCAAATAATCCTTTATGATGTCATCAGCCCTGCGTCGAGGATGCGGTTTACACTGGAATCGCCGTAAACTGCAAAGTGACCCATAAGAAAAATAACATCTAGCATGATTCCGTGAAAGACACTTGTGGTTAAGTGTGTGTATGCATATATATATATCATTTCCCTACACACTACGTTTAAATTAATAAAGTTAACAGGAATCACAGGAGTTTGTAGAAAGATAGTCTTAAAAGGGATCTTTCAGAATAAATGCCCATTGAATATGTTGTATATCCAAATGTGAGGTTTCCAAGAACTATACAATGTAGGTGGTTAGATCCAGCAAGTAGGATGTTACATCAATGATCTGATCAAGAATACCTGCCCGCGCCACTCTTCTGATGTTTCTGTCCACTTGTTCACACTGTTGGCCCAAATATCCTTTTTTACACAAACACTTATTGGGTCTGACACAGACACCTCCATGACGGCACACTGGTTCGCATTTGGCTGAGAAAGAAAAATATTGGTGTTACTATTTTTAGTTCACTGAACTTTACTTTTTATAGCAATTGTATTTACAAAGATGTGTAATAAGCATGCAATGTGCAGAAATGAAATAAAAGATATATTGCCTGTCAACAAAACTCACACTTGTTATTTGTGTTCACTTATGATTACCTCCTTAAGGTAATTATCATCTGCTTTAAATCTGGAAGTCACAGATTCTGATCCCAGCATAACCACTCAATATTCATCCTTCTTAATTGCTAAAACGAGTATCATTCACTTTGAAGGACTAGTACCAACGCCTACGGCGTACAACAATTGAAAGATCCAATGTTAGACTACCCTTAGCAAAAATATTGTGTGACAGCAACATTATATTCCCAAATATAACTTGCAAAACATGGTCACATTGGGTGTAGATTTTATGTTATTAACTCCAATGGGTGATATTTCTGTAAACATAGTACTTCTGTCAGATGCCCCTGTTCAACCCAAGGCCTATGAATATCTCTAAGAAATAGTAATGCCAAGGGCCCTTCACCAGAATCTGGAGGTAGGTCCCATCATTTTGCCTTATGCCATTGTATTGTAGCCACAGTATTCTGGTACCATAACCTCCATGGTTGTCGTTGTCTTTAATGTTTAAAATCTTATAATGCACCAATTATGCAGCTGCATTATAACTCTGAAAACAAAGGTTATGCATTACTCACTGTCACTGCCATCAATGGTTTTAACTTCTGTGCTTAATGTGCCCGTGATATATAAAGGAGTGATAAATATATATCTTTTCACGTTACTTTTAATAGTCTAAAGAGCACACCACTGTAGACTCAATTGCATTTAGACGATTGAAAACGTGACAAAACACAGCAGAAAAACAACATAGCTTTCAATCACAGACACTTACTATTAGAGCTTTTTTCTGTTTTTTTGTGGTCTAGAATCGAGAAAATTACCATCAAGTTTGGCACCAGTCCACAGCAACCATTAGATCATGCCAATGCTGTCCGATCCTGTGTCAGTAGATCAGCCCTTTGAGACTGTTTACATTTCTACCCACCTTCCTTGCATGAATACGTATGAGAAGGAGATGAGGTGGTTTCAATTTAAGGCACAACCTACACCCCTGTACACCTCTCATACTTTTTCTTGCTTGGAAATTTAAGGCATACTCTTTAGCAAAGACTGTGTTTAGTGAAATAGTTTTCTGCTAAAATATACGGACAGGAGTGCCCAGAAGTAAGTTCGAGTCTCCAATATAATTGTATTAGAATGAGATATAAAGTATAGGCAATATATTGCTGCATAATAATTCAAATTAAAAGTTGTTTGGGACCAACTTCATCTTCTGCAAGTAGCCAGCCATATCTTCTATGTCAATAATGTCCTGGTTACTTACTGGTAATCCTCATTACTTCTAGTTCCACTCATCCTCGTAACAGTCATTACTCAAAATCCATTTTAAACATTCATGTCAAGATGCAACTGAGCACACCCACACCAAAGTCCCTTTTATCAGCTTTGAACCTTTACAATCTAAGGTGCTGAACAAATGTACTAGAGAAAGATCAAGTCGGCTGCCCTGCAGATCTCTATTAGGGAACTCCTTGCATCTTTACCCAGGACACAGCTAGACTCTTGGTCTACCTACCCTGGATATCTTTTTTTTTGTCAAGTGAGATATAATAAAATATTCAGTGATACATAGATGAACATATAAACACAAAATCACTTGTAAGAAATATCGTAGGAAATTCCTGAGAACATAATTTAAACAAAAATCATATAACAGTATACTTAATCAACAGAATAAAATGTCATCTTATTGCAATGTTTTCCCAAATACATTTCTCCCACAGAATGAGAAAAATATTTGTGTTGCTTCTCCTTGAGCTGCATAAGGCTGTTCTCTGCGTTTTACTCTCAGTCCTTCCTGAAATGTTGGAATTCAATTACACTTCCATTTTTACAATATGAATGGTTGGGATACTAGCACAGAGATAAATATCACCTTACTACACTTGTCTGGTAATCCCACTGAAGATGAATACCCAAATAAAAGTATTAAAGCGTGATACAATTAAATATAAAATTTGTTTTCATAGTAACGAAAGACTGCTTTCCAATAAAGGTCTAGCCTGGGACACCACACTATAGCGTGGGACCAATTTCCTTTTTCACCTGAATCACATCTAAAACAACTGGCTGAAAGTTCAGGGCTACTCTTATTTAATATGTAGGAGTATGATAAATTATCCATTTTGATTAAAACTGCATCTCACAAAAGTTGTTACCCCTAAGAACTGAAACACAATCTTATTAACATTAGTCCATATATCAGGTGTCATTATAACATTTTTCTTGCTCATTCATTTACCAGAGACTCTAGTAACAAATTCTGTTTCTTTTCACCTTCCAAATACATTTTAAAAGAACCAACAGATCTCACATTTGTGTTCTCTATTAAATCCAAAATCAAATATAAATTATAACTCCTATTACTACAGTCAATACTTAACAAAAAAAAGAATATATAATATTGTAAGATCAAATCAGCCAGCCTTTGGATTTAATTACTGATGGGTCTAAACTTGACCAATATCTCTACAGTTCATTTCTTTAAAAAATCTGACATTTGATAAGACAACTGTTAATTTGCCCTCTAGGTATTGTTACTTTATTGAAGAATACCTGATCCTTTGTGCGTTTATCCTCAAAACGACTAGCAGCATTTATACATGGAACAGAAACATTCTTTAAAAAACGCTCTTTCAGTTGTTTTTTTTTTTAAACCTTTGCAACACCTTGTATCAAACTCTCTTTGGTGATATTGGCAACCCAATAATGCCATCAATCCTATTTTCCTTAAGGAATTGAAACATCAAATAATTGTCAAAATATTTATGTGCATGAAGCATATTTTTGTATCTTGATGATATAGGTGCAAAATTAAAAGTTGCAAAATAGTATGTTTTAATATGCCAACGGGCTAGTCAGTCAATTTACTAGATCTATTTTCTGACGCCTATAAACAATGATTTTACAAAAAGCCCAAAAATGTTCTTTATTATATCTCTATCTGTGATACTAAATTTTATTTTTGGTCAATATATAACACATTAATAGTTCTTTGCGTGCATTTCTTTATGGGTTTTCCATGCGACAACTTTCCCCGAGACCTCGTTTTCTTCATAGGTGTTTTTAAAAGTATATTGGATGCTTAAATAGACCTCCCCGTAATGAAGTTCACAAAGATCTTGTTTTGCCTTCTCTATTTAAATCACTTTTATACTTTAGAAATTTATCATAATCTTGTTTAACCTGTTTTGTAAGGTTTAATTGAACTTACTGTTCTGTTTTAGCTATGTCCTAAGCTATTGTCCGAGCTCTCAAAGATTGAACTTATCTTTCTCCTTCAGCTATGTCCAAAGTTATTATCTGTGCTCTCAAAGTTGCCCTAAAGCAGACTTCTCTAGAGAATAGCTCATGAGCTACTGGTAACTCTTCAGCTGCCTTTGTGTAGCTCTCCTGTGCGCACCCCAGACTACTATATTAGAACCTTTTTCTTGGTGGAATGAAAATATGTATTATAAAATTGAAAAGTGTATTTGAGATGAAAATGTGTTTTTTTAGAGCTTGTAAGATGATGGCTGGAGAAAAATGGTTGAATTTCCAAAATAATTTTAAAGCTATATATTTGAGTACTAAAACATGTGTCCCGGGGGAGACTTGTTACTAATATTACAATGGTACCACAAACATTGCAGCTATGACTGTTATGTATTAGCTATGCAAAGGTATTCCAAATTGACAGTACCTTTTTTACATTAATGCTGGTATCACTGCCTGATGCACTGTGGTGGTCATCGCTGACAGTCTTGCATAGGGTGACCAATAATATAGTTTTGTTTGATGTCACTATTACAATACTAATAATATTAGTAGCTTAGGATAATTTTCATTGCACATAAATAGCTCATGTTACAAAAAAAGGTTGGAGACTCCTGTCCTAAAGCATCTAAGATCAAAGCAACTCTAGCTGCCCGGATATTCTGAGAAAACAATATTGTTGATCTGATGTCTGAGACCCATAGCTTATCTTCTAAATTGATTTTATTAAACATCCAACCACTTAGTGGAACGGGGCTTCTGAATGTCTGCTATAGTCATTTCCAATGCTGAGTGATCTGGGAAGCTGTTTGGATAACTCAAAAGTTGCACTACTTAAAAAAACAATTATATTAAAAAAACAATACCTTCATACTGAGATGCCTGTATATTCTTTTTTATTCAAAAACCTAGATCTCTTTGGATCTATCAAATCTAAGTCCTTCTGATATAAAGCCAGAACTGTTTTTTGTTCTGCTTTCAACTTGGAAATGTAGAATCTATATCTGGCTGCTGCAAAAAAATAAACTCACCCCAATAATTATCTTGCCATGCTGTGGTAAAAGTAAATTGCAAAAGATCCATTGATGTTTCTAGATTATCTTCTATCAGACATGTACAATGGCAATGTAATTAATACACAGTCAATAGTGCAAGTAATCCAGACCCATTGACCTTCTTTATTGGTTTGCAAACCATGTATTTCAGCCTGCAGATTTTTTGCGAATAATAATGCTATCCCTCTATGGGCTAAACCAATTGGAGAAGAACATTCAAAACATGACCATTTATTAAACACAGCATAATCTGAACACCTACATTTGAAAATATGGGTTGCCTGTAAAAGATTGATAGCCAGGCTATATGTTAAAGATCATATTTCAGTAGCCCGTAATTGACGTCAAATGTTGAGCCCATTTACTTTAAATGAGAATATTTTTAAATTATCTGATGGCATAAAAGTAATATAATCTTTTTATGGGAAATATGCTTGCCCATTGTTATATAATGCTATTTTTTCCTTTCCTGAACCATTTGTAGAATGAAATTCTGCAAACATCTAATCTACTCTAGCCATTCAATGCAAACATACCTAAGGAGTGCTAAGAGGTACCCCCAAACCTCATCAGAAACCTCACCAAAAACACAGCAGACCTTCTCTGAGTGACTGAAGAGTATACCCATTGTTGTAATTTACTAGGTGCTTGGCTCCTAAATAATTTATAAAGTAATTTATAAAGCGTATCAAAGAGGGAACTTCTCCAGACCACTTGATCTGTATACATCAGCTTACAGTTTTTATCGAATAAAAGTGAGAGTGTGCAAATAGGCATCTTTTGTGAGTGTACAAAAATAATAAGCACCTCAACCACATGCGATAAATCCAAATTTGCCTAACTCTTATAGTAACAGAATACAGAAAACAATATAAGTCTTATATTGCCCTGTTTTAGAATGTTCATACCCTTCACCGAGCCTGTGATTATGGGTTATCCCTGCTCCAACCCCAGAACAGGACATCCTAGTGTGCCATTTGGCAGCATGACTTAGTACCTTTGCTCCCTGTGTTCCCCGTTGACCTCCTCTCCCTCAGTCTTCAGGACTTCAAGCCTGGTTGTAACATCATAATTATCAAGCACGGGGTGACTAACATCATTCAGAAAAGCCTGTGCTTCTTAAACCAATGTGAACATATGAAATTGTCAATTATGAAGAAACTTTTACCCTGGGTGGTTGCACTACATACGTTTGTCCACCAACTCTACAAAATTGCAGTTTCCACATTCATGTCTGAGAACATTGGAAAGGAATACTATTTTTGAACTCTAAATGCCTTTTCTCCAATTGCTTTGGTCATTATCAATTGTTTGACCCTACAATCAGAAAAATTAACCGGAATTGTTCTGTGATATTTAGAATCCAATCCAATCTGTGAAGGTATTCTGTGTGTCTACATTATTGTAAGATCGCCAGAGTACTCTGGAAGAATGTGTTTCCTTATCACTGCTTACCTTTAAACCGTTTATCTTCACAACCTAAGATACATTGCTACAGTTCCTCAACCATATCCAATATCTGAGTCATTTCACTGTCCATCTTATGTAAGTGCTCCTTGGCCTGATTTGCAATATCTATCTGACACTGCTTCATTTGCTTAATTGGTCCCAAAATAACTTGCAACACTGCAAGGAACTTCTCATTTATATTTCGGAGCCTTTTTAAATCAGCAACTAACTTGGTGTCCTGTACCCTACTCTCCACCAGATGTTCAATCTTGAGTCCTCCGCACTCAAAGTCTGCAGATGTGGTGATGGTGGAGCCACATATATCATCGTGGGAAAAAAGCTTGCCCGGTGAATTCTGTTGTCTGATCCTTTTTTCCTGGTTCTTCTTTTGTTTTGCTTTAGTGAGAATGAAACAAGGGGAAGACGTCAAATGTTTATTATGCTCACTTGTAACAGTTTGAGCAGTTATTGATCAGAAACTGTTAGCATCCACATTCATCGCCTGGAGTGCAAAACAGGTAATAATCCAAATCAGAGAGCAATAGAGTTTGGCTAGATACTCTATATCTGTACAGTGAGTTTAACTTCCTATTTCCCCAGAGTATCTTCCAGAAAAGAAACACTTTAGCTAGAGCAACAGTAGAGCTGATCCATCTACTGACAGATAAAGATGAAGCCTTCTTAATGAGACCTGCTTCACTAAACTTGACAAACAACAGATCAGACTGACAAAAAGGATATGATATTTTAATGTCAAGTAACACAGTCCTTTGTTTACATCAAGTAGATGTAACAATTGCAGAGGCAGAAGAGGGAGGAATACAAGTGATACCACCTTTTGCTTTTTGTGGGAAGAAGAAGCCATTTTAGTAGGAACACCCAGGTGAGGTTGTGTGAAAATCGCATGCTCCTGAATCAACAAGTAATTTGCATGACACAATAAGGAACCAAATTCCAAAACTCTTTCTGGCTGAGGTTATAGTCACCAAGAAGGTTTCTTTCATAGTCAGGAACTTCATAACCGTAGAGTTAAAAGGTTCAAAAGGATAGAGTTTTTAAAAGCAAATGCATATCCAAAGGGAAAGCAAGAGTTCCTACTGAAGGTTGAGCTGGAGAAAATCTCATTTAAGAAATGGGAAGTGAACTCTTTCTCATCCACTAAATTACCCCAAGAATGCTTAAAAGCTCTAATGACTTCCCATTGTGCTCTTAGAGTTGAGAAAGAAAGATTCCTTGCCATAAAAATTGAAGAGCAGAAGGAAAGGAACAGTCTATAAGGAAAAGAAAATGACTAAACTAAAACACTACCTTTGGAATGATGGCCAATGTCTAGAGTAGGGCCTTAGAGCTGAAGGTCTATGACACAGCTGGATAGCCATAGCTAAGAGAGATGGGAACCCATTGTTTCCTTTCAACTTACTTCCAGCAGGGACAGTCTGGCTTGGTACAGACACCCCAAGGGAGGGAGAGAAAAGGGAATAAGAAGCATGGTCAAAGAGGAAGAATTGCTAGGTTTTTGACAAGGGGAAACCAATCCCCACAAGGCTAAATAAAAACTACAGCAATCACTTCCCTTTCCTCTTTTTAGATTTGGGCTGAGAATTTGGGAGTTAGTGTGAAGGGAGGGAAAAAAGAGAGAGGTTCCTGGGCCATTTCACTGTCAAAGCATCTATTCCTCAAGCATCTAGAACTGGACTGTGGTAGAAAAAAGAAAGTGCTTGGGCATTGCTTTGGGGGCAAATAGGTTCAGATATGGGGTTCCAAACCTCATGCACATCTCCTTGAACACATCCTTGGACAGAGAAAGATCCTCAGAGAAGGGAAAGACATTGCACAGTGATCTGAATGAACATTGTTCAGACCACTGATCTACACTCCTGTTAAGGACAAAATGTGTTTCTCTGCTTCAACTGGAGAGCAATCATGCCTAGGGACCATGAGTCATTTTCTTCTTGGTGATTCACATAGGCCACATTGACCAGGTTGCCTGATCTCACCAGGACATAACACCCCTGTGTCTGATGTTGATATTGAAACACAGGGCTTAAAACATCAGTTCACTCCCTCCACTTCAAGTATTGTAGACCCTCTGTGAAGGAAAAATGTACATGAGTAGGGCAGCACACCAACGTGGTCCCCTAGCCTGTGAAACTGGCATCTCGTCAGAACCCTGGGACTCACATGAGAAATACAGTGGGATTCAGCCAGAACTGCAGCAACTGGGAGATAATTCAGAAGGTTGTCTACTAGTGGTAAAGATGCACATGGGCCCATGGAACTGTAAACATCGATGAAGCCATAGGACCTTGCTCATGAAGCTACATTCTGGCAAGGGCCTCTGGCAAATTCAACAGAGTCCTATTGCTCTGGTTTCTGGAAGGAACACAACATCAAGGTTCGTTTTGAACTGTGCCCCACTAAAGGTCAAATTCTGCCTGGGAACTAGTTGATTTGGGGGAGTTTTAATAGAAATCAGTGCTTGGAAACATAAGATCGTACTGCCTCCAGCCTTTCTAAAGTCTTCTCCATTGATGACACATGTAGAAACCATGTAGTACCCAGTCATTTAGTGCTTAGTTTGTGAAAATAAAGAGCACCAAGATATTCCTCAGGAGTCCACTGCAGCTTACACGACTTACATGCCCAACCGAAGTGACCAAATACCAGTAATTAAGGCCACCTAACAACCATGATAGTCCTACAAAAGGGACAATTTGGACTCTAATAGGTGGTGAAAAGGTATAAGAATGGCCTAGGCATGCTGGTATTATTATTAATTTTAATGACATATCGGATTGCTACACACTCTGCTCCTGTGTTCTTTTAAAAATAGACTGACAGCACCACCATGTGGTGGGCTGTCATGAATGTGCACTGTGTTAGTAAATAAGTGCTGGGACTGAGCACTGCATACACAGGCACAAATTAAGCACTGCAGTCATTCAGCTATGGAAATGCTGGCCAATCCTGGAGATGCAGCAATGTCACTACTGGAGATATGATATTGATGAGTACTCACGGAGCTAAGAGTAATCCAAATACAGGATCTCTTTTGTTAAAGTTTTTATGTTTCTGGGCCACTGGTACATGGAAATATGCATTCATCACATAAACTGTTATTACTTAGTGACCTGCTGACAGCAAGAGAATTATCTTCTGAAGTGTTTCCATCTTGAAAGGAGTATGTTTTACCCAAAGGTTACTTAATTTAAATCTCTTACAAACCCCTGTCATCTTGGGCACCAGGAGGATGACAGAGAAAACGCCTACTCCCATTTCTTCTCAAGGGACTGAGATTACCACTTTCTTGTTCAGAAGTGATTTCAGGCCGGTAGAGAAGGCTTCTCTCTTCAACATTTTCTTGGCCATGGTGTATTGCAAACTGGATCCAATAACCCCCAAACGATTCAAAGCACCCATGCATCTACAGTTGATTTCTACCAGAAAGTAATGGATGTCACCTCCGACCAGATAGTCCAGAAGAGACAGGGTATAGGCAGGGCTTCTGTTGTTTTCCCAGTGAACTATATCTTTATTTTTTATATGAATGTCCTGCTAAGTTCTTCTCTTTCTGTTTATGGCAGCTAGCTGTTGTTGCCTTCTAGACAGTTGGCAGAGTCAAGATTTACCAGAAACAGGTCCAGATGAGTATTGTTGCTGCATAAAGAAGAACAAGTGTTCCTTGAAGAGGGACCATAACATGCCATCTAAATCTGAAACAAAGAGACAAACACCTTGGAAAGGCATACACAAAGCAATAGCTTTTTGTGAGGCATCTGTATGCCAATCTTTCAGCAACAGATACCTTGTTGCAGCCACAGCAATTTCTCATGTCATATTGGAAGCCTGGATTACACCAAACGATAATGTGAAACAAGCTTAATTTGACGTCCATGCCCTCCAGCAATGCAGAACATCTGGTTCCCTTCTCAACAGTGTTGCAAAGAGCCTTAAAGTCTGAAATTAAGGATTGAGTTGAATAAGTCCCATAAATCCCAGCCCTCAATGCTAAATGAGTCACTGAATACATCTTCCTAAGGGCCAAATCTTCATATTTCTATGTGCCATCCTTCATAATGCCCTCTTATGCATAAATACGTGACCAACAACACTTCCTGCTACAGAATTTACAGTCACTGAATCAAGAAATGTAGACTTTTTGTTAAATAAGGTGTGGAGTCTTGACATACATCTGGGAAGAATAGTCTTATGTGCGCCTTTCCATTCATGAGAAACAACATTTCTTACATAAGGATGAACTGGAAGACCCAAATGAGAAGCCCTCTGGAGTCTAAATATTGTATCTGCAGAGGTACATGGGGTATCAGGATTTGGAAAACCCATAATGTCTCTTATGTGAGATAACAAAGATGGAAGCTCATCTTTAGTAATGTAATTTACTTTTTGGTTGTCAGCTAAACAATTCCCCTCCCCTCTGAGGAAGAAACTTTTCCTGATCCAGAGAGACCTCGGGAAAACACCCTTTGAGAGATCAAAGGGAATTCAGCTTTTGCCTCAAGAACAATCCACCTAGGGGCCAGATGTAGCAAAGTAAAATTTTGCGACTTGCAAATTGCGAGTCTGACCGACTCGCAATTTGCAACTCGCAAAATGGGATGCAGAAAGGTGTCTCAGACACCTTCTGCGACTCGCTATGGGGTCGCAAAGACCCAGCTCATTAATATTAATGAGGTGGGTCGTAGTTTGCGACCCCATAACGAGTCCCTGCACTCACAGGGATGGTGGCCTGCTGAAGTCAGCAGACCTCCATGTCTGTGACTGCTTTTTCAATAAAGCACTTTTTTTTTCCTTTTGCAGCCCGTTTTCCTTAAAGGAAAACGAGTTGCAAAAAGAAAAAACTTACGAAACCATTTGGTTTCGTTTTTTTCAGAGCAGGCAGTGGTCCATAGGACCACTGCCTGCTCTGAAAAAAAAAAAAAATCGGCATTCACAAAGGGGAAGGGGTCCCATGGGGACCCCTTCCCTTTTGCGAATGAGTTACCAGTAGTGTGACACTGGTGGTAACTGCGAGTTGGTTTGTGACCGCATTCGCGGTCACAAAGCAACTCAGCATGGCGATGCAGTCGCAAATAGGAAGGGAACACCCCTTCCTATTTGCAAGTCGCATCCTCAAATTGCAAGTCGGTACCGACTCGCAATTTGAGGATGAGCATCGCGTTCGGCCTTTTGCATGCCGCAAACTGCGTTTTTCACAGTTTGCGACATGCAAAAGGCTTCCTACATCTGGCCCCTAGTCCCTCATCCTCATTCAGAAGATTGATGGCACATATTGGAAACTGGGGAGAGAGAACTGGAAGTGGAATAACTAAAGGGCTGCAGATTACAGCATGTTCTCGTGTGTTTCATAACCAACACCTGAAATCATTAAAATACCAAAATAAGACAAGTTAACCAATTCACAACCAATCTTTAATTGAGAGGTGGCTACAACAGTATTGACAAAATGGAAGTATTCACAAGCGCAGTCAACCAGACAACACACACGCACAGGGAAGTAAACACACATTACCAGAAATTGGATCACTTGCCTCCAGACAGAAAGAAGGGGGTATTTCACTTTCAGCTTCAACAGAGATATCATGGAAAATGAGGTGTGTTTCTCCCAACAAATCTAGAGGAGTCCTCCACATATATTCAAAATATGTTTTATTCAGCTTTAACAGTAGCACAGTGAACTCTATTGTTTTTGGTAGTTATTACTGGTGATGGGACACCATCAAACTCCCACGAAGCACTGCCAATAACTGCTAAGCTCCGCATGGGAAAAACATTAGCAGCTACGACGGGGCCCAAGGCAAGTAGGTGCCGCAGTTATATCCTGAAGACCTCGTCTCAGTCCAGAGACAGGTGAAAACAGGAGGTTGCTGGGAACTGTAATGCCTTTAAGTGCTCAGCTGGGTGGGTTGGGCTTAGATGTTAGCTTTTTTTCTGAGTTTTTCTCTCTCAATGTGCCGACCACCTCATGAGTAATGACTGTGACGTGGACCAGCTACTTAGCGGTAACTACAACTTTCTTTTAAACATAGGGATATGGTCATATTTAGTAGAAATATAACTATCATGGCACGTCCACTCAATTTGAACAAGCACCAAACGAGCTGAAACACAAACAGAGCTGTAGGATGAGAGAATCGTCTTAAGCCATCTATGGACACGACTCTGTAGAGCAGAGGAGGCCTGGCCCTGAAAAGATAAGCTGACGGATGTCCATGCAGCTGTTCTGTGCCAGATGAGCAAAAAGCTATTTTTTTTTAATCCACGCCCAATCCATACTCGTTTAGAACTATCACAAGGACGGTCAAAATACTCATGCGGAAAACTGAGCATGCTAAAATGCCTGCTGACTTTGAAAAGTTATTCATCGGAAAGGCTAGTCAACATCATAATGCGGGGCTTATTCTCAGCGTATCAGACAAATAAAGTGCTGACTGCGTCTGCCTAACAGATTAAAGGCTACGCTAGAGGCGAAAGGTGTCATCTTTCGCTTTGTTTCTGCCATTAGGGATAAGGATCTGCAGTGAACTTTGACCAGCGCCTGTCTGGGCCTGTCAGCTCAGCCATGCACACCAGCAGACCTGCTGCAAACTTCTGGGCCAAGAGAGTGAGGGGTGCGCCGGCAGACCACCACAAACCTGACACTTTAATGAGGCCGCAGAGTTGTGTCCATCGGGTGTTACTGAGAGAAGTGCCTCGAAGGCACGATGATCTGCGCTCGCTATGGTTTAAAAAGAGCCAGCATATGACAGTGCATGGCCCTTTTACTCTTGGTGTCAACAGGTCAAAACAGGTCACTGATGGAAAAGTCGTTCCCTAAGGGGAAGACTGCAGACATGCACATTTGTTCTGATTCCGATTTAAAATATTACATAATACTGGTTAGAAACATGAAATGTGCTGGGCATTGAGCATAGCTATTAACACGTTTCTCTGACTTTGCAAGAGTTGTAGTTGTGCCATGCACTACAGGAATGCACCGCAAACATCAGCCTGACACACATTGCTGCAGCAGTAATGCTGTCATCCTTAAAAGTAAGTTTAAAAAAATCACACAGGAACTTTTTGCTTTTAACAACCAACTTTAAAATGTTGGAACCAACAGTTCTAACCGCTGTCTTTCTCTCCACCCACCTCCTTCCTTAACACAGTAAGATTATGTATTAAACTAGGAGACTGATTTAGAATTTGCCGGACGGGTTGCTGGGTCATGACGGATATCCCGTCCACCTTCTTAAATGTGCTCTATACCCAATGGCATCTGCAATGAGGCAGGCTGGATATCCCTCGCATTTGTGACGGAGCAACCATCCGCCAAACTCTAAATCAGTCCCCCCTGGAAGTGAGCACTGGGTAGCCATGGCAGCAACAGTGAAGATGCTGTTCTTTCAAATATAACACTAATAAACTACAAAGCTAATAATCGTCCAATTTCCATTTCACACACATAACTGTATGTGACCTGTGATACAGCAGCCTCGCAGCTTTGTAGCATAGTAAATAAACTCTGTTGCTAGCGTCCATTTTGAAGGGACTCATTTTATGGAGGCTGAACTGGAGCCACTGTAATTGTGTACATTTGACCTTCAGAGTGTACACAGCTTTCTACAACAGATTATTTGATTAAACGGGATATCTTGCCAGCCTAGTGCAATTAATTTTAGGACACCCTTTCCAGGCTGTAAAGGGGAATGAAAGGAGTTTGCGAACACTCACAAAATAATTTGTGGGCATCCACAAACCTCTAAAGCTTCCCATGCCTTGGAACACCGTTAATCTCATCAATCGAGGTGGATTTTTGGGTGGGGAGATCTCCACGTAAGTAATTGGGCTTAGACCGGCCAGGACTACATTTATGAATTGTTAGCTGAAGTACTCCAGATAAATTTGTTCATCAACTTCAATTTACAGCCGAATTTGTCTTTGTGAATAGGCCTTACATGTCCATGCCAAAAGTAATGGAAAGTGGCCGAGTAAGGCTAAGATGATGACAAGTGACCCCAAATAAATGCTAATTTTGACATTTTTAAAGAACTTTCAATTATTTTTTTTGTTTCACTGATTTGGAGGCGAAACATATAACATTAACTGCTTCCTTTTTGGTCTGTTCACAAGTGTGCTAGAAAAGATAGTTCTTTCACTTTCACTCTTACAGCTTTCCACGCCCTGTCCCCTTCCTGTTCTCACAGCGCAAGTGTAGCTCCTTGTTGTGCCCACGTGCTTTGTGATCCATGCAAGGAAACACATGCAAAATGTTGAACTCTGTATGAATGCTGCGGAAGGAGGGTGTAGACTATCTCAAGTAAACCCTGCCCATGGTTTACAAATGCAAAAACTCCTACCTTTCAGCATAAACACTACAGTCGTAGTTCAAAATTGTAAATTAATAATGAGCTGACATTGATCACACCAGTTGGTGCAGGGACATTGAACACACCAATTAAGCAAGCACATGCTAACCTCAAGGCACTTCCAAATCCAATGTACAGAATGGCTATCACTTATCTTGGTGGTGGGATTGGCACTAAAAAGTTGCAGCTTTCTTTCTATATGACCCATGATAGTGTATGTGTGATCAGCACACATTGTGGCCAAGAATAAAATATGCAAAAGTCAGGACAAACCCATAACACAGAAGGGTGGAAAGTGTAAAATAGAGAGTACCAACTTAAGAGTAAGCTGCATTAACTAAAGTTTTTCACCAATGCAAACAATAGAACAAGTACCTTTTGCACAATTTGTGCTGCTTTTTTAAATGTTTTCACTGACAATGGTACCATCTTATTTTACTCTTCTTAAACAATGAAGCAAATTCATTTTTCTCTACTGTTCAAATTTAAAATATGGGACTAGTTTTGAGTCAACGTCTATTTTCCATTTCTAATTACATAAGCAGCAAATGTTGAGCAAAATAAATGTACTCTATTTTTAAGTGATTGATTTTTATTTCTTTGGAGAAGGTTTGCCTTACAAGAAACTATGTAAAACACATAAATGCCAATAAATGTGTAATTAGTTTTGAAGGATATAATTAATACCCTCCTGTATGGTCTGCTGCAAACATCTTTATGTAATATGAAGAGGAGGTGGAGTTTTGTTTCTTTAATTTCCTATCACAGAAGTAACAAAATGGCAAAAAATGATTTTGTTCTGTTTTTTTGGGCAGAAGTGCAAATTTTATGTAATGTAGCTTAAAGCTATGGTGCAGAAAATTGTCTAGCATACTTTGACTGAGAAGCGATATTTGATGTTTTCAGTGCCTGGGGGTGAAGATGTAAACTTGTTTATACAAGTTATTCAGACAAACGTTTGTGATATTTAAAAAAGCTTGTATGCATTGTATTTAAAGTTGTACCGTCCCATCTGGATGTCTTTAGTTTATAATTATAGTCGGTATTGGTAGCTATTCTTGAAATTAAGTGAATACCCTGGATTGTTCCTCCAGAATCCGACTGCTCTATGTAATATACTGTGCAAAGGACATACTTATTTTAATTTCATAGGTGCTTATGCAGTTTGTCATTGCATTATCTTCTCCTCCATAGTCTTTCTTTCATCATCTGTTCTCTTGTGATTCTGTGTCTTGAGGGAAATTGGGAATGCCATAACATACCTGCTTGTAGTCATTTAAGTTGCAATATTTTAGCTGTTGAGGGATTTTGTAGAGTCAAGATTGATATTTATTTTACTAACATGAAAAAGTAGATCTCTCCTATAAAGTAATTTATAGGAGTACATTTTTTCTCCCTTTTGTTATTGGTTATTATAGTTAGACCACTATGAAGTTGCTTTTAGATCATTCATATCTGTATATTTGTATATGAATTTTGTTTAATGCCACTAAAACAGCACAAAATGAGTGTGTGTGTTGCGAGTCTCATCTTGCTGTTATACATGTTCACCTTTACTGTGCTAAAACGAATTTGACGCCAGAAGCAGGCAGATATGATATTGATTGGCAGTGTATCTAAATATATTTTCTTCTGTTGAACGAAGTAATTAACTTTGACAGAACTCATAAGATTGATGGTAAGGTAAGAAAAGTTAATACAAACCAGTTCGGCAGAACTCTCCTTCCCAGCCATGGTTACAGCAGCACTTTCCTGTAGGTGTGCAGTGTCCATTTCGGCACTGCCGCAAGCAGTCAGATGTCAGGGGCTCAGCTGGATAAATTGGTCTTTTGCATTCTTCTGGCATTAAAGGTCTGAGTAAAAAAACAGTAATGGCAATCTTTAAGTCAAATTTACAGTTTGTAAGATATGTGATACAGACAAGTCTTCAGTGTGATGCAAAAGGGACACAGATCAATGATGAACCAAACAAGGACTTCTTCACTCATATTTTTAGACGTTGGCTCCTTGTCTTACTTCATTTACAGAAGTTGAACAGTTGTACGCCCCACTTACAGGTGAATTGGTGGGTATATAGACTCTTTCTGAATTGTCTTATTTATCTGTAGACCACCAGGGTGCTGATTCTCCTACTCACTGTGCAAAGAATTGTGCTGTGAGTAGCCTTTACGCATACAGAGCGAACCTAGTGAAAACCAATATAGTCTTGCACAAAAAGTGAGAATGCAGGTTACTGGTGGAGGGAGGTAGGGGTTTATTGGGAGATAGTGAGAAGAAATGGGTGAGGGGGTGTGCATTGTCACTAGTTAAAGGGGCCACACATATACAAAATCCCTATCAGGGAGGGAATTAATTGAAATATCGGGGGAACTTAAGTGGACATGGCAATTGGACCATGGGATCTAGGGGAAAGTATAATTTATATCTCTCAGAAGACCAGAAGAACTGAGAGAAGGTCAATCCCCCTTTTCAGTAGATTGCCAAATTCTCCAAGACACAAAGTCTGACGAATTGGGGGAGAAGTGTGGATTGAAAAAAAAGAGATTTTCTTGACATCTGCATAGAGGTCATAGGAAATGTGAAAAAGAGATGATGTTACCAAGGGAGGCCATTTAAAAGAAAGGGAGGGAAGGGGGATGAAAACAAAGTGTTAGTAGCTGCCTACCCAGAGAGGGTTAGACAAAGAGTAAGAGAAGCACGTTCTAATGAAGAAACAAAAAATTCTAGAGCGAGGATGAGACCTAGTTCACTATTATGCTGGAGCAATACCTAGAGAGGTAAGTGTTGCTAGTGTTATGGTGATCTTCAGTGTTGGGTGCAAAGAAAGCAGGCTCTGTGGAGGCACACTAACAGTGCACACCTGAGTGTAACTCTTGGGAGTAGGCATAGTGGTCTACCAGAGACACCCAAAAGAAATATGAAAGGGAGGTGCCGTAATGCATTGTACCCACCTGAGCCTTGTATCCATTCTTTAAAACCAGGCCTGTCATCTGCATTGAAGACAGAGTGGTGAATCGACAGGGATGCCACCATTTTCAGTAAGCTCACTCCCCAGGGCAAGTGAGGTTGTTTCTGCACTTGTGACAGTCCATTTTTTGTAACTTGAGTGCAGCATGTAGGCTTTGTGCACCAGCTCTACACTAGAATGCATGCATTTGTGTAATATTGCAAATGAAAATAAATCCAGAGGCTTGGCAGTGTGGTCACTTCGAGGGTTGGATGGTAGAAAAGGAGTGGTAAGCTCTAGGGGAGTTAAAGGTGAAAGAAGGTGAGGTGAACAGGAATAGGAGGAAGACATGAAGATGTGTAATTGTATTGAAGCAACGAGAAGTACATAAAGTGTGCTGCATAGAAGTGTGATTTGGGAGGAGTAAGAAACAGTCAGTGGTTGGAGACGCTGGTACGGGCTAGTGTGGTCCTGCAGATAATGTATGTTGCTGATAGTGTGGGATGGCCATTATGGGAGGAGTAGGAATGAGGTAATGGAGTCTTGAAAGTCTAATGTGGACCTGTTTACATCCATTGAGATGATCAACAGCCTGCAACTTCCCCCATCTACAGAAAAGTGTGCACATTCGAGTTAGATTTCGCATGGGCTGCTATTCAGTTATTACAACAGACCTACATTTGTATTAATCAGAGTCCTTGGTCATTACTCTAGACTGCATTTCAGTCTACAGTTTTCCCTCAACAGGGGACATGTCCTGGCCGTTCAGTCTGGGCTCTTTGTGCAGGAGCAGGACCAGAGCTGATCTGCTTATGGTTGTCCTTTGTTGGTAATGGCTTAGAGCGCAAAGGAAATGTTGCAGAGATTAATTTAAGCATTCCTTCCATTGTTTTTTGTTTCTCACCTTTTAATATTGGTGTAGTTATTTTTAGAATGTTTCCCTGTACAATAAGTTCTTGATAGCGAGCGCGTTACCGTCCTTCTCTGTCTAAGTTCTATCTCCTCTCAAAATTCAGCCTTTTTTTCTGCCTCCATTGTCATGGAGTTATTTAAGTTGGAGGACCAAAATAAACACTTGAGGAGCCTTGAGTTATTTCTGGCATGCCAAGTAGCACACCTTTACTTTCTTTCATTCTTCAGTTGCCCACAGCACAGTGTTCAGAATGAGATGTCTAGTGTGTGTGCAATAGATTAATACTATAGTGAGGATGTTGGCATTGATTGCTCGGTTAAGAACTGTCACAACCACTTGCAGACTATGGGACCAAAACTTCAAATGGGTCTCGTTTAATACTAGGTGTGGTTGACAATTCTTTACTCCTTGCTGTGCTTTTTCAAATTCATTTTTCCCTCAGCCCCATCATCTAAAAGTAAAGCATTTTGTCTTACAGTGTGGTCTTTATAATGCCCTTATTCAAGTTTCACAGAATATTCTCTCCCTTATCCCCTTAATCTCTCTGGGTCTTTTTAAACGTTATAGCATTTGACCACAGAGGCCCCATTTTTTTGGCCTGCTTCAGTTTATTTGCGTCAACGGGTAGCAACATGAAACACGGTTTACTAATTCTGTAAACGCAAACTATTTGCTAAATAATAACCTTAGTATTTGTCAGGTTTCCTTTTTTGTAGAGCACAAAACTGGTTATAGGCATTTTTTCCAGAGCCTTTAGCACAGCACTGGAGCCCTGATATCAATTGAAATGTTCAGCAACATATAAAGTAGTTCTCATGTGGTATATTTGTCCTTGATCCCCAGGGTTGAAAGATACATCCTGTTTGAAAACGAGCCCCTGGATGAAGCCTGCACTGATGTTAATAGGTGCGAGGTCAAGGCAACCACTAAACAGTTTGTGTTACTGGCAGGGTGGTCGTGAAAACAACACCTGCTGCATAAGCACGTGGCAGCTGAGTCAACAAGCAGTGTGGGACTTTATCAACTTTGGGGGCGGCTTGCACACAAATCTTACTGACGAACTGAGAAACGCTGGCTCATTAGAACAAACCAGCTCTACTTTAATAGTCCGAGAGACTAACTGCTATCAGACCCCAAAACACTGGCACAAGAGGAACATATCTGCTGTGCCATACAAAAGGATGGAAGACGTAAGATTCTTACTCGGCCAACCTGCACAGAAGAGGACATTAGAGGCCTTATTGATGTTGGTTGACTATGTTAACAATAGATTATTGTGGATAATGCACAGTTATGTACTCGTTCGTCCATTTAAATGGAACTGATGCCATAATATGCTGCAGGTACACTATGTGTAATACAGAGTGGACTGCACCTAGACAATGCATGTTGAGTTATCAACCTTACAGTTTCCTGATGGCTGATATCCAGCTTGCATTCACGAGGAATCCAATGACTTTATTAGCCATCTTCCACCATTTCCTGGCCAGCAGCCAGAAAGCAGGTGTGTGGGCGATGGAAAAGAATATAGCTTCGATCAGTTTGCCTTAGGAGCAATTGACGAGTATATTTTTTCATTAGAAGTAAAACATGACATAACTCCTAAACAGTAACAAATGAATCAAATTATCTCTCCTAACCACCATCATGAAGCATTAAAATATGGCTTGAACTTTGACTGGAGATCGGTGTACAGTATTACTTGGTAATGCTGTTGTTTTACCTTCTTTTAAAATATATTTTAGAATGGCCTACTCTTAGGTGTGGCATTAGGTGAGACCTTTTGATTTTGGTAAAATTATATGCATGCTATACTTATTCAAAGGGCTTTCAGCTAGCCCTTTTAATCCATTGGTCAAACATTTCAAATTGGTCTATTATAGTATATATTTTTTTTGTATCCACCCACTACAGCATACATCATTGGGAGTGGGTCAGCCCATCTCAGCCATGAGCTAACTTCACTAGGCATCCTCCCCTTTCACAATAAGCACATCCACACACAAAGTAGTTCATTTTAGTGACAGGGACAGAGTGCTTTCTGAGCCCAAAAAATTTTTTTTGCTTTTTAGCCAATATTTCTTTAGGTTGATGAGGGCCTGGTAGCTTCCCCAACAATAACGTTCTTTGAAAACCATAGCAAAAAAACAAAGATTGACAAAGGTAAAAGCCTGGTAGCCAACACAAACCTTTTGGCTTTGCCAATGCTTGTTTGTTTTGTGTTCTGGTTAGTATTAGTCTAAGCCCTTACCTTTCAACGCTAGAAATGACAAATGGCAAAAACACCTTTTAACTCTCTGCAGAACTCTATGTGATTTGTCAGTCAGTATATAATCCATTGACAGACACCTAATAAGTATTAGCTTGTCACCAGCCCCATTAGGGCTCACTTGTAGATATAGCAGAAAGATCTCATCTAAGTCAGATATTTAATAAATGTTTACAGTGGTGTCCTTCGTGACACTGTCATAATTGAGGACTGGATATCAAGGAGCTTTAAAAAACATTTGTTGGACTGGTGGGCTTAATTGTTTTGGTGACCCTAATCAATGGCTTATTCACATAGATACAGGAAGCAACGAACAACAAATAAATCTTAAAAATTACAGGTCCTGTAGACTCCATTCGGGATAGCTCTGTATGCCATACAGCAACGCCATTTAGGATATGTCTGTATGCATACAACACAATAAGGAGACTGTGTGAGAGAAACTTCTGTTTTCAGTTAAGGCTTGTGGTTATGTGTAGTATATCATTTTCTGGGGACGCTTCAATACCGCATTTGACAAGTCAATTAAACTCAGCCATGCATAGAATATGACTCTAATAATCAAGACTGAGGTGATAATCATGTTCCTATCCCTATCTGATAATAAGGATTTGAACCCCACACTTCAATAGTCAGTTTGAGAATATGAACTGGTGGAGAGGACACAGGGGGTTATTCTAACTTTGGAGGAGGTGTTAATCCGTCCCAAAAGTGACGGAAAAGTGACGGATTTACCACCAGCCGTATTACGAGTCCATTATATCCTATGGAGCTCGTAATACGGCTGGTGGTATATCCGTCACTTTACCGTCACTTTTGGGACGGATTAACACTCCTCCAAAGTTAGAATAACCCTCACAGTCTCTTGAATGTAAAGGGTCGGCCAACCCAGGAGGCTCACCTGACATACCGCAATACTAAGGCATAGGGATGCCAGTAGAGGTCCTTCTGCAAGACATTACACAGAATTTAATCATACACATTACATGACTAATTGGAAAGTGGTTGTCAGTCTGTCTCAGTTGAAGGGTAGTACAATCTACATAGAGTCTGTTGGCCTGTACTGATAAGTACCAGCTCTTGGCACACACTTTTGGTTTGGAGGGTTTGTGGTATGTACTCTTCTTTTAGAGACAAAAGGGTGGTGCAATGCCTGGTGCACCATGCAAAGACATTTAAGTATCAAATATTTTATTGGCTGTTCATTACACACACCATCACCTACAGCCACTACTGGTTAGGTGCTGTTATTACTATTACTAAGTGAAAAATTACTCCTTCCTTCTCCCATCTCCTACTGGCAGATCCAGTACAGTACAGACTCTTATACATGCACAAGGTCAATTTGTCTCCATCCACAGTTTGGGACATTCCTAGTTGCAGATTGATGAAAGAAGCCTCCAAGGGACAGATCGTAGGGGGCTCGCTATTATGTATTGCCATTCAAGCATCCCCTTTGGTCTGTTTCTCCCCTATGCTAGTCCAGACCTGAACAGAACATATGATCATGCAGTGTGCCGGTTTTGCCTACTATTTCCCAAACAGTAGCTAGTAACTCTTGGATAAAATTAATAAACTGTGAACCTAAGGCAAAATAAAGCATTTCCCAATGTTGTCATTTTAGACAGTTCAAGAGTTTTATCCCAGCCCTCCATCTCCATAACTCTTGACCTACCCAGCTCTTACCCAGTCTGTGTGCTGATATTCATTATGATCTTGGATATGCTCCCCCTTCTCCCCCTGGCAAGTATTGGTCTAGACGATGAGGTCTATCATAGAGTTTTCCCACTTCTTTTATCGCTTCCTGTTTGGCTTCCTCTGTTTTGATCTTTGAAGGTCTCTTTCAACAACCCGTTTAACAATCATACACAGTCACCTGCTCAATTTGTATTTGGGTTTGATGTTGTCTACTGCCACTAAGACATCTCCTTGAGATTACCAGAACCCCTCTGGTGTCCTTTCAGTATGTATTTTTGTGTGTTCCAGATGAAAATCGCCCTGAAATAATGGACGCATAGATAAGGAGTGTTGTGGTCTCGCAGGTATTTAGTGACTGTTTTAAATTCTCATCGACGTCTGAGCATGATGGCTGCCAAATTGTTGAAAGAAAAACAATTTCTGTCCTTTGAAGTCGACTAGACCTCCTTTCTGCACTAGCTCCATGATCCCATCTTTCTCATAGAAAAAGTGGACTCGCCCTATCAGATCTGGTGGCACTTCTTTGTGACTCTCAGTGACTACTATTTGGTGCGCTGATAGGGGGGTCCTCAAGATGATTCCATATGAAGCTCATTATTTGTTGCACATAGGAGTGAGCATCTGTCCCTTTCGCTCCACTGTGCAGGCCTGTGATTTGCACACTGTTTTGTCTAGATATATTTTCCAGATCTTCTTGCTCCTTATCATGGTCGGCCAGCCATACTAATCAGATCCCTGAGTGATGGAGCTCTTCAGAATGATAATTGACTGTGTGTTTTAAATCTTCAACTATTGTGCCCAGTTCATGTACATCTTCTTGAATCTCTTTGAGGTATTCCTTCAGATCACTTATGATATCCACAACTTTTTCTTTTATTTCATTCAGTAAGTGGTAGAAGAAATTCTGTTAGATAGTTGATCATAGTTCTTGCCTTTGCCCTTGCTCTAGTGAGTAGCTGATTGAGGATGCAGTTTTCTCACCCTTATCCTTTTTATTTCCCTTTCAAAAACATCTCTGTAATTGAGTGTCCCCTCCAGCCCTTCTTGTTGCCATCTCCATGGCTGAGTCCCCCCTCCACAAAGTGCTATGAGGTGCTTGATGTGTTGAGTTACTTTCCAGGAGTATTCCCAGGTACACCACCATTCCTATCTGAGTGACCCCACTGCTTCTTTTGGATTTAACACAGAAACTTATTTTGTTAAACATCTTTTAAAATATAGGCTGCACTCAATGCTGGATCCGTGGCTATCCTGCAGATAGGGCCAGTGCACCTCATGCATTTTAGAAATTGTTCTTCTGGACACATCTGCCCCGCACCCCACTTAGCAAGCTTGCTCATTTTCTCAAACAAAGGGAACAATTGAGCCCACTTTCCTATACAGATTTGTCACAGGTGTGCAACATTCTTTCTGATACATAGCCATATTTCAGTATTGGGCCACTTGCATCTTCAATGGCAACAAGATTTTTCCTCCTTTGCTAGGATGCGGAGCTCTCAAATATTTAGATGGTGCTGAGAATCTAGACTTCACAAAGGCCTGGGTGCTCAATTCATATTCTACCCAGTTATATGACCGAAACCTGGCCCCAACACCTTATTATGCACTTCTGACCTATGTGGCAGGACTCTGGCTGGGAGTCAGGCCACACCCTCTGTCCTCAAACAGAGAGCTGCAGGTCAGCATCCCCACCACACTTCCCCAAACCATTGTTCAAACAGAGTTGAAAATGCCCTCATCAGCTGCACTTTAAACATGTGTGGAGGGGAGGCTGTCCTGCCATCACCACATACAGCCACAGTGAATGGCGGCTCACCTTATGATGGAAACGCATGCGTTGTCAGCATTACAGTAAGTGTTTTATAGGTCCACCCTATGTAGCACTCCCCCAGCCTTCATCAATAGTTGGACACCCACATCACTGTTTCTTTTACTATGAGGCCACAGTTACTTCCCTGCTGTCCATTACTTCAGTCACCTCTTTGCCACTTTCTAGGGTGGTGGTGATCTCCCTCTCTACCTCTCTATTTTTGGCCTCAAGGGCCTTTATGCTGCCCAGATGGGTGTGGCTATGCAGGTTGACATTGTCTCCAAGACCCGGCCTCCTCTCTGTGCCAGCTGCCTATTCAAAATGGCGGTCTGAGCTTAAAGCCACCACCAGAGTTGCTACGCTACTCTCTGCGGAAAGTGCCACCTGCCTCTCCCCTTGCGCCAACCCATTACCCCGAGGTCAGGAAGCTCCATCCCTACTTTTAAGTATTAGTTAGAGCGGTATTGCTGGAAGTTGCCAATGTCCGGAGCCGGGAGCAAAGCTCCAAAACTTCATGTCTGCTCCATCAAGTTTGCTAGCCACACCCCAAATAAAGCCTTTTTCAACTGATAGCTTGTGAACATTGATGTCTTTGAAACTACACAATCTGATATATTTCGGTACGCATGGCAGCTGGAGAAACAATTACTTTGATTCTTCGGCAGAATTATAGTATTAGAAATCACTTTGAAACAGCTGTAGCTCATTAAGTCATTACCTAACCAGTAAATTGAGGAAACACTGCTCTCTTTCCCTGATGCAGGTGATAATTTGATTACAGCTACATGCCAATAGCATAGTTGAGAATAATTACATAAAAAATGTCTGAATTTCCAGCTGCCATGTGTTTTACAGCGCAAATTTTCCTTTTGGTCACCAGAACTTTTGACTTCAGACACTTTGAGATCTGAGTAAACTGGATTCACCTTCAGAATGGGATTAGGGCAACATACTGTAGAGGGACACCATGAGATACTAAATATGAATATTACATTAAAAGTGTATTATATTGTTAAATGCTCTGTGCTCCAGATATATTTTTCTAGATTATAGGTAGGCCTGGGCAGAATTTCAATTATGTCAGAGTAACCAGAGTAATTTCGGTAATTCCGTATTGCTAACTATCAATAATAACGCAATTACACCTGCTTGCTTAATTAAAAGCAATTTGGGGGAAACACCCTTTTGGACATTTGGATAGTGCTGATGACCATTTGGGAGAGGACATTTGGTGACAGCGAGTGGCTGATTGCTTTTGCCATTCTTGTTCAGTTGTATTTAGCGTTATTTCTTAGCAAAAAATGCATATCCAAATCCATTTTGGATACGAGGTGGGATTTTTATAGTAAGAAAATATTGCTAAATGTAAAATGACTGCTCTCTGGTAATTCTGTGTAGTCTTGGAGAATGTTTTGGTAATGCCATGTGATTACACTCCACGGAATTATGAGAGTTATGCCTACCCCTAATTACAGGACTGTGAGGTAGGACATTTCGTTGCACAGTAAAAACCTATCTCCAGCACTGCCTTCCCAGAAGAAGCATAGAGTTTGATACTAAATTATTATATAATTGAATCCTGAAAATGGGAATCAGTTATCTCAGACCGTTCAGTTTTTAAGTAAGCTGACATTAAACATTTTGTATTATATCCAACAAGGGTACATCATTGAGGTAATTGTAACTCATTAGAACATGCAAGTTACCATAACTGACGATTTGCTCCTACTCCAGTTCAAGTTAGTCTTATACAATGGACACAAAACTGTGTGTGTTGCTGGGGTATGCCCTGCTTTTCATGAAGTTGCAAATAGGCTGCTACCACCTGGTCTGTTCACTTGTTGAGGCCATCCCAGACAGACAGGCTTCGGTGCTGTCAAATTAATGCCTGTGATGTGTAAAGGGCTGAACTGTTTATAAAGAGGTGGTGTTGAGAGACAGGCAAGAGCTGTACCTGAGTTAAAGAGACTCCCTGTTTCTTGGATGTTTCCCCACAGTGGAATCGGAGAGAATTCCTCTTTCTTGCTGGACTCTCCCAGATAAGGGACTACATACAAGTGTTGGGAAAGTATGATAGGGGCAGGGGGGATAAAGTTCAGAATGATTTAGGCGAACCTCCTATTGTCATGCTTATTTTACCTTTGAAGGAATGCTCAGCCCTGAGGGCCTTCAGAACAAGACAAAACTGAGAAAAGGGGAACAGCGCCATGCTTGCAGCTGAGAAGAATCATCTATATCACAGTTTAAAAGATATATTTGGACCTGGGACACTGTGGACAGCCTTCTTGCCTGTATGTGAATGTACTTATTAAAACATGAACTAAGACGCTGATGAACTGGAAACTGTGGACCATTTGAAGGAATTTGCAGTTATAGTGAGATCTATTGGAGACTCTTAAGAGTCTTCTGTTGGTTGTCTGGAGCCTCGTCACTTGGTCCAGTGTGAGATGCACCAAAGAATATTTTTTCCTCAAAGCTTCACTTTGCATGAAGCCTTGTGGGACAAAATAAGCATTTTTGTAGCTGCTGGAAAACCGGTTGGGTCCAGGAGCATCCTTCCAAAAATGGCCTGACTATGCCTGATACAGTACTTGCCTCACTCTTCTCTGAGCATTTTCAAACATTAAAGAGACATACAGTCAGTGTTTTGAAACCAACAGGCTTAAGTCATGTAGTCTTAATTAGAAATAGGCCTCCAGCAGCACCCACTAAGCAGACACAAGTTCCAGGAACTCTACAAGAAAATAAATATCCAAGTGAGATATCTGTTTCAATGCTAATATAGCCATAATAGGCCACCTTGCTTTCCTACTATCATTACCATCACCAATGCTCAGTGAGGACTACCGCACAGTGTACCACTGAGTTCCTAGGGTATTGTTTAGATACAGCCCCTAATAGGTCCTGTTGTAAAAATTCTTCCTTTCTGGTCTTTTGGTCTAAGCATCACCCCTCCCTGGTCAAAGATCCTAAGAGTTCTGCCTTCTTCCTTGCCACCACCATAGTATGTCCCACCTCTATACCTTTTCACTGAAAAGGTGAATTTCTCTGTCACTTGCACTGTCCCTGACTACTATCTTCCCTTCGGGGATAGCAGGAGGATGAAAAAACCTCATTCACCATTTTCTACCCGAGAAAGGGTAGCAGTGCTCAACATCCTTGAGGATTTGGCTAAAAGTGGAAAACTCCTGCGGGCCCAAATATTTAGTCATAATAAAAACTGCACACAAGCATACTGATGCCAATGTTGTGTGTTTTTTGTGAGGGACTACACATACAGTACTTAAGCCAATGCAATATCTGTCCTGTTAGCAAGGAATGTGTTCACTGTTTATCCATGTGAGGTGGACAAGCTTGTATTGCTGATGCCCAAGATGTATTTTTCGGTTGAACCTGAAGGAAGCACACATGCACTGTTACTTAGAGACAATCTGTTGTATGTAAAAAAACTGTCTAACAAGGGGTTTTTATCCTGCCAATTACTTACCATTCATTGGCATCAGTAGCACTCTTCCTTTCTGCTTTTTACTGCAGCAGCAATTGCAATGAGTCACTTCCTTATCTTTGTGTGGACCATGGGCCAAGAACAAATTGATTTAACTTAATTAGTGCCCGTTCGCTATGAATGAGGTAGGATTTCGTTTTTTTGCATTTTTTAATAGCATTTAGCTGATCTGACCAGAAGATATTGGGGCGTTTTACATGAGCACCAATGCCATTCATTTTCTTTTTAGAGCAGGGGAGAAGCAATGTTTTTCCCAGAATCACAGAATGTTTAGGTTATGCAGAGACTTGGATCCTCAGTTACAAAGTTGACATCTCTGCCCGTAGCACCACAAGCTTTTTATTGCCGTTGGTGCGTGCTATCCAGAAAAGCATGTATGGTGCCACATGTAGACCTTTAAATGATACCTTGTTCCCTGTCATGTGTTATGTGATTCAGTTCTGATAATGGGGACATGCCTGTCTTTGACCTGATTTTGTGTGGTTCACAGCCCTTTGTTTGTGTACATTCAATTTACTTTAAGGAAGAGCTTTGCAGGGAACATGAGGGTTAGCTTCAGTTACGGACATCATCTTAGCTTGCATTTGTCTTGGTGGTGTATGCAACCCTGACATGTCTTCAACCCTCCCGTTTTCCGGCTGCATTTCAACACATTTGTGAAAGTAAATGCAGCCACTGATATCACAGCCCGCAACTGCCACAACCTGGATCCTTTGTCTTGTTTAATCCTTGGCCCTGTCTTTTGCTGCCTCTACTTCTATTACACCTTCATCCCCCCACCCCTCCAAAGCCCTATCCTTTGGCTACAGGACCGACATCCACCCCCACATGCCAAAAATGCACCACATTCCCATAGTCTGTGAAATCTTTGTTGGCAGGAACCCTATGTTCTTGAGTTGGATTTTCAGTGTTGATCAATACAACAGTAGGGGCAACTGGTTGGTCTTATGAGATACCTGAAGTGCTGATAATAGAGTAAGAGGCAGATATACATACCTTTAGAATAATGGTTCCCAAATAGTGATCTAATTCGTGATTCCTAGTGGTTTGCAATCGACCCACCTCATGAATATTAATGAGGTATGTCACAAATAGGAATTGTAGCCATCAGAGGGATGGTGGCAAGCTGAGATCAGCAAACCACCATGTCTGTGATTGCTTTTTAATAAAGTAGTATTTTATTTTGATGTAGCTTATTTTCCTTTAAAGTAAACAGGATAAGTTTGAAAAGAGAAAAAAATCTTTGATGTTTCATGAGGTCGAGTGCTCTAGCGCACTGACGTGTTATAATCTATCTGTGAGCTTTTAACCACGTCCACCGCACGCCAACCATTATCAATCGCTCATAGCCTTGACTTTCAAAAATCCTTTGTTATCATTGGTAAATGCTTTATGTTTGTCCCTCCTTGGGGCGATTTTGTTAACGCCTGGGCCATCGAACCTGTTACATGGATAATTGCACTTTTGCCAATACGTTTGACTGTGAGGGAACTTCTTTTTCCTTTTGTGTCTCTCCTTCACGCTCACGCTCATGGCGATTGTGGCGCTTTGAATCGGCTCGCTTATATCAACTGTTTTACTTTTCATTTTCAATGTATGTTGCAAGAAAAGTCCAGTTAGGAATTTACAATGATAATAGCTCTAACTCGAGCAAACGTGCGACCCATTGCATTGCAAATGCTTTTTTTAAGAGCAATATTTTGAATATTGTCAAAGGGGATGAGGTCCCATGGGGACCCCTTTCCATTTGCGAATGGGTTACCACCACGTTTAAAATAGAGGTAAACTATTACTGTTTGTGACCAGGATTCAGTCGCAAAATAGTAATCCATACCATACAGATTCAGTATTTGGAAAGTATGTTCAAAACACTCCCCTTCAAAATACCGAATTGCAAACTGTGATTCCACATTTTGCATTTTGTACATTTGAAAAAACATTTTTCCGCTCGCAAACTGGCCAATTACACAAATTGGGCTATTTATGACCATAAAAATGCCTTGTATATCTGGTCCTAACTTCCTATTCATTCTCCCCCTGTTCCTGTATTTTCTCCATCCCCACCGCCCTGTCCCTGTTCCAGCTAACCTCCGCTGGTCCTCTCCATTTCCTCTCACCCTCTTCCAACATATCTCCCAACATACAGAAGAAAAAAAACGCTATAAGTGGCCACCACTGGTTACCGCCTTTTTCTTTTTTTACAGTCCTGCTCTCTACCCCCATCTGCCTTTCCATTCACCACTCCCACCAGCCCTTTTGTTCACCACCCCGACAAGACAGACAAAGCCAACAGCTCCTTTGAAGGCAAGACCTATTAGCTTTGCCAATGCTTGTTTTCTTTTGGGTAGGGAAAGTTACACAGATGATGCACATGTAGTTTCTCTTCCGTGAGATAAACTTGAACAGCTGTTGCATATGGCGTACAAGGACACACACATTACTGATGCCATGTTGTTACTGTTCTTTGAGGGATGCATTGCTGATGTCCATATGATACCTAGTAAGTGTGTGAGCAAATTTAGCATCGTTGCTGCTTATGCTGCTAAGCTACTGTGAGGGAGACAAGCCTCAAATGAAGATGCTATGCTGAGCTTTTTCTAAAATGGGAATGCCTGCTGTACAGTACATGTGGCCATGTTGTAAATGTTCTACTAGTGAGTGAAGCTTGCATTACTGATGTCCAGGCGCCATCTTTGTATGTTTGCAAGAGAAGGTTGCACTGTTGAAGTCCATGTGGCACTTACACCTTATTGATGTTTGAGGACTTGTTGAAGGACTGACATTGAAAATGCATGTTTCTGATTTTCAGTAGCGTTGTCTTTACGAATTCACACGCATGGCATGGCAAGGCCATACCAATGCCAGGCTATGTGCCTTATAAATATATACAATATAACATAAGGCTTGGTGTGCAAGAAAAGCTTTCTTAGAGGATTAAGGTAACAAAAAAAGGCGTTCCATGTGAGAAATGTGGATGCATTAAAGGCAATGAAAACCTCACAAAGCTCACCCGTCAAAACCAATCTTCATTCTATTAGAGAGGAGGCCTCTTGCAGAAGGCTATTTTGTATGCAAGTAGACAATGTGATGAAGTGAAATATCAAGTTAAAAATAATTGGCAGAGCATTAAAAACTAATAAATTAATCCATTATTTTTATCTCAAATCACAATTTCTACTTGTGTGGGTCTTTGTGCTTTTAGCATGTTTTAAACGCTTGTTTTATTTTTATAAGTAATGTCATAGTTTTCTGAGGTTGTAGGGTAAGTACACAAATAGATAAACAAAACATAAGATTCTACTGGGTGTTAGGTTGCCAGAGTTTAATATCAGGGTTGCTCTCAACCCTGAGGTGAGGGACCTGACCTTCTTTTTTTAGCCTTTCGCTATCACCCGGCTCATCTATGTCTAGAGGCTTCTAATTAGCTCACACAAGGGCCCTTCTCACGTGATACGGGTCACTGAACTGCTCAATGAAGTAATCTGAGGATTTGCACACCTTGGCCCGTGACTCAGGGACCCTTTGTCCAGAGATCCATACTGGGAAAAGCGCCTGTCAATAAGACACTTTAAAGGGGACAGGTTAACACTTACTCCAGCAAAGGCATGAAACGGATACAGAACACACTAAAGTGCTGGTGCAGTCACATCTACTGACGGGCCTGCTCGAGATGAAATACATGGCAAACGAAACAACCGGGGTCTCTCTACCAAGGCAACAGCTTTAGACTAGATAAATACCGTACCATGACCAGCGTCCGTAAGTGATAAACAACTAGAGGTTTGCCGGTAACTGTACTTTGTACGGAAGTAAAACGGCCGTTTCACCATCTGCTTCCATCTCCGTGTTCATCCGCAGCAAGTGAGAGACACGTGTGCCTTGAGCTCTTGGATTTAGTCTTCCAGAAACCAAGCACAAAGTTCGCCCACACGCAAAGCACATCTCAGCCAGCAGCAGCAGCCATGGGAGGTCTGCCCTTTCAGGTATATCATTTCGAGACCACCTAACTTGTTGAGGCAACACGAACACATACGCAAGGCCAGCTAAGACAGACACGTGTAATCGGATACGAATGACGGGCCGAAGGTGTAAAACTCACTCACACGCATACACCAAATAGACTAAACAATCCGGCTGAAACTTTCCCGGTTTGTGCAAGAAAATGATTTAAAACACACAAATATAAATAAAGAATGTGCTAAGCTATTCAGCGAAGTTGTTGCAATAACATCTGTTCAACAATTAACTGTTTAACTCCTGGGCAGCATTGTCTTTACTTATAAGGCGTTAAAAATGTACTTTGTCATCAATTACCGAAGGAGGCTGACTAACCTAAAAATGGCCGATTGGTTCTAGAGTATTCGCAGAAGCAGATTCAATTAATACGCATTTTGTCTGTTTAGAGCCTAATTCCACTGAGGGTGATTTATTTGTCTCTGAAGTTTACATCAGTCATGAATTGTAAGTAGCAACAAGTACAAATATTCAGCACAATACAATAGACAAAATCAGACACATTGAAAAAGAGTACAAGAGTCAATTAAACAGCCAAGGAAGTAAAATTACTAAACCAAATACTCAGAGGAATATTTAATAATACAAAATAAATAAATGCTTAGGGTAAAAGGAAACGAAAATAATCAACAAGTTATGGGGCATACAAAGCTAGATGCTGACCTGTCGAACTCGATAGTTTCAGCTGGGCTTGGAAAGTGTTAAAATATACCACCAAATAACAACACAGGACTTTTAATACCACCACCAATACATTTACTTTAGGAGTTGTATTGGGATATGTTGTTAACAATAAATATCCCACCACTTCTGTATTATCTGTGCACCCCCAAAGTAGATATCGATGTTGTTAAAAATATACCCAAATAAAAGTACCCTAATTGCTAAACGAGTATTTCCTAAAACAGTTAACGTTGCACAAAATGTTCACTCTCTAACAGCTCTCCAGATTGTTGAATAAAAAAACACACCCTGTGACCTTAAACACCCCAAGCAACGCTCCATAGTGATCAAGGAGCACGCCCCAAAAGAATTCTTTATAATACTAAAACTTTAACTTCTTAGCTGGTATTCAAATGAATGAAGATGTATACTCAATTATTTTACAGCATTGATAAGGTTATATTCGTTCCAGAATAATGTATCAAAAAGTTAAATTAACACTTAATTTAGCGCTTTCACTGCCTCAGACATTCAGAATGTTGGAAGCAAGTTCTCATATTTTCTATCATTTTAGGCACTTTTGCATAAACTCAACACCTGCAAAAACAGTGAGAGTGTTTGGTTGCCCTCGTTCTGGGAGGTTATTCAGATGAGTAGTATGGATCAGGTGTACACATGTGTAGGAAGTTGGCTCTGTATGTGCTATTTCAAAGTAAGGAATAGCATGCACAGAGTCCAAGGGTTCCCCTTAGAGGTAAAATAGTGGTAAAAATAGATAATACTAATGCTCTATTTTGTGGTAGTGTGGTCGAGCAGTAGGCTTATCCAAGGAGTAGTGTTAAGCATTTGTTGTACATACACATAGACAATAAATGAGGTACACACACTCAGAGACAAATCCAGCCAATAGGTTTTTATATAGAAAAATATCTTTTCTTAGTTTATTTTAAGAACCACAGGTTCAAATTCTACATGTAATATCTCATTCGAAAGGTATTGCAGGTAAGTACTTTAGGAACTTCAAATCATCAAAATTGCATGTATACTTTTCAAGTTATTCACAAATAGCTGTTTTAAAAGTGGACACAGTGCAATTTTCACAGTTCCTAGGGGAGGTAAGTATTTGTTAGGTTAACCAGGTAAGTAAGACACTTACAGGGCTTAGTTCTTGGTCCAAGGTAGCCCACCGTTGGGGGTTCAGAGCAACCCCAAAGTCACCACACCAGCAGCTCAGGGCCGGTCAGGTGCAGAGTTCAAAGTAGTGCCCAAAACACATAGGCTAGAATGGAGAGAAGGGGGTGCCCCGGTTCCGGTCTGCTTGCAGGTAAGTACCCGCGTCTTTGGAGGGCAGACCAGGGGGGTTTTGTAGGGCACCGGGGGGAACACAAGCCCACACAGAAATTTCACCCTCAGCAGCGCGGGGGCGGCCGGGTGCAGTGTAGAAACAAGCGTCGGGTTTGTAATGGAAGTCAATGGGAGATCTAGGGATCTCTTCAGCGCTGCAGGCAGGCAAGGGGGGGGTTCCTCGGGGAAACCTCCACTTGGTCAAGGGAGAGGGACTCCTGGGGGTCACTCCTCCAGTGAAAGTCCGGTCCTTCAGGTCCTGGGGGCTGCGGGTGCAGGGTCTCTCCCAGGTGTCGGGACTTAGGATTCAAAGAGTCGCGGTCAGGGGAAGCCTCGGGATTCCCTCTGCAGGCGGCGCTGTGGGGGCTCAGGGGGGACAGGTTTTTGTACTCACAGTCTTAGAGTAGTCCTGGGGTCCCTCCTGAGGTATTGGATCGCCACCAGCCGAGTCGGGGTCGCCGGGTGCAGTGTTGCAAGTCTCACGCTTCTTGCGGGGAGCTTGCAGGGTTCTTTAAAGCTGCTGGAAACAAAGTTGCAGCTTTTCTTGGAGCAGGTCCGCTGTCCTCGGGAGTTTCTTGTCTTTTCGAAGCAGGGGCAGTCCTCAGAGGATGTCGAGGTCGCTGGTCCCTTTGGAAGGCGTCGCTGGAGCAGGATCTTTGGAAGGCAGGAGACAGGCCGGTGAGTTTCTGGAGCCAAGGCAGTTGTCGTCTTCTGGTCTTCCTCTGCAGGGGTTTTCAGCTAGGCAGTCCTTCTTCTTGTAGTTGCAGGAATCTAATTTTCTAGGGTTCAGGGTAGCCCTTAAATACTAAATTTAAGGGCGTGTTTAGGTCTGGGGGGTTAGTAGCCAATGGCTACTAGCCCTGAGGGTGGGTACACCCTCTTTGTGCCTCCTCCCAAGGGGAGGGGGTCACAATCCTAACCCTATTGGGGGAATCCTCCATCTGCAAGATGGAGGATTTCTAAAAGTTAGAGTCACTTCAGCTCAGGACACCTTAGGGGCTGTCCTGACTGGCCAGTGACTCCTCCTTGTTGCTTTCTTTGTTCCCTCCAGCCTTGCCGCCAAAAGTGGGGGCCGTGGCCGGAGGGGGCGGGCAACTCCACTAAGCTGGAGTGCCCTGCTGGGCTGTGACAAAGGGGTGAGCCTTTGAGGCTCACCGCCAGGTGTCACAGCTCCTGCCTGGGGGAGGTGTTAGCATCTCCACCCAGTGCAGGCTTTGTTACTGGCCTCAGAGTGACAAAGGCACTCTCCCCATGGGGCCAGCAACATGTCTCTGGTGTGGCAGGCTGCTGGAACTAGTCAGCCTACACAGACAGTCGGTTAAGTTTCAGGGGGCACCTCTAAGGTGCCCTCTGTGGTGTATTTTACAATAAAATGTACACTGGCATCAGTGTGCATTTATTGTGCTGAGAAGTTTGATACCAAACTTCCCAGTTTTCAGTGTAGCCATTATGGTGCTGTGGAGTTCGTGTTTGACAGACTCCCAGACCATATACTCTTATGGCTACCCTGCACTTACAATGTCTAAGGTTTTGTTTAGACACTGTAGGGGTACCATGCTCATGCACTGGTACCCTCACCTATGGTATAGTGCACCCTGCCTTAGGGCTGTAAGGCCTGCTAGAGGGGTGTCTTACCTATACTGCATAGGCAGTGAGAGGCTGGTATGGCACCCTGAGGGGAGTGCCATGTCGACTTACTCGTTTTGTCCTCACTAGCACACACAAGCTGGTAAGCAGTGTGTCTGTGCTGAGTGAGAGGTCTCCAGGGTGGCATAAGACATGCTGCAGCCCTTAGAGACCTTCCTTGGCATCAGGGCCCTTGGTACTAGAAGTACCAGTTACAAGGGACTTATCTGGATGCCAGGGTCTGCCAATTGTGGATACAAAAGTACAGGTTAGGGAAAGAACACTGGTGCTGGGGCCTGGTTAGCAGGCCTCAGCACACTTTCAATTGTAAACATAGCATCAGCAAAGGCAAAAAGTCAGGGGGCAACCATGCCAAGGAGGCATTTCCTTACACAACCCCCCCCCAAACGAAAGAGGATGAGACTAACCTTTCCCAAGAGAGTCTTCATTTTCTAAGTGGAAGAACCTGGAAAGGCCATCTGCATTGGCATGGGCAGTCCCAGGTCTGTGTTCCACTATAAAGTCCATTCCCTGTAGGGAGATGGACCACCTCAACAGTTTAGGATTTTCACCTTTCATTTGCATCAGCCATTTGAGAGGTCTGTGGTCAGTTTGAACTAGGAAGTGAGTCCCAAAGAGGTATGGTCTCAGCTTCTTCAGGGACCAAACCACAGCAAAGGCCTCCCTCTCAATGGCACTCCAACGCTGCTCCCTGGGGAGTAACCTCCTGCTAATGAAAGCAACAGGCTGGTCAAGGCCATCATCATTTGTTTGGGACAAAACTGCCCCTATCCCATGTTCAGAGGCATCAGTCTGCACAATGAACTGCTTAGAATAATCTGGAGCTTTTAGAACTGGTGCTGAGCACATTGCTTGTTTCAGGGTGTCAAAGGCCTGTTGGCATTCCACAGTCCAGTTCACTTTCTTGGGCATTTTCTTGGAGGTGAGTTCAGTGAGGGCTGTCACAATGGATCCATATCCCTTCACAAACCTCCTGTAATACCCAGTCAAGCCAAGGAATGCCCTGACTTGAGTCTGGGTTTTTGGAGCTACCCAGTCCAGAATAGTCTGGATCTTGGGTTGGAGTGGCTGAACTTGGCCTCCACCTACAAGGTGGCCCAAGTAAACCACAGTTCCCTGCCCTATCTGGCATTTGGATGCCTTGATAGAGAGGCCTGCAGATTGCAGAGCCTTCAAAACCTTCTTCAGGTGGACCAGGTGATCCTGCCAGGTGGAGCTAAAGACAGCAATATCATCAAGATAAGCTGTGCTAAAGGACTCCAAGCCAGCAAGGACTTGATTCACCAACCTTTGGAAGGTGGCAGGGGCATTCTTTAAACCAAAGGGCATAACAGTAAACTGATAATGCCCATCAGGTGTGGAGAATGCTGTTTTCTCTTTTGCTCCAGGTGCCATTTTTATTTGCCAGTACCCTGCTGTCAAGTCAAAGGTACTTAAGAATTTGGCAGCACCTAATTTATCTATGAGCTCATCAGCTCTAGGAATTGGATGAGCATCTGTCTTGGTGACAGAATTGAGCCCTCTGTAGTCCACACAAAACCTCATCTCTTTCTTTCCATCTTTGGTGTGAGGTTTGGGGACTAAGACCACTGGGCTAGCCCAGGGGCTGTCAGAGCGCTCAATTACTCCCAATTCCAGCATCTTGTGGACTTCCACCTTGATGCTTTCCTTAACATGGTCAGACTGTCTAAAGATTTTGTTCTTGACAGGCATGCTGTCTCCTGTGTCCACATCATGGGTACACAGGTGGGTCTGACCAGGGGTTAAGGAGAAGAGTTCAGGAAACTGTTGTAGGACTCTCCTACAATCAGCTTGCTGTTGGCCAGAGAGGGTGTCTGAGTAGATCACTCCATCTACTGAGCCATCTTTTGGGTCTGATGACAGAAGATCAGGGAGAGGTTCACTCTCTGCCTCCTGATCCTCATCTGTTACCATCAACAGATTTACATCAGCCCTGTCATGGAAGAGCTTAAGGCGGTTCACATGGATCACCCTCTTGGGGCTCCTGCTTGTGCCCAGGTCCACCAGGTAGGTGACCTGACTCTTCCTTTCTAGCACTGGGTAAGGGCCACTCCATTTGTCCTGGAGTGCCCTGGGAGCCACAGGCTCCAGAACCCAGACTTTCTGCCCTGGTTGGAACTCAACCAGTGCAGCCTTTTGGTCATACCAAAACTTCTGGAGCTGTTGGCTGGCCTCAAGGTTTTTGGTTGCCTTTTCCATGTACTCTGCCATTCTAGAGCGAAGGCCAAGTACATAGTCCACTATGTCCTGTTTAGGCTCATGGAGAGGTCTCTCCCAGCCTTCTTTAACAAGGGCAAGTGGTCCCCTTACAGGATGACCAAACAGAAGTTCAAAGGGTGAGAACCCTACTCCCTTCTGTGGTACCTCCCTGTAAGCGAAAAGCAGACATGGCAGGAGGACATCCCATCTCCTTTTGAGTTTTTCTGGGAGCCCCATGATCATGCCCTTTAATGTCTTGTTGAATCTCTCAACTAAGCCATTAGTTTGTGGATGGTATGGTGTAGTGAATTTGTAAGTCACTCCACACTCATTCCACATGTGTTTTAGGTATGCTGACATGAAGTTGGTACCTCTGTCAGACACCACCTCCTTAGGGAAACCCACTCTGGTAAAGATACCAATGAGGGCCTTGGCTACTGCCGGGGCAGTAGTCGACCTAAGGGGAATAGCTTCAGGATACCTAGTAGCATGATCCACTACTACTAGGATGTACATATTTCCTGAGGCTGTGGGAGGTTCCAGTGGACCAACTATGTCCACACCCACTCTTTCAAAGGGGACCCCCACCACTGGAAGTGGAATGAGGGGGGCCTTTGGGTGCCCACCTGTCTTACCACTTTCTTGACAGGTGGGGCAGGAGAGGCAAAACTCCTTAACCATGTTGGACATATTGGGCCAGTAGAAGTGGTTGACTAGCCTCTCCCACGTCTTGGTTTGTCCCAAATGTCCAGCAAGGGGAATGTCATGGGCCAATGTTAGGATGAACTCTCTGAACAGCTGAGGCACTACCACTCTCCTAGTGGCACCAGGTTTGGGGTCTCTGGCCTCAGTGTACAGGAGTCCATCTTCCCAATAGACCCTATGTGTTCCATTTTTCTTGCCCTTGGACTCTTCAGCAGCTTGCTGCCTAAGGCCTTCAAGAGAGGGACAGGTTTCTTGTCCCTTACACAGCTCCTCCCTTGAGGGTCCCCCTGGGCCTAAGAGCTCAACCTGATAAGGTTCAAGCTCCAAAGGCTCAGTTCCCTCAGAGGGCAGAACTTCTTCCTGAGAAGAGAGGTTCCCTTTCTTTTGCTGTGTTGCAGTTGGTTTCCCAACTGACTTTCCTTTCCTCTTGGTAGTCTGGGCCATTCTTCCAGACTCCAGCTCTACTTGTTCACCCTGTGCCTTGCACTGTGCTCTTGTTTTCACACACACCAGTTCAGTGATACCCAGCATTGCTGCATGGGTTTTTAGTTCTACCTCAGCCCATGCTGAGGACTCCAGGTCATTTCCAAGCAGACAGTCCACTGGGATATTTGAGGAGACCACCACCTGTTTCAGGCCATTGACCCCTCCCCATTCTAAAGTAACCATTGCCATGGGATGTACTTTTTTCTGATTGTCAGCGTTGGTGACTGTGTAAGTTTTTCCAGTCAGGTATTGGCCAGGGGAAACCAGTTTCTCTGTCACCATGGTGACACTGGCACCTGTATCCCTCAGGCCCTCTATTCTAGTCCCATTAATTAAGAGTTGCTGTCTGTATTTTTGCATGTTAGGCGGCCAGACAGCTAGTGTGGCTAAATCCACCCCACCCTCAGAAACTAGAGTAGCTTCAGTGTGGACCCTGATTTGCTCTGGGCACACTGTTGATCCCACTTGGAGACTAGCCATACCAGTGTTACCTGGATGGGAGTTTGGAGTGGAACCTTTCTTGGGACAGGCCTTGTCTCCAGTTTGGTGTCCATGCTGTTTACAGCTATGACACCAGGCCTTTTTGGGATCAAAGTTTTTACCCTTGTACCCATTGTTTTGTGAAGAGGCTCTGGGCCCACCCTCCTGTGCAGGTTTTTGGGGGCCTGTAGAAGACTCTTTACTATTTTTAGTTTTGGTTGTCTCATCACCCTTCCCCTGGGGAGTCTTTGTGACCCCTTTCTTTTGGTCACCCCCTGTTGAAGTCTTGGACACCCTTGTCTTGACCCAATGGTCCGCCTTCTTTCCCAATTCTTGGGGAGAAATTGGTCCTAGGTCTACCAGATGCTGATGCAGTTTATCATTGAAACAATTACTTAACAGGTGTTCTTTCACAAATAAATTGTACAGCCCATCATAATTACTTACACCACTGCCTTGAATCCAACCATCTAGTGTTTTCACTGAGTAGTCAACAAAGTCAACCCAGGTCTGGCTCGAGGATTTTTGAGCCCCCCTGAACCTAATCCTGTACTCCTCAGTGGAGAATCCAAAGCCCTCAATCAGGGTACCCTTCATGAGGTCATAAGATTCTGCATCTTTTCCAGAGAGTGTGAGGAGTCTATCCCTACACTTTCCAGTGAACATTTCCCAAAGGAGAGCACCCCAGTGAGACCTGTTCACTTTTCTGGTTACACAAGCCCTCTCAAAAGCTGTGAACCATTTGGTGATGTCATCACCATCTTCATATTTTGTCACAATCCCTTTGGGGATTTTTAACATGTCAGGAGAATCTCTGACCCTATTTATATTGCTGCCACCATTGATGGGTCCTAGGCCCATCTCTTGTCTTTCCCTTTCTATGGCTAGGATCTGTCTTTCCAAAGCCAATCTTTTGGCCATCCTGGCTAACTGGATGTCCTCTTCACTGGGGTTATCCTCAGTGATTTCAGAGGTGTTGGTCTCTCCTGTGAGGGAACCAGCATCTCTGACTATTATTTTTGGAGTCAGGGTTTGAGGGACCCTGTTCTCCCTAGATAGGACTGGTAGGGGGGAATTTTCCTCCAAGTCACTATCCTCTTCCTCTGAGTTGCCACCCTCAGAGGGGTTGGCCTTTTCAAACTCTGCCAAAAGCTCCTGGAGCTGTATTTTGGTAGGTTTGGGGCCCATTGTTATTTTCTTTATTTTACAGAGTGACCTTAGCTCCCTCATCTTAAGATGGAGGTAAGGTGTGGTGTCGAGTTCCACCACAGTCACATCTGTGCTAGACATTTTGCTTCTAAAAGTTGGAATACTTTTTAAGAATCTACAACTGGTTCTAGAATCTAATTCAAACTTTTACAAACTTTTAAACTCTAAAAGAAATGCTAACAGGGACTAACACAAGGCCCTAGCAGGACTTTAAAGAATTTAGAAAACTTTTCAAATTGCAAAAATCAATTTCTAATGACAATTTTGGAATTTGTCGTGTGATCAGGTATTGGCTGAGTAGTCCAGCAAATGCAAAGTCTTGTACCCCACCGCTGATCCACCAATGTAGGAAGTTGGCTCTGTATGTGCTATTTCAAAGTAAGGAATAGCATGCACAGAGTCCAAGGGTTCCCCTTAGAGGTAAAATAGTGGTAAAAATAGATAATACTAATGCTCTATTTTGTGGTAGTGTGGTCGAGCAGTAGGCTTATCCAAGGAGTAGTGTTAAGCATTTGTTGTACATACACATAGACAATAAATGAGGTACACACACTCAGAGACAAATCCAGCCAATAGGTTTTTATATAGAAAAATATCTTTTCTTAGTTTATTTTAAGAACCACAGGTTCAAATTCTACATGTAATATCTCATTCGAAAGGTATTGCAGGTAAGTACTTTAGGAACTTCAAATCATCAAAATTGCATGTATACTTTTCAAGTTATTCACAAATAGCTGTTTTAAAAGTGGACACAGTGCAATTTTCACAGTTCCTAGGGGAGGTAAGTATTTGTTAGGTTAACCAGGTAAGTAAGACACTTACAGGGCTTAGTTCTTGGTCCAAGGTAGCCCACCGTTGGGGGTTCAGAGCAACCCCAAAGTCACCACACCAGCAGCTCAGGGCCGGTCAGGTGCAGAGTTCAAAGTGGTGCCCAAAACACATAGGCTAGAATGGAGAGAAGGGGGTGCCCCGGTTCCGGTCTGCTTGCAGGTAAGTACCCGCGTCTTCGGAGGGCAGACCAGGGGGGTTTTGTAGGGCACCGGGGGGGACACAAGCCCACACAGAAATTTCACCCTCAGCAGCGCGGGGGCGGCCGGGTGCAGTGTAGAAACAAGCGTCGGGTTTGTAATGGAAGTCAATGGGAGATCTAGGGATCTCTTCAGCGCTGCAGGCAGGCAAGGGGGGGGTTCCTCGGGGAAACCTCCACTTGGTCAAGGGAGAGGGACTCCTGGGGGTGACTCCTCCAGTGAAAGTCCGGTCCTTCAGGTCCTGGGGGCTGCGGGTGCAGGGTCTCTCCCAGGTGTCGGGACTTAGGATTCAAAGAGTCGCGGTCAGGGGAAGCCTGGGGATTCCCTCTGCAGGCGGCGCTGTGGGGGCTCAGGGGGGACAGGTTTTTGTACTCACAGTCTTAGAGTAGTCCTGGGGTCCCTCCTGAGGTATTGGATCGCCACCAGCCGAGTCGGGGTCGCCGGGTGCAGTGTTGCAAGTCTCACGCTTCTTGCGGGGAGCTTGCAGGGTTCTTTAAAGCTGCTGGAAACAACGTTGCAGCTTTTCTTGGAGCAGGTCCGCTGTCCTCGGGAGTTTCTTGTCTTTTCGAAGCAGGGGCAGTCCTCAGAGGATGTCGAGGTCGCTGGTCCCTTTGGAAGGCGTCGCTGGAGCAGGATCTTTGGAAGGCAGGAGACAGGCCGGTGAGTTTCTGGAGCCAAGGCAGTTGTCGTCTTCTGGTCTTCCTCTGCAGGGGTTTTCAGCTAGGCAGTCCTTCTTCTTGTAGTTGCAGGAATCTAATTTTCTAGGGTTCAGGGTAGCCCTTAAATACTAAATTTAAGGGCGTGTTTAGGTCTGGGGGGTTAGTAGCCAATGGCTACTAGCCCTGAGGGTGGGTACACCCTCTTTGTGCCTCCTCCCAAGGGGAGGGGGTCACAATCCTAACCCTATTGGGGGAATCCTCCATCTGCAAGATGGAGGATTTCTAAAAGTTAGAGTCACTTCAGCTCAGGACACCTTAGGGGCTGTCCTGACTGGCCAGTGACTCCTCCTTGTTGCTTTCTTTGTTCCCTCCAGCCTTGCCGCCAAAAGTGGGGGCCGTGGCCGGAGGGGGCGGGCAACTCCACTAAGCTGGAGTGCCCTGCTGGGCTGTGACAAAGGGGTGAGCCTTTGAGGCTCACCGCCAGGTGTCACAGCTCCTGCCTGGGGGAGGTGTTAGCATCTCCACCCAGTGCAGGCTTTGTTACTGGCCTCAGAGTGACAAAGGCACTCTCCCCATGGGGCCAGCAACATGTCTCTGGTGTGGCAGGCTGCTGGAACTAGTCAGCCTACACAGACAGTTGGTTAAGTTTCAGGGGGCACCTCTAAGGTGCCCTCTGTGGTGTATTTTACAATAAAATGTACACTGGCATCAGTGTGCATTTATTGTGCTGAGAAGTTTGATACCAAACTTCCCAGTTTTCAGTGTAGCCATTATGGTGCTGTGGAGTTCGTGTTTGACAGACTCCCAGACCATATACTCTTATGGCTACCCTGCACTTACAATGTCTAAGGTTTTGTTTAGACACTGTAGGGGTACCATGCTCATGCACTGGTACCCTCACCTATGGTATAGTGCACCCTGCCTTAGGGCTGTAAGGCCTGCTAGAGGGGTGTCTTACCTATACTGCATAGGCAGTGAGAGGCTGGTATGGCACCCTGAGGGGAGTGCCATGTCGACTTACTCGTTTTGTCCTCACTAGCACACACAAGCTGGTAAGCAGTGTGTCTGTGCTGAGTGAGAGGTCTCCAGGGTGGCATAAGACATGCTGCAGCCCTTAGAGACCTTCCTTGGCATCAGGGCCCTTGGTACTAGAAGTACCAGTTACAAGGGACTTATCTGGATGCCAGGGTCTGCCAATTGTGGATACAAAAGTACAGGTTAGGGAAAGAACACTGGTGCTGGGGCCTGGTTAGCAGGCCTCAGCACACTTTCAATTGTAAACATAGCATCAGCAAAGGCAAAAAGTCAGGGGGCAACCATGCCAAGGAGGCATTTCCTTACAACATGCTACTGGAAGTTAATAGCTGTTGATTGCCCTTAAGCTTGTTATGCACTATACTTTCAGCTCCAACCCACAACGAAAAAGTAGGCAATTAACAGCAAATAACGCCCTTAGCTGAAGCCATTAACACGCAGAGCAGCAGGCGTTAACTGCTGTTAAATCAGCAAGAATGGGGCAATGGCACTTAATCATTGACTTGCTTCAAGCGAAAAGTTCTAGCGCATACTTCTGGAGGAGCTGCCCCCCTCCCTCCTTTGCTTCTTCAATCAATCAATCAATCAATCAGGAATTTGTAAAGCACACTCCTCACCTGTGAGTCCTCTCATTCATGCAGCTCCTCTTCTGCTTACCTCATGTGCTTACAGTGAGCTATTTTCAGAGAGATTATAATGGGTACTACAGTGACAGCTATGTTGGTCTCTCAACCTGATTGTGCTAATTGTATTGTAGCCAAAATGTTGTCAACAAGTGGTTCAACTGATTAGTGGCCAAATTAAAAAGGAGGAGCTACTAACAAAAGACTGCAAAACATCTTTATGCATTTCAGTTGTGGTACAGTGCATGACACAATGCCCTCAATACAAGACACTACCAAAAAGGAAGCAACAGTTTCATGTCCTTCTTGTATGCAAAAATCACAAAAAATCTTAGAGACCAAGGCGGCCAATGCTCTTTTATCATCACACCCCCACTCCCCTAGTTCCCGCCAATTCTACAGATCCCATGTTTGGCATACAAATAATTGGAAGAGGAAGAGATAATGTTAAATGTAAAAAGCATCCAATTGATAAGAGGAGCTTTGCTGTGCTGCATACGTGATAGTATTTATCATGCCCCTATGCTAGACCTCACACGTAAAATTCATGCATCACTGTTAGTGTTCGAACTTGAGACTACTTAAGTATGACAGCAAGATGACACAACAGTTGCAATCTATGTGGAAGAATTACCGCCTGCATACCCATCAATTGGGATTCATGCCCTCACGAGGAACTAAAAGCACATTGGCTAACATCAGAGAGGGGATTCTCACTGCAATGGTTAAGATCAGTAATCTTTTTGGACACTGATTCCTAACTATATGATACGGTTAACTAAATAATACTAATGACCATGCCCAAACAATGAAATGTCGGGGAAAACAGAGTGGGTACTGGTTTCAATGCGATACTTCAGCTGAAGCCAATAAGTATGAATTGGGTCTACAAATTCAGCCCTTTGAAAAGTATCTTATGAAGTGGCCCACAGTTTACTGTATAACTTTACAACAAATACCTTTACCACGCATGACTTTAACATGCATGCCTTTACCAGGTATGCCTTTACCATGCAGACTTTACCTTGTGTGCCTTTACAGCACAGCTGTCTTTATCATGTAGGATCCGTATATTTGATGTTATATATATGGGATTTACTTACCTTAAATATACTTATCATGCATGGTAAAGATATATATATATATATATATATATATATATATATCCAAACATACAAACACTGTCCTGGTAAAGTATCGAGGCGGATTCTTAAGCGGTCCGGTGCAGGTTCCAGGAGCCCAAAAATCTCAGTTTAAAGCAATTTCTCAATCCAGAAAAAGAAAACCGGACACCATGACCATGCAGTCTTCCATTTATTGACGCGTTTCGGCCGTAGCCTTGCTCACAATACTGTTCAAATTAATTCTAATCACATATAAACCTAAATTGAAGAACATGGACAAAGGACCAATTTCGAAGACAGGTTCCTCAGGATGGGCAAATGTGGCAGCCATTTTGGAATGTAACTATTCACATAACAAAATGTTGAAAATTAACCAAGAATAACATGATGTTTACCACAACTTATCCTAGGGTAATGACCATTCTATTCATATCAATTCATTATCTTCAAATTACCGACTTTTAATACCTGTGTATAATGATGTAGGCTATATACCCTTTGTAAATCTTAGGTTGGAAATATTCTGATTCCCTTAATTCATTAGTAGCAAACTGTCAACTCATCCACTATGCCTGCTTTTCCAAATTCTCTCACCTAAGCTACTGTCTTCTCATTGAGTCGGTAATTTGAAGATTATATATATATATATTTACTATGTATGCCTTTACTATGCAGCCTTTACCACACATGCCATTACTGCACAGCTGCCTTTACTTTACCATGCATGATAAGTACCTTTATATATATATATATATATATATATATATATATATATATATATATATATATATATACACACACACATATATAAATATATAAATATATATATATATATATATATGGGTTTTATTTACCTTAAATATACTTACCATGCGTGGTAAAGGCATGTGTGTTGAAGGTATATATATATATTTATATATATATTGGGGTGGCTATCAAGTGAACGGTGCCAGACGGCCCACGCAATTAATCTGTGCAATAAACTAACAAGGGACCAACAAACCTCATAACTACATTGACCTACCCTGTGCAGTCCCAGACTGCGCAGCCTTGAGTCTGGGGATGGACTTGGAGTGACGCTGGAGATGCCTAGAGCTCTGCAGTCGCGAGGCCCAAGTCCTTGCCCAGGGCAAGCCGACCCTGAGAAACAGACAGTACAAATATTGCTGGTGGCATCACTCAATTGCAGAGGTGAGCCCCTGCCTTGAGTGTGCTGGAGGGCCCCCTACCCGAGCATGCAATGGCACCTGGAGCACTGACCTGCGGTCTCCAGATTGTGTGATCAGGTGTCACATGCAGAGACTTGTGTGAAGGACAGGGTTGAAAATTAAGACGACGGCTGTGGTCCACAAGGTGGGCCATATCCCTCAATGACCAATCTCCTCTCCGAAACAGCAGTGCACATCCGATCCTGATTTAGCCAGGGTCATGCACCTGAGAGCACATTATACAACATGGAAAAATAGCGGAGAGATACTGCTTGGTGGGATGGGAGGTATGGATTTGGAATTGGCTTGGAAATGACTGGGTGAAGTTAATGACAGGCCTATTAAATGGCTACTAGGAATCTAGGACTTATCTGTAAGACTTGGAATATCCGGGGGATTGGGTCTGCAGCCAAGTGACACAATATTCATAAACACCTCAGACGCCACAGGTGTGCATATTGTCATGCTACAGGAGACCAATCTTAATAGAGGTGGAGAGCCTTTGCCATAGGTGGCGTGGCCAATTATATGCCACCTCTTCCTCTGCCTATGCAAGGGGAGGTGTGAGTATGGATCAGGGCTGGGACCCCTTTGAAACCTGTACAATCATCGGTCAATAAGGAGGGCAATATGTCCAGGTGATGTGTAGGCTACTGGGGAAGGAAGTGACATTGGGGAGAATCTATGCACCTAATCAAGATCAGTTGGCATTTTACCATTAGCTATGGGCATCCTTGGGACATTTAATAGGCAGGGACGGACTTGCTCATGGTAGGTGACTTCAATTGTGTCACAGATGTGCTTCTGGATCGCTCTACACCCCCCTTACCGGGAGCACAAGCTCATTGAAAGCGACAGGCTTTTGAGTGGTTGTAACACTGGGAACTGACAGATGTGTGGCACACTCAACATGGTATAGAGCAAGACTGCTCCTATTACTCTTCCATTTATGCCCTCCACACTAGGCTGGACAGATTCCTGTGCTCAGAGAGGCTGAGTCAATATGCAACCTTTTCTGAATACCTAGGACATACCCTCTCAGACCACTATTTTGGGGTTTCCGACCGATAGATGATAGGTCATGATTCCCTCATGGTGGCTCCGACCAGTGGCACTGGAGGACACTTGTTATAGGGAGTCACTATACACAGCCATCACAGAGTATTATTATAATTATAATCGAGGCTCTGCCTCATCTATCCTGATAGAAAAGGAGGCCTTCAAAGTTGTAGTCATTGGCCACTGCATGGGTGACTCAGTAGGATTTTGCTTAACTAAGAACCACACACACTAGATGTCACTCTTTTTACACTGGGCAATAGCTTAGGACCAGACCCCGTTAATCACCGAAGTCTACTAGATGCAAAGGTACATTACAATACTACCTTAGTATGCCTGAGATGCCCCGACACCTACATAGATAAGGCCCACAAAGAAGAGTGTAAATCAAGGAAGCTCCTGGCGTGGTGCCTGCTCCCCGAAATACGAGCCACACCCATTACACACCTACAATATGCTACAGGGGCATATATCTATTCCTGTGCTCCATCAATGATAAGTTTAGGAATTACTACAAGGCACTATATTGCTGACTAGAGCCACTTTCAGAAAGATCACAAGATAGGTTTTTGGATCATCTGCCTCTCCCAACACCGCTGCCTGGGGCACAGGACTCTATTGGAGGACCAATGACAGTCCAGGAGATACGACATGCTATTAAGTAAATGGCCACTGGTAAGACCCCAGGCCCCGAAGGACCCCCCAGCAAAGTTTTACTCTGCTTTTACAGGTCAAATAGCTTTAGAGCTGGAGGCACTCTATGCTGAGTTCCTGATGGTGGCACATCTACCCAACTTCACAAGGAAGGCAACTGCGACCTCCCGCAAAACTAAAATCTCGGGTGCACCCACTTCCACATTCTGTTCACTGTCCATGCTTACATAGACTTCAAGATCCTAGGTAAAGAACTACCATATAGATTGCTCCATATAGACCAAACCAGCTTCATACCAAACTGTAGTACTTTCCTCAGTTCAGGAGAGTGTACCATGTACTCTGCCACCTAAAGGTACAAGCTTTACCGGTGGCAATGCTCATGTCGGTGGACCTCAAGAAGACTCCGACTCAGTGCAGTGGGACTTCCTGTCGAAGGTCATGTGCAAGATGGAAATGGGGAAGGACTGGATTAAATTGGTTACCATACTCTATTCTGGACCAACTGCACTGGTCAAAACTGGTTCTACGATCTCCTCCACATGCAACATATTTCGGGGCACAAGGCAGGGCTGTCCACAATCTCCCCTGCTTTTGCACTGGAGGCAGGGTAGAGGCAATGGCATAATAGTGGATGGTCACGAACATATCATCTCACTTTATGCAGATGACCTCCTTCTGTACATGTCTGATGGCTCTACTGGGGCTCAAGGTGTGATCCGTTGCCTGGAGGAATTTGGGAAAGTATCAGGCCTACATGTCATTCATATCAAGACCCATATGTTCCCCTGTTAACAGGGGGATCCCCATCCACCAAACCTTCCCCTGGGACTTACGTGGGCACCCACAATCTTTAAATACCTGGTATTCAGTTATATCATAAACTGGATGATCTGCAAGAAGGAAAATTGAGAGGAGCGTTTCACTCCGTTAAGGCCTGTGTCACTTTTTGGAGAGCCCTGGGATTGCCAATTATGGCCCGAATATCAATATCCAAAATGGTGATGGTCCCTCGCTTATTACATTTTTTCACGGTTAAGATTCCCACTGTGTGTTAAAAAGAGTTGGATGTCCTGCTCCATGAATTAATATGGAATGGAGGCCGCCATAGAGCGTACTATTTAGCGGCACAAATGCAATAGGTAGTCCGATGGCTTGATGAAACTCAAAGAAGCAAATTAGACCTTCTGGGCCTAACCCCCCAACAGGAACTCCTATTGACCTGGCTGCTACATCTGGAGGAGGCCATCCCACAGCCAAGCACCCTATTACACATAGCTGTACACTGCTGGTGCCGGTGCGTGGTGCAGACCCGAAGAGCTCTGCTTTATGCCCCTGCTCGGCCATTGGTGTGTCTGCCTCATGGAGACCCTGCTGCCTATTTCACTGCCACCCAACTCTCAGATTGGATAGCGGCTGGTCTGACGACAGTAGGGGATTGCTTCCTGTTGGGTAGCCTTATACTACCTAAAGAGCTATTGGAGCAACATGCAGTGCCCCAAGGTTATTTTATGAACTATGAGGCTTAGGTACGCACCTTTGCCGATCTCTGGGACAGAAAAGGGGATGAGCCTACACCTCATACAGTACTCCAGCACTTACTCTTTATAGGCTTGGACCAACACATAGTGACATGGCTCTATTGTTCTTTGAATGATATGGAGATCCTTGGGACCAGATGGGATGGAATCTTAGGCTGAAAAGTCACAGATTGAAAATGGAATAAGATATTAGCCTACCCTAAGAAGGTCTCTCGCAATACAAGACTGAAGTACAGACTACAGGTTATATATGATGGAGAACCTTGGGAATATCCCAGGTGCTGACTACCTGACGTGGACTTCTGCCATATGACATTGGGATGACATATACTTCAGTTCTTCTGGAAAGCGGATCTCCTCCAACTCCATACCACGCTGGGACGCTCCCTTGCCTGCATAGTGGAAACTTGTCTCCTGGGATGGTTCACCCGACCCAAAGCACACTCAGTAGGCACTAGGTTTTTAGACCTGGCCCTCGCATTGGCCAAGCATAGCATAGCAATGGAATGGAAGTCATGGCATGGAAGGGACGGGACCTGTGCTTGAAACATAGGTGAGAGATGTTACCACATGGGCTAGGGCCGATGAACGGGCCATCTGTTGAGATGCCTCCAGAGGGGTTTGCATAGAGTGTACACTGTGCTTCGTAGATACTTTTTATTACTCTGCAATGTATTTTTCTCAACAGTTTCATTCTTTGAAAATAGTCTGGTACAAGGCAAACTTTCTCTATAGTGATAGAGTGGGCACTGTTTACAGTACCCACTTATCTGCTCATAGGAACTTCATTCCTCAATGTAGGGTTGGCGGCAGGTCCTGGCCTGCAGCCCCATGCCACACACGCCCTTTGGCTGTGCATGGTGGGGGGTTGGCTGGAGGGCATGGTCTACGGCCAACCCTCCACGTGCTGCCCGCAGACATCCAGCCCCATGCAGCACACGGCCTCTGAGCGTGCGTGGTGATGGTTGGCAGCAGGACTGGCAGAACTTAGGATAATTTGTACTTTATGGAAGCAGAGCTTCAACTGGGGCACCTGCTTTGTTTATATTTGTAAGTGCTTCCTGTTGTGACTTAATTTCTGTGAATTGAGAATTGGTGCAGAATGCATCCTGACCTGCTTATTTATCCAAGGATATTCCACAGTTTTGCACAAAATGTCTACCAACTGAAGTACTTTCTACTGGATAATTAGTAATTGTTACCTTGTTGGGTAAATGTATAGTGCATATTGCACACTACAACTGCATAAAGGACCCCGAGGTAATGTCTCCAGTGACCTTGTGTATCTGTAATTTTGGCAATGTGATTGTTCTTCACACGTCTTGTGTATTGTGTATCTGTAATTTTGGCAATGTGATTGTTCTTCACACGTCTTCATACAGAAATGTGCAATAACATGAATCCTCATATAGAGAAGACAATGAGACTACAAAGTGTTGAATCTCCATCAAACAAGGGTACTTTCTCCTAATGATATGCAGTACGTGATTCTTTGTTTGGTGGATATGTGCTCATATTCCTCTGCATCAACAAAGCATATCCAAAATTGGCAGGAAACATGCTGAGGGGGCCTTTGGGTAAGTTGTCCTTCATCCTGGAAAAAGGCGGTAAGAAATTGCATACAGCCAAAGCATATGTGGCGAGGCCAAACGGGCACTGCTTCAAGGTAATTTTGCATACTCACAGTGGTTAAAAAGAAGAACAACAAGCTCTGTTCTCAACAGGAGGTTACAAGAACAAACCCACTTGTCAATTCACTACATAACATATTTCCCTGGAAAGAGCAACGATGCAAACACATCTTTCAAAGATTTCAGATAGCTTTTGAAGGTGGCATTGCAGAGAAAAGATATCTTTGCCTTTTGCAAGTGCCAAAGGTCTCCTAGGGACTGCAGGGGTAGACTCAAGGCCCCGTAGTCCCTGCCAGCTCCCCGCCTCCAGTAGAAGCAGGCATTGCTCCTGCACACAGGGAGCAGCTAAAAATAGTGCTCCCTGCGTGTGGGAGCAATTCTTTTATCTGTTTTACTGCCCGCTTAATAGTGGGCAGAAAACAGATGAAAAGTCCATTTACAGCGAGCGGGAGCAGTTTTCTTGCTCCCGTTCACTCGGAGCAGACTTACAGTTTGCTCTTGCTAGGTGGGAGCAGTCAAAGCTTACGCTAAGTGAAATCAAACTGCAATCGCCTGAAGGTGGACAGCTCGGGATATAGGGAGCCTGTCCTGGGAGGTGGTGGTTCACAGGGCAATTATTGGCTTCAGGAGGGGATAAGTGCTGCCTACCTCCTTTAGTTTGCACAGTGCAAACCCCCGGGAGGTGGTGGTCCCCAGGATTGAAAACGGCTCACGCGAACGCAGTCGCAAAGCAATTCGCAGTTAGCACCCATTTCAAATGTGTGCTAACCCATTCGCAAAAGGGAAGGGGTCCCCATGGGATCCCTTCCCCTTTGTGAATGGCTCTGAAAACATTATTTCAGAGCAGGCAGTGGTCCTATCTAGATTCCAAACGTCTCAATTTCTGAACTCTGTCACCTCCTCGTTCGGATACTATTGGTTGCAGTGGGCTTTCTGTGTAGTGTCTGTAATTCATTTCCTTCAATATACACCAACACATCTAAAAACTCAATAGAGATCTTGCTTGTCTTACAAGTAAATTGCAACCCAACATTATTCAGGTTCAAGCCAGTAAAGAATTGCCTGAATAATTCCTCCGTCTCATTCCAGATCAAAAATAGGTCATCTATATAGCGTACTTTGTCCATGTATTCCTCATTCCCCTGACCCCAAGCTATGCATTTCTCCCACCAACCCATCATGAGGTTCGCATAGCTTGGAGAAAAGGAAACTCCCATGGCTGTTCCACAAACTTGTTTGTATATCTGATGGTTAAACATACATTTATTATTACTCAGGCACAATTCCGTCATCTCCAATAGCATCTCAGAGTGTTTCAAGAGATGAATACTTTTTAGTCTCAGGAAAAATTTCACTGCATTCATACCCAATTGATGTGAGATTGAGTTATATAATGATACAACATCAATAGTGACCAATACATAATCTGATTGCCACACTATTCCATCCAATAACCTAAGAGAGTCCCCAGAGTCTTGTATCTATGAGTTTAGGTCTTTGACCATCGGTGCCAAAAAATAGTCTGCATATTTTGACACAGCTTCATACAATGAACCACAACTTGATATTATGGGTCTCCCTGGGGGTTTGTTTAGAGTTTTGTGAATTTTGGTAAAAAGTACATAGTTGGCAAAATCGGATTTTCATTCATCATAAATGTTCTTCCATCCAAACTGATTAATCCTTCTGAGTACCTAGTTTCTCATTCAGATCTAACACTAGTTCATTCATGGGATTCTTTTTTAGTTTACAATATTTTGACTCTATGTTCAATTGGCTATATGCCTCCACCATATAGTCACTCCTCTCCCAGATCACTATATTTCCTCCTTTATCTGCGGGTTTGATTATTATTGATTCATTGTCCATCAAGCCTTTCAATGCTTCTCGCTGATCTTTAGTTAGATTTTCCTTGCTCCTCTTAGTGTGAGTCTGTATTTTCTCTAAGTCATTGATAATAAGGTCATGAAACATATCAATCTTGTTTACCGGGGACAATACTGGGCAGAACTTAGATTTTGGTTTAAATTTCGCTTTTTCCTTTTGTCCTATCTCAATGTCTAACGTAGTTAATACTTGCATTTCCGTCATCTCCTCATCTCTTAGATCATGTGTCAAATCATATATTGTTTTCAGGTCCATACTCTGTTTTATAGTCAAATCCGAGTCACAGATATTCGAGACCTCTTTGGACGTTGTTACCAGTCCCGTTTTAGAAAAATGTTTAGCCAGTTTTAATTTACGTACAAATTTGTATATATCAATTCTGGTTTGTGCATAGTCCTGATGTTTCTCTGGGCAGAAGCTGAGACCTTTCTGCAGGACACTTTCTTCTACTTTTGTTAATTTATATCTCGATAGGTTCACAATCAAATTTTCTGATTGTGCTAATTGTCTGTCAGCACCTATTGTCTGTTCCGACTGCGTAACATATAGTTTTTACCTTTTTCCTCTTCTCTTCTTTCTGTTCCTTTGGAATCTCGCCAGCCTCGGCCTCTGCCCCTTCCTCCTCGTCCTCTGTTCCTTGGTGTTGTTTGATCCAGATATACTAGTTTCATTTCATCTAAAAAAGTAGTTTTCCATACACTAGTACTGGTCCCTTCTTCTTCACTCAAGTCCTGAGGTAATATGGATTTGGAACAGGGACAGAATATAGAGACGAGCGGATCTGAGACGGACTTGGATTTTTCTTGTATCTGTGGGGATCCATCTGTAGATCTTGCAGAGCATGCAGAGGGTGTTGAAGCAGGATGAGGAGACGGCGCTGACTTGCTTGGACATGGAGAGTGTTGAGTCGAGGATGACGTGATTGTGTGCGTGGTCGGTGGGTGTTGGGGCTGCTCCCAGAAAGGTCGGCCACCAGGAGTCGTCCCAGGCTGTGGGGTTGGCACCGAGGATGAGGACCTCCGTCTTGTCTGAGTTCAACTTCAGTCTGCTGTTTCTCATCCATTCTGCGACGGCCTTCAGTCCTTCGTGGAGGTTGGATTTGGCGGTGAGGGGGTCCTTCATGAGAGAAAGGATCAGTTGCGTGCCGTCGGCGTAGGAGATGATGTTGAGGTTGTGTAGCCGGGCGACGTGGGTGAGAGGGGCAATGTAGATGTTGAATAGTGTAGGGCTGAGGGATGATCCTTGGGGAACGCCGCAGATGATCTTGGATGCTTCCGAGCAGAAAGGGGGGAGGCGGACGCTCTGGGTTCTGCCGGAGAGGAAGGAGGTGGTCCACTCCAGAGCTCTGTCCCGGATCCCTGCGTTGTGGAGGCGTGTGCGTAGGATGCAGTGGCAGACGGTATCGAAGGCGGCCTAGAGGTCCAGGAGGATGAGGGCCGCGATTTCGCCGTTGTCAAGCAGGACCCTGATGTCGTCGGTGGCTGCGATGAGGGCGGTTTCGGTACTGTGGTTTCTGCAGAACCCTGACTGGGAAGGGTCCAGGATGTTGTTTTCTTCGAGGAAGTGGGTCAGTTGTCTGTTGACGATCTTCTCGATGACCTTGGCCGGGAATGGGAGCAGGGATGGAAATTCTTGAGGTCTCTCAGGTCCGCCATGGGTTTCTTGAGTAGGGGTTTGATTTCAGCATGCTTCCAGCTCTCGGGGTAGGTCCCGGTCTCGAAGGAGATGTTGATAATTTTGTGGAGGTGGGGTGCGATGGTGGCACTTGCTTTGTTAAAGATGTGGTGCGGGCATGCATCTGACGGAGATCCAGAGTGGATAGTGCTCATGGTTTTGATTGTGTCGTCGTCGTTTACGTTGACCCAGACGAGCAGGGGGTCGTGGTTGAAGGTGGGTGGAGAGTCAGCGGAGTCGGTGAGTGGAGGGGAGGTCTGTCATGGATGTTTGTGATCTTGTGGTGGAAGAAGGTGGCGAGGGAGTTGCAGAGGTCTTGCGATGGCGGGATGTCACTTGTGCTGGAGCTGGGGTTGGCGAGTTCCTTCACAATGTTGAAGAGCTCCTTGCTGTTGTGTGCATTGTTGTCCAGACGGTCTTTGAAGGAGTTTTTCTTGGCAGATCTGATGAGGTGATGGTGATTGCGGATGGCGTTCTTGAGGGCAGCATGGTTGTCCGGTGTCTGTTCGTGGAGCCACTTTCTTTCCAGTTTTCGGCAGGTTTGCTTGGAGGCTCGAAGGTCCGAGGTGAAGCAGCTTGCTCTCTTGTTGGCATCTCTATTGGACGGCTTCTTGAGCGGGGTGAGGGTGTTGGCGCAGTTGTCGATCCAGCGGCAGAGGTTGCGGTCTGCAAGGTCGGGATTGGTGGGTTCGGTGGAAGGTTCTCGGGCGAAGTTGGTGTTCAGCTGGTCTTGGCTGACTTTGCTCCAGTTGCGGTGGGGGAGCTGTTGGGTACGGTGTTGTGTGGTGGGTTTCTGAAAGGTGAAGTGGATGCAGCGATGGTCGGTCCATGGGAGTTCGGTGGTGAGGCGGAAGGTGACGTGGGTGCTAGCGGAGAAGACGGGGTCCAGCGTATGGCCGGCGGAGTGTGTTGGAGTAGTGACGAGTTGTCTGAGTCGGAGGGTGGCGAGGTTGTCGATTAGGGTGGTGGTGTTGGGGTCGTTGTTATTCTCCAGGTGAAAGTTCAGGTCGCCGAGGAGGATGTAGTCTGCGGAGGCTAGGGCGTGCCTGCTGACGAGGTCGGCGATGGAGTCGCAGAACTGAGGTTGTGATCCGGGGGGTCTGTAGACGAGAGTGTCTCTGAGGGTGGTGTTGGGGTAGGTGTGGATCTGGAAGTGCAGATGTTCGGCGGTGCTGAGGGGGTCATTGGTACCGGTTGTGACCCTGATGGTGTTCTTGTGGACGATGGCTATTCCGCTTCCGACTCCGTTGGTGCGATCCCTGCGGGTGATCTTGTAGCCATCCAGAATGGCTCTGGCAATGTCTGGGGCCAAGGAGGCGTTCATCCAAGTCTCCGTCAGGAAGGCAACGTCTGGGGTGGAGGTGCCGAGCAGGTCCCAGAGTTCGACGGCGTGTTTGCGTGCGGAGTGGGTGTTCAGTAGGATGCATCGAAGGTAGTTGCCGTCTGGCTTGGCAGGAGGTTTGGCGATTTGGAGGCTGGTAGGGCTGCAGTTCCGGCAGATGAAGGGTCCCTGGGTGTTCTTAGGGGAGGCCAGGAAGCAGGCGTGACCTCATCCGGTGTTGAGTGCGTGGAGGGTGCTGGCGGTGTAGAGGAGTTGGTTACTGTGGCGGTCTTGGGGACCAGGGGTCCTGGCGCTGGGCACGGTCTGGGCTCGGACGGGTGCAGACGGGCTTGCCTTAGGTGCGTCTTTGGCACGCCAGCGGCGCACCCGCGCTTCGGCTGCCATATAAAGGGAGGTGGGAGAGAGGGGCAGCAGGGGGGATGGAGCTGGGCAGCAAATGGGGTGGGAGGGGGTGTAGCCGCAGGGACGCAGCGGCAGGAAAAGGCATAAAACGATGTGGAGGGAGGGGGCGGGCCACAGGGACGCAGCGGCGGGGAACACCAAGGGGGGGAACACCAGGGAGGACCAAACGAAGAAGGAGCAGCAGAGGAACCCGTCAAGCGGTGCGGGGAGTGACCTGCCTGAAGCAGGGTCAAGGGCCTCTCTCCCCAACGCACATCGGCTGCCGTATAAGGGGAGGTGGGAGGGGCAGCAGGGGGGGATGGAGCTGGGCAGCGAATGGGGTGGGAGGGAGCGGGGCCGCAGGGACACAGCGGCGGGAAAAGGCAAAAAACGATGTGGAGGGTGGAGGGCGGGCCGCAGGGACGCAGTGGCGGGAAACACCAAGGCGGGGAACACCAGGCAGGACCAAACGAATAAGGAGCAGCGGAGGAAACCGGCAAGCGGTGCGGGGGAGCGACCTGCCTGAAGCAGGGTCAAGGGTCGCTCTCCTCACCGCGCCTCGGCTGCCATATAAGGGGAGGTGGGATGGAGGGGCAGCAGGGGGGATGGAGCTGGGCAGCGAATAGGGTGGGAGGGGCAGGGCCGCAGGGACGCAGCGGAGGGAAAAGGCAAAAAACAATGTGGAGGGAGGGGGGCGGGGCCGCAGGGACGCAGCAGCCGGGAACACCAAAGCGGGGAACACCAGGCAGGACCAAACGGATAAGGAGCAGCGGAGGAAACCGGCAAGCCTTGCAGGGGAGCAACCTGCCTGAAGGAGATGACGGAAATGCAAGTATTAACTACGTTGGACATTGAGATAGGACAAAAAGAAAAATCAAAATTTAAACCAAAATCTAAGTTCTGCCCAGTATTGCCCCCGGGAAACAAGATTGATATGTTTCATGACCTTGTTATCAATGACTTAGAAAAAATACAGACTCACACTAAGAGGAGCAAGGAAAATCTAACTAAAGATCAACGAGAAGCGTTGAATGGCTTGATAAACAATCAATCAATAATAATCAAACCCGCAGCTAAAGGAGAAAATATAGAGATCTGGGATAGGAGTGACTATATGGTGGAGGCATATAGCCAATTGAACATAGAGTCGAACTATTGTAAACTAAAAAGAATCCCATGAATGAACTAGTGCTAGATCTGAATGAGAGACTAGAGAAATGGTGCTCAGAAGGATTAATCAGTTTGGATGGAAGAACATTTATGATGAACGAAAATCCAATTTTGCCAACTATGTACTTTTTACCAAAGATTCACAAAACTCTAAACAAACCCCCAGGGAGACGCTTAATATCAAGTTGTGGTTCATTGCATGAAGGTGTGTTGAAATATGTGGACTATTTTTTGGCACTGATGGTCAAAGACCTAAACTCATATATACAAGACTCTGGGAACTTTCTTAGGTTATTGGATGGAATAGTAAGGCAATCAGATTATGTATTGGTCACTATTGATGTTGTATCATTATATACCTCAATCTCACATCAATTGGATATGAATGCAGTGAAATTTTTCCTGAGACAAAAAATATTCATCTCTTGAAACACTCTGAGATGCTACTGGAGATGACGGAATTGTGCCTGATTAATAATATATTTATGTTTAACCATAAGATATACAAACAAGTTTGTAGAACAGCCATGGGAGTTTCTTTTTCTCCAAGCTATGCGAACCTCATGATGGGTTGGTGGGAGAAATGCATAGCTTGGGGTCAGGGGAATGAGGAATACATGGACAAAGTGGTGGTGTGGTTACGCTATATAGATGACCTATTTTTGATCTGGAATGGGACAGAGGAATTATTCAGGCAATTCTTTACTGGCTTGAACCTGAATAATGTTGGGTTGCAATTTACTTGTAAGACAAGCAAGGTCTCTATTTAGTTTTTAGATGTGTTGGTATATATTGAAGGAAATGGATTACAGACTACACTACACAGAAGGCCCACTGCAACCAATAGTATCATACATGGGTCTAGTTTCTACCCTAGGTCATCCGTATGGGGAATTTGTTTGGGTCAAAATAAATTGTTCAAATGAACAAGATATGAATGTAAAATTTGGGGAAACCAAACAGAGATTCTTGAATAGAGGATATAAATTGAAGGTAGTGAATCAAGGAGAGGTGAAAGCAAAGGCAAAGACACGGGCACAGGTATTGGTTGAAAACAAAAAAGTGCCAGATGGGACGATAAGGGAAAATGATGAGATAAGACTTAGTTTGGATTACAGTAAAGAGAATCAACAGATACTAAATGTATTAAATAGACACTGGCACTTGATTAAGAGATAATGACAGTGGAGAAAGATTGGGAACTCGCCCATCAGTTACATATAGAAAAGTACCAGCATTAAAGGATATATTAGTAAGAAGTCACTTTGAGACTCCAACTACCCCCAATTGGTTAGTAGATGGAAATAAGGGATTCTATTGCTGCAATAAGTGCAAAGCATGTAAAATTGGTTGCAACAAAAAAGCAGTAATAGATTTTCGGGGGAAGGAGATTCCGATCAGAGACAGGATCACATGTGACACAGCCTTTGTGGTATATGTCATAGAATGTCGATGTGGTCTACGATATGTTGGCAGTACTATCTGCCCTTTGAAAAAGCGCATCTTGGAACATATCAGAGCAGTACAGAATGATGGCAATACCTATGCTATGACCAAACATCTGAAAAGCCATCCAGAATCAGATTGGCTACACATGAAATATTATGGCATTGCTACAATTAAAAAACGTGAACGGGGAGGTGACAGAGTTCAGAAATTGAGATGTTTGGAATCTAGATACATCATTAGATTAAAAACCAAGACTCCATTTGGGGTGAATGGCAATGAAGAATTATATTGTCATTTATAAATATGAAATAGTAAAAGAAATGGTACATCGGTTGTCTATATGTAAGATTTAATGGTTCAATGGACTATCACTTGCAAAGGGATGTTATTAATTCTACAGCTAGATTCTAAAATAATGGGGTACTAAACCCATAATGAAGGAAGATAAATGCAACTGATGAGTCCAACGTACAATCAAAGGATAAGTAATTATTGTGACAGCATATTATTAGAGGTACTATTGGCTATTGGACAGATGGATATATGACAAGCTAAGTTGTGGGTAGATTGAGTAATATGTAGAGTATGTTCTTATATGAGTACTTTTATTTTAATCTCATTAGATATACCTAATTCTTTTTGTTTTTCTTTGGTATGTTGTATAGGTGGGTTGTAGTTGCACAGTAATTTTTTGTTATAAGAGTAGTAGTCATTTTTGTACATACATGTTTTAATTGAACTACATGTCCCAGAATGCCACATAAAGGCACATTGAGATGAAGAGTATAAATAGAGCACAAAATGGAGTGATCAATTACCGTGATCAAGACCATGAAGGTTGAAACGCGGAATAGGTCCTTCCCTGGCATGGGCACCGACGAAATAGAGCGCGCCTTGAGTGGACCTTTTGGGACTAATATATATATATATATATATATATATATATATATATATATATATATATATATATATGCGTGAATATATAAACACACACATGTATATATACATACACTTACCTTACCTATATTTATTATGCATGGTAATAGCACATATACTTACTTGGTTGGTAAAGGTATCGCTGTAAGGCTGTTTTCCCAACCACACAGTTCAGCCTTCTCACTCTTGCCATTAAACATATAATTATGCCATTTGGTTCCGCTTCTTGAACACCAATAGTACACTGCCAATGTATACAAATGACACTACAATCGGTTGTAGGAGGCCCAGTGAGGAACTGGACAAAGTTACTGGCTAGATTGATAAATTGGTACTGGTAAAGTAGTGTTAATTATCCAAAAAACTAACTACTTTCTCAAACATTAACAGTAGCTGAACACATAAAGCAGTACATTTAAACATCTGGCCCAATATCAAAATAAATCCATATGGGCTAATAGCTCACCAATTAATACCCTTAATCACTTCTAAATCCTCACCAAAAATCAGGTGTGCTCACTTGCACTTCATTGGCTCCTGGCTCAGGGGACACCAACCAATGAAATGTGAGGACCAAGCACATGAAGAGTGGCCTCAGCATGTTTAAACTCATATGTGAGACCTAGGATGGAAAATGCAGAAATGTACTGAATAGATATTTAGAGCTTAACAGAAGTGAGAGGGGCCTCATGTTTGTGGGTTCACTGGATAGAGGTCTGCATGAGGGTTCCAGAAAACCCCTTCTTCACCTGGCCTTCGAATGTTAGAGAACATATACAGCATGCCAACATGTATACATACTCTATAGTTGAGATGTCCTGAACTTATGTATTTTCTTATGAATCATGGAATAGACTAATTTGTGAAAGCACTTGAGATTAGTACAGTGCAAAATGATGGAAAGGGGTAGGAAACTTCTACCTAAGAGTAAATTACTTAACCATAGAAATTAATACCCAAGAAGAGAGATATTATTATCATACAAAACACTAGAATAGACTACTCCGAATTTCATCAAGCATATGTAGAAAATGAACACTAAAGAAACTAGAACAGACAACCCCGAATTTCACCAAACATATCTAGAAAATTTACACTAAAGAAAAAATGTAGTACTTGATTTAAATAATTGCAATGGAAATCTGCTACTTCCTGGCTCTGTAGGATCCACCAATTTGCTAGAGGTTCTAGTCTACATGCATGTCAAATCTGGTGCGCTATTGCAGTGGTGCAGGTGTCGCTCGACCTTCTTCCTACAACTTTGACATAATTGCATTGTTGGCCATGATGGAGGAGAAACAGTGGCACTCCTTTGGGATGCTGAAGGGCTTGTATGTAATAGGCAGCTTGTGCACACAGACATGCTCTCATGACATTCACATTGAGGTTGGGTATGCATGCATTAATTACATCTTGCTGCATGGTCACAGCACAAAGGGTGCTATCAGGGGTAGCATCACCACTGACTGGTAGTGGTTACAGCTACCTTTGCATGCCCCCCTTTTCCCTTTTGCCTCCGTCTATTGCTCTGAGTTGTAATATCTGTATTGCAGCACTATGATATGCTATTGACACCAGGAGGAGCTCGAGGTGCTTTGTAGGGGCAGGGAAGCGCATGCGGAAAAGTGAGGGGGAACACTTACCTGCATGTTCGAGGCTGCTGCCACCACCACACCGCTCCTCTGCTGCAGCTGCAGGCACAGGCTCCGAGCCCGCCCTACAGCCAATCTGAATGCTGCTGGCAGCATGACAGCAGCATTTAGATTGGCAAGAGCGTCCAGCCAGGGCGCTCCCAGGCAGAGGGGGAGCATGTGCCTGCTCTCTCCAGCGCGTGTGTTTGGCCGGCCCGAGACGGCCGGCCAAACATACATGCACACTGAGAGGTAGTGCTGAGCACTCCATTCCCCAAGGAGCCCGTGGCCCTGCCCCTTTTAATACAAAATGATAATAAACATAGTTTATTATTGTTTTGTAGTAAAAGGTTTGCAGCTCCTGCTGCTGGCAGGGGGCAACGCTTCTCTGCCATAGTGGAGGAGCCACGCCTGATTGACACCCAAGCTGAGGTTAGTTCTGTTTGACTCTTAATGAGGAAACATCATGTACTGCTTCCTTGTGCCCGGCTTAACCACCCGTGAAAAATTCAACTTAAAAAAAGTTTAATAGCACCAAAATTTGTGATTTGTGTAATGCTTTAATGAGAAACAGCCACATTTCGGCCAAATGGTGCCATTCAACAACTAACCCCTGAAAATGAGAGATTCTAAAGTGATTGGGTTTTTGTCAGAGAGAGAAAGACAGAGAGTGTCTGTGTGTGTCTGTCTATCTAACGTGGTACCTACACTTGACACTGACTATTAAACACAAAAGTTGCATATTTATTAAATTAGCACAAAATGCTTAACATATGAAGCTGTGTCAAGCAGTAGGTACATGCACTTCGTCAATGCTTCCATCCAAAAACTTAAAACAAAAAACTAAATATAAATCATGCTTGGGCCAGACCACCCCTAGACTACTAACAGACTTTAGCTATCTAAATTCATCTGTAACTACTAGAATAACATCAGCTGGCAACCAGACATCTCCACATCAATGAACACATTCAGGTACTGTACACAAGAATATTTTCCTAGAAGATAAAGATCCCCCAATATCTGTTATTTCAATCTCTATGCATAAGGCGCTATTCCATCAAGAGAAGAATAAAAGAGCAGTTTGACAAGCATCCATCTTAACTTCACAGGTTTAAATGAGATGGCAGAACACAGAAGGCTTTATTTTCAGCTGCACCTCTATGAATTTGGAACCCAAGACATTCCGCCGCGTAGGCTCCTGCAGGACAGGCCCTTCAACAGAGGAGTGTCCAGCACGCCAAGCATGGCCGCAAATTTGACCTTCAGTGCAATTGTATAAAACGCTGTGCTGTGGCTTCTCCTGACAGGGACGAGCTTCAAGAAGGGGAGGGATGTTTCTGGGTGTTGCACTCCCCCCCAATAAATGCATTCCATAGTAAATCGTTGGGTACAGTGCTTTAAGTCGGGTATTGTGCGGTGTTTGTCCAATTTCACTTGGGATTTTTACATACACACAGACTCGTCTCTGTTTTAAAGGTCTTAAAATGAAATAGTATTTAGTTTTAAATTCTCATAAGAATTCACACTCCTCTCCCTTTCTACTACTCTTTATGCCCCCACCCGCTTCTAATGTATTTTAACCAGCATGAGTGTTTTAAAATCTGAAACTCACTCCCCACCCCCTCTCCGAATTCACTGTCCAATCTACGCCCCTGCCTCCTCATCTTTCCCCCTTGGTCCCCTTGTCCTCCACCAATGTTTCTGTGATCTGCAGGTTTCACAGTTTCCTGTGAGGGGAAGAAAGCGTTGTGGTTCACTACACATCCTTCTCCCGGATTTATCCTTTTAAGATATACCTAAATTGTCTTTATTGCCACAAGGAACAGAAACCATAACCCTGGCGACAAAAACGAAAATAATGTTAACAGAAAGGAAACCAGAGGACTATTGAGAAGTGCGAAACAATTTAAATAGCTACTGCCAAAGTTTCACCATAAACTATGGGTCTCACAATCTACAGTACCCGCCTCTATGAATCGTTGTAATTGTTGTACAGTAGGAATGATAATTGGCTACACTACATGCTGGGGCAATGCACACAGTTGTACACTCGGACGCCAAAATGCAGGTTTACCATACTCAGACAAACATTTCACGCTCTAACTGTACACTTGCTTTATTTACCGTGTTTAAGAAAAGGGATATTACTGTGCACTGGAAGCATCAAGTAAACTTACCTTTTTGGATCAACAATCTTGTAGAGTTTTCCACTGTGAGACTGCGTCATGCTCTTACTGCTGGTTAAAATGTAGATCTCACCTGTTGAAAGAGGCCAATGGAGAGAGAAATGGTCACAGTCGAAATTCTTTCTCGGCCTTAATATTATACCAATTCGTTTTGCAAGACCTACAAGGGAAACTAATATCAGGTTTTTTTAAAGACAAAGCCACAGACGTGTGCATAATCCTTAAAAGAATAAAACATACTGGTAGTCAAATTCTTATTACAGGGACTCCATTTTTTGCAAGAGCTGACTTATTTCTCTGATTATACATGGCTCTAATCACCCCAATTAATGTTACTGCTGTGTTTGAAGCAGATTTGTGACATTAGTAATTCACAAGAAATACCTGCCATAGGCCAAGAAATGTATGCCAGTTGTAGATTTCCTCCTGTACTGCAGTGCGTGGTGCATAAAGCATACATATGGAAAATGTTCGCCAGTTGGGAAAATTATTAAATACAAATATGCATTAGCATTTGTAACTCATTTCCTTCAAAGAATAAGGTTTTCCATATGGAGAAATTCCTTCTCCGTGCATCCTCATTAAATATGTGAATATTCCTGCATTGTTTATTTCGTGGTAAAGCTCTTGTACCTGGCTTTCTAGAGTGCAAAACTACCTGCAAGAGGTAGGGGAATGCCATGAAGCCAACACGTTTGGGGATACTCACCTACTTCTGATGAGTGCCCCCAAGAAATGCTCACAATCATGCTTATAGCCCTAAAAGAGCTAATGCAGCCTATCCACAACACTAGCAGATTATCACATTCATTAGTGGACATTACAGGTGTAAAAGTCCACCAATCGTGATTCAGTGAACGAGGATGTACAAATTAGGTTTGGAAAATGCTTTTTTTGCACACCTAAGTTACATATAGGTGCAAAATCATTTGTGAGTCGAACCAACAGCAACTAATACTGCATAACCACAATTACTGGGTTGCTAAATGTGAAGTGTCTTTGGCTATGACTTATGTAAGGCCACATGCCTTTGGTAATATACAAAAATAACTACTCACTCACACTTTCATTTAATAAGAAAATGCAATAGAAACTTGCTATCTTCGGAGGCAGCAAAACATTTATTCACTGTTTGATGCTATTTATTGTTCCTAAAATGTCTTAACTCTTTTTACAACTATTTTGTTAGTGGTGGCAATATGGTATTTCCAGGCATCTAATACGATGGATCTTTCAATGGGCCATCTCCATGGGATATCTGTAACACATGTCTAGGAGTAGAGGATGGATGTTAAATAACAGACACCACTACCTGTAAGAACATTTTTTTCAACTAACACGCCCATGCCTCATCTATTTCCAGCTCATGACCTCACATTATTAATCACAGACTGCAGGGAGATTGTGACACTATTGATTCAACCGAGACATCAGTTAAGACTACTCATAAACATTTGCTCGTTGATCTACAACTTGCTGTTCACTCTAGTCATTTTAAGAAATGGGTCTTTCATCATCAACTAGAAAATGTTTTTTTATTCATTTGTTCGTCTTTGGTCTTCAACTAAAAGGTTTGACCATTGCACTTGGATTCTCACATCCATGAAATCCCCTCCCCTGATTCCATGTAGCATCTATTAGACTTGTTGGACATACAAAGCCCTTCACCTCTTGAAATAAATAAAAAAACTAGTTAACAAACTTAAAGTTTCTGAAGAAAAAAGACTTTTCAAAAGCAAAGCATTCATATTCCATACAACAACAACTTTCAAAAAGAAATATACACTGAATCAACCCTACTCTGGAAATGCACCCAGGCTGTTAAATGCCCGAATCCCCCAACCTCCCATCTTAAATATATCCAATCTCTCTCATCTTCAGGGGTCATACAAAATGCCCACTCCCTAAACCAAAATTTTAAATTATCCACTCCTTCATAAAAAATATAGGAACCAAGAGATCCACTTGACAACAATCATTCCCACTGCTTGTCACAAGGCACACATAACTAAATAATTTACTATGTAGAACTATTCAAGAGGAACCAACCACTGGACATCCCCCATAAAGTGCCCAGTGTATCTGCTTCAGGCAGATACAAATATTAAAACTGATATCTTACTATTTATGCTACAGAATGCTTTCACCTATATTATGCCATCACTGAGACAACCTTGTTATGTGGATCTAGGTTGCACTATAAAAATAAAATGAAAGAAATAAAATACATAAACTATAGGAAAAACATATATCATATGAATTCAATACAAACAATTGGCCAAATCAAGTATATGCCACTAAACTGGCATCCAGATGGTGTTTATAGAAACCTTATGGCATGGGCCACACAGTTTCTCTAGATAGTTTACAAAAGAGAAAAACATTTTTGAAGAGTCACAGGTGTTGCCTTTGCTCAGAAGGTATGAGTAAGCACCCCACATGAAAGGGGGGTCATCGGATGTGCTAGTAAATGAGAGAGTGCAAAGAGAGATGGAGGTCTTTGGAGCTGCCATTGTACGTATGCTTTTCATAAGTAGGAAAAGCCTATTATCATTGTACATCACTTGTCTAAGGGATGTAAAGCATAAGAGCACACTTGGCATCCATGGTATGCAGTTATGCTTTTCTAAGTAAGATGAACTGTCCACACCAGCATGAGACTGAGGTCTTGTTTTTCCCATGTATAGTCTTTTTGAAAAAAGGGGGACCACGATATTTTGTGGTCTATGTCGACTAATTGAATGGCATTAGAACGTAAATGTGGTGTGTAATTTGTTGTTATGAATAAACAAATATGTTTATGATGAATAGACAACACATAGTTCTTTTAAACAACCAAATGTCACAATCACCTTTTAAAATGTAAAAATCAAATGATAAGAAATCATGACCTCATTTAGAGATGTGTTCTTGGACAGAGTAGTCAGATCTCATTTAGGTTGTGACTCTCTCTCACAAATAAACAAATGGAGTACATTAAAATAACTTTTGGCATATTCAGAGTTGTTCTGTAAACATTGAACGATGGTCAAATAAGTATACAGAATGGAGGGAAAGGACAAAACATTGACAATAGAGTTACTAAGAGTATAGAACTAGAACCATTTACTCTGGGATTGAAATCTGAAGCAGAGCTTACAGGATACTTTCAGCAGTATAGATCCTCCAAAGACACCGTAATTTATTAACATTAATCTATTTGGTGTCAGACCTTTTTTATGATTAGTTACTACTCAAAATGCAAGGCAGACACATTGGCTTTGCCAATGTTTGCCTGTATTTTAGATGTTGCTACAATTTTACTTCTCAGTATTTGTCCTATGCCATACAAACAAACTCTCATTTTCTGAGGCTTGTGTAGTCTCCTATGCCTTTCTCATTCACCTGCTTCGTGGACACTTAACATTCAGTCATTTATATGGATTGTGTTCATCTCTTATGTATCTGGTTGGCCTGTAGCCAGCTTTGCAAACTATCAAAGTGCTCAATATACAGGAAAACAAAAGAGCATACAGTGCATAGTCTACCACGTAAAGTTGTTGCAAACTTTTCAGTAATGAGCTGGGAATGTGAAAGAACAGCTCAGAAACCTGTATGTTGCAGTAGAAGCACTAGCAACCATATGTGGTACATATTTATATAAACACAAAATTACATTTTAAATAGCAAATGGTTTGTGATATACCTAATTCATCTTCGCCAAATCCCAATACGTGACCTGAGAAGAAACCTCTACATGAACCACTATTTCCGAGAGTTAGTGGTTTCTCTTGCCACACTTTTGTCACAGGATGTTGATTAAACGTGAAAAAATACCTGGCATCAAAGAGATGAAAATTAATTATTAATTGCTAGTTTGTGTAAGGATAAAAACAGGCAAAGAGAAAAAAATATTTTCGAAGTAACAATATATTCAACAAATTAATTCTAAGTTATCATCTGATTCACAGATAGCTAGCACATGTGAAGCTTTTGATACCAGTATATCCACTTTTTCATCAGGTCTCATAGTCATTGAAGAGCTGGTAGAAGGACGGCTCCAGCAGGGAAATGCACTGTGATCCTATTGCTGTACCTACCACATAAAACAAACTCCTGCCGTCCTTAATACCACTGGCTCTATTCAGGTGTTTAAGGGACAATGCCTGCAAGACGTTTCATCAATTTAACCTGGGTGTACTTTAGGTGATGTGAGGAAAGAGGTAGAGAGTGTAGGTATCACAGGTGATGCTGAGTTCCTCTCTTGGATAGAGTGATCTCCAGAACACTCAAGCACATGCACAGGAGGAAATCTCAACGTTTACTAACTATTCTGGAGTCGAGACAAGCCTGGATGTTTGATTTAGTGAAACCGGTCAAAGGGTAACAAAGGCAATATATGTCCATTCAGGAAGGTTACAGATACTATTTGAAGGATCTCACAGAACTCATAGACTTAAAACACCCCCAAAGATGACATTCTGCCTGTAAGAATGAGCACTGGTCCAATAATTTAGTAGACAACTGAACATATGAATAATAGTGCCTTTCTTTTAGGATTTAGATTTGACAGATGTTTTTGTCATGAGTTCAGTCACAGAAATGGTTACAAAAGAGACCAAGATGCCAGCAATGCAGTTGGCACCACTGCCCTTGACAATAATACAGATGCATTCCATGAAACATTGTGGAAAGATATAATTTCAGAACAGTGATGATGCATATCCTTGCTGTCAGATTTTGTCAATAAGATAACATTGACTTTACCAAGCTTCATTGAATCTGACATCCAAATAAGTAACATTTGTCCAATGAACGCCATTAACAATCTTCCAACAACTTGCATTTAAGAAGAAGGAAATGGGATTACCAATATTTTAGTTATGAAAATCATATTACACAAAGGCATGTAGGGATAAGCAATTGGGCTGAGTCTATTTCTGCATCCCAAGGCAAATGAGTAGTGCAGAGAGCAGATCTCAAATGTAAAATTTATATTAAATGATTTCTTTTTGTATTGTATGCCATGGAAAAAGTAGGGATCCAATATCCAGGGCCAGTATATGTCTGTTAGCCAGATTAAAAATATGCAATTTTGTTAAATTGCAACACAATGTTGAAACAAAGAGCAACTAGGCAAAAACAATAATGTCAAATGAAAAACAGAAGCTCAAACATTCGTCAATCTAGAAGCATTATTTAAATGTAAGGGGCAGTATGGATAAAACATTCTGAAAAATACAAACCAACAAAATATTAACAATAGGCATCTGTGTGCTGAAAGCAAAATACAGCTGTAGGAAGAAACAACATTATGCATAGTGCTCCATATCCGTGGCATAAAGTGTAAACATACGATTCCAAGTGTGCACATCATTTAAACATTAAGAGCCCTGGCCTATTGTGTGCCAAGATTAGGGCAGTCCTTTTTAACATAGCCTGGAACATCCCAAACATATTACAGGGTCTGTATGCTGCACAAGGGGAGTTGGCACAGAAAAAGGAAAGGTCTTCTTTAAACTTACCTCACTATTCTGTAATTAAAGGTTTTTCCCTCTCTTACTAAACATATGTTATTTGGCAGTGGCTGAGAGTGTCTCGCCAGTGTGCAGTCAGATTTATATGGGTTTTGTCATCTGATCCCATCCATGTGTATGTTGTGTGTGTTTGTGTATGTGGCTATTGTAGTACATGCATTTTATTTATAAGCGAAGCAGATTGATGCAGTCATGGGGGTTCCATTTTAGAAGTCCTGAGCCAGTTTGTGTGAACAAAATGGTGGTAATGTTGTTTTCCCTGACAGCGGAAGTGTAGAGATGCAAGAGAGTGTAGGAGGAGACCTAGACAGTGAAGAGAGGACAAAGGAGACAAGGAACCTATAAAAATGTGATTAAGTCTTTCCTGTAGCACTGCCACTTGGTAGGTGGTGCGGGGAAGGTGGCTGCAGTGTGTTGTTCAGAATGGAAAGGATCTTTTTGGTAAAAACCACCCTTCTGTCTCTTTACTGATCACTGTCTTTGTGGCTATTCACACCTCTTTGTGCCTCTGTTGTGATTGCTTCAGGTTAGAGACCACCCTGCGGCAAGGAGTATCACCCCTACTAAAGACTGTATCTGAAACTGCATAGAAAGGCCACTTGAAAAAAAAAACACTCTAAACCAATTCTCTCTGCAGAATTCTGGAAAAAATAATCAAAACTGCTGTTCCTCTAACATTCCGGCCTCTGATAATCTCATTGAACCTGCTAAGTGCTTATTCCCAGGTGCAAGCGCTCAGGCTAGCATTGTCCCCGGTAGTATATTGAAAATGAAAATATTTTCCTATGCAGCCATTACATTTTATTAATGCTAGCCAAACAACATCAAATGGTGCTCTCTGTTGTGGGAAAATTATTGATATGTCTGTTATTATCTCTGTAACACACTAAACATGAACACAGACCTCAATGCTATCAAAGGTTTCTGCTGTCTTAAAGTATATATGTCATTGTGTGACAGTAACATTTCAGATAGCAAGAAAGGATGTTAGGGATTTCAAAACTTGAAGGATTGTTTCAATTGATGTATTAACACATAATCATTATTTTGACACCTACCCATTCCGGTCTCCAAATACATAGCTTCCATAAAGCCTTTCAGACTGGCAGCCTCTATATAAAAATCCACCAACCATGTTACTGCTACTCAGCTTGAACTCAAACAGCGACGGTTCACTTTCTAAAAAGGAACTACCATAGCGTTAGGTCAACACAATTTCACTTTAGATTTAAAAACATCAAAATAGAATAACAATTTTATGAACACTTTGTAAGTGCTACAAGAAAGAGAAACTGGTCAAGCTAGGCATAATAGAGTAAGGTTGCACTGGTCTGCTGTGCCTATATATCTTTAATTTTACAAACCAAAAACGGTGGCCTGATTCACAAATCATTTAATGTGACACACAGATTTTAAGTCATGCATTACTGTGTGACTCACTCCATGGATCAATAGTATTGAATGATGATCCTAAATCGACGTTCTGGAAACATTCACACATTAAACAAGAGAAAGATTATTACAATCTCAAAAATGAATTCGGCCATTCTACAAAGCAAAGGTAGGATGCAACACCAACTTTATAGCAATCAAACACTCACAATGTGTTTTAGCCAAACAGCCTTGATCACATGACCAGCAGTGCCAATCCCATATCTCTTATACAAGTGAACTTGAATGTAGATAAAAAACAAAGTGAACATATAATAAAACGTATTGGGGGTGCCATCATATAATGATTCTTTCCAATATCTCGGTTTAGCGGATATCACATAGTCTATAGTAAGCAATAATGTAAACAAGAGAAAGACAATACTATTTACAGAAAAAGCTTGGTTTAGGAATCAGACCCAATATGTTTAAGCTACAGCAATGTTTTGTAAGTGTTGTATGATACAATATTGTATATGCAAATGTAGTTCTTCTATACATCAGACACAGCAAAGGTAGAGACAATGCAGAGGCAATAAACCTGTCTGGACAATTGACTTTTTAAGTTTAATTTTAAAAACAAACAACAAAATACCACAATAGCATATCAAATACATGTTAAGTGTCCACTTTTCAGAGAAGACGTTCTGCTTTGGCTAGGTTCAACAGAATCTCCCGTGGAATAAATTGCAGTACTGAGCATGCACTCTATGAGAAAGCCACTATGCACAAATTGTTTTGTTACTCAGACCTAAATCTCATTCCCAAAGATTTTCTTGTAAATAATTTTGGCTCACAGCAGATATAGGTGCCCCTTAATCCTGTATTTTAGGAGTAAAACATGCTTCGTTGAAAGATAAAAGCTTTTTAATGTGGTCAGTCAGAAACCAAGCATTACTTCTGAAACATGATGAGTTAGTCAGACCTGAGCCTTTACTATTCATGAAACATACTTTGTTAAACGGCCCCTTGTGTCTAAAAGAAATAAACAACACTTATAGAACTTACCATAGTCTTTCCCCTTTAATATCTGTATGATTCTTGCAGAGGACCTGTTTTTCGCATTTAGATCCGAGCAAAGTATTGTCAAGTTTATATTCTCATCTCTGGGGTGAAGATCCACAGCACATCTGCATAAGAGAAAACATAACACATGAAGTTCAAATAATGCTCAGATTTTTAGTATACTGTTTTAAAACGGTAAATATACTCTTTTTATATCAACTGATCTTGAGAGGTTGGGCTAAGGTTTTTAGATCTGACTTGACAGTGGGTCTGCCTGTAAGATTGTTGCAGGCAAGATTGCTACCAATTCTTTAAAATATAGGTAGAGAGAGTTTGGCTCCACCTAAGGAGAATTACCTTCTCATGTAATGCTTTTGACTATTTGGTATATCATTCCACCTCATACTTCCATAGGAAAGAATGAGGAAATATTTTACATCTGAAAAGTACACTAAATCATCACACCGTTTGTAACATTCAATTATTTATCTTCATTATACCTTCTGTACAGAAAGGTCTCGATTTTGCTACTTTTTCCTCAGCATTTGCAAAGTCACTAGGACAGGCTCTAATTTGATAAAGAGAATCAGTGCACGCAATCTATGTAAACTGCATTTGTGAATGCCTGTGTTTAATATATTGGCACATTAAGCAAGACATATCGGCTTTGCCAGCGTTTCTTATCATTTACTTTGCCAGCTTGTCTGCTGGGCTATTATCCTTTTACCTTATCTAACGATGATTTAAGCAAGTTCTTATTAATTACATTCCCAAGATGTTGTTATTCCTTAGTACTGTTGCCAGCCATTCGATTTTCGTAACTGATTAGCCATGCATCATCATTCCAGAGAATTAAGATGAAATGTGACCACATTTTATTAACATATTTTTTTAGAACTGTACGAAAAGCCTAATGCATCTTACAACACTTTACAATATTGAATAGGTCTGTGTGTGTCCTTTTGCATTTCTTCTGCTAATCAGATAAAGTTTAAAGATAAACACTAGAGAGGAGGTTCATTTCTGAAATAAAGGTTGTTTATATAAGCCATCTTTCTCCTCATTAACCTTAAACAAAGTACACAGTAGGATCATTATTTTACTTTCTCATTTGTAAAAGAAATAACGTTTTCCGTAGATATTTTTTTAGCATAACTCATATTTAAAAAATGTGAGACTTTCCAGTTAAAACAAAGGTGGTTCTGGCCAGGGTTTCTACTCAGGTGGTCTTGAACAATACATTCTCTCCTGAAAACTGTACGGTGCGTGAACTCAATTTCATCAGGCAGATATCTCCGCTCCACCGTAGATGCAGTGTTCATAAAAAGACGTCATTCCACTGACATAAACTATCAACATGCTGCATTAGATTACATTACACTGCTCTGGGGCCTCATTAGGAATATATTCACTGTATAAACATAGTTCTCAACCATGGTAACTATCAGTTTTATGTTGAGGCTCACATCAAAATAATGTTACCTCTGTCAGACTAAAAACTATGCAATACTGCATGTGAGGCCTTAAAATCTGAGTGTTAATCTATATAGTAATGTATTGTAATCATGACCCAGACCAACTCCCAAAGAGATTAGTTAAATAGTCAGAAAATTGCTTCCATAGGATTAGACTACATTTGGAAAACATTAAAAAAAATTCTGAGCATTCCTAAATATCTAATCCAGTTATAGATTTTCTTGAATAATAACATAACATAACATAAAATAAAGGGGGTCATAATGCGTTTAGCAGACGGAAATGGCCGTCTGCCAAACTCCCACAGTCTGGTTACCGCCAGTACGGTCTTCTTCCCATGGGCCCCGTTAAGAGTTTCCCGCTGGGTCAGCGGGAGGAAACAGAGTTTCTGCCCGCTGGCCCAACGAGGAACGGCCTATAACATTGATGTTGGCTTTTAATAGAGCCGGCGGCAATGCTGTGGTGCGTAGGATGCACCAGCATCTATCGCAATTTTCACTGTCTGCAAAGCAGGGGGGCCCCTGCACTTCTCACGACAAGTGCGTGGGCAGTGCTGGGGCCCCCCTGGGGCCCCCCTGGGGCATACTGCACCCCCTCTCCACCAGTCTTACATGGCGGAGCTCCTGCCATGTAACGGCCAGCGGAGAAGGGACTCATAATCCCCAGGGCACGTCTGCCCTGACAGATAGGACCGCCAGCACTGCCAGCCCCTCCAGTGGAGGAGATCTGTCAGTGCTGTCGGTCCGACCGTGGCTCAACCACCACGGTCATAATGTGGCTGTCGGACTTCCAATTTGGCAGCGGTCCGACCACCACCACAGCCCTGGCGGACTTAAGACTGCCAGGGTCATAATAAGGCTCAAAATGTGGGCATGTGGAAATTCCACTAAGCAGTAAATTACACCTGTGGAAACAGAAATTACTATTTAATGACAAATTAGTAAAGTGAGATACCATTATACCCAACTCTATAGTTAGCTTGAGTAATATTAGTATTATTGTAGCCATTTGTAAAGGATATGGTATGATTAGCCTAGGGTTATTTGTATTAATTCCACTATAAAGCATAGAATCACTCAGTATTGATAATTCAGGTGAATGATTCTTTGCTTCCTGTAGATGTTTTAAAATGTTGTGCGCACCATGTGATTACCTCACAACCAGTTTCGTAGCTAGCATAATATCAGCCCTACTGCAAGCAGCAAACATAGTTTCCTTGACTCCTTGCTGGGTAGTAAAAGAAAATCATAAATGGCACGTTAAGGGTATGTGACTCAATCTGAAAACTAAGGGACAGATGTACTACCCGATTTTGCGGTTGCAAATGCCGAAAATCACCGTTTGCGACTGCAAAATGGCCTTGTACAATGTACCATCCCTATTTTGGGAGTCGGTATCCAGTTACCGACACGCAAAATAGATGGTGCAACTCGCAATTAGGAAGGGTCGTCCCTTTCTAATTGCGACTCGCAGAGGGATTTTAACACCAATTTAAAATTGGTGTTAACCCATTCGCAAACGGGAAGGGGTACCCGGGGGACCCCTTCCCTTTTGAGAACTGTAGCGAAAATGTTTTTTCAGAGCAAACAGTGATCCCACGGACTACTACCTACACTGAAAAAGTGAAAGGAAAACTTTTTATTTTCATTTTTGAAATGCATTCTGTTTTCCTTCAAGGAAAACAGGTTGTATTTAAAAAAAAACTGCTTTATTGAAAAAGCCGTCACAGATATGGCAGACTGCTGACCCAGCAGACCACCATCCCTGTGAGTGCGGCCATTCCCAAATTGGTCACAAATTGCAACCTACCTCATGAATATGAACGAGGCAGGGCCCTTGTGATCCATTTGGGAATCACTAACAGTGTGGTTAACACTGTTGTACATTTTGTTTTGCAACTTGCAATTTGCGATTCGCGAATGGATTGCAAATTGCGAGTCTCTAAACAAAAGGTCGGACATCTGGACCTTAATCCCTAAATAGAGTTTGGCCTGACTGTAAGTGGTGTGGCTCTCTGTGCTGTGACACTCTCCCCAAGTTGTAGGGCGCGTTCTCAATAACACCGCTGACTGCTTCTGTTACTTAACAGAAAGAAGTACTATCAGTGTGTCCATTTGGTCCCATTGAACGGTGTAAACATAGCAGCAGAAATTAGTAGTTCGATGGGTTGAATAACAATAGTATTTACTTTACTTCTCCATTCATTTAGTCTTATATCATCCCTTTCAGAAGGCTTCGCTTCTTGGAAAGAAATCGCCATGTTCTCATTCTGGTAGCTGGAGGCAGTCCTATGACCTGGCACACTCGGATATTTACCTGAGGAGGAAGGGCATAAGATGCACCAGCATTCTTTCATCAAAGGAATCCAATTGATCCAAGATTACTTGGTTTAATTGTTGTGATGTCTTTGTTTCAAAGAACATGCGAAAGTGAATCGCATGTGCCTCTCAATTAGCAGGGTTCAGCATGGTTCACTGAGCAAATAAAATAAGCTGCTTGTATTTCCGAAAATGTATTTTTGCACCATTTCTAGCTTTTAACACAAAAAAGTTAACTTTCTAAAAAAAGATTCCACATAGCAAATTTTATTGATTCAATGACAGCGAGAAGTGTGTGCTTTAAATGCACTAAACCAATAACTATCTTTGTGTATTAAATGTTTTTTACTTAGAACAAGTTCTGGCCAATGATTTCCTTAAATATGAAAGAAATGCATTTAATCTACACGAGGTGAAAATTGCAATGAATGTGTGTGTCAGAACAAGCCTTAGCGCTGGTGGTGCCCTGTGCAACAATGTTTCCTGGCTCCCCCAATGACCACAGATTGCCTCACTACCACTCTTTAACATTTCCCCTCAAAACTCCAATCTCTATCCAGGCAGAACATTAATCACCAGAGTTATCTTGACATTTTTGTTCTTGCCTGAAAATTGCTGGAGGCAAGGAACGCTGCAGCAGGTGCTTTTAAAATCATAATATACTTGCAAACACGGCGTCCCCACCTGAAGTCAGCACCCGGTGCGATGACATGGGTTGCCCCGCCCTAGGGCAGGGACTGGTGTGTGTCTGTCTGTCTCTCTCGCCATAAGGGGTGAGTGGTGAGGCTTTCTTTGGAATTTTTGCATTTAGCTGACATAATGACCAAGCCTGCTTCTAGGTATCTCTTAGACTATTGTGAATTATTTCTGCAGAGGCATTGTATTTACAGTGATGTACATGAAAGGGATATGGTGGAGAACATAGGTGTTCTCAAGAGAAGTCAAGGATTGCCAGTACAAATGTGGTACACAACAGTAAATTTGTAGATTATTTGGTTCTCATTAATATTTTCAGTGGATTTCATCACCCTAGTACGTGTCAAAAGCTACTCCAAAAAGTTAAAATTGTAGATTATGTGCAAAATATCCTTTAGCACCTCCACCTTTACTGAGGATGCAGCAAAATTAATTTCTCCAATGTGTCTGTGGAGAACAAAAAAAGAACAAGCTTTTTAGCGCTGGTGGTGCATGCTTACTGGTGCTCCTTTACATCTGCTCCCATAGATACCGTCAATCCCTCAATTTTCATTAGTACTCCTAATGAGTGTGCACACATTGATGGTGTTGTCCTTAATTGGATCACTTCATCTCTGAATAATCATTCTCAGCTGATCAAACTCAACAATTTCGTTCCTATCCTGGTTAGCTTACTGCAAGGTGAACCTCACGGTTACATGGTTACGGTTAATCCTTACCTTGAAATTCTTGGGATCATCTTCAAGTACACTGGTATCCTGTAGCCTCCTGTATAAGATCTTACCAACTGATATCACCTCAGTCTTGGTATACCTCATTTACATCATTAAAGAATGGATGAAAGTCTCTCTAAATCTAAGCTTCTCCCAATTGCTCCCATGTGCTTGAACATTCTAGTACAATCTTACATTGACTCCAGCAAAGCCCTAAACTATTTTGCTACAATCCGACCTTTTTCTGCACCCCTATATACTTCCTTTTTACACATTTACCTTTCAGATATAGAGCATTTTATTAACAAGATTCTTATGATCTTCCAGCAAAATCCTTTGGCTATTGCCCCATCACGCTTTATGTTAAATGTTCAACTACCTGTATCCTACTTTTCATCAGTGGCGGTTTCTTCATGAGGGTGGGGGAGCATCGCCCCACCACCTGCAGTGAGCTGTGTTAAATGTGAAAAATAAAATGGCAATGAAATGACTTAATTGCAATTTTATTTTTCATCGAGGTGTGCCACAGCTACCAGCCTGCCCCCAAGCCGGGAGACATGCATGGCATGTCCTCTTCTGCCGATTGACAACATAGAGGACGGGAGTAGTGGCTGACTCGATGTTCCAAAGTGTGCGTGTCAGTTTGGCCGGCTGGCTTACGATGGCCAGTCTGACATGCACGCTTTGCAGCTCTCCAGCCCAACTGTCTTAGACAGCTGGGTGGAGAACAAGCCCAGGCCTCTAGGGCCTGAAGGAGTGTACAGCCAACCTGCTCCATCCAATCCTGGCGCCATTCTCATGCTGGTTAACAGCATGAGAGCAGCTTCTGGATTGGTTAGGGGAGCTCTTCGTGCATCATACTGCAGAAGAACAGCAAGGAGGATGTGCAGCCTGTAGGTAAGTACCATTTTACTTTACATTATTTATTTGAAATGTGTAGTGCATGTAAGTGTAGTGGTTATGTTTTATTTTGTCGTTAGTGATTATGTTTTTATTTGGGCTTTTGGAGGGAAGTGGTGTTTTATTTTGGGCTTTTGGTGGGAGGGGGTGTTTTATTTTGTTTTTTGTTAAGCGGTGGGGCACTTCGCTTGACCCACCACTTTCAAAGGCTACCAGCCGCCGCTGCTTTTCATGTTCTTTTCAAATGGCATTTGCAAAATGACCGTTATTTTGTTAAGTGCTGTTTTCAGTAATTTTTCATCTGTAAACTTTTATTATAATGCTCCCCAGTGTGTCGTCACCTGGGCCTGCTTAATGCAAACCCCCCCACAACTTTAATCCCATGTTTGTGCGCTAAAAAAACCCACAAATAACTACGTACAAATAAATGTCCAACATTGTGAGAGGGAAGTGGAGAGAGGGCACCATTGTATAGGGCTTACTTGTGGTCCTTACTCATAGGCAATAGGTTTGCTCCTTTCCCTGTCATTATGCTGCACTTTCTTTGGTAGTAGCACATAAAGTCGTTTTCGCACCATTCAATGTGTTTTAAGTTTGTGCATGTTGATTAGTGATAAATGCATATGGTGTTCTAGATAGGAATTAACTTTAATAAAAATATCACTTTTCTAATTTAAAATTGTATGCATTGTCTTGCGCTTACTATGAAGACATTAGAAAAAACTGAAGTCTGTTCAAATTGCACTATAATTGTGAAGCAACCATTCTTTTAGACACCTACATAATCTAGTTGTATGACATTTTGCTTGAATACCAGGAATAACACTTTCACTGTTGCAGGAGAGCTATGGAAGTTATAATGTGGTCTCTAAAGGATAGCCCCCTACGTGTTTCTATGTATTGCCTATTGGCACCAGTACAGAATTGACCTGGAGAGGTAAACATCCCCGTTGGAGTTACCAAATACATTTTGCAAAGTGCCAGGTGTCTCTTGACCAAGCATATGGACCATAAGTTAACATATATATCATAATAATGACGACCGAACTGTAGTGTCTGCAGTGCATGCAAAGCAAAATAAGATCAGTGGACTACTCATTAGTAATTGACATACCTACCTGCCTGGGTTATGAAGTCCATGAGCAAATATTTCAGGCGGTTGATTGGTGCTGTTGAAATGTGGATTAGTCCGTGGAATGGAATAGGGAGCGCTGCACAAATCTGTATCTACGTTGATTCTCAGAACGGAACCTGTAAAATCACTGAGAAGAAATAAGAATTTCATAATAGCATTGATTAAAAAAATGGCAAAAAATATCACATAATGTGATTTGTTATTAATATAGTATATATATGAACTTTGTAAGGCATGATTCATAACACCCGGACATGGACTCTCAGGACTCATGACAGTAATTCTGATACCTTAGACTAAGAAAAAATAACTAGGAAATATAGGCCTCATTACGACCCTGGCGGCCGGCGGTAAGCTGGCGGTAACACCACCAACAGGCTGGTGGTATTCCACCAGCTATTATGACTGTGGCGCAATAGCCACGGCCATACCGCCGGCCCCTCCACTATACCGTCAGGCTTTTGCCTGGCGGTCATAATCCCCAGGGGATTATGAGTCCCCGACCGCCAGCCTGGCCAAGGTGGTAAACACCACCATGGAAAGGCTGGCAGTAAGGAGGACTTGGGGTGCCCCTCGAGGCCCCTGCACTGAGCATGCACTTGGCATGGGCAGTGCAGGGGCCGCCAGGCATAGCCCCGTCGCCCATTTCACTGCCCGAACTTTGGGCAGTGAAATGTGTGCCGGGTGCTACTGCACCTGCTGCACATCAGCATTGCCATCGGCTCTATTACGAGCCGGCAGCAATGTTGATGTGACTTTCCCACTGGGCCAGCAAACGGTAACACTGTTACCGTCTGCTGGCCCAGCAGAAATGTCATAATAGTGAGCCAGAAATACAGCCGGCACTGGCGGTATTCTGGCTCCTGCAGCCTCGGCGGTCTTTTTAAAAGACCGCCGAGGTTGTAATGAAGGCCTATGTTTCAGGGTTTGTTCTTTTACCCCTTGGCTGCCCTGTCAGCATATACATACATCATAAAAATAAATTTGCAAAGCACCATTGTGGCGTGTGTCTGACTTCGTAATTTTTCCCACCTCAATCACTAAGTATGATTGACTGATGTCTTGTAGTAGGTTTGTGTTTGTTACCATGTTTATGCCCTTCAAAGTATTTCAACAACACGCAATGGTTTTATGGAACTAGAACAATGTAGGTTATTGATTGATTATTTTGTTTTATATCTCCACTGCTTTTGTTGTCGTATGATGTAGGTAAGGTGTCCTCTAGCGTACAGTTCATTGAAGTTGCATAATAATATTCAGTTGTATTATTAGTCACAGTAAGCTAACCCTATGGTGGATGACTGATGTTTTAGCTGCAAATAAGAGCTAGCTCTATAACATGTAACATTTAGGGGCAAATTAAGATAGACTAGCCTATTAGATGCTTGTCCAAATACGTCCACAGAGATAGGGAGACAATGAACCACCATCAAACTGAGCTATGCACCCAGTGAAAAGGAATAACTTTAATTTCTACATCTAATTTAAAATCCTCTCATCTGATCACTAGACCTCTGCCAGAGGTCACCCCTTTCCATATACAACTGCACCAATAAAATCACCACTATGGTCTTGCCCAAACAAACAAAGAATCTCTATTTAATATCTCATGAAAGTCACTGTGTTTCAATGTGATACCACACACCAAGGAAAATGGTTGCCGACTTACCACTTAAGGGGGGGGGCAGCATTTTCCAATACAAATCCTCCATTAAACTAATAAAGTAATTAACAGAGGTGCTTTAGTTTACATGGTATCTGATGCTGGACTGCACCTCTCTGCTGATGATACAATCTGACGTTCAACCAATTCATTAAGTTGTAGATAGATTACAAAAACATACCATAAAACTCTACTAAAAAGTGCATAATTACAATCGAAATCGAAGTAAAGACAAAATTAAATGTGACAGAACTGACCCATTTTCCAGCATGGGTGACAGTTATAACTAGATTGCCAAAAGCAGGATTCCTTCACAAGACGCTGCTATACAAAAAAACACAACAAAGTGTAACCTCAAGCAGTCCAGAACAGCAGAGCCCATTCAATGCATGGATACTAGACGTCCAGCATACTGAACATGCCTAAACCACTATAAAGCAGGTATATCATACAAAGCAACAGAAACATTATTTAAAGCATAAAAAGTGGAGGAAATGACAAATGCATCAGCATGGGATGACCAGAGCCTCCCTTCACACAATTCTAGGAGATGGTAAACGTTTTCACAATATGGAACCAAATTCTTACCAAACATGATCATAAGAGTCGTAGTTTGCTGTTACATACTTGTTTTGCTCAATATAAGTCCCTTCTAATAGTGAAGTATATTGCTTGTACTTCTATATTGATACTATAAAATTCTGACATACTAGAAACAGCAAATTTAAATCTGTTTCAGACTTGCAACTTCTTGCAACTATTGCGGTAACAAATGTACACCTGAGATGCACAACCACCTTCAATACGATGGTCTAATGGATGTCTGAGAGTTGTAGTGGTGCACATCTATGTACGTAAGAATCTTGGGCATGTCCGTGGAAGGTTCATTCAAATGCGTATGAATACATTTCTTACATTGTTTAATTTTTCACTGCAGGTTTCTAGATGTGCTATTTGTCTTAATGTTAATATGGATTTAGGATGGTTTGGGAGCTCTAAAAGTCTGAATATATACTTGAGGGACATCATTTGCCACAATCCCACAAACTGAATTGAATACAAAAATATCCAAATGTGCTCTTCTGGTTTCGTTTTCTATTTACCCAATTGTTATTATCAATCATAAACTTTCTTGGTCACAACATCCACATTTAACTTTGCATGTAAATAAAACTACGGAAAGATAGTTCGGGGAATAATTCAAGGTTAAACAGCTAAAAGCATTTAACAGATTCCCCTTCCTACTTAAATATCTGCCATGTCTATGACAGCAAAAAACATCAAATATAAGTGAAATAGAATATTTGTCTTTCAAGGGTGGAGTGGATCAAATACTTAATTGTACTAGTATTTGCTGATGAAATTCAAATGTATTAATTGGATTTATGAGTTTTATGTATGTGCTGCTTGTGTGATAAAATCCCCCTCCCATTTCACTACAGTATTCACATGTGTGCATTGAATAAATCTTCACAGTAAATACTACAGTTGCAAAAGCTGGTGCCCAGAGGCAAAACACAGTCTGAACTCCACATTCTGGCCTTTAATAATGCTGGTGTACACCTGGAGGTACACTCGAGGTCCACTGTATTTGCTTATTTTGTTTTTATAACAGGATCTCTGGCTTTTCCCACTGTGGGATGCAGAGCTAGCCTTTAAGCATAGATCCAATGAAAGAGCAAGCATTGTCACATAAATCATTGCACTGAAGAAATTGATGAAGGAAGAGAATTGCAAAGTAATGCAATGTTGTGTATTTCACTGTAGTAGGGTTACTCTAACACCACCACCGAGTCAAGGCGCCAGCGAGAGCGCCCAGAGGTCAGAAAAAAAAGCAGCACTCATTGCTTGTACCTTAAACCATCCATCTCTTCCATGTCGTCCAGAGTGATCATCCCATCTCCAAGGAAGATGAACAAGTAGCCTGCAGGGCCAAACAACAGCTGGCCCCCCAAGTGTTTCCTGTGCAGTTCTGCTACTTCGAGAAACACTCGTCCCGTCCTCATGTCCACCTGGTTGGCATTTTTCCTGCAATGAACAAAGATAAATACACCCCATGGAGCTGACAGGAGTCAAGATGTGCACCACGCAAAGAAAGAGAACAGGAGGGTTTAACTCAGTTTTAAAATTCAGAAAAAGAAAATAAATAGATGTAAAGCACTGAGCCCCTTAGAATGAAGCAAATAAAAGAATTAGGATTTTTTGTTTAGGATGTTGCATTAAAGGCTAACTTAAAGGGGTCATCTTATGCACAGAAAGAAATCACAGTTCTATTTACTGAGTCCTGCATCACTAACAAACAGCAACAATAGTCACTCTAGAAAGATTTTTTTTTATAATGTTTGCTTGGACTTTAAGACCGATTGTGAAATCATTAACAGGCGAGCTCCTTTTAAGGGGTCATTGGGTGAATAAGGTCATAATACACAGCTCATCTCAAGCTGACATCAAGGTCATAATATTAATATTCAATGCTGATTCTTGTCAATTGTTCGAGATGAACAACTCGGTAAGGACAGCTGTTTCTTTTTTTCCACTGTATACCCCTTAAGTTTTATTGTCTTCACACGCTATGCTCCCCCCCCCCATGTTTTATAACAAATCACAGTCATCCTTGTGAAAACTAAACGAATTCAATTTCTAAAAGGCTCTTTTAATAAATAGAGAAGGCTAGCAACTGTGAATTTGATCTAAAAGGCACAAACATCTTGTGAGTGACGTGTACCTGGACACCGTGTATTCGACAACTCGAAGAATGTGGTCGTGCGGCCCGCTGGCCCACCGCTCCAGGTTGGTGGTGTAAGACACATAGAGCTTTCCATTCCTCTTGTAATTGGGATGGAATGCAAGGCTTAGCAGTCCCCTTTCATCTCCTCCCTGCAGTCAAATGAAAAATACAAAGAATTGTGAAGTTAATTATGTTCCTTATTGTGTTACTGTGGAGCTACCCCCTAAAAAAAGTCGCTTTCTTTCTTCCCCGGTGGATAATCTTTGCCCAAACTCCTTTCTTTCTACTGCACAAAAAGGATTATAAAACATTTCCCTTTGGGGAACTCTTTAAGAGTTGGGACAAGACAATTGTCTTGTGTGGTTATCTATGCGCAAGCCCCACTACGCTACCTTTGTGCGGTGATTTGTGTGTGTAATCTTTTGGTAGCCATGAAGACAAGTTTAAGTGCTGTGAAGGATTCTTTCCCGGGTTACTAGGTTGCTTGCAGTTCGTAGAAGACAAATAAAAGAGGCCCATAATCAGCAGTCACTTTTAATACAGGGATCCGAGCCCGAGCACAGCGCACACTGCCGGCTCCCACTGTCTTGGCATCATGTTTAGAAAATAGTTAAATTGCTTGTGTAATATGTAGACCTTTGTTTTACCCCGGAGGCTGCTACATCGGTTGTCACAACCACGGTGGTCCGGTCGTCATGCTGCGCGCGCACGGTCGGTAGTAAGAGGCTGGATCCTGCCACAGGCCCACAGACCCCCTTGAAGAAGGCACGGATTGCATTGTGAGAGCTTCGGTCTGGAGGATTTTTATATTTCAGTGAAAAATAAAACCCTTAACCAACTGTGTGCTGTGGTGACACGCACCACAGAGTTCTGTCAGATTACGCTCGTGCTGTGAGTAGCAGTGCTCACATGGCAATACGCCCTCCGCTGCCGAATCAATATATTTTTCCGCAAGATTTTCTGTAAATGTTATTAATATAGTAAAACCACACCACATGTGTTCCAAGCTGACGAGCATCACAAGTGACTGCGTGCGCAAAGCTGGAAACCACGACATTTAAAAAGAAAGTGCACTGGGGGGGTTTAAAAAAAGCACATACATGCACAATACGGACCCCAAACATATCTATATGATGTTACTTCTATCCAATACATTGCACATGCATAGCACTTGACACCTGAAGTCCGTGCAGGCAGGCACTTGACAATGAGCAATAGCATACTATAGCGACAAAGGCTCATTTTGAATGGCCACAAATCCATTCTCAGGCGGAAATGAGATTTTGAACTCAAATCAGGATTCTGACTTTTGTGGCACATCCGCAATTTTCACCAGAAACATGTCACCAAGAAAACTTTAAAAAACATGTCTGCGTAGAAATGATCACAAAGAGGTTATCTATTCTGTAAACAGCAGTACAAACTTTGATACTGCATTTTATGGCTCATTGGGATGTGCGGTACTGAGAACACGTGAGTAGTACTGCACTAAGCAAATACTGCAAACTGTGGTCCCAGTACATATGTACCACGTGTGGTGTAATTCGGGGGCCGACGAAGCAGAGCCATAGTGCTCATCTTAAAGCCACAAGACACAAGCTGACTTTATCTTGGATACTCTGTTCTCCTGGCTTCACGACTGATTTAACACGCCTAATTTCAGCAGCTACACTTTTGCTGGGGTGTAAGATTATGTATTTGAGAAATATTGATAAATATTGCTCTTTGAATAAAGGTTGGTAGCAGAGTTCGTGCCTGCTTTTCATCCGATTGTTAAAGATGGAATCAGCCCCTCCGCACCATAATGCTGCAGCTGCCTATTGCAGTCCGCTGCAAGTCACCATTCTCATACAAGTGATGTGCCCAGGTTAGGTGAGAGAACGACAAGAGGGAACATTAGCTTAGCGATGTATGGTAAATACTTTTCTTTGGAAATGGTAGATACTGGAAGGCTTATAAAATAACTATTTATTATTAGAGGCTTCCAGTAGGTTCTTTCTCTCTACATCCAACAACTCTATTTTTGCTGCGAGTCCTCAAGGGCACAAAACATAGTAGTTGGAGCTCTGGGTTTGGGAGGGGAGCAGGGGGAGATGGAGAGAAGAGATCAGGAACCGTCGGCACTCCGAGGATAATTCTACTTAAGGGTGTCCAGAGCAATGTAATTAGAGTGGTGAATAGAATGGACGAAGGGGCTAGACCGTTATGAGTAAGTAAGAGGAGTCAGGGCAGAATCACTCCTCAGAGGTAGGGTGCTATATCTTGGTTCTCATCATCATCGGTGGTGGAAAAGTCCTTCACATGGTGACAAGCGAGTACTCTTGCCCTGATTGCCCCAGCTGCAATGATGTCTTGGTCCCTGGTGATGATTTTTGTGGTCATGGACGAATAAGGACCATGCATGTGTACCATGACATAGGCTTGTCTCACAGATTACAGTCTTGTTGTACCATGAGGGGTTCTTAAAGTCCTATGCTCATAGTGAATGGGTACCATATTTGCCAAGGAGTTAAGCAGCACAAGAGTGGTGGTAGCAACATACATTTTAGTGATCAGTAGACGTAAACAGGCCTTTTTACCTGTTTCACTGGAGTGAGGCCTACAGGCTCACGCATGTAAAGTGCTGCTGCTGTGTGCTTAGCTCACCCTTGGTCCACATCAACTTAGTATGTAGCGCTGTGCAGCACATGTGTTGAATGCATGTGCTGAGTGTATGTGAACCTGCGAATGGCACAAAAGATGGAAAATTATGGGTTCCATTTTGGGAGACCCAAGGCTGACAGGAGGAGCATGAGGGGGTAGTGGAATCCCCCTGACAAATATGTGGAGTGCTGCACTGCTGTGGGCTAGGTGGGACACACGCTGGAGAAAGAAGAGCCAGGCTCTTCAGTACACTTCAAAAGGTGCTCTTTTATTCAGAGAGAGGTAACTGGAAAGGGGTATGTGCACATTTCAGGAAGGAGATGAGGCTGATAAGAGAATCATGAAGACTAGGGCTGGGGTCGCTGGGGCAGTCTTTTGATGCTCATCTCAGTACGTCTGACATCCAGGCATGAACCTCTAGTCACTCCCATGGCTTGCGTTGTGGGGCTATCATATTTGGAGTCACTCCTGCTGTGACAGACTGCTTTCTGGAGGAAGGGAAAGGCAGAGAAGCAGGCACTTTAAAAGGAAGCAAACTTCCACCATATATCTCATTTGGTGTGTGGAAATGAACAATAAAAAGGGGAGCTCAAGGCCCTCAAAACTGTTAACCACCAAGCAGCCAGCTGAGCTGTGCAAGGAGGAGAAGCACTGAAGACTTCTGCCTGTGACCAGGACTGGAGGCTAAAGCCTGCTAGTCGCCCAACTGGATGAATTGACATCACCTAGACACAACCAAGCACCAGTGCCTGCCTGCTTGGTAAGACCAGTGTGCCCTTTGAGGAAGAGGAGAGTGTTGGTGGAAGCGAGTTTCAGTGGGAGATCCTGATGAGTGGATTACTGTAGTGAGGAGACAGCTGCAGCACTGTTTGGGTTGACGCCCTTGTGCATTCTCAAGTCAGTGACCCCTGTCTACCAGAGGGGAGCTCCATGTAGTTATTTTTATAATGCTTTCTTAGTTAAGTCACATATGTTCTATACAAAATGATTAACATTCAAAATATAGGGGAACCACCCTAATTATTGGCACATAATACATAAAGGATAATGAAGAAGTCCAAATGTTTAATCCAGACCATGGAAAACAAGATAACATACAGTGAAACAATAATCAAGTGACAGTAAAACAAACCTGAGATACAAAGGCCAACACAGCTGCACAGATATCAACAAACATGAATCAAACATTATTCTTATAATATTTCTAGTTTAAGGGATCCCATTTAAAATCAGCCCTTTTCGATCAAAGTTTATGAGGGAGGGGTGCCCTCCAGCTTTGGCCAATGCCAATTCAGACTCATATCTGCAAGATGAAGGGCCCCCACGCAGCCAGCCTTGGAGGGGGGGAGGGGAAACCCATGATCTAGCAATGAATAGCTGAGCCGAAACAATTATTATTGAAAGCCGGTGTTTTAGACCCGCAATTTGCAACACAAAAGGATGATGGAAGGAGTGCTCAACAATGCAAACACACACCCACAGTCACATATCTGGGTTTAATCCATCATTCTTTTGCTCATCATCCCACCCCAGTTTGGACCCAGCCATATGCAAATCAGTCTTGATCCTGTTCCTCTTGGGAACAGTCCAGCCCGAACTGCCAGGCTAGGTCCTCCCTGGCCCGGAAACAAGCATCCTGGGGACCAGTTTCAAGGTATAACCCTTCATCAGCCAAGCTAGCTTGAATCCAGTGGCACAGTGAGCATGGGACCCACGTCTGGGCATACCCTTCCCACTTAGGGCAACTTTAGTAACACAAAAGGATGATGGACAGAGTGCTGAACAATTGAAACTCTCACCCCCAGACACAGATCTGGGGTTAATCCATTGATCCTTTGCTCACCATGCCAACCACCGAACTGCCACGCCAGGTCCTCCCTGGATCGGAAACAAGCATCCTGGGACCCATTTCAGGGTATCACCCTTCATCAGCCAGGCTAGCTTGAATCCAGTGGCACAGTGAGCATGAGACACACAACTGGGCATGCACTTCCCACTTTCAGACCCCCAAATCTGTTCTGGCTCAACTCCCAGCAGCATCTCTTTAAGGTATAGTTGAATTTCAAAACCTAAACCAGATGAAGCTAATTTGGTCATCCCATCCAAAAATCTGTGAAGTGCAGGGCAAGTAACAAAGATATGAACAATATCTGCTGCTAACCAACCACATTTAGAGCATCTAGCATTGTTTCTCCAAGGAGTACCCCCCCCCCCCATATGAGTTTCTTTCTGGCATAGAATACAACAGACAGATAGTCCAGAAGTGCTGTAGCTTTAAATTTACAGATTGTACTGAGCAACTGACTGTGTCAAGGGCGCTCTAGAGAGATCTCTGAGGTCAATAACCTACTCCACTAAGCTGCCAGCAGGATACTATTACCCGTACTGTACTGTACTGACATAAACCTTGATAAATTGTATTTATTGAAGGCTTCCTAGTTGCCTTACAAAAATATGATGTTAGTTCAGTGTCATCAAGATCAATCACAAGCTCACACTTGAGGAATAGAAGAAAAAATCCCTGAGCTGGAAATATTTAAAAAATAAATGATGGTGTAGATCACGCGAGGCCTGGGGCCCCACAAATGAGCAAAATCAGTTTAAATCATAAAGTTGTCCCATGGTCCACCATGAAATTAACCATGACTAACTGCCATGCTGATGGGCCCAATCCCGTGTGTGGAGCAAAGCCCCCATATGCCAGGTGGGGCAGCTGTGAAGATTACTGCTGTGCCGAATTGGCCATAGCCCATGTGTTGAGAGAAGTCAGTGACCCTGTATGCCAGGTGTGGCCACCGTGAAGATTACTGCTGTGCCGATTGGGCCATAACCTGTGTGCAGCAATAAGTCAGCAGTCCCTTATGCCAGGAGGGGCCCTCTGTGAAGTTTATCGCTGTGCTGATTGGGCCGTTGCCTGTGTGCGGTGTAAGGTCAGTGACACCGTATGCCAGGTGGGTCTACCGGAAAGGACAAGTGCTGCTCCCTAGTTCAAGCCATCCTTGCAAGAAGAGGCCGCTGTAGTGATAGGTGCGGGCCTGAGCTCCAACTGAGGATTGGAACTGGAGCAACCTACCCTTCACCTGTAGGAAGGATCAGAGGAACTTACTGTCTCAATGGAAGAAGAGCTGCAGATGCCCAGCCACTGCCCTGGCTGAGCTATGAGTGCTATTCACCACCAGCAGCCAATGCTGCTCACTGTGGAGACTCTAGTCGCACCGTCTTTGCAGGAGCATGTAAGACTGATCACAGGGCCAGAAGGCCCTGGGGGAACTTGTTTGGCTAAGTAAAGCTTCGGGCATTGGAACACATTTGGCTTGTATCAGAGTGGGACTCCTGAGAGTCAGACGACTAGTAAAGCCGAACCTGAATGTCACCTATAATGAATGGGGAATAACCACTACCACTAGTGAGAGGGGAGCGGGACTCAGGGACCTGCCTATTAAAAGCTAAAGCCCTGACCGCAGGGAGCTGTGTGTATTGTTTTGTAAGACTATTTCACTTTGTTTCATATATAAGTACTACTTTTGTTATAAAAGATAATATCTGACTCAACAATCATTCATTGCGGCTATTGAATGTGAGCCTGTGTTCTCCCTGCTGTATCTACCTCTTCTGCTAGACCCAGCCCACGAAACAGACTGTGTCCATTGACATGTCTATTTGACTGTTGGAAAATGTATTTGTACATCACTGAAAGAAGGCACACAACAAATATGATGCTGGAGCCTAAGTCTGGGAGCTCTGTACCCTTCTATTTGTGAAGTCTGTCAAAAATGCAGTTACCAGTAATGTGAATATGACTTTGGTGCTACTGTTACTCAACGCACTACTGTTTCAATGGATTTGGGTATTTTTAATTGTACACAGACTGTTCAGTTTTCATCCATTCTGTAAATATTGTTTGAATTGTGCTACTATGCACTTGTGTCTCATTTGCATGACAGGCTAAACTACCTCCTGATTCTGGGTTTGGGCCCCTGTCTGCCATCACAAGTCCCATCACCTCAGTGACACCGACACCAAGGCTAAAAGTCACTGCCACAGTCACAGCCATCACATACCAGGCAGCGGATCAAGCACCAGGCTCTACAAGTCACAACCGTAGGGTGAAACAATGCACCAATGAATAACAAACAAGCTTCAATTACTACTATGTCAGATGCTTGTTTTACCATTTTACCAAGGGCATTGAAGTGGCCATGAAAGGTATCAGAGCTCTGTACAATAGCTATTAAAGCCATTGTAATGCACCATGGTACCACCCAATCTAGGCATTTATTTTGCATTTAAAGTAGCTGCACTTCCAAAGTCATTTATGAACAATTATGGTAAACAGATATGAACACACCCAGCATTAATGCATTTCTTTTCCTCCTCTCCCTTGTATTTTTCGTTTCCAAACCTTCTTGTCCATTAACACCTTGTTGTTACTCATGGAGCTGCTATGTTTTGTGAAAAAACACTCACAGTGGCAACCCAAAATAGCTTAATCTCTCCAGTACAAACACATTAGACGTGTTTAAAGAATGGCCCGAGGGCGTGGGTCATTAAACTCTAGGTGTGGGGCCAGAACACAAAGTGCTTACCGTTTATACCAATTTTCTGTCACATCATTAAAGGATTTCACAAAAAAGAACACAGGGGCGGATCAGCATGGAAAAGGTAATCGTGCAAAACAGCTAATTTAATTCGATTTCAAACTTTCCCAACACCAATTCCCCTAGCATTTGACTTATGATATGGCTTTTGTTAAATGGAAGCTGTTTAATGTGGAAGTCTCATACATACATTCGTCACATGTTGGGGATCCGTTCCACTATCACTTGATTTTTGATTTGTTTCAAAAATATTTGCGGGTGAGAAAGAGTGAGCGAGCTAGAGATGCGACCAAGCACTTGCACATGATCTTGCAATGCCATCTCTTCTAGGCAGTCTTCCATTTGTGTTTTCTTTCTTATGTCCTCTGACGTTCAACTACCCTGGTAAAATGCCTTGGATAGACATTTTTCATCAGCTGCCAACATGTGGATCTATTCGATTTCACGATTGTCTTTGAGGCTGTGCACCATTGGTAGGATATGAAATGATATATTCTGCACATTAAGGGCCAGATGTAGCAAAAGTAGATTTTGCGACTCGGAAATTGTGACTCGGAGCGACTCGCAATTTCCGAGTTGCAAAACCATATGCAGAATGGTGTAGCGACTCCCTGCACTCACAGGGATGGTGGCCTGCTGAAGACAGCAGACCTCCATGTCTGTGACTGCTTTTTAAATAAAGCAGTTTAAAAAAATAAAATTGCAGCCTATTTTCCTTAAAGGAAAACAAGTTGCAAAATAAAAAAAATAACCATTGGACCACTGCCTGCTCTGAAAACCCCTTTCGCGGTCACAAAGCAATTTAGCACATGGATTGTGAATGTGCATTGTAAACGGCATTTTGCATGGCGCGAACTGCGATTTTCGCAGTTTGCATCATGCAAAATGCTTTCTACATCTGGCCCTCTATTACTTTATTAGATAACAGGGGCTCTATCTCACAACAACAAAAATGGGTACATGGAACTCTCTGTCCCAGGAGCTGCGGGTGACTTTTGGAAAGTCATTTTAGTCCTTATGTGCCCAGTGACTCTTGGGCGATTTTTAAATTTATACAGTAGTTGTATGTTTCCTCAACTTCAACTTCAGATGTCTTGCTAAACATTGCTTGTGTTTTTTGGCTGTTATATTGCTCAACTATACCCTGAAGCAATGTGTGCTACGTAGCTATCCATCGGGTGGGTTACTGACATGTCAGAACTCAATAAACTTAAACTTTTGGGGTTAAGCTCGATAGGGAATGTTCCTGGAGTTCAAGAAAGTATAATGTCATGGTTAAAAAATGTATGCACTCAGAAAACATAGCATTAGTGTCTGAAAGAGTAAAACTACAAGAAACAAACTGTTCTCCTAACAAATCCCCTAAGGATTGCATCATTCGCAGCCTCGTCATAAAAACATGAAACTTTATAATTAACTGTGTCTCTCAAAGACAGCACGTCTTAATGAAATGAGTAGGAACAGAATTATCACGTTATGGAAATCTGGTGTGTTCAGTCTAAGTTTCTATAGTCATCATGCCTTTGTTTGCAATTCTTGTTCCATATTGTTTGCCTGCAGGTTTAGAATGGAGAGGCACAGTCCCGTAGGCGCGGTATCATGTCTCTGGTCAGTGTCTCTAACTTTGCTGAACAGGCCTTTCTTCTTTGATGAAAAAATACCGAGAGCCTGTGATTGTGATTTAATACATCATAAACAAAAACTCAAGCTGAAAAAAAGTAGCTGTGCTTTTTAGTAATTAAGCATCCATCTTGTTTTTGTAAAGACTTGTGTGATTTTGCGCCACTGGCTAATATGGCCGTAATGCAATAAAATGCTTTTCTTCACTTCATTATAAGGAAACATAACACTGAGAACCTTGAATTCACGAGACAGGTTTCATTGTTATCTGATATTACATATTTCTAACCATCAATCTAAACGAGAACGCATGGTGACCTACAATTAGAACAAACATTACATAATTTAACAAGTCCACGGCTCTAATTTGCCCCTTTCAAAACGTGGTTTAAGCATTCCAGACCACCAAAGAACAGTCATAAATTTGGAATAAATATAGGTTTTCTATTATTTGACCCTACATGTGGGGTTTTCCAGCAGATTGCTGAGACTTATGTCACATGTAAAAAAAACATTCATGCCAAATGTTTTAAAGTGATTTATAGAGGTACTATTTGAGCAACATATATGTCATCAATCTCGAGGTGTACTTTACTAAAATAACAATTTAACATGTAATCCTTATAAACCACTGATTAAGTATAGCATGACAACAATATTTCAGAAAATGTAGAGCTGTCATCATGCCTACGTGCACGAAAAAGTAAAACTGTGATATTGAGAGTTAAGGTTTAAATATGGTACAATAAAGAGCCTTTGAGCAGTAGGCTTCTACATAAAGTGCAGGAATTTATACTTCCAACTGAAGGCTCTGAACTTTACTGTGATAACCGAGGTTAATGTTGAACGATTTATATAAGATTGGACAAAATCTTAGATTCTTATTTTAGCACAACCCGATTTAGTGGGCATGAAAGTGGAAATGATAAAATGAACAATTGAAAGGAGCCTCAGAACTGATTTCTTGACACTGTGATGCACCCTCTGATGGCTCTAATTTATGATTCTCTTGTGTGAGCCTTTTTTAGTGGTCATTTCACTGGTCTGTAAATGTACGACTGGAAGATTTTGGGGCAAAACCCCCAAGATCCTACATGCTCATAACATCATTCCTTTGTCGGGTATCATGGAATACACTATGTGGAATATATTCTCCTCGGCTCCATTTCACCTCTACTGACACCTATTAAATGCAAGACGGTTTCTGTTTACAGTAAATCTTCTCTTTGTTCTATGATTTGGTACTGGGTTATGGATATCTGTCTTCACTGCCATTGCGATATATGTCGGTAGATTTCCTCGTCTTGATCTTACCCTACCTAAAAGTTGATATATTTTGCATGCTACTAAGAGAGTTACATTAATTTACTTTAATTATTCCTCCATAACTGCAGTGCACTCTTGGTGGTACATTAATTTTGTTGACTGTGGACTAGCCCTTGTTTCCCCCGTATTAATCCTGCAAGCTTATTTTATGGCTTGTTGTACCAGCTCAATAAAAATGATGGCACAACATGTCTAGGATGGCCAGGAGCTGCCTCAAGTTGACAAGGCTATGGCCCGGCTTCACTCCAGATCATACATGGGAATTTTCAGGAGTTAAGCTGCCCCCGCAGGCTAGGTCTGCAGACAGTGCAGAGGTCCACTGCATTGGCATGGCCCCTCCACAGACACTCAAAGTGACTTTCATTAAGGGGTCATGGATCACAGTTTTCCAGCTGCCTCTTCACTGCTCCACCACCTTCTCCTCTACATGAAACACATAGGAGTTCAAAGTGCCGCCACCTGGAATGATGTCCTCCACCTCAGGGCTGCACCATAAAACATGAACATGCTCACAATGGCAGCCATGGTCGCTCCTGTCCCACTCAAACACTATATTGCATACTGAATTGTTGCACAAAAAACTCTTCACTCATCTAAATCTTGTGAGAATACTTGGTTGCTGTCATGGGGTGGGGCCCATGATGAGTATCTCGTATGCAACACATGAATACACAAAGAAATGTTTTACTTTACGATCTCTTCCCCAACTCCCAAGAATTCTACTTTAAACAAGGTTAACTACATATTAACATAACTTGCAAAGATCATCTGCTCCACTGCCACATCCTGATTCCGACTTTTGAATTCCATCAGGAAATCTCTTCATTTTGGTCAGTTTGACTCCTTATGCTTTCAGAGGCTTGTCACTATTCCTTGCTCATGCCTTTGGTAAGTAAAACTACAGTATCCACTTCTGGACTATGCATGTATGTATAAAATCATATCAACATTTGTGATCTCATAATAGCAGTTATTGAATTTAATGCAGGTGTAAACTGTTTTGTCACTATATGGGAAATACACCGAAATATGAGGACAATCAAGAGCTTAAAAAGCTGTTTTAATGTTCTTACTCACTTACATTACACCACATGAGTGTACCACAAGTCGCAGTTTAACCCCTTCATCTCACATTAATTCTTCCAGTACATATTTCCCTATTTAGGGCCCGCTAAGTTATGAAATTCTTTACCCAGCATCAAACCTGTGGAACTGAGCAAAAATAAAGTAATTATGGAACTTGTAAAACGGCGGGGGGATACCCATCACGTTTGTGACGGAGCATCCCATCGCCAAGGTCGTAATCACGTCCTTAGTTTGCAATTTGTCCAATTGTCTTCAGTTATTGCTCCCATAGAGTTGGCAATCAACAAAGTCTTTCTGGATACCCTTTAGCATATTCTTGGATTTCCTACTGTGTTCACAATAATAAACATGCTAGGATAGAACCTTGAGCCTCTGAGGCGCCAGGATTGTTTGCATCCTTAACTCCCTTAGTGCGTCTATCCCACTCTTCCTGTATTCTGCAGTAATAATGGCCAGTAGGCCGCTGATAGGGCCATCCACTTAGTTGAAAAAAGAGATGTTCACCTAAATGTCTGGCATTACAGAAGGCTGTAGAGTAGAGTGGGGTCCCCTTGCCATTCTACTTCGGTGCTCCCCTACTTCTCCCTGGTTCCTGACTGAAGCTAAATGCTACCAAGTAATTTGGATCTAGTTTGTGTGTTCTTGTGCTCTTTATTTTTTATTTTTACTTTACCACTCTTACATGGCTATCTGCCATGTTGAAACAGTACAGCAAAAAAGACAAAATTGCCAGCACTGCATCACAGTGCAAGCACACTCACAGGAGTCATCTTGGAATAGTTTCCCATCCATTTCCGAGATAGCTGCGTTGTGTGCACACATGTTTCACCCCCAACAGTGTCACTGAAAACAAGGATTACTGAAGTCTGTACCTTGGCATACTTCCTTTTAAGGGTGAGACTTATTGGCTTTGCCAATGATTGTCTTTTTAAGTTAGAATGTACTTTCAAAGAACTTTAGACTACAACAAATGACATCTGGAGTCACTGAGGCTCAAGAGGAGATGGCAGATGCAAAACCCCATGGTGTAAATGACATTAGTTCTTGATATGTTGTGTGTTTTGGCAGCTTAATATGACGTCAGTATTAAATGGGAATGAAGTGAGAACATTTGTTGCAGGTTTTGCTATATCCACTTGTACACCATTTGCACTGGCAATTATAATGCAATGTTAGATGGTAGTAACTACCTGTGCAAAAGCCAGAGCAAATGGCAAATTGTACTAAGCTTGTAAGTACTATAACCATGCTATCATAAAATAGTATCACATCACTGATGCACAATTAATTCATCTCGCATGAAGTTTTACAGCTTGTTTATACATGGTTGCATTAGCTAGAAAGTTGTGCAATAATTCGGTTACCATGCATAATTTCTTCAAAACATAAGAAATATGATGCCTGAGGCACAAAATGCCTGAATCTGAAAGCAATCTCTGATTTTTGTAAACATATTGCTTTGTGTCCCAACCTATTGTCATGCTGTAACTGATGTACTAATCAGTCATATTACAACATGCCAATTTTAAGGGAGTAGCTAAGTCCTCTACCCCAATGCTATTCATGAGTGCAGAGTCCTTTTGTGATTCCCTGCAAATGGTTACAACTGAAATGATGGATGCCTGTGAGCAAACCTTACCCCTCAAAGGGAAAGGTGCTGCTTTCAAAAATAAACGTTGGCATTCAGTGAATTACATTGGGAAGAGCATGATTCTACTCCCTATGTTGGCAGCCACCATGTTCTAAGTGGATGTTGTCTCATATGTGCCGTTTCCATTTTGCAAAGGCGCTACCACCCTCTTTAGGGATGTGGTAACGGATCAATGGTTTTTTACCGTAGTTGCGGTTGCAAAGCATTGGTACATGGCACTGCAAAATTAAAAGACTAAGCGGGAAGCCCTTTTCACGCCACTTTGATCTTTGAAATTGCAGTAAGTCACAAAATGTACTTTGAGTGTTGAAAAGATAGTTTTGATCTGTAAAGTACTTTTAGGCTATTGCAACATTGGATTTTGCAGTTGCAAAGTCAGTGGATTCGCAAATCATAGGCTTTGTAGCCACAAACTCCTTTCGTTCATCAGACTGACGGCTCTTTAACACTCAGGGCCTGATTACGACCATGGCGGATGGAATACTCTGCCACAAACTGCTGTTTTACATGTTCCACAGGATATAATGGAAATTGTAATAAGGCAAATAGGATATCCATCACATTTGTGATGGAGAATCGCATCTGCCAAGGTTCATAATCAGGCCCTCAGTCTGCACTCCTGTGCCAGCAAAGTTGGCACTAACTTTAGCACAAAAATTGCGGGTGAAAAACATTGGAGCACTTGTTAATACAAAACATTTCCTGACTGTGTGTGAGGGTTCATTGTCTTCTTCGTGCCTCCCACTCGCATAAGTACCCGTGGTCGAAACCTAAGTCCTATACATATTACCATGGAAAACCATCTGTACTCGCAGAGTTTTACCTGTACTAAATATTCTTAGGTTTGGATTTTGTACATCAGATTCTCAGCATTTGTGCACACGTGACAGATGATATACCAAATGTCATTGTCGGTGTTCCAAAATGTTTGTGAATAATATGTTTTAATTTATAAAACTTAATGGTGTGCATGTTAAAAACCTTTGAAGGATAACAAGCTAATTTTTACACAGAAGCCGCAGCACTCAAAGCAATGTTCGTAATAAACACGTCCTCTAGTTGAGTTGGTGGTAGTGAAATCCTTTAATTAGTAGACATGGACATGAAAGTCATCGGTTGAGCATTGTTCCAAAATTAAAGCCAACATGTGTTTCGTCATACAACAGGTGACTTTTTCAAAGTTCATTAATGAACACAGGCTCGGAAAAATAGTATGCACGTCTATGGGACGGCACAGTAAGTAGGAGGTAAATGAGGTCAATCACTAGTAAATGTAGCAGGGTGCTAGGTAAACCCTGCTTACCTAGACCGTGGTAAGTCTTGTGCCTGGTGTGAGGCGACCGCAACCGTGCAGGAAGTGAAGTCGAACCTGTCAGATTCAAATCATAAATTAATTATTAGCCAATAACTGCATAGCAGTATACAAATGGCCAGTAGAAAGTATTTATTTTCTATATCTTCGAAGATTTGAAGGCCAATTCAGAAATTATTTAATAATATAACGTAAGATGTCAATTTTTAACTTTTAATGACCTGTGGATGTTAGATTTTTATCAAAATTAGTAATTTATTTGAAAGTGAGTCATACATTATGATGGAAGCCATGTGTGACAGCATGTATGTTTGAAAGATATAACTCAAAAAAGAAATCAGAGAGGTGCAATAAAATGGATTATTGCAGCACTGAGGGATTATTCGCGTTTTTCCCTGCATCGAGTTTGGCCCAGAACATTACAGTGAAAGAAAAACTAATAAAAACCCAATCGCCATATGATGTCACCCATTTCGCATTAAGAAATAGCAAGTACAAATAATATTTGTAATATACGACATCATCCAGGAGGGTTTCCATTGCTCAGACCTTCAGCTTTCTTCACTGGTGTTTCATGTTCATTATACAGCAATAAAAACATCAGAGTTTCTGGGTGAAATTAGCACATTTCCTCTAAAGTCGAGCCGTGCTTGCATGAAAAAAACAGCACAAACTAATTAGGACGCCCGTGACAAATAAGACAGTGAGTAGTTCAGAAAAATGTTTGTTAACCTTTAAAAAAAAAAAACGTCAGGCGAACACGTCGGTCACCAGCTTTCAAGCTGGGCTCGTATACGTGCATTTTTTATTTGTGTCCCTTTACGCTGAGAAAACGTCATCTTGGGTTTTATTTCGTGGAAACAAGCTGGCGTCCAAAGTGAGAACGCCTGCAATATGTATTTCGACGGCTTATATGCGGTATTTATGCACATAAATCCTTCAGTTGTCCTTTAAGGGGGTCCCTGCTGGCTTGGTTTTAGGAATCGAGAAACATCTGGAATTAGAGACGGGGAACTCTCTGCTCATTGGCACAGAGGAAAATCCAACATGGCCGGGAGGGGGCAACTTCCAGACAGGTGATTGATGGGGCTCAGGCTTCACCTGAAATTGAAAAGGGCACTTCAAGTGCTTATTTTGTCTTGGCTGCCACAAGGGCTTCTTTCATTTGGTCTGTTGCTTTGGCACAGACATCATATTCGGAGCATGCCACGAGCACTGACAGTCCCAGGCCACACACAAACTCACAGCTTCGCTCAAGTACTCGAAACGTTTGGACTATCCCTTTCTCTCCCGTTACTGATTCAAATTGGAAGTGACAGCTGAATCTCTGTACTTTTCAAAGTAAGGGTGCATGCAGCACCTACCTCTGTGGAGCCAGGGCTGCCAATCATTTTAAATTATTTTATGTAAAGCGTCTACTAAGGGGTTATACTTTTGTAGGTTTTCAGATTTTGGGCCCGACAAACTAAAAATACACACAGCTTCCATAAAAGCCCTCAAGCTATTGCAGAAACTACCCAGGACGATGTGTGGTCAAAAACATGGCTAGGAACTCATGTGATATGCATGAATGAATAAAGGTTTCATAGCTTTCGCTGCATGTCCCATCCTGTGTATATCTTCATGATCACACGTGTCTGCTGAGGCCAACCAAGACTGATTTCACCCCAGGGCTAACTGGACTCAGCTGGCCAGTGAAATTTAGAGTAAATTCTTTTTTTAAATGGAGTTCAATCCTACAGGTAAACAGAAGAATGGATGGTTTCAGATAAGGGTATGAGCTGTGTGCACATGGTGTTTAAGAACATGCATCTTTTTGTAGTATTAAGTGAGCGTCTCAAACTCGTGCATATTATCCTTTAAAATCAGTTTTCAATGAAAACCACTAATACATTGAAACATTTGAAAATCAGCAAATTTACATGCATTCCTTTCAATGATAATCTAGTGCTGACGTTGCAAACTTACTGTCCTATCATTAACAAGATTGTGGAAAAAATAATTTGGCCAATGAAATTAGTACAAATGTGCATCACCACAAACAAATCCTCATCCCCAGTTTGAAGGGTCTGTCATAGCCAAACCACAAAGATGATCATACGTGCCAGCTTGCTTATTCCAGATGACAGGCATCTGACTCCCACCACTGCCTGCTGTATTTTTATATTTGTATTTCCCTATGTAATATCAAAATGGCATCTATTAGAATTCTGAAGTTTCTGAAGTCCATGTGTAAATGGTTATTCAGTCCACTTTTGTATTCACCTGTGTACTGAAATGTATAATAGAATACAATAGAACTACAAGTACCAGAATGCAAAGAAAACCCTGGGTTTAGTGAGGTACTCATGGATGGACTTAGGAAATCTGAGGTCTCCGAACTTTGTGCTTATAGTTCAAAGATATGCTGGTTCCCAGGCTAAATAGTATAAATATAAATATATATTCTGTAGACTCTGTAACAATACTCAGTTGTTCTGTTTGGCTTCTATAGGAAGCTATTCATCTGAACAGAAGAATTGAAATATGCTGATTCACTGGAATTACATTACAGCAGTAACGTCTTTTACTGCTGTAAGTCACATCCCTTTGCCCCCCCCCCCTCCCCGCATCCCTGGTGTTCTCTCATCTGACCGAAGATTCAAGTGCAAGGATGCATTGATGAAACACAGTCCACCATCTTGACAGCCTTTTCACAGACTAAAGAAGGTATGGAGAATGTGGGTGCTTCTATGGTGCTGCAAACCACCATCCTTCCCTGTCAGTCACGATTCTCTGCAGACCTGTAATTAACAGAAAATTGTTCTCTCTGCTGCCCACAAGTTTCTCAGAGCAACTGCCAGCACTGAACCTTCTCCTCTCTCCGTCATTGAAAGTGGAGAGCCTGTCACAATGGAGAAGACAATACCGGAGGGTGGTAATGGATACTGGCAGAATGCTAGGGATTATGTTGCTTGATATTTGAACAGGGTTTAAGAAGCAGATTCCAAGATTAGTGTGGGAGATGGTGGAACAATGCCATGAGTTTCTAGAAAATATTGGCCTAGTGGGCTGTGGTCCTGAGGGTGGTTAGGGTGTTTGGTGGGATGTAAGGTCCTTTTCAGGTCTCACATACTAACAGCGCATGCGCTGTGACTGTGAAAGGCATTGTTTACAATAAATAGCTTGAAGCAAGCACTTTGCTTACCATTTCTTGGCTTCATTGTCACTCTTCTTTGCTGCCCCTAAATTGTGAAAAAAGAAGAGGTATACCCTATAACCCTACCTGATCTGGGTAAGAGAATACGTAGTAACAAAAAGGTTGGTCACAAGGTCGGGATTAATAGATCTGTTTTCTACAAAGAGAAGTGATAAATACTTTCTTTGGGGAATAATTTCTTTACCAAATTTATTCATAAATAGTCAAGCAGGACGAAGAATGACGGAATTTCGCTATTAAATCAAAACATAGCACCCGGTATTACATTTAAGCAACACCCACTATTATAAAACATATGAAAAACCAAATCATAAGAATGAAAAAAATACATTGTCTGAAGATTGTCCCAAAGAAATCTCCTCCATAAGAGGTGGTGGTACATAAAACACTTCTAGTCGTAATCCACTCAAAAGCGATGGTTGTGGAAAACTGTATACACAAGTGCTGGACCCTTAACAAATCCTTCTTGGGGTTCCTTGCACTGTGTGATGTTACTCTGGGAGGCCAAATACACCTTCTACCCAACCTCGCCACAATCCACAAGGTGTCGACGCGTTTCAGCCCCCTCAATTCTGGGCCTCATCAGGACTACAAAGGGACAACATTGCCTTAAATGTTCTAAAGTCTGGTCGCAGTCAAAGGGGAACCACGTCCGGGGGAAACTGTGAGGGTTGAAAAGTGCAGAGTCCTTAAATCGAATGCGCACTTCCCTGGGGCAGTCAGCCGTGTGAGTCTCCCCTATGCCTTTTCAGAAGATTGAGAGGATTCTCACGAACACCGGGTAAACGCTGCGCGCAAGTCAGAAGCGCGCTTCGATTTAAGGACTCTGCACTTTTCAACCCTCACAGTTTCCCCCGGATGTGGTTCCCCTTTGACTGCGACCAGACTTTAGAACAGTTAAGGCAATTTTGTCCCTTTGTAGGCCCAATGAGGCCCAGAATTGAGGGGGCCGAAACGCGTCGATACCTTGTGGATTGTGGCGAGGTTGGGTAGAAGGTGTATTTGGCCTCCCAGAGTAACATCGCACAGTACAAGGAACCCCAAGAAGGAATTGTTAAGGATCCAGCACTTGTGTATACAGTTTTCCACAACCATCGCTTTTGATTGGATTACGACTATAAGTGTTTTATGTACCACCACCTCTTATGGAGGAGATTTCTTTGGGACAATCTTCAGACGATGTATTTTTTTCATTCTTAAGATTTGGTTTTTCATATGTTTTTTAATAGTGGATGTTGTTTAAATGTAATACCGGGTGCTATGTTTTGATTTAATAGCGACATTCCGTCATTCTTCGTCCTGCTTGACTATTTATGAATAAATTTGGTAAAGAAATTATTCCCCAAAGAAAGTATTTATCACTTCTCTTTGTAGAAAACAGATCTATTAATCCCGACCTTGTGACCAACCTTTTTGTTATTACGTAGCCTCTAAATTGACCAGCATGTGCTGGGTGCCACTACCTTTTCTTTCGGTGGAGCACGAACTAAGCACAGTCTTGATTAGTGCCCATCTGCTGCTCATATGGTGATTGAGGTACTATTTATTTTTTTCTCAACCACCCACTCCTTTTCCATGTTGCTACATCACCCCTCCCCATCATCATTGCTTGCCCATACCCCCATCTTCACCCTGTCCTTGCTTGTCCATTGCACTCACCCTGTCATGCATGAAAAAAGCCCTATGATGCAACACAATCCTTGGTACTTTTTGAATGACTTTACTTTAACCCATGCTGCACAGCCACGCTGGTGTAGAACATGGCTAAAAGACATTGGCAAAGCCAATAGCTCTCGCATAGGCAAAAACGTTTAGCCTTGCCAATGCTAGTTTAAAATATATGGGTTGTGGATAGGAAGTTAGTGTAAACTGGCGGTAGGACAAATATTGTTTTTTTTTCAAATATATTGGATAGAGGCGTATGACTGAGATTAGTATTGAGGGGATAATGGGAAGAGATCCTGAATGAGGTAGGGGTCAGGAATTTTGATGTTGTGATTACCTATGCCACAAATCCTTTCCCCCTGCAATGCTGCTCCATGGGGTAAATTCACAAAAGTGTGCACAATGCCAAACCCTATACAACACGAAGTTATAGACTTCACCGTAGAGTTCAAGTGACTTCAGAAACGACTCAAATCTTGCTAAAGTTATCTACTTGATGCCACTTCGAAACTTTCAGTGGAAAGCAGTCTCATTATTTATATTGCTCATCTATATTTCTATACATCTTATCTCACAGAATTGCGGACTTAGTAAAATGACATTGGCTTCTATGCAGACGCAGAATTCATTGAACTTAATTTATATTACAAGCATTTGAATAGCACATTCTGACGATTTATATTGTCCCGTAGCGAACGTGTCTTGTTGTGTGTATGATTTAATAGCAATTCCAGTTGTTTGGAAAATTTCATTTAGTTAGGTCCATTGTTAGGATTGTTTCTCTTTGAAACATTAACAATGTACATGTTCTTTGTTTTTTCACCTACTAGGTCTATGTGGAATGTTGAAAGAAATTAAGTATGAAGTGCGCCAGGAGTTCAGCTGTACTCAGTGGCAGCAGATCCATCCATGCTTCCGTGGAGGCATCTGAGTGATATCTTTCTAACAGTAATCTAGAGGTTATGCTGCTAGTCTACTGATAAATGATGTACTGCACTAATGATGATGCACAAAGAATACAAAGAGAGGGCAGACAGTGGTCTCACCGATTAATGCAGAAAGGAACCATCCTGTGCAATCTTTATTCAAATCAACATATCAAGGTTGCACAATTACACAATTTTAAGTTTTTAAAGCCACAATGAGGCATGTGTACATCCCTACTTTGACATGTTATCACATATATGGTTTGTGTCTGTGCTTCCTGAAGACATGTGCACATTTTAGGTACTAAGACTAAGAGATTTTCAATTACATTGCATAATTTGCATAATCTCTGGAATTATACATTATACTCGTTACGCAAAATTCCCATAATTACACCATTACATGCAATTACATGCCATTTGTGATAAAAACTTAATGGAAAAGCGGCAGTCACTATAAACCTTACTGCAAATGTAAAAGAAAAACAGAATGCAAGTGGCTATTGTTTGCAGTGCTTTTGTTCTTGCCCTATTTTTTCAGTGCACAATGTGTCCTTGTGGCAAAAATTGATGTGATGGTGCATTCTGCATTAAAATATAGTGTGAAGCGACAGATTTGCAAATCAAGTAATTACACGTCATTTTGGCAAAATTTCACATCAATATGTGAAAAAAAAATTCCAACCCCTCTATAATAGGAACAATATTTCCAGTCTTATCCTCACAACATTTTACATAGCTGTTTTGAGCATTCAGCTGGAGTCCCTTTCTTCTATATTCCACCTAGTGTTGTCCCCCCTGAGCTCGACCACTGTTGGATTCTTTGTTGTTGCTTGCGGTTCTGACATCCGTCACCTATTTTTCGCTGTTGTGGTATATATGTTATGTTGCATGTAGAAAACTCCATTGCCCTTGTGGCTAGCTCTGCAACGTATAATTGGAAAAATATAGGAATAATAATGACAGACACTAGAGCACCAATCTTGTTAAAGACCATAGTGGTGACACTGACACCAAACTCAAAACCACTTTACTCCCATTCTGTGCACGAGTACTAGTCAATGAGTGTATGAGTCTTGATAGAGCAAAGCATCAAATGCTTTCTCCAGGATAAACATCTTCAATCTCTTCAAAGACTGAATTGATTTAGGTAATACAAATCTTGAATTTACATAAACATTTCTTGTTCTTATTACAACAATAAAGTAGGCTATGCAAACATTGTGGCATGTCTGGCAGTCCTTTAGTGCATGCTGAGTTTCAAGCATCTGAAAGATATCTGAACTAAAGAATGGTGTAGCAGTCTTACCTATGGGTGATAAAAAAAGAGAATTGAACCACAGTATTTTCTAAATAGATGAATTATCCTTTGTGTACAATGACACTAGGGAGCAGCATATCAGAAAAAAAGAGTCACTTTGTTCCACGTCTGCACACTCTAAGAGCAATTCTGTCTTCTGCTTAGAGCTACTGGAACAGTCTCAACTATGGATAAAGTCATTCAAAACAAGAGGGTATTCAGTTGCTTGAAAGTCTGGGGAAGCTGGGGACAAGGTAAATATCTTTAAAGGAAAGCATGCTTAATAGATGGAGGATAACAGAGCAAAGGTCCCCAAACCAGGTATACTCAAACCACCCCAATTTCATTTAAGGTATCAAAAGGGGCCATCTGACTATTTCAATAGACTCATTCAAATTATGAGACAGTTCCAAAGCCTAATTAGGAAGTGCAATAGTTGTCATCATCATTAATAACAATTGTGGATGTCGAACTGACCTATTTCCCATATCATCTGCTGATATTTCAGGTGCATACCAGTGACTGACTACCCTTTTCATAAATAAAAAGCACACATCCAATAAGTGTCCAGTTCCACATTTCCAAATCCATCTTTAATCTTCTGTTTTCCAACCATATATTCCAGCCATTCCTTTGCCAGTTGCCACCAACACGTGTTTCGTCAGGGATGTACCCCGTGACTTCATCAGGGCTGCAAACTCCTTGTTATAAGTCCTTATGATCAGAATCTCATCCGTAAGATCGGTACCTGTATCTTGCTAAACGTCTCCTCAAGTAATGCCCCTTGTTATGAAATCTTCTCTGATTTAATCAATGATGGTGCTCCGTAGTATATGTAATTAGATGTAGAATTTAACCATAGTTTCTGATTCAGGCGTCCATTAACTGCAGCGAGTATGCTTCCTATGATATCTCCGCACTGACTACCCTAACTGAAATGGAATTTTAGACATAGAGATTGCCACATGTACTAAGCACGGAGGACTGAAACTGTTAAAGAGCTGACGTTTCTATTTTGAATGAATTTATGACGACAAGAATAATTAGCATTTGCCAAAAATATAAATATTGTTGTGTGAAATATTTAATGGCCAATAAACACCAATAATTTTGGGCACAGTGAAAATGCCCCATTTACCTCTGCCAGCTATAGATCAATTGAGCCAGGAAACAGAGACATGTGTGATTGGCTGTAGAAAATCTGTATGAGACAGCTAAAAATCATCGGACAGGCACAGATGACTTAACACACAAACCCATCAAGAGTATTTTAGAAAATATGAACTCTTTGCATTACAAAACAGTTCAATGATATCACATTGAAATCCACACGCCTTTAAGGCACGAAAGAGAGCTCCTTTTCTCTAAAGCCTGATAAGGTCCAACCAGTCACCATTTGTAAAGACTCATATCGTTGTTGAATGCTGACTATCAGATATTTTTTTCAGATAGCCAGAAATAAAAAGGGTAAGTAGAAATAGAATAATACATAACAACTAAACAGGATTAATATCATATTGTAGCTTTTGCAACAGAGATGTCTGAATACATTCAGGCTTACCATTTCCCACTGAGCTTTCTTTTGAATGATGCAAGAAAGTTATGTTAGATAAAATAGGAATATATTCAACTGTTTAATGATTTATTGCAGGCCTTTCTCAAAAAATGATTTTCATCTTAGTTCACCAAATTGATCAAATCCCCATATGTCTAGAGAAGCAATTCATTCAGGATAACATCTCAGAATTAGTGAGCTTCATCCATGAATTTTGTGTCTTGGTACAAACTGAATGGCTTCAATTCTGAGATATTCACCATATAAAATGATTTTTAAGTACTAAAATACTTTCAGATGAACACTGACAGCAGCCCCGTGCTGAAGAGTCCACTTGTCATCGCAGGCTGTATAAATGATATCCAAGTGAAAGTATCCCAATTTCAGTAAAAATGCCAACTGATCAATGAAAGATAAAAACAGATGCATATCAAGGATAGAGATAAATATATGTCTGAATACAGATAGGAAGAGAAGAATACCAGGCACATTGGTGCAGTGGATATCATACAAGTTTCTAAAGGTGATTGTTCACTCTGTATTTAGTATGATCTATCCATTTCTGTCCAAAGGAAGGCAAGGAACACAGCAATTTGGTTAGGAATCACCTTCCTTTCTCAGTCAATAGACTTCGAAAGTGATTTTGTTGTTAACACATTTTTTCCAAAAGAAAAAGAGGCAAGACTGTTTTAGTGTCCTTATTAGCTGAAAAAATCCATCTTATTAGGGAACATGGGAGTAAACACACATTTCTCATTTAGAATATAGCTAATGATGGGTAGTCTTTACAGACTTTTTGAAGGTGATAACAATCAACTTCATAACCACATAACGGAGAAAACCTTTGAGAGGCTCGCACAAATCATTGCCTACTGTTTTTCACTGTTCAAAAGACTGTCAGTGGAAAATAATTAGGTTAAATAACCTGAAATGAAATTTGTGAATTTGGTTAAATGCATGGTCAGTTCCATGTTTCCATTCTGGTACTTGTCCACTGTTTTGGAGACAAAGATTATGTGGTGCAATGTGAAACGCCCTGAAAGACTACTATCCATGTTATATTGTTAGTACTTATAAAGGGAGGAGAATAGTAATAAACATGGCCAAAAATCATCTATTTGTCATACTGGAGAATATTCAGCATCTCTAATGTTTCTTTAATGTTACTACTGAGGTTGACCCATTAGTGCAAAAGGCCATTGTACCTTTGGTACAGCATGACAAATTTGCACAAAGGAAACTTTGAGCCAAAGTCCTTCCTTTGTGTTAGTGACAAAGAAAGGTGCAATGATTGTTCGTAAACTGCTATGACCAAAGGGTTTAGAAATTTATGTTAACTTAGCACCACAGCATGCATGACATGGCATGGTATGTATGCCTTTGCAACAACTTGCACAGTTCAAAGATCTGGCAATGCAGAGATCAGTTCTTTTGTTTACCTTTAACAATTATTAGAGCTACAGAATAGAGTAAATGTGTTTTCAATATTGGGATATGCCTCAATAACGTATGTCCTTTTAGCACCTACAAGGGGCTAACTGAATTTTTTCTATAACTCGCTGTGCTTGAACTGGTTTGGTACACTATGGTGTATTGTTTGAGCATATGAAATGACAGTGAATAGTTGATAATAATTTAGCATGATGTTGACAGATCTAGTGGGAGTTTGACAACAAAGTTTAGTGTCTTTGTGAAGGTATGGTTTGAGACGCTTAGAATATCTAAGGGCCATACTATTTCAAAAGCTATGTTTTATGCCACCACATAGCTTTACTAGATGACTGCAATGTTTTACTATGGGGAAAACATTAATGGAGTGCTGCTTTGACAGAATTTGTGGATCAATGATTCAAAATCCATAGCACAATTGTGTGGATGTACTGTAATCAGCCCAGCATTTGTTAAAAAGAACACTCCATATTGGCTTAAACTGTAACTCAACGCTCCATGCAGACATTTGTACCTCTATTAAATTGGTATTCAGCTATCACTTATCCCATGATATCTTATTGTTCCAAACCAACAATCATCATGTCAATTTTTATAAATATTGTGCTTCAAAGATTTCCACTTGATCAGTGCAGCCAAAACAGTCACACACTTTCCTAGAATGTAGTCAATCTCGTCTATCTCTCTAGTAAAGGGCATAGAAGAGTTCTTATCGGGGGGCCCGCTACTGCAAGATGGCAGTCAGGTTTAGGTACACTCCACTGGGAGACCCATGATCTGGCAATACCCATCACCATCCGCGCTCAGCTGACTCGAACTCGAGGGTGGAAATGGGCAGCATCATTTGAGATGATTTTCAGGGCCCCACGTACGCTGCAGGGCTGTCTTCCTAACCAGTGTCTGGCAGTGTCCATACAGCCAGTATTGTGGCAGTGCTACTGTACGGCATTGTGGTGTGAAGCATGCAGAATGGGCCCGAGAGATATGACAGCCCCTACCGCACAGCAAGTTTGGCCCAGGAGTTGAGGAGATAGACTTGCCTGGGGGCCAGCGAGAGGTGCATGCGTCTCCATCTCCTGAAGAGGAAAGGAGTATGTAACTCTGCTGTGAGAACTTGCGAGAATCCCAGATAAACACTGAAACTCTCACCATTCATGCATGGCTGCATTTGCTGCACACTGCACATACAATGCCGCTTCCCCATTCTGACTCGCTTTTCCTGTTGCTAGCAGTGCTGCAACAACCAGCGGCAAGTGGTAAGCCGGGCCGCGATGGGGGTGTGACTAGTGCAGAGCTCTCTCCGAGCCCCAAAGCAATGTGGGAAAGTACCCTACTAGGCCTGCAGCTTCATTCCTCCAGGGAGCAACATGTTCACATTGAAAGGGGGCCCATACACACCTACCCTGAGCACCTCTCGTAAGAGAAGTGCTCTGAACACTAAGGCCCTCATTATGACGGCGGTGAACTTCCCCCGGCCCCTATTACGAGTTTCCAGGTGGGTCAGCGGGCAGAAACAGAGTAAATTGAGCCAGAGGCAATGTTGTGATGCATAGGGGTCTAAGCAGACGGTAAAAAGCGCGACAGGGCTGTCCATGGGGCCCCCTGCACCCCGTCTCTGTCAGCTTTTAGGTGGCAGTGCAGCCGCCATGTAAAAGCTAGTGGAGAGGGGAGTCGTAATCCACAGGGCGGTGCTGCATGCAGCGCTGCCCTTGTGGATTAGGACCGCCAGTCCCTCCAGTGGAGGGAAACTGGCGGTGCTGGCGGTCCGACCATGGCTGAACTGTCAAGTTCATAATGGGGCGGTCTGACTGCCGCCAAATCGGTCGGAGCACCGCTTTCACGGCGGTCAGACTGCCACCGTGAGTCCGGCGGTCCTGGGACCACCAGACTCATAATGAGGGCCTAAGTGAATCATCCATAGCCATGGGCCTTGATGATGGTGCGAGTCCTGCACATGACCTGTATGCCCAATGTCTTCCTGAGCCTAAGAGATCCACAAAGGAACAAGTGCGGTGGATGCAGTGGGCTAGACCAGCCTCTACACGGACATTGGAAACACCCCCATTCCCCAAAGTAATTGAAAGATTACCCTTCTGGGCGGGGGTGAGTATGGAGTGACAACAGTAATCAGCAAGATGTGAGTTGGGCCCCGACCTCTTGCCTTGATATGCCCATTCATTAATCGCTGAGACCCCCCCACCACAGTGCTATTAGGTTCCCGGGCGACACCAGGACTTCTTACATGACCACCTAAACAGTGGAAGAGGCTTACTGTGAGGGCCTATTTACCCTAGATGGCGTCTTTCCTCCACCTTCCCATAGGCAACTACATTCAACTCTACTGCACCGGCCTGGGCACATACATTGCCAGATAAGCTAGCACTATTCTCCATCCTTTCAAAGAGACCTGGGTATAGCAGGGGGGCTCTTCCAGCAGCTGGCTCCTACTTTCCCACCGGCTGAGACAGTGGTGGCCACATGTGGAAACTAGACTTCTTGTGCCCCCTTTGGTACTGTTTAGCTGGAACCCAAGGGGTGAAGTAAGTCCTGTCATGCTGCTATACAGTGGCTGAGGAATGGCGCAGACCGAGGAGTTGGATTGATGGCGGTGGTGGACAATGTAACTTGCATCCCTCAAGGCCCTCTACTCTTGATCGCCCTGGACGTATAAAATGCCCACGGGGTCACTTTGTCACCTGGGCCTCCTTCCACTGGAACTGCATGTGCCACCCTGCCTAACATTTCTGTGAGGAGAACTGGAAGTCTGGTGGGTCCACGAGGGATTACAGACTAGTACAATATGCCATTCTACTTTGGTGAGTCTGTTACATGTCGTTGCTGTTGCTTAAGAGACATTAGTGGCTCGAATATGCTTGATTATGTGATGGAGGGGAGGTGCAGGCCCTCAGCCGCTGCGGCATCAGACCACTGGGACCATCCATAGTCCCGACCAGGACCCCCTCACAGATGCGTCGTCCACAGTCCTTGCAGATGCTAAGCTTGACAAAATGATTGAGGTTATCACTGACACCACACAGGACCTACGCAATTGGAAAATATGAAAATTTTGCTCTATGTTGCACATACAGAAAGTGCAATAAACAAACTTCGAACAACACTTCTGACTTAGAAGGACAGGCCAGATCCCACAATTTTAAAGTTCAGGAGCTGGAGGGTAGGGCGGAAAACTCCAAGGGATGTTCCAGCCACAATAACCTCTGCAAGGTGGACCTCCCAGAGGGGGCAGAGAGTGTGGAACCAGTGCAATTATTTGGAACTTGGATGGTGCAGGTGGTGGGCCCTGACAAACTGTCACCTTACTTCTTGGTGGAACGCGCCTATCTAGTACCAGTGAGATGGCCGCCAGCTGAGGGGGGGCTCCCATGCCAGTAGTAGACAGGATAATTAACTACAGAGACAAATATTACGAGCCACTAGGACTGTTGAACCACTCCTGTATTGAAACAGCTGAATATTTCTCTTCTCGGATTACATTCTGTCACTGCAACGCCACAGTGTGTCCTTCCTAGGAGTGAAAAAACAACTGCAGCAAGCCAGCCTATGTTACTCGCTGTTCTTTCCCCCAAACTAAAAGTCATGGTAAAAAACTCAAGCTACTTATGACCAAACCAGCAGATGCCTGTGACTGGGTAGAATAATGCCTATATGAATTCTCAACTCCACCCTCACCATCGCCTTGACCTCACATGGACAGGAATAAGCACCATGGCAAACGCAGGATCCGGGACCTGAAGTCGTTAAATTCAAGGGTCATTAAAATTCAAGGGGCCCCCTCTCCAGCACAAGTAAGGAGGAACAGATATAAGCACTGTTTAAGGCAAAAACATTATGGGCGGACTGGCATTCCCCGCCACCTCAGACCCCGGTTGACATACTCTTAGAGACACACTCAAGCACATCAACAAGAAGTATTTCATTGGTGGTCCTCTCAGACGTCACCCTGCAGACGGCAAACACCATGATGTGATGGACTCAAGGGTAATACACAAACGACTAATGCTCGAAGCCACATGTCAGTGACTAAGCTGAGTGCCTGACATCACAGGACTCAATTCCAGACCCTTTGCATTCCTGAGATATACCACAAAGAAATGGATTGACTAGCCCTCTCTGGATTGACCATGACTGATCTTGATGCTATGGCCACCCCTGCGCCCCACTCCTGGGAAGCAGGATCAGAAGAACGCCATTTATGGGATTGTTTATTACCTTTTTGGGCGGCTGTGGGTTATGCGACTGCCCTGGGTTGGGAGTTGATGTTTCTGGTTCAACTGTTTTCATAGTCATAAAGTGTGTATTTGCCTACCCCTGTAAAGTATATAACTCACAAACTAATGTATGTAAGGATCATCACAGAGCTTGCCTTACCCCCACCCCACCCCTCATCTGAGAAAACAAAATGACTAGAGAAAGCATATTAATGTGGAATATCGGTGGCATGGGCACAGCGTGTTAAAGATATGCAGTGCAGCAATATATCAGGAGGAGAGGCACCCAGACTGCATTTCTGCAAGACACTCATGTTGCAGGGTGTGAGAATGACCAACTATAGAGGCCCTGGTGAGGCCAGTGCTACTGTACGACATACTCAGGCTTTGCTCGGGAGAGGGGAGTCCTCATTTGGGTTAGGCCGGGAGTGCCATTTTGCTGCACACCACAGAAATAGACCCTGAAGGGCGCTACGCACTGGTTGAGTGGCAATTAGATGGCAGGTCTATATTATTAGGGAGTGTCTATGCTCCCAATGTGGCACAGCCAGCCTTCTTAACCCGTCTCTCAATTAGCCTCACTAGATGTGCACACATCCCATGGGTTATCAGGGAGACTTTAACTGCGTACTTGACCCACAATTAGACCTATCACACCTTCCTTTGCCGACCTCCCCAGTTGAAATTGCTGCCACTCACCTATCCCAATGGCTTGTGAACTGGTGCCTACTTCATAGTTGGTGTGCTCTCCATCCATCTGCTAGGAAATATTCCTATTACTCACTTCCACATGACCTGCACATGAGACTTGACCGTATACTTTGTGACCCAGCCACTCAGATAACAGGCTATTACAGCTGAATACTTAGGGAAAACATTTGTGGACCATAACCCTCTCCACTACACCTAGAACAGGGGGCACCATGTCCGTCAGTTCCCACATGGCCATTACAACCTGCCATATTAGAAGACCAGGTCTTCAGAGATGTAACACAAGAGGCAATATCCCATTATTTGATAGAAAACTGCAGAACAGCTTCCTCAAGACAGGTGGAATGGAAAGCACTAAAGGTTGCGCTTAGAGGTCACTGCATTCATGCTGTAGTGAGCGTTAGAGCAGACCTGCATAGGAACCTAGCTTGCATTAAAGCTTCACTAGGGGTCTTAGAAGTTGCAGCTCAGGCTGACGCTCTGGAACAGCGCACACTGGCAGAAGCTGTGGAGTGACATGCTCAATTGATAGAACAACTACGATGCACAGATTTTAGGGCTTACCAGGCAAAGATGCACGCAGAAGGGTATAAGTCAGGCTGTCTTTTAGCATGGCTCCTAAGTAGCGCAACGCCACCCTCCCCCATCACCATGCTTAGAATAACCCCAACACACTTGGTTACTAATCAAGTAGACATACATAACACATTCAGCGCTCACTATCAAGCCCTATACGTCCCCCCCTTCCACAGACCGTCAACCTCACATCCAGAACTTCCTAAGTAAGATTACGTTTCCTGCCATTAAGCCCCTAGTCAGAGATTAGTTCAACATGCCTATCACAATATGGGAAATATTTGGGGAGCCATGAGTGGTGCCCCCACTAAAAAGACCCCAGTACTGGACAGATTCCATATCAAATTCTAAAAAGCATACAGGAATCTGCTAGCTCCTAGAGCTGTAGCAGGTAGCGCTGATGAAAAGCCAGCTTCTGCCGTCACTCCGAGAGTCCCTCTTTGTATGCCTTCCCAAACCTGATAAAGACGTACTGCCCATTGTTTGTGCTTGGGTCAGGTGACAAGGTATTGAGCAAGATCATAGTGGTCTGATTTCTTGAGCATGTGCCTAAAATGGTTAATTCAGACCAGAATGGCTTCATCCCAGGTAGATCTCCCACACTCAACATCTGCTTACTACACAGAGTGATGCAGATTTCTCCCACACAATGGCCCCATGCTGCCTGCATGGTCCTGGACTTAGAGAAATCATTTCACACAATGGACTGTGAGTACCTGATCTTGACCCTGACTTCCTTGGGCATCACAGGCAGGTTGCAAAGGCTTATCTATCTCCTATGTACAGAGCCCAATGATCGAGTGAAGATTGGCCACTGTATTTCTCCCTGTTCCAGGTGAGCAGACAGGTATGGCAATGTTGCGCTCTGTCTCCACTCCTCTTTGCCCTAGCAATGGCGCTGCTGGCACAGAGGCTCTGACAACAGGGTCAGACGTGAGGCATTCCTCTGAACTGAGTGACGCTTATAGTCTCACTGTATGAGGATGATGTCTTAATCTACATCTGTGATACCCCAAACAGAATATCAGACATCAGAAATAATCTGTCAGAATTCCGAGCAGCCTCAGGTCTAGGAGTAACCTGGGCCAAATCCTGCTTGTTTTGTTACACCCTGATTGCCTACCACTACACCTGCTAGTAGATACACAACTCTTTCACTGGGAGCCCATCACATACCTCTATCTAGGCATACATATTTACCCTGTAATGCAAGACCTCATAGATGGTAATCTCACTACAGCCATTGCTTCCCTCTGCCCCCAAATGATGTTCTGGAGTACGCTTCCTCTCACAGTCCAGGGAAGAGTGTCCCTATCTAAAATGGTGATCCGCCCCTGCTTACTATATTAATTTCACAATCTTCCCATGAACTTACCTCAAAGGTCTTTCCACACACTACATGCTACACTAGGGAGTTTCATCTGGAATAAGGGGAGATGCTGAGTTGAATTTTGCAAGCTACAACTATCAGTAGACAAAGTTTGCCTGGGAGCCCCCAGCTTTGAACATTACTACCTAGCGGCACAGCTCCTATGGCCCGCTCATCGGTTAGTGGGACGCCTGTTGAAGAAGCAGGGACTACCCTCTCCTAATCATGCACACTGTGTGGTGCAGGAGGCTTTCCTCCCACAGGAGAGACCTCCTTGTGAGTCTAATAACATATATTGGCTCATGACAGCTTCCGTCAAAGTTTACGTCTCATGCCACCCACCCCACCATATTCCTCTGAAATCCGACTTCGTTCCATCACATCATTGTGCAAAATGATTGGGAGAGAGGGCATATCAGCATGGGAGGCCACTGAGGTGGGTACACTAGTAGCCTTATTACACTGCTGCACGCTCATACCCTTCGAGCAGCTGCAGACGTACTGTGAGCTTCTGGCCGGACATTTTTTGGTACACAGCCGACTATTAGCAGGACTAGGTCAGCTGTGGCAAATCACATATATGGAGTTGGAACACCACCCACTACTGCATACACTCCACACCATAGGTAGTGGCCGCCGACTAATCACCTGGTTTACCTGGGTCCTGGTGCATACCACACATGAACCTTTATCACCAACCCACAGGTGCTGGGAAAGAGACATAGGCCAGGAACGAACAAAAAAAGAATGGGAGAGCGCTCATATACCCAAGAAAAACTGTCATAGAATGCTAAATTTCATTACATACAACATAACATACTACATAGGGCTTATTTCACGCTGACGATCCTCCACAGAATGTTTGGGTCTACCTCTGACTGTCCCCAATGCCAGAGGCCAGATGCTGACATGGCACGTTTTGGAATTTTCCAGTGGTGGCTGTCCTGTGGGGACAACATGCTAACAGAGGTGACGGGCCGAAACAATGTGTGTACTATGGAGGGTTCAATGCTGGGCCTAATTAGGCGCATAAAAACCGAGAAAGTACTGAATTATTTTATTGACCTAGCACTGCTAGTGGCTCACAGAATCATTGCCATGCACTTGAAGGCCCGTACACTACCAGGATTGAAACACTGGTACTCTGCAACACTCAAATGGGGGTTGTGGTACTCAGGCGCGAGGTGACCCGTGAGCTGCACTTGGCCCCCATTTCCACAGATTGGGAGGCACTGCTTCATGATTTGAAAACATTCAAGGGGGTCTTCCTGATTAGCCAACGTTCAAACTCAACTCTTGTTATATGCCATGCCACTTTTGCCGGCTGGGATCCCCCACTGCCTCTACCACCACCACTCTCTTTACCCTCTCTCTCCCCATTCCCTCCCCCACCTAGGTGAGCAATATACTAGTTTGTAAAATCTTGTAAGATTGTTCCCATCATCATTCCCGTGTACAATGCCATGAAAATATGCACTGTGACCATGAAAGGGGTAGACAGCAGAATTGACAAAATATTAATTATTACTCTTTATATGACAGTGCAGCTGTTATGACCTACCCTTTCTAACTGTTCATATGTTAATAAGGACCATTGACTTCTGTTGCATATATTGTGTCACAACACATATATGGTATTTGGGATGGGATTACCCCTACTGTACTTGTTACATAGATCCGACTGTACTTGACATATTTGTGTAAAATTGATGAAACTAAATAACATTGATTTAAAAAAATGGAAACGTCTTTGCACCCTTCTGTTCTGTAGCCAAAGATGGTCATTTCTATTGATCAACTGCTGCATAGTAGCATGCTAAAATATCAAGAATTATGCTTTTGTCCATTACCAGTAGATCAGTCATGTTCCTTCAAACCATGGTTAAATTCATAGATAAACCACAGTCACTGATTATTAACAGTGTTCAGACCAAGGATGCGTTTGGTTTGTCCATAAGAGAAATAGTATATCTAATCACATTTATTCAAGGTATTGAAGCATTCATGGAGTCAGATTTCTGATGGTCACGTTCCATGGCCCTAAAAACGTACTTTCAAAGAAACTCTGGGTCTCATGTTAGAAAGCCACATTTGAATGTACTTTGATGACACATCAGTAGTCAAAGTTGGATTCTTTATCAGCCATCTCGCTTTTTTAAAGGAAGTATGATTACGGGAATACATGTTAAAAAGCACTCTCTTTCTCTCTGTTTATTGTAAACAATTTTACAAATACATTTCTAACATCAGCGACACCGCCAATGGCCATGAAATGTAATGTTATTGGCAGCTCTAGCACAGTAGCAATGGTTTCTTTCATTGTCAGGCTGATGTTCATGTTTATTGGTGATAAAACTAATCACTCTAGAGTACTATTATGCAGTATTTGTAGCACTGATGAATTAAACATTTTTTCAGAACAAATAAAAGTATCAGTTTTACAACCCATACTTCCAGTGTGTGATGAAGTAACCGCTTGATAAATACAAAACGTCCAACATACCCAAATACTTTAAATAAAACAGCTGAAAATATATTCTTAAATTTTTCTCCTAAACGTTTAGACCTCATGCTATTAACAAATTATTATTTCCCTCAACCAACAGGGGGCAGGTGTACAACAGGTTTACAAAAGGACACAACCAACATGGGTACAGCGCCCAGCTTAATACTATGCCAAAACCCATAGCAATTCAGCATACTGATAGCCAGAGCTACAGCCCTGTTTTGAACCCATTATACAACAACATAGTTAAACACCTCCACAGAAATCTCATTGGACCCAGACATACATCTGACAAAACAAACACACTCTCACATACCAAATGCTTAAACAACAACGCCAGCTATAAGCTAATAGCTCAGCAAGTTTAGCCCCTGGTACAGATAATAAAAGTGCATGTTTATTGGTGATAAATCTAATCCCTCTAAAGTACTATTATAAAATGCACAAGCTGAGAACTCTCATCCTATGAAACATTTAACCTAAATCTTGCCATGTGGGTTAGAGCATGCAGAGCAGAGTGTTCAACAGGAATACAATCACCACTTCTACCTGCAGACTAAGATCATGAAATCTTGTCACCCCTTCACCGTATGCCCTACTAAAAAAGTAATGCTAGGTGTAAACGTCTTGTCGGTCTGCACTCCCAATACAGAACAAAATCATGATCTCAAACTACAAATCACCTTAGTCAGGAATTAGAAATCCAACCAAAGCCTCTGCTGCGACACCATGAGAAACAACAAAATACTAACTCGACTTTGAAACATGGGAACCATGGGGAAGGGAAAAGCAACAGGCCCCAATCTCAGTAAATTGCCACCAAACACGCCTGATCTCAAGCAAACTTAGTAATACCTACCATTTAATCATAAAAATCATTCATCACTAGATCATAACCAAGGCTCACAGTTTTTTTCATGTTTAAAGGTAAATAGACAGTTGTAAACAATCTATTTTACTGTCTGTATTTATTTTTAAATATGGAAAATGTAGCAAAAAACTAAACATGGATAACTACAGATGTGAATGTGAAAAAAAATACCATAAAACCTGGAGCCCTTATCATAACCCATGGCACAGACAAGAATGTTATTACAACACCCACCAAATGCAAAAGGTAGGTCATACATGAGCTTGCGGCAGGTGAACACAACTGAGGTGGACCAGGCACACTGTTACCATATTCAAACCAATACAGCAAACCACCATGCGAGGACAATCAACTACACACTCTACATTCACTTGGATGGGGGTTGTAATGTTGAAAAACCTGCACTATACCAACTTTTCCATAAAGGTATCCTGTATGCTCTAAACCAACTACATATATTGATCTGTGATTCAGATAGGAATCTGACCATTTAGGAAACTGAACCAATGATTCAAAACCACAGACCTAAGAATAGACAAAGCACAAAGAGGCCGTGTAAGTGGTGAATACTGTGCTACACAAACATACATATTTGAATCAATACAACATAGCAATAATAGGCATGTTGACGTATTTCTATTCAAGTCTCTTTTTGCTTACCGTTGATGAACAATACACATACGAACATACCGTTTCCCTATGCAGGCTTATCAGGCTGAACTAAAAGTCACGGAGACCTCTGCGTCAGTGCTTAGCACATCAAATGACGCAACTGTGTCAATGATCTGACAGTGAAATGGCTACAAGTTACATCTGCTTTTTGCCAGATATCGCAAGTCCCACATTATTTTGATATCTCTTTTTTATAAATCACTGCTTTAGAGGTGTCCCCTGCATCCAAACTCTATCCTTTTGAAATAATGATAATAGTGAAACCTGCCAAAAGACAAAAACTATTGCACAATTTAAAAAGAAGTATTACAAAAAATGTAAAGCATGCAAGATTTCGTCTATGCAGTAGCATGCCCAAATATGACCTGAAGTAGATGTGGTCTGTCGCATTGTGCCATCGCATATTTAGCTCTGCTGCCCATCACGTATACAATATCACTGAAAATCTTGCCACACATCATAAGTTGCCATAAAAACGGTCTAGTTCACTACTCAGCAGAAATCTCTCAGCAATCTTGAAAATGTTTTATTTCCAGAAATTACATGGTGCAGATGTCAAGCACACGACTACAATGGAATTTATATCTCCAAACAATTTTGCCACTGAAAAGAGAAAATATATTTTAAAAATAGTACTCAGTCTTCTCTTGGGTGGGTAAGAAAAGGGACTGAGCTCTGTATGGGTTTACTCTCCCTCACTGTTTCCACCCTGCCTACAAAAGTCGTGGCTGATGAATATCAAATCATCTATCAATGAGTGAATGAATATTGCGGTGCCCGTAAATGGTAGGTCCCCTACAACTCATTACAGGACTTTGAGGGAGGCCCCATATGCAACCTCCAATATCTTTGTAGTTTTTAGGGGGGGCGGGAGCACAATGCTGTCAAAGCTACAACGCTGATCGTAAGGTCAGCAAAAGAATAATCAATCCTTAAAGAGGTTCCAATCTCTGTTTACCAAGAGCAGAGGTTGATTCTCTTAACCAAAGCCCGTATTAAAATGTGGCCCTACCCAATCCTCAGACCTGAGTGATCTTAACCATCAATAGAGGAAACCCACTGTCAGATAATACCGCAATGTTCTCCTGGGCCTTGTTTAATGATTTAAGCGCCCCACTTGGTGGCCCATACGCCCAAGGCCTGGCAGTAGTCTCAAAATAAATCCCAGAGGGGCATGTCTGTTGGATAGAACTGGGATGCTGAATAATTATGAGATGTAGCATATTTTTACGTAATTCTCAGCTGCAAAACGGTGTACAGCGCCTCTTCCATTGAATTTCAAAGTGCTGTTTATAATTATATGCTGTTGTAGACTTATCATGAGTATCATGACTTATGTTGTAGAGTCCAAGGAAAATGTAATGTTTGGCTGCAATTTTATTTTGTAAGGTAGGCACATGCCAAAATATAAGACCATTTTTGTCTGGTGGAAGGCGTGTGTATGGTAGCACGTCCCTCCAGTAGGCCTCAGAACCAACATGGATCCCTGACGTTCAGGACAGATATGATTTTTTAAGATTAGTAAGTCTGTTGGGGTTGGGACTGAACATACCCCACTAATATTCAGCGGCACAAAATCACGCTTAGGGAATTAATGAATATATATTTAGTGGTATGGCTTCTAAGACTACAGAGTCGAGCAAAGAAATAACAGCAGTTTCCTAGGAACTCATATGACCAGTATGTTTGAGCACAGGTCCACTTGTATACAATTGTGAAAGACGAAACAGATATGATTGTATTATATTATATTATATTATATTACATTATACTATTGCTAATAACTTTGGCATTGTTTGATGAAACAGTTGGTCTTACCCAATTATTTGACACCATTGACCAACTTTTTCTGCAATATGCTAATTTCATTGTACTTGGGGAGTTTAACGTACATATGGACAATGCAGATTGTGCTCAGTCAGGGCACCTTAGTGAGACTTTTAAAGGTATGAACCCCCCACAATAGGTCCTGACCCCCACATTGAAGGCAGGACACGGGCTCGATTTGATTTTTTCGAACACTGCTGACAGGCAGGCTACCCCCGCACAACGACTCATTTGGCTAGACCATATTTTAATTCTTTTTTTCGCTAATGGTCGACAAATTCAACAGAATGTTGCTACCCCCACCATCTTTCTCCAGAGCAAGGCATAAAATTACAGAGTCATCTGTCTCTCAAAAGTTACTTTCCACTACCCCAGCATTAACAGGGAACCTTGATACAGATATGACTAAGTGTAATACATTGATTACTGAAACCCTGGATTTAACTGTACAATTAAAACCGCTGATAGCAAAAAGGGCCAAACCCTCAGTCCATCGGTTCTCTTCTGAGCTAAGGAAAGAAAAGAGCCACTGTAAAAATCTGGAGCGAGCTTGGAGAACGTTTTATGAACTGGAAGCTTAGACTCAATATAAGGACACCTTAAGAAACTTCCGTATCCACTTGTAAAGCACAGAATACTTTTCCTCCCAAATTTCGGGGGCGTGTAACACCTCCCGGGAGATATAGAAAATTGTTCATTCTTTTCTCTTTTCCGAGGTTGTTAATAGTCATTTTAGCCCTTCCGGGGAATTTTGTGATGACCGACCCTTATTTTTTCAGAGATACAAAAAAAATCGATGCCAACTTTTCCATGAAAACTGAAGTGGAAATGTTGACAGATATGGCCACAGGCCATAGTCATGTTTTCCCAATTTTTCCTGCAATTGCTGAAAAAGTCACTTTGAAAGAATAAGGGAAATGCAAAGCGGGATCATCAGATGTTCCTTGTCCACCCAGAATTTAAAAATTAATTGCCCCACTATCAACCTATTGTTCAATAAATGCTTGAACCTGTCCTTAGAAGTAGGTCAGCTTCCTACTGAGTGGAAACAAGCTTTTCTTCAGCTGCTACTGAAGAAATCTACTGCGGACCCAACCATATTGAGCAATTTTAGGCACCTCTCCCTTTTGCAGGCATAACCAAAAACACAAAAAACTGTCTCAAAGCCAACTCTCTGCCTAAACGAAACTTAATGCTTTGGTTCAGACAGGTGGTTAGCACTGAAACTGCTTTACTAGAAGTAACGGAATACATCATAGACCATCATGATGGCTGACCTGTTGCGATAGTGACCCTTTTAGACCTGTCTGCAGCCTTCGATACAGTTTCTCATACAACCCTTTTAGACAGATTCATATTGGCAAGCATTCAAGGAAAGGCCTTTTGCTAGCTGAAGTTTTTCCTACAGGATAGATCGCAGAGGGTCTACCTTCAGCTGCTATCATCCTGTCCTATGGCCTTATTATTTGGAGTCCCTCAGGGTTAAGCATTGAGCCCATTCTTTATAATCTTTATTTGGCACCTTTGGCCAAGTTGAATGAATCCTTGGGGGTACAGGCGGTGTCCTGTTTGGATGATACACAATTGTTACTGTCATTTCAGGAAAACCCAGACTTAGCCCAGCTGTGGCTCCTCTATTAGGGCAGAGGAGCATTGCCTCACTGAATAAAATGCTGTAGAGATGAATGGTAATAAAGTCAGTTTATTACCATTCTCTTTTTCACTACTGCTGAGCATCAGGGCATGGCCATTGCTGCTCAGTGGCAGCAGCAGGGAGAAGTGGTGGGCACTTAAGTTTAAAGTGCATTTGTCTGGTGGCTGGCCGTTGCAAGACAGCCTGCCAAAGTGACATACACACTTTAAACTTAAGTTTTAAATGCAACCTGAGCTGTTTTAGAAAGCTGAGTGGAGCAGGAACAGGCACCCAGAGCCTGAGGGTGCACCAAGCCAGTACGCTTCAACCAATTCTGGCTCTTTTCTCATGCTGCTTAACATTATATGTAGCATGAAAAAAATGGCTGGAGTGGTTAAGAGTGCTGGCTCTGAAACCACATCCTCCCCCACTGAAGAACACGCAGGAGGCAAGTCAGTGGGTAAGTACCTGTTTTAATTTTAAAATGTATGACCCACTGACAGGCACTATGAGAAATTTGCACTGCCTTGAGCCTCAACTCCAGAGCTCTCCGTCATGGTCCATTCTAAACACTGTTTTTAGTGAGCCATGATTGAGAGCTTTGGCTTTGACCCTAAAGGGAATGCACAATGTCTCAGTGCCTGTCAGTGGGTCAAAAGGACAGCATTGTGTGCCACCTCCCCTTATGCCTGCCAGCAGCAGCCACTGACCTGGCCACGTACAAGCTCAAAGAATGTCTTAAGGGAGTTGCAGGTTGGATGGGCAGCAGTTGCCTTAAATTAACCTCAGACAAAACCGAAGTTATTTTGTTTGGTACATCCTCCCATATCCTTCCTAGCTTTTGGTGGCAAGAGGAACTCAATCCCCCACCGGCCACAGCTGCCCAAGCAAGAAACCTGGAAAGTAGTGTTTGACTCAAATCTTTCTTTCTCTTCTCAAATCAAGCAGGTGTCATCAGTCTGCTTTGCTAAACTTAGATCTCTGAGGATAATGTTGCACTTGATCCCAGAAGAAACTCACAGTGGTTAATACTCTGGTAAGTTCCTGTCTGGATTATGCCAATAGTCTGTATTTGGCTTTTGTTCTTTTTCAATCCGCAGACTGCAGTTGGTTCAAAATGCAACAGCAAGACGGATCCGAAGAGTCCTGTATGGGCAGTCTATATCCCCTCATTTGAAGCAGTTACACTGACTACTTGTTACAAAATGGATAAGGGTTAAAGCACTTACTTTCCTTCCTATCTGCGAAGGAGACTTCGGCCTTATAGGCAGTGGAGATCACTTAAGTCAAATAATCTCCTTCCCTAAAATCATCAGGGCAAGACAAGGAAGAAGATCTTTCACAGTCCTGACAGCCAAACTGTGGAATACACTTCAAGTGACCCTGCGGAGAGCCACCGCTGTCTCAATCTTTAAGAACTGAAAAATGTTTTTCTCACCAAAAATTAGTTCTTGCTTCTGCATGGTACTTATTTGCTTTCTGCTGTGCACTGGAATGCTACTTATGAAGCTGATGCATGCTATATAAGCTGCATTTGATTTGAATCTACAAAAAACTTTCCAAAACAGTGTTATTTTTTTGGTTAGTTCATGCTTTGAACGTTACCCCCTCCCCAAGCCACTTTCAACCTCGGGGTTCCCATTTCCCAGGGCCAAGGAACAGATTTTTTTCCCTGAGGCTTGCTCTCCTGGCAGGAGCAGCAGAAAAGCTGCTCTCACGGGGGAGTGATCAAGAGAAGCCGGCTCACCCAGCACAATGAAGGGTGCTGGTGGAGCTGGTGGGGGCAATGGGTCTCCCCCAAAATTCCTCATGGCAGGACATAGCAGTGCTGGAGTGGGCTTTGAACCCTGCCTAGATTCATATAAAAAAGGACACACAGCGCAGAAGTGGGCCGCCACACTCCTAATATAGAAAAAAGACATGGCAGACCGGGAGTGGGTTCCTGATTTTTAAAAAAGGATATTGTGCGAGAGTGGACTCCCCAAGCTGCCACTTAGATGTGGCAGCACTGGAGTGGGCTCCCGGTGCTGCCTATAGGTAAATAAAAGAAAAAGGATATAGTAGTGTGGGAGTGGGCTCCCAGCGCTGCCTTAAAAATAAAATAGTGAATAGCAGTGTAGTAGTGAATAGGATATGAGTGGTGTAGCCGCTCATTTCATTCTCACTACTTCTGCTGGGGAGTGGCCCATTTGGCCTACAAGTCTTTATGCAATTAATTTTAGACCCTGGTGATGCCTCAAAAAGGGACTTTGGCCACTAATCATTTTTGGGTCGAGCATAGCAGCAAGCAAGCACTGCTCTTTTTAGCCTGTTGTAATCTATATTGTGGGCTTTAACCACGCCCATCTTATGCCCATCACTTTCATTCGTTCCTGGGCCTGCCTTTCAAAAATACCTTGATGTGGTTGGTAAATGCTTCACATTTGTCCCGCCTTGAGGCTGTTTTGATACCGCCTTGGAGATTGGCATGTCCCGTAATGTGGTGCACTATTTTTTATTTTGCCTTGCAGCTTTGCACTCATAACGGTATGTGGTTTCTTCCTATTCCTTGTTTTCGGACATCTTTCTGTTTCTTTGAGGAGTCTGTGTGGTCTTTTTTTTTTTTTTTTGCAGTTTTACATAGTGAAACCCGACATAAAGGTATTGGAGCACTTTATTTTTTTTTTGCAGTTTTAAATAGCGAGAACTTGATACAAAGTTATTAAGGCACTTAACACGAGCACTGGTTACATTACACAAGAGCACATTCATATTTGGTAGCAAGGGAAGATTAAGTGATTTGCCCAGAATCACGGGATGTTGAGCCAGTGCCGAGAATCGACCCATGTTCCCCAGCTCCAAAGTCGGGAGCTCTGGTCATTACATCACATCCCCTCCCCTTGGGTTCTTTGCTGGTGCATGTTGGGGCAGTCTGGGAATAACTTATTTTTTTAAATATAACACTTGGTAATACAGGTTCTGCCATTTCATAGCACTGCAAAACAGGTGCCATTCTTAACAAAGTCAGTATAATTCATTTGCATCGACCTTGCAGAGATGAAGAGGTGAAAAAGCTATGTCAGAAATGTAACCTGTGACATTCTCACTCTGTCAAGACCTCTGCAGTGGGTGCATTAACCAACTGAATTGAGTAGAGCTTAACACTAGGCAATAGCATATGCTCCTGATAATCTCAGAAGGGTCACCAACCAAGGACATAGGTTAGTTCTAGGCAAGAAGATGGTTAAAGGTGTTGTCTCCAAAATGGTGGAAAAGGATTCATGACTCCAGACCCAAGCACTTCACGGCCTCAAGCTTGATAGCAAAAAACATCTTGCATTTGGATGCAAATTGGGCCTCTTCAAATAGAGTTCAGTTAGGAAAGACAACCATTTTCCTAACCCAGTAGCGCAAAGAAGTTAACACAAGGTTGCCACAGTGAGAGGAGCAGCGTATCATAGGGCACAAAATTGGAGCAAACTCCATCACTTCTTCCTCTCACAATTCACTGGTGTAATGGCTTTGATGAAAGTCCCCTCACAGCTACTAGGACCTTGAAGATGTCACTTCCAAAAGCTCTGTCTAAAACAGCGCTCGAATTGGCCCACATCGAATACCCCCCACAGGTGCTGTCAGAGGCGCAAAGCGCTTCCTCATCACCCTCTGACTCATGTTTATAATGATCCACGCATCGTCTGTCACAGCCCAGTAATGTTTAACCTGCTCTCTTCTCATCCAATCCCAGGCTTCATGTAACCACTCCATTAAGTTCCCATGCATCATTTAATGTAAACTCTAAGCATTATTTCTCATTGCCGTGGTTACCAAGCACTTGGAAAATCAATGTCAAGAAAATATCTTTCTGACCCTATCAAGTGGCCCTTTCTCACTCCTGTTTCTACTGGTGTTCCTCTCAGTGATTCACCACACCTCCCTGTGTCTATAGGAATATATGTGTGTTTGTTTATATGGGTACACACCCCAAGGAAAACATCTCAAAGTCAATCTTGGACAGTAAAGACTCCATGGGCAGGAGATGTTTTAAACAAGAGAACTGTTGTTTCACAAACTCTAGCCACCAGAACCAGCCACTGCTTGTACGTATGTAACCAAAATGTGTAATTGTGACTGAAGTCTTTTTTGTATAAGACAGCACACAGGCAGGATCCATGCCAGGCTTGCAGGGCAACCACTATGTAAATAAGTTTCATGTAAATTATTTTTACGTAATTTATCTTATGTGGGAATCAAGAAACTCCGGCCTGGTTCTGAACCTACCTTGGATTCCCAAGAAAAACATCCATTTGAATAATTTTCAAAGCCTGAAAAAATGACAGTGAACCCACCCTGTAGGAGTCTCACTGGGCACCACTTGTCTAGGTGAAAAAACACTTCATTGTTCCAATCCAGGGTTCTCGCTGTACTCTGAGTGGTCCACATGGCAAGGCCAAGACTTCAAATTTTGAGTAGCCACCCCAACAGAGACAATTCTGACTTTAAAACCATCAGCCAGTACACAAATGTATGCACTGAAAAGGCCCGGGAGATTCAGGTACACGTATCTGTTGTACAGAGTCCAGTCCTGAGCTGAGGGCTGTTATGAGACTATTAATCCAAAACAGTGCTTTAAATGAATACAGAGTACCAGTCCTTCAGTATTTCCATTTAAAACACTGACCCAATGTCACAGATATCGCACCTCTGGAACCTAGCCTGCCGGTCCATCTAACACTGAAGCTCTGTTTCACCAATCTGCACACATTTGAAGCCTCCTATTCAGTTAAGCTGCCTCTTCTGTTACTCTCTTTGTATACAATCAATGCTTTTAAAAGTTAGGCTGGTATAGCCAATGCAGATGAATAATTCATTTAAACGTTTAGCACACAGAAATAAATGGCTGCCCCCTTTTCTTTGCTCCTAACTCTCGTGACCCCTGCATTCTCTGGGCTAAATGACACAAAGGTGCCTCTTTGTGGCTTGTTTGGTGCTATAAAGGTTTGGGTAAACACACTAGAAAGGGTTGTATCTCTATGGTATCACAGCCAGTCGGTGGAAATGAGGTAAAAGCACTCCCAAGATGGCGGCCTTGTTGTGTCCTCTCTCCTGCAACAACAGGCCTGGAAGAGTTGCTGCGGCACGTGGTATACATCCACTACACTCCAAACCAAAAACACATAGGTAAAATAAATTTTCATTTACAACGCTAATAGCTCTAACTCTCACAAATGCAAGACCTATTGCATTGCAAATTGTAAATGTTGTGGGGACTGCAGTAAGTACAGCAGCACCCCCTACCTCTCAGCAGCATTAAAAAAAATAGTAATTATCCTGGGTCATTAAATCCACGATCAGAGGAGAACTTGCCATGCATTTCTAGCTGGAGCTCTGTGCTCTGCTCTTTAGCTGGAATGCAAGGCCCTCTTATGGTTGTTTTTAGGATTGCATTTTCTGGGCTGAAAAATGGTAAAAGAAAAACTAAGATACATGGTGTTTTTTTAAGTATATATATGTGTGTGTGTGTGTGTGTGTATATGTATATACACATATACAAATATATGTTTCTGAGTCTGAGTAAAAAGAAAAACTTGCAGAAATGTTTTATTGGTTATCTGAAACTTTATTACATGTTTTTCTTATAATCACTATTATTAAATATTACATTGTGTGAATTGCTGAAATATATATTTTTATGAAAAATATTGGGGATTGTTGGAGAAAGATAAAAGATGAGCTTTATACATATTGATATACTAACACCTTAATAAAGCCAATAGGTACACGTTTTAGATTTTGGTGTTGTGACACTTTGACAAAGTCAGTAAGTCTGTCTTTGTGTGCCTAGGACATGCAAGACCAACTGTGTGCTAAGCATGTCGGAAGGCCGTGTGCTGCAAGAAGCAGGGCCCCTGTAGGGGATTGGATGCAGGGCCCTGCTGCAGACCAGGCCTTGCGCCCAACCCCACACTGTGCACAGCGTGGGTTTGTTTGATTGTAAGGGGGTGGAACTTGCAAGCAAGCAAACTCTCTGCCATGTTCAGCTAAAGGCCTCCGTGGTAGCCGGTTGGCTTCACATATGGCAATAAGATATTCCTTCATGTTAAAAAAAATAAGAAATTCACTGAAAATAAACAAAGGTTAAAGTGATGTTTTTAGTTAGGTAAAATTTTCAGTGACATTGTAACGTTTTAAACTAAAATAATAAACCACTGAAATTCACTCGTTATAGTTATCTCTAGTAACTATAACTCCTGCACTAAGGTAACTATAACTCGCAACCCCACCATGTACATCATTCTCATCAATTATGCTATTTCAAAGGTTGCAAAGATATAATAAATTATGTTATAGAACATGTCACAAGTGATGCAATACGTGGGGTAATTAGTTGTGCATGGAAAGGGCGTGAGTATAGTAACTTTAGGGCACAAGCATTTTAACCTTTTTTTTTTCAGTAAAAATAATATCATATATATATACATATCGATATATATAGATATATATAGAAATAGATATATATGGGTACAAGAACAAAATTAATGAATTTGACTAGTTCCATATCAACCTTTTAAATAATTAGGATAAATAGGACAAAACTTAATCAACAATAGGTAGTACAGGTCCTGTGGTCACGCCAGGCACCCATCCGGGTATAAAGATTTCTCAGTTGAATAAGGTGGCCATTAGGGAACAGTCAAACAACCATACACTTTGGAGGCTTCTATGCATGTTCATAAACAAGGCAAGTCAAAGGTAGTCAAGCAACGGGTTACTGAAATGAATTCAAGGAAAATATAGGATTCTCTAGTGGCCTTGTCCTGCTCACACTCACTGGTTTTGAAACTCAGCCGACCTCAAAAATAAATACAATCAAACTACCCTAAAGTAATTTTGGTAGTGGGCTATTTTAATAGAGCTGTAATTGTCCTCATAAAAGAAATACCAAGCAGCAACAATGCATTTCATACTATTTTTCATGTACTATTTTTAGCATATTAGGACAATCAAGCCTTAAAAATAAAAAAAGGAATGTATGGCATCAGCATTAGTTCTAAAAATCAGATGCAAAAAGTCACTTTTGATGCTTTTGCCTAGCGGATCTTTGTTAATCACAGAGCGCAGTCACAGTGGACATTTGCTATACTTGGAATCACAAATATAGCCAGCGAGGACATATTTGGAGTCTATCCTCATAAAGTCTTAATGCGAGCCATGAAACGTATCAGTAAGATTAATTTGGAGGAGCTATAACCCCATGGGTGCCATGGACGATCTGGTCTCGCCCTCGGCCACGGTTGCCTTGTGCTGAGGACAAGACCAGCTCATCCTGCACCTGGCCCACGGGGGAGCGCTAGCGCTCCCCCCCGTTGAGCCACCCACCCACATCCCCCGGTCAGGGATGGCAGGGGAAGTGATTTCCCTGCCACCCCCGTCAGTGATCTGATGACTTCGGCGCACTGGTGGGGGTGATAGAGGAGGGAAAAGTCACAGGGGGAAAGGAAATAATTTGTATTTTCCCCGTGCTTGTTTTGAATGGATTCCTGTTCAACGATCGCAGGCAAAGCCCACAATCGTGGAGCAGGAATCCACCCACCAGGCACCAGGGATGTTTTTTGTTTACTTTGGGGAGGGACCCCTTAGGCAAGGGTCACTTTCTGATGGGGAAAAAAATTGGTTTGTGTTTCGGCTGATCTGGCCCCTGGGGCGGAACAAAGCCCACTAGACGCCAGGGATCTATGTGTGTGTGTTTTTTTTGTGAGGGGCAGACCCTTGGGCAAGGGTCACCCCCTAAAGGGGGAACATAACTCATGGCCATTTCTGCCCCCTTGGGGGCAGATCAGCCTATTATTTTTAGGCCCATCTGGCCCCAATGGGGGCAGAAGCCACAAACACACCAGGGATTTTTTTAGTTTTTTTTTGTGTGGGCGTGACCCTTTGGGCAAGGGTCGCTCCCCAAAGGGGGCTCACAACTGTTGGGCCTTTCTGCACCCCTTGAGGGTAGATCAGCCTAATTTTTAGGCCCATCTGCCCACAAGGGGTTCAGAAACCACTTGAGCACCAGGGATTGGTGTGTGTGTGTGTTTTTTTGGGGGGGCATCCCCTTGGGCATGGGTTGCTCCCCATGGGGGTACATTACTGTTGGCCATTTCTGCCCCCTGGGGGGCAGATAAGCCTATTATTGTAAGACCCATCTGCCCCCATAGGGGGCAGAAAGTCCACTAGATACCAGGGAAGATTTTATTTTTAAAAAGAGGGTGGGGGTGTGCCATATCCCCACCCCAAATAAATGGGAACAACGTTGTTCTGCCCACCGGTGGGCAGATGGGGCAATTACCCCGATCCACTACCTGAGGGGCAGAAAGCATACTAGATGCCAGGGAATTAAATAAAAAAAAAAATAGTAGAGTGGTGGCTACCAACCAGTATGGGCATTGTTATGCCTCCACCCCAAATGAAGGGGGTAACAGTCTATCAGCTCCCCCCGCACACTAAATGATCTTATCCCAATGGCAAGCAAGAGGAAATTTGATTATTTTGGGTTTTGATTTTACATTTGGGCCATGATTGCTTGGCTAACTCTCAAAATCGTCCCACTTGGAAAGGTGAGGGCTGCACTTTTTGGACTTTGGGATGCTGCAATCTAGAAAAATCTACGAGACCTAGACACATCTGAAAACTAAACATCTGGGTGAGTCCAGGGTGGTGTGCTTCACATGCACCCGCACCATTGTCTTAACCACAATGCCCTGCAAATCTCCAACTTTGCTTGAAATCACACATTTTCCCCACATTTTTGTGATGGAACCTTCCGGAGTCTGCACGAATCCACAAGATTCCTACCACCCAGCATTGTTGCATCTATACCGATAAAAATTCTGCCCCACTTGTCAGCATAAAAATGTTTTTTTCAAACTAGCCTTTTGGACCCGCTTCGGTACCCCCTAAATTTCGACATGTTTTTGGCTCTTCCCTGTCACAGGCACTTGGCTCATCTACACAAGTGAGGTATAATTTTTATCGGGAGACTGAGGGGAACACTGGGTGGTAGGAAATTTGTGCTGGTGCGGTGACCCCACACAGAAATTCGGGGAAATGTGATTTTTTAGCTAAATTTGAGGTTTGCTGAGAATTCTGGGTATGAAAACACTGGGGGATCCATGCAAGTCACACATCCTAGACTCCCTTGGGTGTCTAGTTTTCAGAAATGCCTGGGTTTGGTAGGTTTCCCTAGATGGCTGCTGAGCCCAGGACCAAAAACACAGGTGCCCCCCCTCCCGCAAAAACAGGTAGTTTTGTAATTAATAATATTGATGTGTTCACGTAATGTTTTGGGGCATTTCCTGTTGCGGGTATTAGGCCTACCCACACAAGTGAGGTACCCTTTTTCGGAGATGTGGGGGAATGCTGGGTAGAAAGAAGTTTGCAGCTCCCCTCAGATTCCAGAACTTTGCAGTACTGAAATGTGAGGAAAATGTGTTTTTTGGCCACATTTTAATGTTTGCTAAAGATTCTGGGTAACAGAACCTGGTGAGAGTGCCACAAGTTTCCCCTTTCTGGGTTACCCTAGGTGTCTAGTTTTCAGAAATGTCCAGGTTTGCTAGGTTTTCCTGGGTGCCGGATGAGCTAGAGGCCAAAATCTACAGCTAGGCATATTGCAAAAAACAGGTCAGTTTTCATAAGAAAAATTTGATGTGTCCATGTTGTGTTGTGGGGCATTTCCTTTTCGCGGGCACTAGGGCTACCCACACAAGTGAGGTACCTGTTTTGTATTGGGAGACTTAGGGGAATGCTGAGTGGAAGGAAATTTGTGGCTCCTCTCAGATTCCAGAACTTTCTATCATCGAAATGTGAGGAAAAAGTGTTTTTTTGCCAAATTTTGACGTTTGCAAAGGACAAGGATTCTGGGTAACAAAACCTGGTGACAGCACCACAAGTTACCCCATCCTGTGTTACCCTAGGTGTCTAGTTTTGACGAAATGCACAGGCTTGGTAGGTATTACTAGGTGCCTGCCGAGCTAGAGACCAAAATCCAGAGCTAGGCACTTTCCAAAAAATGTCAGTTTTCAATGTAAACATTTGTTGTGTCCATGTTGCATTTTGGGGTGTTTCCTGTCACGGGCACTATACCTACCAACACAAGTGAGGTACCATTTTTATCAGGAGACTTGGGGGAATGCTGGGTGGAAGGAAATGTGTGGCTCCTCTCAGATTCCAGAACTTTCTATCACCGAAATGTGAGGAAAAAGTGTTTTTTTGTTAGCCGAATTTTGAGGTTTGCAAAGGAGTCTGGGTAGCAGAACATGGTGAGAGCCCCACAAGTCACCCCATTCTGAATTCTCCGAGGTGTCTAGTTTTACAAAATGTATAGGTTTGCTAGGTTTCCCTAGGTGCTGGCTGAGCTAGAGGGCAATATCCACAGCTAGGTACTTTCCAAAAAACACGTCAGATTGCAATGTAAAAATGTGACGTGTCCATGTTGCTTTTCCTATTGCAGGTACTAGGCCGACCCACACAAGTGAGGTACCAATTTTATCGGAAGACTTGGGGGAACTCAGAATGGAAGAGCAAGTGTTATTGGTGCTGGCTTTTCTCTACATTTTTTCCTTCAAAATGTAAGACAGCGTGTAAAAAAATAAGTTTATTTGAGAAATGCCCTGTAATTCACATACTAGTATGGGGAACCCAGAATTCAGAGATGTGCAAATAACCACTGTTTCTCAACAGCTTATCTTGTACCTTTTTCGGAAATACAAAGGTTTCCTTGATACCTATTTTTAACTCTTTATGTTTAACCAAATTAACTGCTGTATACCCAGTATATAATGAAAACCCATTGCAAGGTGCAGCTCATTTATTGACTCTGGGTACCTAGTGTTCTTGATGAACCTACAAGTCCCATATATCCTCACAACCAGAAGAGTCTAACAGATGTAACGGTATATTGCCTTTCAAAAGTCTGCCATAGCTGGAAAAAGTTATAGAAGAAAACGTGGACAGAAATGGCCCCTTTTTTTCACATCAATTTCAATATTTTTTTATTTGAGCTGTTACTTTCTGTAGAATAATCTTGAAGGATCTACACAAATGAGCCCTTGCTGAATTCCAAATTCTGTCTACTTTTCAAAAAAGGTTTAGCTGTCCAGGATCCAGCATTGGTTTCACGCTCATTTATGTCACTAACTGAAAGGAGGTTGAAAGCACAAACAATAGTAACAAGCATTTGCAATACAACGGGTCTCGCATTTGCTCATGTTAGAGGTGATAGCGTTGTAAACTCCTAACCCGACTTTTCACCTATCAGCAAAAGTGCATTTATGTACGTAAGCCTAAAAATTGCTTTTAACTATGTAAAGCGCTCGACTTCTGCCAAGCGAAATCGCGCTAGTAAATTAGAGAAAAAGTAGTCCACGAGCCGGACAGAAAACAGTGAGCCTCGCATGTTTTCTGTACTTGGTCGATGCGCTCGAGGACGGCTAGCCACCGGAAAAGGCATGACGTATGCATGCCTTCGACTAATGAAAGCAAGCAGATTTTAAGAGGCAAGCCCACTAACCAATGAAAAACACTGACGTGACGTCAACAGGGCTCCGAGCCCTTTTCTAAACCCTAAAGCGTCTTGCTGCGATACGCATGCGCGAGCGCATGCAACGCAGGCTCGACCCTAAAAATGGGGTATGTCCCAGTAAAATGCCAACATTGTGTTGAAAGGTGTGGTTTTGTGATTCAAGTCTGCCTGTTCCTGAAAGCTGGGAAGATGATGATTTTAGCACTGCAAACCCTTTGTTGATGCCATTTTCAGGGAAAAAACTATATGCTTTCTTCTGCAGGACTTTTTCCCCATTTTTGTGACAATAAAACGACATTTTACCGATATTTTGGCTAATTTCTTGGTTTCCTCTATGGAAACCCACAAACTCTGGGTACCTTTAGAACCCCTAGGATGTCGAAAAAAAGGAAGAAAATTTGGCGGGGATAGCTTATGTGGACAAAAAGTTATGAGGGCCTAAGAGCGAACAGACTCAAAGAGCCAAAAAAGGCTCAGCACAGGAGGGGAAAAGGCCTGGCAGAGAAGGGGTTAAGGGAATATGTATAAAAGGAACCGGTAGATGACAGAAGCACCTGAAACTACTGTTACAAGGATATAAGAAATAGTTAAAAGGTCGATTTAGGATTAATTTAAGAAAGAGGACGCACTACAATAAGTGCTAAATCTCAGTGACTCTATTAAGTTAATGAAAACAAGATCACTATGAGGCTGGCGCCCCAGTCTACCGAAGGAATGATATAGCTGTAGCATTTGCAGATATTGCACGTGTGTACCGAACGGCATAAAACACACATAGGCACATGTGTCCCTTGCGGGCTAAGCTGGAAGGATAGATACAATAGCCGTAGATAACGGATTTCAAGACACATAACTAAGTTAGTAGAATTTCCCTTTGTTAAAGATCCTAGAAGTTGCGAGCTTGAAACAGATGGTGTGAAGTAGAGCTAATAAGAAATGACGATTTAAAATCACAGCATTTCACCCACGTTAAAAACAGATACTGCTACAAGGAAACATCTATATTTCAAATTACATTTTATGCATCTGTGCTTGGCCAATGGACATTAAATAGTATATTTTAACATTATAGTTTTATATATTGATTTGGTATATAGAGATGGGCTTGCAACATTTTTCGAATAGTGAAATGTTCAAAAGGGATTTGTTCACATAACAACATTAAAACAGGGATTATCTCGCACTGTGTGTGGGATACAGCAATAACGTACACAGTGCATGGAAAAGAAGCTGGCACTCTTGAATGCACTACACACATTTCAGTAATAACAGGGTATGAGGCATACAATTTCAAGGAACACCCACAAAGAACATTATTCTTTCCAAACAGAGAATTGTTTTGGAATAAGTTAGGCTAATTGGCACCATGGGATTCCTCACAAGAACCACAGAACATTAACATCCACACATGTGCACGTGAATTGATAAAGCATTATCTGCCTTCCCGTTTAGTTCCTTAAATCTCCAGCAATCTGCCCCAAAGCATTACAAATTACCCTGTTTAGCTGATCCAGATATAAACAGCTAGATTCTTGTCTTCCTTATCTGCAAAAGAACCGTACTTGCAGACTGTCAACCTTTTCTACAGTCCTAAAACTGAGTCACAAATTCTAGAGCACGTGGGCTTACCTTGCGTAAGAATGACATCACAGTGATCGTAGGTGGCACACCGAGCCAGTCACGACACTTCACTCTTCCTATCTGGACTTCGTTCTGCCTGATCCAGACTGGATAAACTCAGAGCATTCAGGTCAAGGGAAACCCGATTCTGGTTCAAAGAACCGGGTCAAACAGACCCAGCCTAGGAAATCTGGAAGCAATTAAGGTTCACGAAACCATCTGTCTGCTAATTTACATCAGCAGACAACTTTCTCTCGGTTGAGGAAACTCATAAAAATATACTTATTCAAAGGTGTTTATACCATGCCTCTGGTAATGTTGTACTGCCTCTGTATCCTGATTTCCATTTGTTGGTTACTGGTCATGCTATATATTGGTTTATCCCAGGGAAATGGAAATCCACTGCATTTTGTACAGGAGAAAAGGTATAAAGCATTACATAAAGCTATGAGTGTTACCAGTGCATTATACCAGGATGTCTCTTGTTTTATAAAGCTATGTATAATGTAATAAACGATTAACCAATACATAACACTTCTTAGCTGTCTCCTGTAGTTACCCAACACCTTTTAACAGTCTTTATATGGGGAGGTTATCAGAATGCTGATGCCACAGGCCTGTTTTTAGACAGGATTTTGGTGTCCTTTTGGTGAAAGAAAGCCTCTTTCATCAGCCACAGTTAAGTCCACTAACACATGTCAACACATATCAGACTGTCAACACCTCCTCGTAAAACTTAATTAAACTTAATTTTAATTCTGTTCAATCACCCTGGACAGTGCAGGCGAGAAAGTTTCTCAGTTTTATTTTTCTTGTGTTACACACGTTGCACAGCCAAGCCTCTCTCGGTTTTCATTACATTTTGTGGCCTACGTCAATCTCCAGTTTGAAGTCGTGATCCATGTACATGGAAAGCATCCATATGTGTGTATGTACGTAGCATTTCTATAGAGCAATCCTAGACAAATGTAGAGGAGAGGCGTACAAGGTCGAAGACTAGCATAGCCAACGAGTGTTAGGAGAGGGAGCTCTCTTGTGGACGTTTAATACATTGTGATGTAGTGGTCTTTAAACAGGTGGGATTTCAGGTCTTCCCTAAATAGGAGTATCATTAGGGTAGTCCTGATTCGTGCAAGGATGTTGTTCCAGGTCCTGGGGGCATAGATGGAAAGAGCCTGCTACGTTGTGTTTTTCTGTTTTACACTGCTTGATCTGCCGTCTGATGGCTGCTTGTATTGAGAAGCCCACCAGAGATGGTGAGCTTGTCAGCAAGATAAGCAGGGGTTATGGATGTGATGGTTTTATAAATTATGCAGCTGGTTTTGAGGATGGTGCACGCTTCCAAGGGGAGACAATGAAGTTGCATCATGATGGGGGTGATGTAATCATATTTCTTCAGGCCCTGAATAGGATGTGCTTAAGAAGCCCTTAAGGGGGTCAGTGGAGTCTGGGAGGCCTTAGACCAGGATGTAACCACCATCTGGATGCAAGTGTACACAGGCTTGAATAACGGTTCTGAAGTCAATTTCTGGAAGAAACTATTTTCCCTTTCTTTAGAAGTGAGAACTGGTACCAGGCTGTGTTTGCTTTGCTGGGAATGTGTTCCTTAAGGGTGTGTAGGAAGTGTTCCTCTTTGACACGGCCACCCGCAACTTTTGCCTGGTAATTGGTGCTATTTTGAGCACTGAGGTACTGCTAACCAGGTCCCCAGTGCCAGATCTCTTTCCCTAAAATTGTGCAATTGCTCCCCAATTGGCCATAACGTTGGCACCCCTGTAAGTCCCTAGTAAATGGAGGGCATGGCTACCAAAAAGGGTCCCCAAGGGCTGCAGCATGTATTGTGACACTCTCAGGGACCCCTCACCTAGCACATGCAGACTGTTTCTGCAGGTTGTGTGTCTTGGTGCAGCTGAAAGTGCAAAGATGACATGGCACACAACCTCTGTGTGTCATGTCACCTAAAACTGCATGTAATATATGTAAGTCACCCCTACAGCAGGCTTTACAGCCCTAAGGCAGGGTGCATTCAATTACATGTGAGGGCATATCTGCAATATTGCAGATATGCCCCTGCTATGTCTTTGTTTATTCTTAGACATAGTCAGTAAAGTCAGGCAAGCCATTGTAAATACATGTGCTGGACACTGGTCAATAGAAGTTGCCCAGCTACATAATAGCTTCACTGAAGATAGACAACTCATATTAATAAACCCTCACTGATTCCAGTGATGGATATATTAACACATGCACCCCGAGGGCACCTTAGAGGTGGCTCCTGAAAAATCTACCACTACCCGTGTGCTGGCTGACTAGTTCTAACTAGCCTGCCATCACCAGACAAGTTTCCGACCCACAAGGGTGACAGCCTTTGTCCTTGGATGGGCAGAAACAAAGCCTGCTCTGGAAGGGGTGTTAGCACACCATTCCCAACAAGATGACCTGCAAATCTGCGTTACAAGGCAGGGGGCTTCAAAGAAAGCCATGGCCCTTGAAATGTAGATCTGGCTTCTCTCAAAGGAGAGGATGCTGACCTTCTTGGCCAGGGCTCATTTGGCATATGGACAGGCAGGAAAATTAGTAGTCAGAGGGGCGTGTCCACCTCTCAGGGCAGTCCCACCCCTATGGTGAGGTGCTTGATGTGAACACAACTTTTCAATGTCTGCCATCTTGGTGATGGCAGAACTAGGAACTCTGGGACAGGATTATGCCCACTACCCACAGGACGTGGTCTTATAAGGGGTATACTGACCGCATTCCCCAAAACATCCCTAAAATCAGTATTTAGGGGAGGCCCTAGAACCAAGAAATCAGATCCCTGATGACCTGAAGAGGAAGAACACTCCATAGACGCAAAAGGCAAGAACTGAGATCAGTGACTGACTCGGCGCCGACCCTGTCAGCCTGCCTGCTGACTTCGACAATTATGAGAAAGATGCCTTGTCCTCCAGCGGCTGAAACTTCCAAAAGCCCGGGAAGGCTTCACCCCAGCATCAGGAACTCCCATGGAGCAGCAGAGCTGCTTCCCTGCATCTTTGCAGGCACCCTAGAAACCCTGAAGAGGACTCCGGTCCACCAAAGCCCAAAGCCGGACAGCACCACTGAACCCGTGCCTCCTAGCCAAAGTTGAAGTGAGCCAACAAAGCCAGCGTGGTCCCCAGCCTCTAGACAAAGTCCATTGTGGGCTGCGACCTTTAAACCGACGCCTGCAATCTTTTTGAGCAAGCTCTCCTCAACCGCAACCTTCTTCAGTGTCCCAACGGTCCACTATACTTCTGCACCCCAACACCCTGGACCGAGAAGAAGAGGACCACTGGTTTCCCTGTATCCCCTAGGGTCATAAGGCTTGAGCCCACTTGTTGGCTCAGCTGGACTGCCCCCTAGCCCACACCTGCATCCTGTTCCTGCGGACTCCCTCCACTACGTCCGCCACTGGTAACGGAAACCAGAAGGACCAATAACCCTGTGCACCCAGGTGCCCTGGACCGAGGAGAAGAGGACCACCAGTGTCCCTACATCCCTGAGCATCACAAGAACTGAACCCACTTGTTGGTTCACCCTGACTGGATCTTCAGTCCTAACCTGCAGCCTCTTTTCAACCAGACCGATCCCCATTGACTATTAATGGGCACCCAACACTGTACTACACCCCTACATCCATCAGCCCCAGTGCTGCCCGGTGTGACCTGTTATGACCCTTGCCCAATACTTAACTTAAGTCTAGGAGATTGGTCTTGTAAGTCGCTGTACTATACATGTTTGCCGTATTTGTTCTTCCTCCATAGGATAACATTGTAGCTTTCAAGAATTGCACTAAGTGTTGACTTTCCTAAACTGTAAAGATTTGTCTTGCAAAACATACTTACCTGATTGTACTGGTTCTGATGCCAAAACATATATAAAGATATCTGTTCTTTTTGTAAATTGGTGTGGAGCTCCTTATTGAGTCATGTGTCTCCTATACTGAATGTGTGTATTTGAAGACATCTAAGACTCCTCTCTGATCAGCTTAGGGCTACTTGACCACGCTACCCCCTAAAAAGAGCACCTTGGGATTGCTAGAGCAAGTCCTGTACACTAGTAAGGGATCCCCTGGACTTTTTGCAAGGTATACCTCATTTTGGTATACCATATGAAGACTCAGCTTCCTGCAGGGTGGGGTTAGTGCACAGACTGAATCCAAGTGACTTGGCAAATGGTGAAACTTGGGGTTCAAAGCTGTCAAGTCTCATGTCACTGACCCAGGTTTGTACTGTTTGTTGTTATTAGCAAACACCAGGAGTTCTGTCTTGGTCGAGTTGAGCTTCACATAAACTATGGACAGAGAGGTCTGGATGATGTGCAGGCAGTGTTTGAGGCATTGAATGTCTGAAGCATAAAAGACTTTCAAGTAGAAGTGTGTATCATCTGCAAATTGGTGAATCTTGAGGGTATTATCTGTGAGTACATTATCAAGTGGCTCCATGTAGAGACTGAGGGACTCTGCAGGTGGCAGGAGTCTTTTGTGACATGGTAGTACCCATGTGAACAACCAAGAGTTTGTTAAAAAACTTGGAGGAGAACCAGAGAAGGACACTGTTGGTGTTGCTTTGTTGTCTGTGCTGCTTATTTCCTGAAATAGCGAAGTGTGCTGAGTGTTCTACTTTCTTTGCAGCGTTCTATAATAATCCATCTTTATGTTCATCTCTATCTGTGCTTACACGTTTCTTGGTTCTGATGCTTGCTTTGCTGTAGTGGTATGCTAGACCTGCATGCGGACTGTGTCGTAACCTGGCAGGTTAACTATATACAATTTTAAGACTGGTCACCAGTGGCATCAGTTTTAATTTCTTGAGTGCCAGGGCATGTAGTGAGTTTGTGTCACTTTTAAATACACAGAGCAAATATATCATTGTCCAGTTTTGGATGTTTAAGAATGGGGTGAAGAGATGCCCATTTCTGATTTACACCTATTGTTAGAACAGTTTTGTTTATGATGATGCTATGATTTTGCAGAATGATGTGAAGGATTTTTATGAAAGTGTTGTCAAAATCTATGAAGTTATTGCCCACTGTTTGTCCCCAAATGTCACTTAATATAGTTTATTTGATAAGTTAGGAAGCTTTATTTCAGGTTAGTCCATCTACATTTAGCTACATCAACGTGTTAAAATATATAGTAGGTCTTTAGTTGGTTAGAGTGGGCATCAGAGGAGTAGAATAATTGTTTCATAAATAAGGTTTCACCACTACCCTGTTAGGCATGGGAGGAGATCAGGGTACGTGAGGCAGAGTTAGTAATTTTCAAGCTCTGGGAGGTGGGGCGATGTTGTGGCTAAAATTTCTATTATGGCATGACCTTTTCAATAGGGCCTTTGACTGATCATGGGAGTGTTATTAACTTTTATGTACTTTAAAAAAACAATTAAGAACAACATCTGCCAAAGTCTCTACGCAGCTGTCTGTGTTGCCTGGTAGTTATCTTGTTGTGTTCTCAATAGTGTATGCTACTGGACATTTTTGTCAAACTGAATTCAAATTTCGTGGATCTTGTTTGGTCTGGGATGCTGGTTGGTGATAGGAGACAATAGCAAGATGAATATTGTTCATAGTTGTGTCAAACTCTCCTACTTGAAAGGTCACCTACATGCTCCTTTTTTCAGGTGGTTCCTGAATCAATGCCGGATGGATCTGGCTTAGATGATTGGCTGTAGGGTGTTCCAAATGTTTTACCTTTGAACTCCTAGAATCCTTCCTTCACCTTTTTGGTATTCTAAACTAGATTGGATATTCTTGTGCAAGTTTTTTGATATAAGAGATCAGGCTCTTACACAGTGTGTTGCTAGTTTCTGAAGCTATACCAAGTGTTTCTTACAATACTAGACATGCATGGTTAACAAGATCTTGAATCTGATCTCTGTCTCTAGATGGAAACCTTGGGCCATTCTTCTTCACACAAACTCTGAGTTCTGTGCATATGACACTGTCACTAAGAACTGTAATGTTAAAGGTCTCAAGCACTCCCTTCATGTTTTTGAAACCAACAATGGAGCAAAGAGATTATCCGTAAATGTGGGCAAAACAAAAGTTGTCATTTTTGGCTCTAATCTGTGTAAAACAGGTAAATAGTAGGTAAGTAATTTAATAATTTACAGGGCACCATGTTGTTATTGTCTTAGGGTATGAGTGGAGCAATGTGGTAGGCATATTATTCAGTTAGCTACCCTGAAATGTATAGCATCCATGCTGGTATATGCAAAGAAAATACTTTTAAAGAAATGTGTTCTGGACTTTGAGATTCACATTAACTATGTTACCCAAACCAATTTCTCCCCATACTGATCTAGATCTCGGTCAATGTTTTCTTTCTAGGTGTTTATTTTCTCTTGCACCAACAGCTGTTTGATCTCAATTATGACTGGAGTTTATTCTTTATGACAATAACTGGATATGAGGATGAACCTTTTGAAAATCATTTTCAAGCTACTGAAATCTATACCGGGATCAGTACAACATGAACTACATTATGCAGATGTTTTTGTTCTATTCAATAGTTGCTTAATTCTGTATTTAGATGTTATACTTGCTGTGGAAATCATGTTTGCTTCTTGGGCTGAGAATGGATTTGGCAAATTACATGTTGGAGTGATTTTAAATATTACACTTTTGTTCTTCGTGAGGCAGGTGCTTTTAAACTGTGAATGATCATGCATTTGTTGTAATTATTTTAATTAACTGACAATAATGTATTTTACTAATACCATTTTAAAGATTTACCTTAACCTTGCTGCATGTGTTGGGACTTGTTCAATTATGAAAACTAGTGTAATTTCTAATAAGGTATAAACATACTGCAGTGGTTCAACCAAGACACCATCACTACTTTTTCCCTGGTGGGTGGGAGGAATCATAATATTTTACAAACCATTAAAAAGTGTATTTTTGACACTCAAATTAAATATTTGAGAGAACAAATATTTTTTTAGCTCGCACATGGCACATGGCTTCCTGGGGCCAATTCCACCTTTTTTAAGGAACTGACAGATATAATTTTGTAATGTGATGAAAGTCCTCAGTGATCTCATCTTGATACCCTGGCCTACCTTCCAGCAATATGTAGAAATGAGTGTCAGCAGGACGCAATTTGGAATTTTAAGTGCATAATTGGATCATATGGCATAAGTAGAAGGACATAAGTAGATATTTATTATGAAGGGACATACGGTCGATTGCTATGATACACCACTTGAGACTTTATTACACTTGAACTTGAATGCCTGAGTTTTATACAGTACCCGAGTTTCAGAAGCAAGGATTGGGTCAGTTCAAGGGAAAATCTCAATATTCCCATCCACTTTTATAGTCTGCTTAGCAGAATGTTATGGCCAATATAGCACTTAGAAGGGATCTAACACAGACATTTACCACCTGCTACGTGCAGGGGATAAGTGTCTGCACAAATTCGGTGCAGGGTGGTAGGGGAGGGCCAGGTGGTGAAATTTCACAACTCACACTCGGGACCTGCGAACTCTAGTAATATCACTGTTGAGTGGCTGTATTTGTGAATTAGGAGATAATTTCTGAAGCTTGCTGGTAATGTTTTGATTCCTCCTTCTGGCAAGAGACCTGAAGTGTGACCAAGTACTTTATGAATTACCCGTGGGTTGATTAAATAAAATATCAAGGCGAATACATGCGTGCTTCTCTGTGTTAAAGGTAAGTTATTCTGGGATCAGTAAACACAGTGTAAGCATGCTCACTATGATGGCTTATAAAATATAGCCTTTGAAAAGATGCTATTTATGGTTTTCGAAACTAAGGGACTAATGTACTAAGCTTTGTTCACAAACCAGTATGTGTGTAATGTTCAAAATGGTTTTCATATCTTTAGGTAGACATGCACAAATGTAAACCAATGACAGAACTAGTAGAGACCCCACATGATGTGAGCTTTCCTCAAACAGTGAACATCCATGCAAAAACAGAAGGGCACATACCATGAGTGCAACACCACAAACTTGGTCAAATTATTTACTAACATCGATCTCCCCCATCTATGCAATTTAATATTTTCTAGGCATCACATAAATAAAACATTCCCTTTGCTCAGACCATTTAGATAGGAATGTAGACAAATCTACTGTATCATATACTAGAGAGAAGTTCCCTGCCTTTATGCGAGACATTACAGATCTAATGAATGACTTGTTTATCAACCAAATAGTACATAACTCATTGAAACATGCAATGATGCCCACTGTTTTAAAGAAATCCAATACAGATCCATTAGATCCAGTTACCTGTAGACTTAATTCTCACCTCCACCAATCCGATGTCCTGGAATGAGGACACTGAACTCATGTTATTTGCTTCCATGCAAAGCATATGGAGACAGATGGAGTATGTGTCATTCTATGAGGTCTGAGGATGAGTTGGTGGTTGTCAATAACGTGTTGTCCATATGCCAATGGGCGTTCGAGGCTGTTAATTGCCTGGGCTCGTTCTTGTGATGTAAATATTCCACTGTTGGAGGCTGACTCCATTGGAGACTGTCAAGCTAAGTCTAAAGGCCGGATGTAGGTAGCTGTTTGCATGTCGCAAACTGCGAAAAACGCAGTTTGCGCCATGCAAACAGCCTAACGCGATGCTCATCCCCAAATTGCGAGTCAGTACCGACTCGCAATTTGGGGATGCAACTCGCAAATTGGAAGGGGTGTTCCCTTCCTATTTGCGACCGCATCGCCATGCTGAGTAGCTTTGTGACCGCGAATGCGGTCGCAAACCAACTCGCAGTTACCACCCACTTGAAGTGGGTGGTAACTCATTCACAAAAGGGAATGGGACCCCTTCCCCTTTGTGAATGCCGAAAAAAATGTTTTTTCAGAGCAGGCAGTGGTCCTATGGACCACTGCTTACTCTGAAAAAAACGAAACCAAATGGTTTCGGAAGTTTTTCTTTTTGCAACTCGTTTTCCTTTAAGGAAAACGGGCTGCAAAAAAAAAAAAAACTGCTTTATTAAAAAAGCAGTCACAGACATGGAGGTCTGCTGTCTCCAGCAGGCCACCATCCCTGTGAGTGCATGGACTCGCAATGGGGTCGCAAACTGCGACCCACCTCATTAATATTAATGAGGTGGGTCTTTGCAACCCCATAGCGAGTCGCAGAAGGTGTGCTATGTAGTCCTAGACAAGCCTATACAAAGCTATTTAGAAGAAAAAATAGGTTAAGTGTGACTCTAGAGAAAATAAAGGTGAACTTTCTTTGGAATCAGAGAGATCCTTTCCTAGCAAAATACTACAGGTGTTGTATATGCGCTTGCCTTCCACCACCCAGTGCTTAATGCTTCTTTGAACTTAGTAGCTAGCAGCAACAGGAATTGGAATGCACCATGAAAACTACACCCTTTTGCTTTCTTGCCAAAACTTCTCCATCCCAGAAGTAGCCATGTCTTCTAATGAATGGGGTTGACCACTTTGTTGCATAATAGAGCCAAAGTGTTTAAGTGCTGTTTTTTCATCATTAGCATTATCTGCCGTCCCTCCCTCGCCTTCCTTTAAAACCAACGGAAAGAAAGGCGAGGGAGTAGGACTAAGAGTAATGCCATTACCGGTAAGTAATGGACGCATTATCTCCCGTTCCTCCCTCGCCTTCCTTTCCGTTGGTCTTGAAGGAAGGCGAGTGAGTAGGACTAGGGTAATATCATTACCAGTAAGTAATGGATGCATGTTAAGAATGGACAAAACTTCCTTGATGAAGAAGATTGTTGCTGTTACTGCAGTTATCTGACTCCATCACAAAAGAAGGGGGATCAGCCCCTGCTAGAAAATGTCAGTTTATAGTCTATCTTGAAGTCCAGATTTTTTATCTTGGGCCAAGGGGAAGGATATTTCCCTTTGGACTGCAGTCAGAATGTGAAGGCTTATAGTGCCTCATTATCATTCATCACTATAATAAAGTGACATGCCATGAGTCTAACTCAGTTCTTTCAGAAACAGGTTTGTACTTAAGCCCATACACCACCCAATAGGATTTTCACTTTTGCAACAAGGTGCATTTGGATAGTAAACTTGATTATCTTTGCCCCCACCCCTTTCCCCAGTTACATCCACAAGAAATGACTGTTAATGCAAAAAATATCAATAGTGAAAGGGCACAAGGGTCTTTCTTCCATAATGCAATGTTATTCTACGCTCACTTAAAAAGACGGCTTAATAGATGGATAGTCATTTTGTAAACTACTTATTAAGAAAAGAGACCCTGAAAATGGACTGTACCTTCACTCTGTAGTCTGTATCACACTATTGTGTGGGTAATATTTGTAGAGTAGACGATTTATTGTGTCTGCAGTTCTGTTTGGATGCCTGTCTCACATACATAGCTACAGAAAATTGTTTTTTAAAGAAATACTCTATAACTCTAGACCTGTGCTTAGGAGCCATCATAATTCCGTTCACAATATATAATTAAATGTCTTAAATCCTGTCTAACCTCTATAAGATACATACTATTGGTTAGTCAAAGATGGAATTTCAAAGCCCTGTTGATACTGGGTTTATGAAGTTCCATTTAAATAGGAGAATCTGTGAATACTCGAAAAAATAAATTAGGGGAAGGATTCTTCTGGTTCTAACTGTGAAATGCAACTTTAGGTAGGAAGTAGTGAGATCTATAATAGGGTTTAACAGTGTATAGGACACATAGCTTATTTATAATATTTCTCCATTGAATTGGTAGAAACAATTATTCTGCCCATGCAGCTGTGCTAGATTATGGAGGATCCGGTCCAGATTTCTGCCAAGTAATGACTCATTCACATCTGGATTAGATTAGTGGCAAATTTCTGCAGCTGTATGATGCACCTGTCCCACTTTATGCTTCTCACATTTCCTCCATCAGTTCCATCATGTTGTGGCATATCTGTCAGTCCCTTAGCCACGGAACTACCATGATACTGACTGCAGTGCTCATCCCTTCACAGCCCTAGGCTGTTACTGGGAGAAGGGTGACGCACAAGTATCCATCTGCCATTATTCAGGAGGTACTCTGACTCGACCCTATTTTGGGGTGATAGGTGACAGTGATATGTGCATTTGGGAGTGTTTTACCTAAGTTATGTAGATGCAAATGTAAAATCTTGGAAGCCCCTGTAACGAGATTGCTCATTTTCCCAAACCAGGGTGTGTAAAAGGAAATAGCAGTCTGAACAAAGGTGTCATTTAGAAAGGATTTTGTGCTTGCAAACAGTACTATGGGTGTGACACTCCAGCTGCCCCTGTTTACAAAGTCCAGCCTTGTATGCCTTTCAAAATGGACATCCTGGGATAAAAAAAGACTTTACTCCAGTGGAAAACTGCACCAAGTACCTCTTCCAAACCTACAGCAGTCATAAAATTCATGTAACACATGTAACATAACATTCCCTCAAGTATTTTGTAACAACCTGCCCGCTCCTTTATGGATAAAAGTTTAGCTATCACAGAGAAGAACTTCAAGAAGAAGAGTCAATCGCCTGACACCCACTCACTTTCAACTTAATTCTCTTTGGGCCTCTGACCACTGACAAAGTCCATGGCCCCATCAAAACAACAGGCCTACCAATCTTAACACTGGACATTTACAGGTCATTGATATCTGATCACTTAAGCAAATGCTAGTCTCAGAACTCTAAATTACTTTTAATAATCTCTTTAATGAGGCCAAACATAATACTTGCCTGAAACACACTTTTAGCACGTAGTGACTCCTACTTTGCATTTACTTAACCCACATCTCTGAGCCAGATTCTGCCTGTTCTTTAATTACCTTCTTCCTGCTATGGCAATTATTAGTCAGGTTTCAAAACAGGTCTTGGCTCCTCCCTTGCAGAAATCCACTGCTGAAAAAGAGTATTATTGCCAGCCATTCATGTCCATCTTCTTGGTCACCTTTGATGAGCACCCTCTTCTGCTTAATAGGGTGAGAGACAGGTTTGCCACCATAGAACTTTATCTGGCATAAAGTAATTTCTCACAAACCAGCCACAGGAAGTGAAAACGGGGTTAGTCTTTCCCCACAGACAACTGCATTATTATGGAGGAGATCCTGAAGGTTAACATCTCACTACTCCTTTTCAACATACTCCTAAGGTTAGTCGAAATATTTATATAAAACTTCCATTGTGAACATCACCTGAACAGGCAAGAAAGAAACCTTGTGGTAGACTCCAGGATGCTAAAAAATTTAAGCACCTCTAGTGTTTAGATAACTCATGTGATAAAGTGGTTTAGTAGTTGGGGGGTTTGAGGTCCACTACATGTAGGGCCTGATTTAGATTTCGGCAGATAGGTTACTCTGTCACAACAGTGATATCCCGGTTCACCAAATTATAAATCCAATTGAATTGCTATGGAATTTATATTTCGTGGATGAGAAACAGAGTAACCCATCTGCCGAAATCTAAATCAGGCCCTCAGTCTTTTTTCTGGAAGCCCAAATCTTTCAGTGGGGCAAGCCAGCAGGCTGTTTATAAGGAGGGATACATAATGTCAGTGAATCCCTTGGTTTTGGCGGGTAAAGCATTGAGTTGGAAAACTTAAATTTTGAGCAAAGGGAACTCCTCTCGCCATTCGGAAACTTTTTGTGTCTTCACTCGGTCAAGATATTTCCCCTTCAATTTTTGTATTTTTGGGAGCTCGAAATCCTCCAGCAAGTCAGGGCTGCAGATTATGTCTGATGAGGGCCCCACAAGGCCAGATACCTGCTGAAAGTGATATGCTGCTCTGGAGAATCTCAGAGCGAAGTAAATCTGTTTCTTTGACCCAGCGAGATTGCACCTCGGGCGGATCAGCTTGGCAAGTTTCTTCAGGTACTTTGGAGTCCAATATTTTTCAAAGTCCCAGTTTTTTTAGGGATGAAAGGAGAAGTCCAGTTAAACAGAACCAAGGATCCACTCCTTCATGAACAATGCTTAGGGGTCATGACTCACTCCAGTAGAGGCTACGTCAGTTGGTACTGCCACGCTGGCCACTTCAGGAAAAAAGGCCTCTTGCAGCTTGCTGTGTCCCTGTAGCCACACAGGAGGTCAGCCAACTGACCTTTGGAGTTCACTTCTTTCTCCTGGGTACACGTGGGAGCAGATCCAGCCATGAAGGTCTCCTCCCATGTCGCAAACAACTTCTGTTCTTCTTCAGGTCCAGCGTGTTTCAAAGTGCCACATTTATGCCTGGTACTATCTTTGGGTTGGTGGTGACTCATGGCCCCTCCCAAACCATAAGGTAAAAGGTCTGAGGGGTAACCCTACCCACTTTTGCAGCAGGTCCTGTGTGACCTACTGCACACAACCTCACAGTGGCCCTCACTCACTAAATACAGGATGGAGAAACCTTTCTTATGTGGAGCAGAGCCTTTGGGTCCACCCAGAGGGGTGGTCGGGATAGTGAGCAGCCCTTCCACTTGTGGTCTCCCCAAACCAGTTCAGGGCTTGGCTTCCCCGCCTCTAAGTTTGGTGCCTGTCTGACTGGGAGGGCATGGGGAAGGCCTGTGCAAATGTCATCTGACATCTGAATGTGACAAGGGAAGACCCTTTGAAGTAAATTAAGCTCATGAGCACAGTTCAGAGGAACAAAAACACCTGGACATGCCCAGGCCGTTTTCTCTGCTCTTGGAAGCAGTTTTCACACCTCAGGAGGGCTATTCACCAGCTAGGTGACCGTTGGAGGCTAATGCAAATTAACCTTCAGGAGCTTCGGGGAGGAAATTTAACTTTAAAAGTCTCTTTTCCTGAATATTTATCAAATATTTGACTTAACCATTAAGTCAGGTTTATAATACATATTAGAAATAGTAGTTTAATCATTTTTCTAGCCGGTCCATAGCCTGAAGTAGCAGAATTAATATTTAACATTACTTCTTAGTGTTTCTCTGTGGACCAGACAGCCTTCCTACAGCCTTCCTACAGTGAAAACAGGTTTTGGGTGCTAGTCACTGGAACGACATGTTAACTGTAAATTAATACATGTCCTACTTTTAAATACTGGGCACCCTGCCTTTTGGAAGGGCTACATGGGGTGACTTAAAGGAAGGTTTTCTCCTGTAAAAAGGGTTGTTTAAAAACTGCAGCATCCAGCCTATATTGGTAGGCTTACCATCGTCCACACTAGTGGATTGCGCAGATGATCTATAGTCCATAGGTGGCATTTAACTTAGCATGCCATATGTGTCACTTGGGATACCATACACCTTGTCCTTATAGAAAAGTTAAATAGCCCAATTAAGAATATGCCAATATCAACATGCTTTAAGAGTCAGAGCACATGCACTGGGGCCTGGTTAGCAGTGTCCCAGTGCACAGAGTCAAAAACATCAGCAACATTCGTCCATAAAAATTAGGGGTGACCATGCAAAAAGAGGCACTTTATCACAGCTCTCAACTTCCAAAAGCACTTTTCGGGAAGTCTTGAGATTCAGAGGAGACAACGAGGCAGCAGCTTCTTTGAAGCTGAAGCAGTGCTATGGAACTTTATCTCCCATCCATTCCAGATAAGCCTAATCTTCTCAGGTTCAGAGAAATGTTCAAGATGTAGCTGATGAGCTAACATTCTTCTCTGTGAAGAATTCAAATCGTCCCTCACCCTTTCCATGTTCCATGTCTGATTTGCTAGTGTGTTACTCCATCCGCCTTTGGCTTCTCCTATTATCTTATTTTCAATAAATATAAAAATATAGATGGGTGGCCTTGTGATGGATGTTTCAAATGCTGCATTGGCCTTCAGAATACTTTCCTTCCTGGCACCGGGTGTGGGTTTTATGGCCATGGGAGTATTTTGGAGTAGGAGTATAGCAAGGAGTTGCCTTGTTTTTAACCAGAATCACGAAAGGTAAGCAGTGGGTCAGACAAGCCCCTGCAGCCCCTATGGTGCAGGGGAGCTTCTAACGCTTCAGGAGGCCATCATCCCTTCGGGGGCTCCATTCACCCCACTGCCTATGAATATCTTTAAGAAGAGACTCAGGGGCCCCTCAACGCATTGTGCAGGGTGAGCCCCATCATTTTGTATTACGCCACTCATGCTAAGGCAGCAATGCCTATTCACAAGTACGCAGTTCATAGATTTTTTTCAACAACGATGTAAATGCACCACACGAGTAGAACCATTAGCCTGCAAGTCAGTCAAGAAAGTAACTCCAATCTTTTTTCATTTTTTGGCCTAAACACAGCCGCTTATTCTTAAAAAGACAGACGCATTTTTAACATTCTGGGCAGAACAAATTATCAACAATTAACCGAAGTTCAAATAATTACACTACCCGGGCTTGTTTTAGAAATGGTCCACTACAAAAATGTCAAAAGCAGAGCACAAGGAAAAACACAATCACTCAATGGGGAATTGCATTCATCTAAGTGGATTGGACTCACTGTTTGGCATGCACACTTTAACTGTTTAAACAGTGTTAATTAACTTGGAATGTATTTAGACAGAGTGTGATTGGGCATACGAGGTGAGAGGTGACTATTTATATAAACAACATATAAAATATTTAGAGTACGCCATTTCACAAGCAAACACACAACACTTGGAAATCCACTAACATCTACGATACAGCCTTGGAAGTTTATATTTGCTTGGCTTGCAAGCGAGCATTTATTTAAGGAAACCTTGACACGCATTTCTCCCTGAAATATTGCAATAATGATCAGCGAGGTATTATTTAGGAATAAAAGCGTAAAGGTTAAGCACTTATGAGAATCGGAGTTTTGCAGTGCTTCGAAGTTCTCTTTGCGGTGGTGCCATAGTCAGACACTCAAAAGCAAATAACCTTTAGTTCTGTGAAAGCACAACAACAAGCAAGGGTGTAATACAACAAATCAGAGGTGTAGAGGTAGGAAATCATCACGGAAGAAGTGTGACCCATCATTATACATAAGGACAATCGGCGCGCGGGAGTAGAGGTACATGGAGATGTGTTTTAAGAACCGGCTGCCCTTTGGCTTCACGATAAACCGAAATGACAGTCCAAAAGCCCCCGAGCCTGCAGTGGGAAAGGAGGTAGCTGAGGTCAAGCAGCGGAGATTATGTATTCTTAATGGCTTATCTCCATGCCCCTCTCACTAGCATCAGCTTCCTTTTATCTTTGCGAGCCAGAAGTCTGACTCTTAACTCTATGTGGAGTAATGTTTTGTTAAAGAAACACGACGTTGTTCTGCCCTTCCCATCACAAAGCACAGTACTGACAGGTCTAGTCAAGCCCATCGCCCTCAGTCTCTCTTGCGCATGCGAAAGACGCACGCGCACTGACGTTCCGATATTTGTAATGCTCTCCTGGTTTTCTGAAAGTGCTCCCAGTCTCGCACTTTCCACAAATATTCGTAGACTGGAGGTAGACTAGAGAATCATCCTCTCTTAACATTTTGGCAGCATTTCTACACCTCTTGTCTGAGTTTCAAGCGAAGCATAGGCATTTGAAGGCGGCAGGGACAGCAGAGGTGGGATGGATACAACTATGGCACTGCCTGGTGCCAGGGTCGGATTGGGACACAAAGTTAGGCCCGTGCACAAAACGAAAAAGTGGCCCACACTTGTGGATAATGAATTTTCATAAATTGTTGCTTCGTTAGTATCAGGGTCCTTATTTTCCTCTCCCTTAATTTCCAATTCTCTTCCTCTCTTTTTGTCATTCTCCACTCTGCATGTCTTACTTTTTCTTTTGTTTCCTCACTGCTCCCCTCTCTCATTCCATTTTGTTACACCCCACCAAGTCTATTCACCTTTCCCTTTGTCATTTTGTTCCAGGATGAATGTTTTTTACAGTAATGCAGCCAGAATACAATCGTTTTGAGTTGCCCCAAAATTATTTTTGCTCAGTTTGGTTGTTTTTTTATAATGGTCTCTCAATGGTAAAAGTAAGACCCCTCGCGGTTTTGAACATGAAGCAGACACCCATGGCTCATCTGCCTGCTCGAGACAAAAGTAGAGCCTCTTAAATGGCCACTATTTGTAACCTGGCTTCTTGCACGCACAAGCCACTTCCACTCACCCCCATGTGGCATTACTGCTAGCTTTGATAATCAAAAATAGCATTGCCACTCTCCCGCCCCCAAGGCCTCATTCTCACACTTAGTGACTCAGGATGGGGAGACCCAACACATGCTGCGCCTGCTCAGTTTGGGGCATTGTTCTACTGCACATGACAGTGAGCTACCCAGGGTCTGTAATTGGTCATACACAGGGTCACCTGAATTATGCAGCAGAAGAGGGACAAATTATGTGACAGGCTAGATTAAATTATGCAGCAAGAAAAGGCAAACTATGTGGCATAATGCAGGACATTTTAGTATAGTATTTACTTTATTAGTTGGTCATTTCAAAACTTGGTAACACTGTTTGAGCCTTGGCTGCACCTCATTAGTATCAATTTAACACCCAAATATATCAATAAGCAACAGAAACGTGACCTGTCGAACTTTGCAAAGGGCCTTTCACCACACAACAACTTGTCACTGCATTTATAGCAGTGTTTGAATTTTTTGAGCTAGAAACAGCATTTGTTTTGTTAAAATCTGCAGATTATAAAGCAGATGATCGATTATGTGGCAAATCTCTAACTATGCAGAAATCGTTGTGGCTTCACAATCGCATAATTTCAGTGGCCCTGGTCATACTAAGGAACTCTGCACTCCCATCTGCAGTAGCCTTTCGGGTTGTGTGCCAGCGAACAAAGCGGTCAAGACAAATGATGGGAATTTATTTTCACTGAAGAAGAAATACGGCCCACTCGCTGGCCTTTGCCACAGGCACCTCAGGCAATGTCCGACTGCACACCCTGCCAATCTGACCATGCCTGGTGCATTTCCTGATGGAAGAGCACATGTAACAATTTTTCCAAGTTTGGGAGAATTCACTTTTTGCTTCCTGCATCCATTATTGATGTAGTCATATATGCTCATGGGTCACAATTCGGAAATCCTGTTCTTATGGAAAAGTGTGGCACAATGGTTAGAGCAGCAGACCCTGATGCAGAGATCTGGCCTGGGACCAGGGTTCAATTCCCACCTCAGTGGATCTTGGGCTCAATTCCCTAGGACCAGATCATTCTTGCCTCGGTGCCTAATCTAATTGATTGGTCACACTATGTAACTCTGGGCAATAGCTTGCTTAATCTCCACAACGCCCCTCACAGTGCTTGGATGCCTGGCTTCACCCTAGGGCTGTCCAGGAGTGGGCGCCTCACAGGGAAAAGCCAGGAGGGGTTCCACAGCAGTATGCATACAGCGCCTTGAGACCCTAACAGGTGAGTAGTGCACTGTACAAGTGCGAAGTTTACAGTTTTATGAAACTATATGCAGACACGCCAAAAGACCTTATTCAGGTGGGAGAATCCTGATTTTTTAGGCCAAACATCTCTTTATTTTAGCTGTCTCTTGTCTAAAATTGCCTCTGCCTCAATAGACGTCAATGGGGAAAATACATTTCCCTGATTTTGTTTTCAAAATCTACCATTTTAGAGGTTTAAATTGTAGGCATGTATGCTTTATGTGGTCACCTAATATTGACCTGCACACGAACAAGCTCTGGCCAATAAGGGTAAGTGTATTTTTAATATCAATACAGGTAACGGAAATTCTTCATCTTTTAACTATTTCAGCGTAACATGCCCTTAATTTCACACCTGGTCTTCTTTAACTCCATGTCTGATGCATTACACTTGCTTTCCCACTACTGCACGATGATTGTGTATGAACAGATAGGGTGCAGCAGGACTTCTCTTCTAGTCCGTCTTCTGTTTCCTGGCAAAGGGTGGCTACCAGTTTTTCCCCAACGTGTTCTTGCTCTTGCTCAGTGCTTCTGGCGTCGCTGTCTCTCCTGCACTTCACCATAGTGCTTCAAAACCACTCAAGCATGCATATTGTTAAAAGCACAAAAATGTGCACTGTGTGTGCAGCATTCCCTTCGGACAAACTACAATTTGTGCGTCCAGTGACAGCACCATTGCAAACAGTTGCCGCTAGAATTCATACCTGGTGCAGGGAGGTAACAAATCAACATCATGCAGGAAGAGATAAATGAATGTGTACAACAGTGCCACCTCAATAAAAATGTACATTAGGTTTTACAGTAGTAGCTCCAGAGCAAGCAGGTCGAGTCCCTGGGCGCTGCATAAGAACTGAGATCTGCCATCTACCCGTTTTCTAAGGTCGTACCAATGTGTTCATTCCTTCCAGGCTTAATCTGAATGTGCTGCTGTTTTAGATTTCAGTTGCAAGGAGTCTGTAAAGCGATGCAGAAAAAAAACCTTTCACCCATCCTCATTCTGGTGGACGTTGTAACACTTCCTCCCTCTTCTATTAACAACCTAATTTCTAACTGGGTTCTCAGGAAGTGAGATATGGGTCCAGGTTCACAAAGTTTGGACAGGTTACATAGTAATTCAGGTCAAAACATGCAGGATATTAATATAGAAAATCATAAGGTAAGCAGTTTTATCTCAGTGCCGTATGAAATTCACATCCACATACCGTCTGCCCATACAGCTGTATGACTTCCCTGAAAGTAAGATTCATTCCCTGTTTCCACAGTGCTCCTGAGAGTGTATCTTCATTCATCCAAGAGAATGCATGCTCACAGCACCACTGGGCGAAAGTGGCATGTACGTACAACTCAGCCAAACCTGTTCTGCATGCCACCAGTACTTCTAATACAAATCAGTGTTAGTATGGCTCTGTCTTTTAAATCACCGAATAGCTCTCATACACCCGTGCCATGAAAACAACAAAAAGGCATCTCCTTGAAAAAAAAAACTACATTCCAATTTCAGTATTGCTGAGGTCAGCAAGCAGGGCAACAACCCAATTAAGATTCAGGCACTTGACAGCACCGTTTATAATCAGAGTGAGAACATCTTATTGTAAATTTTCAGTCGAGACTATGCTACTAGATTCAGTGTGCCTGGGGGGTTAAAGTGAAACACATGGTGACAACTGGTGTACTTGTCCGAAGATCACACCCACAACATGTTCTTCATCTGCTCACCCATTCTCATACAACGCATCCTTAACTCGTGGTAAGCCTCTAGCATTGCTTCCTGGCTCACTGAAATCAAAGCAACTGCGACAAAGTGTGGAAACAACACTATCATCTGCACCGTTATTTGCAGCACTCAGCCTGTCTATCAGTTTGAAGCCAGCTTCGTGTCCACCTCGTCTTTGCATCTTGAGATTTGTTAGAGGCTGAAGCAAAGTAGAGGCAATCTGCGGATGGTCTGACAGAAGGTGAAGCACACTTTAGATATTGATTCAGACGCTTCATATCAACGCTCCCACAAAGACTTCCTTTTCTCTTTTCTGATAGGATCAGAAGACAATGTGCTAAAACCATTCATAATCCTGCAATGGGTAAAGTATTGCAGAGTGGCTCGGGAAACAACATAAGCAATACTAGCTCCTTCTCCTTAGTGACATCGCATTGAATCTTCACTTACATCATCAAGAGAGTAATTAGCTCTTAGTCTCTTGGGGCACTATGAAGATATTGTACGTGGTTCCCAAATTCAAAGAACCACATTGTGGAATCTAGAATTCTAGGTGTGGTGTAGCTCGAGCTGACCCTTGATATGTTATGAGAATTATAGTGCTTTAGTTGATGAAGAATTTGATCTGGTTACATGTCCTGAATCAAATCTATGCACTTCTTACTTCCCAGCTTTCACGCTGCTGTTGTGCTTGTGGAGTTGGCAGTGTCGCTGGTTATGTGCTGCCGGTAAATTCAATCTCTGCCTTTCCTTACAATCTTGTTCAATAGTCTACACTTGTTAGTCATATAAGCCAATCTCCTAGTGTCAATGGTGGTGAGGGCTATCTTGCAGAGGCTGCAAATATTTGATTGTGGGTGATAGATGATGCAGTCATGTAAAAAAACACACACAGTGCATTTAATTGTGTGACAGTCCCATAATATTGTGTCCATTGTGGCCGTGTGAAGAAATGCCAAAGACAGGGTCAAGCTTATGGGTGGCTTAAGGCTTTCAATATAACTGGGTCATTGACATGAATTAGTTGAGATGGGCACTTGGTGGTATAAGCTGGCCCCGTTATTGCTCCAACAATGCTGCTGGTACCCTACGGGTGTAGGATACTCAAGACTACCAGTCTGCTAAACAGATGTACCTCAGCTGCCTGTAGCAACACCACAAAGAGCTAGAGAGGGTTGCAGTCTTGTCACCAGGCCAAACAGACAATTCTTAGTGTTTCTATACAGTTTTTAGTGCCATACATGCTTATTTCCAGTATAAAAATGGATATGATGAAACAGCAATGACAAATACACTGTAAAGCCTATCACTTCCAGAATGCAAAGCCTGAAAAAGAATATTATTAACGGTTGCATAAATTGTCCATTTAAAATGTGGTGGGAAGTCCTCACTCCAGTGAAAATTGTGTAGTGTTAAATTGGTCATTATGTTAATACAATTTTCAGGGATGTTAGAAAAGTGTTCTCTTACTTGGCATTGCTTTAGCTGTAATAGGTAACTACAGACGTCGCAAACACAAAGCGCTTATCTTTGCTTTGAACTGGAAAAAGCACAATAAAAGATTCACAAAAATGTAACTGTGTGTGTCCTTTCATGCAGATATTTGTAGATGGGTGTCTCGATGATTACAGTAATTAACACAGCTCCTGCTCCCTAAGAAAGAATGAATCCACTAAGGGAGCCTTTTAGAAGGTACAGCTTTGAGAGGCTATGATGCAACAGTAACTTTTGTCTATTGGGATGCTTGCTCGTCATCATCCTTGTCTTCAGTATGATCGTGGTGGGTTTTCCCTGCACATATGTAGGTAGATATGTGGGGGTTAAATAAGGTGTTTGTGGTAATTCTCTACATTAAACCAGTGGCATGATATTGCAGTGCATGGAGGATCTTGGGATCAGCTTTGTGGCTTGTCCTTCTTGGGTGTAACAAGGGTGTGGTGAGTAGTAGGAACTCATGAAGGATGTGCTTGCTAAGTAGGAATATGTACTGATATTACCAGTCAGTGTTTAATCTTTGGCCTATACCTATTGTTCTTTGTGACCTTCTCCTCCTCATGAGGATGTGCATCACTATGTGTGCCAGGCAGAGCTTCATTTCCTTAGGGCTGAGGTCTACTTTCAGGTATTGTTGAACGATGTAATCCATGGTGTGTGGCTACATTTCTGCATTGGAGTGGGAGGCTGAAATTGATTTTCTTGACTGTTTTTTACTATTACCTGCAGGGGGGTATCAGTAGGGGCACTCCATTGTATGGTCTTTCTGTGTTAGCTTTGCTCTTAAAGAAAAAGAACATATTTTGTACTATGTCCATTTATGTTGTTAAATTCCCTTTTAAATCACATCAGAATGAACATGTTTGGTGGATTAGTAAGTAAAACATGCTTTCAGTGTGTTTTAAATTTTGTACATATCCATATCCATGAGTGGTTCTGCATGTGTTTGGTCTTTATGTGACACTTTTTTGTTTTGCTTGATTGCAGTAGTCCTGTTTGTGTACATAGGCATTGCCATGCACATTTGATGGTAAATGCATATATTAATTTCCAATTTTTCTGGCAAAAATGGTGTAATCTAATTTTCTTGGGCTCTTTGCTCAAATCACAATTTTGGTATGTTTGCAAAGATGGGCTGTTTTTTCGTCTTAGCTCAAAATGTTGACTCGATCTTCATTACAAAAGGTGATCTGGCTTTTGCCAATTGAGGCCCACTGGTCTAGCATTACAGCCTCTCCACATACAAGTTATAATAATATATTAGAAATACTTAGTGTCTTTTAATGATAACTTATGAACATATGTGAAACCGTCTACAAGTCAAATCAGTTTTCCTCTCACTGGATAGTTTGGATCTGTACATGAGTTTGTTAATGCCGAGACCAGCTCCATATCTGCTTTATGAATAAATTAAAAACCAAAATATATAAAAACAATACATTATAGAAAAAATTGGAAATTCACTGGAGTTCGCCAGACCCAAAGGTGTATCACTGCACTCATGATGTATTGTTCACTCAAATGTAAGGGCCTTATGTGTGCAATACATGATGGACGTACATGCCAACCATATCTGATGAATGAAAATTTGCTAAAGCCACAGTTTTTCCTAAGAGTGTATAACTCGACCCCAACTGAATGATAGGCAAGGCACATACTCCTCTTGAGATCGTCTGTTGTTGTATTTTGTGGGATTGGTCCTTGGACTAAACACATATTTAGCAATATATTTATAGATGATGATAGCATTTGGGTAGTGAAGGGCCCTTGGACGGGAATTACCCCATTCAGAGTCCAAGCGTTATGAAAAGTGGAATAGTGAAAGAAGATGCTCTGACTATTCACACCAGTGAACAGCAACTAGGGTACGACCATGAATCCTTGAATGGCTGAGCACAATGCACCAGATGGAAACGCTTGGCAAAACAAGAAGAGGCAAAATCATTAAATCATTCAGAATACATATTTTTATTAAAGTATTTTTTATGAAGGTTGATATGCTGCAGGGGATAGAGAAGATCTGGCTTACTTGTCTGTGCCTACAGTTCTGAACATTAAAGGGAGATCAATGTAAAACATTGCGTAGGGATCCTCACCTTTGAACAAGCCTCAAAATTGAAGCAGTGAGAGGATCATTGGACTTGCAACAAATAAGAGTTTTACATATCAGTAGGTTGCTAATTCCCTGGAACAGATATGGGGCAAAGAAAGTGGTTTGAGACTTCCTAACAGGGCATTTTTGTGATTCGCTATTAGCAGTGGGTTACCACCACCACCACTGCTCAAAGTCGGTAAAATATGAATGTTTTGTAACAGCATTTCAGTCGCAACACATTCATAGATACCAGTGCTATTTGGTATTAGGAAGGGACGCCCTAAACACACACATTCTTAATACTGAATTGCAAATGCGAAATGCTATTTGATAAAAAGTTACTGAGTTGCATTTTGCCTTTTGTACATGGCAAACTGCATTTTACAGGTCGCTAACGGCCCGGTGTGCTGTTTGTGACCAGTAAAATGCTTCGTACATCTGGCTCTTGGTTTGCTAACCTGTGGATCAGAAAGACACAGATAGTTACACATATTATTGGCGTAAAGATGGGAATTAGAGGTGAGGTACTGAAGCAGGCTTTTAGTAGCACATATACATGAATAACATAATCATAATGCAATCCTAAAGAATAGTTGATCATTTTGGAAGCGACTGCTACTTATTTGGAAGGATACCGAGGCCAGATGGCTGTCTTGCTACTTCTGAAGAATACAGCTACAAATCAATCTAAAGGCCGGATTACACAGAAAGCGTTGATAACAGTTTCCACCGAGTTTCTACTGCCGGTATACTTTTGCAGTGGTTAAAAATGCACATTTTGGGGAAAATGTTGGTCCAAAAATACAAAATAAACAATGCAATTTATATAAATTGGGAAATGTATTTGTGAGCGTCCTTTGAAACAGCAAAACAAAATGTCAGCGGTCGCTGTGATGCCCTGTCTGTTGTGAGAGATGTCATCTGTAAGTGTAAAACATTCTTACCATTCTGCATAAGAAACAAATCTTAAAATCTTAGGCAGCCTTTTGTAACTTGCGCAAAGCAGTCTCGTAAAAAAATGTGTTGTTCTCCAGAGAACAAGCTATTGCCTATTCCAGGACGGCATTAAGCAGGGAGAAACTCCTGGACCCAAGGCTCTGGGCACACAATGATATCAGTAGTGAGTGTGGCAGTAAGTGCTACGTAAACACCAGTTATTATTATTATCGCAAGCCCCGCAGGGCACGGTCTGCCCGGAGAGCTGTGTGGTCTCCCTCGGGCTTCTGTGGTGCAGTGTCTCATGTTGTACCATTTATCATGGGATCTGTCACCCCTGCCACAGGGAACAGTATGCTACTCTGCAGAGCAGCCAGCTCGTTTAATCAGCTGTGCATACAACTCCTCTCGGCTGCGCGTTAAACTTCAAAAATCTCCACCTTCTCACATGCTGGAGGAAAATATACTCAAGGGTAATTGTTAAGACCACGGGAAGTCCCCAGCTCACCGCACTGTTGTCTTCTCTAAGCTCGCCATTAGTATTCAGGCGCTTTACATTAAGCATTTCGCGACCGGTGGTGCGTCTGCAGGGCATGACGCCAAGCCTGGGACTGGTTGCTTGTATGTATTTGTAAGTAGGGGGAAGTTTTCTTAAAGTGACTAACATCTACAATTGACCATGTCTTGCTCTAATGCGTCCAGTTTACACCGGCATTAATGCATGCAAGGTGAATGGTTTGGCCTCCCATGTTTGGGTGCCAAAAGGCAACCACGCACCCATCACTCGGGTGCAAGAGGCTAGTAACATGCCTGGTCCACACTGCTACTGCACATGTTGCCCTTATGACAGATAAGCGTCGGGCAATTGCCCCTAGAAACAGGGCCATATTTTCAGCCCCATCTTAAACGGGGACCTTTTGATGTTCCCTGATTGCGGCTCTATAGACCGAGTTACCACATAGATGGATAGGCTCTGTTGGGAACAGCGCTTACATTTGGATACTGAAGAGATACAAACGCAGATGATTACATTTTTCAGGGCATTATTTGAATCTATTTCTTTCAGATGTACCCTAGTCCTGGTAACATTTCCAGCTGCTGGGTTGGCATGATTTATTCGCAAGTGGTAAGCCCACCAACTAAGCGGGGGGCGGCAATGGTAAAGGCAATTACACCAACTAGGAGCAGCAATAGTCTGGAAATAGTTGCAGCCCAGGTGACGTTGTGGGTTTGCACAATGTTACTTTGGTCGGATGGAATACATACTTTAAAGTCGAAACTAGCCCTGATAATAAGTAGAAACCAGAGTCAGCCATAAACCATAACCAGAGAGGCATGTGGTTCCACTTTCCAAATATAACTAAGTACAGATTTAAAAAAAACAACTTTGTCTTATTATTACCCAGCCAGTATTCATTATTTTGCTGGAGAGCATGAGCTCTGAATTTTTTCAACTCATTGCTATAACCAGAACTGTGTTAATACTTTCACAGAAAATATGTATTTTTAATCCATTTTAAAGCCCTCCCTTGTGTGTCCAGAGAATCTACAATGTACTATGCATAGTTCAGACCATTTTAACTGTCGACTATTAATGCTATTTTCCAACTGCAGCTGGCTAATGTGGCATTAACGACTTACCATTCCTGGGAAAAGCTTGGAAATGGGAATAGAGACTAGCTCAAACAATTTATAGCTGAATTTTATTTTCTAGGCGAATTTGAACCCATTTTTAGGTACCGAGATTACAATAATACAATATTTAAGAATTTACTCTGCCTTTTAGAACTGGCCTGACAGTGCAACTGTCTGCAGACATATTGTTACAAATTCTTTAAAATTTACAAAGAGTAGAATTTGGCTCCACCCAGAGGAGCGTCACTCTCTCACCGTATGCTGTGGCCTATTTGGTATATCATTCCAGTTTCAATTGAGTACTTCCATTAGAACTCCTGAGGGAGATTTTATACCTGAAACATACACTAAGCCATCACAGTTTGTCACATTCAATTCTTTATTTCCTATGTGAATTCTATACAGAAAGAAATCAGTCTTTTTTGCTAAGTTTTCCGGCATTGGCAAAGCCAACAGGCCAGGCTTTAATGTTGCAAAATTATTTTTGTACACGCAACACATGTAAACTGCATGTAGCAGTGGATGGTTACATGCCTTAGCACATTAAAGTCAGACCTACTGCCTTTGCCAATACTTGTTAAGCAGTGCCAAAATTTGCCTCTTTGATCTGTTGGCGGCGTTTGCCACAGTTAATCATCCCAATCCATCAAAAACTCTCAATGAAAGAATGGGAATTAAATTAAAGGTGCAGTCTTATACTGGATGGCATCATACCTCGATAATTGCCTTTTCCCCAATTCCACCTATGTCCAACAAGAAATGACTCAAGGTTCAGTTCTACCTTCAGCTCTCTTCAATTCAAGCATGAAACCCATTGGTTCACTTCAAAACCACTCCAACATCTTCTATCAGTCAAATTAGTTGTGTAGGGGAGCACCAAAGGTATGCATTAAATGTCCAATTTCCCAAATCGCACCACAATGTAGTTTCAAATGACACAATGTTCACTCTTATTAATTGTTAAATCAGAAAAAGTCATACAAATCTTCATGTGATATATCAAGTAAGTGTTACCTCTTCATTTGATACAGTTCAGGTTGATGAAGGCAAAATAGTTAAAGAGATGTTGTCATTTTAGATGTCTTCAACCTAATACAGTCAAGACCAATGAAAACACATGTAGAGCAATGATATGTGTTAGAAATGGGGTCTTTGGTTGGCAGTCAGGTTACCCCCTGTCCAAGCAAGGACCCTCACTCTAGTCAGGGTAAAAGAGAATCACCCTCAACTAACCCCTGCTTACCCTTGGTAGCTTGGCATGAGCCGTAGGCTTAACTTCAGAGTGCTAGGTGTAAAGTATTTGTACCAACACACACAGTAACCTAACGAAAACACTACAAAATGACACAACACAGATTTAGAAAAATAGAGAATATTTATCTAAACAAAACAAGACCAAAATGACGAAAATCCACAATACACAAGTCAAGTTATCAATTAAAAAGCAAAAGGAGTCTTCATGTAGTTTTTAACACACACTAACATTGTTAGCGTGAAAATGTACCTTTGGTGTGCCAAAAATAACCCTGCACGGGCGAGTGTGCATCAAAAAGGGCTTGCAATGCGTCGATTTCACTCACGAGCGAGACCTTGCATCGTTTCTCCTTTCGTCTGGTCGGGCGTGTCGTTTCTTCTCTCCGCAGGAGAGCGATGCGTCGATCTGATCAGCGCTCTCAGGTCCGGGCAGGCCTTGCATTGTTTTTAGATGCCCAGCGGTACTTGTGTCGGAAATCCAGCCGCACGATGATCCGAAAACCACACAGTGCGGGTTGCGATCTCACCAGCCACTGTCAGCGATGCTGCGTGTCGTTTCTCCAGCTCTGTGCATCGATTCTTTGCAGGCAAGCATCGATTTTCAGCCACGAAGCTGGCGGCGTGCCTATTTTTCAGCCGCAGATCGGAGTCACGTTGATCTTTGCCCCGCACGGTGTTCTGTGCATGGATTTCTTCCTCTTAGGCTCCCAGCTTCTCCTTTCAGGGTCCCAGGAACTGGATGACCACCACATGGCATAGTAGGAGTCTCTCCAGAGACTCCAGGTGCTGGCAGAGAGAAGTCTTTGCTGTCCCTGAGGCTTCAAACAACAGGAGGCAAGCTCTAAATCAAGCCCTTGGAGAGTTCTTCACAAGATGGAAGGCACACAAAGTCCAGTCTTTGTCCTCTTACTCTGGCAGAAGCAGCAACTGCAGGATAGCTCCACAAAGCACAGTCACAGGCACGGCAGCTCTTCTTCCTCAGCTCTTCAGCTCTTCTCCAGGCAGAGGTTCCTCTTGGTTTCCAGAAGTGTTCTAAAGTCTGTGGTTTTGGGTGCCCTTCTTATACCCAATTTCTCCTTTGAAGTAGGCCTACTTCAAAGCAAAGTCTCTCTTGAATGTGAAATCCTGTCTTGCCCAGGCCAGTCCCCAGACACTCAACAGGGGGTTGGAGAATGCATTGTGTGAGGACAGACACAGCCCTTTCAGGCGTGAGTGACCACTCCTCCCCTCCCTCCTAGCACAGATGGCTTATCAGGAAATGCAGGCTACACCCCAGCTCCCTTTGTGTCACTGTCTAGTGTGAGGTGCAACCAGCCCAACTGTCAAACTGACCCAGACAGGGAATCCACAAACAGGCAGAGTCACAGAAATTGTGTAAGCAAGAAAATGCTCACTTTCTAAAAGTGGCATTTTCAAACACCCAATCTTAAAATCAACTTTACTAAAAGATGTATTTTCAAATTGTGAGCTCAGAGACCCCAAACTCCACATGTCCATCCGCTCCTAAAGGGAATCTACACTTTAATCAGATTTAAGGGACAGGCCTTGCAACAGTGAAAAACAAATTTAGCAATATTTCACTGTCAGGACATATAAAACACATTACTATATGTCCTACCTTAACCATACACTCACCCTGCCCTTGGGGCCACCTAGAGCCTAATTTAGGGGTGTCTAACATGTAAGAAAATGGAAGGTTTAGACCTGGCAAGTGGGTTTACTTGCCAAGTCAAATTTACAGTAAAAACTGCACACACAGACACTGCAATGGCAGGTCTGAGACATGATTACAGAGCTACTTATGTGGGTGGCACAACCAGTGCTGCAGACCCACTAGTAGTATTTGATTTACAGGTCCTGGGCACCTCTAGTGCACTGTACTAGGAACTTAGTAATACATCAAATATGCCAATCATGGATAAACCAATTATATACACATTTTGTAAAGGAGAACTTGCACTTTAGCACTGGTTAGCAGTGGTAAAGTGCCCAGTGCAACAAAAACAGCAAAATCAGAGTCCAACACACATCAACAACCTGGGAAACAGAAGCAAAAAGTTAAGGGAGACCATGCCAAGTATGAAAAGTCTAACAATATTTATGTAGATATTCCCAGCTGACACGTTTCATCCTATGGATGGGACTTTCTCAAGGCCGAGCAAATAGCGTTCCAAGTACAATAAAGACACTCATATTCTTAATTGTCCAAAAGTGAGTCCCTTATTCAAGTATGTTTCCAGAATGGGTAATTGTTGCAATAGTAACAACACACAATAAGTCCCAAAATTCTCAGCGACTGTTTTTAACTAATGCAACTTCATTTCTAACTTAATATTCCTTCACAGTGGCATAGAGAAAGGCATGGGTTCTCGCTCATAATCCCCAACCCCTTCTTGACTCAAAATTAAGGAATAGCCTACCACGGAATTTAAGTAGCCCACTTTGCTTTTGAAAGGAAGATCTAAACTCAAAATTGTATTCAAGTTCCTCCCTCAAGTTTATGATTGTGACTACACATCTGGTCATTCAGAATCACAAAGAGCAGTTTTCTTCCTCGAGTGTTAATGTTAGAAACAATGCAGTTTTCTTGTGAAAGGAACGTACAAAGAGCTTGTCTTTCTTAACACTAAAGAGAAGATATGCCTATTCACCTTATTTACCTCTTATTTTATTAATCCTCAGAAACAAAACTTGCTAAAACTGCTGTATCTAAGCCCTGCTCAATGGCTCCTGCAGACATCTGCAGCAAAACATTGTGTGGAATATTGTGCCTCTTTCTGAAGGCCACACCCCCAGAAACATAAACAAAACAGGGTGGTGACAATCCAGAGGGTGTCTATCAAATTAGGTCTTGACTTTAGTCATAGGGCTTATGAGAAGAGGCACAAGAAGATAAATGCACACATGCATGCATTCACTGCAAGAAAGAGCTTCTGTGCATGTGTCAATAGGAGAGCTTTCTCTGATGTTCCCAACATCTGTTACTAATTACCACAGGAGCTGTGTTTCAGTGTTAAAAGTGAATACCCTCCCTGCCCAAAAGTGATATCAATCCCACTGGCACTGCAAGCATTATACCATGCTCTTAGTAGGTTTATTTAACAGTGCACAATGTTTCCTCCATTTATCTTTACTGTTCCAACATACTTAGAGGCATATTTATACTCCGTTTGCGCCGGAATTGCGTCGTTTTTTTTGACGCAATTCCGACGCTAAACTAACTCCATATTTATACTTTGGCGTTAGACGCGTCTAGCGCCAAAGTCCATGGAGTTTGCGTCATTTTTTAGCGTGGACACCTACTTTGCGTTAATTATATGCAAGGTAGGCGTTCCCGTCTAAAAAATCGACTCCGAGGCATGTGCGCCGTATTTACACTCCCGGGCAAAAATCACGCCCGGGAGTGGGCGGGTCAAAAAAAATGACGTACGGCCGCTTTTGCGCCGTTTTTTAGCGCCTGCAAAAGGCAGGCGTTAAGGGACCTATGGGCTCGGAAGGAGCCCAGAGGTGCCCTCCCATGCCACCAGGGACACCCCCTGTCACCCTTGCCCACCCCAGGAGGACACCCAAGGATGGAGGGACCCATCCCAGGGACACTAAGGTAAGTTCAGGTAAGTATAATTTTTTTTTTTTTTTGGATGGCATAGGGGGGCCTGATTTGTGCCCCCCTACATGCCACTATGCCCAATGACCATGCCCAGGGAACAGAAGTCCCCTGGGCATGGCCATTGGGCAAGGGGGCATGACTCCTGTCTTTGCTAAGACAGGAGTCATTTCTATGGGGGTTGGGAGTTAAAAAAAAATGGCGCAAATCGGGTTGCGGCGCAAAATTTGCCTCAGCCTGACTTGCCCCATTTTTTGGCGCCCAAGCTCCATTTTCCCCTACGCCGGCGCTGCCTGGTGTACGTCGTTTTTTTAAACGCACACCAGACGGCACCGGTGGCTAACGCCGGCTAACGTCATTCAATAAATACGGCGCCCGCATGGTGCTTCTGAATGGCGTTAGCCGGCGCTAATTTTTTTGACGCAAAACTGCGTTAGCGCAGTTTTGCGTCAAAAAGTATAAAGATGGGCCTTAGGGTTGCCAGGGTACATATTCCACGTACCCAAAGTATTTAATTTCCAAGCACATATACCCAACTGAAGAATTCGTAGAAGTCCTACATTTTCCTTTTGCTGGGTTCTCATTTATTTGACGTTACATTTTAACAAAGCACAACTATACTACAAGGTGTCAGAACTCCGTACATATCAACAACAACTGGGATTATTGGTGTTACTTACAGAGAAGCTTCACATTTAATATCTAATAAGGGAACAGAAATCATTATGGCGATTATAGCATGTGTTAACCAAATAACAGGGGTTTTGGCAAAAAGTGAGACAAGAAGTACATAGACAGGTATATGACAAGGGAGAATTAAGTACAAACTCAGGATTATAGGCGAGGGGCTGGACCAAAAACTCCGAGAGAGAGGTGTCCCCAACTAATAAATCACACTGCAGGACCTGACCTAGATATCTCTAGCATTTGTCAAGCTTCTTTTGAGTCATTTCCTATTATACTGACTCTTTTCTGTCAAAGCTTTCACAAACATTATTCATCATTCCCCGGCTGTTTATTTTTGGGGATCCCGGCAGTATATTATACATGGTCTCAGGCAGCCTGAATGCTGCATATTGAAACTCTTACATTTCAAAGCCATGGACTCCCCCAGATTGCGCTTTGCATTATATAATATATGGCCTGGAAATGAATCTTAAATAAGGTGGAGGTGATAGTTGAGATGATTGTTCGGGGTTGTTTTATGAACGTCAATGACAAATTATAATCTCAAAACATTTTAAGCATACATTTAGAAGACCTTCTTCCAGAAATTGTTGAAGGTACGGCTGCATCTCATTCAACAGGCTAATAGGAGTATTGCTATTGCTACATTTGTTTTTATGTCTTTGTGGAACATACCATGAACATTTCAAAATACAGTTTATATACAATGGCTAAGGAAATATTTTTTTACACTGGAGTATTGTTGGATGGGGAAAATATAATTATCTCATGTTATGGGTAATACTTAAGTGCACCTAAGCAACAATGAATGATACATATCTTTGGTACTTACCTTTATTCCACTTTGAACCACCTTATGTATATCCAAGAAGGGCTCCTTCATTAACTCTCCCTCAGGAGTAAATATCTTGACATATCCCTCTTTCTCAAGGATGAAGAGACGACGGGAGCCATCCCCACAATGTACTGCTCCTACGGGTTGCCTCAGCCCTCGTACCACCTCTTGAAGACAAAAGTAGTTGTGTTTGTGTTTCCTGTGAAAGAACATAATGATAGTCAGGAAATATGTCCCATGTAGTGTATGCATTTGAGATTGAGGATTACGCTATATAAATGATCTTTTGTCCCCCAGAAGAAGACACAATATGAGGCATCAACGGAGAATGAGCAAGAAAAATAAACCAATGTCACAGAAATTAAGAGGGAAGTAAACAGAAGCATTTTCAGTAGAAAACCATTCAAAATGTGCAGTCTCTTCAGTTTACTTCTGAGGAAAAGGCATTACATCCTGATGTGTGTTTCTGACTGTGCCACAGGGCAAAGTAATGCCAAGCCACAGCTATTCCTTCCTCTCCTTCCAAGCAATGCTACAAAAAAACACATGGGATTGCTTTGAAACCTTGGCAGATTTATCCTGGGGAACCAGAGTCAGTCACTGGGAGAGAACAGTGAGAAAATGTGCGGGACCGTGAGAGCACCACACGAAGGCATAATGACTCAGGTTGCTAAATGGGTTTTTGCATACCTAAACATTAAAACTGAGGCATGAAAGAACACTGTGAGAATTAGAAATGAAATGAGAACCTGAAGGGCATTCTCATATAATTAGATGTTACAATGTGTGACTCCTCGTGTGGTTACACTTTAACATAAGGTGAGAGAGGATAGCTCTACCTTGCCCCACACTGCAGCTCGTGAAGTGGTTAAACATGTAGTCATGCACTGCACAAGGATTTCCTGAATGAACTTGCTTGGATTTGCAAGGATTTGAGAAAATATGTAGCAGGACTTGAGCTAGAAGACAGCAGGAGATTGTCCACTGCATCCATAAATGTCACAAACCTAGAAGACTGGCATATGATGTTGAATATATGAATTTCAGTTGTGATTGCCCATATAAAAACTATAGAGAAAGCAGTAGCATATGAGTTGGTACAATTTGCAGTTGAGTAAGGAGTTCCTCTTTATCAAAGCAGGAGCCAGTAATGTGACTAAGCTAAGATACTGGTGAGCTGCCCCATGGCTAAAAGTTGGTACCATGCTCTATCTGCAAACTTCTACAAGTGAACGCAGATTTAAGGAGATGAACGCCTCAAGGAGTTAGTTGAACTGCTGTAGGTTTGACAAGGATATACATTGTAACGGCTGTGCTGCTTCACCATTAGAACTGGGCACTCGTGTGAAAATTAGTGTTTATATCCTGGTTTCAGAAAAAGATCCAACATAGAACTGTGGAAAAAGATCAACTGGAGAGCTCTGTGAATGATACTTTGTGGAAAGGTAAAATAGGTTGAATGGTGTGATCATGGTTTAACTGCTCAAATGTATTCCATTGTGGAAGATTAGCTGCAAAGGAAAAGTCGGCCTTCAGAAAATATTGAGTATGTCTGTGAGTTACAGTTTCATTCAAAAGAATTACCACAATTTCTTATGATATATCGTGATTCACTGTAATCTGAATAGCTATGTTATCGAAAAAAGAGGGACTTCTACTAGTAATTAGTAGCAACCACGTTGCTCATATGTGTTCAGTTACACATAGGTTCTGTAGGGGAGCGGTTTCCTCAAAATTGCTCTAGGAAGGATCCCACAGGTAAAAACATCTGGGAGGTTTGCGTGGGAATCTTATACATTTTCTATTACCATAAAAATCCCTTCATTTCAGTTTGGTTAATGATTTTATTATACCATTTATACTTTTCCCGATCTACCGATATGTATCTCAATTAATGAGAAGGAGAATGGTTGGTATCCCATTAGAGAAGGTATGTTTTTTTTAAGAATAATTGTTCCTTGCCATGGACGTAATGACTACAAACAGAATTCTCAATTGAAAACTTTCCATCTATCTGATCTTTAAACCATTTTTATCAACAGGACTGCCTTCCATTTTATGACTTGCATTTAACTTTTGAAATAGGAAGGAACAATAGAAGAGGACAGGTGATTCCGTCTGCAAATGTATAGAGAAACAGCACTGATAAACTAGTCTACCAAACCCTCACTTCCATTAGCACTATTATTAAGGGGAAAGGTTGGCAGGCTATGTATATTGGTAACTTTGCTCTACAAACAAATGAAGTCGAAATGTTAAAATTTGGCTTGCAGCAACGTATGACCTAAGGATTGGCTAATTCACAGAAACAAAACAAAACCTCTATAGCCAATCATTCAAGATGATGGAGTACTTGGATTTCCCTACTCAAACTATACTCAACATCTCATTGTCATCATATATTGGTGAGTAAACTGTAATCATATCTTTGTGAACATACATGAAAGCATCATTGAAAAAAGCCAAAATCGTATATATTAACAAATATGGGACCCACACAAAACATAATAGAATCGCATAACAAGACTATGACAGCTAAAAAACAGATTTTGGTTTGCTTCTGTATTGATGTGTATTTCTCTATTACACCTTATAGAAATTTGCAAGTTTCCCTCCACCCTATCAGTTTGTTAGACTTTGAAGGATTTGGCCATTTTTTCACCTGTGAAAATTGATAATTGCATAACTGAAAATATTTTGTGAAGATCTGTTCCCAGTATACTAGAACAATATGTGAGTCGCTATGTGATTCTGTGAAGCACAATGCTCTGTGTGGGAACAATAATTGAAAGTGGGGTTGATTGAAGGCGAAGCAAATAAGCATTGGTTAGCAAAGGATTTCTGAGAATATCTCTGACCTGTTTCAATTACACTTCCTAGATCTAAGGACCCACCATTCCAAAATATTAATGTGTGAATTAGGCTACAAGATAGAAAGTTAATTAACAACAGAAGATTTGTGATATACTTGTCATCAACATGTGATTACAAAACGTACATTTCAAAAAGCAGCAAAACCATAAAATATCTGTAAGGCTAAAGGGCCAAGGACAATTACAAACTAAATTGGCACAAAATAAATCAAACATGATAAATCCGTTTTTCATGATTTTAGAAGTATCTGTCAATGTGTGAACCTGTTGATCTCGTCAGCTTTTACATAGTCCTCCATCTGGTCCAGGTAGTTGGAAGCTGGGCCTCGAACCTGTTTTCTCTGGAAGTCTGGAAAGCATATCCCACCGTCTTTTCTGGCATAGTAAAAGCAAAATTCATCAGCCGTAGTTTGAAGAAACCCTACAGGGAATAACAACGGTAGATTATTATTTTGCACGTGTTGTTCACAGGCAGCGGGGTAATGTCATGTAAATGTTGAGGATAGTTCCAGCTACAGAATTACGCTGAAGAAACAGAACTACAAGAACAAATACGTTTTGTTGTGGCAGTGGAGGTATTTTTCAATATCATTATCATGACTACTGTCTCTTTGTTAATGTATTTTATTTTTACTAATTGTACTGGCCATTACTTGTTCCCTGGTGTGCTCATGAGTTTTTTCATTACCCTAAATGGTAATCCCACTGCTTATCTGTTTTCATCTAGTAAAACCAATACTGAATAGCTACAGGTAGCTGCTACTTATCAATGTAGATATGGGCCACCACATTGGCAGAGCAAAGACACATTGATAATAGTTTACCACTACACAGACAATGAAGCAAGTTCTATTATGGTGCTGCACTATATACATATTTGTCCACTTATACTATAACCAACAAGAAAGACTGAGGGGGGCATTATGACTTTGGCGGACGGAAAAGCCCATCTGCCGAAGTCACTGCGGGTAGGATGCCACCAGTGCGACGGCCTCCCCGGCAGTCCCATTACGAGTTTGCCACTGGTTTCCGCCCACTGACCCAGCAAGAAACGGCCTACAGCATTGTTGCCAGCTTGTAATAGAGCAGACAGTGAACTTTGCGAAGGGCTGGCCAGGGGGGTCCTTGCACTGATCCAACTGCGTGGGCAGTGCAGGGACGTCCCTGGGGCCCCTTGCACCCTGTGTCCGCCAGCCATTTCATGGTGGGGTTACTGCCATGAAACCAATGGTGGAGAAGGGAGTCGTAATCCCCAGGGCAGGGCTGCTTTCAGGGCTGCCCTGGCTGATAAGAACTACCGGCACCACCAGACTCTCCTGTCGAGGAAAACTGGCGGTGCTGGTGGTCTGAATGGGGCACTACCGCCGCGATTGTAATGTGGCACTCGGACCACCACATTGGCGGCGGTCCGACCGCCACCTCAATCCTGGTGATCAGTAGACTGGCAGGGTTGTAATGAGGGCCTGAGTGAGTATGTGTACATCATAGACATTCACCTTTTTTGGTAGAAGAGACAAGTGATTTAATATGAATGTTTGTAAGGAGTTTACATTATTCTAAATCATAGGTAGCAGTGTCCTAATCATGTATGGCACTGTCATTTAATATGTGATTCCATTAGTAATGTCATGAAGTATGCCAAAGTTGACACTAAGTGTGATGTCATTGTTCATATCTCTTGACTTTGTGATAAAATACGTAAATCAGCAAAGAAACAGTTGTGTTGCTCATTGAGGTTCCACAAACTAAATGCTTTTAGAGAGAATTTAATTTTTTTATCTTTTCACATCAATGATTCTTAAATAGTATTTTTCTGCATATCACTGTGTACTTGATGTTCTAGTACAGTGTTACATGCAAAGTGGATTTCCATTATATATATATATACACACATATATATATATATATATATATATATATATATATATATATATATATATATATATATATATATCTTTATAACTCACGCCTCCGCCATGCACGATTTTCTTCAGTCACTCAGACCAGAACCCGAAGAGGGTTGCCAGGGCTGATTTAATCTCTTGGAAGTTGTTTCAACTTGTGCCATTTGCCATTGGTGTCCAAAGCACTGATGGACCATGTACCTCGTACAGCCTCACAAAGTAGTTTCCTCCTTGCTAATTGCTGCTCACTGGCTGCCCATAATCTGAATATTAACCTTCTCTAGAGCGACCGGAAACCTACAGCTCGCTTTCTTACAGAGACTTGGCTTCATGAGGGATTGGCTCCGGATGTAGCCTTGGCTTTGCCCAAAGATTACTTGATAATCAGGTTAGATAGAGACTCCGCAAAAAGAGGGGGAATCACTATTACCTTTAGGGATTTTGTTAAGGTTACCTCCCGTCCCCTTCAGTTGCCCGCCTGTGAGAGTATGTCTTTCTCCATTCTATTAAATTCTCAGTGTAGTTTCTCACTGGCCCTAGTATATCATCCCCTGGCTCATTGCAACATTTCCTACAATCAGTTCCAGAGCAATTTGCTGATTTAATATGCAACAAGCCAAATGTCGCTATTCTTGGTGATTTCAATATTCACGCAGAGAATCAAGACAATGCTGCGGCTAAAAGATTCTTGTCTGATATGGCCACCCTGGACCTAATACAATTGGTCAGAGGCCCAACACATAATAAAGGTCACACTATCGACCTAGTTTTAAGTAATGCCCCTGGTCTAACCACCTTGCCCCCCACTCCTCTGGCTTGGTTGGACCATTTCTTAATCTCTCTTAACCTGCCCACTCCGGTAGGAGATAAAACCTCCCAAATTTTAACCCAGCCCTATAGGGCTGGCAAATGCTTAATGCTAGAGAGTGGATTAGCACTTTAGAGAGCTTGAAACCTACCTTTAGGGGAAATATGATTTGTTCCCTAGAGCTATTTAATGATTGGATCACCAAAAGCCTAGATATTGTCCTCCCCTATACGTCGAGGTTGAGAGGTCATTTGAAAAAAGGTGCTCCTTGGTTCTCCTCCCACCTATGTCAGTTAAAGAGGGACTGCAGACGTCTGGAAAGAAGATGGAGCAAAACTTATGATACTTTGCTGAAAGATGAATACAGAAAGGTCATTAGATTGTTTCATGTGGAAATTAAATCAGCACAAAGCACTTACTATGCCACTAAAATAGAACAGAACTCTAACTCTCCTAAAGAGATCTTTCAGCTACTAAGAGAAATTGCCCACTCACATTCTCATAATGAATGTGTGGAAGCATCTCATAAACAGAGCAACAACCTGCGATCATTCTTCCAGCAAAAATTCTTAGACATTTATTCGACATTCCCGATGGGCACTCACAGTTCCCATGCTCTTAGGGATGAACGTACAAAATGCACAGCTGTGCTCTGGCAGTTTCTGCCTCTCTCCCCGGAACTGGCTTCAATGTTATTGGATACCCTCAAATCTGGCTCCCTCCTGGACCCAGCACCCCCTACAATGTTAGCGGTGGGGTCATCCTTTATAGTTCCTATTTTGACTGACATGTTGAATCTGTCATTGTCTAGCAGTATCATTCCCTACCAGTGGAAACATGCTATAGTGAAACCTTTGCTTAAGAAACCTAACTTAGATGCATCCGTGCTTAATAATTACAGGCCCATTCCTTGCTGCTAGCTCTCTCCAAGATACTGGATAAACATGTCAACACACATCTCCCTAATTTTCTTGAGGACAATAATATTCTTCATCCTTCCCAGATGGGCTTCAGACTGCTACACAGCACGGAATCAGCGCTGATTGGAGTTACTGAAGAGGTCAGGAAGCACCATGATCAGGGGTTGGTGTCAGCGTTTATTCTTCTTGATCTCAGTGCCACCTTTGACACTGTGGATCACAGCATTCTACTTCAAAGAATGAAGGAGACTGGAGTTACAGGCAAGGCTCTGAACTGGCTCTCCTCTTTTTTAGAGGCAAAATCATTTCAGGTATTAGATTGTTCGTTTCTCTCCAGTTGCTTCAATAGCAGCTGGGGAGTGACACAAGGCTCTTCACTTAGCCCTACTTTATTTAACATCTTCATGTCACCACTGGCAAAGATAGTGGAGCCATATGGTCTCTCATTAGTTTCATATGCGGATGACACCCAGCTGGTAGTCTCCTACCCAACTGAGCAGAACTCATTGGAGACGGCACTCGCCCCCTGCCTAAGGGCAGTGTCTGAATGGATGTCTGAATGTAAAGTCAAGTTAAATGGAGATAAGACAGAGGTCATGATCCTAGGCCATCTTTCTCGGTCGAATCTTTTTTCTCCTGTGCTTCACTCCTTAGCGTATCTGCCCCCTCATAGGGAACACATCAAGGGCCAGATGTAGTAAGAAATGGGTTTGCGACTCGCAAATTTCGAGTCTGAGTGACTCGCAATTTGCGAGTCGCAAACCCATATACAGAATGGTGTCCCTGACACCATCTGCGAATCGCAAGGGGGTCGCAAAGACCCTCCTCATTAATATTAATGAGGTGGGTCGCAATTTGCGACCCCCTTGTGATTCCCTGCACTCACAGGGATGGTGGCCTGCTGAAGACAGCAGACCACCATGTCTGTGACTGCTTTGTTAATAAAGGAGTTTTATTTTTTGGTATTGCAGCCCTTTTTCCTTAAAGGAAAACGAGTTGCAATACACTCAGGAAAATTAAACCATTTGGTTTAATTTTTTCAGAGCAGTCAGTGGTCCATAGGACCACTGACTGCTCTGAAAAAATATTTTTAGAGCCATTCACAAAGGGGAAGGGGTCCCATGGGGACCCCTAACCTTTTGCGAATGGGTTAGCACCCACTTCACATGGGTGCTAACTTCGAATTGCTTTGCGACCGCGTTTGCGGTCACAAAGCAATTCTGCATCGCGCTGCGAATCGCAAATAGGAAGGGGAACACCCGTTCCTATTTGCGAGTCGCATTCCCATTTTGCGAGTCGGTAACCAAGTTACCGACTCGCAAAATGGGAATGTGCATCGCGATGCGTGTTTTGTATGGCGCAAACTGCAAATTTTGCAGTTTGCGCCATACAAAACGTTTCGTACATCTGGCCCCAAGATTTTAGGAGTATGGCTTGACCCATGGCTAACCATGGACCATCAGGCCAAGAAAATTTCTTCCACCTGCTTTGGTACGCTAAGACTCCTCAGAAAGGTGTTTAAAATACTTCCACTTATTGCAAACAGGCTCATCATCCAGGCATTCATTATCTCTCGCCTGGATTATGGTAGTGCCCTGTACCTCGGTGCGCCGAAATATGTTAAAAAGAAACACTGCCGTCCGCCTTCACTTCAATATACTTGGACACAAATCGGTCAAATCGGCTCTTTCTATTCTGCATTGGCTCCCAGATGAGCAACGGATAAAATTTAAAACGCTGTGTTGCATCCACAGAGCTCTTTACAACAAAGGTCCTCCACTCTTGCAAACCCTTTCCTCCTTCCACAATCCTGCTAGACATTTTAGGTCTTCTTCAGCTGCCTTTGCTGTAATCCCTTTAGTAAAAAAGTCTAAATGGGGTGGAAGCTCCATGGCCTATCTTGGAGCTAAATTGTGGAACTCTCTGCTATGGGCCTACGACAAACCAGCCATGAATTGTCCTTTCGTCGCCTACTTAAAACTTGGCTATTTTGATCTTGCCCTCAGCTTGTGTTTTGAAGATTTCCGTTCAGCGCTGGGAGGCCTTTGGGTAGCCATGCGCTCTATAAGTCCTCATAATATAACATAACATAACATTGATATTGTCAATGATGTTATCAAAGATGTCATGAGTGCTGTAATTTGTTGGGTAATTTGCAGTGCATGGTGAGGGTGCGAGTTATAGTTACCTTAGGGCACGGGTTATAGTTACTTGAGATAACTCTAACTATAACAGGTGAATTTTGTGAGGCTAACTATAACGTACCTGTAACCTTTGTTGTTTTAAGTGAATTTCTATATTTTTTTAATGTAAAGTAATTTTTATTGCTATACCCCCTTTTACCACCCAGCAGCCAAACCCCCTAACCACCCAACCCCATGCTGCTCACAGCCTTTGGCGGTGCACAGTGGGAGATGACAGTGGCCTGTCTCTCTGGGTGTGAGAATAGGTGTGAGAGAATGTATCCGTGTGTAAGAATGGCTGTAGGAATGTCTGTCTCGGTGTGAGAGTATGTGCATCAGTGTCTTAGTGGGTCTGTGAGTGGATGCATCAGTGTCTGTGTGGGTCTGTGAGTGGGTGTATGAGGGTTTCAGTGGGTCTGTGATTGGGTGTGTGAGAGTCTAAGTGGGTGCGTTAGTGTCTGAGTAGATCTGTGAGTGGGTGTGTGAGGGTCTGAGTGGGGCTCTGAGTGGGTGCACAAGGGTCTGAGTGGGTCTCTGAGTGGAAGCTGAGTGGTTCTGTGTGTGGGTGCGTAAGGGTTTGAGTGGGTGTGTGAGTGGGGGAAAGAAATTGAAAAAGAGAAATTAAGAGAGAGAAATAGAGTGGGAGGAGAGAGAGAGTTTTTTAGGCGTTGATGAATGATATATTTAGAATGATATATTTCTGGACAAATTGAAAACAAAAATGTATTTGTCAATTAAAAAGAGTTAGATCACTTTTCACTATGAACCTTAAACTTTTGAAGTTTAAAAGAAATTAAAGAAGGAAAATGACACCCCTGGAGTAGCGCCCTCAACTTTCAGTGCAAGGGTCTGTGACCTTAACCTTTAGGCCAAAGGTAACTCATTACTGTGATGCTTCTAGACATACCTATGTCAGTCAAACCATGCATATGATTGGAAAGAAATGTGAATGTTCCATCACTAGGAAGGTTTAACATTCAAAACACTAGAAAATAAACAAACACACTGCCAAGCGATACTAGGATTTGAACCTTCAACCTACCGACCATTAGCCCAAAAGTGACCCTGTTCCACTCTGCATCCAAACATAACTATAGTATTTGTACCAAACATCTTGCTAGTCTGACTCTAGAAGTCATTGTATGGAGAGACCACTGCAATTACAATCTCTCTCTCTCTCTTCCATCCCTTTACAACTATGCTTTCTGCTAGTGGGAGCGGTTTAATAGAAAGCAGACTTTGTTTGCTTTTGCTTGGTGGGAGCTGCTAGCTCCCACCAAGCAAAAACAAGCAGAGCTATGTCCTGGGGGGGCAGCCCGGGACATAACAGGAGCTGGCCCTCAGGGACATCTATGGCGCCTTAAGTGGGCCACACAGCCCCCCTCCAATGAGTATTGACCCTGGGAGGTGGTGGTCCCCGGGGTCTGAAATGGACCCCCCTAGTTATTGTAGTTTAACCCCAGAGAGGTGGTGGTCCCAGGGGCTGTGGGGTGTGCCTCGCATCCCCCTGCACAGAACTAAATATTGCCCGGGGAGGTGGCTGGTCCCCAGGTTTGTGGGGGGGCTGTGCACCCCTTCCCCCCTGGATTTACTACTACCTTTCCCCCGGGGAGGTGGTGATCCCCAGGGCTGCGGTGGGGTCACGCGTCCCCCGCACACATCTGCATTATTTCCCTGGGAAGGTGGTGGTCTACGGCGCTGCGAGGGTGGGCCACACGGCCCCCATGCATTCGATTACAAATTGTGCGATGGGGAGGTCGCAGTCCCCAGGCTACAGGAGGTCCTTGTGCCCCTCCATTGAAAATGTAAATGCTCCCGGGACCTGACTCACCAGGGGGCTTAAGTGAAACAAGTGCGGGAGCCCACCATAGTTTTTCTTTTTTGAATTTTCAGAGGATCTGCGGATCCGCTGCAATTTCTGCCAACAATTAAAAAAACAAAAATGCTTTTTTGCTGTGGGGCTGTCCCTCTATGACCCCAGCACTAGAGCTATGGGGTCACGGTGCCCCCATCCCTGGCCCCTTTTCTTTTTTTATATTCTTTTTTTCAAAGACTCAGCTCAAGCTGAGTCCCAACATGGCTGCCAACACTTTCCTATTGAAGTGTTGGCAGCCAATCAGATCTCAGCATGAAATCGGGAGGGTTCATGGAGCCCTCACGCCCTTATATGTACTAATTTGGATTTTGTTTAATTTCTCAAAGACTACTGAATCGATTCACACCAAATAACAAAAAGGTTGCTTTCTGGACCAAGAGCTACCTTTCTGCCAAATTTGGAAAAAATGCATCGAGAAAAGGGTTTTGGGACCCTCCCTTTTTCTCGGCCCCCGCTTGATGTATCACCCTGAAACTTTACAGATAGAGGCTGAAGTGAGCGTCGTATTTTCTTGGAAAAGTTTGCGAAGATTCATCAAACGGCGCCAAAGTTATCAGCAAAAGAAAAAAATCCTCCCTGTCTCTCTCTTTCTCTCTCTCTCTCTATCTCTCTCTCTATATATATATATATATATATATATATATATATATATATATATATATATATATATGTCATAATGTAACGTCCCTTGTCTCTTCAATTCACAATCAGAACCTGCAGGAGAAGGGAGGGAAAGGCTGCGAGTGCAACTCCTGTGCTTGAATCTGCAGACTCGTTGCTCAGAGAAGCAGGCATGCATGCACAACTATCCTAATACGCATTGGCTTTCGCAAGCCAGGTGAGTGAAGGGATAGGGGACTACTTATGCCAGCAGGCCTTCTGCCCTTTTATCCATGTGGGCCAGGAATACATTGACATGTACATGACTTAAGCCAAGGAGGCTGGTAATAGCATAACATTTCTACTTCATCAAACTAGATTAAAAAAATTATTTAAGAAAAGTCATAAATGAATTAGTAGTTTTACCAAAAATTATAACTATGATCTAATTTTTATGACTATCCCACGAGTGCCAGCACATGCATGTTTGCTTGGTTTATTTCTGGTGAAAGAATATTAACATTACCTCTAGGCCAAATGCTTGCGGTTGTTTGTAACACATTATTGCAAAAGGATGCACCTTCAACAATTAGTTTGCTGATTTGAAAGAATTTAAGATTGTGTTTGGGGAATGGAAGAGTTGTGAAAATATCACAAGGGCACTGCATCGCATACGAAGGGAATCACTAGCAGATAGCGAGTGCACATAGCAACAAGGAAAGCATACTATTTCAGATGAGCATGAGGTCACAAACAATACAAGAACACAGCCATCTTAAAAAACACAAAAACGAATCTGCGATAGCACAATTTTCTGTGACTACTACCAAACCTCTATTGCCACAAACAAGACATTGATGTAAGGAATGTCTGAATAAATATCAGCTACTAGCAATCATTTGTTTTCCTCTTGACAGAGAGAAGCACGTGTACATCATTCTTGGTGCTGCTCCTAGAGGAACAGTTCATCCCAAACAACCAGGCCAGGTTCCCTCCAGAATGGAGGACAAGGGTCCCCGGTTCGTTTCAGCTTATTTGAGCTCATAACTCAGATGTAACTTGAGTCCTTTACACAATGAGGCATTCTACTGCTATGTTGTGGTTGAAATATCGATTTACAAAAATATTGAATCCTCATTATCGACATTAGACTATATTATAAGGTAAGTCAAGGTCATTGGTAAATTCAAGCATGGGACTCAAGTTTAGACATACCCACTGCACCTGTCATAGGCTGAAACCTGTCAGCGGTTTCTTGTGTTCCTGTTAGAGGGACAGGCTCAACAAGTAACAAATAAAGTGAAATAAACTTTGGAATAGCTTGGAAAAATACAATATATTGAAACTGTGTCATGAAAAACAACTGTACGTACATATGTGAAAGAGGAGCATACTGGACACATTGGGAAGAGACAGTCTTTAAATAAAGAGCAGAGTACCAAACATAGCACATAGAAGGGTATATATATTCCCATGCTTGAAGTGTTCGAATTGTTATGCAATTATAAATGGAGCATCAATACAACACCCAACAACATTTACAGATATACAAATGAGAAATTATGTGATATGTGAAAAAGTTAAGGTAATAGTATTAATAAAGTGCCCGTGCAGGAAACTATACGGGAGACAACCAACAATAACTGTCAGGATCTGGACGCTGATCTGGAGGAAATTTACGGTGAGGAGGCTGAAAGACTCTGACCTTGGCTGCTCTCATCTGCCAGGGGTTAAGTCTAGCCCGTTAGGTAGCCTCAATGCCCCCAACATTAGGAAGCACCTAGCAGTTAGCGCCTCCAGAAAATTCTCCAGGAAGAGACTAAGACCTCAGGACAGGAATCAGGAGTGAAGAAACACACCTAACACTAGGAAGCATTGTGACGCAAATTAGGATGGACAGGCTCCCTTATATACTCTGGAAAACGGGAAATTGTGTCAAGGACGGGGTACATTAGGATTCACCTTTTTTAGGGGAAGAAAGCAAGGCTGCCATCTTATACTGGGCTAGATATTTTCTGCAGGAAGAAATCTAGGACCTAGAATTCTCCAGGAAATGAGGATTGCCTAATGGCTGTCCCCCACCAAGACATCCCCAGAAAGAAGAAAGGCGACGTGGGATGTTGTAACGGTGGGCCATCTGCCTACAGGTAAGTTTAGGCATGGAACACGGCGGCTTGCTGGCCTCTTCCCACACAGAGCAGCACTTGCACAACTACGTGCCCCATCAGTCTGAAACTTCCTCGGAAAACCGTGTAAAACATAGACTATAGAACATGGATTCACAATAAGAAAGAAGAATGTCAGCTCGTCCTTGCAAAACATTTTGTGGAGAATCGTCTTGCACTTGTGTGGTTGCACTTTTTGGCACTTGTTAGGATTCACTTTAGGTAACAGGTTAAAGGGGGCTGCAGGTGATGGAGAACGGGTCGGTGGGGGCTGTAGGTAACCACTCCTTGGCTTGGGGTAACTTCTGGTTGAAGAGTGGTAGTGCATTACTTAGGTCTCACTCTGAGCGATAGTCTTTGCCAAGCAATCTGCCGCTCAGTTGCACTGGCTTTTCTCTCATAATAATTTGCACCCCTCATGATTGTTGTTTTCCTGCCTCTGAAGGTTCCCCCAGTTTCCCTCATCAAAATACTTGATAGAGGAAAATAAATTGTTGATGGATACATTCATTAAATTCTATGAGTCCGCAGGATTTTTCATTTTACATATGGAAATCCTAAATGACTTTCTATGAAAGACGGATGAAAGAGAAATGTGATGATGGGAAGAAAAATACTACTTAGCATCTCCTGAGTCGGTATTAAGCAGAACAAATGGATTATCAGGAGCAGTGTTTTTGCAGAGTAAGCTGAATATGATGTAAGGAAAGCAACAAGGCATTTTCTAACAGATTCTGAGATACAAACATAGGGACACATTAGTGAATATTTAATTTTGGCATACAGGTGAAAGGTATTAATGTGTATAGATATATAAGAAAACAATGATTTGTCTTTGTTTAAGGTGTTATTATAAAAACGACCTCCTGCTGAAGGTAACCTTTAGTCTTAAAGCGTAGAGGAACCAGTTATTTGTAAGTATCAATGAAATAATTTAATTTGAAAAATATACGAAAGAAAGTGGAGATAATGAAGAAGACACTAAAGCACAATTAAGGGCAGTGCATGTAGCTAATTGTGTGCAAGCTGGGAACGGAGGACTGTCCCTGACAGAGAGGTGAATTCTACAGGGATCCACGTAATCAGACAGAACACCAATAAATAAATGTAAAATGCGACAGGCAGCAGCCCAAGTCAAGATAAAAGCACCTTGTCAATCACGCACCACACCAAACGTTTCCTACATAGGCCACATGGCAATTCCACACTCTTACATCCAAGCACTTTCCATGTATAGTGGGCTACCCATTCTTTAATGCGACTTGGAGTATTTTCGGTGTTATAAAGCACTAAACAAATGCAACTACAATACAACATGCCAATGCACTTGTTAATAACGCAGTTATCAGTGGGCAAATGTGTTGACATGCACGGGAATAACTTTGGATTCTAAAAAACTTATTGACCAAGATCAAAGTAGAGACATTATTTTCCATCTCAACCTACAAAAGATCCTACAAACCTCTCCAGAGTAAAATATCAAGTTCCCATGTGCACACTAGTGGTCATGCATTACTTAATTGCATCTTAAGTGAGCTTAAATGCAGCCCAATTTCAAGCAACATTCTGCAATTTCCCCTTGTGATACTCCACCTTTAAAACTGGAAAAAGAGGTTTGCACCTGAATCTCTGTATACAGCAGTTCCTGCTTTGTGTACACTGTCCGTGGCTTCCTATCTATTATGCATTCCAGGTGTGAGCAGAGCCTGTTGACACTTTTGCCCAAAACATATGAAAGTTCTATTTGGTTGGTGGCTTGGCAGCGCCCTGGGAAAGTTTAAAAAAATGTAAACACAGTGGGTTGAAATCGTTCGAAATTATTCACGCTGGCAGAGGACACCTGCGTGGCGGCTTACTCCATCACTATCATTGCCAAGGAACAGACACTTAGTGATGTGCAGCCTGGCAGCATTACACTCTGTGCACAGTGGGAGGTATGGTGTTACAGCATGGGAAGATCAACGCCTCCTTTTAAATAGCCACTCCAGAGGCTGCAAGAGAATATAGGAATTTATTAGCGCTTTCCCAAAGCCGGGCCAGTTAGCCAGGGGTAATAATAAAATGGCGATTATAGAAAAAAAACGTAGAGAAATGCTGCTTTCGTGGCTGGATTTCCACTGCCACGTTGGCCTTCCTGGATCCCTTTTGTAAATAAATCGTCTTCTAGCACTAGACGTGGGATAACACTGGCACATGAGCACACCAACAAGAAAAAGCCAACAGGGGGCATTTAATGCATAATGTGGACCATCCTGATGCTTATGCAAGTGCCCGGTAATATTGCGTTGGCACTCAAATGCCAGACATGGGAGAGGAACCGAAGTCAACAGTCTTAGGGAGGAACACAATCTGCAGATGGAAAGATCTGCAATGCCACTGATAAGTGGCAATTAAGTGATTTAGCTACTGAAACTACTCGGGACTCGTGGTTTCTGTAGGGGGATACTCAGACAGTAGGGCAGTGCTTAATTTGTAAATTAAGAGGTGCCGGTGCTCAAAGCCCTTCTCTTAAACAGGAGGCTGCTGTAATTAAATCTCCCAGCACTGAATACTGAGGCAGCGTAATACTGAAGCCATCCCGGGCCACTTCAATCCATTTACGGCCACCCCTGCCCCTTCAGCTCATCCTGCAACTTTCTACTTTCTCCCTTTATGACCCTTTTTAGTTGTTCCTTCTTCCGTCTTTCACATATGTGTCTTTTGCTTGAAGCAAATGTTTGAGGCATAAGAATAAGCCCCGGCCCTCACAAATAAGTGCCGGTGCTCAGCACCGGAATCAACAAGCACAAATTAAGCACTGCAGTAGGGGGACATTCAAGTAATCCACCTTTGTGGAAGCTTGTTGTCTCCAAAACACCTTCAAATGCATTTGAACCTTTTGTGAATGTTCTACAGGCCATTACTTAACAGACATTCGCCACATTTGCTATTTTGTGTGTTGATTACCACCTCTGACACCCTAGCCCTTCGAAATTCAGTTCTTTCACATTTACTGACAAACACACATGCAAAGGTATGAAGTCATTTGTAAATTACACGTCGTAAAGCTCCACATACCTAACAGAGGACTTTGTGAAGCTTGCGCATGTTAACCCTGTGTAAATTATGACTTTTCCAGTAGTCCTCAGACTTATGCTTAGGAAAACTTTGGGACTGAACCCCAGAGAATTGAAGAGGGGAAAAGTTTAGCATAAGTATAACATTTTTTCCAGTTAGGCAGACTTGTGCCTAGAAAAAAAAAATCTGAATTAGCACCAGAGAGTAAAATTCAACCCTGAAGAACGATTTGATGATATTTTGGCTTGAAAAATATGGAAAGATATGAAAGAAATAGCTGCAATTTTAGCAAGGCAAATAAGTTTTTGTTTGGTTTTCTGTGCTGTAGCCAACTTCAAGAATGAATCTACAAGCAACCCAATAGAAACTGTTTTTATGATACATGGCCCATGCAGGCTCTGTCGTCCATCAGGTACAAATAGCAGGTAGTTGAAGCACAAAGTAGAAAGAGGTCGTATGGTTGAAGACATCCATCGGGTATACAGAGCATGCGACTGGCACCGACAAAGAGCTTGTCTTATTGGAAGTTATAGGAAAGGCAATGCCAATTAACACCTGGTGCAGAAACACTAAATACATATAATATATCACTAAGTAAGCTGAAGCAACTCAAGACTGCCCAGGAAGCCAGAAGTACAACCCCAAAAACAACACATATAACATAGTATGGGCTATATTTCCAAACTCTTTCCAAACACAACTTAAGCTCTTTAAGGAATAGCGAGAAGAAGGCTCAGCCAGCCAACATATCATGGAAGGATTTACTACTATAAATATGAAATCTGCTACCATGCCTTTTTAAAGAATCTTTGCAAAGGAAGAGAGTTCACACCAAATGAGAGCACACAGGTTCGTTTTCATTTAATTTCCTGGAATAGTGCATGCATCGACAGTAAACGAATCGACTTGGAACTGCAGAAAAATGTACCTACCACTTCACAGTATTATGTTCTACGAACTCAGGGAACCCATGAAAACGATGGAGAGGGCGAAATCTAATAATCCAAAAAAGTTCAACATTTTAAGACTTGTACTTGTGCTGCCACATGCAGGGAGCCAATGAACAGCACCTACAGATAGAGTAATGCAAGCCAAGCCTACAGTTTGACACTAGTGATAAAAATGTCCTGACAGCTAAGCTCTAGCTAAGCTCCCTTAATGGGTGGACTGTGAGTCGTCAGGTGACAACACACTTGTCTCTAGAGGTAGGAAAATCCGAGTTGACAATTTCTTTATCTGTTTGGAAGTCTGGATGAGAGGATTAGAAGCACACATAGACAATAGGCTTGACAACATTCACAGTCTTTTCACATGCCCCATAGGTTAAATGTGGTGCCACTAAGCTGAAATCCGGTTTGAACCTCAAAGTAATCGGCTCATTGTGAGATAGTTCATTGCTCATACGGCCATGGGATGTCATGGGAGGCAGATGCTGGAGCACAGGAGGTAGCTTGCTCAACTCATTTCTAGCAACAATTCCACATACAGAGATGATAATAAAGCATGGGATGCATCTTTATATCAGCAATGGCCCAGCCCTCAAGGCTTCAATCCAGTTGACCAATGGGCATATGCCCTGTTCTATCAGCAGCAAAGCCACCCATTGTATGCTCGCCTCTAAATTTCAGCAATTTGCGACAGCCGGCAAGAGCCTGAGTGCAGGAGCCATAAAGGATTAAAAAAAAGATCAGTGATGTTGGTTGCTTATCAACCAGTAGTAGGTGCAGTTAGAAATTCTGAATAAGAAAAAGGTAGCCTTAAAAAGACATGGGCACCTCTAATATCCTTACTTTAACAACTCCTACCTCACCCTATGCGGGGCAGGCAGTCTGGGATGGGGTCGACGCCCATGCTCGGTGGAGCCGGGGGGGAGGAGTCGCTCGGTTCCGTGGCTCGAGGGGACTTCTTCGGGGAGGGGCGGCTTGTGGCGCTCCGGGCCCGGCACTGGATGGCAGGAGCAGTGCGCAGCATGTGGGTCTGCAGCGCAACATGCCATGAACAGATGTACACTGGGTAAGTGAAATTTTCCATATATGTATGTATGTGTATATGTTTTTTCTGTGCTTGGCATGTTCGTGGGTCATTGAATGGCTCCTGGGTGGGTTGTTATACTAGATATCTATGAATCCCTGCTCTCATCTTATCACACTTATCTACCCATCATCATATGTCATGTCTCTATCAAACTATCTGACTCATCCCAAATCCTTTCTACTACTTTCATCTCCTAAATAACTCTGCCTAAGCTCTTCCCTCCGCTTCCACATCTAACTCACCAAACCTCACTCTACTACCAGGACCTCCCACACAATCCCAATAAATTCTCCCTCATTTATCTCACCCTGCTACTATGCTCTCCCTAACCCTTCCACACTCTTCCCTCCTCCATCCCCCTTTACTCATCCCAAGCCTTTGGGTTGAGTAAATGAGGGATATACTCCCAATTAACACTTCTGGATTTCTTTCCTCCTCCACCCCTCAATTACTCCAGTCAATCTAACTAACAAACTCTCATATCCACGGCTCAAACTAACTCATAATAATACTAAAACTGTACTCATATTTCCCGATACTAATCCATCATTAATGCTTGTTGGGTTCCAGAGTAGCATGCTACTCACCGAAAAGCGCTTCAACCCCTCGTCAGGGGTAATAAGCGCTATATAAATACTATTACAATACAATACAATACAATAAGCCTGAATCACAGTGTCAGGGTGAGAGGATACCGTTGCTGTTGACAGCATTATTGCAGACTCATCTGTCATTTAGCATTTCCTCGCCACTGTTAAAATATGCTTAGCACAATTAACCTTTAACCTTTTAGAAAACAGATAATTGATTTGTAAGTGGTCATAAAAGTAATTATTACATGGGACATAAATAAATATTAGGCCTAGAAACACAATTTTAGCACCTCGAGTTTCCATTCTGCAAAGTGCTCAGCAGAGGTTATTAGGCAACACCCGGTAAACGAATAATAAATAAATAAATAAATAAATAACACCTAGAAAGGGTTGCTCAAAATACAAAGTAGAAAGCTAAAAGGAAACATAGGAAAATCAACATTTCGAAGGAATTGGGAAGAATGTGAATGTACGATATGTATTAAATACAAAAGGAAATGGTGACAGCAAGTTGCCAAAATAACTTTTAATGAAGCAACACCACAGAACCAAGAGAAAAGAGGAATGTGGGATGAAAACCAGGTGGTGGGACACATACAAATTCAGGTAATTAGGGAATGAAACACTTTACCCTCGGGATATCTTCTGTTAATGAGGCCTTATGAACCCAAAAAGTCTGATCCAGATTTGATTTTGGTTGAAATATACAGATATCAATGCACGTCTTTGATCCATATTCTGAATATGATGGTAAAAAAGTTGCCAGGAGGAGGGAGAGTCTCACATCACAGACAATTTGCAGGATCTTTTACATGGAAAAAATATATGACAGGCAGTTGCTGAGAGACGTTTACGTTTTCAATTGAGGTAACACACATAGTAACAGGGGAACATGGCTACTCTTGACAAATCCATAGTGCCCATACGAAGGCAACAAGACTATTACTTATGGTACTACACGGATTTTAATGGAAAACTCTCTAAAATGAAAGTTGGTTGTGATAGGTGGTCATTATTGAATTTCAGTCTCTGGTGCAAAATGAACATTATTAACATGTGTTTTGACTAGGTATTTTGTGTTTCATCCAGTGATGTGACAACAAACTTGGCTTATAAACACTTTGGTGATTTTTTCTAGTGAATGGGCATTGAATACAAATTTTCTTGATCTGTCCTCAGCCTGAAGTCTCAAATGGAGTTATTAGGATCCTCAAACTATGTTCATACTTGAAGCCCTTTGTCCTCCATCATTTAGCTCTGTGGATGAATTACGATATCTGTATACTAAAACAATGCAAATGTTAATGTGACATTGTTTACTTGCTTCGTATTCTTGAGCAGATACTTTAAATGAGTTGTAAATGACAACCCCCTCTGATATCCATATCTACTGTACTGCTTCTGAAGACATGGAACGAGCTTTAGAATTACCAGAATGCAAAATAATTCTTCATACTGAAAGTGTCTACTGGGAAATGACGTCTTAACCCAACAAGCAAGTGTCCTTGGTTGTAAGTGGTGAATGGCAGCAGATACCAAGGATCTTGGTAAAGCTTTGGAGAATGATTCCTTGGGGCTTTCAGTCTTCTGACAAATGAGATAAACATTAACAAACAACAGCAGCCAGAGTCCTTTGTAAAACTGAAAGAAGGTGATGTGCTTGTGCCAAGGCTTTGTGGATGTAACAGACGGTTGATTACCAGATGAATCCACATAACCAAGACACAACATTGTCTGTCTTGGACATTTAATTGACAAAAAAAAGTACATATTGGGGATTGTAGCCTTAGTTTGCTTCTAGTGAACTAAATGGACAAAGGATCCAGATAACCGTTATTTCTTAAAGGAACCTATGCATCCAGGTGACAAGAAGCCATGAGGTCACCCAGTGTATGGTGTGACAGTGTTTGTAGACTCTTTAGTGGTTTTCTCATTGATATTGTGTGGTGTTGAGAATTTGGGTACATACCTTCACAGAGTCTAGCACCGTGGGAATTTTCGCAGAAACCATCTGCATACGATGAGCAATAAACAATGACCCACCTCAACAATAAACAGGAGAGTCTTGTGGCACATTCATCAATTCTCATAATACACTAGGAACATCAAAGTAATTTTGCTTTCCCTTAACCAGCATTAACCATTACTAAAATAGACACTTAACAGATCTTCACTACGAACGATACACAAACACTCTGACACTACTGATGGATAGAAACAGGGTGACCCCATCACTCTGGGCTATTACAGACAATTCTTCCAGTCCTGAACCTTTCACCTTCAAATTCTTCTTTTCAGGTGATTTAGTCTAATTAGTTCAATGGAAGCAAAACATGATTAGCAATATTCAGATTGCATTAGTCTAACACACAAAAGTCTGTGACTGGAAATACAGTGCCTAATTTATAATTTAGTGGTAGTCCATCCTTCGCCTGGACAATGGAGTAAATTATTCTGCCGCCCTAATGGAGGTGCTGCCCAAATTATGAAATGTCCGCTAGTCCAGTGGACATTTCACTTTGACAGGAACTGTGAACCATTGTAACTTTACCAGACCGCTCCATCAAACGTGATGGAGCTGTACGTCTAAGTTACATTTTTTTTATTTTCCAAAAGAAATTCACAAAGTGGGATTTTTAAACTAAAAAAATGCTCCCCCACTCACAAAGGGATCTTTCTCCCATGGTAAGGGGGCATTGAGAACTTTTCAATGCCCCTTGCTGCCAGGTCTTTCCTGGTGGTGACGGGTTTTGAAAAATGGCTATATATGTCTGCCCATCTAAATTATATGTGTGTACAATAAGCCAAACCTCCGACCACCCATACTCCGTCTGAGGAGTTTGACAATGCTGTTGCCACACTATGGTCCACCCCAATTTAAATAGGGAAGCCGGACCATAGTCTTGGCGGGGAGGGAATTCTGTTCCCACTGTGATGCTGCTCCCTCTATGCAAAGATATAAATCAGGCCCAGAGTACTTAACGACTTGGGGGAGAAGGTCAACTTAGGTAGAAAGTCCACAAATGTATGAAAAAGGCATCCACATTAAGACAGCACTTCTGTGCAATACTAATGCCCCAGTTACATACTGGTAATCGTCATTATCTTTAGGCCTTAACTTTCTCGTCACAATCATTACACTTGAGGTGGATCCCACCTCACGATAGGACAAAAACCAAGAGGCAGAAGCAGATAAAATATAGGCCCATTCACCCAAAGGGTGGTATAAGGCATAGCCTACCCACAGTCCTTCCTGAACTTACGTAGCCCCACTGAGGTCAGCAGCTCTAGGGAGGCAGGGAAAGGCGCACTGACTGTGATAAGGATGTTAAGAGCTAAGGATATTGAAGATTACATGTAAGTAGCCATGCGTAATCCATACATCTTATGTCTTTGTCCCAGTCAGTACATGTGAAGCATTCTAAAGGCTGAAAAAATATGTATTCAAGAACTGTCACTATTACGCATATACCAAACTTTTAATAAATATCACTTATGATATCACTGATTCCGAAATCTTGTGACCAAGACCTTCATCTGAAATTCCTACACCATAAATTCTATATTGCTTCAGAAAAATGTGAGGAGTTGCCTATTGCTGCTCTACAAATTTCTGTTAAGGAGATTCCATTTAATATAGTCCAAAAGGCTGCAACACCCTTGAATGATCTAAATAGGGCCACATTGGCAGGTTCATAAGCTATTGCAATTGTTTCTCTAATCGACCTGCTTATGGAAATCTTGGAAGCCTTGTTAACCTGACTTACTCCAAAGGAAATAAACAAATGATCTGACTTCCTGAAATCTTTAGTGCACTCTAAATAGATCAATATTGCCCTTTTAACATCCAGGGTATGTAACAAACTTTCATTCTGAGAAGAAGGGTTAAGAAAAAAGAGGGAAAACAATCTACTATCCTCCATGAGGTAAGGAAGGAACTTTAGTAAGAAATTCAGAGTTAGTTTTCAACAGTATATCATCTTCCATTAATCTAAGTCCTGTATGCTTGCATAGCAGGGCCCTAGTTCTCTAATTTGTCTAGCCAATGTTATTGCCACAAGAAACACAACTTTAAATATTAACAATTTTAATTATATTAAAGTAATTGGTTTAAGTAGAAACTTTGCAAGGCTTTAAGAACCAAAGTTTAATCCAAAGGCAGAAAAAAAGACCAAAGGACGGGTCTACATAAAGAAAAGTCAAAGACGCTTACAACTAAGACTTTCATTGTCAGCAACACCTTTCCTAGGTGCACAAAAGGCTCTAATGTCTGCAGTACAAGAAGTACTGAACCCTTGTTAAAACATTCAAAGAATAACAGAGCAACTGTATTAATGCCACCGTTTCCAGACAAAACATTTTTCTCAGAGCACCACCCTTGACAACATTTCCAATGCCTTGCATAAGGTTTAAGATTAGAAAGGTGCCTAGACTGTCGAATTACTACAGCTAGGTGGTCAGGCACTCCCTTGTTCCTAAGACCAACCCTTTCAACCTCCAAAAATGATATCACAAGACACTGAAGGTACCTCTGATCTAAGAGGACCTGGGAGGGAGAGAGAGGAATCTTCCTGGGAAGGAGATGAGCCATAAAAAGAAGAAAAGGAAACAGACATCTCCTCAGAAAGAATGGTACCACAACTTTCACTTTCACCTTGGCCACTTCCATTTGTATCTTCAATAATGTAAGAAATGTGGTTTCTAGTTGGCAGTGGTATGCACCCTGTCCACGTGGGGACCACAATCCTGGTCAGGGTAAGTCACAACACAATCTAAATTATGCTGTGCTCGCCCTCTGGTAGCTTGGCACAGAGCAGGCAGGCTTAACTTAAAAGGCAATGTGAAAAGTATCTGTGAAATAACTCATACAGTAACACAGTAAAAACACTGCAAAAAGACTCCACACCAGTTTATGAAAATAAAGAATATTTATCTGAGTACAACAAGGCTAAACCAACAAAAATCCATCCAGTGGAAGTTGAGATATGAATTTTTAAAGATTAAATATGAAAGCAGGGCTTAGAAGTCACTAGCGGTCAAAATGTTACTTGAGGTCATGAGGGCCTGGTGTGAGTCCAAAATCCAGGCTGACCATGATGGAGGGTAGTCTGACTACAGACCTCCCGCAGGCTCCACTGAAACAGTATCTTTGTCTTTATTTTCCATGCAGTCGGGTAACTGCGTCATCATTGTTCTTTGTGAAACTGAATGCAATGCGTCGGGCCCCACAGAGTGTCGGCGGTGAGCCGCGCTGGCTGTGGATCTGCTGTCATCAGGCAGCCGCTGCTTCGTGAGCGTTGCACCAGTTTTTCTCCCACACTGAAGCAGATGAGTTGCTTTTTGCAAAAACAGCTACAGAACCCACTTCTGGGGCCCAGAACTTGGAGGGAGCACCTCAAGCAAGGGTGAGAGTCAGAGAAGACACAGTCCAACAGCACCAGGAGAGGTGTAGGCAGTCTTTGATGCCCCTAAGACTACAGGAGAACAGGGGCAAGCCAGCAAGCCCTTGGAGATCACTCCGGTGAGAAGGCAGAGTCTTTCCAGTAGGGTCAGAGAGCAGCAGACAGCAGGGCCACAAGTAGAAAAGCAGTCCTTCCAGAAAGACAATCCAGTTGCGTTCTGTGAGGAGCACAGCAGTCCTTCTGACAGAGGTTTAGTTCTAGGTCAAGAAGTTTCTGATTTGAGGGGGTTAGAGACCCTGCACTTATACCCAAAAGTGTCTTTGAAGAACTCCAGACTTCAAAGGGTGCAAATGAAGTGCACCAGTTCCTTTTCAGCCCTGTCCTGTCTGCCAGTCTGTCTGTAGCAGGTTATCAGTCCTTTGTGTGGGGTCAGGCCACTACCCTTTGAAGTGTAAGTGTAAGCCTCTCCACCCTTCCTGCACAGGAAGGCCCATTGGTATGCAGATGCAGTTGAGTGTCCTGTCCAACACAATTAGAAAGATGAGAACCCACATTCATCACATGTGTCAAAGGCGTCTTTAATTTGAGCTTCATAAATCCAGTTGAAAGCAAATAACATAAAATGCGTCGAATGGCGGAGAATGTGATAAGACAAATCCAATCAATCAAAAGAGCATTCAGTAGATTCTAACAGCCGACACGTGTTTCGCCCCCTATGGTAATTTCACCTGGGGCTTTTTCAAGGCAATATAGTGATCTTGTTCATTCATCATTTCAATAGAAAGTAATTGGTCGGCCTGAACGCGTCGCCCAATCAGAGCCTGATTGCTGTTGTGTTGAATATTTTACGAAAGGGGTTATGGTCCATACCCCTTGATTTTCGAGTACCCACCTAATTATCTTTTCTAAATTGGGCATTCAACAGGAAGGGAACAGTTTGGACCTATTGACATAACATAAAGAGTTGAGTGTCCTGTGTTTGTGGCTGTCTGGATAGAAAGCCCAAATGTAGCTGTCACCCAGCCCAGTTCAGACATGGATTGGAAACGGGCTGTAAAGCACACAGAGCATTTTCTAAAAGTGGCATTTCTAAAATAGTAATGTTAAATCCGACTTTACCAGTAAAGAGGATTTATCATTAACATTCCAAAGATATGAAACATGATGGAGCTACTATTTTCTGATCAGGAATTACAGCTTAACAGTATATTAAGGAATGCCCAATGCAGGTCTATGAGCATGTAGACCCCGAATGTGAAGGTAGGAAACCAATTGAGTCATATTCTTTGTGAAGACTCCTGTGGCAGACCTGATTCCAAATGGCAACACCTGAAACTCATAGTGGATCCCAAAAATGTAGAATCTAAGAATACCTTGCTGTTCTTGTGCAATCTGAATATGGAAACCCAGTATTTCTATACATGTTCATACAAGAAAGAGTGGAATAATGTTCTGGAAAGTATTTGTCTTGAAATAAACCTTCCTTTTTTAACTATTGACATTTATTGAGTCTATTACTTGATGAAATCCTCCTGTTTGTTTTGGAATCTGGAAAATTCTGGTGCACCTGCATCTGCCTGGTTCAATTTACTGTACTACTTTCATTGCCCTCTTTTCCAGCAGGGTTTGAATCAATGATTTCAGTACATTTGTCTTCTCCTTATTGGCTGAATCACCCATAGGAATGGTCCCAGTCTCCAATGAGATTGCAAGAAACTCTGTTTGATAGCCTTTCCTCCCTGTCTTCAGGTTCCAGGAGTTGGAAGTCCATTGCACCTATTTCTCCAGAAAATGTGTTCAAGTCTATATTAATAGACCTAAATCACTGCCGTAGTTGATTGTAGATGGCTCAGGAACCAGTTCATTCCTTGTGACCATCTGCTACTACTGTGCAGCACAGCCTTACCCCTCCCTCACCACTATGCCCAGCACAGAGAGAGGCTGGGCTCTGTCACTAGGGGTCAAACTTGGCAGGGACTCCTTTTCTTACCTCTGAGCCTCAGTGGGGTTTTGAAATCAGTGATACCATAACTGTATATTTGACAACTTGATTTCATACTTTGAATACTTGTTTTCACTAGTTTGGCTTGGGTGTGGTGTGTGCATAATAATTCCTTTTGGTCAGCAAAGCTTTGGTATCCTTCACAAGTAATGATTGAGACAACGACACAGGATGCAGGAATAATGAACTGGTTACTTATCGGTAATCTTAAACATCCTTCGTCCCTAACGTCCTAATCACAGTCATTACGCCCAGCCTCCCTCCCTAGAGTTACTGGCCTCAGTGGTGCTTGCTAAGTTCAGGATGTACTTCGGGTAGGCTATGCCTTAAACCATCTCCTGTGTGGGTGGGCATTTGGCATATCTGCTTCTTGGGTTTTTTCCTGCATGAGATGAGATCCAACTCACATGTAATTACTGTGACAAGGATGTAGAGATCACGGTAAAGGACGTTATACTAATATGGAGAACATAGTTGGACCAGTGATGCTCGTCACTAGGCAATCCTGGGGCTATTCGACTGCGCCCACTGTGTCATGGTAAATGGAAGAAATATGTAGGACACAAAACTTCTTATTGAGGGGCAGTGGAAGCATGATGTGGGGCAACCAGTGAAGTGGGTTGTCCTAAGAAGTGTCTATGTGCACAATACAAGGTGCCATGGTGTATTTCAATACAAATGTACTCATAACAAGGCTCGGCGAGTAAAGTGTGGTGAACACTCGTATATTCACCGAGCAGGCAAGAGTGGAGCTCCACTGCCGCTGGAGGGGAGGCCCAGACTCTTCCCTGTCCAGCGCGAGAATTATGCTTTCATCTGCTTATCTTTCAAGGCTGCCTGGGTGGCCACAGAAAGCACTTGACATCTTGATGCACTTCAGCGGTTTTACATATACACAAGCTTTGTAGAAAAATAAATGTGTCATTCGTCACCACATATGTTGGCCGGGGAGGGGGCGAGTGGAGGAAGGGCCGCCGCGGCTCCTGTGCTGCCCGAGTGCAAGGCCTTCTCGTCTATCCTTACTTCTGCCTGGCGCGTGCTTCCCCCGCGCTTTCTACTCCATCTACCCACAATTTTAGACCCACAAATAATTGGAAATCGGCTTAATGGAAGATGTTAACCGAGGATGCCTATTAGGCCACAAAAAATCTCCTGGCTTACAGTTAAGGCCACACATTCGCACACTCTAATCTGTTACCACCAGTCGGCGGGCAGTCTTGGCAAGGGGCAGCCCTTCAGCTGAGCTTTCGGGGAGGTGGGAAAGAGGCTGAACAGCTGCTTTCGAACAGCCTTCAGAGGCCTTCCGCAGTTTACCAAAGCAAGGCTAATATTTTCATATTCGGATGGGCTTAGGTACACGCCGAACCGCAGCAAAGGCGATCGGCAACTGCGCGCCAATGTTTTTCTTAGCTGAAGAGCAAAACACACTCCTTTTCTGTTTAAATTGTTCATGTGATAACTGTTTCAGAGCTGCACTCCAGGTCTAATCCTTATAGCGACAGACGCAACTATTTACTTTGAATGAAACCCTGTAAAAATACCGATATTCTTTTTAAATGTCAAAGTAATGTACGTGTGCTGTCGGTACTTTTCAAAGAGCCCTGAGGAGCAGCCTGCATTTCGTGAAAGCACTGGCACCGAGAAGAATTACAAAAAAAAGGCTTCGTGGGGTCGCCATGTTTTCGTGCCAGCTCTGTATATACGAAAGTAGTGCATTCTGGTAGTTGTAGTCTTAGTGTACACCACTTGGAGCAATTGGGTTTGTAATTATTAACTGTTAAAGAAAATCCAGAGACTAGAATTTTCCTAACCTGAGGATATGGAGTTATTTTATATAGTGTCCATCACAGCTGTCAAGTGACCATGTGTGTGGTGTAATGATGCCGCGTAGTTCTTCGGCATGACCTGTCATCAACAGTTTGAATCCCGGATGTGCACTGATTACATCCTCTGGCCAGAGGCTGTAAATAAATGGGGGAACGACCGCACAGCGTCTTCCACTCAAGCATATGTCACGGTGTGTGTGTGTGCGCTGTCATCTATTGTTACCTCTAGCGCTATTTTGCTAGGCCGTTTATCTGTGACCCTGCCAACGAGGCCACCAATGTGACAATTTCTGCCAGACATGGCATTCTGGGACTTGTAGTTCTCCTCTGATAGCTGCAAGCGTGGATTAAAAAAAACCTTAGCATGCAAACTGCTTTTGGTCAGGGCGGGGTGAGGCTGCCACATGTGATGGGGGAGGGGTATGACAGATGTGAGTGACTACGTCCGTGGCGGGGCCCTGGGGTCGACGTGTTTGCACAGACACACACCTGAATCCATGATGGATTTACTGTACGACAAAGGGCCCCGTTAACATGTCCGTCCCAGCTTTGCAGTGCAGCCTGGGCCTACGCTGCTCATTAGCTCTATCTTCGGCCGGATCTGTAACTTCCTGCACAAACCGGCACCATTAAACGAACCGGCAGATTAGGGCCGAATTAGCAGCTTCCTGGCTCACTCTTTTCCCACGTTGGTTCGTGAAGGAGACGGATAAAGACAGCCATAAACATGCACTAAGTGTTGACAATGATAAAGGCCCTTTTCGAGGTTTTCGGCGGAAGAAGGTGAGCTGGTAAAGGGACGGGGCAGCAGGATACGAAGTAACGCGGCCCTGGTGGAGGTCTCAGTTGACCATTGTAAATGGTTTCTGTACGTCTGTATTAAAGCCAGCAGAAGCCCCCGTGTCACCAAGGACGCGCGGCCCCAGCTCTGATTTTATTCACAACTAAATACATCCTAGGGGTCCAATTTTTGATTCCCATAAAAGGAGCGAATTGGGCTAAAGTGACCCAGTGGAATGGGTAGAAAACAGAACCCCCGGGACATAGTCAACTGGTAAACGCATCAAGTTGTTATAAGATGGATCTTTGTCACAAAGAACTCTGTGCCCAGCTTCTTTCTTTTGTGTTTGCAAACTAATCCCTAGACGTTTTTCAATGTAGTTGGTCCAATAAACTAACACACATGAAAACAATGTTTTGTACAATTAAAATGCAGCACTGCATCTTTGGTCACATAGTGTAACTCGGTAATCCTAGGCAATGCACGACCACTAGAACAAATATTGCTTTTTTTTAGTGGTTAAAAAATACTAAATCCAAAAGATGTGATTAGCCAATTTAACCGCTACCAAGATGCAAAGGAACTCTACTACAATTTTCTCCACAGCATTTTATTCCATATTCAAAATATCATTATGCCAGCAACAAGCGACTGAAGCCAAACCAAAACACTTCATTTATATAGAGGCAGAGCTATCCACAGTGCTGCAGGTAGAGTAGCAGCAATGCCCAGGTGCCAAGGGCCCACTGCACCCCAATTGTATCTCTTTTTTCATACACTAGAGGAAAGGGCATTTTCCTTGCTTGCATTACAGCTACCTTTCCTACTCCATTGCATTTCTCACTGGTCAGGTGGAATCTGCAGCAGTGAAGGCATGCTTGACCAGGCAAGTATAAATCTGACACCACCCTGGGCAATTGTTGCAGTTTGTATTTGCCCCTGTGAATCATGGTCTTTACCTGTTATGTGTCCTCTGCAGGTGTAATAGAACTCCTTGCAGTAGTCTCTGCACAGCACCGGCAGCATCAGCTCTCTCTCCGCCACCTCCCCTCTCTCAGGTGCATGGAAGAGGCCCTGTGCTTGCGGGGAGCAGTAGGCACACTTGATCTCCTCCAGCAATTTCCCACACTCTGTGTTGTTGGTAACAGAATATAGCTGCAAGCAACATAAAACAGAAATACATCACCACGTAAAGCTGATGAAATGGAAGCCCATGCAGCACGATGGAGAAACAACTGAAGCTGTCAACTGCCCCATTTCTTGAGGGTGACCTTTACTCTGTTCTGGATTTTTAAGCACAACACTATACACAGTGGGACTTATAGTCTTGCTTTTTCCTTTAAAATTACAGGCTTGCAAATCTAAGGATGCTTACTGCTATTGGTGAAAAAAAAACAGTACAGGCAGGAAGACACTGGCTTGACATAGGCCTGTCCACAGAGGAAGTGGTCAACTCCCTCCATTTTGTACAGACAGGGCCCCTGGAATTATGCAGCTGGGAGGACCAAACTAGGCAGCAGGGATTATTGTATTAAGCAGTGAGAAAAGGCAAACTATGCAGCATAATGCGAAATATTTTGTGATAGAAGTATTTCATTATTCTGTTGCTTTCATTCACATTAAAACCGCATGGGCAAAGGTGTAATTCACCTCATTAGCATTAGTTTAATTTACAAACACGTCAATAAGCAACTGAAAGGTGACCAGTCAACCTTTATGATATGCCTACCACATGAGGAACAGCATGTGTGGCTGCTTTTTTAGATACTTTTGATCCGTTGAAGCTGGAGACAATGATTTTTTTTGGGTAAAATCTGCAAAGTATACAGTAGATGATGGTTTATGTGGCAGGCGTGTCAAATCCCAAATTATGTGCAAAACATGTGGCCGCAGAACTGCATCATTCTAGTGGTCCTGTGTGCATCTCATTTTCAGTCAGTCCTGGTTGTGACTGAACAGTAATTCATATAGTGTCACATGTATTATTTACTCCCCCCTTATATCTGTGTGCCTACAAATACCAAAATGAATAGAGTTAGTACCGAAATAAGAGACTAAGACTCAGCTTAATGAACATAGGGCCAGGTGGCATCTATTGATAGCTGATAACTCAACCCAGTTCATGAAGACCACTTTAGGACATCTATGACTTTTGGGCCAAAAGCAATTTGGATTCTAGCACACAAGTATTTGCCTATAACTCCCAGCAAACAGAGAGAATTTAGCTAAACATGTAGTACTAGACTGAAGTTAACCCTCGGGCAAGGGGGCTGTTTGCAGCTAGGTAGCGACAGTTACATGTCACAGGAGGGGGCTGGCTTTCAAAGTACTCATGCTATAGGCCTAACTTGAGAAACGCCAGAGATAAGCATGCACACTGCTTGGTCAAACAAAATAATGACTTTCTTGTTAAAGGACAAAGTCTGTTGTAAAGTTTTTTAAATGGTGTGCATTAATATATTGCATTTTAGATGTCTGTTCACATATAAACGTGTAGTGTTTCTCTTTCCAGTTGAACACACATCAACCAACTTTGTATGTGGGAAGCTCATGTACCACGGTACTGAAGAAGCACACTTTACTGAACTACAGCTGCTCAGGCTGCACCCATTGGGCAGTAATATTTCACCACATATTCATAAGGAAGTCTGTGACAACGTTTCAATTTACAAAATCTTAGGCCATGGAGTCATATTCACACAACTAAAACGAATGTGTTTTAAACATGCTTCTGCAGTTTTAAGCAGACATGTTTTTGCTTACATTTTAAAGCTATTTCATAGATGGGCCCAAATATAGTGCCATGAATGTAAGGAAGAAGGTGATGCATGTTTTCCATCAACCAAACAAAAATCCAAATGAAAGACAGATCTGTATTAAAATACATTTGGGGGTCAATTCACAAAGGCATTTTGGAGTATGTAAAATAGTACTCCTCTAGTACTCTTTTATGTACTATTACATGCATTTGTAAGTTAGCACCAAAACATCTAAAATGGGAACACTCGTGTAGGACTAGCACACGAAGATAAGCCCATATCCTCTTTGAACTTTTGCTAATAGGAGTCGGATGTTTCTGGACGATTCACAAAGGCACGCATGAGAATGTAAAAGAGAACTCCTGAAGAGCTACTTGCCATAGTCTTAGATGAATCGACACTATTGTGGACTCTAAGTACATCTACTTGCTTTTTGGATGAGGTTATCAAGCTGTGTAACATACCTGCGTCTACAAACATTCTCATCTCTTGAACTCTACTGCAAAGACCTGGGACCAGGAGTTCAGCCAATAATGAGAGAGGCTACACGCTGTTGTGGCCCAGCAAGCCAGTGCCATTTTGTCTCATGGGAGGCCGATAGAGGCTTCACTCTGACTTGTGCTTCAGTGATCCCAACACTCCCTGAAGTAGAGTCTCTTAGGCACAAGCTTCCTCTTGGTATTTGACAGAGCACTACTTATTTAGTAAGTGTGTTCCCACGTGTGACTCTGGTAATTACTAATGTTTGCCCACATCCATATTTGCAAAAGAGAAATTTTGAATTTTCAAATTATTCTACAGAGTTTGATTTAAATGTGTGATATCTGCAGACAGTGTGTGCTTGCTTCTGCTTCCTGTGTCTAATTTTTACCAAAAAACACCCAAGCCCTGCAAAGTGTCCTTTATTACAGAAGGCTCCTGAATTCCTCGTGCTATGGTGATGGCAAAGGCGCTAAATGTTGACACATACTTTGTTGATAACATAACATGCATGTTTATAGGGAGCTCCATCACCTCTGGCAGGCCTCTTGGTGCTACTGACATCTGATTGGTGATTGTCACCCAACTCAATGATACTTATCTTATCAGCCTCCAGATGATGAAAGGCTAAGTAGACTGACAGGGATAGGAACCTTTGACCATGGGGTCAAGCCCGATCGATGAAGTAGATGCATTAAACCAATGAGCCACTAGTCACTGAAAAGATAAAGAAAGGCAACAAACACACCAATTCGGGTACTAAACCCCCCAGCATTTGTCTGGATGTGTCCATCGACAGTTGTATCCGCGGGCTGCTGGGTGTAAGAGATGCCACACACCTTGAATGCAATGTGCAAGCGGTCCCCGGAGCCTGCTTCCTCTGCACAGAGGGACCGGACGCCGTCACTTCTCGAGTTCAGTGGCAGTCCTAGGCGGATATGTAAATAGATCATTGTAGGAACAAGAGCGGCAGCTGTTAAAGGGACCCAGCATGAGGGGATGAGGTATTTGTTTAGTTGGATGTGTTCCACAATAGGCTTTGTCCGCCAGAGGGCCGGAGCAAACAAATGATTGTAAAAGGCACACTTGAGGACAATTACTCCTCACCGTGCCCTGACATCCCCGTGGCTGTGAACCCCTCCGAGGTGGGCAGGGAACTGAGCTGGCCTGGCTCTGAGGACCCCCTTCCCTCCCGGACGCTGCTGGCGGCCCAGCCTTCTGTCATGGCGATGGATTCCCAGCATATGCCCGCTGTCCCTTTTGGTTGGCGCTGGACAGATACACGCTCTGTTGGTAGGATGGTGAGTCGCAGACAATCACTAAGAAAAGCCCATCCCCCCAACTCCACTGAAGCAGCACCACACCGAATGTTGGCCCGAAAACCACAAGATGGATGGAGGAAATCTTTGTGGGGTAAAACAGACCGTACATAAGAGCTGTACCATGTACTGGAAGACACCCCAGGGGCGACACCACAAGATAAAATTCGTCACATGATCACGTGGGCGAACTTGGAAAATATCTCACTGTAAGTTTAAGACAACGCTAAAACGCCCTCCGAACACAAACTGAGAAACAGCAGTTTGCCGACCAACGCTCAAACTACAAACCCAGAGGATAGAACCTCCAAAAGTGCTGCTGGGGCACAGAGTCTGAGAATCTTTCCCTCTGCTCTGCCGCGCTAACAGCGTTTGCAACGCTTGCGGTAAATGAGTATTTGCTGGCAATACGTAAGAAAGGAACCTGCGTAAACAAAATGCGCCCGTGCACATCAGACAGGCGGAGACACACACCCCGGCAGCTGGCACTGTCAGTGCTGGAGGCTCTGCATCCCTGCTATTTCATCTGGCAGCTCCTGTCACGCCAATAAAGCGCCTTGTGTTGTAACTCTGGGAGCACGAAGGAGCATCTCTGATACTACTCGACCGAATAAAGACCGGGCTGCGGCTGAGCGCCCCCTTCCACCCCCCACAAACCAGAGGCAGGCCCCTCTCCCTCTCTGGGAGGAAAGGCAAGACAAATGCCCTCTTAAAAGGCATGAACACTTGGACAGCGCTGGGGGGCTGCGGGAGAGTGATGTTCCCCAGTCCCTCCCATTAGTGCACTAACTAACACGGCACACAATGCTGTTGTTGTTATTTTTTCGCCACAAGCAACCGCGGCTCCGTGTGTGGGCAGCAGTTTAGTGGGGAGGAGGAGGAGAGGCCGACCCCTTTTTGTCCTATTCAGTTTTTTCTCGCTCTCCCCATTTGCATGACTTGAGCAAATTAAATGATGCAATATGGCTTTTTGTTACCAAACAAAGTGGGAGATACCACCCAGACACATATGTTGATTCGGAGAAGCTGTTTACATGTGAATGGAAAGAGAAATCTACCGTGAACTGAGCATAAAAATCCGACGAGGCAGCGGCTGTTTTTTCTCTGCTTGAGCCAGCGAAAGTGAACGGCAAGTTTTCCAGGAATCACTCACGGTCTGACAATTGCAGGCAGGGCTGTACGTGAAGAATTGTTAATTAAATCTAAGTCCTGCGTCAGGCTTGGGAGGGGAGCGGACGGGGTGACACCTGATCAATGTTTATTTATTTTGTGAACTCTGTTTTTCTTTTAACTGCACCAGCTGCAAGGTGCTTTTTGGGGATTGAGGAGGTGTGCTGCTCGCGATTATCATACCAGTGTAGGACGGACTCTAATCCCGGCTCCGACACTGACCTGCACTGTGTGATCCTGAGCGGATCAATTTACCTTGGTAACCCTTGAATCCTTTGGCAGTGCTTGAAGTATTGCGCGTTATTCAAACATCCAGGAGTCTACTATGCAAGCATCGGAAGCGAGATCCGAGTTCAGTTTGACTCGGTGACCCCCTAATAATTTATTTGAAACATTTGGAGATCGGAGAGGTGGGCAGGGAGTTTATAAAAAGTGAGGCGATCCACTCAACGGGGCTGTGCGTGCAGGGGGAGGTAAGAAACAGCCAGTGTTCATGCCAGGGGAGTGGGCAGGAGAGTAGTTCGGGTAGATGTTATCTTTTGTCCTCGTGTTGTCTGGTGGTTTTCAGGGTAAGGGATGGGTTTGGCTGGAGTACGCGAAGGAATGGTGAGCGGATACTTTCTGCGCTCTGTTGTGCCACCCAGCAGTTCTCCACCCTGGCAGTCCCTCCAGGTGCCATGCGCTGGCTTCCAGTGGGCACCCTCTGCTGGCTCTACCGCACACGCGTTCCTGGTGCCACCTAGGAAGCCATCCTGACAACCCGCCCCTGCTGACGCCAAAACTCCAGCGCCACACCGTGCAATAAGCGTCCCGGCTCTTGACAGCGCTGTGAAGTTGGCATCTGGGAAAGAAGCGTTATGGAGAATCCAATGCTCATATTATCCAGTTTATCCCCCGCAATTATAATAAAACGCAGTGGCCCGAAAGATGCACGGTTGCTCCTGACACCCCTTCTGTCACTAACATAGTATTCCTCCAATAGCAGGCAGCCCTCTTCCCAAACATTTAATGTCAGTTTCATAAAGCACAATCTCCTTCCTCTAGCATTCACTAAGAAAGACCCAGACACCTAGGAAAGCGCAGTGAATGCAGCCAGGATTGACATCAGTGCGCCAATGGACATCAAGTGTGCAATTAATACGCGCCCTTCCTGTACCCCAAAAACGATTTCAGCATGCACATTTCACCCTGTCTGCACCCAACACACACGAGCAGGTACTTATTCTGCGTGCACTTGTTGCACATAACGTTTGCATGTAATAAACGCTGTTCCTGCATGTAAAAAGTTTTCCTCCATCACACATTCATTGTGCCCAATGACTGCGTGTGAAAATCACAGCTACAACAAGGGTCTGCCTTGCTGCCATTATGCAGACTCCTTTATGATGTGACCATCATCATCCCTCCTATGACGTGCGCGCAGTCTTCGTGACATGCAACAAACCGGGCATTTACAGTCAACAGAGCACCCGCAACAGTACATAGACGCCTGCTCCGAAGGCCCCATATTTGCAGGCTTTCATTTAAAGTCCACCTTTAATTAATTTACAACAACATTCATCCATTCAGTTATATCACTTTTTCATTTCCCTAGTTCTTTCATCCAGGGAGAAACCTTCCTATGTGTTCACTACGCCTTTGCTCAGTGGTCATTATTTCTTCATTTTCGCCTTTCTTCATCCAGAGAAAGAAGGACCAATGTTCCGTATTCTCACTACTTCTTCATCCAATGGTCATTATTTCTTCATTCCCACCATCAAGTGATCCCTCTTTCTACATGTTCGCCATTCCTCCATTGAGAGCCTATTACTTATTTCTATGCGTTCGCAATTCCTCTGTTTGGTGGTCATTCTTTCTTCACGTTAGGTTTTCCGGCATCCAGTGTTCGTTTCTTGTTCACAAGCAATACCCTCTTTCCAGTGGTCATTCTTGCCCCAACTTCACCATTCCTTGATCTAGTAGTAGTTCCATGTTTTTGAAAAACAGACCTTCATAAGGTGTCCACTCACTATCTGTTTATTCTCCGAGCATCCCTTCTTCGTTTAACTACTTACTTTATAGTCACTAGTTCGCCATTTTCATTCAGTGGTTATCCCCTCCTTACGTTCGTCATTCCTTCATTTAGCCGCAGTTCTTCCTCTACGGTAGCCATTCCTTCTTTCAGTAGCCTTTATATCTTCGTAGCTACTATTACTTCGTGTCCTGGGCATTCTTTCTTCACCATCAGCATTCACGTGATCCGTAATCACTGCTTTTTCAGTGTCACTATCCCTTGATTTAGCTGTGCCTTTTGTCCATACTCCTTAGCGTTTCTTTACACAGACATTCCTCACTTTATAATTATTTGTCGTTTAATAATGGTTATTTCTGGTGCTTGACAATTGTCATCAAACTAGACTGCGGAACATCTTCACATGCATTCAGCAACCCCCTGAGTTTCACCCACCCACCCGTGCATCCAGTACCCATCGCCCACTAGGTTCCCCACACAGGTGTCACTGTGTCCTGTCCCCCCAGGGCGGGGCCTACCTTGGGTTCCCCGTGCAGCAGCAGCCCCTGTCGGCTGTCTGCGCGGGAGCAGCAGGAGAGCCGGGGGTAGAGCCCTCGGCAGCCCTCCGTGCCCGCATGGTCCCTGCGCCGGCTCCTCCGGGGCGGTGCTCCGTTCAGGCAGCGTCTCCTCCCGCGGGACTCGCTCCTCTCTCCGAACTTGGCCTCGCACTGCAGGAGCGTCAGCGCCAGCAGCAGCAGTGCCGACCGGTGGGGCCGCATCCCGGGCAGAGAGCTTTGCTGGGACTCCGAGGGGTGGCACGGGGTCAGCGGTGCCAACGACAGGTCCTGGCACTGCAGTCACGCTGCTCCCAGGGCACAGGGCTGCTTCGGGGTGCAGGGGAGTAGGGAGGAGGGGGCGTCCGGCTGGCACGGAGGGCACAGGGCAGGTCCGGGTGTTGATGCAAGCACAGGGTGCTGGCCGGGGCAGATTTAGGACCTGCTCCGGGTCGCTCTCCTTGTGCTGCCAGCGGAAGGCACGCTTTGGTACTGCTGGGGGTGATTTCTCTGGTAAAGGGCAGGTCCGGGGTCTAAGTGTGTCTGCTGATAAAGGGTAGTTCTGTTGGTGAAGAGGCTGCGGGCACAGGCCAGGTATGGGAGCAGTGTTGGTGCGCGGGTAGGTACCAGGTCTAGTGTGATGCTGGTGCCGCTGGCAGAAGGTTGGTCCAGCAGGGATGCTAGTGCCAGAGATGTGATGCTGAGTCTGCCTGCACGGGGCAGATCGGCCGTGATGCTGCTAGCAGACACAAAGTCTAGGGTGATGCTGGTGCCACAGGTCAGATCTGGGTGATGCTAGTACCAGGTGGCAGGTCGTGTGTGATGCTGCTTTGCAGAAGGCTGGCCTTGAGGTGCCACTGTTAGCAGAGGGAGGTGTATGCGCTGCTGGTGCTACTGGATGCTCTCTGCAGGTCTACCTCCTCCTCTCTCGTGTTCTTTCAGTCCTTCTTTTTTTGCTTCTTCTTTTTAACCAGCGCGCGCGGGGAGGTTCTACCACGCGCGGCCCCTGACGTCACTAGCAGCCTGGGAGGCGGCGGTACTGGGCAGAGGCCGAGGGGCGCGCGCCAGGCTCGGGGCAATGGCACGAGCTGCTGCCTGCAGACCCGGGGTGGTCTTCCCTCCCCCCTCCCTGGCAGCCGGTGCTGTTGGTGTCACGTGCCTCCGCTTCGGGGGCTGCACACTGCACAGGTGCGTCCCAGGCTCACTCACCCCCACCTGAGCGGAATGCGCGGATTGCAAGGGCAGCTCTCGTCAACCCCATTAAACTACACACTCTTTCAGCGTTTATTGATTACTGGGGGGCTGGAGGCTTCCGCCGCACGGTTTATGGGGCGCACCTGGCTTTACCAGCCAAGGCCTATTTTAACCTGCGAGGAAGAATATTGCTCAAACCAGTGAAAAGCACACTCAACTCCTGACGTTTTAAACTACGTAACGAAGAAGCACATAGTAAACTACACTTTTCGTCACTATGTAAACAGTCCTAAAACGTGGGCCCAGTGCCATAGAAAAAATAGATAAATTTCTTTAATATAGGTGCGCATAGTTAGCACCTTTGTTGTGGTAACATCCCATGCCAATACCTCTTCCACGGTGCTTTTTGGTAATTGTTTTAATATTTTATATCAGAACGCAACAGTTTATAGTACTAGTAATTACACAGAATTCCCCACACTAATGTGAACTGAAATTCGAATTCATAAGACAATGTGGAGATTTTGCATTAGTCTTATTTTGTAATCACACTAAGTAACCAATAAAACAAACCAAAATAGTTCCTTTGTAAAGGAACTCCCTGCTTATTTAATGATAGCAGTCGATATAGGGCACAGAGCTTGTCTCGTTGCTCCACTCAAGATATTGTCTTTCAATAAATCAAATTTACTTCCATCTTCACATCTCTTTTTTGAGTGTCAAAAAGTAGCCGATAACGTAATAGAAACGACAAAAAATACAAACAAGAAAGCAAGCTCACTAAGGAATGGTCGATCAACCATCCGATCAAAAGTTCACCATCTACTGACAGGTCCTGAGTTTTTGTAACCAGTGGGCACCCTTAAATTCCAAACGAAAAACGCTGTGACAATCTGATTTAAAAAACAAAACAAAAAAAACACTGGTTACTTTAGAGTGATTTTGCAAAGATATAATTCCCCAGTTTGGAGGCTAGCAAAAGCAAACAGTCAAGGGTCATAAGCACACAATACATTCACCAAGAGTATTCTGGAAACAGATAGTGGCACCAAAACCAGAGTTTGTGATTAGAATTGAATATCACAATCAAGTTTCAACAGTTCAATGTTAATTCAAATACGTAATAATATTGCTAACAATGTGTTCCATGCCTTTGGCGATGACAAACTGCAGTGATTTTCAGAAAAAGCTATTGTTTAAAAACTAAAATGGATTATGTGAGTGTTTAATAAATTCAAGGAGAAACCTTATCACAAAGTTTTAACAGTGTAGTAAATGCTTGCACCTTCACCTTGACAAAATAAATTAGAGGTATGCCTTATTTTGCAGCAATCTGGAGATACTAAACCACCTAATACAATAATGCTATTCCTTTCCAGAATAAAATATCAGTTGTCACAAAGGAAGTTCCCAAAACAAATTATTATATACAGTTGCAATGTAATTGGTGGTTCGGGATAAGGATAGCTTTGGTCTAAGGTCCACCCACAGCCTCTGATAAATGTATGTATATTGTTTTGTTTAAGGGAAGCAAAAAAATACAAAAGCAATGAATGTAGCCAGATCTGACTGAGAAATACATTTCCTTTCTACATCACTAATTGCCCCTGTTCACTAGCTGATAAGTAAACTTAAAACATATTTTTGTGAAAGGAATTCACAAAATTGCAGGTCCTACCACTCTCGTCATACATTCATTGAGTGATGCCTTCAACAACATCATGTATGTATGTTTCACCAAGCTTTCTGGCCTTACTTCTGATAGACACTGAACTGTAAATGCTGACTTTGTCTTGGTTGGTTTATAAAACCCAGAGGGCTGAATCTTATATTTTCTTTGAAACTGTGTATTTAGTAGAAAACATATAGCGACATGAAAAGTGAGCTCCCTACCCACTAATTGTGCTGCTCTTTGCTCCCCTGACGTGAAAAAAATGAGGAAAGTGGCTAGATTTTTATTACCCCAAATTACCCCAGACTCCAAAGTCACTCATCCTCAAATGAGCACGACTTGCCCTCACTAAGAACTTTTTTGTATATGAGAGCACGCAATACCTACAAACATTCAGAACTTCCACAGAAAGCACTTATGCTCCTAGTGTGGCTGGATTACATGTGGATGATTTCGAGACAAAATATATATTAAATACTACCAACCCATATACACAGAATATCATCTTGGGGAAAAGATATATAGATGATATGCTCATCATATCGGAAGGGGATAGTGCCCTAATCCTCCCATTTCTGACTTGGGTGAATGTCTGTGACCCCAATTTGAAATTCACACACTTGATGAATGAGGAATCCATTTCATTTCTGGATGCCACTATTTCTGCTGAAAAATGGGAAGTTATGTAAAAAGACCTACTTTAAACCTTCTGACAAAAATATCCTACTAAGGTTTGACAGTTTTCACCCCCACCCCTTAAGAGAGAACTGACCTTATGGCCACTTCCTTTGACTTAGAATAAACTGCAACAAAACATCAGATATTAAACTTCAAGCTAAGGTGCTGACTGAAAAGTTGCGTGACCGCAGCTACCCAGAGAGGGTTATAAAAACATGTAGGAAATGAGCAAAGAACGAAAACAGGGAAGCACTCTTGGAGGATCCCATACAGGATAAGACTAAGATCCCATTGATGTGTGTCACCACCTACAACACTCTGTTCGATAGTGTGGAAAAAGTAATGAACAAACATTGGAGAATACTAGGGACAGGAAAACTGAGATGGGAAAAACCCTTATTTTCTTTCAAGAGGGCAACACGTTTGAAGGACAGTCTGGTTTCCACCCCTCCAGAAAAAGCTCCTGAGATCAGAACCACAGTTAAGGACGCAATGGAACTTCCCAATGTCACAGGGCATTGAGCCTGTGGTAATTGCAGTGTCTATCATTTGCCAACGTCAATCAAATTACTCAACTTGGAATCAGGAAGAGTTTGGAAAATCAGGAATCTAGGAATGAAAGGACACGCATCTGCAAACACCAAAGGAACATCAGTGTAAATGGAGTACAATGTAAAATATGGAGCATTTTCTGAAAGAATGCCATACTACCAATGCCATGAAGTGGGTGGTATTTGAACAACTGGAGGGCAATGATAACAACACAGAAAAATTGTTGTTCGAAAAGGAACAACGTTGACTATACTGTCTGTCAACACAAAAACATGGATTAGATGATATTATTCCTTAAAAAAGCATCCAAACTTAAATTCTACCTTCAGGTAAAACACATTTTAGTATGTGCAGCTTTCAGGGTGGACATCCTTAATAATATGGTACTGGAATATAAGGTCCAGTTAGTCACATAAGTGCACCTAGGGTTATAATTAAGGCGTTGCCATAATAATGTCCCACATATAATGGCACACCCGTGGTCCGCATGGCACTGGACCTCTCCTGGTTCACATGACATTGGACTTATTAACTAATTAACTTATGGTCTCTCCATAACTTATGATCTCCACTTGACCACATTATAAGCACTGCTATAATAATATGTTCTACAGACAGGGGCCATGACTATAGGTCCCTTAGATAATGGTGTCCTCCCCGTTAGTTATTATGACACTGAACTTGTTAACTTAACCGATGATGTCCTTGGACTTTTATTTCATAGGGCCACACTAAGAATTTTCTGGGGTGCACACAGCCTCACCAGGAGCGTTTTATAAAGAAAACTCTTGCCACTTTTTTTTATCCAGGATCAGGTGCGCATATAACTGCAGCACATCCTTAATTTTCCACGGCTGCAGCATACGGTGTGAGATATGAGGCACCACAGAGACATGTGCATTAGAGACAGTGCATGCTTTTGGGTACCATTGTTACAATATATGGCCCACTTTCAGGTTTCCTGGTATGACTTTGAAAAATTATTACTTCTGGGGCCCCAGACACAATGAGTCTTCATGCCTTTTTTTCCTCCTATTTAACATGGTGCTCCTTTGGCCATAGCCAATAAGCGGAGCTCCGGAGGCTGAGTATAGGTGCCATTATGGGGACTCCCCTTGACAAAGTAAGCGCGAGAGGGAGCTCGACTTTAACTGGGTGTTCTCACTCCGTTATTTAGTGGGATTATAAACTGTGTTATTGAATTTACATAGTGTGTGACTACAAGGCTCGCCCCTCGGTGTCCATGATGCAATAATCTATGTATAAGGAAGTAAGTCTTGCTGTCTAAAAGACGTTTCTCCCAGCTGCGGTCACTATGTGTGGTTGGCACTTTCACATTACTTGATTTAATGGGAGCCATGGGGGCAACTCCGCCGACACCACACCGCCAACAGAACACCGCCACGGCGAATCACAGGACGTGATTCGCTGGGCGGTGTTCTGTTGGCGTGGCGGTGGAGGTGGAGCAACCTCCACTTCCCCTCCTCCCGCCAGTATGGCTGTTGGCGGCTCTCTGTCCGTAAAAGGACGGAGAGATGCCAACGGTCATAATAGGCCGAGCGGCAAACCGCCACCAATGGCGGTCTTCCGCACGGCGGTCTTTGAAAAAGACCGCCGAGGTCAAAATGACCCCCTAAGTGTCTGAGGTGGGAACCCAATGATGAAGCATGCCACCAACTAGAGTGGTGGGTGAGGGGTCTTTTACAAAAGCTGAAAGGGTTGCTGTGAAAAAAAAAAACAAGGGAGTGTAATAGAACCTCCCTTTCCTCGTTTGTTATCACCAAGGGAGCATAGAGCAACAAAATTACTGGATAGTGTGCTCTCTTTTCATGTTATTAGATGATACTTGGGAAGATAAGTGAGCACTCTCTTCTCACTTTGTTGGTTATTCTTGATTAGAAAACAAACAATTGCTTACAAAGAATTTGAATCCAATTATTTTCTCTAAATGTATGGAAATGCAATCCAAATATATACATACAAACTTTGTTGGTTATTCTTTATTAGAAAACAAACAATTGTTTCCAAGGAATTTGACTCCAATTATATTCTCTATATGTATGGAAATGCAATCCAAATATATACACACAAAAAAATATTTGCATAGTTCCAGGTGCTAAAAAAGAATCACTCACTGTACGTTTGGACACACATAAGGGCAAAAAAGTACCTTACCCAAAACTGCCCAGAGCGTAACATCTCACCGGGGCAGCACATTTGAACCCGGGGCCCCTTGGGCCGCCCCCCTCCTGCACACATGCCTCTTTAGCAATGGTGGGGAGGGGGAATGGTCGCTCTTCCAGTTTGTGGGGTCATCTTTCAGGGATTATTCTCAGGCCAATGTAAACAGGAAGTGGCGCCCAGTGTTGGCTCATCACTTCCGCTCCTGCTGTGACATCTAGCTTATATAGAGCATGCCTGCCCCCTTCCTTTTTCAACAGAGGCATTGCTATGGCAGGAGCGGATCATGCATCGGAGCGCCTTTCTGGATTTAGCATTTGCAGAAGCACGGACTCTTGAAGACGATGAGAGTGCCGGGCACAATACACGATAACCGGAGCACTTTCGGAGCTCCTGCTCTCCCCTTCCTCTCCTTCTTGTTTTATTACCTTCTGAATTTATTGCACTTGGTCCCAAGAACAGGACTCGGAAAGTCGCATGACCTCAGGTTCCACTTGATTTGGGTACCTTAGGCACCATGCATTGATTACATTGTCTGCCAGGAGTGTCTAATCAGATCCAGGAGTTGCTGTTAATTAAATCCTTGTACCTCAGGAGCCCCTCTCTGAATTTTTCTCACAGTTTGACCTGCACTTTGTATTTTATTCAGAGGAGAGCAGGGTTAGGTACCTGAGCATCACATTGGCATGGGCTCCATATCTCGCCCCTGCATTTTATAGCCTCCTCATTTAATAGATTGTTTTGTCAATTTTAAAGTAGCCATAAAGGGAGCTTTGCCTTTGTTACTCCACAATCTCTCAAAACCTGGGCCTTCCTTACCTTAGGGGTGGTCACCCTCCCCTTCCCTGCCTATTAGTAATTGGAGCTGTTGGACTTGCTTGTGTGGGCAATATGCCCTGCTCCTCCCTCTCAGCTGTGCTGGCCGGGAATGCGGACCAGGACCAGAGGTGAGTAGGCAACATATTTCATGTGAGTTTCTCAATTGCTGTGGTGTTGTACTGTTTTGATCTGACTTTTGAGCATGTGCGAACAAGGCCAGCCAAAAGGGGTAGGGTCGGCAGCAAAATGGATGCGACCCAGGATTAGGCCAGCTGTAAAAATGGGTTCTCGCCAAATTGGGTGAAAGTTGGCTGTCAGGCAGCTCTGCCTCCGAATCAGACCCACAGCAAATGGTAGACGAGTGTCCTAGGTGATCTAACATCCAACTGTGAGCCACCTTTCCTCTGGTGAAGACAAGGGCAAAAAAAAAATCCAGATTGTTTTTGGTGCCTTGGGTCAAGGGGTGGCTGTAGTGGTGGGGTCAGAGATAAGTACCTCAGGAGTTGACTGCACCAGTCAGGCCCTTCTACCTCCGCCTCTGGCTTCTACCTCAGTCACCATGCTGCACAAGTCACATCATGCAATTTCGGGCTCAATGAGATCTTGTCTGCTTTAGCTGAAATCAGGCAGTTATTGAGAGCACTTTTGGAGGGCCAAAAGGAGTCCTCTTCAGGATAGTCAGTGACAGTCTCTAGCTCGCAGTTCCAGGTGGTGGTTACTAGTCAGCCTTTTGCGTCACCACAACTGGTGACACATGCCGGTGCTATGGGGATGTCAGGTGATGCCACAGATCCTCTGGGCCGGGTACTTTCCTCCCTTGCATCTCTACTTTCTCAGTTGGCAAACCCCGCAGTGGAGATGCAAGGGGTGCCTCCACTTAATTCCCCCGGGCCCTTTCACCCACAGTTTTTATCTTCCATCACTGAAATGCAGAAGCAAGTTGATAAAATTAAGAAATCGCATTGTGAGTCAGTAATGGACCACATGGCCCAGATGGTTGGCGCAGGGGACTCCGTGGTGAACAAGGATTCCTCCACGGCCGCATCAGGTAAAGGGGCGGACAGGGCTGGAAACGAGTCTTGCTTGGCATGGAGATCGATTGGCGGTAAGGACACTTTATTATGCATGTCAGGAAAACTAGCACCCCATGTCCCTTCAGATGTCAAAGGAAAAATATGGAAGGGACAATTTGTGGATATCTTCTCTTTGATTTGGTCCAAAATAAGGGAGGGTGAGTTAAAAGAAAAAGACGGGAAGGATACCTCCTCAAAAGAGAAGAAGCCCAGGGTTGAAGAGTTGATCACTAATTTGTTTTTTTGTTTTAATGTCTACCTGACTGTTATGTTGGAGAAGAAACTTGAGGTAGCCATGGCCATGCACATTTACGCTAACAAAATACTTAAAGCAGATCAAGTCTGTGGGGGAATGGTATGGTTGGATTATGATAGGGACTTTAAATGGGATCCCGATATTGGTTAGGACCAAACAGAGGTCAATGTGTGGCTGGAGAGCATTAATAACAAAACACCCGTTAAGCACCTTTTTCGCCACCAAGAGGGTGCAGGTGACAGGAAGGGATTGTGTTGGGCATTTAATAGAAAAGGTGCAATTGTCAAACGGGAACTTGTAAATTCAAATATGTCTGTTCCTTTTGTGGCCACTCCTCATATCCTGAGTTAAAACATGTCAAGAAGTCCAAGGAGAGAGGAAAGGACACCACTAAGTCAGATGGCCAGTAATGCCTTGTCCACTCTGGTTCAGATTGGCAAACTGCTCCCTTGGGTTATTTTATTACCCAATAAGAAGGCGGGCCATCTATTATATCTAGGATTTTCGAGTGGCTTCTGAATCCCTGCTCAGGGAGTTCTACCCATCTGACATTGCAAAAATGTGTTGTCCGTGAACGCTCATCCAGGGGTGGGGGCCAAGAAACTAGCAAAAGAGAGCGTCCTGGGCAGAATCACTGGCCCCTTTTTTGAGCCCCCTTTGAAAAACTTTGTTTGCTCCCCAATGGGTGGAGTCCCGAAGAAGCAGAACGGCCAGTTCAGGTTAATTTATAATCTCTCCACCCCTAAGGGCTCATCAGTTATTGATGCAATCAATTCTGATTTGTGGTCATATTCATCTGTTGACATGGCATTGTCTAAGCTAAGGAGGCTGGGCCCCAGTACACTCTTGGCAACGAGAGACATCGAGTCTGCATTCAGACTTCTTCCTGTACATCCTCATGATTATCACACACTAGGTTTTCAGTTCCAGTGAGGGGCATCACTATTTAAAAAAAAAATGCATACCCATGGGCTGTGCAGTTTCTTGCAAGTATTTTTAACATTTCAGTTTGATGTTGCAATGGCTGGTAACTTACAAAACTGGTCACCATGATATTATTCATTACCTCAATGACTTTCTGATCATGTCACTGGGCCTTGGAGAAACTGACCTCCTTGATCAGAGATTTATGAGTCCTCCTTACCCCAGACAAAACGATGGGCCCTTCCACCTGTATTTCTTTCTTGGGTATTGAGATTGGCATTGTTGCTGGGGAATGCAGACTGCCTTCTGATAAGGTTCTGGCTTTCATTCAGTCTATTGACTTGATTTTCACTCTCAAAAAGATAACTCTACATCAGCTTCAAGTGTTGGTGGGTCAACTTAATTTTGAGCTCCTTATTATTCCGTAAGGGTCACCTCATTTCCAGGTCCATAGCCATAGCAATGGCAGGTCTCATGCACACACACCACCATAAGAGACTTCAGTCTGAAGTGAAGGAGGACTTAAAGATCTGGCACAACTTCCTGCAACAGTTCAATGGGTCCATAGTTTGGGGGAGGAGTGGTGCAGGACAGACTGGTCTGCTTCACGGCACAACAAGAGCTAACCAGGAAAATTACATTCTAGAACTGTTTCCAATCGTGGTTGCTGTCACAATATGGTCTGCTGTGTCAAAGAACAGGACTGTTGTCTTCTGGTCAGATAATATGACTGGGGTCGAGTCCATCAACAAACCAGGTATCTCCTGTAGATAGGTTTTGAGACTGTTAAAGCACCTTGTCTTGCATTGCTTGAAGTTGAATGTTGTGTTTTGGGCCAAGCATGTCCTGGGCATCCATAATAAGGCTGCTGATGCTTTATCTCGCTCAAAATTGCAGGACTTCAGGGAGTTTCATCTACAAACGGCTGAGTGGATGACAGAGTTCCCCATATATCTGCGGAAGATTGGAGCCCTGCCTTACCAGACTTAGTCGCAGCTTCATTAGCTAAGTGCACATGGGGGGCCTATTAGAAATGCTTCAAGACATATAGGTCCTTTTTGCATGAGCAGGTTGTGTCAGAGTTATTTTCGGCCAGCAACGTTTCCCTCTTTCTTGAGACTTTGAAGGTTCAGGACAGGCCAGTTTCCTATACAAGGGCACAATTGCTGGCAGTCATCTTTTTTACAAAGCTAAAGGGCATGCATGATGTGGGAAACTGTTTTCTGGTGAAGAAGGCCCTAGCTCGTTGGGCCAGATTGGAGGGCACACGCAAGGATGGAAGGAGGCCACTCAATACACATGTGCTGGGCACTATGTTGGTCAATCTCCATAATGTATGCAGCTCTTCTTATGAGATGGCATTGTTTCCTGGTGTGTTTTCTGTTGCCATTTAGGGGAGTTTTAAAGTGGGCAAGTTAGTTGGCGTAACAAAAACTGACTGTTTGGGTGGTTTAAAGTCAATAGACACCCACCTACATCAAGACAGACTTACCCTTAAGCTTCGGTAGTGCAAGACTAATCCAGCTGCAAAAAGAAGCTATAGTGGAACTCGGGGCAGCCCAGGGTTCTATTATCTGCCCAGTTACCCGTATGAAGGCATACATCTCAGTTCAGCCCAATGTCCAGTCCCCAGCACCGTTTGTCCATTCTAACGGGGATTGCCTATTGCAATATCACTTCTCGGCTGTATTAAACAGCACTCTCAGTAGTATTGATATTGATCAATTGGATTATTCATCAAATTCCTTTAGGATAGGGGCAGCAACCTTTTCAACAGGATCCGGTTTGTCCTCCAATTATGTCAAGCGGATTGACCAGTGGTGCTAACGCTAATGTCTTAATTACAAATTTTTAATGAGTATGTATGTATTTTTGAATTATGAATTGTAGAAAATAATATAACGTAGAAAAATAATGTGCACGTTTGAAATTGTGACCTCGGAGAATGGCAACCAGTGTTCACGAAATGTACTAAATGAATGATTAACACATAAGAAATATTGAAAATGTATTAGATTAATGTAGTAATATGTCATATTATGGGATATGAATTATGCTTTAGCTTAATAATTGTAGGCCTTAACTTAGCGAGTGTCTTGGCCTTGTTTTGCCAGGCCTCATGCAGAAGCTGTATTTCTTAGCGGTTAATGAAAAATGCTGACAGAGTGGACTAACTGTGAAATGCTCATTGTTTTAATAAAATGCTTAACTGAAGCTTTCTATGGGAACCGACGGACAGGAGATGAAGTTCTACAATTGTATCATATTGTATGTAAAATGTGCTAGATGTACTTTCCCAGGACGTGAACAATGAAGACACTGACTGGAGAAGAAGCTGCAACAATTTTGATACCCGACGAGCCGGATGATGAGAACATCGTAAGGTGGACCAATCAACAACGGTTGCAGTCTGAAATATTAAAATTCATAGATTTGGGACTGTAAGACTATTGGGTAGAGTAATAATATATGACTAATTGACCAATTGGAAATTATGGGATAGTTTGGGTGACTTTGATAGAACAACATGACAGAGGGAAAATACTTCAGACCTTATTCCAATTTTCTGATGCAATATTGAGAAGAAGAAGAGATACGAGATTATGTCTTGGACTTATACTCTCTCACTGAGAGCCTGATGTGTTGCTGATCGATTGATGACCTGGGGACAAAGACTGATTCTGTTGGTGACCCATACAGAGGATAGGTAGATATGACAATATGACTGAAATGTATTTTTGTGCCTTTTCCTCCTAGGTACCAACTGTGCTGTCTTAGTTAGTTTTCTTTAGCTAGATGTTTTCTAAATTCCTGTTCTACATTATTTTGCATGATGCCACACATGCTGATGCTAATCTGGGTTAGATGAGGGTTTTTCTATCTGACGATTGACAGATTACAGAGACAAACTTTTGACAGATGTTTTGCTGAACTCTTTGGACAGAGCTGAAATCGTGAAGCTGATTCTATTATTGAATTGCGCTGATGCTCTAGAATGTATTGTGATACAAGCCTTAATTAGATTGTGTTTCTGGCACCTTTTGGCTATTTAATATTGTTCTCATATGCATTTGAAATTGAGTTTGAGTATTAATCCATATGACTTAGTATTGTAACCCAAAGGGAAATAAAATTACTAAACTTCACTAAAAGTGTGGTTATTTATGGCTGAGAAGTCATGGTTTGTGACAATTACTGATTTTTGATTTGATTATTGATCATTGATTTGACTAATGAATATTGATTTTTGCATATTGATTATTGTGACCTATGCTAGAACTATGGTAGGAATATTCTAAGTGAGCCAAAAGGTTTATTCAACCTATACGCGTCCCCTTGTAAGTTTACTTATTAAGGACCAGCGCATTAACAGTTTTTGGTAGCAGACTGATGGTTAGTCTTCTTAGATGGCTTGCCATAAGTGACTGGTATAGTGTGATTAATGGTTATGGTGAAAGTTTAAGATTGATCCGTTAAGAATTCATTATTATTGAGATTTGGATTTTGTTTTTCAAAATGGCAATTGTAGAGAAAAAGATGTCCCCTTAAGCCCAGAAATAACTTTCCCCGATCCTGGATCCTGCTAGTGGTGTTGGGTATGTTCTCGGCGTTCTAGTGATCGAGTGAGAGAGATAGGTTGCGCTTGCACAGCTTATGCAAATCACAGGTGAATCATGATGTATGTGAGGGAATTTAGGGAGTCTGCATACTCCAGATGAAGTTTTAGTAGGAGTGTGCGTACTCCACAGTATGAGAGTAGGGAAGTCATCGAACTTCACATGTGTGTGGCACTTTGTGCTAAAATAATTGTCCAAGTGGTTGTTGATGTACGGACCCTGCGTGGTCTATGACTGCTGAGCATATTGAAAAGAGTGTATGAGACACTTGGTTATATGTTGTAATCTGTCTGGTTTAGTAGGTTGATCGGGCGTGGTCAACAAGTCAGTGTGTGAGTTAAGTGGGTGAAAGAAATTTTTGACTGACATTTGGCAAGTTCTATGTGCAACAGGACAGACCCATTGATCAGTTGAGAGTAAAATTTTCAGGTCGAATTTTGCTTGTGAATCTGGGAGACCGAGAAAAAGGAATAGCTGCATGAGCGAAAGGGCCATCAGTGAAAATCCGTAAGGTTTCTGAAGCGATTGTGTTACCTTTCCTGTGGTAAACCAGCAGATTTGTTTTTTAGGTTTAGATTTTTTATTAGTGCTCGCAATAATTTGCAGTAGTTTTCAGTGGATTGGAGTTTCGGAGGACGAGCCGCAAGACTTTGTCAGCCGCAGTACATGTGTGTGTGACGTCATTGGAGCCGTGCTGGGATAGGTTGGTTGGTGAGAAGGGTCGCACACTGATTGGCAGCAGTCCATGAGATGCAATGTGGGTGAAAGGAATCTTGGGAGTAAAAGTAATTTCCTGATTTGATTTGAGTACACAAAAGGGAAAAAGTTGAAGTTTTTCAAGACATTAAAGAGTGCCCTAAATGGAGATGCATACATTAAAGCGAGTGTCGGGGAGCCTACACTGTCGTAGAATACACCGGCTTACATTGTAATGGAGGAGCGAGGTGTCACACCATGCCTTTGGTTAAAGCAGTGGTGCAAGTTGACAGAGAAAAACGGGAGCTTAGTGTTTCCTGAGAATGGAACATTTAATTTGAGAATTCTAGAGCAATTGCAGATAGCGCTATATGAATCGAAGCCCCTTCCGAGACCAGCACAGTTTGAGGCATTAGCAGTTTGGGAGTTTGTGGCTAGACAGCAACAGCAAATGAAATTCGAAAAGAGAGTAAGAAAAGTGAAAAAATCATTAGCAGAGGCGAGATAAGATTGGGAACAGAGGAAATGGAGAGCAGTGACATTGCAGTATGTTAAATTGTTTCCTGCCTTTACATAGGAGGATGAGACTGCAGGAAAGAAAGAGACAAAAAAACTAATAAGAGTCCTTCTGGGAGTAAAGAAGCAAAGAGGGCTTCCATAGTGGAAGAAGAATCAGAAGCTGAGGATCTTATTACACAGATATTGAGAGACCGACCCCCACCATATGCGGTGCATCAGGGTGGTCCAAGTACTAGTGCTGATCCAACAGCCCCGGCACAGGCAATGGGGACAGTGGGTCTGGTACAGGTTAAAGATGGCCAGGTACAAGGTGTGGTGCAGAGTAGTCCTAATGTGTTGACTACTTCAGTAGTTCAGGCACAGATGCATCCACCACTGGTACAGAGAATTTATCCTGATGTGCTGATTCTAGAGACAACTTCGAACTTAGTGGTACCTACGGAGCAAGTGGTTTCAAGACCACAGCTGGTTCAGACTGAGCTGACTCCGATTTTGCTCCCTCAGGCACAGCCACAGGGGATGCCGAGGTTTACACCAATGACAGGGACGCAGTCCGATTTGACTCCGGTAATGAACCAGAGCATGGGAGTTCCTCTTCCACAGAGTGCAGGTGTCAGAGCAGCCCTAGGTGCAATATCGCTGCCAATTACTGTTGGTCCAGCGATGCCATTATTTGCGTAGAAGAAACCAAGTGTGAGCGAACAGGGGTAGATGTCTAAGGGTTTAATGAGGAGGGGAATAAATGAACAGGTTCAAGTAGTCTCTTACGTGGGTCAGACCTTTGATGGATCGAGGTCATTGTTGGATCTCAGTCCACTTGTTGCTCTTCCGAATACTGTGAATGGGCCTAGTGCAGGTAAGAGCTTGAAGTTACTGACACCACAGACATCAAATGCAGTGGTACAACATATGCCACCAGTGAATGCGAGTAACATTTTATTACAAAGATTGACAGCTCAGCAGTTGACTGACTGGCTGGACAAGTTGAACACCCCACAGAATACTTCCAAGGGTGAGGAACAGATCAATTGTGTCAGGTTGAGCATGGAAGGGGGTGAACTGGTTGAAGGAACAATAGGGGTCAATAGGCTAGAGTCCTACACAGAAGCAGAGCTGAGATACTTGTGTCCAAGAATCACAAGAGAGGTGGGCAAGGTACACCAGAGATTAGCAGAGTTGGCAAAGAAGCACAGCATAGAAATTGAGAAAACAAAGCATCTGAAGAGAAGCTACAGGTTAGATTTTGAGGGGAAGGATTTTGAACACTTGAGGTCAGCAGGAATGAAGGCGCACCTTAAAGAACTGTTGCAGAGTGCTCAGGTTTGGGGAGCTTTGGAAAAATGAGAAGGCAGATGGATAAAGACGAGGGATAAAAATAAATGAGATTCTTTGGAGGTATCTGAAAATGTACAACAGGACAAGGATCCAGTAAAGTGTTTACCAGTGAGGGAAATCCCAGGCCGAAACTTTATTCATGTCCCTTGGAATAGGAGTGATATTCTGTCATTCATAAATAATTATCCAAAATTGAGAGAGAAGCCAGTTGAGTGGTATCAGCAGACAGATACATTTGTGAAGCTCTCGAATTGTCTGTGGGAAGACCTGAATACCTTACTGGAAATAGTGGTCAAAGCTGATTTTTGGGTCGAATGTAAAAGAGCTGTAGATTGGCCGACAAGCGAGCCAGAGAGAGAAAAGAGAACAGGTGCACCATCTCCTGAAGTAATGAAACATTACTATTAGGTGATTGAGTTCTTGAAGACGAGGATTTCGCCCAAGAATATTGATTGGCAGAGGATCGACAGGACAGTGCAGAAGGTAAAGGAGTGGATACATGCGTACTACGAACGATTGTTGAAGGTGTTAAAGGAGTTTATTAGAAAGGAAGCGATCGAGCCGAAAGATATGTTGCATTTTGTGTTCAGGTTTGTGGAAGGACTGATACCTGAAATAGGCCAGGTGATTAAGATTCATTTGATTTGCTGGCACGCGAAGCCAATTGAGGAGGTGTTGCAGTATGCGAAATACTGTAATGATGAGATTGAATTGAAGCAGAAAAAGTTGAAAGAGAATGCGATGATGAAGCAGATTAATGCAGCACAAGCAGGAGTACAGGGAACTTTTGTACAACAGATACCGCAGCAGCAGGGAACTGTCATGTTTCAACTTCAGATGAGAGGTAGGGGTCGTGGAGTTAATTTGAATTGTGGTCCGGATTTGAATATTGTTGTGGTTCGGAATGATGTGCAAGGGATGAAGACGATGTTGCCGTGTTACATTTGCAGAGCAGTGGGATAATGGAAGCGGGAGTGTCCGATGATGGTGCAGGAGGGTGTTGTTCAGCAAAATAGCAATGTCAATACATTCCAAAGTATGAGAGGACCAAGATTAAGGGGTCCTAATCCAAATTTTCAGAATAATGTGAATCAGATGCAGAATTGTCAACCCATGCAGCAGATGCAATTGCCCTGTGCACAAGTGTCACAGATGCAACCAATGCAGCAGCAGGTCCCCATGGTACCTAGACAGCAAATGCAAATACCTCAAGCCCCCATGGAGTAGCAACAGATGATGCTTATTCAACAAGTCACAGGTCAGAGACAAGACAGAAGTAGTAAAGCAGTACACCAATTCCCAATACACAGTGAGAATGAAATAAATGGTGCCTGGATGAGTGATAGTTCGGATGAGGTGCCTTGTGTGCTTGCAACTTCCTCAGAAGTAGATCAGAGAAAACCCTATGTGAGAGGGAAGGTAATAGGTCACGAAGTCTTGTTTTTGGTGGACACGGGAGCTACACGCTCTACAGTAAGAAGCGCAGAGGTCCCGAATTTGCCCCTTTCAGGAAGAACAGTTAAAGTCGTGGGGGTAGCAAATCAGTATTTGACGAACCCGATCCCAGATCCAGTGCAAGTTGAGATTGGCAATTTTCAGGGACTGCATACGTTTGTGGTCTGTGATTCAAGTCCAGTATCCCTACTGGGAAGGGGCTTGTTGTGTAAAGCCAGGTGCCTGATTACTTGTTCAACTGACTGAACTGAGATCCAGACAAATAGCGATAATGAGGAAGCTCCAGAGATCGAGTGTGAAACTACAAATGAGGAGTACCCCTTGATTGAGTTTTTCCTGATGTTCACAGTGAGAGAGCTGCATTCTGACTTGCAGGGAGCAGTTCAAGAGAACATTTGGAATTTAATAGGGAAAGAAGTAGGTTTGATCAAAGGAGGAGAGCCGATTAAGGTTACCTTGAGGCTGAATGAAGTGTTTCTTTGGAAAGGTCCGAATTGTCCAGGATTTGAGAAAAATCAATGACATTGTGGTTAAGTGTTGTCCCATAGTGCCCAACCCAGCTGGAATAATGTTCCAGATTCCATGTAATGCAGAATGGTTCACAGTGGTTGACTTACCACAAGCATTCTTTTCTGTGCCTCTTCATGAGGATAGTCAGTTTCTCTTTAGTTTCAAATTCCTAGATCAAGTCTACTGCTGGTGTAGACTTCCTCAAGGATACACGCAATCACCTTCCTTGTACAATCAAATCTTGAAAAAGAATTTGGAGTCATTAGAGTTACCTCTTCAATCGACTCTGGTGCAGTACATTGACGAGCCGCAAGAGGTGTGATTATTTATGGCTGAGAAGTCATAATGTGTGAAAATTACTGATTTTGATTTGATTATTGATCATTGATTTGAGTAATAAATATAGATTTTTGCATATTGATTATTGTGTACTATGCTAGAACTATGGCAGGATTATTCTCAGCAAGTCAAAAGGTTAATTCGACCTATACGCGTTCCCTTGTAAGTTTACTTATTAAGGACCGGCGTGTTAACAGTGGTCATCATCTTGGTTTAAGCAGTATATACACCCAGAGTTGCTTTGAGTCTGTGAGTTTCATGCCATGATTGCCAATTCATTGCGCTTATCTCACTCTGTTTTTTGCTCTCTTTTAGTAGTATGCCTTCCAAGGCCGTGTGGGTGATCGGCCATTCCTTTGTGCGTCATGCCATCTACCGCTTGCAACAGCATTCTAAGCTGCATTAATTAAAGAGCATCTTCTTCGATGATGTGAAGTTGGGGGCCTCCAGATATCTTAGTTTCACCTGCTAGTAGAGGAGACAAAGAGTCAAGTGGGACTACAGTTCCCATACCTAATTATTGTGCACTTCGGTGGTAATGACTTGATTAAGTTGGGGTGCAGGGAGGTCAGAGAGGCTGTCTTGGGTGAGTTCGCTTGGTTGAGTTAAGGCCTTCCCGGAGGCGGTCTTAGCATGGTCACACATGATCCTGTGCCGCAAATGGGGTTCAAACGTTAGACCCAGGGCATTGAATATGTCATTCGGGCATCTCAAATCTGAAATGGCAATGCTCTGCCCTGGGCCAGGGCATATGTGAAATATACTGCACAAGTTTTTCAGGGGTAGCCCAATGTTTCTCAGAGATGGGGTCCACTTATCTAACCTAGGTACTGACATCATAATCAATGGCATTTGGGCTTTTACTCAGAACTTTTTCTTTCTTCGGGAAGGTGAAGAACCGGTTGGTCCTGGTCACCCTTGTGGCGGAAAAGCTAACATCAGGATCGCTTCACAGCACCTGGGGGAGTCCTCTAACTCATTTATCCTAGTGCAGCAGTGAGGGGGGTGACAGCAATCTGAATCCCAAGGTAGGATGTTCACACCAGCTTTGGGCAAGGGTGCATCGTCCAACAATGTAGTGCATGGGGCTCCAGTCCATGGTCATACTTTTGGAGCTCCTCAGCCAGCCTGGTGTTAGAGGGGCGGCCATGGGGTTGCGGACAAGGTTACAGGTAGTGGGGACTGCCCCTCAGGGATGCAGGTGGAGTCCACCTAAGTGGTTCTCATTGGGATGGAGGGTTGACTGGGTCTTAGTGTTGGATGGTTAGGCAATGGATGCCATACTGTGACGAACTGTAAACCATCAACAATTCTTAATCATAATAATGACGAATTGGAATAATTTGCCATCACAAAACTGTCAACTGTAAATAATGTGTTTGCATAGCCTACTGTTAGTTTTCTTAGATATGTTTGCTGTGTCTAGATAGAATGAAGATTAAAAACATGTTAAGATGTCGTGTTTTTATTGTTTTTGTAATAAACATGACCCCTCTACCAAAGCAGTTTGTTGTCTTGTTAATGACTTGTTTGGTTACCTGTCTGGGGGCTTCAGGTCCTAAACCTAATTTCCATAGTTGCAAACAATCTCGGAAATGTTACGGGAATGAGGAAGGGGAAAGTTATAGGTCAGGATGGAATTCGTCTCTTTCTGATTATTTTTCTTTCATATTTTCCTTTTTTTTAGTAAGATTTGAGACTACAAAATAAATATTTTATTAAATATTCTTCTGGATATCTGATTACTACTAAACTTTCTGTTTCTTCCCTTATTCTTTACCCACCATGTAGATAAGATGTTGGTGAAATAAGGGGATTTGTATTCCTTAAATGGTTTCCTCACAAAGCTTGTATTCTTCTTCACTAAATCCTTCACTGAGACAGTATAATTCCTGGTTATGATGTTCTTCTATACTCAGCGTACCTCTATATGCTCAAGATATCATTATAATGGTTATCCTGCATTTTGAATTTGCAGACACCCAGGAAACTCTTTACCACCAATTGTAAATGTAATACTGAGCTACATATTCATTACCATTACCCCATCAGTTGTTTCTAATCTCAGGTCCTCTCCTTCAAAGCTGCTATACTCAGGGTTATACATCACTATGTAAGAGATTATTTCAGGAAGACATTCTACAGAAAATTGGAGCTATAACTCTAACCTTCTGGGACATAAAAAATGTTTTCCTCACGATATACGACTGCTAGACTTTAGAAGAAAAGGACTACAACAGCCAGTAGACAGCGAGGTAGGAATGAACAACAACACACGCAGGAGCAAACGAAAAGTACCGGTAATATATTATTTTGTCTTAACTGAGATGTGAGCCAAAATACCTCTACCAATATACGAATGTCAGATTGTTTTTTTCAAACTAACAACATAACTGCAACTGGAAGGCAACCCTCAACACTTCCAGTGCATCTGAGGCCACACATGAGCTCAGGTGAAAGATAACAAGTCTACACAGTTCAAGGGGTTCTGAAGAACATACATGAAAACTTCTAAAAGTGGTTCAATAGGAATCTGTCATCAGGGTGGCCCCACGAGCTGCAATGAAGGGAAGCTAAATATAAGCACATTAAGGGTTTGATTTAGATTTTGGCGAATGGGTACTTGGGCAAAATGAATGTGTCAGATGCTGAACATGTTCAATTATAAGTTATAACTTCAAGAGAAATTTCTTACTTTCGAAGGTGTTTTCCATGGGAGCAAAGGCAAATTTTCAAAATGCCCCTTCTTCCTTTTGCACACCGTAATTCTATGAATGTCCTTCAGGAAGAAAGGGAAAGGAAAGGGCATCTAGTGAGACAGATTGAGAGGGGTTGAATTCTTCAATGTCTCTCTTTCTCTGGCCGATTTCCATCTTCTGAGAATGTAATTTGAGTCCTCGATCCGTCTCTTGTCATAAGAACAATCTTCTCCTAATCTTTCCATAGATGCATCGAGGCTTTTGAAAAAAAGAAACATGTTGTTGTTGATTCACTACTCATCACACATCTTTTCCCGGGACCTTCTTCTCAGCTTTAAACTCTGAAGACTAAACCGTAACCTCTGAAGACTAAGGGGGTCATTCTGACCTCGGCGGTAAAAGCCGCTTACCGCCGGTCAGAAGGCCGCCACAATACCGCCGCAGCCGCGGTCAGCCGCCACGGACATTCTGACCCACAACTGCAAAACCTCCAAAAATCTGCCCTCCACTGCAGTCCGCCACATCAGCGGCCAGCGGTAAACTGGAGAAGACCAAACCTCCACCGCCACGCCAACAGAAATATGCCCATCCCATTATGACCCGCAAATCCACGCGGCGGTCATTCAACCGCGGTATTCCATTGGCGGTACACACCGCCGCGGTCAAAATACACACACCTTTACAAACCCCTACCACATTGGACAATTTGAAAGGCACACACCTGAAACACATACACACACCACTCCCACACATCCAATACCATATAAAACACACACCCACATCACCCACAAACCCCTACCAACAAAAACCAGAGACGAAGGAGAGAGAGACACATCAGAGAATAGAGAGCCAGACACACAGAGGCACACCACAACATCACACACACCACATAGAAGCACAAAGCACCACACACCAACACACACATCATCACATACACCACCCCACACCTCATACACACCACCCCATGGCACCACAAAGGCACCCACGCTTTTCGGACCAAGAACTCCGGGTCATGGTGGAGGAAATTATAAGAGTTGAACCCCAGCTCTTCGGCACACAGGTGCAGCACACCACGATAGCTAGGAAGGCGGAGCTCTGGCAGCGGATCGTGGACAGGGTCAACGCGGTGGGACAGCATACCAGAAATAGGGACGACATCTGCAAACGATGGAACGACCTACGGGGGAAGGTGCGATCGATGGTCTCGCGACACAACATCGCAGTGCAGAAGACTGGCGGGGGACCCCCACCCACTCCACCCGAATTCACAGCATGGGAGCAAGAGGTACTAAACATCCTGCATCCTGATGGCCTCGCTGGAGTACACGGAGGAATGGACTCTGGTAAGTACAAGGCCAACCACTTCACCCCCCCCCCCCAGCATGCTAACCCCCACCCTCACCCCCAACCCCCCAGCACACATCCTCCCTGAGAATGTCTCTCCAGCACAACCCACCCAACACCAACCCCTGCATGCCATCCCCAAACTATGGACACCCATCACCTAAGCATGACCACTGCACATACCCATCCCCCCCCCACAAAACACCCTCACAACACCTCCCCCAAGGGAATGCCAGCACTGGGGGACAACAAGGGCACCCATAAAACGCAAGCTAATGCACACACAGAAACAATAACCATACCCTCTTACCCCATGCAGGACCCGAACGACAACACACCGGTCAGGAGGGACCAGAAATGTCAATCCCACCCCCGGAACAGGCCCCTAGTGATGACAGCAGCTCTGTCGACCTGGACCCTGATGACCAGCCCGGACCATCGGGGACCTCTGGGCAGTCGGTTCCCCTCACCCAGACACAGGCCACTGCAGACCCAACCCCCTCTGGGAACAACAGCACAGCTCCCACCCAGCGGGCCCATGCCTCTGTCTCTAGGACAGGTCAAGCAGCGGTGTGTCTACCACTACAGGGCACCCAGGGTAACCCACCAACCCAACAACAACAGGGACCTGGGGGCAGTGGGAGTGGGCACACCGTCCAGGGGACAGAGGCCCAGGGAAACAGGGCAACTCGGAGGGCTGCTGTGCGACAGGGGGGGGAGGAGAGGCCCAGGGAACCCACTCTCCAAGAGGCCCTCACCACCATCATGGCAGCCTACCACCACTCACAAGAGACGATGGCGACGGTACTGGCCAGGTTCCAGGAGATCCAGGCACAGCAGGAGCAACGCTACATGGGGTTCAGCGACCAACTCACCAACATCTCAACCGCTATGGGGAGCATAGTCCAGGCCCTGAACCGTATAGAGGACACGTTTCGGGACCATGTGGCATCACACAGGGCCCCTGTCACTAGCCAGGAACAGGAACAGCCTACCACCTCCGCCGGCGCTAGTGGACAGGAGGCCCCACCACAACGACAGCCCACCAGAACCCCACCTCCTGCTGAACAACAACCACCCCGCAAAAGGAGCCTGAGATCAAAAAAACCGACAGAGTAGGATGTCAAGACCCCCGCCAGCATCACATACCCCCTGAAGTCCTCCCACTGTTCAACATTGCCACCCTGTCAAACCTTGAACTGCCCCTGCTCCATCCTGCCACAGGCATATGGACAATGCACCTGTGAGACTGAGAACTGGACTCTGCCATGGACATTACTCCACCCCCACCCATCACTGTTTCACTATCATGTACCAATATCTATGCACTAATAATAAATCACACATTGCACTGAAATCAATCAGGACTCAGCATGTCTTATTTACAAATGTATGACACATTACATATCAATTACGTATTTTTAACATTGTGAATTACACATACCGAGGTAACTTAGCATTAGTCCATGGGCCAACCAAGCCGAGGTCACGCAGTGGCTCATATAGCACAGAAAAGGGAAGGGAAAATCAAACATCATGTTTATAGTTCTGGGGGGAAATCGACAAAGTTGAGATGCAGGAGGCTTTCAGGAAATGTAAAATGGCATGGGTGATTATTACCTGTGTGCTACTGAAAATACTATTCTATTACTCTGTCCCTGTTGTCTGTGTCATCCTCTGAGTCTTCCTCCTCTTCACTCTCCGCAGGCTCCACAGCTGCTTCAACACCACAATCTGCACCATCCTCCTGCAGGAAAGGAACCTGACGTCGCAATGCCAGATTGTGAAGCATACAGCAGGCCACGATGATATGGCACACCTTCTTTGGTGAGTACATCAGGGATCCCCCTGTCATATGCAGGCACCTAAACCTGGCCTTCAGGAGGCCAAAGGTCCTTTCGATGATCCTCCTAGTTCGCCCATGGGCCTCATTGTACCGTTCCTCTGCCCTGGTCCGGGGATTCCTCACTGGGGTCAGTAGCCAAGGCAGGTTGGGGTAACCAGAGTCACCAATTAGCCACACACGTTGTCTCTGTAGCTGCTCCATCACATAGGGGATGCTGCTATTTCGCATAACATACGCGTCATGCACTGACCCTGGGAACTTGGCATTTACATGGGAGATGTACTGGTCAGCCAAACAGACCACCTGGACATTCATCGAATGATAACTTTTTCTGTTTCTGTACACCTGCTCATCGTCTTTTGGGGGTACCAAAGCCACATGGGTCCCATCAATGGCACCAATGATGTTGGGGATATGTCCAAGGGCATAGAAATCACCCTTCACTGTAGGCAAGTCACCCTCCTCTGGGAAAATGATGTAGCTCCGCATGAGTTTCATCAGGGCAGACAACACTCTGCTCAAAATCTTTGAAAACATAGGCTGAGACATTCCAGATGACATGGCCACTGTTGTCTGGAATGACCCACTTGCCAAAAAATGGAGGACTGACAAAACCTGCACCAGAGGGGGAATCCCTGTGGGCTGGCGGATGGGGGACATCAGGGCTGGCTCCAGCTGGGCACACAGTTCATGGATAGTTGCACGGTCAAGTCTGTTTCGAGTATTATGTGGCGTTCTTCCATTGTCGACAGGTCCACCAGCGGTCGGTACATGCGAGGATTCGTCCTTCTCCTCGCAAGTCCCAGCGGACGGTGCCTAGGAAGGACAACATGGAGCACAGAGTCAGGCAAACCACAGGTACGTACAGACAGCTTGCACAGTTAAAGAATGGCAATGGGTTGAAAGGCGTGTATGTGTGGCAATGCAAGGCCTAGGCCTGTGTGTCGCAGTCAAAATTAAGCCATGTAGGCCCTTGAAATGGCGGCTGCCTGACCTGTGAAGTGGGACAATGGGATGTGAGGTCAATGCGCTGGCGGGGCACACCGTGGCGGTAGGCTGTCGAAGACCGCGGCGCAAAGCCGCATTGGTTAACATTGAACCCTATGGGTTTCAGGAGCCAATGACGATGTGCGCTGGCGGTCGCGGTACGCACCGCCTCGGTACGCACCGCCGCGGGCGTGACCGCCATTTCCTAGTTGATTGATCACTCGAGACCTGATCATCCACAGGAGAGGACCTATACTGCAAGTGCTGCTGTGACCTCGGTCTGGAAGTGACAATGGCTGCTGCGACTGGGGAAAGGGCCCCTGCCTTCACGTCTGAAGAGTTGGAGAAGCTCGTGGATGGGGTCCTCCCCCAGTATGCGCTACTCTACGGTCCTCCAGACCAACAAGTGAGTACACCGGGTGCACATGGAATGAGCTATGCCTGTGTGGATTGGGGTGGATGTAAGTTGGTGGGTTGGGGGGCGAATGAGGAGTGCAACGCACAACAGATGAGAGCATGTGCCATATGGCAAAGTTGGTGGGGGGGGCCAATCACATCTAACATGCAGGTCATTGATGATTTCCTCCTTTCCACCCTGTACATGTCAAATAGGTCAGCGCCCATCAGAAGATCGAGATTTGGTGTGCCATCGCCAAGGAAGTCCAGAACTTGGGGGTCCACAACAGACGGGGCACCCACTGCCGCAAGAGGTGGGAGGACATCCGCCGCGGAACAAGGAAGACCGCAGAAACACTGCTGGGGATGGCCTCCCAACCTAGGAGGGGTGCCAGTCGCACCATGACCCCCCTGATGTCCCGGATCCTGGCGGTGGCCTACCCTGAATTGGATGGGCGCTTTAAGACATCACAGCAGACACAAGGGGGTGAGTATCAGCACATTCTCCTATCTTTCTGCGCAGTGGAGGCGCCTGGGTGGGGGAGGAGGGCTGTGGGTGACATTAGGCCAGGGCGCTTTCTGTAGTGTAGTCCTCTCCCTTGGGCATGGCCCTGTGCCCCCGGCCCCCACCTCTGTAGGGTGACAAGTACAGCCATTGATGGTCCAGCATCACCCATGTGCGCGTTTGAGGTCTCTTGGCCTGTTGTCCTAGTCAGTAGTACTGAGTAGTGTACCCCGAATGCGCGGCTTAGTGCATGAGGCTCCTGTGTCTGTCCTCTCCGCCAACGGTGTTGACATTGCATGCACTCAACCTGGTCTTCTTTTTTCTCCCCCCACCCTTTCTCTTCATCTTCTTGTGCATGTGTGCATTAGCATCATCAGGCGGAGGAGATTTGGCATCGGAGCACGAGGGAGCTGCAGGACACAAGGCCCCGGTGGGCCCAGGAACAGACACCGAGGGCACCAGTGATCCGGAGGGCGAGGGGAGCACCACAACGGGGACCGGTGGTGAGACCAGCGACTCAGACACGTCCTCGGATGGGTGCTCCCTAGCGGTGGCGGCAACATCCGGGCCCCCCGCCTCTACAGGTACAGCCGCCACCCAGCGCTCCAGCACCGCCCTCCCAGCAGCCCCTCAGCCTACGCTCCGTGCCCGCTCGCCCAGGAAGGCGCGCGTCTCCTTCGCCCCAGGCACCTCAGCCCCTGCCCCTGTTGCCCCTGCTGCCCTCAGTGCGGAGCTCATTGACCTGGTGAGGACGCTCATTGTTGGGCAGACGACCCTTTTGAATGCCATCCAGGGTGTGCAAAGGGAGGTGCAACAGAGCAATGCGTACCTGGAGGGCATTCATTCGGGTCAGGCTGCCCATCAACGAGCGTTCACTGCTCTGGCCTCAGCACTGACGGCAGCCATTGTCCCTGTTTCCAGCCTCCCTCTTCTGACTGCCTCCAGCCTGTCTCTGTCTCCTGTTCCTCAGCCTATCCCATCCACACCATCAGACCAGCCTGCACACACCTCAACACCCAAGAGCAGCTCATCCAGACACAAGCACCACAGATCCCACAAACACTCACCCAAGCAACACACAGATGCAGACATTCCAGCAGTCACAACCACCTCTGTGTCCCCCTCCTCCTCGTCTCCCTCCTCCCTCCCTGTGACGTCTACACTCACACCTGCATGCACCCCAACATCAGCCAGTGCTTCCATCACCACCTCACCCTCCAGTACAGTCCACACTCGTGCAGTCACCACCCCCACTGCCATTTACACGTCCCCTGTGTCCTCTCCCACTGTGTCTGTCACCCCCTCTTCCAAGACACACAAACGCAGGCAGCCACCCACCCAACAGCCATCCACCTCACGTCAGCCTACAGCACCAGCACCTTCACCCAATGACAGCACACCTGACTCTCCTACAACCACATCCTCTTCCTCCACTCCCATCACCACTTCTCCTACCCTTTACCTTGGACCTAAAAAGCTTTTCCTGGCTAATCTTAACCTCTTTCCCTCCGATGAGCTCCCCCCTCCATCTGCAAAGAGTCCCAAGAGCACCGCAGCCACCACCAGCCCAGCTTCGAGTGTCACTGTTGTGCATAGGTTCTGGAGTCCACCCTTTGCCAGCAGTGACACATCGATCAGCAGCAAGGACACGTCCAGCCCCCCCCCCCGGTAAGAGGACCCGCAAAAACAAGGGCCGCCGTGCGAGGACTGACAGGGCTGCCCCCAAGGAGCAATGTGCGGCCACTTCACCAGCCACACCATCTAGGGGAGGCAAGGGCCCGAGAGCCCCATCAAAGGAGCGGAAGGGCAGCAGGAGCGCGGAGAAGGTGGACCCCACATGTCACATCCCAGCTGGGAAGGAGGACACTAAAGAGGCCAGGAGTCCGTCCCCGAAGGGTCCAGAAACGTCACGGTCCGAGGGCGACTGAGCAGGGAGTGCAGCACAGGTCTGGCTCCCTTGACCTGCTGGATGAGCACCGCTGAAGAGGGCCCACGGTGCAGAAGAGCACCGCTGAACAGGGCCCGCCGTGCAGAAGAGCACCGCTGAACAGGGCCCGCCGTGCAGAAGAGCACCGCTGAACAGGGGCCCGCCGTGCAGAAGAGCACCGCTGAACAGGGCCCGCCGTGCAGAAGAGCACCGCTGAACAGGACCCGCAGTGCAGAAGAGCACCGCTGAACAGGGCCCGCCGTGCAGAAGAGCACCGCTGAACAGGGCCCGCCGTGGAGAAGAGCACCGCTGAACAGGGGCCCGCCGTGCAGAAGAGCACTGCTGAACAGGGCCCGCCGTGCAGAAGAGCACCGCTGAAGAGGGCCCGCCGTGGAGAAGAGCACCGCTGAACAGGGGCCCGCCGTGCAGAAGAGCACCGCTGAACAGGGCCCGCCGTGCAGAAGAGCACCGCTGAAGAGGGCCCCGCCGTGAAGATAGCCACCGCTGAAGAGGGCCCGCCGTGCAGAAGAGCACCGCTGAACAGGGGCCCGCCGTGCAGAAGAGCACCGCTGAACAGGGCCCGCCGTGCAGAAGAGCACCGCTGAACAGGGGCCCGCCGTGCAGAAGAGCACCGCTGAACAGGGGCCCGCCGTGCAGAAGAGCACCGCTGAACAGGGCCCGCTGTGCAGAAGAGCACCGCTGAACAGGGGCCCGCCGTGCAGAAGAGCACCGCTGAACAGGGCCCGCCGTGCAGAAGAGCACCGCTGAACAGGGCTCGCCGTGCAGAAGAGCACCGCTGAACAGGGCCTGCGGTGCAGAAGAGCACCGCTGAACAGGGCCCGCCGTGGAGAAGAGCACCGCTGAACAGGGGCCCGCCGTGGAGAAGAGCACCGCTGAACAGGGGCCCGCCGTGCAGAAGAGCACCGCTGAACAGGGCCCGCCGTGCAGAAGAGCACCGCTGAAGAGGGCCCGCCGTGCAGAAGAGCACCGCTGAACAGGGCCCGCGGTGCAGAAGAGCACCGCTGAACAGGGCCCCGCCGTGAAGATAGGCACCGCTGAAGAGGGCCCCGCCATCTCAAGGACCGCTCCGCTGGGCCCTTCATCTCAAGCACCGCTCCGCTGGGCCCTTCATCTCAAGCACCGCTCCGCTGGGCCCTTCATCTCAAGCACCGCTCCGCTGGGCACCGCCATCTCAAGCACCGCTCCGCTGGGCCCTTCATCTCAAGCACCGCTCCGCTGGGCACCGCCGTCTCAAGCACCGCTCCGCTGGGCCCTTCTTCTCAAGCACCGCTCCGCTGGGCCCTTCATCTCAAGCACCGCTCCGCTGGGCCCTTCATCTCAAGCACCGCTCCGCTGGGCACCGCCGTCTCAAGCACCACTCCGCTGGGCCCTTCATCTCAAGCACCGCTCCACTGGGCACCGCCGTCTCAAGCACCGCTCCGCTGGGCCCTTCATCTCAAGCACCGCTCCGCTGGGCACCGCCGTCTCAAGCACCGCTCCGCTGGGCCCTTCTTCTCAAGCACTGCTCCGCTGGGCCCTTCATCTCAAGCACCGCTCCGCTGGGCCCTTCTTCTCAAGCACCGCTCCGCTGGGCACCGCCATCTCAAGCACCGCTCCGCTGGGCCCTTCATCTCAAGCACCGCTCCGCTGGGCCCTTCTTCTCAAGCACCGCTCCGCTGGGCACCCCCATCTCAAGCACCGCTCCGCTGGGCCCTTCTTCTCAAGCACCGCTCCGCTGGGCCCTTCATCTCAAGCACCGCTCCGCTGGGCCCTTCTTCTCAAGCACCGCTCCGCTGGGCACCGCCGTCTCAAGCACTGTTTATGGTTCACTGTGCCCACCATGCCTCCTCCTTGACCAGTGGAGACTGTCATCCACCTGATGGACTGTGGCTTTGCACTCCCCAGGATGGTACAGTGGGCAGCCCACCCACTGTAGAGACATTGAGAGACTGTGGCTTTGCACTCCCCAGGATGGTACAGTGGGCAGCCCACCCACTGTAGAGACATTGAGAGACTGTGGCTTGGCACTCCCCAGGATGGTACAGTGGGCAGCCCACCCACTGTAGAGACATTGAGAGACTGTGGCTTGGCACTCCCCAGGATGGTACAGTGGGCAGCCCACCCACTGTAGAGACTTGTGAGACTGTGGCTTGGCACTCCCCAGGATGGTACAGTGGGCAGCCCACCCACTGTAGAGACATTGAGAGACTGTGGCTTGGCACTCCCCAGGATGGTACAGTGGGCAGCCCACCCACTGTAGAGACATTGAGAGACTGTGGCTTTGCACTCCCCAGGATGGTACAGTGGGCAGCCCACCCACTGTAGAGACATTGAGAGACTGTGGCTTTGCACTCCCCAGGATGGTACAGTGAGCATGGTGGCTCCTCGTGAATCTGGCGTCGTGGACTCATGTGGCTGTGGTGCCCCCCCCCTTCCCTTCCCCCTGAGGTGCCTGTAGTTTTTACATCTGATGCCCCTGCAGTGTTCTCTCCAAAGGACTCAGGTCTCCTGTGTGGGCTTTGCCCTTGTTTCTCAAAACTTTGGCCCACGGACATGATGAATTCGTAGGATGTGCAGGATTTGTTACTTCAGTTATACACTGATGTGTATATCATTTGTTTTCTTGTAAATATCTTTCATGGTTGTACGATAATTTTCAGGAGCTTTTTTGTACATAAATATTTATTCCAAATTTGATTATGTCATAGCATTTTTCAGGGGTGTTTGGGTGGTGTCACTGTGACTTGTTGCTCTGCATTGGTGTGTACATAGTTGGGGGGGGGGTCGCATATGTGTGTGGCCGTAACCTTTCATCCTCCCCCTCCCGCGTGTCGTAGGTGCAGTACTCACCGTTGTCGTCTGCGCCGGACTTCGTACTCGTGGTAGATGAGAAGGTAGACGAGAGCAGGTAGGATGTTTAATTCGGGTTCCATGCTGTCCTCCTTCCTCCTGGAGTGCGTAGTGGTGTGCGTTTTCCCGTTCGTAGTCTGTTTCCGCCGTGTTTTTATCGGCGGTGCTCCCGCCCCGGAAAAGGTGGCGGATTGGTGAGTTGTGATAGTGTGGGCGGTACATTGTCTGCCGCCTGGCTGTTGGCGGTGACCGCCGCGCTGTTTGTTTGTACCGCCGTGGCGGTCGGAGTGTTAAAGTGGCTGTCTGTGTTGGCGGTTCCCGCCAGGGTCAGAATTCCATTTTTTTGACCGCCAGCCTGTTGGCGGGTTGGCCGCCGCTTTAACACCGACCGCCAGGGTTAGAATCACCCCCTAAGCTCCTTTTCTAATGGGCTTTCCTTATGTGTAATTAATCCTTCTATAACTCCAAATTACTAACAACTAAACTGTAATAACCTTCTGACAGTTCATATATAATCAATATTTTTCAATGAGAACTTCAGTTCTGAGTCTTTGTCAATATATTCTCCTCACAGACCAAAGTCCACTTCAGTCTTTATTTTATTTTTATTTTCAATGTTGTCTGTCACTAACGTTCCTCCTGCATACTTCTCTGGTTCTTATTTTCTTAAGGTTAAGCACGTTACGACCAATACATAGATCACATTGCACCTTCATTCAGATGCGCATTGTATCCAATATGAAGAATGCACTATCTTCAACTGAAGTGAGTTGCAACCACATGAATGGCGCACTGAATTGCAGAGAAACGCGAGACCTCAAAAATGGGGAATAACTTTGACCTAGATTTTATGAGGATATCTCCTCCATAATTTCCTAAAAATTGGGAATAACCCTATTACTTCACGACAAGTGTAAACACACTAATGGGACACTGCTCTCCACACAGTACGGTTGAAGTGCAACATTGAATAAGTGCACACATAACATATTCTAAATCATGGAACTCTCGTGGGATTTCAATCCTGGAGGAACAAAAGGCTGACTAGAGATTACAAAAGTATGGCCACGTTGGACTGCATTCATTTTCAACATCTTTTATTTACTTTTACACAAAAATTTTATAGTTTCAGATAAATTGACATCATTGTCCTACAATTGTAAGTTTTAAACTAATTGATACAAAGCATCACTACTCATGGCTGATAAGAAATAAGATGCAACAAGTTATAAAATAGAGTATAAGTGATGAAGGGCTTCCAAACTTCCATCACAACCTAATGTGCTATCTAATCATCCCATGGTGTTGCAATAATACAAACATGTTGTAAAGAAAAGGACTACAAAGTTAAAAACATATGATCTCCCATTTACAATCAGTGCTTTCTGAAATGATCCCAAAGAGAAATAACACACTTAGAAACCTCTAGGTGGAAAAAACACCAGGAAACATCTATATGGACTCGTAAACTCCACACATCAGTGAGTTAAACACCTCACAAACTTCATGCAGATAAGCAGCACGTAGGAATGCTCTCTTTGCTTTCAAGAAGCAAAACGCTCACACTAGCTTGCTGATAGCAAGCGTGCAGAACAAATATGACCACCACCTATGGGGAAATTAAAAAATTAGACTGCCATACCTAACCCAAAGATACGTACCTGCATGGCAAGAATGCAGCAGACTTGGAGTATTAGTAAAAAAAAAAAAACTAGGTTTGTCACCCCCTGTGTGCGGGTCAAATAATGGCTGCTGTTGCAAGAAATATATCGAAAGTCCAGGGTCTTAAAGGGACTGGAGGTTGCTAATCAACCACAGAGTCAAAAAAGGAACAACGGCCCAAGCATGGGTAGTGTCTTGGTCAATACTAGGATCTATGTAACATGCATGTTAGGGATCAAAACGTGTATACTCCCACATAATAGCCACACAGCGATACAAGATGCTCCTTCAAAATGTTATTCTTGCTGCAGGGGCGCGCATAAGGCAGACAATCAGTTAAATAGTGAAAAGAATTATAATATTCAACATCAGTGTTAAGCTAGAATGATCCTTCTCAAGATGGCATATGTATTTCTTCAACAATAATGTGTTTGTCAGAGGAGTGTGCAGTGCTCAATTTGAGCCAGTGGGGTCCACCGACAATCATTTTTGGCAACAGGCACTTATTTTTCAGGATAAGACATTTACAGAGAGCAGCAGAGGTAAAAACACACACAAAGGGGAAAGACTGAGGAAGAGAAAGACAGAAAAACCTTTAAGAGGGAGAAAGCAGCAACCAGCAAGAGAGAGCGATAATAAAGCAGGGAGGGTTGGGTAGTGGTTGAAAGGCGCATAAAGTGAAATTAGACTGCGCAGCCCTGGTAGTTGGCGAAATTACATTTATTGACTCCTACCATGGGCTTATGATCTGGGCAGAGCAGAACGTACAGGCATTCATTCCTTTACAATTCAAGCACAAAAAGTGTGCATACCCCCTCATCACCTTGGGTTGTCAGTCAATGTAAAAATATCACATTCCTAAAATTATTCATCAATATGTGTAACTCACACCACAAAAAGGATGGTCAGTTGAGGTAACAATATCACATTAGAGGAGTAGAACACGCCCCTTAATTCAGCCAGATAATTGACAAATGTTGCAGAGGGGAACCACGGTTATAACTGTCCGTTTGGGCCCAGTCACTTGAATTGACAGTCAATCACCGTATCAGTGTCAAATTGGCCGGTCCAATAGCTTTTCTCTGTCCTAGTCCCATTGTATGAAGTCAGTTAATCCAGGTGTATGTTTACATTATTAGTATGCTGGCTATGTTGCCGTCCATTCAATAATGCTCAATTACTAGCAACTGTAGATCATCCAACGTGTGACTATTGCTTTGGAAGTGTTCCACTAACAGGACATGATCAGTCAAAAACTATGGTGGTCATTACAACCCTGGTGGACGGTGTTAAAGCGGCAGTAGGACCGCCAACAGGCCGGCGGTAAATTTTTTGCAATTATGACCGTGGCGGGAACCGCCAACAAAGACAGCCACTTTAACACTCCGACCGCCACGGCGGTACAAACAAACAGCGCGGCGGTCACCGCCAACAGACAGGCGGAAGACAATGTACCGCCCACAGTATCACAACCTACCAATCCACCACCTTTTCCGGGGCGGATTCACCGTAGATAAAAACACGGCGGAAACAGCCATTTCAAAGGGAAAACGCTCACCTCTACACACTCCACGAGGAAGGAGGGCACCATGGAGCCGGAACTTCATATTCTTCCAGCGCTAGTCTTCCTGCTCATCTACGAGGAGCATCAACGCCGGCAGCGAAGACCACGGTGAGTACTGCACCTACGACATAGGGGAGAGTGGAGCCAAAAACACAGGGACACACACACTCAACACCCCAACCCCCACCCGACCCTCACCCACTACAACACACACACCAATGCTTATCTACGCATTACAGTAACTCCCCCCAACCCCCCCGGAAGAATGCAAAGACAAAAGGAAATGAGTGGAACCATTGTATTATATCAAAATACAGTAAGCAAATATATACATATATATATACACAATAAACAAAATATACTCCACGATTAGTAGTGCAGGTATTGCACCATTCATAGTCCTTGGACCACTGGGCCCAAAATGCATGGGCGAGGCCAACACAAGATACCCGATCCAAACAGAGAGAACACTGCACGGGCATCAGATAGAAATACAACAGGCACCTCAGGGGGAAGGGAAGGGGGGGCACCTCAGCCGGATGAGTGCACCACGTCAAGTCCACGAGGGGGCTCCATGCCCACTGATGTATCCTGGGGAGTGCAAAGCCACAGTCTCTCAAGTCTCTACAGTGGTTGGTTTGTCCACTGTACCATCCTGGGGAGTGCAAAGCCACAGTCTCTCAAGTCTCTACAGTGGGTGGGTTGCCCACTGTTCCATCCTGGGGAGTGCAAAGCCACAGTCTCTCAAGTGGATGCAGGTCTCCACTGGTTCTGGAGGGGGACTGGTGCCCAGAGTGCTTCATCCTGCCAAGGACAGACGGAGTGGATGCAGGTCTCCACTGGTTCTGGAGGGGGACTGGTGCCCAGAATGCTTCATCCTGTTAAGGACAGACGGAGTAGATGCAGGTCTCCACTGGTTCTGGAGGGGGACTGGTGCCCAGAGTGCAGCACTCACCCCGTGACTTGTCCCAGTTGCGTCACTGCCCCTGCCGCAAATGGGCTAGCGGTGCTTTCCATGGCGGTCTTTGCCCTGTTCAGCGGACCTTGGCCTGTTCAGCGGTGCTTGAGTTGCCAGTGTCTGACCTGTTCAGCGGTGCTTTCCATGGCGGTCTTTGCCCTGTTCAGCGGTCCTAGTCATGGCGGTCTTTGCCCTGTTCAGCGGTCCTTGACATGGCGGTCTTTGCCCTGTTCAGCGGTCCTTGGCCTGTTCAGCGGTGCTTGAGTTGCCAGTGTCTGACCTGTTCAGCGGTGCTTTCCATGGCGGTCTTTGCCCTGTTCAGCGGTCCTTGCCATGGCGGTCTTTGCCCTGTTCAGTGGTCCTTGGCCTGTTCAGCGGTGCTTGAGTTGCCAGTGTCTGACCTGTTCAGCGGTGCTTTCCATGGCGGTCTTTGCTCTGTTCAGCGGTCCTTGCCAAGGCGGTCCTTCATTGCCCAGCAGGGCTGTGGCTGGCGGTCCTTCATGTGTCAGCTGGGCTGTGGCTTGCGGGACCCTCCTGGCCAGCTGGGCTGTGGCTGGCGGTGGCATCCTGGGCAGTGACTCTGGCGGTGGCCTCCTGGGCAGTGACGATGGGGCTGGCGGTGGCCTCCTGGGCAGTGACGATGGGGCTGGCGGTGTCCTCGTGGCCAGTGACTCTGGCGGTGGCATCCTGGGCAGTGACTCTGGCGGTGGCCTCCTGGGCAGTGACGAAGGGGCTGGCAGTGGCCTCCTGGGCAGTGACGATGGGGCTGGCGGTGGCCTCCTGGCCAGTGACTCTGGGGGTGGCCTCCTGGGCAGTGACTCTGGCGGTGGCCTCCTGGGCAGTGACGATGGGGCTGGCGGTGGCCTCCTGGCCAGTGACTCTTGCGGTGGCCTCCTGGGCAGTGACTCTGGCGGTGGCCTCCTGGGCAGTGACGATGGGGCTGGCGGTGGCCTCCTGGGCGAACAATACAGACACAGCAGCCCCCTGCGCTACGTCGCGCTGTTGGGCTCTACAGATGCAATTCCTGGGAAATGGCCTACAAGGCTATGGACGACATCTGCACACATAGATGACACAGGGGCACGAATACCTGTACTTGGCACTCTACAGAGGTGGGGTGGGGTGCCACATGGCCTGCCTTATGGAGAGGCCTTGCCTACGGAACTCGCCCTGGCCTAGGGAAACCCACAGCCCTCCTCCCCCACCCAGACACCTAAACTGCGCGCAAAGTCCACTGAATGAGAGTGTACTCACCCCCTTGTGTCTGCTGTGATGCCCTCAAGCACCCATCCAACTCAGGGTAGGCCACCGCCAGGATCCTGAACATCAGGGGGGTCATGGTTCGACGGGCATCCCTCCCACGTTGGTAGGCCATCCCCAGCTGAGCCTCCGCCGTCTTCTTGCTCCAGCGGCGAATGTCCTCCCATCTTTTACGGCAGTGGGTGCTCCGTCTGTGGTGGACCCCCAGGGTCCGGACATCCTTGGCGATGGCACGCCAAATATCCTTCTTCTGGTGGGCGCTGACCTACATGACATGTACAGGGGAAGAAGAGAAGTCATTACCAACTGCACCGTCAAAGTGAGTGGCCCACATCCCTACCCTTGCCATGTGGCACATGCATTCACAGTCCTTCATGCACGCAGAACCCTGTCCCCTTCCTTCTTACAACCAGCCCTCTCCACACAGGCATAGCCCATACAACATGCTCCCTGTGTACTCACCTGTTGGTCTGGAGGACCGTAGAGTAGCGTGTACTGGGGGAGGACCCCGTCGACGAGCTTCTCCAACTCCTCTGCAGTGAAGGCAGGGGCCCTTTCCCCAGATGCACGAGCCATTGTCTCTTCCAGACCGAGGTCACAGCAGCACTTGCAGTGTAGGTCCTCTCCTGTCGAAGATCAGGCATCGAGTGATTGAACAGATAGAAAATGGCGGTCACGTCCGCGGCGGTCACGTCCGCGGCGGTTCGTACCATCACCGCCGGCATACATCGTCATTGGATCCTGGGACCCATAGGGTCCAATGTTAACCAATGCAGCATTGCGCTGCGGTCTTCGCCCGCCTACCGCGACGGTGTACAATGCCAGCGCAGTTACCTCACATCCCATTGTCCCAGTTTAGAGGTCAGGCAGCTGCCATTTCAGGGGCCCACATGGCCTAATTACCAAGTGCGTCACACATACCTAGGCCTTGTCTCACAACACAAATACAGGCCATATTTTGTGTATGAATGGTGTTCTGTGTAGACTGTGGGTACATACTTCTGAGTTGTTTGACTCTATGGTCGCTGTTGTCCTTCATAGGCACCGTCCGCTGGGACATGTGAGGAGATGGCGGCATCCTCCGGTGTACCGACCGCTGGTGGACCTGTCGACAATGGAGGAAAAAAGTTTGATCATCACCTACAGGTTTGACCGTGCCACAATCCAGGAACTGTGTACCCAGTTGGAGCCAGACCTGATGTCAGCAATCCGCCATCCCACAGGAATCCCCCCTCAAGTGCAGGTGCTATCAGTGCTCCATTTCCTTGCAAGTGGGTCATTTCAAACAACAGTGGCCATGGCATCAGGGATGTCCCAGCCTATGTTTTCCAACGTGTTGTCCAGAGTGTTGTCTGCCCTGCTGAAACACATGCAGAGCTATATCGTTTTCCCTCAGGTGGAGGACTTGCCTACAGTGAAAGGTGACTTCTATGCCATGGGACATATCCCCAACATCATAGGTGCCATTGATGGGACCCATGTAGCTTTGGTCCCCCCCACAGGAGTGAACAGGTGTACAGGAACCGGAAGAGTTATCATTCAATGAATGTACAGATGGTATTTGGCAGACCAGTACATCTCCCAGGTAAATGCTATGTTCCCTGGCTCAGTGCATGACGCCTACATCCTGCGGAATAGCAGCATCCCTTATGTGATGGATCAACTCCCAAGGCACCGGGTGTGGCTATTAGGGGACTCTGGTTACCCCAACCTGTCATGGCTACTGACCCCAGTGAGGAATTCCAGGACCAGGGCAGAGGAACGCTACAATGAGGCCAATGGGCGGACTAGGAGGGTGATCGAACACACCTTCGGCCTCCTGAAGGCCAGGTTCAGGTGCCTGCATATAACAGGTGGATCCCTATTCTACTCACCAAAGAAGGTGGGCCAGATCATCGTGGCCTGCTGTATGCTTCACAACTTGGCTTTGCGACGACAGGTGCCTTTTCTGCAGGAGGATGGTCCAGATGGCGGTGTTGTGGCACCTGTGGAGCCTGTGGACAGTGATGAGGAGGAAGCAGAGGAAGAAGACATTGACAACAGGGACTCAGTCATCCAGCAATATTTCCAGTGACACACAGGTGAGAAAACATTCCTGCCTACTACAAGTACTTTAACACTTCTACCTCTATCCTGTCTGTAGATTTCACCAAGTGTATGGTCACTGAGTTGTCATTTACCCTTACGGTTTCACAGGTGTTGTTTCCAACGTGTGTCATCTGCTTAGATTCCTCATGGACTTGAGCTGTGTGACATAGGTATGTTGACATGACATTTGAAAAAGCAGTTTGTCACTGTAATTGCTAATACACTATTTCGAAATCACATACTGACTCCAGATTGTTTTGTGCTTCAAGGGTGTTTATTGAAGTGCTCAATATTGGAGGGGGTTGTAAAATGGTGAGGGGGATGGTGGAGGAATGTCCATGGCAGAGTCCAGTCTATTAGTCTCACAGGTGCATTGCCCATATGGGCATAAGAAGTGGAGCTGGGGCAGTTCCAATATAGACAGGGTTACAAAGTGGGACAGTAGGATGACACTCAGGGTGGTATCATTTCTTGGCGGGGGTCTTGGCATTGTGCTCTGTCTTGTTCCTGGATCTCAGGGACCGCTTGCGGGTGGTTCTCCGTCTGCAGGGGGTGGGGTGCTGGTGTGGTGGTCCACTAGCGCCGGCGGAGGTGGTGGGCAGTTCATCGTCCATGCTAGTGTCAGGGGCCCCTCGGAGTGCCACAGTGTCCCTCCTGGTGTTAAGTATTTCCTTCAGCACCCCTATGATGGTTCCCAGGGCGGAGCTGATGGTTCTGAGTTCCTCCCTGAAGCCCAAATACTGTTCCTCCTGCATGCACTGGGTCTCCTGAAATTTGGCCAGGACCGTTGCCATTGTCTCCTGAGAGTGGTGCTATGCTCCCATGATGGAGGAGAGGGCCTCGTGGAGAGTGGGTTCCCTTGGCCTGTCCGCCCCCTGTCGCACGTCAGCCCTCCCAGTTCCCCTGTGTTCCTGGGCCTCCGTCCCCTGGACCGTGTGCCTACTGCCACTGCCCCCAGGTCCCTGTTGTTGTTGGGGTGGTGGGTTATCCTGGGTTCCCTGTGGTGGTGGACACACAGCTGATTGACGTGTCCTGGGGACGGAGGTATGGGCCCGCTGGGTGGGTGCTGTGCTGGTGTTACCAGAGGGTGGAAGGTCTGTGGTGGGCTGTGCCTGTGTGAAGGGAACCGACTGTCCCGAGGCCCACAATGGTCCTGGCTGGTCATCTGGATCCAGTAGGACAGAGCTGCTGTCATCACTGTGGGCCTCTTCTGTGGGTGGGGTGGAGATGTCTGGACCCTCCTGTCTGGTGACGTTGGGTAGGGATTCTGCAGGGGTGGAAAACATAATTATTGCATCTGTGTGTGTGATGGTGTGCAATGGGTGGGTGACAGTGTACCCCAGTGCTACCATTCCTGTGTGGGGGCTTGTGTGATGATGGTTGAGGGGGTTGTTATGGGTATGTGCAGTGGGCATGCTTTAGTGATGGGTGTCCATGCTTTGTTGTGTCATGCAGGGCTTGGTGTTTGGATGTGTGGTTTGTGTTATTGGTACATTTGTGAGGAGTTGAAGTGATAGGGGAGGGGGTGAGGGTGGGGGTCTGTGATAGCATGCAGGTACGGTGGGGGATATGGTAGTTAAAGGTTTGACTTACCAGAGTCCATTCCTCCACCGACTCCTGCAAGGCCCTCAGGATGCAGAATCGCCAAGACCTGCTCCTCCCATGTTGTTAGTTGTGGGGGAGGAGGTGGGGGTCCGCCGCCAGTCCGCTGTACCACCAGGTGGTGTCTGGAGACCACGGAAGGCACCTTCCCCCGTAGGTCGCTCCACCTCTTCCTGATGTCGTCCCGATTTCTTAGGTGCTGTCCCACTGCGTTGACCCTGTCGACTATTCTTCACCATAGCTCCATCTTCCTTGCAATTGAGGGGTGCTGCACCTGTGCTCCAATAGCGATGGCTCTACCCGGACGATTTCCTCCACCATGACCCTGAGCTCTTCCTCCGAGAACGTGGGGTGTCTTTGCCGTGCCATGGGGTGGTGTGGGTGATGTGTGGAGTGGTGTGTGTGGTGATAAGTGTGGTGATATGTAGTGGTGTGTGGTGTTTTGTGCGTGGAAGTAGTGTTGGTGATGGTGTTGAGTGCCTGTGGCTGCTAGTTTGTGGATGGTGGTGTCTCTCTCTGGCCTTGTCCCTGTAATAGTGGTCGTAGGGGTTTGTGGGTGATGTGGGTGTATGTTTTATATTGTATTGGGTGTGTGGGAGTGGTGTGTGTATGTGTATCAGGTGTGTGTATTTGGAATTGTCCAATGTGGCGGTGTTTTGTATGTGTGTGTGTATTTTGAGCGCGGCGGTGTGTACCGCCAATGGAATACCGCGGTTGAAAGACCGCCGCGTGGATTCGTGTGTCGTGATAATGTGGGCGTATTTCTGTTGGCGTGACGGTGGAGGTTTTGTTTTCGCCAGTTTATCACTGACCTTTGGTGTGGCGGAGTTGTGTGGGTGTCTGAATTTTGTCGGATTTCGAGATGTGGGTCATAATAGCTGTGGCGGAATTCCGCTGCCGCTGCAGTGTGTTGGCGGTCTTCTGCACGGCGGTAAGCAGCTTTTTACCGCCAATGTTGTAATGACCTCCTATATCCTGTGCCTCTGTTTTCATATCTTTGTTTATTCATTTTCGTGGTCTGTCCAATGTGGTACAATCCACATGGGCAGGTGATGGCATATGTTACATTCAGGGTGTTAAAGTTGGAGAAGAAATTAATTTACTGTGAATACAGTGTTTGTATTCAAACCTTGCTGTGTTGACATTATACTTACCCGCTTCACATCTACCTCATCTAAAGTGTTCAATTATAATTACCAGTCTGCACTAGGCTGTAATTGCCTTGGATACTTCCTGTTAGTTTCATGCACACATTATAAAGTCACTTATGATTTTGTTTTGTTTGGAAACAGTGGGCAGGTATTGATTACTGTTTTCAGTTTAAACCAGTTTCAGTCTGATCACCTTTCAGACACCCACATGAAAACCATGACGGTTGAGACCTTTTTCTTCTGAGGTCCTGGGGCCCGATCTACTATGGAGCAACAAGGCCAAGCACCCCATCAGCATTTGATTCTTAGTGGAAGCACGGGTCAAGTAGCCTAAGGATTTTCGCCGGGGAGGTAGATACAGTGGGTTAAACACAGGCTCACAGCTCAAAATACGCTCACTTGCAGCAATAAAAGATTTTCCAGTCAAACATTTTCTTTGACAAAAGGTATATTTATTATGGATAGAATTGTGAAATACGGCATACAAAACAATACAGACAGTCCCCTGAGGTCAGGGCTCCCCTAAGTCAGGTCTTGGAGTCTCACTTCCTTCTCACTAGTGGAAGTGGTTATTCCCCATTCACTACAGGCAACATTCAGGTTAGGCACCACTAGTGGTCTGAGTACCGGGAGTCTCACTCTGACTCAAAAAAACAAATGTTTCTGCGCCCGAAGAGCAGTGTAGCACAACAAAATCCCCTAGGGCCTTTCAGTCTTAAGACCCGTTTTATTTTCTCTTGCAAGGATGACACAACTAGATTCTCTCTGATGACTTGCAGCAGCTCCTGTTGATGACTAGCACTCGCAGCTCTGCAGGGGCAGCAACTGGGTAGCTACAGTGTTTCCTCCTGTGAGACGGTAAGGTCATCTGATCCTTACCATGATATGGGGGGGAGTAGGTTGCGCTAATTCTGATCCTGAGTTGGGGAGCGGGCCATCACAGGTCACTATTGCAGCCTCTCCTGATGAAGATAGCTTATAACAGGCAATGGTCCTTGTCCTTTCTGAAAGCCCCACCCCGCATACAGATTTGCCGACTTCACTCCGCACCTGGGTTATGGACTGATCAGCATGCCAGTGATGCTCACCACAGCTAACTTTATGGTGGCCCCCTCTGGCAGAAGGGGTCACCTACTTGAACCTGCACATGAGTGATGACCTGATTGGGGCAGCAGTCATCTCCTCACACCTCGCTACATGGACAAACTCATCAGGATCCCTCACTGAACCTCACTCCCTCTGGCGCACTCCTCTTCCCCACAGGGCACACTGTTCTTGGCAAACATATAGACACTGGTGCTCCAGGGGTAGGTCATTTTGAATGTCCCTGGGTACTGTCACCTCACCCAGCTGGGAGACTGACAGGCCTTAGCCCCCGGCCCTGGTCACAGGCAAAAGTCTTTGCAGAGCTTCTCATCCTCACACAGCCCAGCTGGTTGCTTGGCAGTTGACAATTGTGGTGGCCCTCAAGCTCCCCTTCAGATAGTCCATTTCCAGACACCAAATGTGATTTAGGGTCTGAGTCTTTGAAGTTTGTGTTGGAGATCTACTTCCTTTTGAAGTGCCCACTCCTCTGCTCTGCCCTTCCTCCAGAAATCAGTCTGTCACAGCACTTCAAATCTGATAGCCCACAACACAGGCCAGGGGAGTGAAGAGAGGTTCACACCTGGATGCCAGTCACAGTAATATGTGCATTTACAGGTTATCCCAGGCCCCCAGCACTTGTCTTTATGATTTTCTGATTACCCCCATTTCCTTCCAGAGATGTGCCCATGCACCTTTGCAGTGACCTCTATCTGATTCAAAGAGCACCCTTTGAAGTGTACTGAAGAACCTGGCTCTTTAACCTCCAGTGTGTGTCTAAGGCGGCTAACAGGAATGCAGCAATCCAAAAATCTGTCTTGGGTAGAGTTCCTTTACTTCCTCATGCTCCTCCAGTCCTCCAGTTAGCCCAGGGTCTCCCAAAATGGAACCCAGAGTCTTCCGCGTATTGTACCATACGCAAGCACACATACATGCAGCACATGCATACAACACAGATGAGCTGCACAGCGCTACATACTAACTTGTAGTAATATAAGGGTGAGTTAGGCACACAGCAGCAGAACTTTACATAAGTAAGCCTTTAGGTTTCACTTCAGTTATACAGGCAAAAGGCCTGTTCACTTCTGTTGCTCACTACACAGTATGCTGCCACCACATCACTCGTGCTGCTTAACTCCTGGAAAAGGCAGTAGCCTTTCACCACTATGAGAGTAGCTCTCCGGTCCAACAAGAACACATTCTATGAGACAGGCCTATTTTATAGTGGACACACATGATCCGTGTTCACCCATGACAGCAAAAATTAGCACAAGGGATCCAGACATTGTTGGAGCTAGAGCACTCAGGGCAGGAGTACGCGTCCATCCCCATACAAGGGACTTTTCTATCCCAAAACTACAGTATTTTAGGTTTGTTACTTTCTGGGCTAAAGTGGCTCGAACAGTCCTGTCATATTTTTAGGTTCTCAGAGTGTGTCATGGAGGCATCACTAGGAAGGCTCTTTGACTTGTTTGATTAAACTTTTGGAGTATCCTCTAGATATCCATTTATCACAAACGTCATTAGATTCTGATAAGAAATCTTGCCTTATCTTACAGATGCACCTTTTTTCCAAACGTACAAGAGTCAAAATCCTACATGAACTAGGGATTTTTTTCAGTTGTTTTTGTTTAGAGTAATGAAGTGTCTACTGTCATTACGTCACTCTAAAAGGTCAATATTTTGGTGGTATGGATTGCTTTCCCTATCAATTACTAACCTCCCAAAACCGACAGTGCTATACTGGAGAAAAGTGGGCTCGCATCCAAGTCTCTTTCTATTGGATGTAATATTCAATTTTGCAGATAAACACGTTCAATCTACACTTTCAATTAAAAGAGGAAGTCAGTTGGGACCTGTGACGTAGAGGTTTAATTAGTTAGCTTACACCATACACAAGTATGACACCGGACTGTTTCTAGTCTCTCCTTTCATTTACTGGGGGTGGCATGACTACAACCTGATGAGACCCATGGGCTTATTAGCCAGGAGGGGAATCCGTAGACGTTTGTACCCAAGGGCTGAATTTAAGAATTTACTCTTGTTAGATCTCAAGATGATTGTTCAAATTGGGTATATTTTGTTTTGTTAAAATTCACATTATCACATTTGTGTGCACTGTGTCATGAGCACTGTACTCCCCACCCTCTGTTTTTAGTAAATGTTGATTCCTACAGTTATCCATTACAAATGAATATATATTATTCAGGGAAGGATAATATGACTTACACACAATTATTATTTGTCTTTATGCATGTCCAAATACATATCGAGTGACTGTTTATTGCACTTGGTAACTATGCAAATATGTGGTTGTTTTATCGGCATGTACATATTTGGACTGGATGTCCATAAATGCAGACTCTGCAATTTTGAGTGATGTCTTAACAATCACTGGTGCTTGTTTTCTCTGTGAGTCGGAGAATAATTTGCATCCTTTCACTTTTTCGTTTCTCCTAACTAAAAATATATAAATTACTTTTCAGACACTCCAAGCAAATACAGACACATATAACCTTAGGCCTTTGCCTCTGTGAGTAATGTTTTTCATTGCAAATATCCTTTATGTTTAGAATACCGCTAGATTAATAATGTTTTTTTTGCATGTTTATAATGCTTTTTTATGCTTAGAATGTTTAAATATTGGAATAGGTGCCTTTGTTTTGTAATGGTATATATGACACGTTTTAGAGAAGTGGATTTCACTTTGCTAATAGGTCGGTGCCTCAGACGTATATAAGTTATCACGTTTCATTGTCACATACATGTAGGAATATAAGCTGTTTACACATTTCTGCGTAGTGTACGTAACGCTTTATTTTAGCTGGTAGTTAGAGAGGAGAATCACTATGTTGGGGGATATATTGAAAGCTGTGCACTACATTTCCCAGCTCATGGTCTTCGACTGTAAGCAAATCAGAGGGCTTCACTCACAGAATGTAGGTGAGATGTGGGGATTAGGTTCATTTTTTTCAGAAGTCAGACATTAGTTAGTATTGTAATACATCTTTTAATCAGGTGTTAAGCATTGTCTTCGTGTTTTCATTTCTTACATTCAACTGTGCTTATGCTCTTTTAATCAGTGATAAAACTGATTACCATTGTCAGTACACTAGATTAGTGCATAATAAATATCTGCAGGTACATTTTTGTTTGTTTCTTGTGCTGGGGCGCCATTTTGTCCTGATGAAAGCCCGGAACCTTCGTAGGCCTTAGTTTTGGGGCTGAAACATGTCAATAAACTTGATAGGGTAGTGGGATCATTACATCACTTTATTTATTTACCCCTCCTTATTGATGTTTGTAACCATACCTGAACAACCACTAATATAAGGGATACCTTGGTTGTTCTAGGCATTTTTAATCTGAGAAGATCCTGGTTGCAGTTCATATCAGAAGTGCTCCATGAGATATGGTGAAGCATGGCACTACTAGATTGGGTGAGGGACTAACAAAAATACCATTTTGGTTTGTCCTTATTGCACAGGGTGACACTCACTGGTTATCAAAATAACCAACATGCTTTTTCAAATAGGGTGGGACATCTTTAGGTGACTGTGGATTCTCCTGACTGACCTACCCTGTCCAACAGCTCACAGGTAAGACTAAGAGGCTCCTGCCAGATGTCTTCACTCTGTAGGCTCTCGGGATCTTTCAACAAGTCTGGGGGACTAGAGAGATCTTCTGCAAGGAACAAAATCTTTAGCTCAGATCAGTTACACCCGACGTGTGTTCTCAAGGTTACTTTGGGGCAACCACAGGCTCTAATTTGGAGATCAGTCAAAAAGGCATACGAAAGTGGAAATGTTGCCTAGTACTCATAACATCTCTTCCAAAATGTGGTTAAGCTTGACAGTTTAAAAGGAATTTGTTTAATTTGCTAGTACTTGTCAGTATTTTGAGGGATTTCTTAAATTACATAACCCGTGGGGTCAGGGAATCCTTAAAACTCTGGAGTACAGGGATTTGGAAATTGTCTTCATGTAAACACTAGACAGTATAGTATATTTTCTTTGCACATCTTTACCTCCTGGGTAGTCTGAGTCACCCCAGGATATTGGAGGCAGAGGCAGTATTTAGGCCATTTTACTAAGGTGTAGATGCCTGCCAACGTGTTGCACATTTGCTGTGATTTTCCACTTTGCCAGTATTTGCACCCATTACCCGCCCTTGCACCTTTGCTATTTTCTACCTTAACAGGATCCGCATGGTTAGGGTTCCCCCCCATTGCCCACTTCGTTGGTCCTCTTGCAATGTTGTTTTGCCCTCCCTTCTTGTGTGCTCCTGCCTTATGTTTTGCTCCTCACCTTGTGATCTCACTGTCATCTGGCCTTCTGGGATTTCAATCTGATATCCTAGTCTGATGGAAGTTAATTACAACACATTTTGTCATCACTGCATGTAAGCTACTTATTCTCTGTTTGTCTGTTGGTGTACTCCATTCATCATTTTCAACCTCTTAACTGTCATCTTCTTCTTAACTACAGCTGTTCCCCCTAAATCCTCGAAGTCCCTGAGGCTGTTTGGTTAAAGTCCCAAGATGGTACCATCTGAGACATGTACACCCAGAGGGACAATACAGTTGTGGTTTTCATCTGCTCTGTTCCCTGTTTTTCTCCAGATTGCTCAATGGGTGTATCAGTTTAATTGATACACCTCACAAGGCTTTCGGGACATCATAGCTTTTCAGTTGGTCTGAGCTCTTGGAACTTGACACCCACCTTGATATGACACTCATATAATTCCTGACAAAAAGATAAAGCAAGAAGTGTTATTTTCTCAGTAGGCGTAACCTCAGGCAGGGCTATAAATAGAAGATTTTGAAAGCTGGAGAATAGAAAAGCTCTTTTACAAATAGAACAGTGTTTTACATATGAACCCAGCCTTCATAATGGTTTCCGATTTGCCTGATTAGAATTCAGAAAACATTGTTAACATTGATCTGATAATTGGTATAGGTATTCTGTATGACCATTGGATTGAAGAGATTGATCTTTTATCAATATATGTGGTTGAATATTGACAGTAGAGTCACAATATGGACTGGTGCATGGCTGCAGAGAGATTCATATAAACAAACCTTTCCGTCGCAACGCCTGAACTGTGAAATTAGAGAGAAATCAGGGAAACTGCTGACCTGTCTGTGTCAGGCTCACATGCCAAGAACTGTAATTAAACGATTCTAAGATGCTGCAGGTAGAGTCTGTACTCAATACTCCAATATTTCATCTGTCTTTATGGATTACTATTTTGGGTTATATCGAGAGAAGCTGGAGTGCAGTTCTGTGAACATCAAGGACTATCTGGCCCCTTTAGACTTGTTGAATTAGCACTGAGTGACAATGATGTGCTGGATGATGAATTCTCAGCGAATGAGCTTACACAGGTTATTGCTTGTTTACCACCAGGGAAAGCACCAGGGCCCGACCACATTCTATCGGTAATATGTAAAATTCTATCACAAATAATTTCCAACCCTTCCACTTCTTTTGGAAGTGTTAAAAAAATTCACACTACAAGTGAGGTTCCTTCGTCCTGGAATGAAGCCATTATTACAATATTTATTGAAAAAGATAAAGATCCAACAAAGTGTGGGTCCTATCAGCCTGTATAATTTCTCAATACTGACTTTTAAATATTTGCCAAGCTTTTGGCCAATCAAGTTATTAAGATCATTTCCCAGCTTGTATGTCCTGAACAACATGGCTTAAGGGAAGGATACAACCTCCCATACAAATTTAATTACTGCACTAATAGAAAGGCAGAGGCTCTCTAGGAACCTTTTCTTTTAACATCATTTTATTAGATGCTACGTAAGCATTCAATTGCTTATCCTAGAGGTTTCTTTGGGAATTACTTGCTCTGTTAAATTTCAGCTCTAGATTTATTAACATGGTTAAGATTATACACAAGGGTCCTAGAGCTCAGATTAGCAAACAACAAGAATTATCACCTTTCATTTCTATTTCACGTGGCACTCAATGAGACTGTCCGCTCTCCCCTGCTCTTTATGCCTTATATATGGAGCCATCATACATCAGGCTTTTGTGCAGAAGCATCCCCAGCAATCCGTATCTCCCTTGGCTATCTATGCAGATGACGTATTAATATTCTCACACTGTTCTGTGCCAATGATTACGTTTTTTTAACACATAGTGTGAGATTTTGGCCAAGTATCTGGTTAGAAATGAAGTCCCAGATTTATACTTTTTGATGCAAACTGCCTTTGGCCAGTTTTGTGTCCAAACGTATAGCGCCAGCTTGTGCCATTCCAGGATGCCAGCCCGGCGCCAAATTTATGGTATGGTGCAATCGGGCGCAAAGGGTGGGCTAAAGTCATAGAAAATGACATTAGCAGGGTGGGGGTGGCGGTATTGTAATCAAATTTCTTATTAATAATAAAGAAGTGACACAAATCTAGTAATAATTGAGTATTTATATAAACAAAATAAAACAGAATACAATACGGCCGGGACTTCTGCAGTTCTGCAACTGAAGCCACACTCAACTCAGCTCTTACACACAGTGATTGTTATACCTTCAGTGGGCGCTTAAAACCGACCCACTTCACAACACGTACAATTAACAAAAACAATAATTTTTTAAGCGTTATCTGACTGCTTGTTACAAAAATACAGTCCTAGCAGATTTACTACATACATAGTATCTAACATACACAATGTCCTTCGATCCTGCCCTGTGACCTCTATCAATATGTTCCCCCTATACGTCTACAAGACTCCAAAAGTTTTACGGCCTGTTACCTCCCTTCTGCCAGCCTTGAAACACAAACCTCTAATGCCGTGTCCCTTTCAAGTCTATTGTGATTTACCCTTCTCCTTTCCTGCTATCAAAAAGTAGCTCAAATTCTCCCTTGTGTGTGTGCGTCCTTCTAAGTTATCTGTGGTTTGCTAGGCTGAATTTAACTGCTATACCCTGCACCTGGCCTCTCTCCTCATTCTCCTTTCTGTCCCTGCGTTCCTTATTGACCATTATGTTCAAACTGAGGCCTGTACTTTTCACGTATAATATAGACTTCTGCATGTTTGTTTTCTAATTTGTGTGTTGACCAGAGTAGACCCTCTGTAGTTTTCTTAAGGCCTATTACATTCCCCCCTCGAGTTGAGTTTTCAACTACCTGCTCACTTTTCCTACCCAATACACCCATCTCAGTGTAGGCATTTTGCTTCTCCTTCCACTCTTTACCACCTAATCTATTAGTAAACATTCCCCCTAACTTTTGACTACCTGATTTGCAACACCCTACAATAATCTGAACTAGGTAGTACATTAAAACAATCATCACAAGGATTGGAAGAAGTACTTTAAGCAGTTCAGGTAACCAGGCCGGCATCCACGAAAACAACCCTGGAAACCACTCATTGGAGGCACCCCCCTCTTCTACCATGTTCTTCTGTAGATTGTGCAAAGTCTGTATAGCCTCTGTTATCGTTCCATTGTCCGCATCATTAGCCGGCACATATGTGCAGCACGCCGTACCGATTTTGGCACAGACCCCACCCTCCATTGCCGTCATCAAGTCTAACACATATCTGTGTTGCATAAGCATTCCTCGCACTGCCCTCAATTCTTCCTTGATTGCATTGAAACCATCTTCCGTTGCATTGATGACTTTCATCAGCTCCCAATGAGTTATTTGCAACTAGCGGGCAGCAGCTTTGGCCTGAATGAATGGGAGGATGCTTCCAAAAAAACACCTGGGCATCGTTGAACAGTCGATATTTCTGTGGAATATCTGCCCATGTTGCAGTGCCAAAATATTCAGCAGTTCTTCTCCTTCAATGATAGTGTAACAAAGTCATTGGACGGCTCATAGAATGCTCATGTAACTATGAAACATCCACTCCGGGAATTACTAAGGAAGGGGTGTGCACAGTGACTAAAGAACAGAGACCATTCCATCCTGCGGGGAGTCGCGTATATAGCCATTCTCCACATTGCCAATTATAGTCCATTAGACTAGAGGTGCCCCATTGCATGTCCTCATTATATCTTGTGATGACACAATTAACGTTTGCCCCACTGAAATTGTTCCATTACCCTTAAAACATAAGGAGAAAACACTTGGCGTTCGACCCACTCGAAAAGTTGTAGGTGTTTCTACCCAGGTTAAACTTTGTATATTTTCATTCCATATTGCCTGACAATCTTGTTGTATATTAATGCTTTTTCCACTTTTATCCCATAAGGAGAGAGCTCTACATCCAAATACTGCACCATGGTGCCATTGACCATGGACATATACTGACCCATTTACCCTAAGATAAGGTCTCTCTTGACAGTCATATAGCCTAGGTGTGGCTGTATAATCTCTGCATAAGAGAGTAGCTCGTGATACCCCTAAAAATCCTTGTCCTATTATCCTAGCTTTCCATCTACCCCCCTTGTACCTTAAGGCTCCTGTCCTTGACATTGCTTCTATTTTTGTTTCTATGCCCTTACGATCAGTCAAAACATTTGTTACGTCAGCTAACCCTCTTTCGTATTGTGTGATGTTTACTAAAAATGTTCCCTGCTACACTTGTGAAGGTTGCACCCGAGCCCTCATTCTACATAGGAAAAGATGCAGAAAACACTGTGTAACATTAGATGAAACTTCCTTAGATGAATGCAATCTATCTGAATCACTAGCATGTGGAATCAAAGAACATACTAAACACGATTCATTAGTACTTTGCATACCTATTTCCATCATGTGTCGATACCAAGCATTGTCAGTTAATCTATAATGTATAACATGAGACCTATTTGTATATACATTTCTTTTAGAATATGTCACCTTTGAGCATGATTCTGTACATGGACTAAAGTACCATTTCAAACCAGCAGTAAATAAGGAAAAACTTAAAAAGGCAAACACAAAAACAATCCAGAAAAGTCTTTTGGCAAACTAATATGATGCTCCACTCGTTCTCTGAAAAAGTATACTGTTATTTCTCCACTGGCTTGTTTTCCTGCAAAAGCTCATATGCCAATGGCAACGCTTGACACAACGCAGGAGCCAGCCGAATATCCAACAAATGTATCCATGATTTCCTGCCCTCCACTTTTACTGCAGTGGGGGTGCTCTGAGTGGCCAAATAAGGCCCTTCGAATTTCCTGTTTTTCCATCTTCGTACAAAATTCCGAATATATACCAAGTGTCCCACAGAAACTGGACTGACCTGCTGGGCTGTGGTGGTGCACTTCTGCTGCTGAGTTACCTGTTTAGAGAAGAACTTAGCAGATTTCAACAATTGAGACAAATACCCACTCATTTCCTGCCCCAACACTTCAGCAGTTTTATGCACATCTGTCCTGTGCCTTGCTATTGTCAAAATAGTTGGCACAGGGCGTCCTGTCACTATCTGATGCGGTGTGAGATGGTGGTCAATTCCTGGTGTATTTCTCAGAGCATACAAGGCCAACGGAAGACAATGGAACCAATTTTTATACTAAGTAGCACACAGTTTACTTATTTTATTTTTCAATAACCCATTGAGGCGTTCCACTATTCCGTTACTTTGGGGATGATAGACAGATGACAGTTTATGCTTTATCCCCAGAAAAGTGCAAATATGTTGAAAAAGGACATTTACAAAATGGCTGCCATTATCTGATCGAATTGATTCTGCTATTCCCCATCTTGGTATTAGTTCTCTTATCAAAAAAGTAGCTGCTGCTTTATGCTTTCATGGTCCTGCCTCGATCCACCTTGAAAAAGGGCAGACCACAACTATTAGATACCTATAATTGTTACATCTACCAATCATGTCAACAAAATCTAAATGTAGATTTTTAAATGGACCTGACGACCGGGGAATTGTTGATGTAATTACTTTTAATGTAGGTCTTGGGCTGTACTGTTGGCATACTGCACATTCAGCAATATACATTGTAATCATTTCTAACAATTGTGGAATAAACCAATCTGCTTGCAACGGCGCTAGAAGATATTCTTTGGTAGTATGCACAGGAAGATGCAATTGTTCCAGCGCTGTATGCAACAAAACTTGGAGCATTATAGGTTTCCCCGTGCTTTCCTTTCTATAAATAAAATCTGTGGGGGATTGTATACATCCTTGCAGTTCCCATAACTCCCTTTCATGTGCTGGTGCCTGTTCCTGCAACTCACGTAAATGTAATTGTGCTGTCTCAATGTACGAGGGCGGTAAGTCAATATCATTCTGTTGTCTAGTTATCATTTTCAGTATACTCTCTTCTGTATTATTATAATTCAGAGATGTCTTAGCTACTTCTTTTGCTGCCCAATCTGCCAGAGTATTACCCCTGGGGACGAGGTCTTGCTTATTCGTATGAGCTGCACATTTTATTACTGCCACATTTGATGGTAATGTTAAAGCATATATCAATTTTGCCAATAAATCTCTGTGCTTCACTGGAGACCCATCAGATAAAAAAAAATCCTCTCCTTTCCCACCTGTGAATGCTTGAATGCACAGTAGTGGTAGCATATGCTGAATCAGAATAGATTGTAACGTCTAATCCCTTCGCATGTTGTAACGCTTCTATAACAGCCACTAATTCTGCAGCCTGTGCTGAAAAATGAGAGGGTAATGGTACTTGACTCACTATCTGCAATGTGTCAGACGATCCTTGCTGTTCAACTTTTACAACTGCTGCTCCTGAATGCCTAATCCCTGTTTCCTGGTCTATGAAAGAGGATCCATCCACGAAGAGCAACATGCTCCCTGGGATGGGATCTTCCCCCACCTTACTCTCTTCCTCTGGTGCATAATTGGCACAGTCGTGTACTTGTTCGTCGTCAGTAACTGGGTGCGCAAAGAATGTCGCTGGATCAACTGTATGACATCTAACCACCTGTAGGGAGGGCAATGAAAGTATTGCTTCAGACCCAGACACTCTCTGAGTTGTAAGAGTGCTTTTACTTTTTTGCAAAATAGCAAATACTGCATGCTCTACATACAGTGTTAAAGGTGATCCCATCACGATAGTAGTGCTATTCTGGACCGCAAACGCTGCACTAGCCAGGGCTTGCTCACATGGATAATGGCCCTTCATGATAGGATCTAGTAGCCCACTGTAGAAGGCAATCGGCTTATGCCCTACAGATGTCTTCTGAGTCAATACTGCAGTCATAGTCATTCCATTACAATGACAAAAGAGGTAGAATTGCTTCTTGTAATCAGGCGTACCTAACACTGGGGCATACATAATCGCTTTCTTTAGCTCTTGGAATGCCATCTCTCCGTCTTCTGTCCAATGTATTTTATTTGCAGTCGCATGGGATTCTTTTAACATGATGAGAAGGGGTGCTGTCAACGTAGCATAATCAAACACCTACTGTCTCACATAATTACAGAGTCCCAGAAACTGCTGCATCTGTTTGGTAGTCATGGGCTTTGGCATGTTTTTTATACTTTCCACTCTGTCAGGTGTTACTTTCCATCCATCCTTAGATATCAGTTGTCCCAAATAATGAACCTCTTTTTGCACGCACTGTAACTTATTTTTATTCACCTTGTAGCCTTTGTTTGCAAGCGTGCAGAGAAGACCAACACTATCCTCTCTGCATATCTCCTCAGTGGCACTACAAACCAAAATGTCGTCCACATATTGCAAAAGTATACTTTTACATTGAATATTCGCTAAATCCTTTTTAACTGTTCGATTAAAAATACTTGGGGATTCGCAAAATCCTTGAGGAAGCCTACTGTGGCAATACTGAGTATTTTTAAATGTAAATCCATTCAAATATTGGCTGTCAATATGCAATGGAATACTGAAAAACGCATTTTTTAAATCGATTACAGAGAAGAAAGTAGCCTCTATAAGAATATTTGTCAATATAACCGAAGGATCGGGTACCACTGTAAATTCTGGAATTACACTATCATTCAAAGATTGAAAATCTTGAATCATTCTCCAAGTTCCCCCTTTAGCCTTTCTTATCGGGAAAATCGGAATGTTACAGGGTGTCAGTCTTTCATATATTACCCCTTGCTCAAGTAACACCTGAATGGTAGGTAAAATACCTTCCTCTGCTTCTTTGGACAGAGGGTACCGGCGTATCCTAGGCAGTATAGCTCCAGGTTTCAGTGTAATCTTAACAGGTTCAGCTCCTTTAATCAATCCCACATCATGTGGTACTTTTGTCCATAACACCTCCGGTACCTTAGCCAAATCTCTTTCTTTTACTGTCATGTCTGGTACATTGTCCGACACAGTTCTATACTGCACCTGCATTCTAAAAGAAAGGTCCATTTCAAACACAACTATTCCAATTAAGGGGTGTTCACTGAACAATTCCTCATCCAAGATATGTCTCAGTTTGACCCCAGAATCTGTGAACACTATTCTATTGATGCCCACATTCCCTGTTCTTTGTCAAATGCAATAAGCACAGCATATGTTGGTCCTAATTCAAGAGCTGATATATTCAGCATCATTTCTCATTCTGTCGTGGGCTCTATGGGTTCACATGACCGAAACACTAGTTCTTTTGGTAGCTGCACTGTTTTTCCCTGCATTGCTGGTGTATGCGCTAACAGAGCATATATGCCCGCAAAAAAGCCTCTGTGTCGATTGGCACTGCTCTAACCTGCTGTCTAGATTCTTCACGAGCAAGGAGAGACATCATCCTACCTGGCACAACACCAGGTGTATAACAAACCATCAATCCATCTTCTAAAAATGAAATGGTCATGTTTAATTTACTCATTAAATCTCTCCCCAAAAGATTGACAGGTGACTCAGGAAAGTATAACAATGGCCCATCAACTTGTGTATCACCCACAGTCATTTTTACTGAATGAGTAAAAGGAACCCGTCTGACAGCCCCAGAGAACCCTTGTGTGTCCATTGACTTACACGAGAGTGGTAACGTACTTTCATTTATGCAAGATTTGGTGGCCCCAGTATTGATTAAAAACTGATAGGGGCGACCTTCTATGGCTACCATCACAGTGGGTTCCTCCTCCGATCTGTGGGTTACCGATAGTATTGGACACATAGTTGTTACCTGTGGGCTTTTTCATTGTACATAATTGGGTGACTGTACCCCACCAGATACTTGGGACGGCACATAAATGGGATTACCTCCTTGCACTACTACCCCTCCTACCTGTCCCTGCACTTGTCCACTTATGGGGTTACTGGTACCCTGCGGCACCTGTTGTTGCGGTGGCCCCTGAGGTACCATCCACTGAGCTTGATTGGGCTGGGGACCTTCCTGTCTTGCATATTGTTGTGGTCCCCAGTGCATCTGCGATGGCCTCACAACTTGTCTTTGCGGAGCGGCCCATCCCTGCATACGCTCAACAATCCTATTTGTTCTACACTCCCTTACAAAATGACCCGACCTGCCGGAATAAAAACATAGCAGCCCCCCTCTGAATCCTCCTTGTTTTCTTCCCTGCATTGCTCCTTGTTCTCCTGCTAGACCTCCTTGTCGTCTCCCCATCTCACTTAGTCCTTGACCTCCTGGTACTTGCCCTTGCACTGCCGTTGTGACAGCTGCTGATGGTACGGTCACAAGCACTCTTTCAGTGCTCAGTTTCTTAACCTTTTGTTGCACTAATTTGGCAGTAGCTCTTTCTGCCTGCTCTATTCTCTCTTTATCTTTCTCTTGTTTTCGTTTCAAATAATGTATTATGTGCGCTTGTATTTCTGACCACGGTTTAGCCTCAATTCCCACCACTCCATCTAAGTTTACCTGTATATCCTTGGGAAGGCCTTTCTTCAACACATTATTATAAAATAACAGTGCATTTCCTCCGGTGTTTTCCCAATTACATCCTACCTCCTGTATCCATCGCTCTTTCATTCTTGTAAAAAACTCTGCAATGTCCTCAGATGGCTTAATACTTTCTGCCATAAGGGCACTAATGTCTGGTCTGTCTAGATATGTCCGCCTCAGCGAATCCCAAACATGTTGGCGAACATTATTAAAAGACGATCCATCAAAATGTGTATTTGTCAACGTTACCTGAGGAAGTCATGCTCTTGTGAATATAGTATTCACCTCATCTCCTGCCACTGAACTCAACAAACTCTTAAAATCACCCAGAGCAAGATTCACTCCAGCTGTGTGTTTTTCAAAACTCCCTATCCATTTTCCTGCACCTTCTGACAATGGAGGCAATGCTCTTTTAAGTTTTCTTTGTCCATCTTTGGCCAAGGCACGTATGTCGGTGCCTGCCCTCCTTTAAAAATGAGAGGCAATTGTGTAATAGGCAGGGGAACTGGTCAACCTACTCCTTAGCCTCGGGTCTGGCCTATTGCTGCGCATCACTTCAGTCGGTTTGTCCTCTGCATGTATTTCCCAAACTGCAAGACACTCTTGCATGTATGGATAATCCCAACTCGGGGCACCCTGTCCTTGTCGTATACAATCTTCTGCTATTGCTAAATCATAGAGTTGAAACGACCCCTGTCGGGCCATGATTTTCTCCCCTCTTGCTCAGTCAATTCTGCCAATTCATCTGAGAAAGGGTAACAAAAATACCTTCCTTCTTCCTGGTCTATTGTTTCAATAGGTGTCATCCTTAATTTAGCTGGTTTTAAAATTGACTTCCTCTTTATCTCATCTGAGTCTCGCACTATTAATTGTAACCTTTGTATACGATGGGTCGAAAGTTATACAGGCCCCTGCCTCTTCCTAGTGCACCCTCATTTGTATCAGAGTCATCCCCCCAATCCTCAACTGTTGCCTCAGCTTATGTTTCCTTTCTTCTTTCTTCTGAATACATATCATATCGTACCCTTTCTACATCTTCTTCTTTTTCCCTTTCTTCCAACATCCACTCTTCTGCTGCCTCTCTCAATGTGCTCGCAGACTTATCCCCTACTTTAAGAATAATCTGCCCCGTAGTCCATTCTCCGACCTCTCTGCCAGTTCTTCAGTGAGCTGTACCCTAGATATTGCTCCCCCCTTCCTTCTCTGTTCATGCTCTGCCCGCGGAGCTGTCGGGAGTAAGCGAGGCGCTTTCTCCGCCCCCTTCACCTCTGTCTCACCTTCCTCACATTCAACCCGCACTGGATCTTGGTATCCAGCCGCTGGTCGAATAGGATAGAGACTGTACGGTGGCGGTCCCTCTGAAACCCCTTCTGTGGCTCTCTCTTGTATTTGTGTCGCTGTCTGTTCTAACATTGTCGGTTTTATATTTGTCTTTGTATCGTAGAAAACATGCCATAACGACAAAATAGCTTCTCTCATCTTTCTCTGTTCTTCTGATATTTAGATTTAATGTAAGTCAATGTATGTTCAATTATGTCCTCATCAAATGTTCCTTCCTTGGGCCATGGCTGAGCATAGTCTTTAGTGTCTCTGTACCATTGCATACAATATTTCTGTATTTTCTTTTTGTCAGACGAAAATGTTTTTATCATATGTTCCAAGGGAGTATCCATGATTTCTTCCCCGGGACATACGCTTCCTACACACCTATACGCTCTTTATTTCTACCCACTTCTCGTGTCCCTTATACTACTATGCATATTTTGACCTATAGCAATAGCCTTTAGTCCTTCTTCTATTTCAATATCAGGTGCGTATACATTTATAGGGAACCACACAGGTTACTGCCTAACATAATACAAATCACATTTTATTATGAATTAGTGTTTTCTATGACCACACTTAGAAACCCGATGTCCCTTTCTACATTTAAAACCTCTGAATCGTACAAATCTGTGAAAAATGCATCTAGGAGAGCCTCTAACACGTTATTATGTGAAACTAAGGAGTGTCACATGGGGGTTGGCCGTGAGCCCATTCAAGTGTTATAACTAAATCGAGGGTATCCTCTTCTTGCCACAGGGAATTATAAGTCTCACTCATGAGAGCTTTTATTTATCTCCACTAATTTTTAATGCTCTCTATTTGAATTTCTCAGGCTTTATTTATTTTGATGTTTTCCCCTCCTCACGCACTTCAAGATTTTCCCCGGGAATATCAAATATGCGTCAGAGATCTCGCACTTCCTCCTCCTCACTTATTTCAGATTGTATAACCACTGGCGAGAATCTTTGTCTTTTCTCTACACTTTGTCCACTATGATTATGGAAAATCACAATCTTTTCATCATTCAAATTACTACATTATTAATATCACACATTTTCATTGTCATCATTACACTTTTCAACACAAAGTCTGACTGTGCTCCGGATAAGGTCAATTGACACCACTTGGTCGTCCCTTCACACCTTGCCTGACTTTACACATTACCTGTCTCACCCATTCTCTACTGTCACCCTCCGGACCTAGCCGGGCTACCTAACGGACACTAACTGTCTCTTCCAGGAACTGTTTCCTAGGTTATCCACTAATACACCTAATGGGGGTCATTACGACCCTGGGGGAAGGCGGAGAACCGGCGGTAAGACCGCCAACCGGCTGGCGGTCTTACCTTGTGGAATTATGTCATCCGCCGGTTCTCCGTTCCGCCTGCCAGGGCGGAGATGACCGCCGGGCTGGAGACCTAAGTCTCCAGCCCGGCGGCCGTCAAAATACCGCCGGCGGTATTTTGACCCGGCTTACCGCCGTGGATTTCCAGCGGTTTGAACCGCCATGAAATCCATGGCGGTAAGCACTATCAGTGCCAGGGAATTCCTTCCCTGGCACTGATAGGGGTCTCCCCCACCCGAGTCCTTCCCCTACACCCCCACCACCCCTGCCACCCCCCAAAGGTGGCAGGGCCCCCCTCCCCACCCCGACCCCCAACATCACATAACTCACACACACCCGACACGCATGCAGGAACCACCAACGCACACACACATGCCAACATCCCCACCCACATTCAAACATACACGCACACATCCATACAGACATACACGCACTCATTCCCAAACACGCATCACCCCCACAAGCATACACGCACTCACACACCCCCTCTACATACTCAGACACACACCCCCATGCACGCACACAACACACAACACCCCCCTCCCCTAACGGACGATCGACTTACCTGGTCTGTCGATCCTTCGGGAGGGGACGGGAGCCATGGGGGCTGCTCCGCCGACACCACACCGCCAACAGAACACCGCCGCGCCGAATCACAGGATGTGATTCACTGGGCGGTGTTCTGTTGGCGTGGCGGTGGAGGTGGAGCAACCTCCACTTCCCCGCCGCCCGCCAGTATGGCTGTTGGCGGCTCTCCGTCCGAAAAAGGACGGAGAGCAGCCAACAGTCATAATACGCAGAGCGGCAAACCTGGCCGGGATACCACATTTCATATCAACGTTATATTTCAACAAACCTATACAAATCCCAAATGCATTTACTTCCCTATAGTACAATTACCACAGAATTATGCACTTCAATCTATCACAATTCGAAGCCAGACCCTTCCTTACCCTTTTAGGACAGCAGCCTCTAGAACCTCGCCCGTCTGCTTGAAGAGACAGGTGTAATCCTCACCTGGTATGCGTGCAATATTCTGTTCAAGCGTCACAGGTGATGCCTCCTTTAGCCGCTGGTCCAGGGAAGGAAGTGATTGGCTCCTGGCTGGCTCGCAAAAATGTAATCGAATTTCTTATTAATAATAAAGAAGCGACACAATTCTAGTAATAATTGAGTATTTATATAACCAAAATAAAACAGAATACAATATGTCCGGGAGTACAGCACAGTTCTGCAACTGAAGCCACACTCAACTCAGCTCTTACACACAGTGATTTTTATACCTTCAGTGGGTGCCTAAATCCCACCCACTTCACAACACGTACAATTAACAAAAACAATAATTCTTTAAGCGTTATCTGACTGCTTGTTACAAAAATACAGTCCTAGCAGATTTACTACATACTTAGGGGGTCATTCTGACCCCGGCGGTCTTAGACCGTCGGGGCCAGGGTCGGCGGGAGCACCGCCGACAGGCCGGCGGTGCCCCGCAGGGCATTCTGACCGCGGCGGTAAAGCCGCGGTCAGACCGGCAACACTGGCGGTCTCCCGCCAGTGTACCGCCGCCCTTTTGAATCCTCCAAGGCGGCGCAGCTAGCTGCGCCGCCGAGGGGATTCCGACCCCCCCTACCGCCATCCAGTTCCCGGCGGTCCGCCCGCCGGGAACCGGATGGCGGTAGGGGGGGTCGCGGGGCCCCTGGGGGCCCCTGCAGTGCCCATGCCACTGGCATGGGCACTGCAGGGGCCCCCGTAAGAGGGCCCCTACGAGTATTTCACTGTCTGCTTGGCAGACAGTGAAATACGCGACGGGTGCAACAGCACCCGTCGCACCTTCCCACTCCGCCGGCTCGATTACGAGCCGGCATCCTCGTGGGAAGGGAGTTTTTCCCTGGGCTGGCGGGCGGTCTTTTGGCGACCGCCCGCCAGCCCAGGGAAAAACTTAGAATACCCTCCGCGGTCTTTCGACCGCGGAGCGGTATTTCGGAGGGGGGAACTCTGGCGGGCGGCCTCCGCCGCCCGTCAGGGTCAGAATGACCCCCTTAGTATCTAACATACACAATGTCCATCGATCCTGCCCTGTGGCCAATACCAATATGTTCCTCCTACAGGTCTACAAGACTACAAAAGTTTTACGGCCTGTCACCTCCCTTCTGCCAGCCTTGAAACACAAACATCTAACGCCGTGTCCCTTTCAAGTCTGTCGCGATTTACCCTTCACCTTTCCTGCTATCAGAAAGTAGCTCAAATTCTCCCTTGTGTGTGTGCGTCCTTCTAAGTTATCTGTGGTATGCTAGGCTCAATCGTAACTGCTTTACCCTCTCTCCTCATTCTCCTTTCTGTCCCACCGTTCCTTATTGACCATTATGTTCAAACTGAGGCCTGTACTTTTCACGTATAATATAGACTTTTGCACGTTTGTTTTCTAATTTGTGTGTTGACCAGAGTAGGCCCCCTGTAGTTTTCTTAAGGCCTATTACAGTATGGGAGAGTGGTGGTTTGCACCAAAAAATGACATTAGGCTGGTTAGAGTAAAAAAAGATGACTTTAACCAGCCTAACATAATTTCTTGTTGCAAAACCATCCATACCACATGACTCCTGTCTTATAAAAGACAGGAGTCATGCCCAATCACCTCAGTGGCCAGCACAGGGGACAAGGGTCTCCTGGGCATGGCCATTGCACCCAGTGCCATGTAGGGGGGCCCATTTCAGTCCCCCAATGGCACTTGAAAATGTTTATAACGTACTTACCTCTACTTACCTGGGATGGGGCCACCCATCCTGTGGTGTCCCTCTGGTGTGGGTGTGGGTGGTCCTGGGGCTTGGGGAGGGCACCTGTGGGCTCTTTCCATGGTGTTTGACCATGGAAATGGGTCCACAGGTCCCCTAACACCTGCCCAGACCCAGCCTTTAAATAATGGCGCTAATCAGGCTTAGAGCCATTATTTAGGCCCGCCTCCCTCCTGTGCACCATTTTTGCACAGGAGGATAAATAAGGTGGTAGGGCCGTAGAGTCATTTTTTGGATGGGAATGCCCACCTTGCATCTCAGTTATGCAATGTGGTTTCACGCATCCAAAAATGAATTTAACTCCAATATTTTGGTGCTAGACATGTCTAGCATCAAAATATAAATATAGTTAAGTTTGCACTGAATTAGCGTTAAAAAAATGACACTAATTAAGCACAAACAGAGTATAAATCTGGGCTTAAATGCTCATAATACACAATTTAGGCAGGGCAAACAGCTGTGATCTGCATGTGTCACCTCGAGCAAAGTATCTGGACATTATGTTGGCACCAACTGCTAAGTTATGCTATGAATATAACTATACTGCACAGCTACCACAGCTCAGGCTATTACTGGATAAATGGATGCATCCTCCCACCTCCCTAATCTGGTGAATTAATCTAATTAAAATGAATATTCCTCCCAAAATCCTGTATCTCTTTAGGTCACTGCCTCTTTACGTCCACCATCAGTATTTCAAAATGTTAGACTCCATAATTACAAGATTTATATGAAAGGGAAAGAAAGAACGGAGACCTTTAAATACTTTAAACTCCCAGTAATTGAAGAAGGGTGAGCACTTCCAGACTGGCATCTTTGTTACTGAATCAGCATCACATATGTATGCTGTACGATTTTTACTGTGAGAACTGACTCCACATGTCAATTATAAAGAATCCTGGCACTAGTCGCAACAAATTAAAAGCAGAAAATTCCTCAAAAAAGTTAGTCTAAGGACAACATAGCTCTCAAAAAGATTTAGAGTAATATGGGGATGCCTCTTGAAATTCCATCTTTTCATGCCTTAACACCTCTGATAGACAATCAATCCAGACTTACTGGAATGCTTTACCTCTTCTTACTTTGGTGCTTGGGGATAGTCAGGAGTTAAACTGTTAGGTGATTTGATGGATGAGTTCGGGCTGAAATCATACACCGCAGTGACATCTTAAAAACGCACAGATCTGGACCTTCCTACTGAGTAGGAGTATCAACATTTTAAACCCGCTGGCCTAGCCTGATATTGCACGGCTGATTTTCCACAATCATTCATCTAGTATTTTGGAAAAGTACAGTTGTCTTATTCAGTCTTTTTCTAACGATCTGAGAATATGGACTGATAGATGAAGAGCTTCGTCGTAGCATAGATGAGGACGTCACAGAACAAGCACTAACCAGTATCCATACACGATTCCGCTAGATTGAGAGGCCATATCTACCGTACACTGATCAATTTCTATACCAGCCCCTCCAAACTGAGCAAATGGCATCATATATCTCATAGTTGCCCACACTGCTCTGCTGCAGCGGCTGATCATTTTCAAATGTTTCTACATGCCCAAAATGCACAACATTCTGGTCCTCAGACCAGCGGAAAATATCTCTTGTACAACCTTCTAGAGGGATAATTGCTCCAAAATTATGCTGTGGACATAGGAACTACTGACTGGGTCTTTTATATCCTTGCCATTGCTAGATTAAATATTGCGAGGAATTGGAAACCTGTAGTTCTGCCAAAGCGTGATGAGTGGTGGAAAGAAGTAATGTAGGCATACAAATTTGAATGCCAGTTAGCTAAGGTTAGAGGATCTATGGTGAAATTTCATTACAATTGGGGGAACTTGAGAGATTATTTAGTGCCATATTGTTATTGCTTACTGTTCAATGATTTATTTGAATGTTGTAAATTGCTTGTGATGTATATAATGCATTCACGTTCTCAGTCTATTTAACATGCTAATGTATTTTTTCACACACTAATGCTTGTAATCTCAATATTAACCCCTTTGGTGCGCCGACGCCCACACTACCTCCCTGGTGCGGGTCACGACCAGTGGGCGACACCAGGGAGGGGGTTGCACCCGGGTGTTTTTTTTATCCCCGGGAGACACGGAAGCTTTTCCGTGTCTCCCCCACCCGCCCCTTTGTGACGTCAGCACGCCTTGCGCGCTGACGTCACCTTCCGCTTCCTGCTCCGATGGGGAAAACGGCCCCAAACGGCCTTCCCCACGTTCGGGAAGGCCTCGTAAGAAAGGGGAGACTCTCCCCTTTCTTACGAGGCCTTCCTGAAAGTGTTTCCTGCCCCCCGATCGCAGCACAGCTGTGATAGGGGGCCTGGAAACACCACTAGACACCAGGGATTTCACTTGGGGGGGTCGGCCCCCTCGGAAAACGGGCCAGACATATTTTTTTTTTAAAAAAGGTAGGTGACCCCTGGGGGGGCACGATCACTTTCGATCGTGCCCCCCCCCCGGGCTAAATTTTATTAAAATAATTTTTAAAAAATGAAAAAAAAATGGACAGGGGGTCGCCCGTGGGCAGGGCGACCCCCTGCGGGGGCAGTATTTTTTTTTAGTAGTTGTAGGGTTTCCCTGAGGGGCATTTTGGCCCCCAAGGAAACCATACAACTACTAAAAAAAATATAGATCTATATATATATATATATATATATATATATATATATATATATATATATATAGATATATCTATGTAGATATATCTATCTACATGGATATATCTATAGATAGATCTATATATATATTATATATCTATCTATAGATATCTATGTAGATAGATATATTTATATAGAGATAGATCTATATATATATATGTATGTATATATATATATATATGTATATATATATATAACTGCAATAACACGCTTGCGTGCAGTCTGCACTCAACACGGCTGACTATGAAAGGGTCGCGAACCCTAATAAATTCCAAAAATCACTTCTTCAATCAGAAGAGAACTTCACAGTCACTCACTTCCTTCCACAAATATTTATTTATTCAGGCAGGTAAAGAGATATCTCCGTGAGCAAGGGAGCAGAGTCTCTTGAAACGCGTTGGAGTGTTTTTTTTTTTGCCGTATCTGTTTACCTGCCTGAATGAATAAATATTTGTGGAAGCAAGTAAGTGACTGTGGAGTTCTCTTCTGATTCAAGAAGTGATTTTTGGAATATATATATATATATATATAAATATATATATCACTTTTGTCAATACATGTATGGTTTCCCTGGGGGCTGGGATCGGCCCCCAGGAAAACCAGACCCACATATAAAAGTGATCTATATATATATACACATACATATATATATATATATATATATATATATCTATATATATATATATATATATATATATATATAGATATATATATATATATATGCCACCAGTTGTCTTGCAGTTGCAGCTTGCGTCTTCAAAGCAATGCACATACTTCAACTGACGCATTTCAACTGTAGCTTTTAGGCAGCAATAAAAAAGTCAAGTAAGTATTGTGATTATGTTTCTGCTACAAAAGGATCAGACTTTTGTCTAGTGGCAGTTTTTTTGTGCCATAAAGAAGCGCAGAAGGTTTATATGCCTACTGCTAAGAGCAAATCTGTATTTTATGTAAATTGCTGAGTACATTAGTAAAGTCAGCCATTACCTGCGCTATAGTACAAATGAAATGTATGTGCGGGGTGGGGGGCGGCTATGGAGAGATGAAGGGCACTTTTGCTGGGTGGTAATGAGGGAATCCGAGGAGGAGGGAGTGGGAGCACCAATAATGATTGTTGGACTGGGCGCAGGAGGTGCTAAAGACTGTGACGAATGGTATGGGACAAGGTGTTTTTTGAGTGTCTTGAAAGAATGTGCTGATTGAGGGAAGAAGCGCAGGTAAGGTGGCCTCTACTGTTGCACGTATCTCACACACACCATCGATTTTGTGACTGTCTACGTAGGCTACTGTTTTAGAGCAACAGTTTAGCCAATAGCAGAGATGGCATCTTGATGGATGACTGCTGCCGTCACTCGGGTTATAGAGAACAGCTCTGACATAGGATCAGAGACTGAGACATCAGATACTGAGACAGCATCTGAGGGATAGGACAATGGCGCAGACTCTGGGAGTGATTTTTCAGTCGGAGGAGTCCCATTCGATAACTCCTCTTCCAGTACATTATGAGGGAGGTGATGAGGACAGTCCTGCTGTCCCTTCGCAAGCACATTCTATGCAACAGGGTAATAGTGGGTTAGCCCAACCCAGAGAGCAGGTGAATGCGGCGGCAAGCAGAGAGAGAGAGTGCTCTCTTGGGATCTCCCCAATTTAGTTCAGCCCCAAATTCCACCGCCCAAATCGTATTGTGGAGACATCAAAATTATCCATCACAAAACAAACTGGTTTTGTAAGGCAGGCACCTGTGTTTTTGGTCCTGGATTTGGCAGCCATATAGAGAGACATATTAAACCCAAACATTTATGGAAACTAGACATCCGGGGGAGTCCACAGAGGTGTGACTTGTGTGGATTACCCAAAGTTTTCTTACCCAGAATACCCTGCAAAGCTGAAATGTTGAATAAAAACTCTATTTTTCTCGCATTTCTGTCACACAAACTACAGGAATATGCTGGGATCCACAAAATTCCTACCACCCAGTGATTCCTCACCTGTCCTGATAAAAACACTACCCCACTTGAGTGCCTATACCTAGTTCCTGCATCAGGAATGGATCACCCCAAGGTCAACAGCTGCCTCATGTAAGGACCAACATGGACCATTGTGTGATCTATTCCTGTCGCGGGCACCAGGCCTACCCACACAAGTGAGGTACCATTTTTATCGGGAGACTTGGGGGAACGCTGGGTGGAAGGAAATTTGTGGCTCCTCTCAGATTCCTGAACTTTCTGTCACCGAAATGAGAGGAAAAAGTGTTTTTTTGGCCAAATTTTGAGGTTTGCAAAGGATCCTGGGTAACAGAACCTGGTCAGAGCCCCACAAGTCACCCCATCTTGGATTCCCCTAGGTCAGTGGTCTTCAAACTTTTTAATGCTGCACCCCCAGTTGAAAAATAAAAATCATTGTGCCCCGCCTCAGAATTTTTCACAATTATTTTAGAAAGATGCCAATGTTTAAATAGGTCTATGCCTATTTAAACATTGCAGTTAAGTACTGTTACCTTTTTAAAACTGCAATAACATGCTTCTGCTTAAAACAAAGGCATGTTATCTGTATAATATTTATTTTGTCCAGAGTTTGGCGCCCCCCCTGGGATCACTTGAGGCCCCCCCCCAAGGGGGGCCCGCCTCCCAGTTTGAAGACCTCTGCCCTAGGTGTCTAGTTTTCAAAAATGCGCTGGTTTGCTAGGTTTTCCCAGGTGCCGGGTGAGCTAGAGGCCAAAATCCACAGGTTGGCACTTTGTAAAAAACACCTCTGTTTTCTGTGAAAAAATGTGATGTGTCCACGTTGTGTTTTGGGCCATTTCCTTTCGTGGGCGCTAGGCCTACCCACACAAGTGAGGTACCATTTTTATCGGGAGACTTGGGGGAACGCTGGGTGGAAAGAAATGTGTAGCTCCTCTCATGTTCCAGAACTTTCTGTCACCGAAATGAGAGGAAAAAGTGTTTTTTGGCCAGATTTTGAGGTTTGCAAAGGATTCTGGGTAACAGAACCTGGTCAGAGCCCCACAAGTCACCCATCTTGGATTCCCCCAGGTGTCAAGTTTTAAAAAATGCGCTGGTTTGCTAGGTTCCCCCAGATGCCGGCTGAGCTTGAGGCCAAAATCCACAGGTAGGCACTTTGTAAAAAACACCTCTGTTTTCTGTGAAAAAATGTGATGTGTCCACGTTGTGTTTTGGGCCATTTCCTTTGGTGGGCGCTAGGCCTACCCACACAAGTGAGGTACAATTTTTATCTGGAGACTTGGGGGAACGCTGGGTGGAAGGAAATTTGTGGCTCTTCTCAGATTCCAGAACTTTCTGTCACCAAAATGTGAGGAAAAAGTGTTTTTTTGGCCAAATGTTGAGGTTTGCAAAGGATTCTGGGTAACAGAACCTGGTGAGAGCCCCACAAGTCACCCCATCCTGGATTCCCCTAGTTGTCTAGTTTAAAAAAATGCACAGGTTTGGTAGGCTTCCCTAGGTGCCGGCTGAGCTAGAGGCCAAAATCTACAGGTAGGCACTTTGCAAAAAACAGGTCAGATTTCAATGTACAAATGTGATGTGTCCATGTTGAGTTTCCTGTCGCAAGCATTAGGCCTACCCACGCAAGTGAGGTACCGTTTTTATCAGGAGACTTGGGGGAACACAGAATAGCAAAACAAGTGTTATTGCCCCTTGTCTTTCTCTACATTTGTTCCTTCCAAATGTAAGACAATGTGTAAAAAAGACGTCTATTTGAGAAATGGCCTGTAATTCACATGCTAGTATGGGCACCCCAGAATTCAGAGATGTGCAAATAACCTCTGCTTCTCAACACCTTATCTTATGCCCATTTTGGAAATACAAAGGTTTTCTTGATACGTATTTTTCACTCTTTATATTTCAGCAAATGAATTGCTGTATACCCGGTATAGAATGAAAACCCATTGCAAGGTGCACCTTATTTATTGGCTCTGGGTACCTAGGGATCTTGATGAACCTACAAGCCCTATATATCTTCGCAACCAGAAGAATCCAGCAGATGTAACGGTATATTCCTTTAAAATATCTGACATTGCAGGAAAAAGTTACAGAGTAAAACGTGGAGAAAAATTGCTGTTTTTTTCAGCTCAGTTTCAATATTTTTTTATTTCAGCTGTTATTTTCTGTAGGAAAACCTTGTCGGATCTACACAAATGACCCCTTGCTGAATTCAGAATTTTGTCTACTTTTCAGAAATGTTTAGGTGTCTGGGATCCAGCATTGGTTTCACACCCATTCCTGTCACTAACTGGAAGGAGGCTGAAAGCACCAAAAATAGTAAAAATGGAATATGTCCCAGTAAAATGCCAAAATTGTGTTGGAAAATGTGGTTTTCTGATTCAAGTCTGCCTGTTCCTGAAAGGTGGGAAGATGGTGATTTTAGCACCAGAAACCCTTTGTTGATGCCATTTTCAGGGAAAAAAACACAAGCCTTCTTCAGCAGCCCTTTTTTCCATTTTTTTAAAAAAAAAACTAAATTTTTTACAGTATTTTGGCTATTTTCTTGGTCTCCTCCAGGGGAAACCACAAACTCTGGGTACCATTCGAATCCCTAGGATGTTGTAAAAAAAGGACGCAAATTGGGTGTGGATAGCTTATGTGGACAAAAAGTTATGAAGGCCTAAGCGCAAACTACCCCAAATAGCCAAAAAAGGGCTCAGCACGGTAAGGCCCAGCAGCTAAGAGGTTAAAAAAAGAGAGGAAGGGATTGTCCTACAAAATACCAAAAAAATAAAGGGGCCTTGATAACACTTCATGGGTTTACCTAAAAATCATAGACAGGTAGAGCAGCATTATTAGCACACAGCCAAAAACTCACTTACTACAAACAAAGAATGACTCATAAAAGATACTTAAGTCATTCATTTTATAATATACACAGCTTCTGGATGTAAAATTCCAAACTAATTAACTGCACTAGTTTTCTCATGCAACATTCCTGACCAAATATAACTTTAAAGAATGTTTGCTGCAAATGCCCAATGGAATTATTTTACCTGTTAATGTATTACAAAATGGAAAACGTAACAAAATATGGTTTTAAAAGATGTTTGGTAGATCATGAAGACGTATCTGAAATAAGCTATGTGCCATTTCTGTTACTGAGGCACTCCTCTCCATAAACTGGAAATAAGACAATTTGGAATAAGCAGCAACAATTACCATAACTGTAGCACATCCTTCAAATAACACAAACAGAAATTTGAAACAGAACATCACTAGTGGTTGAAGCAGACGTACATGTGTTTGATTAGAGGTTTTATCTTGTCAACATACATGGTATGTGCAGACATGCAACCTAATTTGCATATGTACCGGAAGGAACGGTGAGCTATTTCAATTGTAGAAGACAAGCCAATGCTGCCAGAGATCAAAGAACCTCAGCTTGGAGCATCTTGGTGTGAGGAAATCCTGATTTAAAAATGTGCTTTTTATTTAAAAAAAAAAAAAACACATAGCTGACAACACAGGCAAATATGGAGTAACGTATTCAATCTGACCGAAAAAGAACATTTTAATCCAACTACCCAAGTAGAACTCAGCAGAGATGTCCCAGTCAAGCAGAATGTTGCTTGTATGTGACATATAAATTATTATGAGACCATAATAACAAAAGAAGTAAGCTAAATACGTTTTACTACTATTATAGAAGCAGTACTAGCTTAACATGTAAACTTCTCTGAGCTTTTCTTTGTTCAAAGGTAGAACAGGTTTATATTACATGATGGCTCCAAGCAGATCAGGCTGCCTTCATGGAAAAATGTTTTCTCACAATGACTGCATAATTCTTTTGAAAAACACAAACGATATGAGAGTAGATGAAATTAGGGCGATCCTGAACATCATCTGTACTTATAACAAAGGAACACTGATAGCTCACGATAGCGCTTTAAGTTGAAGACAGTCGTTAATATAGTTTTCTGAGGTTGTGAAAGGCGTTGTTCGCATATTCTTCGTAACAGAAAAGTTTCTGAAGGCTTTATTTTTTAAACAAAAAGATGCTAATGAACAATAACAAAAGACTGGCAATGAAAATGTGAATATAATTTAATATGCCATGTTTCCTTTTCGGTGTTGGAGAAAATTAGCCAGTGACTGTCACTGTTTTACGCATAGACAATACCAGCCAAAGATAACAAGATTACAAACCCTCCACGACCTCCTTTTCATATTCATGGAATTCAAGTTAAATTACCAGCTGCTTTATATGGCGAACTCTTGAGCATGTGTCCTGTAAGATGAAGGGGGACTGTTACAAGAGCGAACAGCAGGCCAGAGTGATTTCAACAGTGATGACTGGGTGATGGATCTCTATACTCAGATTATTCCCCTTTACGTAACCTGTTAACACAGTCAGCAGATCCCCAGTTCTAAAGAATGTACTGCAGAATGTAATGCATACTATGAAAACAGCACCGTACAATAATTATATGAACATCAGCAGAAGATCTAATTTCTGCGTCATTTTCAAGAAAGAACTTCACCATTTACCATAACACACCTGTTCCAAAGTAATATGTGTTATATGTAAACAGTGGCTTACTCATACAATGAAAGCAGTGATAAATGTAGCAATTGACATGTGCTTTTGCTGTATAATTCATCATAGACCGCAATGTATCCAGATTAGCTCCTCCCAGTGAGGAACCGGGAGAAAATGTCGCTGATTCTCTCTCAGCGGTGGAGGGACACCCTAAGTCCTCAGGGTATATAGTCATACATTACACAAACCAGACGGAGTCACCAACTGTAGGAGAAAAGATAAGTTTAATTAGATGGTTTACTAGCCCGAGCCAGTACAGAGTCCCAGGACAGTCATAGAGACTTTCCTACGGAGGCTTCCCCTTCACTCTGGGGCACCCAACCTTATATACACACAAAACTGCTTAGTCAGAGGACAACTCCACCCCTAGTGTATTCAAGGTCCTCTGCGGCCTTCAGAATATTTCAGGGATACATGTGTGGTGGGAGAAAGTACAGATGCAGCTGGCAGGAGGTGGCAACGACCTGTACGAACCTGTTCTGGCAGTTACTGATTAAGCACAAACATTCTCGGAACTACGGTTAGAACAAGTAAATTACAGCGATAAGCAGATTGCAGCCCAAGGCTGCGAGCACAAGGTCAATCATCAAAGTTCAGGAGGTTTGTCGAGCACATGGCAACATAATAAAGATAAACAGATGCCTAGCAGCTATGGTGTATGATTAACTTTATGTACATTTTCTCAATCCCTCCTTTTGCCATTGTGAGGCAAGTTTGAACGTCATTCAGTGTCTATGTTAATGGACATAAGGTCTTTTATCTCCTGCTCAAGGGACAGCATAGCCGTGTGTTGAGGAGGGCGAACAGGCCAGGGGGCAAGGGATGCCATACAGCAACCGCACAAAGCAGGTAGGCACTGTACACAAAGACAACAGGTGAGGAATACAGCAGCGAGCACAAAAAGGAATATTAGTATCATCCAGCCCCATTGGGAAATCAAACCCCAAAACCAGTCGGTCAAGGACCATGTTCCTTCATCTTGGTGTATTGTGGAAGCTATCGTATGCAACCTTTGAATAGCTTTGTACACTGAAGGGGCATTGTCTTGTATATAAACGCAGCAGCTCGATCCGATCAAAGTACAGACACCACCACGATCTGCTAGTATGATGTCAAGTACCATTCTATTTTGAAGAGTAACAAGGCAGTCAGCAGCGAGTTCTGCAGTGATGTTGCTCAGGGCCCCAGCAGTCTCGTTAATTGTTGCCTCCACAACTCGTGTGAGATATCTGATATCCCTACTGTTCGTCATAGGGCCCCAAAATGGAAGGACTCCTTTAAAGTAGTCCAATGCTTCTTGTGCTGAGGTATCTTCTGCAGATATTACCCCTCTCCGAGTCCTGTGGTGTTGAGGGCCAGCTGTGTCAGTTGGTGGTAGTAACCAAGCAATGTAACACGTACCGGTCTAGGTGGGTACCAAGGAGGTGTAGGCATTATTACCACAAACAAAATACGTGTTTCGTGACGGTATCATGGTAGGCCAATCAGTTCCATTCAATATTATTGTAGCATTACAGTTGCTGGCACCTACACTTCTATTACCATTTTTCTGAAAACAAAGTGGAGCCTTGAGCTATGTTACAAAAAATCTTCGGCCAATCCGGGGTGTGGTATTGAAGGATAAAAAATATATGTCAGTAGACCTATTTCGTCGGTCAGCATACTCTGACTTTTCTTCCTTTGTTCCATAGACTCTCGTTCCAGTAGTCCAACATAACCGGTATAGGTGGGTGACCAATAGTCCAGAATTAGTAGCAACCATTGAGGTAACCCAGATGGCTGATAGTTCATACCAGGCGCTGCAGGAGCCATCGAAAGAAAAAGGAAATGAAATATATGGCAACCCTTTTTGCACGGAACTTGGTAGCAAGCCACATACCCAACAATTTGTTCTATTTACAGCCAGCTGATGTTGATGTAACATAGATATGAAGGTATTTGTTTTCATATTCCTTACGTCGTCCTTCCTCATTGGGTGGTAAGGAAACATGGCTGTGTTCTGGAGGCGGTGACAGAGTTGCAGAGACCTTTGAGTCAGTATCATGTATCAACCATCCAATGCAGGCCAGAAGTACCAGACATAGCACTGTTATGGTGAGGCAAGCGATACGCGGGCCCAATAGTCTTTTCCGATATTTTAGTTTCTGCATTTTCCTCTTGTCTTCCTGTATAATGCCTATTTCTGTTTATTGCTTGTCCCACTAGCAGTTCAGTCCAACCTAGGTGCTGCCCGTGACTGTTGGTTTCTTCACTGAGGGGTGATTCCAGCAGTCCTATTGACACACTCTGGTCCGCCCCAACAGACAAAATCACGGCCCTGCAGCTATTGTCACACTTAGTACAGGGGACAAGCAATTAGTTAATGTTCTTATTTTCTAATTTTTCGTGGGCGAAAATTGTATCTGGTGGAATTCGGTACGGTATGGTCAGGAAACAACTGTTCAGTGGGACCAGGATCTGGAGGGGCCCCCTGCAGGGCACTGTCGTTCTGTTCTTTATTTCTTTCTGTATTTCTATTGGAACTGTCCTTCCTTGTTGGGCAGTCACCACCTTTTATGCCTTCACAGGATACAAACAGAGGTATTTTCTTGCAGTGTGAAGCATGTATCCAATTCTTGGCTCCCTCGACTTTGACTACTGTTCGAGTAGCCAGGAGGACCTGTCGCGGACCTTTCCAGCGGGGCTCAAGACTCTTTTTCAGTTGAAAATTCTTCGTGAGGACCCAATCACCAGGTTGCAAGTTGTGGCCTGGATCGGTGGGCACAGAGGGTAGTGCTTCGTGTACCTGCTGACGAATCAGACGTAAAGAATTAGTAAGTTCAGCTAGATAATCCAGCAAGACAGGATGCTCAATGTCAGAGTATTTACGAGGACGTGGAACACCCCAAACGTTCGCCGGCCTCCCCATTACTATCTCGTGTGGTGACAACCCTGACCTAGAATGGGGTGTCATCCTAACAGATAATAATGCTAGGGGCAGTGCGTCTGGCCATGTAATACCGCGATCAGCACATATTTTTGATATTTTTAACTTGAGTGTACCATTATAATTCTCTACTAAGCCTGCTGATTGGGGGTGATTGGCTGCGTGAAACTTCTGGCAGAGACCTAGACCTTCACAGACCTTCCTCATGACCTGTCCAGTAAAGTGACTTCCTGTCTGACCATACACATCGAGGGATCCCGAATCGGGGAAAGAATTCTTTCAAGAGTATTTTAGCTGTAGTAATAGCAGTGTTGTCTTTACTTGGGTAGGCCTCCACCCATTTACTAAACATACAAACCACGACCAGGACGTATCTCAAATTGTTAAACCTTTCCATTTCAATAAAATCCATTTGTAGTACTTCAAAGGGATACGTTGGTGGTGAAAAATGCCCAGCGAGAACTGAGGCACCCTTCCCTATGTTATGTTGTAAACTAATCATGCAGGATTGAACCAGTTGGTCTGCTACTCTTCTGATATTTTTATTAGACCAAATCGGATCAAGCAAATCACAGATGCTTTTCGCACTAACGTGTGCAGGACCATGGGCCATAGTCACTACTGGCAGAACAAATGCATCGGGTAACATCCATCTTTCCCTCTGTGACAGATCTGTCCAGCACAGCGTATTTTCATCTAACTTGGCCTTCCCTTCTTCCCATTCCTTTCTCTCCTGTTCAGTTGCCTCATCCTGTATCTTCCTGACACTCTCTACCGTGTTCCCAAATATTTCATGGGGACAAACCTTCTCTGTACTATCTTCCACATACATGTGTCCTGTCTTTGCATACGCTGTATCTTTTGCTGTCTGATCGGCTATGGCATTGCCCCGTCCAGTTTCATCTGTCACCTTTTTGCGCACACTACACTTCATGATAGCCATTGTTTTGGGCAATGCCAGGGCAGAAAGTAAGTTAGTTATAAGGGTCCCATGTTGAATACGTGTCCCACGTGAGGTGAGGAATCCTCGTTCTGCCCACAAGCGACCAAAATTGTGTGCTACGCCAAATGCATACTGACTGTCCATGTAAACATTCACATTAAGTCCTTTACTTAACTCACAGGCTCGTGTTAGAGCTATTAATTCTGCGGCCTGAGCAGAGTTATGTGGTATTCTAGCTGTTTCAACTACAGTGGTAGCTGTTGTAACTGCATAGGCTGCAGAGGTAGTGCCATCGGGTAGCTTGATGCATGAGCCATCTACGTATAGTGTTCCATCAGGATCATGTAATGGAGTATCTTGCAAGTCTACTCTGCCTTTTGTCTCATCTTCTGTACGAAGGATGCAGTCATGTAGATCAGTGTGGGTATCCTCAAGCTCCTCCGTGAGGGGCAGCAGGGTGGCAGGGTTGAGTGTGTTACACCTCTGAAGTGTGATATGGCTAGCCAGAAGTGTCAATTCATACGTGGTCAAACGGGCATTTGTGAGATGTTGCGTTTTTGTCTTATTCAGTAATGCATCAACAGTATGTGGAACCAGTAACATGAGAGGGGAGTCCATTACTATCCCAGAAGACTGGCGCACCGCAACTGCAGCCGCAGCTACTGCGCGCAAACATCCCGGGAGAGCACGGGCCACAGGATCTAACAGGGCTGAAAAATAGGCACATGGGCGCTGTTTGCCCCTATGTTCCTGGGTCAATACTGACAGGGAACATCCGTCCTTCTCCCAGGCATACAACTGGAAGGGCTTACGATAGTCAGGTGTGCCTAGCACAGGTGCTGTACAGAGTGCGTGCTTAAGGTCGTCAAAACTGGATTGGAAATCATCATTCCACTCGATGTTCTCAGAACAATCCTTACGTATGAGAGACAAAAAATGGTTTGATGAGAAGGGAATAAGTTGGAATCCACTGACGACAAAAGGAAATGATGCCTATAAAGGCTTTCACATGTCTCTGAGTCCGTGGGACAGGTATGTTTCGAATGGCTTGTACTCGTTCAGCAGTCAAGGTACGTCCCTCCTTAGACAGGAGGTGACCGAGCTAGGTGACCTGCTGTCTACAATACTGCAATTTAGGGAGAGAAACCTTGTGATTATGGTGAGCAAGGTGCTGTAGTAGGGCCACTGTGTCCATTAGAAAATTACGAGGAGTACCGTTGACTTGTACTTCAACGTGAGGGCCATTCTGTTTAACGGCGATAGAGACCGGTCCCACCCCCCTCTGTCCTACGCTGTCCTAATCAAAAGAGGAACCTTGTCCCTCCATTGGGTCATAGTCATCATTAAAAAATTGGCGCTGCTGAATTTTGAAGGAGGGATTGTCAAAATAGTTCTGTCGCGGAGTACTGTGCGAGCGCGGTCCCACTTGCTGTCTGTCTCCGTCAGTATTCTGTGGGGAGGGGCCTGCGCGCCCGCGTACTCGATTATCCGGGTGGGCGATATTTCGGGAGGGGCCAACTTTATTTGGGCAATCATTTTTCCAATGGCCCTCTTCTTTACAGTACGCACATTGGTAATACCCTAGAGACGGGCGGGAAGGTGGTAGCAGTTGTTTGTTGTTAGATGGGCCCTGGGAATGGGACCTGGAAGGCTGTGGACGGGATGGCGGATATGCCCGTTGAATTAATATTTTTGTCTTCAAATCTTTAGTCTTTTTGTCCGCTTTCTCTTGCTCCTCTATTTCCCTATTCTCGTAATATTGGGCCATTGTCAGAATACCAGTGGATGTTGTCACTGGCCAAGTACTTTCACAAAGTTTCAATTTAGCGTTTATGTCAGGTAACAGGTTAGCAACAAATTTGTCCACAAACAATCGGAGTCCACCTTCGGTGGCCATATCCTACCCACTAAAGTCAGAGAATATATTCTTAAACCTAGTGAAAAAGTCTGAAACACTCTCACCCTTTTTCTGCTTACAAGCTGACAACTTATCCCAATTTATTCTATGCGGCGTTAACATTGTTTTCATGAAATCTACAATGCGATCTGGGAGAGCTAATATTGTTGGTTCAGGTTTTGCTCCCCCTGTTCGTGCACGCTCAGCTCCTTCAAATGCTGCCCAGGTACCCCCGAGTTCAGCAACATGGTCAGCACGGCGTATACGTGTCCAAATGTCGGGGGGAACTACCGCAGCCATCAACCTGTCAATATCGGACAATGTCATTACACAGGAGTCTAACATCTGTTTCAACTCCTTATAATAACCTGCTGGATTCTTTCGGGGGTCGGGTAACGCTGCTTTGAATGCATACGTTTCGGTCCTCTTCCATGGGGTATGGACCCATATTTGTTGGAAGTGGCCAGGTACTGCTGCGTTGTTCCCAACCGCTGGTACTGGTGCGTGCCAGATGGGTGGGACCTCCCTCATTGGGAACATGCTGGTGTCGGGACTGGAGTCGCATAAATACAGACGGTCCCGAAACGTAAGAAGGGTGACAACATAAGAAAAAAGGTCTTTCCCGAAGGGGACTCCGCCGGAGGCACGGTTTCGGAGGGCGACCAGGCCCTCCGGGGTCGGTATTCCCATATCTTCATATTCGGTGATGACTAATTTACACATAAGAGAGGCCGCGTGAAATTGTACTTGGGTAGCCTCTGCCTTATGGTCTGGTAAATATCCCATGCCCCATACTCATTCCAGTTAGTCATCCATCGGCGAGTCAGCTCGTCCACCACATCCTCCTCATGAGGACTGGAGAACAACTGACTCCGTAAAGTACTCTTTCGTGGAGTGGTGGGACGCGGGGTGTCTCGAAGGGATGGAGAAACTATTGACCCAGAAGTCGTAGGGCGTTCCGCGGACCATGAGACGAGTAATCTATTCAGAGGGGGAAGAATAGTGGCGGGAGGAGCAGTGGGACCCTGGGGACCATATTCCTGAGACGTCTGTATCACGGGAGTGGTAAGGGGCTGTAGGGTGCGTGTATTAGACCCAACGGGAGGTGTGACAATAGGCGTGCCTGGCACCGGTGGTTAATTAGGGGTATAACGGGGGCGTGTATATTGGTGGCTTATCTAACAAGTCATTCATAAGTGGGTCTTCTTCCGTCGTTTTTTCCTGAAGTGTCTGGGAAGGGTAACATTTATCAGTATTCAAGCGGTGTGTCCTGTCAAACGCCATAATGCCTTGTTCACATTCTGTCCTGTCTAATTCACCTGCTTTATCAGTCAGTGTCCTAGTCATATGTCTTTTAGCGTCCTTCTCTGCCTTTTTGCGTTTCTGGTCTGCTTCTTTCTGCCAGATCCACAAAGAGTCGAACATGCCTGGTCTACTTTTAGTTGCAAACAATCGTTCCTGTAAATAATTAAGTTTACTTTCTTTAAAGGTGCCATGAATAGGCCATTGTAGGTCTGAACTAGTTCTCGTTCTTTTCCTCCATATGTCAGACCAGACAATAGGGCCTATCCCATATTTAACATACATGTCATGGTTTGGAGTCCCGGCCGGAGGAGCAGGATACGTTTCCTCCAGGCGGGAGTCCTTGTTACAACAACAACACCATTTTCTAAAACGACTCAGTACCGGCATTATGTATATAGTACTATAAATATTGCAGAAATAAACCGTTCAATTACTTACATCAGTGGTATTCAAAACAAGTCAAATGCAAATATGCTTTCTCCTACTATATCATAATATATATATCAGACAACTTAGGTCCGTTTTACCACTGACGTCGATCTTTGCAAAGAGCGATTTTACCTTTTTAAAAGAAACAGATACAGACAGTTTTAGACAGGAATTTCAAATTCCTGTCCTTACCTGACACTCTATTTTCTCCGTCAGTCAGGGACTCAGATTATTCACAGAAGACAAAGACACCAGTCCAGACAGCGCCAGGAGGTGTCTCAGGCGACCGAAAGACCCAGTAGTCGAAGTCCGCAGGTCCACAACAGAGAACAGTGATCAGGATCAGATGTGGGGCGCCTCCCTTAGAAATTCGTCAATGAGTCCTCCGTCACCGAGACAACCCCCTGGATGCCTGGATGGTGTCCCTGTTCGGGCGCCAACTGAGGAACCGGGAGAAAATGTCGCTGATTCTCTCTCAGCGTGGAGGGACACCCTAAGTCCTCAGGGTATATAGTCATACATTACACAAACCAGACGGAGTCACCAACTGTAGGAGAAAAGATAAGTTTTATTAGATGGTTTACTAGCCCGAGCCAGTACAGAGTCCCAGGACAGTCATAGAGACTTTCCTACGGAGGCTGCCCCTTCACTCTGGGGCACCCAACCTTATATACACAACAAACTGCTTAGTCAGAGGACAACTCCACCCATAGTGTTTTCAAGGTCCTCTGCGGCCTTCAGAATATTTCAGGGATACACGTGTGGTGGGAGAAAGTACAGATGCAGCTGGCAGGAGGAGGCAATGACCTGTACGAACCTGTTCTGGCAGTTACTGATTAAGCACAAACATTCTCGGAACTACGGTTAGAACAAGTAAATTACAGCGATAAGCAGATTGCAGCTCAAGGCTGCGAGCACAAGGTCAATCATCAAAGTTCAGGAGGTTTGTCGAGCACATGGCAACATAATAAAGATAAACAGATGCCTAGCAGCTATGGTGTATGATTAACTTTATGTACATTTTCTCACCAGGGCAGTCCACATATGTTGAAGCACCTTCCAAGCCACCATCCAATCACTAGCAATCTTCAACCTCTAAATGGATCCCCTTGAAAACCTCCTGGAAGTCATGAACACCAAGATCCATCAATATAAGAATGTAACTCAGCTGTACCTGAAGGTGTGCTTTGTTCCTTATTGCAGTCCAAGCGCAGAGGTTTGTCCAGTGCTTAATTTGTAAATAAAAAGGTGCAAGTGCCCAAAGCCCTCCTCTTAAAAACGCTGCTGCTGCAATTAAATATGTAAACACGGAGTACTGAGGCGGCATAATCCTGAAGCCATCTCGGGCCTCTTTAATCCATATAAAGCCACTCCCTGCCCCTTCAGCTCACTCTTGCAGCTTTCTACTTTCTCCCTTTGTGACGCTTTTTAGTTTTTCCCTTCCTCCATCTTTCCCATATGTGTCTTTTGCTCGCAGCAAATGCTTGAGGCAGAAGAATAAGCCCCGGCCCTCAAAAATAAGTGCAGGTGGTCAGCACTGGAAACAACAAGCACAAATTAGGCACTTGGTTTGTCTCTAAATCCTATTAAGATAGAATATAAAAACAGAATTTGTGTTGCACTGTTCTTCTACATATGCACCAACCTCAGTTTAACAACCCTTATCACCAAACAAGATGGCACCACCTTTCCTTCTACAGGAAATGAAGCTGTTTCTCCTTGAATGAGACATCAGAATCGCTATTCAAGTCGGTCCTATCTCATGTTGAAGTCTATGCCCCTCTGGCCAGCATTCTACAGATTCACCTGAACCCTAAAAGGCGTGTCCTACATACTGGAATCATTTTGCTTAAATAATTTTTAAAGTGCAACAGGATCACCCCTTCTACTTCTTCTAGATTACTCCACCTGCTCTTCTAGACCACATATTTGAAGAAGCCTGTCACATCATCTACTTAGTATTAGAACATTGGAATGTTGGGAGCTCCACTGGAGACAATGGAGTGCTCTGGGCTTTTACTGGCTGGTAAAAGCTCCGGAGCGTTAACATTCCAATGTTCTTTGTTCACACCAACAGCTGTGAGCAAAGGCCTCATGGAGCCAGAGGGGACTTTAATCCCCTCAGGCTCTGTGAGTACTTTGTTTTATTTATTAGAACATTCTGCCCTCTAGTGACAGAATGTTCTAATAGCCTTATAGCCCTTCGTAGCTGGGCTATACCAGAAATTAAAGTCCAGCTCGATTGTTAAAGGCCCTCTCTTTACTATAGTAAATTACTCACCCCATTGTGCCTCACAAGCAATATCAATGACTTGGTGGGTCTTGATTTGGAAGCACCTGTAGTAGGAAGATCTACTTGCTTGCGATCAGAAAGTTCAGGAAAGAGAAGACAATATGAGAGGCTTTCTCCCACAACACAGAAGATCTCTACTATTTTCATCCCGCTATTTTACCCCATCTATGTACAAAACACCATTGCTTTACCCATACATGCATATTGGCATACATAAATAAATACCCTGTCCCTAAGTGTATAAAGGTTGAATTTATGAGTAACTTCCACTACCTTTAGCTGACTCTCTAAACATGTACACTTTTATGGAAGTAGTGGTGTACCTCTGAAGAAGGGTAGTGCCACTAAAGTCAGGTTGGGGACGGCCATGTAACATGACACATATCACATTTATATTTTGCATGTTCTGTGCTTGAGTATCACAACCTTCAACGTTCCCCTATAAGTTATCCCTATATCTCATGGTAGATCGAGTCTGCCTGCCCTGTTTGATGGTAAATAACTTGTCAAACTGACACTGGAGAACATTGCCCCACATCTGGCAGCAAGTGCTGTGCCTGATGCACCCTGATGTCTGCCACCGAAACCATACAGGGAGACCCACATAGGATCCAGTAGCACATTGAGGGAGGCAACAGTGAAATTCAGAGGTAGTCTGGTTAGTACCCCTTGTACAGAACAATTTGTGAGGGGCCTAAATGCAATTGACTGGCATCAATATTCTAGGCTGGATTGTGAGGACCATGGATCAGAATGTCACCTAGAAGACAAAAGCCAAGGCACAACAAAAGTACCTGAGCACACACCTAAATGTTCAGTCTTCCAGTGGGTCAACAAGCAAATAACACTTCTGCTTTGAATCGCAACCTTCTCAATCTCGAGGGGTGATGGTCCATTCCTCTGAAAACATTTCCAGGTATCTGAGAGTGGTTTCAGCTTGAAGAGTTACCAGTAAATTTGCAGCCGGAGCAGCTTGTCTGTCAGCAAAGCTGTGGATAACATGGACACAGTCATCCCATGCCAAGTCACTGTAGATGTCTGCAGTGTGTGCTGTAATGAAAATACTTGCAAACTCAACCAGTAATCACCTCTGGTGACAAGGATAACTCTGGAAGATGGACGTTTGTACACTTGATAGTAATATGTAGAAATCAAATGCGGTTCAAGGGGTTGTATCTCTAATTTAGTAATAATGTTTCCAGCTTTAAACACCTAGATGCTTAATGAATACTGGCCTTGTCTGGTTTTATACATTTACACATACATTGTATATGCTCCATCCTTACAATATTTCACATTATGAAAAGGTACTAAATTATAGAATGACTTTATTGCACTGAATCTCAGCACGTATTTAATTAAAGTGTATGTATACATTCATTTTCATGAACATCGCAACTATCAAATGATGCAATCAAGTGACGCACTCTGTGTGATACTCCGCCTGTCATATAGAGGGTATACATCGATGACCTCAGGCTCAACCCCTTTTTCCTCCATCCCTTGAAATCTGCCCCAAATGACAACTTGAGACCCAGTTTGTTGTTCGGGTACAGATTCAAATCTCTTCCTATATATAGTACACAACCACAACTTGAAAAAACGCATAACAGTATACAGCACTCATGATATACAAGGGTGTAACAGAATTCTTTCCCCACACACACACACACAGAGTCAAGTAGGCATCGAGTCGCCTACAACCCCAATACCTCCCTATGCATCAAAACATCTTATCAATTCATGGCTTTTCCTTTCACCTGGTCTCCCTGACACCTCTGACCTCTCTGGGCCCTCTAATGGCCTTACTACAGAGCAGAAAAGGACAACCACTCTTATGTGAATCCCCCCTCTCTTCACTAGTGTGGGAGGCTTGCTTACCCCAAAGTAACCCTATCTCAGTACCCCCAACATCTCCCGGAGAGTTAAACTTGGCACCTCAGCCATGACTTGGTCCCCCGGCTCAGATCGCATCCTCCAAACACACAAAATAACCACTATCCCTTTGTGCAGAAGGGCATGCATAGAAATGTGGGTAAGGGTATAGTAAATGACTGAGTCCACCCCCTGCAAAATTGCATATTCTTTAATAATTGCTACAAGCGTCCACTTTGAGGTCCACGTAACACTGGAGATATCTGTGCCTTATTCCCTGTGAGAGCCTAAGGTGACCTGAAGTATACCCACCAACAATGAATTCACCTTGTCACAGACCACCATAGTCCACTTACCATCTGCCCCCCACCTTCTACCAAGCTGCAAGAGACAGAAAAAAAATATATATATTCACAAAGATGTCATTCCCCTTTAGGGACAGGTGAACCCATTTAGGGAGAAAAAAACATCCTCCTCTGGTGATGCATCCTATCCTAGGTAATTTCAGAAGCATCCAGGCTTTTCTGTTTAGGAGATTTGTTAGGAGCCCAAACAGACAGTCCTCTGCACCACACCTGTCTTGGCACTATCTCTGGGTAACACTTAGCTAACTATAACACTTCATGAATCAGAAAATCAAATAGGCCATGAAGCCATGTCCTACCATTTCTTTGCCCCCCAAATGCAATATCGCCAAGACCATAAGCAGAAGCACCTTTGATACTATTTTTCACAACAACACAAAAATTCATGGCTCACAAACCTTCTTGGCTGTGCCATCGCATGTTGAAATCCCCTTTTCTGGTGTGCTCGGTGATGCCGTTGGTCCAGTACACCTCGCAAGCCCTCCATATGTAGGAGTGACCTTGTGATAAACATCACATTGATGCACAGACAAGAATATTGTGGTATGAAGAACAGCATGTCACTTAAGGGCTGAGGGCTAAATCATGTGAAGACAAACAAACTGTTTGAAACACCCTAATCTCCACCTCCCTATGCTTTTCACTATCTGATCATCAAAAACCCAAACTGACAGTGCATGTGAATCATACAATAAGCGCACAAGTGGCTTTTGGGCTGAGATGGACCCCTTGAACAGGAATGAGCCTTGAGAAAGTCCTGTAATGGGCTGAATCTTACCATTGTTTGTGGAAGTACCTGCAGACAGAATCTTACCACTAATTGTTAGTGTATATGTGAATGCTGAACAATGGAAAATCTTCAGCTATCGAATAATATAATCTTGCAGAATCCGCTAGCCTGTTTTAATTTTTTTGAGGTTATGTAAACTTATGAGGCCATATACAAAAATGCATATCTCTGTAATTGAGTGATCTTTGAAAATTAGGAATGTGAATTTTGTAATGAGCATTTTTTGTTAAATAAATCAGTTGATTTACAAACTGATATACACCCTGATGTCTATGTATTGATATGTGATATTGGTTATTTGTTAAAATTTTGATACAGAATTAGAATTTTTATGGCTACACTAAATATTAGATTGAAGAAGACACTTAATAAATTGAGTTTGTGTGTGCTCCACCATATGTTTTTGTTCTCACCTAGAATCATGTTTGGCTCCCTCAAGTCTATGCCAACTGCTCAATGCCCTTCTAATGTGGAAAAAGCTGGCCAATTCCCTAAGTTCAATCAACTTAGCAAAGCAAGACAATGCTGACAGGCGCCATCTCATGTAAGCCGTAGATCGTCCCTCCTGCCTCAGTACGGTGAGGAATGCCACCCAGGATACCTCAGAAAAAAGCTCCTACCTTGACACTTTGACACTTAAAAGACAACTAGATCTGAAATGCCCCCTCAGAGGTTCATTTGGATGTTGGTGGTATGCTGGCTGCCACAAAGTCAGGTAGGAAAAGGCACCCAGCCTCCTTAAAGGGTCTGAGAATTGCATGGGTACTTCTGCAGCTTCAGGATAGTAGTGCCTGAATTCCTGCAGCAAGATAGAGAATCATCAGCATGAAAACACCATCTTGATTGGATGAGGGAGTTGGCTGTGTGCTTCGCACTCAGAGGACGTGCTGCTGAACAATGGGAATGTACTGCGAACATCAAGTAAGGTAAGTGATTTTTAAAAATATCTATATTAGTGTGTATGTGTAGTTACAGTAGTGTGTTTGGCTCCCCTTATATAATCACATTTGTTGAGGACTATGATGTTACCCCCTTGTCACAGGTTTATTTCAGTGGTTCCATCTTCCTGTAATGTCGCAATCGCTTCTATTTCTTTAGTTGTTAAACTATTCTTAAGATGTCTTATTTTCATTTTATATAGGTAGTGTATGTCAATTTCATGAAAGATATTGATTGCTTAGTGGAAAGGTGGGATAAAAGAACACATTTGCTTTTATCTTCAGTTAGACCTGCTCCTAGTCTTGAAATTTCATTATCAAAACTAACAATCTTTTCTGCATCACCTGTTTCTTCTAAATTGATCAGGGTAATGACTCCAGGTGTGTCCTCCACCACCAGATCTATAGTGGGTTGCTCAATTGTGTTTTCTTATTTCCTCCTTGATATTTGGCCTCAGCAAAGATATTTGTCATTTCGATTTTATGAATATATTTGTATGTCAATCCTCATTTGAGTGATAGCAATATGTGCCACAGAGCAAAGTTTGTGCCTTTCTTCACTAATGCTATTTCTGAATCTTTCATTGGTCTCTTAAATAAATCAAATATATTGAGTTCTTGACAATTGTTATTAATCATTGTCCTTGTTTCAAATTCCCTCTTGTCCTGATTCCTGGTCTCCCTGTGTCCTTTACCCCTCTTGCCCCTCCTTGTTTTCCTCCTTTTGCATCCTGCCCTTGTCCACTTCCTTTTAGTGTGTTTCTGACTTTTTCCCATTGCTGTTGCTGGAGTACGAGGTGCATTTTGTTTAAAAATGTTGCTTTTTACCACTTGCTTGTATGTTGGAGGTGACTTCTCCTTCACTTTGATCAGTGTCTGTATATACTGATTCACAACCCAGCTTGTCTGCTGTGGCTATATCCAGATAATCTTCTGGCAAGTGTAAATATTCTGCCTTCTTCATAATCTCTTTTGTCCCTCTGGAATTGTATTTGTTTTCTATGTGTCAAATCTTCATGCTTTTCTAATTGATGTCATTCTTAAACTTATTGAGATCATCTGTCAATTCAAATGTTGCTAGATATTACTCTGCAACCTGCAGTTGTCTTTGTATTGTTTGCAACACAATTTGAGTGTGTTTGATTAAGATAGCTATTAAGCCCAGGGAAGAATTCAAGATGTGTTCCTCCCATTCCTGGAGTAATTTGCTGCTGCTGTCATGATGGCTGGGAATTAGAGAGATGTGGAGGCCACGTAGCACTCTCTGTACTCCCAAGTATTTCTTAAAGCTTCTTTAAGCTTAGTTCTTCCCACCATTTATTTATTTCCTTACGAGGTAAACTTTCACAATTTCTTAATTTCTTTTTGATATCTACTTTTTTATCATTTTGTTTGGAGCTTGGTTCTTTGCCCTGCTGGGGAGCACTAGCTGATTCTTCAAAAATAGTGGCTGCGGTTGTGTTGCACTGTGCTTCTCTCTACTCTAATTAGTTACGTGACTTGTTTATTCTATTCACCATTCACATTCAGTTGTTCTGGTTGTGGTCACCCTTTTGTTACTGCTGTAAAACAGGTGTTCAATACTGGTTTATTGAAAGTGCAAACAGACCAGTTTGAAACAGCTGACGACATTGTTAATATATATAACGCCTACCCTCCTCTTTGCCTACTGAACTTTCGATCCAGTAATGGCCCCCCTCCGGTTGTGGTCTCCCAAGCCTACATCTAGTTGGTGTTTTAGGGGGTTAACTCCACAAGTGTGTTGTCAGCAGCAGCGGCTAGTGTCCAGTATGAACTGCAGCTCCAGCTGGTTACTATTCATTGGCGCTCTGACACACTTCTATATTCTGCGGTGGTGAATCAGACTCCTGCGGCAGGACCTCACTGCTTAAACATCAGATGTCTCCATTCCCAAAGTGACAGAAAGAACCGAGCTGCACTCACAATTCTATGTCAAGACTCCGATTATGCTTCTCTTTCTTTACTATACCCTTCACAGCAGCCAATCACATTAACATGAAATAAACCCCCATGAACCAAAGTTTATATGTCACATGGTCCAATAACCAATAACACAGCCCCTTAGAGCCACTGCCATCATCTTGGCCTCCTCTTTCTTTCCTGCTCGGCAGCCAGTTAAGTACACATTTTATTTCTCTTGTAAAAAAGATTGTATACTAGCGTTTGTAAAAGTATTACTGTTTTCTAGTGTGTACAGTGTTTGTATGAACAAGGCAGGCTCCGGTTGCGCGTGCCGTTCAGAGATTTATTACCAGTGTCGGGACGCTCACATGCTTGGAGCACCTAAAGCCGCTTCTGTTATCGCTAATTTTCTCCTTTGCAGGGGAGTACTTTGACCTCTGAGGCTGCGACTGCTCTGTCGTGGGCTTCTTCAGTTGGTGGAGCAGAAGTGGAAGCGGGGAACGGGCTCCATCTTGAGTTGGCCGCGACCCCCTTTCTAGTCTAGTCCGTTTGGCTGTATAAATTGGATCTCCTGTGTGTGCTTCTTTGGCTTCCTATGCCCTGAGGCATCAGAGTGTGCACAAGGTTGTGAGAATCTGGCATAGACTCTGCCTCGAGCTCTTTGCAGGTGCCTCCCTCCACTTTCTGATAGACTGTTTTGTGCTTGCTGGGGTCGCACTCCCCTTCAGTACAGCTGCCTGACTGTTCATCATTGTAAGTTTGTGCCCAGACTTCATTATGTTATCATGGCTCAGTATGACCCCGATAAAGAGGAGGCTGGTGATTTCAGGAGTTATCTCCCTCCTTTTAAGAGACTCTTGTGGATGCGTTAGATACTAACGTACAACTCGCCATTAATAAGACTTTGGCAAAAGCGCTTGGCCCCCTGATTTCCCATATCAAGGGTTTTGTTCACCATCAAGGCTGGCTACCACCTATCGCTTCCTCTGCAGGGCCTTCAACCCAGCCGTCTAAGCCTTCAAAAGGAAAAGCAAAGGCAAAGAAATGGGCCCATTCTGAGGAATTAAGCAGTTATTAGCTGCAGTCCTGGAGGAGCATGGGCATAGCAATCCCCCCTCGCAAGCATTCTCCTCAGATGACTCTCTCAGATACTCCGAACTTGGGGGTTCCGATTCCTCTCAGACTTCCTCAGATAGTGACCAAGAAGAGGTGCCTGGACTCAGTAAGCAAAGGCATCCAGAATGCGGACCAGACCCCTGTCTGACTCCATTTAAGGTCTTAAGATTTGACCAAGTGGAAGTTCTGCATCCTTGGTCCACCAATTGGACCCCCTTCCTGAGGTGGCTAGTTATGTCCAATCCCACCTCAGACAAGGTTTTGATAAGGATGTCCGTGCGAGCCTCTGGTCCGAGTGCCGCAGACCAGATCTGGAGGGTAAAGTATCTGATACTGGTGGACCCCACCTTTATGAAAAAATGGGCCAAAGACCCCAATAAAATGACTGGACAGGGTCTGGCGGTCCTGTCAAGACAAATTGCTGGACCTTTCAGGCCCCTTCACAATGATTATAGAGCTGGAGTTCCAATCCAAGGAATCCAGACTAATGGCAGAGCCATATATACTGATTGGATGGGTGCAGCACTCTGTCTGCCAGTTGGGAACCGCCAATGTGGCAATTTCTACTGAAAGGCGGCGGTCTATTTTGATGCGCATCTACAATAAGCCTAATGACCTTGCTTCTTCAGAGGCTGGAATGATGGTGCAGGATCTACTCTTTGGAGGGCCCATTGTAAAGGATCTAGCTAAGTTTGCTGTGACCTATAATACATTAGATAAGGCACACCTCTCACTTAAGAAAATCTTTAGAAACAACCTTTTTGGAAGGGCCAGACGATATCGGGCCCGTTTGTCATGCCGAGATGCATATCAGGGCTCCCAGCAAGACAGCTTTATTTGTTCTCACAGAGGTCAATGTTTCTTTAGAGGCTACAGCAGGGGACAACAGAGGGGCTTCCTGGAGGGAGGATATTCAGGTGAAAATTCAACTACTACCAGAGGTAATTTTGGGGGGGCAGGATTTGGTTATTCATTCACAATTGGAAGTTCCTGACTCAGAACTCGATTCTGTTATGGGGTACAAGCTGGAGTTCTACAGCTCCCCGGTGCAGACATCCCCGCCTCACGAGCAATATCTTTCCCTACAATATCAGGAAATTATTTCAAAGGAGATTTTCTCTCTACTGTGGGCTACGTCAGCACCATATTCTTTCTCAGCAAAAGAGGCGGTGGTGCGTGTCTGGTGCTCAATCTAAATCAGTTCAATTCATGGATCGTAAACAGGCATTTCAAGATAGAGGGTATTCACCTCCTTCGAGATTCGCTACAAGAAGGTGAGTGGCTGGTCTGGCTTGACCTAAAGGACGCGTACCTCTCGGTTTAGGCACTTTCTTAAATTCTTTTGGCTCGGTCAATGTTACGAGTACAAGGTCCTTCCCTTCGCTCCTTCTTCAGCTCCATGGTGTTTCACCAAGCTGATGAGGCCAGTTGTAGATGCTCTTTGCACCAAAAGCGTCAGGTTGATTGTTTACCTCGATCCTCATGGCCCAGCATCCTCAGACAGTATCCCTATATTTGTCTTGAACAATTCGACTACGGCACGATCTAGGGTTCATCATCACTCAGCTGAAGTTGTGTCTGATACACTCCCAAGGGTGGAATTTTTGGGAGTCCAGCTAGAATTACTGTTATCCCAATTGATTCTTCCTTCTCAGAAGATCCAGTTTATAAAGAAGGAATTGAGGTCTGCATTCTGAAGCCAGATAATATTGTTGAGGTAAGTAGCTTGGATTGTAGACCTACTGGCCTCTTTCATACAGACCATATTTCTGGGCCCCCTTCGTTACAGGGCCCTTCAACATCTCAAGATACAACACCTTCAGAAGGGGTTGAGGCATTTAGCCAGATTTGGCTTTCATCAAAAGCCAGGTTGCACATGAATTGGTAGTTGTCCCACATAGATGCATTGAACGGCAGGGGAATCTTTGGTAGCATCCCAGACATAATCCTTGAATCGGATGCGAGCAGATGGGGTTTGGGAGCCAGATGCGTGTTCCTTTCCACTGGAAGTGGGGGTCATTGGTCGGAGCAGGTCCACATCAGTTGCCTGGAACTTCTAGCGGGTTCCTTTGCCATCAAGAGCTTATTACCGTCCAAGACGGACTGTTGCATTTTGCTGTGGATGGACAACATCTCAGCAGTTCAGTATGTTAAGAGATTGGGGGGGACGAAGTCTTGGATATTGGCGGAAATTGCCAAAGACTTTTGGCATTTTTGCATTCAGCATTAGATTTTGATCATAGCAGAGTATCTTCCGGGATTGAACAATTCTGTGCCACATTGGTACTCTCATTACCTCAGAGATTTCAGTGATTGGAGGTTGCATCCAAACTTTTTCTCCCACCTCAGTCAGAAATGGGGTCCTTGCTTGGTGGACCTCTTTGCCTCAGCTCCATCGCCATTTTCCCCTGTTTTTCAGTTGGTGTCCGGACCCTGAGGCCCTGGTGCCCACACACATTCAGCATGATTCCCAGAGTGCTCACTCAGGAGTGTAGCCAGAGAGCTGAGCTTATCTTGTTAACGCAGCTCTGCAGGGCACAGCCTTAGTTCCCCATGGCTTTGAAGATGTCTTGAGACATCCCTCTTCTAATTCCATTGAGACAGAATCTGTTGCTGGACCCAGCGGGTCTTCCACATCCCTTGATAGTGCCAGACCAATTGAGGTTAGTACTCTGGAGGGTTTCAGGAAAAGATGGAAATTGCCAGGCATTTCTCCACAAGCTTCTGCCTATATCAACCAGGCCTGGGCATCTAGTACTTACAAACAATATGCTTCTGCTTGGCGAAGATGGGTCTCTTGGTGTAACAGAAGGGGTTTGGATCCCTTTTGTGCGGATGCCTGCCTAGTAATCAACTTTCTGTCATCTGTCGCGGAATTGGGGTTGGCTTACAGATCTGTAAACAACTACAGATCTGCCATTTCTGCAGGTTATGTCCAGGTTAATGTTACACCTGTTGGTGTTAAGCGGCTACCAGCAAGTTTTGTGTAGCTCCTTCTGGACAGTTGCTCATCGTCCTTCAAAAGCCTTTCGGGCCCCTATCATCGACCACTTTGGCTAGATGGATACGATGGCTGCTCTCTGAAGAAGGCATTGATGTCTCTGTGTTTGGCGCTCATTCTGCGAGGGGTACCATGGCTTTGAAGTCCTTTGCTTTAGGATCTTGTTTGGTAAACATCAGGAAATCTGTGGATTGGTCCTCGGAATCCACTTTTAAGTCATTTCATTACAAGCCGATTGTGGATGTGGCGTCAGTGGTGGTGGCACAGTTTTGAACAAGCATAATTGGAGCCTCCAGTCCTGACACAGAAGAACAATTTTTCTCCCTGTCGCCAAAAGAATTTTCAATTCTATTAAGAACACGGAGGCAAGGATTATCCCACCCTGAGGTCACTGCTTTACTCTGTAAGGTATAAGTATTTTGTTTTCCGATACTTACAATGTATGAACTGTTCATTCCCACCCGTTCTGACTGTTTTAGACATGCCATGAGTGCAGTTTTTACGGCTCAGGTTCCTTTCTTTTAGGTAACGAGCAAAAGCAATTTTTAAGCATTGCTTGGGTTCCTAAAGGTCTGGTGGTTCCAAAGGTCTTCTTCCGGATGGCATCGTGGGACACTAGGTTTGGATAACCTCTTGTGGAGCTCTGGGTTCCTGTTTCGTGGCCAGTAGAGACTCTGTGCTTTCCTATGTCTTGTGTTGACTTGAGTTAGGCTTTCTTACTTTAGCCATTGTAAAGAAAGAGGAGGCCAAGACTGTGGCAGTGGCTCTTCAGAGGCTGTGTTATTGGTGATTGGACCACGTGACATATGAACTTTGGGTTCATGGGGGTTGTAGTTTTTCTTTCATGTTCATGTGATTGGCTGCTGTGAAGGGTATAGTAAAGAAAAAGAAGTATAATCCTCACCTCTGTGTCCTTCATATAATTGAAAATTCTTATTGCGACAGCTAGAAATTTGTTTTTACTGAAGTGTACTTTCTGTTTTTAATGCTTCAAAACAGAGTCAGCAGTGTAAACACTCAAACCCATTTGGGTCCCCATGGACCTTGATCATGGGATTAATCTCTGCTAATCCTAGTCCTACACCCCTGTTTATGAAATCAACAATCTTTCCATTTTTATTACCCCTTCTTAAAATGCACTATGTATACATATATATCAGAGATGAGTCCTTCCAAATCCCCATCTCTCCTTTGCATCTAAAACTGGGACCCAAAGAAAGAAGCAGCATGGCTCCGATAAAGCAGAGTTTCTTTTATTTCAATCAAACAGCATACAGGATAGTTACTGACCGATGCGTTTAGGCTATAGCCTTCCTTGGGGTCATACAGTGTATGTGGACAGACCGTCCTTTTTAAAGGGAACACCACCATTTTCACATCATGCGAATTAAAAACAATTAACAACTGGGCCCCAAACTTCATCATTAATTTCAATGTTTTCTACAATCACCTTTCTAATTTTTTATTTTTTTATTTTCATATACATTTCCACCCATCTGTTGAATATTGTAAATCTGAAAGTTTATTTACCATAATTAGAGACACTACATAACTCGTTTGCTAGAGTAAATAATATATACGGTATAGGTGTATGATTACATCACCCACAGTTTTCTTGCATTTTACATTTTTCAATGAGGAACAATCATCCTTTCAGTCTATTCTGTAATATTTACATGTGCACAGTTCTTCTGGTGTTCAACATAATTACATAATTGTTACAAATATTTTTTCCAATATAAACATGCATCTCAACTGAATTCAAACATTAGTACTGGTGCATATACCGGTGCCCATGTGTTTGTCGAGCAAATTACAAATCAACTCTGTCTCACCTTCCATGTGACGCGGAAGAGAAGCCCTGCCAGCGGACCGGAGCTCCCACTGCCTGTGTCAAAGCAAATAACTCTCCAATTGACGTTTGCTAATCTTCACCGAACAAAAAAATATAGGAGCCAAACCACTGCTGGAGTATAATCCAACGATCTTTATTGTAACAACGGCAACAATGAAACATAACATGTTTTGACCAAACTTGGTCTTGATCATGTTAGATGAATGTTCGGTGAAGATTACTGGACATGAATTGGAGATATATATCTCCCAGGGGCTTAAATCAAACTTAATGCAGGGGGGGCTACGTGGCACCCCCACAGCCTCGAGGACGACCACATCCCTAGGGCACTAAACACAAAATGTGCTGGGGCGCGTGGCCCACCTGTATACCCGGAGAATTCCACCTCCTAAGGGCACACATTATAAAACACATGGGAGGTCTGCTTCAGACCCCCAAGCCCCAGTGACCAGCACCTCCTCAGGGCAAATAGAATGTTGAAGGGGAGCTGCGCGCCTCCCTCAAGGAGCCATAGATGGCCCTGGGGACCGCCACCCCAAGGGCTGGCTCCTGCTGTGCCCCGGGGTGACCACCCCGGGACATAGCTGTTTGCTTTCTGCAAGAGAGAACTGTCAAACAGCTCTCTGTTGCAGAAAGCAGAGTTTTCATCTGTCTTCCCTGCACGCAAATATGTGTGCGGAGAAGACAGATGAAAACATGCTTGTGGGAACACTGCCAGTTCCCTCAGGATGCCAGCTAGGATTGCAGGGGCCTTGAGGCTCCACCCACTGTCCTGTCACTCTCTCTATCTCTCTTTCATCCCATATTAGGATGGAAGAGAGAGAAGGAGTCATTGCAGTGGTCGCTTCATTTAATGACTTCTAAAAAATAAACACACCATAGGAGGAAGCCACCTGTGGCATAATGGTTACGGTCAATCGTGAAGGTCACAGACCCTCCCACTGAAAGTTGAGGGTTCTAGTCCAGGTGTGTTTGTAGTCATTTCCCTACTATAATTACTTTAAAAGCTTAAGGTTCATACTAAAACATGATCTCACTCTTTTCAATTGACAAATATATTTTTCTTTTCTATTTGTCCAGCAATATCTCATTCTAAGTATATCACTCACCAAGGCCTAAAAAACGATCTCTCCCCGCTCACTTTATTTCTCTCTCTCTCAATTTCCCTTTTTCAATCTCTTTTGCCCACTCACACGCCCACTCAGACCCTTACGCACCCACTCACAGACACACTCAGACACTCACCCACCCACTCACAAACCCACTCAGACACTTATGCACCCACTCACAGCCCCTCTCACACACTCATGTACCCATCCACACAGACCCACACAGACACTGACACACCCACTAAAACACTGATGCACCCACTCTCACACCCAGACAGACACTGAAACACCTATTCACAGACCCACTCGCACTCTCACACATCCACTCACAGACCCACTGAAACCCTCGTGCACCCACTGACAGACCCACACAGACACTGACATACCCACGAAGACACTAATGCACACACACCCACACCCAGACAGACATTCTCACAGACACTCTCACCCTCAGATACATACTCTCACACCTATTCTCACATCCAGAGAGACAGGCCATGGCCAATGCCTTCCGTGCACGGCCGAAGGGGCCGTGCGCGGCATGGGGTTGGGTGGTTAGGAGGGTTAGCCGTAGTGTCTGGCCACAGGCCAGGCCTTGCGGCCAACCGCCGTCGGGCATGGCCAAAGGGCATATGTGACGGTGCTTGGATTAACATATAGAAATTAAAATCACTTTACTTTATAAAAGTCATAGAAATTCACCGAAAAAAAGCAATGGTCACAGGGACATTATAGTTAGGAAATAGAATTTTAAAAACATAGAAATTCACATATTAAACGTAGGAAACCATAGAAACTCACCTGTTATAGTTAGAGTTATCTCAAGTAGCTATAACTCGTGCCCTAAGGTAACTATAACTTACAACTAATACATATACATAAACACACACACATTGTATGCAAGATAAGGAAGTACAAACAAAATAAATGAGAGGTCACATATGTACAAAAATCCAACAGCTAAGCCTTACAAGTGTCTGGTACATTTGAATTCACAAAAGGCCCGTGGTCTACAATACAACTCAGCCTAACAACCAAAATCTTCATAGTAAAGTACAAAGGATTGTAATACAAAGATATCTACTTTATATGTCAATTGTTGACATTTCAGTCTCTAAACATAAACCTCACAGGGACCATCTTCAGGAATATATTTGGTTAGAACAGGTGTGTCCAGCCAGTCCATGCAAGCTGCAAGTAGCTTGCAGACACCTTGGAGTAGCTTGCAGCCTTGAGTTCATTTTTAAATTAGAACAGGGTCACATTTTCCTTTTAAGGTTAAGGTAAGGCTGTGTTTATTTACAATATTATCACCAGGCTACAGATATCAGGACCTAATAAGGAGCAGTGCTCTGTGAGATTTATGACACAGGCAAGGGCACAGAGGTGAAGAACTTAAGCAGTGAGGAATTTAACTTAAATAAAAGTCCTTGTCAACTCAATACTGTAAGTGAGAGCAAACATGTTTCCGAATGCTTTTAAATGAGAGAAAAATTAAAAGAAAAGTTACCTTAATGATTAAGTTAACTGTTCACTTTACTTTTCTCCCATTTCAAAGTGTCACATTTACAAATAACGGGCCTCTTGCTCTCAGTGAGCAGTAGACACATTGTTATACCTGAAAAATACCGTTTTTAAATGAGAGAAATTTAAAGTAAAGAAATCTACGGTATGTCTATACAACATTAAGACTTAGGGCCTGATTTAGATCTCAGCAGATGGAATACTCCGTCAAAAACATGACAGATATCCCGTCTGCAGTATTACGAAATGCATAGGATATAATGTCATCGTAATATGGCGGATGTGATGTTTGTCACTTTTGTGATGGAGTATTCCCCTCCACCAAAATCTAAATCAGGCCCTTAATGTCTTTCTCCACTTTCAGTTAAGCCAATTACGTCTTAATGTTTTGTGAAACATGTTTCTTCACTTTAAATTCCTCCCATTTAAACAAATATCTGTATTTTCCTATTATAAGTATGTCACCCTGTCTAAGGGTCACTGGGAGCAAGATGTTTGTTGTTTGTAATTGTGACACTTGCAAATTGGAGTAACTTTAAAAGATGAGTTTATGGAATCAATATAAACATAAAGATACCTATTCAATTTAATTTTCTCCTATTTAAAAGTGTCACCTTAAGACACAGACATCTTGCTCCCAGTGGCTTGTAGACACGGTGCCATATTTAAAAATACAGGCATTATTTTTAGTGGAAGAAATTTAAAGTGCAGAAAAATGTTTCATATCATAAACATTTCTGGCATAACATTTTCTGCACTTTAAATTTCTTCCAGTAATGTGTTTGTTGTACATGTTTATGTTTCATGAATAATATAAACATTTCCTGTGCCACAAGTACATAAAACAAAGGCTCTCAGTCACCCATACCATTCATAAACACATGCATGTTCATACAGCCCTAAAGACCACGCTCTCACTGACACACATGGCAGCCCGGTCACCGTGCCTCTAGTCAGAGTATTTTGTTGAAACCATAGTATTTGACTCTATGAACATTAGGTTTAAAGTCAATTAATTTGGGCGTGAGGGTGTGTGGTAAAAATGCATGAGTTGCTTAGCCTTCAGTAGCTCAAACTGATTTTCATTGATGAGGTTGGAGACCCCTAATTTAAAAGAGCCATGTAGTGAATAGGGACTTCATGTTGACAATGCCTATAAACGTACTTTAAATCTGTAAATCTAATTTTGTAGTGTTGAATTTGCACAGAGATACTGCAGTTAATATATAAATTAAAAGTGTGGGAAGTTCCCAGCTTCAGGAATGAATCATGGCAACAAACATGCCCAACAGCAGAGGTGTCAAAGTCAATCCATCTGCAATTGTAGTGGTGAAAAAGGATGGTGATGCTGGCCTGCACTTTGCAGATATCCTCAATGGATGCTACATGAGGATTACAACTTACAATTTACGTATGTAAATTTATGACTTCCAGAATATTGCAAATTGGAACTTTTGCAAACGCAAAAAGTCTTCTTACATCTGGCCCTCAAGTCTGGTGTGTTCCATTTAGCATCAGGAATGATTTAAAGACTGAACTTGAACTGTTCTCTGAGCAAGGTATCATTAAACCTCTTGGGTCTTCCCTAATGCTTTCTCCTTTAGTAGTGTATGAGAAAGGATTGGAGAGTTCAGGGTTTGTGTTGATTTACACAGTTTAAACCCAGAACTGTGGGTGGATTCTCACTGGTTGTCCAAGATTAATGAAATAATAACAAAATAGGTGGAGCTGAATGGCTTACTAAACTGGGCATGGCTTCTGCCTATCACCAGGTTGAGCTTGAGACAGGTTTCAATCATTCAACAACATTTGTTTCTCCATTCTGATCATTTCAGTATTGTTCAATGCCATTTAGGGTGGCATCAGTGGTATCTCTTTTTCAGAGGATCATGGATCACTTGCTAAAGAATAACAAAGGGTATCACTGTTTTCCAAAATGATAATTTAAAATTTGTTCCCACATCTTTTTAACAACATAGCATTTTGAACAAGTTGGTTCTGTTTTCCAGTGAGAGTGGTTGTGGATTAGAAAGAGAAATATACATTTCTGAGAAGCAGGTAGAGTATCTGAGACATTTATATTTGACTCTATGGTATTTTACTATGTTGTAGCTTGATTCAGGCCATCAGACATTCTCATCCTCTGATCAATAAGACTAGCTTGAAATCATTCTTAGGTTTATGCAACTTCTATTCAAGATTTATACTGGAGTAAGCTTCAATCATGCATTGTCTCTCAAACATGCTGCAGAAGGATGCTTCATTCAATTGAAGCAATGATTGTGAGAAAGCATTTGAGTGTGTTTGAAAGAGGAGTTGGTATTGGTCACAGCTAATAATCCCTATGATTTGTCATTACCCTTTGTTGTTATGGTGGATGCTAGTAATATTGTACTGGGGGCTGTTTTGTCTCAAGTGTCAGAGAAGAATGAGTTCACAGTTGCTTATGCTTCCAGAAGCTTCAATAAGACAAACATGTTTTCGGTAATTGAGAATGAGTTTTACATTTCTTATGGACTGTGAAAATGTTTTGTACATAAGTATGGGGAAGGACATTTACCACTTTAACTGATCGACAGCCAGTTATTTTTATTCTCATGGGGGAAATATTACAAGTCACATACCCTGCATTGCGTATTTGTCCTCAAAGCTTTTGCAGTATGAGTTTGAAATTCACCACATTCCTAATGAAAAGAACTGCAGTGAGGATTAGCTCACCAGATTACCTATGCAAACTGAGAGTGAAGCAGAGGATGGGTTTGAGAACTGTTTGATTGCAGCATTTAATGTACAGAAACAAAGTGCTTTAGCTGAAAGTAAGTGGCAATGTGCTTCAAAGTGTGATTTACTATTGTTGTGGATTTTGTTAAAAGACGATAGCCTAGAGAAAGGAATCTTCAGAGTAGTGTACAGCCTTTTGTCAAGGTGTCTAATTAGCCTACAGTGGATGGTGCATAGGTGATGAACATTGATAAGCTGTTTCTCCTAGAGAACTGAAGTCCAGCATTCTGTTCACTGCCCACAAGGGTCATTTGATTTGCAGTTTGACCAAGTGCAGGTTTGTCATACTCTAGGGTTGCCGGGAGTGAACAAAATTGTTGAAGAAGTGGTTAAACATTGTGTGATCTGCCCTGGATGTGATAAAAAGTTCAGTGCATGTAGTTGTTGGATAATGGTGATCTAGATTGTGTGGTGAGCAAAAATGATGGTACGTTTCAGGAAAAGCAAAAATGAAACTTTGACAGGAGAATGAGTGCCAAAGTCAAACATATAAACATTGGTGTTGTGTGCCTCAGAAAGACTGGTAACATCACTAAAGGGTGTTACATATTTGGGTATCTGGTTGTGATTGACAATGTTTGTGGAAATTCTGTCAGAGTTAATGGCTAATTAGTTAATGGAGGAACAAGGAAAAATTGGTAAAGGTAGAATAATGTTCTAGCAAGCAGGTTTTGGAGGATGAGAGCATGCATTTGTGTTCCACAGCTGAGGGCCCTCAAAGTTGTCAGAGTGCATGTGTGCGCAGACCATCTTTCTGGCTCAGGTGTTGAGGTTGAACTAGATTATTTACTGATTCCTTTTTCTTATGTTTACAAAACATTTTTTATGTTGAGTTCTGCATAGCGAACATTTATACAGCTTTGTTGTGTTTGTTTTTTAGGAGAAATGTTAAATGTAGTGCCGTCTGACCTGTCTGAGTGTGCTGGTGGAGTGTGACTGAGATTCAGGTTCTCACTAACATCTAGAATATGGAGTGGTTGAGAGAATGTTTGGAAATATGACAGATGGCTGTTGAAACTTACCTAGAAGAGGGTTTGTGTGATGGCGGTCTGCTGTACATTTCAGCTAAAATGAGCACCTGTTGAAGTCTTCAAGAAGTTAGCTGCCATTTTCTTCATGGATGACTACATTCTACAATAGTTCTACTAATGTACTACCTAATGGTATTCTTAAACCTATGTGCGGAGATTTCCATCTCCACCTTTCCTATAATTTAAGCGCAGAGATCTCCTTACATGTAGGTTTATTTAGGTACCCTGAGGATGCTCTTTTCCGATCGAGGGAGGACCTGGCCTGGCAGTTCGGGTTGGTGGACTGTTCCCATGGGAAAAAGGGCCAAGACTGATTTACATATGGCTGGGTCCAAAAAGGGGTGGCATGGTGTGCAAACAAATAATGGATTAAACCCAGGTCTGTGACTGGGGGTGAGTGTTTAAAAAGTTGCAGCACTCAGTCCATCATCCTTTTGTGTTGCTTATGGTTTATTTAGGTATACATTTTAGTATTAAATGTTGTAGGGACAGAGGGAGTGACTAGAAAATTGGAAATAATTGTGTTGAAAGGGGAAGTGTTTTGGTTTGAAGCAAAGAGGGGTGAAGAGAAGGCTATGAAGAGGGTTTATTGAGCAACATACACCCACACACAAAAGAGAAAGCCCATTCCCATTGTGTCACTCCACTTCTAAAGTTACTACAGTTAAAAGGAACACAAAACCTTTGTAAATGTACTCTAGCTCAGAGTTGGAGTAAGTCCAAAAGAATCCATGTCCACTAACAGTTACTACAGTACAGGAGAATTGTGGCACAATGGTTAGAGCGGCAGACCCTGATGCAGAGATCTGGCCCGGGACCATGGGTCAATTCTCACCTCGGCGGGTCTTGGGCTCAATTCCCTTGCACCAGCTAATTCTCACCTCGATGCCTAATCTAATTAATGGGTCCCACTCTGTAACTCTGGGCAATAGCTTGCTTAATCTCCACAACGGCCCTGACAGCGCTTGGATGCCTAGCTTCACCCTGGGGCTGTCCAGGAGTGGGCGCCTCACTGGGAAAAGCCAGGAGGGGTTCCACAGCGGTATGCATACAGCACCTTGAGACCCTAACGGGTGAGTAGTGCGCTATACAAATGCAAAGTTTTTACAACATCCTCCCATTGAAAATATTCCAGGTAGTGACTTAAAATAAGATTGGTAGGAAAAAATGTTAAAATAAATTAACTATTGTTAGTTTATTAAGAATATATCTATAAAAAAGATTTTATATAATTATTTGAATAATATATATATATAAAACATAATTTTATTTCTTAATAATGACCTTTTTCAATGTAAAAATAAATACAACTTTAAATTTTTTTAAAGTGAATTAAATGAACCTAATTTTATACATAACTTTTAATAACTTTTTAATTGATAAAAAATAAACATTTCACTTTAGGCGGGTTTAGTTAAAAATATTTTAAATTAATATACTTAAATATATTACAGGTTTAAATTCAAATATATTTAGTAGGGCAGTGACTTGTTTTAAAATTCTACATTTAAAAAAAATATATATATAATATATATATATATAAAACATATTTAACATTAAAATTAAGCAAGCATTTTTTGAGCTTTAATAAAGGTTCATTAATTTTCCTATATGTAACCATAGGGGCTTCTCTTCCTCGATTGCATAGGCTTCCACCAAGTACTGTATGTGGAATGTAAAATAAGTTGTAATATTGTTACAAGTAGTGATTTTATGATTGCATTTGACGTTTTTACTGACTCTACTCCCTAATTCAGAGGGTGAGGACTTGTCTGAGTAAGTTTATACTCATAAACGGTGACTAGCCAATAGTTGTTACTCAAAAGTGTAATAGTAACTTTGCACGTGTAGAATAACTCATGTGTAAAGTTACCTTAGTGAATAACCATCATAGTCTGTACACATTATGAAATGTGAATCCTGTGACTAGGCTAAACGTGTATATGAAGGCATTATGGCCCTCATTACAACCCTAGCGATGGGTGATAAAGTGGCGGGAATACCGCTAACAGGCTGGCGGTAACTAGCGCCAAATTATGACCATGGCGCTGATATCTCCGATAGACAACCAATGTACCACACCGCCCGCCAGGGTGCAAACAACAGTCACCACGGCGGTAGCCGCCTACAGCCAGGTGGAAGACAAAGTTCTGCCCACCATATTAAGACCCTGCAATCCGCCACCTATTCCAGGGCGGTAACAACGGCAACAAAAGCCTGGTGGAAACAGAGCACAAAAGTGAAACAACTCACCATTGGAGACACAGGGAAGAGCCATGCCACCATGGAACCTGAACTGCAAGTTCTCACAATGATTTTCTATGTTATGCTCCACCACGAACACCAACGCCGATGAAGGCGATGATGGTGAGTACAGCGCCTAGCACACAAGGGAGGGAGGGAGGAAAATGAGAGTGACACACACACACACAACACACACCCGACACACACAAACCATACACACAACCAGCTGCATTACAAAAATAATTTGACCCCGAAAATCTGCAGATTAATGAAAGGACAACAGGAATTTACTAAAGTTATTGTAATAAATTCAACATCAAAATCAATAATCTGATTTGGCCATGAAACAGATATGTATACTTGTATAAGAAAGGGACACTGCCCAGTCCACAGTTCAAAGGGGCCACATGGCCACAGGGCTCAGTCCAAGGCCCAACTGGAATCCTGCACCAATCTGGATAGAACACTGCAGGGGCATCAGTTGTCAAATAGGCAGGCACCTCAGTGGGGGGCACCTCAGCCGGATGCGGGAACAAGCCCATTGGTTCTGGAGGGGGCAACATGCCCTGTGCTTCGTCCTGGGGAATACAAGGCCACAGCTTCTCGAGTGGGTGTCTTGCCCACTGGTTCTGGAGGGGGCAGTAGCCCCTGGACAGTGGACCACATGGCGTCCGCTGGCGGTGAGGGCTGCATGCTAGTGATGGTTGTGGAAGGCTCCTGGCAGCCCCTGCACTCTGCGATGGCTGCATGCTGGTGGTGGTTGTGGGAGGCTCCTGGGCAGTCCCTGCACTCTGTGATGGCTGCATGCTGGTGGTGGTGGGGGAGGCTCCAGGGCAGCCCCTGCACTCTGTGATGGCAGCACTTCCATGGCTGGTAGCGAGAGGACCTGTGATATCTGCTGGTGGTGGCGGTGTTTGGCTGACAGCTTCTGCTGGTGTACAGTGCCACTTCTTCTCTTGGTCATGGTTTGGGGCAGGGGTGGATGGGCTCTTCCCCCCTCTGCCTAGTGGTGCAGGCTCCTCCCCTTCCTCACAGCTGGTGCCGGATCCTTCCCCTTCAGTGTTGTTGTTCTGGTATCCCTACCACCACGAGTAGGTGGTGATACCACTGTCCCCGTTGGCTGTTTGGCTGAGGTGCTGGGCTGTGTCCTTGCTACACTGCCCATACGTGCAGGACAGGGGTAGGAGTAGGGAAGAGGTCAAGTTGGCCAAAGAGAAGCTTTTTAGGGACGTTGGAGTGGGAGGAGAGAGGAGTAATGGGAGTGGAGGATGAGGGAGTGGTCGTCGGAGGTGTATGTCTGCTGGATTTGGGTGCAGGTGCATGGGCTGTATGGTGTTGTGAGGTGGATGGCTGTTGGGTGTTTGAGTGCTTGCGTTTGTGTCCTTTAGGAGGGGGGGACAGACACAGTGGGAGAGGACACAGGGGGCGCGTGCATGGATGTTGTAGAGGTGTCTGCCAGTGAGGTGTGTGTTCCGCTTGGTGTGATATGATGCTGGTAGTAAATACTGATGTAGTGCATGCAGGTGTGAGTGTGGACGTAACTGGGTAGGAGGTGGATGATGAGGAGGAATAGGGGGAAACAGTGGATGTTGTTGTATCTGCAGCTGAATTGTGTTTGTGTTAGTGCCTGTGGGATGAAGTGTGGTGCCTGTGTTTGCCTGTGCCACTCATTGGTGTTGTCTTGTGTGCATGCTCGTCTGTCTGTGTGCTTGGGATCGGTTGGAATTGAGGAGAATGGGACTGGGAAGTGGAAGGGGGATGGTAGAAACAAGGAAAATGGCTGCCATCAGAGAGGAGGCCAGAGCCTGAATCGATCTCTGTTGGGCCACCAATCCCCCATGAATGCACTCCACCCCACCAGCCGTAAGTTGTAATGATAGTCACTGTAATCACTCCCTTGTGGCTGCTGTGATGCCCTCAAGCGCCCATGCAGCTCTGGGTAGGCCACCGCCAGTATGCGGGCCATGAGGGGGGTCTGGGTCTGACGGTTCCTCATTGGGAGGCCATCCCTAGATGGGCATCCGCGGTCTTCCGTGCCCAGCATCTCAGGTCCTCCCACCATTTCCGACAGTCGGTGCTCCGCCTGCCATAGACCCCCAGGGTCCGCACCTCCTTGGCACCATATTCCCTTCTTTTGATGGGCTCTGACCTGCAGAGGCAATACAGACAGGAGAAGACCATTAGACAAACAGTCCTGCCTGTCACCCAAATGGCCCCCTAAACCAGATCCCATCAACACTGGCACACACATAGCCCGGCGCACACCATGTACACAATGCCTTCACACACAACTCCTATGCATTCATGCCACATGCATCATACATCATGCCCACAGTGTACTCACCTGTTGGTCTGGAGGCCTACAGCAGTCCGTACTGGGGTAGGACCACATCCACAGTCACTCTAACTCCTCAGAAGTGAAGGCTGAGGCCCTTTCCCCGGTCACACGGCCCATGGTAGGTTCCAGACACAGGTCACAGCAGCACATGCAGTGTAGGTCCTCTCCTATGCAAGGTCAGGAAACAAGTGAGGATTGAGATAGGAAATGGCGGTCACGTCCGCGGCGGTGCATACTGTCACTGCTGGCATAGATCCCCATTGGCCACTGTACCCCATAGGGCCTGATATAACCAATGAGGAATTTCACAGTGGTTCACAACCGCCTACCGCCATGGCGCACGTCAGCGGAATTACCTCACTTCCCTGTCCCTCCACACAGGACAGGCGGTCGCTTTTTTAGGGGGGATGAACAGGCCTATCGATAATTGCTGCGTCACAGGATAAATAGGCACATACATTATAAATCACACTGTCCCAAAGCATGTTTTCACGATGTGGACTGCTGTTGTGGTTCCATTGTTCACATTGTGACAGCCTACTCACTCTTGTGTCCCTTAGATACCTACCGCTGCGGATGAATAGGAGATGGAGGCATACCCCTGTGTACAGACCCCTGGTGGAGTTGGCTACACTGGAGGACAGGCACATTATACTCACCTATAGACTGGACAGGGCCACAATCACAGAGCTGTGTGCCCAGTTGGAACCTGACCTGATCTCAGCTATCTGTCATCCGACTGGGATCCCTCCTCTTGTGCCGGTTCTATCAGTGCTCCATTTCCTGGCAACTGGTTCTTTCCAAGTGACAGTGGGCTTGGCAGCAGGAATTTCACAGCCAATGTTCTCAATTGTGCTAGCAAGAGTCTTGTCTGCCCTGATAAAACACATGTGCAGCTACATTGCTTTCCCCCAGGTGGAGGATTTGGCCACTGTGAAGGCTGGGTTTTATGCAATGGGACATATCCCCAGCATAATTGGGGTGATTGACGGAACACATATTGCATTTGTACCCCCCAGCAGAATGAACAGGTGTATAGGAATCGTAAGAGTTTCTACTCCATGAATGTGCAGATGATGTGCCTGGCGGACCAGTACATCTCCCATGTCAATGCTAAGTATTCTGGATCGGTGCAAGATGCCTTTGTCCTAAGGGATAGCATCATCCCAAATGTGATGTCCCAACTACAGAGATACAGGGTGTGGCTAATATGGGAGCCCCGGTTCCCACCCAGTATATGCTGGTGTATGCCTATGGTGTGGGCCATATAGGATAGTGAATGGCTAAATGTTGTCTCTCAATATTTGTAGGTGACTCTGGTTACCCAAACATATCATGGCTGCTGACTCCTGTGAGGAATGCCAGGACAGGAACGTTAAAATGAGGCACATGGGCGAACCAGAAGGATCATTGAAAGGATCATTGGCCTGATGAAGGCCAGATTCAGGTGCCTCCATCTGACAGGTGGATCCCCTGTGCTGCTCACTCAAGAAGGTCTGCCAGATAGTCGTGGCATGCTGCATGTTTCACAACCTGGCCCTCAGACGCCATGTACCTTTTCTGCAGGAGGAGGAGACTGGAGATGCCCCTGTGGCAGCAGTGGAGCCTGAGGACAGTGAGGATGAAGAGGCAGAGGATGAGGATGTGGACAACAGAACATTGGTGATACGTCAGTACTTCCAATGACACACAGGTGAGACAGTGCAACTTCACATTTCTATGGGTAATGGTGTATTCTGTGTGGCATTGGCATGCTGGCAGTACCCACTTCTTTCCCCTACTTACTGTTACCTATGAATATTCATTTTACAGATGTTGGTGATATGAGAACATTCTCCTGTTGTGATCACAACAGCCAGCTACAGGTCATTAATTCTATGCTCATGCGATTTACAGTTCATTTGCAATGGTTGTAGCTGTTTCAATCAATACAAATTTGCAATACATGAAATACTAGTAGTCGAGTTTTATCCAAGGGTGTTTATTGTTGTGCTAAAATATAGAGGGGAAAGTGCAATGAAGGGGTGATGATGGAGGAAAGTCCAGGGTATTGTTCCAGTCTGTTTGTAGCACAGGTGCATTGTCCATGGGGACATAGGAAGGGGAGCTATGGCAGTTCAAAGTGGACAAGGTGACCATGTGGGACACAAGGGGTACAATCAGGAGAGTCTCAATTCCTGGCGGTGGTCTTGGCAAGTGTCTCTGGCTTCTGTCTGGTTTGCAGGGAACATTTGCAGGGTGGTTCACCTTCTGCAGGGGAGGGGTGCTGGTGGTCTGTTGGTTGTGTGGCTGGGCCTCCTGGCCACTAGCGGCAGCAGAAGTGGGGGGCTGTTCAGATGACTGGCTAGTGGCAGGGGCCCACTGGTGTGCTGTTGCCTGCCTCATGCTTGTGTATGTTGGTGTATTGTGGGATTGTTAGTTTCCCTATGCTGTGCATGCTTTAGTGATGGATGTCCATGCAGGGCTGGGAGGGGTGTCCAAGCACTGGTACAGCATGCAGGGCCTGTCATTGGGATTAGTGAGATGTTTTGGTGGAGTGTGTGGGATGTGGTGGAGTGATGGGAGTGAGGGTGAGGGTGTGTGATGGCATGCAGGTATGGGGGTGATAACTGTTAAAAGTTGACTTACCAGTGTCCAGTCCTCCGCCAACTGCTGCGAGTCCCTCAGGATTCAGTATTGCCAGTACACGCTCCTCCCATGCTGTGGGTTGTGGGGGAGGAGGTGGGGGTCCACCGTCAGTCCTCTGTATAGCGAGCTGGTGCTTTGCTGCTATGGAACGTACCTTCCCCGTAGGTCGTTCCACCTCTTCCTGATGTCGTCCCTTGTTTTTGGGTGCTGTCCCACGGCATTCACCCTGTCCACGATTCCCCGCCATAGCTCTATCTTCCTTGCTATTGATATCTGCTGCACCTGTGCTCCAAAGAGCTGTGGCTCTACCCTGACGATTTCCTCCACCATGACCCTTAACTCCTCCTCAGTGAAACGAGGGTGCCTTTGTGGTGCCATGGTTGTTGTGTGATGTGTGTTGGGGAGGGTGTGTTGGGTAATGTGGTGGGGTGTGTGATGTGGAGTGCGTGAGGGGTGTATGGGTGTGAGTGGTGTGTGTATTTAGTTGTCTCTGTGCTCTTCTTCTCAGTCTTGTGGTGGCAATAGTTGTTGGTAAAGGGGTGTGGGTAATGTGGGTGTTTTTTATAGTGGTGTGTGTCCGTGTGGGTGTGGTGTGTGTATGAGTGTCAGGTGTGTGTTTTTCATATTGGCCAATGTAGTGTTGTTTTGTATGTGGGTGTCCATTGTGAGCCCGGCGGTATGTACCGCCAATGGTTTACCGCTGTTGAATGTCTGCTGTGGTGATTCGTGGGTCATAATGTGATGGGCGTTGTTCTATTGGCATAATGGTGTGGGTTTTGGGACTGCTAGTTCATCACTGACTTTTGGTCTGGCAGATTTGTGTATGTGGCTGTATTCTGTCGGATTGGTGTGTGTGTGTCATAATATGGTGAACGGATATTTGCCAGCGCGGCAGTAAGTTGGCGGCCGTCAGCGCGGTGGTAGGCGGCATTTACCGACTATGGGGGTTATTACAACTTTGGAGGAGGTGTTAATCCGTCCCAAAAGTGACGGTAAAGTGACGGATATACCACCAGCCGTATTACGAGTTCCATAGGATATAATGGACTCGTAATACGGCTGGTGGTATATCCGTCACTTTACCGTCACTTTTGGGACGGATTAACACCTCCTTCAAAGTTGTAATAACCCCCTATGTCATAATGAGGGCCTATATGTCCTCAAGCTCTTCTCAACACAAACATGTCTGTGCGTGACATATTTTAACCTCCCATCACACTTTGGATCTCACAGCTTCAGAAACTTCCCATGTCAGCTATACATCATCCACATGCGCTACCACCGGCTAAGCGTACAGGTAATGGACAACAGCCAGACAAGACACATACACTCAGCCCTTTAACCAAGTTGCACAAGGTATGTACGTTCTGAACTGCTACCAATCAGGTAAGGAAACACACTGAAAGACCACTCTGGGGTCAGAACTGTGCTTTTCAAATGATGAGTAACAGTAAGCCTTATCTCATTTGTCAACTGCGCTTACAAAGACACACTTATGTACACTGTAAAATTATGAAGAGCCTTCTCACTTGTCTTTCCTGAAGACTATCAGTGAGATGCAATTGATAAGCAGGGCCTATAATTATAGAGCAAGCGTAGCCTTTAGAAACGACCTTCAATTTACCCTTAAGTAGTGATTAGCTATTGCTGATTCTCTAAGGAATATGGCTTTTACATTGATGGGCGATGTCTCCCCTACCTCCTCCCCGTGGCGAAGCAAAAAACTACCAGTTTGGCTGCAGTACTATGGTGAAACTACAGCCCACGTTTCAGCAGGACAGACATTTTAGAGGTCGCCCTGCCTAAAGCCACTTTATGCTGCGGACAACAATCACAGTTTATTTTTCATCCTAGGTTCGGTACAAACAGTGGTGCCATTTTCAATTCTTCAGATATCAGATCAACAGTAGTGCTTCGTGGAATGTGCAAAATTGACAAAAAGTGGCCCTACATTTGAGTTGATTGTATTTATCCTTGACAGCATGTCAGGAATGTGGGAAAACATTAGGAAATCAATGCGCAGACACCGATTCTTGAGATTATTCACAATTCTTGGCCCAAAACTCACAAAAATGTGGTAATACTGCACCTGGAAATTGTCACACTTTCCCCCGCCTCTTATATCGGGAATTCTGGGTGGGCAATTACCACTTTGGAAATCCCGCATAACTTTTAATAAATACCTCAGCGAGCAATATAAAAATGTAGTCACATGATGTAGTTAGAGCAATCATTAATAAATGCACATACACTTTAGGGTTCCTCTGCTGTCTATGACTCTGGTTTCTCGTTGCCTCCTTAGTTTGTACTTAATTTCTCTCCCGTTATTCACCCTGTCTACATCTTGTTCCCTTGCTTGTGCAGTCTAGCTGTCTCACCACCACTCACCCATGAGGTATGCGAGGGCACGTGGGTGGTGCTAGGGAAGGGTGTTGCACACGACCTGGTCATCAGGTTGTTATTGTTTGCTTGAGAGATCTGAGGAGGGCCTTTTCTTAGAACTGGGTGGGCTATCATCCCTGAGGCTTTATCTTACACTTCCAGTTGGTTGCAAGGTCTGCTTCACATTATTTTGCGCGAGACTTAATTACAGCTTGTGAAGAATTAAAGATAACAGTAAGTCTATAATTATTTTAACGATAAATATTGTCAACAGAGTGCAACATCTTGAACAGCACTGTTAGATATACACAACTCTGTACGATAATAGTGCAGGCGTTTTGCTTATATTCATAGCTGATTTAATTGCTAATTTGTGCCTTTTTTAAAGTTCACAGATTAGATTAAAGTATGTTAAACTTGTACTGTTTAGTAAACCGCTTGCACGCCATGCATCTTCTTTTCAAGGATAGAGCAGACTTGCTGTTCGGTAATCCTTTGTCAGTAATCTGTGCAGCATTTTTACTTAAACTTTTGTGAAAGCCTTTTCTGTCATATCAGCCGTGCTTTGTGATTGGGAAGTGACATCAAAAGTGGTTCCTTGTTGCTAGCTATTGATGCACTGTTGGATGAGGAGTCCACACAGGCATAGATATAAACCCGCACATTTCTGCACTTTTGTGATTCAAAACTACTTGCGAGCAACATATTTTTCTGAAAATCGGAGTAGGTGAAATTCGCCCATTAAAAAAAAAAACAACCAAAAAAAAACCCAAATTTGCATGTGGAGTAGAAACTAAGTTTGCAGTGTCTCCGAATTTGGTGGAGCAGCAGTATCAAATTAGTCAGACTTCGTATCCCAGCATGGACAACCGCTTGCGTTTGGTCTTCCATCCCTCTAAAGCATGGGTACTCACAAACATTTTCCCAGGGGCCAAAAAGCTTGGTCTGTGATGTGCCCAAGGGCCGCATTGAGGCCAGCGGGATGGCGGTTGGGCAACAGAGTTGGGGGATTGGCAGTAAAGTAGGTGTAGGCGAAGCAAAGGATATACATGTAGTGGCTGAATTGAGCTATGTGAAACTAGAAAACCTGGGATTAATCCCTACTTCCCCACTTTCCCAAATTGTGTGATCTTAGGCTGTTGTTTATTTTCACTCACCCTCCTTTTTCTTCAAAATCACATATGAGAACCTCAAAATACATGATTTCAGGGTGTGCATTATACAAAATCTGCTCCTGTGTTTCATTTAATAAACTATAATTCTGTTCATGTATAATAGGAATCCACCCAAAAAGTACACATAACTGACTGCCTCTTTGATTCACTATTGACGTTGTTGTCAGGTTAGGGGAAAGAATAAATATTTCTAAATTCAAGTTTGAAACTATCACTTTTAAATTAAACATTTTCAATGCACTGATAAAATAAATTGTACTGAAAAGGTCTGCATGTTAACTCAATAAATTTTTTGAAGTTTGAAGCCACTGTAATATTTTTACACTGTTGCAGCAAGATGTTTTAAAAAATGAACTTGTTTATAAAGTGAAGCACAGATTTCCCTAGTTACGTCCTTTCTTCCAAGACCCATTAAGCTTTAAATAAGTGAATGCCTGTCTACTTAATATCTTTTTTTTACTTTTAGAGATAAGTCGAGTAAACAGCAGCTCACTGTTCCTGTCACTCAAGGGGGCCGCAGGTAAAGGTCAGGGGGGGCCGCATGCGGCCCCCGGGCCGTACTTTGAGTATCCATGCTCTAAAGGAATTACTGAGACGCATTGCTATCCACACGATTTTGAATGGCTGCAAATAGCCCTACCATAGAGAGGTGTTCAGATTCAATCAACAAATGGCCAACCAGATTGCTGCTGTTTCAGCAGTCTAATCGGCCTCCAGTTGAACAAGTCAGAATAGGTTCCTGCTCTAGGTCCGGGTGAGAACCACCAGTGACTCTCTTATGAGCCATAATTTTGAAAAAGATCTTTGGATCACTACAAAATAATTGTACTGTGTGCTCATGTTTAGGTCTGGCACGACAGTGCAATTATCACCTGACATTCTGTGAGTAAAAGAAGAAACAACTTTGACAAGAACTACTGAGGAAGGTGGTTTGGCTCCTCCCATTGCTTGATTTTCCACCCTACTGGGTAATTTGATTGGGCAGAAGTTAAGCTTCTGCTGAAACGGAGTGCTTGTATTTGCACACATTATCCTAAACATATTGTTTAAAGCATATGTTAAAATCAATAGGCTTTTATAGACTAATTGTTTCTCGACTGTGTTAAGGCCTTGTAGACAAGTATTTTCTAATGCAGACTCAAGGTCACATACAGGAAGAAGAAACTTTGCATGATGTAATCCTATGACCAATACAGTAGAAATGGGTATAACATTGCAAACTTCCTGACAAATATTATAGGAAAGAGTTTTACGTTGAACTTGTCAATAAACCACATGAAATGGGGTTACGTTGTAAACTTTCTGACAAATACAATAGGAAGCAGTGTGAACTTGTTGCCAGACACCCCAGTAATAAGGGGTTTTATGAGGTGAACTCTCTGACAAATGCAATAATAGGGGGTTTACATTGGAAACTCCATGACCTACAAGGTAGGGCGAGGCTTAACATTTTGAACTATTTCAGAAATACAATAGGAATTGCTTTTACATTGTGAATTATGTGACAAAACCATAACAAGTGATTTTACCTTGTAAACCCTCTGTCAAATATGGTCGGAAGGAGTTTTACATTTTGAATACCATGACAAAGAAGGGACTTTACATTTTGAAGTAGGTCTGCCTAAATTGTTTCTTGGGTCCCTGTAAGCAAAGACCACGTGATCATGTTTTTGTTCATATTTAAGTCAATAATGTATTGCTTTTTAGAGCCTGCGGGTGCGAATATTGTCACATAGTACCTCAGAGGTGATGGGAGCAGAGTATATTTGCGGGTTAGGTGCCCTCTGTGATATTTCTTTAAGGTATGTTATTTACATGTTTGTTAATTTCGAGGGCCCTTTTCGAAAGGATTCCAATTTCACCTGAAATATCATAAACATTTGTCATTTTGATTATAGTATTTATTTGTATGTGTATTAAAGATGGTTTCCATTCTAAAGAAAAATCACTGGCTAGACATTTATGTGTTCAGTGTGTAAATATTTTTGTGAGTTTCATAAATTAATTCCACGTTATAAGCAATATGCAGAACAATAATCTACTCTAAATTCATGTGTGTACACTTATATGATGCCGTTGTTTTTTGAAACATTTTTGATATAACCCTTTAAAGTGCCATTTCTTGGCTTATGCCGTCTAGGACACAGTCAGGCCCTAATGCCATCTTGTTTAAAATAGGTGTCCCATCTTGCTCATTCTCTGTTTATTACATTTGTTGCATGTAGGCAAGCAAGTCATGTTTTGTTTATTTCTGACTGACACTGTTCTTGAATAAAACTCTCAAAATGGGCTGAGTGATGTAACTTTCCTTCAAGGTTTCCTACACCTGCTAGCAAATAGGATTTAATTCCTTTACAACTGTTTACTGTTGTATTGTAACTAGTTTGTTCTGATATCTCCGGGTGACATTAGCATAGAGGGGGTTTTATCAGTATTCATGTCGTGGGATACTGCTTGGTGGTAAGAAGGATGCTCTCCGATTTCTTTCTGATTTTGCTGCTTATTTGGGACTTATAATATTTTTGATCTTGCGTGTTATGCTGTATAACCCTATTACTGAGAGCCTTTATGGCAATGACTTTATCCATGTGCACTTTACCGTTTCTGTATTATACCTGTAGAATTTTTTTAATAAATATTTATGCATTTTGTAATTCTGTCTCAGAACTCACTTATTGAGTCTGCCCTTAATTAATTGACTCTACTTTTGATAAGCTGATTTGCACTTTATCTTGTGACTTAATTCCTCATAAAATTGAGGTTTAATACTGTCCCAATCCATCCACCTCTGAGTGTATTTTTTCAGAGTGTAAAAAGATAGGGCTATATAGCGCCCACAAGTGTTAATGTTGTGTTGGGCCGGCATTCTGGGTTTTGAACGCAAAGCACCTCTGTAAGTCAGCCTGAAATACTATCCAGTCTGCTTTAAAGACAAGTGTTAAAAGTGGCACTTGGCCCCAAAATTGAGTGTCAGGGTTCTTTGGCTCTTGGGCACCAGAGGTGAAAAACCCACATTGACATATTTGGAGCTAGCCACTTCTGACTGTCCTGGGCACAGATTCCTCAAATACAATACAAAGGGATTTTACGTTGTGGATTCCTTGACAAACAAAATAGGAGTGGATTTTATATTATGGACTTTCTGACAAACATCATAACTAGGAGTTTTACATTGTGAATCCTCTGTCAAATAAAAAAGGAGAGGGGTTTATATTGTGAAAACCATGACAAACAGGTGTCGGACCCTGTTCAAAGGGCCACAGGGTAAGCATGGGATACTGGACCTCAACCATGGGGGTCTGTCCTACTATGGCTGTGCAAACAGGGTTGGTATAACCCCTTCAATACCTGAATCTCAGTGGCAGCGATGGTAGGTAGTCACAGGTTTCTCAGGGATGCATTAGAGGGTGCTTGAGATAATATCTCAAGAACCATGCAGCAGAGCAATAGCTGATTTTCCAAGCTAGTGCTTTACTTTTAAAAAGAAAAGTACTTTTATACACACCAAAACTAAATACTACATAACTAATAATGTACAGGCACACATTAGTGAACTGAGTACCCCGAATCCTGTGCCTCAATCCTCTATCCAATCCCTCCCCAAAGGGAGTATCCAGAAAATTAAAATACCCCCAACTTCAAACCAAAACTCTTATACAACCAAGCAAACAAATGAAATCACCACGACCCTCTCAGAAGAGCTCTTTTGTCTCTTCCATCCAAGCATCTATTCATTCATTCTTTCATCCTTTCATCCACCTGCTGGTATCCAAAATGTCATCCTTAAATTCTGTCAATCATTCATTCTTTCATCTATTCCTTCCAGCCGCCTATCCATATTCAAACCTATTCATTCATCTCAAAATTATCCATCCCTCCATCCATCTCTCCATCCATCCATTCACTCATCCATCCATTGTTACACTCATTCATCCATTCATGCACCCCTTCACTCATCTATCCATATTTTCACTCCATTCATTCTCTCTTTCACTCATCCATCCATGATTTCACTCAGCCATCCATCAATCCTTTCACTTATCCTTCCGCACATCCACTTTTCCATCCATTTACCCTTTCACTCATCCACTCACTCACTTATCCATCCATGCTTTAGCTCATCTGCCCATCCATTCACTCTTCCTTTCACTCGTCCATCCAACTACCCTTTTATCCATCCACCCTCACTTTCACGCATCCATTCTTTCACTGATACTTCCCTCCATCCACTCTTTCATCCATCCATTTTCCTTTTCACTCATCCATCCATTCTTTCTCTCATCCACCCTTTCTCTCATCCATACTTTTCTCATCCATCCTTTCACTCACCATTTATCCTTTCACTCACCAATCCACCCTTTCACTTAATTAATCCATGGATCCTTTCACTCCATTCATACATGCACCCTTTCACTCATCTATCTACTCATTTTAACTCTCATCCCATCCATCAATCCACCTACCCTCTCTATCACTCAGCCATCCATTCATTCACTCAGTCATCCATCCATCATCCATCCATCCGTCCTTTCTCTCATCATCCATTAACATTCCTATTCACTCAGCCATCCATCTGTCCTTTCTCAGTTTCTTTTATCAACTATCAACCTTTTCACTCATCCATCCATCCTATGATCCACCCACTCACCCTCCCTTTCACTCATCTATCTATCTCTCTATCTATCCGCTCTCCCTTTCACTCATCCATCCATTCTTTCATTTATCCATCCATATATCCATCTTTTGGATGGCAGTGGGAGCTAACGATGGAGGCCCTCTGGGTCAAATATTCAGGACACCTGGAGTCCCAGAGCTCCCACAGGGCAGATCGCATCATGGCCTTGCTTCTATCTGCTTGTGGGGGCGAGGCTGTCACTCCGGTCCTTCTTCAGGGTGCTAAGTTGTGGTATAGCAATGCAACATAGTCACACCATTCGCCAGTTCATAGTGGCACAGGATGAGCTGTGGTTTCACATTTTTGGGTCAGAATGGCATGGGATAAGAAGCAGTCACACGTTTTTGGGTCACAGCAGCACAGATCCAGCAGCAGTTCTTGAATAGCAGCACTGAGCAACTGTGATTCCACAGTTTCCATGTGGAGAGTTAGGGCCAGATGTAGCAAATACCGATTTTGCAAATTGGAAATTGCGAGTCTGTCCGACTCGCAATTTCTGATTCGCAAAATCAGATGCAGAACGGTGTCTCAGACACCGTCTGCGACTCGCTATGGGGTCGCAAAGACCCACCTCATCAATATTAATGAGGTGGGTCGCATTTTGAGACCCCATAGCGAGTCCCTGCACTCACAGGGATGGTGGCCTGCTGAAGTCAGCAGACCTCCATGTCTGTGACTGCTTTTTCAATAAAGCAGTTTTTTTTTTCATTTTGCAGCCCGTTTTCCTTAAAGGAAAATGAGTTGCAAAATGAAAAAACTTACGAAACCATTTGGTTTCGTTTTTTCAGTGTAGGCAGTGGTCCATAGGACCACTGCCTGCTCTGAAAAAACCTTTACGCCCACATTCACAAAGGGGAAGGGGTCCCATGGGGACCCCTTCCCTTTTGCGAATGAGTTACCACCAGTGTGACACTGGTGGTAACTGCGAGTTGCTTTGCGACCGCATTCGCGGTCACAAAGCAATTCTGAATTGCAATGCGAGTCGCAAATAGGAAGGGAACACCCCTTCCTATTTGCGAGTCGCATTCACAAATTGCGAGTCGGTACCGACTCGCAATTTGTGAATGAGCATCGCGTTAGGCTGTTTGCATGGCGTAAACTGCGATTTTCGCAGTTTGCACCATGCAAACGGCTTCCTACATCTGGCCCTGAGTTTCCAACAAGAGAGTCATGCACACATACACCTTGGGCATGCAGATTGCTCTTCCATTCCTCCTGCAAAAGCCACCAGCACCAATGTCTTGCTGCTTTAGGTTCCTCCTGGACAGACACACCACCTGCAGGTTTGGCAGGCTCCTTAGCACTCTCAACAGACAGGCTGGCTTCTTGGCACCTCAGGTCAGATGAACAGCTTTTTCAAACAAAGTAAGACTTCAGGGGATGCTGGCAAGACCCAGCAGGTGTCTTAGTACTCTGTGGAGCACTCCCTTTCAGGTCATAGAGAATTTGAAAGTTTAGCATCAAGTGAGTCAGTGGGTCCCACTTTTGTACAATCAAAGCAAACAGATTAGGGTCCCCAGAACCGGTTCAGGGTGGTTATCCTTTCAGGTGTCCACTCCACGTAGGCAGACACAGCTGTCTCTTTGTAGGGTGATGTTACTCGCAGGGTAGACTCCAGTCTGGATCATTGAACAACAGAGGAGCAAAGAGGTGTGAGCATCTGCACCTGTCAACAGCCACAATAGAGAGTGATCAGGGCACAGACAAAAAGCTGACCTCATCTGAAGGGTCCCTTTCATCTTGAACGACAAAGACTGCAGTTACACCCACCCGTAACCCCCGAAAAGTGGTAGTGCTGAAGGAAGGCTAATCAACAGCTCCTATCAGCAAATGCTTAAACACATTTCTAAAGAAACCTTGTCTCTTCTCTCTGCAATTTCAGTGTCTAGTTCTTCCAGCAGTTTCAGTAATGTCAGCAACACACTTCTGTTGTCTTGGAAAACAATGTCACCTACATCTTGCCCACAAGGCTAGGCAAGGGACATCCAAAATGAATCCCACAGGCCTCTCTAACTCTGGTTCACTCATAGACCCAATGCATGTATCATGCAGACCAGAACACGAAACATGCACAATATAGACTTTGGATGTCAGCTCTAGGATCTGGGTTAGCACTTACATGTGGAACTTTACACAAGTGGGCAAGTAGGCCTTCACTCCAGTGACACAGATAAAAAGCTCTAGTCACAACTAAGGATTCACACAACACATAATATTGCCACTACCCTTCTTCAGGCTAAACCTGTGGTCCAGCATGCCGCTGTCAGTGAAATGAGGGAATGTTAGGTGCAGTCAATCAGGTCCAGAATAGGCTCAAGACCGCACTCATGTCAGGGGACTGTCTAGGTCTCTGTGCATACACTAAATTAGTGAGAGGCTAGGACTATAATCAAAAACCAGGATAGCAGATACATGTCGACCACTCAGGGCATGGGAACATGACTTTACACCAGACTGGGAACATTCCAATCCCAACAGAAGGGGTTCTCATTGTGAAATCTCTGAAAGATGCAATAGGAAGAGTTTTAGTAGAGTTGTCCCTATTTAGGTGTGGCTACAATAAATGTTTGGCATAGATGGAGACTTTATGTTACATGCCAATGTATACTTTGTATCTGCCTTAAATCTTTGATGGGTCTCTGTAGGCAAAAAACACATGTCAAACCCCAAAGTCTCAATGTCTTGTGGTGACAAAGGCAACTGGCAACTAATTTTGCTTTGTGAAATACTTGAATTACTACACAAAGCCTGCAGGTCTAGCCTTGTTGATCATGAAAAGCTTAATGTGCTGCAATTGGCCCATATAGAGACTTTGCTGGTTATTATGGTTAGAACCCGTTAGTGTACACATTGTCACCTGGTACCACACAGGTAACGGGAACAGGCTACATGTAATGGGTTAGTTGTCCCTGTGGAATTTCTTTGGGGTACTTGATTTACACTGCATTTTTGTAAAACATATTTTTGACATGTTTTAATTTACAATTCTGTTTAAAATATTTAAGCATTTGTATTTCTATGCATACGATTTAGCTGTGTGTTCTTGTACATTTTTCCTTTTTAAAGAAGCATTGGCTGGACACTGATTCATTTTTATTTTTGTGTGTTGATGAATTTTGATTTTCCAGCCCACATCTCCACCTCTAGTGAACATTAGACTTCTTCTCCACACTACCATGAGATTCAAGTCATTCTTGGTCCCCTGCTTTATGGACCAAAGTACAGAGGGCCCAGGACATCAAAGGAGAAAAACCCTACCCCATTGGCACAATCAGACCCAATAAGGACCAGATGACCGTTTACATCTCAAATTGAATTTCTCATATGCAACTGGAAAGGGTTTTGCACTGTTAACTCTGTGATGAATGCAATAAGAATGAATTTTTCATTGTGAATTACTTGCCAAGCACCATATAGAGGAGTTTTGCATTGTGACCTCTATGGCAAATACAATAGAAAAGCTTTTGTCCAATACATATTCTGACAATGTGGTTGTTCACTCTCAATAGGAAGGGGTTTTACAATGTGAACTATATGACAAATACCATAGAAAAGGGCTTTAGCTTGTGAAGCCTCTGACAAATACCAAAGTGATAGTTATCAAACTGTGTACTCTGACAGACAGAGCAGTAAGTGGTTTCATATATATATATTAAGTATCTGAAAAATTCAACAGTAATGGGGTTTAGATTATGAACGCCAAGACAAACACCATAGGAAGAGGCTGCACATTTTAAATTATCTGACAAATACAATAGGAAGGGGATTTACATTGTGAACTCTCTGAAAAATACAGTAGGAAGAAATTTAATACATATGTCCCTTTTCTTCAACTGGCACTGGAAAATGCTTGATATTATCAGAAGGAGATTTGAGGGTTATTTTAATGCATATGTTTGATGCTCTCCCTAGCCAGAGACTACATAGTCAGCTCTATTTATTTTAACACATAAAACTTGATTTATTTATTATTGGTAACACAGATAGCAGCTGTCTCACTCTACATATTGAACGACTTGACAGAGTCTGAAGGCTTAACTTTTTTTTTATTGTGAAAAGCCTAATGTTTTCTAGGTGGCCTGTCTAAGAGCATTGCTGGACCTTAAAATTAAGGCTTAATTCTGCACACATTTCTACATGGTACCTAACAAATGAGGGAAGCAGACCACAATTGCAGGGTTAGTTGTTCTTTGGGGTATTTCTTTAGTGATTTGCTGAATGTTTAAACTCCAAGGCACCTAAAGGAGGGGCCCCACTTTGTAATTCCTTTTTAAAGAAAAACATTGGTTGAACATTTATTTATTGTGTGCTCCTTTTGTGTGTTGCCCAGTTTCTGAGTTTCTAGCCAACAACACATCTGTGATTCAGCCTTGAACTGCTCTGTTTATGTACTCTGGGAGTCAGATTTTACATTGTGAACTGACAACTACACTACAAAGGGGGTTTACTCACTGAGGATTGCAAGAGGAAATTATTTTACGCTGATAACTATGTGACAACTACGTTTTTACAATTGGAAACAAATCCTCGGGTGAACACCATAAGGAATAGCTCTACATTGTTTAACAATGAGAAACCTTCTGGCACAGATCTCTAGTTCAGGTGGGACCAGAGTGGTCTATTTAATTGTGTCCATGTGTAATTGTATGTTTAGTGTTTAGTTGTGTGTGAATTAAAGTACTTTTTCCTTTTAACAGTACAACTCTGGATATTGATTCGTTGAGAATCATTATACACTTTCTGGAATTCTTTAATTTTTGTTCAGCCTCTTTATCTCCTTTAAATCATTCTTTTGGCTTTGCCTGTTTTTCAAACTACGGAGTTGATATTCAATTCCTGATACAAAAATGTGGTAGTAACTTTGCCATGCCCCTTAAATTGTGGGACTGTCTTGATTCAGTCACGGGTTGGTGACCAGTAATCATTTGAACTTGAATGCTTAAAAACTGAGGTGTTGGTTCAAGGGAATCATCCTGAGCCCTGGACCTCTGTTTGATAGTCACTGGCTTTTGGCCCACTCCCAGCCCCTGCTACTATGACAATAAATGTTGGTGTTACTCTCAACACGGGTCTTACTGTCTGCCGCATGTTGACAAGTTTGCTGATACGTTACAACCTTGTAAATTGCTTAAGGGAAAGGATTTTACAGGAGGTTAGTGATCCAGGCAGCTATCACAGCCTTTCTGGACTATAGGATGCATTTTTGCTTGGCTTATAGAGATATCTTATCTGTCACTTTCAGATTGTACACAGTGCAGTTACAGCATCTGGTTATCTGTTATTTACCTTACCTCACAACAATACTCACTTGGACATCCTCCACAGGTTAGCAGTGAATATGCAGATCTTTTTAAGAAACTTTGCATGGTGCACAAGACACGTGCTGGCACTTGTCCTGAGTGTCTCAGCATGTAAGAGAGCCCTACATGCTCTCTTACATGCTGTGTGACTCTTCTCATGCACTCTTGGTTGTGCCCGCATTTTATCTAACCAAAGCAGGTACACTCTCTTTCTTGGTTCTTGCTCCTATTCCTAGTACATCAGAAGTAATAGTCTCTGATCATGTGTGAACATGAAAATATGTATGCCTGTGAAAGTGCAGGGTGCCATACAGTAAAGTCAGATCGATTTGCATTGTCAATGCTTGTTATGCTTTTAGTGCGTAGTAAAGAAAGCTAATCCCCCAAAAATGAGCATTTCCTTGAGATTAACTTCCGCTTACCAGGGAATGAAAAATTATGTCCAGCCATATTCACCATTAGGGTCAAATGTGACTTTCCACGTTTCTATGGAATACTCCATTCGTATCTTACACTACATAGCAGGTAAAGGTTTACAATAAACATGCATATTCATTTGTTTTTCCTTAGTGTTTTCATATGTGAATAATTCCCTTTCTCTAGGCTCTATGAAAAATTGGGGTTGTTAGTGAACTTTTCTTCACTTATTGGATCATATTCATTATGCCTATTTGAAGTAGAAGCAAGTTTAGAATTGCAATAGTTGTGGGAAAAGGCATTGTGGAAGTCTGTGAATAGGCAGAATGGTACGACTGTGGCTTTGTTGGTGCTCATCACAATGACAATGCTGAGCGCCACCGTACTCCAATGTGAATACAAACTACTGCGCCTACTTTAAACTGATAACTGTGAAAACTCCACTGCCAAACAATTATCCGCAACTCTAGGTACCACATTTGTCTGGAAATTTAAATGTGTACTGACTCAATTAATTAGGATCTATGATTTTTAGTTATATAAGCAAATCTTTGTTCATGCAAGTTCCACCTAATTCGGCAACAAATGTTGAAAAAAACCCTTGGTTTCCTTTGATTTGCCGTTCTGATTCAACCCTCCCCAATAACACAGCAGTGTTTCAGAAAATGTTAAGATCTTTATGGAAGCATTAGCATTTTTTAAATTCCTGGTGGTCATCTCAGTAGACCTCTTACAGATGGTTTCTACTACAGCTAGTTGCGGAAGATACGTTTTTGACATTTGACATTTGACTCTTGAAGAAAAAACAGACAATTACTCCCTTAGGCCTCTAATTACATTTTTAAGTATGTTTCATGGGATTCAGAAAGCATTTTAGGGGTACTCATGGAAATAGGAGACTGTTGTTGATTCTCAAGAGTGCTGACCTGCGTAATCATGTACACATATGGAAACCTACATGTATATGTGGTCACATGCAGAAAAGTGCAATTAACCTTGTAAATTGTTCTTAATTCACACCGTATGATTTTTCACAGGTAACCCACCCATTCTTACAGTGTAAATGCATTTACTTTTTTATTTAGCAGGTGTTGTTTTACAAGTGTTTCAGAATGAGAAGCTACTTGTTGGTGAATTGTCAATAATTAAGAGCATGTTGGAATGCACCAACTTTACACATGGAACCACTGGGAAGCACCCATAAACCTGCACTAATGAACAGACCTGGAAATGTGACTATATTTGCAGAATCTCCATTTGAGTAAATCAAGATTACCACGATAAAATCCCACCAATCTGATACCTAGAATGCCTTTGTTTTTGTACCTCAGTTTCACTTAGGTAAGCAAAACAGAATTGTGAGCAGGACTGTAAGTATCCAGCAGCAAAAAGGCGAATCACCACTAGTTAACAAGCATATGAAATACAAATTAAGTTTAAAACTAAAGAAATACCTCTTCTTCCCAACGCCCCCTCCCTCAAATGCCATTGTCTAAGGTGGAGCATAGGCGTGCAAAGACAAAATAAGTAAAAAAATAAACAACGTTGATGAAGGGCCACTTTTGTAATGATATTCTGTATACTTTATCATTGTTTTACAACTCCAAAATGGCCACAATGTTCGAACACACAGTGGCAACGTCAGAGAGATAAGCATCCTCAATATCATACCATCGAAGATGGTCGCCCAGTAAACAACTGAGCAGTCACTTTGAAATTTCACTGTACATATTGTATCGTTGTACTGCTCTAAGAAGCGGGCCTCTGTGTTGATCATAAAAGCAAGAGTCATTAAGTCATGGTGAAACAATGAAAAAGTATACTGAATACGATTTCAAGATGATCTCCCTTTGAAGTGGTGCCTACAGATGATGAATTGCATTGCAAGCGACAGCATGTCAAGTAAGCAGCCTAGTAGCAATATGTGGTTAGTCACCCAGCAATTGCAAAAATAAATAATAATACATTTAAAAAAAGGACCCAGAGGAGAGATTGGTTGAAGGACCATGGACTACTGGTGAGAGGGGCAGAACAATGAGCCATGAAGGGCAGGAGGGACGGGATAGGGCAGAGAAGACTGCCAAATTATGACCACGGCGATATTTCCAAAATAATACAGCCAAAGCACCGCGGGCACTGCCACTGCGGTCAGACCGCAATGGACGACAGAAGGCACCTGCAGGCCAGCAGACACCCTGCTACCATCGGACAGATTACGACGCAGCACACCACCAGTGTTTCCACACCGGTCGCACCACCACGGAAACCCAGGCGGAAACAAACTGCATAAAAGCAGAAACTCACTTTCAGGAAGCCATACTTGTCCAGAGCCGCCATGGAACCAGAACTACACGTCATCCTGCTGCTCCTGCTCACACAAAGACAACGGAATCTTCTCTGACAAGGACGACAGCAACCATAAGTACACACACTTACCTGTAACTGTTGTACATTGTCAATATATGCACAATATACAAAAGGGAAGGGGGTGTGAGGGTGACAACCACACGTTACCACACACTGACACGCACACTCACATACAGCCACACACACAAACACGCACATACACAGTACACACACTAGGGCCAACACACACACTTCAAAAACACACATGTACGGAAACCACAACAGCACCACAAACATTACATCGTCAAAACGTTGGCAAGCACTCAGTATAGACACTATCCAGGACACATCACACATACAACACAACCTACAACCAACAGCCAACAAACACACACACCCATACAACTTTCCAATCGACAAACACATCACACACAGCACATCGTAACTATCATACCATACACTAAACAAGCACATGCACACTATCAAAATACACCAAGGCACACAACACAGCAACAAACACATCAACACAAACAGCACTCAATAGCATGACAACAAAATGTGTTGGACAGACACATGCCCATCACAAAACACACACTATCACTGTGGGACAGAAGTACAGCACACAACCTCACATACTGCCCAAACAATACCAGCAGCACAAGCATCACACACACACAAATACTGACACACAACCAATGTCAGCCAGGAACAACTCCATACTAGGAAAAGAAATGCATGACGAAGATGTAACCAATAAACCAACAACAGGTTGGTTTCAAATATATTATAAAATCAGAAATTGGAAAATCAAAGGCCATAGGCCAGTTCTGTATTAACAGTCTTGAATGCACACAGCGCACAAATGTGTGCCCTGAGCTTGACTCCTGACTGCCATGTAACCTCCACAGGTAAGGGCATCAAGGGGGCAGGCAGGAGGCACCTCAGGGATTATCGGGGGGAAGGGGTTTTGGGATTAGGTTTGGGAAGGGGGCCTTTGGGAAGTGGCTTAGGAGGGGAGGTTTAGGCTTAGGGGAGGGTAGACTTTTTTGCAGGGGGAGGGCATGGGTACTTGCAGGGGGGTAGGGGAGACCTTGGAGGTGGCGGGGACAGACTGAGGATGGAAGCAAAACACTTAGGGGTCTTATGGGGAAGAGTAGTAGAGAAAAGGGAAAACTCCAAATGAAAAGTTTTTTTGACACACAAGGAAAGTCATAGCAAAAGGGTTTGGGTGTGGAGGGAGAGCGAGTGGTTGTAAGAGGTGTTGGTGTGGATGTCCTGAGTGCATGTTTGTGCGAGGTATGCTTGTAGGTGCTGGGGGATGCCGTGATGAGTGGGTGACTGCCTGTTGGCGTGGTGACTGCAGGTACTGTGGATGTGCTGTATGTAGGAGTGTCAGTGGTTGTGGTGTCTGCGGGTGTAGTGACTGGGGTGGATGTCTGAGGGTCTGCTGTGGTGCTGTATGTGGGTAGGATAGGTGTAGTGGCTGGATCTGTAAATGTTGGTGTGGTGTCTTCAGGTGTGTCAGATGTGCTGTCTGTGATGCTGAGAGTGGTGGGGGTGTCAGGGCAGGTTGTGACTGTTGCTGTGTGTGCATTTGAATGTTGCTTGTGGGAATTCCGGTGGTGTATGTTGTGGTGCTTATGTCTGCCTGAGCTACCCTTGGATGTTGAGGTGGATGCATGCCTGTCTGTTGGGTGTTTTGGCTGGGTCTGGGAAGAGGGGTTTGGGATTGGGAAGAGGAACAGGAACAGGAAGGTGGAGGGGGACAGTATACAAAGGGTGACTGGCTGCCGTCAGTGTGGAGGTCAGAGCCTGACAGGATCTCTGTAGGCCAGCCAGTGCACTGTGAATGCCCTCCAGGAATGCATTACTGTGTTGGATTTGAGTTGCAAGTCCCTGGATGGCTTTCACAATGGTCGACTAACCCACAGATATGGACCTCAGGAGGTCAATAGCCTCCTCACTGAGTGCAACAGGGCTAACAGGGGCTAGTGGCAGAGGTGCCTGTGGCAAAGAAGGTGGCCAACTGGGTGGGGAGGTACAGGGAGGGCGGTGGTAGAACGGGGGTGATGGACAGAGATGGTACTGTGGTGGTCCCAGATGGGTTCCACTAAAGGAGGATTCCGATGATGATGAACTGGATTCTGTCTCCCCGTGGCACTCCCCTCGCCCTCTGGGCCACTGGGTCCCTTGGTTTCAATGGTATCATGACTTGAGGTCCCATGGCCATCAGCTTCTGCACTTGGCTGTGCCCCATTTGCTGAGGCTGATGCTGGAACATAGAAAGAGAGGTAGGATCATCATATTCCTTTTAAAAACTAACATGGCACTGTACACATCAATCACATTACAACCACTTGTGCTACACCCCCAGGTAGAACCAGGTTAGTGCCAACATCATGTCACAACTAGTTACCACCTACACCTCTACATTAAAACAATGTCACACAACACCTATCACACACCTACTATATCACTATATCAGTAGAGCAATCACAATAACCATTCCATCACAACCTGACTTGCCAACATTAATCTGAGTCCCAATCCACATCAACATAGTCAACCAACAACAAAGCAATGGGAAATAGTGGTAACATTAATTTTAACATATCACATACACACAAACCACAAATACCTACATTTGTAGCTGATGTCATGTACCAGGAAAGGAACAACATCATGTGCCAAACACGAGACAGCATGTTGCATACATGCCAAAACAATGTTATGTCACAGAGTAACATTGACACTTCACTATTGACATTTGCAACATGTAACAACTACACCTGCCCAATAGTCATGTAGGAAATTTGTGGATGTACACTTATGGGGCGAACATAGCCCACAGGATTTACCAAAAGACAAGGCCAGGTACCATACCATCACCTTAAATACAATGTACACCTGTCATGTGCATGGGGGGCACATACAGTACAACTAATCATGATGATTGGCAACATCAATAGCCCATTATGCAAATGGCAACATCACTATCCACACTTCACACATGAGCAATCTTACATCTGTATATGACTGTTACAATGCCACAACACACTTCTGAGCTTAACATGATAGAGACTTACACCTTGAGGCAAGCCAAATGACTGACTACATACACCATTCCAACAACATGTGAAGGTGAAATACCACATCTGCAACACAATTCAGTCAGTACAAACTATAGGACTCCAAACCAAAAGCCATCAAAACATATCCACAATAGCAAAACTAAGTATGTTGAAGTTACATCATAATGGTGATATATGTCTGAACCTATCAATGTACATATGATGTTGGCAAAAACCAGTTCCGATTGTACCAATTACCAAGATATAGTGGCCTATTTAGCATGCCTACAATACACCGGACTAGGAAATTGATGTGTAGTTACTTACCATCCAAAGAACATGTACATGGTACTAACATTCTGAGCTCTCATATAAATTATATGGGTGGCACTAGGAGTCTAGTTATACCACCATGGTTTTGTACATGCAGGATGTCCATTCTGAGGAAACATCACACATGCCGATTTTTAGTCCTCACTTACCAATTGGGACACCTCCTAACAGATCTCAGTAAGTGTAGCAATACGTTGATACTCATTGAAACCACAGGCATATTAGGCATCTACTCAACTTGTCAGACTCGATGTTCCACAGAGAGATGGATCAAGGGGCATTTGAATGGACAGAGGGCAAAGACCAGGACAACTTACCATCAGGATATTGGGAGTATGGATCTGAAGGTGGCAAGGAACAACCAGCAGGGTACTAAGAGCAGTATAGTGGTACACATATGACACAGTCACATGCATTATCAATTGCTACTGTACAAAAGGGATGACATAGGTGAGTAATATGTCCCTATACACAATACAATGTGCACACCTATGCACCAATGTTGAGGACTCCACATATAGGTTTTCTTAGGATACATTTTACCTTTTGCACTCACCACATTGTTACAACTTAGAGTCTTTCACATCATACACTGACCTTCTAGAGGAATGTAAATGAGTTTAGTCAGTACTCACCCCCTTGTGGCTTCTGTGCTGCCCTCAAAAGCCCATCCAACTCAGGGTAAGCCACCGCCAATATGCGGGCCATTTCATGGCTCAAGGTCTGATGGGCACCCCTTTGAACTTGGGAGGACATCCCCAGCTGGGCCTCAGAGGTCTTACGTGCCCAGCGTCTCAGGTCCTCCCACCGCTTTCAACAGTGGGTGCTCTGCCAGCTGTGGACCCCCAGGGTCTGCACTTTCCTGGCAATGGCACACCAGATCCTCTTTTTCTGATGGGCTTTGACATGCATGGATGACAGAGACAAGAGGAGAAAGTCATGTACACATGCTCCATCTCAAAACAAGTAAGGTGAACAATCAAATTAGTGCAAATTGCCATACAAACCATTCCTCACACTTCGAACTCTTTCGCAAGTCCCCCTCTGCAGTCAGGCCTTGTGTGAAGTGGAGTCAGGCATGCAACATGCACACCCAGTACCAGGTTTTGGCTAGAAACATAGGACAAGACCACAAGTATGTCCTTAAAATGGTACATATCTACAACTATTTGTCACACCTACATAGATGACAATGCTGTAATGTACATATGTGGATCAGGGTATATACATCACACACAACCTACTATGTATCAGGGGTAATGTGCACATAACCATCTACCCACATATGATAGTTCAATCCTTCATTCATGCACATTTCATTTACCTCATCATACACTCAACCTTTCACACTTTGGTATTGCATCAGACTCACCTGCTCCTATGGTGCACCATATAGCTGTTCATACAGGTATAAGACCTCCTCCACAAGCTTGTCCTGCTCTTCCAGAGAGAAGGCAGGGGCCATATCACCTGCAGGACGTGGCATGATTGCTCCCAGAGGCAGTACACAGCAGCGTAGGTCGTGGAGGTTTTGCTGGCAACAGTGTCAGGAGTCACATGAGGGATTGTGCAGAAGATGGAGGTCACGTCCACCATGTACAGGACAATCACCGCTGGCGAACGTCGCCATTGGCCCAAGTCCCCCAAAGGCAGCAATGTGTTTCAATGGGAATGTCCACTGCGGTTGTAACCACCATGACAACATCCTCTGCTGGAGTCAGGTCACTCCCTGATGCCCAGTACAGTAGGTCAGGCAGCTGCCATTTTAGGGATAAAATATGTATGATGTAGACATTACAGTTGTGTCATTTACTGAGACCTCATATCTATGACAATGTGGGAAGTGCAGGCTTACTGTTTACAAGTATTAATGTGCATGTCATTAGTAGAGGAAGTGAAATTCGGTATTTTGGGTTATGTACATTAAACAGTGTTGTCACCATACTAATGACAATCTGAAGATGGAATAGGTGCAAATAATATGTGTTACATGTCTACAGAGTTGATGTAACTTTCAGTAACATATATTTCCATCTACAGTACATGTGAGGGTTACGGGGATTAGAATCCGGTATACTTTCATATTTTGGCTTGCTATGTGTTGAATACCACTTGTTCACTGTTTCATGTGACATTATTCAGATTTATGTGTGACGTTGTTGTGATTATACTTATGATGTACAGATTGAGTCATTCACATACATTCTGGTGTTATCCCACATAGTTACCCTGGCCTGAGGAAAGCAAGACAACCTCCAGTGTACCATCCACCAGCAGACCTGCAGACCATGGACGCACTACATGTAATCCAAATATATCGCCTGGATAGGCATACAATTATGGATCTCTGTCATCATTTGGAGCCAGATCTGATGCCTGCCATTCACAATCCCAATTGCACACCTCCCATTGTTCAAGTCATGTCAGTGCTGCACTTCCTGGCCACTCGGTCCTTTCAGAATACAGTGGCTCTAACTGCAGGGATGTCACAGCCCATGTTCAGTCTGGTTTTGAAGTCTGTACTGTCTGCATTGTTGAAACACTGGAAGAGCTACATAAGATTTCCCCAATGCGAGGATTTGGCCTATTTGAAGGCAGATTTCTATGCATTAGGACACATTCCACATGTGGGTGGAGCCATAGATTTCCCCCATGTAGCGTTGGTTCCCCCAAAAGCAAATGAACAGGTATGTAGGGACAGGAAAAACTTCCACTCCATCAATGTCCAAGTAGTCTGTTTGGCGTACCTCTACATTTCACAAGTGTGTGCAAGGTATCTAGGATCAGCTCATGATTCCTTCAACATGCAGAACAGCAATATACCACTGCTGATGACACAACTATACACAGAGAGGGCCTGGCTGGTTGGTAAGTCATGTATGCCATGTGTGTCTGTACCTTTTTTCCTGCTACCATATATGTGGATGTCCAAGATTAAAGTTTGGATTGGTGTCACTATATGTTACAGGGGACTATGGCTACCCAAACCATTCTTGGTTATTGACACCAGTGAGGTACCCAACCACACCAGGGGAAGTCTGCTTCAACGAGGCCCACGGAAGGACAAGGTATGTCATGAAGCAGACTTTTGGGCTCCTGAAGGCAAGATTTTGCTGCATAGACAAATCTGGAGGAGCACTCCTCTACTCACCAGACAAGGTATGTCAAATAATTGTTGCCTGCTGCATGCTCCACAACCTTGCCCTGAGACCTCAGATACCATTCGTACCAGATGAGGGGGAGCCAGCAGATCCTGTGGGTGGAAATACAGATATGCCAAGTGAGAATGAGCATGATGAGGATGAAGCTGGAGACATCAGGGCAGATGTCAGCAATTAGTACTTCAACTGACGTAAGGAATGTGATCGGATGATAACAATGAGATTCCATGGGGTATTGCTGATGTTATGCATGCCATTCATTTTACCACCATCAGTGTCGTCTTAAGTGGCTCCAAAGCTTATGACTCAGATATGCATGTTGAATGTTCCTTCAAGTTGTTTACGGAACTGTTATGTACATAGTCTATTGTTCAGAAAATGCACAATTAAAGTCACTTTTGTAGTTTTATGAATAGACAATATGATGTTTGTGTTCCACTCTGGCCTATACCTTATCTTTGTCAATCACAGATTTGCAGATTGGCTGTTTGACTCATTTTCATTAGGCATTGTCAGACAGTGTCACAGGCAGATGGGATTTGCAGACTGATATGAGCAGTAGACATGAATTAGACCAGGTACTGTTTTGCATCAGATTTGTACTGTGTGAATTCTATGCCCAGACTGTCAGGACAGTTGTTTGGAAGTGTCCTTTTCCTCAAAATAGACCTATTTGGTATTGGAGGTGGCTCAAATTGTGGCATGTGTTTGTCCATTTGTCATAATGTGCTACCCAGACACTCTACCATCATTATGGTTTGTGTTGTATTTGACCTAACTCATGTATAGCGTCAGTGTGTTTCCTCATTGCAGATCAATGTACATGTGTCTGAAGACTGACATAGGTGAGTGGCAAGCCTACAGATACATATGGTAAGTGGAAGGTTCCATGACTGGGGAGATTAGTACTGACCTCTGTTTGTTTCATGGGGTATGGTCATTTGGGAGGATGAGGTATGGGTATGTGATAAGCCTTTAGCTGATGATACACTGAAACCAATCTGTCTGTCTCCTGGGATGGTGATAGACTGACATGTCCCTAACTTCTGTATTCTGTGTGATGCTACTGAATGACCCCTAGCTGAAACACTGACGTCCACAGCATGACTTCAAAATGTGCTGATTGCCAAACTCCAAATAAATATGTGGAGATGTACAATACAGATGACTTGTGTCATGTGTATGTTACAATCCCAATGCAATATGTATCTTCATTGTCCAGTACATGTGTGATGACCACAACAGAGGTATATAATTAGAGAGGAACATTTTGGTACAATAGTTGTCATACATGAAAGTTGTATATGGTTGATACATCACATTTACACAGGATCTGTGATTAAGTGGTATTTATTGGGGAGTCAACCACAAAATAAGTTAATTGAACCAGAAATGAAATAAAGTTAACAATGAAGGTTCAGTCATGGTGGATGAAATCATCAGGGTAGCAGCTACAACATTTGAAAACACAAGTCGAATGTCCTTACACCACAGGAAAATGGAGTTAGGCATCAGAACAGTCAACAGGATATATCAGTCACACACAAGAGGAATAAATCAGGAGAGGTTCACTTCCTGGCAGTGGGTTTAGTCTTGGCATCTGCTCCTCCTGGATGTCTGGGTGGTTGTCCACATTTGTGTGTGGGGGGGTTCTTCTGCTACAGAGGGTGGGGTGTCTGAGGCATTCCATTCCCCTGGCAGGGCCTAAATTACACTAGCAGCCATAGATGTCGAGGGGCCTGATGCTTCATCGCGAGTGGAAGAGGCCTGATGTTGGGTGCCATCGCTACTCAGGGTAGTGTTGATGTCCCTCAGGACCCCAGCAATGGAAGCCAGGATGGCATTTTGGGCCTGCCACTGCTGCATGGCTTCCTGGTGGTTGTCCCTCTGCAGCTGTCTGATCTCCCCATTAAGGTCAGTATCAGGCCCATCATGCCTTGGGAATTTTGGTAGGCTCCTAAGACTTGGGAGATGGTCTCCTGGTCCGTTGTGTTCCTTGGAGTTCCCATCTTCTGGCCCTCACTATCCCTCCCACGCACCCTACTCCCACATACCTGTGCCACTGGCACAGTGTGCTCACTCCCACTGGTGGCAGGACCATCATTGTCAGGGGTGACATTAGGAGACTCAGGTGTCTGTACTGGAGGGGCACACAATGGAAGAGACTGTCCTTGGACACAGGTTTGGTGGCGAAAGGTTGCTTGTGATGTAGTTGCAACAGGTCTGGGAGGAGTCGTTGTAGGCAGGGTCAGGCTGACAGTTGTTGAGTGACCAGGTGTCCCTAATGGGCAGCTTCGTCTTCAGTGTCCAGACATCCAGGGCTGTTTTCCTCACTGGGACCTTCATCCAGAGGGGTAGTGTCTGTCTCTAATATCCTCCTTGTGTTGGGGATAGCAACAGGGGTACTTGTAGGAGAAGCAGAACATACAGTTGGTGTAAGTGATACAATTATGATGTATAAATTAGACAACTAAACATGGTATGTGAGATGCACACACTGCCTTTACATGATCCCCTGACATGACAATGACAGCTGCTACTTAATCTGGGTTAGTGCAATGTAGGACACAGAGATTTGCAATTGCATACAGAATGCTCCATGCTCTTGGAGTATGCTGGTGTTTAAATGGCTGCAAATACCCAAATATCTTGTCTGAGTGAAGACACAATAATGTACATTTCTCTCCAAGTAAGGTGTATGGCATCATTGAGCCAACTAGAAGCTGAATAATGCACAATGGTGATGTTACAACTTGCCCTGGCCCTCTGTCTGGATGCACTGCACGTGCGTCCAGTTTTCCATTTAGGTGTACTCCCCAGGTGAGTACATGACATTATTAGGGATGTTTTCTCAGAGTCCAGTTTGGTATGGGATACAATGGGGTGTATAGTGAGGAGATACGGCGCTAAGGATGTCAAATTGCCCTATATATTATGACCGGGGAACCAAATAAGGGAAACACCCTACCCTTAGAGGTATGGACCACCTCAAGACAAGAACAATACACAGTGAGGTTCCCCTCTTGTAGACAGTTGTAGCTGTGGTTTGCCTGTAATGGTACTGGTAGTGGGCCACTGCATAGCTGTCATTGCCATTAACTGTTACACGGTGGACCATTCAGTTTGGTTTTCTTTGATTGTTAGTTTCACATGCAAGACATTTCAAATTTAGTGCACGGTTCTGGTTTTGTTAATATTGGAACAGTGCCTTCTGGGAGTTGTAGTGCTGTCAGTTACCAGGACTTCACATGCCCTTCCCAAACATTGTGGCCCAAGGTGAGTTTACTTGACATGTGGCATGGCAGTGAGAGATATTTGGAGATTTGGACAAGGAGTGGTTGGTGGTTTGGTCATTGGGGTGGAGAAAGGTGATGGGCACGCAAGACAAAACTGTTTGGTGACATGAATGTTGTTGTTACTTGCCCGATTCCATTCCCCAAGTATTCCTGTCAGGCCCTCAGGATGCAGGATGTCTAATACTTTCTCCTCCCATGATGTGACATGTGGGGGAGGAGGTGGGACCCACTGCCAGTCTTGAGAACTGACAGCTGGTGCCTGGATGCCAAGAAACATACCTTCCCCCTGAGGTCATTCCACCTCTTCATGATGTCCTCACTTGTGCAGGGGTAGCTGCCTACAGCCTTCTCCCTGTCAACTATCCTTTACCACAACTCCATTTTCCTGGCTATTGATGCTTGCTGGACCTGTGCTTCAAATACATATGGCCCTACCCTGACAATTCCATCCACCATGACCCTCAACTCATCATCAGTGAAACGTGGGTGTTTTTGTGGGGACATAGTAGTGGTGGTAAAGATGGTAAGGTATTGAATAAAAATATGAACAATGTTTGTGATGAGGTGTGGGTGCTGTGATGTGAGTGGGTGACAGTTGCTGTGTATTGGTTGGTTTTGTAAATTGTGTGTTGTGTATGTTCTGCAAATGTGGGATGTGTGTTGAGTGTAATGTGTAGAGGTGCCTATTGTTTGTTTAGCTAGTTCTTTTAATTTTGGCTACTCTCTGGATGTGAGTGGCGTTCTGGTTGCAAAGGATTGTGGTTTGCATAGGGGTGTGTTTTATAGTGCAGTGCGTAGGTGTGTCGGTGTTTGAATGGGTGTCAAATGTAGGGTATTCAAACTATCCAATGTAGTGTAGTGTTCTGACGTGAGTTCAGAGTGGCCGCCCTCACACCGCCAATGGTTTTCCACCATTAAAGAACTGCTCTAAAGATTTGTGGATCGTAATTAGATGGGTTGATTTTTGTCGGGCTGGTGGTGCTGTGGTCTGACTGTCTTTTTTCCGCCTGCCAGTTTCTTGGTGGTTTTGGGAAAATTGGCAGTTTTTTTGGTGGTCTGAGATGTGTATCTCTTAACATGGCGGTCTTATGCACCTGAATGCCAGTAAAAAAGAGCAAACTCTCTACTAAATGTGAGGGATTCTTTTAAAGATATGCTTTGTGTCTTGCATGTTGCGAAAGGTTACGCCTGTTGGTACTACAGAGGTGTTAGAAAATTGGATCTAGGCGTAGCTTGTTCAATACCAACCAGTATGTTAAGCGTTTAACAAACTATTACAATAATTTGATGATGTCATAAGTGATGTTGTTTGAGATATCATCAGTGATGTTATCAATGATGTAATTTAACATGTCATGAGTGATACAGTGTGTGTGGATATAAGCAGTGCATTGTGGGAGCACACGTTATATTTAGCTCACTGAACTATAACTGGCAAATGTAATTTTTTTTTCATTTTCTTTTGAGTGGTACTTTTTACCTCATTACAACACCTAACTATAATGCTTAGACTTTGTTTTTTCAGTGAAATTAAATCAATATATTAATTACAGTGACTCCATTCAGCATTCACTTAGTTGTGTATTGTGAAATTTCGAAGATTCAACCTTGCTAAAACTGTTACATCATGTAGTTGTTTCTGGTGGAATATTTTATGGCGATCAGTGATGTTGTTTGAGATATCATCAGTGATGTTATCAATGATGTCATTTAACATGTCATAAGTGATACAGGAACTCATTATGACACTGGCGGTGTACTGACCGCCACTGTGAAAGTGGTGGTAATACCACCAACAGGCTGGCGGTAATTACTGTTAAATTATGACCATGGCAGTGTGACCTCCCATAGACAGCCAATGTACCACACCAACCGCCAGTTAGTACGACCGACCACGGTGGTAGCCACCTACAGTCAGGTGGAAGTCAAGGTACCGCCCACCTTATTATGACATAGCAAACCGTAGGATTTCCGGGACGGTAGCAACACCATTAAAAGCCTGACAGAAACACATTACAGAAAAGGAAAGACCACCTTCAGGGACACATAGGACTCCATGCCTCCATGGAACCAGAACTCCAAGTCTTCCCGATGCTCTGACACGCCATGGCCATCCTGGAGCATCAAAGCTGATGAAGACAACGACGGTGAGTACAGCCGCCTAGCACCCAAGGGTGTGAGGCAGGAAAAGGAGAGTGACACGCACACGCACAACACGCACCATATACACACACACAACAAGCTGCACAGTACATCGACAGTTACAGGACCCAGGATCAAATAATGCAAGGACACATACCTGTAGTACAACCACTGTAATTTGCTGCCAACAGCTGCCATAATTAATAAATAAATAACTATATGCACATCAATGTACAGATTGGGCCAATGGCCAGTCCAAAGTGCATGGCCATCATCCAAGCCCCAACTTGACTCCTGACATCATCCTGACTCCACTGTTCAGCGGCATCATGTTGGAAATGGGAAGGCACCTCAGGGGGAATGGTGGGACCACAGGTGGAGTGGGTATCATGCCCACTGGTTCTGGAGGTGGCTCCTTACCCATTGGTTCTGGAGGTGGCTCCTTGCCCACTGTCCCTGGAGAGGAGTCTTAGGCCACATTCTCTGGAGTGGGTATCATGGCCACTGGTTCTGGAGGGGGGTCCTTGCCCACTGCCTGTGGAGGGGCCTCCTTGCCCACTGTCCCTGGAGGGGAGTCTTAGGCCACAGTCTCTGGCGTGGGCTCCTTGCCAACCGGTTATGGCGGGGGCTCCTTGTCCACTTTCCCTGGAGGGGAGTTTTAGGCCACAGTCCCTGGGGGATCCTTGCCCTCATGTGGTGAATGGGGATCCTTGCCCTTAGGTGGTGGATGGGGATCCTTGCCCTCAGGTGATGGATGGGGATCCTTGGGTTCATTCCTGTAGGGCCCCCCCCTTGGCCTTTGTCATGTGACTCGCGTCCTTGCGTCCAGGTTTAGGAGGTGCCTTTACTGACCCTGTCCTGTGTCTCTTAGGTTAGGTTCTGCCACCCTAGACCTCCATTTTTGAGGCAGAGGTGTGTCCTTGCTGGGAGTGGGTGCCATTGTACTCTGGGGCCCCTTAGTGCCAGCAGCAGATTTTTGGGTGGGAGCCACCGTGAATGCGCTCCAGGTAGGCATTGCATTGCTGCATCTGGGATGTCAGCCCCTAGATGGCATTCACTATGGTTTACTGCCGTACAGAGATGGATCTCAGGAGGTCAATAGCCTTGTCACAGAGGGCAGCAGGGCTCACTGGGGCAGGGCCTGAGGTGCCTGGAGCGAAGGAGATACCCACCCTCCTGGGTGAGCGGGCATGGGCAACTTGGTGCGGGGATACTGGGAGAAATGTGCTGGTAAGGGGGGTGGCTGCTGTACCTGTAGCTGGGGTGGTTCCAGAGGTGTCCGCCACCACCAGGGAGCTCCCATCAGTGGAGGTTTCAGAGTCAGTGTTGTTACCTCCTGTCCTCCCGTGGTGCTCCCCTCGCCCTCTGTCCCACTGGTCCCCTCGGTGTCGGTGGACTCTGCCTCCTGAGGCCTGTGGGCTGCATCTCCCTCACTTGCTGGTGCCCCTGCTCCTTCGCCAGATGATGCTAATGCACATGAGGACATGATGACAGAAGAAAAAAGGGGGGGGAGAAAGGGAGCACTGGGTCAATTACAGCACCAACACCAGAGATGGCATACGCATCTCCGTCACACACAGGGACCAAGATTGAGCAGTATGCACCGTACTGGCATACCATTGGCTAGATACAACAGCAGGTCAAAAGCCAAACACTGCCATCTGCACCCCTTCTAGGACCTACTGAGCCCTGTCTGACATGGAAAGCCCCCTAGCTAGCTATACAGATTTTGCAATTCACCCAGTAATCCTGAGCTGGACCTTGCAGCAATGTATGAGATGGCATAAATGGGCATCCACTGACTAAAACCCACCACCAGAATCCCATGCCAGGCAACAAAGATGGTTGTCACACACACACTAGACTTATCCCCTTGTGGCTGCTGTGATGCCCTCAAGCACCCATCCAGTTCTGGATAGGCCACCGCCATTTTGCGGGCCATCAAGGGGGTCAGGGGACCACTTCCTGGTTGGGAGGCCGTCACCAGTTTGGTAACTGTGTGGCCTTACGGGCCCTGCGTCTCGGGTCCTCCCAACATTTCCTGCAGTGGGTGCTCCGCCAGCTATAAACCCCCAGGGTCCACTCCTCCTAGGCCACCGCTATTATGCAGGCCATCAGGGGGGTCAGGGGACCACTTCCTGGTTGGGAGGCCGTAACCAATTGGGAACTCCGTGGTCTTACAGGCCCTGCGTCTTGGGTCCTCCCAACATTTCCTGCAGTGGGTGCTCCGCCAGCTATAAACCCAGAGGGTCCGCACCTCTTGGCGGTGGCATGCCACAAGCCCTTCTTCTGATGTGCGCTGACCTGCAGGGAAAACACAAAAAGAGGGACACCATGAATCTGAATATCAAGCCTGTCACACATATGGCATTTAGACATCATTTGCCACTGAAATGGCAAACACATCACCTGGAGCCCTGCATGTACACTACCACCAGCGATACCCCCTGTCCCGTAGGCTCTCATTATTCTAATGAGACTACTGGATTTTGAGTGGCAGAATCGCCTGCAGTGTGGGAGACTGAGTCTAACTCACTACACAGGACACCTGTCACCCTAATCCGGCTAACTAGCAGTGCATCATCTCTACCCAAGGGCAGGGATGATTGGGCAGCTGAGCGCATGACATAATAGATTCCTCAGGGAAACCGTGGTCACTCAGGTCTCATCCATTTCTCTCAGTTACAATAGTCTCACATACACAATGACAAACCGAGGCACTATACGTTTCAATAAGGATTTAATGAAGTGACTGCATCTTAGATAGCAAAACATGGGCTGCAATAACCAGGACGATACAGCATGACAAAATTAAAATTGTGACAAGGAGAGTAAAGCATAGAAATAACACTACCATATTGTCACTAGAGCCAATAGACTAATTCCTACCTAGGGTTCTAATAGAGCACAGCATGTTAAGCTCTAATTCTGCCCTTCAGGTTCCCCAGGGAAGCCACCATCCCCCATACCTGAGCAAAGGCCTGAAGTCTGCATGAGCAGCTGTAGCGAAGTGTTCAGCAATCAGCATACAGTTGTGGTTCTCTGGATGGACTCTCCCTCTAACGTGTAAGGGACAGGGCAGTGTTTTTGTAATAAAATAGCTGGTGTTCTGAGAAAATGTCCCTACGTAAGGATGTGTGTTTTTCTATGAATGTCAGAGACAAAACTTGTACCATGTTCACCGGCAACCTATCCTACTGCAGCCTTGAAAGAAGCACAGAGTGAGCAAGAATGTCTTGTTTGAGAATGTAGTGCCGGGCTAGGCAAAAACAGCTACATAGAGAAAAATAAAACAAGACCGCAAAAGTGGCTATTGTAAGAATAATAAAACAAAGCTGAATAAAATATATCTAGGTTCAAATGCACAGCTGCAGGCATACTATGCTAAAATAACGAGCATGGAGCTATAACTAAAATGGCTACACAACACCCTCCCCTTGTCGGACATAAAAGCTACTAAGATTCAACCTAAGATATATATGTAAAAATGCCAACTATGACAAGTTAAGAGGACACATGAGCATGTAAAAGGACAATTTAATATGTTAACATGTGGCACAAAAAGGGCAGAATTTCAAGAGTCAGAGTCAGTTTTAAAATTGTCAATTGAATTCGGGACAATGGAGGACAGGAAATCTTCCACTTTGGCACGTGTTAAGATTGGGAAGGCATAGCCGAGAAGGACCAAGGAGCAGTCGTGTTCCAGAGTCTGAGCCTTAGCCAAGGCATCAGCAGTCCATGTTGTGCCGCATCCTCCAGGAAGGGCAACTCATAAGCACCATTCCATAGCAAACTCACCCTCAATGCGTATGTCCGGTAATGAACCCTCAGCGAGAACATCAGCAGATCAGCATCCAATTCAAGCAAACGCTGCGTAGAAAGACAAACTTCCAGTGCGTGTTCGAAAGAGCACCAAAGGCACCAAAACACAGGCTGCACACAATGCAAAACCGGTCTAAGTGACAGACTCCAGTCACACTTCAGTTCCTGCAGGAGTGTTGCTCCAAAGTACTGCATCATGTGTTCACGACACAGTTGCACTGACGGGAGCGCTTTCATTCCTTATTGTTGCATCAGGACAGCCATTGCACATGAAAAGTAGCAACAGCAAAATGCCAACTATTATAGCCAAAGTTAAATACTGAAGAATATTGAGTGGATGGCTGATGGTATCAAACCGAATATGGAGGAGAAGGTGTGAACAAAACCAGAACCAACAACCTTAAAGAAATTTGCGATTCCAGTAGTACTTGACACATTAAATGTTCATCCCACGAGTTCACCAAAGTGTCTCGGAAATTTGGTATTTAAAAGGGACTGTATCTCTGCTGACGACCTTGCCACCTGAAGTGCATAGGTCTTGCGTGCAGATGTGAGATTCACATGTTTTTGAAACAATAAAGCCTTGAGTCTTCTCAACTTGTCAAAATTAACATTAGAAGTAAAAATATGGGGCCAAATGTCAGCTACCTCTTTTATTCTAGTGGGAGCAAAAAGTAAGTTCCCGCAGCATGTAACAATCTTAGAGACCAAAACAACATAAACTATTCCGGCTCGCATCCCACAACACTCTTCACCATTGAGGAGAACATAGCTGCTGTTTAAAAGCACCTGGAACGTAGGTCTAATCAAGGGGAAGGAACTCCATTCAGATAACAAGCCAAGTTCACTGCAGATGTGTTACATGCCCCGTGCAGGGACAGCTGTTTACAAACCACAGAATGGCTGACAGAAGTCTTGCATTCACTACAGCTGAGAAAGACTTCTTTCATGCCACTGAGACATTTGTACGAGAAGGGTAGCTCCCACACCTCATGGATGTAACTATCTCCCAGCCTTTCATATCTGCCTACCGGAATGTGTTTTAAACAGGAGGTGAATTGAAGTGTGGAAACAGGCAGATTATTGACCCCGTGTATTAACCACTCAGCAGATGGTATTTCAACCACAGTAAAAGGCAACTTTTCAAACTTTTCGATATTTAGCATGACATAAGTCGCTTTTTTCTTAGCCATTAGTTGTCGTTGTCGCATTAAGTTAAATGTAGAAAATATGTCCCTTGCGCTAACGTGTTGCCAGGGAACGCAACCTGCCTTCAATGTTTGAAGTGTCCAACCCAACTGCATAATGGACCTTAGTTGACTGTCCATGGTGTAAGGAAGACATATTTGTTTGTATGATGTCTATAGCAGAAGAGACAATGTTATTTAAGGAGTATATCCGGTCGGACAGGGTATTAATCCCATTATCTACAACAGCTAATGCCTTCTGTAAGTTTTCTTGGTCTATTTGCCTTAACCGGGCAGCAGCTTCTTGTTGGGAAAGCTTCCAAATGTAATTATATACTTCATATAAAAAGTGCTTTCTGTGTTGTTTTCTGGGGCCTAACAGAAAGTCCTATAAGTCGGTGTTATTTGACAGGAGACTGAGGTGTTCTCTACCGCATCTAGTGAGGAACTCTTTAACCATTGCTGGCATAGTTTCCCTACACAGTATATTGTCCCCTCATGTTTGGATGATCTATAGCGAGGGTCCGGCCTACTAGTTCTAAAACGCCCATGGAGTTTATAAAACGCTTATGACACCCATTGGCATCTATTGGCCACAATAACCACCCGCCAGGACGTGACAGTGAAGCATTAAATGTGCCATTCTGGACCCATTCATCGAGCTGATCTTCAGTTGCATTTATGTATTTTTGCCATTTATGAAATTTTGCAGGTGCAGGAATACTGGGTGTGTTCAATTCCTTAATCTTTGCTAAGCCTAAACAACTTGTTTGCTGTACAGTTTCATAAAAAAAAAAACATTGAACAGGTATCAGGCATTCTCTAAACAAAGCTTCCTTCCCCCGTATTTGACAATGTCTAGTTCCCCACACACTTTTTTAGTCAATCAACTTCAGCCAATATTCATAGTCTTCTATAGTCAACCGGGAAACAAAGGAATCTGAATAAATCAATTTTGTATTCATCAATAATATGCGTACATTTTCTATCGGTGGCAATTTAAAACAATATGACTCAGCATTTTTAACATTGTGCCCAGAAAAATATGTAAACTTTTCAGAGTATGTTTTACAACTCTCTTGCAGTGGAGTTGGAAAATGTTCCCATTGTGTGTAAATAAAAACAGTCTTTGGGGTGCTTGCTCTGTGGATGAAATGGTTCCCATAATAATTATAGAAAAACATATCACCATAATTCTCTTTAGATTGATAAGCATCTTCGTTTTCAAATACAGTGTAATACTGCAATTCAGTCATCATGTAATCAAATGGTTTCACATCCCAATCATCAGAAACAACTCCGGGTATTATTATATTATTCATTGAAAGTTTAAACACATATAGTATTTGAATTTATCCCAAACAATCCCATCAGGAATTGGTATGGCAGAAATGTTCACAAAAGACAAGTCTCTGTGGACCTTGTGAGAGGAAAAATGTGGTTTTAGGATCTCATCACTAGTTCAATGGTAGATTTTTCAGGAAGAAAATGACCATGTATTAACAATAAGAATGTTATAACAAACCCAATCCAAAGCAGGAAAGCCAGTACAATCAAGGAAAGCCACATATAGTTCCATGGAAGAATAAAGTACGTTGTTTTAAGCCAATTTATCAGCATATGTGTTTTTGACAGTTCAGGTGTCGAAGAGGTGAATGAGTCCGAAACGTTGATGTTGGCAAAGTATCCAGAAGCAGTTCGTGCAAAAGCTGGATCCGTGTTTGCAGGTGGAGTGGGTGTTTCCTGTGGTGGTTCAGAATAGATGGCTACATCCGGCTGTGTTGAAGTTGTGTCAAATCGATCAGTTATTTCTGTATTGTTTGATTTCAGTGAACCAATGCAAAATCATTTTCCATCCTCCCCAAGCTCGGAGAGGTGTTTGTGTTGCTGCTCACAACTTGTAAAGGAACTTCTTGACCACTAGTGAGAGGGATTTGGGACTACTGGCTGTTCCTTTTGGCTAGCTGTGAAGGTTTGGCCACATGGTGTAACTTGACATTGTCGATAGATACAAAGCGGTTTTCTTTATCACCTGCCAACGGTGGTAAAATGACAGTTCTGGTACAGTGTATTCCCAAAACTGGGACTGGGGCATGATAAGAAAGACCAAACTCCTTTTTCACAGCAACCTTTTCACATACTAGATCCCCAACTTTAGGAATCCAGCCTGTAGGCGTTACAGGTACGTCTTTAATCCCTGTGGAGGAAGCACTGGCAGAAGCGTTGTCGACACGGAACTGTTGCAATTCCTGTAAGACAGTGACACGTTCATTTATGTCAAAGGGTGTTTCTGCCGCCTCTGCGCCTGTACCATCAAGATCTGGAACATACATTTGAGTTCCAAACAGGCAATCATATGAAGTACGACCCCCCCAGGGACCTTCTAGGCAGATTGTTAAGTGCTCTCTGGACTCCATACAGGTGATTAGGCCAACTACGACCCGTACCTAAGACTCTGGCTGTTAAGGACTGCTTTAAATCACGGTTTAGTCGCTCCACTACACTATTTCCCTCAGGATGAAATGAAGACGAGTACTGGAGTTGGTCCCCCAATAAAGCCATGGCGTTCCTGAATGCCCTTGAAGGGAAAGAAGGGCCCTGGTCCAAGTGGAAAGCCGCATCTGCATATGTACCGATAAAGACTTTCAAATCTTTAATAACAGTCCAAGTGTCAGCCGAGTGTTGTGGCCACACCCACAGAAATCTGACGCAGGAGTCAACAGTGACTAAGATGTATTTGTATGCACTATCCGGTGTTAGGGGACCACAATGGTCCAAGTACACACATTGTAAAGGTTTTTTGGGAATTAGGTGGGGTGTCTGCGGTGGGCGCTTAGCAGTGGAAACTTTAATTTGTTGGCAGATGTCACAACAAAGGACATACTGCTTGGCCTCTTTGTGTAGGACTGGCTACCAATAACAGGCTTGCAACAATGATATTGTAGCTGCCACACCAGCACGGGCAGATGCTACCCCCTCATGCGCTGCTTTAATCAACTCCGGTCTTATATCTTTGTTTGGAATATCTTGAACCCCTACGCCTGGTATTTTAACCTCAGCGTTTAGGCAGCCTCCCATTCGGTAGGAATATTTAGCAGGAAATGCTGCTGGTTAGGGGGTACCATTAGCCGTAGCTTTCACGGCAGCCTATGTCTTCGTCTGGTTTGGCACCCAAGCGGGTTACTGCAGCAACAGTGGCCATAGCTAATGCTGACTTTGTGGCTTCATCAGCCAGTGTATTGCGAACAACGTGTATTCCAACGCGCTGGTGTCCAAGTGTATGTACAACATGGACATTTGGTAGCGTTTCCTTCAGATCTGCTACTTTCCCTTACAGAAGTATGTGTTTAATGGTGTTGCCTTTACAATCTCTGAACCCATTCTGGCACCAGTAAGGCATGTATTCATTGAAGGACTGGACACAGTAATATGAATCACAAACAATCAGCGTCAGCTGTGCAGGATCCCTATGTTCCAGTGCCATTACTAGAGTCTTTAGCTCTGCTAGCTGTGCCGTGCAATCGCCTAGTGTTTGCGTGTATGTATGTTGGGGACAAAATTTGTTATCCTCCATGTAGCCACTTACGGCTGCGCAAGCAGTGGAGTATTGATGCTTTGTGCCAATTGCAGGTTGCGCTGAGCCATGGGTGTGCATGACTCTTTGATGCTGATCAATAGGCAGTGTGTTTGCTAGAACAGGGTATTCTAGCTCATATTGCAAAGATCCTTGAGTTTGTAATTTTGGGTCAAATATGTAATCTACATCAGTGGCTGTCAAAGACGTGGCCCATTGTATCCAACATAGATGGTAATGCTTTAGCGTTCGGAACGCTGGCTGTGGTGACAGCCTCAAGGACTGGAATTGGAGATACCACAATAATGCGTTTGCCCTGGGCTAGAGGTCTTTCTTTAATGACAGCCATCTGTCCAGCAGTGAGAATTTTCTCAGTGGGAGCAAAGCGTTGTTCTGCTGCTCAGTGCAAGTGTGATTTGTATGCAATCGGGACAGTCTCACCCTCATAAAAGGTTACATAGGTGAAACCAATGGCACCAGCAATTACTCTGATGACCAAATGTTTTTTGTTATCCCTTGTGTTTATATGCGTGTATGTTCGACTGTCCAAAATTTACTTGAAAAGTCAGGACTTATTAAGTCATATAAAGGTTTTATGCGTGTTGCATACTCTGGAATGTAAGTTCTGCCAAAATTTAGGAAACCCAATAGAGATTGGAGACGTTTAATGGTATTAGGAGGTTGTAATTGTGTGCATTTTTCTAAGAACTGTGGTGCTGGGCTCTTTCCTTCACTCGATAGGTCATATCCCAGACACAGGACGCTAAGGAAGGCTATTTTTTTAGTTTTTTAAATTTAATTTGTAGCCAAATCCCACAACAATGCGGGCTACTCATCTTAAATGTTGCAGCAATTCATCATCCATGAGATAAATATCATCTACATTGGACAATGCTTCAGGATCAATGTCATGCAAGATTGAAGACACACACGCCGCGAACAGTCCTGGACTGTTCTTGTACCCCTGGGGTAAACAACAGAATTTATTTCTGGGAGCCTAGTGCTCTGAAACTTGTTAAGTCTCTACTCTCAGGCGCTATGTTTTGGCAGAAAAAAACATTGGAAATGCCCTGTGTTGTCTTGTATTTTTTATGCACTATGTTGTTCATCAGTGTTGTGCTATGTGAGTTTTGTATGGCATATGTGCGGTTATGACTGTTTAAATGTCTGTAGTCTAAGACTATTCTGTATGAATGGTCTGGTTTAGCTACTGGGAATAAAGGATTATTCATTGGGGAGACACAGGGTTAAATTATGCCCTGGTACTCTAGTTGTGTGACAATTTCTCTCACGGGTGCTTTAGCATCATGGTTTATTGGATACTGGGGTTGATACTGGGGTTGAGGTTGGGGTTGATTTTTAATAGGAATTACATGGTAGGAGATTCTTTGTCTCAACCTACATGGTTGTGATATAACACCTACGCCAATGTCCAATTGATGGCGTAGGATTCCGCGAGCTCCTCGGGAACAAGGGGCGAGAAAGAAGGTTTGATAACATCTTCCCCATATGGGCAAGTACGGACAAATTCAGGTGGCCAGTCTTGTTTGGCCAACAAAATATCATATATATTTACCATGCGATCCCAAAAGATTCCGTCTATTGTGCGTTCAATGTCTCCTTCTAAATGTAGCGTTACTTTGTACACCCTATCAGGCATGGAGACACGCATGTCCGCAGTTTCTACTTGTAGAAAGTCATCAGTTGCTTTCACCTCCAGATGCTCTAGAAGATTCCGGTGAACTATTGTAACCTCTGCCACGCTGTCTAGCAGCGCCAGTACCCTCTTCTTGAGTGGCATGTTGAACCGCAACTGCTGCCACCTTTTTCTTTTTAAATTGAGTTTTTTGTTGGGGAGGTTTTTCTTCCTTTTTAACAGAAACCTCTTTTGAGCGTTGTGATTCCTTTCTTTCACATACACTGTTCTTCGCTCTGACCGCCCACCTCTCTCACTGCGTTTTTCCGATGAGTCCTGAAAGGAACGAGATTGGCGTGTATCAGTGTGTTGATATCTGTCAGGCATTTTTATATTATCTTTATTTCTGAGATTATATCTATTCTGCGGGATCTCCGTGCATGGAGATTCTCCCCTTTGTTTTTTAGAAGTTTGTTGTTTTTTATCCCAGTGTCTCTTATTACCCTCAGGAGCTTGCTTGGTAAAATCTTTATTAGATTTACCCTGAAGTTGAGTTTTATTGGTCTGGCCTCGACTATCTCGCCCAAAACTCGAGTAGGTCTCCGCAGTAATCTTTAGCAGCTCACGTTCTTGATCCTGTTGAGGACACATCCTGAAGCTGCATGCGCACCGCAAGTGCGACCGTTTCCCCTTTAAGGTTACCTTGTGGCAAAGTTGCCCATTAATTGCATCCCCAAGTCTAGGGCAGACCCGTATTCATCTTGAATCTGTTTTAACACTTCTGGCAAGTGTCGGTGTACCGTGTGCGGTAGTATAGAGCATGGCAAATACCGTAGCCCATACATTACAGTTATCTATTGTGGGAACCATCCCAAATGGCAAGCACATTGTTAGTATTCTATGTTTGTCTTGAGGTCCCATATGGGGAAATACTGCTTCCAGTGTATTTATTTTTTGGGCTAACCAGAACGGAATTTCTTCTCATTTGGGGGGTATCTTACCCATGAGCGAATCTACAGTTGCATGGTTAATACCTGCCGTCACTGCATGTGGTGGCGCTGGAGCAGCTTGTTCTGGTTTTGTATTTAATGTTTGCATTACAAACTGTACTAATCATCTGTATATTGCCGTCAGCTCAGTATAGAAGCAACGGACTTCTGCTACCGCTAAGCTTGCTACTGCAGGGTGAGTTGTATAAGTGGCCAGGTAGGACCATCATTACTTAGAGGACCTAACCTAACATGTAAAGTCGTGTGGGGTAGGGCGCCATCAGGCCAATTATTATGTTCTTAATAAGATAAAGGTATTTCTAAATATGCTTATGCTCTGTATTGTCCAGGTATGTTTGCAGGTGTATAGTGATGAAATGTGTTCGTGTTCCCATCAACTGCTGGAAATGTGACCCAAGAATAGAAGAGTTCTGTTCTATAAGCTGCATGTGCGTCCACCACAAAGGTGACTGGAGTCCCCTGAGCTATTAGGCCATTTGACAATAAATGTGCAGTCAGGGGTTGTCTCATATTGACTGCAACTGCTATTTGTTGCAGATTTGCCATATTAGATGGTAAATTTGTTCAGAGATAAGCACACCAAATGGGGATTTTCCTTTTAGGGTTCAAGCTTGAACAACCTCCAGCCTCAGATAGGTGTTCTCTACTTAGCTGAGAAGGAAATCTTCAGTACGACGGATGTCTCTGTATATAGTACTGAGGTGTCTTTGTATATAGTGAGACAGAGATACTCAGGAGGACCCGAAAATTGAAGCCTGACTGTGGTATTGTTTAATTTTAACATTGCTTTGTTTAATGTCATTTCCCATTGTTTATTGTTTGTATATATTTTCCTGTTTCCTAGTTATTTATTATTCGCCTCCCTCCCTTTCATGTGTGATGGTTCTTTCTATTCCCCCCTACTCCAGTCATTGTATCTGGCTGGAATGCTTGTAACATTCTGGGGCAGTTGCAGGGAGCCGATGAAGGTGGAGCCTGGAGTTTTTATTGTGGACATCTTACTTCACGAAATAAAGAACATCCTGCGTTTCTGATCATTTTTGTACATGGCTTGTTCTTCACATTGGCGACGAGAGTCCCACGAGCCTTTATGGAGTTTACTACAAGAGAATTTGGTATGAAGCTTTACTGGTGCTGAAGCTTCACTGGTGCTACGACTTCAACTCCATTGTTTCAGACTGTACTTCATCGAAGCCCGTGGAAGCCATTCACTTCGCAAGTATTTCTACGGCGCAATTGCCTTTTTCTGATTTGTTTTCCGATTTGTTTTCCTCTTCTCTACGGAGCCCTATTATTCCCGAGCATTAGCACGTGGACGCGTTGTTGGGTTGCCAGGCCGACGTTGCCCTGTTTATGTGTCGTGCGCTCTCGCACTGAGCATTGCTAGGAGCATTAATGCGAAGCGTGGTTTGAAGCGCCGCTTCCTCGCACATCATTAAACATTTTGACAGCGTTGTTTCCGACTTTAATTGATCGCGCTCATAACGCAATTGAAAGAATTTGAAACGTTTCCTTCTTGCAACTGTGTATTTTATAGGAAATGTTGCAGAGCGACTTTAGTTGATTGCATTTCTTTATTTCATTAGCGATCTTTAAGCGCTGCAGTTTAAATGCTACTTTAAACCGAGGGAACTTTGGAACATTGAAAGGAAACATTTGACTTTAAGTTAAGTACAGTCTGAGACTCTCTACTTGTTACACTATCATGACAATCATCGGAAGTATGGGCATCTAGTGTGTTATCTATTTTATATCATCTTTTAGACTTGAGTTGCCTTTCTTTGGATTCTATTACAGTTATAAGTGTGGAAGCATGCAAAATATTTCTCCTCCTCCATTTTTTTATCTTTGCCTGGAGAACCTCCCATTCAATGGAGTAAATGGAAGAAGATTTTTCTTACCTATATTCGCGTTTGTGGCAGCAATTTATCTGCAGAAAGGAAGAACTCCATACTTCAACATTGTTTGGGTGCAGAGGGACAAGAAATTTTAGAAAATTTACCTGTTATTAATTTTCCTGATGGCGCTGAGGGAGATACCAATTTGAATAAATTTGAATTTACTCTTTTAAGGTTAGACAGAAATTATCTCCCTAAAGTGTCAATCATTCTTCAACGATATTATTTTGGATAATGAAACAGTCAGTTGAAGATTTTGTGACAAATTTGCATTAATTAGCTTCCCAGTGCAAGTTTGGTGATGCTTTGGAAGAATGTATCAGAGATCAGTTTATGTTGGAATGCAAAAGTGACAAAATAAGAGAATCCTTATGGTCCAAAGGTGATCCAACGTTAGAAGAAGTTTTATGTGTGGCGAAACAGATTGAACACTCTGAACTTTGCACTGAAGATCTCAGGAAATCCAAAGACACTTCAAAATTGATTCAATCTGTGGAGACTAAACCTTCAACGAAACATGTATCTTCAGGGTCAAAACCTAAATTTTTGTGTAATAGATTTAACTCTTCTTCGCATTTAGCTAATAGCAAACACTGTCCTGCAGTTAGTATGGTATGTAAGAAATGTGGCAAGAAAGGTCATTTCGCTAGATTTTGTAAGTTGGTGGGAGAAAATTCGGTGAGGGTGAATGAAATTGAATGTGATGGAGTGGATGATGATGATAAAACTTTTATTCTACAAATTGTGAATGATATGAATTGCATGACCGAAACTCGTTGTGAGTACCCCATTGATATGGTAGAAGTGAATGGGACTGAAGTTTCCATGATGATGGATTCTGGTGCTAAGTTGACTCTGATCTCAGAATCTGATTTTTGCAAATGCTTCAAAGACAAAGGGGGTGATTCTGACCGCGGCGGACGGCGGTCGCCGCCCGCCAAGCGGTTCCCGCCGAAAGACCGCTCCGCGGTCAAAAGACCGCGGCAGTCAATCTGGCTTTCCCACTGGGCTGGCGGGCGACCGCCGAAAGTCCGCCCGCCAGCCCAGCGGGAAACACCCTTCCCACAAGGAAGCCGGCTCAGAATGGAGCCGGCGGAGTGGGAAGGTGCGACGGGTGCAGTTGCACCCGTCGCGAATTTCAGTGTCTGCAAAGCAGACACTGAAATTCTTTGTGGGGTCCTCTTACAGGGGCCCCTGCAGTGCCCATGCCATTGGCATGGGCACTGCAGGGGCCCCCAGGGGCCACACAACACCCCATACCGCCATCCTGTTTCTGGCGGGTGAACCGCCTGGAACAGGATGGCGGTATGGGCTGTCAGAATCCCCATGGCGGCGCAGCAAGCTGCGCCGCCATGGCGGATTCCCATGGGCGGCGGAAAGTCGGCGGTACACCGCCGGCTTTCCGCTTCTGGCCGCGGCTGTACCGCCGCGGTCAGAATGCCCGGCGGAGCACCGCCAGCCTGTTGGAGGTGCTACCGCCAACCTCCGCCATGGCGGTAATTACCGCCAGGGTCAGAATGACCCCCAAAGTGTCTCTTTATGCTCCAGATGTTACTCCTTTTAATTATGGTGGGAAACCAATCGAGTTGAAAGGATATTTTAATGCTAAAATAGGGTTTAAAGGAAATTTCATTGAGGGAAAGGTATATATCCCAGTGGTGGGTGGTACTATTCTTGGGTGGCCTCATCAGAAATTATTGAATATTGTTTTAAATCCCAATGCGGTTCCCCAACTACAGGTGCAGAAGGTGTGTGATTGGGGGGAAAATTTCATTTGTGAGTACCCAGAAGTTATTTCGGACAAAATTGGTTGTGTCAAAGGTTATAAGCACCGCATTGTTTTGAAGAAGAATGCAATACCGATTACGTGCAAAGTTAGGAATATACCTTTCAGTATGAGGGTCCTAGTGAAAGATGAACTCCAGAGGTTGGTGTCTGAAGGTATAATTGAAAAAGTTGAAGCAGTGGAATGGGTCGCACCTATTGTGGTTGCAACCAAAGCTAATGGGGACATAAAGTTATGTGTGGATTTGTGTAATTTGAACAAAGAAGTAATTGTAGACAAGTTTCCACTACCTAGTATCACTGAGATGATGAGCGCTCTGGGAGATGCTAAGTTTTTTACTACGTTGGACCTCAGTTCGGCCTATCATCAGGTTCAGTTGTGCGAGGAGTCCAAAGTTCTTACATCTTTTATCACACCATTTGGTGTCAGAGAAAAGATCATCAGGGCACTCCAAAGAATATAGGGTCCATAATTGAGTAGCTTTGTGTAAAACACTTTAATCCGTTGTAATCGGTCGTTGAATCGCAGTTTTAAGATATTCCAATCCACAGACGAAAATGTATATACAAGTTTAACAAGTGTCTGAATCCTCAGTATTCACAAGTATATACGAGTAACAAAAAAACAGCCAACACGTGTTTCGTCCTCAAGGACTTTTTCAAGGCTGCGAACAGAAACAAATAACAGCTAATTACAATTAATGACACTACCATCCGGTAGGTATACAGATATCATAAGTGATCACGCAAAGAGTTAATTAACCTCAGCGTGAGAGGATTCCCAATAGAGAACACCCTTTAATCCAAAAAGTTGCAAAAATTGTAAAAAGGAGGAGAAAACAAAAAGAAGATGATAGGAGGTCACCGTGAGTGCACAAGAGAAAGATTTATACTAAGGGAGTAATTAGAGAGGCCTTATTAGAGTGGGAGACCCGATAGTCAAAATAACAAACAGAGAACGTTATTGAGTACAGAGTGTATAAGTACACAAGACAGACAGTGCTCGTGGGTATATTGATTTACCTCGAGAAAACTTAGATCGAAGCTAAAACTTATTCTGTTTGCACTCCAAGTCGGTTGGACTGAGTCTGTGGGGGAGAGGCAAAAACCAAAAGAAGATACAGCGTTGCTTATAGAGTTTAGAAATTGCTATTAAAGGTAAGAAGTCAGAGGAGTTGTGAAAGAAATAACAACGAGACAGAGGAAGTCAAAAGGCAAACCTATCAGAGAATACGTGGTAACACATTTTTTTTTATATATGTGTCCCATCTATAGAGGGAACAGGTATTTTTCATGTGTAACAATCCTGGAACCAGTAGTATGTCCACATTTCGAGACAAAAATACTTTCAAGGTCTGAGTAGACCCTACCTGTGGGGATAGAACGGAAGAAGGAAAACAATATCAACCGCTATTGTGACATAAGTAAAATGCGCGATGAAAAAGAGTGTACTATAAATAATAACTGCATGTTTAGAATGGAGGGCCAGATGTAAAAAAGCAGCTATCCTATCCTATTAGACACGTTGCCATGTTACAAGGACAAAGCGTAGTAGCAGACGTAAGGGGAAATGAGATAAAATCCCCCTGCCACAAACGGCACTAATGGTAACGTGTGAAGAGAAAAACACATAGTAATATACGTGGATATAACGAAAATGAACAGTTGCATAGGAAAAGGAGCAGGTCTTATTTCCATTTATACTGTAGTTCTTGTTATGAGAGGAAAATTATGCATAGAGAAAGCCCCAAACGCAAAAATTTGGTCAGGGAAATCAAAACCCCGTACCTATTAAACAACTGTTGAAATAATTCATTACTTAATGCCTATACTAGAATTAAGACCTTTTAGAGGAGAGAGATTAAAGTCTTAAACCCCCATCTGTACCTCCCCGTAAATACCGGGAGAGCCAGTAATATCAGCGTGAAAAATGTTGAGTCCCGTTATCGTATACTCGCTTACAAAATCACCAGTAGTTTTAGCCCCTATACTCGTGAATAACCGCAATAATTGAAAAGTTAGGACATACGTCCCCTACCTTTGCCGCCCGTAAGTTGTGGCTGAATAAGTAAAACTCGCGTAGTGGCAGTCCCGCAGCGCCTGATAACGCTGCCGTGTAGACAGAAGGAGTGAGGCGTTCGAGTGTCCGCGTCTAATAAACACGCACTCAAAAATAAACAACGGACTACAGAAAATTCTTGCCGACGGGAACAGGAGTTCCTGTTCACTAATTTAAGTAAAAGTATGCGCCATGTTGGAATATGTAGACGGCAACCGAAAGGAAACGGTTGCATAGAACTTCAAAGGAAAAGAGAAGAGAGAGAAGAGGACCGATGGAAGTGAACTGAAGAGCCCCATATTGTAGCAAGAAAACATATCTGTAGTAAAAAATGGTGTAGAAGAAAGACAATGTTATAGAGCAGAAAACATGCATAGTTGGTGAATAGGACAAAGCGTGCTATTGATTCAAATGTGAGTGAAGATTTTAAAGAAAAAAAATATATATACACAGGACACCAGAAACATATTGCTTATGGTACAATAATACATTGAAAAGATAAATCAAAAATGGCATCTGTGTCCTCGTGAATTCCAACATAGGTTTGTACAAAGAAGCCAAAATAAAATTGATTGTAAAATATGAGATGTATAACATAATAAAGTATCTTCAATGCATTCATTTACTCTATATATTGTATTCATTGACGACAGTGAGAGATGACTGAATCCCATATTATGCTGTGGACAGTACTTCCCCTACTAACATGGAAGGGGTGCAAGAGATGTAGATACTTAAGTATTTTAGAGAAACACATGGAGGTCCTTGTGGATATTCAGACCCTGTTCTACGGCTCGTAGCTTGATTATCCACCTGCTCTCCAGGCGTCTTAGGGCCAGGGTACGGTTACCCCCTCGAGGTGTTTTTTTGAGGGAGTCAATCCCATGTACATGGATGTCCAGGACTTCCCTTTGTCCATGGGTCTCGTTGAAATGGACCGCAAAGGGATAGTTGATGTTGGACAATCGAATGGCTCTGAGATGTTCTTGAATGCGCTCTTTCAATGGTCGGATGGTGCTACCAACATATATTAGTCCACATATACACACAATGCAATATACAACATGACTTGTGTTGCAATTGATAAAATGTTTTAGTTCATGTGTGATTTGGGTGTTATACTGGAATTTCACTGTCTTGTTTTTGATGTATTCACAAATATTACAATGCCCACATCTGTATGTGCCTGGTGGTGGTTTTGGTATCCAGGTATCTCGGCTCTCAGGTGACAGGAAGCTGTGACATAATCGATCGCGTAGGGTGGTGCCCCTCTTATAGACAATACTAGGTTTGCCAGTAAGACCATTTTTGAGTGTCTCATCTGTTAGTAACACAGGCCAATGTTTGTGAATGGTTTTATAGATTTGAGAACTTAGTACACTGTGTTGTACAATGAGGGAGATACGTTCTCGTGAACTGTTTTTCTTTTTAATGTTAGTGAGTAAGGTCGGGCGTTTAGTTTTCATGATCTTGTTACAGGCCTTATTAAGGGTCTGTGGATGGTAGCCCCTTTGTCTAAACCGTTCTTCCATGTTGTGCAATTCTTCTAAGAAGACCTGTTCCTCACTACAGTTACGGCGAATCCTTGTACTTTCCCCATAGGGAATTGCATTGACTTGGGGTTTTGGATGCGAACTAGTGGCATGCAAAAGAGCATTACATGCCGTAGGTTTTCTAAAAAGTTTAGTACAGATTCTGCCATGTTCGATGTAGATAGTGAGGTCTAAGAAATTGATGGACGTTTGGCTGGCCTCATGGGTAAATCTGATGTTGAAAGTGTTATTATTCAGGTGCTCTGTGAAGGCTAAGAGAGACGATGCATCGCCTGACCAGAAGACTAGAATGTCATCAATATACCTGCCCCAATAGAGAATGTGCTGTATCAGGGGTGGGGGGCAGGAACGCCACACATGCGTCTTTTCCATGTATCCCATATAAAGATTGGCATATGATGGGGAGAATTTGGCCCCCATAGCCACTCCTCGTATCTGACGATACCATTCCCCATTGTGCAGAAAAATGTTGTTATCTAGGACCAGACTAATCAGGTCCATAAGCATGTTTGTATGATCTAGTAGCGAGGCATCTCTAGTGTCTAGATAGTGTTGGATAGCAGTAAGACCCTCTATTCTGGGGATGCTTGTGTAAAGTGAGGTCATATCAAAAGTAACTAAATAATGGCCCTCGGTCCATTCGTAATCCGCCATTTTGCACAGTAGGTCCTTAGTGTCCCTGATGTACGAGGGTAGGTTTAGGACAAAAGGCTGTAGAAAAATATCTATATATTCTGATAGTTTCTCCGTAGGGGAACCTATGCCCGAGATGATGGGTCTGCCTGGGGGAAACGTGCCTGTTTTATGTATCTTTGGCAGAATGTAGATACAAGGTGAGGTAGGCGTGTTGTTATATAGATATTTGAACTCCATATCGGATATTAAGTCAAGGTTCAGGAATCCTTGTAGTTTCAGCAGAATGGACCTATTGACCCCCAGCATGGGGTTGTGTGTAAGTTTAAGGTACGCGGTACAATCTGACAGTTGACGATCTAGTTCAGAAACATAATCCGTTCTGTCCATGATCACGATGTTTCCACCCTTGTCAGCCTCCTTGATGACTATGTCTTTGTGTGACCCAAGTGACACTAGTGCTTGTTTCTCGGCTGAAGTGATATTGTATGCAGGGATGGACCTGTGTCCTAGGACATACTGCTCCTCCATGTGGTAAAGGTCATTAGTGACCTTGTTACCAAACGAGTCTATTGCATAGTCCCTGGGTATTACGGGTGTAAACTTAGAGGTAGTTTTTAGACCACTGATAATCCTGGTGTCGGATTCTATGTTGAGATCGGTGATGATCTCTGTAAGTAATGGTATGGGGCCCTCTTTGTGTTCAATTGATAGCAAGGTTTGGATGTCCTTTACATCTTTGATGGTCATTGTATTGTGAGTGTGAAGCAAGGCATTAGTAGATCGAGCAGAAGTGTTGACGTCACAAAAGTATTTGAAGAGTTTACATCTGCGAATAAATGTAAACAAACTAACATGTAGTTGTGTGAAATCTGGAAGGGTGGTAGGTACAAATCCCAGGCCTTTCTTAAGGATGTTAATTTGGTCCGGACTCAAGGTTATGGAGGATAAATTGACAATTGAGATGGTGTCTGAAGTGTCACCCATAGAGACTCGTGTATCTGTCATTGTTGAGCGTTGCGAGTTATTGAACGTGTGGCCACACCTTCCAATCGTTTGTTTATGTTTGTTCCTATGTTTTCCCCGTCTGATGGTCTTGTGGTGTGTTCTTCTCTCCTCCGGGGTTGTTTTTGGCCCCTCCGAAATCTCTCTAGCTCTAGTAAAAAAGGTGACCTATGTACGGAGGTGGATAGAAGAGTTAGGTCCCTTGCATCTTCACTTGCTCCACTAGAGATGCTGGAAATATCCGTATCACTGGTGGTAAGATTAGAAGAAGGGAGACTTTCCTTGGTAGTGGGGGATGCCCTGATACTCTCTACTTTAGAGTTATCGTATTTGCGGGCAAATGTGAAAACCCTTCCGTTCTTATAGTCATTATCATCTCTTTTTAGTTTACGTAGTTTTTTGTCCTTTATGTATAATTGATGTTTGTGTAGGACATCTTTTAGTATGTTGAAGTTCTTTATTTTGTTGTCAGTTGAGTCAATGTCATTGATCTCTTTTTCTAGCAGCATAATATCTTGCAAGAGTTTATCTCGCTTGGCCTTGGCATCCCGGATAAGTATATCCATCATACCGTATGATGAGGTGATTAAAAGTTGTTCCCACTCCTTAAGTAGATCAGGGCTGAGGTCATCAAAGGATGGAAATAGAATGACCCTCAGCCCCCTAGGGATTTGATGATTTTCTAAATATTTTTGTAGGATCGTGTAATCCCACCAACGTGAGAGTTCTTGTTTTTTTAGACGCTCGAGTTTAATGAATTTGGTCCTAAGGCCCTCATGTGTGGGATTGGACGTGCTAGATGCATTCGTTTGGGCACTGGTCTGGAATAGTTCTTGAAGCAGGGTGTCCCTATTATCATCAAAATTTGCCATTATTCACTGTTATAGAAAGATTACAAGAAGTGAATACAGAATAATTTATACACAAATACAGAGTAGTTGAAACAAAAGATGTTCAAAATTGTTATGTTTCGAGTTAGAAAAGTGACAGAGTGCAGTCAGCATCCATTTGTAGAACATCAAAGAAATTAAAGAAAAGTGGTTGATGCTAAACGACGCACACCTGTAACCAGTAACAACACAAATATAACATATCATAGCGGTTGATATTGTTTTCCTTCTTCTGTTCTATCCCCACAGGTAGGGTCTACTCAGACCTTGAAAGTATTTTTGTCTCGAAATGTGGACATACTACTGGTTCCAGGATTGTTACACATGAAAAATACCTGTTCCCTCTATAGATGGGACACATATATAAAAAAAAAATTGTTACCACGTATTCTCTGGTAGGTTTGCCTTTTGACTTCCTCTGTCTCGTTGTTATTTCTTTCACAACTCCTCTGACTTCTTACCTTTAATAGCAATTTTTAAACTCTATAAGCAACGCTGTATCTTCTTTTGGTTTTTGCCTCTCCCCCACAGACTCAGTCCAACCGACTTGGAGTGCAAACAGAATAAGTTTTAGCTTCGATCTAAGTTTTCTCGAGGTAAATCAATATACCCACGAGCACTGTCTGTCTTGTGTACTTATACACTCTGTACTCAATAACGTTCTCTGTTTGTTATTTTGACTATCGGGTCTCCCACTCTAATAAGGCCTCTCTAATTACTCCCTTAGTATAAATCTTTCTCTTGTGCACTCACGGTGACCTCCTATCATCTTCTTTTTGTTTTCTCCTCCTTTTTACAATTTTTGCAACTTTTTGGATTAAAGGGTGTTCTCTATTGGGAATCCTCTCACGCTGAGGTTAATTAACTCTTTGCGTGATCACTTATGATATCTGTATACCTACCGGATGGTAGTGTCATTAATTGTAATTAGCTGTTATTTGTTTCTGTTCGCAGCCTTGAAAAAGTCCTTGAGGACGAAACACGTGTTGGCTGTTTTTTTGTTACTCGTATATACTTGTGAATACTGAGGATTCAGACACTTGTTAAACTTGTATATATATTTTCGTCTGTGGATTGGAATATCTTAAAACTGCGATTCAACGACCGATTACAACGGATTAAAGTGTTTTACACAAAGCTACTCAATTATGGACCCTATATTCTTTGGAGTGCCCTGATGATCTTTTCTCTGATTTTGTATTCTACAGCGCATAACATAGGTGTTGTTTACCTCCACCTCTGTTCGTGTGCACTTTGAAACCCTTGGTGGTTGGGTTTTTTGCATCAGGTTGGCACCCGCCACAGGACTAATTAATGATATGTTATATTTGTGTTGTTACTGGTTACAGGTGTGCGTCGTTTAGCATCAACCACTTTTCTTTAATTTCTTTGACACCATTTGGTGTGTTCAAGTTCAACAGAATGCCTTTTGGGTTGTGTTCGGCTGCTTCGGTTTTCCAGAAATTGATGAATTAAATGCTTGGGAATTTGTCAGGAGTGAAATTCTTTCAAGATGATGTTCTTATATTTTCTAACACTATAGAATGTCACAAAACTCTAGTCAGTAAGGTTCTGGATATCTTTCGCACCAAGGGAATAACTTTGAAGAGTAGTAAATGTAAGTTCTTCCAGAAAGAAATATCTTATTTAGGACATGTGATAACTGGTGATGGGATCAAGCCCAAAGGGGAACTGGTAAGATCCATCATTAATTTGTCTGCACCTCATAATAAAAGTGAGGTTCAGACTTTTTTAGGGATGGTTGAGTTCTATGCTAGATTTGTTCCGAATTTAGCCATGAGAAGTTGTGCTATTAGAAACTTGCTTAAGAACGGTACCAATTTCTCTTGGGATTCAGATTGTCAAAAATAATTTGATGATTTGAAACATAGCTTGTCATTAGCTCAGTCTCTAAATAGTTTCAAACCATGGTTTCCTTGCTCCGTAACCACTGATGCTTCAGATAAGGGGTTGGGTTGTGTACTTAAACAATACAACAATACCATTACTAACACAATTGCAAAACCTCTCTGTGAAATTTTTGAGAAAAAGGGGCTTAATAATGTCTCAAGTCGTATTTGCAAGTGGATAATTAGCCTTCAAGACTACCATTTTAGAGTGAAGTATGTGCCCGGGTGTGAAAACAAAGCTGCAGACTGCTTGCCCAGATTAATGGTTGAAGTGTCACCTTATTCGGATGCCATTGATTCTTGGTGGGTGGATGAGGAAGTCAAAGTCTGTGTTGTCACTGGAGGATGTATCACAGAGGAAGAGTGGAAACAGGAAGTTGATAATGATAATGATCTGGTACGTCTCAAGGAATTACTTTCTCCAGGAAGGTCGCCAGATCATTATACGGAAAGTTTAGGGATACAGTATAAAAGAATTTGGCATGAGTTATCCATTCAGGGTAGCATGGTTTTAAGAGGGGGTGGATTGATTCCTCCCAATAAGTTACGTGAGCGCATTATGGAACTTGCTCATACTGGACATCATGGCATATGCAAAACCAAGGAAAGGCTAAGAGGGTTGTATTGGTGGCCTGGTATGGATCTAGCAATTGAAAGAAAGGTGCGAGATAGCGTGGAGTGTAGTGTAGCTGACAAATCGTTAAAAATTAGGACGCAACCTATGATCCTGAAAGAAGTTCCCAAAGAGGTGTGGGAATCTGTCTCTATTGACATTCTAAGTCCAATTAGTCATAAGTCTCATTCTTAATATGTGGTGGTTCTTATGGATGAGTTGTCCAGATGGCCTGAAATCATGATTACCCCTGAGGTAACATCCCTGAGGGTGGTTGAATTTCTGTCAGATGTTTTTAGTAGGGAAGGCAATCCCAAGAGCATTTTGACCGATAATGGGGTACAATTCATGTCCAAGATCAAGTGTGAGTTTTTGAAGAAAAGGGGCATCTTACACAAAAAATGCGCTCTGTACCATCCGGAAACTAGTGGCATGATTGAGCGCTTCAACAGGACGTTAAAGGAAACTATACAGCTGGCAAATCAATTGAAGTGTGATTGGGAGACTATGATAAAAAAAAAAGTTGAAGAGTATAGATTTACACCCCACTCGAGCACTGGTCAATCTCCTTTTGTTATTTTCAAAAAACGCATTCCTCACACAGTGGTAGATCCTCCATGGGTCAAGAAATTTTTTAATTATGAAAAACAGAGTCTGCTGTGAATAAACATGTGAGTTGTCAGGAAAAGAGAAAGCAAACATATGATTTGAGAAAATCTGTTAAGGAAATGCAAGTTAATGTGGGAGATTCTGTCATAGTCAAGTTGCCTGGGAAACCTTGTGGTGGTCAATCTCATATCAGTAAACTTTTCAGAGTTGTTAAAATATTTAAGGGAGCTGTTAAATTAGATGATGGACGCATGTGGAATCTCAATAGAATTGTTAGAGTTAAGTAGTTTCTTTTGTTCTAAAGGGGAGGTGGTGTGGTATTGTTTAATTTTAACATTGCTGTGTTTATTGTAATTTCCCATTGTTTATTGTTTGTATATATTTTCCTATGTTTCCTAGTTATTTATTATTCTCCTCCCTCCCTTTTATGTGTGATGGTTCTTTCTATTCCCCCCTACTCCAGTCATTGTATCTGGCTGGAATGCTTGTAACATTCTGGGGCAGTTGCAGGGAGCCAATGAAGGTGGAGGCTGGAGTTTTTATTGTGGACATCTTACTTCAAGAAATAAAGAACATCCTGCGTTTCTGATCATTTTTGTACATGGCTTGTTCTTCACACTGACCAAATGCTGGCGGCACCATGTTGCATAGGCTCTTATAATTCTAATGAGACTACTGGATTTTGAGCGGTAGAATCGCCTGTGGTGTGGGAGTCTAACCCACTATACGTGACACCTGTTGCCCTAATCTGGGGTTTGCTCCGGCTAACTAGCAGTGCCTCATCTCTACTCAAGGGCAGGGATGATTGAGCAGCCGAGCGCATGACATAACAGATTTCTCAGGGAAACGGTGGTCACTCAGGTCTCATCCGTTTCTCTCAGTTACATTAGTCTCACATACACAATGACAAACTCAGGCAGTATACGTTTCAATAAGGTTTTAATGAAGCGACTGCATCTTAGATAGTAAAGCATGGTCTGCAATAACCAGGACGATACAGCATGACAAAATTAAAATTGTGACAAGGAGAGTAAAGCATAGAAATAACACTACCATATTGTCACTAGAGTTAATAGACTAATTCCTACCTAGGTTTCTAATAGAGCACAGCATGTTAAGCTCTAATTCTGCCCTTCAGGTTCCCCTGGGAAGACATCATCCCCCATACCTGAGCAAAGGCCTGAAGTCTGCATAAGCAGCTGTAGCGAAGTATTCAGCAATCAGCAAACAGTTGTGGTTCTCTGCCTGGAATCTCCCTCTAACGTGTAAGGGACAGGGATGTGTTTTAAAAATAAAACAGCTGATGTTCTGAGAAAATGTCCCTATGTAAGGATGTGTGTTTTTCTATGAATGTCAGAGACAAAACTTGTACCACGTTCACCGGTACCCTATCTTACTGCAGCCTTGAAAGAAGCACAGAGTGAGCAAGAATGTCTTGTTTGAGAGTGTAGTGCCGGCCTATGCAAAAACAGCTAGATAGAGAAAAATAAAACGAGACCGCAAAAGTGTCTATTGTAGGAATAATAAAACAAAGCTGAATAAAATATATCTAGGTTAAAGTGCACAGCGGCAGGCCTAGTATGCTAAAATAACATGCCTGGAGCTATAACTAAAATGGCTACACAACACTCCCACCCAAATGACACACTGCCAGCACACACACACATCTCGATGCAGCCTTGTTGCATGCAAACGTCCCCATAGTGTACGCACCTGTTGGTCTGGAGGCCCAGACAGCTGTCTATACAGGGGTAGGACCCTATCCACCAGGTGATTTAACTCCTCCGAAGTGAAGGCAGGGGCCCTTTCCTCTGTCGCACAGGCCATGGTAGGTTCCAGACACAGGTCACAGCAGCACACGCAGTGGAGGTGTTGTCCTGTGGAAAGTTAGGAATCAAGTGAGATTATAGTCAGAAAATGGCAGTCACGTCCACGGCAGTGTACATTGTCACCACCAGTGGTGATCCTCATTGGATACTGTACTCCATAGAGCCTCATGTTAGCCAATGAGGAATCGCACGGTGGTGCAGACGCCTTCCGCCATGATGCCCAATGCCGGCAGAGTGAGATCACTTCCACCTGTCCCTACATACAGGAAAGGCGGTTGCCATGTTATAGTGCTGGTACACAATTTTAGAATAAAAACTGCGTCATTGGTGTCGATTATACATATATAGCCATTTACAGTGTCCAGTTATGTACATGCTCTATGTACACTAAAGTGGTGGATCCATTTTTCATGTTGTCACTCCCTTCTCACTCTTCTGTCCCTTAGGTACCACCACTGTGAAGTAACAGGAGGAGGAGGCAAGCCCCCATGTACAGACCCCTTGTGGTCTTGGCTACACTGGAGGACAGGCACATATTACTCACCTATAGACTGGACAGGGCAACAATCACAGAGCGCTGTGCTCAATTGGAGCCTGATCTGATATCTGATTTCCGTATTCCCTCTGGGATCCCCCCTCTTGTGCAGGCCCTATCAGTGCTGCATTTCCTGGCAAAAGGCTCTTTCCAAGTGACAGTGGGCTTGGCTGCAGCACTGTCACAGCCAATGTTCTCAATAGAGCTGTCAAGGGTTTTGGCTGCATTGCTTAAACACATATGCATCTACATCGCTTTCCCCCAAGTAGAAGATTTGGTCACTGTGAAGGCTGGATTCTATGCAGTAGTACATATTCCAAATGTTATTGGGGCCAATGACGGAACACATATAGGATTTATCCCCGCTTGTCCCCCCGAGGCCAATGAACAGGTGTTCAGGAATAGGAAGAGTTTTCCACTCACTTAATGTCCAGATGGTGTGCCTTGCTGACCAGTACACCTCACAGGTCACTGCCAAGTGTCCTGGGTCGGTGCATGATGCCTTCGTCCTGAGGAATAGCAGCGTCCCACAACTGATGGCACAACTACAGAGGCACAGAGTGTGGCTTATAGGTGACCCTGAGTCCCCACCCAATATATGTCAGTGTATGCCTTCAGGAGTAATCCCCCATGCCATTGTGCAAGGCTAATGTTTGTCCCTCACTTCTTGCAGATGACTCTGGCTACCCAAACCTGTCCTGGCTCTTGACCCCTGTAAGTAATCCGAGGACAGGGGCTGAAAATAGGTATAATGATGCTAATGGGCGTACCAGGAGGATTATTGAAAGTGCCTTTGGTCTCCTGAAGGCCAGGTTCAGGTTCCTCCATCTGACAGGTGGATCCCTCTGCTACTCCCCTGAGAAGGTCTGCCAGATAGTTGTTGTATGCTGCATGTTACACAACCTGGGCATCAGACGACATGTGCCCTATCTGCAGGAGGAGGAGGAGGATAGAAATGCTCTTGTGGCAGCAGTGTACCCTGAGGACAGTGAGGTTGAAGAGGAAGAGGATGATGATGTGGACAACAGGACATCAGTTATATGGCGGTACTTCCAATTACACACAGGTAAGACAGTAGAACTGAGCATTCCTATAATAAATAATTTTTCTGTGTGGCTGTAGCATGATGGCAGTCGCTTCCTTAGCATCACAACTGACTGTCACCTATGCCTTCCCATTTTGCAGATGTTGGTGTGATTACAACTGTGTACTGATGTGATGACCACAAACTGCTACAGGCCGTTTGCTGGATGAAATCACAAAGTTCTGGACAATTGCACAGGATGATACAGTTCAATACATTGCACATTTCTGTCAGATAAAGCCCTATTATTCCAGTTGTGTTCAAGGGTGTTTGTTGAAGTGAAAATTATGAAGGAATAGTGCAATGGAATGGTGTGATGGTAGAGGAAAGTCCAGTGTAGTGGTCCAGTCTGTTTATAGCATAGGTCCAGTGTACAAGGGGCCATAGAAAGGGGAACAACGGCAGTTCAAAGTGGACAAGGTGACACAGTGGAACACAAGGGGGACATTCAGGAGGGTCTCATTTCCTGGTGGTGGTCTTGGTCTTGTCTCTGGTCTCTGTCTGGGTCACAGGGAACATCTGCGGGGTGGTTCACCTTCTGCAGGGGGAGAGGTGCTGGTGGCCTGTGGGTCCTGTGGCAGGGCCTCCTGTCACTAGTTGTAACAGATGTGGAGGGCTGGTCAGTTGACTGGCTAGAGGAAGGGGCCCACTGGTGTGATGTGTACTCCCTCATGATGTTGGCCATATCACCCAGCACCCCTGCTATGGAGACCATGGTGGTGTTTAGGGCCTGCAATTCTTTCTTGATCTCCTGGTGATGTTCCTCCTGCAGCCACTGGTTCTCCTGCATGATGTCTATCCCCTGACCCATCTAGTTCTGGGATTGTTGGTAAGCCCCAGGTCATCATGAGTGCCTCCCGGACAGTGGGGTCCCAGGGCCTGTCCTCCCCCTGGTGCACAGCTGTCCTCCGAGTGTTTGTGGCCCCCTGTGCCTGTGTCCCCTGAATGGTGGGGTCACTGCCACTGACCCCAGGACCCTCATTGTCTTGCCTGTGAAGTGTGGACTGGGGTCCATGTCCAGGTGGGCACACTGCCGATTGACGTGTCCTGGGGACAGAGGTCTGAGGACGCTGGGTGGCTACTGTGGTGTTGGATACTGACGGGGGAGGCTCTGTGGTGGACTGGGTGTAGGCTGGGGTATCCGACTGACCAGTGGCCCTGATGGGCCAAGTAGTTCATCCTGATCCAGAAGTCCAGAGTTGCTGTCATCACTGGGGACATCTTCTGGTGGGGGACTTGGTAGCGTGGTACCTCCTCGCCGCTGAGATTGGGTAAGGGCACCTGTGGGGATGTAAGTGGTCTATTATGCTACATGTCTGTGACATATTCTGCATTCCTAGCTTCCCCTATATTATTACTGTTACCCTGCCACCTTTGTTTGTGTATGGTGATGTATTGTGGGATTGTTAGTTTTCCATGCTGTGCATGAATTGGTGGTGGGTGTCCATGCAGGGCTGGGAGGGATGTGTATGCAGTGGGTATGGAATGCAGGGATTGGCATCTAGGTTACTTAATTGAGGTGGTGCATTGTGTGGAATGGAGTGGAGTGATGGGTGTCAGGGTGAGGGATGGTCGTGGCATGCAGGTATGGGGGATAGGTAGTAAATATTGACTCACCAGTGTCCAGTCCTCCGGAAACTCCAGTGAGTCCCTCAGGATGCAGGATTACCAAGACTTGCTCCTCCCATGCTGTCACTTTGGGGAGGAGGTTGGGGGCCACCGCCAGTTCTCTGGATAGCGAGCTGGTGCCTCGCTGCTATGGAACGTAGCATCCCCGTAGGTCATTCCACCTATTCCTGATGTCGTCCCTTGTTCGTGGATGCTGTCCCACGGCGTTCAACCAGTTCACAATTCTCCGCCATAGCTCCATCTTCCTGGCAATGGAGATCTTCTGAATCCGTGCTCCAAATAGCTGTGGCTCTACCCTGACTATTTCCTCAACCGTGACCCGCAACTCCTCATCAGTGAAACAGGGGTGCCTTTGTGGGGACATGGGTGTTGTGTGGTGTGTGTTGTGCAGAGGGTGTTTAGTAATGTGGTGGGGTGTGAGGTATGTGACGGATGAATGGGTGGTTGTGGTGAGTGTGTGTGTGTAATTGTCTGTGATTTGCCTGGCTAGCTATTGCAGTCTTTTCGTGTTAGCAAAGGTTTGTGGGTAATGTGGGTGGGTGTTTTATAGTGCTGTTGATGGGTATGTGTGGTGTACGTGTTAGTGTCAGGAGTGTGTTTTTGGTATTGGCCAATGTTGTGTTGTTTTGTATTTGGGTGGCTATTATGACCACGCCGGTGTGTACTGCCAATGGTTTAGCACCTTTGAATGTCTCCTGTGGTGATTCGTGGGTCATAATCTGGAGGGCGTTCTTTTGTTGGCGTAACGGTATGGATATCCGTACCGACAGTTTAACACTAACCTTTGGTCTGGCAGATTTGTGTTTGTGGAAGTATTTGGTCAGTTTGGTGTGAGTGTGTCAAAATATGGCTGATGGATGTTTGTCTCCGCAATGGTATGTTGGCGGTCATCACCGAGGCGGTAAGCGGGTTTTACTGCCAATGTCATAATGAGGGCCACAGTATGTGAAGATGTAAGCAGTGCATTGTGGGAGCACAAGTTATATTTAGCTCACTCAACTATAACTGGCGAAATGTATTTTATTTTTTATTTTTTGAGTGTTAGTTTTTACCTCACTTCAACATCTAACTATAACACTTAGGGGGTCATTACAACATTGGCGGTAAAAGGCGCTTACCGCTGTGCAGAAGACCGCCAACACACCGCCGCAGCCGCGGAATTCCGCCACAGCTATTATGACCCACATCTCGAAATCCGACAAAATTCAGACACCCACACAAGTCCGCCCCACCAAAGGTTAGTGATAAACTGGCGAAAACAAAACCTCCATTGTCATGCCAACAGAAATACGCCCACACTATCACGACACACGAATCCACACGGCGGTCTTTCAACTGCGGTATTCCATTGGCGGTACACACCGCCGCGCTCAAAATACACACACACATACAAAACACCACCACATTGGACAATTCGAAATACACACACCTGATACACATACACACACCACTCCCACACACCTATTACAATATAAAACACACACCCACATCACCCACAAACCCCCACGACAAAAAATTCCGAAAGAAGGCCAGAGAGAGACACCACCATCCACAAACTAGCATCCACAGGCACTCAACACCATCACCCACACAACTTCCATGCACAAAACACCACACACCACTACATATCACCACACTTATCACCACACACACCACCCCACACATCACCTACACCACCCCATGGCACGGCAAAGACACCCCAGGTTTTCGGAGGAGGAGCTCAGGGTCATGGTGGAGGAAATCGTCCGGGTAGAGCCACAGCTATTTGGAGCACAGGTGCAGCACACCTCAATTGCAAGGAAGATGGAGCTATGGCGAAGAATAGTCAACAGGGTCAACGCAGTGGGACAACACCCAAGAAATCAGGACGACATCAGGAAGAGGTGGAACGACCTACGGGGGACGGTGCGTTCCGTGGTCTCAAGACACCACCTGGCGGTTCAGCGGACTGGCGGCGGACCCCCAACTCCTCACCCACAACTAACAACATGGGAGGAGCAGGTCTTGGCGATTCTGCATCCTGAGGGCCTCGCAGGAGTCGGTGGAGGAATGGACTCCGGTAAGTGAAATCTTTAACTACCATATCCCCCACCCTACCTGCATGCTATCACATACTCCCACCCTCGCCCCCTCCCCTATCACTCCAACTCCTCACAAATGTACCAATATCACAAACCACACATCTCAACACCAAGCCCTGCATGCAACACCAACACATGGACACACATCACTAAAGCATGCCCACTGCACATACCCATACACCCCCCTAAACCATCATCACACAAGCCCCCACACAGGAATGCAAGCACTGGGGTACACGCTCACCCACCCATTGCACACCATGACATACACAGATGCAATAATCATGCTTTTCCACCCCTGCAGGACCACTACTCAACGTCACCAGACAGGAGGGTCCAGACATCTCCACCCCACCCACAGAAGAGGCCCACAGTGATGACAGCAGCTCTGTCCAACTGGATCCAGATGACCAGCCCGGACCATCGTAGGCCTCTGGACAGTCGGTTTCCCTCACACAGGCACAGGCCACCACAGACCTTCCCCCTTCTGGTAACACCAGCACAGCACCCACCCAGCGAGCCCATACCTCCATCCCCAGGACACGTCAATCAGCTGTGTGTCCACCACTACAGGAAACCCAGGATAACCCACCACCCCAACAACAACAGGGACCTGGGGGCAGTGGTAGTGGGCACACGGTCCAGGGGACGGAGGCCCAGGAACACAGGGGACCTGGGAGGGCCTCTGTGCAACAGGGGGCAGACAGGCCAAGGGAACCCACTCTCCACGAGGCCCTCTCCTCCATCATGGGAGCATACCACTACTCCCAGGAGACGATGGCAACGGTCCTGGCCAAGTTTCAGGAGACCCAGCGCATGCAGGAGGAACAGTATTTGGGGTTCAGGGAGGAACTCAGAACCATCAGCTCCGCCCTGGGCACCATCGTAGGGGTGCTGAAGGAAATACTCAACACTAGGAGGGACACTGTGGTACTACAAGGGGCCCCTGACACTAGCATGGACGATGAACTGCCCACCACCTCCGCCGGCGCTAGTGGACAGGAGGCCCCGCCACAGGACCACCACACCAGCACCCCAACCCCTGCAGATGGAGAACCACCCCGCAAGCGGTCCCTGAGATCCAGGAACAAGACAGAGCATGATGCCAAGACCCCCGCCAAGAAATGAGACCACCCTGATTGTCAACCCACTGTCCCACTTTGTCACCCTGTCCATATTGAAACTGCCCCAGCTCCACTTCATATGCCCATATGGGCAATGCACCTATGAGACAAATAGACTGGACTCTGCCATGGACACTCCTCCGCCATCACCCCTCACCATTTAACTTCCCCCTCCAATATTTTGTATGTAAATAAACACACCTAAAGCACCAAAAGATCTGGAGTCTGTCTGTGATTTTGAAATAGTGTATTTGCAATTACAGTGACAACATTTCCAGGAAATAGTAATGTCAACATACGTATGTCACACAGCTCTAGTCCCTGAGGAATATAAGCAGATGACACACGTTGGGACCCACACCTGTGAAACGGTAAGGGAAAGTGACAACTCAGTGACCATACACTGGGTGAAATCGACATACATGATAGAGGTAGAAGTGTAAAAGTTCTTGTAGTAGGCAGGAATGTATTCTCACCTGTGTTTCACTGGAAATATTGCTGGATGACTGAGTCCCTGTTGTCAATGTCTTCTTCCTCTGCTTCCTCCTCATCACTGTCCACAGGCTCCACAGCTGCCACAACACCGCCATCTGGACCATCCTCCTGCAGAAAAGGCACCTGTCGTCGCAAAGCCAAGTTATGAAGCATACAGCAGGCCACGATGATCTGGCACACCTTCTTTGGTGAGTAGAATGGTGATCCACCTATCATATGGAGGCAGCGGAACCTGGCCTTCAGGAGGCCGAAGGTCCGCTCGATCACCCTAATAGTACGTCCATGGGCCTCATTGTAGCGTTCCTCTGCCCTTGTCCTGGGATTCCTCACTGGGGTCAGTAACCATGACAGGTTGGGGTAACCAGAGTCACCTAATAGCCACACACTGTGCCTCTGGAGCCGGTGTGTACTGCCAATGGTTTAGCACCTTTGAATGTCTCCTGTGGTGATTCGTGGGTCATAATCTGGAGGGCGTTCTTTTGTTGGCAATGCAATGCTGCATTGGTTAACATTGGACCCTATGGGTCCCAGGAGCCAATGACGATGTACGCCGGCGGTGATGGTACGCACCGCTGCGGACGTGACCGCCGTGGACGTAACCGCCATTTTCTAGCTGTTAAATCACTCGATACCTGATCTTCGACAGGAGAGGACCTACACTGCAAGTGCTGCTGTGACCTGGGTCTGGAAGAGACAATGGCTCGTGCATCTGGGGAAAGGGCCCCTGCCTTCACATCGGAGGAGTTGGAGAAGCTCGTCGACGGGGTCCTCCCTCAGTACACGCTACTCTACGGTCCTCCAGACCAACAGGTAAGTACACAGGGGGCATGTTGTATGGGCTATGCCTGTGTGGAGAGGGCTGGTTGTAAGAAGGAAGGGGGCAGAGTTCTGAGTGCATGAAAGACGGTGGGTGCATGTGCCACATGGCAAGGGTAGGGATGGGGGCCACTCACTTTGACGGCGCAGTTGGTAATGACTTCTCTTCTTCCCCTGTACAGTTCATGTAGGTCAGCGCCCACCAGAAGAAGGATATTTGGCGTACCATCGCCAAGGACGTCCGGACCCTGGGGTCCCACCACAGACGGAGCACCCACTGCCGGAAGAGATGGGAGGACATTTGCCGCAGGAGCAAGAAGACGGCGGAGGCTCAGCTGGGGATGGCCTCCCAACGTGGGAAGGGTGCCCGTCGAACCATGATCCCCCTGATGTTCCGGATCCTGGCGGTGGTCCACCCGGAGTTGGATGGGCACTTGAGGGCATCACAGCAGACACAAGGGGGTGAGTATACTCTCATTCAACTGACTTTGCGTGCAGTGGAGGGGTCTGGGTGGGGGAGGAGGGCTGTGGGTTTCCCTAGGCCAGGGCGAGTTCCGTAGGCTAGGCCCCTTCGTAAGGCATGGCCCTGTGGCCCTCCACCCCACCTTTGTAGAGTGCCAAGTACAGGTATTCATGCACCTGTGTCATCTATGTGTGCAGATGTCGTCCATAGCCTTGTAGGCCATTTACCAGGAATTGCACTGTAGAGCCCAACAGCGCGACATAGTGCAGGGGGCTGCTGTGTCTTTCTTGTCCGCCAACGGTAGCGGTAAGCCATGCACTCAACCTGTCTTTCTTCTGTTTCCCCCTCCCTTTCTTGCGGTCTCCCTGTTCTTGTGTGCATTAGCATCATCAGGCGGAGGAGCAGTGGCACCGGAGCACGAGGGAGCTGCGTCCCACATGGCCATGGAGGGCCACACTACAGACTCTGAATACACCAGTGGGACGGAGGGCGAGGGGAGCACCACGGCGGTGACAGGTGCTGAAACCAGCGACACGGACTCGCCCTCCGATGGGAGCTCCCTTGTGGTGGCGGCAACATCTGTGCCCCTAACTACTACTGGTACAGCCGCCACCCCCGTACCAGCACCGCCATCCCAGCAGCCCCTCAGCGTGTGCCCCGTGCCCACTCACCCAGGAGGGTGGGCATCACCTTCGCCCCAGGCACCTCAGCCCCTGTCCCTGTGACATTGACCTCCTCAGGTCCCTCACTGTTGGGCAGTCTACCATTTTGAATGCCATCCAGGGTGTAGAAAGGGAGTTGCAACAAACAAATGCATTCCTGGAGGGCATTCATTCTGGTCAGGCTGCCCTTCATCGAACCTTTCAAACTCTGGCCTCAGCACTGATGACAGCCATTGTCCCTGTGTCTAGCCTCCCCCCTCCAACTTCCGCCACCCAGACCCAATCCCCTGTACCTCTGCCTATCCCAAGCACACCATCAGACCAGCCTGCACACACCTCACTACACAAGGGAAGCTCAGGCAAACATAAGCACCACACATCCCACAGGCACTCACGCAAGCATCACACACATACAGACACACCAACATCCACTGCCTCCACAGTGTCCACCTCCTCCTCGTCTCCCTCCTCCCTCCCAGTCTCGTCTACACTCACACCTGCATGCACTACCACTACAGCCACTACGTCCCGCACCAGCACACCCACCAGCACACCCCGCTCACGTGCAGTCACCACCCCCACTACCATCCACACGTCCCCTGTGTCCTCTCCCAGTGTGTCTGTGACGCCCCCTCCCAAGATACAAAAACGCAGGCACACACCCACCCAACATACATCCACCTCACGACAGCCTCCAGCGCATGCACCTGCACCCAAAGCCACAAAAGTCACACCTCCTACAACCACCACCTCTTCCTCCACTCCCAAACCCCCTCCAGCTACCCGTCCCAGTGTCTCCAAACAACTTTTCCTGTCCACCCTTAACCTATTTCCCACCACCCCCCTGTCCAACTCATAGGTGCCGTACTAGCACCACAGCCACAAAATCACTGGGACCAGTGGTGCCTGTTGTCACAGGTATGTGGAGTGCACCGACAACCGGGCCAGCCAGTGTATCACGGAGCCAGAGCACAGCCAGTCCCCCCCCTGTGAAGCACCAGAAGTTGGCCAGTGCCCGGCGGGAGAGGGGGAAGACTCCAGCCACCCAAGCTGCTCAGAGGGGTCCCGGGGGGAGAGTGGACTCAGCTGTGACTCCTCCCAAGGTGGGGAAGGGGCAGAAGAAACCCGCAAAGTCTGGGAGGAGCAGCACGGTAGAGAAGACCGCCATCATCCCCGCTGGGCAGGAGGCCACCGCCAGCCCCATCGTCGCTGCCCAGGACGCCACCGCCAGCCCCATCGTTGCTGTCCAGGAGGACCCCGCCAGCCACAGCCCAGCTGCCCAGGAGGGCCCCGCCAGCCACAGCCCAGCTGCCCAGTAGGGCCCCGCCAGCCACAGCCCAGCTGCCCAGGAGGGCCCTGCCAGCCACAGCCCAGCTGCCTAGGAGGGCCCCACCAGCCACAGCCCAGCTGGGCAATGAAGGACCGCCAGCCCTAGCCCAGCTGGGCAATGAAGGACCACCAGGTCAAGCACCGCTGAACAGGGCAAGCACCGCTGAACAGGGCAAGGACCGCCAACTCAAGCACTGCTGAACAGGGCAAGCACCGTCAACTCAAGCACCGCTGAACAGGGCAAGCACTGCTGAACAGGGCAAGCACCGCCAACTAAAGCACCGCTGAACAGGGCAAGCACCGCTGAACAGGGCAAGGACCGCCAACTCAAGCACCGCTGAACAGGGCAAGCACAGCTGAACAGGGCAAGGACCGCCAAGTCAAGCACCGCTTAACAGGGCAAGGACCACCAACTCAAGCACCGCTGAACAGGGCAAGCACCGCCAACTCAAGCACCGCTGAACAGGGCAAGCACCGCTGAACAGGGCAAGGACCGCCAAGTCAAGCACCGCTGAACAGGACAAGCACCGCTGAACAGGGCAAGGACCGCCAACTCAAGCACCGCTGAACAGGGACCGTCACGGGGTGAGTGATGCACTCTGGGCAAAAGTCCCCTTCCAGAACCAGTGGAGACATGCATCCACTCCGTCTGTCCTGCACAGGATGAAGCACTCTGGGCACCAGTCCCCCTCCAGAACCAGTGGAGACTTGCATACACTCCGTCTGTCCTGCACAGGATGAAGCACTCTGGGCACCATGCCCCCTCCAGAACCAGTGGAGACTTGCATCCACTCCGTCTGTCCTGCACAGGATGAAGCACTCTGGGCACCAGTCCCCCTCCAGAACCAGTGGAGACTGTTATCCACTTGAGAGACTGTGGCTTTGCACTCCCCAGGATGGTACAGTGGGCAACCCACCCACTGGAGAGACTTGAGAGACTGTGGCTTTGCACTCCCCGGGATAGAGCAGTGGGCAAACCACCCACTGGAGAGACTTGAGAGACTGTGGCTTTGGACTCCCCAGGATACAGCAGTGGGAAAACCACCCACTGGAGAGACTTGAGAGACTGTGGCTTTGCACTCCCCAGGATGGTACAGTGGGCAAACCACCCACTGTAGAGACTTGAGAGACTGTGGCTTTGCACTCCCCAGGATGGTACAGTGGGCAAACCACCCACTGGAGAGACTTGAGAGACTGTGGTTTTGCACTCCCCGGGATGGTACAGTGGGCAAACCACCCACTGGAGAGACTTGAGAGACTGTGGCTTTGCACTCTCCAGGATACAGCAGTGGGCAAACCACCCACTGGAGAGACTTGAGAGACTGTGGCTTTGCACTCCCCAAGATGGTACAGTGGGCAAACCACCCACTGGAGGGACTTGAGAGACTGTGGCTTTGCACTCCCCAGGATACATCAATGGCCATGGAGCCCCCTGGTGGATCTGGCGTCGTGCTCTCATCCGGCTGATGTGCCCCCTTTCCCTTCCCCCTGAGGTGCCTGTTGTATTTCTATCTGATGCCCCTGCAGTGTTCTCTCCGTCATGTTTGGGTATCTTGTGTGGGCCTTGCCCATGCATTTTGGGCCCAGTGGTCCACGGACTATGAATGGTGCAATACCTGGACTGCTATTCGTGGTGTATATTTTGTTAATAGTGTATATATGTATATATTTGCTTACTCTATTTTGATATATTACAATGGTTACACTCATTTCCTTTTGTCTTTGCATTCTTCCGGGGGGGTTGGGGGTGTTTGGATTTGCATTAGTGTGTGTGTTGTAGTGGGTGAGTGTGGGGGTTGGGGTGTTGCGTGTGTGTGTCCCTGTTTTTTCCCTCCCCTATGTCGTAGGTGCAGTACTCACCGTGGTCTTCGCCACCGGCGTTGGTGCTCCTGGTACAGGAGCAGGAAGACTAGCGCAGGAAGAATATGGAGTTCCGGCTCCATGGTGTCGTTGTTCCTCGTGGAGTGTGTAGAGGTGAGCATTTTCCCTTTGAAATGCCTGTTTCCGCCGTGTTTTTATCCGCGGTGAATTCGCCCCGGAAAAGGTGGCGGATTGGCCTGTCATAATAGTGTGGGCGGTACATTGTCTCCCGCTTGTCTGTTGGCGGTGACCGCCGCGCTGTTTGTTGGTACCGCCGTGGCGGTCGGAGTGTTAAAGTGGCTGTCTTTGTTGGCGGTTTCTGCCACGGTCGTAATTCCCAAAAATTTTCCGCCGGCCTGTTGGCGGTCTTACCGCTGCTTTAACACAGTTCGCCAGGGTTGTAATGATCACCTTAGTCTTTGTTTTTTCAGTGAAATTATATGATATATTCATTACAGTTACACCATTCAGCACAGGAGATCCCTTTACACCGCCAAACAAATTGTAGTAGTAGCTATTGTGTGCTGTGCAGTTTAGAAGATTCAACTTTGCTAAAACTCTTACATAATGTAGGTTTTTCTGGTGCAATATTTTATGGTGATATAATAATGACTTAAAAATTGTCCCTTTTTAACTTTTACAGGTAATTCTGCTTGACCAAAATGATACCTTCATACAATGCTAAACGTCCGACATATACACCATAGATGCTAGTCCTCATAGGTATATATAATTATGCCACATTCATAAGGATATTGCCACAATTCGAGGTCAATAGTGCTTTGACACCAAGGATAATGCTCACTTCCTCCAACAGGAACCAACACAATACCTTGATAGCAGTCCTCAGACATTGGTGATAACGTCTTGACATGAATGCAACAGTAAGGAAATAAGAAGTGTGAAGTAACTTTGCACTTTTGCATTTTCTTGTGACTTGCTTACGGCCACTGATTGTTCACCTACCTTAGGAACAATTATATACCCTTACAAATGCAGACATCGTCCACCGGTCAACACCCACACTCCCTCCACAACCTGACGCTGTGTAGGGGTTTAAAGGACCCTATGTTGCTCGCACCACAAAGTTTCCTTTTTCATTTTAGAAGTCAGTATGGTGGAGAAGGGCTTCTCTAGCAGCCCAAATCTTCTTTTTGTCTTCTGAAATGACAACCAGCATGCATATTTCGCTGACGTCATTTTTAGTGAAAGTAAAATAAGCCAATTGGTTTATTTCACTTTCACTGCATCAGTGCTCCGTAGCATAACAGCCCCCAAGCACTGCTTTTCATGAGGGAGGTACTGTTAGAAAGGAGACAAGGTCCCCTTTCCTGTGGTATCACTCGCTAGTGGATCCCTACTTGGGTATCGTCACAGGACGGTGATCCCCCAAGCCGGGATCTACCCAGTAGACACCAGGGATGCGGCTGGTGGGGGGGGGGGGGCAGTCTTCCTTGGACTTGGGCTTGGGCCTGTGCTTCCCTTAGCCCAGGGCCCCATTAGCCATTCTGCCATGCGGGCTGGCCTTCTGCCCCCCAGGGTGGTGGTCACCCCCAATATGCCACACCAGGGGGCATAAAGCCCACTAGGCACTAGGGATTGTTACTGTGCAGTATTTGTTTTGGAAGAGAGCAGGCCCCAGTGGCATGGGCCTGTGCTCTCCCCTTGCCCAATAAATCATTCTGTGCCCCCTCAGGGGTAAAAGTGAGTGTTCACCCACAATCTGCCCCCTCCGGGAGCACAAAGCCACATTAGTCAGGCATTTTATTGGCAGCATTGTTTTGAGGAGAGGGAGCGCCCTCAATGGCATTGGCTGTGCTCTCACCCCAGCCCAAGCACAGTTAGTCTTTCTGTCCCCCCCCCCAGGGGTGGATGCATGGCCCTGCACTTCCCACCTTCCCTGGGTCCAGTTAGTATTTGTGCTCTACTAGGGACTGGAAGCGCATGGCCCTGCACTTCCTACCTTCCCTGGGTCCATTTAGTCTTTGTGCTCTACTAAGGACTGGATGGTGGTGCTGACTCCCAGTACACTGCCCGGGGTTGGGAGTGAGCAGAAAGCCCACTAGATTCTAGGGATTTTTTACTTGACAGTATGTTTTGTGGGTGGGAGAGAGTCCCCAATGGCATGGACATGTGCCCCCTTTGCACCTTGGACTCATTATTCTTTCTTTCCCTTGGGGTGGCAGATGGTGTTCACCCTCCCCCTCCCTCTGGGTTAGACTAACGGAGATTAACTCCATTACCCTCAATCTGCCTATCCTCCAGCCTTAAAACCCCAACAGTCTTTCTGCCCCATTCCTACGGCAAGCCAAAGGTAAATTTTGATTATTTTGGTCATAGTTTTGACATGTGGACTGGCAGATGAGGAGTAAATCCAAATTGCCTCCTACTTGCCATGGTGAATGATTGCACTATTCTGGCCTGATATCTGCCACCAATGGAAAACAACCTAGTCCAGCCATTTTAAAAAATAGACACCCACAGGACTTACATGAAATTTAATGTGTCTTTTCATCTGGTGGGAATCTATTTAATAGTTGTCTTTGTTTTAGGTCTGTTGTCATAACATAAATCAGCACGTAGCATCAGTGACTAAAGCAATTAATATCAGATGAGTGAGAACTTATTGAGAATATGGAAGACAAATCACACATGGACAGTTAATAAGCCATTTAATTTGGTTACTTTTTCTAGTTAACTCTGTGTTTTATTGTGTGGACTGTGCAATGAGCAGCCAGGCATCCAAAAATGTTGATAATTGAATCCAAAATAAGGCAGGAAAATATCAAAAATATTACAACAGCAAGCATATATATGAAGAGAGTACTCACCATAGTGCATCCTTGTACAGCTTGGGCACTCTATGTACCCGACATGAAGCAATGAGCCTGAAATTGGCCCATTAGATATTGACTCAAGAAGGCCTGCTCATAGAGCAAGAATTTGGTACTATGGGGGTCATTCTGACCTCAGCGGTAAAAGGCGCTTACCGCCGGTCAGAAGACCGCCATAACACCGCCGCGGCCGCGGTAAACCGTCACGGTCATTCTGACCCGCAACTTGTAAACTGCCAAAAACCCGACATCCACAAAAGTCCGCCACACCAAAGGTCAGCGAAAAAATGGCGATGACCAAACCTCCACCGTCACGCCAACAGAAATACGCCCATACCATTCCGACCCACAAATCCACGCGGCGGTCTTTCAAACGCGGTATTCCATTGGCGGTACACACCGCCCCGCTCCAAATACACACACACATAGAAAACTCAGCCACATTGGTCAGTTTGAAACACACACACCTGATACACATACTAACACCACTCCCACACACCCAACACAATATAAAACACACCCACATCACCCACAAACCCCTACGACCCGAAATTATTGACGAAGGCTAGAGAGAGAGCACAGAATAGACAATCCCACAACACAGAGGCACACAACACCATCACCCACACAGAATCCACGCACCAAACACCACACACCACCACACGCACCACACTCATCACCACAAACGCCACCCCACACCTCATCCACACCACCCCATGGCACCCCAAAGACACCCCAGGTTCACTGACGCAGAACTCAGGGTCATGGTGGAGGAAATAGTCAGTGTAGAGCCCCAGCTCTTTGGGGCACAGGTGCAGCACACCACAATTGCCAGGAAGATGGAGCAATGGCAAAGGATAGTGGACAGGGTCAACGCAGTGGGACAGCATCCACGCAATCGGGATGACATAAGGAAGCGCTGGAACGACCTACGGGGGAAGGTGCGTTCATGGTATCAAGGCACAACATTGCGGTGCAGAAGACTGGCGGCGGACCCCCACCTACTCCCCCAGAATTTACATCATGGGAGGAGGAAGTCTTGCACATCCTGCATCCTGAGGGCCTCGCAGGAGTAGGCGGAGGAATGGACTCTGGTAAGTAAAATCTTCACTACTGCTTCCCACCCCCACCCCACCTGCATGCCAAATCATACCCCCACCCTCACCACCACCCCCATCACACCAACTCCTTGCAAATGGCTCACCATCACAACCCACCCATCCCAACACCAAGCCCTGCATGCGACCACAAAGCATGGACACCCATCACCAAAGCATGCCCACTGCACACACACATCACCCCCACAAGCCACCCTCACAAAAGCCCCCACAAGGGAATGCCTGCACTTGGGTACACGGACACCCACCCATCACACGAACTGCCACACACAGAAGCAATAACCATACCTTTATACCCCTGCAGGACCCGAACGCCACCACACCGCCACGGAGGGTACAGAGATGTCCATCCCACCCCCAGAAGAGGCCCCCAGCGATGACAGCAGCTCTGTCTCCCTGGACCCAGATGACCAGCCCGGCCCATCGGGGACCTCTGGACAGTCGGTTCCCCACAGACAGCCACAGGCTACACCAGACCCAAACCCTCTGGGAACACCAGCACAGCTCCCACCCAGCGGGCCCATGCCTCTGTCTCCAGGACACGTCAATCAGCGGTGTGTCCACCACTACAGGGCACCCAGGTTGACCCACCACCCCAACAACAACAGGGACCTGGGGGCAGTGGTAGTGGGCACACCGTCCAGGGGACAGAGGCCCAGGAACACAGGGGAACTGGGAGGGCTGCTGTGCGACAGGGGGGGGGACAGGCCCAGGGAACCGACTCTCCAAGAGGCCCTCTCCTCCATCATGGGAGCTTACCACCACTCCCAGGAGACGATGGCGACGGTACAGGCCAGGTTCCAGGAGATCCAGGCACTGCAAGAGGAACGGTACATGGGGTTCAGAGAGGAAATGAGGAACATCGGTTCCGCAATGGGGACCATCGTCGTGGCCCTCAACCAGATAGTCACAACATTGCGGGACCATGTGGCACCCCAAAGGGCCCCTGTCACTAGCCCAGGCCAGGAACAGCCTACCACCTCCGCTGGCGCTAGTGGACAGGAGGCCCCCACACAACAACAGGCCACCAGAACCCCACCTCCTGCAGAAGAAGAACCACCCCGCAAGCGGAACCTGAGATCTCACAAGAAGACAGAGTAGGATTGCAAGACCCCCGCCAGCCTAAGATACCCCCTGATGTCATCCCACTGTCCCACATTGTCACCCTGTCCAACCTTTAACTGCCCCTGCTCCATCCTTCCACAGGCATATGGACAATGCACCTGTGCGACTGAGAACTGGACTCTGCCATGGACATTACTCCACCCCCACCCATCACCGTTTTACAATCATGTACCTATATGTAGCACTTAAAATAAATCACTTATTGCACTTAAAATAACAGGAGTCTGCTTGTATTCTTAACAAATGTATTACACATAACGGTGCAATAATGTCCAGTTACTTTGTGATGACAACATACCAATTTCAATAAGCTTTACTCCATGGGCAAACAAAGCAGAAGTCACGCAGTGGGTCATACAGCTCTGAAAAGGGAAGGGAAAGTCACAAATCAGTTAACAGGAACTGGGGGGAAACACAGCCAGTGGAGACGCATGAGGCCTTAAGTAAATGTAAAATGGCGTGGGTGATTCTTACCTGTGTGCTACTGAAAATATTGTTGTATGACTGTATCCCTGTTGTCCGTGTTGTCCCCGTCGTCTTCCTCCTCTTCACTCTCCACAGGCTCCACAGCTGCTACAACACCACCATCTGGACCATCCTCCTGCAGAAAAGGCACCTGGCGTCGCAAAGCAAGATTGTAAAGCATACAGCAGGCCACGATGATATGGCACACCTTCTTTGGTGAGTACATAAGGGATCCCCCTGTCATATGCAGGCACCTAAACCTGGCCTTCAGGACCCCGAAGGTCCTTTCTATGATCCTCCTAGTTCGCCCATGGGCCTCATTGTACCGTTCCTCTGCCCTGGTCCGGGGATTCCTCACTGGGGTCAGTAGCCACGACAGGTTGGGGTAACCAGAGTCACCAACTAGCCACACACGGTGTCTCTGTAGCTGTTCCATCACATAAGGGATGCTGCTATTTCACATGACATACGCGTCATGCACTGACCCAGGGAACTTGGCATTTACATGGGAGATGTACTGGTCAGCCAAACAGACCACCTGGACATTCATCGAATGATAACTTTGTCTGTTTCTGTACACCTGCTCACTTTCTTTGGGGGGAACCAAAGCCACATGGGTCCCATCAATGGCACCAATGATGTTGGGGATATGTCCAAGGGCATAGAAATCACCCTTCACTGTAGCCAAATCGCCCACCTCAGGGAAAATAATGTAGCTCCGCATGTATTTCATCAGGGCAGGCAACACTCTGGACAAAACCTTAGAAAACATAGGCTGAGACATCCCAGATGATATGGCCACTGTTGTCTGAAAAGACCCACTTGCCAAAAAATGGAGTACTGACAGAACCTGCACCAGAGGGAGAATCCCTGTGGGTTGGCGGATGGGGGACATCAGGTCTGGCTCCAGCTGGGCACACAGTTCATGTATAGTTGCTCTGTCAAGCCTGTATGTAAGTATGATATGTCGTTCTTCCATTGTCGACAGGTCCACCAGCGGTCGGTACACGGGAGGATTCATCCTTCTCCTCGCAAGTCCCAGCGGACGGTGCCTAGGAAGGACAACATGGAGCACAGAGTCAAGCAACCCACAGGTTCGTTCACACAGCTTGCACAGTACACGAATCGCTATGCATTGAAAGGCTTGTATGAGTGGCAATGCAAGGCCTAGGCCTGTGTGACGCAGTACAAATTATGCCATGTGGGCCCTTGAAATGGCAGCTGCCTGACCTGTGAAGTGTGACAGTGGGATGTGAGGTCAATGTGCTGGCGTGGCACACCGTGGCGGTAGGCGGTCGAAGACCGCGGTGCTAAGCCGCATTGGTTAACATTGCAGCCTATGGGTTTCAGTAGCCAATGAGGATGGGCGCCTGCGGTCGCGGTACGCACCGCAGCGGTACGCACCACCGCGGGCGTGACCGCCATTTTCTATCTGATTAATCACTCGAGACCTGATCATCCACAGGAGAGGACCGATACTGCAAGTGCTGCTGTGACCTCGGTCTGGGAGATACAATGGCTGCTGCGACTGGGGAAAGGGCCCCTGCCTTCACTTCCGAAGAATTGGAGAAACTTGTTGATGGGGTCCTCCCCCAGTATGCGCTACTCTACGGTCCTCCAGACCAACAGGTTAGTACACAGGGTGCACGTTGAATGGACTATGCCTGTGTTGAGTGGGGTGTATGTAAGATGGTGCGGAGGGGAGCGAATGAGGAGTGCAACACACGAAAGATGAGAGCATGTGCCACATGGCAAGGTTGGGGAGGGAGGGGCCACTCACATTGACCAGGCAGAAAAGTGATGAGATTTCCTTTACCACCCTGTACATGTCACATAGGTCAGCGCCCATCAGAAGATCGACATTTGGCGTGCCATCGCCAAGGACGTCCGGGCCCTGGGGGTCCACAACAGACGGGGCACCCACTGCCGAAAGAGGTGGGAGGACATCCGCCGCTGGACCAGAAAGACCGCCGAGTCTCTGCTGGGGATGGCCTCCCAACGTAGGAGGGGTGCCAGCCGCCAATTGACCCCCCTGATGTCCCGGATCCTGGCGGTGGCCTACCCCGATTTGGATGTCGCACAGCAGCCCTCCCAGTTCCCCTGTGTTCCTGGGCCTCCTGTCCCCTGGACTGTGTGCCCCTGCCCCCAGGTCCCTGTTGTTGTTGGGGTGGTGGGTTATCTTGGGTTTCCTGTAGTGGTGGACACACAGCTAATTGACATGTCCTGGGGACGGAGGTATGGGCCCGCTGGGTGGGTGCTATGCTGGTGTTTCCAGAGGGGGGAAGGTCTGTGGTGGCCTGTGCCTGTGTGAGGGGAACCGACTGTCCCGAGGCCCAAGATGGTCCGGGCTGGTCATCTAGATCCAAGTGGACAGAGGTGCTGTCATCACTGTGGGCCACTTCTGTGGGTGGAGTGGACATGTCTGGACCCTCCTGTCTGGTGATGTTGGGTAGTGGTCCTGCAGGGGTGTAAAGCCATGATTATTGCATCTGTGTGTGTCATGGTGTGCAATGAGTGGGTGACCGTGTACCCCAGTGCTGGCATTCTTGTGTGGGAGCTTGTGTGAGCGACCCTTGACCCAAGGGTAGGTCGCTCCCCCTGCCGCTGCAGCTCCTCCAGCTCCTCCAGGTTCCTGAGACCGCCCAGCTACCTCGCAGTAAGTACCCCCCACCTCCTAGCCCCTCGCCCTGCCCCGCGCTACTCACCCTCTCTCCTGCTCCTGCTTCTTTTCATCCTCTCTGTTCTTCCTCCTCGCTCCTCTTCTGTAATCTTCTTCTGTACTCTTCTTTTCCCCGTCTTCTCTCTTCATCTGTGTGCTTCTCAGCCTCTCCTGTCGCCTCTCTTCTTCTTCATCTTCTTCGGTGGTCTTCTGCCTTCTGTTCTTCGTCTTCTGTATCGTCTTCTGTGTTCTTCTGTGTTCTTCTGTGTTCTTCTGTTCTTCTGTTCTTCTGTTCTTCTGTTCTTCTGTCTCCTGTTCTTCTGTTTCCTCGTCCTCCATCTTCTGCTCCTCCCGCGCCTGCCCTCCTGCTCCAGTCTCATCCCTCTCCCTCACTTGCCTCCCCCTCTCTATCACCCCTATCTACCCTGTTCGCTATCTGCCTCCCTCACTCCTCCTACCTACCAATCTACCTATCTCTCTATCGCACTATCTATCTCCCTCACTCACCACCTCCTCCTATCTACCTATTTCTCTATCTCTCCCCCCCGCCCGCCACCCCCCTGTTACCACCCCTATCTTCCTATCCTCTTACTCTACCTCTAACCCTCACCCACCGGACGTCGCCTTCATCACGGAGACCTGGATGAAGGCCTCTTCGGCCCCAGACATCGCCACTGCCATCCCTGAAGACTACAAGATTTCCAGAAAAGACCGCACCAACCAGGCAGGAGGAGGTATCGCCATCGTCTTCAAAGACTCCATCAGCGTCACCACCTCCACCGAAGACACCCCTCTCGCCGCTGAACATCTGCATTTCCAGATTCGCACCGACCCCAGGACCACCCTCAGAGGATCCCTTGTCTACCGTCCCCCCGGACCGCGCGCCCCTTTAAGCGACTCCATCGCCGACTTCGTCTCCCCGCACGCCCTCGCCTCGCCGGACTACATCCTCCTAGGCGACCTCAACTTCCATCTGGAACAAAACAACGACTCCAACACCAACGTCCTGCTCGACAACCTCGCCAACCTCGGCCTCAAGCAACTGGTGAACACCGCCACCCACATCGCTGGACAAACGCTTGACCCTATCTTCTCCACCAGCAAACACGTCTCCTTCAGCCACGCCTCCGCTCTACACTGGACCGACCACAGCTGTGTCCATTTCACATTCCAACGCGAGACCCGCCACCTCCGCACTCAACCCATCCCTCGTCGACAGTGGAACAAAATCCCCGAAGAGCAACTCCTCTCCGCACTCACCATCAACCAACCTACCCTCACCACCGACCCCAACGACGCAGCCCTCAGCCTCTCGAACTGGATCTCCAACTGCGCAGACAACCTTGCTCCCCTCAGACGCACGCATCAACAGGCCATCACCAAAAAACCTCTCTGGTTCTCTGACACCCTTAAAGAATCGAAGAAAACTTGTCGCGCCCTCGAGAAGGCCTGGCGCAAGGACCACACTGCCGACAACATGACCGCCCTCAAAAACGCAACCCGCGAACACCACCACCTGATCCGCTGGACAAAAACAGCCACAACAGCAGAGAACTTTTCAGCATCGTCAAAGAGTTCTCCAACGCCGTCACGCCCTCACAAGACTTGTGCAACTCCCTCGCCACCTTCTTCCATCGCAAGATCAGCGACCTCCACGACAGCTTCGGACACCAGACCCAACCAAGCATCACCAAACCCACACCCCCGGCCATCACCCTCCACGCCTGGACCCACATCAACACTGAAGAAACCAAAACCACCATGAACTCTATTCACTCCGGCGCCCCATCGGACCCCTGCCCTCACTTCATCTTCAATAAAGCCGACGACATCATCGCCCGCACCTCCAGGCCATCATCAACTCTTCATTTTCTTCTGCTACCTTCCCCGAAAGCTGGAAACACGCCGAAGTCAACGCCCTACTAAAGAAACCTACGGCTGATCCTAGCGACCTGAAAAACTTCCGCCCCATCTCGCTCCTCCCTTTCCCTGCCAAGGTAATAGAGAAGACCGTCAACAAACAGCTTACCACCTTCCTGGAAGACAACAACCTGCTCGACCCTTCACAAACCAGATTCCGAACCAACCACAGCACTGAAACCGCCCTCATCTCAGTCACAGACGACATCAGAACCCTGATGGACAACGGTGAAACAGTCGCCCTCATCCTCCTCGACCTCTCGGCGGCCTTCAACACCGCCTGTCACCGCACCCTAATAACCCGCCTCCGCTCCACCGGGATCCAAGGCCAGGCCCTGGACTGGATTGCCTCCTTCCTCTCAAACCGCTCTCAAAGAGTTTACCTCCCACCGTTTCGCTCAGACCCCACCGAGATCATCTGCGGCGTACCTCAAGGCTCATCGCTCAGCCCAACACTCTTCAATGCCTACATGAGCCCCCTCGCCGACATAGTACGCAAGCACGACATCATCATCACCTCCTACGCCGACGACACCCAACTTATACTCTCCCTCACCAAGGACCCCGCCAGCGCCAAGACCAACCTACAAGAGGGCATGAAGGAAGTGGCAGATTGGATGAGGCTCAGCCGCCTTAAGCTGAACTCTGACAAAACGGAAGTCCTCATCCTCGGCAACACCCCGTCCGCTTGGGATGACTCCTGGTGGCCCGCGGCCCTTGGTACCGCACCGACCCCCTCAGACCACGCCCGCAACCTCGGCTTCATCTTGGACCCTCTTCTCACCATGACCAAGCAAGTCAACGCCGTGTACTCCGCCTGCTTCCTCACCCTCCGCATGCTCCGCAAGATCTTCCTCTGGATCCCTGCCGACACTAGAAAAACCGTGACCCACGCCCTTGTCACGAGCCGCCTGGACTACGGCAACACCCTCTATGCTGGGACCACCGCTAAACTCCAAAAACGCCTGCAACGTATTCAAAACGCCTCGGCCCGCCTCATCCTCGACGTACCCCGCAACAGCCACATCTCCGCACACCTGAGACACCTGCATTGGCTCCCAGTCAGCAAAAGGATCACCTTCCGACTTCTCACCCACGCACACAAAGCCCTCCACAACAAGGGACCGGAATACCTCAACCGTCGCCTCAGCTTCTACGCCCCCACCCGCCTCCTCCGTTCCTCTGGCCTCGCGCTCGCTGCCGTCCCTCGCATCCGCCGCTCCACGGCGGGTGGGAGGTCCTTCTCCTTCCTGGCAGCCAAGACCTGGAACACCCTCCCGACCAGCCTCAGGACCACCCAGGACCACTCCGCATTCCGGAGACTCCTCAAGACCTGGCTTTTCGAGCAGCAGTAACTCCCCCTTCCCCCTAGCGCCTTGAGACCCGCACGGGTGAGTAGCGCGCTTTATAAATGTTAATGATTTGATTTGATTTGATGATGGTTTAGGGGGGGTATATGGGTATGTGCAGTGGGCATGCTTTAGTGATGGGTGTCCATGCGTTGTTGTTGCATGCAGGGCTTGGTGTTGGGATGTGTGGTTTGTGATATCGGTACATTTGAGAGGAGTTGGAGTGATAGGGGTGGGGGCGAGGGTGGGGGTATGTGATAGCATGCAGGTAGGGTGGGGGATGTAATAGTTAAGATTTGACTTACCAGATCCCATTCCTCCACTGACTCCTGCGAGGCCCTCAGGATGCAGAATCGCCAAGACCTGCTCCTCCCATGTTGTTAGTTGTGGGGGGGAGGTGGGGGTCCGCCGCCAGTCCGCTGAACCGCCTTGTGGTATCTTGAGACCACGGAACGCACCTTCCCCTGTAGGTCGTTCCACCTCTTCCTGATGTCCTCCCGATTTCTTGGGTGTTGTCCCACTGCGTTGAACCTGTCGACTATTCTTCGCCATAGCTCCATCTTCCTTGCAATTGAGGTGTGCTGCACCTGTGATCCAAATAGCTGTGGCTCTACCCGGACGATTTCCTCCACCATGACCCTGAGCTCCTCCTCCGAGAACCTGGGGTGTCTTTGCCGTGCCATGGGGTGGTGTGGGTGATGTGTGGGGTGGTGTGTGTGGTGATAAGTATGGTGATATGTAGTGGTGTGTGGTGTTTTGTGCGTGGAAGTTGTGAGGGTGATGGTGTTGTGTGCCTGTGGATGCTAGTTTGTTGATGGTGGTGTCTCTCGCTGGCCTTCTCTCTGTAATTGTGGTCCTAGGGGTTTGTGGGTGATGTGGGTGTGTGTTTTATATTGTATTGGGTGTGTGGGAGTGGTGTGTGTATGTGTATCAGGTGTGTGTATTTTGAATTGTCCAATGTAGTTGTGTTTTGTAAGAGTGTGTGTATTTTGAGCGCAGCGGTGTGTACCGGCAATGGAATACCGTGGTTGAAAGACCACCACGTGGATTCGTGCGTCGTGATAGTGTGGGCGTATTTCTTTTGGCGTGACGGTGGAGGTTTAGTTTTCGCCAGTTTATCACTGACCTTTGGTGTGGCGGACTTGTGTGGGTGTCTGAATTTTGTCGGATTCCGAGATGTGGGTCATAACAGCTGTGGCGGAATTCCGCTGCTGCAGTGGTGTGTTGGCGGTCTTCTGCACAGCGGTAAGCGGCTTTTACCGCCAATGTTGTAATGACCCCCATTGTATTTCTACATGAGGATAAAAAGTAATCTTAACATTCCCTAGAAAACAATAAGAATTGTACTAAGAACTTAATATGCACATATATGGCCTGATTACAACTTTGGAGGAGGTGTTAATCTGTCCCAAATGTGACAGATATACCACAAGCCGTATTACGAGTTCCATAGGATATAATGGACTCGTAATACGGCTGGTGGTATATCCATCACTTTTTGGACGGATTAACACCTTCCTCCAAAGTTGTATTCAGGCCCATAATGTCTTGAATTTAACACCTTTGCAGAAAATTCAAAAGGGCTGGATAGTTGTGTGCACGTCAGGAAACACTACACATCAAAGTTTTAACTGTCATGAAATGATAGCGCACATTGTAAGCGGTCTGTTCTCCTAGGTTTAAATGCAGGGACACTGTTGATTCCAACAAGTATATGCAACTGCCATGAAATGGTTGCGTACAATGAATATCAAGAGTTAAATGAAAAGGAATGAATTGCGCGTTTTGCCGATTCGAGTGTCACCATGTAAATGCCAAGAAATGCTTGCGCACAATGCGTATCAAGAGTTAAATGCAAGAACAACAAAGCACGCGTCTTGCCGGTTCGAACTCCACCATGTAAATGGCAAGAAACGGTTGCGCACAATGTGTATCAAAATTTAAATGCAAGGAAACGAATTGCGCGTCTTGCCGATTCGAAAGCCACCCTGTAAATGCCAAGAAATGGTTGCGCACAAAGTGTATCAAGAGTTAAATGCAAGGAAACGAATCGCGCGTCTTGCCGATTCGAATGCTAATATGCAAATGTCTAGAAATGGTCACGCACACTGTTGCCGACCCGAATCTCAAAAGTCAAATGCCAGAAATGAATTGCGCGTCTTGCCGATTCGATAATCAACATGTAAATGCCAGAAACCAAGAGCACATTTACACGCACAAGGAAAAATCTCCCAATATGAAAATTAGGCCCTAGAACTCGAATGCCTTCGAAAACGGGATCGAGGCCCAGCCCGATCTCCGTCTTACCGCCCTGATCAAGGATCACCAATACAAATGAAGGGCAAGGCCTGGAAGAATCAAAGTAGGCCTCCGGAACAGGAGCTCAGGAAGTTGCTGCTGCTCTGCACCGGGACCTCTGAATAGTGAGCACATAGAGCTGGGCTGGCTCCCTTATATAGAGTCTGGCCCAGCCCACAAACCACACCCAGTCATGCTGCAGGAAAAGCTTCCAGAAGGTCCTAGAAAGGGACCACACCCTAACACACTCAGTAAGCCTGCAGCAATACATTGCAAATGAACAGTTGTTGCAAACATCATTAATAGTGTTTTTCAAGGTTAAAGTCTGCAAAGCAAAAGGTTAACATACTGCATATAAATACATTGCATGAATTAGGTCCTTGCATAAAGGTTGGGTTTTTGCATTTTTAGTTGCCCGTAGAGCGCGCACTGTCCTGATGTTTGGTTGCATTTTTAGTTGCCCGTAGAGCGCGCACTGTCCTGATGTTGACACATTGCCCCACGGAGGTGGTGGTCCCTGTGGCTGGGAGGGAGCACACGCGCCTCGCATAAATTTCATATCCAGCCCAGGGAGAAGGCGTCTCCGGGCTGTGGGGGAGGCCGTATAGGCCTCCTCCATTACGAATAAACATTTTGCCCCAAGGAGGTGGTGGTCCCTAGGACACGGGGGACTGCACGACCCCCACATATTTTTACATCATCGCCCCAGGTAGGTGGTGGTCCCAGGGCAAACATAAGTCCTAGCGGGGCCCTGTATGCCCCCCTCCGTTTTTAAGCCCCCTATCACACGGGAGACCTGGCACACCCAGAGGGAAAAAGAAAGAAAAGAGCAAAGGACCGCCCTTTATAAAAAACGAATCTCAGAAAAATCTGTAGATCCGGATCTGCAGATTTTTCCGATATATTTTTAAGAAATGCTTTTTAGCCCTGGCGGGGTCAATGAGGGACCCCACGGGCTAAGGGCTCAGTGTGACCCTACCATGGCCCCTTTTTAAAAAAAATACTTTTTTTGTAGGACTCGGCTGTAGTCCAAAAATGGCTGCCTATACTTCCTTATTGAAGTGGGGGCAGCCAATCAGATTTCAGCATGGGGACAGGTGGATCCGTGGAGGATCCATGTCCCCAGATATCTATATTTTTTTTAGCTCTAATATCTCCAAAACTACTGAACAGATATACACCAAATCCCAAAAGGCACAATCTGGGGAACAGGGCCTATCTTTCTGCCAAATTTGGTTTAATTCCATTCAGCGGTTTGGGCTGTAGGCGTATCTAAAAACCCTCTGAAAAAATGAATGGGGAAAATGCATTTTGGGACCCCCCTTTTTCTCAGCCCCCACTAAATGGATCACCCCCAAACTTTCAAGACAGCAACTAAACCCACTGAAGTATACATTTTGGAAATTTTGTGAAGATTTGTCAAGTGACACCAAAGTTATTAAAGAGCTTGTCCAATGGAAACTAGGTCCTAACTATAACTACCTACTGGAGACTGCCAGTAGGTTTTCGCGTTTCGGCCTGAGCCTTCGACTGGCCATAGAGTAGATTGTGAAGTCAGTGTATTTAAATCATGTGATCTCCCAACATTCACCAATAAAAATCCATGATCATTTTATATCACTTAAAAGGCATTTCTAATCGATTTTGTAACCCAAATTTAGTTCATTTGTCTCAATTGGAGATCAAATTTACCTTAAACATAAATGTATCTCATTAAATCAATATATATGTTTATTCCCTTCCTTCGAAGATTTTCTTTTTAGGTAAAGTACCATTTCTATGTTGTTTAACAATGCACAATTATCGACATTAGGGGATTCCATTTGAAACAATGACTGCTCTATAAACACCGTATATCATTTTTACATCTCTCCTCACATTGGGTTATTTATTCACGATAAAGTACCTAGAAAATGAAAACATATTGAGCTAAATATGAAGCATAACCAAAATAAAAAGGCTGCTAAATTCTGCAACTTTATGTAAGGGGATACTTTTCCCCATGAGGATCTTATTTGTTTCATTAATTTCATAACCCCATGATATCTTTCGGTAATCATCTCTAAGGTCTAACTAACTTTTCACGAAGGTTCAAGAAGGACAATCCAGTTCAAAACCTGTCTCTTATCAAATGTCTCCTTTTGGATCTTTTCTGTTTTTTATTATTTTTTATCTGTTCTTTATCTCCTATAGGTGTCTATGTAACTCTGCACCCATGTTCAACCCCCACGGCATTTCAGTTCCAATTAGAATAATCCATTTGGATTCCATCCTCCTCAATCTTTGTTCTCGGTCTCCACCTCTATCATTCTGTTTAATATGTTGAATGCCGTAGTATCTCAAGTCTTTTTGTTAACCCTGATGCTCTTCCCATATGTGCTTTGCTATTGAATATGTCATGTCTTGATTGCTTATTGCCCTCATGTGTTGTAAAATTCGTAATTTTAACTTATTCACTGTACTTCCAGCATATTTTTTACCACACACACATTCCAATACATAAGTGACATATGGGGTCTCGCAGTCTATTCTTTCCATGATTTTAAGGAACCTTCCATCAAATGTTGTGAAATGCGTCATATTTTTACAATGGGTACATGCTTTACACTTTGTACACCTCCCCAATCATTGCCTTTTATCACTCAACCAATTAGATGTATTTTTATTTTGCGGGATCATGATCCCCTAGTGTAGGCGCTCTTCTGCATGTAATCAGTGGATGATTGGGTAGTGATTTAGATAATGTATCATTTATATATATATATATATATATATATATATACAACAACAATAAACAATAGCTTTATTCGGTCAGAAAGGCCATCAAAGCATAAAAATACATACATAGCAGAATTAAAAAACATGAGATAAAAAGATACAAACTGACTTAATAACTTAATATATATATATACAATGATTAAAATATGACAGGGAAAAAATACATCCCTTTGCTTCATACCTTCTAATAAGTAGTTAATAACAAAAACGAAAAGATTTATTTCAATGAATGATATCGTATATGACAAGGGGTCACAAGGAACTTGCTAACCGCAAGGATTACAAATTTGGAAGTATCACTCTTTAAGATCCTAATAGCTATAGAACACTGGCTCAAGCCCAAATCTCAACAAGTTCCACAGATCCATTTTGACCTTGGGACAGTATAAGCAGGGCAAAAAAACATAAAGGGGGTCATTCTGACTCCCGCCGGCCGCGGTAACCGCAGGGCCGGCGGGAGCCGCCAGAATACCGCTGCGCGGTCAGAAGACCGCCGCGGTTATTCTGAGTTTCCCCCTGGGCGGACGGGCGACCGCCAGAAGGCCGCCCGCCCGCCCAGCGGGAAACCCCCTTCCACGAGGATGCCGGCTCCGAATGGAGCCGGCGGAGTGGAAAGGGTGCGACGGGTGCATGGCAGACACTGAAAATCTTGGTGGGGCCCTGTTACGGGGGCCCCTGCAGTGCCCATGCCATTGGCATGGGCACTGCAGGGGCCCCCAGGGGCCCCACGACACCCCTTACCGCCATCCTGTTCCTGGCTGCCAAAACCGCCAGGAACAGGATGGCGGTAAGGGGGTCGGAATCCCCATGGCGGCGCAGCAAGCTGCGCCGCCGTGGAGGATTCCCCAGGGCAGCGGAAAACTGGCGGTACACCGCCGGTTTCCCGTTTCTGACCGCGGCTGTACGCCGCAGTCAGAATGCCCAGGGATGCACCGCCAGCCTGTTGGCGGTGCATCCGCGGTCCCCGGCCCTGGCGGATTTTACCGCCAGGGTCGGAATGACCCCCAAAATGTTCAATGGTTTCAGCGCAGCCAAGACAAGCTGGGCAGAGATCAATAGATGGAGTGGCACCCCAGCTTTTGGTTAAGTATAACAACGGGAGGCTTCCAAAACAGAAGTGTCCGTAGAGACCCTTCCCCAATAGGTCAGGAATCAGATCAAGATATTGTTCATACTGGGGATACCACTTAAAATCAATAAATGAATTGGTCAACCGGCCATAGGATGTACAATAGACCTGGTTACTTTTTACATAGGACCAATATACTTTCTTCAAAAGAGTCTTATCAAATCTCTCCAGATTGTGTGGCTCTTCCCAAAACCTTCGTAGTCCCAAAATACAGAACCAATTGGATACATGCTTAACCCATGGTATAGTGGCCGCTTCCGGCCTCTTTAGTATATCAAGTGCTGAATCTCTATATACAATAAGTTCAGAGACAGCCCAAATCCTTACCCAGTATAGCAAAGGTCTTAAAGCTATCAAATCGGCTATACGGTTGAAACATAGGTCCAAAAACATAGGGATCAAAGGAGTACTGCGAGGGCATGCAAGTAAAGCCCTGGCAAAGTTATTTTCTCCTACCGCTAGTCTTTTGCTCTCAGAAAATCCCCATATTTCAGCACCGTAGGCGGCAGCACCCTGCGCCTTTGCCAGGTAGATTTTAATAGCTGGAGAAACAGCTTTAGATAAATAATTCTTGTAAAAGCGCAGGATAGCAGCCGCTCTGTGCTGAAGAAGCCCCATGCTTTGTTCCTCCCAATGCAAATTATTTGATAACCTTACTCCCAAGAAGTCAATAGTCTTGACTCTACTTAATAGGGCCCCATCCAAGTTGATGGTGCATCTCCGACGAGAGCCGGGGGTGAACACCCTCAGTTTTGTTTTATTAGCATTCAATTCCAAACCATGATCATCACAGAAAGACTTGAATCTATCCACAAGGATTTGAAGGCCCATAGGGGTCTTGGAGATAAGAAGCGAATCGTCAGCAAACAATAGTATTGGGATCTTCTGCTCGTTCAGAGTGAGAGCGTCATTAGAACATGAGGACAAAATTTGTACCACTTTGTTAATAAATAAAGTGAATAGTGTAGGAGCCAAGACACAGCCCTGGCGAACTCCCCTCCGTATAGGGATTTTATCTGTCAGTTTTCCTTGGTCGCCCCACCTCACTTGTGCATACGTATTAGCATGTAACCGCTGTTAAAGAAAAACTAGATTATTGGGAACGCCCATCTGGAGTACTGCTTCCCAAAGCTTTTATCTGGAAACCAGATCAAAAGCAGATCCAAGGTCCACGAAAAAAACATATAAAGGTTGTTTGGCGGGAACCACATGTTTCCAGTACAAAAGTCAGTCTAAAACCTGATCTATCGTGCTAGTTTTCGAAAGGAAGCCCGCTTGCAGCGTAGAAAGGGCCTGATGGTCTTGAACCCAGCTAGTTAACCTCTCAAGCAGTTGTTTGGCAAAAGTTTTCTGCAGATTATCAATCAAACTGATGGGTCTGTAGTTGGCAGGGGAATTTGCGTTGCCCTTTTTAAAGATGAGAATTATTTCGGCTCCCTTCCAGGTGCTAGGGATTGCACCTCCGGCGGCGATTCTATTTGAAATCAAACTAATGTACCAGGACCAAATAGATATTTCTGATTTGTTTAAATCACCTGGTATCTTATCAGGCCCAGGTGCTTTTCCTGATTTTAATGAATTAATTGCAGTTTTAGTTTCCTCTATGGAGAAAACAAGTTGTTCAAAACAATCACTCAGGCTGACCAGCCGTGGGGTAGTTGAATCATGTGCTGGTAGGTGTACAACTGAGGGGTTATGAGGGGCAGCTTAGGGTTGGGTGAAATGGTCTACCCAAGTCTCAGGTTGAGTATGGTTCCTAGTACACCTCCTGCCCCCTCCTTGCCCTCTGGACATTAATTCCCAAAACATCACATTATTGTTGTTTTCCGTAGCAAGGATCAAGCCCTGCCATATCGAGTCTTCCCATAACTTTTTTTCTAACATTTGAGCCTTCTTATATGATCGCCTAGCTGGTTGAATCTCTGCTAGGGAGCCTGTCTTAATAGCATCTTTTAATTCAGATTTTGCCCTACTGCAGTCCTCATTGAACCACCCTCTATCACCCTTGGGAAGGTCAACTCCTAATTTAGCACTAAACTTTTTATAGAAGAACCTCTGCAATCCCTTCAGCATTTCTTGATGAATATCCAAAATAGGGATGTTATCAGCTTCATAATCCTCATAGATTGCCAATTTATCCATAAACAGTTTATAAATCCCCGTTATCAAATACCAACTCGACAGAACCTTGGGCCAGGAGACTTGTAATTATTATTCAACAATGGTGAGGGAACCACTGTACGTTGCATATTCAGAGTTCTCCTAAAAACACCCCTGTCCATGAATAGTAGCAAGGGATTGGGATCACTTTCGATTCGAGATTCTACCTTCATGTCCTTTAATAGAGGCCACAATCTAACATCAAGTAGAAAATAATCTATTACACTTGAGGACATCCCTTGTTTAAAGGTAGGTGCCATGTTTAAATCTGAAGGTGTGCGTCCATTGCAAGCCCTGAGTCCATACCTTAAGCATAGCGTAGCTAGCTGAAGGGCTACGCGAGAACGGGTACATAAGTGATTGTTTGTTAGCTGTGGGATTCCCCACATTTCATCTTCCTCATCTGTTAATCCAGTAACCATATGGGAGGGTTCAAAGGTACAGTTTAAGTCTCCTGCTATTATTAAATAGAACGGGGGACATAAGGAGTCAAGAAGTTCTGTCAACTGTGTCAAAATTTGAGACTCAGTGCCCCTTGGAACAGTTCTAGGGTATACATTAATGACAATAATTTTTAATTCCCGATGAAAAGTAAATTGAACTCCCATTAAATCCACTGAATCTGTTTTTAGCAAAAGATGTTCACATTGCAAATCCTTATTAATGAGCATTAACAATCCCCCTTTGGCACGACCAAGGCCCTTCTCTGGTAACTGAGCAGGAATATTATAAGAAAAAAAAACATCAATATAAATTTGCCCATCAGCCCAGGTCTCTTGAAACAAACAAATGTGAAAATTATTAATGAAGGTAGCCCACTCCGAATCCCCCAGCTTCTTGCCAAGACCGGCTACGTTCCATGTTAAAATTAAAAGCTCGGGGTTAACTATGTTGTTGCTGTAAGCGGGGCTAAGTCCCTCTTCCATACAATTGTCCCCAGTGATAGCACGAAACCGCACTTCCTGATTGCTATTTAGTCAATCAATAGCATCCAGGGAGTGAGAAGAGTTATGATTCACAGAGGGTTCACATCCCAAGGCCGGGGCTAACTCACTAATATTCCTTTCTGTACAAGTGCAGGGTGGTTTTATAGAGAGGTTAATACCAACCCTTCTCTTAACCCGCAAATCACAAGTTTGGATTACAAATTCCATGAATTGATCCGCCATAGCTTTTTTATGAAGGAAACAGAGATATCATCATGATTTAGCCCTAGTTGACTATGTCTACCTAACTCAAGGATGCCAGAGCGAATAACCGAAAGGCAATTGCATCTGAAGCGTAGCCAAAGGATGACCTTATTGGTCAAAGACTCATGATCCTCGGGAAACCAGGTGGCAATTTGGGAACATTAATCATGTAAACGGTACTATCTCTACTTGTTTGGCCCGAGTGTCGTGTCTGTCGTGGCTGCTGTGGAATGTCAGTCAGGGGCATACCTAATCCAATGGGGATCCCATGAGGGCCTGCTGCTCCACCAGAACCTCGGGATGTGGCTGCCCCCTTTAATATACCTTCCACAGGTCGAGGCCCTATCGCAGTGTGAACACCCCCCCAGGCACCCCTTATATTGGAAACTCCAGTATGCTTCTGCTGTGACCTTGCAAATTCTAGTTGGTTGCTCTCAACATGGGTCAAGAGTGGATCAAGTAGAAGGGGATTCATAACTACCTTGGGGGGAGGAATAACTGATTGTGATCCTAGCTTAGGCGCAGCTGTTGTTCCCCCACCCATTCCCACCTTTTGCTTTGTTGTCTGGCAGCTACAACCATATTTTGGCACCAGATTCTCTCTCAGCAGGCCCATTAAAGATACAACCAAGGTCTTAACTTCATCCACCTTTTGTAAAACAAGGGCTAAATTAACCTTCTCATGAGGAATTTGCACACCATCAGAAACGTAGTCATTATTTCGCTGAACATTGTTCTCAATGGCCTCTCCATGCTGGACATGTGCTACACAGGCAGGCAAATCTCCCTCTTCCTCCAATGGCCCAAATCGATTTGTGCATGGAATATTAGGAATCACCACGATCTCTGGGCTTAGTGTGGGGGCAGGGGTAAGCCGTAATACCCATGGAAAGAGAATCCAAATGACTAAATGGAACATCAGGGGTGCTGCAAGGAATTGCTACTGTCTTATGCGTAGATTTGTCCTTAGGGGCAAGAGAAGCCTCAACTTGAGAAGTCAAAAGTGAGGGATGTATAGTTGATGTCTTCCTCTTCCTGGTGAAAATTTCTGGTATTTTCACCGCCCCTAGGATTTTGCTCTTTTTTGTAGGTGGGTAAGAATTGCTATTCAAAATTTCATCAACCTCCTTGAATAGCAAATCAATTTCATCCAAGGGATTAGTTCCTTTACTAGTTGTGGGGCTCGCTATTTTTTTAGTGAGTTTTTTCGATTTCTTAGTGCCATTCTGGTGGGCTGGGACATCCACAGCTTTACGTTTTCCCATTACTAAGTGCTGATGGTATACAAGTCACAAAATACAAAAGTAATAGTGATTGCCCAGCACACTAGTTTTTTTTTTAAGGGAAAATGTAACTTATCCAACCTCAGTCACTTGGTAAAAAACCTGACACCAACCCAGACTGATCTAGCGGCTTAACTGTTTGAATAAGGTATTCAGCACACAAAATATCACTGTAACAATCACAGGGCAGGAAGGGGTCAGTATCGTACCTTAGAGCCCAGAGGGGGGGCCCAGCCCAGCCTCAGACGGGTGCTGATGGGCCCGCCTTTGTCCCGGGCTTCGCCCGGGCACGGCCCGCACGCGTCCCGTGCAGCGGCAATGAGCGGCGCGCTTTATAGCACCCGCATAATGGTCCCCAGGTGTGAGGCAGCACAATGGAGCCTGGGACTTGGAGTCCCACCAGGCAAGGAGGAACAGGCAGCAGCTGTGAGCGGCGATGCGCAGCGTGCTATATAACGCCTGCGTAATGGTCCCCAGGTGTGTGGCAGCACAATGGAGCCTGGGACTTGGAGTCCCACCAGGCAAGGAGGAACAGGCAGCAGCTGTGAGTGGCGATGCGTGGCGTGCTTTATAGCACCCGCGTAATGGTCCCCAGGTGTGAGGCAGCACAATGGAGCTTGGGACTTGGAGTCCCACCAGGCAAGGAGGAACAGGCAGCAGCTGTGAGCGGCGATGCGTGGCGCGCTTTATAGCGCCCGTGTAATGGTCCCCAGGTGTGAGGCAGCACAATGGAACCTGGGACTTGGAGTCCCACCAGGCAAGGAGGAACATACATAGTCACCACTAAGTAGGTTGGTCAGACTTTCCATAGGAAGAGCATTTTTTTTTTACTTTGATGCCGCTTGACAAATCTTCACATAACTTTCCAAAACAAAAAGTTAATCTACCTTAAGTCCTCCCTAAAAATTTTAGAGGTGACCCATCAAATGGTGAAATGAGGAGCAGAGTGCAAAGTGAAAAAATTAAAATAAAATTCAATCTACCTCCAGGTGGCTCTATAGGCCTTGTCAAGGCATTATGGGGGTCATTCTGACCTCGGCGGTAAAAGGCCCTTACCGCCGGTCAGAAGTCCGCCATTCTACCGCCGCGGCCGCGGTAAACCGCCACGGTCATTCTGACCCACAACGGCGGAACCGCCAAAATCCCGACATCCAAGGAAGGCCGCCACATCAGCGGGCCGCGGAAAACTGGAGATGACCAAACCTCCACCGTCACGCCAACACAAACACGCCCATGCCATTCTGACCCACGAATCCACGCGGCGGTCTTTCAACCGCGGTATTCCATTGGCGGTACACACCGCCGCGGTCAAAATACACACACAGCTCCAAAACACTGCCACATTGGACAATTTGAAATACACACACCTGACACACATACAAACAACACTCCCACACATCCAACCAACTATAAAACACACACCCACATCACCCACAAACCCCTACGACCGAAGATCATAGACGAAGGAGAGAGAGACACATCACAGAATAGAGAGCTACATCACACAGAGGCACACTACACCATCACACACACCACATAGAAGCACAAAGCACCACACACCAACACACTCTTCACCATATACACCACCCCACACCTCATCCACACCACCCCATGGCACCCCAAAGGCACCCACGCTTTTCGGACCAAGAACTCCGGGTCATGGTGGAGGAGATCATAAGAGTCGAACCCCAGCTCTTCGACTCACAGGTGCAGCACACCACTATAGCCAGGAAGGCGGAGCTATGGCAGCGGATCGTGGACAGGGTAAACGCGGTGGGACAGCATCCCAGAAATCGAGAGGACATCCGCAAATGTTGGAACGACTTACGGGGAAAGGTGCGCTCGATGGTCTCGCAACACAACATCGCAGTGCAGAAGACTGGCGGGGGACCCCCACCCACACCACCCGAATTCACAGCATGGGAGCAAGAGGTACTAAACATCCTGCATCCTGATGGCCTCGCTGGAGTACACGGAGGAATGGACTCTGGTAAGTACAATCTCAACTACTTCACCCCCCCCCCCAGCATGCCAACCCCCACCACCACCCTCACCCCCAACCCCCCATCACACATCCTCCCTGAGAATGTCTCCCCAGCACAACCCACCCAACACCAACCCCTGCATGCCACCACAAACTATGGACACCCATCACCTAAGCATGACCACTGCACATACCCCCCCCCCCAACACCCCCACAACACCTCCCCCAAGGGAATGACAGCACTGGGGGACAAGGGCACCCATAAATCGCACACAATAGCACACACAGAAACAATAACCATACTCTCTTACCCCATGCAGGACCCGAACGCCAACACACCGGCCAGGAGGGTCCAGAAATGTCCATCCCCCCCCCCCGGAAGAGGCACCCAGTGATGACAGCAGCTCTGTCGACCTGGAACCTGACGACCAGCCCGGACCATCGGGGACCTCTGGACAGTCGGTTCCCCACACACAGGCCACAGCAGACCCAACCCCCTCTGGGAACAACAGCACAGCTCCCACCCAGCGGGCCCATGGCTCTGTCTCTAGGACAGGTCAATCAGCGGTGTGTCTGCCACTACAGGGCCCCCAGGCTAACCCACCACCCCAACAACAACAGGGACCTGGGGGCAGTGGTAGTGGGCACACCGTCCAGGGGACAGAGTCCGGGGGAAACAGGGCAACTCGGAGGGCTGCTGTGCGACAGGGGGGGGAGGAGAGGCCCAGGGAACCGACTCTCCAAGAAGCCCTCACCACCATCATGGCAGCCTACCACCGCTCACAAGAGACGATGGCGACGGTACTGGCCAGGTTCCAGGAGATCCAGGCACAGCATGAGGAACGCTACATGGGGTTCAACAATCATCTCACCAACATCTCTACCGCCATGGGGAGCCTAGTCCAGGCCCTCCACCGGATAGAAGACACGTTGCGGGACCATGTGGCACCACACAGGGCCCCTGTCACTAGCCCGGACCAGGAACAGCCTACCACCTCCGCCGGCGCTAGTGGACAGGAGGCCCCACCACAACGACAGGCCACCAGAACCCCACCTCCTGCTGAAGAACAACCACCCCGCAAGAGGAGCCTGAGATCAAAAAAATTGACAGAGTAGGATGTCAAGACCCCCGCCAGAATGAGATACCCCCTGAAGTCATCCCACTGTCCCACATTGCCACCCTGTCCAACCTTGAACTGCCCCTGCTCCATCCTTCCACAGGCATATGGACAATGCACCTGTGAGACTGAGAACTGGACTCTGCCATGGCCATTACTCCACCCCCACCCATCACAGTGTTTATATCATGTACCATTATCTAGCACAAAAAATAAATCACTCAATGCACTGAAATCATGCTGGAGTCAGGCTGTATTATTTACAAATGTAAAACACATTACCGATCAATTATGTTCTGTAAACTTTGTGCTGAACACATACCGAGATCAATAAGCATTAGTCCATGGGCTAACCAAGCAGAAGTCACACAGTGGGTCATACAGCACTGAAAAGGGAAGGGAGAATCAAACATCAGTTTCAAATAACTGGGGGGTCATAGACAAAGTTGAGAAAAACAAGGCAGTCAGGAAAATTAAAATGGCGTGTGTGATTCTTACCTGTGTGCTACTGAAAATACTGTTGGATAACTGTCCCTGTTGTCTGGGTCGTCCTCTGAGTCTTCCTCCTCTTCACTCTCCACAGGCTCTACAGCTGCTTCAACACCACCATCTGGACCATTCTCCTGCAGGAAAGGCACCTGACGTCGCAATGCCAGATTGTGAAGCATACAGCAGGCCACAATGATCTGGCACACCTTCTTTGGTGAGTACATCAGGGATCCCCCTGTCATATGCAGACACCTAAACCTGGCCTTCAGGAGGCCAAAGGTTCTTTCAATGACCCTCCTAGTTCGCCCATGGGCCTCATTGTACCGTTCCTCAGCCCTGGTCCGGGGATTCCTCACTGGGGTCAATAGCCAAGGCAGGTTGGGGTAACCAGAGTCACCTATTAGCCACACACGTTGTCTCTGTAGCTGTTCCATCACAAAAGGGATGCTGCTATTACGCATCACATACGCGTCATGCACTGACCCAGGGAACTTGGCATTCACATGGGAGATGTACTGGTCAGCCAAACAGACCACCTGGACGTTCACAGAATGGTAACTCTTCCTGTTTCTGTACACCTGCTCATCGTCTTTTGGGGGGACTAAGGCTACATGGGTCCCATCAATGGCACCAATTATGTTGGGAATATGTCCAAGGGCATAAAAATCACCCTTCACAGTGGGCAAATCAACCTCCTCTGGGAATATAATGTAACTCTGCATGTGTTTCGTCAGGGCAGACAACACTCTAGACAACACCTTAGAAAACATTGGCTGAGACATTCCAGATGACATGGCCACTGTTGTCTGGAATGATCCACTTGCAAGAAAATGGAGGACTGACAGCACCTGCACCAGAGGGGGAATTCCTGTGGGTTGGCGGATGGGGGACATCAGGGCTGGCTCCAGCTGGGCACACAGTTCATGGATGGTGGCACGGTCAAGTCGGTATCGTAGTATGATGTGGCGTTCTTCCATTGTCGACAGGTCCACCAGCGGTCGGTACACGCGAGGATTCATCCTTCTCCTCGCAAATCCCAGCGGACGGTGCCTAGGAAGGACAACATGGAGCACAGAGTCAAGATAATCACTGGTACGTTCACCACTGCTTGCATGGCACACGGTTATCTAGGTATTGAAAGGCGTGTATGTGTGGCAATGCCAGGCCTAGGCCTGTGTGTCGCAGTAGAGATTATGCCATGTGGGCCCTTGAAATGGCGGCTGCCTGACCTGTGAAGTGGGACAATGGGATGTGAGGTCACTGCGCTGGCGGAGCACACCGTGGCGGTAGGCGGTCGAAGACCGCTATACGGAGCCGCATTGGATAACATTGAAGCCTATGGGTTTCAGGAGCCAATGACGATGTGTGCCGGCGGTCGCGGTACGCACCGCCGCGGTACGCACCGCCGCGGGCGTGACCGCCATTTTCTATCTGCTTAATCACTCGAGACCTGATCATCCACAGGAGAGGACCTATACTGCAAGTGCTGCTGTGAACTCGGTCTGGAAGTGACAATGGCTGCTGCGACTGGGGAAAGGGCCCCTGCCTTCACGTCTGAAGAGTTGGAGAAGCTCGTGGATGGGGTCCTCCCCCAGTATGCGTTACTCTACGGTCCTCCAGACCAACAGGTGAGTACACCGGGTGCACATGGAATGGGCGATGCCTGTGTGGAGTGGGGTGGATGTAAGTTGGTGGGGTGGGGGGCGAATGAGGAGTGCAACGCACGACAGATGAGAGCATGTGCTATATTGCAAGGTTGGGGAGGGGGGGCCAATCACATCTAACATGCAGTAAGTTGATGATTGTTTCCTTCCCACCCTGTACATGTCACATAGGTCAGCGCCCATCAGAAAGTCGGGATTTGGCGTGCCATCGCCAAGGAAGTCCGGGCCCTGGGGGTCCACGTCAGACGGGGCACCCACTGCCGCAAGAGGTGGGAGGACATCCGAAGCGGAACCAGGAAGACCGCCGAGTCACTGCTGGGGATGGCCTCCCAACCTAGGAGGGGTGCCAGTCGTACCCTGACCCCCCTGATGTCCCGGATCCTGGCGGTGGCCTACCCGGAGTTGGATGGGTGCTTGAGAGCATCACAGCAGACACAAGGGGGTGAGTATCAGCACATTCAGCTATCTTTCTGCGCAGTGGAGGCGTCTGGGTGGGGGAGGAGGGTTGGGGGTGACATTAGGCCAGGGCGCTTTCTGTAGTGTAGTCCTCTCCCTTAGTCATGGCCCTGTGCTCCCGGCCCCCACCTCCGTAGGGTGACAAGTCCAGCTATTGATGGTCCAGCCTCACACATGTGCGTGCTTGTCGTCTCCTGACCTGTTGTCCGAGTCAGAAGTACTGAGTAGTGTGCCCCGAATGCGCGGCTTAGTGCATGCGGCTCCTGTGTCTGTCCTCTCCGCCAACGGTGTTGACATTGCATGCACTCAACCAGGTTATCTCTTTCTCCCCCCACCCTTCTTCTTCATCTTCTTGTGCATGTGTGCATTAGCATCATCAGGCGGAGGAGATTTGGCATCGGAGCACGAGGGAGCTGCAAGCCACAAGGCCCCGGTGGGCACAGGAACAGACACCGAGGGCCCAAGTGAGCCGGAGGGCGAGGGGAGCACCACGACGGGGACCGCTGGTGAGAGCAGCGACAGCGACACGTCCTCGGATGGGAGCTCTCTAGCGGTGGCGGCAACATCCGGGCCCCCCGCCTCTACAGGTACAGCCGCCACCCAGCGCACCAGCCCCACCCTCCCAGCAGCCCCTCAGCCTACACTCCGTGCCCGCTCACCCAGGAAGGCGGGCGTCTCCTTCGCCCCAGGCACCTCAGCCCCTGCCCCTGTTACCCCTGCTGCCCTCAGTGAGGAGGTCATTGATCTCCTCAGGACACTCATTGTTGGGCAGACTACCCTTTTGAATGCCATCCAGGGGGTAGAAAGGGAGGTGCATCGGAGCAATGCCTACCTGGAGGGCATTCATTCGGGTCAGGCTGCCCATCAATGATCGTTCAATGCTCTGGCCTCAGCACTGACGGCAGCCATTGTCCCTGTTTCCAGCCTCCCTCTTCTGACTGCCTCCAGCCTGTCTCTGTCTCCTGTTCCTCAGCCTATCCCATCCACACCATCTGACCAGCCTGCACACACCTCAACACCCAAGGGCAGCTCATCCAGACACAAGCACCACAGATCCCACAAACACTCACCCAAGCAACACACAGATGCAGACATCCCAACAGTCACTACCACCCCTGTGTCCCCCTCCTCCTCGTCTCCCTCCTCCCTCCCTGTGACGTCTCCACTCACACCTGCATGCACATCAACATCAGCCAGTGCTTCCATCACCACCACACCCTCCTGTACAGTCCGCACGCGTGCAGTCACCACCCCCACTGCCATTTACACGTCCCCTGTGTCCTCTCCCACTGTGTCTGTCACCACCCCTTCCAAGACACACAAACGCAGGCAGACACCCACCCAACAGACATCCACCTCACAACAGCCTACAGCACCTGCACCTTCACCCAATGACAGCACACCTGACTCTCCTACAACCACATCCTCTTCCTCCACTTCCATCTCCACTTCTCCTACCTTTTACCTTGGCCCTAAAAAACTTTTCCTGGCTAATCTTGACCTCTTCCCCTCCGATGACCTACCCCCTCCATCTGCAAAGAGTCCCAAGAGCACCACAGCCACCACCAGCCCAACTTCGGGTGTCACTGTTGTGCATGGGTTCTGGAGCCCACCCTTTGCCAGCAGTGACACCTCCATCAGCAGCAAGGACACATCCAGCCCCCCCCCCGGCAAGAGGACCAGGAAACACAAGGGCCGCCGTGCGAAGACTGACACGGCTGCCCCCAAGGAGCAGAGTTTGCCCACTTCACCAGCCACAACGTCTAGGGGAGGCAAGGGCCCGAGAGCCCCATCTAAGGAGCGTAAGGGCAGCAGGGCGGAGACGTCAGCCAGCAGGAGCGCGGAGCAGGTGGGCCCCACATGCCACATCCCAGCTGTAAAGGAGGACACCAAAGGGCCCAGGACTCCGTCACCGAAGGGCCCAGGAACATCACGGCCGGAGGGCGTCTGAGCACGGAGTCCAGGCCAGGTCTGGCTCCCTTGAACCTACTGGATGTGCACCGCTGAACAGGGCCCGCCGTGCAGAAGAGCACCGCTGAACAGGGCCCGCCGTGCAGAAGAGCACCGCTGAACAGGGCCCGCCGTGCAGAAGAGCACCGCTGAACAGGGCCCGCCGTGCAGAAGAGCACCGCTGAACAGGGCCCGCCGTGCAGAAGAGCACTGCTGAACAGGGCCCGCCGTGAAGATAGGCACCGCTGAACAGGGCCCGCCGTGCAGAAGAGCACCGCTGAACAGGGCCCGCCGTGCAGAAGAGCACCGTTGAACAGGGTCCGCCGTGCAGAAGAGCACCGCTGAACAGGGCCCGCCGTGCAGAAGAGCACCGTTGAACAGGGCCCGCCGTGCAGAAGAGCACCGCTGAACAGGGCCCGCCGTGAAGATAGGCACCGCTGAACAGGGCCCGCCGTGCAGAAGAGCACCGCTGAACAGGGCCCGCCGTGAAGATAGGCACCGCTGAACAGGGCCCGCCGTGCAGAAGAGCACCGCTCCGCTGGGCCCTTCCTGTCAAGCACCACTCCGCTGGGCCCTTCCTGTCAAGCACCGCTCCGCTGGGCCCTTCCTGTCAAGCACCGCTCCGCTGGGCCCCGCCATCTCAAGCACCGCTCCGCTGGGCCCCGCCGTCTCAAGCACCGCTCCGCTGGGCCCCGCCGTCTCAAGCACCGCTCCGCTGGGCCCCGCCGTCTCAAGCACCGCTCCGCTGGGCCCCTTCATCTCAAGCACCGCTCCGCTGGGCCCCGCCGTCTCAAGCACCGCTCCGCTGGGCCCCGCCGTCTCAAGCACCGCTCCGCTGGGCCCCACCGTCTCAAGCACCGCTCCGCTGGGCCCCTTCATCTCAAGCACCGGTCCGCTGGGCCCCGCCGTCTCAAGCACCGCTCCGCTGGGCCCCTTCATCACAAGCACCGCTCAGCTGGGCCCCTTCATCTCAAGCACCGCTCCGCTGGGCCCCGCCGTCTCAAGCACCGCTCCGCTGGGCCCCGCCTTCTCAAGCACCGCTCCGCTGGGCCCCTTCATCTCAAGCACCGCTCCGCTGGGCCCCTTCATCTCAAGCACCGCTCCGCTGGGCCCTGCCGTCTCAAACACCGCTCCGCTGGGCCCCGCCGTCTCAAGCACCGCTCCGCTGGGCCCCTTCATCTCAAGCACCGCTCCGCTGGGCCCCGCCGTCTCAAGCACCGCTCCGCTGGGCCCCTTCATCTCAAGCACCGCTCCGCTGGGCCCCTTCATCTCAAGCACCGCTCCGCTGGGCCCCGCCGTCTCAAGCACCGCTCCGCTGGGCCCCGCCGTCTCAAGCACCGCTCCGCTGGGCCCCTTCATCTCAAGCACCGCTCCGCTGGGCCCCGCCGTCTCAAGCACCGCTCCGCTGGGCCCCGCCGTCTCAAGCACCGCTCCGCTGGGCCCCGCCGTCTCAAGCACCGCTCCGCTGGGCCCCTTCATCTCAAGCACCGCTCCGCTGGGCCCCTTCATCTCAAGCACCGCTCCGCTGGGCCCCGCCGTCTCAAGCACCGCTCTGCTGGGCCCCGCCGTCTCAAGCACCGCTCCGCTGGGCCCCTTCATCTCAAGCACCGGTCCGCTGGGCCCCGCCGTCTCAAGCACCGCTCCGCTGGGCCCCTTCATCACAAGCACCGCTCCGCTGGGCCCTGCCGTCTCAAGCACCGCTCCGCTGGGCCCCGCCGTCTCAAGCACCGCTCCGTTGGGCCCCTTCATCTCAAGCACCGCTCCGCTGGGCCCCTTCATCTCAAGCACCGCTCCGCTGGGCCCCGCCGTCTCAAGCACCGCTCCGCTGGGCCCCTTCATCTCAAGCACCGCTCCGCTGGGCCCCGCCGTCTCAAGCACTGCTCCGCTGGGCCCCTTCATCTCAAGCACCGCTCCGCTGGGCCCCTTCATCTCAAGCACCGCTCCGCTGGGCCCCGCCGTCTCAAGCACCGCTCCGCTGGGCCCCGCCGTCTCAAGCACCGCTCCGCTGGGCCCCGCCGTCTCAAGCACCGCTCCGCTGGGCCCCTTCATCTCAAGCACCGCTCCGCTGGGCCCCGCCGTCTCAAGCACCGCTCCGCTGGGCCCCGCCGTCTCAAGCACCGCTCCGCTGGGCCCCTTCATCTCAAGCACCGCTCCGCTGGGCCCCTTCATCTCAAGCACCGCTCCGCTGGGCCCCGCCGTCTCAAGCACCGCTCCGCTGGGCCCCGCCGTCTCAAGCACCGCTCCGCTGGGCCCCGCCGTCTCAAGCACCGCTCCGCTGGGCCCCTTCATCTCAAGCACCGCTCCGCTGGGCCCCGCCGTCTCAAGCACCGCTCCGCTGGGCCCCGCCGTCTCAAGCACCGCTCCGCTGGGCCCCTTCATCTCAAGCACCGCTCCGCTGAGCCCCGCCGTCTCAAGCACAGCTCCGCTGGGCCCCGCCGTCTCAAGCACCGCTCCGCTGGGCCCCTTCATCTCAAGCACCGCTCCGCTGGGCCCCGCTGTCTCAAGCACCGCTCCGCTGGGCCCCTTCATCTCAAGCACCGCTCCGCTGGGCCCCTTCATCTCAAGCACCGCTCCGCTGGGCCCCGCCGTCTCAAGCACCGCTCCGCTGGGCCCCTTCATCTCAAGCACTGTTTATGGTTCACTGTGCCCACCATGCCTCCTCCTTGACCAGTGGAGACTGTTATCCACTTGAGAGACTGTGGCTTTGCACTCCCCAGGATGGCAGAGTGGGCAACCCACCCACTGTAGAGACTTGAGAGACTGTGGCTTTGCACTCCCCAGGATGGCAGAGTGGGCAACCCACCCACTGTAGAGACTTGAGAGACTGTGGCTTTGCACTCCCCAGGATGGCAGAGTGGGCAACCCACCCACTGTAGAGACTTGTGAGACTGTGGCTTTGCACTCCCCAGGATGGCAGAGTGGGCAACCCACCCACTGTAGAGACTTGAGAGACTGTGGCTTTGCACTCCCCAGGATGGCAGAGTGGGCAACCCACCCACTGTAGAGACTTGAGAGACTGTGGCTTTGCACTCCCCAGGATGGTACAGTGGGCAAGCCACCCACTGTAGAGACTTGAGAGACTGTGGCTTTGCACTCCCCAGGATGGTCCAGTGGGCAAGCCACCCACTGTAGAGACTTGAGAGACTGTGGCTTTGCACTCCCCAGGATGGTACAGTGGGCAAGCCACCCACTGTAGAGACTTGAGAGACTGTGGCTTTGCACTCCCCAGGATGGCACAGTGGGCATGGTGGCCCCTTCGTGGATCTTGCGTTGTGGACTCATGTGGCTGTGGTGCCCCCCTCTTCCCTTCCCACTGAGGTGCCTGTAGTATTTTCATCAGATGCCCCTGCAGTGTTCTCTCCAAAGGACTCAGGTCTCCTGTGTGGGCTTTGCCCTTGTGTCGCTACACTGTAGCCCACGGACTGTTCCATTTGACTTGGATGTAGCGGACTAATTGCCTCGGTTCGCCATGGCAGTGTGTATAGTATTATTTTGTTATGGATATTTTGCATAGTTGCCGATACGTCTCAGAGTCTATTTTTTATAGAAAAATTTGGTTCACAATTTAATTATGTCTTTGCATTTTTCAGGGGGGTTTGGGTGGTGTCACTGTGCATTGTTGCTCTGCATTGGTGTGTACATAGTTTGGGAGGGTGGGGGTCGCATATGTGTGTGCCCGTAACCTTTCCTCCTCCCCCCTCCCGTGTGTCGTAGGTGCAGTACTCACCGTTGTCGTCTGCGCCGGAGTTCGTACTCGTGGTAGATGAGCAGGTAGACGAGTGCAGGTAGGATGTTTAATTCGGGTTCCATGCTGTCCTCCGTACTCGTGGAGTGTGTTTTGGTGAGCGTTTTCCCGTCCGTAGTCTGTTTCCGCCGTGTTTTTATCGGCGGGGCTCCCGCCCCGGAAAAGGTGGCGGATTGGTGAGTTGTGATAGTGTGGGCGGTACATTGTCTGCCGCCTGCCTGTTGGCGGTGACCGATGCGCTGTTTGTCTGTACCGCCGTGGCGGTCGGAGTGTTAATGTGGCGGGCTGTGTTGGCGGTTCCCGCCAGGGTCAGAATTCCATTTTTTGGACCGCCGGCCTGTTGGCGGGTTGGCCGCCGCTTTATCACCGACCGCCAGGGTTAGAATGACCCCCTATATGGCTGATGTAATCAGTGATGTCATCTGTTAAGTCATTTGGAATGTCATCACTAATGTAATCAATTGTGTCAATAACCATGTCATGAGTAATGTAATATGGGAGGTAATAAGCATGGCATTGCAGAGGAGCAAGTTTTAGCTAACTCAGCTAGTGATAACTGTAGATTTTCAGTTTATTTATTTTTTGTTTAAAATGGTATCCTTCAGGTGACATTTTCACCCAACTATAATGTCATTTTAACCTTCGTTTTTTCAGTGAATTTCTAAGGTTTTTCTTAACGTAAAGTAAGATATTATTACCAGACCTAACTATGACATCAATTTAACTTTTTTTTCAGCATATACATATACTTGGTCACCACTGGGTAGCTACAGTTAGGTCAGTGTTTCCATAGGAAATTAATTTATTTTGTTGCTAGTAACTTTAGTAACATTTGACAAATCTCCACTAAACTTTCTAAAAAAGTCCTCTTTTTTTGCCTAGTTTGTGCATGGAAGGTTTTGGGGTGATCCAGCAAACACAGGCCATGAACATGGAGGGTCCTATAATGCAAAATTACCACACATTTTTCATAGACTCGTATGAGAAGGGCTAACTGCTAAATTAAATTACACCAAATTTGGCAGGAAGCTAGATCGTGATCCACAAATTGTGCTTTTTGTGATTTAGTGTAAATCTGTTCAGTAGTTTTTGAGAAATTAGGGTTAAAATATGTTTGTATATCTGAACGGTAGGGTCTGCGAGAGTCTCAGGGGAGCACCAATTTAAAAATAGACCGTTCTGATTGGCTGAGGGAGCTTTTTTCCTCTTGGACCATCTTGCTTCCGAGAGAGTCAGGCTTTCACAGTAATGAGCACTGTGACTGGCTGACAGCAATACGAGAACAATGTTGCTGGCGGTCATTATAGAACTTGGTGACTTAGGGTCTTATTTCGATCTTGGCAGTAATGGTACCACCACCGGTTTTCCATTGGAAAACCGATCAGTTTCCTTGGAGGTCTGGCCGTTCAATTTAGATGTTGGCGGTCCCATAGGCGAAAGGCCGCCAGAGTCCCGCAAATTCTGCCAGTAATGTCCAGCCGCATTGACGGCGACATTGGGAATAGGGGCTGACGGCAGGACTGCAGCCACCTTTACTGCTGAGCAGATTTGGATATGCCTTACCACCACACCAGCTGTGGCGATCCAACCTCCACACCTGAGTTGGTGGATTGGGGGCGAAATGAGGTACAAACCTACCTTTTTTCCTCCTTCCACTTCCGTTTTTGACTGGACATGACTGGACAACACCTTCCATCGCTGATACCACTGGACCACAGAGAAAACACGAACCACCCTTATCGTCGGACTCAAAGGTGGCGAATCCGCATTGCCAGTCTAGATTGTGTGGTCACTGCACATGACCACAGGACCCCTGCAGCCATATACCTGTGACAGTAATATTTTTAATTACTTTAACATGGATTTGTCGTGAACACATATGTGTGGGGCATGGATAGGGACACACTGGTACATGACACATATTGCACACATACACAACTGTCATTGTGGTGTCAGTGTTCATTGCCAAATGCATGTTGGAACCACTGTGATGGTACCTTCACACCCGTCCACTATGTCTATGTGTGCACATTGCAAGGGGACCTGTGCCTTTGATGTAATGCCTCCAATTTGTGTATGAGAGTCAATATGTGTGTGTGTGTGTGTGTGTATGTATGAGTGGATTGGCTGGTTGAGGTGGAGGCAGCTGGAATGGGTGAGGCGGTTGAGACTGTATGTGCGCCACTTTCATGTGGGTTTGATCTTGTGCATGTTTGGTTGTGTGTTGTTCTGCTGTGTGCAACAATCAAGTGAGTGTTGTGTGGTTGTCATTGTCGTGATGTGTGTAATTGTATGAGTGTGTTTGTGTAAAGGAGTGTGTAGTTGTGTTGCTTATTGTGGTTGTGTCGCATATGGATGCAGTATCAATTGTGTCTGCGTGTCACATATGGGTGCAGTATCAATTGTGCCTGCGTGTTGAGTCATAGATGTATGGCAATGTCTGTTTTCAGCATGTACGTGCTGTGTTTTGTTGGAATGGCAATGGATAATAGTGTGTATGTAGTGTGCAGGGGGAATACATGTGGCCAACGTACAGTGTATGTGTGTGACTTACCTATTTCATAGCCCTTGCCATTGTCCGATGTCCTTTGGGTCCAGCGACGATCTCCTTCTGTCAGCAATCCACCACCAATACACCGCCAGCAGCACTAACATCTAAATATGGTCAGCAGAAACCTGCCAGCCTGATGGCTAGGAAGATACCTCCTTAATGGTGGTCGGTGACTCAGCCGCAAGCTCTAAATACGGCAGTCGGAACACTGTCAACTTGACAGTGTTTTCAAGTCTGCCACTACAGCGGATTGGCGGTAATACCACCAAGATCTAAATCAGGCCATTAATCTCCTGCCCGGAACTTTAGAAAATGATATATGGGTGCAGGGTAGGGATACCCTGTCCTGCTACGGCCCAGGGGAGGACCCAGAGGGACTCCCAGGGGCTGAATTGTTTTAGAATTCAGCTAATTTTGCTGCACTCTTGTGGGAGTCCCACAGGATCGCTACAGAAAAAAGAAATGGTGGCCACCATTTTATAACATATCTAAGTAGAGGGGGACATCAGTAGGGCCCACATCCCCAGCCCATTTAGGGCCATGGGGACCCCATCTCCTGTGACCCCATATACAGTGGTATATTTAAGGGGAGGGTGACATGTGGCCCCACTCCCTGACCCATTTTTTGCCCCGGGATATACATTTGGTGGGGCCCAATACATTTATTAAAGGGAGGGATGTTACCCCATATCCCCCTTTCTTGAGCTGTTTTCAGCCCTGGGGAGCCCATCCCACAGGGAACAATACATTTTTAAAGGGAGGGAGTCTGGCCCACCTTTCCAGAGCCTTTAATGGCCACAGAGACCCTATCCCCTGGGGCCGGATCACATACTGTGTCCTGGGGAGCCCACCCCAGGGAACACAGTGGTTTCCCTGCCCACACGTGTTTGCTTCCGTCTGACAACAGCATTTTCAAATTTCCCGCCAAACAGGAGCAAACACTTAGGGAGTCATTACGACCCTGGCGTTCATGGACCGCCAGGGCCGGAGACCGCGGATGCACCGCCAACAGGCTGGCGGTGCATCCAGGCCAATTCTGACCGCGGCGGTAAAGCCGCGGTCAGAAAAGGGAAACCAGCGGTTTCCCGCCGGTTTTCCCCTGGCCTGAGGAATCCTCCATGGCGGCGCTGCAGGCAGCGCCGCCATGGGGATTCCGACCCCCTTACCGCCAGCCTGGTTCTGGCGGTTTTGACCACCAGAACCTGGTTGGCGGTAACGGGTGTCGTGGGGCACCTGGGGGCCCCTGCAGTGCCCATGCAAATGGCATGGGCACTGCAGGGGCCCCCTAACAGGGCCCCACCAAGATTTTCAGTGTCTGCATAGCAGACACTGAAAATCGCGACGGGTGCAACTGCACCCGTCGCACCCTTTCCACTCCGCCGGCTCCATTCGGAGCCGGCATCCTCGTGGAAGGGGGTTTCCCGCTGGGCTGGCTGGCGGCCTTCTGGCGGTCGCCCGCCAGCCCAGCGGGAAACTCAGAATTACCGCGGAGGTCTTTTGACCGCGCAGCGGTATTCTGACGGCGGTACTTTGGCGGGCGGCCTCCGCCGCCCGCCAAAGTCAGAATGAGTCCCTTAGGGTCTGATTTAGAGTTTGGTAGATGGGGTTACTCTGCCACAAATTTGACAGATTTCCCGTCTGCTGTATTACGATTCCATTATATCCTATGGAAATTGTAATGCACCGAGGGGGTTACTAACCCGTCTGCCAAACTCTAAATAAGGCCCCACCGGCTGGGAGCAGACTTGTGTTCTCTTTCCCTGCCTGCACTGACGTAGGCAGGGAAACAGAACCCATATCGCTGCCGCTGGAGGAAGGAGCATAAATGCACTGGGCACCATGCAGGAAGCCGACTGGGCCTGTGGGGGCCCTGGGGCTTCCCTGGCAGCCCCCATCGTGTTGGTTGTGTGTGCCCTGGGTGGACACCAGGCATGCACCTACAACTGAAGCGTACCCCATGGGATGAGGTCCCTAGGGCTGACATAGGCTTGGGGATAGGGGCCATGCACATTCCCCCCCCCTTTATTAATTACTTGTCCCCAGGGGATGAGGTTTCCAGGGCCTAATAAGGCTTTTAGGGGCACATTCTCACCTCCCCTTTTTTAGTACATATGGCCCTGGAGGATGGGGTCCTCTGGCATGATAAGGCTTGGGGAGGGGTGCTGTGCAGTCCCCTTTACCTTTTAAATAAAAAAGGCCCTGGGGATCGGATCTCTGGGGCCTATGAAGGATCAGGGCCCCTTTTTTATTGGTTTAGCCATGGTAGACAGGCTCCCCAGAGCCTAATGAGGGGTGGGGAGGGGGAGGCGAGGCACCCGCCCCTTTTTTCTTATTATATTTTGTCCCAGGGGATGGGATCCCAGGGGCTTACTAAGACCTGGGGAGAGGGTATGCACACCCCTTCCATGTTTTATTGTATTTGGCCCCTGAGGGGCCTGTTTTACAGGAAAGAAAATAATATAGCTCACAAAAAAACAAAGGTTATAGGGATGTTACATTTAGGAAATAAAATGCAAAAAAAGCCTTAGAAATGCACTAAAAAATCAAAGGTTACAGGGACGTTATAGTTAGGTTCACATTTTATGTGCATAAAACCATACAAAATTCAGCAGTTTTAGTTACAGTTATATCAAGAAACTCTAACTATATAATTATAATGCTCTCCTTCATGAAGCCAACCCCAAGCTGTACATGGCCCCCATCCTCATGCCATATTTGGTCCCAGGGATAGCATCCCCCGGGGCCCATGCCTTAAATTATGCAGGAGGGGGGCAAGCAGCCCCCATCCCAGGACAATTTTGGCCCGGGGACCCTATCTCCAAGGGCCTGCCCAGTAACTAAAGCTGGAGAAGAGCATGCAGCCCCCCTCCCCAGGCTGATTTTGGCCCCAGGGATTCTCTCTTCTGGTGCCTAGCCTTATTCTTAAGGTGGGGGTGGGGATGCATCCCCCTCCCCGGACCCATATTGGGCCTGGGGACCCCATCACCCGAGGCCTGGCTAGACACTAAAGGGGCAGGGGGCAGGCAGCCCCCCTCCCCAGGCCAAAATTGACCCGGGGGCCCATTCTCTGGGGCCTGGCCAGACCTTGACAGGGGATGGTGGCACACAGTCCCCCTCCCTGGGGCAATATTGGCCTGGGGGACTGACCAGACAGTGAAAGAGGAGGTTGGCATACATCCCCCCCTCCATGGGCCAATATTGGCCTAGGGGACCCCAAGGCCTGGCCACTTTATGGTAGATGCCCTGGAGCCTACCCAGGGCACCAACAGGCTTGTTCTTGGAGGCCACAGGGGGAGCCACAATGCCCCCATAACTTCATCCCACTCCCTGCCTACTGCGAAAGCCGGCATTGCTCCTGCCGCAAGAAATTCTGCCTGTGGGTGGGAGCATTTTATCATCTATTTATATATACATATAAAGTGCAAGGGTGCTACAAAGATTCTTGAGTCAAAAAAAACAACAACAATATAAAAACATTCGGATTTTCAGTAGCAGGCGGATATCACACATGCATGATCTTAGTTTGCATGTGATCTTAGGGTGATAACCTAGCCTTGTTATCCTCTATGTCATATTTTACATGTTAGGTGTCTTAAGGTTTTGGTATAGACCACTCTTCAATAGTACAGATTCACTGTTATTTACTCAAACACCAACTAGTTAGTACAGATTCAATGTTATTTACCCTAACACTGGCTAAATAGTACAGGATATCTGATATTTATTGCACCCTGGCTAAATAGTTCAGATTCAAAGTTATTCACACAAACACCAGAAAGATGGCACAGATTCACTGTTATTTACCACAACACCATTTAAATAGTACTGTCCCCCAACGGAGACTGGGAGCCTGGGCCGGCTTTCTCCAACTCGGCTATACAGTGCGGGGTTGGAGAGAGCCCCTTTGTGCATGTGTGTCTGGCCGGCCCGAGACAGCCGGCCAAACATACATGATCACTGAGGGGAGTGCTCTGTGCACTCTCTTCACTGCTCATCACCCCATGGCCCCACCCCTTTAGAACTAAAATGACAATAAACAGCGTTTATTGTCATTTTGTTTCTAAAGGTTTGCAGCTCCTGCTGCTGCTGGGGGGGGGGGAGGGTGACACTCCTCCATCCTTACAAAGGAGTGCCCCTGTGTTCTGGTTCACATGTACTTATTTTCTAATTAGTGCTGTTTGTGGTTTGGTTTTGTGTGGTGAATCAATGTATATAGGATGCACACCAAGGGGGTTATTACAACTTTGGAGGAGGTGTTAATCCGTCCCAAAAGTGACCGTAAAGTGACGGATATACCACCAGCCGTATTACGAGTTCCATAGGTTATAATGGACTCGTAATACGGCTGGTGGTATATCCGTCACTTTTCCGTCACTTTTGGGATGGATTAACACCTCCTCCAAAGTTTTAATAACCCCCCAAGTGTTTTTGTGTTTGTGTTGTATCGCAAAGAAGCCTGTGCAATAAGTAGCTTAAATGCTTTTATTAAAACTGCCCTGCCTGATTGAAATTAGAAATTTAGATGATGATCATTATTAATCGGATACTTATAAAGTCAATACACACTCTTGTTTGGCTCTCGATTGGTGGTAGTGGTTTATGGTTGTCTGCCAGTGCAGTAAACATTCTGAGTCAGGGGTGCTCTTTCTATTTGTGATCAGTGGTTTTGGAGACCAACTGATTCTTACCTGTATTCTTTTGTTAGCTGCTTGAGCCTGTGGTGGTGCCCTGGCTGTGTCCATCTGCCTTTGTTGCTTTGAGTTGTTATATGGGTTCATAATTATGCCATTGGTGATAGGTAGCCCTTAACACCCACAGGCCACTTCAAAGTGCTTTTGAGAGAAGCAGCAGAAAACAGGGGCTATGGAGGGAGGAGGGAGAATGGAAACACAGTTTTATGTCATGTGGAAGAGCACATGCTCTTTGTGGTGAGTGGCATTTAAATGCTGCACTGTATGCCTGGCTGAGCAAATTACAGTTCTAGATTTAGAATGAGCAAGGACGCTGAGGTGCTCATTACAAGTTTGGTGATCTAAGTAGAATACCGCCGTCTGTACATGGGCCAAAACACCGCCAGCATTGGCAGTCTCACGACGCTGTATTACGAGTCACAAACTGCAGACCGCCAAAAATCTGCCAAAAATCTGACATCGTCGGCCTGAGGGAGGGCAGGAGAGAGCCGGTTCCACTGCCAGCCCCACCAAGATTCCGCCCTCCAAATTATGACTCACTAACCAGTACAGCGGTCTTTGCATGGCACTGATCCATTGGTGGTCTGAACCGCTGCGGTCAGAAACTGAACTCCACCAGAACACACCACATTGGACGGTACGAATACCAAACACCTGATATACATGCACACACCACACACACCTAAACACTGTAGTATGAAAACACACCCCACACATGCCCACATCCCCTTGCATCTTGAATTAACACAGAGAAGCGGAAGAGCGCACAAATAGAAGACACTGCATCTGGATACCATAGGCACCAGCACACCTCACATGCAGCGCACACAACACAACACGTCGCCACTGCACATAACCACCACGTACCACAAGCACACTGAACCACACAAACCCACCTCACAAAACAGCACACCTGCACCCCTGCACATTACACACCCGACCACCCACAACACATCCACCATATCATGAGAGAAACACCCACGGTTCACAGATGAGGAGTTGAGGGTCATAGTAGACGAAACCGTCAGAGTGGAGCCACAACTGTTTGGAGCACAGGTCCAGCATACATCCATAGCCAGGACAACTAAGTTATGGCAGAGTATCGTTGACAGGATAAACTCAGTGGGAAACCATCCACGCATAAGGGAGGACCTCAGGAAGAGGTGTACCGACCTATGGGGAAGGTCCGGTCCATGGCAGCAAGACACCAGATAGCCATCAACAAGACTTGAGGTGGACCCCCACCTACTCCCCCAAAGTTAACATCGTGGGATCATGGGAGGAGAAGGTCTTGGCCATCCTGCATCCAGAGGGCCTGACTGGAATATCGGGAGGACTGGAAGTCAACAACACTCCCCGGACACCTTGTACTCCTGCACAGCATATACCCCCACCACTCTTAAACCCCATCACAGCACCCTTACCTGTACCAATCCACCCTGAACCCAATAACCTTCCTTGCATGCCACACCTCCCTACTACCACTAATCCCACACAGGCTCACCAAGTGCAAAGAAATCTCCCACTGTAGCAAGTACTACAACTACCAGAAGGCAACACTCCACACCCTAGTATAACTGCTAATTCCACTTGTCATTAGGACACCTGCATGTATAACCATGTCACCCCTTCACCTACAGGATACCTGGACTGCTTACTAGTACATGGCAATGACAGCATTGATGACCACAACCTACTATACTACAAGCACTATCCATCAGCCCCCAAATATTGCCAGTGGTCAATCAGCTGTCATTGCCATCACTGGAAAGCATGTCAAGGCTATGATTGCAAACAATCATGTGAACAACAATTACATTTCAACAATGTAACACACTTCCTCTCCATCCACAGGTATCCCTACCACTGCCACAAAGCAGAGGATGCCAGAGACAGACTGTCAGCCCCTGGAAGTGGGCCCAATTGAGGACTATAACTCTGGATGCCTGGAAGGGGACATCTCACCTGGCTCATCTGGGATGACTGGTCAGTCCACCACTCTCACCCTACCCACAACTGAGTCACCCACCTCTGTGGCTGCAACAGCACAGGTAACCCCTACTCCCCAAACCTTTGTCCCAAGGACAGATACATCTATAGTGTACCCCACCATACAGGGACCTGAGTCGACCTCTAACATTCAAGACGATGAAGGTCCTGGTGTCAGTGGGCACACTTTGCTAGGATCACAGGCACAGGGGCAAGGTGCAGTGGGAGGGCAACTGTGGGTCAAGGGATGAGGAACCAATGGGACACGATTGGCCAGGAGGAGGCCATCTCCAGAGTCCTGGGAGCATACCAGCAATCCCAGGACAGTATGTGTCAAATACTAACAACTTGCAAGAGAACCAGAGGCTTCAGAGGGAATACCACCAGGAGGTCATGCAGCAGTGGCAGGCACACAATGCCAACATGGCCTCCATTTGTGGGGTACTCACTGAACTCACCAGCATCCTGCGTGTGTCCCCTACCCACCAGCAGGCCCCTACCAGTAGTCAATCAACACCTCTGCCATCTATATCTGCCACAGCTACTGCAATGGAGGCCCAGCCAGAGGACCCAAAAGCTATGAGTGTCCCTGCAGCTGAGGATCCCCCGTGCCAATGAGGCTGTCCATCCAGGTATCTTGCAGCATGTGAGCCCAAGACTAAAAACACAGCCAGGAAGTGAGCTCTCTCCTGAATATACTCCCTTGTGTGCCACCAACAGAAAACGCATCTTGCAATGTCTAAAACAGGAAGGTACCGAACATCATCTTTGGGAACAGTATGGATGGATAGCTGGACTGTCATGTGATAGGATTGGGGCAGACCATAGATATCCAAACTGCAGTCTTGAAACCATGCAACATGGGGAACCCTATGCTGATGTCATGCCAACAGCAAATACCACATGTCTTTGGCAGTTTAGCAGTTACATCTCCCCTGGTGGTAAGTCAGTATCTCATCAAAATGCATAACACAGACGGATAGATGTAGTGCACTCATATCCCCTGATGCTAGACAGAAGGAGGGGCAATGTCAATAGGCAGACAGAGTTAGAGGTCCCAATAACTTTAGACCACACATACCTGGCATTCAGTGGTTGAATTGCCGAATCAACTCAGTCCTAGAGTCAGCTGCATCCTCTTCATCTGCCTCCTCGTCACTTCCAGAGTCATCAGCCTGAGCCACTAGTCCAGCTGCCACCTCTTCCTCATCCAACAGAGGAATGTGTCTTCTCAGGGCAAGATTGTGTAGCATGCAACATGCTACAAAGTTTTGGCAGACTTTCTGTGGTCTGTACTGTAGGGCACCACCGGACGCATGTAGGCATCTGAATCTTGCTTTCAGCAGTTCAAATGTACTCTCTATCACATGCCTTATTCGGCCGTGAGCCTCATTGTAACTGTCCTCCCCATCTGTTGTAGGGTACCTCACTGGTGTCAGAAGCCAGGGCAGGCTGGGGTAGCCGGAGTCACCTGTGTGCACAAAGGCACAAATCATTTGGGAACTATGAGAGGTATAGAGCTGACTGTGAAGTGAAGCAGCATAGACAGTAGACTTAGACAGTGGTACATTTACCAATGAGCCAGGCCCTCTCTCTCTCTCTCTCTGTAGTCACAACATCATTTGTGGGACACTGCTGTTCCTCAAGATGTAAGAATCATGTACAGATCCTCAATACTTAGCCATCACCTGGGATATGTATTGGTCGATGTGACACACCACCTGCACATTGATCGAATAGTGATTCTTCCTGTTCCTGTAGACATGCTCATTTGCCCTGGGAGGAACCAAAGTGATGTGGGTGCCATCAATGGCCCCTATTACATGTGGAACGTGTGCAGTGTCATAAAAGACAGACTTTACAGTGTACAGATCAGCACATTGTGGGAACCTGATGTAGCTGTTCAAGTGCTTGAGTAAAGCATCCAGTACATCCTGTAACACAAAACTGAACATTGGCTGTGACATTCCTGCAGCCAGTCCCGCTGTCACCTGAAAAGATCTTGAGGCGAGGCAATGCAGGACAGATAACACCTGAACTGTTGGTGGGATGGCATATGGATTACATATGGCTGGCAGGAGATCCGGCTCCAACTGGGTACACAGTTACCTGATGGTCTGATGGTTCAGACGATACATCTGTATAATGTGTCTTTCTTCCATGGTAGCAAGGTTGACTAGGGGCTGGTGGACCGGTGCATTTCTCAATCTCCCCATTGGACAGTATCTAGGCATAGGACAGAACACATATCAGGACATCTGTTCCACTGTCTTTACTAAAGCACACCATGGAAGTGGTAAACAGGACAAGTCATGTAAGGTATTTGGTACCTGACACAGGGAAACAGTAAATCACGTACTACACAACTGTGACATCCTGCTGTCAATTCCATTGCTATACTTGTAACAAGGGGTCTGTACAGAGATGGAAGTCAGACATAGTAAACTCATCCCTAAGTTGGACACAATTATATAATGTCCACACATTGAAACAATTATACATCAGACATTTTGGCAGGTGACACTTTCATCACTAGTGAGTTCACATGAGTTGATATTGTACATCCAGCAACTAGTGATTAACTTTATGCTATGACGCACTAGCATGGCATAGAAATCTTTAAAATGTGTAAAATGGCAGCCACCTGTCCTGCATGTAGAGAACAGATGGAAGTGACCTCATTCTGCCGGGGTAAGACGTCATGGCGGGAGGCAGACAGAATGGCCATGCAACTCCTTATTGGTTAACATTGATCTCTATGGGAAAATGGGGCCAATGATGATTACAGCCGGTGGTGACGGTCATGACCACGGCAGCCGTGGCCACCATTTTCTATAGCCCAGCACACTTGACTCCTGACACTCGAGCAAGCAAGACCTTGACTGCGGGAGCTGCTGTGTTCTGTATCTGGAAGCCACAATAGCATGTCCTGCAGAGGACAGGGACCCAGCCTTCACCACGGAGGAAGTGGAGAAACTAGTGGAAAGGATCCTACCCCTGAATTCACAGTCGTATGTTCAAAGTGGTATACGTATCAGCTAGGGTGGTGCTTGACAGCGAAAGTGTGTTAATATGGACATGGCATGACTTTTGGGGTTGTGTTGTATGACTGATAATGGTGTATTGTGTACTCTGTATGTGCGTGTGCTGTGCATAGGCCACTACTGTAAGTGTACTGTAACTCTACATGAAGATCTCCTTTTGTCTATGTCTCCTATGCAGGTCAGCCCCATCAGAAAAAGGGATTATGGAGAGCCATCGCCAAGCAAGTGCGGACACTGGCCATAGCCGGCAGAGCACCCACTGCAGAAAGCGATGGGAGAACCTCAGACGATGGGCTCGTAAGATCGCGGAGGCCCAGCTGGGGATGTCCTCCCATCAAGGGAGGGGTGCCCGTCAGACCCTGACCCCCCAAATGGCCTACCTGGAGATAGATGGGTGCTTGAGGGCAGCACAGCAGCCACCAGGGGGTGAGTATAGACCGTATTACATCAGTTGTGTGGACTTCTATTGTGTCAGTTGGATTATATAGGTACTAATGAAGTGTGTGTACATTTGATGATATCATAGCCCTGGCTATTACTTCCACTGTTTAGAAGTGGTGTGAGTTAGCTTTTGTACACCATGCAAGCAGTAATATGTTGCTGTTATACCTCCTTGTCTAGTTACATTTAGACACACACCTATGTTGAGTGATTTCCACAACTTTATATCCCTATCCCTGAGTCTTCTTTAGATGGCCAATGTCATATAATTAGGGCTGAAATTGGGTAATAGGGCCTCTGAGTAGGGAACTTCTACTGTGAAATCAATGCATTCTCAATGGACTCATGAACATCATAAGTCCTTTACCAACCTGTCCAATATTTTGGGTGCAATGTACCTATTCAGGACATATGATAAACAATGTGTCACAAGTTTCAGTTTGGTAGGTATATGTGGGTAGTTGGAAGTTTTTACCATTGTAGAACAACGGATGTCAGACTGTAGCATGTCCAACCTAGTCATTTTGTTGGAATGAGGAGGTGACAGCTTGCATATTGGGTTATGTCTACATGACCAATATATGGGGACAATGTTTCATAGCCATTCCTTGCCACTCCGGGGGGGGAGTAGATTACTTATTGGTATGTGTACTAGACGGCAGCCAGTCTCCCTTCATCATCCGTCCCCCCTCCAGCTACTTGTGCCCAATCCACCATCCGTCACCCATCCAGACCATACATACATATCAGCAGTCACCCACAAAAAACAGACAAGGTGTGCAAAGACAAACACAGGCACCACGGGACACACCACCAGCATGCACACAGTCAACACACATCTGCACACATGAGAACAGCCACTCCCTACACTGTCTCCCCCACCACCTCCTCCATCACAGTCACATCACCACTCACCCCTGTCCACTACACCAACACTCCCTGATCCTACCACTTGTCCTGTCATACCAACAGACACCACAAGAGCAGACCCGCAGACATCCACCCCACACACCACATCCGCATTCACCACGACAACCATCACAACCACAGGCAGCACATCCACCTTACTTGCAGCCACTCCCCCAACATACACTCACACATCTTGCATTACATCTCCCTGCATCTCTTCCCCCTCCTCCCAAAAAACATAAACGCCCTCACTCACCCACCCAACATACACCCACCACACACAAGCACACATTGCACACACCTGCATCCACATCAAGCATACTGACACCTCTTACAACCACTCCCTCTACCTCCACTCCTAAACCTTTTACCCATGACCGCCACAGTGTACCAAAGAAAGTTTTCCTTGCCAGTTGTGACCTGTTCCCTGTCCCACCACATGATGCCCCTAAGCGCCATGTCTCCCTGCCTCAACCCAGACCTTCCACTTCCCAGTCCTCCCATGCCCCTCTCCCTACAAAGAAACCTCCCCTTCAAAGCACAGGGCTCTCCTCCTACCCCAAAATCCTAACCCCATCCACCACAATCTAAATCGAAACCTAAACTCTCCCCCCTCCCAATCCTAAACCCAGGGACCCCCTTTCCAAATCCAAGCCCCCACCACCACACCCACCCTTGGGGTACCTGCCTGCCCTATTGATGACCCTGCCACGTGGAGGCCAATTTGCAGTCAGGAGGCAAGTTGGGGCATGTGACTTGGCCTAATGTGCCTGGGGCACATCAGACATTTGGACTAGCCAGTAGGCCTCATCTGTATATAGTTTTTATATTTTTAATAATTTTAATACATCTTCCCACATAGCTGAGGATGTCAAGTTTGAGAAATTGCCCTGGATTTCCTTCAATATGGTTGTGTTATAGCTGTGTACTTTGATATGTGTGTTGTATGTGTATGGGATGTATCTATGTTGCTGAATGTGCTGGGTTGATGACTTGTGCCATGTGCTGGTTGTGTGTGGTATTGTTTGGTAGTGGTGTGTGCGTCTGTGTGTATAGTGATGCATCTGTGATGTCCTTTGTATGTTGGTTGAACGTGGCGTGTCATCTGAGGCCTTGTTTGGATGTCTATACTATTTATATGATTGTGTGTTGTTGCTGGGTATTGCTGCCAGTATGTGTTGTTGGGTGAAGCTGTTTGATGTGCCTTTCTGACTATGCATTTGTGTGTATGTGATGTTGTTGTTGTTGTGTGATTGTGTGGTGTTGTGTATGGCTGTGTTTGACAGTGGTGATGGTGTTTGTATGCACGGTGTGCTGTGTGAATGGCACATGTCTGTTGGCCGTGTTTTGTGTAGTTAGCGTATGTATTTGTGTAGTTTTGTGTGCATGTTTGTCTGTAGATGTGTGTGTTGATACGAGCATTTGTTTGCATGTGTGTGTGGCCGTCGCTGTCCGTGCCGGGTGTCTGTGTTGTGTGTGGGTGTGTAATACTGCCCTTCCCTCCAGTGTGTGCTAGGTTGGGGTACTTATAGTTGTCATCTTTGTCGTTGGTCCTGGTGGTGTATGGCAAGATACAGCAGTGGGAAGACTTCCAATTTGGGTTCTATGGCAGCCGCAGACACGCTGTGTACCTAGAGGTGAGTGTCTCCTTCTATGCTACCAGTTTCCACCAAGCTTTTTGTGGCGGTCGCACCGCCCCCGAAAATCCTGGCGGTCTGTTGACTCGTAATATGGTGGGAGGTGTATTAGTCCCCGCCGGCCTGGAAATGACTACCTCAGGTGGAGGCGGTCCAACTGCACTGGCGGTGACTTGGCTGTGTTGCAGTTGGATCACGCCGAGGTCGTAATATGGAGGTCTGTACCGCCGGCCTGGAGGTGGTGCAACCGCCACTGCCGGCGTGGCAATCCGGTAACCCCCAAACTCATAATGAGGGCCTGAGTGTGTAGTATATAGGAATAGGTGTTCATAAGACGTTGTGACGTGAAACAACTAGTTAGCTTAAACAGTTTTGATGAGTGGAAATGCATGCAAAATTCTATGTACTGCAGCAAAATGTTAAATGGCCTTGTTTGCTCTATACAAATTTTGATACACAGATAGTTAAATATATAAAGGTACATGTCCTGCTAAGGTTTTGAATTGTATTACTCCAAAATCTGCAGATCAAGGGAGAAGTCATGTGGACCAGAACAAGCCTAATATTAGCCTAAGGAAACCAAGAGGATAATGGGTCAGAGGAGTCACCAGCAAGACGAGAAGTAGTTGGCACATGAAAGGAAGGTAGCATAGTGCAAGCCAACTTTTAGTGTATGGAAGGAGGGACATGGGACATTTGGGAAAGTTCACAAATGGAGTCAGTTCTGCAGTCCCCCATAGACACTGCAATAAGACATGAGATTGGAATGTTTGGCTTTTGGATAATGAACAGAATAACATATCTAAATGTACATATACAAAAATGTGCCCATCCCTTTGTCAGCTTCCCCGAATTCCCTGATGCCAAACAAGGCCTGCTGCTTCACATACAAATGAATTGTTTCATCTTGTTTTTTGTTTGGAACATCTATGTAGTTACCCTGTGTCTAGTAGTCTCTGCCGAAATTAAACCCATGATCTACCTGCATCAAAATTGCGAGGGCAGACCATTATTGTGGTTGGCATGCATACTCATTGACGTTGCAAAAGAGAACACTTAACATCAAGCTATAAATCAGGCCCTAAATACCTTAAGCATTGGTAAGCTTGACAAACCTTGGTCTTGATATTTGGCAATCCCATTATACCAGTACAGTGATTTCATTAGCTCTCCAAACCAAACAATTCCTGTTCTGCAGCATCCCAATATTTGAGCACCTATGTATATCACTCTCTTGCTGTTAGAAACCTGATGCCTACATAGAACCAAGAGTAGGACTGGATTAGGATGCCCAAGGAGCAATGGATATCTTCAATAACGGAATACCATGAAAGGCTGCATGACTGAGGTGCATTGGTAGAGGTTTGCATGGGACACAGTCCGGCACCATCCTCCAAACCCTTAGGAGTCCCTTTGTTGTTATTAGCAAACATTCATCTCTCGCTTCTCAGTTATTAATCCTCCTGCCTATCTAGGGCAGCGAGCAAGAAACCCTCATCTACTGCCAAGCTCTTTTCCCCTCCCTATGGCGCTCTGCAGGCAAAACACTGAAATAAATCAGGATACTAACATACTTATGTTTAGTGGTGTTTAAAAAACACACTAGGACATCTTCAATGAAATTCAGGGCTTTTGAGGCAATTTGTTTCTCAAATGTCTTTAATTCATTGAAAGTTTTATTTTTATAAAGCACTGCCATAAGAAATCTGCTTTTTCTTATTGTTCCTGCATTTCACTCTGCTGGTATTTTGACTCAGTCCATTGAGATACACCTAACTGGTTTTCAGTGCATGTGTCTTCTTTATGGTGTTTAAGTTGACTGTATTCAGATTCTCAGCCACAGGCGCAGAATCTGCTTGTTCTTGCAGGAGAGAGCTGCAGATGTGCTGATTTCCCTTTGCTTGACCTCACAGTGGTCTGCAGTGAAGGAAAGGGAGGGGCTGGCCACCTTCCTAGGAAGCCTAGCTAAAGATAGGAAAGGAGTGTATGTCAGTGAATCTTCAAAGAGACTAGCAGGGCTGGGATTTGAGATGACAGAAGATACATTAGATATATAAGCCTAGGATTAGGGGTTACGTTTATGTAAGACCAGCCTTGGTATTTAATAGAAGGAAACCAAAGTAAATGAGCTAAAATAAAGGCAGCCCAGTGGGAGTGAATCCCGGGGCTCTTGCCTTCATCCAGGGGTTAAATATCCTCATCACACCAAAGGACCAAGTTACACTCCAGTCGCTCTTTTACCAACCCAGGCTCTGCTGCCAGGAGATGGCCTCTTCTAAGGCCCTTGGTCTAGCCACATACTTCCCGCTTCAGGAAGGGGGCTAGCCCAAGGGGCATAGTGGAGGCACCTCCTACTTGGCCTCCCTTCTGAATCTCACAAACTCAGACCCCAGGTGATAATCTATATGGAAGAATTTAGGCTGCAGTTTAGGCATTTTCCAACTTACAAGCGATCCTTACACACCATTTCTTTCCTTACTCACTGGGCCTGTCCCTTCCTCAACATACCCACAAACACTGTGCCCTACATTCAGTGCCTCTTTTCATCCCCATAAGCACTGTGGCATACATTCAGTGCTCTGTATTGCCTAGCCCCTCATGGCATGGGCGAGCGTATCATTTGCTTCCAGCTCAGCTGGGTGACCTTTTACTTCAGGCATGAATTTTTTATCTTGTACCTCCAGGCAAGTGCCTGATTCCAACCCATGAGATGACCATTCACATTGGTGTATCATTTTCCCTTTTATTTCCAGGTAAACGTGTGCTTCCAGCCCGCTGGTGTACCATTTTACCTTCTACTTCCAGCTAAGTATCTGCTTCTAACTTGCAGGGTGACCCATTCACAATGTACCAAATTCTTCTAGGCCACAGGCTCCGACATTTGGGAAGAAATGGGCATTCCGCTTCAGTACAGCAGTATTGTTGGGTCAGGACTGCAGCAGAGGCAAAGGGCATGTTAGTATTAATGCCCAGTAATATCTAACTGCTCTGGGATGCCAAGAAAAAGCCTCACCAGGGTCAAGCTCCCACCGCCTGAAACAAATGCTTTAATTTATATTTGTACCCATGACTCAAGGTTAATGTCTCCTTGACATATTACAAATAGTTAATGATTAGACTTATTGCTTGGGAGATGCTATGTGCCAAGCTTTAAATGGATGTGGCAGTGGGACAACTTAGGAAGCCAGCTGCAAGATGGAGGTGAAGACTCATAGTGAGAGGTTGGAGAGAGGAAGGTGTTGAGAGCTTGAGTGCTAATCATTGACTGTGGAAATAGGAGTGCGGGAGGTCCTGCAGCACCACCACAAAACTTGAAAGATTTTTTACAGTGAAATGACAATAGAGGGGTAGTTTAAATGCTTTTATTTTGGCAGCAATGTTTGTGTTTTCAAAGAAACACTATCAAATATCCCCTATGCTTTAGTGAGGTGACCCACTGGGGTGAAGCTGGGTTTAAGTCATCTAAGCAGAGACTCAAGGTTTTATTACTGATTCTCTGTGTTATAAAATATCCAAGTACTTTTCAAAATGTTGCAAAGGCCCTTCAAGCTCTGTATGTACGAAATGTGATATATTGGCTGAATCATGGTTGAAATATAGACCTTCAATAACATAACATCAACTTTATCAACATTTGCACTCAATCAAAAAGGTAAACCCAGGTAAGTGGATGTGGAAATCAGTAAATCCATACTTACCTTGAAGATTAAGTAATAGGTAATGTAGCGGATACGATATACTTGTAGGTAGATATTTTGGCTGCCATATAGTTGCAAGTAAGCTAATGAAGTGTTTCTCAAACTGTGGGTCGCAACCCACAATCAATATCTGGTGGGTTGTGAAAGTCCAAGCATTAAATAAGGATGCCTTTAAATTCTGTATTGCACTTGTCACGTTTTTTGTGCTTTATAAACAGAGGTCAAATGTCAGGCTATGTCTTCTGACAAATTGCTGCTTATTTTTTTTTAATTGGAGATCAGTTTTTCCAAACTCCTCTCACTTTGCAGTCAGAGAAAAAAAAGTTACGTGAATTATGTGAGAGCCTTGCTGGGGTACAGGAAGTGTAAAAAGAAAAGCTGTAGGATATTATTTTTTGCAACACCCCGCAAACGTTCCCTGCAATCCAGGCAGAAGCTAGAGACTATTGCCAAGACCCCCGCCAGGAAATAAGACTCTCCTGATTGTCACCCTTGTGTCCAACTCTGTCACCCTGTCCACCTTGAACTGCCATTGCTCCACTTCCTATGCCCCCCTTAGACAATGCACCTGTGATACAAATAGACTGGACTCTATCCTGGGCTTTCCTCCATCATCACCCCAGCCCATTGCACTACCCCCTCTTCTTCAAAGCACTGCAATAAACACACTTAGATAAAATACAAGTATGGCGTATGTCAGATGTTTTCAAAAGGTATTCGTTGAACAAAGGTTCAAACATTACAATTCAACTGTACAGTAATGTTTACATTGGAGAGACCTGTAGTTGGCTGCACTGAACACACCAAGAGCAATAGTGGGGCACCATCATCTGCAAAACGCGATGCCAAAGGGTACAGTGAGTGGCCATAGAAGTAGGAATACACAGCCTGCCAGTGACAATGTCACACATCAAACTGTCAATTATATGTGTATTGACACTGTCTTACCTGTGTCTCATTGGAAGTATTGACGAATAATTGCACTTCTGTTGTCATCATCCTCATCCTCTGCCTCATCTTCACTGTCCACACGGCCATCTCCAGCCTCCTCCTCCTGCAGAAAAGGCACCTGGCGACGCAAGGCAAGGATGTGCAACATACAGCATGCCACGATGATCTGGCAGACCTTCTGGATGAGTAGCATAGGGATCCACCTGTTAGATGGAGGCAACTAAACCTGGCCTTCAGGAGGCCAAAGGTCCTCTCTATAATCCTTTTTGTTTGCCCATGTGCCTCATTGTAACGTTCCTCTGCCCTTGTCCTGGCATTCCTCACAGGGGTCAGAAGCCATGAGAGGTTGGGGTATCCAGAGTCACCTGCAAATATCGAGGGACAACTGTTAGCCACACACTAACCCATAGGGCCCACACCATACCTGTACACCAACATCCACTGGGGGGGAACCAGGGCTCACCTATTAGCCACATCCTGTGCCTCTGGAGTTGAGCCATCACATTTGGGATGCTGTTATTCCTCAGGATAAAGGCATCATGCACAGACTCAGGATACTTAGCATTGATGTGGGAGATGTACTAGTCCGCCAGGCACACTATCTGCACATTCATGGAGTGAAAGCTCTTTCGATTTCTGAACACCTGTTCATTTCGCCTGGGGGGGGGGAACATATGCAATGTGTGTTCCATCTATTGCCCCAATGATATTGGGGATATGTCCCATTGCATAGAAATCAGCTTTCACTGTGGCCAAATCCTCCACCTGAGGGAAAACGATGTAGCTGCACATGTGTTTAATCAGTGCAGACAACACTCTGGTCAGCGCTATTGAGAACATTGGCTGTGACATTCCTGCTGCCAAGCCCACTGTCACTTGGAAGGAGCCAGTTGCCAGGAAATGGAGCACTGATAGCACTTGCACAAGCGGGGGGATCCCAGTGGGGTGACAGGTAGCAGACATTAGGTCAGGCTCCAACTGGGCACACAGCTCAGTGATTGTGGCCCTGTCAAGTCCATAGGTGAGGATAATGTGCCTGTCCTCTATTGTTGCCAAGTTCACCAGGGGTCTGTACAGGGGGGGGGGTGACTCCATCTCCTATTCATCCACAGCAGTTGCAATCTATGGGCCAAAAGAGTAAGCAGCTGGTCATTATCTCTACATTCCAACCACTACAGTTCAGTGCAAGTTGTGATTGTAACAGTATTTAGTTGGAGATGTCCAAATGGTGCATTTGTGTAGTGTGATGCAGTTAGGAGCCAGGGCCTGTCATTCCGCCTGTCCTGTATGGAGGGACAGGTGGAAATTAGGTAATTCCGCTGACCTTGTGCGCCATTGCGGGAGGCGGTCGAGAACCGCCGTGTAACTCCTCATTGGTTAACATTGGGCCCTATGGGGTACAGTGGCCAATGGTGATGTACGCCGACGTTGACGGTACGTACCGCCGTGGACGTGACTGCCATTTTCTATCTGTGCACTCACTTGCTACCTGACCTTCAACAGGAGAGGACCTACACTGCAATGTGCTGCTGTGACCTGTGTCTGGAACCAACCATGGCTCGTGTTACTGGGGAAAGGGCCCCTGCCTTCACCCCGGCGGAGTTGGAGCGACTGGTGGATTGGGTCCTACCCAGTACCGACTGCTGTATGGGCCTCCAGACCAACATGTGAGTACACCGTGAGTACGATGCATGGGGCATGAATGCATGGAGTGCTGTGTGTGAAGGCCTCATGTAGGGGGGGTGGTGGATGGACCCTGGGCAGCGTGCAGCCATGTCTGTGCTAATGGGGATGAGAAGGGGCATGGTGGGCCATGAGTGTAACAGGCAGGACAGTCGCTGGGCACGGAAGACAGCAGAGGCCCTGCTGGGGATGGCCTACCAACAAGGAAGGGGAGCCTGTCGAACCCTCACCCCCCTGATGGCCCGCTGATATGTGGTAGCCTATTCAGAGCTAAATGGGCCCTTTGGAGGCATCACAGAAGCCACAAGGGGGTGAGTACAGTGCCCTAATATACAACTTTCACCTGGGTGCTTGGTATCTGGGTGGGAGGGTGTGGGCCCTGTGGGTCCCCCTATCCCAGGCCTGGAATTGCAGAGTAGGTCCCATGGTGGGCAAGGTTTTGATGTGAAAGTACTCCTACCAAGGTAGTAGGCATCCATTACTGAGCAGGGGTCTGTGGGTCTCAGGTATGGTGCAATTGGTGTTAGGTGTCCCTATCCATGGGATGGTGACTAACATGGTGACTGGTAGTGCATTGCCTAGTGTGTAGGGCTGTTCCCTGTGTGTGAGTGCGTTGTGTAAACCGCCCACTTTTTTGTTTTGTCACCTTGTCCTTATGTGCATTAGCATCATCTGGTGGAGGAGCAGAGGCACCGACGACGGAGGGTGCTGCATCCCACAGGACCCAGGAGGCCGAATCCACCGGCGGTGAGGGCACCAATGGGACGGAGGGCGAGGGGAGCACCACGGCGGAGACAGGAGGGGACAGTTCGGACACGGATACCTCCTCCGATGGGAGCTCCCTGGTGGTGGCGGACACCTCTGTGCCCAACCCAGCTACAGGTACAGCCGCCACCCACCGTACCAGCAACGCCCTCCCAGCAGCCCCTCAGCGAGTTGCCCATGCCCGCTCAACCAGGAGGGTGGGCATCTCCTTCGCTCCAGGCACCTCAGGCCCTGCCCCAGTTAGCCCTGCTGCCCTGAGTGAGGAGGCTATTGACCTCCTGCGATCCATCTCTGTTGGGCAGTCAACCATTGTGAATGCCATCCAGGGACTTGCAGCCCAAATGCAACAGACAAACGCATTCCTGGAGGGCATTTACACTGCCTTGGGGCCCAACAGAGATCAATCCAGGATCTTGCCTCCTCTCTGATGGCAGCCATTGTCCCTGTTTCCACCCTCCCCCTTCAACTTCCTCTTCCCAATCCCATTCCCGTCAATGCCAGCCTATCCCAAGCACACTTCAGACAAGCAGGCACCCAGAACAACACACAAGAGTGGACATGGCAAACACAAACACCACACTTCATCCCACAGGCACTCACACAAACACCATACAGAATCAGACATACCAACATCCACTGCCTCCACTGTGGACCCCTCCTCCTCGTCCACCTCCCTCCCAGTTGCATCTACACTCACACCTGCATGCACTACATCCTCATCCATTACCACCATCACCAGCAAACCTATCAGTACACACCCCTCACTGGCAGTCACCACCCCCACATCCATGCACACGTCCCCTGTGTCCTCTCCCACTGTGTCTGTGCCCCCTCCTCCCAAAGTACACAAACGCAAGCACTCAGACACCCAACAGCCATCCACCTCACAACAGCATCCAGCCCATGCACCTGCACCCAAACACAGCAGACTGACACCTCCTACCACCACTCCCTCTTCCTCCACTCCCAAAATATCTCCCTCTTTGTGCCCCAATGTCCCTCAGAAGCTTTTCCTCGCCAACACTGACCTCTTCCCTAGCTTTCACCCCCCATCCCTCACATCAGGCCAGGGTGGTCAAAACCCAGCCAAGCACCTTAGCCACCCAGTCCATGGGCACAATAGTGTCCTCAACTACTCCAGGTGGGAAAGGATGCCGGCCACCAGCCAGCCAGATGGACAGGGTGCCAGCCCCAAGTGTGTCAAGGAAGGGCAAGGAGGCAGCCCCAGCTGCAGGAAGGAAGGGCAAGGAGTCACCCCCTACAATGGTGTCGGGTACCCTTCAGCCCTTCAAAGGCCACCGACCAAGTGCACTTTATGCTGAAATGAAAAATGTGCCAGGAATTGGCCATTATGAAGAAAAATAGACCAGTGCTATGAATCTCTCAGGTTGCCAGAGAAGTGCACCCATGTCATCACAGCATCTCCCAAACACCGATGGACGACCATTCCAAGGATGGTAGAAATGATGCACAATGTTCTCCACTACTAACTCTAGAAACTTTTGTTAATCAGAAGACGGCCAACTGCACCACTGCTAGATGAAAAGACAGTGGGGAACCTCAGCACAACTGAAGAAGCATTCACATAAGAATAACATGGCTAGGATTAAACCAATCAAATAAAGGTACATTGTTTACTAGTGCTCCCAAAACCAGCGTAAATGGAAACAAATTATGAAAAGTCCTCTCTTTGTTGACTCATGTGAATGCAGCACCAATGAAATGGCCATACGCCGATAAACTGCGAAGCTGAAATCTTCACAAAGACAGATAAAGTCAGCCAATGTGATCTGATAATTACGTGAAGGACTCTTCAGCCAATGACTGGCTTGTGCTAAATTCTCCCACCTCTCTGTAAAGACTACATCAGCTCTGCTACAAATCAAAAGTTGTTTCTAGCCAGACTTAAAAGGTGATTACAAGAGCCAACGCTAGATCTACCGTTCCATTTAGTTGCCATTTCTGTCTTAGTGCCTATTTGCTAACATATGATACTACAGTTTCATGGGCAGACATAGCAAATAAGTTCTGAGTCAAAACCACTGGCATTAAAAAAAAAATAACACACTGTGCCAACCAAAGTGAAAAAAGATTTAGTGCAACATATTTTATAAGTTAAACACTGGTTGCGGCACAAGAACTGTTTAAACATTTAGTAATCATCTATGCCATTGTGAAATAAATATTACGGTATATGTACACAGACTTGCCTGGTGTGTGGCATCACTGCTGATGTTTGGGCCACCCAGCTCCTCCATACAGGAGATGCACACATACAGAACACGACTTCATGCTTCTCTTGCTTACGTCGAAGGCATGTCACCCTAAACCAAAGTAGTTGGGGGGACTCACCTAGTTAAGTAGTATGCAAATTACATCCTGGTGCGTGACATCACAGCGTGTGACATCATGGTGTGTGACATCACACGTAGCATCACAGGAAGTGGCATCATAACCCATATTCTCACAGGAAGTGACATCACAAGAAGTGACATCCGATCTTTAAACCCAACACCTAGGTTTAGCAGGTCTATCATGAGTATATTTGAGCGCATTACAAGATTTAATAAATTAGATTTTGCATTGGAGTTGTGCGACGTGACATAATCCTCCTGAAAAATCTGGGACTCAATTTATACATTTACTTTTTAAAACTGTCACAAAGAAATTGGCAGCAAATAGACAAGTGGGAGTAAATCTGATCTGCTTAATCGGTTGCAAAGTCTGCATTTTAAAATATCTTAATGTGGGTTAAGGCACCTGCTGCATAGACCTTTGCTTCCCCATTAAATCTCGGTGAATAGTAATAATAATGGTAAGATAACTCTGGAGGTTAACACATTTGCTGGAGAGATCTGTGTTTTGTCTAGTCGCAGTTTTTGATCAATGTAGCATAGAGGGTTAATATGTCTCCAGCAAAGCATCATGTGACACGCAGGTGACAGATTTTTATTTTATGTAGATGAGTAAGTAGGTTACTGCTTTTAATACAGAGACCCTTTTGTTACTTGCAGTTCATAAATTGTAATCCTTCTCATATAGCACAGTGAGCTATGAAGGACATGTTTCTGCTACACCTTGTAACCCTCACAGTCTTATGTAACACATCCTGTACATTGATTTACACACATATAATTTATTCTCAATGTACAGTTTGAATGTGTGATGTAAAGTGCTCTGACACCCTGGACTGGGATGAGTAGCACTATAAAAAAAATATAAAAAAATAGTGGTATTTAAATTGTTATTTGTATAAATACTGAGACCGGTTAACACATCTGACTTTCTTACAGTGCATGCATATGTCTTATATACAGGGCTAAACAAAGTCAAAACCATGCCTCTCTTAATTACTATTGGAGTAGCTGTGTGCCTTTGTTACCTCTCCTATGCATCTAGGTGTGAGGTTCCAGCTAGCTCCCAGGCAGGCTACTTGAACAAAAGGAGGTCTGATGACACCTTAACTTCAGCCTTTGTTTTGGGCCCAGCTGGAATTTACTGCAGGTTGCTGTGTTGCTGCTGAGAAGGAAAGCAGAAAACATGCAGGAGCTGCTGAACGTGTCGGTGTCTGAAAATAACACCTGGCAAGTTCATCATATTTTTGTAGGGCCCAACTTCTTGGCAGGGGAGACAGCATCCACCCTGTAAAAAGAGTGGGTATATGCTATCTATTGGCGGTGTGTACCCTCAGCTTGGGCACTGCCTTATCTTGTTGGGTGTTATTTCTAGAACATAAACATAAGCCCAGTCAGACAGGGCAGCCAGTACTGAAGTCTGTGAGTCATTTGCAGGTCACAGATTTGAATCCGTGCAATGTCGACAGTTGTTCTAATTTTAAAATGAGTATTTCGACTGTGAGGTGAAAGTTAGAAGTGGCATGCTAAATTGGAACACCTAAGCAATCAGGGGTTTTGCATGGATGTCGCACTTATACACTGTCTGGTGTTTTCCGATACCTCTGAGTTTGCCCCCGGCTAATATTGACAGGCTAGATGCTAAGAAGACCCAGCAAATACCCCAAATACCATATTGGGGAACAGGCGCTGCCCGTCCTTTAGGGCAGAGGGGCCACCCCCCCCCCACCTTTGCCCCTCATGAAGAGTGTCTGTCAGGCTGAGCAAAGGTCAGCCTGACAGGCACTCTTCATGTTCAGGTCAGGCAGCCAGGAGCAGACATGCAAAATTTGCTGCCTGAGCTGAACTTTGCTGGGCTGAAGAGGTCACAGCTCCTATGGGCTTGACCTCCTCGGCTCAGCAAAGGTGCCTCGAGGCCCTCCCCCGGGTGACGAGGGAAGCGTCGCCCATTGACTTCGACCTGGGCGCTTCAGGTGTAAGACCCCGAAGCGCTCAGGGCAAGTGTCAATCAGTGACACTTCCTCACAGAGTAGAGTGGGGTCAGAAGTCTCACTGACCCCGTCCCACTCTGTGACGAGGCTGGGACTGCTGCCTTCCCTCACTGTCAGCCAGTGAGGGAAGGCAGCAGTCCCAACCCTCCTAGGACCTCCGAGGCTGAAGATAAGTGTGTGTGTGTGTGTGTGAGTGATCCTTTTTAATGAATGTTTGGTGCATGTGTGTATGTTTGAATGTTGATGAGTGTTGTTAATGGATGTGCGTGAGTGCGTGTAAGTGTGAGTGTGCTTCCCGCCTGCCCCCCTCCCTCTTAAAACTGCCAGCCACCACTGATGGGGAAACTCATATTAGGTGCTATTTATCACACCAGTTAAATACCGAAGCCCAGCGTACCAGTATTTAATGGGTGTGATGAATAGAACACCTATTACTCAAAGCCTCTGAGCATGATGCGGCTTTACCACCAGAGCTGCAGACTTTGGGATTGGGTGGAGGGCAGAGGTGTCAACTCAAAATGTTGTGATTCTGGGCAAAACATTTAATCTCCCCTAAATGCCTAAAAAAGAATGTGATATATCTGGAGCTCATCCACAGCGCTCCAGTACCTTCGGGTCCAGCTCACACTATAAAACTGCAAAACAAAAGTGAAGTGTAGGGCCAATTTCTTCACTGAAAGTACCAAAGGGGACAGATAGCTAGCTGGCTGGTGGCCTTTCTGCTACAGCCCACAGGAGGGATGTGAGATTCAGACATGTTTTCTTTCACTAGAAGCCGATAGGGGCAGACTGCTGGAGCAGCCCTAATTTTCCCAGCTCCATACATTCAATTCATGTTTTTTTTCTCTGCATTCAGACATGTTTATTTCTGCATAATACAATACTAAATCAAGACTATGGCGGTCATTCTGACCGCGGCGGGCGGCGGTCGCCGCCCGCCATGCGGTTACCGCCGAATGACCGCACCGTGGTCAAAAGACCGCGGCGGTCATTCCAACTTTCCCGCTGGGCCGGCGGGCGACCGCCAAAAGGTCGTCCGCCGGCCCAGCGGGAAAGCCCCTGCAACGAGGAAGCCGGCTCCGAATGGAGCCGGCGGAGTTGCAGGGGTGTGACGGGTGCAGTGGCACCCGTCGCGATTTTCACTGTCTGCAAAGCAGACAGTGAAAATCTTTGTGGGGCCCTGTTAGGGGGCCCCTGCACTGCCCATGCCAGTGGCATGGGCAGTGCAGGGGCCCCCAGGGGCCCCACGGCACCCGTTCCCGCCATCCTGGTTCTGGCGGTGGACACCGCCAGAAACAGGCTGGCGGGAAGGGGGTCGGAATCCCCATGGTGGTGCTGCAAGCAGCGCCACCATGGCGGATTCCCTGGGCCAGGGGAAAACCGGCGGGAAACCGCTGGTTCCCCTTTTCTGACCGCGGCTTTACCGCTGCGGTCAGAATAGCCCAGGAAGCACCGCCAGCCTGTTGGCAGTGCTTCCGCCGCCCTCCGCCATGGCGGTCATGGACCGCCAGGGTCGGAATGACCCCCTATGTGTCCTAGAATGTAAAGAAAAAATACTGGATGAGCTGCTCGTGTAGGTGTCTGGGACACTTGAGAGCTGTCTTGGGGGTTCAGAGCCATGGGCCGGGAAAGGGAATCGAGATGCAGGGCTATTCGTTTTTTTATTTAAAAGTCCTGAGGGGGCAGCCTCCTGTGCGCTGCTGAGCTATGGTCCAGGGCGGGAGGGGCATGGCTATTTATTTCTACTTACAGAACTGGAAGTCCGGTTTTTACTTTTTACATTCCGGAGCTGGGAGTTCTGTTTATTACATTATTAAAACAGGGGTATGAGTCTCAGAAAGCAAAAACAAATGGACCTGGCTGCAGGAGTATGAGAATCAGGATGCATATACCTTAGAAAGATTTAGGTGGCCCTCGAGCTGTCCTAAGCCAGGGGAGCAAATTTCGGTGCAGACTGTGGGGGCAGCACTTTCAGGTTTCCTAGGTTCTTGTGCAAGTACAATTTTTTTCTTTGCATTCTGGAATTTGTATTTCTGTTTATTACCTTGTCAAATTAGGATTACAAGTACCAAAGAAACTGTTGATTTAATAAATCCGACCCACTGCTGACACTGAAGCACTCCCTCTTCTGGACCCTCAGCTTTAAGAGGGTGGCCGAATTTAAATAATTTTGCTCACGGAACACGGCACAAAAATGTTTGAAGACCTCTGCATTAATCCATAGTACCTCCACCGCGAACTACAGTACAACAGACCACTATTGCATAATGATAAGGGATTGAGTAAAAATGATGTCAAATAGGATCCCTCACACATAAGACAGCTGAGAACAGGAAAAAATATGATTCCATGTGGGTGTCACAAGTGTTAAAGGAACAGGTCAGGAATAATGCTGAGGCGGTTTCTGAATCATTAATACTAGGAATCAATTGTGTCACCCTTTAAATAAGTTGTTTTTGACTTTTACCTGCATATTGTTTTGTCAACTGTTGCTAATGGGATTTTGTGCATAACAAACATATTGAGAAAAGGTCATGATGCCAATGTGGACCAACAGAAGGCACTGCGCTGACAAATCAGTGGAGCAGCACGGGTGTATATACTGCAGTCCACGAGAATGGGGAGGGAAGATACACCATATTAGCTCCAGGCTGACTTCATTGTGGCTTGTTTATTGGCATTCATGCCTCACACCTGAGAGAGCTGTGAAACCTCCAATCCAAGGCCACAGAATGCCCTTCATTGGTCCCATATCATCTCAAATTTCCTAGGGCTGTGCCCACCACCTTTTCAGTCCCCAGGCATGCATTCAACCTTGTGAGAGCCTGGGACTTGTTGGGTACCATCTGAATATGCCATACCTATGCTATGTCTCTTTTTGCAACCATCAAGCCCAATGAACAGAACACCAATTTCTTAGGGGGTAACTCAGTGTTTCACAGCACTCCCAGGAGGATGCAGTGGGGTTTAAATGCATAAAGTGATTAGAGCACATAAAAATAATTTGCATTAAGTAGTCATCCCATTAGAATCACCCCATCTATTAATGCAGAGTATTGGAAGTCTTATATTGGGTGGGAGGGAGTAAAATGGAGAGGTGGTAAAATATGGAAAAATGAAAACGTTGTCTAAAAAGATCAATAAACTCCAAGAAATGCCAGCGTAAGTACCCTTAACTGTGCTTGAACTTTTAAAATTAAGAGATTGCATCAGTTTTGCATCGGTCTGCACAGTCACAGCTAATACCAGTTGCAGCTAGATATCGAAGAGGAGGGGCTGCTCAATGCGAATTATTCGAATGTCTCATTTAATCACCAGATGAAGTCAGACTTTTTGTATACAAGAGATGTGTTTCTTTTTTTAAAGAGGCAAAGGCCGGTCTCTAATTTTGCTTCTGTCAGTCACGCCTTTGAATTAGCGAGCCACTGGCTGTTTATTAATTATCTCAAGAGGTTTTGTAGAATGTGCGGCACAGATAGCTTCTTGCATCTGCTCAGCCTCTTTGGTTTTCTGTAGCAGGAGACTGCCTCCATGGTTCTTACTTACCTGGCTTAGGGATCGTGGAAGCTTTAAGCTGTCCTCTTTTTCTGACAGCACTGTGTTCGCTGTTGTGGGGGTGTGGACAGTGGCTGCCATTTCCCCCCCGGCAATGGTGCCTTGTGGGGATGAGGCTGTGAAGCAGGCTGGGTGTTTTGTGTAGGTCTCGTCTTCGAGCAGAAAAGTGGCACTTTAAGGTGCAACATGTAGAATCTGAAAAGTTTCAGGTTCCAGGGGTGTAATTCCTTCCCACTAAAAAGAAACCAATACAAGATGTACAGAAATACTGTGATACTGCTGAAGAGAGCCCAAACAAAGATGGTTACCACCTTTCATGTGATGTGATCTCACTTTTTGTGTTTTACTATAAATGTAGGTTCGAATATTCTTTTGCAGTGTCACATCACAGTGGAGTATTATTCGGTATACACAGTGTCCATGAAGCATGTATTGTTGTCACTTTTTTGTTCTTATTACCCCTAAGGCCAGTGAGTACTCTTTCAACTCGAGTTCCTCGACAGTGCGGTTCTGTACTAACCTTTAAGGAGCTGTCATTAGCTGCCTGTTCCTCTTTGAATTTTTTCATCCTGTGTTGGACTGTACAAATGTTTTCTGCCTTTGGATGTTTTCCTCCCGTACTGCCACACTTCTTTCCTACGCCTATCTTGTCACATGGATGTTATTATTCTGCTTGGAAAAAGTCACTACAGCAAGCCATCACCCATATATTGTATAAGCCAAGACAAAAAAAAGTTGTACTATGGCCAGCCCTTGATAGTATGTATAAATCAGACATTCTCAGTTTCAATGGCCCACAGGAATCAGTCCTGCTTAACGTATGAATGCATCAACTATGTAGGATGATCAGACTGCACCAACTACATTGTTGGATGTGGGTAGATGACAGAGGGCCCGCTGTCTTGATGGAAAATGGAGTGGATCATTTATTAGTGTTTACTAGACATATACACCAACATGAGAGATTGAAGGCTGACACTAAATAGAATAAAAACAGAGGTGACAGTGGTATGGCATCTGTACCATTACCATATCCTTTCTAAATGACCAGGTTAGCTTGGAACACCCACTTCTACATCTCTGATGGTACAAAAATCTTAATATTAGGATTAAGATTGATAAAGACCCGTTCTTAAAAAAAACGTCAGTGGTTACCATGTTCTGACGGCTAGGAATATGACCTCTTATAAATCAACACACACAGCAGGAATGCATTGATCACGGCTACAATGTTTTCAACTGATGGCTACAGTAATTTTCAGTATTTTGACTTGTTTTGATTTCATGTATTACTTGCACAGCACCGTCTTCATCTCTGGGGGCATCATAGCCTGGACCAGTAAAAAACCTAAGGTGGTCAATCACATTAAAACATGGTGGAGAATAAATCTAGGAAAAAGAAAGTCTGTTCAATGATAACTTCCACAATTGGGAGTTTCTAGTGAGTATAGAACAGGACAGGCAGGGCAATACTTAAACTTCAGAAGAGATAAAGGGCCCGATTTAGAGTTTGGCGTATGGAGACTCCATTACAAATGTGTCTGATCTCATGCCTTATTAGATCTGCATTATATATTAATGGACTTGCAAAAACGTACAAGGGAGTTGTGTAATGTTTGTTGTGGACATCCCATCTACCAAACTCTAAATTAGGCCCACAATCTTGTTCTAGTTGCATTGTCTGCAGAGGGTACAGTAAATGCAGTTTGCAGGTCTTTAACGTTGCAGTAGAGCTGTCTTGGGGAAGTGATGGTTTATATTTAGGGGGGCGCAAGTTATAGTTACCTTAGGGCGTGCGTTATAGTTCTTGAGATAACTTTAGCAGTTGGATTTCTATAGTTTTGTACATTTAACATGAGCCTAACTATAACGTTCCCATAACCTTAGTTTTTGCAAGTGAATTTCGATGCTTTTTAAATTCTATTTCCTAACTATAACGTCCCTGTAACCTTTGTTTTTTTCAGTGAATATTTATATCTGTATATGTGTGATTGCACAGGGAAATTTGAAATCTGCAGAAAAATTGAGTTTGGATGGCCTCCTTGTCAGTTGGCCTCCTAGTGAGTTGTGATAGGCAGCTTTTCTTTCAGTTCTTGGGGCCTCCTCTCCAGAAGATTCAAATAAATTTGTGGAAGTCCTAAAATTGACTATGAAAATACTGCATGACTATAGGTACATGATCTATGTGGAGAGGCGTGGGAAGCAAAGCATGTCAACTTTAGAGGGGAATCTTACCCATGAGAATATGGAAGACATAAATCTTCTCAACCAGACTAGACACAGTTCCAAAGTCCTGAAACAAGTGGTGCTTCTAGGCCAAAATAAGAAGATGGATTAATCTGCCTTCTTCTACTAATTGACTAGAGAATTAAGTATTGTGTATTCCCCATAGTTGTTTTGTTCCATACTGCTTGCTACCTCTGCCAAATATATGCTATTTGACACTTTATTACATTTTTTGTGTTCTGGACTTATTTGCCAAAGATCAACCACAACAAAATGTGCTCAGGCCCTCTTCCAATCATGATGATGATGATGATCCTCCTGTCCGGTCAGGGTCAACATGCAATCAAGCAGTTGAGACTGCATCAAATACAACTGTGTTAGAGTGTGCATAGTGACATGTCAAAGTTGTAACCCCCCACCCCAGCCTCTGTGCGCTGCAGCCTGCTAGAGTCTATTGACATTTTATTTTTTCAATAATTTTTTGAAAATATATTTATATATCACTTAGACTAAGTGAAAACTTTCTGCACTAAGCACTTTACGCTTTTGCGAAGGCCAACCCAGCCTTCTAACTTTTTGTGGGCACTAAAGAGAACCGTTGCTCTGGGTAATATTCATACCAAACATTAACAATGCTTAGAAACGTCCGAATTATGGAGTTGACCATATTATAAATTATCATTATTGTAAAACGATAGACTAATATATTGTGTTTTCATTGGGCAAGTAAGATCAGAACTCTGTGGGGTTGTTAAGACTTTTACAGCTTTTCGAGAAATATCGACATTTAAAAGTAAGTAGCCAGCAGGTGTTTTTATTGCCAATATCTATAAGTAGAAGATTAAAAGGGATTGGAGGTGGTAGAAAATATCCATGAAGCCATCGGTGCCTGTATATAGTTTTGAAAAGTACACAGATGTCATATCCTCTGCTTTGGCCTGGCGACCACCGTTAACTTTTCTGAACAATTTTCCCCGGAACTGCCCTTTCAAGTCATACATCTCTTTGCAATATTGGAGTAAATACCTGAGACGTTGCCATGGTATCCAACCTGTGGAAGAGGTTTTCGAAGTTTCTGTGCACTGAACTGCATATTAAAAGGAAAGGAAACTGCTGTGTCTAATCAATCACAAAAATAGGATGAAATTGCAATACCTTTTTGACTGTTTTCACAAATATGTAAATTATAAGTAAAAAGTCCCCTGAAACATGTTTGCTTTTATATCTCTTGTGCTCGCCTCCCACTGAACCTGTTCCTCGCCCTCGTATCAGAAAACATCATGCCTTCTGCTACATTTCCTTTTAAATCTAAAATTGGCCTGGAAATAGGCCCAGCCCACTGTGTCAGACTACAAATGGTCCCTTGTCGTCCAAGCCCCTGCAGAGCAGGTCCAACCGAACAACCGGTCATCTGGTCATCCTGTCAGCTCCCAAGCATACACCAATTAGGGGATGGAGTTGATTTTTTACTACCAATGATTCACCATCTCTTCCTACTCTCGCCCTGAACGCGCGCATTCCTAGCCACTTCTCCACAAATTCGCAGCCTCCTCTACACATCTTTAAATCGTTAACATTGCCAGCATACTCCGTCAACGTGTTGCCTCATTTCCGAAAGTCGTGTGGAGGCATCTCTCAGCAAGACCTACTGCAAATCATACTAATCGGCGGTCATTAAAATAGAATGGAAACGCTGTGCTTGTTAGCACGTGACCTTCCTCTGCGCGCCCCCAAAGAGCTTCACATACTTTAGCGTCGCCCCATCACAAATGGTCCTCGTTTTACGTGCTCTGGATTGATAGGAAGACTCGATGTTTTTAGCCCAAGTTCAAAAGGGTGAGTCCGAAGCTACCTAGCTTGAATAAGCCAAGATACCCCTTTTATACTGTTTTAGTTCACAATTTGTAAAATAGAATGACTCCTTAAAGTAGGCAGCATGCAGTGCAAAGGTACAAAATGTCGATTAGCCATTTTTAAATCTTGGATTGTTCTTTTTTTCGTACAATTTTAAGAGATCATTCTTTTTACATTTTACATTCATATCTAATTTGGATCCGGGGTGAAATCACTGATATATGCGTTTTTTCCGGAAATATCATAGGGGTTCTAGAGTGACTAGAGATCGGCCAGACCTTGATCATAGGTATTTCAGCCTCAATAATGTCCTGAACCAAAGCTGCTGATGTGGTGCCCACATCAAAGAGTCAAACCCATGGTGGTGAGAGCATGAACCACATCCGTCACACTGCTTCATATGCACTGATAACCACCAAGTAAACATGGGGCTTAGCCTGCACCTGGAGACAAGACACTAACGTATGCAGGCAAGCCTGCTGTCCATTCTTGTACTAGACGGGTAAAAAGACATTGAACTCAGTTGAATTTGACTTGTGAGAAACTTTAACACAATCTGCACCTGTGCCTGACCGATGCTCAAGCAATAGTTTGGTGGGGATTGTAGATATGGAATCTCGATCCTCGCGGGAAGAGCAGATCTGCAGAAAGGGGATGTAGTGCCTTATTATTAACCACAATTTGGACTACAACTCTGTATTACTTTTTCTTTGCATGCTGCCTTTAATTCTACTAGATTAAAAGTACTTTTAAAAAAAATATATATGTACTAGTCTGGCCATTACATTATTGTGTGGTGGGTGATTCTTGAGCTGTAAACTCTTGTCTCCCACTCTGAATTTCTATTCTCCCCCCCCCCGTCAGTCCTGTGCCTCCCCAAACGGGGATATGACACTTGCTTCTTTTTTCACCTTTTATACCATTCCTGTGATTTTTGTACTTGCAATCCAATAGCATGGAATTCTATTGTTTGTAAGACCCTAATGTATGGCCAATGATGCTCATGCAAACTGTTTCTTCATTGTATCTATTTATTTCTGTAACGTATGTTTGCTCTGATTATTGTCAATCCGAATTATGTGTGTCAGTGCTTTTATATCCTGCCTCAGTTGCAAACCTCTGACATATTTTGCACTGCTAAATGTTCTTTGCTCTGTCATGCAAACCAGCTGATTCACTATTACCTGCTTTACGTTTTTGCACTGCAATCCCCTATAACTCTCACTGAACTGCAACCAGTTTACTGCACCATTACTTACTTTGTACACCTTTGTACATAAATCCTCTGTAAATCCCTAAGATCCATATACTGCATTCTTTTACTTTGCTATGTCTCCAGCCAATACTTGGTTGAATCATACAAGGAGTTCTCACACCTCCTTATGGACAGTGCTCCTGCCTGCTATTGGGTGAAGTGGTACTACATAAAAACATATATGTAAATACACAAATATAAACGTTCTTTCTACAGCTGTCATTCATTTACAGCAGCTACAAGGTGAAGGCTCTGCTAGGGGATCAGTCACCTTTGCTAAGAGCCACAAGAAGTGAGAACAGTGGCATAGCCTTGGACTCATTGATCCTAGTACAACCAATGAAACTGGGTCCCCCCAGGGTATATCAAAATACTGCTATAGATGAAGTGCAGTGGGCCCAACACACCCCGGGGAACCGGTGTCACTGCATCTGCTACACTAATTATATTTACTGTTCTCGAAGTTTCTCACTATCCTTGAATTTCCTTTTCACCTCCATATCTCCACCTCACTCTCCTCTCGTCTCCTTCATCCATTTAATTTCTCTTCTCTGTTTCCTGCCGTAGTCTCTCTCTTCCCCTCTTCTGTCTCTCACTTATCCTCATTTTCTTACTCGCTTATCTCCATATTTTCGGTTCCTTTTCCCTTTCTCACTTTGCTCCTCCTTATCTCTTTTCTTGTCCAACCATATTTCCTTCTCCCATTCTGTCACCTTTTCCTGCCCCCTCCTCATTCATTTACGCTCTCTTTTTCTTTCATTCCTTTCCGCTCCTGTCACCTTAGCCTCTCCTCCCTCTGTACCCCTCCCCCTGAAGAGTAAACACAGCCAAGCATGCACTGTGTCTTCAAAAAATCAGGGAGGGCTGCCTCTGAAATACCATCATCTGGTGAAGGGCAGACTGGGCCTCCTCCCACCTCTGGGCCCCGGTGCATTGCACCAGCTGCACCAATAGTAGCAGCGACTCTGAATCAGAAAGGCAGGCTTGCGGAGCCTCTGCGCACCCTCCTTTCCCTACCAGTTGCAGACGCTGAATGAGAGCTGGAGCAAAAGCGAGTCGTGGGAAAATCGCTAGTCTGACAAACCTTTTCAGTAGAAACTACAGCAATGAGCAGTCTCCTGTTGCAGCAGTCGCCAATTCTGCGTGTGCGAGCACGAGCACACGCACAGGTGCGTACTGCGTACATACGCGCGCGCAGAGGAAAATAGCGCGGTTTAATAAGTTACTAGCCCCTCACGAGCAGATGTGGTCAGCCACAGATGGTGTTTGTGGTGGATACAGATGGAATCCATGAGCAGAGCTTTCCCAGGTGCCACGATGATTCCGGAAAGTCAGGTGCAGGCCGCTAGTTGTTTTAAAATTTATTTCAAACAGGCGCCAGAAATGAAGCGTGTCACGAGAGCAGTGTGTGAACAGGAGAACAGAAAAGCACAAACGATCCAGCAGGCCATATGGGCATGTTTTGGTACCACCTTTAACAGAAGAACCTCGTACACACGGAGGTTAAGTGATTCTCCATGGAGCTCCATTAAGATTCCCCAGTTTCTCACTGTGGCACTTTGGGTCATCTGGTACACCCCAGCTAAATAATATTTATGAGTTTTTTGTTGACTCACCATCGAGTACAAGGGAAATGCATCTAGAGAACTGGCGCCGAGGCAGCAGAACAACCCACATCAAAAACATAGCTGAACATTATACCTAAGTTTTCTAATTTCTTAGGAAAGCCCAACCCTTCCAAAATGAATACTGTTACAACAGTGTTAAAAGGTTGTATACTTTTATATTGCTGGCCGTGTTTCATAAATGAATATAGGCTACCAGAGCATGCAACTGAGGGTATAGTCCCAGTATCTAAAACACAAAGTTACAGATATTCTCATTGCAAGAAATATTGTATTATACTGCACTTTGATTTATGTTAGGGATAAAGTACTCTTTGCTGTACATTCTAAGGATGTTGCAAGTCACCATAACCATACAGAGGAACACGACCTAAAGCTGAGTTATTTTATTTATAAGGTTATGGTACTCTGATGCAACTTATAATATCCTTATCATGTACGCCCAGGAGTACTTTATTTTATATAATACATGTTAACACCCTCACCTTTCCCACAAATCACCTAAAACTGTGGTAACTAGCCCTTTCATATGAAACAGAGAGTATGTTTGCAAACATGAAGAATAAGAATAGAAATTCCAGTGCAAAATTAAACACACTAAGCACACTAAAAACTGTTAAGATAGTTGTTGCAAAAAGATATTGAAAACAGTTCCATACATGCAAGGTTTATTTTTAAACTGCAGTAGCTCAGAATGTGTAGAAACATGCAGAACAATTCTAACTGTTCTATAAGTATATATGGAGTGCAAAAAATAAACATGATCTTTCTGCTTGTCACTGTACACTATAACAGGGCAGAAGAAAGCAAAGCAATGTTTTACTTTTGTTGAATTAAACAGTTACTATGTGACCTGACTTGCCTTTCAACTTGGTTGCTGGTACTGGCAGCAGGCATTGTGACATCAGAACTCAACTGTAATAACTTATTACAGTTGAAATTTGATGTCTTTTTGTTATAATCAGTGATTGGGTGTGTCACAAGTTGCCCATTATACCGAAATTACAGACAGGCATTTACACAAGGCTTGCAGAATCCTATGTATTAGATGAGGGATAAAATAAACCCTGTCATTCATTATAAGGATATTGCAAGCCACCAGGAAGTCCCATAACCCTATAGAGGAGCGAGGCCGAAGCTGACCAGACCATTTTATATGAGTAATTGAGAGTGTGGTCTATTGGCTCCTCTTATGCAAATTGTGTTTGTGGTGAGCGTGTGCAGTGGTCAAAGTTGGGGGGATCGGAGGGGCACAATGTGACCCTACTTTTCTTATTTATGAAAAACCTTGACCTTACTTTTTATAAAAAGACAACCATCCTGGGGTACTTAATTAAGATATTTTAAATGCACTTTAGCTGAAGCGTCATGCAGTGAGTCTCCTGTGCTATGAAACCGAAGCCTGGCAGACAACTAAACAAGCCTTTCTGCCAGGGTGCCTGCTTCCTTGAAAGAAATGCAAATGTACGCAACAAGTAAATCTGCAAATGTATACGGTGATCTGCAAGTGTATGGGATGCTTGGGAGCCAGCACCGGCTTTAATTGATCAAATCACTCATAGCTTTGGATGACAAAGGTTTCTTTTTGAGTGGTAGTGGAAAGAGTTAACAACTGAGCTGTGAAGTCCTTACTAGCCGTAAAGAGATGCTGATAAAACAGATATGTAAAAAAATTGCATTATGTACAGTCTGGGTATTATTAAAATATATATTTTGTAAGTACCATTTTATCTTACATTTTTTGCGAATTCTGTACCAGTCTATATTATACTGTGTGTAATGCTTGTTTAAAATAATGACTTACATATTTCCACAGGTTCCGACCTTGTAGCACTAAAAGTAACAAGCCACTATTCTCCACTACACCATTCAAGATTTAATTCTGTGGCTCTCCAGGTTAACTAATAGAGGTTTCATACTGTACAGTAGTGCATTTTCCACTGAGTAACAACTTTAAAAAATACATTAAATGCATTTGAGCTGTGTATTATTTTATATGTAGCTAACTGACGGCGAAAGACCAAAAAACTTCCAGAATATTATTTTTTCTAGGCATATATTTTACCCCGTCCCCACGCTCACTGACCCCACCCCATTACATTCAGCATCACAGTTCCGATACTTTTTTAATGTACTTTGACCAATGGGCATGTGCATGTCTAATATGCGTGTGCCAAATATATGGTAGAAGAATGTGTGTGCATAAATCTGAGTATTGAAATCAGTGGGATTCATTTTGGATGGTCTTAAGTTACCATGACGCAAGATGGAGTGTGGATGCATTTTCCCCAGACAGTGGAAGGTTATTGCCTGCATTCCTGTGGATAGAGGGTGGATAAGTGAGGAGGTAGTGACAGGGCTGCCTTTGGAAATTGCATAAAGTCTTTGTTAGGAAGGGCCTGCTGATTAGTTCTTCCTGGGCACTGCCATTTTTGTAGATGGTAGCAGTGACCAGTGGCACTGTTCAAGGTGAAGAAGTCTAAGTCTGGTCCACCCTTCTGTGTGTCCTGGATTAGTGCTTCAGCGAGGTTGATGAAAGCTGCAGGAGCTTCATACTTCATTAAGCTCATTTTGTGAGTGCTCTGATTTGGAGATAGCCCCAGTATTACTTTGTGTGAGAAGAATAAGAAGTATTACTTTACACAAAGGCTGTGTCTGGAATGGATAGCAGTCTGCAAAGGACAACTAAAAGAGAACTCCTTAACAATCCAACAATTTTTTGGCAATACAGTCTTCTCTAACAAAGATCACTGACATATTTCCACTTGTCAAAGTGTTTATATGGGTTTATGGCTGTGGAAAAAGAGTCATGAAAGTAATTTTAATACCGTAAATAGGCCTCTGCCCAATTAAACAAAATGCTATAGTGACAGGCCTAAATGCACAACTTTACATCAGTAAGTGACGTAAAACAATTTCACTTATGATCAGTCTGTCCAGTGCGGGGTAATAGTCCAATAGATACTAGCAGTATTGAAAGGAAAATGAGCCTAAACACTCTATAAATATACAGGTAATTAAGGTGGATGAGGTGAAAAAGCATGGTGGGTGGAGTCAGTGAGTATGAAGACATAGGGGTTAAAAAGGCATACGTAGCGGCGTGCACTTCCGGCAGTAAGTGCACATACTACAAGAGATAAAGTGAAACTCTTAAGCCATTCTAGTAAATGAGTCGACAATGAATTTACAGCCTAGTTTTGAAGGCATTCACTAGTACAGTAAAACCGGTGGCAGGACTAAAAAGGAGGCACAACAGCATGTTTTTATTGTCTTTAGGCACTGTTCAGATATGTTGACTGAGGCATATGTCAAGATGTGAAAGGAAACATGCAGCCCGTAATGAAATCAACACGAGCTAGCACAAATGCAGACACAACATAGGTGAAACCATTATGAACTTCTGACACCTTAAATAGATAAAAAATAAGAGTTTGGCTTTTATTATATCCTCGTGATAAAATTGTGTGCCCAGTACATGCTGTGTACAGAAGGCAACAATTCAATTCAAATTTAGTTGAATTAATGATCTAACAAAAACATGGTGCACAGAGTACTTGAGGCATCACTACATAAAGTGAACAAATGTCTGGACTCGTGTAGGGCCTAGCACGCAGATGGTACCTCACTTGACACACATGCCTTTCAAGTCAAAATGCCACAAGCTAATTACCCCTTTCTTCTATGATTGAAAATGCTGCGTTTGCTTGGATACTACAGACCCAGGCCACGAAAACTTAAATGGTCACGCATTCACCTTTTACTTCTACCATACTGCGATTAGAAACATTCCATCAGGGCAGGACACTTTCGATTCAGTTTAGGCAGAAACCTTTTCTACTTTTCCATGAAACTCACCTGCTCTCTCCTGTCAACAATGTTTGGCTGGATTTCATAGCAACAGTACATATAGTAGGGTGAGATTGAGATAGCAAACAAGCCAAAATGCATGTAGCTCACCTTTAGAAGTCTTCTCATGATGCACAATTTTGTTCCTAACTGTTGGTACAGCCACTTTGGCGAATATTTCTGGCAAGTGGCTTCTTTGAAAGTATGTTGATTCGTTAACCCTGCAAATCTGGACAGGATTTTAAGGTATCTTTACAGCGGTTATCAGGATTCTGTACTAGTGAAATTGTGGAATAAATTAGAGGCAAATGGTTCCTCCTAGTGTGCACAAAAAAGCTTACCCCTCCCAAGTAGTGGGTCACCACTCTTCCACTTCTTTCCGTGTAACCACAGCCCGGGCAACTGCTCTGCTTCACTGTTTTGGCTCTTAAGGCCTCATGAGTACTCCTTCTCATGGGTCCAGCTATTCTCGCTACCAGCCCCATTATAAACATGCCTGCAGATTTATCGTGGACCCTGTGTTTTTCTCTTGGACATTTCTCCTCCTCCAATCAGCCAAAGTCTCCGTGGTTTTAACTGAGGATGAATGGGTGGGCTTGAGGCTGTTTGTGGGATTTACAACGAAAAACTGATGTGGAATTATTAACATCACACCCCTTAACCAATTAAGCTGGTAACACTAGTTTTGAGTTACAGGGCGAGAGAACGGGACCCTTAATATGGCCCTTAGAGTGCTGTCTAAATCAATCTTCCACATGACAAAGACATTTTGACACATTTTTATATGTCTTGGATTTCCTCGAAAGGTCCAAAAGTTCCAAGTGACCACATAACTCATCATCTCAGATCTTGGTTACACTAACGGACTAAATCACAATATTCAACTCTCAACCATGAGAAACTACAGTGAATTCAGGATTCAGCAGCAAGACTTCTACAAATTCATATCTCTCCTGTCCTCCCAGTTACCAGAACATCGTCTTTCAAGCTATTATACATCTCTCATATGGTGATAATAGACAAATGACCTACATTTGTGAAATAAAAAATAACTAAATACTTCCTACCTTGGAACATTATATATATAGCCATTTTTATGTTTGCTACGTTCACATATAATAATTCAAGTTTACAGGAAGAAAACTGTTGGTGGTCTATCCAACACCCCCAAATTATGGACCTTCCACCCTACAAAGAAAAGAGCCATTGCAAATCACTTGGAACTGGGACATAACAGAAAAAGCTAAGCAAATTGCAAACACAGCTCACTGCTCTAAACTTGTCAAACTCCAAGGGTCACCTCAATCGGCCATACTGCTTTACCCGGTACTTCACAATAAAAAGACACAAGTGTGTAGTCAGTAAGAACAGGACTAATTTCACTAAACTATCTGTACAAGAACGCAACTCAGCACTATTATTAGTTGAAACCAACTCCCTAATAAGATACTTATCTGCTTCAACATCTTTACACAAAAGGCTGTTATTCAGACTACGGATCAGCAATACAGTGGCTGCTAGTTTGCCTTAACTTCAGAATGCAAATGTTACTTTTATAGATGTAGTAATTAAATGTAAACAATGGTACTACTGAATATCGACCCATAGAATTTCATGGCACAAGAATATCTAGGACAGAATACAGAGGGACAAAATATTGAAAAGTAAGTGCATATAGAGAAGTACAGATTTATTATTTTTAACTCCACATCCACGCAGCTTGAAGATATATTTACCACATAGGTACATGTATGTGGAGTAAGGTATAGAACATCTACTTACATGTCAGTATTTTTTTCAATATTTTGTCCTCAATATTGTGTCCTCTAGGTATTCTGGAGTCGAAATTCATAGTGCACAGCAATGTCAACAATTAGCTCCAGTTTCTTTATGTCAAAAGAGCATAGACATTACCATATTAATAAAATCATTTTAAAATACTGAAACATTTCAGGATTCATATGTGAGACTTTAAAGGCATAATTGAAAAAATATATACAATCACAGCTATTTTACCAAAATATATTATACAGAAATATCTTCATGTATATGTTTCCTAAATTTACCTTTCTAAAATAATTCCTATCTCTAAACTAAAGGTGCCTCAGAAGGTATAAATATCTCCTCATCCAAGTCTTCAATTAATTCTTCTTTGAAATCTGGGTTGTGTATTTATGTAGCCTATGCACATAGATAAAAAGAAACATGCAGTAACTACTGAAGAGTCTTGGTAAATACAACGCAGATTCATTGGAGATACCAGTTTAATGCACAACAATACTACCAAAAGTCCTCCAAGATGGAGCTTGTGGCCACATGTACGTAGACATTGGTTTGCAACGTCCTAATTTTAACTTATTGTGTTTCGCAATTAGGAAGTTGGAAACTGCAATGTACAAATGTGTCTCAGACACATTCAGCAATTCCCAGTGGGTCGCAAATGGACCTGCCTCATCAATATTCATGAGGTAGGTCACAATTTGCGACTCATTGGGAAGGGCCTGATATCACTGGGATGGTGGCCTGCTGGGGTCAGCAGACCACCATGTCTGTGATTGCCTTTTAAATGAAGCAATTCTTTTTTTTAAATCAGCCTGTTTTCCTTAACCCCTCGGGTACCCAGGACGTAATGGTAATATCCTCGTTTGCACCGCTTGGGTGCCAAGGACGTAACCATTATGTCCTATTATGGGCACTCAGGGGGAGCGCTAGCACTCCCTCCAATGGCCAAGCACCCACCTACCCTGAGCAGGGATGGAAGGGAAATCGTGTCCCCTTCCACCCCTGCCCCCCCGACCCCTACCATTGCGTCTGATGTCAGAGGCTGCCCACTCCGCGCTGGGGGCTCAGCTTCCAGCGCGGATCAGAAGAGAAATGCAAAAGCATTCTTCTTCCAATCACGTGGAGGGGGCGAGTGAGGCATCAAAGGAAAGGCCTTTCCTTTCCTTTGATGACTCTCTCAGCATTGCCCACTAGACCCCAGGGAGTTTTTTAAAAATATGTATGCATAAGGGGCAAATCAGGCCCTTAGTGGCCACTCGTTGTTATAGCATAAGCTGGCAGGAAGAAGAGCACCAGAAAAAAGGCTTATAGCATTAAGACCTCTCAACACAACTTAGAGTTATGTAAATAAATGTAGATGCATAACAAAACTGCAACCACTGAAATGTTCTTCTGGGTTATCTCTTTTCTGTTAAGGATCTGTACATTGGTTTTGCCATCCACGGCTGAGGTTGTAGCACTCACTACTTGGGCATATGTAAATGGCAGGTGACTAAAGGGTGCAAATTCACTCTGCAGGAGGCAGATCAGAAAGTGCTTGGGGCTAAATCAAGATCTTCCTGCAAGAGTTTAGTAACCAGAACAGTACTTTGTTGTAGTGTATGACAGACTCACGCTGAAAACTGAGACATAGGAGGATGACAGCAGCAGAATTGGGCCCCAGACAAACTCAATAGATGGCAGAAGCCTTCACTCTTGCCCACTTTGCTGTCGCAGCCTCCTTGGCATGAGAGGTGGCCACTTTTCCTAGTATGGAGTATACGGACTATGGCCCTCATTATGATCTCGGCAGTCCAAACAGTGGACTGCCAAGATCACCAACGCACAGGACCGCCAGTGCTGGCGGTCCTATGACCACCATATAATGACGCCAGGTGGCACACCGCCATTGATGGCAGTGTGAACCACCAGACGCCATACTGGCGATCGGTGGCGGAGGTGGCTGCTGCTCCACCCTCACCGCCACGTCAGCCAGACACCACCATGCCTATTATAATGCAATAATAGGCATGGCGGTGTATGGAGACAAAGCGCTGCCGGCAGAGCAGCATTCAGGGAGCCTGTTCCCTCCGGGAGAAGCACCACGGAAAAGGTAAGTGCTGTCCAAGAGGGAGGTAGGGGTGGGGGATAGTGAGGGGGTTGGGGAGGGCCTACAGGGAGATTGGGTGGAGGAGGGGTGGGAGTTCGATTTTCAGGGTTCAGGAGGTGGGGGGAGTCTAGGGTTTTGGGGGGTGGGTGGGATTTGTGGCAGGGGAAGCCTGGCATGTCTCATAGTGGTGACAGGAATGAGAATTCCTGTCACCAGTATGCTTTCCACCAGGGATTACCTGGTGGGGTATCCCGCCAGGAAATCCCTGGTGGGAATTGGATCATTATCCTACCGGTGGTCTATGGTCGACTTCCGGGTCGAAGGTGGCTATCTCCGGCCGGCGGCCGACTCAGCCCTGGCGGTGGGTGGTAGTAGTTCACTACTTGCATTATTATATGGAGGTTGAGCACTGCCATGCCGTCGGCGGTCATACAGCCACCGCCGGCATGGCGGTGCTCGACCGCCAAGAACATAATGAGGGCCTATCTAGTATGGAGTATACGGACATGAGATTAGTATAGCTGAATATATATGTAACTTGCAACTTAACCATAATTGCATCCACCATCACTGACCATCTAGAAGCATGTTTGTGTTGTGCATTGAAACACACTAGGTGTGGGCTTAACTGACATAATCATGTAGAATTCTCCAAGAATTCAGTGGGATTCCACAAGCTGCATCTTGCACACGTCTCATCAGAAAAATGATGCCATGACGCTGCGTGCTCTAAAAATCAAAGCGATCATGTTGGATTGCAGAAGTGTGTGGGAATGTTTTAGTGCCTGCTCCTGCCTAGCCATCCCTCCTGTTTCTGTTCCCTTAGGCACCATCCAACCCAATTATCCTCATTCTGCTCCACCTGTCACCTTTTTAATATATTTTCACTTTTTATTATTAATTTCCTACTTCCCTAAGTGTTTATTTTAATTTTCTTCCTCCAGTTAGTCTTTTTATTGTGCCTATGCACACCATGGCAGAGGCAGGCAGCACTGTGGCAGACAGCAGCATGAGGGGGCACAGACAAAATCGCCCGGGAGCTGGACCCGCTGCACCACCTGGGAGTGGAAATTGTGGGGTTAGGTAAGTGATGTTCTGTAAAAAAAAATGCTTTTTCATATTATATTTATTTATCCCTTTTCAGGTAGCATTACCTCACAGTATGTCTATGTGTATTATATATGTATATTATCGGTCACCACTAGGTAGTTATATTTCGGACCCAGTTTCTATAGAAAAAGCTTTTTTTTAGTTGCCTATATCTTTGGCATTGGTTGACGAATCTTCACAAAATTATCCCCAAAAATGTGATGCTCACTTGGGCTGCTGTCTGGAAAGTTTCGGGATGATCCGTCAAGCCAGGACTGAGAAAAGGGGCTTGGGGTCCCAAAACACTTTTTCCCTATTCATTATTCCGTAGGGAATTTGAACAGTGAGAGCGCCTGAACCACTGGTCAGAATTACACCAAATTTGGCAGAAAGGTAGCTTTTAGTCCATACAGTGACCATTTTGTTATTTGGTGTAAACCTGTTCAGTAGTTTTTTTGTAATTAAAGAAAAAACAAGTTTGTATATATAGGGATGCAAAGGTTTTGCGATTCCTCCTGATCTCGTGCTGAGATCTGATTGGCTGCCCTTCAACAAGGAAGGGTTGGCAACCACCTTGAGACTTGACTTTAGCTGAGTCCCAGAAAACAAAAGAAAAAAACAAAAGGGGTCAGGGTAGGGACACTCTGACCCCTTAGCTGTGGTGCTGGGGTCCCAGAGGGAACCCCTGAGCAAAAAAGCATTTTTTTTTTGAATTTTCAGCACAAGTCATGGCGGATCTGCTTGCTGGAAAAAAAAGAAGAAGCATGGACTCTCGCGCTTGTTTCTGTGAGGCATCTGAGTGGGCCAGGTTCCAGGGCATTGAAATTATCAATGAGGGGGGGACTGCCCATCCCCTCCACACCCCCAGGGACCACCACCTCCCCAGGCAGTAATCAAATGTAATCCAGGGGGCTGTCCGGCAGCCCAAGGGACCATCACCTCCCCTGAACACCAATTAAAACCAGTGCGGGGGAGACACCCGCCCCCCCCCGCAGCCCTGGGGACCACCACCTCCCTGTGGCACCAATCAAAAACAGTGCAGGGACCACCTGCCTCCCGCAGCCCTGGGGACCAACCCTCCCCGGGGCTCTATTGAAATACTTTGTGGGGGATGCCCGGCCTCCCTGCTGCCCTGAATACCACCACCTCCCCAGGGCTCCATTCAAATATAGTGCCTGGGGCTTTAGCAGCTCCCTCTCTGTGACAGCAATGCTGGCTCCCAACGGAGGTGGGAAGCCAGCTGGGACCGCGGGGGCCTTCAGCTCCCCGTGGGCCCCAACACTGTCACCTGCTACCCTTGGGGGGTACCACGTCACATGACCAGGCCCCATGGCAGAGATCGGTCCTGGGAAGGGAAACATGACCCTAACTATAACTACCTACTGAAGGCAATAGGTATGTGTTGTGTTTAAGTGTGCTCTTGGGTGTGCTACTGAGGATAGAATGTGAGTGCAAGAATGTGGACGTGTAATGTGTGAGAGAGCGGGGACAAGAGACAGTTGGAGCGTACGATTGTGACAGACTGTGGAGGATCCGGGATTGCTCCTTTGTAAAAAATAAATGTACCTTTATTATCGACCAGAAGACCCCTTCTTTTCTTCACGTTTGGTAACGACAGGGAGCAGGCGCAATCGTTACCCACGCTATCGTGTTTACGTAATTTATGAAGGAAGAATACCGAATATAAATGAAGTATAGAACATGACAATGCATTTATAAATCCTAAAAATGCCCCTTTTCTGAAATCTTTTGAAATAGATAGAGAATATATAGTGGCAGTAGATGCCAGCGATTATGGCTGAGGAGCCACACTTATGCAGAGAACAAAGTCAGAATAATATGTGGTATCATATGCATTCAGGGTAATGCGGAAGGCTGAAAGATTCTATTTTGTACTAACGAAGGCGTTACTTGCTTTTACATGGGCGGCTGATCAGTTCGGGCAATTTTTATGGGGTACACGTTTTGTTTTATGAACAGATCACAAACCCTTAGTAAATGTGCTATCTCCAGGAGGGGGAGAAAATTAACATTTAGGTTGTCACGATTAGTGACTAAATTACATCATATCTGTATAAAATTGAGTATGTACCAGGAAGGTTAAATGTTCATGCTAATTGTTTATCAAGATTATCTCTTGACATTAATGTGAATGATAATGATATTGATTACGATTGTGAAGTGGCATATACCATAGATGACATAAATGGCTGAGATCAAACTAGCATAGAGATAAAAATGATTTCAGAGGAGAACTGAGAAGATCAAATGAGAAAAGACTTAAAAATGTCTGTGGTGTGTGAATATTTGTCTGAAGGTTGGCCTGAGGAGAGGAAGTTGGGTGGGGAAACAGAATTTTTTAAGCGATGAGTTAATGCATGATGGATTCTGCTTATTTATAAGAGATAAGATCATTCCACCAAAAGGTTGAAGGAATAATATTATTCAATCAGGTCAAGAAGGTCTCATTGGCATGTCCGCCACTCAGAGAAGAATTTGAGAATTGTATTGGTGGCCCACCATGGATAGTGTGGTAGATAATTGGGTGAGGGAGTGTAAGCTTTGTGCTAACAGTGACAAGTTGGTGAAACCATGTGTTTACTGAATTCACACCAGTAGAGCTAGCTCCAGGACCTTGGAGGAAGTTGGGGATAGATATATTGGGTCCTTTTCGTAATATTCCAAAAAAGAAGTGTTTGCCATAGTACCAATAGACAATTTTACTAAATGGCCAGAGGTTAAGATGGTTGAAAGAGTAACTTCAGAGGTTATTGTTGAGTTTTTAGATGGTGTTTTCTGTAAAGAAGGTCTACCTGAAGAATTGGTTACGGATCTATGTTTGTTAGTAAAGTCTTTGAAGGTTATTTGCACAGGTGTGGTGTTAAACATAAGAAAACTGCAAATTGCTACCCCTAGTCCAATGATCAAAGTGAAAGATTTTAACCGTGTAGCTATAGAAGCTATACAATTAGCCTGTAAAGGAGGATTACCATGGAAGAAAGTTTTACAAGCAACATTGTTGTCCATGCTGATTTCAATTACAGGATACTCACTATTTGAATTGCTGCGATGCAGGAAACCAGGATCTAAATTGAATCCTTGGTGGCTAAGGAACAATCATTTGAATTCTGATGTGAGTATCAATTATAGTGAAATCAAGGAACATGAAAAGAAATACCAAGAGACAATAAAAAGAAAGATTATGAGACAAAAACAGTAAGATTGGGTAGTAGAATAGAGACTGGATTAATATATTAAAAAAATAACTGTGTGTGTGAAGGAACTTCGTAAGTGGTCTGATCCCATTAGAGTAATACAAGTATATAACAAGGTAGTAAAGGTACAAGGGGAAACAATTTGGAATTTGAGTAGAGTATCTAAACATAGAGGAATGGTATCCTAAAAAACAGGAAATGGTATGGAAGTTCGTAAACATGGGGAAGATGATGTTTATGATGATAACAATAGTTTCTTGGATATACAAAGTAAAGATGATTCAGTGAGATCTAATGAGATAGATACCAAGTCAAAAATGATTTGCTGTCTCAGGGAACTATCGAGAGTAGTAATGAACAGGTTATCATAGGTTCTGATCTGCAGGTTTTGGAATCTAGAAGTGAACGAAGTACCAGTCGTTCTACAAAAATAGAATTGCAAGCTAAGTAGAATTTAAGGAATATATTAAGGAAAATTATTAGAGTCAAGCATTGTCCAGCAAAATTGTCAGATTATGTCAAATTCTGAATTCTGGCTTTAATGATTATCATAAATTGTTACATACAACATCATATGTAGTTTAATGTTAGTTTCAGATCAGGCTTTTTTAATTAGGCTGATCTGCCCCCAAGGGGGGCAGAAACCACCAGGCACCAGGAATTTTTCTATTTGTTTTATTTGTTACAGATGGGGAGTGACCCCTTCGGCAAGGTTCGCTCCCCTGGGGGTCAAATTTATTTTAGGCAATTTCTGCCCCTCTTGGGGGCAGATCTGCCTATTTTTGTAAGGCCCATCTGCCCTCAAGGGGGGCAGAAAGCCCACCAGCTACCAGGGCAGAATATTTTTCCAAAAAAGAGGGTGTGGGTATGGCCCCACCCCAAATAAATGGGGACAAAGTTGTTCTGCCCACCGGTGGACAGATGGGGCAAATACCCCCTATCCACTCCCCAAGGGGGCAGAAGGCCTACTAGATGTCAGGGGCTAAAAAAAATAGTAGGGTGGTTGCTACTAACCAGTATGGGCATGATTATCCCCCCACCACAATTGAAGGGGGTAACAGTCTTTCAACTCTACCCCTGCACACTAAAAGATCTTTTTTCCTAACAGCAAGCAAAAGGACATTTGATTATTTTGGGTTTTGGTTTTACGATTGGACCATGAGAGCTTGTCTAACTCTCAAGATCGTCCTGCTTGGAATGGTGAGGGCTGCACTTTTTGGACTTTGGGACTCTGCCATATAGAAAAATCTACGAGACCTAGACACATCTGAAAACTAAACATCTGGGTAAGTCCAGGGTGGTGTGCTTCACATGCACCCCCACCATTTTCTTACCCAAAATGCTGTGCAAACCTCCAACTTTGCTGGAAATCACACATTTTCCCCACATTTTTGTGATGGAACCTTCCGGAATCTGCAGGCATCCACAAAATTCCTACCACCCAGCATTGTCGTATCTATACCGATAAAAATTCTGCCCCACTTGTCAGCCTAAAAACGTTTTTTTTCAAACTGCCCTTTTGGACCCGCTTTGGTTCCCCTTCAATTTTTACTTGTTTTTGGCTCTTCCCTGCTACAGGCCCTTGGCCCACCTACACAAGTGAGGTATCATTTTTATCAGGAGACTGAGGGGAACATTGTGTGGTAGGAAATGTGTGCCGGTGTGGTGATCCCACACAGAAATGTGGGAAATATGTGATTTTTTAGCTAAATTTGAGGTTTGCTGAGGATTCCGGGCAAGAAAACTCTGGGGGACCCACACATGTTTCCCTAGATTGCTGCTGAGCCCAGGACCAAAAACGCACGTGCCTCCCGTAAAAACAGGTAGTTTTGTTTATGATCATTTTTATGTGCTCATGTAGTGTTTTGGGGCATTTCCTGTCAAGGGCACTAGGCCTACCCACACAACTGACGTACCATTTTTATCGGGATGTGGGGGAATGCTGGGTAGAAAGACGTTTGCGGCTTCCCCTCCGATTCCGGAACTTTGCAGCACCGAAATGTGAGTATAAAGTGTTTTTTTTGCAAAATTTTGAGGTTTGCTAAGGATTCTTGGTAACAGAACCTAGTGAGAGAGCCACAAGTTTTCCCATCCTGGATTTCCCTAGGTCTCTAGTTTTAAAAATGCACAGGTTTGGTAGGTTTTCCTAGGTGCCGGCTGAGCTAGGGGCCAAAATCCACAGCTAGGCACTTTCCAAAAAACACGTCAGATTTCAGTGTAACAATGTGATGTGTCCATCTTGTGTTTCCTATAGCGGGCATTCAGCCTACCCACGCAAGTGAGGTACCATTTTTATCGGGAGACTTGGGGGAACACAGAATAAAAAAACACGTTTTATTGCCCCTTGTCTTTCTCTACATTTTCTCCTTCCAAATGGAAGACAGTGTGTAAAAAAGACATCTAATTGTAAAATGCCCTGTAATTCACGTGCTAGTATGGGGACCCCAGAATTCAGAGATGTGCAAAAAAACACCACTTATCAACACCTTATCTTGTGCTTATTTTGGAAACACAAAGGTTTCCTTGCTACCTATTTTTCTTTCTTTATATTTCAACAAATTAATTGCTGTATACCCGGTATACAATCAAAACCCATTGCAAGGTGCAGCTCCTTTATTGGGTCTGAGTACCTAGGGTTCTTGATGAACCTACAAGCCCTATATATCCCCGCAACCAGAAGAGTCCAGCAGACGTAACAGTTTATTGCTTTCAAAAATCTGCCATAGCTGGAAAAAGTTATAGAAGAAAACGTGGACAGAAATGGCTCTTTTTCACCTCAATTTCAACATTTTCTATTTTAGCTGTTACTTTCTGTAGGAAAACCTTGAAGAATCTACACAAATGACCCCTGGCTGAATTCAGAATGTTGTCTACTTTTTAGAAATGTTTAGCTGTCTGGGATCCAGCATTGGTTTCACACCCATTTCTGTCACTAACTAGAAGGAGGCTGAAAGCACGAAAATAGTAAAACTGGGGTATGTCCCAGTAAAATGCCAAAATTGTGTTGAAAAATGTGTTTTTCTGATTAAAGTCTGCCTGTACCTGAAAGCTGGGAAGATGGTGATTTTACCAGTTGAAACCATTTGTTGATGCCATTTTCTAGGAAAAAATACAAGCTTTCTTCTGCATCCTTTTTTCCCATTTTATTTTTTAAGAAACAAAGGGAGTCATTCTGACCCTGGCGGTAAAATCCGCCAGGGCCAACGACCGCGGGAGCACCGCCAACAGGCTGGCGGTGCTCCCATGGGCATTCTGACCGCAGCGGTACAGCCGCGGTCAGAAACGGAAAACCGGCGGTGTACCGCCGGTTTCCCGCTGCCCTGGGGAATCCTCCATGGCGGCGCAGCTTGCTGCACCGCCATGGGGATTCCGACCCCCATTACCGCCATCCTGTTCCTGGCGGTTGTGGCCGCCAGGAACAGGATGGCGGTAAGGGGTGTCGTGGGGCCCCTGGGGGCCCCACCAAGATTTTCAGTGTCTGCCATGCAGACACTGGAAATCGCGACGGGTGCAACTGCACCCGTCGCACCCCATCCACTCCGCCGGCTCCATTCGGAGCCGGCATCCTCATGGAAGGGTGTTTCCCGCTGGGCGGGTGGGCGACCTTCTGGTGGTCGCCCGCCCGCCCAGCGGGAAACCCAGAATACCCGCGGCGGTCTTTTGACCGCGCAGCGGTATTCTGGAGGTTCCAGCCAGGCCGGCGGCTTCCGCCGCCGGCCGGGGTCAGAATGACCCCCAAAATGTTAGCTGTATTTTGGCTAGTTTCTTAGTCTCCTCCAGGGAACCCACAAACTCTGGGTACCTATAGATCCTAAGAATTGTTGGAAAAAAAGGATGCAAATTTGGCGTGGGTAGCTTATGTGGAAAAAAAGGGAATTAGGAACTATACGCAAACTGCCCCACAGGGGTTAAGGAGAAAAGTGTGTTGTGTTTAAGTGTGATCTTGGGTTTGCTACTGTGGTTAGAATGTGTGGGAGGGAATGTGGATGTGGAATGTGTGAGCGAGCAGGGACCAGAGATGGTTGGAGCGGACGGTTGTGGGAGACTGTGTGTGAAGTGCGGGATTGCTCCTTTGTAAAAAATAAACTTACCTTTATTATCGACCAGAAGAGGCCTTCTTTTCTTTAGTAGTTATAGTTAGGACCATGTTTCCATAGAAAAAGCATTGTTTGACTCGCCTTTGGCACCGTTTGATGAATCCTCACAAAATGTTCCAGAAAAGGTGTCCATGTGATTCTTTTTGGGCACTGAATGTTTCGGGGTGATCCATCCAGGGGGGGAAGAGGAAAAGGGGAGGTGTCAAAAACATGTGTTTTCCATGTTAATTCCCATAGGAGTTTTGAACACGACTACAGCCTCAACCGCTGGACGGAATTGCACCAAATTTTCCAGAAATCTAGCTTTCGGTACGCAGATTTTGCTTTTGGTTATTTGGTGCAAATCCATTCAGTAATTATTTAGATAGCGTAGAGAAAACAAATTGTATATCTGAGGTCCTAAACACTTCCTGAATGATCGCTTATAGCTTCAGCCGAGTCGCAGAACAACACTGGAAAAAAAAGAAGAGGGGCCAGGGTAGGGTCACCCTGACCTCTTAGCTCTGGTGCACGTAAAAAATATTTTACAGCGAATTTGTGGCATCTCCACACATTTAGGGCCTTTGGCCATGTGTGGTGCAAGGCTGGGTGGCTATATGGTTGGGAAACAGGGCCTGGATACAAGCCAGGCCCTGTGGCCAACCTCCACCATGCACGGCCAAAGTCTTGTGTGCGGCAGTTGTTGGATTAACAAATAGTAATGAAAATTACTTTACGGTAAAAAAAAACTGAAATTCACTGCAAAAATCTAAGGTTACAGGGATCTTATAGTTAGCAAATAGAATTTAAAAAAAATAGAACTTCACTTAAAAAAACAAAGGTTACAGGGACGTTATATTTTGGCTCACATTTTAAATGTACAAACCCATAGAAAACCATATAATTCAATTGTTAGAGTTATTTTAAGCTACTATAACTCGTGCCCTAAGGTAACTATAACTCACGCCGTCGCCATGCACTGCTAATTACCCCACAAATTATGGCAATCATGATGATAACGTCATTGATACTATCAGTGTAATATTTGCAGTAAAATGTTTGACGAAAAAAACTGCATGGCGGTGTCGCGAGTTACAGTTACCTTAGGGCATGAATTATAGTTACTTGCGATAACTCTTACTATAACAGGTGAATTTCAATGGTTTTGTACATTTAAAATGTGAACCTAACTATAACGTCCCTGCAACCTTTGCTTTTTTAAAGTGAATATATATATATATATATATATATATATATATATATGTATATACAGTATATGTATATACATATATATACGTACATGCAAATATATACACTTATATGTATATATATATTTATATACACACACACACATATATATAAACATACATATATATGTATCTGTACACACACACACACACACATATATTTAGCTACAGCAGAATCTGCTGAACACAATTACACCAAATTCAGAGAAGCTAGAACTTGGTCTGCAGATTATGCATTTTGTGAATTGGTGTAAATCCATTAAAATGGTATTTGAGAAATTAAGGTTAAAAAATTGTTGTATTTTTGGGTGTTTGTGCTTGTGAGTGTCCTGTGGGAATCCTGCGGCAGCGCAAATTTAAAAATGGAGGCCTGTGGTTGGGTGAGTGGCCATGTGAGCCTTCACACTGTGGTGGGAGCAAGAGGCTCTATCGAGAATTGTTAGTGCTCTGTTTGTCTGGCCATTGAAATGTTAGAACTGATGTTTTGGTCATTATTGTTTACTGTGAAAAATTCGAGGTGTTGAGGAAATAAAATAAAAAAGCACTATAAGGGGTTTCCAAAATTAACTACACCTCGTGTCTCCACCATGCATAGTTATCTCATCAATACTTTTATTTCAAATGTTGCAGTTATATTATGAATGATGTCATAGAAAATGTCATTACTGTTGTAACATATGGGCTGAGTACTAGTACACGGCAAGGGTGCAAGTTATAGTTACCTTAAGGCATGAATTATAGTTTCTTGAGATATGTACTATAACTGTTCAATTTCTATGGTTTTGTGCATGTAAAATATGAACCTAACTTTAACGTCCCAATAACGTTTTTTTTTAGTGAATTTCTAAAATTCTATTTACTAACTATAACATCGCTGTAATCTTTTTTTTTTTCAGTGAATTTGTAGAGTTTTTGAACATAAAATAATATCTAATTACCATGCTTAATTCATTCCCTCTAATTTCCAGCAATGGATTTGGACATACGTGCCCTTAGATGAGTGGTGATTCCATGGGCCAGATTTACAAAGCCCTTGTGTTGCCCTTGTATCATACAAGGCGATTCCAGGTAAGATAAAAACTTAAGTGAGATTTACTAAACCACGCAAAGCCACCTTGCGTGGCTCTGCATGACTTAGTACATCCGAAGTAATGCAGTGCATTGAAAAGACATTCCATGGGTGGAGCTTTCGCATTCCCAGGCGTCCAACCATGGATTTTGGCACATTCCCATTTTCAAAGTGTTGTGGACCTGGGAATGCATCAGAAGGCTATGCCTTTCCCAGTGAGGTGTAACAACAAAAAATATAACAAGAAGAAATATGTGTATTTCTCCTCGTTACTTTCTCTTTCAGTGTGTGCTGCTGTCTGCAACATCCATAGAAATAGGAAAATAACTCAAAAGATTGTTTTTGTGCAGCAATGTGTCCCTTCCTGCACAACAATAATTTTGCCTGTTACGCAGACATCTTGACCCATGGTGCAAGTATGCCTTCATTGGCGCTAGGCAGCACTCAGTGCACCATTTCAGGTAGAGAGCAGTAATGCACTGTATCTTAGTAGACCTGGTGTATTCCCGCTCTCTTCTTGTCACACAACGCAGCAAGTTGTCTTGATGCATTGTACAACATTTTGATAAATCTGCCCCCATTTTTGTAGAGGACAAGGCTCATTTCAGAGTTTCAATTGTTCACCTGTGCACTCACATAAATAAATTCACTTTTCCACCAGTCTTTATTTCAAAGGAGTGGGCATGGTTTCTCTGTTCACTTTTGGGTGTGAACTGCACATGAGATCCACAGAGTATTCCGGCATGTTACCACTGTGCCATCATGACAGGGAAGGTGTAGGGTCTAAATGATTAGGAGGGATGTGGAATGGATATCAGTTGAATCACATAATACAACTCAATTTGTGTTCCAGGGAAAGCTAGGTGCATGCTTGGGCTTTAAGGCATGTTTAAGGCATGTTAGTTACTAAGGTAGCCTGGTCTTGGTGGTTGACATCCTCTGTGACTTTAAGCTGCTAATACAGTTTCCATCCCCCATCAAGTGCAGTACGTGGAAGGAAACTGACTGCCCATCAATAAGAAAAAGTGTGAATTGAAGTGAGCGGAGTAGCAATATAATTGTAGGAAGCAAACAATGTGTAGTTAAGAGAACTGACTTATGGAGGAATTTGAAGGGAGGAATAGAATTGATTAGTCAGACAGTAGAATGATTGAATGTCTCTTTGTAAAGACAGCCACAAGGTCCTTTTTATCTTTCCTACTTTCAAAAGAATTGAAGAGAGCTAAAACATCAGACAAGAGGGGGAAGGCCCCCAGCAGCAGCACGGTCGGGCCCAAGGAGGTAATGGAGCTGGTGGTGATGCTGCCGCAGCCAAAGAAGACATTTCTGCTGGTGATAGTAAAAATGTTTGTCATTTGTTTCTCACTTTAACTGTTCCCACCTAGTTTGTAACATGGCATTCTGTATTTTTCATTTTCCCAACTTCCCTTGGTCTCCTTTAATATTCGATGTACCCACATATTTTCTTGTGTTTTCTATATTCCTTGTATCCAGAGCTGACTTCCTACTGTGTGCAGCTTTTCCCCACCCAACTGTTACAGTGACAGAGATCTTTACCTCACTCTTCCTGAGCATATGTATGCTCCATCTCTATGCAGAACAGTACATGGAGGGAGACTGACTTTGCACATAGCTTTCAGAGTGTCAACATTTTAAAACTGTATGAAGTAAGGTGGAGGAATAATTTACTATCTTTTGATAAGGGATGAACAGAAGTGAAGTAAAGGATTGCTAAGTCTAGCACTATATATGTATTTGCCTCTAAAATGCCTGTTTTGTAAAGAGTACCTACTACTGATTTTTCCATTTTTCAGGACAGGCCACCACCAACGACACCAACTTGGCTCATAGGGGCCGAAGTAGCCTCCACCACTGCCATTCCTGCTGGTGCTGCTAAGTTAGGTTGACTATTGTCTGCCTCTAGACTAGTATGCATTAGGGCAGAGGTCTTCAAACTTTTTTGCTCTGAGCCTTTCCTAAGCAAAATATTTTGATGTCGGGCCCCCCTCCAAAACTTTATGCTAAGATTTGAAGGAGTAGGTGTAACAACGCTGATCGGAGGGGATGTGGATTCCGAGGTCATTTTTGGGCTACTTTTTCTTTAGCTCATATTCCACACTAAACGTGAAACTTCTAAAAGAACAAATACACCAAACAGAAGTTGACTAAAACACAACTACTCCCCATAATTGGATTGTTGTCAGACCGTCATACTTCTAAGTCCCACTGCAACTACTGCACTAATAATATCTGTGGCCCTGAGTAGCTGGCTGTCTCCTCTGCCTCTTTTACCACTTTCACAGGTTACCCGCCACTTTGCAGCATTGATGTCCTCAGTCCTAATGCTAGCAATGAAAATGAGCCTTCATGTCTCTTTTTAAAGTGAAATAGTCATAATTGCGATGCTGTTGACCCATCACATGTCTGGGCTTGAGTGCCACTACACCTTCTTCACTAATGAGAAATTGTCCTTTTAATGGATTTATTAAAATGTTTGCACTAGGCACAGTCTGATTACCTACTAAAACTAAAATGTATTCTCTGAAATCACTTGTTTTAGCTTAAAAATTAAATTATTTTGAGGCAGCCTGCCTTATACTCTGCATAACTGGAATTATGATTGTGTGATTGTGTGGCTGCAACATTATCTGCATATGCCACATAATTTGTCATCTGATGCATAATGTACAGATTTTAAGAAAAACAAATAATTATTTGTAGATCAAATGGAACAGAAGCTACAGAACAATGCCAACGTGTCCCTGAGCAGTGGAAAGCCCGTTACAAAGGTTGACTGGTAATCTTTCAGTTGCATATTGCTGTTCTTGTGTGTTTATCTGGTGATAATGAGGTAAAATCTTTGTCCAGCCAGTGCTTCAATGGGTAAAAACTGCAAAAGCATAAAATAATACTATCACAAAATGTGCTGCATTACGCAGCATATTTTCCCTTTTCTGGCCATTTAATTTATTCAGTACTGCTGCATAATTGTGTCCTCTGCTGCCCCATAATTCCAGTGGCCCTGCTTACATTGTGCTGAATTAAATTTTAAATAATGACATATATGCACAGTGCTTGCTGTTACCTGCTGGGGCTTTCTGGCACTATATATAGACACAAGCTAGTTTTCTGAACTGTGTCAACTAGGATTCAATTCTGTGACTATATGGTCTCATAGACCGACATTTGGAGTGATTGTATTAACCAACTGAGCTTTCGTTACGTAAAAGACTGCCTCTCCCACCATTACTTTAACTTGCATTTATTTTTCACTTAACCCCTTCGCTGCCAGGCCTTTTCCCCCTCAGGTGCCAAGCCTTTTTTTGGCTATTTGGGGCAGTTCGCGCTTAGACCCTCATAACTTTTTGTTCACATAAGCTACCCACGCCAAATTTGTGTCCTTTTTGTCCAACATCCTAGGGATTCTAGGGGTACCCAGACTTTGTGAGTTCCCCAGAAGGAGGCCATGAAATTAGCCAAAATACAGTGAAAATTTCTTTTTTTTCAAAAAAATGGGAAAAAGGGGTTGCAGAAGAAGGCTTGTGTATTTTTCCCTGAAAATGGTATCAACAAAGGGTTTGTGGTGCTAAAATCACCAGCTTCCCAGCTTTCAGGAACAGGCAGACATGAATCAGAAAACCCAATTTTTCAACACAATTTTGCCATTTTACTGGGACATACTCCATTTTTACGATTTGTTGTGCTTTCAGCCTCCTTCCAGTCAGTGACAGAAATGGGCATGAAACCAATGCTGGATCCCAGAAACCGAAACATTTCTGAAAAGTAGACAAAATTCTGAATTCAGCAAGGGGTAATTTGTGTAGATCCTACAAGGGTTTCCTACAGAAAATAACAACTGAAAAAAAATATATTGAAACTGAGGTGAAAAAATCTGCAATTTTTCTCTACGTTTTACTCTGTAACTTTTTCCTGCAATGTCAGATTTTTTAAAGCAATATACCGTTACGTCTGCTGGACTCTTCTGGTTGCGGGGATATATATAGGGCTTGTAGGTTCATCAAGAACTCTAGGTACCCAGAGCCAATAAATGGCCTGCACCCTGCCTTGGGTTTTCATTCTATACCTGGTATACAGCAATTCATTTGAGAGTAAAGAGTAAAAAATAGCTATCAAAAAAACCTTTGTATTTCGAAAATGGGCACAAGATAAGGTGTTGAGGAGCAGTGGTTATTTGCACATCTCTGAATTCCGGGGTGCCCATACTAGCATGTGAATTACAGGGCATATCTCAAATAAACGTCTTTTTTACACACTCTCTTATATTTGGAAGGAAAAAATGTAGAGAAAGACAAGGGGCAATAACACTTGTTTTGCCATTCTATGTTCCCCCAAGTCTCCCCATAAAAATGATATCTCACTTGTGTGGGTAGGCCAAGTGCCCGCGACAGGAAATGCCCCAAAACACAACGTGGACACATCCCATTTTTTGACAGAAAACAGTGGTGTTTTTTGCAAAGTGCCTACCTGTAGATTGTGGCCTCTAGCTCAGCCGGCACCTAGGGAAACCTACCAAACCTGTGCATTTTTGAAAACTAGTGACCTAGGGGAATCCAAGATGGGGTGACTTTGGGGGCTCTGACCAGGTTCTGTTACCCAGAATCCTTTGAAAACCTCACATTTTGGCTAAAAAAACACATTTTCCTCACATTTCGGTGACAGAAAGTTCTGGAATCTGAGAGGAGCCACAACTTTCCTTCCACCCAGCGTTCCCCCAAGTCTCCCGATAAAAATGGTACCTCACTTGTGTGGGTAGGCCTAGCGCCCACGAAAAGAAATGGCCCAAAACACAAGGTGGACACATCCCTTTTTTTTTACAGAAAACAGAGGTGTTTTTTGCAAAGTGCCTACCTGTAGATTTTGGCCCCTAGCTCAGCCCTCACCTAGGGAAACCTACCAAACCTGTGCATTTTTGAAAACTAGAGACCTAGGGAAATCCAAGATGGGGTGACTTGTGGGGCTCTGACCAGGTTCTGTTACCCAGAATCCTTTGCAAACCTCAAAATCTGGCTACAAAAACACATTTTCCTCACATTTTGGTGACAGAAAGTTCTGGAATCTGAGAGGAGCCACAAATTTCCTTCCATCCAGCGTTCCCCCAAGTCTCCCGATAAAAATGGTACCTCACTTGTGTGGGTAGGCCTAGTGCCCACGAAAGGAAATGGCCCAAAACACAACGTGGACACATCCCATTTTTTTTTTTTACAGAAAACAGAGGTTTTTTTTGCAAAGTGCCTACCTGTAGATTTTGGCCCCTAGCTCAGCCCTCACCTAGGAAAACCTACCAAACCTGTGCATTTATGAAAACTAGAGACCTAGGGGAATCCAAGATGGGGTGACTTGTGGGGCTCTGACCAGGTTCTGTTACCCAGAATCCTTTGCAAACCTCAAAAGTTGGCTAAAAAAACACATTTTCCTCACATTTCGGTGACAGAAAGTTCTGGAATCTGGGAGGAGCCACAAATTCCTTCCACCCAGCGTTCCCCCAAGACTCCCGATAAAAATGGTACCTCACTTGTGTGGGTAGGCCTTGCGCCCTCGAAAGGAAATGGCCCAAAACACAACGTGGACACATCCAATTTGTTTTACAGAAAACAGAGTTTTTTTTTGCAAAGTGCCTACCTGTAGATTGTGGCCCCTAGCTCAGCCGGCACCTAGGGAAACCTACCAAACCTTTGCATTTTTGAAAACTAGAGATCTAGGGGAATCCAAGATGGGGTGACTTGTGGGGCTCTGACCAAGTTCTGTTACCCAGAATCCTTTGCAAACCTCAAAATTTGGCAAAAAAAAACACATTTTCCACACATTTCGGTGACAGAAAGTTCTGGAATCTGGGGGGAGCCACAAATTTCCTTCTACCCAGCGTTCCCCCAAGTCTCCCGATAAAAATGGTACCTCACTTGTGTGGGTAGGCCTAGCGCCCACAAAAGGAAATGGCCCGAAACACAACATGGACACATCACATTTTTTCACTGAAAACAGTGCCTCCCTGTGGAGCTCAGCCGGCACCTGGGGAAACCTAGCAAACCATCACATTTCTGAAAACTAGACACCTAGGGGAATCCAATATGGGGTGACTTGTGGGGCTCTGACCAGGTTCTGTTACCCAGAATCCTTTGCAAACCTCAAAATGTGGCCAAAAAACACTTTTTCCTCTTATTTCGGTGACAGAAAGTTCTGGAATCTGAGAGGAGCCACAAATGTCCTTCCACCCAGCGTTCCCCCAAGTCTCCAGATAAAAATGGTACCTCACTTGTGTGGGTGGGCCTAACGCCCACGAAAGTAAATGGTTCAAAACACAACGTGGACACATCACATTTTTTCACAGAAAACAGAGGTGTTTTTTGCAAAGTGCCTACCTCTGGATTTTGGCCTCTAGCTCAGCCGGCCCCAGGGGGGGCCAGAAATGGCCCAAAATAAATTAGCCCGCCCACCCCCTACCGGGGAGCGACCCTTGCCTACGGGGTCGCTCCCCTTGCGTGACTGCGCAAAAAAAAAGATCCCCAGTGCCTAGTGGTTTCTGCCCCCCTTGGGGGCAGATTCACCTAAAATCGGCCGATTTGCCACCAAAGGGGGGCAGAAATGGTCTAAATACAATTTGCCTCTCCAGGGGAGTGACCCTTGCCTAAGGGGTCGCGCCCCATCTCTAAAAAAACAAACAAACAAAAAAAAGAAACACAAAACAAATTAGCCCTGGCGCCTAGAGGTTTCTTAATAACAATAGGCCGATCAGCCCCCGGGGAGGCAGAAATGGCCTAACATAAATTTGCTCCCCGCCCCCTTCGGGGAGCGACCCTTGTGTGACGGCGCAAAAAAAAAAGATCCCTGGTGCCTAGTGGTTTCTGCCCCCCTTGGGGGCAGATTGGCCTCATACAAATAGGCCAATCTGCCCCCAAAGGGGGCAGAAATGGCCTAAATATAATTTCCCCCCTGTGGGAGCGACCCTTGCCTAAGGGGTCGCTCCCCACACCTAAAAAAAATACTAAACAAAAAAAAATATATATATCCCTGGTGCCTAGAGGTTTCTGCCCCCCCTGGGGGCAGATCGGCCTAATAATAGGCCGATCTGTCGCCAGGGGGGGCAGAAAAGGCCTTCAATAAAAATGCCCCCCCTGGGAGCGACCCTTGCCCAAGGGGTCGATCCCTTATGCCAATTTCATTTATAATAAAAGACATCCCTGGTGTCTAGTGGGCGTTTTGACAGCCGGATTGAAAGCAATCCAAAACGCAGAGAGAGACTTCAAAGGGAAGGAAATACATTTCCTGCCCTTTGGAGCCTCTCTCGGCCTCCCCCACGTGATCGCGATGGGGGAGGCTCTGTGATTGTGATTGTCAGCGTGCAGTCACAGGAGGGTTGGGGGAGGTCGGTGGTGGAAGGGGAAGGGATTCCCCTTTCAGCCCTGGCCTGGAGGGGATGGGGGGGTGGCCCTCGGGGGGACCGCTAGCACTTCCCCCGAGGGCCGATCGCAGGACGTAATGGTTACATCCATGGCGCCACACGGGCGCTGCATGGATGTAACCATTACGTCCATGGCGGGGAAGGGGTTAAACATATGCACATTATTTTATATGCCATTGTTCAAAGGTCAAAAAAGCAACAAAATACTTTAGAACATTTTGTTCATTTTACCCACCTCCTTGACTCCACCATCACAGAGTTCTGGGTTACTATTGCCATGCTTTTGTTATGCAGTCAAAACGCTGGACATAAAGATGGTCTGTAAAGGTGACAAAAAAGTCTGCCTTCCAGGCTATCTTCATATTCATGTTAAAGGCATTTGCGTCCCCCGGGGAACATGACCACAGCTTCCCTGGGGGGGGGGGGGGCATCCCACAGTTTGAAAACCTCTGCATTGGGATCTTCTGTATTTTCTCTAGCTTCACTCTCTCTGTTAGTGTGCGCTTGAACCACTCAAACCTGCCTTCTTGTGCTTTCTTTTATATTCCCCCAGTTTCCGCTGTTGACTTCCTCCTGTCTGTTTCTTTCTTCCCCTGCCTTTTTTATGGCATCATAGTGAGCCATGGCAGCACAGCATGACAGGATAAATACCACCATGTGTCCTTTCTATTCCCTTCCATCCTGTCATTGTTTGTTTTTCGATATTTTCAGACTCATGTCCTGACCAACATTATGAAAAAAATGATTATATATAACGTTGAATAGTTGACTACTTACTTGGTCCATTAAACCTTTCAAAGTGATGCTTTTGGTAGTAGATAAGATAGATAACCTAATATTAGTGAGTTATTGCTTTTGTAACATGTGTAAACTAATGTAATGGTTACTAACAGCAGGTAACTAAATATGTTATGATGTAGTTTAGGACCAGACGTTCTCCAGGCTCCTGCTGAGGATGGCAGAGACCACCACCCAGTGGAGGGGGGAGGAGCGGCTGCTGGAACAAGTGATAAGCCACTTTCCTTTCTCAATGGCAACTACTGCATTTTATAATGTATTCCTCTCTTCTTCCAAGTCCACTTAGCAGTCCTCTTATATATTATCCAGCCACCTATGTCTCTGCCCCATCTTCCTTACCATTCAACTGTTGGAAAACATGGTGCAGTTAGAGTAGACTCATACACAATTAAACAGGAACACTACAAACACATTGAACAACTGAGGCTGGTCTTCTACCAGCCTGTCCCACGGCACAACAATTTCCCCAATGTGCCCATAACCTTCCTCTTTCAAGTTTTTAATATTTCACTGCCTGGTCTCTCTTTCCAAATGTTAAGTACTGTACTTGGCTTACCTCATCCAGTCCAGAACCTACCTCTGCAAACAGTGTTGTAAAACAGAATGAGTGACCTGACTATACACAACCTTCTCACCCTTGCTTGACAAGGCTGAGCAATACCCACCCTCCCAGTGGCAGTAACAGCTACTGCTGTCCTTCCCAAACTACTAGTTTGCGCTAAATGGGTCAGACAACAATCCTTCCTTCCCTAGAGCTTCTTTTCTTACCTGAGTAGATAAAGCAGTGTTTGCCCCCATGCCTATAATCGGTCCATAACTTAATGCAGTGTTTTCCAAAGGGCCTTCTTAATCAGACCTTCCAGGATATTGCAACATAGGTTTGCACATTTTGCGGCATGGAAATTGAAATATTGTGGCATTATTGCAGCACTTTATTTTACTTGTAATCATTCCTTTTCAGCCTCAAATCAATGCAAATGGATTTCGAAGTGGATTGCACTTTGAAATAGGCATGGTTAAAGTGTCTGAGAATGTTTTTTTGCTATATTCTCCTTAGTGGTAACATTCTGGATCATAGGTGAAGCCAAGCACAATAGCACAAGGGTGCAAGGGTTGCTATTCATCCATTTTTCTTTAGCATGGTGCTGATTGGGGCTAGCGGTTACAGAGCCATCTGCTGTAGGGCAGCACATTTCCATATTCCCACTATGTGCAAAAGCCAAACTCAGGGTTTTCCAACAGCTGCCATGCAATTACGCTGGATTACCTTTTCACTTCTTCACCTGACCTCTTACTTGTTACATTGCACAAATAGACCTATTCATATTTTGACTTGTAGTATGCAAAGGGTTTGGGGCTCCAAGGGCAGTTGTATTTTATAATTTGAATCTTCACGGTATTGTTGATGTTTTATTTTTTGTATAAGAATTCTTGTTTATCTCTCCATGAGATACTTGACAGGGGCCACACAAAACTAAATCTAATAAAATAAAGACACCAGCAAAGGTGAAATTGTAACATGGTATCTAATGTGCACCAGGACCAGGAGCTGCTCCAGGGACAGGATACCTGGCATGGTACCACCTTTGTGTGCTGTATGCAAGAAACCTGAATAACATAAATGACATTCAACTTCCAGTGGCCATGAACAATAGACATGGACCCAAACACATAACACAGGCTTCAGTCGTAATGTGCATTTTATATGGTGCCTGAGGAGTAAGAGGCCAATCACAGACATCTAGTTTCACGTTCCTGGCTGATAACTCTATCCATAACAATATTTTTCTGTGTGCAGTAAAGCAGACCACAAGTCAATCACATAATTAGAGTTTGCCAATTGAGCCTCTACTCTAGATTTTCCCAACCAACACACCTCTCAACTCCACAGTGGTAGGTCCCTTTGCATCCTCTTGTTTTACATTGGAGCATATTCTAGACCATAGGTACTAACAAAAATGTTCCCTGGGGCCACAAATGATGGTCTGAAGTGAGCCCGAGGGCCGCTTTGTTGCTATCAGGATGGGAGTGTGGCTTTATGGGTAGTTAAATAGTGCAGGATACTTTAATTTCTTCTTTTCCTTTACTTCAGTTAGCTTGTAAATTAAAGCTTCCTCCTTTATTTAACATAGTTTTAAGTGTTAGTGCTCTCTGAAGTAAACAGCAGCCCAGTGCTGCTTTAATCCGGGAGCCGCATGTGAAGGTTAGGAGGGCCGCAGGTGGCTTCTGGGCCGTACTTTGAGTATCACTGTTCTAGACAATTGTCTTCTTCTGGTCATTCTCAATGGTGTTTTGAATTTATTTTGGGTGAAGGAGATAGGCATGTAGTGTTGATGAGAAAATGAAAATAATTTGGGAATCAGTAGTTTTATTTTATTTTTCTTGGTAAATAAACTGACTCGTCTCAGCAGAACCCAGCGATGATGGACATACATTAACAAAAGTAAAATAAAAGTATATATCCCATTATGTGAAAGGCAAGCAATGATGCAGAATGATCCCTCAAACAGTACAGTATCAAGTGTAGTTTACCAGACTCTCCCATCAACATGATGAATCTTTTTTTTGGTGATGCTCATTAGTGCAAGTAAGATACCTGTTTCAAGCATGTGGTGTTTCTATTGAAGCAATACACAAATAGGGCAGTCTCAGTTTTAAAAAATCGGTACCTTACAGTCCAGCAAGGGAATGAAAGGAAGGATAGGTATGGGAGATTTTGTTCTTTAGTGCCTTTTTTAGGAAACAGAGGCTTTCTATTTCAGTAGACTGTTACCATTTGCTAATTTCAAAGTCAGTGATTGAACCAAAAGTTAAATCCATCTTTATCAGCTCTCACTGATCATCCAGCAAATATTTGCTGTGCCCTTCTTGATTGACTATCTGTGAAATGCACACTGGACCACTCTATTGTACAATATACTATCTGTGTAATTGAGCTGTACACCATGTATGTATCTAAATATATACTTTTTTTAAGCATTCCTCATATTCAAATTCTGATGTATTGGTCTGGAAAGTAGAGTTCATCCTCAAACTCTGGGGTCATCCAGAGGATAATCACTGACCAAACATGAAATGTCATAAATATTGCCCTTGTCATCCTCTTTTGTTTCAGGAGCACTATAATCCTTTGGAATGAAATGTTTGTCCATTTTAATCATGCCCAGTCGCTCCACATTTTGAAATGAGAGACTGGTCCTTCTGACAGTGATAACTGCACCAGTTACACTAAGACATGTTCGGAAGAAACATTGGTTACCAGACATACAAGATCAAGATACAAGATACAAGAGCTTTGGCCCTGTTGACATGCCAATAAACCCATGGTTTTGGTCAAGGTCCACCCCTGTTCGGTCATCCAGATAGTTTTGGGCCATCTTCTGAATTGTCATCAGTGCTGCCACTTGCTGTGCCTGTGTCTCTGCACATGACTTAAGTCCTTCTGAATGAAATCAACCCATTGCAGAAGTAGGCTGGGAACTTGTTGCTGTAGGTTTGGAGTAGCTGGCCATGGTACCGGCAGCTGCTGTAGAGACTGCAGGCCAACAGCATTACCACTTGTGAGGGCTGAAGGATGCACTTCAGAACATCTTTCCCGGCCTCAAATTTCCTTTAGTTCTTCTAGATCAGTTGCTTTCCTGACAATCCAAGTCATGTAAATTAAGACTTCCATTTCAGTGAAAGTGATGATAGTGACCAGTGCTTTTTTGTATTGTGGATCCAGTATTGTGGCACAGAAATAGTCTTTGGGGAACACAATCTCTTTTTACAGCCTTTGATTAGTGTTCAAGTGAAGGATTAGGCTTTCCACCAAAGATGCTGTGTCTTCATTGACACTGGTGAACATGTGTTCCACCCTTTTCAACTGCTCCTATAGCATATGAACAATGGTCTTGCTTGGTTCATTGAACTATCTTCTTTGCTGACTTCCTCATTCAAAATCTCAAAAGGAAGAAGCATTTGTATCAGGCACTCCAGTAGCCCCATTTGCCTACCTCCATTGTGATGGCTTTGGCAGTTGCATCCCCTCTCCTTTGAATTACATAATGATTGATTTTTAGTGCTCAAACAGGTGCTTTTGCATCTAGTAAACTGAGTTTCAACATGTTAGCGAACGTTTATTAGCACACGGAAGGATCCTCAACTGCTTCTGAGCTTTGCATAAAAGCCTGAAATTAGTCTATATTCTTCAGCAGATGACCAGTATGCTGTTGGCTGCTTCTTTTTTTAGAAAGTCCTGCACAACAAGATTGATCTAATGTGCCAAACACAAGACTTGAAAATATCCATCAGCCGTGGCTTTAACTATATTACTACCATTGTCAGTGGCAACAGTCCAGTAGTGAGACCACTTGGTTTAAGCCATTTGTAGACCTTGGTATTAAATTCCTCTTGATATATTGTTGGCTGTATGCTATTTCCCAACTGCAGCATGCTTCTGAATGCCCTGAAAAGCATCATTCACAGTGAGACCAGTAGCTAACCTTTGCCTAACCCCTTGGAAAGAGACAGTGTGCAGTGATGCATATGTAATCTGTTGCTTGAGAACTGGTTCACATGTCTGTGGGGAGGTGGGTGGACTGAACAGCGCTCTGCTTCATAGTGTTGCCAATCAATTGCAGCACTTCATGATGCAGTGCTGGCACATCCACTCTGGCAAAATACCTGTGGCAGGGAACCTTATGTTTTAGGCAGCGAGTCTTCACAAAATCTAGGAAGTCCTATCCTTCCACAAAAGAAAAAGAGAGGAGGCCAAGCGCTCACATTCCCTTTGTAGAAATGGGATTTTATGTAGTTTCAGTGGTACAACACCTCCTTGGTAAACATAGAGTTAATAGTAGGCTATTTTTCTATTACTGCCACAAGCAACCTATGGGCATTAACAGCAGGTAGGCTACCTGGGACTTTTAGTGTGGGAGTTGCTATATCCTGCCGTGCCTTTTCCCATGCAGAGGTTGCTGTGGGTGAAGATTTCAAACTATGGGTGAGGCTTGGAGGGCTGCTCTGTGTGATGATGCTGCTGCTGCCATTCTCTTCTTCCTACCCCCTCTCATGACCCCCTTCATCCATCACTTCAGCTGGAGTCTCCGGCTCACCACCAACAGCTATGCTTTCAAGGTTCTCTTCCTACAAGATTGTGTGTTTTTTTTCTTAAAGTGACAGTTGACCGTCGGTGCCATAGTGCCCACCTAACTTACCACAGTGAACTTTCTTGTGGCACATAGAGCATATTGCAAATACTATTCTCATGTGGGATAATCGTAAAGAAGTCCTAACCTGGGAAAGAGCTTTCTTATTGTGCTAAAGCCTGAAACACTGTTGGTCAAGCTGGGTGGCTGTGTTGTTGTGTGGTGTGCCGTGGCTGTTGTAGGGGTGGTGGCAGCTGCATGTTTCTGGGGTCTTGCAAACATAGGAACCAGCAGTGCTGCGGGAACCACATGACTAGGTTGAGTAGAGGTGATCTGTATGCCCTCTGTGCCACTCTCCACACTTATGATCACTGGCTCATTGTCATCGTCACCAACTTCATCACTTGCAAGGCTTTCTGGAAGCTATCTTTTCCCTTGTCTCTCAGACTCAGCCGGGGTCCAATACATGTCCAAATAATCGTAAAGGAGGCTTGAGAAAATGGGGGAGTACTGTTTCTTCTCCTTCCTGGCGATTGTGAAGCTGATAGGGAAAAGCAGTCTTCTGAACAATATCTTGCTTAGCAAGAACCTCAAACTCGTATTCTGCTCCCACCTCCAGAAGAGCTGCTGCTGACTGCTGCTCCTGTTATCCACTTTCCTGCCATGATACAGTTTGTACCTCAGACGCTTCCAATTCAGATTTACTGCTGTCACTGCAGCACTGAGGGACATGGCCTTAGGTTTTGGTGGTGATGGTGACGTTGATGGAGGAATCTCAGCCTTTTTCTGCTTATAAGAGGCTTCAGAAGGTATGTCATGTTTCCTGAAAAAGGATGAAAGCTTGATGCCAGTGGTGGCGCAGGCAACTTACTTCTACTCCGCTCCACTGGCAACTTTCTTGGCAGGAACCTCCTTCTTTGTGAACATCTTCTTAGTACTAGCAGTTAGCAGCAGGAGCAGAAGCACATAGCAGTGGATGACTCCAGTGTCTCTGTCAGCTGATTCTTCAGGAACTTCAGTACTGTGTGTGATGTCTTCTGCAGCACCTGCAAGCAAAAGCAAAAAAATAAATCACTGCAACTTAGGTAATAAAAAGAATTTAGCTAATGTAGCACAATTGATGTCATCATCATTATCATTCCAAATGCTTAAAAGTATTATTCCCAACAACATGCATAAACAATTTTTTCACATGACAACATTACACAGAAAAGGTATGTTTGTGCTCCTCTGGAGCCATGGTGGGAAGCGGAATCCTACAGGAGACAGGAGATGCTGGGGAAAAATACATTAAATAATTGCTGGTGAGTGACCCACCAGGCGTAGGACCTGTGGGGACTCTATTAGAGGCAAAGGGGGTAGGGCAGGAAACAAAATAAACTACTACTATCAGTCACAAGTGCATATAAATATATCAGGAGAAAAGAAAAAAAGTGAACAAAAATGCCATGGGTCTCTGGTCTTAGGAAATTACTTTTAAACGTGGAACAAAAGGATTGAAGCACACACTGGCTTCACAAAATGTTGAAAGCTAGCTCATCCACCACATGGCCACTGAAGAAGAATTCATGGAGGACGAAGATAAAATGGCGACCAAAACACACACCAACTGGTTCCACAAAATGGTGGTCGCTGCATGGTCAGAAATTAAGGAGGCACAGAGAATGAAGACAAAATGGCCACTGTGACCAAACACAGACTGGCTACACAAAATGGCCGCAGCTGCATGGCCAGCAAAGAAAGAGCATGGATAAAAAAAAACATGGCAGCCTGTGGCATTGGCAACACTGACAACAAAGCTACAAAATGCATCAAATATTTGCTGGAGCCCATCAGGACCCCTGGGGATGCTATAGGAGGTTGGGGTGGAAGAAGGGAAGCAAAAAAACAAAAACATGCATTAAATAATTCCTGGTGAATGGCCCTCCCAGGCCCTAGGGCCCATCAGGACTCTGTAGAAGGTGGGGGTAGGGCAGGACATTTAAAAAATAAAATGATGAAAAAAACAACAACATACTGCACTATCACTCACAAGCACAAATAACCAGGAAAAAATGTCTTCTTTCAATGTTCCTAGGAATAGGCTTTTCAAAGTGGAATAAAGGGATTGAAGTGTACACTGGCGGCACAAAATGGTGGAAGATAGATTATCCACCACATGACCACTGAAGAAGAAGGCATGGAGGACATACACAAAATGGGCACCAAACAAGCAAATACTAACCCGCTTCATAAAATTGTGGTCACCGCCTGGCCAGCAAATAAGGAGGCATTGAGAACAAAGCCAAAATGGCCACCATGACCACACACACACTGACTAGACAAAATGGCACAACCGCATGGCCAGCAAAAAACGGCCATGCAGAACAAACAACACAGGGCAGCTTATGGCAAACACTCACTGGCTACACAAAATGCCCACCGCTGCATGGATAGCAAAGAAAAAGCACAGAGGACAAAGTATACAGTTGCCCTAGCCTACCTGGTGCTCCTTCCCGCCCTCAGAAAAAATATCTTCTTGCATTGGAGGAAAATGATTACAAAGATATTATCAGCTAAAGGTACATGCAGACAAAAAAAAATACATAACCTGTTTTTTGCTTTTAGTCCACAGGCATCCACAGCCCTCTAAATGTTTTTCAAAAGCATAGAGCACTGCAGCAGTGAGAAGGTGAAAGATAAAATATATTTAAAATACACCAGTGCAGGGAAGACTGGGCATCCACACAGTAAAACAACATCACTGTAAAAAGGTAAACAAATCAGTATATAAAAAAAGAACATACAAAAAATTGTGAAAATGTAGATATAATGTAGCCTCAGGCATCCACCATCAAAAAAGTACAAACACTTCTAATTACCCTTAAAACAAGTTAATCCCATCCCACATAGACTCCCTTATTCCAGCCCAAACCACAGGCCACCCAAAAGCAAATATTCAGCAAACAAAAAAAGGGAACAAAAGTACTGGTGCATGCCCTCCTTCAAACAACAAATCTTTTTTCAAAGTACCACATAGAACCTCTTTGATTTATTCCAAAAAGATCCCAGTGGTATGGATAACGCAGAGATTGCAGACAAATAGAAAGAGTGATGCTTTTTCTCCAAAATCCAAATCAAATGTGACCAAGAGATTGAAAAAGCAGAGAGAGGAGTCTTCAAGTCAGGAAGAAGAAGTGGCTACTGTATGTACAGTTGCCTCCCAGTCTCAATAGCAGTACCTTCCTGTTTAAAAAAAAAGTGCATTTTGTGCGGAAAAACTACACAGACAGTCTATTTGGGTAAAATGTCAACTTGACAATGCATTTCCACCAGATTTTTCCATCTGGTTAAAGAAAAAATCTACTCAAAATGCTACCCTGCGACCTCCCGGATCCAAAGATCTGCCACTCACGCTCTCGAAAGACCACTGAATGTTCGCAATCACCATCTTGCAGTCTCGTGTTGTTTCAGTGCATCTCAAGGCCTGAGTTTCCCTGGACGAGAGTGTTGGTTACATGACGTGGAGCCAAGATGTTACAGTCAGTAGTTTTATGGTAATTCCATGTCACAAGAATGAATTACTGGATTAGGCCAGAGTAATTAAAGGTACGCCCAGGCCTAGAAAAATGTCTCATCCACCCCAGTTTCTTCCTGGGAAGTTTCAACTTGAGTTGTCAAGCAGGGGGAGAGAAAAAGGGAAGGGTACCAAAATGCGTGTTCCCCATGCAATTGTCCATAAGAAAATGAGACACAGCCAAAACGGCTGAACAGAATTACACCAAATTTGACAGACAGCTAGATTTTGGTCCAGAAAGAGTCTTTTTTGTGATTCAATAGTTCTGGAAAAATCAAAGTTCAACATTTCTGTATATTTCACACTGCGAACAATCTGCACTATTGTCAGATCTAGAAATACATTTAGGCCCTTATTTATACTTTTTTAGAGCCGCGTTTGCGCCGTTTTTCATAAAAAAAGCAGCACAAATGCGGTGCTAAAAAAGTATAAATATGGGCCTTAATTGGCTGCCACCACACCAACAAAATGTGGAGGCAGCTATTTCAGTACTCTGTCACTTAGGGGGTCATTCCGACCCTGGCGGTCCATGACCGCCAGGGCCGGGGACCGCGGAAGCACCGCCAACAGGCTGGCGGTGCTTCCTGGGCCATTCTGACCGCGGCGGTAAAGCCGCGGTCAGAAAAGGGCAACCGGCGGTTTCCCGCTGGTTTACCCCTGGCCCAAGGAATCCTCCATGGCAGCGCTGCTTGCAGCACCGCCATGGGGATTCCGACCCCCTTCCCGCCATCCTGGTCCTGGCGGTAAAAACCACCATGAACAGGATGGCGGGAACGGGTGTTGTGGGGCCCTTGGGGGCCCCTGCACTGCCCATGCCACTGGCATGGGCAGTGCAGGGGCCCCCTCACAGGGCCCCATAATGATTTTTAGTGTCTGCAAAGCAGACACTGAAAATCATGACGGGTGCCACTGCACCCGTCGCACCCCAGCAACTCCGCCGGCTCCATTCGGAGCCGGCTTCATCGTTGCTGGGTCTTTCCCGCTGGGCCGGCGGGCGGCCTTTTGGCGGTCGCCCGCCGGCCCAGTGGGAAGCCAGAATGGCCACCGCGGTCTTTTGACCGCGGTGCGGTCATTCGGCGGTAACCGCATGGCGGGCGGCTACCGCCGCCCGCCGCGGTTGGAATGACCGCCTTAGTTCCTGGTCTTGACAAAAAGTTTTCAAAAAATCATACAGGGATACCCTGCCCCCTCCACAGACCTGGTGGGCTTTCCTAGAGGGTCCCACCACTTGGGACCAAGAAAAACACCACTGATGATATCATTCAATGAGTGCTAGTTTGTTTTATAGTTTACATAGTGTTGGGTAGCTACCATATTACTTTTCTACCTAATTTTGGAAAGTATGTGTCCAGGTACTGGGAGTAAGGGCGTTATTACAACTTTGGAGGAGGTGTTAATCTGTCCCAAAAGTGACGGTAAAGTGACGGATATACCACCAGCGTATTACGAGTTCCATAGGATATAATGGACTCGTAATACGGCTGGTGGTATATCCGTCACTTTACCGTCACTTTTGGGACGGATTAACACCTCCTCCAAAGTTGTAATAACCCCCTAAGTGTTTACAAAATGGATTATAATGCATCATAGGTGTTTAGAGGTTTTAAACATGTTATAAATATTTGTATCAAAGAGTAACTCTGTGTGTAGATGACATTTGAGGACTTGTGTTCAGTAAGTTCCATACACGTTTTTTGGCTCTACAGAAAAAGATTCCAACAGGGCAAAGATTCTATGCAGTAGATACTAAGGTCCTCATTATGACCCTGGCAGTCTGCGGTAATATGGTGGAAAGTGCTGCCAACAGGTTGGCGGTACTTTCCACCATATTATGACATTGGCGGTTTGGCTTCGCTGACAATTTACCACACCGACAACCATGGCGGTTACAGCCGCCAGGCTGGAGGCAGCAATCTCCAGCCCGGCAGCCGTCACTGTACTGCCTGCAGGATAATGACCCAGCCTACCGCCGTGGTTTCTGTGGCTTCCTTACCACCACGAAAACCATGGTGGTTGGCACTATCAGTGACAGGGAATCCCTTTCCTGTCACTGATAGAGGTCTTCCCCACCCCCCTCTCCAGATATCCCTCCACCCCCCTTCCTCTCCAATCCCCCTACATTCATGCCCCCTTCACACACACACACATACGCATATACACACCCATTCCCACATGCATCCACGCATGCATACATCCATTCACACACACATCTGCACACACTTTTGTACATATGCAGACACGCATTCACAGAACACAACATACATGCACTCCCACCTCCATACATGCACACACATTCAACATGAAACACACACCCCCTTACACGCACGCACAAACATTCACACACACACACCCACACAATATCCCCCACCGCCCTCCCCTGTCGGAGTACCCACTTACCTGTGTTCAGGGGTCCTCCGGCAGGAGACAGGATGGGGTGCTGCTGGCACCAGCAGCATCCACCAGCAGAACACCTCCCGGCCCTATTATGGGTCATAATATGGCTGGCGGCAGTCTACTGGCGTGCCGCTGCTGGTGGCAGCAGCGCCACCTTAACACCATCCGCCGGCATAGCCACAGCCGGATTTCTACCATTCTTGTGGCAGAAATCAGGCTGTGATCATGATACGGCAGAAAGCTGGTAGCCGCGGTTACGGTCTTTTGGCTGGCATATCATAATGAGGTCCTAAGTATTGTAAGCAGCCTAGAGTTATTAGACAAAATCGTCTCTGCATGACAATTTCTACATAACATAGAAGACTGTGTGCACCAGGTACTAACCTATGTACATGTGCTTGTTTAGCTTCAAAAGACGGAGTAACTGTAAGGTTTTCAGCACATTGTGAAGGCTGCAGGTGTTATAACCTTTAGCACCCTCAGGACTGGCTAGTTTAAGCAAATAGTGTCTCTTTGGACATTTTTCAGATATTGATTGGTGTACTTCTCATGAGAGTTTCACTGTTTGCAAAGCGTGTGGTACAGAATGAACTCTCCCCACAGAGTAAACCCTGTTTACAGTACCCACTTTTCTACTCATATCAGCCTAATTTCTCACTGTAGGTTCGGTGACTGTGTGGAGTTTGATACAGATAAAAGATATCCCTGTGGCATTCATTTTGGAACAGACATTCAGGTGGTCATTCCGACCCTGGCGGTCGGTGTTAAAGCGGCGGCCAACCCGCCAACAGGCAGGCGGTAAAAAAAATGGAATTCTGACCCTGGCGGGAACCGCCAACACAGACCGCCACTTTAACACTCCGACCGCCACGGCGGGACAAACAAACAGCGCGGCGGTCACCGCCAACAGGCAGGCGGCAGACAATGTACCGCCCACCCTATCACAACTCACCAATCCGCCACCTTTTCCGGGGCGGGAGCCCCGCCGATAAAAACACAGCGGAAATAGACTACGAACGGGAAAACGCTCACCTCTATACACTCCACGAGGAATCTGGACAGCATGGAACCCGAATTAAACATCCTACCAGCTATTGTCTACCTGCTCCTCTACCAGAAGCACGAACGCCGGCGCAGACGACAACGGTGAGTACTGCACCTACGACACAGGGGAGGGGGGAGGAGAAAGGGTTACGGGCACACACATACGCAACACACCCACCCCCCACCCCCCCAAATACCTACACACCAATGCAGAGCAACAAGTCAGAGTGACACCCCCCAAACCCCCCGGAAGAATGCAAAGACAAAATAAAATGATCATTAATATTTAAGTATATTATAGCATATTTGAAGTTAAGTGAAATATTAAATATATTTAATAATATATTACAACATGAACAATATATACATAGCTCAAAAGTCCGGCACATATTGGCTACCTTCCATTGTTCGTGGGCCAATGTGCATAAACACATGGGCAAAGCCCACACACGAGACCCGATTCCATTGGAGAGAACACTGCTGGGGCATCAGATAATAAAACTACAGGCACCTCAGGGGGAATGGAAGGGGGGGCACCTCAGCCACATGTGTCCACGACGCCAGATCCACGAGGGGCCTCCATGCCCACTGTACCATCCTGGGGAGTGCAAAGCCACAGTCTCTCAAGTCTCTACAGTGGGTGGTATGCCCACTGCTGTATCCTGGGGAGTGCAAAGCCACAGTCTCTCAAGTCTCTACAGTGGGTGGATTGCCCACTGCTGCATCCTGGGGAGTGCAAAGCCACAGTCTCTCAAGTCTCTACAGTGGGTGGATTGCCCACTGCTGCATCCTGGGGAGTGCAAAGCCACAGTCTCTCAAGTCTCTACAGTGGGTGGGTTGCCCACTGTTACATCCTGGGGAGTGCAAAGCCACAGTCCATCAAGTGGATTACAGACTCCACTGGTTATGGAGGAGGCATGGTGCCCAGAGTGCTTCGTGAAGCCCTGCCCGGCCAATGGGCCAGCGGTGCTTGAGATGAAGGGCCCAGCGGAGCGGTGCTTGACAGGAAGGGCCCAGCGGAGCAGTTCAGAGACGGCGGTGCCCAGCGGAGCGGTGCTTGACAGGAAGGGCCCAGCGGAGCAGTTCAGAGACGGCGGTGCCCAGCGGAGCGGTGCTTGAGATGAAGGGCCCAGCGGAGCGGTGCTTGACAGGAAGGGCCCAGTGGAGCAGTTCAGAGACAGCGGTGCCCAGCGGAGCGGTGCTTGACAGGAAGGGCCCAGCGGAGCAGTTCAGAGACGGCGGTGCCCAGCGGAGCGGTGCTTGACAGGAAGGGCCCAGCGGAGCAGTTCAGAGACGGCGGTGCCCAGCGGAGCGGTGCTTGAGATGAAGGGCCCAGCGGAGCGGTGCTTGACAGGAAGGGCCCAACGGAGCAGTTCAGAGACGGCGGTGCCCAGCGGAGCGGTGCTTGACAGGAAGGGCCCAGCGGAGCAGTTCAGAGATGGCGGTGCCCAGCGGAGCGGTGCTTGACAGGAAGGGCCCAGCGGAGCGGTGCTTGAGATGAAGGGCCCAGCGGAGCGGTGCTTGTCTTGAAGGGCCCAGCGGAGCAGTTCAGAGACGGCGGTGCCCAGCGGAGCGGTGCTTGACAGGAAGGGCCCAGCGGAGTGGTGCTTGACAGGAAGGGCCCAGCGGAGCAGTTCAGAGACGGCGGTGCCCAGCGGAGCGGTGCTTGACAGGAAGGGCCCAGAGGAGCAGTTCAGAGACGGCGGTGCCCAGCGGAGCGGTGCTTGACAGGAAGGGCCCAGCGGAGCGGTGCTTGAGATGAAGGGCCCAGCGGAGCGGTGCTTGTCTTGAAGGGCCCAGCGGAGCGGTGCTTGACAGGAAGGGCCCAGCGGAGCGGTGCCTGAGATGAAGGGCCCAGCGGAGCGGTGCTTGTCTTGAAGGGCCCTGTTCAGCGGTGCTTGTCATGGCGGGGCCCTGTTCAGCGGTGCTTGTCTTGAAGGGCCCTGTTCAGCGGTGCGTGTCTTGAAGGGCCCTGTTCAGCGGTGCTTGTCACGGCGGGCCTGTTGAGCGGTGCTTGTCTTGGCGGGCCCTGTTCAGCGGTGCTTGTCACAGCGGGGCCCTGTTCAGCGGTGCTTGTCACGGCGGGGCCCTGTTCAGCGGTGCTTGTCTTGAAGGGCCCTATTCAGCGGTGCTTGTCACGGCGGGGCCCTGTTCAGCAGTGCTTGTCTTGAAGGGCCCTGTTCAGTGGTGCTTGTCACGGCGGGGCCCTGTTCAGCGGTGCTTGTCTTGAATGGCCCTGTTCAGCGGTGCTTGTCACGGCGGGGCCTGTTCAGCGGTGCTTGTCTTGGCGGGGCCCTGTTCAGCGGTGCTTGTCACGGCGGGGCCTGTTCAGCGGTGCTTGTCACGGCGGGGCCTGTTCAGCGGTGCTTGTCTTGTGTTCCTAGGGAACCAGATCTGGCCAATATTTCCCGCTCAGTCGGCATCCGACCTTTCGCTTGCGGGGCCCTCCTGTGTTGGAGTCCTGGGCCCGTGGGTGTCCTCCGTCACACCCGAAATGGGGCTGGTGGGGCCCTCCTGGGCAGCTAGCCTGCTGCTGGACTTGTCCACCCTGCCGCCCTTGCCCTCCTTCGCTGAATCTCTGGGGCCTTTGCCTCCCTTTGTGGATGTGCCAGGTGACGGTGCAAGGGTAGTGTCCTTGGGGGCAGCCGTCTCAGGCCTGTCGCGCCGGCCCTTCACTTTTTGGGGTTTTTTCCCATGGGGTGGGCTGGCTGTCCCCTTGCTGCTGGCCGATGTTCCTGCCCTAGGACCTGGTGGACTCCAATAGCCCTGAACTATGGTCCTAGTAGGTGCAGGGCTTGTGGTGGCTGAGGTGCTGTTTGGACTCTTACGAGATGGAGGGGGTGGGTCAGGTGATGCAAAGAGGTTAATTTTGGAGAGGAAAAACTTTTTAGGAGCAATGGGACGGGTAGGTGCAGTGGGTATGGGAGTGGAGGAAGAGGATGTGGTTGTAGGAGAGTCAAGTGTGCTGTCTTTGGGTGCAGGTGCTTGTGACGGAGGCTGTCGTGAGGTGGATGGCTGTTGGGTGGGTGGCTGCCTGCGTTTGTGTGGTTTGGAAGAGGGGGTGACAGACACAGTGGGAGAGGACACAGGGGACGTGTAAATGGCAGTGGGGGTGGTGACTGCACGTGTGCGGAGTGTTCTGGTGGGTGTGCTGGTGATGGACGTACTGGCTGATGGTGGTGTGCATGCAGGTGTGAGTGGAGACGTCACAGGGAGGGAGGAGGGAGACGAGGAGGAGGGGGACACAGAGAAGGCAGTGGCTGTTGGCATGTCTGCATGTGGATGTTGCTTGGGTGAATGCTTGTGTGATCTGTGGTGCTTATGTCTGGATGAGCTGCCCTTGGGTGTTGAGGTGTGTGGAGGCTGGTCTGTAGGTGTGGCTGGGATAGGCAGAGGAACAGGGGAGTGGGACTGGGTGGAGGGAGTTGGAGGAGAGAGGCTGGAGACAGGGACAATGGCTGCCGTCAGTGCTGAGGCCAGAGCATTGAACGATCGCTGATGGGCAGCCTGACCCGAATGAATGCCCTCCAGGTATGCATTGCTCCGGTGCACCTCCCTTTCTACACCCTGGATGGCATTCAAAAGGGTAGACTGCCCAACAATGAGCGTCTGGTGGAGGTCAATGATCTCCGCACTGAGGGCAGCAGGGGTGACTGGGGCAGGGCCTGAGGTGCCTGGGGCGAAGGAGATGCCCGCCTTCCTGGGCGAGCGGGCACGGGGCGAACGCTGAGGGGCTGCTGGGAGGGCGGAGCTGGTGCGCTGGGTGGCGGCTGTACCTGTTGTTGCGGTGGGCACGGATGTTGCCGCCACCACAAGGGAGCTCCCTTCCGAGGACGTGTCTGTGTCACTGACGTCTCCACGGGTCCCCGTTGTGGAGCTCCCCTCGCCCTCCGTCTCACTGGTGAACTCGGAGTCGGTTGCATGGCCCTCCGGGGCCATGTGAGATGCAGCTCCCTCGTGCGCCGATGCCACTTCTCCTCCGCCTGATGATGCTAATGCACACATGAACAGGAAGACCAAAAAAAAAAGGGGGGAGGAGAAAGAAAGACATGTTGAGTGCATGTATTGGCGACACCGTTGGCTGAGAGGACAGACACAGAAGCCCCCTGCACTACGCCGCGCACTCGGGGTACACTACTCAATTATTGTGACTTGGCCTACAAGTCTATGGACGACAAGTGCACACATAGGTGAGCCCAGGCCATGGATAGCTGTACTTAGCACCCTACAGAGGTGGGGGGCGGGGGCACAGGGCCATGCCTTACGGAGGGGCCTAGCCTACAGAAACCGCTCTGGCCTAGAGATACCCACAGCCCTCCTCCCCCACCCAGACACCTCCACTGTGCGCTAATATAGCTGAATTTGCAAATACTCACCCCCTTGTGTCTGCTGTGATGTCCTCACGCCCCCATCCAAATCGGGGTAGGCCACCGCCAGGATCCGGGACATCAGGCGGGTCAATTGCCGTGTGGCACCCCTCCTAGGTTGGGAAGCCATCCCCAGCAGAGCCTCTGCGGTCTTTCTGCTCCAGCGGCGGATGTCCTCCCACCTCTTGCGGCAGTGGGTGCCCCGTCTGTTGTGGACCCCCAGGGCCCGGACGTCCTTGGCGATGGCACGCCAAATGTCGATCTTCTGATGGGCGCTGACCTATGTGACATGTACAGGGTGGGAAAAGAAATATCATCACTTTTCTGCATGGACGATGTGAGTGGCCCCCACTCCCCAACCTTGCCATGTGGCACATGCTCTCATCTGTCGTGCGATGCATTCCTCATTCGCTCCCCTCACCACCATCGTTCATTCACCCCACTCAACCCAGGCATTGCCCACTAAGCATGGTCCCAGTGTACTTACCTGTTGGTCTGGAGGACCGTAGAGTAGCGCATACTGGGGGAGGACCCCATCCACGAGTGTCTCCAACTCTTCTGAAGTGAAGGCAGGGGCCCTTTCCCCAGTCGCAGCAGCCATTGTCACTTCCAGGATGAGGTCACAGCAGCACTTGCAGTATAGGTCCTCTCCTGTGGATGATCAAGTCTCGAGTGATTAAGCAGATAGAAAATGGCGGTCACGCCCGCGGCGGTGCGTACCGCGGCGGTGCATACCGCGGCGGTGCATACCGCGACCGCCGGCGCACTTCCTCATTGGCTCCTGAAACCCATAGGGTTCAATGTTAACCATGCGGCTTTGCACCGCGGTCTTCGACCGCCTACCGCCACGTTGTGCCACGCCATCGCAATGAGCTCACATCCCATTGTCACACTTCACAGGTCAGGCAGCCACCATTTCAAAGGCCGACATGGCTTAATTTCTACTGCGTCACACAGGCCTAGGCCTTGCATTGCCACTCATACAAGCCATTCAATGCATTGAGAATCGTGTACTATGCAAGCTGTGGGAACGTACCTGTGGGTTGATTGACTCTGTGCTCCATGTTGTCCTTCCTAGGCACCGTCCGCTGGGATTTGTGAGGAGATGGAGGACTGTTCCCGTGTACAGACCGCTGGTGGACCTGTCGACAATGGAAGAACGACATGTCATACTCACATACAGACTTGACCGTGCCACTATACAGGAACTGTGTGCCCAGCTGGAGCCAGACCTGATATCACCCATCTGCCAACCCACAGGGATTCCCCCTCTAGTGCAGGTTCTGTCAGTACTCCATTTTTTGGCAAGTGGATCATTCCAAACAACAGTGGCCATTTCATCTGGGATGTCTCAGCCTATGTTTTCTAAGGTTTTGTCCAGAGTGTTGTCTGCCCTGATGAAATACATGCGGAGCTACATTGTTTTCCCTGAGGTAGAGGATTTGGCTACAGTGAAGGGTGATTTCTATGCCCTTGGACATATTCCCAACATCATTGGTGCCATTGATGGGACCCATGTAGCTTTGGTTCCCCCCAGAGGAAGTGAACAGGTGTACAGGAACAGAAAAAGTTATCATTCGATGAATGTCCAGGTGGTCTGTTTGGCAGACCAGTACATCTCCCATGTAAATGCCAAATTCCCTGGGTCAGTGCATGACGCGTACATCATGCGAAATAGCAGCATCCCTTATGTGATGGAACAGCTACAGAGACACCGTGTGTGGCTAATAGGTGACTCTGGTTACCCCAACCTGTCATGGCTACTGACCCCAGTGAGGAATCCCAGGACCAGGGCAGAGGAACGGTACAATGAGGCCCATGGGCGTACTAGGAGGGTGATCGAGCGGACCTTCGGACTCTTGAAGGCCAGGTTTAGGTGCCTGCATATGACAGGTGGATCCCTAATGTACTCACCAAAGAAGGTGTGTCATATCATCGTGGCCTGCTGTATGCTTCACAACCTGGCTTTGCGACGCCAGGTGCCTTTCCTGCAGGAGGATGGTCCAGATGGTGGTGTTGTGGCAGCGGTGGAACCTGTGGAGAGTGAAGAGGAGGAAGACGAAGGGGACAACACAGACACCAGGGACAGAGTGATACAACAGTATTTTCAATAACACACAGGTAAAATACGACACCGGCATTTTACAATTACTTACAGTCTCCTGCCTCTCTACTGTCTGTCCTATTCCCCCAGTGTATGTTAACTGAGTTGTGACTGTCCCTTCAAATTTCAGAGATGTGGCCCCCACTGTGTGACCTCTGCTTTGTTTCCCCATGGACTACAGCTGTGTGACAGTGGTATGTTTTCATCACTGTGTAACTGGACATTTTGGCAGCATTAAGTTTAATACATTTGTTCACAATACAGGCAGACTCCAGATTGTTTTTGTGCAATAAGTGCTTTTATTAAAATGCTGAATTTAGGGACATGGTGGGAAATCGGCGATGGGTGATGGTGGAGGAATGTCCATGGCAGAGTCCAGCTTTTCAGTCTCACCGGTGCATTGTCCATATGCCTGTGGAAGGTGGAGTAGGGGCAGTTAAAGGTTGGACAGGGTGACAATGTGGGACAGTGGGATAACATCAGGGGGTATCCTTTGCTGGCGGGGGTCTTGACATCCTACTCTGTCTTCTTCCGAGATCTCAGGCCCCGCTTGCGGGGTGGTTCTTCTTCTGCAGGAGGTGGGGTTCTGGTGGCCTGTTGTTGTGTGGGGGCCTCCTGTCCACTAGCGCCGGCCGAGGTGGTTGCCTGTTCTTGGTCCATGCTAGTGACAGGGGCCCTTTGTGGTGCCACATGGTCCCGCAATGTGGTGACAATCTGGTTGAGTGCCCCTACGATGGTGCCCATTGCAGAACTGATGGTTCGAAGTTCTTCCCTGAACCCCATGTACTGTTGCTCCTGCATGACCTGGATCTCCTGGAACCTGGCCAGTACCGTCGCCATCGTCTCCTGGGAGTGGTGGTATGCTCCCATGATGGAGGAGAGGGCCTCGTGGAAAGTGGGTTCCCTGGGCCTGTACCCCCCCTGTCGCACAGCAGCCCTCCCAGTTCCCCTGTTTCCCTGGGCCTCTGTCCCCTGGACCGTGTGCCCACTACCACTGCCCCCAGGTCCCTGTTGTTGTTGGGTTGGTGGGTTAACCTGGGTGCTCTGTAGTGGTGGACACACCGCTGATTGACGTGTCCTGGAGACAGAGGCATGGGCCTGCTGGGTGGGAGCTGTGCTGGTGTTCCCAGAGGGGGTTGGGTCTGCTGTGGCCAGTGGCTGTGTGAGGGGAACCGATTGTCCAGAGGTCCTCGATGGGCCGGGCTGGTCATCTGGGTCCAGGGAGACAGAGCTGCTGTCATCACTGGTGGCCTCTTCTGGGGGTGGGATGGACATTTCTGGACCCTCCTGGGCGGTGTGGTGGCGTTCGGGTCCTGCAGGGGTATAGAGGTATGGTTATTGCTTCAGTGTGTGCCATATCGGTCAATGGGTGGGTGCCCGTGTACCCCAGGGCTGGCATTCCTGTGTGTGGGCTTTTGTGAGGGTGGCTTGTGGGGGAGATTTGTATGTGCAGTGGGCATGCTTTGGTGATGGGTGTCCATGCTTTGTGGACGCATGCAGGTCTAGGTGTTGGGATGGGTGGGTTGTGATGGTGAGACATTTGCAGGGAGTAGGTGTGATGGGGGTGGGGGTATGATTTGGGATGCAGGTGGGGTGGGGGTGGGAAGAAGTAGTTAAGATTTGACTTACCAGAGTCCATTCCTCCAGATACTCCTGCGAGGCCTTCAGGATGCAGGATGTGCAAGACTTCCTCCTCCCATGCTGTAAATTCCGGGGGAGTAGGTGGGGGTCCGCCGCCAGTCTTCTGCACCGCGATGTTGTGCCTTGATACCATGGAATGCACCTTCCCCCGTAGGTCGTTCCACCGCTTCCTGATGTCATCCCGATTTCGTGGATGCTGTCCCACAGCGTTGACCCTGTCGACTATCCTTTGCCATAGCTCCATCTTCCTGGCAATTGTGGTGTGCTGCACCTGTGTCCCGAAGAGCTGGGGCTCTACCCGAACTATTTCCTCCACCATGACCCGGAGTTCGGCGTCTGAGAACCGGGGGTGTCTTTGGGGTGCCATAGGGTGGTGTGGATGAGGTGTGGGGTGGTGTATGTGTTTGTAGAGTGTGGTGAGTGTGGTGATGTGTGGTGTTTTGTGCGTGGATATTGTGTGGGTGATGGTGTGGTTTGCCTCTGTGTGATGGTGTTGTCTAAGCAGTGCTGTCTATCTCTGGATTTCTGTTGGTTTTTTTTGTCGTAGGGGTTTGTGGGTGATGTGGGTGTGTGTTTTATATTGTATTGGGTGTGTGGGTGTGCTGTTTGTATGTGTATCAGGTGTGTGTATTTCAAATTGTCCAATGTGGTTGTGTTTTGTAAAGGTGTGTGTATTTCGACCGCAGCGGTGTGTACCGCCAATGGAATACCGCGGTTGAAAGACCGCCGCGTGGATTTGTGGCTTGGAATGGCATGGGCGTATTTCTGTTGGCGTGACGGTGGAGGTTTGGTCATCGCCATTTTTTCGCTGGCCGTTGGTGTGGCGGACTTTTGTGGCTGTCGGGTTTTTGGCGGTTTACCAGTTGCGGGTCAGAATGACCGTGGCGGTTTACCGCGGCCGCGGCGGTGTTATGGCGGTCTTCTGACCGGCGGTAAGCGCCTTTTACCGCTGAAGTCAGAATGACCCCCTGAGTATCTTGAGTAACTTAGCTTTCTTTGAACAGTTGCATAAATATTGAACACCTTGTGCAATGAGAGTTTCCTACATCTCTGTATTTGATTTTTAATGTGAAATGGTCTACTTGTGAAGTGTATGGTATTCGGTCAGTGTTGCACATAACACATGCTTACTACACCTAAGGGGGTTGTATCTGTGATGGTATTAATGATGCTTCATGTTATTCTGAGCTAATTTTGCACTTACATTCAGGCCTCTATTGCCATATGAGTTTATAGCGTAATGTGTACAAAAGAAGCTTGGCTGATGTAATCAGTGCTGTTTTTGAGGTGTCATTCATCATAAATGATACCATGGAACATGTCATGAATAGTGTAATATTTGAGATCACGAGGAGTGCATCGTGGGGTCGCAACTTATATTTAGTTTTGCTAAATATAACTGATGAATGACTGTGTGTTTTAAGTTTGAAATGTTAATGTTGCCACTGATATCATCAACTAACTATAATGTTACCTTAACCATTGTATTTTTCAGTGAATTTCTAGGATTTTGTTTTTTTATAAAGTTCTATTTTATTTTATTATAATATGTAAAGCCAACCCACCTGACACACACTGTCTTCGACCAGGCCCGGCAGCAAACCCCACACTGGATGGCCTTTCTCCATACACAGCACGGGGTTTGCAACAGGGCCTGTCCTGCGTCCAGCCCTGTGGCCAACCCACATGGAACCAGCACATTTCATACTACTTACATTGAAGGGGCGGAGTCAAATGGGTGGAGCTTGTAGGTGATTTGGCACTTTTCCATGCTCAGCAGCAATTAAAAGAGAGAAACGTGGACTCTGCCCTCAGATCAGGAGAGGGCACGAAAGAACCTACACAACCTTGACAGTCACTACAGAAGAGATTACTCTCCAAGAAATCAATGATGCATTAAACTTCATCAAGGATTTCAGATCGCGTTTCTGCAAACTGGGGAGAAAACACATTGTACATCAGAGTGGAAAATGGTGGGAATGCTATTGCATACTACTAAAGGAGAAGGCGCTGAACCAAACTGGGGGAGCTTGTAGGTGATTTGGCGCCTTTGCAGACTCAACTGCAATTAAAAGGGAGAACAGTGGGTTGTGCTCTCTAACCAGGAGCTCACAAGAAAGAGCCCACTGACTGGGACAGTCACTACACTAGAGATTGTGCTTCAATAAATCAATGATGCATTCACCTTCATCAAGGATTTAAGATCGTTTTTCAATGTGTAACTGTAGAGAAAACACACTGTTCATCAGCCTGGAAAATGGTGGTAACACTGTTGCATACTACTCTCATAGAAGGACTGGGGCCAAATGGGCGCAGCTTGTAGGCAATTTGGCACCTCTTTTTTCTAAAGAGGAGGGAGGTCATGTGGCCCCTATCCCTGAGCCTTTAAAAGGCCCTGGGGACCCTATCCCACATGCTGTGCTCTTTATTTAAGGGGAGGGGGCACACAACCCCCCTCCCCAAACCTATTCTGGACTTTGGGGCTCCATCCCTTGGGCCTATTTTTAATATAGACGGGCCCTGAGGCCCATCCATGGCACACACCATACACACAGTGGGGGTCACTGGGGAGCCCTAGGGCCCTTACGGCCCCAAATGGCTCCCCTCATGTTGCAGGAGCCAGCATTGCTCTCTCCCACAGAGAGCAGCTATTTATTCTACTACCTCCGGGTGGAAGCATTATCTTGATCTATTTCCCTGCCCACATCAGTGTGGGCAAGGAAACAGATCAAAAGTCTGCTCCCAGCTAGTGGGAGCACTTTTTGAGCTCCCACTGGCTGGGAGCAGACTTTGTGATTGCTCCCACTTGATGAGAGTTTTAAAAATTCTCCTGCCAGGTAGAAGCAAATACACAGTTCCCCGCCCATGCCAGTGCCAGCAAGGAAACTTCTGTGTCACAGGGATGGGCTAATAGACACAGCAAGTGAGCCAGTCCCGGGGGATGGGGTCCCTGGGACCAATAAAGGCTCAGGGAGGGAGACCACCCTGCCCCACTCCCTGTTTTTTAAAGTAGTGGCCCTGGTAAATGGGTTCTCCGGGGCCTTTTAAAGGCATGAGGAGAGAGGCTGCCCAGTCCCCTGACCTTATTGGGAAGTTTTGGCACCAGGGGTGGGATCCCCGGGTTTTTAGTGGAATTGCTTTTTAATTTTACATTAAGTATTCCATGGGAGTGCATGGGCATTCTCGCTATCTTTCCTGTATGCTGCCCTCCCCTTCACTGTCCATGCCTCCCTTTGTCTATGTTGCTTACTCGTAACCTCCCCATTCTGCTCATTTTTATACCCTACCCTTACTCCCCTCTTGGCAACTCATTCCCTATCCCTTCATTCACTTAATATTTTTTTTCACTTTTAGTCACCTGCAACGCTATTGGCAGGCGTCCATTTAAAAATGTTTTTTACCCACTTCAAGATGACTTCCTGTGAGTGTGCATACATAGGCAAGTGTGCTGGCACCAAGAAATAGGCTTGCTCTCCATCCATGGAAACTCATTCAGAGATGGCTGCAGCAGATGTGTGCACATTTGCAGTGGTTATCTAACCCAAAAAGCAAAAGCATAGCCAATAGATTTCACTTTAAACATTTGTTTCAAACATTTGTTTCTTCTAACAGTTGGAAGAGGAATGGCTGTGATGCAGAGAATTTATCAATGCCCTAGGGACGTGCTATTCGGTAGGATTATGTGGATTGCCTAGTGTACAAGCAGAATACAATGCCATTTCTATATAGTTTTAATCGTAATCTTGCTGCTTGTTTGGGACAAGAGCAAGAGGCTCTATACAGAGGTCTAATAAGATCTGGGACACAACCCAAATGGGTTGCCGATTTAGTATTCTCATTGCCAATCCTGTACATTGGCACATGGAGGCTCTAGTTCCACTATGCAGACTTGTCCACTATGGATTGTGCTCTGTGGTCGTTGTCTGTACATGCCACTTTCATTTTAATAAAGAAATAGTTGGATGAAGCCACTGTGCTTGTGTACTAAAATATGTTTTTTTATTGCTTTCTGCATGATGCACTTCACCAGTTTCCCCCCTTCCCGCAACCACCACTTAAGGGTCGCAGGGAGCACCCTGACAACTCATACTAACAGGAAGAATTGTGGCAGTGAAGATGGAACTCTGAAGGGAGTCACTATATGAGTCTTTCGGGCTTCCAATGGTCGAGGCAAAACAGCAAAAGGTGCTGGGTAGAAATAATGCACTCAGATCGCATTGCAGTACATCTTTTCTTCTGTTGTGTGCCTCCTAATGGTAAGCAACCATATGCAATTCCTGCTTCAGTATGAAGAGCCCAGCCCAAACTGCTAAACCTCATCCCCTGTGAATGGGAATATATGCAACTTCAGACTAGTCAGCCTTATTGGAGCTCCTTAAAAAGATGCAGCTTAGAAAGTATGGCACTGTGAACACAGAACCGACATCTAAATATGCTCATCACACTTAGGACATCACATTTAAAAAACAAAAGGTGACACGAGACATACTTGAAAAAGTGCCAGCCACTGGCAATCACTAAGGGCAGATAGAAGTCTGTTACTTTACTGTTGAATTGTCCACGTGCAGATGGAGGAAAAATATATGTGCTCAATGTGTGCTTTGCAGTGCCAAGTTGCTAGAGGTGCAGTAACAAGCTTTCTGCTCTGAAAAAATATTTAGCCTCTGTTTTAGAAGTTTTATTTTCAAATGTCATTCCTTAAAAAGTATGCTATGAAGAAAAACTTGATCAAGTAAAAACCCAGGAAGCCCCAAAAGGTCCTCAGGTTCACGGTTTCTATTTCACCCTGCCCTGGCACCATTTTCTACCACTGCCTAAGAGACTGAAACTAAAAGAAGTAACAACCAATCTCACAGTTCGTACACAGACCCAGTGACGATTATGTTACTCCCATGTCTCTGAATGACCCAGTCAACATAGCAAAACCGACCTCATTTACTCTTAATGTAATAGAGGGCCATTGTAATTATCCAGCCATGACAACTTCTCCTTAATTGGTAGAAGGCGCTGCTTCTTTTACTACTGCCAGATGTAGGAATCCGGGTTATTTGTACACATAAAAAATCGATCAATTCAAGACGGACCCTGTTACCAGTGGCGTAACAAAGGCCCCTGCAGTTCCCGCAATGAGGTAGGAGGAAGATGCTCGAGCTCCAGAGGGCCTCCTCAGCACAGTACACTTTGCTCGAGCAGCAGGCCCGTGACTAGGTCCAAGTGGGGAGGAGGCCCCCTATAGATACTTAGCAGTTTAAGTTTCGTTATGCCATTGCCTTTTACTCACTTGGTAGACTCACCCTTGAGGGTTCCAACTGTTAAAATTCATTACATTCTCCAACTCCATGGTCCCTTGCCTGAATTCAGAAGAACACCATATGTTGGCAAAACAGAGCTCGTTAACAGGATAAACAGGAACTCTTAAAAGTTCCAGGCTGCTGCTATTAAGACAGGAAGTTTTTGCACTATTTGATCTTCATTGTTTTCATAATGATCAGAAATTGCTTAGGATAGTCTACACAAATGAACTACTGAAAAGAGTTTGGTACAAACTGTAAGTAAGTGCAACTGCTTCCTAATTATTGGCTAATTATTGACATATTGGTAATATTGCCTTCAGCACTGTAAACCATGGTCACAGAATTTAAACAGGGTCTTCCACTGTGAATGTGAGTGCTGCAGCCGAGGTTACTGTAAACCATGGCAGATAGTAAAGCTCATTTAAGCATAGGAGGCTGGCCTTGGCCTTGGATATAAAGGATAGTACTGAAGATTAACGGTAGGGTGTACCCATATTTACATGTAGTGGTAGGTGGAACATTTCCTCACAAAAGCAATGCTGAATTGACCTCAAGACTAGCCACAGCCACCAATAACATACCAACAAATATTGTGTGCATTCTCTCTTCCGTTGTGGGAAACCTAAGGTTCAGCAAGACACTACATTCTGTCTTAACACCTGGTATTTTTTTGTATAACATGGAATTTGTCGAAAGGACTTAATATTTTGAAGTTCAACTCAATCGCGGCGATCATCCCATCAACCTGCTAGGTCAGGGGAAAATATGCTCTCCAACTTCCTAATGCGGGACCACCCACCATATTATGAGATCCCTGCCTGTCGAGGATCTCACTGCAGTCAATGCAGCCAATGGTGTGGCAACTGCAGTGAAGGTGGAGCACTTTGCTGAGCGGGCACTGTGTTGTATTGGCCCACTCAGTAATTTATTTTTGTTTTTCTACAACAAACTCCAAACACTTCAATTTTTTAGTGACGGATTCTGGCCGTTTACATGCATCCGTGCACAGTGCTTTAATTAGGTAGATGTTTTTCTCTTTGCACGATTTTGAAATTTCATAAAATCACTGGTTGTTGAATCACAATTGATAAAGATTTGCTTTATGGTTAGGCTTTTGGAGATGGATTCATTGATGGTCAAGGCTTGTAAGGGGATGGGATTCAAGAATGAGGCATAAAACATACCTCTACAACTTACTTGCAAACGTCATTAAATGCTTAAGAACTGAATCCAGTATGGAAGGTACTAACATCTTAGCTACCATTAAAAAATAAGGCAAAATGCAATCTCCAAATTATATCCCACAATTTGATCAAACTATAGTTTGAGGGCAGCATGTTTGCAACTATTGTTGCAGATACTTAAGTCTGAGTGCAGATACTTATCAACCAGGCATACCTCATTTTACTCACCTTAAATATTTAACATTACAATTTTCATTCGTTCCTTTATAAAAAAAAATTAGAAGGCTGTCTTACGCGATCATTACAACTCAATTAGGGTACTTGGGATGCAAAAGGAAACCTTGTTGCATATTATTTGAATTTGCAAGATTCTGTTGTCTTAAATCCATTGTAATAAAGTTGGAGTACACAAATGTAAGGAGGCTGTAAATTTTGTGTTGCCTTGGCAGTGTTATGCTGCAGTTAATGCCATGATGGTTTGAATTATCGATTGGGCCTCTTACTTTTTAAAAACAGGGCAGACTGCCTTAGTGGGCTTGGTCTATGTTTAGTTCTATTTCTTAAGCGTAAGGTATGCACTGTGTTTGTAACAGTGTAGTAGGGCTTTAGGCATTTTTTTGCTTTTGAAATGGAGGGTAACAGGCTAATTATTGTTTTTACTGTTTTGTGTATATAGCTTGTTTTAATGGTATTGTAGTGATTTTAATCATTCAACAGTAAAATGATTTTTCCTGTGACCAATACCCATTTAAAAAAGTATTACATATATTTTATCTTTAAGTACAACAAAATAACAGAAAAATAAGAAGAAGGAAAATGTAGATTTGATTTTTGCAGGATTTTTATAAATCACTGCTTTTCACTCTGAAAAGTTTAAAATAGTGTGGCAACTTACTGCTTTTCACACTTAGTGGTAGTCTATAAGCCTCGAATGTAAGGGTCTGGAGCAAAGGCAAAGTTCCAGGCTGACCATGATGGAAGTCGGGTTGGATGCAGGTTCCAGGTTGATCCCCGTAGGGACTTTTCTTTCACACTTAGAAACCCTTTGGGTTATTTTTCTCATTCACTGTGATGACAGCAGGGTTGTCTGAGTTAATTTGATAGGCAGGCAAAGTCCAGCGTTCTGGTGAAGTTCTGGTTCTTGACGGTGTTCCAGGCTACCCACAAACCCACAGCTGGTGGTAGCCTATAAGCTTCGGACCCTGTATCCAAAAAACATTATTGTTTGCCTTTGGCTTTCAAGTTGCAGTTCTTTGGAAAGAAAGAGAACACGCTAGCACCCGCCAAAGGCTCAGAACCTGGGAGGCATCTCTTTGGGTCTAGGACTTGATCTCAAGGACTACACTATTGGAGTTCAAGGCTAGTCCTGTGACCTCTGGTCAGTCTGCTTTTTGCAGGTGCAGGCTACTTTAGCTTTTGTGTCCCTGAAGCCTAACAGGAGGCTAGCCAACTAGCCCTTTTAGTCCGCTCACTGATCATTAGCCCAAGTGGGAGCAGGTCCAGCCCTTGGAGCTCTCGTAAAAAAGCCAACTGTCGGACAGTCCTTCTCTTTCAGATGTCCTGTCTTGGTTCATCAGGTGCAGTCTTCTTTGGTACACCCTTTTTTCTGAGGTTTACATGTTCAGCAGTTTCAGTGGTTCTTCTGTCCTTTCCAAGTCCAGCAGTATTCTGAGGCTGGTAGCCAGGGGTACCACTTTTATACCAATTTTGAGTTTGCATGGGGGAAGGGCTCTAGCCAATTATCCTACAAATCCCAAAGGACAACTCTACACCTTCTGACATCATTTCCTGTGGGGTCTGCACTAAACAATCACACAGTGCATCTCTCTTCCCAAATGCAAAATGTTGGGATTGGATATGGCAGGATATTGGATGAACATGGACTCCATGATAATTAACCAATACATCAACTTATGTAAGAATGTTGTCGTCTACGGAGATTTTATGGGATTCTGCAAGCAGAGAAGGAAAACCACACCGAGAACTGATTAAATTATTTAATGGAGGTGCGTCTTAGTCTATTGTTCAATTTACGGGGTGAGTTGTGCCTATTGAAGCCGAACCTTTTAATTATCTCCAAACTAAGTAAGAATAGAAATATAAAAGCCTGCTCAAGGGTCTATTGCCAGTGTACTTCAGTTTTTTAGGCATTTATGGATACTTGTTCAGTGGATACTATGCACAGACTGGGAAATGCCATGAAAAACTGATTGTGTAATGTTCTTGATTAATTTTCAGTGGTTTCTTTCCATAATGAATATGGCGTTAATTTCATCTACATGTGAAATTCAGACCTAGGAAACAATTTGCTCTCTGTTTACAATGACTTTTATGTTACATTGATTGAACTGTTGCACTGATATGAAATGTCTCTGCAAATGTATGCTGTTACATTCAGGGCCTGATTCACAAAGGTAAGCTTACACTTTTGTGTAAGTTTACAGTTTTTTTGGTTTTTAAAAACTGCAAGTTTAACTTTCACTAGTGGTAATTTTATGACCGCGGAAACTCCACAACTACAAAAAAGATAGGAAAGGCCTATCTTTTTATATGCAGAGTCTCCGCAGTTGTAAAGTTACTATTGGCAAAATTAAATTAGCCACGTGTGAAAACCCCAAAAATTGTAAACTTGCATAAAAGGGTAAGTTTATGTTTGTGAATCAGGCCCATAATGTTCACAAATTCTTGTTCACGTAGGGCCAGATGTACGACCCTCAGTAAATTGTGAGTCACAAAAACTTGTACAACAGTGCAGTGTCTGAGACACTATTTGCAATTCCAAAATGGGTTGCAAGGGACCTGACTCATTAATGTTCATGAGGAAGGTCACATTTTGTGACCAATTGGGAAAGACCAGCACTCACAGGGATGTCTGTGACTGCTTTTTAAATAAAGCTGTTTTTTAAATGCAGCCCATTTTCTTTAATCCCCTGGGTGCCCTAGATGAGCTGCTCTTGCCCTTAGCCACCGTTGCCTTGTGCCGGGGACAAGACCAGCTCATTCTGCACCCGCCCCCCCCCATCAGGGATGGAAGGGGAATTGCTTCCCCTTCCATTCCTGTCCCCTTCCATCCCCCCCATTGATGTCTCATGACGTCAGCATGCAATCGCACTCTGACCTCATCAGAGGTCACCTCCCATCGCGCTGGAAGCTCAGCTTCCAGCACGATCAGAAGAGAAATCTCTTCTGACCAGGGGGTGGGGGCAGGCAGAGATATGGCAGTAAGGAAAGGAAAGGCCTTTCCTTTCCTTTCATGTCTCTGTGAGCATTTCTGCAGCCTGATCGGGAAGCGATCGGGCTTCAGAAATTACCACTAGGCACCAAGGATTTTGTTTTTATGTTTGTTTATTTGCCAAAGGGGAGCAGCCCCTTTGGCAAGGGCCGCTCCCCAGGGAGCAATTAAGTTATAAGGCCTTTCTTCCCCCCCTGGGGGCAGATCGGTCTATTTTAATTAGGCCGATCTGCCCCCAGGGGGGCAGAACCCACAAGACACCAGGGCTTTTTTTGTTTTTTTTGCATGTGGGGAGCGACCCCTAGGCAAGGGTCACTCCGCTGGGGTGGGAAATTTATATTAGGCCATTTCTGCCCCCCTTGGAGGCAGATCAGTCTATTTTAATTAGGCCGATCTGCCCCCAAGGGGAGAAGAAACCACTAGGCACAAGGGATTTTAATTTTTTTAGAGATGGGGAGCGACCCCTTAGGCAAGGGTCACTCAGCTGGGGGAAATTTTATTTTAGGCCGGTTCTGCCCACCTTGGGTGCAGATCAGCCTATTTTTCTTAGGCCAATCTGCCCCAGAGGGGGGCAGAAACCACTAGCCACAAGTATTTTATTTTATGTCACTTTCACTCAACGGGAGCGACCCCTTAGGCAAGGGCCGCTCCCCTGGGGGGGCCAATTTATTTTAGCCCATTTCTGCCCCCCTAGGGGGCAGATTGCCCTATTTTAATTAGGCCAATCTGCCCCAAGGAAGGAAGAAACCACTAGGCGCCAGGAATGTAAATTTTTTTACAGGCGGGGATTGACCCCTTAGGCAAGGGTCACTTCTCTAGGGGGGAACAATTTTATTTTAGGCTATTTCTGCCCACCTTGGGGGCAGATCGGCCTATTTTTCTTAGGACAATCTGCCCCAAGTGGGCAGAAAGCACTAGACACCAGTTTTTTTTTTTTTACGTCAGTTTCACGCAAGGGGACCGAACCCTTAGGCAAGGGTCGCTCCCCTGGGGGCAAATTTATTTTAGTCCATTTCTGCCCCCCTTGGGGAAGATCGGCCTATTTCAATCACGCCGATCTGCCCCCAAGGGGGACAGAAACCCCTTGGTAGCAGGGATTTTTTTATTTTTCACAGATTGGTAGCGACCCCTTAGGCAAGGGTCGCTCCACTGGGGGTCAAATTTATTTTAGGCCATTTGTGCCCCTCTTGGGGGGAGATCGGCCTATTTGAATTGGGCCCATCTGCCCTCGAGGGGCAGAAACCACTTAGGCACCAGGGATTGGTATGTGAGAATGTGTGTTTTGTTTGGGGGGCAGCCCCTTGGGAAAGAGTCACTCCCCATGGGGGCACATTACTGTTGGCCATTTCTGCCCCCCTTTGGGCAGATCGGCCTATGTTTCTAAGGCCCATCTGCCCCCAAGGGGGGCAAAAAGCCCACCAGAGACCGGGGAAGATTTTTTTTCAAACAGAGAGGGTGGGAGTATGGCCATACCCCCACCCTAAATAAATGGGAACAAAGTTGTTCTGCCCAGGGGTGGGCAGATGGGGCAATTACCCAGATCCACTCCCCGGGTGGGGGCAGAAAGCCTACTAGATGCCAGGAAATAAAAAACTAAATAGTGGGGTGGTGGCTACCAACCAATATGGGCATGGTTCTGCCCTCACCCCAACTGAAGGGGCTAACAGTCTTTCAGCTCTACCCCCCGCACACTAAAACATTTTAACCCATGACAAGCAAGAGGACGTTTGATTATTTGGGGTTTTGGTTTTACATTTGGGCCATGAGAGCTTGGCTAACTCTCAAAATCGTCCCACTTGGGATGGTGAGGGCTGCACTTTTTGGACTTTGGGATGCCATGTATAAAAATATACAAGACCTAGACACATCTAAAAACTAGACATCTGGGTGAGTCCAGGGTGGTGTGCTTCACATTTACCTGTGCCATTTTCTTACCCACAATACCCTGCAAACCTTCAACTTTGCTTGAAATCACACATTTCCTCCTACATTTTTGTGATGGAACCTTCTGGAATCTGCAGGAATCCACAAACTTCCTACCACCCAGCAATGTTGCATCTATAGCGATAAAAATGCTGCCCCACTTTTCAGTCTAAAAACGTTTTTTTTCAAACTGCCCTTTTGGACCCGCTTTGGTTCCCCCTCATTTTCAACATGTTTTTGGCTCTTCCCTGCCACAGGCACTTGGCTCACCTACACAAGTGAGGTATCATTTTTACCGAAGGGACTGCGGGGAATGTTTGGTGGTAGGAAATTTGTCCCGGTGCGGTGATCCCACACAGAAATGTGGGGAAAATGTGATTGTTTAGCTAAATTTGAGGTTTGCTGAGGATTCTGGGTAGGAAAACACTGGGGGAATCCATGCAAGTCCCACCTCCCTGGACTCCCTCGGGTGTCTAGTTTTCAGAAATGTTTGGTTTTGGTAGGTTTCCCTAGATGGCTGCTGAGCCCAAGACCAAAAACACAGGTGCCCCACTCAAAAACAGGTAGTTTTATATTTGATAATTTTGATGTGTCCACACAGGGGGTCATTCTGACCTTGGCGGTCCATGACCGCCATGGCGGAGTGCGACGGAAGCACCGCCAACAGGCTGGCGGTGCTTCCTGGGCGATTCTGACCGCGGCGGTAAAGCCGCGGTCGGAAAAGGGGAGCCGGCGGTTTCCCGCCGGTTTCCCGCTGGCCCAGGGAACCCGCCAAGGCGGCGCTGCTTGCAGCACCGCCATGGGGATTCCGACCCCCTTACCGCCAGCCGGTTTCTGGCGGTGTCCACCGCTGGAACCAGGATGGCGGGAACGGGTGCCGTGGGGCCCCTGGGGGCCCCTGCACTGCCCATGCCACTGGCATGGGCAGTGCAGGGGCCCCCTAACAGGGCCCCACAAAGATTTTCACTGTCTGCTTAGCAGACAGTGAAAATCGCGACGGGTGTCACTGCACCCGTCGCACCCCTTCAACTCCGCCGGCTCCATTCCGAGCCGGCTTCATTGTTGAAGGGGCTGTCCCGCTGGCCCGCCCGGCGGTCTTCTGGCGGTCGCCCGCCGGCCCAGCGGGAAAGCCGGAATGACCGCTGCGGTCTTTTGACCGCAGTGCGGTCTTTCGGCGGGAACCGCTTGGCCGGCGGCGACCGCCGACTGCTGCGGTCAGAATGACCGCCATAGTGTTTTGGGGCATTTCCTGTCACGGGCACTAGGCCTTCGCACACAAGTGAGGTACAATTTTTATCTGGAGACCTGGAGGAACGATGGATAGATGGAAGTTTGTGGCTCTCCTCAGATTCCAGAACTTTGCAGCACCGAAATGTGAGGAAAAAGTGTTTTATTTTGCCAAATTTTGAGGTTTGCTAAGGATTCTTGGTAACAGAACCTGGAGAGAACCCCACAAGTCACCCCATCCTGGATTCCCCCTAAGTGTCTAGTTTTCAAAAATGCATAGTTTTGATAGGTTTCCCTAGGTGCAAGCTGAGCTAGAGGCCAAAATCCACAGCTAGGCACTTTACAAAAACACGTCAGATTTCAATGTAAAAATGTGATGTGTCTATGTTGCATTTCCTGTCGCGGGCACTAGGCCTACCCACACAAGTGAGGTACCATTTGTGTCAGGAGACTTGGGGAAACACAGAATAGCAGTGTTATTACCCCTTCTCTTTCTCTACATTTTTTCCTTCTAAATGCAAGACAATGTGTAATAAATATGTCTATTTGAGAAATGCCATGTAATTCACATGTTATTATGGGGACCCGGACATTCAGAGATGTGCAAATAACCACTGCTTCTCAACACCTTATCTTGTGCCCATTTTGGAAATACAAAGGTATCCTGGATGCCTATTTTTCACGCCTTATATTTCACCAAATGAATTGCTGTAAACCCGGTATACAATGAAAACCAATTGCAAGGTGCAGCTCATTTATTGGCTCTGGGTACCTAGGGTTCTCGATGCCCTATATATCTATATCCCCGCATCCAGAAGAGTCCAGCAGACATAACGGTATATTGCTTTTGAAAATATGACATTGCAGGAAAAAGTTACAGAGTAAAATGTGGAGAAAAATGGCTGTTTTTTTCACCTCAATTTCATATTTTATTTTTATTTCAGCTGTTCTTTTCTGTAGGAAAACCTTGTAAGATCTGCACAAATGACCCATAGCTGAATTCAGACTTTTCTCTACTTTTCAGAAATGTTTAGCTGTCCAGGATCCAGCATTGGTTTCACACCCATTTCTGTCACTAACTGGAAGGAGGCTAAAAGCACAAAAAATAGTAATAATGGAGTATGTCCCAGTAAAATGCCAAACTTCTGTTGAGAACTGTGGTTTTCTGATTCAAGTCTCCCTGTTCCTAAAAGCTGGGAAGATGGTAATTTTAGCACCACAAACCCTTTGTTGATGCCATTTTCAGAGAAAAAAACACAAGCTTTCTTCTGCAGCCCTTTTTTCCCATTTCTGTTTTTTTTTTAAAATGGTTGTATTTTGGCTAATTTCTTGGTCTCCTCCAGCGGAACCCACAAACTCTGGGCACCTCTAGAATCCCTAGGATGTTGTAAAAAAGGACGCAAATTTGGCGTGGGTAGCTTATGCTGACAAAATGTTATGAGGGCCTAAGCGTGAACTGCCCCAAATAGCCAAAAAAGGCCTTGCACCTGAGATGGAAAAGGCCTGGCAGCCAAGGGGTTAAAGGTAAACAGGATGCATTTAAAAACATAAAAATTTAAAGATTTCTTTAAATTTTTTTTAGAGTGGGCAGTGGTCTGCCCCCATTCACAAAGGGGAAGGGGTTCCTTGGGGACCCCTTCCTCTTTGCGAATAGGTTACCGCCTCCGTCGTAAAGTATGAATGTTTTGCGACAGCGTTCCTGGTAGCAAGACATTCTTACATACGAGTGCGACTTGCTATTAGGAAGGGACGACCTTGGGCCCCTTCCTAATACCGAATCACAAAAGCAAAATGCGAGTCGGTATACTGACTAGCATTTTGCCTTTGTTACATGCCAAAACTAATTTTACCTGTTGCAAACTGGCCGATGGGCCATTTGCGACCGGTTAAATGCGTCCTACATCTGGCCTTAATGTCTTCGATGTTAGACTTAGGTGTTCTATACACTTTCGCGGCTAGCGACTCGGCATGTTGGTTGATTAATACATTCATATAATTTTTACTGTTATAGCTGTTTTGACCAACTCCTAATTGCTAGGAACTAGAAGGAATGGTCTTCTTCCACATTATTAAATTTGAACCGTGAGTTTAACAATTGCTTCTCTAGGGAAACGAAGAAGTTAAATGAGTATCAATTAAACTTATTGGAAAGTATTTGTGGCCAAGTATCTGTCTATTACGGCGAACTTGACGCCTTTGAGCTGCTTGAATTTTATGACGTACATGGATTGGTATTGTTCTATTGTTTCTCTTTTGTATTTACGTCCATATATATTTGCTTCCTCTCCTCTGTTTTGTAATGTTCACTTTGCCGCAAAAAATCAATAAAACATAATAAAAAATAATAAAAATAAATTCACTGCCAGTTTGAGACTGGATAGTAGAATTGCTGTACTAGTACATAAATATTAAACGAAGGTACCATATAGAAAACATCCTCCGACGGACCTCTGGTGAAGCAGAAAATGAAGGTTTTCATTTATTAGCGCTTAAACGTAGTGTAGCAATAATCATGTGTGATTTTAACCGAACTAATAAAGATTGTACGGGGACAAAATGTGCCCTCAGAGTAGTTTGCCAACATTTATAAGCGTGCTTTATATAACGTGATGTATTAGAATTGCACTAATCCAACATAATCATAAACGTGTGCTACGATTTGTTTGCTTGCAATGTTTTAGCTTAGCATTACTTTAGTGGAGGCTTCGGCCTAGTTGCCTGGTCTCACGCTTTAGATGCTCGTATTTTTCCAATGTGCTAATAAACGTGTATTTTTGCTTGAAGCTGTACTTTTCCACTGAGATCGTTCACATGCTTATCTTAAGGTTTCGTGCCAGCCTGGCATATTTCTCTCTTTACTCCAAGGTCAATCTGCAGGTGCGGACAATGGAAGCTCTGAAAGTGAGTTAATTGGTATAAAATGTTGCAACTTGCGTACTCGTCTCCAAGGATAATGTATGCTTAAGTAAAAGCTTGAGAACTGTTGTTTTTGATTGGACAATTTGAAGTCAACCTATGAACCCTCCAATGGAAGACCCTACTGGATTTGAACTGTTGGCTATTTAAACCAGGTGCACGAGAAGAAAGTAGCCATTACCCATCGGACATTACCGCCATTTTGTAGACTTTGCAGCTATTATGGCCCACCCAGGGACGCCATTTTGAGAGACTTTGATGCTTTCTCTAATCGAGAGAAAGAGACTTTAAGAAATTCTCGCCCTAGAGACTTTAACTTTAACTTTGATCCATTACATGAAGTAGTAGCTTTACCTTGCCGCCGTGAGGCAATTGCCCCGTACATCTTGCCCCTTTGCCCCGTCCCATGCTGATCGAAACGGTACCCATGCTGATTGAGAAACGGTACCTGTGAGACGAAGACTTCCTTGAATGCTGATTGTAATTGGTAAATATGAAAGGAAATTGTACAATTGCATTGTGTTTCTTTTAGGTAACCAACTGCTGATTTTGATAAGATCCCTAGTTAGGAGTTTTCCAAATTTATGTTGCTAAATTGTTTTTGCATGAAGCCCCACATGCCGATGCTAATTTGAGGTTAGACGAGGATTCCTTTGGTTGCACGATGCAATTTGAGACCTTGTTATGCTGACTAAATGTATGCAATTAGTTCATTACAGATTATCATATTAGTGATTTCCATTGCTATTATCGAATGCCTTGTTATTCAAATGCTACATAGATTGCACCTGTTTCGCCGCTATGGACAGCTATTAATGTTCATTTATGTTTATCATTTGGTGTTGAGACACATCTATATTGTGCTAGCTTTGTTAATATAGGGAAATAAATTCACTAACTTTGAATAAACTGGTGTGGTTATTCCTGACTGAAAGGTCAGGGTTCGCCGAAATGTATTCTGGATTAACTGTTAAGTGTTATGTTAATCAAGGTATTGCTTATGTTCGTTATTGATTATTGATTTGATTAAATTGACCGATATAGAGTACGGAGAGACCCACTTAGCCAAAAGATTAATCGGCCTAAAGAGCGTCCGAATACAGGTAAATTATTAGTACGGAACGCTCTACCAGTAGATGGTAGCAGAGGACGGTTTCGCCTTTTGGGACCCTGTACTCTTAAAGTACATGGTGTTGAATTAACGGTTACGCCCTTTGAGACCCCACTCGAGAAGTTGAATTAGATTTTTCTTGGATAAAACTGATTGGGAAAATGATGATGGGCTAGGTCCACCGCGACTTTCCCGGGATCTCGGAGCTTGCGAATGAAGAGAATGGAGGTGTGAGATCAGCGTTGGCGGTACTGGTGATGGTATGAGTGAAGTTAGGGTTTTGCGCTTGCACAGCTTATTGCCGCAAGGGTGTGTGAAAAGGTTGCGAGGATTTTAGAGGATAGCGGAGGTGCGACTCCGAGTGTAGAAGTAGGGAAGTCGTCGAACTTCATAGAAATAGCGGAGGTGCGACTCCGAGTGTGAGAGTAGGGAAGTCGTCGAACTTCATGTGCGTGTGGCGCTTTGTGCATAAAAAGGTCCACGTGGTTGTTGTTGTTGAGACGGGCCCTGCGAGGTCAAGAGACTCCGGAGTATGTTGTTTTATGTTGTGGTCTGGGCGGTTTAGTAGGTTGATCGGGCGTGGTCAACGAGTCGGTGCGTGTGTAAGGGAGTGAAAGAAACTTCGACTTCGGGCTTTGACAAAATTCTAAGTGCACTAGAATAGATCATTGACAAGTTGAGAGTAGGTCTGCGGGTCAGATTTGCTTGCGAAAGTGGGGACCGAGAAAGATGGAATAACTGCCGAGGCTAGTGAAAAGTCCCTAAGGTCCTGAAGCGACTGTGTTACCCTTCCTGTAGTAAACCGACAGATCTGTTTTAGTTTTTGGTAGCTCGCGATACATGCAAGAAGTTGTTATGAGAGGAGCTGAGTGAAGGAGGACTAGCCGCGAGGCTTTGTCAGCCGCAGTGGGTGTGAGTGTGACGTCACTAGGAGCCGCGCTGGGATAGGTTGGTTGCAGAGAAGGGTCGCACACGGATTGGACGCAGTCCGTGGGGCTCGATTGGAAGGGGAAAAGCAAGCGAAGAGTATTCCGGGAATTAAAGTCACCTATTGATTACAAACTTTGTGAAATAAAAGACGAGAAAATGAAATTTTTTAAAGCATTCAAGAGTGCGATGAAGGGGGAGTCTTACATTAAAGCGAGCGTAGGAGAGGAGACGCCGCCTGAAGGCACACCAGCTTACATTGTAATGGAGGAAAAGGGGGTAGCTCCGTGCCTTTGGCTAAAGCAATGGCACAAGTTGACAGAGAAACATGGGAGCGTAGCATTCCCGATCCATGGAACATTCAATATAAGGATTCTAGAGAATTTGAGATTCGCGATGTACGACATGAAGGTGCCTCCAAGGCCAGCACAGTTTGAGGCTCTAGCAATTTGGGAACTGATGGCTAGACAGCAGCAGCAAAATAAGTTCGAGACCAGGATAAGGAAGGTAGAAAAGACACTAGCGGACACTAGGTGGGATAATGCACAGAAGGTGTGGAGGTCAGATGTATTGCAAGGGATAAAATTGTTTCCCGCAATTACTAAGGAAGAAGAGGAGACAGGTAAGAAAGCTACCTGTAAGACAAACAGGAGGTGTTCCAAGGATAGAGAGGATGAGGAAAAGTTGAGAAGAGAAGAGGAGTTAGAGGATGAGGAGTTAATAATGCAATTGCTGAACGACCGTCCACCACCTTATGCGGAGAGTGGACAAGGTCCAAGTACCAGTTCTGCCCCTCCGGCACCGGTACAGAACAGTGAAACTCAGAGTTCAGGAGCATCATCGGGGTCTAAGGACCCGAGTTTGCTGTTCACCCCGCAGATACCGCAGGTGAGGAGAATATATCCAGATGTGCCCATGTTGAAACCAGCAGAAAATTATCAGCCGCAGATGCCAGGGTACTACGGCAGTGACAACAGTACGGGAATGGTTCTAGACCCGACTGTAATGGGAGTACAGAATGGTCACAACCCAACATTGGCACAAGCCGAATCAACCCAGTTTTTGATGCCTCAAAAGCAGATGCAGGGGGGAAACGCACATGCTCAGATGACGGGGAGTCAGATGGGCATGCCGGCAATGATGACCCATAGTGTGGGAATGAACATGCCTCAGAACATGGGAAATGGACAGAACCCAGATGCGATATCGCTACCCATTACTGTAGGCCCACCGGTACCTCTGTACAGTCAGCCTAACTTAGGTATGAGCGGTCAGGGATCAATGCTGCAGAATGGGACCGAAAGGAGGTGCATAGAAAACACTCCAGGGATAACCCCTATAGCGGCTCAGCCAAATGGATCTGGGTCCTTGATGGAGTTTAGTCCCATATGTGCTCAGTCAACACTGGTGAGGTCGAGTCCCCCACTGGTGATACCGCTGTCATCGAATACTGAAAAGTTGCCGCAACCATCAATGGCAGTCGATGTAAATGCTACACTTATGGGGTTGAATGCACAACAGCTGACACAGTGGTTCAACAGTTTAAATTCCACACAAAGCTCAGCCAGTGGGAAGGGAGAAGATTATCTGAATAGGGTCAGGTTGAGCATGGAAGCACAAGAATTGGTGGAAGGGACTATGGGTGTGAATAGGTTAGAGTCCTACTCGGAAGAAGAGCTGAGGTATCTATGTCCCAGGATTACGAGAGAAGTGGACAAGGTACATAGAAGGTTGCAAGAAATAGCAGACACAAACGGGGTGGAGATAGACAAGATGAAACACTTGAGCAGAAGCTACAGGTTGGATTTCGGGACCACAGATTTTGAACACATGAGGTCAGCAGGCATGAAGGCGCACCTTAGAGAGTTGTTGCAGAGTGCACAAGTGTGGAGGTGCTTAGACAAATGGGAAAGCAGATGGGTAAAGAGAAAGGAAAAGAGGAAAGACAGTGTCCCAGAGCCCAACGAGAAAAGACCGCAGAGTAGTGATGCAGTAACCATGTTACCAATGAGGGAGACAGCAGGGGGAAAATTAATACATGTACCATGGCACAGAAGCGACATTCAGTCTTTTACGGATGATTTTCCCAAACTGAGAGAGAAACCGATTGAATGGTATAAACAGACTGACAGGTTTGTGAAGCTTGCAAAATGTCTCTGGGAAGACCTGAACACCCTCTTTGAGATTGTGGTTCCGGCAGATTTGTGGGAGGATTGCAAAAGAGCTGTAGGTTGGCCGACAAGTGAACCAGAGAGAGACAGGGAGACGGGTGCACCATCACCTATGGTGATGAGCCTGTACTATAAGGTGATTGAGCATTTGAAGACGAAGGTGGCCGCGAAAAATGTGGATTGGCAGAAGATCGATCGAACTGCCCAAGAGGCTAAAGAGTCGATTCATAGTTACTATGAGAGGTTGTTGAAGGCGTTTAAGAACTACAGCGGCACGGAAACAATAGAGGCGAAGGACATGCTTCATTTTGTGTTTAGATTTGTGGAAGGGCTGAGACCAGAGATAAGTCAGATGATAAAGTCGCATTTGATTTGTTGGCAGTCGAAACCTATTGATGAGGTGTTGAATTATGCGAAATACTGTAGTGACGAAATTGAGGTGAAACAGAAAAGGTTGAAGGAGAAAGTGATGATGATGCAACTTAAAGCAGCTCAGACAGGTCTACAAGGTTTGCAAGGGTTGCAAGGGTTCCAACAGCAGGTACCGCAACCGCAGCAGCAGTTGCAGGGAAATATGATGTTTCAGCCACAGGCGAGAGGCAGAGGCAGAGGAGGTTTTGTGAATAATGGTCCGGATTTGAACACTGTTGTGAATGGTGTGCAGGCAATGAAGAAGGTGATGCCGTGTCACGTGTGCGGAATTGTCGGACATTGGAAACGCGAGTGCCCGATGGTGGTGCAGGAAGGTGCAGGTGCAGGTGTTGGTCAGCAAAACAATGATGTCAATGCATTTCAGACAATGAGAGGACCGAAAATGAGAGGTCCAAACCCAAATTTTCAGACCGTAAATCAGTTGCAGGGATTACAACCTATGCAGCCGCAGCAGATGCAGATGCCTCGTATGCAGGTGACGCAAATGCAGCCAATGCAACAGCAGTTACCCATGGTACCTAATCAGCAAATGCAAATACCTTTGGCACCAATGAGTCAGCAGCAAGTGATGGTTCCTCCACAGGTTTCGGGTCAGGTAATGAATACAAATGGCACCGTACAACAGTTCCCACTACACAGTGAGAGTGGAATAAACAATGTATGGGAGAGTGAAAGTTCAGGAGAGGAAGGAGATTGTGTGCTTGCAGCATCCTTGGAAGTTGATCAAAAGGGTCCCTACGTGGAGGGAAGAGTAATGGGTCATCGTGTCTCATTCCTGGTTGACACAGGAGCAACACGTTCAACTGTTAAGAGCATTGAAGTACCAAATCTGCCACTCTCAGGGAGGACAGTTCAAGTGGTGGGAGTAGCAAACAGGCACCTGACGAACCCAATAACAGATCTGGTACCAGTCAGCATCGGTAACTATCAAGGGGTACATCAGTTTGTGGTATGTGACTCAAGCCCGATAGCACTGTTAGGGAGAGACTTGTTGTGCAAATTGGGTTGTTTGATTATGTGTTCGAACAAGGGAATAAAAATCCAGACGAGCAGTGATGGGGAAGAAGAGGACAGTGTAGAGGGGGATGAGATGGAAACTGTTGATGAAGAGTATCCTCTGATTTGTCTTTTCCCGATGATAACTGAAGAAGATATTCCAGCCGAATTACGGGAAACAGTCGGAAAGGAAGTGTGGGATATGACGGGGAAAGAGGTGGGATTGATGAAAGGAGTGGAACCAGTGAAAGTGACTGTAAAGCCCAATGCAACTTTTCCCCAGACCCCACAATACCACATGGCACAAGACACCCTCATGAAAGTTGCCCAACTTATTGACGAATTTGTAAAGCAGGGAGTACTGAAAGAAGTGTTGAGCAGTCCATGTAATTCACCAATCATGGGACTAATAAAGCCGAGTGGAAAGGTCCGAATTGTGCAGGACTTGAGGAAAATAAATGACATCATAGTCAAGTGTTGCCCTGTCGTACCAAATCCAGCTGTGATAATGTTTCAAGTCCCTTGCGATGCCGAGTGGTTCTCAGTCATCGACTTGTCACAAGCGTTCTTTTCGGTGCCTCTTAATGAGGACAGCCAATTTCTCTTTTGTTTCAAATTTTTAGACAGAGTTTACAGTTGGTGTCGAATTCCCCAAGGGTTTTCTGAGTCACCGTCAATCAGATTCTAAAGAAAGATTTGGAAGCATTAGAATTGCCATTCGAGTCAACCCTAGTACAGTACATTGATGACTTACTAATTGCATCAAAGACAGAAAGTGGCTGCACAGCCGATACCATTGCTCTGTTGAACCATTTGGGAAGGAATGGACACAAGGTGTCTCCTTCCAAATTGCAGTTCTGTCAGAAGAAAGTGAGATACTTGGGTCACCAGATAGAGAAAGGGTCACGGAGAATAATGAAGGAAAGAATAACAAGCGTACTTCAAATGAGTCCACCAAAGACAAGGAGGGAGGTGAGGAAGTTTTTGGGAATGGTGGGCTATTGTCGCCAGTGGATTCCCAACTTCTCGACTCTAGCAAAGCCTTTACTGAAATTGACCCAGAAGGATGCATTGGATGAAATTGAGCTGAAAGGAGACGAGATGGATGCTTTCATTGAATTGAAAGAATGCATGTGCAGGGCTCCAGCTTTAGGTATGCCTGACTACACAAAGCCTTTCACATTGTTTTGTCATGAACGTGATGCATGTTCTTTGTCTGTCTTGACTCAAGCCCATGGTGGCATAAACAGACCAGTAGCGTATTTTTCAGCTACTTTGGATCCGGTCGCAGCAGCACTTCCAGGGTGTTTGCGCGCCGTAGCAGCAGTTGGTTTCAGCCTCACTCAGAGTGAAGGAATAGTGATGGGACACCCAGTAACAGTCATGGTCCCTCACTCAGTTGAGATACTTTTGACCCGCTCCCGAACGCAACACATGACTGGAGCAAGACTCACAAGGTATGAAACGATAATTCTGGGCTCACCGAATGTGCAGCTGAAAAGGTGCACTACGTTGAATCCAGCAACCTTGCTTCCTGGAGAAAATGCTGAAATTGAGAACGCTGAAGACGTCGAGCATGACTGCCTTCAGGTGACTGAATTTTGCACAAAACCTCGACCTGACATTAAGGATACTAAGCTTGATGAAAATGACCAAATTGTTTTCGTTGATGGTTCATGTCTAAGAGATGGGATGGGAATTTTGAAAGCAGGATATGCTGTATGTACTGTAACAGGTGTCTTGGAAGCGGCCTGGCTTCAAGGAGTCTATTCTGCACAAGTAGCAGAACTTGTAGCCCTTACAAGAGCATGTCAACTGTCTGCATTGATGAAAGTCACCATTTACACTGATAGTCAGTACGGGTTTGGGATTGTGCATGACTTTGGACAACTATGGTCACAGAGAGGTTTCCTGACTTCTTCAGGATCCCCAGTGAAAAACGGGGAGAGAATAAGGGAATTGTTACACGCCATTCAAATGCCAGCCGAAGTTGCAGTGGTAAAGTGTAGTGCTCATACAAAAGGACAGGACTATGTTTCTCTGGGAAATGCATATGCGGATCAAGTTGCAAGATTTTGTGCCTTGAACTGTATATTACTCAGAGATGAATGGAATTCGATAAGTGAACCAGAACTCGAACCAGCTGAAGCATTTGCCTTGAAGGTTGTAGATACAATAGATGAATTAAAAGCATTACAGAATAACGTCAGGGAGGATGAAAAAGAGTCCTGGATTAAATCACAATGTATAAAGAGACCAGACGAGTTATGGGTTTCAAATGAGGGAAATTTTTTTTGCCAAATAGTCTCTTATCACAGCTTGCGCGGTTCTATCATGGGCAAGCTCACCTAGGGAGAGATGCCATGATAAGATTGTTCAAAACTGATTGGTTTAACCCCAGATTTCGTCAAGCTGCAGAAGCAGTTTGCCATCGATGTGTCACTTGCCAGCAGATGAACCCAGGAAAGGGAACAGTTGTGAACGCGAGCCACATTGGCAGGGCCAGCGGCCCGTTTAGTCGAATGCAGATAGATTTCATTGAGATGCCTGTGCATGGAGGTCTGAAGTATGTGTTGGTGATTGTGTGCATTTTTAGTCACTGGATTGAGGCATACCCCACACGTAGAAATGACAGCCTTACAGTTGCAAAGCTATTGTTGAGGGAGTTAATACCACGTTTCGGATTCCCGATCTCTTTAGAATCAGATAGGGGAAGTCACTTCAATAACGAGGTGATAAAGTTACTTTGCGAAGCGCTGAACATTGAGCAAAAGCTGCATTGTAGCTATCGCCCTGAAGCCTCAGGACTGGTGGAGCAGATGAATGGTACACTGAAATCAAGAATGGCGAAAATATGTGCATCGACAAATTTGAAATGGCCTGACGCATTGCCCTTAGTGCTAATGTCAATGAGAAACACTCCTGATAGAAAGACTGGATTGTCCCCGCACGAAATTCTCGTGGGCAGGGCTATGAGACTTCCTGCAGTTCCCGCAAACGCGCTTTTGAATATTACCGATGATATGGTGTTAGACTACTGCAAGGGTCTGGCTGACGTGGTTCGCTCTCTCTCTCACCAGGTGGAAGCAACCACCTTGCCACCGATCCAAGGTCCAGGACACACACTGAAAGCAGGTGACTGGGTCGTGGTAAAGAAGCACGTGAGGAAGTCGTGTCTGGAACCCCGTTGGAAAGGCCCTTTCCAAGTGATCCTGACGACAACTACCGCTGTGAAGTGCGCGGGGGTTCCCAACTGGATTCACGCCAGTCACACAAAGAAAGTGTTGTGTCCCACAGATGAGGAAGTTGAAGCGTTGAAACTGCCAGTGCCTGATAAAACAGTGCTGAGTGCCGAGACAGAGCAAAACCGAACTGAAAGCGAACAGGCAGGAACGGAAGAGAGAGAGATATTCTCTGAGGACAAAGAGACCAACTCACTTGGGGAAGACCAAGGAGAAAGTTCAGACAGCGACGAAGCAGCTGAAGGTGACAAAGAACCTGAAGCAGCTGAGGGTAGCAAAGAGCCTGAAGCAGCTGAAGGTGACAAAGAACCTGAAGCAGCTGAAAGTGATAAAGAGCCTGAAGAAAGTAACGGTGACGAAGGGCTCGAAAAAGGTGAAAAAGCAGGAGAGCCTGATCAGAGGAGGGCTTTCCCAGAAGCAGATGATACAGAAAAAGAAAAAGAGAACGTGATTGATTCCCCAGAAGGAGGGGACAAGGCAGAACAGAACGAAAAGGTTCAAGCTTCCTCAGAAAAGATCGCAGGTCCATCAAATGGACATGGTGCAAAGAGGAGACTAAGTATATCACCAATAAAACAAAGGACTGAAGAAAGTTTGAACGACGGAGAAAGGTCAAAAGTGAAAGAGAAAAGAAAAGAAGTAACTGTCGTGGTACCATCCCCGAGTGAAGAAAAAGACTTGACAAAAGTGGAAAGTACCAGCGAAGCAGAATCGAAAAGAGAAGCAAAATTGAAAAGGAAAAGGATACCGAACAGAAGATATTCCGGTCCTGAATGGGCATATGTAGTTCATGACGATTGGACTGACGAGTTAGTATCTCTTAGCCTCGAGAACGAAGAAGAAGAGATACCAATAGAAAAGAAAAGTTTTATGGACTCTGTCGATTGAAAGGGTAATAAATGATATTGCTTGCTACAATCCAACGTGATACAAACAACCAGCTGAGACATTGCTAAACCGGATGAGACTTTTGCTGAACTGATAAAAGACTGAGTTATTGCCGAATTGAGACAAATGCTGCTAACCGATAAGTGACTGGCCTCCTGAAGAAAACGGTGTGAACATTGCGCTCGTTCAGCTTTGTAACTGAATTGCTAAATAGTTTCTTTATAGGTGCTTCTAGCTCTCTGATTCTATACAGATCATGACGCAAAACAGTAGAAAGAAATATTGTAAATATGCGTGTATAGGCTTGTACAATTCAGTCCTCAATAAAATTAAGCAGGCTGTGGCATATCGATTTGACGATAGTCTTACCTTATCAAATGCTTGAATATGAGACTGGGGGCCAGATGTAGCAAAGGATTTGCGCGTCGCAAATGGCGAAAATCGCAGTTTGCGAGGCGCAAATGCCTCTTTGCTATGCAGAAATGCATATTGCGAGTCGGGACCGACATTACCGCCATTTTGTAGACTTTGCAGCTATTATGGCCCACCCAGGGACGCCATTTTGAGAGACTTTGATGCTTTCTCTAATCGAGAGAAAGAGACTTTAAGAAATTCTCGCCCTAGAGACTTTAACTTTAACTTTGATCCCTTTACATGAAGTAGTAGCTTTACCTTGCCGCCGTGAGGCAATTGCCCCGTACATCTTGCCCCTTTGCCCCGTCCCATGCTGATCGAAACGGTACCCATGCTGATCGAGAAACGGTACCTGTGAGACGAAGACTTCCTTGAATGCTGATTGTAATTGGTAAATATGAAAGGAAATTGTACAATTGCATTGTGTTTCTTTTAGGTAACCAACTGCTGATTTTGATAAGATCCCTAGTTAGGAGTTTTCCAAATTTATGTTGCTAAATTGTTTTTGCATGAAGCCCCACATGCCGATGCTAATTTGAGGTTAGACGAGGATTCCTTTGGTTGCACGATGCAATTTGAGACCTTGTTATGCTGACTAAATGTATGCAATTAGTTCATTACAGATTATCGTATTAGTGATTTGCATTGCTATTATCGAATGCCTTGTTATTCAAATGCTACATAGATTGCACCTGTTTCGCCGCTATGGACAGCTATTAATGTTCATTTATGTTTATCATTTGGCGTTGAAACACATCTATATTGTGCTAGCTTTGTTAATTTAGGGAAATAAATTCACTAACTTTGAATAAACTGGTGTGGTTATTCCTGACTGAAAGGTCAGGGTTCGCCGAAATGTATTCTGGATTAATTGTTAAGTGTTATGTTAATCAAGGTATTGCTTATGTTCGTTATTGATTATTGATTTGATTAAATTGACTGATATAGAGTACGGAGAGACCCACTTAGCCAAAAGATTCATCGGCCTAAAGAGCGTCCGAATACAGGTAAATTATTAGTACGGAACGCTCTACCACCTCTCATCCATTTGGTCGCTGACAGGATGTTAATGGAATTTCCTTCAGGAAATTGTGACAGACAGTAGTAAGGGAAACCCCCAGACACTTCCCAGAAAAGTTTATACGGTTTCTGTTCTGATAGCAATATGCCACATTGAAAAGTCTAGGAAAACAGTAGAATCTTTAGGTTTATGTTTAGTGTAGAATATGTTTACGAAGTACTTTCACGGGTTTCTCTCTCAAACGTTTTAATTATGTCAGATATATTAGATTACAAGCGTAATTTTTAATTAAAACCGTGCAAAACCCTTCCAGATTGAAGCTGGAGTGCAAAAATTATATACACATGTAAAATATACTTGCAGATTGTACAATTCAGCCCTCAATAAAATTAGGCAGGCTGTGGCATATCGATTTGACGATAGTCTTACCTTATCAAATGCTTGAATATGAGACTGGGGGCCAGATGTAGCAAAGGATTTGCGCGTCGCAAATGGCGAAAATCGCAGTTTGCGAGGCGCAAATGCCTCTTTGCTATGCAGAAATGCATATTGCGAGTCGGGACCGACTCGCAATATGCATTTCAGAATCGCAAATAGGAAGGGGTGTTCCCTTCCTATTTGCGATTCGGAGTGGCATGCAATACCATTTGCGACCGCATATGCGGTCGCAAAGGGTGTCGCAGTTACCATCCACTTCAAGTGGATGGTAACCCACTCGTAAATTGGAAGGGGTCCCCGTGGGACCCCTTCCCCTTTGCGAATGGACCCAATACTATTTTTTCAGGGCAGGTAGTGGTCGAAGGGACCACTACCTGCCCTGAAAAAATACCGAAACTAAAGGTTTCGTTTTTTTTTTAAGTGCAGCTCGTTTTCCTTTAAGGAAAACGGGCTACACTTAAAAAAAAAAAACTGCTTTATTGAGAAAGCAGTCACGAACATGGAGGTCTGCTGACGACAGCAGGCCTCCATGTTTGCGAGTGCCTAGACTCGCTATGGGGCCTCAATGTGCGTACCACGTCATTAATATTAATGAGGTGGGTCATTGCGACCCCATAGCGACTCGCAGACGGTGTCTGAGACACCGTACTGCATACCAATTTGCGAGTTGCAAATTGCGAGTCGCATGGACTCGCAATTTGCAACTTGCAAATTTTCTTTTTGCTATATCTGGCCCTGTATTACACGGGGTGTGTATTCTCACCCGCACACAGCAGAGCAGATATTCTTAATATTTAGCTTATGCCAGCAGACTATATAGTGTTTAAAGCACGTGTTATCAACAGTGTGAAAGGGAACACAGAATGTGATTGACATCACACAGTGTTAGCCAGTGCTTTAAATGGGAAAAAATAAGTGCCGGTACTCATTAGCATGAACTAGTAGTGTGGTGGGTGGGGCTAGGGGCGGAGCTTAGAGCAAGACATGAGGGTACTTTATGACTTATATACCAGTTGCAGCACATCCCAAAGGCCCATGAGAAATGTATTTAAATAAACAAAACAAGTTAACTCGTTAAACAAAACGAAAGCTAAACACAATGATATTTTAACATTTCTTTTGTTTTGTAATATTTGCAGCTTCTTAATAGCATACTATTATTTGCTGTTGTTTTGCACAATACTATATATTCTTGAACGTGCACACACAGAAAGAAACAATCAGACACGCACACACAAAGCATTCCACACAGTCCTCCTTAAAGTCTTCCGATTCACTCCCTCTTTCATACGCTTTTCTCTCACACAAAAACACGCACATACAAGCAGGCAAACACAAATACATAAGCAGACCCTCGTTCAAAAGACTCAGGTGGGATTAATGCCATTGTAAACTTCTTTCCTCCCATGGCTTTCTTAGTTGTCACTTTCAGCTGGGCTGCCTCTATTCCTGTGTTTGCACAAATGCATAAGATAGTGTAAATGTGATTGACAGCACAGGGCCTGAATGGACACAGCGTGATGGTGAATACCTGGACATTAGGCACTTAATGCCTGCTGAATAGCTCAGCGGGGGTCAGTTTAGGGCTACAGAAGCACCTTAGCTGTCAGAGGCAGGTTCAACTCTGACAGCCTAGTGCTCACCAGCACTAGCAGCTAATGAGCCTACCGTTCATGAGTACTGGTACTCTCCTTGGCAGCAGAGAAGTGCCGGTACTCAGAGTGGAAAAAATAAGAAGTGCCGGTACTCACTACCTGTGAGTACCGGCCCATTTAAAGCACTGGTGTTAGCCAAATCTGGTTTCCAGGCAGACGTATAAATCACTCCACAATGGCCCTTTGATTGTGTTTCGCTCTTCAGAAAACAGTAAACAAAAGAACAGAAAATCAACCAGGGTTCTCCCAACCTTCTTGCTGCTTGAGTATTAGCCATGAATTGCCAATCCAATAACATAACATTGTCCTATAAAGTCGTTAGTTTAGCCCAACACACACTCTCTCTCTCTCTCTCTCTCTTTAGCGCTCTCTCTCTCTCCCCCACACCTCCCTCTTCCACACATATTTCATCATCATATTGACAGGCTGCAAAGCACTCTGCAGGTTTATCATTATTAGGACTACTAGTATTTAGCAGCAAGCAGGAACAAATTATGTAGCAAATTTTGCTAAATTATGCAGCAAAAAATGAAAACTATACACCACATTATCTGTAAGTATGATTTTCATTCATTTTGTCTTTGTGAAATCTGTATATTTTGCAGATTATGCAGTATTTGTTTGGGAAAATGTGGTCACTACAAAACTATGTGGTAAATGCTGCAGCCAGAAAATCACATAAATCCACTGGTTCTCACGGCTGTTTATTGCTTTATCAAAAGTTTATTCATGAGAGGTAAATCTAAACATCTAATTCCAGTCTTCATCTATTGTAAATGACACAGAAAAAAAACAGCTTTTTAAACTACTGCAAAATGAAAATGCAATATAAAAACTACATAACGGGCAACATGTAATATTGTCTAGGTTGCCAACTCAGGGTTCTGGTAACATTAAGCTTCAAATCCCTTGATGGCAATTTAGAACCATATTACTCAATATCTATCTATCTATCTATCTATCTATCTATCTATCTATCTATCTATCTATCTATCTATCTATCTATCTATCTATCCACACCTTGTGGTGTTAAAATTCCCATGTTCCTTTCTATTGTTTTAGCGATTAAAGATTGACAGGGTGCTGCACTAATCAAATAGCTGCCACAAATTTCTATATGCAACAAAATGAGGAGGACAATGTTTTACTTCATGAAAAATGCAGTAGCATTTTGCACAAAACATTTGAACCAGGAGAAATGTATTTCAAAGAAGCTTTGTTCTGGAGCAGCTCAATTTAGACATTATCCTTTAAACCTTGCCATTGTGCAATAAGCATTTATATTTGACAATATATTTACTGTATGCCTTAATAATATTAACCTGTGTAAAACATATAAATGCATTTAATGAAATGTAACCACTGAGAAACGGAAGCTTTATAAACATGCACACTAATGTTCATATAAATTGATTTCACATACTCATTATTCATGTTTTACATTTATATTTTAAGTTGCATTTGTTGAAGTAACCTGTATTTTTCTTACTCATGTCTGCATTTATTCTGTGCAAGTATAACCATGTATTCAAAATGCACATTTAATCTTTATTTAAAGTTAGCCTGACTAAAGGCCTTGATTCTGAAATGCATTTTTATTTGGGTAGCATGTTCTATCTTTCCAGGTGTTTCTTAAGAATTCATTAGCTAGAGAAAAAGAGTATAGTTCTACGTGTTAGTTTTGCTGGTAGTAAGGCCTGAGAAGAGAAATCTCGGCAAGAGATGTGAGATATGATGAGCAGCTTAAGTCTTCTCTTCTTCACATATCAGGAACGGGGGCTGCTCATGGTTGCAGAGACTGTCCGAGTTCTGTGGGATGAGAAAATCATGTGATGTTGCCATTGTTCATCGGACGAAGAGATGATTGGTTCCTGGTGGGATGGGAAGAGATACAAATGTTACTGATGGTTCGGCTTGTTTTAATCAATGCTCACACTTTTAGCAGATTACCTTGGCTTTTTGGCTAGAGACCTCTCTGCTTCTTTTTCTTGCAAGTGTGAAGCTTTATGCCAAACTCCTTTTACTGTTTGGGAGGACTTCTGCTGAAGTCTTCACTATGCTGACACCTTCTCCCATTTCCACATTTCCCAAGATTTCATTCAAACCATCCTCATTCCTTATTTAGAATTCTGATTAGATTGTTTTGGAATTAATTCATGTTTAGGAGAGAGAAGAAAAGTTTCTTTATTGAACACCTATTTCTAATTCTCAGTTTCTGTATTGCAGTGGATGTTATTGCCGTGTATTTTAATCTGCTGAGACTGAACCAATTGACATATTTCAGTTTACCAGCAGTAATCTCATACCTTTTTAATATTTTTATGACATGCATATATATTGGATTTGATTATTGACTAGAAATAAATTGACAACCTCAATCAACGTTTCCTGGTCCTTATTGTGGGGCCAAATGGGCATTCTGAAAATTCAAATAGTTTATTATTGTTCACTCCCTTTGTTTCACAATCAATTTAAAAAGATCCATTAGATTAAAGATTATAAATCACGCTCTTGCACACTTTCAGTTCACAAATCTATCCAAGAACAGACCTACCCTCAGAGCAACGGAAATGGGTTTCTCATCTTTCTCATGACAAAAAGTCCCTCACACAAAATAAAATGAATCAGCGCACACTGATGTAATTGCTACCGGTCATATAACTGGCCAGGCTTGAGAGCTGTATGGGAAGTGGTGGGACTACCAGGTAGTTTGGGGAACAGAAGAGTGGCCTGTTAGGGAGTCCAAAATGGCTGTGACAATGCAGAGGGGTGATGCCAGTACAATCCCATTGTACCAATATGCTATGGAGTGTTGGCCCATTATCTGGGTGAGCCTCAATAAAGCCTTATTGTACAAAAGCATGGAGGCAGACAATTTTTATAACCATAGGGACAGATTTATCAAGCCCTTGCATTCCCATAGCATTATGCAAGGTGACACAAGACAACACATGGGCTTATGTGATATTTACTAAGCCACGCAAAGCCACCTTGCGTGGCTCTGCCAACTAATTAAATCCAGAGTAACACAAGCTAGCACAAATTGCTGCCTTTCGTTATTCTCCATGGAAAAGGGGTTCCATGGGTGGAATCTGGACATTTCCACATATTCACCTGTGGATTTTGGGACATGCCCAGAGTTATAAACTTGGGAATGTGTCAAAATGCTCCACCATCCCAAAAGCGGCATAAGGAGGAGAAATATGATTATTTACCCTTGTTATTTCTTCTTTCTATGTGTGCTGCACTATGCAGCACACACAGAAAGAGGAAAATGCCTTTGAGGATTGTTTTTGTGCAAGTAGGCACACCTTCCTGTACAAAAACAATCCTACCTATAACATTGGCATCCTTGCACCATGGAGCAAGGGTGCCTTCGTTGGCATTAGGCTGCATAAAGTGCACCAGTGCATAGAGAAAGCAGGAATGCACCATGTCTTATTAAATATGATACATTCCTTCTCTCTCCTTTTGAAACAGCACAACAAGTTGCCTTGCTGCATTGTGTTTCCTTGCCTCAAATGTTAGTAAATCTGGCCCTCAACATTAATAAGACTGACCTTCACTTCTGGTTGGTACAGACATCTTAAAGTTCATGCTTAACTTTTTGTGTACTTCTCTGCCGCACTTTGGATATTAAGTAACTCTGTTACAAGTTCTTACTGCTACATTTTGTTTGATTTTAATCCAAACTTTACATACAGCCTAGTAGTCACATTTTGAATTTGTATTTATTACAAGTTTCTTGAAATAGTTCTTTATTTGCACTCATTGTTTGAGCCTTTTATTATTATATATCTCTTCTTTATATTTCTTTGTTAATAAATTATTTACAATTGTAAACAAGTATTGACAAAGCCAATAGGCCCCGCCTGTACAAGACCTATTGGCTTTGGCAATGTGTTTTGTCATGTTGTACCCCAGTATGGCTGCTGCTCAGCATGGCTAAACGTTAGCGGCATGAAGTGTCAGAGTGGAGTGGGGGAGTAGAGTGTCGTAGAGTGGATTTGTTGGAATGTCATAGAGTGAAATAGAGTGTTGTAGAGTTGAGTAGAGTTCAGTGGCAGAGAGTGTCATACAGTGGAGTGGGGTGGACTAGGGTAGAGTATGTTGGAGTGGATTGAGGTAGTGGGGTAGATTGAATTGGAGTAGGGTGGGGTGGATAATATTGGGTTGGATTTCAGATGGGTGGATTAGATTGGATTGGGGAGGGTAGTTTGGACTGGAGAGATAGGGCTGGGGTGGACTGGATAGAAATAGGATGGATTAGATTGACTGGAGTGGGGTGGATTCAATTGGACTAGAGTGGGGTGGATTCGAGTGGACTGGAGTGGGGTGGATTGGATTACAGTGGAGTGGATTGGATTAGAGTGGGGTGGAGTGGATTGGAATTGGGTCAGCTTGATGGATTGGCGGGGGTGGGCTGGATGAATTGGAGTGGGGTGTACTGTGCTAGGGTGGGGTGGATTGGAGTGGGATAGAGTGGGTGGATTGGAGTAGAGTTGGTGGGTTGAAGTGAGTGGGGTGGATTTGAGTGGGGTGGATTGAAGTGTACTGGATTGGATTTAGTGGAAGGATTGAAATGTGGTGGGGTGGATTGGATTGAGATGTGGTGGGCTGCAGTGGGATGGATTAGAGTGGGGTGGGATGGATTGGGTTAGGATGAGGTGTGTTGGATTAGGTTTGGGTGGATTGGAGTGGGTAGATTGCACTGAGGTGGGGTGGATTGGAATGTGGTGGGTTGGAAGGATTGGAGCGGGGTGGGGTGAAGTGAACTGGGATGGGGTTTGATGAGGGTGATAGGGTTGGGGTGGGGTGAATTGTATTGGGGTGGATTACAGTGGTTTGGACTGGACCAGAGACAGGTGAATTGGAGTGGAGTAGGCTGGATGGATTGGATTGGAGTGCAGTGGACTGATCTGGGGCGGGTGGGGTGGATTGGGTTAGCGTGGGGAGGATTGGAGTGGAGTGTGGTGGATTGGAGTGGGCTGGGTTGGAGTGGATTGAAAGGGGGTGGATTGGACCAGAGTTGGGTGGATTGGAGTAGGCTGGATGGATTGGCCTGGAATGCAGTCAACTGATCTGGGGTGGGTGGGGTGTATTGGTTTAGAGTGGGGAGGATTGGAGTGGGGTGGGTTGGAGAGGATTGAAAGGGGGTGGATTGAGGTGTGATGGACTGGAGGGGAGGTGTGGAGGGGTGGATTAGAATGGGGTGGGTTGGGTTGGATTGCAGTGCGGTGGGTTGGGTTGGACTGAGGTGAATTGCACTGAGGTGAGGTGAATTGGATTGGTGTGGGGTGAATTGGACTGAAGTGAGGTGGACTGGAGTGGGGTGGACTAAAGTAGGGTGAATCCGATTGGGGTGTATTGGAATGGGGTGGGGTGAAGTTGAGTGGATTGGAGTAAGGTGGATTGGATGGAGTGGGGTGGATTGGATTGAGTGGGGCAGATCGGATTGAATGTGGTGGATTAGGGTGGATTGGATAGGAGTGGGGTGGATTGGATTGGGTCAAATTGGATTGGATTGGAGTGGGGGGATTGGATTGGGATGGGGTGGGGTGGATTGTGGTTGACTGGATTGGAGTGGGTGGATTAGATTGGTGTGGGGTGGATTGATTAAGAGGGGAGTACTGGATTAAGGTGGGGTTGATTAAATTGGTTGGGAATGGAGTGGATTTGTAAGGCAAGCGCCTGTGTTTTTGTTCCTATACATAGGGAGACCTACCAAACGCAGACATTCTGGGACACCTGGGGGAGTCCACATAAGTGTTGCTTGTGTGGATTTCCCAATGGTTTCTTACCCAGGATACCCTGCAATGGTGAAATGTTGAATAAAAACTCTATTTTGTCTTGCATTTCTGTCACACAAACTACAGGAATATGCTGGGACCCACAAAATTCCTACCACCCAGTGTTTCCCTACCCTGTCCTGATAAAAATGCTACCCCACTTGAGAGTCTGTACCTAGTACCTACGGCAGGAATGGATCAACCCAGGGTCAACAATTGCCCTCATGTAAGGACTAACATTGACCGTTGTGTGATCCATTCCTGACACAGGCACTAGGCCTACCCACATGAGTGAGGTACCATTTTTATCGGGAAACTTGGGGGAATGCTGGGTGGAAGGAAAGTTGTGGATCCTCTCAGATTCCAGAACATTCTATCACCAAAATGTGAAGAAGTGTTTATTTTGCCAAATTTTGAGGTTTGCAAAGGATTCTGGGTAACAGAATCTGATGAGAGCGCCACAAGTTACCCCATCCTTGGTTCCCCTAGGGGTCTAGTTTTCAGAAATGTCTAGGTTTGCTAGGTTTTCCTAGGTAATGGATGAGCTAGGGGCCAAAATCCACAGATAGGCACCTTGCAAAAAATAAGTTGGTTTTCAATGTAAAAAGTTGATGTGTCCAAGTTGCGTTTTGGGGCGTTTCTTGTTGTGGGCACTAGCTCTACCAACACAAGTGAAGTACCATTTCTATCGGGAGACTTGGGGAAATGTTTTGAGGAAGAAAGTTTGTGGCTCCTCTCAGATTCCCGAACTTTCTATCACAGAAATCTGAGGGAAAAGTGTTTTTTTGCCAAATGTTGAGGTTTGCAAAGGACTCTGGGTAACAGAACATGGTGAGAGCCCCACAAGTCACCCCATCCTGGATTCCCCTAGGTGTCTAGTTTTAAAAAATGCACAGGTTTGGTAGGTTTGCCATTTTGAAGGGTCATCCCCAATTTTTTGCTTCCTTCCTCCCATTTTTTCTGACCTGTTTTTGTTGGCTTCAGAACTCTGAACATTTCACTACTGCTAAGCAGTGCTAAAGTGCATATGCTTTCTGTGTAAATTGTATGTAATTGGTTCATCCATGATTGGCACATTTGATTTACTAGTAAGTCCCTAGTACACTGCACTAGAGGTGCCCAGGGCCTGTTAATCAAATGCTACTAGTGGGCCTGCAGCACTGGTTGTGCCACCCACATTAGTAGCTCTGTAAACATGTCTCAGACCTGCCACTGCAGTGTCTGTATGTGCAGTTTTAAACTGTAAATTCGACCTCGCAAGTGTACCCACTTGCCAGGCCTAAACCTTCCCTTTTCTTACATGTAAGGCACCCCTAAGGTAGGCCCTAGGTAGCCCCAGGGGCATGGTGCAGTGTATGGTTAAGGTAGGACATATAGGGGGTCATTCTGACCTCGGCGGTAAAAGGCGCTTACCGCCGTTCAGAAGACCGCCATAACACCGCCGCGGCCGCGGTAAACCGCCACGGTCATTCTGACCCACAACAGGCAAACCGCCAAAATACAGACATCCACAAAAGTCCGCCACACCAAAGGGCAGCGGGACGATGACCAAACCTCCACCGTCACGCCAACAGAAATACACCCACACTATCACGACACACGAATCCACGCGGCGGTCTTTCAACCGTGGTATTCCATTGGCGGTACACACCGCCGCGCTCAAAATACACACACACTTACAAAACACAACCACATTGGACAATTCAAAATACACACACCTGAGACACATACACACACCACTCCCACACACCCAACACAACACAATATAAAACACACACCCACATCACCCACAAACCTCCACTCCTAGAGATTCGTGAACACGCACCGAGAAAAGACATCCGAGCACCCAGACGCCCAATTCACTGTCACCCAGCAATATTTGCACGCACTTCACACAACACAACAATACACATCACCACACTTAGCACCACACATTCCACCCCACACATCACCCACACCACCCCATGGCACTGCAAAGACACCCCAGGTTCTCTGATGATGAACTCAGGGTCATGGTGGAGGAAATTGTACGAGTAGAGCCACAGCTGTTCGGGGCACAGGTGCAGCACACCACCATTGCCAGGAAGATGGAGCTATGGAGCAGAATAGTCGACAGGGTCAACGCTGTGGGACAGCACCCAAGAAATCGGGACGACATCAGGAAGAGGTGGAACGACCTACGGGGGAAGGTGCGTTCCATGGTATCCAGGCACAACATCGCGGTGCAGAAGACTGGCGGCGGACCCCCACCTCCTCCCCCAGAATTTACAACATGGGAGGAGCAAGTCTTGAACATCCTGCATCCTGAGGGCCTCGCAGGAGTAGGCAGAGGAATGGACTCTGGTAAGGCAAATCTTAACTACTTCTCCCCCCACCCCACCTGCATGCCAACTCATACCCCCACCCTCACCCTCACCCCCATCACATCCTACTCCTTGCAACTGTCTCACCATCACAACCCACCCATCCCAACACCTAGCCCTGCATGCGTCCACAAAGCATGGACACCCATCACCTAAGCATGCCCACTGCACATACACATATAAACCCCCCCCCAACCACCATCACAACAGCCCCCACAAAGGAATGCCAGCACTGGGGTACACGGGCACCCACCCATTGCACGCTATGACACACACAGAAGCAATAACCATGCTTTTATACCCCTGCAGGACCCGAACGCCACGTCACCGCGCAGGAGGGTCCACAAATGTCCCCTCCACCCCCAGAAGAGGCCCACAGTGAGGACAGCAGCTCTGTCTCCCTGGATCTAGATGACCAGCCCGGTCCATCGGGGACCTCAGGACAGTCGGTTCCCCTCACACAGCCACAGGCCACAGTAGACCTTCCCCCCTCTGGGAACACCAGCACAGCACCCACCCAGCGAGCCCATACCTCTGTCCCCAGGACACGTCAATCAGCGGTGTGTCCACCACTACAGGGAACCCAGGCTAACCCATCACCCCAACAACAACAGGGACCTGGGGGCAGTGGTAGTGGGCACACGGTCCAGGGGACAGAGGCCCAGAGAAACAGGGGAACTGGGAGGCCTGCTGTGCGACAGGGGGGGGGACAGGCCCAGGGAACCCACTCTCCACAAGGCCCTCTCCTCCATCATGGGAGCATACCACCGCTCCCAGGAGACGATGGCGACGGTCCTGGCTAGGTTTCAGGAGATCCAGCTTCTGCAGGAGCAACAGTATATGGGGTTCAGGGAGGAACTAAGAAACATCAGTTCCGCCATGGGTACCATCGTAGTGGCCCTGAATGAGGTAGTCACGACATTGCGGAACACTGTGGCACCTCAAAGGGCCCCTGACACTAGCATGCACCAAGAACTGCCTACCACCTCCGCCGGCGCTAGTGGACAGGAGGCCCCGACACAAGACCAACAGGCCACCAGAACCCCACCCCCTGCAGAAGGAGAACCACCCCGCAAGCGGGCCCTGAGATCCAGGAAGAAGACAGAGTAAGATGTCAAGACCCCCGCCAGCAAAGGATACCGCCCTGATTGTCAACCCACTGTCCCACATTGTCACCCTGTCCAACCTTAAACTGCCCCTGCTCCACTTCCCACAGGCATTTGGACAATGCACCTGTGAAACTGATAGTCTGGACTCTGCCATGGACAATCCTCCACCATCACCCCTCACCGATTGGCAACCACCCATCCAATTTAGAGCACTTGAATAAAAACACTTATTGCACAAAACAATCTGGAGTCTGGCTGTGATTTAGAACAAATGTATTAGACATGACCGTGCCAAAATGTTCATTCACATTGTGATGGTAACAAACCGCTGTCACACAGCTGTAGTCCATGGGGAAAAAAAGCAGATGTCACGCAGTGGGGCCCACAGCTCTGAAAACGGAAGGGAAAGTCACAACACAGTTACCATACACTGGGGGAAAAAGTCAGAGAGTAGAGAGGTAGGAGTCATTAAGTAAATGTAATATGCCGGTGTCTATTCTTACCTGTGTGTCACTGAAAATACTGCTGTATTACTGTGTTCCTGTTCTCTATGTCGTCCTCTTCGGCTTCCTCCTCTTCACTCTCCACAGGCTCCACAGCTGCTACAACACCACCATCTGGACCATCCTCCTGCAGAAAAGGCACCTGGCGGCGCAAAGCCAGGTTGTGAAGCATACAGCAGGCCACGATGATCTGGCACACCTTCTTTGGTGAGTACATTAGGGATCCACCTGTCATATGGAGGCACCTGAACCTGGCCTTCAGGGAGCCAAAGGTTCGCTCGATCACCCTCCTAGTCCGCCCATGGGCCTCATTGTACCGTTCCTCTGCCCTTGTCCTGGGATTCCTCACTGGGGTCAGTAGCCATGACAGGTTGGGGTAACCAGAGTCCCCTAATAGCCACACCCGGTGCCTCTGGAGTTGACCCATCACATACGGGATGCTGCTATTCCGCAGGATGTAGGCGTCATGCACTGACCCAGGGAACTTGGCATTAACATGGGAGGTGTACTGGTCAGCCAAACACACCATCTGTACATTCATGGAATGATAACTCTTCCGGTTCCTGTACACCTGTTCACTCCTGCTGGGGGGGACCAAAGCAACATGTGTCCCATCAATGGCACCTATGATGTTGGGGATATGTCCAAGGGCATAGAAATCACCCTTCACTGTAGGCAAATCCCCCACCTCAGGGAAAACGATGTAGCTCTGCATGTGTTTCAGCAGGGCAGACAACACTCTGGACAACACCTTGGAAAACATAGGCTGGGACATCCCTGATGATATGGCTACTGTTGTTTGAAATGACCCACTTGCTAAGAAATGGAGTACTGACAGCACCTGCACTAGAGGGGGGATCCCTGTGGGTTGGCGGATGGGTGACATCAGGTCTGGCTCCTGCTGGGCACACAGTTCCTGTATAGTGGCTCGGTCAAGCCTGTATGTCAGTATGACATGTCGTTCCTCCATTGTCGACAGGTCCACCAGCGGTCTGTACACGGGAAGATTCCTCCATCTCCTCGCATGTCCCAGCGGACGGTGCCTATGAAGGACAACAGCGAGCACAGAGTCAAGCAACCCACAGGTACGTAACCACAGCTTGCACATAGCACGATTCCCAATGCATTGAATGGCTTGTATGAGTGTTGGTGCATGGCCTAGGTGTGTGTGACGCAGTTGGTAATTAGGCCATGTGGGCCCTTGAAATGGCGGCTGCCTGACCTGTGAAGTGCGACAGTGGGATGTGAGGTCAATGCGCTGGCGTGGCACACCGCGGCGGTAGGCGGTCGAAGACCGCGGCGCTAAGCCGCATTGGTTAACATAGAACCCTATGGGTTTCAGGAGCCAATGACGATGTGCGCCGGCGGTCGCGGTACGCACCGCCGCGGGCGTGACCGCCATTTTCTATCTGCTTAATTACTCGATACCTGATCTTCGACAGGAGAGGACCTACACTGCAAGTGCTGCTGTGACCTCGGTCTGGAAGAGACAATGGCTCATGCGACTGGGGAAAGGGCCCCTGCCTTCACTGCGGAGGAGTTGGAGAAACTTGTGGATGGGGTCCTCCCCCAGTATGCGCTACTCTACGGTCCTCCAGACCAACAGGTAAGTACACTGGGACCATGCTTAGTGGGCAATGCCTGGGTTGAGTGGGGTGGATGAAAGATGGTGGGGAGGGGAGCGATTGAGGCATGCATCAAACGACAAATGAGAGCATGTGCCACATGGCAAGGGTGGGGATGGGGGGGCCACTCACATCGAGCATGCAGAAGGTCATGAAAATTTTTCTCTCCCTGTACATGTCACATAGGTCAGCGCCCACCAGAAAGTCGCGATTTGGCGTGCCATCGCCAAGGACGTCCGGACCCTGGGGGTCCACAACAGACGGGGCACCCACTGCCGGAAGAGGTGGGAGGACATCCGACGCGGAGCAGGAAGACGGCGGAGGCTCTGCTGGGGATGGCCTCCCAACGTAGGAGGGGTGCCAGTCGTCAATTGACCCCCCTGATGTCCCGGATCCTGGCGGTGGCCTACCCTGATTTGGATGGGCGTGTGAGGACATCACAGCAGACACAAGGGGGTGAGTACAAATACATTCTGCTGACTTTGCGCGCAGTGGAGGTGTCTGGGTGGGGGAGGAGGGCTGTGGGTATCCCTAGGCCAGGGCGATTTCTGTAGGCTAGGCCCCTCCGTAAGGCATGGCCCTGTGCCCCCGCCCCCCAGCTCTGTAGGGTGCCAAGTACAGGTATCCATGGCCCTGTGTCATCTATGTGTGCAGTTGTCGTCCATAGGCTTGTAGGCCATTTCCCACGGATTGCGAAGTGGACCCCTAAGTGCGCGGCGTAGTGCAGGGGGCTTCTGTGTCTGTCTTGTCCGACAACGGTAGCGGTTATCCATGCACACAACATGTCTTTATTTCTCCTCCCCCCCTTTTTTGTGGTCTTCCTGTTCATGTGTGCATTAGCATCATCAGGCGGAGGAAAAGTGGCATCGGAGCACGAGGGAGCTGCATCTCACATGGCCATGGCGGGCCATGCAACTGACTCGGATTTCACCAGTGAGACGGAGGGCGAGGGGAGCTCCACAGCGGGGACTCGTGCTGATGTCAGTGACAGCGACTCGTCCTCTGAAGGGAGCTCCCTTGCGGTGGTGGCAACATCCGTGCCCCCCGCAACAACAGGTACAGCCGCCACCCAGCGCACCAGCACCGCCCTCCCAGCAGCCCCTCAGCGTTTGCCCCGTGCCCGCTCACCCAGGAAGGTGGGCATCTCCTTCGCCCCAGGCACCTCAGGCCCTGCCCCTGTCACCCCTGCTGCCCTCAGTGAGGAGGTCATTGACCTCCTAAGGACCATCATTGTTGGGCAGTCTACCCTTTTGAATGCCATCCAGGGTGTACAAAGAGAGGTGCACCAGAGTAATGCATACCTGGAGGGCATTCATTCGGGTCAGGCTGCCCATCAGCGATCGTTCAACGCTCTAGCCTCAGCACTGACAGCAGCAATTGTCCCTGTCTCTAGCCTCCCCCCTCCAACTTCCTCCACCCAGACCCAATCCCCTGTACCCCTGCCTATCCCAGACACACCATCAGACACACCTCAACACCCAAGGGAAGCTCATCCAGACATAAGCACCACACATCACACAAGCATTCACACAAGCAACATCCACATGCAGACATACCAACAGCCACTGCCTCCACTGTGTCCCCCTCCTCCTCGTCTCCCTCCTCCCTCCCTGTGACGTCTCCACTCACACTTGCATGCACAACATCTTCAGCCACTACGTCCATCACCAGCACACCCACCAGAAAACTCCGCACACGTGCAGTCACCACCCCCACTACCATTTACACGTCCCCTGTGTCCTCTCCAAGTGTGTCTGTCACCCCCTCCTCCAAACTACACAAATGCAGGCAGCCACCCACCCAACAGCCATCCACCACACGACAGCCTCCAGCCCAAGCACCTGCACACAAAGACACCAGACTTCACACTCCTACAACCACATCCTCTTCCTCCACTCCCATACCCACTACACCTACCCGTCCCTCTCTTTCCAAATTGCTTTTCCTTTCCAAACTTGACCTCTTTCCTACAACTCCCCCACCCCGTCCATCTCATAAGACTCCAATCAGCACCTCAGCCACAACAAAACCGGGACCAGTGAAGACTGTTGTCCATGGACTGTGGAGTCCCCCACCCTCAAGGGCATCCAGTTCAGCTAGGAAGCCAAGGCACGGCCAGCCCACCTCCGGAAAAGCATCCTAAGATTGCCAGTGCCCGGCGCGAGCGACCAAAGACCCCAGGGACCAAAATCCCTACATTGGCTACGTCAGGAAGTGAGGTGCCACCTGGCACACCGCCATAGGTGGGAAAGGGCCACAAGCGTGCAGGGAAGGGTGGGAAGGGCAGCACGCCCGACAAGTCCGGCAGCAGGCCAGCTGGCCAGGAGGGCCCCACCAGCCCCATCCCAGGTGTGCAGGAGGGCCCCGCCAGCCACAGCCCAGCTGGGCAATGACGGACTGCCAGCCACAGCCCAGCTGGGCAATGAAGGACCGCCAACTCAAGCACCACTGAACATGGCAAGGACCGCCAAGGCAAGCACCGCTGAACAGGGCAAGGACCGCTGAACAGGGCAAGGACCGCTGAACAGGGCAAGGACTGCCAAGGCAAGCACCGCTGAACAGGGCAAGGACCGCCAAGGCAAGCACCGCTGAACTGGGCCCTTCATCTCAAGCACCAGTGCACTGGGCCCTTCATCTCAAGCACCGCTGCACTGGGCCCTTCATCTCAAGCACCGCTCCGCTGGGCACTGCGTTCTCAAGAACCGCTGCACTGGGCCCTTCATCTCAAGCACCGCTGAACTGGGCCCTTCATCTCAAGCACGGCTCCGCTGGGCACCGCCGTCTCAAGCACCGCTGAACTGGGCCCTTCATCTCAAGCACCGCTGAACTGGGCCCTTCATCTCAAGCCCCGCTGCACTGGGCCCTTCATCTCAAGCACCGCTGCACTGGGCCCTTCATCTCAAGCACCGCTCCGCTGGGCACCGGCGTCTCAAGCACCGCTGAACTGGGCCCTTCATCTCAAGCACCGCTGAACTGGGCCCTTCGTCTCAAGCACCGCTGAACTGGGCCCTTCATCTCAAGCACCGCTCCGCTGGGCACCGCCGTCTCAAGCACCGCTGAACTGGGCCCTTCATCTCAAGCACCGCTCCGCTGGGCAACGCCGTCTCACGCACCGCTGAACTGGGCCCTTCATCTCAAGCACCGCTCCGCTGGGCACCGCCGTCTCAAGAACCGCTGCACTGGGCCCTTCATCTCAAGCACCGCTCCGCTGGGCACCGCCGTCTCAAGCACCGCTGCACTGGGCCCTTCATCTCAAGCACCGCTCCGCTGGGCACCGCCGTCTCAAGCACCGCTGAACTGGGCCCTTCATCTCATGCACCGCTGAACTGGGCCCTTCATCTCAAGCACCGCTGAACTTGGCCCTTCATCTCAAGCACTGCTGGCCCATTGGCGGAAGGGGCAGGCCCGCATCTGTGTCGGGCAGGGCTGCACGAAGCACTCTGGGCACTAGTCCCCCTCCAGTACCAGTGGAGACTGTTATCCACTTGAGAGACTGTGGCTTTGCACTCCCCAGGATTTAACAGTGGGCAAACCACCCACTGTAGAGACTTGAGAGACTGTGGCTTTGCACTCCCCAGGATATGGCAGTGGGCAAGCCACCCACTGTAGAGACTTGAGAGACTGTGGCTTTGCACTCCCCAGGATTGAACAGCGGGCAACCCACCCACTGTATAGACTTGAGAGACTTTGGCTTTGCACTCCCCAGGATGGCACAGTGGGCAACCCACCCACTGTAGAGACTTGTGAGACTGTGGCTTTGCACTCCCCAGGATGGCACAGTGGCCATGGAGGCCCCTCGTGGATCTGGCGTCGTGGACTCATCTGGCTGAGGTGCCCCCCCTTCCCTTCCCCCTGAGGTGCCTGTAGTTTTCCTATCTGATGCCCCTGCAGTGTTCTCTCCGTTGGAGGCAGGTATCCTGTGTGGGCTTTGCCCATGTGTTTTGGCCCAGTGGCCCACGAACAATGGCTGATGGACATATCGGACTGGACTATTTATGTATATAAAGTTATAGATGTGTGATATATTTTATACTCAGTCTTACAATATAATTCTATATTTATAATCATTTCCTTTTGCCTTTGCATTCTTCCGGGGTGCTTGGGGGTGTAACTGTGATGTGTTGCTATGCATTGATGTGTGTGTTGTAGTGGGTGAGGGTGAGGGTGGGTGTGTCGCATATGTGTGTCCCCGTGATTTTTTGCCTCCCCCCTCCCCTGTGTCGTAGGTGCAGTACTCACCGTTGTCTTCTGCGCCGGCGTTCGTGTTCCTGGTAGAGGAGCAGGAAGACAATGGCTGGTAGGATGTGTAGTTCGGGTTCCATGCTGTCCAGATTCCTCGTGGGGTGTATGGAGGTGAGCGTTTTCCGTTTGAAATGTCTGTTTCTGCCGTGTTTTTATCGGCGGGGCTACCGCCCCGGAAAAGGTGGCGGATTGGTGGGTTGTGATAGGGTGGGCGGTACATTGTCTCCCGCCTGTCTGTTGGCGGTGACCGCCGCGCTGTTTGTTTGTCCCGCCGTGGCGGGCGGTGTGTTAAAGTGGCGGTCTCTGTTGGCGGTTTCCGCCAGGGTCGGAATTGCATTTTTTTTACCGCCAGCCTGTTGGCGGTTTGACCGCCGCTTTAACACCGACCGCCAGGGTTGGAATGACCCCCATAGTAATTTGTTTTATATGTCCTGACAGTGAAATATTGCTAAATTCATTTTTCACTATTGCAAGGCCTGTCCCTCTCATAGGTTAACATGGGGGCTACCTTTAAATCTGATTGAAGTGTAGATTCCCTTTGGGAGTGGATGTACATGTGGAGTTTGGGGTCTCTGAGCTCCCAATTTAAAAATGCATCTTTTAGTAAAGTTGATTTTAAGACTGTGCCTTTGAAAATGGCACTTTTGGAAAGTGAGCATTTTCTTGCATATACCATTTTTGTGACTCTGCCTGTTTGTGTATTCCCTGTCTGGGTCAGTTTGACAGTTGGGCTGGTTGCACCTCACCCTAGACAGTGACACAAAGGGAGCTGGGGTGTAGTCTGCATTTCCTGATGAGCCATCTGTGCTAGGAGGGAGAGGAGGAGTGATCACTCACACCTGAAAGGGCTGTGCCTGCCCTAACACAATGCAGTCTATAACCCCCTGGTGAGCGTCTGGGGCCTGGCCTGGGCAAGGCAGGATTTCACAATCAAGAGAAACTTTGCTTTGAAGTAGGCCTACTTCAAAGGAGAAAATGGTATAAGAAAGGCACCCAAAACCACAGACTTTAGAACACTTCTGGAAACTGAGAGGAATCTCTGCCTGGAGAAGAGCTGAAGAGCTGAGGAAGAAGAGCTGCCCTGCCTGTGACTGTGCTTTTTGGAGCTATCCTGCAGTTGCTGCTTCTGCCTGTGCTAGAGGACAAAGACTGGACTTTGTGTTTCCTTCCTTCTTGTGAAGATCTCCAAGGGCTTGATTTAGAGCTTGCCTCCTGTTGTTTGAAGTCTCAGGGACAGCAAAGACTTCTCTCGGCCAGCACCTGGAGTCTCTGGAGAGACTCCTACTCTACCAAGTGGTTCCCGTCCAGTTCCTGGGACCCTGAAAGGAGAAGCTGGCAGCCTAAGAGGAAGAAATCCACGCACTGACTGCCGTGTGGGGAAAAGATCGACGCAACTCCAATCTGCGGCTGAAAAATCGACACACCGCCGGCTTCGCGGCTGAAAATCGACGCTCACCTGCAACGCAACCCGAAGATCGATGCCCGGGGCTGGAGAAACGACGCACAGCATCGCTGACGGAGGCTGGTGAGATCGCAACCCAGCGCTGTGTGGTTTTCGGATCATCGTGCGGCTGGATTTCCGACGCAAGTACCTCTGGGCGTGTAAAACAACACAAGGCCTGCCCGGACCTGAGAGTGCTGACAAAATCGATGCATCGTTCTCCTATGGAGAGAAGGAGCGACGCGCCCCGACTTGACGAAAGGAGAAACAAAGCAAGGTCTCGATCATGAGTGAAATCGACCCATCGCAGGCCTTTTTGACACACACTCGCCCGTGATTGGTTATTTTTGACGCATCAAAGGTACATTTTCATGCTAACAGTGTTAGTGTGTGTTTAAAATTGCATGAAGACTCTTTTTGCATTTTTAGTGAAAACTTGACTTGTGTATTGTAGATTTTTGTCATTTTGGCCTTGTTTTGTTTAGATAAATATTCTATATTTTTCTAAACCTGTGTTGTGGCATTTTGTAGTGTTTTTATTAAGTTACTGTGTGTGTTGGTACAAATACTTTACACCTAGCACTCTGAAGTTAAGCCTACTGCTCGTGCCAAGCTACTAAGGAGGTAAGCAGGGGTTAGCTGAGGGTGATTCTCTTTTACCCTGACTAGAGTAAGGGTCCTTGCTTGGACAGGGGTAACCTGACAGCCAACCAAAGACCCAATTTCTAACATTGGTGATTAGCGGTTGGGATTAGACTTGTATTTATACTTGACATACAGTGATTAAGTGTACACTACTGTTTTGAGTTCAGACCACTACGTGGCCACATACTACTTGTCTTGTGATTTAGCTTTTTCTCTTTGGGACTTCTTTTTGTCTTACTTCCATGATTTTGCTGATCCCTTGATTGACTCTTAACTTCATTGGGAACTTGTTTTCTTTCTTTGGAACTTTGCACTTGTTACCATCATGTCTCAATCTGGAGATGCAACAGCTGGAGTTGTTTTTGAATTAGGGAAACTGGAAAGGTACTCAGTTGCTCAATTGAAACAGTTCTGTAAAGATCTTGCCTGTCCCATTAAGAGCTCCACCAGGAAGGGGGAGCAGCAAGAGGCACTGAGGGCCTGGGTGACAGGCAAGGAGGCTGGAGGGCACACAGAAGATATGAATGGGAAAGTGCAGAGTCTACAAAGGGTTGTAGTGGAGGAACCTGTTACACCTGGGGGGAGGGTCTCCAGGAGAGGTAGCAGTAGGTCCTCTAAGGGTCTGACTCCTGAAGAGTTGCAGGACAGAAAGGCAGAAAGGGCTTGCCGGTTGAAGTCAGAAAAGTTGAGGATGCAAAGGGAGTTTGACGAGTGGAAAAGGGACTTACAGATAAAAGAGATGATTTTGGCTTATGAGCTAAAACTGAAAGAGCTGGAAGTCATGAGGGCTGAGTCCAGCTGGAATGGGGGCAGCAACAATTCTATAGCCAGTGCTGCTGAAGAAGTGCACATGCCCAGAGATGTGGTGCCCTACTTGACGGAGGGAGTTAACACACACCTGGTGGTTCAGGGGTATGAGATAGCTCCAGTGATGCACAGGGTCCCTGAGGTGGATTGGGGAACTGGCATGGAGAGTCATATTCCTAGTGCTGGGAGGGACACTCTACTGACTCTAAGTGAGAGTGACGGGGAGAGGGGGTCCCCCCAGGTAGAAGTCCTGGTTATGGAGTGTGAAGACATCCCAGAAGAGTGTGGGTTGAGTGTCATGGACAGTCAGGTACTGTCTCACCAGTCTCAGGAGGGTGATGCAGGGTGCTTTTTCAAGGCAGAGTCACTGGATGGTTGGGTGAAGGGTAGTTAGGTTAATTCATGTGAGGGGCTGAGTGATGTAATTGCTGGAGAGCATGTGTCTAGTCCTTATTTTCCAGAGCTACGCCGACACCAGGTGGAGTGTGAGTTCTGTGACCCCAGGGAGCTTACACTGGAGGCAGACCTCTGGGTGAGTACCAGAGAGTCTGAAGAGGCACTTGGGGGGGCTCCTGAGGGGAATGGTCTAGGTATTTCCCAACCAGGTGAGGTAGGGAAGGATTGCAATGTCCCATGTAGGTCCCAGTGTAGTGGGATGGGTGAGGGACCCCATGTCCAGTCTCAGAGGAGAGGGAATAGGAATGGGCTGAGGCCCAGGGTGCCCGAGATCCAGTGTCAGGTCCTGGAGGGTTCCATGAGGGAACACCAGGAGGGGAGCCTAGCCTTTACCGTGGGGCCATCTGCTGAGGGAGACCACACAGTGTCAGGAGAACTTAGGGGAGGCGGCCGTAGCCAGCGTCCCACCAGTTCTGGTGTCTGGCAGTACCACTCCTAGTGAGGGGGTGCCGAAGTCCAGACAGAGGGTTGAGATGGGGTTGCGGACCCCAGTGTAGAACCTGGAGGGTCAGGGGTCAGCTCTGAGAGCAGAGCCCCCCAGAATTGACCTTGGTGAAACCCTTTCTGGGTTGGGGGGAATCCAGACTCTGGCAGATGGGCAGGGGTCAGGAGACCTGCGCCACCCAGACTCTTGTGTGGCCCTTGGGGAGGGTGTGTCCCTTGTGGGGGGTAAGTGTGCCCCCAGGAAGTCCTGGTATGCCAGGCAATGGTTCAACCGCGGGTGGTGACTGTGGGTTGAATGATCAGGTTCAGGGGGTAAACTCTGACCTGATGGGGGTAGGTGTGCTCCCAAGAAAGTCCTGGTGCTCCAGGCAGTGGTTCAACCGCAGGGTGGTGACTCTGGGTTGGATGACCAGGTTCAGAGAGTAAACTCTGACCTGGTAGGGGTAGGTATGACCCCCAGGTAGTCCTGTGTTGCCAGGCAGTGGTCCAGTCTGAGGGTACAGACCCTGGATTAGAAGGCCAGGTTCAGGGCGTCCCCACTGACCTGGAGGGAGGGGCTACTGCTAACAGTACACCTACCATGTTGTCTTCTGGGATGGCCACTCGTAGTTGGGGGGTATAGGACCCCAGTAGGGAGGGCAGGGGGAAGGAAGCCTCACCCCTGGCCCTGGTCCAACCTGAAGGTACAGACCCCAGGTTGGAAGACCAGTTGCACGTTAACATTCCTGCACTGGTGGGGAAATTGTGCAGGACTGCTTCTACCTTCACCCTGACAATTTTGGACTCTGGGGTGCTCCTCCTGTAAGAAGGGTACAGGGCCCCAGAAGGGAGGACCAGGGTCGGGCTGTCATCCCTGACCTGGTGGAAGGGAGAGTGGTCAAAGGGTGCCAGGCACCCGGGGCTACTGCCCCCACTCTCCACAGTCCCAGTGGTTGGAGAGCCTTGAGAGGCCTGGGGCCTGGATCTCATCCCTGACAGGTATCAATGGCCACTGTGGCTTGCTGTCCTGGTGGACAGAGGTGCCCCTGGGGGGACTCGTTTGCCCCTGTAAAAGAGCTGGAAGCCATGAGGGCTGAGTCCAGCTGGAATGGTGGCAGCAACAATTCTATATCCAGTCCATGCTGAAGTTGTAAAACAGGGATACATTTACACCCAAAGTGTAAGTGAGTTTACACAAGTGACTTAGGCTGACCAGTCGTATTGTTCTTAGGGACTGTCCAGTGATTATCTAGTTTTCTTATGGAGAGCGAGAAGAAGAAAAGAATCCAGAGATGAGACACAACTATTTCTCTGCCTGCAGCAGAGTAGGACACAAATGCTCCTTGTGGAGGTTACCTCCGGGGGGATGTTGTATAATTTATTTATTTATTTATTTATGTATGTGTGTATTTATTATGTATTTATTTATTTATTTGTGCTTTCTAAAATTCTCCATCCTACATGTATGCTTTTCTTGGGTTGCAGACATCAGAAGAGTCTTCAGCAATTGGAGGATGGTTTGTAGTAGGCAAGAGTCACGAATAGTGATGTGTTACTTGGAAAGCAAGCCCCTTTATCTCAGCAGCTTTACCCATTTGCTGCAGGAAGACTGGCAGAAAGGTATACAAAATGTACCTTCTTGTAAGAACAACCAGCACACTGATGAAGGTTTGCTGTGCCCACACAAAGGTTCACTGTAAATTCAATTTTCAACTGATTGACAGGATGTCTATACAATCATTATATGTTTTTTGCTTAGAACTGCAAGTATAAGCCATCTGATATGCAATTTTTTTAAACGTATACGTGGAATAAACGATTTAGGAGTCTTTTACTGTAAACATCTACAGTTTTGCAAGCATAATATTGTAGGAAAACGTTTAGAAAATATACTTTGAAAGCAGGTGAAATAATATTTTCTTTATGATCACTGTGCCTGAAATTTCATCTTCAAAAAATATAAAATAAATATTAAATTTATAATCTAGACTATATTTTAGTTACTTGTTTTTGTGTGGTGATATCCTAGTTAGACATTCAGACCCTCATTACAAGTTTGGCATGTGGCAGAGGACTCCCACCAAAATTGTACCACCATCAGGCAGCTTGTGTATCTAGAACACCGCCAGCCCTATTAGGAGTTCACCACAGGGCCTTAACATTGACTCTGGCTCGTAATCAAGCCTGCACCAATGTGGCGGTGCACTGGATGTAGCAGCGCCCGTCGCGCTTTCCACCGCCTGTAATTCAGGCAGTGAAAAGCACGACGGAGCTGTCCATGGGGGCCCCTGCACTGCCCATGCCAAGTGCATGGGCAGTGCAGGGGCCCCATGGGCCACCGGCACCCCCTTCCAGCCAGCCTTTGCATGACAGGGCTACCACCATGCAAAGGCTGGCGGAAAGGGGACTTGTTATCCCCAGGGTAGCGCTGCAAGCAAAGCTGCCCTGGTGAATTACAACCGCCAAGACCGTCAGACTGTCGACTGGCAGCAGCCTGGCTATGTCGGCAGTCTGACAGTGGCGCTTTCACCATGATCATAATGTTGCGGTCGGACCGCCACTTTGGCGGCAGTCCGACCACAACCGTGATCCTGGCGGTCTGGTGACCACCAGGGTCAGAATGAGGCCTTCAGTGTTTAATTAATGGTTGATCTGTTGATTTAAGGCATTGTATAAACTCAAAACATGTTCAGCTAGATTCTTGTTAAATGTCCTAGGAGTGAAGATTCTTGTTAAATATCCTATGAGTGATCATTGTTGAAAATTGTGTGATTAGCAGACCATGTGATTTCTTATTTAATTTTATTTTCTCGTACCTTATATCTAAATGTCTTAGTCAGTGACATTTTGAATATTGTTGGTGTCATTTAACGTTATCTCTGATTACTGTACAATAGGTATTTGCTTTTGATGTGTTTCAGAAGCATTTGGGAACTGAAAGCCATTTTCTTCACCACTGACCAAAGGCAGTAAATAGAAAATAATACAATATTAAATAGGTTTTCCCTATCGCACAAATCCCAAACATTACAGAGATTAGCAGAGAATAAAGTATGACAATTTTCCTAAGGGTGGGCAAGAAATCAAAGAGAATGAATGTTTACCTTGATAAGTCATAACTTGCATAAATTGACATCTTGAATCTGTTCTGCAAAAATGATTCCTGGTAGCTGTTTTTTCTTTTGATGGAAAAACATGCCACTGTGCATGCAATGTTTTCCTACAGACTGCTTTCATGACAAAATATTAAATAAATGTTGCAAAAAGAGGACGACCGATAAATTCAATTGGAATCACTTTCCCAATCCCCATAAAGGGTTTTTTGATTCTGCCTAATGTCACATAATAATACTTGACACGAAATGCTGATAGGATGCTGATAGTGATGGAATACTTCTTAAATCAGTTAGAACTCCAAAGTTGAGTTAATTTGTGGCTGGATAAATTATGAAACATTGAGAGGAGATGTAGTGTCGCTGCCCGGCTCAACATGCTGTGCCTAAAAAAATGAATAATTCCTTTTATGATATAGCCGGTGCGCTTGCAAAGTGCTCCAGTACGTTCCGGCTGAGCTCACACTATATTCGGGCAGAACTCACATTATATAAAACTGCAAATACCACATGCAGCCATGCTGTCCCGCATTTTCCTTTGGATCCTCACTACAAGACATCTTTTGAAAAATTGTGCTATATTTTTCATAGGGGAAGACTAAATAGAGCCAATTTCCAAACACATACAAGTCAGTATGTGAGTAAATCATGTATTATTTATACTTTGAGCACGTTAGTTGCCTATGTTTATAGTGTTCAAGAACAATGGTGATTTATGACTATTATTCTACCTTTGTGATCCTTAATGTATGCTTTGCCTATATTATGCATGATTATGGGTAGAAATATTTATTACTGTACATCGTTTCATTGTTTATCCTTGGTAGCACTGGCACATCCCTGAGTGCATGCATGTGTACAGTAAATCCTGGGCGAAATTACAATTTCACTGGTGAAGCTCGTGAAATCCACAAATGTTGCATTACACAACATTTCCAAATTTCTCAAAATTTTGTAGCATGTGATTTCACATAATTTTACCTACAGAAAATTGTTTAGCACATAAATTGCTATCCAAGGAGTTATTTTCTACATTAGCCTGTCTCCTGTTGATATCTCGTGTAACTTTTTATGCACGATATTTTCTGTGACCAAAAGTTCAGTGCAAGTCGCAGGCAAGTTTTAGGTATGTAAACAATTAATAAAACGTGGAGGACAGCATGGTTTCTTAGACCCAATGTCTCAGAAAGATATACAATTAATTAGAGTACTGTGCGCAAATAAGGTGTTCTGGAAAGCAACCCTCATTTTCTCGCTTTGACTGATACTGAGACCACCCCTGAAGAAAGGCTAATTGAAACAAATCCCTGGGAGACTCTATTTATCGTTTGTTACATGTTTGGCAGCTAACTAGCCATAACAAAGCATACACATTGAACCAGCAAATCATTAAGGAAGGCATGCTCTGCTTGTTAACGTTTCAGATAGAAGAGTAAGTCATTTACAAAAAACAGCATTTCAAAATATGTTTTGAAATACACGTACTAAAGAAATTGTTATTTATAAAGCGGCACATAATTCTGTCTCTTTTCAATTTAGCAATTCATGAAATGCATCAGCAGACAAACAAGAGATACGCTGTGCACTAGAGGGCATTGCATGGATAGCAGAGAAGCTAATCTTATTTACAGAAGGGGGTTTTAAAACCAAGTGAAGAACTGCAGTAGGAGGTTTTTACTAGCTGTCCTCTCCTTGGTCCAGGCCCGTGGCTTGACTTACAATTTTCAAGCAGAAAGAATTAACAGCACGTTTTCCGAATAGAACATATGCTTCAGTAATGGGGCTTCCATTTTAAACTGTAGGGGATGATGCAGACTTGGCAACTCACATGTGTTTGCGCATCTGACCTTAATAAGTAAATTTACAAGGGGACGTGAATAGGCCCATGAACCTTTTGACTGCGATTAAGATTAAGACGTTCCCACCAAATATCCAAATATCCAGTACATGCAGATCAATAATCCATGACACAATCAATAACATTGGTGATCAATAGGAGTCAGTATTTGTCACACACCATGACCTTGCAGTCATGAATACCCACACTTTTATGTAAAATGTAAACATGTCAATGATTGGCTCCTTTCATACTGTCCTCATTCATCCGGCTCGTCAGGTAACAATATTGTTGCAGCTTATACTCCAGTCAGTGTCTTCATTGTGTTCTCCTTGGAAAGTCACTCTTACACATGTTACATTTACAATGTTGCATTAGCAAGAACAGCATCTTCTATCAAGCAGTTCTCATGGGAAAGACTTTTAGCTACAAGCACATTAGGTCAGCACAGTGGAAAATCACAATTTAATTCTCTAAGCACACATTTTATTAAATGCCTAATGGACTGAGGGACTATACAGCACACCAGTGGACCCCTTACACTTGCCAGTGTACTGACCAGCCCTCTACATCTGCTGCAGCCGGTGGATACGAGACCCTGCCACAGGACCCACAGGCCACCAGCACCCTTTCCCCTGCAGAAGGTGAACCACTCCGCAAACTCTTGCTGCGACCCAGACAGACACCAGGGACAGTTGCCAAGACCAAGACCACTGCCAGGAAATTAGCCCCTCCTGAATGTCCCCGTTGTGTTCCACAGTGTCACCTTGTCCACTTTGAACTGCCATTGCTATCCTTCCTATGGCACCTTGGACACTGGACCTGTGCCACAAACAGACTGGCCCACTACACTGGACTATTCCCAATCATCACCCCACTCTATTGCCTTTGCATTGTATACCAAATTTCAATAAACTACCTTGGACACAACTAGAGTAATAGTGCTTTATCTGAAGGAAATGTACAATGTATAGAACTGTTATGAACTGCATGACCCTGTGTAAATGTCCAGTAATATGTTGATCAATCCTACAAATCTGTCTCAGCAGTCTTTTCACTTCACAGCATTACACTGTTGTAACCACAGCAACCTCTGCAGTAAGGGAAGGCATAGGTGACAGTCAGGTGAGATGTAAAGGTAATGACTAGCATTATGCTACAGCCACACAGCACAACACTAAAATGGAGAAATGTTTAGTTCAACAGTCTTACCTCATTGTCATATGACGTACTGCAGGATCATATGTGTTCTGTTTCCCACATCCTCCTCCTCATCACTGTCCTCAATGCCCACTGTTGCCCTAGCTGCATTGTCACCCTCCTCCTCCTGCAGATGGGGCACATGCCATCTGAGGGCCAAATTGTGCAACATGCAGCGCACAACAACAATCCTGCAGACCTTCTCAGGGAAGTAGCATAGGGATCCACCTGTCAGATGGAGGCACCTGAACCTAGCCTTAAGGAGCCCAAAGTTACTTTCAACAATCCTCCTAGTTCGCCCATGAACATCATTGTACCTGTTCTCAGCCCCTGTTCTCAGATTCCTAACAGGGGTCAGGAGCCAGGACAGGTTTGCGTAGCCAGAATCACCTGCAAGAAGTGAGGGACACACATTAGTCCTGCACAATGACATAGGGTATGACTCCTGAAGGCATACACTCACATACATTGGGTGGGGACTCAGACTCACCTATTAGCCACACTCTGTGCCTCTGTAGTTGTGCCATCAGCTGTGGGACACTGCTATTCCTCAGGACAAAGGCATCATTCACCGACCCAGGAAACCTGGCAGTGATGTGGGAGATGTACTGGTCAGCAAGGCACACCATCTGGACATTGAGTGGAAACTCTTCCTATTCCTGTACACCTGTTCATTGGCCCTAGGGGGGAATAGGGCAATATGGGTCCCCTCAATGGCCCCAATTACATGTAGTATATGTCCCATAGCATAGAATCCAGCCTTCACAGTAGGTAAATCTACCTGGGGGAATGCGATGTAGCTGCACATGTGTTGGAGTATGGCAGACAAAACCCTTGCAAGTACAATGGAGAACATTGGCTGTGACATTCCTGCAGCCAATCCCACTGTCACCTGGAAAGAGCCAGTGGCTAGGAAATGTAGCACTGAGAGTACCTGCACAAGAGGGGGAATTACTGTGGTGCAACGGATATCAGTCAGCAGATCAGGCTCCAATTGTGCACACAGCTCTGTGATTGTGGCCCATTCCAGATGATAGGTGAGTATGATGTGCGTGTCCTCCAGTGTAGCCAAGTCCACAAGGGATCTGTACACGAGTGCTTGCTTCCTCCTCCTATTCCTCCTCAGTGGTTGGTACCTAAGGGACCAAAAAGTAAGAAGGGAGTGACAACATGAACCATTAACACACTACAGCAGAGTACACAGAGCATGCTTGTATGTTGGACACTGGAATTCTATAGGTGGGAACATCCAAATACAATAACGCACTTTTAAATTTGTACATGTGTACTAGCATTAGAAAATGGCAACCTATATACAGAGACAGGTGGAAGTGACCTCCATCTGCCGGCGTTCACATCATGGGGGGAGGCGGTCTGCACCGCCGTGCAATTCCTCATTGGCTAACATGGCCCTCTATGGAGTATGGGAATCAATGATGATCAACGCCGGAGTGACGGTGTTCACTGCCGCCCACGTGACCGCCATTTTATTTCTACCACTTCACTTGATTCCTGACTTTCCACAGGATGACATCGCCACTGCGTGGTCTGCTGTGACCTGTGTCTGGTAACTGCCATGCACGTGCAACAGGGGAAAGGGCGCCACCCTTCACATTGGAAGAGTTGGAGCGGCTCGTGTATTGGGTCCTACCCTTGTATGGGCAGTTGTATGGGCCTCCAGACCAACAGGTGAGTACACCATGCGTACGTTGCATGCAACATGGCTGCATGTAGATGTATGAGTGTGCCAGCAGTATGTCATTGGGGAGGGGTATGGCTGGTGGCAATATTAATGCAGGTGTACCGGTCATGTGTGTGCCTGATGAGGGGCTAATGCAGTTTTTAGGCCATATGTTTGTCAGGCTGGATTCTCTGGTTCACCTGAGACGCTTGGCACGGAAAACCGCAGAGGCCCAGGTGGGGACAGCCTCCCAACGAGGGAGGAATGCCCGTCGGAACCTGACCCCCTTGATGGCCCGCACAGTGGCGGTGGCCAATCCTGAGTTGGATGGGTGCTTGAGTGCATCACAGCAGCCACAAGGGGGTGAGTACAATGTGTTTGGCAACCATCTCTGTTGCCTGGCTTGGGACTTGGGTGCAGGGTACTAGTCAGTGGATGCCCCAGTTTGTCAGTTTAGACATTGCTGCGTGGTCCAGCTTAGGTTCATAGGGTATAATGCATGTTTTTGATAGCTAGGTAGCTGGCTTTCCATGGCAGACAGGGCTTAGTTGGTCCCAGTGGGTGTGTAGCTGGCAGTGTTTAGCTCCTACCTCCTGTTGTACTTAGCCATTCTCAGTCTCAGTGTGTAACAGTGATGTGTAGGCAATCTCTGCTGTTGGTGCTGTGATTGACCCTGTGCTCCCTTTCTTTTTCCCCCCATCTCCTTTTGTCATCCTACCCATGTTTGCATTAGCATCATCTGGCAAAGGAGCAGGGGCACTGGTGAGTAAAGAAGCTGCAGCCCAAGGGACCCAGGAGGCAGAATTCACCAACGCCGTGGGGACCAGTGGGACAGAGGGCGAGGGGTGCACCACGGCGAGGATAGGAGGTTATACAACTAACTCTGGTTCCTCCTCCGATAGGATCTTCCTTGTGGTGGCGGACCCTTCTGGGACCACCCCAGCTACAGGTTCATCCGCCAACCCCGTACCAGCACCACCCTCCCAGTACCCCCCCACCGAATTGCCTGTGCCCGCTCACCCAGGAGGGTGGGCATCTCCTTCGCCCCACGGACCTCAGGCCCTGCCCCAGTCAGTCCTGCTGCCCTCAGTGAGGAGGCTATTGACCTCCTGAGATCCATCTATGTAGGGCAGTCAACCATAATGAATGCCATCCAGGGGCTGGCATCCAGATGCATTAATGCAATGCCTTCCTGGAGAGCACTCACGGTGGCTTGGTGGCCCTACAGAGATCATTTCAGGCTCTGGCCTCTTCACTGACGGCACCCAGTGTCCCTGTTTCTTCCCCCCCCCCAACTACCACTTCCCAGTCCCAGTCTCCTCACCCCAACCCATCCCATGCACACATTCAGACAAGCATGCACACAAAACATCACACGACTTGCACAGACAAACACAGGCTGCACAGTTCAGTCCATAAGCACTCACACAGCCAACAATCAGATGCTAACACAACATCACCCACTGTCTCCCCCTCCTTCTCCCTCACAGTCATATCCACACTCACACCTGAATGCACTGCATCAACAGTCACTGAACCTACCACGCCACATCCTTTCCCACAGTCACCACAACAGCAGACCCGCAGACATGCACCCCACACACCACAAGCGCAGTCACCACCAAGACCATCACCACATCATGCAGCACACCCACCTCACTTGCAAACAACACCACAACATCCATCCACACGTCCTGTTTGTCCTCACCCACCCTGTCTGCCCCCCTCCAAAGACAGTTAAACACTCTCACTCAGACCCCAAACAGCTATCCACCTCACACACACCCACTGTCCATGCACCTGCACCCAATTCTAGCACACCTCCTCCTCCTACAACCACTCCCTCTACCTCCACTTCCATCCTTCCTCCCACATCCTGCCCCATTGGCCCTAAGAAGCTTTTCATTGCCTGCCTTGAACTCATTCCCCCTCCCCCATCTTGCCTGTAAGAGGAAGGTCCCACCCCCTCAGCCCAGTATCTTAAGAACACAATCTGACACTGTACCACCCCCAAAGTCTCCAGCAGCCAATAAGGGGCACATGAGTGCGGCGCCGGCCCCCTGCCCCAAGGACACTCCTCCACCCCCAAAAAGGAGGGATAAAGTGCCGCCCCCTCCCAAACAGACAACCAAGACCATGGAGCCACCTCAAAAACCTAGGGCCAATGTAACCCCTCCCAAAACCAAGGTCAAGGAGGCCCCTACAAAATCTCAGCCCAAGGAGCCCCCTGCAAAATCCAAGCCCAAGGAGGCACCTAAAAAATCTAAGCCTAAGAAGGCCCCTACAAAACCTAAGCCCAAGGAGGCCCCTACAAAATCTAAGCCCAAGGGGGGTCCTCCAAACACTAAGCCCAAGGAGCCCCCTCCATCATTAGAGGGCAGGTGACCCCTCCAGAACCAGTGACCAAGGACACCCCTCCATTATCAGAGGGCAGGGACCCCCCTCCAGAACCAGTGGCCAAGGACACCCCTCCAGAACCAGTGTGCAATCAGCCCCCTCCATCATCTGAGTGAAGGTACCCCCTCCAGAACCAGTGGCCAAGGACACCCCTCCAGGACCAGTGGGCAAGGATCCCCCTCAGAATCCAGTAGGCAAGGGTCCCCTCCAGAACCAGTGGGCAAGGAGCCTCCTCAGTAACCAGTGGGCAAGGAGCCCCCTCCAGAACCAGTGGGCAAGGAGCCTCCTCAGTATCCAGTGGGCAAGGGTCCCATCCAGAACCAGTGGGCAGGGAGTCCCCTCCATCATCAGGGGGCAGGGACCCCCCTCCAGAACCAGTGGACAAGAAGTCTCCTCAGTAACCAATGGGCAAGGAGCCCCCTCAGTATCCAGTGGGCAAGGAGCCCCCTCAGTGTCCATTGGGCAAAGGGTCCCCTCCAGAACAAGTGGGCAAGGAGCCTCCTCAGTAACCAGTGGGCAATGAGCCCCCGCAGTATCCAGTGGGCAAGGATCCCCTCCGGAACCAGTGGGCAGAGCCCCCTGAGTAATCAGTGGGCAAGGTGCCCCCTCCATAACCAGTCAGCAAGGCCCCCCTCAGTATCCAGTGGGCTAGGAGCACCTGCCAATGAGTCGTAGACCCCAACCTCCCCCTGCCCCCTGAGGTGCCTGCCCATTTCCAACATGATGCCCTTGAACAGTAGAGTCCCAATGTTGTCAGGAGTCAAGTTGGGGCTTGGACTTTGCCCTGTGAGCATTAGTGACTTTGAACTGGCCTTTGGGCCTGCATGTACATATGCAGTTGTATGTATTTTGATTTTGATTTGTCATCCAACATGATTACAGTGGTTGGAACAGAGGTGTATGTCCTAGCTTTCTTTGCTCCTGAGTCCTGTTACTGTTGATTTACTCTGCAACTGGTTCTGGGTGTGTGGTGTGTGTATGGTGTGTGTTGTGCGTGTGTGTCACTCTCCCCACCCTCTCTACCTCCCTTGTGTGCTAGGCGGCTGTACTCACTGTCGTCGCCTTTGTCGGCATTGGTGCTGCAGGATGGCCATTGCGTGGTACAGCATCGGGAAAACTTGCAGTTCCGGTTCCATGGCAGCCACAGACTCTGTGTCCCTAGAGGTGAGTGTCTCCTTTTTAATGATGTGTTTCCGCCAGGCTTTTGGTGTTGTTGCTACCACACGGAGATCCTGGCAGTGTGCTATGTCATAATATGGTGGGCGTATCCTTGTCTTCCGCCTGCCTGTAGGTGGCTACCGCTGTGTTCAGTGGTCGTACCGCACTGGTGGTTAGTGTGGTACATTGGCTGTCTATGGGAGGGATTACCGCCATGGTCATTATTTGGAGGTCATTACCGCCAACCTGGCGACTGTACTTCCGTCATCGCCGGCGTGGCGGTAACTTGACCGTCAAGGTCATAATGACCACCAATGTGTTGTCAATAGTTAAAACTATGGCTGCTGCCAAACTTTCTGCAGTCCCACATGGCCCTCCAAGGGCCGCATTCTTCTCTGGGTGGATGCTTTCCTGTCTGCTGAGCCATCTGCCAAGTGGATCAACGCTCTGACTAGGCTACTACATTCAGCTGCTGCCCTTCTTCTGGCTGATGGGCCCGAATACCCTGTTCCCTATTTTATTATGTTTTTTGCCAGAAGGCCAAAAAAGATCAAGAAAAAGGGGCATACCATGAGCCAAACAAATCTGCACAGCACACAAATTGCATCTCTGACCATTTGGATCAGAGGCTGCACCCTTGATCTTGGCATTACCTAAGACCACCAACCTAATGAACTCACACCTTAACATGTGAATCATCCACTCTTTCTTGCTTCTCTTTCTCCTGCTCTTGTTTCAAGATGCCTTACTATCTTACTTTATGTACGTTCATGTTTTGCCACACAACATGTGCAACGTATCCATCCTCCTGGGCTGACATCACGCTTACTTAACAGCATCCACCAATATGTCATCATTCTAACTCCCTCCGCTGAGCAGTTCCTGAAAGAAAAGTTCAGTTCATCCTTTTGGAATTGTTCAATTGTTCAGATACTAAATGTATAGGTTAATTTTTTCACACAAAGTCACAACCTCTAAATTTCAATCCCAACCCTAGTTCACCTTTCCATATCAGTGGCTAGTGACACTTGAGGGGGCCCCTTGCAAAGTACATGGGGCCTCCCATTCTGGACTTAGGGCCTGATTTAGATCTTGGCAGACAAGTTGCTACATCAAAACAGTGACATATTTCCCATCTGCTGAAATATAAATCCCATTATATCCTATGGGACTTCTATTTCGGGCATTAGGGAAATCCGTCAAAGCTGTGACGGAGTAATTGGTCCACCAACATGTAAATCAGGCTGTTAGTCAGGAACTCTCGGACCAAGGTACTGTGCTGAGGGGGCCCATTGAAGCTTGCACCCCCATACCACAGGGGCTGAGGAGGCCTATATTAAGCCACTGGCCATGTATGATATGATATCTCAAACAAAAGCGCACAACCATGCAAGTAGAGAAAACTCACAATCTCAATTGTTTTGGCATTCATTACACTATCACAATCTCCCCTTACCACTATCACTTATATTGCTCAGTCCTCATGTTAACTCTTTTGGCTGAGAAAATAACATCACTAATTTAACAAACAGATTGCACTCAAAATCGAATACTTTTCTGTTTTCAAACTAAGCAAGAGAAAGGAAACATAAAAACACGAATCTCTGACACAGCCAGAGTTCATTTTAATCCACTTTTCTAGTTATTCTCAGTTGGAAGTTCTTCCACTTTACATTTTTTTAAAATATATCTTTGTTGAATTAAGAAAAAAGTTGGGTAAACAATATGGTACATAATACTTGTTGCAGATAGCATAGGTACATACAATTCGGTCTAATTTACATTCCCATTGCTGCTAATCAGCAGGATATTACACACGTCTTATTTGGCACCTATGTTGTATATTCTCAGGGATGTGACACATGCAAAGGAACTATATCCTGAAATCTAACGTATGTATCTGTATTACTCATGTTAAACTTCATATATGATAATTACATCTTTGAACTGTAGTGTGTGAGCGGCAGGGCTTGTGAGTGAGAAACAAATCACAGGCTATGATGTGGTGCACAGGCGGAAAGAGGAGTGCTGTGTCCTGTTATTCCGAGCCCTTACTCCTGTATGCGTCCCAGTGGAAGTGAGGATGGGTTTGGCGTCACTAGTTTAATTTACTCTACATGTTATTGTCGGGACCAGGGGTGGGGGACGCTGCTAGAATGTAAGTATGTGGTGAACCCAGGCTATATGAACCCATACTGCTTTATGTGCAGTGAGCCTACTCAGGTTATCCACGAGGTAGAATGTGTTTTGACCCCTTCCAAGAACCTCTGCCAGTCTGGTGGCCTGGTCGGGGGTTACTGCCTGCTGCTCTGCGAGTATCCCTGAGTGCTAGTCAGATAACCACAGAGTGATGGGTGGAAATGTATTAGATTTCCAGCACATTACCAGTCGGCGATTTGCCAAGATCAATTCCAGGACAATGAATTTATTAAGAGGTTTACATTGTTCCGTTCAGGACGTTACCCACAATAAATAATGTAATTCTTGCCTGTGGAGTTGATCTCCCACTATCGTGGTAAGGATCCCATTAATGGTCTCTTAGTATGGGATGATGTGAGGGCATGTCTAGACCATATGTCCACTGCCCCTGGGTATATATTCGCCAATCGCTTAGGAGTGAGGTAGGTATTGTGCAAGTAATTGAATTGGTGTATTTGAGTCTGGCATTAGTAGATATGATCTTCTGCACTAATAGGCACTGTGTCCATTGTTTATCTGTTAGTGCTTTATGAAGGGCAAAGTCTCAGTAAGTTCTGAGATGTTGAAGGGGTTGTTCTCTGTCTATGAATAAAGCACTGTTAATGTTAGTGACAGCTCAGCGCATGCCTCCCAGAGTAGCAATGCAGATGTCTCCGGTTCCGCATGTGTTTTATCCCAGTACTGCTTCAAATAGCACATCAGTGTAGCATATGTCAGGAAAGTGCCTGGTGATATGCCATATCATTGAACAGGCTATCAAATGTGGCCAGTACTTGGTCTGTTAAGAGGTCCCCCCACTCTGTGAAGCCCACCCTCTCCCAGGCAGCTACATCCAGGCAAGTGTGCATGTCTGAACAACCCGGCAGTACCCATAAGGATAACCCCGGTGTGTGTGTGGGTGACGGGTGTGTTTTGGGCATGTGTGGGCATACCAGCATTTCTTGGCAACTCTCATTAAAATATTAATGCTCTCCCCCAGCAATCCTGGGCCAGTTCTCAACATCCACCTCCACACCTGGTTGGGATTGCGGTCCCTGAATCCACCCATAGTTCATTCTGATTATGTGAGACCAGCCAGTGCATAGGCCATTAAAGTTGGGCGGCAGCGTAATAATGCTCATGGTTTAGTGCACCTAGCACCCCCTTTCCAGTGGAGCATATAATTCGTCCTTCCCCACCCGTTTTCTATCCCTACCCCATATCAGATTTATCAGCATTGACCGCATGTCAGCAAACATCTTGTGCAGTAGCAGGGCTGGGATAGCTGAGAAGAACTATAGCAGCCTAGAAAGTACTAGCCTTTTGGATATAGCGACTCTCCTCATTGGAGAAAGGGGGAGGGATGTCCAATACTGGCGGGAGGACCGCATACCCATTAAGGCTCTGACAATATTTGCATCTATTAGCTCTCTCTCTGAGTGGTAGATTCTAATACCTAAGTACTTAATGGTGTCAAGGCCCCATGACAGAGGAGTGGCTGGGAGCCGTTCCCACTGCTCCTCCAATAGAGATGTAAGGAGAAACAAGCAGGATTTCTCCCAGTTCACCCATAACCCAGACGCTCTGCCAAATTGGCATAGGAGAGCCATCAGATGACTTAATAACATGACTTCATTGCATAGGTATATTAGGGCATCATCTGCATATAAGGACATAATATACCATCTATCCCCGATTCGAATACCCCACTCAGGCGTGTGTGCCCAGAGAGCGCACATAAGGGGTTTCATCGAAGTATCTTCCGTAGATCTCGCCCCGCTCATTAGCATAAATAGGTGTCTAAGGTTCATAAAAGTGTTCCTACCTAGAATAAACCCATTTTGGTCGGGATGAGTTTTACTTTTAACTATGGATATCAGTCTGTTTGTCAGTACCCTGCCAAGTATTTTAATCTGCATTAAGCAGGGAGAGAGGGCGGTAGGGCCCCATCAGTAGGAGGTCTTTACCTGATTTGGGAAATACCACTGTTGCCTCGTGCATGGAAGCAGGAAGGATCCCCTAAGTGTATGTGGAGTTATATACTGTCAGGAATTGGGGGTCAAGTAGCGTTTGGTATGTGGCATAAAATTTAATTGGCCAGTCATATGTTACAGGCATTTTGCCTCGTGCCATATTTTAAATTGCCTCTTCTATTTCCAAGGCCTGTAAAGGTGTCTCCAGGGCATTGCCACGGATGATTGCAAATGTGGGATCGGAATGTTATCCAAAAATGTCTCTATATGATCTCTCTCAGTGTATTCAAGGTCAGAGTATAATTTGGACTAATACAAGCAAAAAGCGGAGTTGATAGACTCTTTGTGTGTTGAGTAACTGTCCAGTCCCGTCCCATCACGAAAGCGGTGATTGGTACTCGAGAAGCATCAAAACTCAGGACCCAAGCTGAAAGCTTGTCGGCTTTGTCTCCCTCTGTGTGTTTCCTTGCATGGTATTCCCTATAGCCTAACTTACCAAGCTGGTCATGTGCCCCTTAGTGATCTATAAGGAGTTGTGCTAGTGGAGTGGCCGCCGTCCTGTCTGTTGTTAAGAGCTGTTCATATCGTCTCATTTTTCACTCCAATGATTGTAGCTCCCTGCATAATGTCAACCTGGAGCCATAAGTTTTTTAATCGCATGGCCTCTAAAGACTTTCTTGAATGCATCCCATTCAACCCCTGTGTGGGTGGCGGTACCCGCGTAAATTTCAAAATATGTATTAATATGGCCTTGAATGGAATCTCGGAACGCCAGATCTTGTAGGGCTGGCATGGGAAGTCTCCATGTGTGTATACACGGGTGCCCGCAGCCCCATTTCAGCCAAAATTGTAAGGGGGAGTGGTCTGACATTGTGCAACCGAGGTATTCTGCAGCCTGGAGTAAAAAGAATATTCTTGGATATTGGGGTGTAGTCTTCACCAAGCTTTTAAAAGCAGAGCGTGTGTCTCCCATTGCTGCAGGTGTTGGGTGAGGAGTGTGGATTGGGCCCTGGTTACCGGTGGGCATGAGCGATCTTATTCATTATCTGGGGCACAATTGGAGACCCCTCCCAGTAGCAAGGTGCTAATATATTGCGCAGCAGTGCTAGATTGAGTGTTTGACAAACATTTTGCCTGGTTGGAGTTGGGGGAGTTAAGGGAGATTATTGATATTGGTGTGCCGTCCAAATTACCCTCTAATACTGCACATCTCCCTTCCGGGTCAGTCTTGGTGTGTGTTAATTCTAAAAGCACCCCTGGAGCTACCCATATAAGAACATCCCTATCATATCTGGAGTATGTAGTCCCCACCAATGTGGCCAGCCAGCATCTGCGTACCTTCTCCAGGTCTGGTGCGGTAAGATGGATCTCCTGAAGCAATGCTACATGTATTTTACATCTACGTAAAAATTGGTACACCCAGTATCGTTTGACAAACCCTGCCAACCCACTGATATTCCATGACAAAAAGGAGTATTGGATAATTTGCATATTTGAACAGAACAACCACAATTAGCACAAAACTTATCACTAGTACTAGATGGAGCTACCGCCCCCGCATCTGCCTGCCCCCAGCCCATCTCCTGCCAGTTCCCCATCGCTCACACACCCATATAAGTACATGAAACTGTAATGCACATAATAAACACAGTTACTAACTGTTCAACTTTGGCCATAGCTCTCTTGTCTGGGGGACATGGTTAGAAGGCTATGTAACCGCCTAATAGGTCATGGAGCTTGACACCCAGCTCTTATGATGTGGACGTAACCTCCACCTAGAATCTCTCACATGATTTGGTGAAGTACCTTTTGAAGTATTCTAATGTCCCAGGTCCAGGTAATTATTACACCACCTCATCCACTGTCTGGAGTGTCATCCAGGGGCCACCTCCTGACAGTGCGTCTGCCAGCGCCCAGCCAGCCTCCAAGTTGTCATTGACCATGTGCTCATGGATGGAGGGAGACAGGGACGTCACTCTCTGATCCACCTCTGCTATCACCAGGGCCCTCTCCCTAGCCACCAGCTACCTGGATGGTCCAGCCCGCAGCTGACAGTGGTGTGGCCCCCAGCCCATCCACCCCAGTACCCCCAGTGCCCACTCAGACACGTCTGCAGAAGCGATAGTTATGATTCTCCGTTCCAGCCACATGCATGCCTCCTCCGGAGTGTTGCAGAATATGGCGTCGTTGCTGTGCATGACACAGAGCGTAGCTGGGAGCTGTAATGGATATTTGATGTTGTTATCTCTGAGGCTCCATTTCATCTGCAAAAAAGGAGGACCGCTAACATTGTACCTCATGGGTATAATCAAGATAGATGTTTACCTGAGAGTCCTGTACTCTCCACAGGCAAATTGCGATGGAAACCTTGAGGATGTGGTCCCTGTCATGACAACTGAATAGGTGGGTCACTACAGGGCAAGACAGAGCCCCATGGGCGGGGGAGGCTTGCCCGTCACCTTATGTGCATGTTCGACTGAAAAGAAGGTTCAGTGCTTTCCCTGAAGGACTGTTTCTGAGAGCCATTCTTCAATATATAGGTCCATGCTGGGGCCCTCAACTCGTTCCGGGATGCCCACTATGCGTACATTGTTGCAATGGGATCTGCCATCTTGATCATCTGTTTGCTGATGAAGTTGCGCCACCTCCCTCTGCAGGGCCCTGATGTGTGAGGTGGCATTTGAAAACAATGGTCTTAGGGATGCCAGTGTGGATTCTGTAGCTTCTACTTGCTCCTTCAGTTTCTTGTGGTCTTCTTGCATGTGACAATATCTATCCATAGAGCATCGATCTTGGGTTCTAGTGTGGTTTTAATATCTGGTACTTCGGCAAGGATCTCATCGAACCTACGCAAATACGGCACTAGAGTGGCTGACTGGGGTTCAGACTGGGGGCACGAATGCTCACCATCTGCACTGCAACCATGTGCCTCGGGGACACCCGCCGTCAGCCTGTCCTGTTTAGTGCGGCCCATCTCAACACCAGATCCACGGCTGTAGGGGTCGCCCACAGGAGAGCAAGGATATCTTAGGGGGCTGCAGAGGTTATCGCAGGGGGCGGGGTGCACGGGTATAGGAAGCTGACCTGGTGTGTGGTGAGCACCTATGGTGTTATCACCTTTTACTAGGTCCAGGTATCCTCTATTAGTGAGGTGTAGGCAGTGCGATGGAAGCCATGGCTCTCTAGAGATAACTGTGGATGAGTAGCCAAGACTTATCTACGAGACATGCAAAGCTTATGCAATACCACTATAGTCACACATCACTTACACCTGAAAGAACCACACAGTGTTACAAAAATAAATGTACTTTATTAGGGTAAAACAAATACTAGAATACTGAATAGGCAGTCCACCAACTGGAGGTAAGTAAACACACTCTTGTATACACATGAGCAATCAGTAAATAGCATAGAAAACAATAAGCATTAGCAAAAGCAATAGCAAGTAGTGAGGGCCCTAGAGGAGGGCCAAACCATATAATAAAAAAGTGGAATGTGAAAGACAGTCCCCCACCCAAGGAAGTGGAATCAGTAGAAGGGAGCTGGAGAAACTAGGAACCTCAAGATGTGAGATGCAGAGATAAGGACTTGGTTTTCGCCCAAAACAACAGGAGGTCTTTGGAAAAGGACCTGTCAAGACCCAACCAAGACTGGAAGAACCCAAAAGGGGATCTTGACAGAAGAGGACCAAGTCCAGTTCATGATGGAGTGTTAGTCGGTGCAGGAGCCAATACCACTGCTTTGTGGATGCAGGACCAGGTTTACGGTAGACGGAGAAGGTCAGCAGTGCAGCAGTGGGAGATGAAGAGACATCCCAGGAGTAATGTAAGTGATGTCCCATGTCGGCGGTCGAGATGCAGTCAGTTAGTGGTGCTGGAAAACCACCAACAGGTCTTGGGAAATGCAAGAAATGGAGAAGAAGGTTTGAAGGGCTAAAGAGGACCAGCAAGGCCCTGGGGACTTGACCCAAGGAGGGGAGTCCGGAGTGAACCTCTGCGGCTCAGAGAGCCACAAGAAGAGGAGGCCGTTCCCACAGGCAACCCACTGGCAGCAGGCACAGGAATCGCAGTCAGACCCACTTAGTACACCTGAAGAGGAGTCCCATATCGCTGGGGCAGCAGGCAGGAGACTATGCTTTGTAGGAAAGAGAGCTGGGGGCTGGGGCTATACAGAGCCTGAAGATCCCTTGGAGGGTGGGCAAACAAGCCTTGGTACCTGCAAAATGTAATGGTGCACAGGGGTACAGTCCTGCAAGGAGAGGCAAGGGCCCCCAAGTTGGACAGCTGGTAGAAAAGACCAAGGGGACCACTGCAGACCACCACCTGTGGTGCAGGATCCACACAGTTCCGAAGGAGACAAAATCCACGCAGCCAGTTGCCGTTTTAGTTGGTGTCTGCAGATGCAGGGAAGTAAGTCTTTCACTCCAAGAAAGGTTCCTTTCTACGTCTTGTCCAGGCTGAAGACTTGCCACCCTCAGAGGATGCACAGCTAGCGAAATGTTGCAGTTGCTGGAAGGGGCCGGAATAACAATGTTGCAGAATGGAGTTGTCACTGCAGTTGCAGATTTGCGGTTCCTGGAGGGTCCAGTTGCAGTCCCAATGGCCAGAAGATGAAGTAAACAATGCAGTCCTGTTGAAGTCCTGCATGTCGAATCTGAGGGCCCATCCAAGAGGGAGACCCTAAATAGCCCAGGAAGGGGGATTGGTCACCTAGCAGGGTGAGCACCTATCAGGAAGGCTCTGTGACATCACCTACCTGACCTGGCCACTCAGATGCTCCCAGGGGCCTCTGTCCACATTGGATTGAAGATGGCAGAATCAAGTGGCCACCTGGAGGAGCTCTGGGAGGAGCTCTCGGCACCACCTCTAGGGTGGTGATGGACAGGGGAGTGGTCACTCCCCTTTCCTTTGTCCAGTTTTATGCCAGAGCAAGGCCCGGGGGTCCCTGGACTGGTGCAAACTAGTTTGTGGAAGGAGGGCACCAAATGTGCCCTTTAAAGCATACCAGTGCTTGGGGAGGCTACCCCTCCATCTCCCACAGGAAATCCTTTGTTCTAGTTTATTCTGCCTGAGCTTGGTTAAGAAGCAGGAGTGCAGAAACCTGTCTGAGGGGTGGCTGCAGCACCGGCTGTCCAGAAACCCCAGAAGAACAGTAGGAGCAATGTTGGGGGTCCTCTAAGGAACCCCCAGAATGCATGGAATCATACAACCAAGACTGGCAACAGTATTGTGGTATGATTCTGACATGTTTAATATCAAACAGGTTCAGAGTGACTGGTGTCTAGTACATGGGTAAAATGGCTTCCACACACTTACGAAGTCCAGTGTAATGGAGCTGGAGTTTGTAGGGGCACCTCTGCTCGTGCAGGGGTGCCCTCACACACAGATACCTGCACCCTGCCCTCTGGGCTAGGAGGGCCTAGCATAGGAGTGAATTACAGTGACCTGTAGTGAAAGGATGTGTGCACCTTTTCACGCAGACTGCAATGGCAGGCTTGCAGACACATTTTGCATGGGCTCCCATGGGTGGCACAATACAATCTGCAGCCCATGGGGAACCCCTGGTGCCCTAATGCCCTGGGTACCTAAGTAACATATACTAGGGACTTATATGGGGACACCACTATGCCAATTGTGGGGTATGCAAAGTCCTAAGCAACCAAATTTAGAGGGAGAGAGCACAATCACTGGGGTCCTGGTTAGCAGGATCCCAGTGAAAACAGTCAAAACACGCTGACAGCAGGCAGAAGGTGGGGGTAACCATGCCAAAAAAATGGTACTTTACTACAAAGGGCAACTGCTCCCATCCATTTGGCATGAGCCAGGGGTATCGTTCTGCACTTCTGCCCCCGAAGGGTAGTGCACCCACTGTGATTTCCTGATGTGAAAGTGTTACCTCCAGTCTCAATAGTCTCCTATGCCACAGTGGCAGTTTTTTTATATGAATTTTGGGTTGAGGGACATTGATTCCAAGGCAGCGTGGTCCCACGTGGTCCGTCGTGTTCTGCCTCGAGTGGGGAGGGGGATGATGAAGGGAGGAGCTCTGGGCACGACGGCAATGAATGTCTCCAGAGGTGGCACTTCTCTATGATCCAGCAGATCCTCATAAGAGGGCATGGAGGCACCCCACATGGATGCTAGTGGGTGGTGAAGCACATGCCCCCAGCCCACCCCGCCAACTCAACACTGCGGGCTGTGAGATGTCCAGTGGTGAAGTAGCAGGCGCCAGCCACCTCCACACTCCTTTATCTGCACGGTCCATCCCGCACTCCCAATGGGAGGAGTCCCATCCTGTTATGCCGATCTATTGTGCTCTCCTGTGGTCCCATGCGCACCCTACAGCCTCAGGGCTCCTCCACGATGACCCCTGTGAGAATAACTGCCCACTGAACTGAACAGGTCCTATCATAATAGCTGTGGCAGAATTCCACGGCCGCTGTGGTATGTTGGCGGTCTTCTGCACGGTGTTAAGCGGCTTTTACCGCCAATGTTGTAATGACCACCATAGTCCTTTCAATTAAAAGAATTTTACATGAAAATTGCCACTAAACAGTCAATCAGCGGCCCGGTAGACAGGTCCAGGGTCCCCTGGCCCCAACAACGTTCCATCCCCTTCAAATGGGGAGCGAATTAGGTGAGGCGGCCCCCTCAAAGGGGAATTAGGTTAGGGGAATTTGCTACCCAGTCTACTGCCATTGTCTGATGGGGTTCACACACAGCCTTGTGTTGGCACTGCCTGGCACCCCTCCCCAACCGTGTTCACCTTACTTCAATCTGCCCACCAAGGGCCATTGATTCAGGTCCCAGTCCCGCCTGACCTATGCTGCCACTATCCAGCAGCCAGCCAAACCCTCACCGATATGATGTCCAAAGACGGGGGTCTGCACTGCTCCACACAGCCCTAGCCCCAAGCGATGGGTCTGAGGGTTCGCCTTACTGCTACAAAGCCACTCTGGCAGCCTTCAGACTCTAGGAGGTATAAATACTGGGCCCCTCAAATGGCCCCCTTCATGGCAGCCCTGCATTCTCTAGCGTGGTGCAGACCTGCATTGTTCCACGTCCATGGGGGTTGCTTTCCCGGCACCACGTGTTGATCCTTCATGACAGCCCCGGCCCTGCACGATGCTCTGCTGCACCCTATGCTCAACTCCGCCGTAGCAACAGCAACATTACAAAAGGTTCTCCGGTACGGTCATGTGATTTGCAGACGGTCAAGTAGTCCCAGAGGTTACGTTGTGGGGTCAGCATGTGTTTTTAAGGGCCTAGGTTGCCAGAACTCAGTTCTACACGACTTGTTCAGTCTCCATCTTGGACACGCCTATCTTCCACTTTACATTACATAAAATTGTTGCATGAATTGCACAATAATCAAGAAATGAAAACCAATGTTGCCTAAAGTGTTGTTACCTCATTATTTTACAGCACCCAGAGGCCGATAATGAAAGGCATGTTAGAGTAAGTAAAAGAGTACTTCTGTAGTTCTCATTTACATACTTTTAGATGTGTTTGTGAATTTGCCCAAGATATCAAACAAGAAAATAAAATGGGAATAAAGTGGCAATTTTCATGTACAATTTTTTTAATTGAAAGGACTACGGTGGTCATTACAACATTGGCGGTAAAAGCCGCTTAACACCGTGCAGAAGACCGCCAACATACCGCCGCGGCCGTGGAATTCCGCCACAGCTATCATGACCCACATCTCGAAATCCAACAAAATTCAGACACCCACACAAGTCCGCCACACCAAAGGTCAGTGATAAACTGGCAAAAACAAAACCTCCACCGTCACGCCAACAGAAACACGCCCAAGCTATCACGACCCACGAATCCACGCGGCGGTCTTTCAACCGTGGTATTCCATTGGCGGTACACACCGCCGCGCTCAAAATACACACAGTTCTACAAAACTCTGTCACATTGGACAATTCCAAATACACACACCTGATACACATACACACACCACTCCCACACACCCATTACAATATAAAACACACACCCACATCACCCACAAACCCCTACAACCAATATTACAGAGAGAAGGCCAGAGAGAGACACCACCATCCACAAACTAGCATCCACAGGCACTCAACACCATCACCCACACAACTTCCACGCACAAAACACCACACACCACTACATATCACCACACTTATCACCACACACCACCCCACACATCACCTACACCACCCCATGGCACGGCAAAGACACCCCAGGTTCTCGGAGGAGGAGCTCAGGGTCATGGTGGAGGAAATCGTCCGGGTAGAGCCACAGCTATTTGGATCACAGATGCAGCACTCCTCAATTGCAAGGAAGATGGAGCTATGGCGAAGAATAGTCGACAGGTTCAACGCAGTGGGACAACACCCAAGAAATCGGGACGACATCAGGAAGAGGTGGAACGACCTACGGGGGAGGGTGCGTTCTGTGGTCTCCAGACACCACCTGGCGGTTCAGCGGACTGGCGGCGGACCCCCTACCTCCTCACCCACAACTAACAACATGGGAGGAGCAGGTCATGGCAATTCTGCATCCTGAGGGGCTCGCAGGAGTCGATGGAGGAATGGACTCTGGTAAGTCAAACCTTTAACTACCATATCCCCCACCCTACCTGCATGCTATCACATACCCCCACCCTCGCCCCCTCCCCTATCACTCCAACTCCTCACAAATGTACCAATATCACAAACCACACATCCCAACACCAAGCCCTGCATGCAACACCAACACATGGACACCCATCACTAAAGCATGCCCACTGCACATACCCATACACCCCCATAAACCAGCATCACACAAGTCCCCACATAGGAATGCAAGCACTGGGGTACACGGTCACCCACCCATTGCCCACCATGACACACACAGATGTAATAATTATGCTTTTACACCCCTGCAGGACCACTACCCAACGTCACCAGACAGGAGGGTCCAGACATCTCCACCCCACCCACAGAAGAGGCCCACAGTGATGACAGCACCTCTGTCCAACTGGATCAAGATGACCAGCCCGGACCATCGTGGGCCTTGGGACAGTCGGTTCCCCCCACACAGGCACAGGCCACCACAGACCTTCCACTCTCTGGTAACACCAGCACAGCACCCACCCAGCGGGCCCATACCTCCATCCCCAGGACACGTCAATCAGCTGTGTGTCCACCACTACAGGGAACCCAGGATAACCCACCACCCCAACAACAACAGGGACCTGGGGGCAGTGGCAGTGGGCACACGATCCAGGGGACGGAGGCCCAGGAACACAGGGGAACTGGGAAGGCTGCTGTGCGACAGGGGGCGGACAGGCCAAGGGAACCCACTCTCCACGAGGCCCTCTCCTCCATCATGGGACCATACCACCACTCCCAGGAGACGATGGCAACGGTCCTGGCCAAGTTTCAGGAGACCCAGCGCATGCAGAAGGAACAGTATTTGGGCTTCAGGGAGGAACTCAGAACCATCAGCTCCGCCCTGGGCACCATCGTAGGGGTGCTGAAGGAAATACTCAACACCAGGAGGGACACTGTGGCACTCCAAGGGGCCCCTGACACTAGCATGGACGATGAACTGCCCACCACCTCCGCTGGTGCTAGTGGACAGGAGGCACCGCCACAGGACCACCACACCAGCACCCCCCCGCTCTGCAGATGGAGAACCACCCCGCAAGCGGTCCCTGAGATACAGGAACAAGACAGAGAACGATGCCAAGACCCCCGCCAAGAAATGAGACCACCCTGATTGTCAACCCACTGTCCCACTTTGTCACCCTGTCCATATTGGAACTGCCCCAGCTCCACTTCCTATGCCCATATGGGCAATGCACCTATGAGACAAATAGACTGGACTCTGCCATGGACACTCCTCTGCCATCACCCCTCACCATTTAACTTCCCCCTCCAATATTTTGTATGTAAATAAACACACCTAGAGCACCAAAAGATCTGGAGTCTGTTTGTGATTTTGAAATAGTGTATTTGCAATTACAGTGACAACATTTCCAGGAAATAGTAATGTCAACATACCTATGTCACACAGCTCTAGTCCATGAGGAATCTAAGCAGATGACACACGTTGGAACCCACACCTGTGAAACTGTAAGGGAAAGTGACAACTCAGTGACCATACACTGGGTGAAATCGACAGACAGGACAGAGGTAGAAGTGTAAAAGTACTTGTAGTAGGCAGGAATGTATTCTCACCTGTGTTTCACTGGAAATATTGCTGAATGACTGAGTCCCTGTTGTCAATGTCTTCTTCCTCTGCTTCATCCTCATCACTGTCCACAGCTGCCACAACACCGCCATCTGGACCATCCTCCTGCAGAAAAGGCACCTGTCGTCGCAAAGCCAAATTATGAAGCATACAGCAGGCCACGATGATCTGACACACCTTCTTTGGTGAGTAGAATAGGGATCCACCTGTCATATGGAGGCACCTAAACCTGGCCTTCAGGAGGCCAAAGGTGCATTCGATCACCCTCCTAGTCCGCCCATGGGCCTCATTGTAGCGTTCATCTGCCCTGGTCCTGGGATTCCTCACTGGGGTCAGTAGCCATTACAGGTTGGGGTAACCAGAGTCCCCTAATAGCCACACCCGGTGCCTCTGTAGTTGACCCATCACATAAGGGATGCTGCTATTCCGCATGATGTAGGCGTCATGCACTGAGCCAGGAAACATGGGAGATGTACTGGTCTGCCAAACATACCATCGGTACATTCATGGAATGATAACTCTTCCGATTCCTGTACACCTGTTCACTCCTGTGGGGGGGACCAAAGCCAAATGGGTCCCATCAATGGCACCTATGATGTTGGGGTTATGTCCAGTGGCATAGAAGTCACCTTTCACTGTAGGCAAGTCCTCCTCCTGAGGGAAAACAATGTAGCTCTGCATGTGTTTCAGCAGGGCAGACAACACTCTGGACAACACGTTGGAAAACATCGGCTGGGACATCCCTGATGCCATGGCCACATTTGTTTGAAAAGACCCACTTGCAAGGAAATGGAGCACTGATAGCACCTGCACTTGAGGGGGGATTCCAGTGGGATGGCGGATTGCTGACATCAGGTCTGGCTCCAACTGGGTACACAGTTCCTGGATTGTGGCACGGTCAAACCTGTAGGTGATGATCAAATTTCTTTACTCCATTGTCGACAGGTCCACCAGCGGTCGGTACACCGGAGGATTCCGCCATCTCCTCACATGTCCCAGCGGACGGTGCCTATGAAGGACAACAGCAAGCACAGAGTCAAACAACTCAGAGGTATGTACCCACAGTCTACACAGAACACCAATCATACACAAAATCTGGCCTGTATGTGTGTTGAGAGTAGGCCTAGGTATGTGTGACGCAGTTGGGAATTAGGCCATGTGGGCCCCTGAAATGGCGGCTGCCTGACCTCTAAAGCGGGACAATCGGGTGTGAGGTAACTGCGCTGGCGTTGTACACGGTCGAGGTAGGCGGTCGAAGACCGCGGCGCAATGCTGCATTGGTTAACATTGGACCCTATGGGTCCCAGGAGCCAATGACGATGTACGCCAGCGGTGATGGTACGCACCACCGCGGACGTGACCGCCATTTTCTAACTGTTTAATCACTCGATACCTGATCTTCGACAGGAGAGGACCTACACTGCAAGTGCTGCTGTGACCTCGGTCTGGAAGAGACAATGGCTTGTGCGTCTGGGGAAAGGGCCCCTGCCTTCACTGCAGAGGAGTTGGAGAAGCTCGTCGACGGGGTCCTCCCCCTCCAGACCAACAGGTAAGTACACAGGGAGCATGTTGTATGGGCTATGCCTGTGTGGAGAGGGCTGGTTGTAAGAAGGAAGGGGGCAGAGTTCTGCGTGCATGAAAGACGGTGAATGAATGTGCCACATGGCGAGGGTAGGGATGTGGGCCACTCACTTTGACGGTGCAGTTGGTAATTACTTCTCTTCTTCCCCTGTACATTTCATGTAGGTCAGCGTCCACCAGAAGAAGGACATTTGGCGTGCCATCGCCAAGGAAGTCCGGACCCTGGGGTCCACCACAGACGGAGCACCCACTGCCGGAAGAGATGGGAGGACATTCGCCGCTGGAGCAAGAAGACGACGGAGGCTCAGCTGGGGATGGCCTCCCAACGTGGAAGGGGTGCCCGTCAAACCATGACCCCCCTGATGTTCCGGATCCTGGTGGTGGCCTACCCTGAGTTTGATGGGCGCTTGAGGGAATCAGAGCAGACACAAGGGGGTGAGTACACTATCATTCAGCTGACTTTGCGCACAGTGAAGGTGTCTGGGTGAGGGAGGAGGGCTGTGGTTTCCCCTAGGCCAGGGCGAGTTCCGTAGGCTAGGCCCATTCGTAAGGCATGGCCCTGTGGCCCCCCACACCACCTCTGTAGAGTGGCAAGTACAGCTTTTCATGCCCCTGTGTCATCTATATGTGCAGATGTCGTCCATAGCCTTGTAGGCCATTTCCCAGGAATTGCACTGTACAGACCAACAGCGCGACATAGTGCAGGGGGCTGCTGTGTCTGTATTGTCCGCCAACGGTAGCGGTAAGCCATGCACTCAACCTGTCTTTCTTCTGTCCCCCCCCCCTTTTTTGCGGTCTCCCTGTTCTTGTGTGCATTAGCATCATCAGGCAGAGGTACAGTGGCACTAGAGCACGAGGGAGCTGCATCGCACATGGGCATGGAGGCCCACACTACGGACTCTGAATACACCAGTGGGACGGAGGGCGAGCGGAGCACCACGGCGGTCACAGGATCTGCAACCAGCGACACGGACTCGTCCTCCGATGGGAGCTCCCTTGTGGTGGCAGCAACATCTGTGCCCCCCACTTCAACAGGTACAGCCGCCACACCCCCTACCAGCACCACCCTCCCAGCAGCCCCTCAGCCTTCGCCTCGTGCCCGCTCACCCAGGAGGGTGGGCATCACCATCGCCCCAGGCACCTCAGCCCCTGCCCCTGTCACCTCTGCTGCCCTCAGTGAGGAGGCCATTGACCTCCTCAGGTCACTCACTGTTTGGCAATCTACCATTTTGAATGCCATCCAGGGTGTAGAAAGGGAGTTGCAACACACAAATGCATTCCTGGAGGGCATTCATTCTGGTCAGGCTGCCCTTCATCGAACCCTTCAAACTCTGGCCTCAGCACTGATGGCAGCCATTGTCCCTGTTTCTAGCCTCCCCCCTCCAACTTCCTCCACCCAGACCCAATCCCCTGTACCTCTGCCTATTCCAAGCACACCATCAGACCAGCCTGCACACACTTCACCACACAAGGGAAGCTCAGGCAAACATAAGCACCACACATTCCACAGGCACTCACGCAAGCATCACACACATACAGACACACCAACATCCACTGCCTCCACTGTGTCCCCCTCCTCCTCGTCTCCCTCCTCCCTCCCAGTCTCGTCTACACTCACACCTGCATGCACTACCACTACAGCCACTACGTCCCGCACCAGCACACCCACCACCACACCCACTCACGTGCACTCACCACCCGCACTACCATCCACACGTCCCCTGTGTCCTCTCCCAGTGTGTCTGTGACGCCCCCTCCGAAGATACACAAACGCAGGCACACACCCACCCATCAGCCATCCACCTCACGACAGCCTCCATCGCATGCACCTGCACCCAAATCCACAAAAGTTACACCTCCTACAACCACCACCTCTTCCTCCACTCCCAAACCCCCTCCAGCTACCCGTCCCAGTGTGTCCAAACAACTTTTCCTGTCCCCCTTTAACCTATTTCCCACCACCCCCGTCCAACTCATAGGTCCTGTACTAGCACCTCAGCCAAAAAATCTCCGGGACCAGTGGTGCCTGTTGTTACAGGTATGTGGAGTGCACCGGCCACCAGGCCAGCCAGTCTGTCACTGAGCCACAGCACAGCCAGTCCCCCCCCTGTGAAGCACCAGAAGTTGGCCAGTGCCCGGCGGGAGAGGGGGAAGACTCCGGCCAGCCAACCCGCTCACAGGGGTCCCGGGGGGAGTGTGGACTCAGCTGTGACTCCTCCCAAGGTGGGGAAGGGGCAGAAGAAACCTGCAAAGTCTGGGAGGAGCAGCACGGCGGAGAAGCCCGCCATCATCCCCGCTGGCCAGGAGGGCCCCGCTAGCCCCATAGTCGCTGCCCAGGAGGCCACCGCCAGCCCCATCCTCGCTGTCCAGGAGGCTACCACCAGCCCCATCCTCCCTGCCCAGGAGGCCACCGTCAGCCCCAACGTCGCTGCCCAGGAGGCCACCGCCAGCCCCATCGTTGCTGTCACAGGAGGGCCCCGCAAGCCACAGCTCAGCTGCCCAGGAGGGCCCGCAAGCCACAGCCCAGATGCCCAGGAGGGCCCGCAAGCCACAGCCCAGCTGCCCAGGAAGGCCCCGCAAGCCACAGCCCAGCTGACCCATGAAGGACCACCAGCCACAGCCCAGCTGGGCATGGACGGACCGCCAGGGCAAGGACCGCTGAACAGGGCAAGCACCGCTGAACAGGTCAGAGACCGCCAACTCAGCATCGCTGAACAGGGCAAGCACCGCTGAACAGGTCAGAGACTGCCAACTCAAGCACCGCTGAACAGGGCAAGGACCGCTGAACAGGGCAAAGACCGCCATGGCAAGCACCGCTGAACAGGGCAAGGACCGCCGAACAGGGCAAAGACCGCCAAAGCGAGCACCGCTAGCCCATTAGCGGCAGGGGCAGTGAAGCAACTGGGACCGTCACTGGGTGAGTGCTGCACTCTGGGCACCAGTCCCCCTCCAGAACCAGTGGAGAACAGCATCCACTCCGTCTGTCCTGCACAGGATGAAGCACTCTGGGCACCAGTCCCCCTCCAGAACCAGTGGAGACATGCATCCACTCCGTCTGACCTGCACAGGATGAAGCACTCTGGGCACCAGTCCCCCTCCAGAACCAGTGGAGACATGCATCCACTCCATCTGTCCTGCACAGGATGAAGCACTCTGGGCACCAGTCCCCCTCCAGAACCACTGGAGACATGCATCCACTCCGTCTGTCCTGCACAGGATGAAGCACTTTGGGCACCAGTCCCCCTCCAGAACCAGTGGAGAACAGCATCCACTCCGTCTGTCCTGCACAGGATGAAGCACTCTGGGCACCAGTCCCCCTCCAGAACCAGTGGAGACATGCATCCACTTGAGAGACTGTGGCTTTGCACTCCCCAGGATTGATCAGTGGGCAAGCCACCCACTGTAGAGACTTGAGAACTGTGGCTTTGCACTCCCCAGGATGGTACAGTGGGCAAGCCACCCACTGTAGAGACTTGAGAGACTGTGGCTTTGCACTCCCCAGGATGGTACAGTGGGCAACCCACCCACTGTAGAGACTGGAGAGACTGTGGCTTTGCACTCCCCAGGATGGTACAGTGGGCAAGCCACCCACTGTAGAGACTTGAGAGACTGTGGCTTTGCATTCCCCAGGATTAATCAGTGGGCAACCCACCCACTGTAGAGACTTGAGAAACTGTGGCTTTGCATTCCCCAGGATGGTACAGTGGGCAAGCAACCCACTATAGAGACTTGACAGACTGTGGCTTTGCACTCCCCAGGATTGATCAGTGGGCAAGCCACCCACTGTAGAGACTTGAGAGACTGTGGCTTTGTACTCCCCAGGATGGTACTGTGGGCAACCCACCCACTGTAGAGACTTGAAAGACTGTGGCTTTGCACTCCCCAGGATACATCAATGGGCATGGTACCCCCTCGTGGATCTGGCGTTGTGTACTCATCCAGCTGAGGTGCCCCCCCTTTCCCTTCCCCCTAAGGTGCCTGTTGTATTTCCATCAGATGCCCCTGCAGTGTTCTCTCCGTCATGTTCGGGTATCTTGTGTGGGCCTCGCCCATGCATTTTGGGCCCAGTGGTCCACGGACTATGAATGGTGCAAAACCTGGACTACTAATCGTGGTGTATATTTTTTTTATAGTGTATATATATATGTATATTTTAGCATACTGAATTTTGATATATTACAATAGTTGCACTCATTTCCTTTTATCTTTTCATTCTTCCGGGGGGCTTGGGGGGTGTTACTGTAATGTATAGATATGCATTGGTGTGTGTGTTGTAGTGGGTGAGGGTCGGGGTGGGGGTTGGGGTGTTAAGTGTGTGTGTCCCTGTTTTTTGCCTCCCCCCTCCCCTATGTCATAGGTGCAGTACTCACCGTGGTCTTCGCTGCCGGCGTTGGTACTCCTCGTAGAAGAGCAGGGAGACTAGCGCTGGGAGAATATGAAGTTCCGGCTCCATGCTGTCCTCCTTCCAAGTGGAGAGTGTAGAGGTGAGCGTTTTTCATTCGAAATGCCTGTTTCCGCCGTGTTTTTATCAGCGGTGAATCCGCCCCGGAAAAGGTGGCGGATTGGCCTGTCATAATAGTGTGGGCGGTACATTGTCTCCCGCCTGTCTGTTGGCGGTGACCGCCGTGCTGTTTGTCTGTACCGCCGTGGCGGTCTGAGTGTTAAAGTGGCTGTCTTTGTTGGCGGTTTCCGCCACGGTCATAATTGCAAAAATTTTACCGCCGGCCTGTTGGCGGTCTTACCGCCGCTTTAACACCGTCTGCCAGGGTTGTAATGACCACCTATATCTTGCTTGCACTCTACCTATTACAGTGTTGGACGTTTCTGATCTAATGCGCAAAGGCATGTAAGAGTACATATAAGATTACTACTGTAGTACTACTTCCGCACTCATAAATGCTTTTGTGAATCCACCCGATAATCTAGCCCAGGCTTCTTCAAGGAGTAGCTCATGAGCTCTTGGCAGCTCTCCAGGTAGGTGTACATAGCTCTGCTGTTTGCAGCCCAGCCTGCTATATTAGAAACTTTTGCTTAATTGAATTAGTATATGTAAAATTGAAAGGCATAAATTGGAGGAGAACATATGTTTATTTCCAGAACTAATAAGCTGATGTTTGGAGAAAAATAGTTGAATTTCTAATGGAATTTCCCATTCAACCATTCCAAATACTGAGTTTTTAACAACAATAATATGTATTCAAAATACCCTTGAGGGTGAACATGTGTTTTACAAATACACATTTTAGGTTCTGTTATATCCAAAGTTAATACTTGATAAATCATTCAATGTTAGGCAGACACATCCTTGGAAACTTGCAGCTTTGGCTGCTGTGTTTACCAATTTAGAAGCATTTCAATTGCATGGGCCAGAGAGGAGCGATTCAATCACACGTTTTTTTTACATTGGCGCTGGCAAGTGTGCTTGATGCTATAAGGTGATCGCTGCTGATAATCTTGCATGAGTTGGCTTGTATGTAATCCTGTCTGATGTGATCACTATTGCAACACTAATAATATTAATAGCGTTTTATGACTTTCATTGAATGCAAGTAGCTCTTATGATAGAAGAGGTTGGAGACCCCTGAACTAGCCATTTCCATTAAAAGAAACATCAAGTAATGGTGATCATTAAGTATATCATCTCAACTGCACAGCATGATTACCCTCCATGATGGGACACAGTTGTCTTTAATGAGAACAACATCTTTTGTGATTGCCTAGTAATGCTCAATTTTTTCCCTTTTTGCTGATGATTGTGACAGTTTTCTGAATGTATCCTCCTCTCTTTCCTCGAATGAGTGAAGAGTTGGTTTACTGATTCTCTTTCAATTTTGCTATAGCTTTCCTCGTTCCCTGACAACTTGAGTGTAAACTATGTCCCACATCTATAAATCTGTTTCCATGTTTTGTGGCAAAAGACCGAGCTGCTGGATGCAGTAATAAGTAGAACTGTATTATGTTGTTTGTCGTTTTGTACAGTCAGAACATTTGTATTAGATCTCTTGTCTCTTCCCTGTAAATTCTAATTCCAGCTGATACCACTTTAGCATGGTGAATAACAAAAATGTGCCAGGTCTATCACATTTGAGCTTCTTTGCTTTTTCTTTGAGCATAGTATACCAAAGACTCCCACACCAGGCAAAGATAGTAAACACCCTACGATGTCTCAAACATCTCTGTCAAGGCTCAATGCCATTTCTGTTTTGTGAACAAAGAGAGCTGAGCATACTTTCCATCCAATTAGATATATTTCCGGGCACCCCGGTAATAGGTTGGAGTCATTTGTCAAAAACCTTAGTCACGCTTGCCAAACAGTGGATTATTACTTAGCATGTGATGCCTCATCAAGTAATAATGTCACAATTAGGTCAAGTTAGGTCTCAATAAATTAAACCTGACTCCAAACCTTGGTAGCTGTAGCAGGAAGCAAACAGGCTTAGCTTAGGAGAAATGTGTAAAGCATTTATCAGTAGCAAAGCAGTTAAAAGCATACAACACAACACAATAAAATCCTCACTAATATGTATTGTACTAGAGTAAAAATGATTAAATAAATAGACTCTAGAATGGCATAAATCAGATGTAGGAAACTGCAATTATTATCATTTTTGGACGTTTTAAGTTGAAATAATGCCCAAAATGCCAAATGCCTATCACGATTATCCGGTTGCATTTGACTGGGTTCAAGTAAAAAACTAAAGCTGACCGCAAGCTACTACTGATTTGGTACAGGGGCCAGGTTTGTTGTGGTGGAAAGTGTACCCTCTGACTTAGAAGATTTTCTGGATGAAAACCCCCTCAGTGGGTTGGGCTGCAGACTTGACCCAAAGGAGGGCTCGACAACTGCAGCCCAATGAAGTGTGGGTCCTTATTGTGAGCCTGAACTCCAGCAGGACACGTAGCACAGTTGTCATCGACATTAGGAAAGTCCAAGCGGGCAAAGCCCAGAATTCTACTGAGGAAGGTCTCATCAGCGCTTGGATGCTGTTTGACATTGACATTGATGAAATCCCTTTATCTGCGGACTTGGAAAGTGTTCTAGAAATTGAAATCCTTCAGTATGAAAAACCAGTGCATTTTATCTGACTAGTAACTCAATGTCCGTCCCGGTCTCTGCTGGTTCTCTGGAGGAAAAGTTGTGAAAAATGTTCAAAGTGTCCAGTTTTGCAGGTTTTAGGGTCATACCAGTGGCCAGTACTTTGTGGGCACCAGTTTGGGGTTAGAATTCATCCTCGTAGAAGCCGCCAGCAGGGTCCAGGGAGAATCAAGTTGGAGCTGGTCACCAAGGCTCTTGGAAAAAGAAGGCTTCTTGCAGCTTTTGTGGCCCTGTAACTTAACAGGAAGTCTGTCAACTGACCTTTAAAGTCCTCCTCTTTGTCCTTTGTACAAGTGGGATTAGGTCCAGCCCCTGGGATCTCTCTCCACACGGTCAACAGCAGGCTTGAGGGTGGGTGAGACTCCCTGATCAATAGGGAAACATTTCCCAGGGGTAACCCTACCAACTTTTACATCATTACCTGGGATATTGGCTCTGAAGAATCCCACAGTGCACTGCTCCGAAAAAAATCCAACATGGCAGAACCTTGCTTCTCTTGGGCAGAGCTCTGGGCATACCCTGGGGATGTGTCTATGGAAATGCAAAACTCCCATTGCAAACAGTTGGGATTGGTGCTACCATGAATTTGTGGACAATGGAATGAGAATACTGTTGTTTGAGTTACACCTGCCTGTGATAGAGGATGCCCCTTTGAAGCTTGTGCAGTTGGTGGGCATACCTTCAAGGCTATCCTGTCAGGAAGAACTCACACCCCATCCCTCCCAAGGCCCTTTTGTTCCCTTTCCTGAGACCCATTCACACTTCCTTGCAAGATGCCAGCAAGCTGCCAGGTGCCAGTTGGAGATTAATTTTGAATATGCGATTAAAGGCTGTAAGCAGCACAACAGTGACTTTCTAAAGTTACTATTTCTAAAATAGACAAATGTAACTAGGAAAATATGTGTTTTGAGTACTTGTGTAGCTAGTGCCAATCTGAACCTAGCTTTATTAAGTGTAATCAAGTAATTCAGTGTTTTCTATGGCACAGGCAGCCTTGCTACATTGAAAATAGTTTTAGGGACTTCTTCACTGTAAGGACTTGTAAACATATAACATAAATATGTCCAACATTAAATATAGTGCACCCTGCCTTAGGGCTGTAAAGGCCTACCTTAGGGATGGATTACTGCTTTTTGAAAGGAAGGTTTAGGTCTGGCACCAGAGTAATTTTGACAGTTTAAAATGGCAGTTTTAAAACTGTTCAACAAGGCTGCTGTGGCATCATCCTTTACATTATCACTTTATTGGTGGCACAAAAAGTACTGGATTTACGAGTGGCCCACCAAGCCACCCCATCAGAAAGAACCAAAGACCCATCAAGACACTAGGACAAAATATCAAAAGAAAACTGGACCAAGACCCCCAGGAATGCTACCCAACCATACCGGGAACCTTGATGTCGACACCAAGATCTTACTGGCTCACCGACTGCGCCAACTGCATCGCTATCACTAGAAACAAGACCTCAAAAAAAGAACAAATGACCCAGCTGGTGCACAAATGACCTTCGGGAGTGCAAGCGCCAATGAAAACATCCTGAGACAAAATAGAGACTCAATAAAAACACTGCTGCAAGATCCACATACAAAGCCACCCTCAAGCTCTATCACCAACAACTATGAGAGACAAAGAAAACAAGTCCCAACAACGTCAAAAAACTCTTCACCATTGTCAAGGAGTTCTCCAACTCTGCTACTGCCAACATCATCCTCCCATTCCAAGCACTTTACAATGACCTGTCAGACTTCTTTGAACAGAAGATTGCCAAGATCTAGAACACATTCAACCCACAGCATACCGATATGAATGCACAGCAGGACACCTCCCTCGTCACCAAACAGCAGCTAAGCAATTGGAAGCCTCTCAAATTAAATAGACACCACTACCCTGATGACTACCGTCCACTCAGGAGCCCGCTCATGCCCATGCCCTCATTTCATTTACAACATTGGAAGAGCCATCATCTTTCCCGTGCATCCTGCTATCATCAATGCCTCCGTAACCACGCCACCTTTCTGTCTTGCTCAAAAATGTAGAAGTAAACACCTTATTGAAGAAACCAACAGTGGACCCCAACACCTTCAGTTGCTACAGACCCATCTCGCTCCTTTCTTTTTCCAGCTAAATTCATATAGAAAGATATCAATATCCACCTCACATACCACCTAGAACTTCCTCAACTCCTAAACAGCTTGCAATCTGGCTTTTGCACTAACCACAGCACAGCTATAGCCTTCATTACTGCCACCCATGACATCAGAAGCATCCTCGACCGAGTAGGCTGCACTCATCCTACTCAACCTCTTCGCAGCTTTCGATGTGGTCGTCCACAAGTCACTCCTCAGAAAGCTTTAGCACTGGGGTATCTGTGGACCAGCCCTCAAATGGATATGCCCCTTCATCAAAGCCAGAACGTATGGAGTTAGACATCTCTCCTATACCTCAAAGCCCAAGAAACTGATCTAGGGAGTCCCTCAAGGATCAACGTTCAGCCCAGTACTCTTCAACGTCACCGCTGCTTTAACAATGTAAGCTTTAATTATGTATTTATTTTGCCTTCACTTAGTACCTCTAGGGCAGAGGTCTTCAAACTGGGGGGGGCGGACCCCCATTGAGGGGCCTCAAGTGGTCCCGGGGGGGTGCCAGACTCAGGCCAAAAGAAGCATTATACCGATAACAGGCCATTGCTTTAAGCAGAAGCATGTTATTGTGTTTTTAACAATGAAACAGTACTTAACTGCAATATTTAAATAGGTCTAGACATATTTAAACATTGCCATCTTTATAAAATAAATGTGAAAAATTCCGGGGGGGGTGCAATGATTTTTATTTTTCAACGGGGGGTGTGGCATTAAAAGGTTTGGAGACTACTGCTCTAGGGACTTCAATTAAACAATTGACATATATCATCATTTCTGTCTTTAGGTTTAGCTTAGGCTGTAATCGTTTTTCTCTGTTGCAGTTTTTAGCGATTGCAGACAACAATAAATATTTCACTGAGCCTTTGTTAATTTACTGTAATTGTATGATTGTGTTATCAGGCTGATGGATAAACTGAATGTATCTATGGAAGTATATTTGCAAGAAATGATGCATCGCTGCGCTAAGGCAGCAATGAATCAAAAATACTTGTGCTGCGGCAAGGCAGGTTAAGATTCTATGGATGCGTCCTACTTACAATACGGCGCACCATGGTGTAAGGTCCCAAGGATGTCAGTTGGAAGGGTGACACAATGCATCAGGGTGAAATGTGGCGCATCACTGAAGCTGGGCTTAAAACAAGCACAACTTCAGCAAAGCATCAAAAAACATAGGGGATGAAGCAGTTCTGATTGATGCAAGTAGTTTAATGAGTGGGGACCAATGTAACTGAGTGGAAAATTGTGAAAAACTCACCTTGTACTCTATTACTGTGGTCCAGAATGTAATGTAGACAAGTATGAAGTATGGCTATATGTCACATACCAGTGGGCATAGCATACTTATATGTACGTAGAGACCTGAGTATGTGTGACATATTGAGTGGCACTTGAATGTGAGTGGATATCAGTATATGCTGAAATGCGAAGTGGCAATTCATGTATTACTGACCTTATGTGTGCACTTCCTATTGTGTTTTGGAATAAGCTTGGTTGGGCTTGGGGATCCATTCCTCTATGGATATGTGACAATCCTGGCCTGTCCCTTACATGGAGTACACTCTGTCACATTGCATTTCTGCAGTCAATATCTCAGGTGCCGTGGTCCTGGGTTGGTCAAGGGGTCCTACAACATTATTCTTACATGTGTAGGCCTACTACTAGTTGAAGGAATGTGTTTTTATAACTCATTACAGTGTGTTAAGTGACTTCAGCTGGTCAGATTCCCATTACCCAGCCACTGCGTCACTTACTACACCTGGGTCACAGAGGCATAGGAATTTTGAGGCATTACAGGCTGAAAGTGACGCATTGTAAAGATGTGTCGTACATTGCAAAACTTGTAAATATCACTGCCTCAGTTGTGAATGAGAATTTACAGGGGAACAACTACCCTGCATACATAATAAACTTTGTGGTACAGCCAGTTCTAACTAAGGTATTTTTTGAGGCAGGCCTATAAAAGTTGATGCATTGGGCCTAATTTGTTGCTTTGTAAATATGGATCAAAAAATGCCCTGCAGGAGCTTTAAAAAAATTATGCAACTGCAGCACAAGCTCCTTGTAAATATGCCTGAGTCTAAATGAAACCATCCAAAACTCGAATTAGTGAATTATCAGGTACCTATTATGTGATGCGGAATATGTGATTTAAAGTAACACTCTGATGCTGCAGGTTTGATTAGGAGTAAAACATGACATTTGTGTTGGGAGTTATAGGTTATATTGCTTGCAGGCAAGGCTAGATTCTGTCTGTTTGGTGTTGTCACATGCATGTATTAGTGACTGCAAGAACTGATGATGCATCAATTGGTTGTGGGCAGGGAGAGGTGTGGGTGGGTAAATGAGGTGCATTTTGATGCCATTCCTTTTGTTGTGATACATAACCATTTTTATAGTACTTAATATGTGTGCATTACTAGAAAGTGCCGAATGTTTTAGTGAATGTTGAAAGTGAAAATGTAGAGTTCTTATAGCTCTGGATGTCTTAAGAGTAGGATAGTGGTTCATGGTACAGGTCAGCATACAGGTCCATCATAAGAGTCCAGCAAATGTGTCAGTAAGTGGTATTCTACTCCATCCTCTCTCACACAACACAATCTTCCTCTCACTATGCATTCTGTCTTTCACACACTCTTTCTCGCCACCTATATCGATTCTAAAACACCTTTGCTCTGGTGTATCCCTCTCTCTCTCTCTCCTTTTCTTAATCTCTCTCTTACATGAACACACAAACTGAATAGTTGGCTGTGTTTTATGCTGTTTCTCCCAGGGTAATCAGATTTTCAAAACCAAAAATCAGAATACACCACTGAAGTAGTACTTCACTTTTTTCATGAACTTTGGGACCCAGAACAACTAAAATAACAGCTTTTATCAACTTAGAAAAGTGTTTATAATGATGCTGTGAGGTCTCAATATGCATTTAATTGCAAATAATACAGGTCAATGCTTTTGTATATCTGATACACAAAAATCATGTGTGTACACTAACTTGCTAGGTATTGTGTGTCCCTTCTGAACTTGGCCTGAAAAGCAAAGGATGTTTGACCCAGTGTGTTTCTAAAGGAGTATATTCCTGGACTGGTCATGAGCGAGACGGGCAGACAGAATAACCATTTTTAAAAATGCTTACACTGTCCTCTGAAAAAAGGAGGCTGTAATTCATTAATAACTAGACCTGGCAATACTAATATGTCTGATTGTAATTGAAAGTGTCCTGTCAGTCACTGGTGAGTTTAGGCACTCTTTAACTCATCATGCATGAACTATGTCCCTCATCATAACACATGCACTCATTCATCCACTTACATTTTCATGTTTTTCCCCAATCACCCATCCAGATTAACGAATGGTGAAGGAGGAACAGCCCGATTTTGAAGCAAGTCACCTAAGTTGGTGTCTATGAGGGCTTGAGTCCACCATCTAGGGAAACACAGAGCTTATCCTCATGGAAAGTGTCTCCTGCAGAACGTCAGGCTCCTGCTATCTCTTAGCAGGTAGGCAGGCTTCTTGGCACTAGGCAGGACCCCAGCGGGAAGTGCAGACTTCAAGTGATGTCCCTCATTTCTGGGAGGAGACTGACTCTAAGGCATACACCAGCCTTATTCATACAGCAGTCTTTTGAGTATACTATGGAGCACTCCCTTTCTTGGTAATAAAAAAGCATTGGCTGTGACTTTTATACACATTTTGTAGGCAGGGAATCTGGATCCACTGCCTCAACCTTTATAACCAGTTTAGGGTGGTTTTCTTTTGAAATGGCATTCTCAGGCTGCTCTTCGGACACAGCCTTGGTGTGTAGAGTGATGCTTTTCACAGCAGGGAACCAGAAGGCTGTCCTCAAACTGTGGCACCTGCAATGTGAGCACAATGAAGTGTGAGTTTTCTGCACCAGACAGTCACTAACTCCTCTGAATCAGTAAGCACGGATAAACAAAATGTGCAGGCCTAACCGAGAAACGTCCTCACCCTGCACAACAGAAACTGCAGTCACACACCTAACTCCCACCATTAACCAAATGGCAGTTCTACAACGCGTTATATAAATGCCAATGGGACAAGCAAAAAAGCAAACAAGCAGTGTATTCTGCTCCTGCTGTTCACGTGCGAGTAGGAATATTACACCAATTTGACCAGGCTGTACACTGTTTGCAAGTGAGGCCTGATAAAGTATTTTGACTGTACCATAGCGAGAAATATTTTCTTTGTCGGTGAATGTTCTGATTGCAGTGAAAGGAAATATGTTCGGGCAACATTTTCAGCCACTTCATATTAACATTACACTGATAATCATTTTCGTCAGCCTCGGAATGGTAAAAGGCTTAATATTAAGCAGTTTGTCTCAGCAATTGTACCTGTAAACTTCACCTCTGGCGCCGCACGAGCTTTCTCACTGGCCTCAAATGAAAATTGCAAATCTATCCTGTTATAACATTAGGGAGTCTGAGTTCCTGTCACACCGAGAAGCGGAACCATGGTCTGGTTTTCTAAACAAATGCCACATACATAGCACTTGACTTTTTAAGTAGGAACAGAGAGAAAAGAAGCTGTGAGGCAATCCGAGGGGGGGTGAACGGAGATTACTGGATAGTAATGCGACGGGGTAGACATTGCCCTGCTGCTGTAGAGGAGGAGGGCAGTTGCAGACTCCCCATCCGCATTCCTCTTTTTTTTGTTCATAATTGTATCCTTCGCAGAGGGGGGCTGTAATGTTCCACGGTTTTCACTTCAGCTGCCCAGCACTCTCCTTGAACTTTGCATAGTGCCCTTCCCGCTGCCGGAAGCAGAGGCGTACAGGCGACAGCTGTTTCATTGAAAACTTTGGGTCCCCTGCATGAGTTAACTGGGCGAAGCATACCTGGGGGTCAGAAAACGCTTGTGTCGCGAAACTAGCACCTTCTGTAGAGGAAAGAACCTGTCGATGAAATCAACAATAATGGTACATTCTAAGATAGTGTTCAGAAACCTCTGCAGATTCATCTGAAATGAGCAGGAACCGCTATCTTAAGAGGGAAGGGAGAGGGCAGATGGGCGGCAGAAGTCCATTCAAGCGCGGGTCCCTTTGATGTACGGTGCCTGAAGAATGCGGGGAGTGACATCCAAGAAAGCCCCACGGAAACACGCTGCAAATCATTTGAGATCCAGAGCCCCCGCTGAGGAGGCCAAAGTAGTCCCTGAAAGACGTATCCGTGAGCAGAGTAATATAGGTTTGTTGACTGGTATTTGATTTAACGCGTTCCTAACTCCCAGGAGCACGTTTATGTTCACAGAGAACGCTTGCGTTGCAGCCGGACAATCTAAGGCGCGAGGTGCTATGACGGGGGCGGGGTGCAGAGGGCTATAAAGGGATGCGAAACTCTATTATACCAGGATGTGATTGTGGGAGAGAATATGTGATATCGGCAGTCCTAGAACGCATACAGCGCTGTTATAAATACTCACGATGTATATATTTAAAATGTGACTTTACATTTGTTCCACTGCTTTCTGACAAATTCGCGGCTATCTGGGGTGTCACGAGACAGAACTCTGGTCACAGCGAGGGAGCAGAGCCGAACCCTGCGAGCGCGGCCAGGGCGCCCTTTCACCAATGCTTAATGCAAGCCACCTGCAAAAATAGCTCATCAAAAGTAAGTCGGACAATCTCCGCCTCAATTGTGGTAACATTACCGTTGAGCACATTTTAAAGGTCAGAGAAGCCTTTAACATGTTTTCTCTTTGTTTAAGTCCATTGATCTGGCATTACGTTTCTGTTTTCACTGGGTCCCTGAGTCAGACTCTGAAGTGGTTCCAGGTGCCCCTGGGTGTGTTTTTTTGCGGTGTTAGCAACGAGTAAGTACATCGTGTGTGTGTGTTGGAAGAGTTGGACGAGTGTATTAAACAACTGCTGTGTGGGTGCTGAGGCCACCATATATGTGCATTCCAATGGGTTTTCTTCTTTTGATACTGGTGACTGTAGAGGCCACATCTACTTGGTCTACAATGAGTACCTCCATTTTCGTGTATTGATTTAGTCGATGCTCCTGCTGATGTTGTTTTCAGCTCTGGAATAGGAAGGAAGGCTGTGGGAGCATGTATATGTTGAAGAGCAGCTGTGTGATGAGGAACATAGGGCCGGGTCACTGCATGGTACTGCTGCAGGTCTGAAGTAAGGTTCACAAATACTAATCATGCATTAAGACGAAAAGAAGACTCTACAGATTTGGATGAAAGACTCGGAAATATTGCTAAATAAACATCTTCCTGGTCAAGGCCTCATCAGTATTACCCCGAAATAAATACCTTATTGGATATTAGCATTGTTTTTTGTTAGTAAGCACTACAATCTTCAATTATATCACATTATAAATAATAACATAAATAATACACAATAATAAGGCAATGAGTGCATCAAAGTAACAGTGGTTTCCTATTCAAGTATATGTTTTTACAGAGGGAATTCTACAGCCTCCTGTCTACAGCAACTGACCTGATAAAAACTACAGTTGTCTCGAGTTATGAAGAAACAACCTACCATGTTGAACAGTGCTATGGAGATTACTGTTGACATTTCATAGCTGCACCTTATTGATTTAGTAATTAGTTTACATGGAGTCATATGCCAATATGGCTATCATATGGCCAGACCCTTCATTCATAAATTCTTTATTCGGTCTCCATGGACCATAAAAGCGAAAACATACATTGCCATTACAATCAATATAAAATCATCTCATAGTCACATATATAAAAGACACTTTTGGGACCCTGAATTAGGCCCCATTCAGTCAACAACGTATCTAAAATACAATGTATGCATCAAAGTTTATGGTTAAAAGTCAATTTAAAATTATGCTTACATATAAAACATAATATTTCATACTACTATAAAAGAGCTCCTCATCAGGTCTACTCCAAGACACATTTATTTAGCATTTAGTGATGTGTAGGCATAAATTATACATTACTAACATGTTAATCAATTACAAAAAATCTAAGAGCCTCACATTCCATATTACTGTTCTGTCCATACATTTTCTCTGAAATATTATGGAGCTTAAAAAATTAGCTAAAATATAACATATTTCAGTAGAGGGTGACATCTGAAGATATAAATAGGCGGGACAACATTGTCGGATGTGTAAAAATCTTAAAAAAGGAATTAAAAGATTATTTCTCAGTTTTTAGTAAAATTTATAAAAAAGGACCACATGTATTGTGCTTTGTACTGTCATTAAATCGCAAGGACAAACACCTAATATTGGACTCCAATCATTCATACAGGGAGTGCAGAATTATTAGGCAAATGAGTATTTTGACCACATCATCCTCTTTATGCATGTTGTCTTACTCCAAGCTGTATAGGCTCGAAAGCCTACTACCAATTAAGCATATTAGGTGATGTGCATCTCTGTAATGAGAAGGGGTGTGGTCTAATGACATCAACACCCTATATCAGGTGTGCATAATTATTAGGCAACTTCCTTTCCTTTGGCAAAATGGGTCAAAAGAAGTACTTGACAGGCTCAGAAAAGTCAAAAATAGTGAGATATCTTGCAGAGGGATGCAGCACTCTTAAAATTACAAAGCTTCTGAAGCGTGATCATCGAACAATCAAGCGTTTCATTCAAAATAGTCAACAGGGTCGCAAGAAGTGTGTGGAAAAACCAAGGCGCAAAATAACTGCCCATGAACTGAGAAAAGTCAAGCGTGCAGCTGCCACGATGCCACTTGCCACCAGTTTGGCCATATTTCAGAGCTGCAACATCACTGGAGTGCCCAAAAGCACAAGGTGTGCAATACTCAGAGACATGGCCAAGGTAAGAAAGGCTGAAAGACGACCACCACTGAACAAGACACACAAGCTGAAACGTCAAGACTGGGCCAATAAATATCTCAAGACTGATTTTTCTAAGGTTTTATGGACTGATGAAATGAGAGTGAGTCTTGATGGGCCAGATGGATGGGCCCGTGGCTGGATTGGTAAAGGGCAGAGAGCTCCAGTCCGACTCAGACGCCAGCAAGGTGGAGGTGGAGTACTGGTTTGGGCTGGTATCATCAAAGATGAGCTTGTGGGGCCTTTTCGGGTTGAGGATGGAGTCAAGCTCAACTCCCAGTCCTACTGCCAGTTCCTGGAAGACACCTTCTTCAAGCAGTGGTACAGGAAGAAGTCTGCATCCTTCAAGAAAAACATGATTTTCATGCAGGACAATGCTCCATCACACGCGTCCAAGTACTCCACAGCGTGGCTGGCAAGAAAGGGTATAAAAGAAGGAAATCTAATGACATGGCCTCCTTGTTCACCTGATCTGAACCCCATTGAGAACCTGTGGTCCATCATCAAATGTGAGATTTACAAGGAGGGAAAACAGTACACCTCTCTGAACAGTGTCTGGGAGGCTGTGGTTGCTGCTGCACGCAATGTTGATGGTGAACAGATCAAAACACTGACAGAATCCATGGATGGCAGGCTTTTGAGTGTCCTTGCAAAGAAAGGTGGCTATATTGGTCACTGATTTGTTTTTGTTTTGTTTTTGAATGTCAGAAATGTATATTTGTGAATGTTGAGATGTTATATTGGTTTCACTGGTAATAATAAATAATTGAAATGGGTATATATTTTTTTTTTGTTAAGTTGCCTAATAATTATGCACAGTAATAGTCACCTGCACACACAGATATCCCCCTAACATAGCTAAAACTAAAAACAAACTAAAAACTACTTCCAAAAATATTCAGCTTTGATATTAATGAGTTTTTTGGGTTCATTGAGAACATGGTTGTTGTTCAATAATAAAATTAATCCTCAAAAATACAACTTGCCTAATAATTCTGCACTCCCTGTAATAGGGAAAGCTACCAAACAATGAAACGTATCCAGCCTCAACCGAGTAAGAAGAAAACGATGTCTGGGTTTTACTACATACATCAGAGAAAATTGCATGCAATCCGTGGTCAAAATCAATTGATTGGTCATAACGCTACTTTTTTTTGACTCTACTAACCACCTCAAATCTTCTAAATACTTCAGGGACAGGGACTTCAGCTCTTTCCTGCTTAAGGTTTCCAACAGTTCTGGCCTATTGTAATATTCTTTATGACCCATCTTTATGAAGAAATTCCTAATATAATTCAGCCATGGGACTCTTAAAGAATATGTTAAAGCCATAGAATCTCATAAAACGGACCTATTAGGCCAGCATATTCTGAGGTCCAGATTTTCTACCACAACAATATGGGTTGTATCTTTATTAGATCCACCAAGTAAGAGGCCCCTAGTTCAGCGTGGCTAACATATGATGAAGTGCCCCTTGGTACCATTAACAAATATCGCAAAAAATCGTTTTCCACAGTTTGAATCGCGTTACAATTGATATATCCGCATACACCTGCTCCAAAGGTGACCGAAGGGATGCATTTAGCTCTATATCATTTTAGCATATTCTGTGGTGTAATCGTCCCTAATCGCTTAGAAAAATTCTTCAGGGCCATAGTTATCTTAATGAACTGTAATTTTTTAACCTTTACACGGTGAGCCCATGTCGTATCTTTATCAAACATTATTCCCAAATAGGCAAATGTTGAGGTACTATCAATCTTCTCACCTTGCATGGTAATGTCTCTAAACTTGGTGATTCTCTTGCCACATTTCATTGTAAAGGTTTTGGAACGATTGACATTTAAGCCCAATTCTAACATATAAGTTACACAGGTTGTTAGGAGTCTTTGTAGAGCTATCGGGGCCCGGGCCATAAGGACCACGTCATCTGCATAAAGTAAAGCTGGGATCGGGCGATGACCTATTTGCGGGAGATCATTACATTTACTTATTAGTTCTAATTCCAGTTTATTTATATATATTGAGAATATGAAGGGTGCTAATACACAGCCTTGGCGTACACCTCTGTGTATACCAAATGGTCTGGTACATTCCCCCCTATCCCGTATCTCACCTTCGCCCTACTTCCTGAATACAGTTCCCATATAAACTGGATTATTGTCATATCTACCCCCAGTTAATTTAGGATTTTCCATAGTTTATCATGGACTACACAGTCGAATACTGAGGACAAATCTATGAAGGCCAGATACAAATTACCTTCTCTAATCTTTGTATACTTCCCAATTGTAATATTTAGATTCAGTCCCTGTTCTACAGTGCCTATTCCTGGGCGAAATCCGTACTGTAATTCAGACAAGATGTTATTTTTTTCCAGCCCACTCTTGTAGTCTGTTTAAGATAATTCTCCTGGCAATTTTGGCTAATGAATCAAGTAATGAGATGGGTCTATAACAGGCTGGGTTGAGACGATCACCTTTTTTAAATATGGGGACAATGATTGAGTCTTGCCATGATGGTAAAGGACCTAAAATACAACAGGCCCTCAACACCTGGGTCAATATGGGGCCCCATATTTGTACGTTGGCCTTATATAAGTCTACCGGGACACCATCAGGACCCAGAGCTTTTCCGGCTTTAATCCGAAGTGGGGTGTTACAATCAGAGGTAAATTATTTTGAGTGGAGTCGCTAGTTAAAAGATCAAATGAATCTAGCTTAGGAGCAATGCCATATATCTTGGAAAAGTAGCCAATCCAATCCTCTTCTGCTATTGCAATCTCCATTCTGGGGTCTTGTCTTACCCCTGGAGTAGGAGAATTAATTATTTTCCAGAAGAGGATGTTATCTTTCATGAAACTGGCATTATGGAGGGATTCCCAAGTTTCCTCCCTCAAATTAATTTTCCTTTTCCTAATGGCCTCCTTACGTTCGTATCTTCGGATCCGAACCTCACTTGGGAATCTTGGTATGGTACTTAGGACCAGATGTAGCAATTTCCGATTTTGCGAATCGGAAATTGCGAGTCGGTGCGACTCGCAATTTCCGATTTGCAAAATTGGATGCACTACTGTGTCTCAGACACCGTCTGCGAGTCGCTATGTGGTCGCAAAGACCCACCTCATTAATATTAATGAGGTGGGTCGCATTTTGCGACCCCATAGCGAGTCCCTGCACTCACAGGGATGGTGGCCTGCTGTAGTCAGCAGACCTCCATGTCTGTGACTGCTTTTTAAATAAAGCAGTTTTTATTTTTATTTTGCAGCCCATTTTCCTCAAAGGAAAACAAGTTGCAAAATAAAAAAAATAACGAAACCTTTTGGTTTCGGTTTTTCAGAGTAGGCAGTGGTCCATTGGACCACTACCTGCTCTAAAAAACCCTTATTGGCAACGTTCACAAAGGGGAAGGGGTCCCATGAGGACCCCTTCCCTTTTGCGAATGGGTTACCACCAGTGTGACACTGGTGGTAACTGCAAATTGCTTTGCGACCGCATTCGCGGTCACAAAGCAATTTAGCATAGCGATGCGATTCGCAAATAGGAAGGGAACACCCCTTCCTATTTGCGAGTCGCATTCACAATTTGTGAGTCGGTACCGACTCGCAAATTGTGAATGTGCATTGCAAACGGCATTTTGCATGGTGCAAACTGCGATTTTCGCAGTTTGCACCATACAAAATGCTTTCTACATCTGGCCCTAAATGCCTTCTTTAGTTTTTTATGTGCTTTCGTACATTCCAAGTCAAACCAGCCCGTTTTATTCCATTGTCCCACCTTTCTTCTTTTATTAGTCAAAACTTTTTTCGCACCTTCCAATATCAAAGAAAAGGAAGTAATACATTTAACTGGATCTATGTCTTCCGTAAGGCAGTCCATAAAATCTCATGTATGCTTGCAAATTAACTGTTTCAAAAGACCCTGTGGCTCTATTTGGGACCATCACAATGAATAACCGTTGCGTGAAGCCAGTTCAATATCGTTTACCAAGGCGTCATTATCCTTCTGGGGCTGTGAGATAGAAGCTTATGAAATGTGTAAGCTCTGGGGAAAGTGATCACTTATTGCTATATCATGAAGTGAAAATTTAGAAAGATAATGTGAGAAATGAGAAGACATTAAAACATAATCAATCCCTGTCTCTGCTCTCCTACCATTAAAGGTTGGCCTAAATTGCGGAACATCAGAATAAATTTCATTTATAAAAGACAAGTTAAATTTATGCACCAGTACATTCATAGCATCACCTTGGGGATTATGAGTAAAGTGAGCCCAGGGACCCATATCTTCTTCATACAATCCACATATCTTAGTAGAGGGTTCCTTACAGAGATGGATATTAAAATCATCACCCCATTAGATAAAGCTTTCTCTCCTGGATTCTATACAAACTTCCTCTAAATCCTCTCCCAGTTGTATTAGGACAGTAAGCACCTCTCCCATAGGTATGTTGTTATAAAAATTAATGACCACTAATTGGATCATCTGGTCAAGGTCACTTACAATCACTTAGTAATATACGTTTGAAATTCGCATCTTTAAACTTGTTAGGGTAAGCTTATTTGAGATATACGTGCATAAACCCCCTTTAGGGCGTCCATATTCTGAGGGTACTGCTGGTGTGTGATGTGTTTTATACCCATTTATATGTACGGGATTTAAGAGCCAGGTTTCCTGTAAACAAACAGAAGAAAAGTCTCCAATGAAATTCATCCATTCCTCATTATTAAGCTTGTTCTTTAGGCCAGCCACATTCCAACAGATTAAGGTTATTTCTGGTTTCTGTTGACTCTGGTCCTGAGTATTATTTGTAGTCAAAGGGTTTAGACCACTATGGGCTATAGGGGTTAATACCCTAAGTGGTTTTTCCTGCCTTGTCTTTCGCCCTTCCACATTTATCTCTGGTACCATCTTATTAAAGATTCCTTTCTCAACCCTACTGAGTCAATCCAAGTCTTCAAGGGTCGACCGGACGTGGAACCTGGTACTAGAAAAGGTGGAATCCACATTAATTAATTCTGTAGAATGACTTGTTCGACCTCTGTTAAAATTTTGACCCACAGGGCTTTGATAAAAGTAACCCAAAGGTAATAATGAAATACCCTGGTCAGTAATATGCCTTGCCCCACATTTGTGAATAACTCTCTCGACTAGTTCAGGGGATTTAAATGAAAGTACCACACAATCTCAGTCCAGCATTTTCTGACTAGTACCTATCCATTTCATTCTCCTCACCATTTTTATATTATCAAAAAGGGGGCCCACCATACCAGAATCCAGCCGAGTTCCAATCCAATTAAGGGACTTAGGGCCAGATGTACGAAAGGATTTGACCCATTCTGTGTCTATGGGAAAAAGCTTTCGTACATATGGCCCTTATTTCTCAAACTTGTCCATGTTTCCCGATACTGATCACCCAGGGTAGGAACATTAGCCAGGATCACTACGTATGGTGTCACTTCTGGGGGTAGATGTAAAAAGTCCCTTGGTGTATAGAAGGATTCCGGTGTTGTCCATCGTGTATACTCCTCCCCAATAGAATTTTTAACAGGCCGAATCACCCTATCTGAGGGCGACTTTCTGTTTAGTGTCTTAACCTGTGCTTGACTAGTGATTGAGGCTTGTGGTGGGGGTTACACGTAGAGCTTGAAGATAGATGTGAAACAATAGGAGCTTTCCTAATGTGAGTTTTAGATTGTGGGTTACTCACAGTATTTTTAATTAGGTGTGATACTGTAGGAACTTTTCTAGGGGGTTGTAGTTCTCCAGGCTGTATGGATTTCATCAGGACTAAACCCTCTTCAAGATTACTCTCTACTGCTCTTAATCAATCTGAAAAAGAGTCCAGTGAAGTCTGGACCAATGATTTCAAATCGTTTATTGCTTCGTACATATTAAGGAGGGAATTTAAGGTTACTTCAACTGGTTTATTTGGGGTTTTCCTCCGGGTTACTTTTTTTGGCAGATGCCTTCTCAAAGTGTTTGCTGGGTCATCCTTCTTTATATTGATAACAGAGGAATTATGCACCCTGCCTGTCACAGGTTTCCTTGGATGCTTAGGTGAAGGTGGGGACACGTCTTGAACTGATATTATGTCCGAGGTATTTTGGACACAGCTATTTTCAACATTCTTCCTTTCCTGATTTCTGCCCATCTCTATACTAATGCTCCTTTCAGGGTCACAGAGCTCAGCATGTTTTTCCAACTTTCTTGGCGGAGGTGGAATACAGTAACCAGATGTCAACAGTTGCTCTTCAACACTAGAAATTTGCTGATCAAACATCCCCATTGCTCCTGAAATATATTTTAATATAGAGATTCTATCCCCTGTATTGGAGGTGGGATTCATCATTAAGGGGGTCATTACAACATTGGCAGTAAAAGCCGCTTACCGCCGTGCAGAAGACCGCCAACACACCGCCGCGTCCGCAGAAATCCGCCACAGCTATTATGACCCACATCACGGAATCCGCCAAAATTCAGACACCCACACAAGTCCGCCACACCAAAGGTCAGTGATAAACTGGTGAAAACAAAACCTCCACCGTCACGCCAACAGAAACACGCCCATGCTATCACGACCCACGAATCCACGTGGCGGTCTTTCAACCGCAGTATTCCATTGGCGGTACACACCGCAGCGCTCAAAAGAAACACACATTTACAAAACACATCCACATTGGACAATTCCAAATACACACACCTGATACACATACAAACACCACTTCCACACACCCAATACAATATAAAACACACACCCACATCACCCACAAACCCCAACGACAAAAATCCCGAAAGAAGGCCAGAGAGAGACACTACAATCTACAGCCAAGCATCCACAGGCACACAACACCATCACCCACATAACATCCACGCACCCCACACAACACACCACTAAATATTACCCCACATATCACAACACGCACCATCCCACACATCACCCACACCACCCCATGGCACCGCAAAGACACCCCAGGTTCTCTGAGGAGGAGCTCAGGGTCATGGTGGAGGAAATCATCCAGGTAGAGCCACGGCTATTCGGATCACAGGTGCAGCACACCTCCATAGCTAGGGAGATGGAGTGTTAGGGTTTGTGCACAGCAAAGAGCATGTCCCCTCTCACTGCACTAGTGGGTTCTGTAATAGCTCCCTTTTAAACTTACTATTGAAAGCCTTTCTTGTTATCTCACCTTCCCCCCCCCTAGGCTTCTGTGTATGTTGTTTAATGTGCTGTTTTGTTTACACATTGGGCCTTGCTTTTACCAAGGCTTCTTTAAAACACTCCTCTCTAGCCATGTGTTAATTTAACTCATTTGCATAATAACTGAAACTCTGCACACCTTTCAAGAACATGTGCAGCATGTGAGGACCACACCCAGCTCTTCAAACCACACCCAGCTCTGCACACCTTTCAAGAACATGTGCAGCATGTGAGGACCACACCCAGCCCTGTCTATAAAAGGCAGCCCCCGAGCCTCACCCAGTGCTTGTGCTCGTCTACCTCCCGCTTACCTGAGGACAGATCCCTCGGCGCTGGCACTCCTGCTCTCTACAGACTTTCATTGGCTTCAATGGGCGCAGCTGCTGGCTCTTCCTTCTTCCGGTTTCCGGTTCCTCCTTGCCTCAGCCTCTCTCCTACAAGCAACCTGCAAAAGAGAAAGAAGACAAGGTTAGACTGATCAGTATCTCTTGCCAGCAACAAGTAAGTGCAAAACTTTTATTACCTGAAAGAACTTTGACAACAATTTCTGGATTCGTGTATAGACAATTTGAAACAAGATACCTTCCACGATCATTGTGATTCAAACTCTTTGTTACAAGAATACTTTGCGGAACTTTGTGAAGCAAACATTTTTTTTATGGAACTTTTAAGAATCGAACCGTGGAAACCATTAACAGCAAGGCAAACAGTAAATCAAGGACTTGCACAAATTACATGCTGTATTTTGCCATAAAAGTACAGTATTTGTTTTATAAAAGATTCTGGAAATATGGGAAAAGTGAGTCTGCTATTGGCAATTTAGGCTTTAGTTATATTAAGATGAATGTTTGATATTGGTAATTCTGATAACGGTATTTGTTTAATGTTTTAGAAGCTTTAGAGTAACAGAAAGCACACCCCAGAGCAGTAACACATTCCAAACCTGGAAACTAGAAACCAGGATCCAAGAGGTACTTTTAGAAGAAAATTTCTAATAAATAAAGGGATAGTCAGGAACCCAGTTAGGAATAGGATGTACTTATCTGTTCTTTGTTTATGTTTCATTAGGCACCAGTTTCTACAGAAGTCAGAGAGGGCCGCAGATTTGTGCAGCACTTCAACAGTGGAAACGCAAGAACGGTGTTGTCTCTTTATTTTATTTTATCCACTTCCCCCCTTCCCTTGAGCTTCTGTTCTTAGTGCACTGTTTTAAAAACTAGTGTGCTGGAACCAGCAGTTTCAGGGTGGGGTCGGATTGTCTTCAACCTCCATCAGAACTGAACAAGGACACAGGTGAGCTGGGCTTTGACAGAAGCACAAGCCTTAAATAAATAAAAAAAAAAATATGTCAGTTCTGGTGGACGATGAATATCGGGGAAGAAATAGAGGGCATTGACGTCACGGATATGGCGCAAGCCCTAAATGAGGACTTGGCTCATAATGAATCAGTGTCTGGCATCTTGCAACATATGCAAGAGGAAATAGAGAGATTAAAGATGGAGAATACCTCTTTAAAACAGGATTTAAGCAGGTATAAATTTAGGGTATCTCAGTGGAACACAGCTTTTACGCCTTTGTTTAAAACCTCCTCAGAGACAGGGGCGCCATCAAAACATACAACTTTGCCTCCCCCACTTGAGGTCACTGTTAATGTTCCTAATGCTGTGCCCTTAGCAGCACCTGAACGTTTTCATGGAGATAGTAACAAATTCCATGTTTTTATCAATCAATGTCAATTACACTTCGTTTGTAAGCCACAACAGTTCCCTACTGATGCTACGAAAGTGGCATTCGTCTTGTCTTATTTGGGTGGCACAGCAGCCAATTGGTCAATCCCTTTCGTGGAGAGAGATGATCCCATCCTCCATAATTGGAATCAATTTAAACGTACCATGACCAGCCTTTTTGCAAAACACACTTTCATGCAGGCAAGTGATAATGAGCTTTTAAATCTTAAACAAGGTAACAAGGATTTATTGACCTATCTCACTAGTTTTAATCGTTTACTCACCGAGACACACTGGCCAGAAGAAAAGCGTGTCTCCCTTTTCTATAAAGGTTTGAGAGACGAGTTAAAAGACACACTGGCTCATATCGTTGATTTGCCAGAAGACTATTCGGACTTTGTAGATTTAGTTGTGAAATTAGAACATAGACTAGGAGAAAGAAAGGGAGATAAATACAAACTGGAATCACGGTTAACTTTTATTAGACACGAGAAGAAAGACCCAGATAATAAACTCCCTGAACCTGAGCCTATGCAAATAGGGACACTCAGAGGTTCACTCACATCAGAGGAAAAAGAAAGAAGGAGAAAACTTCAATTATGTTTATATTGTGGAAGGGCAGGTCACTTTGCCAGAGAATGTCCAGTAAAGCCTAAAAATCCACGAAAGGGTGCTGTTTCCTCCACCTCCTCAACTGAATCGGGAAACGATTAAGCTCGACAAGGGGAGAGGTTACTTGTTCGAGAAAACATCTTAATCAAACCTCTAATGCTGCAGCCTTCATGGTACCGCACATACCTAGACATTTCATAATTCAGGTCGTTTTAATTGTTACTACCCAAGTGAGGCATTCTCTCCCTGTCCTACTGGACTCAGGCGCGACAGGAAATTTTGTGGATAATAAGTTAGCTGAAAACTTAGGACTTCCTATGTGCCTAAAGCCTTGTCCAGAAGCAGTATGTGCAGTGGATGGGTCAGAATTGACCTCTGGATTAATCACAAAACAAACAAGTCCACTTGTTATGGTCTGTCAGAACGGGCACACAGAGGTGATTAGCTTTGATCTGATAGATACTCCTAATTTTGGTTTGATTCTCGGGGTACCCTGGTTAACAACTCATAACCCAAAAATTGATTGGGTGAATAGAAATGTTACTTTGGATTCCTCTTTCTGTAGAACCAATTGCTATCAAGAAGCAGGTACAGAACAGAGCACAGTATTACACTGTGCTAGTGTTATACAAGATGAACCAAGTCTCCCTCCTGAATATTCTGACTTTAAAGACGTCTTTGATCCAGTAAAGGCTAGTGTGCTGCCCCCACATAGGTCTTATGACTGTCGTATAGATCTTATCCCAGGGGCCCCTTTACCTAATAACAGAGTATATGCTTTGACTGACGAAGAAACCAAATACTTAAGAACCTACCTAGATGACCTACTACAGTCTGGGTTCATCCGTCATTCCACATCTCCGGTGTCATCTCCACTCTTTTTTATCCCGAAGCCGGATAAATCCCTGCGCGCGTGTATCGATTATAGAGGACTAAATAAGGCTACAATAAAGAATAAATATCCTCTTCCTCTAATACCTGTGTTGTTGGATCAATTAAGACATTCTACTGTATACACTAAACTAGATCTGCGGGGAGCTTACCACCTGGTCCGAGTAAAAGAGGGGGATGAGTGGAAGACAGCTTTCAAGACAAAGTTTGGTTTATTTGAGTACACAGTAATGCCCTTTGGGTTATGTAATGCCCCTGCGGCCTTTCAGTTCTTTATAAATGAGGTCCTACACGAATTCCTGGACGTTTGTGTCATAGTATACATAGACGACATCCTCATTTACTCTAAGAACTCAGAAGAACATACCCAACATGTTCGTGCAGTATTATCAAAGTTAAAAGAAAATCATCTTTTTGCTAAGTTAGAAAAGTGTACTTTTAATGTCAGCAAGGTGGACTTTTTAGGATACTGCCTGTCACCTCAAGGAATAACTATGGATGTAAAGAAAATCAGTGCTATTGCTGATTGGCCAGAACCATCCTCTGTAAAAGATATTCAGAAATTTCTGGGTTTCGCCAATTTTTATAGGAGGTTTATTGCACATTTTGCAGACATTGCGGCCCCAATAACTACCTTGTTGCGGAAAGGGCAACGATTTCTTTGGACTGATGAGGCGGCACACGCCTTTCAACTCCTAAAACAAAAGTTCACTTCAGCCCCAATTCTGAAACATCCTGATCCTGACTTGCCTTTTTTTGTTGAAGCCGATGCTTCACAAGTAGCTTTAGGAGGAGTTCTCTCTCAACGAGATGCAGTAGATGGCCAGTTACATCCTATAGCCTTCTATTCCAAAAAGTTATTACCAGCTGAACAAAATTACACTGTGGCTGAAAGGGAACTACTAGCTATCAAAGTAGCCTTTTCAGAATGGAGGCACCATTTAATGGGAGCCAAGTACCCAGTTACAATCTTTTCTGACCATAGGAACCTACAGTTTTTTGGATCACTTAAAGCACTAACACCACGTCAGATGCGCTGGTTAATTTTTTTTAGCACATTTGACTTTGTAATAACTTATAGACCAGGTGCACAACAAATTCAATCTGATGTGTTATCTAGATACGGACATACTTCAGACATGAAACAAGATAAAATAGGAGAACCCATTATTCCTCCCCAAAAGTTTTTGGCACCAGTACCACAGAAGGATTTCATCACAGATCTATATAATGCACACATGCAAATAGCACCTCAGGATTGGTTAAAGGATTCCCATAACACAATACAACGAGGTTTATTGTATCACGACAACATGCTGTTAGTGCCCACCTCTGAATTACAAACACAGGTGATAATTTGGCATCACGCCTCACCGTTGGCAGGTCATCCTGGTTGGGTAAAAACCCTGGAAAATGTGCAAAAACACTTTTGGTGGGACACTATAAGAAAGGACGTTAAGCAATTTGTCACTACCTGTCCAATTTGTGCAAGACATAAATCTTCTCATAAGGCTCCTGACGGTTTGTGAATACCAATGCCAACACCCAAGCAACCTTGGCACACTGTGAGCATAGACTTTATTGTAGGTTTACCACCTGTAAAATCTTTCACAACAGTGTTGGTTATAGTGGATTTTTTATCTAAAATGGCACATTTTGTACCATTACGGAAATTACCCACGGCGGCAGAATTTGCCGATATTTTTATAAGGGAAATTGTGCGTTTATATGGTTTGCCAAGCAAAGTGGTGTCAGACCGAGGGAGCCAGTTCAACTCTATATTTTGGAAAAAATTATGTAAAAAACTGAAAATAGATGGCATTATCCACTGCTTTCCACCCAGAGACAGATGGACAGACTGAACGACTGAACCAAACCTTACTTCAAACGCTACGTTGTTTATTGGCTGATTATTCTAGTGAATGGTTGGAAGCTCTCCCTGTAGCGGAGTTTGTTTATAATAATACTGAGCATTCAGCTCTACTTTGCTCACCATTCTATTTCTTGCAGGGGTATCATCCAAGAGCTATACCCATTTTGTTCGAAGATTCTCTGTTACCTACAGTAACGGATAGACTAACAAGGTTAGGTGACATACAAGACAAAGCCAGGAAACATTTATTAAAGTACAAGGAAAGCATGAAAAGACAAGCAGACAAACACAGATCTGAGGCCCCAATGTATAAAATCGGTGACAAGGTATGGCTCTCCACAAAGAACCTAAACATAGAGGGATCCCGAAAGCTGCAACAACGTTTCATTGGACCCTTTAGTATAACTGCCATAGTAAACCCGGTAACAGTAAAATTAGATTTACCAAAAGAATATCCAGTACATACTACATTCCATGTGTCCTTGCTTAAGCCGTACAATCCAAAAACCCGACCTGAACCACCACCTCCACCCATACCAATTAAGGGAAATCTAGAATATGAAGTGAAAAGCATAAAAGACTCAAAAAGAATTAGTGGACGTCTGTTTTATTTAGTAGAATGGAAAGGATATGATGAATCTGAGAATTCATGGGAACCAGCATCATATGTACATGCCCCACAGCTGATTAGACGGTTTTATTTAAAAAATCCAGGAAAACCCTGTCCTGTAGGAGGGCCTTTGAGGGGGGCAACTGTTAGGGTTTGTGCACAGCAAAGAGCATGTCCCTTCTCACTGCACTAGTGGGTTCTGTAATAGCTCCCTTTTAAACTTACTATTGAAAGCCTTTCTTGTTATCTCACCTTCCCCCCCCCCAGGCTTCTGTGTATGTTGTTTAATGTGCTGTTTTGTTTACACATTGGGCCTTGCTTTTACCAAGGCTTCTTTAAAACACTCCTCTCTAGGCCATGTGTTAATTTAACTCATTTGCATAATAACTGAAACTCTGCACACCTTTCAAGAACATGTGCAGCATGTGAGGACCACACCCAGCTCTTTAAACCACACCCAGCTCTGCACACCTTTCAAGAACATGTGCAGCATGTGAGGACCACACCCAGCCCTGTCTATAAAAGGCAGCCCCCGAGCCTCACCCAGTGCTTGTGCTCGTCTACCTCCCGCTTACCTGAGGACAGATCCCTCGGCGCTGGCACTCCTGCTCTCTACAGACTTTCATTGGCTTCAATGGGCGCAGCTGCTGGCTCTTCCTTCTTCCGGTTTCCGGTTCCTCCTTGCCTCAGCCTCTCTCCTACAAGCAACCTGCAAAAGAGAAAGAGGACAAGGTTAGACTGATCAGTATCTCTTGCCAGCAACAAGTAAGTGCAAAACTTTTATTACCTGAAAGAACTTTGACAACAATTTCTGGATTCGTGTATAGACAATTTGAAACAAGATACCTTCCACGATCATTGTGATTCAAACTCTTTGTTACAAGAATACTTTGCGGAACTTTGTGAAGCAAACATTTTTTTTATGGAACTTTTAAGAATCGAACCGTGGAAACCATTAACAGCAAGGCAAACAGTAAATCAAGGACTTGCACAAATTACATGCTGTATTTTGCCATAAAAGTACAGTATTTGTTTTATAAAAGATTCTGGAAATATGGGAAAAGTGAGTCTGCTATTGGCAATTTAGGCTTTAGTTATATAAGATGAATGTTTGATATTGGTAATTCTGATAACGGTATTTGTTTAATGTTTTAGAAGCTTTAGAGTAATAGAAAGCACATCCCAGAGCAGTAACACATTCCAAACCTGGAAACTAGAGACCAGGATCCAAGAGGTACTTTTAGAAGCACATTTCTAATAAATAAAGGGATAGTCAGGAACCCAGTTAGGAATAGGATGTACTTATCTGTTCTTTGTTTATGTTTCATTAGGCACCAGTTTCTACAGAAGTCAGAGAGGGCCGCAGATTTGTGCAGCACTTCAACAGTGGAAACGCAAGAACGGTGTTGTCTCTTTATTTTATTTTATCCACTTCCCCCCTTCCCTTGAGCTTCTGTTCTTAGTGCACTGTTTTAAAAACTAGTGTGCTGGAACCAGCAGTTTCAGGGTGGGGTCGGATTGTCTTCAACCTCCATCAGAACTGAACAAGGACTTAGGTGAGCTGGGCTTTGACATGGAGCTATGGCGCAGATTAGTGGACAGGGTCAACGCAGTGGGACAGCACCTAAGAAATAGGGATGACATCAGGAAGAGGTGAAACGACCTACGGGGGAAGGTGCGTTCCGTGGTCTCAAGACATCACACCGCGGTACAGAGGACTGGCGGCGGACCCCCACCTCCTCCCCAACAACTAACAACATGGGAGGAGCAAGTCTTGGCGATTCTGCATCCTGAGGGCCTCGAAGGAGTAGCTGGAGGAATAGACTCTGGTAAGTCAAACCTTAACTACCTTATCCCCCACCCTACCTGCATGCTATCACATACCCCCACTCTTGCCCTCACCCCCATCACTCCAACTCCTCACACATGACCCACTATCACAAACCACACATCCCAACACCAAGCCCTGCATGCAACACCAAAGCATGGACACCCATCACCAATGCATGGCCACGGCACATACCCATACATCCCCCTAAACCATCATCACACAAGGTCCCACACAGGAATGCAAGCACTGGGGTACACGGTCACCCACCCATTGCACACCATGGTACACACAGATGCAATAATCATGCTTTTACACCCCTGCAGGACCCCTACCCAATGTCACCACACAGGAGGGTCCACACATGTCCACACCACCAACAGAAGAGACCCACAGTGATGACAGCAGCTCTGTCCAACTGGATCTAGACGACCAGCCCGGCCCATCTGGGACCTCGGGACAGTCGGTTCCCATCACACAGTCACAGGCCACCACAGAGCTTACCCCCCTCTGGAAACACCAGCACAGCACCCACCCAGCGGGCCCATACCTCTGTCCCCAGGACACGTCAATCAGCAGTGTGTCCACCACTACAGGGAACCCAGGCTAACCCACCACCCCAACAACAACAGGGACCTGGGGGCAGTGGTAGTGGGCACACCGTTCAGGGGACAGAGGCCCAGGAACACAGTGGAACTGGGAGGGCTGCTGTGCGACAGGGGGAGGACAGGCCCAGGGAACCCACTCTCCACGAGGCCCTCTCCAACATCATGGGAGCATACTATCATTCCCAGGAGACGATGGCAACGGTACTGGCCAAGTTTCAGGAGACCCAAGGCTGCAGGAGGAACGGTACTTGGGCTTCAGGGAGGAACTCAGATCCATCAATTCCACCCTGGGCACCATCGTAGGGGTGCTGAAGGAAGTCCTCAACACCAGGAGGGACACTGTGGCACAACAAGGGGCCTGGACTATGAACTGCCCACCACCTCCGCCGGCGCTACTGGACAGGAGACACCTCCACAGGACACCACACCAGCACCCCACCCCACCCCCTGCAGATGGAGAACCACCCTACAAACAGTTGAGAAAAGAATTTGGGTGTATAGATAAGGGACTGATGGCGCTCAGGAAGCTAATTGGCCACAAATCTCATTAGGGGTTGCCTACACTAGGGAAAACACCCTTCCCTTAAAGGTTCAAAGAAACCCAAACAAATGATAAACATACAGTGAGGTCCCCCCTCGTATTTCTTTGTTAAATAACAAATTTCACACAGTTAATCAGTTATAGCGATCAAACAGGTCAAAATTCAAGTGAGTAAGGTTCAAGTGAACGCAATCTTAAATATCACATCAGTCTTTATAAAGTCCAGTTCCATCCAGGATTTATTGGATCACATCTTCCAATAATCAATATGTTTCATGAAGATATATCTTGAGCCATACACATTGAGCCAACACGTGTTTCGTCTTGGGATAATCCTTTTGTCCCCAACGACTTCTTCAGGGCTCTAAATTATGAATACATATTTTATATTAGAAACCAAAATACTCAAACCATATGTTACTTGGTGTTAAATTTTGACATATGTCCTATAGAGAAGAAAAAGACAGTGTACACCAAAGGGTGTGAGAGGAAAAGTGATTTACCTAATTTACAAGCCTTATAACCCCATGCCTAATGACAAAAAACCAAAATATCATCACCTAATGCACCTTCACATTGGTGCTCTATCAATTTAACCTATAACAGTGATCACGGTGCTGACAAACACCAGGAAGTTAGATGCAATGTGATCAGTACGAAGTAAAGAATATAACCTAGTGATTTGTGTACACTCAAGTAAATATGACAAATAAACTTACTTACTCAAATAAACGTGAGTTACTTTAAAGTGTCCTTATTTTGACTATGCAACACATCCGATCGGTATATCTAATGGATCAAAATAACACCCAATACGACCAAATCAGTAAACCAATGCCCGAATTAAAGGTCCCAAATCAGTTCAGAAATTTAGTCCTACTAACCTCGAGTTATAGTAGTTTACGAGTAATTTGAGGTCCGTATATTCCAAGGCTACAAAGAGATATAAGTATTCATTTAATGTGATCCCTAAGAAATACACTTAAGTCAATGCTTATGATTAACACCTGATCAATCCAAATAAAGTCTCTGCAGAATCTTACCTCCTACAGTTCTGAACAGATCACAAGAGGTGTTCCCCTTGTATGGGTACGCTTTCAAGCGAGTGCGCGAGGACGCGTTCCGCTTTGACTGCCAAATAAATACCTTCCCGGCGTTCCTATTGCCGAACGACATAGGAACGTTGTAAAATGGAGTTAGATACGGAAACGAGTACGCGAATACGCGTCTCGTGTCCGCAGTCATGCGAGGTGTTTCCGGAGCGCGAGTTTAGCACGCAAGTAAAAATAGACGATGGACCACAAGCTAATGTTTGCAACTACGTAAATGACAATAGCGTAGTTAGCAAACGAGTAAACTCAACTATTTCACGTGTAACAAACTGCATCCAACAAAGATTGAGACAAAATCGCGGAGGCCAAAAAAACACAAGTTTGTGCATCTGAAGATTAAAACTCAAAACATCATTTAGTTTACTCATAAAGTTGCACTGTTAGGTATATATCCAGGTTAATGAATGGAGCCTATTTTTAATTTTTAAATGCCAATCCATATATAAAGGGGAAGTAATAGAATTATTTTGAAGATGAAAGAGATCTAAGGAAAAGAAAAGAGAGTTACTACTTTGCCGAATTCACTTTGAACAGAGGTTCATCAATGTTTTCACACTATGTAGACATTGGTGCGAGGATTTTGGTTTGAAATGACATAATTAAACATATGAAAGTATTAAAACAGTGAAAAAAAACCAACAAGTTTTTTGTTTAACTCTTTGACAATATGATCCTAAAGTTTATCCAAATGTATCTATTAATGAGAAATGGTGTAGGGAACAAAGTTTATATTGTCAAATTAGACCAAATGGATCTAGAGCTATACACAAATCTCTGTATCTTACGTATCGTCCGTAGTTGGCATGTTCAGTTCTCAATGATCTCCCAAAAAGAACTCTAGCTCCCTGTCAGAGTTGAGGCCTATTTCAACAGCTTTAAGCTTCATTATCCACATTGCCTCTTTTCTACGTAACATTAGTTCACGATTACCTCCCCTATGGTCACGGGGAACATGCTCAAGTCCAAAAAATTCGAAATTCTTATACAATGATTGTGAATTGCATGATAAGATATGTGCAACTAAAGGATATTTTACATCCCCGTTTTTTAGCGAACGGATATGTTCTCCAATCCTTGCCTTCAGTGGGCGTATTGTACTACCCACATAAATGCGAGCACATTTACATTGTATTACATAAATGACATGAGTAGTGTTACAGTTTATCATAGTACAAATTTTGTAGACTTTCCCTTCAAAGGAGAATTCTTTGATCTTATGGCGAGCCCATCTACAGACTCCACAGTTGCCGCATTTAAAGAAACCATTCATCTTTGCAGGTAGCCAGGTTTTAACAGGAGACGCAGTAGTAAAGCTGGGACTCAACATATTCCGTAAAGTGATACCTCTTCGGTAAGTGGTAGGCACCCTTGCTGGTACTAGTTTGCTAATTGATTCATCCTGAGTTAACAAGTGCCAGTGTTTAGCAACAATTTTTCCCATGATTAGAGATGCATCATTAAAATCTGTTATTAAACGTACATTGTTAGATTCCTCTACCAGTTTCTTAGGGTTTATGGTTTTTAGGGTGTCTTCCCTGTTGATTTTTTTACTTCTTAATTGTGCCTTTTTGATCACTTTGTTGGAGTAACCCCGTGCTTTAAATCTTTTACCCATGTCATTTATCTGCAGCAAAAATTCATTGTCAACACTACAATTTCGTCGTGCCCTTACCATTTCACCATAAGGAATAGACGCGATTTGGTGTCGTGGGTGTGCGCTCCCGGCATGCAAAATTGCGTTACAAGCCGTAGTCTTTCTGTAAAGTCTACTTTGGATCTTTTTGTCTGTAATGAACACCTCAACGTCCAGGAAAACAATTCTTTCCGTACTGTACTGATATGTAAATTCCACATTCATGGCGTTTGAGTTTAGGAAAGCACAAAATTCCAATAACTTGTGCTCTCCTCCAGTCCAAATCAAGAAACAGTCATCTATAAATCTGCCCCAATAGAGAATATCTGTTTGCCAACCAATAGATTCAGAGCCCCAAACCCATTTGTGCTCAAACCACCCCATGAATAAATTAGCGTAGGAGGGAGAGAATTTGGAGCCCATAGCAACACCTCGTTTTTGCCTGTACCACCCATTATTAAATAGGAAAAAGTTGTTGTCAATAATCAAGTGAATCATTTCCAATACCATCACAGTGTGCTGCCAGAGGCTTGCTGATCTTTTGGTCAGAAAAAAACGAGTGGCTTCTAGTCCCAATTCATGTTCAATACAAGTGTAGAGGGAAACTACATCCAGTGTTACTAACAACATATTACTGTCCCATTCAATATCATTCAAGATGCTTAGGATGTGGGTAGTGTCTTTGATGAAAGATGGAAGATTGCACACTAATGGTTTTAAAAAACAATCAACAAATTCCGAAAGTCTTTCCGTTGGTCCTTGTATACCTGACACAATTGGTCTTCCAGGTGGAAAAGGCAGTCCTTTATGGACCTTCGGTAGTGTATATAGACATGGATATCTTGGATGCGTCACCTGTAAGTATAAGTATTCATCTCTACTTAGTAGCCCTTCCTGCTGCCATGTGTATAATTTGCTATTTATCACATCCACTAAGTGGGGAATCGGGTTACCTGTAACAATCTCATAGCATGCCAAGTCATTAAGTTGGGACAATATTTCATTGTCATAATCCACCTTATTCATCAGAACCACATTCCCACCCTTGTCAGCTTGTCTAATAATGATTTCTTTTTCTTGTCTAAGTCTTTCAAGTGAAACCAATTCATCAGGACTAAGGTTTTTTGAGAGGTGCCTGAATTTATTTTTTGCCATGTATTTGTCAAAGTCTTGACACACCAGGTCAAAAAATGTGTCAAAAATACCCATACCACATGATTTTGGAGTCCACCGGGATTTATTTTTCAAACCACTCGAAATGCTTTTATTGAAATCCACCTCTAGGTCATTTAATATCCTAGAAAAAATATCTGGATCATCATCCTGTTCTGCTAGGGAGAGTATAAGTGCTGTATCCTGTACTTCCTCAATTGACAGAGTACTAAGTGGAGAAGCTGTTTCCAACAGAGCTCTATTTTCCATTTGATTCATTTGGAAATACCTTTTGATTTTAAGTTTACGGATAAACCTGAACAGGTCAATTTTAGATTTACAAGGGTCCCCAAAGGATTTTGGGCAGAAGTTTAGTCCTTTAGCCAAAAGACTAATATCACTTGTTGTTAATTTCACTTTTGACAAATTGATGACATTAATGATTGAATCTGCCTCGCTTTCTAGTTCTTTTTGTCCCGAGATCTTGTTATGATCCCCCCCTGGTTCCTTGTTTTGACTTCCTGATCCTCGGTTGCCCCTTCTCGTCTTTTTATAGGAGGTGTTCCCTTGTTCTGGATGATTTTGCCCTGTTTCATTCTTATTAACTCTCGTAAAAAAGTTCTACCCTCAGCACAGTCACTATTAAGGGCCGATGTACTTGGACCGCTTTCCCCTTCACTTTCACTAGTGACCGAGGTGCTAATCGATGTTGAATCTGATATATTGGACGTGCTTGCCCTTCTTGGGGCTACATTGGTGTGTACTAGGTGATCATATTTACTTGAGAAGGTGAAGATTCTCCCTGTCAAGTAGTCCTTTTCATCCCGTTTGAGTTTCCGGGCTTTTCTCTGAGTAATCTCTTCCTGATACTTAAGTAAAATTTCCTCCAGGATTTTATAATTTTTTTCAGTTGCTTCTTTGAGATTTAAGTTAACAATTTCCTTTTCTAGAGTTACAATATCTCTTTGTAGCTGTGTCACTTTCCTCTCTGCATTAATGATTAAAATATCCATCAATTTCATTGAGCTAGTAGTCAGCTCATTATCCCACAGAGCTAGCAAATCCATATCCAGGTCATCATATGTGGGAAAGATCTGTGATCTTAAACCACGGGGGATGCGGTTCAATTTCTTATATTGTTTAAGTGTCGCCCCGTCCCACCATTTGGACAGTTCACTCTTTTTCAATCTCTCTAGCCTAATAAATTTGCTCCTTAAACCTTCATTAGATGTATTTAAGCTGCTTCGTGCTGAGCTTTGAACTCTACCCCCCTTGGCTAGGTTTTCAAAAAGTTCTTCAGCTAGTTTATCTCTATCCATGTTGTACAAATGTAATGAAGTCCAGGCCTCTATCCAAGCTGCCCCCCTCAAATTAATTGAGAAAAGAATTTGGGTGTATAGATAAGGGACTGATGGCGCTCAGGAAGCTAATTGGCCACAAATCTCATTAGGGGTTGCCTACACTAGGGAAAACACCCTTCCCTTAAAGGTTCAAAGAAACCCAAACAAATGATAAACATACAGTGAGGTCCCCCCTCGTATTTCTTTGTTAAATAACAAATTTCACACAGTTAATCAGTTATAGCGATCAAACAGGTCAAAATTCAAGAGAGTAAGGTTCAAGTGAACGCAATCTTAAATATCACATCAGTCTTTATAAAGTCCAGTTCCATCCAGGATTTATTGGATCACATCTTCCAATAATCAATATGTTTCATGAAGATACATCTTGAGCCATACACATTGAGCCAACACGTGTTTCGTCTTGGGATAATCCTTTTGTCCCCAACGACTTCTTCAGGGCTCTAAATTATGAATACATATTTTATATTAGAAACCAAAATACTCAAACCATATGTTACTTGGTGTTAAATTTTGACATATGTCCTATAGAGAAGAAAAAGACAGTGTACACCAAAGGGTGTGAGAGGAAAAGTGATTTACCTAATTTACAAGCCTTATAACCCCATGCCTAATGACAAAAAACCAAAATATCATCACCTAATGCACCTTCACATTGGTGCTCTATCAATTTAACCTATAACAGTGATCACGGTGCTGACAAACACCAGGAAGTTAGATGCAATGTGATCAGTACGAAGTAAAGAATATAACCTAGTGATTTGTGTACACTCAAGTAAATATGACAAATAAACTTACTTACTCAAATAAACGTGAGTTACTTTAAAGTGTCCTTATTTTGACTATGCAACACATCCGATCGGTATATCTAATGGATCAAAATAACACCCAATACGACCAAATCAGTAAACCAATGCCCGAATTAAAGGTCCCAAATCAGTTCAGAAATTTAGTCCTACTAACCTCGAGTTATAGTAGTTTACGAGTAATTTGAGGTCCGTATATTCCAAGGCTACAAAGAGATATAAGTATTCATTTAATGTGATCCCTAAGAAATACACTTAAGTCAATGCTTATGATTAACACCTGATCAATCCAAATAAAGTCTCTGCAGAATCTTACCTCCTACAGTTCTGAACAGATCACAAGAGGTGTTCCCCTTGTATGGGTACGCTTTCAAGCGAGTGCGCGAGGACGCGTTCCGCTTTGACTGCCAAATAAATACCTTCCCGGCGTTCCTATTGCCGAACGACACAGGAACGTTGTAAAATGGAGTTAGATACGGAAACGAGTACGCGAATACGCGTCTCGTGTCCGCAGTCATGCGAGGTGTTTCCGGAGCGCGAGTTTAGCACGCAAGTAAAAATAGACGATGGACCACAAGCTAATGTTTGCAACTACGTAAATGACAATAGCGTAGTTAGCAAACGAGTAAACTCAACTATTTCACGTGTAACAAACTGCATCCAACAAAGATTGAGACAAAATCGCGGAGGCCAAAAAAACACAAGTTTGTGCATCTGAAGATTAAAACTCAAAACATCATTTAGTTTACTCATAAAGTTGCACTGTTAGGTATATATCCAGGTTAATGAATGGAGCCTATTTTTAATTTTTAAATGCCAATCCATATATAAAGGGGAAGTAATAGAATTATTTTGAAGATGAAAGAGATCTAAGGAAAAGAAAAGAGAGTTACTACTTTGCCGAATTCACTTTGAACAGAGGTTCATCAATGTTTTCACACTATGTAGACATTGGTGCGAGGATTTTGGTTTGAAATGACATAATTAAACATATGAAAGTATTAAAACAGTGAAAAAAAACCAACAAGTTTTTTGTTTAACTCTTTGACAATATGATCCTAAAGTTTATCCAAATGTATCTATTAATGAGAAATGGTGTAGGGAACAAAGTTTATATTGTCAAATTAGACCAAATGGATCTAGAGCTATACACAAATCTCTGTATTTTACGTATCGTCCGTAGTTGGCATGTTCAGTTCTCAATGATCTCCCAAAAAGAACTCTAGCTCCCTGTCAGAGTTGAGGCCTATTTCAACAGCTTTAAGCTTCATTATCCACATTGCCTCTTTTCTACGTAACATTAGTTCACGATTACCTCCCCTAGGGTCACGGGGAACATGCTCAAGTCCAAAAAATTCGAAATTCTTATACAATGATTGTGAATTGCATGATAAGATATGTGCAACTAAAGGATATTTTACATCCCCGTTTTTTAGCGAACGGATATGTTCTCCAATCCTTGCCTTCAGTGGGCGTATTGTACTACCCACATAAATGCGAGCACATTTACATTGTATTACATAAATGACATGAGTAGTGTTACAGTTTATCATAGTACAAATTTTGTAGACTTTCCCTTCAAAGGAGAATTCTTTGATCTTATGGCGAGCCCATCTACAGACTCCACAGTTGCCGCATTTAAAGAAACCATTCATCTTTGCAGGTAGCCAGGTTTTAACAGGAGACGCAGTAGTAAAGCTGGGACTCAACATATTCCGTAAAGTAATACCTCTTCGGTAAGTGGTAGGCACCCTTGCTGGTACTAGTTTGCTAATTGATTCATCCTGAGTTAACAAGTGCCAGTGTTTAGCAACAATTATTCCCATGATTAGAGATGCATCATTAAAATCTGTTATTAAACGTACATTGTTAGATTCCTCTACCAGTTTCTTAGGGTTTATGGTTTTTAGGGTGTCTTCCCTGTTGATTTTTTTACTTCTTAATTGTGCCTTTTTGATCACTTTGTTGGAGTAACCCCGTGCTTTAAATCTTTTACCCATGTCATTTATCTGCAGCAAAAATTCATTGTCAACACTACAATTTCGTCGTGCCCTTACCATTTCACCATAAGGAATAGACGCGATTTGGTGTCGTGGGTGTGCGCTCCCGGCATGCAAAATTGCGTTACAAGCCGTAGTCTTTCTGTAAAGTCTACTTTGGATCTTTTTGTCTGTAATGAACACCTCAACGTCCAGGAAAACAATTCTTTCCGTACTGTACTGATATGTAAATTCCACATTCATGGCGTTTGAGTTTAGGAAAGCACAAAATTCCAATAACTTGTGCTCTCCTCCAGTCCAAATCAAGAAACAGTCATCTATAAATCTGCCCCAATAGAGAATATCTGTTTGCCAACCAATAGATTCAGAGCCCCAAACCCATTTGTGCTCAAACCACCCCATGAATAAATTAGCGTAGGAGGGAGAGAATTTGGAGCCCATAGCAACACCTCGTTTTTGCCTGTACCACCCATTATTAAATAGGAAAAAGTTGTTGTCAATAATCAAGTGAATCATTTCCAATACCATCACAGTGTGCTGCCAGAGGCTTGCTGATCTTTTGGTCAGAAAAAAACGAGTGGCTTCTAGTCCCAATTCATGTTCAATACAAGTGTAGAGGGAAACTACATCCAGTGTTACTAACAACATATTACTGTCCCATTCAATATCATTCAAGATGCTTAGGATGTGGGTAGTGTCTTTGATGAAAGATGGAAGATTGCACACTAATGGTTTTAAAAAACAATCAACAAATTCCGAAAGTCTTTCCGTTGGTCCTTGTATACCTGACACAATTGGTCTTCCAGGTGGAAAAGGAAGTCCTTTATGGACCTTCAGTAGTGTATATAGACATGGATATCTTGGATGCGTCACCTGTAAGTATAAGTATTCATCTCTACTTAGTAGCCCTTCCTGCTGCCATGTGTATAATTTGCTATTTATCACATCCACTAAGTGGGGAATCGGGTTACCTGTAACAATCTCATAGCATGCCAAGTCATTAAGTTGGGACAATATTTCATTGTCATAATCCACCTTATTCATCAGAACCACATTCCCACCCTTGTCAGCTTGTCTAATAATGATTTCTTTTTCTTGTCTAAGTCTTTCAAGTGAAACCAATTTATCAGGACTAAGGTTTTTTGAGAGGTGCCTGAATTTATTTTTTGCCATGTATTTGTCAAAGTCTTGACACACCAGGTCAAAAAATGTGTCAAATATACCCATACCACATGATTTTGGAGTCCACCGGGATTTATTTTTCAAACCACTCGAAATGCTTTTATTGAAATCCACCTCTAGGTCATTTAATATCCTAGAAAAAATATCTGGATCATCATCCTGTTCTGCTAGGGAGAGTATAAGTGCTGTATCCTGTACTTCCTCAATTGACAGAGTACTAAGTGGAGAAGCTGTTTCCAACAGAGCTCTATTTTCCATTTGATTCATTTGGAAATACCTTTTGATTTTAAGTTTACGGATAAACCTGAACAGGTCAATTTTAGATTTACAAGGGTCCCCAAAGGATTTTGGGCAGAAGTTTAGTCCTTTAGCCAAAAGACTAATATCACTTGTTGTTAATTTCACTTTTGACAAATTGATGACATTAATGATTGAATCTGCCTCGCTTTCTAGTTCTTTTTGTCCCGAGATCTTGTTATGATCCCCCCCGGTTCCTTGTTTTGACTTCCTGATCCTCGGTTGCCCCTTCTCGTCTTTTTATAGGTCCCTTGTTCTGGATGATTTTGCCCTGTTTCATTCTTATTAACTCTCGTAAAAAAGTTCTACCCTCAGCACAGTCACTATTAAGGGCCGATGTACTTGGACCGCTTTCCCCTTCACTTTCACTAGTGACCGAGGTGCTAATCGATGTTGAATCTGATATATTGGACGTGCTTGCCCTTCTTGGGGCTACATTGGTGTGTACTAGGTGATCATATTTACTTGAGAAGGTGAAGATTCTCCCTGTCAAGTAGTCCTTTTCATCCCGTTTGAGTTTCCGGGCTTTTCTCTGAGTAATCTCTTCCTGATACTTAAGTAAAATTTCCTCCAGGATTTTATAATTTTTTTCAGTTGCTTCTTTGAGATTTAAGTTAACAATTTCCTTTTCTAGAGTTACAATATCTCTTTGTAGCTGTGTCACTTTCCTCTCTGCATTAATGATTAAAATATCCATCAATTTCATTGAGCTAGTAGTCAGCTCATTATCCCACAGAGCTAGCAAATCCATATCCAGGTCATCATATGTGGGAAAGATCTGTGATCTTAAACCACGGGGGATGCGGTTCAATTTCTTATATTGTTTAAGTGTCGCCCCGTCCCACCATTTGGACAGTTCACTCTTTTTCAATCTCTCTAGCCTAATAAATTTGCTCCTTAAACCTTCATTAGATGTATTTAAGCTGCTTCGTGCTGAGCTTTGAACTGTACCCCCCTTGGCTAGGTTTTCAAAAAGTTCTTCAGCTAGTTTATCTCTATCCATGTTGTACAAATGTAATGAAGTCCAGGCCTCTATCCAAGCTGCCCCCCTCAAATTAATTGAGAAAAGAATTTGGGTGTATAGATAAGGGACTGATGGCGCTCAGGAAGCTAATTGGCCACAAATCTCATTAGGGGTTGCCTACACTAGGGAAAACACCCTTCCCTTAAAGGTTCAAAGAAACCCAAACAAATGATAAACAAACAGTGAGGTCCCCCCTCATATTTCTTTGTTAAATAACAAATTTCACACAGTTAATCAGTTATAGCGATCAAACAGGTCAAAATTCAAGTGAGTAAGGTTCAAGTGAACGCAATCTTAAATATCACATCAGTCTTTATAAAGTCCAGTTCCATCCAGGATTTATTGGATCACATCTTCCAATAATCAATATGTTTCATGAAGATACATCTTGAGCCATACACATTGAGCCAACACGTGTTTCGTCTTGGGATAATCCTTTTGTCCCCAACGACTTCTTCAGGGCTCTAAATTATGAATACATATTTTATATTAGAAACCAAAATACTCAAACCATATGTTACTTGGTGTTAAATTTTGACATATGTCCTATAGAGAAGAAAAAGACAGTGTACACCAAAGGGTGTGAGAGGAAAAGTGATTTACCTAATTTACAAGCCTTATAACCCCATGCCTAATGACAAAAAACCAAAATATCATCACCTAATGCACCTTCACATTGGTGCTCTATCAATTTAACCTATAACAGTGATCACGGTGCTGACAAACACCAGGAAGTTAGATGCAATGTGATCAGTACGAAGTAAAGAATATAACCTAGTGATTTGTGTACACTCAAGTAAATATGACAAATAAACTTACTTACTCAAATAAACGTGAGTTACTTTAAAGTGTCCTTATTTTGACTATGCAACACATCCGATCGGTATATCTAATGGATCAAAATAACACCCAATACGACCAAATCAGTAAACCAATGCCCGAATTAAAGGTCCCAAATCAGTTCAGAAATTTAGTCCTACTAACCTCGAGTTATAGTAGTTTACGAGTAATTTGAGGTCCGTATATTCCAAGGCTACAAAGAGATATAAGTATTCATTTAATGTGATCCCTAAGAAATACACTTAAGTCAATGCTTATGATTAACACCTGATCAATCCAAATAAAGTCTCTGCCGAATCTTACCTCCTACAGTTCTGAACAGATCACAAGAGGTGTTCCCCTTGTATGGGTACGCTTTCAAGCGAGTGCGCGAGGACGCGTTCCGCTTTGACTGCCAAATAAATACCTTCCCGGCGTTCCTATTGCCGAACGACACAGGAACGTTGTAAAATGGAGTTAGATACGGAAACGAGTACGCGAATACGCGTCTCGTGTCCGCAGTCATGCGAGGTGTTTCCGGAGCGCGAGTTTAGCACGCAAGTAAAAATAGACGATGGACCACAAGCTAATGTTTGCAACTACGTAAATGACAATAGCGTAGTTAGCAAACGAGTAAACTCAACTATTTCACGTGTAACAAACTGCATCCAACAAAGATTGAGACAAAATCGCGGAGGCCAAAAAAACACAAGTTTGTGCATCTGAAGATTAAAACTCAAAACATCATTTAGTTTACTCATAAAGTTGCACTGTTAGGTATATATCCAGGTTAATGAATGGAGCCTATTTTTAATTTTTAAATGCCAATCCATATATAAAGGGGAAGTAATAGAATTATTTTGAAGATGAAAGAGATCTAAGGAAAAGAAAAGAGAGTTACTACTTTGCCGAATTCACTTTGAACAGAGGTTCATCAATGTTTTCACACTATGTAGACATTGGTGCGAGGATTTTGGTTTGAAATGACATAATTAAACATATGAAAGTATTAAAACAGTGAAAAAAAACCAACAAGTTTTTTGTTTAACTCTTTGACAATATGATCCTAAAGTTTATCCAAATGTATCTATTAATGAGAAATGGTGTAGGGAACAAAGTTTATATTGTCAAATTAGACCAAATGGATCTAGAGCTATACACAAATCTCTGTATCTTACGTATCGTCCGTAGTTGGCATGTTCAGTTCTCAATGTTCCCTACACCATTTCTCATTAATAGATACATTTGGATAAACTTTAGGATCATATTGTCAAAGAGTTAAACAAAAAACTTGTTGTTTTTTTTTCACTGTTTTAATACTTTCATATGTTTAATTATGTCATTTCAAACCAAAATCCTCCACCAATGTCTACATAGTGTGAAAACATTGATGAACCTCTGTTCAAAGTGAATTCGGCAAAGTAGTAACTCTCTTTTCTTTTCCTTAGATCTCTTTCATCTTCAAAATAATTCTATTACTTCCCCTTTATATATGGATTGGCATTTAAAAATTAAAAATAGGCTCCATTCATTAACCTGGATATATACCTAACAGTGCAACTTTATGAGTAAACTAAATGATGTTTTGAGTTTTAATCTTCAGATGCACAAACTTGTGTTTTTTTGGCCTCCGCGATTTTGTCTCAATCTTTGTTGGATGCAGTTTGTTACACGTGAAATAGTTGAGTTTACTCGTTTGCTAACTACGCTATTGTCATTTACGTAGTTGCAAACATTAGCTTGTTGTCCATCGTCTATTTTTACTTGCGTGCTAAACTCGCGCTCCGGAAACACCTCGCATGACTGCGGACACGAGACGCGTATTCGCGTACTCGTTTCCGTATCTAACTCCATTTTACAACGTTCCTGTGTCGTTCGGCAATAGGAACGCCGGGAAGGTATTTATTTGGCAGTCAAAGCGGAACGCGTCCTCGCGCACTCGCTTGAAAGCGTACCCATACAAGGGGAACACCTCTTGTGATCTGTTCAGAATTGTAGGAGGTAAGATTCTGCAGAGACTTTATTTGGATTGATCAGGTGTTAATCATAAGCATTGACTTAAGTGTATTTCTTAGGGATCACATTAAATGAATACTTATATCTCTTTGTAGCCTTGGAATATACGGACCTCAAATTACTCGTAAACTACTATAACTCGAGGTTAGTAGGACTAAATTTCTGAACTGATTTGGGACCTTTAATTCGGGCATTAGTTTACTGATTTGGTCGTATTGGGTGTTATTTTGATCCATTAGATATACCGATCGGATGTGTTGCATAGTCAAAATAAGGACACTTTAAAGTAACTCACGTTTATTTGAGTAAGTAAGTTTATTTGTCATATTTACTTGAGTGTACACAAATCACTAGGTTATATTCTTTACTTCGTACTGATCACATTGCATCTAACTTCCTGGTGTTTGTCAGCACCGTGATCACTGTTATAGGTTAAATTGATAGAGCACCAATGTGAAGGTGCATTAGGTGATGATATTTTGGTTTTTTGTCATTAGGCATGGGGTTATAAGGCTTGTAAATTAGGTAAATCACTTTTCCTCTCACACCCTTTGGTGTACACTGTCTTTTTCTTCTCTATAGGACATATGTCAAAATTTAACACCAAGTAACATATGGTTTGAGTATTTTGGTTTCTAATATAAAATATGTATTCATAATTTAGAGCCCTGAAGAAGTCGTTGGGGACAAAAGGATTATCCCAAGACGAAACACGTGTTGGCTCAATGTGTATGGCTCAAGATGTATCTTCATGAAACATATTGATTATTGGAAGATGTGATCCAATAAATCCTGGATGGAACTGGACTTTATAAAGACTGATGTGATATTTAAGATTGCGTTCACTTGAACCTTACTCACTTGAATTTTGACCTGTTTGATCGCTATAACTGATTAACTGTGTGAAATTTGTTATTTAACAAAGAAATACGAGGGGGGACCTCACTGTATGTTTATCACCCTACAAACGGTCCCTGAGATCCAGGACAAAGACAGAGAATGATGCCAAGACCTCCGCCAAGAAATGAGACCGCCCTGAATGTCATCCTTTTGTCCCACCTTGTCACCATGCCAATCCTCAAACTGCCCCAGCTCCACTTCCTATGTCCCTTTGGACAATGCACCTGTGAAACAAATAGACTGGACTCTGCCATGGACATTCCTCCACCATCACCCCTCCCCATTTTACAGCACCCTTCAATATTGAGCACTTGAATAAACACCCTTGAAGCACAAAACAATCTGGAGTCTGTCTGTGATTTTGAAATAGTGTATTAGCAATTACAGTGACAAAATGCTCTTTCAATTGTAATGTCAACATACCTATGTCACACAGCTCTAGTCCATGAGGAAACAAAGCAGATGTCACACAGTGGGACCCACATCTGTGAAATCGTAAGGAGAAAGTGAAAACTCAGTGACCATACACTGGGTGAAAAGGACAGACAGTAGAGAGGTAGTAGTGTTAAATTACATGTAGTAGGCAGGTTTGTCTTCTTACCTGTGTCTCACTGGAAGTATTGCAGGATAACCGAGTTCCTGTTGTCGATGTCCTCTTCTTCTGCTTCCTCGTCTTCACTGTCCACAGGCTCCACAGCTGCCACAACACCTCCATCTGGACCATCCTCCTGCAGAAAGGGCACCTATTGTCGCAAAGCTAAGTTATGAAGCATACAGCAGGCCACGATGATCTGGCATACCTTCTTTGGTGAGTAGAATAGGGAACCACCTGTCAAATGGAGGCACCTGAACCTGGCCTTCAGGAGGCCAAAGGTCCTCTCTATAATCCTCCTAGTTCACCCCTGGGCCTCATTGTAGCGTTCCTCTGCCCTTGTCCTGGGATTCCTCACTGGGGTCCGTAGCCATGACAGGTTGGGGTAACCAGAGTTACCTGAAAAAGGCGAGGGACAACCGTTAGACACACAGTAACCTGTAGGGATATCCCCAGACCCAGACAACTATTCCCACTGATTTGGTTCCAGGTGCTCACCTAATAGCCACACACAGTGCCTCTGGAGTTGCCCCATCACATAAGGGATGCTGCTATTCCGCAGGATGTAAGCGTCAGGCACTGAGCAAGGGAATTTGGCATTCACATGGGAGATGTACTGGTCTGCCAAACACACCATCTGCACATTCATCGAATGATAACTCTTCTGGTTTCTGTACACCTGTTCACTCCTGTGGGGGGGACCAAGGCCACATGTGTCCCATCAATGGCACCTATGATGTTGGGGATATGTCCCAGGGCATAGAAGTCACCTTTCGCAGTAGGCAAATCCTCCACCTAAGGGAAAACGATGTAGCTCTGCATGTGTTTCAGCAGGGCAGACAACACTCTGGACAACACGTTGGAAAACATAGGTTGGTACATCCCTGATGCTATGGCCACTGTTGTTTGAAATGACCCACTTGCAAGGAAATGGAGTACTGACAGCACCTGCACTTGAGGGGGAATTCCTGTGGGATGGCGGATAGCTGACATCAGGTCTGGCTCCAACTGGGCACACAGTTACAGAATTGTGGCACGATCCAGCCTGTAGGTGATGATTACATGTCTTTCCTCCATTGTTGACAGGTCCACCAGCGGTCTGTACACCGGAGGATGCTGCCATCTCCTTACATGTCCCAGCGGACGGTGCCTATGAAGGACAACAGGGAGCACAGAGTCAACCAACTCAGAGGTACGTACACGCAGCTTACACAGAACACGATTCATAATCCGAAATTAGCATGTATGAGTGTTGAGGCAAGGCCTAGTTATGTGTGACGCAGTTAAAAATAGAGCCATGTGGGCCCCTGAAATGGCAGCTGCCTGACCTGTAAAGTGGGACAATGGGATATGAGGTAACTGCGCTGGCGTTGTACTCCGTCGCGGTAGGCGGTTGAAGACCGCAGCGCAATTCTGCATTGGTTAACATTGGACCCTATGGGTCCCAGGAGCCAATGACGATGTACGCCGGCGGTGACGGTACGCACCGCCGCGGATGTAACCGCCATTTTCTATCTGTTCAATCACTCGATACCTGATCTTCGACAGGAGAAGACCTACACTGCAAGTGCTGCTGTGACCTCAGTCTTGAAGAGACAATGGCTTGTGCGTCTGGGGAAAGGGCCCCTGCCTTCACATCAGAGGAGTTGGAGAAACTCGTGGATGGGGTCCTCCCCCAGTACACACTACTCTACGGTCCTCCAGACAAACAGGTAAGTACACTGGGAGCATGCTGTATGGGCTATGCCTCTGTGGAGGTGGGTGGATGAAAGATAGGGGGGGGGAGAATGAGGCGTGCATGAAACGACGTTGAGTGCATGTGCCACATGGCAAGGGTAGGGATGCGGGCCAATGACTGTGACAGTGCAGTTGGTAATAACTTCTCTTTTTCCCCATGTACAATTCCTGTAGGTCAGCGCCCACCAGAAGAAGGATATTTGGCGTGCCATCGCCAAGGACGTCCGGACCCTGGGGGTCTATCACAGACGGAGCACCCACTGCCGTAAGAGATGGGAGGACATTAGCCGCTGGAGCAAGAAGACGGAGGAGGCCCAGCTGGGGATGGCCTCCCAACGTGGGAGGGGTGCCCGTTGCACCATGACCCCCCTGATGTTCAGGATCCTGGCTGTGGCATACCCAGAGTTGGATGGGCGCTTGAAGGCATCACAGCAGCAACAAGGGGATGAGTGCACTCTCATTCTGCTGATTCAGCACGCAGTGGAGGTGTCTGGGTGGGGGAGGTGGGCTGTGGGTTCCCCTAGGCCAGGGCGAGTGTTCTAGTTAGGTCCTCTTTTTCAGGCAGGCCCTTTGTCACCCCACCCCACCTGGGTACAGTGCCAACTACACCTAGTCAGGCTCCTGTGACATCCATGTGTGCAGATGTTGGCCATAGACTTGTAGGCCATGTCCCAGGGATTGAATAGTGGACCCCAAGTGCGCGGTGTAGTGCAGGGGGCTTCTGTGTCTGTTGTGTCCACCAACGGTAGCGGTAATGCATGCACTCAACATGTCTTTCTTCTGTCGTCCCCCCCCTTTTTGTGGTCTCCCTGTTCTTGTGTGCATTAGCATCATCAGGCGTAGGAGCAGTGGCACCGGAGCAGGAGGGAGCTGCATCCCACATGGCCCTGGAGGGCAACACTACGGAGTCGGATTTCACCAGTGGGACGGAGGGCGAGGGGAGCTCCACTGCGGAGACAGGAGCTGAGACCAGTGATACAGACTCGTCCTCTGATGGGAGCTCCCTTGTTGTGGCGGCAACATCTGTGCCCCCACCATCTACAGGTACAGCCGCCAGCCCACCTTCCAGCACCGCCCTCCCAGCAGCTCCTCAGCCTTTGCCCCGTGCCTGCTCACCCAGGAGGGTGGGTATCTCCTTCTCCCCAGGCACGTCATGGCCTGCCCCAGTCACCCCTGCTGCCCTCAGTGAGGAGGCCATTGACCTCCTCAGGTCCCTCACTGTTGGGCAGTCTACCATTTTGAATGCCATCCAGGGTGTAGAGAGGCAGTTGCAACAAACCAATGCATTCCTGGAGGGCATTCATTCTGGTCAGGCAGCCCTTCAGCGAGCTTTTCAGACTCTGGCCTCAGCACTGATGGCAGCCATTGTCTCTGTCTCTAGCCTCCCCCCTCCAACTTCCTCCACCCAGATCCACACTCCTGTACCTGAGCCTACCCCAAGCACACCATCAGACCAGCATGCACACACCCCAACACACAAAGGAAGCTCAGGCAAACATAAGCACCACACATCCCACAGGCACTCACGCAAACATCACACACATGCAGACATACCAACATCCACTGCCACCACTGTGTCCCCCTCCTCCTCATTTCCCTCCTCTCTCCCAGTTTCGTCACCACTCACACCTGCATGCACTACATCTACAGCCCCTACTTCCATCACCAGCACATCCCGCTCACGTGCATTCACCACCCCCACTACCATTCACACATCCCCTGTGTCCTCTCCCAGTGTGTCTGTGACGCCACCTCCCAAGGTACACAAACGCCGGCACACACCCACCCAACATCCATCCACCTCACGACAGCCTCCAGCACATGCACCTTCACCCAAAATCACCAAACGTACACCTCCTACAACCACAACCTCTTCCTCCACTCCCAAACCCCCTCCAGCTACCCATCCCAGTGTTCCCAAGAAACTTTTCCTGTCCACCCTTGACCTCTTTCCCTCACCTCCCCCACCCCGTCAGTCTCCTAGGGTCCGACTCTCTAGGTCCCAACCTAGCACCTCAGCCACGACATCGGCGGGATCAGTGGTGCCAGTAGTCACCGGATTCTGGAGTGCACAGGGCAGCCAGTGTGGGAAGGAGCCACAGCACGGACAGTCCCCCACCTGTCAAGCATCAAAAGTTGGTCAGTGCCCGGCGGGAGAGGGGGAAGACACCAGCCACCAAAGCCGTTCCCAGGGGTATAGGTGGGAGTGTGGAGTCAGCTGCGACACCTTCCAAGGTGGGGAAGGGACACAAGAAACCCAGCAAGTCTTGGAAGATCGGCACGGCGGAGAAGACCACCATCAGCCCCACAGCCCAGGAGGCGACCGCCATCAGCCCCGATGCCCAGGAGGCGACCGCCATCAGCCCCGTTGCCCAGGAGGCGACCGCCATCAGCCCCGCTGCCCAGTAGGTGACTGCCAGCACCAGCCCCGCTGGCCCAGACAGGACCGCCAGCACCAGCCCCGCTGGCCCAGACAGGACCGCCAGTACCAGCCCCACTGGCCAGGAGGCGACCGCCAGCAGCAGCCCCGCAGGCCCAGACAGGACCGCCAGCAGCTGAGTCGCTGCCAAGGACACCGCTGCCACAAGCACAGCTGCCAAGGACACCGCCGCCACAAGCACCGCTGCAAAGGACACCGCCGCCACAAGCACCACTGCAAAGGACACTGCCGCCACAAGCACCGCTGCCAAGGACACCGCCGCAACAAGCACCGCTGGCCCATGAGCGCCAAGAGCACTGGCGCTACTGAGTCCGCCACGAGCAGGATGAAGCACTCTGGGCACAAAGCCCCCTCCAGAACCAGTGGAGATTTACATACACTACCTCAGTCCTTGGCAGGATGAAGCACTCTGGGCACAAAGCCCCCTCCAGAACCAGTGGAGAAAGGCATCCACTACCTCAGCCCTTGACAGGATGAAGCACTCTGGGCACAAAGCCCCCTCCAGAACCAGTGGAGAAAGGCATCCACTACCTCAGTCCTTGGCAGGATGAAGCACTCTGGGCACCAAGCCCCCTCCAGAACCAGTGGAGACTGTTATCTACTTGAGAGACTGTGGCTTTGCACTCCCCAGGATTGAACAGTGGGCAAACCACCCACTGTAGAGACTTGAGAGACTGTGGCTTTGCACTCCCCAGGATTGAACACTGGGCATGTGGCCCCCTCGTGGATTTGGCATCATGCACTCATCCGGCTGAGGTGTCCCCCTTTCCCTTCCCCCTGAGGTGCCTGTTTTATTTCTATCTGATGCCCTGCAGTGTTCCCTCCGTCATGTTTGGGAACCTTGTGTGGGCCTCGATCATTAAGTGTGGGCCCAGTGTTCCACGGACTTAAATGGAGCAATACCTGGACTTCTATTCTTGGTGTATATATTTGTTAATAGTGTATATATATTTTTGCGTACTGGATTTTAATAGATTACAATGGTTACACTCATTTCCTTTTGTCTTTGCATTCTTCCGGTGGGGTTGGGGGTGTAACTGTGATGCATCAATATGTATTAGTGTGTGTGTTGTCGTAGGTGAGGGTGGGGGTGTTCCTTGTTGCTTGTGTGTCCCCCTGTTTTTTCCCTCCCCTCTCCCCTGTGTCATAGGTGCAGTACTCACCATGGTCTTTGCCGCCGGCGTTCGTGCTCCTGGTAGAGGAGCAAGAAGATAAGGCTGGGAAAATGTGAAGCTCTGGTTCCATGGCGTCCTGGTTCCTCGTAGGGTGTGTAGAGGTGAGCGTTTTCCCTTCGAAGTCCTGTTTCCGCCATGTTTTTGTTCGCAGTGAATCTGCCCCGGAAAAGGTGGCTGATTGGTAGGTAGTGATACTGTGGGCGTTACATTGTCCTCCGCATGTCTGTTGGCGGTGACCACCGCGCTGTTTGTTTGTACCGCCGTGGAGGTCGGAGTGTCAAAGTGGCTGTCTTTGTTGGCGGTTTCCGCCACGGTTGTAATTCCATTTTTTTTGCCGCCGGCCTGTTGGCGGTCTTACCGCCGCTTTAACACCGACCGCCAGGGTTGTAATGAGGGCCTAAGTATACTTGTAAAAAGAGAAAAGTGGGCTCTATAGATCTATATACATTTACTTTTGTACTACTCAATAGGTTATACAATGCAATTCACTAATCTCACACTTCCCCTATAAAGTGGTTATACTGGGCCCTCACCCAATGTTCCGACTGATTGCTCCAACTCTAATTAAACAATTTTTCAATAAAAGCCGTCGCTAATACTTAGGAATGACCCTGTGTTTACAGAATATGAGACACTCTCACATCGAGTTCGCATACCTTCCTTCAAGGTCCCATTGACACGGGTAGTTGTTGTTAGGGGGGTGGCCCTGCCTGGCCTCCTTCGGGCTACGACGGGCGTGGACGGGCCTGCCCTTGGCCAGGGCTTTGCCCAGGCGCGGCCTGTGCGCGTCCCGCGATGCGGGAGACTGGCAGCGCTTTTGAAACACTCAGGGCAATGTCCAGCTCTGCCCCCTGGCCTCCTCAGTGGTTCCTGGGACTTGGAGTCCCTCCCAGCAGCAGCACAAGCGTCCCACGATGCGGGAGACCGGCAGCGCTTTTGAAGTGTTCAGGGCAATGTCCAGCTCCGCCCCATGCCGTCCTCGGTGGTTCCTGGGACTTGGAGTCCCTCCCAGTGGCAGCACAAGCGTCCCGTGATGCTGGAGACCGGCAGCACGCTTGAAGCGCTCAGGGCAATGTCCAGCTCCGCCCCCTGGCCTCCTCGGTAGTTCCTGGGACTTGGAGTCCCTCCCAGTGGCAGCACAAGCGTCCCGCAATGCGGGAGACCGGCAGCACATTAGAAGCGCTCAGGGCAATGTCCAGCTCCGCCCCCTGGCCTGCTCGGTGGTTCCTGGGACTTGGAGTCCCTCCCAGCAGCAGCACAAGCGTCCCGCGATGCAGGAGACCGGCAGCGCTTTTGAAGCGCTCAGGGCAATGTCCAGCTCCGCCCCCTGGCCTCCTCAGTGGTTCCTGGGACTTGGAGTTCCTCCCAGCGGCAGCACAAGCGTCCCCTGAATGTGAATGTGAAATGGCCCTAACACAGCAGATCACTTTGATGCTGTGCATCAATAATATAGATTTCACTTGGGGCAAGATGTATCAAAAGATTTTGCTTTGCAAACGGTGCAAATCGGTACATTTCACCGTCTGCAAATAGAAAATAGCCTTTAAAAATTAATGAAAGGCATTGCAGGCCCATTTTAGGGAACCACAATTTTTTGCGATTCTCTAAAATTGCAACTCCAAACAGGGAATCGCAATTTGCGATTCCCTAAATAGGAAATCACATATAGGGAATTTCTATTTGCAATTCCCAATGCACATGGAACAAGCATTTCCTAAATACAACCTGGGCATTTAGGAAATGCTATTACCATAAACTCCAAGTTGATGGTAGCCACGTGCAATTTTCAAAAAGCATTCAATCATCATCCAACACTTTATTCGGTTTAAAAATTTGAACCATAAAAACATATAAATATGTATTACATTACTTAGCAATCACAATAATTTTGGAAAAAGCCACTAAAAATGCACTTTCAAAGTACCATGGTTTCACACATCCGCCAGGGCATGTGTCCCCTTTATTTGTGCTTAGTTTTTTTGGGGGGGGGGTGCATCAAAGGGGGCTATAGGTCCCGGCACCCTGGTTTTGCATCTCCTAATTTGAGATTTCCTAACAGGAAATCGCAAATTAGGAGATGCAAAACCATTAGCACCTATGGGCCATATGTACGAACACTTTTTCCAATAGACACAGAATGGGTAAAAACCTTTGCTACATCTGACCCTATGTGCCTTTAGGCCCATAGGAATGAATGGAGTCACAATCTCTAATAGCAATTCCCTAATAACAATTGTGATTCTGTAGGAATTGCTATTAGGGAATAGTTATTTTGTTACATAGCATTTTACATTCCCTAAATAAAGATTTCTTAAAATTCGCTATTTAAGGAATGCAAAATGTGATTTTGATACATCTGGCACTTGGTCTGGTATGATAAGGTATACCAGCCTTGCAGTGAAGAAAACAGGCACGTGTCCAATGACACCTTCCTCTGGTCATACTACGGGAAGAGATCATATTGCGACAAACCATCCGTCCTGCCAAAAGTTTGCAGTGAATTTCCTTCAATCCAGCTCATTAGTTAGCACACATACGTGGCAGATAGATTTGTTGGTTATACATCTTAATCGCATACTAACATAGTACAGAATGCATGCAGAAAAAAACAATACCGAAGTACACAATAATATCTACAACAGCAAACATGCAGAAAACAAACAAGTTGGTGAAACAAGCATTGTATGTTTTCTCTATAGCAGAACCCTTAATAGTTAGGTGCAAGTAATCTGCCATTCTGAGACGTGTGGTATAGAATCTGCGCATCTGTGCAAAGGCTGAGTACATTGTAAGAGAGTCACAGTCCTTTAATTGTACCAAATAATTTGTACACAAAACAGGAGTGTTATCAAACATCCAAATGGTAGTGATATGATACTTTCCATTTATGTAAGGTATATGTGTTACAAATTAGTTCATACCATTCCACACGAGTTATGTGTATGCAACGAGTTGAATGAAAACTGCACATGGGTGGACAAATTTTGCATGCACCAACCAGGCAATGCAAGGGTCTCTGGCTGATGGTAAAGCAGTACACTCCAAGTTTAGCACCAGGGATAGCATGCAGACAATATACTTTCTGGTTTAAGGCTCAGGCATGCTGCAAGGTTGTATGCAACAAAATATAACACTTAATTAGGAAGTGCCTCTGGTACAATATGTGATATAATGGTTTGCAGCTCCCATTGAAATTGAATGATTGCTCATGTCTGAACCTGCCCCTGTCAGAAAAATGATACAGCATGTCTGAGTACCAATAGAGCTGAAGATGTAAGTTTCACACAGAATATACTTTTTTAGACAAATCGTTCACACCATCGTCTACGAGGGAAAAGGTACAACCTGGAGGAGCTTCGTTATCAAGCTTGCGTGAGCAAAACACAGGTTTATTTGGAAAATAAGTTCTACACTATTGTAACAGCGCATGCACCAGAAATGAAAATGAGCCATGTTTATTCATAGTTGGACCTAAAAAAATTCTGTGAAATTCGTGTAATTATTGAAGATTTGCATATGAAATTAACTGAGGTAAGTTTGGAAGAAGACTCCCATAACTGACAAAATGATGTTGTTATCATCTAGTGTAGTAACACAGTACATACTGCATGTCTATAGTTCCCTCAAAGAAAATGTGTCTTCATTTGTATTCCGCAACTGGCTATAGTGCCAGTGTGAACTGTTGGCTTAACTTTATCTCTTCTGTTTTGCCAGCAAACCTTGTCCAGAAAGCTTGTTGAACTGGCAGCACATTTCTCCTCCTTTCCAAAATAATTAAATTTGATATCCCTTCAGTTATAAAATAATACCGGTTATAAGAGTTTTATTCAAACACTCTAGACCAAGAACTGTGCTTTTAACATAATATAGTTTTAGTTGGACCCTACTCATCTTTGAGTGATGCACTGCTAACATTTTGATTTCGTAGAAAATACTGCAAAAAATATGATCTGCTAAAGAAGCAAATGAATGATCATGTTTGAAAACGTCCTTACCTTACAGGGATTCAGATTATGTCGACTTTTGATCTTTCGAATTACAATCAAAGGGGATTTTGTTTTTCTGAGAAATTGTCTTGGTTTGTGTATGGTGTTTTGCCTGATGTTATGGAGGTATGCACACTTCCACTTATGTACTGCTTCAAGATGGCGTTTCTGTGCCAGATTGGGAGGGAGCAGTGGTTGTATATCTCTTGATACACGTTCTTCTTTGGGTATGTTTTGCCCTTTCAGGTGATATCATGAAAACTGAAAAATGACTACCCTTTCAGAGCTCTCCTAAATGTAGTACATATCTACAATGGAAGTGTGTACCCACTCTCTGTGAAATACTTTATTAAAATTGCTCTGACCATTTTTTCTTTTCCTCTCATTTTCACCCAAAAGCTTTACCTATGTATTCAATATTTTCAACCTGTTGAGGAACTGAATGAAAATTTCATTTTTCATCTGAAAGCACTGACAACGATCACTTATCTTACTTCCAATGTACTTGAGCACTTCTTTGTCTCTTTAAAAAAAAAAATGTTATTAATTTCATTGTTAAACAATAGGTATAACTAAGAGGGCCGACTATACAATTAACAATAGAAAAGAAAAATACAAAGAAAATCAAAAAGGTCTGCAAGCACAATTCCCTCTGCCCCCCCAGCCCTGCAATAGCATTCAGGCAGTACATGGAACTGCATACCTTACTCAATGTCCCACAGTCTCCTGTGCAGTCTTCAGCACAGAAATGTTCTAGTTCCGTTATCTAGCAAAGAAACTACTGGGCTGATAAGTTCCAGTTTGATACCTCGATTGTCGGCCCACACCTGCCATATTTTGGGTTGTTTGTGAGGGCAACTTTTTGCTTTATAAAATGCCACCTCCAACCCCATACAATAATCCATACCACTCTTCCATACTGCCAAGAGGGGGAGGGAGCTTGTAGCTTTCCACTCCTCCTTCATTGCCTGTGTGTGACAGAGACCTGTTGCTCATGTGAGAAAAGGGTAACCTCCGTTTAACCACGACTCCCCTGAGATGTTGCACTCTTGAGTCCATGCGCAAAGGCTGCCACAAATCACCTTTTACTGTTGGGTTTTTGGTGAGGCACTGCTTGTGAGCCATGAGGGTTGGGCTGACAGTTGCGATTTGTTGTAGGATTGGCCTAGTCACCTACAAACAAAAGTGCTGTCATCCCTAAACCAGCAGTCTTGCCTACAGCAAGAGTCCGACTACGACACTAAGAGAGATAAGCAATATTTATTGCTGCTCAAATCATTGGTAAGATGTAATAGGGTGAGTTACTGATCCATTGGGATTGACCAGGTGAGTTCTTCACCCAAACAGGCCACCACACCCCACGCCAGTACCGCTGTAGAGCTGAGCAGCTCCACACCGTATGTATGAACATGCCCTCCTCTGTGCCACACTTAAAGCCAGTCTGGGATGCCACAAAACTCATGAGCCAGAGCCTATGCCGCGTGAAATAGATTCTGTGTAGATATTTATGCTGAATTAGCCACAGACGAGCCGCTATTGCAGATCCCTGCTGTGCCCCCAGTGCCTCTGTCTAGTCCTCATTTTATGGGTCCCCACATCAGTTCCCATGCGGCCCTGAGAGCCTGGGACGCGTCGGGTTGATTGGATACGTGTTTGGTATATTTGTGCAACTTTATGGTTGCCCAGGTCTGCCATCAACAGTTTGCCCTTTAGGGAATTAAACTCTGAGAGAGCGTCTAAGTCTACCATATAAGGGGCCAGGGCATGGCAGAGTTGAAGGTATCAGTGTAACTGACTGCGGTGAAGCTGATATTTTGCTTGTAGATCCTGATAGGACTTTAGAACTGGCCCATTCGTCACGTCTCTGGGTGTGGAGATCCCATTGGTGGAAGCCCTCCAAGGTGGACACTTGTGACAATTGACTTCCTCTCCACAAGGGTGTCTATTCCGTCAGTCTGTTCCACCACCCCATCTAGCAGAGAGAGCAGCACCACAATGTAAAGACCAACTTCGTCAATGGAGGAAGGGTCCTCTTAGTACCCCTCCATATAAATAGGAAAGGATATGTACCTTACCCATGACCCATTTCTCCAATGCATATGCCGGGTCGATTGGAGAACCATACTGCCAGTTATTTAGTATTAAGAGGTGTGATGCACAATAATATGACTCTATGTTTCCGCTGCTGTACCTCAACAGTAGATGGACTGGAAGCATTTCTTTAATGCTATGCGCGGAGTCCCTCCATCCCAAAGAAAGGCAGTAGGGATAGCATTCACGCAACGAAACCATCCCTTCGGGATAGCACACAGGAAGTTCTGCAACAGGTACAGCTACCGCAGCAGCAAGACTATCTTAAAAATGGTGGACTGACCAATCAGGGACAGTGGCAGGACAGACTAGTCTTCCTGCAAGCAAGCCAGTACAGGTTTCAAAATATGGGCTCAAGCTACGGTCTCATTGGGCGACACAAACACTCCAAGACATTTAAATCTGTTGATTGCCACCCTCAGTCCAGAAGCCCATTCTAGAGTCTGGGTACCGCCTACTACTGGAAATACCATAGATTTACATAGGTTAATTTATAAGCCTAAGGTTTCTCCGATCTGTAACATATCAGATTTAGCCGGGGAAGAAAGAAAGAAGAGGACATTGTCAGCATATAACGTTATTCTATCTGATAGTCTCATCCCCACTCAAATCCTTCTAGTTGGGGGTCCCTCCTTATCCACACCGCCAGAGGTTCTATAGCAAGAGCAAACAGTAAGGAGGGGCAGCTCTGTTGTGTCCCCCTCTTTACTGGGAACAAGTCTGATCGTGCACCAGCCAAATGGACTAACATATTTAAATCAGAGTATCATAACTTCAGGTAAGAGAGGAAGCGAGGGCCAAAGTTGAGTCAGCTGACAAAAGTGAAAAGGTAGTCCCAGCTAACAGAATCAAAGGCCTTATCTATGTCAGCTAAGAGGACTGCCACATGGCCCCCCCAATCTGTCCACCAGTGCATTGTGAAGGGTGGTGCGGCCAGGCAAGAATCCCACTTGTTCTGGATGAAATAAGTCATGGATAATGTGTATCAGCCGGTCAGCAAGTGCCTTAGCCATAATCTTCACCTCTAGATTGAGAAATGATATTGGTTGGTATGAGAAATATTCCTCTAGGGAGCCTACCAAGCTTGGGGAATACTACTATCTCCGCATGATGGCAATCAGGCGGGAGCGCTGTAGCATTGGCCGTGGAGTGGATCGCCTCTAACATGTGGTCTTGCTGTTTAGGCGTTTATAAAATTCACACAGAAATCTGTTGGACCCCGGGCTTTCCCGTTGTTCAGTCCTGCTAGGGCTGAGCAGTGAGGTAATGAAACTTATGGGGCTCCCCTGCAAAGTACATAACGGGACCCCCTCCTAAACTCACTCAGGAGCTTGCAGGCCAGGGTACTCGGCTGAGGGCACCCCTGGGGCTCAGGACCCTGTCAGAAACCACAACTGAGTAATCCTGACTAATTACATTTACCCAGTACTTATGTTTGAAGTTAGACTTCTTAATTACTCAAGAAACGTGTCCACATGGCTGCCACAAATAAACTTTGGTGCGATCTAGCTGTGCAATCTTATTCCTTGAATTTTCAGTGGGGCTCAGGTGAAAGAATCTTGACAGCGCACAACGTTCTAAAATGCCCACTTCACCTGGAAGCTCGGCCTGACTAGACTCTGCACGATTCCCATGTGGGTTTAGGGCCTCAGAGAGGGTAAGCGACATTTCTGTCGGTAGTCAGAGTGTTCGTTGACCATTGGAAATAGTACAAGCTCTCTCCCAGATCAGCTGTGTATTCAAGTAAGGAAGTAGCGGTTGTCGTAAGCCTTCTGAAGGGCATGCGCAGCATGTATTGTTTCAAGAGAGGTTTCTCACATGCACTTACTGGAGACTCCGCGGCGGTCATTTTGACTTTCCCGCTGGGCAGGCGGGCGACCGCCAAAAGGCCGCCCGCCCACCCAGCGGGAAAGCCCCAGCAACGATGAAGCCTGCTCCGAATGGAGCCGGCGGAGTTGCTGGTGTGCGACGGGTGCAGTGGCACCCGTCGCGATTTTCAGTGTCTGCTTTGCAGACACTGAAAATCCTAATGGGGCCCTGTTAGGGGGCCTCTGCAGTGCCCATGCCAGTGTCATGGGCACTGCAGGGGCCCCCAGGGGCCCCACGACACCCGTTCCCGCCAGCCTCACAGGCTGGCAGAAAGGGGGTCGGAATCGCTGTGGAGGATTCCCTGGGGCAGGGGAAAACCGGCGGGAAACCACTGGTTTCCCTTTTCTGACCGCGGCTTTACCGCCGCGGTCAGAATTGCCCCTGAAGCACCGCCAGCCTATTGCCAGTGCTTCCTCCGTCCCGGCCCTGGCGGTCCATGACCGCCAGGGTCGGAATGACCCCCTCTGTGTCTAGAGTCTCCGGTATTGAGAACTTTTAGGAGGGCATGCATGGCGAGTAGTGGTTCAAACGTGGTGCTCGCACAAGCTTAGTTCCAACTCGTTCTGTAAAGTTCCTAGTATTCAAGGAGATTGCCTAAGGCAAGTGCAAGTATGTAGTTATCTCAGTTATTCAAAGTTTCCTTCTCCCTCTCCAGTTTTTCCTAACTTTAGACTGAGAAGATTAAGAAACGTTCCTACTTACCGATTCGTCATCAGACTTCAGCTTGGAGGTTGCATTTCCTAGTGATTCTCCACTCATGCAAGTAGTCTGAAAATAATACTGTATATATATATATATATATATATATATATATATATATATATAAAAATATAAGTGAGGAGTATTTAATAAAAGAATAGTATCATACAAAGGCTATAAATTACAAAAGCTACAAGACTAAGACAGCTAATTAAGAACACAGAAGAGAAGCTAAAGTCTCATCCATTAATGGTACATTATATACAGTACAAATAAATATATTTAGACTAATAAATGTGAAAGAGTAATGTACTGAGTTTAATTAATGCATTTCTTACAGCTCAGCCATCAAATCAAACACCAGAATGGCAAGAAGTTGAAGATCTTGGATTGGCAGTCTCTTCTTACCTATCCCAAACCCCTTTCCCGCTTGGAACTAATTGAACCTTTGGTAGTAATCTTAGAGGTTTAAGGAGCTCTGAGCAGGGCATTGGGAATTACTGTCATTCTATCTCCTGAGAGGAATATAGGGTTCGTGACAGAGTGAAATGCCCACTTTGGCCACTCTCCTGAGCAGAATGGCGGAGGACTATGATTTCAAGAGGTTGGGAGAGATTAAGGGGACAATACAAAAATAATTAGTTATAGTAAGGGAAGAGAACCAAAACCTTAAAAAGGACATATTAGATTTTCAAAAAGAAATGTCTGAATTAACTGCCAAATTGAGAGGGATAATGACAGGAATGAATTATGTTCCTTCTACTCCTATAAATGAGGCTTTAGCCTCAACATCTAATCTTTCACAGAGAATTACCACGCAAATAGTTCACTCCTTGATTTCCTTGGCCCCACCAGAACGATTTAGCAGTGATTCTCAGCAGCCCAGATTTTTCTAACTCTATGTTCTCTCCATTTCATGTGTAGATCTTCAATTTTCCCTGATTCACAGTCTCTGTCACGGTTTCGGGCGAGTCTGATCAGGACTTTGGTTGGGACACCCCTTGAGGTCACCGAATATCCTAAAGAGGTAGTACACTGGGGCAGAGGAGCAGCTAAAGGCATACACGGAAAGGACAGCTATGGATAGGCACAGGAAACAGGAAAGTAAAAGCAGAGCAACCCTTGTGTGAACAAACAGGAAACGGATTACCAGTGGACAAACACGCTGGGGTTGTACACAGAGTAAGGCGCAGAACCTCCCACAGTGACAGGGAATCTCAATGCCTCTGTGCAGTTTGCTCTTACAGATAGTCACCCTGCCAGCCCCATAGAAAGGAGGCAGCAGAAGTGATTCTGTCTCTGGACCCTAGAGCACAAACAAGGATAGTACTTACATACACAGGACACGCTCTTGTGGGTCCAGCTGGAAACACAGTGGCGATTCCTGAGAAAACAGCAATAGCACACTGTCACTGTTAGGCACGAGATACAACGTATAACACTGGACAAGGATGGGGGCTGGAATTGCCTCCTGGAAACCAGGAGCCAACCCCAGTGCACAGGAGGACATGTATACACTGGTGAAGACTGATAGAACACTTACGAGACACAAAGAACCAAGAACAAACAGAAACAGAAGGGAACAAACAAAGAGGCAGAGGCAAGAACTAGGAACAGGCTCAGGCTGAAGCAAAGGCGGGTCTAGGACTTGAAAACAGGGCGCAAACTTCTGTCTGGGACAGACAGAGACAGGACTGGGAAACTGAGAACAGGCTCTGGCTGGAACAGGCAAGGACAGGACTGGAATACAGGGAGTAGGAAATGAGCAGTAAACAGGACTGGGAAACAGAGAGAAGGTTCAGGCTGAAACAAGGCAGGAGCAGGGCAGAGAAACAGGGAGCAGGCTTTGGAAGAAACAAACAGGTACAAGGCTAAGAAGTAGGGAGCAGACTCTGGCTGGAACCATCAGGAGCAGGGCAGAGAAACAGGAAACAGGATCAGGCTGGAACAGAACAGGAACAAAACTGGAACACCATCCGACAAGGGGTCTGTAACACAAAGGAATTGAAGTCCGATGCATGACAGGGAGCTTGAGGAAATGGCTGCTCATAAGCAGTTCCAAGCTGGGCTGCACAGGAGAGGTTTCAGGTGTGTGTGATTTCGGACCCTTGCAAGTCCTGGAGGAGAGGATCCAGTGAAAAGGAGCAACTGGACTTCTCCCATTGAAAACAATGGGAAACAGAATCCGGGTTTTCCTGACTACCAAGCTGTGCATTATGGGATTTGCAGTCCCAAGAAACAAATGTAGTCCTACACAAGTGTACCATGGAGAAAAGAGAAACAAACAGGAGTCAGCAAGGGACTCTAGATAGGTGTTCAAGGTGATTCCCAGGCTTCTGACAGTCCCCTTACAGCGCCCCCTGGAAATGGGACGACCGAGTCGTAACAGTCTCGGGTAGCATTTATTTTATCGTATCTTAGTGGAGATGCTGCCATCTGGTCTATGCCCCTGGTCTCCAGAGATGATTCGATTCTTTAGGATTTCATTGAGTGTACAAGGAATTCCTTTCGATAGAAGGAAGATATCACAGGCTACTGATAGTGAGCTGTTGGAGTTAAGACAAGGGTAATAAAGATCTTGTAGCTTATCTAGTGCAATTCAATAAATTAATTGTTGAAACCAATTGGTCGAAAGGTAAAAGAGGAGCATTCTTTTATCGAGGATTGACGGATAAGCTAACGGATGCCTTGGCTCAAATTCCAAATCATCCTACGTAGATCTCAGAATTATTTGATTTGACCTTAGAGATTGACCATTGACATACACTGAAAAGGTGATAGATGAAGAGACATCCGTCCACACATTCCTCGATTTGATCAAATGGGAAGAGACAGCTCCAAGACTCAAAAATAATCAATCAGGAGTGAAACCCATGGAAATTGGGACAATTCTAGTACCGCTTACGAAAGGGGAAAAGGATAACTGGAGGCAAAATTATTAATCCATGTACTGTGGAGCAAACGGTCATTTTGTGAAGGCATACCCTGAGAAAAATAAAATGTGCAGAAGGAAAACTTGCAGCACCACCAGTAGGAGGGGTTGGACTGGTGTGTGCAAAAGAAAATCAATCCCAAAAAGTCAGCAACTGGCGAACACCTTACAGTCTTCAATGCCTCATCTAACTGTGAGAGAGAGCCTCTTTTTGACATGGTTATCCCCCCTCTTTTTGCCTGATGTTGAGGTGTACAGTTGCAGCTCAGGGAGAGCTGCTTTGCTCGGTTTCTGACCTTCACTGACCAGTACCTGGGGTATTGGCACGACCTGGCCACTGGAGGGGCAGTGCCACCAAACTTGGCACACTTGCGTGGTTTGTCCAGGCAGTCTTCGGTGTGTCGTCGGGTCCAGCGGCCACTTCCAGTTCGGGCGATATCGGCCGGTCAGTCAAGTGACCCTCACTGGCTTGTTGGTCTTTGTTGGTTTGACGAGTGGTGCAGTAGGTTCTATGCATTAACATAGAAGGAAAACATCTGAAGGATTATCTACAAAAATATCTGGCCAATGGTTTTATTAGGCCTTCCCAGTCTCCGGTGTCATCACCCCTTTTCTTTTTCAGAAAGAAGGAGAGCTAAGGGCTTGTATTGATTATTGAGCCATCAGTAGTGCTACCATCAAGAACTGATATCCTTTGCCACTGATTTCAGTATTGCTCAATCAAGTAAAAGGAGCCAGGACCATATAAAACTTGATTTGAAAGGAGCATATCATTTGATCAGAGTCAGAAAAGGTGATGAATGGAAGACCATTTAGAACAGATATGGACTTTTAGAGTATCAATTTATTCCTTTAGATTTATTTAATGCACCAGCGGCCTTACAATACTTCATAAATTATATATTGAGTGATTTTATTCACCAATGTGCCTTTGTGCATATTGATGATATCCTCATTACTCAACATTTGGAAAAAGAATATAGAGAACACGTGAGAGGAGTTTTGCAGAAGCTCATGGAAAACAGCTTATACATCAAGCTAGAGAAATGTGCTTTTAATGTTCATTCAGTCTAATTTATAGGATTCATACTATCTCCTGATGGAGTCGCTATGGTCAAATTCAAGGTGAAGGTAGTTACAGAATGGCTATCTCCCACCTCTGTGAAGGATACCCAGAGTTTTATGGGTTTTGCAAATTTATACAGGAGATTCATAAAGAATTTGTCCTTAAGAATATCTCCATTTACCAAGTTGTTTAAAATAGGAGTCATGTTTGCATGGACAGACAAAGCTGAAGAAGCCTTTAAATCTCTGAAGAAATAATTTACCTCTGCACCAATCTTGCTCCATCCAGATCCCTCAGAGCCATTCTATGTAGAAACCGATGCTTCTGATCAGGCCATTGGTGGGGTGGTGTCACAGAGACACAAGGAAAATGGACAGCTCCCTCCAGTGGCATACTGTTCAAGGAAGTTAACATCTTCAGAAAATAATCACACTATCACAGAGAAGGAGCTATTGGCTATCAAGGTTGCATTTTACGAATGGAGGGATTATTTAATGGAGGCAAGACATAACCTCACAGTGTTCATGGATCATGAAAATCTACAGTTCATGAAATCGGCAAAAACCTTTACTCCAAGGCAATTACATTGGCCTCTGTGTTTTGTGGATTATGACTTCATGATCACCTATCGTCATGGAAGTAAGAATGGGAAGACAGATGCATTGTCCCGAATCAATTCAGAGGTAGAAAAGAATCCAGTCAAAGCGCAAAATATTATTCCTGACTCCAAGGTAGTAGGGGTGGTGGAAAAATGATCAGAGAAAAGATTACTTTAACAGAGATCCAAGAGTGGGTACAAAAAGAATCAATCAGAGAAGTTTGAAATCAATTACCCTACCATAATTGGGCCTTATACATACCAACTGGAAAATTACAAGAGAAGATTATAACTGAATGTCTTGACATCCATTAGCTGGCCATAAAGGAATACAGAAAACAAAAGAATTGATCAAACGTCAATTTTGGTGGCCATATGTGCTTACCTGTGAGATTTATGCTATGGGAAATTCTGATAGACAAGCTCCACAAGGGCTCGTACAGCCTATACACATTCCTCTTCGTCCGTGGCACACAATAAACATAGATTTGATAGTTAACCTTCCTTCTAATAAGGGTTTGAACACTATTCAGGTCTTTGTAGACTTATTCACCAAAATGACCCATTTTATAGCTTTTTGCAAAACAGTTGGCCCAACACTTTTCAAAACATAGTGAAGCTACATGGCATTCCAAAGGTGGTTATTTCAGACCGAGGTTCCCAATTCTTATCTCACTTCTGGAAGGCCTTTGCTAAAGGGTTAAATATAGAAAATCAATATTCCACCAGTTACCATTGTGAAAATGATGGGCAGACTGAAAGAGCTAATTATGAATTGGAACAATAATTTTCTTTTAGATCAGGAGGTTGATTGGCCATATCTTTTATGGGCAGTTGATTTGCACATAACAATTATAAAAATGTGTCCCCAGGTTATTCTCCTTTTTTCTTGAACTATGGGAGCCATTCAATTTTTTTGGTTAACTCAGATGAAATTGCAGTACCTGAAGTCAAAGATTTAGTTCAGCTTTTAACCGCAATACATGAATCTGCAGTGGAAAATTTAGCATTAGCTAAAATGAGTCATAAATACCATGCTGACAAGACCCAAAGCGTGGGCCCAGATTGCCAAGTGGGAGATAGAGTTTGGCTAAGTTCTAAACACCTAAAAGTCAGGAAAATGGAAATTCCAGCCTAGGTTTGTAGATCCTTATCAAATTAAGAAAATTATCAGTTCTGTGACCTACCAATTGGGAATGCCTAAAAAATGAAAATTCGCCCAGTCTTCTATGTATCACTTCCAAAAAAGGTAGCCCCAAATTTGAGGCAACAACTACCACCCAAACCTAACGAGGTGGAAAGAAATCAAGAGTTTGAAGTGAAAGAAATCCTTAACTCCAAGCAAAAGAGAGGTCAGCTCTATTATCTAGGGGATTGGAAGGGTTATGGTCCAGAAGAGAGGTCTCGGGAATTGCATTATAATGCCCACGCCCCAAGATTGGTGCAAACCTTATATAAGAAACATTCTGACAATCCGCTGCCCAGAGAGATGCCCTTGTGGGGGGAGTACTGTCAGAAACCACAACTTGAGTAATCCAGACTTATTACATTTACCCCGTACTTATGTTTCAAGTTGGTGTTCTTTATTACACAAGAAAAAGGCCTACATGGCTGCGACAAATAAACTGTGGTGAGCGGTCTAGCTGTTCAGTCTCATCCTTGGAATTTTCAGTGGGGCTCAGGTGAATGAATCTTGACACCGCGCAATGTTCTAAAATGTGCCCTTCTTCTGGAATCTCAGCCTGAGTAGACACTTGCGATTCCCACATAGATTTAGGGCCTCAGAGAGGCTAAGCAGCGTTTTCCATAAGGAAGTAGTGGTTGTCATAAGCCTTCGGAAGGGCATGCACAGCGTGTAGTGTTTCAAGAGAGGTTTTGCACATGTGCTTATTGGAGACTCTGGTCCTAATTATAACATTGGCGGCAAATGATGCCTACCGCCACTGCGATGGCTGCCAACATACCGTCGCCGTGGCTACCAACCGTCCACCAAACTATGACCGTAGCCGGAATTCTGCCAGAAGGCTGGTGGAATTCCGTCTATGGTCATGGTGGCGGACGGCGGTAAGGTGGCACTGCTTCCAGCAGCAGCACCATGCCAGCAAAATGCCGCTGACCGTATCATGAGCCATGATACGGCCTGGCGGTGTTCTGCTGGCAGACTCTGCTGCTGGCAGCAGCGCCGCATCCCGTCTCCTGCCGGAGGACCCCCTGCAAGCAGGTAAGTCGGGATCTCCAACAGGGCAGGGGGTGGGGTGTTGTGTGTGTGTGTGTGTGACTGTGTTTGTGTGCGTGCATTCAGGTGTGAGGCGTGTGTAATGCATGTGTGCGTGAATGGGTGTGAGTGTACGTGTATGTCGTGTCATGTGATTGCATGTTTGCTAGTATGTCTGTGAGTGTTGCTGTGTGTGTGTATTATGTATGCATGCATGTGTGAATGTGCGTATGCATGTGTGTATGTGTGTCTTTTGCAGTGTGTGTATGTGTGTTTATGTTGGGGGGATGAGAGGGGGAGGGTGGGAGAGGGCTCTGGGGAGGTGGGCGGGTGAGACCCCTATCAGTGCCAGGTAAGGAATTGCCTGGCACTGATAATGCCTACTGCCATGGTTTTTGTGGTGGTACAGAAGCTACAGAAACCATGGCGCTGGGCGGGGTCATAATGCCATGGGCAGTCTAATGACGGCCACTGGGCTGGAGTCTCCAACGGGAGCCGGCATTGCTGCCACAAGCAGGGTGCCGCTTTAAATAGCAGCTCCCTGCTTGCAGGAGCAATGTTTTCATCTGTTTCCCTGCACACGTATTTGTGTGCAGGGAAACAGATGAAAACTTCACTTTCTGCAAATGATAGCTGCTTGACAGCTCTCACTTGCAGAAAGTGAAGTGTTTGATCCGGTTTGGTGACAGGTGTCAAAGCTCCTGCCAAGTCAGAGCAAACAATTATATCCCAGAGGTAGGTTCCCCGGAGCAAAGCAGGAGCAGGCCCTGTGGGGTGATGGTGGTCCCCAAACTATCACTGACTCCTTGAGGGGGGATCGTGCAGCCTACCTTCAAAGAGTATTGCCCTGGGAAGGTGATGGTCCCTGTGGCTGCAGGAGGGCTGAGTGCCCCCCTAGCATAGCCCCGGGGAGGTGGTGGTCCCCGGGGCTGCAGGGGGGTCCACGTGGCACTGCATTCTATTTCATTAAAGCCCCTGGGAGGTGGTGGTCCCCTGGGCTCCGGGGGGGGGGTCCAGGAAGCAAACCATTACAATTGTTTAAAGCTCTGGGGAGCTGGCAGTCCTTAGGGCTGGGGCGAGCAGTGCCCACACTCTATATGTTTGAAGCCTGGGGAGGTGGCAGTCCCCAGAGCTGCGGGGGGGCAGGTTTCCCCCCCTGCATTCTATTGTGTATGTGCCCTGGGGAGGTGGTGGTCTCCAGGGCTGCAGGGGGTGGTGGGGCACCGCCCTCCTGAATTGAAATGGCAATGCTCCCGGGACGTGGCCCACTCAGGTGCTTCAGAATTAACAATTGCTTGTTTTTTTTTAAATGTTCGATGGATCTGCCTTGACTCATGGCAAAAATAAAAGAAAAAATGCTTTTTAGCTCTCAGGTGGGGTCGCAACACGATATCCGAACAATTCGCAGAGCCTTTACATCCCTATATTTACAAATTTAGATTTTCTTTAATTTCTCACAAACTACTGAACAAATTTACGCCAAATAACACAAAGCACTCTCCTGGACTAAGAGCTACTTTTCTGTAAAATTTGGTTTAATTCCGTTCAGTGGTTCAAGCGCTATTGCTGTTCAAAATCCCTATGGGAATTAACATGTGAACACTTTTTGACCCCACTTTTTCATTGCCCACCCTTAACGGATGCCCCCAAAACTTTCCAAACAGCAACTGATGTGACAGTTGAATTTTGCTGGAAAATTTTGTGAAGATTCGTTAAGCGGCACTAAAGAAATAGGCAAGTCAAAAACTGCTTTTTGCATATAAACTAGGTCCTAACTATAACTATAACTGCCGATCGCCAGTAGGTTTTATATATATATATATATATATATATTCATAGGTCTGAACTAGAACTACCTACTGCCAGTAGGTAAGACATATATATGTATATATATGCATCAACGTATCCTCATATATCGAAAGGAAAAGCTTGGACACCTTTAGTGAATTGCGAACACTCTACACAGCATCTTCAGTGGCTGAGGCCAATTCAGATCTGTCTTTGAGAGAACCTGAAGAGAGCGATGCTTCAGACGGTAATTTATCTGATATGTCAGATACTACTCTTGCAAAAGGCTTAGGGGCTAACAAGAATGTAAATAGGTCCAATTTTTTAAAGCAGTTTTGTCTTTTAAACCAGGGAAGGACAGACCACGGAAGGAACCATTTCCGCAGAGAGGCAGAGGACGAGGACTGTAAGGCAGAGGAAGAGGAACCACGCAGTGAAGATACGAAGATGGAAAACAAGATCTCAGGGCAGTGGGAGTGACAACAAGGGCCCGAAAGACAACCGAATGACTGTGGTGAATCTTTCCAGTAGAATATTGACTGATAAGGAAAGTAGGCTCTTAGCCTTGGGTCCATCTTTCTGTCCCAACAGTGACTTGGATTATTTTCAAACAAGGATTGATCTATTTCACTTTGTATGGAGAATGATGTTTAAAAATGGTACCAAACTAAAGTGACAGAGGATGCATATACATCTGAGAAACAGATGGTCAGTAGTGTGTGTATTTCTGATATAGAAATGTTACATACAGTATCCACCCTACATGATGGCATAGAGGCACATGATGACCCCTTGTTGAATTTAGATGTTCTGGGAACTGAGATAGATACATCGTGCCAGAGCCCATTCAGACCAAAATCAACGTTCTTACCAACAATATGCAGTGATGCCATGGAGGTTTTTGAGAAAGATGTGGTCAAACAGCTCAAAAAAATGAGATACAAACGAAGAAATAGGAAGCATGAGAATTTCTCAACCTCTTAGAAACTGGCCTTAGAAAATTTGAAGAAAGACACCAGTATTGTGATCCGACAAGCTGATGAAGGGGGCAATGTGGTAATTCTTGATAAATGTCAATACTTGAAGGAAGGGGTAAGACAGTTATGCAAAAGCTCAGAAGGCAGATGTAAAGTTAGCTAATGTCAAATATTATGAGCTTTTATTGGAATGAATAGAAAGAGATTTACTGGAATGGGAGGAACATCAGTTTCTAAATTGTGAACAACCCAAGATATCAGTGCTATATTTTTTACCAAAACTGCTTAAGGATAGGAAATCCCCTCCAGGTAGACCAATTGTGTCAGCAATAGGCTCTCTACTTGAAAACACCTCAAGATATATTGATCATTATCTTTGACCATTCGTAAAGAGTTTGCCATCATATGTGAAGGACACCACACCATTTTTGATGATTGTTGAGGGTCTGAGATGGGAGGACTACTACCTACTTTTGACACTTGATGTTACAAGTGTCTATACTTGCATACAACATGATTTAGGATTGGCAGTGGTTAGACACTACATGAGAGCAAGATCAATCTCATTTTTGTTGCATACTGAAATGATCTGTGATATGATTAGATACTGTCTCAATAATAATCTTTTCTTATTTGACAATCAAATATACAAGCAACTACAAGGGACGGCGATGGGCACCTGCTTCGCCCCCAGCTATCCACATTTATTCATGGGCTGGTGGGAGGAGCGGGTGTTTGTTGCCGTTGCAGATTTTGAGGATAAAGTGGTGTTGTGGTGCCATTATATTAACAATATGTTTGTAATTTGGAGAGGTGATGAGAATTAAATTTGTGGCTGCCCGAAATGAATACAACTTGTTGAGTGAGCAACACAGCAAGAAACAAAGTACATTTTTGGATGTAGAGGTAGTAGTCAACAAGGACATTTTGAGCACCAGATTACATAGAAAAGCTACAACAGGTAACAGTCTATTAAATGCAAAGAGTACACACCCACCAAAGCTGATAATGAGTATCCCCTATGGAGAACTATTGACGTACATGCAGCACGTGGGAGGACTACCAACACAAGAATGAGATAATGTGCAATAGATTTAGGGTGAGGGGATATAGCAATGATGTCATCATGCAGGCAAAAAGAAAGGTGGATAACACTTTGAGAGAAGACCTATTGTACAGAACACATGAGCATCGAGAAGAGGAGGATAAATTAAGATTCATTACAACATATTCTAATCAAGCCTATACCGTGAGACAAATTCTTACAAAGAGCTGGCATATTCTGCAGACAGATACAAATTTAGACACATATATTCCGGATATGCCGCTGGTCACCTTTTGAAAGGGTAGAGCTTGGAGAGACAATTTAAGTCAAAACTTGGTAACAAGTTCAAACAACACAGAGAGAGCCCCAGGGAGTCAGTTTCGATTCTATTGTTGTACACAATGTAAAGCATGTAAATACAGTGTCAGCTGCACAAATGTCAGATTGGGTAATGGTCACAAAGACCAATAGATTAAGGGACACTTTAACTGCAATACTGACTTCTGTGTATACTGTTTGAGATGCCCATGTAACAAGATATATGCGGGAAGTACAATTCATAGGGCTAAAAAGAAAGTAACGGAACACATGAGAGCAATTTGCAACTATGATCGCAATTATCCAGTAGCGAGGCATTTCCAGGAATTACATGAAGGGAATGAGAATTTGCTTAGCTTTGTGGTAATTGATCAGATAAATCCCAGTGAGCATGGAGGAGACAGACAGAAAATGTTACGCATACTGGAGTCAAAGTATATAATCAATTTTACGACCCTGACCTCCCTTGGATTGAACTCCAGTGAAGAGATGGGTGCCCATCTGGGTTAGAAGAAAAGGAAAATAAATTAAAGCTAGTCAAGCTTCTGTAGGATTTTGGTGTAGATACAATATGTACCTTACATGATAGGGGTGTTGTTCGGTGGTATTTACAAAAGGTCAAACATAGACATTGGGGCGGAGAGAGCAATGTTCCTCTTAAACAGGTTGTCGGGCGGTATAAGAGTAATGATGGGAAGCAATTTATCAACGGAAAACGGAGAGATGAGTATGTATTAGCCCACATGGGCAGGATGAAATTAATATGTAAATACAAAATGTTTCTATAAATCAACTGAGGAGATACATTAATATGAGTGTTGTAAAAAAAACATTAATTAATTAATCTAGAATGCGAATATGAGATGGTATAACCAAAAAGTGTATGTATATATTTACGTAATCATGAGGGTATATATAAGTATTGGGAATTATTTTATTATATGATCCCCTAATAGTGTTTGCGCAGTATATATGCATTCCATTTCTAAATAACGAACCGTGAAATAACAATGAACCTTGTAGGTTTGATATACATACAAATGTAAACAATTGGAGACAGACTTATGTATATTGTTGTATTAGTTGTACAATGCATCAGCGCAAATTTATTGGTGCCTAGAAGTATTTGGAATCATGTTATAATGTGACTTCCTAACAGAGTCTGTATGGTACGAATGCTCCCCATTGTTGAGAAATGACCTGAAAAACAATAACGAAACTTGTAGGTTCTACATTCTGTCATGGCGGTCGCTTTTCAGTGTAGTATACTTGTATCAGGATGTTAGTCGGTTTTTCTTTCTCTGTGTCCTTCAGTATTTAATATGTAAATTTTATGGCCATCCCATCCGTGATCAAGGCTATGGCTGAAATGCATTGGGAGGAAGACTCTTGTGGATTGTAAAGAAAAGAGTGTTGGCAATTCACTAAAGGTGCCCCAACCTTTCCGTTCGATATATGAGGATAGGTTGATGCATATATTTGGATTTCCGGATCCATGCTTGTACCGCCGCACTGTAAGCCTCGGTATTCCGGGACAATTGTAACTTGGAAATATATATATATATATATATATATATATATATATGTGATTGTGAAGACATTTTGAAGAAAATCAATAGAATCAGGGAGTAGCTTGCAGCTCTCCTTGAGAACGAAAAACAGAGAAACAGAGGAGACGACGACAGAGGAAGAGAAAGAGTAATCAATGAGAAAAGAAAAGGAGAAGGCAAAGGAGCATCCACCCAAATGGGAACCAATGTGAAGTTTGCACACCAGGGTCAATGATGGGTATGGAACGTAACAGCGTAATTAATTCAACACCCACATTGCTTTTTGCCATGGAAGAGGAGGTATTGAATTTAGGCCTTTCCTCTTGTCCTACTAATAGCACAACCCAGAATTGATTTGTTCAAGTTGGTACGTACGTTGAAATTGAAAAAAACATTTTTGACCAATCGCAGACAAAGGACACAAGTGGTAATTGCAAAGTCTCAGCCATGGTGAACATGGATTTACAAATAAGTGATGTAGATACATTTGTTATCCTACAAGAATTGTAGAGTGTGTGAGACTGAAGGTGTGGAACATATCAAGAAGTTCCTGGAGGATCTGTGTGTTATTCTTGACAGTGGGGCAAAGAGTCCTTTCAAACCTCAATTCACTTTTTTCCTTTTGTCTAATCATGATATGATTGATGCCTTCCATGAAATGACAATAAGAGACTTAAAGAAATTAAGACGGAGGAGATATAATCACACCAGGAATTTATCTTTTTCGCATTTCAAAGCCATCAATAATTTGACCAACAAAAAGGACCTTATGACAAATGATTGACATGCATATTAAGGAAGCGACACGACAACTCAATACACCTGAATGTTATGAGAGGATCACACATGAGGAGTATTTGTAGATGGTTATCACCTTCAGGGATATGTTAGTGGGCTGGACGGAACAGGGTCTCCTTGAACCAAAGGAATATGAATATATTTATTGTGATCGACCTAAGTTTCCGACTTTATGTTCACTCCCCAAAATGAATGAAGACACAGTGAATTTTCCAAGAAGACCAATTCTATCCTCTGTAGTTTTTTGGAGACTTGCTCCAGATACATAGATCATTTTATCAAACCTTTCGTATCAAATTTACCTTTGTATGTGAAGGACACTAAAGATTTTTTTTAAAAAGATCCACAATGTCAGCTGGGATGAGAACCTTTTGTTGATCGCTTTGGATGTGTCCTCCTTATATACTAGCATTTACCATGATGATGGCTTACGAGCCATGAAACACTTTTTGAGAGCCAGACCCATACATTTGTTAGCACACACAAACATGCTTCTCCTCATGGCACAATTTTGTTTCGAACATAATGTATTTATGTTTAACAATGTTCTATACAAACAGATACAAAGGACTGCAGTGTGCACCTGTTTCACCACCAGCTACGCTGGCTCACTCATGGGCTGGTGGGACCATTGCTGATGAGACTCAGAAAGGATTTGAACATGTGGTATTGCGACTGCGTTACATTGGCGATCTTATTATAATTTGGGATGTCAACAGAGAGGAAGCTGAATCATTCATTGAAAGTTTTAATAATAATTTGTACAATCTTGTGTTTTCTGCAACCATTAACCATGAGGAAATTACATTCTTGGATGTTCAGGTAAAGGTTGGTGGTAATGAATTATAAACTAATCTTTTTCGCAAACCTTCAGCAGGCAATACAATCTTACATGCCTGGAGTGATCACCCCAAAACCTTTGAAATTGATTATTCCCTCAGGACAACTCCTCCGTGCTTGCAGGAACTGCAGCACTGATGAGTCCTTCTCCATTGAACAAGACAACATGATTACCAGATTTCGCAGGAGAGGTTAACTGGAACATGTGTTACAACGAGCTATCGTGGGAGGAAGGGAGAAAAACAGGGAGTCCTTATTATTTGATAATGATACATCAACTGGTGATAAAGGCAGTGATCAGATTAGATTTATCACTACATTCAATGAAGCATCTAAAGAAATAAAAAATATCATGAACAAGAATTGGCAGTTGCTCAAATGTGATCCTATCATACAAAATGAGATTTGCGATATGCCTTACATTACTTATGGGAAGGTGAAGTCATTGAAGGAATCTTTGGTGCGTAGTGAATTCACTGATCTCTGTTGTAATGAACAAAAGATTACCACAGCACACCACTAAGCAATATAATCAAAGTAAACAGGATATGTATCCCTGGTAGAACATGAAATCGAATGTAGAATGCATAAATGTCCCACGTTCATTGAGGAAAGTGTCTTTATTTGAAGGCGCAGTCCGCCCCAAAACAGATAGTAAGTTCTCCGAAATACAGCCTCATACACCCACACACAGACCCACTCAGACACTCACACACCCACTCACAGACCCACAGAGACACTCACATCCCCACTCATAGACCCACTCAGACAATCCCACACCCACTGACAGACCCACTCATACACTCATGCACCCACTGACAGACCCACCCAGACACTCACACACTGACTCACAGACCCACTCAGACAGTTATACCCAGAATCACAAAGCCACTAATATACCTATGCACCCACTCAGTACAGTGACAGAGGCATCTAGATACCCATTAACATTAATGCTCTGGTGTACTGAATTATTAAAGCCAAAGTAAAATATAAATTTGGCGGCGTGCATTGAATGTGTGCTTTTCTCTTGCATATTTGCAATGGATTTGCAAATTTTGAAAACGCTGAAAAAAATGGTAAAATAATTAACTAGTGTTTGGGAAATAGGGTGGCTCTAAGAAGAGCTTTCATGTTTATTGTTTAGAGGATCATAACTTATAATACCAAAACTAAAGGGGGATATAAATCCAGGGAGCATTATATGGTCCAGTGCGTCAAGCTCCCTACATAAACCAATAGGTAAACTGAGATGCACTGTTTAAAAGAAGAGATTCTGTTCTACCACTTAGGGTAGGGATCTTCTTAGTAACCACATGCATTAGCCTAGCAAGAACAATAGCCATCACTCACCGTAAGTTGACATGGTTAATCATTGGGCCATGCTCCTCATCATTTTTTGGTAGAGAATTAGAGCATTATACTCTGTTGTTTACCATTTTCTGTTTTTAATCTTGGCATAGGCGTCAGGTCACATTAAAGATAGTCATCTTGGGCACCTTTAGCCAATTTTAACATTTTTTGTTCCAGCCCCTCTCACATCCACGTACCACTAGCATTTTCCTTAAAATGATCTCTGGCAAAGAGCCCTCTACTAGGGCTCGTCAGGCATTGCATTGCAGCCATGATGAGGAAAAAATATCACTAATTCTACAAAGGTATTTTCATTAAGATTTCCAGTCCTACCCAGATTAGTGTGCCCAGGTCATTACCACCACAGTGAGCAATCATGAGGTGGTTGGCAATCTCTAATGCTTTTTACCAAAGGCAGCAATTGATGCCATTTTAAACCTCTCTGGCCAAACCATTTTATCTCCACAATTGGCAAACCCAGGTCCTGTTCCATGCCACTCTTTCTTGAACACTCACTTGCACAAAACACAAAGCTGTGCCCTATGAACCACACCCAGCATTGTGAAGAGAAGGATGACTACCTCACAGAAGAAGGATGCACAAGAATGAGATTTTTCAATAGCGAAAGGCAGTTGATAGGAAGGGAGTACTTGTCTAAAAAACAAGGATAAATCCCATTGGACAATTTGCATATGCAGATATGAAAATTAGGTTGTGATTATTGAAACTAAGAAAGTATGCATGTGATTGGATATGTCTGAAATAAAAAAAGTTATGTATTTTTTTATGTGGTTACATTTGCTAAGAGTCAAGTGCACCTGCTGAATTTCAGTTGCACAGCAATGTGCAGTTTCTAAAAAATAAGTTGCACTTTTGACCTAGTGGTTCTACTGCGTTGCTATAGGAACCTTGCAAAGGAGTGTTGGGGGTAGGCTATTAAATGTATATTACTACATTGAAGTAAAATTAAAAGTCTTTTCAGTTTTTATACCAGAATGTTTCAGTGTTTCTCTAATGAGGAGTTCTATTTGAAGTGTAGTATAACCATAAAGTTTTAAAATAATTAAGCTAGGTATGTTTTTGGATCCCTGTAAATAATCACAAATTCACAGAAAGGTTAAACAGGTGTCCTCGCTGAGGGTTGCAATGAATTTGTGAATAATGAGAGCTAGCCTACCATTTAGTGTTACTCAGAGAAGTGAAGAAAGGGTTAAGGAACAATAGCCATTCAATACTGCAGTAAAGAAAGATAACAATGGAAGGCATCTTTTGATTTGCTACCTTTTGCAGTATTATAGAGTGAAAAAGTGAAAAGGTTGCCATTAATGGTTGCTTGGTGTGAGAATGGCATGCCATTCTTACGCTGAGTTTTAATGTTTTCTGAGAGATTTGAAAAGTATCTACTAGGAGCAAAAAAACAAAGATTTTGACCAACAAACTCATTTTACAGATGTTTCAAAAATAGAAAATTGTAAAAAAAGACAATTTGAAATGTAAATGTATATGTCAGGTTTGCAATTATTTATGTGAAATACAGAGATCTGTGAGTGGTTGTGTATCTCTTATTGTTTATTTAAGAGAAATATGTGTGATGTGCATATGTATAGAACAATATTTTTATAAATATTCCCACAGATATATGTGATGTACTTATGAACAGAAAGATTGTTGTTTAAATATTGACATTTGTAGATTCCGTAAAGCCATTGTAAATGAAAATTGGGAGTCCCAGAATAAACTATAAAAGTTGTCAGCTATGTAGTATATACTTTATAGTCATGGAGTAGGTATGTAAGAGAAGTAGGACTTTAAAAATGGGTCAGGTGTAGTACTGCACAGCCTGAGCATGTATATTTATATGTCAGCTGCACTTGGTATTAGAAAACTTGCTTGACAAGCCTTAAACTGATTTCTAATGCAGAAAAGTCACTCCTCACCTATATTGTAGGTATGCCATGAGTCATGGTGCTATGTGATCAAAACCTGAGACGTGTCCTTGACAGTTTCACTAAGTTAGATGTGCATTGGCATATCCCTATGCCCAATTACATATGCAGAGTCCCACTGTTAGAAATGGGGTCTTTGGTTGGCAGTCAGGTTACCCCCTGCCCAAGCAAGGACCCTCACTCTAGTCAAGGTAAGTCACACACAATCCAAATTATCCTGTGCACACCCTCTGGTAGCTTGGCACTGAGAAGTCAGGCTTAACTTAGAAGGCAATGTGTAAAGTATTTGTGCAATAAATCATACAATAACACAATATAGTACCACAAAAATACACCACACAGTGTTTAGAAAAATATATAATATTTATCTGGGTATTTGTAGGTCAAAACGATAAAAGATGCAATAAGAAATTGTAGAGATATCACTGAAAAGTGATATGAAGTGTCTTAAGTCTTTAAAAAGCAAACAAAGGGGGTCATTCTGACTCCCGCCGGCCGCGGTAACCGCAGTGCCGCGGGAGCCGCCAGAATACCGCTGCGCGGTCAGAAGACCGCTGCGGTTATTCTGTGTTTCCCGCTGGGCTGGCGGGCGACCGCCAGAAGGCCGCCCGCCAGCCCAGCGGGAAACCCCTTCCCACGAGGAAGCCGGCTCCGAATGGAGCCGGCGGAGTGGGAAGGGTGCGACGGGTGCAGTAGCACCCGTCGCGATTTTCAGTGTCTGCATGGCAGACACTGAAAATCTTTGTGGGGCCCTGGCATGGGCACTGCAGGGGCCCCCAGGGGCCCCACGACACCCCTCACCGCCATCCTGTTCCTGGCGGTCAAAACCGCTAGGAACAGGATGGCGGTGAGGGGGTCGGAATCCCCATGGCGGAGGATTCCACAGGGCAGCGGAAAACCGGCGGGAGACCGCCGGTTTTCCGTCTCTGACCGCGGCCATACCGCCGCGGTCAGAATGCCCTTGGGAGCACCGCCAGCCTGTTGGCGGTGCTCCCGCGGTCCCCGACCGCCAGGGTCAGAATGACCGCCAAAGTCTCTTTCAAGCACAAAGTACCTGGTTTGGAGTGGAAAATCTCTGCAGAGGGCCGCAGAGGAGGAGATGCGTGGAAAAATGGTGTGTGCGTCGGTTTCGCTCCTTCACACACGGACTTGCGTCGTTATTTTTCACGCGGGGAAGACGTGCGTCATTGTCCAGCGCGCAGACAGTCTCCTTCTGTGGGTCACGGGATTACCAGATGTCCCAGGGTCTGTGCGTGGAATCCTGGGCTTGTTATCCGGCTGCGTGTCGTTCCGGTGGGCTGTGTGTGGAATTTTCTCCCTCACGGCAGGCGTTGCGTCGATTTGCTCTCTGGAAGTCGGCCGGCGTTTTCCAGGCGGGCCATGCGTCGAAGTTCCGGTCGCACCGCAGGCGTCGCGTCGATCTTTTCCTTGCGGGGTCGAGCGGCGTCTTTCCGGATCGGCGTGCAGTGAATTTTTCACCGCGAGGGCAAGCTGTGCGTCGAATTTTTCGGCGCACAAGGAGTTTAGTTGAAAGATGGAAGCCTTTTTGGTCCTGAGACTTCAGGAAACAGGAGGGAAGCTCCAGCCAAGCCCTTGGAGAGCACTTCTGCAGCAAGGCAAGAGTTCAGCAAGGCAGCAGGCCAACAGCAAGGCAGCAGTCCTTTGTAGAAAGCAGTCAGGTGAGTCCTTTGAGCAGCTAGGCAGTTCTTCTTGGCAGGATACAGGTTCTGGTTCAGGTTTCTTCTCCAGCAAGTTTCTGAGGTGGTAGGGCAGAGGCCCTGTTTTATACCCAAATGTGCCTTTGAAGTGGGGAAGCCTTCAAAGATTGGCTTAGAAGTGCACCAGGTCCCCTTTCAGTTCAATCCTGTCTGCCAGGGTCCCAGTAGGGGGTGTGGCAGTCCTTTGTGTCAAAGCAGGCCCTCTACCCTCCCAGCCCAGGAAGACCCATTCAAAATGCAGATGTATGCAAGGGAGGCTGAGTACCCTGTGTTTGGGGTGTGTCTGAGTGAATGCACAAGGAGCTGTCAACTAAACCCAGCCAGACGTGGATTGTAAGGCACAGAAAGTGCAAAGAAATGTTCACTTTCTAAAAGTGGCATTTCTAGAATAGTAATATTAAATCCAACTTCACCAGTCAGCAGGATTTTGTATTACCATTCTGGCCATACTAAATATGACCTTCCTGCTCCTTTCAGATCAGCAGCTACCACTTCAATATTGTATGAGGGCAGCCCCAATGTTAGCCTATGAAGGGAGCAGGCCTCACAGTAGTGTAAAAACGAATTTAGGAGTTTTACACTACCAGGACATGTAAACTACACAGGTACATGTCCTACCTTTTACCCACACAGCACCCTGCTCTAGGGGTTACCTAGGGCACACATTAGAGGTGACTTATGTGTAGAAAAAGGGGAGTTTTAGGCTTGGCAAGTACTTTTAAATGCCAAGTCGAATTGGCAGTGAAACTGCACACACAGGCCTTGCAATGGCAGGCCTGGGACAAGGTAAAGGGGCTACTTGAGTGGGTGGCAGAACCAGTGCTGCAGGCCCACTAGTAGCATTTAATCTACAGGCCCTAGGCACATACAGTGCACATTACTAGGGACTTATAAGTAGATTAAATAGTCCAATTGGGTATGATCCAAAGTTACCATGTTAAAGGGAGAGAGCATATGCACTTTAGCACTGGTTAGCAGTGGTAAAGTGCGCAGAGTCTAAAAGCCAGCAAAAACAGAGTCCAAAATGTGGAGGGAGGCAGGCAAAAAGTTAGGGGTGACCACCCCAAGGCATGTCAGGTCTAACACCCACTCATAGTGCAACTCATATACCTAATTATAAGAGGATTGAAGCACTCCAACAGGCAGTCACGCAATGAAAGAGCAAGCAACTCATACATTGATGCACACATCCACACAGCAGCTATGCATACTACAGTATCAGAACCAGTTGCTAACTGATACACTCACTCACATTTGAAGGCAACTACTGAGATAAACTAGCCTCCCAGCCATAAAAGTACTCTTTTAAATGAGGGTCGGACCTACTACTCCTGAACCTGAGAGTATACGTTTAAACATCAGCTCTACTTGGCAGTAGAAAACCTACTTCACAAGCCTTGAACTGACCTCTTACTACAGAAATGTCACCTCTCATCTAGGCTGTAGGTAGGCCATGAGCCATAGTGCTATGTAATAAAGTATAACCATTCATAATAACAGTTAAGTGATTAAAAATATAATTTAAGAATATCTAAAGAAAAGCTAAATGTATTGATTTGTTTTCTCATTACAGATATTCACTTACACTCAAAAGGATAAAATCACAATGGTATCAAAAACTATAACAGGAAAGCAAAAGAGAAAAGTTTATCATCACCTGACAAGCAAGAAAGAAAAGGGACAAAAAGCTTGCAAGAAAACACAAACGTTTCTGAAAAGAGTATGTGGAAAACTGGAAAATGAACAAAAACAAGTAAACAAATAAATAGAAAGGAGGAAAAGTGCATGATATTAAGAGTAAAACATTGAAGAACAAAGCAGGTACTTTAACCAAAACACAGACGCAGTTTAAGGAAATGAAAGTTAGAATGTTTTGTTGTAGGGTAATTCAGAATCTCATAAAAAGTATGAAGAAGATAATTAATCAAACAAAATAAATATTATGAAATTGTAGTTTATGAGGCTTTTGCTCTGAAGAGGAAATTATTTGTTTTGATTCAGAATAGAATGAGAACACTGGATAAAATAGTGTTGAGTATGAAGAAGAGAAGTCAAAGGAAACGATTTGTAAATAGAAGTAATTTCTGCAAAATTTTCAGTTTTCATTTGAAACATACTTCCAGTACAGTCTTATTTTAATGAGGAAATCTACTTCCAAGAGAACACATTAGTGCATGCAGTTGAAACAGCTGGGATATTATGAGATGAAGAATGGTAGTCCTATTCCAAAAGAGGAGATGGTAGGCTACAAAGGTAGAGGAAATTATACTTAAAGAGGTACAGGGAAGGCGTAGGAAGGCACCTGTATATAAATGGAACTGTGGCAATATATGCAGTATATAGCAAGAATCAATTGATTTATTGAGAAGGTTTCTTTGTACATTTCCTTGCAAAAGTTTGAAGAGGAAAATAGGTGTATTACAAGGATTAGATCCATGCAAAGTAAGGAAGTACACCAATTTACAAGGACATTCACTAGCATGTTTGTCAAAAAAAGTGTGCCACAGCACCTTTCATCATTTTAGAATGTTAGCCGTACACCACTCGAGAATGCAAGCTTTTGTTAGAAGGCTTTACTATGTAAAACCTCCTTCTCTATATTTAGGAGACATGAATAGAGTTATTTTGCATGGTATGGTTGCAGGTGTACAAAGAATTTATGACGAGGTTCAGTTGTGATTCTTTGGTTCTGAATAAGAGTGTATGGAAAATGAGGAATTTCAATGTCTGGGTTTAGATAAACAAGACCTAGTAATTAATGTTGATAACTTTACAGAAGAAATCAGGAAGTTTAACACAGTTTCTTCTGAGAGGCCAAACTATATTTGTATATGTTGTCGATACACTCACAACAAAAGTCAAACTCGTAAATGTGATCTATACTCAAGAACCAAAGAAGAAAACAGAGATAAGTGGGAATGCTCTTGCTGCTTCTCTGTTTGTAGAGGAATGCTTTGATTTGGGCTTAAAGCAAATAATTTGTAAGTACTGCTATGATATGTTAGAGGATAATAAAAGGCCAGCTGGAGCATTACATACCAAGTTAGAAATAGTTCCAATACTACAAGAGCTTCAAGAATTAAATGTTTATGAATCAATCCTTATACAATATGTACATCCTTTCAAAGCTATTGCCATGTAGAACAGAAAACATGTAAATTACCTCCCATAGAACTTCAGAAAGGTCTTAAGGGTAGTGTACTTGCCATTAGATTTCAAAAAGAATATTGAAACTACAGGGCGACAGAGAGATTTTGAAGATGCACTCATTATTTTAGTAAATGGTGATCCCACAAAGAGCAAAAAGATATGGATGAATTAGTAAATGTGAATAATGTAACAAAAGTAACATAATAACTGCTAGAAAACGATATTCATTACAAATATATAGATGTTCTTCAAGACATAACACATATAGAAGATGAAACATTACTGTCAAGTAGCTAAATAGGAAAGGTGGACCAATCAAGATCAGAAGACATTTATGAACACTACAGAATCCATCCTCTTCATTCTAAAGAAGGTATTGGTGATGCAATTTACCTTTCCCAAATGAAGCAAGCTAAAGGAGCTCCCATGAGTGTCTGGGGCAACATTTTAGAAGCTTGCTGTTTCTCACAACTGTTTCCCACTAGAGAAGGTGGGTGATATGATGACAGTCCTGTACGTATACCAGCAGCTGAGTACCTCTCAATGAGATTATATTCTGAAGTTCCTAGATTTTGCCAGTGTATTCTATATACATTTTGGGGGTCATTCTGACCCTGGCGGTCATGGACCGCCAGGGCCAACGACCGCGGAAGCACCGCCAACAGGCTGGCGGTGCTTCCATGGGCATTCTGACCGCGGCGGTACAGCCGCGGTCAGAAACGGGATACCGGCGGTGTCCAGCCGGTTTCCCGCTGCCCCAGGGAATCCTCCACGGCGGCGCTGCAAGCAGCGCCGCCATGGGGATTCCGACCCCCTTCCCGCCAGCCTGGTTCTGGCGGTTTTCACCGCCAGAACCTGGCTGGCGGGAACGGATGTCGTGGGGCCCCTTGGGGCCCCTGCAGTGCCCATGCCATTGGCATGGGCACTGCAGGGGCCCCCTAACAGGGCCCCACATAGATTTTCAGTGTCTGCGTGGCAGACACTGAAAATCGCGACGGGTGCAACTGCACCCGTCGCACCCCTTCCACTCCACCGGCTCCATTCGGAGCCGGCATCCTCGTGGAAGGGGGTTTCCCGCTGGGCGGGCGGGCGGCCTTCTGGCGGTCGCCCGCCAGCCCAGCTGGAAACTCAGAATGACCGCCGCGGTCATTTGACCGCGGTGGGGTCATTCGGCGACTCCCGCCGGGCGTGCGGTTACCGCCGCCGGCGGGAGTCGTAATGACCCCCTTTATCTTCTGTTTAAAAGTTACTTAACTAGATTTTCATATGCTGTTGACCATATACTGAAGACAGGAGTAAATCTTCAAAACCTTTTTGCAAAGGAGTTTGTTGAAAAAGTTCATGAAAAGGATGAAAAGTTAGAGTACAGCTTGATAAATTTCATGACGTGTCAACGTGGCACCGAGTATTGGTACTATTGTCACGGTGAGCTGAAATCTATGTTAAGAAATGTAGGTACACCTACTTGGTTCAAGACACTCAGTTGTGCTGAGCATGCATGGGATGATCTGCTTCAGTTTTTGAATGATACAAACCCCAATATTAAAGATATTTAACTGAAGAAAGCAGGAGAACTCTGTTCCTTGGATCCCGCTAATGTTTGTAGACACTTTAACCATTGATTTCAAGCAATGATGTGTTTTATCTGCAACAGGTCATACCCTCCTCTTGGTGAAGTAACTGATTTCTTTTGGCGTAAAGAGTATCACGCAAGAGGTGCTCCTCATATTCACATGCTGTTATGGATTAAAGATGCAACTTAATTTGAAACAGACATTGATGAATCTGTCCTATCATTAATTGAACAGTATGCTGCATGCACCATTCCAAAAGCTATTGGTGAAAAAGTTTGCGGCAACAAGTCCTGCAGTTCCAAAATCACAGATGTGGTAAGTAGTGTACACAATAATATAGAAACAAACATACATTTTATACCAGATGCCGTTTTGGATTCCCTCAACCTGTGATTTAGAAGGAAGAGTGAACAGTTTTCTGTCTGCAGTGAGACATACATTAACGTGAAAGTCATAAAAAAATAATTATAACTTGAAAAGAACAGAGGCTTCAAAGTACATTAATAATTATGATCCAGTCATTTTAAAGATGTGGAGTGCAAATATGGACATACAGTTCGTAGCAGATAACTATATTACTGTTGCTCGGTACGTAACATCGTATATTACAAATTCTGAGAAGACAGAGATGAAGGAGATGTGAGAGGAGATTTCTGCAGAGAAGAGTCTTAATAAGATATTGTATAGTTTTGGCTTGAAATTGCTTTCTCACAGGGAAATTGGAACTTATGAATGTGCAGATAGGTTGAGGTTATCTAGTTTGTTCTCGATGTCTAGAGGTATTATTTTGGCAAGACTCAGCCTTGCCAACACTCAAAACAGAGTGTTGAAGTATTTCCCAGAAATGCACTGCCCAGCAGAGATTCACCTGGATAGTACAGAGATTGTAAAAACAAATGTGTTGAATACCTAATATCCCAAAAGAAGTCCACACCTTGAAGTTATGTGTCTTTATGAAATTCTGCATCACTCTAGATACAGAAACCATGTAGGCAAATATTATGTAGTTGATTGCGACGGTTGTTTGGTTTAGCATGCAAAAGGTAACTTAAAAAAACATGGAACACTTATTTGTCATACTAATGAGAAAAATGAATTTTTCTACTTAACACTTCTCCAGCTGTTCAAACCTTGGCATTCTGAAGCAGAGTTACTGGGACAATATGACGGCTGTGGAGACTCTTTCAATGCTGTAAAAGACAGCATTGAGTGTCCAATATTTCCCAACTACCTGAAAATGTTAAATGAAAAAAACCAAGAAGAGGAAACAATTGCTACTGAGATAGCAAAGGATAGTTCACAAAGCAGTCAGAGTTAAGGACCTCTCAGTCAAGATCCTCTTAGATAGGCAATAATTGAAAATTAAGCCACTATAGCAACCAATGAGGTGGAGACAGCAATGCAACAAGCAAGAGAATAAATGTTGACTTGCAACAACTGAATGTTGAGCAGAAAGAAATATATATGGAAGTCAAAGAAAACATAGCGCATTGATTCCTCCACGAAAAAATCAATGTAAGTGTATAAGTTTTAACCACAACATCAAAAGAATTATATTACATTGCCTACTTATGCTACCTGTTGAACATAATAATGAACTGTAATACCAAAAGTTCTCTGGGGAAACTTGTCACAAAGCTTCCACAGTCTTGAAGAAACTAAAACTTTTAATCATCGAGGAAGCGAGTATGGTCTCACACGTAATGCTCGCCTTTGTGCATTTGAGGATGCAACAGACATTAAAGGCAGAGTATGATGTACTTTTGTGAGGAAAGTATTTAATAATTTTTGGTGATTTATTGCAACTTACCCCTGTGAAAAGACACCCTATGTTTAAGTCACTGTTACATGTAGAAACTTGTCATTCTTTAGGGAACATTGAAAATGTAAATATTTGGGGCCATATTTATACTTTTTAATGCAAAACTGCGCCTGCGCAGTTTTGTGTCAAAACATTTACCGCCGGCTAACGCCATTTTGGTGCGCCGTGCGGGCGTCATATTTATACTTTGATGCACGACGGCGCAATCAACAGGTGGGAGTCATTATTTTTGACGCACACCGCGGCGTCAAGTCGTAAAGGAAAACTACGTTAACGCAGTGGAAATGACTGTGGGTCGATTTACGACACCGCAACCCGGATAGGCACAGTTTTTTGACGCAATAGCGTCAAAAAAACCAGCGAACACTGCAAGTGCACCAGAGGAGAGCCAAAATGGATTCCAGATGCCACTACAGACCCCAGGAAGATGACAGCAGTCCTCCAGGAACCAGCCAGGACGATCCATACAAGAGCCAGGACACTTATAGAAAGAAAAGAAAGTGTTGCTTCAGTGCAGAGGAGCAGGAAATCCTGGTTAAAGAGGTGACGGAACACCAGCACCAACTGTTTATCACCTCAAAGTTGCCAATCAGTAGGAGAGAGGCCATATGGCAACAAATTGTTGACAAGATTAACAGTGTGGCTGAAGTACGCAGAACAGTCACTGAGTGTAAGAAACGCTGGCATGACTGCAAACGCAGGACCAAGGAAAAGATGGCCAGGAACAGGAAAGCAGCACTGAGACTGGAGGTGGGAGTCCAGCACACCAGGAGGCCCTGGACCACATGGAGGAGATGGTCGCAGCCGTCATCCCTGAGGAGATTGTCACAGGGATTCAAGGACAGGACAGCGCAGACTACCAAGAGACAACGCACATGCAGGGTAAGTCACATGGGGAATTATAATGCAATAATGTTGACTGTAAGCAGGGGGGGAAATACCTACTATACATTGCATGTAAGTCATCATATACATGGAGTGACATTGGTAAAGGGGCACCGCAGGGGGGCATGGCCTGCACAAACAGAATCTGGGGCACAACATTACACTACACCAACAACAGTCCCATGGGGGCATGCTGGCATGCCAACAATGGAGCAAAGGGAAAGCCTCGACAGGAGGGAAGGCCACTACGTCAAACTTACATCCTGGCACTCGTCAGCCAACATACCTCCTACATTAACTAGGGCCCTATTAGCAATCCTCTGGCCAAACCGGCAACTGCAATGTAACTGCAACAACAGTTGCCACTACCATCTCTGATCTGTGTGCAGCTTAAGTAGCCAATGGCAGAAACCTCCCCATGGAACATACATACCTAAATTAGGGGGTGAGGATGACATCTGCAACAATCTCCTGAAACAAGACAAAGGCCCCAGTACACTCAAATGTCAATGCCCATAGGTGTCACAAACATCGGCCAATGTAAACAACAACAGGAGTGACACAGCACTAAGGACACACCCATGCTGCATATGTCAGGGTCCATCCCGTGCCTGGCAAACAAGGCAACATCACAAATGTCATACAGCTCAGACAACAGCATTGAGGAGGGGACACATGGAACTGGTCACTGAAATACACCTGCACAGTCAGAGGACGAAATAGGACACTGATACGACTATCAGGGCAATCCAATGTAACACACATTACCCAAAATCAGCAGGACACATTAACAATATCAACATCCATATCACATCATAACATTGCCATGCATAAGATATGCTACATGTCAATTACAATTAAGTCGATGTGAACGATCAGGGATTGGCGCAGGTCCTGAGAGTTAAGTGTGCTGCCAGGGCCATCAGAACACCCACAGCCAGTGAAAGGTCTCACCATGAGAATGGATATATACGGAGGGTCGAGTAGGACAAAAAGGTGGCTATTCTCTATTTGGCATAAATCAACACCTAGAGGCGATGAGGCTGACAAGTTGGATAACTCAATAACATACATGTGACACACAGGTCACATAGGCCTGAAACAATGCCCATCTGAAGGACTGCAGATATTAATACCAAACAAGATCACAAAGTGAATTCATCAAAAGGCAGGCACGTCACATCAAAGTTACCACAACACAGACACACTAATTGTACCCTGTTTCATTGCAGAGGAAGATGGATCTCCTGCCGATATGCCTGTCCCAGATTTCCCTGATGACATGGATGACGAGCCGATAAACATTCCCCAGGAGACCATCCAAAAGGTCCTTGAAACCCTCCAGACCCCACCTTCAGTCACAAGGAGGAGCACAGAACAAGCAGCCATCGCAGAGGATCCACCCAATTGCAAGACCTGCCAGCTCCAATACAGCTGAGGACTCAGACGACACTGGCACCAGCTTTGAGAGAGCTGTAGTTGGAGTACAGCGGGAGCTGGCCAAGGAGGTGCGGGTGGGGATGCAAACTATGGCAGCCAGCCTTGAGGGGGTGCGTTCGTGCATGATGTCATCTGCAGATCAGGCAGCAGCTATGCAATCCCTAACATCCATACTGCAAGGACTACAAGAAACTGTCAAGGAATTCACCACTGCAGTAAGGGAGTTGCCACAACACCTCGCACCCCAAGCCTTCCACTGCATGCACGAATGCAACCATGACTCCCTCAGGGCCGACCTGGCTGCCTACCATCGTGATGTGGCTGCTATTCTCAAAAACCAGCAGACCCTCCTTGCTGCAGTACTGCCCTTAAGACCTTCACAGGGAGCAGCGAGCGGGATGTCTGACTCCACGTCTTCTAACACTGAGGTGTGTGTTGCCCCTTCACAACCAACAGCAACAACGACAAAGCAGGCAACACACACATCAGAAGAAGAAGACATGGAACAGATCACATTCACACGGAAGAGTACCCGGAAGCACTAGTTCCTGCACCATGGCCTACTTTGACCAAGGTCCTACGTTTTTTCAAATGCCAGTCTTACAACAACTATACTCAATGACTGTTCTGCTAACCACTGTATAACTTGTCAGCATGCCCAGTTAATGTCTCTCTCCTACTAATTGGCAAATCCTGTCCCTCTGCACTGTCTGTAACATCACCCCAGCATGTCAGTAGCATTATCTACACCCCTTCTGTAGGATCACCATGTAAGATTTCACTAGAACGGACTCAGCAAACATGGACAATGTACATATTGCATTACAGCACCTATCATTTAATAGCACTTGCACACCAAATATGTCTCTGTGTAATTTGACACATCAACTGTGCAGTAGATAACACAAATGTGCCTGTGTGACAATCATGTAGCTTGTCAATACAACTGTCCTGACATCATGTAGTCAGATCCATCTGCACAGTGGCCAGGATTGCATCATAGCCTGCCCATCCTGAGAAGAATAACTGATGAAGTGAGAAACCACATACCATCATGCTGTGTTGGACAGAATAATGCTTCCTCAAGAGATATCAAAGTCAACTAATAGTGGCTGATAAATGTTGTCACCATGCAATACTAACACATTGAACTGTGCAGTCTAATCTAAGCAAACACTACAAAACACAGCATCAATCAATCTTTCAGAGTTAACATCCAAATAGGTAATCATGCTGAATTTTGACACAAATGATCTATGTCAGTTATGAAGACAAGAAGACAAGAGTGTTAACAAGACCTCATCTTCGAAGATGTCCCTGAACATCACACTGCAGTCCGACCTAAAACTGTCCCCACAATACCAAGTCTGGAAGCACACTTTGTGACGTAAAAAACATACTCATCGACAAAAATCCTTTGTGATCCATGTCAACTCAGATTGGTGGTTCTAACAAATGGTGGAGTCTTACCAAGGTAGCACTGGGGTAGCTGCCATTTTACACCTCAGTTTGTATTTGTTTGTAGCATAGGACACAAATGTCATAGAACAACAATCATCTACACTGATGCCAAGGCCATGATCAAGTAGCAGTTAACACATAATGTAAAGGGTTATCTATATATTTATTCAAAACTAATCACACCAGAGGCAACTAAGGGAAAAGTAACACCTACCCTAATCTAACCTGACTACTCATTACCCACAACTGTCCCTAACTAACCTAAGCTAAACTTACTCTTCACATATAACGAATCGATCTAAACATCAACCCCCCACCCACCATTACGAGACAGGACACATGGAGGACAACACATACTAACCTACACACATACTATACTATCCTAAACAATCATATATTTTTTTGTTAATTTTTTTGATATTTTTATATCTATATTTTTTTTTTTTCAAACACACAGGAACCCCAACATTGCCCCCCACCCACCCACCCACACACTTAATAAGGAAAAGTAGAAAGAATCAGGACCTCCCACCCACCTCCCTAACACCAACTAAACTAACAACCTATACTAACCTAACACTAATCCCCCAAACCCACTAATCATGATAACAAGGAAAGAGGAGGGAGGGGCGGGAATTATGTCCATAGAAAAAATTATTCCTAGAGGTTGGACCTCCGGAGGGTCCGCCTGATAGACTTGACCCGCTTCTTGATGTAGCTGACATCCTGGCTAAGATTGTTCACCTTCCTTAGAACTTTGTCCATCTTACGTTCCAAAGCCAGCAATGCCGCAGGGTCGATTTGTGGTGCTGGTGCCGTTTGTGTCCCGGCCGTGGAGCCCACTGGACTGTCCTGCAGCTGTCACACTGCTGGGGCCTGGGTGTGCTGCAGATATAGGGACAACTGTCCCCGCTGTGGCTGGGGCCACCTGGGGAGAACCAGTGGTTGTGGTGGTGGTGGCTGTAGTAGGCAACCTTGGGCCACCCTGTGGTGAAGCCCATCATGCTCCGGAGGCCCGATCAGACTGGTAGTTACGGGCCATCCTTCGGAACCCCGACTGCACCTGCAGGATGTGTCTGTACCTCATGGCCCGCCTCTCAAATTCATGCTTCTGGGCGGGTGTCATGCTTGCAGCTGTGAAGACAAAGGGCAACTATTTACCATAGGAACTGCATTGTGTGGAATAGCACAAGTGGTCAATCTGACAATACATCTACTGTACTTGTAACCGCTCATATCACCATACAGATCATTTAAAGTCTCAGAGGAAGTACATGGAAAGCCTGCCTACAAAGGTCATCTCACACATAGCACATACAAAATCTACATGATGGGTAACAACTGGCAATAACTTGTCATCAAAGTACTGACAGTTGCAGCTAACAATCATGCTGCACCTCCTCCGCCTATTGCCTGGACTACATATGTCAGTGTATGTGATAACAATCACAAACTTCAAGGTCTGCGATTTGTAATGGGATTTGCTAGTATAGTACTCATGTGCCATACCTGAGTGTGTACACTAGGTTCAAAACAATTTTTCAAATAGTCACAAGTATGTGTAACATACTGGTTGCTTCAGTCCTAGGTACCCCATTCACAAACCCATGCCTGTGTTTGAGGGGGGGAGGAAGGGGAGAACAACAAACAATTCCAAAATACATGCACACCCAGGACTGTATAGAAAGCTCAACATGTTTTTGGCTCCACACACACACCACCAGTAAGGGCTATCAACAAATTGGAGTCAGCTAAACCTTGTCCTATCCAAGGCCCACACATGTCAAAATGTACTGGCCTAGGTCAACATCACATACTTCCAGTGAGGCATAATTTTCAACAGACACAGAGGAGCAAGAACACCCATGATCATGAATAGCATGCACACCTAGGCCGTTGCACTCTAGTTCCACACACTTTTAGTACAACTTGTGGAAGTACATGCTCCCAGAAGGTCCAACCTACAGTGTACTCAGTACATCGGTAAATAGGGAAGCAGCAGTCTTCAGAAAAGCCATTTGCAGAAGCTATCTGGGAGAATGTCAGTCTGACATGCAGACTCAGTCCGAGGCGAGTCCCAGTGCAACTCTTATTGTAACTAGTGTATTCCACATGACTCACCCCAGTTCTCATAGCGGGCCCTACAGGAATGGCCTACAAACCCAAGATCAGACAAATGGATAAGCATTGGTCAACTCAAAATATTCTAATAACTGAAATCCCACTGATGGAACAAGACTAATGATTGGGCAGCGCATCACACCTTGCAATGTGTTCAACACACAGGAGTCCATCACACATCACCAGCAAACACAAAACAGAACACACATGTCAACACTCACTGTAGGAGTTGGGGTCCTCAAAACGAGCCACCTCTCCCACTGTGTACGGTGCACGGTGCAGGTCCACCTGTAAAGCATGGAAGGAAGAATATGCTCAGAATCAGTGCTGTGACAAACAATTTCAAATAAAAATACAATGTGTAAGCTGACATGGATAATGAAACACTTTCAGACATGCTCATACTGCATGGAATAATTCCTGGGCAACATTTACATAGGATGGGTCTCCTTCTACAGTTACACACACTTCTACACACATGCAGTGGCCCTGACTGTCATGTGGTGGCAAACATGCACCTCCATTAGTGTGCAGCAACAATATAGGTGTGTATTCATCTCATCATGTGCATCCAAGAGAGACATCCAAAGGCTGGTTACTTGAGGACTGCATGACCTGTCAAACAGCCTATGTGGTCATGACACATTAGTGACAGATAGGTACATGGTACAGAGGGGCAGGGACTTTGGCAATACCTCATCTTTCATAAATTGATGTGTCCCAACAATGGTGATTGGCACCAAACATAGATTTTTGTACCCTAGTCCATACCTTTGGACTGCCATCCCTAATCGGATTTTGGCACAAGAAAGAAAAAATACCTGTCTAAGATGTTAGCTGAGGGCACCTGACTCCTTTCCAAATATGGTTCATGTTCAGATCTGGCATGTATCAATAAAATAGGAAGGAGCACATTAATCCCGAACAGGCATAGCACTTCAGGGAACACTTTCCTTACACACTCACCAGACACACATGAGACATATGTCTGGGCCACATTGATATCATCAATTGATGTGAAGGCAGCACTCATTTTCTGCATCATGTAGGGTTTCCAATGTCAGTCTAGCTATAGCGTCAACATATGTAGGTATGATGTTAGTACATCCATACTTCACTGGCAATTGTGACCTGCAGAGTCCTGATTGCCTCATTAATGTTTTGCTTGTCTGACACAAAGGCGGCACTACATTACATTCAGCAACAAGCAACCTGTAAGTGTGCAAAACATGAGCTGCCTGACTGCTAGCATTTGTCATCCTTCACATAGTGCATCAATTACCCTGTATGTTTCCTCAGCATTACACACAGTCAGCTACTTATCTGGCAGATTGTATACCAATCATCTCATGTCACTACACAGCTTGTAATTGTGCACATTTACATGATCTGTACTCACCAACATGGCCACCAATCATGATTCCCAGGTGGTCCAGCAGATCTTGCTCCCTGGAGATCAGGTCAGCCCAGCGGTGCTTCAGTTGATGCACATTGCATTGGCTCCCATACAGACGCACCAAGTAATGGCGCACCTTCCCCCACCTGACCTTTCGGGCCTCAGTGTGATACCCCTGTATCACCCTACCCCCAGCCTCCAGCATCAGTGGGAGGAAATGGCACACCAGCCATATGAACCCCCCCAATTCCTCCTCACCCATCCTGGAAAGATGTGGCCTACCAGACATTTATGCACAGAAAAGGGGAAAATGTAGTGGTAAAAAAAGAAGAAAGGGGAAAATGGGGAAAGTTGGAGTGAGGAAATACAAAGTAAACTTAACAAATAGAAGAGCCCAACTATCCCCTATATAACAGTACCCACAACAGACTCCCACAGACAATAAATACAACACTGGACTGGACAAATTTAAACAACACACACTCAGACAGTATTCTACAACAATATATTAATGACAAAACAACAAGTAAGATGGCACTCTGGACACAAAAGCACAAATTCACAGGACAACACTTTGCACACAGCCACACAGTCTAGAATAATCAGAGACTGCAAAGTGAAAGTGAAAGTACACCCACTGTACAGAATCTGTAAACAGGATATCCTATTACATCACATCCTGCATAACATGGCCGGCGTTTTTTTCCATTATGTGTCATATTTTCACGCATACAGCTTGTGCGTCATATTTTTTGACGCACAGGAATGCAAAGAATGCTGAGTCAAATTATTTTTAATAATTGGTAAATAATATTTGTTTGCAGCATAATTTACACTTCCAGAGGTGAAAATTAAGCCGCATCCAAATATTATTTACCAATTATTAAAAATAATTTGACTCAGCATTATTTGCACTCCTGTGTGTCAAAAAATATGACGCACAAGCTGTATGAGTGAAAATATGACGCATAATGACAAATATGTATTTCATATGTCCTAATGAGTCATGGAATTTTTCATTACCAAACGGTGCTAAATGATAAATACTGGGGTTAGCGAAAGCAAATGTGCCTTACAGGATGTATAGAAGGTATTCACAATGCAATAGTAATGATTGGCCAAAATGGATATTACTCATAATTGCGCACACATGTAGGTAATTGCTGATTGCGACTGTCCAAATATGAAAGAGCTAACAGGATGTCTTTATTAGCTAATTTGTGAGCACATGTATCAAGCTATTCCAAATAGCAAAATGGCCATTTAGGTAATGCAATTGTCGCCTAAACAATTTTTGGGGGTAAACATGTGCTAATTACGAGTTAACGTAGCTAAAATATGTTTCACTATAGACATGTAGGGCACACATGCCCCTTAAGCATGTGTGTGCTTCACGTGTCCGTAAAAAGTGTTTAATTGGGGTGCAGCAGAGGGGGACTTAGGCCCCCAGCACCCTGGGGTTTGCTGTTCCTGACTTGCAAATTAATCAACGGTTTTCCCAATTTCAGTAATGCTAAACCATTGGCAGCAGGCCCATAGATGCAAATTGAGTATGATTCTCTTTTTGCAAATCTGTAATACCATTTGCCCATTTGAAGTTTGCCCTATTACTTCTTTAGAGAATTCTGACATACCATTTTGCATTGATTTAATAGCAAATTCTCAAAGTTCCTTATGTCATAATTGCAAATTGTTTTTTGATGTATGTGGCCCTTTATGCATTACCTGGTTTAGTGGCATGTTTCAATCTTCATGCTAGGTTACAATTGGGACACTACTGTGATAGGCTGCTTGCAACCACTTTGTTGATTGGATGGTACATGTACATGTGTGTGGTCCAATGTTGATCCTGTATCAACTGTTAAGGTGTATGTTGTCACTGTTACGTCCAGGTCTCATCATGAGTTAGTGGCAACTAATCGTGTATCTAATGAGTATCCTTTGGAGCTAAATGTGAGTAAAGTCATTGAGAACATGGTAACCTACACGTGGATGGTCCCACCCTGTCACTGAAGACGTGTAATGAGACTTTCAACTGGGCAACCTTGGTGTGCTGAGTGAGAGAATGTCTCAGGTGTCTGGATCCGGCATGTGTCATTGCAACATTTGTACTCAAGTTGGCCTCTGTGGATGGAAATGCATCTGGGAACATCATAGCCTCTGTGCAGAATAATATGGCTGGTATTCACCACACACGAGCCATCTCTATTATTTGAACAATGTTACTCAGCGTGTGAACTGTCAGGGTCCTCATATGTGTCGACTTTTCATGGACATTATCTGAGGTTGCTGGTTCTGCTGGAGGCCACGTACACCATCAAAGGCAATGGCCCAGGTACACTGTCAGACCTTGTAGTTTAGGCATTAATGAGGCCCAGACAACGGATGGGCCATGATTTAGCTATTCAAGGGCACTGTAACAAATATGATACAAATAAAAGTCAGATGATGCAATACAATGTATTTGTGTATACATTGATGAGGCAACTGACAAATTAGCCTCTGAGGAAAGAGAGGTTTTGAACAGCAAGTGTGGTCCATATGTGGCCACTGGGTATCTTTAGGGTGACCCACGGACAGGTGCCAGTCAGGCTGACAGGATGCTGGGTCAATCAGGATCCAGCTCTTTAACAATTGACATGATCAGTGGTCTGACTAAGACTGGTCAGAGGGAGCAGTAGGCAGTTGACATGTCACACTGTGTATGTCCTGTGTTGTTTTGAAGGTGACACATGAACCCAGATACAGTGTTACACGGCAACATTAGTAGCAATGCTTAACGGTGTAATTGCCAAAATGACAACATCTATGCTGTAGGAGGCATCAGCAGGGACGGTGCATGTAAATTTGGGTGGTGTGCATGGAGGTGATCACAGGTGTGGCCTCCATCAGTGTCTCACAAGTCCTGTCAGATGAGATTTGCTTTCAAATGGCCTACAGTACCTTTCACACGGGAAGCAATCTACAGGTGATACCAGGCCTTCAAAACTCCAAGCCAGTGTATTCTTTGAGCTGACTTCCATGCAGTGAGATAGTACTATGACAATGGTATACCATAGGAAAGGGTGTGGCACACTGGATGACTCTTGTGAGTGTGTGTGTGTAGATGAGGGAATATCAGGGTACACATATTAGTATTCCAGGGACCTCTTCAGACAGGTGGGGTGTGACCAGGCGCATGGGTGTGTCAGATTTTTAGAAAAGGGCTAACATGTAGATGGGATGTGATGTGCTGGATGCTTTTCATATGTGTGGCACTTGTCCTGTGTATGTTCTGCTTATGTGTAACTCTAGTGACAGATGGTCTTTGAAAAGATTGTATGTAGTTGGAATTACTGCTGCCAAGAGTCTGGTCATACATTCCTGTTCCTGATGCAAAAGCATGTCAACTGCCTGATGTATGAGGCCTGTTTTCCCCTAGTTGAGTGATGGTGTTTTAGTTGTGTGACATATGCTGTGATGAACCACGTTTCCAACATGTATGTGTGTAATAGGTGTGGTCCTCAGCTATTGCCCTTCAAAGGTGAACTGTACAGGATGTCAGTCATTTACATTGTGTGTGTATGTGACCGTTGTATGATAGGCATCACATTTGTAGTGGTATTTTCTGTGTCCTGATTGTTATATCATCAATGCTCCATGAGGCGACACTCTTCTTCTGATATTTAGAGCTAAAGGTGTGCAGAAATGATTAGCAAGACCATGATGTGGTGTTTCTTATCAGTGTTTATTTACAATAGTTCATTAAGTGGTGATGGTGATAATATTTGTAAAACAAATTCACAATGTGTTGGCGCCTATGCACTCCAGCAGCCGTGTTTGGTTGTTCCCCCTCATGTTGCAGGGCAGCATCCTCCTCTTCCTCGTCTTCAGGCATGTATGGGTCTGGTTCCAGGAGGGGCTACCACCAGTGATGTCGAGGCAGCGGAACCTTGACTTGAGGATGCCGAAGGTCCGCTCGACAATGCTGCGTGTCCTCTTATGGGCCTCATTGTATGCACGCTCTGCAGCAGTACTTGGGTTGCCAAATGGTGTCATGATCCATGGCTGGATACCATACCCCTGATCAGCTGAAAGAGAAAAAGAATGGGATCATGTTGATGTAGCTGGAACTATTGAAGAGACCTTTAATGGCAGTAGTTGTCTTGTGTTGTCTGTGACTCTTTTGTGTACTGATGTGACATCCTATACTTGTAGGCTATACCATCTGCATTGTGTTGTTTCCTTGGCTGAGCAAGTGTTTGTCTGCTAACCGTTTGTCAACAGTATGTTTTGGGATTTTCAGTACAGTGTGCCCTCCCTAGCATTGTGACTTGTGATACAGGTGTCCTTGTGTCTTCACTTGGGGTGAGATGATAGTTCAATGTAGAGTTTAAATTGAAAGTGTTGTTAACACGTTCATATCAACGTACCCTGTACATCCCATACCTTTAGACTTATGCAATGTATTAATGTAAAGGTCATTGGGACACTTACAATTTGCAAGGTGGCATTTCGGCAACCACACTCATTAATGTCTTCACATTAGGCTGTACAGTAAATTCCGATGTGTGACAGGTTCAATGGTGACTTAAGAGACATGGCTAGTGATGTAAGGACCTCAGTGTGTTCCTGTCTAGATGTCGCTGTTGTGGTGTATGTGTTGTGTGTCCTAGAGGGTTGCTGTGCAGTGTATCTATAAGTAGGTTTTTGTACTTACCAACAAGTAGTCCATTGCTATACCGTCCATCCTGGAAGTGTTTGTTGATGGTGCTGTGACGGAAGATTTATGAGTCATGTACACTCCCAGGATATTTAGCCACGAGGTTGGTGAACATTCCTTGGTGATCAACAATGGCCTGCACGTTGATGGAATGTGTGTGCTTCCTGTTGCGGTAGAGGTGTTCAGTTGCAGCAGGTGGGACAAGGCGTACATGTGTGCAGTCGATTGCACCAAGGACGTGTGGGAAGCCACTGATTGCGTAGAACCCCTGTTTAGTTTCCTGCTGCTTCTGCAGTGTGTTAGGGAAGCAGATGTGGCGGGTGTCAGGCGAATGATGGCATCCAGTACTTTGGGCAGAAATGCGGAGAATGATGGTTGTGATATTCTGCCTACCAGGGCACCAGTTGTTTGAAAAGAGCCACTTGCCCGCATGTGAAGTACGGCAAGCAGCTTTGTTTCTGTTGGGATGGTGTGGGGTGTCACCAAAGTGGGGGCCAACTGCTGTTCAATGTTGCGCAGCAGCTGCTGAATGGCCTGCCAGTTCAACCGGTACCTCTGTATGATGTTGTGTTCCCTGAGGCCCTGAAGGGTTGTTCTTGGGCGGAATATCCTCTCCTGCCTTCTGCGCTGCCTTTGGGGTCCCTGCTGATGTTGTTGTAGCTGGTGTTGTTGCTGCTGGGCTCTGCGTCTGCGTGCACGCTGGATTAGAATGACCTCCATGTCTCCCTGTTGCTGCTCTGCTGCTCTGCTGTTTGTTCTCTGTGTTCTGATTAAATACAGGTGTGTTTGCCCCATTTTAACGCCTGCCCTGTCCCAAGCGTTAATTTTTGACGCAAATCGGGCTGTGCGTAATTTTCTGGCTCTGCCTCCCGGCCATGCGTCATTTTTGCCCGAAAGCATAAATACGACGCACGGCCGTTTAAGCCATTTTTTGGACGGGAACGCCTAACTTGCATATCATTAACGCAGGGCGGGTTGCTGCATCCAAAAAATGACGCACACAGCGGAGTTTTGTCGTCCGCGGGCTCGGGCGTCAAAGTTTAAATACGGGGCAACGTTTGCGCTGATTGTGCGTCAAAATTTTTGACGCACAGTCGGCGCAAACGGAGTATAAATATGCCCCTTGGTTTACTTTCCAATACAAATAACTCATTAGAAACATGCGTCGATCATCTGATATGCAATATGGAAATATTCTGAAGAATATTAGAGTAGAAATACTGTCAAAAGTAGTAAAACATGACTTGCAAACTCGACTTATAAAGAACATATTTTCTTGCAAAAATCTGCAGCACAGCTAATGTTTGAATTTATTCAACAACAAAAATCCATTGTGTGTCTAATGCCTGCTCTTCAAGAGTATGCTTTTTACAATTAACAATTGCTACAACTTGAGAAAGAACAAATATTGGAATTGACATCAATTGATAAAATGGAACACCAAGGAATGACAATTCTATTCACTGAAAAACTACAATGAAAACTAAATTCTTTGGAGAAGTCTGTTTCTAAAACTGTGGGATTAGAAAAGTGTTTATATATTCGTGAGAACTGCAGGGTGATTTTGTAGCGTAATTTAAATGTTGACAAAGGATTAGCTAATGGACCCATTGGTAAAACAATTGATTTAATTTTGTATTCAAACAGAAATGAGGTTGAGTACTTAGCAATTAAATTTGATGAACTTAAAGTTATAAAACAGATAGCAAGGTCTGTTGCAAGTTACTTGCTTGTAAAAGATGTATGTTTCCAGAAAGCATTTTTCAATGCCCCTAGCATATGCTGTAACAATACATATGGCTCAAGGTTTAAGTGTAGATGCAGCATTTATTAACATTGGTAGCACCGTATTCAAGGAAGGTATGCATATGTAGCATTGTCACAGGTTAGAACTTTGTCCAGGTTGTATCTGATAGAGTTTGATGACAGGAAAGTAAATGCTGATTCCAGTTGTGTGATAGAGTATAATCATTTGCAAAGCCTGTATGCTCCTCATTTAGGACAGTACCCAGTTTACAAAAATCTTAGATTCTTACTGAAACTAAAGACATCAAAGGATCCTAGTGACATTTCTGAGAAAAAGAGGAAAAAAGAGAAGAAACAGGGGTTGGAGAAAAAAGTAGCAACAATACTAATTAAATTGTTGGTTACCAGTGCTCAAACCTCTTTGGAGTCAACCGCTATGTCAATGTAGTTCTTAATGCACTACACTCTTTACCTCCTCTGGTTCATGCAATTAAACAGAAAAAGGGTAAAAGGTTGTGCTCTGCACTCCTTACGTTGTTAGAACGCTTGTGCAGTGATAGAACAAAAAAATATTCTGCATCTTAAATTAGAAATCTCGCAGACCTGATATTGGATCTGTACACTCAGAACACTCAAGTAGATACTCTGGAATATTTGATGGTCCTACTTTGTATCTAAGAAGAAGAGATGGTAGCTATTGATAAGCTATTTGGACTAAGTTACTCATTGCAGCATGATTGTGAAAATGTTTCCTTTTCTTCAAAAACAGAAATAGGTTCAGAACAATGTATCTACTTAACTCTACCAGACTGTAAAACTGTCAGTTTTTAGAAATTGTTTAAAGATGCATCACAAAATAACACCTGCACAGAATGTAACTCAGATCTTCTATCAACTTTGAACATAAGAAGAAGTGGCAAGTATATCATCTTAATGCTACAGTGATGCAATGCAGATGGAAGTAAACTCAAATTACAAATGTTAAAGCTGCGCACATCCCTATTTCTGATAAAACATACACCTGTATAGCCATTAGTTTTCATGAAGGAGTAAATGTTACATCTGGACACTAAACCATCTACTTAAACAAAATACAGCTGGGTGGACAGAGTGTAAGATGGCAGCCTTACATTCCAGCAGAGATTACTCTATAAACTACAAACTTCCTGCTTTCTCTTTCTTGAACCAAAATTTTAAGGAGTATTGCTACCAAACAAATGGAATAATACACTTCTGGGACTTCTAAAACAAGTTAAAACATCATACGGCCTACCAAGGGTGATGTATTCATAATGAGTTCTAAATCTTGAAATGTACGTACTCTTGCAAGAAAACAACAGAAATGCCACTAAATTGCAATCACAAACTACAAACCAGGACAAAGATCTACTGAAGAGAAAAAGAAACACTGGTAAACGTATGTTTCAAGAACAGCTGGAAAAATGTGAAAATAATTACACCACTAATATACTGTACTCCTGTTTAATGGATCACCAGATTTAATGACACCATGCCGCCTACCAAGGGTAATGTCTTTGTATGCCTTTTCACCTACCACTATCATTCATACACATGAATTGTATTATAAAACTATACTATACATCATATTATTTAACAAGTATAGGCACAACAGTTAGGTAAATATTTGTAGTGAATATGATGCATAGTACTTTTAATTTGAAATAGTGTGCTATGTACATATAGGGTTCTTTTTACAGTCCATGTGACTGGTTCCCCCCACTGTTCAATGATGGGTATCTATGGACACATCATTTATAGTGTAAAACTATAGAAGGTGAAAACAGTGTGAAAGGGAAGTTAAAATGCTTAAATAATATGCATACTTGATATACAATGCTGTAAATTTCTTGTATTTTATTATTAACAATGTTTCTTATATTATAGATCATGAAAGTGGAATAGAGAAAGGTATAACATGTTTTCTTTCTTTTTGGCAGGCTATTGGGCCTATTTATTGTGATACTGTAGATAACTAATTATATCTTTCGTCATTCATAACCTATATATAAATACTCCCACATAAGGTATACTGACACACTAATATACACTAAGGAAAACACTTATATATCCAGATGCATATTTTTGTATACACTAACTCACCAAATGAAACCCTCATCTACACACTAAAACCCTCAGACACACACTTATGCATAGACAGACACACCCAGACACACACTGACTGATATGCTGACACACCCAGACAAAGACTAATGCACACACTGACATACCCAGGCGAACACTGATGCATACACTGACACACCTAGGTACACACTCATGGATACACTGATGCACCGACGCACACACCAATCCATACACTGACACACCCACACACTGATTCATATAGTAACTTACACAGTTGCACACTAATGTACACACTAACACACCCAGACATGCACTGCTACATACTGACACACCCAAACAGACACTGATGCTTACACTGACATACCCAGACAAAAAAAGATTCATACACTAACACACTAAGGCACACACTCATTCATAGACTGATATACCCAGGCAAATGCTAATGCAGACACTGAGACATCCAGGTAAACACTAATATATATACTACTACACCTAATTACACACTGATGCATACACTAAGACACACAGACACACATTGACATAAAGGCTAACACATCCAAGTGCACACTGATAAATACACTAAAACATGCACACACACACACACACACACACACACACACACTGATACATACTAACACACCCATACAGACACTGATGCATACAGTATACTAACACACACAGACACACACTAATGCAACCACTGACACACCTGGAGAGAAAATAATGCACCCAGTGACCTAGCCAGGCAAACACTGACACACACACTAACATACCAGATACACACTCATCCATACACTGAAACACCCAAGCACTGAACCACATGTACAGTAACACACCCAAACACAGTGATGCATACACTGATATACCCAAAAACACACTGATACATACACTAACACACACAGACACACGCTGATGAATACACTAACAGACCGAAGTACACACAGTGCTCACAATAGCACAGATAGACACACACTAATACACACTGACACACCCAGACAGACACTAATGCATACGCTAACATACCCAGTCAATGACTGATGTATACACTAACACACCCAGACAAACACTAATACATACACAAACACACACTGACACACCCAGACACACACTAATACGTACACTAACACACCCAGACCCAGACCCAGACTGCTGCATATACTGACACTCCTAGGTATACTTACATATCCAGGCGTGCAGTGAGGCATTCACTGACATACCCCAGCACACACTAATGCATACACTGATACACCCAACCATGCACTGTTGCATACACTCACACCCCTGGCACACTCTAATACATACGCTGACACATCCAGGCATACACTCATGCATACACTGACACACACAGGTGTCCACTAATACATGCACTGAGACACCTATTCATGTATACACTGGCACGCCCACTCACTCTGTCATTCATACACTGACACACCCAGGCACACACTGATGCATATGTGCACTCAGTTACACACTGAAGGATACACTAACACACATAGCCACACACACTCATGCATACACTAACTCATCCAGACACATACTCATGCATACAGTAACACACCCACACACAGTCATGCTTGCACTGAAACACCCAGGCACACACTTATACATACACTGATACAGTCAGACATACTCATCCATACACTGACACACCCAGGCACTCTCTGACACATACACTAACACGCCCATTTACACTCTGATACATATGCTGACACGCCTAGGCACTCAGTCATGCATACACTTACACACCCTTGTACACCATGATACATACATTGACGCACCCAGGCACACACTGATGCATACACTGGCACAACCAGACACACTGATGCATAGACTATCACACCCAGGCATACACTGATACATACATTGACACACCCAAGCACACACTTATGCATACACTGAAACACCCAGGCACACACTGATACATACACTCATGTATGGCACACTCCAATAAATATGCATCTACACCCAGGCACACATTCATACATGCATTCACACACGGAGGCAGTGCACACTGACACACTCTTGTATACAGATGCATGTGTATGCTGATACACCCAGACACACAGTCATGCATGCCCTGCCATTTCCAAGCACGTACTGATGCACAGACTGACACCCAGGCACATACTTGTGCATGCACTGACACACCCAGGTGCACACTGATACATACACTGTCACACCCAGGTGCACACTAATGCATATGCTGGCACATCTAGGGACACACTGATGCACACTTATACACTCAGACACACACTAAAACACACACAAGCACAGTCAGATACACACTGACGCATACAGTGACACACCCACGTGCACACTTATGCACACACTAACACACCTAGACACACACATGTGCATATACTAACACACCCATGCACACACTCAAACCTTCAATAACACACCAAAGCACACACTGATGTGCACGCTTACACACCCAGGAACACATGATGCATATGCTGAGACATCCAGGCACACACTGATGCATATATTGACACACCAAGGCATACATTCAGGCATACACTAACACACCCAGACACATTGATGCATACATTCAAACCCCCAGGCACACTCTGATATATACACTGACACACCCAGGCACACAGTCATACATACACTGACACACCCAGCCACACACTTATGCATACGCTAACAGTCATTCAACAAACATATATCAACACACATACTAACAGGTGCATACAATGACATACAGGCAAAAAACATATAGTTAATCTTTCTTTCAACCAGATAAGGCAGTTCTAACTAGAACCTTTCCTTTTTTTCTTGGGTTTTCAGGAACTTATTAAAAAAAATCAAACTGTTTTTTTTGTTATTTCTTTTTTTTATAAAACAAAAACCGCTTTGAAGAAACTAGAAATACAACCTGCACAGAAGTAGAGCCTTAATATTAAACTAGAAAAAAATGAGCATTTATGGCAACGCGTTGCTGCTAGTATAGCAGAAAAAGATTGCTCCCAAACACAAATAACTTTATTGCATTTCCTGCAAAAAGTGCCCATATCATTCAAATCTGGTATTGCTGCAGGAAAAACTTCAGTCCCATGTACGTCAATAGTTTCCCCCACTTGGAACTCTCCAGCTTCTGCCTGAGAGGCTTCCTCATGAGCCTTCTAAGCGCAGAATAGTTATCAAGACTGTATGACTTGGAGATGTTTTAGCATCAATGTAGTGCCATGACAGTATTTTTTCGCTGTGGCCCTAGATAAAATTTTGCTGCACAGCTTGCACTGGTCTTGGCGTGCCACACTCGTCTTATCTCCAGATGGTATAGAAATGAATTTCCATGCAACGCTTTCTTTCTTCCTTGGCTGCTCATCTTCAGAAGCAGATGATGATGACTGTTGCTCTAGAGCCTATGAGGATGTTGAGGCAGCCATTTTATAAAACAAAACCATCCAAATAAAATTTGAGGAAAGTTTCAAACAGCCTTTCTCTAAGCTCTAAGAGCAAAAGGTAAATGGGGAAAAAAATGGGCGTGGGCTTCCTTTTGACGCATGGAGAGTGTTTTACCTAATCAGATCTCTTTATTTCTGTTTCATATAATATTCTGGAAGACATCGTGATCATGTTGCGATTTAATTGCTAATAACAAAATACGTATTAAAATGTGCTTTTAAAGTTAAAGTTAAATTACCCATTAATACTGGTCTAAAAACATTAAAGTATTAAACCATCCACCTAAAAAAAAATGATAAGAATGTGTATGTATGATTTCTTCACTTTGTAGAAATCACAGCAAGTTTTGTGAATAATTCACAAAAATGGAATCTACGTGATGGGACAATTCGAGAAAGATTTGTGAATATTAGAACATCTAAAAAACATTTTCAGGACCAGAATAATAAGACAATTCAGGTGTATACACTTTGTCAGACCGACCTTATAGGGTGCATACCGAAGAACCATAACGACTACAATTAGACTTAGGAGGTTTTTCCCCTCTCCCACATAATATAACACAAACTTGCAAAAACTCTTCCTTTTACAATATGTTTTCAATTTTAGATTGATCATTATGCATATGTGACGCATAGTAAACATTGACCCTATGGTGCACCGTGATACAGTAATCTCTATATGACTAGCAAGCTTAGATGAGGGCTGCACTATGGCAGGCCAGGCCCTGCCTTCAACTTCTACCCACCCACAACAACTATTGCACAGTGCATTTTACATAATGTTAAAAAAGTCTTAAAAATTCACTGAAAAAAACAAAGGTTACAGGGACACCATAGTTAGGAAATTAAATTTAAAAGAACCTTAGACGTTCACTGAAAAATCCAAAGGTTACAGGGATGTTACAGTTAGGAAATAGAATTTAAAAAAACCTTAGAAATTCACAGAAAAAACAAAGGTTACAGGGACGTTATAGTTAGAAAACAGAATTAAACAAAATTTAGAAATTGACTAAAAAAGCTAAGGTTACAGGGACATTATAGTTAGGTACTGAATTTACTCGCACAAAACCATAGGAATTCAGCGGTTATAGCTACCACCCATAACTATAACTTATGCCCCCGCAATGCACTGCTTATGACCTCACATACTAAATCACTCATGAAATGGTCAGTGACATCACTGATGACATCACCACATCTACACCTCCCCAAACAACTTTTCACTCTGTACACATAGTGCAGAATAAGTGTACCAACAATAGTACACTTACTGGTACTTCAGAACAAAGGTTTTGAATATATTGCTAAAATGCCTGAACTTGGACTTCTTTCTTAAATGACCGCACAAGTCTCTTTCAACTCCAGATAAACTTCTGCTGAGCACAACTGAAAGAGACCTCCTTCTCTTCCAAAACACCAACAACAAACTGAGCTATCTCTAGCTTTAAACCCAATCACACCAGAGCACTCCAACCATGTAATAAGAATGGTAACTAGTATTTGAGCCTTGGCACTTTTTTTCCACTTCTCCCCACACAACCTCGCAAGACTCTCACGGGATCTTAAAGCACCTTGTGGCAGGCCCATTAATTTTTCATGTGTCTTGTGAGATGCTCTTGAGATCGAACAAATCCCATAAAAATGAATCATGTACCCATTGCAGTACTTATCTCTTACACATTTTCTTTAAAAAAACAAGCACCACAATATGCATTAAATCCAATGGAATATACGAACAACTCATTTACTCCCTTTTACTGTTCACAATGTCACCAAAGTCTTGCAAGTTCTCTTAGACACATCTTCTCAAAACTTAGGGGGGAAGCATGCCTTTCTGATTCCTATTTATGTAGCTTTTTTATTTCATTTCCACAGCACCTTCAATTATTCACAGTAAACAGAAAAGGAGAAAAAGGGGTTGGGGTAAAAAAAAGTGTGTTTTCCATGTTAATTCCCATAGGGATTTTGAACATGACTACAGCCCAAACCTCTGGACAGAATTACACCAAATTTGACAGAAAGCTAGCTCAGAAAGCTCACCTTTTGCGATTTAGTGTAAATTCATCCAGTGGTTTTGAGGTACTAAAGGAAAAAGAAGCATAGATATCTGGTCGGAGCCCAAACACAGATCTCATGGTGAGATCTGATTGGCTGTCAGCACTCCAACCAAAAAGAGCTGACATCCATCTTTGGACCCATTGAAATGCATAGAGGTGAATGGCAGGTTTTGAGGGTCACAAAAAGGAGAATATATAAAAGGTGATAACAGATATTAGTTCAAGTAAATCATTTGTTGTTAAGGTGAGTGTACCCTGTGAAAAAGTCTTCTCCTGGGATGTAATGAATGATGTTTGTGTAACGCCGCGCTCAGACGCAGCGTCTCTTTCTGTCCTCGCGGATGGAACGCGCTACCGATACTCGGAGCGCCGTTCCCCGCGTCTTTTGACTACACATTCTGGGAAGCATATATTTCGCTCCCGGTCGCGCTACACTTACCTGTAGCCTTTTTTTTCTTCTTTTTGTTGTTGGTGGGTTTGTCTGGTCTTTTTACCTGTCTCTGTCCATGTTGTGTCCATCTTGAGTTCTTCGTGTTTTTGGCATGCTCTGTTTTTCTTTTATACTACTTTCTTTTTCCTATACTGGTCTATGGGCTCTTCCCAATTGAAGATGGTGTTCTTTCCTTTTCCTGTGATGTCACTTCCCTTTTCTCAGTATATAAGTCAGTCAGTCTTGTTCCACCTTGCGTTGCAAACACTTCCTTCTGGTTGTGCTATTCGCTCCTGTTCTTTGTTCCTCCTTTTTGCCTTGGGAGATTTTTGCCTGTTCTTTGTTCCTGCTTTTGCCTTGGGAGATTTTTGCCTATTTTTGTTTCCTGTTGTTTAGTCCTGTTTTTCTTGTTTTTCTTCAGGAGTTCCTGTTTGAGGTTTTTCCCCCAGTGTTGGGGTTTTTTCCCTCTGGGACTCCTTCTGGAGGGTACGGTCTGCTTTGGCGTAGCCTGTCAAGCGGCACCGTGGCTACTAGAAGGGGTCGCCCTTATCTGGGAGTATCCAGAACCTGTAGAAGACTTGGGGTATTCGACAACCCGGTATCCAGAGGTGAGAAGTCCAGCGCAGTACGTAACAGTTTGAGAGAAAACTATTTTCTCATGATTTTCCCATAGAGGTTTTGGAAGGTGCTCCAGAACTAACATGAGAGCATATTTTCTATAAAGTGACACTATCTCCCTCAACCATATGAGAATGAAGTCTGAAATTCTCAGTAAAAAATGCCCTTCCAACAGGAGCAACCTGTGGGTTGATTCCCTTGTGTTTTACTGCAGCCTGCCAGTGTTCTAACGAACAACTAGAGCACTAATAGTCTTACTTATGACAAACGTGTTGACATCATGATTGATTCAAATTGGTAAAACTTAAAACTTTTAATTTAGAAAGGTGGTAGGGTACCCCAGGAACCCCGGCTGGGTCAAAAAGCATTTTTTTTTCAAAAACATGTTTGAAACAAGACCATAGAGGATTCACAGATCCTGGCAAAAAGAAAAAGAAAACAAGTGTGGTCACCCACGCTTGTATAATCTTGCCTCCCAGGTAGGCCAGGTACTGGGGGCTACGTTTTATGTTATTAATGAGGAGGGGGGTGCACATGGCCCCCCTCCCCATGTCCCTGCCCTGGGGCCAGACCAATAAAAGAAATTAGATGGAGGAGGGGACACGTGGCCCTCCTCCCCAGGACATTTTCAGCCCCAGGGCACCCAGCAGCAAATGTCCGAACTCCATGGAATGGGGTCTCCAGGACTGAAATCAGCCCAAGGAGGGGAGTTGCGTAGCCCCCTTCCCTTGAACTAATTGGCCAGACTCTGGAGGATTGGCCCAGGGAAAAGGGCTGTGTGCCCCCCTTCAAATAATTGTCTGGGCTTAGGGGAATGGGGTCCCCGGGACCAAAATCATCCCTGGGAGGTGGGGCACGTGTCCCTCCTCTCATTTTACAAATTGGGCGAGCCCCGGGGGATGGGGTCCCTGGGGCCATAACTGGTCCAGGGCTTGGGGTTGCATGCTCCTCTCCTGGGTTACCTAAATATGGGAGGGTGGGCCACAGAGCCTGGCTGCAGGCCAGGCCCTGCGGCCGAACCTCTGCTGAGTATGACAAAGGCTGTGTGAATTGTGGGGGTGGGTGCCTGTGGGGGGGTTGGCTGCAAGCCCTACGGCCAACTCCTACCATGCACCACCAAAAGCCATGCCTTTGGGTGTCTATGGGGTTGGCCTCAGGGCATGGCCACAGGCCCTGCAGTCAAACCCCACTGTGCATGGCCAAGGGCTCCACGTAACTATAACTCGTGCCCCCACCATGCACAATTTTCTCATTAATAATTGTATTGGAAATGTTACTATGATATTATCAATGAAGTCATAGAAGATGTCATGACTGTGGTGGGATAATTAGCAGTGCATGGCGAGGGTGCGAGATATAGATACCTTAGTGCACAATTTATACTTTCTTGAGATACGTATAACTATAACTGCTGAAATTCTATGGTTTTGTGTGTGTAAAATCTGAACCGAACTATAACTTTCCAATAACCTTTGCTTTTTAGTCAACTTCTTGTTTTTTGTAAAATTCTATTTCCTAACTATAACTTCCCTGTAACCTTTGTTTTTTTCACTGAATTTCTATGTTTTTGTCATGCTTTTTCCTAACAATAATGTCCATGTAACCTTTGTTTTTTCAATGAAAATGTTTTTTAACATAAATTAATAGTTACACTAACTATTACTAACTACTACTACATTAACTAATAGTTAATTACTATACATTAATCCAACTGCTGCCATGGTGGCCTGCAGCCTGACCCTTTGGCCATCCCCCCAAAGCAGTCCACCCGGGAGGGGGGCGCGCAGCCCCAACCCCCAGAGCCTGGCACATTTTGTGGGGCAGGAGGGCACCAGTCTCCCACCTTGGGCTGATTTTAGCCCCAGGTCCCATCCCCTGGGGCCAGGCATATTTTGTTCAGAGGAGGGGGTGTGTGCACCCCCTCCCCAAGCTGTTTTTGGCACCAGGGACCCCACCCCCTGGGGCCCACCACTGGATGTATGTGGGATAGGGGCATACAACCCCACTCCCTTGGCCAATTTTTGCCTCAAGAACCGCATCTCCCAGGGCCTGGCCATATTGTAAATAGGGAGGGAGCACACAGCCCTCCTCCCTAGGCCGATTTGGACCTGGAGATACCAACCTCTGTGCCCTCCACCTTTTTAAATGGTGAGAGGGGCATGGAGCCCCCATACCCTGGGGCCTGCACAGTTACTAAAGGGAAGGGGGACCACACAGCCCTACAAGCCTTTCCCTACCCTGGGCTGAACGCCATTATAAAAAGGGGAGGGGGCCACAGGGCCCCTCTCCCTTGGCTTATATTGTCCCAGGGGACCACATCCTCCAGGACCTGGCCAATTACTCAAGGGAGAGGGGCTGAACAGCCCCTCTCCCCGAGCCGATTTCAGCCCCAGGTGGACCCCATCCCCAGGGCCTGGACAATAAAGGGTGGGTGCCCTGGAGCCCACCCAGGGCACCCACTATATTCTTGTTGGATACCACAGGGAAGCCCAAAGGCCCTCGCAGCCCCAGACCCCTTCTCACCTCCAGCGGGAGCTGGCATTGCTCCCACCTGCAGGGAGCAGCTAAAAATGCTGCTCCCTGTGGGAGGGAGCAATATTTTCATCTGTTTCCCTGTCCGCATCAGTTTGCACAGGGAAACAGATGAAAAGTCCACTCCCAGCAGGCGGGAGCATTATTAAGTGAGTGGACTCAGGCATATTCACAACAAAGTGGCACAGAGCTTCGCTGCCCTGTGCCACAGGGAAAGGGCAGAAATGCATTGTATGTAAAAAATATGTCTCTCCCTCCCCACTGTTGCCATTTTGGCTGCCTAGCGCATGTCCGGGCCCGGGGAGTTGGGATCTGTGGGGCTGTAATCGACCTGGAGAGAGGGGCCACATGTACCCCCTCCCCATAAGATAGCAAAATTACTTCCCCTCGAGATCTGGCCCACACAGAGGGCCACAAAAAGCAACCGCTGGTAATCGTGCTTATTTTTATTTTATTTTGCTGAGGATCAATTAATCCTCCACGGATCTGTGGTAAAAAAATTTAAAAAATGTTTTGGCCCCCAGCGGGGTTCCTGTGGGACCCCACCACCAGGATGGCACCCCCAGGGCCACTATTGGCTTGGGAAGGGGGTTATGTGTTCCCTCCCTTTAAAAGCCCTGGAGTTTGGGGACCCAAGCACCTCTAGTGGCTCAGGGGAAGGAGGCCTTTACAAATGTCTTTTGGGTCTGCGTGATGGGGACCCCAGAGCCTAAATTGGTTCGAGGAGGGGAGTGCCACATGCCCACTCCTCTTTTTAAAAAAAAGGCCTTGGAGGAAGAGGTCTCTGGAGTGCAAAGTGACTTGGGGAGGGGGGCTCCACAAAAGGGTTGGATGCAGGAGAGGCTCTGTGGCCAACCCCACACCTCACACGGTTGAAGGCTGCCTACTGGGTTATGGGCCACCGGGCCCGGCCAAATGCCCTGAGGCCAACCCTCTGCCGTGTACGGTTGAAGGCCATGCTCAGCACATGGTTGGGTGCCTGCTGGGTGGTTGGTCACAGGGCCTGACCTGCGACCAACCCCTCGCTTCTGCCATGCACAGTGTGGGGTTGGCTGCCTGTAGGGGGGTTAGACTCTGGGCCTGGCTCTAAACCAGGCCCTGTTCCCAAACCCACAGGATGCATTACTGAAGGCCTACGGGGGTTGGCTGAAACACTCTAGTATGTGAGTGTTTGAAATATAGATTTCATTGTAATTATTTTTCATTTTTTGACAAATAGATTTGCTGATATCTTGATTGCTCCATAAATCCAATAGGCACATTTATATTTTGGTGTTCTGCTCCTTTGACAAAGTGAGTAGATCTTCCTTACTTAAAATGACACTCAGGCCCTACACTCAATTGCCCCTCATCCACTGGCTTGTGCACAGGGAGGGGGTTGGTCGCCAGCGGGGGTTGGGCACAGGGCCTCGCCTGTGGCCTACTCTATGCCCAGCATGGCCAAAGGCTGTGTGCTGCATGGGGTTGCCTGTCCGTGAATTGTTGAATTTGAAGGCTAAACCCTGTGTCCACCCATGCCACACAAGACCAAGCATAGCATGGGGTTGGCAATATAAATAGTAATAAAATATTACTTTACGTAAAAAAACAATCACTAGGAATTCACTCAAAAAAAAAACCAAAGGTTAGAGTGACATAATAGTTAGGTGAAAATGTAAGGTAAAACATACAAACCACTGAAAGTCACCATTTATAGTCATCTCAAATAAGTATATCCAGTGCTCTAATGTAACTATAACTCGTGCCCTTGTCATGCACTGCTAATTACCACATGTTACATCAATAGATGTACACAATCTAATGAGTTATCACCCCTACAGTGAAGACTGGTCCATCTCACACACCCATGTTGAGAGCACAGAGTTTCAAACTGAAACCTCCCACTCTGGAGTACAATTAGGGGCATCTTGAATAGCTATCCTATCCCCTTCAATAAAAAACTGTCTGGAAACTCTTACACTATGGCAGTGGCATTGAGCTTATACTTTAAGAATGCATGCATCTCATAAGCAGGGGCGTAGCTTAATGGGGGTATATGGGGTGTCACTCCCCTCTAACAAATGTATTTCCTGATAAATAGTTGGGTGCAGGGGCTTTCAGTTGGGTATGGGGAGGTGTATGTAAGATTGCACAAGGTGTTTTTACATAAACAGACAGAAGTGCACACACACTCTCCCTCTCTCTATTTTGAAAGTCCTAAAAAAGTATTAGTTATTTTACAAAATATTATGGCCCTCATTACAACATTGGCGGTAAATGCTGCTGACCGCCGTGCCGATGGGCGCCAACATACCGTGTCCGTGTACCCACACTGAGAAATCCTCCACAATACAGACACCCACACAAGTTCGCCACACCAAAGGTCAGTGAGAAATTGCCGGTACCAAAACCCACACCATCACGCCAACAGAAATACACCCACACTATCACGACCCACGAAACAATGCAGCGGTCATTCAACCGCGGTAAACCGTTGGCTGTACACACCGCCGCACTCAAAATACATACACACTTACAAAACACAACCACATTGGACAATTCAAAATACACACATTACCCACAACCCCTTACACTGAAAAATTGCGAAGAAGCAGAGAGAGAGAAAAGCAAAGACCACACCAGCATCCAGAGGCACACAACACCATCATTCATACACCATCCACGCACAAAACACCACACACCCCAAAAACATCACCCCACACATCACATCACATATCACCTCACACATCACTCACACATCACTCACACCACATCATGGCACCTCAAAGACACCCCAGGTTTTCTGAGGAGGAGCTCAGGGTCATGGTGAAGGGAAATCATCCAGGTAGAGCCACAACTATTCGGATCACAGGTGCAGCAGACCGCCATTGCTAGGAAGATGGAGCTATGGTGGAGAATTGCCGACAGGGTCAACGCAGTAGGACAGCATCCAAGAACACGGGATGATATTAGGAAGAGGTGGAACGACCTACGGGGGAAGGTTCATTCCGTGGTATCCAGACACCAGGTAGCTGTACAGAAGACTGCGATGGACCCCCACCACCTCCCCCACAGCTAACAACATGCATGCAACACCAATGCATGGATACCTATCACAGACCTGCATGGACACCCATTACCAAAGCATGTCCAAGAGAAAGACTCACCCAGGGCACACAATCACCACTCACACAAGGGCCAAGGCGATAGTGCAAGCACAGTAATAGAGGAAAACACACCCATTGCACAAGATGGCACACACACATACAATAACAATGCATTTACACCCCAACAGGACCCCTACCCAACATCACCGGACAGGAGGTTCCCCTGCCACCGTCCCAACCCACCACAGAACCTCCCCCCTCAGGAAACATGACCACAGCAGCCACCCAGTGGGCCCATGCCACTGTCTCCAGGACACGTCAATCAGCAGTGTGTCCACCACTACAGGGACCCCAGGGAAACCCACTAACCCAAGCAAATCAGGGACCTGGGGTTAGTGCCAGTGGGCACACGGTACAGGGGACGGAGGCACAGGACAACAGCGAAGCTAGGAGAACTACTGTGCGACAGGGGGAGGACAGGCCAAGGGAACCCACTCTCCATGAGGCACTCTCAAACATCATGGGGGCATACCACCATTCCCAGGAGACCATGGGCACGGTACTGGCCAAGTTTCAGGAGACCCCACGGCTGCAGGAGGAACAGTACCTGGGGATGTGAGAGAACTTGAAGTCCATTAACACCACCCTGGTCACCATTGCAGGGGTGCTGGCAGACATTGGCAACACCATGAGGGAGACAGTGGCATACCACCGGGCCCCTGACTCCAGCCCAACCGATGAACAGCCTTCCACGTCCGCCGGCGCTAGTGGACATGAGGCCCCGCCACAAGACCAACAGCCAACCAGCACCCCACCCCCTGCCGAAGGAGAACCACCCCACAAACGGTCCCTGCTATCCAGGCAGAAGACAGAGACTATTGGCAAGACCCCGCCAGGAAATAAGACTCTCCTGAATGTCACCCTCCTGACCCACTCTGCCACCCTGTCCGTCCTGGAACTGGCATTGCTCCCCTTCCTATGCCCCCTTGGACAATGCACCTGTGCTACCAATAGACTGGACTTTACTATGGACCTTCTTCCACCATCACCCCAGCCCCTTCCAGATACCCCTATACACATTAGCCCATAAATAAACACCCTTGAATTACAAACCAATCTGGAGTCAGTCTGTTCTTTCACAAATGTATAATTACAACATCATCCACTAATATCAATGTAAATGTTCATTTGCTCATACCACTGTATAACAGTTGTTGGGCAGCAGTAAATATTGCAGAAGGCAGAATGAGGTACCCAGATCTGTGAAATGGAAAGCCAAAGTGACCGGTAAGTGTCCATAGACATATGTTAAGAGGCTGACTTATACAATGTCCTACAGTAGTCAGATATGAGAGGAGCAGTGCCAGTCACTTACCTGTGTGTCATTGGAAGTACTGCATGATAATGTTATTTTGGTTGTCCACATCTTCTTCCTCTGCCTCCTCTTCCTCACTGTCCACAGGCTCCACAGCAACCACAAGACCATCATCATGCCCATCCTCCTGCAGAAAAGGCACCTGGCGTCGCAATGCCAGCTTGTGCAACATACAGCATGCCACGATTATCTGGCACACCTTCTTCGGTGAGTATTATAGAGAGCCACCTGTTAGATGGAGGCACCGGAATCTGGCCTTCAGGAGGGCGAACGTCCTCTCTATAATACTCCTAGTTTGCCCATGTGCCTCATTGTGGCGTTCCTCTGCCCTTGTCCTGGCATTCCTCACTGGGGTCAGTAGCCATGAGAGGCTGGGGTTACCAGGGTAATCTGCAAATGTTGAGGGATATCTGTTAGACACACATTAACCCTTAGGGACTACCCCATACCCAGACACCTATTCATACTGTGTGGGGACCTTGGGCTCACCTATTAGCCACACCCGGTGCCTCTGGAGTTGGCCCATCACATAAGGGATACTGCTATTCCTCAAAATGTAAGCGTCATGCACAGAGCCAGGATACTTGGCTTTCACATCAGAGATGTACTGGGCTGCCAAACACACCATCGACACTTGTTCATTTCTGCGGGGGGACAAATGCCACATGTGTACCATCAATGGCACCAATGATGTTGGGGATATGTCCCAGGACATAAAAATCAGCCTTCACTGTGGGCAAATCCTCCACCTGGGGGAAAACGATGTAGCTGCGCATGTGTTTCACGTTGGAAAACATTGGCTGAGACATCCCTGATGCCATGGCCACTGTAATTTGAAAGGAGCCACTTGCCAGGAAATGGAGCACTGACAGGACCTGCACTAGAGAGGGGATTCCTCTGGGATGGTGGATAGCTGACATCAGGTCTGGCTCCAATTGTGGACACAGTTCTTGGATTGCTGAACGATCAAGTCTGTAGGTGATAATGATGTGTCTGTCTTCCATTGTTGACAGGTCCACCAGGGGTCTGTACAATGGAGGATGACGCCATCTCATCATCTGCCCCAGCGGATGTGCCCTATGGAGGAGAATGGTGAGCAGAGGGTCATGTACCACGTAGGTTGCACAAGTGTGTTTTCAGTAATGTGAGTAAATCCGTGTGTGGCGTTGTTTGCCCATATATCTGTTGAATAGTGCTGTGACGCAGTTAGGTGCCATGCCATGTGCCCCCCTGAAATGGCAGCTGCCTGACCTGTAAGGAGGGACAAGGGGATATGAGGTAACTGCACTGGCGTTGTGCAGCGTCGCGGTAGGCGGTCGAAGACCGCCGCGCAATTTAGCATTGGTTATCATTGGGCCCTATGGGTTCCAGGAGCCAGGCGATGTACGCCGGAGGTGACAGTACGCACCGCCGCGGACATGACCGCCATTTTCTGTCTCTTCACTCACTTGATACCTGACCTTCAACAGGAGAGGACCTACACTGCAAGTGCTGCTGTGACCTCAGTCTGGAAGCGACAATGGCTCATGTGTCTGGGGAAAGGGCCCCTGCCTTCACCGCGGAGCAGTTGGACAAACGGGGTGGATGGGGTCCTCACCCAGTACACGCTACTCTACGGTCCTCAAGACAAACAGGTGAGTGCACTGTGAGCATGATGCGTGGAAAATGCCTGTTTGGAGTGGTGTGGATGGAAGATACATTTGAGGGGGGCCTGAGGCCTGCATGTGAGGATGGTGAGTGTATGTGCATCCGGGCATGGGTGGGAACTGGTGGGCAATGAGTATGACTGGCCGGATGGGAGAGTAATTTCCTTTCATCCTGTACCTTTCCTCTAGGTCAGCGCCCACCAGAAAAAGAGTATTTGGTGTGCCTTCACCAAGGAAGTGCGGACCCTGGGAGTCTATCATATACGGAGCACCCACTGCCGCAAGAGATGGGAGGACCTGTGCCGCTGGAGGAAGAAGACGGCGGAGGCCCAGCTGGGGCTGGCCTCCCAACGTAGAAGGGGTGCCCATTGCACCATGACCCCCCTGATGTTCCGGATCCTGGCGGTGGCATATTCGGAGTTGGATGGGTGCTTGATGGCATCACAGCAGCCACAAGGGGGTGAGTACAGTGTCATTCAGCTGACTCTGCATGCTTTACGAAGTGTCTGGGTGGGGGCTGTGGGTTCCCCTAGGCCAAGGCGAAGTTGGTCTGGTAGGTCCCTTGTTAGGCAAGCTCTGAGGCACTCCAACCCCAATAGTGTTAGTGGGCATCTACAACAAGGCAGGCTCCTGTGGGTTCCAGGTGTGCAGCAAATGGTGTTAGGCATAGTACCCCATGGGCAGGTGATTTTCCTAACAACTGCTAGTGCATGGCCTAGTGCATAGGGCTGCTCCTTGTGTGTTGTGTCCACCAACGGTAGTGGTGTTGCTGACATTGACCATGTGTCTCCTCTGTCTTTTCCCCCCTTTTTGTTTTGTCACCCTGTCCTTGTGTGCATTAGCATCATCTGGCGATGGAGCAGAGGCACCGGCGACGGAGGGAGCTGCATCCCACATGGCGCTGGAGGGTGAATCTACGGAGTCTGAAGGCACCAGTGGGACAGAGGGCGAGGGGAGCTCCACGACGGGGACAGGAGGGGAAACCAGCGACAGCGACTCCTCCTCTGATGGGAGCTCCCTTGCGGTGGCGGGCACCTATGTGCACACCGCAACAACAGGTACAGCCGCCAACCCCCTACCAGCACCGCCCTCCCAGAAGCCCCTCAGCGTGTTTCCCATGCCTGCTCACCCAGGAGGGTGGGCATCTCCTTCACCCCAGGCACCTCAGGCCCTGCCCCAGTCAGCCCTGCTGCCCTCAGTGAGGAGGCTCTTGACCTCCTGAGATCCCTCACTGTTGGGCAGTCAGCCATTCTGAATGCCATCGAGGGTGTCGAGAGGCATTTGCAGCAAACAAATGCATACCTGGAGGGCATTGATTCTGGCAACAGAGAGCATTTCCGGCCTATGGCCTTAGCACTGTTGGCAGCCATTGTCCCTGTGTCCAGCCTCCCCCCTCCAACTATCCAGACCCAATCCCCTCTACCTCAGCCTATCCCAAGCACACCATCAGACCAGCATGCACACACATCAACACACAAAAGTGGCTCAGGCAAACATAAGCACCACACATCCCACAGGCACTTACACAAGAACCATACCCATGCAGACACACCAACAACCACATCCACCCCTCGTCCACGTCCTCCAACTCCCTCCCAGTCTCGTCTCCACTCACACCTGCATGCACTACATCCTCAGCCATTACCTCCATCACCAGCACGCCCATCATTACACACCACTAACGTGCAATCACCACCCGCACTACCATTCACACATCCCCTGTGTCCTCTCCCAGTGTGTCTGTAAGCCCTCCTCCCAAAGTACACAAACGCCGGCACACACCCACTCAACAGCCATCCACCTCACAACAGCCTCCAAGCCATGCACCTTCACCCAAACTCAGCAGACGTACACCTCCTCCAACCACTACCTCTTCCGCCACTCCCAAACCCCCTCCATCTTCCCGTCCCAGTGTGGCAAAAAATATTTTCCTAGCTTACTTTGACCTCTTCCCTACACCTCCCCCTGTCCTTCCCCTAGGGCCAGGAGGTCTAGATCCCATCCCAGCACCTCAGCCACCACATCTGCATCCGCTGTGCTCCGTGCTACTCCAGTATGGTCTAAGGGGGCACCCGTCAGAGCTACCAGTGTGCCACCGAAGGAAAAGAAGGACCACCCTATTCCACCACCTGCAAAAGTCAAAAAGGGGCCGGCTTCCAGCAGGGGACAGTCACACCACCTACCCAGCAAGGCCTCGCCCAAACACCGAGTGGACAGTGCCAAGGTCCCTGCAGCGACTGTCAATATGGGGAAGGGCCACAAGCCAAAGGGAACATCACATCTGGGCACGATGTCACCTGGTGAGGGGCTGGTGACCACCAAATCTTCAGGGACAGCAGCCACATGCAACACAGTCACCACCGTCGCTCCGACCGCCACCTGCACCGCCACCTGCACCACCACCATCACCTGCACTGCCACTGCCACAAAGTCAGTCGGCAGCATCCTCCCCATGGATCAGCCATCCGAGGCTGCCGGAGACGGTATGGTGTCTCCATCCACCGCAACAGTCACTTGCACCACGGCCAGCACTGGCAGCATCTCCGCCACAGCCACCGCCGCCTGCACCTCCATAAGCACCGCCACGTGCATAGCTGATGCCACTCTGTCAGATGTCAGCCCCATCCCCAGTGTGCAGCTGTCAGAGTCTGCAGGTGATGTCCTGGACCCTGGATACGCCACTTGAGACACCACCTCCAGCACTGACACGAACCAGCAATTAGCAGCCTAAGTCATCGCAGGATGGAGTGTGGGTCTGCCTCCATGGAGTATCATGCTACCTGTTCCAGGTACATCGCGTGGCAAAGACACCCAGGTGAGACGAAGTCAACTGCCACACCCCAGGTGCAGCATCACTGGGCACAAAGCCCACTCCAGAACAAGTGGAGAAAAGCATTCACTAACCCAGTCCTTGGCAGGATGAAGCACTCTGGGCACAAAGCCCCCTCCAGAACCAGTGGAGAAAAACATCCACTAACACAGTCCTTGGCAGGTTGAAGCACTCTCGGCACAAAGCCCCCTCCAGAACCAGTGGAGAAAAGCATCCACTAACCCAGTCCTTGGCAGGATGAAGCACTCTGGGCACAAAGCCCCCTCCAGAACCAGTGGAGAAAAGCATCCACTAACCCAGTCCTTGCACTCTCCAGGACCAAGCAGTGGGCAGTGAACCTACTTGAGAGACTGTGGCTTTGCACTCCCCAGGACCAAGCAGTGGGCAGTGAACCGACTTGAGAGACTGTGGCATTGCAATCCCCAGGACCAAGCAGTGGGCAAACCACCCACTTGAGAGACTGTGGCTTTGCACTCCCCAGGACCAAGCAGTGGGCAGTGAACCCACTTGAGAGACTGTGGCATTGCAATCCCCAGGACCAAGCAGTGGGCAAACCACCCACTTGAGAGACTGTGGCTTTGCACTCCCCAGGACCAAGCAGTGGACATGGAGCCCACTCGAGGAGCAGTGGCGTTGTACCATCATCCGGCTGAGGTGCCCCCCCTCCCCTTCCCCCTGAGGTGCCTGTAATTCTTTTTTACCTGATGCCCCTGCAGTGTTCTCTACGGTTTGAGGCCATGCTTTTTGGGACCACTGGTCCACGGACATTTGATGAGACAGTGTACGGACTTGTGTACTTGCTTTAAATATTTGTATATACTGATTTTTTGAATATCTCTTGCTATATCTGAATTTTGAATATTACACTAGTTAAATTCATTTCGTTTTGTCCTTGCGTTTTTCCAGGGGGTGACTGGGTGTATCTGTGATGTTTTTGGATATGTGTGTGTTGTTGTAATTGGGGGGTGGGTGTGTTGCGTTTTGCATGTGTGTGGCACTCTCTTTTCCCTCCCCTGTGTGCTAGGTGCAGGGATTCAGGCGCCGCCTTCTTTCCACTTCGTTGTGTATTAATAGATACAGCAACATGGGCAGGACCTGTAACTCGGGCTCCATGGCGTCCTGGTTCCTTGTAGATTGTCGAGAGGTGAGTGGTTTCCCTTCTGTGTACAGTTTCTGTCGTGCTTTTGATGGTGTTGGTACCGCCCCGGAAAAGCTGGCTGATTGGTGCCTTGTAATAGCGTGGGCGGTACATTGTCTTCCGCATTTCTATTGGCGGTAACTGCTGCGGTGTTTGCTGCTACCGCCGTGGCCGTCAGAGTGTTAAAGTGGCTATCTGTGTTGCCGGTTTCCACCATGGTCGTGATTCCATTTTTTTATCTGCCTGCCTGTTCGCGGTATTACCGCCACTTTAACACCGACCTCCAGGGTTGTAATGAGGGCCTATGTTTTCTCTCACTTAGTACTCCTACCAATCCACACTCTTTTTCCTTGTCACTGCCCCTTAAGCCCCTTTCATGCACCCTACTTGCCGCATAATGTATTTCAACAGTATGTGTCAGCGTGTGTGTTGGAAAATCTGAAGCCCAGGCCCCCTCCCCCAATCTTATGGCCCAAGCTATGCCCCAGCCGGTAAGGACCTGACCCTGACTGATCGCATGATGAATATCACAATCACACTCCAATCCAAAATGTCTGTCCTCAGAATGCATGTGTGTCCACAAGACCGAATTGTAACTTTCAAACCCAACCTCACTGACAAAAAGGAATAGCCACTTTGCTACTCCCCCCCAAGAATGTAGAATGTAATCATAAATACTATAACTGAACTCATTTGTACCTGCCCTCCTCTCATTTCAGAAAAAAAAAATATATATAAATATATATATATAAAATGAAATCCTGCAACAGCTGACTACAACCACCAGGGGGCCGGTGCCAGGCTCCGGATGCAGGCTCCGTAATTATACCCAGTTTTTTCCTTCAGTTTATAATCTTGAAAGAGAACGCCGGCACTCTGTACTGCTGCACAATAATTGATTTATTCCACACCGAAAACGCGATCACATCAATCCAAAGGTTCTGGGCTAACGCGTTTCAACCAAAACGGTCTTTGTCAAAGCCCACCTTATTACAACTAAACATATACAAGCTGCACCGCCCCTCCCCCCCTCATTATATCCTGTTTCCCATTAGACATAGAAAAAATCCTATAATTCAAATTAACAATCCTCAACACCAAAAATTCTAAATAAACCACTATAATTTTTAAAGTATTTTCTCCATCATTAATTCATTATCTCAATCTCATAACTACAATTAATTTCCCAATAACATCACTTTTACATCATTTCTACTAAATACAAATATCCTTCTTCCTACCATCCTCTTGATATCCCTAATATTCCATTCTTATTCCGACTTCTTTTACCTCCTAATAACATCAACAAAACTTTTCCATTTTTTTCTTTTTTCTTTTTCCTCTTTTCTTCATTATTATATATTTTCAAGACTTTTTACTCACTATGATATCTACTTTCCCATTATCATCAAAAATTATATATACTGCATATTAATGATAACAAAAAACATTTAAATTAATTTCCTAAACGAGGGTATTGGTGCCAGCTTACATAAACAGCGCCTGGTTCTCCTATATTACCCATTAACCCACATGTACATACAGTTCTTCATCCTGGTTCAGCCCCCACGGGGCTCTACTATTGAGTCTGATGATATATTCCGATTCCATTTTCCTCAACATCCGTTCCCTGTCTCCTCCTCGCGGGGATAGCACCGCCCTGTCAATCCCAAAAAATAACATATCATCAACTTTCCCCTCATGAAATTGTCTACAATGTCGAGCTATGGGATAATTGGAATCATTATTTTTAATTGCCCGCCAATGTTCCAATATCCGTTTCTTCACAGGAAAAATTGTGCTGCCTACATAACAGAGGTTACATGGACATTTAATAACATACACCGTATAATCCGAATTACAATTTATAAATCTATTAATTTCCTTCTCCTCCCCTGTGGGCAGCATATACGTCTTACAATTTTTACTATGCTTGCATGCCTTACACCTCATACATTTGTAAAAACCTTTATCTTTCAAAAATCCCATACTTTCACTCTTACTTTTATTCTCATAGCTGTGTACTAATATATCCCGTAGAGATCGACTCTTCCTATACGTTATCCTTGGACAGGGACCCACTAACGGACCTATCACCCTGTCCGTTCTGATCAAATGCCAATACTGCTTTAAGCTATTCACCATTGCTTTGGAACCGGCATTGTAGGTTGTAATACATCTTATCACCTTCTCAACACTTTCTTGTTTTTTTGGAAATAGGATACTCTCCCGATTAATGTTTGCTACCTTGCTGCAAGCATCCCTAATAACGCTACCAGGATTACTCCTGGATCTGAACCTTGCAATCATGTTACTCTGTTCTTTCTCAAATCTAGTCTTTGTGCTACAATTCCTTCTTGCTCTCAAGAGTTCGCCATAGGGTATACTCCATTTGAGTTTAGCGGGGTGGGCACTCCATCATAATGAAGAAAAGAGGAAAAAGAAAAAAAGAAAAAAATGGAAAAGTTTTGTTGATGTTATTAGGAGGTAAAAGAAGTCGGAATAAGAATGGAATATTAGGGATATCAAGAGAATGGTAGGAAGAAGGATATTTGTATTTAGTAGAAATGATGTAAAAGTGATGTTATTGGGAAATTAATTGTAGTTATGAGATTGAGATAATGAATTAATGATGGAGAAAATACTTTAAAAATTATAGTGGTTTATTTAGAATTTTTGGTGTTGAGGATTGTTAATTTGAATTATAGGATTTTTTCTATGTCTAATGGGAAACAGGATATAATGAGGTGGGGAGGGGCGGTGCAGCTTGTATATGTTTAGTTGTAATAAGGTGGGCTTTGACAAAGACCGTTTTGGTTGAAACGCGTTAGCCCAGAACCTTTGGATTGATGTGATTGCGTTTTCGGTGTGGAATAAATCAATTATTGTGCAGCAGTACAGAGTGCCGGCGTTGTCTTTCAAGATTATAAACTGAAGGAAAAAACTGGGTGTAAATATATATATATATATATATATATATATATATATATAAAAGAATAGAGAACTCTGGGCAATTCCCAAGTTTAGTTGGAGAGCAGCTCTAGTAAGGAGCACCCTGCAACACCAGTGACACTCTAGTGTTGCAGGGTGCTCCTTACTAGAGCTGCTCTCCACCTAAACTACCCAGAGTTCTCTATTCTTTTTTTGCAGAATGTATGCGTCACTCTAACCCTGAAAGGGATTTGTTTTGATATATATATATATATATATATATGTATATATATATATATATATATATATATATATATATATATATACACACACTCCCATAATGAAAAGCTGGTGTCAATTTGCTTTGCACCTATGTCCTCATACAAAATGTATGACACGACTCTACCACCCAACTTGCATAGTTCTTAGCACCAGTTAGGTGTTACTGAATGTCCCGCATTAATGGTGTTACTTGCAGCAGGGCACAACCCAATATACCAAATCTAGGACAGTATTACATAGTAAATACTTCCTTGTACTAGGGTGTGAGTACCCGAGGACCTGAAATACATTTTATCAAAAGAAACCATGCACTCAAACTGAGATATCACTATAACAGTAAAAGATAATTCCCTTCATGATCATCTGGTGTCACCTATCTGGATCACCTATCTGGGTCATATTGCATCCTTAGTTAATACCTCTACTCACGTGACCTTTATCTTCTTAATCGGTTTTCACCAGCTGCATCACAGACTGTTTGTTTTCAGTTGGAATTAGAATGACGTTTTCAGAAACTATGACAAGCACTGCTTTTAACTAACTCTGTTCCTTATAGTAACTACAAATTGCCTAATTCCCTCCTACCTACTAGACATGTTCATCTGCTACTACAATCAATCTATTGAGTAGCTAAAGCACATGTGTACAATTCGCTTGAACACTCATGACTCTCTTCACAATTGCCATATATGAGACCTCCACGTATGAAATGATTCATTAAGTGATACTTACAGTCTTCTCTCCGATCTTAGTGAGTAAGGACTATCTCTATTTAAAAAGAAGGCCAGTCTATTTTGCATTGTAAACGATGTTAACATATGCACTATTATGCACCATCTTGCAGCTTTGAAAAAGTCAGGGGCTCGCAAGCCACTAAGGGTGGGGGAGGTGGGAGGGCACACATTGGCTGTAGACTCTTCGACTGCACTACCTTGAAAAAGTCTGAGGCTCATGAGCTACTAATGTGGGGGGTGGGGCACACGTTGGCTATGAACTCTTCGACTGAACTCCCTTGAACCAACGGTTGGCAATAACAATAAAAAATAAAAAAATTCCACTTATTTTACATCTCCGTTCAACATACCTGCACATTCTTATTTTACTCATATATTGTTCCTAATACATTCATGTGAACCAATATATACTAGCAGTCCAAACACAATTCCTACCATATGACAATACGTGGCGATATGGAATACATAAGCACACTGTTAACAAGTGTTTTCTTCATGAATAAGATATTTCATTGGAATAACTGAAGCTTGTTTCTCACCTTTAGTATTCAGGAACGGCCTTTTTACTTGTGCCTGTGCAGAGAAGGTCTTTCCTGTTTAAAGTGGTCTGCCAGTGGCCAGTGGTTTGCCAGTCACCTAAAAATAGGTCCTTTGCTTGTTTTTTAAGAGAGACATGGATGTTGCATGTGTGCATGCATGTGCATGAAGTAGGATAAGCATAAAGCATGTGTGGTGTGTAACTGTTGGCATGCTGAAAAACATTTTGATTTAAGTGTGTGAGTGGTCCTGGTCCCTCGACCTGCATTACAAAAGTATTTTTAGGGCAGGGACCCCAACCCCTGCCCTAACTGCACATCTGCAATGCAGGGCTGGGGACCTGGGCTGTGCGCGGTCCTGGGCCAGAGCCCTGCATTGCAAAAGTATTGTTAGGGCAGGGGCACCAACCCCTGCCCTAACTGTGCATCTGTAATGCAGGCGAGTAGTCCCAGTCCCTGGCCGCCATTACAAAAGTATTGTTAGGGTCGGGGTCCCGGTCCTAACAGCACATCTGTAATGGCGGCCAGGGACTAAGGCTGCGCGAGGCCCGGGCCCCCGGCTGCCATTACAAAAGTATTGTTAAGGCGGGGACCCTAACCCCGGACCTCAAGCCACATCTATAATGGCGGCCAGGGAGCAGGGCTGCGTGCGGTCAGTGTTCCCGGCTGCCATTACAAAAGTATTGTTAGGGCCGGGACCCTGACCCCAGCCCTAAAGCCACATCTGAAATGGCGACCAGGACCACGCACGGTCAAGGTCCCCGGCCCCCATTACAAAAGTAGTGTTAGGGTCTGGGGTCCCGCCTCTAATGGTACATCTGTAATAGAGGCCCTGAGTCCCCACGCCACCATTACAAAGTGCAGTTAGTGCTCAGATCTTCAGCCAAGGCCCTAGCTATGTATTTTTGTAATGGTGGTCTGGGATCCCTGGGACACGCGGTTAGGGCCGTGGCCAGCGATCCCACCCCCTAACAGCCCAGTGATGTAAGGGCCACAGCAGGGTCTCAGGCCTCGACTTGTCCGGGTCCCTAGCCCTCCATTATATACTTAATGTTAGGGTCAGCCTGAGACTCTGACTGGCCCTAACAGACTGTTTGTAATGGTGGACTGGGGACCTCGACATCGATCGGTCAGGTCCCTGCCCCCCCACACACAATTACCCGTACAGCCACCACAGGAGGGTCCTGAACAGCACAAGAAGCGTTGTTTTGTATGCTCCCCACACCTCTTGAGTAGGGGGTTTGATAAATAAATTTAAAATAAATAAAAAAATAAAAAAATGTAGCCCAGGAGTAGGGTTTTAAAAATAATGTACAATGTTGGGGGCCTCACAATGGGGCCCCTTCACATACCTTTTCTTTAAGGCCAAAGGAGGTCCTCAGACTTGGGAGCCCTAGAGAGGTATCCAGGGGCTTGAGGAGACCAGTATTAAGTCCATGTGCTAGGGAGGAGCAATGGTTGTGCCTTAGGTGGTCCACCCTTCTTCCTAGCAAGGTAGCTCCACCCCCACACATGGTTGAGAGCTTGGAGAGTGAGAGTAAAAACCTGGAACGGATTCCTGGATCTAGTAGCCAAACCAATGTACTTATATATATATATATGTGTATCCAATTAGCTGTATTTTTTTCAAGTTGGTATGTGGTATGTGTTATAGTGTTTTATAATTATGAGGGGGCTATAAATAATACAGTAATATGTGTAAATAATGTTTTGAAGGTTCTGGAGCCGCATAAATAAGGTCATATTGATAGATTCCTATATCTTATGGTATCCACCAGCGCCACCATGTGGTCTTTTTTGATAAACAGCTCAGGGTGTTTGAGAAATGTAAACATGAGTTTTTTTTTTGACTGGATTGTACTTTCAGAACTATGTAGTGGTTCCAATTTGTATGGATTGCGAGGATACTTAACATTGTTTAAAAAAAAAATCTTGAATGTGATATATGTATTGTATATACCTCTAAAAGTCTGTGTATACCCGGATGGTTAAAAAGGCTTACAGTCGTGAGGCGTGGTAAAATTTCAGCTAATATTTATCTGCGTGGCTACCTTACAATTATGTATGTAGCTTAAAAAGCATTAGGGTCTAAAACGCCTTGTCTTTTTTGTCTCTTCTGTACATAGGATCCTAATGCTGTCCCCAGAGGAAATGGATGCCTTGCAACAAGGTATATGTATCTAGAGATGTACATTTCAGAGAGCCCTGTCAACATACATCCTAAACAAAGATGTCTTTATTGTTATTTTACCATTAATAGTTTCCTATGTGTTTGTGTGCTTTTGCAGGTTATGATGCTGAACTACAGCTGGCAGTTGGGGCTCTACAACAAATCCTTCAGGCTCAAGATGGTCCAACCACAATGTCTCAGGATGCAGCTTTTGCAGGTATATAAAATGAGTCCTTGTGTAAACGCTGTGAAAACCTAAAAAGCCCCACAAACACAGCATAGAAGGCACCCTCAGAGATCACGTATAGTCTGTGTATTATATTGTAAATGTGACATTTTATTCTCTTTTTTTCTCCAGGCCCTCTCTGGTACAAGCGACTCCCATGGTAACGACCCGGAATGTTATAGGGGTCGTTCAAAAGACAGTCCGCAGGAGGTAGTCCCAGGTCCACCTATAGAAAAAGGCCCGCACATCCGAACCCTGCAGGTGAGTTTTTAGAAACTGTAGAGCCAGATGAATTCAATCCTTAGTGTCTCTCAAACCTCTTTCACCTCTAGATTATCGCGGCTATAGCAACACCTAATATGTATTTTGTTCTCTTTACATCCTGGAGTCATCACAAATGAGCTCTGGAGAAGTCGTCCATCAGGCTAAGCGTGCGGCATAGTCTTTAAAAGACAACAACGTGACCCTTCAAAACCCCAAGGCACTAGCAATATTTGTGAACAACGCAGGACACCAGGACAAACCATGTATCGGCTCTACAGACAAATGTCATAGACCAGGTACAGCCCTTAACTACAACACACCAACAGTAATAAAGGCTATGCCCAGTACCACAAACATTTCTACAGTAACTACCTATGTGCATGGGTTTGGACAATCTGACAGCGTCTCGCTCACAGCCTCAGACACACGCCAACCTGTACCGTGTAGAACCTATGGATGGGACCCTAATCAGTGCAACAAGCCTAAAATAAATCTGTTGTTCTTAAAGAACCACAAGAAGCTGGTGCCCCTTGAGCTACAAGCCTTGCCTTTAGTGCTGTCTTTTAAAAATGTTGTTAAGGCTCAGACTGTTCCACCTGGCCCTCGCGTTCTAAATGCTCAACAGTTGAGGGGTCTAATATAGCGGTGTCTGTCAACACCCACGTAGCAGCAGCCTGTATAACTAGCCCTCCTAGTCTGTGGGATACACAATTGGAAAATGATCATCCCATAGAGGATCCTTATTCTGGGTGTGTAGGACTTCTAAAGGCACTAGCGGGTCTGGTAGAGAGTTCTAAAGCCACAGCAATGCCATATGATATTTCTAACGCATCCACTGGAGGGCTGCAATCACCAGGGTCTCAATCACCCACAACCAGCTGCAGTGCTTCCTATGCAGCAGAGGCCTTGAGTTATTATGGCAAGTACGACCCCACCAGCCCAACACCAAGTGCCTGCGTGCAATGGTCTTCACCCTCCTCCTCAATATACCCTGAGAGCAGTCCAAGCTGTAGCGGTTCACAAAATCAGAGTTTTGGAACTCCATCTAACAATGACCAGGCCTCCGAAACACCAGGGTGTTCATATTGGGGCCCTGTTGTTTTGACCCATCCTGACCCACTCGTTAAAAAAGGGCTTATTGCGGTTAACAGTGATCAGACCACAAGGATGCCTAGGGATAATATACACCACACAGCTAATGACACACGTAGCGCAACAAAATGTGGCACCCTTCAGTGGTTCCCAAACTGGGAGCCGCGGCTCCCTGGTGCACCATCAAAACTAGCCAGGGGCGCCGCACACAGTTTGGGGACCACTGGCTGTAGTTTTATTGTGTCCGAACTGGACATAGCTAAGTGGTTCCCAAATTGTGTGCTGCGCCCCTGGCTAGTTTGATGGCGCACCAGGGAGCCACGGCTCCCAGTTTGGGAACCAGTGCAAGGTTTTGGAAACATATCTGAAAGAAATACAGCATGCCTCTAGGCAACTAAAATCATGCCTGAACCTCAAGACCTCAAAACTGAGGAAGTTGGGCATCAATTCTGGGTCCTCCAGACCATCCTAGACAGCGTTAATCCTGTGGTTAGCAACGTGTAGAAGGGAGATGGTCATAGCTTGTGAATCAGCCACGGCCGAATTAGACAATATATCGGCGTGACTAGGCAACCGTGTCCCCCTAAGGACTGTAAGATCCGCTTTTTGTAATAATAGTGTCCGTAGGTCTAAATATAAAAACAAAACCCTGGACATACTCACTAAGGCTCTACGGCTCTTACACGCACTCAAAAATAAAAGGGCAGTGAAACCCTCCTACAAATCCATAAAAGCCTCAAAATCCTATACCTTGATATATAAAATGGTCCATGTTAGGTCTCAAGACATAAAGAACATAGGGAACAACCCAAACATGGGTTGTTTTAGGTCCTCAAGGGTTGGTGTTCAGAGCCTGGTAGTACCCCAGCACCCTGATGAGTCCTTAGCAATGGTTGCCGCAGGTAAAGTTGCGGGCAGAGCCCATGAATACAACTGCTGTTCAAATAGGCTCTGTGCCCTTACCTATAAACAAGTGGTCTTGTAATAAACAGAAGTGGGCTAGTAGCGCTAAACAGCGTAGGTGTCTAATAAGGAAATTAAAGAAAGCCAAACTACAAGGAGGCTGTAACCGGGTCGCTAGCACCCTGGTTACCGACGGAAATCCTGGGCCGACTAACCAGTGCCCCGGGGGCACTGTTCAGAGCAATGACACTGTTGAATCCTGTAGAAACCTGGATATCCAGGTTTCCAACAACATAAACGAAGGACTACAGATGCACGCGGCGTCGACGCAAAAGACTGGAGACGGAGAGGGAGAGCGACCGGATTACAGACACCAGGAAACAAAGAACGAAGAAGGAACCATAGAAAATCTGAACCTGCCGTTGTGGGCAACAGAACTCCGTGGAGGCGCACTTTCCCGCCATGTCCCTGGAAGGACCTGGCTATCGCAGGTATGTTCCTGCCACCTCAATCGCTGTAATATACTCCTTGGGAGGGAGGAGAGAGTGGGCGGTGTGGGGAGGGAAATGGGGACAGGCGAATTAAGATCAACTCGACATCGCGGATCCAACTGACGAAATCTTAAAGTAAAGTTTTTTTTGTTTTGTTTGTTTGGTGGTTTTCGTTCGATTACTTGGTTGGTAATCATTTTGGTTTGTGCTACTAACGTGCACCAGGACGACTGTGAAACCAACAGTCCTCCTGAACCAGTTTACTTTAATTCATTTTGGAGCCAGAAAGGGACACACCCACGACTTGGTGACAACTTTGGGGCACGTGTTAAGGGATGCCCACCACCCCTCCCACCTCACTGCACCTCCCCTTCTAACCTCAACCCAGGAGCCCTAGAATACCCCACTTACCTTTCCTTTCTCTTCTTTTCTTCCCACTCCCAACACTCATCCCGCTGATTCTTCTGGCTCTGCTTGATCGATGGAGTCCACACCATTGAAGAAAGGCCTCCTAAACAGAAAAACAGAACAATACATTAGAAGCCAAAGGAAAGGACCAATTGGAAGATACAATAAAAGTCCAAAGGAAGATACTGTGGACCAAAGAACACAAACTTAATAAGAAGGCATAAAAGAGAAAAAGGGTCTGAAATACGTAAGTGAAATAAAAAGACAACAGCATTAAAACCAGTTTTCATCTCGTATAGTATCCTTCACAATACTCTGTTGCTAACGCTATACTCTCACCTCGCACAGAGGCTTAAAAACACTCCAGCACAGAGCCTTAGTTCACTACCCCAGAATGACACTCAAGATGCCATCCCTGCTAGTAGTGATCCTCAAGCTGAGGATTCAGAAGCTGTGTTTTTAGAAAGGGTTAGAAGGTACATTCATACTATAGAACGGTTTAGCGCTACAGAACACTACGAGGAATTCCGGTTTGTTAACCTAGACTGTATAAATTCCTCTGATCATGGTGTTTTAGCCATCCCCCAAGCAGTACAAACACTGATAGAAAGGTTGTTACACGATGTAGGCCCTAATGATTACTTCCAACTTTTTTTCCAGGGGCAGGGTATTGACATTCCTTTGTTCACATGTAGAACTCCCAAGGATGTGTTTGATGCTGTGGAATTTCTAGAGGATCTCTGTAATCTGTTACAGAGTAAGGCAGAAATAGTAGCATACGGTACCTTTAGAGGTATAGCCCTCATTGTCAGGGGCCACAAGGGTGGTGTTTCCAGACCTTTAAAGAGTATCTTGTATAGCAGGATCATTGGTAAGAAACAACAATGGTTGCTATATTTTCACACAGGAGCAACCAACGCCTGTCTGGCAGCATGCGTACTGCGATTACTGTTGGACCAAACTACGGTCGATGCTCATATTATGTCAAGAGCTGTTGAAGCCCACAGGGCTCTTGAAATACCACACAACAGAATGGTTGGTTTCGGGAACCTAGGGCTTTTTTAGAACTATTTTGCCGTTACGGTGAAAGTTCTTTACCACAACGGTTCCTGGAAGTACTTCACAACAGGGGAGCATGTAAAAAACAAGACCATTTATTTTCTCCATCATGAAAACTGCTTTTATGATAATTTGCACCTGAGGGGTTTTCTAGGAGCCAAGTACGTATACCCCCACTGCGACCAGATCTACAACACACAGACAACTCATCAGTGTGAAATGCCCTGTAAAATGTGTCAGAGGGGTGGTTATGTTGAAGTTGCTGAACAGAAGGTCCAGTGTAGTCTGTTTGTCACTCGCAAAACTGCTTGAGCATACACACCAGAGTTGCACGTTGCGTACCTAAAACAGACTGTAGGGCTTGCGGGCGTTACACCCCCTATGAGCATAAATATGAAGGCATGAAATGCCCTAGGTGTGAGGTGTATTTTCAGGCAGAGACAGAGCACAAGTGTTACATGGTTAAAGGGCTCCCTCAGACCAAAACTGAAGACAACATAGTGTTTGATATAGAGTGTACACAGGAGACAGGTGTACATCAGCCTAATTATATTTATGCTAATCATCTAACTTCTGATGACAACTGGGAGTTTGAAGGGGCACATGCATGAGTGACTTCCTCACCACTTTCATGCAGCCTAAGTTCAAAGAGTATTCGATGCTGGCTCATAACTCTAAAGCGTATGACTCCTTCTTTATGCTACAGACTATATTTGGTGAAAAGATGGCTGTATAACTCATAACCCAGGGCTCCAGATTGATGCTGTTAACGGTGGTGCCTTTTCAAATAAGGTTCATCGATACCTTATATTTTCTACCTATGAAATTAAGTAAATTACCCAAAGCCTTTGGTTTCATAGGCTGTAAAGGTTATTTCCCCCACTTTTTCAACACATGGGCCAACCAGAATTGTGAGGGTCCCATGCCTCCACCCTCGAGCTACGGTGTCGAGTCTACAATGCCTGCTGAGAAAGAGAGCTTTCTACAATGGTACGGTGAAAACCGTGAAAATAACTTTCATTTTCGAACCGAGTTGAAAGTGTACTGTCAGGCCAATGTAATGATCTTGCGAAAAGCCTGCAACCTTTTCAGAGATGGAGATGACCGAAAAGGTGAAGGTTTTGAAGCCCAACACACCACAGATGACAAAGACTGTAGAATACATAGACCCCTTCCAGAATATCACTCTGGCTTCCATGTGTATGTCTATCTACAAACACATGTTTTTGAAACCGTACAGCATCGCCCTGTATAATGGTAAACAGACCGCTATTCATCCTCCTTGATCCAGTGGCTCATGTATATCTCGGACATAGAAAACATAACCATTCAACACGCATTACAGGGTGGTGAATACTGCTTGAGGCCTTATTATCTTGATGGTTATGCCATCAAAAGCGGGTCTTTTTATTACGTTTGTCCTCGTTGTTACAAACTCCATGAGTTTAACAGGCTGTTGGGCACCACGTTTGAGCACCTACACCGTCACACTCTGATGAAGGCGCAATATGTTAAAAACCACAGCTTTGTCATTAGAACCCTTTGGGAGCATGAATGGTTAGATATGTTAAAAATGTTGAGTTTGTGTCTTTCATTAAGAGTCGCCAGTTACCAGAGCCTATGGAATACTGCAACACCTTATTTGGGGGGGGGTGTACAAACACTATATAGATGTACAGGGCTGTGGACGCTGTTGAGAAAATACACAATTATAACTTCACAAGTCTGTATCCATTTGTGAACAAGCAGAAGTTATACCCAGTAGGTCACCCAACCATCATGTACAGGAACTTTAAGCCCATTGGTTAATACTTTGGGCTCATTAAATGCCAAATCTACCCACTCTGTTGTCTTTACTTCCCTCAAGTCGATGGTAAGCTGATGTTCCCACTATGCCGTACATGTGCTGAAAGTAAAGAGACTAGCATGTGTAGTCACAGTGAAGAGCAAAGGATGCTGGCAGGGACGTGGGGGAGCATTGAGGTGCAAAAGGCTCTATAGAAAGGATACAGGCTTGGTAAAATAGTGGAAATATGCCACTTTGAAAGGACAACAACACAGCTCTTTTCTAACTATATCAACCTGTTTCTTAGAGACAAACTGGAGGCTTTGAGGTTTCCGGAGTGGTGTGCTGATGAGACATCTAAACAAAAGTACATAAATGACTACTACACTCATAGGGGTATTCTCTTGAGACCCGAATTGATCGAGGTCAGCCCTGCCCGCCGCCAGTTAGCCAAAGTATGCCTAAATTCATTATGGGAGAAATTCGCACAGCGTACAAACTTGTCAAACATGACCATTATAACAGATCCTGATGAGTTGCTTAAGTACCTTTTTGCCCCCAGCTATGACGTGTCCAGTTGCGAGTTTATCGATGATGAGACAGCCACTCTGTGTTAAAAATACACTAAAGAGTACCCCACAACGTGTAATAATATAAACATCTTCATAGCATGTTTCACAACTGCTCATGCCCATTGAGAGCTTTACAGAGTGTTAGATAAATTGCAGGACATGTGTCTGTATCATGATACATCCTATTATATTTGTGAGTAAAGTGGGTGATGAAGACGCCCCATTAGGTAATTATCTAGGCGATTTGACCAGCGAACTACAAAAGGGTGAACACATAGTGGAATTCACTTCATCAGGTCCTAAAACCTATTCATTTAAGACCTCAAACAATACTGTATGTATGAAAGTCAAAGGTATCACCTTAAATGCTAACAATACAGTAAAAATCAATTTCGACAGTCTTAAGGACCTGGTGAACAAATACGCTATGCCTGACACCAGTGAAAATAATGAAACAATTGTTGTACATCAGCCGAGTATGGTGCGGTCCAAAAAACAGTGGGAAATCACAACCCAGCCTTTACATAAAACCTTACGTGTAGTGTTTGGTAAAAGGGTCCTGACTAAGCAGTACAAAACCCTACCGCATGGTTATTAAAAGGACATTAGACTCTCGAATCCCCACGACTATGGACACCCGTTTGCAACATCCGTTCTCCTGCGTTCTAGCAGGCCCCTCACATTGCGGTAAAAGTTATTTTATAAAGAAGTTGTTAGAAAATGCCCCCCATGTTCCATCTCAAAACCCAAATAATAGTGTATGGTTTTATTGATGCTGGCAAGATCTTTACACAGAATTATTCCTAAGGTTCCCCCACATCAAATTTATAGAAGGCATACCTAGTAATCTCAACGACAATGCACTGTTACCTACATACCTCGTAAACATGGTGATTGTAGACAATCTCATGCGTGAGGGTGGGGATCATCCAGTGAGAGAAAAAGCTTTTACCCAATATTCACACCATCTTAACCTGAGCATATGTTACATTGTGCAGAACTTGTTTTACAAGGGTAAGAGCAGTCTTTCTATAACTCTGAACGCCTCCTACCTTGTTTTATTTAAAAACCCCAGGGACAAACAACAAATATTGATCATCGCTAAGCAGATGTACCCTGGAAACACTCAGTTTTTCTTAGAAGCTTTTAACAACACCACCGCTAAACCTCTTGGTACCTGTTGGTAGACTTCAAACCCAAGACTCTAGAAGACTACAGACTCCATGCTGATATTTTCCCACCAGATCTCCCTGTAGCTTACACCCCTAAAACCAGACCCAAGGTATATAAAAAGAATTGCTAAAAAGACTTTTGTAACATTTACTTTCTAAACCTTATAATATAAGGTGTTAAACATGTCTGCACGTGTACACCATAATTTAGCACTCCTTAAAAAAATGGTGGTCAAAGCTAGCCCCCAACAAAGAAAGGCCATCCTTTGCTCGGCTTCAGAAGACTTAGGGGGTCATTCTGACCCCCGCGGGCGGCGGGAGCCGCCCGCCTGGAGGGAGCCGCCATATGGCCGCTCCGCGGTCGAAAGACCGCGGAGGCCATTCTGGCTTTCCCGCTGGGCTGGCGGGCGACCGCCAGAAGGCCGCCCGCCAGCCCAGCGGGAAACCCCTCCCCACGAGGAAGCCGGCTCCGAATGGAGCCGGCGGAGTGGGTATGTGCGACGGGTGCAGTGGCACCCGTCGCGTATTTCAGTGTCTGCAAAGCAGACACTGAAATACAAAGTGGGGCCCTCTTATGGGGGCCCACGACACCCCTCACCGCCATCTTGTTCCTGGCGGTCGGAGCCGCCAGGAACAGGATGGCGGTGAGGGGGTCGGAATCCCCCATGGCGGCGCAGGAAGCTGCGCCGCCATGGGGGATTCCCAGGGCAGCGGAAAACCGGCGGGAGACTGCCGGTTTTCCTGGTCTGACCATGGCCAAACCGCCGCGGTCAGAATGCCCTGTGGGGCACCGCCAGCCTGTTGGCGGTGCTCCCGCATCCCGGGCCCCGGCGGTCCTTGACCGCAGGGGTCGGAATGACCCCCTTAGTGACTGCTATTTCGGAAATCGCCCTAAACACCCTAAAAGGAATGTCCCTATATCGGAGAGGCAGTACTGTGTGCTAAAGAAGAAGCATACCCTTATCAAAAAGCTTAGTAATAAAAGGGCCTTCCTTGTTTCTAAGAAAAAACTTGTAATACAGTCGGGCAGCTTTCTAGGAGCACTTCTGGGCATAGCAATTCCTTTAATTACAAACCTCCTAACCGGGAACTAATGGATCATGCCCAAAAGATGTATTTGGTACCGTGCCAACAACTGGAACTTTTGGGCCATTCTATGAGCGACCCTTGGGATATACGTAAAAATAAAACACTGCACCTAGATGCCGAAATGAAAAACAATTTAAACTGGACTGATTTAAAACCTCACAACAAAGCCGATATTTACTCCAGAGTTCTTCAAAACTTTCTACATTATTGCAAGCAATAGCAGTCAGAAATAAAACACGCTGACTCTATATACCCCCGACTCTGACCCGCCACCACCGGTGTCAGAAGATTACCAATTAAATCAAACTTCCATATGAGCAGATGCCTTTTACCTAACTCCCTCCAATAGATGCGTGCTCAGACTTTAACTGATTACCTGAACCCTGCATCCACTAGGGGGAAAGGGGAATGGGATTAGAAAAAGAGAGACCGCCTTCAGATCCAGTTCCAGCCTGTGTTTCCCTCTTGAAGATAGGATATTCAGTGTGTGTCTCTGAAAACCTGCACCTTTCTTCTTATTGGCATTTCTTTAAACAACCTGCAGTCGGGTGATAAGAGCATAGATAAGTACATTCCTATTGCACATTCAACTGTTCAGCCATTCACATTCACCCAATTCTATCATTCTCCTAACCTGGATCTTTTGAGAGACTAGCCTCTCTCTAAGAGAACAATGTTAACTTACTATCTTCTTTTCTCCAGGGGTCAGAGGTTTCCAAGGTTCTCTGGAGAACAGTACAAAGGTTCACAAATATACACACTACTAATGTCTTTTACAGGAAACAAAAACTCCTTCTCAAGGTTCAGTTTTCTCAGTCACAGTCTCTGGCAATTAGTCTGAATGAGGTTTGTCTCTTAGGCTGACAAGTCTGCAAAGCAAAGAGTTCTTTAATATATATGTTCATATATATATATTGGCAAGTCTGGAAATCATACAAAGGATTCCTTACTGTAGTTGCATGAAGTTCTGTTAAGCCAAAATGAATTCTCCTCAGAAAGCTGATAGCCAGTTGTTGGAAGAAAGAACAAATTTAGCTTCTTCAAAAGGGAAAAAGTAGCTGGTGTGCATACCCTAACAAGAAAACGAATGAGTTACTCAAAACTGGAAGAATTCTCTATGAAACAAAGCGCTTCAGGAACACTGCTCATTCTTCTCAGGATGACAGTTGAATTGCAGGGCTCCCAGAGAGAAACAGCTGGAGGGAAGCTTCAGCACGAGACTAAGGTAGAAACACTAGAGCACTGACCTCACAAGGATTTGTTAAACCTGAAGAAGCTAGCTCTAAGAACAGCCTCCCCAAGAGCCACCGGGAGTGAGGACGCCACTGAAACCAGCGTAGATACAAGGAAAAGGGGAATTGTTTTTGCTGAGGGAAGAACTTAACAACACTGCCAATAGTTTTCCTGACAACCAGCCCTTGCCGCTCTTCAGGCTCAACAGCCCCCACAGCTGTTGGTCCCGTCACCACCGCCCACAGACGCCTTTGTTGAAGAACTTTGAAAAAATGTAAGTCAGCGGTACAGAGGTGAAGCGCAAATGCTTCTCAGCACCATGCTGCTTCTAAAGGTCTAACCTCTTGGAATGAACGGGGTGAATTCATCTACAAAGGGCAATCAGTTGATGGGTCTCATTTGTACGACCTCATCAAAGGTTTCACACACCCCGAACCCCTACCGCTCCAGAAAGTGCCTAGAGGTTGTGACCAGTTTCTACAGGCCACTGCAGAACTTAACGTTCCTTCTACATTTGCTCGTAATGCCGACAACCGTAGGCTACTTGACAGTTTGAAAGGTCCCACTTGCAGTCCCCCATGTACACCATCAGCGCTTGTTTTGAAACCAACGTCTACCCCCCAACTAGTCCACAAACCCCATGATAATAAGTTTTGGTAGTTGACCCAGAAATAACTTTTGCTATTGGGTTAAGCGGGTACTTGTGGGTATGCTGAATATCTTCAGAGCCAATGTTTCCACAGCATACTAGCCGTTTGATAGCTGTAGGAACTCTGCATGAGCCAGTCTGACGCTTGGTGACACTTTCACTCTCTTTACAAACAAACTGGCGGACAGTATAACAAGTTTATACTATTCCACATCCCCACTGATGAGACAGAATGAATCCTTGTTGCGGGTTAGTTTGACCTTAAGATTGATACCATTGACAAGCAGTTTATCTAGGTAGAAAAGGTCTGAATGTATGCGTCCTAAGAGGTCAAACTGTCCACTTCCAGCGGTGAAGTTTGCTCTTTTCATAAAACCCTGATTGTGACCATCCAATGCCGTAGCTTTTAAATTACCTTAAGAATGTTTGTAGAAGAGTCCTGCTGAAAGATGAGTGTCAAGGGCATCACAGGTCTAATTCAAAATACTCTCAATGTACACCTTTTACGCGTACATGTTATCATTCTGCATGATAAGTCGATCCCTGAGGGTGATGTCCACCTGTTTAAATGTGGTTGCTACAGGATAAGCAATCGTCACCACTTTAGAGTCAGTCTCTATGTTGGAACCATCCGCTTTTACAATTTAACAGATGAGGTGCAGGAGTGTATTGTTGAGATCCAGATACATATCTGTGGATCCTGACACATAAAACTCTATCGGCGCCAAAGGCATTAAAGCGGCTAGCGGTGATACCTCCATGAAAAAACTGTTTTCAATGCTAGTCTGCGTGGGGTTTAGAAAAAACTGGTCTAACTCTGATTTAGCACATTCACCCAATGCACAATGTATGAAGGCTTTCATTTGTGAGCGCTTTTTGAAGATCGGTGCAGACGGGCCCTTGCATTTTGAAACACCATGGTGGTCATTACAACCCTGGCGGTCGGTGCTAAAGCGGCGGTAAAACCGCCAACAGACCTGCGGGAAAAAAAATGGAATCACGACCGTGGCGGAAACCGCCAACAAAGACAGCCACTTTAACACTCCGACCGCCACGGCGGTACAGACAAACAGCGCGGCGGTCACCGCCAACAGACAGGCGGGAGTCAAAGTACCACCCACAGTATCACAACAGTCCAATCCGCCACCTTTTCCGGGGCGGATTCACCGCTGATAAAAACACGGCGGAAACAGGCATTTCGAAGGGAAAACGCTCACCTCTACACACCCCACGAGGAACGAGGACACCATGGACCCGGAACTCCAAATCCTCCCAGCCATAGTCTTCCTGCTCCTCTACCAGGAGCACGTACGCCGGCGCAGAAGACAACGGTGAGTACTGCACCTACGACACAGGGAAGGGGGGAGGGAAAAAACAGTGACACACACACGCAACACCCCCACCCCCACCCTCACCCACTACAACACACACACTAATACATATCTATACATCACAGTTACACCCCCCAGACCCTCTGGAAGAATGCAAAGACAAAAGGAAATTACTGTAACCATTGAAATATATTGAAATACAGCAATGAAAAATATATACACACTAAAAACTATTATATACACCAAATTCAGAGGTCCAGGCATTGTACCAGGCATTGTCCGTGGACCACTGGGCCCAAAAAACATGGGCAAAGCCCACACCGGATACCTGACCAAAACGGAGAGAACACTGCAGGGGCATCAGATCGCAAAACTACAGGCACCTCAGGGGGAAGGGAAGGATGAGTTCACCACGCCAGATCCACGAGGGGGCTCCATGCCCACTGTTCCACCCTGGGGAGTGCAAAGCCACAGTCTCTCAAGTCTCTACAGTGGGTGGGTTTCCCACTGTTCCACCCTGGGGAGTGCAAAGCCACAGTCTCTCAAGTCTCTACAGTGGGTGGGTTTTCCACTGTTCCACCCTGGGGAGTGCAAAGCCACAGTCTCTCTAGTCTCTACAGTGGGTGGGTTTCCCACTGTTACACCCTGGGGAGTGCAAAGCCACAGTCTCTCAAGTCTCTACAGTGGGTGGGTTTCCCACTGTTCCACCCTGGGGAGTGCAAAGCCACAGTCTCTCAAGTCTCTACAGTGGGTGGGTTCCCCACTGTTCCACCCTGGGGAGTGCAAAGCCACAGTCTCTCAAGTCTCTACAGTGGGTGGGTTTCCCACTGTTCCACCCTGGGGAGTGCAAAGCCACAGTCTCTCAAGTCTCTACAGTGGGTGGGTTTCCCACTGTTCCATCCTGGGGAGTGCAAAGCCACAGTCTCTCAAGTGAATAACAGTCTCCACTGGTTCTGGGAGGGGCCTGGTGCCCAGATTGCATCGTGCAGCCCTGTCCGACACAGATGCAGCACTGCCCCTGCCGCTCATGGGCCAGCGGTGCGTGAGATGGCAGTCCCCTGTTCAGCGGTGCTTGAGATGGCGGTCCCCTGTTCAGCGGTGCTTGGGATAGCCGTGCCCTGTTCAGCGGTGCTTGAGATGGCGGTCCCCTGTTCAGCGGTGCTTGGGATAGCCGTGCCCTGTTCAGCGGTGTTTGAGATGGCGGTCCCCTGTTCAGCGGTGCTTGGGATAGCCGTGCCCTGTTCAGCGGTGCTTGAGATGGCAGTCCCCTGTTCAGCAGTGCTTGGGATAGCCGTCCCCTGTTCAGCGGTGCTTGAGATGGCGGTCCCCTGTTCAGCGGTGCTTGAGATGGCGGTCCCCTGTTCAGCGGTGCTTGGGATAGCCGTGCCCTGTTCAGCGGTGCTGGCCATGCCGGGGTACTCATGTGCTATCTGGCTTGGGCCTGGCGGGGCCCTCCTGGCCACCTGTCCTGTGGGTGCCGGGGCCCTCCTGGGCAGCTGTGCTGGGGCTTTTGGTGGCCTCCTGGCCAGCTGGGATGGGGCTTGCAGGGCCCTCCTGGCCAGCTGGGCTGATGGCAGTGTTGTCGGGGTGCTGCCCTTCCCAGCCTTTCCTGCCCTCCTGTGGCCCTTTCCCACCTTGGCCGGTGTCCCAGCTGCCTCGACACTCCCGCCGGGACCCCTGGTAGGGGATTTTGTCCCTGGTGTCTTGACCCTCTGCCGCTGTGCACTGTCAATTTTTGGATGTTTGTGAGGGGGGGGCGGCTGTGCTGTGGCTCCGTACCAGACTGGCTGGCCTGGTGGGCGGTGCACTCCAGTGTCCATGTACGACATGCACCACCGGGCCCGGTGATGTAGTGGCTGAGGTGCTAGCTCTGGGCCTATGACATGGACGGGGTGGGGGAGTTGAGGGAAAGAGGTTAAGTTTGGACAGGAAAATTGTTTGGGGAGCAGTGGGACGGGTAGGTGTAGTGGGTATGGGAGTGGAGGAAGAGGTTGTGGTTGTAGGAGGTGTAAGTGGGGTGGCTTTGGGTGCAGGTGCCTGGGCTGTAGGCTGTCGTGAGGTGGATGGCTGTTGGGTGGGTGGCTGCCTGCGTTTGTGTATCTTGGGAGGGGGCGGCACAGACACACTGGGAGAGGACACAGGGGACGTGTAAATGGCAGTGGGGGTGGTGAGTGCACGTGTGCGGGGTGTTCTGGTGTGTGTGCTGCTGAGGGACGAAGTGGCTGAAGATGCTGTGCATGCAGGTGTGAGTGGAGACAACACTGGCAGGGAGGAGGGAGACGTGGAGGAGGGGGACACAGTGGAGGCAGTGGATGTCGGTATGTCTGTATGTGGATGTTGCTTGTGTGACTGCCTGTGGGATGTGTGGTGCTTATGTCTGCGTGAGCTGCCCTTGGGTGTTGAGATGTGTGCAGGCTGGTCTGATGGTGTGCTTGGGATAGGCAGAGGTACAGGGGATTGGGTCTGGGTGGAGGAAGTTGGAGGGGGGGGTAGACACAGGGACAATGGCTGCCATCAGTGCTAAGGCCGGAGATTGCAGGGTTCGATGAAGGGCAGCCTGACCAGAATGAATGCCCTCCAGGTATGCATTTGTTTGGTGCACTTCCCTTTCTACACCCTGGATGGCATTCAAAATGGTAGACTGCCCAACAGTGAGGGACCTGAGGAGGTCAATGGCCTCCTCACTGAGGGCAGCAGGGGTGACTGGGGCAGGGCCTGAGGTGCCTGGGGCGAAGGAGATGCCCACCTTCCTGGGTGAGCAGGCACAGGGCAAACGCTGAGGGGCTGCTGGGAGGGCGATGCTGGTGCGGGGGGTGGTGGCTGTACCTGTTGTTGCGGGGGCAGAGATGTTGCCGCCACCACAAGGGAGCTCCCATCAGAGGACGAGTCCGATCCACTAATGTCCGCTCGTGTCCCTGCCGTGGAGCTCCCCTCACCCTCCGTCCCACTGGCGATTTCAGAGTCGGTAGTGTGGCCCTCTATGGCCATGTGGGATGCAGCTCCCTCGTGCTCCGGTGCCACTGCTCCTCCGCTTGATGATGCTAATGCACACATGAACAGGGACACCACAAAAAGGGGGGGGGACAGAAGAAAGACATGTTGAGTGCATGCATTCCCGCTACCATTGGCGGACAGCACAGACACAGAAGCCCCCTGCACTACGCCGCGCACTTGGGGTCCACTTTGCTATCTCTGGGACATGGCCTACAAGGCTATGGACGACATCTGCACACATAGGTGACACAGGGCATGAATAGCTGTACTTGGCACTCTACAGAGGTGGGGAGCGGGGGCACAGGGCCGTGCCTTACAGAGGGGCCTCGCCTACGGGACTCGCCCTGGCCTAGGGATACCCACAGCCCTCCTCCCCCACCCAGACACCTCCACAGCGCGCAAAGTTAGCAGAATGTGAGAGTACTCACCCCCTTGTGTCTGCTGTGATGACCTCACGCGCCCATCCAACTCGGGGTAGGCCACCGCCAGGATCCGGAACATCAGGGGGGTCAAGGTCCGACGGGCACCCCTCCCACGTTGGGAGGCCATCCCCAGCTGAGCCTCCGCTGTCTTCCTGCTCCAGTGGCGAATGTCCTCCCATCTCTTCCGGCAGTGGGTGCCCCGTCTGTGGTGGACCCCCAGGGTCCGGACGTCCTTGGTGATGGCACGCCAAATATCCGTCTTCTGGTGGGCGCTGACCTATATGAAATGTACAGGGGGAGGAGAAAAGTAATTACCTTCTGCACCATCAATGTGAGTGGCCCCACATCCCTACCCTTGCCATGTGGCACATGCACTCACCGTCGTTTCAAGCATGCCTCAATCTCTCCCCCCCCCCATCTTTCATCCACCCCACTCAACACAGGCATAGCCCATACAGCATGCTCCCAGTGTATTTACCTGTTTGTCTGGAGGGCCGTAGAGTAGCGCGTACTGGGGGAGGACCCCATCCACAAGCTTCTCCAACTCCTCCGATGTGAAGGCAGGGGCCCTTTCCCCAGTCACATGATCCATTGTCCCTTCCAGACCGAGGTCACATCAGCACTTGTAGTGTAGGTCCTCTCCTGTCGAAGATCAGGTATCGAGTGAATGAACTGAGAGAAAATGGCGGTCACGTCCGCGGTGGTGCGTACCACGACCGCCGGCGCACATCGTCATTGGCTCCTGAGACCCATAGGGTCCAATGTTAACCAATGCAGCATTGCGCCGCGGTCTTTGACCGCCTACCGCCACGGTGTACAACGCCAGCGCAGTTACCTCACATCCCATTGTCACACTTTACAGGTCAGGCAGCCGTCATTTCAGGGGCCTACATGCCTTACTTTTTGTACTGCGTCACACATACCTAGGCCTTGCATCCACACTCCTACAAGCCATTCGATGGGTTAAGATCCGTGTTTTTTTAAAGCTGGGGTTACGTACCTCTGGGATGTTTGACTCTGTGGTCGCTGTTGTCCTTCATAGGCACCGTCCGCTGGGACATGTGAGGAGATGGCGGCATCCTCTGGTGTACAGACCGCTTGTGGACCTGTCGACAATGGAGGAGAGACATCTCATCCTGACATACAGGCTTGACCGTGCCACTATTCTGGAACTGTGTGCCCAGCTGGAGCCAGACCTGATGTCACCCATCCGCCATCCCATAGGAATTTCCCCTCAAGTGCAGGTGCTGTCAGTACTCCATTTCCTAGCAAGTGGGTAATTTCAAACAACAGTGGCCATAGCATCAGGGATGTCCCAGCCTATGTTTTCCAATGTGTTGTCAAGAGTGTTGTCTGCCCTGCTGAAACACATGCGGAGCTACATCGTTTTCCCTGAGGTGGAGGATTTGGCTACAGTGAAAGGTGACTTCCATGCCCTTGGACATATCCCCAACATCATAGGTGCCATTGATGGGACCCATGTGGCTTTGGTTCCCCCCCCACAGGAGTGAACAGGTGTACAGAAACCGGAAGAATTATCATTCCATGAATGTCCAGATGGTATGTTTGGCAGACCAGTACATCTGCCATGTGAATGCCATGTTCCCTGGCTCAGTGCATGACGCCTACATCCTGCGGAATAGCAGCATCCCTTATGTGATGGGTCAGCTACAGAGGCACCGTGTGTGGCTAATTGGTGACTCTGGTTACCCCAACCTGTCATGGCTACTGACCCCAGTGAGGAATCCCAGGACTAGGGCAGAGGAACACTACAATGAGGCCCATGGGCGAACTAGGAGGGTGATCGAGCGGACCTTCGACCTCCTGAAGGCCAGGTTCAGGTGCCTCCATATGACAGGTGGATCCCTATTCTACTCACCAAAGAAGGTGTGCCAGATCATCGTGGCCTGCTGTATGCTTCACAACCTGGCTTTGCATCGCCAGGTGCCTTTTCTGCAGGAGGATGGTCCAGATGGTGGTGTCGTAGCAGCTGTGGAGCCTGTGGAGAGTGAAGAGGAGGAAGACGAAGAAGACGACATAGACAACAGGAACACGGTGATACTGCAATATTTCCAATGAACAGAGGTAAGAATACAAACTGGCCTACTACATGTACTTAAACACTACTACCTCTGTACTGTCAGTCCTTTTCACCCAGTGTATGGTAACTGAGTTGTCACTTTCCCTTCCGATTTCAGAGATCTGGGTGCCACAGTGTGACATCTCCTTTGTTCCCGCATGGACTACAGCTGTGTGACATTGGTATGTTGGCATCACAATGTAAATAAGCATTTTGGCACTGGAATAACAGATAAATATATTCACATTCACAGACAGACTCCTGATTGTTTTGTGCAAAAACGGTGTTTATTAAGGTGCTAAATATTGGAGGGGGGTTGTAAATAGGTGAGGGGTGATGGTGGAGGAATGTCCATGGCAGAGTCCAGTCTATTAGTCTCACAGGTGCATTGTCCAAATGGGTCTGGGAAGTGGAGCTGGGGCAGTCTAAGGATGGACAGGGCGACAAAGTGGGGCAGTGGGATGACTATCGGGGTGGTATCCTTTCTTGGTGGGGGTCTTGGCATCTTACTCTGTCCTCTTCCTGGATCTCTGGGACCGCTTGCGGGGTGGTTCTCCTTCTGCAGGGGGTGGGGTGCTGGTGGCCTGTTGGTCCTGTGGCAGTGCCTCCTGTCCACTAGCGCCGGCGGAGGTGGTGGGCAGTTCTTGGTCCATGCTACTGTCAGGGTCCCTTTGTGGTGCCACAGTGTCCCTCAAAGTGGTCACTACCAGATTCAGCACCCCTACGATGGTGCCCAGGGCGGAGTTGATGTTCCTCCCTGAAGCCCAAATACTGTTCCTCCTGCATGCGCTGGGTCTCCTGAAACTTGGCCAGTACTGTAGCCATCATCTCCTGGGAGTGGTGGTATGCTCCCATGATGGAGGAGAGGGCCTCGTGGAGAGTGGGTTCCCTGGGCCTGTCCCCACCCTGTCGCACAGCAGCCCTCCCAGTTCCCCTGTTTCCCTGGGCCTCTGTCCCCTGGACCGTGTGCCCACTGCCACTGCCCCCAGGTCCCTGTTGTTGTTGGGGTGGTGGGTTAACCTGGGTGCCCTGTAGTGGTGAACACACTGCTGCTTGACGTGTCCTGGAGATAGAGGTGTGGGCCTGCTGGGTGGGTGCTGTGCTGGTGTTTCCAGAGGGGGGTAGGTCTGCAGTGGCCTGTGGCTGTGTGAGGGGAACTGACTGTCCAGAGGTCCCCGATGGGCCGGGCTGGTCATCTAGATCCAGGTTGACAGAGCTGCTGTCATCACTGTGGGCCTCTTCTGGGGGGGGGGGGGGTGGACATTTGTGGACCCTCTTGTGCAGTGACGTTGCGTAGGGGTCCTGCGGGGGTATAAATGCATGATTATTGCATCTGTGTGTGCCATGGTGTGCAATGGGTGGGTGCCCATGTCCCCCAGTGCTTGCATTCCTGTGTGGGGGCTTTTGTGTCGGTGGATTGGTGGGGGTATGGGTATGTGCAGTGGGCATGCTTTGGTGATGGGTGTCCATGCTTTGTGGTCGCATGCAGGGCTTGGTGTTGGGATGGGTGGGTTGTGATGGTGGGACATTTGAAAGCAGTAGGAATGATAGGGGTGAGGCTAAGGGTGGGGGTATGTGTTGGCATGCAGGTGGGGTGGTGGGGATGAAGTAGTGAAGATGTGACTTACCAGAGTCCATTCCTCCAGATACTCCGCCGAGGCCCCCAGGATGCAGGATCGCCAAGACCTGCTCCTCCCATGTCATAAATTCTGGGGGAGGAGGTGGGGGTCCGCCGCCAGTCTTCTGCACTGCAATCCGGTGTCTGGATACCACAGAACACACCTTCCCCCGTAGGTCATTCCACCTCTTCCTGATGTCATTCCGATTTCTTGGGTGCTGTCCCACTGCGTTGACCCTGTCGACTATTCTGCTCCATGGCTCCATCTTCCTTGCAATGGACGTGTGCTGCACCTGTGCTCCGAATAGCTGTGGCTCTACCCGGATGATTTCCTCCACCATGACCCTGAGTTCCTCCTCTGAAAACCTGGGGTGTCTTTGCGGTGCCATGGGGTGGTGTAGGTGATGTGTGGGGTGGAATGTGTGGTGATAAGTGTGGTGATGTGTATTGGTGTGTTGTGTGAAGTGCATGGTATATGTGTGGGTGATGGTAATATGTGCATCTGGGTGCTCGATTCTTCTATATGGTGTCTCTCTCTGTGCGTCGTCACAAATCTTTTGTGGTGGGGGTTTGTGGGTGATGTGGGTGTGTGTTTTATATTGTGTTGGGTGTGTGGGAGTGGTGTTTGTATGTGTATCAGGTGTGTGTATTTGGATTTGTCCAATGTGGCTGTGTTTTGTAGGAGTGTGTGTATTTTGAGCGTGGCGGTGTGTACCGCCAATGGGATACCGTGGTTGAAAGAACGCCGCGTGGATTCGTGTGTCATGATAGTATGGGCGTATTTCTGTTGGCGTGACGGTGTCGGTTTTGTTTTTGCCAGTTTATCGCTGGCCTTTGGTGTGGCGGACTTCTGTGGGTGTCTGTATTTTGGCGGTTTCCGAGTTGTGGGTCATAATGACCGTGGCGGTTTACCGCAGCCGCGGCGGTGTGTTGGCAGTCTTCTGCACGGCGGTAAGCGGCTTTTACCGCCAATGTTGTAATGACCCCCCATGTCTTGGAAATTACCTTTCTGCAGGGTCATCCCCCAAACTTTTTGCCTTCCTCCTTCTCTTTTTCTGACCTCATTGTTGCTGGCTTTAGCACTCTGCACACTTTATCACTACTAATCAGTGCTAAAGTACATATGCTCTCTCCTTAAAACATGGTGACATTGGCTCATATCCAATTGGCTTATTTAATTTACTTGTAAGTCCCTAGTCAAGTGCACTACATGTGCCCAGGGCCTGTAAATTAAATTCTACTAGTGGGCTGCAGCACTGGTTGTGCCACCCACATAAGTAGCCCCCTGCATGGCTTGTGTGTGCAGTTTCACTGACACTTCGACTTGGCACTTAAAAGTAATTGACAAGCCTTAAACTCCCCTTTTTCTACATATAAGTCACCCCCAAGGTAGGCCTTATGTAGCCCTTAGGGCAGGGTGCTATGTAAGTAAAAGGTAGGACATGAACATGTCCCGGTAGTGTAAAACTCCTAAATTTGTTTTACACTGCTATGATGCCTGCTCCTTTCATAGGGTAGCATTAGGGCTACCCTCATATACTGTTTGAGTGATAGATTCTGATCTGAAAGGAGTAGCCAGGTCATATTTAGTATGGTCAGAATGGTAATAGAAATGCATGCTTATTGGTGAAGTTGGATTTAATATTGCTATTCTAGAAATGCCACTTTTAGAAAGTGACCATTTCCCTACACTCAAATCCTTCTATGTCTTACAATCCACGTCTGGCTAGGTTACGTGACAGCTCCCTTGTGCATTTCACTCATACAACCCCAAACACAGGATGCTCAGTCAAACCTGCACACATCTGCATACTGAATGGGTCTCCCTGGGCTGGAAGGGTGGAGGGCCTGAAACTTACATTTGAAAGGACAGTGGCCTGCCCTCACACAATGGACTGCTAAACCCCCTAGTGGGACCCTGGCAAACAGGATGGAACTGAAAGGGGACCTTGTGCACTTCTAAGCCACTCTTTGAAGTCTCCCCCACTTCAGAGGCACATTTGGGTATTTAAGAAGGGTCTCTGACCCTACCAACTCAGACACTTCTGGACAAGATACTACTGGGGAAGAAACCCTGATCAGAACCTGCAACCTGTCAAAAGGAACTACCTGGCTGCCCAAAGGACTCACCTGACTGCTTTTCTGCAAAGAACTGCTGCCCTGTTGTTGCCCTGCTGCCATGCTGTCCTCTGGTTCTGCTGAGAAGTGCTCTCAAAGGGTTTGGCTAGAGCTTGCCTCCTGTTTCTTAAAGTCTCAGAACCAAAAAGACTTCATCTCTGCAAAGAACTCCTTGTGCAGTGAAAATTCGAAGCACAGCCCGCAAGAAATGACGCACAGCCTGCATTGCGGAGAGAAAATCACTGCACGCTGAACCGGATCGACGCAGCCCGACTTCTTGAGAGAAGATAGACGCAGCGCCAGCGTTGCGACCGGAACTTCGAAGCACGCCCCACTGGATCAACGCATGGCCGAGCCGGAACGGCGCAGTTCGACTTTCTGAGAGGAATCGACACAAAACCTGCTGTGCGACAGAAACTTCCATGCAGCTCCCACCAGATCGACGCAGCTCCTTTGACTTCGCCCCGCACGCCCAGGATTTCAACACATCGTCCCCCGGGTATCGGAAAACCCGCAACCTGAAGAGGATCCAAGACAACGCACCGGAAATCGATGCAAATCCTTCCTTGCGTGTACAATAAACAACGCATCGTCTGTTTGCGCCCAGAGAAACCGTTGCACACCTCCCCGTTTTCCACGCATCTCCTCCTCTGCGGTCCTTGCGGAGATTTTGAACACAAACTAGGTACTTTGTGCTTGCAAGAGACTCATATTGCATTTTGAAAGACTAAAGACACTTTATATCATTTTTACAGTGATATTTTAACATATACTTATTGATTCTTGATCCTTTTTGACCTGCATCTTACCAGATAAATATTACATATTTTTCTAAACACTGTGTGTTGTATTTTTGTGGTGTTCTACTGTGTTTATTGCACAAATACTTTACACATTGCCCTTTAAGTTAAGCCTGACTGCTCAGTGCCAAGCTACCAGAGGGTGGGCACAGGATAACTTGGATTGTGTGTGACTTACCCTGACTAGAGTGACGGTCTAGTTAACCTGACTGCCAACCAAAGACCTTATTTCTAACACCATGCTTCCTTTTAACACATGTGAGTGACTTGTACACCAACCCCGCTCCTTCTTGGGGTTGTTTTTTCATACATACAACATCCGCAGACGTCACGGAACCCACAACATCCTGCTCAATGTTTGTAGCAGCCGCTTTGATGTTTTGCTATTTCATAGCCTCTTCTCAAGAATTACATAGTTCTTCTAAACAAACTACGGAAGAAACCCCCCAATCCTGCCCTGTACATAACCAGGGCCCCTTGAAAGTACGGCGGTGGGGTTCCATATCCAGCCTGGTTTCTGTAATAATCTGTAAAAACCCCTATACTGGAACTGACTTAGGTGTAGGGGGTGTCACGTGGGTTGTGACATCATGGGGTCACACGTTAGTCATGTGCCAGGGTCCTAGCCCCTGTGTCTAGGTCTATGGGGCTGTGTAAAATGGGGGCCCTACAGGTGTGCACCCTGTTTCTGCGCTCAAGAGTACAAGTCTGGACAGGTCAGACATTCAGGACCAAGTGGCTGCTTGGGTGCCTCCTCACACGGCGGAGCACTGGGAATGTAAGGCCAAACCTCCACACTGCTGGCTAATCCAAAAAGAGGGTCTGGGAAAATGTTGCAAAGGTCATGAAACATGGTTAGCATTACGTGTAACCCCTCAACATATCAGAGTCATCAAGGAAAGCATGTGATCGCTATGTGATGTGGAGGAGTATGCCCTTTTTGAACCATTGAATACAAAGAAGGAGCCGGCTAGAGCCATAGCTGAAATAGGTTGTCAAGGCATTATGAAGAGATACAATCCTCTTACCAGAAAAGCCGTCTCCTCAGTGGCCCAGAACACTATCAATAGATATTATCGTACCCTAACACCTTTGGTGCTGGATGAGAATGCATACACTGGTATCATACTTTTAACTAATAGTTTGTCTTTTTCTTTCTGTTTGATCCGTAGAAACATCCACAAAAAGAGATGCGTTAGAGGGTTCTGCGCCGAAGGTTAACAACATAAATTGTTACTGCTTATGCTGTTCAAGACAGTATGAAAGTATTACAAGTCAGAACAAAGAGCCACTTAAGAAATATGTTTGCCCCCACAATAGCACAGATTTTGAAAAGGAAACTCTGGGCGTACCCTATGAGATCATATGGCCTGTTCAAGGTTTTATGGCGACTGTTGTGAATACATGTGTTAAACGTGACTACTGTAGCCTCTGTTATGGCCATAAAATTAACGAACCCCACCAAGGGGCTCACAAGTGTCTTTACTAGTCGTACACAGAAGGCATAATTTGACACATGTGTAGACGGTTAGACCCGCACAATCATATAAGTTGATAAGGGTTGTGTAAGGGTTGTCCATTGTGAAAAATATGTCCACGCTAATATGATTAAGGTCTTGGCAGCAGCGATCAATGAGATCCGATATGCAGACGAGCCCTGCTCAAAACTCGAACGTATGTGTACCTATTTTGACAAAAGATTGATAGATAGAGTCATAGAAATATGAATGTGTGATATTTATTATAAAAATAGATGGACGTTGTTTTAAAAAAAAATCAAAGATCGAGGGTAGCAGGCCATAACTTTGTTACTTAACGCTACATACTTACTCACTATTAGGGCGAGAATCAGAGTGTCACGGTGCAAGATGTCTATGAGTTACACCCTTGATACATATGCATTGCTGCTAAAAGAAAGAATAGCTGAAATACACACTGTAACTCTGCAGTATCTGAACATTTCTGAGCCGTCAACTATGGGGCTGTGCGACATTCCTGAATGTATAAACGGTGTATCAACACATGGATGCCTACAGTGGATAAATACTGGAGCGTGTACAAAGGGTGTATGCGCGAGTTAAGACTTTTGCAGACGACGCGTTGCACACAGCTTTGGAGCTTCTGACTGATGATTACTTCACAAATAAGGGTTTTGTATTGTCAGGACTAGAACTGTACGAGCTTATGAATGCTCTCTGTATCCTTAGTGTACAAAGTTATAGGCAGGGTGAGAGGGAAGTTGTGTCTAGAGCTATCGAGTGTCTATCTATAAAAATAGCAAAAATCGTGACGCTGAGACCCTAGTAGCAGTGGGGTCCTAGTAATGTATGTAACATGTGTCATACTATGTACGCATAGTGAAAAGTCAACATATTGTACAGCAATGCTTCCCATAAGACCAATAGCTAGAAACTGTAAAGTATGTTGTGATTATGCTGTGCAAATATTCTTTATTTTTAATAAAATGGCCTCACACAAAGCAGTTGTCTTTCATTTTAAGGATTGTAACAGCTGATGATGTCTAGTGACGGGGGTTAAGGAAGCTTTATAGTGATACAAGGGGTGTTGGTAGCTTCGGGGGTACTGAAGCACTGTTTAGAAGGGCTCTAGTTGAAAATGAGCCAGTAAACAGAGCCCAGATGAAGACGTGGTTATCAGGGGAAGAGGCATATTCACTCCATAAACCCACCCGGAAACGGTTTAGGAGAAGACCTACAATTGTTAACGCTCAAGTAGATTATCAATCGCAGGTGGACATAATCAGTCTTCAAGATTTAGCAAAATACAATAACGGTGCTTGACATATATTAGCGGTCATCAACTTCTTATCTAAGTATGCATATGCAGAAGCCTTATTCGATAAAAGTGGGAGCAGTGTGACCGATGCCTTTAAAGCCATCTTCAGAAAAGGATGAACACCTCAGAAACTACAAACAGATGCTGGAAAAGAGTTTCTAAACCGGATATTTCAGAAATGACTAAAACAGCACTATGTTAAACATTTTGTAATGCACACTGAGGTAAAAGTGGCCGTTATAGGACATTTTAACACAACCTTAAAGTCTAAGATGTGGAGATTTTTTACGGCCTATAACACTTACTGATACGTTGATGTTCTACAGGCTTTTATAGACGTTTATAACGCCACTTACCAGAGAACCATCAAAATGGCACTCGTAAATGTAACATCAGATAACTCGTTAAAGGTGTGGAGAAAGGTGTACGGGAACCGGATCGCTGCTGGTGTAAAGAAGCCGATTTTAAAAGAAGGTGACCATGTTAGGGTTTCAAAATTAAAAGGGGTTGTTACAAAGGGTTTCCAACAGACTTTTAGTGACATATAGTGGAAAGTATGGAGCTTAAAGAGGATGTATATATTTAGAGGCTAAAGTACTATGATGGGGGAAGGGTGTTGAGTGTCTTTTACAAGGAGGAGCAACAGAAGGTACCTAATGACCAGCACAGGGTGTACATGGTTGAAAAGATTCTGAAAAGAAAAGGTAGCGGCGCTAACTGCCAGGTTTTTATCAAATGGTGCGGTGGCCCGAGAAATTTAACAGTTGGGTTCTGGCCTGTTCCGTGCAGGTTGTGTGAGTACAACGGGCTAGTTGTAGACACTGAGATGGATACAGCGCCTCAAAGGACATGTTCCCTAACAATAGAATTTCTAATTACACTGTTAAATTGTCTAAACCCGTAGACCTGAAAGGTGATTGGGAGGTAGCCCTAACATAAATCCAGTACTCTAAAACGTGGAATACGTTTTCAATGTACAACGCCATATTTAATATAAAGCGTTCTCAGGAAGCTTTGACCATCCATACGGGGTTTCCTCACAGCTATTACCCATCTGTGGCATCAGTGGTCATAGCCATCAATAAAACCATAGCCAACATTGAGTTGTGGGCTAATATGCAGTTAGTGTTAGATAACGTAAGACGGAAGGTGTTTCATGAAGCTCCAAATAGAGAGGCTGTGTTAAACTGTTCGGGTAAATTAAAAAGGGTTTTAGGAACAGTGCAGCATATCAGAAGTCACGTAAAACTGGACCATTCATGCCCCCATATTAATGGTGGTTTCTATACACTCCATGTGTATAGCGATATCATAGAGTCCCACAGGATAGGGGATAGTTATTCACCATTGCTGAGACGGGTCCAGGTAAAGGGTGAAAATAACACAGTGGTTAATGTCCAATACAACAAACCAGACTACGTATCAATTTCTAAAAACCATTTTGACACTATAACGATCATGATCTACGATGATCAGGTTGAGCTGGTGTCCTTTAAATACGGGAAAGTTATTGTTAAGCTTCTTTTAAGACCGCGACGTGAGAGCGACTATTAACAAATCATCATGGTGAATATGAATACATACGGTGACCCCTCTATGTATAGGGATGTGAGGTCAATTCCGAGGGGGCGGGACAACTGTCACTTTTCAGTTGATGAGGAAAAGTATTCCTACATACTACTCAGTATAGCTGCGTCAACCCCCTTCGGCTGAATACGAGGCACATTGTAATGAAAATGATTCACTGACACATTGCAGCTGTGGCAAACTACTTTTTCAGGTACTATGGTGCAAGAACAGATAGATACTCCGTGGTGTGAGTGAAACTTATACCTGATGGCCTGTCTATGCTTGACTGAGGCCTGTAGATGACACCCTGAGGCCTGCACCAGTGACTTCCATGGACAGACTCAATGACATGACCCTCACACCCCTTCTATTCCTCTCTTTCCTGTCTTTGCCCACCCAGTTGATTGCCAACTGGGCTGTATGCCTTGCTTCTAATGGCACAAGGGATGTTTCCTGAAAAGCTGAATGATTGTTGGGATGTTGTCATGTCGTGGGCTGTGGTTCTTAAGCAGTTAGGTGGGTTGAAGTGGGAAGCAGATAGCTATGTGTTATTCTCTTTGTTTGCTTTATGCACACTGCACAGTGCAAAACCGATATACTCACATTAGTCACTATACACATGCGAGTCTCAATATTCCTGCATGTGAAACGTCATCCCCATATTTTCCTTGCACAGATGATGGCCACTAGAAGCCTAATTTGGAGTGTCAACAGACTTAATGAATGATGTAAAGTGCTCTTGGTCCATTCTTATCTAAACCATCACCAAATTGACATTTTCTTCCACCACAAGCTGCCATTTGTCATTGTTGCTGATAGTGATAGGCCAGTGGATTTGGAGGATTTTCTTCAGACAGGTGTTGATGAAGGTCTGGACTCTGTTGATAGCAGTCAATGTTTTCCTCCAAGTTTCTGATTCATACAGAAGGACTGATTTTACATTGATGTTAAAAATCCTTGGGTTGCAGCATTATGTCCCTGGAGCTCCAGATCTTCTTTGCCTGAATTAAGGTGGCCCTTGCTTTGCAGTTTCTTGTCTTGACATCGACGCCCGTGCCACAGTGCTTGTCATGACAAGGCCCAGGTAGGTAAAGGCCTCAACCTCTTCCAGTGTTCCAGTGCATCGCATGCAAAAGCGACTGCAGTTGATCTGGCCATGTTAGCCTTCAGAATCTTGTTTTTTTCCCCTGTGGATGTTAAGGACATGTTGTGCTGCCACATTGTCAGTCTTTTCTTGCATTTGCAGATGAGTATGGCAGAGTAGGGCCAGGTCGTCTGCAAAGTCCAGGTCGTCAAGCTACGTTTAAGGTGTCCATTTGATTCAATTTCTTCTCCTTGCTGTGGATATCTTCATGATCCAATCTATGGCCAATAGGAACAGAAAAGGTGAGAGCAAATAACCCTGGTGGACCCAGTCCTCACTTGCAAGGCTTTTGTGAGATATTCTCCATAGACTACCTTGCATGTCATCCCCTCATTTTCATTTTTATTTTTTAAACATTTTTATTGAGTATTAGTACATGGTGAGTACAATGTGTGAAATACAATCAGTGCAGCGAGGCGCAATCAAACATCCCAGCACAGTATGTACAGGCAGTCAATGATACAATGCGTTTTTAGGAATTGCAGTTCTTATCTAGTGGAAAAGCATTAACTTCAGGAAGAAGAGGGAACATTAACAAAACCAGGGCTTGATTAGACGGAGGTCCATTGATAGCACAGTCAAGTGCAACAGAGAGGCTATAGTAGGGTAACTCATTATCTGACTCCAGGTATCCATACTGCGGTTCTCGGTGGGAGCTAGGGCAACCCAAGCCATGAGCGTTGAGTGAGAGAAGATAACCTATATGAGGAGGGGGGATGGAAGGAGAAGGGGGTCACTTCAAGAGTGGCAAAAAACGTGGTGGGAAGTGTCAGGAGTCAGGGTAAAATCTTTCAGGTTCTGCAGTAGACCTTCACAATCCATTGCTTTTGGCATCCTGCATAGGCCACGCACCCCCACTCGTCTCATTGTCGCAGCTTGCACAACACCCCACCTAATGGTCGCTGTGCGCCAATGGTACACATCTGCTAAGACAGAAACATTCCAGTTCGTGGCTATAAGTCACCTGACCATAAGCAGTGCAAAGTTTAAGAAGTAGTTTGAAACACCATTGGTCTTGGATCTGCGGAACAGTCCGAGCAAAACGCCTTCAACCGTGCAGACAATCTCATGGCCCGTTACTACCGTCAACACCGGCTCAATGTCTTCCCATAGAGCATCTGCCGCCAGACAGCTCCAAAACATGTGCAGTAGATCAGCCCGTCTGTGGAGTCAGCGGGGGCAATCGGAGAATATCAGTCTGTATATATTAGAACTTGGTATTCCACAACAATACCCTGGGGTATAATAATGCCCATTCCCATTCCCTTTGTGCTTAGTCCCTGCCTATGTCAGTCTCCCAGCTCCTGCGTCCTGAGGCCAGTGAATCCTATATAGTGTAAGTTAGGCTCACGCTATCCACGTGATAATACATCGCCCCCCACCCCCACCCATTGCATGAAGTGTGTGTGTTAGCTGGTGTTGGCCCGGTTCTACGTTAGTAATTCCCTAAACCTAGTTAGTTCAGCTAGTAAATGGCCATAGGCTAGAAAATGTCTGGCCGGGACCCCATGTTCCTCTTGTAGCCTAGTAAATGGCATAAGTGTTTTGTCCTGAAATAATAAACCCAGGGTATTAACATAAGCATGCTCCCATGCCGTCATACCTGTCCCTCTAATCATGTCACATATGATATGACAGACCTGATAGGGATGACTCGCGAGTATTGTGGGATCTGTGGCGTCATTCGTAAACTTCTACTGACGCTCGTGTGTGCCACCTGCAGCAGGTTGTTGACAGCGCCTGTGAGCCTAGACCCAGGTAGAAACATCTGGTGGATCTTCTTAAAGGCCTCTCCAGGGTTGGGCACCCCCACCTCATCAATGTACAGTCCCGCTAACCATCTCGCTGGTCATTGAAGCTGTGCGGGCAAATATTATTTAAAGTTTGGGGCTCCCAACCCGCCTTTATCCACTGGGAGCTGCAAATTGTGAAGTGCCTGTCTGCGTCTCCCCTTGCCCCAAATGAAAATGCTTAATGCAACATGTGAAAAGTGGTTAGAGGGATCTTCACTCGAAGGTTTTGGAAGTAACAAAGAAGGCGGGCAGCATCACAATTTTTGACAACTAGACCCTGCCCTGTACCGCTAGGGGTAAGGTGCTCCAGAAAGCCATTTGAGGCCATAATGATGTGATAACTACAGTGAGGTTGCCACCATCTGTGAGGTCCTGTGTATTGTGGTATGTGCATATGCCTAGATATCTAAACAACTGAGGCTCCCAATGCAGTGCTTGCTGATCCACCATTATCTGATGGGGAGGACAGTGTGGATGCAGGGGGTAGAGACATGACTTGGCCCAGTTTACTCCTTGCCCAGATGCATCCTGGAACTCCACTAGTACTCACAGAGTCGTCAGTCCCTCCCGGATGTCTTTAATATATACTAACACATAATCCGCATATAATGAAATGGCATGTGTTTCCCCGTATAAAAGGAATGTCCCGCTCATCCCCCGTTCAACGTAGCTGCTGTGCGAGTGGCAAGCATCAGCATGCAACCCTGCCGTGTCCCCCTACTGACCTGGAAGGACGGGGAGATACACTTGCCTATTTTCACCCCGGTGGTGGACCCAGTATAAAACAATCAAATTAGGTGATGTAGCCTGCTATTATTGACAAATTTACTGAGGATTGAAAAATGTACTCCCAATCCACAATCTGAATGCTTTTAAAAGGTCCAGTACCACACATGCAGCATATGGCCATTGGACCGGGCGGATGCCATAACCTTGCGGAGCCATTGGATATTTAGGGATGTTGATCTTCCAGGCACAAAGCTGGTCTGATCCCGGTGTCAGGTTCGGTATGTGTGCATGCAGCCGACCTGCAATTACTTTGCTCAGAATCTTGTAGTCTCATCTGAGCATTGACAATGGACAGTAGGATAACAATGCTAGCTGGTTTCTGTCCAGCTTGGGGAGCAATATCAACAAGGACTCTCGTAGTGAGGGTGGGACTCAACCCTCTGCCAAGGAAGATTGATAGAGTTCCAGTAGCTTGGGAGCTAGGAAGTGTTAATAGGCTTTATAGAACTCGATGACAAGCCCATCTGGTCCTAGAGTTTTTGGGGGGGTGGCACCCTGTATCGCTGCCCGAATTTCTTGCAGAGTGATGGGCATGTTGAGTTCTTCCCTCTCCAGAAGGGCATGGCCAGGCAGGGTGAGAGGATTAAGAAACTGCCATATGTTTGTTGGGCGATGGGTGCATGGGGTCATACAAAGACTGATAATGAGTCGTGAAAGCTTGATGTATATCTGACTAGGTCATTGCTTGTATCATAGTAACCGATGTGTGCAGGTGGTCAATGCGCAAAAGCCACACTAGCAAATGACCAGATTTTTCTCCTTCCGCATGTTTTCTTGCTTGGTACGCACGAAAATCTAAACAGCATAGCTGTCATATCAATCTTGTGTGGCATTCCAGTGGCGCTACATGCTTTTCCTGGTCAGGGTGGCCGCGCCGGGCTGCAATTTCCTGGTCACGCATGGATTCTTCCGGCGCAATCCGATTGTGCTGCACCTCTGTGTGAATACGATGTCCCCGGAGCACTAGCTTCAGTGCCTCCCAGTCCAATAATTTGGATGATGCATACACCAGTTCTACTTGACATACTGTGTGATGGCCTCACTGGTGGCTTCTCAGAAGACTGTGGGCCTGATTCTAACTTTGGAGGACGGTGTTAAACCGTCCCAAAAGTGGCGGATATACCACCTACCGTATTACAAGTCCATTATATCCTATGGAACTCGTAATACCGTAGGTGGTATATCCTCCACTTTTGGGACGGTTTAACACCGTCCTCCAAAGTTAGAATCAGGCCCTGTGTCTTCTAACATGGACGGCTGTAAATGGCAAGAGGGAACCGACGGTCTGGGTGCACCCAAGTATACCTGGAGTAACATAGGGTTATGATCAGAGAAGGTCCTGCCTAAATATTCCACCTCTAGTACCTTGAGTCTCGTGGCCAGATCACAGACTATGCAATCGAGGTGCACATGCAAATCCTTGGGGGGATAATAGGAATATTCTCTGGTGTCAGGATCTAATGAGCCCCCACAGTCCAGCAGGGACCAGTGAGTGAGCCACTGCGTCAGTTGTGTGGTGGCCGTCACCACCAGGGAGAATGACAAAGGAGGGTGTGAGTGATGTAAATGGATGTACAGTACGCTATTAAAATCGCTCTCACAATCCATGTAATATTTGCCGACCTGGTGAGGAGGTTCAACAGTTGAGATAGAAAGACCTGTTGCATCGTGTTGGGAGCGTATATTCCTCCCACCAGAACATGCATACCATCCAGTTGGCCCTCAATCAGTACATATCACCCTTCTGGGTCTATTACTGTAGGTAAACAGCAAAATGGGATCCCAGGCCTGATCCAGACCAGCACCCCCCTTGGTAAAGCCTGAAAATGTTGTGCAATAGCAGTGTCCCCACCAGCACACCTGTAGTCGGGACTCTTCCCCCGCAATGTGTGCTTGCTGTAATAGTGCGATTTGAGCACCCCTCCTGCGTATATACTAATGAATTGCATGTTGCTTGTGCGCCGTACCCATTCCTCGCATGTTCCAATTCAGTACGCAAAGTTTCACAATCCTAACAGATATTTAGTCACACCAGCGCATGCATGGGTACGGGCTGCACACCAGCCCAAGACAGCCCCTCTGTGAGTCTTTTGATTGCACGTCAAAAACAGCACCATCTCTCACAGCCCTACGAACAATAAATTTAGAACCCACAACACCCCTCCCAGGGTGGCCCCAAACATTTGAGAGTCTACCCAAACAGCAAAATCAAAACAGTCCCATTCGGAGGGTGTTCTCAATCGTAGACCCTTGGGTCTTGAATTCTCTTGGGAGAAGGGCGAGGGGGGTGTCGGCCAAACAGTAGCCATTTCCAGTGTGGAACAGTAAAGATGTGGTAGACAGAGGTGGTTCCAGATGCGAGACTTGTTGCTGTGTTAATTTTGCAATATTGCAGCTATTCGCAGTCAGTGTTGGAACCTGGGCCCCAATAGTTCATCATGTTGCATATTTGTGGGTGGCTGCGGGCAGTGTCCGGCCTCCGGGTGCCCTTCCTATCCAGTCATCTGCCGCCTGTTGTGGCACAAGAAGTAACATTGAGGACGATCTGCTGGCGGCTGAGTGAGTGGATTTATTTTTCAAAGGATCTTCTCCCTGCGTCAGAATGCTGGGGAGGGCAGTTTGCCCACATGGAAGTAGCAGTTGTCAAGGCCAGAACCTATTCCTCCTTTGCTTGTTCTGGTGAGGGGGTGCTAGGTGAGGAGGCACTCCCCGATCTGCGAGCTGTTGGGTGCTCACGGCACCGGTGCTGGTGAAGCCAGCGCGATGGAGATGTCAGGGCAGAGGAGTCATACTTGCGTTGCTCCACCCAGTCCCACTCATCAGTGGGTTGTGTAAAAAAGTATGACTTCCTGCCTGCTATGATTTTGAACCTGATGGAACTAATAGTGAAAATCACAACACGACCTGCCTCAGGTGACGTTTCACTCCTAAGAAAGAGGCTCTGTGTCACTGCATTCATAATGTGTAGTTCGGAAAGATAAAGATGCAGGCATTTTGCATGTTATTCCCTAATAAGAGTTGTGTATCCTGCCTCTTCTCTGAGTTTTCATTTCCCTCTTCAGCTCCTTTCCATTGTCTCCTGTTGCTGTGCCTGGACGTCAGTTGCTCCTCCGCAACACTTGACCACCAAGCAGAACCTGAAGACTTTGTATGCCAGGCTCTGGAGCATTGCCACCCTCTTGGATATTTTTTGCCTTTGGGTTTTTTCCTCCAAGGGGTTCCTTCTTTACAGCACTTTTCTTATAGGCCCTACTTAGTGTTGGTGGCAACGCAGCTCCCAGAATGGTTGGCCCTTACCTCTGGCAGACCAAGACTGCAAAGACCTGGATGACCAGGCGCAGACACTGCTTGGAAGATCCTCCCAGATGTCATAGTTGTAATAAAGTAGGGTAAACTTCTATTTTTAAGTCTGTCTTGATAGCACAGCTGCCTGGATATCATAATTTTACAAATTCTCTGAAATATACATAGAGTGGGCTTTGGCTCCGCTCCACCTGGCTCAACTTGGCTCCACCTGGCTTCACCTGTCGCTGTCAGCTCGTGATGTATCATCTGCCTTCCCAGAAGGATTCCCATTAAAATGCATGAGGGGCTATTCTAAATCTGGAAAATAAACTCAACTATGTGGTGTGCCACATTCAGTGCATTTATCCTACATGCATTCTAGACAGAGCAATATTAGTAGCTACTATTTCCAGCACTGGCAAATCCAAGAGGACAGGCCTTGATGGGATAAACAATATTTGTGCATACAATGCATGCAAACTGCATCTGTGAATGCCTCTGTTTACATGTGTTTGTTAATTAAAGCCAGACTTATTGGCTTTGGCAGTGCGTGTTCAGGGAACACTAATGTATTTGTAGACATATAAAATAAACCCTAATTCCAGCTTTAAACAAGTTTTTCTAGTGATGTTTTTAGTTTTAAGACATGGTGCATCATATGCTTGGGGACTGGCCAAGGAATGTGGACTGTAGCAAGCCCCTCTGCCCAACTCACTATACGGTCAATTCCTATAGGACATGTATGAGAAACTGGGTTTTTAGTTGACTGTAGTGTGAACCCTGGTTAAGCAACAGCCACATTCCTTTGCAGGATGAACCACAAGAAGTCACTAAATTAACCTGTGCTTAACCCTGGGTAGCTTGAAACAAAAAGCAGTCAGGCTTTAATTAGAGGGAATGTGTAAAGTATTTATGCAGCACTCAAACAGCAACAGAGTGCAAACACCACACAAGAAAAATCCTACAATAATTTAGAATAAGCGAGTACATTTTGATACATTATTTGACACCAAAATGACAAAAATCCAATCAGTAGAATTTGAGTTATGTTTTTTAAACTTTTTTAGTGCAAACTAGCACCCAAATAATTAGAGTACCAACCGTGCACATCTAGTCACGTGAGACATGGTCAAAGTTGAAGATACGTCTGACTGCGATGTAGGGCAGTTTGAATGCAAGAAGTGTACTAGGCCCGATCAGTGCTTAGCTGTAGACTTAGAAGACATTTTGAGGCAAAATAATCTAAGAAGATAAAGTTCAGTGGGATAAGGCTGCAGGAGGTGTTCGAGGATGGAGTGTCATCATCGGATAGCCTTGGGTTGAAGCTGCGGTGTGGATTTCCACGTTTGGACTAAGGGCCTGATTTAGATCGTGACAGTATTATCGCCGTCCTGCGGCAGACCTAAGTACTCCACCAGGTCGACAGAGTTCTGACCGCCATATTTTGATGTTTTGCAGTTGAACCTCGGACAGCCTCGACAGAGTTCTCTTCCTAGTCATCGGGATGGTGGGCTCCTGTTGACCATATTTAGATGTTACCGTCCTGCAGGCATTGTTCTAGTGACAAATTGCTGATAGAGGGAGACCATTGAACGGCCCAATGCACATTGTACAGTGGTAGTGGCCAGGGCAACAAGGCAAGTAACACTCACTCCATGAAAATTAGCCATAAATGTCCACCTCCATTACACAACACACATCACACTTCATACTCACCAAGATCCATTGCCATTCCACCACAACAGAACACGTATATGCAGAAAACACACAATGTCATACAGCCTAAAACACAACATATACAACATACACACACTATTGATACAACACCCACATACAACACAACCACACCTTCCAACACAATGACATAGTCATCTACACAAACACACTCCCTCACACAAAAGCACATCTACACACATCACAACTACAACCACAACACAACAGCTACACTCCCTTGAATGTTGCACACAGCAGCACAACACACAACCAAACATACACAACAAACATCAGACCCACATGCAAGTGGCACACATACAGACACAACAACATCACCCACTCAAGCACCCTCTGCCTTAAACAGCCAATGCATCTTGGATTTTTTTTAAACTAACAGGTGGACTACGGTTAGCTGTGGTGAGTTTAGATCTCCTGCCTATTTACTACCTTGTGGGGTGCCTCAAGGCTCATCACTCAGTCCGACCTTGTTTAATGTTTATGTCGCCCCATTGGCTGATCTGATTCGATCTTTTGGATTCACTTCCACTTCCTATGCGGATGATGCGCAATTGCTCATCCCAGTTAAGAAGAACTGGGAGCAAGTGGCGGATCGCTTCAACAACTGTATGCAGGCAGTCAACAGTTGGATGAGGGCAAATTGGCTTAAATTAAATGGAGAGAAAACCGAGATTCTTTGCTTTGGAAGTGGCAGTGAGCAGTGGAACCCATGATGGTGGCCGACAGATTGTGGTAGCTTTACAGATCCTACTACCACCACTAAGAATTTAGGAGTCCTTTTTGATGATCGCCTGTCTTTTAAAAGACAGGTGAATCATACAGTAAAAACATGTTTGTGTACACTAAAAATGTAAAAAAATGTTTTCCCATATCTCCAAAGAAAATGGAAAATTACAGTTACCTTAGCTCTGGTTATGTCCAAATTAGATTATTGTAATGCTTTGTTACTTAATCTGGACAAAGTATCCTTGAACAAGCTACAGTTGGTACAGAATACGGCTGCCAGAACTATTTTGAACCATCCACGCTCGGCCTCTGCTAGAGAAAGTCTCAAACAACTACACTGGCTCCCGGTAGCCCAATGTATCGCTTTTAAAGCGCTATGCATGACTCACAAAGCTGTCCATGGCATAGGCCCCAACTATCTAGTCTCTAAATTATACTGGTACAGACCTAAGAGGCATCTTCGCTCATCTGGAACTTATAGAATTCAGACCCCCCGTACCAACAAAGCCAAATGGGGCGATAAAGCCTTCACGGTGGCTGCAGCTAAGTGCTAAAACTCGCTCCCTATGGAAATAAGAAAGGAACACAGCTACTTAAAATTCAGGAAGTCAGTTAAAACATGGCTATTTCTGTGATAATTGCTGGTCACGATTCCCCCCTTCTGCTTAGTGTCTTGCTTTCCCCACCTTTTGTTAGCGCTTCGATGCTTTTTGGCCGGAACGCGCTTTATAAATGCTACATACATACATACATACATGCATACACATGCACATCCTGACTCACATACACAACAGGAAGCACAATATGATACTTACAGGACCCATTGCAAAGTGAACACATGGACATAGTCTACAATTGTGATGTTATTTTTATTTTGGTGCAAGTATTCATTTTCTATTGAATAAAAATTGTGTATGTCATCGATTTCCGACATATACAGGTGTGTCCTGATTAATGTTTGACATAGATGTTTAAACAGACATATGTATGACACATGTGTTTTTTAAAATATGACTGTAACATGTATATTTCTGCAGTGGTCCCATGCTAATGTAAAGTGACCAACCAATGTAAGCAAGTAATGCGGAATACTTACCTTTGAGTCCGGCAACTATGGGGTTGTGTGTCCTCCATGGTCCAGTGGCAGCAGCGAAGGCAGGTCACGCCCAGTCGTGTTCAGTCAAAAGTGGAAGTGGAAATGGGAAAAAAGGGACGTTTTTACCTCATTTACTCTTCAATCCACAAACTCAGGTGTGGAGGTAACATTGCCACAGTTGCCTTCACAGGAAGGCACATCGTGATTGGCGTGGCTGGAGTCGCTTTTTCCAATGGTGCCATCAACACGGGTGGGGATTCCTGGCAGAGTCGGCAGGACTCTTGTGGTCTTTGTTCTATGGTCCTGCCAACAACTAAATAGGGTGAGCGGACCGCCAAGGCGGCAGACAGGTTTTCTGATGGAAAACCAAGGGCAGGACCATTACCGCCAGGACCAAAATAAGGCCCATAGTCTCTGAAATGGAAGTAGGACCACTGAATAGAAAAATATAATGGAGAAGCCCCAAAGTCAATTTGACTGGAATGCACCTCAGGCATATAGGGGGGCAGGTTGGTCCCTGTCTCCTCCTGGTTCTCAGAGCAGTTTTTGCCAAAAAAATGTAAGTCCCCATTTTGGAATTTTGGCTATCTCTTCATCTTCAGGATCACTTTCAAGGGTGCAGGACTGGTGCAGTGCCACTTAGTGGGTCACGACTCACTCAGGCTGGGTTCAGGTGTGGATCCAAGGTAAAGAGAGTTTTTTGTGTCCCTGAGGCACAGATAAGAAGGCCAGCAAACTAGCCCATTGGAGAACCTCTGGTGGACCTGGATTCAAGTTGCAAGTCCAGTCTTTTTCCCCAGGCAGGAGGTCATCAGGGCAGAATTGCAGTAATTCAGCAAGGCAACAGCAGGTCAGCAGTACAGCAGAGTGGAAGTACTTTCAGCAACACAGCAGTCCTTCTTCCTGGCAAAGTAACCACAAGTCCAGAATTGTACTAAAGAGTTGTTGTCTGGCTCCCTATTTTTATACCCCTGGTGCCCACCTTCTGGAAGGTGGGAGAAGCTTCTAGATTGTGGCTTTGAAGTGCCCGGAATTTCATGAATCCTCTGCCCTGCCTCCAAGCTGGCTGCAGTGACAAAGTGGAGGTGAAAGGCCCTTTGGGAGAAGACAGAGCACTCTCTATTTGGTTGCAAGAGGAGCTGTGCTCAGCTCTGCCCCTCCATCCTGCCAGTGGATGGGCCAGTCACGCACACCTAGTGCTTTTATTTTGTGACTATCTGGGAGGAATTCATAAAGCTTAACTTTCAGTCAATGTCAACTTTCTAACGGGGGCATTTTAAAAATTGTAATAAACAAAATGACTTCTCCATCAAATTGGGTCTTTCATTTCAGGTCCAAAGACACCAAGCATAACATAGTACCTGTTCCCAAATGGAAAGTACAGCTTATTAAATGCAATAAAGAATCCTCAATGTTATCCTATGGGATGGGTAGGCCTCACAGTAGTGAATAACAAATGTAGGAGTTTTTCACAACCAAGACATGTAAAACCTAATCTTACATTGCAACCTTTTAATTACACAGCACCTATGAACTACATAGGGCCTACCTTGGGGTGACTTATATGTAGTAAAAGAGGAGTTTAAGGCTTGGCAAGAGGGTTGTAATGCCAACTCAACATTGACATTTAAAATTGAATTCAGGCTGCATTGGTAAGCCTGGGTCATGTTTTAAGGTGCTGCTTAACACGGTGGCACAGTAAGTGCTGCAGGCCAACTGGTAGCATTTCATTTACTGGCCCTGGGTATATGGTATAACAATCTATAAGCATGGCAGTCTCAGACAAGCATTGGCAAAGCCAATAGGTTTTGGCAGTGTCCGGGCTATTGGCCTTGCTCTTAGACTCCCTCCTCTCTGTGTAGTTCAGTTCTAGTTGCGTCTCCGCCATTGACCTACACAGAGGAACTAATAATGATACATCGAGGATGTCTGGATTTTCCTGTTTTTACATATTGGTTTCCTCCCGAAAGAAAATAGGGAGCAAATTCCCTAGTGTGTCAGCAGTAACTGAGACATGGGTGAGTGCATACGTGTGTTGGAGGATTTGGAAGGGATAGATGTTTGTTACGAATGCTTAAGTGGTATTGGGATGCGAGTGGTAAATGTGGGTGAGCCCAATGGTCCTTATAATGTGTGATTTTTGAATTTGCAAATTAATCTTGACAAGCTTCTAACATTTTCAAAGGAAGTTGTGTTATTTTTTGAGATGCAGGATGGGGAGCCGATGCTGAAACTCGAACCTGGGCCCACAGTTGTGGAAAGTAAAAAGATGCAAAAAAGCAGTCTACAATCGATAAGGTCACAAAGAGTGAGCAGATATCACATTCTTGAACAGATGAAGCCACAACAAAATTTGAAGCAAACACCACACAATTTCTTTGTATGATGCAGTCTTGAGCCACTCCGGTTGTGACAGAGAGAGCGTGAAACAACCTGCATAAAATGGAAGACAACGAATAAAGTCAAGAACATAATATAAATGAAAAAAAAACAGAACAGACAAGTCCGACCTCCGGCCTGCCTGAGAGTGCGAGCATTTGTTTGCTGTAAAGCGTCACTAGGCCATTGCGGCCAGCAATCTTTCCTTGCCGCTAAGGGGGTAGAATGGCGAGTCCATGAGGATCACTGAACCAAAGCAACACACGTTTTAGCAATAGAAAGAGGACTCAATTCTTGAAGCACCCAGCAATGCTTTATGTTAACATGTCAGTGAATCGTAAAAACCAATATCACAGGCGTATATCCACCGGACATATGCTGGATGGGACTAACTAAGTAATATGGTGAAAGTGAGCTATAGAAAAATCACATATTATTTATTTCTTTACAGTAAACACCATACACTCAGGTGCCAATTGTGGTTCAAACATTAGGCTTTCTTAGCTCACAATCCAGTGTTTCTTATCGTATACACCAGTGGAGCTGTTATACAACATGACCGAAAAAAGACACTTTCACGAAGCCAATAGCTCTATTAGGTGACATATACAGGCTTTGCCAATGTTTGTTTATTTGAACCTGGCTTTTGGATTCAAGTTATACAACAGTGAACTGTAGAGAGAATTCACATTCCAGGGCATCTGGTCAACTTCTGCTTTTTTCACACTGAGCCAAAAGGGAAAACAAATGTGAGAACTGTCCCTTTACCTAAAGCATGTAGAAGCATCACGTAAATAAAGTAACCACTTGAGAAACAATATGGACGAACTATTAAAACCATGTCCCATGAAGTATGAAAACATTTCCTCATGCAATTTAACAAATAGAATAACTCAATGGCAGTCGAGTGCCTGAGCATATTTTCTACCCAACTATCGAGGTACGTCGCTTAACCTCAGTTCTAAGTTACACTGCCCCTGTGAGATCAACTGACCACTAGGAAACAGCACACAAGGTTACACATTTAAGGCCATATTTACAAGAAAGTTGTGCAGCGCAGCGCCATGCCAAAATTGGCAGCGCCACACTGTGCCACTTCCGAAATGCAGGGATGTACTGTATTTACAAAAATATGGTGCAACCTTTGTGCTTCCCCTGATGCTGGCACTAATTGTAGCTGCCTAGTGCCAATGTAGGCACCTTTGTACTGTAGTGGAAGGGTGCCTGCATTGCAGGGAATGATTGTTTATGTGAGGGAAGGTGCCCCTTCCTGCACATAGACAATCATTAATTGCCCTTATGCTCTTTCTACGTGTGCTGCAGAAAAGCAAAAACAAGGAGAAATAAAAGTATTTCTCCTCATTGTGCCACGCTAATTCCCCCCCTGGGGTGGCGTTAGTTTTTGGCCCTGCCTTAGGTTTATGTTTCCTTGTAAATCTGGGGCAGTGACAAAAAGCCATGGGTGTTGCGTGGGTACGCCCACAGCAACACCTATTGCTCGCCCCTCTGCCACAGAAAACTGTATTGGGGGGGTTCCATATTTACAAAGCAGTGTTAAGCCACAAAAAATGGCTTAACACTGTCTTGTAAGTATGGCACAGGACACAATGCTACCAGAGCACCACAAAAAGTGAAACTCCAGTGGCGCTAGGGACTAGAAGCTCCGAAAAGTGCTTTGTAAAAAGTTAACAGCAAATGATGTAGGCTTGAGAAAGCGAAACAAAATAGTCTGACTTAGAAAACCACAGTGGATACTGAAGAGAACACTGTCTTCACTGAAAGGTCACCAGCAGGCATAACTTTTTTGCTTAATGTGTAATTTATGCATCAGAGGGTGGATTACATGTTGGATCAGGACAAACCATCATTATGAGGAAAATGCCACAGTATCACTGATTTCAGTGGTCATAGTGGAGATTAATATACCTTTGAAAATGTATTGTGCAAAATGCATTTGGATGGAGAGAAGAGAAGGTTTACTATTACATGTCAGTGGGGAACTGCAAGCGGTGTCTCATTCAGACTCACCTACCTTTCATGGGCAACTAAAACAGGGTTTTTGACATATCTCTACCTTGTTCGCCCATGATCTTGCAAACAATTGCAGAAGACATGTAGCGCTCATAAGTGTCAGGACAGGTGACAATACTGTGTACACATTGCTTTACCTGTTCATCTAGAGTAATTTGTACCCATTGCACTGCGACTGGGGTGCAGATGCAGGTGGCCCCTCCGCACAGTGCACAGGAGAGCACCATCATGATCACATATCCCTCAGATGCTAGACTGGGAACAAGTGAATTTCCTGTTCAGCTGAGAAGCTTGTTTATATACAGAAGATACTACACACACATCGACATGCACTGCCTGGGAACAGGCACTATTACAATGGAGGAGTGTGTGATCAGCGAATATGCGCTATGATTATAGAAGAAGGAGGATGCTGGTGAGTTCAAGTTTTATGGAATAATCAGTGGAACACTAACATCCACTTTGGTTTGCTTGTCTACCTTGTATAAACTAGTATTTTTTCTCACAGTATTAAAATGAACACAGGAAACTGACAGTTATGAGAACTACTCTTTTGTGGTTTTCCACACGCACTGCCCTGCTCACTCGTGAACAAGAGTGGTGGCCACACAGTAATTTTGTCATGCTTGAGAGCGACAGTGTATACAACATTGCTGGGGAAAGGAGGTTGCAAGCGACTGGACCAAACCACAAGAAATAAACACAAGAATGACGGTATCCCAGTAATTTTGTCAAGCAGGAGGGAGTGTATGCAACAATGCCCGAGGAGGGGTTTGAGGGCAGGAGTGACGTGATCAAGCTAAAAGAAAAACGTGAAAAACAGTGATGCCCACAGTAATGTTGTCACGTGTGACAGGAGAAATAGATAGAGCAAACAGCAACATGGGCCAGGGTGACTGGGACAGCAAAATGACAGACAACAGGAGTGAGAGGAGGGTGGGACAGGCATGCAACACAAGGGATGAGGCAAGGGATGGGGCAGGAGGCAAGCACCAATGGGGGGAGGCAGGTAGGGCGAGACGGAGCAGGGAACACTGGAACAGCAGGCAAAGGGGGACTACAAACACATACACTCGTATGGAGCGCAACAACTCAAAAATAAAAAATGAACTACAGGGGTGCAGTAGGAAGCAAGCGAAGTGTGAAGAGCCTTTGCATTTAGAGGTACAGAACACCAGAAGAGGACCTGGCATTACTGCCAGAGCTATCAACTATGGAAGTAGGAAACCAGGTTTGAGTCTCAGGGTCGGCATAACATCCTATGATCTTGGGAAAATCACTTTATCTCCCTGCTCCTACAAAATTAATGTGTCCTGATGTAAAGTAACTGACGCTCACATAAAGCACTATAATAACACATTTGGGTGGTGTTTGAGCAATATAAAACTGCGTTGAAAAAAAGAGATGGAAAACGCGTGAACTGAAAACACAAGCACTGTATGGACTGCTCCGAGGCAAAGGAAAAAAGTTGTTAAGTAGGATCTGTGGACATTTGCATGTACTTGGTCCAGGCTCTGGGGGGGATGGTCAAACACAGAAGCAGTTTGATGTATTCACGCCATGGACAAATTGGGATAAAGGACTTAAGAGAAATGATGGCAAATTGAAAGTCTATGGGCAGGCTGAAGCCCACAGACTGAACACTACACGTTTCTTCGAGACGGTGCATGAGCTGTCTAGCCGAGACCTAACAGAAAAAAATCAGTGGCATAAACCATTGGGTGGGGTTTCTCCCACTGTGACCCATCTGCCTTGTGGTGGCTATTCTGATGGGTCAAGAGTTTCTGATGGTAAAGTCAGCAATGATACTGTCTATGGAACTGCGATAATTTCTCTACCTCTAAATGAGGTGGAGAAACTGGGGTTCTGGAGACCAGGGAGCCCTTACATTTACAGCAGTTCTCCGCTCTGCCAGACCCCATGTTTGCAAGAAAAGGTCCACCTAAAGGTAACTCAAAAATGTCTGTTTTTAACCCCTTTTGCTAAATATTTTGTTTAAAACTCACGGAATTTTATGGCATTGAATGCTCCACAAAAAAACTGAAAATCATTAGGTCAACTTTTTTTTAACTTAACGTTTCAAATGTTCCAACTTCATCAGCTGAAAGTTAACACATGACAACCACAATCTTTCTCCTTACTTGCTCTTCTCTGATATATTTAATGCAGACACACACAATTCTCATTTTTCCTGTGTTTGGATTTCACTCTATGAGGCTTAGGTTCAAGAAGTACACCAGAGCGAAATAATTTCATAATCGTTTTAGAAAATGGGAGACTGATTTGCCACCGTATTTATGCTAAAATGGAAGCTGCGTAGACAAAGTTTGAAATGGATCTCTGCTGGATAGAGTTAATGAATATGAGTATTGATTATGTGCTTTGTGAACGTAGTGGTAGATAAAGTGCAAGACTTGACTGAAGAGGTAACAACTTCTAACTCTGAATGGTTTTTACTTGTAATTTGATAATTAGATATATTTAACCCTCATTGATAAAGGGTTTGATAGGACAGCTCTCAGTTTTGTATAGAATGAATAAATACAGAGGTGAGAATCTAGAAATGCAGAACAGTATCATTCTTCTTTACAGAAAGGATTTAATTATCTGAACACTAATACCCCACGGGGTGAACATTTTACCACAACTGACTAAAAAGCGGATACTTACCAAAAACAGTTTAATGCACGATCATGTGCAAACAAACTAAGGGCCTGATTTAGAGTTAGGCGAATGGGTTACTCTATCACAAACGTGATAGATATCCTGTCTGCCATATTACAAGAGCCATGGGATATAATTCTCTTTTAATATGACTGACTGTATATCCTTCACATTTGTGACAGAGTAACCCATCCGTGGAACTCTAAATTAGGCCCTATATGTTACTATTTGGCAATTAAAATGCTAAGACAGAAGATGTAGTTACTATGGGTCTGATGTATCAAAGTGTTTGATCGCAAAAACTGCATTTTGGCATGTAACAAATTCAATTTGGTATTCGGTAACTTGTTACCGAATCGCAAATTGGATTTGAGACTACATATCAATTCGGTATTAGGAAGGGGCGTGTCAAGGGCGCCCCTTCCTAATACCGAATCACAGAGGTCTGTATGATTGTTTTGTGACCGTGAATGTGGTGGCAAAACAATTGCAGTTACCACCAACTTCAAGTTGGTGGTAACCCATTTGCAAAGGGGAAGGGGTCCCCTTTGTGAATGCATGCGAAAACATTTTTTAAGAGCAGGTAGTGGTCCCACCGACCACTGCCTATCCTTAAAAAATGAAAAGAAAACTTTTCATTCTTCATTTATAAACGCATCCTGTTTTCCTTTAGGGTAAATGGGCTGCATTAAAAAAAAAAAAAAGATAGCTTTATTGAAAAGCAATCACAGATATGGTGGTCTGCTGAGCCCAGCAGGCCCCCATCCCTGTGATTGTAGCCATTCGCAATGGCTCGCAAATTTTGACCTACCTCATGAATATTAATGAGGTAGGTCCATTTGCAAGCCCTTGTGAATCACAGTATGAAACTCCTGGAGTTTCATACATTCCAATAGCGATAACTTAATTGTGATTCGCAAAAAATCTCAATTAGGTAATCGCTATTGGATATAATGATACATCTGGCCCCATAACTGTTATCATTTAATTTGGCTTCTTTCTGTTTTCAAGGAAGCATGTGTTTTGTGTATTTTTGAGGCGGTGCACATTTCCTTCAAAACTGTAAATATGGTGTATTTAAACTAGGGTGTGATTTGATAAGTGAGATTCATGCCTGGCTTGTGACATCACCCTGACAGGAATTGTGGTTGCTGCTTGAGAAGGATTTCACCCCCTCTCAGCCAGTAACCCAATTTCCCACAACCTGGAAAACATACATATTTTTTCACGACTTTGATTTGATCATGAGATAATCTCCCTTACGGGGAATCCCCGGAGGGTTCCCGAAGCAGGCATTTCTCAGCCCAAAGAACTCTCAGCCATGTGTATTAAAGAAAAATGATTGTCCAGGTGGTACACATTCAGCAGGGACAGAATTGAAACAAAAATCAGCTCCGCCCAACTGTTCAAACCAGCCTCGCTCTCATCTCAAGGAGAGAAAAAATTGTTTCATTCAAAGTGAAAATAGGACCACAAGCTAGCCTGTTGGACCTTACCTTACACCTGTTTCTCTTTCAGGTCAGCAGCTGCAGCGTGCCATCCTCTGCTAGTTGCATGGTGGCTGCCACTGCTGCAGTTACTGGGGTTCTAATCTCTTTTTTTTTAGCTTTTTGAAAAAAAAATGTGAGCAAAAGTAAACTGTGATGATTAAACAGAGCGAAACATTGAATAGAGATTGACAATGCTGGGTAGCTGAAACAGGCTTGCAACAAAAAATAGGGAACAAGGAAAATCCCTTACAACTGTACAACATTAATCACATTGTTTTCCTCTTAATTATTATCCTAGCCAACACTTGAGCTCATTATAAAGCAGAAAAATCCTATAGCACCATATCTGAATTTTCTATTTCGAAAATCGGTCCCCATAGGCCGTTAAACTTACGGAGTGCACCTATTCGTTGCGCATAAAGTTTTTCCTTAAAGCGCACAGCTTGCATTTTCGCCTCCTAAGCCATATAAGTTAGAGGAATAGGGGATTTCCAGGCTTGTAAAATTAAAGATTTGGCAATCAGTGATGCTATAAATAAAATCTGTTTCACCCGAATAGTCAACTCAGAGTGACAAGAGGTACCAAAGAAGGCTCTCATAGCATCAGGAATGAGTACAAACCGCACCTCTGTGCTAATCCACTGAAAAAGTATATCCCAAAACTCTATAAGCTTGGGACATGTAAAGCACAAATGAAGCCAGTCCCCCTGAGTGCTGTAGCATCATGGACAGAAACCTGTAGTGGCTCGGTATGCTTTTTTGATTTGTGCTGGAGTGAGATATAACATCCATTTTGAAAAGAAAGCCATTCTCTTGAAATTTGCCAACCTTATTGCCTTATAAGATATACTATTAAGGTTCCTCCATGTTTGTAAATCTATTTTGCACCTAGTGGTGTTTTTGATCTTTGTCAGAAAACGAGGGACTAGTTGCAATGCTTTCTAGGAGCTCAGAGTATGATACCAATTGCCTATCCCTTTCTAGTTCCCATAAAAACGCCTGAGAAATTAAAGGAGAAGATAATTCAACTAGTGAGGGGCGTGGAAGCAGAAAATTCAAAATCTGGAGTTAGGAAAATCTCAGAATGTCTGGGATCAGTTCTCCACCGTGGCATTGTGCCCAGGTCCTAATTTGATTACCAATTAAAAAATCAGAGAATCTAGTAAACCCCAGTTTTACCCATAGTTTAACATGGGATGGAGTCAAATTTAGCCCCATCATCCCGGAGTTGACAAGTGATACTGCTGGATGAAAAATGGGAACTTTGTATTTCTCTAGAAATTGCAAAAACTTGGCACAGATGAAAGTAGGGACTTTGTATCTGGTCAGTTTGGGCTGTCGTGGAAACTTAAGAAATGGTGCAAGCTGGAAGCTGTGCTCTGCTAGCATAGATTTCAAGTAAAAGTTCAGGTTGGGCGATAAAGCTGCTATAGTGCCCCAGTCCATAGAAACAGCCGCCGTGGGACGTTCCAGTGAAGGTCTTCGTTTTTTTTCTTCTTTCTTTCCAGTTTGTTTTTTCCAGCTTTGCGCGCACTGCCGCGCCCGTTAAAGTGGAGTGCGAGTGGAGCGCGAGCTTCTCCTTAGCAACGGACGCCTAAGCGGAGCGTGAGCGTCTCCTGGGCAACGTACTCGCTAGAAAGACTGACGCTGCTTCCGCTGTGCATCTCCTTAGCAACAAACACGCTAAGGAGACTGACGCCGCTTCTGCTAGCGTCTCCCAGGAGACGGAGACGCTAGCCCTTGTTAAAGAACCTCGAGAGATGCGGAGCACGGACGCTGCTTCCGTGCGCATCTCCTTAGAGCCGGAGACGCCTACACCGCTGCAGTATAGGAGACGGAATAACATTGAGGAGATGCGGAGCATGGATGCTGCTTCCGCTAGTGTCTCCTAAGCAACAGAGACGCTAGCACAGGGGTGAACTGCAGACTTCTCTCTTGCTACTTCGGTTTTGATCAATTCTGTATCTGGAAAACACAAGGAAGTGACGCATGTTATTCTGGACACATTAAAAAAAAAAAAAAAAGAAAAACAAGGGAGAAGAAGAAAGAAGTAAGACAACATTTGTTTTTTTCTTACCGTGAAGGGCTGTACTCTATATATTGTGAACAGGTCCGGGAAGGGGGGAATACATTTCTAGTTAATTAGTATTATAAAGTATATTTGGCCTCTGATATGGCGCAAGCCAATTTTACCATTGTTCCTCGGCAAGTATTTTGGGCCATGGGTAATTCACCGCCCATTAAGTGGCAGTAGTGGAAGGACTATTTTTTAAATTATTTAGGCGCTATTGACGTAGATAACAAGATGTCTGCAGAACAGAAAAAGAGGATTCTATTGCATTCTTTGGGTCCTATGCGTCTAAAAACATATAATAAGATGTCCAAAAACCCTGTAAGTGGCGATATTTGTGCTTTTAATGCCGTGATGATAGATCTCGACAAATATTTTGCTCCAAAAGTTTGTATGGGAATTGTCCGTTATAAGTTTTTCCAAAGAAAACAAGAAAAAAATGAGCTAGTGGATGACTATGTTGCGGACTTAACGAAACTGGCTCTTGACTGTAAATTTGGGACAATTCATGACGAACTTATTAGAGATCAAGTAGTCATGCATTGCAATAATCAATCTATTCAGGAAAGACTTTGGATAAATGGTGACTCTCCTCTAGAAGAAATTTTAGCCATAGTAAGGAAGGCAGAGATCTCTGAAAGAGGTTTTTCTGAAATAAAATCTACTGGAAAAAATGAGGATGGCATTTATAAAGTAACTAATCGTAAAACTGGGAGGGGCTTACAGAGTGGGGAAACTGAAAGAAGATGTTACAGATGCGATAACAAGGACCACTCCAAGTTGTGCCCAGCTTTAAAATTGAAGTGCAACAAATGTGGAATTGTGGGCCAATTTGCAAAAGTTTTTAAAAAGAAAATAGTTAAATGAATAGATGAAGGTGAAAATGTTGTAAAATGTGATACGGAAGAAAAAACAACGGATCCCAGAGGAATGGATGAGGATAAGAATTTCATTCTCAATATAATGGAGGTAAGCACTAGGGAAAAACCCATATGTGACATGGAAATTGGTGGAGTACCAATTACAATGTATGCTGACTCAGGCTCACCCTTCACAATCAAGAATGAAGATGTGTGGAACAAGTCTTTCGTGGAAAAAATTGGCAAACAGCTTGCTCCGCCAGACATTCAACCAGAAAGTTACACAGGAGAAAAGATAGATCTGTTACGTTTTAGATGGTTGGCATTCTCATTCAAGAACAGGAGCGCCGGAGGAAAATTATATGTGGCTAAAAAAGGGCCATCAGTTCTAGGTTGGAAAGATCAAGGACAGTTGCAAATGATCCTGGATCCAAACAGCAAAGAAAAGGTTTTAATGGTGAATGATGAATGCTCTTTGACCTCCATGATAGAAACTAAATTCCCAAAAGTTTTTAACAAGGGTTTGGGGAAACTGACTGGTTTCGAGCACAAAATCATATTAAAGAGGGAGGCTGTACCAAAAATTCATAAGGTCAGAACTGTGCCGATCATGATCAGAGAAGAAGTTTCCAAGGAGCTGGACTAATTAATATTAATGGATGTGATAGAGCCAATTGAAAGTTCGGAATGGATTTCGCCTGTAGTAATAGCTCGGCGCAGTAACGGAAAAATCTGCTTATGTGTGGACTTAAGATACTTAAATAATAATATTCTGATTGATCGGTTTCCTCTACCCAAGATCACGGAAATGGTTTCTAGTCTTGAGGGAGCATGCTGGTTTTCTACTATTGACCTGTCATCTGCATATCATCAGATTCCCTTATCTGAGGATTCCAAAGGACTAACAGCCTTCATCACACCCTTTGGATGCTTCCAATACAAGAGGATGCCCTTCGGCCTTGCGTCTGCAGCAGCTGTTTTTCAACGACTAATGCACAAACGTTTTGGGAAAATCAAAGGAGTTATGTGCTTCCAAGATGACATTTTAATTTTTGGGAAGGATAAGTGTATGCATGATGAGCGGTTGGAACATGTGTTGGAAGTGTTAGGTGATAAAGGGTTAACAGTGGAACTGAGTAAGTGCAAATTTGCGAAAAGAAGTGTGGAGTATTTGGGACATGAGATAAGTGGTGAGGTTGTTAAACCTAAGGCATCTTTGGTGAATGCTATAGTGGGGGTGTCACCTCCTATGTCTAAGGATGAGGTAAGATCATTTTTGGGCATGGCGGAGTTTTGTGCCAAATTTATTCCGAACTTTGCCAGTAAGGTTTACAACTTAAGATTGTTACTCAAAAAGAACTCTCCATTCACGTGGAGTGAGGCATGCAATCAAGAGTTTGAGAGTGTGAAAAGGGATTTAAGCAAGGCAGCATGTTTGGAAAGCTTTGACACTAAGTTAGATACCTTTGTTACCACGGATGCAAGTAATAAAGGCCTAGGTGCTGTGTTTTCTCAAAAGGATTGTAATGGTAAGGAGAGGATTATACTTTTTGCTTCCAGGTCATTGTCCCCATCAGAAGAGAAGTACTCGGTTATAGAGAAGGAAGCCTTAGCCTGTGCTTGGGCTTTGGAGCACTTCCGAGCATTTGTGTGAGGAAAGGACATAACTATTCGGTGCAACCACAAACCTTTAATCAAACTTCTTACAAGTGAAGGAAGTGTACTAGCTTCGGCTAGGATCTCAAGGTTGTCTATGCGCTTAAAGTATTACACTTATCGCATTGTGTATGTACCTGGCAAGAGTAATGTAATGGCGGATTGCCTTTCTAGATTACCTAATTTGCTGGAAAGGTGTGTTGATGACCCGTGGTATGAATGGAGTGTGGCTCTCGTACATGATTCTGGTGGCCCTGCACTTAATGAAGATAGTTGGAGGAAGGAAATGGAGGTAGACACTAGTTTACAGTCCGTTTTAAAATACGTTTTAGATGGATGGCCTAAGAAGGATCTGTTGTCTGAACAATGCAGAAGTTTTTGGGAGGTTAGGAACAAACTCTCTGTTGTGAGCAATGTTCTTTGGAGAGGTGATAGAATAATTCCCCCATCTGGTATAAGAGAAGCAATTTTAGAATTATGTCACGAGGGCCATTTTGGCATCGTTAGAACTAAGTCTGTGGTTAAAGAGTTGTTTTGGTGGCCAGGTGTTGACAAATCGGTGGGAAGATTTGTCAGAACTTGTCATGTGTGTTCTTCTGCTGACAAGAGTTTGTGTATCCTTAGACCACCTATGCAGCAAGCGTTCATACCTAGGCAACCATGGAAATATGTCGATATTGATCTCTTAGGTCCGGTGGGTAGCTCTCAAGAGTTTGTAATAGTTCTTATTGATTTATTCTCTAAATGGCCAGAAATTGGTATTTTAGAAAGAGCAGATACTTCCAGCGTGTTGGTGTTTTTGGATAAGGTTTTCCTTGCTGAAGGCATTCTTTCTAAATTGTTGAGTGATAATGGTGTACAGTTTATGTCAGATGCTGCCAAAAAGTATTTTAGGAGAGTGGGAATTGAACATAAAACCACTTCATTGTACAATCCCAGTGGCAATGGCGCAGTAGAAAGGTTCAACAGAGTCATTAAAGGTATAATTCAGGGTGCTCTGGATGGTGGAGAGGATTGGCACATTGCCATCTTTAAAGCAGTGTGGGCATATAGGATTACTGAGAATGTTACTACTGGACTCAGCCCTTTCATTGTTATGAGGGGAAGAAGTCAGAGAAGCAAACATAACCCAGCTTGGTTGGTTAAGACTGGTATCCAACACTGGTCTGTGGAGAAAGTAAGGGATAGTTTGGATAAGTCTCTAGAGAAATCGAAGTCTTATTATGACAAGCTCCATCATGTCAAGTCTGTGGTAATCAATGTTGGAGATTGGGTTAGAGTTAAGAAACCTTATAAAGTTAAGAAGGGTGAGAGCCAGTACTTTAATCCTGAACGTTTTATGGAAATTTTGCATAATGCCGTAAAACTGAGTGATGGTAGGGTGTGGAATCTTAAGCGCATTGTTCTACTTAGGAATGGACAGGAATCTGGATGTGACGGAGTTCACACTAACAGTAAGAGGTGCGAGGTGGGAAGGGCAGAATGGTTGGAAGATGAGGTTATGATTCACGATGCGTTAAATAAGGATGCGTCTCCACACGTGCTAGATGATTGTGTTTTGAGTGAGGAGGAAGATGTGACGAGTGACTCGGTAGCCGAGTCAGAGAATGGGAATGTGAGTTTATCCGATCGTGTGCAGCAGTGTGACTCTGTAGAAGGGAAAAGGAAAGTGACACCTCCTGGTTGGTTAAAGGATTACGTGTTAGGGTACATAGCTATTACGTGTTGAGACACATAGCTAACTTTTCTGTTAGGATATATAGCTAACGTTTCTGATTTTCATGTTTAAGCATTTTTTTTCTTAATTTTTATTTTTTTATTTTCTTGTTGTGGGAAAAGAAGGGGGATATGTAGTGTGTTCTACTTCTTTGCTGGAATGCTGGCAGATGCTGACCTAGGGATATTCCACGTTCTAGTACGTGCAGTCTCCTGAAGTCAGTTGAGCCTGAGCTTCTTCCCTAATCGGACCTGTTCCTTTGACCTCTTCCTTCAAATAAACGTGTATCTCCTACTTGGTCTGCAACGCGTCATCACTTCAGTACCTCAATGAACTTGTAAGGTTCCAGCCATACGTGTGTTAACAAGAATTTTGGCTTGGGCCTTAGAGTAAAGATTACGCAATACTTGAATAAACCATCTAGGAAAATTAAACTTTGCTAAGATTCTAAAAAGCACCTCCCATGGAACTAAATCCAAGGTTTTCTCTGCGTCCAGCATTATAATGGAAGCCGGTTTATTATTGTGAGAGTAATAATCAATCGCCTGGATTAGGAAGTTAGTATTTATCGCTAGCAACCTACCTAGCAGAAAGCCACGCTGATCTTCATGAATGAATTCTTGTGCTACTAAGGCCAGTCTTTGTGCCAGGATCGTTGCTAGAAGTTTATAATCAAAATTAAGTAAACTAATTGGGCAATAGGAATCAGGTTATTGAGATGGCCTATCTTTTTTTTAGAAAGCTAATAACGGTGGCTCTTGCAAGAGATGCTGGTATCTCTACCCCCAAAGAATATTATTGAAAAGAGAAACTAAGCACCCAGTTAGTTGGCCTACAAGAACTTTTCAGACTTTAACCAGGAGTCCATCTTCCCCACACACCTTCCCATTCGATGTGGCCAAAATTGCCTCCTTAACTTCAAAAAGTGAGATAGGTGATACAAGTTTTGCCCTAGATGTCTCGTTTTAATACTGGTATGTTCAAAGCATCATGGTATTGATTAATCTGCTGGACATTGGTTGGAAGAGAAGATGTATAGATTTTTTAATAGTAAGATATAAAAAACCTTTCAATATCTTCAGGGTGATTGACAAGAATACCTTGTCCCTCATCAAAAAGAGTTTTAATAGTGTCTTTATTTGATTTGATTTTTTTCACAGATCCAGCCAAAAATGTACCTCTGTGTTCCCTTTCTTAACAGCATTTCTGCGAGCTTGTGTGTTGATTAACTATCTTGCGAGATAAAAAGTAATCCTTAAGTTGGCCTGTACCACACTCAAACTTATGTTTGCCTCTGGATCATGGGTGGTCTAAAGGACTCTTTGCTGTTGGAGCTCTTTTACCTTTTCCTTAGCTGCCTTGACCGTATAAGCTTTGAAAGATATTGTTTCCCCTCTTATGTGAGTCTTGAGAGCGTCCCAGATGGAGAATATGGAAACAGAGTCTTTGTTAATCTTTAAAAAATCAGTGACGAGGTCTTGAGAATCTGTGCCCATCCTTCATCTACCAAAAGAGATTTGTCAAAACTCCAGCGTGGACGAGCGAGCATCTTACCAGGCAAGTCAACATTAGCCTGAGGCGCTGCGTGATCCGGGAAAGGGTTAGCTTGGATAATGGTGCCAGTTCTTGTGAGAAAAAATGAAATTAATATGAAATCAATTTTAGAAGCTGTATTATATATATTTTTTATAACAGGTATATTCATAATCTTGTGGGTGGTCGGCCCTCCATGCATCATACGCTAAATCAGAAATAATCTTACCTACCCACAAGGAGACTCTAGGTTTATTCTGTATTTTGTGCTTGCGAGAAGTGTCCATCTGAGTATCAAGAATAACATTTAAAAAGTCTCTACCAATAATGAATAGGCCGGGAAGTGTACTCAAAACCTTGTAAAGACCCTGAGGGGGGCTTGTATAATCTGCTATTGGACCCCAGAAACTCTCAAAATGAATATGATAATTTGAGATACGTGTACTAATTACCGTCCATCGTGCCTGCAGGTCTCTATGGATCTGATGAATTTTCCCAGAAAATTCCTGAGACACCATTATAGCCACCCCTCGGACCGTGGCATTAGCCAATGCATAGTAAGCATGTGCGATGAATTTGGGGAATTTTTGTTGATTACCTTGACATTTTAAATGTATCTCCTGCAAAAGATAGGTCTACAATTGCAAAGCCTTAAGCCAGTTGAGAATAGTAGCAAATTTTACATGATTGTCGGCGCTGTTTACATTGCACAAAATACCCCTTAATTCACTCCCAAATCCCCCTACCAGGCAATATCATTATGTAGCAAAGTTATAGTCAAAGCCAAATAAAGCTCTCCGTACTTTTTTGTATCTGCTCTTTTCCCCACCCTAGTGAATAGATCCCCCCTCCGGAAGGAAGATAGCTCCTCCCCCTCAGGGCCCCACCCATCATGGCCCCACCAATCTTTGAACCCCCCCACCCATGGTCTCCTCCCCTCAAACCCAAGAAAAGAGTGCACTGACATGGCACTTGTTAGCTCATCAGACCTTAATAAGTAAACTTACAAGGGGACGCGAATAGGTCGATGAACCTTTTGACTCGCAATTAAGATGATCCCACCATAACTCCAGTCCGTGCAAATCAATAATCAATCAATAACATTAATAATCAATGATAAAGACAATAACAATCAATGGAGTCATTAATTGTCATACACCATGACCTTTCAGTCATGAATAACCACACCTTTAGTAAAAGTTTGAATATTTATTTCCCTATATTAACAATGTTATGGTCACGTAAGATACTCTCAAAATCAAATGATAAACATACAAAAACAACACTGGCTGTCCAAATCTGTGAAAGAAATGCAATCTAATCAAAGCTTGAACTACAACACATTCTAAGGTTACAGTGCAAATTAATGACAAGAATAATTGCACAAGTGATATCACATACATTTAGATTCAGCAAAGAAATTCATCATTCGTTATTCCCTATTGTCAGACTTTTATTAGTGAGGATCCTTCTCTAACATCATATTGTCATCAGCATGTTGGGCTTCATGCAAAACAATTTAGTAACACAAATTTGGAAAACCTCCAACTATGGCTCTATAAAAAGATTGCTGTTGGTACCTAGAAAGAAAAAGCAAATAGGCATAACAATCACACGGGCACAATAATACCTCTCCTCAATTGGATCGGCAAGCTAAGATAATCTTTGTCATTAGGACATCAGTTCAGGATTCAGCATCAAAGTTCAGAAACGCAGTCTTTAAGCAACTCAAAGGAATAGAGGTAAACCCTCAAGAAGAATAGAGAGAATGGCTTGTCTTCTCTTGGTGCAGTCCTGTTAAGTTAAATTCCTTAAAACTACTTCCCAATTCCCTATTGGTAAAGGGATCGCAAGTTCACACTTTGTCCTATAAAATTAAAACTCCAAATCTATGAATTCTACCACTACTCCATTCACATGTTGCTGATTGGCTTCTCCTGCGATGTTCTCATCATTCGACTCGTCAGGTAACAATATTGTTGCAGCTTATACTCCAGTCAGTGTCTCCATTGTTCTCCTCCTGAAAAAGTCAGTCTCACATTACACTCATATTGTTACATTTAGCAACAACAGCATCTTCTAGCAGTCGGTTCTCATGAGAAAGACTTTCAGCTACGAGCACATTTCCACAATACCATGGAAAAAAACATTTAATTCCCTGGGACAGCCATTTTATTAAACATTAAGAAATACAGCTTGACATGAGGCAGGGCAACTAGGCCAAGACCTCCGCTAAGTTAAGGCCTACAATTAATAAAGCCAATACATAATGCATAACTCTTAATATGACATATTACTACATTAGTCTAACACATACTCAACATTTCATATTAATATTAACTATTGATAAGTACACTTTGTGATGCTTGAGGGCCACTCATTGTGATCACATTTTCAAATGTGTGCATTAATTTTCTACGTTATTACATTTTCTACACAAATCCATTACTCATAATACAAGAACATTCATTAGTAATTCTTAGTAAAACACCTGTGCTAGCACACTCCTAGAGCCTCGATTTTGGGAAAAACAGCAAGACTGCAGGGCAAGAAATGACGAACAGAAACATAGAGCACGTAAGTTCATTTCTCCATAATGACACGCCCTTTCCAATACCATATTGTTACTTTTTTAACAATTCAGGGAATTTTTTTGCATCCTGTACACCCTGAAAAGTATGGGCTGTCCTTTATGCAACACCTTGAGTTTAGCCAGTTGCACAATGCCAGCTGGGCTCCCAATTTCTTAAAGTCTTCTATAAGACCCACAAATTCACAACGTTGTTGCACAGCTGTAATAGGCATATCAGAAAACACACGGAAGCTGAAATTATCACCAGAATGAAAGTTTCTCATTCTTATAGCCTGAGATAATATTTGTTCCTTGATTCTGTAGTATCCGAAGTTGACCAGTATGGTGCGAGGGTGTTTTGAGTTTGAGGCGCGCGTAGAAGGGACCCTGTGCACCATCATAATTGTGAGATCCTCTTTGGTCATAGCTTTTTCAGGAAGGATACATTTATAGATGAGGTCCGCAACTACCTTGGTCACAGATAAAGATGATTCGACCTTTTCAGGAACTCCTATGAACCTCAGATTGGAGCGCTGAGATCTGTTCTCCATCTCATCAAACTTAAATTGTAATTCCTCAAGTTCTGATTGGATTTGGAATGTTACAGACTCCTGTTGCTTCTTAGCATCCTCCAGATCAGAAACCCTCTGCTCAGCTTGAGATACCTGTGCAAAGAGATGAATTAAGTGGGAATTTAGTTGACTAAGTTGATCCTTGGTTTCCTTACGTGCCTCCTCCTGAGATACTTTTATTGCCTGGAGCTCCTCCAAAATATGACCCATCATACCTTCCATTGAAGAGACAGCAGTTACCCGGCCCACAGAGCTGACCGGAATGTGGGTGAGTGGAGAGGAGCAGAGAGTCTGTGGGAAGATATTTTCATACGAGGATACCGAGTCTGGAGTTATATGACAGGAGTCTTCTGATATTGAATTTAATGCCATAGTGGGAAGTAGTTTAATGCCAAGTAGATTTTCTTTAGTCAAAGAGGTTTCTCTTGTTTGCCCTCTCTCTTTCACTTTTTCTCTTTCAATTTCTTTTGATGCACCCTTAGCATTGCTGCTAGTAGTAGAATTCAGTGGATATCCTTGAGCTGTTGTGCACTAAACAGTAAGGCGAGGGGGAGGATAGTGGGTGCTGCTAGACAAGCCAAGGTTGTCAGAGAATCGCTGGTCTGATTACTCAACATGGGAATGGAGGGTTTAGATAGAGATTCGATGATCTGAGCTGATGGCGATATTGCTGGTTCTTGATCCTCTAATGGGCTGGAGCCAAGAAATACTGGAAGAGCTGGAAGTACTGGAGGAGTAGCTAACAGATCCTGCAGCCCACACAGTCTCTTAAGGACCCGCCTAGATCCTGCTGGCTGCCCGAGTCATGCCTTTGCCTTCTCACTGCAGAAGTCAAAGTTTTGGGTTTAAATCCTTTTTCCAACTGTCCGTGCTTTAGACGCTGCATCCCGCACCATGCGCTTCATTGTGGGGTGAAGTGAGGTGAGGTGCCGGATACTTGCAGAAGATGATGCTATCAAGAGAGTCACTGAAAGGGAGCCAAGGGGGCAGCAACATGCCCACTTGGAACTGTCCACCCGGCTGTGTTGCAAAGCCAGGTGAAGACTAAGCCCAGGCTCTCACTCCCTCACTGAACGGCTCCAACTCCCAAACTGAGAAGAATTTCAGCCCACTCAGACCAATCACAGAATTTCTTTCATGGTGTGTAACTTCAGGAGAGAAGCCTCTGGATTGGATGGGGAGGGGAGCAAGGCCAAGCACAGAAGCACCGAGGCGGCGGGAGTGGCGGAGGTGAGGCAGCAGGTAAGTCTTATTTATTATTTATTTATTTATTTGTAATTGTGCCCCCCCCACACACCACCAAAGTGACTCAAACTGTAACCACATAGGGTGTGTTTACAGTCCCCCTTGGCTTGATTTCCAAAAGATTTCCAAACATAATTGTCACAGAGGTGCACAAAATGTTGAATTTGACACTGGAAATTACAAAACCTGGTTACAAATTAGGATTTGCAGATAGTGATAGTTTTGTCTGTAAATTAAAGGTATGACTGAAAAATCTACAAAGGAGACATATATTCTATAGCTTGAGTTTAGAGTTAGGGTTGAGAACAGGTGATGGTCAGGGGGTGATCATGGCGATAATGGTGTGAATCCCCACAAAGTGATAACATTCTTGGTATCAACAGTCATTACCACACAATTGTACATTTACTAGTAAAAATAGTTTAAAGTAATTTCCAATGGGAGTTGCCCGCCCACACCAACATTTCCTGGGGTTTCAGGGGAAGGAATTTGTCTGCATGTAAAAATGTATGTGGAGAAGAAGAAAAAAAACATGTTTCTGTAATTACCTGGACAAACCTCTGCAATTAGTTCACGGCAGAGGAACATGTATCGAAATCTAGAAGCTGCATACATTTCCATTTATCCCTTGTAGATTTGTATAAATCTTCTAATAGTATGAAAAACGTGCGAAGTGTAGGAATACATCTATGTTGCTTAGAATTTTTACTTCTGTCTCATTCTTAGTGAACTGGGCCCACCATCGTTGTTCTAAAGAGAAAGTCGTGCTATGACACAAATATAATGTGTTCTCTCCTTTTGGCCCACTCTTCATTGTATGCTGTTTTCTTTGGGTTAATTGTATCTTAAAAATATCATATTCGCAACCATTTCATGTTTAGTGTCATTTGTTTTTAAAGTAAAAACCTTTTAGCCATGATTAGAACCACTTACTGATTCTTTACGACCATTCTTTAGAGGAAAACTATCAAGTTGAGTTTAGATTATTTAAAAACAAGAGAAGTCGTCATTATTTCCATTGGCAAGTTTCAAATGATTTATTTATAATATATTTTGACTGAAAGTCTTAACTTGCTATTTATTATGTTTCCAGAGTGGCTGAAATATCACTGGCTGCACTCCGTTGACATGTATGTACTAATAAACAATTGTAAAGGGTGGGATACCATAAACACAGTCTGCCCTGTGATTTTGGAGGTCAGCACACTGTAGGATCATAACATATAACGATTCTAGCTGGTCACGGCATTGTTTACATTTTTAAGCAATGCCATTTTCTCCCTGCATTTTTATACTAACAGTCATACGCTTTTTGGCCTGGAGGAATTTGTGAACTAATGACATATGTGGTGCATGACTGTGCAATATGCAGGCAGAACTTAAGATGAACATGACGTTCTGCAATTCTTTTTTAAACGCTTTTTTTAAACACGTATGACTGCTTTTACTAGAGTAATTTCGTAAATGTTTATGCTTTATTTTGTTTTGAGCCTTCCTTACTTCGACAAGGTGTTCACAAAGGGACTCCTTGTAGGTGTAAATGTTTTTCCTACTGTGAATTTCTTCACCACGAATGTGGAGAAATCTGCAGTAGTAGTGGTAAATCTTACGTATGGGGTGGACAGTGGTCACGCTTGTAAGCGAGGGAGCACCCACAATCGTGTATTTGAGGCCATTCCCAAACTGAAATCCGACACTTTCCAATCTTGGCAATAGTTAGAAATGTTCGTGAGCCAAGGGTTGGTGTAACCCCACTTCCAGGATGGAAAGAAAAATGGATGACCCTCAGTTTTGTCATGATGTTGGCAAAATGTGCAACAATGTGTGTTGTGTGACAGGTAATATTACACCTAAAGACTTGCACCTGGTGTGGCTTTTTCAGGTATGCTATTACAACCTGTTTAGTGAATTGGAAAAAAGTAACTTTATGATCAATCTCGTAGAGAAGTGCTAGTAAACAAGTGTTGTTCTTTACTTTTGTTGTTTTCCAAAAAAGCATACCCATTATTACTTATGGAAGTGATACCCTGATTTGGGCTCCCGTGGTGAAATAATGGATCACTTTTATTTTGTGACCATAGTTTTTAGGTTATATCGAGGTTTTTTAACATGTATAAGACCTTATGAATTAACTTCTAATCTCAATTTAACTGTAGTTTTGTCCTTGAATTCCTGTTTTTTTTAATGCTATATATAAAAGCAACCCCATCCCTGCAGTACATAGGTTCCTGCTAAGTGAAGTTGGGGTTGGCCTTTGGCATGTGCGAAAGTAGATTCATCCTCCCACGTGGCCAACTGCCAGCTGCACATGCTGTCTGCAAGTTAACCTGAATTCTGAAATCTCACCATTTGTACAAATATATCAGATGCTACCATCGCTATTAGCACTCAAATTTGTAGTGACCCCCCTATAAATTCATTACCCTCTTGTCAGATCTGTATGAAATCGGGAATCTCTGCACTAGACTTAATTTGACCTATATGAGGAAAGGTGCAAATGCCTGACAAAGTGTGTGCCTATTTGTCAAAGGGTGCCCATGTTACTAGTAATTGAACCGTTTTGCCCCCTCCCTTTGACCATGCCTCATTGAGAGTGATAACGCGTCCCAGCTTTGATAATTTACTTAAATTGGGACTTGTTCTAGGCCGATTAATCTTTTGACCCTGATTGAAGACTCCTCGGACGAGATATCTATTTAACATCCCAACCAATAGATCATTAATCAAATCAATATTCTCAGTAACTAATCACTAACACTAATCATTGACATTTAATAAGACTGAAACACACCATGACCTTTCGGCCATTGAATGACCACACAAATCTAGTAAGATTTTGGATATTTATTCCCTATTAGTTACAACCTACTAGCATATTCATTAGTCTCAATACCAATAGGCACGTCAATAGAACTACAATGTGGCAACTGGAATAAGATTTTATCAATGCTCAAAGATCGTGAACATTAGCACAAAACACAAGTCAACATGAATCAAACTTTTAGCAAAGTATTTTTAGTACATTATTCAACAAAGCAAAGATTTCAGTCATTTGTCTATTTGCACCCGATTTTAGTGAACTCCTTAACTAGCCGCTAATTAGCATTAGCATGTTGGGCTTCATGCAAAACAATTTAGTAACACGAATTTAGAAAACATCTAAACCATGGCCTCTATCAAAAGAGCAGATGGTACCTAGAAAGAAAAGGCAAACAGACAATTACAATTTATCATCAGATAGTTACCCATCCAAATGGGGCGGCATACAGTGACAGTCTTTGTCCTCAGGACAGCAGTCGATTCGCCATCAGCCAGGATAAGCAAGGTAAGGCTCAGCAAGGTATAGCAAAGGGCTCTTCTCTCATAAGGAGGAGAAGTGCAAATCAGGCAAGGGGCACGGCGAGGATGGTTAAGAGTATCAAACAGCTAAAGACAAAGGGGGTCATTTCAACCTCAGCGGTCTTTTCACAAGACCGCTGAGGGACCGCCGTGCTGAAGACCGCCAGTGCTGGCGGTTTTCTGCTCAGAGAATTATGACTGCTGGCAGCCCTCTGTCCTTTTCCGGACGGAGAGCCGCCAGCAGCCATATTGGCGGTCGGCGGGGAAGTGGAGGTTGCTCCACCTCCACCGCCCCGTCAACAGAACACCGCCCACCGAATCACGTTACGATATTCGGCGTGACGGTGTTCCGTTGACGGGGTGCTGGCAGCGGAGCAGCCCCCATGGATCCCGTCCCCTCCCGGAGGATCAAGGGACCAGGTATGTTGATCGTCCGTTAGGGGAGGGGGGCGGGGGGATGTTGTGTGTTGTGTGCATGCATGGGGGTGTGCGTGTGAGTATGAAGAGGGGGTGTGTGAGTGCGTGTATGCATGCAGGGGTGTAGTGTGTTTGGAAATGTGTGTGTCTGCCTGTATGTATGTCTGTATGGATGTGTGCGTGTATGTCTGAATGTAGGTGTGCGTGTATGACTGTGTGTGTGTCTGTTGGCATGTTTGTTTGTGTGTGTGCGGGTATGTGTGTTGGTGGTGTCTGCATGCGTGTCGGGTGTGTGTCTGTGTGGTGATGTCGGGGGTAGGGGTGGGGAGGGGGGTCCTGCCACCTTTGGTGGGTGGAAGGGGGGGTGTCGGGGAAGGACTCAGGGGTTGGGTTGTGGGCTGGGGGAGACCCCTATCAGTGCCAGGGAAGGGATTCCCTGGCACTGATAGTGCTTACCGCCATGGATTTCATGGCGGTGCCCAACCCCATGAAATCCATGGCGGTCAGCCGGGTCATGATACCGCCGGCGGTCTTGTGACGGCCGCCGGACTGGAGACCCAAGTCTCCAGCCCAGCGGTAGTCTCCACCCTAGCGGTCGGTTCAGAGAAGTGGCGGATGACCATGGCGGTAACAGCCATGGTCATAATTCCAATTTTTTTACGGCCAGCCTGTTGGCAGTAAGACTGCCACTTCTCTGCCACTTCTCCACCAACCGCCAGGGTTGTAATGAGGGCCAAAGTCTCTCAGAATAGCTAAGAAGAATAACGGCTTCAAGAGTGGCAGGGTAAAAGCAAGTAATGGCTCAATAATGGCGGAGTAAGAATGGCTCAGTAATGGCTGATTTCTCCTTGTGTCACGTCGTTATATTAAAGTTGCCGGACAAGTCCCTAATTTCCCATTGGGCAATATTTGGTGCATCGTTATCTTTGTCCAATAATCTGTCGCTCCCCTTACTAGAATTTTCACCTAAGACAGTTCTCATGCAGTTTATTGGCTCCTGTGATTGAGGTCTTCAATGGGTAGAATGTCAGGTAGGAAAAGTTACACTAGTCATTCCAGTCAGTAGTTCCATTGTCTTCCCTTGGTTTAGGCGACCTTGTATCTATTGCGAATTACACTGTTGCATTCAGCAAGAATGTCTCCTTGAGCAAGTCGGGTCTCATGAGAAAGAATTTACTACGGGTACACACACATCTCTCTAGCTTCTGGAGAAGTACAGCTTCATGTCCTTCGGGGAAAGCAGCACATTGCACGTTAGAAAACACAGTTTAACATGAGACCAGTCAGCTAGGCCCAGAACCTTGCTAACTAAGGCCTAGTGATTAATTTAGCAAAACCTTAATACATAACTCTTAGGGCTAACACAAAATCATCCATGAGTACATCATTATTCATTATTAGTCAGTTTCAGTAGTCATCGTATACATTGGTGGCCACACCCCGTGGGCACATTTCAAACGCGTGCATTTGTATTACATTTGTGCGGTTTCATTAGACATTACATTGCAAGCTTTTCATGTTAATATTGATTATAAAAGTCACACTCCAACAAGAGCTCTGCAACAAAGTCACATATCAGAAGTTTTTTTAAACATGTCACATGTCTAGAAATTTGTTTGAAATGGCAATAAAGTTATTACACATCTAGAATGCTAAATAGGATCCTAGTGCCCCCTAATTTTGCAAGCCCTCTTATCACACCTCGTTGACACATGAAATGTCTGCACTGGGCTTAACATGCTAACAGCCTGCAACATTTTATACACATTCATTATACTATGGTAAAGTTATCAGCAAATAAACAGTTGTGATCACTCTATTCTGCCTTTCCTTGATGAGTTTGCATGAAACCTGAGAATCCTGCACTGAGCTTATTGTGCTAAAAGACTGCCAAATTTCATGCAGATTCATTACACACCACCAAAGTTACAAGTGCATGAACATGTTTTTGACCCCCTTTTAACTATTCCTCCTCCCCTTATTGGGTCTGGCTGAAATCTGGCATACCCACAGAAGACTAAACAAGCTACGTGTCTGTGAAATTTCACATGGATATTTTGAAAGAAGCCACAGCTATTAGCAAATTAACACCCTTTGACTCTCCCTTGTGACTGCACCACTCTAGTCCGAGTTGCATAATTCTAAAGATAGAAAGAGGTTGCTAAGCATGCTAAGCTTGTGCCAAATGTGTAGACATTCATAAATCGCTCTAATGTTACAGGCCAATCAAAAACACCTTTTCACCTGTAAAGATATCTACATTTTTTAACCTTTAAACACATTTTTATAACACAAGTTTTAGGATTTACACCAAACCAAACAAAGGTACTCCTGTACACAAATCTCTAGTTTCACGCTAAGTTTGTTGTCAATCTGCTGAGCATTTGCAGTAAGCACTGCTTACACCCTCACATATTGCATCATTCATGGCATGTTCAATGACACCATTTATAACATCACTGAGGAGATCTGACGTGACATAATGTATGACAACACTGTGTGTGGCAGGACCACGAGCTATAGTTATTTCATGGTGCAAATCATAGTTACTTCAGTTAGCTATAACTAGGCAATTTCAGTGCTTTTTTTATTTTGACATGCTATGTTGTAGGTGATATTTTCACTTAACTGTAATGACACCTTAACCTTTATTTTGTTCATTTCAATTTTTGTACTATAGCTAATTATAAGTGTCACTTTAACCTGTGTTTTTTCAGTAACTTTGTAAGGAGCCATTTCCTTATGTACTTCTCCTCACAAGCAGACCAACAAAATGTCCTCAGCAACACAATCCCCAGTCATCCTGTTGATGTCTTTATTGTAATCTGCATCTCTCCATCGTCTTCGCCATATGAAAACCTTGTTGTCTCCACAGCCTCAAATCAGTGGCATATCATTTAATTTCCTGCTCTCTCATTGATTGTAACATTGCTAGCTGCCTCACCACATTGGTTCAAACTCTACTTGCTTTCCAGAGCTCGACATAACTACTATCTATTTTTATGAGCTCTCTTCCAGCCTCTGTAAGACCGGGAATTACAGCTCTTTAACATGTTATAATCATTTAATTCCTCCCCCACCTATGCCTGCTCCTGAGCACCTTCCTCTGCCCCTCCTACTCCACTGAACTAGATCACCTCTTATGACCTGGCTAGATCACAAATGTGGGCTCCTCCCATCCTTCAGTTCTCACCCCTCATATTAACCCTCTTCCATTTCACCATAATCAGGAACATTTATTAATGCTGGACCTTCACCCTACTTCCTCATGATTCCTCCTCTGATCCCATGCCACCTTTTCACACACTTCAATTTTGGTTTCTACCCCTCCTCACCAATAACGCCAAACCCCAAGACTCTGCCCGATCCATTGCCACAAAATGTCCCACTACCACTTCGAAAAACGGTTAGTACAAATTTGGGATACACAGCTCTTCAATCTAGTAACAACATCTGTTACTTCAAAATGAGTTGAAAAGAAGTTTAAATCCAGCATCCTGTGTGCCCACCCGGAGACATTACTTATAGATACTTATCCTAACCCTTACCATGGGGTCATCACAACTGATCCTTATTCCTTACTAATGCCACCTTATTCTGATTGGCAAACTCCCAATAATTTTAACCACCTCACAAATGATCACTGGAGGTAAAATATTAATTACTATTCACTCTTCACCCCAATCCAACTTGACTATCAATATCTAGGCAATGGTAAGATCTTGCTTCGAAGAACTGGAGTATTACTCCTAAAATGTGTATATAATTTCCTAAACGTGAAAGAATTTGTCACTCAGGAGAGTCCATTGACCCCAGTTCTTCCCACTCCCTTCCATGCTCCTCCCCTCTGCAAATTGTTCCCCAATCTCCCTAGTCCTCCTGTAATGCCTCTTCCCCCAGCAAGAATATCCTTCCTACACTCCCTCTGCCCCCCCAGATGCCTTCTCAGGAACTCTCCTTAATGGCAGCTTAGCTATTCAAAACAACTATGATATTCATGACCTCATTTCCATTCTTTCTCTACAATTGGCAGCCATTGCAAAGACTTGGTTTAATAACTTTTTTTCTTGCTGACATAAATAAGATATTTACCCAAGCTTATAATAAATATGATGAGGTACAGGACCTCAGGCAGAGGGGGTGGGGTGACCTTGATTCAACACAGGTCAGTCGTCATTAAAAAGATAGCTGGTCCCTCATTCGACTCCTTTGAGCTTCTGCTCTGTAGGGTGAGCAGCAGCCCACCTTTCCCTTAATTATTGTTGTGATCTACCATCCTCCTAAAAAGTCCTCCTCACCTTCCCTTCTGCCTTGTTGATCTTGTCTGACATTGTCTGTCTTTCTCCAATCATGCGTGTACAATTGGTGACCTAATTATCTGGACTGATGATCCTTCACACTTTAATAGCCAAAATATACCTGCAGGGATGGATGCCTTTGGTTTGCCACTAAAAGTGCACATCTCCACCCTTGTCTAAGGCTTCTTCCTAGACGTGCTTTCCTTCACCATCCATGACCTCCAGTTTCTGAATGCTCACCGATGACCTTTGTCTAACAACTACCTCATTAACTTATTTTATTCCCAATGAGCTCAATAACAAAGAGACCTATGTCAACACTTTGCAAATCCTTACCCAAGAGAGTAATTTGAACAGCCTTCAACCAGATGTTTTCTCCCAATGTCTAAATTGCGTCACAACCACCAGTTGAAGTCCTATTCACCTTGTCTTCACCCACCTTGAGAAAAACATCTACCCTGCCATGGATATCACTGCCCTGGTTTCCTCATGCAAGAGGGTGTAGTGAATCCTAGTTTGTTTTAGCGGGATAACAGGAGTTAGCTTAGCCGTAGGCTTGTAAACTCGTGCCCCCGTCACCCATTGACTTTTAACCGACTTAGCTTGCTCTGTCATAGTCCATTTAATTATTTATTTCCTTTAAAATGGCGGCCTTGTTTATAGTTAGGCCACTTGTTATGGGTTCTATTATCAGTGTCATTGCGCCAAGGCGTCAAGATCAAGCACGAAAGACAAACATACAGTAGGCATTCACACTTAGGGATTTTACCCTCTCTATACTTTCGAGGGATTGTTGATATTAACTGCCGTCCCAAGCATGCCTGTTATCTATTGTTATGAATAACACTTATGTCAGGGGACCTTGTAGATCTGTATAAATACAACACACTTTTAGACAGATAATCAGAGGGATTCCGACCAGAGGGCATCGCCACCATCGCTGATACCGATGCTGCAGTCATCTTGACACTGATCCAGTCTTCGTGTCCCTGCGGAGTCTGAGATAGAGACCTCATTCCAAGGTAACGAGGGTTGGGGGCTCCTCTCATGGACACGGTTTTGGCAGATTAGGTTTAACGAACCCAGCTCTTCCTTTTTAGGTAGGAGGTTAGACCTACTCTCCTTAGGGTATTAGGGCTTATTCCATCTTTTACATATACATATATTTCTTTCATATATTGCATAATGGTGGGGGTCTTTATAACAATGACTCTCCTCTTTACAATACTGTTGCTTGGTATATTCATTATCCTAATCATTGCAGTTCATGCAATTTATCACAAATTGCAGTTATGTTGAATAAAAACTAGTATAACTTTACTGCATCTGTGTTATTGCCTTTGTTTATATGAGACATTATAAATCTGTGAGAAAAGGGTAATTTCCGTTTAACCACGACAACCCTGAGATATTGTATTTTGAGTCCATGCGTAAGCGACTGCTACAAATCACCTTTTACTATTGTGTTTTTGGTGAGGTACTGCTAGTAAGCCGGTAAGGTTTGGACAGGGGCGTGGCTTCGGGCGTCAAGATGGCGGTCGCACTCTGAGAGTGCTCTGGACCTCTCCGTCATCCGCCCATAGTTAGCGCGGTCCAAAGGAGCTGAAAGACGCCATTTCAGACACCCCTGTGACCCTGGGTCTCGCGGGGGTCGCGCACGGCAAAAAACGGAGATCCTGCATTTTATGCCCGCACGGAGATCGGGCCGATCCCGGGAAGGGAAAACAAGATGGCGACTGCGACGCGCCCGGCTGGGCCGAGGCCAGGCCGATAGCTGAGCTGATGGCGTGCGTGGCAGGCTGAAAGAACGGAGAGAGTCCCTGGGGGGGCCTGGCCCCAGCGGCGGATCCCTGTGGCCGGGCGGCCGAGGAAGAAGGCACCAGGTGAGCGGCCCCGCCCTGTGCACTGACCCGCGGGTGCAGGCCGGGATCGCACGATTTCTTAATTTTAAAGACAGAGACAACATCCTTAAAGAAGCGAGGAGGTTGGAAGATCTTCAATGGGAAAATCACAAAATCCTGATTTTTCCGGACTACACCAGAGATGTCCAAACCCGCCGCAGGTCGTATGAGCAGATTAAGCAAAAACTCAGGGCAATGCAACTTTCGTACATGCTCCTCTTCCCTGCTCGCCTCAAAGTTCTCATGGCTGGGAAAGCATACTTCTTCGAATCACCTGAGGAGGCGTGGGACTGGCTGACGGAGGAGGGCATCGGGGCCCGGAGGGGTCCCCCGGGGGCTGCCGGGAAAAACCCCTTGTATCGTACCCCCTCTTCAGAGGGGCCCCGGAGGAGCAGGCGACGCACCAGATCTCGGAGAGGCAGGCGGAAAGACCTGAACACTCCTGCGGATGGTGAGACGGCCCAAGACTCAGGCTCACAGACTGAGATCACGGCGGACGCTCTTCCGGGGCCTCAGACATCGGCCCTAGTGACAGAGGATGGTCGCCTGAGTCAATCTCCGGTGCTCGGCTGACAAGTCGTGTGCGGCCCCCTCGTTGGACGCGGGGAGAGACTGGCCGCCCCTTCTGTGCTCGGGCAGGCCCCGGTGGGACTGCCGCTGATGACACCGGAGACTTTCTAAAATATGGTGTTGAATGCTCGTTTTGCAACCGCTAATTGCAATTGATCCGAAAGAAAGGAGGGGTCCACCACTCCACCCCAACGACAGCAATGCTGGCTGTCTGGTTTTGGTTGGGTTTTTGGGCGACAGATGCTTCCGGGGTGGGAGTATGGGGAGGGGGGGATTTTGGGGGGGGGGGAGTTTGAGTTGGGTTTAAAAGGCTACGAGTTAGTCAGCCTGGTTTGTAACTTGAAGATTTCACCAAATTGTTTGAACTGGTCGTCCCTAGGTTTACACCCGCACACTAAATCTTGCGTAACACCTGCACAAGTCCTTTCCTGGAATGTAAATGGCCTATTAGACAAGATCAAGAGATCAGCAGTATTCCACACTCTCCGTAGATATTCCCCCTCCGTGGTCCTCCTCCAGGAGACCCATCTCCTAGGATCCAGATGCCCTATGCTCGCGCGAGGAGGATATGATAGAGTATACCACGCAGGGTTCTCCAGAGGCTCTAGAGGGGTGGCTATCCTACTACACCGATCTTTACCCATGGTGATCACACCCACGCAGTCCGACCCACAGGGTAGATTCATAGTGGTCACAGGGACTCTTCAGGGGCACCCGTTAAACCTTGTATGTGCCTACGCTCCTCCAGCGGGGCTTGACACCTTCCTACTTTCGCTCCACCGAGTGACCTCAGGACTTCCCCAAGGGACCACCCTACTTGGAGGCGACTTCAATGCGGTCCTTGACCCAACTCTGGACATATCTGGGGAAACCACCACCAATAGATCTAAGAGGGCTTCAGCCCTAAGCAATTGGGCAGAAAGCCTCGGCCTGTGCGAGGTGCGGCGCACCTGGCACCCCAGAGAGCGCCAGTACACGCACACGTCCGCGGCCCATCAGACGCAATCCAGAATAGACCTTGTGTTTATGCCCGCTCTGGACTTCTTACACATCACCGGGGCAGAGATTCTCCCCCGAGGGGTCTCGGACCATGTGCCAGTACGTATCCTACTAGGCAGAGTAGACCCCACCAAGCGGCCTATGTGGCGCCTGAACGCTTGGCACCTGCAGGATAAAGATTACACGCAGGAGCTCAGGAATCACCTCAGTCAATATTTTGAACTTAACGTAGGTTCGGTTCAATCCCCGGGAATAATATGGGCCGCTTGTAAGGCTACTCTTAGAGGACATGCCAAACACATTCTTCGGTCCCGTGAGCGAGACCAGAACTCCCAGATCTCTGTAATGGAAACCGAGGCCCTAAGACTGGAACGCCAGCATGTAAACTCGGCTTCGGCCTCTACCATGAGGCGACTGACTAGGGTGAGAGAGGATATCAAACATATGATGCTGGAGTCGGCCAAACACATGTGGAGAGCCTCAGCAGCCCGAATATATGGATGGGGGGATAAAAACGGGAAACTGCTGCACTGGCTAGCCACCCGCCCCATGGCCGACAGAATTATACCCGAGATCCTAGAGGACTCGGGCTCCCTTGTTAAAACATCTGCAGAAATTGCACATAGTTTCGCCTCCTACTATATGCGTCTATATGCCAAGCACCCACGCCCCCCCATTGAGAGAGAGACCCCACTACTAAACGATATTACCCTTCCGAGGGTGTCCCCAGAGGCGAGAAATAGATTGGAGGAGGCCATTACCCTTGCAGAGATTAGCAGTGCAATATCCAGCCTGGCAACGGGCAAAACCCCAGGCCCGGACGGCTTCCCAGCAGAACTATATAGTAAATGCAGTGACATCCTGGGTCCCCACCTACTTAACATGTACCACGAAGCTGAAAACCAAGGCCGCTTCCCCACTGAGATTGACCAAGCGACAATTGTGGTGATCCACAAAACCCAGCCCCCTTCACGACACTGCTCAGCGTACCGGCCCATCTCGCTCCTAAATGTCGAAATTAAGGTACTCTCCTCGATCCTTGCCTCCAGACTAAAGGAGGTAATGCCCACTCTGGTTCACTCTGACCAATGTGACTTCATGCCTACCCGTAGTACCAGGCACTGCATCAGGCGGTTACATCTGGCTTTGGCGCACCGCAAAACTCTGTCACACAAACACTTGGCACTACTTCTACTTGATTTTGAAAAGGCCTTTGATACGGTGGATTGGTCTTACCTCGAACAGGTCCTGCATAAAAATGGGCTCGGACCGAAATTCAGAGGATTAGTGAAACTCCTATACTCTAATCCGACTGCCCGAGTCCGGGTGAACGGAGTAGTCTCAGACCCGTTCCCCATTGGCCGTGGAAGGCGACAGGGATGCCCGCTATCCCCTCTACTTTTTGCACTAGTAGTAGAACCCTTGGCGATACTACTGAGAAGCGACCCATTGATTGAGGGCTGGCACTGGCCCATCGGTTCGGAAGACCGAGTGACATTATACGCAGACGATGTTCTCCTGTATATCTCCAACCCACCCAAAAGCGGCCAACGCGTCCTAGAAATCCTGAGACTTTTCGCAATAGCCTCAGGACTGATCCTGAACCCAGCCAAGTCCCTGCTAGTCTCCCTACACCGCTCTCGCGACTGTATAGACTGGCAACGAAACATCCCAGTTCGGAGAAACAGCTTCAAATACCTAGGAATACATGTTTCACTTCTTCCCGAGTTAGCGTGGGAACTTAATATCACGCCTCTAACAAAGAAAATCAAGCTCGACCTCCTGCGCTGGAAGGTGCTCCCCCTGAATCTACTTGGCAGAATAGCGCTGTACAAGATGATGATCCTCCCCAGGCTTCTATACCTCCTACAGAACTTCCCACTTCCCGTCCCCACGAAATGGTTCAGGGAGATGGATTCCTTAGCGCGCCAATTCATATGGGGCGGAACTCGCGCACGATTGTCGCTTAAAACATGTCAGAGGGACATATATGAGGGGGGCTTAGGCATGTCTAATATCCAATACTACTATCTAGCGATGCATACACTTGTAATTAATGACTGGGTGGGAGGTGGTTGGTCAGACCCCGCATACAAACTAGAACTACAAACAATGGGCTACCCACAGATCTTCGGCGCCCTTTATGGGAATCCGATCCCTCGGGATACCCCAGATGTAACCAAAGTGGTACTACAGGGATGGCGGATGGCTCAGAAAGTGACGGGGTGGTGGGGACGCCTTACCCAACAGATCCCGCTATGGCACGGGAGGCAACTGGAACATGTGGCAGGCCTGGAGGGCTTTCAGACCTTGGACAACATAGGTATCTCCACTCTGGGTGATATCTGGGAAGGGTCACATATGCGGTCCTTTCAGGACCTCCAGAAACAATACGCCTTGAACAAGACACAGTTCTACCGATATCTTCAGTTGCGTCATGCCCTACTAGTCCACGTACAGACTGGGGACATCATCCCCGAGCATAGCCCCATGGAAGCCAAGGCTCTGATGGGAAACCTTGGCAGAGGAGGGGTTTCCCAGATATATCGCTCCCTAACTACTGTCGCGGCGGGCCCCCTGGGAGGACTTCGCAAGAGGTGGGAGGATTGGGTGGGTCCCATGGAGGACATGGATTGGACAGAAGCACTGATGGCCCCGCGCTCTCTTACAATGGCCACTCGCCTCCGATTAATACAAACCTACTTTCTGCATGCCGCATATCTCACGCCCGACAAACTACACAGAGCGGGCCTCCGCTCCTCGGCGGAATTCACACGTTGTGGGAGCCCCACAGCTGACTTCTTCCACATGGTATGGGCATGCCCGATAATAGCGGCCTACTGGGGTGCGGTTGTGCAGGAGATTTCTGGGGTCTTACAAGAGGAGGTGGAGAGGTTGCCAGTGCCCCTCCTCCTGGGGGTCATGGGTGACATTGGGCTGCGAAGATCAGACCGGACATTTTTAGGGGTGGCATGCCTGGTGGCCAAGAGGGATATAATGACAGAATGGAAGGCAAAGAATGCGCCGACACTGACCAAGTGGAGACGGGGGGTGGATTGGTGTGCGCAGCGTGAGAAACTTGTATATGAGGCCAGAGGTTGCTTAAATAAGCATAACAAGATATGGGGGAGGTGGGAGGGCACAGCAGGCTTTTAGGTTTAAAGATTGTATATTATAGGTATCAACAAGGTGTGGGGGGGACCTGGGATTCGACCACCATTGTTTAAATGCCCATTGGCATCATGTTGATTTGTATTTATTACTGTTTCTCATGCAAAATTAATAAAAATTTCTTTATCAAAAAAAAAAAAAGGTTTGGACAACAGTTACAAATAGTTGTAGGAAGAGACTTAGGGGGTCATTCTGACCCTGGCGGCCGGTGGCCGCCAGGGCCACCGACCACGGGAGCACCGCCAACAGGCTGGCGGTGCTCCCACGAGCATTCTGACCGCGGCGGTTCAGCTGCGGTCAGAAGCGGCAAGTCGGCGGGCTCCCGCCGACTTACCTCTGCTCGGGGGAATCCTTCATGGCGGCGGAGCGCGCTCCGCCGCCATGAGGATTCTGACCCCCCCTACCGCCATCCTGTTCATGGCGGGAAAGCTGCCATGAACAGGATGGCGGTAGGGGGGGTCGCGGGGCCCCTGGGGGCCCCTGCCGTGCCCATGCCAATGGCATGGGCACGGCAGGGGCCCCCGTAAGAGGGCCCCGCAAAGTATTTCAGTGTCTGCCTTGCAGACACTGAAATACGCGACGGGTGCCACTGCACCCGTCGCACCTTCCCACTCCGCCGGCTCGATTACGAGCCGGCATCCTCGTGGGAAGGGAGTTTTTCCCTGGGCTGGCGGGCGGTCTTTTGGAGACCGCCCGCCAGCCCTGGGAAAAACTCATAATACCCTCCGTGGTCTTCTGACCGCGGAGCGGTATAATGGGGGCGGAATTCTGGCGGGCGGCCTCCGCCGCCCGCCAGAATCAGAATCACCCCCTTAGTCACCTACAAACGAAAGTACTGTCATCCTGAGACCAGCAGTCTTGCTCAGAGCAAGAGTCCAAACTACGACATGGCGCCACCAACGATGGTGTTTAGGCACTAATTTACGGATACCCTGACTATCACTGTCTCACAGACAACAGGTACCCTCAGTACCATTATACGGAGACGTCCGTGGTCTTTGGGAGAATCCTCCTCAGCAAAACAGGTAACACCTGCTTAGGCTGTAGGTTATTCGAGCTCGAACTCACAAAAGGAAAAACTTCCCCTATTTTGGTGTTCCGTTTCTCTAAAACAAATATGGCCAATATCATAGACATTCCTGCAAATGCTAGAAATGCACTTACACAACATTTAATAGCGCATGGCCTTACGGCGGAGGGCGGGGATGTTACTCTGATTGTAGAAGCGAGTGAAGCCTACCAAACAGAAACATTTTACTGTTGGGTTGCTTTTCCTGAGGCTGACCAACGGACGCACACATTTCACACATATGACATTGCGGACGTGCCCGTAAGATACGAAGCATACCAGTATCATGAAATATCGCTCACATATCAAGAGCACCAGAACTGGTTTGAAGGCGCCCTACCACATGTACTAAGACGGGAGAGGCTAGGACCTTTAAGTAATGAGGGACCTACATGGCCTATGTTTGCCACATATACACCTCACCCAGGCATCCTGAATATGCCGATCGCAGATTTGCGAATATTATATAATGAATTAGTGGCATTTTATAGACGATTGGTTCAGTTCGTGATGCGAACATTGAATACTACCCCAGCGCATCCAGCACCGCCAGTAGCTGGTGGATATCAATTAGCTACCGGGATTAATCCACAAACAGTGCATACCATTATGGGTAAAGTGCCCTCGGAACGGGAAAAAATACCGTTCTGGATTGCCCAGAAAACAAATCAGCTGGAAGCTGTGTTCCCCCATACGGGGCCGCAGGACAAACATAGATTGCTCACTATGTGCTTGCCGTTTGGGATGGTTCCCTCGGTGGATGAATGTGCCACATGGGGTACAGTCTTCGCTGCCGTTTATACTACCACACATGGTACCCCTACACTTGCCAATTTACCGGAAGTGTTAAAACAAATACAAAATTAACATGGGGCCACACCGGCCCTGGATCTGGGAATGAAATTCATGCGTAACTTTGAGGCCGCCTCATCGATAATACTAAGTAATATTAAAGGGGAAGCGGTGGCACTGGCAATACGCCAGCGTCTCCGGGAAACTCCAAATATGGAACAAGAGAGACAGCTGCCAAGAATAATATCTGATACCTATACTAGTATAGGACGGGATGGTTTGGGAGCCAAACCTAGAAAATTGGAATTACCAAATACCACCCATAAGGAAGGTACGAAGCTGGCACAAGAGGGCTCTAAGAAGCGCTGGGAAAAACAAAAAGATTTCAAGGATAGGAGAAACAAAAGAGCTGATTCTCCTCATCCGGAGTACTCCGAAAGGAGATATAATCTCAGAAATAGGGATAACATTAGAACTCCAGACAGATATACTGATTCACGTCCTTCTCGTTCCTTTCAGGACGCACTGGATAGACGTAGCGAGAGAGGGGGCCGTCAAGATCGACGTCCGGAATACGTGAAAGAAAAGAAAGACTCGCCACAGTCTACTGTTAAAAAAGAAGAAAAGACTCCTCAACAAAAGCCACAATTTAAAAAGAAAAAAGTGGCTGCACTGACCATTAAAAATGCCAGTAGTATTGAGAACACTGTTGAGGAACAAGAGGTGGGCAGTGACTCTGTTGGACACCGCGGCAGAGGTCACGATATGTCGCCAGAGTCTGAAAGATCATCTGGATGCGACAACAACTAGCGATTACATCGCAGTTGAAACGGCGGATGGCCGCGTACTCCCACCCGATCGGGTTTTTGATTTAACAATTCAGATAGAGGGAGACGTGGAACGCATTATTAGTGTAATATTTTGGGATGAACTTACTAGTGATATCCTGTTGGCCGAGAGAGACTGGCCACCTGAACATGTCCGCATGCTCCCACATGGGGAAGATGTCATTTTGCCTTCTTTCTCCGATCTTGTTCCGGAGGCAGACAAACAAGCCTATGCTGCTGAATGGACTTTAGCACAGGCACCTGCATTATACCGAAATCATGTAGGATGGGACAAGGACTGTCCTTGTCATGTTATTCCCGTTCGGTCTACACCACACCCGCAGCCACAATACCCTGTTAAACATGAAGCAAAAGCTCCAGTGACGGAGATACTGTCACAACTTGAATACCAGGGAGTAATTGAGCCCTGTACATCGGCAATGAATAATACGCTATTTCCCGTTGCGAAATCTGATCATTCATACAGAATAGTGGTTGATTATAGGCACTTGAATAGTCATGCACGCACTTATGCTATACAAAATTCACACAGCACAGCGCTAATTAATAATATAGTGCGTAAAAAATACAAAACTACATTGGATATATCTAATGGTTTTTTCTGCCAGAATTTAGCATATGAAAGTAGAGACCTAAGTGCATTTTCCTATGGTTCTCAGAAACACTTTTGTCGTTTACCACAAGGCTATAAAAACAGCCCAGGACTGTTTTCGGCCCGTGTCACATCAATCTTACAGAAGCTTGATTCCGAGGCATTATCATATGTGGATGATATCTATCTCACTGATGACACCCTTGACATTCATCTTGCCAGGGTCGATCGGATAATTTTTGGATTTGCCGCCTTCGGATATAAATTTAATTTTAAGAAAAGCAAGATAGCCTTTCTTAGTGTATTGTTCCTAGGATATGAACTATCAAATGAGGGGAAGAGCCTGGCCCCGCACTTCCTAGAGAAGTGTGCTCAGCTACCGCCTCCGAACACGCTTAAGAAATTGCAGTCATTAATGGGTTTCTTTAACTTTGGCAGAACATATATTCCAGATTATGCTGAACGCGTAAAGTCACTATATGACTTAATTCAGCCCAATTATTCTAGCAGGCGATGGACAATTGAACACACACACATCCTAAGAGACATACAACGAGACATGCTAGAAGCTAGACACTTGTACACACGGGACAATAAAACAAATTTGGTCATCAGAATAATAGCTGGTGCCCTAGGATTTACCTATGTCACCTTTAATAAGGGTGACACGGTGCCAATAGCATACAAATCACATTTGTACTCCAATGCAGAGAAACGTTTTGCTCCTACTGAAAAAATTCTGACGGCAGTTCAGATTGCCGTCATAAAGGAGAGACCGCTTGCCCAGGGGAAACGCATTGTTGTTGTCTCCCCGGTTCCGGCCTTAGAGGCTGTCACTAAAGCGAGCGTTCCTAACGCTAAGGCATTGCATCCACGCTGGATTCAATGGGCAACATCTCTGACCGCCACTGATGTTGATTATGTGTTTGACCCAAGACTTCAGACACAAGAATTTCTCCAGTATGAACAGGAGTACCCCGCTCCCTTACACATATTGCCAATAGACAGTTATGATACCATCATTTACACTGACGGATCGGCACAACCGGCTGTGGGTACTAAACATCAATACTCGGCAGCTTGCGCAGCCGTGTGCGGTGTAATGGAAGACAGAGTTTTTCATCCTCATAAAATGTACACTCAGACCTTAGGGGACTGCACAGCCCAGTTGGCCGAGCTTAAGGCTCTTCTTCTAGCGCTCGAACATTCGGAGCCAGGAACTCAGACTTTGATCGTCTGTGATTCGTATTACTGCGTCCAGTCATACAATGAATATCTCAATCATTGGATACTGAACGGGTTTAGAGATTCTAAAGGGAACACCATTAAACACAAAATATTGTGGGGAAGGGTGGCTGATCTTAAGGATAAGCTGCCATGTGTCCATGTAGTTCATACATTGGGGCACCAACGTGTAGGAATACATGTTGCCGGTAATACATTGGCTGACGAAGCAGCCAAAGCTTCAGTAGCTACGGCTTCTGTGGCTGCAGTGACTCGTTCTCGGACGAGGTTGGATAATGAAATACTGATTGCCGTTAAAGCCTCGGCTGCAGGCAAGCCCCTTCCGAAAGGATACCCTACGAACTATACATATCATATCAGTGCACAGAATGTTCCTTTTGCAACAATTCCTGATGTTGGTGATCGAGTGATCCCAAATGATGATCAAAGATTGGAACTGATTACAGCTGCACATGAGGGTGTCGCTTCTGCACACGCTGGTATACAGGCCACTATCACCATTCTACAACAACGGTACTGATGGCCTGGTCTATGCAGAAGGACTAAACAGTATGTCCTTTGCTGTGACATTTGTCAGCAGATTAAGGGCTCGAATATCAGACGCCCTCCGCAGACATCTCTCTTAGTGTCAGACAAACCACTCCATTGTGTGTACCTGGACCATTGTGGTCCTTTGCAACCTGATGGTGCATACAAATACATTTTAGTGGCTGTAGATTCCTGTTCTAGATTCCTGTGGGTATGGCCACAGCGGTCGGCTGACGCCCGGACTGTTATAAAAGATTTGCTGATCTTTATCGGTACATATGCGGTTGCAGCATTCCATTCGGACCAGGGCCCTGCATTTGCCTCTAAGGCTTTCAGGGACACCATGAGGACGATGGGTGTTGAACTCCATTACTCCTCACCATACCATCCCGAGGGAAATTCGGTCGTGGAGAGGCGGAATCGTGATCTAAAGCAGTCCTTAACAGCTCGAGTATTAGGTTCAGGCCGCAGTTGGTTACATCACCTATATGGGGTCCAGAGAGCACTGAATAATCTGCCAAGACGGTCCTTGAGGGGAAAGTCTCCATATGAGGTTCTCTTTGGGACAACTATGTATGTTCCCGATCTTGATGCCCCTGGTATGGTGGCAGCAGAAACACCATTTGACATAAAAGAACGTCTCGCTGTTTTACAGGAGCTTCAACAATTCCGTGATGATAAATCATCTGCAAGCGCTGCCACCTTGGGAATAAGGGATTTGGCGAAAACTTTGACTGGCTGGATTCCTAACGTTGGGGATCTGGTTCGTGAGAAGATCGCTGTGAGAAAAGAGTTTGGTCCAGCATACAGAGCACCTGTACCGGTCTTGGGGATAAAAGGCACCAGGACTGTCATCCTTCCGCCATTGTCTGGTTCCAAATCAAACAGATTCATCTCCATTGATGACATCAAATTACACCATGTGGCCGATTCTTCACAGTAGACCAGGAGGTCCCTTGGGTGGTTCCCGATCCCCTCTCACTACCCAACAGTACATCCCTCAACATAGTAGGATGACCATCGCTACTACTGACTATGCAACTATGTCAGCTGCTGTTCCAGACACTTCCTCGACCATGGGGAGGGCGGAAAATGAACTTTTGTTGGTTCCTGTAACAACTTCGGAGAACACACCACTACAGGATTTGGCTGTATTTTACACGAACACTTCCACGACTGGTAACGTCATCTATCATGAACCTCCACGAACAGTGGATGGGAATTCGATGAGTCCTGTGTTTGCAGAGACTTCCTCTGGCTATTTTGTGGACATTGATGATTTTTCTTCAGATTCATCATCAACTGAGACTGACAAACTTTACAGAGGTAGCAAGTTCTATCAATGGCTTAAAAAGAACTATTTGATATATCCATGGAACTATCTCTGGTTCTGTTTGACACTTATTGCATTGTTTTTATGGATTGGTTTTGTGACTGTTTTCTTTTTACTAATTAATGGTCACTATATTGCTGATCGCTCCTCAGTGGAGCCTGTTGATGTAATTTTAACACCGCATCATTCACCACATAAGGTCCGACGTGATTTGTCCCCTGTCAATATTACAGCTTTTCCAATTTCTGATGGGATTGTTTGGGACAAAGTTCCGTTCGATATATACGGGCCTACAGAGATAATTCAAATACCATACGTGTTCAAAATTTCTATGTCTGATGTTATTACACCTAATGTTGTCTCTGATGATTGGGATGTCCAAACAGTGGATTCCATGCTAACTGAAATGAAGGACTACTCCGCTTTTGGAAGTGATGATGTATATGTTTTTACAATGAATTATGGTGAAATGTTCTGCTGTAATAATTGGGGACATCACTACCTGCACCGTGCAACTAGATATAGGCCTCTTTTTAACTACACACAATGGGAACATTGTTCAACACCACGGGTGGGGAGTCCAAAGTATTACAGTGACAAATTCACATGCTTTTCTGGGCATGATACAACGAAAGCTGAATCTTATTATTTTAAATTACCCACGACACACATTAGAAAATTGTTGCTAACAGATACAAAACTGATTTATTCAGATCCCTTTGTTTCCCGACTTTCGATTGAGGGTTATTAATATTGGAAGAACACTATCGATTTGAAGAGTGTATGGGGGACGCAAGATTGGCAGATACAGGGTAGGGAGGCTTTGTTTCGAGCTTGCTTAATTCCTGTGCAAATGATTTTTTTAAATGACACTGTTGAGCAGACATCTTGTCTGGGATTAGCTAAAATAAAGGATATAAACACGCCCAGTATCCCTACACCGACAAAATTTAAAGATTGGCAACACTTTCTAAATGTTTCTGAGGAAAGGCTAGATGCATTGGTTAAGGCTGGTGACTATAATTCTTCACTTTCCAGTCCCGGGGGATGGTTGGTATGGCCCACCGATACTGATGAGTGCCAAAGGCGTTTTTTGAACTCTTCAGGGTTTTTTTCCATTCATAGACCAGACCCTCGCTTTTTGTCAGGTCAGCATGCTGGTATAATTACAACATACAGTGTGGGCAAGCTGTGCCAACAATGGGTACAAACGAACACCTTAACAGCGGTGAAACAACACCTGAATACTCTTTCTGACAGTACAGACCTACAAGATTTCCTATTAGGTCCTAGAAAACAACGCTCGAAACGGTTTTTATATGCCATGTATAATGAAATTTGGAAACTTTATCAAATTGAGGCTGCTACACGTTTACGGCAACTTGATAAAGAGAATTTGGAAAACACATTGGCTGTTGTCGACAATGGCATGAACACGCTGTCCAACAGGATTTATTCCCTGTCGAATATAGTGTCATCTGCTATTGATATCACTCAGACTGATTTGTCTTGGTTATATCATGGGCAAACACAGCTGCGTTCCATCATGCAGCTGAGTTGGGCATTGCAGACGCTGAAAAGTGGCCACATTCCATGGAAATACCTTAATGGGAGTGAACTATTCGCTGCTTTTAATTTTTCCAGGGAACAAGTGACAATGGCTAAAAGAGAGGCTCGTTTCACCTTGCTTCAAGTAGAAAAATTAGATAAGTTGCCCTTCACGGTAACAGAGAGTCCTTCAACTATCTGGCTCTTACACTGCATTATTAGTTTACCGTTTTCAACGTTTCGTTTCTCAAGCTGCCTGAAACATCTTGCAGTGGGACGATATGAACGGCTGGGAGATAGCTTTATTAAGGAAGAGTGGGAGTTGCCCTTTGAGTATCGATGTCTGAACGGCGAACAAGAGGTCTTTCTTAGCGGAAGTGAATGTGAGACTACTGTTCGTCATTCCATGATCTGCAAACAGGTGTCTCTTCACGGTCTTTGCAATGCGGGGGTCGCGAATTTGGCCTGTTTTCTGAAGGGTACTCCCGTCCCCTTGATTCGTTCAGTGTTTCATGTTCTTTCTAATGGGAGTTATGTTCTTCTGAGCGATGACAGCTGTTGCGGCTTGCGACCTGGAATTGCCTACGCAATCTCAGTCACGAAGGTCGTTACGTGTTGTGGCCATGTTTTGTTTCCCCCCACACGAGAGATACAAGTATCTGAAATGTGGCCCCACATTGATACTATTAATATGAACTATGACAAGTTGAGTAGACTGAAGGCGCTATTGTTTCAAAAACAGGTCGCCTTGACATCCGCAAAAGAGACGTATGCTCTCCAGGTTGCGAGATCATCAGCCGAGATACAATCCCTTTTAAATACCGATTTCCCCATACACTTTGGAGAGTTGGTATCGAGAATATTCAATGCTTCAAGCACCACTGAGATTGTTCATTTCTTTAAGGCTGTCGGGTCTGGTTTCGTGTCCATCTTCCAGACTGTCTTCGGAGTCATCCCATCAGCCATCCATTCTCTCTTTTCCAGTGTGTTTGGTGGCTTTCCAATTATTTTGGCTTTAATTGGCGGACTACTACTGCTATTTTTTCTGATTCGCGCTGGTTGTTTTTTTTCCAGCGACACAGAGCAATGGAGCCGCTCCCGTCAACCCTGCTGTGCCGTGAACGCATGGTTCGGATCTTCGGTACACCTTTGCTGGTGGAACTAGAGTTTGACTGGTCATTGTCATTCCGGCCTCTACTCTGGTGTGTACAACCGGTGTTCCGCTGCATAGGGTGTCTCTTTGAACATCTGTCTATGGTCTGTCTTGCTGTTGCACCAACATCTCCTGTGGACCACAAACTGCTGATGTCCCCGATGAGGGTTCATACACGGTCATGCCCCTTGAGACTGAGGTTGCTCCGCGAGGCCACCTATGAGCCTTCTGTTATACAAACTAACATGGATGAGGACGCTGCAGCGAGTGTCGATACACCGATGAATATGGCTCACTTCTGCTCTGTGGATCCGTTTGTCCGTCCAGCTCTCAATTTCACTTCAGACGATGTTGACTCATTTTTAAGATCCTTGCATGGTGACTTCGATGACATTCTTCAAGATCCTGCATATAGCACATAATTTGGAGAATTCGCTTGCCAGTTCCCGGTTCTAAAAACTAGCAATTTAACTGAAAGTTTGCGATACTTGTCATGGTTGATATTAACATCTCTGAATGTTTTTTTTAAAAAACGTATTTTAACACACAGCATTTATTTTTGTCATTACGTACATTTTTTTAGCTTGAGTTTTTATTTTTTCGTTTTTCAGCTTTTTTAGCGCTTGGGTTTCCTTACCTTCATCATACCTGTTACGGCACTGGGGAGGGTGTAGTGAATCCTAGTTTGTTTTAGCGGGATAACAGGAGTTAGCTTAGCCGTAGGCTTGTAAACTCGTGCCCCCGTCACCCAGTGACTTTTAACCTACTTAGCTTGCTCTGTCATAGTCCATTTAATTATTTATTTCCTTTAAAATGGCGGCTTTGTTTATAGTTAGGCCACTTGTTATGGGTTCTATTATCAGTGTCATTGCGCCAAGGCGTCAAGATCAAGCACGAAAGACAAACATACAGTAGGCATTCACACTTAGGGATTTTCCCTCTCTATACTTTCGAGGGATTGTTGATATTAATTGCCGTCCCAAGCATGCCTGCTATCTAATGTTATGAATAACACTTATGTCAGGGGACCTTGTAGATCTGTATAAATACAACACACTTTTAGACAGATAATCAGAGGGATTCCGACCAGAGGGCATTGCCACCATCGCTGATACCGATGCTGCAGTCATCTTGACACTGATCCAGTCTTCGTGTCCCTGCGGAGTCTGAGATAGAGACCTCATTCCAAGGTAACGAGGGTTGGGGGCTCCTCTCATGGACACGGTTTTGGCAGATTAGGTTTAACGAACCCAGCTCTTCCTTTTTAGGTAGGAGGTTAGACCTACTCTCCTTAGGGTATTAGGGCTTATTCCATCTTTTACATATACATATATTTCTTTCATATATTGCATAATGGTGGGGGTCTTTATAACAATGACTCTCCTCTTTACAATACTGTTGCTTGGTATATTCATTATCCTAATCATTGCAGTTCATGCAACTTATCACAAATTGCAGTTATGTTGAATAAAAACTATTATAACTTTACTGCATCTGTGTTATTGCCTTTGTTTATATGAGACATTATAAATCTGTGAGAAAAGGGTAATTTCCGTTTAACCACGACAACCCTGAGATATTGTATTTTGAGTCCATGCGTAAGCGACTGCTACAAATCACCTTTTACTATTGTGTTTTTGGTGAGGTACTGCTAGTAAGCCGGTAAGGTTTGGACAACAGTTACAAATAGTTGTAGGAAGAGACTTAGTCACCTACAAACGAAAGTACTGTCATCCTGAGACCAGCAGTCTTGCTCAGAGCAAGAGTCCAAACTACGACAAGGGCATCAACAAAGTCTAACAACTGGTTCACACAAAAGCTCATTTAGATAAAACACAAAAGCAGAACAATGGAAAAGTGTTGCATTAAATGTAAACTCCCTTCTGATCTGGCAGTATGTACAACACATACAAGGGCTTACAAGCTAGCATGCTTGAGCCAAAAAAAAATACTTACAATTCTGCATCAACGAGGCTGACCACTCAACAAAAGAACTACTGCATATCTATGTGAGATGATCTACTCTCCTGGCACCCTACACTGACAATTGTGACAATCTTTTATCTATTTTCACCAATAAAATCTCTTACGTAAGAAAGAGCAACCCTGCATCGCCACCACAGACCTCCCAAACCATCACACACTTTACTCTCGCCTTTAATCTGAGCTAGAAGTCATAATTAAATTCTTAAATCTGTAGTGCTGAAGCTCTAGCCCATCAAGCACTACTACTACTACTACTCATCACAAGTCTGATCAGTGCCCCCCTTACCAGTGGATCCATTCCTCAAACATTCCATCATTACCTTGAGAACTTTGCTAAATATAGACCCTTTTCTGGTCTACCATGCTTTACCAAGGCACCAGAAATCATTGTCTCTTTTGCCAAGACACTGGAAATCATTGTCTCTTGCCAACTCTCTTCCCATCTCAAAAAGTAATGGCTCCTATGTAATTTTCAGTCACACTTCAGACTCTAATGCAGAACAGGATCTAGGCTACAAAACTTCAAAGAAGAGTTCCTTAACTGTGTGGATAATCACTTTCCTTGCGCCCTAATCGACCACTGAATCCTGCTTGATAGGCTAGAAATATCTGCAGACAGTAGGGAGGTATTGCACATCTGGTTCACCTCCCTTCTGTTGAATCATTCGTATCAACTCAAACTAGCATCGTCTTATCCAGATCTATTAGCATCACCCATGGCATCCTCAGGGCTCAACTTTGCCATGAACGTTCTTTGGCATCTACATGTACCTTCTTACCAAGATCCTTGAACCTCATAATGTAGGTTATTGTATGTATACTGATGACATTCAACTCTTCCTCAAGCATTTAGTAACTCTGGCAACCAATACTGTTTTTCTCATGTTCATCGTTAGATGCACAAAAACTGGCTTTGCCTCAATGGCAACAAAATTGAGATTTTCTTCATGGAAATGACCAGACCTCACTAAACTCACTAACTACCTTTTACCTGGCCTGAGATCCTTGGCCCTCCTCTACAACCTGTACCAAAGCTTCAGCTGGGTATTCCGTTTGATTGTCATTTCTTGCTACCCCAGGTTAATGCCTTCACCTAGGTCACTTTCTACCTCCTTCATCTGACGAGATAGGTCCCCCCCCCTTCATCTAGGTACCTCAAAAAATTGCTATGATAGTAGTCGTGATCTTCCACTTGGATTATTGCAACAACTTTACATCAGCATGCCCAACAAAGCTGCTACCAAACTCCAACAGACAGGTTCCAAACAACACTACCCATCCTCTTTTTGGCCTGAATTGTCATGGTCACATAGCTCCCGCCCTAAAAGCTCCCTGTTGGCCCCCTTATGGGCCGTAAGAGCTTTAAAGTGCTATGCCTCATCCACAGAGTCTTAAAAGGAAGGGAACCAGCCTAGCGGACCCATATCAACAAATGCTTTTGTTCCAAACCAACACTCCAGAGGCTTAAGATCTATGAACTAGAACCTACTCTTGATCAGCCCATTCTGCCTGAAGTTGTTCGGAGGTGAATCCCTTCACACCCTCAGTTCATTCTTATGGAACTATCGCTGACTTCATCTAGGCTGCAAAGTGACTTTCTCAAATTTAAATAAGAATCGGGGAGGTTTATAATGAGTACCCAGTTTGGCGCCGTCCAATGTCATCAACAGATGGGGACTTAAAAACCACTGACCTCCCTCTCATTTGGCTGGCTCGTTAGGAGTCCAAAACCAGCTATACCAGACAAGCCTCTGCCCCACCCGCCAGCACCTCCCCCTCAGGGCTTTAGCACCTCCTCCACAATCATGTTGATGTCACTTCCAACATCATTATCCTATCATTTGTATAACTCTGTAATCTGTGAGTTATAGCTCTGGGGCTACTTTTGCAGACTTGCTGTGCTTGATAAATTCTTAATATAAGTAAATTAAAAATGGACAACTCAATATCTTAATGAGAGGTGTAGTTACAACCACACTGAAGTCAAACAGTCCAGTTGCAGTGCATTGTTCCCATAATTTATAATTTTCAATAGATGTGTTCCTTTGAACAGATAAATTGCATAACTTGTCAAGCATACATAACAATGGTTCAAGACAATGTTACCAAAGGTTCAAGCTGACAGTCGTTTCAACCCTTCTCTCTGTCTTCCTATCTATTTAGTTATTTCACTTTTTTAAAGTGCCATACAACTGGAAGTGTCAGCGCGCTGTATAGCATTGGACCATGACAGTCCTTTTCAAAGAACTAGCATGAACACATGATAAGGGCATTATGAATAAAGAAACAGTAGCGGAAGAGACTCCTCCCCTGGACTCAGTACAGGATTCCTATTGCGCTTGTGGAGGGCTGCTGCAGTCACCTGAACCCCAGTAATTTCCTCTAGACTGCCCTATTACAACTAGATAAGTGAAAAATGATTTTCAGTCCTCAGTAATGTACTGATTCCTTTGACTGGCGCTCCTGAAATCCTTCCTTACTTAATTCTCCTCTTATTTTCCTTCTTTCCGTTCTCTTTTACTTTCCCTCAAGATATCTCCTTACTTCCCATCCATTAGTAAAATACGTACAGCGAGATATCCACAAAACAAAATACTGCATCAACAAGACTCCTGTTTCTTTTTCCCTTTGTCTTGTGACACTCTCCTTTGCTACATAAGTCAAAATGTGTTATGGAATCTATGGCACTGCTTCTAGGAGGTCAGGATACTTGTGGATTTCTAAACTATCCTTGTGTTTTGTGACAGTAAGGTTTATTTACAAACTTATGTGTTCTATGGATGATCACAAAGTTTGTTCAGTTCTGTGACCTTGTATATTGTAGTAGTATCAGTGTTTGCTTTTTTATCTTTTATGTTTAGCATATATATTTGGATGGCCAGAATCCTTGTTTTATTTGTCTTTGTACATCACGAGGGACGGATTGTTTGTTCTCTAAGCCATTTTGGAACACTGGAAAGTTGAAAGTTCCACTGAGGACAGTAGAATGGCTTAGGGCCAATAACATCTTCTACTCCATCATTCCAATGTTCTTTTTTTTTTTTTTTTATTCAAAACATTGCATTGTTATTGGGTGAAATATTCTAATAACTTTCAGTACAGTGTTCATAGATCGCCAATTTAAACAAATACACAGGGCACAATTCATAAAGATTTTCCATTAGGTAATTGAGTCCTTCTCCTAACTCATATATGAATTGCACTTGAATATGCATGCCTGATTCACAAAACCTTTTTTCTGTGAGTAGTTGTGTATTCCAGGCTTATCTATCACCTGTGATAACGCGTCCCACCTTAAATATTTTAACTTACACAGGGGACTCGTTTTAGGCCAATGAACCTTTTGACCCTAATTGGGGACTCCTTAAGACGAGATATGTATTCAGCATTTCAATCAATAGATCAATAACCTCATAAATATTCACAATAGCGATCAATCAAATTAATTAATAAGAATCGAAACACACCATGACCCTCCAGCCGTGAATAACCACACAAATTTAATAAGATTTATGATATTTATTCCCTATTTGTTACACTCTACTAGCAAGTTTATTAGTCTCAATACCAGAAAACACATCAACAAGGTCACAATATGGCAACTTGAATATGACTTAAACAAAGCAAAGATCATGAACATTAGAACAAAGCACGACGTCAACATCAATCAACTTTAGCAGAGTATCATTAGCACGTTATTCAAAAAAGCAAGATTCAGTCATTTATCTATTTGCATCCAAATTAGTGAACTCCTTAACTATCCTCTAATTAGCATCAGCATGTTGGGCTTCATGCAAAACAATTTAGTATCACTAATTTAGAAAACATCTCACTATGGCCTCTGTCAAAAGAGCAGTTGGTACCTAGAAAGGAAAGGCAAACAGACATTTACAATTCATCATCATATAATTACCCTCCGTAATGGGTCAGCATGCAGAATCAGTCTTCGTCCTCAGGACAGCAGTCGATCCACCATCAGCCAGGATAGAACAGCAAAGTCTCAGCAAACAGGGCAGAAAGCTCTTCCCTCATAAGGAGGAGAAGCAAGTATCGGGCAAGGCAAAAGTGAGGATGGTTTAAAGTATCAGAACAGCAAAGATTGAGACGGAATGTCAGAGTAACAGCAGGGGTGTCCCTCTAATGGCTGGCTTCTCCTTGTACCATGTTGTTAAATAGAATTTGCCAGACAAGTCTCTAATTTCCAATTGGTCAATCTTTGGTGCATCGTTATCTGTGTCCAATGATCCGTTGATCACCTTACTAGAATTTTCACCTAAAACAGTTCTCATGCAGTTTATTGGTTCCTGTGATTTACGTCTTCACCGGGTAGAATGTCAGGTAGGAAAAGTTACCCTCCTCGCTTCAGTCAGTAGCTCCATTGTCTTTACCAGTTTGGGCGACCTTGTACATATTGCGAATTAGACTGTTGCATTCAGCAAGAATGTCTCCTTGAGCAAGTCGGGTCTCATGAGAAAGAATTTACTACGGTTACACACACATCTCTCTAGTCTCGGGAAAAGTACAGTTTTATGTCCTTCAGGGAGACAGCACATTGCACGTTAGAACAACACATTTAATATGAGACCAGGCAGCTAGGCCCAGACCCTTGCTAACTAAGGCCTAGTGACTAATTTAGCAAAATCTTAATATATAACTTTCAAAGCTAATACAAAATCATACATTAGTACATTGTTAATTCATTATTAGTCAATTTCATTAATCATCGTATACATTGGTGGCCACTCCCCGTGGGCACATTTCAAACGTGTACATTACACTAAAACATTTTCTATGCAGCTTTAAAACACATTATATTGCACGCTTTTCATGTTAATATTGAATATAAAGCTATGCTCCAACACCTGCTCTTAAATTGTATGCCTAGACATGGGTCCGCGTTAACTGTGCCAGTAGAACCAAGCTATACCTGGCTGAAGACCCCATACTAGGGTGAACTGGTCCTAGGTTGCTTGTGTTTTAGTTCAGGAAGGACCTGGCAATTCAGGTTGGACTGTTCCAATGAGAAGCAGGGTCAAGACTGATTTGCATATGGTTGGGTTCAAACTGAGGTGACATGGTGGGCGGAAAAACAATGGATTGGGATGCCACCTGAGTGATCGCCAGTGGCTGAGATTAATTCAAGCATTCCATCTATCACCTTGTTGTTTTAACAGCTCAACCACCACTACCACAAACCACCATAACACATGTACAATGAAATATGTACATGGATTGATGATGCCCAATACTGATGATCTGCAATCAGTATTGACTCTGGTGGTGGGACTTGTGCCCTGGGTGATAATGGAAGCAACTATATAGATTTTATTATCACAAGAGATTTTCAATAAACTGTGTCATACATCAGAAGTTGAAGGTAATCCTACAGCTAGGTTTAGACCAGGAACTGTAAGATTTCTCTCCATCTGAACCCCTTCTAGATCCAGTGGAGAGGGATTTTATTATATGTTTTTAGTCATAACTCAAATTGTTTGATTTTAAAATATTGTTTATAAGACAAATATATATATTAAAGTCCTGAAGAAGGTAGGTCAAAAACACTATTTTTCTTCTTCCATCAAAATGGGTCAGTGAAGATTAATTTGCGTAATCCACTACTGAATGAGTTTTGCATGAGAAATTAATTCATGATTTTACAGTGATGGAAACCGTGAATATATGTTAACTCAATGGCTAATGATTTTGGCCTACTTTTAAATTCTTCTTTGTGATTGCATTTATGGTGTGCTTTTGCTGTATGGTGGAGGATTCGAAATGTAGCAAAATTCCACTGCCAATCTGGCAGAGGACATATATCCAGTGCCAAAACTCTACATCACCGATTAAGTGATTAAGAACCAGTATTTTAACAGTGTGGCCTAGAAATGGAAAAACTGACCACTTTTAAGCCAGTGTATTCCCATAACATATATTACAGCAGATCTGTGTTTATTTTCGGAACAAGCAATTCAATACATTTACAATATTAAGTAAGCTTTTTTCCTTAAAATTAGTTTGAAGTCGAGTCAATTACATGTTAATTCTTAGGAATATTCGATTTGATATAGTTATACTAAAATACGACGCACTAAATTCTTCCTATTACTTGTTTGCTCATAATGTAAACATCCTATTTTGCTTTAGGAAAAACAAAAGTTAGTCTCTGTGTGTTTCAGTCACAAAGGAGCAAATGCTGGGTTGAGGTTTGTAATTCACCAATCCTGATCGGTGGAATTATGTGATCTAAAATCCCATGTATGCTTACGAAAATCCGCTAGTATTGCTGTCCTTCTATAAATTACAGGTTAGAGGTGAGAACGTGGAGACTCTAAGGGCAGTGGCGAGTAAATGGACTTTGAAAATGTGGTCGATGCCCTCAAAGTTGGAATAGTTAGAAACATCCACAAAACCTTTTGCACCAAATAACGATATACAGCTTTAGTTGCAAATCATGAAAGTGTGCAAACTGGAGTTAGAAAGACATAAACACTACCATGTTTGTATGCGGCGCATAGGAAGAGATTCCCACACATGGAAAATATTTTCCGTGCAGAAGGAAAAGTACAAAAAATGTTCATGTTAATTTGCACTCAAATTGCAAACGTAGGAATAGTCTGAAGTGAGCAATGTTGTGGTTTGTGCCTAGACATATGCATTCAAATGTGCTACCTGTAGATTTCTAAGTATAATATAAAGGATTTTTGTGAATCCCTACAAGTTAATAACTTAATCGTTTTCGAATGAGTCAATATTTATCTACAATTTAGGAAAAAAAAATAACCTGTTGATTTGTGTGTCCTTTTCTGCTCATAAAGAACCAACAGATATGCCCTGTTATCTTCCTAGAGCTGCTTTTTCCGTGATCATCACAGTACACACAGCCTCAGGATAAAACCTCACTGAATGCTTAAGCACTTCAGAGTGACACACTGTAAGACCTTTAGAAATAACAAACACAGGTAGAATCGTGGTATTTCTTTTACCTCCCACATTATGTTATGAGTACAACAGAGCTGGCTGCGAGGCCCACCTCCGAACTTCATTTTCAAAAAGCTGATCCTGAAAGAACCATTAGCATTATTTATTATGATAATTCAATGCCATTCTCTATTTAAAGACCATAGATTGTGCCAAGCGATATCTGTTTAACTAGGATAATCCAATGTATACATAGAATCAGCTGATCCTGGTCCTTTTCTCTTCCTTCCTTTTACTTCTGTCAGTTTTAGAAAGAAAAAAACAACTTTAAGTTGGGTTGACACACCAAATGGAGGGAATGTGCTTATTATTTCTGCACAGCTGCAGCTTGTCCAATTCGGATTAATTTACAGCGTGTTTTGTTTTGATTTCTGAGATAACACCTCGCCAACTACAATTTGCTCAATACTGCCACAACAGTAGAAAAGGTAGCCAAGTGCTATGCTTCACCTGAGACAGGCGATGGCACCACCGAAAGTGCTGGTGTGGCCTAGATTGCAGCAGGTGGTAGGTGACCTCTTGAACGAGTCGATATCCTGCTACTAACTTTATCGGTATTTTATTGGCCCTTTGTATGCCCGTTGTTCTAAAGTGCCCCGTGATTCCCAATCACTCACATAGTTAAAATAATCTTTATAATCCTATGCACACTCGCATTTATCTAACAGTGGAGTGAAACCTCTATGTCTCACTCATATTCTAAGTGATAAGCAGGGCCTTCTGCAGTGTCATCTCCATAGCTCTTATTGGTCACTTTATCTGCAATACTCGCTGCAAAAAGAAAAGAAAAACCGTTTGCTACCGAAGCTGAAAAACGAAGCCACAGTAGCTTTCACCGCCCAGTGCCCCTCCCAGCCCCGCCAATGCCGGTTCCAGCACAAGTACTAACAATCACACTCCTACAAGTGTGGCGATTCAGACTATCCCAACCCACCCAAAGCTATAAAAATGGTGTGGTCGGCATTTATTAATCAGTTTTAATGTATACTTAATTATTATTTAATTATTAAACACAATTTTTGTGCTTATCTCAAGATTAACAATGCCACCATGTGGAGGGATGTCAGTCGTGCTGATGTTGAGAACTAAGTGCGGGTGCTGAGCACCGGAAACCATTGGCTCAAATTAAACACTGGGCACACGCACACATCCGTTATGACCCTGGGGTGGCCTTTGGTTTTTACTTTTAATTTACTGTTCCAACATGGTGGGCAGTGGGAAAAAAGACAAGCAGGATGAGGAGAGGCAGGACAAGCAATGAAAGGGTGCAAGAAAATTATGCAGTCCCATGAGGGCTGAAAGAAAAAGAAATAAGCGTAGGCCAAGTCAATAGGCCGCTGCTCTAAAATACTGAGCTATTGACTTTGCCAATGTTTGTTTTTCCAATTCCATGCATGCAGATGCATCAGAGCACATGTGCATGCATATCATGCATTCCTGGAATGGGTCTTCTAGTAAAATGAAGTATAACTAGGTGATAAACAATAGTTCATATCATCTAATGTAAATTGAAGTACAACTAATGCCATAAAAAATGGAACAAACTGGACTGCCTACTTCGTACACCCAAACATACAACCATTAGCAGCTAAGATGGTTAACCGATCTACTGCAGTATGACAGTTTACAATAGAACTCAGTCAATTTGCTTTAACAGCACTTGCTGGGAAGTGTGAATGGATTGAACTGTATCTCTGCCTTGTTCTCAGCACGCTACCGAGTAGGGACTGCAGAAATGGGGTCTGTAGATCCTAATGTGGAGAGAGAGCATGCCTTTCATAGTGCCTTTGCTTTGTTGGACAATGACTCTGTCACAAACATGATGGATACCCATTCCTGTATTATATACTAATGTACATGCAATAAGGCAGATGGGGTATCTGTCACCTTTATGATGGTGTAATCGTCCACCAAACTCAAAATCAGACCCCATGTCAGGGAATCTTTCTATGACAACCCATAGGAAAAAAACGGTTTATTAAACCTCTAATGTTTGACATTGATAACTACATAACATGTTTTTGGGATTTGGGCTTTAGTGTGGCGTATTTGATGTCTAAAATTCTGGTCTGTGGGACAAGTACAGCTGTGAATGGGGCAACGTTACCTTTGCCACCTCTCGTCATGAGATTGCCAGGAAGTTCAAAAGCAAATATTTTATTACTAAGCGTTGTGTATATTTGACCTGGTCAGTGCATTGCTCTGCCTCCCGTGGCTCCACCCTGTAAGTAGAGCCCTTTCCCTGGCTCCTCTGAACTCCTGACCCCTGTCAGGAGTTCGAGGACCTCCTCCACCCGCAGACTTCTGCCTGCGCCTCATCCCTGGTGCCTAGTGGGAGGGCTTTGCTTTCCTACTAGGCTACCTTCTGCCTCTCTCCTCCTTTTGCTTTGCTCTCTGCTCTGCTTCACTTCTGTCCCTTAGTGCTCCTTTTCCTTGTTTCTCTCTCACTCCGCTCTAGCTCTCTCTCTCTCTCTCTCACTTTCGCTCTCTCCCTCTCTCTCTCCCCCACTGCTGCTGCCTCCCTGCCTGCCCCTTTTTTGTCTCTTCCCCCTTTTTCGGTCTACTTTTCATCTCCCTCCTGCCTCCCAGCTGTCCTCTCCTCCCCTACCTCCCCTACCTCCCCTACCTCCCCTACCTCCCTACTTAATGGCGGTTGCTGCGTGGCCGTGCCACTGGCGTGCCAAAGGCAAGCCCGTCTGCACCTGTCCATGCCTGGACCGCGCCCAGCGCCTGAACCCCTGGCTCCCGTCCCCCCCACTGCCGCCACGCATGTCTTCACTACGACGCCACCACCCTCTGCACCCTCAACACCGGCTGCTCTCCCACCTACCTTCAAGCCTCCCAGCAGACCACCCACAGACCCTTCTCCTGCCAGAACTGCACCTTCACCAGCCTCCACGCCAACAACCCACCCACCAAGGCAGGACGCAACCATCTCAGATGTATCCTCCTCAACACCCGCTCCATCCACAAGCACGCAGTAGAGATGTGGAATCTACTTGACTCAGCCCCCCCAGATGTCGCCTTCCTGACCGAGACCTGGATGAACCCCTCCTCCATGCCTGACATCGCCATACCCATCCCGGATGGCTACAAGATCACCCACAGGGACCACTCCAACAAACCAGGAGGAGGCATTGCCATCATCCACAAGAACACCCTCAGGATCACGACCAACACCGAAAACACCCTCAGCACCACCGAACACCTGCCCTTCCAAACCCACACTGACCCAAACACCACCCTCGGAGGGACCCTCGTCTACAAGCCCCCGGCCCACGACAGCAGTTCAGCGACTCCACTACCAACATCATCAGCATGCATGCTCTCGCATCCACTGACTACATACTCCTCGGGGACTTAAACTTCCACCTTGAGAACACCAATGACAACAACACCGCCACCCTGTTCGACAACCTCTCCAACCTCGGCCTTAAACAGCTCGTCATGACACCAACCCACTACACAGGACACACACTCGACCCTATTTTCTCCGCCACCAATCGCGTCTTTTTCAGCCACACCACCGAATTCCACTGGACAGACCACTGCTGCATTCACTTCTCCTTCAAGAAACCCACAACACACTACCACCCACAACGGATCCCCCACCGTAGTTGGAACAAGGTCACCAAAGACAAACTTATCGTGACCCTCTCCCAGAATCCACCCATGGACAGCACCAACACTGATGCAGCGGCCTGCTACTTCAGGCAATGGGTCAACACCTGTGCCAATACTCTCACCCCAATCAAGAATCCCTCCAACAGATGCACCAACAGAAAGGCCTTCTGGTTTACTTAAATTATAAAGAAACCTATTTTCTGTCTTGTGCAGTAACATCAAAAGTAGTTCTCAGTATACTAATTGTTCTAAGTCAATCTTCTTTCCCGTATTGCACCCTTATTGCTCTATTAAAATATGAGATGGTTATTTTTATTTTTTAATTTTACATTTTTGCTACAAACAAATTGCTTCTGTGTTTTGTTTTTGATTAAGTGGTACACGTGTCTAATAAATAATAATTGAAATGTAAGCTTACCAAGGTCAAACTTATTGGCATTTCCAAAGCTTGTTATGTAACTGGAATGCAGTAGTTTGTGCCACCCTTTTCATCACTACTAATGCACATCTACTTGGAAACGGTCATTCATTTTTGGTCTAGTCCTTTTGAGCACCATTCTCTAAAGCAGAGAGTCAGCCAAGACTTTGTGAGGATTAGACAAGGCAAGAGATTTATTCAACTCTAAAGCTTATGAGTAGGTACTTCTCTCTTCCCAGTGTCTTCAATCTACTTGCTGCTCATGGATTTTATTTTCCGTAAAAGTTTAGTTTAGTTTAGTTTAAATGATTAATAAAGCACGTAGTTACCCTAGGGCATCCCAGTGCTGAGGTAACATGACTACCTCAAGGAAGAGAGAAAAAGTCCAGAGAAGTTAGCTACAAAAAATAGAGGAGGAGTGAATGAGATATCCCTTGTCGTTCTGGCTTCTCTCAGCCTAAAGTCTGTACTCAAACTTGTGTAAGTACCAGTGAGGCACCAGCCCTCCGATTTTATTCTCCTTGGCGTTGCACTCGTACAAAAGGACATGGGGGTCTCGCTCTCTCATTAATGGGCCAATTCTAGTTTGACTTGAAATCCTTCGAGATTTCATATTTGCATGTGTGTATTTATATTCTCAACTCAAGTGCTTAACTGAAATTTAATATTTGTTTCAACTGCTTGTTCGCTCATTGCCTGACAGGTAAATACATCATGGCTGAACATATAAAACACAGTTCTAGGAAAATGAAATGATATCCACGCCATTTTCTTGAGGGTGCAACATTCTTTTCATAATTAAAAACTTAAACCAGGCAAATAAGCTATAAATCCAGCACTGGCTTGTCTGTGCACAAATATTAATTCCATTTTGCTCGCTTCCCTCTTTTGTGGAACCCAGTAAAGGTATCTCTAAATACCATAACCTCCATATATGGCATTCTGAAGCTCGTTTAAAGTGTGTAATGTAGCACTTGGCTGCATAAGGTAATATTTACATTCATCAGGTATCGGTGAACGTATCTCCTTCATCATGAACGACATTTATTTTCCATATGGACGTGGTGACCCTCTTGGTGAATGTATGCACAGGAGTCTTCCATTTTCTCTGTTCCTATTTCCTTTAACCCGCCCAGCGCCATACTTTCACTCACCACTGTTCTCTCACTGACAATAGTCCAGGCAAACAAGAAAATTACTCTTTGTTTAAACTTTCCTCATATGCTTTTATTTTTTTCTAATTCTGTCTTATATAGTAGTAAATGACAGTTTGTGATACACGTGAGAATTATATCTTTGACAGGTGTAAGCAAAATCCTTATGTCACTTTCATAATGTTATTCGAGTGCCACGTATGAAACCTCATGAAACAATAAAACCTTGTGTAATTTGTGGGGCAGAGACTGGCAGTCTGTGCAAGATTGGTTCGAGTTGTGCAGCTGAGAAAATGTACTAATCGTGGGCTACAATACAAGAGGTCAGCGCACTGGCACATTGTGCTTGTTTGAAAGCACTTGATGGAGGCGATTATTTATGCAGGTAGTCTTCTCCAGTGAGTTACTTAGTCAACGTCCCAACAGTAAACTCTGAGTGTTGCCACTGCTTCTGCCATAAATCAGACTCTGTGTTATTGGGGGATGGGGATCAGCAGGTGTTTAATAGGTTTCTTCCCTCCACCCCGGTTTCTCTAACTGGTTCCTCATATAGCCCACAAGGCTGTTGTGGTATCCGGCAAATAGAAAGGAGGGCAGCAGAACAGGAATTATTCCTGAAAACCAAGTTTATTCACATGACATCAACACCGACGTGCTCAGCAGCCATCCAAAGACAAATACAGTCTCCAACTGTCTCTCCATGGAATGCTGGGAGGTTGCCAGAATTTTCAACAGGCAACCTTCCATAAAGGTGCACTGCCACTTCAATAATGCAACAAAGTAAAACACAACACATATTCCCCCTTAACAATACAACAAACGAATAACATACAACAAAACAATCCCCTTAATTTAAAACAAAATATACATCTTATCAAATTGACATATCGTGGTCTCAAAGACATTTCCCTCGAACACCTCTTAATACATTACATATTGACCTAGATATTTAGGTCTAACAATATTTATTTTGGGCCTATTAACCTCTGTCTCCTGATGTCTACCTCCCTCCAACCGTTCAACTTCACCCAGTACACTTGCACCCCATACTAAAATGTTCACTTTCATGTTGCGTCCTGCTTATCTGCACATTTTCACCTGAGCCCCCTTCCTGATCACTTGCACCTCCCATACTCAAATTTCCTCTTTCATGTTGCGTCCTGCTTCTCCGCATATTTTCACCCAAGCCCACCTCCTGAGCGTTACCATCATAGCTACCAAAGTTAAATACACCCCAACACGAACACCTGAATATTGAACGTCAGGAACCACATGTGTCACCTTCACCACATTTCTCTTGTTCCACCACTTACCATCTTCCACCAAAATAGAATGCTTTGATACACGACCTTAGTAGTTGGAATAAAACTCGACTCCCCACTTCTCTTACCATGAGGTCTCTTCACTCTAACTTTGTCCCCCACACAAAATTGAAAATCCCTAACACTTTTAAGATTATCATATCTCAACTTACTTCTAACTTGCAATCTCTCCACTCTATCCTTCACCTGTTTGATATCAGGAGCAACACCTCCCTTCAAAGTTTCCTGCAACACCCACTTAGTAGACAGTTCATTACAAGAGTGTCTACCTTTTAATAGTACAAAAGGAGTTACACCAGTAGACGAATGTGGAGTATTGTGATAGCACCAAATCCTTTCCGCCACCAAATCCTGTACACTGTTTCCCGCACAAAAAGCCAATTGTATGGTTTCCGTGAATACTCTATTTACCCTCTAAACAAGACCATTACCCTGCGGACTAAATAAAGCAGTAGTAAGGTGCCTAATATTAAGACCCTTCAAAGATTCAATCATTTGGTGCGATACAAATTGTACACCATTGTCCGTGACCAAACACTTAGGAATTCCCTCCCAATGAAAAATCTCTTTAAAAAATCCAATTACACTGGTAGTATTAGGTTCTCTCAAAAATGTGTACAAAACCCATTTGGAATGATAGTCTACAGCAACCAGCACATATTTCTTGCCTTCATTCATACCCCCTATGGGACCAAGAAAGTCCAATCCTAGCTCTTGCCAAGGTTTATCAGGAAATGGCACTGGACATAATGGAACCTCCCTCGTATGCAAACTCTTATCTGCCCCCTTACAATCACAACAATTCCTAATTGCCATCTCCACTTCTGAGTCCATACCTGGCCACCAATAATACAATTGCAACTGTTTTCTCGTGCCAGTAATTCCTACATGTTCTTCGTGAGCCAATTGTATCAATTTGTACCTTAACTCACTAGGAGGTACCAAACGCTCCCCCCTCATAACAAGATCGTCTTCCACATTTAACTCATCTTTGACTTTGCCCAAAGGTCTTATCACATCGGGAACACAATTTCCTCCAGGCCAACCCTCACAAATATACTTCTTAAGTAGCACAAGAGAATTGTCCTTGTCCACAGCCTCCTTTCAAGCCTGTCTGGAAATGCCCTCTCCCGAAACAAACATACCATCAATCATCCCCACAACAACATCCTCATCTTCAGTTTGCTTCACCTCAATAGGATTATAAACAGGATACCTGGAAAGAAAATCTGCCCTGCTGTTATTTCCCCCAGATTTATGTTTCATTTTCATGTTAAATTCATATAACTCAGCTAACAACCTGGTTAACCTAGGACTGGTTTTGTTAAAAACTTTATAATTCCACAAATAAACTAATGGCTTATGATCTGTCACTACAGTAAATTCTTTCCCCTACACATACGTTGAAAAGTGGTGAGCACCCCAAACACAAGCCAATGCCTCCCTCTCTATTGTGCTGTAATTCACCTCAGCGTCAGAAAGTCGCCTAGATGCAAATGCAATGGTATGTTCTCTACCTTCCACCATTTGACTCAAAACAGCTCCCAAGCCAATTCCACTTGCATCCACAGTAATGATAGAAGGTACATCCTCACTGAAGGGTTGAAGGGCAGGAGCCTTCATTATGAGAGTTTTGAGTGTAGAAAAAGCTTGCACCTGCTCTTCCTGCCACTGAAATTTCTCCCCTTTCCTCAAAATCTTTCTCAAAGTTTCAGTCTGGTAAGCAAAATTGTGCACAAACCGTGAGTAATATTTGCAAAGACCCAAAAATGATTTCAATTGGTCTTTATCTTTAGGAGAAAGTGAATTCTCAATTGCAACTAACAAATCCTTCTTGGGTAAAATTCCTTGGGCTGAAATTCTATGTCCTAAATAATCTACCGAATCAACCATGAATTTGCACTTCTCTTTTCTCACTGTAATCCCATGATCCTCCAAGATTCCTATAACCTTGTCAAGTTTGTGTACATGTTCAGAATATCGTCCTGATAAGCCAACACGCCGTGTACATCACCAAACAATTGATGCATTAGCTTCTGGAAAACAGATGCCGCAGAAGCTAATCCGAATGGCATTCGCAAAAATCTGTAACCACCAAACAGTGTAACAAATGTTGTAAGACAACGAGATTCTCTACTCAATTCAACTTGATGATAGGCGGACTTGAGGTCAATCATGGAAAATACTTTTATTCCCCCCAATTGTGCCAATAGATCCTGAATTTTAGGCAATGGGAAACAGTCTTCCAAAATGTTCTTGTTCAAAGACCTCAAGTCCACGCACCATCTCAAATCCCCCATTTTTTTAACTGCTACAACAATCGGAGAAACCAATTGAGATGAATCAGCTAGTTCAATAACTCCTTCATCACATAATTCACGCAGGTGCTCTTTCAACTTCGATCTAATGCTCAATGGTACATTCCGTACTTTATGCACCACGGGTACAGCTTCAGGTTTAAGTAAAATTTTATGCTTATACCCCTTTACTGAACCAAGTTTGTCCCTGAAAATAACTGTATGTTTATCCAGTACATCTTGAAGAGAATCTAGCTTTATGTCAACCTTCTCAACCAACGTGATTGGTTGGACCATACCCGGCCTGAGAACCATCCCAAACTGTCCTTGATCTCTCCACCCTTAAATGTTGTATCCTCTCTTTGCCACATAGACTTTAGTACTGATGGTTTTATGTTGGTAACAGATCTTCTTAAAAAAATACCCCATCATATTTATTTCTTGACCATCAAATGCAACAGTTTTTATAGCAGGAGGCAGTAAGTTAAGCTCACTCCAATTCAAATGATAATTCACATCAGATAAAATAGTTATGGGAGAACCAGAATCCACAGTAACATTTAACCTTACATCCCCTATTTTGACTTCACCTACCGGATTCTTCAAAGACTTGCAACATGTATTAAGGTCAGATATAACATAAAAAATCAAAGCACATCTTTCCATAAAGTCCACTTCATTATCATCTGTCTACCCTGAGGAATGCTGTTGCTCTATCATCATGACCTTTTGTGATTGTTTACATACCTGTGCAAAATGGCCTGTTTTCTTGCATTTCATGCACACTTTCCCTAGAGCAGGACAACTAGAAGAATTGGCCACATGTGACTTAGAACCACACCTAAAACAAAGTACCCCCTTGACATTGTTTTTCTTTAAATCAGATGTAGCTGACATAAATGTTTTAGATTTCGGTAAAACCATGCTCACATTTTCTACTTGGTTCATTTTCATTTTGCTTAATTCTTTAGAAGCTATTAAAGAACGTTCAATACCTCTAGCTATTTCTAACATTTCGTTCAATGTCGGATTCCTACAACATAAGATTTTTTCCTGAATTCTAGTATCATAACAAAATCTCCCTGGGTCCCTGTTTGGGGCCCTTTCTCTGCCTTTCTGCTGAGCTTTTTATGGTGGGGTCCCCACCATGAAAAGCTCGGAGGAAAGGCAGGTCGTGGTCAGCATGGAAGTGCTGACATCGGCACTGCCCCGATTGATCACAGCTTCCACTACCACGCGGGATCCAAGATTCTGGTGGTTGTGGCGGTCTTGTGTCTGTCCAACTGCCATCCTTGTAATCTGGCATTCGGACTGTCGAGGAGGCAGTGGTTGGACCGCCACCGCAGGTATGGCAGCCCCAGTACCTCATAATCAGAGCCTTTGTTTTTACACTTATTGCACTTTGATTAACTAGCCTGTTTCAACAATTCCCTTCCTGTATTTCTCACATGAGGGCTTACCTGTGCTTTAGCTTCCAGATGTCCTTGAGACGACAACTGGGAAACGTGGCTGTCCAAGACTAAGCACTGGTGATTTAACAGGAAAATGCATGCTGATCTGGCAGAAATGCCAGCAGTAATGCAACCAGTGCTTAGTGCATGACGTGCCTTAACTGCACTATTCTGGAAATTGGCTCTTTAGTCCTGGAGGTTTGGCTGCAGAAAGACTTTAGACTGATAAATGAGGAATATATTCAACTTTCATCCCAAAGTAATTTGTGTGGTTCTTTTCTTTAATTATTGTGATTATTAGACTATATTGACAAGTGAATAAATAACCTGGTCAGTGAACTGAACATGATCAGTAAATAACATACAATCTAGACATATTCATAAGACATAGCTACAGAATTATGTCAGGAAGTCAATGGCTAATCATTTCTGTTCATTCAACGACATCTCCAAACTCACAAAGGAACTAGTTAAAAAAACATAATTACTTTAAAGAATCTAGAGAAGTACCAACCAGAATTTCTCAAGATTGATATTACCAAGTACATGAGGGGAAACATCAGCACTATTTGTGAATGTTGAGTTAGGGTTACTAAAAGCTGAAATTCGTGCTCAAGAAGATCACTCAAGCTTAATAGCTAGTTTAATATCCATTCAATGAACTATATTAAACATGACAGTAGAAAACGTATCTCATGCCAGAAACAAAAGCAGAAGTCAATGACATAGATGTTGATGATGATGATAAGAAAGAGACTGGAATGAAAGAGGGCAAATTTCCCCTAGATGCTCAGCTGAGAGGTAAAGCACATCATCAACATAAACTGGTAATCAAATTATCATCTTTATTGATATATATACTATTTAAGCAGAACTCAAGAACAACCCAAAGCTGTGTTTCTCAAACTAAGGGTCCAAGGCTACTTTTTGGTGGGCCGTGAAAGTCCAAGCTATAACTAAAGATTCTTTTAAATTCTGTATTTTTCTTGTCAGCCTTGCTAAGCTTCAAAGACAGACGTCAATTGTCCGGTTTTGTATTCTGACAAATTGTCTCTTATTTTTTAAACATGGGGATTAGTGTTTACAAACTCTTTTTGCTTTGCAGTTAGAGAAAGAATAGTAAAGTGAATTATGTGACAACCTAGCTGGAGTACATGGAATATGAAAGAAAAGGCTGTATGGTGTAATTTTTGTAACAAACTACAACATTTAAACACCTATAAATGAACTGTATACATTCAGCAGTTAGAAAAGCAAATAAAAAGCAATTTTCTTTAAATTCTGAAGTGTGATGGAAACAAAAATTTTAATACGATTCAAACAAATAAAGGCACATTGCTTGGCGATGCTCATATTAACAAATATTGGCTGATACCCGTTTCCACACCTTATCATTTGTGTGCAATATTTTTACCAGCAAAATTGTATGTGTGAGCAAACTTAGTGGCGTTTTAATGGAAAATGTGTTGTCTGTAAGTGACAGTGCACTGCCAAATGATGCTTTTGTTACATTAACAAATCAATGCCTCATGTCCATTAAAACTAGGTAGGTTGCAAAGGTTTGTGATTCTAATGGTTGGGTTCAAAAAGGTTTAGAAGCACTGCCCCAAAGGATTGATAAATTCATCACCAGGGACATGTGATTCCACTGTTCTGCTAGCTCACAAAACTCAGGAACCACCTGTGGGCTTTAGCAGTCTGCATATCCGGAGCTCAAAATAGCATTTGGTAAGCATATTGCAACTGATTCGCAAATGGTTGTGCTATGTTTTACTAATAAAGATGACAATTATCTAAACACTAAGCAATAACCATAATATTAAGATATCACCTTCTCAAGATAAACAGTCTGTCACAGATTATAATGATTAGACCATAAGTAAGCAGAATTCAATTCATTAACAGTAAATAATAGGATTGTAAATCAAAATTCACCTCACCCAGTGGAGGCTCTAATAATTGTTTAACATGGATTTAACACTCACATATCAATCAATTAAATTACAAAGATCTTTAAATAGGTGGAATTTATTTAGAGTATCCAGACAGCTTAAAACAATAAGCAATGTAACCAAGGCTAATAATTTCATTTTGTTTTTCATGGGTAATAATAAAAACGTCGGAGAACAATGGGTTATCCTGTATAAAATAAAGAAAAAGAAATATCTGAAAGTATTTAGAACAAGAATGACTGACTGGATTATCATGTTTAGTCCCATGAGAAAAGCAATGCTAGGACATGTAGTAAAGATTAATTTGGAATTGAAATGCCTTTATTTGCACGATAATGATAACCTGAGGGTGAAATTAAGTCATGATTCCACAGGAGGAAGAAGAATAACATTTTTGGGCACTGTGAAGCAGAAGCACGTTCAATTTTCAAACGTGGTCAGATAATTCAATCATTGATTTCGGTCACTGCAATGGGTACCAACTTAATAAAACAAAATATATTGAATGAGAGATGGCCATGAAGGTTTTATCATAGAATGTGGGAGGGATTTTTAAACATTTAAAGCTAGTCAAAGTTGATTGAATGTAGTTATTCACTAACTATCAAATCATTTGGTTACAATTGACTTGGAGAATGTTCCAGGGTGCAATAAAAACTTTGTGCCCCTTACATGAGCCCCCTCGCCAACATCGTTCGCAAGCACGACATCATCATCACCTCCTACGCCGACGACACCCAACTTATACTCTCCCTCACCAAGGACCCCGCCAGCGCCAAGACCAACCTACAAGAGGGAATGAAGGACGTCGCAGATTGGATGAGGCTCAGCCGCCTACAGCTGAACTCTGAAAAAACGGAAGTCCTCATCCTCGGCAACACCCCGTCCGCCTGGGACGACTCCTGGTGGCCCACGGCCCTCGGCACCGCACCGACCCCCACAGACCACGCCCGCAACCTCGGCTTCATCTTGGACCCTCTTCTCACCATGACCAAGAAAGTCAACGTCGTGTCCTCCGCCTGCTTCCTCACCCTCCGCATGCTCCGCAAGATCTTCCGCTGGATCCCCACCGACACTAGAAAAACCATGACCCACGCCCTCGTCACGAGCCGCCTGGACTACGGCAACACCCTCTACGCCGGGACCACAGCCAAACTCCAAAATCGGCTGCAACGCATTAAAAATGCATCGGCACGCCTCATCCTTGACGTACCCCGCAACAGCCACATCTCCGCACACCTGAGACACCTGCATTGGCTCCCAGTCAGCAAAAGCATCACCTTTCAACTTCTCACCCACGCACACAAAGCCCTCCACAACAAGGGACCGGAATACCTCAACCGACGCCTCAGCTTCTACGTCCCCACCCGCCTCCTCCGTTCCTCTGGTCTCGCACTCGCTGCCGTCCCTCGCATCCGCCGCTCCACGGCGGGTGGGAGATCTTTTTCCTTCCTGGCGGCCAAGACCTGGAACTCCCTCCCCACCAGCCTTAGGACCACCCAGGACCACTCCACTTTCCGGAGACTCCTAAAAACCTGGCTATTCGAGCAGCAGTAACTCCCCCTTTCCCATAGCACCTTGAGACCCGCACGGGTGAGTAGCGCGCTTTATAAATGTTAATGATTTGATTTGATTTGATTTGTGCCATAAGAAAAATCTGCTAAACCTAATGAAACCAAATGTAAAGGGAAACCTAGTGGTCAACTGATGGACTGGGCACTCTAACTGCTTCTAACATTGATCACTGTGTAGATATTACTGAAGTAAAAGACCCAGCTGTATTGATGGTAGCTATTTGTAGTTTAAATCTAAGATATCTTCAAAATTATTTTTGATAAATATTTATTTAGCACTCAGCTTAGTAAAATCAGAAGCAATTAAACATTAAACTCATTAAAACAACCTTATCACACATTGAATCTATTATAGACAAAAACTTTGCTCAGATTTTAATATTAAGTGGAGAGTTTAGTTTTATCTTGTTCAAGAGAACGTCAATCCGTAAGGGTCACCTTCCATTTTGTACTCCTTATCAAATACTTCAGTCCCTAAGTCATGTTAGTTGTTAGCTCTTTCTGTTTATATCATAGAATGTTTAACACACAACATAACAGGCTTTCTTCTGATCAGCAAGTCCAATTTACACAATTTTCTCAAGGATACTGCAGTGTATTAGCTTATGCACTTACTCATATTTAAAACTGTCACCACTGCAATAATTATGAACTAGAAAGCTACCACCCTACACAATCTATTACACTTGAATGCACGATAACCACTTGCATGGTAGAATTGCAACCACCTGCCAGTAATTGAGGAATTAAACATGGAAACATTTTAAATGGTTATTAGTTTATTGGAGGGCGTGATAAAATTATAAGGAAATGTCTATTTTTCAAAGATTGGGTCCATATTACTTTATATTACTTATGGAGATTGGTTTTGTGTGAATGTCTGCTATTATTTAAAGGAGATTTTGTTAAAGCTATTCATTTTAACATTTCCACCTCTATAGCATCTGTGGATCATTACTACTGAAAGTGTCATCATGTAAAAAATGTATACAAGGCACCTAAAATATTACATAAAAATAACAGATGCTATTTTAAGACGACAAACTGTACCACATTTACTGAAACATTATAGAAAGATGCTTTTACTTTGAGAAAATACCTGACAGAATGAGTCCAGGATTCATCTTTCTGAAACTAGAAATGCAAGGCTCTTTTGGACTTTTTTAGGAAGAGGAACCAGACATTAATGGACATTAACAGACTTCTTTCTTCCTTCTGAACAATGGAGAGTTTATGGAATGGTTGAATGCACCCGGTAAGGTTAATTTGAAAATATTCAACTGTAGCAGCATTCCAATGGTTGCTTACTCCACATTAGAAGTTGTAGAAATTATTAAACTTCCCAAATCTACTAAAGCCTCAGGCTTCAATGGTATACCCATTGGTGTGTTTACATTTGATGCGGACAAATGGATGTCTCTTCTATCACCACTTTACAACAACATTCTAAACAGAAGTCTAATTGCAGAGTCCTGGAAAGGATCCAACCGGTCTGTCACATAATTGCTGTACAAGACATTGCAGAGAAAACCCAAGGGTATTTTATGAAGACTACAGAACTGGGTAAAAGACGTTCACTTACTGGATCTCACAAAGGCGGATGTCGAAAAAACTGTGCAATGCTGTAACATAATGGTATTTACTTCAATGACTTCTAAATGTAGACAAATTAAGTAATGGATTTATAATTTATTGACAGAATACAGTACAGTAAAGTGTTTGACAGGACAGATTGAAACCATTTGTGGAAGATCTTCCAAACATGGGGGTTTGATAGAGCTTAATTAAATCTTATTAACAAATTATATGATAGTACATGAGTCAGAATAAAGTTATATGAAAGGATGGCACTTTCACCAAAATGTCCCTATCACTTACTGGTAATCTTAATCATTCTGAGACCCAGTCTACATCCCCGAAGGCCTTAGAAACTGACTGTATCATCCTTCAGAGATAGACAGCCATAATTGTCCTTAATAAAAATAACAAAACAATTTAAATGCACAGCTGTATTTTAAACTTCTTTACTCTTTCGGTTCCTAGATGCTTTTCTCTGACTCACAAACTTTGCAGTATGTCTATCACTAGAAGAAGTACATATCAGATGTGGCTGGGTAGCAGGGATTACACAACATTGATGAGGAAAGGTAGCTCTCAGGGTAATGAAGACTGGATTGACAGTTAGTATTCAGAAGATTACGCATAGTTTACCTTCTTCCTCACAGGCGTTACAAGAAGAGAATGTGCCAAGCACATTAAAAGTGTTCTATAAAGGATTTTAACTCAACACCAGAACACATTCATTGAAAGTTCTATAAGAACATGTCTGATGGCAGCACAAAGCAATACATGTACAAGTCTCAGTCCAGTAGACCAAAAGCCAGGAAAGTATTACTCACCCAAATGCCTTCTTAAAATGTCACACAAAAAAGAGAAAAGGATGAGAGATCTGTGCACTTCCAGGGGGGTACGTTCAAGAAAGTAATCTTCCATCCAAGTTCAAACCAGGTCAGGCCATTATTAGCTTTTGAGATTAGGTGGAATCAGGTGCATTGAAACTGTAGGACAAGGTATAGATCTTAGAAGGGATCGAAAGTACAGCATCCTCCATTGAAGCTCAAAATCTTTTGGGTGGCAGCTAGACAAAATCACCATCTGAGACATGCCCTACCACGCCATTCCAACAGTTTTGGAAAACCGCCCACTAGTCATGTCAAAATGAGGCAAACAAAGGCATAAGAATCTTATCCAGCAGATAATCCAAGATGCAGAATGAAATGCACAGATATAGATGCAGGTTCTGAGATCCACACCCAGTTGATACAATTGACCAGCTATAAACAAGGAGGTGCAGATCCACAAGATAACCAGTGCCACTTCCTGTCAATAATCCCTCCTCTGCAACCCTATATACTTAAATGACAGATCACTAGGGGAAGATGGGGCATCACAACTATGACACTGCTAATATTCAGAAGGAAGTTAGTATCACAGAGATTCTAGGGAAGAAACAATGGCAGATGTCAAAGCAAAGAGAACTTGAGCCATCACCACCACCTAGGTGCAAGTGCCATATGAAGCATTTCCCCCCATCCATGATCTTTGCCAGGACATTGTTGGGCAGAGGTATATCAGGTAGGTATACAACAGAGTCACTGGTCAGAAGGAGAGAGAATCAGTCCTGCAGGCCAGATAAGAAGGAATTGCTGAGTAAAGTATTGGAGCCTGTGCATCTGTTCGGCTTGCATATATACCCTTCAGCCATCCATAGCAGAACACATTCAAAGCAAAATACATCTGGATAAAAATTGCAGATGAGATTAGCAACCGGCATGTCTAGTAGAAGTCAGAGAGCCCAGTTACATCTCCCAGCCTTATAAAAGGATGGGCAGTGAGTCCCTAGAACCCCTGAATATTCGAACACCCAGGGCACTCCATCTTGTTCTAAATACTCAGGCACAGCATAAATGAAGAGCCACAATGTTTTTAGATCCTTATCCACTGGAAACAGTGGAGGATGCAAAATCCTCAGCAATACAGAGTAACATTGCTCTACATAATACACCATCTTTCTACACCGGGAATGTAGGAATAGCAATACTCACATGCAATCATGACCACCACAGCAATGCTTGTGAATGACCAAACGTATCCTTCCAAATGCATTTCATCACTAGGAAGGAGAACTTCACATACAACAGAGGTCACAATGTACCTCCTAGAATAAGCAGCACCAGCCCTTTACTATAAGAGAGGGGCAAAGGGCGAGGAAACGGCAGCCAACACTCAACACCCTCATTGCAAAATAAGACAGGCACATCCAGAGAAGAGACATGATTTAAACTTATAATGCCAGTGGCTACAATCCACAAAACAGGAAGACTGGTGGAATGGTGGAACCTAATGGAAGATTTATTCTATAAGGTGTCCACAATAACTATGATAACAATTACTACAAAGCAAATCATCCACAATTCCTGGTACAAGGAACAAAGCTGAGTAGTACATCAAGACACCAATGCCCAGCCGGGTTCTACAAAACAAGAATCTACCAGAAATAAATTCCAGCTGCAAAGAAAAAAGATCACAACAGAATTTACACACTACTATCAGGCCAGGCATGAAAGTAGTGCAGCTGTCGCAGCTACACATGCCAAACTAATGACACTAACATAGTAACCTAGTAAGACGCCGAGAAGCACCAAGCCTCATGGACCAGAAAATCCATAATCTTGGTATCCATAAAAAATATGCCTGAGTTTTGGCACAAATCAGACAGATGAATCTCTCCTTTAGGAGGAAATACCTCCACCAATGAGCATCGATGAGGCACAGCACCTGATTCCACAAGTAAGCCTACACAAGTAGTAATGTAACAGCAGACATAAAAAGACTCAACCAACACATGTAACTCTATGCAGTGGTATAAGTGAATTTGGTTTTAGTATCAAAATCACCCTTACAAGACAGATGATTCAAACTCCTACAGGGCGAACATATATTTAAGCAGATACTGGAACACACTAACACTGACGCTTCAACCTTGAGACTAAGACATGAACATTAGGATGTGAGTGATTATCCAAGGGAATCACCCATGAAAGAGTCATATACACATGCATGCATGTGCAGCCCATGTTTAAAGTCAAGTCATTTATTCAGTGTATTTGATTTAATGACCTATTGCCTCTATGGAGGAACTACCAAAAGAACAGTATATGTATGAAGAAGGAAGGTGACTGGACTGGCAGCAGGTATGAGTATGCACAGCCACAGATTATAGTTTCATACTTAAAGTAGCAGGAAGACTGTCTAAAGTAAAAGTACATAGTTTGCTGATCTCCAATGAATGAAATTATGGTTAAGTCTTTCCAGGACAGTCTACGACCCGCAATAGAGACATGCTGGTTGCTACATATATTAGAGGCAACCTTATCAAAGAACTTTTAGGTTGGCCTGACCATTAAGCAAGCCCATGACTAAGTCCGCAGAGGTCCTAAACCCTGAACTCTAAAAGCTAATACTTGAACCAATAGTATAGGGAACCTCTCTATAGACCAACCTGAAGCCCCAGCTGCAAACAAGTTAGTCATGAACCAGAGCGTAACCATGAACTTAGTATGAAAACAGTGTTGAAGCAGATATGCTAATTAAGAAAATTATTAATGATATCTATGTGTTTACTAATGAGAAATGTGTGGAGAAATTAATCATATGAAAAAAAAATGTGCACGTTTGAAAATGGGCCCTCGGGTGTGATCACTATGAGTACTAATATAACTGAAACTGTATGAAATAATGAACATATATGAGAAAAATGTAATAATATATCATGATAATGAGATGTATAACCTATGTTTTGCATTGATTTGTAGTGCTAAATTAGCAGAATTAAAGACCTAGTTTTCCTGTGCCTCACACACACGAAGAGCTGAAATACTGAAACGTTTTGCAAGGGACTGGATCCATGATTTGCCTTTAACCTGCCCGATGTTAAAGTTGCTTAGCTAGAATTTTCTGCAATGTACCGGTGGACAGGAGATGATGAAGACAATTTGATTCAATTATGTGTAGAGCAGACTAAATTTACTTTCCCAGGACTTGAACAATAGAGGCACTGACTGAAGAAGAACATGCAACAATTTTGATACTTGAAAAGCCAGATGATGAGAACATCGTAAGGTGAACCAATCCACATCTTGTGAACAGACTGATATTGAAATTAGTAGATTCAGTAAACAAAAACTATAGGTAAAAGTTATATCTGCTGACTGAGTGACCAATTAGAAATTAGGGGGATGGACTGAGAGACCCTAATAAAAAGTCATGACAAGGGGCTGAATAGAGAGATGCGAGGAGAGAATTGATGACGTCAGGAGACGCTGTCTGAGGTGCTGTTGCTGGGCTCAAAATCTATGAGCCTGATCCATAGCTGGCTAATTGATGACCTGAAGACGAAGACTGACTTGTTGCTGATCCATCCTGGATAGGTAGCTATGAAAATGTGACTGATGATTTTATGCCTTTTCTTCTAGGTACCAACTATGCTGATTATAGAAATTCTTACTTAGATAGATTTTTTTACAAATTAATGTTATTTCTAAAAGGTTTTCGCATGAAGTCCCACATGCTGATGTTAATCTTGGTTAGGTAGGCTGTTAAGGGTGACGTTGACAGTGACAATTGACTGACAAACTTAATTGCTGAACTTCACTATTAATGCTGGTATTCTTAACTTATGGAGTTGCATTTTCGCATATGTTTTCTTCAAGTGATGATGTTTTCTATTAATGAATTAATAAAGAAGTGGTTTTGAATAAAGATTTAACTAACAGATGCTTTAGAGTTGTAATCAATAGGGAAATAAAAATTGTTAACTCCTTCCTGAGTTGTGGTTATTCAGGAGTAGATGGTTTTAAGCTGTTTTATTATAAATTGTTTCTTGATTATTGATGTTGATTATTGGTTCAGTAGTCACTTCATGACTAGAATACTCCATGTGATTCAAAAAGGTTCATCGGCCTTTACGCGTCCCTTTGTAAGTTTACTTACTAAGGACCAGGCGCGCTAGCAACAGGAAAGCCTGAATGCGGACTACAGATGCCTCATTGCCTTTGCTCAAAGCCAAACTGAGAACCTAAATCCACCCTGATAAAAATGTTCAAAGCAGCCCCGTTCCCTTGCTCCCCTTTCTGTATCTCTCTTTCCATCGATCAGTTGCCTTCCTCTCTCCTCTCTTTCTTCACCATCTCCTCTCTCTTTCTCTGTCTCTCACGCTTTCCTGAAGACCTTGCTCTGCCTGTTGAAAATTCTCTAAAGGAGCAAGAGAAGTTGACAGATGCTAGCAGCTGCCCTTGACCTTCAAAACCGGCCTCCCAGTACCTTAGCCCCTTGGGAAAGCGTAAGCAAAAAAAAGACTAGTCCGGCCCTGCACATGTCCCACCATAAGTCTACTAGTGCACTAACAACAGGCCAAGTACAGCTATCCCCATCTTGGTCTGATGTAGATTCAAGCGCCTTTTGACATGGTCTGGGAGCATAGGAAAAAGGAGGGGCCTGAAGCTAATGCCAGTGAGGACATCAGGTTGCCCTCTCCCCTCAGGCTCTAGCTCTCTCCTCGGCAGGAGTGATGTGGCGCTGCATTGCCAAGCCAATGTCTGCCCACTTCATATAACAGCCATTAGCATCGTGGGTTGTCAAGGAGCCACCAATGGCAGCCAAGCCCCATCTTGGAAGACAGGCGTCAAATTTAAGGTTCCACACTGCATGTGAAAAGCAGCCCAGCAGCCCTCAATTTCTGTCAGTACTCCAATCATATTTTGTGGGCTGCTAAACTCACAGAAAAGACAGCTCATTATACATGTTTAAATGCTGGACTGTGCCACCCTTTGACTTGGCAGCATCTTAAAGATTTCTGGGACCGGGCAAGATATATCTTGGGAGACCAATTCGGAACAATTTATAGTTTATAATCCATTTTCAGCTAATTCACAACTTCTTGGTGCCAAACAATAATAAACTATACATTAAACTTTCAGAAACGAGTGTACGCAAAATAGCTCAAAGCTTAATCTGCTCAGCCTTCGCCAGCCAAATGGTGCCAAAGAAAATTGTGAACAAGTATTGTTGACTCTCTTTTTGTGCTTGCTTCACGATTTTTTTGCTGTTGCGACAATGATATCACATGGGGACTTTCTAACCAGCCTGTTAACCCCATTTTAGGAAAGACATGGTAAGGGTGGTTTGTTTTATTAAGGGGACTTCTGGGTAATATTAAAATGTCATGTGTACATAATGCTTGACATTTAGATTTATTTTCAGGATATTCATAATGACTAATCAACACCCTTCACAACTGGCATTCTCGCTGTAACAATGACATTCAAAGCACATCTCTGAGGATTTTCACGATTGTTTCAGATACAATCTGACTTCTCTTTAATTATTTTCCCTACTGTATCTCTCCTTTGTGTGTATGCTTCTCTGCTTACGAAGTGACCTCTCACTTTGCTGACTAAGAGAAAGTGAAGAGGCTGGGGTACAAAGGAAGCCAATGAGATTCACAGACACAGAATTTTACAGTGGGAGAAGTGGAGAAAAGGGATAAGGGGAGGAGATAGAGAGCTAGGTGAGGTAGGGAGACACGTTAGGTAAAGTGAATGAGGTAGCCATAAAGAAAGTTGCAGAGGAGAAAGAGAGGTATACGGAGGAACAGAGGTAGAGAGATAGATACAGTTTTAGAGTGTGGTATAGAGGTAGAGATAAAGGGAAGGAAATGTAGAGAGAAGGATAGGGGTGGGGTATATAAGAGGTTGAGGTAGTAAGAGAGGTTGGATAGGTGAGCGTGAGCAAGGGGTGGTTATGATACTTAGAGAAAATGAGACTGAGGTATTGAAAGAGAGGAAAGTGAGGTAGGATACATTTTAGTGAGACGTGACATAGAGAGTATAGGAAGAAAGAACAAGAAGACAGTGAAAAAGTAAGGTAGCAAACAAATAGGTCAATTGGTAGTTGTTAGAAATGGGGTCTTTGGTTGACAGTCAGGTTACCCCCTGTTCAAGCAAGGACCCTCACTCTAGTCAGGGTAAAAGAGAATCACCCTCAGCTAACCCCTGCTTACACCCTTGGTAGCTTGGCAGAGCAGTAGGCTTAACTTTCAGAGTGCTAGGTGTAAAGTATTTGTACCAACACACACAGTAACTTAATGAAAACACTACAAAATGACACAACACCAGTTTAGAAAAATAGGAAATATTTATCTAAACAAAACAAGACCAAAACGACAAAAATCCAACATACACAAGTCAAGTCATGAATTTTTAAAGATTAACCTCAAAAATAGCGCTTAGAAACAAAAATGCTTCGATGAGATGTTAACACGGCGTTGTGACGGAGTCGTTCCCAACAAGCCGACACCAGCGGTGCCGGACACGGAGTCGTGTAGACCCCCAAGTACAGTACCTTTGGTGAAGAGTGAAAATAAGCCGATGCGCGAAGTCAGGGATCGCGGCGTTTGTGCGAAACATTGAATCCGCGCACTTCGAGCGGCGTCGGTCAAGACGTGGTGCGGCAACTTCCACGGAGTCGCGGACTTCAGCGGGGCTGCAGCGGCGTCGGGCCTGCGAAGAGCGTTGCGTTCCAGCGAAGGTTACGGCGTCGGGTGCAGGCGGCGTCACCGGATTCAACAGCGGCGTCGGTCCGGAGTCGAAGTCGAACACTACTGGGCCTGTGGAAGTTATAGGAGAAAGACTACCCTGTTGCCAGAGGACTGCCCTGCTGCTTGAAGGACTGCCTTGCTGTCTGAGAAGGAAGGTTAGACGTGCTTGCCTTCATCCTAAGCTACCCAGAGTGACTTCAAGGGTCAGTTGGAAGACCTCCTGTATGAAGTACAGGAACACAACAAGCTTCAGAGGTCTCCATGCAACTGCTCAGCTTATCTGCTGCAACTGAACTTGTCTAGACCTGCTTGAGCCCTGCTACTAGCCTCTACTGGAGTAAGTCCTAGTCCCCAGGATGTGCCCCCAGGTTCTGGATCCTTGCCTAGCATCAGAGGAAAACTGCTCCTTGACTAACTGAAGGTTCTATCAAATCGGCGCTATGTGAAGCCCCCTAAAGCCTCACCGCACAGTTGAAAGCTTTATCAGAGCCAATGCTGAGTCACTCGAAGCCCCATAAAGCATCACTGCACAGCTGACAGCTTCACTTGAACCAACACTGAGTGATGCAAAGCCCCTAAAAGTCGTGACACACAGCTAAAAGCTTAATTGGAACCAACTCATAGTGATGCAAAACCTCGCAAAGTCTCACAAAGCTACACTCTACGGACCTTGCACCAAGGACAAAAGGTACAACTTATAGCAGGCCAAATTCAGTTCTGTGATCAGCTTGCACTCACGGAGAGCATGAACCTGGTGATTTTGTCCCAGTTGAGCACAACCAGATGTCCCCAGTTGGTACTTTGCTTCTTTTGGCACTATTTTTACCAACATATTAAAATTCAATACCTACGGTTCTAATGATTGGATTTTGTCATTCTCATATTTTATTTCCAACAAATTACTCTATTTATCTAAATCAGTTTGGGATTTTTATTTTGGCATGTTTTAAACTTTATGACTGTTTGTGTGCTGCTTTACACAATGGTTCAAAGTTAAGTCTGACTGCTTTGTGCCAAGATACCAGAGGGTTAAGCATAGGTTAATTTAGTGACTTTTGTGGTTCACTTTGACAAGGACTGTGCTTTTGAGTGGTGAGTCCACCCCCCTCCACCAATAACCCAGTTTCTTACATCCTCTTCATTTTTTTCTCCCTCTCTCTACACGGCAGCTGTGTCTAGCTCTTTCTCAGCCCTCTACTGCATCACTCTCTTCCTAACCTTTCTATGCCTCTTTTATCTCTCTACCTCACTTCCCTCTCAATATCTCACAAATACAAATCTTCCCCACCTCTCTCTTTTTTCACTGCCTACACTACTGTTGGACTTTTGCTTATGCAGTGTCATCCCAAATCTTTTTGCCTCCTGCCTCCTATTTTTTTCTGACCTGTCGCTGTTGGCTTTTGAACTCTGAGCACTTTACCACTGCTAACCAGTGCTAAAGTGCATATGCTCTCCGTGTAAATTGTATGTAATTGGTTTATCCATGATTGGTCTATTTGATTTACTAGTAAGTCCCTAGTAAGGTGCACTAGAGGTGCCAGGGCCTGTAAATCAAATGCTACTAGTGGGCCTGCAGCACTGGTTGTGCCACCAACATAAGTAGCTCTGTAATCATGTCCCAGACCTGCCACTGTGTGTGTATTTTTACACTGTAAATTCGACTTGGCAAGTGTACCCACTTGCCAGGCCTAAACCTTCCCTTTTCTTACATGTAAGGCACCCCTAAGGTAGGCATTAGGTAGCCCCAAGGGCAGGGTGCAGTGTATGGATAAGGTAGGACATATAGGGGGTCATTCTGACCCCGGCCGGCGGCGGAAGCCGGCGGCCTGGCTGGAACCGCCAGAATACCGATGCGCGGTCAAAAGACCGCCGCGGGTATTCTGGGTTTTTCCGCTGGGCTGGCGGGCGACTGCCAGAAGGCCGCCCGCCAGCCCAGCGGGAAACACCCTTACATGAGGATGCCGGCTCCGAATGGAGCCGGCGGAGTGGAAGGGGTGCGACGGGTGCAGTTGCACCCGTCGCGATTTTCAGTGTCTGCATGGCAGACACTGAAAATCTTTGTGGGGCCCTGTTACGGGGGCCCCTGCAGTGCCCATGCCATTGGCATGGGCACTGCAGGGGCCCCCAGGGGCCCCACGACACCCCATACCGCCATTCTGTTCCTGACGGCCAAAACCGTCAGGAACAGGATGGCGGTCGGAATCCCCATGGCAGCGCAGCAAGCTGCGCCGCCATGGAGGATTCCCCAGGGCAGCGGGAAACCGGCGGTACACCGCCGGTTTTCCGTTTCTGACTGCGGCTGTACCGCCGCGGTCAGAATGTCCATGGGAGCACCGCCAGCCTGTTGGCGGTGCTCCCGCGGTCGTTGGCCCTGGCGGATTTTACCGCCAGGGTCAGAATGACCCCCATAGTAATGTGGTTTATATGTCCTGACAGTGAAATACTGCCAACTTCGTTTTTCACTGTTGCAAGGCCTGTCTCTCTCATAGGATAATATGGGGGCTACCTTTAAATATGATTAAAGTGTAGATTCCCCTAGAGAGTAGATGGACATGTGGAGTTTGGGGTCCCTGAACTCACAATTTAAAAATACATCTTTTAGTAAAGTTGATTTTAAGATTGTGCGTTTGAAAATGCCACTTTTAGAAAGTGAGCATTTCCTTGCTTAAACCATTCTGTGACTCTGCCTTGTTTGTGGATTCCCTGTCTGGGTCAGTTTGACAGTTGGGTTGTTTTTCACCTCACACTAGACAGTGACACAAAGGGAGCTGGGGTGTAACCTGCATTTCCTGATTAGCCATCTCTGCTAGGAGGGAGAGGTGGAGTGGTCACTCTCATCTGAAAGGACTGTGCCTGCCTCTGACAATGCAAACTCCAACCCCCTGGTGTGTGTCTGAGGCCTTGCCTAGGCAAGGCAGGATTTCACAAGTAGGTGTGAGTCCCCTTTGAAGAAAGGTGACTTCAAAGACTAAAATGGGTATAAGAAGGGCACCCAAATCTACAGACTTTAGAAACACTTCTGGAACCAGGAGGAACCTCTGCCTGGAGAAGAGCTGATAGCTGAGGAAGAAGTGCTGCCCTGCCTGTGTCTGTGCTTTGTGGAGCTTTCCTGCAGTGCTGCTTCTGCCAGAGTAAGAGGGCAAAGACTGGACTTTGTGTGCCTTCCATCTTGTGAAGAAATCTCCAAGGGCTTGAGTTAGAGCTTGCCTCCTGTTGTTTGAAGTCTCAGGGACAGCAAAGACTTCTCTCTGCCAGCACCTGGAGTCTCTGGAGAGACTCCTGCTCTGACAAGTGGTGCCCTATCCAGTCCCTGGGCCCTTGAAAGGAAAGCTGGTGGAAATCCAAGGAAATCGACTTCGACTTGTCTGGATGGCTCATCCTGTCCACACCTAAGCCAGCTTTTTTGTTACTGTCTGGAAGCAAAGCACAAATCCCAGCAGGAGAACCATTCACAGTCAAGTGACCCAGGACACTGGCAGAAAGCACAGTTGCTTAGGAAAAAGCTATTGTGGGACTGATTTAGAATTTGGCAAATTAGTTACTTTGTCATAAACATGACAGATATCCCATCCACTGTATTGCAAATGCCATAGAATATAATGGACTTGTAATACGACGGACGGGATATACGTGTCTGTCAAACTCTAAACCAGACCCTAACTTTTTTAAAGTGGCATTTTTAAAATTGTAACTTAAAATCTGTGTCCGCCCTGCTTGCGCTCGACCTCAGCCTCTGCATACAGCAGGGGCATCATTGGGGCCTTAAATAGAAGTAGGGACAGTGTGCGTAGGCAATAAGATGCACACTGTCACACACAAAGCTGCTTGCCTTTTAGTCTTTTGGCCTGCAGCTTCCTGGGGTCGCATCACTTTCCCTCCTTCCCGGGCACTTACCAGATATTCCTGGCATCTTCGCGCCTTCGTTCCACGTTTTTTTTTAGTGGCATGTTTCGTGTCAGGCATCTTCAGCTCTCCTTGACTAGCGCTTCCTGGAACTGGTGTCGCTGTTCCCACCCTCTCTCTGGTCATTATCAGCATCTCTGCTAGAACAACAGAAAAATAAAGCAAAAATCACAAAGCTTACCCTGATTGCAACTGCTGGGTTACGCGCCTTGCACGCTGATGTAATCTTTTACTGTGTATTATGAATAACACTTCTCTGATTCTTGGAAATCTGTTAGGTATTTGCTCTGTGTCTGAGGAGGAGGTTCTTGGACATTTTGACATGTGAACATTACATAAATACAAGTTATTGCCAAGGACGGACCAATAGTGGGGATATTTAAGTATTCAACTGCTAAAATATAACTTTAAAAGGAATATTTGTTGTGGTATCATGTGTTAACATAACAAATATTCCTTTTTAAGCTATGTTTCTTCCCATGCATAACTACTATGGAATACAACTAATGCTTTAGCAGTTGAATACTTAAATATCCCCATTATTGGTCCGATCTTGGCAATAACATGTATTTATGTAATGTTCACAGGATACAATGTCCAAGAATCTCCCCCTCAGATATGATATTAATGCGTTCTGTGATTCAGTTTATGTTGTCTTATAGGTTTCATTTAAAGTGCGTTGCCATTTGAATAAGGATCCTAATGGGAGCTAATCAGAGGCACCCTAAGTAGTCCTTCACATGTGAATGTTTATATGTGTGTGCAACTAACATTGTTGTGTTGATTCACCATTGTTATTAGTTCCTCTTGTATCCTTAGATTTGCTGGCTGTGGAATTTAGACTTCACTACTACATTACATGGAAAAGGGGAGTTTACAGGTGCTTCTAGCAGCTATCTCCACAGATACTTAGATGGAAGGTTAAGGGGTGGAAATATATGTATTGATTACTTCTAAAGGTTGTTTATATTTTAGCTGTATGGAGAAAACACATAGACGAACCCTAGACAGAAGTATCTCCTGCAATTAAGCCTCTTCTTGGACAATCCTTTTACCGTCGGTCGGATTTGGCTTTGACTACATTGGACATACCGGATCGATAAGGAGGTGGAGATCTTACGTTGTGACTTCTAGCTTCACTCCCGTGGAAAGACCAGGTGAGATTCTTGACAATATGACTTCAATATTAAAAAGGGTTTTTAAATACAGTTCATCTGTGCGTAAACAACATATCTCTATCTGCTCCTAATCCAAAGTTAGCACTTATTAAATGTAATAAGGTAACCAAATGTTAGATAATAGGAGAGATAGGCCTTACAACAGTAAAAAAAAAATGACGTTAGCAGTTTCTTACTGACAGGACTTGCGAAACCTATGTACACGTCATACTTCATAAATACAATGCACCCTCCCCTAGGGGTGACTTATAAGTATTAAAAAAGAAGATTTAGGCAGGCATGACAAAACGTTTTTTTTTTGCCAAGTTGAAATGTCAGTTTAAAACTGTACTGTAGGGGGCAGAGGCAGGCCTGAGACATGTCTTAAAAGGCTACATTAGGGGGTGACACAACAAGTGCTGCTGCCCATTAGCAGCATTGAACTTACTGGGCCCGGATACATATATTACTAATTACTGGGGGCTTACAAGTAAATTAAATGTGCCAAAAAGGTGTAGGCCAATTTTAAAACATTTGAAGGAGTGAGTTCAAGCACTTCAGAACTGGGTAGCTTTCTTAAAGCCAATAAATTCAGCAGAACAGAAGGGGTGAAGGCTAAAGATTTTGGGACTACCACACCAAGGATGCCAGGCTGCATGTAGGATGCAAGTAGGAGAGCTACATGGTTAAGAGAGAGATTTAGTATGTGGAGAGAGATGGTGAGAAAGCTGAGGTCAATAAAAGGAGTAGAGGGGGGCAAAGAGAGTGGTAGAGAGAGAGGTATGGTCATAAAAGCGAGGTAGAGATATGGAGTAGAAGGACATTTATTGAGTGAGGTGAGGTAGAGAGCACAGGTAGTGATGGTAGATATATACTGATGTAGAAATATGATGAGATTGGCAAGATAAAAGAGGGGAGGTGGATTAAGAAGAGAGGCATGAGAAAGAAAGATTTAAAAAATGTTTTAATTGCAACCAGCTGCATGAGAGCACTGGGATTATGAGGGTGCCTATCCAGCTGTGAACGTGAATGAATAAATGACTGAATGAACAATACTTGCAAACATTTCTGTTACCCAAATCTGAGCATCCTGTTGGCAGTGGTGTAACAAAGGTCCCCTCTGACCCCGCGATGCAGAGGGCCCAGAGCTCTAGGGGGCCCCCTCCTCACAGCACTCTGGCCTCTGAGCTCTTGCGTGAGACTGGAGGGGGGGCCCTCTATGTTCTCTGTAGGAGGGCCCACTCAAGTTTCGTTACCCCACTACCTGTTGGTGGATCAAGGTAAGCAGTGGCAATACAATTAAGACGATTGGAAGCAATAATCGGTTTTATGCACACCATTACGGTTGCCCTTACAAGATGAAGTCCACTTTGACCACGACTTAAAACTACTCTGCAGCTGTTGACCATATGACTTTACTGAAGAAATGTAATTTTAAAGCATACAAGAAAGGTGCATCCTCTACAATCTTGTCCCTCTTCCAAGAACTTCTGATGAAAAGGTGAGGCACATTGTCCTTCAAAATAGGTACACCACCTCGTTATTGCCTATTGTTCCAACAGACGTGGACTCAAGTCTGGAAAAGTATTGATAGGTAAGCATGCAAAGATATTCTGTACACAACTCCTCATAGGTATACCTTGCCAATATATATCTTCAAGGTATGTAGATAAGGAGTTAAGAACAGTAAATCTATACTTCATTATAAGCACTTAACTTTCAACATTTTTGACCTGTTTATTATGGCTATAATATTAAGGTACTTTATATTGCAAACTAAAAACTAAATTTTGACAGAAAATGGGCCTGGGTACCAACATAAACGCGATCCCTGTTAGTGAATCAGATAGCTAAAAAAGTAGCCCACGTTTGCAAATTGGGGCAGTTTTAAACTTTTAATGAATACTGTTTAGGTGCTTTGCAAGGTATGGAACACTGCATGTATTGGTGTTAGCTGCAGGCAAAGTTTGTGGTAATAATAAGGAAAGAGCAGTAAAAACCGGCCCACCACCCCAAAAAAGCTCACCAACTTTAAAAAAGGCCCATGCATTGATTGATATGTCAGACTGGCCCTTCTAGCACTACCAGCTTGCCCTATAGGCCAGTGTGGCCCTGGTTCTACTTCAGAATCAGAACAAGCGTGACATTGGCAGGAAGGTGGGGTGGGTCAAGCAACATTTAATGTAATATATGGAATGTGTTGGTGGGCTGCAAAATATGTGGTCATGATGACTACTCTCTTGTTCGGGTAAGTACTTGCTTTCATCTATTCAGTATTTCATGTGCATGTTAAACCTGTGAACATTGTAGTGTGGAACCTGTTCTACGTACAATACCGTTATAACCAAGTATAAATTAAAAACAGCTATTCAGCTATGACTGTAAATTTAGTTATGCTGCCTCAGAGTTTCAACATGAAAGATACAATTACTGCATTTTAACGAGCAGCATTTTCTTAATGCTAAAGGTGGAATTAAATGCGCTCTTTGCATTTGCCTGTTCATGCTTGCTGCAGAAGATTAGGAAAGAGAATCTCGTCCCCAGTTGTGTTTTCAGTAACGATAATGTCGTATTTGGCACAATATTATTTCACCATTATATGTTATACTTCAGAAACAAAGGCTCTGTTTTGTAAGCACAATTGCTGTCCAGATGTGCTTCTCTTTTGTCCAGGTATAGTCCTGCATATGTGAAAAGAAAAATGTTACAGTGAACTTAAAAATGTACGACTAAAACGTATGTAAAGCGTTAACAAGTTAAAATTGCCCAAGATGGCATAATTCAAAAGGAGGCTTGCTGCGCACTCTGCCCTCAGCAGTCCTCCAATGCAGATCTTCAAGGACAAAAACAACTCACCAAATCAGGGCCGTAGCAGGGTTACCATCACTGTATTACTAGTCATCTGAACTAAGCGATAGCCTGCTTCTTAAGAGGTTAACAATAGAACCTGCCGAAACAGCTAGTTACTGCTTAATCCCTTTGCTCGTCATAGCTTTGGAAATCTTTGAGTGGCTGGCAACATCTGAGATTAGGGGCCACTGAAAATTTCCAGTTTTCCAGCTGGCACTGCATCGGTGCTAGTTGCTGTTGCTAGCGCAGGTATTCTACAAAAAATTATTAATGAGAAGTTCATGTATTCTGAGTAATGGATTTGTGTAGAAAATATCATAATGTAGAAAACAAAATGCACACATTTGAAAATGTGATTACGATGAGTGGCCGCCAATGTTTACATAGTGAGAGGGAGTTGGAGAAAATGAGGATGGCCATTGAAGAGAAAAAGTGTCTGTTGGCTCATGAGCTCAGCTTGAGGGAGCTGGATCCGAGGAGCCATTCTAGAAGAGATGGTGGCAGCCACATCACAGTGCAGCCTGAAAGGAGGGGGCACATTCCTAAAGATCTTGTGAAGGATTATAAAAGGGAGGACGACATATACTTGTGGTTTAAGGGGTATGAGTCTGCTCTCCATATGAATCTGGTCCCTGAAGCTCATTGGGGGGTGGGTCTGTGGAAACACTTTGAGATAGACGGGACGGATACACTGACAGCCCCAGGGGATGCTCAGAATCTCTCTTACTCTAGCATGAAGGATGCCTTGCTTACAAGGTATGGTCTTACCCCTGAGCAGTACAAGGACATGTTTAGGTCCTACAAGAAGAAGGAATCCCAAACATGGTTGGAATGTGTTGATTCTTATTGCAGGTCACTGGATGGTTGGGTGAAGGGCAGTAAGATAACTACGTATGAGGGGCTTTACAATCTGATTGTTTGGGAGCACTTGTACAGTTTATGTTTTCCAGAGCTGCGCCAGCACCTAATTGATAGCAAGCTGACTGACCCCAGGAAGCATGCGCAGGAAGCGGACCGCTGGGAGAGCACCAGGGTCCAAAAGAGGTAAGGGGGAGACCATGCCAAGGGTAGGCAGGGTCCCTCTCAGAAGAAAGGGTGGTTAGGGTAAACAGGGGGAGTTCTCTAAAGGACCCCAAACTGATTCCCAGGGTAAGGATTCCCAACCCCCCCAGTGAGTAGAAGCCATGGTTCTCCAAAGGGAAGCCAGTGGCAGGTGGTCCCCCACATAAGTGCTATGCATGTGACCAGGTGGATCATGTGAGCGGGGACCTCAAATGCCCCAACAGTACACCGGCACCCACTGGTGCGCCATCCAAGGGTTTGGCCAGTGTGGCGCTTGGGGAGGAGTTGGTTTTAGGTGGGTGGGAACCAGCTGAGATGACCCTTGTCTCACTAGGGGACAGTGAGATGGTCCAGAGAACCCTTGTTCCTGAAAACACTAACAAGTACAGGCAGTGCGTGACCATTAATGGACAGAGGGTGTAAGCTCTGAGAGACAAAGGAGCCAGCGTGACTATAGTGAGGAGTCACCTTGTGTCTGAAGAGCAGATAGATCCCGGGTACTTCATCAAGTAGTTGCAGTGGACAACTCAGAGCGCCTGTGCAGAGTGACGCAGGTTCCCTTTGAATGGGGGAGGGTCTCAGGTTCCTTGAAGGTAGCTGTGAGTCCAACCATGCCTGTTGATTGTTTGCTATGCAATGACCTGGAGGATTCCCTTGGAAGGAGGTGGAACACAGGTCTCACTTGGAGATGTTGGGTCTGCCTGGGTGGGTATATGTATCCACCCAGTCAATGGCAGCCCATCAGAGTAGTCAAGAGCCCCTGGAGCCTGAAACAGTGGCCCAGGGGACCGCCAAGAAGAGGAAGGGCAGGTGGCGTGGGAAACCGGCCCCAGAAGTTCCCACGGTCTGGGAGGAGGCGGAGCCTGAGGGTGACGCCCCAGAGCCTACAGGAGAACAGGTGGCTGAACTGGGGAAGGTCACTGAGCTGTCGCAGTGGCAGCAGGAAGGGAGGCCCACCAGGGAACCATTCTGTGCAGCACAGACGACATGCCCTACTCTAGAGGGTTTGCGGTAGCAGGCTGCAGACCAGGTGGCTGGCAAGGAGTCAGAATCACACCTGATTTATTGGGAGGATGACCTCCTGTATAGCGAGCCTAAGGTTCCTGAGCCTGGGTCAGCCCATGTGCTGGTGGTACCCCAGTGCTTCAGTGCCTTCCTACTGGGGTTGGCTCATGATGTGCCTTTAGCTGGACATTTGGGGCAGGACAAGACCTTTGAAAGGCTTGTCACCCACTTTTACTGTCCCCTAAGGCACAGGCACTCAGATGCACATTGCAGGTCTTGTCAGACTTGTCAGTCAAGTGGCAAGAGTGGGGGGAAATGTAAAGCTCCCCTCCAACCTTTAACTGTTGTCAGTACTCCCTTTGAGAGGGTAGCCATTGATGTTGTGGGGCCTCTGGATCCCAAGACAGCCATGGGCAACAGGTTTATCCTGGTCTTGGTGGACCATGCCACCCGGTACGCAAAAGCCATTCCTTTGAGATCAATCACTTCCCCTGTGGTGGGTCGTGCTTTGATGGGGGTTTTCACCCGCATGGGGTTCCCCAAGGAAGTGGTATCTGATAGGGGTACCAACTTCATATCCATGTGTATGAAGTCTCTGTGGAAGGAGTGTGGGGTAACCTACATGTTCACCACACCTTACCACCCCCAAAGTAACGGTCTGGTTGAGAGATTCAACCGCACCTTGAAAGGCATGATCATGGGCCTGTCAGAGCCCTTGAGGCGGAAGTGGGACGTCCTCTTGCAATGCCTTTTGTTCGCCTACAGGGAGATGCCTCAAAAGGAACTTGGGTTTAGTCCCTTTGAGCTGATTTATGACCATCCTGTGAGGGGACCTTTGATTCTGGTTAAGGAAGCTTTGGAGAAAGGTCCTAGTAAACTCCCCCAGGATGTATTCAGTTACATGCTGGCTCTGCGAAACCAGACTGCCTGCTTCAGGAGTCTCGCTCAGGAGAACCTGGAAGCAAGCCAGGAGGACATGAAACGCTGGTATGACCAGAATACCACTCTGGTCGAGTTTCAACCTGGATAAAAAGTGTGGGTGATGGCTCCAGTGGAGCCTGGGGCACTCCAAGATAAGTGGACTGTGCCATTTGAGGTGGTGGAGCGCAAGAGTGAAGTCACCTACCTGGTGGACTTGCGGTCTCCAAGGAACCCTTTAAGGGTCCTGCATGTCAACCGCCTCAAACCTCACTTTGAGCAGACTGAACTGTCCATGCTCCTTGAGACAGATGATGGGGTAGAGGAGGAGAGTGAGCCTCTTCCTGACCTCCCCTCTGCAGGAAAAAAGATTGGTCAGTGGAGGGAGTGATCCTCTCCCCCTCCCTGACTGAGGAGCAGCAAGGTGACTGTCGCCACGTGTTGGGACAGTTTTCCTCACTGTTTTCCCTGATCCCAGGAGTCACACACTTGTGCATACAAGATATGGACACTGGGGACAGTACACCCATTTAACAGGGTGACTGACAGGGTCAGGGCATGCATTAAGGACGAGGTATCCAAAATGCTTGCCCTAGGGGTTATTGAGCAAACCAGCAATCCTTGGGCCAGCCTAGTGGTATTGGTCCCAGAGGCTGCTGCACCTGGTGCCACTCCAGAACTCAGGTTCTGTGTGGACTACCGGGGACTCAATAAGGTCAGCAAGACTGACGCACACCCCATCCCCGAGCTGATGAACTCCTTGATCGTTTAGGAGCTGCCAAGTACCTCATTACGTTTGATTTAACATCTGGGTACTGTCAGATTGCCTTAACTGAGGGGGCCAAGGAGAGGTCAGCATTCTCCACCCCAGATGGACACTTTTAATTTAAAGTGATGCCATTTGGAATGAAGAATGCCCCTGCCACCTTTCAGATGTTGGTCAACCAGGTGTTGGCTGGACTGGATGAGTTCAGTGCTGCCTACCTGGATGACATTGCTGTGTTTAGTTCCACATAGGAGGAACACCTGCAACACCTCTGGAGATTGTTAGAGGCCCTGCAGAAGGCAGGTCTCACTATTAAGGCGAGCAAGTGCCAAATGCCAAATAGGGCAGGGTTCTGTGGTGTACTTAGGACACCAGGTGGGGAGTGGCCAGGTGGCACCCCTACAGCCTAAGATTGACAAAATTCTGGCTTGGGAGCCTCCCAAGACCCAGACTGAAGTGAGAGCCTTTTTAGGTCTCACAGGATACTACAGGAGGTTTGTTAAGGGATATGGTACCATTGTTACCCCTTTAACTGAGTTGACTTCTAAGAAGCAACCCAGGAAAGTAATCTGGACAGAGGCTTGCTAGAATGCTTTTGATGCCCTGAAGGCTGCCATGTGCACAGCACCTGTGCTGAAGGCACCTGACTACTCCAAGGAGTTTGTTGTGCAAACAGACGCCTCAGAGCATGGTAGTGGAGCCGTATTCTTACAGCTTAATGAAGGAGGGCCTAGATCAACCCGTAGCCTTCATTAGCAGGAGGTTACTACCCAGGGAACATAGGTGGAGTGCCATAGAACGTGAAGCGTTTGCTGTGGTCTGGGCACTGAATAAGCTAAGACCCTACTTGTTTGGGACTCACTTCCGAGTTCAGACCGACCACAGGCCCCTCAGATGGTTAATGCAGATGAAGGGTGAGAATCCAAAACTGTTGAGGTGGTCCATTTCCCTACAAGGGATGGACTTTACGGTGGAACATCGTCCTGGTACAGAGCACGCCAATACTGATGGTCTGTCCAGGTTCTTCCGCCTTAGTGATGAGAACTCCCATGAGGTTGGGTAGTTGCTCCCCACTTTCAGCTGGAGGGACACGTGTTAGACTTTTCATCCTTGGCGTGGTCTCCCTTAACTTTTTGCCTCTGTTCCCCAGATTGTTGATGTGTGCTGGACTCTGATTTAGCTGTTTTTGTTACTCTGGACACTTTACCACTGCTAACCAGAGCTAAAGTGCAAGTGCTCCTTTACAAAATGTGTATGTAATTGGCTTATCCATGACTGGCAAATTTGATTTACTCGTAAGTCCCTAGTAAAGTGCACTAGAGGTGCCAGGGCCTGTAAATCAAATGCTACTAGTGGGCCTGCAGCACTGGTTGTGCCACCCATACAGGTAGCTCTGTAACATGTCTCAGGCATGCCATTGCAGTGTCTGTGTGTACAGTTTTAACTGTAAATTTGACTTGGCAAGTGTACCCACTTGCCACTTGCCAGGCTTAAACCATCCCTTTTCTTACATGTAAGGCACCCCTAAGGTAGGCCCTAGGTAGCCCCAAGGGCAGGGTACAGTGTATGGGTAAGGTAGGACATATAGGGGCTCATTCCAACCCTGGCGGTCGGTGTTAAAGCGGCGGCCAACCCGCCAACAGGCAGGCGGTAAAAAAAATGGAATTCTGACCCTGGCGGGAACCGCCAACACAGCCCGCCACTTTAACACTCCGACCGCCACGGCGGGGCAAACAAACAGCGCGGCGGTCACCGCCAACAGACAGGCGGCAGACAATGTACTGCCCACCCTATCACGACCCACCAATCCGCCACCTTTTCCGGGGCGGGAGCCCCGCCGATAAAAACACGGCGGAAACAGACCACGAACGGGAAAACGCTCACCTCTATACACTCCATGAGGAATCTGGACAGCATGGAACCCGAATTAAACATCCTACCAGCGATTGTCTACCTGCTCCTCTACCAGGAGCACGAACGCCGCCGCAGGAGACAACGGTGAGTACTGCACCTACGACACAGGGGAGGGGGAAGGAGAAAAGATTACGGGCACACACATATGCGACACCCCAACCCCCCCCCCAAATCCCCACACACCAATGCAGAGCAACAAGTCAGAGTTACACCCCCCAAGCCCCCCGGAAGAATTCAAAGACAAAATAAAATGATCATTAAAATAGAAGTATATTAAAGCATATTTGAACTTAAGTGAAATATGAAATTTATAAAATAAATAAATCACAACATGAACAATGTATACATAGTCCAAAAGTCCGGCACATATTGGCTACATGGCATTGTTCATGGGGCAATGTGCATAAACACATGGGCAAAGCCCACACACGAGACCCGATTCCATTGGAGAGAACACTGCTGGGGCATCAGATAATAAAACCACAGGCACCTCAGGGGGAAGGGAAGGGGGGGCACCTCAGCCACATGAGTCCATGACGCCAGATCCACGAGGGGCCTCCATGCCCACTGTACCATCCTGGGGAGTGCAAAGCCACAGTCTCTCAAGTCTCTACAGTGGGTGGATTGCCCACTGTACCATCCTGGGGAGTGCAAAGCCACAGTCCATCAGGTGGATTACAGACTCCACTGGTTATGGGGGAGGCATGGTGCCCAGAGTGCTTCGTGAAGCCCTGCCCGACACAGATCCGGCCCTGCCAATGGGCCAGCGGTGCTTGAGATGAAGGGCCCAGCGGAGCGGTGCTTGACAGGAGGGGCCCAGCGGAGCGGTGCTTGACAGGAAGGGCCCAGCGGAGCGGTGCTTGACAGGAAGGGCCCAGCGGAGCGGTGCAGAGACGGCGGGGCCCAGCGGAGCGGTGCTTGACAGGAAGGGCCCAGCGGAGCGGTGCAGAGACGGCGGGGCCCAGCGGAGCGGTGCTTGACAGGAAGGGCCCAGCGGAGCGGTGCTTGACAGGAAGGACCCAGCGGAGCGGTGCTTGACAGGAAGGGCCCAGCGGAGCGCTGCTTGACAGGAAGGGCCCAGCGGAGCGGAGCAGAGTCGGCGGGGCCCAGCGGAGCGCTGCTTGACAGGAAGGGCCCAGGGGAGCTGTGCTTGACAGGAAGGGCCCAGCAGAGCGGTGCTTGACAGGAAGGGCCCAGCGGAGCGCTGCTTGACAGGAAGGGCCCAGCGGAGCGGTGCAGAGACGGCGGGGCCCAGCGGAGCGGTGCTTGACAGGAAGGGCCCAGCAGAGCGGTGCAGAGACGGCGGGGCCCAGCGGAGCGGTGCTTGACAGGAAGGGCCCAGCGGAGCGGTGCTTGAAAGGAAGGGCCCAGCGGATCGGTGCTTGACAGGAAGGGCCCAGCGGAGCGGTGCAGAGACGGCGGGGCCCTGTTCAGCGGTGCTTCTCTTGGCGGTGCCCTGTTCAGCGCTGCTTCTCACGGCGGGGCCCTGTTCAGCGGTGCTTCCCACGGCGGGGCCCTGTTCAGCGGTGCTTCTCACGGCGGGCCCTGTTCAGCGGTGCTTCTCTCGGCGGGGCCCTGTTCAGCGGTGCTTCTCACGGCGGGGCCCTGTTCAGCTGTGCTTCTCACGGCGGGGCCCTGTTCAGCGGTGCTTCTCACGGCGGGGCCCTGTTCAGCGGTGCTTGTCTTGTGTTCCTAGGGAACCAGATCTGGGCAATTATTCCCGCTCAGTCGCCATCCGACCTATCGCTTGCGGGGCCCTCCTGTGCTGGACTCCTGGGCCCGTGGGTGTCCTCTGTCACACCCCAAATGGGGCTGGTGGGGCCCTCCTGGGCAGCTCGCCTGCTGCCGGACTTGTCCGCCCTGCTGCCCTTGCCCCCCTTGGCCGAATCTCTGGGGCCCTTGCCTCCCTTTGTGGATGGGCCAGGTAACGGTGCAAGGGTGGTGTCCTTGGGGGCAGCCGTCTCAGGCCTGTCGCGCCGGCCCTTCCCTTTTTTGGTTCTTTTCCCAGGGGGTGGGCTGGCTGTCCCCTTGCTGCTGGCCGATGTTCCTGCCCTAGGAGCTGGTGGACTCCAATAGCCCGGAACGATGGTCCTAGTAGGTGCAGGGCTTGTGGTAGCTGAGGTGCTGTTTGCACTCTTACGAGATGGAGGGGGTGGGTCAGGTGATGCAAAGAGGTTAATTTTGGAGAGGAACAACTTTTTAGGAGCAATGGGAAGGGTAGGTGCAGTGGGTATGGGAGTGGAGGAAGAGGATGTGGTTGTAGGAGAGTCAAGTGTGCTGTCTTTGGGTGCAGGTGCTTGTGCTGGAGGCTGTGGTGAGGTGGATGGCTGTTGGGTGGGTGGCTGCCAGCGCTTGTGTGGCTTGGAAGAGGGAGTGACAGACACACTGGGAGAGGACACAGGGGACGTGTAAATGGCAGTGGGGGTGGTGACTGCATGTGTGCGGACTGTTCTGGTGGGTGTGGTGGTGATGGACGTAGTGGCTGATGGTGGTGTGCATGCAGGTGTGAGTGGAGACGTCACAGGGAGGGAGGAGGGAGACGAGGAGGAGGGGGACACAGAGGAGGCAGTGGCTGTTGGCATGTCTGCATGTGGATGTTGCTTGGGTGAATGCTTGTGTGATCTGTGGTGCTTATGTCTGGATGAGCTGCCCTTGGGTGTTGAGGTGTGTGCAGGCTGGTCTGTAGGTGTGTCTGGGATAGGCAGAGGAACAGGGGAGTGGGACTGGGTTGAGGAAGTTGGAGGGGGGAGGCTAGAGACAGGGACAATTGCTGCGTCAGTGCTGAGGCCAGAGCGTTGAACGATCGCTGATGGGCAGCCTGACCCGAATGAATGCCCTCCAGGTATGCATTGCTCCGATGCACCTCCCTTTCTACCCCCTGGATGGCATTCAAAAGGGTAGACTGCCCAACAATGAGCATCTGGAGGAGGTCAATGATCTCCGCACTGAGGGCAGCAGGGGTAACTGGGGCAGGACCTGAGGTGCCAGAGGCGAAGGAGATGGTCGGCTTCCTGCCCGAGCGGGCACGGGGCGGAAGCTGAGGGGCTGCTGGGAGGGCGGAGCTGGTGCGCTGGGTGGCGGCTGTACCTGTTGTTGCGGTGGGCACGGATGTTGCCGCCGCCACAAGAGAGCTCCCTTCCGAGGACGTGTCGGTGTCGCTGACGTCTCCACGGGTCCCCGTTGTGGAGCCCCCCTCGCCCTCCGTCTCACTGATTAACTCCGAGTCGGTTGCAGGGCCCTCCGGGGCCATGTGAGATGCAGCTCCCTCGTGCGCCAATGCCACTTCTCCTCCGCCTGATGATGCTAATGCACACATGAACAGGAAAACCAAAAAAAGGGGGGGGGGAGAAGAAAGAAAGACATGTTGAGTGCATGCATTGGCGGCACCATTGGCGGAGAGGACAGACACAGAAGCCCCCTGCACTACGCCGCGCACTCGGGGTACACTACTCAATTATAGTGACTTGGCCTACAAGTCTATGGACGACAAATGCACACATAGGTGAGCCCGGGCCATGGATAGCTGTACTTAGCACCCTACAGAGGTGGGGGGTGGGGGCACAGGGCCATGTCTAACGGAGGGGCCTAGCCTACAGAAACCGCCCTGGCCTAGAGATAGCCACAGCCCTCCTCCCCCACCCAGACACCTCCACTGTGCGCTAATATAGCGGAATGTGCTGATACTCACCCCCTTGTGTCTGCTGTGATGTCCTCACGCGCCCATCCAAATCGGGGTAGGCCACCGCCAGGATCCGGGACATCAGGGGGGTCAATTGACGACTGGCACCCCTCCTACGTTGGGAGGCCATCCCCAGCAGAGCCTCGGCGGTCTTTCTACTCCCGCGGCAGATGTCCTCCCACCTCTTGCGGCAGTGGGTGCCCCATCTGTTGTGGACCCCCAGGGCCCGGACGTCGTTGGCGATGGCACGCCAAATGTCGATCTTCTGATGGGCGCTGACCTATGTGACATGTACAGGGTTGAAAAATAAATATCATCACTTTTCTGCATGGTCGATGTGCGCGGCCCCCCCTCCCCAACCTTGCCATGTGGCACATGCTCTCATCTGTCGTGCGTTGCACTCCTCATTCGCTCCCCTCCCCACCATCTTACATCCACCCCACTCAACACAGGCATAGCCCATACTACGTGCTCCCAGTGTACTTACCTGTTGGTCTGGAGGACCGTAGAGTAGCGCATACTGGGGGAGGACCCCATCAACAAGTTTATTCAATTCCTCAGATGTGAAGGCAGGGGCCCTTTCCACAGTCGCAGCAGCCATTGTCTCTTCCAGACCGAGTTCACAGCAGCACTTGCAGTATAGGTCCTCTCCTGTGGATGATCAGGTCTCGAGTGATTAAGCAAGTAGAAAATGGCGATCACGCCCGCGGCGGTGCGTACCGCGACCACCGGCGCACATCGTCATTGGCTCCTGAGGCCCATAGGGTTCAATGTTAACCAATGCTGCTTTGCACCGCGGTCTTTGACCGCCTACCGCCACGGTGTGCCACGCCAGCGCATTGACCTCACATCCCGTTGTCACACTTCACAGGTCAGGCAGCCGCCATTTCAAGGGCCCACATGGCAGAATTTCTACGGCGTCACACAGGCCTAGGCCTTGCATTGCCACTCATACAAGCCATTCAATGCATAGCGAATCGTGTACTGTGCAAGCTGTGGTTACGTACCTGTGGGTTGCTTGACTCTGTGCTCCATGTTGTCCTTCCTAGGCACCGTCTGCTGGGACTTGCGAGGAGATGGAGGAATCCTCCCGTGTACAGACCGCTGGTGGACCTGTCGACAATGGAAGAAAGACATGTCATACTTACATACAGACTTGACCGAGCCACTATACAGGAACTGTGTGCCCAGCTGGAGCCAGACCTGATGTCCCCCATTCGCCAACCCACAGGGATTCCCCCTCTGGTGCAGGTTCTGTCAGTACTCCATTTTTTGGCAAATGGATTATTCCAAACAACAGTGGCCATATCTCAGCCTATGTTTTCTAAGGTTTTGTCCAGAGTGTTGTCTGCCCTGATGAAATACATGCGGAGCTACATTGTTTTCCCTGAGGTGGCCGATTTGGCTACAGTGAAGGGTGATTTCTATGCCCTTGGACATATCCCCAACATCATTGGTGCCATTGATGGGACCCATGTGGCCTTGGTTCCCCCCCAGTGGAAGTGAGCAGGTGTACAGGAACAGAAAAAGTTATCATTCTATGAATGTCCAGGTGGTCTGTTTGGCTGACCAGTACATCTCCCATGTAAATGCCAAGTTCCCTGGGTCAGTGCATGATGTGTACATCATGCGAAATAGCAGCATCCCTTATGTGATGGAACAGCTACAGAGACACCGTGTGTGGCTAATAGGTGACTCTGGTTACCCCAACCTGTCGTGGCTACTTACCCCAGTGAGGAATCCCAGGACAAGGGCAGAGGAACGCTACAATGAGGCCCATGGGCGAACTAGGAGGATTATACAAAGAACCTTCGGCCTCCTGAAGGTCAGGTTTAGGTGCCTGCATATGACAGGGGGATCCCTAATGTACTCACCAAAGAAGGTGTGCCATATCATCGTGGCCTGCCGTATGCTTCACAACCTGGCTTTGCAACGCCAGGTGCCTTTCCTGCAGGAGGATGGTCCAGATGGTGGTGTTGTAGCAGCTGTGGAGCCTGTGGAGAGTGAAGAGGAGGAGGACGACGGGGACGACACAAACAACAGGGACACAGTGATACAACAGTATTTTCAGTAGCACACAGGTACAAATCAACCACGCCATTTTACATTTACTTAAAGTCTCTTGCCTCTCTATTGTCTGAGTTCCCCCCCAGTTCCTGTTAACTCAGTTGTGACTTTCCCTTCCGTTTTCAGAGCTGTGGGCCCCACTGCGTGACCGCTGCTTTGTTTGCCCATGGACTACAGCTGTGTGACAGTGGTATGTTGTCATCACAATGTAACTGAACATTTTGGCACCGTTATGTCTAATACATTTGTTCAAAATACAAGCAGAATCCAGATTTTTTTAGTGCAAGAAGTGATTTAATTAAAGTGCTAAATTTAAGGAACATGATTGTAAAACGGGGATGGGTGATGGTGGAGTAATGTCCATGGCAGAGTCCAGTTCTCAGTCGCACAGGTGCATTGTCCATATGCCTGTGGAAGGATGGAGCAGGGGCAGTTCAAGGTTGGACAGGGTGACAATGTGGGACAGTGGGATGACATCAGGGGGTATCGTTTGCTGGCGGGGGTCTTGGCATCCTACTCTGTCTTCTTGTGAGATCTCAGGTTCCGCTTGCGGTGTGGTTCTTCTTCTGCAGGAGGTGGGGTTCTGGTGGCCTGTCGTTGTGTGGGGGCCTCCTGTCCACTTGCGCCGGCGGAGGTGGTAGGCTGTTCCTGGTCCAGGCTAGTGACAGGGGCCCTTTATGGTGCCACATGGTCCCGCAATGTGGTGACTATCTGGTTGAGGGCCACTACGATGGTCCCCATTGCGGAACTAATGTTCCTCAGTTCCTCTCTGAACCCCATGTACTGTTCCTCCTGCAGTACCTGGATCTCCTGGAACCTGGCCAGTACTGTGGCCATCGTCTCCTGGGAGTGGTGGTATGCTCCCATGATGGAGGAGAGGGCCTCTTGGAGAGTCGGTTCCCTGGGCCTGTCCCCCCCCTGTTGCACAGCAGCCCTCCCAGCTCCCCTGTGTTCCTGGGCCTCTGTCCCCTGGACGGTGTGCCCACTACCACTGCCCCCAGGTCCCTGTTGTTGTTGGGGTGGTGGGTCAACCTGGGTGCCCTGTAGTGGTGGACACACCGCTGATTGACGTGTCCTGGGGACAGAAGCATGGGCCCGCTGGGTGGGAGCTGTGCTGGTGTTCCCAGAGGGGGTTAGGTCTGGTGTAGCCTGTGGCTGTCTGTGGGGAACCGACTGTCCCGAGGTCCCCGATGGGCCGGGCTGGTCATCAGGGTCCAGGGAGACAGAGCTGCTGTCATCACTGGGGGCCTCTTCTGGGGGTGGGATGGACATCTCTGGACCCTCTGTGGCGGTGTGGTGGCGTTCGGGTCCTGCAGGGGTATAAGAGTATGGTTATTGCTTCTGTGTGTGGCATTTCGTGTAATGGGTGGGTGGCCGTGTCCCCCAGTGCTGGCATTCCCTTGTGGGGGCTTTTGTGACGGTAGCTTGTGGGGGTGATGGGTGTGTGCAGTGGGCATGCTTTGGGGATGGGTGTCCATGCTTTGGGGCCGCACGCAGGGCTAGGTTTTGGAATGGGCGTGATGTGATGGTGAGCCATTTGCAAGGAGTTGGTGTGATGGGGGTTGGGGTGAGGGTGGGGGTATGATTTGGCATGCAGGTGGGGTGGGGGGAATGGAGTAGTGAAGATTTGACTTACCAGAGTCCATTCCTCCGCCTACTCCTGCGAGGCCCTCAGGATGCAGGATGTGCAAGACTTCCTCCTCCCATGCTGTGAATTCTGGGGGAGTAGGTGGGGGTCCGCCGCCAGTCTTCTGCACCGCAATGTTGTGCCTTGATACCATGGAACGCACCTTCCCCCGTAGGTCGTTCCACCGCTTCCTGATGTCATCCCAATTGTGTGGATGCTGTCCCACTGCGTTGACCCTGTCCACTATTCTTTGCCATAGCTCCATCTTCCTGGCAATGGTGGTGTGCTGCACCTGTGCCCCGAAGAGCTGGGGCTCTACACAAACTATTTCCTCCACCATGACCCTGAGTTCTGCTTCAGAGAACCTGGGGTGTCTTTGGGGTGCCATGGGGTGGTGTGGATGAGGTGAGGGGTGGTGTATGTGTTGTAGAGTGCGGTTAGTGTGGTGGTGTGTGGTGTTTTGTGCGTGGAAATTGTGTGGGTGATGTTGTGATTTGCCTCTATGTGATTGTCTACTCTATGCTGTGCTCTCTCTCTCTGTCCTTCACTCGCAATTGTGGTCGTAAGGGTTTGTGGGTGATGTGGGTGTGTGTTTTATATTTAATTGGGTGTGTGGGAGTGGTGTGTGTATGTGTCTCAGGTGTGTGTATTTTGAATTATCCAATGTGGTTGTGTTTTGTAAAGGTGTGTGTATTTTGACCGCGGCGGTGTGTACCGCCAATGGAATACCGCGGTTGAAAGACCACTGCAGGGATTTGTGGGTCAGAATGGTATGGGCGTATTTCTGTTGGCGTGATGGTGGAGGTTTGGTCATCGCCAGTTTCCCGCTGACCTTTGGTGTGGCGGATTTTTGTGGATGTCGGGTTTTTGGCGGTTTGCCAGTTGCGGGTCAGAATGACCGTGGCGGTTTACCGTGGCCGCGGCAGTGTTATGGCGGCCTTCTGGCCGGCGGTAAGGGACTTTTACCGCCGAGGTCAGAATGACCCCCATAGTCATGTGTTTTATATGTCCTGACAGTGAAATATTGCTAAATTCGTTTTTCACTGTTGCAAGGCCTGTACCTCTCATAGGCTAACATGGGGGGGCTACCTTTAAATCTGATTGAAGTGTAGATTCCCTTTGGGAGTGGATGGACATGTGGAGTTTGGGGTCTCTGAGCTCACAATTTAAAAATACATCTTTTAGTAAAGTTGATTTTAAGATTGTGTGTTTGAAAATGCCACTTTTAGAAAGTGAGCATTTTCTTGCTTATACCATTTCTGTGACTCTGCCTGTTTGTGGATTCCCTGTCTGGGTCAGTTTAACAGTTGGGCTGGTTGCACCTCACACTAGACAGTGACACAAAGGGAGCTAGGGTGTAGCCTGCATATCCTGATGAGCCATCTGTGCTAGGAGGGAGGGGAGGAGTGGTCACTTACACCCGAAAGGGCTGTTCCTGCCCTCACACAATGCAGTCTCCAACCCCCTGGTGAGTGTCTGGGGCCTGGCCTGGGCAAGGCAGGATTTCACATTCAAAAGAGACTTTACTTTGAAGTAGTCCTACTTGGGTATAAGAAGGGCACTCAAAATCACAGACTTTAGAACATTTCTGGAAACCAAGAGGAACCTCTGCCTGGAGAAGAGCTGAAGAGCTGCCCTGCCTGTGACTGTGCTTTGTGGAGCTATCCTACAGTTGTTGCTTCTGTGAGAGTAAGAGGGCAAAGACTGGGCTTTGTGTGCCTTCCATTTTGTGAAGATCTCCAAGGGCTTGACTTAGAGCTTGCCTCCTGTTGTTTGAAGGCTCAGGGACAGCAAAGACCTCTCTCTGCCAGCACCTGGAGTCTCTGGAGAGACCCCTACTCTGCCTGTGGTGCTCATCCAGTTCCTGGGACTCTGAAAGGAGAAGCTGGCAGCCCAAGAGTGAGAAATCTAAGCACAGATCGCTGTGCGGGGAAAAGATCGAAGCAACTCTGATCTGCGGCTGAAGTAACATCACCCCACTGGCTCTCCGGCTCAAAAATCGACGCTCGCCGTAAATGCGACCGAAGAATCGACGCACGGAGCTGGAGAAACGATGCACAGCATCGCTGACTGAGACTCGGAGATCGAAACCTGCGCTGCGTGGTTTTTGAATCATCGTGTGGCTGGATTTCTAACGCAAGTGCCGCTGGGCATGTAAAAACAACGCAAGGCCTGCCCGGTCCCGAGAGTCCTGACCGGATCGATGCATTGCTCTCCTGCGGAGAGAAGAAACGATGCGCCCCGCCCCCACCCGACCCAACGAAAGGAGAAACGTTGCAAGGTCTCGCTCGTGAGTGAAATCGACACATCGCAAGCCCTTTTTGACGCACACTCACCCGTGTTGGGGTTATTTTTGATGCACCCAATGTACATTTTCACGCTAACAGTGTTAGTGTGTGTTTTAAACTACATAAAGACTCTTTTTGCTTTTTAATTGATAACTTGACTTGTGTATTGTGGATTTTTGTCATTTTGGTCTTGTTTTGTTTAGATATATATTTTCTATTTTTCTAAACCTGTGTTATGTAATTTTGTAGTGTTTTCATTAAGTTACTGTTTGTGTTGGTACAAATACTTTATACTTTGCACTCTGAAATTAGGCCTACTGCTCTACCAAGCTACCAAGGGGGTAAGCACGGGTTAGCTGAGGGGGATTCTCTTTTACCCTGACTAGAGTGAGGGTCCTTGCTTGAACAGGAGGTAACCTGACTGTCAACAAAAGACCCCATTTCTAACAGTACTCCAAATGAGGTTGTAGAAGGAGTGTGCATACTCTATAGTGTGAGAGTAGGGAAGCCGTCAAACTTCACATGTGTGTGGTGCTTTGTGCAAAAAAAATTGTCAACGTGGTTGTTGATGTACGGACCCTCCGTGGTCCAAGACCCCGGAGTATATTGAAAAGTGTATGAGACACTTGGGTTTTATGTTGTAATTTGTCTGGTTTAGTAGGTCGATCAGGCGTGGTCGACAGGTCAGAGTGTGAGAAAATTTTGACTGAGATCTGGCGAGTCCTATGTGCACCAGGACCGGCCCATGGACCAGTTGAGAGTAAAATTTGTGAGCCTAATTTTGCTTGCGAACCTGGGAGACTGACAAAGAAGGAGTAGCTTTAAGTGAGGGAAGAGCCGTCAGTGAAAAATCCATAAAGTTTCTGAATCGATTGTGTTACCTTTCCTGTAGTAAACCAGCAGCTTTGGTTTTTGGGTTTTGATAAGTGGTTGTAATTTCGCATTCGTTTTATGTGAATCGAAGTTTGGGAGGACAAGTCGCAAAACTTTGTCAGCCGCAGTACTTGCAAGTGTGACGTCATTGGAGCCGCGCTGGCATAGGTCGGTTAGTGAGAAGGGTCGCGCATGGATTGGCAGTCATCTGTGGGAGGCAATTGGTTGAGAAAGTAGGTGAAGGGAATTCTGGGATTAAAAGTCACTTCCTGATTTGACTTTGAATAACAAAAAGGTCGAAAAGATGACATTTTTCAAAGCTTGAAAGAGTGCTTTAAGGGGAGATTTGTATATTACAACAAGCATAGGTGAGGCTACACTGCCAGAAGGTACACCAGCTTACATTGTAATGGAAGAGAAGGGTGTTGCGCCATGTCTTTGGTGGAAGCAATGGTGAAAAGTGACAGACAAGCATGGGAACTTAGCATTTCCTACAAATGGGACGTTCAATTTGAGGGTTTTGGAGCATTTAAGGATGGTGCTATATGAATCGAAGCCCCTTCCGAGACCAGCACAGTTTGAGGCATTAGCGATTTGGGAGCCGGATGCCAGACAGCAACAGCAACAGAAATTGGAGAGGAGGATGAGAAAGACAGAAAAGACTTTAACAGAGGCTAGGTGGGACAGTGATCAGAGAGTTTGGACGATGGAGACTTTACACAGAATTAAGTTGTTTCTGACAATCACGCAGGACAATGAGAAGGAAGGAAGGAAAGCTACTAGAAAGACTAACAGAAGTCCATCCAAAAGTAGAGAGACTAGAAAGTCCTCAGCAGAAGAGGAGGAATCAGATGATGATGAGTTTATTTTACAGTTATTGAGAAACCGCCCACCACCATATGTAGAACATGAGAGTGGTCCGAGTACTGGTGCTGATTCCACAGCTCCGACAGAGGTTAATGGGGCAATGAGTCTGATGCAGATAAATGCTAGCCTCGCACAGAATGCGATGCAGAGTGGTCTTAATGTGCCTACTACTCCTGTAGTGCAAAATCAGGTGCCCTAGGTTCAGAGAATTTACCCTGAAGTGTCCATTATGAAAACGACTTTGAACTTAATGTTGCCTACAGACCAGGTTTTCCCGAGACCAATGTTGGTTCAGAATGAACCAACTCTACTTTTACTGCCCCAAGTGCAGGTGCAGGTAATGTCAAGATTCACTCCATTAACAGGGATACAGTCAGATATGACTCTGATAATGAATCAGAACATGGGAGTTACTCTCCCACAGAGCTTAAGTACTAGAACAACCCCACATGCTATATCGCTACCTATTACTTTTGGTCCAGCCGTACCATTATTTAAACAGAAGAAATCTACTGTAGGTGAACAGGGTGCCATGTCCCAGAATATAATGAGGGGAGGACATCATGAAAATGCTCAGGTAGTCTGTGGGACAGACTTTTGATGGATCAAGATCATTGTTAGACCTTAGTCCGTTTGTGGCAATATCAGATACTATGCTAGGGTCAAACGTTAGCCAGAGTTTGAAATTGTTGACACCACAGACCCCGAATGCAGTTGCACAGCAGGTGCCACCAGTCCAAGCCAGTAACATTTCATTGTAAGGTTTGACAGCTCAGCAGTTGACTGAATGGTTAGGCAAGATGAATATCCTGCAGAGTGCTCCCAAAGAAGAGGAGTGTTTGAATTATGCTACGCTAAGCATGGAAGCGGGTGAACTCATTGAGGGAACTATGGGTGTGAACATGTTAGAATCCTACACAGAGGCAGAGTTGATATATTTGTGCCAGAAGATTACGAGGGAAGTGAGCAATGTGCATCAGAAACTAGAAGACATGGCAGAGAAGTACGGCATAGAAATAGAGAAAATGAAGCATTTGAAAAGGAGTTACAGATTAGATTTTGAGGCTAAAGATTTTGAACACATGAGATCTGCCGGTATGAAGGCACACCTTAAGAAATTGCTTCAAAGTACCCAGACTTGGGGAGCATTAGACAAGTGGGAAGGCAGATGGGTAAGGAAAAGAGACAAAAGAAAAAGGGACTCTGCAAATGTGCAGCAGGATAAAGATCCAGTCAACATTTTACCAATGAGAGAGATTCCAGGGGGGGGAATTTATTCATGTCTCTTGGAGCAGAAGTGACATTCTATCATTTACAAATGATTTTCCAAAATTGAGAGAGAAGCCAGTAGAGTGGTATCAGCAGATAGACAGGTTTGTCAAACTTGCAAAGTGCCTGTGAGAGAACTTGAACACGTTACTAGAGATAGTGGTTCCAGCTGATCTGTGGAAGAGGAGTGTAGATTGGCCAACAAGCGAACCAGAGAGAGTCACAAATGCAGGTGACTGACTTGTGCACAAAACCAAGACCTGACATTAGACAGGGACACTGAGAGCAGGATAAGTCGTGTGCACAATTTCTGGGATTTTGGAAGCAGCTTAGTCTCGAGGAGTGTATTCTGCCCAAGTAGCTGAACATGTAGGCCTTACTATAGCGTGGCATGTTTCTGCTCAGCTGAAAATTACAGTCTATATGGATAGCCAGTATGGATTTGGAATAGTCCATGCTTTTGGCCAGTTGTGGTCACAGAGAGGTTTCATGACCTCTTCTGGTTCACCAGTGAGAAATGGTGAAAGGATTAAAGAGCTGTTACACGCTATTCAAATACCTGAAAAGATTGCTGTGGTGAAATGCAGTGCACATCTGAAGTCGCAGGACTTTGTATCATTGGGAAATGGATATGCGGATCAAGTCGCAAGATTTTGCGTATTGAACTGTATATCATTCAAAGATAAGTGGGAACTGTTACCTGAAGAAGACGAAACATGTCCAAGTTTTGCATTGAAAGTAATTGATACCTTGGAGGAATTGAAAATGTTGCAGAATAATGCTGACAAGGAGGACAAATGTTCATGGAACAAAATGAAATGTGTGCAAAGACAAGATGAATTGTGGGTTTCAGAAGAGGGTCAATTGGTTGTCTCAAATGGCTAGGTATTATCATGGTCAAGCACATGTTGGGAGGGATGCCATGATTCGGTTCTTCAAACATGATTGGTTCCCAAGGTTTAGACAGGTTGCTGAAGCAGTTTGCCATCATTGCGTCATTTGCCAAAAATGGACGTGGGGAAAGGGACAGTGGTTAATTTGAGCCACATTGGAAGAGCAGGAGGTCCATTCAGAAAAATGCAGATGGATTTTATTGAGATGCCTGTATATGGAGGTTTGAGATATGTGTTGGTGATTGTTTGCATTTTTAGTCACTGGATTGAAGCTTACCCTACACGAAGAAATGATAGTCTCATAGTAGCAAAACTACTGCTTAGGGAACTGATACCGCATTTCGGGTTTCCGATCTCTTTAGAATCAGATAGGGGAAGTCACTTCAAAAATAAAGCAATTAAATTACTGTGTGCAGCATTGAACATCGAGCAGAAGGTGCATTGTAGTTACCGCTCTGAAGCATCAGGGCTAGTGGAACAGATGAATGGCACCTGGAAGTCAAGAGTTGCAAAGATATGTGCATCCATAAATTTGAAATGGCCAGCCTCATTGCCTTTAGTTTTGATGTCAATGAGAAACACACCCAACAGGAAATATAGGATTGTTGCCGCATGAGATCCTTATGGGCCAAGCCATGAGGTTGCCAGCGGTGCTTGCAAATGCACTTGTCCACATTACAGATGATATGGTGTTGGACTACTGCAAAGGTCTGGCTGATATGGTTCACTCTTTCTCTCAGCAGGTGGAATCCACCACACTGCCACTGATCAATGACCCAGGGCACAACCAGAGAGCCGGAGACTGGGTTGTTGTGCGGAAACACATGAGGAAAACATGTTTGGAGCCTTGTTGGAAAGGACCATTCCATGTAGTTCTGACAACTACCACAGCTGTTCAGTGTGCTAGAATTCCGAATTGGATCCATGCTAGTCACACGAAGAAAGTGGCATGTCTCTGGATCATGAGGAAGAAGAGTTGTTGAGAGTACCAACAAAAGCGAAACACAGCCGGAAAGAGAACAAAGAGGAACTGAGACAGGATCTGAGCCCGTTGAGGAGGGTTCAGCACTCCTGTGAGAGGCGAAGGAGAAGACCTCCAGAAGGGTGATAGGGAGCCTATCTCAATTGAGGGAGCAGGAGAGCCTAGTCAGAGGAGGGCTTTCCCAGAAGCAGACAATCTTGAGAGAAAAACAGAGCAATTGCCAGACCCAGAGGGGAAAGGAGTTGAGTTGGATTGAAGTCACTGTGATCTGACTCCTCCTGAACCTGTTGCTGGTCCGTCAAGAGAAAACACTGCAGAACAAGGGGAAGTTTCAAGTTTGACTCTGAAGAGAACACTGACAAAAGATCCACTGAAAGGAGATAAGCTGCTGGAGTCGCAAGGAAAAGTAAAGGAAGTGGTTGTTGAGACAACAACCGAGGAAGAAGTAAATCCAACAAGGAGAGAAGATCTAAGTGAAGGAGAATTGAATGGTGATCGAAAGTTGAAAACAAAGAGAAAAGCAAGTCGAAGATATGCAGGTCCTGAATGGGCGTATGCAGCTACAAGTGAATGGCAGCAAGAATTTTTGTTTTTTTGTTTTGATAGAGACATTCAGGGTCAGTATTTTGGCACTTGAATGAAGCTGATGAACTGAACTGTTGAAACAATCTGAGAGAACATTTTTGAGAAAGATACTATCGAAAGTAACCGGAAGAGACATTGATAACCTGACTTGACTTTGGAAACCTGATTTTGACAAGCTTCTTACCGATTTTGACAAGGGATCCTGGAAGTGAGACTGAAAGCTGAAAATAACTGCTGAAAGAAGAATTGTTTCTTTTTGATGTTTGCTGCAGTTTTTCTAAATTTTCTTCTGCTTTCTGTTTCTTTACAGATCATGAGTAACATTATCCAGCAGGGTAGGAATACTAGGCATTGTAAATATATGAGTATTAGTTTGGCGATTATATGTGGGATATTGTTTGTGGTGTTGATTGTGGGTATGTCTGTTCTTGATAAGTGAGAAGCCAACCATACTTCTGCTTTTGAGGCAACTACTGCACTAACAGCAATAGAGAGGTTTAGGTTAGATGAGAAGTATTTGCATGGGGATACAAATGCGTAAGGAGAACTTTCTTCTAAGGTCTTCTATCGCTTGTTGAGTGAGTATGTTGAGAAGATGGATGCGAGGAATTGTTATGTGTGTGCGCAGATTCCTTCATCAGTTGAGGAAGGAGATACGTACTATAGTCTGCCTTTAACATATGGAATAAGTTGTAGTCTGCTACTAACAAGATTTTATGACCAGGAGTACATCCAGTACTTTTACTCGAATTATGATGTTGTGTTTTCATTTGTCCCTATAATTAGAGGTTTCTTTGAGACTACACTGACGTTTGGCACAGCTTATGCTCACAGGAATATTCTGACATGCTTGGTTTGAAGGGATTGGATTGACAGAATTTTAGCTGATGCGAAAATTTGTGGGTGGTAGTTAGTGTTATGACACATCAGAGTAGGGTTTGCTAGCGCAGGTGTTCTAATAAAAATTATTAATGAGAAGTTCATGTATTCTGAGTAATGGATTTGTATAGAAAATATAATAACGTAGAAAAATAATGCACATATTTGAAAATGTGATTACGATGAGTGGCCACAAATGTTCATGAAGTGTACTTAATAATAGTCTAATGCTATGAAAAATTGAGCATATGTTTGACTAATATAGTAATATGTCATATGAATTAGCTTCATTAGTTGTAGGTCTTAGTTTAGCGAAGGTCTTGGCCTAGTTGCCAGGCCTCATGTCAAGCTGTATTTCTTAACATTTAATAAATGGCTGTCCTAGAGAGTTAAAATTTGATTTTCCATTGTATTGTGTAAATGTGCTTGTAGCTGAGAAAGTTTTCTCATGAGAACTAACTGCTAGAAGATGCTGTTCTTGCTAAATGTAACATTATGTGTGTAATGTGTGCAAGGCTCACTTTCTCAGGAGGAGAACTATGGAGACACTGACTGGAGTAGAAGCTGCAACAATATTGTTACCAGACGAGCCGGATGATGAGGACATTGCCGGAAAAACCAATCAGCGATATGTGAACGGAGTAATGGTAGAATTCATAGATTTGGAGTTTTAGTTTTATTGGACAAAGTGTGAACATGCAATCCCTTGACCAATAGGAATTTAGGAAGTAGTTTTAGTGAATTTAATTTAACGAGACTGCACCAAAGGAAGACAGCCCATTGCCCATTTTCTTGCTGGCCGAACGGTCAATGTTTTCTTGTCCGTCTTAACAAGAGATGTGCTTAACTGTATGCATTAAAGACATTGCGTTAACTGAACTTTGATGTTGAATCGACTGATGTCTTGATGACGAAGACTATTTTGTCTTGCAGATCCAGTTGAGGAGAGGTATTAATTGTACCTATGTGTCTGTTATGCACATTTGCTTTTTTCTGTCTAGCTACCAACCGTACTGTTTTGCGAGAGGCATAGATAGATGTTTTACCAAATTAATGTTACTAAATAGTTTGCATGAAGCCCAACATGCTGATGCTAAAGGGTTCTCACTAATGAAAATTAAAATCTGCTAATAGGGAATAATACTTGATGAATTTCTTTGCTGAATCTAAATGTATCTCATTTGTGCAATTGTTCTTGTTATTAATTTGCACTGTAACCTTAAAATGTGTACTAGTTCAAGCTTTGACTAGATTACGCTTTTCCATTGCTTTGGACAGCCAGTGTTATTTCTGTATGCTTATCATTTGATTTTGAGATTAATTTACATGACTCTGGCATTGTTAATATAGGGAAATAAATATCCTAACGTTTACTAATGGTGTGGTTATTCCTGGCTGAAAGGTCATGGTTTGTGACAATTACTGACTATTGATTATTAATGTTATTGATTATTGTTGATTATTGATCTTGTGCATTGATGATTGATTATTGATCTGCATGCACTGGAATTATGATGGGATCATCTTAATTGTGAGTCATAAGGTTCATCGACCTAATCGCGGCCCCTTGTATGTTTACTTATTAAGGTCAGACGTGCTAACACTGTCACTGATGGACACGGGATCACAGATGATGATCACAACAGTGTCTCAGTCTTTATCTTACTTTATCTGTCAGCTCCATTTGACACAATCAACAGTCCTGTTCTTCCCACTTGTCTACAAGAATCAAGACTGACAGTAGGTGGAGTGATGTCACTCACAATCGGTGATGCTTCCTCGTATGTTAGGCCCAGTACAGATTGAATCAGGAGTATCTTCGAAATTCCCAGCTGTCGCACATCCTATTTATTTATTATTTATGCTGAGCCAGTGGCTGACATCGACTTGTCTATTGATTTTCTATTTTTATGCATGTTGATCACCCTGGTATCATATTCAAGATTGGGGCGATGCGGGTGGCACAGCAAAGTACTATTACACCTTTCTAATTGGGTTCCACTGCCATTGATTAAACCTGGTATAAAAAACACTGAGGATATGGCAGCAGGGATGACGAATATTGGCTGTTTCCAGGTCTGTCTTTAGGCAGAGTGAGCAACACACCTGCTCCAAGCCCCACTTCTTTGGTTCAGCACGCTATGCAGTGGCACAGAGCAAAAATAATTTGGTTAGAACAGGTAAATGCCCGAGACCTACAATGTGCTGAGTCAAGTCCTCCAGACCACTCCTCCTCTTCTCTAGATGGTCAAAGAAGATATTACCTGGAAGGGATAGAACTTAAGACTGCCCTTGCTGCCTATTTGCAGACATGCCCTCTCCATTCCCAGCTTCCTTTATCTGTAAGCTGCTGTTCATCTGTCTTCTCGTCTTTCCGGGCACCCCAGGCAGTCCTTGACTGGTTCTTCTGTCCCTAGAATCCCTATCCATGGCATTTTCCTTGAGTACCAGATGACCTATTCTGTGTCATTCCTCAACATCAGGAGGGCTCAGGAGGCAGAGGGGTTGAACTCTCTTTCCCATGAGCCCTGTTGAGGTCTAGCACCAAATGTGGTTATCTCCAAAGCCAGAGCTCCCACCTCCTGCAACTTGCTGTTCCACTGTCTGGAACACAGGACACGAGAAAGCTGAAATGGGAGAGATGGGGAAAGAAGTGGAGCTGCCAGGAGCCTTCATTCAACACATGGCTATGTGTATATGTGCATATGACAAATATGAGTCTGCATGAGTACATGAGCATGCCCCTGTGTATGTGTGTATTTGCCTACTTGTGTCCATCCACAAGTGTGCCCTCCTGCTTGTGTGCATGCCTGCCTCCTTGTTGGTGTGTTCACTGGAGTCTGAAATCTAGCACTATTAGAAGCATTATTAGAAAGATTCAGGTTGTGTGCTGTGAGGGCCATTGTTGCAGTAGCCCGGGCCTTGTACTTTCAAAGCCAAATGCTTGTGCAACTTTTCTGCACTCTTTATTAAGGATTTGCCTCACTGGGGAAGGGCACAAAAGTAAGAGTGGCAAATGCTCCTAATGGAGAGATTGGGGGAAAGAAGGGAAAGGGATCATGTGCTAATTGGCCAAGGGCGGGAGGATGAATGGACTAAGGAAGGTTGAGAGGAGAATTAGAAGAGGACAATAAGGACAATTAGAAGGGGGCCAAGTATGAACAGACTAAGAGAAGGTTAAATGAATGGACCCATGATGAGAGTATGAAAGTAGCAAGTAAAAAAAAAAAGATGACTGGACTAAGGCAAGGTAAGGGAGAATAGAGGACCACGGGCCCGGGAGGGGGAGGTGACGGTATCAAGCATGGAAGGATGTATTGACCAAGAATAGATAGATAGAGGGAAGGAAAGATGCAGGGGCTTGTAGAAAGAATGAGAATGAACCACTGGAAGCAAGGATTAATTGACCAAGCATGATGTAGAGACCAAGACGGGTTGACAGATGAATAGACCAAGGAGGAGAACGTCGAGGGACTAAGGCAAGGGACCGTATGAGGGAAAAGAAATGGTGGTGATAACGCGTCCCGACCTAGGTACTTTGCTTATCCAGGGACTCGTTTTAGGCCAATGAACCTTTTGACCCTGATTGGAGACACCTTAAGACGAGATATCTATTCGGCATGTCAATCAATAGATCAATAACCTCATCAATATTCACAGTAACATATCAATCAAATGAGTAAATGACATTAATAAGATGTGAAACACCACATGACCTTCCAGTCACAAATGACCACACAGAATTTAGTAAGGTTTATGATATTTATTCCCTATTTGTTACACTCTACTAGTAAGTTTATTAGTCCCAATACCAGAAAACACATTAATAAGGTCAAAATATGGCAACTCGAATAAGACTTCATTAAAGCAAAGATCACGAAAATTAGAACAAAGCACGACGTCAACATGAATCAACTTTAGCTGAGTATCATTAGCGCATTTGTTCAACAAAGCAAGGATTCAGTCATTTGTCTATTTGCACCCAATATTAGTCGTGAACTTCCTTAACTAACCTCTAATTAGCATCAGCATGTTGGGCTTCATGCAAAACAATTTAGCAACACGAATTTAGAAAACATCTAACTATGGCCTCTATAAAACCCTGCGTAATGGGTCAGCATACAGAATCAGTCTTCGTCCTCAGGACAGCAGTCGATTCGCCATCAGCCAGGAAAGAACAGCAAAGTCTCAGCAGACAGGGCAGAAAGTCCTTCCCTCATAGGAGGAGAATTATATGTCGGCCAAATAGAGGATGGTTAAAGTAAGAACAAAAGTAATGATTTTTAAGAGCAACAGCAAGGTAATGGCTTTAAGGAACGGCAAAGAATGGCAAAAATGGCTGATTTCTCCTTGTGACACGTTGTTAAATGGAATTTGCCAGAGAAGTCTCTAATTTCCCATTGGTCAGTATATGGTGCATCATTATCTCTGTGCAATAATCCGTTGATCACTTTACTAAAATTTTCACTTAAGACAGTTCTCATGCAGTCTATTGGCTCCTGTGGTTTACATCTTCACCGGGTAGAATGTCAGGTAGAAAAAGTAACACTCCTTGCTTTAGTCAGTAGCTTCATTGTCTTTACCAGTTTGGGAGACCTTGTACCTGTTGCGAATTACACTGTTGCATTCAACAAGAATGTCTCCTTGAGCCAGTCGGGCCTCATGAGAAAGAATTTACTACGGGTACACACACATCTCTAGCTTCTGGAAAAGTACAGCTACACTTCCTTTAGCAAGACAGCACATTGCTCATTAGGAAAACACATTTAATATGAGACCAGGCAGCTAGGCCCAGACTCTTGCTAACTAAGGCCTAATGATAAATTTAGCAAAACCTTAACACATGATTCATAAAGCTGGTATAAAATCACACATTAGCACATCATTAATCCGTCATTAGTCAAATTCATTAATCAAGGTATACATTGATGGCCACTCCCCGTGGGCACATTTCAAACGCGGACATTAGTAGTGGATTAATTCAATCCCTCTGCAATTTCGTTATACATTATTTTGCAAGCATATCACGTTAATTTTATTTATAAAAGCTACACTCCAACAATCCCTCCTCTGAAGACTCTTGTCATCACACAAATCCTTTCTTTAACAACCTTGTCATTTCTTTATTTCTTTCATCTCAATTTCTTCCTTTGGTTTTGCCTTTTCATAGTTTGCTCTAAACATTTTCTCCCTTTTCTTTTCTTCCCTCCTCGCATTACGTTTTGCCAATTTTGCTTTAATCCTTTTGCTAATTTTGCATGATAACCATAGTCCAAATAAACAAGCCAGAATAATCACTATTCCCTGTATTAATTTTCCCAATATCCCATGCCAAATACTACTAAACCAACTTCCCACATGAGCAAGTCCTTTTCCAACCCTTTCCCAAACGCCTGGTTCTTTCAATTCCTTCAAATCTGCACTATCTCTTGTTAAATTAGTAAGTATACTTCTAATCTCATTACTATTGTCAGGTATGTAGGCACAGCAGTGACGCTCATTAAACATCTTACATACTCTGCCACTCTTCGCTAAAAGAATGTCTAAAGCAAGCCTGTTATGAAGAGTCATAGCCCTCTCTGCAGCCAGTTCAGTATCCATCAGGAGTATAGCCCCTGTGAAATTTGTCAACATGTTATCCACAACAGTAGACAACTTTTGAATCTTTACAGAGTTTAAGACAACCCCTACTGAAGGAATTATCGCTCCAAATATGTCCCCTACTACACCAGCAGCAGTTTCTCTCTTTTGTTAGCACGAAGTAATTCAGTCACTTTCGAGAATTTCTTTAAATCATCTAGCTGGTAGATCTTTGGGAAAACGATTCCCAAATATCATGTCCCGTACCATCCCTTTGGAAGAGGGTAATAAGCATTAAGTCCACAAATATAATAAACCCCTGGGATCGCTTGATCCATTCCATTTAGCATGAAGGTCCATTTATTCTGAAACAAAAACACATGCTTACACTCACTCGTTCCCACAAACATATTGTCATAATATGATTTCGGCCGTGTTATGCAAAGCTTACCTACATGTTTCGCATCTAAAGCTAGTTTCCCTTGTTCCCTAATCCGATTGTGACTACCACTATTAAGAAAAGATCGTTACTGCAAGTCTTTTTCTGATTTCCCCTTTAAAACCCTTCTTCTATCTTCAGTGTGATCTAAAAAGCTTTTCTCTACAGGTGTAAGCAAGCATGTCAAATTATTGTGGTGTGCATATGATGTACTGATCGCTACTCTAGGTTCAAAGAACCCTTTAATCAGTTTTATGGCATAGTACTTAGCTACACTATTCAAATATTCTATGATAGGCACATGAGAGAATACAAGATCATAGTTAGAGTAAAAATATTGCACTTCTTCTTGGTTATAGAAACGCGTTAGTAGCAAATTACAACTAATCCTATAAGTTAATGGCAAACTGTGATATTTAACTCCCTCTTGGACTGAAAGAGGAATTTGTGTACACACATAACAAGCTTTCGCATCCATAGTGTCAACATACTCACTCAGCAAGCAATAGAAAACATTAGTAGATAGTTCCCCTTTTGTATTAGTTTCGTCATGCAGATACTTCGTATCTTGCTCAAACCTCTCCCAAGGTGTTACTGTAGCAGTCTCAGAAACTGTAGCATTGTTAGCTTCATTCTCATCCACCAATCGCATCTCGACAAACAAAGCTATAATGAATATCATGCACACAACACCCAAAGCAACACCCAAATATTTACAATGCCTACTCCCCTCACTATCATCTCCCGTGCTAGGCATGATCTGTAAAGAATCAGAGAGTAAAGTGCTACAAATGTAAACGACAATCAACAGAGGATGGCTGAAAGCTCTTTTTTTTTTTTTTTTAAGCAAAACTAGGCAAAGTCTTTCTTTAGCACGTATTTACAGCTTTTCATTCACTCCCAGGATCTTTGTCAATTCAGTTAGCAGCTTGTCACAATCAGTTTTCAAAAGTCAATTCAGGTTAGCAGTGACACATCCGGTAATTTATCAGTCTCTGTTCTCAAGTTTCTTTAATTCAATTTCAGCTTAACACAGTCTCTTTTCCTCGTGGTCAAACTCAGGTACCATAGTATTGACCTGGAACTTCTCAATCAAAACAAAATGCTAGGAACTCTTGTTGCCACTCTGCCGAAGTTGCATATGCCTATTCAGGACCTGCGTACCTTCTGTTTGCTATTCTCTTTCTTTTCTATTTGCGGTCACCTTGCAACTCTCCTTCACTCAGATCTTCTTTCCTTGTTGTATCTATCTCCTCCTCAATTATCTCATTGACAACCACCTTTACTTTTGTCACTTGCTGTTCTGGCCGCTTATCTCCTTTCAGTGTCCCTTCATAATTTGGTTTTCCTGGTTGCGGTTCAACACCCTCCTCTTGTGCTATGGTGTTCTCTCTTGCTGAACCTGCAAGTGGCTCAGGAGGAGTCTGGACACTCGGACTTCCTTCTGTCTCAACTCCTTCGCCTTTTGGGTCTGTCAGGGGTTCGACTTCAAACCCGTATCCGTCGGCTTCTGGGAGAACCTCTCTTTGGGTCGGTTCTCCTGGTGCCTCAGTTGAGATAGGCCCACCGTCACCCCTCTGGATCTCTTTTACTCTTTGAGTGACCAAGCCATTCTCAACGGGCTCTCCTTCAGCCTCAGTTCCCCTTTGATTACTCTCCGCCCCTGAGACTTCCTTTTCTGTAGCTGTTATTTTCGACAACTCAATTTCCTCATCAGTTGGACACGTCACCTTCTTTGTGTGACTGGCATGGATCCAATTTGGAATTCCCGCACACTTCACAGAAGTGGTAGTTGTCAGTATCACTTGATATGGCCCCTTCCAACTTGGCTCCAAACTCGACTTCCTCACATGTTTCTTGACAACAACCCAATCACCAGCTTTCAGGTTGTGACCTGGATCATTTATCGGTGGCAGTGTGGTTGCTTCCACCTGGTGAGAGAAAGAGAGGACCACGTCAGCCAGACCCTTGCAGTAGTCCAACACCATATCATCTGTGATATTCACAAGAGCATTCGCAGGTACTGCGGGCAATCTCATAGCTCGGCCCATAAGAATTGTGTGAGGAGACAGTCCTGTTTTCTTGTTAGGTGTGTTTCTCATTGACATCAATACTAAGGGCAATGCGTCAGGCCATTTAAAATTTGTAGCTGCACACATTTTTGCCATTCTAGACTTCAGGGTACCATTCATTTGCTCCACTAGTCCTGATGCTTCAGGGCGGTAACTGCAATGCAACTTCTGTTCAATGTTCAGGGCGGCACACAAGATCTTAACCACTTCATTGTTGAAGTGACTTCCTCTATCTGATTCTAAAGAGATTGGAAACCCGAAACGTGGTATCAATTCCCTAAGCAGCAACTTCGCTACTGTGAGGCTGTCATTCCTATGTGTGGGATAAGCTTCAATCCATTGACTAAAGATACACACAATCACCAACATGTATCTCAGGCTGCCACACACAGGCATCTCGATAAAATCCAATTGCATTCTGCTAAATGGACCTCCTGCTCTCCCAATGTAGCTCAAATTCACCACTGTCCCTTTCCCCGCATTCATCTGCTGACAGATGATGCACCAGTGACAGATCACTTCTGCAGCTTGTCTGAAGTTCGGGTTAAACCAATTAAATTTGAACAACGTGATCATGGCATCTCTCCCAATATGTGCTTGACCATGGTAAAACCTTGCAAACTGTGACAAAAGACTGTTTGGCAAAACCATTTTCCCCTCGTCTGACACCCACAAATCTTCAGGTCTTTGTACACACTGCATTTTAAGCCAAGAGCTGCTCTCTGCTGGAACTTCCCTGCAACAACAATTGTAACTCTTCCATCGTGTCAACCACCCTCAATGCGTAACCTGTGCATGTCTCATTTTCTGTTTCAGGTAACAATTCCCACTGATCCTTGAACGATATACAGTTCAATGCACAAAAACTTGCGACTTGATCTGCATATCCATTTCCCATTGACACAAAGGGGGTTATTCCAACTTTGGAGGAAGTGGTAATCCGTCCCAAAAGTGACGGTAAAGTGACGGATATACCACCAGCCGTATTACGAGTCCATTATATCCTATGGAACTCGTAATACGGCTGGTGGTAAATCCGTCACATTTGGGACGGATTACCACCTCCTCCAAAGTTGGAATAACCCCCAAAGTCTTGTGATTTCACATGAGCACTGCATTTTACCACGGCAATTTCAAGAGGTAACTGAATCGCGTGCAACAACTCCTTAATTCTTAAGCCATTTTTCACTGGAGAACCAGAAGAGCTCATGAAACCCCTCTGGGACCATAGCTGGACAAAATCATGGACAATTCCAAATCCATATCTGCTATCAGTATAGATAGTCACTTTCAGTTTGTCAGCGGCATGGCATGCCCTAGTAAGAGCAACCAATTGAGCCACTTGAGCAGAGTATACTCTTTCAAGACAAGATGCTTCTAGGATGCCAGTTATTGTACAGACAGTGTATCCGGCTCTCAGTACTCCTACTGAGTCTCTCAGACATGATCCATCAACAAATATAATGTAATCATTTTCTTCCAATTGGGTGTCTTTGATATCGGGTCTCGGTTTGGTGCACAGTTCTGTTACCTCAAGGCAATCATGTTCTACCTCCTCAACATCATCAACATCTGTATTCTCATTGGGAAGCAAAGTTGCTGGGTTTAATATAGTACATCGTTTCAGTGACACGTTTGGTGACCCCAATATAATTGTTTCATACTTGGTCAGTCTGGCATTTGTCATGTGCTGAGTCTTAGTTCGGGTCAACAGTATTTCAACTGAATGTGGGACCATTACTGTTAAGGGATATCCCATCACTATGCCTTCACACTGAGTGAGGCTTTGACCAACTGCTGCAACTGCACTCAAACAACCTGGTAAGGCTGCTGTGACTGGGTCCAAAGTAGCTGAAAAATATGCTACTAGTTGGTTTGCACCTCCATGGACCTGTGTCAGGACAGACAAAGAACAAGCATCACGTTCATGACAAAACAGGACAAAAGGCTTTGTGTAATCAGGCATACCTAAAGCTGGAGCCCTGCACATACACTCCCTCAGCTCAGTGAACGCCCTCATCTCTTTCTCAGACATAGTTAGGGTATCTGGGCCATCCTTAACCTCCTTAACTGTCAGTCTCACCAGGGGCTTGGAGATAACTGAGAAATTCGGGATCCACTGACGACGGTAGCCCACCATTCCCAGAAACATCCTAACATCCCTCCGAGATGTCGGGGAATTCATCTGTAATATGGCAGTCACTCTTTCCTTGGATATTCTCCTCGATCCCTTCTCAATCAAATGGCCTAGATATTTTCACCTCTTTCTGACAGTATTGCAGCTTCTTCGGGGATACCTTATGCCCATTCTTTCCCAAGTGGTTCAATAGGGCAATAGTATTGTATTTACAATCATCTCTTGTCTTGGAAGCAATCAACAAATCATCAATGTACTGCACTAGTGTCGATTGGAAAGGCAGTTCCAATGACTCCAAATCCTTTTTCAGGATCTGATTAAAAATGGAAGGTGACTCCAAAAACCCTTGAGGAATTCAACACCAACTGTAAACTTTGTCCAGGAATTTGAAACTGAAGAGAAATTGGTTGTCCTCATGAAGAGGCACAGAAAAGAACGCTTGAGACAAGTCAACGACTGAGAACCATTCTGCGTGGCATGGAACGTGCAACATAATCACAGCTGGATTTGGCACTATCGGGCAACACTTTACCACTGTGTCATTGATCTTTCTCAAGTCTTGAACAATTCGGACTTTCCCACAGGGCTTTCCTAACCCCATAATAGGTGAGTTACATGGGCTACTCATTACTTCCTTCAAGACCCCCTGCTTCACAAAGTCTGCAATTATCTGCGTCACCTGAATGAGGACATCTTGTGCCATATGGTACTGTGGTACCTGGGGGAACACAGCATTTGGCTTCACGTCTACTTTGTCTGGTTCCACTCCTTTTATCAGTCCCACCTCTTTTCCAGTCAAGTCCCACACTCTCTCCGTGACCGTCCCCTGCAGGTCTGCAGGCAGGTCAGTCATTGTGAACATCGGGAAAAAGCTTATCAAAGGGTACTCTTCATCTGTGGTCTCTGTCTCAGGCTCTGAGATCTGACCATCATCCCCTTCATCATCACTGTTTGTCTGCACCTCAATTCCCTCATTAGAACAGGTGATAGAACACCTCGTCTTACACAGCAAGTCTCTTCCCAGTAGGGACATGGGGCTGGAGTCACAAACCACAAATCTGTGTAGTCCCTGAAAGGTACCAATCTCGACTTGAACCGGATCTGTGAGCGGGTTAGTCAGGAGCTGGTTTGCCACTCCCACTACTTTTATTGTGCGTCCTGAAAGGGGCAACTTCGGAACCTCTGCACTCCTGACTGTAGAACGTGTAGCTCCTGTATCAATCAAAAATTAGACCTTGTGACCCATCACCTTCCCTTGCACATAGGGTCCCCTCTGATCTACTTCTAGGAATGCTGCAAGCCTGCACTCCTCACTATGTGAACTGTCATCCGACCATTCATTGTTTATTCCATTCTCACCACGCAATGGGAACTGTTGTACTGTGCTATTTTGACCCATTCCTTGACTTGTGACCTGTTGAGGAAGCATCACCTGTTGCTGTCCCATTGGCGCTAAGGGCAACTGCATTTTCTCTCTAGGTACCACTGGAATCTGCTGTTGCACTTACTGCATCTGCACGGGTTGCATACGTGGCACCTGCACTTGTTGCATGGACTGAAGACCATGCATCTGAACCATGTTATTCTGAAAATTTGGATTCGGACCCCTCATTCTTGGTCCTTTAACATTTTGGAATGCATTGACATCATTGCTTTGTTGAATCACACCCTCAGGCACCATCATCGGACATTCCCGCTTCCAGTGTCCCACGCCCCCGCACGCGTGACAGGGCAACACCTTCTTCATCCCTTGTACATCATTTAGAACCACTAGTGGATTCAAATCTGGACCATGGTGCACAAAACCTCCCCGACCTCTGCCTCTCGTTTGCGTCTGAAACATTCCATTTCCCTGCTGCTGTTGCACCATCTGTTGTATTCCATTTCCCTGCATCCCTGCTTGCGCTACCTTAATTTGCATCACCATCACTTTCTCCTTCAACTTTCTCTGCTTCAATTCAATTTCGTCACTGCAATATTTTGCATACTGTAACACCTCATCGGCTTCGCTTGCCAACAAATTAAATGATTCTTAATCATCTGGCTAATTTCTGGCCTCAGCCCTTCAACGAACCTGAACACAAGGTGATTCATATCTTTCGGCTCTATGACCTCCGCACCACTGTAGTTCTTGAATGCTTTCAACAACCTCTCATAGTAAGCATGTATCGACTCTTTGCCTTCTTGTGCCGTTCGATCAATCTTTTGCAAATCAATATTCTGCGGCGACACGTTCTGCTTCAAAAACTCAATTACCTTATAGTAATACTTCATTACCTCCGGAGAGGGTGCTCCGGTAACCCTATCCCTTGCCGGTTCTGCAGTTGGCCAGTCAACACTCCTCTTGCACTCGAGCCACAAATCGGTCGGAACTATGATCTCAAACAATGTATTCAAGTCTTCCTAAAGACACTTCGCAAGCTTCACAAATCTGTCTGTCTACTGGTACCATTCTATCGGCTTTTCCCTCAGCCTCGGGAAGTCATTTGTGAAGGACAAAATGTCACCTCTGGACCATGGTACATGGACAAGAACCCCTCCAGCTGTCTCTCTCATGGGTAGCATTTTTATGGTACTGGTATCCGGCACTGGTTTTGCCTGCTGCAGCTCCAAGCAGTCACTTTTCCTTTTATCTCTTTTCTTTGCCCATCTGCCTTCCCATTTCTCTAAGGCTCCCCAAACCTGCGCGCTCTGTAGAATTTCTTTAAGGTGTGCCTTCATCCCAGTAGACCTCATATGATCAAAATCTTTAGGTTCGAAGTCTAATCTGTAACTTCTCTTCAGGTGCTTAGTATTGTCTAAGTCTATGCCATATTTGTCTGCTAGATTCGCCAACCTTTGGTGCACCTTGCTCACTTCTTTAGTTATTTTTGGACACAGATACCTCAATTCTGCTTCAGTGTATGAGTCTAGCCTATTCACTCCCATGTTCCCTTCAACTAGTTCAACTGCTTCCACGCCCAGCCTCACAAAATTCAGGTATTCCTCCCTCTCCGACCGCTCTGCTGTCGCAAGAGTAGTCTGCGGTGAACTCAGCTTGTCTAGCCATTCATTCAGCTGTTGCTCAGTCATTCCTTGCAACAAGATATTTCCAGCCTGCATCATCAGTGGATGCAACATGTTCGTACTTGGTATCTGTGGAGTTAGTAGTCCCAAACCTGCCTGTCTCATTGTCTCTACAGGAACCCAAATCGGACTGAAGTCCAACAAGGACCTAGATCTCTCTGCTGTCTGTTCTCCCAGTGTCATCCCTTGAGAGCTTCCTGCGAACCCTCCTCTTATCGCCTCTTGAGTCATTACCCCTTGGTCACATACACTAGGCTTTGCCTGTGCATACAGAGGTACGGGTGGATCAACTGTAATCGGCAAAGATATAGCAGCTGGCGCCTGCCTGTTTCCCAAACCCTGGGGAGCATTAACTCCCTTAGTCTGATTCATTACGGGTGTTGTGACTGACTGCAATCCTGTGACCGAAGTGTGATTCGGAGCCATCTTTTGCTGCGGCTGGGACAGCAGAAGTGGAGTCGGTTCCACCTGTACCAAGTTTGATCTTGTATATGCTTGATCTGGCGGCAACATCAAATTCGTAGTGGTCTCTAATGTTGGGACATCGGGGTAGAGCCTCTGAACCGGTGGTGGCTGCAACTGTGTCTGCATCTCTGGGGCGGTAGACCCACTGACACTATTCTGCACTGGAGCTGGTGTTGCAACTGCATTTACCTGAGCTGTATTCGCTGTTCCCTGATTCTGTGTTAAATTTACAGGACCTGCACTAGTACTTGGTCTGTTGTCATTCATGGCATATGGCGGTGGACGATCCTGTAACAGCTGATTAAGGAACTCATCGTCATCTGAGTCATCTGCCCAAGACCTGTTATTCTCTTTCCCTCTACTAGAACCCTTGTCTGTTTTACAAGTGGCGTTTCTTCCGAGTGTGTCGGCTTCTTGAGTTATTGCCAGAAACATCCTGACTCCATCTATTATTTCTCTTCTCCACATCCTGGTCTCACTGTCCCACCTAGCCTCCGCTAGCGTCTTTTCTGCTTTTCTCATTCTACTCTCAAACTTTTGTTGCCTCTGTCCTATGGCCATTAACTCCCAAATTGCTAGCGCTTCGAACTGTGCTGGACTTGGAGGCGGCTTTTGCCCATTTAATGCCTTCCGCAAATTCTCTAGAACCCCTATGTTGAACGTCCCATTCTCTGGAAACGCAAAACACCCATCTTTCTCTGTTAATTTGCACCATTGCTTTAGCCAAATACATGGTGCGACTCCCTTCTCCTCCATTACGGCATAAGCCGGAGTATCCTCTGGCAGTGTAGGCTCCCCCACACTCGCGGTAATGTACACATCTCCCCTCAAAGTGCTCTTTAAAGCCTTGAAGAACTTCATTTTTGCGTCTTTTATTTAGTTTTATAACTGAATCAGGAAGTGACTTTAGTTCCCAGAACACCCTTTGCTTACCTTCTCAACCCATTGCCTCTCACGGACGGCTGCCAATCCATGCGCGACCCTTCTCACTAACTGACCTATCCCAGCGCGGCTCCAATGACGTCACTCTCACACACTGCGGCTGACAAAGTCCTGCGGCTTGTCTTCCTCACTCTCTATTCACGCAAAAACTAATGCAATATATTGGGAGCACTTTAACAACAAAACTCAAATTTGCCGGTTCACTACAGGAAGGGTAACACAATCGCTTCAGAACTTTACAAAGATTTCACTTGAAGCCTCGGCCGCTACTCTCTCCTTCTCAGATCCCGCACTCGTAATCAAAATTTGACCCGCAAATTTCACTCGCGACTTGTCAATGGCTCGTCCTAGTGCACTTTAGAACTTGCCAAATCTCCATCGAAGATTTAACTCACACACTTTGACTCAAACTCGACTCGTCAACCATGCCCGATTGACCTATGAAACTGCGCAAATTACAACATAAACCAAGTGTCTCATACACTTATCAATATATTCCGGAGTCTTAGACCACGCAGGGTCCGTACATCACCAACTACGTGGACAATTTTTTAGCACAAAGCGCCACACTGACATGAAGTTCGCCGACTCCCCTACTCCCATACTGCGGAGTACGCCCACTCCTACTAAAACATCACCTGCCCTAAAATTCTCACAAACCTCACAATTCACCTGCGATATGCATAAGCTGTGCAAGCGCAAATTCTACGCCACGCATACTATCACTAGAACGCCAAGAACATACCCAAACTACTTCGGCAAGCACCCTCCGTAATGGGTCAGCATACAGAATCAGTCCTCAGGACAACAGTCTCTTCACCATGAGCCAAGATAGAACAGCAAAGTCTCAGCAGTCAGGGCAAAGTCCTTCCCTCAAAAGGAGGAGAAGTAAATGTCGGGCAAATAGAGGATGGTTAAAGTAAGGACAAAAGTAATGATTTTTAAGAGCAACGGCAAGGTAATGGCTTTAAGGAACGGCAAAGAATGGCAAAAAATGGCTGATTTCTCCTTGTGACACGTCGTTAAATGGAATTTGCCAGAGAAGTTTCTTATTTCCCATTGGTCAGTATTTGGTGCATCATTGTCTCTATCCAATGATCCGTTGATCACTTTACTAAAATCTTCACTTAAGACAGTTCTCATGCAGTTTATTGGCTCCTGTGGTTTACGTCTTCACCGGGTAGAATGTCAGGTAGAAAAAGTAACACTCCTTGCTTTAGTCAGTAGCTCCATTGTCTTTACCAGTTTGGGCGACCTTGTACCTGTTGCGAATTACACTGTTGCATTGAACAAGAATGTCTCCTTGAGCCAGTCGGGTCTCATGAGAAAGAATTTACTACGGTTACACACACATCTCTAGCTTCTGGAAAAGTACAGCTACACATCCTTTAGGAAGACACCACATTGCATGTTAGGAAAACACATTTAATATGAGACCAGGCAGCTAGGCCCAGACTCTTGCTAACTAAGGCCTAATGATAAATTTAGCAAAACCTTAACACATGATTCATAAAGTTGGTATAAAATCACACATTAGCACATCATTAATTTGTCATTAGTCAAATTCATTAATCAACGTATACATTGGTGGCCACTCCCCGTGGGCACATTTCAAACACAGACATTAGTAGTGGATTAATTCAATCTCTCGGCAATTTTGTTATACATTATTTTGCAAGCATATCACGTTAATATTATTTATAAAAGCTACACTCCAACAGTGGTGATGACATCTAAATAAGCAGCCCCACAAATAACTATTTCCAGTGGTCCTTCAAGTGTTAGGGGATGCTTTAGTTGTCTTACTACTAGTCTCAGGTATTGGAAGGCTGTGCAAAGCCTAACGAGTCAGTTCATACTTTAGGGTTCCATTTTAACACAGAATTGTCGCCATAACTCCAAGACAGTTCTGTAACTGAATTACATTTTCATCAGCTGTGGGGTTTAAGAATGATCACTAGTAGCATTCAAGGAGTGTATAGTTTCAGAACTGTTGACTGCAGTCGTATTTGAATATAGAGAATGACCCTTTTAATTAACTCATCCACAATGTCTTGAAACGTTTGCTTAGGCTCACCTTATCCAAAATCATGGCTACAGGTCAGGTTGAGTTAACAGTTCCAAAAAAGAAATCATCCCTTGCAGATTTCCAGCAATCTCACAGGGAAATCACTTAACAGAGGCATCATGAGATTAAGAATATGCTATAGGAAGCATTGGTCTAGTCCAACCAGTGATGTAAGTCTCCCTGCCTGCCCAAAATAAAGTACTGACATATGAAAATCATTAGGAAAGTTTTTATGAGTCTGAGTTTTTTTATTAACTGAATTTACTAGTAGGAAGTTATTATAAAGTGCATTGATAACCCTCGGGTTTTCTTGCACTAGGCAAACAAGGCCACAGAAACAAATTAACATGCCAACAAATACTATCAGTGATTGAATTTACTGCTCAAAGATGTTCAAAGAACTTTTGACATCACAAACTCGCAATAGCACAGCCTTTGGGAGCAAAAAACGACTTTTTACACAGTATAAAAGCCCTTTCATGAGTTGTAAAAGTTTTTCTGCCTCATAAAACGGCTTTTGCGACCCTTTCCAAGTCATGCATAGGAGATGGTTTGAAAGAAGTTTCCCCTCCTATTTACAAGTTAGAGAAGGTATATATGAATGGTTTGTGGCGAAAATAGAGGTCACAAACATTGATTAGTTATCAAACTACGAGTTTGGCTAGTAACTGATTTAATGTATTTTTATTAATCATTTAAACAATGTTTTCATAATTTTTACAAAATATAATTTTTTTATGTTTTTTAAATGGTATTTGATATTATTTTAAATGTATGTATTCATTTTGAAATTGTATTAATATTTTAAAGTGTAAAATCTAAATTGTATGAAATATAATGCTATAGATATTCAAATCCATGCGCTTTCAATATTTTGGACCACAATATTTTTGTCTTGACATAGGGGGTCATTCCGACTTCCGCCGCCTGCCAAAGTAACCCCGTCGGAAGACCGCGAGGGACATTCCGACTTTCCCGCTGGGCCGGCGGGCGACCGCCAAAAGGGCGCCCGCCGGCCCAGCGGGAAAGACCCTGCAACAAGGAAGCCGGCTCCGATTGGAGCCGGCGGAGTTGCAGGGGTGCCACGGGTGCAGTGGCACCCGTCGCAATTTTCACTGTCTGCAAAGCAGAAAGTGAAAATCTTTATGGGGCCCTGTTAGGGGGCCCCTGCACTGCCCATGCCAGTGGCATGGGCAGTGGCATGGGCAGTGCAGGGGCCCCCAGCGGCCCCACAACACCCGTTCCCGCCATCCTGTTTCTGGCGGTGAAAACCGCCAGAAACAGGGTGGCGGGAAGGGGGTCGGAATCCCCATGGTGGCGCTGCAAGCAGCGCCGCCATGGAGGATTCCCTGGGCCAGGGGAAAACCAGCGGGAAACCGCCGGTTCCCCTTTTCTGACCGCGGCTTTACCGCCGCGGTCAGAATGGCCCTGGAAGCACCGCCAGCCTGTTGGTGAGGATGCCCAGGCTGCGGTGTGAGCAGGCGATGCCAGAGTGCGGGGCCCACAGGTCACTGTGCAAGCCGCGGCTCGGTGAACTTGTCCGATGACGGCATCGGTGAGACCAGGTTTGGGGATGCAAAGCGGGGCCGTGCGGCTCTGTGCGGCATCAGCAGGTCTCTGTGCAGGCCAGCGGCATCGTTGGCTGCACCGCAAAGGTTTCTCCTCTTGACCCGCACAAAACACACAGTTCCCAGTCCTGCAGGTTGAGGAAAGTGAAGTCTTTCGTCTCCCTGAGACTTCCAACAGGGGAAAAGCTCTACTCCAAGCCCTTGGAGAACTTTCTGAAGCAGGACATACAGCAAAGTCCACCCTTTGCACTCTTTTCAGGCAGAAACAGCAGCTGCAGGCCAGTCCAGTAAAGTAACACAGCAAAGGGACAGTACTCCTCCTACAGCTCTTCAGCTTTTCTCCTTGGCAGAGGCTCCTCTTGATTCCAGAAAGATTCTAAAAGTCTGGGGTTTGGGTTTCAATACTTATACTCCTGCAAGTTGGCAAACTTCAAAGCAAAGTCTCAAGTGTTTGCAAGATCCTTCCTTGTCCAGGTTAGGCCCCAGACAGACAATAGGGGGTTAGAGACTGTATTGTGTGAGGGCAGGCCCATCCTTTCAGGTGTATGTGACCACTCCTCCCTCCAGTCTAGCTCAAATGGCTCATCAGGATATGTATATAGCTCCCTTTGTGTCACCGTCTAGAGGAAAGGTGTAAACAGCCCAACTGTCAAACTGACCCAGATGGGGAATTCACAAACAGGCAGAGTCACATAATGGTTTAAGCAAGAAAAGGCCTACTTTCTAAAAGTGGCATTTTCAAACTCGCAATCTGAAAACCAACTTCACTAAAAGATGTATTTTTAAATTGTGAGTTCAGAGACCCCAGACTTCATATTTCTATCTGCCCTCAAAGGGGATCTGGGCTTTAAAGTTATTTAAAGGCAGCCCCCATGTTAACCTATGAGGGAGATTTGGCAGTATTACACTATTAGGACATGTAAAGCACACCCCTACATGTTCTACCTTTGAGATACACTGCATCCTGCCCAAGGGGCTACCTAAGCCCTACCTTAGGGGTGCCTTACATGTACCAAATGGGAACGTTTGGGTATGGCAAGTGGGTACACTTATCAAGTTGAATTGACAGTTTAAAACTGTACACACAGACACTGCAGTGGCAGGTCTGAGACATGTTCACTGGGCCACTTATGTGGGTGGCACAATCAGTGCTGCAGCTCCACTAGTAGCACTATATTTACAGCCCCTGGGCACCTCTAGTGTACTTTATTAGGGACTTACCGGTAAATCAAATATGCCAATCATGGATAAACCAATCAATAGTGCTATTTATATAGGGAACACTTGCACTTTAGCACTGATTAGCAGTGGTAAAGTGCCCAGGGATACAATAAACCAGCAAAAACAGAGTCCAGTACACCATAAAAACAGGAGGTCAGAAGGCAAAATACAGAGGAGACATGCCAAAAAGCTGCCAGGTCTAACCAGGACCAATTGTCAAACCTTTTTTCCATGGGCGTGTAGCCGTCAGGTAGCCACACGTCTAGGGCATGCCACCAACCTTCAAACACTGAGAAAATAGTTCAGCCATCTTGAGAATGGGCAGAATGGTGCCACATATTACAGGAAATCTTCACCAGGCGGGTTCTGGTAACTCATTGGCTAGTAACCTCCACATTCCCTGAGAGCACTTTCTGGCCATAAATATGGCACTTTTGACACCCAGATCTCTGATCACATCTGGACTGGAGAGAGGACTGAAAAAGGACTGCCCCACTGATCCCTGAATTTGGGACGAGAGGCTGCACCTGCTGATCTTTGGGGCAACAAAGAGACAACTGTGTCTGTTGTGACTGAATTGAGGAAAAGTCACTCCTGAGCCCCAGAAAGATGAGTTGAGCTTCAGGAGTCAGTTGGCTGAGTCAGTACAGCACCAGTGCCAAATAATCTGAGTAAGCCCATCCTGGCTAGTCAGTAGCCACAATCACTTGATCGCCAATGACCATTAACATGCAGCTGAGAACACCAAGTCCCAGTCCAAAAGTTACATTTCAGGGGGAATTATCTCAGTATAGTTGAGACTCTAGCCTTCACCAAAGGAAACTGCTAGTTATGCTGTGACCAGAGACTAGTAGTCCAGTTGCAACTGGACTTTTGCTTGACCCAAGAGGACTTCAAAGGGCACTGGCCTGTGTGTCCAAAGTTACCTTAACAAGAATGAGGAGTTGCCCCAGGAAGCCCCCTGAGGACTGCACAGCACTCACAACACTCACAGTATCTTCAGCATCGTTAGCATCCTGTATTCCTTGCATCAGGACCACTCCATTGAAGTCTTTGGTGGTTCACCCATAGAGCATGGAACTGGACTTGAGACTGGTTTTGCGGACAAAGTAACTGTCCTACAATTCCTAACTAACCCCCATGACCTCCCTGCAGGAGGCCAAAGTGGGTAGAGTAGCTGGACGTTTTACCAACTTTTCAAAGTTTCCACTAACTGCAGTAGTTACCAATGCTTGTTTGCATTTTGAGTGAAAAGCTGTAATTTACCTTTTACTCATATCTATAGCTCCAGAACCATCTGGTCGGTTGTGTTCATTTTGGTGTCTAAACCTGCAAAAAATAAGATCTATTTTTGCAAATTGATGTCACATTCCTTTTGTGTTGTGTGACTTTCTTATTTCGTTGTTTTGGTACTTTTCACTTGTTCTTTTATTTATTTTATTTTATTGCTGCTCAAAGCCACAGCTACCTAGGATTCAGCTAAGATTTAGCAAACAAGCCTGACTGGACTTAAGACGGTATCATGAGTGTATTACTCACTGAGATCTTACCATGTATTACACCACTTTCCTTATAGTGTGAAATTGCAAATTGTGTGAATAGCATGCAGAATGAATCCATAGCTAACTAATCTCGTTTGAATCTTGATCTTCCAGCAGATACTAAAGAAAGAATTGCGAGGCAAGCCCAGTAATCGGAACTCTGGAGCTAATGGTTCTAGTGCCTCGGGACTGGAGAGCACGAAGAAGTGCTGGAAAAACACAGATGAAGCACTGAGATCAGTTGGTCTGGAGCAGGGGTCTCCAATAGATTAGTTTTGGTACTACTAATAGCTCTCCAACTGCCTATAGGTAGATCTTTCATATGGAGCACATCTTAACATATAAATTAGTGAATCTGAAACTTGCCTTGCTGCCTTCCGTATTGCTCAGGAGTCTGCAGCGCTAAGTTATAGACCTGGATTCTGACAAATTCCAAAGTCCTACGTTCAAACAATGTGATCAACAGAATGAAGCCTGCATCATGAACAATCACTATGCAGCAAAGGCCTTGGTGAAGTGGGACCCAGGGCTGCAAATCACACTGTTTGTAAGCTCTGGTCTGGGAAGGAAGAGCTGGGTACCTCAAGTGTAGGCCCACAAGATTTGTAGTTGAAGTGTGCAAGCTGAAACAAATAATCTAGTGACCATGACTGATGCGGTGACGAAGTCACAGTTACATTAGGAGCTCAAGATCATTTCTGTTGATCAAAAGTAGCTCTAATTATGGAAGAGGTTGGAGACCACTTGTCTGGAGTCTGGAGAACAGGAGCCTAAAGCAACGCTGCCGCCTCCTTTTTAGAAGTCACAAAAGCAATCAGAAAAATATAGACTAAATGTGACTTTTATACTGAGTCACACCCACGAGCTGGAGCTTCTCCCAAAACCAAAGAGCTGGAGTATTTAAAATGATTCAATTAATTATGATTGTCATTGTGTATAAAGACACCTTAATAATTCTTTATTGTTTTACATGCTGATTTGTGACACATCACTACTTCATAGCACTGCATGCTATTTGATGACAAGCGCTAGATGGTGCAATGATATTATAAGTGATGTTTAGGCCTGATATTTAGTCATCATTGAAATACAATCAGTGGGACCCCCTTGCCCCTGTTTTGTAGGGGAAAATAGTCACAACTGTTTTGTTGTTTTTAGCAAAGATTTCTCTGAAGAGGCTTGTTTTCAGCTGTTTCTCAAATGCAGCCAAATTAGGTTGATTCTTCACATCTGGGGACAAAGTTTTCTGGTGCTCGCCTCCCAAAATGGAGACAACCTGCCTCCTTGAAGCATGAGATTCAGTCTGTCGTGTGTGAGTAGGTTTGCATTACTGGGCCTCAGGTTACAGGGAACTGTGTAGTACTAAAACAGAGACTAAGAGGCTGATTACTTTTTGGCGGTCTGACCGCCGGACTGCCAACAAGATGCTGGGCAGGTGGCTGCCAAGTTGGTGGCCTCTCCACCACCGTATTACGATGTTTCTTGCAGGCTGACCGGCGGAAACTGTGCAACAGCATAGGCCAATACCTCCGCACATAGTGTACTCGGAATGCGCACTGTCTGCTATGCCAGATAGTGTGCATTCCGAGTTTGCTGACAGGAACCCCTGCACTGATCACGACAATGTTGTGGGCAGTTCAGGGGACCCCATGTGACCCCAACTCTGCCTTTCCACAAGCCTTCTGATGGCGGGACCTTGCCATGAAAAAGCTGGCTGAAAGGAAAGTTGTGATCAACACAGGGATGCGGCTGTCGGACCACCACAGCGGAACGCTGGTCCTATGGACTGTAGCACTCATAATCAGGCCCTAAGACTGTTTTGGTCTTTGACAAGCCTAAGTTTTAAGAACTGCTAGGAGAATTATAGCTTTAAATCTCTGAGCTAATGACAGCTGGCAATGGACAACAGTCTCTTGGTTAGAAACTTATGCCCTTTTTCTCCTCATATCTTTCTGTTGCTCTACATCTGCATATCTTACACCACACCTCCTTCCTCTTGAACACAGTGCTTTCAGTCTTTTCTGCATGTGCTTACTTGCATCTTCTTCACTTCACCACCCTCACAGGCATAGGCACTCACCTATGCACACTCCATTTCTTTAAATTTCAGTCTTTCAAAATTATGACAGCTGTGAACCTTCCTCACACACTTTTGCATCGAATCACAATTGGAATACCTGCCCATTTCTCTGCGCAATCTGCAGAGAGGCCACGTTTTGAAAGAGCATGCAATTTAAACCCCTTTAAGATCCACTGACAGGCACCTTAAGAAATTCATACTGCCTTCGACCAGAACTTCCTTCGACTAGAACGCAACAGCTCTCAATCGTGGACAGTTATAACCACCCACCAACAATCTTAACTGTTACAGATATATCTTTTCACGGTACACACTATGAATGGATAAAATGTTGCATGAAATAAACTACAGAAACACAACATCCAGGAAAATGCAAACACCCCTAGGAAATGCAAGAGTTCATAAAACGTGAAATATAAACACGAGCAACGTCGCTGTTGCCAGACTGAGAACGCAGTATTTGTTTTTGCTGGCTCCTGTACTGGGGCACACGAGAGGGGATCAGTAAAGTTGCAGATGAGGCACCAGCCCCACCCGAAATCCCCCCTCACGTCCTTAGCGATGGCACTATGACCCAAAATCAGTCTTTTTTGCCCATTGCAAAATGAAAAGATTTATTTAGAATAAACACATCACAGCTGCTTGGTTCAGCAGTTACAATTTTTTCTTTGGTTCATACTCTAGCATAGACAATGTTGTTGTTATGTAGTTTTGAAAACACCAGTGCCTGGCTCAATTTAATGTGGTGAATTAGCAGGAGTTGTGGTAGGACTCTTCTAAGTAAAAAAAATTACATTTGTATTGTTTTTTCACTACTTCTGTGATGTGATGACTCAATGATAGGTCAATGTCAAAACTTACTGAGGATTTTTACTGCTTTTGGAGGAGTCAAGGCGGCTCTTATCTCATTCAGCCACATGAAAGGAAAATATTACATGATGTTGTAAAATCTGATTTTGATTTAATAAATTTAAGTAAAATGTGTGCTTAAGAATTTGAACATCTCTGCAACAAGGCGAAAACACCGCACGTTATAACTATCTTTTCCTGTGCCTGACTAATCTAGGCCCAATTTAGGCCTAACTACCATCTTGGATTTTTCAAAGCAGCCATGATGTGTATTTCCATTTCTCCAAAATGTGCCATAATTGGCATGCCGATACTGAAGAACTGCGAAGGCAGCTTTTCGCAACATGTCAGGCTCCTCTTGCTAAAAATGCTATGAATCCATTCATTTATGAGACTTCCATTGTGTTATGTAACTGGATTTCTACTGCCACATCCAATGATACCAGGTTAGACTAGGGCACATTAATATAGGGTATAGTGATAGGGTGATGGGATTCAGTAATGCATTGTGATTTGTTCAGCTTTGCTCACCTTATGCTGCTCATGTGTTTTCCATTGATTTATGTTGTTGTCCTTTAAAAGATGATACATTTTTGAGGTGAGCCAGTTGTCTTTGTTCTGACTCTAGATATTGAACCTTTTTAGTTTGTCCCATACTTAGGACGTAGAATAGTTTTACCTGGAATTCCAGCCATTCTCTAGCTGCATTTAATTGAGCTTTAGGCTAATAATCTATAATGAGTTATTATACATTTTGCCTTCTGTACTGCACATTGAATCGTTAAATAAACCTTCATGGTTGATTATTAGTTGAAGTTTATGGTAGTACTCTTCAAATAAAAATGGCACTATTCATTACTAGGTCCAGTTAGGTATCATTAATTTAATCCTGAGCTCAGCCCTTGATAGCTGTAGCAGGAAGGCCTATTTAAGAGAAATGTGTAAAGCATTTATCAGTAGCAAAACAGCTAAACAGTAGAAAACACAACACAATAAGAATCCCACTCTAATTTATGAAACAAGAGAGTGTTTAATGAGCATATAGACACTAAAAGGACTAAAATCAGATGTCAGGAACTAGAGATATGATTTTTCAAACTTTTAGGTATTGAAATATTTTCCAAGTCCCAACTATTAGGGTTCTGCAGGGCACTCTTCTGAGGGCCCCAATACCTTAGGGACAACAACTGGGGGGGGAAGGTAGGGGGGAGCAGGGGGGTCAGGACTCACTCCAGGAGAAGCCACTAGTAGGGTCCAGCGCAGGTCCTGGTCAGCTGAGTTCCTCAGGAAGGTGGACTTCTTGAAGCTTTTGTGTCCCTGTATCTTAACAGAAGGTCAGCCAACTGACCATTGAAGTCCACTTCTCAGTCCTGGGCATAAGTAGGAGCAGGTCCAGCCCTTGGGGTCCCTCTCCACAGTTTGTTCTTATGTTATGTCCAGGGGTGTTCTGAAAAAGGTATCCAGGGGTGCCACTTAATGGTGAAAAAGTTCCTAGGGGCAACCCTACCCACTTTGACATAATTTCCTGGGGGGTGGCCCTAAACAATCCCACAGTATCCTGCTCTGCAAAATCCAACATGGCAAAATCTTTCTGCCCCTGGTCCAAGCTCTAGGCACACCCCTGAGGTGTGTCTAAAAGTATGAGGAACTCCCCCTGCAAACCAATTCTAGAACAGGATTCTGCCCACTAAGATTGCTGCCACTCTGGCTGCTGTGGCACTGTCAGGGGCAGGCTTAGGTGTGAGTTACACTTGCGTATAACAGGAGATGCCCCTTGGAGCTTGTGCAGTTGGTAGCCACAACCCAAGGCTATCCTGTCAGGAGGAGGCCACACTTTCTTGTAGCCTAGGCCCTTTTGTTCCCTTTCCTGTGAGCCAGTCACACCTTCCGGCAGGCAGCCAGATGACAGTAAGAGATTAACTTTGTAAAGGCTACTAGAGGTTTTAGGCAGGAAAATGCTAACTTTCTTAAATCCGACTTGACCATCAGATTGGATTTTAAATTCCTATTAACTTGAGTAAACGCCTTAAAAATAGTTATTATACTCAGCGAAAATCAGAGAAAGAATGTTTATTCTACTGATGAGTGATAGTTTGTTTTTGATTGTAATGATTGAACAGTTACCTAACTGGATAAAATCAAGAGAAAATTGTACTGCAGAGAACCGAGAGCAGTCAATGTTCCCTATTCTTCACACTTCTTCAGATCGGGTGCACAATCACAGCTAGGGAATAAGGCTGTCACAAGCTGTGGGAAGATAACCTTGCTTCTTCCTCTGTGTGAGACCTGCAGTGTGTTTTTTATTCATGGGTGAGGAAACATCAAGCCTCTGCTTTGTTTGTCCAATTTCAAAATAGACCCAAGCAAGAAAAAGAATGAGTTGCACAGGAGTAGCACAAGCCATATTTGTAATAATGCTATAAATGAGGAGTTGTGATTCACTACACACAATGTGCAAAACACACTGTTGTCTAGTTGCCAAGGACACCTTTGAAAATGGTAGGGTGAGCAAAGTGTCCACCGCTTCCAAAAAAACAAAATAAAGCACTCGACCCCCAAAAGCCCAAAATAAAACACCCTCACTCTCCAAAAGCTTATAATAAAACAACCCCTCCCTCCGAAAGTCCAAAACAAAATCACACTAACATATGAAATAAATGAAATAAAAATAAATGGTACTTACCCACTGCTGCACACCCTCCTCGGTATTCTGAATCTGCAGTCTGCCATGGAGCTCCCCTAACAATCCAGACGCTGCGCTCATGCTATTAACCAGCATAAGAGAAGCACGAGGATCGATGGAGCGGGTTGGCCAGAAACTCCTTCAGGCCCTTGAGGTCTGTGCTTGCTCTCTACTCAGGTGTCTGAGAAAGTTCAGGATGGAGAGATTCAAAGTGTGCATGTCGGGCTGGCCGTTGCAAGATAGCCAGACACACTTATCTGCGCACTTTGGAGCTTCCAGCCAGCTACTTCTCCAGTCCTCCATGCTGACAATCGGCAGCAGAGGACATGACATGCATGTCTCTCAGTTTGGGGGCACTGCACATCAGTGAAAAAATAAATGGTAATTAAATCATTTCTTTGCCATTTTATTTTGTACATGTGGCTCACTGCGTGGGGGGGGGGGGGTGATGCTCCCCTGACCTCGTGGAGAAACAGCAGCTGCTACTTGCACGAAATCAGGGCAGTTTGGTGAAGTGGCCTAATCTCCTGTGTGTTCCTTGCTACCTCATTGCAAGGGTCCTACAATTAAGAAGATGCAGTGCATTACATAACCACTCAGGGCAGGTGCAGCATCAGCCCCATGCTTTGGCAGCTACGGCGGTGGGTGGAGTTTTCAATGTGCTTTTTCTGTCTGCAACTTTGCAGACAAAAGACTCATAAATAACGTGAAAGGCTTGAGTGAGTGAAAGGATGGATGAATGGGTGTGTGAGTGAAAGGGTGGATAGGTGAGTGAAAGGGTGAATGCTAGATGGATGGATGAATGAGTAAAAGGATGGATGTAAGGATGGGTGAATGAAAGAACGGATGGATTATTGAAAGGAAGGGTGGATGGATTGATAAGTGAAACAATGGATGAATGAAATGAAGACTGGATGGATGAAAGGGTGAATGGATGGATGAATGAAAGGGTGGATGGATGGATGGAGTGAAAGGGTGGATGGATGGGCAGAATGAAAGGGTGGGTAGATGGAGCAGTGAAAGGATGGATGCATGAGTGAAAGGATGGAGCTGGGGCGTTGTGAACCCCCAATTGTAGCAGCTACATGGGTTCTGGAGTTCTTGATTGGCCTCTTCTGTATGCACTGCAGACAAAGGCAAATGAGTGAATGAAAAAATGGAAGGATGGATGTGTGAGAGTAAGGGTGGATGGATGGGTGAGTGGTTGGATGAATGAGCGAAAGGGATGGTAGATGGATAGATGAAAGGATTATGAATGAGTGGAAGAATGAATAGATGAGTGAAAGGGAGGGTATGGATAGATGGATGAAAGGATGGATGGATGAGTGAAAAGATGGGTGGATGATGAGAGAAAGAATGGATGGGTGAGTGAATTAAAGAAAAGATGGCTGAGTAAAAGGGAGGTTGAATGATGAGAGGATGGAGGTGGGGACGAGTGAGTGAAAGGATGAGTTGCTGAGTGAAAGAGAAGAAGGATGGATGGATGGATGGGATGAGTGAAAGGGAGTATGAATGGATGATTTGAGTGAAAAAATGGATGGATGGAGTGAAAGAACAAATGGAGTGAAAGGGTGAATGGATGGATGAGTGAAAGAGATGGTGAATGGATGGACAGATGAGGGAAAGCATGGAAGGATAAGTGAGTGGATGGAGGGATAAGTGAAAAGGTAAACTGATGGCTGACTTGATGAGTGGAACAGTGGATGGGCGAATGAAAAGGTGGCTGGAAGAATGAGTGAAAGGGAGGATGGATACATGGAGTGAAAGTGTGAATGGATATATGGATGGAGTGAAAGGGTGGACGGATGGATGCCTGAAAGGCTGGATGAATGGTTGAGTGAAAGATGGATGGAGAGATGGATGAGTGAAATGGTGAATGGATGGATAGATAGGTGGTTTGATGGATAGATTAGGAGATGGATGGATATGTGTGGATAGGGATGGGTGGACAGTTAGCAAGGTGAAAGACTGAATGATAGACGAAAGAATGAATGGATGACAGAATGTAAAGGTGAAATTGTGGACATCAGCAGATGGATGGAGGGATGGATGGATGGATAGATGCTTAGATGGAAGAGATCAGAGAGATTTTCAGGTGAGAGCCGTGAGCACTTGCTTCGGGTGCTTGTTTCCATCAGAGCTTTGGTTCAAAGTGGTGGTATTTTCATTTTCTGGCTACTCCTTTGACTCAGGGATTATCCAGAATTGTGTACCTCACTGTTTCACAATGTGGCTACACCCATGTCAGCTCTGAGCCCAGCTGCCTTGTATGTATTATGGAAACTGTGACTAGGACTGAGGCTTGCCCCTCCCACAGTTTCGTCATTTTCTCCTAGGAGACTGCGATGTACTGACTACAATATTCCCCCATCCTTGCATCAACCTATTTCCTATTCTGATTTTGTCCCACGTTTCTCTCGATGGCAGTTTTAAGAAGCTGTGTCAAGGTTTCTAAACCTAATGTCTGGCTTCCTCTTTCATCACAAATCAGCTTTCTTCTTAGCATAATTCATGACATGCCAATGAAATCCTTGGATATATTCCGAACATTTTCCATTAAGCGAGGAGTTACTTTATAAATGAAAATCGAACCGTCTGGTCACCATATGGCTAACATATGCTGTCGGGGAATTCACAGTGTGCCCACTGCTTGCAGAGAAGAAAGGCGTGCAAGCACATTCTAACACTCAATATTACTTTCCACCGTGAACCCACCTTCTCCCATGATAGACTCCACGTCGACGTGTTTATTTATACTGTTTTTCTTTTGTGTGCCCTGTGCTAGATGTTACAACTTTCTCTTGCATGGGGGAATGGTATTGATGCCTTGTCATCACTCACCATGTTCACACTACTTGAGTTCTCCATGGGATACGTTTTCAGAAGAGTGTTAATCAGAAAGAAGCAGTTATTAATGATTGTGTGCAGTAGATCAACCAAAACGAAAGGTAGTCACCGCGTGCAGGTCAGAGTACAACTAAAACACGACCTTAGAAGACAAAGCAAGAACCATATATGTGTTACCCACATTTTTAATCTCTCTTCTTGTATAGTGCCGTTCTCTTCAACGTACACCCACACAACATGGCCTAATGAAATATAGGGCCTGTGAATTCTGTAGCACAAAATAATTGAATTCTATAGCAGGCGTTTTTTGGGTAGCTAACGATTGCAGTGGTAGCAGTGGGGTCAGTGCTTAATTTGTATATAAAAACGTGCGGGTGTCTAAAGCCTTCCTCTTAAACACGTGGCTGCTGCAATTAAATGTAGAGCAATGAACACTGAGGCAGCATCATCCTGAAGCTATCTCAGGCCTCTTCAATCTATTTAAACCCACTCCCTGTCCCTTCAGCTCACTCTTGCAGCTTTCTGCTTTCTCCCTTTGTGACGCTTTTTTCGTTTTTGTCTTTCTCCATCTTTCCAATATGTGTCTGGTGCTCACAGTAAATGCTTGAGGCAGAAAAATAAGTGCCGGCCCTCAAAAATAAGTGCTGGTGCTTTGCACCGCCAACAACAAGCACAAATTAAGCATTAAGTGAGGTACGAACCTCACATCCTTAAAAAATATTGCTCAATTACTGAACAAATAAAGGTAAGAAGAAGTATATTGTATGCTCGTGGTGCTCACAAAACTCCCAGATATCTATGGATGTTACATGAGTGACTGGACACAGCCGTCAATCAGACATACACTTAAAACAGGTGGGAGCACATCAGTATGGTGGCACTGGAATGGTTCCAGTCTGCGTTGTAGGCAGAGTCATTTTTTGCAGGAAGGGACACCTTCCTGCACAAAAACAATCCTGGGAGGCTTTTTCCTTTTTCTATGTGTGCTGCTGAACACAGCACACATAGAAAGAGGAAACAGCGAGGCGAAATAAAGATAGTTTATCTCAATACACCTCCCCTGGGGAGGTGGAAGGTTTTGGTGCATCCGCAGATGTACATGGTCTTGAAAATCTAGGGATGCATCAAAATCCATGGGTGCTGCGTGTGGAACACCCACCACAATGCCTCCCTTGTGCAGCATAAGGCAATGCAGCGATTTGCACTGCCGTGCCTTATTCCATATCTATGAGGCCATTCAAAAGCATGCATGTGATTGTCTTTGCAAATCTGCACTTCTTAGCTTGGCAATTTCAGGACATACTACATCTAACCTACTGGTGAGGCACAGTATTATTATTCTGTAGGACAACTTCACATTTTAATCGCCCACTTAATTTTTTACATATCCTTAAAAATACAAGCTTTTTATGGTTTTGCTGTCTGACATATTGTATATTTGTATCATTTTCTGAACAGTTTTATGGTAATCTTTTCTGAAATAAGCAACAATGAAGATGATGACCGTCCTGGAGGCTGCAAAGAGCGGGAACCACCTCCACGCAAAACCAGGCGGAAACAAACCAAATATAAGGAAACACTCATCAGAGGCTCACACAACACGCCGAAGCAGACATGGAGAGAGAGTTGCAGGTCATGCCAGCCCTGCTCCTTGCCATATACCTCCATGACCGATACTGCTGACGGAGACGACGACGGTAAGTACCCCAACCTACTAAACAAGGGAAGAAAGGGCACAATTACATACCCACGCACTCCACTCACCCTGCAAAGCTCCCACAACCCTTCACAGCAGCACAGGCCATACACCCCACAGCAAGAGGTCCTTACCCGACACAAGGCAAATCCAACCTGCCCAAAGTATGTACATGTGCCCAACACCCCCAAACAATGAAATGAGAGACCACGGATCCAGAGTGTGCCTTAAACAACACAGGCCACACATTAACCTTTATTCTGCTCAATGAGCAACAGAAGTGCATATAAGGCCAATGGCCAGTCCAGAGTTAAAGAAGTCCGATGGGCCACAATGGCCCCAACTTGACTCTCACAAGTGCAACAGTACTCCACCTCATAGGGGCAACAATGGGGCATCCAGGCACCTCAGGGAACAGGGGCAGGGGTTAATGGAGTTTGGGACTTACAACTGGGGGGGGTTAGATTTACGTTTGGAAGGTGGAGGGGGCTTGGGTTTTGTAACAGCAGCTGGTGGAGTGTAATTGGCCTGGGGTGCGGCAGATGTTTCTGGGCCAGCACGGGGTCTCTTCCTCACAGGGGAGGTAGCACGGGAATGGGAAGGGCAGACAGGGATGGGCTTTGACGTGGGAGGAGCAGACAGGGGAAGGAGGTGGGCGCGTTCAGGGACGAGATGGTGTGGGCCAGTGGGTTCAAATAGGTCTACACGAGATAGGAAAAGTTTCTTAGGTGCAATTGGGGTGGACCTGGAGAAAGGCATGGGAGTGGAGGTAGAGGGAGTGGTCGTGACAGGTGTAGGTGCACGTGACGTGGGTGCAGGTGACTGGACAGTATGCTGAGGTGTGGTGGATGTGTGATGGGTGGGTGTTTTGGTGCGTTTGAGTGTCTTAGGAGGGGGGTGGACACAGTGGGACAAGACAGGCTGCCAGTGTAAATGTATGTTGTCTGGGTGTCTGCAAGTCTGGTGAGTGTGCTGCATGTGTCAACTAAAGTCGTTGTGGTGAGTGCAGGTGTGGTGTCTGGGGTGCATGAATGGATGTTTGCTATTGTGGTGACTGCAGGAATAGGGGCAGCAACATTGAATGAGGGTGCAGTGCCTGTGGGTGTGCATGTACAGGGAACAGACAGGGAGGCGGAAAAGGTGGACACACAGGGGGAAGTGGATGTTGGTGTGCGTGCATGTGTATGTTGGCTGTGTGTATGCCTGTGGTGGGAGGTGTGGTGCTTGTGTTTTGAAGTGTGCTTTTTGTATGTCGAGGTGTGTGCCTGCGTGTCAAAACGTGTGCTTTGGGCGGGTGAAGGGAGTGGGGTGCTGGAAGGGGTAGGAGTGGTTGGAGGGGGGACGGAATGACCAGGGACACTGGCTGCCGTCAAAGAGGAGGCCAGAGCCTGAAAAGATCTTTGTAGGCCAGACACAGCACCATGAACACCATCCAGATAGGCATTGGTCTGCTGCACCTCTGATACCAGCCCCTGGATGGCATTGATAATGGTTGCCTGCTCTACAGAGATGGTTCTCAGGAGGTCAGCAGGGCTGACTGGGGCAGGGGATGAGGTGCCTGGGGCGAAGGAGACGCCCACCCTTCTGGGTGAGCGGGCACGGGCAACTCTGTGGGGAGCAACTGGGAGGGCTTTGTTGGTATGGGGGTGGCGGAAGATGACACAGTAGGGGTGGGCCCACTAGGGTCAGCCTCCGCCAGGGAGCTCCCGTCGGAGGAGGTATCAGAGTCACTACCTCCAGTGGTAGTTGCCTCCCCGTGGTACTCCCCTCGCCCTCCAACCCACTGGTCCCCTTGGTGTCGGACGACTCTGCCTCCGAGGATACGTGGGCCGCTGCATCCAAAATTGCTGGTGCCTCATCCCCCTCGCCAGATGATGATGATGTACACAGACAAAACAAGAGAACTGGGATGGGGAGACAAAACAGGAGAGACACTTGTAAATAGCTGAATGGAGGTATAGAACTGGTTCACACATATACCCACCCCTGAAAATATTCAACCAGGCAGCACCTACCACTATACACATGGCTATGCCCCTGACTAGTGGCCAGAACCCTGCTCTACAGCCATTCCCCACAGCACTGAAGGACCTGACATACTGCAGACTTGACCCTTACACCCCTACTCCCCACGGGGGCCATTATGTAGATGGACATCAGTCAGAGTCCCTGCCACTAGACAGCATAAATACAAACGCACACACACACATCCATCAAGGAGCCAAAATATGGTATTTGTACTCACCCCCTTGTGACTGCTGTGCAGCCTTCAAGCGCCCATCCAGGTCCGGGTACGCCACCGTCAGAATGTGTTGCATAATGGGGGTCAGTGCCCGACGGGCACCTCTTCCTCTTTGGGAGGACTTCCCCAGCTGTGCCTCACAGATCTTCCTCGCCCAGCACAGCAGGTCCTCCCACCTCTTCCTGCAGTGGGTGCTCCGCCGGTTGTAGACCCCCAGGGTCTGCACCTCCTTGGCGATGGCATGCCAAAGTCCTCTCTTCTGGTGGGCGCTTACCTATAAGGGACACACAGAAAAAGTAACACTGAGGTCAGACAATGGGCAATAATATACAGCTGGGTATACGTTCACCATGGGACTGACATTTCAAACAGCCTAACAGCACACACACACGCAGCATGTCAGGAACCCTGGACTATACAGTGTCACACATGCACACATGTATGCAGCCATGCACCACCATTACACACATCCATGCCCCCCAATCCTCCTACTCACCTGTACCTCTGTCCGACCATAGAGCTTGGCGTACAGGGGCAGGACCCCATCCACGAGCTTCTCCAATTCCTCATTGGTGAAGGCCGGGGTGCTTTCCTCTGCAACATGTGCCATTTCCATGACCAGAGGCAGGACACAGCAGTACACTCAGTGGAGTACCTGCATGCACGAGATCCGGGAGTCAAGTGAAGTTGGGCTTACGAGTTCGCATACGCACCGCGGCAGTGTGCACCGTCACCCCCGGCACGGTCCTTTCCTCTGCAACATGTGCCTTTTCCATGACCAGAGGCAGGACACAGCAGTACACTCAGTGGAGTACCTGCATGCACGAGATCCGGGAGTCAAGTGAAGTTGGGGTGACGAGTTTGCATACGCACCGCAGCAGTGTGCACCGTCACCGCCGATCATGATACACTGAGCATGCCCATTGACAATTATGTTAACCAATGAATTTGTGCACGGAGGAAAACACCGCCTTATGCTATTACGTCAACCACTAGCGGTATGAGGTCACTTCCACCACAACACTTCTGGATTACAGGGGGCAGACATTTTGGCCTTAACTACACAGTTGTAAAACCCTCATCAGCACAATGCAGGCCCTATTGTCCCCTAAACACCCATAGGCATGAAACAATATACATTACCTCACCTGAACAGTCCTGATATATCATTGTGTGTCATGTTGCTGTAATGTCACACATACTAAGCATCTGTGTCATCGACAATCATGCCAGCAGTGCTGAATGAGAAACAATGTGTGCAGATGTATGTGTGTTCCTCACACATGTTTTCAACTCCTCCTAGGTACAGACCCTTCTGGTGAGGGAGGGCCCCATCGGTGTACAGACCACTTGTTGATTTGCGGACCATGGTGGAGCATCACATCAATATCAATAACAAACTCATTCGTGCTACTATTCATGAACTTTGCACATTACTGGATCCAGCACTGAGACCGGCTAATTGGAATCAGCATGTCATCCCTACTGAAGTACAGGTGCTCTCTACACTCCATTTCCTGGCCACGGGCTCATTTCAAGTGACAGTGGGCATGGGTGCAGGGTTTTCACAGCCAATGTTTAGCATTACACTGTCCAGATTCCTGAATGCATTTGTATGACACCTGCAGTCCTATGCGAGGTTTCCCCAAAGTGCTGACCTCCCTGCCATCAAGTCAGACTTCTATGCCATTGCCAACATACCCCTTGTGATAGGTGTTATCGATGGCACCCACATAGCTATCCTCTCCCCAAGAGTCAGTGAACAGGTATACAGAAACAGGAATAACTTTCATTCCATGAACATTCAATTGGTGTGTATTGCAGACCAGTACATCTCACTTGTGAATGCCATGTTCCCTGGATCAGTCCATGATTCCTTTGTGCTAAGGAACAGTAGTGTGCCACACAAGATGGAACAACTATAAGGGGACAGAGGATGGATCATAGGTAGGTGTTTCTGACACTTATTGCCACATAGCAGACAGCCAGGATGTCTGCCACTGAGGGTTGTCATTGACTGTCCTGTTTTGCCTCCTTTTTAGGTGATTCTGGCTACCCCAACATGCGTTGGCTCCTGACACCAGTGAGGAATCCTGGAACAGATACAGAGAGGAATTACAATTAGGCCCATGAACGGACTAGGAGGGTAATAGAGCGCAAAATAGGTCTCCTGAAGGCTAGATTTTGTTGCCTACATATCTGTGGCGGTTTCCTGGTCTATGGGCCTGAAAAGGTGTGTAGAATAGTGGTGGCCTGCTGCATGCTGCACAACGTGGCTGTCAGGAATTCTATCCCCCGCTTGGAGGAGGAGGGTGCTGTATATCCAGACCTGCTTCGTCAGAGAAGGGATGAAAGTGATGGTGATGATGAGGAGGGGGAAGATGTACATTCCAGGACCCAACTGATAGAACTCTACTTCCAGTAACTATGTGGGACTATTCGATGAGATTGCTGTCTTGCAGCATACTGTCAGTGTGCCTTTTCATCTAGGAGGGTGTTGGGTCATTAGTCATTGCCACTGTGACCAGGTCTGCATAGGACAGGTAAAATTATAGTATAATAGTTCGACACATCTGTAGGCACAACAACATGTTATGTGTGTGGTGCATTTCCTGATACTCATATAATAATAAATGATTTATAGTACAGTAGCATCCATATTTCACTTTGTTTAAACATAATGACAGGGGATATTGTAATATGTGAACTGGTGTTTTATTTGGTGCAGGAATTACATCGTGAACATTACAGTGATGGGAGTGGGCTACTGGTGGTTGTACAACATGGCAACATGGTCGCCGCATTTGTTGGCAGTAGTGGTATGTCCATCTATGTTTACAAGTGTTTGTTGTTGTTTTCACACAGTTTGGTCGTTGATTCAGTGGGGCACTTGGAGGACAGTTCTTGCCAGAGTTACTTCTTTGAGGGGGCCTTGGTCTTGGCAGGTGTTCTGGTGCCATACGTGGGCCTGAGGGACCGTTTGGGTGCCTGGTGTTGGCCTGTACGGGTTGAGATGCATGTCTCCTGCATGTCCTGAGAGGGTGGAACATGTCCAGTTGCTGCTGATGCTGTTGTTGTCTGGTCTGTATCTTGGTCTGTAGTAGGGGCTTCCTGGTCTATGTGGGCCTCAGGCTGTGTTGGGACAAGGTGCAGCAGCGCACCTGCTATGTTGGCCATTGTAGCATTGTGCAGTTTCCACTGCTCCATGGCCTCTTGGTGGTGTGCTAGCTGCATCCTTTGACTCTGCTCCAGGGTGGATACTATCTGGGCCAATCTGTCCTGGGAATGGTGATATGCTCTCAGGACCTCAGAGATCACATCCTGGTCTGCAGCATCAATCCTGTGGACCCCACCCCGGGCCACTGATGCCCTCCCACTGGGCCTAGCCCCCCTGTGCCTGTGTCCCCTGCACAGGTCTGGTGGTACCACTTGTTCTGGGGCCATCGTCTTCCTGCCTGTTGGTAGTTGGTGACTGTGGCCTCTGTCCATGTGTTCCACCAGTCTGTGGCCTACAGAGGTGATGACAGTCCAGGACTGTGTGAGGGGCCAGGGTGATCGTCAATGTCCAGGGTTCCATCCCCAGTGTCCTGGGAGATGCCTCTGTCTCCATGTGGGGCACTGCCACTCCTTGTCCTGTCCATCAGGGTGGCATGGGTGTTGATGCCTGTTGAGGGGAATGGACATGTCTGTTACAATTGCATGATCGGATGGAGTGCACAGGACTGGGCAGTTTTGTGCAGGTTTTCACACTTTGGGGCCATGCAGGGTGCTTTTGTGAGGTTTGCATTGCATTTTGCTTTGGATGTGGAGGTTCATTGTGGGTGCTGTAGGCCATTGTGATTCTTTGCAGGGGTAGGTGGCTGTGCACAGTGGGAGGGATGTGGGCCTGTTACTGGGCTTGTGGGCAGGCAGGGGGACTGGATGTAGTGATTGTGGTCTGGGTGGGGTAGTGGTCCTGGTGGTTGTTGGAGGGCTGGGATGGGGCATGCATTACAGGTGTGATGGATATGGGGTAAATGTAGATGACTTATCCGAGTCCATTCCTCCAGTGAGTCCAGTGATTCCCTCAGGGTGCAGGATGGACATTACCTTTTCCTCCCAGTCATTGTAGTCGGGTGGTGTTGGTGGAGGTCCTCCCCCAGTCTTCTGGACTGCAATGTGGTGCCTGGATGCCATGGGTCTGACCTTCCCACGCAGGTCGTTCCATCTCTTGCGGATGTCGTCCCTGGTACGTGGATGGTGTTTCACTGCATTGACCTTGTTGACTATTGTCAGCCATAGCTCCATCTTCCTGGTGATGGGTGTGTGCTGGACCTGTGCCCTGAACAATTGTGGCCCGACCTTCAGTATCTCGTCCACCATGGTCATTAGCTCCCTTTCTGTGAAGCGTGAGTGTTTAGGGGGTGCCAGGGTGTGTGTTGTGAATGGTGTCATGTGTGGATCTAGGTGAGGGTGCTCTTGTGTGGTTGGGTGTGTGAGTCGTGTGATGTGGCGTTCAGTGTCTGCCTGTAGTGTTGTCCATCTGGCTTCTCCTATTGGCGATGCAAAGGATTATGGGGTGTGTCTGTGAGTGTTTTATAGTGTTGTGGATGTGTGTCAGGTGTGTGGGTTTCAAACCTGCCAATGTATGCATTTCTTACTGTTGGGTCCACTTGCCGCCTGTGGCGGTCTGTACCGCCAATGATCGTTCAGCTTCCATTGACCGCCGCAGTGTTTTGTGCTTCATTATTTGGAGGGCGGGGTGTTTGTGTGCTCGGCGGTGGCAGGGTGGGAGGTCCAGCATTTCCCCCGACATGGTCCTGGCGGTGACTGGTGGCAGGGAGATTTTTGTCAGTTTCTGATTTTTCCATCATTATATGGGGGGTTTCTGTTCACCGCCAATGGCGGCCTTCTGTTCGCCGTCGCCACGGTGGTCGACGGTGTTTACCGCTGTGTTCACAATGAGGAGCTTAGTTTCCCCAATATATTTATTTGCTAATAGACCATAGTTTTACCAAAAAAATCCTGGAATCCAAGTTTCTTTCTTTTACAAAGAACTTGGCTTGGCTGCCAAGTTAGCCTGTGACAGCTTTTTGAAAACACCTTCACCAATTCTTTTAACCCCTTCGCTGCCAGGCCTTTTCCCCCTCAGGTGCCAGGCCTTTTTTTCGCTATTTGGGGGAGTTCACACTTAGGCCCTCATAACTTTTTGGCCACATAAGCTACCCATGCCAAATTTGTGTCCTTTTATTCGAACATCCTAGGGATTCTAGAGGTACCCAGAGTTTGTGGGTTCCCCTGGAGGAGACCAAGAAATTAGCCAAAATACAGCAACAATTTCGTTTTTGTTTTGAATAATGGGAAAAAGGGCTGCAGAAGGAGGTTTGTGTTTTTTCCATGAAAATTGTATCAGCAAAGGGTTTGTGGTGCTAAAAGCACCATCTTCCAAGCTTTCAGGAACAGGCAGACTTGAATCAGAATTAGCCAAAATACAGCAACATTTCATTGTTTTTTAAAAAAAAGGAAAGAAGGGGCTGCAGAAGAAGGCTTGTGTTTTTTTTTCTCCTGAAAATGGCATCAACAAATGGTTTGTGGTGCTAAAATCACCATCTTCCCAACTTTCAGCAACAGGCAGACTTGAATCAGAAAACCAAATTTTTCAACAAAATGTTGGCATTTTACTGGGACAAACCCCATTTTTACTTTTTTGTGCTTTTAGTCTCCTTCCAGTTAGTGACAGAAATGGGTGTGAAACCAATGCTGGATCCCGGACAGCTAAATATTTCTAAAAAGTAGACAAAAATATGAATTCAGCAAGGGGTCATTTGTGTAGATCCTACAAGGTTTCCCTACAGAAAATAACAGCTGAAATAAAAAAATATTGAAATTGAGGTGAAAAAACAGCCATTTTCTCCACGTTTTACTCTGTATCTTTTTCCTGCAATGTCAGATTTTCAAAAGCAATATACTGTTACGTCTGCTGGACTCTCCTAGTTGCAGGGGTATATAGGGCTTCTACGTTCACCAAGAACCCTAGGTACCCAGAGCCAATAAAGAGCTGCATCTTGTAATGGGTTTTCATTGTATACCCTGGAATACAGCAATTCATTTGGTGAAATATAAAGAGTGAAAAAAAGGTATAAAGGAAACCTTTGTATTTCCAAAATGGGTACAAGATAAGGTGTTGAGAAGCAGTGGTTATTTGCACATATCTGAATTCTGCGATTCCCATACTAGCATGTGAATTACAGGGCATTTCTCAAATAGATGTCTTTTTTACACACTGTCTTCCATTTGGAAAGAAAAAATGTAGAGAAAGACAAGGGGCAATAACATTGCTATCTTGTGTTCCCCCAAGTTTCCCAATAAAAATGGTACCTCACTTGTGTGGGTAGGCCTAATGCCCACGACAGGAAACGCAACATGGACACATCACATTTTTACATTGAAATCGGACGTGTTTTTTGGAAAGAGCCTAGCTGTGCATTTTGGCCTCGAGCTCAGCCGGCACCTAGGGAAACCTACCAAACCTGTGCATTTTTCAAATCTAGACACCTAGGGGAATCCAGGATGGGGTGACTTGTTGGGCTCTCACCAGGTTATGTTACCCAGAATCCTTTGCAAACCTCATAATTTGGCAAAAAAACACCTTTTCCTCACATTTCAGTGATAGAAAGTTCTGGAATCTGAGAGGAGCCACAAACTTCCATCTACCCAGCGTTCCCACAGGTCTCCCGATAAAAATGGTACCTCACTTGTGTGGGTAGGCCTAGTGCCCGCGACAGGAAATACCCCAAAACACTATGTGGACACATCAATATTATCAAATACAAAACTACCTGTTTTAGCAGGGAGGAGGGGCACCTGCATTTTTGGTCCTGGGCTCAGCAGCCATCTAGGGTAACCTACCAAACCCAAAAATTTCTGAAAACTAGAACAACCAAGGGAATCCAGGGAGGTGTGACTTGCGTGGATTCCCCTGTGTTTTCTTACTCAGATTCCTCAGCAAACCTTAAATGTAGCTAACAAAAACAACATTTTCCCCACATTTCTGTGTGGGATCACTGCACCAGCACAAAATGTCCTACCACCCAACATTCCCATCATGCTCCTGGTGAAAATGATACCTCATTTGTGTAGGTGGACCAAGTGCCTGTGACAGGGAAGAGCCAAAAACAAGTCAAAAATAAGGGGGAACCAAAGTGGGCAATTTAAAAAAAAAAAAAACGTGTTTAGGTTTACAAGTGGGGCAGAATTTTTATCTGCATAGATGCAACAATGCTGGGTGGTTGAAATTTTGTGGATTTCTGCAGATTCTGGAAGGTTCCATCACAAACAAGTGGGAAAATGAGTGATTTCCAGCAAAGTTGGAGGTTTGCAGGGCACTGTGATAAGGAAATGGTGTGGGGTGCATGTGAAGCACACCACCCTGGTCTCACCCAGATGTTTAGTTTTCAGATGTGTCTAGGTCTCGTAGATTTTTCTACAAGGCAGCTTCCCAAAATCCAAAAAGTGCAGCCCTCGCCATTCCAAGAAGGGTGATTTTGAGAGTTAGACAAGCTCTCATGGCCCAACTGAAAAACCAAAACCCAAAATAATCAAATGTCCTCCTGCTTGCCGTGGGATAAGATGTTTTAGTGTGCACGGGAGAGCTGAAAGACTGTTACCCCCTTCAGTTGGGGTGGGGGCATAACCATGCCCATACTGGTTAGTAGCCACCACCCCACTATTTTTTTTAAATTCCCTAGCATCTAGTAGGCTTTCTGGCCCTCCAGGGAGTGGATTAGGGGTAGTTGCTCTATCTGCCCACCGGTGGGCAGAACAACTTTGTCCCCTATATTTGGGGTGGGGGTATAGCCATACCCCTACCCTCCTTTAAAAAAAAAAATATTCCCTTGTCTCTGGTGGGCTTTCTGACCCCCTTTGGGGCAGATGGGCCTTACAAAAAAGGCCAATCTGCCCCCAAGGGGGGCAGAAATGGGCAACAGTGATGTGCCCCATGTGGAGTGACCCTTGCCCAAGGGGTTTCCCCCCCAAACAAAACACACATTCACACACACCAATCCCTGGTGCCTAAGTGGTTTCTGCCCCACCTGGGGCAGATCGGCCTAACAGAACTAGGCTGATCTGCTCCTAAGGGGGGGGGGGGGGGCAGAAATGGCCTAGAATAAATTTGCCCCCCCAGGGGAGCGACTGTTGCCTAAGGAGTTGCTCCCCTTGTGTGAAATTGGTGCAAAAAAAACATCCCTTGTGACTAGTGTTTTCTGCTCCCCTTGGGGGGCAGATCGGCCTAATAAAAATAAGCCGATCTACCCCCAATGGGGGCAGAAATGTCCTAAAATAAATTTACCCCCCCCAGGGGAGCTCCCCTTGCCAAATGGGGTCGCTCCCCTTGCCTGAAATTGTCGCAAAAGAATAAAAATCCCTGGTGTCTAATGGTTTCTGCACCCCTTGGGGCAGATTGACCTAAGAAAAATAGGTTGATCTGCCCCCAAGGTGGGCAGAAATGGCCTAAAATAAAATTGTTCCCCAGGGGAGCGACTCTTGCCTAAGGGGTTGCTCCCTTTGCGTGAAATTGACCTAAAAAATAAAATCCCTGGTGTCTAGTGGTTTCTGCCCCCATTGGGGCCAGATTGTCCTAATACAAATAGGCCAATGTGCCCCCCAGGGAGGGCAGAAAAGGCCTTAAAAAAAATGCCCCCTAGGGGAAGGGTCGCTCCCCTTTATCGTTTATATTAAAAAAAAACTCCCTGATGTCTAGTGGGCCTTTCTGCAGCCCAATCACTTCACGATCGGGCTGCAGAAATGCTCAGAGAGATATCAAAGGAAAGGAAAGCCCTTTCCTTTCCTTTGATGCTTCCCCGTCCCCCAGCCCTTGATCGGAAGAGAAATGATTCTGCATTTCTCTTCGGATCCGCGCTGAAAGCTCAGCTTCCAGCACGGTGGGGGCAGCCTCTAATGAGGTCAGCGCGTGATCGCATGCTGACATCATCAGACGTCACTGGGGGGATGGGAGATTAGGCGGGGGTGGAAGGGGAAGAGATTCCACTTCCATCACTGCCCATGGGAAGGGGGTGTGAGGCCCTTGGGGGGAGCGCTAGTGCTTTCCCCGAGGGCCTATACTTGGATGAGGTGGTTACGTCCCTGACACCTCAGTGCCACTGCAGTTGACGTAACCACCTCATCCAGGGCACCTGAGGGGTTAAAAAGAAGCATTTTTTCCATGTTGCACAGCAGCCAGTGTAAATAGGAGGAGAGCGGGTGAAAAGGGAAACAAATCAAATGTTTTGCAGGGAAGCAGGGTAGGAGAAGAGCAGGGGCTAGGGAAATTGTGCAGTGGCATGCATTCCTATAGAGGGCACGGCCAAAAGTAAAACAACAAAAAAAGCACCTGTAAGGAAACTGGCTGCAAACAAGCAGCTGTGATAGATTCATGCTCCACTGCTGGGACAGAAACCCCGGAAAGAATGCAGGAGGAGGTGACCATCCAGCTGGAGGCGAGACCCACAAGAAGCAAGGAAATAAGAAAACAAGAGTGGCATGAAAGCCAGACAATCGTAAGTATTGGTAAGCAATGGGAGGGCTCTAAACCAGTTTTAAGCTTTTTTATGTAAACAATAGCTTTTGCTGACAGGGCATGTGCTCTGTAGGTGAAATCTAATTACTGCTTGCCCTTTTTGGGTCCTTGTAATTGGAGGTCTAGGCTCCGCTCCCTCATGTCTTCATTTTAATTTATTATTTAAAGAAATAGCACTAATTTTTTTGCTTTGTGAGCTGACTGTTTTTTTTGTAGATTACAGGTAATGTTCCACCAGGAGCAGCATCCTTGCTGCTCAGCCCAATCTCACCAACTGACATTCACACCAACCAGGCACTCATCAACATTCTGTGACCTCACACACACACTGGCTGAGCAGCAGGGAACTAGTAACTAAGGAGAAGATGCATAGTGACAATTCAAGTCACAACGCATCTCCTCTCCTTAGGGAAACAATTGAAAATATCAAAAAAGATTTGTCGGAAATAACATCATCCTTTAACATGAGGTCAACAGATGAAAGTAAAAATTCAAACTAAGAAGTCGATAATTAAACAAGGACTAAAGATGTAAATAAATGTTCAAAAGTCCTATAACATCATAAATAGGAACTAATAACATCCCTAGAGAGATTCATGTCACTGGGGTACAGCACCCACACACCCCAGGTAAATCCAATTCACCTCTACAACACACAGTACATCCTTGACCCCTTAGGAAGGACACACAACGTACGTCCTTAACCACTTCGGAAGGACACACTACATTTGAAGAAACAGGGAACTCTCCATACCCACAACTGCATCCACTGAGAAACTCATGACAGGACCAGGGACTTCTTGTACCCTCTACTACATCCAATAAGAAACTCATGGCAGGACCAGGGACCAGGGACCAGGACTTTTTATTCCCCCTACTGCATCCACCTAGAAACTCATTAACGTCTCACACCCACTACTGCATCCACTTAGAAACTCAAGGCAGGACCAGGGACTTCATACCCTCTACTGCATCCAGTTAGAAACTCATGGCAGGACAAGGGACTTCATACCCTCAGCTACATCCACTTAGGGTCTCATGGCAGAGCCAGGGACTTCTTGTACCCTATACTGCATCCACTTAGAAACTCATGGACTTCTCATATGGTCTGCTGTATCCACTTAGAAACTCATGGCAGGACCACAGACTTCAAAACTTCTACTGCATCCACTTGTAAAGTCATGGCAGGACCAAGGACTTCATACTCTCTACTGCATCCACTAAGGAACTCATGGCAGGACCAGGAACCAAAACGCATGGATTCAGCCATGGACTTGACTCCTCTTAAAAACTCTTGCATGCAACAACCAACCTTTTTTAAAATTGAGCATGGCATAGAAACATATATTCTTGTGGCACCAAAGAAACCCCTTCTCCAGTGAGAGACCTCTGACCTGAACATCATACCCAGGACTCCAAGTGCATGCCCTGCAGTTCTTTTGTCTTCAAATGGCTAGCAACCTCTTCGCAGAATGTGTTAATGCAACTACCAGCCGTGTTGTGCACTTCCAGCCAACCAGATGATGGAACTTGCCACCAAGAATAGTGCTGGCGTGCTCCGCAAGCACTATGAAGAAGCCACCCACATTATCAATTGCTTTTGCCTCCACTGCCCCAGTAAGAGGTAGATTCAGTACGCAATCAATTTTCACTTAGGACCCCATGGTAACTAACCACCAGTTGCATGATCCACTTCACCTCAATTCTGGGTATAGCGTACACAGGAAATAGTGTACACAGGGCTCCTTCGTCTTCCAGAATCATGGAGCACATGCTCTTCCCAGCTGTGAGTCTAGAGTGACACACCCTGCTTTGTCTGACCACACGCGCTGTCTGACACAATCCTGCCTACACAGTGCATATGCCGCACAGGGCTTAGCTGCTCACATTCTAGTCTTCTTCCTGTTCTTATGACATCAGGTGATATGCGTTGAGGCTACTCTCCCTGATTCCGCTCGCGTTCTACTCTCCTTTTCCTATTCTTGTGACTTTGGATGGGGCGCACAGTTGTCAGCGTTCATTCTCCCTGTTAACACACAGTGCTCAACTCACTCCTCTGCACATGGCCATGACCAGTCCTCTCCAAAGAAACCTTCATGTTCCTCCACTCTAGCTGCTGCTTCACAATGGCTGATGCTGCAGCAAAATGACGCACTATGCAGGTTAGTTACATGCGCCAGTTGTCCATATTTTTTAATAATAACCTTCTCACCTCAACATGAGCTCTCACCATATTTGGGCTAAATCCCCCCAAAAGTAATACCACCGCTGCAAGATTCCACTTTAAAACTAAGCAGGTCAAATGTCAGTTCACCCATCACCATGAATTATGCATGCTGTGAGGTTCTCTGAACCTTTAAGTAGACTACACTCATAGTCTGCAGGCTGTCTGATGGTTCAAGACAATGATGGTGTCCACTTTTCTCATTTAAACTTCCATTTTCCTTTTAGATTTTTCAATCGCTCTTCATTTAGTTTTCCTCTGTAAATTTCACTTCCTCTTCATTCTTCTGCAATGCATAGATTCTTTCTCCAATCATTGCCAGTATTGTAAATAATGATAGATCCTTGGTAGATTACAATATGTAGGTTTATTCAGCTTAGTTACAGGATACAGGTAATGCCCCACCAGGAGCAGCATCCTTGCTGCTCAGTCCACTCTCACTAACTGACATTCACACCAACCAGGCACTCATCAACATTCTGTGACCTCACACACACACACTGGCTGAGCAACAGGGAAATGATAACTAAGGAGAGTTTGCATCATAACAATTCAAGTCACAACAGTATGCTTGTTTTATTCTCTCTGTATACACTACATTCTCTGTGAGGCATGAACACTGTGCTGGAGTCCACCTTCTTTTGTGCTCAGTTCTACTGATCAAACAGTTGCCTTGACAACTGGACGCTGCCTCCTCTGCTTGTCTGCCTGTGTACCTGGCAGGCATGATGTTGAAGCACGAAATGCGGCTCAAAGGTGCAACAAAGGCAAGCCTGTGTGCACCTGCCTTTGCTTTGACAGAACAAAGCAATGTTCATCTTTTTTACTCTTGTAGTGACTACTTTGTAATTAGACAACATTTTAGCAGTCATATCTCAGTTTACTTCTCCTCTCTCTACCTTATAAATTGCATTCATGGGTAGCAATAGGTTGCATGTCTAGCTTGGTCCTAGAAACATATTTTTGACTAATGCTGCCACCTTTTCCGCAAGTGTTACCAGCTAGTAGTAGCACTAACCATGGGGGCACTCACATAACAAATTGCCATCATGCAGAAGTCACACACCCTGAATACTGTCATTGACATACCAAGGGCCTCATTTACTACGTTTTGGTGCAGGTCAGCACCGCAAGTTCTTGTGTCAAAACAAAATATGAGATACGGTGCATTTCTGTCCTTATCTCCTGTGTTGGCGCACAAATTGCTGCCTTGCGCCAACGCAGGCACCCTTGCACCTGCGTTGCGAGGATGATTGTTTATGTGCCCGAAGGAACACCTTCCTGCACATAAACAATCATTAATGGTGCTTCCTCTTTCTATGTGTGCTGCAAAATGCAGCACACATAGAAAGAGGAAAATTTTTATTTCTCCCAGTTGTCTCACTTTAATGCCACCCCTGAGGTGGCGTAGGAATCTGATGCATTCCCAGACTTGTAAATCTGGGAATGAGTCAGATTCCATTGGATTCCATGAGTGTTGTGTAGTAACACTCACAGAAACACCCATGGTAAGCCCCTTTCACGCAGTGTAATGCGTGAAAGGGGTCTATTGTTTACAGGGCCACAAAAAGCCATGCAAGGTGGCTTTACATGGCCTTGTAAATATGGGCTGGCACACTGCACCCAAGGAGCATAAAAAAAATTACACTCAGGTGGCACAGTGTGCTGCTAGGGCCCCGTACATGAGGCTGCCGGTACCTCTGACAACCACAGGAACAAGAACCCCAATGGCAAGCCTGTATTTTCACTTAAAACCAAGTATTTAAATTTCAGTCTACTTCTACCACTAATTCTTCTTATCATCCCTCAGCTAAGCATTCCTGAGATTAAATGTATTGTTGTTAACACTGGCTCTATTAGCATGCACAACTAAATATCCATGACTTAGTCAAAGATTTCAAATTCAACATTCAATTTTTTACTGGTTCCTGGACCCACAAAGCCTCTCTTCCTGAGCTAATCCTTTCTATCTACCTACTTCTTAAGCATGACATTTGCCCACCACAGTAAATGAGGCAGTGTTTCGAGAGTCATTTACAAAATGACACTTGAGGCCTGATTTAGAGTTTGGTGGATGGGGTTACTCCATCACAAATATGACGGATATCCTGTCCACCATTTTATGATTCCATTTTAATCTATGAAAATCGTAATACAGTGGACAGGATATCGGTCACATTAGTGACAGAGTAACCCATCCACCAAACTCTAAATCAGGCCCTCAATCTTCCCTGCTTCAGTCTCAACCCTTTCCCTGAAGCTGATTTGCTTGCCCTAACATTAGCTCTTTCAGGACGCCTACATTTTATCTTTATCCCTGTCTATGGCCCACCCTGTCCAACAACTGAATTTAATAGGAAACCAATATTTTCTTGCAGCAGTTGTCCTTAGCACTTCCCGTTAAGTACGCTCAGGAGATTTTAATATCCGTGTTGACTAACCAGCTTAGCCTGAGTCCAGAACTCTACTTGAAGCATGTGCAGCTCTAGGATTGTCTCAATGGATTTTCTATCCAACACACAATGCTGGCCACACTATTATCACAGTGTTGCAAAACATGGTACAAGAATCTTTTATACTGCCATGCTTTTGGTCTGGTCCGGTTCAGAAACCGAAAGCACTCTGGTAAGACACCATCACTATTCTCACTAATAGAAGTCAACTAAATCTTTGGAGTTGATGAAGAGTGTAGTAGTCAGATTCATTCAATCACAAATCAATTATATAAAGTCATAAACAATTCTAGACACCACGAACAATTTGACACTAAATCAAACTCCAAACCGACTAAAGTTTTAAAACTTTATTATAATACCAAATCAATGTCATTATATGGTGCACAAAACTAGGTTATAAACATACATGAAAACAATAGGCTGACCAAAATATCAACCTACAAAACATCAGCACTGTTAAACACTCCAAAAGAATAACCTAAATTAGCAAAACCACAATATGCACATAAGTATCAGATTTCGAGGGGCGTGGCCAAGCAAGATGGCCGGAGGGACGCGCTTTCGGTGAGCTCCCACTATCTCGGCCTAATCCTACATTTATCCTAGGGTGCCTGTGATCACAGGTCCCTCCCCACGGCAGCGGAAGGTGCCCAGACCTTGCAGACACCCTTGGTGCCTGGTTTGGGGGTTCTGGTTCGCGGCTCTGGGGTCGAGCGGATCAGCTGGAGAGTGCCGGGCCACAGAAGAAGGAGGCATGCACTCGACGGCCCCGTCGGGCGTGCCGTACTCGGGCTGGCATAACAGGGGTGATCGCCCCCCCCACCCCCAGTGGAGGAATTCCGGACCGGCTGGTTCAGCGGCCTGGGCGGATCCGATTGCCGCGGTAGTGGGCGTGTGCGCTCGAGCACCTGCAGAGGGCCCTGGCTGGGCCCGCCTGTCAGTTCTGGTGAACGGTGAAGAGCGGGGGACTGGCGACAAGCATTGGATCGGCTGAGTTGGGGCACTGAAGGAGCAGCTTGTAGCTGCTGGACAGACTGTGGTGCTGCCTGCACGGTTGGGCTGTGGACTTCAGAGTGGTGACTCGACTGGCTAATGAAGCACTTGTAGCCCAGTAGTGGGCCTGCCTGGTATGGGCGTATTGGACTTGCTGCTCGGGACTCCAGGGGAAGAATGAACATACCGACCCCGGGACTGCTTGTCTGCGATAAAAGTGCCATGCGGCTTGCGCAGAGCACAGCCTAGCTCCTGCTCCAAGTGGTTCTGCATTCATCAGGTACTTCTGCTCCCCGTCTGGGTTACTTGTGGTGCGGACGCCTGGTGGTCCCTTGCCGGCTGTGGAATGGGATGCCACCGACAGTCACCGGCATCGCAGGGGAATACTATTGAACAATATACCACGCCGGTGCCGCAGCACCAGACATGATCTGGGGGGCCCGAGGATGCTCTGGGTGCACCCGGGACCACTGCTGAACCTTCGCGGGTGGAACTTCTCACAGCTATACAAGGCTCCAGGGTGGCCCTCGAGGGGAAAATAGAGACGGTGGCGGTAGAGGTCAATCTCCTGCGGGCGGATCTCAGGAAGGTCTCTGAGAAGGTCAAGGTAGCAGAGGGTTCCATAGTGGAGCTGCAGACCGAGGTGGGCTCTCTGTGCAAACAGATGGTGCAGGTCAATTCCACGGTCGGAAGGTTGGAAGCCAGATTGGAGGATGCAAAAGGCAGGTCCCATCGGAATAACATCCACTTGCTGGGGTTCCCGAAACGTACAGACGGAGCCAAGGTGGAACGCTTCGTGGAAAGCTGGATAAAAGATGTGTTGCCACCGGTTGGATTGTCCAGGGTGTTTGTAGTGGAGTGAGCTCACAGGGACCTGGTGGCGCCGCCTCGTCCCGGGGTGCCCCCGAGAGCTATTATTGCCCGACTACTGAATTATAAGGACAGAGACTGTATCCTGAGGGAAGCTCGCGAGTCTGAGAGAACGGTTTTTGAGAACTGTAAAATCTCCATTTATCCTGACTATACGAATAAGATTCAGACCTCTAGAAAGGCGTTTATGGAGGTGAAAGCCAAGCTTGGTTCCATGAACGTCAGATACATGTTGCTGTACCCGGCAAGCCTGAAGGTGATATCCAGGGGGAAATCCCACTTTTTCGATCGACCAGAGGAGGTTTGGAGATGGCTGGAGATGCGGGACGAAGCTGCTCCTGGTAGGCTGGAGAGGACTGGCTTGACTGTTCATTGTCCTTCAGGCCCGGCTAGCCCGGATTGGAGAGTTTGCGGGGAGAGGCAGCTGGAGGGCACTGCAGACCAGGTAGTGGACATTGTTGCTTCCACCAGAGTCGAGATTCAACAAGATGGGACAATGGCTGTGGTAACTCCTGGTTCGGCTGATGGATCGATGGGAACGATGGTTCCGGGTGCGGAGATGCTCCCTGTAGACAGTTGACCTGCTTTCTTGCTTTGGAATGCCGATGCCATGCTCTATTGATGGGAGTCCTGGACCCCCGTGGACGGCGCCTGGAATAACTGTTGGGGGTGCTGCAATAAGGGGGGGCACTTTTGAACTTTGAATTTGCATATAAGTTGTATGATGGGGGGGACAAGCCATTTACTGCTTTCTATTAGTAGGTAGTCGAATACAGGAATGTTGTGGTCGGGCTCGGGTGTTGTTACTCCACAGTTGTGGTAGGACCTAGAAGCTGGGGAGTTGGGGATTAGGCTGTTGTCCTGGCAGCAATCATACATATGGATCTACAGTATGGTTTGATGTGTTTGATTTATTGTTCATCTGTAGTGGATACTGGGGAGTTGGGTTGTTTGGTTTGGCAGGTGTGCAAATGTTTGCAGTTTACAATAGCAGTGCATGTGTGTGTACAGGAGATGGAATGGGCTCTCAATCTGCTTTATCTCTAACGTAGGGAGGAAAGGGATGGAGGGCAAGTGGGACGGAAGGTGAAAAAGTTTTTGGTATGGGGCGGCAGATTAATATACTGACGTGGAACGTCAGGGGCCTGAAGATTTACACTACACGGTATAGAGTGCATTCCTTTTTGAAGCGCCATAAAGTTCATATCGCCTGTCTAAAGGAAACGCATATGACTGAGGAGGAAACTCAAAAGTTATCACGGAAATGTGGGGTCAGATGTTCTCCTCGTCTTTCTCGTCTTATGGGAGAGGTGTGACAATATGGATCGCCCCTGGGGTCCCATTCACTCATGTATACAGTGAGGTGGATGTTGAGAGGAGATATGTGCTTGTGCAAGGCACGTTAGACGGGGAGCCCTCACCATACTGAATATTTATACACCCAATGTGGATGATCACTCCTTTTATGATGGTATCCCTGAGATTATAGGGGATGGGATGGATGCGCCTCTCATATGGGCGGGTGATTATAACTGTACCTTGGATGGAGAAAAGGATCGTCTCCCGCCCAGCTTGGAGACCAAACCATTGATGACGAGATCCTTCGCTGAGGTAATGCACAATTTAGAGCTATGGGCTGCATGGAGGGTACTATGGGGGTCATTCTGACCCTGGCGGTCTTTTCGCAAGACCGGCGAGTTACCGCCGCGGTGAAGATCGCCGGCCGCGGCGGTATGCCGCTGCGCGTATTCCGACCGCTGGCAGCGTTCCGCCGGAAAACCGCCAGCAGCCACATTACCAAGCGCAAGGATATACTTAAGGTATTGGTGGAGCATCTGAAGTGAGTATCGTGGGCTGGTGCGGTAATCCCAGATGATGAGTTGGCAGGGTTTCTACAGCTCATGCGGTTTCCGCGGTTGGGACTGGAACACAGGGAGGCTCTTGAGAAAGCAATAACAATAGAGGAGGTGAGTGAGGGGGTGGAGGCAATGAAGAAATCCAAGTTGCCGGGTGTGACGGGTTCCGGATTGAGCTATTTCAAGTGTTTCCTCTATGTCTGCAGGAGAAATTGTTGGCGGTGTTTGAAGAGGCGCGACAGTGTGGCATCCTGCCGGAAACCATGTGTCGAGGCATTGTCTGTTTAATGCTTAATCCTGGTGGGGATCCTGGTGAGCCCTCCTCTTACCACCCACCTACTATATTGAATAGTGATGTGAAGATCCTTTGCAAAATATTGGCCACTAGGTTTCGAGTAGTGATTCGGAGGTTGGTGCATGGGGAAGCGCTGTGACCGGAGGAGGGGCAGGAGCCCTTTAACTTTGTAGTTCGCGCTCCCGCCGTCGCGGGAAGCGCTGTGACCGGAGGAGGGGCAGGAGCCCTTTAACTTTGTAGTTCGCGCTCCCGCCGTCGCGGGAAGCGCTGTGACCGGAGGAGGGGCAGGAGCCCTTTAAATTTGTACCGCGCTCCCGCCGTCGCGGGAAGCGCTGTGACCGGAGGAGGGGCAGGAGCCCTTTAACTTTGTAGTTTGCGCTCCCGCCGTCGCGGGAAGCGCTGTGACCGGAGGAGGGGCAGGAGCCCTTTAACTTTGTAGTTCGCGCTCCCGCCGTCGCGGGAAGCGCTGTGACCGGAGGAGGGGCAGGAGCCCTTTAAATTTGTACCGCGCTCCCGCCGTCGCGGGAAGCGCTGTGACCGGAGGAGGGGCAGGAGCCCTTTAACTTTGTAGTTCGCGCTCCCGCCGTCGCGGGAAGCGCTGTGACCGGAGGAGGGGCAGGAGCCCTTTAACTTTGTAGTTCGCGCTCCCGCCGTCGCGGGAAGCGCTGTGACCGGAGGAGGGGCAGGAGCCCTTTAAATTTGTACCGCGCTCCCGCTGCGCGGGACGCGCGCGGGCCAAGCCCGGGCCAAGGGCGGGCCCGTCCTTCGCCCGTCATCGACCGGAAGAGGCCGGGCTGGGCCCCCCCCCTAACGTCTACTTCTTCTGCCTGTGGAATCTCCATCAGGGTGCTGTACCAGATATTGTGTGAGTCTGTTACCAAATATGGGGAAAAGAAAGTCTAATGTTCAGAAGGGGGAAGCCGGGTCCAGCTCCCTTCAGTCCTCCATTACTAGTTATTTATCCTCTGTGATGGGGGCCATTGAATCCGAACTTGAACATGTAGAAGAAAGGATTGGGGCTGTCCAAAGTACTGTTCAACACCCCCCCTTGGAACCTACCATCCATATTTCCACTTTTCCAAGGACTGGTCCTTCATCACTGATCTCGCCTCTGAATACCAGCCAGTTGGGCGCCGATATACTCCCCACAACCGACCAAATTAATTCTTCTCTCCTTTTAGCTATTCCTCCTCCTGAAAGCTCTTGCTCTCAGGCCGATTCTCCCCCTTTGAAGAAGAGGAGAGCCGGGAAAAAGCTCAAAAATACAAAAAAGGCCCTGGGCCCCAATAAGAATCTACCTACCTCCCTGGCCCATAGTGACCAACCACCAATCCCCCTGGTCTCCTTCCCCGAATGCCCTCCGAGCAAGGATGCTCCTGAAGATCTTTCTAGTTTTATTGACTTGACACTCAAATCCTTTTGTGCAACTCTTGAGGCAAAAATTTCCACCTTGATCGCTAGGAAGCTCGATTGCTTTTGTAACGATGTGACCAGGTTTTTATCTAGTTTTTTAAAACCAGGTCCTTTATGCACGGGAATACTTCATAGCCCCGAACCAGCACATCAGTCTACTCCTCCCCCTACTTTGGTATCCCAAGGAGTAAGCAATTTTTTGCCTGATCCACGAACCGTCTCTGGTCAAGGACCTTTCACTGACAACCCTGCATCAGGGCCGATAAGGGAAGTTTATTCCTCTAGATCGCATGACAAAGATCCTACTAAACTTACTAACCATGCAGACCTTTTACATTTACCACCTGCCTGCAACCCGTACGTTCTCGTTCTTTCAAATGTTCCTCCTCTGGAGTGCTCCAAACAAGAAGATACCCACTCCCTAATTAGAAAAGCTGGTCACTGGTTGAACTTCAATTTCAAATCCAATTGTTTTCACAATGATAAGATTCTCATGGCCCGAAGAGTGAGGAGGGTAGGACACTCCAAAGTATTGGAGGAGGGAGACTATGTTGTTTTAAATTTTGCTAATCCTCGTTCAGTAGACAATTTTTTGACCAATTTGGACTACTGTAAAATGTCAACTAACAGGATTCAAATACATCCCCTGTATCATTTTTACGACCCTGTGCTCCTACCAAACCGCATTGTCACTAATTCTAGTATTCGCAGACCAGATTTTGAAAGGTTTCATTTACAGGTAAATGTACCCTCTAGCAACCGGTTCTCGACTCTCAGTCACCTTGACGTGAACGATTGACTATCGGTGACCCACCCCTGCTCTTCTAAAAAGGAGAGACCAAAGGCTGGGAATGTCCACGCTGAATGTATCTGGGACACAGGAAAGCCTGATTTGGACCTGAAAGCTCCTATAAATACTAAAGTTCTAATGTCATGTCCTGTGTCTAGACCATTAACTCTGCTTAGCTGGAACATAGCAGGGCTGCGATCTAAATCTGACAATTTGGACTGGAAGAGCTTCATTTCCTCCTACGATATAATCTGTCTACAGGAGACCTGGTCCAAAGATACGTTCCTCTTGAACGGTTTCACCTCTTTGTGTCAGCCGGCATTAACTTCCCAGATGGGGAGAGCTAGTGGCGGCCTCTTAGTTCTCGTTTCCGTACATCTCCCGCTTTTAAAAGTGTCTTTAATCTGGTCTTCCCTTTATTTTATGGTTGTCCTTGTCTCTATCTGTGGCCAAAAGGATATCCTTATTTTAAACTTTTATAACAATATTCCACGGGGCCTCCTTATGGGTCATTTGGAAGAGGTAACGGATTTTATAGATTCTTCACATGCTTTGCAGAATAGTGACCTAATTATTATATGGGTGGGCGATTTCAACACTCCTCTGTGCAGCAAAGAACACATGGACCTGTGTGCCTTTCCTGCTGAGGGCAGAGAGTCAGTATTTCATTTTAACCATACATCTGAAGGAGATGCCTTAAACCTTTTTACTTGTAAATTTGACTTGGTCCATCTTACCGAGAAATTGGCCCCTGACGCCTGCAATATACCAACCTTTACAGGGAATTTGAGGGGGAGTATTATCGATTTCATACTTATCAGCTCCTCTGATTTTTATGTAATTCAAGAATTCAAGATTACGCCCCACTGTGCGAGTGATCATAACCCCCTTAGTATTATATTGGACCTAAAAATTATTCAGGCATCCAATAATAAAAGCTTGAGCGCTGCTACTGTTTATAATCCAAACTGTGGCATACGTTTAAAATGGGACAAAATAGATCCAAAACTTTTTAACCAGGAAATTGTAAGAAGTAGGTCGAACTCGATTCAGATGTGTCTCTCCCAGCAGTTAGATTCTGACCACATAGTGTGTGAATTTGAATTTTTAAGCACTGACATTTCACGCGCCTTGGCGGTGGACAGGCCTGCGAAGGGGCCGGCGGCCCACAGATGGTTCGATTCCGCGTGTTCATCTGCCCACAAAAAACTCAAAGATGCACTTAAAGCAGTTCCTCTCTCCCGACAATTAGTTAAAATAGCCAGAGTTGATTATAAGGCTGCCATTGACAAACGGAAATCAGAAATTAGGTCCAGGGCCTGGGGCGATCTTTTGGCTGCATCTGAGCAGAAGGACACTTCTAAATTTTGGAAAGTGATTAATCACTCATACTTTTCTGGTCACCACTCTTTGGCCGATGACTGTCTTATTACTGAGGATGTCTGGTTAACTCATTTTAGGAAAGTCTTCTGTTCAGGAACCTATGAGAATTCGCTTGTAAATTCTTCTGCACTTTTCAATTTAGATTCCAAAACTAAGGCCCCAAACATTATTTTTGACCTCCACGAGGTCAAAAATGCTATTAATAGATCAAGGCAGGGAAAAGCTCCCGGCCCTGATGGGGTTCCCGCTGATCTTTTTAAATCAGAAATTGATCTTTGGGGTCCGCTAGTTACAAATGTTTTGATTAGTGTGGTAAACAGTAACGTGCCCCTTTCATGGAAATCGGCCATTATTGTTCCTATCTTTAAAAAAGGTAATAGACAAGATCCTTCCTGTTACAGACCAATCTCTCTTATTGATTCGACGGCAAAGATTTTAGGTAGAGTGATCTTGTCCCGGTTAGAAGACTGGGTGTCCGAGGCCCATATTTTATCCCCTATTCAATTTGGTTTTAGACCTGGTGTAGGCACAGTTGAGCAAGTTTTAAACTTGCAGCTGATACTCAGCAAATATGTGACAGTCAAAAAAGAGTCTATTCACATGGCTTTCATTGATCTAACCAGTGCCTTTGATATGGTTAATAGGTCAAAGTTATGGCAAATTTTGGAAACCTTAGGCTGTGATCCGCCTCTATTGGAGCTTATTAAACGCCTACACACAGACCTAACAATTTCTGTTCAGGTCGGCTCACATGGGCAGAGAACCTCCCCCATCCCGTCAACTAGGGGCGTAAGGCAGGGATGTATCTTAGCCCCTTTTCTCTTTCTGATTTATATAAATGGGCTCTATGATTCACTTTTAAAACATGCAAAGGACATACCGAAGATGGGTCAGAGACACCTTCCAGTTTTATTATACGCTGACGATGCAGTTTTAATTGCCCGTACTGCAAACGGTTTACAGGGACTACTGGATGTATTTTACGATTTTATGCTGAATCTGGATCTGAAAGTAAATTACCCAAAGACTTTTGTTATGACTTGTGGCCCACGCAACACTAAGTCTAAACTATTTTCTATGGGAGGGCACACTCTTAATAAGGTCAAAGAATTTTGTTATCTAGGCATGTACATGAGTTCTTCTTTGTCCTGGAAGACACACATTAATTTTAAGCTCCAACAGTTGATAAGGAACAATGAAGCAATTTTTCGCTTTTCAAATAAACTAGGTCACAGACCCCCTGCTCAGTTGAAAACTCTTTATAATTCCAAATGCACTGCATCAGTCCTTTATGGGGCAGGCGTCTGGGGCTATAATAAAATACCGTCTCTTCAGAGTGTAGAAAATAAATTCCTGCGCAGATTATTGTTGGTTCCAAAATGCACCGCAAACATAATCTGCCATGAAGAACTGGGTCAGTGCTTTTTGGAGGACAGGGTCTTTATGGCTCCCCTACTGCTGTGGATCAAATGTTGGTCAAATCCTATGGCAAGTTTGGTCCAAGACTGTATCACTGATTGTCTTCAATTGGAATACTCAAATAGGATTCCCTGGCTTATGTTTCTGCAAAACTCCTTTGAGAACCTAGGGCTTAGATATATGTTTGATGATCCCCATCTATTAACCACAAACTCTAGGTCTGTTTTGAAGTCTACCTATTCCAAGCACATATCAGAGCTGAGATTTTATAGTTCCCTGAAATTGAAATCTTTTGATTCTTATTCTCGGATTGTGACTGTTCCATGCCTTGAACCCTATTTGTCTTGGTTTTCAAGTTTTAAAATAATTTCCTTTTTAACACTTTTTAGACTTAATCTAATTCATTTTAAGGTAGCTTTCCCTGAACCATATTTCTGGAAAAAGGATTTACCGCTTTGTCCCTGTGACTCCAAATCAACCCAGAGCACTTTGCATTTTTTTCTTTTTTGCCCTTTATATGCTGCACCTATAGGGGCCTTTATTTTACCCACGTTACGTCTTTTTAGACCTATTCATTATAAGGAAGCCCTGCTATACCTTCAGAGGTTGCCTAATATCCAAATTTGTCACCATGTATTAGACTTTGTCACAGCTTCTTTACGCATTAGGAAAAGGCCTATTCCTTTTTAAATATTTTATGTACGTATAGTATATCCTTTTAACGCCAACATTTGTACTTTTCTGACTTTGTGATTTTTAATCATGTCTAGTATATTTATCTATGTATGTCAAGGGGTTTCAGTTTGGATGTTCATCTGGTGCTTCCAGTAATGGTTTTCAGTTTTATTTGACTATTTATAGATTGGGAAATGTGTCTTGGTTTGTACTTTTATGGCAATTGCCGAATAAAGTTATTTGACTGACTGACTGGTGCATGAAGATCGATGTGGTTTCATTCCGGGTCGTAGCATGACCTAAAATTTACGTCGTTTGGCACATGTGCTTCATGAGACTGTGTGTGGGAAAGATGAGCTAGCGCTAGTGTCATTGGACCTCGAGAAGGCCTTCGACAAAGTGGAATGGGGCTACTAGCAGTGCGGCGGGGTATAGAGTTTGGCCCACAGTTTTGTGCTTTGGTGCAACTGCTATATACTGCACCCATTGCGCGTGTTCGAGTTGGGGGAGAGCTCTCAGAAGCATGGAAGATTGGCAGGGGAACAAGGCAGGGGTGTCTGCTTTCTCTGCTTCTCTTTGCCTTAGCTGCGGATCCATTGGCGATCTGAATCCGACAGGAACTGGAACCTTGGGGTATCCAAGTGGGGCAGGCCACACATACTGTCTCTTTATATGAGGATGATGCGCTGGTGTATCTTCGTGAACCGGGTGTTTCGGTGCCTGCGCTGTTGCAGCTGTTGGAGGCTTTTGGGACTGTGTCTGGTCTTCAAGTGAATAGGAAGAAGTCACTCCTGTACCCATTGGGCTCTCTCTGTGGTGCCCCCCACGAGGGGCTACCGAGGGTGGGGTTCCGATGGGAGCTTGAAAGCTTTAAATATTAAGCATAACGTGGAACAAGTAGTGTCTGGTGTTGAGCGTTCGGTACTATTCTGGAATAGACTACCTCTCTCGATAATGGGGAGGGCGGCTATAGCCAAGATGGTGTTTTTGCCAAGGTGTCTTTATCTGGTTCAAAACTCACTGTTCCCGCTGCCTGCTCGACTTTTTAATCAACTGGACAGCTTGCTGATTTCGTTGGTGTGGGCTGGGTGGTGTAGCAGGGTGGCATTGTCGACGCTGAGGGAGTTGGAGGAGGGAGGATTGGCAATCTCTAACATTAGGTATTAATACTATGCAGCGCACCTACAGCATGCTGCGAATGGATGACTGACTCAGACAACAGGGAGAAGAGATTGTTTGTAGGATTGTTGGGTGGGAAGACGCTGGCAAATCTTCTGATGTTGGGCGGCCGGTCTGAGTCACATGTACCATATCTGGTTAGAACTACTGCCTGGATATGTGAGCAGGCGGTCAAGAAAGTTCTCAAACGTGCCACGTTTGATAGAGAATTAACGATCTGGGTATTAGCCCCCTTCAGGGATATGGATACCTTAATATCAATGGAAGGCTGGAGACTGGGAGGATGTGAAGTGGTGGGAGACTTATAACCCAATGGAGAGTTTATCTCATTCTCTGATGCTCAGGATATGTTCGGACTGGGCCCAGGTCAGTTCTTGCAATCTGCCAAAATAGAGAGTGTGGCCAGGGAGATCTGGTGAGGGGTTTCTGCTGGCCCCCCCAGGCATTGTTGGTGTTAAATGGATTATTGAATTGGGGTGATGAGACCCATCTAATTATTTGGTTTTATAAGGCACTTCAAGAGGATCAACCGGGTCCTACGAGTGTTGCGTGCAGGGCATGGGAGCGTGATTTGGAGAATCTCTGGAGGATGCGGACTGGGCAATGGTGTTATCGCTGGTGCGTACGGTGTCCTGCAATCCCAGGTCCAAACTATTACACTTTAATATTGTGCACAGAACGTATATCACACCTGACCGGCTCAGTAAGATTGACCCAGCAAGAAGAGCGAGTTATCCTAGATGTGGCTTGTTGGATGCTTCCATTCTCCACTTGGCCTGGGCCTGTCAGATGGTGCACCAATACTGGCGAGAGGTAGTAGGTAGAGTAGAGGAGGTAACAGGAATATGGCTAGAAGTATTGCCTGTGACATGCCGTTTAGGAGTGGTGAGGAGGCCGCAGGGTAGGAATATCCCGTACAAACTCACATAACTGGCCTTAGTGTTGACAAAATGCAGTGTGGCCATTGGTTGGATGAGCTCCCGGTGCCCTTACATCTCTTGCTGGATTCGAGATTTGATGGAATTGGGTGCTGCCGAAGAACAACATATGCGCATGACGTGGAGAGGGGAGGGGCCACTTACAGATGTGCTTGCATGGGGGACATTACTGGATTGGTTCTCCGGTGTGGAGGAGTTAAGTACAGAGGGGGGCACGGATGAGGATGACAGATTGGGTGCTCCTTGTCTTGCTTAAAGGAGCGACGTCAAACTTTGGTGAAGTTGCGTCAAAGCGATTCTTAAGATATGTAAGATTTGGTCTCAGGTAGATCTTTCTTGGATGGGCAGGTGGAGTGTAATTTCTACTGCAGTGGGTGTTACAGATTCTTATTCCTGACTGTGTGCCTGACTCGTCCTATAGGAATCTGATCAAAAGGTACAAAAGAAGATTCTGTTATACTTTGTATTGATACGCACTGCACTGTAATGTTTTTGATGGTTATGTTTTTTAAAATCAATAAAAACAGAGTTATAAAAAAAAGTATCAGATTTCGAAGCAGATGATGATGACATCAGTAAATCATCAAAATAATTTTTTTAGCAATCAAGTTTAATTGCTGGGCAATTCCTGTCACTAACACAAATTCAAACTTGCTTCTGTGGGAACGGGCTAACACATGCAGACAAAAACAAACGAAAAGACAAAAAGAATTTGGAAAAATCATCTAGCTAGGGTTAGTGTCTATAAAAATATGCTGGTGTAATTATCTAAGCTAAAAAGGAAACAAGAAAACACATTTAGTTATACCTCTTCTCATGGGACAGCAGACAAAAATACTTAATCAGTTAAAGTGCTCACCTTCTCCCGAAATCAGTTGACAGCAGCATCAGGACGGTGCAGAACACGGACTGCACATAGGGCAAATCAGCAGTTCAGAATTAGTTGGGCTTATTAGTACAGAACAACATAAGTAAATTGGACTATTAAGACTAAGAGGAAAGTCATCAGAAGATTAGGAGAAGACTGGAGGTGACAGCAGCAGACTTAAAGCAGGAGTTGAAGGACTCTGGCAGAGTTCTGGACAGACCAGAGGCAGGAATAGACTCACTAAAGGTTTTAAAGTTCCTCACTAATTAGAAATATCCATGATCCGTTGATTTGTCCTTCAGGTGGGCTCATCTTACCCCATCAAGTTTGCAACTATTCTGGATTTTCTTAGTAAAAATGGATTATCATTTCAATGCTTTAATGCATATTATAAATGTTACATTTTCTAGTTGTTTGTTACTTCAAATCCTTTCTCACTATACACAAACTAAACTAAGCACATTTCACATGAGAATCATGAGTTTCCTAACTTCTTTAACAGCTAGAATAAATACTGTTACGTAGTTAATAGTGAAATATGTTCTTCGCCTTCAATACAGTAGGACATAAAGGAGGTCATTCAGAGTCTGGCGGTCTTGAGAGCTCCAGACTCGGGTGGCTATTGGACTACCGCGGAGACCGTGGCGGTTCACTGACCACCAGGCTGCAGTCAGCCTTCAGTCTGGCGGTCCTGGTGATTGTAATCCACCAGGGAAGCACTCCGGATTACGAGTCCCATTCTGCCAGCCATTCCATGGTGGTTTACACCTCCGTGGAAAAGCTGGCGGAATGGGGGTGCCCTGGGCCCAGTGAGGGCCCCTGCTCTGCCAATTCACTTGCATGGGCAGTGCAGGGGCCCCCATTCACATCCCCGTCACGCATTTCACTGCCTGAATTACGGGCAGTGAAATGCGCAACGGGTGCTGGTGCACCCGCACCACCACATTGGTGCCAGTCAGGAATCAATGTCAATGTTAAGGCCCTCTTCACCGCAGGGCCGGCGAACGGAAACACTGTTTCTGCCCACCGACCCTGTGGTGAACTTGAAATAGGGCTGGTGGTGTCCTGGCGGCACCAGGCGGGTGGGTCAGAGGGAACAGAATAAGCAAGTAATTTTCCTCTACTACTACAAGATGAGTCTTTCAGGCCTAGTCAACCTAAAAAGCCTATATGCACATTACAATTAATACATTAAAATCTATTGCACACCTTACAATTGAACCAAATATGCAAAGCAAATTATTTAACTGCAAACCTTCTTTATGGCATGTTAGAACAATTTAAACATGCATTAATTTTTTTGCACACATATAACTCTCTTTAATAAAATTCATTAAAATCAATAAAAGCATGATTAATTGATATTCATTTAAGACTTTCATTTTGATATTCATCTAATAAGTACTCAGCATTAATTCATATCAGTACTTCTTTTGATATAAATGCTAAATTTCTTTCATGTTAAAAAGCGATGTCAAAATACAAATGGCAGCCACATGGTCCACCATAATTCAAATATGCACATTTTTACATGTATGTGTTATTTCTCAGTTAGGATTTTTAAATGTAGGTTAGTAAGTCACCATATGCTAACTTCTATGCCACTAAAATATTAATAAATTTGATCTCTCTCAAGTCTATTCCGTAGATATAGGCAAATAGCCAACTAGCTAGAAAAAAGCAATGCCACTCCCCTTCCTTAAATAATCCCTCTGCTGAAGTTTCAGTTCTTAGCTACTATCGGCCCATATCTTTATTACATTTTCAATCAAAATCCTTGAAAAGGGAATTAATACTCAACTTTCAGCATTAGATTAAAACAGTTCCATTGTTTAACTTTATTTAGCTTTTCTATTAAAAAATGACATTCATGGCCAACATGACCAACTCACAGACAAACGTAGAGAACATTGGTCCCCTTAAAGCATTGCATTCTTATCTGGGACAAACATGTAGATTATCAGCAGTTCTCATCATCATGCAGAGTGAAAGTCTGTATTGAGTGGTTCAAAACAGCACATCAGGCAACCAACAATAAATGTGGCTCAGTTGTTACAGCGGCAAGCATACTGAATCTCCTCGTGCCAGTTCCATTTACGTCTTAGGACACTGGAGCAGTTTAGTCTCTACCTTTTACGCATCATACCTGCGCAATTATACCCTTATATTTGACATTATATTTACTGCACGCACTAATGTCATTAACATGAATGAACTTTATAACTGTAGTAATGGAAAGTAATCATCGAAGTCAATACAATTTGATTGAAATCTCAATATGTAATCATTATTTACATTCTACATTTATATTTTGAATGTATGTAGTCAGTAGATGTGCATATTATTGAAAGTTAAAAGTGCACAAGTATAAGCACGTGTATTCACTTGTTAACTGTATTTGAGCTAAGCCAACGTAGCTGAATTGAGACCTTCAGTCTTGGCCTTGCATCAAAATATATTTTGCTTGGTTGGTAATATTCCTTTGCAGGTGCACCTACATGAGCTCATTAGGCAGATAAAGTAGTATTGTTTTAATGTTAGTTTGTTGACAGTGAGGCCCGAGAAAGGAATCTTGGCAAGAATTGAAAGGTCCTAACAAGCCCATGAAGACCTTTATTCACCAGACACTGGAGATGTTCAAAGTTGCCCTATCTATCTGGACTACAGTGGGATGAAAAGACTGGAAAATGTTACAGCTTCTGTTTCTTTAATTAATTTTCACTGATAGAAGTTAGGCAGATTCTCTTTATCCTTTGAGGAGAGCAGATTCCCTTTGCTTTAGGAGGGAACAGACCTCACTATGCTTTTTGCCCAGAGTGTGAAGCGTTATGCTAAACACCTGCCTGCTGACATCATCTCACATTTCTGAAACTTTTTTGCCTCAACATCCTTTCTTTTCCTAGATTAGACTTATTTTTAGAACCTTAGAACTGTGATGTTTTGAAGAGTGTATTACAATTCCTCTACTGAACACTATTTTCTGGTTTTCAGTATTTATATTTGTGATTATCCAGTTCTATATCATACTGAGACAGAATTTATTGCGACGTCTCAGCTTGCCATTTATGGTTCTATACTTTTATCTATATTTTTGCATCATGCATATTGACCATACCCCTTTCCATCACCATTGGCACAGACATAGCCCAACTCACAACATGTACACCGCCAACAGATAATCCCCCCCTTACACAATGCCTTCACACACATCTTTATGCATCCATGCCACATGCATTGTGCCCACAGTGTACTCACCGGTTGGTCTGGAGGCCCATACAGCAATCCGTACTGGGGTAGGACCCCATCCACCAGTCGCTCCAACTCCTCCGAAGTGAAAGCTGAGGCCCTTTCCCTGGTCACACAGGCCATGGTAGGTTCCAGGCACAGGTCACAGCAGCACATGCAGTGTAGGTCCTCTCCTATGGAAGGTCAGGTAACAAGTGAGGAATCAGATAGAAAATGGCAGTCACGTCCTCCGCGGTGCATACCGTCACCGTCGGCGTAGCTCACCATTTGCCACTGTAACCCATAGGGCACAATATTAACCAATGAGGAGTTACACGGCGGTTCACAACTGCCTCCAGCCATGGCGCACAACGTCAGCAGAATTACCTCACTTCCACCTGTCCCACCACACAGGAGAGTGAGGGTGGGGCAGCCTATGGAATAATGCTGCGTCACAGGATAAATAGGCACATACTGGACAAATCACACTGACCCATTACATATGTACAGAATGCAAACTACAGTTGTGGCTCCATTGTTCAGTTTGTGATAGGCTCCTCACTCTTTTGTTCCATAGAACCGCTGCGGATCCATAGGAGATGGAGACATACCCTGTGTACAGACCTCTTGTGGACTTGGCTACACTGGAGGACAGGCACATAATACTCACCTATAGACTGGACAGGGCCACAATCACAGAGCTGGGTGCCAAATTGGAGCCAGACCTGATATCTGCTATCCGTCACCCTACTGGGATCCCCCCTCTTGTGCAAGTGCTATCAGTCCTCCATTTCCTGGCAACTGGTTCTTTCCAACTGACAGTGGGCTTGGCAGCAGGAATGTCACAGCCAATGTTCTCAATAGTACTGACAAAAGTATTATCTGCCCTAATAAAACACATGTTGAGCTACATTGCATTCCCACAGGTTGAGGATTTGGCCACTGTGAAGGCTGAGTTTTATGCAGTGGAACATATTCCCCAATATAATTGGGGTGATTGATGGAACACATATTGCATTTGTCCTCCCCCAACCAGAATGAACAGGTGTTCAGGAATTGTAAGAGTTTCCACTCGATGAAAGTGCAGATGGTGTGCTTGGCGGACCAGTACATCTCTCACGTCAGTGCAAAGTATCCTGGGTCGGTGCATGATGCCTTTGTCCTAAGGAATAGCAGCATCCCAAATGTGATGGCCCAACTACAGAGGCACAGGGTGTGGCTTATAGGTGAGCCCTGGTTCCCACCCAGTATATGTTGGTGTATGGATATGGTGTGTGCCATATAGGACACTGTGTAGCTAAATGTTGTCCCTCAATAATTGCAGGTGACTCTGGTTACCCAAACTTATCATGGCTGCTGAACCCTGTGAGGAATGCCAAGACAAGGACAGAAGAACATTATAATGAGGCAAATGGGTGAGCCAGAAGGATAATTGAGAGAACCTTTGTCCTCCTGAAGGCCAGGTTCCAGTGCCTCCATCTAACAGGTGGATCCATGTGCTACTCACCCAAGAAGGTCTGCCAGATAGTAGTGGCATGCTGCATGTTGCATAACCTGGCCCTCAAACGCCAGTTACCTTTTCTGGAGGAGGAGACTGGAGATACCCCTGTGGCAGCAGTGGACCCTAGGGACAGTGAGGATGATAAGGCGGAGGATGAAGATGAGGACAACAGAACCTCTGTGATCCGCCAGTATTTCCAATGACACGCAGGTAAGACAGTGTAACTTTACATTTCAATGAATTTGGTTGTATTCTGTGTGGCATTGCCATGCTAGTAATTCCCAATTCAATGCCCACTTACTGTTCCCTCTGGATCTTCATTTTGCAGATGTTGGTGATATGACAAATGCTCCTGGTGTGATCACTACAGCCAGCTACAGGTCATTAATCTATGCTCATTCTTTGTACAGTTCATTTGCAATTGTGGTACCTGTTTCAAACAATACAGATTTGATATACATGACATACTCAAAATTGATTTTTGTCAAAGGGTGTTTTTTTGAAGTGCTAACATATAGGGGGAAAGTGCAATGGGATGGGGTGATGATGGAGGAAAGTCCAGCATATTGTTCCAGTCTGTTCCAGGTGCATTGTCCAAGGGGACATAGGAAGGGGAGCAATGGCAGTTCAAGGTGGACAGGGTGACTGAGTGGGACACAAGGGGGACAGTCAGGAGAGTCTCATTTCCTGGCGGGGGTATTGGCAAGTGTCTCTGGCTTCTGTCTGGATCGCAGGGAACGTTTGCGGGGTGGTTCACCTTCTGCAGGGGGAGGGGTGCTGGTGGACTGTGAGTCACGTTGCGGGGCCTCCTGGCCACTAGCGGCAGCGGAAGTGGATGGCTGTTCAGATGACTGGCTAGTGGCAGGGGCCCGCTTATGTGAGACTGCCTCCCTCATAATGTTGCCCATGTCTGCCAGCACCCCTGCTATGGAGATCAGGGTGTTGTTGATGGCCTGCAAGTTCTCCCTAATCCCCTGGTACTGTCCCTCCTGCAGCCGCCTGTTCTTCTGCACGTTGTTCAGGATCTGGCCCATCGTGTCCTGGGAATGTTGGTAGGCTCCCAGGATCTCGGAGAGTGCCTCCTGGAGAGTCAGTTCCCTGGGTCTGTCCTCCCCCTGGCGCACAGCACTCCTCCCAGTTTCCCTGTTGGCCTGTGCCTCTGTCCCCTGAACCGTGTGCCCACTGCCACTGACCCCAGGTCCCTGACTGTCTTGGGTATGTGGTGTGGCCTGGGGTCCCTGTGCAGAGGGACACACTGCTGATTGACGGGCCCTGGGGACGGAGGTGTGGGTACGCTGGGTGGGTGCTGTGGTGGTGTTTCCTGAAGGGGGAGGCTTTGTGGTGGTCTGTGGCTGGGCTTGGGTAACCGGCTGTCCAGTGGTCCCTGATGGGCCAGGTAGATCGTCCAGATCCTGAAGACCAGAGTTACTGTCATCACTGTGGGCCTCTTCAGTTGGGGGACTGGATAGTGCTGGCACCTCCTCTCGCGTGACATTGGCTGGGGTACCTGTGGGGATGTAAATGATGTGTTATGGTTGATGTGTATGCCATATTGTACATCCCTGGCTTCCCCTCTATGGTTGGTTTTGCCCTGACAGATTTCACTTTTGTATGTTAGTGTATGGTGGTATTGTTAGTTCTCTATGCTGTGCATGCTTTAGTGATGAGTGTCCATGCAGGGCTGTGAGGGGTGTCCATGCATTGGTACAGCATGCAGGGCTTGACATTGGGATGAGTGAGATGTGATGGTGGGGTGTGTGGGAAGTGGTGGAGTGATCGGAGTGAGGGGGAGGGTATGTGATGGCATGCAGGGGGGTGATAATAGTACAGAGTTGACTTACCAGAGTCCAGTCCTCCTCTGACTTTGGCCAGGCCCTCAGGATGCAGTATTGCCAAGACTTGCTCCTCCCATGCTGTGAGTTGTGGGGGAGGAGGTGGGAGTCCACCGCCAGTCCTCTGTATAGCGAGCTGGTGTCTTGCTGCTATGGAACATACCTTCCCCATAGGTCGTTCCATCTCTTCCTGATGTTGTCCCTTGTTCTGGGGTGATGTCCCACGGCATTCACCCTGTCCACGATCCTCCGCCATAGCTCCATCTTCCTAGCTATAGATATTTGCTGCACCTGTACTCCAAATAGCTGTGGCTCTACCCTAACAATTTCCTCCACCATGACCCTTAGCACCTCCTCTGTGAAACGGGGGGTGTCTTTGTGGTGCCATGGGTTTTATGTGAGGTGTATTGATGAGGGTGTATTGGGAAATGTTTTGGGGTGTGTGATGTGGAGTGCGTGAGTGGTGTATGGGTGTGAGTGGTGTGTGTGTCTAGTTGTCTCAGTGGTCTTGGTGTCTGTATGGTGGCAATGAAGTGTAATCGTAAAGGGTTGTGGGCACTGTGGGTGTGTGCTTTATAGTGGTGTAGGTGTGGTGTGTGTATGTGTGTCAGGTGTGTGTTGTTTGAATTTTCGAATGTGGTGTTGTTTTGTCTGTGGGTGTCCATTGTGAGCGCGGCAGCATGTACTGCCATAATGTGGCGGGCGTTGTTCTGTTGGCGTAACTGTGTGGGGTTTGATACCACCAGTTTAGCACTGACCTTTGGTCTGGCAGATTTGGGTTTGTGACTGAATTCTGTCCGATTGGTGTGTGTGTGTGTCATAACATGGTGAACGGATATCCGCTGTTGCGGAGGTAAGTTGGCGGCCATCAGCGTGGTAGTAAGCAGCATTTTCTGCCAATGTCATAATGAGGGCCAAAATATTACATTTTATTTTTGGAAGAATATATTTTCCTGTTACAGTTGCACATATGTTTGGGGTTTGAATGTATTTAAATACACACACACACACATCCTCCCTCTCTCATACACACATATATAATGGGTAACCATGTAATATTTTTCAAAATTGACTCTAATGTGTTCCGGTGACATCATAACCCATGAGACCGGAGGCTGAGTGGTTTGTATACATCACTAGAGTGCAGATTACAATATTTGAATATGTTACCCGTTCTGTGTTTTTTTATATTACAATATTATTTTGAGATAGATAGTTTGCAAGAGGTGCTTTTTTCAATCAGGGAAATGATTGTTGAGAAAAGTTAAATAAATACTGGACTATGCTGTTTTGTTGCATGCAATTAAAAGAAAAGAATAATATTCCATTATAGAGCTATAAATGCACAGTATTAATCAAAAACACATTTTGTCTGCAGAAGGGCAAGATGGTTGAAGAGGCTAAGAATAAGCACTGATTGGAATTAGGATGTTTAGGCATGGTTTACTTTTCATAAATAGGTTACTGTTGGTGTCAGTGAAATTATGCAATTCTGAGGTTGTGGGATTTACTGCATAATCATGGACATAACACACTGGCCACATATTTTGCATCAGAATTTGTAAATTTCATCAACAAATTGTGTTTCTGACGATGATGGTTGAAAATACTGGTACCCACCATATGCTTCAAAATGTGTACTCACTATATTCTAGCACAGTGAAACTCAAAATATGGCCTGCGGGCCGCATGAGGCCATTCTGACATTAACATCCACCACCCAGGCCACAGGGCTGCTGTTTGTTTGACTCAGCATTAACATTCTGACATGTTGAATAAAAGGGTGTGCATATTTTTACAGGCTAACTGAAGTTAAAGGAAAGAAGTAACTAAGGGGTCCCGCACCAATTAACTTTAGGAACACTTTCGTGGCTTGCAAAAAATGTGTAAAAATATGATAAAGTCTCTACAAAATTCAAAAACTGTACTTCATTAACATGTGGAAGCCTTTCCCCTTAGTACGTCAGATTATATCAGGGTATTGAGAAGTTTTTTTTGAAGTGATGTTTCACCACGGAATTTAGAAACATTCATGGTTTTCTCCCACTCGGACAACAATGCCATTAGGGAACTAAGAGGTAAGTCACCCTCTGGGTGGCTTGAGTTGCTATTATACATGGACAACATTAAAGTTTATTAAATCAAACACAAAAAGGTTTTCTACAGCACACATCATGAAGTCATGCATCTCTAGGTTCTCATATGTGATAATGAAGAAAAAGGACAGAAAGTGAAATAAAACAATTGCCTAGGATCACACATTTTAGTCAAGTCAGGAATCCGGGATGGATCCCAAGATTTCTGGTTTCACGTTGCGCAATTCAGCCATTAGATGTCCATGCTTCGAGCCCCATATGCCCACCTCACATAACCCCCCGACCTCCACCTTGTGTCCCCCCAGTCACCCCACAGACCAAGTTTTTTGTCCCCTTGGAAGATATTTGCGAGTACTCATAGTCTAGTACATGCTATTCATAATTTCTGCACACACTATATTATAATTTACTCATAGCATAATTTTGTGTTACTACCATAATACTGATTGCTAGGGATGACAGAGAAGGAAGGTCATTGTGAACTAAAAAGACATTGCATTACTTGTCTGGTGCAGTGGCTTAATTTCCAAAACACTTGAACATATGTTTTTTTTTTAATGTTCTCTTACCTGTTCCTTGTCCGACATCTCAAAATCCACAACGCATGGACACAAAGAAAGATTCCTATTAACACTGCCAAAAGTACCTTTTGTGCATTTAGTAAATATCTCTTCTATTTCCGTTCTTATTTTAACCTGTCATGTTATTTATAGGAACCATACATTATGGCATTTTTACTTTTTTCTGTGTCCATTTTCAGTGTTTTGAAAAACAGGACCACGCACACCCACACTTTTATTTAGTTTTCACATGTCCACAAATTTCTTGAAAGATGCCCTATTGAGAACTCCTAATTCCTTAATAGCTATCACACAGTTTCCATTCACTGCTTGGTCTGATTACTTGCGTAATGTTGGTTTCCTTCCTTCTCTGTTACCATGAATAGGTGAACTTGACTTTACCGTAAGTAAGACCGTGTTTTTGTGTTTCTTTTGCAGGCTTGCTGGCACCCGAACTGGCTCTTGTACAACTTGCCCTTCAAGCGGACCCATGGCTGCAGTGAAATGCCACCACCTACGGATGACGGCCTCTAAAGAGTATTTTAGTCGTGCGCTTCGCTGCAGTGTACTACAGTGCAGGCTTTGTGGGTGGTATTGTGGCACAAGTTAAAAAACCATCTGCAGGCAGATGAAATACGTACTGCTCTGTGGATTAGCCACAGATGAGTGGAAACATTTAATTGATTGATGCTCGTTTTAAACGAAGGTCATACAGATGAAAGCGACTGATATTTTCAGATCCTCTTCGTCAGTTAACATTTGTTGTCATAACAGAATATGTGAAATATATGAGATGTGTTAGAAATAGTGGCTGAAGAATTTACTTAAGATTATATGCATGAAGGTAAACCACTAATGAAGTTTTAAGTTAACTTGCCAAAATGTACTTGTTTTTACTGCTATATATCTTAATACACTAGGTTATTCAGGGCTAAGCTTTCATAACTTGCTTTGCAACTGCTCAGCTGAATCCAGCGCATTGAAAGGCAAATCTGATGTAAAACAGACATTCGAATGGTAAAGGAGAACTCTAGCACCTCGAAGATTGCTTTTTTTAAATATTATTTTGGAAAACATGGACTGATTTAAAATGTTTTGGTGAATGCTCATGCAATGCAAAAAAGAAGGCGAAGCGTCACGAATTAACTTTTATGCACAAAATGTTTTTAAGCCAACAGTCTCTATGAGCGCATTGCTAACCGTCATTATGGGCCACATGTACGTATGCTTTGCGACTCGCAAATGGGTCACAGCGCTATTTGTGACCGTGCAAAATGCAAAATGGTATGCACAAATGCCATTTCGGAGTCCCGAATAGCGATACGACCAATTACCGAATCGCAAACATTTGCGACTCAAGTTTGCATCTCGCAAATAAGAAATCACAATTTGTGACTCGCAAACCGAATGTGCAAGGCAGTCGCAAATTGCAATTAGTCACAAATAGGCCATTTTGCACACCCAAATTAGCACTGATTCCAAACAGGTGGTAATCAGAACCAAAGTATAAAAGCATACACAGAAGGCATATGGGTTTTTCAAAATGGCTGCACTCTACGTGATTGCATGGAGGAGGCGAGTCCAGGCTGCCCAGCAGAGGAGGGGGAGGAGGAGGCGGAGACAGGAGAGGGTATACAGAACCCGGCAGACCATATTTTAGCAGACTGAGGAGGAAATATATGAGAAATATAGACTGAGCAACACAGTCATCTTAGAGATCAATGAGCTGCTGAAACCTTAGCTAGAAAGCCCAACCCTGCGCAGCTGCTCCATCCCCACACATGTGCAAGTGCTGTGCTCACTGCACCTCTTGGCCTCGGGTAGCTACCAGAAGGTGATTGCTGTTGCTGGTGGGGTGTCCCAAAGTGCCCTGTCATGATTCTTTAGACGGTTCTTAGATGCCATACTCGCACACATGTCCAGATACAGTTACCTTTCCCGGAATGTAGAGGAAATACACAACACCAAATTGGACTTCTACAGAATTGCAAACTTTCCCCATGTAATAGGGTGTGTGGATGGGACACATATACCCATATGTCCTCCTGCAAATCTGGAATATGTGTTCCGCAATAGGAAATGTACTCACTCACTCAACATCCAGGTGGTGTGTGATGCCCATAATGTCATAACTGATATCGTGGCAAAATTTCCAGGGAGCACACATGATGCGTACATGCTTACAACGCCTAGAACGTGGGGAGTTTGATGATGAATATTTATTAGGTACTGTGTAGTACAAAACAATGTCAGAAATACATGTCAATGCATAACCTTGTTAAGCCATGCTCATATCTGCTGTTTTGTGACACAGGTGACAGAGCATATGCTCTGAGGCCATGGATACTCACACCATACCTAACAGCTGCCAATCAGAGTGAGAGGCGCTACAACATTGGACATGGACGCACCAGGACCGTCATTGAGAGGACCTTTGGCATGTTGAAGTCACGTTTTAGATGCCTGCACAAAAGTGCAGGTGCACTCCAGTTTGCCCCAGAGACTGCATGCAAGATTGTGGTGACATGTGCCATCCTACACAACATAGCAACCAGACGTGGGCTACATCTCACCCTAGATGACTCAGATTCGGAGGATGAGGAGCAGGAGCCAGCACAACAACAGCCTGGGGATGGTAGCATCGCAATGGAGGGCAGACGGAGACGAGATCACTTAGCAACTCATTACTTTGGCAGGTAAGTGCCAACTGTAACAGCTCTCACAAATATAAGACACACATAGCCAGGTTGTGCAGAACAAAAATATCCTTTAATGTCAGGAGTGCATAATGTAAATGGTGGCGTATAGCAAGCAGTAAACAAGTCTTATATAACAAAACCTAACACATTCCACTCATGTGCCTTAGGCTAAACCTAAGGAGACAACATCACACCCTCCTATGGGTACGATCACCATGGCCTGTGACTGGTTGGTTCACAGATGTCTGGCGGGCACTGCTACTATGCAGGATGTGGGCATCTGAGGGAGAAATGCTGCTGACACTTGATATGCCCTTACTGTCCTGAGGGGTATCACCAATACCTCTTGCTGCCTGGGAGGTTTGCATGAGGTCAACAGCAGTAGTAATGCGCCCTTGTCCCCTTGCCACATCTCCAGCAAAATGCCCTAGTTCAACCTGGAGCGTGACAGTGCGTCTTGACAGGCAGGTAGTTGTGGTGGCTAGGCGGCCAATGGACTGACTCAGCTGGTCCAAACGTGCAGCTGTGTTGCCTCTTTGCACCTTGCATGAGCTTGATCCGCCACCATTTCCCTACATAGGTCATTGATGGCAGTGGTGAGGTTGACTATGTTGATATTCATGGCGGATAATTGGTTTGCGACATTTCCAAATCCCTGTGTGAGGGTCTGTTGCATTCAGTGCAGGTTCCGGTTCATCATCCACATGTGTTTGTCTTGCAGGCGGTGACTGCTAAGTAGGGATGCCTCCAGTACAAGGAATTATTGTGTTGTGACATCCTCCTCACCTGCATCATGTGTCAGACGATGCCTTCTACACCCAGACGCTGCTGTTCGCAGTGGCCGACTCTCACCCATCTGTGGCCCCGGTGTCAGGTTTACTGCCTCATTGTCAACATCTGTCTCCTCTGTTGTCTTATGTGCATGGGGAACAATTGGTGTGGTGCTGCATTCCCCTGCGGACATGCTGACTGCCTCGTCTGGTGTCATGGTGGCATCATCATCTCCCTCCACACTAGGGTCATCAGTGGATACTTGAGGGAGACCTGTGGGACACAGGGGATACACTGTCAGTGCCTCTCAGATGTGTGGCTTATCAAAATAAATATTCCTCAAAACTTGGACTACTGTACTACATTACCCATAATGCACTGAACTTGAGGTGGGCATATCGGCATGGAACAATTTGGATGATGCATGCTTTTGTGAACTGTGGTTGTGTGCATGGTGCCTTGAATATTGTAAATAAGTGGGATTTGCTACTTACTTTTGGAGGTTCCAGGTGCTGAACAGTCCAGGTCCCCAATTCCAACAACAGCCTCTGGCTCCAGAGTGATCTCCACCATGCTCTCTATTGCTGTGGGTGGAGGTACTGTGGATTGTCCCCCATCTGTTCCATGTGCCTCCTTCAACCACTCTGCAACCCTTTCCTTGGTACTTGACCTGAGGTCACACCATCTTTTGTGCACCTCCTTGATGGAGTAGTGAGTGAGTCCAATGGCATTTATCTTGCTTTGTATGTCCAGCCATATCTTCTTTTTTTGTGTGTCAGGGACACTCATTGCTGCCTTTCCAAACAAGACCTCATGGTGTAGGCATCACACCTCAGTGAGGACCTCCAACTCTTTGACAGAGAATTTGAGTTTCTCTTCCTCCCTTCAGTGTTTGCCTCCTTAGTTTGGCTTTCCGTGGCTGCAGTTGCTCCTCTAAGCTGGGTGTGCCTCTGCTGTCTGTCCTGGCAAGTCTCCTCCCACTTCCATGGGAGGTACTTCCTGGTTCTGAGGTCATCATCCAGCACCAGGAAGTGTAATTTCTCTTTTCCTTTGCACCCGTTCGCTAATTGCGACTCAGTCACAATTTGTGATTCAGTTAAATCCCCATGTGCAATTAGGAAATTGCAATTTGCGTTTTCGCAAATTGCGATGCGACTCAGCACCAAATCGCAAAATTGATATGCGATTTTTTCTTACATTCTGTTTTGCGAGTCGGAAATTGCAATTCGCATGGAGTCGCTTTTTGCGACTCGCACATTTTTTGCTTCGTACCTGTGGCCCTATGTCCTGTAGCACAAAACCCTGCTAAGATATGCAAAGCAGAGGGGAACTGTAGAAAGATCCATGGGATTCAATGCAAACTCATACCTACTAAAAGAATCCAAAGTAGCACTTCCTAGCGTCTCGTGAAATAATAATGCCAAAAGGAAACCAATCATAATTAATGGCCAAACGTTGGGGTGAGATCAAGTGATTTTTCAAAGCATTACATGGTAACAGTCGCAAATAACGCATATTTTATGTGATTTTCCCTTGAGAAGTCATCTGCATAAATATAATTGTTTTAGAAGGTATATGTATAGTACAAAAGCCATGTAATATACCACTGTATCTTTTTTATGTTGACACAATGCCATCCTGTGCATATCATCAAATGGCTCTGGCATCATTTGTTCTTGCGTGGTCAAAAACACCATTGGTACGTAACATGCTGTAAACATGATAATCCACTATTTTTATTGAATCATACAATGCAGCTGACATTTGAGCAGCATTGAGTTGCACTAATCTTAATAAATCTGCCCGTACGTTCAGAATATTAAGTGAAAGTTTCCTAAATCAAGTTTGGAGGTAGTAGCTCATAAAGGTAATGCTTATTGTTCTCCTTGCAATACACTATGGGCTGGATTTAGAGGAGGTCTGCCATGTGCATCATCAAAATATGTGAGAACTACCTTAAAGTGAAAAAAATTGGATTATTTGTGTTCCCTAAATGTCGGAAATCCTCCCAGAGAAGACTCCTCTGACTTCCACAATAGATCCTACAAGGTGTGAAGGTAATGTCTCCAGAAATTATTTTCAAACCATTGACTCATATAAAGTAGTTTATCCGTCACCCTGTCTACCAGAATTGCCTTCATGAAAAACCTCCACAAAAAGGATGGTAGCTAGGGGTGTGGCCAATTCATGGCACAAAATGGTCACTTCATTCAGCAAATCCACTCCTACAGGAGTGAACTTCAGGATTTTATCTTGTCCTGGCAGCTTGAAATATAGCCAAGCTCAGAGATGGAGCAGCAGAATGATCGGTGATGCTGAATCCTCAGAGAATTTGTTGTACCTATCGGAGACGAACAGCTTATTGATGCAAGAGCTCTATAAGGTATATGACTCCACTGGAACTTTTCCCTTGAGACGGTTTAAAAGTGGGCATTCAGACATAATAAAGCAAGGTATAGGATTGCCTGCACATTCCCTGCTGAATTTTGATCAGTTACTATCTATTTTTAGTGTATCGTTCATTGTTTTAGAAGTTTTTGCAATCTTGATTGTTGTGCTACATTGGGTTGGGTTGGGCTGGGCTACATGAGCCCCCCGCATAGAATTTGCATTGGATTGGTTTTTGAATGGGCATAAGGAAATAATAATAAAAGACTTAGAATCACTAGTATGGTCCTCCATGTGAATGTCATTTTCCTGGAGGTTTGCAATCTAGAGCATGTGCTACATTGGGATATTTTAGGCTACATGAACCGACCAAATGGAGTTCAAATCTTTTTGACAATGAAAGCTACCTTTTTTTATTTTATGTCTCCACAAGTGGTGTCCCTAACTTGGATTTCTGTTACCTCTGATATATTACTCACGTCTAATATTTATTCTTAGAAATGCATTGTTATAAATGTAGCCCTGTTTCTTGGAGATCATCATTTTTTAGCTATCTTTAGGCTACCTCTGGCTACCCTTGTGCTATGTAATCACACCACACAAGATTTCTTTACATTTAAAGAGGACATTCTTTATCTACTTCCTCCCTGGCTCCAGCTGACAATTGGTTTAGGTTGCTGACTATCTGACCAGATTTTGGGACGTGTCTGGACTTCAGATTGTTTAAATCTTGGCATCCCTTGACATCTCTCTAGATGCTCATAAATCCGAAGACCTACCTTTCACTTGTTGTAATTCACAGCACATCATCAGGTAGGAAAAAGCCCAGAAGGAATAAAACATAGGTTGTAAGAGATCAAAAGCGGATCCATCAATTCCTAACTCTTCCAGCAAAATAAAGGATAATACAACGAATGCCATGAATACAATACTTAAAAAACTGGAATAGGCGCATGAACTGCAAAGTTCATTAAGTGTAATACGGATTCTATGCACACTGGCATTACCATGATAAAAATGAGATTCAACAGATCAATTCCAGGATAGCTACAGCAGAGGACTGTATCAGCAACCTACAGGATAGAGTATCTTCATGCCTGAAACAACTTACCACTCTCCTGGACATTTCAATATCTCTTAGGAGAGAGGTTTCGGACTAAGAAGATTAACACAGGAGAGGCAACTTATGCATCTCTATTCTTTTGAACGACATGGAGGGTCAAAATCTGAATACATGCATTGTATACTTGGAATCTTGGAACCCTCAAATGACTGTGTTACCTTTTAATAAGGAATTCAAACTAGAAAGAGAATGCTGACTAGACTCATTCCAAATAAAAAATCTCTGGGACCCATTTTCTAAACCGTTCAGATTTCAATGTGCTGAGATAATTGTGAACAATATGAAACTTGAAAAACCATCTAAACTGGAAGAGCAACAAAACATACATACTACAAGACTATTCAAAAGAAGCAGTAGATACAAGGAAGGCTTTTTCAGCGCTCAGACCAAGATTGAGAGCTAGAAATCAGAAATTTTCCTTTACAGGCCCAACAATGTTTCAAGTGACGCTGAATCAATCAAAGTTCATATTTTCTTCCAATAAAGGGCTAAAGAAATTTCTCAATAAGCTTTACGCATCTAATATGGAAACGTCCTCTCAAAGACCTATGTTACTCTAGATAATGGTATAAAGGAATCTTGAAAACAATGGTGTAGCCCTAGGAATGTTATTTGTAAATTGCATCCCTACTTGTGCCAACATCTTTTGCTGACTGTTCAGAGACCTCCTCTCACATGACTAGTTATAAAGCTGCTAATTGGTGAGTCTTACCTATTCCGCATTTAACTCCATTCTAGATATATTGAAGTATCTCATAAAAGTACTGTGTAAATGTAGTCCAGATCAATATAGAGCTCAATGTAGAGCTTAGCACCCACTTTTAAATGTTGAAAACGTATCATAGGCTGTTTCAGAACCTTTTGTATTCTCTTTTTGACTGTTGATTTACCACAAAATTTTAAAGTTTATTTTTTATTCCTGCTGCTACAGGTCACACATTTTCCTCCTGTTGGAAGAGTTTCTTGCCTTCTTCTCCATGTTTCAAACTATTAAAATTGGGGAGTGCAGTGTGAGAGGGGAGAAAGGGTTGGGGATAGAACAGTTTATCACCATCACGTTACTAATGTTTTCTGGGATTTGCAGGTCTTATTGATAGTGAAGCTTTATTCATCCCATTGGATGCTCTGCCTCCATTTTCTGTTCTATTTCTTCTTCTTGATGCTTGCTTTACTCACCTTTACTTATAGATGTCTCTTTATGTCATTGATGCTCACAAAGTTCGATTTTCCTGAGATGATCATAATTAATAATCTCTTGTATAAACAAAGTATTACCCACTCAAAAACTATATTATATATAGTATATACACAGGACATGTTTTATATATATATATATATATATATATATATATATATATATATATATATATATATATATATATATATATATATTTAATCCATATCTCAACTTCATAATAACCTCAGTATATTTTCAATACCTGCCAAAGCACTTAACCTCCATATGTACAGATGTGCAAAATTATTGATTATTTCTATAAGCTGAAAGGTAATGTTATACTATGCTAATAAACAAAAATTCAAAACAAAGAGGCTGCTTCCTTCACTAACAAATAAGTGGGTGATGTTTCATGTTCTTCTGCAAAAGGTAAAAAAATGGAGCCCTCATCCTGATGTCCAACAAAACTGATAAAGAGGGTAAATGGTTAGTTACAGAAATGAGCAAGGAAAAGGACATTTTCTTTGTCATTAATATCTATTAACAAAATTATGGTCATCATGATTTCTGGAAATACCTTTTCCTTAGCATGTCTTCTATACCAGAGGACTTGTTAGCATTATTTGGAGAAGCTTTTAATCTTCCAAAGGATTGGACTATAGATAGATCTTCTAAATGTACTCGTCACCTTCCCAAAGCTCCTAAAATCCATAAAATCATGAAAATCCTACGCTCCAAATTTAATCTACTGGATGCATGAGATTGCAACATTGAGAAGCATTAGATTTTAACTTTTTCTCTCCTCCTCATCGTAGGTATTCCAGAATTGCCTACCTATTGATTTCAGGCTCCCATGTAGACTTCACTGATAAAACTGCTATAGAACCTAGGTACATTTCTGATCACTTTACATGGGGCACCTCACATACCAAACACAATCTATGCATATTAAATGTGAAACTATCAAGCAAAAGTGAACATAAAACTAAGACATGTAGCAAAATTTGTCACTTTCTTGAGACTAAGCCTGTTGTAGATACTTCCTCCCTCACCAGATGGGAGGCACTAAAAGCTACCATCAGGGGTTGCCTTATTAGCATCAAATTCTTCGTGAAAAACCAATCTACTGAAGCCTTGGACAAATTAGAAAAATAAATCAAACGGTTAGAATTTCAACATAGGCAATCCACTACAGATAACTTACTACTGTCCTCCTTAAATGCAAACAAAACATGACTATAACAACCTACTAAGTGCAAGGGCACGTACTTGGATACAAAAACAGAAAAGTATGTGTGAAGCTAAAATACAAGCTTCATATTTGAAATTCAAACAAAAGAGTTCATCCATTAATAATGTAAAATATGCTAATGGTAAGATACATACAAACTATGATAAAATTGTGGAAGTTTTTAGACAATTCTGTACAGAACTTAGGGCCAGATGTAGAAAGATTCCAAATTGCGATTTGCAATTTGCGAGTCCCTGCGACTCACAAATTGCAAGTCACAATTTGGAATGCAGAAAGGTGTCTCAGACACCTTCTGCAACTCGCTATGGGGTCGCAAAGACCCACCTCATAAATATTTATGAGGTGGGTCGCAGTTTGCGACCCCATAGCGAGTCTAGGCACTGACGGGGACTGTGGCCTGCTGGAGACAGCAGACCACCATCTCCGTGACTGCTTTTAAATAAAGCAGCTTTTTTTTTCTCTTTGCAGCCCGTTTTCCTTAAAGGAAAACGAGCTGCAAATAGAAAAAAATACCGAAACCTTTTGTTTCGGTTTTTTTTCAGAGTAGACAGTGGTCCATAGGACCACTGCCTGCTCTGAAAAAATAATTTTGTGAGCATTCACAAAGGGGAAGGGGTCCCGTGGGGACCCCTTCCCCTTTGCGAATGAGTTACCATCCACTTCAAGTGGATGGTAACTGCGAGTTGATTTGCGACCGCTTTCGCGATCACAAATCAACTTAAGTCTCGGTGCGAGTCGCAAATAGGAAGGGAACACCCCTTCCTATTTGCGAGTCGGAAACACATTTTGCGAGTCGGTTCTGACTCGCAAAATGTGTTTCTGCATCGCTTGAGGGCTTTTGCACCTCGCAAACGGCGTTTTTCGCCGTTTGCGAGGTGCAAAAGCCTACCTACATCTGGCCCTATATTATAAAAATACACAAATTGACCCAAAGGATTGTTTGGCATTCCTAAATATAGTCGACCTTCCCACTTTAGTGATGCAGAACAGCAGTCACTGACTTCCCCTTCACAGTAGCAGAAGTTGAATACTTCTGAATTAGAAACCCCCTTAATGGAATTATATCACACATTTCCATCCTGAGGTGTAATATCAGGTACACCAGCAGAAGCTATCATCACGGTGATACCAAAAGAAGGGAAAGATTTGTCTCTCTGGACAAATTACAGCTCAATCTCATTAATAAAGTTAAATTGTAAAAATTACACAAAAATACTCACGTTCACTTAAATAAAGTTATACCTAAACTGATTCAACCCACACAATTGAGATTTGCTACAAACACCCTTGTGATAACACTATGTCATCGAGAAAGCCTCCCTCACTTCCTCTCCTACAGTTGCAGAAGCTTTAGATGCTGAAAAGGCCTTTGATAAGCTAACCAGTCATTCCCAAAAGCAATATTGCACAAATCTGGGCAGGTGAAAATGTTATTAGGATGGTAATTGCCTTATATACACACCCCAAAGCAAGAGTCCATTTAAATTGTATTTTGTCAGATTATTTTGACCTAAAACAGGATACAAGACAAGTTATTGAGCCTCTCTTGTAAACTATAAAGAACTTGCATGTATCTTCTTTGGTAACCTTACAGTAAAACCTGCAGCTTCTGCAGAGGACATCTCAGTCTTTACGGAACATGCAGAATCATCTATTCAAGCACTGTTGAACACTATTGAAGCTTAAGCCAAGTTTCTGGTTACTCCTTAAATAGGGAGAAATTTGAAGTGCTGGCCTTAAATAAATTGGGAGGCAGAGAGGTTTTAGTTAACTCGGGACTTTACTAGTATCAATCAAACAATCATGGAATTTGTAAAGCAAACTACTCACCCGTGAGGGTCTCAAGGCGCTGAGGGGGAGGGGCAGCTGGGTCGCTGCTACTGCTCGAACAGCTAGGTCTTGAGAAATCTCCTGAAGGTAAGGAGGTCTTTGGTCTGACGCAGGTGGGTGGGAAGAGTGTTCCACTTCTTGGCGGTGAGGTGCGAGAATGATCTGCGGCCGGTTGTAGTTCTGCAGATCTGTGGGAGGGTTGCGAGGGTGAGTTTGGTGGAGTGGAGTTGCCGGGTCGGGGTGTAGAAGGAGAGACGTCTGTTGAGGTATTCTGGTCCAGTGTTGTGCAGTGCTTTGTGAGCATGGATGAGGAGTTTGAAGGTAATTCTCTCGTAGAAGGGGAGCAGGTGCATGTCTCTCAGATGGCCTGTGATGTGGCAGTGGCGGGGGATGTCCAGGATGAGGTGTGCGGAGGCGTTCTGGATGCGTTGCAGCCTTTTCTGGAGTTTGGCTGTGGTTCCTGCATAGAGGTCATTGCCGTAGTCCAGTTTGCTGCTTACGAGGGGTTGGGTGACTCTTCTTCTGGTTTTGGTGGGGATCCATTTGTAGATCTTTCGGAGCATGCGGAGGGTGTTGAAGCAGGAGGAGGAGATGGCGTTTACTTGCTGGGTCATGGATAATGAGGAGTCCAGGATGAATCCTAGATTACATGCGTGGTCGGTGGGAGTCGGAGCGGATCCGAGAGTGGCCATCCACCAGGAGTCATCCCATGTGGAGGGGATCGAGCCGAAGATGAGGACTTCCGTCTTGTCAGTATTGAGTTTGAGGCAGCTGTTCTTCATCCATTCAGCGATGGTCTTCATTCCTTTATGGAGGTTGGTCTTGGCAGAGTCCTTGGTGAGGGAGAGGATCAGCTGGGTGTTGTGGGCATATGAGATGATGTTGAGGTTCTGAGATCAGGCGATGTTAGCGAGCGGGCCACTGGTAGACTACATTTATAAAGTATCTTGGTATTGAATTGAATTAAAATCTTCAAGAACCCCTTAGGCATAATAAATATAAGGCGAAAAATGTTGGACACTTTTGAAGGGTGGTCTCCAAAATTCTTAACTTTGTGGGCAGAACCGAAATACTCAAAATGATGATCACCCCCATGATAAACTATGTGAATATCTATAATACTGATTTTGTTGTCCTTTGATTTCTTTCATAGACTGGATGGTCTTTTATACAAATTTCTCTGGAATAATAAATAAAGTGAATCTCAATGAAGAAACTGAAAATTCCTAAAATCATGGGAGGAGTTAGACTGGCCGATTTATTTATCAGGGGCTTTTCTCTTCAAACAATGTTCTCTTTGGCTCTCTCAGTCAGAATAATATCAACCAATATGTTTGGAGGTTGAGAAAGAGATTCTACTGCACTGTAACATAATCTTCTTTTTGATATCGCCTACCAAAAACCTGCCTGAAATATTTTCCACCAATCAAAACAATTACTCCTTGACAGTGATTCATACTCTGCCACGAAACTCAAAAATTCCTACTTAGCATTGGTTTGGAATAATAGCTCAATTAAATTAGAGCATTCCCCACTCATCTGGACCTCATGAATGGATGCAGGTATACACACTTTGAACCAGTTGGACTCCCCACACACACCACTGACATTTGCTAACTTACAACACTCAAATCATTTTCATAATTTGGAATCTTGCTGTTTCCTTAGGCTAAAATCTGCTTTAGCTAAATATAAAGCAACATTTTCACACTTTATTATTCTGGATCTTATTACTCTATATAACTGTAGTAGACACTTTGGCCCTCATTACAACCCTGGCAGTCGGTGATAAAGTGGTGGTAATACCGCCAACAGGCTGGCGGTAACTACCGCCAAATTATGACCATGGCGGTGAAAACTCAGATAGACAGCCACTTTACCACACCGGCCGCCAGGGTGGAAACAACAGCCACCACGGCGGTAACCGCCTACAGCCAGGAGGAAGTCAATGTTTCGCCCACCATATTAAGACACATCAATCCACCACCTTTTCCGGGGCGGTACCAACGACATCAAAAGCCTGGCGGAAACACATCGCAGAAGGGAAAGGACTCACCTTTGGAGACACAGGGAACAACCACGCCGCATTGGAGCCCGAACTTCAAATATTCCCTAGGATATTATACGTCCTGCTCCACCACGAACACAAACGCTGGCGAAGATGACCACGGTGAGTACAGCCGCCTAGCACACAAGGGAAGGGGGAGGAAAACGAGAGTGACACACACACACACCCCAAACCCCATACACACAATCAGCTGCAGTAATAAAACATATTTACCCCGTACCCCTGAGGAATAATGCAACGACTACACAAATGTGATAAAGTGACTGTAATAATAACAACACAGTAGAAATATGAAAAGTCAGCCTCATGGTATATACATATGTACAGTTCAAAGGACACTGCCCAGTCCTCATTGTGCGTGGGCCACAGAGCCACAGGCCAAAGTCCAAGGTCCCACTTGTCACCTGCACCAACACGGAGAGAACACTGCAGGGGCATTAGATGGAAAATAGGCAGGCACCTCAGGGGGACGGTGAACAGGGGGGCTCCTTAGCCGGCAGTTGGAACAAAACCACTGGTTCTGGAGGGGCAACATGCCCTGTGCATGGTCTGGGGAATTCAAGGCCACAGTCTCTCAAGTGGGTGACTTGCCGACTGGCTCTGGAGGGGGCAACATGCCCTGTGATTGGTCCCTGGGGAGTGCAAAGCCACAGTCTCTCAGGTGGGTGTCTTATCCACTGGTTCTAGAGGGGGTATCGTGCCCTATGCTCTTGATCCTGGGGAGGCTGGGGTTGGTGGGTGTCTTACCCACTCGTTCTGATGGGGCATTGTACCCTGTGCTCTTGATCCTGTGGAGGCTGGGGTTGGTGGGTGTCTTACCCACTGGTTCTGGAGTGGGCATCGTGCACTGTGCTCTTCATCCTGGGGAGTGCAAGGTCACAGTCTCTCAGCTGGGTTTCGTACCCACAGGATTTGCTGGGGAGCAGGCCGCACAGCAGCCCATGGAGGCAGGACTACATACTGTACACCGGCGGTGAAGGCTGCTCAGTGGTGGTCCTGCTGCTGCTGGTGGTGGGGGGAGGCTCCAGCCCATGCCCTGCAGCCTCGGACGGCTGCCCACTGCTGGTGGTGGTGGTGCTGCTGCTGCTGGTCGTGGGGGAAGGCTCCAGCCGATCCCTTGCAGCCTCGGATGACTGCACAACCATGGTTGGTGGTGGGGGGTCCGTCTGAGTCCCTGCACCAGGCCCCTTGCCATTCCTCTCAGCACTTTGGGCAGGCTCCTTGCCCTTCTGGGCAGCAGCTGGGGCAGGCTCCTTGCCCTTCCAGGCAGCAGCTGGGGCATGCACACTTTCATTGAGGCTGTCTGGTTCCCTGGATCCTTTCCCACCACGAGTGGGTGTGGAGACTACTGGGCCCATGGACTGGGTGGCTGAGGTGCTTGCCTGGATTTTTGCCACCCTGGCCAGACGTGAAGGATGGGGTAGGGGTAGGGAAGAGGTCAATGGTGGAGAGGAAAATCTTCATTGGGGCGGGAAGAGGGAGAAGGTTTGGGAGTGGAGGAAGAGGGAGTGGTTGTAGGAGGTGTCTGTTTGCTGTGTTGGGGTGCAGGTGCATGGGCTGGATGCTGTTGTGAGGTGGATGGTTGTTGGGTGTCTGAGTGCTTGCGTTTGTGTACCTTGGGAAGGGGGACAGACACAGTGGGAGAGGACACAGGGGACGTGTACATGGCTGTTGTAGAGGTGTCTGCAAGTGAGGTGTGTGTTCTGCTAGGTGTGGTGGTGATGCTGGTAGTGGATGAGGATGTAGTGCATGCAGGTGTGAGTGTAGGCGCAACTGGGAGGGAGGGGAGGAGGAGGGGGATACAATGAAGGCAGTGGATGTTGGTATGCCTGCATCTAGATGGTGTTTGTATGAGTGCCTGTGGGATGATGTGTGGTGCTTGTGTATGCCTGTGCCACTCTTGTGTGTTGTCCTGTGTGCATGCACATCTGCCTGTGTACTTGGGATAGGTTGGGGTTGGTGGGAATGGGATTGGGAAGAGGAAGTTGGAGGGGAGACGGTAGAAACAGGGAAAATGGCTGCCATCAGAGAGGAGGCCAGAGCCTGGATTGATCTCTGTTGGGCCGCCAAGCCAGTCTGAATGCCCTCCAGAAATGCATTTGTTTGTTGCATTTGGGCTGCCAGTCCCTGGATGGCATTCACAATGGTTGACTGCCCAACAGAGATGGATCTCAGGAGGTCAATAGGCTCCTCACTCAGGGCAGCAGGGCTCATTGGGGCAGGGCCTGAGGTGCCTGGGGCGAAGGAGATGCCTACCCTCCTGGGTGAGCGGGCACGGGCAACTCGATGAGGGGCTGCTGGGAGGGTGGTGCTGGTACGGGGGTGGCGGATGTACCTGTAGCTGGGGTGGGCACAGAAGTGTCTGCCACCACCTGGGAGCTTCCATCGGAGGAGGTATCTGTGTCCGAACTGTCCGCTATAGTCTTCAGCATGGTGCTCCCCTCACCCTCCATCCCACTGGTGCCCTCAGCGTCGGTGGACTCTGCCTCCTGGGTCCTGTGGGATGCAGCTCCGTCCGTCGCCGGTGCCTCTGCTCTTCTGCCTAACACAAATAAGGACAGGATGACAAAACAAAAAGGGGGGTGGGGAGAGACAAAGGATACACTTGGTCAATGGCTGCACCAACACCACCATTGGCGTACACACCCCGGTCACACACAGGGAACAGCCCTACGCACTATGCAATGCACTACCTATTATAATGCTAGCCACCAAGACATGGGGAGGGGCACATACTGCCATGTGCAGCACACCATAGACATACACAGCCCTGACCAGTTGTGGATGCCTACAAGCTGGGTAGCAGGATTATCACTTCAGAACCCTGGCCACTATGGGACCTACTCTGCAATGTCAGGCCTGGCCTAGGGGCACCCACTAACACACATCCCCCACCCGGTCTCCGCCCTTACCATGCGTAAGTAGTGATGATGGGCACAGTGCTCACCCCTTGTGGCTGCTGTGATGCCCTCAAGCGACCATCTAGCTCCGGATAGGCCACTGCCAGTATGCGGGCCATCAAGGTGGTCAGGGTTCGACGGGCACCCCTTCCACGTTGGGAGGCCATCCCCAGCTGGGCCTCCGCCGTCTTCCGAGCCCAGCGTCTCAGGTCCTCCCACCGTTTCCGACAGTGTGTGCTCCGCCTGCCATAGACCCTCAGGGTCCAAACGTCCTTGGCGAAGGCACGCCATATACCCTTCTTTTGATGGGTGCTGACCTGCAGAGAAATACACACAGGAAATGGTATCAGCCAGACCGTCCTGCCTGTTACACTTATGGCCCACCATACCCCTTCACATCGCCATTTGTACACACAGGGCCCAGCACACAAGCTGCACGCTGCCCGGGAGACATCACCCACCCCCCTACACAAGGCCTTCACACACACCATTCCATGCATTTATGCCACATGCATTGTGCTCACAGTGTACTCACCTGTTGGTCTGGAGGCCCATACAGCAGTCCGTACTTTTGTAGGACCCCATCCACCAGTCGATCCAACTCCGCCAAGGTGAAGGCAGGGGCCCTTTCCCCAGTCACACGAGCCATGGTAGGTTCCAGGCACAGGTCACAGCAGCACATGCAGTGTAGGTCCTCTCCTGTTTAATGTCAGATAGCAAGTGAGTGATCAGATAGAAAATGGCAGTCACCAGGGTGTTGTTGATGGCCTGCAAGTCCTCCCTGATCCCCTGGTACTGTCTCTCCTGCATCCGCCTGGTCTCCCGCACGTTGTCCAGGATCTGGCCCATCGTGTCCTGGGAATGTTGGTATGCCCCCAGGATCTCAGAGAGTGCCTCCTGGAGAGTCGGTTCCCTGGGCCTGTCCTCGCCCTGGTGCACAGGACTCCTCCCAATTTTCCTGTTGTCCTGTGCCACTGTCCTCTGAACTGTGTGCCCACTGCCACTGACCCCAGGTCACTGATTGTCTTGGGTATGAGGTGTGCCCTGGGGTCCCTGTAGTGGTGGACACACTGCTGATTGACGTGTCCTGGGTACAGAGGTATGGGTATGCTGGGTGGATGCTGTGCTGTGGTGGTGTTTCCAGATGGGGGAGGCTCTGTGGTGGTGTGTGACTGGGCCTGTGTAACTGGCTGGCCAGAGGTCCCCGATGGGCCAGGTTGGTCATCCAGATTCAGGCGACCAGAGTTGCTGTCATCACTGTGGGCCTCTTCTGTGGGGGGACTGGACAGGGCTGGCACCTCTTCGCCGCTGACTTTGGCTGGGGACCTGTGGGGATGTAAATGCAGTGTTATTGTTTCTGTGTGTGACATATTGTGCATTGGTGGCTTGCCCTCTTTGTTTGTATTTGCCCTGGCAGCATTCACTTGTGTATGTTGGTGTATGGTGGAATGATTAGTTCTCTCTAGTGCACATACGTTAGTAATAGGTGTCCATGCAGGTCTGTGAGTGGTGTCCATGTATTGGTAAGGCATGCAGGGCTTGGCACTAGGATGAGTGAGATGTGACGGTGGGGTGTGTGGGAAGTGGTGGAGTGATGGGAGTGAGGGTGAGGGTGGGGGTATGTGATTGCATGCAGGTAGGGGAGTAATAGTAGTCCAGGCCCTCAGGGTACATGATTGCTAAGACATGCTCCTCCTATGTTGTTAGTTGTGGGGGTCCATCGCCAGTCCTCTCTACAGCGAGTTGGTGTCTGGCTGCAATGGAACGTACCTTCCCCCGTAGGTCATTCCACCTCTTCCTGATGTTGTCCCTTGTTCTGGGGAGCTGTCCCACGGCGTAGACCCTGTCCATGATCCTCCGCCATAGATCCATCTTCCTAGCAATAGATATCCACTGCACCGGTGCTCCAAATAGCTGTGGCTCTACCCTGATGATTTCCTCCACCATGACCCTTAGCTCCTCCTCTGAGAATCGGGGGTGTCTTTGTGGTGCCTTGGGTGTGGTGTGAGTTGTGTAGGTGAGGGTCTGTAGGGTGATGTGTTGGGGTGTGTGATGTGGGGTGCGTGGTTGATGTATAGGTGTAGGTGGTGTGTGGATCTGGTTTTGTCTGTAGTCATGGTGCCTGTCTCGTGCCAATGGTTTGTAATGGTAAAGGGTTGTGGGTAATGTGGGTGTGTGTTTTATAGTGGTGTGGGTGTGTGGGTGTGGTGTGTGTACGGGTGTCAGGTGTGTGTTGTTTGAATTGTCCAATGTAATGTTGTTTTGCATGTGTGTGTGTATTTTGAGCACGGCGGTATGTACCGCCAATGGTTTACCGTCATTGAATGTCCGCCTTGGTGCTTCGTGGGTCATAATGTGATGGGCGTTGTTCTATTGGATAACGGTGTGGGTTTTGATACTGCCAGTTTATCACTGACCTTTGGTGTGGCGGATTTGTGTCTGTGGCTGAATGGTGACGGATTGGTGTGTGTGTGTGCCATAATATGTTGAATGGATATCTGCTGCGGCAGCTGTATGTTGGTGGCAGTCAGCATGGTGGTAAGTGGGTTTTACCGCCAATGTCATAATGAGGGCCTTTGTCTTAAAATAATATTCCCTTCTTCTGCTGAAATTCTCTAAATTGTTGTTACATATTCAGACTAAATGAGAATATGAACCAAATGTGGCCACACCCACGTGTAATTGGCAATAGATATGGATGTCCAGTTTCAAGTACAAAATCACTCTTTCCTTGGCTCAAACTAAATGTCACCTTTTGCACAGAAAACTAAAAGATCGCCCTTTATGCTGAAACAGTAACAATGCAACTGATGACATAGCACATATGTTGTTTTATTGTCCTTTTTTTAAAGACTTTTGGCAAAAAAAAACTATTCATCAAAGATGTTTTACAAATTAAAACAACTTTTTGCTTCTCTTATTTGGTGGCTGGACCACATCATGTGAATATGCTAAATGTGAATGATACACACCTTTTGGACCTCATACTTATCAGTGGAACAATTGTACCAAAAATCATTTGAAGCTTGGAAAGAACTTCTAACAATTCCAAAAGGAGCACATAATATCTCACTTCAACAGTCTCCCTGGAAATGAGCCCCTCGTCCTAGATGGGAAAAACAGGACTTTTATCTAGAATTAATCAAATCCCCATGATTATTTACTGTATTGTTTTAAATATGAACACTAGTTCTTACTACACATTTTCTCTTTCAGCTTTTACTGTTATTCTTTCTTTATGTTTAGTAGAACTTTTGTTTAATTGATGAATGATGATCCATCAAAATGTACCTTCGGTGTGTCAAAAATAACCCTGCACAGGCGAGTGTGCATCAAAAAGGGCTTGCGATGTGTCGATTTCACTCACGAGCGAGACCTTGCGTCGTTTCTTCTTTAGTCAGGTCGGCTTGCGTCGTTTCCACTCTCCGCAGGAGAGCATTGCGTCAATCCGGTCAGCACTCTCGGGTCCGGGCAGGCTTTGCATTGTTTTTACACGACCAGCGGTGTTTGCATGGGAAATCCAGCCGCACGATGATCTGAACACCACGCAGCGCTGGGTGCGATCCCAGCAGCCTCTGTCAGCAATGCTGTGCATCGTTTTTCCAGCCCCAGGCATCGATCTTCCGGTCACGTTGCAGGCAAGCATCAATTTTCAGCCACGAAGCCGGCGGCACGTCGATTTTTTCCCCGCATGGTGTTCTGTGAGTGGATTTCTCACTCTTGGGCTGCCAGCTTCTCCTTTCAGGGACCCAGGAACTGGATGGGCACCACTTGGCAGAGTCGGAGTCTCTCCAGAGACTCCAGGTGCTGGCAGAGAGAAGTCTTTTCTGCCCCTGAGACTTCAAACAACAGGAGGCAAGCTCTAAATCAAGCCCTTGGAGATCTTCACAAGAAGGAAGGCAACAAAAAGCCCAGTCTTTGTCCTCTAGCACAGGCAGAAGCAGCAACTGCAGGATAGCTCCACAAAGCACAGTCACAGGCAGGGCAGCTCTTCTTCCTCAGCTCTTCAGCTCTTCTCCAGGCAGAGGTTCCTCCTGGTTTGCAGAAGTGTTCTAAAGTCTGTGGCTGTGGGTGCCCTTCGTATACCCATTTTGCCCTTTGAAGTAGGCTAATTTCAAAGGACAGTCTCTCTTGTTTGTGAAATTCTGTCTTGCCCAGGCCAGGCCCCAGACACACACCAGGAGGTTGGAGACTGCATTGTGTGAGGGCAGGCACAGCCCTTTCAGGTGTGAGTGACCACTCCTCCCCTCCCTCCTAGCACAGATGGCTCATCAGGGAATACAGGCTACACCCCAACTCCCTTTGTGTCACTGTCTAGTGAGAGGTGTAACCAGCCCAACTGTCAAACTGACCCAGACAGGGTATCCAGGCAGAGTCACAGAAATGGTTTAAGCAAGAAAATGCTCACTTTCTAAAAGTGTGAGCTCAAAGACCCCAAACTCCACATGTCTATCCGCTCCCAAAGGGAATCTACACTTTAATCATATTTAAAGGTAGCCCCCATGTTAACCTATGAGAGGGACAGGCCTTGCAACAGTGAAAAACGAATTCAGCAATATTTCACTGTCAGGACAAATTACTATGGGGGTCATTCTGACCCCGGCGGGCGGCGGGCGCTACTCAAGATAGCGCCTGCCGGCCCAGCGGGAAGGAGCCCTGCAACACAGAAGCCGGCTCCGAATGGAGCCGGCGGTGTTGCGGGGGTGCGACAGGTGCAGTTGCACCCATCGCGCTTTTCACTGTCTGCTAAGCAGACAGTGAAAAGCTTAATGGGGCCCTGTTAGGGGGCCCCTGCACTGCCCATGCCAGTGGCATGGGCAGTGCAAGGGCCCCCAGGGGCCCCAGGACACCCGTTCCCGCCAGCCTCTTCCTCGGTCAGCCGCGGTCAGAATGGGCAGGGAAGCACCGCCAGCCTGTTGGCTCCATTCGCGGCCCTGGCGGTCTTTGACCGCCAGGGTCGGAATGACCCCCTATATGTGTTACCTTAACCATACACTGCACCCTGCCCTTGGGGATACCTGGGGCCTACCTTAGGGGTGTTTTACATGTAAGAAAAGGGAAGGTTTAGGCCTGGCAAGTGGGTACACTTGCCAAGTCGAATTTACAGTGTAAAACTGCACCCACTGACACTGAAAATTTGATTTACTAGTAAGTCCCTTGTAAAGTGCACTAGAGGTGCCCAGGGCCGATAAATCAAATGCTACTAGTGGGCCTGCAGCACCGATTGTGCCACCTACATGAGTAGCCCTGTAAACATGTCTCAGGCCTGCCATTGCTGTGCCTGCCTGTGCAGTTTTAAACTGCCATTGGAACCACCTGGCAACTGCACCCACTTGCTATACCCAAACCTTCCTTTTTATTGCATGTAAGCCACCCCTGAAGTAGGTCCAAGGCAGCCCCATGGGCAGGATGCAGTATATTTTAAAGGCAGGGCATGTAGTGGTGTGTTTTGCATGTCTGGATAGTGAAATACTGCTAAATTTGTTTTTTCACTACTGCAAGACCCATCTCACCCATAGGGTAACATTGGGATTGCCTTGAAATATTTTTTAAGTGTAATTTCCCTTTTGGAACAGATAGAGATGCAGAGTTTGGGGTCTCTGGAAAAAATCATCTTTTGGTCAAGTTGGTTTTTGAATTGTAAGTTTGAAAATGTCACTTGTAGAAAGTGGGCATTTTCTTGCTTAACAATTCTGTGCCTCTGCCTGTCTGCTGAATCCATGCTTGGGCCAGGATGACAGTTGGGCTGGTTGTGCATTCACTCTAGACAGTCACAAAAAGGGAGCTGAGATGTGCACTGCATATCCTGATGGCCCATCACCAGGCTGATGAGTCTTCCTGAACTAGTGTGGTGGGAGGAGCTGACACTTGCACCTGAATAGGGCTAGGCCTCTCCTCACTCTAAGCAGAGCCCAACCGCCAGGAGTGTGTGTGGGGCCAGGACATGGAAAGGCAGGGTCTTGTGCACTACAAAGACTTCTCTTTGAAGTTTGCCTACTATAAAGACAGAAATGGGTATAAGTACTGGACCCCTGACACCACATAGTTAGAATATTTCTGGACTGAGGGCATTCTGCCAGAAAGAAGAGCTGGATGCTGTAGGAGGGACTGCCAATCTGTCAGTTGCTTTACTGTGCTGGCCTGCTGCTTGCTTCTATCCTGGGAGAGAAAGGACTGGACTTTTCCTTCTACATCCTACTTTCCAAGGTTCTCCAAGGGCTTGAACTGAGCTTGCCTCCTGTTAAGAAGTTTCAGTGACATCAAAGACGTTATCTGCCAGCGCCTGGGCTGTTCTACAGAGAGTCCTGACTTGCCAAGTGTTGGCAGCTCCAGTCCCTGGGCACTTGGAAGTGTAAGCTGATGACTTGAAAGAGAAAATCCACGAACTGACACGTCGCAGCTGAAAAATCGATGAAAGGTCTACAGAATCGATGCAGCTCCTGTCTCACGGTTGAAAAACTGACACAGCACCTGCAAAGTGGACGCAGTGCCTGTTTCACCGTGGTTGCATCATCACATTGTGTCTGAATTTTCCATGCATCATCCCTCGATATCAATTTTTCATCAACCCTGCACTGCAGTGAGGAACCAAGGCTGTATGCCTGGGAATCAACACATCACCTCCACTGCACAGCAAGGAACCGACACATTGCTTTGCTTTTTCGGCGCCTCACCTCCACAGCACCCTGCATCGTCTTTTTTTTTTATGCATCCCAGGTACTTTGTGCTAAAAAGACCTTTAAAAAGTGATATCTTTATGTTGGATTTTTGTTGTTTTGGTCTTGTTTTACTCAGATAAATATTGTCTATTTTTCTAAACTGGTGTGGAGTACTTTTGTTGTGTTTTCACTGTGTTACTGTGTGTGTGTGTGTGTGTGTGTGTGTACAAATACTTTACACATTGCCCCTGAGATAAGCCTAGCTCCTTGAGCCAAACTACCAAGGGGATGAGCAGGAGTTATCTTAGCTGTGTGGCTCCCTTACCCTGACTAGAATGAGGGTCCCTACTTGGACAGGGTATAACCACTGCCTGTTAGAGACCCCATTTCTAACACTAGTGATAAGCGGTGAGGATAGGAATTGTATTTGTACTTGACATACAGTTATTGATGTACACTATTTACAAAACACAGACCATTATGTGACCACATACTGTATTTCTTTTCTCTTTTTGGGTCTTTTTCAGTGCCACGCATCCCCTGCGGCCAGCATCGTATTTGTTTTTGATGCATCCCAGATACTTTGTGCTAAAAAAGATACAACCATTGAGGCCTACGGACAAAGACTCATTTACATCCTTTAAAAAGGGATATCTTTACTTGTATATGTTGGATTCTTGTTGTTTTGGTCTTGTTTTACTCAGCTAAATATTGGCTATTTTTCTAATCTGTGCACTTTTGTGGTGTGTTACTGTCTCTACGTACAAATTTTTTACACATTGCCTCTGAGATGAGCCTGACTGCTTACGCCAAGCTACTAAGGGGTACTAAGGGTTTATCATAGCTGTGTGGTTCCCTTACCCTGACTAAAGTGAGGGTCCCTACTTAGACATGGTGCAAACCCCTGCCAACTAGAGACCCCATTTCTAACACTTAAGATGTGGGGTGAGGAAATGTGATAATGGAGATGATATTAAACATTTCAAACACCATAAATGTAGCCTTTGCTGAATCAGCCTCCATGGTTAAACACCAGAATCTAAGCACTATTAATTTTCTTCTATCAAAAGGAAACAGGCCACACTGAAGTATACAAAATGTAGGTAACATCAGGGGAAATTAGTGAAATAAAGAAACATTAAAGCCAGTTTCTCTTAGAATTTAGACACAGGAGTATATACACACAAATTATTCAAAATCACTAATCACTACTATTTCTGAGATGATTTGAGTGCCATTTTCTCAAAAGGAATGGTCTTATAATACACCCATTAGATGATTTAATGATGTTCAGTTCACTTCTCATGCAGAATAACCTTTATCGGTATTCCGTGAAACATTTGCATTAATGCCAGATCTATGATTATCTACTGAAGGGTAGGTGATGACAGTGTTGTAGCTATATTATGATTAGAGTCATACTTACCTATTAGCATAAACCTTTTGCATTTGAAAAGATAATGCTGTGGTGTTCACAACTATGTTTCCTGGCATAGGACAAACTAGGCCTCAACTCCATTTTGTTTCCTGGAGCAGCAATAATATTCAGTGTATGTGCACTGATGCTTTGTGATGGATGACACGCTGTGCTTGAAGAACTTTGGAGAAAGGCTTTTGTTGCTTTCCAAGGCTCTTCTTGTTGGCTCAATGTAGGCTATTTATTTATGAGACCTTTCATTGTTTATGTAGCTACATCTGTGCTATCTTGTCCAATCACTTTAAGCCAGAGGGAACTTATCATTATACATTTGGGGGGATAGAGCTACAGTGGTCATATTTTATGACATTTTTTAATGCTGAATTTTGATTTGATGGTGTGTTGATACTTTTGCCCACTTTATGCTGACTGTGATTTCCAGCACCACGGTTTTGGGGCTCTGTATGTCACTTTCTCTGAGCATATAGGGATGCTGTCTGATATTCTATTGATTTGCTGCACATTCTGGATTTAGTCTATTTTCCAGAGTTGCTCATGCTGCATCTATTAAAAGTGCTTAGAATCTTCATGGCAATTGATTTCTGAAACTCATTCTGGTTTATTGAGGCTAACTCTATTTTTGCCTTCTGTATTACACTTTTATATTTTTTATTAACCTTCATATTTTTAATTTATTGAGTTTATTGATTTCAAGCCCTTCAACCCTACTATTTGATGTTTTGAATCGTATTTTTAGGGACACATTTTCTCAGTCGTTCTTGAGGACAAAACTGTTCCTGAACCAGAATCTCCATCATGTAGATCAGTGGTTCCCAACCTTTTGACTTCTGTGGACCCCAACTTTATCACTCCTGGAACCTGGGGACCCCCACTGGATCATTACCGAAAGCTGGGGACCTAATATTATTTATTTTTCTAAGTAGCAGTGGACCTCCTGAGGAGGCTCTAGGGTCCCCAGACCAAAGGTTGGGAACCACTGATGTAGATTATGTGAGAGATAGGCCTGACAGTAGTATCAGATATATTACTTACACTGCGTTTTGCTTACTGTTAGAAATGGGGTCTTTGGTTGGCAGTCACGTTACCCCCTGTCCAAGCAAGGACCCTCAATCTAGTCACAGTAAGTCACACACAATCCAAATTATCCTGTGCCCACACTCTGGTAGCTTGGCACTGAGCAGTCAGGCTTAACTTGGAAGGCAATGTGAAAAGTATTTGTGCAATAAATCATGCAATAACATAGTAGAACATCACAAAAATACACTACCCAGTGTTTAGAAAAATATATAATATTTATCTGGATAAATGCAGGTAAAACGATTAAGAAGCAATAAATATATGTTGAAAATATCACTGTAGAAATTATGTAAGGTGGCTTTAGTCTCTTAAAAGCAATTAATGTCTCTTGCAATCACAAAGTGCCTGGTTTGCATTCAAAATCTCCACAAGGAACCACAGAGGAGGAGATGTGTGGAAAACAGGGAGGTGTGAGTCGATTTCTTGGGCCACACACGGCGATGCGTTGTTTATTTTCTACACAGGGAAGGCTTTGCAACGATTTCCGGTGCTCAGTCTTGGATCCTCTTTGGGTTGTGGTGTTTTCGGACACCCCGGGGATGATGCGTTGAAATCCGGTGCTGGCAGGGCGCAGTCACATGGGCTGCATCAATACGGTGGGTGTTGCGTGGAAAATTGTACCGCATGGTAGATGCTGCGTCGATTCCTCTCAGGAAGTTGGGCTGCGTCGTTCCAGCTCGGCTGTGTTTCGATCCAGTGGGCCGTGCATTGAATTTCTGGTCGCTACGCTGGCGCTGCATCGATCTTTTCTTTGAGAAGTCGGGCTGCATCATTCTGGTTCGGCGTGCAGTGAATTTTTCACAGTGATGCAGGCCGTGTATCGTTTTCTGCCGACTGTGCGTCGATTTCAACCGCACAGGGAGTTCTTCATGCATAAATGAAGTCTTTTTGGTCCTGAGACTTCAGGGAACAGGATGCAAGCTCTATCCAAGCCCTTGGAGAGCACTTCTCACCACAGCCAGAGAGCAGCAAAGCAGCAGAGCAACAGCAAGGCATCAGTCCTCCTCAGAAAGCAGTCAGGTGAGTCCTTTGGGCAGCCAGGCAGTTCTTCTTGGCAGGTTGCAGGTTCTGATTCAGGGTTTTTTCTCCAGGAAGTGTCTGCATTGGTAGGGGCAGAGGCCCTGTTTAAATACCCAAATGTGCCTTTAAAGTGGGGGAAGACTTCAAAGAGTGGCTTAGAAGTGCATAAGGTCCCCTTTCAATTCAATCCTGACTGCCAGGGTCCCGGTAGAGGGTGTGGCAGTCCATTGTGTGAGGACAGGCTACTGTCCATTGACATGTAAGTATCAGGCCCTTCCACCCTCCCAGCACAGGAAGGCCCATTCAATATGAAGATGTATGCAGGTGAGGATGAACATCCTGTGTTTGTGGTTTGTCTGAGTGAATGCACAAGGGAGCTGTCAACTGAACCTAGCCAGACGTGGATTGTAAGGCACAGAAGGATTTAAGTGCAGAGAAATGCTCACCTTCAAAAAGTGGCATTTCTAAAATAGTAATATTAAATCCAACTTCACCAGTCAGCAGCATTTTGTATTACCATTCTGGCCATGCTAAATATGACCTTCCTACTCTTTTCAGATCAGCAGCTACCACTCAGACAGCATATGAGGGCAGCCCTAATGTTAGCCTATGAAAGGAACAGGCCTCACAGCAGTGCATAACGAATTTAGGAGTTTTACACTACCAGGGCATGTAAACTACACAGGTACATGTCCTGCCTTTTGTCTACATGGCACCCTGCCCTAGGGGTTACCTAGGGCCTACCTTAGGGGTGCCTTATATGTAGAAAAAGATGAGTTTTAGGCTTGGCAAGTACTTTTAAATGTCAAGTCAAATTGGCAGTGAAACTGCACATAAAGGCCTTGCGATGGCAGGCCTGAGACATGGTTAAGGGGCTACTTAAGTGGGTGGCACAATCAGTGCTGCAAGCCCACTAGTAGCATTTAATCTACAGGCCCTGGGCACATATAGTGCACTCTATTAGGGGCTTACTTTACCTTTACTAGCTGCTTTAGGTCTACTATTCCAGTATACTCAGTGCTAAACGGAGAAAGCAACAACACTGGTGGCCAAGGATGCTTTCACAGTTACTGATAAATAAAGTCTCTTCTTCCTGGTATTCCACTATATGTCACAGGCATTTGACAAGTGGATATCTGAGACACACTGCACCGTATCAGTATTTTCAGAGAAGTTCCCTTTATATTCTGTTTTCTTATATGTATGGTACATTTTGGCTACATTTTTTGTCTTTATTTTCAGGAAAGGGAAGTGTGGTATTCTCTTGAAGATATCACTGTGGAGAACATCTGAAAAATACAGACGGGTTGAGCTGATTGTTCCTTTCGGCTAAATCCATCCCCAAAATTCAGTAGTATGGTGCTCACGGCTGAATGCGGTTGACTCTTTGATAAAAGTGTGTGGGACTCTAAACACACTTTTCAGTCCTCATTTATCAACAGAAAGCAGTGCACAGAGCTTCATTTTAAGTTCAAGTGTGCGTCCCCTATAAATGCTCGATATATTGGTTAATTTCTAAAATTACTTTTCATCTGAAGCAGTGGCGTAAAGCAATGAGTCCTTGGCGGTGGAAACAGGCAAGTTTGGTACCTGGGATCTCTCCTGCAAACCGGCTTTCTGTTGCTACGAGTGCTGGGCACCCAGGGGTTTGGTGTTCATGTGAGATGCAGGAAAACTGATGTCTCGCAAAAATATTTCCCCACGGCTGACACTGTCACTGCTCAGTCTACTTAGGCCACAATCCATTTTTTTCTGTTTTGGCAATCATGAATAGGCAGAGAGTTTGGATCCATTCATTGCGCATGTCAATATTGGCCAAAAAACATACCTAAATCTATAATGGAGCTCTAGAAGTAGGAATCTTTTTGGGACATAGGGCCAGATGTAGCAAAGGGTTTGCGAGTCGCAAACGGCGAAAAACGCCGTTTGCGAGGCGCAAAAGCCCCTCTGCTATGCAGAAATGCATTTTGCGAGTCGGATCCGACTCGCAAAATGCATTTCCGACTCGCAAATAGGAAGGGGTGTTCCCTTCCTATTTGCGACTCGCAATGCTATTCAATTTCAAAATCGCAGTTATCATCCACTTGAAGTGGATGGTAACCCATTCGCAAATGGGAAGGGGTCCCCATGGGACCCCTTCCCCTTTGTGAATGATCACAAAAACTATTTTTCAGAGCAGGCAGTGGTCCTATGGACCACTGCCTGCTCTGAAAAATACTGAAACAAAAGGTTTCGTTTTTTTTTCTAAGTGCAGCTCGTTTTCCTTTAAGGAAAACGGGCTGCAGATAGAAAAAAAAAACTGCTTTATTAAAAAGCAGTCACGGACATGGTGGTCTGCTGTCTCCAGCAGGCCACCATCCCCGTCAGTGCCCATACTCGCAATGGGGTCGCAAACTGCGACCCACCTCATAAATATTTATGAGGTGGGTCTTTGCGACCCCATTGCGAGTTGCAGAAGGTGTCTGAGACACCTTTCTGCATAGCAAATTGCGACTTGCAAATTGCATTGCGAGTCGCAAATAGGAAGGGAACACCCCTTCCTATTTGCGAGTCGGAAATGCATTTTGCGAGTTGGATCCGACTCGCAAAATGCATTTCTGCATACCGGTGAGGCTTTTGCGCCTCGCAAACGGCGTTTTTCGCCGTTTGCGACTCGCAAACGCCTTTTTACATCTGGCCCCTAGTGCACCATTCTTCCCTGGGAAACGTCATCATCTTTAAGCAACAAGGCTTTAAAAATCTCTGTAGAGAAAATATATTTTTTTTCTTTCTGTGGAGAGTGTCCCTCCCCCCATTTTGGGAGCACCTGCTTGCTCTTTACATCCTAGAAAGGGACTTAAGCCCATATTTATATTTTTTAGCGCTGCATTTGCGTCGTTTTTTGACGCAAAAGCGGCGCAAACTTACAATATACAATTGTATTTTTGTAAGTTTGCGCCCCTTGTGCGTCAAAAAGCGGCGCAAATGCGGCGCTAAAAAAGTATAAATATGGGCCGCAGAGCCTAACCTGGTACTTTCAAACCTATCATTTATATGATGCTAATTGCAATTGCCCTACGTCAGAGGCTCTGGATTCATTGTACCAGTTGATTGGCCCAATAAACCACTGACACAGGAAGAGGGGAGAATGCAGCCATATTGTTGGACCCGTACATTGCCGCTTCTTCTGTCTTCTCTTCAGTTATTAAAAATGTCCACGATTTCTTAGAAAGGCCGGAACAGGAGTGAAAAGTATGCATCGAAAACTATAAAATCTCTTCGGATCTTTATGTCTGACAAAAGCATCTGAAAATGTGGTGCCCCTTGCATTCGCAGCGCGTTGACAAGTAGACTGCACAGGGAATGTTTTCTGTTTAGGAAACATATAAGGAATGTAGGACGGACCTCTGATGAAGTTCACCTCCCAGATGGACTGAAATCCTGGGGTTTTGTTCTCTGTTTTCTGTCCTGCAGAGGCCTCTTCTGCACCACCCAGAAGTCATCCAGTTAGTGCCTTCAAGAAGATTAAGATGATCTGCAGGGGTGGCGGCGTTTTCATCAAAATCTATTACTGTTTAAAGCCACCGTAAAAGCAGCCATCTAAATCTGCTTTTGGAGTTGAAATCCGTGAAAATTGTTAAACCCATGACAAATCGAAAGCGTCGTAGGTGTTCCTCATGGAATATTCTGAAAGCTATGTGCTCTTTTTGTGCCTATGTGCATCCTTTTATTAGTTACAGGTTTCTAACAATGGAAGTGTTCAGAAGTTTTTGTTAGAAAATCGCCTCAGTTGCAAAATAAGTCACTTAATAATCTTTGTGAAGATTATTCATTTAATTTCAGAGCTATGTAGGACCAGATTTACTAATTCCTCGCTCAACGCTGTAAAGTAACACATTTGCAGTGCTGCTTTGCGGATAAGGCAACGCGCAGCACAGAGCCCTATGGACTAAGGGTGGCCTGCTGCTGCTGTCATCCACTTTGCTGGAACACAAACAAGCTGCCTGGCCCAATGCACAGCCTCGCACCATGATGCAGAGGTGAGCGTGCACTCTAGCATGGGACCTCTGCTGGAAGCATTCAGTTCCAGTATACATTCATGTGCCTAGGCAAGGGATCCCACACCTTGGAAGTGCTGTGCACTGCAGCACAAATGCAAGGCGTGGGTTTTTTGAGAAACACATTTCTCCTTGTTAATGTTTGCTGCTAAAGAGGCATCCGTTTTGACTCAAAGCCCTGTTTGGCTATTTTATTAGATTGCGCTTTGTGTCAAAGCCTATGGGTATCAGCACTGAACCACCCCATTAAGTCCCCCACAAATCGGAGAACGCAAAACAGCGGAAAGGGGTTTTCATGCTGAAAAAAGGGAATCTTTCCAGTGCAACATAACTTTTGCTCTGCATAGTAAATATCTTAGCAACAGTTTGTGTTGCTTTGCATCACTTTGCACCAGTATAAAGCTTTAGTGTATCTAGGCCGCAACCAATATATATTTTTTAATTCACATGTAGATGGCTAGATATTGCTTAGATTTACAACTGTGCACCACGGGCAATATGACAGAGACTTTGCATTGGTGTAATAAAATAAGGCAAATAAATTTGCATTATTTTTGCTGCTTGTGTAAAACAAACTGGAAAAAAGATACTTGTTCCAAAATAAATATTTGCACCTCAGCTACAAATAGAGAAAATTGATTTTGCGCAATTCATTCTGTGTTTGCATATATACAAATAGAAAAAAATAAATTCACTTTTGAAATATCAAAGTCAGGAGTAAGTTGCAAAATTAATTTGCTCTGCTATCCATTACATTGTGCAAAATGACTCCGCTCTATGGGCCTGATTTAGATGTCAGTGGAGGGAATACTGTGTCACAAACGTGACGGATATCCTGTCTCCCGTATCACGATCCCCATAAGATTAGTGTGATCTGCCAGCAAGCCAACAAGTTAAATATAATGATAGTTAACCCTAGGAAAAGTTGCTTGTTGTCTGAAAGAGACACTTAGATTAGTGTGACAGGTACATTAAGAAGGGGTTCACAAAGTTTTCATAAAAGTGTTCAGACAACTGATCATTGATTTTATAGATACATTTTTCAAAAGTTGCCAAAGTAATCATGGTTTCAGACCAATCAGAGACTTTCGGAAGTGTGCTGCATTTCAATTTTTTCAGGATGCACATCTAGGGAAGCAGCCAACCACTTCCTTTCGTGAACATTGGTATCAGTCATATTATCCAAAGTATGCAGTATTGCCAAGTCCAGTGATGGCTGGAGGTGTAAGGTTTCATAATTAGCCACATCTTGCTCCAGTGTTCAGCAGTGATAGGGCAGGATCAAAGAACATGTATGATATCACCCCCTGCTTGGCCACATCACAACAGTTTGAAGTGGGGTCTAGATGTGTTTGATAGAATTTATAAAACAATGGGTCTCGCATTTCATCAAGTTAGAGCTATTAGTGTTGTAAACTTCTAACTGGACCTTTCTCTCCACATTAAATGGAAAAAAAAATAAGCTGAGCACGATCAAGCTGTGTACAACACAGCGCGATCACACTGTGAAATAAAGAGAAAAAGTAGTCCAGAAACCATATGGAAAACAGGGATCCTCGTATGTTTCCAGTAGTGTACCGGTGCTCTCGAGGAGGGCTAACCACCAGAAAAGGCATGACGTATGCATGCCTTTCACGAATGAAACCAAGCGAATTTTAAAAGACAAGCCCGCAAACTAATGAAAGTGACTTACAGAGCATGGGTGTGGTCAAAATCCTCCTCAAGAGAGATCAAAAGAGGGACGGAGCGCTTTGCGCTCACCCCTAAAAACTAGTGACAAACATGGAGAATCATGAAGTAGTATACTTAAAACAATCTTCTCATAGGCTCTTACTGTGAGTTACAAGAAGGCCTGGACATTCCTATTCATCATAGTCTTTTTGACATTTTGTAGACCATATAATGGGCAAGTATCGTTTGGTCAGCTTTGAGTACAGTTCATCAATGACCACAGTAACAATGTCTGAAATAAGTTTCATGTATGTTTTCGATTTCGCTAGGTAGTCATGAATAATAGAGGCTGGTGGTGGTAGTAATGATCGACCCAGCTTCTTCATGATACAGTTTCTCAGTTGTAAATATTTCCAACGTTTTTGCATGGAGAGACCATAATCTATTTGTAATGGGGAAAACTATTTCATTGTGTCTTCAGTGAAAAGATGTTTGATTAAGAGAATACCCTTAGAGAAAACAGCCTACTAAAAAGGGGGTGACTTTTCAATCAGTAGTTTGGCATTGTGCCAAATTGGCTCTTCCAGATGGAAAAATCCATACAGTTTAGACCTGGCTATTCTGGGTTTGCTGTAGTCCCATGTATACTTCTTGATTTGACAGTCAATGGATCTCAGCTCCGTGCATGGGACTGGAAGAGGGAGCATACCAAATACGTGGTTAAATCGTAGGGCCACTGTCAACTTAATAATTAGAACTCTTCCACATTAACAGAGATGAAGGCCTTTCCATTTAGTTGATACTGTGACATTGTCTTGTACCATGCATTGAAACTCGTTGCTGACCAGCACTCCTAATTATTTTAACTTATCTAATACACACGTCAATGTGAGTTCTGATAATGAAGTGATCATTGAAGTCTTGGTCATTAGCACTGCCCCATTTTCTGACCAGTTGATCTTATATCCTATCTTATATATAAGGATGAGAACGTAGAACATAGTGATCATGGTCATTCATGCTGGAAGGGATTTATCTAGTTTAGAAAGAGTTAGTAATACATCATCCGCCTACAGCATACTTTTTTTGTTTCCCAGCTGGCTTTAATATTCTGTTTATTTCAGAGTTATTCTGAATAGCAATCAGTAGGTATTTTTTAAAAAATAAGACATTGCAGTTGACTTCCACTGTTGGCTCATCAGATTGAGTTTGCACCATCTTAATGAACTTCATGCCAAAAACCTTGCAGGACACACACCCAAACAAGTAAACCCATTCCACTCAATCAAAGGACAGGGTCACCTTTTCTGATGCATCATTCTCATTTGCAATAGTAGGTGGAGTGAAGTTTGGAGGATATGTTATGGTATGATAGGGCTTTTTATAGAGCACAAGAAATACCCAAGGGTGTCTTGGTGCTAGCTGAAAAGCCACCAAGACAAAGTCCCTACAAGAATCCAACACCTAAGAACAGGATAAATCTAAGTCAGAGTTAAACAACCAGGTTCTGCTTTCCTGAAAGCTAGTAGAGTGGGGCTGATTTGATGGTGGTCAGCAGAGCATTCCATGCCTTGGTAGTTCTGCAAAAGAAACTTCTGCCACCCCAGGCTGAGCATTTAAACCTGGGAACTATTGCCATCATGCTGGATGCTGACCTCAGTGACCTTCCTTGTATGTACCATTTTGTGCTATTGCGAAAAAAATCAGGGGCTTGGTTGTTGAGTGCTTTATAGGCACTACAGAGTGTTTTAAAAGCGGTTCTCTGCCTTATAGGAAGCCAGTGCAAATTCCTTATATGTTTGGAAACCAAGTGAAATTTAGGAATATTCAGGAGGAAGCGTGCTGTGGCATTCTACAGTGTTTGTAGTTTGTTTAATACTGATTGCTGTTCATACAGAAGGAGACCATTGCAATAATCCAGCTTGGTCATTACCAATGAGGTAACAACTAGTTTCTGTAGGTATTCTGGGATAAAAGGAAGAATCTGAGCATAAAAAAAGCTGACCACTGTTCCCATGGGGAACAGGGTCGAGACTGATTTGCATATGGCTGGATCCAAACTGGGTTGGCATGGTGAGCAAAAGAACAATGGATTAAACCTAGATCTGTGACTGAGCGTGAATGTTGAAAGGTTTTAGCACTCCGTCCATTATCCTTTTGTGTTTCTAAAGTCGTCCTAAGGGGCCATGGTATGCCCAGATGTGGGCCCCTTGCTTACTGTTCCACTGGATTCAAGGTAGCCTGGTTGATGAGAGATAATACCCTGAAACTGGTCTCAGGATGCTTTTTTCTGGTCCAGGGAAGACCTGGCCTGGCAGTTCGGGCTGAACTGTTCCCCATGGGGAATAGGGTCAAGAGTGATGTGCATATGGCTGGGTCCAAACTAGGGTAGCATGGTGAGCAAAAGAACAATGGATTAAACTTAGATCAGGGACTGGGGGTGAGTGTTGAAATATTTCAGCACTCCATCCATCATCCTTTTGTGTTACTAAAGTCATTCTAAGTGGCAAGGGTATGCCCAGACGTGGGTTTCTTGCTCACTGTGTCATTAGATTCAAGCTAGCCTGGCTGATAATTGGTGCTACCCTGATACCGGTCCCAGGATGCTTGTGTCTGGTCCAGGGAGGACCTGGCATGGCCAGTTCTCGCTGGACTGTTCCCATGGGGAACAGGGTCAAGAGTGATTTGCATATGGCTAGGTCCAAACTGGGATGGCATGGTGAGCAAAAAGATCAATGGATTAAACCTAGATTTGTGACTGGGGTGAGGGTTGAATAGTTTTGACACTCCATCCATCATTCATTTGTGTTGCTAAAGTCGCCCCAAGTGGCCAGGGTATGCCCAGACGTGGGTCCCTTGCTCACTGTGCCACTGGATTTAAGCTATCCTGGCTGATGAGGGGTGACACCCTGACACTAGTCCTAGGATGCTTGTTTGTGGACCAGGGAGGGCCTGGCCTGGCAGTTTGGGCTGGACTGTTCCGATTGCGAACATGGTAAAGATTGATTGGTAAATGGCTGGGTCCAAATTGGGTTGGCATGGTGGGCAAAAGAGCGATGGATGAAACCCAACTCTGTGACTGGGGGTGAGTCTTAAAAGGTTGCAGTACTCCGTTTATCATCCTTTTGTGTTGCTAAAGTTGCCCTAAGTGGCCAGACGTGGATCCCTTGCTCACTGTGCCTCTGGATTCAAGATAGCCTGGCTGATGAGGGGTGTTTCCACAAAACTGGTTCCAGGATGCTTGTTTCTGGTCCAGGATGAACTGGCCTGGCAGTTTGGGCTGGACTGATCTCATGGGGACAAGGGTCAAGACTGATTTGCATTTGGCTGGTCCAAATTAGGGTGGCATGGTGAGCAAAAGAATGATGGATTAAACTCAGATCTGTGTCTGGGGGTGAGTGTTGAAAAGTTTCAGCACTCCGTCCATCATCCTTTTGTGTTGTTGATGTTACTGCCTTGACATGGTAAACTTAGGACAATATTTGTCATCCAATAAGATTCCTAGGTTACGGGTTTAGGCTACCAGGACTGGGCCCAGTTCCTGTGGCTAGCATGAGTCTGTCCAAAAGGAAGAATGTGTTCTGAAAAGTGACACTTTTGTCTTTCTAGCATTTATCTCAGACAGTTTTTTTGTTATCCATGTACTGACTGCCCTCATGCAGTCACAAAATCATGTCCCAACTTTAGTATGTTCTCTGGCAAAGGAGATGACAATTTGTGTGTCATCCACATACGATGTAAGCGAGAAGCCAAATGATCTAATTAAACTGGCTAGCGAAGTGACATAGAGTGGGACTGAGCAAGGAGCCCTAAGGGACCCCCACAAGGGATGGAGAATGAGTGGGAAACAAATTTTCTGAGGAGAACCTACTGCGGACAGTCAGAGAGGAAGCACTTCATCAGGTTCCAGGCTTCCCCGGTAATCCCTATGTCAGCGAGGCGCTCCAGTAGCAGCCTATTGTTGATCATATTGAAAACCACTGATAGATTGAGAAGGATACGGGCAGTCCGCCCTACCCCATCAAGGGACTGTCTGATCTCCTCAGAGGCCTTGATCAGTGATGACTGCAAAGTACTGCCTGGTGTGAAACCAACCAAGTTCTTATGGATAAGAAGTGGAATCACCTTCTTTAGTCTGCTCGCAAAAATCTTTGCCAATATTTTTGAATTGCAGTTTCAAAGTGATATCAGCCTGTAGTTAGTGTATTGAAGTGGATCTCTTCCCTGTTTCAGAATAAGCAAAATATGAGCCTTGGTAAAGTCAGTATGAAGTTTCCCATTTTCTGCAGCTTTTCTGAATGCTTTTGCCAGATTGGGGAAGAGCTGTTTTAGACAATCTTATAACAGTCAATTGGAAAGCTATCCTCCCTGTTGGACTTACCTGAAAGCATGGCTTCTGATAACCCTTCAGATGTGATGTCGGGTTTAAGTATCTCCTTCATTGTTGTTGTCAATCTTAGGATCAGTAGGTTTGCCAAAAATGTTTCTTCCTTGTTATTCCCTGCTTTATCTAAGGTGTAGAGTTGGGTATGATAATCTACAAACCCTTTAGGGACTTTAAGTGGCTGGCTTGATGACTTCCCAGTGGAACCTTGTGTGGCTGGGATCGTGGAGTTGGTTTTCCTTTGCTTTAGGTTCAGCATGATCTGTCTTCCTGCCCTTTCTCCATTTTCGTAATGGTTACGTTGAATCTGTAGCAAGGTCTTCTCCACAATAGAAGAATACACATTGCCAAATCATATATTTTCCCTGATTAACAGATGCAGTTTTTCATGCTTGAGTGCTAACCTATAAGTCTGGAGCTGGTTCATGATTTCCTTTTCAAGTGTTTCACTCTGGTTTGAACTTGTGGGTCTTAAATTTATGAGCTGCTCCATCTCTTACAATCAGGCCACCGATATAGAAATTTTCTGCGGCCCATAGTCTCTGCAACAAGGTTACAGAGTTGGTGTGGCCATCTAGGTAATAATGCACTTAGGAGCAGAGGATTTTCTTTTTGTGGTTGTCAATACTGAAGTTTGTTCATTCTTCAGTTTTTGGTTTTCGACATGATAATTTGAAAAAAGTCTCATAACAAGGTGATCAGAACATGGTTAGATAGTCATGCTGCCATTATTATGTAGCCCGTCAGCTTGGGTAATAAAATAATTTTACGAGAAAAAAGTTGATCTATATTTCTGTTTTTTGTTGGTAGGACAAATAAGTATATTACCTGCCTGTGGGATGAAGTAAACACCAGGGCCCTATCAAGCCATGGTTAGAAATCAAATCCTAGAGCACGTGTCTATCTTGATTTTTACTAAAGTTGAGCCTTCTCACTCTATCTAGGATCATGGCAATAGATACGTTCCAGTCTCTGCCAATACGTAGATGTGTTTGGCCCAGGTCTGTACAAAACTTACTGATTTTTAAAAGAAAATGTCTCTTATGAATGTTGGGCACATATACTGATCGCACCACTAAGTTATGTTTCTGAATGGAGAGTTTTGCAAACATGAACCTGCCCTCTGCATCGGTCCATGTTTTTAGTGTTCTTGCTTTCAGATGTTTATGAAGAAGCATAGCTATGCCTCTTTTCCGATATTCTGTGTTGTGTTGGCCAGAATGGTTGCTTTATATCTGAGAGGTGGGTCACTTGCAAGAGAACTATATGTGGCTTGTAGGGTGCAAGATAGGTGCGAACTTTATTTTGCTTTGTGAATGTTGAGAGGCCACTGACATGGAAGGACCAAGCATTTAGTAGCTTAGTAGGGCATACCATCCGTTTGGTAAGTTTGCTAGGTACCATTGACAGTAATGATGAGCTATGACCTGGGGTATAGTAGCTTAGGTGTAGAGGCAGAACACCTCTGTTGAGAGATGAGGATGAGGTGAGTTAGGACCTCCACTAATTCAAAAACCTCTGGGGATCTATGTGGCAGTGGATAATTGCAGTGGGTTAAAACTTGTTATCACCTATCTGCGAACTTTAACCTGGCAATCTGTACTTATCAGCAAAGTCGGGCACATTTCGAGTATGTCGAAAATTAAAAGTCTCGCCCTCTACTGTCCAATTTATCTCTGGGAGGCTGAATATCATTAACTATCAGCCGGTCTAGGAATGTGTCTCTGTATCTCGGAGGAAGCATATGTTGCGTTTCTTTACGTAGGTTGGGAAGGACAGTTTTTCTGTTTAAAGGGTTGAAACGTTGGTTCAAAGATGTAGAACCAGTATCCATTGTATTTTCTCAAATGTCTGGGATGAACTGTTTGCAAGTCCCCATTGGGTCTGAGAACTCCCTGGTTATCCCGTACAGTGTAATTATCATAATTACCAGATCCAGAGGGGCATATCTTATATTAAATCTCCTTTACTGAGGTCAGAGCACCAAGAATTTTCTCAGAGTCAAGTTAGCTTTGTAAGAGTGGTCCGCTACTATTGAGATATTATGACCATTACAAATAAACGGGCCCACTCTTTTTAAGGCAATGCCTAACTGGTTGGTGTCCTTTTACTCTAGTTCTCTAGATAAGTGACCTTCCTCCTGGAACCCAAATTTCATCTCCTCATTCTGGTGCACTGTAGACTTTGTTTTTTAAGATCTGTAATATGTTCTTCTGAGCTCTGCATTTGAGATTTATACAGTGCAAGTTCTTTGATTTCGACTTTGAGTTTTCTTTTTTGCAGACATAATGGATGCTTCCACACATTTTATAGATGTCTTTATCCCCTTTAATTCCGTTGATAGCATTTCCTGAGTGATTGTAGCCGTGTTTGTTTCTGGTGCTGGAAGCAGTGGCACCTTAGACCGCTTTTGAGAATAACAGTCAATGGGAGGATTTGGACTTGGACATGCGTCAAACACTAAGGGCCTGATTTAAGAAAATTGGTGCTGCATCCAGTGTTCACAGGCTCACTCGCATGAAATACTGGGTAATTGCTCAAGTAGATGAAGAGAGAGATGGACGAGAGAGTGGGAGAGGATGAATGGGACTTAAAGGTGGGTATGGGCAGGATGAAATAGAGGTAGAGATGATAAGTAGTGAGAGATAAAAAGGAAGAGATGTTGGAAAGGGAGAAAAAGAGAACGTGAGAGATGCTAGAGAGAGTGTCTGAGTAGTTAGGCCCATATTTATCCTTTTTTAGCGCTGCATCTGCGTAATTTTTTGACTCAAAAGCGGCGCAAACTTACAAAATACAATTGAATTTTGTGAGTTTGCGCCGCTTTTGCGTTAAAAAGCGGCACAAATGCAGCGCTATAAAAGTATAAATGTGGGCCTCAGGATCCATTAGGCTCTATTCACAAACCACCTTTTAGTATGGTTAGTAGTACTACAATAGTACTACTAATGTATTACAAAATGCTATTCACTAAGCTATGTGTGGAGTACCATGGTAGATTTTTATTAATTGACCAAGGCCTCATCCTGAATCTGCTAGTGGGGACACAGAGGTATGGTAGAAATCTCCGATTTTTTATCAGCACTATTCTTCTCAGGTTGCTGCTGGTAGACAAGATTCCTCTCATCTAAAGAAGGGCCAGATTTACAATGCCCTAGTACCACCTTAGCGTAATTTTATTTACGCTAATGTGGCTCAATGAGGCAAAAATCACCGTACCACATTTACAAAGTGGCACAATGCATGCATTGCGCCACTTTGCGACCCCTTGCACCACATTACTCCTGCGCAAATGCAAATGCCTTAGGAGACCCACAAAATTGGTGCAATGAAATGTACAAGATTTCCTTACGACATTTTTTACGTCAGTTTTAACGCCTGCTTAAAGCAGGCCTTAAAAGGACACACCCATTGAAGTCAATGGGCCTCCTTGCACTTTGCAGCACTAGGATCAAAACTGTTGAGTACCACAACAGAGTTAAAAAGTTTCATGCTATTGGCCTAACATGTGCCACGGTGCGTCATATTTTAAATTTGGCTCACCCATGGTGTCGTTAGGTGGCGGTGGGGAGGGTGCAAGAAATCTTGCGCATCAGTACTGATGCGCCAGATTCTTATAAATCCAGGTCAAAATGTTTTATCCCTAACGAAACCTCTTTTCAGTCATGGAATTTACCTACCACAACCTCAACCCATCCAACGACATCTGCGCTGAAAATCTAAGGCAATATTCATTTAAGGAACAATCTTCAAAGCTCTACCAGGCCACCAAGAATTAGTAATGACATTCAGACGTTATAATACTAAACACTTGTGACTCACCCTCTCAGACACAGAAATAAAGCTGGACATACCCTTGATGCGTTTTTGCCCTGCAAAATCTTATCTCCATTACGGGGAAATATCATGTGACATAGATTGATTGCACTCTAATTCAGATCAATGTCTTAATACACTCTCCACCAGACCAATAACCAATTGCTAGAACAACCAGCAAACCTTGGAAACAACTTGACCTCACTAAAATCCATAGTCTACTTAACTCATCATTGATGAATGTCCCAGCAATCTCATTTCAACAAATCTACTTCTGGTTGGTGCTGGTTCTTGACAACACATTCCAAACAACCCATTTGCCTGTTCCCTTGAAATGAGAATAGGCTGGATGTCTCTAGAGCTCAAACCCCTCAAGATCTGTAAAAATATTGGAAAAGACAAGCAATTGAAACGGATGCAGGAATATCACTGAAGAAGTTACATTATTGCTGTTAGGAAGGTGAAAAGGCTCCAATGTCTTCTGGTAGATGTATGAAGCAACACATCTGTTGGGAATATCCAGTGACTGGCATACAGTTGTGTCCTCTGCCCTGAGTGCCAACTGCAATTATCTAATTTCCTGATTTTTAGAGTTTTGACTACAGCCACACTCTAATGCGGTGTAATCCGAGGCTTAGGCCTCTCTTTTAATGCATTTGCAGTCCTGGAACTGTCCTGGACCTAACGGGTGCCCTCTCATGGGTTTAACTTGTAAAGTGGGGGTAGTAGCATACTATGTTTTAATGATCATTTAGTTGTGACAAGATCTGTGCTGCAGGAGTAGATGCCTACTGGCCTACTTGTGTAATATTCTGCTGCTACAAGTTAATCCGTATCCGAGCACTGACATCTCAGTACTTGTGTGCCTGAATGTATGTGTGTGGTCTTTGTCGCACATACGTAGCACATGTCTAAGTGCACCAGATGGAAGGAGGCCTGTAGGTTGCATTTTGGAATCCCCTGACCCCTATGTGCAAAAAATGGAGGCAAGGTATATTATGGGCTATTGGTGCAGGGCAGTATAGCAAGTCACCTTGCTGAACTGCCCTGCTTCAAAGGGAAAGAGCTTGAATGGCCTGCATCTATGTCATACAGCATATCCTTGTCCTTTCCCACTGCGCTGGTGCTGTTTTGGCAGCCTAGCGCCAACAAAGGGACCCTTGCACCATGATGCAAGGCTGTCTGCGCTGTAGGCAGGATTGTTTGTGTACAGAAGGGTGAACCTTCCTGCACAAAAACAATTATTGAAAAGTTTTCCTCTTTCTTTATGTACTGCAAAATGCAGCAATTATAGAATAAAAAGGGAGGCAAAATAAATATATTTCTCCTCGTTGGGCCTCCCCTGGGGTGGTGTAAGGTTTTGGCGCATCCCCAGGGTTTTCAGGTCTTGTAAATCTGGGGATGCATCAAAATCCATAGGTGTTGTGTGGGAACACACACTGCAACGCCATGGAGCATCTCTCTTGTGCAGAATAAGGCAACACAGCGATTTGCGCTGCCTTGCCTTACTCCTTATCTATAAGCCCATTCAAAGTCACACAAAGAGGCTTGGCATGGCCCCGTAGATATGATTGCAAGGTTTGAGCTGCAGTTGCATCACAAGGGTCTCGTAAATATGTCCCCAATTGTGATATGTGACCAGGAGTATAGTGTTTGACAGATGTCAATGCTTTCTATTGGAGAAGAAGGGGTTGGGGATTGAGAAAGAGAGAGAAGCATCTCAGACAGGTAAGTCTTGTTTACTTATTTACTGCCCATTGAATCCACTGGCATAAAGGACAGCAGCAAAGCACCTCCATTTCTTTCTGTCTTTGGCTAATGTCTGTGGTGTCCCAGATATGGGTCTTCATTTCTGTTTCCACAGTTTTGGCCTGTCCATCTTCCATTTGCCTTCTAGGGTCCAATGGAAAGCTGTTATTACGATGGAGTCTTATTCTCTTCTGATGGTGTGTCCTATCCATCTCCTTCTTTTTCTCATTGTGATGGTCCCATGCTCTTGTAGGTAAGTCTTGTTAAGGCAGAAACACCAGTAAAGAGCCAAAGGAATACTGGCAATCCTTACTGCAAGTTGGAGAACATGGATGCTGGAGGAAATGACCACATGGTGATCAACACATGGTGATGGAGGACACCCAAATAGGAGAACGCCAAATAAGTATGCCAGTAGTCATTCAGGCAGTAGCAAAGAGTATACGAAGAATCCGACTGAGCCAGTGAGGTAACTGCAAGAGGAAGGAGAAACAGGAAAAAAAGGGGAAAATAACAAAGGAGTGGAAAATTGAAAATGATGGTCCAATTAGTGATCGAGGAACCATACCACAAACAGTTGCAAGGCAGCTGGCAACATCCTCTACCAATACTTATGTTCTCCGGGAAGTACCTGCCTTTCCCCTGAGCATTGCTCTTATTGTCCCTGTTCTTTTTTTTTTAATTCTTTTTATTAAAACCAAGCTCAAGGTATAATGTATATAATTGACAGTTACAGGTTTGCATAGTACAGTGCCTATGTTTGTATCAATTTCCACTTGCCATGTTTATCTAGGCTTTACTTCATTTGGCGCTTTTACGGCCCAAGCACTTTTAAGTCAATATATTCCTTACATTCTCTAACTTTCTCCCCCTCCCCCCCAGTGGGTGTGGATGATACAATTCAGGACTCATGTTCCCCCTAGTCGTACTCCAGGGTCCCCATATTTTCTTCCATTTATGAGGGCATCCCCGGCTCTGATACACCACTTTCTCAGTTTGCTGGCACCAGTCAAGGTCTGACTCCGATTGTTCTACAGTTGGTGGGACAGGGTGTCCCCATAGCCTCGCGATGTTACACTTGGCCACCCCAAATGCTAGCATCGCCCATGTCCTGGCATGTCTGGGCATCGGCTCATTCTCTATTATATGTTATAAAATTCATTTTTCAGATACATGGGGCTGGTGTCCCAGGGTCTGCTTTACTCGCGCTGTAATATCTGGCCAGTAGGACTGTATCACCGGGCAGGCCCAAAGGATGTGAAAGAAGGTACCCATTTGCTCGCTGTCCCAGAGACAGTTAGGTGTATCTACTTTACAAATTTTATGAAGAAGCTTTCTAGAGCAATATGCTCTGTGTAGGATTTTTAACTGTATCAGCCTAAATTTGACTCGGATTGCAATTTCCCTTAGGATCTGCAGTGCTTCTTGCCAATCCTCATCTGCTAAGTATCCCAAGTCTCTGGCCCCTTCTTCTCTGAGGGGTCCCAATGTGTCTGGGTCATTGTTCAGTAGTTTCTTGTAAATCAAGGAGATAGCTTTGTCAGGTATGTGTTCTGTGAGAAGCCTATCCTCTAGATAAGTGGCGAATGTCAATTGTTTCCCCTCCCTGATGTGACACCTCAAGGCGTGGCCCAATTGCAGATATTTATAGCATTCCGAGCATCTCCTAAGCGTTCAATGCCCAGAAGTTCCCACTTGGTGAAACCCTATAAGTCACCCATCTCTGTTAGGAGATCACTGTCCAAAAAGGGGGTCTGCTCTGTTAATGTGTTTCGCGAGTTTAGGGCATTAGTGGCTTCCCTTCAAGCCCTCATCACTGTCCTCGTGTGAATTGGAAGTGTCCTCTCTACTTTGTACCTATGTAGCCCTGTTAATTTCCCATTTGCGAGCTATCTACTCGATAGGCTTCCCGTACCTGTCGGCAAACACCCAATCATTTACTAACGCCAGTTGCATGACCCAATAGTATTTAGAGATGTCTGGGATCGAAATCCCCCATTCAAACCCCCCCCTGTTGTAGCTTGCAAAGTGCAATGCATGTGGCCCGCCATCCCATAGGAGAAGCCTAAGTACTTGATCTATTTGCTGGAATAGATTCTGTGGGATTTGATAGGGTGTGTTTTGCAGGATATACAGGATATAGGATATTGCAGGATTTAAGCAGGGGAGAGACATCAGTTTAAACAGGGCCGATTTGCCCATTAGTGACAGGGCCAAAGATCACCAGTGTTAGACATCAGTTTTAAGTCGCTCAATTTGTGGGATGAGGTTAGCGTGTAGAAACGTCTGGGGGTCCTTGTGATATGTATCCGTACATAATTGAAGCTATCTTGCACCACTGGTATACCACTGTGACCTGAGAGTCTCAAATGGGTCCATGTCAATGGGAAAGGCATTGATTTGGACTAGTTGATGCAGTATCCAGAGTAGTCACCATGTCTGGAAGATGTGCAAAACTCTATCCACAGAGTGAGAGGGCCGCATGAGGTACAATAATATATCATCAGCATAGGGACACGCTCTTCCCAGTCATCACACCCTGATATACCACATATCAGGGGGTCCTGGCGTATCCAGGCAGCCGGAGGCTCTATAGTCAGGGCTAATTTCATGGGGGAGAAAGGGAAGCTATGTCTGGTTCCCCTGTGTAGAGTGACCACCCAAGATACCTTACTATTCACTTGGACATGTGCTAAAGGTGAACGGTAGAGAAGGCATACCCAGCTGCAAAATTAGGGCCGAAACCTATTTTGTGAAGTGCGGCGAATAGATAGGGCCATTCAATACTATCAAAGGTCATTGTGTCATCTAGCACCATGAGAACCACCTCCTTGGAGTCAGGGCTACTTTTCATGTAGAGTGCTCCATAGAGTCCCTGAAGGTTGAGCCTTGTTCCCCTACAAGGCATGAAGCCAGACTGGTCAGGGTGGATCAGTGATGTTATAACTGCCTGGAGTCTATCCACATTTAATAGGGAAATCGGTCTATAGGAGCTGTATATGGTTTGTGGTTTCCCTGCTTTATGTATTACTACTATGGTGGCCATGCATTTGTCCTCTGGGAGGATGCCGTCTTGCAGTGCAGCCAGGCACATGGGCCGTTGATTTGGTGATACCTTAGTGGCCATAACTTTTTACATCTCTATCGGCATCCCGTTTGGACCCATGGCCTTCCCCGACTGAATCCCATGCATAGCTTGTGTCACCTCTTCCACCGTTAGGTCTTCCTCAAGAGCCACTCTCGATTCCTGCTCTAACTCGTTGAGGCGGATGTCCCGCAAGAGTTCCATACAATCAGAATCTCCCATTGAGGTGGCCGTTTGATACAGATCCTCATAGTAGTCAGCAAATGCATTGTCTATGGCTGGACTGTCTCGTTGGAGTCTTCCCTCTTTATCTTCTTTCTCTACCACCCAGGACCTCTCCTGATCTCTCCTACCAGCCATGCCAGAAGCTTGTTGGCCTTATCTCCGACATCATAGTAACAGTGCTGCATTGCGAAGGCATAACTACGAGCCGCCCCCTCGACCAAGTCTCAGAAGTCCCTCTGCTTAAGGCGCAGTTGGTGCCAGAGTTCTTTGTTTCGTTCTGTCTGTACTCTCTGCTCTAGCAGTTCGATGTCTCGCTCAAGCGCTGCCCAATGTAGGAGCATTTCTTTCTTTTTTCCCCTATGAGGGCATGTGTCTGGCCCCGTATTACCGCTTTAAATGCCTCCCATAGAGTATTTGCAGATGTCACTGAGCCCAGATTTTCTGGGGAGTATGTTTCTGCCCCTTTCCTAGTGTTTCCCTGATATTCAGGTCTTTAGAATACCAAGCACTTATCCGCAGGGGCAGAGTTGTGGTTCAAACAGCGCTTAACAATTTAACCTTGGCTGGTGAATGGTCAGAGATTCCCCGAGGTCTAATACTAGAATCTGTGCATGTCTGGGTATTGTGTAGGCAGATAGTCTATATGAGAGGAGCTAAAATGGGGGGGTGAAACAGTAGGTGTAGCTCCGGCAGTGTGGGTTGTGTGCCCACCAAATGTCTACTAACCCCCCAGGCATCCACAAAGGACCTCAACACCCCAGTGCCGCCACCGTGGAGGATCCTGAGAGCCTATCCAGCTCAGGGTCCATGACAGCGTTCAGGTCTCCCCCCAAAATCAGGGTCCGATGAGGAAGATTTAGTAGGGTTGCATTTAGTTCAGGAAGTGTCAGCGAGGGTAGGCGCGGGGAACATATACGGGCCCCACATTTATGACCTTCCCCTCCCATACGCCGTATATCTCTACAAATCTCCCCAAAGTGTGATTCCAACTGCGCTGCAGTATAAAGGGGGTCAATTTCTTGATCATTATTCCAACTCCTCTTGAGTCGCTAGTATAGCCTGCTTGGGCTAGTGGTACCCAAATCTGTCTAGTGCTTTGCATGTTGTGCCCCAGAGATGTGTCTCCTGGAAATGCACCAAATCCGGGGAGTGTTGGAGAATCAATGTGCGCTTTATCTTGTTGCCTAGACCATTCACATTCCAAGACCATATGAGTAAGTTACGTGACATAGACATAGCTTGAGTTGTGAGCTATTATTGGGGGGAGAGAATTTGTTGTATTTATTTTCCTCTTGTGTGGGCTTTGTCTCTGGTACTCCACCATACCTTGCTTCGCTGTCTCAACAGAAGCATTACCTGAGCAATCAACAACACAAACCAACATACTGTGGAACTTAAACTTAAAAAGCACTAATTGCCCTCAAACTTTCCCCTCCCTGCTACCCTGCACCGTGAGTCATTCAACCACCCACCTCCCCAATTTGCAGAGAGCCTGTCGCCCTAGTAACATAAACAAACATAGGTGTGACATTCCCACCGCACCAATCTTTTCAGGATATTGGATATGTCTTAGTTCAATCTCCCCAACCTCCATTTTGTGTGGATGTTTTCCACCACTAATGTGGTAGGGACTTCGATCTCCTCCTGACTTCCCAGACTGCCATGCGCTGGACTTAAAAAGGTCCTATCTCTCTGGTGAAGTCCGTGCGCTCCTTGATCAGCTGCTATCGCCCGAAGGCGGCCGGCTGCTTCAACCCGGCTGAGGATCTGGCAATGGCCTGTGGGTCTCTTGTTTTTTCTTCTGCACCCGCCAGCCCTCAAGCCAGTCCCACGCTTCTTCTTGTGTGGTGAACAGCCATATCTTTCCTTCTGCAATGACCTTCAATTTTACCGGGAATAGCATCATGTATTTAAGCTCTTGTTCTCGTAGAGCTCACTTTACTTCATCAAAGCACTTGCATTTTCGCTGAACTTGTAAAGTCAGGAAAAATGTGCCCGTCACATTTTCAATTTTAAGATTATCATGTGAGGGGGCTGCCTGTAGGATGGCATGTTGGTCTCTATAGTTGATTATCTGGGCTATGATTGGTCTTGGGGGGGGGCCCAGGGGCAGCCGGGGGGCTGGGGTTCTATATGCCCTCTCCACTAAAAAAATCTTAGAAAGTATTTCTGGCTGTAGTAGATTTAGGACCAGGTCCTCCACAAATAGGTCAACCACCCCTTCAGGCACCCCCACAATACAAATATTGTTCCACCTTGCCCTGCCCTCTTGATGTTTAAGGCAGGCAGTGATGGCCATAGTTTGCTTCGTAAGACCCTGCACTTGTTCCTCCAGACGTTTAGTAACAGACTGCAGGCCTGAGATTTGAGTTTCAGCCACTGTCAATTTCTCTGTTACTTTTCGGAGGTTTGCCTTTATTAGATTCACTTCAAGCGTTACAGTGTCAACCTGTGGCTCCAAAGTGTCTTTGACATTTTGAATTGCAGTCATGGTGTCTCATAGTGTGGAACCTGTTGGCTGTGGAGGGTCCGACTGAGCAGCTCCAGGCTCTGGTGGGCCAGATGCTCCTTTAGTTGCCATTGGTGAAACTGCATATTTGGCGATGCTATTTGTCTGTGTGGGGCGGGGGCTGTGATTTCTCACCATAGCCTTTTCTCAGGATTTTGACTTCTGCAGGTAGTTACAACTTTCCCACAGTGCTACGCCCTGGGGTCTGTTTTGGTCATATTCACTCTGCCACCGCTGATTTAATTTGCCCCCAGCAGTCACTTGGATCAATTCTGCCAATCTGTGGTGTTCCCCACACTGGTGGATGTTCTGGGCTTCTCTGAGCTCTCAGGGGCGTCCTTCGTCAGCTCTTGCTGAAGTCCACCTGAAGGCCCGCTCTCTTTTAGCACCGGCGCCGACGTTCACCTGACACCCCGCCTCCCCTATTTCTTTGTGCTCCCAGCTTCTCCCGGGTCACCTCCATTGTGTCGGGGCCACCCGGTTGATGGATCGTGTTCCTGGGTGAAGGCGGGGAGCCTCTTTTCTGTGCGGTGTGAACCTCGTTTTCACCGGGCCTCGTGATTCCTCCCTCTTCACGGAGACTGCGGGCACGTCTACACCCCCACGTGGCTCTTTTGCCCCCCAGCCAATTCTACCGTCTGTAGGCCCCCAGGCCACCAAAGCAGTCGGCCACGCGACACCCCCTCACCTCTTGGCAGTTGGCAGCAGTTGGGATTGTGCAGGCTCCTAGGCGGGACGTACACCTGGGCCTCTGTCTTTGGCCACATTGCTTCGGTCGTCCCGGCTTCACAGGAGCCGGCAGTTCCGCTGTTGCTCTTCGGCTCTGGCTTTCGTATTGTAATCAATTTTCACTCCCCATTGCAGGATTAATGGTGGATAGCTAGGGATTTAGTTTGGCGATGGGCAGAGAGTCGCTAGTGAGCGGCCATCTTTGGAGTTGGCTAGCTACGCCCCCATTGTCCCTGTTCTTAATGAGCCCCAGATGTCTTGCATAATCTCTCTGTTCCCCAGCCACACTGCTCTGCCCTCCACGACCTAAATCACTTTGTTTCCTCCATGGTCATTCTTTACTGCCTTATGAATCCGAAGAGATCAAGAGGTCTCTTCCTGCTGTGGGTTGAAGTGCCACTTGTGGGGCCACTGCTTGTTCTTGCTATCCTCATCTAGAGGAATGGCTTTGGTTTCCAAAAACCTACAGGTGCCTATTGGGTTTGGAACAGAATTTCCTAAACTTTGGGTTGTGACCCATTGGTGGGTTGCAAGCCGATTTTTAGTGAGTCGTGAACGTCCAAGCAGCAAATAAAGATGCCTTTAAATTCTGTATTTATCTTGTCACATTTGCAGCGCGCCAAAGAGAGAAGTCAAATGTCAGGCTATGTCTTCTGACAAATTGCTGCTTCTGTTTTTTAACATGGGTATTGGTGTTTGCAAACTCCTCTCACTTTACAGTTCGAGAAAGGAAAGTACAGTGAACCTTGTGACAATGTTGCTGGGGTACAGAGACTGTCAAAGGAAAGAGTCTAGGATGTCATTGTTTTGTAACACACAACAAAATGTAGACCTGTATATTAACTGTACACATTCAGCAGTTAGAAAAGCAAAGACAAAGCACATTTCTGTATTTCTGAAGTGCGATGGAAGCAAATATTTCAATAGGATCAAAACTAATCAAGCCACTTTATTTAGTGATGCACAAATGATAAACATTCACGGAAACAATGTTTCCACACATTATTATTTGTGTGCAATCTAATTTTTATCATTAAAAATGTCTCTGTGCAAATGTATTGCCCATATCAATGAAGAATGTGCTGTCTGTAGGTGACAATGCGCTGCCACATGATGACTTAGGTACATTAAAAATCTCCTGCCTCATGTCCATTAGCTGTTCTACAAAGTGGGTCCTGGTTCTGAAACGTTTGCGATGCACTGGTATAGAAGCTAAGAATTGCTTACACAGCTTAAAGGCATAGACGAACCACTTCATCAAACCTCATAAACATGAGACACAGCACTCAAGTGTATCAAAAGTTACTTGAATCCATTCACCATACCAATATTTATACACGGAGAACCTGTCTGAATTGTGGTCCAGTGCCACTCAATTTTAGGTGGTGAGCTACTAGGAAGGAAAGCCAGGAGCTACCAGTCCATGAATGGAGATCTGATGAATGGAAAATGGCACTTTCTTCATGCTATGAAGTCAAAAGAAAACTTTATGAATAGGTTAAAAAATGCACCTGTCACATGTATACTATACCAATCTGCAAACAAACCTTGGTATAATATGTATCTGCTACTCTACAGACAAATTTACTATCTGCCTTTAAGCCTCCAGTTCGAATAGGAAAATAGGCTAGGCTTTCTATGAAAGCGTGCCCCCCTAATATTTACCGCCAGGGGCAGCGAATAATGATTTTATTAACGAAGCAATCTGGTCTCAAGCAAAGAGTGTGGACCTTTCATTACCTAGGAACTAGTAAGAAGAATAGGGGCAACATAGTAATTAACTTATTCTAAAGTGTGTCTCTGTTTGTGGGATTTTGAAATTAGCCTATTGAACCCTGCAAAGGGGAATTAGTACCAGACGATGACTAAAACTGAATGTATTCAGCCATATTTACTATCAAATACAACCCTGGACAAGAGGTAGAGCTCGTTTGCACGGGACCTAAACAAACGATCTCATGCAATGAAAGAAATTCACAAGCTCAAACTTTAGGTCTGCATAAATGACAACATAGAAGAGGCATTGAAAAACGGCCTGTAATACTAAATTACATCTAATTCAAAACAATATTTAGACAGAAACTACTTTGTGTCATTTCTTCCACCAGGCCCAATTTATGTTCTAAACCATATGTCTTCAAACCTTGTAAATCTGTGAACAAAGTTATGATTTCTGTTTAGGCAAGTCAGACCTGAATTTTGAAATGCAGCAAATATGTACACGTTTAATAGTATCTGAAAATATGAATGGGGCTGATTTCCTCAGGCAAAAGTCCAGCATGAAAAAATGGGTGCCTGCACATGGCGCTGCGAAAGATCTAGCAGAGCAGCACAGACTTTATACCAGTGGCAGAAGTGAAAGTTCTCTCATTTTAGATGGAAGGAAAAAACAGAACAGAAGCATTGAATGCACTAGAAGCAGCAGAAATTACCCCTCTGGAGCAGCGTAATTTTCGGCTCCACCTTCTATGTATCATTTATATGCATTTACGAGTGATGCATATAATCAATGTGTGCCTAATGTTCATTCATTTGTGCTCCATTCTAACAAGAATTGTATTAGACCACAACTTCCTAGCCTATTGAGAAGTTATACTAAGCTGAATGATAATCAATATGATCTTAGTTACTGATTGTACTTACTTTTTAATAATAATCATGCAATCGCTAATAATTAAAAAAACACTGTAATGTGCTTCTATCTTTGATTCTCAAGTTAACTTAGCCTTACTTTGGGCCTTAGCTGTGTATTTCACAAATTGAAGATTACCAGTGTGTTGTGTTCCTTTCCTCTGCAGGTGTGTTATCTGATTCCTTCTTCATTAGAGAAAGGTTTATTATTATGTACTAGACCGATAGCAAGGTCTGGGGTGAGAATGCTGGCAGCAGACGTAATGAAAATATGGAGAAAGAAGCCTCCTGTACCTGGCATGCTAGCAGGATGCAACTCTCAAGGATGAGCAGATATGTACCTAATTGTGTGAGAGTGGGAATCTGGGGAGTTTACCGGATCCCGGCAAATGTTGCCACAGGATTGGTCTTGGAATGTGGGACAGAGATGAATATAGTTATTATGCAAACTTAGATTGTGCTTTTAATTAGTGTTCAGTAGTTACGTGTAGGCAGACATTACTCTGACTTAGAAGAGAGCAGATCTTTCTGTTGGGTTTTCCCTTGATTGAAAATCTTTGTGCTAGACACTTTCGCTTCCTCTGAACTTCTACTGAGGTTCACATTATGCTGACCACTTCTTTCCTTCCTCTTTAGAAATTCCCAACTCTCTTTATTCTACAAATTTAGGCAGAGTGTGTTTATTTCTGGAACACATTATTTGGATATTTTGTATTCTTTACATATTGCTTGTTGCTATCCTGTATTTCATAATATTTGAATTCAGAATACTTAAGCACCTAAATAATATGGTTGTAAGATTAAAGTTCCTGAACCATTGTCAAATTTGCTGATTGATGATTGATTAATACATTGAAAAATAACACTTTATGTTTCACTGTGGAAGCCTTTTGGGTTCACTGTCCTTGAAAGGCATTTCTGATGTTAATTCCCTTTCAATGCTTCAAGTGAACAACCCAAAGGTCCATACTGTTTGATGATTTTACCAAGAGATTGAGGTTGAAATATCCCCACTCCATCACCACACAAAATGTGTTTCTTAGAAGAGTATGGGCATTACATTCACTGCCGGCTTTAGCATTGCTGCCCCCCATGACCTCCTGCACAGATTCCCTCACTACCACCCTCCAGTGGTGTCCCTCATCCCTTCTTAGCCCCTCTCTCACATTTATTTATTTTATAGCACTATTCAGCCCAATGCAGACTGTAGGAGCGTGTTACATCACAAACGTATATAGACAGACAATGAATCATACAAGTGTGTAAATCACTTTATAGGAAATGTTACTTAAATGAGGACGAAAAAGTGTAGAGTTCATATGTCATCCATACTGGAAGGCATTATATGTTAAGAGTGCTTGATCTGGAGAAAGGAAGGGGAAGACAATGTTTTTACAATGCACAGTAACCATAGTTGCTATGCTGTGCTGTGTTGCATGCAAAATAGATAATACAACAGCACCCTGTCTAGTGCTGGCATAATTTAGGCTGCCTTGCACCAATGCACCATAGTGCAAGGCTGTATGTGTAATGTGAAGCTTAAGTTTTAAACAGGAAGGGTACCCTTGAAGCACAAAATTCTATGCTTTGACCAAATGTAACACTTTAGCACTTTTTAAATGTGTGCTGTACTTGGATAGGTTTGGAGAATATACATTTTTTCACCTGCTTCATGCCTGCCTTAACAATACGTCATTTTTTGATGCCAAGAGTTACCGTCAAAATCCATGGGTAAGTGCATGTACCAACCATGGTATACTTTCTTGACATGAAGTAGAGCATAGTACTATTTTGTGTTACTTTATGGCCACTGTCCAATGTAATTCAGGAATTGGCTGGAAAATAAGCTCCAAGATAACACTTTTGCACCAGGTTTGCATTATTTTTGTGTTGCAAATCAAGCACAAAGTGTTAGTAAATATGCCCCATAAACGTTATACAATGATTGGGGTGTCATACTAATAAAATTGCGTTGCAACCCAAAGGAGCACTTTTTTAGCAACCTTGGAATAATGAAAGATTGAGGGAAAAAACAGTAAAGGTTTGAACCTATGCCTTTCAATTTGCATGCAGTGCTTTGATAACAGTTACTAGGTCTAGGTTCTATATTAGAAAGGTTAATACTTATGACCATCAAGTAAGAAAAGGATCTCTGTGACAACAGCAATAATTGTTAGTCATTGGGTTTGTGGTTGGCAGAGTTATGCACCCTGTCGAAGCAAGAACCACAATCCTATTCAGGGTAAGTCACAAACACACCCTAGGTTAACCTGTACTCACCTTCTGACTATGTATAAAGTATCTGTGCAAAACTTCAAACAGTAAAATTGGGAAAACACCACACAAAAATAATCTACACTACATTAGAAACATAGAACTTAATTTAATAAATAAAATGAGACCAAAACAACAAACATTCAATAAGTAGAACTTGAGATATTAATTTTTAAAGAATAAACTGTAAAATAGCGCATAGAGGCAATAAGAGCATATTTGGGATATCTTGTCACACTGGACCGGGGCACAGTCCAAAGTTCAGGCTGACTGCGATGGAGTGCAGGTCGGATAGGGATATCCATTTAGGACCGCTGCACAAAAGTACCTTAATTCTGGTTGCATCGACAACAAGGAAGATGAGGAGTGCAGACTGAAGCGATGCGTCACTCTCCATCCCCCTATCGAGGCTTTGCATCGGTCCTTTCCACACAGTGGCAAAGATGCATTGGTTTTCTCCACTCCACATTGGTGATGCATTGGGTCCAAGATGAGGTGGTTCCGAAGGCGATGCACTGTGGTTAATCCATGCTGGAGGTGATGCATTGTCTCCGATCCACTAAATATGGCCTATCCGCCAGTTCCGTTCCACACAACAGGGGAGATGCACCAGTTCCTATCCCCAAACCAGAGATGCAATGGTTCTGACTGACAAATAAATCTGCTTGAAGTGTGTCACCCAATAATCGCAGTTAATGTTAGATCCTAGTCTATCAGACAAGGGAAAGGATGCCTGCTTTCCATTAACAAGTGCCCAGAAACCCGTGGTGTCTCTGGCACTACAAGTGGAGACTAAACGTTCCCATGTCTCTTCCTTAATAGCTTGCTTTCTCTTTCTGATAGCCTCCTTATAAGTTGCCCTTGCCAAGGTGATAATCTGCTCATTCCGTGGGCGAGCATTAAGGGCTTTACAGAGGTTACACTTGGCAACCCTGCATGCTTTGTCAAACCATCCTGTTTACTCTGTCTCCCTAGTGCCAGATAGTTGAAGCATGATTGTTTTGTAGCTTGATTAAGAGTCTGAAAGGTATCTTAGATTACCGTAGATGGGATATTAGGAGTTAAAAGTATGTCCATCACCAGACCCAGGTTAGATCCAACGAGGGAGTTGGTCAAGCCAGGTATGGAAATTCCTCGCCCCTTTATCTGAAGGCCCTTATCTTTTGAGGTCAGACCAGTAATTCCAGGGGAGCTGTGGTGAGATGACCTAGATTAACGGAAAAAATCACTAGTCACAAAAGAGTGTGCTACTGGATGGGACCGGCTCAATAAGGCTTTGAAGTCCCTTCCAACAATCAGGTTAAAACAATTAAAAACAGTAAATGATCTAGCGTCCAGGATTGACAAAACTTCAAACAGGGTCTCAATCTGACATCCTGGGTCATACATAGAGTTATAAAAATGAACAACAAAAAGATACAAAATTTTAGGCAAAGTTATCTACAAGATCATTTTTATGCTTGTACGGATCCTGCACAACCTTAAATGATTTAGAAACACAAATCATGATGGCCAGCTCACCCCAAGCTCTTTGCGTCAGTGATGAAATAGCAGGGATTTCAAAACTCTCAAAACCATCCCTTGTGATACCCTCGCAGGCCCAAGTTTCTCAAAGCATGATTATATCAATCTGGGTAATAAAATAAACCTACTTAGCATCTGATTCCTTGGCCCTAATCCCAGCAATAGTCCAACAGATAAGCCTAATAGTAAGGTCCTGTTCTGGCTTCATAACACTGTGTGGGGGAGTGGCCACTGGTAGCACACCCGAAGGTGGGCTGTTGGATGGAAGTTCTAACCGTCAGTCATTACAGTCTAGGTCTGACAAGGGAAGATGTCTGTTGGAAGTAGGGATGGGAGGTTTCTCATTCTCACATGCCAGAGGGGTGTCTATGAGGCTCTACCTGTGTGTTTGGAGGCAGATTCCTGTTAAAAAGACCTAGAAGAAGAATGTTGAGGTCCTCACCCAGGGCAATCCACATGCTAGTGCAGGGGATCAGATGGCGGGCTAAATGTAGATGTTTACTGTTAATTAAAATGCAATCCCTCCTCAGATATTTTTTAGTAGGGCCCACCTATCCAACTCTCCTCACAAACAGGTTGTCATTGTATTCACTGATGTTGAATGTTGAATTACGAGTCAGCCAATGGCACACTTTATTCTTCAACTAAGAGGTCGGCTCCACGGAGGAGGTCAATTTAGGAACATCTGTCATAATGGCAACACAAGGGCAACCCTCTCTGGTCAAATTAAGACAAGGAAAACTCATAGCAGACTGAGAACTCACCCCCATCCCATGGTCAGAGGCAGATTAGGAGATACCTCGGTACCCCTTTCCCCAGGCGATAGGATCAGTAAGTCATCATCATATGGAATAGATGGCAGGATAACTGCAGAAGTCATATTGACTGAATTAGCATCAGCTGGTGTCCTGCTTGAATCCCCACCACCACAAGAGTTCCATTTTATGTGCTGGGCTAGATCTGAATGGGAATGCCTAGCTGTGTTAACATGAGACTTGGTTAGTTCAGAGATAGCACTTTCTAAAGTATGCAGTCTATCCTCCAATGGGGTAACCCATTGAATGGCAATTTATTTAAATTTGTCCAGGATAGAGTCCCAATCAAAATATGTCACTGTGTTGGCAGAAGCCAGTGGTGGATCAGTCTGCAAGCAAACAGGATCGATTCAGGGCATCTGTAGCCTTCTGCAACATCCAGGGATAGACACTTTTCTGCGTGGTCTATTCCTTAGAGATCACCCCAATAGCACAAGCTAAAAAATAAACCACGGTGGTGCCAAGAAGTGAATTCATGTTTGTACAATTCTTGATTGGAGGTAACTTATGTTTGCCCACGCTGCTAATGGCTTTTGTCCCAAATTGATAGTTCCCACCAAAAGTAATTAGTTGTGGCAGAGAGCAACCCTCAGCAAATGTCATTTGCTCACCAGAGGTTATCAATGCTGTTAGAGACCCCAGCCACGAGGGGTGGCCCAGTCTAGCCTCCTCCGGGCTCTGACAGGTGCAGACGGACATGCTCTAGGCGTGGTCTTTTCCCAGGCAGGGCCTGGCCCACACAGACACCGTGTGCAGGTTCAGGTGATGCATTATATAGCGCTGGTGAGGGCAGCAGCAGGTGGTTGGTAGGGACACCTCCTGGGCCCCACAGGCTCCTGAGACACGTAGTCCTGCCAAATACACTCTAGAGCTGTGGTTCCAGATGATGCACTATATAGCGCTGATGAAGCAGCAGCAGCTGCAGGAGGTTGGTAGGGCCTTCTCCTGGGCCCCACAGACTCCTCAGACAACTTTCACGCTGTGGGCCAGGGTGATGCACTATAGAGGACTGGTGAGGGTAGCAGCAGGTGCAGGTAGTTGGTAGGACAGTCTCCTGGGCCCCATGGACTCCTGGGACATGTAATCCCACCAAAAACTCTCCTCTTCTTGTCCTAGGTGCCCGATGTGACAGCACCGGATGCACTGCCCTAAAGCCAGCACAGATTACATATTGCTCCGGTACAGTGTGAAGCTACACCAATATGACAGAAGAGAAACTGCCAAGTGCTAGCGCGCCTTGTCCTTAGTAAGTAAACTTACAAGGGGACGCATATAGGTCGATTAATCTTTTGGATCGCATAGGGTATCCTAGTCAAGTATAGCGAGTAAAAGAAAACTTCAACAAATCAGTCCAATCCACTTTAAATTCCATGAACTAATCTAATCAGAAAAACCACCATCACTCATATGAAAGTTAGTTCTGTTTTATTCCCTATTGGTTACAATTCTAATCAGAAACCTTTATTCAACACTTAATCATGATTTCCGAATCTTTATTATCAACATAAGCAATGTTTTCTCAGCACTTTATTGGTATGCGACCAACGTTAAACAAAACGATAGCAATTCATGAAATATTGTATGATTCAGCAATATAGTCAGTCAATCTAAGTCTCCCTAAGTCACTATTGTCAGCCTACCTATCTTCAAATTAGCATCAGCATGTGGGGCTTCATGCGAAAACAATTTTGTCAAAATCATTAATTTGGAAAAATCTATCTAAAAGGAAAAAAAAACATTCAAACAGCGCAGTTGGTACCTAGAAAGAGAAAGCATTCATTAGTCAGTCAGGTTATAGCTACCTATCCAAGATAGATCAGCAACGAGTCAGACTTCGTCTCCAGGTCATTAGTCATCAGCAAGGCTCAGGCTCAAAGAAGCAAGCACAATTTCAGCACTTCAGACAGCGTCTCCTGACGCCATCAACTCTCGCCCCTCCGTTCTGGTTTTTCCCTTCATGTCATGACTTTTTATTAGGGTCTTTCAGTCCGTCCCACAATTTGCCCATTGGTCAACCTTATCAGGGGTTATGGCTCTAACCTATAATTTTTGTTTACCACTTGTCTACGTTATTTTGAGAGTCAAGTTCCATTAACATGATTGGTTCTTCTGTCGATGAGAGCATCATCCGGTTCTTCAGGTAACAAAATTGTTGCTCCCAGCTCTTAGTCTGTAGCTCCATTGTGCAAGTCCTGGGAAAGTACATTTAGCCTACTCTACACATAATTGTATCAATTTGTTCTGATCGTGTCCTGTCCGCTGGTGAGTTTGCAGTTTTCCTTTTAACAGAGCTCATCGTTGAACTCTGTACAGTTCAAGGTCTCCTTCTCCAATTCCAGTCTGTGGCAGCTCATCGCGTCTCCATGTTTAAGCAGGCAAGGCCCAGTGCTGACTAGGCCTCTGGCTAAGCTAAGAACATATGGCATTACAAAACATAGGTTATATCGTTAATTATGATGTATTAATACAAAACTTTTAAAAATTCACATTCTTTAGTACTGTTAGCACAGATGATGACCACTCCCCGTAGGCACATTTTGCACATTTCACGTTGTTTGCAATTACTATTAATCAACTGTCAGATTTTCTCATTGGTCATCATATGCAACTCATTAGCATATTCTCATATTAGCATATCTGCTGCAACACAAGAGACAAAGAAATTACATTTTTTTAGCACATAATCTGCACTACGAGAAAGGACGAGAACATACAAGGACGAAATTGCAAGAGAGCATCAAAGTTTCCTTGGCATACATGTAAATCTCGAGCTGCAGAGCCACCATGTTGGCTATTGCAAGTATGAATCTCAGACACCATACTACAGGTATCAGTGGAAGCAATTATCAAGGTGGGACAACAGTAAAATGAGTCGAAATCCACTACTCAACTGTAATCCTGAGAAAAGCTATATTGGACACCATTTTCTGACAGACGGATTGTGCCATTGAACACCATTTTCAGCCAGGCGAACGGTGTGGCTACCATGGTTAGGATGAAGAAAAAATTGCAGCTTACTGTGCAGAATTCTGTCATTTGCCTAAGGTCTTGAAGCGCCATCTAGCACCTCAAAGATGAGCTAGTATTTGCACCCAAGGAAAACAAATGGGCCTGGATCTAACGAGGAGATGAAGGAAGAAAGAAGACTGGTGAGAAGTAACTAAGCACTGCATGATCCTCATTATTAAAATGCAGACCTCACTTTGGAGGCAAAGTACCACCATCACACATAGGCGAGCAGCACACAAATATCCTCACATTTATAGCAATTGTGATTGATCATCAAGAAAAACAAAAAAGTTTTAAAATGGTCAATACATACATAAAGAGACATGTTCATGGCTTCAGAAAAGCATTAACATAAATGATAGCTCTGTCACATATCACTTCACACATACAACAAGGATGAATGACAAACATCATTAGTAAAGCAATTTAATTTGACACTATGGGCAAATAAAAATGTGTATACTTAACCATTCTAACCCTCTTCCTCCACAGACAGCAGCACTGCAAGTGATGTTCCACAGAAACTTTAGTAGATTGATACAACTCACAAAAAATACCACTGTAAGGTCTACACAGCACCACTATAATGCAAGGCCCACCTTTAACACCTGTTCCATTGGTTTATGACCTCAGTCTATAAGAACAAATGAGACACTAATGCAGTTTAGTAGGCCATATAAGGAAGTTCCCCAAAATGTGCAGACTGACAGTGACATCAGCCACCCAAGCCATCACCAAGGCAATAAGTGTACTTGGGCTAATGGAGGGTTTATCATCTTGGATGCAGTCCACTGCCATATAAGTCAGGAAGACATACAACATATTCTGATGCCGCTGCATGGAGGCCCGCTTCTTTGGCAGCATTTGCACTATCATGAGGGCACACCAATCTACCCCATCAACCACAGAACACACACCTAAAGTGGCAAGGAGAAAAACATTGAAGTCACAGACTTTGCAGTGTATTTACAGAATACTGCGAAGAGGTGCTTGACTAAGGTGCAGTACATCCTGGCCAATAAAACCTTTTCACAGCTCATTATAGGACTCCTGGCATGTGAGTGAGCACATGGCAGGAGTACAGTACGTGCATCTGCACGTACTGTACTAGAACATATTTCCTTAAAATGTACTCTAGGTGAGGACAGATGCACTATGAAAAGTGCTATATATCTTAACAAGCAAATAATATCATGCAAAAAATTTGGGTAAAGCCACCTCTTACAGTAGCAGAAATGAAAATTGTGCGTCAAGGAAGGCTCGCATGTAGCTTCACATGCAGACTAACTGCATACCTTTATGTTTATTTGCATACATTGAAGATAACTGTTCAACAAGTTCTTCCTCTTTCTCTGTGTGTCTCCCGCATTTTTCATTTGCCTATCCTTTGCCCATGATATCAACTTCCTCCTCATACATGTCTATAGAATGGGGCCATGATGTAGCGTAGCTTTGTTGTAACGCAACCAGCACAATTCATTCCTGCCATTGTTTCTGGTGCAAACATCACGGCCCCACCACCTCTGAGCAAGCAAAAGATCCTAAACTTTTGTAAACCAAATGCATAATCAGAGATGCTCCAATTTTTTCAGTGTATTGTCCTGTGGAGCACTTTCCAGGGAGCAGTTGAGAGCGTCCTGGGTGGTGAGATGGTTGTAGCTATCATGTTGATGAGTAGGTAGCAAGCCCTGCACAAGTTGCATTGCAAGTATGGCTGATGTAGGCTACAGAACCATGCAATCATGGGCGGAGCTCAGGAACATAGTGCATCAATGGGTAAAACAGAGGTTGCATCACGAACTGCCTGTCCATTGATGCTTTGACGCTGCTTCTGAATGTGTTAATTCTGCTCTCTGTCCTTGCATCAAACAGGAACGTATGAAATCCTCAGTATTTGGCAGCCCTGCAATGACGTGCAAATCATCCTTGATATGGTTGTGACAGTTCAAATGTGAGTTGGTGTTTAGAGGTATCTAGATTATACTGCTCAATGCAGAAAAGGAGTGCGATTTACAAGTCCATCTTTGGTCTGGAATGGCCCACGTATCAACAAGTGTAGTGCTAATAATATTTTCAGCAATGGTGAAATGATTTTAATGACGTCGAGGTACCCAAAAGATTGGCTTCTGTTGCCTACCCATGGAGAAATGATTAGTCTGTGGTTGGACAAGATGAGTGATATGTGCCACTTTTGTGGAATATACTGAGAATTCTTGATGTAATCTTCAGATTTCTTTAGTTAGACTTTTCAAGTTGCATACAGCCTATGGGATAGGTGTATGACCCAGTGCTATCAAAGCACTGTGTGACAGCACAAGATACTGATGTATGTCATATGTCACAATATTGAGTGATATAATGTCTTCCTGCAAAAATATTGTATTTGGAATATTGACTAACACAATAGTCCTCATGTACGACTATAAATATATATATCTTCCAGGTACATAGAATAACAAGTCTATTCTTACCTATCCCAATTAACCTTCACAGTGTTGTGGTTGTTGTTATTCTGGCTGTAATATCTTGGCAGGACAATAGTTAAATCGCAATATTCTGGTAGAGTGCCCCAAGGCATATATTAGCATGTACACTGAAACGCCATCTGGGAGAAACAGTGGAAAAATTAGGACTTGAAATTCAAGAACATGGCAAAGTGCCTCTCGATTAGTCAAATGATCTGTACCTCTCCTTAAAAATTCCACATCATGAGTTGAAGCTGGTGAGAGCAGAAAGGGGTCAGTGTGAGGCAGCACCCATAGCTCACTTGTGTTCTTCTCGTAGCCTAGGTCTCACTAATGAGGTTTTCATAAACCATCACCTGCGAGTTCCTTGTCTTATTTCCACATTTTCATGCTGGTTGTACAGATGTCATGGTGTTCATGAATTGCAAAAACGGGGGAGCATAAAGGGAGTGCTTTCAGGGAGTGCCTAAAAGGATCGCAAGCCATTAAATAGTCATTATGTCCTGCATATGTAGCCAAAACATTATAAGTACCTTCCCATGAGTCCCGAAAGTACCCAACTTTAAAATTGCCCCACTTTGCTTTACATAAAATATTTTCCTCTGCCTACCATCAAAACTTCTCATCAACAACTCCTATGCATCTACAAGGTACGGTTTGGTCCTCCACGGCTGCAAATTTGATAACATTGCTCTTGAAAAGCCTTTGATACTTATCAGTGTTGTTCGACCCTCACAAGATGAGGACATTATGGACCCGATTCACAAATAATAAACAAAATGTTATTAGGTGTTGAACAATAACAAAAAAAAGGAACGTATTCGCGCACACAGGCACGTACATTTCCATGTGAGAGTTCACATGTATTACCAACTTACAGTTTAGAACTCACAACATTTACCTAAAACACGTTCATGTTTCTGAGGACTGCCCCTCCCCATGCGTATAGATAGGTTCCTCCGTTTTGGCGCACCAGTCCTTTGCCTGGCCACATGCCTCGACCGTCAGCAGGTTGCTAGAGTTGCACAGCTGGGTGATGTTCCTTTTAGCTATAGAAATGCCACGGCCTCCCAGAGCTCACTCCCCCCATTACTGATGATGACGCAGAAATGAAGGTTTTACATTTATTAGCGCATAAACGTAGTGCCGCAATAATCAAGTGTGACTTTAACCGAACTAATAAAGATTGTACGGGGACAAATGTGCCCTCAGAGTAGTTCGCCAACATTTATAAGCGTGCTTTATATAACGTGATGTATTAGAATTGTACTAATCTGACATAACCGTAAACGTGTGCCATGATTTGCTTGTTTGAAATATTTTAACTTAGCATAACTTTAGTGGAGGCTTCGGCCTAGTTGCCTTGTCTCACGGTTTAGATGCTCGTGTTTTTCTAATGTGCTAATAAACGTGTATTCTTGCTTGAAGCTGTACTTTTCCAGTGAGATCGGTTCACATGCTTATCTTTAAGGTTTCGTGCCAGCCTGGCATCTTCTTCTTTGCTCCAAGGTCAATCTGCAGGTGCAGACAATGGAAGCTCTGAAAGTGAGTTAATTGGTAAAATATGTTGCAACTTACGTTCCCGACTCCAAGGATAATGTATGCCTAGGTAGAAGCTTGTGAATTGTTGTTTTTGATTGGACAATTTGAAGCCAACCTATGAACCCTCCAATGGAAGACCCTACTGGATTTGAACTGTTGTTTATTTAAACCTGGTGCACAAGAAGAAGGCAGCCATTACCCATTGCACCCATTGAGGACATCGAACATTATTGCCCATTGCAGCCATTATGGCCCATCTTGCCGACCTCGTCATTTTGCCATCTTCTACGATGCCAATTGATGTTCGATGAGACTTTGATGCTTTCTCTAATCGAGAGAAAGAGACTTTAAGTAATTCTCGCCCTAGAGACTTTAACTTTGATTTGCCCCTTTGCATGAAGTAGTAGTTTTGTCCTTTTATCTTGCCGCTGTGAGGCAATTGCCCCGTCCACCCTGCCCCCTTTGCCCCCGTCCCATGCTGATCGAAACCGGTACCTGTGAGACGAAGACTTCCTTGAATGCTGATTGAATTTGGTAAATATGAAAGGAAAATGTACAATTGCATTGTGTTTCTTTTTAGGTAACCAACTGCTGATTTTTTATAAGAGCCCTAGTTAGGAGTTTTCCAAATTAATGTTGCTAAATTGTTTTTGCATGAAGTCCCACATGCAGATGCTGATTTGAGGTTAGATGAGGATTCATTTGTTGCACGATGCAATTTGAGACCTTGTTATGCTGACTAATGTATGCAATTAGCCCATTACAGATTATAGTTTTAGTGGTTTGCGTTGCTATTATCGAATGCATTGTTATTCAAATGCTGCATAGATTGCATCTTTTTCGCCGTTATGGACAGCTATTAATGTTCATTTACATATATCATTTGGTGTTGAGACACATTTATATCGTGCTAGCTTTGTTAATATAGGGAAATAAATTCATTAACTTTGAATGAACTGGTGTGGTTATTCATGGCCGAAAGGTCATGGTTCGCCGAAATGTTTTCTGGATTAATTGTGAAGTGTTATGTTGATCAGGGCATTGCTTATGTTCGTTATTGAATATTGATTTGATTAAATTGATTACTCTCGAGTGAAGAGTGCCCCACTTGGTCAAAAGATTCATCGACCCAAGAGCGTCCAGATACAGGTAATTTATTAGGTTGGAACGCTCTATCAGTAGATGGTAGCAGAGGACGGTTACGCCCTTTGGGACCCCATTCGAGAGGTAATGGTTACGCCCTTTGGGACCCCATTCGAGAGGTAACGGTTACGCCCTTTGGACCCCACTCGAGAGGTAACGGTTTAGCCCTTTGGGACCCCGCTCGAGAGGTAACGGTTGCGCTCTTTGAGACCCCGCTCGAGAAGTATATGGTGTTGAATTAGCTTTTTCTTGGGTAAAACAGATTGAGAGAATGATGATGCCCTAAGTCCCCCGCGTCTTTCCCGGGATCTCGGAGCTTGCGAATGGAGAGAATGGAGGTGTGAAATCGGCGTTGGCGGTACTAGTGACGGTATGAGTGAAGTTAGGATTTTGCGCTTGCACAGCTTATTGCCGCAGATTGTTTGAAAATGTTGCGAGGATTTTAGAGAATAGCGGAGGTGCGACTCCGAGTGTGAGAGTAGGGAAGTCGTCGAACTTCATGTGCATGTGGCGCTTTGTGCAGAAAAAGGTCCACGTGGTTGTTGTTGTTGAGACGGGCCCTGCGAGGTCAAGAGACTCCGGAGTATGTTGAAAAGTGTATGAGACACTTGTTTTATGTTGTGGTCTGGTCGGTTTAATAGGTTGACCGGGCGTGGTCAACGAGTCGGTACGTGTGTTAAGGGAGTGAAAGAAAACTTCGACTTCGGGCTTTGACAAATTCTAGGTGCACTAGAATAGATCATTGACAAGTTGAGAGCAGAGTCTGCGGGTCAGATTTGCTTGCGAAAGTGGGGACCGAGAAAGATGGAATAACTGCCGAGGCTAGTGAAAAATCCCTAAGGTCCTGAAGCGATTGTGTTACCCTTCCTGTAGTAAACCGACAGATCTGTTTTATTATTATTTGGTTGCTCGCGATACATGCTAGAAGTTGTTACGAGAGGAGCTGAGTGAAGGAGGACAAGCCGCGAGGCTTTGTCAGCCGCAGTGTGTGTGAGTGTGACATCACTAGGAGCCGCGCTGGGATAGGTTGGTTGCAGAGAAGGGTCGCGCACGGATTGGACGCAGTCCGTGGGGCTCGATTGGAAGGGGAAAGGCAAGCGAAGAGTATTCCGGGAATTAAAGTCACTTATTGATTACAAACTTTGCGAAATAAAAGACGAGAAAATGAAATTTTTTAAAGCATTAAAGAGTGCGATGAAGGGGGAGTCTTACATTAAAGCGAGCGTAGGAGAGGAGACGCCACCCGAAGGTACACCAGCTTACATTGTAATGGAAGAAAGGGGGGTAGCTCCGTGCCTTTGGCTAAAGCAATGGCACAAGCTGACAGAGAGACATGGGAGCGTAGCGTTCCCGATCCATGGGACATTCAATATAAGGATCCTAGAGAATTTGAGATTCGCGATGTACGACATGAAGGTACCTCCAAGGCCAGCACAGTTTGAGGCTCTAGCGATTTGGGAACTAATGGCTAGACAGCAACAGCAAAAGAAGTTCGAGACTAGGATAAGAAAGGTAGAAAAGACACTAGCGGACGCTAGGTGGGATAATGCACAGAAGGTGTGGAGGTCAGATATATTGCAGGGGATAAAATTGTTTCCCGCAATTGCTAAGGAAGAAGAGGCGACAGGCAAGAAAGTTACCTGTAAGACAAACAGGAGGTGTTCCAAAGATAGAGAGGACGAGGAAAAGTTAAGGAGAGAAGAGGAGTCAGAGGATGAGGAGTTCATCATGCAATTGCTGAACGACCGTCCACCACCTTATGCAGAGAGTGAACAGGGTCCAAGTACCAGTTCTGCCCCTCCGGCACCGGTACAGAATAATGAAACTCCGAACTCAGAAACGCCATCGGGATCTAAGGACCCGAGTTTACTGTATACCCCGCAGATACCGCAGGTTAGGAGAATATATCCAGATGTGCCTATATTGAAACCAGCAGAAAATTATCAGCCGCAGGTCCCAAGGTACTACAGCAGTGACAACAGTACGGGAATGATTCTAGATCCAACCGTAATGGGAGTACAGAATGGTCGCAACCCAACATTGGCACAAGCTGAATCAACCCAGCTTTTGATGCCTCAAAAGCAGATGCAGGGGGGAACCGCACATGCTCAGATGACGGGGAGTCAGACGGGCATGCCGGCAATGATGACCCATAGTGTGGGAATGAACATGCCTCAGAACCTGGGGAATGGACAGAACCCAGATGCGATATCCCTACCCATTACTGTAGGTCCACCGGTACCTTTGTACATTCAGCCTAACTCAGGTATGAGCGGTCAAGGATCAGTGGTGCAGAGTGGGACGGAAAGGAGGCGCATAGAAAACACTCCAGAGACAACTCCGATAGCGGCTCTGCCAACTGGATCTGGGTCCTTGATGGAGTTTAGTCCCATATGTGCTCAGTCAACAGTGGTGAGGTCGAGTCCCCCTCTGATGATACCGCTATCATCGAACACTGAAAAGTTGCCGCAACCATCAATGGCAGTCGATGTGAATGCTACACTGATGGGGTTGAATGCGCAACAGCTGACACAGTGGTTCAACAGTCTGAATTCCACACAAAGCTCAGCCAGTGGGAAGGGAGAAGACTATCTGAATAGGGTCAGGTTGAACATGGAAGCAGAAGAATTGGTGGAAGAGACTATGGGTTTGAATAGGTTAGAGTCCTACTCGGAAGAAGAGCTGAGGTATCTATGTCCCAGGATTACGAGAGAAGTGAACAAGGTACATAGAAGGTTGCAAGAAATAGCTGACAAAAATGGGGTTGAGATAGACAAGACAAAACACTTGAACAGGAGCTATAGATTGGATTTCGGGACCACAGACTTTGAACACATGAGGTCAGCAGGCATGAAAACGCACCTTAGAGAATTGCTGCAGAGTGCACAAGTGTGGAGGTGCTTAGACAAATGGGAAAGCAGATGGGCAAAGAAAAAGGAAAAGAGGAAAGATAGTGTCCCAGAGCATAAGGAGAAAGGATCACAGAGTAGTGATGCAATAACCATGTTACCAATGAGGGAGACAGCAGGGGGAAAATTAATACATGTACCGTGGCACAGGAGCGACATTCAGTCTTTTATGGATGATTTTCCTAAACTGAGAGAGAAACCGATTGAATGGTATCAACAGACTGATAGGTTTGTGAAGCTTGCAAAATGTCTTTGGGAAGACCTGAACACCCTCTTTGAGATTGTGGTTCCGGCAGATTTGTGGGAAGACTGCAAAAGGGCTGTAGGTTGGCCGACAAGTGAACCAGAGAGAGACAGGGATACGGGTGCACCATCACCTATGGTAATGAGCTTGTACTATAAGGTGATTGAGCATTTGAAGACGAAGGTTGCCGCGAGAAATGTGGATTGGCAGAAGATTGATCGAACTGCCCAAGAGGCTAAAGAGTCGATTCATGGTTACTATGAGAGGTTGTTGAAGGCGTTCAAGAACTACAGTGGCACGGAAACAATAGAGGCGAAGGACATGCTTCATTTTGTGTTTAGATTTGTGGAAGGGCTGAGACCAGAGATAAGTCAGATGATAAAGACGCATTTGATTTGTTGGCAGTCGAAACCGATTGATGAGGTGTTGAATTATGCGAAATACTGTAGCAACGAAATTGAAGTGAAACAGAAAAGGTTGAAAGAGAAAGTGATGATGATGCAACTTAAAGCAGCTCAGACAGGTTTGCAAGGGTTGCAAGGGTTCCAACAGCAGATACCGCAGCCGCAGCTGCAGGGAAATATGGTGTTTCAGCCACAGGCAAGAGGCAGAGGCAGAGGAGGCTTTGGGAGTAATGGTCCGGATTTGAACACTGTTGCGATTCCGAATGGTGTGCAGGCAATGAAAAGGGTGATGCCGTGTCACGTGTGCGGAATCGTCGGGCATTGGAAACGCGAGTGCCCGATGGTGGTGCAGGAAGGTGCAGGTGTTGGTCAGCAAAACAATGATGTCAATGCATTCCAGACAATGAGGGGACCGAAAATGAGAGGTCCAAACCCAAATTTTCAGACCATAAATCAGCTTCAGGGATTACAGCCCATGCAGCCGCAGCAGATGCAGATGCCCCGTATGCAGATGACGCAAATGCAGCCAATGCAACAGCAGTTTCCCATGGTACCTAATCAGCAAATGCAAAAACCTTTGGCACCAGTGAGTCAGCAGCAAGTGATGGTTCCTCCACAGGTCTCGGGTCAGGTGATGAATACAAATGGCACAGTACAACAGTTCCCATTACACAGTGAGAGTGGAATAAACAATGTATGGGAGAGTGAAAGTTCAGATGAGGAGGGAAATTGTGTGCTTGCAGCATCCTTGGAAGTTGATCAAAAGGGTCCATATGTGGAGGGAAGAGTTATGGGTCATTGTGTTTCATTCTTGGTTGACACAGGAGCCACACGTTCAACTGTTAGGAGCATTGAAGTACCAAATTTGCCACTCTCAGGGAGAACAGTTCAAGTAGTGGGAGTAGCAAACAGGCACCTGACGAACCCAATCACAGATCCAGTACAAGTCAGAATTGGTAACTATCAAGGGACACATAATTTTGTGGTATGTGACTCAAGCCCGATAGCACTGTTAGGGAGAGACCTATTGTGCAAATTGGGATGTTCGATTATGTGTTCGAACGATGGAATTAGAATTCAGACGAGCAGTGATGGGGAAGAAGAGGACAGTGTAGAAGGGGATGAGATGGAAACTGTCGATGAAGAATATCCTCTGATTAACCTTTTTCCGATGATAACTGAAGAAGATATTCCAGCTGAATTACGGGAAACAGTCGGAAAGGAAGTGTGGGATATGACAGGAAAAGAGGTGGGATTGGTGAAAGGAGTGGAACCAGTGAAAGTGACCGTAAAACCCAATGTAACCTTTCCCCAGACCCCACAATACCACATGGCACAAGATACCCTCATGAAAGTCGCCCAACTCATTGACGAGTTTGTAAAACAGGGAGTACTGAAAGAAGTGTTAAGCAGTCCATGTAATTCACCAATCATGGGACTAATAAAGCCGAGTGGAAAGGTTCGAATCGTGCAGGACTTGAGGAAAATAAATGACATCATAATTAAATGCTGCCCTGTAGTACCGAATCCAGCTGTGATAATGTTTCAAATCCCTTGCGATGCCGAGTGGTTCTCAGTCATCGACTTGTCACAAGCATTCTTTTCGGTGCCTCTTCATGAGGACAGCCAATTTCTCTTTTGTTTCAAATTCTTAGACAGAGTTTACAGTTGGTGTCGAATTCCTCAAGGGTTTTCTGAGTCACCGTCAATTTTCAATCAGATTCTAAAGAAAGACTTGGAAAACATTAGAATTGCCATTCGAGTCAACCCTAGTACAGTACATTGATGACTTACTGATTGCATCTAAGACAGAAAGTGGCTGCACAGCCGACACCATTGCTCTACTGAACCATTTGGGAAGGAATGGACACAAGGTGTCTCCTTCAAAGTTGCAGTTCTGTCAGAAGAAAGTAAAATACTTGGGTCATCAAATAGAGAAAGGGTCACGGAGAATAATGAAGGAAAGAATAACAAGTGTACTTCAAATGAGTCCACCAAAGACAAGGAGGGAGGTGAGGAAGTTTTTGGGGATGGTGAGCTACTGTCGCCAGTGGATTCCCAACTTCTAAACTCTAGCAAAGCCTTTACTGAAACTGACCCAGAAGGATGCCTTGGATGAAATTGAGCTGAAAGGAGATGAGATGGATGCTTTTATTGAATTGAAAGAATGCATGTGCAGGGCTCCAGCTTTAGGTATGCCTGATTACACAAAGCCTTTCACATTGTTTTGTCATGAACGTGATGCATGTTCTTTGTCTGTCTTGACCCAAGCCCATGGTGGCATAAACAGACCAGTAGCGTATTTTTCAGCTACTTTGGATCCGGTCGCAGCAGCACTGCCAGGGTGTTTGCGCGCCGTAGCAGCAGTTGGTATCAGACTCACTCAGAGTGAAGGAATAGTGATGGGACACCCATTAACAGTCATGGTCCCTCACTCAGTTGAGATACTTTTGACCCGCTCCCGAACGCAACACATGACTGGAGCAAGACTCACAAGGTATGAAACAATAATTCTGGGCTCACCGAATGTGCAGCTGAAAAGGTGCACTACGTTGAATCCAGCAACCTTGCTTCCCAGTGAAAATGCTGAAATTGAGAACGCTGAAGACGTCGAGCATGACTGCCTTCAGGTGACTGAATTTTGCACAAAACCCCGACCTGATATTAAGGATACTAAGCTTGATGAAAATGACCTTATTATTTTTGTTGATGGTTCATGTCTAAGAGATGCATTGGGAATATTGAAAGCAGGATATGCTGTATGTACTGTAACAGGTGTCTTGGAAGCGTCCTGGCTCCAAGGAGTCTATTCCGCACAAGTAGCAGAGCTTGTAGCCCTTACAAGAGCATGCCAACTGTCTACATTGATGAAGGTTACCATTTACACTGACAGTCAGTACGGGTTTGGAATTGTGCACAACTTTGGGCAATTATGGTCACAGAGAGGTTTCCTGACCTCTTCAGGGTCCCCAGTGAAAAACGGGGAGAGAATAAGGGAATTGTTACACACCATTCAGATGCCAGCCGAAATTGCAGTGGTAAAGTGTAGTGCTCATACAAAAGGACAGGACTATGTTTCCCTGGGAAATGCATATGCGGATCAAGTCGCAAGATTTTGTGCCTTGAACTGTATATTGCTCAGGGATGAATGGAATTTGATAAGTGAACCAGAACTCGAACCAGCTGAAGCATTTGCCTTGAAGGTCGTGGATACAATGGATGGACTAAAAGCATTACAGAATAGCGTCAGGGAGGATGAAAGAGCTTCCTGGATTAAGTCACAATGTACAAGGAGACCAGATGAGTTATGGGTTTCAAATGAAGGAAAATTTGTTTTACCAAATAGTCTCTTATCGCAGCTAGCGCGGTTCTATCATGGGCAGGCTCACCTAGGGAGAGATGCCATGATAAGATTGTTCAAAACTGATTGGTTTAACCCCAGATTCCGTCAAGTTGCAGAAGCAGTTTGCCCTCGTTGTGTCATTTGTCAGCTGATGAACCCAGGAAAGGGAACGGTTGTGAACATGAGCCACATTGGCAGGGCGAGTGGCCTGTTCAGCAGAATGCAGATGGACTTTATTGAGATGCCTGTGCATGGAGGTCTGAAGTATGTGTTGGTGATTGTGTGCATTTTTAGTCACTGGATTGAAGCATACCCTACACGTAGAAATGACAGCCTTACAGTTGCAAAATTATTGTTGAGGGAGTTGATACCACGTTTCGGATTCCCGATCTCTTTAGAATCAGATAGAGGAAGTCACTTCAATAACGAGGTGATAAAGTTACTTTGCGCAGCACTGAACATTGAGCAAAAACTGCATTGTAGCTATCACCCTGAAGCCTCAGGACTGGTGGAACAAATGAATGGTACACTGAAATCAAGAATGGCGAAAATATGTGCATCGACAAATTTGAAATGGCCTGACGCATTGCCTTTGGTGTTAATGTCAATGAGAAACACCCCTGACAGAAAGACTGGATTGTCCCCGCACGAAATTCTCATGGGCAGGGCCATGAGACTTCCTGCAGTTCCCGCAAACGCGCTTTTGAATATTACAGATGATATGGTGTTAGACTACTGCAAAGGTCTGGCTGACGTGGTTCGCTCTTTCTCTCACCAGGTGGAAGCAACCACCTTGCCACCGATCCAAGGTCCAGGACACACACTGAAAGCAGGTGACTGGGTCGTGATAAAGAAGCACGTGAGGAAGTCGTGTCTGGAACCCCGTTGGAAAGGCCCTTTCCAAGTGATCCTGACGACCACTACCGCTGTGAAGTGTGCGGGAGTTCCCAACTGGATTCACGCCAGTCATACAAAGAAAGTGTTGTGTCCCACAGATGAGGAAGTTGAAGCGCTGAAACTGCCAGTACCTGATAACAAAGTGGCGAGCGCTGAGACAGAGCAAAACAGAACTAGAAGCGAACAGGCAGAAATAGAGGAGAGAGAAATATTCTCTGAGGACGAAACAACCGATTCACTTGGGGAAGACCAAGGAGAAACCTCAGACAGCGACGAAGCAGCTGAAGGTAACAAAGAGCCTGAAGCAGCTGAAAGTGACAAAGAGCCTGAAGAAAGTAACGGTGACAAAGGGCTCGAAAGAGGTGAAGAAGCAGGAGAGCCTGATCAGAGGAGGGCTTTCCCAGAAGCAGACGGTACAGAAAAAGAAAAGGAAAACCTGATTGACTCCCCAGAAGGAGGGGACAAGGCAGAACAGAACGAAACTGTTCAAACTTCCTCAGAAGAGATCGCAGGTCCATCAAGTGGACACAGTGCAAAGAGAAGACCAAGTATATCACCAGTAAAACTAAGAACTAGAGAAACGTTGAATGACAGCGAAGGGACAAAAGTGAAAGAGAAAAGAAAGGAAGTGTCTGTCGTGGTACCAACATCAAGTGAAGAAAAAGACTTGGCCAAAGAGGAAAGTACCAGTGAGGCAGAATCAAAGAGAGATGCAAAATTGAAAAGGAAAAGGATACCAAACAGGAGATATTCCGGTCCAGAATGGGCATATGTAGTCAATGACGATTGGACCGACGAATTTGTATCTCTTAGCCTCGAGAACGAAGAAGAAGAGATACCAATAGAAAAGAAAAGTTTTATGGACACTATTGACTGAAAAAATGATAAATGACATTGCTTGCTATAATCTAACGTGATACAACCAGCTGAGACATTGCTAAACCGGATGAGACATTTGCTAACTTGATAAGACTTTGATAACCTGATTGACTCTTAAACCCGATTTGAGACAACGTTGCTAACTGATAAAAGACTGAGTTATTGCCGAATTGAGACAAAAGCTGCTAACCGATAAGTGACTGGGCTCCCGAAGAAAACTGTGTGAACATTGCGCTCGTTCAGCTTTGTAACTAATTGCTAAATCGTTTCTTTATAAGTGCTTCTAGCTCTCTGATTCTATACAGATCATGACTAGGTACGCTACACAAAACAGTAGAGTGAAATATTGTAAATATGCGTGTATAGGCTTGATAACTGCATGTGTACTAATAATAATGGCAATAGTGCTTGCAACGCGTGGTAAGAGTGAGAATGAGAAAATTGATGCTTCTACTTCTGCTCCTGTTACTGTCACTGAACTAACCGCATTGAAAAGACTAGAATTAGATGAGAGACACTTGCATGATAAGAAGGAACTTTCGTATAATGTTTTCTATCGCTTACTAACAGAATATGTTGAGACTATGGATGCGAAAGATTGTTATGTGTGTACACAGATACCGACATCGGTAACGGAAGGGGTGACTTATCACCACATGCCTCTTACATATGGGATTACATGTAGTTTAGTAACTTCTAGATTTTATGGTCAAACTAACATACAGTATTTTTATTCAAATTATGATGTTACCTTTGCATATGTTCCTATAATAACGCAACTAAGCCAGATTGCTAAAGATTGGGATGCTAAAATAATGAGGGAATTTTTCGAGCCAATGCAACCTTTTGAAACAGCTCACGCTCATAGGGAAAACCTTACCTGCTCGCTCTCTGCAGTAGAAATAAGCTTTTTAGATCGCACAGATGATAGAAGGGCACAAATGAATGCGAAATTAGAAAAGGAGCTAAGTAAGAGGACTTCAGTAGATAATTATGCTTTTGCCGCAATAAAAACACAAGGAAAAATAGCTTTAGATGCTTGGCATGTAGGGAAATTTTGTATATATCGTGGTGAATCTTATTATGATAACATTTTCGTGGGAGCGAGTGAATGTAAACATACGTTTATCTTTAAGGCCAAATGGACATTCATGCTGAACGGACTTGACCCTGTCATACCTGGTGTATATTACATTTGTGGGCATAATGCCTATTATCGTCTTCCAAAGGGATGGTGGGGGAGATGTTATTTGGGTATAGTGTTCCCAAAGGTTTATCAACTGGATGACCTATCAGTGATTCCAAAGACGCCTGGATCTCATCGTATCCAGAAAAGAGAGACCGCAGCTGCTGTGGTAGGAGATATATTTGGAGCCATGATTCCTTCATTGGGAGTTGTGTTGAATTCCATCAAAATAAGAAAGTTGTCTACTATAGTGGATAACATGTTGACAAAGTTTTCAGGTGCTATAATCCTGATGGATGCTGAACTTGCAGCGGAAAGAGCTATGACTCTTCAAAACAGGCTTGCCCTAGACATTCTTTTAGCAAAGGATGGCGGCGTTTGCAAAATGCTTGGTGCGCGTCACTGTTGCACGTATATACCAGACAACAGTGTGAAGATTAACACAATGCTTGCAAATCTAACAAAAGAGAGTACAGACTTGAAGGAATTGAAAGAACCGGGAGTTTGGGAGAAGGTTGGAAAGGGAGTTGCTTCAGTGGGAAATTGGCTTGGTGGCATTTGGAATGGAATATTACTAAAAATAATACAGGGAATACTAATAGTACTAATTTGCATCTTTGGGATTTGGGGAATAAAGAGGGGAATACTAATGATCATGGCAAGAATTAAGAGAAGGAAGGAAGAGAAAATGATGAAAAGAATGGCAGAAGAATACAAGGCAAGAACAAGGGGAGCTAAAAGGCAAAGAGAACTGACAGAATTTTAATGGAATAAAATTTGTGGGAATAGTTTTGTGTGATGACAAATAGTCATCAGAGGAGGGATTGATGATGCAGAAATGAAGGTTTTACATTTATTAGCGCATAAACGTAGTGCCGCAATAATCAAGTGTGACTTTAACCGAACTAATAAAGATTGTACGGGGACAAATGTGCCCTCAGAGTAGTTCGCCAACATTTATAAGCGTGCTTTATATAACGTGATGTATTAGAATTGTACTAATCTGACATAACCGTAAACGTGTGCCATGATTTGCTTGTTTGAAATGTTTTAACTTAGCATAACTTTAGTGGAGGCTTCGGCCTAGTTGCCTTGTCTCACGGTTTAGATGCTCATGTTTTTCTAATGTGCTAATAAACGTGTATTCTTGCTTGAAGCTGTACTTTTCCAGTGAGATCGGTTCACATGCTTATCTTTAAGGTTTCGTGCCAGCCTGGCATCTTATTCTTTTCTCCAAGGTCAATCTGCAGGTGCAGACAATGGAAGCTCTGAAAGTGAGTTAATTGGTAAAATATGTTGCAACTTACATTCCCGACTCCAAGGATAATGTATGCCTAGGTAGAAGCTTGTGAATTGTTGTTTTTGATTGGACAATTTGAAGCCAACCTATGAACCCTCCAATGGAAGACCCTACTGGATTTGAACTGTTGTTTATTTAAACCTGGTGCACAAGAAGAAGGCAGCCATTACCCATTGCACCCATTGAGGACATCGAACATTATTGCCCATTGCAGCCATTATGGCCCATCTTGCCAACCTCGTCATTTTGCCATCTTCTACGATGCCAATTGATGTTCGATGAGACTTTGATGCTTTCTCTAATCGAGAGAAAAAGACTTTAAGTAATTCTCGCCCTAGAGACTTTAACTTTGATTTGCCCCTTTGCATGAAGTAGTAGTTTTGTCCTTTTATCTTGCCGCTGTGAGGCAATTGCCCCGTCCACCCTGCCCCCTTTGCCCCCGTCCCATGCTGATCGAAACCGGTACCTGTGAGACGAAGACTTCCTTGAATGCTGATTGAATTTGGTAAATATGAAAGGAAAATGTACAATTGCATTGTGTTTCTTTTTAGGTAACCAACTGCTGATTTTTGATAAGAGCCCTAGTTAGGAGTTTTCCAAATTAATGTTGCTAAATTGTTTTTGCATGAAGTCCCACATGCAGATGCTAATTTGAGGTTAGATGAGGATTCATTTGTTGCACGATGCAATTTGAGACCTTGTTATGCTGACTAATGTATGCAATTAGCCCATTACAGATTATAGTTTTAGTGGTTTGCGTTGCTATTATCGAATGCATTGTTATTCAAATGCTGCATAGATTGCATCTTTTTCGCCGTTATGGACAGCTATTAATGTTCATTTACATATATCATTTGGTGTTGAGACACATTTATATCGTGCTAGCTTTGTTAATATAGGGAAATAAATTCATTAACTTTGAATGAACTGGTGTGGTTATTCATGGCCGAAAGGTCATGGTTCGCCGAAATGTTTTCTGGATTAATTGTGAAGTGTTATGTTGATCAGGGCATTGCTTATGTTCGTTATTGATTATTGATTTGATTAAATTGATTACTCTCGAGTGAAGAGTGCCCCACTTGGTCAAAAGATTCATCGACCCAAGAGCGTCCAGATACAGGTAATTTATTAGGTTGGAACGCTCTATCACTGATCACATCTTCCAGCAGGCCCAGGAGCGCTATGCTAGCGGATACCTTCACAGGACACTCCAGCTCAAAAAGTGATTCCCATCATCAGACTATAACAGGGCGAGACAACACCATGTGAAAGAAGTGGTCTTCTCTGCCCCCGCACCTTGTGCAGGCATGAGTCGACCCTTTGTAGGGCCTCCATAGCTTCAAGGGTGTCGAGTAAGTAATATATAAATAATTTAGTTGGATCAGACTAAGCCTGGAGGAAATTGTTAATTCTCTCGGAGCCATGAGAGCTTCCCTCCTGTCATTATTGTCCAGTTCTCCCACCCAAGTTTCCCATTTGGTCCTCAGTGCCACAAGGATATCGAGCAATTTGATAACAAGTGATTTCTATACCCAGGGTATACCTCCCGCCTTAATTGTCCCTTCAATAATTGGGCTTCCTGGGTCTGATTTCAGGGGGATTCTCTATGGAGTCTTGGTGAGTTAGGAATTCAGGGTGAAGGTGGAGGTATTGATAGAATTGGAAATTGGGACTGCTGTAAACTGAAATCCTCCCTTATGTCCTGTAACGATTTAATTTGGGAGCCCCGCCACATGTTCCCAAGTTGAGCGAGACCAATGAGAGAGTCCATTAGACCGAACTCTCTGTTTCTACTACCTGGCCCTTCAACAATGGAATCTGCAATGTAATCTTCCTGTCCTAGCCCGTCCACTGCAGGGCTGACCTCCAGGTCTGAACTGTCACCCGATTCAGAAATAAATTCATTAATTTGTACCATAAGTTTAGTAGCTCATACAGGTGGAGGCTACACACGATCCCCAGGTGTTGCCTGGAAACCTGCAACAGCCGCAGCACACACACAGCTTTCTGAAAAAGTTTGTATTCAGCCTTCTGAAAAAGTTTGTATTTCTTAATTATGTCACTGTGCCGATCACAATTGTATGTACCAATGCAAGCATTCCCAGGAACAACTACTTCTCACCCCTATAAGAGACTTGTCCTCGTGCAATATTACACCAAACTTAGCTATTATGGGTGGGTAAATACATTTATGAGTGCAAGTTCACCCGTTTCACTTATAAATTGCAGCCTTTCTCTTTCTTGTTCAAGGATGATAATTACAAATAAGTTGCAGTCCCCAAAAAGAGAGCCTATGCGCCCCACCTGAAACACTGACTCAAATTAAGCACTGAGTAGTGGGCTAGAACCATACATGAGTCTAAGCATGGTTCCGCTAGAGTGGTCTCTAAACTTAATTCACTGCATAATTATGATGGAATTTGTAGGGACACTATCTTATCCTTCCAGCATCCCACTCTCCAAATCTTCTGCAACTCCCCACCAACCTAATCTAGAGTGTCCAGCATGCACATCCACTTCCACTGTGAATGAAGCCTCCTGCCCACTAGTGTGCTTTAGTTCACTCTTCACCTTGCTAATGCCAGCACACCACAAAAGCAAGAGACTGAGGACATGGCTTACATTGCCCTGGTCACAAACCATTAGGGGCAAAATGCACACCGACTGGTTTGAGAAAAGGGTTGTCCTTCAATGCATCGTGCAGGCAAGGCTGCATTTTGATGTACTAAACTGCTACATTGCAACATGTACATCCTCAGGAGATAGGAAAACCTCCTGTGTCATGAACATGAAAGAGGCAGAAGGCGCTTTGCAACCCCATGTGAATGCCTGCAGATGCAAGAATGGAGGCCTGCAAGGAAAATCAAATTTCCACAACTGCTTTCACATTCTTTCCTGGGAACACCTTTCCTTAACAGCAGTCTGGTGTCGGAAAAGGACACAGACAGCTTTAAAAAATATAATCACATGGGAGTAATGTCAGTGGGTGAACATGCCGGGGTCCCTTGAGCCACAGTCTACTTCTCTAATGATATTCCATTCCTCTGGGCCTGCATTACACTTGTGGATCAGTCACTACCCAAACTTGGGTGCCAGTAGCGGGCAAATGGTTTCCGACCAAAGTTATGGTTTTAAACCACTGATACATCTCATCGTGACTTGCAAATAGGAGGGAAGTGTCTCATTCCAAGCCCCTATGAGCAATTAAAAGTGGGCCTCAAAGGTTACTTTAAAAGTGGAAAATACTTTTCTGACTCGTCCAGTAACTTCTGTACATTGCAACAAGTCTGTGATTTTGTGAATTGCAGTCCTTGCAACCACAAAAATATTTTGAACATTACCCCTATGATCCACCACCCTCAAAATTCTATGGCCACCACTCAAACGGAACATATGCACTCGGATTCGCAACAGCGGATTACGAAACACAGACATCTGCAGTCTAACTGATAAAGAACCACAGCTCCTCTACAGGAGAGCCATACATTAGCTAATCATGCAGAAATCACACTTCAAACCCCACAATGTTGAATGCTCCTCTGGTTCTCGGTTATGCTGAAACCTTCATAGAAACGGTAAGCATATACGGCTCATAGTTAAGTATATTGGAATTTTACATCAGAAGTAGGATCTCACAAGCGCAAAGTGACTTTGCTGTACGTTTTCGCTTTGAAAAGAGCAACGTTTGCAGAACTAAACTTGAATCAGCTTTCTTCAGCTCACTTCCAACAGTGCAGGTAATTGTGGAAAACACAAAACACAAGAACTGATAGCTTTGTAGAGAGGCTCATGTTGGGGTATCATAGTTCCAGCTTTCCATTTCCATAGCTGTGCTGGCCGTTCCTTCGAAAGCAATCAAGTTTCAAAGTCTTTCAAGGAATGCTGAATTTGCAGCATGAAGTGGGTGTGTCTTTCTTTGCTCTTCTAGAATAAGACCAGGCAGGCATGTTGTATCCCCCACTGAATTCCTCTGCAGGCAGGGTTGCGAGCTCACGCACTTCTTACATGTTCTGTGCGGGTGGTAATGAGGTGATATCGCTGTCACATGTTGTGGTAATCACATAACTGCATACGCTTTTATGTTTTCTGCCTTGATGTTGACATTCGGCGTATGGAACACATCAGTTGTATTGATCTCCAAGCTAACAATGCCATAAAGGCGTAATATTGCATGGGCTTCACTGTGTACCTTTTTTTTTTATAAACTAGCGACAGCTTGCCTTGAAAACAGAAAGAAAACATATGCCAACCAATACTTAACGCTTGAACGGCGTGTAACGTTCTTGTAATATTAGCCAGGGCTTCAAGTACTCTCTAGTAATGTGCTCAGTTTTTGCTTCTCTGGTCGTCTACTGTACAGTTTTGGCCTCATATGACTGTCAAATTTTTTTGTTCTATGTTGGTCTTGTGAGTAGCCCTAAGCAAAACTATCTTTGAATCTTTTTTAAGCAAAGGCAAATCTGGCTGTAAATATGTAATTTCACTAAGAATCTGTTTACTCCTAAGAAGCGCTAACCAAAAAACTGCAGGTGCAAGGTCACTCTGACATTACCAGTCCATGTGTGAGTCTCAGAAAGTGAGTGTAGTTTGTGTAACATCTTTTCTGAGTGTCTTCTAGCACTCACTAAGCATGGGCCTAACATATGGCCCATTTCCAACTGGTTGAATGGACGGCCAATTGCTGAAAGAATATCAATCTGATTGAGCACCATTTAATCTATTCAGTATAGGTTACTGTGGTAGAACCATTATGATTGCTATCTGCCAATTAGAAACTACGTGGGCCGTCCTCACACCCCTACAACACTTTTGCAGTCCAGGTGGGGACAGGGACCATTAAATGGGCAGTTTTCTTGGTATGGGTAAGGAATAGACATGTAGTTTGCCTGCAAAAATTATTTTGGCACTTAAAAAAATCATTTAACATGCTTAGTTAAAATAGGCAGATTTCTGCTAATTTTCTTTATGGCTAATATTTGTCATCCGACCCTACCTATGAGCTATGTCTCCCCTACCTGCTGCTTACTCCTTTGAGTCAGGAAGTATAAAAAGGATCACGTATGCCTTCATTAGTAAATATTTTAATTTCAATTCATCTTCATTCGATTACAAAATAGGCATAAAAGCAACAAAAACAGATATAAATGTTCATATCATCACACTTTTACATATCGTAACTTTTCAGGCCTTAATAGCAGCAGATTAATAACGGTTCACAACAAAACAAATTATGGGTGATGTAAGCATCTGTAAATGAAGGGGTGCTGGTGATGACGCAGAAATGAAGGTTTTACATTTATTAGCGCATAAACGTAGTGCCACAATAATCAAGTGTGACTTTAACCGAACTAATAAAGATTGTACGGGGACAAATGTGCCCTCAAGAGTAGTTTGCCAACATTTATAAGCGTGCTTTATATAACGTGATGTATTAGAAATTGTACTATTCTGACATAACCGTAAACGTGTGCCATGATTTGCTTGTTTGAAATGTTTTAACTTAGCATAACTTTAGTGGAGGCTTCGGCCTAGTTGCCTTGTCTCACGGTTTAGATGCTCGTGTTTTTCTAATGTGCTAATAAACGTGTATTCCTGCTTGAAGCTGTACTTTTCCAGTGAGATCGGTTCACATGCTTATCTTTAAGGTTTCGTGCCAGCCTGGCATCTTCTTCTTTGCTCCAAGGTCAATCTGCAGGTGTGGACAATGGAAGCTCTGAAAGTGAGTTAATTGGTAAAAAAATGTTGCAACTTACGTTCCCGACTCCAAGGATAATGTATGCCTAGGTAGAAGCTTGTGAATTGTTGTTTTTGATTGGACAATTTGAAGCCAACCTATGAACCCTCCAATGGAAGACCCTACTGGATTTGAACTGTTGATTATTTAAACCTGGTGCACAAGAAGAAAGCAGCCATTAGACATTAGACATTGCAGCCATTACCCGCCATTAGCCATTATGGCCCATCTTGCCGACCTCGTCATTTTGCCATCTTCTACGATGCCAATTGATGTTCGACGCCATTTTGAATGAGACTTTGATGCTTTCTCTAATCGAGAGAAAGAGACTTTAAGTAATTCTCGCTCTAGAGCCTTTAACTTTGATCTGCCCCTTTGCATGAAGTAGTAGTTTTGTCCTTTTATCTTGCCGCTGTGAGGCAATTGCCCCGTCCACCCTGCCCCTTTGCCCCGTCCCATGCTGATCGAAAACGGTACCTGTGAGACGAAGACTTCCTTGAATGCTGATTGAATTTGGTAAATATGAAAGGAAAATGTACAATTGCATTGTGTTTCTTTTAGGTAACCAACTGCTGATTTTTTATAAGAGCCCTAGTTAGGAGTTTTTCCAAATCAATGTTACTAAATTGTTTTTGCATGAAGTCCCACATGCAGATGCTAATTTGAGGTTAGATGAGGATTCATTTGTTGCACGATGCAATTTGAGACCTTGTTATGCTGACTAATGTATGCAATTAGCTCATTACAGATTATAGTTTTAGTGGTTTGCGTTGCTATTATTGAATGCATTGTTATTCAAATGCTGCATAGATTGCATCTTTTTCGCCGTTATGGACAGCTATTATTGTTCATTTACATATATCATTTGGTGTTGAGACACATTTATATCGTGCTAGCTTTGTTAATATAGGGAAATAAATTCATTAACTTTGAATGAACTGGTGTGGTTATTCATGGCCGAAAGGTCATGGTTCGCCGAAATGTTTTCTGGATTAATTGTGAAGTGTTATGTTGATCAGGGCATTGCTTATGTTCGTTATTGATTATTGATTAGATTAAATTGACTAATCTCGGGTGAAGAGAGCCCCACTTGGTCAAAAGATTCATCGACCCAAGAGCGTCCAAAATACAGGTAATTTATTAGGCTGGAACGCTCTATCAGTAGATGGTAGCAGAGGACGGTTACGCCCTTTGGGATCCCACTCGAGAGGTATATGGTGTTGAATTGAAGGTTACGCTCTTTGAGACCCCACTCGAGAGGTATATGGTGTTGAATTAGATTTTTCTTGGGTAAAACAGATTGAGAGAATGATGATGCCCTAAGTCCCCCGCGACTTTCCCGGGATCTCGGAGCTTGCGAATGGAGAGAATGGAGGTGTGAAATCGGCGTTGGCGGTACTAGTGACGGTATGAGTGAAGTCAGGGTTTTGCGCTTGCACAGCTTATTGCCGCAGATTGTTTGAAAAGGTTGCGAGGATTTTAGAGAATAGCGGAGGTGTGACTCCGAGTGTGAGAGTAGGGAAGTCGTCGAACTTCATGTGCATGTAGCGCTTTGTCCAGAAAAAGGTCCACGTGGTTGTTGTTGTTGAGACGGGCCCTGCGAGGTCAAGAGACTCCGGATTATGTTGAAAAGTGTATGAGACACTTGTTTTATGTTGTGGTCTGGTCGGTTTAATAGGTTGACCGGGCGTGGTCAACGAGTCGGTACGTGTGTTAAGGGAGTGAAAGAAAACTTCGACTTCGGGCTTTGACAAATTCTAAGTGCACTAGAATAGATCATTGACAAGTTGAGAGCAGAGTCTGCGGGTCAGATTTGCTTGCGAAAGTGGGGACCGAGAAAGATGGAATAACTGCCGAGGCTAGCGAAAAATCCCTAAGGTCCTGAAGCGATTGTGTTACCCTTCCTGTAGTAAACCGACAGATCTGTTTTATTATTATTTGGTTGCTCGCGATACATGCTAGAAGTTGTTACGAGAGGAGCTGAGTGAAGGAGGACAAGCCGCGAGGCTTTGTCAGCCGCAGTGTGTGTGAGTGTGACGTCACTAGGAGCCGCGCTGGGATAGGTTGGTTGCAGAGAAGGGTCGCGCACGGATTGGACGCAGTCCGTGGGGCTCGATTGGAAGGGGAAAGGCAGGCGAAGAGTATTCCGGGAATTAAAGTCACTTATTGATTACAAACTTTGTGAAATAAAAGACGAGAAAATGAAATTTTTTAAAGCATTAAAGAGTGCGATGAAGGGGGAGTCTTACATTAAAGCGAGCGTAGGAGAGGAGACGCCACCCGAAGGTACACCAGCTTACATTGTAATGGAGGAAAGGGGGGTAGCTCCGTGCCTTTGGCTAAAGCAATGGCACAAGCTGACAGAGAAACATGGGAGCGTAGCGTTCTCGATACATGGGACATTCAATATAAGGATCCTAGAGAATTTGAGATTCGCAATGTACGACATGAAGGTACCTCCAAGGCCAGCACAGTTTGAGGCTCTAGCGATTTGGGAACTAATGGCTAGACAGCAACAGCAAAAGAAGTTAGAGACCAGGATAAGAAAGGTAGAAAAGACACTAGCGGACGCTAGGTGGGATAATGCACAGAAGGTGTGGAGGTCAGATATATTGCAGGGGATAAAATTGTTTCCCGCAATTGCTAAGGAAGAAGAGGCGACAGGCAAGGAGGCTACCTGTAAGACAAACAGGAGGTGTTCCAAAGATAGAGAGGACGAGGAAAAGTTAAGGAGAGAAGAGGAGTTAGAGGATGAGGAGTTAATCATGCAATTGCTGAACGACCGTCCACCACCTTATGCAGAGAGTGGACAAGGTCCAAGTACCAGTTCTGCCCCTCCGGCACCGGTACAGAATAATGAAACTCCGAGTTCAGAAACGCCATCGGGATCTAAGGACCCGAGTTTACTGTTCACCCCGCAGATACCGCAGGTCAGGAGAATATATCCAGATGTGCCTATATTGAAAACAGCAGAAAATTATCAGCCGCAGGTCCCAAGGTACTACAGCAGTGACAACAGTACGGAAATGATTCTAGATCCAACCGTAATGGGAGTACAGAATGGTTGCAGCCCAACATTGGCACAAGCTGAATCAACCCAGTTTTTGATGCCTCAAAAGCAGATGCAGGGGGGAACCGCACATGCTCAGATGACGGGGAGTCAGACGGGCATGCCGGCAATGATGACCCATAGTGTGGGAATGAACATGCCTCAGAACCTGGGGAATGGACAGAACCCAGATGCGATATCCCTACCCATTACTGTAGGCCCACCAGTACCTTTGTACATTCAGCCTAACTCAGGTATGAGCGGTCAAGGATCAATGGTGCAGAGTGGGACGGAAAGGAGGTGCATAGAAAACACTCCAGAGACAACTCCGATAGCGGCTCTGCCAACTGGATCTGGGTCCTTGATGGAGTTTAGTCCCATATGTGCTCAGTCAACAGTGGTGAGGTCGAGTCCCCCACTGATGATACCGCTATCATCGAACACTGAAAAGTTGCCGCAACCATCAATGGCAGTCGATGTGAATGCTACACTGATGGGGTTGAATGCGCAACAGCTGACACAGTGGTTCAACAGTCTGAATTCCACACAAAGCTCAGCCAGTGGGAAGGGAGAAGACTATCTGAATAAGGTCAGGTTGGACATGGAAGCAGAAGAATTGGTGGAAGGGACTATGGGTTTGAATAGGTTAGAGTCCTACTCGGAATAAGAGCTGAGGTATCTATGTCCTAGGATTACGAGAGAAGTGAACAAGGTACATAGAAGGTTGCAAGAAATAGCTGACAAAAACGGGGTTGAGATAGACAAGACAAAACACTTGAGCAGGAGCTATAGATTGGATTTCGGGACCACAGACTTTGAACACATGAGGTCAGCAGGCATGAAAACGCACCTTAGAGAATTGCTGCAGAGTGCACAAGTGTGGAGGTGCTTAGACAAATGGGAAAGCAGATGGGCAAAGAAAAAGGAAAAGAGGAAAGACAGTGTCCCAGAGCACAGCGAGAAAAGACCACAGAGTAGTGATGCAATAAGCATGTTACCAATGAGGGAGACAGCAGGGGGAAAATTAATACATGTACCGTGGCACAGAAGCGACATTCAGTCTTTTACGGATGATTTTCCCAAACTGAGAGAGAAACCGATTGAATGGTATCAACAGACTGATAGGTTTGTGAAGCTTGCAAAATGTCTTTGGGAAGACCTGAACACCCTCTTTGAGATTGTGGTTCCGGCAGATTTGTGGGAAGACTGCAAAAGAGCTGTAGGTTGGCCGACAAGTGAACCAGAGAGAGACAGGGATACGGGTGCACCATCACCTATGGTGATGAGCTTGTACTATAAGGTGATTGAGCATTTGAAGACGAAGGTTGCCGCGAAAAATGTGGATTGGCAGAAGATTGATCGAACTGCCCAAGAGGCTAAAGAGTCGATTCATGGTTACTATGAGAGGTTGTTGAAGGCGTTCAAGAACTACAGTGGCACGGAAACAATAGAGGCGAAGGACATGCTTCATTTTGTGTTTAGATTTGTGGAAGGGCTGAGACCAGAGATAAGTCAGATGATAAAGACGCATTTGATTTGTTGGCAGTCGAAACCTATTGATGAGGTGTTGAATTATGCGAAATACTGTAGTGACGAAATTGAAGTGAAACAGAAAAGGTTGAAAGAGAAAGTGATGGTGATGCAACTTGAAGCAGCTCAGACAGGTCTGCAAGGGTTGCAAGGGTTCCAACAGCAGATACCGCAGCCGCAGCCGCAGGGAAACATGGTGTTTCAGCCACAGGCGAGAGGCAGAGGCAGAGGAGGCTTTGGGAGTAATGGTCCGGATTTGAACACTGTTGTGATTCCGAATGGTGTGCAGGCAATGAAAAGGGTGATGCCGTGTCACGTGCGCGGAATCGTCGGTCATTGGAAACGCGAGTGCCCGATGGTGGTGCAGGAAGGTGCAGGTGTTGGTCAGCAAAACAATGATGTCAATGCATTCCAGACAATGAGGGGACCGAAAATGAGAGGTCCAAACACAAATTTTCAGACCATAAATCATCTGCAGGGATTACAGCCCATGCAGCCGCAGCAGATGCAGATGCCCCGTATGCAGATGACGCAAATGCAGCCAATGCAACAGCAGTTTCCCATGGTACCTAATCAGCAAATGCAAATACCTTTGGCACCAGTGAGTCAGCAGCAAGTGATGGTTCCTCCACAGGTCTCGGGTCAGGTGATGAATACAAATGGCACCGTACAACAGTTCCCATTACACAGTGAGAATGGAATAAACAATGTATGGGAGAGTGAAAGTTCAGATGAGGAGGGAAATTGTGTGCTTGCAGCATCCTTGGAAGTTGATCAAAAGGGTCCATATGTGGAGGGAAGAGTTATGGGTCATCGTGTTTCATTCTTGGTTGACACAGAAGCCACACGTTCAACTGTTAGGAGCATTGAAGTACCAAATTTGCCACTCTCAGGGAGAACAGTTCAAGTAGTGGGAGTAGCAAACAGGCACCTGACGAACCCAATCACAGATCCAATACCAGTCAGAATTGGTAACTATCAAGGGTCACATAGTTTTGTGGTATGTGACTCAAGCCCGATAGCACTGTTAGGGAGAGACCTATTGTGCAAATTGGGATGTTCGATTATGTGTTCGAACGATGGAATTAGAATTCAGACGAGCAGTGATGGGGAAGAAGAGGACAGTGTAGAAGGGGATGAGATGGAAACTGTCGATGAAGAATATCCTCTGATTAACCTTTTTCCGATGATAACTGAAGAAGATATTCCAGCTGAATTACGGGAAACAGTCGGAAAGGAAGTGTGGGATATGACAGGAAAAGAGGTGGGATTGGTGAAAGGAGTGGAACCAGTGAAAGTGACCGTAAAACCCAATGTAACCTTTCCCCAGACCCCACAATACCACATGGCACAAGATACCCTCATGAAAGTCGCCCAACTCATTGACGAGTTTGTAAAACAGGGAGTACTGAAAGAAGTGTTAAGCTGTCCATGTAATTCACCAATCATGGGACTAATAAAGCCGAGTGGAAAGGTCCGAATCGTGCAGGACTTGAGGAAAATAAATGACATCATAATTAAATGCTGCCCTGTAGTACCGAATCCAGCTGTGATAATGTTTCAAGTCCCTTGCGATGCCGAGTGGTTCTCAGTCATCGACTTGTCACAAGCATTCTTTTCGGTGCCTCTTCATGAGGACAGCCAATTTCTCTTTTGTTTCAAGTTCTTAGACAGAGTTTACAGTTGGTGTCGAATTCCTCAAGGGTTTTCTGAGTCACCGTCAATTTTCAATCAGATTCTAAAGAAAGACTTGGAAGCGTTAGAATTGCCATTCGAGTCAACCCTAGTACAGTACATTGATGACTTACTGATTGCATCTAAGTCAGAAAGTGGCTGCACAGTCAACACCATTGCTCTACTGAACCATTTGGGAAGGAATGGACACAAGGTGTCTCCTTCAAAGTTGCAGTTCTGTCAGAAGAAAGTAAAATACTTGGGTCATCAAATAGAGAAAAGGTCACGGAGAATAATGAAGGAAAGAATAACAAGTGTACTTCAAATGAGTCCACCAAAGACGAGGAGGGAGGCGAGGAAGTTTTTGGGGATGGTGAGCTACTGTCGCCAGTGGATTCCCAACTTTTCAACTCTAGCAAAGCCTTTACTGAAACTGACCCAGAAGGATGCCTTGGATGAAATTGAGCTGAAAGGAGATGAGATGGATGCTTTTATTGAATTGAAAGAATGCATGTGCAGGGCTCCAGCTTTAGGTATGCCTGATTACACAAAGCCTTTCACATTGTTTTGTCATGAACGTGATGCATGTTCTTTATCTGTCTTGACCCAAGCCCATGGTGGCATAAACAGACCAGTAGCGTATTTTTCAGCTACTTTGGATCCGGTCGCAGCAGTACTGCCAGGGTGTTTGCGCGCCGTAGCAGCAGTTGGTATCAGCCTCACTCAGAGTGAAGGAATAGTGATGGGACACCCATTAACAGTCATGGTCCCTCACTCAGTTGAAATACTTTTGACCCGCTCCCGAACGCAACACATGACTGGAGCAAGACTCACAAGGTATGAAACAATAATTCTGGGCTCACCGAATGTGCAGCTGAAAAGATGCACTACGTTGAATCCAGCAACCTTGCTTCCCGGTGAAAATGCTGAAATTGAGAACGCTGAAGACGTCGAGCACGACTGCCTTCAGGTGACTGAATTTTGCACAAAACCCCGACCTGATATTAGGGATACTAAGCTTGATGAAAATGACCATATTATTTTTGTTGATGGTTCATGTCTAAGAGATGGGATGGGAATTTTGAAAGCAGGATATGCTGTATGTACTGTAACAGGTGTCTTGGAAGCGTCCTGGCTTCAAGGAGTCTATTCCGCACAAGTAGCAGAGCTTGTAGCCCTTACAAGAGCATGCCAACTGTCTACATTGATGAAGGTTACCATTTACACTGACAGTCAGTACGGGTTTGGAATTGTGCACGACTTTGGGCAACTATGGTCACAGAGAGGTTTCCTGACCTCTTCAGGGTCCCCAGTGAAAAACGGGGAGAGAATAAGGGAATTGTTACACGCCATTCAGATGCCAGCCGAAATTGCAGTGGTAAAGTGTAGTGCTCATACAAAAGGACAGGACTATGTTTCCCTGGGAAATGCATATGCGGATCAAGTCGCAAGATTTTGTGCCTTGAACTGTATATTGCTCAGGGATGAATGGAATTTGATAAATGAACCAGAACTCGAACCAGCTGAAGCATTTGCCTTGAAGGTCGTGGATACAATGGATGAACTAAAAGCATTACAGAATAGCGTCAGGGAGGATGAAAGAGTTTCCTGGATTAAGTCACAATGTACAAGGAGACCAGATGAGTTATGGGTTTCAAATGAAGGAAAATTTGTTTTACCAAATAGTCTCTTATCGCAGCTAGCGCGGTTCTATCATGGGCAGGCTCACCTAGGGAGAGATGCCATGATAAGATTGTTCAAAACTGATTGGTTTAACCCCAGATTCCGTCAAGTTGCAGAAGCAGTTTGCCATCGTTGTGTCATTTGTCAGCAGATGAACCCAGGAAAGGGAACGGTTGTGAACGTGAGCCACATTGGCAGGGCGGGTGGCCCGTTCAGCAGAATGCAGATGGACTTTATTGAGATGCCTGTGCATGGAGGTCTGAAGTATGTGTTGGTGATTGTGTGCATTTTTAGTCACTGGATTGAAGCATACCCCACACGTAGAAATGACAGCCTTACAGTTGCAAAACTATTGTTGAGGGAGTTGATACCACGTTTCGGATTCCCGATCTCTTTAGAATCAGATAGAGGAAGTCACTTCAATAACGAGGTGATAAAGTTACTTTGCGCAGCGCTGAACATTGAGCAAAAACTGCATTGTAGCTATCGCCCTGAAGCCTCAGGACTGGTGGAACAGATGAATGGTACACTGAAATCAAGAATGGCGAAAATATATGTGCATCGACAAATTTGAAATGGCCTGACGCATTGCCTTTGGTGTTAATGTCAATGAGAAACACCCCTGACAGAAAGACTGGATTGTCCCCGCACGAAATTCTCATGGGCAGGGCCATGAGACTTCCTGCAGTTCCCGCAAACGCGCTTTTGAATATTACAGATGATATGGTGTTAGACTACTGCAAAGGTCTGGCTGACGTGGTTCGCTCTTTCTCTCACCAGGTGGAAGTAACCACCTTGTCACCGATCCAAGGTCCAGGACACACACTGAAAGCAGGTGACTGGGTCGTGATAAAGAAGCACGTGAGGAAGTCGTGTCTGGAACCCCGTTGGAAAGGCCCTTTCCAAGTGATCCTGACGACTACTACTGCTGTGAAGTGTGCGGGAGTTCCCAACTGGATTGACGCCAGTCATACAAAGAAAGTGTTGTGTCCCACAGATGAGGAAGTTGAAGCGCTGAAACTGCCAGTACCTGATAACAAAGTGCCGAGCGCTGAGACAGAGCAAAACAGAACTAGAAGCGAACAGGCAGAAATAGAAGAGAGAGAAATATTCTCTGAGGACGAAACAACCGATTCACTTGGGGAAGACCAAGGAGAAACCTCAGACAGCGACGAAGCAGCTGAAGGTGACAAAGAGCCTGAAGCAGCTGAAGGTAACAAAGAGCCTGAAGCAGCTGAAAGTGACAAAGAGCCTGAAGAAAGTAACAGTGACAAAGGGCTCGAAAAAGGTGAAGAAGCAGGTGAGCCTGATCAGAGGAGGGCTTTCCCAGAAGCAGACGGTACAGAAAAAGAAAAGGAAAACCTGATTGACTCCCCAGAAGGAGGGGACAAGGCAGAACAGAACGAAACTGTTCAAACTTCCTCAGAAGAGATTGCAGGTCCATCAAGTGGACACAGTGCAAAGAGAAGGCCAAGTATATCACCAGTAAAACTAAGATCTAGAGAAAAGTTGAACGACAGTGAAGGGCCAAGAGTGAAAGAGAAAAGAAAGGAAGTGTCTGTCGTGGTACCAACCTCAAGTGAAGAAAAAGACTTGGCCAAAGAGGAAAGTACCAGTGAGGCAGAATCGAAAAGAGATGCAAAATTGAAAAGGAAAAGGATACCAAACAGGAGATATTCCGGTCCAGAATGGGCATATGTAGTCAATGACGATTGGACCGACGAATTTGTATCTCTTAGCCTCGAGAACAAAGAAGAAGAGATACCAATAGAAAAGAAAAGTTTTATGGACACTGTTGATTGATAAATGACATTGCTTGCTATAATCTAACGTGATACAACCAGCTGAGACATTGCTAAACCGGATGAGACATTTGCTAACTTGATAAGACTTTGGTAACCTGATTGACTCTTAAACCCGATTTGAGACAACGTTGCTAACGAAAAAAAAAAAAAAAAAAAAAGACTGAGTTATTGCCGAATTGAGACAAATGCGGCTAACCGATAAGTGACTGGGCTCCTGAAGAAAACTGTGTGAACATTGCGCTCGTTCAGCTTTGTAACTAATTGCTAAATCGTTTCTTTATAAGTGCTTCTAGCTCTCTGATTCTATACAGATCATGACTACACAAAACAGTAGAGTGAAATATTGTAAATATGCATGTATAGGCTTGATAACTGCATGTGTACTAATAATATTGGCAATAGTGCTTGCAACGCGTGGTAAGGGTGAGAATGAGAAAATTGATGCTTCTACTTCTGCTCCTGTTACTGTCACTGAACTAACCGCATTGAAAAGACTAGAATTAGATGAGAGACACTTGCATGATAAGAAGGAACTTTCGTATAATGTTTTCTATCGCCTACTAACAGAATATGTTGAGACTATGGATGCGAAAGATTGTTATGTGTGTACACAGATACCGACATCGGGGTGACTTATCACCACAAGCCTCTTACATATGGGATTACATGTAGTTTAGTAACTTCTAGATTTTATGGTCAAACTAACATACAGTATTTTTATTCAAATTATGATGTTACCTTTGCATATGTTCCTATAATAACGCAACTAAGCCAGATTGCTAAAGATTGGGATGCTAAAATAATGAGGGAATTTTTCGAGCCAATGCAACCTTTTGAAACGGCTCACGCTCATAGGGAAAACCTTACCTGCTCGCTCTCTACAGTAGAAATAAGCTTTTTAGATCGCACAGATGATAGAAGGGCACAAATGAATGCGAAATTAGAAAAGGAGCTAAGTAAGAGGACTTCAGTAGATAACTATGCTTTTGCCGCAATAAAAACACAAGGAAGAATAGCTTTAGACGCTTGGCATGTAGGGAAATTTTGTATATATCGTGGTGAATCTTATTATGATAACATTTTCGTGGGAGCGAGTGAATGTAAACATACGTTTATCTTTAAGGCCAAATGGACATTAATGCTGAACGGACTTGACCCTGTCATACCAGGTGTATATTACATTTGTGGGCATAATGCCTATTATCGTCTTCCAAAGGGATGGTGGGGGAGATGTTATTTGGGTATAGTGTTCCCAAAGGTTTATCAACTGGATGACCTATTGGTGATTCCAAAGACGCCTGGATCTCATCGTATCCAGAAAAGAGAGACCGCAGCTGCTGTGGTAGGAGATATATTTGGAGCCATGATTCCTTCATTGGGAGTTGTGTTGAATTCCATCAAAATAAGAAAATTGTCTACTATAGTGGATAACATGTTGACAAAGTTTTCAGGTGCTATAATCCTGATGGATGCTGAACTTGCAGCAGAAAGAGCTATGACTCTTCAAAACAGGCTTGCCCTAGACATTCTTTTAGCAAAGGATGGCGGCATTTGCAAAATGCTTGGTGCGCGTCACTGTTGCACGTATATACCAGACAACAGTGTGAAGATTAAAACAATGCTTGCAAATCTAACAAAAGAGAGTGCAGACTTGAAGGAATTGAAAGAACCAGGAGTTTGGGAGAAGGTTGGAAAGGGAGTTGCTTCAGTGGGAAATTGGCTTGGTAGCATTTGGAATGGAATATTACTAAAAATAATACAGGGAATACTAATAGTACTAATTTGCATCTTTGGGATTTGGGGAATAAAGAGGGGAATACTAATGATCATGGCAAGAATTAAGAGAAGGAAGGAAGAGAAAATGATGAAAAGAATGGCAGAAGAATACAAGGCAAGAACAAGGGGAACTAAAAGGCAAAGAGAACTGACAGAATTTTAATGGAATAAAATTTGTGGGAATAGTTTTGTGTGATGACAAGTGGTCATCAGAGGAGGGATTGATGACGCAGAAATGAAGGTTTTACATTTATTAGCGCATAAACGTAGTGCCGCAATAATCAAGTGTGACTTTAACCGAACTAATAAAGATTGTACGGGGACAAATGTGCCCTCAGAGTAGTTTGCCAACATTTATAAGCGTGCTTTATATAACGTCATGTATTAGAAATTGTACTATTCTGACATAACCGTAAACGTGTGCCATGATTTGCTTGTTTGAAATGTTTTAACTTAGCATAACTTTAGTGGAGGCTTCGGCCTAGTTGCCTTGTCTCACGGTTTAGATGCTCGTGTTTTTCTAATGTGCTAATAAACGTGTATTCCTGCTTGAAGCTGTACTTTTCCAGTGAGATCGGTTCACATGCTTATCTTTAAGGTTTCGTGCCAGCCTGGCATCTTCTTCTTTGCTCCAAGGTCAATCTGCAGGTGCGGACAATGGAAGCTCTGAAAGTGAGTTAATTGGTAAAAAAATGTTGCAACTTACGTTCCCGACTCCAAGGATAATGTATGCCTAGGTAGAAGCTTGTGAATTGTTGTTTTTGATTGGACAATTTGAAGCCAACCTATGAACCCTCCAATGGAAGACCCTACTGGATTTGAACTGTTGATTATTTAAACCTGGTGCACAAGAAAAAAGCAGCCATTAGACATTAGACATTGCAGCCATTACCCGCCATTAGCCATTATGGCCCATCTTGCCGACCTCGTCATTTTGCCATCTTCTACGATGCCAATTGATGTTCGACGCCATTTTGAATGAGACTTTGATGCTTTCTCTAATCGAGAGAAAGAGACTTTAAGTAATTCTCGCTCTAGAGACTTTAACTTTGATCTGCCCCTTTGCATGAAGTAGTAGTTTTGTCCTTTTATCTTGCCGCTGTGAGGCAATTGCCCCGTCCACCCTGCCCCTTTGCCCCGTCCCATGCTGATCGAAAACGGTACCTGTGAGACGAAGACTTCCTTGAATGCTGATTGAATTTGGTAAATATGAAAGAAAAATGTACAATTGCATTGTGTTTCTTTTAGGTAACCAACTGCTGATTTTTGATAAGAGCCCTAGTTAGGAGTTTTTCCAAATCAATGTTACTAAATTGTTTTTGCATGAAGTCCCACATGCAGATGCTAATTTGAGGTTAGATGAGGATTCATTTGTTGCACGATGCAATTTGAGACCTTGTTATGCTGACTAATGTATGCAATTAGCTCATTACAGATTATAGTTTTAGTGGTTTGCGTTGCTATTATTGAATGCATTGTTATTCAAATGCTGCATAGATTGCATCTTTTTCGCCGTTATGGACAGCTATTATTGTTCATTTACATATATCATTTGGTGTTGAGACACATTTATATCGTGCTAGCTTTGTTAATATAGGGAAATAAATTCATTAACTTTAAATGAACTGGTGTGGTTATTCATGGCCGAAAGGTCATGGTTCGCCGAAATGTTTTCTGGATTAATTGTGAAGTGTTATGTTGATCAGGGCATTGCTTATGTTCGTTATTGATTATTGATTAGATTAAATTGACTAATCTCGGGTGAAGAGAGCCCCACTTGGTCAAAAGATTCATCGACCCAAGAGTGTCCAAAATACAGGTAATTTATTAGGCTGGAACGCTCTATCACTGGTCTACTACATTGCACAACATTAGCATTTCGAAGAATGGGTACAAGGAACTTCTTTCGTGGAGGCGTGCACATTTTTCAACAAAACAAAGTTCATTGTGCATTGTAAATGAACTTTATCACAAGGGCAGACGCAGAAACTATCTTGCAGCCTTCTGCCCAAAGGAAATGATAAAGAGCATTGTACGAACCCCTTTCTAAAATGAGTTAGCATATGACGGTCACAAACGTCACGTACATTAAGGAGAAAAGGTTCCACAGTTACAGCAGTCTTACGCATAATGTACAATTTAACAGACCATTCGGACAACTGTAAAGATTCTCCTTCCTAGCCTGTTTATGTTGGTAAAAACTGTCTTAGCTCACGACATCCGCCTTTATGATGCTCACTGGAGAATCAAAACCATCCAGTCTACTCAGTTTTAAGAATAATGATTTTGTGGAAGACAGCCAACTCGAATTGTAATGGTCCTCCGTGAGTACTAAAACCCAATAATCGATCTATTAAGGGTAGTAAAAGGATTAGTCCAAAATGAAATCCAGAGGAAGAAAGGTGAGAGCTATATTCTTTCTAAAAGATAGAAGATGTCAAGCTCTTCATGACATGAAGCGCGGGCAACTCTGTGGGACAGACAATTATCATTGGCAAAAAGTGCTTCCTTAAATTTGTAGGGGGTCTACATTAATGTATCTCCATACACTAGTAACACATTTAGCTTAATATAACCTTATCATGTACGGCAAATAATCTTTACCCAGTTTATTTGCAAAATTAAATAAACAAAAAAGGATTGCATCAAAGAACTTTGGTTTAATCAGATGATGCCTTTCAAAGAAGATCTGCTGTCAAAAACCACTCCTAAATATGAGGAGGTCTTGACATTTTTTTAAATGATGACCTTTTATGATTTCTTTAAACAATTTGACTGATTTTGAACCGTAACCATAGCAAACGTCTTACAAAAATTGGTACTTAGGTCCCTGTATTCTATAAAATTACAAAGCTGTCAAGTAATATTTTCAGGGCGTTTCTTGCCTGCGCCATCAGGACAGCCTCATCTGCATAGAATAAAGTAGGTATTAAGGGTTGCCAATACGAGAAACATCCTTGCATCCTAATGGCAACAAAGAATAAAAAAACATTAATGCATAAAATAAAATCTAAGACAACACACATCTTTGTCGGACTCCTCTAGCCGATTTAAAAGTCGTTCAATCAACATTTGTGCTATAGTAAACCTTGGCATTTAGGTCAGTGTGCAAATGGACCTCAGTTTTGGCCTCATGACTCAGACACAGGCCGATTGGCGGTCCACAAAGGCCAAGTGCAAAGAACCCTTTTTAACTTTTTATTTCTCATTTAAGAGATGTCGATTGAGACTTTGCTCCACGATACCCAATCCAGACCTAAAGCCATATTGCAACTGAGGAAAAAAAATGAATTTGTCCTCTGCCAAACTTAAAATCCATTACATGATGACCCTTCCCACTATGTTCACTACTGCATCTATAACGTAAATAGGAAGACAGCAGAGTAGATCTTCTTTGCTGCCTTTTTTAATATAAGGTCCGTGGTGACAATCAGGGCCCAGAGGTCTACACTGCTTCTAAAAAGGTCCATAGGAACTGCATTTGGGCCTGGCACCTTCATGGTAGGACTGCTAATGACCGCATGCCTAACTTCAAAATATTAAAAACATACTCATGGTAATTTGTGTTAAACCTTTAAGCTCCATATGGTCCAAATGGACAAACAAGCTTCACCATAAATAGTGGTGAGGAGTCATCAGCAAAGACTGGAAATTCCTAGGTAGGACTCGTTAGTGTTAAAAAAAAAATATCAGTTTCCAGAACTTGCTAGAGTGCTTCATCAAACTAGTTGCAAAAAAAACATTCCAGACCTTATCTTTGTTTCATGTTTTCTGGTTCCAACTGCTTTTTTGTATCAAAATATTCATTCTACGACTTCCACCCTATCTCTTGGAATCCTGATAAGGGCTTGTCTCAGCTCCCTGTTGGCACTAGAACAAGCACTCTTAAACCATATTTACTTTTAATCTTCCCCAGGCATGTTCTATTATTATTAAGCTGTTGACCGAGTTAATGATGTGTTTATAAAAGTCAAAATGTAAAGCATTAGTGTTCTCGGTTGCAGTGAGGCAATTATAAATATCATTACGGTTATTGGATATAAGATTCCTTAAAATGAAGATGAGTTAGTCTGACCTCATTATAACCGACAGCCCCCCTCTAAAACTTTCATATCCAGGTGCACCTTGTCAGATTGACGTTATAGGTGCCTGGAGAACTCTAAAGAGAATAATAACAGACAATGGTCACTAAAATTGGATGTTTTAAAAAAGTACCTTACAAAGTTGTATAATAAGTTAATTATTATAAAAATATAATCAATAATAGATGGACTACCCCTACTAATAAAAGTAGTAGTACGAGTAGCGAATTCAACAAATCCCCATAGATATCCAATAATTTCTCTCTGCGATAAGCTCAGAGAGGAAAATACACTGTTTATCACAATTGTCCTTTCAGACTGGGAAATTGCAATGCTGAGACACTGACCTCTTGTTTAAATGTATCCCCTGTACATTAGGAGAATCAGTTGTGGGTGACTCACTTTACAGTTCAGCAAGAGTCCAACCCAAATAATCAAATTTCCTGTGGCCCTGCTGGATGGGAAGTGAACTTCTGGGCTAAAAAAGTAATATATTCATCTATGTAATATGGAATGGTGGACCAGCTTTCTTGCAGCAAAATAACTTGAAATAATTTAAAATCTAACAAATTTGGATCAGAAAATTTGGGGCCAGATTTAGATCTCGGTGGAGGGCATACTCCATCACAAATGTGACAGGTATCCAGTCCGCCGCATTTCGATCCTTATAGGATATAATGGGATCGTAATATCCCAGACAGGATATCTGTCACGTTTGTGATGGAGTATTCTCCTCCGTCAAGATCTAAATCAGTCCATTAGTATTCATACTAGCAACGTTCCATGACAACACATTGAAATTACTAAAAACCAAACCATCAGAATGATTCATATGATCAGTAACCAAGAAGTCAGAGGTATACTTTTATTCTATATTTAAGGTATAGGTAGTATGGACATTTCATATGGTCGAAGCTGGCCAGTCCTTCCCTGAAAATATATTATTATAGGCTAGATCGTCAGGGCACATGTGTTCTGGGGCATTAATTAGTTCATTTCTGGATTGGCCTTCATTAATCATTTACTGGTTCATACAGCTGCCATTGTCCCTGTGGAGACCTGCATGGAATTTCTACAAATTTTTTTGCAAGGCCTCTAATTGAGTGTAGTTTGATAAATAGCACAGACTTTCACAAACATACTAAAAGCACTAGAATACATAGTACATCCCATAATAATTAAACAAAAAGTTTAATTCCAGTGAATAATACTATGGTATATTTCTCGATCACAGATTAGATAACTATGCTACTAACTAAAGGGCTTCTAAGGAAAGACTAAAGAGCATGTTTTTTTTATGAATAACATTGCTCCTCACATAAATGTAAAATATCTTGAGATTGGTATAATCCTCCTTTCTTTTCTTGCTAAGGAAAAAAGCAGATCTTGATGGAGAGAGACTTCCAGAATTGTCTGTGTTGGACTTTCTGGCACTTTCCCTTCCTCACCTTCTGGGAATCTCTTGCTGTCAGTGGCATGACCAGAATGTGCTTCTATATGTATTCTAAGCTTTGCACACAAAGACTGCATATCATTCTTATATGTGACATGCTTTAATCCCTACACAAATTCCCTGTTATCTGCAGAATAGTTTAGTTTAGAACCTGCTTCTCTTGCATTTAGTGATTTTCTAGGTGGAAAATCACCTGGATCCCATTGGTGTTTTAGATGTATAGTTTGTTGTTTTTTTCACCCAATGTCCATCTTATTTTAAATCGCACAGTTTAAGCCACGATGCTACAACGTCAAGCCATGGGTGTTTTGCTATTAGCTATTTGCAGCACCTGATGTACATAACCTCTGCATCCGGTGAATAGTCATCAGGAGCAAGCCTGTGCACTGTGTGGCACCTTTAGCATAAGGTCCCCTGGAATGGCAGGGCTTGTGCATATCAAGGTTGCACCAGTCACTAAAGACACATGGGACTACATCCCCAAGAAGAAGAATCAGGCCAACCGTGCAAGATACCAAATGCCCTTCCTGCCAGTGAGATCTCCCTCCTCCTCCCTGCAGAAGTGGTGTGAAAATCCTGGGGAAGGTGAAAGTATCCAATGACAGACCATAAATTTACCTTTGTCCTCATGACTGTTGCACCTGGACTCTGATACCACAGTCTAGGCAAATAGCCTGAAGCCCCTTGGAGTAGGGGATCATTTGGGTCTAGATGTATCTCTGTTCTGGAGAGTCCTTTTTGTTATAGAGTGGATTCTACCTCCACATCTTTGCATGGAGACTGCTTAAGTGAGGTGCTGAGCCACTATCTTCTTATAGGCATGATGCTTTATGGGTCTTACATAAAGAAACTGAGTTGATCCCCCTCCCTGGGTTCAGGCATGGTGTTCAGGTTTCCACCTCCTCTGTTGACCTTTGGGGCTTGCAGTGGGGAGTTCATTTTAGCTTCTATTGTGGTTGGTCTCTCTCACAGTCCAAACTAGATATAGCAGACCCCTTTCCTGACTCCTTCTCCAGCCATTCCAGTGCTAATCAATGCTCCTTGCTGTTATCGATACTCAGACTCTTTCTAGATGCTTTAAGTTCAAAGTTAAAGGTGCGAAAAAAAGCAACGACCTCTGATTCTATTAACTTCTGCTGTGCAGCTTCAGTACAATGGTGTCTACTGTGCAGCTCCAGTGCAATGTATCCAATCTCTGGTGAAGTGCTCAAGTCCAAAGAACCAACCCATGGCACTTGTCCCGCCATCTCAACGAGTACTGCCTACCCCACTCCAAATGCTTACCATAACTTTAATTCAGCTGCACTTCTGTGCATCCACCTACAAAGCTCTCTCACTACAAGAGTGCATGTCTGGGTGACCCAGACACTAATCAAAACAATGATCTGGTGCACCTAGCCAGTTGATACCATGTCAGCACCCCACCAGAGAGTGAGGGTATGTGTACCTTACTAGCAAATGTTGCAAACACTCAATTGAAAGCCACAGTTTTTCGGCGTGGGCGATTCTCTGTCCTCCTGACCTCCTGACCTCCTGACCTCCTGGAACACCTCTCAACTCTCCTGCAGGGTCAAGAGTCTTAGCAGGTGCCTCAAAGGGGAAGGTGGAATGGGAGAGAGAAAGTGAGAGAACAAGAGAGAGATAGAGAGAGAAAGAGACTGCACTCAGATCCTCAGGGTATGCTGGTCACCTGCTGGACATATGCAGAGGATCCTCTTGTGATGTGACTGTTCACAAGCTGGGGCTCCCTAATTATCTACAAAAGAGAAATAAGTTAGGTCCAGGCCTCTTAGTTTCGTATTACATTCACATACATCACTTTGTTATAGTTGGACTCTTGATTCTTAGCAAGACTGCTGGTTTAGGGATGAAAGCACTTTTGTTTGTAGGTGACTGAGTCACTCCTATAGCAAGTCACAATTGTTGGCCCAACCATCCCGGCTCATAAGCTGTACCTCACCAAACCTCAGAAAGCAAGGGTGATTCCTGGCACCCTTATGCATGGTATCTAGATTAGACCTTTCAGGGCAGTCATGGTGGAACGGAAGTTACCCTTTTCTCTTGTTAGTAACAAGTCTCTTACAGATATAGGAGATGAAGGCAATGTAGGAGAGTTTTCAATAGGTTTATTGAAGAGACTGCAATCTACGATAAAATGCATGTGCTGCAATGATTAGGATAATGAATAATAATAAAAGCTGAATTGTGAGGATGAGCATTGTGAATATAAAACCCCCACTATTCTACAATAAACATTAGATATAAAACTCCTAACCAAGAAAGCCTAATTCTCTACCCTAGTTAGAGCTAGGTGTGATAAACACGAATCTGCCAGTACCATGTCCACGAGAAGTAACCCCCTGACATCGTTACCTTGGACTGAGGTCTCTAGATCAGACTCCGGTAGTGACACAAAGGCTGAGCTCTGCAGCAAGGTAACGTGCATCATAGAGGGCCTCTGGAAGGAACCACTCTAATGATCTTGTCCGCGAGAGGTGTGTTTATACAGATGATGCAGGATTCATGACGTAGGTATGTTCCTAAACAACTGATAATGTGGCTAACTTGTATCTGCAATTGCATCAACAATCCCTAACAAGTGGGCATGATGTTCCTATCACACGTAAGTAAGAAAGGGACATGATGACAATACCTACGTGTATCATTGATAGTGATGCCGAAAATTATGCTTTCTCATAAAATCTCATAAAATATAAACAATGGCAGCAAGCTAAAAGAAATAATAAAACAAATTAAATAAAACTGAGCATACTAAGTGGGTAAACGGTCACTAGGTGACGGGGGGCACGGGCCTGCAAGCCAGAGGCTGAGCTGATTCCTTTGTCCCAAGGGGAAACTAAAATGGATTCACCACACCCTGCCAATTGTCGAAACAAGGATGCTAACTCACTAGCGAGGGTACATGAGTCCAAATCTAAAAATGCTTTGAGCTAAAACCTAAAATCTAATTAAAAACTAAGCTAAACACATACATAAGAGATGCTTGTCACTCATGACAAGCAAGGCAGGCCAAATGCTAGCCGAATTAATAAGGCAATTTGGTATCATATTTTAAACTTTTGAAAGAGCCAATGGTTGAATTATTTCAACAGTAGGTATGATCATGTAGAAGGTCTCCAAAGTCATCAAAGGGGAGTACGCTCAGGAAGGACTCCACATCGGCAGATGTCAGATCGATCACCGGATTGGCAGAAGAATCAATAGAGGAGACGTTGTGCAGAAGCCTCAGATGCAGGATCACCCCCCGTAGGCAGCATCATCCATAATGTCAGATGTTGTTGGAGCCAAGAAGTTCACAAGCGGTGGCTTATAAGTGCCTCGCAAATCAACCTAAGTCTAATTGGGCACGACCGTAAATGAACCCTCATTGGGAACATCAGCAGTTCCTTGTACACAGGAGGCACTGGCTGTATAGCAAAACACACGAACGGGAGACACTCGAAGAAGCACCGGATAAAAAGAAGGCAGGTTGTACTCACCACAGGACTGGTCGGAATGACAATGACCAATCATGCTCCAATTCTTCCAGCAACAGGGCACCAAAATATTGCATCATGCGATCACAACACAGCTAGAATGATGGTAGCTCCATCACTCCGCTTAGCTGAGAAAGCACAACCACTCCATATTAGGAATAGCACCAGCAGTATTCTGCCAATCAGTGCCAAAGTTATAGGAAATCCACCAAACACACTCAAAAAGAGTGAATGAATAACCGTAGGAATTACTCTGAAGACAGTCTGAAAGGTGGAAACAAATCTAGACTCAACAACCTTTAAAAAGTGTACAATCCCTGCAGTGCTCAAGGTATTGAACATTCTCTAAAGTGCTTGGGGAAGTTGGTACTTAATAAGGATTGTATCTCAGCTGATGATCTCTCTATCTCGAGAGCATATGTCTCCTTGGCCGATGTCAACGCAACTTGTTTTTGGAGCAGTAGTGCCTTTAGTCTGCTCAGTTTGTCATAATTTACATTATTAGTAATAGTGTGAGGCCACATTTTTGCTACTACCATCTTTTGTGTGGGAAATAAAACATGTCCACAACAAGTTACAATTTGAGAAACTGAAATTGTCTGGGTAATTCCTGGTCTCATTCTACAGCAACTCTGATCGCTCAGAACCATATAACTTCTATTCGAAAGTTTATGAAATACTGGACAAATCAAAGGGACCGGAGTACCCTTCAGAAAGCATGCCAAGTTCTGGACCTCCGCATTGCAGAAGCCGTGAAGGGACACCTGCTTGCAAATCATTGAATGACTATCAGTAGTCTGACATTCGCTTATACTCAGAAAGAACTGTGTATCGCCGTTCAGACATTTGAACTTGAAAGGCAACTCCCACTCTTACTTAATATAGCTTTTTCCCAGTCGCTCATGTTTGCCCACACCAAAATGTTTCAAAACCTTTGTGAAACGAAAGGTGGAAATTCGAAGAATGATAACCCCATGTACTAACCATACGGTTGATGGTGTCTCTACTACGGTGAAAGGCAGCTTTTCTAACTTCTTAATGTTAAACATGGTGTAACTTGCTTCCTTTTTAGCCATTCTCTGTTGCTCCCTGGACAAATTAAAAACAGCAAACAATTCACTACTGTCTCTGTATTTCCAAAGGATACAGCCATTTTTCAGAATCTGCAATGTCCAACCCAACTGCATGATGGAATGCAGCTGACTGTATCCATGTTGTAAAAGGTACGTTATTCTGAATGATGTAAATCGCAGATGACAAAATGTTATGAAGTGTGTATATTGTGTTGGATAGAGTATTTATGCCATTATCGACAACAGCTAAAGCATTTCGCATATTTTCCTTATCTATCTGCCTCAAACATGTAGCTACTTCCATTTAAGAAAGCTTCCCAATCTCATTGCATATTGAATGCAGGAATCATGTAGAGTTTGATTTTCTTGGACCTAGCAAGAAATATTGCAAGTCTACTTCCTCTGATATGAGGCTAAGATGTTCTTTAAAAGCTGCTAAAGTGTTAGTGTGAAACCATTGTTGGCACAGTTTTCCCACACTGTATGTAGTAAGTATACCAGTGTGTTGACCCTAGACATAGTGAGGGTCTGGCCGGCTAATCTTGAAACCCTCTGAGGAATTAATAAAACGTGCCTGACACCCATTTGTGTCTGAAGGCCACAATAACCACCCACCAGGACTCAAAAGTGTGGAACTATAGGTACCATTCTGAACCCAAGCATTTAGTTTTTCCTCTGTGACATTCAGGAATGTTTGCCAAATGGTGAATTTGGCCAGTGTGGGGATACTGAGCACTTTAATTTCTTTTATTTTTGCTAACTGTCATTAAATTGTACAGGAATAAGGCATGCTCTAAACAAAGTTTGTGTTCCCCATACACTTTTCATATCTACAGTGTTCTTCCAGTATTCATAACCTTCAATAGCAAGGAAACAAGGAAATATGAATAGATTAATTTGGTGTTGGTTAACAACATTTTCTGCATTGTAGAAGGTGGTAATTTCAAATAATATGACTCTGCATTTGTAGTGTCATGCCCAGAGAAATATGCAAATTTATCTACATGTGTTTTAGGGCTCCCCACAGGTGGAGTTGAACAATTTCCCCACTGTATGTAATACAATAATGCTCTAACTCTAATTGCTTGATGCAGAAAGTTATGTCCCCAATGATGAAAACAGAACATTTCCTCATAATTCACTGTGTTCATATACACATCATCACTTTCAAATACAGTGTAATCATGCAGCTCAGCAAGGATAGAATCAACTGTTTTAACATCAACATGTCATCAGAGATAACATCAGACGTAGTTACATCAGTCATTAAAATCTTAAATACATAAGAAATTTGGATAACCACAGCAGGCCCACATATATCAAATGGTACTTTATTCCAAACAATCCCTTCAGGGTCCTACTGAAATGTTAACAAGGGACAAGTCTCTTTGGACCTTATGTGAGATAAGATATGGTGAGCCACCGGCTCAACAACAGAGCGTTCAGGAAGATAATGACCGTTTATCAGGAGAAAGAAAAAAGTCCCAAAACCAATCCATAACAGAAAAGCAAGCGGTGTCAGTAGTATCCACAGATAATGCCATGGATAGACTAAATAGTTATTTTTAAGTGATATGTGCATCTTACATGTCTTTGAAACAGTTTCAGTTGCAGATGTAGATGAAGTTGAAGAAAAGTCATCTTGGTCGATGAAGTAGCCAGAAGCAGTCTATGCAAACACAGAAGCCTGTGCTGCCACATCTTGGAAAGTTCTTGTTGGTGAAGTTGTAACAGGAATTATCAGAAGCTCAATCTCCACCCTCCCCATGCTTGAGGAGGCATTTGTAGCATTGTTGTACATGCTGGTATATTCAGAAGAGGAGTTGGTTCTTCTTTGAAGAGGTATATCCTGTTGGGTAGTGAGAGGGGACCGGGAACTACCCAAGGGACCTCAGGGTCTACTGTGCAGGATCGGCCACATGTTGCTATTTGATGTTGTCAATGGAGACAAATCTGTTCCCTTTGGAACCTGGCAGCAGCGGTAGATGACAGTTCTGGTGCCTTGAATTCCCAGGACTTGAACCAGTGCTCTGTAAGATGGACCAAATTCCTTCTTCACAGCAATCTTCTCACAAACCAGATTCCCAACTTTAGGAATCCAGCCTGTAAATGTTGTTGGTACATACCTTATCCCTAAGAGGGCGGCACTGGTGGATGAAATATCATCACAAAATTCTTGAAGCTCCTGTAAGACAGTGAGATGTTCATTTATGTCAAATGGTGTGTCTGCCGCCACCATACGAGGACCATCTAGATCTCGGACATACATAGGTATCCCAAAGAGGACCTCATAAGGAGTGCAGCCCCTCAAAGACTGTCTTGGCAGATTATTCAGTTGCTTTCTGGACCCAAGATAGGTGATAAAGCCAACTGCAGCCTGAACCTAATTCTCTTCCTGTTAAGGACTGCTTTAGGACACAAGTCCTGCTCTCCACAACAGAATTTTCCTCAGGATAATATGGAGAAGAGTAATGGAGTTTAACACCCATCGTCCTCATGGTGTCCCTGAGAGGCAAAAACAGGGCCCTGGTCCGAGTGGAATGCTGATGCTACAACTGCATATGTACCGATAAAGACCAGCAACTCTTGTATAACAGTTTGAGCGTCATCCAACCGCTGTGGTCATACCCACAGGAATCTAGAACAAGACTCAACAGCGACTAAGATGTATTTGCATGCACCATCAGGTTGTAAGGAACCACATTGGTCCAGGTACATACATTGCAGTTGCCTATTAGACGCAAAGAGAAATGTCTGCGGTGGGGGTTTGATGTTAGAGCCAATCATTTGCTGGCAAATGCAACAACAAAGGACATATTGCTCGGTCCATTTGTATAGACCGGGCCACCAGAAGCATTTCTGTAGAAGTGACATTGTGGCCACAACACCAGCATGAACAGACGTGACACCCTATTGCGCTGCTTTGATGAGATCTAACCTCTGGTCTAAGTTGGGGATCACTCGATCTCCAACCCCAAGAATTGTTGCAAAGGCAACATTCTGTGCACTAATATGGTAGGAATATTTTGTAGGGTATGCTTTTGGAAGAGGCTTTCCCTCAGCCGATGCTTTCACGGTAGCCTGAATCTCATTACTCCAATTTCGTATGAGAATGAGTCACTACAGCAACAGAAGCCATGGCTACTGTGGATTTGGCAGCTTCATTAGCCAAGGTATTTGCTACAACATGTACTCCCACAAGTGGATGGCCCAGTGTATGTACTACATGAGCATCTGGTAGCTAATCCTTTAGATCAGCTACCCTCCTCCACAAAGTTCTGTGTTTTATGGTGTTCCCGTTTGAATCTCTGAACCAGTTCAATCACCAATGATTGAGATCATCATTGTAGGACTGAACACAGTAGTACGAATCACACACACTCAATGTGAACTTTTCAGGATCTGTATGTTCCAGTGCCAGAATAAGAACTTTAAGCTCAGCCAACTGAGTGGTGCAGTCCCTCAGAGTCTGCATCGAGGTATGTGGAGGGTGGAATACACCATCCCTCATCACTCCGCTCACAGCTGGGCAAGTGGCTGAGTAATGATGTTTTGTACCCACAGCTGGTTGTGCTGAACCATCAGTGTAAATGACAGTTTGGTATTTGTCAATTGGCAAGATGTTTGTACGGGCACAGTACCCCTGTTCGTATTATAAAAATTCTTGCGTTTGAAGTTTTATGTCAAAAATCTAATCAGCATCATGGCAGTCAGGGAGGTTGCCCATAGAATCCAACAAGGATATAATGCATTACTGTTAGGAACGCTTGCATGGTAACAGCCTGTAAGGCTGGAACCAAGGTAACGATAATGATGAGTTTACCTTGGGCAAGTGGCCTCTCCTTAATGACAGCCATCTGTACAGCAGTCAGTATTTGTTCTGTGGGTGCAAAGTGTTGTTCTGCGTTGGAGTATATATGTGATTTGTATGCTATGGGCACCCTGTCGCCCTCATTAAAGGTGACATAAGTGAACCCAGTGGTACCAGCAATTATTCTGATGACCAGATTTGTTTTGTTGTCATGTGTGTGTAAGTGTTTTGTTTCTACCATATCTTGCTGCAACCCCCTAAGGATACATGTGTGTTCGACTGTCCAGTGTTTACTAATTAAATCATAGAGTGGTTTTACGCATTGTGCATAATATGAAAATTAAGTTCAGCTAAATTTAAAGAAGCTAAGTAATTCTTGTGGAGTGCATTTTTCTAAAAATTTCAGGCTAGGCTCTTACCTTCATCTGATAGCTCGTACCCTGGAAACAGTACACTGAGAAAGGATATGTTTTTTTTAAATGGAATTTGTAGACTAAGACGATGAATCCTAAGACGATCCGATCAACCCTGACAAGATGAATGTTGAAGTCGTCACTGGTGAGATAGATGTCATCCACATAGGACAACGCCTCAGGATCAATATCTTGCAGTATTAACGTTACATAGGCAGAAAACAACCTTGGGCTGTTCTTATAGCCCTGCAGCAAATGGCAGAAGCGCTGCTAAGAGCCAAATGGAAATGCATTCAGGTCCCAACTTTCATGCGCTAAGTTTTGATAGAAGAAACCATTGGAAATATCCAAGGTTGCTTTATATTTCTTAGGCACTATGGTGGTCATTACAACCCTGGTGGTCGATGTTAAAGGGGCAGTAAGACCGCCAACAGGCCGGCAGTAAAGAAATTGCAATTACGACCGTGGTGGAAACCGGCAACAAAGACAATCACTTTAACACTCCGACCGCCACGGCGGTACAAACAAACAGCGCAGCGGTCACCGCCAACAGACAGGCGGGAAACAATGTACCACCCACACTATTATGACAGGCCAATCTGCCACCTTTTTAGGGGCGGATTCAACACGGATAAAAACACAGCGGAAACAGGAATTTCGAAGGGAAAACGCTCACCTCTACACACCCCACGAGGAACGAGGACACCATGGACCTGGAACTCCAAATTCTACCTACGATAGTCTTCCTGCTCCTCTACCAGGAGCACGAACGCCGGCGGCGAAGACCACGGTGAGTACTGCACCTACGACACAGGGGAGGGGGGAGGCAAAAAACAGGGACACACCACACGCAACACCCCCACCCTCACCCACTACAACACACACAAATGCATATCAATACATCACAGTTACACCCCCAAAACCCCTGGAAGAATGCAAAGACAATAGAAAATGAGTGTAACCATTGTAATATATTAAAAACAAGTAGGCAGAAATATATCCAAACACCATGTTCAAAATATATACCAAGCATAGTAGTCCAGGTAGTTAACTAAGAAAGTCCATAGAACACTGGGACCACACGGTATGGGTGAGGCCCACACAAGATCCCCGACCATGACGGAGAGAACACTGCAGGGGCATCAGATGCCAATAAAACAGGCACCTCAGGGGGAGGGAAAGGGGGGCACCTCAGCCACTTGAGTGCACAACGCCAAATCCATGAGGGGGCCACATGTCCACTGTTACATCCTGGGGAGTGCAAAGCCACAGTCTCTCAAGTCTCTACAGTGGATGGGTTGCCCACTGTTCCATCCTGGGGAGTGCAAAGCCACAGTCTCTCAAGACTCTACAGTGGGTGGCTTGCCCACTGTTCCATCCTGGGGAGTGCAAAGCCACAGTCTCACAAGTCTCTACAGTGGGTGGTTTGCCCACTGTTCAATCCTGGGGAGTGCAAAGCCACAGTCTCACAAGTGGATGACAGTCTCCACTGGTTCTGGAGGGGGCATGGTGCCCAGAGTGCTTCATCCTGTTAAGGACATAGGTACGGGATGACAGTCTCCACTGGTTCTGGAGGGGGCATGGTGCCCAGAGTGCTTCCTCCTGTTAAGGACAGAGGTAGTGGATGACAGTCTCCACTGGTTCTGGAGGGGGCATGGTGCCCAGAGTGCTTCATCCTGTTAAGGACAGAGATAGTGGATGACAGTCTCCACTGGTTCTGGAGGGGGCATGGTGCCCAGAGTGCTTCATCCTGTTAAGGACAGAGGTAGTGGATGTATCTCTCCACTGGTTCTGGAGAGGGCATGGTGCCCAGAGTGCATCATTCACCCTGTGACGGACTCAGTTGCGTCAGTGCCCCTACCGCTCATGGGATAGCGGTGCTTGAGATGGCAGTGCTCTGTTCAGCGGTGCTTGAGATGGCGGTGCTCTGTTCAGCGGTGCTTGAGATGGCGGTGCCCTGTTCAGCGGTGTTTGAGATGGCGGTGCCCTGTTCAGCGGTGCTTGAGATGGCGGTGCCATGTTCAGCAGTGCTTGAGATGGCGGTGCCCTGTTCAGCGGTGCTTGAGATGGCGGTCTCCATTGCAGGGTCTCAGCTGCTGGCGGTCCTTCATGGCCCAGCGGGGCTGGTGCTGGCAGTCCTTCATGGCCCAGCGGGCCTTTTGCTGACGGTGCTTCATGGCCCAGCGGGGCCGGTGCTGGCGGTCCTTGAATGGCCCAGCGGGGCTGGTGCTGGCGGTGGCCTACTGGCCAGCTGGGCTGGTGCTGGCGGTGGCCTCCTGGGCAGCTGGGCTGGTGCTGGCTGTGGCCTCCTGGGCAGCGGGGATGATGGCGGTCTTCTCCGCCGTGTTGCCCTTCCCAGACTTGCCAGGTTTCTTGTGGCCCTTCCCCACCTTGGAAGGTGTCACAGCTGACTCCACACTCCCAACGGGACCCCTGGGAGCAGCTTTGGTGGCTGGATCCTTCCCCCTCTCCCGCCGGGCACTGGCCAACTTCTGATGCTTCACAGGTGGGGTACTGTCTGTGCTGTGGCTCCGTGCCACACTGGCTGCCCTGGTGGCCGGTGCACTCCAGATTCTCGTGACTACAGGCACCACTGGTCCCGGAGATGTTGTGGCTGAGGTGCTAGTTCGGGACCTAGGAGACGGATGGGGTGGGGGAGGTGTGGGAAAGAGGTCAAGGTTGGACAGGAAAAGTTTTTTGGACACACTGGGACGGGTAGCTGGAGGGGGTTTGGGAGTGGAGGAAGAGGTGCTGGTTGTAGGAGGTGTACGTTTGGTGACTTTGGGTGAAGGTGCATGCGCTGGAGGCTGTCGTGAGGTGGATGACTGTTGGTTGGGTGTGTGCCTGCGTTTGTGTATCTTGGGAGGGGGTGTCACGTACACACTGGGAGAGGACACAGGGGATGTGTGAATGGTAGTGGGGTGGTGACTGCACGTGAGCGGGGTGTGGTGGTGGGTGTGCTGGAGAGGGACGTAGTGGCTGTAGAGGTAGTGCATGCAGGTGTGAGTGTAGACGAGACAGGGAGGGAGGAGGGAGACGAGGAGGAGGGGGACACAGTTGATGCAGTGGATGTTGGTGTGTCTGCATGTGTGTGATGCTTGTGTGAGTGCCAGTGGGATGTGTGGTGCATATGTTTGCCTGAGATCCCCTTGGGTGTTGAGGTGTGTATATGTTGGTCTGTAGGTGTGCTTGGGATAGGCTAAGGTACAGGGGATTGGGTCTGGGTGGAGGAAGTTGGACGGGGGAGGCTAGAGACGGGGACAATGGCTGCCATCAGTGCTGAGGCCAGAGTCTGAAAAGCTTGCTGAAGGGCCACCTGACCAGAATGAATGCCCTCCAGGAATGCATTGGTTTGTTGCAACTGCCTCTCTACACCCTGGATGGCATTCAAAATGGTAGACTGCCCAACAGTGAGGGACCTGAGGAGGTCAATGGCCTCCTCACTGAGGGCAGCAGGGGTGACTGGGGCAGGGCCTGAGGTGCCTGGGGCGAAGGTGATGCCCACCCTCCTGGGTGAGCGGGCACGGGGCAAAGGCTGAGGGGCTGCTGGGAGGGCGGTGCTGGTAGGGGGGGTGGCGGCTGTACCTGTAGATGCGGGAGGCGCAGATGTTGCCGCCACCACAAGGGAGCTCCCATCAGAGGACAAGTCCATCCCACTGGTGAATTCAGACTCCGTAGTGTCGCCCTCCAGGGCCATGTGGGATGCAGCTCCCTCGTGCTCCGGTGCCACTGCTCCTCTGCCTGATGATGCCAATGCACACAAGAACAGGGAGACCACAAAAAGGGGGGGGAAGACAGAAGAAAGACATGTTGAGTGCATGCATTACCTCTACCGTTGGCGGACACGACAGACACAGAAGCCCCCTGCACTATGCCGCGCTCTTGTGCTCCACTGTTCAATTACTGGGAAATGGCCTACAAGGCTATGGACGACATCTGCACACATAGATGACCCAGGGGCATGACTAGGTGTACTTGGCACTCTACAGAGGTGGGCTGGGGTGCCACATGGCCTGCCTTACGGAGGGGCCTTGCCTACGGAACTCGCCCTGGCCTAGGGAAACCCACAGCCCACCTCCCCCACCCAGACACCTCCACTGCGCGCAAAGTCACCAGAATTAGAGTGTACTCACCCCCTTGTGACTGCTGGGATGCCCTCAAGCGCCCATCCAACACCGGGTAGGCCACCGCCAGGATCCTGAACATCAGGGGGGTCATGGTGCAACGGGCGCCCCTCCCACGTTGGGAGGCCATCCCCAGCTGAGCCTCCGCTGTCTTCTTGCTCCAGCGGCGAATGTCCTCCAATCTATTCCGGCAGTGGGTGCTCCATCTGTGGTAGACCCCCAGGGTCCGGACGTCCTTGGCGATGGCACGCCAAATATCTTTCTTCTGGTGGGCGCTGACCTACATGAAATGTACAGGGGAAAAAGAGAAGTTATTACCAACTGCACCGTCAAAGTGATTGGCCCCCATCCCTACCCTTGCCATGTGGCACATGCATTCACCGTCTTTCATGCACGCAGCACTCTCCCCCCTTCCTTCTTACATCCAGCCCTCTCCACACAGGCATAGCCCATACAACATGCTCCCTGTGTACTTACCTGTTTGTCTGGAGGACCGTAGAGTAGCGTGTACTGGGGGAGGACCCCATCCACGAGCTTCTCCAACTCCTCCGATGTGAAGGCAGGGGCCCTTTCCCAATACACTCGAGCCATTGTCTCTTCCAGACCGAGGTCACAGCAGCACTTGCAGTGTAGGTCCTCTCCTGTCGAAGATCAGGTATCGAGTGATTGAACAGATAGAAAATGGCGGTCACGTCCACAGCGGTGCGTACCATCACAGCAGGTGTACATCGCCATTGGCTCCTGGGACCCATAGGGTCCAATGTTAAACAATGCAGCATTGCGCCGCGGTCTTCGACCGCCTACCGCGACGGTATACAACGCCAGCGCAGTTACCTCACAACCCATTGTCCCACTTTACAGGTCAGGCAGCCGCCATTTCAGGGGCCCACATGGCTTCATTTCCAACTGCGTCACACATACCTAGGCCTAGACTCAACACACATACAGGCCACCTTTTGTGTATGATTGGGGTTCTGTGTAAACTGTGGGTACGTACCTCTGAGTTGTTTGACTCTGTGCTCGCTGTTGTCTTTCATAGGCACCGTCCGCTGGGACATGTGAGGAGATGGCAGCATTCTCCGGTTTACCGACCGTTGGTGGACCTGTCGACAATGGAGGAGCGACATTTGATTATCACATACAGGCTTGACCGTGCCACAATCCAGGAACTGTGTACCCAGTTGGAGCCAGACCTGATGTCAGCAATTCGGCATCCCACAGGAATTCCCCCTCAAGTGCAGGTGCTGTCAGTGCTCCATTTCCTTGCAAGTGGGTCATTTCAAACAACAGTGGCCATAGCATCAGGGTTGTCCCAGCCTATGTTTTCAAACACATTGTCCAGAGTGCTGTCTGCCCTTCCGAAACACATGCGGAGCTACATCGTTTTCCCTCAGGTGGAGGATTTGCCTACAGTGAAAGGGGATTTTTTATGGCCTGTGACACATCCCGAACATCATAGGTGCCATTGATGGGACCCATGTGGCTTTGGTCCCCCCCCACAGGAGTGAACAGGTGTACAGAAACCAGAAGAGTTATCATTCTATGAATGTACAGATGGTATGTTTGGCAGACCAGTACATCTCCCATGTGAATGCCAAGTTCCCTGGCTCAGTGCATGACGCCTACATCCTGCGGAATAGCAGCATCCCTTATGTGATGAGTCAACTCCAGAGGCACCGTGTGTGGCTATTAGGTGAGCACCTGGAAGCAAGTCAGTGGGAATGGTTGTCTGGGTCTGGGGATATCCCTCCAGGTTAGTGCGTGTCTAACAGTTGTCCCTTACCATTTGCAGGTGACTCTGGTTACCCCAACCTGTCATGGCTACTGACCCCAGTGAGGAATCCCAGGACAAGGGCAGAGGAACGCTACAATGAGGCCCATAGGCGAACTAGGAGGGTGATCGAGCGGACCTTCGGCCTCCTGAAGACCAGGTTCAGGTGCCTCTATATGACAGGTGGATCCCTATTCTACTCACCAAAGAAGGTGTGCCAGATCATCGTGGCCTGCTGTATGCTTCAGAACTTGGCTTTGCGACAACAGGTGCCTTTTCTGCAGGAGGATGGTCCAAATGGCAGTGTTGTTGCAGCTGTGGAGCCTTTGGACAGTGAAGATGAGGAAGCAGAGGAAGAAGACATGAACAACAGGGACTCAGTGATCCAGCAATATTTCCAGTGAGACACAGGTAAGAGTACAGACCTGCCTACTACATGTACTTTAACACTACTTCCTCTCTACTGTGTGTCTTTTTCACCCAGTGTATGGTCACTGAGTTGTCACTTTCCCTTACGATTTCACAGATGTGGGTCCCACTGTGTGACATCTGCTTAGATTCCTCATGGACTAGAGCTGTGTGACATAGGTATGTTGACATTAAACTTGAAAGAGCATTTTGTCACTGTAATTGCTAATACACTATTTCGAAATCACAGACAGACACCAGATTGTTTTGTGCTTTAAGGGTGTTTATTTAAGTGCTCAATATTGGAGTGGGTAGTGAAATGGTGAGGGGTGATGGCGGAGGAATGTCCATGGCAAAGTCCAGTCTATTAGTCTCACAGGTGCATTGCCCAAATGGGCATAGGAGGTGGAGCTGGGGCAGTTTAAGTATGGACAGGGTGACAAAGTGGGACAGCAGGATGACAATCAGGGTGGTCTCATTTCTTGGCGGGGGTCTTGGCATCGTGCTCAGTCTTTGTCCTGGATCTCAGGGACCGTTTGCGGGGCGGTTCTCCCTCTGCAGGGGGTGGGGTGCTGGTGTGGTGGTCCTGTGGCGGTGCCTCCTGTCCACTAGCGCCGGCGGAGGTGGTGGGCAGTTCATCGTCCATGCTAGTGTCAGGGGCCCCTTGTAGTGCCACAGTGTCCCTCCTGGTGTTGAGTACTTCCTTCAGCACCCCTACAATGGTGCCCAGGGTGGAGCTGATGGTTCTGAGTTCCTCCCTGAAGCCCATATACTGTTCCTCCTGCGCTGGGTCTCCTGAAACTTGGCCAGTACCGTTGCCTTTGTCTCCTTTGAGTGGTGGTATGCTCCCATGATGGAGGGGAGGGCCTCGTGGAGAGTGGGTTCCCTTGGCCTGTCCGCCCCCTGTCGCACAGCAACCCTCCCAGTTTCCTTGTGTTCCTGGGCCTCCGTCCCCTGGACCGTGTGCCCACTACCACTGCCCCCAGGTCCCTGTTGTTGTTGGGGTGGTGGGTTATCCTGGGTTCCCTGTAGTGGTGGACACACTGCTGATTGACGTGTCCTGGGGACGGAGGCATGGGCCCGCTGGGTGGGTGCTGTGCTGGTGTTTCCAGAAGGTGGAAGCTCTGTAGTGGCCTGTGACTGTGTGATGGGAACCGACTGCCCCGAGGTCCCCGATGGGCCGGGCTGGTCATCTAGATCCAGTTGGACAGAGGTGCTGTCATCACTGTGGGCCTCTTCTGTTGGTGGTGTTGACATGTGTGGACCCTCCTGTCCGGTGACGTTGGGTAGGGGTCCTGCAGGGGTATAAAAGAATGGTTATTACATCTGTGTGTGTCATGGGGTGCAATGGGTGGGTGACCGTGTACCCCAGTGTTTGCCTTCCTGTGTGGGACCTTGTGTGAGGATGGTTTAGGGGGTTGAATGGGTATGTGCAGTGGGCATGCTTTAGTGATGGGTGTCCATGTTTTGTTGTTGCATGCAGGGCTTGGTGTTGGGGTGGGTGGTTTGTGATGTTGGGACATATGTGAGGAGTTGGGGTGCTGGGGGTGAGGGTGGGGGAATGTGATAGCATGCAGGTAGGGTGGGGCTTGTAATAGTTAAGATTTGTCTTACCAGAGTCCATTCCTCCAGCTACTCCTGCGAGGCCCTCAGGATGCAGAATCGCCAAGACCTGCTCCTCCTATGTTTTTAGTTGTGAACCGCCCAGTGGTGTCTTGAGACCATGGAATGCACCTTCCCCTGTAGGTCGGTCCACCGCTTCCTGATGTCCTCCCGATTTCTTGGGTGCTGTCCCACTGCGTTGACCCTGTCCACCATTCTTCTCCATAGCTCCATCTTCCTTGCAATTGAGGTGTGCTGCACCTGTGATCCGAATAGCTGTGGCCCTACCCGGACGATTTCCTCCACCATGACCCTGAGCTCCTCCTCCGAGAACCTGGGGTGTCTTTGCGGTGCCATGGGGTGGTGTAGGTGATGTGTGGGGTGGAGTGTGTGGTGATATGTGGGGTGATATGTAGTGGTGTGTTGTGTGAGGTGCGTGGAAGTTCTGTGGGTGATGGTGTTGTGTGCCTGTGGATGCTCTCTCTCTGGCCTTCTTTTAGAATTTTTTGTCGAGGGGGTTTGTGGGTGATGTGGGTGTGTGTTTTATATTGTAATGGGTGTGTGGGAGTGGTGTTTGTATGTGTATCAGGTGTGTGAATTTCGAATTGTCCAATGTGGCTGTGTTTTGTAAGAGTGTGTGTATTTTGAGTGCGGCGGTGTGTACCGCCAATGGAATACAGTGGTTGAAAGACTGCCGCGTGGATTCGTGTGTCGTGATAGTGTGGGTGTATTTCTATTGGCGTGACGGTGGGGGATCTGTTTTCACCAGTTTATCACTGACCTTTGGTGTGGCGGACTTGTGTGGGTGTCTGAATTTTGGCGGATTCCGAGCTGTGGGTCATGATAGCTGTGGCGGAATTCCGCAGCCGCGGCGGTGTGTTTGCGGTCTTCTGCACGGCGGTAAGCGGCTTTTACCGCCAATGTTGTAATGAAGGCCTATGTTATTAACTAGTGTTGTGCTGTGTGCGTTTTGGGAAGCAGCCTAAACCACAACTCCCGAACAATGAAGGCGGAACAATGCTTTCTTTAATCACGACTTCCTTGGTCGGTGCCTTAACCACGCATGTGCTGAACCATGCACATGCATGGTTAAGGCACAGAAGAAGGGAGTTGGCTTCGGAGGAGGACGTAATCAGGTAAGTGGAGCTGGGACTGGGGCTGTTTTAGGGGCGGGCGGGTGTTTTTAGTTTTAGGGGTGGGGGTTGGGGTATTTTTAGTTTTTGGGGGTGGGGGGTAAGGGTGGTTTAGTTTTAGGGACATGGAAAGGGGGTCGGGCATTTTTAGTTTAGGGTCAGGGTGGTTTATTTTTGGGGGGTGGGGGGTCGGGTGGTTTAGGTTTAGGGGTGGGGAGGGGGTTGTGGCATTTTTAGTTTTAGGGGCGGCGTGGGGGGTCAGGGGATTTTTAGTTTTAGGGGTGGGGGGGTCAGGGTATTTTTTGTTTTAGAGGCGGGGTGGGGGGTGTTTTTGTTTTTTTAAATTTTTGGGGTTGGGGGTTGGAGTAGTTTAGGTTTTAGGGGTGGGGTGGGGGTTGGGGTGGTTTTAGGTGCGGGGTAGGGGGTCACGGTAATTTTAGGGACAGGGGTGGGGGTTGGGATGGTTTTAGGTTTTAGGGGCGGGGTGGGGGTTCGGGTGGTTTTAGGGGCGGGGTTGGGTTGGGTTGGTTTTAGATTTTAGGAGCGGGAGTAGGGGGTTGTAGTGGTTTTTGTTTTTAGGGGTGGGGTGGGGAGTTGCAGTAATTTTGGGGGGTTGGGAAGGTTTTAGGTTTTAGAGGCAGGGTGGGGGGTTGCGGTAGTTTAGGGGTGGGGTGAGATTTGGGGTGGTTTTAGGTTTCAGGGATAGTGTGAGGGTTGTGGTAATTTTAAGGGTGGTGTGGGGGTTTGGGGTAGTTTTAGGGGCAGGGGTGGGGGGCTGGGGTGGTTTTAGGTTTTAGGAACTGTGGTGAGCGGTTACGATAGTTTTAGGAGTGGCGGTGGGGGTTGGGGTAGTTTAGGTTTTAGTTGCAGGATGGGGTGGCAGTGGTTTTAGGTTTTAGGGGCGGGGTGGGGGTCGCGGTAATTTTTGGGTGGTGTAGGGGGTTGGGGTAGTTTTAGGGGCAGGGGTGGGGTCTGCAGTGGTTTTAGGTTTAAGGGGTGGGGTGAGGGGTCACTGTAATTTTAGGGGCGGTGTGGGGGCCTGGGGGTTCGCATGCTGGAACCATGCATGCTGTTCACACATGCCTTTACCGGGAATGCATTTACAATGAAAAATCGTTGTTAAGGTGTTTGTGGTAAAGGCATTAGTGGTAACAACGCGGTCGATGTTCTGACTACCTTGTTCAGGCATGCATGGTTCCAGCATGCGTTGTTCTGGCATACATTCATGCTTTTTGTATTGCGTATGTGTGTGTGTAATTGTTTAGGCCTCTATAATCTAAGACTATTCTGTATGAATGCTCTGGTTTTGCAATGAGGAATAACGGGTTACTCATTGCAGAGACACAGGACTCCATTACTGTCTGGTACTCGAATTGAGCGAAAATCTCTCTCACTGGAGCTTTAGCCTCATATTTAACAAGATATTGGGGCTGAGGCTGGGGTGTAGACCTGATAGGTATTACATGGTAGGGGGAATCCTCATTGCACCCTTTGTGGTTGCGGTATAGCCCAGTCAACAGCGTAGGCTCTTTTACAGCATCCAGAACAAGATCTGAGAAAGAAGGCAAAATGACATCTTCCCCATGTGGGAGCTTCCAGTCGTACTTGGGTAGCCAGTCTCTTTCTGCCAATAGGATATCACAATTAAGTTCTTCCCAAAAGACTACACTAATAGTGCGCTCTATGACTCCCTCAATTTGGCTATTTAAATTGTAAACCCTGTCAGGTGGAAGAACAAACCCATCCGCGGTCTCGACTACAAGAAAGTCGTTAGTTGCTGTCACATCCAGATGATCTTTCAGACTCTGGTGACATACGGTGACTTCCGCCACACTGTCCAGCAGGGTCACTGCCCATGTCTTGTTTCTCAGCAGTGTTCTCAAGTTTGCTGGCATGTTTTATTCAAATTGATGCCATCTTCTTCTTTTTGAATAGTGGCTTTTGTTGTGGGAGTTTGTCCTCTTTCTTGTCTGAGGAATGCTGTGCGTCATTCTTCTGTTTCACATAGTTAGTGTGTTGCTCTGACTGGCCCACTCTCTCAATCCATCTATCCAGCGTGTCCTGAAAGGAACAAGATGGATGTCTATCAGTATGTCTGTCAGGAGCCGTTAACGTTTCTCTACTTTTGAGATTATGGCCCTTGTTATGTACATGGCGGTTGAGACCACCACGCCGGCGGCTGCGGTAATTACCGCCACCGGCATGGCGGTCTCGACCGCCATATAAATAACAAGGGAATACTGCCACAGACGGTTCTCCACCACCACCAGGCTGCCACCGACAGGCAGCCTGACGGTGGCGGATTACATTACCCGACAGGGCAGCGCTGCAAGCAGCGCTGCCCTCCAGATAATGTACCCTGTTTCCCACAGCCTTTCCCTGGCAGGTTTCCCTGCCAGGAAAAGGCTGGTGAAATGGGTGCTCCGGGGCACCCCTGGTGGCCCTGCACTGCTCATGCACTTGGATTTGATTTATGGGCAGTGATCTGCGCAACGGGTGCTGCTGCACCCACCGCACACCAACATTGGCAGTGGCTCCATTCGGAGCCTCTGTACATGTTAAGGCCCTGTTTCCTGCTGGGCCGGTGGGCGGAAACACTGTTTCTGCCCACCGTCCCAGCAGGGAAAACATCATACGGCCAGCGATGGGGCCATCGCGCTGGCGGTCTTCTGTTGACCGCCAGCGCTGAGATCATGATGAGGGCCTATATTTCCTTTCAGAGCTCTCTGGATGTGGAGAGTCTGCTCTCTGAATTCTTCTGTCTGTATTTTGTTTTTGTTTATCCCAGTGTTTTTTAGAACTCTCTTGTGCTTGTTTAGTACCATCCTTAGGAATGGTACACTGAATTTCAGGTTTCTGTAGCTTGACTCTCAAACTATCCCATCCTATTTTAGTATAGGTTTCCCAAATAATTTTCAGTCGTTGGCGCTCCTGTTCCAACTGTGGAGTCTCCCGGAGCCGCTGGTGTATAGGCAATGCTACCGCTTCCCCATTTATATTACTTAGTATTGAGGAGACTGTGTCAAAGTTGCACATCTGTTTCATCCCCAAATCTAGAGCTGGATCAGTCCCGTTCTCATTTTGAATTTGTTTTAACACTTGTAAGTTGGCAAGTATCGGAGTACTATGCGTGGTAGTGTAAATTGAAGCGAAGACTTTACCCCATGTGGCTCAGTCATCCACTGAGGGAACCATTCCGAATGGCAAGCACATTGTGAGAATTCATTGATTATCTTGAGGCCCCTTATGGGGATAAACTGCTTCCAGCTGCCCAACCCTCCCAGCTCACAAGCAGTACCTCACCAAAACTCAGAAGGCAAAGGTGATTTTTAGCAGCCTTATGCATGGACTCTAGATTAGACCTCTCAGGGAAGTTGAGGTGGAACGGAAGTTACCCTTTTCTCTCACCGGGAAAAAGTCTCATACACACATAGGCAATGAAGGAGATACAGGAGCATTTTTAATAGGTTTATTGAAAAGACTGCAATCTACGATAAAATGCATGTGCTACAATGATTAGGATTAGGAATAATAATAAAAGCAGAACTGTGAAGATGAGAGTTGTGAATATGAAACCCCCCACCATCTTACAATAAACATTAGATATAAAACTCCTAACCAAAAAAGCCTAATTCTCTTCCCTAGTGAGAGCTAGGTGTGATAAACCCTAATCTGCCAGTAACATGTCCATGAGAAGCACCCTCCTTGTTCTCGTTACCTTGGTATGAGGTCTCTAGGTCAGACTCCGTGGTGACACAAAGGCTGAGTACTGCAGCAAGGTGACGTGCAGCATCAATGGCATCTGGAAGGAAGTCCTCTAATGACCGTATCCGTGTGAGGTGTATTTATACAGATTATGTAGGATCCCTGATGCAGATATGTTCCTAAACAACTGATAATGTAGCTGACTTGCGTTGGCAATTGTATAAACAATCCCTAACAAGTGGGCATGATGTTCCTATTGCACATAAGTGAAAAAGGGACATGATGACAATACCTATGTGTATCACTGATAGTGACGCCGTAATGACGCCTTCTCAGAATGGCACTGATAATGAGAATCAAAACATTTCTCATAAAATATAAACAATGGCAGCAAGCTAAAAGAAAAAATAAAATAAATGAAATATACCAGAGCATAATTAGTGGGTAAAAGGTCACTATGTGATGGGGGCACAGGCCTGTAAACCAGAGGCTAAGCTGACTCCTGTGTCCCAAGGGGAAACTAAACTGGATTCACAACAATATTGCCTCCAGACATTATATAGATTCACCTCTTCAATATGGCTATTTTCTTCACATCCTTCTGTAAAACATGGTGTATATGAGGGAAATAATTACTGAGTCTTAGTCCTTGCAGAGCTTTTTCAAGGCTGTTCTCTCCACAGCTCTCGACAGAACATTAAAGGCCATTTCCTCTGCTTAAAGTTTCTAGTCTATGGCTTTTTAGTTGCTTATCAAGGAAAGTCTGTCAAATATCAATAGTTCTAACTGAAAAGACCTTTACAATCAACTGATTAGCTCACTCACTTGAACTGTCTCAGGAAATGCAGTGCATGCCAGCGCTGTAGGAATTCTAAGAACTTTCAGACTTTTCGGCTTTTCTCCTCTTTTCTTTTGCAGGTGTCGTCAGTCAGGATCCAGTGCTGGACAGTCAAGATCAGGCGTGCAGGAGGATCACCAGACTGGAAGGAGTAGGACAAGGGAAGACAAGTCCAGGCAAGCGGGAAGAAGGGAGAGAGTGCAGTTCACTCAAACAGAGCAGCAAAGCCAAGCAAAGAGCAGTGGCTGGGGCATGGTTTTTATACCCCAGCTGCCAGCCAAAATGGCCACCAGGTCACGTTGCCCATTTATCTCTTGCGAGAACTCTATACAATAATAATGATTATGCTTAGTGCACAAAAAATAATAATAAGTTTACGCTGTAACAAACAGGAACGGGGGGCAGAAACCATACAAGCTGGTGAGGATTACAGGAGCTGCATCAATTAAGGTAATTCTGGGGCAACTGGAAAACGAGGCAAGAGATGGCATGAACCCTGATAGCTAAAACAAGAGGCAGTCTCTGGAGAAACTTTCCCTCAAATGGCAATCTAAAAGGCATTTAACACCAAGTACAGGGCCATCAATGACTGTCCAGTCTTGGTGTCACAACACCTCAGCACAATTGGTGTGGGTGATGGTGTCCTCCCACCTGCTCAACGAGGGTTTATATCTAGAGGCATTTGCTAACAAGATGTATAAGTCTGATGGTCTCTCCATTTGGTTGACCAGCACAACTGCCTTCATGGCAAGCCACAGGTTCTAGCTCTGGTAGTAGTTCAACTACTAAGCTTCTTTGCTTCCAACAAAGAAGCTGCAGAGAAAATCTGTTGCTGCCCAGGTAGTTGTTTGACATTGCCACCAGGACCAAGACATCTGGTCTGGCCAAGCTGTGGCTGGCTCAAGGTCATGGACCTCAATCTTAAGGCCCATAAACAAGCCATTGTAAGAAATTGGGTAATTGGTTGAGAGGGGAGGAAGTCAAAGTCACCAAATTAACCTATGCTTAACCCTCAGGTACCTTGGCATAAAACCAGTCAAGCTTAACTAAGAAGGAATGTGTGAAATATTTATGGTGACCTGCATAGAGCAAAACAGGATCATGTTTGGCCCTCTGGGAGTTGTACCTTTTGTACTTGGTGCAAGGTCCATGTGGTGTTGCTTTGTGAGGCATTGCATTCCTTGGTGTCGGTTTCAGCTGTTGGGTGATGCTTTGTCACGCTTTGCATCACTTACTATAAGTTCAGATGAAGCTTTCAGCTCTGCGTTGAGTCCTTGTGGGACTCTGCATCACTCGTTGCTGGTTCAAATAAAGCTTTCAGTTGTGTGGTGAGGATTTGCAATGCTCGGCATTGCTCTGCATAGGTTCTGATGAAGCTTTCAGCTGTGCAGTGAGGCTTTTCAGGGCATTGCATTGCTTCACACTGGATTTGATGAACCCTCAGTTAGAAAGGAAAGACTCCTCTTTGATGTCATCCAAGGGTCCAGGACCTTGGGAGGCAACTCTTGGGGATCAAGGGCTCGCTTCAGCAGGGCCTACATGCCTAAGGCAGGTCCCAGTCAAGGCAGGTCCAGTGCAGCCGGTCAGCTGGGCATTTGCAGGGAATCCTCTGGAGCTTGGTGTGTACCTGTAGCTCATGAGGTCAGCTAACTAACCATTGGAGTCACACAGGTAGCCTAAGATGGAGGGAACAGCTCCAGCCTTCCTTCTAATAGAGAAGTGCAGTCTTCAATCAGCAGAGCACCCCTCCTTGGGGTTCAGGCTGTCCTCAAGCATCAGGGTAGTGCTCTGGCAGCAGCACTGGGAAATAATGTGCCTGTGTAAATGCTAAAATAACTTTACAACAGCCTCTCAATTGTCAGTTCAAAGGTGCAGAGGTCTAAAACCTAATACTAAAATTACCTTTCCTACATTGGTCACTAAAAGCATGCTAAAATATATTGAATGAGATGAAATGTCCATGTTGACAAGCAAAATAAACCAAATCTGAGCCAAATGAAAATGGCCAATTTAGAATTTCTAAAACTCAAATGTTAGTCATGGCCAAATGTCAGCAAACCAACACAAAATCACCAATATCATCAATTTTATGGACTCCAGGAAATACCCCACTTCAGCAGATGGTATAGGAACTAGTTCCTTGTCGAGGAAAGCGAGGGAGCTCTCATGTTCCATTGCCATAGCTCTGGCCAAAGCGGCAGTTTCCCATGCAGTGCAGTTTCCCATGCAGTTTCCCATGTTGTAGCACCATGAGCCACTTGATCCACAAAGGGCTGCTCATAGGAAGCTTCCCGTAGCAATCGCAATCTCAATGTGCATGTCTAGTTATGAAACGTAATTGAGAACCCCAACAGACCAAAGACCAAAGAAGGTATGCAGTGCATGATAATACACACTTCCGGCGCTTGTTCGAATGGGCACCACAAACACCGAAAGACGGGCTTCAAGCAATTCAGAACCGGTCTGAATGATAAAGACCATTTGGACTTCTTTTCTTCCAGGAGTGGTGCTCCAAAATACTGCATCATGCGATCACAACACAGTTGGGCTAGTGGAGGTGCCATCAGTCCTCCTTGTTGAGATGGGGCAGCCATTGTGAATGAAAAGTAGCAACAGAAAAATGCCTTCAATTAACACCAAAGTAACAGGGATGCCCCCAAAGACACTCGAAAAAATAGAATGCATGGCTGGAGGTAATATGCCAAATATAGAAGGGAACGTGCTGACAAAACTGGACCAACAGTCTTAAAGTTGTGTACAATCCCAGAGGTGTTAGCTGCATTAAAAATGCCACTTATGAGTACACCAAACTGCCACTTTGAGAGCATAGGTGTTGCGGGCAGATGTAATCATCACATGTTTTTTAAACAAAAGAGCCTTTAGTCTGCTCAGCTTGTCAAAATTAACATTTGAAGTAGCAATATGAGGCAAAATGTCTGCTACTCTTACCTCTCCGATGGGGGAAAAAAGCACATTTCCACAGCATGCAACAATTTGGGAAATCAAAACTACCTCAACAGCTGATTTTGTTCAGAATCACATAACTCCCATTTGAGAGCAACTGGAATGCCAGACAAATCAAAGGGACAAGGACCTCCTTTAGATGACAGGCTAAGTTTTGCAGCTGAAGCTTTACATGCTCTGTGCAAGGGCAACTGTTTACAAATCATTGAATGACTTACAGAAGTCTCAAATTCGCTTCCGCTAAGAAAGACCTCCTTCATGCCATTAAAACATTTGCACGTAAAAGGTAGATTCCACACCTCATGGATGTTACTATCTCCTAATTTAAAAAAAAATGTCAGCAGGAATGTTCTTCATACACGAAGTGAATTGAAGTGTTGAAATGTGCAGATTAGTAACCCTGTGTATTGTCCAAACTGCAGATGGTATTTCTGCCACAGTGAAAGGCAACTTTTCAAACTTTTTGATGTTGAACAAAACATATGTTGCTTCTTTCTTAGCCATTATTTGTTGCTGTGGCGTAAGGTGAAGCGCGGCAAACAATTCCATGGAACTGACGCATTGCCAGCGCTTGCAACCACTTTTCAGAACTTGGAACGTCCAAACTAACTGCATAATGGACATATGTTGACTCTGTCCATGTTGTAAAAATGACACGTCACTTTGTATGATATCAATTGCAGATGAAACAATGTTATTCAGGGTGTAAATGCAGCTGGATAAAGTGTTCATACCATTATCTACAATGGCTAGAGCTTTCTATAAGTTTCCTTGATCTATCTGTCTTAACTGGGTGGCGGCTTCTTTTTGTGAAAGTTCCCATATTTTGTTATATATATTGCATATAAGAAGCGCTTTGTGCATGGTTTTCTAAGACCTTAAAAGAAATCTTGTAAGTCTGTGTTCTCTGACTGGAGATGAAGGTGTTCTTTAATGGCTATTAATGAGGAAGATTTCAACCATTGTTGACATAATTTGCCCACGCTATGTGTGGTGATGATATCAGAGAATTTCTGAATTTCTAGTTTCCCACACACTCTTTAAGTCAATCAACTTCATTCAATATTCATAGCCTTCAGTAGCCAACTGGAAAACAAAGGACTTTATTTGATATCTGTTAACAGGACTTTCTGAAATTTCATAGGAGGCTATTTAAAATAATAAGACTGAGCATTTGTGAGGTCATGCCCAGAAAAATATGCAAAGTTTTCTGCATACGTTTTAAAACTCTCCACTGTTGGAGTTGGACAATGTTCCCATTGTGTGTAGTTGAAAACATTTCTCAGAGTGCTGGCTTTACTTATAAAATGGTGTTTCCCATAATTTGCTGTTGTTTAGTAAATATCTTCACTTTCAAATACAATATAATATTCAGGCTCAGAAAACATAGAATCAACTGTTCTCACATCTCAATCATCAGAAACCACCCCACGTGTTATTATATAATTCATAGAAACTTTGAATACATATTGAATTTAAATAATTTCCATCAGTATATATATCAAATGATACTTTAGCCTGAACAATCCCATCAGGAATCGTTATAGCTGAAATATTCAGTGGACCTTGAGACTTCAAACCTCAACCAACAGTTCAGCAGTAGAGCGTTCAGGATGAATATGAACATGTATCAGCAGAAGAAAAACGATGACAAAATCAATCCAAAGAAGGCAGTTAAGAGTTAACAGTACCCATCAATAATTCCATGGACAAATTAGAGAGTTGGTTTTAAGCCAATTGAATACCTTACGTGCTCTTGATACAGGTGCAGTTGAAGATGCTGAAGAGTTTGAAAAAGAATCATTAATATCGGCAAAAGATCTAGAAGCAGTTCATGCAAACACTCGAGCCGGTGTCGGAGAAGGTGAACTGGCAGATGAATACCTTGGTCTTAAGTAGTGAACAAGTCCATCCATTTGTGTTGAATTTGAGTGATATTGCTCAGAACTCTGGACATTTCTTGTAGATGTAGAGACAGGTACTGAAAGTTCATTTTCCATCCTCCCCAGGCTCGAGAAAGTTTTGTCACTGTAGGTTACATTTTAGAGAGGCACATCCTGATTAGCAGTGAGAGGGGTTTGGGAACTGCTCAGGGGTCCTTGTGGTCTACTGTGTAAGACCGGCCACATGGTGCAACTTGACATTGTCAATTGAAACAAAACGGTTTTCTTTGGAACCCGGCAGTAGTAGTAGAATGACAGTTCTGGTACCATGTATTCCCAGGACTGAACTGGTGCTCGATATGACGGGCCAAATTCCTTCTTCACAGCAATCTTTTCATGCACTAGATCCCCAACTTTTGGAATCCAGCCGGTTGACGTTACTGGTGAATCCTTCATTCCCAAGGTGGCAGCACATGCAGATGAGTTTTCGCCACAGAACTGTTGTAATTCCTGCAAGACAGTGACACTTTCATTTATGCCAAAAGTTGTCTCTGCCACCACTGGGCCAGGGCCATAAAGATCTTTAACATACATAGGTGTGCAAAACAGACCCTCATATCGGAAGGACCCTCTGGGCAGAATATTAAGTGCTCACTGGACTCCATCTCCATACAGGTGGTTAAGCCAACTACGTCCTGTACCTAGTACTTTAGCTGTTAAGGATTGCTTTAGGTTACGGTTCTTCCACTCCACAACAGAGTTTCCCTCGGGATGATACGGAGACGAGAAATACAGTTGGACCCCCATTGTCGCCATGGTATCCCTGAATGCCCTGGAGGCAAAGGCAGGGCCCTGGTCTGAATGGAAAGCCGCAACTTCATATGTCCCAATAAAGACGTGCAAATCTTTAATAACAGTTCGAGCATCAGCTGATTGTTGTGGCCAAACCCATAGAAATCTGCAGCAAGAATCAACAGTGACTAAGATGTATTTGTATGCACCATCAGGTATTAGGGGACTACAATGGTCCAGGTACACACATTGTAGAGGTTTGTTGGAAATTAGGAGGGGTGTCTGTAGTGGGCGTTTCACCGTAGACTTTCTTATTTGTTAACAGATGTCGCAACAAAGGACATACTGTTTGTTCTGTTTGTAGAGACCTGGCCACCAATAGCATTTCTGCAGTAATGCAAATGTAGCTGCCACACCTGCATGGGCAGAAGCAACCGCTTTATGCACTGCTTTTATTCGATCTAATCTTTGTTCTTGGTTGGGGATCACATGGTCATCCACCCCTGTATTGTTACGAATGCAACGTTTTGAGCACTTACATGGTAAGAGTATTTTGTGGGATACGCCTTTGGCAAGGGTTTGCTGTCAGCCAAAGCTTTCACAGCAGCCAGTGTTTCAGCATCCAACGTCATCTTGGAATGAGTAATCACAGCAACAGAAGCAGTGGCTACTGCTGACTTGACTGCTTCATCAGCCAAAGTATTTCCTGAAAAGTGTATTCCTACACATTGATGGCCCATTGAAGGTCCTACATGGGTATCTGGTAGCATCTCTTTTAGATTTCCTACATTCCCCCACTGGAGTCTGTGTTTGATGACGTTCCATTTTGAATATCTGAAGCCTTTCTGGTGCCAGTAATGCAGGTATTAGTTAAAGGACTGGACATAATAATACAATTCACATGCAATCAGTGTTAGAAGATAAGGATCCGTGTGTTCCAGTGCCAGTAATAGTGCCTTAAGCTCTGCCAATTGTGCAGTGCAGTCCCCTAAAGTCTGCTTGTATGTGTTTTGGGGGTGGAACTTGCCATCCCTCATGAATCCACTCGCAGCCACTTGGACTATTATTGTTTTGTGCCTACTGCTGGTTGTGCTAAACCATCAGTGTATATAATAATTTGATAATGATTAAAAGGCAAAATGTTTGTGGGTGTTGGGTATTCAAGTTCATATTGAAGGAACTCTTGTTTCTGAAGTTTTGGATCAAAAATATAAATAACATCAGTGGCACTCAGAGAGTTGGCCCATTGTATCCAACATGGATGAAATGCTTTTGCGTTTGGAAAGCCGTCTTTCATCACAGCATCTAAGGCCGGGACATGACAACAATTTGTTTCCCCTAGGCTATAGGTCTCTTATATGTCAGCCATCTGAACAGCAGTCAGAATTTTCTCAGTTGGAGAAAAGCATTGTTCAGCTGTTGAATACAAGTGTGTTTTTTATGCTTTCGGGGTGTTATCACCTTCATTGAATGTTACATAGGTGAACCCAATGGCATCAGTGATTACTCTGATGACCACGTTTTTTTTTTTATTACGTGTGTGTTTTGCTTCAAGCATGCCCTGTTGTAATGCTCTAAGAATGCATGTGTGTTCATCTGTCCAATATTTACTTTAAAAATCTGTACGTATCAAATCATGAAGTGGATTTATGCGTTGTGCATTTTCTGTAATGTATGTTCTGCCAAAACTGAAAAAGCCCTTTACTGATTGTAGCTTTTTGATGGTGTTTGGTGGTTGTGATTGGCACACTTTTCTAGAAAGTGGGGGACCAGGCTCTTTCCTTCATCTGGTAACTTATGACCCAAAAATAGGACACTGAGAATGGCCATTTTTGTTTTCTTGAAATTAAATTTGTAGCTTATTTCAGCAAAACCCACCACAATGCGGTCCACCCATCTTAGGTGTGTGACCAGGTCATCATCTGTTACGTAGATGTTATCTATAGAGGACAACATCTTTGGATCAATGTCGTGTAGTATGGATGCTGCATATGCTGGGAACAGTCCAGAACTGTCCTTATACCCTTGTGGGAGTCGCCACAATTTCCTTTCCAAGCCTAAAGCACTGAAGGTGGTCAAGATACTGCTCTCAGGTGCTATATTTTGGCAGAAAAAAACTGTTGGAAATATCTGAGGGGGTCATTACAACATTGGCGGTAAAAGGCGCTTACCACCGTGCAGAAGACCGCCAATACACCGCCGCGGAATTCCGCCACAGCTATTATGACCCACAGCACGGAATCCGCCGAAATTCAGACACCCACATAAGTCCGCCACACCAAAGGTCAGTGATAAACTGGCGAAAACAAAACCTCCACCGTCACGCCAACAGAAACACGCCCATGCTATCACGACCCACGAATCCACGTGGTGGTCTTTCAACCGCAGTATTCCATTGGCGGTACACACACCGCCGTGCTCAAAATACACACACATCTCCAAAACACCGCCATATTGGACAATTCAAAATACACACACCTGAGACACATACAAACAACACTCCCACACACCCAACACAATATAAAACACACACCCACATCACCCACAAACCCCTACGACCAAAAACTGAAGACGAAGGCGACAGACAGAGACTACAGCAATAGACAACCCCACCACACAGAGGCACACAACACCATCACCCATACAACATCCACGTTCAAAACACCCCACACCACCGCACATCACCACACTAATCAACACATACACCACCCCACACATCACCTACACCACCCCATGTCACGCCAAAGACACCCCAGGTTTTCCGAGGAGGAGCTCAGGGTCATGGTGGAGGAAATCCTACGGGTAGAGCCACAGCTATTTGGAGCCCAGGTGCAGCACACCTCCATAGCCAGGAAGATGGAGCTATGGCGAAGAATCGTCGACAGGGTCAACGCTGTGGGACAGCATCCAAGAAATCGGGAGGACATCAGGAAGAGGTGGAATGACCTACGGGGGAAGGTGTGTTCAGTGGTCTCCAGGAACAAAATCGCGATTCAGCGGACTGGCGGCGGAACCCCACCTCGTCCCCCACAACTAACAACATGGGAGGAGCAGGTCTTGACCATCATGCATTCAGAGGGCCTCGGAGTAGTCGGTGGAGGAATGGACACTGGTAAGTCAAATCTTAACTATCATATCCCCCACCCTACCTGCATGCTATCACACACCCCCACCCTCACCCCCCCTATCACTCCAACTCCTCACTAATGTACTAATAACACAAACCACACATCCCAACACCAAGCCCTGCATGACACAACTAAGCATGGACACCCAGCACTAAAGCATGCTTACTGCACATACCCATAACAACCCCCCAACCATCATCATACAAGCCCCCACACAGAAATGCTTGCACTGGGGTACACGCACACCCACCCATTGCACACCATGACACACACACATGCAATAATCATGCTCTTATACCCCTGCAGGACCACTACCTAACGTCACCACACAGGAGGGTCCAGACATCTCCACTCCACGCACAGAAGAGGCCCACAGTGACGACAGCAGCTCTGGCCAACTGGATCCAGATGACCAGCCCGGACCATCGTGGGCCTCGGGACAGTCGGTTCCCCTTGCACAGGCACTGACCTTCCACCCTCTGGTAACACCAGCACAGCACCCACCCAGCGGGCCCAAACCTCCGTACCCAGGACACATCAATCAGCAGTGTGTCCACCACTACAGGTAACCCAGGGTAACCCACCACCCCAACAACAACAGGGACCTGGGGGCAGTGTTAGTGGGCACACGGTCCAGAAGACGGAGGCACAGGAACATAGGGGAAATGGGAGGGCTGCTGTGTGACAGGGGGCAGACAGGCCAAGGGAACCCACCCTCCACGACGCCCTCTCCTCCATCATGGGAGCATACCACCACTCCCAGGAGACGATTGCTACGGTCCTGGCCAAGTTTCAGGAGACCCAGCGCCTGCAGGACGAATAGTATTTGGGGTTCAGGGAGGAGCTCAGAACCATCAGCTCCACCCTGGGCACCATCGTAGGGGTGCTGAAGGACATACAAAAGACCATGAGGGACACTGTGGCACTCCAAGGGGCCCCTGACACTAGCATGGACGATGAACTGCCCACCACCTCCACCGGCGCTAGTGGACAGGACGCCCTATCACAGGACCACCACACCAGCACCCCAACCCCTGCAGACGGACAACCACCCCACAAGCAGTCCCTGAGATCCAGGAACAGGACAGAGCGAGATGGCAAGACCCCGCCAGGAAATGAGACCACCCTGATTGTCCTCCCACTGTCTCAATTTGTTACCCTGTCCAGATTGGAACTGCCCCAGCTCCACTTCCTATGCCCATATGGGCACTGCACCTGTGTGACTAATAGACTGGACTCTGCCATGGACATTCCTCCACCATCACCCATCACCATTTTGCCACCCCCTCCAATAATTAGCACTTCAATAAACACCCTTGAACCACAAAACAATCTGGAGTCAGTCTGTGATTTTGAAAATGTGTATTAGCAATGACAGTGACAAAATGCGTTTTCAAATGTAATGCCAACATACCTATGTCACACATCACAAGTCCATGAAGGATGCAAGCAGATGACACACGTTGGTAACCACACCTGTGAAACCGTAATGGAAATGTACAACTCAGTTACCAAATACTGCTACTAATTGACAGACAGGATAGAGGTAGAAGTGTGAAAGTGAATGTAATAGTAAAAAAAAATGTCTCACCTGTGTGTCACTGGAAATATTGCTGTATGACTGACTCCCTGATGTCTATGTCTTCTTCCTCAGCTTCCTCCTCATCACTGTCCACAGGCTCCACAGGCTCCACAGCTGCCACAACACCGTCATCTGGACCATCCTCCTGCAGAAAAGGCACCTGGCGTCGCAAAGCAAGATTGTGAAGCATCGAGCAGGCGATGATGATCTGGCACACCTTCCTTGGTGAGTAGAATAGGGAACCACCTGTCATATGGAGGCACCTGAACCTGGCCTTCAGGAGGCGGAAGGTGCGTTCGATCACCCTCCTAGTCCGCCCATGGGCTTCATTGTAGCGTTCCTCTGCCCTGGTCCTGGTATTCCTCTCTGGGGTCAATAGCCATGACAGGTTGGGGTAACCAGAGTCCCCTTATAGCCACACCCGGTGCCTCTGGAGTTGACCCATCACTTACGGGATGCTGCTATTCCGCAGGATGTAGGCATCATGCACTGAGCCAGGGAACATAGCATTTACCTGGGAGATGTACTGGTCTGCCAAACATACCATCTGTACATTCATTGAATGATAATTCTTCCGGTTCCTGTACACCTGTTCACTCCTGCGTGGGGGGACCAGAGCTACATGGGTGCCATCAATAGCACCTATGATGTTGGGGATGTGTCCCAGGGCATAGAAGTCACCTTTCACTGTAGCTAAATCCTCCACCTGAGGGAAAACGATGTAGCTCCTTACGTGTTTCAGCAGGGCAGACAACACTCTGGACAACACGTTGGAAAACATAGGCTGGGACATCCCTGATGCCATGGCCACAGTTGTTTGAAATGATCCACTTGCAAGGAAATGGAGCACTGATAGCACCTGGACTTCAGGAGGTATTCCTGTGGGATGGCGGATTGGTGAGATCAGGTCTGGCTCCAACTGGGTACACAGTTCCTGGATTGTGGCACGGTCAAACCTGTAGGTGATGATCAAATGTCGCTCCTCCATTGTTAACAGGTCCACCAGCGGTCGGTACACCAGAGGATTCCGCCATCTCCTCAAATGTCCCAGCTGATGGTGCCTAAGAAGGACAACAGCGACCACAGAGTCAACAAATTCCCAGCTATGTACCCACAGCTACACAGAACACGACACCAAATACAAAACTCTTTCTGTATGTGTGTTGAGTGTAGGCCTAGGTATGTGTGACACAGTAGTAAATGAAGCCATGTGGGCCCCTGAAATGGCGGCTGCCTGACCTCTAAAGTGGGACAATGGGATGTGAGGTATCTGCGCTGGCGTTGTACACCGTCGCAGTAGGCGGTCGTAGACCGCGGCGCAATGCTACATTGGTTAACATTGGACCCTATGGGTCTCAGGAGCCAATGATGACGTGGGCCGGCGGTGATGATACGCACCGCCACGGACATCACCGCCGCGACGTGACCGCCATTTTCTATCTGTTCAATCACTCGATACCTGATCTTCGACAGGAGACGACCTACACTGCAAGTGCTGCTGTGACATCGGTCTGGAAGAGTCAATGGCTGCTGCGTCTGGGGAAAGGGCCCCTGCCTTCACTGCTCAGGAGTTGGAGAAGCTAGTCAACGGGGTCCTCCCCCAGTACACGCTACTCTACGGTCCTCCAGACCAACAGGTAAGTACACAGGGAGCACGTTGTATGGGCTATGCTGGGTGGAGACGGCTGGTTGTCAGTAGGAAGGGGGCAGAGTTCAGCGATCATGAAGGACTGTGAATGCATGTGCCACATGGCAAGGGTAGGGATGGGGGCCACTCACTTCGACGGTGCAGTTGGTAATGACTTCTCTTCTTCCCCTGTACATGTCATGTAGGTCAGCGCCCACCAGAAGGACATTTGGCGTGCCATCGCCAAGGACGTCCGGACCCTGGGGGTCCACCAGAGATGGGGCACCCACTGCCGTAAAAGATGGGAGGACATTCGCCGCTGGAGCAAGAAGACGGCGGAGGCTCAGCTGGGAATGGCCTCCCAACGTGGGAGGGGTGCCCGTCGCACCATGACCCCCCTAATGTTCCGGATCCTGGCGGTGGCCTACCCGGAGTTGGATGGGCGCTTGAGGGCATCACAGCAGACACAAGGGGGTGAGTACACTCTCATTCTGCGGACTTTGCGCGCAGTGGAGGGGTCTGGGTGGGGGAGGAGGGCTGTGGGTTTCCCTAGGCCAGGGCGAGTTACGTAGGCTAGGCCCCTCCGTAATGCAGGCCATGTGGCACTCCACCCCACCTCTGTAGAGTGCCAAGTACAGGTATACATGCCCCTGTGTCATCTATGTGTGCAGATGTCCACCATAGCCATGTAGGCCAGATCCCAGGAATTGCATCTGTAGAGGCCAAGAGCACGGCGTGGTGCAGGGGGCTGCTGTGTCTGTATTGTCCGCCAACGGTAGCGGTAAGCCATGCACTCAACCTGTCTTTCTTCTGTCGTCCCCCCCCCCCCTTTTTGTGCTCTCCCTGTTCTTTTGTGCATCAGCATCATCAGGCGGAGGTACAGTGGCACCGGAGCACAAGGGAGCTGCATCCCACATGGCCATGGAGGGCCACACCACAGACTCTGAATACACAAGTGGGACGGAGGGCGAGGGGAGCTTCACGTCGGTCACCGGATCACCAAACAGCGACACGGACTCGTCCGCCGATGGGAGCTCCCTTGTGGTGGCGGCACCATCTATGCCCCCCACTTCTACAGGTACAGCCGCCACCCCCCCTACCAGCACCGCCCTCCCAGCAGCCCCTCAGCCTTCCCTCCGTGCCCGCTCACCCAGGAGGGTGGGCATCACCTTCGCCCCAGGCACCTCAGCCCCTGCCCCAGTCACCCCTGCTGCCCTCAGTGAGGAGGCCACTGACCTCCTCAGGTCACTCACTGTTGGGCAGTCTACCATTGTGAATGCCATCCAGGGTGTAGAAAGGGAGTTGCAACACGGTAATGCATTCCTGGAGGGCATTCATTCTGGTTAGGCTGCCCTTCATCGAACCCTGCAATCTCTGGCCTCAGCACCGATGGCAGCCATTGTCCCTGTGTCTAGCCTCCCCCCTCCAACTTCCTCCACCCAGACCCAGTCCCCTGTACCCCAGCCTATCCCAAGCACACCAACAGACAAGCATACACACACCTCAACACACAAAAGTAGCTCAGGCAAACATAAGCACCACACAACCCGCAGGCACTCACACAAGCAACACCCACATACAGACACAGCAACATCCACTGCCTCCACTGTGTTCCCCTCCTCGTCGTCTCCCTCCTCCCTCCCAGTGTCGTCTACACTCTCACCTGCATGCACTACATCTACAGGCACTAGGACTCGCACCAGAACACCCAGCACCACACCCCGCTCACCTGCACTCACCACCCCACTACCTTTTACACATCCCCTGTGTCCACTCCCAGTGTGCCTGTGACGCCCCCTCACAAGTACACAAACGCGGGCACCCACACACCCAACATCCATCCACCTCACGACAGCCTCCAGTACCTGCACCTGCACCCAAATCACCTAAAGTTACACATCCTACAACCACCTCCTCTTCCTCCACTCCCAGACCCCCTCCAGCTACCCATCCCAGTGTTCGTCAGAAACTCTTCCTCAGCAACGTTGACCTCTTTCCCACCGCCCCCACCCCTCCAATTCATAGGTCCCGTAGTAGCACCTCAGCCAAAAAAAGTCAGGTACCAGTGGTGCGTGTTAAAGGTGTGTGGAGGGCCAAAGCACTGCCAGTCCATCCCCTGTAAAGCACCTTAAGTTGGAAAGTGGCCGACTGGAGAGGGTGAAGACTCCTGCCGGCAAAACAGCTCACAAGGGTCCCAGGGGGAGTGCCGAGTCAGCTGTGACTCCTCCCAAGGTGGTGAAGAGGCAGAAGAAGTCTCCAAAGTATGGTAAGAGTAGCACGGCGGAGAAGGCCGCCATCCTCCCCGCCGGCCGGGATGCCACCACCAGGACTGTCGTCACTGGTCCGGAGACCACCGCCAGAGTCAGTGCCCTGGAGGGCACCAGTATCGTCACTGGTCAGGAGACCACCGCCAGAGTCAGTGCCCTGGAGGGCACCAGTATCGTAGTGCCCTGGAGGGCAGCAGTCTCGTCACTGGTCCGGAGACCACCGCCAGAGTCAGTGACCTGGAGGGCAGCAGTATCGTCACTGGTCCGGAGACCACCGCCAGAGTCAGTGACCTGGAGGGCAGCAGTATCGTCACTGGTCCGGAGACCACCGCCAGAGTCAGTGACCTGGAGGTCCCCGGCAGCCACAGCCCCGCTGGGCACTGAGGGACCGTAATGCCACACACCGCTGCACAGGTCAGAGACACCAAAGGCAAGCACCGCTGAACAGGGCAAAGACCGCCATGGTGAAGACCGCTGAACAGGGCAAAGCACCGCTGAACAGGGCAAAGACCGCCATGGCAAAGCACCGCTGAACAGGGCAAAGACCACCATGGTGAAGACCGCTGAACAGGGCAAAGCACAGCTGAACAGGGCAAAGACCGCCATGGCAAAGCACCGCTGAACAGGGCAAAGACTGCCATGGCAAAGCACTGCTGAACAAGTCAGAGACAGCAAAGGCAAGCACCGCTGAACAGGGCAAAGACCGCCATGGCAAAGCACCGCTGAACAGGGCAAAGACCGCCATGGTGAAGACCGTTGAACAGGGCGAAGCATGGCTGAACAGGGCAAAGACCGCCATAGCAAAGCACTGCTGAACAGGCCAAAGACCGCCATGGCAAAGCACCGCTGAACAGGTCAGAGACAGCAAAGATAAGCACCGCTGAACAGGGCAAAGACTGCCATGGTGAAGACCGCTGAACAGGTCAGAGACAGCAAAGGCAAGCACCGCTGAACAGGGCAAAGACCGCCATGGTGAAGACCGCTGAACAGGGCAAAGACCGCCAAATCAAGCATCGTTAGCCCATGTGCAGCTGGGACAGTGACGGAACTGGAACCGTCACGGGGAGCGTGATGCACTCTGGGCACCATTCCCCCTCCAGAATCAGTGGAGACCTGCATCCACTCTGTCTGTCCTTCACAGGATGAAGCACTCTGGGCACCAGTCCCCCTCCAGAACCAGTGGAGACCTGCATCCACTCTGTCTGTCCTTCACAGGATGAAGCACTCTGGGCACCAGTCCCCCTCCAGAACCAGTGGAGACCTGCATCCACTTGAGAGACTGTGGCTTTGCACTCCCCAGGATAAAGCAGTGGGCAAACCACCCACTGGAGAGACTTGAGAGACTGTGGCTTTGCACTCCCCAGGATGGTACAGTGGGCAAACCACCCACTGGATAGACTTGAGAGACTGTGGCTTTGCACTCCCCAGGATACATCAATGGGCATGGAGCCCCGTCGTGGATCTGGCGTGGTGCTGTAATCCGGCTGAGGTGCCGCCCCCTTCCCTTCGCCCTGAGGTGCCTGTTGTATTTCTATCTGATGCCCCTGCAGTGTTCTCTCCGTTTGTGGACAGGTATCTAGTGTGGGCCTCGCCCATGCATTTTGGGCCCAGTGGTCCACGGACATTGATATGTGTATACCTGCAGTACTACTCGTGATGTATGATTTTCAAATGTTTATGTATATCTTTATATAGTTGGTTACTGTATTTTGATACATTACAATGTTTGAACTGATTTCCTTTTGTCTTTGCATTCTTCCGGGGGGGTTGTGGGTTGTTACTGTGCTGTTTGGAAATGCATTGGTGTGTGTGTTGTAGTGGGTGAGGGTCGGGTTGGGGGTGGGGGTGTTGCGTGTGTGTGTCCCTGACTTTTGTCTCCCCCCTCCCCTATGTCGTAGGTGCAGTACTCACCGTTGTCTTCGGCGCCTACGTTGCTGGTGATCATAGAGGAGCAGGAAGACAAGCGTAGGGAGTATTTGTAGTTCGGGCTCCATGGTGGCCTCCTTCCTTGTGGAGTGTGTTAAGGTGAGCGTTTTCCCATTGCAAAAGCTGTTTCCGCCATGTTTTTATCCACAGTGAATCCGCCCCGGAAAAGGTGGCGGATTGGCAGGTTGTGATACTGTGGGCGGTACATTGTCTCCCGCCTGTCTGTTGACCTCCGCGCTGCTTGTCTGTACCGCCATGGCGGTCGGAGTGTTAAAGTGGCTGTCTATGTTGGCGGTTTCCGCCACGGTCATAATTCCCTTTTTTTGTCCGCCGGCCTGTTTGCGGTATTACCGCAGCTTTAACACCGTCCGCCAGGGTTGTAATGACCACCTGAGTTTGTAAAATATTTTTTGTGCACTTAATTGTCTATAAGTTCTGAGTGCATTTTGTTTTGCAAATGTGTGTGTGTGATTGTTTAAATGTTTGTAGTCTAAGACTGTTCTGTATCAAAGGTCCGGCTTAGCCACGGGGAACAAAGGGTTGTTCATTGGTGATATTGAGGGTTCTATCACACCCTGATACTCAAGTTGTGTGAGTATTTCCCTCACTGGTGCTTTAACTTCATGTTTAAAGGGGTAGTGTGGTTGTGGTAATGGTGTTGATCTTACTGTTATTATGTGGTGGGGGAGTCTTTGTCCTACCGTACGTGGTTGTGATACATCACAGAGGCCTCTGCCAATGCCCAATCTACTACGTAAGCCTGTTTTAATTCTTCAGGAACAAGGACTGAGAAAGATGGCATAATGAAATCTTACCCTAGTGCAGAGGTCTTCAGTCTGTGGGTTGCAACCCCCAGGGGGGCCGTGGAGTTCTGGGCAGGCGGTCACGCATTCCCCCAGCCTCACTTCGTCCTTCCGATCATTAAAATGCCTCTGCTGAACTTTGATTTATTGAGTCTCCTATGCTTTGAAACCATACAGACAGCTAGAAACACCTTTGTGCCAGGGTGCTTGCTTTCTGAATGAAATGCAAATGTGCACTACGAGTAGATCTGCAAATGTAAAGGGTAATCCTCAACTTTAAAAGATGCTGGTTTTGGCTTTAAATGATCGAGTCACTCAAAGCTTTGTGATGACAAACATTTATTCTTTTTGATTGGTAGTGCAAAGAGTTAACAACTGCGCTGTGAAGTGTTGCTTTTAATTGTAATTGTATTTACATAGCACTTACTCCACCTGGAGGTGTTGAAGGACAGCTATTAAAAAATGGTACTGCATATGTATGGTATTACTTAAATCTACATTTTGGAAGCACCCTTTTATCTTAAACCTTTTGTAGTGGCTTATCTTATACTGTGTGTATTGCAAGTATTCAATAATGCCTTCCAATTTCACAGTGCTTTCTGTCACAAGCTGTGACCTCGTGGCACTAAAAATACACAAGTCACTATTCTCCACTACACAAACCAAGATTTAATTCTGTTGCTTACTGGTTACACACAGACCTCTGCAGTGTATTAACTAATAGAGGTTTCATAATGCACTACAGTGCATTTTCAAATGAGTGACAACTTTCTTTTATTTATTTTTCATTTAAGCTCGCTGTTGTTTTATATGTAACTACCTGACGGTGAAAGACTTTATTATAGGCTTGCACCCCCTGGAGCATTACTCTTTTTGGTGCTCCGGTGGCACAAGCCTCTCAATCATACGTATGAAGCGACGCAAAGCCACCCTGCATGGCTTTGCATGGCCTCATAGATATGGAGTAAGGCAAAGCAGCGCAAGCCGCTGTGTTGCCTTACTTTGCGTCAAGGAGGCGTTCCATGGGCGTTGTGGTGGGTGTTCCCATGCAACACCCATGGGTTTTGACGCTGCTCCAGATTTACAAAATCACGTAAACTGGAGCAGTGCCAAAACGTTACTCCTCCCCAGAGCAGGCTGAATCAGGGAAAAAAAAATCTCCTAGTTTTTTTCTCTTTTCATTTGTGTTGTATTCTGTCACACATATAGAAAGAGAAAAATGCCACTCTTTTTGTGACGGAAGGTACCCTGTCCTGCACCAAAACAATCCTGCCTTCGTTGGTGCTAGGCAGCAATTTGTACACCAGCACCGGGGCAAAGGACAGGAATGCACTGTATTTCATCAATACAGTTCACTCCTGCCCTTTTATATTGGCATAGGGTAGTGTGGCAATAAGACTTGCGGCACTGCCCTACACCAATTCCTCATAAATTAGGACCTTTGTTTTTTAGCCACACCTTTGACCACACCCCCACACTCACTGACCTTGGCTTGCTAAACACTGTTTAATATTATTTCCTCACCATTTGCTGTGGGAATTGGGGATGTTTATGATTGTCGATGATGACGAGTACCAGGTTCTAGAAATTTTTGTCAGGAGGCAGTCCTTCCACCTAAATATTTTGAGGGTGGTCCTGGCATCAAAAAGTTTGAAGTCCTCTGCCCTAGTGGAAGTTCACAGACAAATTCTGGTGGCCAATCTTTTTGTCATAACTTAACAATAGTTTGTCCCAAAATATAACTTGAATTGTGTGCTCTATGTCTCGCTCAATTTGTATTTGCACTTTGTAAACCCTACTCGGGGGGAGACTTGCATGTCTGCAGTTTCCACTTCTAAAAAGTTGTTAGTTGCTGTCACCTCCAGAAGCTCTTGAAGATTCTGGAGAACTATTGTGACCTCTGCCAAGATGTCTAGCAAAGACAGTGCCCACGTCCTGTTCTTCAGTAAACTTCCCATTATGTGTGGCATTTCTAGCTGAAATTGCTGCCACTTTTTTCTATTTAAATTGTGTTTTCTGTTTTATAGGTTTCTCTTCCTTTTTATGAAAGGTTCAGATGAGCGTTGTGAACCTTTTCTTGGTTTCACGTACTTGTTTAATTATTCGAAATGCCAGCCTCCCTCACTGTGTTTATCCGGTGAGTCCTGAAAGGAAAGAGATTGGCATGTATCAATATATTAGTAACTATCAGGAGTTTTTAAACTAGCTTTATTTCTCAAATTGTAGCTTTTCTCAGAGGTCTCCGAGTGCGGAGAGCCTCCTCTTTGTTTTGTACTATTTTTATTTTGTTTTTGTTTATCCCATCGTTTTTTAGAACCCTCTGCTGCTTGCTTGGTAGAATCCTTATTGGATTTACCTTGTAGTTGTGGTTTACTTGGTCGGGCCCCTAGACTATCCCGACCTATACTTGAATAAGTTTCAGCAATAATCTTTGGCAACTCGCACCCCTGATCCTGTACAGGAACATCCCATAGCCTCTGGTGTACTTCCAATGCTATTGCTTCCCCTTTAAGATTACTTAATATGAGACGCGGATACTGTGGTGAAATTGCCCATTAGTTTGATCCCCTGATCCAGGGCCAGGACTGCCTATATTCATCCTGAACTTATTTTAACACTTCTGGAAGATTTGCAATCGCTGGTGTACCATGCGCTGTAGTGTAGAGTGCAGCAAATATTGCACCCCAAGTGGCGCAGTTGTCCACTGAGAGAACCATCCCGAATGGCAAGCACATTGTGAGAATTCTGTGTTTATCTTGGGACCCCACATGGGGAATTCTAGCTTCCAATGCACTAATTTTTTGTGTTAACCAAAACGGAATCACTTCATGTTTCCTGGGTACTTTACCCATAATTGAGTGCACAGTAGCAGGATTAATGCCCACTGTGGCCACAAGTGGTAGCCCTGGAGCAGCTCTTGCTGGGGCGGTATTCAAAATCCGCATTACGAATTTAATTAATCGTCTATATATTTCTACTAAATTAATGTATAGGCGGTGCAAGTCTGCTACCACCATGGACCTATATTAGGATGTGGTGCATAGGTAGCCAACTCTGGCCACTTAGGTACATCATTACTTAAAGGACCTAGTCTAACATTTGGTGGAATGTGGGGTAGTACGCCATCAAGCAAAGTTTGGTTTTCTTGATAAGATAGTGGTATTTCTAAGTATGCATATGGTCTGTATTGTGTGGGTGCATTTGCTGGAGTGTACTGATGAAATGTGTGTGGATTTTCATCTGCTGCTGGAAAAGTGACCCAAGAATTAAAAAAATCCATTCTGCTTGCGTTGTGAGCCTCAGCGGCAAATGAAACCACTCCTCCCTCATCTGTGAGACCATTATTTAATAGATGTGTTGTGAGAGGGAGTCCCATGTTTACTGCAATTATGACCCTGTTTTGGTCCGCCATTTTCTAAAGTGGAATTTAATTGTTCAGAGATAGAAACACCAACTGGGGAATCCTTTGAATAGTTCAAGCTATGCCAACTTACAGCATCAAATAGGTACTACCTAGCTAGCTGAGGAGGATATTCCCTAATACCACGGTCGTTTCTGTATAAGGTAGTTAGGGTTACTTTGCATGATTTGAGACAGAGATACTTGGGAAATCCGTAAACACAGTGCCTAACCAACAATGGCTGGGCCATGTCGTAGACTCTCGTTATGGTAACAAGACTGAAGGATTTTGGGCTGCAGCACCACAGAGTATGAGGGACTGAATCTCATCCCACATCGTGTGACAGCTGTCGGCTTACCCCTTCCAGTTAACTAGCAGCACCTCACCAATACCAGAGGTTAGAGTGATCTGTGGCAGCCTATCGCATGACACTCAGACTCCTCAGGTAAGTCATGGTGGAACAGATCTCAGTTATACAAGTCTTATACATGCAAAGATGAACAGAAGCAGGATCTTGGTTGAATATATATTCAATTGAAGCAACTGCATTTTACATAAAAAGGTGTGAATTGCGATTATGAGGCTAATGAACCACAAAGTTCTGACAGCAGTGACCAGGAAAGTGAAACACAAGAAGACTCCCACATGCTAGAAATGGGGTCTCTAGTTGGCAGTCGATTTGCACCCTGTCCAAGTAGGGACCCTCACTCTAGTCAGGATAAGGGAGATACCCAGCTCAGATAACCCCTGTTCACCCCCTCGGTAGCTTGGCAGAAGAAGTCAGACTTATCTCAGAAGCAATGTGTAAAGCATTTGCACATAACTCACAGCAATACAGTGAAAACACTACAAAAGGACACCACACAATGTTTAGAAAAATAAACTCTGAGGGAGAAGGCAATGCTTTATTTATAAAATAATAAGTGTCAGTGCCCAAAGCACTCCTCAGAAGCTCCAGCCAGTGCAATTAAATAGCAGCATGCTGAATACCAAGGCTGCAAAGGCCTCAGGCCTCTATAATCAACTGCCAGACACTGCCTGCCCTTTTATCTCACTCTTATGGGCTCCTGCTTTCCACTTTTGTGACAGATTTTCCATCTTTCTCTTCCTCCGTCTTTCCTCTGTGTGTGATTTTCCCTCTGTTGCGCTTGGAAAATGTCTGAAGAGGAAAAATAAGTGCCAGTCCCGAAACACGAGTGAGGGTGGGTTCCACGACAACCATCGGCTCAAATTAAGCTCGGGGTGAGGGAGCTGCAAAAAAAGCCTGGTTTAACAGTCATCAACATTTCCCCTTCAAAGATAAGTACTTGCTTGATCCAGCAAGATCTAGCCAGACTTCTCCTTTTTCCAGCTTGTGAAGACATTCCACTCTTTAACTGTTTCAAGTCTGCAGAGTTCTTTTGACCAGCTGGAGCCTCCTCTTCCAAAGGGACCAGTGGAGAAAAAGGGATGCTTTAGGGGGAAAGAATAACCCTCTTCCTCTGCATCAGCAAAGAAGCCCTATTAACAAACACACCATTGCGGGCAGTGAACCACCAGTTGAACCTAGAACCCCAACAATCCATGGATCCTCTAAGAGGTGAAGAATGGCTATAGTCTGTCTGTAGCTCATTCAACAGCATCCAGGCTCTCTCTGCCCCGTTGGTATCTATTAAACCCCAAAAGAAAGTACAGGCCCCAATCCACCTTGAATGAGAAATGGAATAGGAGTTCTTTCTTGTAGGGAAAATGAGTTTTCTGGTCTAAACCAGTAGTGCCAGATTAGCAGTATAATAACTAGATATGCTCATTGGAGTTTCATGATGTTTACTGTGACTGTCTTGAAGTATCACAGAAAGTACCTGTGATTTACAGTGGGAATTCAAATATAACATCACAGGACCCTACTCTTTGGGCTCAGTGCCACCCCTCGGACCTTTAAAAAGACCATGGCTCAATTTCCATATTTTCTTTGAATGCAGAAATCCATTTTTATCTGTCTAGAGGACTGTTTCACTCAAGCAGTATCTAGTATAAGTGTGAAGTCTGCATTAACCCTCGAAATAGAGACCTTATACAAGCTTGGGTTCTTGGTGATCTACCCGTTAACTACCAAAATAGGTTCAATGCTGATTTGCTATTATGTCAAATTACCAGTCCATTTCCCCTCCTGTCCTCCTTTTACTGCCACAATTACAGAGTCATTAGTGAATATTCAGCTCTGCTAATTTTTGGAAACCAATGTTATATTAGACCCCCAATGGACAGTTTTCCACATAGACCACATGACGGCGTCTGTGTTTGTTGCTGACCTTGACGATTGTCATTGCCTTGGTCATGTGGGACTTGGGTATGGCTCAATTTGAAAGCCACAACCAATTGAGAACTTTCTGAAAATCTATGAGACTTCCTGTGACTCCAACTAATTGCGAGTAACTCAGTGTTAAAGCTAAACGGGTACTGGTCCTCTCAGCTTGCTTTGAGACTTCTGAACTGGAGGCAGGAGCATCTCCTCATGCTCTACATCTTTAGACTGAAGTATACAAAAATGTGATGGCTAAAATGCCACTGATAATTACTCTGGGCCACATCCCAGTCCATTATTATTTTGCATACCATGTCACCTCGATTTGGACGTAGCCATATGTAAATCAGTCTTGACCCAGCTCTGGTTGAATCAGTTCAGGCCGAACTGCCAGGCCAGGTCCTTTCTGAACCAAAACTTAATAAGGCTAGTTTTGCCCTGATTAGGGGACATCATTCAGGTGTAACTTTACTCCGGTGGCACAGTGAGCATGGAATCCAATTCTGGCCATGCCCATCACACTTAGGGCATCACTCTGAAAGTATACAAAAAAGTGATGGAGTAGGTATAAAGCCAGTGTCTGTAAAAGCAGAAAAGAGAACAAGAGCAAATGTTTGTCACTCAAAGAAACAAGCAGGGAAATTTGCTTTAATCCATTATGCTTGTTCACAAATTGAAATAAATGTAATCACAATTAACAACAACACAATATCTGAAAGAAAAAAATACGTTTCTTAAAAGGTGATATAATTACACGTGCCATACACTCATCAAACTTAGCACTGATCAGTCATCCCATATGTATCCTTAAAGTTTAAAACAGAGGTCACTAACAGACAAATATTGATATGTTATAGTAGAATGAACATCTGCTATATTCAAGATAAAATGAGCAATTCATTAAATAGAAAACTGCATTTGGCATTGAGAAATATTACACACAATCTGTGTCAGGCAATCTTGTGATGTTACATTCCTTTTAAAATCTGTTTGTGTAAGATGCCAATAAGGTGTCATTTTTTAATATGATGAGGCCTTTGCGAAGCAACATTCACTTAGGATGTAAACCCGAAGTGAAGGGTCCTGTAGTCCAGGTTTATGAAATCAAAATGCAGGGCTTTATTCAGAGTTTTATGGCTGAGATTCTTCTCCACAAACAGATGTCCTTTCCACCATTTTGCAAGCAAATTATAGCATTTGGCATTTGTAATATGATGAACGAGATATCTGTCACTTTGATGGAGTATTCTGCTTGCCAAACTCTAAATAAGGTCCTTAATATGAACATGCAGTTTACCCACTTATGGGTAATGGAGATACTTAGCGAATTATACTATAAATATTTAATTTTAAATCTACAAAAGCAAACCGACGTGTCCCAATTTCCATTTGTCATTTACCAGTATCATCTTCCAGTATTTAGTCATATAACTCATCGGTAAGATTCACTTTCTACTTCCACATTTAGGAATCAAGAGGAATTATGTGCAAACATTGGTTGATATCTCTGCATGTAATTCCTCCGATTAATCACCACTGAAAGTGGAATAACTGTACGCACCTGAATTTACAAGATGGAATGCTACACTGAACTCTTTCTCACGGTGTATTGCACACATTTACCGAATGCTCTGAGCAGTTTGTAAATATGCGATAAGAAGCTTGTATAGAGGGCTGGAAGGAGTGAGGTTGGGAAGGCATGAGCAGGAAGGGATATATGCATTCCATAGCCCCCCTTTGTCAGAGGGTCAGGCATGGACAGGGGACCAATAAGACTTACTGGTCAGATAGATATTTAATCTGTCTTGCTCGCGCCTTAAATACTGGAGGTTCTAAATTAGTCCATGTTTTTGTAATCAGTTTTAGTGCGTCTTCATTGTTGTCCTCCTGAGAAAGTCAGTCTCATATACATCACACACATAGGCCCTCATTACAACCCTGGCGGTTGGTGTAGAAGTGGCGGTAATACTGCCAACAGGCTGGTGGTAGTTACCACCAAATGATGACCAAGGCGGTGAGAACTCAGATAGACAGCATCTTTACCACACCGACCGCCAGGGCGGAAACAACAGGCACCACGGCGATAGCCACCTACAGACGGCGGAAGTCAATGTTCTGCCCACCATATTAAGACCCTAGAAACCGACACTGTTTCCAGGGCGGTACCAACAACATCAAAAGCCTGGTGGAAACTGAGCTCAGAAGTGAAAGGACTCACCATTGGAGACACAGGGGACAACCACGCCGCCATGGAGCCCGAGCTGCATGTCTTCCCCATGCTCTTCTACGTGCTGCTCCACCACGAACACCAACGACGGCGAAGACAACAATGGTGAGTACAGCCGCCTAGCACACAAGGGAGGGGGGAGGAAAAAGAGAGTGACACACACACGCAAAACACCCCCTCCTACCCCCAACACCATACACTCAATCAGACGCAGTACTAAAACATATTTACTCTGTACCTTGGAAGAATAATTCAAGAACAACAGGAATTTACTAAAGTGAGTGCAATAAGATCAACACAGTATAAATATGCAATGTAACAGATATATACAATTGTACAGTTCAAGGGACACTGCCCAGTCCTCAGTGTGCATGGGTCACAGGGCCACAGGCCAAAGTCCAAGGCCCCACTTGTCACCTGCGGAGAGAACACTGCAGGGGCATCAGTTGGAAAATAGGCAGGCACCGCTGGGGGACAGGGGACGGGAGGGGCACCTCAGCAGGGAGATGGAACAACACCACTGGTTCTGGAGGGGGCAACATGCCCTGTGCTTGGTCCTAGGGAGTGCAAGGCCACAGTCTCTCAAGTGGGTGACTTGCCCACATGCTCTGGAGGGGGCAACATGCCCATTGCTCTGCCCTGGGGAGTGCAAGGCCACAGTCTCTAGAGTGGGTGACTTGCCCACATGCTCTGGAGGGGGCATTGTGCCCTGTGCTCTTGATCCTGGGGAGGCTGGGGTTGGTGGGTGTCTTACCCACTGGCTCTGGAGGGGGCATTGTGCTCTGTGCTCTTGATCCTGGGGAGTGCAAAGTCACAGTCTCTCAGGTGAGTGTCATACCCAGTGGATTAGCAGGGGGCAGGTCGCACAGCAGCCCGTAGAGACATGACTACATACCATCCAACGGCGGTGATGGCTGCTCAGTGGTGGTGGTTGTGCTGCTGCTGCTGGTGAGGGGAGGCTCCAGCCCATCCCCTGCAGTCTCAGACAGCTGCCCACTGATGGTGGTGCTGCTGGTGGGGGGAGGCTCCAGCCCATCCCCTACAGCCTCAGACAGCTGCCCACTGGTGGTGGTGGTGCTGCTGGTGGGGGAGGCTCAGCCCATCCCCTGCAGCCTTGGACCGCTGCACAACCATGGTTGGTGGTGGGGGCTCCGTCAGAGTCCCTGACCCAGGCTCCTTGCCCTTCCTGGCAGCAGCTGGTGATGGCTCCTTGTCCTTCCTGGCAGCAGCTGGGGCAGGCTCCTTCACCCTCAGGACATATACCCTGGATCCTTTCCCACCACAAGTGGGTGTGGTGACTACTGGGCCAGTGGGCTGGGTGGCTGAGGTGCCTGCCTGGGTTTTTGGCACCCTGGCCAGACATGAAGGACGGGGGGAGGGGGTAGGGAAGAGGTCAACGGTGAATAGGAAAAGCTTTTTAGGTACATTTGGGTGGGAAGAGGGAGATGGTTCGGGAGTGGAGAAAGAGGGAGTGGTTGTTGGAGATGTCTATCTGCTGATTTTGGGTGCAGGTGCATGGGCTGGATGCTGTTGTGAGGTGGATGGCTGTTGGGTATCTGAGTGCTTGTGTTTGTGTACTTTAGAATGGGGGGATAGGCACAGTGGGGGAGGACACAGCAGACATGTGCATGGCTGCTGTAGAGGTGTCTGCAAGTGAGGTGTGTGTTCTGCTAGGTGTGGTGGTGATGCTGGTAGTGGACGAGGATGTAGTGCATGCAGGTGTGAGTGTAGAAGAAACTGGAAGGGAGACGGAGGAGGAGGAGGAGGAAGAGGAGGGGGACACAGTTGAATTTGTGGATGTTGGTATGTCTGTATCTCGATGGTGTTTGTGTGATTACCTGTGGGATGATGTGTGGTGCTTGTGTTTGCCTGTGCCACTCTTGTGTGTTGTCTTGTGTGCATGGTCAATGGTCATCTGGCTATGTGCTTGGGATAGGTTGGGGATGAGGGGAATGGGACTGGGGAGAGGAAGTTGGAGGGGGGAGGGTGGAACAGGGACAATCAGAGAGGAGGCCAGAGCCTGGATTGATCTCTGTTGGGCCGCCAAGCCAGTGTAAAGGCCTTTCAGACATGCATTAGTCTGTTGCATCTGGGCTTCCAGCCCCTGGATGGCATTCACAATGGTTGACTGCCCTACAGAGATGGATCTCAGGAGGTCAATAGTCTCCTCACTCAGGGCAGCTGGGCTAACTGGGGCAGGACCTGAGGTGCCTGGGGCAAAGGAGATGCCCACCCTCCTGGGTGAGTGGGCACAGGCAACTCGCTGAGGGCCTGCTGGGAGGGCAGTGGAGGTGCGGTGGTGGCAGCTGTACCTGTAGATAGGGTGGTACAGAGGTGTCCGCCACCACCAGGGAGCTTCCATCGGAGGAGGTATCTGTGTCTGAACTGTCCACTCCAGTCTCCGCCGTGGCGCTCCCCTCGCCCTCCGCCCCACTGGTGTCCTCACTGTCGGTGGACTATGCCTCCTGGGTCCTGTGGGATGCAGCTCACTCTGTCGCCTATGCCTCTGCTCCTCCGCCAGATGATGCTAAAGCACATAAGGACAGGGTAAAAAAACAAAAAGGGGGGAAAGAGACAAAGAATACAGTTGGTCAGTGGCTGCACCAGTTATATTGCTAGCCCCCAAGGCATGGGGAGGGGCACACACCGCCAAATGCAGCACACCTGGGACCCACGCAGCCCTGACCAGTTGTGGATGCTTACAAGCTAGGTAGCAGGATTATCCTTTCAGGAGCCTTGCCACCAGGAGACTTACTCTGCAATGTCAGGCCTGGCCTAGGGGCACCCACTGACACACATCCCCTTCCCGGATACTACCCACCATGTGTAAGTTGTAATGATGGGAACTGTACTCACCCCCTTGTGGCTGCTCTGATGCCCTCATGCGCCCATCCAGCTCAGGATAGACCACCACCAGTATGTGGGCCATCAGGGGGGTCAGGGTTCGATGGGCACCCCTTCCTCATTGGGAGGCCATCCCCAGCTGGGTCTCCACCGTCTTCCGTGCCCTGCGTCTCAGGTCCTCCCACCGTTTCTGACAGTGGGTGCTCTGCCTGCCATAGACCCCCAGGGTCCACATGTCCTTAGCAATGGCATGCCATATACCCTTCTTTTGATGGGCACTGATCTGCAGAGGAAATACACACAGGAAAATAGAATCAGTCAGACAGTCCTGCCTGTTACAATTTTGGCCCACCATACCCCTTCACATCCACATTACACACACACATGGCCCAGCACACAACCAATATGCCACCCAGAGGACATCCACCCACCCCCTACACGAGGCCTTCACACACACCACTCCATGCATGAATGCCACATGCATCGTGCCCACAGTGTACTCACCTATTGGTCTGGAGGCCCATATAGCAGTCCATACTGGGGTAAGACCCCATCCACCAGTTGCTCCAACTCTGCCGAGTCACTCCGTTCCCCAGTCACACGGGCCATGGTAGGTTCCAGACACAGGTCACAGCAGCACATGCAGTGTAGATCCTCTCCTGTTGAAGGTCAGGTAGCAAGTGAGTGATTAGATAGAAAATGGCGGTCACGTCCGCGGTGGTGCATACCGTCACCGCCGGCGTACATCACCATTTGCCACTGTACCCCATAGGGCCCAAGTTAACAAATGACGAGTTGCACGGCGGTTCCCGACCGCCTCCTGCAATGGTGCATAATGTCAGCGGAATTACCTTACTTCCACCTGTCCCTTCACACAGGACAGGCGGACGCCATTTCAGGGCGGGGGGAGACCTGGATAATAACAGTGTCACTGTTAAAATTTGGACATACAGGACAATTCTCACTGACCCATTACAAATTGACAGCATGCATTGTACTGTTGTAGTCCCATTGTTCAGTGTGTGATCGGCTCCTCACTCTTTTGGTCCTGGGATTGCTACTGCTGTGGCTGAATAGGAGATGGAGACATACCCCGTGTACAGACCCCTGGTGGACTTGGCAACACTGGAGGACCGGCACATTATCCTCACCTATAGACTTGACAGGGCCACAATCACAGAGCTGTGTGCCCAATTGGAGCCTGACCTGATATCTGCTATCCGTCACCCCACTGGGATCCCCCTCTTGTGCAAGTTCTATCAGTGCTCCATTTCCTGGCAGCTGGTTCTTTCCAAGTGATAGTGGGCTTGGCAGAAGGAATGTCACAGCCAATATTCTCAATAGTGCTGACCAGAGTGTTGTCTGACCTAATTTAACACATGTGCAGCTACATTGTTTTCCCCCAGGTGGAGGATTTGGCCACAGTGAAGGCTGACTTCTATGGAATGGGACAAATCCCCAACATAATTGGGGCTATTGATGGAACACATATTGCATTCCCCCCGTCAAAATGAACAGGTGTTCAGAAATTGTAGAGTTTCCACTCCATGAATGTACAGATGGTGTGCTTGGCGGACCAGTACATCTCCAATGTCAATGCTAAGTATGCCAGGACAAGTGCAGAAGAACGTTAAAATGAGGCACATGGGAGAACCAGAAGGATAATAAAAAGAACCTTTGGCCTCCTGAAGGCCAGGTTTCGGTGCCTCCTTCTGACAGGTGGATCCCTGTGCTACTCACCCAAAAAGGTCTGCCAGATAATAGTGGCATGCTGCATGTTGCACAACCTTGTCCTGAGATGCTGTGTGACTTTTCTGCAGGAGGAGGAGGCTGGAGATGCCTGTGTGGCAGCAGTGGACCCTTTGGACAGTAAGGATGAGGAGGCAGAGGATGAGGATGAGGATAACAGAACAGCAGGGATACGGCAATACTTCCAATGACACACAGGTAAGACAGTGTTGCTTCACATTTCATTGTCATTATTTAGAAATTCTTTGGCACTGACATGCTGTTATTTCCCACCTCTATGCCCACTTACTGTACCCTTTGGCAATTCATTTTACAGATGTTGGTGCCTCACTATAGCTCCTGGTGTGATCACTGCAGCCAACTACAGGTCTTTCCTATGTGCTCATTTATTGTACAGTTGAATTGCAATGTTTGTACCTTCTTAGACATAAACAAACTTGAAAAATGTGAAATACTCCATACTTCAATTTTTTTTTATTTTTTTAATTTTTTTATTAAGGGTGTTTATTGAAGTGCTAAGAAAAAGAGTGGCAAGTGCAATGGGATGGGGTGATGATGGAGGAAAGTTCAGGGTATTGTTCCAGTCTATTTGTAGCACAGATGCATTGTCCAAGGGGACACAAGAAGGGGAGCAATGGCAGTTCAAGGTGGACAGGGTGACAGAGTGGGACAAAGGGTGACAATCAGGAGTGTCTCATTTTGTGGCGGGGGTCTTGGCAATAGTCTCTGTCTTCTGCCTGGATCTCAGGGAACGTTTGTGGGGTGGTTCTCCTTCTGCAGGGAGAGGAGTGCTGGTGGCCTGTTGATCCTGTGGCGGGCCTTATTTCCACTAGCAGCAGCGGAGGTGGAAGGCAGTTCAGATGTCTGGCTAGTGGCAGGGGCCCGCTGTTGTGAGACTGCCTTCCTCATAATATTGGTCATGTCCGCCAGCACCCCTGCTATGGAGACTAGGGTAGTGTTGATGGCATGCAAGTCCTCCCTGATCCCCTGGTACTGTCCCTCCTGCAGCCACCTGTTCTCCTGCACATTGTCCATGATCTGGCCCATCGTGTCCTGGGAATGTTGGTATGCTCCCAGGATCTCTGCAAGTGCCTCCTGGAGAGTCGATTCCCTGGGCCTGTCCTCCCCCTGGCGCACAGCAGTCCTCCCAGTTTCCCTGTTGTCCTGTGCCTCCTTCCCCTGAACCGTGTGCCCACTGCCACTGACCCCAGGTCCCTGATTGTCTTGGGTATGAGGTGTGCCCTGGGGTCACTGTACAGGTGGACACATTGCTGATTGAAGTGTCCTGGGGACAGAGGGATGGGTACACTGGGTGGGTGCTATGGTGGTGTTTCCAGATGGGGAGGCTCTGTGGTGGTGTGTGACTAGGCATGGGTAACGGTTTTTCCAGAGGTCCCTGATAGGCCAGGTTGGTCATCCAGATTCAGGCAACCACAGTTGCTGTCATCACTGTGGGCCTCTTCAGTTTGGGGACTGGATATTGCTGGCACCTCCTCTCCAGTGACATTGGCTGTGATACCTGTGGGGATGTAAATGATGTGTTATTGTTTCTGTGTGTGACATATTGTGCATCAGTGGGTTACCCTATTTGGTTGTATTTGCCTTGGCAGCTTTCACTTGTGTAAGTTGGTATGTGTGGGCTAGCTGATTCTCTCTAGTGTGCATGCTTTGGTGATAGGTGTCAATGCAGGGCTGTGAGTGCTGTCCATGCATTGGTAGTGCATGCAGGGCTTGGCATTGGAATGAGTGGGATGTGATGGTGGGGTGTATGGGAGGTGGTGGAATGATAGGAGTGAAGGTGGGGGTATGTGATGGCATGCAGGTAGGGAGGTAGTGGTAGTAGAAAGTTGACTTACCATAGTCCAATCCTCCTCCGACTCCGGCCAGGCCAATCCTCATATATTACAGCACTTAGGGGGTCATTCTTACTTTGGCGGGCGGCGGAGGCCGCCCGCCAAAGTAACCCCGTCAGAACACCGCACCGCGGTCGAAAGACCGCTGCGGTGATTCTGAGATTTGCCCTGGGCTGGCTGGCGGCCGCCAAAAGGCCGCCAGCCAGCCCAGGGCAAATCAACCTTCCCACGAGGACGCCGGCTCAGAATTGAGCCGGCGTAGTGGGAAGGTGCGACGGGTGCAGTGGCACCCGTCGCGTATTTCAGTGTCTGCTTAGCAGACACTGAAATACTTTGCGGGGCCCTCTTACGGGGGCCCCTGCAGTGCCCATGCCATTAGCATGGGCACTGCAGGGGCCCCCAGGGGCCCCGCGGCACCCCCTACCGCCATCCTGTTCAGGGGGTGTCTGAATCCCTCCGCCGCCATGGAGGATTCAGAAGGGCAGCGGTAAACCGGCGGGTGACCGCCGGTTTACCCTTTCTGACCGCGGCTGAACCGCCGCGGTCAGAATGCCCTTCGGAGCACCGCCGGTCTGTCGGCGGTGCTCCCGTGGCCGGTGACCCTGGCGGTCACCGGCCGCCAGGGTCAGAATCAGGCCCTTAGTATTCCTACCCTGCTGGCTAATGTTACTCATGAAATATAAAGAATCAGAAAGCAGAATTTTTTTTAGAAAAACTGCAGCAAAAATAAAAGAAAACAACTCTTCTTTCAGCAGTTATTTACAGCTTTCAGTTTCACTTCCAGGATCCTTTGTCAAAATCGGTAAGCAGCTTGTCAAAATCAGGTTTCAAAAGTCAAATCAGGTTATCAATGTCTCTTCCAGTTACTTTCAACAGTTTCTTTCTCAAACTTTTCCTCTCAGATTGTTTCAATTGTTCAGTTCATCAGCTTCCTTCAAGTGCCAAAATGCTGACCGGGAATGTCTCTATCAAAACAAAAATACAAACATTCTTGCTGCCATTCACTTGTAGTTGCATACATCCATTCGAGACCTGCGTATCTTTGACTTGCTATTCTCTTTCTTTTCAATTTTCGGTCACCATTCATTCAGTTCTCCTTCACTTAGATCTTCTCTCCTTGTTGTATTTAATTATTCCTCGATTGTTGTCTCAACAACCACTTCCTTTCCTTTTCCTTGCGATTCCAGCCACTTATCTCCTTTCAGTGGACCTTTTGTCAGTGTTCTCTTCTGAGTCGAACTTGAAATTTCCCCTTGATCTGTGGTGTTTTCTCTTGACGGACATGCAACAGGTTCAGGAGGAGTCAGATCACAATGACTTTGATCCACCTCAACTCCTTTCCCCTCTGGGTCTGGCAATTGCTCTGTTTGTCTCTCAAGATCATCTGCTTCTGGGAAAGCCCTCCTCTGACTAGGCTCTCCTGGTGCCTCAATTGAGATAGCCTCCCCGTCACCCTCCTGGAGGGATTTTCCTTCGTCTCTCACAGGAGTGACTGAACCATCCTCATCGGGCTCAGATCCGGTCTCAGTTCCTCTTTGTTCTCTTTCTGGCCCTGAGACTTGTTTCACCGTTATTTGTACTCTCAACAACTCTTCTTCCTCATGATCCAGTGGATAGGCCACTTTCTTTGTGTGACTGGCATGAATCCAATTCAGAATTCCAGCGCACTTAACCGCTGTGGTAGTTGTCAGAACTACCTGAAATGGTACTTTCCAACAAGGCTCTGAACACATTTTCCTCACGTGTTTCTGGCTCTCAGGTTGTGCCCTGGGTCATGGATCGGTGGCAGGGTGGTAGCTTCCACCTGCTGAGAGAAAGAGAAAACCACATCAGCCAGACCTTTGCAGTAATCCAACACCATATCATCTGTAATGTTGACACGTGCATTTGCAGGCACCGCTGGCAACCTCATGGCTCAGCACATAAGGATCTCATGTGGCGACAATACTGTCTTCCTGTCGGGTGTGTTTTTCATTGACATAAAAACTAAAAGCAATGTGTTAGGCCATTTCAAATTCGTGGATGCACACATCTTTGCAGCTCTTCACTTCAAGGTACCATTCATCTTTTCCATTGGCCCTGATGCTTCAGGGCGGTAACTACAATGCAACTTCTGCTCAATGTTCAATGCTGCATACAGTAATTTAATTACTTAATTGTTGAAGTGACTTCCCCTATCTGATTCTAAAGAGATTGGAAACCCGAAACGCGATATCAGTTCCCTAAGCAATAGTTTCGCTACTGTGAGACATTTCTTCATGTAGGGTAAGCTTCAATCCAGTGACTAAAAATGTAAACAATCACCAACACACATCTCAAACCTCTACACACAGGCATCTCAATAAAATCCATCTGCATTCTGCTGAATGGACCTCCGGCTCTTCCAATGTGGCTCAAATTAACCACCGTCCCTTTTCCCGCATTCAATTGTTGACAAATGACACAACGATGGCAAACTGCTTTAGTAACCTGTCTAAACCTTGGGTTGAACCAATCATGTTTGAACAACTGAACCATGGCATCCCTCCAAATGTGTGCTTGACCATGATAGTACCTAGCCATTTGAGACAGCAGACTATTTGGCAAAACCAATTGACCATCTTCTGAAACCCACATTTCATCTTGTCCTTGTAAACATTTAATTTTGCTCCATGAACGTTTTTCCTCCCTGTCACCATTATTCTGCAACATTTTCAATTCTTCCAAGGTATCAATTACTTTCAATGCAAAACTTGGACACGTTTCGTCTTCTTCAGATAACAGTTCCCACTTATCTTTAAACAATACACAGGTCAATGCACAAAACCTTGCGACTTGATCCACATATCCATTTCCCAGTGATACACAGTCCTGCGACTTCAGATGTGCACTGCATTTCACCACAGCAATCTTTCAGGCATTTGAATAGCATGTAACAGTTCTTTAATCCTTTCACCATTTTTAACGGGTGAACCAGAAGAGGTCATGAAACCTCTCTGTGACCACAACTGGCCAAAATCGTGGACTATTCCAAATCCATTCTGGCTATCCATATAGATTGTAACTTTCAGCTGAGCAGAAACATGGCACGCTCTAGTAAGTGCTACCAGTTCCGCTACTTGGGCAGAACACACTCATTGAGGCCAAGAAGCTTTCAAAATACCAGTAATTGTGCACACGGCATATCCTGCTCTCAGTGTCCCTGCATTGTCTCTCAGACAGGAACTATTAACAAAGATAATTTGGCCACGAAAACGTTCACATTATTTTGTCATGACAGACATGCATCACACTCATGACAAAATAATGTGAACGTTTTCGTGTAGTCAGGCATTCCCAGAGCGGGAGCCTTGCACAGACTCTCTCTCAATTCAGTGAATGCTTTAATTCCAGACTGGTCTACTACTATAGGATCAGTAACTTCATTTTGAGTCAGCTTCTGCAATGGTCTGGAAATGACTGAAAAATTTGGAATCCATTAGCGACAGTAGCCTACCATCCCTAAAAACATCCTGACATCTCTCTGTGTGGTCAGAAGATTTATCTGCAATATGGCTGTAATCCTTTCTCTGGATATCTTTCTTCACCCCTTCTCAATCCGGTGACCCAAGTATTTCACGACTTTTTGACAGTTTTGCAATTTAAGCGGAGAGACTTTGAGACCATTCTTTCCCAATTGGTTCAGTAAGGCAATAATATCATACTTGCACTCATCTTTTGTTTTACACGCAATCAGCAAGTCGGCAATGTACTGCACCAGGGTCGATTGGAAAGGCAATTCCAATGACTCCAAATTATTTTTCAAGATCTGATTAAATATGGAAGGTGACTCTGAAAACCCTTGAGGAATTCTGCACCAACAATAAACTTGATCCAAAAATTTGAAACAAAAGAGAAATTGGCTATCTTCATGAATAGACAAAGAAAAGAAGGCTTGCGACAAATCAATGACAGTGAACCGCTCAGCATCACATGGAATCTGAAACATTATCACCGCTGGATTTGGCACCACCGAACAACATTTGACTACAATCTCATTTATTTTTCTCAAATCCTGGACAATTCGAGCTTTCCCACAGGGCTTTTGCAAACCCATTATCGGTGAATTACCTGGGCTGCTCAATACTTCCTTCAAAACTCCTTCCTTTACAAAGTCTGAAGTTATCTGTGCGACCTTCATAAGGATATCTTGCGGCATCTGGTACTGCAGAAGTTGAGGAAAAACTGCATTCGACTTTACAGTAACTTTAACTGGCTCAACTCCCTTTATCAGACCTACTTCTTTTCCTGTCAAATCCCACACTTCCTCCTTAACCGTTCCCTGCAAATCAGGATGAAGCTCCTTCACTGTGAACGTCGAAAAAAATTCAATCATAGGGTACTCTTCATTTGTAGTTTCACCTTCTAACTCTGGGGCTTGGTCATCTTCATCATCACTATTCGTCTGAATCTCAACTCCATTATTTGAACAAGTAATTGAACATTTAGGGGGTCATTCTGACCCTGGCGGTCCGAGACCGCCAGGGCTATAATGACTGAAAGCACCGCCAACAGGCTTGCGGTGCTTTCTTCCCTATTCTGACCGCGGCGGTAAAGCCGCTGTCGCACCGCCGGGGGCCGGCTGTTTTCCGCCGTTTCTGCCCCGGCGGTGATAATCCGCCAGGGCAGCGCTGCCTTGGGGATTATGACCCCCTTACCGCCAGCCTGTTTCTAGCGGTGCAGGGGCCCCCTAACAGGGCCCCGGACAGCTTTTCACAGTCTGCATAGCAGGCAGTGAAAAGCGCGACGGGTGCAACTGCACCCGTCGCACGGCCGCAACACCGTCGGCTCCATTCGGAGCCGGCTCCTGTGTTGCGGCCTCATTCCAGCCGGCCCAGCGGGAATGTCGGAATGGGGGCCACGTGAGTGCGGCCGCATTGGCGGCCGCATGGCAGTTACCGCCGCCCGCCAAGGTCGGAATGACCCCCTTAGTCTTACACAGCAAGTCTCTTCATAATAGGGATACCGGACTTGAATCATAGACTACGAATTTGTGCAATCCCTGAAAGTTTCCAATTTGAACCTGAACTTGTTCTGTAAAAAGGTTAGTCAAATACTGATTTGCTACACCTACAATCTGAACTGATTTACCTGTTTTACCTGAAGGGGTCAAGTTTGGAATGTTTGCACTTCTCACTGTACAGCGTGTAGCTCCTGTGTCAACCAAGAATAAAACTCTGTGACCTATAACCTTTCCCTTCACATAGGGACCTCTCTGATCTACTTCTAAGGATGTTGCAGGCACACATGGCTCCTCATCTGAACTGTCGCTCATCCAGTCATCATTTATTCCATTCTCACTGTGTAACGGGAATTGGTGCACGGTGTTATTACTTTGGTTAATCCCCTGAACTGTGACCTATTGAGAAAGCTTCATCTGTTGCCGTTCCATTGGGGCTTGTGGTATTTGAATTAGTTGCTGGCTGCAATGGTGTCATTTGTACATGTGGCATTTGGACCTGCTTTATGGGTTGAAAATTCTGCACTTGATTCACATTGTTTTGGAAATTTGGATTAGGACCTCTCAATCTCGGCCCTCTCATGTTCTGGAACGAGTTGATGTCATTACTTTGCTGAACAACACCTTTCTGCGCCATCATCGGACACTCCCTTTTCCAATGTCCAACGGCTCTGCAAACGTGACATGGAAATAATTTCTTCATTCCCTGCATATCTTTCTGAACCCCTACGGTACCCAAATCTGGAATCGATTCACATTACCTCTGCAACATCTACCTCTCATCTGGGGCTGAAACATCATGTTTACCTGTTGCTGCTGCGGTAACTGTTGTGGAAAATTCCCTTGCATTCCCGTTTGAGCAGCTTTAATCTGCATCACCATAGCCTTCTCTTTCAACTTTTTTTGCTTCATTTCAATGTCATAACTGCAGTATTTTGCATACTGCAATACCTCATCAATCGGCTTTGCTTGCCGGCAAATCAAATGACTCTTAATCATCTGGCTAATTTCAGGTCTCAATCGTTCCACAAATCTGAATACAAAATGAATCATGTCTCTCGCCTCAATTGTCTCTGTACTGTAATGCTTGAACAACTTGCAACAATCTCTCATAATACGCATGTATCAACTCCTTTGCTTCCTGAGCAGTCCTGTCAATACTAGGCCAATCAATATTATTGGGCGAAATTCTCGCTTTCAAAAATTCAATCACCTTATAGTAGTATTTCATTACCTCAGGAGATGGTGCACCTGTATTTTTGTCTCTCCTTGGTTCACAGGAACCACTATCTCGAGCACCGTGTTCAGGTCCTCCCACAGGCACTTTGCAAGTTTCACAAACCTGTCTGTATGCTGATACCACTCTACTGGCTTCTCTATCAATTTCTGATAATCATTTGTAAATAATGTTACTTCTGCTCCAAGGGACATGATTAAAATTCCCTCTTGGAATCTCTCTCATTGGTAAAATTTTCACTGGATCCTTGTTGTGCTGCACATTTACAGTCAGCTCCCCAGAATCCCTTTTTCTTTTGCCTCTTTTCTTTACCCATCTGTCTACCCACTTGTCTAATGCTCCCTAACTCTGAGCACTTTGAAGCAATTCCTTAAGGTGTGCCTAAATTCCGGCAGATCTCATGTGTTCAAAATCTTTAGCCTCAAAATCTAATCTGTAACTCCTTTTCAAATTCTTTGTTTTCTCTATTTCTATGCCGTACTTCTCTGCCAGGTCTGTTAGTTTCTGTTGCACATTGCTCACTTCCCTTGTTATCTTCGAGCACAAATATCTCAATTCTGCCTCTGTGTAGGATTCTAACCTGTTGACACCCATAGCTCCCTTAATGAGTTCACCCGCTTCCATGCTTAGCCTAGCATAATTCAAACAATCCTCTCCTGTGGGAACACTCTGTGGATTATTCAGCTTGTCTAACCATTCAGTCAACTGCTAAGCTGTCAAACCTTGCAATGAAGTGTTACTGGCTTGGACTGGTGGCACCTGCTGTGCAGCTACATTTGGGGTCTGCGGTGTCAACAATTTCAAACTCTGGCTAATGTTTGACCCTACCACAGTATCTGGAAGTGCTACAAATAGACTGAGGTCTATCAATGATCTTGATCCGTCAAAAGTCTGTCCTACAGGAGAGACTACCCGATCATTTTCATTATGTCCTCCCCTCATTATATTCTGTGACATGGCTCCCTGTTCACCTACAGTAGGTTTCTTCTGTGCAAATAAGGGTAAGCTGGACCAATATTAATATGTAGCGATATAGCATCTGGGGTTGGTCTGGTACTTACCCTCTGTGGGAGAGTAACTCCCATGTTCTGATTCATCATTGAAGACATATCTGACTGTGTCCCTGCTACTGGAGAGAATCTTGGCATTACCTGGCTGCACTTGGGGCAGTAAATGTAGAGTTGGTTCAGTCTGAACCAACATCGGTCTCGGGTAAACCTGTTCCATAGGCACCATTAAATTCAAAGTTGTTTCCATAATGGGCACATCAGGGTAAATTCTCTGAACCTGAGGCGTTTGCATCTGATTTTGCACATTAAGACCACTCCGCATCGCATTCTGTGTCAGGCTAGCATTAACCTGCATTGGACTCTTTGTTCCATTAACCTGTGTTGGAGCGGTGGGATCAGCACTAGTACTCTGACCCCTCTCATGTGCAGCATATGGTGGTGGGCGATTTCTCAATAACTGTAAAATAAACTCATCATCATCTGATTCTTCCTCCCCTGTTGAAGACTTTCTAGCCTCCCTACTCTCAGACAGACTTCTGTTAGTCTTTCTAGTAGCTTTCCTTCCTTCCTTGCCATTGTAATTGCCGGAAACAGCTTAATTCCGTGCAAAGTCTCCAACCTCCAAACTCTCTGATCACTGTCCCACCTAGCCTCTTTAAAGTCTTTTCTGGCTCTCTAATCCTCCTCTTGAATTTCTGTTGCTGTTGCTGTCTGGCTATTAGCTCCCAATCACTATTGCCTCAAACTGTGCTGGTCTCGGAAGGGGCTTTGATTCATATAGCACCATCCGTAAATGCTCTAGAATCCTCAAATTGAACGTCCCATTTGTCTGTCACTATGCACCATTGCTCTAGCCAAAGACATGGCACAACACCCTTCTCTTCCATTACAATGTAAGCTGGTGTACCTTCTGGCGGTGTAGCCTCGCCTATACTCATTGTAATATACGTATCTCCCCTTAAAGCACTCTTTAAAGCTTTGAAAAAATTCATCTTTTAGACCTTTTCGTTATTCAAAATCAAATCCTGAAGTTAATTCTAATCCCAGAATTCCCTTCACCTACTTTCTCAACCAATCTGCCAATTCGTGTGCAACCTTTCTCACTAACAGACCTATCCCATCGCGGCTCCAATGATATCACACTCACACGTACTGGGATTGACAAAGTCTTAGGCTTGTCCTCCCAAAATCTGATTCACACAATCTACTGCAAAAATTGCGAGCACTAATCAAAAAACAAAAAACTAATCTGCTGGTTTACTACAGGAAAGGTAACACAATCACTTGAAAAACTTTACAGATTTTTCACTGATGGCTCTTCCCGCACTTACAGCTACTCCTTCTTTCTCAGTCTACCATATTCACAAGCAAAATTTGACCCACAAATTTTTCTCTCAACTGATCAGTGGGTCTGTCCTGGAGGCTCGCCAGATCTCAGTTGAAATTTTATCTCACTCACTTTGACTCACACTTTGACTTGTCGACCACGCCTGATCAAACCAGACAAATTACAACATAAACCCCAAGAGTCTCATACACTTTTCAAAATAGTCCGTAGTCTTTGACCATGCAGGGTCCGTACATCAACAACCATGTGGACAATTTTTTAGCACAAAGCACCACACACATGTGAAGTTCAACGACTTCCCTGCTCCCACACTGCGGAGTAGGCACACTCCTACTACAACTTCATTTGGAGTATGCATACTCCCTAAACCCTCACAAACATCACAATTCTCCTGCGATTTCCATAAGCTGTGCAAGTACAACCTACTTCATTCACACTGTCACTAGAACGCCAAGAACATCCTCAAACAACCATTAGCAAGATCCGAGATTCTGGGAAAGTAATTTCTGGACTTAGGGCGACATTTCCCCTGTCATCTCTGCAATTTGTATCATACAAGTAAATCCAAATCTCAGTAATAATGAACTCTCAAAGGACAAAATCATCAAGCTACCAGAGATCGTGATACCTCTATTACTATCTTTGGACGTCTATGGCGGGCTCTTAAGGAGACTGACCATTACCTCTCTGCTCTTACTCTGTACCAGATGTCTATGAGGGGCTTCTAAGGAGACAAACCATTACCTCTGCTACCATCACTGTTAGCGCATCTGACCTTAATAAGTAAACTTACAAGGGGACGCAAATAGGTCAATGAACCTTTTGACTTGCAATTAAGATGTTCCCACCATAATTCCAGTACATGCAGATCAATAATCAATAGCCAATACACAATATCAACAATCAACAATACTCAATAACAGTAATAATCAATAGAGTCAGTAATTGTCACGCACCATGACCTTTCAGTCATGAATAACCACACCTCTTAGTAAAAGTTAGATTATTTATTTCCCTATATTAACAATGCTAAGGTCATGTAGATTAATCTCAAAATCAAATGAAACGCATACAGAAACAATACTGGCTGTCCAAAGCGGCAGAAGAAATGCAATCTAATCAGAGCTTGAACTACGTCAGATTCTAAGGTTATGGTGCAAATTAATAACAAGGTCAACTGCGTCAATGTGACCACATACATTTAAGTTCAGCAGAGAAATTCATCAAGCATTATTCCCTATTAGCAGAATTTTATTAGTGAGGATCCTTAACTAACACCAGATTAGCATCAGCATGTTGGGCTTCATGCAAAACAATTTAGTAACACGAATTTGGAAAAACATCTAACTAGGGCTCTATCAAAACAGTGCGGTTGGTACCTAGAAAAAAAAGCAAATATGCATAACAGACACATAGGTTCAATTACTGCCTCTCCTCAATTGGATAGGCAATACAAGATAGTCTTCATCATCAGGACATCAGTCGATCAGCAAGGCATCAGGATTCAGCATCAAAGTTCAGAAATCGCAAAGTCTTCAAGCAATAAAGTAAGCACATCTCTTGTCAAGACACAAAATGGGCAAGAAAGGGCTCACCCCTCTCAGTGCAGTCTCGTTAAGTTGAATTCACTAAAACTATTTCCCAAATCCCTATTGGTCAAGGGATCACATGTTCACACTTTGTCCAATAAAACTAAAACTCCAATTCTAAGAATTCTACCATTACTCTGTTCACATGTCGTTGATTGGTTGTCCTGCAATGTTCTCATCATCCAGCTCATAAGGTAACAATATCGCTGCAGCTTCTACTCCAGTCAGTGTCTTCATTGTTCTCCTCCTGAGAAAGTCAGTCTCACACACATTACACACATAGGGGGTCATTCTGACTCCCGCCGGCCGCGGTAACCGCGGTGCCGGCGGGAGCCGCCAGAATACCGCTGCACGGTCAGAAGAACCGAACGCCAGAAGGCCGCCCGCCAGCCCAGCGGGAAACCCCTTCCCACGAGGAAGCCGGCTCCGAATGGAGCCGGCGGAGTGGGAAGGGTGCGACGGGTTCAGTAGCACCCGTCGCGATTTTCAGTGTCTGCATGGCAGACACTGAAAATCTTTGTGGGCCCCAGGGGCCCCACAACACCCCTCACCGCCATCCTGTTCCTGGCGGTCAAAACCGCCAGGAACAGGATGGCGGTGAGGGGGCCGGAATCCCCATGGCGGCCGCCATGGAGGATTCCACAGGGCAGCGGAAAACCGGCAGGAGACCGCCGGTTTTCCGTCTCTGACCGCGGCCATACCGCCGCGGTCAGAATGCCCTTGGGAGCACCGCTAACCTGTTGGCGGTGCTCCCGCGGTCCCCGGCCCTGGCGGTCTATGACCGCCAGGGTCAGAATGACCGCCATAATGTTACATTTAGCAAGAGCAGCATCTTCTAACAGTCGGTTCTCATGAGAAAAGATTCTCAGCTGTGAGCACATATACACAATACAATGGAAAATCACAGTCTAGCTCTCTTAAATGTTAAGAAATACAGCTTGAAATGAGGCCTGGCAAGTAGGTGAGGACCTTTGCTAAATTAAGGCCTACAACTAATAAAGCTAATACATAATTCATAACCTTTAATAGGAAATATTACTATATTAGTCAAACATATGCTCAATTTAGCATTAGACTATTAATAAGTACACTATATGGCGGCCACTCATCGTAATCACATTTTCAAATGCATGCATTATTTCTACACAAATAAATTATTCAGAATGTACGAATACTCATTAATAATTTTTATTAAAACACCTACGCTAGCATCAGTAATCGTGCCTCTGCCAGTTTCACACACAGTATAATATGTGTGCATGTGGGTGAATCAATATTTTGGAAAGATATTCCAAATATTGCCAATATCACATCTACCTGTATTGTGTTTCTTCTTCTTTCTTCTTCTAAAATGCTGGACAGTAATTTTGCAATCCACCTCTAAAATATAGAAAGTGTAGGTTATAAGAAAAACAAATAAATGCAATCCACATTTAATTTGTGACATACGGAGCATCCAAATATTGATTGTGATTAAGGACCTGATTTAGATATTGGCAGATGAGTTACTCTGTCAAAATGCCGACAAATATCCCATCTCCCAAAATCTAAATCCCATAGGACATAATAGGATTTAAATTTTGGCGGACGGGATATCCATCACTGTTGTGACGGAGTAACTTGTCCATCAGTATCTGGACCAGGGCAAATCCAAAAGTGTAGTCCAACTGCGATGGAGGGCGGGAACGATACAGGAGTTATCCAGACCTGCTGACAGTACCTTTGTTGCGTCAATGCTCAGTGACAATACGTTGATCCAGAGGAGAGGATGCATTGCGTTTTCACGCGATGCATCCTTTCCTGATCAGGCAACTTCGTTGATGTGTTAATGTCCAAAAGCAATCAGTACTGGTTTTGATGCTTCAATGCTGCACTGTAAGTCGGGGTTGTTGCGTTGCGCAGTCTGTGAATGGTGTCCATGGCTTGGGTGCAGGCAGCGGCAAAACAGCGTTTCTGCAGTGGGATGCATTGGTTCCAAGTGATGGGGTGGTGTTGTTGCATCACGTCTTTCGTTGCACCACCACACTCATCTCCAAGGGCCCAAGACTGGATTTGGAACCACTTGGCGGAGCAGGACTCACAGCAGAGAAGCCCAGGTGCTCGGAGCAAGCTGCAGGTGGGGTTTTGATATCCCTGAGACTTCAGAAATAGGAGGCAAGCTCAGTCAGGTCCTTGCAGAAACTTTAGATTGCTGGATGTATAGAGTTAGATTCAGTCCTCTCACTCCAAGGCACCAAGTAGCAGTCAGCAGGCCAACGCAGCTGAGAAAACAGCAAAGTGGCAGTCCCTCCTGACAGCACAGCAGTCCTTCTTCCTGTCAGAATGCTCTCAGTCCAGAAACGTCCTGAGTATATGGTGTCAGAGGCCCAATACATATATCCAAAATGGCCTTTGATGTAGGGGTAACTTCAAAAGAATTCACTGGAGTGCACAAGGGTCCCTTTCAATCCCTCCCTGCCTCCAGACTACCAGTAGGAGGTAATCAGCCCTTTGTGTGAGGGCAGGACACAGCGTATTCAGATGTAAGCATGAACTGCCTCTACCTCTCCCTGCTCAAGATGACTATCAGTCTGCAAATGAATGCAGAGGTATCTCCTGCCACACCCAACCTTTCCTGTCTGTGGCTGTCTGGAGAGAACGCACAAATGTAGCTGTCACCTAAACCCAGACGTGCATTCAGAGACAGGCTAAAGCACGGAATGGTTAAAGTAAGAAAATGCCACCTTCTAAGAGTGGGATTTTCAGACCTGCAATTTAAAAAGCAATTTTATCAAATGATGTATTTTTAAATTGTGAGTATAGAGAGACCAAACTCCATTTGTTTACCTATTACCAATTGGAAATTACACTTAGAAGATGTTCCCAGGTAAGCCCAATGATAGCTTATGGAAGAGAAAGTCCTTGCAATACTGACAAATGAATTAAAGAGTTTTTCACTACCTGGGCATGTTAAACTTAAAAGTACATGTCCAGCTTTTTCAATACACTGCACCTTGCCCTTGTGGCTAACCAGGCCCTACCTGAAGAGTGACTTACATGTAAAGAAAAGGAAGGTTTGGGCCTGGCAAGTGTGTACACTTGCTAGGTCGAAATGGCACTTTAGACAGCACACACAGGCTCTGCAGTAGCAGACCTGAGATATGTTTGAAAGACTACCATAGTGGGTGGCACAACTGGCGCTGCAGGCCCACTAATACCATTTGACTTACAGGCCCTGGGTACACACAGTGCACTTTTTTAATAGGGACTTGATAGCAAATCAAATACATCAATCACGGAGAAGCCAATGTTACTATGCTTTAGACACAGAGAATGTGCAGTTTAGTATTTGATAGCAGTGGTAAAGTTCCCAGAGTCCTAAAGCCAACAAAAACAGGATCAGAAAAAGAGGAGGAGGAAGGCAACAATGCTGGGGATGACCCCGCAGAAAGGGCCATTTCTAACAGCCTTATACATCAAAGTAATACGACCATTCATATAAGTTAATCAATATCTGTTAATTCCATAACCCACTTTTAGTCAATTATTTTGTCCATTCTTCTTCTTTGTTTCACAGTTGTTGAAAAGCTGTGATACTAAATGATGATGATACTCAGAACCATACATTGCTTTTTCCTAGGGTTATAAATGAACATGAATGTTATTTGAAAGAGACCTGTTCAGTTCGTCCTAAAGTGCTTGTCTATATAATTACATATGTGGCATATATTTTTGTGAACTATTTGTTGTGTACAACATATATATTGATAATAATTTTTCAGGCTCAACATTAACTTAATTACTGTTTGGATTCCCTTTGGGACCATTATAAAAGGTGGGTTTTGTGTTCTTATTGCATGTGGATGAACTCCATCCACTCTGGAGCACCCACAGACCCATGCCCCCACCGACTCTGTAACCTTGAAGATCAGCCATCAGCTTACCACCATCCTCAACACTTCCATCGCCACAGCCACCTCTCCAGATGCCTGGAAGCAGGCAGATGTCAGACCCCTCCTCAAAAAACCATCGACAGCCCCCAGCGAGCTGCAGAACTACCAATCATATGCCCCGCCAAAGGCTTGGAGAAGGCCATCAACCTCCAACTCACCGCAAACCTGGAAAGAATCAACCTACTAGACCCTTCACAATCAGGATTCAGAGCCAACCACAACATCAAGACAGCCCTTATCACCACAACTGATGACATTCGCACCCTGCTCGATAGAGGAGAATCAGCTGCCCTAATCCTGCTCAACCTCTCCACAGCCTACAACACCATCACCCACTGCATGCTCCTTCACCATCTGAGACAGATCAGAATCACTGGCAACGTGCTCAAATGGATGGCATCCTATCTCTCAGGGTGCACCCAGAGAATCTGGCTGGCTCCCTCCCTTCACCTTTAACCCAAGCACACCATCTGCAGTATCCCTCAAAGTTACTCCCTCAGTCCTACCCTCTTCAATATCTACATGACACCACTCGCAGACATCGTCAAGACCTATGACATCAACATAGTCTCCTATGCCGATGGCACCCAGCTCATCCTCTTGCTCTCAGCGGACTCCACCACGACAAAGATCAACTTCCACAATTGCATGAAGAACATCTGAGCTTGGACGAAGAAAAAATGCCTGAAGCTCAACTTGGACAAAACTGAAGTACTGATCTTTGGCAGTCACACCTTCTTCTGGAACGACTCCTGGTGGCCATCGGAACTCTTGCCCGTCCCCACTCTAAAAGACCATGGCAGCAACCTGGTCATCATCGTGGAGAGCAAACTCTCCATGAAATGCCATGTTAATGTGGTTGCTTTATCCTGCTTCCACATCCTCTGCTAACTCTGCAAAGTTTTTAAGTGGCTCCCCGTCAACAGCAGGAAAACAGTGACACAGGGTCTCCTCACCAGCAGACTGGACTACAGCAACACACACTATGCTGGTACCACCACTGAATGCATGAGAAGACTCTAGGTGATCCAGAACCCAGCAGCCAGACTTATCCTCAACCTGCCAAAAAGGACCCACGTCACTCATCACCCAAAAGACCTCCACTGGCTCCCCATTCAGAAAAGATGTCAATTCAAGCTTACTCATGCCTACAAAGCCCTCCATGACCAAGGACCCACCTACATGAACCACCGCCTGGGCTTCCACCTACCTCCCAGGAACCTCAACTCTGCTCACCTAGACCTCACCCAGATACCATGCATGAGATGAGGTCACTCCTTCTCTTTACCTCGCCACCAAGTCTTGGAACACCCTCCACCTCCGCACTTCACCTTTCTGACCCACTTCAGGAAGGGGCTCAAAACCTGGCTTTTCGACTGACACAGCAGCACAGCATCTGTATGCCTGCATGGGTGAGAAGCAGTGCTAAATAAATATGGATTGATTGATAAACTCAGTAAATGCACTGGGTGAATACCTGACACCATCTGCCCAGTTGTTTGGCCACTTCGCTACCATGCAGGTCGTCACTTGGCATTCCATACCTTCACCATTGTGTTGTTCCCTTCAGTTCCTTGCCTCACCAAACCCTTTGCCCTGCCTCCCTGTAATACCTCCTGCATACCTCCTGAGCCTTCCTTTGCTTACTCCATTCTTCTTGTGTTCACTGTTCTGCTGCAGATACAACCATTTACCATACTGGTAGCCTTTCCACTGATGTATTACTACTTTCAGCAACTATTTTGCACATTGCTTTAAATGGAAATATAGAAGTGTAGGTACTCGCTATTTAGAGTGCCTGTTTGCTCCTGAGAAGACCTGGTACTCTCCCATTAAATGTGTTGTAGCAGTGCTGGGTAGTGCAGCTACTCCCAGTTTCGAATGAAAGAAGTGCAGGCACTCAGTACCGAACAGCACCTTTCCATGTAATGCACTGATTTCGCATAACTTTCTGCTCTGGCGAGCTGCTCTGCCCCATCTCAGCAGTGCTGGAGCCCATCCTCATCCTGGTGAAAAGTCACACTCTTTCCTCAATAAGAGACAGATTCGTTTTATGATGCATTTAGTGTTACTGACACTACTGATTGTATGTTTTGTATTTCATAAGTCTTATAGTGTAGTTTGTCTTTCTTTATTCAAGATATGTAAGAAGTAGTTGCAAGCAACTCAGTTGTATGTGTACCATTCTGAACCAATTTCTCCACCATCATTTGTTTTTCCTCAGTTTTCCCTGTGTTCAAAACCTACTAACTATTGTTAACGACCCGATTTCAAAAAGGTGAAGGACTAGGCTTGTCGACTATACTCCTCATAGGTATTACATTGTAATCGCAAATTGTAACAGTACCCGGCATCCCTATTGCATGAATATTATTTCTACACGAATAATTCCCTAATCGTTCAATATTTATGTTTACGAATTCTTTATATTTGTGACTTCCTCATTAGTAGAACACATATGTTTATCTAGTTGGCCCCTTGCAATTTTAATTTCTGCTATCTGTTCTGCTTGTTGCTAAAAAATTATTTTTGATTACCTCTAATTGAGAATTAATTTAAATATGACAGTTCTGCTTTTCATCCATAGCATTTTGTAGACGCCTTATAACATTCATGATCTTAATCAGCGAAATTGAGGATTTTGATGATATTTTTCAGAAATTAGCCAGTGAGTTACTTTATCTTCATTCACTTCTAAATGAAATGATTTTATTAATAGGGTATCATTTAGAGTTGGGCTTTACCGAACTTTCTGCCAAAGAACTGCCATTTCCAATCTGTAATATTCTTGGTTCTTCTGCCTCAGTTAGCGATGGGGTAACCATTGTGTTACATTTAGGGGCTGACTTAAGAGCCCCTAGAACGTCCTTGCACCACATGAGCGTAATTGTTTTCCGCTAATGTGGCCCAACGAGGCCACAATCACTGTGTCATATTTACAAAGTGGGGCAATGCATGCATTGCCCCACGTTGTAACCCTTTGCACTACATTATGCCTGTGCTAGGCATAATGTATGCAAAGGGGGTGATCCCCTGCTGTAGGTGGGGGAGGGCAAAAAAATTATGCAAAGCAATCAAAAAGATTTCTTTGAGTCATTTATTTCAGCACTTTTAACGTCTGCTCAGAGCAGGCGTTTAAAGGAGGTGCATTATTGCTGTCAAAGGGCCTCAATGGGCTTTGCAGGATTAGAGTCAACATTTTTTACGCTAATCTTGCAAAGCTCAGAACTAGCGTTGAACATTTTGACACTAGTTCCCCTAACTACCAGTATGGTCCGCCATATCTTAGATATGGTGCACACATGGTGGCATTAGGGGGCATTAGGATTAAGAAAAGTGGCGCTCCACTGGATGCGATATCACTTTTCTTAAATCAGGGCATAAGTACCAAGTTATATGTCCTGGATTTTTAGTAAAGAAGCCAGTGCATTCTAGGAATTGCAATATTTTTTCACTTGAACCCACTGGAGTAATACTCTCATGTAGACTGAATGTTTCGGCACTAGGTAAACATTCAACTGTTAATTTATTTAGCCCTTCATTCCTCTGAGTGAATATAAGCAACCAAAAGCATAGATTGGGGAAAATACAGTGTCTTTATTTAATTAGAAATGTTATATTGCTCTCTGAGTCCGATTACAAATAATTAGCAGCAAGCCAACGTATGCTTTAATGTATTAATTTCACTCTGCATATTATAAGATGCTTGGTTTTTCCTCACCTGATGTTACCTTGTGTGGGGAAACTAAACCCATTTATTCCGGACGGTGATTTTAAGTGGAAAAGTTGCATGACGCTTTGGCTGTAGCAGCAGCCAGGCTTAATTCCCTGTTCTTTTTCAGCTGTGGGGTGCATAGAACTTCCACTCCGCTCCTGCCTTCTCCTACCCCATGCATCTCCACCCACCTGCCATTGCATGCGTTTACTACCTGCTCACAATAGGGAGTAAATGTATGTGATGGAATTGCATGGAATAGGGGATTCTGCATGGTTTTATGACCAGAACCTCAGAGCCATACAATAATTACCATTCAATCGGATTTTTCTCGTAACTGCATGGTACTGGGCAATTTAACTGGGTGGAAACTGTAAACCCGCATGCAGTTTTACACAGATCCACCCACTACTGCGCAACTTGGAATCGGGGCCTATGTGTAGCCTTTCAGTTACTTCAGAATGTGACCAGTCAGGCACGAGAAGTGCCAATAATTGATGTTCTGAGGCAGAAAGAGTTGTATTTTCATGACTTTTTTGACATGCATGTGATTGGGGTTCGGATCTTTTAGATCGGCCAAAGACAACTCCACAGTTTTTGGCTTTGTACTACCAGTAAGTTTCCCTCATACCACAGAGGATCACACTGAAGACTGAGGGCCTGATTCACAAAGGTAAACTGTCACGTTTCTGTAAGTTTATTCCTTTTTTGGTGCTCACAAAACTGTGTTTTAATTGTAAATTGACGACTGAGGCTTCATGCCAATAACTTTGCTCATAGAAAGATAGGACATGCATATCTTTTTATGTGCTGAACTCTCTGCCCCGGAGCGAGATCTTTGAAGTTTTTTTTTTTTTTTAATTATTTTTTATTAAACATCGCATGACATACAGTATGCAATTCGGCGACATGAAACAACATTTTTTGGAAGTGTGCAACTGGACACAAAGCCCGCTATGGATAGATACAAGGAGGATCAACATTGACACATTCTCTTTCCACTCCACCTTGCCTAAACTAGCTGCTCTGGTCTCGCTCTCCCCGTGAGGGCATCACCCACTTCCCTTCTCCCCCCCTTTCACAGTCCCTGCGTGGGGTACCACTGGCTCCATGCTTTCTCCCATTTTTTGGAACAAACCCGGCTTTGGTAGACAACCCTCTCTGCCCTACAGCACCAGTCCATGTCTGAAGCCCATTCCTCCACTCCCAGTTGGTTGGGGGCCTCCCACACCCTAGCCAAGTTCCTCTTGGCCACCCCTGCTCCCAAATACAGCCATATGTGTTGATATTTTGTCCACGAAGAATCCATGGATATTGACAGAAGGAGCGACCTAAGGTCCTGCAGGACCGTTCCTCCTATGACCCGTGACATTTCGTTCAGCACATCACTCTAAAACAGCTGAATCCGAGGGCATGCCCAGAGAATGTGATAGAATGTCCCCGTCATCGCGCAACCCCGCACACATATATCTGACGTGGAACGTCCCATCTGCTGAAGCCACACCCGGGAGAGGTATGACCTGTTTACTAGCTGAAGCTGCACTAAGCGGAAGCAGGTTCGAATTGCAATTTCCCTGGCACTTTCAAGGGCATCTGCCCAATCATCTCCCCAATCATCATTGTCCATGGTGCCTACATCCTCCTCCCATGCCACCCTCAACCTCCCATTTGGATCAGGGGAGTTATTTATCAGTTTCTAATAGAGTGTCGAGATTGCCTGCTCCATCAGCGGCTCTGTAAGGTCCCTCTCTTCAAGCAGTGCCATGTCCCTAATTTGCTTCCCTCCTGGAGGTGTCTACGGAGCGCATGGTCCAGTCGCAGGTACCTATAGCGTCTGACTCTTGCAGATCAAATTCCGTCTGTAGACCCTCGAACGGTATCAAGGCATTGTCTCTCCAAACATCTCTCAAGTGTTCTATCCCTGTTAGTGCCCACCTGGAAAAGCCCGTCATTTCACTCACTTCCTTCAAGCGATCGCCAGTCCAAAGTGGGGTACATGTGGACAGGGTCTCCCCCTCACCCAGGTAGTGATTGGCAGCTCTCCAAGCCCACACCACTGTCTGTGTATGGGTCTGAAGGTTTTGAACTCCCTTCTGGCTGTATTGAACCCTCGCGTAAACCCTGGCACCCTTTGCTTCTCTATCTACCCAGTTCTGTAGGTCTTGCACTTGTTAATCACCACCAGCTGTGTCACCCAGTAGTACAGCCGGGCATCTGGGTTTGCTACCTCTCCCTTGTGGATCCCTCTCTGGTGCTTCCTCAGTGCAATATGTGAAAGTCCTCCTGCCCATAGCAGAGATCTTAGGGCCTGGTCGATTTTCTGGAAGACCTCTGCTGGGACCACCACCGGTGTGTTCTGGAACATGTACAGTAACCTGGGCAGGGTCATCATTTTATACAAAGCTGGTCTGCCCATGAGCATGAGCAGCAATTGCCACCAATGCTCTACATCCCTAGTGAGCCTGTCCAGTTATGGAGACAAGTTCTGACTGAGGAATTATTGTGGTTCTTGCATGATATATATCCTGAGGTATTTAAATCCAGTGGATGCAACCAGGATAGGCTGGGGGGTCCCCCCGCTAGAAGGTAGAGCAGGGACTTGTCCCAGTTTATACTCTACCCTGAATGCTCTCCAAAGATGCAGAAGATTTACAGGATCCTATCTATAGAGAAGGCTGGGTCCGTGACGTGTAGAAACATATCATATGCGTATAAGGAGATGCGCTCTTCCCAGCCCTCCATTCCCAGAATGGCCCGGACTAAGGGGTCCAGTCATATCCAAGCCACTAGGGGCTCTAGGGCCAGCATGAAAAGCATTGGGGAAAGCAGACATCCCTGTCTTGTTCCCCTCGGTAACCTGAAAGTCCGGAAAGCCATTCCATATACTCTCACCCTCGCCAGTGGTTTCTGGTAAAGCAATTTGACCCACTCAGGAAATCACAGGCCGAATCCTATCTTTCAAAGTGTTGCAAACATATATCCCCACTCCAGACTATTAAATGGCATCTTGGTGTCCAGGGCCAACAAGGCTGCCTGGGCCCCCCCCAAAGGTTTGGTCAGGTGGAGCACTCTGTATAAGCGACAGATAGTCGGGTGCTTCTACGGGGCATGAAGCCCGTTGATCAGGATGAACTGTAGAGGAAATTACTGACTTCAACCGATTTGCTTGTACCTTAGCTAACACTTTTGCCTCTACATTCAACAAGGATATAGGTCTATATGATTTGCATTCTGTAGCTGACTTCCCTGCCTTGTGTATGACTATGATTGTTGCTGTTCTGTGATCAACTTAGAGTTGCCAGTCTGTCAGTGTCTCCTGGAACATTGCGGTGAGGTGTGAGGTCACCTTACTCACAGGCCCTTTATAAAACACCACTGGGAGCCAGTTTGGGCCCACTGCCTTGCCGGATTGCAAGGGCCCAAGTCCCCATCCTATCTCCTCCACCGCCAGATCTCCTTCCAGAGTCTCCCATTCGTCCTCTGCAAGGGACACGAGGGACACATCCGTGACGAAGTCGTCACAGTCTTCTTCAGTCATACGAGACCTAGTAGCGTATATACACTCGTAATAGGAGGCAGAGGCCTCCGCTATATATCTGTGCTAGTCAGTCCTGTCACTCCCGTGCCATACACTATCTCACATACTGCCCTTTGATCTTAGACTCTCCTGTCCAACCACGCTAGCAGCTTACTCGCTTTGTCTCCTTTATCATACATCCTTCTCTGAGTGGCCAAGGCATGGCACTATCTTCAGCCAGGTTGCGGAGTTCCGCTAGCTTTGCTTGCAACTTTCGACGTACCTCCTCCAAGCTTTCCCCTGGCAGATGGGCTGCAAGGGCCTCCTCTTCCCTCTCCAGACCTTGATTTGTAGCTTTCTCTCCTTTTTCTTTCCCCCAATCAACACCTGAGCCTGTCCACCAAGGACTGTCTGAGAGGCCTCCCGTAGCACACAACTAGTGGCCACTGATCCTATTTTTTCCCTGAAATAAAGGTCAGCCCCCTTCCCCCAACCTTCTCCTAATGTCCTGGTCTTTCAGATACCATGTGACAATTCTGGGTGCGAGTACCTGACTTTGTGTCAGTCCCTTCAGCATTAGTGTCACTGTTGAGTGGTCTGAGATAACCCTGTGAACCCTGGTTGGCCTTGCCGACCTGGCCAGCGTGAATATGGTGCATGTCTATTTGGCCCATATGGGTAAAACTGCCATGGGGGGTGGAATAGTATGTATAAGCCCGATCCTGTGGGTGTTGTGCCCTCCATATATCCACCAGTCCTACAGCATCTACAAATGACCTCAGCCGACCCGCACCCCTAGGGAGGGACTTCCACTCAGTCTGTCAGCCTCGGGGTCGCACATTGCTTTCATGTCTCCCCACATGATAAGGACCCCAGGTGGCAACTCCAGCAGTAATGGCACCGATTTCTGGTAAAGTTGCTCCGTGAAGGCGTGGGGGGATATAAACTGAGCATATGTTAAGAGTGAGGCCTTCTCATTATCCCGTTATTGCAACAAATCGCCCCATGTGGTCGGTCCGTGTGTGGGTGAGCGTCTACGGCAGTACCCTCCTAAGAAGAATACCCATTCCTCTTGCCACAGATGAGTAGCCCGCATGAACCATTAGAGTGTACCTGAATCTATCTAGGGCTTTATATTAGTTCCCTCTGAGGTGGGTTTCCTGCAATAGGACAACATCCGGTGCCATCCGACAGAGGTATTGCAAAGCTATTGTCCTCTTGATCTTACTCCCCAAACCATTCACATTCCAGGACATGATACTTATCGCCATATGTGATCTGGTGGCCATTTTGGGGGCCTGGATGGAATTCTCTGCCATGCCCCCCCCCCATGATCCCAACACCCAGGGATAAGCTTAGGTACAGTCTGAGTGTCCCATTTACACCTGTTCCACGCTCTGCATGCACGTTTCCTTCGTTTGAACCCTGGAAACTGCACAACTTAACACAACCCCCAAAACCTATTTCCTTCCTGCTACCCTGCCCAGCAGGACCTCACCTACCCACTTCTCACCCTGGCAGAGCGCCTGTCGCCCCGTAACTTACCAAACACATTTGTGGGTGAGTTAAAAATGCCAAAGCAAATGATCCATTCTATGTACACGGATGCTCTCATTCCCTGTATATTTAAGAATGTTCAACGAGTCTGTCATTGGGCGTCAGTTCCATTTCCCAAGCAACCTCTTGGGCTAGTTCCTCGATTCTCTGCTCAGTTCCCAAGTTTTCCCCTGTCCCTCGGCATGGTCTGGCTCCGGGCCCCGACGGCTCAACTCGCTCCCTGGAATGGGCAGGGATCGGCTCCCTTGACTCTTGTGTGCTTCCATCTGCCCCTCAAGATCTTCCCCAGCCCGAGAGGCCCTTGTAGGGGCCCACCCGGAGGAGGCTCATTTCCCTGGCCTCCTTTTTCCCTCCTGGGTGCTGGATCCTTCCTGTCTCACTGTGCACCAGCTTTCCAGCCAGTCCAAGGCCTCCTCTGGTGACTGGAGCAGCCAGGACCTATCATACTCCACCACCATCAATCAGGCTGAAAAAAGCATTGTGTATTTGATGTCCTTGGCCCGGAGAGCCCTTTTCACCTCCTCGAAGTGGCGACGTTGCCGTTGGACCTGCAGGGTAAAATCAGGAAAGAAGCAAACAATTGTGTTGTGCCATTTCAAGGCACCCCTCATACGGGTCATTTGTAATATTGCATCTCGGTCCCTGAAATTGAAGACTCTGTTGAATATTGTTCAGGGAGAAGCTCCCATTGGAGGCAGCCTGGCCGGCACTCTATGGGCCCTTTAAATGGTGAAGTAATTAGACAGTCTCTTAGGGCACAGTTTATTCAGGATAAGATCCTCTGTGAACAGTTCTGTACTACACGCTTCTGCCCATTCTAGAACTCTCATAATTCCTACATTGTTGCAGTGGGCCCTCCCCTCCTGATTCTCCAGCTTTGCCGCCTCATATTACTTCATCAGTTCCTCTACTTGGTTTTCCAACTTTTTAGTCACCGCTTGAAGCCCGTTGATTTGGCTCTCTGCCATTGATAGAAATTGGGTCTCTGGTTGGCAGTCAGTTTGCACTGTGTCCAAGCAGGGACCATCACTCTAGTCAGGGTAATGGAGGTACACACTTAGATAACCCATGCTCGCCCCTTTTGGTAGCTTGGCACAAGTAGTCAGGCTTATCTCAAAGGAAATGTATACAGTTTTTGTACCAACACACACAGTAATACAGTGAAAACACTACAAAATTGACACCACACCAATTTAGAAAAAAAGGTAATATTTATCTAAATCAAACAAGACCAAAATGACAAAAATTCAACATACACAAGTCAAGATACAAATATTCAAATTAAAAAGACTGTTAGTCCATAGAAAACAATGGAAACATGGATTTTACACAAAGTACCTGGTTTGAGTCAAAACTAAAGTGCATCAGAAAAGTTAACGATGTGTTGATTACTTACTCGCAAGTGAGGCAGTGTGTTGTTTCTTCTCCGGTCGGGTTAGCGATGAGTCATTTTCCTCTCCGGCAACAGAGCGATGCATCGATTTCCAGACAAGGCACCTCGGATCCACGCAGGTTCACAATGAATTTGACGCCCATTGATGATGCGTGAGAAATCTGTAGGTGTTGGAAAACCGAGCTGCGTGTGGTTTGCGTTGTTATCAGCAGCCACAAGTGGGTGTTGTGTCGTTTCTCCAGCCGCAATGTGTCGATCTCCCACCTGGGATGCAGGCGGAGCGTTGATTGTAGCCGCAAAGTGGGTGGCGCATCATTTTTTAGCCGTGCTGCAGTTGGTGTGTCGAAATTTTCCTTGCATGGTGTTCTGTGAATGGATTTCAGTCCTTGTTCTGCCAACTTCACATCTCAAGGACCAAGGGACTGGATAAAGCACCACTTAGCAGGGCAGTAGTCTCATCAGAGAGTCCAGGTGCTGGCACAGGAAGTCTTCGATGGCCCTGAGACTTCAAAACAGGAGGCAAGCTCAGTCCAAGCCCTTGGAGATTCCTCACAAGCAGGAATATACCACAAAGACCAGTCTTTGTCCTCTCTCAGGCAGAAGCAGCAACTGCAGGCCAACCCAGCAAAGCACAGTCACAGACAAAGGGGCAGTACTCCTCCCCCAGCTCTTCAATTATTTTCTTTGGCAGAGGTCCCTCCTGATTCCAGAAGTAATCTAAAAATCTGTGGTTTTGGGTCCACTACTTATATCCTTTTCTGCCTTTGAAGTAGGCAAACTTCAAAGGAAAGTCTCTGTTGTTCACAAGTTTCTGCCTTGCCCAAGCTTGGACCCAGACACACACTAGGGGGCTGGAGACTGTATTGTGTGAGCGCAGGCACAGCCCATTCAGGTGTAAATGAACACTACTCCCTCCACTCTAGCTCAGATGCCCCATTAGCATATGTAGGCTACACCCCAGCTCCCTTTGTGTCACTGTCTATAGGGGATTCACAAAGAGCCCAACTGTCAGTCTGACCCAGCCAGGGAATACACAAGCAGACAGAGTCATAGAATGGTTTAAGCAAAAAAACGCCCACTTTCTAAAAGTGGCATTTTCAAACAAACAATTTAAAAAACAACTTTACCAAAGTATGAGTTCAGAGACCCCAAACTCCAAATCTCTATCTGCTCTCAAAGGGAAAGTGCACTTTAATGATATTTAAAGGCAGCCTCCATGTTAACCTATGAGAGAGATAGGCCTTGCAACAGTGAAAACTGAATTTGGCAGTATTTCACTGTTAGGACATGTAAAACACATCACTACATGTCCTACCTTTAGCATGCACTGCACCGCGTCCATGAGGCTACCTAGGGCCTACTTTAAGGGTGCCCTACGTGTATAAAAGGGGAATGTTTGGGCCTGGCAAGCGGGTACACTTGCCAGGTCGAATTGGCAGGTTAAAACTGCACACACAGACACTGCAGTGGCAGGTCAGAGCCATGTTTACAGGGTTACTCATGTGGATGGCACAATCATTACTGCGGGCCCACTAGCAGCATTTGATTTACAAGCCCTGGGCACCTCTAGTGCATGTTACTAGGAACTTACTAGTAAATCAAATATGCCAATCATGGAAAAGCCAATTATACATACAATTTACACAGGGAGCACTTGCACTTTAGCACTGGTCAGCAGTATTAAAGTGCCTAGAGTACCAAAAACAGTAAAGCAGAGACCAGCACACAGTCAAGACATGGGAAGCAAAGGCAAAAATTACAGGGGAGACCACGCCAAGGATGCCAGGTCTAACAGCCATGGTAACCTTGTGTGCAACCTTGCGAAGGTCAGCTCTCAATAGGTTAACATCAATTGTCACTGTATCTGTTTTCAGCTCGATAGGGTTCTAAGTGCTTGTATGGCCTCCATAATCCCACACAGCGAAGGGTAGCCACTGTCTGAGGCTCCCATAGTGGAGGTTGATTTGTCGCTCTCCATTCCTGTCTTCATCTGCATGGTGTATTTATCTAGGTTGTTTGTTGTCTGTGCTGTTTGCAAGCCTCATTTGCATCCCATCATTTCAGACTCCCCTCCTGTGTTTCACACCAGGCCCCCCCCTTGGACCACCTCCTCAGACCAGGTACTGTAACTTGCCATGCCAGCTGTCTAGGGCCACTACCCTATTGCCACCAGGCCTCCCGGTTCGGGATCGACCTTCCTAAGTGTCCTATCACTTGGCCCCCCCTCTTGGGGTGCTTACGCCTGTTTACTCCAGCTCCATAGTCTCTTCCGGGCTGCACCCCGCCTTTGGTCAAGCCTCTTAAGTGTGCATCCAGCTTAGTGTGGGCCATCCCCCAGGCGCGATCTGTTGTTCCCTCTCCCTCCACTGTTCTTCCCGGTAATTCTAGTTTGCTCCCAGTATGGCTGTTGCTCTGGGGGTGCTGCAGCTTCCCCTCACTTCACCCTCCTCACCCTGTCGGTGTACTCTCCGCAGGCCCTTCTGAGCTACTCCTGCACGCCCCCTTTTCCGCCCACGATGCACCTCACTGCACACCATGGGCTCCAACTTCACTACTGAGGCCCTCTCTCCCTGCCCAGTCCCGATTGCCAGCCGGCCCCCAGCCAGGTCCCCTCACTCCCCCATCCGCCAGCCACCCACAGCTCTCCCACCCACCATTTTGTTTCCTCCCAGACCGGGCCTCGGGTAACGCTCCCGCTCTGGCACCCTGGGCACTCCAAATCGCAGCCACCCGGGTCCCAGGCACTTGCAGACCACTTCATACAGAGTGCCCCCAACTCTGGTCTGGATACATGGATGGTGTTTCAGTGCGCTATCCCTGATGTTCGCGGAGCTGCTCGGTTATGCGGCCATCTTGCTTGGCACCTAGCCCAGCCCCCCAAAGGTCTTCGTAGTTGTAAACGTACTGCAGTTTTGTGAATACCAAAAAAGAGTAAACTTGCACAAACGTTTTGGTTTACCTTTGTGAGTTTAGGCCCATTGTTCTGTCAATGCAGATGAACACAAGCGCTTAAACAGTATTTTAAAATGTATTGGACAAAGAATGTTTTTGTCTACAATCGAGGTAAGGGAAAAAATCTGAATCAGGTTTTAGAAAGTGTAAAAATAACAAGTGGACATTTCTAATTAGGCTCGCAGGCAGAAATATAACTTTTTTAAGGTCATAGGGTGGAGGGAGTACTCCTCGTTCTCAATATCTATCATGTAAAGCAATATTCCCAAAGATTAGAGAGTTCTGTATCCACTGACAAAAGGAAGGCCATATCGAGAAAATATTCGTATAATTGTCAGCCTCTGCATTTAACCCGTTCATCAAATCCACAAAACGTTCTCTATTTTTTTGTAAATATTTTCTCAGAACATGTTTTACCCTCCAGGGGTCTGTTTTCCCCTATGTCTCAGTTTACCGTTTTGGATTATGTAAGGATGTTAACTTCAAAGACTGCTGAGGCAGTGAAAGCCTGAGTCATTTATTTCGGACTGACATGCAATCCCTTTCTAAAACCTTTGTAGTTAATATAGTTCACTTTCTCAGTTTTGAATAAGTTTCAACAACCACTGCACGTTTTGCCTGCTTTGTTACTCTGTTTTTTATGACTAATGGTTGGAGAATCCAAGCATGTGTCCTCGTTAGAAAATATATTTAATCTGCGATTACGAGTTCTGATGAATAGTGTGCAATATTTACTATGTCAGGTAAATACGATTATCCCAGCGTGAGGTGTTTCGTGGATGGGGTAAATACCTCTCACACTCAGCTTTGAACTTGGAAATATGATATACCCTGCAAAAGTGTTTTTAACACACTGAATTCTGCATGTTTTGCATATTTTCTGGACCTTTTCTTGCATACATTTCGGCAGGTTTGGCCTTTTTGAGACCTGTGAGAGGAAAACAGGGGGGCCTGTCATAATTATCACAGGTCTCAAACTTCTAATCACTTCAAAACACAGCACATTTAAGTCCCAGCTTCTAATCAGGGTTTAGCAGTTAACAGAATGGTTGGGATTATTCAGTAAAATCAAAGGCCTCATCTCAACTCTTGTGGTAATCCCAATTTGGGAGGTAAATGTAGTTCGTGTTGAAATTGGAATGATGTAGTAACATCACACCTGTAAAAATACATCCTGTGGATCACTGCCTCTTGCTCAAGGTGAACAGTTGGACCACCAGGTCGTGTCATCAAAGTAATGACTATGCCTCGAGTCGCCTCAGAGTAAGATCTTTAATGATTTATCTATACTGTCACAATATTCTTTTCAATAAACTGACTTGGAGCACAACCAACAAAGACTCGCAGTTGTGTATCATGGTATTTACTTCCTGTCTGAAGACAGTTGGTTCACTGCTATACTTTGTTTTTGCAACAACTGAGAAGCTAGAGGTTGGTTTCCTGCTAAACACGGTTCAAGGATCTGTGTTTTTTCCCAGAACATCATCACCACTGTATATTTTCATTTAATGAATACTTTCAAATAGGATGAGGTGTTAGGTGGCACAAACCATAAGACCTAGATTTTATTACAAGACCGGAGGCTCATATTATGCAGTCTTTTCTTGCTTTAATTTTAACAGCAGCCAAGAAGAAACTACATTTCCCAAGAAAAGTGAAAACTACAAAGTGAAATCACAATGGGAAAACAACCAATAGGACGTTGAATACAGCTACTAATATATTGACTACGAACAACAAGTCCTCTTTTCTTGCTGCTCGCAGTCAAGATAAGTACTCTAACCTTTTAATCAAAATTCATATGTTTGGATTTATTTATATTTAATGGTTTAATCATGGTATGCTTTACTGTTTTCTCTTAATTTTCAGCTTAGCGCTCGTGCTCGCTCGCAGGTTTTTCTTTATTTTATTGTTACTCGTTCTACCAACGGTCGTCTTTGGCCGCTGGAGACGCGTGCAGCCGGCTGCTTCTGCTTCTCTTTCCTCAGCGTGTGGCCTCAATCCTTTCCACTCCTCATTCGGCCGTGTTTGCCAAGACGCAGAACCTTCCTTTTGTGCAATCCCCCTGGGAGGGGTTTTTCCTTTCACTCTTTCCGCCTCTAGTGTCGCAGTAGGATTTTCCTTTGGTTTTTGACGTGCCCAGCCCTTCAAGGCCACTCCCTGCTCTCTCAAATTGGTTTTAACCCCTTTTTTACTGGTACACATGAATTCTCCAGTTTTTCAGCTTTGTTTATTTTCTTTTGGCTATATATATTTCTTCCTTCAGTATGTCTGAGGAAAAAGATTCTCAATTTTTAAGGAAACCTTAAAGTCCTTTATAAAAGACTCTGTTCCATAGGCGGTTTCCGTTTCAATGATGGACATATCAAAACATTTAGGAGCCTCCTTCTCCAAAATGATTTCTGCAAGTGATGCGCCTTCTACGAAAGGCAAGAAATGTGCGGCCACCCTTCCTGGGCCATCCAGAGGCCTTTCTGTCTCTTTTGGAACTCCCACCCGAGAAGTTTCTAAATCGGGACCCCCCTCCCTCCCCCCTCCACATTACCCAATTAAGAGATACTGATGCCGATGATGACTCTCTTAGTCGTATAGATGATTTGGACGGATCTACAGATCCATATGTTTATGGGCCTTCAGAGAAAAGGCAAAATATTTCTCCTATTGACCGTGGTACCGCTCACCCTGTCTCAGGTCTTAGTAGACCATTCTGGTGAACCTATGTTTGACCCTTCCTTCATGGTACATCTGAACTCTAAGGAATGGTTTCCTGCTGACCATGTTGCAGACTATGTTGCATTTTATTTACGCCACTCTCTTGACAAGATTACCAGAAATAAATTAAAATCTGAGTGTCCCTGTCCCTTATTATCCAACGATATTACTGCTACCCCGGTTATTGACCCAAACATGCTCATGTTTTTCACTAAATTCGGAAAAGACCCTAAGAAAGGTGTGGATAGAACCTGGTCCGGTTGCCAGGATAAGCTTTTGGATTTGGTGGGTCCTCTAACTAGGATGTTCGATTTGGCAGAGGAGTCCAAAATGGACCAATCTCCAATAGACCCTGTGGTTCTTTCCAATTGGGCACAACATGCTATTTGTATGCTTGGGAATGCGAACACCCAATTACCCATTGAAAGAAAGAAGAGTCTTCTTCTAAAGATCGACTCCAAACTGGCGTCACTGGCATCCAAAGAAGAGGGTCCTTCGGCTAAAGGCTTATTATTTGGAGATTCCTTCATAAAAGAGCTGGGCAAGTATGTCTCCACCTTTGCCACCTTGGACAAAGATCATCTTTCTCTTAAAAAGATTTTTTGTCACAGGTTTTTGCCAGGGCCGGCAAAGGCAGGAGTCGCTTTGCTGGCCGCTCCCTCAGGGGTCAATACCCCAACCGAGACTCCTACAATCAGCAGAACCAGCTTGATACCTACTCAGGATTCTAGCCACATTTCTATCCCTGTCAATCAAGAGTGTATCAGAACAAAGGTTATTCCAACAAAGGAGAGCAATTTTCCGGTAAGTGTTTTCAATTCTGCCCTTCCTCCAATAGGACGCAGGCTAGCCTTGTTTCTAGATTCATGGTTGTTTCTCACGTCAGATCCCTGGGTAATTCAATTGATTCAAGGTTACCTCTTAGAATTTTATCAACCCCCATTTAAATCCCTTTTCTCTCTTCCCCTTGTTTTCTCTCAGGAGCAATACCAGCTTCTCCACAACTAGATTCAGTCCTTCCTCTCCAAACAAGCCATAGAACCAGTTCAGTTCGACTCTTTGGGTTTTCTCAGTACCGTTTTCTTGGTCCAAAAGAAAAGCCAGAAGTTTCGGCTAGTTCTGAACCTAAAAAATGTCAACAATTTTGTAATTTATCGCCATTTCAAGATGGAGACTAACCTCCATCTCAGGGATATTTTACTGCAAAACGATTGGTTGGTCAGATTAGATCTTCAAGATGCTTACCTCACGGTACCAATTCATCCCTCCCTAAGTAAATATCTTCAATTTCAATGACAAAACTCTTTTTACCAATTCAAAGTTCTTCTTTTCGGCCTCTCTTCGGCCCCTTGATGTTTCACCAAGTTTCTCAAGCCTGTGGCAGCGTTCCTCCGATCTCGTGGTGTTGGTATGATTCTTTAGACAATTTTTTCCTGATGGCACAAGACAAAGATCTTCTCCTTTCCCAGTTGCATTTTTGTCAGGATCTTTTACTCAAGTTAGGATTCCTCATCAACTTTCAGAAATCTGCCATCGTTCCAACTCAAAAACTGGAATTCCTCAATTTTCTCATAGACACTCCTCTTTCGATTCTTCAGTTTCCCCAGCACAAGGTCTCCCTAATCAAGAAAGAAATTAATCAATCTTTATCTCTTCCTCACATCTCCCTCAGAACTCTAGCTCGTCTGGTGGGGTTCCCTGCTTCCTCAATTCAAGCTATCTTCCCAGGTCCTCTGCATTATTGCGCCCTCCAGCGTTTGACGATTCGCCATCTTCACAAGGGCCTTGCCTATTCCGATCCACTTGTTCTAGACCCCGAGACCAGAGAAGAACTACTGTGGTGGCTGACACATCTAGACGCCTGGAACGGGAAACCATCTTCTCTGCCACCCCAGATCTTGTATTAGAATCCGATGCAAGTCAGACTGGTTGGGGTGCAAGATGTGGTCAGTTCCCGACTGGAGGCGCATGGTCTGTGAAGGAGTCCTTCTTGCACATAAACAGTTTACAGATGCTTGCAGGTTCCTTTGCCATCCACTCCTTTACAAAAGACAAAGTAAGTTGCACCATTTTTCTAAGGATGGACAACCTAACCGCCGTCAGCTACATCAACCATCTTCGAGGCACCAGGTCCAAATTTTTATCTACCCTGGCAAAGCATCTTTGGGAATATTGTCTTCATCGAAACATCTCTGTCAGGGCAGTTTACCTGCCAGGAAATCTGAATACAGTCGCAGACTGGCACTCCAGGCATTTTTACGATTCCAGCGATTGGCAGTGGCACCCTTCAGTGTTCAATCATCTTATTTCCATCTTCGGCAACATGTCCATTGATCTTTTTGCTTCTCGTCTCAATTACCACCTTCCTTCCTTTTTCAGTTGGATACCGGATCCGCAGGCTCTCGCCACAGATGCTTTCCTTCAGGTCTGGCCGTCATCTCTTCTTTACGCTTTTCCTCCCTTCCTTCTGATTCCTCAAGTTCTTGCACAAGCACGCATACAACAGTCCACACTAGTTCTCATAACTCAATTTTGGCAGGCTCAGCCTTGGTATCCAACTCTGTTGGAATTAACAGCCAACCGTCTGGTCTGGCTTCTTCATTTCCCCAACTTATTGTTGGATCCCCAAGGTCGACAACACCACATGGTCCTCGACAACCCCTTATTCCTCATTGCTTGAAAGATTTTGGGTCATTCTGGAGAACCCGAGGAATTTCAGAGGATGCTCTCAAACTCATCCAACAGTCTAGAGCCCCTGGTACCACCAGAGCTTATAAATCTGCATGGGCCACTTGGTGCAGCTGGTGTATGGACAGGAATTCAGATCCCTTTTCAGCTGATGTAGTGTTGGTTGTGAATTTCCTTGCTTCCTTGGCCTCACACGGTAAGGCCTACTGCACTATCAATACTTACAGATCAGCCATTTTGGCTGAACACTATAGAGTCAATGGCAGGCCAATTGTTGCGCAATCTCTCATTTGTCAACTTTTAAAGGGAATAGGATGTGTTTTTCCTCCATCTCCTAAATATAATATAATGTGGGATGTTAATTTGGTGTTACATTTTTTCACTGCCTGGCCGGATAATGTTTTCCTTTCCCGTAAGCAACTTTCTGCAAAGTTGACCATGCTTTTATGTCTGATAGCCCTAAAACGTGTTTCGGATGTTAAAGCTTTGGATGTTACCTCCTTTTTCTTCTCGCCTTTTGGTGTTTTTTTCCAGGTTCGAAGACGTACTAAAACTAACCTGGCTTCTGTTCATTACCCATTTTTTCCCTCTCAACCCAAATTGTGTGTTGGAAATTGTTTAAAGAATTATGTGACTCGTACTGCAGATTTGAGACCATCCTCAGCCTCCCAATTAATCATTTCTTTCCAAAAACCTCCTAAACCTGTTTCTTTCCCTACCTTAGCTCGTTGGGTCAAATGGATCATGTCTTTAGCAGGGATCAATGTAGATTCTTTTGGAGGCCATTCTGCCAGAGGGGCTATGGCCTCTCGGGCTTTCTGGGCCGGGGCCTCTTTACAGGATATTCTCAATTCTGCAGACTGATCTAATGAAAGCACGTTTAGAACTTTTTATTGTAAGCCAATTTCTCATGTTTCAGACTCTGTTATTTCTATGATTTGAACATGCATAAAATGAACCTCCGGTCTTGTAATAAAATAGAGATTGTCCTAGCCTTGGTGTCTGAAAGGCTAGATTTTATTAAAGACACAGAGGCGAGTATTATCCCACCACTTTATTAACTCATCCCTGCTCCTTCATTTCAGTTCCAACTCCCTCTTCTGACGTTGGTTCCTCCTAATCGACATGGTGTTCTTCCATCAGGACAGGATTCCTTCTTCAACGGCTCTCCATCCTGGGCTCGTGTCTACGCTCGCCAGTTTCAAGACTGTTTTACTGACATTTTCACTGTGATTACTATTTTTTATGCGGTTTTGTTTGTTACTTATTCTCCTCTTTAGTTCTCACATCAAGAAAAGATGACTTGTTGTTCGCAATCAATATATTAGTAGCTGTACTCGACGTCCTATTGGTTGTTTTCCCATTGTGATGTCACTGTAGTTTTCACTTTTCTTGGGAAATGTAGTTTCTTCTTGGCTGCTGTTAAAATTAAAGCAAGAAAAGACTGCATAATACTCGCCTCCGTGTCTTTAATAAAATCTAGCCTTCCAGACACCAAGGCTAGGAAAATCTCAATTAGATCTGACATGTCCTTATGCCACATCATTTAAACCTAAAGGTTTTACATAAGGATCATACAATATATTCCTTCATTAAGGATGAATTGTCACCCCACAAACTAAGTAGCCCAAATATAAGATCCACCACTTATGTTCTCCGTTTTTGTGTCTATGTGTCCTTCCAGAATAGGACATGGGGGGTCATTACAACCCTGGCGGACGGTGTTAAAGCAGCGGAAATACCGCAAACAGTCCGGAGGACAAAAAAAGGGAATTATGACCCTGGCGGAAACCGCCAACAAAGACAGCCACTTTAACACTTCACCCGCCACGGTGGTACAGACAAGCAGCGCAGCGGTCACCGCCAACAGACAGGCGGAAGACAATGTACCGCCCACACTATTACAACCCGCCAATCCGCCACCTTTTCCGGGGCAGATTCATCGTGGATAAAAACACGGCGGAAACAGCTTTTGCTATGGGAAAACGCTCACCTTAACATATCCCACAAGGAACGAGGAATCCATGGAGTCGGAACTCCAAATACTCCCTGCCCTTGTGTTTCTGCTCTTCTACGACCAACAGCTACGTAGGCGCCGCAGACAATGGTGAGTACTGCACCTACAACATGGGGGAGGCAAAAGTTAGGGGGACACACACCAAACACACCCTCCCCCACCCTCGCATATTACAACATACACACCAATGCATTCACAAAAATCACAGTAACAACCCACAATCCCCCCGGAAGAATGAATACACAAAGCGAAAATCGGTCAAACAATGTAATGTGCCAATATACATGTCATACAAAAAGATACAGATATATATTTGAAAATCAGTCAGAATTATATACAAGACGAGAAGTAGTGCAGATATGTACATAAAAATGTCCGTGCACCATCAGTCCAAAAATACATGGACGAGGCCCACAAACGATACCTGACCACAATCGGAGAGAACACTGCCGGGGCATCAGATAGAAATTCTACAGGCACCTCAGGGGGAAGGGAAGGGGGGGCACCTCAGCCGGATAACTGCAAAGCCAGATCCACGATGGGGCTCCATGCCCATTCATGCCCTCCTGGGGAGTGCAAAGCCACAGTCTCTCAAGTCTCTACACTGGGTGGTTTGCCCACTGTGCCATCCTGGGGAGTGCAAAGCCACAGTCTCTCAAGTCTATACAGTGGGTGGTTTGCCCACTGTGCCATCCTGGGGAGTGCAAAGCCACAGTCTCTCAAGTCTATACAGTGGGTGGTTTGCCCACTCTGCCATCCTGGGGAGTGCAAAGCCACAGTCTCTCAAGTTGATGCAGGTCTCTACTGGTACTGGGGGGGACTGGTGCCCAGACTGGATGAGTCTCCCCGTGAAAGGTCGTGTCCTGTCACTGTCCCAGCTGCACATGGGATAAGGATGCCTGATGTGGGGGGCCATTCATTCCTACCCGGTGCATTGCCCTGTTCAGCGGTGCTTTGCCATGGCGGTCTTTGCCCTGTTCAGCGGTGCATTGACATGGTGGTCTTTGCCCTGTTCAGCAGTGCTTTGCCATGGCGGTCTGTGCCCTGTTCAGCGGTGCTTTGACATGGCGGTCTCTGCCCTGTTCAGCGGTGCTTTGCCATGGCGGTTCAGGACAGTTCAGCAGTGCTTTGACATGGCGGTCTTTGCCCTGTTCAGCCGTGCTTTGAAATGGCGGTCTTTGCCGTGTTCAGCAGTGCTTTGCCATGGCGGTTCAGGAAAGTTCAGCGGTGCTTTGCCATGGCGGTCTTTGCCCTGTTCAGCGGTCCATTGACATGGCGGTCTTTGCCCTGTTCAGCGGTGCTTTGCCATGGCGGTCTGTGCCCTGTTCAGCGGTGCTTTGACATGCCGGTCTTTGCCCTGTTCAGCGGTGCTTTGCCATGGCGGTTCAGGACAGTTCAGCGGTGCTTTACCATGGTGGTCTTTGCCCTGTTCAGCGGTGCATTGACATGGCGGTCTTTGCCCTGTTCAGTGGTGCTTTGCCATGGCGGTCTGTGCCCTGTTCAGCGGGGCTTTGACATGGCGGTCTTTGCCCTGTTCAGCGGTGCATTGACATGGCGGTCTTTGCCCTGTTCAGCGGTGCTTTGCCATGGCGGTTCAGGACAGTTCAGCAGTGCTTTGACATGGCGGTCTTTGCCCTGTTCAGCGGTACTTTGACATGGCGGTTCAGGACAGTTCAGCAGTGCTTTGCCATGGCGGTTCAGGACAGTTCAGAGGTGCTTTGACATGGCGGTCTTTGCCCTGTTCAGCGGTGCTTAGCCATGGCGGGTCAGGACAGTTCATCGGTGCTTTGCCATGGCGATTCAGGACAGTTCAGCGGTGCTTTGACATGGCGGTCTTTGCCCTGTTCAGTGGTGCTTTGCCATGGCGGCTCTGATAAGGACATTGGTGTGTGGCATGACGTTTCATCATTGCCCAGCGGGACTGTGGCAGCCGGAGCCCTCCAGGGCTCTGACTCCGGTGGTGGCGGTGGTCTCCTGACCAGTGACGATACTTGGGCCCTCCTGGGCTGTGACTCTGGCAGTGGTCTCCTGACCAGTGACGATACTTGGGTCCTCCTGGGCTGTGACTCTGGCGGTGGTCTCCTGACCAGTAACGATACTTGGGCCCTCCTGGGCTGTGACTCTGGCGGTGGTCTCCTGACCAGTGACGATAGTGGGGTCCTCCTGGGCTTTGACTCTGGCGTTGGTCTCCTGACCAGTGACGATACTTGGACCCTCCTGGGCTGTGACTCTGGCGGTGGTCTCCTGACCAGTGACGATAGTGGTGCCCTCCTGGGCTGTGACTCTGGCGGTGGTCTCCTGACCAGTGACGATACTTGGGCCCTCCTGGGCTGTGACTCTGGCGGTGGTCTCCTGACCAGTGACGATAGTGGGGCCCTCCTGGGCTGTGACTCTGGCGGTGGTCTCCTGACCAGTGACGATACTTGGGCCCTCCTGGGCTGTGACTCTGGCGGTGGTCTCCTGACCAGTGACGATAGTGGGGCCCTCCTGGGCTGTGACTCTGGCGGTGGTCTCCTGACCAGTGAAGATAGTGGGGCCCTCCTGGGCTGTGACTCTGGCGGTGGTCTCCTGACCAGTGACGATAGTGGGGCCCTCCTGGGCTGTGACTCTGGCGGTGGTCTCTGGACCAGTAACGACGGTGCTGGCGGTTGTGTCTCGACCGCCGGGAATGATGGCGCACTTCTCCGCCGTGACACTCACAACAGGCTGGGCAGACTTCCTCTGGCCCTTCACCACCTTTGGTGGAGTCACAGCTGACTCTCCAATCCCCTTGGAACCCATGTCAGTTGTTTTCCCACCTGGAGTCTTAACACGGTCCCGTCGTCCACTCTCCAATTTTATTGCCTTTACAGGGGGTGGGCTGCCAGTGCCTTGGCTCCGGGTCCTACTGCCTGCCCTGGTGGCCGGTGCACTCCAAAACCCTTGAACAGGCACCACTGGTATTGGAGGCTTTTTGGCTGAGGCGCTACAACGGGACTGATGAATTGGAGGGGGTGGGGTGGGGGCAAAAAGGTCAACTTTACAGAGGGAAAGTTTCTGACGAACACTGGGATGGGTAGCTGGAGGGGGTCTGGGAGTGGAGGAAGAGGAGGTGGTTGTCGGAGGTGTCACTTTAGGTGTTTTGGGTGCAGGTGCAGTTACTGGAGGCTGTCGTGAGGTGGATGGATGTTGGGTGAGTGATTGCCGGCGTTTGTGGACTTTGGGAGGGGGCGTCACAGACACACTGGGAGAGGACACAGGGGACGTGTAAATGGCAGTGGAGGTGGTGAGTGCAGGTGAGCGGGGTGTGGTGCTGGGTGTACTGGTGCGAGTCCTAGTGGCTGTAGATGTAGTGCATGCAGGTGAGAGTGTAGACGAGACTGGGAGGGAGGAGGGAGCCGAGGAGGAGGGGGACACAGTGGAGGCAGTGGATGTTGGTGTGTCTGTATGTGTGTGATGCTTGCGTGAGTGCCTGTGGGATGTGTGGTGCTTATGTTTGCCTGAGCTTCCCTTGTGTGGTGAGGTGTGTGCAGGCTGGTCTGATGGTGTGCTTGGGATAAGCAGAGGTACAGGGGATTGGGTCTGGGTGGAGGAAGTTGGAGGGGGGAGGCTAGACACAGGGACAATGGCTGCCATCAGTGCTGAGGCCAGAGTTTGAACGGTTCCATGAAGGGCAGCCTGACCAGAATGAATGCCCTCCAGGAATGCATTTGTGTGTTGCAACTCCCTTTCTACACCCTGGATGGCATTCAAAATGGTAGACTGCCCAACAGTGAGTGACCTGAGGAGGTCAATGGCCTCCTCACTGAGGGCAGCAGAGGTGACAGGGGCAGGGGCTGAGGTGCCTGGGGCGAAGGTGATGCCCACCCTCCTGGGTGAGGGGGCACGGGGCGAAGGCTGAGGGGCTGCTTGGAGGGCGCCGCTGGTAGGGGATGTGGCGGCTGTACCTGTTGAAGTGGGGGGCACAGATGTTGCCACCACCACAAGGGAGCTCCCATCAGAGGACGAGTCCGTGCCGCTGGTTGCAGATCCTGTGACCGCCATGGTGCTCCCCTCGCCTCCTGTCCCACTGGTGTATTCAGAGTCCGTGGTGTGGGCCTCCATGCCCATGTGGGATACAGCTCCCTCGTGCTCCGGTGCCACTGCATCTCCGCCTGATGATGCTAATGCACACAAGAACAGGGAGACCGCAAAAAAAGGGGGGGGGACAGAAGAAAGACAGGTTGAGTACATGGCTTACCGCTACCGTTGGCGGACAAGACAGACACAGCAGCCCCCTGCACTACGTCGCGCTGTTGGGCTCTACAGTGCAATTCCTGGGAAATGGCCTACAAGGCTATGGACGACATCTGCACACATAGATGACACAGGGGCATGAATAGCTGTACTTGGCACTCTACAGAGGTGGGGTGGGGGACCACAGGGCCATGCCTTACGAAGGGGCCTAGCCTACGGAACTCGCCCTGGCCTAGGGAAACCCACAGCCCTCCTCCCCCACCCAGACACCTCCACTGCACGCAAAGTCAGCAGAATGAGAGTGTACTCAACCCCTTGTGTCTGCTGTGATGCCCTCAAGTGCCCATCCAACTCAGGGTAGGCCACCGCCAGGATCCGGAACATCAGGGGGGTCATGGTTCGACAGGCACCCCTCCCACGTTGGGAGGCCATCCCCAGCTGAGCCTCCGCCGTCTTCTTGCTCCAGCGGCGAATGTCCTCCCATCTCTTCCGGCAGTGGGTGCTCCGTCTGTGGTGGACCCCCAGGGTCCGGACGTCCTTGGCGATGGCACGCCAAATATCCTTCATCTGGTGGGCGCTGACCTACATGAAATGTACAGGGGAAGAAGAGAAGTGATTACCAACTGCACCGTCAAAGTGAGTGGCCCCCATCCCTACCCTTGCCATGTGGCACATGCCCCCACCGTCTTTCATGCACGCAGAACTCTGCCCCCTTCCTTCTTACAACCAGCCCTCTCCACACAGGCATAGCCCATACAACATGCTCCCTGTGTACTTACCTGTTGGTCTGGAGGACCGTAGAGTAGCGTGTACTGGGGGAGGACCCCGTCGACGAGCTTCTCCAACTCCTCCGCAGTGAAGGCAGGGGCCCTTTCCCCAGATGCACGAGCCATTGTCTCTTCCAGACCGAGGTCACAGCAGCACTTGCAGTGTAGGTCCTCTCCTGTCGAAGATCAGGTATCGAGTGATTCAGCAGTTAGAAAATGGCGGTAACATCTGCGGCGGTCACGTCCGCGGCGGTGCGTACCACCACCGCCGGCGTACATCGTCATTGGCTCCTGGGACCCATAGGGTACAATGTTAACCAATGCAGCATTGCGCCGCGGTCTTCGACCGCCTACTGCGACCGTGTACAATGCCAGCGCAGCTACCTCACATCACATTGTCCCGCTTTAGCGGTCAGGCAGCCGCCATTTCAGGGTCCCCCTTGGCCTGATTACCAACTGTGTCACACATACCTAGGCCTACTCTCAACACACATACAGGCCAGATTTTGTGTATTATTGGTGTTCTGTGTAGACTGTGGGTACATACCTCTGAGTTGTTTGACTCTGTGCTCGCTGTTGTCCTTCATAGGCACCGTCCACTGGGACATGTGAGTAGATGGCGGAATCCTCCGGTGTACTGACCGCTGGTGGACCTGTCGACAATGGAGGAAAGAAATGTAATCATCACCTACAGGTTTGACCGTGCCACAATCCAGGAACGGTGTACCCAGTTGGAGCCAGACCTGCCACCCCACTGGAATCCCCCCTCAAGTGCAGGGGCTATCAGTGCTCCATTTCCTTGCAAGTGGGTCTTTTCAAACAACTGTGGCTATGGCATCAGGGATGTACCAGCCTATGTTTTCCAACGTGTTGTCCAGAGTGTTGTCTGCCCTGCTGAAACACATGCAGAGCTACATCGTTTTCCCTCAGGTGGAGGACTTGCCTACAGTGAAAGGTGACTTCTATGCCATTGGACATATCCCCAACATCATAGGTGCCATTGATGGGACCCATGTGGCTTTGGTCCCCCCGCAGGAGTGAACAGGTGTACAGGAACCGGAACAGTTATCATTCGATGAATGTACAGATGGTATGTTTGGCAGACCAGTACATCTCCTATGTGAATGCCATGTTCCCTGGCTCAGTGCATGACGCCTACATCCTGCGGAATAGCAGCATCCCTTATGTGATGGGTCAACTACAGAGGCACCGGGTGTGGCTATTAGGTGACTCTGGTTACCCCAACCTGTCATGGCTACTGACCCCATGAGCAATCCCAGGACCAGGGCACAGGAACCCTACAATGAGGCCCATGGGTGGACTAGGAGGGTGATCAAACACACCTTCGGCCTCTTGAAGGCCATGTTTAGGTGCCTCCATATGACAGGTGGATCCCTATTCTACTCACCAAAGAAGGTGTGCCAGATCATCGTGGCCTGCTGTATGCTTCACAACTTGTCTTTGCGACGACAGGTGCCTTTTCTGCAGGAGGATGGTCCAGATGGCGGTGTTGTGGCAGCTGTGGAGCCTGTGGACAGTGATGAGGAGGAAGCAGAGGAAGAAGACATTGACAACAGGGACTCAGTGATCCAGCAATATTTCCAGTGAAACACAGGTGAGAATACATTCCTGCCTACTACAAGTACTTTTACACTTCTACCTCTATCCTGTCTGTCGATTTCACCCAGTGTATGGTCACTGAGTTGTCACTTTCCCTTACGGTTTCACAGGTGTGGGTTCCAACCTGTGTCATCTGCTTATATTCCTCATGGACTAGAGCTGTGTGACATAGGTATGTTGACATTACTATTTCCTGGAAATTTTGTCACTGTAATTGAAAATACACTATTTCAAAATCACAGACAGACTCCAGATCTTTTGGTGCTTTAGGTGTGTTTATTTACATACAAAATATTGGAGGGGGAAGTTAAATGGTGAGGGGTGATGGTGGAGGAGTGTCCATGGCAGAGTCCAGTCTATTTGTCTCAGAGGTGCATTGCCCATATGGGCATAGGAAGTGGAGCTGGGGCAGTTCCAATATGGACAGGGTGACAAAGTGGGACAGTGGGTTGACAATCAGGGTGCTCTCATTTCTTGGCGGGGTCTTGGCATCGTGCTCTGTCTTGTTCCTGGATATCAGGGACCGCTTGCGGGGTGGTTCTCCATCTGCAGGGGGCGGGGTGCTGGTGTGGTGGTCCTGTGGCAGGGCCTCCTGTCCACTAGCGCCGGCGGGGGTGGTGGGCAGTTCATCGTCCATGCTAGTGTCAGGGGCCCCTTGGAGTGCCACAGTCTCCCTCCTGGTGTTGAGTATTTCCTTCAGCACCCCTACGATGGTGCCCAGGGCGGAGCTGATGGTTCTGAGTTCCTCCCTGAACACCAAATACTGTTCCTCCTGCATGCGCTGGGTCTACTGAAATTTGGCCAGGACTGTTGCCATCGTCTCCTGGGAGTGGTGGTATGCTCCCATGATGGAGGAGAGGGCCTTGTGGAGAATGGGTTCCCTTGGCCTGTCCGCCCCCTGTCGCACAGCAGCTCTCCCAGTTCCCCTGTGTTCCTGGGCCTCCGTTCCTTGGACCGTGTGCCCACTGCCACTGCCCCCAGGTCCCTGTTGTTAATGGGGTGGTGGGTTATCCTGGGTTCCCTGTAGTGGTGGACACACAGCTGATTGACGTGTCCTGGGGACGGAGGTATGGGTCCGCTGGTTGGGTGCTGGGCTGGTGTTACCAGAGGGTGGAAGGTCTGTGGTGGCCTGTGCCTGTGTGAGGGGATCCGACTGTCCCGAGGCCCACGATGGTCCGGGCTGGTCATCTAGATCCAGTTGGACAGAGCTGCTGTCATCACTGTGGGCCTCTTCTGTGTGTGGGGTGGAGATGTCTGGACCCTCCTGTCTGGTGACGTTGGGTAGTGGTCCTGCAGGGGTGTAAAAGCATAATTATTGCATCTGTGTGTGTCATGGTGTGCAATGGGTGGGTGCCCGTGTACCCCAGTGCTTGCATTCCTATGTGGGGACTTGTGTGATGCTGGTTTAGGGGGGTGTATGGGTATGTGCAGTGGGCATGCTTTAGTGATGGGTGTCCATGCGTTGGTGTTGCATGCAGGGCTTGGTGTTGGGATGTGTGGTTTGTGATATTGGTACATTTGTGAGGAGTTGGAGTGATAGACGAGGGGGCGAGGGTGGGGGCATATGATAGCTTGCAGGTAGGGTGGGGGATATGGTAGTTAAAGGTTTGACTTACCAGAGTCCATTCCTCCACCAACTCCTGCGAGGCCCTCAGGATGCAGAATCGCCAAGACCTGCTCCTCCCATGTTGTTAGTTGTGGGTGAGGAGGTGGGGGTCTGCCGCCAGTCCGCTGAACCGCCAGGTGGTGTCTGGAGACCACGGAACGCACCTTCCCCCGTAGGTCGTTCAACCTCTTCCTGATGTCGTCCCGATTTCTTGGGTGTTGTCCCACTGCGTTGACTCTGTCGACTATTCTTCGCCATAGCTCCATCTTCCTTGCAATGGAGGTGTGCTGGACCTGTGCTCCAAATAGCTGTGGCTCTACCCGGACGATTTCCTCCACCATGACCCTGAGCTCCTCCTCCGAGAACCTGGGGTGTCTTTGCCGTGCCATGGGGTGGTGTAGGTGATGTGTGGGTTGGTGTGTGTGGTGATAAGTGTGGTGATATGTAGTGGTGTGTGGTGTTTTGTGCGTGAAAGTTGTGTGGGTGATGGTGTTGAGTGCCTGTGGATGCTAGTTTGTGGATGGTGGTGTCTCTCTCTGGCCTTCTCTCGGTAATTGTGGTCGTAGGGGTTTGTGGGTGATGTGGGTGTGTGTTTTATATTGTAATGGGTGTGTGGGAGTGGTGTGTGTATGTGTATCAGGTGTGTGTATTTTGAATTGTACAATGTGGCGGTGTTTTGTAGAAGTGTGTGTATTTTGAGCACGGCGGTGTGTACCGCCAATGGAACACCGCGGTTGAAAGACCGCCGCATGGATTCTCTTTTACCCTGACTTAAGTGAGGGTCCTTGCTTAAACAGGGGGTAACCTGACTGTCAACCAAAGACCCCATTTCTAACATTGGTGATCAGCGGTTGGGATTTGGACTTGTATTTGTACTTGACATATAATAATTAAGTGTACACTACTGTTTTGAGTGCAGACCACTAAGTGACCACATTCTACATGTTTGGTGATCTTATGATTTTTCTCTTTTGCTTGGATTTTTCTCTAAATCCATTTTTGTGGTAATCTTTGATTGACTTCTGAACTTCATTTGGAACTCTTCTGCTTTTTTGAACTTTGCACTTTTGTTGACTTTTCATCATGTCCCAATCTGGAGATGCATCAATTGGAGCTGCTTTTGACCTAGAGAAATTGGATAGCTATACCAAGGTTCAGCTAAAGCAGTTCTGTAAAAGTTTTGACTGTCCCATGAAGACCTCATCCAACAAGGGGGAGCTGCAAAAGGCGCTGAGGGCCTGTGTGACAGCCAAGAGCACTGAAGGGCACACAGAGGATGAGGAGGATGAGGAGGAGGAAGGGGAGTCCCTACACTGGTATTGTGGGTGGGCCTATTATGTCCAGGGAGAGGGTCTTCAGGGCAGGTAGCAGTGTCTCATCTAAGGGTCTGACCCCTGAAGAATTGCAGGACAGACAGGCAGAGAGGGAGCACCAGAGGGAGTTGGATAAAATGAGGATGGCCCTAGAAGAGAAAAATATTATTTTGGCTCATGAGCATAGCTTTAGAGAGCTGGATCAGAGGAGCCAGTCTAGTAGGGATGGTGGCAGCCACATCACAGTGCAGCCTGAAAGGAGGGTGCACATTCCTAAATATCTTGTGAAGGATTACAAGAGGGAGGATGACATATACTTGTGGTCCAAGGGGTATGAGTCTGCTCTCCACATGAATCTGGCCCCTGAAGCTCATTGGGGGGTGGGTCTGTGGAAGCACTTTAAGGTAGAAGGGAGGGATACACTGACAGCCTTAGGGGATGCTCAGAATCTCACCTACTCTATCATGAAGGATGCCTTGCTCACAAGGTATGGTCTCACCCCTGAGCAGTACAAGGATAAGTTTAGGTCCTACAAGAAGAAGGAATCCCAAACATGGTCGGAATGTGTTGATTCTTATTGCAGGTCACTGGAATGTTGGGTGAAGGGCAGTAAGGTAACTATGTATGAGGGGCTTTACAATCTGATTGCTTAGGAGCACTTGTACAGTTTATGTTTACCAGAGCTGCGCCAGCACCTAATTGACAGCAAGCTGACTGACCCCAGAAAGCTTGCGCAGGAAGCGGACTGCTGGGAGAGCACCAGCGTCCAAAAGAGGTATGGGGGAGACCACGCCAAGGGTGGGCTGGGTCCCTCTCAGAAGAAAGGGGGGGTAAAGGTAAACAGGGGGAGTTCTCTAAAGGGCCCCAAACTGATTCCCAGGGTAAGGATTCCCAACCCCCTAGTGAAAAGAAGCAATGGTTCTCCAAAGTGAAGCCAGTGGCAGGTGGTCCCCCAAGTAGGTGCTATGCATGTCACCAGGTGGGTCATGTGAGGGGGACCCCAAATGCACCAAAAGCACACCGGCACCCACTGGTGTGCCGTCCCATCGTTTGGCCAGTGTTGCGCTTGGAGAGGAGTTGGTTTCAGGTAGGTGGGAACCAGCTGAGATGACCCTTGTCTCACTAGGTTACAGTGAGATGGTCCAGAGAACCCTCGTACCTGAGAACACCAAGAAGTACAGACAGTGGGTGACCATTAATGGACAGAGGGTGGAGGCTCTGAGAGACACAGGAGCCAGTGTGACTACAGTGAGGACTCAGCTGGTGTCTGAAGAGCAGATTGATCCCCGGGTACTTCACCAAGTAGTTGCAGTGGACAACTCAGAGCGCCTGTGCAGAGTGGCGCAGGTTCCCTTTGAATGGGTGGGGCCTCAGGTCCCTTGAAGGTAGCTGTGAGTCCAACTATGCCTTTTGATTGTTTGCTAGGCAATGACCTGGAGGCTTCCCCTTGGAAGGAGGTGGAACACAGGTCTCAATTGGAGATGTTGGGTCTGCCTGGGTGGGTATGTGTATCCACCTGGTCATTGGCAGCCCGTCAGGGTAATCAAGAGCCCCTGGAGCCTGAAACAGTGGCCCAAGGGACCGGCAAGAAGAGGAAGGGCAGGGGGTACGAGAAACCGGCTCCAAAAGTTCCCACGGTCAGGGAGGAGGCGGAGCCTGAGGGTGACGCCCCGGAGTGTACAGGGGAACAGGTGGCTGAACTGGGGGAGGTCCCTGAGCTGTCGCAGTGGCAGCAGGAAGGGGGGCCCTCCAGGGAAGCATTCTGTGCAGCACAGAAGACATGCCCTACTTTAGAGGGTTTGCGGCAGCAGGCTGCAGACCAGGCGGCTGGCAAGGAGCCAGGATCACACCTGATTTATTGGGAGGATGACCTCCTGTATAGCGAGCCTAAGGTTCCTGAGCCTGGGTAAGCCCGTGTGCTGGTGGTACCACAGTGCTTCAGGGCCTTCCTACTGGGGTTGGCTCATGATGTGCCTTTAGCTGGACATTTGGGGCAGGACAAGAACTTTGAGAGGCTTGTCACCCACTTTTACTGGCCCCTAATGCGCAGGCACTCACATGCATATTGCAGGCTTGTCAGACTTGTCAGTCAAGTGGCAAGAGTGGGGGGAAATGTAAGGCTCCCCTCCAACCCTTACCTGTTGTCAGTACTCCCTTTGAGAGGCTAGGCATTGACATTGTGGGGCCTCTGGATCCCAAGACAGCCATGGGCAACAGGTTTATCCTGGTCTTGGTGGACCATGCCACCCGGTACCCAAGAAGCCATTCCTTTGAGATCAATCACTTCCCCTGTGGTGGGTCGTGCTTTGATGGGGGTTTTACCCGCATGGAGTTCCCCAAGGAAGTGGTATCTGATAGGTGTACCAACTTCATATCCACGTATATAAAGTCTCTGTGGAAGGAGTGTGGGGTAACCTACAAGTTCACCACCCCTTACCACCCCCAAAGTAATGTTCTGGTTGAGAGATTCAACCACACCTTAAAAGGCATAATCATGGGCCTGTCAGAGCCTTTGAGGCGGAAGTGGGGCGTCCTCCTGCCATGCCTTCTGTTCGCCTACAGGGAGGTGCCTCAAAAGGGACTTGAGTTTAGTCCCTTTGAGGTGATTATTGGCCACCCTGGGGGGGGGACCTTTGAGTCTGGTTAAGGAAGCTTTGGAGAAAGCTCCTAGTAACCCCCCCAGGATGTATTCAGTTACATGCTGGCTTTGAGAAACCAGACTGCCCGCTTCATGAGTCTCGCTCAGGAGAAGCTAGAAGCAAGCCAGAAGGACATGAAACGCTGGTATGACCAGAAAGCCACTCTGGTCGAGTTTCAACCTGGACAAAAAGTGTGGGTGATGGCACCAGTGGAGCCTAGGGTGCTCCAGGATAAGTGGACTGGGACATTTGCGGTGATGGAGGGCATCACCTGGTGGACTTGCGGTCTCCAAGGAACCCTTTAAGGGTCCTGCATGTCAACCTCCTCAAACCTCATTTTGAGCGGACTGAACTGTCCATGCTCCTTGCAACAGATAATGGGGTAGAGGATGAGAGTGAGCCTCTTCCTGACCTCATGTCTGCTGGAGAAAAAGATGGGTCAGTGGAAGGAGTGATCCTCTCCCCCTCCCTGACTGAGGAGCAGCAAGGTGAATGTCGCCACCTGGTGGGACAATTTTCCTCACTGTTTTGTCACAGTGTCCTTTCCTCTGGATCTGCACGCCGCCGAACAACAGGCCCACCTTCCGGCATCATCAACTCAGAAAGCTATTATAGCACAGAGTTATGGTGAAGCCAATCGGGGGGAAGGGAATTAGGGTAGGGAACAGCAGGGAGAGAGATCTGAAAACGAAAAATGGTTAAGCATGTATGTATATACTTGTTCATAACAGCATTACCATTCAATTATACATTTAGACAAAGGTGTCTCTGTGAATTCAAGTGTTGAGACCCTTATGGAATAAACAAAGGCGTCTCCGTGTGTGCAAGAGTTGAGACCCTTATGGAATAAACAAAGGCGTCTCCGTGAATGCAAGAATTGAGACCCTTATGGAATAGACAAAGGCATCTCTGTGAATGCAAGAGTTGAGACCCTTATGGAATAGACAAAGGCGTCTCCGTGAATGCAAGTTTTGAGACCCTTATGAAATAGACCAAGGCGTCTCCGTGTGTGCAAGAGTTGAGACCCTTATGGAATAGACAAAGGCGTCTCCGTGGATGCAAGTGTTGAGACCCTTATGGAATAAACAAATGCGTCTCCATGAATGCAAGAGTTGAGACCCTTATGGAATAGATGAAGGCGTCTCCGTGGATGCAAGTGTTAGGACCCTTATGGAATAGACAAAGGTATCTCCGTGTGTGCAAGAGTTGAGACCCTTATGGAATAAACAAACGCACCTCCGTGAATGCAAGAATTGAGACCCTTATGGAATAGACAAAGGCGTCTCCGTGAATGCAAGAGTTGAGACCCTTACGGACTAGACAAAGGCGTCTCCGTGGATGCAAGTGTTGAGACCCTTATGGAATAAACAAAGGCGTCTCCGTGGGTGCAAGAGTTGGTAGAATCATGATACTTCAGGATGTCATGAACATGAGCAAAAACCGTGTGTGGCCCTTCTCTGAATCATGGAACAAGAACAATTGGTAAAATCATGATACTTCAGGATTTCATAAGCATTAAACAAAACTGGGCGTGGCCCTTCTCTGAATCATAGAACAAAAACAAACTGAGACCTCTGAACCTTGAGAAGTCAAGAGCTTGGACCTTGGACATACTCTGAACATCAATCATGCAACTACTATGCATTCATAAACATAAAACGTTTGGTCTCAGTCTAGAAATTCGCAAATACTTAAATATGTATCTCACATATCATCAAAGGCTTAAATATATCTCTCACATATTATACTTCCAAAAACACTATGGGCCTGATTCTAACTTTAGAGGACGGTGTTAAACCGTCCCAAAAGTGGCGGATATACCACCCACCGTATTACGAGTCCATTATATCCTATGGAACTCGTAATACGGTAGGTGGTATATCCGCCACTTTTGGGACGGTTTAACACCGTCCTCCAAAGTTAGAATCAGGCCCTCTGATTTGCTTATCTCTTTAACCCTGACTAGAGTGAGGTTCCTTGCTTGAACAGGGGGTAACCTGACTGTCAACCAAAGACCCAATTTCTAACACTTTCCTTTGTAAAGTGATAAAAGGGTTTTTATCTCTGATCCTTACCATACTCCGTTCTGGTATTTTAAGTTCTAAGACTGAAAGTAAGGGTGCCACACTGAGGGAAACAAAAAAGTGAGGGGTGGATTGATTACATTAATCTGAACAAATGATAATTACTCTGAGCTGATTGCTTAAACTAAACTAAAGGCCTGATTTACAAAAAACTTACACTTCTGAGAAAGTTTTCTGTTTTTTGCAGTTCACATAGCAATTTTCTGAGCAGTATCTTTACAACTCTCTATCACTTTATGTACAAAGTCTCTCCCACGAGTGGGGAGACTCCGCAATCGTAAAGATACTACTCTTAATATTTCTTTGTGAATTGCAAAAGTCATAAGGGTAAACAAAAATGTACGTTTACCTTTGTGAATCAGGACCTAAGTCACAAGTTACTCTGAGCCGCAATCAAGTCCTTTGTTTGTTTTGCCCACCATTCCTTCACTGACTGGAACCATCCATCTGCAAACCAGCAAACCAACCTTGCTCCTGCTCCAACTAGAACAGTCCAGGCCTGTTCTCAGTGCAATGTCCTAAGTGCAATTGGCATACCTAAACGTAGGTTCAGTGTTCACTGTGCCACATGACTCAAGTTGCTCTCTAAAGACAAAACACAAGTAGGCTGAAACCAGTTTATGATTGTCTTCCTGTTCAGAGAGGACCTGGCTTGGCAGATTGGGCTAGACTTTTTCTATTACAGAAGGAACAACAGTAATTTTCATATACCTGGTTGATGTCTAAGGTGGCATGGTGGGTAAACAAGATGGACTGAATTATAGCTTAGAGTAATTATCATTGGCTGAAATTAATTTAAGCAATCCACTCATTACTTTTTTGTTTGCCAATGTCAGCGGCGAGGAGGTGCCATGGCAATCCAGTCCCCCCCTGAAGATGCCCTCAGTGATGATTGCAACTGTGGAGGTCTCAATCTGGATGAACTCCGTGGCCCATCTAGGACCACTGGTCAGTCGGCTACCACATCCCACAGCCAGTCCACCACAGGGCCTCAGACGCAAACACCACAGCAGCCAGCTAACGCCCCCAAACCTCTGTCCCCAGGACACGTCAATCAGTAGTGTGCCCACCTGTACAGGGACCCGAGTCGACACCACAAAGGCAGGATGATGAGGGTCCTGGTGTAAGTGGGAGTGGGCATATCATTCAGTGGACACAGGCACTAGGGGAAATGGACAGTCGGAGGACAGCTGTGCGACATGGGGAGGACAGGCCCAGGGAACCGACTGCCAAGGAGGAACTCACAAATGTCCTGGGGGCATACCAACAATCCCAGGACAGGATGAGTCAGGTGCTCAACATCATGCAGGAGAACCAGCAGCTGCAGGGGGAACACTATCAGGAGGTCATGCAACAATTGCAGTCCTTGAATACCACCATGGCTTCCATTGCAGGGGTGCTAAGTGACATGGCAAACATCATGCTGGGGTACACAGCACACCTTTGGGCCCCTACCCCTAGCCAGTGTACTGACCAGCCCTCCACATCTGCTGCAGCTAGTGGACAGGATGCCCTGACACAGGACCTACAGGCTACCAGCACACCTCCCCCTGCAGAAGGTGAACAATCCCGCAAACCTTCCCTGCGAACCAGACTGACACCAGAGACAGTTTCCAAGACCAAGACCCTTCAGAATGCCCCCCTTGTGTTCCACTAAGTCACCTTTTTCACTTTGGACTGCCATTGCTCCTCTTCCTATGGCCCCTTGGACACTGGACCTGTGCTACAAACAGACCAACCCACTACACTGGACTATTCCCAACCACCACCCCACTCCATTGCACTTTTCATTGTTATTTTTGTTATTCAAATAAACACCCTTGAACACAACTTGAGTAAAAGTGCTTCATCAGAAAGAAATGTGCAATGTATTGAACTGTATTGAACTACATGATACTGTGCGAATGTCCCGTAATGTGTCAATCCATCCAACAAATGTGTCTGTAGTCATCACATCAGTACACTGTTGTAACCACACCAACATCTGCAATAACTGAATGTAAAGGTGACAGTCAATTGGGATGCAAGAGTAGTGACTGACATAATACTACAACCACACAGCACATTACTTAAATGGAGACATGTATAGATCAACAGTCTTACCTGAGTGTCATTGGAAGTACTGCTGAATGATATGTGTCCTGTTGTCCACATCCTCCTCCTCTACTTCCTCCTCCTCACTGTCTTCAGTGTCCACTGCTGCCACAGGTGCATTGTCACCCCCCTCCTCCTGCAGATACGGCACATGGCGTCTGAGGGCCAAAATGTGCAGCATGCAGCACACCACCACAATCTGGAAAACCTTCTCAGGGGAGTAGCATAGGGATCCTCCTCTCAAATGGAGACACCTGAAAGTGGCTTTCAGGAGGCCAAAGGTGCGTTCCACAATCCTCCTGGTCTGCCCATGAGCATCATTGTACCGATCTTAAGCCCCTGTTCTTGGATTCCTGACAGGGATCAACAATGAGGACAGGTTTGGGTAGCCAGAGTCAACTGAAAGAAGTGAGAGACACACATTAGACATGCACAAGGGCATGGGTTATGACTCCAATAGACATACTCTTTCATACATTGGGTGGGAACTCAAGCTCTCCTATAAGCCACACTCTATGCCTTTGTAGTCGTGCCAGCGCCTGTGGGACGCTGCTATTCCTCAAGGCATCGGCATCATGCACAGATCCAGGATACTTGGCAGTCACATGGGAGATATACTGGTCAGCAAGGCACAACATCTGGAAATTGAGAGAGTGGAAACTCTTCCTATTTCTGTTCACCTGTTCATTTGCCCTGGGAGGGACTGAGGCAATATGGGTCCCATCAATGGCCCCAATCACATGTGGTATGTGTCCCATTGCGTAGAATCCAGCCTTCACAGTGGGCAAATCGTTAACCTGGGGGAATGCGATGTAGCTGCACATGTGTTTGAGCAAGGCAGCCAAGATCCTTCCAAGCACAATCGAGAACATTGGCTGTGACGTTCCTGCAACTAAGCCCACAGTCACCTGGAAAGAACCAGTTGCCAGGAAATGGAGCCCTGACAGTACCTACACAATAGGGGGGATTACTGTGGTGCAACGGATAGCAGGTAGCAGATCAGGCTCCAATTGTGCATACAGCTCTGTGATTGTGGCCCTGTCCAGACGATAAGTGAGTATGATGTGCCTGTCCTCCAGTGTAGCCAAGTCCACAAGGGTTCTGTACACGGGTGCTTGCCTCTTCCTCCTATTGCTCTGCAGTGGTTGGTACCTAAGTGAACCAAAAGTTAAATAGGTGTGATAACAGGACCTATGGACACACAACATCAGAGTACACAAAGCATGTATGTATGTAGGACACTAGTATTTTCTAGGTGTGTACAGTCGACACCAATGAGGCACATATTAATTCAAAACAAGAGTATTAGCAGTAGGAAATAGCAACTGCCTGTCCTATATGCAGGGACAGGTGGAAGTGACTTCACTCCACTGGTGTTAGGCGTCTTGGCAGAAGGCGTTCTGCACCGTTGTGCAGTTCCTCAGTTGGCTAACACTGGGCTTTATGGAGTATGGGAACCAATGATGATCATTGCAGGCCGTGACAGTGTTCACCGCCGCGGCCGTGACCACCATTTTCTTTCTACCACTTCACTTGATTCCTGACTTTCCACTCAACGACATCTCCACTGCGTGTGCTACTGTGACCTGTGTCTGGAACCTGCCATGGCCCGTGCAAAAGGAGAAAGGGCCCCAGCCTTCACGTCGGAGGAGTTGAAGAGGCTTGTGGATGGGGTCCTGCCCCTGAATGGGCAGTTGTATGTGTAGGAAAGTACCATCTTGCCTGGCATGTTTCCCCCATGTTTTACTTGTGTGTCAGTTTGTTTGAATATGTGACAGAACAACTAGGTCCTAAACAACTATAGCCTAAACCACTACTGCTAAACAACTAAAAAGTCTCTACAACTAAGTACTGAACAACTACTGTCTAAACAACAATTGTGCCTGAATAACAATTGCCTGAACAACTAATTTTGATATATATTCTAAACAACTAATAAACCATAAAAACCAAAAAAACCTTACCTTAAAATTAGTTGTTTAGGCAATTGTTATTCAGGCACAATTGTTGTTTAGACAATAGTTGTTCAGTACTTAGTTGTAGAGACTTTTTAGTTGTTTAGCAGTAGTGGTTCAGGCAAGTAATGGTTTAGACCTAGTTGTTCAGGATGTTTCCCCCTGTGTGGTGCCTAACTGTGTCACTGAGGCTCTGCTAACCAGAACCTCAGTGCTTATGCTCCCTCTGTCTTTAAAATTGTTACTGCAGGCTAGTGAACATTTTTACCAATTCTGATTGGCACACTGGAACACCCTTATAATTCCCTAGTATATGGTACCTAGGTACCCAGGGTATTGGGGTTCCAGGAGATCCCTATGGGCTGCAGCATTTCTTTTGCCACCCATAGGGAGCTCAGACCATTCTTTCACAGGACTGCCACTGCAGCCTGAGTGAAATAACGTCCGCATTATTTCACAGCCATTTTACACTGCACTCAAGTAACTTATAAGTCACCTATATGTCTAACCCTCACTTGGTGAAGGTTAGGTGCAAAGTTACTAAGTGTGAGGGCACCCTTGCACTAGCCAAGGTGCCCCCACATAGTTCAGGGTAATTTCCCCAGACTTTGTGAGTGTGGGGACACCATTACAAGCGTACACTACATATAGGTCAATACCTATATGTGGCTTCACAATGGTAACTCCGGATATGGCCATGAAACATGTCTAAGATCATGGAATTGTCCCCCCATGCCAAATCTGGCATTGGGGTGCCAATCCCATGCATCCCGGGGCTCCAGCATGGACCCCAGGTACTGCCAAATTAGCTCTCTGGGGTTTTCACTGCAGCTACCGGTGCTGCCAACCCACAGACAGGCTTCTGCCCTCCTGGGGTCTGGGCACCCCAGACCCAGGAAGGCAGAACAAAGGATTTCCCAAGAGAGAGGGTGTTACACCCTCTCCCTTTGGAAATAGGTGTTAAGGGCTGGGGAGGAGTAGCCTCCCCCAGCCTCTGGAAATGCTTTGAAGGGCACAGATGGTGCCCTCCTTGCATAAGCTAGTCTACACCGGTTCAGGGATCCCCCAGTCCCTGCTCTGGTGGGAAACTGGACAAAGGAAAGGGGAGTGACCACTCCCCTGTCCATAACCACCCCAGGGGTGGTGCCCAGAGCTCCTCCAGTGTGTCCCAGACCTCTGCCATCTTGAATGCGGAGGTGTGAGGGCATAATGGAGGCCCCTGAGTGGCCAGTGCCAGCAGGTAATGTCAGAGACCCCTCCTGATAGGTGCTTACCTGACTAGGTGGCCAAACCTCCTCTGAGGGCTACTTAGGGTCTCTCCTGTGGGCTTCTCTACAGATAACGAATGCAAGAGCTCACCAGAGTTTCTCTGCATCTCCCTCTTTGACTTCTGCCAAGGATCGACCGCTGACTCCTCCAGGACGCCTGCAAAACTGCAACAAAGTAGCAAGAAGACTACCAGTGACATTGTATCGCCTAAACCTGTCGGCTTTCTTGACTGGTTCCTGGTGGTGCATGCTCTGGGAGCTGTCTGCCTCCACCCTGCACCAGAAACCAAGAAGAAATCTCCAATGGGTCGACGGAATCTTCCCCCTGCTAACGCAGGCACCAAACTTCTGCTTCACTGGTCCTCTGGGTCCCCTCTCATCTTGACGAGCATGGTCCCTGGAACACAGGAGCTTAATCCAAGTGACCCTGTCAGCCCAGTGGTCCATCTGTCCAAATTTGGTGGAGGTAAGTCCTTGCCTCCCCACGCCAGACAGTAATCCTGTGTGCTGTGTGAACTGCAGCTGCTAGGACTTCTGTGCACTTTTGAAAGGAATCCGTCAAGCACAGCACAGCCCAGGTCCCCAGCCCTCCATCCTGCATTGCTCAACACGCTGAGTTGACCACCGGCTTCGTGGGACCCTGCTTTGTAGTGTTGAGACACCCATCCTGCTCAGTTTTCTTGAACCCATGTTCAATTACTTCTGCGGGTGCTGCCTGCTTCTGTATGGGCTCTCTGTGTTGCTGAGCACCCCCTCTGTCTCCTCCTCCAAGGGGCGATCTCCTGGTCCTTCCTTGGCCTGGGCAGCACCCTTTTTTTTAACCGCGACCTTCTCAGCTATCAAGGCTTGTTTGCAATCTTTCTGCATGGAAACAACTCTGCATCATCCAGCACGCCGTGGGACATCTTTTGTGCAAAGGCGAAGTTCCTAGGATCTTCCGTTGTTGCAGAATCTTCAGCTTCTTCTACCCAGAGGCAGCCATTATGCATCTTCATCTGAGGTTTAGTGGGCTCCAGCCCACCCTGAACACTTTCGTGACTCTTGGACTTGATCCCCTTCCTTTGCAGGTCCTCAGGTCCAGGAACCCATCTTCAGTGCTTTGCAGGTAGTTGTGGTCTTTGCAGAATCTCCTATCACGACTTTAGTGTTTTCTGGGGAAGAAGGGTAAATTTACTCCTACTTTTCAGGGTCTTGGGGTGGGGTATCCCGGACACCCTTAGTGTTTTCTAACACTCCCAGCAACCCCCTACACACTACACTAGGCCTGGAGTCCCTAAGTGGTTCACATTCCACATTCTTAGTATATGGTTTTTGTTGTCCGGAGGCCTATTGCATCCTATTGTATTCTACAAGCGTTTGTGCTACTTTTCTAACTGTTTACTTACCTGACTTTGGTTTGTGTGTATATTTTGTGTATTTTACTTACCTCCTAAGGGAGTATATCCTCTGAGATATTTTTGGCACATTGTCACTAAAATAAAGTACCTTTATTTTTAGTAACTCTGAGTAGTGTGATTCTTATGATATAGTGCTATATGATATAAGTGGTATAGTAGAAGCTTTGCATGTCTCCTAGTTCATCCTAAGCTGCTCTGCTATAGCTACCTCTATCAGCCTAAGCTGCTAGAACACTACTAATCTACTAATAAGTGATAACTGGACCTGGCACAAGGTGTAAGTACCATCCGGTACCCACTATAAGCCAGGCCAGCCTCCTACAGTATGGGCCTCCAGACCAACAGGTGAGTACTTCATGGGTACGTTGCATGCAGCATGGCTCATTGGAGATGTATGTGTGTGCTAGTAGTGTGTCATGGAGGTTATGGCTGCAGGCGATGTGAATGCAGAGGTATGGGTCATGTGCGTGCTTGATGAGTGGCAAATGCAGTATGTAGGCCATTTGTGTGACAGCCTGGATTTTATGGTTCATGATGTCCTTCTGTCTGTGTTTCCTCTGCAGGTCAGCGCCCATCAGAAGAAGGGGTTACGGCATGCCATCACCAAGGACTTGTGGACCCTGGGGGTCCATAGCCGGCGGAGCACCCACTGCAGGAAACAGTGGGAGGACCTGAGATGCTGGGCCTGGAAGACTGCGGAGGCCCAGCTGGGGGCGGCCTCCCATCGAGGGAGGGGTGCCCGTCAGAGGCTGACCCCCCTAATTGCCCGCATACTGGCGGTGGCCAATCCTCTGTTGTGCGCTTGAGGGCAGCACAGCAGCCACAAGGGGGTGAGTACAGTGTGTGTGGTATTCATTGTTTCTAGCCTGCCATGGGGTTTGGGTGCACAGTTCTAGTCAGTGGATGCCCCAATATGCTAGTTTAGATATTCCTGTGTGTTCCTGCTTAGCTATGTAGGGTGGTATGCATTTTCAGTATTGCTAGGTAGCCAGCTTGCCATGGCTGACAGGGCTTAGTTGGTCCCAGTAGGTGTGCAGTTGGTAGTGCTTGGGTTCCTACCCACTGTAGTGCCTAGGCAATGGTTTGTCACTGTGGTCCATACTGCCCAATCTTAGTCCCAGTGAGTGATTGTGATGTGTATGCCATCTGTGCTGTTGGTGCTTTGATTAACCCTGTGCTCCCTTTCTCACCCCCTCCTTTTGTCATCCTGTCCATGTGTGCATTAGCATCATCTGGCGAAGGAGCAGAGTCCACCGACGCCGAGGGGACCAGTGGGTTGGAGGGTGAGGGAAGCACCACAGGGGAGACTGGAGCTGATACAACTGACTCTGATTTCTTCTCCAATGGAAGCTCCCTGGTGGTGGCGGACCCCTCTGGGACCACCCCAGCTACTTCATCTTGCGCCTCCCCCCGTACCAGCACCGCCCTCCTAGTAGCCCCCCACCCAGTTGCCTGTGCCCGCTCACCCAGGAGGGTGGGTGTCTCCTTCGCCCCAGGCACCTCAGGCCCTGCCCCAGTCAGCCCTGCTGCCCTCAGAGAGGATGTTATTGACCTCCTGAGATCCATCTCTGTAGGGCAGTCAACCATTGTGAATGTAATCTAGGGGCTGGCATCCCAGATGCAGCAATGCAATGCCTTCCTGGAGGGCATTCACAGTGGCTTTGTGGCCCTACAGAGATCGTTTCAGACTCTGGCCTCCTCTCTGATGGCAGCCAGTGTCCCTGTTTCTTCCGTCCCCCCACCAACTATCTGTTTCCCAGTCCCTCTCTAGTCTCCCTCAACCCATCCCACGCACATTTTTTGACAAGCATGTACCCAAAACAGCAGGCAAGACTCACACAGACAAACACAGGCACCACACTTCAGTCCCCCAGCACACACACAGTAAAACACAGATGCACACACAACAACAGCCACTGCCTCCACTGTCTCCCCCTCCTCCCTCACAGGCACATCAGCACTCACACCTGCATGCACTGCATCAACAGTCCCAGATCCTTACACCTGTACAGCCTTGCCCACAGTTACCACAACAGCAGACCCGCTGACATGCACCCCACACAACACATGCACAGTCACCACCACCAACATCACCACCTCATGCAGCACACCCACCTCACTTGTAGACACCACCACAACATCCATCCACATGTCCTGTTTGTCCTCCCCCACCCTCTCTGCCCCACAAATGCTTCCACTCAAACCCCCAACAACCATCCACCTCACACACGCACACTGTCCATGCATCTGCACCCAAGTCCAGCACACCTCCTCCTCCAACAAACACTCCCTCTACCTCCACTCCCATACCTTCTACCAGAACCCACCCCATTCATCATAAGAACCTTTTCCTCTTCTGCCTTGACCTCTTCGCTCACCCTCCCCGCCCTCCCGTAACAGAAAAGGGGCATAAGAGTGGCACTCCGGCACCCTGCCCCAAACCCACTCCTCCGTCCCCTAAAAGGAAAAGTAAAGAACCATCCCCACCCAAACTCAAGGACCCCCTTCCCAAAAATAACTCCCCCGCCACCCAACCCTCCCGCACCCCTTCAGGTGCCTGCCTATTGACAACATGATGGCCCTGCCCAGTCGAGTAACTGGGCTATCAGGAGTCCCATTGGGCCTGTGGCTAATAGCTAACTTTGGACTGGCCAATGGCCCTTTGTATATAGTTGCCTCAATTGTTGTGGGCGCAGAGGTTGGACCTAAGGTATGTGTCTTGGCTTCCTTTACTTCTGGCTGATGTTGCTGTTGTTTACTCTGCAGATTGTTCTGGATGTGTGGTGTGTGTGTATGGTGTGTGTTGTGCGTGTGTCACTCGCCCCTCCCTCCCTTGTGTGCTAGGCGGTTGTACTCACCGTCATCGTCTTCGTCGGCATTGGTGGCCATGGCGTGGTACAGCATCGGGAAGACTTCCAGTTCTGTGTCCCTGGAGGTGAACGTCTCCTTTTATTTGATGTGTTTCCGCCAGACATTTGGTGGCGTTGCTAACACCCCGGAAATCCTTGTGGTCTGCTATGTCATAATATGGTGGTCGGATCCTTGTCTTCCACCTGCCTGGAGAGGGCTACCGCCATGTTCAGTGTTCGTACCGCACTGCCGGTTGGGGTGGTACATTGGCTGTCTATGGGAGGGATCACCGCCATGGTCATTATTTGGCAGCCATTACCGCTAGCCTGGCGACGGTATTACCACCATCGCAGGCGTGGCAGTCAGCTGACCACCAATGTCATAATGACCCCTATATTGTCTTTACATGCAATTGACATGAACAACACATCTGATCCTGTTACCAAAAGTGGAAACTGGTCAAGGCGAAACAAGAACTATGGTCTATTATTTTCTGAAGTTGAATGATCCTTTAGGTAGTTATGCTTCTGTCCAACATTTACATATTTCACAAAATTGTCAACGTTTTGAAGGTTTAAGGAATCCAGCACAAAGTCTGGAGGTTGTGGAGAAAAGGAACATGATGACTAAAGCAACAAGTTAGCGGTCTAGTGCATCCCCATCTTAGTAACAGTCCTGGGGCCATATGTATGAACACATTTTCCCATAGACACAGAATGGGTAAAACCCTTTGATACATCTGGCCCCTGGTTCCTTTAACTCCTACTTCTGCATCAGTACTGATTCATCTGCACAAGAAGGCATAAATCCATTCACTTTCTGTCTGACAGCTGTGCACTTTGTAGTGGTTTTCTGCTACCACTTACGTTGATCACCCTGCCTTTCCATCCCTCATGTTTGATTGGGTTTTCCTTATGTGGTCTCTTGATTCCTTTAATACTACTTAATCAGAGAGGTTGAATTTGCTGTGTGCTGCCTCTGCTGTCCGCTCTGTAGGTAAAAGTATTCCTTATTGGTTGCGTTTTGCCTGTTTGTTGTGAATGCCTCCTGAACTTCCATTATGATCATCAATGCAATAGTGGCAGGAGGCATTGGGAAGAGAATACCAGTTTTCAGACTGTCTTGCTACTTTTATTCCCTTATAGTGCAGGGCATTCATGTGTGATTGTCATTGTAGTTTTACGATAAGGGTGGCCATCCAGTACACACTTACCTCTTGAAAGCCATCCACCACAAGATAGGCTTGTGACTATCCAGTATGAACCTACTCTCTCAATGATATCCACCATGAGGGATGTCTCTGAATATCCAGTGCACACTAACCCATTAAATACCATTCAGCTAGAGGGAGGTCTCTATATACCATCACCTGAAGAGACATTAGAGCAGCTGTGTTTATCTCTCACTCCTGCTTCCCTCTGTATTTCACCCATATATGGGCAACAGAAATGGGAGAGTTGAGTTCACATTGGAATTGAAGCACCTTGGTCCTTAACATATATTTGCATACAACATCAATGAACTCAAATGTGCTAAATCAAATATCCAGCTACACTGGTAATTTGATCCTTCAGTTTCTTCATAAAACCTGACCAACTCGATACCACTCTGATCGAAAATGTCTACTCGTATGTCAGTATTTTCATAAATCTCATCCTTGATCATCATCTTTAAGACCTGATGAAGCAGAGGAACAGGGGTAGCATATGATATGTCATACTAGACATGTAATACAGATTGTAGGGCTATAGAATTAGTAGACATCTATTCCTACTCTACTTGTATTGTTTACACCAATATGTATTTACAAATTCCTAAAACTGCCTTTATAACAACTCCTCATTGCTGCCTAGATCACAGTCTTCTCCCTAATGACCACAACATTGGACCACTATATGTTCTATGGATATAACATTGGCGTTAAGTAGTAGTAGAAAGAGTCTCTCATATTTTTATTAAAACAATTGTTGGGGCTGAAAAGTCTGATGTATGGCAACAGATGTGCATCCCTGCCCTCTGTACTCCAGCTGCAACAATATCTGAATAACTGGTGCTGATTTTTTAGTCATGGCCCTGTAGGCCAACTCATGTAAAGTTCCACTCCTGCGTGGTTGCATGTGTATGTTGTGTGTCTGTGTTCCTGTGAGTAGTATATTTCAGAGAATACGCTGGGTTACATTTCGGTACCCAGGGCTGACTGGAGGAGCATGAGGAGATAGGGACTCCCCCAGACAGTTTTGTGAATTGCTGCATTCCTGAAAGCTGGGTTTCACACGCACTGGTGGAAGGAAGAGCCAGGCTCTTCGTTACACTTCAACAGGTGCTCTTTGATTGTCATAGAGGTCACTCAAAATATGCCTGGGCATACCAGAAGAAGAAGAGGGACTGATAAGAGAATAATAAAGAGTAGGACTGAGGCCCTGGGGTAACCTTTTGAGGCACATATCACTGTGGTTGACATCCATGTATAAACTTCTAGTTACTCCCATGGCCTGTGTTGGGGAGCTCCTGCTGTGACAGACTGCTTTCTGGAGGAAGAGCAGAACAGAGGAGGGGGCACTTCAAAAGAAAGAAGATGCCCAGCACAAATATCAAAATTCTAGACCCTAAATCATATTTGGTGTTGGAAATGTACTATAAGAAGGGGAGCTAGAGGTCCACCAGATTGTCAACTGTCAAGCTGCCAGCCAGGCTATATTTTGAGGAGGAGAAGCTCGGCAAGACTTCTACCTGTGACCAGAAAAAGGGGCTAAGGTTTGACTGTCTCCCATCTATGTGCCTTCCTGTTTGACAATACCAGTGTGAGGAACAAGAGAATGCTTGGAGGGAGGTCTATTGGGGTATTCTGGTGAGTGGATCCATGCAGCTAGGTGTGAGGAAGTGGCTGCTGCACTGATCAACCTGTTGCCCATTTGCAGGTAAAAATCAGCAAACCCTTATCCCAGAGGTGCCTGCTGTGAAGAGATCATTACTGATGTGCCAATATTGCCATAGCCCATGTGTGGAGTAGTCCGCAACCCCGTACGACAGAGTTGTTTGCTGTAAATTGTGCATTACTGCCAAGGCAATCAGTCGTAACTTGTGTGTGCTGTAAAGTCCGTGACCTAGTATGCCAGAGGGGGGAATAGTGAATTCCTGTTGTGAATTCCTGTTGTGCTGATAGGGCTGGAGCTTCTGTGCAGGGTAAGTCAATGATTCTGTAAGCCAGAGGGCTGCAGTCTTGAAGGACAAGGACCGTGACCTTGTTTTGTTGGTGCTGAGAGGAATGGCCATTGTGGTGGCCTGCAAGTAACTGAACCCTGACTGAATATCCAGAAACCGTATGATTGCCCCTTACCTGCAAGAGGGATCAGAAGATCTTTAACAGAGGGAGCCCTGCGCAGACCTTGCAAAGCAGCGAGTGCTACTCACCGCCATGAGCTTCTGCATATCTCCAGAACGTGGGACTTTGGTATAGCAATCCCGGCAGAAGCAGGTAATAGTGCTCACAGGGCCGAAGGGCCCAAAGGAACTTGTTCTGCATCATCCCCTTGTAGGCGCTGAAACACTTTTGACTTTGGAAGAGTTGGTGTAGGATTCCTAAGACTCAGACTACTATTGGGGCCTAACCTGAATGTCATGTTTGGTGAATGGGGAATAACCACTACCAACAGAGAGGAAAGTGGGACTCAGAGACCTGTCTGTCTAACATCAGAGTACTGACCTCAGGAGATCTGTGTGTATTATTTGTATATGCCATATTTTACTTTGTGTTTGTATATAAATACTCCTTTTTTCATAAAAGCAAGTATTTGACTGGACAATAATTTATTGCTGCTATTGGAAGTATTTTGAGTGGTGAGCCCAAGTTCACCCCATGCATCTGTGTCCCAACCCCCCACCCCCAAGAAGCCTTGAACTACTCAACATGCAATATCACTGAGAGTCTAGTGGTGAAGAAGTGCTTGGCCCAGTTGCTGAGGACCCATAGTAGGTCGGCCCAGGACATAAGGAGTGAAAGATCTCAACCCCCACAGTTAGGCCTAGTAACTCCTGCTTACCCCATGGCCCTCTGAAAGGGGGTCTAACAATGTTTAACTCCTTGCAGACATTTTTTGTCTTTTTTCTGAGCTATACAATTTCCATTACAAATGATCATCCATCAGTAGCTCAAGTAATTGATAATCATTCACATCTTCAGGATTTTACCTGCAGTGCAACAAATATTAACAAAGTGATTATTTTTGGCTTTAGTATAGTGAAAAGGATTTCTCAAGGCTTATTAAGGGTCAAGACAACTTAATCTGGAAATCTGAATCCGACAGGTGCAGTGGTACTTTCCAAACTTCAGCAAACCCACAGCCATTCCTACACTACTACTGGGGATATTTGGAGGAGGCTGAGGGAAAGTGAAAAAAGACAAGAGAGGTGAATAGAGACACATGATATCATCACATGCTTGGTTGCATAGCTGGCCTCACCTGCAATACAGGAGTATAGTAAGGGAGATTTTTAGCATGCATATAGTTCGAACACAGAAATTATAACTATAGTAATTGTTTATCATAAACCTGCTGACTCTCTCTGTATTTCCTTTGTATAATATAATATAAAACTTGGTCTTTCTTTTGAGCTCAAACACAATTAAGTTTCGTATAGTAACTGTGAACTGCAAACAGGGTTACAATAGATTGTTTGCTAACAAGAGACCCCTTCAATATTAAGAAATAGCCTTTCATGCTTGGTTTACATTTAGAGTAACATGTGGATACCTGTAATTTGTAAATCATTTGCTGGTATTGCATGTTTACTTTTTTCCTTTAGTCATTATAATTTTGCTAGTATCAATAGCAAAATACCTTAACAGAATAATTCTGAACTAATATAGTACCATTGAAGTTTACAAAAGTACTTCATAATCCACAGGGGTATCTCTTTGCAGAATAACCAGGGCAATAGAGCTCATAATTCTGAAGGATGACTCTTGGTGAAACAAACAATTGCTATAGAATTACTAATGCTAAAGAATGACTTCTTGTAAAGGTCTGCTTTCTTGCAAGATGCTTCTCTTTTTCCAGGATGTCTTTTGGAGACATCATAGAAGAATAAATTATAGGATTCCAATACAAGTCACAGCTGCACTAAACATGTATCGCAATTGCCTAGCAAGGCCATTATGCTTTCAAGATATCCTCCTCCATCTGCAAGTCTTGTGTTGTGAGAGGCTTGTTGGTTCATGGGATATTAAGTCCTTCTTGTATTTGCTTAAGTGTTTCACAAAACATATCCATCTGAGAATTGATTCTTCTTTTCAGGCAAAACCCACACCCTTTCATCCTCTTCTACCTCTGAGCAAATACACATTTGTGGGCTTCGGAGTAGTGCATCATACAGGACTAGTGTGTAAGGGTAAGCACTGACAATGAAAATGAGAGAAAAAGAACAGGGTAATGGTGAAACTGATACTCACACAGTACACCCTTTCTCACATACATACACAATTGGTACAATAAGTGGACAAGTAATGCAAGTTTTCCTCACACACATATGCAGGTAGAGAATGGTGTCTCTCTCTCTTTCAAAGATGCACACTTACACAAACACTTACACACCCACTTACACCTCCCCACACACACACACACATAAACACCAAGCAAGCATAAATAGCACAGACAGAAGCACATCCAGTTTCTCTCTCACACACAGAACATAAACAGCAAAGACAACACTGCCAGCTTTTCCTACCAGCAGTACCCAAACAGCAAGAGCAACAGCAGTGCAGGCATCCTTAAAACTCACACATACAGAACATAATAAAAACAGCAATTTTGAACAACTTCCTCATAAACAAAGAACTATTCAAGCAATTTCAGAAGCAGTGAAAACTGCTTTCACATTGAAAGGTTGAGTACGGCACAGGCAGCAAGAATGCAAGCCTTACTCACACAAACAGAACATGCACAACAGAGACGGTGAGATAATATAACTTTCCCACACACACAGATTAAGCACAGTGTAGGCAGCAGTAGTGCATTTTGCCTTACCATACAAATATTAAATACAGCATGGATAGAGGCATATCTGACCATCTAAAACACAGAGATCATGAAGAATAAGTACAAAAGTTCAAAAATAGTCTTGACTGTTACACGCATGCACACACACATACATACACAAACACATGCGTCATGAGCATTACACCTTTATCCCTAAATATCCATTGTAGTTTGGCCTGAGAGGCCTGTCGCTAAATGTGGGCTGGCCTTAACCTGCCATTGACTGATGAGGATAAAATAAGATACCTTTTCAGACATAAGGTGTGGTCAAGGATGCTCATAATTGTGGAATGCCTCCCCCAAATCCTGAGTGTGGTGAGGGCTAGAGAGTAATATTTCCTCCACCTTTCCTGGTCATGTGGGCGGAAAGCAGCCAAATCCTTTGAATCGTAAGCTTCTTTCCAAGTAACATGTAACCCCTGAGCAGGTGTGAAAGCTCAATTTACCTATTAATGATTTTCCTTTATGATGAGCTAAGAATTTGTATAGAATTTGACCAATATAGAAAGTAATGTGTGACTTGGAAAATGTGTCCACTTGCGTCCACTTGAGTGGCCGCCATCAATACGTAATGCTTTTATTAAATGCATATTATTATTAATTGAAGTGCATGCATTAAGAAAATTGTAATAGTATGTCACACTAATGATTTTGTGCTATGTATTTGCTTATTCGCTAAAGTTAACGAGGTTTGGGCCTAGTCTGCACAGCCTCATATTAAGCTGCAATGTTTAATAAAATTGTGGGAATGTATGTCCAGAGAAATCGATGCATTTGTTGTCCACACTGTGTTGACCAGACGTTAGGAGATGTCTTTGACTTTCTCATGAGAACTGCCTGTTAGAATGTCTTGTATTAGGAGTTGTTACTTTGTATAGTTCAATGCGTGAGAAAGCGATGTTCCCAGGAACTAACAATAGATGCACTGACCGGAGTACGGATTGCTACAAGAAGGTTACCTGACGAGTCTGACGATGGGAACAGGAGAAGAGGAACCAGTCATCAACATGTGAAAGACAGTTTAGTTATATCTTAGATTTGGGTTTTTATTTCTATTGGACTAATTATAAACGTACAATTTGACCATTGACATTCTAACTTAGCCCGACTGCATAGAGGGAGGAGAGGCTCATTCTATACTGATTTTTCCTCGTAGTGGCTCTGTTTGAGGAGCTGAACAGTTCCTTATCACTTTATTTCTAAACTTTTACTTTAAAGCTTACTTTTTAATGGTTAATGCTGTCCCTTAGATATTGCTTCGTATATGGTTCAGATAGCTTAGAGTCTCCGTCTCTGAACCATCCCCTTTCACTGCCCATTGCTGAAGCTGACCAAATGGATATCCAACCGACTAAGAGAATTGCAGTTTGCTGATCCATATGAGGAGAGGTACAACAAAATGCTATTGTTCTTGTTGTAAGTTGTTCCTTGTTTTTAGGTACCAACCGCTATTTTTATAGAGCTATAGTTAGATGTTTTTCCAAATGAACTTTGAATAAACAGTTTTGCATAAAACCCAAACATGCTGTTCTAATCAGAAGGCTAGTTAGGGAGTCCTGGAAATGTTAACAAATTGCAATTAACAAAGAGTTGATGTTCATTTGCTGAATCTAGATGTATGTTATTACTATTTCAAAGTTATTTGAGCTCTTAATTTGTACTGTGATTCTTGAAGGCTTAACAGTGAATGCTTTAGCTAAATTGAGATTCTTTAGAAGATTTGGTCAACCGGTGTTGTCTATGTATGTTTACCATTTGGATTTGAGACTCATTTTTGTGACATTAACATTGTTAATATAGGGAGATAAACTTTCTAACTCTTACCTAAAGGTGTGGTTATTCATGGGTCATGGTGTGTAAAGATCACTGATTCTAAAGAGTATTTGATGATGTTTATTGATGACGATGTTGTAATTGCATTGAATTAAGGACTTATGGTGGAATCACTTTAAGAGTAGTCAAAAGGTCTATCAAATCTTTAATGCATCCCCTTATAAAAATAACAATAAAAGACCACATAAATAAGGACAGATGCGCTAACACAGGTCAACCACACGCATGGCAAGGCAAAGCTAGTGTAGCTGTTGCTCTGCTATATGTTATTCCTGTTAGGTCATTAACAAGTAATCTTAAACTATGTCAGCTAGAGTTGGGGCTCAGCCTGTTCGGTGTCCTGCAATCCACCCAGCTCCTCAACAGATTTCTTCTACCTTTCCTTTTTTCAGGTTTCTTTTAGATTGACCACCTCTCAGGCCTATCCACCTACAAGTGACACCCCCCATCGCCTTTTGGGAAGCAACACTCTCTAAGTTGTAAGAAGCTATATAAAAGCCACAGCCAGCTTGGAGCATTAAGGATGATCTGCATCTTCATCCTGCTATCTGCGCAATTTCAAACCTGGAATACCATGAGTGTTATGAGTAGAATTAGATCCAGTCCTTCTTGAGCCAAAAAATATTTTTTTATCTTTTACTCATTATGGATAGGCACTAGTATGATCACTACAGACCTAACATATATATTAAACAATTAACTATGCGATTACTCATAAAAGTTCAACTTGAAGCTTTCGAGAAGCACATCTTAACAATATTATGCTTCCTTTAAAGAGCTAGAACACAAAACTGAAAATCATATAAGAGAAACAACATAAATCCATATGTTAACAACATGCTCAATCACAATAATTGGCATTAAAACCTTAAGAGTCTAGTTTGCTAACCTCACATGGAACACAAATGTCCATACAACATAATCATATTGTGTATTTATTTGTTGGAATAGCAGTATTCTTTTGATCAATCATAAAGTTCCACGAGGCTTTCCCAAATACTTTGTAGGGCTGAACATCTTACTTTAAACAACAGTCTCAAAAATGGAGCTGCGAGCAGGTAGTCAGATACATTTTTGGCTTCCAGTTTGTAGTGAACAATTATTTTTTCGTCATCAGACCTCTTAGTATCCGTAGCTACTTGTGTTCTGTACAACTGCCCCAAAAGCATCCTGCCTAACGTATATTATTTTAGTAACCCTCTGTGAATTGCTGCATGTGCAGAAAAGGCACCCTGCAAGGGACTGCAGTCTATCGTCCTTGGATTTGTTCTCTTAAATGGTAAACATTGTTTTATGTTCCCTTTTGGGACAGCTTACCGTTTACACATCAAATACTACGCCCTTAGAGGTGTTGTAATCTGATCAATAGTGTACAAGGACTAATTAGCAAACCGGAATTGGCAGTTTGCACTCTACGGGGGTGATTTGCTAACATTTTGCACTGGCTTTGCATCATAAAAGTGATGCAAACCAGCGCAAAATATTTCTTCTAGTATCTATTTTCCTGTGCAAAACTTGTTTTGGAAGTTAACTAAAAGTAACGCAAAGCAGCGCAAAACGATGCTTTGCATTACTTAGCATCAAGGGGCAGTTACATGGGTGTTCCCATGCAAGTACCCACCTTTTTTGATGCAAAACCCTATCTAAGATAAATGCGAAACAGGGTTTTGCGTAAAAAAATAACACCTTTTAAAACCAGACGTTAAGAGGAGAATATTGTCATTTCTCCTTTCTTTCCCTGCTTTGCATGCATGCTGCACTGTGCAGCACACATACAAAGTAGGAAAAGTTTTAAATATTGTCTAGGCATGGTATTTTGTACTGGAGAAAAAGAATCCTTCCAGTACAAAAACCTATGCTAGACTATCGCAAAAATCTGCGTCGGTGCTAGGGGAGGAGAGAGCCATATCTCTAAAGATATGGTGCTTTCCTGCTCCATCCCTGTCACGCAAAGCAGCGCAGCGTTTTTGCCTGCCGTGCTGCTTTGTCTCACATTTTTGTAAACCTGCCCCTGAGTGGTTTGCAAATGGATGTATAATTTGTTATGTAATCCTCTTAATAATGGTTCACTTTGAAAATAATACATTCCCTGGAAGCAAAATACAACATGCCTAATGAATATTAGTTTGGCAGGTCGCAATTTGAGACCTCCTGAGAATGTTTCTGTTTGCAATGATGGTGGTCTACAAGGGACATCAGACCAACATCCTTGCATTTGTTTTCCCAAACAGGAGGAGTTTCTTTAAATAGAGCAGCCTGTGTCCATTAAAGGAATAAGTGCTGCTTTTAAAAACATATTTCCTGTTAGACTTTGCTTTTTCTGCAGGGTCATGCCATATTTTTTGCCTTCACTCTCCTGTTTTCTGAACCTATTTTTGTTGGCCTTTAAGATTCTGCACACTTTACCATTGTCAACCAATGCTAAAGGGCTTGTGCTCTCTCCCTTAAACATGGTGAAACTGTACTTGTAAGTCCCCAGTAAAGTGATACTACATGTACCCGGGGCCTGTAAATTAAATTCTACTATGGGCCTACAGCACTGATTGTGCCACCTACTTCAGTAGCCCGTTAAACATGTCTCGAGCATGCTTTTGCAGCCTTTGTGTGTAGTTTTAAACTGCTATTTTGACTTAGCATAACAAACCTTTTGCCAGGCCTGAACCTTCCTTTTAAATATGTGTAAGCAGGATCACTGGAATTAAGCGATTGTGCGGCCTCGGCGATTTTCACATAACTATAGATTTGCCGCTTTTGCCACTTAATCTACCACCTGCCGTATAATATGCAGATTTTACCCAAAATTTGTTTTCAGCTCAAACGGTTCAAAAGTTACTATAAACGCAGTTACACATGTTGCCGCGCAGTGGACAGCCCTTTGCAAAACTGGACTAATCACCTTTTTGCTGTTTACTTCTACATTTAGGTATTGAAATGGGACTACTGAGGTGCAGCCAATGCCTAGACAGTGTTACCAAGTTTAAAAATGACAAAATAATGAAGTAATACTGTTACAAAATGTGTGCATTATACTGCATAATTTGCCTTTTCTTGCAGCATTATTTACTCAACCCTGCCGCATAATTTGGCTCTCTCCTGTCTCATAATTCGAGTGGCTCTGCATATAAGTCACTCCTAAGGTAGGTGCTAAACAGACTATATGGCAGGGCGCAGTGTGTTGTGTTCTATTCATCACCTAGCAAGTGGTGATGTATTTTAGAAGGTGATGATGCATTGGAATGTGAGTACCTTAGAAAAGAATGTTGGGTGGTCATTGCTGGGGCTACGGTTACAGGGAAAGCTTGGAGAACTTTTACGCTGTGCCTGGGGTCTGAGTAACTGGACAAGTCCTCAGTGTGATTTATGATAAATTGGCGATGAGAGACTCAGACCCCGATACTGAACCCACGAAGATTTTGAAGATTTAGACTACATTGAAGTAAGAGTATTTACTGTATTCTTAAGGAGTGATCGTCTATGGGACTGGCGTATCAGTATTTACTTATTCCTCCTATCCTCAGTGAAATTATTAGTATATTGACACGTCATTTCAAGCTCAATACATGTCATACCATCAGGTTTATTTTCAATGGGAGACATATTTCTTCTTAAAAACAAGTTAGAGATGCAGCACACTCATTGCCTACCACGCATATTTATTGACATTTGGTGTTCCCCGGTGTACTTTCTAATTTTGGGCACAGACACCTTAAACTTTCATTTGTCAATGGTCAGTGCCTCTTAGAATTTTCACGCACTGTGATTCACGCTCTCACTTACCACTTATCTGTTGCTCGCGCTGATCACCACGGACATAGAAGATTAAGTGGTACTGTTAAGAAAGTCAGCCCTTTTGTGTAGATAGGGTGATTATGCATTGTAAGAATCCTAATCTACAGGACAGATTGTGGGTCCATGGGGGAATCTAGTCTACAGGAAGTTACTACCATCATGAGTAAATCAGAACGTACATCCAGATGTGTGAAGGCAGTCATGTGTGGAAACAAAAAAGAAGATAATAATAGTTTAAATGGTCAAGAAAAAGACTAATGTGAAGAATGACCAAGAATGCGCCAAGAAGGAAGTGAAGATCATGGAAAACAGAAATTCGTAAAAAGGGATGGATAACTTAAAAGGCAAATGTTACTGTTGTGGTAGCGCAAATCACCTAGCCCATGATAAAAAAGTGTCCTGCAAATGGTCAGAAATGGGAAAAATGCAGCATCAAGCGGCACTATGCATGAGTATGTCACAAGAATACAGTAATTAAATATGTGGTTGATGAAGAAGACAATGGCCAGTCTAGATCTGGCAAAGAATACCCAGAGGTGGTGTGCATTGATGACTGTGTAATGGATATCAAAGGACAGGGCAGGAAAAAACCTATGTGCAAGATAATTGCTGTAGGAGTTCAGGTAACATTAGTGGCTGACTCTTTTTCACCATATACAATAATCAACAAAGATACATGGACCGATTGATTTTGATAAAATATAGGAACTGAATTGGAGAAACCGGATATCAAGCCTCAGAGTTTCACAGGAGAGCCCATTAATCTGTCAGGTTTCCGGAAGCCGTTGTTTGAATTCAAAGGCAAGGAAGTGGATTGTAAGATGCTTGTGGCAGAAATAGGACGATCTGTCTTAAGGTGGTGGAACCAAGGGGTACTAGATAGTTTACTTGATCATAACAGTGTTGACCCAGTTTTGATTATTAATGATCAAATTGATGAGGATATGAGGGAAAAGTTCTAAAAGTATTCACGGGAACTGTACGTGAATTGAAAGGGTTTGTGCTCAAATTTGTTTTTAAAGAAGATGCCCAACCATGTGTGCATAAAGTAAGGAACATTCCCATAACTGTTAAAGAGGAAGTTGTGAATGAATTGAACAAACTGGTAGAGACGGGCGTAATTGGACAAGTAGAATCCTCAGACTGGATAGCCCCTTTAGTTGCTGCAAGAAAGGCTAATGGATGCATCCGCCTTTGTGTGAATTTGAGAGAATTAAACAAAAACATTCTTGTGGATATATTTCCTTTGTCCCATATAAATGAACTGCTGTCTGTAACTAAAGGAATGATGTAGGAACCTGGCCTGGTGTGTGCTGGGTACCTAAGGTGCTTATACGTTATACCAGGTCTAGGTATCCCCTATTAGTGAAGTGTATGCAGTGTCTAGAAGCCAGGCTCTCTAGAGGTAGCTGTGGATGAGCAGCCAAGGCTTATCTAGGAGATATGCAAAGCTCACGCAATACCACTGTAGTCACACAGCACTTACACACAATAAAGAAAACACTCAGTGTAACGAAAATAAAGGGTCTTTATTACTGGAACACAGTACCAAAACACTAGATAGGCAACCCTCCAATAGGAGGTAAGTAACCACACTATATATGTACACTAGTTATCAGTAATAGGCATATAAAGTGATAGAAAACAGTGCAAATGTAAATAGACAGTAGTGACCATAGGGGGAGCCCAGACCATATTCTAAAAAAATTGAATGAGAACACAGGACCCCCCCCCACCTCGGTAAGTGGAATGTATAGAGGGGAGCTATGGGTACCAGGAAACCACAAAGGTAAGTACCACAGTGCCCTCCAGCGACCAGGAAGAAAGGAGTAAGTTACTGGATTTTCCCCAAACCACCCAAAAGGAAAGAAAAGAAGAAAATGCAACACCCAGACAAGACTCCAAGAAACCAGCAGTGGATTCCTGAAGGGGAAGACCTGTGGAATAAGCGGACCAAGTTCAGAAGTCAAACTAGAGTCCAGGGGGAGCAGGAGCTACTACCCACCAAGGTGTAGTTGCAGGAATTGGATGACGGTAGGACAAAGACGCTCCGAAATGCAGCCCTGGAGCAGGTGAAGAGTTCCTGGAGGATGCAGTCGACGTCCCACGCTGGTTGGATGATTGCAGTTGGTCAGTGGCTTGGAAAAACCACCAGCAAGCCTTGGCAAAGGCAGAAGTCGCAGTGAAGCAAAAGTGGAGCCTCCGGGACCAGCAAGGTCCAGGAGGACTCAACCCACGGGGAGTCCTAGGGAAATTCTCAGCAAGGTAGAGAATCCAAAGAAAAAGAGGTAACTCCCACAGGAGACCCACTGGACAAGGAACCAGGAGCCGCAGAGGAGCCCACACAGCACAACTGGAGAAGGGTCTCACGCCACAGGAGAAGCATGCAGAGGCTGTGCATTGCAGAAAGGAGTGCTGGGGGCTGGCACTACACGGAGTCTGAAGATCCATTGGAGGAAATGCAAACAAGCCTTGGTAGCTGCAAGAGACGCGGTACACAGGGGGTACTGTCCTGTGTGAGAAGGCAAGGGCTTACCTCCACCAAAGCTGGACTGCTGGTAGAGAGAACCAAGAGGACTACTCTGGACCACCACCTGTGATGCACGATCTCTGCAGCTTAGAATGAGAGGAGATCCATGCAGCCGGTCGTCATTGCAGTTGGTTCCTGCGGATGCAGGGGAGTGACTCCACTCCAAGGGAGATTCCTTCTTCCTTCTAATGCAGACTGAAGACTTGCCACCCTCATAGGATGCACAGCTGGGGAAATATTGCAGAAGCTGGAAGGAGTCTTGGAAACAATGTTGCAAGCAGAGTCTTCGCCGTGGATGCAGATTGTCGGTTCCTGGAGGGTCCAGTCGCAGTTCAGTGGCTAGAAGTTGAAGTAGAGGTTGCAGATGAGTCCTACTGGAATCTTGCAAGCAAAATCTGAGGACCTACCCAAGAGAGAGACCCTAAATAGCCCATTGACCACCTATAAGGAGGGGACTCTGACGTCACGTGCCTGACCTGGCCACACAGATGCTCCTAGCGGTCCCTGCCAACCTTGGAATCAAGGAGCTCTGGGCACCACCCCTGGGGTGGGGATGGACGGGGAGTGGTCACTCCCCTTTCCATTGTGCAGTTTTGTGCCAGAGCAGGGACTGGAGGTCACTGAAGTGGTGTAAACTGGTTTATGCACAGACGGCACCAAATATGCCCTTCAAAGCATACCAGTGGCTTTGGGAGGCTACCCATCCCAAGCCATGTAACACCTATTTCCAAAGGGAGAGGCTGTTAACCTCCTCTCCCAAAGGAAATCCCTTGTTCCGCCTCCCTGGGCTTGAGCTGTTCAAGCAGCAGAAGGGCAGAAACCTATCTGAGGCATGGCAGCAGCTTCAGCTGCCCGGAAAACCCCAGAAGGCTGGTAGGAGCAATGATGGGGGTCCTTTAACTAGCCCCCAGAGTGCATGGAATCACACTCCAATACTGGCAACAGTATTGGGGTATGATTCCGACATGTTTGATACCAAACAAGCCTAGGTTCAGAGTTACCATTACGTAGCTGGGCATAGATAGTGACCTATGTCCAGTACACGCATAAAATGTCATCCCCACTCTCACGAAGTCCAGGAAAATGGAACTGGACTTTGTGGGGGCACCTCTAAGCTAGGAGGGCCTGCCATTGGGGTGACTTACAGTGACCTGGTGCAATGACCAGTAGTGAAAAGGGTGCATGCACCTTTCCATGCAGGCTGCATGACTGGCCTGCAAATACACTTTGCATGGGCTCCCAATGGGTGGCATAATACATGGTGAAGCCCATGGGGATGCCCTGGTGCCGCAAAGGCCTGGGTACCATCTACCTGGGACTTACATGGGGGCACCCGTATGTCAAATGTGGGATGTAAGTAACCAAGTTACCAAGCTTGAAGGGAGAGAGCATAATCACTGTTGTCCTGATAAGCAGGATCCCAGTGAACACAGTCAAACCCACTAACAACAGGCAGAAAATGAGGGTAACTGTGCCAAGAAAGAGGGTACTTTCCAACAAATGAAGTCATTTCCCACTATAGATTTAACATCAGTGTACCACCAAGTCCTGTTGCAACATAGCAGTAAACACCTCATGGTATTTATCCCCTTTAAAGCCAAGGATGTAACAGTTATGTCCTTGGCTGTGGCGCTGAGGAGCCAAGGAGGCAACCGTTACATCCTTGGACCGGCTTGTGGGGGGAGTGCTCCCCCTATGAGCCTCGTCTCGGCGCCCCCAGCGCAGGGATGGAAGAGGAATCCCTTCCCCTTCCACCACCACCCCCCCTGACCTCCCCGTGGCATCTGATGGAGGCCTACCCTTCCAGCGCCGATCGGAGGAGTAATGCATAAGCACTTCTCCTCCGACAACATGGAGGGGCCGAGAGAGGCATCAAAGGAAAGGAAACGCCTTTCCTTTCCTTTGATGTCTCTCTGAGCATTTCTGCTGCCCGATGGCGATGCGAGCAGGCAGCAGAAATGCCCACTAGACACCTGGAAGTTTTTTTGTTTTTGTTTATTGTCATGAGGGGAACAAGTGTTTTTATTTATTGTCATGAGGGGAACGAGGGGAAAGTGTCAGTGTCAGTAAGAGAGGTTGTTAAGGAACTCCTCAAAGAAATGCTTGACAGTGGAGTCATCGACCATGTAGAGGCCTCAGAGTGGTTGTCACCTGTAGTTATTTCTAAGAAGAAAAATTGAAAATTGAGGTTTTGTGTGGACTTGAGGGGGTTTAACCAGGACATTGTAACCGACAACTTTCCTTTGCCAAACATTAATGAGTTGATCTTGCTTATGAAGGATGCCAAATACTTTTCAAAGTTAGATCTCAAGCGTTCATTTCACCAAGACTTAATCTGGCATCTAAGGCTCTCACTGCTTTCATCACTATGGAGGGCATGTTCCAGTTTACCCAGATGCCTTTTGGCTTGGTATCCGTTGCCAGTGTTTTCCAGAGGATGATGAGTCATATTTTCACGGGTTTGGATAATATACTCTTCTTTCAAGATGATATTCTGGTTTTTGGTGACACCATTGAGAACCATAACGTCACCTTGAAGATGGTGTTGGACAGATTATTGCAGTCTGGGTTAACGTTACGTCAGGAAAAATGTCAGTTCTTGATGAAGGAGGTGGGGTATCTTGGTCATTCAATATCGCAGGATGGTGTTAAACCAAAAAAGAATTGCTAGATGCCGTTAGGTCAGCTCCGGCTCCTAAGGACAAAGATCAATTGCGGTCTTGTTTGGGGCTTATTGAATATTACTCCAAATGTGTCAAGAACTTTACCAGCAAAACAGAATGCCTAAAGGTACTCTTATGTAAGGGAGCAAGTTTTGTGTGGGGAGTGGCACAACGTCAATGTTTCTAAATGAGAAAAGATGATGTGTGCAATGTGGGCATCTTAGTATCTTTTGAGACGAGGAAAAAAACAATTATTACCGTTGATGCAAGTGCACTGGGTATTGGTGCCATCTTGTCCCAGATGCATGGATCTGTCGAGAAAACTGTTGCCTTTGCTTCTTGGACTTTAACAACCGCGGAGAGACATTATGCAGTTATTGAACGCAAGACTTTAGCCGCAGCATCGGGTGTGGAATATTTTCGCACGTATGTCTGGGGCAGTAATATCACGTTGCGTACTGACCATAAGCCTCTGCTTAAAATTTTGTCGCCTGGTGGGTCTGGCAAGGGGTCAGCAAGACTGGCCAGACTGGCTTCACGTCTACAAGAATATGATGACAAGGTTGAGTTCATTCCTGGTTGGAAGAATGTACAGGCTGATTGCCTTTCTCGCCTGGCTCTTGAATGGCAATTGGTGGATGAGGTTAACGTGTTAAAGAGTGAGAGAGAGGGAGCGGTAGCGTCTGTGTGTGAAGTTATGCATTGGAGTAAAGGAGTTGTGAATGAGACAGACTGGGATATGGCAATGAAAGATGATGAAGTTTTAAAGAGGGTCATTGATTTGGTAAGGAAGGGGGGGAGGAGAGACAGCACTCTTCCTGTGATGGTATGGCCCTTCAACAAGGTTTTGGATGAGCTTTCAGAGATTGATGGGAGGATAATATTGCATGGAGAAAAGATTGTTCCACCTGGAGGTGTACGCAAAAGATTTTTGATATTGTGCATGAGGGTCACCTGGGACAAACAATTACCAAGAGAAGGTTGAGAATGGATGTAAGGAAATGCCTCCTTGGCATGGTTGCCCCCTGACTTTTTGCCTTTGCTGATGCTATGTTTACAATTGAAAGTGTGCTGAGGCCTGCTAACCAGGCCCCAGCACCAGTGTTCTTTCCCTAACCTGTACTTTTGTATCCACAATTGGCAGACCCTGGCATCCAGATAAGTCCCTTGTAACTGGTACTTCTAGTACCAAGGGCCCTGATGCCAAGGAAGGTCTCTAAGGGCTGCAGCATGTCTTATGCCACCCTGGAGACCTCTCACTCAGCACAGACACACTGCTTGCCAGCTTGTGTGTGCTAGTGAGGACAAAACGAGTAAGTCGACATGGCACTCCCCTCAGGGTGCCATGCCAGCCTCTCACTGCCTATGCAGTATAGGTAAGACACCCCTCTAGCAGGCCTTACAGCCCTAAGGCAGGGTGCACTATACCATAGGTGAGGGTACCCGTGCATGAGCATGGTACCCCTACAGTGTCTAAATAAAACCTTAGACATTGTAAGTGCAGGGTAGCCATAAGAGTATATGGTCTGGGAGTCTGTCAAACACGAACTCCACAGCACCATAATGGCTACACTGAAAACTGGGAAGTTTGGTATCAAACTTCTCAGCACAATAAATGCACACTGATGCCAGTGTACATTTTATTGTAAAATACACCACAGAGGGCACCTTAGAGGTGCCCCCTGAAACTTAACCGACTATCTGTGTAGGCTGACTAGTTTTAGCAGCCTGCCACAAACCGAGACATGTTGCTGGCCCCATGGGGAGAGTGCCTTTGTCACTCTGAGGCCAGTAACAAAGCCTGCACTGGGTGGAGATGCTAACACCTCTCCCAGGCAGGAATTGTCACACCTGGCGGTGAGCCTCAAAGGCTCACCTCCTTTGTGCCAACCCAGCAGGACACTCCAGCTAGTGGAGTTGCCCGCCCCCTCCGGCCAGGCCCCACTTTTGGCGGCAAGGCCGGAGAAAATAATGAGAATAACAAGGAGGAGTCACTGGCCAGTCAGGACAGCCCCTAAGGTGTCCTGAGCTGAAGTGACTCTAACTTTTAGAAATCCTCCATCTTGCAGATGGAGGATTCCCCCAATAGGGTTAGGATTGTGACCCCCTCCCCTTGGGAGGAGGCACAAAGAGGGTGTACCCACCCTCAGGGCTAGTAGCCATTGGCTACTAACCCCCCAGACCTAAACACGCCCTTAAATTTAGTATTTAAGGGCTACCCTGAACCCTAGAAAATTAGATTCCTGCAACTACAAGAAGAAGGACTGCCTAGCTGAAAATCCCTGCAGCGGAAGACCAGAAGACGACAACTGCCTTGGCTCCAGAAACTCACCGGCCTGTCTCCTGCCTTCCAAAGATCCTGCTCCAGCGACGCCTTCCAAAGGGACCAGCGACCTCGACATCCTCTGAGGACTGCCCCTGCTTCGAAAAGACAAGAAACTCCCGAGGACAGCGGACCTGCTCCAAGAAAAGCTGCAACTTTGTTTCCAGCAGCTTTAAAGAACCCTGCAAGCTCCCCGCAAGAAGCGTGAGACTTGCAACACTGCACCCGGCGACCCCGACTCGGCTGGTGGAGAACCGACACCTCAGGAGGGACCCCAGGACTACTCTGATACTGTGAGTACCAAAACCTGTCCCCCCTGAGCCCCCACAGCGCCGCCTGCAGAGGGAATCCCGAGGCTTCCCCTGACCGCGACTCTTTGAACCTAAAGTCCCGACGCCTGGGAGAGACCCTGCACCCGCAGCCCCCAGGACCTGAAGGACCGGACTTTCACTGGAGAAGTGACCCCCAGGAGTCCCTCTCCCTTGCCCAAGTGGAGGTTTCCCCGAGGAACCCCCTCCTTGCCTGCCTGCAGCGCTGAAGAGATCCCTAGATCTCCCATTGACTTCCATTACAAACCCGACGCTTGTTTCTACACTGCACCCGGCCGCCCCCGCGCTGCTGAGGGTGAAATTTCTGTGTGGACTTGTGTCCCCCCCGGTGCCCTACAAAACCCCCCTGGTCTGCCCTCCGAAGACGCGGGTACTTACCTGCAAGCAGACCGGAACCGGGGCACCCCCTTCTCTCCATTCTAGCCTATGTGTTTTGGGCACCACTTTGAACTCTGCACCTGACCGGCCCTGAGCTGCTGGTGTGGTGACTTTGGGGTTGCTCTGAACCCCCAACGGTGGGCTACCTTGGACCAAGAACTGAACCCTGTAAGTGTCCTACTTACCTGGTAAAACTAACAAAAACTTACCTCCCCCAGGAACTGTGAAAATTGCACTAAGTGTCCACTTTTAAAACAGCTATTTGTCAATAACTTGAAAAGTATACATGCAATTTTGATGATTTGAAGTTCCTAAAGTACTTACCTGCAATACCTTTCGAATGAGATATTACATGTAGAATTTGAACCTATGGTTCTTAAAATAAACTCAGAAAAGATATTTTTCTATATAGAAACCTATTGGCTGGATTTGTCTCTGAGTGTGTGTACCTCATTTATTGTCTATGTGTATGTGCAACAAATGCTTAACACTACTCCTTGGATAAGCCTACTGCTCGACCACACTACCACAAAATAGAGCATTAGTATTATCTATTTTTACCACTATTTTACCTCTAAGGGGAACCCTTGGACTCTGTGCATGCTATTCCTTACTTTGAAATAGCACATACAGAGCCAACTTCCTACATTGGTGGATCAGCGGTGGGGTACAAGACTTTGCATTTGCTGGACTACTCAGCCAATACCTGATCACACGACAAATTCCAAAATTGTCATTAGAAATTGATTTTTGCAATTTGAAAAGTTTTCTAAATTCTTAAAAGACCTGCTAGGGCCTTGTGTTAGATCCTGTTTAGCATTTCTTTTAGAGTTTAAAAGTTTGTAAAAGTTTGAATTAGATTCTAGAACCAGTTTTAGATTCCTAAAAAGTATTCCAACTTTTAGAAGCAAAATGTCTAGCACAGATGTGACTGTGGTGGAACTCGACACCACACCTTACCTCCATCTTAAGATGAGGGAGCTAAGGTCACTCTGTAAAATAAAGAAAATAACAATGGGCCCCAAACCTACCAAAATACAGCTCCAGGAGCTTTTGGCAGAGTTTGAAAAGGCCAACCCCTCTGACGGTGGCAACTCAGAGGAAGAGGATAGTGACTTGGAGGAAAATTCCCCCCTACCAGTCCTATCTAGGGAGAACAGGGTCCCTCAAACCCTGACTCCAAAAATAATAGTCAGAGATGCTGGTTCCCTCACAGGAGAGACCAACACCTCTGAAATCACTGAGGATAACTCCAGTGAAGAGGACATCCAGTTAGCCAGGATGGCCAAAAGATTGGCTTTGGAAAGACAGATCCTAGCCATAGAAAGGGAAAGAAAAGAGATGGGCCTAGGACCCATCAATGGTGGCAGCAACATAAATAGGGTCAGAGATTCTCCTGACATGTTGAAAATCCCTAAAGGGATTGTAACTAAATATGAAGATGGTGATGACATCACCAAATGGTTCACAGCTTTTGAGAGGGCTTGTGTAACCAGAAAAGTGAACAGATCTCACTGGGGTGCTCTCCTTTGGGAAATGTTCACAGGAAAGTGTAGGGATAGACTCCTCACACTCTCTGGACAAGATGCAGAATCTTATGACCTCATGAAGGGTACCCTGATTGAGGGCTTTGGATTCTCCACTGAGGAGTATAGGATTAGATTCAGGGGGGCTCAAAAATCCTCGAGCCAGACCTGGGTTGACTTTGTTGACTACTCAGTGAAAACACTAGATGGTTGGATTCAAGGCAGTGGTGTAAGTAATTATGATGGGCTGTACAATTTATTTGTGAAAGAACACCTGTTGAGTAATTGTTTCAATGATAAACTGCATCAGCATCTGGTAGACCTAGGACCAATTTCTCCCCAAGAATTGGGAAAGAAGGCGGACCATTGGGTCAAGACAAGGGTGTCCAAGACTTCAACAGGGGGTGACCAAAAGAAAGGGGTCACAAAGACTCCCCAGGGGAAGGGTGATGAGACAACCAAAACTAAAAATAGTAAAGAGTCTTCTACAGGCCCCCAAAAACCTGCACAGGAGGGTGGGCCCAGAGCCTCTTCACAAAACAATGGGTACAAGGGTAAAAACTTTGATCCCAAAAAGGCCTGGTGTCATAGCTGTAAACAGCATGGACACCAAACTGGAGACAAGGCCTGTCCCAAGAAAGGTTCCACTCCAAACTCCCATCCAGGTAACACTGGTATGGCTAGTCTCCAAGTGGGATCAACAGTGTGCCCCGAGCAAATCAGGGTCCACACTGAAGCTACTCTAGTTTCTGAGGGTGGGGTGGATTTAGCCACACTAGCTGTCTGGCCGCCTAACATGCAAAAATACAGACAGCAACTCTTAATTAATGGGACTAGAATAGAGGGCCTGAGGGATACAGGTGCCAGTGTCACCATGGTGACAGAGAAACTGGTTTCCCCTGGCCAATACCTGACTGGAAAAACTTACACAGTCACCAACGCTGACAATCAGAGAAAAGTACATCCCATGGCAATGGTTACTTTAGAATGGGGAGGGGTCAATGGCCTGAAACAGGTGGTGGTCTCCTCAAATATCCCAGTGGACTGTCTGCTTGGAAATGACCTGGAGTCCTCAGCATGGGCTGAGGTAGAACTAAAAACCCATGCAGCAATGCTGGGTATCCCTGAACTGGTGTGTGTGAAAACCAGAGCACAATGCAAGGCACAGGGTGAACAAGTAGAGCTGGAGTCTGGAAGAATGGCCCAGCCTACCAAGAGAAAAGGAAAGTCAGTTGGGAAACCAACTGCAGCACAGCAAAAGAAAGGGAACCTCTCTTCTCAGGAAGAAGTTCTGCCCTCTGAGGGAACTGAGCCTTTGGAGCTTGAACCTTATCAGGTTGAGCTCTTGGGCCCAGGGGGACCCTCAAGGGAAGAGCTGTGTAAGGGACAAGAAACCTGTCCCTCTCTTGAAGGCCTTAGGCAGCAAGCTGCTGAAGAGTCCAAAGGCAAGAAAAATGGAACACATAGGGTCTATTGGGAGGATGGGCTCCTGTACACTGAGGCCAGAGACCCCAAACCTGGTGCCACTAGGAGAGTGGTAGTGCCTCAGCTGTTCAGAGAGTTCATCCTAACATTGGCCCATGACATTCCCCTTGCTGGACATTTGGGACAAACCAAGACGTGGGAGAGGTTAGTCAACCACTTCTACTGGCCCAATATGTCCAACATGGTTAAGGAGTTTTGCCTCTCCTGCCCCACCTGTCAAGCCAGTGGTAAGACAGGTGGGCATCCAAAGGCCCCCCTCATTCCACTTCCTGTGGTGGGGGTGCCCTTTGAAAGAGTGGGTGTGGACATAGTTGGTCCACTAGAACCTCCCACAGCCTCAGGAAATATGTATATCCTGGTAGTAGTGGATCATGCTACCAGGTATCCTGAAGCTATTCCCCTTAGGTCGACTACTGCCCCTGCAGTAGCCAAGGCCCTCATTGGTATCTTTACCAGAGTGGGTTTCCCTAAGGAGGTGGTGTCTGACAGAGGTACCAACTTCATGTCAGCATACCTAAAGCACATGTGGAATGACTGTGGAGTGACTTATAAATTCACTACACCCTACCATCCACAAACTAATGGCTTAGTTGAGAGATTCAACAAGACATTAAAAGGCATGATCATGGGGCTCCCAGAAAAACTCAAAAGGAGATGGGATGTCCTCCTGCCATGTCTGCTTTTCGCTTACAGGGAGGTACCACAGAAGGGAGTAGGATTCTCACCCTTTGAACTTCTGTTTGGTCATCCTGTAAGGGGACCACTTGCCCTTGTTAAAGAAGGCTGGGAGAGACCTCTCCATGAGCCTAAACAGGACATAGTGGACTATGTACTTGGCCTTCGCTCTAGAATGGCAGAGTACATGGAAAAGGCAACCAAAAACCTTGAGGCCAGCCAACAACTCCAGAAGTTTTGGTATGACCAAAAGGCTGCACTGGTTGAGTTCCAACCAGGGCAGAAAGTCTGGGTTCTGGAGCCTGTGGCTCCCAGGGCACTCCAGGACAAATGGAGTGGCCCTTACCCAGTGCTAGAGAGGAAGAGTCAGGTCACCTACCTGGTGGACCTGGGCACAAGCAGGAGCCCCAAGAGGGTGATCCATGTGAACCGCCTTAAGCTCTTCCTTGACAGGGCTGATGTGAATCTGTTAATGGTAACAGATGAGGATCAGGAGGCAGAGAGTGAACCTCTCCCTGATCTTCTGTCATCAGACCCAAAAGATGGCACAGTAGATGGAGTGATCTACTCAGACACCCTCTCTGGCCAACAGCAAGCTGATTGTAGGAGAGTCCTACAACAGTTTCCTGAACTCTTCTCCTTAACCCCTGGTCAGACACACCTGTGTACCCATGATGTGGACACAGGAGACAGCATGCCTGTCAAGAACAAAATCTTTAGACAATCTGACCATGTTAAGGAAAGCATCAAGGTGGAAGTCCACAAGATGCTGGAATTGGGAGTAATTGAGCGCTCTGACAGCCCCTGGGCTAGCCCAGTGGTCTTAGTCCCCAAACCTCACACCAAAGATGGAAAGAAAGAGATGAGGTTTTGTGTGGACTACAGAGGGCTCAATTCTGTCACCAAGACAGATGCTCATCCAATTCCAAGAGCTGATGAGCTCATAGACAAATTAGGTGCTGCCAAATTCTTAAGTACCTTTGACTTGACAGCAGGGTACTGGCAAATAAAAATGGCACCTGGAGCAAAAGAGAAAACAGCATTCTCCACACCTGATGGGCATTATCAGTTTACTGTTATGCCCTTTGGTTTAAAGAATGCCCCTGCCACCTTCCAAAGGTTGGTGAATCAAGTCCTTGCTGGCTTGGAGTCCTTTAGCACAGCTTATCTTGATGATATTGCTGTCTTTAGCTCCACCTGGCAGGATCACCTGGTCCACCTGAAGAAGGTTTTGAAGGCTCTGCAATCTGCAGGCCTCTCTATCAAGGCATCCAAATGCCAGATAGGGCAGGGAACTGTGGTTTACTTGGGACACCTTGTAGGTGGAGGCCAAGTTCAGCCACTCCAACCCAAGATCCAGACTATTCTGGACTGGGTAGCTCCAAAAACCCAGACTCAAGTCAGGGCATTCCTTGGCTTGACTGGGTATTACAGGAGGTTTGTGAAGGGATATGGATCCATTGTGACAGCCCTCACTGAACTCACCTCCAAGAAAATGCCCAAGAAAGTGAACTGGACTGTAGAATGCCAACAGGCCTTTGACACCCTGAAACAAGCAATGTGCTCAGCACCAGTTCTAAAAGCTCCAGATTATTCTAAGCAGTTCATTGTGCAGACTGATGCCTCTGAACATGGGATAGGGGCAGTTTTGTCCCAAACAAATGATGATGGCCTCGACCAGCCTGTTGCTTTCATTAGCAGGAGGTTACTCCCCAGGGAGCAGCGTTGGAGTGCCATTGAGAGGGAGGCCTTTGCTGTGGTTTGGTCCCTGAAGAAGCTGAGACCATACCTCTTTGGGACTCACTTCCTAGTTCAAACTGACCACAGACCTCTCAAATGGCTGATGCAAATGAAAGGTGAAAATCCTAAACTGTTGAGGTGGTCCATCTCCCTACAGGGAATGGACTTTATAGTGGAACACAGACCTGGGACTGCCCATGCCAATGCAGATGGCCTTTCCAGGTTCTTCCACTTAGAAAATGAAGACTCTCTTGGGAAAGGTTAGTCTCATCCTCTTTCGTTTGGGGGGGGGTTGTGTAAGGAAATGCCTCCTTGGCATGGTTGCCCCCTGACTTTTTGCCTTTGCTGATGCTATGTTTACAATTGAAAGTGTGCTGAGGCCTGCTAACCAGGCCCCAGCACCAGTGTTCTTTCCCTAACCTGTACTTTTGTATCCACAATTGGCAGACCCTGGCATCCAGATAAGTCCCTTGTAACTGGTACTTCTAGTACCAAGGGCCCTGATGCCAAGGAAGGTCTCTAAGGGCTGCAGCATGTCTTATGCCGCCCTGGAGACCTCTCACTCAGCACAGACACACTGCTTGCCAGCTTGTGTGTGCTAGTGAGGACAAAACGAGTAAGTCGACATGGCACTCCCCTCAGGGTGCCATGCCAGCCTCTCACTGCCTATGCAGTATAGGTAAGACACCCCTCTAGCAGGCCTTACAGCCCTAAGGCAGGGTGCACTATACCATAGGTGAGGGTACCAGTGCATGAGCATGGTACCCCTACAGTGTCTAAATAAAACCTTAGACATTGTAAGTGCAGGGTAGCCATAAGAGTATATGGTCTGGGAGTCTGTCAAACACGAACTCCACAGCACCATAATGGCTACACTGAAAACTGGGAAGTTTGGTATCAAACTTCTCAGCACAATAAATGCACACTGATGCCAGTGTACATTTTATTGTAAAATACACCACAGAGGGCACCTTAGAGGTGCCCCCTGAAACTTAACCGACTATCTGTGTAGGCTGACTAGTTTTAGCAGCCTGCCACAAACCGAGACATGTTGCTGGCCCCATGGGGAGAGTGCCTTTGTCACTCTGAGGCCAGTAACAAAGCCTGCACTGGGTGGAGATGCTAACACCTCTCCCAGGCAGGAATTGTCACACCTGGCGGTGAGCCTCAAAGGCTCACCTCCTTTGTGCCAACCCAGCAGGACACTCCAGCTAGTGGAGTTGCCCGCCCCCTCCGGCCAGGCCCCACTTTTGGCGGCAAGGCCGGAGAAAATAATGAGAATAACAAGGAGGAGTCACTGGCCAGTCAGGACAGCCCCTAAGGTGTCCTGAGCTGAAGTGACTCTAACTTTTAGAAATCCTCCATCTTGCAGATGGAGGATTCCCCCAATAGGGTTAGGATTGTGACCCCCTCCCCTTGGGAGGAGGCACAAAGAGGGTGTACCCACCCTCAGGGCTAGTAGCCATTGGCTACTAACCCCCCAGACCTAAACACGCCCTTAAATTTAGTATTTAAGGGCTACCCTGAACCCTAGAAAATTAGATTCCTGCAACTACAAGAAGAAGGACTGCCTAGCTGAAAATCCCTGCAGCGGAAGACCAGAAGACGACAACTGCCTTGGCTCCAGAAACTCACCGGCCTGTCTCCTGCCTTCCAAAGATCCTGCTCCAGCGACGCCTTCCAAAGGGACCAGCGACCTCGACATCCTCTGAGGACTGCCCCTGCTTCGAAAAGACAAGAAACTCCCGAGGACAGCGGACCTGCTCCAAGAAAAGCTGCAACTTTGTTTCCAGCAGCTTTAAAGAACCCTGCAAGCTCCCCGCAAGAAGCGTGAGACTTGCAACACTGCACCCGGCGACCCCGACTCGGCTGGTGGAGAACCGACACCTCAGGAGGGACCCCAGGACTACTCTGATACTGTGAGTACCAAAACCTGTCCCCCCTGAGCCCCCACAGCGCCGCCTGCAGAGGGAATCCCGAGGCTTCCCCTGACCGCGACTCTTTGAACCTAAAGTCCCGACGCCTGGGAGAGACCCTGCACCCGCAGCCCCCAGGACCTGAAGGACCGGACTTTCACTGGAGAAGTGACCCCCAGGAGTCCCTCTCCCTTGCCCAAGTGGAGGTTTCCCCGAGGAACCCCCTCCTTGCCTGCCTGCAGCGCTGAAGAGATCCCTAGATCTCCCATTGACTTCCATTACAAACCCGACGCTTGTTTCTACACTGCACCCGGCCGCCCCCGCGCTGCTGAGGGTGAAATTTCTGTGTGGACTTGTGTCCCCCCCGGTGCCCTACAAAACCCCCCTGGTCTGCCCTCCGAAGACGCGGGTACTTACCTGCAAGCAGACCGGAACCGGGGCACCCCCTTCTCTCCATTCTAGCCTATGTGTTTTGGGCACCACTTTGAACTCTGCACCTGACCGGCCCTGAGCTGCTGGTGTGGTGACTTTGGGGTTGCTCTGAACCCCCAACGGTGGGCTACCTTGGACCAAGAACTGAACCCTGTAAGTGTCCTACTTACCTGGTAAAACTAACAAAAACTTACCTCCCCCAGGAACTGTGAAAATTGCACTGTGTCCACTTTTAAAACAGCTATTTGTCAATAACTTGAAAAGTATACATGCAATTTTGATGATTTGAAGTTCCTAAAGTACTTACCTGCAATACCTTTCGAATGAGATATTACATGTAGAATTTGAACCTATGGTTCTTAAAATAAACTCAGAAAAGATATTTTTCTATATAGAAACCTATTGGCTGGATTTGTCTCTGAGTGTGTGTACCTCATTTATTGTCTATGTGTATGTGCAACAAATGCTTAACACTACTCCTTGGATAAGCCTACTGCTCGACCACACTACCACAAAATAGAGCATTAGTATTATCTATTTTTACCACTATTTTACCTCTAAGGGGAACCCTTGGACTCTGTGCATGCTATTCCTTACTTTGAAATAGCACATACAGAGCCAACTTCCTACAATGGAGTTTTGGTGGCCTGGGATGGATGATGATGTTGTGAGATGGGTTGAGAGGTGTTCGGTGTGTTTACAGAGTGAGAAACGGTTGAAGGTTGGAAGACAGTCCGATGGTGGTAATATAACTGATCCGGGCAAGCCTTGGCATAGTGTGTGCTTGGACTTTATTGGACCTTTGTCTGGTGTAGGTAGAGGTAGTAATTTTGCCCTGGTCATGGTGGATGTACATTCTAAATGGCTTATTGTCAAATTCATGTCGGAGGTTATGACGTCTGCGACTATAAGTGTCTTGAGATTTTGACTGAGGAAGGGTTTCCAGTAGTTTTGATTACTGATAATGGTATGCAGTTGACATCTAATGATATGAAGGTTTGTTTGGACTCATGTGGGCTGAAGCATGCATGTCTGGCATTGTACAATCCTCGTGCCAATGGAATTGTGGAACGAGCTAATCGTATTATCAAAGGTGGGTTACAGTTAGCGATTGTTAATGATGTGGCTGTTGAATCGGTGGTCTCAGATTTGGTTTGGGCGTATCGTACCACAGGGAATCTCATTTCTGGGAGGGTACCGTTCGAAGTCATGAGAGGTAGGAAACCCATGGGTAAACTCAAACCTTCATGGATGGAGAAATTGTTGGGAGGATGTGGTAAACTCAATGAGGATCTTGCAAGTGAGGCAGTGCATAGTGATGTGAGGATTAAGCTGGGTGATTGGGTGAAAATCAAGTCAGGGAGAGTAAAGAAAGGTGTTTGCAAGTTTTTGGGTCCATTTAACGTTTGAAAAGTTCACAAGTGGCTTGTGTTGCTTGAAAATGGTCAACGCTGGAATTTCAGGCGGGTTGCAAAATTTGCTTCGGTGTGGTGTGGGGAGAATGATGAGAGGTGTGATGACTGTAGCGGTTATATGCTGATGAGGGATGAAGATGTTGTAGGTCCTCGTGAAATTTGGGGAGCTGAAAGTGTTCAGGATGGTAGCAGAAGTGGAGATGCTAGTGTGGGGTGTGAGGATGTTGGTCCTTCTGCTCGTTTGAGTTCCAGGGGTGCATCTCCTTGTGGTGTGAGTGCAAGGACCCCTAGATTTAGGAGACCACCCACACTTTTGAACGATTATGTAACTTGATGCTTTTATGTTTGTTTTGCGTCGTTATTAATTCATTGTTGTTATTTTTGAAGTCCCCTGTTGTAACTTTCTATGTTCTTGATACTTTGTCTTTTTCGTCACCTTTAGTTTTGTATAGTAATAAGTATTTCGATTTATGTTGGGTTATTTCCTTTTCTTTATGATGTTAACGGAGAGCGATGTGTTGTGATATGGTTCGTGGCTGCTTTGTTGTTCCAGCCTCGAGCCGAACTTCTCGAATGTGAACCAGTGTTGTTTCTCCCGGCAGTTGGTCACTGACTGGGAGAGAGGGCACCGCATTTGAGGAGAGCTCTTGAATAAACGCACATTCTACTTACAAGAGTAATGCTGTCTGAGTAGCTTCACTTCATTTCCCTGTATGGCTGCTGAGCCCAGGACCAAAAACGCAGGTGCCCCCTGCAAAAACAGATAGTTCTGTATTTAATCATTTTGATGTGTCCAGATAGTGTTTTGGGTCATTTCCTTTCGCGGGCACTAGGTCTACCCACACAAGTTAGGTACCATTTTTATCGGGAGACTTAGGGGAACGCTAGGTGGAAGGAAATTTGTGGCTCCTCTCAGATTCCAGAACTTTCTGTCACTGAAATGTGAGGAAAAAGTGTTTTTTGGCCAAATTTAGATGTTTACAAAGGATTCTGGGTAACAGAACCTGGTGAGAGCCACACAAGTCACCCCATCCTGGATTCCCCTAGGTGTCTAGTTTTAAAAAATGTGCAGGTTTAGTAGGTTTCATTAGGTGCCGGCTGAGCTAGAGACCAAAATCCACAGCTAGGCACTTTCCAAAAAACAGCTCTGTTTTCTTTGGAAAAATATGATGTGTCCACGTTGTGTCTTGGGGCATTTCCTGTCGCAGGCGCTAGGCCTACCCACACAAGTGAGGTACCATTTTTATTGGAAGACTTGGGGGAATGCTTGGTGGAAGGACATTTGTGGCACCTGTCAGATTCCAGAACTTTCTGTCACCAAAATGTGAGGAAAAAGTGTTTTTTGGCCAAATTTTGAGGTTTGCAAAGTAACAGAACCTGGTGAGAGCCCCACAAGTCACCCCATCCTGGATTTACCTAGGTGTCAAGTTTTTAAAAAAGTGACAGGTTTGGTAGGTTTCCCTAGGTGCCGGCAGAGCTAGAGGCCAAAATCTAAAGCTAGGCACTTAGCAAAAAACACGTCAGATTTCAATGTAAAAATGTGATGTGTCCATGTTGCGTTTCCTGTCGCGAGCATTAGGCCTACCCATGCAAGTGAGGCACCATTTTTGTCTGGAGACTTGGGGGAACACAGAATAGCAAAATAAGTGTCATTGCCCCTTGTCTTGCTCTTTTTTTTTTCCTTCCAAATGTTAGACAGTGTGTAAAAAAGACATCTATTTGAGAAATGCCCTGTAATTCACATGCTAGTATTGGCACCCCGGAATTCAGAGATGTGCAAATAACCACTGCTTCTCAACACCTTATCCTGTGCCCATTTTGGAAATACAAAGGTTTTCTTGATACCTATTTTTCATTCTTTATATTTCAGCAAATGAATTGCTGTATACCTGATAAAGAATGAAAACCCATTGCAAGGTGCAACTCATTTATTGGGTCTGGGTACCTAGGGTTCTTGGTGAACCCACAAGCCCTATGTAGCCCACAACCAGAAGAGTCCAGCAGACGTAACGGTATATTGCTTTAAAAAATCTGACATAGTAAGAAAAAGTTACAGAGTAAAATGTGGAGAACAATGGCTGTTTTCTTTTTACCTCAATATTTTTTTAATTCAGCTGTTATTTTCTGTAGGAAAACCTTGAAGGATCTACACAAATTACCTGTTGCTGAATTCAGAATGTTGTCTACTTTTCATAAATGTTTAGTTTTCTGGGATCCAGCATTGGTGTCACACCCATTTCTGTCACTAACTGGAAGGAGGCTGAACGCACAAAAAATCGTAAAAATAGGGTATGTCCCAGTAAAATGCCAAAATTGTGTTGACAAATGTGGTTTTCTGATTCAAGTTTGCCTGTTCCTGAAAGCTGGGAAGCTGGTGATTTTAGCACCATAGACCCTTTGTTGGTGTCATTTTCAGGGAAAAAACACAAGCTTTGTTCTGCAGCCCTTTTTTCCAATCTTTTTGAAAAAAACAAAATGTTTGCTGTATTTTGGCTAATTTCTTGGTCTCCTTCAGGGGAACCCACAAACTCTGGGTACATCTAGAATCCCTAGGATGTTGTAAAAAAGGACACAAATTTGGCATGGGTAGCTTATGTGGACAAAAAGTTATGAGGGCCTAAGCGCGAGCTGCCCCAAATAGCCCAAAAAAGGCCTGGCAGTGAAGAGGTTAAAACACCTATAAGGCATTACCAATTTAAACAGGTACCATTCGGACTGGCATTGGCTGCTGCCATGTTCCAGTGTCTCATGCATAAAATTATCCAGGGCAATTATCCAGGGAAGAGATAGAGTAATCTTTTTTCAAGCCAATATCTCGATTATGCGAAGGAATAAATGAGAACATGATGAAGAGTTGATGCAGGTCTTGAAAACTCTGGAAAGTTTTGGTTTAACAGCTGAAGAATCCTCGTGCAGGTTTGCAAAAAACATGATAACATACTATGGGCATGAAATCAGTTGTAATGGGATTCCATAAAAACATAGTTAGTAGAAGCCATAATGAAAGCCCCTGGTCCACAGACCAAAGATGAAGTAAGATCCTTTTTAGGTTTAGCTTTATTTTATTCTAAGAATATGCATAATTTCCCTGAAAAGATGTTTCATATCATGCAACTACTTAAGAAGGCAAGTAAATTCTGGTGGCCGAATGAGTGTCAGAAAATGTTTTAGGGCAGTAAGGAAGACATTTGCAGAGCTCCTGCACCACAGGGTTTTGACCCTGGATGTAAAGGTTTTATTACTCTAATGCCAGTGGCAAAGGTCTTGGGGCGGAATCATAAAAATGGCATAGAAAGAGTGGTAGCTTTTGCATCCAGAGCATTGACACCTATAAAGGAAAAGTACTCTGTCATGGAAAGAGAAACCCTGGGATGTGTTTGGGATTTATAGCAATTCAGACAATTTATTTGGGGAACCAAAGTGGTACTTAGAAGTGACCACCAACCACTTACCAAGGTTCTTACATCACAGGGGCTCAACAATGTGTCACCAAGGATAAGCAGATTGTCGATGCAATTGTTAGATTATGCTTATGTCCCAGGTGCCTGAAATAAAATGGCAGATTTCTTAAGTAGGTTACCATTACCTGTAAATGAAAACATTAAGAATGAATGGAACTACTGCCAAGTAGTTGTGGTGTTTTTAGAAGAACTACAAAATATTGAAACTGGTGTATGGTTATCCTTTTTAACACAAGATTGCATTTTGCCTAAGGTCATGAAGCTTGTCAGATAGAGATGACCAGAAATGAAATTATTTGAAAAAGATTTGATTCATTTTGGGAGGTAAAGAAAAAGGTATTAGTAGAAGATGGATTCTTGTTGAGGGGTGGTAGAATAATTCCACCAGGAAATTTGTAGAGGGGGAGTTGTGAAACTATGCCACCAAGGACAATTAGGCATAGTTAAACCTAAGAATAGAATTAAGCAGTCATCCTGGTTGGTAGGTATAGAAAGAGAGATTGAAGCAAATGTGAGAGAATGTTATAAGTGCATCAATTCTGACAAAGCAATGTTTACGTTCAGACCACTATTACATCCAATCCAAATTCCACGAATGCCTTAGGAAAGGATAGGAGTGAACATTTTCAGCTCAGTAAACTCATCCTGCTGACAGTAGACCATTTCTCTATGTGGCCTGAGATAAAAATAGTACAGAAAGCAGATGCATGGGCCGTAGTGAATTTTCTAGAAGAGGTTGCGTACAGGGAAGTTCTTCCAATGATAGTAGTCACTGACACTGGAGGGCAATTTGTTTCTGATATTTTCAAAGCTTTTATAGAAAAAAACTGTCATTGTTCACAAGGCTACAGCTTTATATCATCCCGAAGGAAATGGGAATGTTGAGCGCTTTAGTGGAGTGATCAAAGGTACTATTGAATTATCCAACAGCATTAACATGAATTGGAAAGGTGAAATACTAAAAGCAGTAGGGGGCAAATTTATGGAAAGTGGTACTGCCACTTTCCCTGTGCCCTTTAGCAACTCCCTACCGCCACCATGTGTGCACTGCATTTAAAATATGGCACACCATGGCGCAGGGTAGGGTGAAATAGTGTAATTTGTGTATGACGCTATTGATATACTCTGCAGAAGTAGCACCAATATTGGCGCTACTCCTGCAGAGTACAGAAGGGCCCATTCTAAAGAATGGAAGCCCCCTTTTAACGCCTGCTCTTGAGCAGGCATTAAAAGTGTAGTAATAAATGGTGCAAGGAAATCTCATAGATTTCCTTGCACCATTTTACCGGCTCCCCTAAAGGGGGATTGCCCCCTTTGCATACATTATGCCTGGCGCAGGCATAATGTAGCGCAAAGGGTTACAGAGCAGTGCAATGCATGCATTGCACCACTCTGTAAATACTGTGAGTGGATTTTGGCCATGTTGGGCCACATTAACGTCAAAACAAATGACGTTAATGTGGCGCAAGGTGGCACTAGGGGCCTATAAATAGGCCCCTAGGTGCTTACAGAGTAACTCGTTGTGAGAAAATAAAACATAGTCTTTTTGAGTAAATGAGAGGAAGAACACTTTGCACTAAGGACAATATGTGATGGATATGCAATACCAAAGGAATAGGTTGGTCACCAGAGAAAGTGAAGAAATATATGGAGTTGGGCCAGGTGAAATATAAGCAAAGATATGAATCTTTGCATGGTGTGAAGAAAGTGACTCTCAAGGTGGGAGATCTGGTGAAAATAAAAAAGGAAGGTTAATCAGGAAAGGAGAAAGTAGATTTTCTGAACCTTTACAAGTAGTCAGAGTTCTTTTAAACTCTGCATGACTTAGTGATGGTAAGGTGTGGCATGTCAAGAGGTTATCATTATTTGAGGGAACCAAAAAAGAAAACAGACCTGAAGTAAGGAATTATAATTGGATGGAAGATGTATTTACTAATGGGCAAATAGCTCGTCCAGGATGGATAGGAATACTAGAGTTACCAGAGCGGGTAGGATGAGTGTGAAACCTAGACGTTTGATTGCATTAGTGAATTTATTTTATTCTTTCGAAAAAACAATAGTTGAATAGTGGTAATGATAAATTTAGTATTTTATTTTTGTATTTTTATTGTTGTTCAAATTTTGTTTTCTAATTCAAGGTGAGGGAAGTGTTGAGTTTTATTCATCACATAGCAAGTGATAATGTATTTTAGAAGGTGATGATGCATTGGAATGTGGGTAACTCAGAAAAGAATGGTGAGTGGTAATTAGTGGGGATACGGTTACGGGAAAAGCTTGGATAATTGTTATGCTGTGCCTGTGGTCTAAGTAACTAGAATACATCTTCTAAACTGGACAAGTCCTTTATGTGATTTGTGTACTTAACGCAGTGTATTTAAAAAGTTAGACATGTATTGTTACCTTTTCCATGCCCTAATAGTGAGAACTCTTAAATGTTCACTGATGCATCGCCCGTAGAATAAAACTGAGTTGCCTTATTACATTTAATAAGTGATAACTTTCAAATGGCAACAGGTGGGAAAGTCGAGTTTGAGAATTGTAATGATAAACCCTTTCTAATGATAAAGCCCGATTTTAAGTCACAATTCTGAAAATGGCTCTTTTGGAAAGTTGGCCTTTTATTGTTCAAACTGCTTAGTGCCTGCTACCTGTATCCTGGGTTCACATGACTAGGTGCAGCTGGCAATTTATCTTTGTGTATTGCTCTGAGACTGTGAAAGAAGGAAGGAATAGCTGCTGGCAGGATGGACCATCTCTGTAAGGATGAGGGGAAGGAGCTGTGAACTACCACAATTGCACATCCCAAAGACTGTTCCTCAGCACACTCACAAAGGGTTTTATACAAGTCTTTTGTGCCCCAAGACAAGCTAGGGCCAGGGCAGGGAGGAAGGAAATTCAAGACACCTATGTAGGGGGAGGACTCTAGAGTCTTCCCCCACTTCAAAGCAGGCACCAGGAAGACAGTCACCCAGGCTCTGATCTCAAACCATCTCGACTTTGGTACCACATTTTACACTGGAATCACCAAACAGCTCCTGAACTGACTCCAGACCATCTAGAACTTGGCAGCAAGACTCATCCTCAACTTTTCCAGAAGAACCAGCTCCAGCCCTCACTCAGAGACCTCCACTGGCTCCCTGTCCAGGAAAGATGCCTCTTCAAATTCCTCACACATGCATACAAACTCCTCCACAAATCTGGACCCGCCTACAAAAACAACCGTCTGACACTTCACCAACCAACCAGATTGCTCCACTCCTCCAAATGCACCTTGGCCATGACCGCTATGGAGGGGTTATATGTCGGAACCACGGGTGCTTGAAGCACGGTTCCAGCATGCTTCACCCCTAGCCCCTCACCCCCAAAAATTACCCCGACCCCCATCCCCACAACTACCCCAACCCCAAAATTACCAGAACCCCAACCCCCTCCCCTAAAACCCAAACCACCCCAACCCCCAACCCACCCCTTAAACCTAAACCCTGACCCCCCCAAACCCTAATCACCCCCAGCCCCTCACCCCACCCCAAAAACAAAAAATACCCTGAGTCCCCACCCCGCCTCTAAAAACTAAACCCCCAACCCACCCCTTAAACCTAAACCCTGACCCCCTCCCCCTAATCACCCCCAGCCCCCACCCCACCCCAAAAACAAAATATACCCGAATCCCCAACCCATCCCTTAAACCTAAACCCTGACCCCCCTAAACCCTAATCACCCCAAGCCCCCACCCCCATTCCCCCCAAAAAACAGCCCCAGTCCCAGCCCAACTTACCTCCTTCTTCACTGCGTCGACTCAGACTCCCTTCTTCTGTACCTTAACCACGTATGTACGTTGTTCAGACATGCGTGGTTAAGGTACCAAGGAAGTCGTGGAAAATGAAAGCGTTGATTCGCCTTCGTTTTTCACGACTTTGTGGTTTCGGAGTCGTTGTTCCGGGTGTTTCCCCTATGGAGGGCCTTGGACCACATCCCAAGCATCCACCATGACCACTCTGGACAGCGCCTTTTCCTACCTCACCGCCAGGTCCTGGAACGACCTCCCCTTTCACCTGTGCACCTCCCCATCTCTGAAGAACTTCAGGAAGCATCAGGAAGCAGCTCAAGACCTGGCTCTTCGACCACCATCACCCTCCGACTGAGGCTTGCGGATCCCATCAGCACCTGAAGACCCACTGGGGTGACAAGTCATGATCTACAGGCCCATCTGATTGATTGACTGATTAATTGATTAATACTGGACCCTCAGACTCAACTCTTCAGATCACTTCTGGGCCTATGGACTCTTCCAGGAAGAAGGACTGCCCAACTGTGAAGTCTGCCCTGCTGATGTATTTGCTGACTTAGAACTGCTCTGCTGCCCAAAGCCTGCTGTTGCTGCTCCAGGACACTTCTGCTGCTGTAAGTTGCTTTGCTGGAACCAGCCTGCCTGCGTGGACCCACGACTCCAAGGAATCTCCAAGGGTCAGGTGGCTGGACCGCTTTGGACAGCTACAGGGACATAACAGGCTTCTTTAATGTTCATACAACTGTTCGCGACACAACTCCCCATCGACTCCAACCCAGCTCAGTGCAGCTCATTCTCAATGCATCTCAACGCAAGTCCTCACAAGCCCCTGTCGCTTCTTCAAAGCCAAAGTAGCCAGACACCAACAGTGGCCCAGCACGATGCAGCTCGTCCCCTGCTCTGACGCATCACAGCACAAGTCTCCACAAGCTCAAGGCTTCCCTGCGACGAGGGAGGACCTTGCACCCTAAGCCTCATTGACTGTCATCGACCCTGTCACTGGGCAACGCATCTCAATACCGGACCTCGCATCACAGCTCCTCGTTAACAATCCCTCAGTGCCGGCCCTGCGCAGCCCCACACAAAGACATCTCAATGCCCAGTGAACAAGGTACTTTCAGCAGGCTGAACTCGGTCCTGCATCTGGCCCACGGTCCTCCGCAGTAAGCCTGAACTTCTGACTTGGACAAGATAAGTGTAGTTGACACTTTTTGCTTCCAATCACTTGTTTTCTACAAAACCTTTAACATTGCATATCTTTGGTTCTACTATGGGATTTTTCTTGTGTTGTGTTTTCACTTCATTACTGTTTGACGAACTGCATGAATACTTAACATGTTGCCTCTAAGTTAAGTTTAACTGCTTTTTGCAAAGCTACCAGAGGGGTAAGCACAGGGTAATTTGAGGTTTGCTTGTGTTGCACCTTGACAAAGGACTGTGGTTGCTGCTTGAGTAAAGTTCCCCCCAACCAGTAACCCAATTTTTTAAATTTCCAATTTGGGAACATAGCCGGAAAAGCATGTAGTGGTCATTGCCTGCTCCCCATGAGGCTGCCTGGCATGATTCCCAAGGGGAAACTCTCCCACAGAGAAATTTCCCATTTCCCAATCAGGTACCATCAACTTTGACCATTGTAACTGATCGATGGTTTGAGACTGAAGTTGAAGTTGCAAATTACTGATACGTTCCATTGCGACTCCTAAGTGTGCACCTTTCATGCCCCCTAATATTTGTGATTCATAAGGGGTAGCAAAAGCCTTTCTATGAGTAGGAAAGGCTTTTGTATATAACAAAATACTATTTTACAGTTGCTCACTTTTTTTAGGATTTGCAGCCTTTTTTATTGTAAAAGGCCTTTGCACACGAGACCCGTAGTTGCTTTCACATTTTCTATGATGTCAATTAGTCTCCAGTCAAAATGTGTTTTCATTTAGAGAATTTGAATGTTATCGCTGTTTCTAACCTATTTGCCAAATACTTATATAGATAATTGGGTGACATTTCATAAAACAAACTACTCTCCCAATCCAGTCTTTATTTGTTCTTGAAATTTACATTAGGTGTGATACCAGATCTGTTGTTGTTAGAATATCACCTGACATAAATACTGTGTGCTACGTATCATCTACTTAGATATTGGCTCATGGTAGTTAATAATCTAAAATTTACGCCCAATTGGACAATTTTTTGTAAACAATATTTAAAACACTATTTTTTGTCATACAACATTTCTGTATACCACATTCTGAAATACAATCATACACTGGCATGAGTTATCGATTTACAGACAAGAGAAGACAAACAATGATGAAAACCGATAACTTATCAAGTTTCAAATATATTCTTTAATAATATAAAAACATCTATGAATACTGAAAGTACTAAGCTCAGTAGCTCTATCTAATGGCATTTTTTCTTAGCTACAAGGTGATGAGGTGCTTGAAAAGAGGAAACTATTTCAAAATTAGCCTTTGATATTATTAGCCTCAATGTAAAAATGGCTTTACACTTCCATAGCTACCAACAGGGAATCTTCCATTACTATTGTTACAGGTAGTCCACCAAATCAGCGATTCTATTCTTTATTTCTTAATTCACCAATAATCCACTTGAAGCAGGCTGGAGTGAATGGTAAGTTTCGAGTTTTAAGGCAGGTGGCATGGAATTTGCACAAAATTTCGAGCTGTAAATATCGGAATCCAGAAATATAGGGAAAAAAAATTGTGATACAAAAATATTGTGATGCAGAAATATTGTGGTCAAGAATATTGTTTTTTTCAAGTCACATCATTGCTAAGAATATTCCTGTAGTTAATATTGTTTTGAATAATATAGTTGTAAAGAATATAGTTTTTTAATAATTGAATGTGTTTTAGTTCATATATCGATTTTATGTGTTACTATTGTTTGAATAATTGTTATTTTAAGTAACTTAGCGTTTTTATTTAAATTGCTGATAGCAATTTATAGTGTTGTAGGGGCTTGTTGAGTTTTGTAACGGAATAAGGTGGGAAGTTAATTAAGTAATAAATAATTAACAATTAATTATAAATATATAATGAATTATTTCATTGATTAATAAGTATTCAAATTGTGTAATAATCATATATTTTTGCAATATTTTATATGCAGGTTGCTACGTTTGTAGGGGTATAAGGTAGGAAGTTCATTAGGAAATAATTATTTAACAATTAATCATTATTAATATTGACTTGATTACTAATCATGTAAATCTTGTAATAATTATATATTTTAGTTATATTTTAGGTGTAGACTGCTGGGATTGTAGGGGTATGTGTAATTAGATAATAAGTAATATTTAATTAGAAACTAACTTCTAATTCTTAAATTGATTATTTATGTACATTATGTAAGACTAATTTATTTTAGTTATATTTTAGTTGCGAATTGCAAGGTTTATGCTGATATAGGGTGTGAAGCTGACTAATTAATAATTAAAAACAATGATTCTTAATGTATAATTAAATATTTAATTGATTAATAACTATGCAAATTGTGTCATAATTACATATGTTAGTTAATTTAGGTGTGGGCTGCTGAGCGTTTCGGGTTCTACGTTAAAAAGTTACTTAAATAAGTATTAACTAAAAATCAATCTATTCCTGATTATTAATGTAAATCGTGTTATGCTTGTTTATTTTAGTTATATTGTAGGACTGGCTTACTAGGTTTGTAGGGATAAAAGGTGGCAAGTTAATTAAGTAATATTTAAGTAACTATTCTTTTTTAATTGAACATTGTTTATGAATTTTGTAAATTGGTTAATTGATGTCTATTTTATATATTTAAGTAAGGGTAACTAATGTTTTTATTTTGTGTTTTACACATTTCATAAATCAGTAGGGTTATTCAATTATGCAATGTGTTTGAAGTGAAGGAGTTTACCTACTGTTGCTTAGACTGGAGTGGGAACAGTGAATTTAACCCCTCCGAAGTCCAACGTTTTTCCTACTGTTGCATACATTGAAGTGTGAATAGGGTATCTATTTTTCTCAGTCTCCAGTACATTTCCTAATATTGTTTGAATAAATGTTGTGGAATTAATTATTAATATATTTCTATAAAACCTACTGGCAGTTGCCAGTAGCTAGTTGTAGTTAGGGCCTAATTTCCATAAAAAAGCAATTATTCACTTGTCTAAGTCTTTGGCACTGTTTGACGAATCTTCACAAATATTTCCAAAAAGAAGTACCCTAAAGGGGCTTGATGTGCCTGGGAAGTTTTGGGGATGATCCATTAAGTGGGGGCTGTGTAAAAAGGGGGGGGGTCAAAAAAAGTGTGTTTCCCATAAACTCTTTAGCTGCGCCTGCAGCCTGAACTGCTGGATGGAATTACACCAAATTTGTCAAAAAGGTAGCGTTTGGTCCGTAGGTCACACATGTTGTTATTTGGTGTAAATCCATTCAGTAGTTTTTGAGATATTAAAGGAAATCCAAATTTATATATCTAGAAGGGGAAATACTTAACGAATAGTCCCAATCTCGTGCTGAGATTTGATTGGGAATCAACACTTCAACCAGGAAGTGTTGGCAGCTACTTTGGGACTCGGCTTCAGTAAAAATGGAAAAAATGAAAAGGAGGCAGGGTACGTTACGCTAACCCCCTAGCCTTGGTCCAGGGATTCCCCCAGTACCCTGCCAATGGCAAAAAAACATTTTTTTAAATACACTGTAAACTTTGTGGAAAAAAACATGCATCTGTTATAATTGCAGCCTCTGGGTGGGCCAAGCCCTGGGGGCATCCAGGCCTGTTTTTAAAAAAATGGAGAGGTGGATGGGCCCACCTCCAAAAGCTTAATAATGCCCCAGGGACCGCAACCTCCAAGGAGCTAATGCTAATATTGTGGAGGGACCACACAGATACCCTAGGCCTATGGGGACCACCACCTCGCCAGGGCTATAATATTTCAGAATGCGGAGGGGCTATGCGGACTCCCCGGGCCCCAGGGACTGCCATCTCCCCATGGCCAATTGATAGTTAAAAAAAGGATGGGCCGCACAGCCCTCCTCCCAGGCGATGTACAGCCCCAGGGGCCACCACCCTATCACCTTCCTGGGGCCGGTCCTGTGCTAAACAAATATATATATATATATATATATATATATATATATATATATATATAGTATAGCTATAGAATTTTGTATACTTATGTATAATAGTAAATATTAGTAAGATTTATTTAATAAACTTTATAATAATGGCATAGATTAAAACATATGTAAACGTTTACTACCCTTAAACTATATATTTATAAACTATATTTTTGTAGATTTTTTAATGATATTAGTGTGAAATGATATTTTTTTTCAAAATTCTTGTACTTACATTATAAGGCTAGGGAAACAATATTTTTGTAAACAATATTTTTGATAGGTTATTTAGTTTACAATGACTTAAAAGTGACCTTATGTTTCACAATCAAATACATTTCTATCTGGGAAACCAATGTACATATTAGATTCCTAAAACACAAATAAATATTTGATAAAGTACAGTATTGTTTATACTACACTCATTTTTAGGTCTGGCTGTAGCCAAGACCTTTTAATTTGACTAAAGTTATGTGTATTATATTCATGTTTAAAGGGACTTTTAGCCACCTCTCTTTTCCATCCGGCTGTTATTGTGTCATTCACATTTTGCTTCCTCTTACTGCAGCATACAGAATGAGGTGGTGGGTCAGCCAACCTAAGCCAATGGTTAACTTCACTTTGAGTGACTGCGTTTGGCTCATTCTGAGTACATCCACACATAAGGTAGTTCCCCTCAGTCCTAGTGTTTTTGTTTTTATTTTATACTTACTTTAGTTTTTCATTTATGTTTATAGTTTTTGTACCAGAAGCCAGCAGAGGCCACATTCCACACCTTATCAGTTCCTCATTCCTGGTAATGCTGTTGTAAATTCCTTTGGGAGTGTTCTTTGTTTTATCTGACTGCTACTATTTCATACTTTGTGTCCAATTGATTGTATCAATGTTAACTGTCCTGTGTTAAATTATCCTCTTTGTAGTAAGCATGTGGTGCACAAATGAAAGCTTCAATATTATACATGTGAATGAACAATCCTGTAGCAGACATTTATTCTGGGCTCAATTTCATCAATGGTTCTTTAATAAAGTTTTACCCAGGAGGAAAACCAGACTTTATTATGTTTACTTTGCAGCACTTGTAACACTCTTTTATTTCCTTCTTTCCTTCATTCTTTCTTTCTTGCTTTCCTCATTCCGTCTTTCTTTCTGTCTTGCCTTCCTTCTTTCTTTCCTTCCTTCCTTCCTTTTATCTTTCCTTCATTCTTTCCTTCTTTCCTTTCTTTCATCCTTTCTTTCATTGTTCCTTCTTTCCTTATTTCTTTCTTGCTTCTTTCTTTGTTTCTTTCTTGCTTTCCTTTCTTTTTTTATCTTTCCTTCCTTCTTCTCTTTGTTCTTTCTTTCCTTCTTCCTTTCTGTCCTTTTCTTCTTCTTTACTGTTCATCTTTCCTTCTTTCATTCATTGTTTCATTCCTTCTTTCATTCTTGCTTTAATTTGTTCTTTCTTTTCTTCCTTCCTTCCTTCCTTCCTTCTTTTCTTCTTTGTTCCCTTCTTTAATTCTATCTTCCCTTCTTTCATCATTTTTTCCCTTCTGTCTTTATTTTTCCTTCCTTCTTTCTGTCTCTCTTTCATTCTTTCTTTTTCTTTTTTTGTGTCCCTTCTTTCCTTTGTCCTTTCCTTCTGCTTTCCTTTCTTTCCTTCTTTTATCTGTATTTATTTTAAGCTTTCTTGTTTTCTTTCCTGCTTTCTTTCATTCTCTCTTTCATTCTTTCTTTTCTTTTTTCTTTCTTTCTTTCCTTATTTCTTTTCATCTTCTTTTTCATGTTTCCCCTTTTCAGTCTTTGTTTCTTTCCCTCTTTCTTGACTTCTTGACTTCCTTTCCACTTTCTTACTCTTTGTTTCTTTTCTTCTTTCTTTTATTGTTTCTCTCTTTCTTTGCTTTCTTTCATTCTTTAATTCTTTTTCTTCTTTCTGTCTTTCTGGCCTATTTTTTCTTTCTTGCTTTCTTTCCTTCCTTCCCGATTTCCGACTTTCTATCCTTCCTTCATTCCCTTAGTCTACACGGGGAAGACACCACCGGCATTGCGGTGGCTTTCCCAATCCTATTACAAGGTTTCTGCCGGCCTGACCTGGCTGACTGGAAGAAACTTTGAAATAGAGTGTTCCTGCTGGTCTGACCGGAGGGAACAGTGCTACAAGATAGCACTTGGCTCCCATAAAGGAGCCGAGTGATATCTTGTAACACAGAGGGAGCCAACCAGCACCCCACAGAATGCGCACATTCCAATGGTGCTGGGTAAGGGGACCCCTGCACTGCTCATGCCATGGGCAATGCAATGCAAGGACCCCACTGTGGCCCTCTGCACTTGTTCTCTGCCAGCCTTTTCATGGTGGGGGAAATCGCCATGAAAAGGCTGGCAGAGAACAAGGTTGTAATCAGTAGGGTGGTGCTGAGTTCAACACCACTCTGGCTTATTACAACCAAAACCACCATCACCCGGTTGGGATTGTGGATCCTGGCGGAGACGGCGATCAGCTGACGGTCAGACTGCCAAACTTGTAATGTGGCAGTCGAACTGCCACGCCAGTCCAGTCACCACCGCAAGACTGGCAGTCTTGTGACCACCAGTACTGCAATGAGGCCCTAAGTATCTTACTCTAATCACAGAGTGAGATGCATCAAACTAGCACAGACTTCTCAGTAACAAACATAACTGATGTTAAAAAATGTAAACTAAATATAAATACATCTTTTACAAGAAAAGTGTTGCTTTGAGACATAGAATAAAGAGACCTAAACTTGTTAGTTTTAGTGTTATGTGTGTGGAATGTTCCTTTGTTTTGGATGCGAGACACCATTAAAGGCACTAGTAAGGGTGCTTGGAATCTTAATCAAAGAGAGACAACTACACCATTGTCACCACATAGACCATTCCATGTGATAAATGCTGCTAAACAGGCTTTGAATCCTATGGACCGATTCACAAAGATACTACTTGTAAATACCCTTTGTGAATTCCCAAAGTCGTAAACTTAGACATTTGTTCTAAGTTTAGACCAAACGTCTAAGTTTGCCTTTGTGAATCAGGTCCAATGTTCAGTATTCATAAACACCAAAAGGAACATTATGAAAACCATGTTCCAAATTAGCCAAAATATGTAAATCTGCTTCTGTCAGTTCCTTATTACATTTTGAGTCATTTTATTTGAATGAACTAAAGTTTCTATGAGTACTTCTGAAAAACTGCCACTGTCACATCACAATTTTACTTTGACTGCTTGCAGAAACCTTCTTGTCAACTTCATTTTCACGTCACCAGACATACACCTCTACAGTTGCTAAAGAAAAAAATACACGAGCAAGTGAAAATAAACAGGGTAATGGTTTAGTCTTTTTTCTTGATATGAAAAATATTTTTCCCTTTGAAGAAAACTCTTGCCTGAAACTACATAACATTTTGTGATTGTTCCCTGCCTGTTCACATTCTTGAAAGGACTTATTTTGATGCTTTATATGAGTAAATTACAGACAATGGGCCTGATTATGATCTTTGCGGATGGGGTTACTCTGTCACAAATGTTATGGATAACCTGTCTGCCGTATTATATCCTTTGGAAATCGTAATATGGTGGACGGAATATCCATCACATTTGTGACAGAATAGTCCATCAGCCATGATTGTAATCAGTGATTTCTAAAGTGCGGCTAATCACCCGTAGGGTCTCAAGGCGCTGTTTGCGGGCATGCTGCTCAATCAAAGAGCCAGGTCTTGAGGTCTTTCCTAAACTGCTTCAGTGATGCAGTCTGCCTGAGCTTGAAAGGTAGCGTGTTCCATGTCTCGGCTGCGAGGTAGGAGAAGGATTTTCCTCCTGCTGTGCTTTTCCAGATCTTGGTAATGGCTGCGAGGGCAAGCTGGGAAGAACGGTACTTAGAAGGTAAGGCGGTGGTTGAGGTATGCCGGTCCTATGTTGTGTAGTGCCTTGTAGGTGTGGATCATGAGTTTGTATGTGATGCACTTGTTGGCTGGGAGCTAGTGTAGGTGTCTGAGGAGGGAGAAGATGTGACTGTGTTGGGAGAGGTCCAGGGTGAGTCTGGCTGCTGCATTGTGGATTCTTTGTAGTCTTGATTGTAGTTTCTTGGTGATGCAGGCATAGAGTGTGTTGTCGTGTTGCAGTTTGCTATTGACAAGTGCATGGGTGACTTACTGGTAGAAAATACTCCAGTTGGGTAGACCTTGATGCTCATTTTACAGAAACTTAAACTCAACAGGAAGTACAGGTGACTTAGAGAAGGACAGATCCTGCTGATACGTCGAAGACCTCGGAAAGAACACTGTAAACAACTGGAACAGAAATGGAGAACCAGCAAAGGGGAAGCAGAAAAATACATTTCCGGAGCTGCCCAGAGAAGGTACCACTAGCTAATCTAAGAAAATAAGAAGAAGGCCCTAGTTGAATGAATGAACGCCAGCTCCAACAGCAGCAAAGAAACCTTAGCAATGTTCAAGGACTTCATCACACCCACAACTGCCACTGTCAACATCAGCCTATCACAAGATCTGTGTAATGACCTCTCAAGCTTCTTTTGCAGCAAAATCACAACATTATAAAGCATCTTCACCCTGCAACTGGACCCCTGACCCTCTCCTGAAGTCTCCCAGTGATGAAGAAGACAACACAATCACCACATTGGACCCCATGAGCACAGATGAAACCACAACAATCAAGACCATTCACTCCTGGGCCCGGCGGATGCCTGCCCCACCACTTTTGACAAAGGAGCAATCCCTATAAGCAAGGCCTTCCCTTCATCTTCAACACCTCCATCAGTACAGCCACCTTTCTGGAACAATGGAAATCACGCGGCCGTAAACGCTCTCCTAAAGAAATCATTGGCCAATGTGACCAAACTCACCCATTACCGACCAACATCCCTCCTCCTCCACTCAGGCAAAGTCTTGGGAAAACCCATTAAAAAGTGTCTACCCGACCACCTACCAAACATGAGCTTCTCAACATGGAAACAGCTTTCATAGCAGCAATGGATGACATCCGAATGATCCTCTACTGGGGGTAACCACAGCTCTCACGCTTCTTGACCCATCAGCATCCTTCAACACTGTCTCCCATCCTAATCCATTGACTCTACACAGCAAGCAGCCAGGGACACACCCTTGAATGTATGTGCTCTTTCCTCACTGTAAGAACCCAAACCATCAACTTGCTCCCCTACCCCTTAAAAGCACGAGATCTAATCTGCGGAGTAACGTAGGGCTCCTCACTCAGGGTGCCGCTCTTCAACATCTGCATGGCTCCTCTGGTTGATTTCATACAAGCCCACAGCATAATCATCCTCATTTACACTGATGACACTCAACTGATACTGTCCCTCTCGAACAAAACACCCAACATGCCTGAACTGGTCACCTGGATGAAATCCAATTGCCTCAAACTGAACTTGGACAAGACCGAAGTGGTGAAGTGGTAGTCTTTCAGAAAAATGGTTGGCTGTGGGACCCCACCTGGTGCCTTGCTCACAAGCGAGAAACCTCGGAGTCATCATAGACAACAAACTGGACATGACCACCCAAGTAAATGCAGTGGCTCTGTCCTGCTTCAACATCCTAAGGGTGCTGAAGAGTATCTACAAGTGGCTACCCGACAGCATCAGGAAAACAACCACCGAAGCTCTCATAACCAGCAGGCAAGACTACAGAAACACCCTATGCGCAGGGATCACAAACCAGCTCACAAGTAGATTGCAGACCATCCAAAAAGTAGCAGCCATGCTAGTCCTCAACCTCCCACACCAAACCCACATCACAACACAGCTTAGGGAACTCCACTGGATCTCAATTCACATGCGTGCACACTTTAAACCCCTCAGCCACACCTACGAAGCACTCCACAACACAGGCCTATCTGAACAGCCCCATACACTTGCATCAACTTTCCAAGCACTTCCACTTTGCCGGTTTCTCATTTGCACACTCCCTACGCTTCCACAAGAGCAGGGGGACAGGCCTTATCATACCAGGCTCCTAAAGCCTGGAACAACCTGCTGCAGAACATGAGAGCCTCTTCCTCTCCTCCTGGCTTTTGCAAGAAGCTGAAGACTTGGCTTTTTGAGTAAGCCATCTAGAGTTGGCCTCTGCTATGGAGAGCCTTGATACCCTCACAGGTGATTAGTGTGCTATAAAAACAGTTAACTTAACATAACATAACTCTCTCTTTTTCTATCTCTCACTCCATGGATGTCTGCTAGAGGTTGACCTGAGTATCATCAGCTATGTCTGACTTGCCTTGTGGTATACCTGGCATTGCCATTGCTGACTCTGAGCTAGGGACCAAGAAAGCAGAGACCGAAAATAAACAAGGCGCCAAAAGCATAAGCCTCAATCTTGTGCAGAAAAAGGGCAGTGAGACCCTCAGTTTTGGTAGAAGGCTCACATTTGTTTTACATTATTTTATCTTAAAGTCCTGCATTTTATCCCTGTATTTAATGCACACTGGATAAACACAGGTTTAAATGTGATGGGCTATTTAACAACGCAGTATTATTTTACATATTGGCTCTGTTGGACTGCAATTTCCTCCCAGCTGTGTACCTCAGCCCAGCCCCTCACTTACCTGGACCTGTGCTCCAGCCATCCTAGGCCCTTTCAGACGTGGTTACTTTGCATTGAGGCTCCTGCATTGCTCCTTCAGTTCGCTCTGTCCCTCTTCTCTCTGTTCTCATCCCCTATGCTCTTTTGTGCTTTCCACGCTCCTTCGTTATATTATGTGCCCCTTTGTGCTGTTTGTGCTCCTTTTGTGCTTCCTTGTTCTCCTTTGTTCTCCTCTGTGTTATTTTCTGCGTTGTTGTGCCATTTTGTGCTACTGGGGCCTTTTTGAGCTTTTTGTACTCTTCTGTGCTCTTTTGTACCCTCTTTGTGTTCTTTTCACACTTTACATGTTCTTTTCTGCTCTTTTCTGCTTTTGCGCCTTTCACCCACTTGGGACTTCTCACCCCAAGTCAGCCTTCTGCCCCCCGTGGCACCTCCACATCCCTCACTCTTCTACCATGTTCTTCCCCCCTCTTGCCTACCCCCAGCTCCTTACCTGTTTTCTTGCCACATTTTACTTCCTGCCTCTTCTTTATGAGCCATGGTAATCCCACCCCACAGCCCCCTTGCTCCTCCCCCTTCCCAGAACCTACCTAATGGCATCCACTCTGCTGGCATGCCAAAGTCATGCCAAAGGCAAGTCTGTCTGGACCCATCCATGCCTGGACCGCACCCAGCACCAGGGACCCTGGTCCAATCACCCCCAGCGTTTTTCTGCAATGTTCCTTCGATCACTCGATACTGGAGGCCCCTCCTACCACTGCTGCCACGCCTCACCACACACCAGAGTAGGACCTTTCTCCTGCAGCTACTGACCTATGCAGGCACCAGCAACACCAACAGCACTCTAGCCCAACACCACATGTCACAGCAAACTCGCACAACATCTCTCACTTGAATGCATGCTACACAACACATGATCGCTCAGCAAACATGCAACCAAAATCTGGAACCTACTAAGCTGTGGTGCACCATACATCCTCTTCCTCACTGAAACCTGGCTCAACACCACATCGGCTCCTGACATCGCAACAGCAATCACCGCAGGCTACAAGATGGCACAACAGGACCAGGTCTACAAGCCAAGTGGAGGATTTGCAATCATCTACAATGAATCCATCAAATGCTCAAGATGCACAGAGAATGGCACTCCAGTCATGGAACATCTACACTTCAAAATGCAAGTCTCTGAAAACTTTACCTTGACATGGACCCTCGCCTAAAATTCCCCAGTACCCCAAGCCACCTTCACCAGCCTCATCACCGACTTCATCAACCTGTGCACCTTCGTACTCTTCAAAAGCCTGGGCAACATCTGACAGACCCAGCTTGTCTCAGAAGCAACAAACACTGCAGGACACACACTGGACCCCATCTTCACCACGGGCAACCGCATCAAATATAACACCAGCTCTCCACTCACTTGGACTGTTCAAACCATCATCCACTTCCAAATCAACACACCCCTAGTCAATGCTCCCACCAGTACCAGTCTACCAATATGCAGCTGAAGAAAAATTACAGAAGTGAGTTGGGTGGAGCCAGCCAAATTTCTGCATCAAATTCCACTATGACCAATCAAGACTGGCCTGTGTATCAAAACCAGACCCAAATTTAGCTACCATACACTTCATTCAGAAAACTAGCTTGAGGCTTCGGCTGCAGTAGCAGCCGAGCCTTGGAACCTGGTCCTACCCACCCTTTTTCTCTAGCAAGGGGGAATCTATTATTCTCTGCCAGAACTATTCTTTCTTTTACCCTTACCATTCCTTCCCTCCTTTCTCCAATTCAGCCCCACACAGAAGACCTCGCACATAATTTCAACCTGCTCAGAGCAGGTGGTAAATGGATGTTTAAAACCTTGTAATGGGTAATACCATCCATAATACCACACTGCAATTCCATGTGTTAAATTATTTCCCATTCAGGGCAGTTTCACAGTGCTGGCAGGTTGTTAACGCACTTTGACAGTATTTGCGTGAGTGGTGTGAGCTTACCAAGCACAAAAAAGTTGAGGAATGCTTACAATAAATCTAATCATGCATCGCTTGGGGTAGTATTCCAAACCATTGTTTTTTGTCCATCAGACCACTGCAATTTGGATCTAGCTATACGCAAATCAGTTGTGACACTGCTCCGTTTGGAAGAGTCCAGCCCAAACTGGCAGGCCAGGTCTTCCCTGAACCAGAAAACAAGCAACCCAAAACCTATTTCTCCCAATTTGGGGCATGTCAGTTCGGGTGTAGGTTAGTGGTAGTGGCAAAGCTGCTCTTTCGTTGCATGTGTTCCAGTTCAGAGAAGACCTGGCTTGGCAGTTTGGGCTCAACTGTTCCTATTGGAGCAGGACTAAAACTGATTTGCATATGTATGGGTCCAATATTAGGGGGTATAGTGGGCAAAAATATATGGATTGGAATGATATTCCAAGTGATTGCCCATGGCTAGGCAAATTGCAAGTATTTCTCCATCACCTTTTGTTCTCCTTAATTTGAGCACATGGTTTCCAGGGCTTGGCATGGCATCTAATTTTTAACACCGCCACTTATGACAGGGTGCCACATGGTGGTGCTGTTTGACTAATTTAGAGATAAGCATTAAAAATGTATTAATCCAACATATATTAAAAATGACCAATACTTGCCACCCAAGCCACTGAGGGATAAAGGATACACGATGCCACTTCTACCTTAGGTATAAAATTAATACGTCACCGATGCCTGTCTCTTTCTCTCTCTCTATTTCTAGTTTACCATATTGGAAGACGCTTGCATATTCCTCTCATTTGAAGCAAGATACTGCGTTTCTTCACAGCGCTGAGCTGTGCAGTATCTAATCTTATAATGTGCATTTAATTTGCCCAAAATGCAATTGTTTCGATTTACATTTTAGCTCATCTCGATAAAGAGCTCTTAAGGTTAACATTTGTTAAGCAAATTTACTGGCAATTAAACACGTAAAACATAAATTATAATGTTACAAAACAGTATACAAACATCAAACCCACTAAATGTCTATTCCACTTCTTGTTTTATATTACAGGGTTTAAAACTGATGTCCTCAAAATCTTATTTTGATTGCATTTCTGCCTGAATCAGTATTGCCTCAAGTAAAAAAAATCCTCAAATATCAAACAAGGCTCCGATCATAATGGGCCTCTATGCCCGTTTGAAGCAGAACCCTTTTGCACCCAAAATGGAAATATAGTATGTGAACAAACTGCGGGTGTTTGCTACCCTGATTTGTGGCTGAGAAACGATTGCATGTCTTAATTTGTAAATACCTCACAAATTACAATTTGTTCTCCAATTTAAGGCCTGGTTGAGCTCTAGAAACTTAAATATGTCACTTTGCTCCCAATGGTAAAGCCTTCAACATGGCTAGTGAAAGACTAATTATAAACTATTAAATCTTCTTCTCAAAATAATACTACAGAAAGTATAATTTTCACCAAAAGGCCGTAAATGTCTGGATCGAGCCATACAGCATCCTCATCGAAACTCAATTTTGCAAAACGCATAGGATGAACAGATGTTCCTTTCCCTCCAGTTCAATTATTTTACCTTAATAATTCGAATCATAGTTTCTCTATGAATTTTCAAACAGCAGACAAACGGAAACCTCAGTCAGAATTGCAAGGGGCATGATCCAGTGTAAATAGTAGGCTGTCATAGGACGCCATTTTACAGGAGACCCGTGGCTGGTGGGCTCAGCCGCTTAGCTGATAATGAGACGATGGAATGCTGAAGTGGCTACCCTAATTTACAAGGAATGCGTTCCATATCCTTTCACTCCAGAGTGCGCCTCCACTAAGAACCCCGTCCCTGCTCAGTCAGATTCGTATTCAGACAAAGCATTCCGACGGCATGTCTAAAGAAACCGGATGCGGCTATAATGACCTATGGCAAAAGACCTCTGATCCCTTTCCCCTTTGATCCCACCTGGCAAGGAAAGTGATGATAATCTCTAGGGGGTAGGGTGTTTTTCAATCTTGTTTTTTCAACGCAGCAATAACAGCAAAACTCGTGTACTTTTTCCAGGACAATAATGTTATTTGATTCTAGCAAACCATTAACGTAACTTGTTGGGGTTAGACCTTTCCTTCTGCATGAAGTATTTAATTGTAGTTCGAATACTCGAATACTGAACAACATTTCAAGCATGTGTGTATCTGCGGATACAAGGTGTTCCACAATGGAGGCCTTTTGAGCAAGGCCAAAAACTGTTTCAAATAGTCAGTGGCGTAGCGTGGGTTGTCAGCACCCGGGGCAAGGCAAGTAATTTGCGCCCCCTAACCCGGGGCAAGGCAAGTAATTTGCGCCCCCTAACCCGTGGATTTTGGCACTCGAGTCTCTTCCAAGATGTTGCGCCCGGTGCGGCCGGCCCACCCTGCACCCACCACGCTACGCCACTGCAAATAGTTATGCTCACACATTATTTCAAGGTTATTTTAATGTCAGGAAACTCTTTGTTCATCTTTGTATCTCACAATGAGTGTCACAACCTATAACAATAAGTGGCAGGTAATGAGGCTATATGAGTTATATAACTCACCAGACATCCCTCTCTTCGTTTTAACTTTACCATTGTACCCACATTAAAACATTATTACTTTATTAAGAACTCCCTCAGACCAAAAAAAGGTTGACTGTCCTGGTTGTACTATCTTACCAGGGCAGGGTAAGGTTGCCTATCATGAAACATGCCACAATAGAGTGGGTAATGTTTTGTTATCCAGAAATGTCTATTTTTAGTGGGACTTTAAGAGTCCATTACTGTTATAGTTTGTCACACTCATTGCAAATAGTGTGTTCATAGGATGGCCATACAACAATTCGTATTTTGCTCTCGCTCTCCATAGAGTGGCTCATCATTCATTATTTTTATCACTCAAATTAGGTTGACAGGTGATTGTTTTATTTATTGTGCACATTTTTACCAAAAAGGCTTTATGATGGTAACAGAACCAATCAATGGTCAGACAACAAGAGGAAACTAAAAAAATAAAAACTATAATACGTTGAAAATCCTAGCACTGCAGAAACAAATATCATTTTAAGACCTTCCTAAAAATTTGATTATTCCCAATAGAGCACAATGATATGAGTAATCCTTTCCAAATCTCTGAGCTAAGGAATCCAAAGGTATAATGGTTGCAGCACTTCCAGTTCCCAAAGTATAAAAAATACTGATTTACAACGAATAGACTGTTCAGCCAAACATGGCATAATGTCCAATATAAGGAGACAGAAATACTTAATTAAGATTCTCTGATCAGTCGCCAACCAGTCCAGGCCACTGAGGGCACTGGAGATAGAATTAAACTGCGATGGATAAGACAGCTCTCACTGTTAACTTCTGAATCCTCTGCAGTGTAATTTTGCTGCATTATAAGCCAGCAGTCCAAGACACACGCTGCTGCAACAATTTATCTTGGAAAGCACGTGGTGGACATAGCATTAGCATGCTCATCTTTAGGGAGGTAGAGAGTTGCCTTTTCAGCTACCGCTAACAACTTTAGCTGTTTGTTGTTGAAGACGTATTATCACTAATACATTAAAATGTACATATATAGGTAGTAGGCTTTCAGATAGCCTCTTGTACTTAACTGGGTGGCTTTCTTCTCTATCTCATTTTGCTGCTTCAATTCCATTTTTTGTGTCACTTCTGTGCATTTCTTCTTTACTCTGTGCAGCTTGCATGACCTATGTCCTTCCATTGCTTGCATTCAGGAAACTACTTTTTAGGGTTGAGCCTGCGTCGCATGCGCTCGCTCATGCAAATCACTAGCGAGACGCTTTAGGTATTAGAAAAGGGCTCGGAGCCCCGTCTACGTCACGTCAGTGTCTTTCATTGGCAAGTTGCCTTGCCTGTTAGAATCTGCTTCTTTTGATTAGTGGAAGGCCGGTGGTTAGCCCTCCTCGAGCGCAGCGACCAAGTACAGAAAACATGCGAGGCTCGCTGGGTTTGTGGACTACTTTTTCTCTATTTTCGCAGTGCAATCTCACTGGGCAGAAGTCGAGCGCTTTGCATACTATCGACCTTGTTACACACTTAATTGCACTTTTGGCGGTTACGTTCATAATTGCACTTTTGCTGATAGGCATTATTACATGTGAACTGTAGCAGCGCGATCGCGCTGTTTTTTTCTTTTAATGCAAGAAAAATCCGGTTGGGAGTTTACAACTGTGAACAGCTGTAACTCCGACAAATGCGAGACCCTAGTGCATTGCAAATGCTTGTTTCTTTTCCTTTCAGCAGTTCATGAGAGTGCATGTATTTTCTTGCTCTCTCCCTTGTGTTCTACTTCCCCTTCAAATACTCACCACTCATGTTGCTCCGTTTTCTCCCTCCCAAGAAGGCGCATTGCTTTCGGCCCTCATGCCTAGCCTTGCTTTTTTCTGCTTTTTTAAATTTTTTCCCCTCTTCCCCTCCTCAAGCTTTTCTGATCTTCAGCTACCCCCCATACCACCGCTCCCTCTTGCTCCCCACCCACATTGAATACTGCCCTCACTTACTCCCCTGTTGCATTCTCACTCATCTCATTGCGGTCTTAGCATTCTTTTTTTTTTAAAAACATTTTTAGAGGACCCCGAAGCTGTGAATTATTGAAGTGCTGATCCCCCTTTAAAACACACTTTCAAGCACTTATAAATAGTTTTTTTTTATCTACGGTTCCAAGATTGATGTCTTGCAACATTAAATAACAAGCATTGGCAAAACCAATAGTTTTCTCCTCTGTAAGATCTATAGGCTTTGTCAATGTTTTTTTAGATATGTTGCAGAGTAGCCCATGCTTGAGGAAAGGAGGGCCAGGAGACAGACTGCAGGGAGGGGCAGGAGACAGACGGCAGGCATGCACTTTTCAAGAGTGCATTTCCAAAACTTAAGAAAAATAAACCTGCTGGAGCATATGCCCAATGGAAGGACACTGGGCAGAGGCAGGAAGCTCTACTAGGTCCATGCTCCAGGGCAGGTGTGAACACTGGAAGTGTCAAGAGGGAGCAGGAAGGGGCAGGAGTTGCTGACTAATCAGAAGCAAGGAAACAAGAGTGGCATGGAAGCCAACCAATGGTAAGTAATGCTAAGCAACAGGAGTGCTTTAAGCCTGTTTTTTGGATTTTTTGTTAACAATAGAATTTGATGATAGTACATGAGTGCTGTTCAGGTGAAACCTGAAATTATGAGGCTGTGTTATGCCATATGTATGAACATATATCAGCTCACAGCCACACATGTCATCAAGATGGGCCACAGTAGCTCTTTGAAGAATATGTGATGATGCATGCACACGTACATGTTAGCTCACTGTTTTTTTTTGCTGAAGCTCCACATCCTTGGAAAACATTGTTTTCACTTTTTGCTGATGCTGAACAGCTTGGGCAAAAGTATTTGGCAAAGCAAATAAGTTTGTCTCTGCAGTCAAAAGGTGAAACCTAATGGCTTTGCTATTGCTTGTTTAAAAAATATAACACTAATAAGGATTTGAGAGCTTCCAGTCTAATAGGACTCCCAGAGATTTAACATTTGGTTCCTGGGATGGGGGATGTCCCATGCTAGCTGTTTACAAAGAATCTTAACACTTGGCTTTCTGTTTGCTAACAATTATAAGCCCTGCCTTGCTACCAATAAACACACCCTCACATGTCTGATTGTCTAGGCAGATGATTGTTTTGCTGTCTGTTAGACCTGGCATCCTTGGCGTGGTCTCCCCTGTCTTTTTTGCCTCCCCTTCCCATGTTTTGACTGTGTGCTGGACTCTGTTTTTGCTGTTTTGGTACTCTAGGCACTTTACCACTGCTGACTAGTGCTAAACTGCAAGTGTTCCCTATGTTTAAAGTATATGTGTAATTGGCTTTTCCATGATTGGCATATTTGATTTACTAGTAATTCCCTAGTAAAGTGCACTAGAGGTGCCCAGGACCTGTTAATCAAATGCTACTAGTGGGCCTGCAGCACTGATTGTACCACCCACATGAGTAGCTCTGTAAATATGGCTCAGACCTGCCACTGCAGTGTCTGTGTGCAGTTTTAACCTGCCAATTCGACCTGGCAAGTGTACCCAGTTGCCAAGCCCAAACCTTCCCCCTTTATACATGTAAGGCACGCCAACGGTAGGCCCTAGGTAGTCCCATGGGCAGGGTGCAGTGTATGTTAAAGGTAGGACAAGTACTAATGTGTTTTACATGTCCTAATAGTGAAATACTGCCAAGTTCGTTTTTCACTGCTGCAAGGCCTATCTCTCTCATAGGTCAACATGGGGGCTGCCTTTAAGTAGCTCTTAAGTACAGTTTTCTTTTAAGAGCAGATAGAGATTTGGAGTTTGGGGTCTATGAACTCACAATTTAAAAATACATCTTCCGGTAAAGTTGTTTTTTAAATTGTCAGTTTGAAAATGACACTTTTAGAAAGTGGGCATTTTCTTGCTTAAACCATTCTGTGACTCTGATTGCTTGTGTATTCCCTGTCTGGGTCAGACTGACAGTTGGGCTGTTTGTGAATCTCCACTAGACAGTGACACATAGGGAGCTGGGGTGGCGCTTGCATATCCTAATGGGCTAGAGTAGAGAGAGGAGTGGCCGTTTACACCTGAATGGGCTGTGCCTGCCCGCACACAATGTAATCTCCAACCCCCTGGTGTGAGTATGGAGCCAGGCCTAGGCAAGGCAGGATCTTGTGAACAACAGAGACTTTCCTTTTGAAGTTTGCCTCTTCAAAGTCAGAAAGGGGTATAAGTAGTGGATCCAAAACCCCAGATTGTCAGATTACTTCTGGAACAAAGAGGAACCTCTGACAAGGAGAAGAGCTGAAGAGCTGAAGAGTTGGAGGAGGAGTACTGCCCCTTTGCTGTAACTGTGCTTTGCTGGATTGGCCTGCAGCTGCAGCTTCTGCCTGAAAGAGGACAAAGACTGGACTTTGTGGTATATTCCTGTTTGTGAAGAATCTCCAAGCGCTTGGACAGAGCTTGCCTCCTGTTTTGAAATCTCAGGACCATCAAAGACTTCCTCTGCCAGCACCTGAACTCTCTGCTGAGACTGCTGCCCTGCCAAGTGGTGCCATATCCAGTTCCTGGGCCCTTGAAAGGTGAAGCAGGTAGAATAAGGACTGAAATCCATGCACAGGACATGGTGCAGGGAAAAGTTTGAAGCACCACCTGCAACGTGGCTTTAAAAACGACGTGGTGCCTCACAGCTTAAAGTGATGCACCACCTGCATCGCGGCTGGGAAATCGATGCATCACCTGCATCATGGTCGGAGCAACAACGCAACACCCGCTTGTGGCTGTTAAAAACAATGCAAAACCCCACATAGCGCGGTTTCCAATCACCGTGCAGCCGGATTTCACACGTATCGTCGCTGGACCTCAAAATAATCATGCACCTGCGCGGTTCCGAGGTGCCTTGTCTGGAAATCTACACATCACTCTCTTGTGATAGAGAAAATTGACACATCACCGACCCAAATGGAGAAGAAATGACACGCGGCCTCATGAGTAAGGAATCGACGCGTTGCTGACTTTTCCGACACACACTCACCAATGCAGGTTTGTTTTTGACGCAAACCAGGTACTTTGTGTAACAACGTTTCCATTGTTTTCTATGGAGTAAGACTCTTTTTATTTTAAAAATTCATATCTTGACTTGTATATGTTGGAAATGTTGTCATTTTGGCCTTGTTCTATTTAGATAAATATTGGCTATTTTTCTAAACTGGTGTGGTATCTATTTTGTAGTGTGTTCACTGTATTACTGTGTGTGTTGGTACAAATACTTTACACATTACCTTTGAGATAAGCCTGACTGCTTGTGCCAAGCTACCTAGGGGGTGAGCAGAGGTTATCTTAAGTGAGTATCTCCCTTGCCCTGACTAGAGTGAGGATCCCTGCTTGGACAGAGTGCAAACTGACTGCCAACCAGACACCCCATTTCTAACAGTGTCGCAGGCATTAGATAAAAAAGATCTTATCAGCTTGGTTATAGGTCTATTTTAAATTTTAAAGAACACAATGGACTGGGATAAGCCTAGCAGAACTTCTCATGAGAAATTATGTTATGTGGGTGGAAGGGGAAATCAAGGATGGTAGGAGAGAGGAAATTAGATAGAGTCTGCAAACAACCTTCATGAAAGGATAATAACTCCGGCCATCATGGCAGTGATCTTCGCTCCTACCACTCTCTGTGAAAAGAAATGAAACAGTGACATGAAAAGAAACATTTCTTTTCGTTATATTCTGCAAAACTAAATGCAGCTGAAGGGTTGCCAGTGCAAAATAATTAAGCAAGTGGTTTCATGTATACTGTCAGTTTGAGATGTATGTGACGATTATCTGAAGAAAGTTACAACATGATACATAATTCAGGGTAGTAATTAAAAACTCACATGAGACCTTTTCTCAGGGGTCCTTAGACAGTCAGTGGACATGGGCAGTCTATTGCTAATGTTCCAGGGAAACATGTACTATTGAGTAGCGGTGCATTTCAAAGAGACAGCCAATGTTCTCCCTTCCTACACTTGACTTTCCAAGAGTGGTATGGCCGAGCAGTCAAGGTATAACACAGGACATTGTAGTAGTTCTTGAACCGAGATGCAGTACAGCATTCTAATATAACACAGTAAACTCAATATTCAGGCATAATTACATATGTATAACATCCAAGTTTAGGACCTTCTTGGTGAAGTTTCTCCATCTGCCAACATGGGCATGTCAAGATCATATTTTAGCATATCTGCCATGTCAGTGTGTGTTTTTCCCCAAAAGCATCATCCTTTGTCAAAAAAGGAAGAACTTCGGAGAATCTTTTCAAGATGAAACTTCCCCAGGCACTATGGGGGTTATTCTAACTTTGGAGGAGGTGTTAATCCGTCCCAAAAGTGACGGAAAAGTGACGGATTTACCACCAGCCGTATTACGAGTCCATTATATCCTATGGAACTCGTAATACGGCTGGTGGTATATCCGTCACTTTACCGTCACTTTTGGGACGGATTAACACTCCTCCAAAGTTAGAATAACCCCCTATGTCCTGCTGGACTTTCTACAAAAATATGTGGACCCTGGCAAGTGCCCTCAAAGCGGTAATTTATTGTTAGTACCCACATTTACAATGACCTGGGTGCTATAAAGAGGACTATATATTATAAAATATACTCAATCTGAGGCCATGCAACTCTGCATGGCCATGGATCTCCTTGAGGCTTGCCATATCATAATTAAGTACAAACGGGGTACTTTATTGAATGTATTGCATATTTTGTCTTGTTCAAAGGTAGAAGGGCATGGGAGACAAAATCACCAAAACTAATGTTAACAATGAAAAGGAGGAAGGGATCTGTATTTGAAGTTGGGCTGATGAGCTGTAGAGCCATAGGTCCCAGTGGCTATGCCACATGCTTCTACTCATGTTTTCATTTTGACCCACCTAGTATGTTTTTCTGAGCAGGTAACTTGTCTCACAAGTACCCTGATAGGTGTTCTACTTAATTTTGTCTGTAGCTCGGTGTGTTGGATTCAGTTAGGTAACAGGGTCCACCCAAAATGAATCTCCTTTAATGTTTGGTGAGTACCATGCTCATGATCAGGTCATGAGATAACTAGTGGTTGATGATAGCTGATTAATAATCTTAGGGTACAGGTCTTTTTGTCTGCACTGCAGTAATAAGACTGTCTACTGGCTCTCCGTATGTAATTCTGTGTGGTATGCTGTGACTAGGCACACTGAATTCACCCGAGTGCATGTGAAATGTGTTAGCTGTGCTTGGGCACATGAAAAGTGTGGTACCCATGTCTGGCCATTCTTCTGTATGTGTCTAGATTGTAGTTGTCCATTGGGTTTGGTGGCTGTCTCCTCTTTCCTCTGCCTGTCTTCCTGTCATGCTCTTGAGATACAACCCTCTCAGCTGAAGCAAGTGTGAAGTCAACAAGTGTATCTCTGGTTAAACATCACATCCATATGAATTATACCAGTTCTAGCAGGCCAGGCTGCAGCATGAGACAAGCAACATCTGACTCAAAGGCAATGACTAAAGGCATAGCTAAGGTTACACATTTAAACAGAGTTGTGCTGGCAGCTTACCTCTCACATCCAATGACCTGGGGTGCTGAGGGAAGAGTACTACAACAACCCTCAGCATGATAAAATTTATCTGGTTGCTAATTTACAGCCTCACGGTGATAGTTCACCTCAGTAGTTGGTCACCAACAAGCCTGGGGCAAACATAAAGCAAGAGAACGCATGAATGATTTCTTCATCCAAATGTTTGGGGTCAACTTTGACTCCACAGTTTCGGGACATAACTTGAACATTTGGCTTATTCAATGTTCACCTTTAGTTGTAAAATGTACACCTGTGTAGAAAAGGCAGAAACCTTTACCTATTTACCTGGGATAGGGAAATGTTCTGAAGGACTGAGGAGAAGATTGCTCTGCTGGTGCTTAGGGAAGAGAAGGCCATGGACTTGGTATGCAGACAAACTGCCTTTCTTTAGACCAAAACTTGATTCCAACAACCCATTGCTTTACAATGACGAGTTTAGTCTGACTGAGGTTTCTGAGACTAGAGGCCTACTTGCAACCCCTAGCCAGGCTGATGTGCCATCTCCTGGCTGGGATGCTGAACTGGGTGTGATGGCTACCATGACTAGGCACTTTGAGGCTTCCACTGTGTGTCTCCTTTCAGCAATGCTGATCTCTTTGTGATGGCCCTTGTGCCTATGCACTTTATTGCTGCATGTTTATCACACCTTTGTTAGTAACACCAGTCTGAGCACAAGGACCTTTGTGCTTCTGCCACCTGTGCTAAAACGTCAATCTCAACACTTCAGAAACGCAACTGATATCTCCACAAACAAGCAGTGAAGAAGAGAAACGGCTGCTTAGCATACACGTTGCCCATACACTGCTGCCTCACTCGGGCACGGTCTTCAGAGAGGTTGTGTGTGTGCTAGTACCACCAAAACAAATGTGTGACTGACCTGAGTGATCATGCCTTGCAAACCAAGATCACTGCACTTAGCTAAAGATTAAACTTTATACGGAAACTCATTCCAGTCCCTGATTGCAACCACTTTCAGCACACAGCTACTCTGAACCATCTTAAATGCCATAAGAATCCTTGCTAGGTATTCTATCTACTTAATGTGAATGAAGTCTTTTTCCTTTTCATAAAAGTATAATGCTATCTTGAAATCATATTGATTGTGTGTGGCAAATGTCGTAGCTGGACCAGATGGTCTCCAGTATACCATCGACCAAAGGTAATTCTTGACTGTTCCAGTGCTTTACGCCATCAAATTTGAGTTCCCTTGCAATTCAGTTAGGTTGAAGTTTTAATAGCATTTTGTGATTCCAAGAACAACAGCAATAATTCCTACAAATAAAAGACAGTTCTTGCTGCGCTGCATACACTTTTGAGAACAGCTGTAGCAGAGTCAAATCAAATTGTATGTGTCAAATGGATACAAATTGAAATGGTAAGTATGTCTTTTCCCAGATGTATTAGACTTGCCATACAATTTTACCCCGAAGACAAAGTAGGGTAAGCAGATTGTCAATGAAAAACATAAATAAGGGCCACCTGCTTTACTGTAAAGTTAAGAGAACATCTCATAGAATCTCACCTTATGGGTATGCTAAACGATATGTTGAATGCGTAGAAATAAAAAAGTCAATGCAAAGGACAACTTACATAAGAGGAAAAGAGATATTACATTCATTAAAATATAAATCTGGTGCAATGCAAGTGTAAAAGTGGCAAAGGAACCATATGGGTAATAGAGGGTTTGCTGGATGTAGAGGGGTTCATTGTGAAGCTGATGAATCAAGTTTGATAAGCAATTATGACTGGGAAGGAGGTTTGAACGTTGCAGTTGTCAGCTTTCGGCTGCTAACTGCCACAACCATGTGCTTGTAAGTGAGAGTCATAACAAGGTGCTTCACAAAGAGGGTGGATATGCAGATTTTACCTTTTCACTTGGGCAGCATTGTGGTCACAAGTTATTCCCACCAAAGGAAAAACTTATTTTCTGGCCTTTCTGGATTTGGTAGTGACGTTTGATAATGTAAACAGTATATTTGTGAAGGATGCTGAGTTCTCCACCCCACCGGTGGCGTCTCCACAGTTGTAAACCTACTATCAATTCATTAGTAAACTCACACAAAAGTGTATGTTTACCTTTCCGAATCAGGCCCACTGTTTTTTTAGCTGTGTGTTTAATATTATTGTTAAATATATGGGGTCATTACAACATTGGCGGTAAATGCCGCTTACCGCCATGCAGAAGACCGCCAACACACCGCCACGGCCGCGGAAATCTGCCACAGCTATTATGACCCACTGCTCGGAATCTGCCAAAATATGGGATGACATCAGAAAGTGGTGGAACGACCTACGGGGGAAGGTGAGTTCCGTGGTCTCAAGACACCACCTGGCGGTTCAGCGGACTGGCGGCAGACCCCCACTTCCTCCCCCACAACTAACAACATGGGAGGAGCAGGTCTTGCCGATTATGCATCCTGAGGGCCTCGCAGGAGTAGATGGAGGAATGGACTCTGGTAAGTCAAATCTTAACTATTACATCCCCCACCCTACCTGCATGCCATCACATACCCCCACCCTCACCCCCATCACTCCAACTCCTCACAAATGTCCCAACATCACAAACCACACATCCTAACACCAAGCCCTGCATGCAACAACAAAGCATGGACACCCATCACCAAAACATGGCCACTGCACATACCCATAGACCCCCCTAAACCACCATCACACAAGATCACACACAGAAATTCAAGCACTGGGGTACACGGTCACTCACCTATTGCACACCATGTCACACACAGATGTAATAAACATCCTTTTATACCCCTGCAGGACCCCTACCCAACATCACCGGACAGGAGGGTCCACACATGTCCACACCACCAACAGAAGAGGCCCACAGTGATGACAGCAGCTCTGTCCAACTAGATCTAGATGACCAGCTCAGCCCATCGGGGACCTCGGGACAGTCGGTTCCCCTGACACAATCGCAGGCCACTACAAAGCTTCCCCCCTCTGGAAACACCAGCACAGCACCCACCCAGCGGGCCCATACCTCTGTCCCCAGGACATGTCAATCAGGAGTGTGTCAACCACTACAGGGAACCCAGGCTAACCCTCCACCACAACAACAACAGTGACCTGGGGGCAGTGGTAGTGGGCACACGGTCCAGGGGACGGAGGCCCAGGAACACAGGGGAACAGGGAGGGCTGCTGTGTGACAGGGGAGGACAGGCCAAGGGAACCCAGTCTCCACGAGGCCCTCTCCAACATCATGGGAGCCTACCACCACTCCCAGGAGATGATGGCAACGGTACTGGCCAAGTTTCAGGAGACCCAGCGCCTGCAGGAGGAACAGTATTTGGGCTTCAGGGAGGATCTCAGATCCATCAATTCCACCCTGGGCACCATCGTAGGGGTGCTGAAAGAAGTACTCAACACCAGGAGGGACACTGTGGCACTACAAGGGGCCCCTGACACTAGCCTGGACGATGAACTGCCCACCACCTCCGCCAGCGCTAGTGGACAGGAGGCACCGCCACAGGACCACCACACCAGCACCCCACCCCCTGCAGAGGGAGAACCACCCCGCAAACAGTCCCTGAGATCCAGGACAAAGACAGAGAACGATGCCAAGACCCCCGCCAAGAAATGAGACCAACCTGATTGTCATCAATTTGTCCCACCTTGTCACCCTGTCCATCCTTAAACTGCCCCAGCTCCACTTCCAATGCCCCTTTGAACAATGCACCTGTGAGACTAATAGACCGGACTCTGCCATAGACATTCCTCCACCATCACCCCTCACCATTGTACAACCCCCTCCAATATTGAGCACTTAAATAAACACCCTTGAAGCACAAAACAATCTGGAGTCAGTCTGTGATTTCGAAATACTGTACTAGCAATTACAGTGTCAAAATGCTCTTTCAAATTTAATGTCAACATACCTATGTCACACAGCTCTAGTCCATGAGGAAACAAAGCAGATGTCACACTGTGGGACCCACATCTGTGAAATCGTAAGGGAACGTGACAACTCAGTGACCATACATTGGGTGAAATCGACAGACAGTAGAGAGGTAGTAGTGTTAAAATACATGTAGTAGGCAGGTTTGTATTCTTACATGTGTCTCACTGAAAATATTGCAGGATCACTGAGTTCCTGCTGTCGATGTCCTCTTCTTCTGCTTCCTCGTCTTCACTGTCCACAGGCTCCACAGCTGCAACAACACCGCCATCTGGACCATCCTCCTGCAGAAAAGGCACCTGTTGTCGCAAAGCTATGAAGTGAAGCATACAGCAGGCCACGATGATCTGGCACACATTCTTTGGTGAGTAGAATAGGGATCCACCTGTCATAAGGAGGCACCTGAACCTGGCCTTCAGGAGGCCGAAGGTCCGCTCTATTATCCACCGAGTTCGCCCATGGGCCTCATTGTAGCGTTCCTCTGCCCTTGTCCTGGGATTCCTCACTGGGGTCAGTAGCCATGACAGGTTGGGGAAACCAGAGTCACCTGCAAATGGCGAGGGACAACTGCTAGAGACACACTAACCTGGAGGGATATCCCCAGACCCAGACAACCATTCCCACTGACTTGCTTCCAGGTGCTCACCTAATAGCCACATACGGTGCCTCTGTAGTTGCCCCATCACATAAGGGATGCTGCTATTCCTCAAAATGTAAGCGTCATGCACTGAGCCAGGGAATTTGGCATTCACATAGGAGATGTACTGGTCTGCCAAACACACCATCTGCACATTCATCGAATGATAACTCTTCCGGTTTCTGTACACCTGTTCACTCCTGCGAGGGGGTACCAAAGCCACATGTGTCCCATCAATGGTACCTATGATGTTGGGGATATGTCCCAAGGCATAGAAGTCACCTTTCACTGTAGGCAAATCCTCTACCTGGGGGAAAACGATGTAGCTCCGCATGTGTTTCAGCAGGGCAGACAACACGTTGGAAAACATGGGCTGGGACATCCCTGATGCTATGACCACTGTAGTTTGAAAAGACCCACTTGCTAGGAAATGGAGTACTGACAGCACCTGCACTTGAGGGGGGATTCCTGTGGGATGGCGGATAGCTGAGATCAGGTCTGGCTCCAGCTGGGCGCACAGTTCCAGGATTGTGGCACGATCAAGCCTGTAGGTGATGATCACATGTCTTTCCTCCATTGTCGACAGGTCCACCAGCGGTCTCTACACCGGAGGATGCCGCCATCTCCTCACATGTCCCAGTGGACGGTGCCTATGAAGGACAACAGCGTGCACAGAGTCAACCAACTCAGAGGTACATACCCACAGCTTACACAGAACACGAATCATGATCCGAAATTTGGCCTGTATGAGTGTTGAGGCAAGGCCTAGGTATGTGTGATGCAGTGAAAAACTAAGCCATGTGGGCCCCTGAAATGGTGGCTGCCTGACCTGTAAAGTGGGACAATGGGATGTGAGGTAACTGCACTGGCGTTGTACACCGTCGCAGTAGGCGATCAAAGACCGTGGTGCAATTCTGCATTGGTTAACATTGGACCCTATGGGTCCCAGGAGCCAATGACGATGTACGCCGGCGGTGACGGTACGCCTGCCGCGGACGTGACCGCCATTTTCTATCTGTGCAATCACTCGATACCTGTTCTTCGACAGGAGAGGACCTACACTGCAAGTGCTGCTGTGACCTCGGTCTGGAAGAGACAATGACTCGTGCGTCTGGGGAAAGAACCCCTCCCTTCACATCGGAGGAGTTGGAGAAACTCGTGGATGGGGTCCTCTCCCAGTACACGCTACTCTACGGTCCTCCAGACAAACAGGTAAGTACACTGGGAGCGTGCTGTATGGGCTATGCCTGTGTGGAGTGGGGTGGAGGAAAGATGGGGGGAGGGGAGATTGAGGCGTGCATGAAACGACGGTGAGTGCATGTGCATCATGGCAAGGGTAGGGATGGGTGCCAATGACTGTGACGGTGCATTCGGTAATAACTTTTCTTTTCCCTCTGTACAATTCATGTAGGTCGGCGCCCACCAGAAAAAATATATTTGGCGTGCCATCGCCAAGGACGTCCAGACCCTGGGGGTCTACCACAGACAGAGCACCCACTGCCACAAGAGATTGAAGGACATTCGCCGCTGGAGCAAGAAGACGGCGGAGGCCCAGCTGGGGATGGCCTCCCAACGTGGGAGGGTTGCCCATCGCACCATGACCCCCCTGATGGTCAGGATCCTGGCGGTGGCGTACCCGGAGTTGGGCGCTTGAGGGCATCACAGCAGCCACAAGGGGGTGAGTACACTCTCATTCTGCTGATTTTGCATGCAGTGGAGGTGTCTGGGTGGGGGAGGTGGGCTGTGGGTTTCCCTAGGCCAGGGCGAGTGTTCTAGTTAGGTGCCCTTGTTCTGGCAGACCCTGTGGCACCCCACCCCACCCCACCTGTGTACAGTGCCAAGTACATCTAGTCAGGCCCCTCTGTCATCCATGTGTGCAGATTTCACCCATAGGCTTGTAGGCCATGTCCCAGGGATTGAACAGTGGAGCCCAAGTGCGCCGCGTAGTGCAGGGGGCTTCTGTGTCTGTTGTGTCCGCCAACGCTAGCTGTGATGCATGCACTCAACATGTCTTTCTTCTGTCTGTCGTCCCCCCCTTTTTGTGGTCTCCCTGTTCTTGTGTGCATTAGCATCATCAGGTGGAGGAGCAGTGGCACCGGAGCAGGAGGGATCTGCATCCCACATTGCCCTGGAGGGCGACACTACGGACTCGGAGTTCAACAGTGGGACGGAGGGTGAAGAGAGCTCCACGGCGGAGACAGGAGCTGATACCAGTGACACGGACTCGTCCTCTGATGGGAGCTCCCTTGTGGCAACATCTGTGCCCCCCGCATCTACAGGTACAACCGCCACCCCCCCTACCAGCACTGCCCTCCCAGCAGCCCCTCAACCTTTGCCCCGTGCCCGCTCACCCAGGAGGGTGGGCATCACCTTCGCCCCAGGCACCTCAGCCCCTGCCCCAGTCACCCCTGCTGCCCTCAGTGAGGAGGCCATTGACCACCTCAGGTCCCTCACTGTTGGGCAGTCTACCATTTTGAATGCCATCCAGTGTGTAGAAAGGCAGTTGCAACAAACAAATGCATTCCTGGAGGGCATTCATTCTGGTCAGGCGGCCCTTCAGCGAGCTTTTCAGACTCTGGCCTTAGCACTGATGGCAGCCATTGTCCCTGTCTCTAGCCTCCCCCCTCCAACTTGCTCCACCCAGACCCAATCCCCGTACCTCAGCCTATCCCAAGCACACCTTCAGACCAGCATGCACACACGTCAACACACAAGGGAAGCTCTGGCAAACATGAGCACCACACATCCAACAGGCACTCACGCAAACATCACACACATGCAGACACACCAACATCCACTGCCTCCACTGTGTCCCCCTCCTCCTCGTCTCCCTCCTCCCTCCCAGCCTCGTCTACACTCACACCTGCATGCACTACATCTACAGCCACTACTTCCATCACCAGCACTCCCACCACCACACCCGCTCACATTCAGTCACCACCCCCACTTCCATTCACACGTCCCATGTGTCCTCTCCCAGTGTGTCTGTGACACCACCTCCCAAGATACACAAACAGCACACACCCACCCAACAGCCATCCACCTCACAACAGCCTCCAGCACCTTCACCCAAAGTCCCCAAACGAACACCTCCTACAACCTCTTCCTCCAGTCCCAAACCCCCTACAGCTACCCGTCCCAGTGTTCCCAAGAAACTTTTCCTGTCCAACCTTGACCTCTTTCCCTCACCTCCCCCACCCCGTCCGTCTCCTAGGGCCTGACTCTCCAGGTCCCAACCTAGCACCTCAGCCACAATATCTCCGGGACCAGTGGTGCCTGTAGTCACCGGAATCTGGAGTGCACCGGCCACCAGGGCAGCCAGTGTGGCACAGAGCCACAGCACGGACAGTCCCCCACCTGTAAAGCATCAAAAGTTGGCCAGTGCCCGGCGGGAGAGGGGGAAGACTCCAGCCACCAAAGCCGCTCCCAGGGGTACAGGTGGGAGTGTGGAGTCAGCTGCGACACCTTCCAAGGTGGGGAAGGGCCACAAGAAAGTCAGCAAGTCTGGGAAGAGCAGCACGGCGGAGAAGACCGCCATCATCCCCTCTACCCAGGAGGCCAGCACCAGCCCAGCTGCCCAGGAGGCGACCGCCATCATCCCCGCTGCCCAGGAGGCCACCGCCATCATCCCCGCTGCCCAGGAGGCCACTGCCATCATCCCCGCTGCCCAGGAGGCCACCGCCAGCACCAGCCCAGTTGCCCAGGAGGCCACAGCACCAGCCCAGCTGCCCAGGAGGCCACCACCATCATCCCCGCTGCCAAGAAGGCCACCGCCAGCACCAGCCCAGCTGCCCAGGAGGCCACCGCCATCATCCCCGCTGCCCACGAGGCCACCGCCAGCACCAGCCCACCTGCCCAGGAGGCCACTGCCAGCACCAGCACCACTGGGCCATGAAGGGCCGCCAGCACCAGCCCCGCTGGGCCATAAAGGACTGCCAGCACCAGCCCCGCTGGGCCATGAAGGACCGCCAGCACCAGCCCCGCTGGGCCATGAAGGACCGCCAGCAGCTGATTCACTGCAAAGGATCCCGCCGCCACAAGCAACGCTGAACAGGGCACTGCCGCCACAAGCACCGCTGAACAGGGCACCACCGCAACAAGCACCGCTGGCCCATGAGCGCCAAGGGCACTGACACTACTGAGTCCGTCATGAGCAGGATGAAGCACTCTGGGCACAAAGCCCCCTCCAGAACCAGTGGAGTATCACATCCACTACCTCTGTCCTTGGCAGGATGAAGCACTCTGGGCACAAAGCCCCCTCCAGAACCAGTGGAGTATCATATCCACTACCTCAGTCCTTGGCAGGATGAAGCACTCTGGGCACAAAGCCCCCTCCAGAACCAGTGGAGTATCACATCCACTACCTCAGTCCTTGGCAGGATGAAGCACTCTGGGCACAAAGCCCCCTCCAGAACCAGTGGACAATGGCATCCACTTGAGAGACTGTGGCTTTGCACTCCCCAGGATGGAACAGTGGGCAACCCATCCACTGTAGAGACTTGAGAGACTGTGGCTTTGCACTCCCCAGGATGGAACAGAGGGCAACCCACCCACTGTAGAGACTTGAGAGCCTGTGGCTTTGCACTCCCCGGGATGGAACAGTGGGCAACCCACCCACTGTAGAGACTGTGGCTTTGCACTCCCCAGGATGGAACAGTGGGCAACCCACCCACTATAGAGACTTGAGAGACTGTGGCTTTGCACTCCCAGGATGGAACAGTGGGAATGTGGCCCCCTCGTGGATTTGGCGTCGTGCACTCAACCGGCTGAGGTGCCCCCCCTTTCCCTTCCCCCTGAGGTGCCTGTTTTATTGCTATCTGATGCCCCTGCATTGTTCTCTCCGTCATGTTCGGGGATTGACTGTGGGCCTCGCCCAGACCCTGTGGGCCCAGTGTTCCACGGACTTCAATGGAGCACTACCTGGACTACTATTCTTGGTGTACATTTTGTTTATAGTGTATATATATATATATATTTTGCGTACTGGATTTTTATATATTACAATGGTTACACTCATTTTATTTTGTCTTTGCATTCTTCCGGGAGGGTTGCGGGTTGCAACTGTAATGTATCATGCTGTATTAGTGTGTTTGTTGTCATGGGTGAGGGTGGGGGTGGGGGTGTTGCGTATTGCGTGTGTGTGTCCCTGTTTTTTCCCTCCCCACTCCCCTGTGTCGTAGGTGGAGTACTCACTGTTGTCTTCGCCGCCGGCGTTCGAGCTCCTGGTAAAGGGGCAAGAAGATAAGGGCTAGCAGGATCTGGAGCTCAGGTTCCATGGCGTCCGGATTCCTCGTGGGGTGTGTAGAGGTGAGCGTTTTCCCTTCGAAGTCCTGTTTCCACCGTGTTTTTGTCTGCAGTGAATCCACCCCGGAAAAGGTGGCGGATTGGTAGGTTGTGATACTGTGGGCGGCATATTGTCCTCCGCCTGTCTGTTGGCGGTGACCGCCAAGCTGTTTGTTTGTACCACCGTGGCGGTCGGAGTGTTAAAGTGGCTGTCTTTGTTTGCAGTTTACGCCACGGTCGTGATTCCATTTCTTTTTCTGCTGGCCTGTTTGCAGTCTTACTGCCGCTTTTGCACCGACCGCCAGGGTTGTAATGACCCCCATAGTTTTTTTATATATTGTTGTTAATGACAATGTTTTGCAGATTCTTTATGTGTTGGATTATTTAATGTTTTTTTGGCTATTTAATATGCAATGACATTTTTATTTTTGACTATATATGTCAAATATGACTTTTTTTTAAAAGTTGAATTAAAATTTCAGTTAAAACTACTTTTTTTACCTTTGTAATTATTATTTTGTTTTAGTAGTGGGATTTGGGATTTACAGGGGAAAAACTTTTGGAGAATTTTAAAATTAAATATATTAATATTTCTTTCATATATTAAAATTAGGAATTGCATTTTATAAAAGTGTTATATTTTAAAAATGTTAATATTTTTAATTCTGTTATAGTTCATTAAATGTATTGATGGTATTGTTATTGTTTTTTAGATAACACGATTCATGGATATAATTTATGTTATTAATTTGTGATTATTATTCACACTTTTCATAATTATTTTTTTTAAATTACAATTTGTGTTATTTTCTGTAAATATTTTTTATAATTTTTAATTATGTTACTATTTCATATTTTTTAAAGTGTAATACAGCTTACAAATTTTAAAAGCTGGTTTTATTATATTATTAAAATGTTTTGAAATAAGGTTGTATTTAAAACTGTTTTATATACAGTAAATATTTTGATATAATTCAACTTTATGTTGCATTATCTGCTTATATTTTGATTCCTTTTACCTTTTTAATTTGCAACAATTTTACAAATTAGTAGTGTTTTTGATCAATTTAGTGAATATATTTGGTATTATGCTTGGATGTTTTACTGTATCTTAATGTTTTACTATTTCACATTTATATAATATGAGACGGTTAGAGGTAGGAGTAGATATTTTCAGGTTGTTTTTGTGTTTACCACCTTCCCTAAAGTGTGATATATTGTAGTGGGGATAGTAAATCTGAATCCTGTAGTGTCCCACACCTTTCTCAAAATGCTTTAGATCGGAGTGGGACTAGTACATAGGGACCTTTTTGCGTCCCACGCCTTCCCAAAATAGCTGAGATTGGGAGCTGGAATAGTATACCTGACCACTTTAGTGTTCAGCCCCTTCCCCAAAATTGGTTAGATTGGAATGGGAATAGTTAATCTCACTCCTACACTGTCTTCTCCATTATAGCTTACATTGGAGTAGGTGTAGTGAATTAGACTCCTTTAGTGTCCAACACCTTCCCTAAAATAGTTTTGATTGGATTTGGAATAGTAAATGCCGCCCCATTAGTGTCCCACCTTCCCAAAAATGGCTAAGATTAGAGAGGTAATAGTCACTATCAGTCATCTTTTAGTGTTTTAGATCATGTTTCTTTATTGTGTTTGAATAAATACATTATATTGTAGTGTGCTAAGTGCATTGCATTATTATTTCATGAGCTAACTGGGATAGTTGGGTTATATATGTGCATATGTTATATAAGTAGATAATTGTTGCTGTATTGGTTGTGGTATTTGTTTTGTTATAAATGAAAAGTACAATTTGATTGTTTTATTTATATAATTTTTAATCTTTGTTGCATGTATTTTCCTATGCTTAGTCTGTCTATGTCTTTGAAATCAGTTGTAAATACACCATTATATACATGAGCAAGGCTGGTGAGACGACCAAAGCACATTATATGGAAGTAAACTGTGTGACACTGGCATCCTGAGTGAGTGCTTCATTTGTGTTCATTTGTATATTTCAATAGAAATAAATGAAAATGTAAAAACAAAAGGTTATAGGGATGTTATAGTTATGCTCCCATTTTAAATGTAGAAAACCATAGAAATTCACCTGCTATAGTCAGAGTTATCTCAAGTAACTATAACTTGTGCTTTTAGGTAACTATAGCTTGCGCGGCTGCCATACACAGTTTTTCATAAGAAAATGTACTGCAAAAATGTAATTGATATTATCAGTGATGTTATAAAAGATGTCATGAGTGCTGTAACTTGGGGGGTAATTAGCAGTCCATGGCGAGGCTGTGAGTTATAGTTATCTTAGGGCATGAGTTATAGCTACTTGAGATAACTAACTATAACAGGTGAATTTCCATGGTTTCGTACGTTTAAAATGTGAACCTAACTATAACATCCCTGCAGCCTTTGCTTTTTCAGTGAATTTCTATGTTTTTTAAATTCTATTTCCTAACTTTAACATCCCTGTAACCTTTTTCAGTTGAATTTCTATATTGTTTTAACACATAGGGGGTCATTATGAGTTTGGCGGACGGAAAAGGATGTCCACCAAACTCCCGCAGGAAGGTGGCCGCCAGTGCGGCCCCCTTCCTGCGGGCCCCATTATGAGCTTCCCACTGCGTTACGGGGTGGAAACAGAGTTTCCGTCCACTGGCCCGGAGGGAAACAGCCCACAACCTTGATGCTGGCTCATAATTGAGCCGGTGGCAATGCTGCTGTACAAAGGGTACACCAGCACCCGTAGCGCTGTTCTCTGTCTGCCAACCAGACAGCGAACAGAGAGACGGAGCTGGCCATGGAGGCTCTTGCACTGCCCATGCCAAATGCATGGATAGTGCAAGGGCCCCCCTGGAACCCCCTGCACCATGTTTCCCCTAGCCTTTACATGGCAGTGCTACCACCATGTAAAAGCCTGGGGAGAGGGGGTCGTAATCGCCAGGGTGGTGCTGCTTTCAGCCCTGCCCTGGAGGATTAGGAGCGCCACCACTGCCAGTTAATCCTGTGGAGGTAAACTGGCGGTGCTGGTGGTCCGACCATGGCACAACCACCATGGTCATAAGGTGGCAGTCAGACTGCCACCTCGACACTGGCGGTCTAAAGACCGCCAGGGTCGTAATGAGACAATTTTCATTACTATACGTTAACCCAACCACTGCTGTGCACTGCCTTTGGCCAGGTCCTGAGGCTATCCCCCTGTAAGCACCCAACCTTGCACCATGCCCTGCCTTTACCTGTGCTTGGCAGGGGTTGCCTGCAAGGCCTGACCTGCAGCCAGATCCTGCAGTCAACCCCCCTAACCACCCAACCCGACACTACGCACAGCCCTTTGGCCGCAGTCTCTCTCTAGGTGTGAGGATAAGTGTGAGAGGGTGCATCTGGGGGTGAGAGTGGCTGTGAGGGTTTGTCTGGGTGTGAGAGTGCATGCATCAGTGTCTTAGTGGGTGCATCAGTGTCTGTGCAGGTCTGTGAGTGGGTGCATGAGGGTGTCGGTCTGTTAGTGGGTGTGTGAGAGTCTGAGTGTGTTTGTGAGTGGGTGCATGAGTGTCTGAGTGGTCTGTGAGTGGTGCATGAGGGTCTGAGTGGGGCTGCGAGTGGGTGCGTAAGGGTCTGAGTGGGTGTGTGAGTGGAAGAAAGAGATTGAAAGAGAGAGAGAGCGAGAGAAAGAGAAAGAGTGACAGGGAGAGGGAGAGATAGAGAGTTTTTTTAGGCTTTTGATGTATGATATACTTAGAATGTGATATTTCTGGACGAATTGAAAAGAAAAATGTATTTGTCAATTAAAGAGTGAGATCACCTTTCAGTATGAACCTTAACCCTTTTAAAGAAGTTTAAAGAAATTGAAGGATGGAAATGATCACGGAAACACCGGGAGTACAACTGCCAGTGTGAGGGTTTGTGACCTTAAGCATTAGTCCCCAGGTGACTTCTTGATAGACTTTTTCCAGAAATACGTATGGCATACAACCCACACATGTGAGAGGAAAGAAAAGTGAATATTCCATTACTAGGATGGTTTAACAGTCAAAACACTAGTAAATAAACAAACACACTGCCAAGCAATACTAGAATTTGAACCTTCAGCCTACTGAGTGACAGTACACCAACTTGACAATTAGGCCAACAGTGACCTTGTTCTGCTCTGCATCCAAATGTAACTATAACATTTGTACCAAACATCTTGGTAGTCTAACTCTTTGAAGTCATTGCATGGAGAGACCATTGCAATGACAATCTCTCTCCCTCTTTCTTCCCATAGTGGGATGGAAGAGAGAGAGAGTGATAGGACCGTAGGGGAGGGGGAGCCTGAAGACCCCTCTGGTCCTAGCCAGCTCCACGCATCTTGCAATAGCTGGCATATTTGTGTTCAGGGAAGACAGATGAAAACTCTGCTTTCTGACAACGTGAGCTGTCCAGCTCCCCGCGTCCTGCAGGAGCTGGCATGTTTGCATGCAAGGAAGACAGATGAAAACTCTGCTTTCTGACAACATGAGGTGTTTGACAGCTCCCACAGTCAGAAAGCAGATTTTGTTTGCCTTTGTTGGGTGGGAGTTGTCAGCTCCAACCAAGCAAAAGCAAACAGCTATGTCCTGGGGTGGGCACCCCGGGACATAGTAGGAGCCTGACCAGGGGGTGGCAATCCTCATGGTTATCACTGACCAAGTCCAAAAGTCACAAGCAAGTCGGAGATGGGCATATGCCCAGGAAATGCCAGCTGTGGGTGCAAAGAAGCTTCTACTGGACAGAAGAAGCTGAGGTTTCTGCAGGAACGAAAAAGACTAGAGACTTCCCCTTTGGTGGACGGATCCCACTCGCTGTGGAGAGTCGTGCAGAAGTAGTTTCCCGCCGAAAGAACACCAACCAGCCTTGCTAGCTGCAAATCATGCGGTTAGCGTTTTTGGATGCTGCTGTGGCCCAGGAGGGATCAGGAGGTCGCAAATTGGACCAGGAGGTAGAGGGGATGTCGAGTAAGACAAAGAGCCCTCTTAGCAGCAGGTAGCACCCAGAGAAGTGCCAGAAACAGGCACTACAAGGATGCGTGAAACGGTGCTCACCCACAGTTACACAAAGGAGTCCCACGTCGCCGGAGAACAACTTAGGAGGTCGTGCAATGCAGGTTATAGTGCCGTGGACCCAGGCTGGACTGTGCACAAAGGATTTCCGCCGGAAGTGCACAGGGGCCGGAGTAGCTGCAAAAGTCGCGGTTCCCAGCAATGCAGTCTAGCGAGGTGAGGCAAGGACTTACCTCCACCAAACTTGGACTGAAGAGTCACTGGACTGTGGGAGTCACTTGGACAGAGTTGCTGGATTCGAGGGACCTCGCTCGTCGTGCTGAGAGGAGACCCACGGGACCGGTAATGCAGCTTTTTGGTGCCTGCGGTTGCAGGGGGAAGATTCCGTCGACCCACGGGAGATTTCTTCGGAGCTTCTAGTGCAGAGAGGAGGCAGACTACCCCCACAGCATGCACCACCAGGAAAACAGTCGAGAAGGCGGCAGGATCAGCGTTACAGAGTTGCAGTAGTCGTCTTTGCTACTATGTTGCAGTTTTGCAGGCTTCCGGCGCGGTCAGCAGTCGATTCCTTGGTAGAAGGTGAAGAGAGAGATGCAGAGGAACTCGGATGAGCTCTTGCATTCGTTATCTAAAGTTTCCCCACAGACAGAGACCCTAAATAGCCAGAAAAGAGGGTTTGGCTACTTAGGAGAGAGGATAGGCTAGCAACACCTGAAGGAGCCTATCACAAGGAGTCTCTGACGTCACCTGGTGGCACTGGCCACTCAGAGCAGTCCAGTGTGCCAGCAGCACCTCTGTTTCCAAGATGGCAGAGGTCTGGAGCACACTGGAGGAGCTCTGGACACCTCCCAGGGGAGGTGCAGGTCAGGGGAGTGGTCACTCCCCTTTCCTTTGTCCAGTTTTGCGCCAGAGCAGGGCTAAGGGGTCCCCTGAACCGGTGTAGACTGGCTTATGCAGAATTGGGCACATCTGTGCCCAAGAAAGCATTTCCAGAGGCTGGGGGAGGCTACTCCTCCCCTGCCTTCACAGCATTTTCCAAAGGGAGAGGGTGTAACACCCTCTCTCAGAGGAAGTCCTTTGTTCTGCCATCCTGGGCCAGGCCTGGCTGGACCCCAGAAGGGCAGCTGCCTGTCTGAGGGGTTGGCAGCAGCAGCAGCTGCAGTGAAACCCCAGGAAGGGCAGTTTGGCAGTACCAGGGTCTGTGCTACAGACCACTGGGATCATGGGATTGTGCCAACTATGCCAGGATGGCATAGAGGGGGCAATTCCATGATCATAGACATGTTACATGGCCATATTCGGAGTTACCATTGTGAAGCTACATATAGGTAGTGACCTATATGTAGTGCACGCGTGTAATGGTGTCCCCGCACTCACAAAGTCAGGGAAATTGGCCCTGAACAATGTGGGGGCACCTTGGCTAGTGCCAGGGTGCCCTCACACTAAGTAACTTTGCACCTAACCTTTACCAGGTAAAGGTTAGACATATAGGTGACTTATAAGTTACTTAAGTGCAGTGTAAAATGGCTGTGAAATAACGTGGACGTTATTTCACTCAGGCTGCAGTGGCAGGCCTGTGTAAGAATTGTCAGAGCTCCCTATGGGTGGCAAAAGAAATGCTGCAGCCCATAGGGATCTCCTGGAACCCCAATACCCTGGGTACCTCAGTACCATATACTAGGGAATTATAAGGGTGTTCCAGTAAGCCAATGTAAATTGGTAAAATTAGTCACTAGCCTGTTAGTGACAATTTGGAAAGAAATGAGAGAGCATAACCACTGAGGTTCTGATTAGCAGAGCCTCAGTGAGACAGTTAGGCACTACACAGGGAACACATACATATAGGCCACAAACTTATGAGCACTGGGGTCCTGACTAGCAGGGTCCCAGTGACACATAACAAACATACTGAAAACATAGGGTTTTCACAATGAGCACTGGGCCCTGGCTAGCAGGATCCCAGTGAGACAGTGAAAACACCCTGACATATACTCACAAACAGGCCAAATGTGGGGTTAACAAGGCTAGAAAGAGGCTACTTTCTCACACAACCCCCCCCCCCCAAACGAAGGACAATAAGGCTAACCTTGGCCAGTTGAGACTTTATTGTCTAAGTGGTGATAAGTAGAGAGTAGCTCTGCAGTAGACTGGTTACTCCCTTTATCATCCACTATATGGTTACCTCCCTGTGGGGATGTAAACCACCCTGTTTGAAGTTTTTTAGCTAAGCAACAATGTGAAGATGTATTTTCAGAGTTTTTATCAGTAAGTTTTAGTTTAGAGCAGTGGGAATTGTCCACTGAACCTATTTGTAATGATGGAAATGCCAGACAGGGATGCTGTCTCAGAAAAGCCATAGCTGGGCAAAAACTTTGTCCATATGGCTGGAAGAGAGAACAGGGATACTGTTTCTCTTGGGTTGGAGCAGGGCAGGGATGCTGTCCTATGAGCTCCACACTAGGGCAGGGATGCTGTCCTAAGTATTGTGAGGCAGTGCAGAGTTTCTGCACTAAAGTTTCTCTGGGAGGGTTGGAGGGATGCTCCATGTTAACTAAAATGGTGCTCTTTTTCTCACCAATGTTAGTTATCCCACAGAGAGGTACTTCCACCTCAGGGAGTACAGTTTTGCCAACTGATGATTCCCTTGGAACAGGTGCCACCCCAGGAGAGGTTTCTCCCACCACAGGAATGGTATCCTGAATGGTAGGGTGGTTAGGGAATTCTGTGATACCCTTTTTACCTGTTGATGGAGAGGGATCCTGAGTTTTCAGGCCTTCTCTCCTTTGCTTTTTCATTTCAGTAGAAATGAGAGGGAACAATTCCTCTGGGATGACCAGCATGGCTGCATGGGCATAACACTCTACATCAGCCCAACCTGAGGCCTCTAGGTCATTACCTAAGAGACAGTCTACAGGTAAGCTAGGTGATACCACCAACTGCTTAGGGCCAGTAACTCCACCCCAACTAAACTGAATTATAGCTAAGGGAAGAAACTTAGTGGAGTTATGGACATCAATAATTTTATACTGTTGTCCAATGATGTGTTGTTCAGGAGCCACTAGGTTTTCAGTCACCAAAGTGATACTGGCACCTGTGTCCCTGTAGGCCAAGGCCTCAACACCATTTATTGAAACTGTCTGCCTGTACTTATCCATTGTAAGGGGACAAGCAGCCAGTGTGGCAAGGCCAATGCCACTAGGTGTGACAGAAACTGTCTTGGGACTGACTACCCCAGTTTCTATGATGGACCCATAAGTGAACCCAACTACACCCTTTGCTTGACTGTTGCCAGCAGTCCCACCACTAGTACCACTACTGCTAGGGGCACTAGAGCTTGATGTATTAGTGGTGGTAGGCTCAGGGGTTTTACCTGGACAGGACTTATCCCCTGGCCTATGGCCTCTGTTTTTACACACAAAGCACCAAGGCTTTTTAAATTGTGTAGGTTGAGAAGAAGAAGAATTTGTTTTATCCCCACCCCCTGAATAGTGTTTAAGATTTGAAGTGGGATCTTTGGTTTTACCCTTATCCCCATGCTTATCTTGAGATTTTTCACCATCTTTCTTCTTGTTGTTCTCTTTGTCACCCCCTGTATGAACTTTTCTGTTCACCCTTGTTCTGACCCATTTGTCTGCCTTCTTTCCCAATTCTTGGGGAGAGGTCAGATCAGAGTCCACCAGGTACTGGTGCAACAAATCAGACACACAATTATTAAGAATATGCTCTCTCAGGATCAAGTTATACAGGCTGTCATAATCAGTAACTTTACTGCCATGTAACCACCCCTCCAAGGCCTTTACTGAATGGTCAATTAAATCAACCCAGTCTTGTGAAGACTCCTTTTTGGTCTCTCTGAACTTTATCCTGTATTGTTCAGTGGTTAAGCCATAACCATCCAGGAGTGCATTCTTAAGAACTGTAAAATTATTGGCATCACTTTCTTTCACAGTAAGGAGCCTATCCCTACCTTTTCCACTAAATGATAGCCATAGGATAGCAGCCCACTGCCTTTGAGGGACATCCTGTACAACACAGGCCCTCTCAAGTGCAGCCAACCACTTGTTAATGTCATCCCCCTCCTTATAAGGGGGAACTATCTTATGCAGATTCCTGGAATCATGCTCTTTTGCAGGATGACTATGGGGAATACTGCTGCTGCCACCATGGGTTTCTAAACCCAACTTCTGTCTTTCCTTCTCTAATTCTAAAGACTGTCTATCCAAATCCAGCTGTTGCTTTTTAAGCTTCAGTCTGGTTTGTTCCACTCTCAACTTATTGAGTTCCCTTTCTAACAATCTGTCCTCAGGGTTGGTGGGAGGGACATTTCTAGATACAGAGGTATGATGGGAATGAACAGAAGGAGACCTGTCCCTTACAGAGGGCACCCTAACAGCTTGGCTAACAGAAACATCAGTACCACTGTGGTGATAATAAATACTTTTGCTATGATGTGAGACAACACTATTTGTATGGTGTGGCTCTTCATCATTACCAACTATGCTAGACTGTCTAGTAATGGGCAGGCTAGGAAGTTTCTTTCCTGAACTTTTTCCTGGGGGAGTCCCTGGATCAGATTGGGAACCATTAGCTACTTTTTCAACAGATGGGGCACTTTTAGCCTTATCTTGTTCTCTAAGCATGTTAAGTAACAGTTCCAAGGAAGGATTCTTCCCTACACTCAAACCTCTCTCTATACAGAGACTCCTTGCTCCTTTCCAGCTAAGGTGATCATATGCAAGTTTGGACAGATCAACATTTTGGCCTGTGCCAGACATTTTTAGAGAGAGTTAAAGTGATAGACAAAAAAGAAAAAAAGTTTTCAGAACTTTTTAGAAAGACAGAAAAAAACTTTTAAAACTTTTTAGAACTTTTTAGAAAGTTTAGGAGTACTTTTCAGCACTTAGAAAAGAGTGAAAAGAGGAAATGCAAAACTTTTTTGCTATGTGTACACACACTGAACTTGTTTTGTATATTTTTCTCTTATGAAAAGTACAATGACAAGAGTGGTAAGTAGTCTCAAAGCACTTATCCCACCGCTGCACAACCAATGTAGGAGGCTGGACTGGCTTGTAGTGAGTACCTAGGGGTACTTGCACCTTGCACCAGGCCCAGTTATCCCTTATTAGTGTATAGGGTGTCTAGCAGCTTAGGCTGATAGATAATGGTAGCTTAGCAGAGCAGCTTAGGCTGAATTAGGAGACGTGTGAAGCTCCTACAGTACCACTTAGTGTCATATGCACAATATCATAAGAAAACACAATACACAGTTATACTAAAAATAAAGGTACTTTATTTTTATGACAATATGCCAAAGTATCTCAGAGTGTACCCTCAGTGAGAGGATAGGAAATATACACAAGATATATATACACAATAGCAAAAATATGCAGTATAGTCTTAGAAAACAGTGCAAACAATGTATAGTTACAATAGGATGCAATGGGGACACATAGGGATAGGGGCAACACAAACCATATACTCCAAAAGTGGAATGCGAACCACAAATGGACCCCAAACCTATGTGACCTTGTAGAGGGTCGCTGGGACTATTAGAAAATAGTGAGAATTAGAAAAATAACCCTCCCCAAGACCCTGAAAAGTGAGTGCAAAGTGCACTAAAGTTCCCCTAAGGATAAAGAAGTCGTGTTAGAGGAATAATGCAGGAAAGACACAAACCAACAATGCAACAACGATGGATTTCCAATCTAGGGTACCTGTGGAACAAGGGGACCAAGTCCAAAAGTCACAAGCAAGTCGGAGATGGGCATATGCCCAGGAAATGCCAGCTGTGGGTGCAAAGAAGCTTCTACTGGACAGAAGAAGCTGAGGTTTCTGCAGGAACGAAAAAGGCTAGAGACTTCCCCTTTGGTGGATGGATCCCTCTCGCCGTGGAGAGTTGGGCAGAAGTATTTTCCCGCCGAAAGAATGCCAACAAGCCTTGTTAGCTGCAAATCGTGCGGTTAGCGTTTTTGGACGCTGCTGTAGCCCAGGAGGGACCAGGAGGTCGCAAATTGGACCAGGAGGTAGAGGGGACGTCGAGTAAGACAAGGAGCCCTCTTAGCAGCAGGTAGCACCCAGAGAAGTGCCAGAAACAGGCACTACAAGGATGCGTGAAATGGTGCTCACCCGAAGTTACACAAAGGAGTCCCACGTCGCCGGAGAACAACTTAGGAGGTCGTGCAATGCAGGTTAGAGTGCCGGGGACCCAGGCTGGACTGTGCACAAAGGATTTCCGCCAGAAGTGCACAGGGCCCGGAGTAGCTGCAAAAGTCGCGGTTCCCAGCAATGCAGTCTAGCGAGGTGAGGCAAGGACTTACCTCCACCAAACTTGGACTGAAGAGTCACTGGACTGTGGGAGTCACTTGGACAGAGTTGCTGGATTCGAGGGACCTCGCTCGTCGTGCTGAGAAGAGACCCAAGGGACCGGTAATGCAGCTTTTTGGTGCCTGCGGTTGCAGGGGGAAGATTCCGTCGACCCACAGGAGATTTCTTCGGAGCTTCTAGTGCAGAGAGGAGGCAGACTACCCCCACAGCATGCACCACCAGGAAAACAGTCGAGAAGGCGGCAGGATCAGCGTTACAGAGTTGCAGTAGTCGTCTTTGCTACTATGTTGCAGTTTTGCAGGCTTCCAGCGCGGTCAGCAGTTGATTCCTTGGCAGAAGGTGAAGAGAGAGATGCAGAGGAACTCGGATGAGCTCTTGCATTCGTTATCTAAAGTTTCCCCAGAGACAGAGACCCTAAATAGCCAGAAAAGAGGGTTTGGCTACTTAGGAGAGAGGATAGGCTAGCAACACCTGAAGGAGCCTATCACAAGGAGTCTCTGACGTCACCTGGTGGCACTGGCCACTCAGAGCAGTCCAATGTGCCAGCAGCACCTCTGTTTCCAAGATGGCAGAGGTCTGGAGCACACTGGAGGAGCTCTGGACACCTCCCAGGGGAGGTGCAGGTCAGGGGAGTGGTCACTCCCCTTTCCTTTGTCCAGTTTCGCGCCAGAGCAGGGCTAAGGGGTCCCCTGAACCGGTGTAGACTGGCTTATGCAGAACTGGGCACATCTGTGCCCAAGAAAGCATTTCCAGAGGCTGGGGGAGGCTACTCCTCCCCTGCCTTCACACCATTTTCCAAAGGGAGAGGGTGTAACACCCTCTCTCAGAGGAAGTCCTTTGTTCTGCCATCCTGGGCCAGGCCTGGCTGGACCCCAGGAGGGCAGCTGCCTGTCTGAGGGGTTGGCAGCAGCTGCAGTGAAACCCCAGGAAGGGCAGTTTGGCAGTACCAGGGTCTGTGCTACAGACCACTGGGATCATGGGATTGTGCCAACTATGCCAGGATGGCATAGAGGGGGCAATTCCATGATCATAGACATGTTACATGGCCATATTCGGAGTTACCATTGTGAAGCTACATATAGGTAGTGACCTATATGTAGTGCACGCGTGTAATGGTGTCCCCGCACTCACAAAGTCAGGGAAATTGGCCCTGAACAATGTGGGGGCACCTTGGCTAGTGCCAGGGTGCCCTCACACTAAGTAACTTTGCACCTAACCTTTACCAGGTAAAGGTTAGACATATAGGTGACTTATAAGTTACTTAAGTGCAGTGTAAAATGGCTGTGAAATAACGTGGACGTTATTTCACTCAGGCTGCAGTGGCAGGCCTGTGTAAGAATTGTCAGAGCTCCCTATGGGTGGCAAAAGAAATGCTGCAGCCCATAGGGATCTCCTGGAACCCCAATACCCTGGGTACCTCAGTACCATATACTAGGGAATTATAAGGGTGTTCCAGTAAGCCAATGTAAATTGGTAAAATTAGTCACTAGCCTGTTAGCGACAATTTGGAAAGAAATGAGAGAGCATAACCACTGAGGTTCTGATTAGCAGAGCCTCAGTGAGACAGTTAGGCACTACACAGGGAACACATACATATAGGCCACAAACTTATGAGCACTGGGGTCCTGACTAGCAGGGTCCCAGTGACACATAAGAAACATACTGAAAACATAGGGTTTTCACTATGAGCACTGGGCCCTGGCTAGCAGGATCCCAGTGAGACAGTGAAAACACCCTGACATATACTCACAAACAGGCCAAATGTGGGGGTAACAAGGCTAGAAAGAGGCTACTTTCTCACAGCCACATCTCAGGGTGCTCTCCCAAGACCGAACTGTCCCCTGCCGTATCATAAACATTCTCTGGCACATCCTTATCTCTCCTCACTCCTCCATGTTATGTCCCTGCCTTAATGAGAAAGAGAGCAAGGGTAGTGAAAAACATGTTGCATAAGTTGTGCACGGAAAAATACCGGCACCACCAATATGACGGTGTTTGAAGCTAAGCTAAGCAAAAAATGGAGTCAATGATCAAGATGGAGCTGGGGATAAAATACAGACAGCAATACAGCAACCCGGGATGTGGTGGGCTCTGTGGATTGGAGGTCTGAAACGTACTTCCTTCATTCTTTTTATTGTAGCCATGGGGAGGTGGTGGGCCCCTGGGCTGCAGGAAGGATCACGTAGCACCCCTGCATGAAGTTATTTGAAAGCCCCGGGGTGGTAGAAGTCATGGGGCTGTGGGGTACTAGCTGGCAACCCGCAAACATCATTTTTGTAGCACTGGGGAGGTGGCTGTTCCCGGGGCAGCGGTGAGGCCAGGCGGCCTCCTGCATTAGAAAGGCAATGCCTTCAGGTCCTGGCCCACCCGGAGGTTGTATATAAAACAAGCGCAAGAGCTCCCACTTGTTTTTTTTTTTTCCAACTCCGCAGATCTACTGCAAATCGCGGCCAAAATTAAAACATTTTTTTTAGCTCTAGTGGGGTCCCTCTGGGACCCCAGCACCAGAGCTAAGAGGTCAGGTTGACTCTACCCTGGCCCCTTGTCTTTTTTTAAAACTTATTTTGTGGGACTCGGCTTAAGCCGAGTTCCAAGATGGCTGCCAACACTTCCTGGTTTGAAGTGACCCCCACCTTTTTCTCTACCCCCGCTGCACGGATTACCCTGAAACTTTCTGTGCGCAACAAGAATCACTGGCACACTTAAAAAGTGTTTTTTGTAAAGAGTCATCAAATGGTGCCAAAGATATAGGCAGATGAAAAAAATCTTTTTTCTATGGAAACATGGTCATAACTATAACTACCTAGTGGCGACTGCAGCTAGTTAGTATATTGTTTCTTCATTTAGATTTACATTTTCATTTTCATTTTATATCTTCTAATAGAAATAAATGTATATATACATATGATGAATTTATATATATATATATATATATATATAGAGAGAGAGAGAGAGAGAGAGATGTATCTATATATGTGTATATATATGTATATATATACATATAGATGAATCTTCACAAAATGTTCAAAAAAACAATGCCGGTGATTCTTGTTGCTCATGGAGCGTTTTGGGGTAATCCACCAGGCTGATATATATATATATATATATATATATATATATATATATATATATATATATATATATATACATATATATATATATATATATATATATATATATATATTTTACACTTTAATTTATTTCTATTGAAATAATTTCTTAATTTTTATTTGGCAGCCATTGTTTCACCACTATCTGTATCTTGTTTTCTATTTACATCTCTTTTTGGTGGTTTTTGGTTTCTGTCGGCCCTGGTTCTATTGCTGTTGCTTTACTGATAAGATAAGACCACTTTTAATTTATGTTAGTTTTTTTTTTAGTGTGCGGGGTGTGGGTAGGTGTATGTATTGTAGAGGAATGTGTTCGTTTGTAGGTGTTGTGGTTTTACTATTTATGGATGTGTTTTTTTTTAAATCATTTTTGGGCAATATTTTAACCAAGATTAATTTTGAATTTCCCTTTATTTTTCAGCTTATCTGGAGTGTGTTTTTTATTTCATTTTTTAGTGCTTTTATTGTTCCCTAGGATTCTGAACTATTTCTTTGGATTCATTTTTGGACCTTTCATATTTGTAGTTTTTGGATTGTTTATTTTTCTTATTTTTTGGGACGTGTTTCTTTTGGAATGGAAGGGCTCAGAAACATTGGCTATAGAACTTCATGTTTTTTCTTTATACATTTTGGGGTGGGTAATATTATTGTTGAGGTGATCCACATTTATCTACAACTAAGAGAAAATGTAATGTATTTTGTTTGTATGTGGTGTGATGTTTTGTGTAAATTGTAATTGTTTATCATCTTCTCGTACTGTGTATTGAGTACATATTTTAAGTTATTTTTTTTAATTATGTTTCATTTATCAGTCTCATTGTATGGTATTTTATTCAAATGTGTATTGCAAACTCATGAATAAAGCTACGTTATGTAATATTTATTATTACATATTCGATTTTTAGGGTTGCTGGTTTCTGTTGGATTGGCATTGAGTAAGTCTAAGTCGAGTAGTTTGTGTTGCATATATGATTATTCTCATGTTGTTATTATTATCAATGTTGTAAAGGAGGAAGGGTTTTTCATTATGTGTAGTGGTTAGGTGTTTTAGAAAGTGTGCGTCTTGATATCATCAAGAAGCTGCAGAGGTCTGGATTGTGGCTTTTCTGGTTCATGCTCTTAATAGTTTTAAATTTGGTATTGGTGGCAGGTGTCTTGTTATGCGCTCAAGAATGTGAGGCAGAATATTCTTTAAACAAAATTCCTGTGGCTTCCTGAGAGCTAGGGCTTGCTTCTTTGAGAACTTTTAGGACATCCCCTACTTCTATTGTAGTTACATGTGGGGGTGGTTGTGTTCTCCAACGTTGATCACAACATCTTTCTTATTTGTGGACCTCCCAAAAGTTTTTCTTACTGTATGAGTATCTCATGTAAGGTATGATGTAAGAGGTGATGTAGGTGGCTTTGGCAGTCATTTGATCTGAAAATGATTGAGGTATACATATATTGTCTTGAAAATGCTACTGTACTTACTACTAACATAGAAGAAAGGATTTTTATTATTTACAAATAATACATATTTCCTGTGCTTTTAACATACTCTTTCTTGACTTTGTTGGGATGTGGGTGAAGTGGGGCCTTTTACCCTGTTGTAGAGGAAATGTTCATTTATTTATGTGTTTAATACATAGGAGGTCAATATGACCCCGGAGGTCGGTGGAAATGTGGCAATAGTACAGCCAACAGGCTGGCGGTACATACCACCAATTGGTGGGTTGGCTTAAGCCACATGGATAACAATCTCCAACCCGGCGGCCGCTACTGTCCCGCCGGCAGCATTATGACCCTGCCTACCGCCATGGTTTTCGTGGCATTGGTAATGTCACAAAAACCATGGTGGTAGGACCTACCAGTGACAGAGAATTCCTTCCCTGTCACTGGTAGGTGGCCCACTCACGCCCCTTGAACTCCCCAGACAACCCCCACCTCCTCTCCATCCACGCTCTTACCTTTCCAATCCTCCCCCATACACACACACTCACAGACACTCACCATGCATTCACACATCCACTCACACAGGCATACACGCATTCATACTCGCATGCATCCATTCATTCACGCACACATCCGTACACACATCCAAACTTACACACAGACACTCATACACATTTCCATTCCTTCACAAATTCTCACATATGCACGCACACATGCAAGCAACACTACACACTCATTTGCATGCACGCACACACTCACACATTCATGCACACACCCCCACACACACAGCACTTCCCACCAACCTCCCTTGTCGGTAACCTGACTTACCTGAATCCAGGGGCTCTTACGGCAGGGGTCAGGATGGGAGCTGCTACCGCCAGCAGCGCCCGCCAGCAGAACACCACCATAATGCGCCTGGCGGCGGTCCACTGGCGTTAACACCATCCGCCAGCATGGCCACAACCAGATTTCCACCCTTCTTGTGGCGGAAATCTGGCTGTGGTTATTATGGCGGACGGATGTTAGCCGCGGTGACGGTCTTTTGGTGCCCATCGCCGTGGCGGTAAACGGTACTTACCACCAATGTCTTAATGTGGGCCATAGTTTTGTTTTATTTTTGGGATTGCCTTGATGTTAGCTTTAATTTTAAGTTTTAGGGTTTGGTGTTTGATGTACATCAATGGTGTTCTCTTGAGTCTTGAAGATAAAGTTTGGAGATATAAATAAAAAGATAGATATTAGTTATTTAGTTGAGGTTAAATGGCATGTAATCATTTAAAGGCACACTGAAGTTTTTTAGTTTAGGTTACTTTCTTTATGAGGTTTGCAGTTAGTTTTCTGATATATTGCTCTCTGAGTTTTCTTTTGGAAATCCAGAAGAGGGTCGTTGTCTAGGTGCTGTAGTGTTTTGCTTCAAAATGTAGCTGGTTAACTCTTATATTAACCCCTTGGGTGCCGAGGACGTAACGGTTACGTCCTAGGCTGCACCGCTCGGATGCCGAGGACGTAACCGTTCCATCCTGGACCGGTTCCATGGCACAATTACACGCTGACCTCATTAGAGGTTGCGTCCCATCGCGCTGGAAGCATGCTTTCCGCAAAATCCAAGTAGAAACAGATTAGTTTCTCCTCTGTACGGGGGCAGGGGAGGTCAGAGAGGCATGAAAAGGAAAGGCTTTTCCTTTCCTTTTCATGTCTCCCTGAGCATTCCTGCAGCACGATCGCAGGAATGCCACTAGACATAAGGGAGTTTTGTTTTTGTTTTTTTAATTGGCATAAGGGGAGGGACCCCTTTGGCAAGGGACGCTCCCCAACTGGGGGGGGGGGGGTGGCATTTTTTTCTAAGGCCATATCTGCCCCAGGGGGAAGATCAGCCTTTATTAATTAGGCTGATCTGTGCCGGGGGGGGGGGGGTCAAAAGCCATTAGACACCAGGGATGTTTTTTTTGTTTTGTTTATGTTTTTAAGGAGAGCAACCCCTTAGGCAAGGGTCGTTCCCCATGTGGCAATTTATTATTAAGACTTTTCTGCCCCCCCTAAGGGGGCAGATCGGCCTCTATTAATTAGGCCAATATGCCTCCAAGGGGGGCAGAAACCACCAGGCACTAGAGATTTTTTTTTTTTAACAGATGGGGAGTGACCCCTTAGGAAAGTGTCACTCCCCAGGGGGGCAATTTTATTTTAGGCCATTTCTGCCCCCCTTGGGGTTAGATCAGTCTATTTTTCTTAGGCCAATATGCACCCAAAGGGGGCAGAAACCACTAGACACCAGGGATTTTTTTTGCACCAATTTCACCCAGGGGAGCGACCCCTTAGGCAAGGGCCGCTCCCCTGGGGGGCAAATTTCTTTTAAGCCTATTTTTGTAAGGCTCATTACAGAATGCCCAAGAGAGACCAGGAAAAATGTATTTTCAAAACAAGAGGGTGGGGGTATGGCCATACCCCACCCCAAATAAATGAGGACAAAGTTGTTCTGCCCACCGGTGGGCAGATGGGCAATTACCCTGGATCCACTCCCCGGGGGGTCAGAAAGCCTACTCGACGCCAGGAAATTAAAAAAAAACAAAAAAATAGTGGGGTGGAGGCTACCAACCAGTATGGGCACGGTTATGCCCCCGCCCCAACTGAAGGGGGTAACAGTCTTTCAGTTCTTCCCCTCCACACTAAAACATCTTATCCCACGGAAAACATGAGGACATTTGATTATTTCGGGCTTTGGTTTTACATTTGGGCCATGAGAGCTTATCCAACTCTCAAAATCGTCCCACTTGGAATGGTGAGGGCTGCCCTTTTTGGACTTTGGGACGCTGCCATCTAAAAAAATCTACGAGACCTAGACACATCTGAAAACTAAACATCTGGGTGAGTCCAAGGGGATGTGCTTCACATGCAACCCACACCATTTTCTTACTCACAATGCCTTGCAAACCTCCAACGTTGCTTGAAATCACACATTATTCCCACATTTTTGTGATGGAACATCCCAGAATATGGAGGAATCCACAAAATTCCTACCACCCAGCATTGTCACATCTATACCAATAAAAATTCTGCCCCACTCTTCAGCCTAAAAATGTTTTTTTTCAAACTGCACTTTTTGGCCCATTTTGGTTCCTCCTCAATTTTGACATGTTTTTGACTCTTCCCTGTCACAGACACTTGGCCCACTTACACAAGTGAGGCATCATTTTTACAGGGAGACTGAGGGGAACATTGGGTGATAGGATTTTTGTGCCAGTGTAGTGATCCCACACAGAAATGTGCGACAAATTTGATTTTGATTTTAGCTAAATTTGAGGTTTGCTGAGGATTCAGGGTAAGAAAACACTCGGGGATCCACGTAAGTCACACCTCCCTAGATTCCCTCGGGTGTCTAGTTTTCACAAATGTTTGGGTGTGGTAGGTTTCTCTAGATGGCTGCTGAACCCAGGATCAAAACCGTAGGTGCCTCCTACCCCATAAAAACAGGTAGTTTTGTATTTGATAATCTTGATGTGTCCACATAGTGTTTTGGGGCATTTCCTGTTGCGGGCACTAGGCCTACCCACACAAGTGAGGTACTATTTTTATTGGGAGACCTGGAGTTTTCAGAAATGTCCAGGTTTTCTGGGTTTCCTGAGGTGCCGGATGAGCTAGAGGCCAAAATCCACAGCTTGTCACTTTGCAAAAAACAAGTCCGTTTTCTATGGGAAAATGTGAAGTGTCCATGTTGTGTTTTCGGGGATTTACTTTCGCTGGCACTAGGCCTACCCACACAAGTGAGGTACATTTTTATCGGGAGACTTGGGGGAATGCTGGGTGTAAGGAACTTTGTGGCTCCTCTTAGATTCTGTCAACACCTGGGCAGTGCGGGCTCTATTGGCGACTAGAATGCAAAAACCCAGCACTCTCAAAACAACGTAATTTATGCATTGTGCTGATATATTGTTGTTTAACCTTTTGCATTGCAAAGTTTAATCCTGAAGACTTATTTTTAATGTGTTTACAAATACTGTTCATTTGCAATGTTTTGCTGCAGGCTTTCAGAGTGTGTTAGGGTGTGGTCCCTTTCCAGGGTCTTCCAGAGACTTTCCCTGCAGCATGCCTGGGTGTGGTTGTGGGCTGGGCCAAGACTCTATAAAAGGGAGCCAGCCCAGCTCCAAGTGCTCACTATTCAGAGGTCCCGGTGCAGAGCAGCAGCTACTTCCTGAGCTCCTGTCCCGGTGGCCTATTTGATCTTCCAGGCCTCTGCTCTTCATTCTTCATTGGTGATCCTTGTTCTGGGCGGTAAGACGGTGGTTGGGCTGGCCTCCCTATGCCGTTACCGAGAACTTTCATATTCTTGGCCTTTAATGATTAACAGATTACTTTGCGCGCTACCATTTCTTGACATTTGTATGGTGGCTTACGAATCGGCAAGACACGCGATTCGTTTCATGCTGATTTAATCTTGTTATTCATTGCGCGCTACCATTTCTTGACATTTTACATGGTGGCACTCGAATCGGCAAGACGCACAATTCTCTCCTCGAGCTTAATTAATGTTGTTCATTGTATGCCACTATTCTAAGACATTTATTAGGTAATATTCGAGTTGATACGTTGTGTGATTTGTTTCCTGAATCCATATTGTGTTATTCATGGTGCACAATCCTTTTATGGTGTTTACTATATATATGAAAATCTGCAATGTGCGCAATTCGTGTTGAAACATTTCAAGAGAACACAGAAGGCCAGAGTTTCTAGATGCAATATTACATGGTCCTAGTAAGCATTCTCAAAAAAGGATTCATATGTTTTTCCTGATTCTCATGTAAAGGAAAGTATTTGAATTTGAAAGTTTCATTTAATCCATCTTGATTCCCTTACAGGCATCCATCCATCTTGAAACGTAGTCATTTTAAGCCTAATTCTTAGGTTGTTCATGTTTTCAGAATGACTAGGCTTAGAGTCATAGTCTAGTATAGGTTTCATGAGATGTAATTTTCATATTGTGTGTTTTAACCTTTTTCTTACTACAGGTCTCCTTCCCAGCTGTTCCCTTCCTAATCTCATCTTCCCCTCTTGAACTCTCTTAGCCTCTGTGATTTATCTATCAGAGTCTTGGAGCTGTTCAGTGGTGGACGTGTTGGGAACGTGCGCAGACCCCGAGGATCTGGAGACTCTGGCAGATTCCAGAACTTTCTATCACCAAAATGTAAGGAAAAGGTGGTTTTTTTGCCAAATTTTGAGGTTTGCACAAGATTCTGGGTAACAGAAGCTGGTGAGCCACAACTTACCCCATCCTGGGTTCCCCTAGGAGTCTAGTTTTCAAAAAGTTATAGATTTGCAAGGTTTCCCTAGGTGGCGACTGAGCTAGAGGCCAAAATCCACAGCTAGGCACTTTCGAAAAACAAATCAACTTTCAAAGTAAAAATGTAATGTGTCCATGTTGCATTTCCTGTCGCGGGCATTAGGCCTATCCATGAAAATGAGGTACAATTTTTATCGGGAGACTTGGGAGAACACAGAATGGAAGAACAAGTGCTATTGCGTCTTGTCTTTCTCTAATTTTATTCCTTTCAAATGTAAGACAGTGTTTGTAAAAAAGATGTCTATTTGAGAAATTCCTTGTAATTCATATGCTAGTATGGGGACCCTGGAATTCAGAGATGTGCAAATAACCACTGCTTCTCAACACCTTATCTTGTGCCCATTTTGGAAATACAAAGGTTTCCTTAATACCTATTTTTCACTCTTACCTCATTTTCAATATTGTTTAAATTTTAGCTGTTACTTTCTGTAGGAAAACCTTAAAGGATCTACACAAATGACCCGTTGCTGAGAATTGTTGTTCAGAATTTTGTCTACTTTTCAGAAATGCTTAGCTGTCCGGGATCCAGCATTGGTTTCACACCCATTTCTGTCACTAACTGGAAGGAGGATAAAAGCACAAAAATAGTAAAAATAGGGTATGTCCCAGTAAAATGCCAAAATTCTGTTGGAAAATGTCGATTTCTCATTCAAATCTGCCTGTTCCTGAAACCTGGGAAGATGCACCACAACCCCTTTATTGATGCCATTTTCAGGGAAAAAACCACAAACTTTCTTCTGCAGCCCTTTTTTGCTATTTTAAAAAAAAAGCGAAACGTTTGCTGTATTTTGGCTAATTTCTTGCTCTCCTCCAGGGGAATCCAGAAACACTGAGTACATCTAGAGTCCCTATGATGTTGGATAAATAGGACACAAATTTGGTGTGGGTAGCTTATATGGACCAAAAGTTATGAGGCCGAACCATGAACTGCCCCAAATATCCCAAAAAAGGCCTGGTCCCTGAGGGGAAAAATGCCTGGGAGCGAAAGGGTTAATTAGGTGAAGTGTTTGATTGGTTACTTTGTTTTATGTTGAATTGTATGTTTTACTTGGTGTTAAGTCTAAAATTAGTTTTCAGTTTGATTCTTATTTGCTGGTATGTTGTGTTAAAAAGATTTATAAAGCTCATGGTTACCCTAAGGTGTCTTGGCACTGGAAGCAACGCAATCCTGAGACAGTTAGAAAATTATTAATTGAGACAGCTATTAATTCAATGGAAAACAGCCATGTTTCAACTGCTTCCTGAAAGCAATCAGTAGGGGCAAAGCTCTCATATGAGGGAGAAGGCTGTTCGAAAGTCTAGTGGTTCTAGTAATAAAATGTTTATCTCCCCTATTCTCCTTTCTAAATCTTGGGACAACTAAATTCTTTGCTCCAGAGGAGCAAAGAAGTCTGCTGGGCTCGTACTACCCAAAGCTGTGCTTCAGAAAGTCTGGACCAGTATTGTGCAGTGCCTCGTGGGAAATGCACAAAGCCTTGACTGTAATACAGTTTCTTACTGGCAGCCAATGTAGCTTGTGGATAGGTTGTACACAGAGTGAAATTCGGGAATTCCAAGTAGTAGCCTAGCTGCAGCATTGTGTACCATTTGAAGCCTATTAAAGTACTTTTCCTGCAGACCATACAGAGGCCATTACAGTAATCTGGTTTTGAACGGGCCAGAATAGTGACAACAGTGTTTCTAGTAGATAAGGAAATAAATGGCAGAACTTTCCTAATCATTTTAAGAGTGAAGAAAGAGGAGGAAACTACTGAGTTTATCGGACTTGAAAAATTTAGTTTGTTGTCAATTTGAAATCCCAGGTTCTTTTCCTTTGGAGCAGGGATAGGCAAGGAGACTAATTTGCCTGGCCACAATGAGAGGCTCCAGGTTGGTGAGAGGTTACCAAACATGATGACCTTGGTTGTATCTGATTTGAGCTTCAGACAGTTTTTGCTCATCCACAAACTGATGGAGAACAAGCAATCATGGAACTGAGAGGAAACTAGAGGGTCGTCATTGAAGGTTGAAACAACAATTTGGAAACCATTAGCATAGGATGGTAGCGTAAAGTTAAATGGTTTAATCATGGAGGCTAATTCGGTGACATACACATTGAAAAGTATAGTGCCAAGCAAAGACCCCAAAAGGACTCCACAATGCAGGGTAAATGAAGATGATTCAAAGTGGCCTAAGACCACCATATTTTCTCTGCCTAAGAGAAATGATGTAAGAAGGACCAGTTCCTTGTCCCTAATGCCTAGCATCCTAGGCGGTTGATGAAGAGCTTATGATTGACTGTATCAAATGTCGCAGAAAGGTCCAGGAGGGTGTGGGCTGCGGCCCCACCCTTGTCCAGAGCTGCCGTAATTTCCTCAGTAACTTTGATCAGGGCATTTTCTGTGCTATGTCCCAGTCTGGAACCAAATTGTGATGGATCCAACAATTGGTAGTCCACAATGTATTGGGAGAACTGAGCATTCATTTCCTTCTCAATAATCTTTGCTGGAAAAGAAAGACAGGAAATTGGGTGATAGTTGTTAGGGTCTGCATCATTCAATCCAGGTTTCTTTGGTAGAGGGAGGATTGATGCTTTTTTCCAAAGGGAAAGCCCCCCTAAATAAAAATAAAATTGAAAATAATAGCAATTGGAGCTTACTCTCTCCACAGCTAGCTTAAAGGTGGAGTGAGGACAGGGGTCATGAGGAGACCCGGACTGAGCAGAACTGATACTTTTAGATATAAGGTCGTGTTAGACCTGACTTCTTTAGGGTGGTCATCCCCCAACTTTTTGCCTCCCTGTTGGTAATGGCCCATTTTGCAGGGTCATCCCCAGTCTTTTTGCCTCCTTCCTCCTATTTTTTCTCACCTGTTTTTGTTGGCTTTAGGGCTCTGGGCACTTTACCACTGCTAACCAATGCTAAAGTGCATATGCTCTCTATGTAAAGTGTACTGTTGATTGATTTATCCATGATTGGCATATTTGATTTACCGGTAAGTCCCTAGTAAAGTGCACTAGAGGTGCCCAGGGCCTGTAAATCAAATGCCACTAGTGGGCCTGCAGCACTGGTTGTGCCACACACATTAGTCGCCCTGTAAATATGGCTCAGACCTGCCACTAAAGTGTCTGTGTGCGCAGTTTTAAACTGCCAATTCGACTTGGCAAGTGTACCCACTTGCCAGGCCTAAACCTTCCCTTTTACTACATGTAAGGCACCCCTAAGGCAGGTCCTAGGTAGCCCCATGGTGTGTTTTATATGTCCTAACAGTGAAATACTGCCAAATTCATTTTTTACTGTATAAGGCCTATCTCTCTCATAGGTTAACATGGGGCTGCCTTTAATATCCTTAAAGCGCAAATTCTCTTTGAGAGCAGATACAAATGTGGAGTTTAGGGTCTCTGAGATCACAATTTAAAAATACTTATTTTAGTGAAGTTGGTTTTTAGATTGTTAGTTTGAAAATGCCACTTTTAGAAAGTAGGCATTTTCTTGCTTAATCCATTCTGTGTCTCCGCCTGTTTGTGGATTCCCCGTCTGGGTCAGTATGACAGTTGGGCTGTTCACGCCTCTCCTCTGGACAGTGACACAAAGGGGGCTAGGGTGTAGCCTGCATATTTTGATTAGCCATCTGTGCTGGAGAGGAGGGGAGGAGTGGTCACTCAGACCTGAAAGGACTGTGCCTGGTCTCACACAATGCTGTTTCTGACGTCCTGATGAGTGTCTGGGGCCTGGCCTGGACAAGGAAGGATCTTTCAAACACTTGAGACTTTGCTTTGAAGTTTGGCAACTTCAAAGGCAGAACTGGGTATAAGAAGAAGATCCAAAACCCCAGATGTTTAGAATCTTTCTGGAATCAAGAGGAACATCTGCCCAGGAGAAGAGCTGAAGATCTGAAGGAGGGGTACTGTCCCTTTGCTGTGTTGCTTTGCTGGACTGGCTGCAGTTGCTGTTTCTGCCTGAAAAGAGTGCAAAGGGGTGAACTTTGCTGTGTGTCCTGCTTGAGAAAGTTCTCCATTTGCTTGGAGTAGAGCCTGCCTCCTTTTGGAAGTCTCAGGGACACCAAAGACTTCAGTTTCCTCAACCTGCACCACTGGGAACTGTGTTTTTTTGCTGTTCAAGAGGAGAAACCACTGCGACGCCGCCAACGACGCCACTGGCCTGTACCATGACCTGCCAATGCTGCTGCACAGAGTTGCATTGCCCCACTTGGCACAGCGACCCTCGTCTCACCGACGCCATCAATAGACGACTTAACCGAGCTGCTGCTCGCACTGCGACCTGTGGGCCCCCCACTCCGGCATCGCCTACTCACACCGCTGCCTGAGTATCCCCAACAATGCCGCTCCTGCTGACACAGGTGCCGCTGCCTGCACCGTGGCCTGCGGTCCCCTCTCGTGAGGTACACGAAGCACCGTCCCGTCCCACACCGCAGCCCAAGTACACCGGCACCAGCATCATCGACTCCTGTGTCATCACCAGGCACCCTGCCTGCACCGTGGCCTGTAGACACCGCTCATGAGGGTCACAAAGCACCGTCCCGTCCCGCACTTCTGGCATGGGCCCACTGACAACAGCACTTCAACAAGATCACAATGCCCTGCAAATCCAAGGTACTGTTTCTGGGTCTTTCTGACACCGTAGCTGGCCCGCAACGCCGCGGCTGTCCTGAACTGTTGGTTTTTCTGATCACGACGTCATGATAGCTCCAGGTGGAGCTATCAAATTCAATGAACTGCATTTTTGAGTAAATCTTGCAGAAATTTTTTATTACCGTATGTTGTATTTTTATCGTATTTGGTCTTGTTTTATATAGATAAATATTGGCTATTTTTGTAAAACTGGTGTGGTGTCCTTTTGTAGTGTTTTCACTTATTACTGTGTGTTATGTGCAAATGCTTTACACATTGCTTCTGAGATAAGCCTGACTGCTCGTGCCAAGCTACCAAGGGGGTGAGAAGGGGTTATCTGAGTGGGTATCTCCCTTATCCTGACTAGAGTGATGGTCCCTACTTGGACAGGGTGCAAACTGACTGCCTACTAGAGACCCCATTTCTAACACTCCCTCTCTCCATTTTTCTGACCTTGTTTTTTCTGGTGTTAGGACTTGGCACACTTTAACACTGCTGACCAGTGATAAAGTGCATATGCTCTCTCCCTAAACATGGTAACATTGGTTCCTACCCAACTGGCATGTTTAGTTACCTGTAAATCCCTAGTATAGTGCACTGCATGTGCCCAGGGCCTGTACATTAAATGATGCTTGTGGGCCTACAGCACCGATTGTGCCTCCCACATAAGTAGCCCCTTAACCATGTCTCAGGCCTGCCATTGCAAGGCCTGTGTTTGCAGTTTCACTGCCACTTTGACTTGGCATTTAAAACTACTTGCCAAGCCTTAAACAACCCTTTTCTACATATAAGATACCCCTATGGTTGGCCATAGGTAACCTTTAGGGCAAGGTGCTATGTAAGTAAAAGGCATTACATGTACTCATGTGTTGTACATGCCCTGGTAGTGGAAAAATCACCAATTTGTTTTCCACTACTGTGAGCCGTGCTCCTCTAATAGACTAGCATTAGAACTACCCTCATATACTTTTAAGTGGTAGATTCTGATCTGAAAGAAGTAGCTCTGTCATGTTTAGTATTGCCAGAATGGTAATAGAAAATCCTGCTTATGGGTGGAGTTGGATTTTACTATTTAAAAAATGCCTCTTTTAGAAAGTGGGCATTTCTCTCCACTTACTGCCATCTGTGCCTTACAGCCTGTCTCCAATCCACGTCTGGTCTATGCTAGTTGACAGCTCTCCTTGTGCATTCCACCCAGACAGCCATAAACACAGGACACTCAGTCACATCTGCATTCATCTGCATACTGAATGAGTCTCCCTCCACAGGAAGGGTGGAGGGACTCCCTCTTACATTTTAAAGACCAGTGGCCTGCCCTCACACAAAGGACTGATAACCCCCCCACAGTGATCCTGGTATACAGGACTGGGCTGAAAGGGTAACTTGTGCACTTCAAACCACTCTTTGAAGTTTCCCCCACTTCAAAGCCATTTTTGGTTATATAAACTGGGTCTCTGACCCCACCAAAATCAGACACTTCTGGATCGACGCCTGAACTGCCTGGCTGCCCAAAGGACTCATCTGGACTGCTTTGCTGAGAAAGACTGCTGCCCTGCTGTTGCCCTGATGCCTGCTGCCTGCTGGCCTCTGACTTTTCTGGAAGGACTCTGCCTTCCCCATAATTGCTCTCCAACGGCTTGGATTTAGCTTGCCTCCTGTTTTGAAGTCACAAGGACAGCAAAGACTTTACCTACTAGCTTTTACCTAGTTTTTAAACTTCAGCGATGCCAGGAATGACCTCAGTGATGCAAGCACCGTCGCAGCCCGTGGACCTCACTGCATGCAACGACCATGGCCTGCAACACAAGTCTGATGTTGCTGAGACACTGCTAATGTCTCACAATGTGATCTCGATACTGCAAAGTCAACTCATCGCGTCTTGAACTACGCGATTCATCGACCCCTCTGGGCCACAAGGAACCAAAGTCTCGCCACTGACAGTGCACCAGTTTCCCCTGCAACCAGATGGAACCGACACCTCACATCCCCTACCTTGCAGTACAAACCTGATGCCTCGCCTCCCCAGACGCCATAAGGGACTGCCACTGCAGCAGCTACAGCAGTGCTTCATCTCCACGACTCCATGCAAGGTCTTTGTTTCTTTGTTTACAAAGGTACTGTGCCTGGGGGTCCGTGCGACTCCATGACTGGCACCTGTGGCGTCGGATTATTGGGAACAACTCCGTCAGTGATGCTGTGATAGCCCCAGTTGGAGCTATCAAGTTTCTAAGCACTTTAGTGGGATTTCATCTTTAAAAATGTATAACCTTGCTTGTGTACATTGGATTTTCATCATTTTGACCTTATTTTATTCAGATAAATATGATCTCTTTTCCTAAACATGTGCAGTGTATTTTTGTGGTGCTTTCACTGTGTTACTGTATGAGTTATTGCACAAATACCTTACACATTGCCTTCTAAATTAAAAGTTCCTGCTCTGTGCCAAGCTACCAGAGGGTGAGCACAGGATAATTTGTGTTGTGATGTGACTTACCCTGACTAAGATTGTGGTCCCTCCTTGGACAAGGGTGTATACCTCTACCATGAAAATGCTGGCAGGGAATGAGGTCAGCAGGTTACGCTGCATGCAGCCCTGCCCTGGCTGATTGTGATCTCCGCCAGCCCATCGGGATCATGGATCGTGGCGGTTCTGGCGGTACCCTGGTGGCCTAACCACCAGGGTCTTAATGTGGCGGTTGGACCACCACAGCAGCAGCGGTCTCAAGACTGCCAGTCTCATAATGAGGTCCAAAATCTTGAGTGGTAGCAGCATCTGTCCAGGTTTCTGTAATAACTAATAGGTCGAGTTTCGGATTATCAATAAAGTCAAAGACCTCTAATTTATGTTTTGGGTGGGAGCGTGCGTTATTAAGGGCACAATGCAGTTTAGGCATCACCTCTGGTGAGAAAGTTATAAAAGGGGCAGAGTGAATCCCATAGGCACTAGAGTTTGACCCCTACTGGGAACTGTGATGAGAAATCTGCAATTGAGGCACTAATCCTTTAAAAATGCCAAAGGGGTAGCTGTCATGAGATTAAAGAGGGCACAATTAGTGTTAGAGTTAAACCTATTAAGGGCTCAAAATTTCCTCACCTGAGTAGGACTTTTTGGCGGCTGGAATAATAGTGATAAATGCAGAGGTCCTGGCACTTGGCGCAATCTAGGTGTGAACTGGCACAGACGGGCTTGCCTTTGGTGCACCTTTGGTGCATCTTCAGTGCGCCAGCAGCGCACCCGCTGCATTTCTACTGCATGGACACGCTAGTTGGCAATTTAAATGTGCTTCCAGAAAGGGGTGTGGCAGCATGCCGATCCTGCTGAGCACGATCACCAAATCAGTGGGCCAAATCAAATAGGTGCAGAAACTGGGGTCAGGTAACCCCCACAGTTTTCACAGGGTACAGCTAAAATACTGGTAAAAGAACAGTAAGTTAACAAAAACGTGTGAACACTTAAATCATAAAATGAATAAAAAGCGGGAGAGCACTCCCTTCGAAGATGTCGCCGAAACTACTGGAGCCAGGCAACTCCACAAACATGGCACCTAGGGCCAGATGTAGCAAAGTTTTGTGAGTCCCAAATGGCTCACATTGCTATTTGTGACCCCGCAAAATCCGAAATGGATGTATAAAATTCCATTTCCGATCACCAAATAGCGATGCGACCCATCACCGACTCGCAAAATTGGCGACCTGATTTTGCGACCCGCAAACAGGGAGTCGCAAAATGCGAGTCGCAAACCATATGCAAAAGCCATTCGCAAAGTGCGACTAGTCGCAAAAAGCCCGTTTTGCACACCCAGATTACCAGTACCAAAGTATAAATGGAGACCCAGAAGGCATCTGGGCTACTCAAAATGGCTGCACTGTACGTGATTGCATGGAGGAGGAGAGTCCAGGCTGCCCAGCAGAGGAGGAGGAGGCAGAGACAGGAGAGGATATACCGAAATAGGCAGACACTATTTCAACAAACTGAGGAGGAGATTTATGACAAATACAGACTGAGCAGTGCTGTAATCTTAGAGATTTTTGAACTGCTGAAACCTCTGCTTGAACGACAGACAATGTGCTGCAGCTCCATCCCCACACATGTGCAAGTACTATGCTCACTGCACCTCTTGGCCTCGGGTAGCTATCAGGGGGTGATTGCAGTGGCAAGTGGGGTATCCCAAAGTGCACTCTCATGATTCTTCAGATGTTTCCTAGATGCCATACTCACACACATGTCCAGATATATATACCTACCCAGAAATGAGGCAGAAATGAACAGCACCAAGTTGGACTTCTACAGAATTGCCAACTTTCCCCATGTAATAGGGTGTGTGGATGGGACACATATACAAATGTGCCCACCTGCAAATCTGCAATATGTGTTCTGCAATAAGAAATGTACCCAGTCACTAAACATCCAGGTGGTATGTGACGCCCATAATGTCATTACTGACATTGTAGCTAAATATCCAGGTAGTACATATGACTCATACATATTCAGGCACAGTGGGATACACCAACGCCTAGCACGTGTGCAGTTTGGAGAAGGATATTTATTAGATATTGGTGACTACACTCTGAAGCCTTACATACAGGTCACCGTGTAACCCTGTGATGCCATGCTAAATTTGCCTCTTTTGTCAAACAGGTGACAGTGCATATGCCCTGAGACCATGGATACTCACCCCATACCTAACACCTGGCAATCAGAATGAGAGGTGATACAACATTGCACATCGGAAGACCAGAACTGTAGTCAAGAGGACCTTTGGCTTGTTAAAGGCAAGATTCCGATGCCTCCACAAAAGTGGAGGAGCACTCCAGTGTGCCCCAGAAACAGCATGCAAGATAGTTGCCACCTGTGCCATCCTACACAACATTCCCACCAGACGTGGGCTACATCTCACCCCTGACGACACAGACACAGAGGATGAGGAGCAAGAGCTACCACACCGACAGCCTGGGGATAGAAGCATCGCAAATGAGGGCAGACAGAGACGGAACCACATTGCAACCCAATACTTTGGCAGGTACGTGGCAACCGTGACCACACTCACTAATGTCAGACACACAAAGCCCAGTTGTGTAGTCAAACAAACAAAACCTTTTTATTGCTAAACTATAATTTTTATATTAATGTGCAGTATGCAACAGTCTGGTATGGAAACAGTCAAATAAGACAGATTATTTTCATGTGCCTCAGTACCAGTACATGTCAGTGGCTCACAGGCTCCTACGACTGTGGCCACCAGGGCTCACTCCAGCTTGGTCCCCTGAGCCCTGCCATCCACTGCTACTCGGCAGCACACGCGCATCAGTGGCAGACACACTGCTGACTGTTGAGCCCTCCTCACTGTCCTGCGGGGTATCCCCTGTGCCCCTTGCAGCCTGTCTGGTCTCCAGGAGATCAACCACATGGCTGATGCGGCCAAGTCCCCATGCCACATCTCCAGCAAAATGCCCCAGTTCTATTTGGAGGCTGACAGTGCACCTTGACAGGCAGGTATTGTTAGTTGCCGGGCGCCCTATGGATGCAGCAAGTCTGTCTAAACAGGCTGCAGTGTTGCGCTCCCTGAGCCGTGCCTGTGCCCTGTCAGCCACCAGTTCCCTGACCAAAAAGTCAATGGAGTGTGTCAGGTTCCCCAGATGCATGTTTATTGTTGTGAACTGATTGTCCACATTAGCCAGCCCATTGGTCACAGTGGTCTGCAGTCGTGAGGTTCTGGTTCAATAACCACAACTTTCTATTTTGCAGGCGCTGACCCTGCAATAAGGATGCCTCAAGTCCCGCAAACTCAACATCTGCAACATCCTCACTGTGCACAGACTGCAATCTGCGGTGGCGTCTACGCACTGCACCTGATGTTGGCTGTGTGTGCCTTTCCGTAGGCATTGGCCCTGGTGTTACCACTGCTGCCTCCATTTCCAGCGCAGGATCGTCCAAGGACTCCGGTGCCAATTCCATGGGTGGTGTTGTCCTGCACTCCCCTGCTGTATCAGTGGTAGCCTCCTCCTGTGGGTTTGTGCCGTGTTCCTCTCCCTGCAAGTTGGGGCTGATTGGGGACCTTGTGTGAGACCTATGGGACATAGGGGATACACTGTCAGTGTCGCACATATGATTTTTGCCTCACAATAATCATTTGCCTATATTTGGGCTTCTGTACTACATGGCCCATAATGCACTATTCTAGAGGTTGCTAGTCTGGAGGTGCCTGCCGCTGTGTACTGGGATTGTGTGTATAGTGCATTTGTGGGTTTGAAAGCATATATTTTGGTACTTACTTTTTGATGTTCCAGGTGCCGAACTGTCCACATCTCCAATGCCCAGTACAGCCTCCGGCTCCAGTGTTGTCTCCACCATGGTTTTAATTGCTGTAGGTGGTGGAGCAGTGGATGGTCCTCTTCCAGTGCCCTGCATCTCCCTCATGTGCTCCGCAACCTTCTCCTTGGTCCTGGAGCGAAGGTCATGCCACCTTTTCCTTATTTCATCCAGGGTGCGGTGGCTTACCCCAATGGCATTGATTTTGTCCTGGATGTCTTGCCATATCTTTTTATTGGGGGGGTGTCAGGGACACATTGCTGCCTTGCCAAAGAGTTGTTCATGGTGCAGGCAGCACTCCTCAGTTAGCATCTCCAACTCCTTGTCAGAGAACATGATTTTTCTCTTCCTGCCAGCACTGGGTGTCTCCTTCTCCATTGTTGCTGCAGCTCCTCTCACCTGGTTGTGGCTCTGCAGTTTGGGCTGGGTGGGCTCCTCCCTCCTCCCAGTTCTATTTGGTTACTTCCTGGTTCTGATGTCATCACCGAGAGCCAGGAAGTGGGTATTTCAACTGTTTTGTTCCACCTGCAGGCAATTTGTGAGTCAGTCGCAATTTGTGACACCGGACCACACCCTTCGCGCAATTTGCGACCTCGCTTTTAGCGAGGTGGCAAATTGCGACCTCACTAAAAACAGAGGTCGCAAAATGCGGTGCGACACCTCTGCGACTCGCTATTTGGAATGGCGAGTCTTTCTGGCATTTGGTTTTGCGAGTCGGAAATAGCGATTTGCACGGAGTCGCTATTTCCGAGTCGCAATTCTTTTCCTACCTACATCTGGCCCCTAGCGCCTACATGGAAACCAAAAGTGGGCTGACCAGGATAGCTCAGGAGGAGCTGCGCGGACATGCTGGTTGGCAATATAAATCTGTTTCCATGAAGGGGCGTGGTAGCATGCCAATCCTGCTGAGCACAATCATTAAAGCAGTGGGGCAAATCAAATAGGTGCTGAAACCGGGGTCCAGTAACCACTACAGTTCTCACAGGGTACGAGTAAAATACTGTTAAAAGAAAGGTAAGTTAACAAAAACGTGTGAACACTAAAATCATAAAATGAATTAAAACGGGAGAGCACTCCCTTCTAAGATGTCACCCAAACTACTGGAGCCAGGCAACTCCACAAACATGGCCCCTAGTGCCTACAAGAAAACCAAAAGCGGGCTGACCAGGATAGCTCAGGAGGAGCTGCACAGAAGCTGGTTTACGATTTAAATGCACTTCCATAAAGGGGCGTGACAGCACTAATCCTGCCGAACATGATCACCAAAACTGTGGGGCAAATCAAATGGGTGCAGAAACCGGGGTCCAGCAACCCCTACAGTTTTCACAGGCTCCCCTGTGCAGAGCTGAATACTGGTAAAAGAATGATATGTTATCAGAAATGTGTGAACACTAAAATCATAAAATGAATACAAATGGGAGAGCACTCCCTTCTAAGATGTCGCACAAAATACTGGAGCCAGGCAACTCCACAAATATGGCACCTAGTGAGTAGAAGGAAACCAAAAGCGGACTGACCTGGATAGCTCAGGAGGAGCTGTGCGGACACTTTCTCACAGGCTCCCCTGTGAGGAGCTGAATACTGATAAAAGAACAGAAAGTTATCAAAAACACGTAAACACTAAAACAATAAAATGAATACAAACGGGAGAACACTCCCTTCTTAGATATCGCACAAACTACTGGAGCCAGGCAACTCCACAAACATGGCACCTAGTGCGTATAAGGAAACCAAATGTGGGATAACCAGGATAGCTTAGGAGGAGCTTTGCGAATGTGCTTCCATAAAGGGGCATGGCAACGCGCCAATCCTGTCGAGTGCGATCACCAAAACAGTGGAGTAAATCAAATAGGTGCAGAAACTAGGGTCCAGCAATCCCCTACAGTTCTCACAGGCTCCCCTGTGCAGAGCAGAATACTGATAAAAGAATGGTAAGTTTACAAAAACGTGAACATTAAAATCATAAAATGAATACAAACAAGAGAGAAGTCCCTTCTAAGATGTTGCCTAATCTAGTGGAGTCAGGCAATTCCACAATCATGCCACTAGTGGCTACAACGAAACCAAAAGCGGGCTGACGAGGATAGCTCAGGAGGAGCTAAGGGCCCATTTAGAAGTCTGGCAGTCGGACTGCCAGACCGCCGCGGTGGTGGTCCCAAGAAGACCGATGCACTTGTGATTTCCCACCTGCTATATTATGATGTATGCAGCTTGAACCGCCGACGGCGTAGACATATTGCTGCCTGCCAGCGGCACAACGGGCTGCAATGTTGGCAGTGCGTACGCCATCGCTGTCATGGCTGCAGCCAACCGCCAAGTCTATTACAAAAATACAATTGACATGCTGGCCCTCATGCTGTGGTAAACTGATGGCGGTCGGCCGTTGCGGTATGCTCACAGAAAAGCACCAGAAGAGTGGCCATTGGATGGATTCTAAAACAACACAGTTGACATTCATTGGCCAAGTGGACACACCTGCAAATCACACTTTAAAAAACACCTCGTCCCAGACCGTGATCTTTTGCCTCTCTGCTGCATCACACAAAGACAAAGATCAGACTACTTTTTGAAATTTTTGTCACATGAGGCAGCCCTTTTTTCCTATCCCATTTTCAACTTTCACACACTTCTTCTATTTTTTGTTGTTGTCCCAAATATCATTTGTTTTGTTAAGTTTATCACTGTCATGCACTTTATTTTTAGTCATGTTATGCCCCAAAAATCCACATTTTTCAGAAGATAAGCTAAGAGTCATGGTGGATGAAATCATAAGAGTAGAGCCACAGTTGTTTAGAGCCCAAGTATAACATACTCCTCTCAGTAGGAAAAGGGAAATGTGGCAAAGGATAGTCAACAGAGTGGCGGCTGTAGGCACGCCTTCAGGGAACACCTGGAGTCCCTGAAGACGGGTAGCGGTCCTCCCAGCGCCCCATTACAACTCTTTCCCTGGAAGGAGAAGTCTTGTCCATCCTGCATCCTGAGGGCTTGACAGGAGTTGCTGGGGGAGAGGAGTCTTGTACGTTACACCACAAAAACTGTCACAAAATCTAATGTCTTGTATGCTCACATATCAGCTTTTGCCATTGTGTTGTTCATCTACTTTTATAACCTGCAATACCCAAAGTTTCAGAGACGGTAGATTGTCAATGTGTATTGATGTATACAGCATCACATGTATCAATCTCCATCACATGCCATATGTTGGAATGGGGTCTGTAAGTTTTTTAATATCAAAATAGCACCCCAAGAGCCATGGTGTGTGTCAACATGTAAATGTATGATCCAATTTAACTGCAGTGTACCAACAGGTATGTCAGACTAAACATTTGTCAAGTGTTGGGAGGTAGAGAGAGTGATGTGTCTACAACTACCATGAAACCCTCTTTCTGTAACTCAAAACAAGAGGCCCTTGTGTACTTTCCCAAAGACACTTGTTAGCCATGTCACAACTGATGTTCACTCACCATGGGCTTCACCATTTGTCAAGTGTTGGGAGTCTGATAGTGACATACCTACAACTACCTTGAGGCCCTCTTTCGGTAACTCAAAACAAGAGGCCCTTCTGCACTTGCCCAAAGACATTTGTTAGCCATGTCACAACTGATGTTCACTCATCATGGAGTTCACCATTTTTCAAGTGTTGGGAAGCAGAGAGAGTGACATGACTAAAACTACCATGAGGCCCTCTTTCTGTAAGTCAAAACAAGCGGCCCTTGTGCTCATGCCTAGAGACACTTGTTAGCCACCTCACAACTGATGTTCACGCATCATGGAGTTCACCATTTGTCAAGTGTTGGGAGTCTGATAGTGACATGACTACAACTACCATTAGGCCCTCTTTCTGTAACTCAAAGCAAGAGGCCCTTTTGCACTTGCCCAAAGACACTTGTTAGCCATGTCACAACTGGTCTTCACTCATCATGGAGTTCACCATTTGTCAAGTGTTGGGAAGTAGAGAGAGTAACATGACTACAACTACCATTAGGCCCAGCCCTCTTTCTGTATCTCAAAACAAGAAAACAAGAGGCCCTTATGCACTTGCCCAAAGACACTTATTAGCAATGTCACAACTGATGTTCACTTATCATGGACTGAGCAATCTACATATCACGCTTAACTCTGAGACATGAATTGTAAAGTATAAATGATCAAATTACAGGTGGGGACCTCCAGAACATGGAAGGAAGGGATATCTCAAACATTGTCCTGTAGAATAGGCAAACATGAATATGGTTGTTGTTATAGCTGGTGCCATATCGTCTACCTCACAAAAGAATTCCAACATCACACAATGCACCATTCAGACATTATTACAGGGTCATTACAATCTAGTGCTTCTGTACCTGGTGGTATGGTGATATGACACAAACAAATGTCAGTGATGTGCCATAAGTGCTTTCACTTTCAGTGATGAATCATATCCACAGCTACATACAGTTCGAACAAAAAGAGTGTTTAGCTCATGAGAAGGAAATACTAACATGGATTTGGCCTACAACTACATACTGTAAGCACTGACCACATGATGACACACATAATGCATGATGGCCACTACACGACAATACCAAGTCCAATGGAGTCCAATGGAGTCTCCAGAACTTCCATTGTCTTTGCACAGGTCTTGTACATCAAAAGTCTGTGACATACATTCCCAGGAATAATCCATGTCCACTTCATATGTTCCAACAGCATCAGATACCTGCCAGTGTCACAACTCTGAAATGTTCAAATGAAGATGCCATGGTGAAGGTACCTAAACAAACACAAAAACAAAGAGTGTAGTTATGAAACCATACATATGATACAAATCTCTTAGCCAACGTCTGGAGAACACAGTCCATACCAAAAATCTGACACATACAAAGCAACATTTACTAAATGTGAATATGTCTAAGTATCACCTTCAAACACCCTTTGCCAGATTTTTTCAGAGCTTAAGTCTCCTAACACTTTTTTAAAAACACACTCCATACATCATCACAAGAGTTCATTGTACAATCAAGCTCCTGGCATCTCATGAAATACTTTTACTCAGGCAAGCAGAAACCTGGAGGCCAGCCAAGAGCTCATGAAGCTCTGGCATGACCAGAAGGCTACCATGCCTGAGTATCACCCAGGACAGCTGGTGTGGGTTTTGGAGCCCATGGCTCCTAGGGCACTTCAGGCCAAATGGACTGGGCCCTATCCAATTGTGGAGAAAAAGGGTGAGGTCACCTACTTGGTGGACCTTGACACCCCCAGGATTCCTCATAGGATCCTGCATGTCAACAGGTTGAAACCCCATCAGGATAGGGCAGACATGAACATGCTGATGGTCACTGATGAAGGGAAGGAGGAGGAGAGTGAACCTCTGCCAGACCTCCTGTCCTCAAATGAACAAGAAGGGTCAGTGGAGGGAGTGGTACTCTCTCCCAAGTTGACAGACCAGCAACAAAAAGACTGCAGACAAGTTTTGGAGCAGTTTGCAAGGCTGTTCTCCCTGACCCCTGGACTCACCAATTGGTGCGTCCATGACATAGACACTGGTGACAGCTTACCTGTCAAAAACAAGCTGTACAGGCTGTCTGACCAGGTCAAGGCCAGCATCAAAGCTGAAGTGGCTAAGATGTTGGAGCTCAAGGTAATTGAGCCCTCTGACAGTCGTTGGTCCAGTCCAGTGGTACTGGTGCCCAAACCTAATCCCCAAGGTGGGAAGAAGGAATTGAGATTCTGTATGGACTACAGAGGTCTAAATGCAGTCACTAGGACTGATGCTCACCCCATACCTAGAGCTGATGAGCTCATTGATAGCTTGGGGGCTGCTAAATTCCTGAGCACATTTGATCTGACCTCGGGATACTGGCAGATTGCCTTAAGTCCAGGAGCTAAGGAGAGGTTAGCATTTTCCACACCAGAGGGCCACTCTCAGTTCAAGGTGATGCCCTTTGGCCTGAAAAATGCTCCTGCCACCTTCCAACGGTTGGTGAATAGAGTCCTGTCTCGGATGGAATCTTTCAGTGCAGCTTATCTGGATGATATAGCTGTATTCAGTTCCACCTGGGAGACCACATGGTCCACCTGAAGGAAGTGCTTCAGGCCCTGCTTCAAGCAGGCCTGACTATCAAGGCAAGCAAGTGCCAGATAGGGCAAAGCTCAGTTGTGTACCTGGGCCACCTTGTTGGTGGGGGCCATGTACAACCTCTCCAGCCCAAGATCCAGACTATCCTGGATTGGGAGGCTCCTAAAACCCAGACTCAGGTCAGGGACTTTCTTGGCCTGACTGGGTACTACAGGAGGTTTTCTCAGAATTATGGGACCATAGTGGCCCCTCTGACTGAGCTCACCTCCAATAAACAGCCCAAGAAGGTAATTTGGACCCCAGAGTGTCAGAAAGCTTTTGACACCCTGAAACAGGCTATGTGTTCAGCACTAGTGTTACTGGCCCCTGACTACAGCAAGGAGTTTATAGTGCAAACAGATGCTTCAGAGGAAGGGATTGGGGCAGTGTTAGCACAAGTTAATGAAGAGGGCCGAGATCAACCAGTTGCCTTCATCAGCAGGCGACTACTCCCCAGAGAGAAAAGATGGAGTGCCATTTAGAGGGAGGCCTTTGCTGTGGTCTGGTCCCTGAAGAAGTTGAGGCCATACTTGTTTGGCACTCACTTCTGTGTACAAACTGACCACAGACCTCTCAGATGGTTGATGCAAATGAGGGGGGAGAACCCAAAACTGTTAAGGTGGTCCATTTCCCTACAGGAGATGGACTTCACAGTGGAGCACAGACCTTGGACTGCCCATGCCAATGCAGATGGCCTTTCCAGGTTTTTCCACTTAGCTGATGAGGACTACCCATAACCTTTCATCTGGGGGGGGAGGGGCAGTGTAAGAAAGTCCTCCTTTTTTGCCCTGGTCACCCCCACACTTTTTGGACAGGTAATGGTGGTTACTGACTCTTGGCTGTGCCCTGGGTACTGCTTACCAGTCCCAGGGCCAGGGCTCTGTGTAAAGTGGATATGCAAATTAGGTTAATTATAATTGGCAAAGTTAACCTACCTATAAGTCTCTAGTATACGGTAGGGCATGGAGGTTTAGGGACCCTAGCATAGGTAGTGCCCCCATAGGTGCACTGCTGAGGTGCCCAGTGTCATTTTAAAGACAGGCCTGCCTTGCTGGCTGCTTTTAAATTAAAGTTACATGCAAATTTGACTTTAGAATTAAAAGTAGTTCCAAAGTCTTAAACTACCTTATTTTTACATTTAAGCCACCCCTAAGGTGTGCCCTCTGTGCCCCTAGGGCTGGGTGCCATGTAACTTTAAGCAGGGACCTTATAAAAATAGTTTTATATGCCCTGGTGAAGTAAAACACCCAAATTCGTTTTCCCTCATTCTAGTGAATGGCCTCCATATGCTAGAATGGGGAGACTATATTTTAATTTTTAAAGTCCCCTTAAGTAACAGATACCAAGAGTTTGGTATCGAATTAATTGTTATAATAAATCCCACAACTTCCAGTTGTTGGATTTAATATAACTTGTTCAGGTAAAGAGTTTTAAAATCTACCTAAAAAGTTGCCAACTTCAGGTCTGCAGTGTTTTTGCTGCTGTGCTCTGATTGGCCAACCTCTGGCAGCCTGGCCAGGCTGCCTTGATGAGGCGTGAAGTGGTCTGGCTTCACACAAAGAGATGTGCATGTGGGAGGAGATCTCCCCTCAGCAGATGGTGAGGCAGGAAGGGGGAGGGCTGCCAAACTGGTCTTCAAAGGAAGAGAAGAACATTTGGAGCAGCCCATCAACACCCCCACATCCTGCAAACCCAGACAGTTAGGTGCCCCCTTGATTAGATTAGGAGAGGGCAGAAGAGGGGTGTGTTTACGATTTTTAGCCACACCAGTGGGTGGGCTCAGTCAGATGTAACCTCCAAAAATCACTTTCAGCCATGATGGATTTTTGAGGAATGTTGCTCCCTGGGATTGATTTTTGCCACACTTCCCAGGAAGTGGTCATCACAGGGGGAAGGACCCTGCACCTGACTGGAGAACCAGGACCCCCCTGTTTTTCACCTAGGAGCAAGGATAAAACCGGCAGACCTGCACCCACACCTCAGATCCCCATCAGATTCCAACAAGGAAGAACCACAGGAGAAGAAGGACTGCCCTGCTGGACCCCTGGCCCGCACCTGGAACCTGCACTCTGAAGGACTGCACAAGCTGCACACTTGGGCTTCATTACAAGAAGGACTTTGTCTTGCTTCAACTGGTTCAAGGAGGGACTCCCTGTTTGCTACAGGTGAAAAATTGCTAACCAGAGTCCCCTGCACCAACTCCTGAAGAAATCAACCAGCTGACCACGGTCCAGTGGCCAAAAAGGATTTTGCTCCAGGTGCATTCTGGGAGTTGTAGTCCACACCCCAAGGATCATCTCAGAGCTTCTAGAACCTTGGGGTGAGCTGTTGACCCCAAAAGAACCTTAAAGGAACATCTGGAAGAAGATCCAGAAGTTTGGAGAACTTTTGAAAAAAAGCTCCATAGAGGGACCGACCTGCCGCGGCAACTATAGCCGGCTTGCCTCAACCACGACCGGGCCTGATTTGCAGGTTCATCCCAGTGAAGAAAATCTCCAAAAAAGAGACTAAGGGGGTCATTACAACCCTGGCAGACGGTGTTAAAGCGGCGGTAAGACCGCCAACAGGCTGGCGGTCTTTTTTCCGTATTATGACCATGGCGGTTACCGCCATGGTCATCTGCCGCTTCACCGTTCCGCCCGCTAGGGCGGAGACGACCGCTGGGCTGGAGACCTGGGTCTCCAGCCCGGCGGCCGTCACAATACCGCTGCCGGTATTTCGACCCGGCTTACCGCTGTGGATTTCCAGCGGTAGGAACCGCCATGAAATCCATGGCGGTAAGCCCTATCAGTGGCAGGGAATTCCTTCCCTGGCACTGATAGGGGTCTCCCCCACCCACCACCCCCACCCGATTCCCTCCCCTACACCCCCACCACCCTTGCCACCCCCCAAAGGTGGCAGGGCCCCCCTCCCCACCCGACCCGCAACATCACATAACTCACACACACACGACATACATGTCTACATCCACCAACACACAAACACGCACACACACCAACATACATGTCTACATCCACACACTCAGTCAGACACACACACCCATATACAGACATACACACACACATCCATACAGACATACATACAGACATACATGCACTCATTCCCAACACACGCAACACACCCGCAAGCATACACGCACTCACACCCCCTCTACATACACAGACGCACACCCCCATGCACCCACACAACACACAGCTCCCCCCACCCCCCTCCTCTAACGGACGATCGACTTACCTTGTCCGTCGATCCTCCAGGAGGGGACGGGAGCCATGGGGGCTGCTCCGCCGACACCACACCGCCAACAGAACACCGCTGCGCCGAATCACAGGACGTGATTCGCTGGGCGGTGTTCTGTTGGCGTGGCGGTGGAGGTGGAGCAACCTCCACTTCCCCGCCGCCCGCCAGTATGGCTGTTGGCGGCTCTCCGTCGTAAAAAGGATGGAGAGCAGCCAACAGTCATAATACGCCGAGCGGCAAACCGCCACTACTGGCGGTCTTCCGCACGGCAGTCCCTCGGCGGTCTTGTTAAAAGACCGCCGAGGTTGTAATGACCCCCTAAGTCCGAACGTAGAAAGTTGACCGGACCTCCCAGCCAGTGTATCCCAGGAGGGCTCCAAGGACGTCGGATCAAGATCCAGGTTTGCCCCGGTTGAAGGATTTTCACCTCAAAAAAACAACTAAGTCCGAAGGTAAAAGCCTTCCCCGCGGGCTCCCGCGACACTTATCTGGAGAAGAGTTCCAGGAGGTCAGATTGGACTGGCAGGTTCATCCCGCTGAAGAAAATCTTCAGAAAAACGACTAGGTCCAAAGGTAAACTTTTGACCGGGGCCTCCCGTGGGCTGTAGCCGAGCCGGGCTCCATCCCGGTCGGCCTTAAACATTGACTTTGCCCCGGTCGAGGTGCGACCAGATGACCAGATTGACGCTTTTTATTTCCTGGCGCTAGAAAACAATAATTCGTGAAAAATTCATATCTCCGGTTCCCCTTATCTGTTTTTATTCGTTTTTGTGTCATTTTAAAGATAAAAATATAATCTATTTTCATAAATTGGTTTTGGATTTTTAAACTGTTTCCTGTGCTTTATTTATTTACTGTTTTGTGATGTTTGAATGCTTTACACTCTGTCTACTAAGTTGAACCTTGTCGCTCGTTGACAAGCTACCAAGGGTTGAGCTGGGTTTCATTTATTGAGACCTAAGTGGACCTAAGTGGAGGTTAGTGGCCTATTGCTAAGTGTAGGTACCTACCTGCCCTTACCAATAGCCCATTTTCCAACAATTAGGTACAGTGATGTGCCTTCCCTTTGTGAAACAGATTAAACCACCTCTTCAGGTAATGAAGTTCCCCTGAGCTTTAAAAACATTCAATGGGCTATTTGCTTTTAGTTATGCAATGCTAGAATAGAGTTTCCACCATTACCAATTGCAACTGGTGTTTGGCATAAGAATAGTTGATTCATTCTGCTGTGGATATTTGTAGGCAAATCTCTGAGACATTTTAAACAGATTGTCTCTAGCGTATTTTTCTTTGCAACTTGTTATGTTTTGAAGCTAAATTAGTACTTCATTTATGACATTATTTATATAATGGACATATTAGCAAGTTACAATTGGGAAGTTTCTATAGTGTGACACACGTTTTCCCATGTCACCTTATTCCAGGTACTCTACATCTTGCTGCAACAAAGCTGTAATAGTGAACCATCATTACATCATAATGAGGTATATGAACATTTGAAGATTGCAGGGGCTTCTCTGGAATCAGTAGGAATACATTTTGCATTGCTATACTATTTGGTAAAAAGAGATTACTAAGGTATGCTACAAGACCCAAACCATTCAAGGTGACAAGGTATCCTATTTGATAGATGGGTATTGTTATTGCACAACTTCACTAATGCAATTGGAGTTGTCTGTGATTCTGACTTTGCAGTGGGCATGCATGCATGCATGTGGCCTTGCTAATGTTGAAGCCACTTTGGTGGACCTTGTAGCTGGGGCCTACTGTACATTGTAGTAATGTTCTGTGATCCTTACTGTTGGTCAAGTGTGTTCTGGCACATGCAAAAAACCTATTTGTATTTGTCATTTCAACATCATCCCAGGCAAGTGGAGGAGACAGGGCCAACATCTGTGGAGAAGCAGCTGGCCATGGTACCTCTGGTTGGGACACCACAGACATGGACTGACCCAGTGGCCCAGAGGGTGAGGGGGTGCCACGGAGGAGACTGAATCAACATTGTTATTGTCCAACTTCAGCTCCAGTGGAGAATCCCTAGTGGTGGAGGGACAGGCAGGATCAGTTCCTGAATCATCCTTGTCCATCACCCCCACTACCATCTCCACTCTTTCTGTTGCTCCCCACGCAGTTGTCCAGGCCCACCCACCCAAGAGGGGAGCATCTCCTTCGCTCCAGGCACCTCACCCACTACCCCTGTTCCCCGGCCACCCTGACTGAGGAGGCTATTGACCTCCTGAGAAACATCTTTATGGGTTAGATGGCACTACTGAATGCCACCCAGGTACAGGACACCCATTTGCAACAGCTGATGGCCTACCTGGAAGGTATTCCCAATTCCATGCCTGCACTAAAGAGATCTTTTCAGGCTCTGACCTTCTTCCACACGGCAGCCTTCCAACCATACCATACTTCCTGCCTCTTCCACATCCAATTTCCCCATTCCCATAGCTGTCCAAGCACTCTCACACATAACCTTGCACAGACCTCAACAGGCTCAAGCAGCACATGTAAACAAATCACCCCAAAGCACACAAGCATGCAACCACTCAATAGACACTCACCCCACTCACAACTACCACCACCCGACCAAACCCCCAGACACCACAGCCACATCCACACTCACAAACCCATCCACCACCCCCACTATTCCCCCAGACACTACACCCACTCCAAACAGATGCATCCACCACTCCCACCCTACCCCTAGACACCACACCAACAGACACAGGTACCATGCCTACTATACCCCAGATACCACACCCACACCCATACCCACAGACACATCCACCACTCCCACCATATCCCCAGATACCACACCCACACCAAGAGACACATTCCCCACTCCCAGCATACCCAGCACATCCAAATCACATACCTCAAAGAAAAACAAACACCCACACTCACCCATGCAACATGCACTTACAAAAGAGAAACATCACACATCAGATACACAGACATCCGCACCAACAATACACACACACATACCTGACCCTTCTGTTTTTTGCCATAGCCCTTACCCTTGTCAAAACCACCAGCTCCCAAAGCCAAAGTGACCTTGTCTGTTCTCCAACCAATTCCTTCCACATACAAGTCCTCCCCTTTGACCCCTGAGCCTAACACTGAACCCAGCCATACACCTAAGCCAGCCAAAAAAAGGGCGCTCCCAAATCCATGCCCACCTCTCCCAAAATAAAACCCACCCCACCTCCCAAAGGACATTATTGAGGTGTCTAGACTGCCCACTAGATGCCCCTGCCTGGTGTGTTTCCCATGGCAGTGTTTTGAGAGGCAAATTAAGTGGGACAGAGGTGTGATGGACAACCAATATTACTGTTGGACTGGCTATTGGTCTTACATACATGTGTCCATTTATTAAAAATAACAAAAGGTTGCTAGTTTTCTTGCACATTAGTCAAGCCATTACTTTCCTACCATTTTGTTGTTCATGGGTACTTTGGGATGTGTGACTACAGTTGTGCTTGTTTCACCCTCATTGATGATCCACTTGATGTGATTTGTAAGATCTGACCTTGGAAGCAGTGCTGGAGTCACCTAAGGACAAGGGGAAATGTACAATGGAAGGATATGTTGGATGTAATCTTATTGGGACTGGCATTGCATTGGGTGGTATTTCATACAGTAAGTATTTCATCTTGGCTTGGCCAATGTAAACATCATTTGGGTTCCCTTTCTCCCCATGATGTAGGTTGGACATTTGTTTAATGTGTGCAAGCTAGCGATTTGTTTGTCCACACTTGTAGGGTGTTCAATAGTCTGATATCTGTATACATTTTAATGGACATATGTCCATTTTCATGGGTGTACCTTACACTAACTACATGTGTGACCTATGCTGTTACTGCTGGATTTGCTTTCATGACTTGCACTTACACATTTCTCACATATGCATGGCACTTGGTTATACTATTGGTTGTGCCTGATATACATCAAGCCACAGTTTCTGTGCAGAGAGTTTTGAGGGATGTAGAAAGTGGTATGCAGCCCAGGGCACCAGTCTTCCAGGGATTCCTCTGGCAGAGGCACTCCTATTCTGCATGGATTCTTTACATTGTGACCATTGAATGTTTCTCACACTGATTATTTGGCATCCCAATAACCTTGCATTATCATGAAATGTGGGTGATATGTGAAAGTCCACAACAGAGGTTTACAGAGAAGGTGGGATTCAGTTTCATGACACATCCATACAAATGTATCCTTTATATCACAACAGGCAATGGCATGTGAACAATGTGCGGGTGTCACTTAGATTTGTAGGTGTAATACTGATGATGAGTTGCGCTTGCGTAACACAATGTTATGAATACATCACTTTCCCAGAATATTGGTTGTGCACATATTTAAAATTTAGTAGAGTTTGCCTGTGAGGTGTCTGTGACCTGGATAAATGGGGCATCATAGGGCTGTGACTCGGTCAAACATTGTGTAGTACTCGGAACAGGTGTACATAAAATCTGTTTGTTCCACGTACCACAGACCCCATGCCATGTCCATGGCATTGATTTGCTGTGGAGGTGTTGGTACCCTGTAAGTGTTTGGCTTACCATCAGTTGCATCCATGATGGTGTCAGTTTTGTGCTTCACCTAGCAGCAGCAGTGTGGGCACAATTGGCTACATGGCGGCACCGGGTGTGTGAAGTTGAGTACAGGTGAGTGTCAGCCTTATATGCCTCCTTTTCCACCTGCTCAGATGTGGTCATTGGACCACCACAGTCATGTCAGCTGAATGCCACATCATAATTGGACCAGAGGTTGCACTGGCGGTCCGCTCTCCCACAGGTGCATTGGCTTACCTCGCCAAAGCCGCGGTCTAGATCTGCTGGCGGTGTAGGCAGGACCGCAGCTGTCTTTCATCGATGTAACTGCATGAATCGTAACACAGCAGTGTAGGAAAGTACCATCTTGCCTGGCATGTTACCCCCATTTTTCACTGTATATATGTTGTTTTAGTTGTATGTGTCACTGGGACCCTGGTAACCCAGGGCCCCAGTGCTCATAAGTGTGCCTGAATGTGTTACCTGTGTAGTGACTAACTGTCTCACTGAGGCTCTGCTAATCAGAACCTCAGTGGTTATGCTCTCTCATTTCTTTCCAAATTGTCACTGACAGGCTAGTGACCATTTTTACCAATTTACATTGGCTTACTGGAACACCCTTATAATTCCCTAGTATATGGTACTGAGGTACCCAGGGTATTGGGGTTCCAGGAGATCCCTATGGGCTGCAGCATTTCTTTTGCCACCCATAGGGAGCTCTGACAATTCTTACACAGGCCTGCCACTGCAGCCTGAGTGAAATAACGTCCACGTTATTTCACAGCCATTTTACACTGCACTTAAGTAACTTATAAGTCACCTATATGTCTAACCTTTACCTGGTAAAGGTTAGGTGCAAAGTTACTTAGTGTGAGGGCACCCTGGCACTAGCCAAGGTGCCCCCACATTGTTCAGAGCCAATTCACTGAACTTTGTGAGTGCGGGGACACCATTACAGGCGTGCACTACATATAGATCACTACCTATATGTAGCTTCACCATGGTAACTCCGAATATGGCCATGTAACATGTCTATGATCATGGAATTGCCCCCTCTATGCCATCCTGGCATTGTTGGTACAATTCCATGATCCCAGTGGTCTGTAGCACAGACCCTGGTACTGCCAGACTGCCCTTCCTGGGGTTTCACTGCAGCTGCTGCTGCTGCCAACCCCTCAGACAGGCAGCTGCCCTCCTGGGGTCCAGCCAGGCCTGGCCCAGGATGGCAGAACAAAAAACTTCCTCTGAGAGAGGGTGTGACACCCTCTCCCTTTGGAAAATGGTGTGAAGGCAGGTGAGGAGTAGCCTCCCCCAGCCTCTGGAAATGCTTTGTTGGGCACAGATGTGCCCAATTCTGCATAAGCCAGTCTACACCGGTTCAGGGACCCCTTAGCCCCTGCTCTGGCGCGAAACTGGACAAAGGAAAGGGGAGTGACCACTCCCCTGACCTGCACCTCCCCTGGGAGGTGTCCAGAGCTCCTCCAGTGTGCTCCAGACCTCTGCCATCTTGGAAACAGAGGTGCTGCAGGCACACTGGACTGCTCTGAGTGGCCAGTGCCACCAGGTGACGTCAGAGACTCCTGCTGATAGGCTCCTCCAGGTGTTAGTAGCCTTTCCTCTCTCCTAGGTAGCCAAACCCTCTTTTCTGGCTATTTAGGGTCTCTGTCTCTGGGGAAACTTTAGATAACGAATGCATGAGCTCAGCCGAGTTCCTCTGCATCTCTCTCTTCACCTTCTGATAAGGAAACGACCGCTGACCGCGCTGGAAGCCTGCAAACCTGCAACATAGTAGCAAAGACGACTACTGCAACTCTGTAACGCTGATCCTGCCGCCTTCTCGACTGTTTTCCTGCTTGTGCATGCTGTGGGGGTAGCCTGCCTCCTCTCTGCACCAGAAGCTCTGAAGAAATCTCCCGTGGGTCGACGGAATCTTCCCCCTGCAACCGCAGGCACCAAAAAGCTGCATTACCGGTCCCTTGGGTCTCCTCTCAGCACGACGAGCGAGGTCCCTCGAATCCAGCGACACTGTCCAAGTGACCCCCACAGTCCAGTGACTCTTCAGCCCAAGTTTGGTGGAGGTAAGTCCTTGCCTCACCTCGCTGGGCTGCATTGCTGGGAACCGCAACTTTGCAGCTACTCCGGCCCCTGTGCACTTCCGGCGGAAATCCTTTGTGCACAGCCAAGCCTGGGTGCACAGCACTCTAACCTGCATTGCACGACTTTCTAAGTTGGTCTCCGGCGACGTGGGACTCCTTTGTGCAACTTCGGCGAGCACCGTTTCACGCATCCTCGTAGTGCCTGTTTCTGGCACTTCTCCGGGTGCTACCTGCTTCAGTGAGGGCTCTTTGTCTTGCTCGACGTCCCCTCTCTCTTTAGGTCCAATTTGCGACCGCCTGGTCCCTCCTGGGCCCCAGCAGCGTCCAAAAACGCCAAACGCACGATTTGCGTGTAGCAAGGCTTGTTGGCGTCCTTCCGGCGGGAAAACACTTCTGCACAACTCTCCAAGGCAAGTGGGATCCATCCACCAAAGGGGAAGTCTCTAGCCCTTTTCGTTCCTGCAGAAACCTCAGCTTCTTCTGTCCAGTCGAAGCTTCTTTGCACCCGCAGCTGGCATTTCCTGGGCATCTGCCCATCTCCGACTTGCTTGTGACTTTTGGACTTGGTCCCCTTGTTCCACAGGTACCCTAGATTGGAAATCCACAGTTGTTGGATTGCTGGTTTGTGTCCTTCCTGCATTATTCCTCTAACACGACTATTTTGTCCTTAGGGGAACTTTAGTGCACTTTGCACTCACTTTTCAGGGTCTTGGGGAGGGTTATTTTTCTAACTCTCACTATTTTCTAATAGTCCCAGCGACCCTCTACAAGGTCACATAGGTTTGGGGTCCATTCGTGGTTCGCATTCCACTTTTGGAGTATATGGTTTGTGTTGCCCCTATCCCTATGTTTCCCCATTGCATCCTATTGTAACTATACATTGTTTGCACTGTTTTCTAAGACTATACTGCATATTTTTGCTATTGTGTATATATATCTTGTGTATATTTCCTATCCTCTCACTGAGGGTACACTCTAAGATACTTTGGCATATTGTCATAAAAATAAAGTACCTTTATTTTTAGTATAACTGTGTATTGTGTTTTCTTAGGATATTGTGCATATGACCCTAAGTGGTACTGTAGTAGCTTCACACGTCTCCTAGTTCAGCCTAAGCTGCTCTGCTAAGCTACCATTATCTATCAGCCTAAGCTGCTAGACACCCTATACACTAATAAGGGATAACTGGGCCTGGTGCAAGGTGCAAGTACCCCTTGGTACTCACTACAAGCCAGTCCAGCCTCCTACATTGGTTGTGCAGTGGTGGGATAAGTGCTTGAGACTACTTACCACTCTTGTCATTGTACTTTTCATAAGAGAAAAATATACAAAACAAGGTCAGTGTATATACACATAGCCAAAAAGTTTTGCATTTCCTCTTTTCACTCTTTTCTAAGTGCTGAAAAGTACTTCTAAAACTTTCAAAAAGTTCTTAAAAGTTTAAAAAGTTTTTTTCTGTCTTTCCAAAAAGTTCTGAAAACTTTTTTCTCTTTTTCTATCACTTTAACTCTCTCTAAAAAATGTCTGGCACAGGAAAAATTGTTGAACTGTCCAAACTTGCATATGATCACCTTAGCTGGAAAGGAGCAAGGAGTCTCTGCATAGAGAGAGGTTTGAGTGTAGGGAAGAATCCTTCCTTAGAACTGTTAATTAACATGCTTAGAGTACAGGATAAGGCCATAAGTGCCCAATCTGGTGAAAAAGTAGCTAATGGTTCTCAATCTGATCCAGGGACTCCCCCAGGAAAAGATTCAGGAAAGAAACTTCTCAGCCTGCCCATTACTAGACAGTCTAGTATAGTTGGTACAGAGGTTGAATCACACCATACTGATGGTGTGCTCTCACATTATACTGTTAGCCAAGCTGTTAGGGTTGCCCTCTGTTAGGGACAGGTCTCCTTCTGTTCATTCCCATCATACCTCTGTATCTAGAAATGTCCCTCCCACCCACCCTGATGACAGATTGTTAGAAAGGGAGCTCAATAGATTGAGAGTGGAACAAACCAGACTGAAGCTCAAGAAGCAACAGCTGGATTTGGATAGACAGTCTTTAGAATTAGAGAAGGAAAGACAGAAGTTGGGTTTAGATACCCATGGTGGCAGCAGCAGTATTCCCCATAGTCATCCTGCAAAAGAGCATGATTCCAGGAATCTGCACAAGATAGTTCCCCCTTATAAGGAGGGGGATGACATTAACAAGTGGTTTGCTGCACTTGAGAGGGCCTGTGCTGTACAGGATGTCCCTCAAAAGCAGTGGGCTGCTATCCTATGGCTATCATTTAGTGGAAAAGGTAGGGATAGGCTCCTTACTGTGAAAGAAAATGATGCCAATAATTTCCAAGTTCTTAAGAATGCACTCCTGGTTGGTTATGGCTTAACCACTGAACAGTACAGGATAAAGTTCAGAGAGACCAAAAAGGAGTCTTCACAAGACTGGGTTGATTTCATTGACCAGGCAGTGAAGGCCTTGGAGGGGTGGTTACATGGCAGTAAAGTTACTGATTATGACAGCCTGTATAACTTAATCCTGAGAGAGCATATTCTTAATAATTGTGTGTCTGATTTGTTGCACCAGTACTTGGTGGACTCTGATCTGACCTCTCCCCAAGAATTGGGAAAGAAGGCAGACAAATGGGTCAGAACAAGAGTGAACAGAAAAGTTCATACAGGGGGTGACAAAGATGGCAACAAAAAGAAGGATGGTAAGTCTTCTGACAAGGGTGGGGACAAATCTAAAAATGAGTCTTCATCAGGCCCACAAAAACACTCTGGTGGGGGTGGTGGGTCCAAATCCTCCTTTAATCAGAACAAGGAAAAGAAACCATGGTGCTATTTATGTAAAATAAAAGGCCATTGGACAACAGATCCCAGTTGTCCAAAGAAAGGCACCACAGCTCCTACCACTACAACCCCTACTGCTACACCTAGTGTCCCTACTAATAGCAGTGGTGGTGGGAGCAAACCTACTAATAGCCAATCCAAGGGAGTAGCTGGGCTCACTTTTGGTAATTTAGTTGGGGTTGGTCTGATTAGGGAGACCACAGAGGCTACTTTAGTCTCTGAAGGGGCTATTGATTTAGCCACTTTGGTTGCTTGCCCCCATAACTTGGAGAAGTACAAGCAACTAACCCTAATAAATGGTGTTGAGGTCCAGGCCTACAGGGACACAGGTGCCAGTGTCACAATGGTGATTGAGAAACTGGTGCACCCTGAACAACACATACTTGGACACCAGTACCAAGTAACCGATGCTCACAACATAACACAAAGCCACCCCATGGCTGTTGTAAATCTCAACTGGGGGGGGGGTAACTGGTCCAAAGAAAGTTCTGGTAGCTTCAGATTTACCTGTAGACTGTCTATTAGGGAATGATTTGGAGACATCAGCTTGGTCAGATGTGGAGTTGGAGGCCCATGCAGCAATGCTGGGCATCCCAGGGCATATTTTTGCTTTGACAAGGGCTCAGGCCAAAAAGCAAAAAGGACAGGGAAGCTTGGATCCTGGAACAATAGACCAAGTGCTCCCTAAAGCTAGGGCTAGTAGAAGCAAACCACTTCCTACTATCCCTCCCTCTACAGTGGATTCTAATTCTGAGGAAGAAGAATTCCCTCCCTGTGCAGAACCTACACCAGAGGAGCTGGAAGCAGACACTGCTGAGCTTTTGGGTGAAGGGGGGCCTGCCAGAGAGGAGCTGTGTGTGGCACAGCAAACCTGTCCCACATTAGAGGGTCTCAGACAGCAAGCTGTCAAACAGGCTAATGGGGATGTCAGTGACTCTCACAGAGTTTACTGGGAGGACAACCTCTTGTACACTGAGCATAGGGATCCTAAACCTGGAGCTGCCAGGAGATTAGTGATTCCTCAGGAGTACAGAAAGTTCCTCCTAACACTGGCACATGACATTCCCTTAGCTGGGCATCTAGGACAAATGAAAACTTGGGACAGGCTTGTTCCCCTGTTTCATTGGCCTAGGATGTCTGAGGACACAAAAGAATTTTGCAAGTCCTGTGAAACCTGTCAAGCCAGTGGCAAGACAGGTGGCACCCCAAAGGCACCCCTTATCCCACTGCCTGTGGTTGGGGTTCCCTTTGAAAGGGTAGGGGTTGACATAGTTGGCCCCCTTGACCCTCCTACTGCTTCAGGCAATAGGTTTATCTTGGTGGTAGTGGACCATGCCACAAGATATCCTGAAGCTATTCCTTTAAGGACCACTACAGCTCCTGCAGTGGCAAAGGCCCTCCTGGGAATATTTTCCAGGGTGGGCTTCCCAAAGGAAGTAGTATCAGACAGAGGAAGCAATTTCATGTCTGCATACTTAAAGGCCATGTGGAAGGAGTGTGGTGTAACTTACAAGTTCACAACACCCTATCATCCACAAACAAATGGACTGGTGGAGAGATTTAATAAAACTCTCAAAGGCATGATTATGGGACTCCCTGAAAAACTCCGCAGGAGATGGGATATCCTTCTACCATGCCTCCTTTTTGCCTACAGGGAGGTACCCCAGAAAGGAGTGGGCTTCAGCCCCTTTGAACTTCTTTTTGGACACCCTGTTAGGGGTCCACTCACACTTGTAAAGGAGGGTTGGGAACAACCTTTAAAAGCTCCTAAGCAGGATATTGTGGATTATGTACTTGGCCTCAGATCAAGGATGGCTGAGTACATGAAAAAGGCCAGTAAAAACCTTCAGGCCAGCCAAGAGCTCCAGAAGCAATGGCATGATCAGAAGGCTGTTTTGGTTCAGTACCAACCAGGGCAGAAAGTGTGGGTCTTGGAGCCTGTGGCCCCAAGAGCACTCCAAGATAAATGGAGTGGACCCCACACAATTGTTGAAAAGAAGGGTGAAGTCACCTACTTGGTTGACTTAGGCACTGCCAGGAGTCCCCTTAGGGTGCTCCATGTCAACCGCCTGAAACCCTACTATGACAGGGCTGATCTCACCCTGCTCATGGCAACAGATGAGGGACAGGAAGAAGACAGTGATCCTCTACCTGATCTCTTCTCTTCCACAGAACAAGATGCTCTTGTGGAAGGTGTAGTTTTGGCTGATTGTCTTACTGCTGAGCAGAAAGATAATTGCATAAATCTCCTAGGACAATTTTCAGAACTCTTCTCTACTGTGCCAGGCACCACTTCTTGGTGTGAGCACACTATAGATACTGGGGACAGTTTACCTGTCAAAAGTAAGATCTATAGGCAGCCTGACCATGTCAGGGACTGCATAAAGCAAGAAGTTCAGAAAATGTTGGAACTAGGAGTGGTTGAGCACTCTGACAGTCCATGGGCTTCTCCTGTGGTACTGGTACCAAAACCCAATTCTAAAGATGGAAAGAAGGAAATGAGGTTTTGTGTAGACTATAGAGGTCTCAACTTGGTAACCAAAACTGATGCTCACCCTATACCCAGGGCAGATGAGCTCATAGATACACTGGCATCTGCCAAGTATCTAAGCACTTTTGATTTGACTGCAGGGTATTGGCAGATCAAATTGTCAGAAGATGCTAAACCTAAGACTGCATTTTCTACCATTGGAGGACATTACCAGTTTACTGTAATGCCTTTTGGTTTGAAAAATGCACCTGCCACTTTTCAGAGGTTGGTGAACACAGTCCTGCAAGGGCTGGAAGCTTTCAGTGCAGCATATTTGGACGATATAGCTGTCTTTAGCTCCAGCTGGGATGATCACCTGGTCCACCTATGGAAAGTTTTGGAGGCTCTGCAAAAGGCAGGCCTCACTATCAAGGCTTCAAAGTGCCAGATAGGGCAGGGTAAGGTGGTTTATCTGGGACACCTTGTTGGTGGGGAACAGATTGCACCACTTCAGGGGAAAATCCAAACTATTATTGATTGGGTTCCCCCTACCACTCAGACTCAAGTGAGAGCCTTCCTAGGCCTCACTGGGTATTACAGGAGGTTCATTAAGAACTATGGCTCCATTGCAGCCCCTCTTAATGACCTCACATCCAAGAAAATGCCTAAAAAGGTATTATGGACAGCAAGCTGTCAGAAAGCTTTTGAGGAGCTGAAGCAGGCCATGTGCTCTGCACCTGTCCTGAAAAGCCCTTGTTACTCTAAAAAATTCTATGTCCAAACTGATGCATCTGAATTAGGAGTAGGGGCAGTCCTATCACAACTTAATTCTGAGGGCCAGGATCAACCTGTTGCTTTTATTAGTAGGAGATTGACCCCTAGAGAAAAGCGTTGGTCTGCCATTGAGAGGGAGGCCTTTGCTGTGGTCTGAAGCTCGGAAGAAGTTGAGGCCATACCTGTTTGGCACTCACTTCATTGTTCAGACAGACCACAAACCTCTACTTTGGCTAAAACAAATGAAAGGTGAAAATCCAAAATTGTTGAGGTGGTCCATATCCCTACAGGGAATGGACTATACAGTGGAACATAGACCTGGGAGTAGCCACTCCAATGCAGATGGACTCTCCAGATATTTCCACTTAGACAATGAAGACTCATCAGGTAATGGCTAGTCTTATTGTCCTTCGTTTGGGGGGGGGTTGTGTAGGAAAGTACCATCTTGCCTGGCATGTTACCCCCATTTTTCACTGTATATATGTTGTTTTAGTTGTATGTGTCACTGGGACCCTGGTAACCCAGGGCCCCAGTGCTCATAAGTGTGCCTGAATGTGTTACCTGTGTAGTGACTAACTGTCTCACTGAGGCTCTGCTAATCCGAACCTCAGTGGTTATGCTCTCTCATTTCTTTCCAAATTGTCACTGACAGGCTAGTGACCATTTTTACCAATTTACATTGGCTTACTGGAACACCCTTATAATTCCCTAGTATATGGTACTGAGGTACCCAGGGTATTGGGGTTCCAGGAGATCCCTATGGGCTGCAGCATTTCTTTTGCCACCCATAGGGAGCTCTGACAATTCTTACACAGGCCTGCCACTGCAGCCTGAGTGAAATAACGTCCACGTTATTTCACAGCCATTTTACACTGCACTTAAGTAACTTATAAGTCACCTATATGTCTAACCTTTACCTGGTAAAGGTTAGGTGCAAAGTTACTTAGTGTGAGGGCACCCTGGCACTAGCCAAGGTGCCCCCACATTGTTCAGAGCCAATTCACTGAACTTTGTGAGTGCGGGGACACCATTACACGCGTGCACTACATATAGGTCACTACCTATATGTAGCTTCACCATGGTAACTCCGAATATGGCCATGTAACATGTCTATGATCATGGAATTGCCCCCTCTATGCCATCCTGGCATTGTTGGTACAATTCCATGATCCCAGTGGTCTGTAGCACAGACCCTGGTACTGCCAGACTGCCCTTCCTGGGGTTTCACTGCAGCTGCTGCTGCTGCCAACCCCTCAGACAGGCAGCTGCCCTCCTGGGGTCCAGCCAGGCCTGGCCCAGGATGGCAGAACAAAGAACTTCCTCTGAGAGAGGGTGTGACACCCTCTCCCTTTGGAAAATGGTGTGAAGGCAGGTGAGGAGTAGCCTCCCCCAGCCTCTGGAAATGCTTTGTTGGGCACAGATGTGCCCAATTCTGCATAAGCCAGTCTACACCGGTTCAGGGACCCCTTAGCCCCTGCTCTGGCGCGAAACTGGACAAAGGAAAGGGGAGTGACCACTCCCCTGACCTGCACCTCCCCTGGGAGGTGTCCAGAGCTCCTCCAGTGTGCTCCAGACCTCTGCCATCTTGGAAACAGAGGTGCTGCAGGCACACTGGACTGCTCTGAGTGGCCAGTGCCACCAGGTGACGTCAGAGACTCCTGCTGATAGGCTCCTCCAGGTGTTAGTAGCCTTTCCTCTCTCCTAGGTAGCCAAACCCTCTTTTCTGGCTATTTAGGGTCTCTGTCTCTGGGGAAACTTTAGATAACGAATGCATGAGCTCAGCCGAGTTCCTCTGCATCTCTCTCTTCACCTTCTGATAAGGAAACGACCGCTGACCGCGCTGGAAGCCTGCAAACCTGCAACATAGTAGCAAAGACGACTACTGCAACTCTGTAACGCTGATCCTGCCGCCTTCTCGACTGTTTTCCTGCTTGTGCATGCTGTGGGGGTAGCCTGCCTCCTCTCTGCACCAGAAGCTCTGAAGAAATCTCCCGTGGGTCGACGGAATCTTCCCCCTGCAACCGCAGGCACCAAAAAGCTGCATTACCGGTCCCTTGGGTCTCCTCTCAGCACGACGAGCGAGGTCCCTTGAATCCAGCGACACTGTCCAAGTGACCCCCACAGTCCAGTGACTCTTCAGCCCAAGTTTGGTGGAGGTAAGTCCTTGCCTCACCTCGCTGGGCTGCATTGCTGGGAACCGCAACTTTGCAGCTACTCCGGCCCCTGTGCACTTCCGGCGGAAATCCTTTGTGCACAGCCAAGCCTGGGTCCACAGCACTCTAACCTGCATTGCACGACTTTCTAAGTTGGTCTCCGGCGACGTGGGACTCCTTTGTGCAACTTCGGCAAGCACCATTTCATGCATCCTCGTAGTGCCTGTTTCTGGCACTTCTCCGGGAGCTACCTGCTTCAGTGAGGGCTCTTTGTCTTGATCGACGTCCCCTCTCTCTTCAGTTCCAATTTGCGACCTCCTGGTCCCTCCTGGGCCCCAGCAGCGTCCAAAAACGCCAAACGCACGATTTGCGTGTAGCAAGGCTTGTTGGCGTCCTTCCGGCGGGAAACCACTTCTGCACGACTCTCCAAGGCAAGAGGGATCCGTCCACCAAAGGGGAAGTCTCTAGCCCTTTTCGTTCCTGCAGAAACCTCAGCTTCTTCTGTCCAGTCGAAGCTTCTTTGCACCCGCAGCTGGCATTTCCTGGGCATCTGCCCATCTCCGACTTGCTTGTGACTTTTGGACTTGGTCCCCTTGTTCCACAGGTACCCTAGATTGGAAATCCACAGTTGTTGGATTGCTGGTTTGTGTCCTTCCTGCATTATTCCTTTAACACGACTATTTTGTCCTTAGGGGAACTTTAGTGCACTTTGCAATCACTTTTCAGGGTCTTGGGGAGGGTTATTTTTCTAACTCTCACTATTTTCTAATAGTCCCAGCGACCCTCTACAAGGTCACATAGGTTTGGGGTCCATTCGTGGTTCGCATTCCACTTTTGGAGTATATGGTTTGTGTTGCCCCTATCCCTATGTTTCCCCATTGCATCCTATTGTAACTATACATTGTTTGCACTGTTTTCTAAGACTATACTGCATATTTTTGCTATTGTGTATATATATCTTGTGTATATTTCCTATCCTCTCACTGAGGGTACACTCTAAGATACTTTGGCATATTGTCATAAAAATAAAGTACCTTTATTTTTAGTATAACTGTGTATTGTGTTTTCTTATTATATTGTGCATATGACCCTAAGTGGTACTGTAGTAGCTTCACACGTCTCCTAGTTCAGCCTAAGCTGCTCTGCTAAGCTACCATTATCTATCAGCCTAAGCTGCTAGACACCCTATACACTAATAAGGGATAACTGGGCCTGGTGCAAGGTGCAAGTACCCCTTGGTACTCACTACAAGCCAGTCCAGCCTCCTACATTGGTTGTGCAGTGGTGGGATAAGTGCTTGAGACTACTTACCACTCTTGTCATTGTACTTTTCATAAGAGAAAAATATACAAAACAAGGTCAGTGTATATACACATAGCCAAAAAGTTTTGCATTTCCTCTTTTCACTCTTTTCTAAGTGCTGAAAAGTACTTCTAAAACTTTCAAAAAGTTCTTAAAAGTTTAAAAAGTTTTTTTCTGTCTTTCCAAAAAGTTCTGAAAACTTTTTTCTCTTTTTCTATCACTTTAACTCTCTCTAAAAAATGTCTGGCACAGGAAAAATTGTTGAACTGTCCAAACTTGCATATGATCACCTTAGCTGGAAAGGAGCAAGGAGTCTCTGCATAGAGAGAGGTTTGAGTGTAGGGAAGAATCCTTCCTTAGAACTGTTAATTAACATGCTTAGAGTACAGGATAAGGCCATAAGTGCCCAATCTGGTGAAAAAGTAGCTAATGGTTCTCAATCTGATCCAGGGACTCCCCCAGGAAAAGATTCAGGAAAGAAACTTCTCAGCCTGCCCATTACTAGACAGTCTAGCATAGTTGGTACAGAGGTTGAATCACACCATACTGATGGTGTGCTCTCACATTATACTGTTAGCCAAGCTGTTAGGGTTGCCCTCTGTAAGGGACAGGTCTCCTTCTGTTCATTCCCATCATACCTCTGTATCTAGAAATGTCCCTCCCACCCACCCTGATGACAGATTGTTAGAAAGGGAGCTCAATAGATTGAGAGTGGAACAAACCAGACTGAAGCTCAAGAAGCAACAGCTGGATTTGGATAGACAGTCTTTAGAATTAGAGAAGGAAAGACAGAAGTTGGGTTTAGATACCCATGGTGGCAGCAGCAGTATTCCCCATAGTCATCCTGCAAAAGAGCATGATTCCAGGAATCTGCACAAGATAGTTCCCCCTTATAAGGAGGGGGATGACATTAACAAGTGGTTTGCTGCACTTGAGAGGGCCTGTGCTGTACAGGATGTCCCTCAAAAGCAGTGGGCTGCTATCCTATGGCTATCATTTAGTGGAAAAGGTAGGGATAGGCTCCTTACTGTGAAAGAAAATGATGCCAATAATTTCCAAGTTCTTAAGAATGCACTCCTGGTTGGTTATGGCTTAACCACTGAACAGTACAGGATAAAGTTCAGAGAGACCAAAAAGGAGTCTTCACAAGACTGGGTTGATTTCATTGACCAGGCAGTGAAGGGCTTGGAGGGGTGGTTACATGGCAGTAAAGTTACTGATTATGACAGCCTGTATAACTTAATCCTGAGAGAGCATATTCTTAATAATTGTGTGTCTGATTTGTTGCACCAGTACTTGGTGGACTCTGATCTGACCTCTCCCCAAGAATTGGGAAAGAAGGCAGACAAATGGGTCAGAACAAGAGTGAACAGAAAAGTTCATACAGGGGGTGACAAAGATGGCAACAAAAAGAAGGATGGTAAGTCTTCTGACAAGGGTGGGGACAAATCTAAAAATGAGTCTTCATCAGGCCCACAAAAACACTCTGGTGGGGGTGGTGGGTCCAAATCCTCCTTTAATCAGAACAAGGAAAAGAAACCATGGTGCTATTTATGTAAAATAAAAGGCCATTGGACAACAGATCCCAGTTGTCCAAAGAAAGGCACCACAGCTCCTACCACTACAACCCCTACTGCTACACCTAGTGTCCCTACTAATAGCAGTGGTGGTGGGAGCAAACCTACTAATAGCCAATCCAAGGGAGTAGCTGGGCTCACTTTTGGTAATTTAGTTGGGGTTGGTCTGATTAGGGAGACCACAGAGGCTACTTTAGTCTCTGAAGGGGCTATTGATTTAGCCACTTTGGTTGCTTGCCCCCATAACTTGGAGAAGTACAAGCAACTAACCCTAATAAATGGTGTTGAGGTCCAGGCCTACAGGGACACAGGTGCCAGTGTCACAATGGTGATTGAGAAACTGGTGCACCCTGAACAACACATACTTGGACACCAGTACCAAGTAACCGATGCTCACAACATAACACAAAGCCACCCCATGGCTGTTGTAAATCTCAACTGGGGGGGGGGTAACTGGTCCAAAGAAAGTTCTGGTAGCTTCAGATTTACCTGTAGACTGTCTATTAGGGAATGATTTGGAGACATCAGCTTGGTCAGATGTGGAGTTGGAGGCCCATGCAGCAATGCTGGGCATCCCAGGGCATATTTTTGCTTTGACAAGGGCTCAGGCCAAAAAGCAAAAAGGACAGGGAAGCTTGGATCCTGGAACAATGGACCAAGTGCTCCCTAAAGCTAGGGCTAGTAGAAGCAAACCACTTCCTACTATCCCTCCCTCTACAGTGGATTCTAATTCTGAGGAAGAAGAATTCCCTCCCTGTGCAGAACCTACACCAGAGGAGCTGGAAGCAGACACTGCTGAGCTTTTGGGTGAAGGGGGGCCTGCCAGAGAGGAGCTGTGTGTGGCACAGCAAACCTGTCCCACGTTAGAGGGTCTCAGACAGCAAGCTGTCAAACAGGCTAATGGGGATGTCAGTGACTCTCACAGAGTTTACTGGGAGGACAACCTCTTGTACACTGAGCATAGGGATCCTAAACCTGGAGCTGCCAGGAGATTAGTGATTCCTCAGGAGTACAGAAAGTTCCTCCTAACACTGGCACATGACATTCCCTTAGCTGGGCATCTAGGACAAATGAAAACTTGGGACAGGCTTGTTCCCCTGTTTCATTGGCCTAGGATGTCTGAGGACACAAAATAATTTTGCAAGTCCTGTGAAACCTGTCAAGCCAGTGGCAAGACAGGTGGCACCCCAAAGGCACCCCTTATCCCACTGCCTGTGGTTGGGGTTCTCTTTGAAAGGGTAGGGGTTGACATAGTTGGCCCCCTTGACCCTCCTACTGCTTCAGGCAATAGGTTTATCTTGGTGGTAGTGGACCATGCCACAAGATATCCTGAAGCTATTCCTTTAAGGACCACTACAGCTCCTGCAGTGGCAAAGGCCCTCCTGGGAATATTTTCCAGGGTGGGCTTCCCAAAGGAAGTAGTATCAGACAGAGGAAGCAATTTCATGTCTGCATACTTAAAGGCCATGTGGAAGGAGTGTGGTGTAACTTACAAGTTCACAACACCCTATCATCCACAAACAAATGGACTGGTGGAGAGATTTAATAAAACTCTCAAAGGCATGATTATGGGACTCCCTGAAAAACTCCGCAGGAGATGGGATATCCTTCTACCATGCCTCCTTTTTGCCTACAGGGAGGTACCCCAGAAAGGAGTGGGCTTCAGCCCCTTTGAACTTCTTTTTGGACACCCTGTTAGGGGTCCACTCACACTTGTAAAGGAGGGTTGGGAACAACCTTTAAAAGCTCCTAAGCAGGATATTGTGGATTATGTACTTGGCCTCAGATCAAGGATGGCTGAGTACATGAAAAAGGCCAGTAAAAACCTTCAGGCCAGCCAAGAGCTCCAGAAGCAATGGCATGATCAGAAGGCTGTTTTGGTTCAGTACCAACCAGGGCAGAAAGTGTGGGTCTTGGAGCCTTTGGCCCCAAGAGCACTCCAAGATAAATGGAGTGGACCCCACACAATTGTTGAAAAGAAGGGTGAAGTCACCTACTTGGTTGACTTAGGCACTGCCAGGAGTCCCCTTAGGGTGCTCCATGTCAACCGCCTGAAACCCTACTATGACAGGGCTGATCTCACCCTGCTCATGGCAACAGATGAGGGACAGGAAGAAGACAGTGATCCTCTACCTGATCTCTTCTCTTCCACAGAACAAGATGCTCTTGTGGAAGGTGTAGTTTTGGCTGATTGTCTTACTGCTGAGCAGAAAGATAATTGCATAAATCTCCTAGGACAATTTTCAGAACTCTTCTCTACTGTGCCAGGCACCACTTCTTGGTGTGAGCACACTATAGATACTGGAGACAGTTTACCTGTCAAAAGTAAGATCTATAGGCAGCCTGACCATGTCAGGGACTGCATAAAGCAAGAAGTTCAGAAAATGTTGGAACTAGGAGTGGTTGAGCACTCTGACAGTCCATGGGCTTCTCCTGTGGTACTGGTACCAAAACCCAATTCTAAAGATGGAAAGAAGGAAATGAGGTTTTGTGTAGACTATAGAGGTCTCAACTTGGTAACCAAAACTGATGCTCACCCTATACCCAGGGCAGATGAGCTCATAGATACACTGGCATCTGCCAAGTATCTAAGCACTTTTGATTTGACTGCAGGGTATTGGCAGATCAAATTGTCAGAAGATGCTAAACCTAAGACTGCATTTTCTACCATTGGAGGACATTACCAGTTTACTGTAATGCCTTTTGGTTTGAAAAATGCACCTGCCACTTTTCAGAGGTTGGTGAACACAGTCCTGCAAGGGCTGGAAGCTTTCAGTGCAGCATATTTGGACGATATAGCTGTCTTTAGCTCCAGCTGGGATGATCACCTGGTCCACCTATGGAAAGTTTTGGAGGCTCTGCAAAAGGCAGGCCTCACTATCAAGGCTTCAAAGTGCCAGATAGGGCAGGGTAAGGTGGTTTATCTGGGACACCTTGTTGGTGGGGAACAGATTGCACCACTTCAGGGGAAAATCCAAACTATTATTGATTGGGTTCCCCCTACCACTCAGACTCAAGTGAGAGCCTTCCTAGGCCTCACTGGGTATTACAGGAGGTTCATTAAGAACTATGGCTCCATTGCAGCCCCTCTTAATGACCTGACATCCAAGAAAATGCCTAAAAAGGTATTATGGACAGCAAGCTGTCAGAAAGCTTTTGAGGAGCTGAAGCAGGCCATGTGCTCTGCACCTGTCCTGAAAAGCCCTTGTTACTCTAAAAAATTCTATGTCCAAACTGATGCATCTGAATTAGGAGTAGGGGCAGTCCTATCACAACTTAATTCTGAGGGCCAGGATCAACCTGTTGCTTTTATTAGTAGGAGGTTGACCCCTAGAGAAAAGCGTTGGTCTGCCATTGAGAGGGAGGCCTTTGCTGTGGTCTGAAGCTCGGAAGAAGTTGAGGCCATACCTGTTTGGCACTCACTTCATTGTTCAGACAGACCACAAACCTCTACTTTGGCTAAAACAAATGAAAGGTGAAAATCCAAAATTGTTGAGGTGGTCCATATCCCTACAGGGAATGGACTATACAGTGGAACATAGACCTGGGAGTAGCCACTCCAATGCAGATGGACTCTCCAGATATTTCCACTTAGACAATGAAGACTCATCAGGTAATGGCTAGTCTTATTGTCCTTCGTTTAGGGGGGGGTTGTGTAGGAAAGTACCATCTTGCCTGGCATGTTACCCCCATTTTTCACTGTATATATGTTGTTTTAGTTGTATGTGTCACTGGGACCCTGGTAACCCAGGGCCCCAGTGCTCATAAGTGTGCCTGAATGTGTTACCTGTGTAGTGACTAACTGTCTCACTGAGGCTCTGCTAATCAGAACCTCAGTGGTTATGCTCTCTCATTTCTTTCCAAATTGTCACTGACAGGCTAGTGACCATTTTTACCAATTTACATTGGCTTACTGGAACACCCTTATAATTCCCTAGTATATGGTACTGAGGTACCCAGGGTATTGGGGTTCCAGGAGATCCCTATGGGCTGCAGCATTTCTTTTGCCACCCATAGGGAGCTCTGACAATTCTTACACAGGCCTGCCACTGCAGCCTGAGTGAAATAACGTCCACGTTATTTCACAGCCATTTTACACTGCACTTAAGTAACTTATAAGTCACCTATATGTCTAACCTTTACCTGGTAAAGGTTAGGTGCAAAGTTACTTAGTGTGAGGGCACCCTGGCACTAGCCAAGGTGCCCCCACATTGTTCAGAGCCAATTCACTGAGCTTTGTGAGTGCGGGGACACCATTACACGCGTGCACTACATATAGGTCACTACCTATATGTAGCTTCACCATGGTAACTCCGAATATGGCCATGTAACATGTCTATGATCATGGAATTGCCCCCTCTATGCCATCCTGGCATTGTTGGTACAATTCCATGATCCCAGTGGTCTGTAGCACAGACCCTGGTACTGCCAGACTGCCCTTCCTGGGGTTTCACTGCAGCTGCTGCTGCTGCCAACCCCTCAGACAGGCAGCTGCCCTCCTGGGGTCCAGCCAGGCCTGGCCCAGGATGGCAGAACAAAGAACTTCCTCTGAGAGAGGGTGTGACACCCTCTCCCTTTGGAAAATGGTGTGAAGGCAGGTGAGGAGTAGCCTCCCCCAGCCTCTGGAAATGCTTTGTTGGGCACAGATGTGCCCAATTCTGCATAAGCCAGTCTACACCGGTTCAGGGACCCCTTAGCCCCTGCTCTGGCGCGAAACTGGACAAAGGAAAGGGGAGTGACCACTCCCCTGACCTGCACCTCCCCTGGGAGGTGTCCAGAGCTCCTCCAGTGTGCTCCAGACCTCTGCCATCTTGGAAACAGAGGTGCTGCAGGCACACTGGACTGCTCTGAGTGGCCAGTGCCACCAGGTGACGTCAGAGACTCCTGCTGATAGGCTCCTCCAGGTGTTAGTAGCCTTTCCTCTCTCCTAGGTAGCCAAACCCTCTTTTCTGGCTATTTAGGGTCTCTGTCTCTGGGGAAACTTTAGATAACGAATGCATGAGCTCAGCCGAGTTCCTCTGCATCTCTCTCTTCACCTTCTGATAAGGAAACGACCGCTGACCGCGCTGGAAGCCTGCAAACCTGCAACATAGTAGCAAAGACGACTACTGCAACTCTGTAACGCTGATCCTGCCGCCTTCTCGACTGTTTTCCTGCTTGTGCATGCTGTGGGGGTAGCCTGCCTCCTCTCTGCACCAGAAGCTCCGAAGAAATCTCCCGTGGGTCGACGGAATCTTCCCCCTGCAACCGCAGGCACCAAAAAGCTGCATTACCGGTCCCTTGGGTCTCCTCTCAGCACGACGAGCGAGGTCCCTCGAATCCAGCAACACTGTCCAAGTGACCCCCACAGTCCAGTGACTCTTCAGCCCAAGTTTGGTGGAGGTAAGTCCTTGCCTCACCTCGCTGGGCTGCATTGCTGGGAACCGCGACTTTGCAGCTACTCCGGCCCCTGTGCACTTCCAGCGGAAATCCTTTGTGCACAGCCAAGCCTGGGTCCACGGCACTCTAACCTGCATTGCACGACTTTCTAAGTTGGTCTCCGGCGACGTGGGACTCCTTTGTGCAACTTCAGCGAGCACCGTTTCACGCATCCTCGTAGTGCCTGTTTCTGGCACTTCTCCGGGTGCTACCTGCTTCAGTGAGGGCTCTTTGTCTTGCTCGACGTCCCTTCTCTCTTCAGGTCCAATTTGCGACCTCCTGGTCCCTCCTGGGCCCCAGCAGCGTCCAAAAACGCCAAACGCACGATTTGCGTGTAGCAAGACTTGTTGGCGTCCTTCCGGCGGGAAAACACTTCTGCACGACTTTCCAAGGCGAGAAGGATCCGTCCACCAAAGGGGAAGTCTCTAACCCTTTTCGTTCCTGCAGAAACCTCAGCTTCTTCTGTCCAGTCGAAGCTTCTCTGCACCCGCAGCTGGCATTTCCTGGGCATCTGCCCATCTCCGACTTGCTTGTGACTTTTGGACTTGGTCCCCTTATTCCACAGGTACCCTAGATTGGAAATACACAGTTGTTGCATTGCTGGTTTGTGTCCTTCCTGCATTATTCCTCTAACACGACTATTTTGTCCTTAGGGGAACTTTAGTGCACTTTGCACTCACTTTTCAGGGTCTTGGGGAGGGTTATTTTTCTAACTCTCACTATTTTCTAATAGTCCCAGCGACCCTCTACAAGGTCACATAGGTTTGGGGTCCATTCGTGGTTCGCATTCCACTTTTGGAGTATATGGTTTGTGTTGCCCCTATCCCTATGTTTCCCCATTGCATCCTATTGTGTATACATTGTTTGCACTGTTTTCTAAGACTATACTGCATATTTTTGCTATTGTGTATATATATCTTGTGTATATTTCCTATCCTCTCACTGAGGGTACACTCTAAGATACTTTGGCATATTGTCATAAAAATAAAGTAACTTTATTTTTAGTATAACTGTGTATTGTGTTTTCTTATGATATTGTGCATATGACCCTAAGTGGTACTGTAGTAGCTTCACACGTCTCCTAGTTCAGCCTAAGCTGCTCTGCTAAGCTACCATTATCTATCAGCCTAAGCTGCTAGACACCCTATACACTAATAAGGGATAACTGGGCCTGGTGCAAGGTGCAAGTACCCCTTGGTACTCACTACAAGCCAGTCCAGCCTCCTACAAGCAGTCCGACTGCCAACACTGCAGTGGGGTGACTGTCACCACCACCATCCTTTATTTTATGGAGGGTATTTTTTATTATTTTACTTATGTTTGTAACTGGCCTGGTTTCTTGTAATTTAATTGTAGTTTTTTTTTTGGACTCGATATGGGTTGGTATATACCTTTTAATTTTTAGTTTAATATATAGTTTGAGTGTAATTGTTTAAAATATTACATGTCAAATTAGGAATTTGGAGGTCTGAGGACTGCCATACCACAGTGGCAGCTGTACCGCCGCACTCTAGGGCTCCAAACACCAGATTATAACCTTGGCAGTAGAACTGCCAGGGGACTGCCACCACTGCCAAGATCATGGATCCTGGCTGGGCGGCAGCGGTTGGAGTCATGGTCAGCCACAGTAGCGATGAGTTCAGTGCCACTGTGCTGATCACAAGTCCTCTTTCTGCTAGCCTTTTCATGGCAGAGTCATAAAAAGGCTGGCATAAAGCCAGTGCTAGGAGCACACTGCAGACAGTGTGCATGCTGAGGCTTCTGTTGTGCCCCTGAAGGGAGCCGATGCCAATGCCGTGGCACTTTTTCCACCACTCTTACCAGCAGAAATGTTGTCATACAAGGTTTCTGCCAGTCAGCCCAGTGGAAACTTTGTAATACGACTTGGGTTGAGTCAGCCTTCTCTCCGCGGCTTTGACGGTAGGAGCATTCCCACCGCCAAAGACATAATGAGGCCCTAGATTCTTGTGGTATAATGTGTTATTATAAATTATGTATTAACTAAATATATACATTTTGTAAATTAGTTTAGGCCATATTTTTGTAGTCAATATTGTTGTTTTCAATATTTTATTTAATTACTTTTGATTGTTTTTTATGACATTGTTATTGATATTTGTTTTTTTGTTAATTATGTATAGAATGATGATATTTTGGTTAACATTATCTTTTTGGTGATATTGTGGTAAATCAATATTGTGTTCACCAAAACTATGTCATATAACAAACTCCTAGCATGATTTCCATGCCAGTGAAATCAGAATTGGTTAAGCAGGCAACATCAAGTTCTTATATTTATTATTCTCTGTCATTCAGTTATTAAAGCAGGTGTTTTTGCCATTCTAGTCTATTTAATGTTCAGCATAAGATGTACCATAGTAAGCTCTGCTTACATCACACATAAAGGTGTGCAGAGTGATAAAAGCTAAAAACATCTTAAGGTCTGCCTGTTTTGATGGACGCCAATAAAACTCCAGTCAGCTGCAAATAATAATCATGGGGTTAGTCAAAAGAAGGTGTTTATGTAATTATAATTCTTCAGACAGAATTGTGCAAATGTCACAACTGTTGCAAGTGTACAGAATCATGTAGATTCTTACACAGAAAAACTTTGATTGTGTTTGGAATGCCTTGCAAAATGTTTTTCAAGGAGATATTTCCAGCAAACAAAAATCTGATGCAAAAACAAAGCATTTGCAAATATGTCCCCCTGAATAAATGTAGAATTTTCACCTGTTATTTTATTTTAAACATTGTCCAGCTTCATTGAGGTGGAAAATGTGACAGAATTAAAAAAGAAAACTTCTCTCAGTGCTGCCCAACTTTGTTATTTTCACCCACTGCGAATGAGAAGGGCAAAAAGGTCTCCAGACTCAGAGCCTCAGAGCCTCAGGTGGACTGTCAAGCAAGAAGAGACTGGGGAAGACCCTAAAATATGGCTTGCAAAAAAAGCTGAACAGCCTTGCAGGTGAGAATCTCTCAACCTTGGCCCATAGTGGCCCTACCTGCCCTTGGACTGGATTATTTGGAAAAAGCTCAATTAGAAGGGTGCAATTAAAGAACAAAGAAAACTAGTTTTCTGTGCGTATCCTGTTGATTGGCTATTCCTGCAGTGCATGAAAACCCATATTGACAAACAACATACATTTTCATGTATCACTGAATCCCTGTTATCACATGATAGCTGCTGTAAAGTATATACCACCTGTTCAAGATTCAATTGGCACATTTTATTGCGAGTGTCCAGTCACAGATACTTGCATGTGAGTGGGAAGAGCAAGTAGGGGTGTAGTTTTCATGTCAGGAAAAACAGTGGTGAAAATATGCAACAGACCCTGAAAAAACATGTACAGTAGATAGAAACGATCACTAATATGGCCAGGTTGTGGAGGTTAGACGACCATGGAAGAGTATAGGAATTTGGCTTCAGATGCTGCTGTAGAAGATGCTCCCCTGTGTCATTGCTTTAATGAACGCTAAGGTTTGAGTCTAGGGGCCTGATTACGAGGCTGGTGGTCCAAGGACCGCCAGCCTCGTGGTGGTGGTCAGAACATTGCATCTGTGGCGGTCTGACTGCCACATTACAACCCTGGTGGGGGGACCCGCCAGGAGACTGTTGTCCCCTCCAGGAACATTGTTTCCGATGTGGTGACGGTGATCGGGGTTGTACTCAGCCAGGGCAGCATTGAACTCAGCGCCAATTGGCTGATAACAACCCCACTTATCACCAGCCTTTACATGGAGTTTTTACCGCCTTGGAAAAGCTGGCAGTAAGCCAGTGCTGGAGGTCACAGGGGGACCCTGCACTGCCCATGCTCAGGGCATGGACAGTGGAGGAGCCCCTCTGCCCAGCACCGTCAAAATGGGCACTGTCTGCTTTGCAAACAGTGCGCATTATGAGGGTGCTGGAGTGCTACGATATTGGCCTTAGCTCCATTAAGGGAGCCGAGATCAATATCATAGCACTGTTCCCACTGGGCAGCCCAGCGGAAACTTTGTAATACGCTCGGGGATGTCTCCACTATGGCAGGAGTGTCCTCCCAATGAGTTTGGTGGTCCCACAGTGGGAACGCCAAACCCATAATGAGGTCCTAAGTCTGTCCAGGAAACAGTGACCTGAGCTGATACATGCATAGCAGATAGCAACTCTTGTGACCACATTTATTGCTAAGGTGATTTGGGCCCTTCAAATTGATTCATTTGCGAATAAGACAGAGGTCCCTTTAATCTGGCATGAGTTTTGACAGGGAACTGGTGTAGTAAATTCAGTGCAGCAAAATAGAGTCAGTTAGAAATCTGATCCCTTATACAGAATCAGCCACCCCTGTAGAGTTCCCACTAGTGGGTGGCTTCTTAGGACTGAGTCCCCATGCTTTTTTCCTACCTGAGAACAATCAAGGCACTGGGCCTCAAAATGATGCCCTGGAGCACGGCCCACCAGAACCTCCCCCCTGTTTCTCATAAGGGGCATGAGATCCCTTTCCCCCACCTTATTCTGGGACTTGTCTTAGAATCAACAGTCAACAACGACTGATCATGTGTTCTTTGAGAATAAGATTGAACAGCTCATCATAATTACCAACATTGCTGTCCTTCACCTAACCTTCTGATGCCTTGTTTGAGTAATCTATGAAATCCACCCAGAACAGACCTGACAGCTTCTGGATGTCCCTAAACTTCATTCTGTACTTTCCAGGGGTAAGATCATACTTCTTGACAAATGTGTCCTTCATAAGAGGGTCCCTCATCCTGTCCCCTCTTTGATGCCAGTAGGGAAACCCTTCCTTTGTTGGTAATGTGCCTGTACAGACTTGCTTCCCAGTCCTCCTCAGGGGCCCTGTGCATCTTTTGGGCAACCTCATAGGCCTTGAAGCACTTTAAAAAAAAAAAAATATTTCACACAATTGTATTGAAAATTTCACATATACAAAACAAGTGGTTGGCATGTAGACAAAACTCGAGTACAGTTATTAAGTGATGCACAGTTACATAGTTTACTAGATGACATAAATATTGGTAACCAGTAAACCCTTGACTCAGCTAGGTAAGAGTATTATAATCATGCAACCGTGTTGTGGGAACTAAGTAAAAGAAGTAGGACAAAGAAGAAAACAAGAAAGCTGAAAAAGTTGAGAAGGGAAGTGAGAAGGAGAAAGGAAGGCGGAGAGATGAGCGGATGAAAAGTAGAAAGGTGATGGCTTAACCTTATTTCTAGGATAGGTAATGGATCCTGTCCATGTTATGTCTGGGAATGGCGTTGGCTCAGCACGTTGGGTTAGGGGTTAGGAGTATGGATCAGTGTGAGAAAGTAGCCTCTTTCTAGCCTTGTTACCCCAACTTTTGGCCTGTTTGTGAGTGTATGTCAGGGTGTTTTCACTGTCTCACTGGTACCCTGCTAGCCAGGGCCCAGTGCTCATAGTGGAAACCCTATGTTTTCAGTATGTTTGTTATGTGTCACTGGGACCCTGCTAGTCAGGACCCCAGTGCTCATAAGTTTGTGGCCTATATGTATGTGTTACCTGTGTGGTGCCTAACTGTTTCACTGAGGCTCTGCTAACCAGAACCTCAGTGGTTATGCTCTCTCTTTACAAATTGTCACTAACAGGCTAGTGACCAATTTTACCAATTTACATTGGCTTACTGGAACACCCTTATAATTCCCTAGTATATGGTACTGAGGTACCCAGGGTATTGGGGTTCCAGGAGATCCCTATGGGCTGCAGCATTTCTTTTGCCACCCATAGGGAGCTCTGACAATTCTTACACAGGCCTGCCACTGCAGCCTGAGTAAAATAACGCACACGTTATTTCACAGCCATTTTACACTGCACTTAAGTAACCTATAAGTTACCTATATGTCTAACCTTTACCTGGTAAAGGTTAGGTGCAAAGTTACTTAGTGTGAGGGCACCCTGGCACTAGCCAAGGTGCCCCCACATTGTTCAGGGCCAATTCCCCGGACTTTGTGAGTGCGGGGACACCATTACATGCGTGCACTACATATAGGTCACTACCTATATGTAGCTTCACAATGGTAACTCCGAATATGGCCATGTAACATGTCTATGATCATGGAATTGCCCACTCTATGCCATCCTGGCATAGTTGGCACAATCCCATGATCCCAGTGGTCTGTAGCACAGACCCTGGTACTGCCAAACTGCCTTTCCTGGGGTTTCACTGCAGCTGCTGCCAACCCCTCAGACAGGCATCTGCCCTCCTGGGGTCCAGCCAGGCCTGGCCCAGGATGGCAGAACAAAGAACTTCCTCTGAGAGAGGGTGTTACACCCTCTCCCTTTGGAAAATGGTGTGAAGGCAGGGGAGGAGTAGCCTCCCCCAGCCTCTGGAAATGCTTTAATTGGCACTTTTGGTGCCCATTTCTGCATAAGCCAGTCTACACCGGTTCAGGGACCCCTTAGCCCTGCTCTGGCGTGAAACTGGACAAAGGAAAGGGGAGTGACCACTCCCCTGACCTGTACCTCCCCTGGGAGGTGCCCAGACCTCCTCCAGTGTGCTCCAGACCTCTGCCATCTTGGAAACAGAGGTGCTGCTGGCACACTGGACTGCTCTGAGTGGCCAGTGCCACCAGGTGACGTCAGAGACTCCTTCTGATAGGCTCCTTCAGGTGTTGCTAGCCTATCCTCTCTCCTAGGTAGCCAAACCCTCTTTTCTGGCTATTTAGGGTCTCTGTCTCTGGGGAAACTTTAGATAACGAATGCAAGAGCTCATCAGAGTTCCTCTGCATCTCTCTCTTCACCTTCTGCCAAGGAATCGACTGCTGACCGCGCTGGAAGCCTGCAAAACTGCAACAAAGTAGCTAAGACGACTACTGCAACTCTGTAACGCTGATCCTGCCGCCTTCTCGACTGTTTTCCTGGTGGTGCATGCTGTGGGGGTAGTCTGCCTCCTCTCTGCACTAGAAGCTCCGAAGAAATCTCCTGTGGGTCGACGGAATCTTCCCCCTGCAACCGCAGGCACCAAAAAGCTGCATTACCGGTCCCTTGGGTCTCCTCTCAGCACGACGAGCGAGGTCCCTCGAATCCAGCAACTCTGTCCAAATGACTCCCACAGTCCAGTGACTCTTCAGTCCAAGTTTGGTGGAGGTAAGTCCTTGCCTCATCTCGCTAGACTGCATTGCTGGGAACCGCGACTTTTGCAGCTACTCCGGCCCCTGTGCACTTCCGGCGGAAATCCTTTGTGCACAGCCAAGCCTGGGTCCACGGCACTCTAACCTAGATTGCACGACTTTCTAAGTTGGTCTCCGGCGACGTGGGACTCCTTTGTGTAACTTCGGGTGAGCACCATTTCACGCATCCTTGTAGTGCCTGTTTCTGGCACTTTTCTGGGTGCTACCTGCTGCTGAGAGGGCTCCTTGTCTTGCTCGACATCCCCTCTACTTCCTGGCGCAATTTGCGACATCCTGGTCCTTCCTGGGCCACAGCAGCATCCAAAAACGCTAACCGCACAATTTGCAGCTAGCAAGGCTTGTTGGCGTTCTTTCGGCAGGAAACTTCTGCATGACTCTCCACGGCGAGAGGGATCCGTCCACCAAAGGGGAAGTCTCTAGCCCTTTTCGTTCCTGCAGAAACCTCAGCTTCTTCTGTCCAGTAGAAGCTTCTTTGCACCCACAGCTGGCATTTCCTGGGCATATGCCCATCTCCGACTATCTTGTGACTTTTGGACTTGGTCCCCTTGTTCCACAGGTACCCTAAATTGGAAATCCATCGTTGTTGCATTGTTAGTTTGTGTCTTTCCTGCATTATTCCTCTATCACAACTTCTTTGTCCTTTGGGGAACTTTAGTGCACTTTGCACTCACTTTTCAGGGTCTTGGGGAGGGTTATTTTTCTAACTCTCACTATTTTCTAATAGTCCCAGCGACCCTCTACAAGGTCACATAGGTTTGGGGTCCATTCGTGGTTCGCATTCCACTTTTGGAGTATATGGTTTGTGTTGCCCCTATCCCTATGTGTCCCCATTGCATCCTATTGTAACTATACATTGTTTGCACTGTTTTCTAAGACTATACTGCATATTTTTGGTATTGTGTACATATATCTTGTGTATATTTCCTATCCTCTCACGGAGGGTACACTCTAAGATACTTTGGCATATTGTCATAAAAATAAAGTACCTTTATTTTTAGTATAACTGTGTATTGTGTTTTCTTATGATATTGTGCATATGACACTAGGTGGTACTGTAGTAGCTTCACACGTCTCCTAGTTCAGCCTAAGCTGCTCTGCTAAGCTACCATTATCTATCAGCCTAAGCTGCTAGACACCCTATACACTAATAAGGGATAACTGGGCCTGGTGCAAGGTGCAAGTACCCCTTGGTACTCACTACAAGCCAGTCCAGCCTCCTACAATCAGTGTGTTGAAATGTCCGATGGTTTGGTTCTGGTAAAGGTGGAAATTATATCTATGGGGGATTAATCACTTAGAGGTATCTAACAATATTGTTCCATAGACCTGTTTCGGCCAAGAGCCAGGGGTATTGAGTACAAAAATGGAGTGAGCATTCCTAGTGTATCTTAGCCACTCCCACCAGGAGTTAATAGAGGCATTTACCAATGACTTCCAGGTGGAGAGGATGGTTTTGTGGGCAAGAGTAAATAGTAAGTCATCTACTTACTTGCAGGTCTTCTCGTCGTAAATCCGTATTGTATGAGGGATGACAGGTTCTACAAACAGAAAATGAAAAGGTCTTCGGTAGCTTAGCTTGCAAGGTATTGTCAATGCTGTTGTAGACTTTAGTCCAAAGTTTGTGCAGCAAGGGGCAGTCCTGTAGCATATGGTGCAGGTCTGCGTGTGGTGTGTTGCAGCTGTAGCAGTTGTAGTTAGCTACTAGGCCCAGGGTTGCAAGTCAGTATGTAGTATAGTATGTTCTTTGTAGGATGTGAAGTTTGGTTTGAGCAAGATTCAGGGCTTTATTTTGGTGAATTGGAGGGTGATAATTTCTGCCAGTCGATATCTAAGGGTTTGGTAGGCCAGCTTGGGTCCAATCACTCTGTCATTTCTGTTTCGGTGATTTCACATAATGAGCTGGACATGGGTCTGAGTTTGGTGTAGATCTTGGAGGCCACATGACCGCCTTTTCACAGCATTGCCAAGAGAATTGGAAGTGAAGCAGGTTTGAAAGGGAAAACTTTGTGTTTACAAATTGCAAGCTTCAGTTTAAGGAAGTGATAAAAGTCAGAGGAGGGTGATCCAATTTTCTGGGAAATTTTGTAGAACAATCAAGGTTGTCCTCTGGAGACAAGGTCTCCAACCATAGAGATTTCTTTCGACCACCCTGACTGGCGATGGATAGATTTGGGTCCAGTTTAATGTCCCCATTGAACTAGATAGAGTACTGTAGGGAGTGTCTAATTTTCATGTTTGAAAGGTGGAAATCAAGTTGCAGTGGACTACATGTGGTGTGGTTGAAGATTAAGTTATTAAGGCTAGGATAATTCTTATAGACGGTTAAAAGGCACGTCATAGGGAGGTTATCTGCTAGAAGCCGTTCCTAAGAGAGCCATGGGGAGTGAAGCCAGGAGTGTTGTCAAACCATTTCACCCCCTGAACCGTTAAAAAAGACTAATTGGTATTTTCTGAAATCAGTGAGGTGTTTGGATAGATGAAGTTTATTCAGCGAAATGCATGGTCTTTTTGAATTCCAAAGGAATTTGTTGATGAGTCAGTCTAAGTTATGGAAATATTGATCCAAACACAGGATTGGGGACATGTTTAGTAGCTAATTAGCAATCAGAGTGCCAACCATTTTTTTGGATATAAGCTTGCCCCACCAGGTCAGAAATGTTGGCATCCAGCTCTCTAGACAAGTCTGCACCTTTTGAAGAATTAGGGATTCGTTATGATGAATAGATTCAGAAAGGCTGCCATTAAATTTGAGGTCTAAATATTTAAAGAATTTAGGTTGCCAAGCTAAACCAGATTTTCCTAATACCTCTTCGATACAAGGAATATTCAGTGGGTGGATCTCTGACTTAACTTTATTGAGGGTGTACCCAGATGCAGCAGCATAGTTGTCAATTTCGGTCATAATTTTAGTAATGGCAATGTCTGCTTGTTCAGCAATGATTAAGATGTCATTGGCATATACTGCCATCTTGAAAGATTCACCTCTCAATATCTATACCTCTTGAGTTGCTTTTTTTGTTAAAGGACAATAAGAGCGGTTGAATGGCTAGTAAAGAAGCCAAGGGGGAGAGAGGGCAGCCTTGTCCTGTACCTTACTTGAGCAGGAACAAATCCAACAATACTCGGCTGGTCCTTCTTTTATCACTGGGATTGGAGTAACGGGCCATTACCATTTTTATGAATGATTCACCTAGGTTAAAACTTGACAGGGTGGTTCTCAAAAAGGACCACACAACTTTATCAAATGCTTTTTCAGCATTGAGTGCTATTGTGGCTACTGGGGAGTGTTTGGATTTGGATATCTGTAGGACATGACCTAGAAGTCTAACATTATCATTGGAGAGTCTGCCCTTGAAAAAACAGCTAGGTAAGGGCCAAACAGCAGTGGGAGGACCCCTTCAATATGTTTAGACAGGATTTTAGCATACAACCTGCAGTCCTAATTGGTGAGGGATCTTGTCTATTGATTTTAGGGTATCTGTGGTCTTTAGATTAGTGCTATAGTGGCTTCCACAGTGGTACCTCTGATGTGCCCCCTATCCATGTATTCATGGAAAACGAGAAGCAGTAGTTTGCCTAATTCTTCAGTAAAAGATTTATAAAATTGGGCAATAAGGCTGTCTGGGCTGGGGGCCTTCTCCACTGAGGCATTTAATTGCCATTATTCAATCTGAGTCAGTGATGGGTTGGTTCAGTGTAGACTGGTGAAGGTCATCAAGCCTGGGTAGGTTCAGTTTACTGAGATATATCAGACTATCTGTTAGGTTTATGGTGGGGTTTTCATAGTAAAGGGAACTGTAACAATCTAAGAGGATCCTAGAAATTTTGTGGGGGTCTAGCTGTAGTTGTCCCTGATTTTCTTTGACCGGGGTGAGTTGTTTTGTTTACTCTTTAGGTAGTAAGCTAGGATTTTGCCAGCAGAGCTGCCAGCGCATAATTGAAATGAGTTGAATTTAGTCACCCATTGATCAGCCCTTGTACTTACAAGTTTGTTGTATTCGTATTTTTTCCATCTTAGGGCGTCCAACGGGAGAGTTACTTTTTCAGAATAGAGTTTGAACTCCAGGAGTTTTATCTTAGTTTCTAACTTTTCTAATTGGGTGTTTGCAGATTTATTAATGTAGGCACTGATGCCTATTATTACCTCTCTAATAGTGGCCTTAAAGGCATTCCATTATGTCTGAGGTGGGCAATCATCAGAGGGGTTTTTGAAACAAAAAGTTTGAGATGGCTATGCAAATTGTTTCCATGTGATTTTTATCTTGCAGGATATCCACATTAAGCCTACAAGATTTGAAAAACAGAAGAGGTTGTGCCCCAGTCCAACGATGCTAATATGACCGAATGATCAGAAACTAGACTAGGTTTTATGGATGAGTCACAGATCACTCTCGCTAGGTTATTGGATACCATATGTGGTTGATTCTCGGGAACAATTGATGTGGCAGGGAATAAAAAGTGTAATCCCTTGCAGCTGGGTTATGAATACAGCATGTGTCGACAAGAGGGAATTTAGAAAATATTTTATGTAATAGTTTATGGGATGGTGAAGGTCTAGATTTGGCTCTTGAGCTACAGTTAATCATTTGGTTGAGTGGCAGGTTGAAGTCACCTCCTATGATCAGTTGTGAGTCATTGGGAAGATTTGAAATTGATCTGTCTGTGTTTTTCCAGTTGTCAATGTCACTAGAGTTTGGTGCATAGATATTCTGTAAGTAAAATTATTTGCTGGATTTGGACAACTTATTAAGTATCCATCACCCATTCTGATCAGAGATTGTGTATAACACCATAATTTTTGTGTGGTTGCTTGTTTGGTGATGATGGTAAGAACTCAATTTTTCGTTTTATAGGCGGGTGAGCCAAAGACTTCTGAGAAACAAGACGCCTTGAAGGAGGGAATATCTAAGGAGGTGAGGTAGTTTCCTACAAGAGTATTAAGGCGCAATTGAATTTGCATGTGTATTCAATAATGTTCCTCCTCTTAGCAGGATGATTCAGCCCCTTAGTATTGAGGGAAAGGATGTGTAAGTTCTGAGATTTCGCCATGGGGGATTGAAAGAAGAGCCTGAGACATATGAATAAGTGGGGTCAAACTAATGTGTTGTAAATTAGGGCTGGTTTCCCTAAGAGGTTCATTTGACGAGTAAAGTATACTCATCATGCATGAGCTAAATCTGCCACTAATGTAATCCGAAGATGAACTGTGTATGACTTGGACAGTAGGGTAATTACTAGCAAATGAGGAAAAGGAAACAAGAAAGAAAGAAGGAAAGAAAACAATGAGACAAATAATAATAACACAAGTAATGGGAGCCTGCATGCTCCAAAAACCCTCCCTAACCATCTCACCCCCTACCTGTAACAGGAAGTGCGTGGGGCCTAAGGGAGGAGGCTATCCATCTCCTGGGTGCTAATGAGCTAAGAATGGTAGACACATATCTTGAGCGCGTTTTGCTTAAGTTCAGCGTGTGATTAGGCATTGAGCACACGCAGTCTTTTGAACTAATGAAGAACACGCTAAAGTAAACAATCAGTTAAATGCGTGTTCGGCGATACGCGTGTATTATAGGAATCAAGGTGTTGTGTGCTGGCAACGGAAACTGTTACCGGCTTAGACACACATTTACTTCAATTTGTTATACGCGCTGAAACAATTATTGAAATAACACGCGTCTAAAAGGTTTAAAGCGCGCATTGGGGAAACCCGTCGTTTCGGCCTTGTACTATGAAAGCCAGTGGAAGGCTTTAACGCGCGTGCACCTTCTTTGAAAAATTTGGCATTGGATATAAGCCGCTATTTGAATAAATAAAAAACATGCTAAAGGAAACCTTTAGACAACACTCTGGAAACCTGTTTCGTCTTTTCTTTCCTTTTGTCTGGAAACGTAAAAGCCGGGTGAAGGCTTGTAATACGCGTATGTCTTGTGTTACAGCACTCGTTTCAGACTGGTTAAAATCCAGTCAGTCACTTCATCTATGCTAAATGAGTGATGATTTCCAGACAAGGCGGGCCCCTGTAAAGCTGTATAGCTGGAAGAATTTAAGCTGACACTTTATAAAATGAAGTTACTTTTCAAGCCACACACACTAGATCTTTAAAATCTTTAAAATCTTTAAAATCTTTGGAATTTTTTATAACAAGTTGGGTATAAAGCAGCGGAATAAACTGTGATTATTCACAGTGTTTGCTACAAATATACGGACAATTATGGATGCTCAGGCGGAAGGCACCATGGGAGCGGCCAAAAATGTTACACGATTGGCAGCAGCTGAGGTATTATTTAATGCAGTCGATGTAAGTGACCTAAGAACTGTGAACACAGAAGGCGGATCAAAAAATCAGTGGTCATTATGGAACAAACTATGGAAAACCTCTAAAAAAGAACAATCAAAATGGTGGGAAGCTGTCACTTTGCAGAAATACATAGACTGTGGAAGAATTCCTAGAGGTTTAAGGATTTTCATAACACCAACTCATGAGAATCCTGATCCAGAGATGGTGGTAGAATGGATGGAAAATAACCACCAGTGCAGTATCAACATGCTAAAAATATTAGTTAAATATGCATGGAAAGATCAATTAAGACTGAATGATGAAATTATAACAATAACTAAGGATTTGAAGGAACTATGTACTGCAGAAGTCTTTGAAAAAGAGATGGAAAAATGTAATGAAAAATTACGTAAAGTCGAGGATTCACTAAAAGCAAAAAAACAACAGAAGTTTGTACGAGACCTTAAAGACTATGAAAGAGGGCAGATTCTAACCTTTGGTAGAAAATATGAAACCATTAGAAATAGGTCAAAAGAGGATTTCTTTAAGATGAAAATTGGAAAAGACATAAATCTAACGTCAGGAGAAGTAGGTGATAAAGAACAGTTAGAAGGGACCCGAGTAGCACATGACAGTGAGGGAAGTGAAAGTGACATTTCCTCGCAGTCAGACTGTGGTGGAGTAAAAGATGGTGTTTTAAAGGAGTTCGACCTGATAGCCCAAGGGAGATCAATGGGCCAAACGGTACGAGGAAAAGGAGCTCAACAAGGTCGAGGAAGAGGAGGAAGATCAAGAAGAGGCTTCAGAGAACCAAGGGATGGTTCACAAGGAGTACAGACAAGAGGTCAACTATTAATGAAGTAATGCAAAAAATCAACCTTTCTAGTAGAAATATCTCGGAATTAGAACTTGACGTATTATCATTAGGACTATCTTTTTGTCCAGTTATGCCCTTCAACTACACACAGAGTCGCATTGACTTTTTTCATTTTGTGAGAAAATTTTAATTGAAAAAATGGTTTGAAACAAAAATTAAAGATCAAGATGTAAGTAGTACCAATAAGGTATCAAATTTGATAATTGGAGATATTGAATTATTACATACGTTATGTGAGTTAGATGAAAATACTGTGGCTGAACAAGATCCGATTTAAAATTGATCTCAAATGGGCATTAAGGTCGATAGGAGATGTCCAAGTAATTTTAAACCTAAGTCAACTTTTTTACCACAAGTTAATTGTGATGCGATTAATGTTTTTGAGAAGGGAGTAATTGGCTGTTTAAAAAATCTAAGGTGTTCAAGGAGATCTAAGTATGATAATTTATCAAGAGAACAACGTGAAGCGATTGAGTCCTTATGAAAAGATGAAAGTATTGTAATTAAAAAATCCGATAAAGGTGGAAATATTGTGATTTTATCCAGGGATGACTATATAAAGGAAGGTTTAAGACAACTGCAAGACAAAGAAAACTATTCTGTGGTGGATAGAAATGAAATGTTAATGGCTAAGAAGAAAGTGTTTGAGAAACTAGATCAACGGAAGGAATTAGGATTGATTGATTGGGAAGAATATTTATTTTTAAAGGTCGAATTCCCCATAACAGCTGCTATTTATTTTTTACCCAAACTACACAAGAATGCAAAAAATCCTTCGGGGAGGCCTATTGTGTCCTCTATGGGGAGTTTGTTGGAAAATGTCTCTAAGTATGTAGACTACTTTTTGCGTCCCTTTGTGGAGGCCTTACCCTCTTATATTAAGGATACGAGAGATTTTCTACGTATAATCTATGGAATTGGATGGGAAAAGGATTACCTTTTACTAAGTTTAGATGTGAATAGTTTATATACGTGTATTCCTCATGAAAAGGGTATTGAGGCAGTGAGATATTTTTTAAGGGCGAGGTCACTGTCCTACCTTTTGCATACAGAAATGTTATTAGATATGGTGCGGTTGTGTTTGACTTATAATTTTTTTACTTTCAACAACATTTTATACCGTCAGGACCAGGGGACTGCAATGGGAACTTGTTTCGCCCCCAGCTATGCAGGTTTATACCTTGGCTGGTGGGAGGAGCAGGTTTGGCTGGAAAATCTCTGGTTTTGAAAACCAAGCAGTCCTGTGGGTTAGGTATATTGATGACATTTTCTGTATTTGGAAAGGAAGCAAAGAATCAGCTTTGAGCTTTGTGGGGGAATTAAACAATAACAACTTGAACCTTAGGTTCAGCTGTACAATGGATTCAGTTGAATTGGAATTTTTGGACGTGAGAATTATGGTAGTAAAGGATAAATTGGAATGTGAATTATACAGGAAAAATATGGCGGGTAATAGTCTATTACATGCTAAGAGTAGTCACCCAAAAAATCTGATTCATAGTATCCCCTATGGGGAACTATTAAGGGCTAGAAGAAATTGCAGTTTGGATACTGCATTTGAAAATGAGGTTAAAGTGATGACCAAAAGATTCACCGAAAGAGGTTACTCACAAGCTGTAATAAATGAAGCTGTGAAGAGGGTCAGACAGACCAAAAGGGAGGACCTATTGGTAGAAAACGTAGTAAACATGAAGAAGGAAAATATTAAAATAAGATTTATAACTACATACCACAATAAAGTAAATGAAATCAAGAAAGTATTTGTTAAATTTTGGCCAGCCCTTAAGACTGATGAGCATATAGGTGAAGTATTAGACGATTACCCGGCTTTTACCTTTAGAAGAAGTAGATCTTTGAAAGACACATTAAGCCATAGTTTAATATCTAAGAATGAGATAACACAACCCATTCAGGGTTTTTATATTTGTGGTAAATGTAAGACGTGTAAATTCAGTTCCAATTGTAAGGAGGTATTATTTCCTGGGACTAACAAATTGTTTAAAATAAGAAAGCATGTTTCATGCATATCAGATTATTGTGTTTATGGTCTGAAATGTCCTTGCAATAAATTCGATATTGGGAGTACCATACATATAGCAAAAGAAGCGCATTTTGGAACATTTAAGAGCAATTAAAAATGAGGATAAATCCTATCCTGTGGCAAGACATTTTAAAGAATTCCACAATAAAAATGAAAAGAAGTTACAATTTGTGGTCCTGGATAGTGTGGCATTGAAAATAAGAAATGGCAATAGAACGTTAGACTTAAGAAAATTGGAATCAAGGTTGATTATTAGTTGTAATACAATGGAACCCATGGGTTTAAATAAGGATGAGGAATTATCGGTCCATGTACATTGACTGATTAAGGAATATAAATGTATTTAAAATTGAATGGGTTTTAAATTATATGTCGAAGCTCTGCTATTTTCGAATTAAGTAATTTTAATCCCTTGTTTTCTTTTCAGATGATGTAAATTTAATAAGAAGCAAAAGAGTTATTATATCTTCAGGGTATTGTTAAATCACCCACAAATACATGGCTAAAAATAAGATGAGTATCTTTATTGAAGTATGATTATAAGCAATAATTGGTTTCCAATATTGGGAAATGAATAAGGTGTAATCTAAATATGTGCGTATATATATATTTAGGTAAAGTGCATTAATTTGGAGTATAAGGAAGAGTGAATAACATGTAGTAATTGTGGGTTTAAGTAAAGTATATTAATTTTACTTTATTTTATTGTATTTTATTTTATTTTATTTTTAGTTTTAATTTCAATTTTTGGAAAGACTGAAAGATAAAATGTTAAGATGGCTGCCATTGGTTTCAGATTGTATCTATAGTCCATTCTTTGTGTCTACTATGTTAGTTATAATGGAAAGGGAAAAGGGTTTCAGAATACCTCTGTGATCAAGGGAGCAGAGTCTCCCGAAACGCGTTGGAGAATTTAGTTTTGTCTCTCATGGTGCTTATCTGCCTGAATAAAGAATACTGAGACTGTAGCAAATAAGTGGTTGCGACATTGTCTTCTTTTTAAGAAGAATTTTGGATGATATATATATATATATATATATATATATATATATATATATATATCACTTTTGTCAATACGTGTGTGGTTTCCCTGGGGGCTGCGATCGGCCCCCAGGAAAACCAGACCCACATATAAAAGTGCTATATATGTATATATATATATATATATATATATATATATATACAGATTTGCCACCAGTTGTCTTGCAGTTGTAGCTTGCGTTTTCAAAGCAATGCACATACTTCAACTGACGCTTTTCAACTGTAGCTTTTAGGCAGCAATAAAAAAGTCAAGTAAGTATTGTGATTATGTTTCTACTACAAAAGGGTCAGACTTGTCTAGTGGCAGTTTTAGTGCCATAAAGAGGCGCAGAAGGTTTATATGCCTTCTGCAAAGAGCAAATCTGTATTTTATGTAAATAGCTGAGTACATTAGTAAAGTCAGCCATTACCTGCGCTATAATACAAATGAAATGTATGTGCGGGGTGGAGGGCGGCTATGGAGAGATGAAGGGCACTTTTGCTGGGTGGTAATGAGGGAATCCGAGGAGGAGGGAGTGGTAGCACCAATAATGATTGTTGGACTGGGCGCAGGAGGTGCTAAAAGACTGTGACGAATGGTATGTGACAAGGTGTTTTTTGAGTGTCTTGAAAGAACGTGCTGATTGAGGGAAGAAGCGCAGGTAAGGTGGCCTCTTCTGTTGCACGTATCTTACACACACCATCGATTTTGTGACTGTCTACGTAGGCTAATGTTTTAGAGCAACAGTTTAGCCAATAGCAGAGATGGCATCTTGATGGATGACTGCTGCCGTCACTCGGGTTATAGAGGACAGCTCTGACAGGATCAGAGACTAAGGGATAGGACAATGGCGCAGACTCTGGGAGTGATTTTTCAGTCAGAGGAGTCCCATTCGATAACTCCTCTTCCAGTACATTATGAGGGAGGTGATGAGGACAGTCCTGCTGTCCCTTCGCAAGCAGTCTGTGCAACTGGGTAATAGTGGGTTAGCCCAACCCAGAGACCTGGTGAATGCGGCGGCAAGCAGAGAGAGAGAGAGAGTGTTCTCTTGGGAGCTCCCCAATTTAGTTCAGCCCCAAATTCCAACGCCCAAATCATATTGTGGAGACATCAAAATTATCTATCGCAAAACAAACTGGTTTTGTAAGGCAGGCACCTGTGTTTTTGGTCCTGGGTTCGGCGGCCATATAGAGAAACACACTTAACCCAAACATTTCTGGAAACTAGACATTCGGGGAAGTACACCGAGGTGTGACTTGTGTGTATTCCCCAAAGTTTTCTTACCCAGAATACCCTGCAAAGCTGAAATGTTGAATAAAAACTCTATTTTTCTCGCATTTCTGTCACACAAACTACAGGAATATGCTGGGATCCACAAAATTCCTACCACCCAATGATTCCTCACCTGTCCTGATAAAAACACTACCCCACTTGAGTGCCTACACCTAGTGCCTGCGTCAGGAATGGATCACCCCAGGTTCAACAGCTGCCTCATGTAAGGACCAACATTGACCGTTGTGTGATCTATTCCTGTTGCGGGCACCAGGCCTACCCACACAAGTGAGGTACCATTTTTATCGGGAGATTTGGGGAATGCTGGGTGGAAGGAAATTTGTGGCTCCTCTCAGACTCCAGAACTTTCTGTCACCGAAATGAGAGGAAAAAGTGTTTTTTTGGCCAAATTTTGATGTTTGCAAAGGATTCTGGGTAACAGAACCTAGTCAGAGCCCCACAAGTCACCCCATCTTGGATTCCCCTGGGTTTCTAGTTTTCAAAAATGCGCTGGTTTGCTAGGTTTCCTGTTAGAAATGGGGTCTTTGGTTGACAGTCAGGTTACCTCCTGTTCAAGCAAGGACCCTCACTCTAGTCGTTTCTCAGCTGCGGAGCCGGCGGCGCGTCGTTTTTTTAGCCGCAGATCGGATTTGCGTCAATCTTTACCCCGCACGGCGCTCTGTGCGTGGATTTCTTGTCTTTAGGCTGCCAGCTTCTCCTTTCAGGGTCCCAGGAACTGGATGGGCACCACAGGGCAGAGTAGGAGTCTCTCCAGAGACTCCAGGTGCTGGCAGAGAGAAGTCTTTGCTGTCCCTGAGACTTCAAACAACAGGAGGCAAGCTCTAGATCAAGCCCTTGGAGATTTCTTCACAAGATGGAAGGCACACAAAGTCCAGTCTTTGCCCTCTTACTCTGGCAGAAGCAACTGCAGGATAGCTCCACAAAGCACAGTCACAGGCAGGGCAGCTCTTCTTCCTCAGCTATTCAGCTCTTCTCCAGGCAGAGGTTCCTCTTGGTTCCAGAAGTGTTTCTCCCGTCTGTAGATTTAGGTGCCCTTCTTATACCCATTTTAGTCTTTGAAGTCACCTTTCTTCAAAGGGGACTCACACCTACTTGTGAAATCCTGCCTTGCCCAGGCAAGGCCTCAGACACACACCAGGGGGTTGGAGCCGGCATTGTTAGAGGCAGGCACAGTCCTTTCAGATGAGAGTGACCACTCCACCCCTCCCTCCTAGCAGAGATGCCTAATCAGGAAATGCAGGTTACACCCCAGCTCCCTTTGTGTCACTGTCTGGTGTGAGATGAAAAACAACCAACTGTCAAACTGACCCAGACAGGGAATCCACAAACAAGGCAGAGTCACAGAATGGTTTAAGCAAGAAAATGCTCACTTTCTAAAAGTGGCATTTTCAAACGCACAATCTTAAAATCAACTTTACTAAAAGATGTATTTTTAAATTGTGAGTTCAGGGACCCCAAACTCCACATGTCCATCTACTCTCTAGGGGAATCTACACTTTAATCATATTTAAAGGTAGCCCTCATATTATCCTATGAGAGAGACAGGCTTTGCAACAGTGAAAAACGAAATTGGCAGTATTTCACTGTCAGGACATATAAACCACATTACTATATGTCCTACCTTATCCATACACTGCACCCTGCCCTTGGGGCTACCTAGGGCCTACCTTAGGGGTGCCTTACATGTAAGAAAAGGGAAGGTTTAGGCTTGGCAAGTGGGTACACTTGCCAAGTTGAATTTACAGTGTAAAAATACACACACAGACACTGCAGTGGCAGGTCTGAGACATGATTACAGAGCTACTTATGTGGGTGGCACAACCAGTGCTGCAGGCCCACTAGTAACATTTGATTTACAGGCCCTGGCACCTCTAGTGCACCTTACTAGGGACTTACTAGTAAATCAAATAGGCCAATCCTGGATAAACCAATTACATACAATTTACACGGAGAGCATATGCACTTTAGCACTGGTTAGCAGTGGTAAAGTGCTCAGAGTTGAAAAGCCAACAGCAACAGGTCAGAAAAAAATAGGAGGCAGGAGGCAAAAAGACTGGGGATGACCCTGCATAAGCAAAAGTCCAACACGACCCCCTACCAGCCTAAAGCCAGGGGAGAACAATAAATACCTTGATGTACTTCCCTGATTGGGGTGATAGAACAAGGACCCAGGCCCACAACAGTAGGGGCATGTTCCAGTTCTACGCCTTCCTGACTCCAGTTGGATCCCTCTGTCCATACTCTCAGGGCCCACTAAGCTAACCCATGGGGAACCCTTCTCCACATCTACAGACACCATCTGTGCAGCACCTAACTTTACTTTGCTCACAGATGTATTGCAATGGGCAGATAATACCACCAGGGCCAACACAGTGGTGTTGCCCACTCCACCCCCGGGGTGTGACTCTCGTCCCCCCCACAGGGGCAACTCTGTCCACCAGGACAGCAAGCCACGGTGGCCCCGGACAACTGTCAGGGAAGAGAGCCCGACCTCAGGCCTCTCCAACCACTGTGACTGCGGAGAGTGGGGGGCGGTAGCCCCAGGTGCCTGCCACCCTTTGACCACTCTCTCTTCCACCAGGTCAGGGAGGACAACCTGACCCTGGTCCTCCCCTCTGGGGCTCTGTACCCTCCCTGTAGAAGCGGGACCCCCAGAGTCAAAAACTGTCAGGGTGCTTGTAGAAGCAGTCCTGCACAATTCTTCCACCAGTGCAGGGCTGTTAACCTGCAACTGGTCCGCCAACCTGGGGTCTGTACCTTCAGGTTGGACCAGGGCCAGGGGTGAGGCTTCCCTCCCCCTGCCCTCCCTTCTGGGGTCCTGCACCCCCCAACTAGGAGTGGCCCCCTCAGAAGACAACATGGGAGGGGCACTGTCAGCAGAAGCCCCTTCCTCCAGGTCAGGGGGGACACCCTGAACCTGGCCTTCCAATCCAGGGTCTGTACCCTTAGATTGCACTGGGGCCAGGGGTGAGGCTCTTTCTCCCCTGTCCCTACTCTCAGGGTTCTGCACCCCCCCCTCAGAGAGAGTACCCCTTGAAATCACACCAGGGGGGGTGATTGGGCAAACCGCCCACCCCTTCAGGTCAGGGTTTACCCCCTGCACCTGATCCTCCAGTCCAGGGTCTGTACCCACAGACTGGACCACTGCCTGGCAACCCAGGACTTCCTGGGGGGCATACCTACCCCCCACCAGGTCAGAGTTTACCCTCTGAAACTGGTCATCTAACCCAGGGTCACCACCCTGCGGTTGAACCACTGCCTGGCACACCAGGACTTCCTTGGGAGCACACTTACCCCCCATCAGGTCAGAGTTTACCCCCTGAACCTGATCATTCAACCCAGAGTCACCACCCTGCGGTTGAACCATTGCCTGGCACACCAGGACTTCCAGGGGGGCACACTTACCCCCCTCAAGGGACACACTGTCCCAAAGGGCCACACAAGAGTCTGGCTGGCGCAGGTCTCCTGACCTCTGCCCATCTGACAGAGTCTGGATTCCCCCCAACCCAGAAATGGTCTCACCAGGGTCATTCATGGGGGGCTCTGCTCTCAGAGCTGACCCCTGACCCTACAGGTTCTCCACTGGGGTCCGCAACCCCCTCTCAACCCTCTGTCTGGACTTCTGCACCCCCTCACTAGGAGTGGTACTGCCAGACACCTGAACTGGTGGGACGCCGGCTACAGCCGCCCCCCCAAGTTCTCCTGACACTGTGGGGTCTCCCTCAACAGATGGCCCTATGGTACAGGCTAGGCTCCCCTCCTGGTGTTCCCTCATGGAACCCTCCAGGACCTGGGACCGGATCTTGGGCACCTTGGGCCTCAACCCATCCCCATTCCCTCTCCTCTGAGACTGGACATGGGGTCCCTCACCCATCCCACTACACTGGGACCTACCTGGGACACTACAATCCTTCCCTACCTCACCTGGTTGGGAACTACCTAGGCCACTCCTCTCAGGAGCACCCCCAAATGCCTCTTCAGACTCTCTGGTACTCACCCAGAAGTCTGCCTCCATTGTAAGCTCCCTGGGGTCAGAGAACTCACACTCCACCTGGTGTTGGCGTAGCTCTGGAAAATAAGGACTAGACATATGCTCTCCAGCAATTACATCACTCAGCCCCTCACATGAATTAACCAAAGTACCCTTCACCTAACCATCCAGTGACTCTGCTTTGAAAAAGCACCCCACATCACCCTCCTGAGACTGGTGAGACAGTACCTGACTGTCCCCGACACTCAACCCCCACTCTTCTGGGATGTCTTCACACTCCATAACCAGGACTTCTACCTGGGGGGAACCCCTCTCCCTGTCACTCTCACCTAGAGTCAGTAGAGTGTCCCTCCCACCAGTAGGAATATGACTCCCCATGCCAGTTCCCCAATCCACCTCAAGGACCCTGTGCATCACATACCCCTGAACCTCCTGGTGTGTGTTAACTCCCTCCTTCAAGTAGGGCACCACATCTCTGGGCATGTGCACTTCTTCAGCAGCACTAGATATAACATTGTTGCTGCCACCATTCCAGCTGGATTCAGCCCTCATGACTTCCAGCTCCTTCATTTTGAGCTCATAAGCCCAAATCCTCTTTTTGATCTCTAAGTCCCTCCTCCTTTTTTCCAACTCCTTCTCCCTTTGCATCCTCAACTCCTTGAACCGGCGAGCCCTCTCTGCCTGTCTGTCCTGTAACTCTTCAGGAGTCAGACCCTTGGATGACACCCTGCTACCCCTCCTGGGGACCCTCCCCCCAGGCGTAACAGGTACCTCCACTACACCACTGTGTATCCTCTGCACTTCCCCACCCACATTCTCCTCCTCTGTGTGCCCTCCAGCCTTCTTGATTGTCACCCAGGCCCTCTGTGCCTTTTGCAGCTCCCCCTCCCTGGTGGAGCTCTCAGTGGGACAGTCAAGATCTTTAAGGAACTGTTTCAATTGAGCAACTGAGTACTCCTTCAGTTTCTCCATTTCAAACACAGCTCCAGCTGTTGCATCTCCAGATTGAGACATGATGGTCACAAGTGCAAAGTTCCAAAGGCAGAAAATAAGTTCCCAATGAAGTAAAAAGAATCAGTCAAGGGATCAGCAAAATCATGGAAGTAGAACAAAAAGGAGTCCTTAAGAGAAAAAGCAAAAGATCACCAAACAAGTAGTATGTGGTCACGTAGTGGTCTGAACTCAAACAGTAGTGTACACTTAATCACTGTATGTCAAGTACAAATACAAGTCCAAATCCCGTCCGCTGATCACCAATGTTAGAAATGGGGTCTTTGGTTGACAGTCAGGTTACCTCCTGTTCAAGCAAGGACCCTCACTCTAGTCAGGGTAAAAGAGAATCACCCTCAGCTAACCCCTGCTTACCCCCTTGGTAGCTTGGCAGAGCAGTAGGCTTAACTTCAGAGTGCTAGGTGTAAAGTATTTGTACCAACACACACAGTAACTTAATGAAAACACTACAAAATGACACAACACCAGTTTAGAAAAATAGGAAATATTTATCTAAACAAAACAAGACCAAAACGACAAAAATCCACATACACAAGTCAAGTTATCAATTAAAAATCAAAAAGAGTCTTTAAGTAGTTTTAAAAACACACTAGCGCTGCTAGACTGAAAATGTACCTGGTGTGCGTCAAAAAGAACCCCGCACGGGCGGGTGTGCGTCAAAAATAACTCCGCACGGCGGTACTTGAGTCAAAAATCCAGCCGCACGATGATTTGAAAATCCCGCAGCGCAGGTTGCGATCTCCCAGCCTCCGTCAGCGATGCTGCGCGTCGTTTCTCCTGCTCCGTGCGTCGATTTTTCGGTCGCGTTTCCTGCGAGCGTCGTTCCTCAGCTGCGGAGCCGGCGGGGCGTCGTTTTTTTAGCCGCAGATCGGATTTGCGTCAATCTTTTCCCCGCACGGCGCTCTGTGCGTGGATTTCTTGTCTTTAGGCTGCCAGCTTCTCCTTTCAGGGTCCCAGGAATTGGATGGGCACCACAGGGCAGAGTAGGAGTCTCTCCAGAGACTCCAGGTGCTGGCAGAGAGAAGTCTTTGCTGTCCCTGAGACTTCAAACAACAGGAGGCAAGCTCTAGATCAAGCCCTTGGAGATTTCTTCTCAAGATGGAAGGCACACAAAGTCCAGTCTTCGCCCTTTTACTCTGGCAGAAGCAGCAACTGCAGGATAGCTCCACAAAGCACAGTCACAGGCAGGGCAGCTCTTCTTCCTCAGCTATTCAGCTCTTCTCCAGGCAGAGGTTCCTCTTGGTTCCAGAAGTGTTTCTCCCGTCTGTAGATTTGGGTGCCCTTCTTATACCCATTTTAGTCTTGGAAGTCACCTTTCTTCAAAGGGGACTCACACCTACTTGTGAAATCCTGCCTTGCCCAGGCAAGGCCTCAGACACACACCAGGGGGTTGGAGCCGGCATTGTTAGAGGCAGGCACAGTCCTTTCAGATGAGAGTGACCACTCCACCCCTCCCTCCTAGCAGAGATGGCTAATCAGGAAATGCAGGTTACACCCCAGCTCCCTTTGTGTCACTGTCTGGTGTGAGGTGAAAAACAACCAACTGTCAAACTGACCCAGACAGGGAATCCACAAACAAGGCAGAGTCACAGAATGGTTTAAGCAAGAAAATGCTCACTTTCTAAAAGTGGCATTTTCAAACGCACAATCTTAAAATCAACTTTACTAAAAGATGTATGTGAGTTCAGGGACCCCAAACTCCACATGTCCATCTACTCTCTAGAGGAATCTACACTTTAATCATATTTAAAGGTAGCCCCCATATTATCCTATGAGAGAGACAGGCTTTGCAACAGTGAAAAACGAAATTGGCAGTATTTCACTGTCAGGACATATAAACCACATTACTATATGTCCTACCTTATCCATACACTGCACCCTGCCCTTGGGGCTACCTAGGGCCTACCTTAGGGCTGCCTTACATGTAAGAAAAGGGAAGGTTTAGGCTTGGCAAGTGGGTACACTTGCCAAGTCGAATTTACAGTGTAAAAATACACACACAGACACTGCAGTGGCAGGTCTGAGACATGATTACAGAGCTACTTATGTGGGTGGCACAACCAGTGCTGCAGGCCCACTAGTAACATTTGATTTACAGGCCCTGGCACCTCTAGTGCACCTTACTAGGGACTTACTAGTAAATCAAATAGGCCAATCCTGGATAAACCAATTACATACAATTTACACTGAGAGCATATGCACTTTAGCACTGGTTAGCAGTGGTAAAGTGCTCAGAGTTGAAAAGCCAACAGCAACAGGTCAGAAAAAAATAGGAGGCAGGAGGCAAAAAGACTGGGGATGACCCTGCATAAGCAAAAGTCCAACATTTCCCCAGGTGCCGGCTGAGCTAGAGGCCAAAATCCACAGGTAGGCACTGTTTTATATGAAAAAATGTCATGTGTCCACGTTGTGTTTTTGGGCATTTTCTGTCGCGGGCGCTAGGCCTACCCACACAAGTGAGGTATAATTTTTATCGGGAGACTTGGGGGAACGCTGGGTGGAAGGAAATTTGTGGCTCCTCTCAGATTCCAGAACTTTCTGTTACCGAAATGTGAGGAAAATGTGTTTTTTGAGCCACATTTTGAGGTTTGCAAAGGATTCTGGGTAACAGAACCTGGTCAGAGCCCCACAAGTAACCCCATCTTGGATTCCCCTAGGTCTCTAGTTTCCAAAAATGCACAGGGTTGGTAGGTTTCCCTAGGTGCCGGCTGAGCTAGAGGCCATAATCTACAGGTAGGCACTTTGCAAAAAACAGCTCTGTTTTCTGTCAAAAAATGGGATGTGTCCATGTTGTGTTTTGGGGCATTTCCTGTCGCGGGCGCAAGGCCTACCCACACAAGTGAGGTATCATTTTTATCGGGAGACTTGGGGGAACGCTGGGTGGAAGGAAATTTGTGGCTCCTCTCAGATTCCAGACCTTTCTGTCACCGAAATGTGAGGAAAAATTGTTTTTTTAGCCACATTTTGAGGTTTGCAAAGGATTCTGGGTAACAGAACCTGGTCAGAGCCCCACTAGACACCCCATCTTGGATTCCCCTAGGACTCAAGTTTTAAAAAATGCACAGGGTTGGTAGGTTTCCCTAGGTGCCGGCTGATCTAGAGGCCAAAATCTACAGGTAGGCACTTTGCAAAAAACAGCTCTGTTTTCTGTCAAAAAATGGGATGTGTCCACGTTGTGTTTTGGGGCATTTCCTGTCGTGGGCGCTAGGCCTACCCACACAAGTGAGGTATCATTTTTATCGGGAGATGTGGGGGAACGCTGGGTGGAAGGAAATTTGTGGCTCCTCTCAGATTCCAGACCTTTCTGTCACCGAAATGTGAGGAAAACATGTTATTTTAGCCACATTTTGAGGTTTGCAAAGGATTCTGGGTAACAGAACCTGGTCAGAGCCCCACAAGTCACCCCATCTTGGGTTCCCCTAGGTCTCTAGTTTTCAAAAATGCACAGGTTTGGTAGGTTTCCCTAGGTGCCGGCTGAGCTAGAGGCCAAAATCTACAGGTAGGCACTTTGCAAACAACAGCTCTGTTTTCTGTCGAAAAATGGGATGTGTCCACGTTGTGTTTTGGGGCATTTCCTGTTGCGGACGCTAGGCCTACCCAACACAAGTGAGGTATCATTTTTATCGGGAGACTTGGTGGAACGCTGGGTGGAAGGAAATTTGTGGCTCCTCTCAGATTCCAGACCTTTCTGTCACCGAAATGTGAGGAAAATGTGTTTTTTAGCCACATTTTGAGGTTTGCAAAGGATTCTGGGTAACAGAACCTGGTCAGAGCCCCACTAGACACCCCATCTTGGATTCCCCTAGGTCTCTAGTTTTCAAAAATGCACAGGTTTGGTAGGTTTCTCTAGGTGCCGGCTGAGCTAGAGGCCAGAATCTACAGGTAGGCACTTTGCAAAAAACAGCTCTGTTTTCTGTCAAAAAATGGGATGTGTCCACGTTGTGTTTTGGCGCATTTCTTGTCGCGGGCGCTAGGCCTACCCACACAAGTGAGGTATCATTTTTATCGGGAAACTTGGGGGAACGCTGGGTGGAAGGAAATTTGTGGCTCCTCTCAGATTCCAGACCTTTCTGTCACCGAAATGTGAGGAAAACGTGTTATTTTAGCCACATTTTGAGGTTTGCAAAGGATTCTGGGTAACAGAACCTGGTCAGAGCCCCACAAGAAACCCCATCTTGGATTCCCCTAGGTCTCTAGTTTTAAAAAATGCACAGGGTTGGTAGGTTTCCCTAGGTGCCGGCTGAGCTAGAAGCCAAAATCTACAGGTAGGCACTTTGCAAAAAACAGCTCTGTTTTCTGTCAAAAAATGGGATGTGTCCACGTTGTGTTTTGGGGCATTTCCTGTCGCGGATGCTAGGCCTACCCACACAAGTGAGGTATCATTTTTATCGGGAGACTTGGGGGAACGCTGGGTGGAAGGAAATGTGTGGCTCCTCTCAGATTCCAGAACTTTCTGTCACCGAAATGTGAGGAAAATGTGTTTTTTTTAGCCACATTTTGAGGTTTGCAAAGGATTCTGGGTAACAGAACCTGGTCAGAGCCCCACAAGTCACCCCATCTTGGATTCCCCTAGGTCTCTAGTTTTCAAAAATGCACAGGTTTGGTAGGTTTCCCTAGGTGCCGGCTGAGCTAGAGGCCAAAATCTACAGGTAGGCACTTTGCAAACAACAGCTCTGTTTTCTGTCAAAAAATGGGATGTGTCCACGTTGTGTTTTGGGGCATTTCCTGTTGCGGACGCTAGGCCTACCCACACAAGTGAGGTATCATTTTTATCGGGAGACTTGGGGGAACGCTGGGTGGAAGGAAATTTGTGGCTCCTCTCAGATTCCAGAACTTTCTGTCACCGAAATGTGAGGAAAATGTGTTTTTTAGCCACATTTTGAGGTTTGCAAAGGATTCTGGGTAACAGAACCTGGCCAGAGCCCCACTAGACACCCCATCTTGGATTCCCCTAGGTCTCTAGTTTTCAAAAATGCACTGGTTTGGTAGGTTTCCCTAGGTTCCGGCTGAGCTAGAGGCCAGAATCTACAGGTAGGCACTTTGCAAAAAACAGCTCTGTTTTCTGTCAAAAAATGGGATGTGTCCACGTTGTGTTTTGGGGCATTTCCTGTCGCGGGCGCTAGGCCTACCCACACAAGTGAGGTATCATTTTTATCGGGAAACTTGGGGGAACGCTGGATGGAAGGAAATTTGTGGCTCCTCTCAGATTCCAGAACTTTCTGTCACCGAAATGTTAGGAAAATGTGTTTTTTTTAGCCACATTTTGAGGTTTGCAAAGGATTCTGGGAAACAGAACCTGGTCAGAGCCCCACAAGTCACCCCATCTTGGATTCCCCAAGGTCTCTAGTTTTCAGAAATGCACAGGTTTGGTAGGTTTCCCTAGGTGCCGGCTGAGCTAGAGGCCAAAATCTACAGGTAGGCACTTTGCAAAAAACAGCTCTGTTTTCTGTCAAAAAATGGGATGTGTCCACGTTGTGTTTTGGGGCATTTCCTGTCGCGGATGCTACGCCTACCCACACAAGTGAGGTATCATTTTTATCGGGAGACTTGGGGGAACGCTGGGTGGAAGGAAATTTGTGGCTCCTCTCAGATTCCAGAACTTTCTGTCACCGAAATGTGAGGAAAATGTGTTTTTTTTAGCCACATTTTGAGGTTTGCAAAGGATTCTGGGTAACAGAACCTGGTCAGAGCCCCACAAGTCACCCCATCTTGGATTCCCCTAGGTCTCTAGTTTTCAGAAATGCACAGGTTTGGTAGGTTTCCCTAGGTGCCGGCTGAGCTAGAGGCCAAAATCTACAGGTAGGCACTTTGCAAACAACAGCTCTGTTTTCTGTCAAAAAATGGGATGTGTCCACGTTGTGTTTTGGGGCATTTCCTGTTGCGGACGCTAGGCCTACCCACACAAGTGAGGTATCATTTTTATCGGGAGACTTGGGGGAACGCTGGGTGGAAGGAAATTTGTGGCTCCTCTCAGATTCCAGACCTTTCTGTCACCGAAATGTGAGGAAAATGTGTTTTTTAGCCACATTTTGAGGTTTGCAAAGGATTCTGGGTAACAGAACCTGGCCAGAGCCCCACTAGACACTCCATCTTGGATTCCCCTAGGTCTCTAGTTTTCAAAAATGCACAGGTTTGGTAGGTTTCCCTAGGTTCCGGCTGAGCTAGAGGCCAGAATCTACAGGTAGGCACTTTGCAAAAAACAGCTCTGTTTTCTGTCAAAAAATGGGATGTGTCCACGTTGTGTTTTGGGGCATTTCCTGTCGCGGGCGCTAGGCCTACCCACACAAGTGAGGTATCATTTTTATCGGGAAACTTGGGGGAAAGCTGGGTGGAAGGAAATTTGTGGCTCCTCTCAGATTCCAGAACTTTCTGTCACCGAAATGTTAGGAAAATGTGTTTTTTTTAGCCACATTTTGAGGTTTGCAAAGGATTCTGGGAAACAGAACCTGGTCAGAGCCCCACAAGTCACCCCATCTTGGATTCCCAAAGGTCTCTAGTTTTCAGAAATGCACAGGTTTGGTAGGTTTCCCTAGGTGCCGGCTGAGCTAGAGGCCAAAATCTACAGGTAGGCACTTTGCAAAAAAAGCTCTGTTTTCTGTCAAAAAATGGGATGTGTCCACGTTGTGTTTTGGGGCATTTCCTGTTGCGGGCGCTAGGCCTACCCACACAAGTGAGGTATCATCACCTGCAATTCACATGCTGGTATGGGCACCCCGGAATTCAGAGATGTGCAAATAACCACTGCTCCTCAAAACCTTATCTTGAGCCCATTTTGGAAATGCAAAGGTTTTCTTTATACCTATTTTTCACTCTTCATATTTCAGCAAATGAATTGCTGTATACCCAGTATAGAATGAAAACCAACTGCAGGGTGCAGCTCATTTATTGGCTCTGGGTACCTAGGGTTCTTGATGAACCTACCAGCCCTATACATCCCCGCAACCAGAAGAGTGCAGCAGACGTAACAGTATATTGCTTTCAAAAATCTGACATTGCAGGAAAAAGTTACAGAGTAAAACATAAAGAAAAATGGCTGTTGTTTTCAGCACAATTTCAATCTTTTTTTTATTTCAGCTGTTATTTTCTGTAGGAAAACCTTGTAGGATCTACACAAATGACCCCTTGCTGAATTTAGAATTTTGTCTGCTTTTCAGAAATGTTTAGCTTTCCGGGATCCAGCATTGGTTTCACACCCATTCCTGTCACTAACGGGAAGGAGGCTGAAAGCACCAAAAATAGTAAAAATGGGTATGCCCCAGTAAAATGCCAAATTTGTGTTGAAAAATGTGGTTTTCTGATTCAAGTCTGCCCGTTCCTGAAAGGTGGGACGATGGTGATTTTAGCACCAGAAACCCTTTGTTGATGCCATTTTCAGTGAAAAAACCACAAGCCTTCTTCGGCAGCCCTTTTTTCCAATTTTTTTGAAAAAAATGAAATTTTTAATGTATTTTGGCTTATTTCTTGGTCTCCTCCAGGGGAAACCACAAACTCTGTGTACCATTAGAAGCCCTAGGATGTTGGAAAAAAAGACGCAAATTTGGCATGGATAGCTTATGTGGACAAAAAGTTATGAAGGCCTAAGCGCGAACCACCCCAAATAGCCAAAAAAGGGCTCAGCACTGGGGGGGGGGGGGTGAGAAAGGCCCAGCAGCTAAGAGGTTAATATATAAAAGAACTAAAATAGGAGCAAAAAATCAGCTGAGGTGAACCCCCCTGGACAGGCCAAGGGTCCATGCCCTAGGTAGGCACCTCTTGGGGGTCAAGGACTCACTCCAGCAGAGGCCAGCAGGTCTCTTGCAGGTCCAGGAGCAGGTCCAGTGCAGCAGGTGAGCTGGGCAGATGCAGGGAGGCCTCTGAAGCTTGTTATATCCCTGTAGCTCACACAGGAGGTCAGCCAACTGGCCATTGGAGTTATTCAGGTAGTCTGGGTTGAAGGAAGCAGGTCCAAAGTTCCTTTTTAGAGAGTATGGCAGCCCTGTGGGTGTCAATGAAGTCCTCAAGTAGAAAGGCAGTGACCTGGTAGTAACAAGGCAGTCCTTTGGGGAGCACGGCTGTCCTCAGGCAGCAGGACCGACCTCTGGGAAATAAGGCAGTTGTTCTTCTGTAATGTCCAGAGGGCTAGGAGTGTAGTGAAGGGTGGCTCTGGAGGTCCATTACTTACACCTTGTGCCAGCCTCTGAAATTGGGCAATTCCCTAGACTAATCCACATCTGGTTCTGGAAAGTTCTTATCTTCCCCTGCCAAGGCACCAAGAAGTCTGGGGTAACAAAAAACTAGTGTTTTGTGTGTGCTGGAGGGAAGCCCTTTGAAATATAAGTGGGACTGGGTACCCACCTTTTTAAATATAAGTGGGGCTGGGTACAGATCTGCCCCCAAACATCCCGGTAGGATGGCCCATCCTCTCCACACACAATCCTTTAATGTCACTGTCTTAAAAGAATACACTAACCCGAAAAGTAGAGCTATTCACAGTCATGTGACCCAAGATGCAGGCAGAAGGCACAAGTTATTAGGACAAAAAAATGACAACTTTCTTAAAGTGGCATTTTCAGAATTGTGATATAAGATCTGACTTTACCAATACAGAGGATTTTAAATTACAAATGATTTACATCTAAACAGCTTACTTCTGCCTCTTCCTAATCAAACGTTATCTTGCAGAGAAGGGCTTTAAAGTACTGAAAAACAACTTTAGGAGTTTCTCACTACCACAACATGTAAAACTTAAACCCATACTGACCTCTAAGCCTTAAGGGCCTACCTTAGGGGTGACATATTTTTTTTTTAAAGAACTGTCAAAACTTGTATCTTTTCCAGGTCAAAATGGTAGAATACAATTGCATTACAGGCTTCAGTTGCAGGCCTGAGACATGTTATTTTTGTGATTAATTTTTTTATTAGTTTTCCAACCATGGTGTGGTAATTACTCACATTAGTTAAATAACATGTGGCAGTACGCATATCGGCACTGCATATGAATATTTCAACCATATAGCTCCAGCAGGTGGAATTTTAAAAATACATTAAATCCATATCACAGTTCCCCTCCATTCTCAGGAAGCTGGACCACTGGCTCCAAGCTTATTCCCTGTGCCTCTGCCCATCCTCCCCATATCTTATGATGCTTCTTGGTGCATCCCATAGATGGGGCGCTCCAGTCCCATGCAAAAGTACATACCTTTAGCCCACCCCTCGACCAATGAAGCAGCTATGCATTTCTAGGCCTTCGCAACATCCCTCTTAGCATCTACGAAGCCCAACCATAAGAGCGCCCTCTGATATCCCATGCCTCCCAACTCGTTTGTGACATGCAACACCAGCAGTTTAGGAACTCTCATTATACTTCAGACCAACTCTTTCTCCAATCACCTCAAAACTCCCTCCCAAAAAAGAGAGAGGGCAAAACAATGGCAAATTATATGGGACAAGTCAACAGAAGCAATCCCTCACCCCAAGTACCCACCATCGGGTATCAATCCCATACAGTGGAGTCAGGCCCTGGTATCGTAAACGCAGTGGAGCAGTTTTAGTTGTATGTGTCTAAATTGTGATGCTATGGCTGCCTCAAGGATTGCCTCCTGAGCCTCTCTCCCATCATCATCCTCAAGCTTTCCTAGTTCCTTGGCCCAAGCCCTAAGAACCACCACCATTGGGTCAAACACACTCCATAGCAGCATCTTATATGTCTGTGACAGTTTATGTTAGTTGATATTTGTCTAACATATCTGTCTTTTGTCTGGAGGAGATTAGCTTCTAATGGTGAGGATTTTGTAATCTCTAAAGCTGCCTAAGCACTGGTGCTAGTGCATTGCAGAGTTACAGGTACTGAAAAAATTAATGTGGTGCAAAGCGTCCTCCGCCTGCAGCTCCTTGAACAATTTCAGTAGCTATACCCAAAATCCAAATTCCAATAGTGTCCCATGCTGCAAAGCCCCGCAGGCCCGCAAACCATGGAAGGTAAGTTCCCCACCAGAGCAGAGTTTCCAGCATTAACTTATCTGTCCAGCCAGTGGCTAGATGATGAATTTGGGGCCCCACCCAATCCAGTCGAGCAACATATATGCCCAACAGACTAAGTCGAAGGCTTTATGGAAATCGACTGACATCAAGGCTCTGTGCTGTCCCACTGACTCACTCAAAGCTACTTCAAGTTGTGCCGAGTGGTTTGTTGTGCCATAAACCCAGACTCATCAGTCTGGACCAGGTGTTGAAGTATCATTAACAGGTGGTTGACCAACTTCTTGGCGAATAACTTCACTTCAGTGTTTAGTACAAGATGGACGGAAGTCCTCACACCACGTGCTGTCCATGCCTGGCTTAGGCAGTACTCTAATATCAGCCGTCCTGAGGTCTGGGGATAGTTCACCCCTCTCCAGTGCCCCCCGGATCATTTCCAGCATTGGCTGACCTGCTTGTGGCCACACCAAATGCCAATATTCGGGAGGGAACCCATTCAGCCCAGGCGCTCTGCCAAGCTGCAGCTGAGCCAGAGCCCCCCTCAATCTGTTGCCAGTAATTATTGTCCTCCAAAGATTCTCTGTCATCCGGAGACAGTCTAGGGACTGGCAATTCATGCATAAATTTATGCAGGTCTGCTTACGGACTCAACTGGTCCGCCTGGTACAGGTCCTGAAAGGAGGCAGAACCCAGGCCAATGACTCACCACCAGCCACCCATGACCTGCCATGTTGCAGGGGCCACCGTCGTCCTGGGGGCGCAGAGCCAATGCAGATTCTTGCTGGCCTTGTTGCCCCATTGGTAAATCCTATTGCGTGTGGCCTTTCACGCTGCCTGTTTCTCTGGTGTTAGTTCCCACCAGAACAAGGTCTACGTGTGCAGTGAGTCTCGTACGATACCCCTCTGACTGGAGGTAGCTAATTGGTCCTCCAGATCTAAACTATGCTCCTCTATATCCTGGACCTTCTGTGTACTCCTCTCCTTATGCCCTTTGGCATAGCTGGAAATATGAACTCTCAAGATAGCCTTCTGGGCCTTCCACAGCACTCCTGATGAGGACAACAAGCATAAACTGTCAACAAAGAATTGCTCACTTTGGTGCTGACGCATGTCTCTAAAGTTGTCCTGCTGGAGGTACCATCTATCCAGTCTCCACCAGGCTTCACCCCTCTCTTACCCCAAGATACAACCATTTCCACCGTCGAGTGGTCAGACAAACCTTGTGTGGAGTGCCTAAACTCCACCACCCTGTGACACTCCCGGGCAGGCAGGAAAAAACAGTCCAACCTAGAGAAGGTCCAATGAAAATCAAAATATGAAGTATAGCTTGCTCTGTTGGTTGATGTGCACTCCACATATCAACTAGATTCAGGTTATGTGCAAAAGTCGCTAGGCTCATGGGCCCTCCCCCCCCAACCATGGAGCGTCACACACCCCATTGAAACCCCCAATCAAAATCCATAGGGCCCCCTGTGGCTCGCTTAACACATCTCCCAACGTAGACAAAAAACCCATTGTGAGTGGGGGTGAGATATAAACTCATATTTTGGATATGGGTAGGCCCTGATGAGCTCCAGTAATTGCCACATAGCAGCCCAAGCCATCCTGCCACACCTTGCAGACCACCAATGGGATGTTTTTTCTGATGAGAATGGCTGTTCCGTGTGGATGAAGATTTATCACATACCATGATGCAAGTAATTCCACTGCCTGGGCACTGCACCAGATGACAAATGCCCACTGAGAAGGAACCAGGGTGCGGCAAACTTCCACTGCCCAACGGTCCTCTGGGGATTATCACACTCCCTGGACTGCCAAGGGGGGAAGCAGATGGAAATGCAGTACCCTCCATTGGGACCAACCCGAAAGCAGGCGCTCCTCACTGTCTGCTCATGCTGCAGTTCGGCCCCCTCTACACCTCACGTGCATCCACCCTCACCTCATAGACCCCTTCAGGGTTCACACCGCTGCAACAGGTATTTCAAGGGTGGGACCCTGGTGGAAGGGTGTGCATATTTGGCCAAGAGGAGATCTCTGTCCAGCTAGCATCCACAGTCACCCCATGGCTACTCCAGACGTCACCTCCATCACAACAGGCAGCGCGAGGGAGGAGGGAAACATGCAGGCAAAAGAACACCTCAGTTGTAGGCTGCAATGACACCGGGTTAGTATTAATCTACCAAAGCAGCTCCAGGTCAACTTTCAATCCGGCCACGTGGCCCAAGTGCCATGCACCTCTCACCGGACACATGGCTCTGTCATGTGTTGCAGGCCTCTCACTCAGTGGGCCCGAGTTGTCACACGTCCTCTTCCTCCTCCTTCAATTGAACCAGCACCAGATCACTAGCAGCGGTGAGCAAACGATCTGGCACCACTGGGCCGCTTCATTCAAGGGACACCGTTATTGATCACAGGCCCACTTGAACCGCAGCACTCCTCCCCTTGTGGCCATGTTCTGGGCCGACAGCCATCACATAAAATCCTTATACCTGCTGACCAGTCGCCAGCTGAATTGGGTGCTGTGAATGGTCTTTGAGCAAATCTAAACCACCTGTAGGCTCAAACCGGCTTAAAGCGCCCGGGGAGCAGAGGTACTGGGCGGATGGCCTGCACGGTTATAGAGTTCTAACACAGAGCATCCACGAGCTTTCCCAGCATTGCCATGCCCCCCATGAAACATGTTTTAAAAGATTACTTAATTGGATAGTGCAACGAGTGCTTCAGGCCCACTAGTAGCATTTAATTTACAGACCCTGGGTACATACAGTACAATTTATTAGGAACGTAGAAGTAAGCGAAATGTGCCAATTAGATGTAAGCCTATTTTACTATGTTTGAAGGACAGAGCTCAAGCACTTTAGCACTGGTTAGCAGTGGGAAAGTGTGCAAAATGCATTCATCAATGCAGGAAGAGTGAAGGCAAAATGTTTGGGGGTGACCCTGTAGACAGGGTCAGGGTCAGGCCCAGCACCGGGCCCCTCTGCTATGTAATTTCCAGTACTCCACACTACGTGCCATAGTGCTTCCCCTCTTTGTTCATCCATCCAAGGCCTCAGCCTACTTTCAATCCACAGCAGCCACTGTCTTGGGTTTCAGCGACCAGCAGCCTGCTACACTTCTATCACCAAAAGCTTTCCTTCCAAAGACCAGAATTAGCTCAGCTCACTGGCTAGTAAAACAGGCAGCATTCTCCTTCCAATGCTTGAGGCCCTAGGATCATGATGACCTGTTGCCCACTCTCAGTGGGTTCAGGATGAATGGCTCATGATTTGAGTGGCCAGCAGTGAGCTCAAGAAAACGCATTCGACTCCGTCAGCTGGTCGCCACACCTATCACTTTGTTTTTTTGATGATTAACTTTTGAATATATTTGTTCATTGTTTCTTATTAGCTGAAAATGTGATAAATTATTCAATTTCCTCATTGCTTTTTCATCTTTATCAGTTTTTGTTTATATTTTACTTCTTTCATTTTTCTTAGGGTACGCTTATTATGCTTGTTAAATAACCCTTCAGCTTAACTTCTATAAGATGTATTCCCTAAATATATGTAATTGAACTATAATAAAGACCATGCATTTCCATTATGTAGTGGCCTGTTTCATGGATAATAGTAGTGCCCTGATTGAACTTTATTTGATTGGGAGGGGCAGCAAGTTGCTTCATGTGTTTTCTTACTCACTGTTCATCTCAATCCAATCTCATGTTGCACTCGCTTCAGCTGCCCTTTGTGCTTCCATACATGAGTACTTGGCTCTTCTCCAGAAAACCAAAGATGAACCTGCAGCTCATTCACAAATACACCATTCATCCCAAAATACTCCTTGTCTTTCTGAAGGCAGGTAGTGGCCTGAGGTGTGAATGTTACTTGCAAAAATCAAAATGTAATTTGCCACAAACTTTCATAAATGAACCTGAGGCTTCAAATAAAAGATACGTAGCAGCTGTTTGCACCTGGCTAGGTAGTTTTTAAAGTGGCAGGAGCTACTGGTTCACAGGGCAACACCTGCTGGCAGCTGAAACATGTGGAAGGCACCATAGATACAAAATGTGTGTAATATCCTCTCAGGTAATTGTGGAACATTTCAGCAAAACTACCTGAAAATACTTTTACTCAAGGAAAATAAAAATCCAATAGTTGAAGCTATATTTTAGGGCAAAAAGGTTACTTGTGTTAAGTTTAGACACAGGACAATTTTTTTGTGCTAAAAAATGCAAAAACCACATGATGAAAACAATAGCCACAAACAATCTGGCTATTCTCTCTGTTCCCATGCTTCTGATCCACAATGTTGCATAGAACCCAGGTGTACTTGTGCAACATTCTTTAATTTCATGAATTTCAAATAACAAGCAAAACCTGAAATTCCTGAAATTACTTGAAGAATATCAATCATTACAATGCATGCCATTACCTTGTTGTATGTTACAATATATTTTTATAACGCATGCCTTTTGAATGTACAGTGTAGGACCACTATGAATTTACTTTTACCACAAAAGATTTTACAGTGTACTTATTTTTATAATAATACTTTGTTGAAAAAATAAAACTAAATTCATAAAAAATGCAATAAACATTGCAATGTTTTTAGAAAGCATTTTTTAAACATGTAGAAGTATAACACATAATTGTATATTAACAAGTTTGAGAATATTTTAAAAACACCAAGCAAATACAGTGGCAGCATTTCAACACAAAAGAATGGCAATTTTTTTTTTTAAACGTTACAAATATAATATGATTCTATCACACAAAACCTCACTACATAAAATGCATTCTACAACATATTTTAGAAATAAAAACAGATTTATCACCGAAACATAAAATCAGATGACCATCATTTTGTCATTAGTCGACTTGAAGACTCTGAGGAGGCAGATCAACAGGTCTGAAACTGGTGAAGAGTACAGTTGTGGAAAAACAACCTGCTATCTTTTGTATTTGATGAGCAAAATTAACTTGAAGAATAGGCTTATTTCACACAAAATACAGATGAAAAAGATTTGTAATAATGTTTTTCGTTTTCTTTAAAAAAAAAGGTAATTTTGGGTGATTGTCACAACCTTTAAATAAAATTATTAAACTCTGCTTGGAGCATTGATTAATACATTTAAATGCAGAGAGCACCACCAAGAAAATCTATCTGAGAGGACAAACAAAGGTAAAAAAGTCACAGTCTTCCATACCTTAATGTTAAAAAAAGTGTGACACTATATTTCAGTAGCATTTTCAATAATGAAAACATCTTTTTTCTTTTGAACAGTGAAACTAACACAATTTTACAGAGGAATGGAGTGTAACAAAAATGACAGGGAAACGTAACAACATTGTTTCCTTCAACAATTAAATAAAAGAAAAATAACTGTAAAAGTAAGCAATTGTTAACAACCCTTTCTTTTTTACATCACATAAATTGATATTTAGAGCAATATTGCTATTCAGCAAAGACCAAAAGGGAAGAGCAAAAGTAGTTAAAGCATAAGTTGTCAAAGAATAATTCACTATAAAATCAAAATATTAACCGAACTGCAATTGAAACTATGGGCCTGATTCTAACTTTGGAGGACGGTGTTAAACCGTCCCAAAAGTGGCGGATATACCACCTACCGTACTACGAGTCCATTATATCCTATGGAACTCGTAATACGGTAGGTGGTATATCCGCCACTTTTGGGACGGTTTAACACCGTCCTCCAAAGTTAGAATCAGGCCCTATATGTTCTTTCAAAAAAGGAACAAATTATTAAAACAATAGGAAATTTATTTTAAGGAGGTACACACTGAACTCAGGGTTCATTGGAGGTGTGTAAATAATTTTTTGACCCACTGCAGAGGCAGACTGTTTACTCAGGGGGACGTCATTAAAAGAATATCAGAGCATAATTAATTTGCCTCTGCAATAGATGTAGACTTTGGAGAAAATACACAACATATCAAATCACTAGCTTCCACAGAATACCCCTATGCATGCTGATGTGCAAATTCCTGGTAGCCCAAGTTTAAACATAATTCTTAGCAGGAAAAGCCAACAAGTAATATAGCACCTCCCCAGCCCAAAATATTTAAAGATAGTAAAATACTTGATAAATTAACATAAATGTTTAATCATTAACGTTTCCTCCTTCATGAAAACAAAAACTGAAAAAATTTGATTAATCTTTTCTACTCTATATACCACCATAATATCAGAAAAAATGAAATTTGGATGATGAATGAGACATGTAAAAATAGACACATCCATTCTTCTATATATACAAAACACATGGTCAAATTAATAACATTGCAATGCATCTTATGTATCCCTCACTACCAGACAAACAATCATGTTCTTATGAATAATTTTAATCTGTGGTAAAAAAAAAAAAAAACTGTACAACAGACCTGTGTAAATAATAATTGACTTTAAATCGGTATTATTTCCATTATTAAAAAATATCATGTCACACACATTCAAATATTTTTTCCAATTTCCTCCAGCCTCCAGACAATTTGGCATAACACACAGAAAAATAAACTGAACCGGAGGCTACATGAAACTAGTAATCACACTCTTATGTGCATTGCCTCTTTCTTTAAATGTAAACACCCATATTTATCTTTCTGCTATATATATTCATACATACATATTTTTGAGTCCAGAACCTATGTACATTAGCATGACCATGGTACATCACAGAACATTACATTTATGTTATCCAATGCCAAATGTTGTTTTCTACCACAAAGTTTTGATGCTTTACTTGTCCCAGGCAACATCCATTTTGTTCCAACTTTCACCAGATGCTCTCCACACTGACACTGGGGTCTCCTAGAACATCACTGCTTATTCTGTAGGTAACATAGACTAAAGCCTACAGTATATTCTGCACTGTAGTCTATGTTTTTTTTGGTATGCTGAGCGATGACACCTTTCTTCATACACCAGTAATGCAGATTGAATTTTGATAAACTAATAATTCAGAATTATATTACACATATAAGCGAAAAGGTGTCCAAAAAACATTCTTCATTGTCACATGTTGTCCATCTGGACTAGTAAATTAATTACTCCAGGAGTGTCACCCAAAACATGTTAAAGAGTATATGCCTGATTACAAGTTGAGGCTTTATTTATTGCTGTTTATAAGTAAAGATACCACAGGGTGCGATAAATAACATGCAGATTGTGGTGTTTAATGCATCAAAATCCTCATGATATATATATGAAATTTTGGCAGGTTTGACCTGCTGAAATGTAACAAATGTTGAGTTATTTAACATGTCCAATAATTATCACATGTTGAATAAAATCAAACTCGTAATTCTAGCCTCTCTGTAAACAGGGGGTTATGCATAGCATGGGATTTATTAAACCATTCATAATTAGGCAGAAAGTGTTTCATTCTGTTTGGTTCTCGCAACAGTTCCAGCGAATCACCCAGCAATACAGGTAGGTTACAAGGCAGTGAGCTACTGGTGGTTTAGCACTCATTTATTTACACAATTACTGCTTTACACTGGATGTCCATAAATGAATGTGCACATTCAGATGTATGATTGCTGTATACTTTGTTATAGGTTTATCATTGTATCACCAACAATCACCTAGAAATGTTGAATTCTGAATTATGGGGTCTTCATTGAAAGTGCAAATGTTTTTTATTCTGCCGATTTAGTGCAATGCAGAATTACCCCTAGAATAACTGTGACCTTTACCACCAGCAAAAGGTTGTAAGTACTCAGTACATGATTGTGCTGGAGCGCACAATGAGGTATTCTTCCCACCTCAAGTTCAGAAACTGCACGCTCCCTGGTGAGATGCCACAACTTGTACCACCTACCATAGAAGTCGACTAGATCTTTGGACTCAGTGAGGAGTGAGGTAATGCGATTCATTTTACACAGATCAATAACATAAGAAACATAAACAATTTAAAACACCATAACCAATTTGACCAAAAAACATGACTGCAAACTGAATCAAGTTTCAAAGTTTTACTACAACCACAAAGCCAATGTAATTTAAATGGTGCACAAAACCAGGTTATATACATACATGAAAACCACAGGCTGGCCAAAACGTCTAAAGATTTACGCCTACAAGCATTAATACTTTTAATCATTCCAAGAGGATCACACAAATTAACAAAACTACAAAATGCATATCGAAATCAGACTTCAAAGCAAATGATGGTGACATCAATAAATCATCATAATTTAATTAAAAACAATCAGTTTTCAGGGGATGTGTCATCCTTATCCTTATAAGAATTTGGACTTGCATGTGTGGGGACAGACTAACACATGCCGGCAAAACAAAAGAAAAGGCAAAAATAATTTGGAAAATCATCTAACTGTGGTAACTCATTATAAAAATACACTGGTGTAATCATCTAAGCTGAAAAAGGAAAAAGAAATAACCTGCATTTTCAGAAAATAAATATACCTTTCCTCATGGGACTGCAGGCAGGCAAGATTTGAGGGTCCAGAGCGCTCACAGCTTCTTAGCTTCAGTGAACAGCAGCATCAGTGGCAGTGCAGAATACGAGCTGCACATATGGCAGTTCAGTAGTTCAAAATGTATTGGGCATATTAGTGCTGAACAGCATAAGCAAATGGGGCATAAAGGACTAAAAAGAAACTCATAACATGAAAGGCTAGAAATTATAGAAGACTTGGAGAGAGGAACCTAGGTGACAGCATGAATACCCAAAGAAGAAGACTGTCTAGATTTCAAAAGTCTCTCCCTAACTAGAAATGTCCACAGGTTCCTGATTGGTCCTCCATGTGGGCTCATCTTGCACACATTCATCAATATCCAATGAAAAATCATTGACAACATAAAGTTTGCAACTATTCCAGATGTCCTCAGGGAGTGTGTGAAGTAACCTTGATTAATTCAATCAGTTCTACCAAAATATAACACTTGTTTAACAATTGAAACTTTGCAATTCTGTCCCAGGGAGCACAAGATGATTCTAACAGTTTTCATGTCAATTTTAATAATGCATCCTTTCTTGTTCAACAGCTAGAACAAATACTGTTACTTTTGTTATTAGATAAAACATGGTCTTTTTCTTTTATACAATAGGACATTGACTAACATATCAGCAAGCTAGGAATTTGTTCAGGTCAAAGGGAATAGAATGAATTAGCACTTTTCCTTTACTGCTGTAAAATAAATCTTCAGGAGTAGTGTAGCTAAGGAAACCTAAATACATATTAATGTGCTTAGTACATATAAATCCCATTGCACACCTTACCATTTGAATCAAATATGTAAAGCAAATTATTTAATTGCAATCATTATTTGTGCCTACCATTAGAACAGTTTAAACGTGCATTTATTTTTCTGCATATATGTAACTCACATTCATAAATTAATTTTAAACAATATAAGTACAATTAATTCATGTTCATTAAATACTCATAATATATATTCTTCATCTCTACTGTTTCTATAAAAATAATACTTTTAACATTAATTCATGTGCGTAGTTCATTTGAATATAAATGCTCAACATCCTTCATGGCAAAACGCGATGTCAAAAACGAATGGAGGTCACAACGTGCACATTTTTACATTCCCTGTTAATTTCTCTGTTAGGCTTTTAAATGAAGATTTATAAGTCACCATGTGCTAACTTCTATGCCACTAAAGTATTAGTAAAATTTAATCTCTATCAATTGTGTGAAACTTGGGCTAGACCTCGTTGCTGTGCATTATTCACCATATATGGTCTGAATAACCATAAAGCAGGGTCAAACAGTAAATCCTAACCAGAATAACGGCATTGGAATATTTTTCTGATTCTGATGAACTCTCTAAATGAGGGACTACATAGAACTATGAGTGAATCAAGCTGATAAAATAGGAGTGTAGACATAATGATGAGAAGCAAAGTAAAATTAAAATGCTACAGGCTATATAGCCATGCACATCCTCATCCAAACTTCCAAATCCATGTCAGAGGCCTACAAAAAGCATTTCAAGTCGCAAAGCAACTCAAAAAAATCTAGAGCAAAATATTGACATTAACAAATGAAAATGTTCCATGCTGGCAGGCCGTTGAGTTTTCATGTTCCTGGGAACTCATCCACTCTGCCCTTTCTTCCCGAAGGCAGTGGCAGCGTGTTTTCATTTCCTCCAAGGATTCTGCTAAAAAGAGTGTCAGATAACTGATTTTCCTGTTTTTGGCCTTAATCGATTTTCAAAACTTAGTGATGACTCTTCAAAGACTATAAAAGTGTTTTCTCTATTTGCACATCATATCCATTGCTTCAGGAATTACAGCTATGGCAAGCGTTTTCTATTTCAGACCAAATGAACACTGAAATGTATTGGGATACTAACTTTCAAAAAAGATGCAATGGAATTTGACAAGCCAGCCCAGCCCAGCGTGACTTGATCGCAGTCAGACTGCCGATTTTTGCAGCATCATGTGGGTGCTTTCAAACATAACACTGATAACTGAAACTGAACAGAGAGACAGTAGCATCTGTTTTCCATGAGCTGGTCTGCTTGTACTTTGACAGAAAACGATGCAGGAAAAGACTGGAAATTCTTACTTAAAAAATCAAAGCGCAATATCCCTTTTCACTACCTGACACCCATACGCAAAGGTTGACCCTGGTGACTTCACACTCAGTTGCGCATACTTTTTTGATTGGAATATGCTGGTACAATCTGCAACTATTTACGTCTTTCCTACCATTCGCTGCAACTGTGTATACTTATGTGCACAATTTATTCGGAAAAAACATATTATTGTATAGTAAAGCAAACGAGTTTCTTTGTGTTTTATTGATTACCTTGCTATATGTGACAAATTCAGGTTAGACTAGTAACCAGTGAGTAAATTAAAGAGTAATTTTCCTTAGAAGATTATTGAGAGCTCACCATTCTAGGTTATCTTTGTTCCAATCTCTGCACATATGGCATTGTTCAACAAAATATGCAAAGTAGTGTCAAGTTGTGAATTTGCATCTTATTTTATTCTGTTCAGCTGCAAGAAGTATATGTATGTTTTTAGTTGTACTCTGAAACCATGAGCACGTGAACAAAAAATGCGTGTGTAGCAACATTTTCATGTTAAATTGGAACTGACTTTACTAAGCATTGGCAAAGCCCTCTGTAAAAGGCTGAGTTATTTTGTTTTTAAATGCTTGTATGATACATGTAAGCTGAGTCCCATTTAGGTGAATTTTAGTTGTAGGAGGGCAGTCACAATGAGGCATGATTGAGAACTCTGGAGCTGAGGCCGAAGGCATAGTGAGTCAGAAGGCCATAACAGTGTTTAGATTACATGCTCATCCAATCCTTGCATTCTCTCCAGTGCGCACATAGTGAGTTACCTATGTAGCATTTGTAATGACCAATTCCAATTATTTGCAACAACAAAATCATTGATCTTACTCATGTATAAAAACTGGTAACTAGCACTCGCTAAGGCAATAGGTCTGGCTTGTTTTAAGCATGTGTTTATTATTGGGTGATATGTCTGAATGCAATAGCAGAAAACTCACAATAAGGCACAAAAATGCTGGGCAAGTAGCATGCTCTGTAAAGCACATGATTGCGGTTCACTTGTATCCGACAATACCTGTAAATACTTAAACCACACCCCTTTTCGATGCCCCCTGCCACTTTGTTTCATCTCTACCACTTTTTTCATCCCACTTATAGCACTTTGGTCCAGGAAACGTTCTTAACAATGCGTCTTTAAGGACGTGGGCGTTTCCCACGCGAGTGGAACCCGGCTTGCCTGAACAATGCATAGCTTTTTCTGTGCCTTAACTGCACATGTGCTGAACTACGCATATGTGTGGTTAAGGCACAGAAAAAGTCATGCATTGTTCTTGAGGATGCAATGAGATAAGTGGGGCTGGAGAAGGGGTGGGGGTACATTAAGGGATTGTTTTAGGAGTGGGCTATTTGTTTTTGTAAGGGGGTGGGGTAGGGGGTTTGGATATTATTTTCAAGAGCTTAGGTTGGGGGATCAGGCAATTTTTTTTTAGGGGCAGGAGTGGGGGATTTGGGTATTTGTTTTATTTAGGGCTTATTGTAGTTTATTTTTAAAGGGGCGGGTGAAGGTTTAAGGAAGGCAGGAGGAGGGAGGACAGAATAGGAGGAAGGATCGTGAGAGGACATCGTGAGGTAAGTTGGGTTGGGGAAGGGTTGTTGGGTAGATTTTAGCGGTGGAGGGTTTTCGGGCTTAGGGTGGGTGGGGGTCTCGGGTACTTTAGCTTTTAGGGGCAGGGGTGGAGAGGTAGGGTATTTTGTTTTAGGGCTCAGGGTGGGTGGGGAGGTTAGGGTAGTTTGCTTATTAGGGGGAGGATTTTAGGGCTCAGGGTGGGTGGGGTTGTCAGGGTAGTTTAGTTTTCAAGGGTGGGGTTGGGGGGTCAGTACAGTTTTTTTGGGGGACTTAGCGCAGGTGGAGGGTCATTTATTCTTTTGGGGAAGAGGTGGGAGCAGGGTAGTTTTTTTAGGGTTCAGGGTGGGTAGGGGTCAGGGTACTTTAGTTTATTGCGGTGGGGTCTGGGGAATTGGAATAGTTTTTTGTTTATGGCTCTTTGCATGTCAGAACCACTCATGCCGTGTCGCATGTGTTTCCACACATGCCTTTACTAGGCTGCTTTTACAATTAAATTTGTTGTAAAGGCATGCATAGAAATGATGCAGATGTGGTTCCAACCGCATTGTTAAGGCAGGTGTTGTTCCGGCATGCGTAGTTCCATCATACCCTGTGGTCCACAGTAGACCTTTGTCTACAGAAGCTAAAAGATGTCTTCTCAGCGAGAAATTGCGATTTTGGAAAACTGTGAAGTATATGGGGTTAAATCTAAAACTTGTGGAGCAGAAAGAATTAGCAACTGAAATGCTCCTGTGAGGCACTCACTCTTCAGCATCTCTAGGCGGGCAGGAGCACAGCAGGTGTTACGTGTCAGCAGAGGGAATTGTGCTTTCTAGTGCAAGAAAGATGAGGACCTGACTAGCTCTCTGGTGAAACCTCAGGCCACGATTGTAGATGACAGGAATCTTGCTGCCACTGTGCCCTTTTAGAGGTGTAATTAAAGTATTTGATTTCCCACGAAGTTGATCTTGGAGGAAGCAACACAGAGGGTGGGGGTGGAATCACTGAGGATGGTGAGGAGAGCAATAGGAGAGTGGGGGAAGAAACACAGAGGGCATGGAAGAGAAACAAACAAAAGTGGAGAGAGAGCAATGTACTAATGTATTTTAGTCATGTTGTATATCAGTATTACTAAGGTACAGGAGAGTGGCAAGGAGTGTTGTAGAGTGAAATAGCAAAGAGTGGAGTAGAGTGAGTAGCATAGTGTGTTGTGCATTGTAGTGGTGCAGAATGGAGTTGCATAGAGTATCGTACAGTGGAGTGGTGCAGAGTATAGTGGATTGGCATATAGGTCATTGGCATAGAATGTTGCAGAGTATAGTATCATAGAGTGCAGCAACATAGAATTCAGCGGTGTACAATGCATCGTCGAAGAATGCAGTGGCACAGATTAGAGTGTTGCATAGTAGAATGCAGCGGTGCAGAGTGGAGCAGAGTGTCATAGATTGCAGTGGTGCAGACTAGAGTAGATTAGCATAGAGTGGAGTAGTGGAAGAGAGTAGAGTATAGTTCTGTAGATTGCAGTGGTGAAGAGTGCAGTGGCATAGCGTGGAGTGACACAGAGTAGAGTGGCATGGAGTGCAGTACCAGAGTGCATTGGCATAGAATGCAGAAGTGCAGAGTAGAGAGGTGTACAGTTCAGTGGCATAGAGTGCAGTGCCAGAGTAGAGTGTCATAGAGTGCAGAGGTGTAAAATGTGGTAGTGCATTGGTGTAGAACACAGTTGTGTAGAGTGGTGTGGCATAGAGTGCAGTGGTGCAGAGTAGGATGCAGTAGCATAGAGTGCAGTGGCATAGAGTGCAAGCAATGGCATAGAGTATAAGGGGCAGAGTAGAGTAGAGTGCAGTGGCATACAGGGGAGTGGAGTAGTAGAGCAGATTGGACTAGTGCAGAGTGCATTGATGTAGAGTGTTTCAGAGTACAGAGGCATATCATGCACAGTTGTGTAGATTAGAGAGGTGCATAGTAGAGTGCAGTGGCATAGAGTGCAGTGGTGCAAAGTGGAGTGGTGTAGAGAAGCATAGAGTGCAGTTGCGTAGAATACAGTGGCATAGTGTAGTGGTGCAGAATAGAGTAGAGTGGCATAGAGTAGAGTGGAATAGAATGCAGAGTTGTAGAGTGGTGCTGAATAGGGTGGCATTGAGTGCAGTGGCATAGAGTGCTGCTAAGCAGACCATAGTGGTGTAGATTGGAGTACAGTGCAGTGGTGTGGAGTGGAGGGCTGCGGAGTTCAGTGTCATAGTGTACAGTTATGTAGCCTAGAGTGGTATAGAGTCCATTGGCATAGAGGGCAGTAGTGCAGAGTAGAGTGGCATAGAATTCCATGGCAGAGAGTGCACTGTTGCAGAGTATCGTGTCATAGATTGTAGTGGTGTATAGTGGTGTAGTGTGCAGTCGAGTAGAGTGCAGTGGCATATAGAGCTGTGGTGTAGACTATAGTAGTACATAGTAGAGTGCAGTGGTATAGACTGTAGTGACATAGAGTACAGTTGTGTAGAGTACAGATGCATACAGTGCAGTGGTGTAGAGAACGGTGTTGTAGAGTAGAGTGGCATAGAATGCAGTGCCATAGAACGGAGTGGTACAGACTGGAGTAGAGTGGAATAAAGTGCAGTGGTGTAGAGTGCAGTGGTGTGGAGTAGATTGCTTCTGAGCAGAGTGAAGCAGCATAGAGTGGAATGGTGCACAGTGGAGGGCACTGGCATAAAGTAGATGGTGGGAGAGTATAATGGCGTAAAGTGGTGTAGACTACAGTGGCACAGTGTGTAGTGATGCAGAGTAGATTAGAATGGTGTATAGTGGATTGGAGTGAAGTGTAGGAGCATTGTGGAGTGGTACAGAGTAGAGTGCATTGGTGCAGAGTGGATTGACACAGAGTGAAGTGGCATAGTGTGCACTGTTGCAGAGTGGCGAGGAGTGGAGCAGAGAGGAGATATGCAGAGTAGAGTGTAGTGCTCAAGACTGGAGTGATGTAGAGGGCAGTAGTGAAGAGTGCAGTGGTGTAGAGTAAAGTGGCATAGAGTACATTAGCTTAAAGTAGAGTGGTGCAGATTAGAGAGGCATATAGTGCAGTGGCATAGAGTGGAGGAGTTCAGAGTAGAATAGATTGCAGTTGCACAAAGTGCAGTGCCGTGGAATGGTATAAAGTGGAGTGGTGGAAGGAAGAGTGCAGTGGTGTGGTGTAAAGTGGTACAGAGTAGGATGGAATGGCATAGAGTGGAATATGGATGAAGTTGTAGCACACTGAATTACAGACAACACATTTTCAATAGAAATGGCTATTGCATTTGCACAGACATGGTTTTACTGATACAACATTAGAGCACACAAACAAGAATGTGTGAAAATAGCATCACCTTGTTTATTGATCTATTTTGATCATAATAAAGTATTTGTTTCAACACACTTCATGTGCTTTATTTGTGCTTTCCTAATTCTGATATATTCTGAAATACCTGCACAGTTCATTTACATTTTAGAGTGCTTGAACAAAAGGTTATCCTATCCCCATTATATAGAAAGATTATCACTTAAATCCTCTCACTTTGAAGTCAGAGAAAGAAAAGTAGCCAGCAAGCTCCCCTGGTAGACTGAGCCTGACATTTGACCTCCGTCTTTGAATGCACTGCAAATGTGACAAGATAACAACAAGAATTACAGGCCTTTTAAGAGAAAGGAACACCAGTGGAAGAATACAAGGAAAGGTAATGTGAAAAGGTTTTACTCCTTTGGAGGGATGAATTGAAGCTGGACAGAGTAAATAAATCCAGCAAATAGAAAGCCAGAAAATGTGAGTTACAAAGTCGTTGGTAAGCAACAGGTGGAATGCATTACCAGGGAAGCTTTCTGAATGCCCCTAAGATGTTGTCAGCGCTTTGGCCTAAAAAGGAGTGCCTGACAATTAAGCAGTGGAATGACACAAATAATGCACCTATTTTCCAGGGAAGTGACAAAAACTGGGATGGTAAAAGAAGCACACAGAAGCTAAAGTATTAGCAGAGCCACTTGAATTACGTTTTTGTGCGGCCCCTGCGTTTTTCACATATTTATAGATTTGCCACATTTATTACATAATCTATCATCTGCTGCATAATCTGCAGATTTTAACACACAAAAAATATTGTTTCTAGCTCAAACGTTTCAAAATGTTCTTAACATGCATCAACATGTGTTGCCGAGCAGTGGAGTTCCTTTGTAAAGCTTGACTGATAATCTTTCTGTTGCTTTTTGCTACATTTGGGTGTTAATCTGGTGCAAACGAGGTGCAGACAATGCGCAGAAAGTATAAAAATGACAAAATAATGAAGTAGTACTATCACAAATTTATTTTGCTGCATTACGCTGCATAATTTGCCTTACCTTGCTGAATGATATACTTAACCATGTTGCATAGCTTGGCCCTCCTCTGTCACATAATGCCAGTGGCCCTACATATAAGAAGAAAAAAACAATGAGACTCGAAATAAAGCCAACCAATGGTAAGCAATGGGCAGCAATGGGCAGATTCTAAGCCTAATGCTTTCCTTGTCAATACTAAAAGAATAGACATTGTGGCTCTTCCGCCTGCTGTGCTTGTGCCATCTCAGTGCCAGCTACCATGAAGTTGTAGTCAACATCTGTATCAACTTTGCATGTCAACATCAACTCTGCTTGCAGATTTGTCGGCTTGCTGCCAGCACTTTGGTGGTGTGTTTATCTACAGATGGTGTGGAGTTTTCCAAAGCCACTGTGGTACCTGTTGCTTAGTCAGTTTGAATCTCACTCAATAGTTTGAAGTGTTCTTCTTCCATTACTCAGCATTGGAGGGCTGGCCACACAACTCTGCTTGGCAGGGTCTTGATATGGAAAGCAAAACACAAACGCTGTGGGATAGCGTAACTGGATGGACGGAATGCGGAACCAATCAAACATTCACCCCCAGTCACAGATCTGGGTTTAATCCATCCATTATTGATATGGTACACCTTTTGTTGGTGATGAACATGCTAGCCTAGTGTTGGAGTCCTAATTAACAGCTTGTTGGTGGCGGACCATGTGCAAGCTCCAAGTCTGCAGGCCATCCTGCCTCAGTTCATGCCCCAAGCTCCCCAACGTCATAGTGCCCGCCCATGCTGATGAGTATGCGTGGGCAGGTGCTCAGTCAGATGGCTGGTGTAGCTAAAGGGCTGTTGGCCATTACCTCTTCCTCAGGGGACCAAACCTATCTCTGAGGAGACTAAAATGGGTCCTCATTGAAAATGAATAATTAAAGAAAACATCAGCTTACAGCAACACTGAAGGAACACAGGACACTGTGAGAAGGCAGCAGTTGGCGCAGAGATGAAGAAATACATTAATTTCTCTTTTTCTCAGCACACATCTCAGAATGATAAAGCATATCTAATCAAGACTTTATTCCTTTCTATTAAGTGGATCAATCAAGAACAATTAGGAATGGAGTGGACCATTAGGTCTTTTTTATATAAAAGCTAATATGACAATTAAAATATTATTGAGAAGGTTTATTTTATTGAAAAGACAACCATCAACAAACAGGGTAAACGGAGGGCAGAAAAAAACCTTTGCATGTAGGTTCATTGGAGGGTTTACCCTCAATTCCTATGTTTTTCCATGAATTAAGTGAAGTAAAGATGAGTGCACACACAATAATTCATAAGAAAGGCTATTTATTCAAGAAGATTTTCAGTATCCTAATCTACAGTAGCATAATAAAGGCACCACTACTGAATTGCCAGTAATCCCTACAAAAAATAGCAAGCTCCACATTCACAATAAAATACTGTGTGATGCATCCCCGAATATGATTCCCTTGGAATATACTTTACCAGGCATTTATGTAGGATGTCTAATTCACTGAACCACTAAGAAGAAGTAAAAGAGATATTCAAAGTCTTCAGTACTATGCCACAGGAAAAATTCCTACACATAGAGGAGCTATCTAATACACAAGACTTTCCAATGGAAATCTCTTTTCTTCTTCTTGGAGACTATGTACAGTTATCAGATGACCTACACATTTTAGTGAATTATAGATTGCTTTCTAAAATTATTGGAAAAAATACCCTTCAACTCTGATCATGCTTGAAATTCGAATCCACAATATTAAATATTAAGGGCCCTAATATCAATCTACTAAACTTAGACAGTATTTGTAGAAAAAGTATTAAGGATTCTCACTCCTTTAATATGCAAGCAGAGAACATAGAAACAGCAATGCCAAAAAATGTATGTAAAAGAATCATAGACAGTTGGGTTGGAAAACCAAATCTAGAGTAAGTATCAGGAAACACCAGGTACAGAGAAAATATATTCTTTGCGTAAACTATTCTCAGAAGATCACACATCACAAGGGGCCACTCTTTTGCCCAATCCAATGCTCCTCTTCCCTACTTTCCTATTTTCAGTACACAAACAAAATGCAATCTCTGCAATCATATGTTAAATGGATAATAAATCATAAATTAAATCTCTGCAATCATAAATTAAAGAAGTAAAACCATCAAAAAGCAGGTATGAAAATTAGAAAAGGGTAGGAACAAATAACCACTAAAAAACAGAAAAGACAAGTTAGATTTCACCCAAATCAAGTGGTGATTCAATCTTGTGTTTATGGAAATAGTATTAACTCAAGAGAATCCCTTGTGTGAATTCAGTCGAAAGATATCCAAATGATTAATTGGCAAGATAACCACACTATTGATGACTCGGAGGAAAAATTAAATACTCTAGTGCCAGAATGTAATACAAATTTTCCAAATATTAACCCATTTGCTGCCAGGCCTTTTCCCCTCCTGTGCCAAGCCTTTTTTTGGGCTATTTGGGGCAGTTAGCGCTTAGGCCCTCTTAACTTTTTGTTCACTTAAGCTACCCACGCCACATTTGCGTCCTTTTTTTCCAACATCCTAGGGGTTCTAGAGGTACCCAGACTATGTGGGTTCCCCTGAAGGAGACCAAAAAATTAGCCAAAATGCAGCAAAAATTTCGTTTTTTAAAAACAAATTGGGGAAAAGGGCTGCAGAAGAAGGCTTGTGGTTTTTCCCCAGAAAATGGCATCAACAAAGGGTTTGCGGTGGTAAAATCACCATCTTCCCAGCTTTCAGGAACAGGCAGACTTGAATTAGAAATCCCCATTTTTCAACACAATTTTGACATTTTACTGGGACATACCCCATTTTTCCTATTTTGTGTGCTTTCAGCCTCCTTCCAGTTAGTGACAGAAATGGGTGCGAAGCCAATGCTGGATCCCAGAAAGCTAAACAATTCTGAAAAGTAGACAAAATTCTGAATTCAGCAAGGGGTCATTTGTGTAGATCCTACAAGTGTTTCCTACAGAAAATAACAGCTGAAATAAAGGAATATTGAAATTGAGGTGAATAAAACAGCAATTTTTATCCACGTTTTACACTGTAACTTTTTCCTGCGATGTCAGATTTTTTAAAGCAATATACCGTTACGTCAGCTGGACTCTTCTGGTTGCGGCGATATATAGGGCTTGTAGGTTCATCAAGAACCCTAGGTACCCAGAGCCAATTAATGAGCTGCACCTTGCAATGGGTTTTCATTCTATACCGGGTATACAGCAATTCATTTGCTGAAATATAAAAAATGAAAAATAGGTATCAAGAAAACCTTTGTATTTCCAAAATAGCCACAAGATAAGGTGATGAGAAGCAGTGGTTATTTGCACATCTCTGAATTCTGGGGTGCCCATACTAGCATGTGAATGACAGGGCATATCTCAAATAGACATCTTTTTTACACACTGTCTTACATTTGAAGGAAAAAATATAGAGAAAGACAAGTGGCAATAACACCTGTTTTGCTATTATGTGTTCCCCCATGTCTGCCAATAAAAATGGTACCTCACTTGCGTGGATAGGCCTAGCGCCCGGGACAGGAATTGCGCCAAAACACAACATGGAGACATCACATTTTCACTAAGAAAACAGAGCTGTTTTTTGCAAAGTGGGTACCTGTGGATTTTGGCCTCTAGCTTAGCCGGCACCTAGGGAAACCTAGCAAACCTGTGCAGTTTTGAAAACTAGACAACTAGGGGAATCCAAGACGGGGTGACGTGTGGGGCTCTGACCAGGTTCTGTTACCCAGAATCCTTTGCAAACCTCAAAATTTGGCCAAATAAACACTTTTTCCTCTCATTTCGGTGACAGAAAATTCTGGAATCAGAGAGGAGCCGCATATTTCCTTCCACCCAGCGTTCCCCCATGTCTCCTGATAAAAATGGTACCCCACTTGTGGGGTTAGGCCTAACGCCCGCAACAGGAAAAGCCCCAAAACACAACGTGGACACATCACATTTTCACAAAGAAAACAGAGCTGTTTTTTGCAAAGCACCTAGCTGTGGATTTTGGCCTCTAGCTCAGCCGGCACCTGGGGAAAGCTAGCAAACCTGCACAGTTTTGAAAACTAGACACCTAGGGGAATCCAAGTTGGGTGACTTGTGGGGCTCTGACCAGATTCTGTTACCCAGAATTGTTTGCAAACCTCAAAATGTGGCCAAAAAAACACTTTTACCTCTCATTTCGGTGACAGAAAGTTCTGTAATCAGAGAGCAGCCACAAATTTCCTTCCACCCAGTGTTCCCCCAAGTCTCCAGATAAAAATGGTACCTCACTTGTGGGGAGAGGCCTAGCGCCCGCGACAGGAAAAGCCTCAAAACACAAGGTGGACACATCACATTTTCACAAAGAAAACAAAGCTGATTTTTTCAAACTGCCTAGCTGTGGATTTTGGCCTCTAGCTCAGCCGGCACCTAGGGAAACCTAGAACACCTGAGCAGTTTTGAAAACTAGACACCTAGGGGAATCCAAGATGGGGTGACTTGTGGGGCTCTGACCAGGTTCTGTTACCCAGAATCCTTTGCAAACCTAAAAATTTGGCAAAAAAACCACTTTTTCCCCTCATTCCGGTGACAGAAAGTTCTGGAATCAGAGAGGAGCCGCAAATTTCCTTCCACTCAGCGTTCCCCCATGTCTCCTGATAAAAATGGTACCTCACTTGTGGGGGTAGGCCTAGCGCCTGCAACAGGAAAAGCCCCAAAACACAACGTGGACACATCACATTTTCACAAAGAAAACAGAGCTGTTTTTTGCAAAGCACCAAGCTGTGGATTTTGGCCTCTAGCTCAGCCGGCACCTAGGGAAACCTAGCAAACCTGCGCAGTTTTGAAAACTAGACACCTAGGGGAATCCTAGATGGGGTGACTTGTGGGGCTCTGACCAGATTCTTTTACCCAGAATCGTTTGCAAACCTCAAAATGTGGCCAAAAAAACACTCTAACCTCTCATTTCGGTGACAGAAAGTTCTGTAATCAGAGAGGAGCCACGAATTTCCTTCCACCCAGCGTTCCCTCAAGTCTCCCGATAAAAATGGTACCTCACTTGTGGGGAGAGGCCTAGCGCCCGCGACAGGAAAAGCGCTAAAACACAAGGTGGACACATCACATTTTCACAAAGAAAACAGAGCTGATTTTTGCAAAGTGCCTAGCTGTGGATTGTGGCCTCTAACTCAGCCGGCACCTAGGGAAACCTAGAAAACCTGCGCAGTTTTGAAAACTAGACACCTAGGGGAATCCAAGATGGGGTGACCTGTGGGGCTCTGACCAGGTTCTGTTACCCAGAATCCTTTGCAAACCTAAAGATTTGGCCATAAAAACACTTTTTCCCCTCATTCCGGTGACAGAAAGTTCTGGACTCAGAGAGGAGCCGAAAATTTCCTTCCACTCAGCGTTCCCCCATGTCTCCTGATAAAAATGGTACCTCACTTGTGGGGGTAGGCCTAGCGCCTGCAACAGGAAAATCCCCAAAACACAACGTGGACACATCACATTTTCACAAAGAAAACAGAGCTGTTTTTTGCAAAGCACCTAGCTGTGGATTTTGGCCTCTAGCTCAGCCGGCACCTAGGGAAACCTAGCAAACCTGCGCAGTTTTGAAAACTAGACACCAAGGGGAATCCAAGATGGGGTGACTTGTGGGGCTCTGACCAGATTCTGTTACCCAGAATCGTTTGCAAACCTCAAAATGTGGCCAGAAAAACACGTTTACCTCTGATTTCGGTGACAGAAAGTTCTGTAATCAGAGAGGAGCCACGAATTTCCTTCCACCCAGCGTTTCCCCATGTCTCCCGATAAAAAGGGTACCCCACTTGTGGGGAGACGCCTAGCGCCTGCGACAGGAAAAGCCCCAAAACACAAGGTGGACACATCACATTTTCACAAAGAAAACAGAGCTGATTTTTGCAAAGTGCCTAGCTGTGGATTTTGGCCTCTAGCTCAGCCGGCACCTAGGGAAACCTAGAACACCTGAGCAGTTTTGAAAACTAGACACCTAGGGGAATCCAAGATGGGGTGACTTGTGGGGCTCTGACCAGGTTCTGTTACCCAGAATCCTTTGCAAACCTAAAAATTTGGCCAAAAAAAACACTTTTTCCTCTCATTCCGGTGACAGAAAGTTCTGGAATCAGAGAGGAGCCGCAAATTTCCTTCCACTCAGCGTTCCCCCATGTCTCCTGATAAAAATGGTACCTCACTTGTGGGGGTAGGCCTAGCGCTCGTGACAGGAAAAGCCCCAAAACACAAAGTGGACACATCGCATTTTCACAAAGAAAACAGAGCTGTTTTTTGCAAAGCACCAAGCTGTGGATTTTGGCCTCTAGCTCAGCCGGCACCTAGGGAAACCTAGCAAACCTGCGCAGTTTTGAAAACTAGACACCTAGGGGAATCCTAGATGGGGTGACTTGTGGGGCTCTGACCAGATTCTTTTACCCAGAATCGTTTGCAAACCTCAAAATGTGGCCAAAAAAACACTCTAACCTCTCATTTCGGTGACAGAAAGTTCTGTAATCAGAGAGGAGCCACGAATTTCCTTCCACCCAGCGTTCCCTCAAGTCTCCCGATAAAAATGGTACCTCACTTGTGGGGAGAGGCCTAGCGCCCGCGACAGGAAAAGCGCTAAAACACAAGGTGGACACATCACATTTTCACAAAGAAAACAGAGCTGATTTTTGCAAAGTGCCTAGCTGTGGATTGTGGCCTCTAACTCAGCCGGCACCTAGGGAAACCTAGAAAATCTGCGCAGTTTTGAAAACTAGACACCTAGGGGAATCCAAGATGGGGTGACCTGTGGGGCTCTGACCAGGTTCTGTTACCCAGAATCCTTTGCAAACCTAAAGATTTGGCCATAAAAACACTTTTTCCCCTCATTCCGGTGACAGAAAGTTCTGGACTCAGAGAGGAGCCGAAAATTTCCTTCCACTCAGCGTTCCCCCATGTCTCCTGATAAAAATGGTACCTCACTTGTGGGGGTAGGCCTAGCGCCTGCAACAGGAAAATCCCCAAAACAGAACGTGGACACATCACATTTTCACAAAGAAAACAGAGCTGTTTTTTGCAAAGCACCTAGCTGTGGATTTTGGCCTCTAGCTCAGCCGGCACCTAGGGAAACCTAGCAAACCTGCGCAGTTTTGAAAACTAGACACCTAGGGGAATCCAAGATGGGGTGACTTGTGGGGCTCTGACCAGATTCTGTTACCCAGAATCGTTTGCAAACCTCAAAATGTGGCCAAAAAAACACTTTTACCTCTCATTTCGGTGACAGAAAGTTCTGTAATCAGAGAGGAGCCACGAATTTCCTTCCACCCAGCGTTTCCCCATGTCTCCCGATAAAAATGGTATCACACTTGTGGGGAGAGGCCTAGCGCCTGCGACAGGAAAAGCCCCAAAACACAAGGTGGACACATCACATTTTCACAAAGAAAACAGAGCTGATTTTTGCAAAGTGCCTAGCTGTGGATTTTGGCCTCTAGCTCAGCCGGCGCCTAGGGAAACCTAGAAAACCTGCGCAGTTTTAAAAACTAGACATCTAGGGGAATCCAAGATGGGGTGACTTGTGGGGCTCTGACCAGGTTCTGTTACCCAGAATCGTTTGCAAACCTCAAAGTTTGGCCAAAAAAACACTTTTTCCCCTCATTCCGGTGACTGAAAGTTCTGGAATCAAAGAGGAGCCACAAATTTCCTTCCACTCAGCGTTCCCCCATGTCTCTTGATAAAAATGGTACCTCACTTGTGGGGGTAGGCCTAGCGCTCGTGACAGGAAAAGCCCCAAAACACAACGTGGACACATCACATTTTCACAAAGAAAACAAACCTGTTTTTTGCTTAGCGCCTAACTGTGGATTTTGGCCTCTAGCTCAGCCGGCACCTAGGGAAACCTAGCAAACCTGCGTTGTTTTGAAAACTAGACACCTAGGGAAATCCAAGATGCGGTGACTTGTGGGGCTCTGACCAGGTTCTGTTACCCAGAATCCTATGCAAACCTCAAAATTTGGCCAAAAAAATACTTTTTCCTCGCATTTCGGTGACAGAAAGTTCTGGAATCAGAGAGGAGCCACAAATTTCCTTCCACCCAGCGTTCCACCTTGTCTCCTGATAAAAATTGTACCCCACTTGTGGGGGTAGGCCTAGCGCCCGCAACAGGAAAAGCCCCAAAACACAACGTGGACACATCACATTTTCACAGAGAAAACAGAGCTGTTTTTTGCAAAGCACCTAGCTGTGGATTTTGGCCTCTAGCTCAGCCGGCACCTAGGGAAACCTAGCAAACCTGAGCAGTTTTGAAAACTAGACACCTAGGGGAATCCAAGATGGGGTGACTTGTGGGGCTCTGACCAGATTCTGTTAGCCAGAATCGTTTGCAAACCTCAAAATGTGGCCAAAAAAACACTTTTACCTCTCATTTCGGTGACAGAAAGTTCTGTAATCAGAGAGCAGCCACAAATTTCCTTCCACCCAGCGTTCCCCCAAGTCTCCCGATAAAAATGGTACCTCACTTGTGGGGAGAGGCCTAGCGCCTGTGACAGGAGAAGCCCCAAAAGACAAGGTGGACACATCACATTTTCACAAAGAAAACAAAGCTGATCTTTGCAAAGTGCCTAGTTGTGGATTTTGGCCTCTAGCTCAGCCGGCACCTAGGGAAACCTAGAAAAGCTGCACAGTTTTGAAAACTAGACACCTAGGGGAATCCAAGATGGGGTGACTTGTGGGGCTCTGACCAGGTTCTGGTACCCAGAATCCTTTGCAAACCTAAAAATGTGGCCAAAAAAACACTTTTTCCCCTCATTCCGCTGACAGAAAGTTCTGGAATCAGAGAGGAGCCGCAAATTTCCTTCCACTCAGCGTTCCCCCATGTCTCCTGATAAAAATGGTACCTCACTTGTGGGGGTAGGCCTAGCGCCGGCAACAGGAAAAGCCCCAAAACACAACGTGGACACATCACATTTTCACAAAGAAAACAGAGCTGTTTTTTGCAAGGCACCAAGCTGTGGATTTTGCCCTCTAGCTCAGCCGGCACCTTGGGAAACCTAGCAAACCTGCACAGTTTTGAAAACTAAACACCTAGGGGAATCCAAGATGGGGGGACTTGTGGGGCTCTGACCAGGTTTTGTTTCCCAGAATCCTTTGCAAACCTCAAAATGTGGCCAAAAAAAAAGTTTTCCCCTCATTCCGGTGACAGAAAGTTCTGGAATCAGAGAGGAGCCGCAAATTTCCTTCCACCCAGCATTCCCCCATGTCTCCTGATAAAAATGGTACCCCATTTGTGGGGGTAGGCCTGGCGCCCACAACAGGAAAAGCCCCAAAACACAACGTGGACACATCACATTTTCACAAAGAAAACAGAGCTGTTTTTTGCAAAGCACCTAGCTGTGGATTTTGGCCTCTAGCTCAGCCGGCACCTAGGGAAAGCTAGCAAACCTGCGCAGTTTTGAAAACTAGACATCTAGGGGAATCCAAGATGGGCTGACTTGTGGGGCTCTGACCAGATTCTGTTACCCAGAATTGTTTGCAAACCTCAAAATGAGGCCAAAAAAACACCTTTACCTCTCATTTCTGTGACAGAAAGTTCTGTAATCAGAGAGCAGCCACAAATTTCCTTCCACCCAGCGTTCCCCCAAGTCTCCCGATAAAAATGGTACCTCACTTGTGGGGAGAGGCCTAGCGCCTGCGACAGGAAAAGCCCCAAAACACAAGGTGGACACATCACATTTTCACAAAGAAAACAGAGCTGATTTTTGCAAAGTGCCTAGCTGTGGATTGTGGCCTCTAACTCAGCTGGCACCTAGGGAAACCTAGAAAACCTGTGCAGTTGTGAAAACTAGACACCTAGGGGAATCCAAGATGGGGTGACCTGTGGGGCTCTGACCAGGTTCTGTTACCCAGAATCCTTTGCAAACCTAAAAAATTGGCCATAAAAACACTTTTTCCCCTCATTCCGGTAACAGAAAGTTCTGGACTCAGAGAGGAGCCGAAAATGTCCTTCCACTCAGCGTTCCCCCATGTCTCCTGATAAAAATGGTACCTCACTTGTGGGGGTATACCTAGCGCCTGCAACAGGAAAATCCCCAAAACACAACGTGGACACATCACATTTTCACAAAGAAAACAGAGCTGTTTTTTGCAAAGCACCTAGCTGTGGATTTTGGCCTCTGGCTCAGCCGGCACCTAGGGAAACCTAGCAAACCTGCGCAGTTTTGAAAACTAGACACCTAGGGGAATCCAAGATGGGGTGACTTGTGGGGCTCTGACCAGATTCTGTTACCCAGAATCATTTGCAAACCTCAAAATGTGACCAAAAAAACACGTTTACCTCTCATTTCGGTGACAGAAAGTTCTGTAATCAGAGAGGAGCCACGAATTTCCTTCCACCCAGCGTTTCCCCATGTCTCCCGATAAAAATGGTACCCCACTTGTGGGGAGAGGCCTAGCGCCTGCGACAGGTAAAGCCCCAAAACACAAGGTGGACACATCACATTTTCACAAAGAAAACAGAGCTGATTTTTGCAAAGTGCCTAGCTGTGGATTTTGGCCTCTAGTTTAGCCGGCACCTAGGGAAACCTAGAAAACCTGCGCAGTTTTGAAAACTACACATCTAGGGGAATCCAAGATGGGGTGACTTGTGGGGCTCTGACCAGGTTCTGTTACCCAGAATCGTTTGCAAACCTCAAAGTTTGGCCAAAAAAAACACTTTTTCCCCTCATTCCGGTGACTGAAAGTTCTGGAATCAGAGAGGAGCCACAAATTTCCTTCCACTCAGCGTTCCCCCATGTCTCTTGATAAAAATGGTACCTCACTTGTGGGGGTAGGCCTAGCGCTCGTGACAGGAAAAGCCCCAAAACACAACCTGGACACATCACATTTTCACAAAGAAAACAGCTGATTTTTGCAAAGTGCCTAGCTGTGGATTGTGGCCTCTAACTCAGCCGGCACCTAGGGAAACCTAGAAAACCTGCGCAGTTTTGAAAACTAGACACCTAGGGGAATCCAAGATGGGGTGACCTGAGGGGCTCTGACCAGGTTCTGTTACCCAGAATCCTTTGCAAACCTAAAAATTTGGCCATAAAAACACTTTTTCCCCTCATTCCGGTAACAGAAAGTTCTGGACTCAGAGAGGAGCCGGAAATGTCCTTCCACTCAGCGTTCCCCCATGTCTCCTGATAAAAATGGTACCTCACTTGTGGGGGTAGGCCTAGCGCCTGCAACAGGAAAAGCCCCAAAACACAACGTGGACACATCACATTTTCACAAAGAAAACAGAGCTGTTTTTTGCAAAGCACCAAGCTGTGGATTTTGGCCTCTAGCTCAGCCGGCACCTAGGGAAACCTAGCAAACCTGCGCAGTTTTGAAAACTAGACACCTAGGGGAATCCAAGATGGGGTGACTTGTGCGGCTCTGACCAGATTCTGTTACCCAGAATCGTTTGCAAACCTCAAAATGTGGCCAAAAAAACACTTTTACCTCTCATTTCGGTGACAGAAAGTTCTGTAATCAGAGAGGAGCCACGAATTTCCTTCCACCCAGCGTTTCCCCATGTCTCCCGATAAAAATGGTATCCCACTTGTGGGGAGAGGCCTAGCGCCTGCGACAGGAAAAGCCCCAAAACACAAGGTGGACACATCACATTTTCACAAAGAAAACAGAGCTGATTTTTGCAAAGTGCCTAGCTGTGGATTTTGGCCTCTAGCTCAGCCGGCGCCTAGGGAAACCTAGAAAACCTGCGCAGTTTTGAAAACTAGACATCTAGGGGAATCCAAGATGTGGTGACTTGTGGGGCTCTGACCAGGTTCTCTTACCCAGAATCGTTTGCAAACCTCATAGTTTGGCCAAAAAAACACTTTTCCCCCTCATTCCGGTGACTGAAAGTTCTGGAATCAGAGAGGAGCCACAAATTTCCTTCCACTCAGCGTTCCCCCATGTCTCTTGATAAAAATGGTACCTCACTTGTGGGGGTAGGCTTAGCGCTCGTGACAGGAAAAGCCCCAAAACACAACGTGGACACATCACATTTTCACAAAGAAAACAGAGCTGATTTTTGCAAAGTGCCTAGCTGTGGATTGTGGCCTCTAACTCAGCTGGCACCTAGGGAAACCTAGAAAACCTGCGCAGTTTTGAAAACTAGACACTTAGGGGAATCCAAGATGGGGTGACCTGTGGGGCTCTGACCAGATTCTGTTACCCAGAATCATTTGCAAACCTCAAAATGTGACCAAAAAAACACGTTTACCTCTCATTTCGGTGACAGAAAGTTCTGTAATCAGAGAGGAGCCACGAATTTCCTTCCACCCAGCGTTTCCCCATGTCTCCCGATAAAAATGGTACCCCACTTGTGGGGAGAGGCCTAGCGCCTGCGACAGGAAAAGCGACAAAACACAAGGTGGACACATCACATTTTCACAAAGAAAACAGAGCTGATTTTTGCAAAGTGCCTAGCTGTGGATTTTGGCCTCTAGCTCAGCCGGCACCTAGGGAAACCTAGAAAACCTGTGCAGTTTTGAAAACTACACATCTAGGGGAATCCAAGATGGGGTGACTTGTGGGGCTCTGACCAGGTTCTGTTACCCAGAATCGTTTGCAAACCTCAAAGTTTGGCCAAAAAAACACTTTTTCCCCTCATTCCGGTGACTGAAAGTTCTGGAATCAGAGAGGAGCCACAAATTTCCTTCCACTCAGCGTTCCCCCATGTCTCTTGATAAAAATGGTACCTCACTTGTGGGGGTAGGCCTAGCGCTTGTGACAGGAAAAGCCCCAAAACACAACGTGGACACATCACATTTTCACAAAGAAAACAGAGCTGATTTTTGCAAAGTGCCTAGCTGTGGATTGTGGCCTCTAACTCAGCCGGCACCTAGGGAAACCTAGAAAACCTGCGCAGTTTTGAAAACTAGACACCTAGGGGAATCCAAGATGGGGTGACCTGTGGGGCTCTGACCAGGTTCTGTTACCCAGAATCCTTTGCAAACCTAAAAATGTGGCCATAAAAACACTTTTTCCCCTCATTCCGGTAACAGAAAGTTCTGGACTCAGAGAGGAGCCGAAAATTTCCTTCCACTCAGCGTTCCCCCATGTCTCCTGATAAAAATGGTACCTCACTTGTGGGGGTAGGCCTAGCGCCTGCAACAGGAAAAGCCCCAAAACACAACGTGGACACATCACATTTTCACAAACAAAACAGCTGTTTTTTGCAAAGCACCAAGCTGTGGATTTTGGCCTCTAGCTCAGCTGGCACCTAGGGAAACCTAGCAAACCTGCGCAGTTTTGAAAACTAGACACCTAGGGGAATCCAAGATGGGGTGACTTGTGGGGCTCTGACCAGATTCTGTTACCCAGAATCGTTTGCAAACCTCAAAATGTGGCCAAAAAAACACTTTTACCTCTCATTTCGGTGACAGAAAGTTCTGTAATCAGAGAGGAGCCACGAATTTCCTTCCACCCAGCGTTTCCCCATGTCTCCCGATAAAAATGGTATCCCACTTGTGGGGAGAGGCCTAGCGCCTGCGACAGGAAAAGCCCCAAAACACAAGGTGGACACATCACATTTTCACAAAGAAAACAGAGCTGATTTTTGCAAAGTGCCTAGCTGTGGATTTTGGCCTCTAGCTCAGCCGGCGCCTAGGGAAACCTAGAAAACCTGCGCAGTTTTGAAAACTAGACATCTAGGGGAATCCAAGATGGGGTGACTTGTGGGGCTCTGACCAGGTTCTGTTACCCAGAATCGTTTGCAAACCTCAAAGTTTGGCCAAAAAAACACTTTTTCCCCTCATTCCGGTGACTGAAAGTTCTGGAATCAGAGAGGAGCCACAAATTTCCTTCCACTCAGCGTTCCCCCATGTCTCTTGATAAAAATGGTACCTCACTTGTGGGGGTAGGCCTAGCGCTCGTGAGAGGAAAAGCCCCAAAACACAACGTGGACACATCACATTTTCACAAAGAAAACAAACCTGTTTTTTGCTTAGCGCCTAACTGTGGATTTTGGCCTCTAGCTCAGCCGGCACCTAGGGAAACCTAGCAAACCTGTGTTGTTTTGAAAACTAGACACCTAGGGGAATCCAAGATGCGGTGAGTTGTGGGGCTCTGACCAGGTTCTGTTACCCAGAATCCTTTGCAAACCTAAAAATTTGGCCAAAAAAACACCTTTTCCTCGCATTTCGGTGACAGAAAGTTCTGGAATCAGAGAGGAGCCACAAATTTCCTTCCACCCAGCGTTCCACCTTGTCTCCTGATAAAAATTGTACCCCACTTGTGGGGGTAGGCCTAGCGCCCGCAACAGGAAAAGCCCCAAAACACGACGTGGACACATCACATTTTCACAAAGAAAACAGAGCTGTTTTTTGCAAAGCACCTAGCTGTGGATTTTGGCCTCTAGCTCAGCCGGCACCTAGGGAAGCCTAGCAATCCTGAGCAGTTTTGAAAACTAGACACCTAGGGGAATCCAAGATGGGGTGACTTGTGGGGCTCTGACCAGATTCTGTTAGCCAGAATCGTTTGCAAACCTCAAAATGAGGCCAAAAAAACACTTTTACCTCTCATTTCGGTGACAGAAAGTTCTGTAATCAGAGAGCAGCCACAAATTTCCTTCCACCCAGCGTTCCCCCATGTCTCCTGATAAAAATGGTACCTCACTTGTGGGGGTAGGCCTAGCGCCTGCAACAGGAAAATCCCCAAAACACAACGTGGACACATCACATTTTCACAAAGAAAACAGAGCTGTTTTTTGCAAAGCACCTAGCTGTGGATTTTGGCCTCTAGCTCAGCCGGCACCTAGGGAAACCTAGCAAACCTGCGCAGTTTTGAAAACTAGACACCTAGGGGAATCCAAGATGGGGTGACTTGTGGGGCTCTGACCAGGTTCTGGTACCCAGAATCGTTTGCAAACCTCAAAGTTTGGCCAAAAAAACACTTTTTCCCCTCATTCCGGTGACTGAAAGTTCTGGAATCAGAGAGGAGCCACAAATTTCCTTCCACTCAGAGTTCCCCCATGTCTCTTGATAAAAATGGTACCTTACTTGTGGGGGTAGGCCTAGCGCTCGTGACAGGAAAAGCCCCAAAACACAACGTGGACACATCACATTTTCAGAAAGAAAACAAACCTGTTTTTTGCTTAGCGCCTAACTGTGGATTTTGGCCTCTAGCTCAGCCGGCACCTAGGGAAACCTAGCAAACCTGCGTTGTTTTGAAAACTAGACACCTAGGGGAATCCAAGATGCGGTGACTTGAGGGGCTCTGAGCAAGTTCTGTTACCCAGAATCCTTTGCAAACGTAAAAAGTTGGCCAAAAAAACACTTTTTCCTTGCATTTCGGTGACAGAAAGTTCTGGAATCAGAGAGGAGCCACAAATTTCCTTCCACCCAGCGTTCCACCTTGTCTCCTGATAAAAATTGTACCCCACTTGTGGGGGTAGGCCTAGCGCCCGCAACTGGAAAAGCCCCAAAACTCAACGTGGACACATCACATTTTCACAAAGAAAACAGAGCTGTTTTTTGCAAAGCACCTAGCTGTGGATTTTGGCCTCTAGCTCAGCCGGCACCTAGGGAAACCTAGCAAACCTGAGCAGTTTTGAAAACTAGACATCTAGGGGAATCCAAGATGGGGTGACTTGTGGGGCTCTGACCAGGTTCTGTTACCCAGAATCGTTTGCAAACCTCAAAATGTGGCAAAAAAAACACTTTTACCTCTCATTTCGGTGACAGAAAGTTCTGTAATCAGAGAGCAGCCACAAATTTCCTTCCACCCAGCGTTCCCCCAAGTCTCCTGATAAAAATGGTACCTCACTTGTGGGGAGAGGCCTAGCGTCTGTGACAGGAGAAGCCCCAAAAGACAAGGTGGAGACATCACATTTTCACAAAAAAACAAAGCTGATTTTTGCAAAGTGCCTAGTTGTGGATTTTGGCCTCTAGCTCAGCCGGCACCTAGGGAAACCTAGAAAACCTGCACAGTTTTGAAAACTAGACACCTAGGGGAATCCAAGATGGGGTGACTTGTGGGGCTCTGACCAGGTTCTGGTACCCAGAATCCTTTGCAAACCTAAAAATATGGCCCAAAAAACACTTTTTCCCCTCATTCCGCTGACAGAAAGTTCTGGAATCAGAGAGGAGCCGCAAATTTCCTTCCACTCAGCGTTCCCCCATGTCTCCTGATAAAAATGGTACCTCACTTGTGGGGGTAGGCCTAGCGCCGGCAACAGGAAAAGCCCCAAAACACAACGTGGACACATCACATTTTCACAAAGAAAACAGAGCTGTTTTTTGCAAGGCACCAAGCTGTGGATTTTGGCCTCTAGCTCAGCCGGCACCTAGGGAAACCTAGAAAACCTGCGCAGTTTTGAAAACTAGACATCTAGGGGAATCCAAGATGGGGTGACTTGTGGGGCTCTGACCAGGTTCTGTTACCCAGAATCGTTTGCAAACCTCAAAGTTTGGCCAAAAAAACACTTTTTCCCCTCATTCCGGTGACTGAAAGTTCTGGAACCAGAGAGGAGCCACAAATTTCCTTCCACTCAGCGTTCCCCCATGTCTCTTGATAAAAATGGTACCTCACTTGTGGGGGTAGGCTTAGCGCTCGTGACAGGAAAAGCCCCAAAACACAACGTGGACACATCACATTTTCACAAAGAAAACAGAGCTGATTTTTGCAAAGTGCCTAGCTGTGGATTGTGGCCTCTAACTCAGCTGGCACCTAGGGAAACCTAGAAAACCTGCGCAGTTTTGAAAACTAGACACCTAGGGGAATCCAAGATGGGGTGACCTGTGGGGCTCTGACCAGGTTCTGTTACCCAGAATCCTTTGCAAACCTAAAAATATGGCCATAAAAACACTTTTTCCCCTCATTCCGGTAACAGAAAGTTCTGGACTCAGAGAGGAGCCGAAAATTTCCTTCCACTCAGCGTTCCCCCATGTCTCCTGATAAAAATGGTACCTCACTTGTGGGGGTAGGCCTAGCGCCTGCAACAGGAAAATCCCCAAAACACAACGTGGACACATCACATTTTCACAAAGAAAACAGAGCTGTTTTTTGCAAAGCACCTAGCTGTGGATTTTGGCCTCTAGCTCAGCCGGCACCTAGGGAAACCTAGCAAACCTGCGCAGTTCTGAAAACTAGACACCTAGGGGAATCCAAGATGGGGTGACTTGTGGGGCTCTGACCAGATTCTGTTACCCAGAATCATTTGCAAACTTCAAAATGTGACCAAAAAAACATGTTTACCTCTCATTTCGGTGACAGAAAGTTCTGTAATCAGAGAGGAGCCACGAATTTCCTTCCACCCAGCGTTTCCCCATGTCTCCCGATAAAAATGGTACCCCACTTGTGGGGAGAGGCCTAGCGCCTGCGACAGGAAAAGCCCCAAAACACAAGGTGGACACATCACATTTTCACAAAGAAAACAGAGCTGATTTTTGCAAAGTGCCTAGCTGTGGATTCTGGCCTCTAGCTCAGCCGGCACCTAGGGAAACCTAGAAAACCTGCGCAGTTTTGAAAACTACACATCTAGGGGAATCCAAGATGGGGTGACTTGTGGGGCTCTGACCAGGTTCTGTTGCCCAGAATCGTTTGCAAACCTCAAAGTTTGGCCAAAACAACACTTTTTCCCCTCATTCCGGTGACTGAAAGTTCTGGAATTAGAGAGGAGCCACAAATTTCCTTCCACTCAGCGTTCCCCCATGTCTCTTGATAAAAATGGTACCTCACTTGTGGGGGTAGGCCTAGCGCTCGTGACAGGAAAAGCCCCAAAACACAACGTGGACACATCACATTTTCACAAAGAAAACAGAGCTGATTTTTGCAAAGTGCCTAGCTGTGGATTGTGGCCTCTAACTCAGCCGGCACCTAGGAAAACCTAGAAAACCTGCGCAGTTTTGAAAACTAGACACCTAGGGGAATCCAAGATGGGGTGACCTGTGGGCTCTGACCAGGTTCTGTTACCCAGAATCCTTTGCAAACCTAAAAATTTGGCCATAAAAACACTTTTTCCCCTCTTTCCGGTAACAGAAAGTTCTGGACTCAGAGAGGAGCCGAAAATGTCCTTCCACTCAGCGTTCCCCCATGTCTCCTGATAAAAATGGTACCTCACTTGTGGGGGTAGGCCTAGCGCCTGCAACAGGAAAATCCCCAAAACACAACGTGGACACATCACATTTTCACAAAGAAAACAGAGCTGTTTTTTGCAAAGCACCTAGCTGTGGATTTTGGCCTCTAGCTCAGCCGGCACCTAGGGAAACCTAGCAAACCTGCGCAGTTTTGAAAACTAGACACCTAGGGGAATCCAAGATGCGGTGACTTGTGGGGCTCTGACCAGGTTCTGGTACCCAGAATCGTTTGCAAACCTCAAAGTTTGGCCAAAAAAACACTTTTTCCCCTCATTCCGGTGACTGAAAGTTCTGGAATCAGAGAGGAGCCACAAATTTCCTTCCACTCAGCGTTCCCCCATGTCTCTTGATAAAAATGGTACCTCACTTGTGGGGGTAGGCCTAGCGCTCGTGACAGGAAAAGCCCCAAAACACAACGTGGACACATCACATTTTCAGAAAGAAAACAAACCTGTTTTTTGCTTAGCGCCTAACTGTGGATTTTGGCCTCTAGCTCAGCCGGCACCTAGGGAAACCTAGCAAACCTGCGTTGTTTTGAAAACTAGACACCTAGGGGAATCCAAGATGCGGTGACTTGAGGGGCTCTGAGCAAGTTCTGTTACCCAGAATCCTTTGCAAACGTAAAAAGTTGGCCAAAAAAACACTTTTTCCTTGCATTTCGGTGACAGAAAGTTCTGGAATCAGAGAGGAGCCACAAATTTCCTTCCACCCAGCGTTCCACCTTGTCTCCTGATAAAAATTGTACCCCACTTGTGAGGGTAGGCCTAGCGCCCGTAACTGGAAAAGCCCCAAAACTCAACGTGGACACATCACATTTTCACAAAGAAAACAGAGCTGTTTTTTGCAAAGCACCTAGCTGTGGATTTTGGCCTCTAGCTCAGCCGGCACCTAGGGAAACCTAGCAAACCTGAGCAGTTTTGAAAACTAGACATCTAGGGGAATCCAAGATGGGGTGACTTGTGGGGCTCTGACCAGGTTCTGTTACCCAGAATCGTTTGCAAACCTCAAAATGTGGCCAAAAAAACACTTTTACCTCTCATTTCGGTGACAGAAAGTTCTGTAATCAGAGAGCAGCCACAAATTTCCTTCCACCCAGCGTTCCCCCAAGTCTCCTGATAAAAATGGTACCTCACTTGTGGGGAGAGGCCTAGCGTCTGTGACAGGAGAAGCCCCAAAAGACAAGGTGGACACATCACATTTTCACAAAAAAACAAAGCTGATTTTTGCAAAGTGCCTAGTTGTGGATTTTGGCCTCTAGCTCAGCCGGCACCTAGGGAAACCTAGAAAACCTGCACAGTTTTGAAAACTAGACACCTAGGGGAATCCAAGATGGGGTGACTTGTGGGGCTCTGACCAGGTTCTGGTACCCAGAATCCTTTGCAAACCTAAAAATATGGCCCAAAAAACACTTTTTCCCCTCATTCCGCTGACAGAAAGTTCTGGAATCAGAGAGGAGCCGCAAATTTCCTTCCACTCAGCGTTCCCCCATGTCTCCTGATAAAAATGGTACCTCACTTGTGGGGGTAGGCCTAGCGCCGGCAACAGGAAAAGCCCCAAAACACAACGTGGACACATCACATTTTCACAAAGAAATCAGAGCTGTTTTTTGCAAGGCACCAAGCTGTGGATTTTGGCCTCTAGCTCAGCCGGCACCTAGGGAAACCTAGAAAACCTGCGCAGTTTTGAAAACTAGACATCTAGGGGAATCCAAGATTGGGTGACTTGTGGGGCTCTGACCAGGTTCTGTTACCCAGAATCGTTTGCAAACCTCAAAGTTTGGCCAAAAAAACACTTTTTCCCCTCATTCCGGTGACTGAAAGTTCTGGAACCAGAGAGGAGCCACAAATTTCCTTCCACTCAGCGTTCCCCCATGTCTCTTGATAAAAATGGTACCTCACTTGTGGGGGTAGGCTTAGCGCTCGTGACAGGAAAAGCCCCAAAACACAACGTGGACACATCACATTTTCACAAAGAAAACAGAGCTGATTTTTGCAAAGTGCCTAGCTGTGGATTGTGGCCTCTAACTCAGCTGGCACCTAGGGAAACCTAGAAAACCTGCGCAGTTTTGAAAACTAGACACCTAGGGGAATCCAAGATGGGGTGACCTGTGGGGCTCTGACCAGGTTCTGTTACCCAGAATCCTTTGCAAACCTAAAAATATGGCCATAAAAACACTTTTTCCCCTCATTCCGGTAACAGAAAGTTCTGGACTCAGAGAGGAGCCGAAAATTTCCTTCCACTCAGCGTTCCCCCATGTCTCCTGATAAAAATGGTACCTCACTTGTGGGGGTAGGCCTAGCGCCTGCAACAGGAAAATCCCCAAAACACAACGTGGACACATCACATTTTCACAAAGAAAACAGAGCTGTTTTTTGCAAAGCACCTAGCTGTGGATTTTGGCCTCTAGCTCAGCCGGCACCTAGGGAAACCTAGCAAACCTGCGCAGTTCTGAAAACTAGACACCTAGGGGAATCCAAGATGGGTTGACTTGTGGGGCTCTGACCAGATTCTGTTACCCAGAATCATTTGCAAACCTCAAAATGTGACCAAAAAAACATGTTTACCTCTCATTTCGGTGACAGAAAGTTCTGTAATCAGAGAGGAGCCACGAATTTCCTTCCACCCAGCGTTTCCCCATGTCTCCCGATAAAAATGGTACCCCACTTGTGGGGAGAGGCCTAGCGCCTGCGACAGGAAAAGCCCCAAAACACAAGGTGGACACATCACATTTTCACAAAGAAAACAGAGCTGATTTTTGCAAAGTGCCTAGCTGTGGATTCTGGCCTCTAGCTCAGCCGGCACCTAGGGAAACCTAGAAAACCTGCGCAGTTTTGAAAACTACACATCTAGGGGAATCCAAGATGGGGTGACTTGTGGGGCTCTGACCAGGTTCTGTTACCCAGAATCGTTTGCAAACCTCAAAGTTTGGCCAAAAAAACACTTTTTCCCCTCATTCCTGTGACTGAAAGTTCTGGAATTAGAGAGGAGCCACAAATTTCCTTCCACTCAGCGTTCCCCCATGTCTCTTGATAAAAATGGTACCTCACTTGTGGGGGTAGGCCTAGCGCTCGTGATAGGAAAAGCCCCAAAACACAACGTGGACACATCACATTTTCACAAAGAAAACAGAGCTGATTTTTGCAAAGTGCCTAGCTGTGGATTGTGGCCTCTAACTCAGCCGGCACCTAGGAAAACCTAGAAAACCTGCGCAGTTTTGAAAACTAGACACCTAGGGGAATCCAAGATGGGGTGACCTGTGGGCTCTGACCAGGTTCTGTTACCCAGAATCCTTTGCAAACCTAAAAATTTGGCCATAAAAACACTTTTTCCCCTCTTTCCGGTAACAGAAAGTTCTGGACTCAGAGAGGAGCCGAAAATGTCCTTCCACTCAGCGTTCCCCCATGTCTCCTGATAAAAATGGTACCTCACTTGTGGGGGTAGGCCTAGCGCCTGCAACAGGAAAATCCCCAAAACACAACGTGGACACATCACATTTTCACAAAGAAAACAGAGCTGTTTTTTGCAAAGCACCTAGCTGTGGATTTTGGCCTCTAGCTCAGCCGGCACCTAGGGAAACCTAGCAAACCTGCGCAGTTTTGAAAACTAGACACGTAGGGGAATCCAAGATGGGGTGACTTGTGGGGCTCTGACCAGATTCTGTTACCCAGAATCATTTGCAAACCTCAAAATGTGACCAAAAAAACATGTTTACCTCTCATTTCGGTGACAGAAAGTTCTGTAATCAGAGAGGAGCCACGAATTTCCTTCCACCCAGCGTTTCCCCATGTCTCCCGATAAAAATGGTACCCCACTTGTGGGGAGAGGCCTAGCGCCTGCGACAGGAAAAGCCCCAAAACACAAGGTGGACACATCACATTTTCACAAAGAAAACAGAGCTGATTTTTGCAAAGTGCCTAGCTGTGGATTCTGGCCTCTAGCTCAGCCGGCACCTAGGGAAACCTAGAAAACCTGCGCAGTTTTGAAAACTAGACATCTAGGGGAATCCAAGATGGGGTGACTTGTGGGGCTCTGACCAGGTTCTGTTACCCAGAATCGTTTGCAAACCTCAAAGTTTGGCCAAAAAAACACTTTTTCCCCTCATTCCGGTGACTGAAAGTTCTGGAATCAGAGAGGAGCCACAAATTTCCTTATACCCAGCGTTTCCCCATGTCTCCCGATAAAAATGGTATCCCACTTGTGGGGAGAGGCCTAGCGCCTGCGACAGGAAAAGCCCCAAAACACAAGGTGGACACATCACATTTTCACAAAGAAAACAGAGCTGATTTTTGCAAAGTGCCTAGCTGTGGATTTTGGCCTCTAGCTCAGCCGGCGCCTAGGGAAACCTAGAAAACCTGCACAGTTTTGAAAACTAGACACCTAGGGGAATCCAAGATGGGGTGACCTGTGGGGCTCTGACCAGGTTCTGTTACCCAGAATCCTTTGCAAACCTAAAGATTTGGCCATAAAAACACTTTTTCCCCTCATTCCGGTGACAGAAAGTTCTGGACTCAGAGAGGAGCCGAAAATTTCCTTCCACTCAGCGTTCCCCCATGTCTCCTGATAAAAATGGTACCTCACTTGTGGGGGTAGGCCTAGCGCCTGCAACAGGAAAATCCCCAAAACACAACGTGGACACATCACATTTTCACAAAGAAAACAGAGCTGTTTTTTGCAAAGCACCTAGCTGTGGATTTTGGCCTCTAGCTCAGCCGGCACCTAGGGAAACCTAGCAAACCTGCGCAGTTTTGAAAACTAGACACCAAGGGGAATCCAAGATGGGGTGACTTGTGGGGCTCTGACCAGATTCTGTTACCCAGAATCGTTTGCAAACCTCAAAATGTGGCCAGAAAAACACGTTTACCTCTGATTTCGGTGACAGAAAGTTCTGTAATCAGAGAGGAGCCACGAATTTCCTTCCACCCAGCGTTTCCCCATGTCTCCCGATAAAAAGGGTACCCCACTTGTGGGGAGACGCCTAGCGCCTGCGACAGGAAAAGCCCCAAAACACAAGGTGGACACATCACATTTTCACAAAGAAAACAGAGCTGATTTTTGCAAAGTACCTAGCTGTGGATTTTGGCCTCTAGCTCAGCCGGCGCCTAGGGAAACCTAGAAAACCTGCGCAGTTTTGAAAACTAGACATTTAGGGGAATCCAAGATGGGGTGACTTGTGGGGCTCTGACCAGGTTCTGTTACCCAGAATCGTTTGCAAACCTCAAAGTTTGGCCAAAAAAACACTTTTTCCCCTCATTCCGGTGACTCAAAGTTCTGGAATCAGAGAGGAGCCACAAATTTCCTTCCACTCAGCGTTCCCCCATGTCTCTTGATAAAAATGGTACCTCACTTGTGGGGGTAGGCCTAGCGCTCGTGACAGGAAAAGCCCCAAAACACAACGTGGACACATCACATTATCACAAAGAAAACAAACTTGTTTTTTGCTTAGCGCCTAACTGTGGATTTTGGCCTCTAGCTCAGCCGGCACCTAGGGAAACCTAGCAAACCTGCGTTGTTTTGAAAACTAGACACCTAGGGGAATCCAAGATGCGGTGACTTGTGGGGCTCTGACCAGGTTCTGTTACCCAGAATCCTTTGCAAACCTCAAAATTTGGCCAAAAAAACACTTTTTCCTCCCATTTCGGTGACAGAAAGTTCTGGAATCAGAGAGGAGCCACACATTTCCTTCCACCCAGCGTTCCACCTTGTCTCCTGATAAAAATTGTACCCCACTTGTGGGGGTAGGCCTAGCGCCCGCAACAGGAAAAGCCCCAAAACACAACGTGGACACATCACATTTTCACAAAGAAAACAGAGCTGTTTTTTGCAAAGCACCTAGCTGTGGATTTGAGCCTCTAGCTCAGCCGGCACCTAGGGAAAGCTAGCAAACCTGCGCAGTTTTGAAAACTACACACCTAGGGGAATCCAAGATGGGCTGACTTGTGGGGCTCTGACCAGATTCTGTTACCCAGATTTGTTTGCAAACCTCAAAATGAGGCCAAAAAAACACCTTTACCTCTCATTTCGGTGACAGAAAGTTCTGTAATCAGAGAGCAGCCACAAATTTCCTTCCACCCAGCGTTCCCCAAGTCTCCCGATAAAAATGGTACCTCACTTGTGGGGAGAGGCCTAGCGCCTGCGACAGGAAAAGCCCCAAAACACAAGGTGAACACATCACATTTTCACAAAGAAAACAAAGCTGATTTTTGCAAAGTGCCTAGTTGTGGATTTTGGCCTCTAGCTCAGCCCGCACCTAGGGAAACCTAGAAAACCTGCACAGTTATGAAAACTAGACACCTAGGGGAATCCAAGATGGGGTGACTTGTGGGGCTCTGACCAGGTTCTGGTTCCCAGAATCCTTTGCAAACCTAAAAATTTGGCCAAAAAAACACTTTTTCCCCTCATTCCGCTGACAGAAAGTTCTGGAATCAGAGAGGAGCCACAAATTTCCTTCCACCCAGCGTTCCCCCATGTCTCCCGATAAAAATGGTACCTCACTTCTGGGGAGAGGCCTAGAGCCTGCGACAGGAAAAGCCCCAAAACACAAGGTGGACACATCACATTTTCACAAAGAAAACAGAGCTGTTTTTTGCAAAGCACCAAGCTGTGGATTTTGGCCTCTAGCTCAGCCGGCACCTAGGGAAACCTAGAAAACCTGCGCAGTTTTGAAAACTAGACATCTAGGGGAATCCAAGATGGGGTGACTTGTGGGGCTCTGACCAGGTTCTGTTACCCAGAATCCTCTGCAAACCTCAAAGTTTGGCCAAAAAAACACTTTTTCCCCTCATTCCGGTGACTGAAAGTTCTGGAATCAGAGAGGAGCCACAAATTTCCTTCCACTCAGCGTTCCCCCATGTCTCTTGATAAAAATGGTACCTCACTAGTGGGGTAGGCCTAGCGCTCGCGACAGGAAAAGCCCCAAAACACAACGTGGACACATCACATTTTCACAAAGAAAACAAAGCTGTTTTTTGCTAAGCGCCTAACTGTGGATTTTGGCCTCTAGCTCAGCCGGCACCTAGGGAAACCTATCAAACCTGCGCAGTTTTGAAAACTAGACACCTAGGGGAATCCAAGATGCGGTGACTTGTGTGGCTCTGACCAGGTTATGTTACCCAGAATCCTTTGCAAACCTCAAAATTTGGCCAAAAAAAACACTTTTTCCTCTCATTTCGGTGGCAGAAAGTTCTGGAATCAGAGAGGAGCCACAAATTTCCTTCCACCCAGCGTTCCCCCATGTCTCCCGATAAAAATGGTACCTCACTTGTGGGGAGAGGCATAGCGCCTGCGACAGGAAAAGCCCCAAAACACAAGGTGGACACATCACATTTTCACAAAGAACACAGAGCTGTTTTTTGCAAAGCACCAAGCTGTGGATTTTGGCCTCTAGCTCAGCCAGCACCTAGGGAAACCTAGCAAACCTGCGCAGTTTTGAAAACTAGACACCTAGGGGAATCCAAGATGGGGTGACTTGTGGGGCTCTGACCAGATTCTGTTACCCAGAATCGTTTGCAAACCTCAAAATGTGGCCAATAAACGCTTTTACCTCTAATTTCGGTGACAGAAAGTTCTGTAATCAGAGTGGAGACACGAATTTCCTTCCACCCAGCGTTCCCCCATGTCTCCCGATAAAAATGGTACCTCACTTGTGGGGGTAGGCCTAGCGCTCGCGACAGGAAAAGCCCCAAAACACAACGTGGACACATCACATTTTCACAAAGAAAACAAAGCTGTTTTTTGCAAAGCACCTAGCTGTGGATTTTGGCCTCTAGCTCAGCCGGCACCTAGGGAAAGCTAGCAAACCTGCGCAGTTTTGAAAACTAGACACCTAGGGGAATCCAAGATGCGGTGACTTGTGGGGCTCTGACCAGGTTATGTTACCCAGAATCCTTTGCAAACCTCAAAATTTGGCCAAAAAAAACACTTTTTCCTCTCATTTCGGTGGCAGAAAGTTCTTGAATCAGAGAGGAGCCACAAATTTCCTTCCACCCAGCGTTCCCCCATGGCTCCCGATAAAAATTGTACCTCACTTGTGGGGAGAGGCCTAGCGCCTGCGACAGGAAAAGCCCCAAAACACAAGGTGGACACATCACATTTTCACAAAGAAAACAGAGCTGTTTTTTGCAAAGCACCAAGCTGTGGATTTTGGCCTCTAGCTCAGCCAGCACCTAGGGAAACCTAGCAAACCTGCGCAGTTTTGAAAACTAGACACCTAGGGGAATCCAAGATGGGGTGACTTGTGGGGCTCTGACCAGATTCTGTTACCCAGAATCGTTTGCAAACCTCAAAATGTGGCCAATAAACGCTTTTACCTCTAATTTCGGTGACAGAAAGTTCTGTAATCAGAGAGGAGACACGAATTTCCTTCCACCCAGCGTTCCCCCATGTCTCCCGATAAAAATGGTACCTCACTTGTGGGGGTAGGCCTAGTTTGGCCACAAGTTTGGCCAAAAAAACACTTTTTCCCCTCATTCCGGTGACTGAAAGTTCTGGAATCAGAGAGGAGCCACAAATTTCCTTCCACTCAGCGTTCACCCATGTCTCTTGATAAAAATGGTACTTCACTTGTGGGGGTAGGCCTAGCGCTCGTGACAGTAAAAGCCCCAAAACACAACGTGGACACATCACATTTTCACAAAGAAAACAGAGCTGATTTTTGCAAAGTGCCTAGCTGTGGATTTTGGCCTCTAGCTCAGCCGGCACCTAGGGAAACCTAGAAAACCTGCGCAGTTTTGAAAACTACACATCTAGGGGAATCCCAGATGGGGTGACTTGTGGGGCTCTGACCAGGTTCTGTTACCCAGAATCGTTTGCAAACCTCAAAGTTTGGCCAAAAAAACACTTTTTCCCCTCATTCCGGTGACTGAAAGTTCTGGAATCAGAGAGGAGCCACAAATTTCCTTCCACTCAGCGTTCACCCATGTCTCTTGATAAAAATGGTACTTCACTTGTGGGGGTAGGCCTAGCGCTCGTGACAGTAAAAGCCCCAAAACACAACGTGGACACATCACATTTTCACAAAGAAAACAGAGCTGATTTTTGCAAAGTGCCTAGCTGTGGATTGTGGCCTCTAACTCAGCCGGCACCTAGGGAAACCTAGAAAACCTGCGCAGTTTTGAAAACTAGACACCTAGGGGAATCCAAGATGGGGTGACCTGTGGGGCTCTGACCAGGTTCTGTTACCCAGAATCCTTTGCAAACCTAAACATTTGGCCATAAAAACACTTTTTCCCCTCATTCCGGTAACAGAAAGTTCTGGACTCAGAGAGGAGCTGAAAATTTCCTTCCACTCAGCGTTCCCCCATGTCTCCTGATACAAATGGTACCTCACTTGTGGGGGTAGGCCTAGCGCCTGCAACAGGAAAAGCCCCAAAACACAACGTGGACACATCACATTTTCACAAAGAAAACAGAGCTGTTTTTTGCAAAGCACCAAGCTGTGGATTTTGGCCTCTAGCTCAGCCGGCACCTAGGGAAACCTAGCAAACCTGCGCAGTTTTGAAAACTAGACACCTAGGGGAATCCAAGATGGGGTGACTTGTGGGGCTCTGACCAGATTCTGTTACCCAGAATCGTTTGCAAACCTCAAAATGTGGCCAAAAAAACACTTTTACCTCTCATTTCGGTGACAGAAAGTTCAGTAATCAGAGAGGAGCCACGAATTTCCTTCCACCCAGCGTTTCCCCATGTCTCCCGATAAAAATGGTACCTCACTTGCGGGGAGAGGCCTAGCGCCTGCGACAGGAAAAGCCCCAAAACACAAGGTGGACACATCACATTTTCACAAAGAAAACAGAGCTGTTTTTTGCAAAGCACCAAGCTGTGGATTTTGGCCTCTAGCTCAGCCGGCACCTAGGGAAACCTAGCAAACCTGCGCAGTTTTGAAAACTAGACACATAGGGGAATCCAAGATGGGGTGACTTGTGGGGCTCTGACCAGATTCTGTTACCCAGAATCGTTTGCAAACCTCAAAATTTGGCCAATAAACGCTTTTACCTCTAATTTCGGTGACAGAAAGTTCTGTAATCAGAGAGGAGCCACGAATTTCCTTCCACCCAGCGTTCCCCCATGTCTCCCGATAAAAATGGTACCTCACTTGTGGGGGTAGGCCTAGCGCTCGCGACAGGAAAAGCCCCAAAACACAACGTGGACACATCACATTTTCACAAAGAAAACAAAGCTGTTTTTTGCTAAGCGCCTAACTGTGGATTTTGGCCTCTAGCTCAGCCGGCACCTAGGGAAACCTAGCAAACCTGCGCAGTTTTGAAAACTAGACACCTAGGGGAATCCATGATGCAGTGACTTGTGGGGCTCTGACCAGGTTCTGTTACCCAGAATCCTTTGCAAACCTCAAAATTTAGCCAAAAAAACACTTTTTCCTCTCATTTCGGTGGCAGAAAGTTCTGTAATCAGAGAGGAGCCACGAATTTCCTTCCACCCAGCGTTCCCCCATGTCTCCCGATAAAAATGGTACCTCACTTGTGGGGGTAGGCCTAGCGCTCGCGACAGGAAAAGCCCTAAAACACAAGGTGGACACATCACATTTTCACAAAGAAAACAGAGCGGATTTTTGCAAAGTGCCTAGCTGTGGATTGAGGCCTCTAACTCAGCCGTCACCTAGGGAAACCTAGAAAACCTGCGCAGTTTTGAAAACTAGACACCTAGGGGAATCCAAGATGGGGTGACCTGTGGGGCTCTGACCAGGTTCTGTTACCCAGAATCCTTTGCAAACCTAAAGATTTGGCCATAAAAACACTTTTTCCCCTCATTCCGGTGACAGAAAGTTCTGGACTCAGAGAGGAGCAGAAAATTTCCTTCCACTCAGCGTTCCCCCATGTCTCCTGATAAAAATGGTACCTCACTTGTGGGGGTAGGCCTAGCGCCTGCAACAGGAAAATCCCCAAAACACAACGTGGACACATCACATTTTCACTTAGAAAACAGAGCTGTTTTTTGCAAAGCACCTAGCTGTGGATTTTGGCCTCTAGCTCAGCCGGCACCTAGGGAAACCTAGCAAACCTGCACAGTTTTGAAAACTAGACACCTAGGGGAATCCAAGATGGGGTGACTTGTGGGGCTCTGACCAGATTCTGTTACCCAGAATCGTTTGCAAACCTCAAAATGTGGCCATAAAAACACGTTTACCTCTCATTTCGGTGACAGAAAGTTCTGTAATCAGAGAGGAGCCACGAATTTCCTTCCACCTAGCGTTTCCCCATGTCTCTCGATAAAAATGGTACCCCACTTGTGGGGAGAGGCCTAGCGCCTGCGTCAGGAAAAGCCCCAAAACACAAGGTGGACACATCACATTTTCACAAAGAAAACAGAGCTGATTTTTGCAAAGTGCCTAGCTGTGGATTTTGGCCTCTAGCTCAGCCGGCACCTAGGGAAACCTAGAAAACCTGCGCAGTTTTGAAAACTACACATCTAGGGGAATCCCAGATGGGGTGACTTGTGGGGCTCTGACCAGGTTCTGTTACCCTGAATCGTTTGCAAACCTCAAAGTTTGGCCAAAAAAACACTTTTTCCCCTCATTCCGGTGACTGAAAGTTCTGGAATCAGAGAGGAGCCACAAATTTCCTTCCACTCAGCGTTCACCCATGTCTCTTGATAAAAATGGTACTTCACTTGTGGGGGTAGGCCTAGCGCTCGTGACAGGAAAAGCCCCAAAACACAACGTGGACACATCACATTTTCACAAAGAAAACAGAGCTGATTTTTGCAAAGTGCCTAGCTGTGGATTGTGGCCTCTAACTCAGCCGGCACCTATGGAAACCTAGAAAACCTGCGCAGTTTTGAAAACTAGACACCTAGGGGAATCCAAGATGGGGTGACCTGTGGGGCTCTGACCAGGTTCTGTTACCCAGAATCCTTTGCAAACCTAAACATTTGGCCATAAAAACACTTTTTCCCCTCATTCCGGTAACAGAAAGTTCTGGACTCAGAGAGGAGCTGAAAATTTCCTTCCACTCAGCGTTCCCCCATGTCTCCTGATAAAAATGGTACCTCACTTGTGGGGGTAGGCCTAGCGCCTGCAACAGGAAAAGCCCCAAAACACAACGTGGACACATCACATTTTCACAAAGAAAACAGAGCTGTTTTTTGCAAAGCACCAAGCTGTGGATTTTGGCCTCTAGCTCAGCCGGCACCTAGGGAAACCAAGCAAACCTGCGCAGTTTTGAAAACTAGACACCTAGTGGAATCCAAGATGGGGTGACTTGTGGGGCTCTGACCAGATTCTGTTACCCAGAATCGTTTGCAAACCTCAAAATGTGGCCAAAAAAACACTTTTACCTCTCATTTCGGTGACAGAAAGTTCAGTATTCAGAGAGGAGCCACGAATTTCCTTCCACCCAGCGTTTCCCCATGTCTCCCGATAAAAATGGTATCCCACTTGTGGGGAGAGGCCTAGCGCCTGCGACAGGTAAAGCCCCAAAACACAAGGTGGACACATCACATTTTCACAAAGAAAACAGAGCTGATTTTTGCAAAGTGCCTAGCTGTGGATTTTGGCCTCTAGCTCAGCCGGCGCCTAGGGAAACCTAGAAAACCTGCGCAGTTTTGAAAACTAGACATCTAGGGGAATCCAAGATGGGGTGACTTGTGGGGCTCTGACCAGGTTCTGTTACCCAGAATTGTTTGCAAACCTCAAAGTTTGGCCAAAAAAACACTTTTTCCCCTCATTCCGGTGACTGAAAGTTCTGGAATCAGAGAGGAGCCACAAATTTCCTTCCACTCAGCGTTCCCCCATGTCTCTTGATAAAAATGGTACCTCACTTGTGGGGGTAGGCCTAGCGCTCGTGACAGGAAAAGCCCCAAAACACAACGTGGACACATCACATTTTCACAAAAAAAAAAAAAAACTGTTTTTTGCTTAGCGCCTAACTGTGGATTTTGGCCTCTAGCTCAGCCGGCACCTAGGGAAACCTAGCAAACCTGCGTTGTTTTGAAAACTAGACACCTAGGGGAATCCAAGATGCGTTGACTTGTGGGGCTCTGACCAGGTTCTGTTACCCAGAATCCTTTGCAAACCTCAAAATTTGGCCAAAAAAACACTTTTTCCTCGCATTTCGGTGACAGAAAGTTCTGGAATCAGAGAGGAGCCACAAATTTCCTTCCACCCAGCGTTCCACCTTGTCTCCTGATAAAAATTGTACCCCACTTGTGGGGGTAGACCTAGCGCCCGCAACAGGAAAAGCCCCAAAACACAACGTGGACACATCACATTTTCACAAAGAAAACAGAGCTGTTTTTTGCAAAGCACCTAGCTGTGGATTTTGGCCTCTAGCTCAGCCGGCACCTAGGGAAACCTAGCAAACCTGAGCAGTTTTGAAAACTAGACACCAAGGGGAATCCAAGATGGGGTGACTTGTGGGGCTCTGACCAGATTCTGTTAGCCAGAATCGTTTGCAAACCTCAAAATGTGGCCAAAAAAACACTTTTACCTCTCATTTCGGTGACAGAAAGTTCTGTAATCAGAGAGCAGCCACAAATTTCCTTCCACCCAGCGTTCCCCCAAGTCTCCCGATAAAAATGGTACCTCACTTGTGGGGAGAGGCCTAGCGCCTGTGACAGGAGAAGCCCCAAAAGACAAGGTGGACACATCACATTTTCACAAAGAAAACAAAGCTGATTTTTGCAAAGTGCCTAGTTGTGGATTTTGGCCTCTAGCTCAGCCGGCACCTAGGGAAACCTAGAAAACCTGCACAGTTTTGAAAACTAGACACCTAGGGGAATCCAAGATGGGGTTACTTGTGGGGCTCTGGCCAGGTTCTGGTACCCAGAATCCTTTGCAAACCTAAAAATTTGGCCAAAAGAACACTTTTTCCAGTCATTCCGCTGACAGAAAGTTCTGGAATCAGAGAGGAGCCGCAAATTTCCTTCCACTCAGCGTTCCCCCATGTCTCCTGATAAAAATGGTACCTCACTTGTGGGGGTAGGCCTAGCGCCGGCAACAGGAAAAGCCCCAAAACACAAGGTGGACACATCACATTTTCACAAAGAAAACAGAGCTGTTTTTTGCAAGGCACCAAGCTGTGGATTTTGGCCTCTAGCTCAGCCGGCACCTAGGGAAACGTAGCAAACCTGCACAGTTTTGAAAACTAAACACCTAGGGGAATCCAAGATGGGGGGACTTGTGGGGCTCTGACCAGGTTTTGTTTCCCAGAATCCTTTGCAAACCTCAAAATGTGGCCAAAAAAAAAGTTTTCCCCTCATTCCGGTGACAGAAAGTTCTGGAATCAGAGAGGAGCCGCAAATTTCCTTCCACCCAGCATTCCCCCATGTCTCCTGATAAAAATGGTACCCCATTTGTGGGGGTAGGCCTAGCGCCCGCAACAGGAAAAGCCCCAAAACACAACATGGACACATCACATTTTCTCAAAGAAAACAGAGCTGTTTTTTGCAAAGCACCTAGCTGTGGATTTTGGCCTGTAGCTCAGCCGGCACCTAGGGAAAGCTAGCAAACCTGCGCAGTTTTGAAAACTAGACACCTAGGGGAATCCAAGATGGGCTGACTTGTGGGGCTCTGACCAGATTCTGTTACCCAGAATTGTTAGCAAACCTCAAAATGAGGCCAAAAAAAACCTTTACCTCTCATTTCGGTGACAGAAAGTTCTGTAATCAGAGAGCAGCCACAAATTTCCTTCCACCCAGCGTTCCCCCAAGTCTCCCGATAAAAATGGTACCTCACTTGTGGGGAGAGGCCTAGCGCCTGCGACAGGAAAAGCCCCAAAACACAAGGTGGACACATCACATTTTCACAAAGAAAACAAAGCTGATTTTTGCAAAGTGCCTAGTTGTGGATTTTGGCCTCTAGCTCAGCCGGCACCTAGGGAAACCTAGAAAACCTGCACAGTTTTGAAAACTAGACACCTAGGGGAATCCAAGATGGGGTTACTTGTGGGGCTCTGACCAGGTTCTGGTTCCCAGAATCCTTTGCAAACCTAAAAATTTGGCCAAAAAAATACTTTTTCCCCTCATTCCGCTGACAGAAAGTTCTGGAATCAGAGAGGAGCCACAAATTTCCTTCCACCCAGCGTTCCCCCATGTCTCCCAATAAAAATGGTACCTCAATTGTGGGGAGAGGCCTAGAGCCTGCGACAGGAAAAGCCCCAAAACACAAGGTGGACACATCACATTTTCACAAAGAAAACAGAGCTGATTTTTGCAAAGTGCCTAGCTGTGGATTTTGGCCTCTAGCTCAGCCGGCGCCTAGGGAAACCTAGAAAACCTGCGCAGTTTTGAAAACTAGACATCCAGGGGAATCCAAGATGGGGTGACTTGTGGGGCTCTGACCAGGTTCTGTTACCCAGAATTGTTTGCAAACCTCAAAGTTTGGCCAAAAAAACACTTTTTCCCCTCATTCCGGTGACTGAAAGTTCTGGAATCAGAGAGGAGCCACAAATTTCCTTCCACTCAGCGTTCCCCCATGTCTCTTGATAAAAATGGTACCTCACTTGTGGGGGTAGGCCTAGCGCTCGTGACAGGAAAAGCCCCAAAACACAACGTGGACACATCACATTTTCACAAAAAAAAAAAAAAACCTGTTTTTTGCTTAGCGCCTAACTGTGGATTTTGGCCTCTAGCTCAGCCGGCACCTAGGGAAACCTAGCAAACCTGCGTTGTTTTGAAAACTAGACACCTAGGGGAATCCAAGATGCGTTGACTTGTGGGGCTCTGACCAGGTTCTGTTACCCAGAATCCTTTGCAAACCTCAAAATTTGGCCAAAAAAACACTTTTTCCTCGCATTTCGGTGACAGAAAGTTCTGGAATCAGAGAGGAGCCACAAATTTCCTTCCACCCAGCGTTCCACCTTGTCTCCTGATAAAAATTGTACCCCACTTGTGGGGGTAGACCTAGCGCCCGCAACAGGAAAAGCCCCAAAACACAACGTGGACACATCACATTTTCACAAAGAAAACAGAGCTGTTTTTTGCAAAGCACCTAGCTGTGGATTTTGGCCTCTAGCTCAGCCGGCACCTAGGGAAACCTAGCAAACCTGAGCAGTTTTGAAAACTAGACACCTAGGGGAATCCAAGATGGGGTGACTTGTGGGGCTCTGACCAGATTCTGTTAGCCAGAATCGTTTGCAAACCTCAAAATGTGGCCAAAAAAACACTTTTACCTCTCATTTCGGTGACAGAAAGTTCTGTAATCAGAGAGCAGCCACAAATTTCCTTCCACCCAGCGTTCCCCCAAGTCTCCCGATAAAAATGGTACCTCACTTGTGGGGAGAGGCCTAGCGCCTGTGACAGGAGAAGCCCCAAAAGACAAGGTGGACACATCACATTTTCACAAAGAAAACAAAGCTGATTTTTGCAAAGTGCCTAGTTGTGGATTTTGGCCTCTAGCTCAGCCGGCACCTAGGGAAACCTAGAAAACCTGCACAGTTTTGAAAACTAGACACCTAGGGGAATCCAAGATGGGGTTACTTGTGGGGCTCTGGCCAGGTTCTGGTACCCAGAATCCTTTGCAAACCTAAAAATTTGGCCAAAAGAACACTTTTTCCAGTCATTCCGCTGACAGAAAGTTCTGGAATCAGAGAGGAGCCGCAAATTTCCTTCCACTCAGCGTTCCCCCATGTCTCCTGATAAAAATGGTACCTCACTTGTGGGGGTAGGCCTAGCGCCGGCAACAGGAAAAGCCCCAAAACACAAGGTGGACACATCACATTTTCACAAAGAAAACAGAGCTGTTTTTTGCAAGGCACCAAGCTGTGGATTTTGGCCTCTAGCTCAGCCGGCACCTAGGGAAACGTAGCAAACCTGCACAGTTTTGAAAACTAAACACCTAGGGGAATCCAAGATGGGGGGACTTGTGGGGCTCTGACCAGGTTTTGTTTCCCAGAATCCTTTGCAAACCTCAAAATGTGGCCAAAAAAAAAGTTTTCCCCTCATTCCGGTGACAGAAAGTTCTGGAATCAGAGAGGAGCCGCAAATTTCCTTCCACCCAGCATTCCCCCATGTCTCCTGATAAAAATGGTACCCCATTTGTGGGGGTAGGCCTAGCGCCCGCAACAGGAAAAGCCGCAAAACACAACATGGACACATCACATTTTCTCAAAGAAAACAGAGCTGTTTTTTGCAAAGCACCTAGCTGTGGATTTTGGCCTGTAGCTCAGCCGGCACCTAGGGAAAGCTAGCAAACCTGCGCAGTTTTGAAAACTAGACACCTAGGGGAATCCAAGATGGGCTGACTTGTGGGGCTCTGACCAGATTCTGTTACCCAGAATTGTTAGCAAACCTCAAAATGAGGCCAAAAAAAACCTTTACCTCTCATTTCGGTGACAGAAAGTTCTGTAATCAGAGAGCAGCCACAAATTTCCTTCCACCCAGCGTTCCCCCAAGTCTCCCGATAAAAATGGTACCTCACTTGTGGGGAGAGGCCTAGCGCCTGCGACAGGAAAAGCCCCAAAACACAAGGTGGACACATCACATTTTCACAAAGAAAACAAAGCTGATTTTTGCAAAGTGCCTAGTTGTGGATTTTGGCCTCTAGCTCAGCCGGCACCTAGGGAAACCTAGAAAACCTGCACAGTTTTGAAAACTAGACACCTAGGGGAATCCAAGATGGGGTTACTTGTGGGGCTCTGACCAGGTTCTGGTTCCCAGAATCCTTTGCAAACCTAAAAATTTGGCCAAAAAAATACTTTTTCCCCTCATTCCGCTGACAGAAAGTTCTGGAATCAGAGAGGAGCCACAAATTTCCTTCCACCCAGCGTTCCCCCATGTCTCCCAATAAAAATGGTACCTCAATTGTGGGGAGAGGCCTAGAGCCTGCGACAGGAAAAGCCCCAAAACACAAGGTGGACACATCACATTTTCACAAAGAAAACAGAGCTGTTTTTTGCAAAGCACCAAGATGTGGATTTTGGCCTCTAGCTCAGCCGGCACCTAGGGAAACCTAGAAAACCTGCGGAGTTTTGAAAACTACACATCTAGGGGAATCCAAGATGGGGTGACTTGTGGGGCTCTGACCAGGTTCTGTTACCCAGAATCCTTTGCAAACCTCAAAGTTTGGCCAAAAAAACACTTTTTCCCCTCATTCCGGTGACTGAAAGTTCTGGAATCAGAGAGGAGCCACGAATTTCCTTCCACCCAGCGTTCCCCCATGTCTCCCGATAAAAATGGTACCTCACTTGTGGGGGTAGGCCTAGCGCTCGCGACAGGAAAAGCCCCAAAACACAACGTGGACACATCACATTTTCACAAAGAAAACAAAGCTGTTTTTTGCTAAGCGCCTAACTGTGGATTTTGGCCTCTAGCTCAGCCGGCACCTAGGGAAACCTAGCAAACCTGCGCAGTTTTGAAAACTAGACACCTAGGGGAATCCAAGATGCAGTGACTTGTGGGGCTCTGACCAGGTTCTGTTACCCAGAATCCTTTGCAAACCTCATAATTTAGCCAAAAAAACACTTTTTCCTCTCATTTCGGTGGCAGAAAGTTCTGGAATCAGAGAGGAGCCACAAATTTCCTTTCTCCGAGCGTTCCCCCATGTCTCCCGATAAAAATGGTACCTCACTTGTGGGGAGAGGCCTAGCGCCTGCGACAGGAAAAGCCCCAAAACACAAGGTGGACACATCACATTTTCACAAAGAAAACAGAGCTGTTTTTTGCAAAGCACCAAGCTGTGGATTTTGGCCTCTAGCTCAGCCGGCACCTAGGGAAACCTAGCAAACCTGCGCAGTTTTGAAAACTAGACACATAGGGGAATCCAAGATGGGGTGACTTGTGGGGCTCTGACCAGATTCTGTTACCCAGAATCGTTTGGAAACCTCAAAATTTGGCCAATAAACGCTTTTACCTCTAATTTCGGTGACAGAAAGTTCTGTAATCAGAGAGGAGCCACAAATTTCCTTCCACCCAGCGTTCCCCCATGTCTCCCGATAAAAATGGTACCTCACTTGTGGGGAGAGGCCTAGCGCCTGCGACAGGAAAAGCCCCAAAACACAAGGTGGACAAATCACATTTTCACAAAGAAAACAGAGCTGTTTTTTGCAAAGCACCAAGCTGTGGATTTTGGCCTCTAGCTCAGCCGGCACCTAGGGAAACCTAGCAAACATGCGCAGTTTTGAAAACTAGACACCTAGGGGAATCCAAGATGGGGTGACTTGTGGGGCTCTGACCAGGTTCTGTTACCCAGAATCGTTTGCAAACCTCAAAGTTTGGCCAAAAAAACACTTTTTCCCCTCATTCCGGTGACTGAAAGTTCTGGAATCAGAGAGGAGCCACAAATTTCCTTCCACTCAGCGTTCCCCCATGTCTCTTGATAAAAATGGTACTTCACTTGTGGGGGTAGGCCTAGCGCTCGTGACAGGAAAAGCCCCAAAACACAACGTGGACACATCACATTTTCACAAAGAAAACAAACCTGGTTTTTGCTTAGCGCCTAACTGTGGATTTTGGCCTCTAGCTCAGCCGGCACCTAGGGAAACCTAGCAAACCTGCGTTGTTTTGAAAACTAGACACCTAGGGGAATCCAAGATGCGGTGACTTGTGGGGCTCTGACCAGGTTCTGTTACCCAGAATCCTTTGCAAACCTCAAAATTTGGCCAAAAAAACACTTTTTCCTCGCATTTCGGTGACAGAAAGTTCTGGAATCAGAGAGGAGCCACAAATTACCTTCCACCCAGCGTTCCACCTTGTCTCCTGATAAAAATTGTACCCCACTTGTGGGGGTAGGCCTAGCGCCCGCAACAGGAAAAGCCCCAAAACACAACGTGGACACATCACATTTTCACAAAGAAAACAGAGCTGTTTTTTGCAAAGCACCTAGCTGTGGATTTTGGCCTCTAGCTCAGCCGGCACCTAGGGAAACCTAGCAAACCTGCGCAGTTTTGAAAACTAGACACCTAGGGGAATCCAAGATGCAGTGACTTGTGGGGCTCTGACCAGGTTCTGTTACCCAGAATCCTTTGCAAACCTCAAAATTTAGCCAAAAAAACACTTTTTCCTCTCATTTCAGTGGCAGAAAGTTCTGGAATCAGAGAGGAGCCACAAATTTCCTTTCTCCGAGCGTTCCCCCATGTCTCCCGATAAAAATGGTACCTCACTTGTGGGGAGAGGCCTAGCGCCTGCGACAGGAAAAGCCCCAAAACACAAGGTGGACACATCACATTTTCACAAAGAAAACAGAGCTGTTTTTTGCAAAGCACCAAGCTGTGGATTTTGGCCTCTAGCTCAGCCGGCACCTAGGGAAACCTAGCAAACCTGCGCAGTTTTGAAAACTAGACACATAGGGGAATCCAAGATGGGGTGACTTGTGGGGCTCTGACCAGATTCTGTTACCCAGAATCGTTTGCAAACCTCAAAATTTGGCAAATAAACGCTTTTACCTCTAATTTCGGTGACAGAAAGTTCTGTAATCAGAGAGGAGCCACGAATTTCCTTCCACCCAGCGTTCCCCCATGTCTCCCGATGAAAATGGTACCTCACTTGTGGGGGTAGGCCTAGCGCTCGCGACAGGAAAAGCCCCAAAACACAACGTGGACACATCACATTTTCACAAAGAAAACAAAGCTGTTTTTTGCTAAGCGCCTAACTGTGGATTTTGGCCTCTAGCTCAGCCGGCACCTAGGGAAACCTAGCAAACCTGCGCAGTTTTGAAAACTAGACACCTAGGGGAATCCAAGATGCGGTGACTTGTGGGGCTCTGACCAGGTTCTTTTACCCAGAATCCTTTGCAAACCTCAAAATTTGGTCAAAACAACACTTTTTCCTCTCATTTAGTTGGCAGAAAGTTCTGGAATCAGAGAGGAGCCACAAATTTCCTTCCACCCAGCGTTCCCCCATGTCTCCCGATAAAAATGGTACCTCACTTGTGGGGAGAGGCCTAGCGCCTGCGACAGGAAAAGCCCCAAAACACAAGGTGGACACATCACATTTTCACAAAGAAAACAGAGCTGTTTTTTGCAAAGCACCAAGCTGTGGATTTTGGCCTCTAGCTCAGCCGGCACCTAGGGAAACCTAGCAAACCTGCGCAGTTTTGAAAACTAGACACCTAGGGGAATCCAAGATGGGGTGACTTGTGGGGCTCTGACCAGGTTCTGTTACCCAGAATCGTTTGCAAACCTCAAAGTTTGGCCAAAAAAACACTTTTTCCCCTCATTCCGGTGACTGAAAGTTCTGGAATCAGAGAGGAGCCACAAATTTCCTTCCACTCAGCGTTCCCCCATGTCTCTTGATAAAAATGGTACCTCACTTGTGGGGGTAGGCCTAGCGCTCGTGACAGGAAAAGCCCCAAAACACAACGTGGACACATCACATTTTCACAAAGAAAACAAACCTGTTTTTTGCTTAGCGCCTAACTGTGGATTTTGGCCTCTAGCTCAGCCGGCACCTAGGGAAACCTAGCAAACCTGCATTGTTTTTAAAACTAGACACCTAGGGGAATCCAAGATGCGGTGACTTGTGGGGCTCTGACCAGGTTCTGTTACCCAGAATCCTTTGCAAACCTCAAAATTTGGCCAAAAAAACACTTTTTCCTCGCATTTCGGTGACAGAAAATTCTGGAATCAGAGAGGAGCCACAAATTACCTTCCACCCAGCGTTCCACCTTGTCTCCTGATAAAAATTGTACCCCACTTGTGGGGGTAGGCCTAGCGCCCGCAACAGGAAAAGCCCCAAAACACAACGTGGACACATCACATTTTCACAAAGAAAACAGAGCTGTTTTTTGCAAAGCACCTAGCTGTGGATTTTGGCCTCTAGCTCAGCCGGCACCTAGGGAAACCTAGCAAACCTGAGCAGTTTTGAAAACTAGACACCTAGGGGAATCCAAGATGGGGTGACTTGTGGGGCTCTGACCAGATTCTGTTAGCCAGAATCGTTTGCAAACCTCAAAATGTGGCCAAAAAAACACTTTTACCTCTCATTTCGGTGACAGAAAGTTCTGTAATCAGAGAGCAGCCACAAATTTCCTTCCACCCAGCGTTCCCCCAAGTCTCCCGATAAAAATGGTACCTCACTTGTGGGGAGAGGCCTAGCGCCTGTGACAGGAGAAGCCCCAAAAGACAAGGTGGACACATCACATTTTCACAAAGAAAACAAAGCTGATTTTTGCAAAGTGCCTAGTTGTGGATTTTGGCCTCTAGCTCAGCCGGCACCTAGGGAAACCTAGAAAACCTGCACAGTTTTGAAAACTAGACACCTAGGGGAATCCAAGATGGGGTGACTTGTGGGGCTCTGACCAGGTTCTGGTACCCAGAATCCTTTGCAAACCTAAAAATTTGGCCAAAAAAACACTTTTTCCAGTCATTCCGCTGACAGAAAGTTCTGGAATCAGAGAGGAGCCGCAAATTTCCTTCCACTCAGCGTTCCCCCATGTCTCCTGATAAAAATGGTACCTCACTTGTGGGGGTAGGCCTAGCGCCGGCAACAGGAAAAGCCCCAAAACACAACGTGGACACATCACATTTTCACAAAGAAAACAGAGCTGTTTTTTGCAAGGCACCAAGCTGTGGATTTTGGCCTCTAGCTCAGCCGGCACCTAGGGAAACGTAGCAAACCTGCACAGTTTTGAAAACTAAACACCTAGGGGAATCCAAGATGGGGGGACTTGTGGGGCTCTGACCAGGTTTTGTTTCCCAGAATCCATTGCAAACCTCAAAATGTGGCCAAAAAAAAAGTTTTCCCCTCATTCTGGTGACAGAAAGTTCTGGAATCAGAGAGGAGCCGCAAATTTCCTTCCACCCAGCATTCCCCCATGTCTCCTGATAAAAATGGTACCCCATTTGTGGGGGTAGGCCTAGCGCCCGCAACAGGAAAAGCCCCAAAACACAACGTGGACATATCACATTTTCACAAAGAAAACAGAGCTGTTTTTTGCAAAGCACCTAGCTGTGGATTTTGGCCTGTAGCTCAGCCGGCACCTAGGGAAAGCTAGCAAACCTGCGCAGTTTTGAAAACTAGACACCTAGGGGAATCCAAGATGCAGTGACTTGTGGGGCTCTGACCAGGTTCTGTTACCCAGAATCCTTTGCAAACCTCAAAATTTAGCCAAAAAAACACTTTTTCCTCTCATTTCGGTGGCAGAAAGTTCTGGAATCAGAGAGGAGCCACAAATTTCCTTTCTCCGAGCGTTCCCCCATGTCTCCCGATAAAAATGGTACCTCACTTGTGGGGAGAGGCCTAGCGCCTGCGACAGGAAAAGCCCCAAAACACAAGGTGGACACATCACATTTTCACAAAGAAAACAGAGCTGTTTTTTGCAAAGCACCAAGATGTGGATTTTGGCCTCTAGCTCAGCCGGCACCTAGGGAAACCTAGAAAACCTGCGGAGTTTTGAAAACTACACATCTAGGGGAATCCAAGATGGGGTGACTTGTGGGGCTCTGACCAGGTTCTGTTACCCAGAATCCTTTGCAAACCTCAAAGTTTGGCCAAAAAAACACTTTTTCCCCTCATTCCGGTGACTGAAAGTTCTGGAATCAGAGAGGAGCCACGAATTTCCTTCCACCCAGCGTTCCCCCATGTCTCCCGATAAAAATGGTACCTCACTTGTGGGGGTAGGCCTAGCGCTCGCGACAGGAAAAGCCCCAAAACACAACGTGGACACATCACATTTTCACAAAGAAAACAAAGCTGTTTTTTGCTAAGCGCCTAACTGTGGATTTTGGCCTCTAGCTCAGCCGGCACCTAGGGAAACCTAGCAAACCTGCACAGTTTTGAAAACTAGACACCTAGGGGAATCCAAGATGCAGTGACTTGTGGGGCTCTGACCAGGTTCTGTTACCCAGAATCCTTTGCAAACCTCATAATTTAGCCAAAAAAACACTTTTTCCTCTCATTTCGGTGGTAGAAAGTTCTGGAATCAGAGAGGAGCCACAAATTTCCTTTCTCCGAGCGTTCCCCCATGTCTCCCGATAAAAATGGTACCTCACTTGTGGGGAGAGGCCTAGCGCCTGCGACAGGAAAAGCCCCAAAACACAAGGTGGACACATCACATTTTCACAAAGAAAACAGAGCTGTTTTTTGCAAAGCACCAAGCTGTGGATTTTGGCCTCTAGCTCAGCCGGCACCTAGGGAAACCTAGCAAACCTGCGCAGTTTTGAAAACTAGACACATAGGGGAATCCAAGATGGGGTGACTTGTGGGGCTCTGACCAGATTCTGTTACCCAGAATCGTTTGGAAACCTCAAAATTTGGCCAATAAACGCTTTTACCTCTAATTTCGGTGACAGAAAGTTCTGTAATCAGAGAGGAGCCTCAAATTTCCTTCCACCCAGCGTTCCCCCATGTCTCCCGATAAAAATGGTACCTCACTTGTGGGGAGAGGCCTAGCGCCTGCGACAGGAAAAGCCCCAAAACACAAGGTGGACAAATCACATTTTCACAAAGAAAACAGAGCTGTTTTTTGCAAAGCACCAAGCTGTGGATTTTGGCCTCTAGCTCAGCCGGCACCTAGGGAAACCTAGCAAACATGCGCAGTTTTGAAAACTAGACACCTAGGGGAATCCAAGATGGGGTGACTTGTGGGGCTCTGACCAGGTTCTGTTACCCAGAATCGTTTGCAAACCTCAAAGTTTGGCCAAAAAAACACTTTTTCCCCTCATTCCGGTGACTGAAAGTTCTGGAATCAGAGAGGAGCCACAAATTTCCTGCCACTCAGCGTTCCCCCATGTCTCTTGATAAAAATGGTACTTCACTTGTGGGGGTAGGCCTAGCGCTCGTGACAGGAAAAGCCCCAAAACACAACGTGGACACATCACATTTTCACAAAGAAAACAAACCTGGTTTTTGCTTAGCGCCTAACTGTGGATTTTGGCCTCTAGCTCAGCCGGCACCTAGGGAAACCTAGCAAACCTGCGTTGTTTTGAAAACTAGACACCTAGGGGAATCCAAGATGCGGTGACTTGTGGGGCTCTGACCAGGTTCTGTTACCCAGAATCCTTTGCAAACCTCAAAATTTGGCCAAAAAAACACTTTTTCCTCGCATTTCGGTGACAGAAAGTTCTGGAATCAGAGAGGAGCCACAAATTACCTTACACCCAGCGTTCCACCTTGTCTCCTGATAAAAATTGTACCCCACTTGTGGGGGTAGGCCTAGCGCCCGCAACAGGAAAAGCCCCAAAACACAACGTGGACACATCACATTTTCACAAAGAAAACAGAGCTGTTTTTTGCAAAGCACCTAGCTGTGGATTTTGGCCTCTAGCTCAGCCGGCACCTAGGGAAACCTAGCAAACCTGCGCAGTTTTGAAAACTAGACACCTAGGGGAATCCAAGATGCAGTGACTTGTGGGGCTCTGACCAGGTTCTGTTACCCAGAATCCTTTGCAAACCTCAAAATTTAGCCAAAAAAACACTTTTTCCTCTCATTTCGGTGGCAGAAAGTTCTGGAATCAGAGAGGAGCCACAAATTTCCTTTCTCCGAGCGTTCCCCCATGTCTCCCGATAAAAATGGTACCTCACTTGTGGGGAGAGGCCTAGCGCCTGCGACAGGAAAAGCCCCAAAACACAAGGTGGACACATCACATTTTCACAAAGAAAACAGAGCTGTTTTTTGCAAAGCACCAAGCTGTGGATTTTGGCCTCTAGCTCAGCCGGCACCTAGGGAAACCTAGCAAACCTGCGCAGTTTTGAAAACTAGACACATAGGGGAATCCAAGATGGGGTGACTTGTGGGGCTCTGACCAGATTCTGTTACCCAGAATCGTTTGCAAACCTCAAAATTTGGCAAATAAACGCTTTTACCTCTAATTTCGGTGACAGAAAGTTCTGTAATCAGAGAGGAGCCACGAATTTCCTTCCACCCAGCGTTCCCCCATGTCTCCCGATGAAAATGGTACCTCACTTGTGGGGGTAGGCCTAGCGCTCGCGACAGGAAAAGCCCCAAAACACAAAGTGGACACATCACATTTTCACAAAGAAAACAAAGCTGTTTTTTGCTAAGCGCCTAACTGTGGATTTTGGCCTCTAGCTCAGCCGGCACCTAGGGAAACCTAGCAAACCTGCGCAGTTTTGAAAACTAGACACCTAGGGGAATCCAAGATGCGGTGACTTGTGGGGCTCTGACCAGGTTCTTTTACCCAGAATCCTTTGCAAACCTCAAAATTTGGTCAAAACAACACTTTTTCCTCTCATTTAGTTGGCAGAAAGTTCTGGAATCAGAGAGGAGCCACAAATTTCCTTCCACCCAGCGTTCCCCCATGTCTCCCGATAAAAATGGTACCTCACTTGTGGGGAGAGGCCTAGCGCCTGCGACAGGAAAAGCCCCAAAACACAAGGTGGACACATCACATTTTCACAAAGAAAACAGAGCTGTTTTTTGCAAAGCACCAAGCTGTGGATTTTGGCCTCTAGCTCAGCCGGCACCTAGGGAAACCTAGCAAACCTGCGCAGTTTTGAAAACTAGACACCTAGGGGAATCCAAGATGGGGTGACTTGTGGGGCTCTGACCAGGTTCTGTTACCCAGAATCGTTTGCAAACCTCAAAGTTTGGCCAAAAAAACACTTTTTCCCCTCATTCCGGTGACTGAAAGTTCTGGAATCAGAGAGGAGCCACAAATTTCCTTCCACTCAGCGTTCCCCCATGTCTCTTGATAAAAATGGTACCTCACTTGTGGGGGTAGGCCTAGCGCTCGTGACAGGAAAAGCCCCAAAACACAACGTGGACACATCACATTTTCACAAAGAAAACAAACCTGTTTTTTGCTAAGCGCCTAACTGTGGATTTTGGCCTCTAGCTCAGCCGGCACCTAGGGAAACCTAGCAAACCTGCATTGTTTTTAAAACTAGACACCTAGGGGAATCCAAGATGCGGTGACTTGTGGGGCTCTGACCAGGTTCTGTTACCCAGAATCCTTTGCAAACCTCAAAATTTGGCCAAAAAAACACTTTTTCCTCGCATTTCGGTGACAGAAAATTCTGGAATCAGAGAGGAGCCACAAATTACCTTCCACCCAGCGTTCCACCTTGTCTCCTGATAAAAATTGTACCCCACTTGTGGGGGTAGGCCTAGCGCCCGCAACAGGAAAAGCCCCAAAACACAACGTGGACACATCACATTTTCACAAAGAAAACAGAGCTGTTTTTTGCAAAGCACCTAGCTGTGGATTTTGGCCTCTAGCTCAGCCGGCACCTAGGGAAACCTAGCAAACCTGAGCAGTTTTGAAAACTAGACACCTAGGGGAATCCAAGATGGGGTGACTTGTGGGGCTCTGACCAGATTCTGTTAGCCAGAATCGTTTGCAAACCTCAAAATGTGGCCAAAAAAACACTTTTACCTCTCATTTCGGTGACAGAAAGTTCTGTAATCAGAGAGCAGCCACAAATTTCCTTCCACCCAGCGTTCCCCCAAGTCTCCCGATAAAAATGGTACCTCACTTGTGGGGAGAGGCCTAGCGCCTGTGACAGGAGAAGCCCCAAAAGACAAGGTGGACACATCACATTTTCACAAAGAAAACAAAGCTGATTTTTGCAAAGTGCCTAGTTGTGGATTTTGGCCTCTAGCTCAGCCGGCACCTAGGGAAACCTAGAAAACCTGCACAGTTTTGAAAACTAGACACCTAGGGGAATCCAAGATGGGGTGACTTGTGGGGCTCTGACCAGGTTCTGGTACCCAGAATCCTTTGCAAACCTAAAAATTTGGCCAAAAAAACACTTTTTCCAGTCATTCCGCTGACAGAAAGTTCTGGAATCAGAGAGGAGCCGCAAATTTCCTTCCACTCAGCGTTCCCCCATGTCTCCTGATAAAAATGGTACCTCACTTGTGGGGGTAGGCCTAGCGCCGGCAACAGGAAAAGCCCCAAAACACAACGTGGACACATCACATTTTCACAAAGAAAACAGAGCTGTTTTTTGCAAGGCACCAAGCTGTGGATTTTGGCCTCTAGCTCAGCCGGCACCTAGGGAAACGTAGCAAACCTGCACAGTTTTGAAAACTAAACACCTAGGGGAATCCAAGATGGGGGGACTTGTGGGGCTCTGACCAGGTTTTGTTTCCCAGAATCCATTGCAAACCTCAAAATGTGGCCAAAAAAAAAGTTTTCCCCTCATTCTGGTGACAGAAAGTTCTGGAATCAGAGAGGAGCCGCAAATTTCCTTCCACCCAGCATTCCCCCATGTCTCCTGATAAAAATGGTACCCCATTTGTGGGGGTAGGCCTAGCGCCCGCAACAGGAAAAGCCCCAAAACACAACGTGGACATATCACATTTTCACAAAGAAAACAGAGCTGTTTTTTGCAAAGCACCTAGCTGTGGATTTTGGCCTGTAGCTCAGCCGGCACCTAGGGAAAGCTAGCAAACCTGCGCAGTTTTGAAAACTAGACACCTAGGGGAATCCAAGATGCAGTGACTTGTGGGGCTCTGACCAGGTTCTGTTACCCAGAATCCTTTGCAAACCTCAAAATTTAGCCAAAAAAACACTTTTTCCTCTCATTTCGGTGGCAGAAAGTTCTGGAATCAGAGAGGAGCCACAAATTTCCTTTCTCCGAGCGTTCCCCCATGTCTCCCGATAAAAATGGTACCTCACTTGTGGGGAGAGGCCTAGCGCCTGCGACAGGAAAAGCCTCAAAACACAAGGTGGACACATCACATTTTCACAAAGAAAACAGAGCTGTTTTTTGCAAAGCACCAAGCTGTGGATTTTGGCCTCTAGCTCAGCCGGCACCTAGGGAAACCTAGCAAACCTGCGCAGTTTTGAAAACTAGACACATAGGGGAATCCAAGATGGGGTGACTTGTGGGGCTCTGACCAGATTCTGTTACCCAGAATCGTTTGCAAACCTCAAAATTTGGCCAATAAACGCTTTTACCTCTAATTTCGGTGACAGAAAGTTCTGTAATCAGAGAGGAGCCACGAATTTCCTTCCACCCAGCGTTCCCCCATGTCTCCCGATGAAAATGGTACCTCACTTGTGGGGGTAGGCCTAGCGCTCGCGACAGGAAAAGCCCCAAAACACAACGTGGACACATCACATTTTCACAAAGAAAACAAAGCTGTTTTTTGCTAAGCGCCTAACTGTGGATTTTGGCCTCTAGCTCAGCCGGCACCTAGGGAAACCTAGCAAACCTGCGCAGTTTTGAAAACTAGACACCTAGGGGAATCCAAGATGCGGTGACTTGTGGGGCTCTGACCAGGTTCTTTTACCCAGAATCCTTTGCAAACCTCAAAATTTGGCCAAAAAAACACTTTTTCCTCTCATTTCGGTGGCAGAAAGTTCTGGAATCAGAGAGGAGCCACAAATTTCCTTCCACCCAGCGTTCCCCCATGTCTCCCGATAAAAATGGTACCTCACTTGTGGGGAGAGGCCTAGTGCCTGCGACAGGAAAAGCGCCAAAACACAAGGTGGACACATCACATTTTCACAAAGAAAACAGAGCTGTTTTTTGCAAAGCACCAAGCTGTGGATTTTGGCCTCTAGCTCAGCCGGCACCTAGGGAAACCTAGCAAACCTGCGCAGTTTTGAAAACTAGACACCTAGGGGAATCCAAGATGGGGTGACTTGTGGGGCTCTGACCAGGTTCTGTTACCCAGAATCGTTTGCAAACCTCAAAGTTTGGCCAAAAAAACACTTTTTCCCCTCATTCCGGTGACTGAAAGTTCTGGAATCAGAGAGGAGCCACAAATTTCCTTCCACTCAGCGTTCCCCCATGTCTCTTGATAAAAATGGTACCTCACTTGTGGGGGTAGGCCTAGCGCTCGTGACAGGAAAAGCCCCAAAACACAACGTGGACACATCACATTTTCACAAAGAAAACAAACCTGTTTTTTGCTTAGCGCCTAACTGTGGATTTTGGCCTCTAGCTCAGCCGGCACCTAGGGAAACCTAGCAAACCTGCATTGTTTTTAAAACTAGACACCTAGGGGAATCCAAGATGCGGTGACTTGTGGGGCTCTGACCAGGTTCTGTTACCCAGAATCCTTTGCAAACCTCAAAATTTGGCCAAAAAAACACTTTTTCCTCGCATTTCGGTGACAGAAAATTCTGGAATCAGAGAGGAGCCACAAATTACCTTCCACCCAGCGTTCCACCTTGTCTCCTGATAAAAATTGTACCCCACTTGTGGGGGTAGGCCTAGCGCCCGCAACAGGAAAAGCCCCAAAACACAACGTAGACACATCACATTTTCACAAAGAAAACAGAGCTGTTTTTTGCAAAGCACCTAGCTGTGGATTTTGGCCTCTAGCTCAGCCGGCACCTAGGGAAACCTAGCAAACCTGAGCAGTTTTGAAAACTAGACACCTAGGGGAATCCAAGATGGGGTGACTTGTGGGGCTCTGACCAGATTCTGTTAGCCAGAATCGTTTGCAAACCTCAAAATGTGGCCAAAAAAACACTTTTACCTCTCATTTCGGTGACAGAAAGTTCTGTAATCAGAGAGCAGCCACAAATTTCCTTCCACCCAGCGTTCCCCCAAGTCTCCCGATAAAAATGGTACCTCACTTGTGGGGAGAGGCCTAGCGCCTGTGACAGGAGAAGCCCCAAAAGACAAGGTGGACACATCACATTTTCACAAAGAAAACAAAGCTGATTTTTGCAAAGTGCCTAGTTGTGGATTTTGGCCTCTAGCTCAGCCGGCACCTAGGGAAACCTAGAAAACCTGCACAGTTTTGAAAACTAGACACCTAGGGGAATCCAAGATGGGGTGACTTGTGGGGCTCTGACCAGGTTCTGGTACCCAGAATCCTTTGCAAACCTAAAAATTTGGCCAAAAAAACACTTTTTCCAGTCATTCCGCTGACAGAAAGTTCTGGAATCAGAGAGGAGCCGCAAATTTCCTTCCACTCAGCGTTCCCCCATGTCTCCTGATAAAAATGGTACCTCACTTGTGGGGGTAGGCCTAGCGCCGGCAACAGGAAAAGCCCCAAAACACAACGTGGACACATCACATTTTCACAAAGAAAACAGAGCTGTTTTTTGCAAGGCACCAAGCTGTGGATTTTGGCCTCTAGCTCAGCCGGCACCTAGGGAAACGTAGCAAACCTGCACAGTTTTGAAAACTAAACACCTAGGGGAATCCAAGATGGGGGGACTTGTGGGGCTCTGACCAGGTTTTGTTTCCCAGAATCCATTGCAAACCTCAAAATGTGGCCAAAAAAAAAGTTTTCCCCTCATTCTGGTGACAGAAAGTTCTGGAATCAGAGAGGAGCCGCAAATTTCCTTCCACCCAGCATTCCCCCATGTCTCCTGATAAAAATGGTACCCCATTTGTGGGGGTAGGCCTAGCGCCCGCAACAGGAAAAGCCCCAAAACACAACGTGGACATATCACATTTTCACAAAGAAAACAGAGCTGTTTTTTGCAAAGCACCTAGCTGTGGATTTTGGCCTGTAGCTCAGCCGGCACCTAGGGAAAGCTAGCAAACCTGCGCAGTTTTGAAAACTAGACACCTAGGGGAATCCAAGATGCAGTGACTTGTGGGGCTCTGACCAGGTTCTGTTACCCAGAATCCTTTGCAAACCTCAAAATTTAGCCAAAAAAACACTTTTTCCTCTCATTTCGGTGGCAGAAAGTTCTGGAATCAGAGAGGAGCCACAAATTTCCTTTCTCCGAGCGTTCCCCCATGTCTCCCGATAAAAATGGTACCTCACTTGTGGGGAGAGGCCTAGCGCCTGCGACAGGAAAAGCCCCAAAACACAAGGTGGACACATCACATTTTCACAAAGAAAACAGAGCTGTTTTTTGCAAAGCACCAAGATGTGGATTTTGGCCTCTAGCTCAGCCGGCACCTAGGGAAACCTAGAAAACCTGCGGAGTTTTGAAAACTACACATCTAGGGGAATCCAAGATGGGGTGACTTGTGGGGCTCTGACCAGGTTCTGTTACCCAGAATCCTTTGCAAACCTCAAAGTTTGGCCAAAAAAACACTTTTTCCCCTCATTCCGGTGACTGAAAGTTCTGGAATCAGAGAGGAGCCACGAATTTCCTTCCACCCAGCGTTCCCCCATGTCTCCCGATAAAAATGGTACCTCACTTGTGGGGGTAGGCCTAGCGCTCGCGACAGGAAAAGCCCCAAAACACAACGTGGACACATCACATTTTCACAAAGAAAACAAAGCTGTTTTTTGCTAAGCGCCTAACTGTGGATTTTGGCCTCTAGCTCAGCCGGCACCTAGGGAAACCTAGCAAACCTGCGCAGTTTTGAAAACTAGACACCTAGGGGAATCCAAGATGCAGTGACTTGTGGGGCTCTGACCAGGTTCTGTTACCCAGAATCCTTTGCAAACCTCATAATTTAGCCAAAAAAACACTTTTTCCTCTCATTTCGGTGGCAGAAAGTTCTGGAATCAGAGAGGAGCCACAAATTTCCTTTCTCCGAGCGTTCCCCCATGTCTCCCGATAAAAATGGTACCTCACTTGTGGGGAGAGGCCTAGCGCCTGCGACAGGAAAAGCCCCAAAACACAAGGTGGACACATCACATTTTCACAAAGAAAACAGAGCTGTTTTTTGCAAAGCACCAAGCTGTGGATTTTGGCCTCTAGCTCAGCCGGCACCTAGGGAAACCTAGCAAACCTGCGCAGTTTTGAAAACTAGACACATAGGGGAATCCAAGATGGGGTGACTTGTGGGGCTCTGACCAGATTCTGTTACCCAGAATCGTTTGGAAACCTCAAAATTTGGCCAATAAACGCTTTTACCTCTAATTTCGGTGACAGAAAGTTCTGTAATCAGAGAGGAGCCACAAATTTCCTTCCACCCAGCGTTCCCCCATGTCTCCCGATAAAAATGGTACCTCACTTGTGGGGAGAGGCCTAGCGCCTGCGACAGGAAAAGCCCCAAAACACAAGGTGGACAAATCACATTTTCACAAAGAAAACAGAGCTGTTTTTTGCAAAGCACCAAGCTGTGGATTTTGGCCTCTAGCTCAGCCGGCACCTAGGGAAACCTAGCAAACATGCGCAGTTTTGAAAACTAGACACCTAGGGGAATCCAAGATGGGGTGACTTGTGGGGCTCTGACCAGGTTCTGTTACCCAGAATCGTTTGCAAACCTCAAAGTTTGGCCAAAAAAACACTTTTTCCCCTCATTCCGGTGACTGAAAGTTCTGGAATCAGAGAGGAGCCACAAATTTCCTTCCACTCAGCGTTCCCCCATGTCTCTTGATAAAAATGGAACTTCACTTGTGGGGGTAGGCCTAGCGCTCGTGACAGGAAAAGCCCCAAAACACAACGTGGACACATCACATTTTCACAAAGAAAACAAACCTGGTTTTTGCTTAGCGCCTAACTGTGGATTTTGGCCTCTAGCTCAGCCGGCACCTAGGGAAACCTAGCAAACCTGCGTTGTTTTGAAAACTAGACACCTAGGGGAATCCAAGATGCGGTGACTTGTGGGGCTCTGACCAGGTTCTGTTACCCAGAATCCTTTGCAAACCTCAAAATTTGGCCAAAAAAACACTTTTTCCTCGCATTTCGGTGACAGAAAGTTCTGGAATCAGAGAGGAGCCACAAATTACCTTCCACCCAGCGTTCCACCTTGTCTCCTGATAAAAATTGTACCCCACTTGTGGGGGTAGGCCTAGCGCCCGCAACAGGAAAAGCCCCAAAACACAACGTGGACACATCACATTTTCACAAAGAAAACAGAGCTGTTTTTTGCAAAGCACCTAGCTGTGGATTTTGGCCTCTAGCTCAGCCGGCACCTAGGGAAACCTAGCAAACCTGCGCAGTTTTGAAAACTAGACACCTAGGGGAATCCAAGATGCAGTGACTTGTGGGGCTCTGACCAGGTTCTGTTACCCAGAATCCTTTGCAAACCTCAAAATTTAGCCAAAAAAACACTTTTTCCTCTCATTTCGGTGGCAGAAAGTTCTGGAATCAGAGAGGAGCCACAAATTTCCTTTCTCCGAGCGTTCCCGCATGTCTCCCGATAAAAATGGTACCTCACTTGTGGGGAGAGGCCTAGCGCCTGCGACAGGAAAAGCCCCAAAACACAAGGTGGACACATCACATTTTCACAAAGAAAACAGAGCTGTTTTTTGCAAAGCACCAAGCTGTGGATTTTGGCCTCTAGCTCAGCCGGCACCTAGGGAAACCTAGCAAACCTGCGCAGTTTTGAAAACTAGACACATAGGGGAATCCAAGATGGGGTGACTTGTGGGGCTCTGACCAGATTCTGTTACCCAGAATCGTTTGCAAACCTCAAAATTTGGCAAATAAACGCTTTTACCTCTAATTTCGGTGACAGAAAGTTCTGTAATCAGAGAGGAGCCACGAATTTCCTTCCACCCAGCGTTCCCCCATGTCTCCCGATGAAAATGGTACCTCACTTGTGGGGGTAGGCCTAGCGCTCGCGACAGGAAAAGCCCCAAAACACAAAGTGGACACATCACATTTTCACAAAGAAAACAAAGCTGTTTTTTGCTAAGCGCCTAACTGTGGATTTTGGCCTCTAGCTCAGCCGGCACCTAGGGAAACCTAGCAAACCTGCGCAGTTTTGAAAACTAGACACCTAGGGGAATCCAAGATGCGGTAACTTGTGGGGCTCTGACCAGGTTCTTTTACCCAGAATCCTTTGCAAACCTCAAAATTTGGCCAAAAAAACACTTTTTCCTCTCATTTCGGTGGCAGAAAGTTCTGGAATCAGAGAGGAGCCACAAATTTCCTTCCACCCAGCGTTCCCCCATGTCTCCCGATAAAAATGGTACCTCACTTGTGGGGAGAGGCCTAGCGCCTGCGACAGGAAAAGCGCCAAAACACAAGGTGGACACATCACATTTTCACAAAGAAAACAGAGCTGTTTTTTGCAAAGCACCAAGCTGTGGATTTTGGCCTCTAGCTCAGCCGGCACCTAGGGAAACCTAGCAAACCTGCGCAGTTTTGAAAACTAGACACCTAGGGGAATCCAAGATGGGGTGACTTGTGGGGCTCTGACCAGGTTCTGTTACCCAGAATCGTTTGCAAACCTCAAAGTTTGGCAAAAAAAAACACTTTTTCCCCTCATTCCGGTGACTGAAAGTTCTGGAATCAGAGAAGAGCCACAAATTTCCTTCCACTCAGCATTCCCCCATGTCTCTTGATAAAAATGGTACCTCACTTGTGGGGGTAGGCCTAGCGCTCGTGACAGGAAAAGCCCCAAAACACAACGTGGACACATCACATTTTCACAAAGAAAACAAACCTGTTTTTTGCTTAGCGCCTAACTGTGGATTTTGTCCTCTAGCTCAGCCGGCACCTAGGGAAACCTAGCAAACCTGCATTGTTTTGAAAACTAGACACCTAGGGGAATCCAAGATGCGGTGACTTGTGGGGCTCTGACCAGGTTCTGTTACCCAGAATCCTTTGCAAACCTCAAAATTTGGCCAAAAAAACACTTTTTCCTCGCATTTCGGTGACAGAAAGTTCTGGAATCAGAGAGGAGCCACAAATTACCTTCCACCCAGCGTTCCACCTTGTCTCCTGATAAAAATTGTACCCCACTTGTGGGGGTAGGCCTAGCGCCCGCAACAGGAAAAGCCCCAAAACACAACGTGGACACATCACATTTTCACAAAGAAAACAGAGCTGTTTTTTGCAAAGCACCTAGCTGTGGATTTTGGCCTCTAGCTCAGCCGGCACCTAGGGAAACCTAGCAAACCTGAGCAGTTTTGAAAACTAGACACCTAGGGGAATCCAAGATGGGGTGACTTGTGGGGCTCTGACCAGATTCTGTTAGCCAGAATCGTTTGCAAACCTCAAAATGTGGCCAAAAAAACACTTTTACCTCTCATTTCGGTGACAGAAAGTTCTGTAATCAGAGAGCAGCCACAAATTTCCTTCCACCCAGCGTTCCCCCAAGTCTCCCGATAAAAATGGTACCTCACTTGTGGGGAGAGGCCTAGCGCCTGTGACAGGAGAAGCCCCAAAAGACAAGGTGGACACATCACATTTTCACAAAGAAAACAAAGCTGATTTTTGCAAAGTGCCTAGTTGTGGATTTTGGCCTCTAGCTCAGCCGGCACCTAGGGAAACCTACAAAACCTGCACAGTTTTGAAAACTAGACACCTAGGGGAATCCAAGATGGGGTGACTTGTGGGGCTCTGACCAGGTTCTGGTACCCAGAATCCTTTGCAAACCTAAAAATTTGGCCAAAAAAACACTTTTTCCAGTCATTCCGCTGACAGAAAGTTCTGGAATCAGAGAGGAGCCGCAAATTTCCTTCCACTCAGCGTTCCCCCATGTCTCCTGATAAAAATGGTACCTCACTTGTGGGGGTAGGCCTAGCGCCGGCAACAGGAAAAGCCCCAAAACACAACGTGGACACATCACATTTTCACAAAGAAAACAGAGCTGTTTTTTGCAAGGCACCAAGCTGTGGATTTTGGCCTCTAGCTCAGCCGGCACCTAGGGAAACGTAGCAAACCTGCACAGTTTTGAAAACTAAACACCTAGGGGAATCCAAGATGGGGGGACTTGTGGGGCTCTGACCAGGTTTTGCTTCCCAGAATCCTTTGCAAACCTCAAAATGTGGCCAAAAAAAAGGTTTTCCCCTCATTCCGGTGACAGAAAGTTCTGGAATCAGAGAGGAGCAGCAAATTTCCTTCCACCCAGCATTCCCCCATGTCTCCTGATAAAAATGGTACCCCATTTGTGGGGGTAGGCCTAGCGCCCGCAACAGGAAAAGCCCCAAAACACAACGTGGACACATCACATTTTCACAAAGAAAACAGAGCTGTTTTTTGCAAAGCACCTAGCTGTGGATTTTGGCCTGTAGCTCAGCCGGCACCTAGGGAAAGCTAGCAAACCTGCGCAGTTTTGAAAACTAGACACCTGGGGGAATCCAAGATGGGCTGACTTGTGGGGCTCTGACCAGATTCTGTTACCCAGAATTGTTTGCAAACCTCAAAATGAGGCCAAAAAAAACCTTTACCTCTCATTTCGGTGACAGAAAGTTCTGTAATCAGAGAGCAGCCACAAATTTCCTTCCACCCAGCGTTCCCCCAAGTCTCCCGATAAAAATGGTACCTCACTTGTCGGGAGAGGCCTAGCGCCTGCGACAGGAAAAGCCCCAAAACACAAGGTGGACACATCACATTTTCACAAAGAAAACAAAGCTGATTTTTGCAAAGTGCCTAGTTGTGGATTTTGGCCTCTAGCTCAGCCGGCACCTAGGGAAACCTAGAAAACCTGCACAGTTTTGAAAACTAGACACCTAGGGGAATCCAAGATGGGGTTACTTGTGGGGCTCTGACCAGGTTCTGGTTCCCAGAATCCTTTGCAAACCTAAAAATTTGGCCAAAAAAACACTTTTTCCCCTCATTCCGCTGACAGAAAGTTCTGGAATCAGAGAGGAGCCACAAATTTCCTTCCACCCAGCGTTCCCCCATGTCTCCCGATAAAAATGGTACCTCACTTGTGGGGAGAGGCCTAGAGCCTGCGACAGGAAAAGCCCCAAAACACAAGGTGGACACATGACATTTTCACAAAGAAAACCGAGCTGTTTTTTGCAAAGCACCAAGCTGTGGATTTTGGCCTCTAGCTCAGCCGGCACCTAGGGAAACCTAGAAAACCTGCGCAGTTTTGAAAACTACACATCTAGGGGAATCCAAGATGGGGTGACTTGTGGGGCTCTGACCAGGTTCTGTTACCCAGAATCCTTTGCAAACCTCAAAGTTTGGCCAAAAAAACACTTTTTCCCCTCATTCCGGTGACTGAAAGTTCTGGAATCAGAGAGGAGCCACGAATTTCCTTCCACCCAGCGTTCCCCCATGTCTCCCGATAAAAATGGTACCTCACTTGTGGGGGTAGGCCTAGCGCTCGCGACAGGAAAAGCCCCAAAACACAACGTGGACACATCACATTTTCACAAAGAAAACAAAGCTGTTTTTTGCTAAGCGCCTAACTGTGGATTTTGGCCTCTAGCTCAGCCGGCACCTAGGGAAACCTAGCAAACCTGCGCAATTTTGAAAACTAGACACCTAGGGGAATCCAAGATGCAGTGACTTGTGGGGCTCTGACCAGGTTCTGTTACCCAGAATCCTTTGCAAACCTCAAAATTTAGCCAAAAAAAACACTTTTTCCTCTCATTTCGGTGGCAGAAAGTTCTAGAATCAGAGAGGAGCCACAAATTTCCTTTCTCCGAGCGTTCCCCCATGTCTCCCGATAAAAATGGTACCTCACTTGTGGGGAGAGGCCTAGCGCCTGCGACAGGAAAAGCCCCAAAACACAAGGTGGACACATCACATTTTCACAAAGAAAACAGAGCTGTTTTTTGCAAAGCACCAAGCTGTGGATTTTGGCCTCTAGCTCAGCCGGCACCTAGGGAAACCTTGCAAACCTGCGCAGTTTTGAAAACTAGACACATAGGGGAATCCAAGATGGGGTGACTTGTGGGGCTCTGACCAGATTCTGTTACCCAGAATCGTTTGCAAACCTCAAAATTTGGCCAATAAACGCTTTTACCTCTAATTTCGGTGACAGAAAGTTCTGTAATCAGAGAGGAGCCACGAATTTCCTTCCACCCAGCGTTCCCCCATGTCTCCCGATAAAAATGGTACCTCACTTGTGGGGGTAGGCCTAGCGCTCGCGACAGGAAAAGCCCCAAAACACAACGTGGACACATCACATTTTCACAAAGAAAACAAAGCTGTTTTTTGCTAAGCGCCTAACTGTGGATTTTGGCCTCTAGCTCAGCCGGCACCTAGGGAAACCTAGCAAACCTGCGCAGTTTTGAAAACTAGACACCTAGGGGAATCCAAGATGCAGTGACTTGTGGGGCTCTGACCAGGTTCTTTTACCCAGAATCCTTTGCAAACCTCAAAATTTGGCCAAAAAAACACTTTTTCCTCTCATTTCGGTGGCAGAAAGTTCTGGAATCAGAGAGGAGCCACAAATTTCCTTCCACCCAGCGTTCCCCCATGTCTCCCGATAAAAATGGTACCTCACTTGTGGGGAGAGGCCTAGCGCCTGCGACAGGAAAAGCCCCAAAACACAAGGTGGACACATCACATTTTCACAAAGAATACAGAGCTGTTTTTTGCAAAGCACCAAGCTGTGGATTTTGGCCTCTAGCTCAGCCAGCACCTAGGGAAACCTAGCAAACCTGCGCAGTTTTGAAAACTAGACACCTAGGCGAATCCAAGATGGGGTGACTTGTGGGGCTCTGACCAGATTCTGTTACCCAGAATCGTTTGCAAACCTCAAAATGTGGCCAATAAACGCTTTTACCTCTAATTTCGGTGACAGAAAGTTCTGTAATCAGAGAGGAGACACGAATTTCCTTCCACCCAGCGTTCCCCCATGTCTCCCGATAAAAATGGTACCTCACTTGTGGGGGTAGGCCTAGCGCTCGCGACAGGAAAAGCCCTAAAACACAAGGTGGACACATCACATTTTCACAAAGAAAACAGAGCGGATTTTTGCAAAGTGCCTAGCTGTGGATTGTGGCCTCTAACTCAGCCGTCACCTAGGGAAACCTAGAAAACCTGTGCAGTTTTGAAAACTAGACACCTAGGGGAATCCAAGATGGGGTGACCTGTGGGGCTCTGACCAGGTTCTGTTACCCAGAATCCTTTGCAAACCTAAAGATTTGGCCATAAAAACACTTTTTCCCCTCATTCCGGTGACAGAAAGTTCTGGACTCAGAGAGGAGCAGAAAATTTCCTTCCACTCAGCGTTCCCCCATGTCTCCTGATAAAAATGGTACCTCACTTGTGGGGGTAGGCCTAGCGCCTGCAAGAGGAAAATACCCAAAACACAACGTGGACACATCACATTTTCACAAAGAAAACAGAGCTGTTTTTTGCAAAGCACCTAGCTGTGGATTTTGGCCTCTAGCTCAGCCGGCACCTAGGGAAACCTAGCAAACCTGCGCAGTTTTGAAAACTAGACACCTAGGGGAATCCAAGATGGGGTGACTTGTGGGGCTCTGACCAGATTCTGTTACCCAGAATCGTTTGCAAACCTCAAAATGTGGCCATAAAAACACGTTTACCTCTCATTTCGGTGACAGAAAGTTCTGTAATCAGAGAGGAGCCACGAATTTCCTTCCACCCAGCGTTTCCCCATGTCTCCCGATAAAAATGGTACCCCACTTGTGGGGAGAGGCCTAGCGCCTGCGTCAGGAAAAGCCCCAAAATACAAGCTGGACACATCACATTTTCACAAAGAAAACAGAGCTGATTTTTGCAAAGTGCCTAGCTGTGGATTTTGGCCTCTAGCTCAGCCGGCACCTAGGGAAACCTAGAAAACCTGCACAGTTTTGAAAACTACACATCTAGGGGAATCCCAGATGGGGTGACTTGTGGGGCTCTGACCAGGTTCTGTTACCCAGAATCGTTTGCAAACCTCAAAGTTTGGCCAAAAAAACACTTTTTCCCCTCATTCCGGTGACTGAAAATTCTGGAATCAGAGAGGAGCCACAAATTTCCTTCCACTCAGCGTTCACCCATGTCTCTTGATAAAAATGGTACCTCACTTGTGGGGGTAGGCCTAGCGCTCGTGACAGGAAAAGCCCCAAAACACAACGTGGACACATCACATTTTCACAAAGAAAACAGAGCTGATTTTTGCAAAGTGCCTAGCTGTGGATTGTGGCCTCTAACTCAGCCGGCACCTAGGGAAACCTAGAAAACCTGCGCAGTTTTGAAAACTAGACACCTAGGGGAATCCAAGATGGGGTGACCTGTGGGGCTCTGACCAGGTTCTGTTACCCAGAATCCTTTGCAAACCTAAACATTTGGCCATAAAAACACTTTTTCCCCTCATTCCGGTAACAGAAAGTTCTGGACTCAGAGAGGAGCTGAAAATTTTCTTCCACTCAGCGTTCCCCCATGTCTCCTGATAAAAATGGTACCTCACTTGTGGGGGTAGGCCTAGCGCCTGCAACAGGAAAAGCCCCAAAACACAACGTGGACACATCACATTTTCACAAAGAAAACAGAGCTGTTTTTTGCAAAGCACCAAGCTGTGGATTTTGGCCTCTAGCTCAGCCGGCACCTAGGGAAACCTAGCAAACCTGCGCAGTTTTGAAAACTAGACACCTAGGGGAATCCAAGATGGGGTGACTTGTGGGGCTCTGACCAGATTCTGTTACCCAGAATCGTTTGCAAACCTCAAAATGTGGCCAAAAAAACACTTTTACCTCTCATTTCGGTGACAGAAAGTTCAGTAATCAGAGAGGAGCCACTAATTTCCTTCCACCCAGCATTTCCCCATGTCTCCCGATAAAAATAGTATCCCACTTGTGGGGAGAGGCCTAGCGCCTGCGACAGGTAAAGCCCCAAAACACAAGGTGGACACATCACATATTCACAAAGAAAACAGAGCTGATTTTTGCAAAGTGCCTAGCTGTGGATTTTAGCCTCTAGCTCAGCCGGCGCCTAGGGAAACCTAGAAAACCTGCGCAGTTTTGAAAACTAGACATCTAGGGGAATCCAAGATGGGGTGACTTGTGGGGCTCTGACCAGGTTCTGTTACCCAGAATTGTTTGCAAACCTCAAAGTTTGGCCAAAAAAACACTTTTTCCCCTCATTCCGGTGACTGAAAGTTCTGGAATCAGAGAGGAGCCACAAATTTCCTTCCACTCAGCGTTCCCCCATGTCTCTTGATAAAAATGGTACCTCACTTGTGGGGGTAGGCCTAGCGCTCGTGACAGGAAAAGCCCCAAAACACAACGTGGACACATCACATTTTCACAAAGAAAACAAACCTGTTTTTTGCTTAGCGCCTAACTGTGGATTTTGGCCTCTAGCTCAGCCGGCACCTAGGGAAACCTAGCAAACCTGCGTTGTTTTGAAAACTAGACACCTAGGGGAATCCAAGATGCGGTGACTTGTTGGGCTCTGACCAGGTTCTGGTACCCAGAATCCTTTGCAAACCTAAAAATTTGGCCAAAAAAACACTTTTTCCAGTCATTCCGCTGACAGAAAGTTCTGGAATCAGAGAGGAGCCGCAAATTTCCTTCCACTCAGCGTTCCCCCATGTCTCCTGATAAAAATGGTACCTCACTTGTGGGGGTAGGCCTAGCGCCGGCAACAGGAAAAGCCCCAAAACACAACGTGGACACATCACATTTTCACAAAGAAAACAGAGCTGTTTTTTGCAAGGCACCAAGCTGTGGATTTTGGCCTCTAGCTCAGCCGGCACCTAGGGAAACGTAGCAAACCTGCACAGTTTTGAAAACTAAACACCTAGGGGAATCCAAGATGGGGGGACTTGTGGGGCTCTGACCAGGTTTTGTTTCCCAGAATCCTTTGCAAACCTCAAAATGTGGCCAAAAAAAAAGTTTTCCCCTCATTCCGGTGACAGAAAGTTCTGGAATCAGAGAGGAGCCGCAAATTTCCTTCCACCCAGCATTCCCCCATGTCTCCTGATAAAAATGGTACCCCATTTGTGGGGGTAGGCCTAGCGCCCGCAACAGGAAAAGCCCCAAAACACAACGTGGACACATCACATTTTCACAAAGAAAACAGAGCTGTTTTTTGCAAAGCACCTAGCTGTGGATTTTGGCCTGTAGCTCAGCCGGCACCTAGGGAAAGCTAGCAAACCTGCGCAGTTTTGAAAACTAGACACCTAGGGGAATCCAAGGTGGGCTGACTTGTGGGGCTCTGACCAGATTCTGTTACCCAGAATTGTTTGCAAACCTCAAAATGAGGCCAAAAAAAACTTTACCTCACATTTCGGTGACAGAAAGTTCTGTAATCAGAGAGCAGCCACAAATTTCCTTCCACCCAGCGTTCCCCCAAGTCTCCCGATAAAAATGGTACCTCACTTGTGGGGAGAGGCCTAGCGCCTGCGACAGGAAAAGCCCCAAAACACAAGGTGGACACATCACATTTTCACAAAGAAAACAAAGCTGATTTTTGCAAAGTGCCTAGTTGTGGATTTTGGCCTCTAGCTCAGCCGGCACCTAGGGAAACCTAGAAAACCTGCACAGTTTTGAAAACTAGACACCTAGGGGAATCCAAGATGGGGTTACTTGTGGGGCTCTGACCAGGTTCTGGTTCCCAGAATCCTTTGCAAACCTAAAAATTTGGCCAAAAAAACACTTTTTCCCCTCATTCCGCTGACAGAAAGTTCTGGAATCAGAGAGGAGCCACAAATTTCCTTCCACCCAGCGTTCCCCCATGTCTCCCGATAAAAATGGTACCTCACTTGTGGGGAGAGGCCTAGAGCCTGCGACAGGAAAAGCCCCAAAACACAAGGTGGACACATCACATTTTCACAAAGAAAACCGAGCTGTTTTTTGCAAAGCACCAAGCTGTGGATTTTGGCCTCTAGCTCAGCCGGCACCTAGGGAAACCTAGAAAACCTGCGCAGTTTTGAAAACTACACATCTAGGGGAATCCAAGATGGGGTGACTTGTGGGGCTCTGACCAGGTTCTGTTACCCAGAATCCTTTGCAAACCTCAAAGTTTGGCCAAAAAAACACTTTTTCCCCTCATTCCGGTGACTGAAAGTTCTGGAATCAGAGAGGAGCCACGAATTTCCTTCCACCCAGCGTTCCCCCATGTCTCCCGATAAAAATGGTACCTCACTTGTGGGGGTAGGCCTAGCGCTCGCGACAGGAAAAGCCCCAAAACACAACGTGGACACATCACATTTTCACAAAGAAAACAAAGCTGTTTTTTGCTAAGCGCCTAACTGTGGATTTTGGCCTCTAGCTCAGCCGGCACCTAGGGAAACCTAGCAAACCTGTGCAGTTTTGAAAACTAGACACCTAGGGGAATCCAAGATGCAGTGACTTGTGGGGCTCTGACCAGGTTCTGTTACCCAGAATCCTTTGCAAACCTCAAAATTTAGACAAAAAAACACTTTTTCCTCTCATTTCGGTGGCAGAAAGTTCTGGAATCAGAGAGGAGCCATAAATTTCCTTTCTCTGAGCGTTCCCCCATGTCTCCCGATAAAAATGGTACCTCACTTGTGGGGAGAGGCCTAGCGCCTGCGACAGGAAAAGCCCCAAAACACAAGGTGGACACATCACATTTTCACAAAGAAAACAGAGCTGTTTTTTGCAAAGCACCAAGCTGTGGATTTTGGACTCTAGCTCAGCCGGCACCTAGGGAAACCTAGCAAACCTGCGCAGTTTTGAAAACTAGACACATAGGGGAATCCAAGATGGGGTGACTTGTGGGGCTCTGACCAGATTCTGTTACCCAGAATCGTTTGCAAACCTCAAAATTTGGCCAATAAACGCTTTTACCTCTAATTTCGGTGACAGAAAGTTCTGTAATCAGAGAGGAGCCACGAATTTCCTTCCACCCAGCGTTCCCCCATGTCTCCCGATAAAAATGGTACCTCACTTGTGGGGGTAGGCCTAGCGCTCGCGACAGGAAAAGCCCCAAAACACAACGTGGACACATCACATTTTCACAAAGAAAACAAAGCTGTTTTTTGCTAAGCGCCTAACTGTGGATTTTGGCCTCTAGCTCAGCCGGCACCTAGGGAAACCTAGCAAACCTGCGCAGTTTTGAAAACTAGACACCTAGGGGAATCCAAGATGCGGTGACTTGTGGGGCTCTGACCAGGTTCTTTTACCCAGAATCCTTTGCAAACCTCAAAATTTGGCCAAAAAAACACTTTTTCCTCTCATTTCGGTGGCAGAAAGTTCTGGAATCAGAGAGGAGCCACAAATTTCCTTCCACCCAGTGTTCCCCCATGTCTCCCGATAAAAATGGTACCTCACTTGTGGGGAGAGGCCTAGCGCCTGCGACAGGAAAAGCCCCAAAACACAAGGTGGACACATCACATTTTCACAAAGAAAACAGAGCTGTTTTTTGCAAAGCACAAAGCTGTGGATTTTGGCCTCTAGCTCAGCCAGCACCTAGGGAAACCTAGCAAACCTGCGCAGTTTTGAAAACTAGACACCTAGGCGAATCCAAGATGGGGTGACTTGTGGGGCTCTGACCAGATTCTGTTACCCAGAATCGTTTGCAAACCTCAAAATGTGGCCAATAAACACTTTTACCTCTAATTTCGGTGACAGAAAGTTCTGTAATCAGAGAGGAGACACGAATTTCCTTCCATCCAGCGTTCCCCCATGTCTCCCGATAAAAATGGTACCTCACTTGTGGGGGTAGGCCTAGCGCTCGCGACAGGAAAAGCCCCAAAACACAACGTGGACTCATCACATTTTCACAAAGAAAACAAAGCTGTTTTTTGCTAAGCTCCTAACTGTGGATTTTGGCCTCTAGCTCAGCCGGCACCTAGGGAAACCTAGCAAACCTGCGCAGTTTTGAAAACTAGACACCTAGGGGAATCCAAGATGCAGTGACTTGTGGGGCTCTGACCAGGTTCTGTTACCCAGAATCCTTTGCAAACCTCAAAATTTAGCCAAAAAAACACCTTTTCCTCTCATTTCGGTGGCAGAAAGTTCTGTAATCAGAGAGGAGCCACGAATTTCCTTCCACCCAGCGTTCCCCCATGTCTCCCGATAAAAATGGTACCTCACTTGTGGGGGTACGCCTAGCGCTCGCGACAGGAAAAGCCCTAAAACACAAGGTGGACACATCACATTTTCACAAAGAAAACAGAGCGGATTTTTGCAAAGTGCCTAGCTCTGGATTGTGGCCTCTAACTCAGCCGTCACCTAGGGAAACCTAGAAAACCTGCGCAGTTTTGAAAACTAGACACCTAGGGGAATCCAAGATGGGGTGACCTGTGGGGCTCTGACCAGGTTCTGTTACCCAGAATCCTTTGCAAACCTAAAGATTTGGCCATAAAAACACTTTTTCCCCTCATTCCGGTGACAGAAAGTTCTGGACTCAGAGAGGAGCAGAAAATGTCCTTCCACTCAGCGTTCCCCCATGTCTCCTGATAAAAATGGTACCTCACTTGTGGGGGTAGGCCTAGCGCCTGCAACAGAAAAATCCCCAAAACACAACGTGGACACGTCACATTTTCACAAAGAAAACAGAGCTGTTTTTTGCAAAGCACCTAGCTGTGGATTTTGGCCTCTAGCTCAGCCGGCACCTAGGGAAACCTAGCAAACCTGTGCAGTTTTGAAAACTAGACACCTAGGGGCATCCAAGATGGGGTGACTTGTGGGGCTCTGACCAGATTCTGTTACCCAGAATCGTTTGCAAACCTCAAAATGTGGCCATAAAAACACGTTTACCTCTCATTTCGGTGACAGAAAGTTCTGTAATCAGAGGAGCCACGAATTTCCTTCCACCCAGCGTTTCCCCATGTCTCCCGATAAAAATGGTACCCCACTTGTGGGGAGAGGCCTAGCGCCTGCGTCAGGAAAAGCCCCAAAACACAAGGTGGACACATCACATTTTCACAAAGAAAACAGAGCTGATTTTTGCAAAGTGCCTAGCTGTGGATTTTGGCCTCTAGCTCAGCCGGCACCTAGGGAAACCTAGAAAACCTGCGCAGTTTTGAAAACTACACATCTAGGGGAATCCCAGATGGGGTGACTTGTGGGGCTCTGACCAGGTTCTGTTACCCAGAATCGTTTGCAAACCTCAAAGTTTGACCAAAAAAACACTTTTTCCCCTCATTCCGGTGACTGAAAGTTCTGGAATCAGAGAGGAGCCACAAATTTCCTTCCACTCAGCGTTCACCCATGTCTCTTGATAAAAATGGTACCTCACTTGTGGGGGTAGGCCTAGCGCTCGTGACAGGAAAAGCCCCAAAACACAACGTGGACACATCACATTTTCACAAAGAAAACAAAGCTGATTTTTGCAAAGTGCCTAGTTGTGGATTTTGGCCTCTAGCTCAGCCGGCACCTAGGGAAACCTAGAAAACCTGCACAGTTTTGAAAACTAGACACCTAGGGGAATCCAAGATGGGGTGACTTGTGGGGCTCTGACCAGGTTCTGGTACCCAGAATCCTTTGCAAACCTAAAAATTTGGCCAAAAAAACACTTTTTCCAGTCATTCCGCTGACAGAAAGTTCTGGAATCAGAGAGGAGCCGCAAATTTCCTTCCACTCAGCGTTCCCCCATGTCTCCTGATAAAAATGGTACCTCACTTGTGGGGGTAGGCCTAGCGCCGGCAACAGGAAAAGCCCCAAAACACAACGTGGACACATCACATTTTCACAAAGAAAACAGAGCTGTTTTTTGCAAGGCACCAAGCTGTGGATTTTGGCCTCTAGCTCAGCCGGCACCTAGGGAAACGTAGCAAACCTGCACAGTTTTGAAAACTAAACACCTAGGGGAATCCAAGATGGGGGGACTTGTGGGGCTCTGACCAGGTTTTGTTTCCCAGAATCCTTTGCAAACCTCAAAATGTGGCCAAAAAAAAAGTTTTCCCCTCATTCCGGTGACAGAAAGTTCTGGAATCAGAGAGGAGCCGCAAATTTCCTTCCACCCAGCATTCCCCCATGTCTCCTGATAAAAATGGTACCCCATTTGTGGGGGTAGGCCTAGCGCCCGCAACAGGAAAAGCCCCAAAACACAACGTGGACACATCACATTTTCACAAAGAAAACAGAGCTGTTTTTTGCAAAGCACCTAGCTGTGGATTTTGGCCTGTAGCTCAGCCGGCACCTAGGGAAAGCTAGCAAACCTGCGCAGTTTTGAAAACTAGACACCTAGGGGAATCCAAGATGGGCTGACTTGTGGGGCTCTGACCAGATTCTGTTACCCAGAATTGTTTGCAAACCTCAAAATGAGTCCAAAAAAAACCTTTACCTCACATTTCGGTGAATGAAAGTTCTGTAATCAGAGAGCAGCCACAAATTTCCTTCCACCCAGCGTTCCCCCAAGTCTCCCGATAAAAATGGTACCTCACTTGTGGGGAGAGGCCTAGCGCCTGCGACAGGAAAAGCCCCAAAACACAAGGTGGACACATCACATTTTCACAAAGAAAACAAAGCTGATTTTTGCAAAGTGCCTAGTTGTGGATTTTGGCCTCTAGCTCAGCCGGCACCTAGGGAAACCTAGAAAACCTGCACAGTTTTGAAAACTAGACACCTAGGGGAATCCAAGATGGGGTTACTTGTGGGGCTCTGACCAGGTTCTGGTTCCCAGAATCCTTTGCAAACCTAAAAATTTGGCCAAAAAAACACTTTTTCCCCTCATTCCGCTGACAGAAAGTTCTGGAATCAGAGAGGAGCCACAAATTTCCTTCCACCCAGCGTTCCCCCATGTCTCCCGATAAAAATGGTACCTCACTTGTGGGGAGAGGCCTAGAGCCTGCGACAGGAAAAGCCCCAAAACACAAGGTGGACACATCACATTTTCACAAAGAAAACCGAGCTGTTTTTTGCAAAGCACCAAGCTGTGGATTTTGGCCTCTAGCTCAGCCGGCACCTAGGGAAACCTAGAAAACCTGCGCAGTTTTGAAAACTACACATCTAGGGGAATCCAAGATGGGGTGACTTGTGGGGCTCTGACCAGGTTCTGTTACCCAGAATCCTTTGCAAACCTCAAAGTTTGGCCAAAAAAACACTTTTTCCACTCATTCCGGTGACTGAAAGTTCTGGAATCAGAGAAGAGCCACGAATTTCCTTCCACCCAGCGTTCCCCCATGTCTCCCGATAAAAATGGTACCTCACTTGTGGGGGTAGGCCTAGCGCTCGCGACAGGAAAAGCCCCAAAACACAACGTGGACACATCACATTTTCACAAAGAAAACAAAGCTGTTTTTTGCTAAGCGCCTAACTGTGGATTTTGGCCTCTAGCTCAGCCGGCACCTAGGGAAACCTAGCAAACCTGCGCAGTTTTGAAAACTAGACACCTAGGGGAATCCAAGATGCGGTGACTTGTGGGGCTCTGACCAGGTTCTTTTACCCAGAATCCTTTGCAAACCTCAAAATTTGGCCAAAAAAACACTTTTTCCTCTCATTTCGGTGGCAGAAAGTTCTGGAATCAGAGAGGAGCCACAAATTTTCTTCCACCCAGCGTTCCCCCATGTCTCCCGATAAAAATGGTACCTCACTTGTGGGGAGAGGCCTAGCGCCTGCGACAGGAAAAGCCCCAAAACACAAGGTGGACACATCACATTTTCACAAAGAAAGCAGAGCTGTTTTTTGCAAAGCACCAAGCTGTGGATTTTGGCCTCTAGCTCAGCCAGCACCTAGGGAAACCTAGCAAACCTGCGCAGTTTTGAAAACTAGACACCTAGGCGAATCCAAGATGGGGTGACTTTTGGGGCTCTGACCAGATTCTGTTACCCAGAATCGTTTGCAAACCTCAAAATGTGGCCAATAAACGCTTTTACCTCTAATTTCGGTGACAGAAAGTTCTGTAATCAGAGAGGAGACACGAATTTCCTTCCACCCAGCGTTCCCCCATGTCTCCCGATAAAAATGGTACCTCACTTGTGGGGGTAGGCCTAGCGCTCGCGACAGGAAAAGCCCCAAAACACAACGTGGACACATCACATTTTCACAAAGAAAACAAAGCTGTTTTTTGCTAAGCGCCTAACTGTGGATTTTGGCCTCTAGCTCAGCCGGCACCTAGGGAAACCTAGCAAACCTGCGCAGTTTTGAAAACTAGACACCTAGGGGAATCCAAGATGCAGTGACTTGTGGGGCTCTGACCAGGTTCTGTTACCCAGAATCCTTTGCAAACCTCAAAATTTAGCCAAAAAAACACCTTTTCCTCTCATTTCGGTGGCAGAAAGTTCTGTAATCAGAGAGGAGCCACGAATTTCCTTCCACCCAGCGTTCCCCCATGTCTCCCGATAAAAATGGTACCTCACTTGTGGGGGTACGCCTAGCGCTCGCGACAGGAAAAGCCCTAAAACACAAGGTGGACACATCACATTTTCACAAAGAAAACAGAGCGGATTTTTGCAAAGTGCCTAGCTGTGGATTGTGGCCTCTAACTCAGCCGTCACCTAGGGAAACCTAGAAAACCTGCGCAGTTTTGAAAACTAGACACCTAGGGGAATCCAAGATGGGGTGACCTGTGGGGCTCTGACCAGGTTCTGTTACCCAGAATCCTTTGCAAACCTAAAGATTTGGCCATAAAAACACTTTTTCCCCTCATTCCAGTGACAGAAAGTTCTGGACTCAGAGAGGAGCAGAAAATTTCCTTCCACTCAGCGTTCCCCCATGTCTCCTGATAAAAATGGTACCTCACTTGTGGGGGTAGACCTAGCGCCTGCAACAGGAAAATCCCCAAAACACAACGTGGACACGTCACATTTTCACAAAGAAAACAGAGCTGTTTTTTGCAAAGCATCTAGCTGTGGATTTTGGCCTCTAGCTCAGCCGGCACCTAGGGAAACCTAGCAAACCTCTGCAGTTTTGAAAACTAGACACCTAGGGGCATCCAAGATGGGGTGACTTGTGGGGCTCTGACCAGATTCTGTTACCCAGAATCGTTTGCAAACCTCAAAATGTGGCCATAAAAATACGTTTACCTCTCATTTCGGTGACAGAAAGTTCTGTAATCAGAGAGGAGCCACGAATTTCCTTCCACCCAGCGTTTCCCCATGTCTCCCGATAAAAATGGTACCCCACTTGTGGGGAGAGGCCTAGCGCCTGCGTCAGGAAAAGCCCCAAAACACAAGGTGGACACATCACATTTTCACAAAGAAAACAGAGCTGATTTTTGCAAAGTGCCTAGCTGTGGATTTTGGCCTCTAGCTCAGCCGGCACCTAGGGAAACCTAGAAAACCTGCGCAGTTTTGAAAACTACACATCTAGGGGAATCCCAGATGGGGTGACTTGTGGGGCTCTGACCAGGTTCTGTTACCCAGAATCGTTTGCAAACCTCAAAGTTTGACCAAAAAAACACTTTTTCCCCTCATTCCGGTGACTGAAAGTTCTGGAATCAGAGAGGAGCCACAAATTTCCTTCCACTCAGCGTTCACCCATGTCTCTTGATAAAAATGGTACCTCACTTGTGGGGGTAGGCCTAGCGCTCGTGACAGGAAAAGCCCCAAAACACAACGTGGACACATCACATTTTCACAAAGAAAACAGAGCTGATTTTTGCAAAGTGCCTAGCTGTGGATTGTGGCCTCTAACTCAGCCGGCACCTAGGGAAACCTAGAAAACCTGCGCAGTTTTGAAAACTAGACACCTAGGGGAATCCAAGATGGGGTGACCTGTGGGGCTCTGACCAGGTTCTGTTACCCAGAATCCTTTGCAAACCTAAACATTTGGCCATAAAAACACTTTTTCCCCTCATTCAGGTAACAGAAAGTTCTGGACTCAGAGAGGAGCTGAAAATTTCCTTCCACTCAGCATTCCCCCATGTCTCCTGATAAAAATGGTACCTCACTTGTGGGGGTAGGCCTAGCGCCTGCAACAGGAAAAGCCCCAAAACACAACGTGGACACATCACATTTTCACAAAGAAAACAGAGCTGTTTTTTGCAAAGCACCAAGCTGTGGATTTTGGCCTCTAGCTCAGCCGGCACCTTGGGAAACCTAGCAAACCTGCGCAGTTTTGAAAACTAGACACCTAGGGGAATCCAAGATGGGGTGACTTGTGGGGCTCTGACCAGATTCTGTTACCCAGAATCGTTTGCAAACCTCAAAATGTGGCCAAAAAAACACTTTTACCTCTCATTTCGGTGACAGAAAGTTCAGTAATCAGAGAGGAGCCACGAATTTTCTTCCACCCAGCGTTTCCCCATGTCTCCCGATAAAAATGGTATCCCACTTGTGGGGAGAGGCCTAGCGCCTGCGACAGGTAAAGCCCCAAAACACAAGGTGGACACATCACATTTTCACAAAGAAAACAGAGCTGATTTTTGCAAAGTGCCTAGCTGTGGATTTTGGCCTCTAGCTCAGCCGGCGCCTACGGAAACCTAGAAAACCTGCGCAGTTTTGAAAACTAGACATCTAGGGGAATCCAAGATGGGGTGACTTGTGGGGCTCTGACCAGGTTCTGTTACCCAGAATTGTTTGCAAACCTCAAAGTTTGGCCAAAAAAACACTTTTTCCCCTCATTCCGGTGACTGAAAGTTCTGGAATCAGAGAGGAGCCACAAATTTCCTTCCACTCAGCGTTCCCCCATGTCTCTTGATAAAAATGGTACCTCACTTGTGGGGGTAGGCCTAGCGCTTGTGACAGGAAAAGCCCCAAAACACAACGTGGACACATCACATTTTCACAAAGAAAACAAACCTGTTTTTTGCTTAGCGCCTAACTGTGGATTTTGGCCTCTAGCTCAGCCGGCACCTAGGGAAACCTAGCAAACCTGCGTTGTTTTGAAAACTAGACACCTAGGGGAATCCAAGATGCGGTGACTTGTGGGGCTCTGACCAGGTTCTGTTACCCAGAATCCTTTGCAAACCTCAAAATTTGGCCAAAAAAACACTTTTTCCTCGCATTTCGGTGACAGAAAGTTCTGGAATCAGAGAGGAGCCACAAATATCCTTCCACCCAGCGTTCCACCTTGTCTCCTGATAAAAATTGTACCCCACTTGTGGGGGTAGGCCTAGTGCCCGCAACAGGAAAAGCCCCAAAACACAACGTGGACACATCACATTTTCACAAAGAAAACAGAGCTGTTTTTTGCAAAGCACCTAGCTGTGGATTTTGGCCTCTAGCTCAGCCGGCACCTAGGGAAACCTAGCAAACCTGAGCAGTTTTGAAAACTAGACACGTAGGGGAATCCAAGATGGGGTGACTTGTGGGGCTCTGACCAGATTCTGTTAGCCAGAATCGTTTGCAAACCTCAAAATGTGGCCAAAAAAACACTTTTACCTCTCATTTCGGTGACAGAAAGTTCTGTAATCAGAGAGCAGCCACAAATTTCCTTCCACCCAGCGTTCCCCCAAGTCTCCTGATAAAAATGGTACCTCACTTGTGGGGAGAGGCCTAGCGCCTGTGACAGGAGAAGCCCCAAAAGACAAGGTGGACACATCACATTTTCACAAAGAAAACAAAGCTGATTTTTACAAAGTGCCTAGTTGTGGATTTTGGCCTCTAGCTCAGCCGGCACCTAGGGAAACCTAGAAAACCTGCACAGTTTTGAAAACTAGACACCTAGGGGAATCCAAGATGGGGTGACTTGTGGGGCTCTGACCAGGTTCTGGTACCCAGAATCCTTTGCAAACCTAAAAATTTGGCCAAAAAAACACTTTTTCCAGTCATTCCGCTGACAGAAAGTTCTGGAATCAGAGAGGAGCCGCAAATTTCCTTCCACTCAGCGTTCCCCCATGTCTCCTGATAAAAATGGTACCTCACTTGTGGGGGTAGGCCTAGCGCCGGCAACAGGAAAAGCCCCAAAACACAACGTGGACACATCACATTTTCACAAAGAAAACAGAGCTGTTTTTTGCAAGGCACCAAGCTGTGGATTTTGGCCTCTAGCTCAGCCGGCACCTAGGGAAACGTAGCAAACCTGCACAGTTTTGAAAACTAAACACCTAGGGGAATCCAAGATGGGGGGACTTGTGGGGCTCTGACCAGGTTTTGTTTCCCAGAATCCTTTGCAAACCTCAAAATGTGGCCAAAAAAAATGTTTTCCCCTCATTCCGGTGACAGAAAGTTCTGGAATCAGAGAGGAGCCGCAAATTTCCTTCCACCCAGCATTCCCCCATGTCTCCTGATAAAAATGGAACCCCATTTGTGGGGGTAGGCCTAGCGCCCGCAACAGGAAAAGCCCCAAAACACAACGTGGACACATCACATTTTCACAAAGAAAACAGAGCTGTTTTTTGCAAAGCACCTAGCTGTGGATTTTGGCCTGTAGCTCAGCCGGCACCTAGGGAAAGCTAGCAAACCTGCGCAGTTTTGAAAACTAGACACCTAGGGGAATCCAAGATGGGCTGACTTGTGGGGCTCTGACCAGATTCTGTTACCCAGAATTGTTTGCAAACCTCAAAATGAGGCCAAAAAAAACCTTTACCTCTCATTTCGGTGACAGAAAGTTCTGTAATCAGAGAGCAGCCACAAATTTCCTTCCACCCAGCGTTCCCCCAAGTCTCCCGATAAAAATGTTACCTCACTTGTGGGGAGAGGCCTAGCGCCTGCGACAGGAAAAGCCCCAAAACACAAGATGGACACATCACATTTTCACAAAGAAAACAAAGCTGATTTTTGCAAAGTGCCTAGTTGTGGATTTTGGCCTCTAGCTCAGCCGGCACCTAGGGAAACCTAGAAAACCTGCACAGTTTTGAAAACTAGACACCTAGGGGAATCCAAGATGGGGTTACTTGTGGGGCTCTTACCAGGTTCTGGTGCCCAGAATCCTTTGCAAACCTAAAAATTTGGCCAAAAAAACACTTTTTCCCCTCATTCCGCTGACAGAAAGTTCTGGAATCAGAGAGGAGCCACAAATTTCCTTCCACCCAGCGTTCCCCCATGTCTCCCGATAAAAATGGTACCTCACTTGTGGGGAGAGGCCTAGAGCCTGCAACAGGAAAAGCCCCAAAACACAAGGTGGACACATCACATTTTCACAAAGAAAACAGAGCTGTTTTTTGCAAAGCACCAAGCTGTGGATTTTGGCCTCTAGCTCAGCCGGCACCTAGGGAAACCTAGAAAACCCGCGCAGTTTTGAAAACTACACATCTAGGGGAATCCAAGATGGGGTGACTTGTGGGGCTCTGACCAGGTTCTGTTACCCAGAATCCTTTGCAAACCTCAAAGTTTGGCCAAAAAAACACTTTTTCCCCTCATTCCGGTGACTGAAAGTTCTGGAATCAGAGAGGAGCCACGAATTTCCTTCCACCCAGCGTTCCCCCATGTCTCCCGATAAAAATGGTACCTCACTTGTGGGGGTAGGCCTAGCGCTCGCGACAGGAAAAGCCCCAAAACACAACGTGGACACATCACATTTTCACAAAGAAAACAAAGCTGTTTTTTGCTAAGCGCCTAACTGTGGATTTTGGCCTCTAGCTCAGCCGGCACCTAGGGAAACCTAGCAAACCTGCGCAGTTTTGAAAACTAGACACCTAGGGGAATCCAAGATGCAGTGACTTGTGGGGCTCTGACCAGGTTCTGTTACCCAGAATCCTTTGCAAACCTCAAAATGTAGCCAAAAAAACACTTTTTCCTCTCATTTCGGGGGCAGAAAGTTCTGGAATCAGAGAGGAGCCACAAATTTCCATTCTCCGAGCGTTCCCCCATGTCTCCCGATAAAAATGGTACCTCACTTGTGGGGAGAGGCCTAGCGCCTGCGACAGGAAAAGCCCCAAAACACAAGGTGGACACATCACATTTTCACAAAGAAAACAGAGCTGTTTTTTGCAAAGCACCAAGCTGTGGATTTTGGCCTCTAGCTCAGCCGCCACCTTGGGAAACCTAGCAAACCTGCGCAGTTTTGAAAACTAGACACATAGGGGAATCCAAGATGGGGTGACTTGTGGGGCTCTGACCAGATTCTGTTACCCAGAATCGTTTGCAAACCTCAAAATTTGGCCAATAAACGCTTTTACCTCTAATTTCGGTGACAGAAAGTTCTGTAATCAGAGAGGAGCCACGAATTTCCTTCCACCCAGCGTTCCCCCATGTCTCCCGATGAAAATGGTACCTCACTTGTGGGGGTAGGCCTAGCGCTCGCGACAGGAAAAGCCCCAAAACACAACGTGGACACCACATTTTCACAAAGAAAACAAAGCTGTTTTTTGCTAAGCGCCTAACTGTGGATTTTGGCCTCTAGCTCAGCCGGCACCTAGGGATACCTAGCAAACCTGCACAGTTTTGAAAACTAGACACCTAGGGGAATCCAAGATGGGGTGACTTGTGGGGCTCTGACCAGGTTCTGTTACCCAGAATCGTTTGCAAACCTCAAAGTTTGGCCAAAAAAACACTTTTTCCCCTCATTCCGGTGACTGAAAGTTCTGGAATCAGGGAGGAGCCACAAATTTCCTTCCACTCAGCGTTCCCCCATGTCTCTTGATAAAAATGGTACCTCACTTGTGGGGGTAGGCCTAGCGCTCGTGACAGGAAAAGCCCCAAAACACAACGTGGACACATCACATTTTCACAAAGAAAACAAACCTGTTTTTTGCTTAGCGCCTAACTGTGGATTTTGGCCTCTAGCTCAGCCGGCACCTAGGGAAACCTAGCAAACCTGCGTTGTTTTGAAAACTAGACACCTAGGGGAATCCAAGATGCGGTGACTTGTGGGGCTCTGACCAGGTTCTGTTACCCAGAATCCTTTGCAAACCTCAAAATTTGGCCAAAAAAACACTTTTTCCTCGCATTTCGGTGACAGAAAGTTCTGGAATCAGAGAGGAGCCACAAATTTCCTTCCACCCAGCGTTCCACCTTGTCTCCTGATAAAAATTGTACCCCACTTGTGGGGGTAGGCCTAGCGCCCGCAACAGGAAAAGCCCCAAAACACAACGTGGACACATCACATTTTCACAAAGAAAACAGAGCTGTTTTTTGCAAAGCACCTAGCTGTGGATTTTGGCCTCTAGCTCAGCCGGCACCTAGGGAAACCTAGCAAACCTGAGCAGTTTTGAAAACTAGACACCTAGGGGAATCCAAGATGGGGTGACTTGTGGGGCTCTGACCAGATTCTGTTAGCCAGAATCGTTTGCAAACCTCAAAATGTGGCCAAAAAAACACTTTTACCTCTCATTTCGGTGACAGAAAGTTCTGTAATCAGAGAGCAGCCACATATTTCCTTCCACCCAGCGTTCCCCCAAGTCTCCCGATAAAAATGGTACCTCACTTGTGGGGAGAGGCCTAGCGCCTGTGACAGGAGAAGCCCCAAAAGACAAGGTGGACACATCACATTTTCACAAAGAAAACAAAGCTGATTTTTGCAAAGTGCCTAGTTGTGGATTTTGGCCTCTAGCTCAGCCGGCACCTAGGGAAACCTAGAAAACCTGCACAGTTTTGAAAACTAGACACCTAGGGGAATCCAAGATGGGGTGACTTGTGGGGCTCTGACCAGGTTCTGGTACCCAGAATCCTTTGCAAACCTAAAAATGTGGCCAAAAAACCACTTTTTCCAGTCATTCCGCTGACAGAAAGTTCTGGAATCAGAGAGGAGCCGCAAATTTCCTTCCACCCAGCATTCCCCCATGTCTCATGATAAAAATGGTACCCCATTTGTGGGGGTAGGCCTAGCGCCCGCAACAGGAAAAGCCCCAAAACACAACGTGGACACATCACATTTTCACAAAGAAAACAGAGCTGTTTTTTGCAAAGCACCTAGCTGTGGATTTTGGCCTGTAGCTCAGCCGGCACCTAGGGAAAGCTAGCAAACCTGCGCAGTTTTGAAAACTAGACACCTAGGGGAATCCAAGATGGGCTGACTTGTGGGGCTCTGACCAGATTCTGTTACCCAGAATTGTTTGCAAACCTCAAAATGAGGCCAAAAAAAACCTTTACCTCACATTTCGGTGACAGAAAGTTCTGTAATCAGAGAGCAGCCACAAATTTCCTTCCACCCAGCGTTCCCCCAAGTCTCCCGATAAAAATGGTACCTCACTTGTGGGGAGAGGCCTAGCGCCTGCGACAGGAAAAGCCCCAAAACACAAGGTGGACACATCACATTTTCACAAAGAAAACAAAGCTGATTTTTGCAAAGTGCCTAGTTGTGGATTTTGGCCTCTAGCTCAGCCGGCACCTAGGGAAACCTAGAAAACCTGCACAGTTTTGAAAACTAGACACCTAGGGGAATCCAAGATGGGGTTACTTGTGGGGCTCTGACCAGGTTCTGGTTCCCAGAATCCTTTGCAAACCTAAAAATGTGGCCAAAAAAACACTTTTTCCCCTCATTCCGCTGACAGAAAGTTCTGGAATCAGAGAGGAGCCACAAATTTCCTTCCACCCAGCGTTCCCCCATGTCTCCCGATAAAAATGGTACCTCACTTGTGGGGAGAGGCCTAGAGCCTGCGACAGGAAAAGCCCCAAAACACAAGGTGGACACATCACATTTTCACAAAGAAAACAGAGCTGTTGTTTGCAAATCACCAAGCTGTGGATTTTGGCCTCTAGCTCAGCCGGCACCTAGGGAAACCTAGCAAACCTGCGCAGTTTTGAAAACTAGACACCTAGGGGAATCCAAGATGGGGTGACTTGTGGGGCTCTGACCAGGTTCTGTTACCCAGAATCCTTTGCAAACCTCAAAGTTTGGCCAAAAAAACACTTTTTCCCCTCATTCCGGTGACTGAAAGTTCTGGAATCAGAGAGGAGCCACGAATTTCCTTCCACCCAGCGTTCCCCCATGTCTCCCGATAAAAATGGTACCTCACTTGTGGGGGTAGGCCTAGCGCTCGCGACAGGAAAAGCCCCAAAACACAACGTGGACACATCACATTTTCACAAAGAAAACAAAGCTGTTTTTTGCTAAGCGCCTATCTGTGGATTTTGGCCTCTAGCTCAGCCGGCACCTAGGGAAACCTAGCAAACCTGCGCAGTTTTGAAAACTAGACACCTAGGGGAATCCAAGATGCAGTGACTTGTGGGTCTCTGACCAGGTTCTGTTACCCAGAATCCTTTGCAAACCTCAAAAATTAGCCAAAAAAACACTTTTTCCTCTCATTTCGGTGGCAGAAAGTTCTGGAATTAGAGAGGAGCCACAAATTTCCTTTCTCCGAGCGTTCCCCCATGTCTCCTGATAAAAATGGTACCTCACTTGTGGGGAGAGGCCTAGCGCCTGCGACAGGAAAAGCCCCAAAACACAAGGTGGACACATCACATTTTCACAAAGAAAACAGAGCTGTTTTTTGCAAAGCACCAAGCTGTGGATTTTGGCCTCTAGCTCAGCCGGCACCTAGGGAAACCTAGCAAACCTGCGCAGTTTTGAAAACTAGACACATAGGGGAATCCAAGATGGGGTGACTTGTGGGGCTCTGACCAGATTCTGTTACCCAGAATCGTTTGCAAACCTCAAAATTTGGCCAATAAACGCTTTTACCTCTAATTTCGGTGACAGAAAGTTCTGTAATCAGAGAGGAGCCACGAATTTCCTTCCACCCAGCGTTCCCCCATGTCTCCCGATAAAAATGGTACCTCACTTGTGGGGGTAGGCCTAGCGCTCGCGACAGGAAAAGCCCCAAAACACAACGTGGACACATCACATTTTCACAAAGAAAACAAAGCTGTTTTTTGCTAAGCGCCTAACTGTGGATTTTGGCCTCTAGCTAGCCGGCACCTAGGGAAACCTAGCAAACCTGCGCAGTTTTGAAAACTAGACACCTAGGGGAATCCAAGATGCGGTGACTTGTGGGGCTCTGACCAGGTTCTTTTACCCAGAATCCTTTGCAAACCTCAAAATTTGGCCAAAAAAACACTTTTTCCACTCATTTCGGTGGCAGAAAGTTCTGGAATCAGAGAGGAGCCACAAATTTCCTTGATCCCAGCGTTCCCCCATGTCTCCCGATAAAAATGGTACCTCACTTGTGGGGAGAGGCCTAGCGCCTGCGACAGGAAAAGCCCCAAAACACAAGGTGGACACATCACATTTTCACAAAGAAAACAGAGCTGTTTTTTGCAAAGCACCAAGCTGTGGATTTTGGCCTCTAGCTTAGCCGGCACCTAGGAAAACCTAGCAAACCTGCGCAGTTTTGAAAACTAGACACCTAGGGGAATCCAAGATGGGGTGACTTGTGGGGCTCTGACCAGATTCTGTTACCCAGAATCGTTTGAAAACCTCAAAATGTGGCCAATAAACGCTTTTACCTCTAATTTCGGTGACAGAAAGTTCTGTAATCAGAGAGGAGCCACGAATTTCCTTCCACCCAGCGTTCCCCCATGTCTCCCGATAAAAATGGTACCTCACTTGTGGGGAGAGGCCTAGCGCATGCGACAGGAAAAGCCCCAAAACACAAGGTGGACACATCACATTTTCACAAAGAAAACAGAGCTGATTTTTGCAAAGTGCCTAGCTGTGGATTTTGGCCTCTAGCTCAGCCGGCACCTAGGGAACCCTAGAAAACCTGTGCAGTTTTGAAAACTAGACACCTAGGGGAATCCAAGATGGGGTGACTTGTGGGGTTCTGACCAGGTTCTGTTACCCAGAATCCTTTGCAAACCTCAAAGTTTGGCCAAAAAAAAACTTTTTCCCCTCATTCCGGTGACTGAAAGTTCTGGAATCAGAGAGGAGCCACAAATTTCCTTCCACTCAGCGTTCCCCCATGTCTCCTGATAAAAATGGTACCTCACTTGTGGGGGTAGGCCTAGCTAGCGCTCGCGACAGGAAAAGCCCCAAAACACAAAGTGGACACATCACATTTTCACAAAGAAAACAAAGCTGTTTTTTGCTAAGCGCCTAACTGTGGATTTTGGCCTCTAGCTCAGCCAGCACCTAGGGAAACCTAGCAAACCTGCGGAGTTTTGAAAACTAGACACCTAGGGGAATCCAAGATGGGGTGACTTGTGGGTCTCTGACCAGGTTCTGGTACCCAGAATCCTTTGCAAACCTAAAAATGTGGCCAAAAAACCACTTTTTCCAGTCATTCCGCTGACAGAAAGTTCTGGAATCAGAGAGGAGCCGCAAATTTCCTTCCACTCAGCGTTCCTCCATGTCTCCTGATAAAAATGGTACCTCACTTGTGGGGGTAGGCCTAGCGCCGGCAACAGGAAAAGCCCCAAAACACAACGTGGACACATCACATTTTCACAAAGAAAACAGAGCTGTTTTTTGCAAGGCACCAAGCTGTGGATTTTGGCCTCTAGCTCAGCCGGCACCTAGGGAAACGTAGCAAACCTGCACAGTTTTGAAAACTAAACACCTAGGGGAATCCAAGATGGGGGGACTTGTGGGGCTCTGACCAGGTTTTGTTTCCCAGAATCCTTTGCAAACCTCAAAATGTGGCCAAAAAAAAAGTTTTCCCCTCATTCCGGTGACAGAAAGTTCTGGAATCAGAGAGGATCCGCAAATTTCCTTCCACCCAGCATTCCCCCATGTCTCCTGATAAAAATGGTACCCCATTTGTGGGGGTAGGCCTAGCGCCCGCAACAGGAAAAGCCCCAAAACACAACGTGGACACATCACATTTTCACAAAGAAAACAGAGCTGTTTTTTGCAAAGCACCTAGCTGTGGATTTTGGCCTGTAGCTCAGCCGGCACCTAGGGAAAGCTAGCAAACCTGCGCAGTTTTGAAAACTAGACACCTAGGGGAATCCAAGATGGGCTGACTTGTGGGGCTCTGACCAGATTCTGTCACCCAGAATTGTTTGCAAACCTCAAAATGAGGCCAAAAAAAACCTTTACCTCACATTTCGGTGACAGAAAGTTCTGTAATCAGAGAGCAGCCACAAATTTCCTTCCACCCAGCGTTCCCCCAAGTCTCCCGATAAAAATGGTACCTCACTTGTGGGGAGAGGCCTAGCGCCTGCGACAGGAAAAGCCCCAAAACACAAGGTGGACACATCACATTTTCACAAAGAAAACAAAGCTGATTTTTGCAAAGTGCCTAGTTGTGGATTTTGGCCTCTAGCTCAGCCGGCACCTAGGGAAACCTAGAAAACCTGCACAGTTTTGAAAACTAGACACCTAGGGGAATCCAAGATGGGGTTACTTGTGGGGCTCTGACCAGGTTCTGGTTCCCAGAATCCTTTGCAAACCTAAAAATGTGGCCAAAAAAACACTTTTTCCCCTCATTCCGCTGACAGAAAGTTCTGGAATCAGAGAGGAGCCACAAATTTCCTTCCACCCAGCGTTCCCCCATGTCTCCCGATAAAAATGGTACCTCACTTGTGGGGAGAGGCCTAGAGCCTGCGACAGGAAAAGCCCCAAAACACAAGGTGGACACATCACATTTTCACAAAGAAAACAGAGCTGTTGTTTGCAAATCACCAAGCTGTGGATTTTGGCCTCTAGCTCAGCCGGCACCTAGGGAAACCTAGCAAACCTGCGCAGTTCTGAAAACTAGACACCTAGGGGAATCCAAGATGGGGTGACTTGTGGGGCTCTGACCAGGTTCTGTTACCCAGAATCCTTTGCAAACCTCAAAGTTTGGCCAAAAAAACACTTTTTCCCCTCATTCCGGTGACTGAAAGTTCTGGAATCAGAGAGGAGCCACGAATTTCCTTCCACCCAGCGTTCCCCCATGTCTCCCGATAAAAATGGTACCTCACTTGTGGGGGTAGGCCTAGCGCTCGCGACAGGAAAAGCCCCAAAACACAACGTGGACACATCACATTTTCACAAAGAAAACAAAGCTGTTTTTTGCTAAGCGCCTAACTGTGGATTTTGGCCTCTAGCTCAGCCGGCACCTAGGGAAACCTAGCAAACCTGCGCAGTTTTGAAAACTAGACACCTAGGGGAATCCAAGATGCAGTGACTTGTGGGTCTCTGACCAGGTTCTGTTACCCAGAATCCTTTGCAAACCTCAAAATTTAGCCAAAAAAACACTTTTTCCTCTCATTTCGGTGGCAGAAAGTTCTGGAATTAGAGAGGAGCCACAAATTTCCTTTCTCCGAGCGTTCCCCCATGTCTCCTGATAAAAATGGTACCTCACTTGTGGGGAGAGGCCTAGCGCCTGCGACAGGAAAAGCCCCAAAACACAAGGTGGACACATCACATTTTCACAAAGAAAACAGAGCTGTTTTTTGCAAAGCACCAAGCTGTGGATTTTGGCCTCTAGCTCAGCCGGCACCTAGGGAAACCTAGCAAACCTGCGCAGTTTTGAAAACTAGAGACATAGGGGAATCCAAGATTGGGTGACTTGTGGGGCTCTGACCAGATTCTGTTACCCAGAATCGTTTGCAAACCTCAAAATTTGGCCAATAAACGCTTTTACCTCTAATTTCGGTGACAGAAAGTTCTGTAATCAGAGAGGAGCCACGAATTTCCTTCCACCCAGCGTTCCCCCATGTCTCCCGATAAAAATGGTACCTCACTTGTGGGGGTAGGCCTAGCGCTCGCGACAGGAAAAGCCCCAAAACACAACGTGGACACATCACATTTTCACAAAGAAAACAAAGCTGTTTTTTGCTAAGCGCCTAACTGTGGATTTTGGCCTCTAGCTCAGCCGGCACCTAGGGAAACCTAGCAAACCTGCGCAGTTTTGAAAACTAGACACCTAGGGGAATCCAAGATGCGGTGACTTGTGGGGCTCTGACCAGGTTCTTTTACCCAGAATCCTTTGCAAACCTCAAAATTTGGCCAAAAAAACACTTTTTCCACTCATTTCGGTGGCAGAAAGTTCTGGAATCAGAGAGGAGCCACAAATTTCCTTCCACCCAGCGTTCCCCCATGTCTCCCGATAAAAATGGTACCTCACTTGTGGAGAGAGGCCTAGCGCCTGCGACAGGAAAAGCCCCAAAACACAAGGTGGACACATCACATTTTCACAAAGAAAACAGAGCTGTTTTTTGCAAAGCACCAAGCTGTGGATTTTGGCCTCTAGCTTAGCCGGCACCTAGGAAAACCTAGCAAACCTGTGCAGTTTTGAAAACTAGACACCTAGGGGAATCCAAGATGGGGTGACTTGTGGGGCTCTGACCAGATTCTGTTACCCAGAATCGTTTGAAAACCTCAAAATGTGGCCAATAAACGCTTTTACCTCTAATTTCGGTGACAGAAAGTTCTGTAATCAGAGAGGAGCCACGAATTTCCTTCCACCCAGCGTTCCCCCATGTCTCCCGATAAAAATGGTACCTCACTTGTGGGGAGAGGCCTAGCGCATGCGACAGGAAAAGCCCCAAAACACAAGGTGGACACATCACATTTTCACAAAGAAAACAGAGCTGATTTTTGCAAAGTGCCTAGCTGTGGATTTTGGCCTCTAGCTCAGCCGGCACCTAGGGAACCCTAGAAAACCTGTGCAGTTTTGAAAACTAGACACCTAGGGGAATCCAAGATGGGGTGACTTGTGGGGTTCTGACCAGGTTCTGGTACCCAGAATCCTTTGCAAACCTCAAAGTTTGGCCAAAAAAAAACTTTTTCCCCTCATTCCGGTGACTGAAAGTTCTGGAATCAGAGAGGAGCCACAAATTTCCTTCCACTCAGCGTTCCTCCATGTCTCCTGATAAAAATGGTACCTCACTTGTGGGGGTAGGCCTAGCGCTCGCGACAGGAAAAGCCCCAAAACACAAAGTGGACACATCACATTTTCACAAAGAAAACAAAGCTGTTTTTTGCTAAGCGCCTAACTGTGGATTTTGGCCTCTAGCTCAGCCAGCACCTAGGGAAACCTAGCAAACCTGCGGAGTTTTGAAAACTAGACACCTAGGGGAATCCAAGATGCCGTGACTTGTGGGGCTCTGACCAGGTTCTGTTACCCAGAATCCTTTGCAAACCTCAAAATTTGGCCAAAAAAACACTTTTTCGTCTCATTTCGGTGGCAGAAAGTTCTGGAATCAGAGAGGAGCCACAAATTTCCTTCCACCCAGCGTTCCCCCATGTCTCCCGATAAAAATGGTACCTCACTTGTGGGGAGAGGCCTAGCGCCTGCGACAGGAAAAGCCCCAAAACACAAGGTGGACACATCACATTTTCACAAAGAAAACAGAGCTGTTTTTTGCAAAGCACCAGCTGTGGATTTTGGCCTCTAGCTCAGCCGGCACCTAGGGAAACCTAGCAAACCTGCGCAGTTTTGAAAACTAGACACCTAGGGGAATCCAAGATGGGGTGACTTGTGGGGCTCTGACCAGATTCTGTTACCCAGAATCGTTTGCAAACCTCAAAATGTGGCCAATAAACGCTTTTACCTCTAATTTCGGTGACAGAAAGTTCTGTAATCAGAGAGGAGCCACGAATTTCCTTCCACCAAGCGTTCCCCCATGTCTCCCGATAAAAATGGTACCTCACTTTTGGGGAGAGGCCTAGCGCATGCGACAGGAAAAGCCCCAAAACACAAGGTGGACACATCACATTTTCACAAAGAAAACAGAGCTGATTTTTGCAAAGTGCCTAGCTGTGGATTTTGGCCTCTAGCTCAGCCGGCACCTAGGGAACCCTAGAAAACCTGCGCAGTTTTGAAAACTAGACACCTAGGGGAATCCAAGATGGGGTGACTTGTGGGGTTCTGACCAGGTTCTGTTACCCAGAATCCTTTGCAAACCTCAAAGTTTGGCCAAAAAAACACTTTTTCCCCTCATTCCGGGGGCTGAATGTTCTGGAATCAGAGAGGAGCCACAAATTTCCTTCCACTCAGCGTTCCCCCATGTCTCCTGATAAAAATGGTACCCCACTTGTGGGGGTAGGCCTAGCGCCCGCAACTGGAAAAGCCCCAAAACACAACGTGGACAACTTCACATTTTCACAAAGAAAACAGAGCTGTTTTTTGCAAAGCACCTAGCTGTGGATTTTGGCCTCTTGCTCAGCCGGCACCTAGGGAAAGCTAGCAAACCTGCGCAGTTTTAAAAACTAGACACCTAGGGGAATCCAATATGGGGTGACTTGTGGGGCTCTGAACAGATTCTGTTACCCAGAATTGTTTGCAAACCTCAAAATGTGGCCAAAAAAACACTTTTACCTCTCATTTCGGTGACAGAAAGTTCTGTAATCAGAGAGCAGCCACAAATTTCCTTCCACCCAGCGTTCCCCCAAGTCTCCCGATAAAAATGGTACCTCACTTGTGGGGAGAGGCCTAGCGCCTGCGACAGGAAAAGCCCCAAAACACAAGGTGGACACATCACATTTTCACAAAGAAAACAAAGCTGATTTTGGCAAAGTGCCTAGTTGTGGATTTTGGCGTCTAGCTCAGCCGGCACCTAGGGAAACCTAGAAAACCTGCACAGTTTTGAAAACTAGACACCTAGGGGAATCCAAGATGGGGTGACTTGTGGGGCTCTGACCAGGTTCTGTTACCCAGAATCCTTTGCAAACCTCAAAATGTGGCCAAAAAAAAAGTTTTCCTCTCCTTTCGGTGACAGAAAGTTCTGGAATCAGAGAGGAGCCACAAATTTCCTTCCACTCAGCGTTCCGCCATATTTCCCGATAAAAACATTACCCCACTTGTGGGGGTAGGCCTAGCGCCCGCGACAGGGAAAGCCCCAAAATACAATGTGGACACATCACATTTTCACAAAGAAAACAGTGCTGTTTTTTTCAACACACCTAGCTGTGGATTTTGGCCTCTAGCTCAGCCGATACCTAGGGAAACCTAGCAAACCTTCGCAGTTTTGAAACCTAGACACCTTGGGGAATCCAAGATGGGGTGACTTGTGGGGCTCTGACCAGGTTCTGTTACCCAGAATCCTTTGCAAACCTCAAAATGTGGCAAAAAAAACACTTTTTCCTCTCATTTCGGTGACAGAAAGTTCTGGAATCAGAGGGGAGCCACAAATTTCCTTCCACCCAGCTTTCCCCTATGTCTCCTGATAAAAATGGTACCCCACTTGTGGGGGTAGGCCTAACTCCCGCAACAGGAAAAGCCCCAAAACACAACGTGGACACATCACATTTTCACAAAGAAAACAGAGCTGTTTTTTGCAAAGCTCTTAGCTGTGGATATTGGCCTCTAGCTCAGCCGACACCTAGGGAAAGCTAGCAAACCTGCGCAGTTCTGAAAACTAGACACCTAGGGGATTCCAAGATGGGCTGACTTGTGGGGCTCTGACCAGATTCTGTTACCTAGAATCGTTTGCAACCTCAAAATGTGGCCAAAAAAACACTTTTACCTCTCATTTCGGTGACAGAAAGTTCTGTAATCAGAGAGGAGTCACAAATTTCCTTCCACCCAGCGTCCCCCCAAGTCTCCTGATAAAAATGGTACATCATTTGTGGGGAGAGGCCTAGCGCCGGCAACAGGAAAAGCCCCAAAACACAACGTCGACACCTCAAATTTTCACAAAGAAAACAGAGCTGTTTTTTGCAAGGCACCAAGCTGTGGATTTTGGCCTCTAGCTGAGCCGGCACCTAGGGAAACCTAGCAAACCTTCGCAGTTTTGAAAACTAGACACCTAGGGGAATCCAAGATGGGGTGACTTGTGGGGCTCTGACCAGGTTCTGTTACCCAGAATCCTTTGCAAACCTCAAAATGTGGCCAACAAAAAAAGTTTTCCTCTCCTTTCGGTGACAGAAAGTTCTGGAATCAGAGAGGAGCCACAAATTTCCTTCCACTCAGCGTTCCCCCATGTCTCCCGATAAAAACGGTACCCCACTTGTGGGGGTAGGCCTAGCGCCCGCAACAGGGAAAGCCCCAAAATACAACGTGGACACATCACATTTTCACAAAGAAAACAGAGCTGTTTTTTTCAACGCACCTAGCTGTGGATTTTGGCCTCTAGCTCAGCCGGCACCTAGGGAAATCTAGCAAACCTTCGCAGTTTTGAAAACTAGACACCTAGGGGAATCCAAGATGGGGTGACGTGTGGGGCTCTGACCAGGTTCTGTTACCCAGAATCCTTTGCAAACCTCAACATGTGGCCAAAAAAACACTTTTTCCTCTCATTCCGGTGACTGAAAGTTCTGGAATCAGAGAGGAGCCACAAATTTCCTTCCACTCAGCGTTCCCCCATGTCTCCTGATAAAAATGGTACCTCACTTGTGGGGGTAGGCCTAGCGCTCGCAACAGGAAAAGCCCCAAAACACAACGTGGACACATCACATTTTCACAAAGAAAACAGAGCTGTTTTTTGCAAAGCACCTAGCTGTGGATTTTGGCCTCTAGCTCAGCCGGCACCTAGGGAAAGCTAGCAAACCTGCGCAGTTTTGAAAACTAGACACCTAGGGGAATCCAAGATGGGGTGACTTGTGGGGCTCTGACCAGATTCTGTTACCCAGAATTGTTTGCAAACCTCAAAATGTGGCCAAAAAAACACTTTTACCTCTCATTTCGGTGACAGAAAGTTCTGTAATCAGAGAGCAGCCACAAATTTCCTTCCACCCAGCGTTCCCCCAAGTCTCCCGATAAAAATGGTACCTCACTTGTGGGGAGAGGCCTAGCGCCTGCGACAGGAAAAGCCCCAAAACACAAGGTGGACACATCACATTTTCACCAAAAACAAAGCAGATTTTTGCAAAGTGCCTAGTTGTGGATTTTGGCGTCTAGCTCAGCCGGCACCTAGGGAAACCTAGAAAACCTGCACAGTTTTGAAAACTAGACACCTAGGGGAATCCAAGATGGGGTGACTTGTGGGGCTCTGACCAGAATCCTTTGCAAACCTCAAAATTTGGCCAAAAAAATACTTTTTCCTCTCATTTCGGTGGCAGAAAGTTCTGGAATCAGAGAGGAGCCACAAATTTCCTTCCACCCAGCGTTCCCCCATGTCTCCCGATAAAAATGGTACCTCACTTGTGGGGAGAGGCCTAGCGCCTGCGACAGGAAAAGCCCCAAAACACAAGGTGGACACATCACATTTTCACAAAGAAAACAGAGCTGTTTTTTGCAAGGCACCAAGCTGTGGATTTTGGCCTCTAGCTCAGCCGGCACCTAGGGAAACCTAGCAAACCTGCGCTGTTTTGAAAACTAGACACCTAGGGGAATCCAAGATGGGGTGACTTGTGGGGCTCTGACCAGGTTCTTTTACCCAGAATCCTTTGCAAACCTCAAAATGTGGCCAAAAAAAAAAATTTCCTCTCCTTTCGGTGACAGAAAGTTCTGGAATCAGAGAGGAGCCACAAATTTCCTTCTACTCAGCGTTCCCCTATGTCTCCCGATAAAAACATTACCCCACTTGTGGGGTAGGCCTAGCACCCGCGACAGGGAAAGCCCCAAAATACAATGTGGACACATCACATTTTCACAAAGAAAACAGTGCTGTTTTTTTCAACACACCTAGCTGTGGATTTTGGCCTCTAGCTCAGCCGATACCTAGGGAAACCTAGCAAACCTTCGCAGTTTTGAAACCTAGACACCTTGGGGAATCCAAGATGGGGTGACTTGTGGGGCTCTGACCAGGTTCTGTTACCCAGAATCCTTTGCAAACCTCAAAATGTGGCCAAAAAAACACTTTTTCCTCTCATTTCGGTGACAGAAAGTTCTGGAATCAGAGGGGAGCCACAAATTTCCTTCCACCCAGCTTTCCCCTATGTCTCCTGATAAAAATGGTACCCCACTTGTGGGGGTAGGCCTAACTCCCGCAACAGGAAAAGCCCGCAACAGGAAAAGCCCCAAAACACAACATCACATTTTCACAAAGAAAACAGAGCTGTTTTTTGCAAGGCACCAAGCTGTGGATTTTGGCCTCTAGCTCAGCCGGCACCTAGGGAAACCTAGAAAACCTGCACAGTTTTGAAAACTAGACACCTAGGGGAATCCAAGATGGGGTGACTTGTGGGGCTCTGACCAGGTTCTGTTACCCAGAATCCTTTGCAAACCTCAAAATGTGGCCAAAAAAAAAGTTTTCCTCTCCTTTCGGTGACAGAAAGTTCTGGAATCAGAGAGGAGCCACAAATTTCCTTCCACTCAGCGTTCCGCCATATTTCCCGATAAAAACATTACCCCACTTGTGGGGGTAGGCCTAGCGCCCGCGACAGGGAAAGCCCCAAAATACAATGTGGACACATCACATTTTCACAAAGAAAACAGTGCTGTTTTTTTCAACACACCTAGCTGTGGATTTTGGCCTCTAGCTCAGCCGATACCTAGGGAAACCTAGCAAACCTTTGCAGTTTTGAAACCTAGACACCTTGGGGAATCCAAGATGGGGTGACTTGTGGGGCTCTGACCAGGTTCTGTTACCCAGAATCCTTTGCAAACCTCAAAATGTGGCCAAAAAAACACTTTTTCCTCTCATTTCGGTGACAGAAAGTTCTGGAATCAGAGGGGAGCCACAAATTTCCTTCCACCCAGCTTTCCCCTATGTCTCCTGATAAAAATGGTACCCCACTTGTGGGGGTAGGCCTAACTCCCGCAACAGGAAAAGCCCCAAAACACAACGTGGACACATCACATTTTCACAAAGAAAACAGAGCTGTTTTTTGCAAAGCTCTTAGCTGTGGATATTGGCCTCTAGCTCAGCCGACACCTAGGGAAAGGTAGCAAACCTGCGCAGTTCTGAAAACTAGACACCTAGGGGATTCCAAGATGGGCTGACTTGTGGGGCTCTGACCAGATTCTGTTACCTAGAATCGTTTGCAACCTCAAAATGTGGCCAAAAAAACACTTTTACCTCTCATTTCGGTGACAGAAAGTTCTGTAATCAGAGAGGAGTCACAAATTTCCTTCCACCCAGCGTCCCCCCAAGTCTCCTGATAAAAATGGTACCTCACTTGTGGGGAGAGGCCTAGCGCCGGCAACAGGAAAAGCCCCAAAACACAACGTGGACACATCAAATTTTCACAAAGAAAACAGAGCTGTTTTTTGCAAGGCACCAAGCTGTGGATTTTGGCCTCTAGCTGAGCCGGCACCTAGGGAAACCTAGCAAACCTTCGCAGTTTTGAAAACTAGACACCTAGGGGAATCCAAGATGGGGTGACTTGTGGGGCTCTGACCAGGTTCTGTTACCCAGAATCCTTTGCAAACCTCAAAATGTGGCCAACCAAAAAAGTTTTCCTCTCCTTTCGGTGACAGAAAGTTCTGGAATCAGAGAGGAGCCACAAATTTCCTTCCACTCAGCGTTCCCCCATGTCTCCCGATAAAAACGGTACCCCACTTGTGGGGGTAGGCCTAGCGCCCGCAACAGGGAAAGCCCCAAAATACAACGTGGACACATCACATTTTCACAAAGAAAACAGAGCTGTTTTTTGCAAAGCACCTAGCTGTGGATTTTGGCCTCTAGCTCAGCCGGCACCTAGGGAAATCTAGCAAACCTTCGCAGTTTTGAAAACTAGACACCTAGGGGAATCCAAGATGGGGTGACGTGTGGGGCTCTGACCAGGTTCTGTTACCCAGAATCCTTTGCAAACCTCAAAATGTGGCCAAAAAAACACTTTTTCCTCTCATTCCGGTGACTGAAAGTTCTGGAATCAGAGAGGAGCCACAAATTTCCTTCCACTCAGCGTTCCCCCATGTCTCCTGATAAAAATGGTACCTCACTTGTGGGGGTAGGCCTAGCGCTCGCAACAGGAAAAGCCCCAAAACACAACGTGGACACATCACATTTTCACAAAGAAAACAGAGCTGTTTTTTGCAAAGCACCTAGCTGTGGATTTTGGCCTCTAGCTCAGCCGGCACCTAGGGAAAGCTAGCAAACCTGCGCAGTTTTGAAAACTAGACACCTAGGGGAATCCAAGATGGGGTGACTTGTGGGGCTCTGACCAGATTCTGTTACCCAGAATTGTTTGCAAACCTCAAAATGTGGCCAAAAAAACACTTTTACCTCTCATTTCGGTGACAGAAAGTTCTGTAATCAGAGAGCAGCCACAAATTTCCTTCCACCCAGCGTTCCCCCAAGTCTCCCGATAAAAATGGTACCTCACTTGTGGGGAGAGGCCTAGCGCCTGCGACAGGAAAAGCCCCAAAACACAAGGTGGACACATCACATTTTCACAAAAAACAAAGCAGATTTTTGCAAAGTGCCTAGTTGTGGATTTTGGCGTCTAGCTCAGCCGGCACCTAGGGAAACCTAGAAAACCTGCACAGTTTTGAAAACTAGACACCTAGGGGAATCCAAGATGGGGTGACTTGTGGGGCTCTGACCAGGTTCTGTTACCCAGAATCCTTTGCAAACCTCAAAATTTGGCCAAAAAAATACTTTTTCCTCTCATTTCGGTGGCAGAAAGTTCTGGAATCAGAGAGGAGCCACAAATTTCCTTCCACCCAGCGTTCCCCCATGTCTCCCGATAAAAATGGTACCTCACTTGTGGGGAGAGGCCTAGCGCCTGCGACAGGAAAAGCCCCAAAACACAAGGTGGACACATCACATTTTCACAAAGAAAACAGAGCTGTTTTTTGCAAGGCACCAAGCTGTGGATTTTGGCCTCTAGCTCAGCCGGCACCTAGGGAAACCTAGCAAACCTGCGCTGTTTTGAAAACTAGACACCTAGGGGAATCCAAGATGGGGTGACTTGTGGGGCTCTGACCAGGTTCTTTTACCCAGAATCCTTTGCAAACCTCAAAATGTGGCCAAAAAAAAATATTTCCTCTCCTTTCGGTGACAGAAAGTTCTGGAATCAGAGAGGAGCCACAAATTTCCTTCTACTCAGCGTTCCCCTATGTCTCCCGATAAAAACATTACCCCACTTGTGGGTTAGGCCTAGCACCCGCGACAGGGAAAGCCCCAAAGTACAATGTGGACACATCACATTTTCACAAAGAAAACAGAGCTGTTTTTTTCAACGCACCTAGCTGTGGATTTTGGCCTCTAGCTCAGCCGGTACCTAGGGAAACCTAGCAAACCTTCGCAGTTTTGAAAACTAGACACCTTGGGGAATCCAAGATGGGGTGACTTGTGGGGCTCTGACCAGGTTCTGTTACCCAGAATCCTTTGCAAACCTCAAAATGTGGCCCAAAAACACTTTTTCCTCTCATTTCGGTGACAGAAAGTTCTGGAATTAGAGGGGAGCCACAAATTTCCTTCCACCCAGCGTTCCCCTATGTCTCCTGATAAAAATGGTACCCCACTTGTGGGGGTAGGCCTAATGCCCGCAACAGGAAAAGCCCCAAAACACAACGTGGACACATCACAATTTCACAAAGAAAACAGAGCTGTTTTTTGCAAAGCACTTAGCTGTGGATTTTGGCCTCTAGCTCAGCCGATACCTAGGGAAAGCTAGAAAACCTGCGCAGTTGTGAAAACTAGACACCTAGGGGATTCCAAGATGGGCTGACTTGTGGGGCTCTGACCAGATTCTGTTACATAGAATCGTTTGCAAACCTCAAAATGTGGCCAAAAAAACACTTTTACCTCTCATTTCGGTAACAGAAAGTTCTGTAATCAGAGAGGAGCCACAAATTTCCTTCCACCCAGCGTCCCCCCATGTCTCCTGATAAAAATGGTACCTCACTTGTGGGGAGAGGCCTAGCGCCGGCAACAGGAAAAGCCCCAAAACACAACGTGGACACATCAAATTTTCACAAAGAAAACAGAGCTGTTTTTTGCAAGGCACCAAGCTGTGGATTTTGGCCTCTAGCTGAGCCGGCAGCTAGGGAAACCTAGCAAACCTTCGCAGTTTTTAAAACTAGACACCTAGGGGAATCCAAGATGGGGTGACTTGTGGGGCTCTGACCAGGTTCTGTTAACCAGAATCCTTTGCAAACCTCAAAATGTGGCCATAAAAAAGTTTTCCTCTCCTTTCGGTGACAGAAAGTTCTGGAATCAGAGAGGAGTCACAAATTTCCTTCCACTCAGCGTTCCCCCATGTCTCCCGATAAAAACGGTACCCCACTTGTGGGGAGAGGCCTAGCGCCTGCGACGGGAAAAGCCCCAAAACACAAGGTGGACACATCACATTTTCACAAAGAAAACAGAGCTGTTTTTTGCAAAGCACCAAGCTGTGGATTTTGGCCTCTAGCTTAGCCGGCACCTAGGGAAACCTAGCAAACCTGCGCAGTTTTGAAAACTAGACACCTAGGGGAATCCAAGATGGGGTGACTTGTGGGGCTCTGACCAGATTCTGTTACCCAGAATCGTTTGAAAACCTCAAAATGTGGCCAATAAACGCTTTTACCTCTAATTTCGGTGACAGAAAGTTCTGTAATCAGAGAGGAGCCACGAATTTCCTTCCACCCAGCGTTCCCCCATGTCTCCCAATAAAAATGGTACCTCACTTGTGGGGAGAGGCCTAGCGCATGCGACAGGAAAAGCCCCAAAACACAACGTGGACACATCACATTTTCACAAAGAAAACAGAGCTGATTTTTGCAAAGTGCCTAGCTGTGGATTTTGGCCTCTAGCTCAGCCGGCACCTAGGGAACCCTAGAAAACCTGCGCAGTTTTGAAAACTAGACACCTAGGGGAATCCAAGATGGGGTGACTTGTGGGGTTCTGACCAGGTTCTGTTACCTAGAATCCTTTGCAAACCTCAAAGTTTGGCCAAAAAAAAACTTTTTCCCCTCATTCCGGTGACTGAAAGTTCTGGAATCAGAGAGGAGCCACAAATTTCCTTCCACTCAGCGTTCCCCCATGTCTCCTGATAAAAATGGTACCTCACTTTTGGGGGTAGGCCTAGCGCTCGCGACAGGAAAAGCCCCAAAACACAACGTGGACACATCACATTTTCACAAAGAAAACAAAGCTGTTTTTTGCTAAGCGCCTAACTGTGGATTTTGGCCTCTAGCTCAGCCAGCACCTAGGGAAACCTAGCAAACCTGCGAAGTTTTGAAAACTAGACACCTAGAGGAATCCAAGATGCCGTGACTTGTGGGGCTCTGACCAGGTTCTGTTACCCAGAATCCTTTGCAAACCTCAAAATTTGGCCAAAAAAACACTTTTTCGTCTCATTTCGGTGGCAGAAAGTTCTGGAATCAGAGAGGACCCACACATTTCCTTCCACCCAGCGTTCCCCCAAGTCTCCCGATAAAAATGGTACCTCACTTGTGGGGAGAGGCCTAGCGCCTGCGACAGGAAAAGCCCCAAAACACAAGGTGGACACATCACATTTTCACAAAGAAAACAAAGCTGATTTTTGCAAAGTGCCTAGTTGTGGATTTTGGCCTCTAGCTCAGCCGGCACCTAGGGAAACCTAGAAAACCTGCACAGTTTTGAAAACTAGACACCTAGGGGAATCCAAGATGGGGTTACTTGTGGGGCTCTGACCAGGTTCTGGTTCCCAGAATCCTTTGCAAACCTAAAAATTTGGCCAAAAAAACACTTTTTCCACTCATTCCGCTGACAGAAAGTTCTGGAATCAGAGAGGAGCCACAAATTTCCTTCCACCCAGCGTTCCCCCATGTCTCCCGATAAAAATGGTACCTCACTTGTGGGGAGAGGCCTAGAGCCTGCGACAGGAAAAGCCCCAAAACACAAGGTGGACACATCACATTTTCACAAAGAAAACCGAGCTGTTTTTTGCAAAGCACCAAGCTGTGGATTTTGGCCTCTAGCTCAGCCGGCACCTAGGGAAACCTAGAAAACCTGCGCAGTTTTGAAAACTACACATCTAGGGGAATCCAAGATGGGGTGACTTGTGGGGCTCTGACCAGGTTCTGTTACCCAGAATCCTTTGCAAACCTCAAAGTTTGGCCAAAAAAACACTTTGTCCCCTCATTCCGGTGACTGAAAGTTCTGGAATCAGAGAGGAGCCACGAATTTCCTTCCACCCAGCGTTCCCCCATGTCTCCCGATAAAAATGGTACCTCACTTGTGGGGGTAGGCCTAGCGCTCGCGACAGGAAAAGCCCCAAAACACAACGTGGACACATCACATTTTCACAAAGAAAACAAAGCTGTTTTTTGCTAAGCGCCTAACTGTGGATTTTGGCCTCTAGCTCAGCCGGCACCTAGGGAAACCTAGCAAACCTGCGCAGTTTTGAAAACTAGACACCTAGGGGAATCCAAGATGCAGTGACTTGTGGGGCTCTGACCAGGTTCTGTTACCCAGAATCCTTTCCAAACCTCAAAATTTAGACAAAAAAACACTTTTTCCTCTCATTTCGGTGGCAGAAAGTTCTGGAATCAGAGAGGAGCCATAAATTTCCTTTCTCTGAGCGTTCCCCCATGTCTCCCGATAAAAATGGTACCTCACTTGTGGGGAGAGGCCTAGCGCTCGCGACAGGAAAAGCCCCAAAACACAAGGTGGACACATCACATTTTCACAAAGAAAACAGAGCTGTTTTTTGCAAAGCACCAAGCTGTGGATTTTGGCCTCTAGCTCAGCCGGCACCTAGGGAAACCTAACAAACCTGCGCAGTTTTGAAAACTAGACACATAGGGGAATCCAAGATGGGGTGACTTGTGGGGCTCTGACCAGATTCTGTTACCCCGAATCGTTTGCAAACCTCAAAATTTGGCCAATAAACGCTTTTACCTCTAATTTCGGTGACAGAAAGTTCTGTAATCAGAGAGGAGCCACGAATTTCCTTCCACCCAGCGTTCCCCCATGTCTCCCGATAAAAATGGTACCTCACTTGTGGGGGTAGGCCTAGCGCTCACGACAGGAAAAGCCCCAAAACACAACGTGGACACATCACATTTTCACAAAGAAAACAAAGCTGTTTTTTGCTAAGCACCTAACTGTGGATTTTGGCCTCTAGCTCAGCCGGCACCTAGGGAAACCTAGCAAACCTGCGCAGTTTTGAAAACTAGACACCTAGGGGAATCCAAGATGTGGTGACTTGTGGGGCTCTGACCAGGGGCCAGATGTAGGAAAGGGTTTGCAACTCGCAAACGGCAAAAACTGCCGTTTGCGAGTTGTAAATCGCATTTTCCTATGCAGAAATGCATTCTGCGAGTCGGACCGACTCGCAAAATGCATTTCAGAATCGCAAATAGGAAGGGGTGTTCCCTTCCTATTTGCGATTCCTAGTGGTATGCAATACCATTTGCGACCGCATATGCGGTCGCAAATGGTGTTGCAGTTACCATCCACTTGAAGTGGATGGTAACCCACTCGCAAATTGGAAGGGGTCCCCATGGGACCCCTTCCAGTTTGTGACTGGACCCAAAAACATTTTTTCAGGGCAGGGAGTGGTCCAAGGGACCACTCCCTGCCCTGAAAAAATACCGAAACTAAAGGTTTCGTTTTTTTTTTTAAGTGCAGCTCGTTTTCCTTTAAGGAAAACGGGCTACACTTAAAAAAAAAAAAACTGCTTTATTTAAAGCAGTCACGAACACGGAGGTCTGCTGACTACAGCAGGCCTCCATGTTTGCGAGTGCCCATAGTCGGTATGGGGCCGCAATTTGCGGCCCACCTCATGAATATTCATGAGGTGGGTCATTGCGACCCCATACCGACTCGCAGACGGTGTCTGAGACACCGTTCTGCATAACATTTTGCGAGTTGCAAATAGCGAGTCGCTATGACTCGCTATTTACAACTCGCAAAATGTTTCTTTGCTACATCTGGCCCCAGGTTCTTTTACCCAGAATCCTTTGCAAACCTCAAAATTTGGCCAAAAAAACACTTTTTCCTCTCATTTCGGTGGCAGAAAGTTCTGGAATCAGAGAGGAGCCACAAATTTCCTTCCACCCAGCGTTCCCCCATGTCTCCCGATAAAAATGGTACCTCACTTGTGGGGAGAGGCCTAGCGCCTGCGACAGGAAAAGCCCCAAAACACAAGGTGGACACATCACATTTTCACAAAGAAAACAGAGCTGTTTTTTGCAAAGCACCAAGCTGTGGATTTTGGCCTCTAGCTCAGCCAGCACCTAGGGAAACCTAGCAAACCTGCGCAGTTTTGAAAACTAGACACCTAGGCGAATCCAAGATGGGGTGACTTGTGGGGCTCTGACCAGATTCTGTTACCCAGAATCGTTTGCAAACCTCAAAATGTGGCCAATAAACGCTTTTACCTCTAATTTCGGTGACAGAAAGTTCAGTAATCAGAGAGGAGACACGAATTTCCTTCCACCCAGCGTTCCCCCATGTCTCCCGATAAAAATGGTACCTCACTTGTGGGGGTAGGCCTAGCGCTCGCGACAGGAAAAGCCCCAAAACACAACGTGGACACATCACATTTTCACAAAGAAAACAAAGCTGTTTTTTGCTAAGCGCCTAACTGTGGATTTTGGCCTCTAGCTCAGCCGGCACCTAGGGAAACCTAGCAAACCTGCGCAGTTTTGAAAACTAGACACCTAGGGGAATCCAAGATGCAGTGACTTGTGGGGCTCTGACCAGGTTCTGTTACCCAGAATCCTTTGCAAACCTCAAAATTTAGCCAAAAAAACACCTTTTCCTCTCATTTCGGTGGCAGAAAGTTCTGTAATCAGAGAGGAGCCACGAATTTCCTTCCACCCAGCGTTCCCCCATGTCTCCCGATAAAAATGGTACCTCACTTGTGGGGGTAGGCCTAGCGCTCGCGACAGGAAAAGCCCCAAAACACAAGGTGGACACATCACATTTTCACAAAGAAAACAGAGCTGATTTTTGCAAAGTGCCTAGCTGTGGATTTTGGCCTCTAGCTCAGCCGGCACCTAGGGAAACTTAGAAAACCTGCGCAGTTTTGAAAACTACACATCTAGGGGAATCCCAGATGGGGTGACTTGTGGGGCTCTGACCAGGTTCTGTTACCCAGAATCGTTTGCAAACCTCAAAGTTTGACCAAAAAAACACTTTTTCCCCTCATTCCGGTGACTGAAAGTTCTGGAATCAGAGAGGAGCCACAAATTTCCTTCCACTCAGCGTTCACCCATGTCTCTTGATAAAAATGGTACCTCACTTGTGGGGGTAGGCCTAGCGCTCGTGACAGGAAAAGCCCCAAAACACAACGTGGACACATCACATTTTCACAAAGAAAACAGAGCTGATTTTTGCAAAGTGCCTAGCTGTGGATTGTGGCCTCTAACTCAGCCGGCACCTAGGGAAACCTAGAAAACCTGCGCAGTTTTGAAAACTAGACACCTAGGGGAATCCAAGATGGGGTGACCTGTGGGGCTCTGACCAGGTTCTGTTACCCAGAATCCTTTGCAAACCTAAACATTTGGCCATAAAAACACTTTTTCCCCTCATTCGGGTAACAGAAAGTTCTGGACTCAGAGAGGAGCTGAAAATTTCCTTCCACTCAGCGTTCCCCCATGTCTCCTGATAAAAATGGTACCTCACTTGTGGGGGTAGGCCTAGCGCCTGCAACAGGAAAAGCCCCAAAACACAACGTGGACACATCACATTTTCACAAAGAAAACAGAGCTGTTTTTTGCAAAGCACCAAGCTGTGGATTTTGGCCTCTAGCTCAGCCGGCACCTTGGGAAACCTAGCAAACCTGCGCAGTTTTGAAAACTAGACACCTAGGGGAATCCATGATGGGGTGACTTGTGGGGCTCTGACCAGATTCTGTTACCCAGAATCGTTTGCAAACCGCAAAATGTGGCCAAAAAAACACTTTTACCTCTCATTTCGGTGACAGAAAGTTCTGTAATCAGAGAGGAGCCACGAATTTCCTTCCACCCAGCGTTTCCCCATGTCTCCCGATAAAAATGGTATCCCACTTGTGGGGAGAGGCCTACTGCCTGAGACAGGTAAAGCCCCAAAACACAAGGTGGACACATCACATTTTCACAAAGAAAACAGAGCTGATTTTTGCAAAGTGCCTAGCTGTGGATTTTGTCCTCTAGCTCAGCCGGCGCCTAGGGAAACCTAGAAAACCTGCGCAGTTTTGAAAACTAGACATCTAGGGGAATCCAAGATGGGGTGACTTGTGGGGCTCTGACCAGGTTCTGTTACCCAGAATTGTTTGCAAACCTCAAAGTTTGGCCAAAAAAACACTTTTTCCCCTCATTCCGGTGACTGAAAGTTCTGGAATCAGAGAGGAGCCACAAATTTCCTTCCACTCAGCGTTCCCCCATGTCTCTTGATAAAAATGATACCTCACTTGTGGGGGTAGGCCTAGCGCTCGTGACAGGAAAAGCCCCAAAACACAACGTGGACACATCACATTTTCACAAAGAAAACAAACCTGTTTTTTGCTTAGCGCCTAATGTGGATTTTGGCCTCTAGCTCAGCCGGCACCTAGGGAAACCTAGCAAACCTGCGTTGTTTTGAAAACTAGACACCTAGGGGAATCCAAGATGCGGTGAGTTGTGGGGCTCTGACCAGGTTCTGTTACCCAGAATCCTTTGCAAAACTCAAAATTTGGCCAAAAAAACACTTTTTCCTCGCATTTCGGTGACAGAAAGTTCTGGAATCAGAGAGGAGCCACAAATTTCTTTCCACCCAGCGTTCCACCTTGTCTCCTGATAAAAATTGTACCCCACTTGTGGGGGTAGGCCTAGTGCCCGCAACAGGAAAAGCCCCAAAACACAACGTGGACACATCACATTTTCACAAAGAAAACAGAGCTGTTTTTTGCAAAGCACCTAGCTGTGGATTTTGGCCTCTAGCTCAGCCGGCACCTAGGGAAACCTAGCAAACCTGAGCAGTTTTGAAAACTAGACACCTAGGGGAATCCAAGATGGGGTGACTTGTGGGGCTCTGACCAGATTCTGTTAGCCAGAATCGTTTGCAAACCTCAAAATGTGGCCAAAAAAACACTTTTACCTCTCATTTCGGTGACAGAAAGTTCTGTAATCAGAGAGCAGCCACAAATTTCCTTCCACCCAGCGTTCCCCTAAGTCTCCTGATAAAAATGGTACCTCACTTGTGGGGAGAGGCCTAGCGCCTGTGACAGGAGAAGCCCCAAAAGACAAGGTGGACACATCACATTTTCACAAAGAAAACAAAGCTGATTTTTGCAAAGTGCCTAGTTGTGGATTTTGGCCTCTAGCTCAGCCGGCACCTAGGGAAACCTAGAAAACCTGCACAGTTTTGAAAACTAGACACCTAGGGGAATCCAAGATGGGGTGACTTGTGGGGCTCTGACCAGGTTCTGGTACCCAGAATCCTTTGCAAACCTAAAAATTTGGCCCAAAAAACACTTTTTCCAGTCATTCCGCTGACAGAAAGTTCTGGAATCAGAGAGGGGCCGCAAATTTCCTTCCACTCAGCGTTCCCCCATGTCTCCTGATAAAAATGGTACCTCACTTGTGGGGGTAGGCCTAGCGCCGGCAACAGGAAAAGCCCCAAAACACAACGTGGACACATCACATTTTCACAAAGAAAACAGAGCTGTTTTTTGCAAGGCACCAAGCTGTGGATTTTGGCCTCTAGCTCAGCCGGCACCTAGGGAAACGTAGCAAACCTGCACAGTTTTGAAAACTGAACACCTAGGGGAATCCAAGATGGGGGGACTTGTGGGGCTCTGACCAGGTTTTGTTTCCCAGAATCCTTTGCAAACCTCAAAATGTGGCCAAAAAAAAAGTTTTCCCCTCATTCCGGTGACAGAAAGTTCTGGAATCAGAGAGGAGCCGCAAATTTCCTTCCACCCAGCATTCCCCCATGTCTCCTGATAAAAATGGAACCCCATTTGTGGGGGTAGGCCTAGCGCTCGCAACAGGAAAAGCCCCAAAACACAACGTGGACACATCACATTTTCACAAAGAAAACAGAGCTGTTTTTTGCAAAGCACCTAGCTGTGGATTTTGGCCTGTAGCTCAGCCGGCACCTAGGGAAAGCTAGCAAACCTGCGCAGTTTTGAAAACTAGACACCTAGGGGAATCCAAGATGGGCTGACTTGTGGGGCTCTGACCAGATTCTGTTACCCAGAATCGTTTGCAAACCTCAAAATGAGGCCAAAAAAAACCTTTACGTCTCATTTCGGTGACAGAAAGTTCTGTAATCAGAGAGCAGCCACAAATTTCCTTCCACCCAGCGTTCCCCCAAGTCTCCCGATAAAAATGGTACCTCACTTGTGGGGAGAGGCCTAGCGCCTGCGACAGGAAAAGCCCCAAAACACAAGGTGGACACATCACATTTTCACAAAGAAAACAAAGCTGATTTTTGCAAAGTGCCTAGTTGTGGATTTTGGCCTCTAGCTCAGCCGGCACCTAGGGAAACCTAGAAAACCTGCACAGTTTTGAAAACTAGACACCTAGGGGAATCCAAGATGGGGTTACTTGTGGGGCTCTGACCAGGTTCTGGTTCCCAGAATCCTTTGCAAACCTAAAAATTTGGCCAAAAAAACACTTTTTCCCCTCATTCCGCTGACAGAAAGTTCTGGAATCAGAGAGGAGCCACAAATTTCCTTCCACCCAGCGTTCCCCCATGTCTCCCGATAAAAATGGTACCTCACTTGTGGGGAGAGGCCTAGAGCCTGCGACAGGAAAAGCCCCAAAACACAAGGTGGACACATCACATTTTCACAAAGAAAACAGAGCTGTTTTTTGCAAAGCACCAAGCTGTGGATTTTGGCCTCTAGCTCACCCGGCACCTAGGGAAACCTAGAAAACCTGCGCAGTTTTGAAAACTACACATCTAGGGGAATCCAAGATGGGGTGACTTGTGGGGCTCTGACCAGGTTCTGTTACCCAGAATCCTTTGCAAACCTCAAAGTTTGGCCAAAAAAACACTTTTTCCCCTCATTCCGGTGACTGAAAGCTCTGGAATCAGAGAGGAGCCACGAATTTCCTTCCACCCAGCGTTCCCCCATGTCTCCCGATAAAAATGGTACCTCACTTGTGGGGAGATGCCTAGCGCCTGTGACAGGAGAAGCCCCAAAAGACAAGGTGGACACATCACATTTTCACAAAGAAAACAAAGCTGATTTTTGCAAAGTGCCTGGTTGTGGATTTTGGCCTCTAGCTCAGCCGGCACCTAGGGAAACCTAGAAAACCTGCACAGTTTTGAAAACTAGACACCTAGGGGAATCCAAGATGGGGTGACTTGTGGGGCTCTGACCAGGTTCTGGTACCCAGAATCCTTTGCAAACCTAAACATGTGGCCAAAAAAACACTTTTTCCTCTCATTCCGGTGACTGAAAGTTCTGGAATCAGAGAGGAGCCGCAAATTTCCTTCCACTCAGCGTTCCCCCATGTCTCCTGATAAAAATGGTACCTCACTTGTGGGGGTAGGCCTAGCGCCGGCAACAGGAAAAGCCCCAAAACACAACGTGGACACATCACATTTTCACAAAGAAAACAGAGCTGTTTTTTGCAAGGCACCAAGCTGTGGATTTTGGCCTCTAGCTCAGCCGGCACCTAGGGAAACGTAGCAAACCTGCACAGTTTTGAAAACTAAACACCTAGGGGAATCCAAGATGGGGGGACTTGTGGGGCTCTGACCAGGTTTTGTTTCCCAGAATCCTTTGCAAACCTCAAAATGTGGCCAAAAAAAAAGTTTTCCCCTCATTCCGGTGACAGAAAGTTCTGGAATCAGAGAGGAGCCGCAAATTTCCTTCCACCCAGCATTCCCCCATGTCTCCTGATAAAAATGGTACCCCATTTGTGGGGGTAGGCCTAGCGCCCGCAACAGGAAAAGCCCCAAAACACAACGTGGACACATCACATTTTCACAAAGAAAACAGAGCTGTTTTTTGCAAAGCACCTAGCTGTGGATTTTGGCCTGTAGCTCAGCCGGCACCTAGGGAAAGCTAGCAAACCTGCGCAGTTTTGAAAACTAGACACCTAGGGGAATCCAAGATGGGCTGACTTGTGGGGCTCTGACCAGATTCTGTTACCCAGAATTGTTTGCAAACCTCAAAATGAGGCCAAAAAAACCCTTTACCTCTCATTTCGGTGACAGAAAGTTCTGTAATCAGAGAGCAGCCACAAATTTCCTTCCACCCAGCGTTCCCCCAAGTCTCCCGATAAAAATGGTACCTCAATTGTGGGGAGAGGCCTAGCGCCTGCGACAGGAAAAGCCCCAAAACACAAGGTGGACACATCACATTTTCACAAAGAAAACAAAGCTGATTTTTGCAAAGTGCCTAGTTGTGGATTTTGGCCTCTAGCTCAGCCGGCACCTAGGGAAACCTAGAAAACCTGCACAGTTTTGAAAACTAGACACCTAGGGGAATCCAAGATGGGGTTACTTGTGGGGCTCTGACCAGGTTCTGGTTCCCAGAATCCTTTGCAAACCTAAAAATGTGGCCAAAAAAACACTTTTTCCCCTCATTCCGCTGACAGAAAGTTCTGGAATCAGAGAGGAGCCACAAATTTCCTTCCACCCAGCGTTCCCCCATGTCTCCCGATAAAAATGGTACCTCACTTGTGGGGAGAGGCCTAGAGTCTGCGACAGGAAAAGCCCCAAAACACAAGGTGGACACATCACATTTTCACAAAGAAAACAGAGCTGTTTTTTGCAAAGCACCAAGCTGTGGATTTTGGCCTCTAGCTCAGCCGGCACCTAGGGAAACCTAGAAAACCTGTGCAGTTTTGAAAACTACACATCTAGGGGAATCCAAGATGGGGTGACTTGTGGGGCTCTGACCAGGTTCTGTTACCCAGAATCCTTTGCAAACCTCAAAGTTTGGCCAAAAAAACACTTTTTCCCCTCATTCCGGTGACTGAAAGTTCTGGAATCAGAGAGGAGCCACGAATTTCCTTCCACCCAGCGTTCCCCCATGTCTCCCGATAAAAATGGTACCTCACTTGTGGGGGTAGGCCTAGCGCTCGCGACAGGAAAAGCCCCAAAACACAACGTGGATACATCACATTTTCACAAAGAAAACAAAGCTGTTTTTTGCTAAGCACCTAACTGTGGATTTTGGCCTCTAGCTCAGCCGGCACCTAGGGAAACCTAGCAAACCTGCGCAGTTTTGAAAACTAGACACCTAGGGGAATCCAAGATGCAATGACTTGTGGGGCTCTGACCAGGTTCTGTTACCCAGAATCCTTTGCAAACCTCAAAATGTAGCCAAAAAAACACTTTTTCCTCTCATTTCGGTGGCAGAAAGTTCTGGAATTAGAGAGGAGCCACAAATTTCCTTTCTCCCAGCGTTCCCCCATGTCTCCCGATAAAAATGGTACCTCACTTGTGGGGAGAGGCCTAGCGCCTGTGACAGGAAAAGCCCCAAAACACAAGGTGGACACATCACATTTTCACAAAGAAAACAGAGCTGTTTTTTGCAAAGCACCAAGCTGTGGATTTTGGCCTCTAGCTCAGCCGGCACCTAGGGAAACCTAGCAAACCTGCGCAGTTTTGAAAACTAGACACATAGGGGAATCCAAGATGGGGTGACTTGTGGGGCTCTGACCAGATTCTGTTACCCAGAATCGTTTGCAAACCTCAAAATTTGGCCAATAAACGCTTTTACCTCTAATTTCGGTGACAGAAAGTTCTGTAATCAGAGAGGAGCCACGAATTTCCTTCCACCCAGCGTTCCCCCATGTCTCCCGATAAAAATGGTACCTCACTTGTGGGGGTAGGCCTAGCGCTCGCGACAGGAAAAGCCCCAAAACACAACGTGGACACATCACATTTTCACAAAGAAAACAAAGCTGTTTTTTGCTAAGCGCCTAACTGTGGATTTTGGCCTCTAGCTCAGCCGGCACCTAGGGAAACCTAGCAAACCTGCGCAGTTTTGAAAACTAGACACCTAGGGGAATCCAAGATGCGGTGACTTGTGGGGCTCTGACCAGGTTCTTTTACCCAGAATCCTTTGCAAACCTCAAAATTTGGCCAAAAAAACACTTTTTCCTCTCATTTCGGTGGCAGAAAGTTCTGGAATCAGAGAGGAGCCACAAATTTCCTTCCACCCAGCGTTCCCCCATGTCTCCCGATAAAAATGGTACCTCACTTGTGGGGAGAGGCCTAGCGCCTGCGACAGGAAAAGCCCCAAAACACAAGGTGGACACATCACATTTTCACAAAGAAAACAGAGCTGTTTTTTGCAAAGCACCAAGCTGTGGATTTTGGCCTCTAGCTTAGCCGGCACCTAGGAAAACCTAGCAAACCTGCGCAGTTTTGAAAACTAGACACCTAGGGGAATCCAAGATGGGGTGACTTGAGGGGCTCTGACCAGATTCTGTTACCCAGAATCGTTTGAAAACCTCAAAATGTGGCCAATAAACGCTTTTACCTCTAATTTCGGTGACAGAAAGTTCTGTAATCAGAGAGGAGCCACGAATTTCCTTCCACCCAGCGTTCCCCCATGTCTCCCGATAAAAATGGTACCTCACTTGTGGGGAGAGGCCTAGCGCATGCGACAGGAAAAGCCCCAAAACACAAGGTGGACACATCACATTTTCACAAAGAAAACAGAGCTGATTTTTGCAAAGTGCCTAGCTGTGGATTTTGGCCTCTAGCTCAGCCGGCACCTAGGGAACCCTAGAAAACCTGTGCAGTTTTGAAAACTAGACACCTAGGGGAATCCAAGATGGGGTGACTTGTGGGGTTCTGACCAGGTTCTGTTACCCAGAATCCTTTGCAAACCTCAAAGTTTGGCCAAAAAAAAACTTTTTCCCCTCATTCCGGTGACTGAAAGTTCTGGAATCAGAGAGGAGCCATGAATTTCCTTCCACTCAGCGTTCCCCCATGTCTCCTGATAAAAATGGTGCCTCACTTGTGGGGGTAGGCCTAGCGCTCGCGACAGGAAAAGCCCCAAAACACAAAGTGGACACATCACATTTTCACAAAGAAAACAAAGCTGTTTTTTGCTAAGCGCCTAACTGTGGATTTTGGCCTCTAGCTCAGCCAGCACCTAGGGAAACCTAGCAAACCTGCGGAGTTTTGAAAACTAGACACCTAGGGGAATCCAAGATGCCGTGACTTGTGGGGCTCTGACCAGGTTCTGTTACCCAGAATCCTTTGCAAACCTCAAAGTTTGGCCAAAAAAACACTTTTTCCCCTCATTCCGGTAGCTGAATGTTCTGGAATCAGAGAGGAGCCACAAATTTCCTTACACTCAGCGTTCCCCCATGTCTCCTGATAAAAATGGTACCCCACTTGTGGGGGTAGGCCTAGCGCCCGCAACTGGAAAAGCCCCAAAACACAAGGTGGACACATCACATTTTCACAAAGAAAACAGAGCTGTTTTTTGCAAAGCACCAAGCTGTGGATTTTGGCCTCTAGCTTAGCCGGCACCTAGGAAAACCTAGCAAACCTGCGCAGTTTTGAAAACTAGACACCTAGGGGAATCCAAGATGGGGTGACTTGAGGGGCTCTGACCAGATTCTGTTACCCAGAATCGTTTGAAAACCTCAAAATGTGGCCAATAAACGCTTTTACCTCTAATTTCTGTGACAGAAAGTTCTGTAATCAGAGAGGAGCCACGAATTTCCTTCCACCCAGCGTTCCCCCATGTCTCCCGATAAAAATGGTACCTCACTTGTGGGGAGAGGCCTAGCGCATGCGACAGGAAAAGCCCCAAAACACAAGGTGGACACATCACATTTTCACAAAGAAAACAGAGCTGATTTTTGCAAAGTGCCTAGCTGTGGATTTTGGCCTCTAGCTCAGCCGGCACCTAGGGAACCCTAGAAAACCTGTGCAGTTTTGAAAACTAGACACCTAGGGGAATCCAAGATGGGGTGACTTGTGGGGTTCTGACCAGGTTCTGTTACCCAGAATCCTTTGCAAACCTCAAAGTTTGGCCAAAAAAAACTTTTTCCCCTCATTCCGGTGACTGAAAGTTCTGGAATCAGAGAGGAGCCACGAATTTCCTTCCACTCAGCGTTCCCCCATGTCTCCTGATAAAAATGGTGCCTCACTTGTGGGGGTAGGCCTAGCGCTCGCGACAGGAAAAGCCCCAAAACACAAAGTGGACACATCACATTTTCACAAAGAAAACAAAGCTGTTTTTTGCTAAGCGCCTAACTGTGGATTTTGGCCTCTAGCTCAGCCAGCACCTAGGGAAACCTAGCAAACCTGCGGAGTTTTGAAAACTAGACACCTAGGGGAATCCAAGATGCCGTGACTTGTGGGGCTCTGACCAGGTTCTGTTACCCAGAATCCTTTGCAAACCTCAAAGTTTGGCCAAAAAAACACTTTTTCCCCTCATTCCGGTAGCTGAATGTTCTGGAATCAGAGAGGAGCCACAAATTTCCTTCCACTCAGCGTTCCCCCATGTCTCCTGATAAAAATGGTACCCCACTTGTGGGGGTAGGCCTAGCGCCCGCAACTGGAAAAGCCCCAAAACACAACGTGGACAACTTCACATTTTCACAAAGAAAACAGAGCTGTTTTTTGCAAAGCACCTAGCTGTGGATTTTGGCCTCTAGCTCAGCCGGCACCTAGGGAAAGCTAGCAAACCTGCGCAGTTTTAAAAACTAGACACCTAGGGGAATCCAATATGGGGTGACTTGTGGGGCTCTGAACAGATTCTGTTACCCAGAATTGTTTGCAAACCTCAAAATGTGGCCAAAAAAACACTTTTACCTCTCATTTCGGTGACAGAAAGTTCTGTAATCAGAGAGCAGCCACAAATTTCCTTCCACCCAGCGTTCCCCCAAGTCTCCCGATAAAAATGGTACCTCACTTGTGGGGAGAGGCCTAGCGCCTGCGACAGGAAAAGCCCCAAAACACAAGGTGGACACATCACATTTTCACAAAGAAAACAAAGCTGATTTTGGCAAAGTGCCTAGTTGTGGATTTTGGCGTCTAGCTCAGCCGGCACCTAGGGAAACCTAGAAAACCTGCACAGTTTTGAAAACTAGACACCTAGGGGAATCCAAGATGGGGTGACTTGTGGGGCTCTGACCAGGTTCTGTTACCCAGAATCCTTTGCAAACCTCAAAATGTGGCCAAAAAAAAAGTTTTCCTCTCCTTTCGGTGACAGAAAGTTCTGGAATCAGAGAGGAGCCACAAATTTCCTTCCACTCAGCGTTCCGCCATATTTCCCGATAAAAACATTACCCCACTTGTGGGGGTAGGCCTAGCGCCCACGACAGGGAAAGCCCCAAAATACAATGTGGACACATCACATTTTCACAAAGAAAACAGTGCTGTTTTTTTCAACACACCTAGCTGTGGATTTTGGCCTCTAGCTCAGCCGATACCTAGGGAAACCTAGCAAACCTTCGCAGTTTTGAAACCTAGACACCTTGGGGAATCCAAGATGGGGTGACTTGTGGGGCTCTGACCAGGTTCTGTTACCCAGAATCCTTTGCAAACCTCAAAATGTGGCCAAAAAAATACTTTTTCCTCTCATTTCGGTGACAGAAAGTTCTGGAATCAGAGGGGAGCCACAAATTTCCTTCCACCCAGCTTTCCCCTATGTCTCCTGATAAAAATGGTACCCCACTTGTGGGGGTAGGCCTAACGCCCGCAACAGGAAAAGCCCCAAAACACAACGTGGACACATCACATTTTCACAAAGAAAACAGAGCTGTTTTTTGCAAAGCTCTTAGCTGTGGATATTGGCCTCTAGCTCAGCCGACACCTAGGGAAAGCTAGCAAACCTGCGCAGTTGTGAAAACTAGACACCTAGGGGATTCCAAGATGGGCTGACTTGTGGGGCTCTGACCAGATTCTGTTACCTAGAATCGTTTGCAACCTCAAAATGTGGCCAAAAAAACACTTTTACCTCTCATTTCGGTGACAGAAAGTTCTGTAATCAGAGAGGAGTCACAAATTTCCTTCCACCCAGCGTCCCCCCAAGTCTCCTGATAAAAATGGTACCTCACTTGTGGGGAGAGGCCTAGAGCCTGCGACAGGAAAAGCCCCAAAACACAAGGTGGACACATCACATTTTCACAAAGAAAACAGAGCTGTTTTTTGCAAAGCACCAAGCTGTGGATTTTGGCCTCTAGCTCAGCCGGCACCTAGGGAAACCTAGAAAACCTGCGCAGTTTTGAAAACTACACATCTAGGGGAATCCAAGATGGGGTGACTTGTGGGGCTCTGACCAGGTTCTGTTACCCAGAATCCTTTGCAAACCTCAAAGTTTGGCCAAAAAAACACTTTTTCCCCTCATTCCGGTGACTGAAAGTTCTGGAATCAGAGAGGAGCCACGAATTTCCTTCCACCCAGCGTTCCCCCATGTCTCCCGATAAAAATGGTACCTCACTTGTGGGGGTAGGCCTAGCGCTCGCGACAGGAAAAGCCCCAAAACACAACGTGGACACATCACATTTTCACAAAGAAAACAAAGCTGTTTTTTGCTAAGCGCCTAACTGTGGATTTTGGCCTCTAGCTCAGCCGGCACCTAGGGAAACCTAGCAAACCTGCGCAGTTTTGAAAACTAGACACCTAGGGGAATCCAAGATGCAGTGACTTGTGGGGCTCTGACCAGGTTCTGTTACCCAGAATCCTTTGCAAACCTCAAAATTTAGCCAAAAAAACACTTTTTCCTCTCATTTCGGTGGCAGAAAGTTCTGGAATCAGAGAGGAGCCACAAATTTCCTTTCTCCGAGCGTTCCCCCATGTCTCCCGATAAAAATGGTACCTCACTTGTGGGGAGAGGCCTAGCGCCTGCGACAGGAAAAGCCCCAAAACACAAGGTGGACACATCACATTTTCACAAAGAAAACAGAGCTGTTTTTTGCAAAGCACCAAGCTGTGGATTTTGGCCTCTAGCTCAGCCGGCACCTAGGGAAACCTAGCAAACCTGCGCAGTTTTGAAAACTAGACACATAGGGGAATCCAAGATGGGGTGACTTGTGGGGCTCTGACCAGATTCTGTTACCCAGAATCGTTTGCAAACCTCAAAATTTGGCCAATAAACGCTTTTACCTCTAATTTCGGTGACAGAAAGTTCTGTAATCAGAGAGGAGCCACGAATTTCCTTCCACCCAGCGTTCCCCCATGTCTCCCGATGAAAATGGTAACTCACTTGTGGGGGTAGGCCTAGCGCTCGCGACAGGAAAAGCCCCAAAACACAACGTGGACACCACATTTTCACAAAGAAAACAAAGCTGTTTTTTGCTAAGCGCCTAACTGTGGATTTTGGCCTCTAGCTCAGCCGGCACCTTGGGAAACCTAGCAAACCTGTGCAGTTTTGAAAACTAGACACCTAGGGGAATCCAAGATGGGGTGACTTGTGGGGCTCTGACCAGGTTCTGTTACCCAGAATCGTTTGCAAACCTCAAAGTTTGGCCAAAAAAACACTTTTTCCCCTCATTCCGGTGACTGAAAGTTCTGGAATCAGGGAGGAGCCACAAATTTCCTTCCACTCAGCGTTCCCCCATGTCTCTTGATAAAAATGGTACCTCACTTGTGGGGGTAGGCCTAGCGCTCGTGACAGGAAAAGCCCCAAAACACAACGTGGACACATCACATTTTCACAAAGAAAACAAACCTGTTTTTTGCTTAGCGCCTAACTGTGGATTTTGGCCTCTAGCTCAGCCGGCACCTAGGGAAACCTAGCAAACCTGCGTTGTTTTGAAAACTAGACACCTAGGGGAATCCAAGATGCGGTGACTTGTGGGGCTCTGACCAGGTTCTGTTACCCAGAATCCTTTGCAAACCTCAAAATTTGGCAAAAAAAACACTTTTTCCTCGAATTTCGGTGACAGAAAGTTCTGGAATCAGAGAGGAGCCACAAATTTCCTTCCACCCAGCGTTCCACCTTGTCTCCTGATAAAAATTGTACCCAACTTGTGGGGGTAGGCCTAGCGCCCGCAACAGGAAAAGCCCCAAAACACAACGTGGACACATCACATTTTCACAAAGAAAACAGAGCTGTTTTTTGCAAAGCACCTAGCTGTGGATTTTGGCCTCTAGCTCAGCCGGCACCTAGGGAAACCTAGCAAACCTGAGCAGTTTTGAAAACTAGACACCTAGGGGAATCCAAGATGGGGTGACTTGTGGGGCTCTGACCAGATTCTGTTAGCCAGAATCGTTTGCAAACCTCAAAATGTGGCCAAAAAAACACTTTTACCTCTCATTTCGGTGACAGAAATTCTGTAATCAGAGAGCAGCCACAAATTTCCTTCCACCCAGCGTTCCCCCAAGTCTCCCGATAAAAATGGTACCTCACTTGTGGGGAGAGGCCTAGCGCCTGTGACAGGAGAAGCCCCAAAAGACAAGGTGGACACATCACATTTTCACAAAGAAAACAAAGCTGATTTTTGCAAAGTGCCTAGTTGTGGATTTTGGCCTCTAGCTCAGCCGGCACCTAGGGAAACCTAGAAAACCTGCACAGTTTTGAAAACTAGACACCTAGGGGAATCCAAGATGGGGTGACTTGTGGGGCTCTGACCAGGTTCTGGTACCCAGAATCCTTTGCAAACCTAAAAATTTGGCCAAAAAAACACTTTTTCCAGTCATTCCGCTGACAGAAAGTTCTGGAATCAGAGAGGAGCCGCAAATTTCCTTCCACTCAGCGTTCCCCCATGTCTCCTGATAAAAATGGTACCTCACTTGTGGGGGTAGGCCTAGCGCCGGCAACAGGAAAAGCCCCAAAACACAACGTGGACACATCACATTTTCACAAAGAAAACAGAGCTGTTTTTTGCAAGGCACCAAGCTGTGGATTTTGGCCTCTAGCTCAGCCGGCACCTAGGGAAACGTAGCAAACCTGCACAGTTTTAAAAACTAAACACCTAGGGGAATCCAAGATGGGGGGACTTGTGGGGCTCTGACCAGGTTTTGTTTCCCAGAATCCTTTGCAAACCTCAAAATGTGGCCAAAAAAAAAGTTTTCCCCTCATTCCGGTGACAGAAAGTTCTGGAATCAGAGAGGAGCCGCAAATTTCCTTCCACCCAGCATTCCCCCATGTCTCCTGATAAAAATGGTACCCCATTTGTGGGGGTAGGCCTAGCGCCCGCAACAGGAAAAGCCCCAAAACACAACGTGGACACATCACATTTTCACAAAGAAAACAGAGCTGTTTTTTGCAAAGCACCTAGCTGTGGATTTTGGCCTGTAGCTCAGCCGGCACCTAGGGAAAGCTAGCAAACCTGCGCAGTTTTGAAAACTAGACACCTAGGGGAATCCAAGATGGGCTGACTTGTGGGGCTCTGACCAGATTCTGTTACCCAGAATTGTTTGCAAACCTCAAAATGAGGCCAAAAAAAACCTTTACCTCTCATTTCGGTGACAGAAAGTTCTGTAATCAGAGAGCAGCCACAAATTTCCTTCCACCCAGTGTTCCCCCAAGTCTCCCGATAAAAATGGTACCTCACTTGTGGGGAGAGGCCTAGCGCCTGCGACAGGAAAAGCCCCAAAACACAAGGTGGACACATCACATTTTCACAAAGAAAACAAAGCTGATTTTTGCAAAGTGCCTAGTTGTGGATTTTGGCCTCTAGCTCAGATGGCACCTAGGGAAACCTAGAAAACCTGCACAGTTTTGAAAACTAGACACCTAGGGGAATCCAAGATGGGGTTACTTGTGGGGCTCTGACCAGGTTCTGGTTCCCAGAATCCTTTGCAAACTTAAAAATTTGGCCAAAAAAACACTTTTTCCCCTCATTCCGCTGACAGAAAGTTCTGGAATCAGAGAGGAGCCACAAATTTCCTTCCACCCAGCGTTCCCCCATGTCTCCCGATAAAAATGGTACCTCACTTGTGGGGAGAGGCCTAGAGCCTGCGACAGGAAAAGCCCCAAAACACAAGGTGGACACATCACATTTTCACAAAGAAAACAGAGCTGTTTTTTGCAAAGCACCAAGCTGTGGATTTTGGCCTCTAGCTCAGCCGGCACCTAGGGAAACCTATAAAACCTGCGCAGTTTTGAAAACTACACATCTAGGGGAATCCAAGATGGGGTGACTTGTGGGGCTCTGACCAGGTTCTGTTACCCAGAATCCTTTGCAAACCTCAAAGTTTGGCCAAAAAAACACTTTTTCCCCTCATTCCGGTGACTGAAAGTTCTGGAATCAGAGAGGAGCCACGAATTTCCTTCCACCCAGCGTTCCCCCATGTCTCCCGATAAAAATGGTACCTCACTTGTGGGGGTAGGCCTAGCGCTCGCGACAGGAAAAGCCCCAAAACACAACGTGGATACATCACATTTTCACAAAGAAAACAAAGCTGTTTTTTGCTAAGCGCCTAACTGTGGATTTTGGCCTCTAGCTCAGCCGGCACCTAGGGAAACCTAGCAAACCTGCGCAGTTTTGAAAACTAGACACCTAGGGGAATCCAAGATGCAGTGACTTGTGGGGCTCTGACCAGGTTCTGTTACCCAGAATCCTTTGCAAACCTCAAAATTTAGCCAAAAAAACACTTTTTCCTCTCATTTCGGTGGCAGAAAGTTCTGGAATTAGAGAGGAGCCACAAATTTCCTTTCTCCGAGCGTTCCCCCATGTCTCCCGATAAAAATGGTACCTCACTTGTGGGGAGAGGCCTAGCGCATGCGACAGGAAAAGCCCCAAAACACAAGGTGGACACATCACATTTTCACAAAGAAAACAGAGCTGTTTTTTGCAAAGCACCAAGCTGTGGATTTTGGCCTCGAGCTCAGCCGGCACCTAGGGAAACCTAGCAAACCTGCGCAGTTTTGAAAACTAGACACATAGGGGAATCCAAGATGGGGTGACTTGTGGGGCTCTGACCAGATTCTGTTACCCAGAATCGTTTGCAAACCTCAAAATTTGGCCAATAAACGCTTTTACCTCTAATTTCGGTGACAGAAAGTTCTGTAATCAGAGAGGAGCCACGAATTTCCTTCCACCCAGCGTTCCCCCATGTCTCCCGGTAAAAATGGTACCTCACTTGTGGGGGTAGGCCTAGTGCTCGCGACAGGAAAAGCCCCAAAACACAAAGTGGACACATCACATTTTCACAAAGAAAACAAAGCTGTTTTTTGCTAAGCGCCTAACTGTGGATTTTGGCCTCTAGCTCAGCCAGCACCTAGGGAAACCTAGCAAACCTGCGGAGTTTTGAAAACTAGACACCTAGGGGAATCCAAGATGCCGTGACTTGTGGGGCTCTGACCAGGTTCTGTTACCCAGAATCCTTTGCAAACCTCAAAATTTGGCCAAAAAAACACTTTTTTTTCTCATTTCGGTGGCAGAAAGTTCTGGAATCAGAGAGGAGCCACAAATTTCCTTCCACCCAGCGTTCCCCCATGTCTCCCGATAAAAATGGTACCTCACTTGTGGGGAGAGGCCTAGCGCCTGCGACAGGAAAAGCCCCAAAACACAAGGTGGACACATCACATTTTCACAAAGAAAACAGAGCTGTTTTTTGCAAAGCACCAAGCTGTGGATTTTGGCCTCTAGCTCAGCCGGCACCTAGGGAAACCTAGCAAACCTGCGCAGTTTTGAAAACTAGACACCTAGGGGAATCCAAGATGGGGTGACTTGTGGGGCTCTGACCAGATTCTGTTACCCAGAATCGTTTGCAAACCTCAAAATGTGGCCAATAAACGCTTTTACCTCTAATTTCGGTGACAGAAAGTTCTGTAATCAGAGAGGAGCCACGAATTTCCTTCCACCCAGCGTTCCCCCATGTCTCCCGATAAAAATGGTACCTCACTTTTGGGGAGAGGCCTAGCGCATGCGACAGGAAAAGCCCCAAAACACAAGGTGGACACATCACATTTTCACAAAGAAAACAGAGCTGATTTTTGCAAAGTGCCTAGCTGTGGATTTTGGCCTCTAGCTCAGCCGGCACCTAGGGAACCCTAGAAAACCTGCGCAGTTTTGAAAACTAGACAGCTAGGGGAATCCAAGATGGGGTGACTTGTGGGGTTCTGACCAGGTTCTGTTACCCAGAATCCTTTGCAAACCTCAAAGTTTGGCCAAAAAAACACTTTTTCCCCTCATTCCGGTGGCTGAATGTTCTGGAATCAGAGAGGAGCCACAAATTTCCTTCCACTCAGCGTTCCCCCATGTCTCCTGATAAAAATGGTACCCCACTTGTGGGGGTAGGCCTAGCGCCCGCAACTGGAAAAGCCCCAAAACACAACGTGGACAACTTCACATTTTCACAAAGAAAACAGAGCTGTTTTTTGCAAAGTACCTAGCTGTGGATTTTGGCCTCTAGCTCAGCCGGCACCTAGGGAAAGCTAGCAAACCTGCGCAGTTTTAAAAACTAGACACCTAGGGGAATCCAATATGGGGTGACTTGTGGGGCTCTGAACAGATTCTGTTACCCAGAATTGTTTGCAAACCTCAAAATGTGGCCAAAAAAACACTTTTACCTCTCATTTCGGTGACAGAAAGTTCTGTAATCAGAGAGCAGCCACAAATTTCCTTCCACCCAGCGTTCCCCCAAGTCTCCCGATAAAAATGGTACCTCACTTGTGGGGAGAGGCCTAGCGCCTGCGACAGGAAAAGCCCCAAAACACAAGGTGGACACATCACATTTTCACAAAGAAAACAAAGCTGATTTTGGCAAAGTGCCTAGTTGTGGATTTTGGCGTCTAGCTCAGCCGGCACCTAGGGAAACCTAGAAAACCTGCACAGTTTTGAAAACTAGACACCTAGGGGAATCCAAGATGGGGTGACTTGTGGGGCTCTGACCAGGTTCTGTTACCCAGAATCCTTTGCAAACCTCAAAATGTGGCCAAAAAAAAAGTTTTCCTCTCCTTTCGGTGACAGAAAGTTCTGGAATCAGAGAGGAGCCACAAATTTCCTTCCACTCAGCGTTCCGCCATATTTCCCGATAAAAACATTACCCCACTTGTGGGGGTAGGCCTAGCGCCCGCGACAGGGAAAGCCCCAAAATACAATGTGGACACATCACATTTTCACAAAGAAAACAGTGCTGTTTTTTTCAACACACCTAGCTGTGGATTTTGGCCTCTAGCTCAGCCGATACCTAGGGAAACCTAGCAAACCTTCGCAGTTTTGAAACCTAGACACCTTGGGGAATCCAAGATGGGGTGACTTGTGGGGCTCTGACCAGGTTCTGTTACCCAGAATCCTTTGCAAACCTCAAAATGTGGCCAAAAAAACACTTTTTCCTCTCATTTCGGTGACAGAAAGTTCTGGAATCAGAGGGGAGCCACAAATTTCCTTCTACCCAGCTTTCCCCTATGTCTCCTGATAAAAATGGTACCCCACTTGTGGGGGTAGGCCTAACGCCCGCAACAGGAAAAGCCCCAAAACACAACGTGGACACATCACATTTTCACAAAGAAAACAGAGCTGTTTTTTGCAAAGCTCTTAGCTGTGGATATTGGCCTCTAGCTAAGCCGACACCTAGGGAAAGCTAGCAAACCTGCGCAGTTGTGAAAACTAGACACCTAGGGGATTCCAAGATGGGCTGACTTGTGGGGCTCTGACCAGATTCTGTTACCTAGAATCGTTTGCAACCTCAAAATGTGGCCAAAAAAACACTTTTACCTCTCATTTTGGTGACAGAAAGTTCTGTAATCAGAGAGGAGTCACAAATTTCCTTCCACCCAGCGTCCCCCCAAGTCTCCTGATAAAAATGGTACCTCACTTGTGGGGAGAGGCCTAGCGCCGGCAACAGGAAAAGCCCCAAAACACAACGTGGACACATCAAATTTTCACAAAGAAAACAGAGTTGTTTTTTGCAAGGCACCAAGCTGTGGATTTTGGCCTCTAGCTGAGCCGGCACCTAGGGAAACCTAGCAAACCTTTGCAGTTTTGAAAACTAGACACCTAGGGGAATCCAAGATGGGGTGACTTGTGGGGCTCTGACCAGGTTCTGTTACCCAGAATCCTTTGCAAACCTCAAAATGTGGCCAACAAAAAAAGTTTTCCTCTCCTTTCGGTGACAGAAAGTTCTGGAATCAGAGAGGAGCCACAAATTTCCTTCCACTCAGCGTTCCCCCATGTCTCCCGATAAAAACGGTACCCCACTTGTGGGGGTAGGCCTAGTGCCCGCGACAGGGAAAGCCCCAAAATACAACGTGGACACATCACATTTTCACAAAGAAAACAGAGCTGTTTTTTTCAACGCACCTAGCTGTGGATTTTGGCCTCTAGCTCAGCCGGCACCTAGGGAAATCTAGCAAACCTTCGCAGTTTTGAAAACTAGACACCTAGGGGAATCCAAGATGGGGTGACGTGTGGGGCTCTGACCAGGTTCTGTTACCCAGAATCCTTTGCAAACCTCAAAATGTGGCCAAAAAAACACTTTTTCCTCTCATTTCGGTGACTGAAAGTTCTGGAATCAGAGAGGAGCCACAAATTTCCTTCCACTCAGCGTTCCCCCATGTCTCCTGATAAAAATGGTACCTCACTTGTGGGGGTAGGCCTAGCGCTCGCAACAGGAAAAGCCCCAAAACACAACGTGGACACATCACATTTTCACAAAGAAAACAGAGCTGTTTTTTGCAAAGCACCTAGCCGTGGATTTTGGCCTCTAGCTCAGCCGGCACCTAGGGAAAGCTAGCAAACCTGCGCAGTTTTGAAAACTAGACACCTAGGGGAATCCAAGATGGGGTGACTTGTGGGGCTCTGACCAGATTCTGTTACCCAGAATTGTTTGCAAACCTCAAAATGTGGCCAAAAAAACACTTTTACCTCTCATTTCGGTGACAGAAAGTTCTGTAATCAGAGAGCAGCCACAAATTTCCTTCCACCCAGCGTTCCCCCAAGTCTCCCGATAAAAATGGTACCTCACTTGTGGGGAGAGGCCTAGCGCCTGCGACAGGAAAAGCCCCAAAACACAAGGTGGACACATCACATTTTCACAAAAAACAAAGCAGATTTTTGCAAAGTGCCTAGTTGTGGATTTTGGCGTCTAGCTCAGCTGGCACCTAGGGAAACCTAGAAAACCTGCACAGTTTTGAAAACTAGACACCTAGGGGAATCCAAGATGGGGTGACTTGTGGGGCTCTGACCAGGTTCTGTTACCCAGAATCCTTTGCAAACCTCATAATTTGGCCAAAAAAATACTTTTTCCTCTCATTTCGGTTGCAGAAAGTTCTGGAATCAGAGAGGAGCCACAAATTTCCTTCCACCCAGCGTTCCCCCATGTCTCCCGATAAAAATGGTACCTCACTTGTGGGGAGAGGCCTAGCGCCTGCGACAGGAAAAGCCCCAAAACACAAGGTGGACACATCACATTTTCACAAAGAAAACAGAGCTGTTTTTTGCAAGGCACCAAGCTGTGGATTTTGGCCTCTAGCTCAGCCGGCACCTAGGGAAACCTAGCAAACCTGCGCTGTTTTGAAAACTAGACACCTAGGGGAATCCAAGATGGGGTGACTTGTGGGGCTCTGACCAGGTTCTTTTACCCAGAATCCTTTGCAAACCTCAAAATGTGGCCAAAAAAAAATATTTCCTCTCCTTTCGGTGACAGAAAGTTCTGGAATCAGAGAGGAGCCACAAATTTCCTTCTACTCAGCGTTCCCCTATGTCTCCCGATAAAAACATTACCCCACTTGTGGGGTAGGCCTAGCGCCCGCGACAGGGAAAGCCCCAAAATACAATGTGGACACATCACATTTTCACAAAGAAAACAGAGCTGTTTTTTTCAACGCACCTAGCTGTGGATTTTGGCGTCTAGCTCAGCCGGTACCTAGGGAAACCTAGCAAACCTTCGCAGTTTTGAAAACTAGACACCTTGGGGAATCCAAGATGGGGTGACTTGTGGGGCTCTGACCAGGTTCTGTTACCCAGAATCCTTTGCAAACCTCAAAATGTGGCCAAAAAAACACTTTTTCCTCTCATTTCGGTGACAGAAAGTTCTGGAATTAGAGGGGAGACACAAATTTCCTTCCACCCAGCGTTCCCCTATGTCTCCTGATAAAAATGGTACCCCACTTGTGGGGGTAGGCCTAATGCCCGCAACAGGAAAAGCCCCAAAACACAACGTGGACACATCACATTTTCACAAAGAAAACAGAGCTGTTTTTTGCAAAGCACTTAGCTGTGGATTTTGGCCTCTAGCTCAGCCGACACCTAGGGAAAGCTAGAAAACCTGCGCAGTTGTGAAAACTAGACACCTAGGGGATTCCAAGATGGGCTGACTTGTGGGGCTCTGACCAGATTCTGTTACCTAGAATCGTTTGCAAACCTCAAAATGTGGCCAAAAAAACACTTTTACCTCTCATTTCGGTGACAGAAAGTTCTGTAATCAGAGAGGAGCCACAAATTTCCTTCCACCCAGCGTCCCCCCATGTCTCCTGATAAAAATGGTACCTCACTTGTGGGGAGAGGCCTAGCGCCGGCAACAGGAAAAGCCCCAAAACACAACATGGACACATCAAATTTTCACAAAGAAAACAGAGCTGTTTTTTGCAAGGCACCAAGCTGTGGATTTTGGCCTCTAGCTGAGCCGGCAGCTAGGGAAACCTAGCAAACCTTCGCAGTTTTTAAAACTAGACACCTAGGGGAATCCAAGATGGGGTGACTTGTGGGGCTCTGACCAGGTTCTGTTAACCAGAATCCTTTGCAAACCTCAAAATGTGGCCAAAAAAAAGTTTTCCTCTCCTTTCGGTGACAGAAAGTTCTGGAATCAGAGAGGAGCCACAAATTTCCTTCCACTCAGCGTTCCCCCATGTCTCCCGATAAAAACGGTACCCCACTTTTGGGGAGAGGCCTAGCGCCTGCGACGGGAAAAGCCCCAAAACACAAGGTGGACACATCACATTTTCACAAAGAAAACAGAGCTGTTTTTTGCAAAGCACCAAGCTGTGGATTTTGGCCTCTAGCTTAGCCGGCACCTAGGGAAACCTAGCAAACCTGCGCAGTTTTGAAAACTAGACACCTAGGGGAATCCAAGATGGGGTGACTTGTGGGGCTCTGACCAGATTCTGTTACCCAGAATCGTTTGAAAACCTCAAAATGTGGCCAATAAACGCTTTTACCTCTAATTTCGGTGACAGAAAGTTCTGTAATCAGAGAGGAGCCACGAATTTCCTTCCACCCAGCGTTCCCCCATGTCTCCCGATAAAAATGGTACCTCACTTGTGGGGAGAGGCCTAGCGCATGCGAACGGAAAAGCCCCAAAACACAAGGTGGACACATCACATTTTCACAAAGAAAACAGAGCTGATTTTTGCAAAGTGCCTAGCTGTGGATTTTGGCCTCTAGCTCAGCCGGCACCTAGGGAACCCTAGAAAACCTGCGCAGTTTTGAAAACTAGACACCTAGGGGAATCCAAGATGGGGTGACTTGTGGGGTTCTGACCAGGTTCTGTTACCCAGAATCCTTTGCAAACCTCAAAGTTTGGCCAAAAAAAAACTTTTTCCCCTCATTCCGGTGACTGAAAGTTCTGGAATCAGAGAGGAGCCACAAATTTCCTTCCACTCAGCGTTCCCCCATGTCTCCTGATAAAAATGGTACCTCACTTGTGGGGGTAGGCCTAGCGCTCGCGACAGGAAAAGCCCCAAAACACAACGTGGACCCATCACATTTTCACAAAGAAAACAAAGCTGTTTTTTGCTAAGCGCCTAACTGTGGATTTTGGCCTATAGCTCAGCCAGCACCTAGGGAAAGCTAGCAAACCTGCGCAGTTTTGAAAACTAGACACCTAGGGGAATCCAAGATGTGGTGACTTGTGGGGCTCTGACCAGATTCTGTTACCCAGAATTGTTTGCAAACCTCAAAATGTGGCCAAAAAAACACTTTTACTTCTCATTTCGGTGACAGAAAGTTCTGCAATCAGAGAGCAGCCACAAATTTCCTTCCACCCAGCGTTCCCCCAAGTCTCCCGATAAAAATGGTACCTCACTTGTGGGGAGAGGCCTAGCGCCTGCGACAGGAAAAGCCCCAAAACACAAGGTGGACACATCACATTTTCACAAAAAACAAAGCAGATTTGTGCAAAGTGCCTTGTTGTGGATTTTGGCGTCTAGCTCAGCCGGCACCTAGGGAAACCTAGAAAACCTGCACAGTTTTGAAAACTAGACACCTAGGGGAATCCAAGATGGGGTGACTTGTGGGGCTCTGACCAGGTTCTGTTACCCAGAATCCTTTGCAAACGTCAAAATTTGGCCAAAAAAATACTTTTCCCTCTCATTTCGGTGGCAGAAAGTTCTGGAATCAGAGAGGAGCCACAAATTTCCTTCCACCCAGCGTTCCCCCATGTCTCCCGATAAAAATGGTACCTCACTTGTGGGGAGAGGCCTAGCGCCTGCGACAGGAAAAGCCCCAAAACACAAGGTGGACACATCACATTTTCACAAAGAAAACAGAGCTGTTTTTTGCAAGGCACCAAGCTGTGGATTTTGGCCTCTAGCTCAGCCGGCACCTAGGGAAACCTAGCAAACCTGCGCTGTTTTGAAAACTAGACACCTAGGGGAATCCAAGATGGGGTGACTTGTGGGGCTCTGACCAGGTTCTTTTACCCAGAATCCTTTGCAAACCTCAAAATGTGGCCAAAAAAAATTATTTCCTCTCCTTTCGGTGACAGAAAGTTCAGGAATCAGAGAGGAGCCACAAATTTCCTTCTACTCAGCGTTCCCCTATGTCTCCCGATAAAAACAATACCCCACTTGTGGGGTAGGCCTAGCGCCCGCGTCAGGGAAAGCCCCAAAATACAATGTGGACACATCACATTTTCACAAAGAAAACAGAGCTGTTTTTTTCAACGCACCTAGCTGTGGATTTTGGCCTCTAGCTCAGCCGGTACCTAGGGAAACCTAGCAAACCTTCGCAGTTTTGAAAACTAGACACCTTGGGGAATCCAAGATGGGGTGACTTGTGGGGCTCTGACCAGGTTCTGTTACCCAGAATCCTTTGCAAACCTCAAAATGTGGCCAAAAAAACACTTTTTCCTCTCATTTCGGTGACAGAAAGTTCTGGAATTAGAGGGGAGCCACAAATTTCCTTCCACCCTGTGTTCCCCTATGTCTCCTGATAAAAATGGTACCCCACTTGTGGGGGTAGGCCTAATGCCCGCAACAGGAAAAGCCCCAAAACACAACGTGGACACATCACATTTTCACAAAGAAAACAGAGCTGTTTTTTGCAAAGCACTTAGCTGTGGATTTTGGCCTCTAGCTCAGCCGACACCTAGGGAAAGCTAGAAAACCTGCGCAGTTGTGAAAACTAGACACCTAGGGGATTCCAAGATGGGCTGACTTGTGGGGCTCTGACCAGATTCTGTTACCTAGAATCGTTTGCAAACCTCAAAATGTGGCCAAAAAAACACTTTTACCTCTCATTTCGGTGACAGAAAGTTCTGTAGTCAGAGAGGAGCCACAAATTTCCTTCCACCCAGCGTCCCCCCATGTCTCCTGATAAAAATGGTACCTCACTTGTGGGGAGAGGCCTAGCGCCGGCAACAGGAAAAGCCCCAAAACACAACGTGGACACATCAAATTTTCACAAAGAAAACAGAGCTGTTTTTTGCAAGGCACCAAGCTGTGGATTTTGGCCTCTAGCTGAGCCGGCAGCTAGGGAAACCTAGCAAACCTTCGCAGTTTTTAAAACTAGACACCTAGGGGAATCCAAGATGGGGTGACTTGTGGGGCTCTGACCAGGTTCTGTTAACCAGAATCCTTTGCAAACCTCAAAATGTGGCCAAAAAAAAGTTTTCCTCTCCTTTCGGTGACAGAAAGTTCTGGAATCAGAGAGGAGCCACAAATTTCCTTCCACTCAGCGTTCCCCCATGTCTCCCGATAAAAACGGTACCCCACTTGTGGGGAGAGGCCTAGCGCCTGCGACGGGAAAAGCCCCAAAACACAAGGTGGACACATCACATTTTCACAAAGAAAACAGAGCTGTTTTTTGCAAAGCACCAAGCTGTGGATTTTGGCCTCTAGCTTAGCCGGCACCTAGGGAAACCTAGCAAACCTGCGCAGTTTTGAAAACTAGACACCTAGGGGAATCCAAGATGGGGTGACTTGTGGGGCTCTGACCAGATTCTGTTACCCAGAATCGTTTGAAAACCTCAAAATGTGCCCAATAAACGCTTTTACCTCTAATTTCGGTGACAGAAAGTTCTGTAATCAGAGAGGAGCCACGAATTTCCTTCCACCCAGCGTTCCCCCATGTCTCCCGATAAAAATGGTACCTCACTTGTGGGGAGAGGCCTAGCGCATGCGACAGGAAAAGCCCCTAAACACAAGGTGGACACATCACATTTTCACAAAGAAAACAGAGCAGATTTTTGCAAAGTGCCTAGCTGTGGATTTTGGCCTCTAGCTCAGCCGGCACCTAGGGAACCCTAGAAAACCTGCGCAGTTTTGAAAACTAGACACCTAGGGGAATCCAAGATGGGGTGACTTGTGGGGTTCTGACCAGGTTCTGTTACCCAGAATCCTTTGCAAACCTCAAAGTTTGGCCAAAAAAAAACTTTTTCCCCTCATTCCGGTGACTGAAAGTTCTGGAATCAGAGAGGAGCCACAAATTTCCTTCCACTCCCCGTTCCCCCATGTCTCCTGATAAAAATGGTACCTCACTTGTGGGGGTAGGCATAGCGCTCGCGACAGGAAAAGCCCCAAAACACAACGTGGACACATCACATTTTCACAAAGAAAACAAAGCTGTTTTTTGCTAAGCGCCTAACTGTGGATTTTGGCCTCTAGCTCAGCCAGCACCTAGGGAAACCTAGCAAACCTGCAAAGTTTTGAAAACTAGACACCTAGGGGAATCCAAGATGCCGTGACTTGTGGGGCTCTGACCAGGTTCTGTTACCCAGAATCCTTTGCAAACCTCAAAATTTGGCCAAAAAAACACTTTTTCGTCTCATTTCGGTGGCAGAAAGTTCTGGAATCAGAGAGGACCCACACATTTCCTTCCACCCAGCGTTCCCCCATGTCTCCCGATAAAAATGGTACCTCACTTGTGGGGAGAGGCCTAGCGCCTGCGACAGGAAAAGCCCCAAAACACAAGGTGGACACATCACATTTTCACAAAGAAAACAGAGCTGTTTTTTGCAAAGCACCAAGCTGTGGATTTTGGCCTCTAGCTCAGCCGGCACCTAGGGAAACCTAGCAAACCTGCGCAGTTTTGAAAACTAGACACCTAGGGGAATCCAAGATGGGGTGACTTGTGGGGCTCTGACCAGATTCTGTTACCCAGAATCGTTTGCAAACCTCAAAATGTGGCCAATAAACGCTTTTACCTCTAATTTCGGTGACAGAAAGTTCTGTAATCAGAGAGGAGCCACGAATTTCCTTCCACCCAGCGTTCCCCCATGTCTCTTGATAAAAATGGTACCTCACTTTTGGGGAGAGGCCTAGCGCATGCGACAGGAAAAGCCGCAAAACACAAGGTGGACACATCACATTTTCACAAAGAAAACAGAGCTGATTTTTGCAAAGTGCCTAGCTGTGGATTTTGGCCTCTAGCTCAGCCGGCACCTAGGGAACCCTAGAAAACCTGCGCAGTTTTGAAAACTAGACACCTAGGGGAATCCAAGATGGGGTGACTTGTGGGGTTCTGACCAGGTTCTGTTACCCAGAATCCTTTGCAAACCTCAAAATTTGGCCAAAAAAACACTTTTTCGTCTCATTTCGGTGGCAGAAAGTTCTGGAATCAGAGAGGAGACACAAATTTCCTTCCACCCAGCGTTCCCCCATGTCTCCCGATAAAAATGGTACCTCACTTGTGGGGAGAGGCCTAGCGCCTGCGACAGGAAAAGCCCCAAAACACAAGGTGGACACATCACATTTTCACAAAGAAAACAGAGCTGTTTTTTGCAAAGCACCAAGCTGTGGATTTTGGCCTCTAGCTCAGCCGGCACCTAGGGAAACCTAGCAAACCTGCACAGTTTTGAAAACTAGACACCTACGGGAATCCAAGATGGGGTGACTTGTGGGGCTCTGACCAGATTCTGTTACCCAGAATCGTTTGCAAACCTCAAAATGTGGCCAATAAACGCTTTTACCTCTAATTTCGGTGACAGAAAGTTCTGTAATCAGAGAGGAGGCACGAATTTCCTTCCACCCAGCGTTCCCCCTTGTCTCCCGATAAAAATGGTACCTCACTTTTAGGGAGAGGCCTAGCGCATGTGACAGGAAAAGCCCCAAAACACAAGGTGGACACATCACATTTTCACAAAGAAAACAGAGCTGATTTTTGCAAAGTGCCTAGCTGTGGATTTTGGCCTCTAGCTCAGCCGGCACCTAGGGAACCCTAGAAAACCTGCGCAGTTTTGAAAACTAGACACCTAGGGGAATCCAAGATGGGGTGACTTGTGGGGTTCTGACCAGGTTCTGTTACCCAGAATCCTTTGCAAACCTCAAAGTTTGGCCAAAAAAAAACTTTTTCCCCTCATTCCGGTGACGGAAAGTTCTGGAATCAGAGAGGAGCCACAAATTTCCTTCTACTCAGCGTTCCCCTATGTCTCCCGATAAAAACATTACCCCACTTGTGGGGTAGGCCTAGCGCCCGCGACAGGGAAAGCCCCAAAATACAATGTGGACACATCACATTTTCACAAAGAAAACAGAGCTGTTTTTTTCAACGCACCTAGCTGTGGATTTTGGCCTCTAGCTCAGCCGGTACCTAGGGGAACCTAGCAAACCTTCGCAGTTTTGAAAACTAGACACCTTGGGGAATCCAAGATGGGGTGACTTGTGGGGCTCTGACCAGGTTCTGTTACCCAGAATCCTTTGCAAACCTCAAAATGTGGCAAAAAAAACACTTTTTCCTCTCATTTCGGTGACAGAAAGTTCTGGAATTAGAGGGGAGCCACAAATTTCCTTCCACCCAGCGTTCCCCTATGTCTCCTGATAAAAATGGTACCCCACTTGTGGGGGTAGGCCTAATGCCCGCAACAGGAAAAGCCCCAAAACACAACGTGGACACATCACATTTTCACAAAGAAAACAGAGCTGTTTTTTGCAAAGCACTTAGCTGTGGATTTTGGCCTCTAGCTCAGCCGACACCTAGGGAAAGCTAGAAAACCTGCGCAGTTGTGAAAACTAGACACCTAGGGGATTCCAAGATGGGCTGACTTGTGGGGCTCTGACCAGATTCTGTTACCTAGAATCGTTTGCAAACCTCAAAATGTGGCCAAAAAAACACTTTTACCTCTCATTTCGGTGACAGAAAGTTCTGTAGTCAGAGAGGAGCCACAAATTTCCTTCCACCCAGCGTCCCCCCATGTCTCCTGATAAAAATGGTACCTCACTTGTGGGGAGAGGCCTAGCGCCGGCAACAGGAAAAGCCCCAAAACACAACGTGGACACATCAAATTTTCACAAAGAAAACAGAGCTGTTTTTTGCAAGGCACCAAGCTGTGGATTTTGGCCTCTAGCTGAGCCGGCAGCTAGGGAAACCTAGCAAACCTTCGCAGTTTTTAAAACTAGACACCTAGGGGAATCCAAGATGGGGTGACTTGTGGGGCTCTGACCAGGTTCTGTTAACCAGAATCCTTTGCAAACCTCAAAATGTGGCCAAAAAAAAGTTTTCCTCTCCTTTCGGTGACAGAAAGTTCTGGAATCAGAGAGGAGCCACAAATTTCCTTCCACTCAGCGTTCCCCCATGTCTCCCGATAAAAACGGTACCCCACTTGTGGGGAGAGGCCTAGCGCCTGCGACGGGAAAAGCCCCAAAACACAAGGTGGACACATCACATTTTCACAAAGAAAACAGAGCTGTTTTTTGCAAAGCACCAAGCTGTGGATTTTGGCCTCTAGCTTAGCCGGCACCTAGGGAAACCTAGCAAACCTGCGCAGTTTTGAAAACTAGACACCTAGGGGAATCCAAGATGGGGTGACTTGTGGGGCTCTGACCAGATTCTGTTACCCAGAATCGTTTGAAAACCTCAAAATGTGCCCAATAAACGCTTTTACCTCTAATTTCGGTGACAGAAAGTTCTGTAATCAGAGAGGAGCCACGAATTTCCTTCCACCCAGCGTTCCCCCATGTCTCCCGATAAAAATGCTATCTCACTTGTGGGGAGAGGCCTAGCGCATGCGACAGGAAAAGCCCCAAAACACAAGGTGGACACATCACATTTTCACAAAGAAAACAGAGCAGATTTTTGCAAAGTGCCTAGCTGTGGATTTTGGCCTCTAGCTCAGCCGGCACCTAGGGAACCCTAGAAAACCTGTGCAGTTTTGAAAACTAGACACCTAGGGGAATCCAAGATGGGGTGACTTGTGGGGTTCTGACCAGGTTCTGTTACCCAGAATCCTTTGCAAACCTCAAAGTTTGGCCCAAAAAAAACTTTTTCCCCTCATTCCGGTGACTGAAAGTTCTGGAATCAGAGAGGAGTCACAAATTTCCTTCCACTCCCCGTTCCCCCATGTCTCCTGATAAAAATGGTACCTCACTTGTGGGGGTAGGCCTAGCGCTCGCGACAGGAAAAGCCCCAAAACACAACGTGGACACATCACATTTTCACAAAGAAAACAAAGCTGTTTTTTGCTAAGCGCCTAACTGTGGATTTTGGCCTCTAGCTCAGCCAGCACCTAGGGAAACCTAGCAAACCTGCAAAGTTTTGAAAACTAGACACCTAGGGGAATCCAAGATGCCGTGACTTGTGGGGCTCTGACCAGGTTCTGTTACCCAGAATCCTTTGCAAACCTCAAAATTTGGCCAAAAAAACACTTTTTCGTCTAATTTCGGTGGCAGAAAGTTCTGGAATCAGAGAGGACCCACACATTTCCTTCCACCCAGCGTTCCCCCATGTCTCCCGATAAAAATGGTACCTCACTTGTGGGGAGAGGCCTAGCGCCTGCGACAGGAAAAGCCCCAAAACACAAGGTGGACACATCACATTTTCACAAAGAAAACAGAGCTGTTTTTTGCAAAGCACCAAGCTGTGGATTTTGGCCTCTAGCTCAGCCGGCACCTAGGGAAACCTAGCAAACCTGCGCAGTTTTGAAAACTAGACACCTAGGGGAATCCAAGATGGGGTGACTTGTGGGGCTCTGACCAGATTCTGTTACCCAGAATCGTTTGCAAACCTCAAAATGTGGCCAATAAACGCTTTTACCTCTAATTTCGGTGACAGAAAGTTCTGTAATCAGAGAGGAGCCACGAATTTCCTTCCACCCAGCGTTCCCCCATGTCTCTTGATAAAAATGGTACCTCACTTTTGGGGAGAGGCCTAGCGCATGCGACAGGAAAAGCCCCAAAACACAAGGTGGACACATCACATTTTCACAAAGAAAACAGAGCTGATTTTTGCAAAGTGCCTAGCTGTGGATTTTGGCCTCTAGCTCAGCCGGCACCTAGGGAACCCTAGAAAACCTGCGCAGTTTTGAAAACTAGACACCTAGGGGAATCCAAGATGGGGTGACTTGTGGGGTTCTGACCAGGTTCTGTTACCCAGAATCCTTTGCAAACCTCAAAATTTGACCAAAAAAACACTTTTTCGTCTCATTTCGGTGGCAGAAAGTTCTGGAATCAGAGAGGAGACACAAATTTCCTTCCACCCAGCGTTCCCCCATGTCTCCCGATAAAAATGGTACCTCACTTGTGGGGAGAGGCCTAGCGCCTGCGACAGGAAAAGCCCCAAAACACAAGGTGGACACATCACATTTTCACAAAGAAAACAGAGCTGTTTTTTGCAAAGCACCAAGCTGTGGATTTTGGCCTCTAGCTCAGCCGGCACCTAGGGAACCCTAGAAAACCTGTGCAGTTTTGAAAACTAGACACCTAGGGGAATCCAAGATGGGGTGACTTGTGGGGTTCTGACCAGGTTCTGTTACCCAGAATCCTTTGCAAACCTCAAAGTTTGGCCCAAAAAAAACTTTTTCCCCTCATTCCGGTGACTGAAAGTTCTGGAATCAGAGAGGAGTCACAAATTTCCTTCCACTCCCCGTTCCCCCATGTCTCCTGATAAAAATGGTACCTCACTTGTGGGGGTAGGCCTAGCGCTCGCGACAGGAAAAGCCCCAAAACACAACGTGGACACATCACATTTTCACAAAGAAAACAAAGCTGTTTTTTGCTAAGCGCCTAACTGTGGATTTTGGCCTCTAGCTCAGCCAGCACCTAGGGAAACCTAGCAAACCTGCAAAGTTTTGAAAACTAGACACCTAGGGGAATCCAAGATGCCGTGACTTGTGGGGCTCTGACCAGGTTCTGTTACCCAGAATCCTTTGCAAACCTCAAAATTTGGCCAAAAAAACACTTTTTCGTCTAATTTCGGTGGCAGAAAGTTCTGGAATCAGAGAGGACCCACACATTTCCTTCCACCCAGCGTTCCCCCATGTCTCCCGATAAAAATGGTACCTCACTTGTGGGGAGAGGCCTAGCGCCTGCGACAGGAAAAGCCCCAAAACACAAGGTGGACACATCACATTTTCACAAAGAAAACAGAGCTGTTTTTTGCAAAGCACCAAGCTGTGGATTTTGGCCTCTAGCTCAGCCGGCACCTAGGGAAACCTAGCAAACCTGCGCAGTTTTGAAAACTAGACACCTAGGGGAATCCAAGATGGGGTGACTTGTGGGGCTCTGACCAGATTCTGTTACCCAGAATCGTTTGCAAACCTCAAAATGTGGCCAATAAACGCTTTTACCTCTAATTTCGGTGACAGAAAGTTCTGTAATCAGAGAGGAGCCACGAATTTCCTTCCACCCAGCGTTCCCCCATGTCTCTTGATAAAAATGGTACCTCACTTTTGGGGAGAGGCCTAGCGCATGCGACAGGAAAAGCCCCAAAACACAAGGTGGACACATCACATTTTCACAAAGAAAACAGAGCTGATTTTTGCAAAGTGCCTAGCTGTGGATTTTGGCCTCTAGCTCAGCCGGCACCTAGGGAACCCTAGAAAACCTGCGCAGTTTTGAAAACTAGACACCTAGGGGAATCCAAGATGGGGTGACTTGTGGGGTTCTGACCAGGTTCTGTTACCCAGAATCCTTTGCAAACCTCAAAATTTGACCAAAAAAACACTTTTTCGTCTCATTTCGGTGGCAGAAAGTTCTGGAATCAGAGAGGAGACACAAATTTCCTTCCACCCAGCGTTCCCCCATGTCTCCCGATAAAAATGGTACCTCACTTGTGGGGAGAGGCCTAGCGCCTGCGACAGGAAAAGCCCCAAAACACAAGGTGGACACATCACATTTTCACAAAGAAAACAGAGCTGTTTTTTGCAAAGCACCAAGCTGTGGATTTTGGCCTCTAGCTCAGCCGGCACCTAGGGAAACCTAGCAAACCTGCACAGTTTTGAAAACTAGACACCTACGGGAATCCAAGATGGAGTGACTTGTGGGGCTCTGACCAGATTCTGTTACCCAGAATTGTTTGCAAACCTCAAAATGTGGCCAATAAACGCTTTTACCTCTAATTTCGGTGACAGAAAGTTCTGTAATCAGAGAGGAGGCACGAATTTCCTTCCACCCAGCGTTCCCCCTTGTCTCCCGATAAAAATGGTACCTCACTTTTAGGGAGAGGCCTAGCGCATGCGACAGGAAAAGCCCCAAAACACAAGGTGGACACATCACATTTTCACAAAGAAAACAGAGCTGATTTTTGCAAAGTGCCTAGCTGTGGATTTTGGCCTCTAGCTCAGCCGGCACCTAGGGAACCCTAGAAAACCTGCGCAGTTTTGAAAACTAGACACCTAGGGGAATCCAAGATGGGGTGACTTGTGGGGTTCTGACCAGGTTCTGTTACCCAGAATCCTTTGCAAACCTCAAAGTTTGGCCAAAAAAAAACTTTTTCCCCTCATTCCGGTGACGGAAAGTTCTGGAATCAGAGAGGAGCCACAAATTTCCTTCCACTCAGCGTTCCCCCATGTCTCCTGATAAAAATGGTACCTCACTTGTGGGGGTAGGCCTAGCGCTCGCGACAGGAAAAGCCCCAAAACACAACGTGGACACATCACATTTTCACAAAGAAAACAAAGCTGTTTTTTGCTAAGCGCCTAACTGTGGATTTTGGCCTCTAGCTCAGCCAGCACCAAGGGAAACCTAGCAAACCTGCGCAGTTTTGAAAACTAGACACCTAGGGGAATCCAAGATGCCGTGACTTGTGGGGCTCTGACCAGGTTCTGTTACCCAGAATCCTTTGCAAACCTCAAAATTTGGCCAAAAAAACACTTTTTCGTCTCATTTCGGTGGCAGAAAGTTCTGGAATCAGAGAGGAGCCACACATTTCCTTCCACCCAGCGTTCCCCCATGTCTCCCGATAAAAATGGTACCTCACTTGTGGGGAGAGGCCTAGCGCCTGCGACAGGAAAAGCCCCAAAACACAAGGTGGACACATCACATTTTCACAAAGAAAACAGAGCTGTTTTTTGCAAAGCACCAAGCTGTGGATTTTGGCCTCTAGCTCAGCCGGCACCTAGGGAAACCTAGCAAACCTGCACAGTTTTGAAAACTAGACACCTAGGGGAATCCAAGATGGGGTGACTTGTGGGGCTCTGACCAGATTCTGTTACCCAGAATCGTTTGCAAACCTCAAAATGTGGCCAATAAACGCTTTTACCTCTAATTTCGGTGACAGAAAGTTCTGTAATCAGAGAGGAGCCACGAATTTCCTTCCACCCAGCGTTCCCCCATGTCTCCCGATAAAAATGGTACCTCACTTTTGGGGAGAGGCCTAGCGCATGCGACAGGAAAAGCCCCAAAACACAAGGTGGACACATCACATTTTCACAAAGAAAACAGAGCTGATTTTTGCAAAGTGCCTAGCTGTGGATTTTGGCCTCTAGCTCAGCCGGCACCTAGGGAACCCTAGAAAACCTGCGCAGTTTTGAAAACTAGACACCTAGGGGAATCCAAGATGGGGTGACTTGTGGGGTTCTGACCAGGTTCTGTTACCCAGAATCCTTTGCAAACCTCAAAATTTGGCCAAAAAAACACTTTTTCGTCTCATTTCGGTGGCAGAAAGTTCTGGAATCAGAGAGGAGCCACAAATTTCCTTCCACCCAGCGTTCCCCCATGTCTCCCGATAAAAATGGTACCTCACTTGTGGGGAGAGGCCTAGCGCCTGCGACAGGAAAAGCCCCAAAACACAAGGTGGACACATCACATTTTCACAAAGAAAACAGAGCTGTTTTTTGCAAAGCACCAAGCTGTGGATTTTGGCCTCTAGCTCAGCCGGCACCTAGGGAAACCTAGCAAACCTGCGCAGTTTTGAAAACTAGACACCTAGGGGAATCCAAGATGGGGTGACGTGTGGGCCTCTGACCAGGTTCTGTTACCCAGAATCCTTTGCAAACCTCAAAATGTGGCCAAAAAAACACTTTTTCCCCTCATTCCGGTGACTGAAAGTTCTGGAATCAGAGAGGAGCCACAAATTTCCTTCCACTCAGCGTTCCCCCATGTCTCCTGATAAAAATGGTACCTCACTTGTGGGGGTAGGCCTAGCGCTCGCGACAGGAAAAGCCCCAAAACACAACGTGGACACATCACATTTTCACAAAGAACACAGAGCTGGTTTTTTCAAAGCACCTAGCTGTGGATTTTGGCCTCTAGCTCAGCCGGCACCTAGGGAAACCTAGCAAACCTGCGCAGTTTTGAAAACTAGACACCTAGGGGAATCCAAGATGGGGTGACTTGTGGGGCTCTGACCAGGTTCTTTTACCCAGAATCCTTTGTAAACCTCAAAATTTGGCCAAAAAAACACTTTTTCCCCTCATTTCGGTAGCAGAAGGTTCTGGAATAAGAGAGGAGCCACAAATTTCCTTCCACCCAGCGTTCCGCCATGTCTCCTGATAAAAATGGTACCTCACTTGTGGGGGTAGGCCTAGCGCCAACAACAGGAAAAAAAAAAAAACACAACGTGGGCACATCACATTTTCACAAAGAAAACAGCAGTTTTTTGCTAAGCGCTTAGCTGTGGATTTTGGCCTCTAGCTCAGCCGGCACCTAATGAAACCTAGCAAACCTGAGCAGTTTTGAAAACTAGACACCTAGGGGAATCCAAGATGGGGTGACGTGTGGGGCTCTGACCAGGTTCTGTTACCCAGAATCCTTTGCAAACCTCAAAATGTGGCCAAAAAAACACTTTTTCCTCTCATTTCGGTGACAGAAAGTTCTTGAATCAGAGAGGAGCCACAAATTTCCTTCCACCCAGCGTTCCCCTATGTCTCCTGATAAAAATGGTACCCCTCTTGTGGGGGTAGGCCTAACGCCCTCAACAGGAAAAGCCCCAAAACACAACGTGGACACATCACATTTTCACAAAGAAAACAGAGCTGTTTTTTGCAAAGCACCTAGCTGCGGATTTTGGCCTCTAGCTCAGCCGGCACCTAGAGAAACCTAGCAAACCTTCGCAGTTTTGAAAACTAGACACCTAGGGGAATCCAAGATGGGGTGACGTGTGGGGCTCTGACCAGGTTCTGTTACCCAGAATCCTTTGCAAACCTCAAAATGTGGCCAAAAAAACACTTTTTCCTCTCATTTCGGTGACAGAAAGTTCTTGAATCAGAGAGGAGCCACAAATTTCCTTCCACCCAGCGTTCCCCCAAGTCTCCCGATAAAAATGGTACCTCACTTGTGGGGAGAGGCCTAGCGCCCGCGACAGGAAAAGCCCCAAAACACAAGGTGGACACATCACATTTTCACAAAGAAAACAGAGCTGTTTTTTGCAAAGTACCAAGCTGTGGATTTTGGCCTCTAGCTCAGCCGGCACCTAGGGAAACCTAGCAAACCTGCGCAGTTTTGAAAACTAGACACCTAGGGGAATCCAAGATGGGGTGACGTGTGGGCCTCTGACCAGGTTCTGTTACCCAGAATCCTTTGCAAACCTCAAAATGTGGCCAAAAAAACACTTTTTCCCCTCATTCCGGTGACTGAAAGTTCTGGAATCAGAGAGGAGCCACAAATTTCCTTCCACTCAGCGTTCCCCCATGTCTCCTGATAAAAATGGTACCTCAGTTGTGGGGGTAGGCCTAGCGCTCGCGACAGGAAAAGCCCCAAAACACAACGTGGACACATCACATTTTCACAAAGAACACAGAGCTGTTTTTTTCAAAGCACCTAGCTGTGGATTTTGGCCTCTAGCTCAGCCGGCACCTAGGGAAACCTAGCAAACCTGCGCAGTTTTGAAAACTAGACACCTAGGGGAATCCAAGATGGGGTGACTTGTGGGGCTCTGACCAGGTTCTTTTACCCAGAATCCTTTGTAAACCTCAAAATTTGGCCAAAAAAACACTTTTTTCCCCTCATTTCGGTAGCAGAAGGTTCTGGAATAAGAGAGGAGCCACAAATTTCCTTCCACCCAGCGTTCCGCCATGTCTCCTGATAAAAATGGTACCTCACTTGTGGGGGTAGGCCTAGCGCCAACAACAGGAAAAAAAACAAAACACAACTTGGGCACATCACATTTTCACAAAGAAAACAGCAGTTTTTTGCTAAGCGCTTAGCTGTGGATTTTGGCATCTAGCTCAGCCGGCACCTAATGAAACCTAGCAAACCTGAGCAGTTTTGAAAACTAGACACCTAGGGGAATCCAAGATGGGGTGACGTGTGGGGCTCTGACCAGGTTCTGTTACCCAGAATCCTTTGCAAACCTCAAAATGTGGCCAAAAAAACACTTTTTCCTCTCATTTCGGTGACAGAAAGTTCTTGAATCAGAGAGGAGCCACAAATTTCCTTCCACCCAGCGTTCCCCTATGTCTCCTGATAAAAATGGTACCCCTCTTGTGGGGGTAGGCCTAACGCCCTCAACAGGAAAAGCCCCAAAACACAACGTGGACACATCACATTTTCACAAAGAAAACAGCGCTGTTTTTTGCAAAGCACCTAGCTGCGGATTTTGGCCTCTAGCTCAGCCGGCACCTAGAGAAACCTAGCAAACCTTCGCAGTTTTGAAAACTAGACACCTAGGGGAATCCAAGATGGGGTGACGTGTGGGGCTCTGACCAGGTTCTGTTACCCAGAATCCTTTGCAAACCTCAAAATGTGGCCAAAAAAACACTTTTTCCTCTCATTTCGGTGACAGAAAGTTCTTGAATCAGAGAGGAGCCACAAATTTCCTTCCACCCAGCGTTCCCCCAAGTCTCCCGATAAAAATGGTACCTCACTTGTGGGGAGAGGCCTAGCGCCCGCGACAGGAAAAGCCCCAAAACACAAGGTGGACACATCACATTTTCACAAAGAAAACAGAGCTGATTTTTGCAAAGTGCCTAGCTGTGGATTTTGGCGTCTAGCTCAGCCGGCACCTAGGGAAACCTAGAGAGCCTGCGCAGTTTTGAAAACTAGACACCTAGGGGAATCCAAGGTGGGGTGACTTGCGGGGCTCTGACCAGGTTCTGTTACCCAGAATCCTTTGCAAACCTCAAAATTTGGCCAAAAAAACACTTTTTCCCCTCATTCCGGTGACTGAAAGTTCTGGAATCAGAGAGGAGCCACAAATTTCCTTCCACTCAGCGTTCCCCCATGTCTCCCGATAAAAATGGTACCTCACTTTTGGGGGTAGGCCTAGAGCCCGCGACAGGAAAAGCCCCAAAACAAACGTGGACACATCACATTTTCACAAAGAACAGAGAGCTGTTTTTTTCAAAGCACCTAGCTGTGGATTTTGGCCTCTAGCTCAGCCGGCACCTAGGGAAACCTAGCAAACCTGCGCAGTTTTGAAAACTAGACACCTAGGGGAATCCAAGATGGGGTGACTTGTGGGGCTCTGACCAGGTTCTTTTACCCAGAATCCTTTGTAAACCTCAAAATTTGGCCAAAAAAACACTTTTTCCCCTCATTTCGGTAGCAGAAGTTTCTGGAATAAGAGAGGAGCCACAAATTTCCTTCCACCCAGCGTTCCGCCATGTCTCCTGATAAAAATGGTACCTCACTTGTGGGGGTAGGCCTAGCGCCAACAACAGGAAAAAAAACAAAACACAACGTGGGCACATCACATTTTCACAAAGAAAACAGCAGTTTTTTGCTAAGCGCTTAGCTGTGGATTTTGGCCTCTAGCTCAGCCGGCACCTAGGGAAACCTAGCAAACCTGCGCAGTTTTGAAAACTAGACACCTAGGGGAATCCAAGATGGGGTGACTTGTGGGGCTCTGACCAGGTTCTTTTACCCAGAATCCTTTGTAAACCTCAAAATTTGGCCAAAAAAACACTTTTTCCCCTCATTTCGGTAGCAGAAGGTTCTGGAATAAGAGAGGAGCCACAAATTTCCTTCCACCCAGCGTTCCGCCATGTCTCCTGATAAAAATGGTACCTCACTTGTGGGGGTAGGCCTAGCGCCAACAACAGGAAAAAAACCAAAACACAACGTGGGCACATCACATTTTCACAAAGAAAACAGCTGTTTTTTGCTAAGCGCTTAGCTGTGGATTTTGGCCTCTAGCTCAGCCGGCACCTAATGAAACCTAGCAAACCTGAGCAGTTTTGAAAACTAGACACCTAGGGGAATCCAAGATGGGGTGACGTGTGGGGCTCTGACCAGGTTCTGTTACCCAGAATCCTTTGCAAACCTCAAAATGTGGCCAAAAAAACACTTTTTCCTCTCATTTCGGTGACAGAAAGTTCTTGAATCAGAGAGGAGCCACAAATTTCCTTCCACCCAGCGTTCCCCTATGTCTCCTGATAAAAATGGTACCCCTCTTGTGGGGGTAGGCCTAATGCCCTCAACAGGAAAAGCCCCAAAACACAACGTGGACACATCACATTTTCACAAAGAAAACAGAGCTGTTTTTTGCAAAGCACCTAGCTGCGGATTTTGGCCTCTAGCTCAGCCGGCACCTAGAGAAACCTAGCAAACCTTCGCAGTTTTGAAAACTAGACACCTAGGGGAATCCAAGATGGGGTGACGTGTGGGGCTCTGACCAGGTTCTGTTACCCAGAATCCTTTGCAAACCTCAAAATGTGGCCAAAAAAACACTTTTTCCTCTCATTTCGGTGACAGAAAGTTCTTGAATCAGAGAGGAGCCACAAATTTCCTTCCACCCAGCGTTCCCCCAAGTCTCCTGATAAAAATGGTACCTCACTTGTGGGGAGAGGCCTTGCGCCCGCGACAGGAAAAGCCCCAAAACACAAGGTGGACACATCACATTTTCACAAAGAAAACAGAGCTGATTTTTGCAAAGTGCCTAGCTGTGGATTTTGGCCTCTAGCTCAGCCGGCACCTAGGGAAACCTAGAGAACCTGCGCAGTTTTGAAAACTAGACACCTAGGGGAATCCAAGGTGGGGTGACTTGCGGGGCTCTGACCAGGTTCTGTTACCCAGAATCCTTTGCAAACCTCAAAATTTGGCCAAAAAAACACTTTTTCCCCTCATTCCGGTGACTGAAAGTTCTGGAATCAGAGAGGAGCCACAAATTTCCTTCCACTCAGCGTTCCCCCATGTCTCCCGATAAAAATGGTACCTCACTTTTGGGGGTAGGCCTAGAGCCCGCGACAGGAAAAGCCCCAAAACAAACGTGGACACATCACATTTTCACAAAGAACAGAGAGCTGTTTTTTTCAAAGCACCTAGCTGTGGATTTTGGCCTCTAGCTCAGCCGGCACCTAGGGAAACCTAGCAAACCTGCGCAGTTTTGAAAACTAGACACCTAGGGGAATCCAAGATGGGGTGACTTGTGGGGCTCTGACCAGGTTCTTTTACCCAGAATCCTTTGTAAACCTCAAAATTTGGCCAAAAAAACACTTTTTCCCCTCATTTCGGTAGCAGAAGGTTCTGGAATAAGAGAGGAGCCACAAATTTCCTTCCACCCAGCGTTCCGCCATGTCTCCTGATAAAAATGGTACCTCACTTGTGGGGGTAGGCCTAGCGCCAACAACAGGAAAAAAACCAAAACACAACGTGGGCACATCACATTTTCACAAAGAAAACAGCTGTTTTTTGCTAAGCGCTTAGCTGTGGATTTTGGCCTCTAGCTCAGCCGGCACCTAGGGAAACCTAGCAAACCTGCGCAGTTTTGAAAACTAGACACCTAGGGGAATCCAAGATGGGGTGACTTGTGGGGCTCTGACCAGGTTCTTTTACCCAGAATCCTTTGTAAACCTCAAAATTTGGCCAAACAAAACACTTTTTCCCCTCATTTCGGTAGCAGAAGGTTCTGGAATAAGAGAGGAGCCACAAATTTCCTTCCACCCAGCGTTCCGCCATGTCTCCTGATAAAAATGGTACCTCACTTGTGGGGGTAGGCCTAGCGCCAACAACAGGAAAAAAACCAAAACACAACGTGGGCACATCACATTTTCACAAAGAAAACAGCTGTTTTTTGCTAAGCGCTTAGCTGTGGATTTTGGCCTCTAGCTCAGCCGGCACCTAATGAAACCTAGCAAACCTGAGCAGTTTTGAAAACTAGACACCTAGGGGAATCCAAGATGGGGTGACGTGTGGGGCTCTGACCAGGTTCTGTTACCCAGAATCCTTTGCAAACCTCAAAATGTGGCCAAAAAAACACTTTTTCCTCTCATTTCGGTGACAGAAAGTTCTTGAATCAGAGAGGAGCCACAAATTTCCTTCCACCCAGCGTTCCCCTATGTCTCCTGATAAAAATGGTACCCCTCTTGTGGGGGTAGGCCTAACGCCCTCAACAGGAAAAGCCCTAAAACACAACGTGGACACATCACATTTTCACAAAGAAAACAGAGCTTTTTTTGCAAAGCACCTAGCTGTGGATTTTGGCCTCTAGCTCAGCCGGCACCTAGGGAAAGCTAGCAAACCTGCGCAGTTGTGAAAACTAGACACCTAGGGGATTCCAAGATGGGCTGACTTGTGGGGCTCTGACCAGATTCTGTTACCTAAAATGGTTTGCAAACCTCAAAATGTGGCCAAAAAAACACTTTTACCTCTCATTTCGGTGACAGAAAGTTCTGTAATCAGAGAGGAGCCACAAATTTCCTTCCACCCAGCGTTCCCCCAAGTCTCCCGATAAAAATGGTACCTCACTTGTGGGGAGAGGCCTAGCGCCTGCGACAGGAAAAGCCCCAAAACACAACGTGGACACATCACATTTTCACAAAGAAAACAGAGCTGATTTTTGCAAAGTGCCTAGCTGGGGATTTTGGCCTCTAGCTCAGCCGGCACCTAGGGAAACCTAGAGAACCTGCGCAGTTTTGAAAACTAGACACCTAGGGGAATCCAAGGTCGGGTGACTTGCGGGGCTCTGACCAGGTTCTGTTACCCAGAATCCTTTGCAAACCTCAAAATTTGGCCAAAAAAACACTTTGTCCCCTCATTCCGGTGACTGAAAGTTCTGGAATCAGAGAGGAGCCACAAATTTCCTTCCACTCAGCGTTCCCCCATGTCTCCCGATAAAAATGGTATCTCACTTGTGGGGGTAGGCCTAGAGCCCGCGACAGGAAAAGCCCCAAAACAAACGTGGACACATCACATTTTCACAAAGAAAACAAAGCTGTTTTTTGCTAAGCGCCTAACTGTGGATTTTGGCCTCTAGCTCAGCCGGCACCTAGGGAAACCTAGCAAACCTGCGCAGTTTTGAAAACTAGACACCTAGGGGAATCCAAGATGCGGTGACTTGTGGGGCTCTGAACAGGTTCTGTTACCCAGAATCCTTTGCAAACCTCAACATTTTTCCAAAAAAACACTTTTTCCTCTCATTTCGGTGACAGAAAGTTCTGGAATCAGAGAGGAGCCACAAATTTCCTTCCACTCAGCGTTCCCCCAAGTCTCCCGATAAAAATGGTACCTCACTTGTGGGGGTAGGCCTAACGCCCGCGACAGGGGAAGCCCCAAAACACAACGTGGACACATCACATTTTCACAAAGAACACAGAACTGTTTTTTTCAAAGCACCTAGCTGTGGATTTTGGCCTCTAGCTAAACCGGCACCTAGAGAAATCTAGCAAACCTGCGCAGTTTTGAAAACTAGACACCTAGGGGAATACAAGATGGGGTGACTTGTGGGGCTCTGACCAGGTTCTTTTACCCAGAATCCTTTGTAAACCTCAAAATTTGGCCAAAAAAACACTTTTTCCCCTCATTTCGGTAGCAGAAGGTTCTGGAATAAGAGAGGAGCCACAAATTTCCTTCCACCCAGCGTTCCGCCATGTCTCCTGATAAAAATGGTACCTCACTTGTGGGGGTAGGCCTAGCGCCAACAACAGGAAAAAAACCAAAACACAACGTGGGCACATCACATTTTCACAAAGAAAACAGCTGTTTTTTGCTAAGCGCTTAGCTGTGGATTTTGGCCTCTAGCTCAGCCGGCACCTAATGAAACCTAGCAAACCTGAGCAGTTTTGAAAACTAGACACCAAGGGGAATCCAGGATGGGGTGACTTGTGGGGCTCTGACCAGGTTATGTTACCCAGAATCCTTTGCAAACCTCAAAATATGACCAAAAAAACACCTTTTCCTCTCATTTCAGTGACAGAAAGTTCTGGAATCAGAGAGGAACCACAAATTTGCTTCCACCCAGCGTTCCCCCAAGTCTCCTGATAAAAACGGTACCTCACTTTTGGGGGTGGGCCTACTGGCCGCGAAAGGAAATGCCCCAAAACACTATCTGGACACATCAACTTATCAAATACAAAACTTTTTGTGGGGGGTCACCTGTGTTTTTGGTCCTGGGCTCAGCAGCCTTCTAGAGAAACCTACCAAACCCAGACATTTCTGAAAACTAGACACCCGAGGGAGTGCAGTGAGTTGTGACCTGCGTGGATCCCCCAATGTTTTCTTACCCAGAATCCTCAGCAAACCTCAAATTTAGCTAAAAAATCAAATGTTCCCACATTTCTGTGTGGGATCACTGCACTGGGACAAATTTCATACCACCCAATGTTCCCCTCAGTCTCCCGGTAAAAATGATACCTCATTTGTGTAGGTGGGCCAAGTGCTTGTGAAAGGGAAGAGCCAAAAACATGTTGATATTGAGGGGGAACCAAAAGGGGTCTAAAAGGGCAGTTTGCAAAAAAAAAATGTTTAGGCTGACAAGTGCAGCATAATTTTTTTGGGGTATAGATGAGACAATGCTGGGTGGTAGGAATTTTGTGGATCCCTGCAGATTCCGGAAGGTTACATCACAAAAACGTGGGAAAAATGTGTGATTTCCAGCAAAGTTGGAGGATTGCAGGGGATTGTGGGTATAAAAATGGTGTGGGGTGCATGTGAAACACACCACCCTGGAATCACCCAGATGTTTAGTTTTCAGATGTGTCTAGGTCTTGTGGATTTTTCTACATGGCAGAGTCCCAAAGTCCATAAAGTGCAGCCCTCACCATTCCAAGTGGGACGATTTTGAGAGTTAGCCAAGATCTCATGGCTCAAATGTAAAACTAAAACCCAAAATAATCAATTGTCTTCTTGCTTGCTGTGGGATAAGATGTTTTAGAGTGTGGGGGAGAGCTGAAAGACTGTTACCCCCTTCAGTTGGGGTGGGGGCGTAACCAGGCCCATACTGGTTGGTAGCCACCACCCCAATATATATATATATTTTTTATTCCCTGGCATCTAGTAGACTTTCTATCCCCCCGGGGTGTGGATCAGGGGTAATTTCCCCATCTTCCCACTGGTGGGCAGAACAACTTTGGCCCCATTTATTTGGGGTGGGGGTATGGCCATACCCCCACCCTCTTATTTTTGAAAAAAAACTTCCCTGGCCTCTGGTAGGCTTTCTGCCCCCCCTTGGGGGCAGATGGGCCTTCCAAAAATAGGCCCATCTGCCCCCAAGGGGGGCAGATATGGCCAACAGTAATGTGCCCCCATGGGGAGTGACCCTTACCCAGGGGGCTGCCCCCCTAAAGAAAACACACACATACACACACACACCAATCCCTGGTGCCTAAGTGGTTTCTGCCCCCCTTGGGGGCAGATTGGCCAAACAAAAATTGGCCGATGTACCCCCAACGGGGGCAGAAATGGTCTAAATACAATTTGCCCCTGAGGGGAGCAATCCTTGACTAAGGGGTCACTCCCCACCTCTAAAAAACAAAACAATTCTTTTTTTTTTTTTATCCCTTGCGGCTAGAGGTTTCTGCCACACCTGGGGGCAGATCAGCCTAATAACAATAGAATAGAATAATAAAATAAATTTGCCCATCCTCCCCCAGGGAGCGACCCTTGCATGAGGGGTCGCTCCCTACTTCTACAAAAAAAGAAAAGAAAAAAACCATTTATCCCTGGTGCCTAGAGGCTTCTGCCCCCCCCTGGGGGCAGATCGGACTAATAACAATAGGCTGATCTGCCTCAAGGGGGGGCAGAAGTGGCCTAAATGAAATTTGCCACCCCGACCCCGCACCCCCCTGGGGAGCGACCCTTGCCTAAGGGGTTGCTCCCCATGTGTGACATTGGGGCAAAAATTAAGATCCCCGGTGCCTAGTGGTTTGCCCTTGGGGGCAGATTGACCTAACAAAAATCGGCCGATCTGCCACCAAGGGGGGCAGAAATAGTCTAAATACAATGTGCCCTCCAGAGGAGCGACCCTTGGCTAAGGGGTCGCTCACCACCTCTAAAAAACCACAAAAAAATATTGCTCCCTGGCGCCTAGAGGCTTCTGCTCCCCCTGGGGGCAGATCGGCCTACTAACAATAGGCCGATCTACCCCCAGGGGGGGCAGAAATGGCCTAAAATAAATTTGCCCCCTGACCCCCCTGGGGAGCGACCCTTGCCTATGGGTCGCTTCCCTTGCGTGACAGTGGCGCAAAAAAAAAAGATCCCCGGTGCCTAGTGGTTTCTGCCTCCCTTGGGGGCAAATTGACATAACAAAAATCGACCTATCTGCCCCCAAGGGGGGCAGAAATAGTCTAAATACAATGTGCCCTCCAGGGGAGCGACCCTTGGCTAAGGGGTCACTCCCCATCTCTAAAAAACAAAACAAAAAAAAATAACCCAAAAATGTATCCCTGGTGCCTAGAGGCTTCTGCCCCCCCCCCCGGGGGCAGATCGGACTAATAACAATAGGCTGATCTGCCTCAAGGGGGGGCAGAAGTGGCCTAAATGAAATTTGCCACCCCGACCCCGCACCCCCCTGGGGAGCGACCCTTGCCTAAGGGGTTGCTCCCCATGTGTGACATTGGGGCAAAAATTAAGATCCCCGGTGCTTAGTGGTTTGCCCTTGGGGGCAGATTGACCTAACAAAAATCGGCCGATCTGCCACCAAGGGGGGCAGAAATAGTCTAAATACAATGTGCCCTCCAGAGGAGCGACCCTTGGCTAAGGGGTCGCTCACCACCTCTAAAAAACAACAAAAAAATATTGCTCCCTGGTGCCTAGAGGCTTCTGCTCCCCCTGGGGGCAGATCGGCCTACTAACAATAGGCCGATCTACCCCCGGGGGGGGGCAGAAATGGCCTAAAATAAATTTGCTCCCTGACCCCCCTGGGGAGCGACCCTTGCCTAAGGGGTCGCTTCCCTTGCGTGACAGTGGCGCAAAAAAAAAAGATCCCCGGTGCCTAGTGGTTTCTGCCTCCCTTGGGGGCAGATTGACATAACAAAAATCGACCTATCTGCCCCCAAGGGGGGCAGAAATAGTCTAAATACAATGTGCCCTCCAGCGGAGCGACCCTTGGCTAAGGGGTCACTCCCCATCTCTAAAAAACAAAACAAAAAAAAAATAACCCAAAAATGTATCCCTGGCATCTAGAGGCTTCTGCCCCCTTGCCTAAGGGGTCGCTCCCCTTGCATGACACTGGCACAAAAAAAAAAAGATCCCCGGTGCCTAGTGGTTTCTGCCCCCCTTGGGGTCAGATTGACCTAACAAAAATAGGCCAATCTGCCACCAAGGAGGGCAGAAATGGCCTAAAATAAATTTTTCCCCTTGGGAGCGACCCTTGCCTAAGGGGTCGCGCCCCTTCCGTGAATTTGGCGTAAAAAAAAACTCCCTGGTGTCTAGTGGTTTCTGCCCCCCTTGGGGGCAAACTGGCCTCATTAAAATAGGCCAATCTGCCCCAAGGGGGGCAGAAATGGCCTAAATATGATTTGCCCCCTAGGGAGCGACCCTTGCCTAAGGGGTTGCTCCCCAACTAATTAAAAAAAAAAAAAGAAACACACAAAAAAGGATCCCTGGCACCTAGTGGATTCTTCCCCCCCCCCCAGGGGGCAGAAAAGGCCTTGTAAAATATTGCCCCCCTGGGGAGCAACCCTTGCCCAAGGGGTCGCTCCCCTTATGCCAATTTCAAATAAAAAATAAATCTCTGGTGTCTAGTGGGCATTTCAAAAGCCGGATTGCATTACAATCCGGCTTTTCAAATGCTCTGAGAGACTTCAAAGGGAAGGAAATTCCTTTCCTTCCCTTTGAAGTGTCTCAGGGCCCATCACATGATTGGAAGAGAAATGCTCTGCATTTCTCTTCCGATCGCGCTGAAAGCTGAGCTTCCAGCGCGATGGGGAAGTGGCCTCTGATGAGGTCAGCGCGCATTTGTGCGCTGACATCATCAGATGTCACTGGGGGGTCGGGAGGTTGGGGTGTAAGGGGAAGGGCTTCCCCTTCCATCCCTGCCTTGGGGGTGGTGGGAGGGAAGCACACAGAGGGAGCACTAGCGCTCCCTCTGAGCTCAGTGCTCAGGACGTAATGGTTACGTCCTCGGCACATGAGCACTGTGCCGCGGGACGTAACCATTACGTCTGCGGCACAGAAGGGATTAAAGAATATAGAGCTATATCATTACAAGCAAGAAACAATTTATTGTGTCATCATCATAATCATCAGGGAACAATTCCTATACTTTACTGATTGTTGAGTGTGTTGATCTCTTTCCAAGAGACAACTGCCCATTAAATAAAAATAAAACACTATGGCCCTCATTATGACATTGGTGGTGAGTGATAAAGTGGCGGTAATACCGCCAACAGTCTGGCGGTAATTACTGCCAAATTATGACCTTGGCGGTGATAACTCCTATAGACAGTCAATGTACCACACCAACCGCAAAGGTGTTAACACCACTCACCTCGGTGGTAGCCATCAACAGCCAGACGGAAGACAAAGTACCACCCACCATATCATGACCCAGGAAACTGCCACGATTTCCGGGCAGTACCAATGCCATCAAAAGCCTGGTGGAAACAGAACACAGAAGACCAAAGAATTTCATCGGAGACACAGGGAAGAACAACGCATTCATGGAACCGGAACTACATTCCCGATGCTCATCTAGGCCATGCTCCACCTGGAACACCAATGCCAACGAAGACGACAACGGTGAGTACAGCCACCAAGCACACAGGGAGGGGGGGAGGAAAAGGAGAGGGACACACACACGCATGACACACACCTGACACACAGCATACACACAACCAGCTGCAGATGAAAAACAATGGCACACAACACACAGCATAATAATGCAAGGACAACAAGAATGCAGAAAGGAGAATGTATTGATTGTGAACAGCTACCAAAAGAACCAATTGTTCCAAAAACAGATATGTACAAATGTACACAAAGGGCCAATGCCCAGCCCAAAGTACTAAGAGCCCACATGGCCACAGGGCACACTCCAAGGCCCAACTCAAATCCTGACTTCATCCAGATAGAACTCTGCAGGGGCATCAGTTTACAAGTGGGCAAGCACCTAGGGGAAGAGGAGTGGGGGGGCACCTGAGCCGAATACGGAAAGAAGCCTACTGGTTCTGGAGGGGGCTCCATGCCCATTACTCTGTCCTGGGGAGTGCAAGGCCACAGTCTCTGGAGTGGGTGACTTTCCCACTGGTTCTGGAGGGGGCTCCATGCTCATTTATCTGTGCTAGGGAGTGCAAGGCCACAGTCTCTGGAGTGGGTGACTTTCCCACTGGTTCTGGAGGGGACTCCATGCCCATTTCTCTGTGCTGGGGAGTGCAAGGCCACAATCTCTGGAGTGGGTGCCTTTCCCACTGGTTCTGGAGGGGGCTCCAAGCTCATTTCCTGTGCTGGGGATTGCAAGGTCACAGTCTCTCAGGTGGGGAACATGCCCACTGCTTGTCGAGGGGGCCCCTTGTACAGCAGTCTCTGGAGGGTGGCCTACATTGCTTCCACTGGTGGTGAGGACTGCACTGTGTCATCTGGAGGTGAGGGATGCACTGTGTCAGCAGGTGAAGGTGCCTCCTGAGCAGCCTCTGCTGGAGGTGAGGGCTGCACAGTCTCAGTAGGTGAAGGTACCTCCTGGGCAGCCTCAGCAGGAGGAGTAGGCTACACTTCCTCAGCTGGCAGTGAGTGCCCCGTGACCACTGGTGATGGTGGTGTCACCCTGACAACATCCGCTGGAGGTGAGGGCTGCGCTGTGTCAGCTGGTGAAGGTGCCTCCTGGGCAGCCTCTGCTGGAGGTGAGAGCTGCACTGTCTCAGCAGGTGCCTCCTGGGCAGCCTCAGCAGGAGGAGTAGGCTACACTTCCTCAGCTGGCGGTGACGGCCCGTGACCACTGGTAGTTGTGGTGTCTTCCCCTTCATGGCAGGAGGTGTTGGATCCTTACCCTTCCTGGCAGGGGTTGAGGGCTTCTTCCCCTTCATGGCAGGATGTGTGGGATCTTTAGCCTTCCTAGAAGGAGTCAAGGGTTCCTTTCCCTTCATGGCAGGGAGTGTGGGATCCCTAACCTTCCTGGCTGGTGGAGTGGGAGCCTTCCTGACTTGCCACCACGACTAGGTGATGCCACCACTGTCCTCGTGGACTGTTTGGCTGAGGTGCTGGGCTGGGTCATTGGGGCCCTGCTCTTACGGGCAGGATGGGGGGGAGGGGGAGGGAAGAGGTCAAGTTTGGCAAGGAAAAGCATCTTAGGGACAGTGAGGCGGGATGAGGGATGGGAGTGGAGGTTGAGGGAGTGGTTGTTTGAGGTGTATATCTGCTGGACTTGGGTGCAGGTGCATGGTGATGTGAGGTGGATGGCTGTTGGGTGTGTGAGTGCTTGCCTTTGTGTCCTTTAGGAGGGGGGACAGACATGGCGGGAGAGGACACAGGGGACGCGTGCATGGATGTTGTGGAGGTGTCTTCTAGTGAGGTGTGTTTGCTGCTTGGTGTGGTGAGGCTGGTGGTGGATGTTGATGCAGTGCATGCAGGTGTGAGTGTGGACGTGACTGTGAGGGAGGTGGAGGAGGAAGAGGAGGGGGAGACAGTGGAGGCAGTGGATGTGGTTGTGTGTGCAACTGTCTGGTGTTTGCGTCAGTGCTTGTACGATGAAGTGTGGTGCCTGTGTTTGACTGTGCCACTCTTGTGTGTTGTCTTGTGTGCATGCTCGTCTGTATGTGTGCATGGGATGGATTGGGGTCGAGGAGACTGGGGCTAGGAAATGGTAGTTGGACGGGGGACAGTAGGAACAGGGACAATGGCTGCCATCCAAGAAGAGGCCAGAGCCTGAATCGATGTCTGTTGGGCCACCATCCACCATAGATGCCCTCCAGGAATGCATTGCGTTGCTGTATCTGGGATGCCAGCCCCTGGATGGCATTCACAATGGTTGACTACCCTACAGAGATGGATCTCAGGAGGTCAACGGCCTCCTCACTCAGGCAGCAGGGCTCACTGGGGCAGGGCCTGAGGTACCTGGGGCGAAGGAGATGCCCACCCTCCTGGGTGAGCGGGCACGGGCAACTTGCTGAGGGGCTGGTGGGAGGATGGTGCTGGTACGGGGGTTCGCGGCTGTACCTGCAGCTGGGCTGGTCACAGAGATGTCTGCCACCATCAGGGAGCTTCCATCGGAGGAAGTATCTGAGTCTGTGTTGTCACCTTCTCTCTTCGCCGTGGTGCTCCCCTAGCCCTCCGTTCCACTGGTTCCCTTGGTGTCAGTGGACTCTGCCTCCAGGGTCCTGTGGGATGCAGCTCCCTCTGTCGCTGGTGCCCCTGCTCCTCCGCCAGATGATGCTAATGCACACATGGACAGAATGACAGAAGAAAAAAGGGGTGGGGAGAGAAAGGAAACAGTGGGTCAATTACTGCACCAACACCAAAATTGGCAAACACTGCACAGTCACACACAGGGATCAGGACTGAGCACTATGCATTGCACTGCCAGTGATTTGGCTAGATGCCACAGCAAGATGAAGGCCACACACCACCAACTGCACCCCTCCTGGTACCCACAAAGCCCTGACTGACATGGAATGCTAACAAGCTAGGTTACCTGCATTTGCCATACACCCATTAGCCATGAGCTGGATCATGCGTCAATGTCTGACCTGGCATTAAGAGGCACCCACTAACTCACACCCCACCACCCAGATCCCATGCCACCTAGTAATTATTGTAGTAATGCCCACTGTACTCACCCCATTGTGGCTGCTGTTATGCCCTCAAGCGCCCATCCAGCTCTGGGGAGGCCACCGCCAGTATGCAGGCCATCAGAGGGGTCAGGTTCTGAAGGGCACCCCTTCCTCATTGAGAGGCCATCCCCTGCTGGTCCTCCGCCGTCTTTTGTGCCCAGCGTCTCAGGTCCTCCCACTGTTTCCGACAGTGGGTGCGCCATCTGGCATAGACCTCTAGGGTCTTCATGTCCTTGGCGATGGCACACCATAATCTCTTCTTTGAATGGGCACTGACCTGCGGAGGTAATACAGACAGGAGGACACCATTACACATACTATCCAGCCTGTTACACATATGGTCCACCAGTCCTGTTTCCAACTCCATTGGCACACACATCGCCTGGCGCACACCATGTACACCACCACAAGACTCCCCCCCTGATGACACAATGCTTACACACACATCTCCATGTAGCCTTCCCACATGCATTGTGTCCAAGATGTACTCACCTGTTGGTCTGGAGGCCCATACAGCAGTCATTACTGGGGTAGGACCCCATCCACCAATCGCTCCAACTCCTTTGCAGTGAAGGGAGGGGCCCTTTCCCCGACCACACGGGTCATGGTAGGTTCCAGACACAGGTCACAGCATCAGACGCAGTGTTGGTGTTCTCCTGTTGAAGGTCCGGAAACAAGTGAAGAATCAGATTGAAAATGGCAGTCACGTCTGCGGCGCTGTACACCGTCCCCGCCGGCGCTGATCCCCATTGGCCACTGAACTCCACAGATCCCCATATTATCCAATGAAGAATTGCACGATGGTGCAAGACCGCCTTCCGCCACAACACCCAACGTCGGCGGAGTTACCTCACTTCCACCTGTCCCTACATGCAGGACAGGAGGTTGCCATTTCATGGTGGTGGACAACAATCATATCAACCTTAACTGCGTCACAGCCTAGATTAGCACATACCTCGCCATTCCCACTGTCCCATCACATAAATGCACTATGTACACTGAGGTGGTAGTTTCATTGTTCAAATTGTGACAGCCTACTCACTCTTGTGTCCCTTAGATACCTACTGCTGTGGATAAATATGAGGAGGAGACAAACACCCTTGTACAGGCTCCTTGTGGACTTGGCTAAACTGGAGGACAGGCACATTATACTCATCTATAGACTGGACAGGGCCACAATCACAGAGCTGTGTGCCCAGTTGGAGCCTGACCTGATATCTGCTATCCGTGATCCGACTGGGATCCCCCCTCTTGTGCAAGTGCTCTAAGTGCTCAATTTCCTGGCAACTGGTTCTTTTGAAGTGACAGTGGGCTTGGCAGGAGGAATGTCACAGCCAATGTATTCAATCATCCTGGCAAGAGTTTTGTCTGCCCTGGTGAAACACTTGTGCAGCTACATAGCTTTCCCCCAGGTGGAAGATCTGGCCAGTGTGAAGGCCGGATTCTATGCAATGGGACATATCCCCAATATTGTTGGAGCGATTGATGGGACACATATTGTGTTACCCCCTCACCAGAATGAACAAGTGTTCAGGAATCGGAGGAGTTTCCACTCACTGAATGTGCAAATGGTGTGCCTGGCGGGACAGTACATCTCCCACATCACTGCCAAGTATCCTGGGTTGATGCATGACGCCTTTGTCCTGAGAAATAGTAGCATCCCAAATGTGATGGCCCAACTACAGAGGCACAGGATGTGGCTAATAGGTGAGCCATGGTCCCCACCCACTGTATGTTAGTTTATGCCTTCAGGTGTCATCCCCAAAGCATTGAGTGAGGCTAAATGTTGTCCCTCAATACTTGCAGGTGACTCTTGATACCCAAACCTATCATGACTGCTGACCCCTGTGAGGAATGCCAGAACAGGGGCTGAGGAACGGTATAATGAGGCACATGGGTGAACAAGAAGGATCATCGAGAGGACCTTCGGGCTCATCAAGGCCAGGTTCAGGTGCCTCCATCTGACAGGTGGATCCCTGTGCTACTCACCCAAGAAGGTCTGCCAGATAATAGTGGCATGCTGCATGTTGCACAACCTTGCCCTGAGATGCCATGTGCCTTTTCTGCAGGAGGAGGAAGCTGTAGATGCCTGTGTGGAAGTAGTGGACCCTGTGGATGAGGAGGCAGAGGATAAGGATGAGGACAACAGAACATCAGTTATACATCAATACTTCCAATGACACACAGGTGAGACAGTGGAACTGGCCATTCCTCTGACTATTGATGTTTTCTGTGTGGCTGTAGCATGATGGCATTAACTTCCTTTGCTTCTCAACTTACTGTCACCTATGGCTTGTCATTTTACAGATGTTGGTTAGATAACAACTGTGTACTGATGTGATGACTACAGACAGCTGCAGGCCATTATATCTATGCTCTCCCGGTGTTCAGATCATTTGCACTAGATGTGACTGTTTTCATAAATGCACTTTTTGAACACATAAAATACTAGAAGTCAAGTTGTGTTCAAGGGTGTTTATTGTAGTGCTATGAAACTGAGTGAAAAGTTCAATGAAATGGGGTGATGATGGAGGAAAGTCCAGGGTATTGTTCTAGCCTGTTTGTAGCACAGGTCCATTGTCCAAGGGGCCATAGGAAGGGGAGCAAAGGCAGTTCAAAGTGGACAAGGTGACAGTGTGGGACACAAGGGGGACAATAAGGAGAGTTTCATTTCCTGGCGGTGGTCTCTGGCTTTTGTCTGGGTCACAGGGAATGTTTATAGGGTGGTTCACCTTCTGCAGGGGGAGGGGTGCTGGTGGCCTGTGGGTCCTGTGGCGGTGCCTCCTGCCCACTAACTGCAGCGGAAGTGGAGGGTTGGTCAATGGACTGGTTAGTGGTAGGGGCCCGCTGCTGTGCTGTTGCTTCCCTCATAATGTTGGCCATGTCTGTCAGCACCCCTGCTATGGAGATCAAGGTGGTCATGATGGCCTGCAAGTCCTCCCTGATCCCCTGATACTGTTCCTCCTGCAGCTGCCTGTTCTCCTGCACGTTGTCAAGCATCTGGCCTATCGTAGCCTGGGAGTGTTGGAAGGCTCCCAGGGTCTTGGTGAGTGCCTCCTGGAAAGTCGGTTCCCTGGGCCTGTCCTCCCCCTGGCGCACAGCAGTCCTCTCAGTGTCCCTGCGGCCCTGTGCCTCTGTCCCCTGAACGATGTTCCCACTGCCACTGACCCCAGGTACCTGATTGTCTTGAGGGCGAGGTGTGGGCTGGGGTCCCTGTAGAGGTGGGCACACTGCTAATTGGGTGGGTGCTGTGGTGTTGGATACTGATGGGGGCAGCTCTGTGGTGGACTGTAAGTGGGCTGGGGTGACCGACTGTCCAGTGGTCCCGTATGGGCAAGGTTGTTGGTCCAGATCCTGAAGTCCAGAGTTACTGTCATCACTGGGGGCAACTGCTGTTGGGGGGGCTGGATAGTCGTGGAACCTCCTCTCCGCTGGGATAGGCTGGGGCACCTGTGGGGATGTAAGTAATGTATTATGCTTCATGTCTGTGACATATTGTACATCCCTGGCTTCCCATCTATCATTGCTGTTGCCCTGCCACCTTTGTTTGCGTGTGGTGATGTATTGTGGGATTGTTAGTTTCCCGATGCTGTGCATGCTTTAGTGATTGGTGTCCATGCAGGGCTGGGAGGGCTGTCCATGCATTGGTATGGCATGTATGATTTGGCATTGGGGTTACTCAGATGTGTAAGTCCAGTGTGTGGGATGGAGTGAATTGAGGGGAGTAAGGGTGAGGGGGTGTGATGGCATGCAGGTATGGGGGTGATAAGTAATAAATGTAGACTCACCAGTGTCCAGTCCTCCGGCTACTCCAGCGAGTCCCTCAGGATGCAGTAATGCCAAGACTTGCTCCTCCCATGCTGTGAGCTGTGGGGGAGGAGGTGGGGATCCACCGCCAGTCCTCTGTATGGTGAGCTGGTGCCTTGCTGCCACGGAACGTGCCTTCCCCCGTAGGTTGTTCCACCTCTTCCTGATGTCGTCCCTTGTTCTTGGATGCTGTTTCACGGCATTCACTCTGTCCATGATTCTCTGCCATAGCTCCATCTTCCTGGCAATGAATATTTGCTGTACCTGTGTCCAAACAGCTGTGACTCTACCCTGACTATTTCCTCCACCATGACCCTTAACTCCTCATCAGTAAAACTAGGTGCCTTAGTGGGGGCATGGGTAATGTGTGGTGTTAGAGTGTGTGGAGTAATGTGGTGGGTGTGTGATGTGGGGTGCGTGAGGGATGTATGGGTGTATGTGGTGTGTGTGTCTTGTTGTTTCGGTTCTGTTCGTGTCAATCTCCTGTTGTTCGTAAAGGGTTGTGGGTAATGTGGGTGTGTGTTTTATGGTGCTGTGGTTGGGTGGATGTGGTGTGTGTATGAGTGTCAGGTGTGTGTTTTTAATATTGACCAATGTAGTGTTGTTTTGTATGTGGGTGTCCATTCTGAGCACAGCGTTATGTACTGCCAATGGGTTACCACCATTGAATTGGTCATGATGTGGTGGGCGTTGTTTTGTTAGCGTAACAGTATGGGTGTTTGTACCGCCACTTTAGCACCGACCTTTGGGCTGGCGGACTTGTGTTTGTGGCTGTATTCTGTATGATTGGTGTGTGTGTGTGTCATAATATGGGGAACGGATATTCGCCACCGCAGCGGTTTGTTGGCGCCGTCACCGTGGTGGTAACTGGCATTTATCGTCAATGTCATAATGAGGGCCTATGTTTACTATGCTCGTATCCACAGGTACAAACAATGGTTTCTACATAAAGTTCTCTTCCTTGAAAAAACCTGACCTGTTACAGTGAGAGAAGAATTCTGTTCAAATCTAGTACCAACAATAATCCTGAGTGATTGTGACTTTTCTAATGCATTACTTTCTGAACCCAAACCTTAAGTGGAAACCTCTGGTTCAGTTGATTCTATTGAGACAAATGTCAGGCATCAGCACTACATACGATTACTTATTGAATATACAAGATGCAATACATACAGTTGTAGTGCAGGTCAGTTCTGAAGGTAGAAAAGTTAAGGCCTTGAAGCAGTCTACTCTCAATGTGAGCAGTAAAGAGATGTCCTGATTGACAGGAATGTTAAAGGAAAACAAATTATATAAGGAATTTAGGCTACCTCTTTAACAACATTTTTTTCCTGTTCTCATGGAATTTGTCAGCTCTACATGTTGATAAAACCAATCATTTGACAAATTAAAATACAAATATAATATAGTATAAACATGTAATTGAAAAGTAAATAAGTCAATAAATACTAATATTGGGAAACTTCAATGAAAAGATGTCCACGATTCAGTTCCCCTTTAAACCAATCCAATGATGTTTGTGTATATTTACCATGAACATTTAGGCTTACACTTCCACCAAAGGGACCACTGCTTTATTTTACTGCTGCCTTTCCCAGGTTCCAGGACTACAGTGAGTCCCCTTTTCCTTATTGTATGTAACTATGCTATGCAAACATATAGAAATAGAGAGCTAGAAGAGGCGTAGAATATCCCTGAACATTGACTCCAAGTAACTGCAAAGCTTATAAAAGTGGTATGTTTGCTGGAGTATTTAAAAGACATGGCTAGTCTTGTAATCAATGATAGAGTGGATCTAGATCAACCAGCCCACTCGACTAGAAGTTCCACAACTGATTATATAATCTCTAATTATAAAACATTTACTTTCTTTTCAGCATTACATATAATTTGAAAATACAGTGATCACTCAATATGTCAGAATGTTCTTGTTTGTTTGGTTCCACTAACCCCTGACTAGTTCCTAGAGATTGGAAACAGTCAGGCTGATATTCATCTAAGAAGTGGCCAACTGTATTGAAAGTTATCTAACATATATATTGTCAGTAAGATGGTTCTGGCACTCATGGACTTGACAAAGATCACTAAAGATGATCTAATAATCGATTATGAGTCCTACATTCAGAAAATGACAAAAAGTATGGAAAGTAAAGTTCAAGTGCAAAAGAGAACAAAATTGAATCCAAAAGGATCTCTCAGACTCAAAATTATCAGTAGACATAAATAAATTCATACAAAAACAATTTTTACATTGTTCCATAACTCGAACGAAAGAAACTCAAGCTCTTAGGGAAAAATTAAATATACACCAAATTGCTAAAAAAAATAAGGCAGTTTGTTTAAAACTGGCATGATTTACATCAAGCAGCCTTTGGAAAAAAATATGAGGCGTTTTCAGAGAATTCTTGATTTGAATTGTGGGTCAAAGACCAGTTCCTTGGCGATTTCTATCCCAACATGTTTTTTAGACAGCAGAGTCATCTGTAAGTAGTTCAACTTCTTTCTTGTGGAGCTCCATTCAATAATGGCTACCAAACATGAGCACCATTTTTGCATGCTCATTTCTGAGATAATTTCCTTTCATGTCAGTTGGTTTGTGTTCAGAGACCAACCACTTTCTGTCAAGTGGTTTCTGTTAAGAGGTGACTCCTTTCCCTTGAGGGGGTTCCTGTTGCAGTTCTATCAGTCTACAAATAACCTATGATGAGTTATCTTTATATTTGAAGTGCAAGGGCTTGATTGTCCTGTTGGAGTCTTTGTTCCTGCTCCTTCGCTCCTCTTCCACCTCTCTTTCTGGCCAGCAGCTCAATCCTACCATCTCCATTTTTCTTCCAATCCTTCCAGGTCCAGCTCTGCTTCATTACTGGTCTTAAACAGAACCAAAACTTCATCCTTCCAAGATCTCTCTTATAACTGAGACCCAGCATATTGGAGACTATTCGTGGCATTTCATCCCAGGTTTTCTTTCTCCTCATATCCTTTCTGTTACTCATTCGTTCTCAGGTCAGATAGTGTGATTTCCAAAAGAGGCCACCTTTCCCACCCAAAATGAATACATCAGTTGTGCCAGTGTTACTTTTCATTTAATTGAGTCCCATATGCTTTCCTTTTGATATAAAACAAAACTGGAAATTGCCTTCGATAAGTGGGTCATTGTTGTCCAACCATATAATAGGCTTGAGTGTCACTGGCATAACCGGGACAGAATGTTAGCCTCTCAGGATCTCATCACTGTTTCTGGCATTTTTTTTGTGACCTGAACAGTTCGTGCTAAAATTCAGTTCATCCTCCACCAATGATCTCCTTAAGCCAGGTTTTCTATTGAACAATTGTATGAATCTGTGCAGTCACCCTAGATGTTCTGCCTTGTGCTGGACCCTATGCATTTGATACCTTTAGAAGTCTGTCCAGTGTACCCCTATTGCCACTAACCAGTAGTAAAGTGTGTGTGCTTCTCCTTTCAACATGATGAAAATGGTATACTACTAGTTAGCATACTTAACTTTCAATAAGTCTTAAGTATATGGAAAAAAGTGGACTCAAGCACCTATTTTGCCATCCATTGTAATGGCAGTGAAAACATGACTTCATAACTACCCTGTGTAGCCAGACTACAGAAGTGTAATAGCTGCAATTTGACCTGTCACAGTAATCCCTTTTGATAGGCCAATACCTCCTTTTCAAATAGTATGAAGTCAGCCCCTATGTAAGCCTTATTGCCCACAAGACAGAGCAAATGCTATTTAAAGTAGAACATGTAGAAATGTAATATTAACAGGCCCTTGCAATGATTAGCACCCAAACGTTTTTCACTGTTGTAATCATACTCTTCCCATGCTGAAAACCAAAATACAGATTAAAATACTAATACTGTATCTTGTGGACAGAGCTAGAAAAATAATGAAACAGCTATTTCTGATAGTTATTAAATCCAATTAAATGATGATGTCAGATAACTTTTAGAAAGTTACTTTTCTCTGCTTAAGTCCCAGGAGGCTAATTTAGCATTTGCTTTCCAATGTCTTCCAGCCAATAATTAGCATTTGAATAGGTATGAAAAAGGTGTGAAATGCCCCCCAGGAACAAACAACAGTCTGACATGGATGGGCAAAGATGACTCTTCTGATCCGCACAGAATTTGCAGGATGGAAGCAATGGGCATCGTCTTTAAAACTATTGCAAATCCTTCTGGAGTGTCAAATCCTGCTTAACAGATCTGCTGGGTGTATATGTAACACTGGGGGTGCCCTTGAATGGTAGAACCCAGGATGTGAAGACATGTCTTATGTATCTACTGTTTGGTTGCTGGAAAGCCCTCTTTTTATTTTAACTTTCAATAAGTCGTTAGTATATGGTACAAAGTGGACAAAAGAATGAAATAATACTATCACAAATTTATTTTGCTGCGTTATGCTCCATAATTTGCCTTTCATTGCTGCATGATTTACTTAACCCTGTTGCATAGCTTGGCCCTCCCCTCCCACATAATTCCAATGGCCCTGCATATAGGAAGAAAGCAAAGAGACTCAAAATAAAGCCAACCAATGGTAAGCAACGGGCAGATTCTAAGCCTACTGCTTTCCTCTGTCAATACTAAAAGAACAGACATTGTGGCTCCTCTGCCTGCTGTGCTTGTCCATCGCAACATCAGCTTCCATGAAGTTGTAGTCAACATCTGTATCAACTTTGCATGTCAGCATTACCGCTGCTTGCTGACTTGTCTGCTTGCTGCCAGCGCGTTGGTAGTGAGTTTATCTACAGATGGTGTGGAGTTTTCCAAAACCACTGTGGTACCTGTTGCTTAGACTGTTTGAATCTCACTCAATACTTTGAAGTGTTCTCCTCTCATTGCTCACTATTGGAGGTCTGGCCTCGCAGCTCCACCTGGCAGGGTCTTGGCATGGTACACTTTTTGCTGGTGATGAACACGCTAGCCTAGCATTGGAGTCCTAATTGACTGCTTGTTGGTGGTAGACCATGTGCAAGCTCCAAGTCGGAGGCTCTGCAGGCCATCCTGCCTCAGTTCTTGCCCCAAAGCTCCCCATAGAGCCAGCCCATGTTGATGAGTCTGCATGGGCAGGTGAGCAGTGGGACTACTGGTGTAGCGGAAGGGCTGTTGGCCATTGCTTCTTCCTCAGGGTACCAACCTATCTCTGAGGAGACTAAAATGAGCCATCATGGAAAATGAAGAACAAAAGAGAAAAATCAGCTCAGAACAACACTGAAGGAACACAGGACACTACTATCTCATCCTGGTATGGGCCCTTGGGGGAAGTGCTAGTGCTCCCCCGGGGGCCTCGCACCCCCCTCCCATGGGCAGGTCTGAAAGGGGAATCGCTTCCCCTTCCACTGTTCCAGTGACGTCTGATGACGCCAGCGTGCGATCTGGCCTTTCCTTTGATGTCTCTCTGAGAATTTCTGCTGCCCGATCGCAAAGCGATCGGGCAGCAGAAATGCCCACTAGACACCAGGGATGTTTGTTGTTTTTATATTTGTGCATAAGGGGAGCAACCCCTTGTGCAAGGGTCACTCCCCAGCGGGGGCAAATATTTTAAGGGCATTTCTACACCCCCTGGGGGCAGATCAGCCTATTGTAATTAGGCCAATCTACCCCCGGGGGAACCCTCTAGATACCAGGGATAATTTTTTTGTTTCGTTTGTTTTTTACACGTGAAGGGTGACCCCTTAGGCAACGGTTGCTCCTCTGGAGGTCAAATTATCTTTAGGCCATTTCTGTCCCCTTGGGGGAAGATCTCCTATTTTTAGGATGCCAATCTGCCCCCCCGAACCACTAGGCACCAGGGATTTAATTTTTTAGGTCAATTTCACACAAGGTGAGCAACCCCTTAGGCAAGGGTAACTCCTCTCGAGGGGCAAATTTATTTTTCACATGGAGAGTGACCCCTTAGGCAAGGGTCATTCCCCTGGGGGGCAATTCTATCTGCCCCTGAGGGGGGCAGAAACCACTACAGTGACAATTTCATGCAAGGGGAGTGACCCCTTTTAGCAAGGGTGGCTCCCCAGGGGTAGCACATTTATTTTAGGCCATTTCTGCACCCCTTGGGGGCATATCGGCCTATTTCTATTAGGCTGATATGCCCTCTGGAGGGGCAGAAACCACTTAAGCACCAGGGATTGGTGTGTGTGTGTTTTGTTTGGGGGACAGCCCCTTGAGCAAGGGTCGCTCACCATGGGGGCACATTATTGTTGACCATTTCTGCCCCCCTTGCAGGTCGGCCTATTTTTGTAAGGCCCATCTGCCCCTAGGGGGGGGGGGCAGAAAGCCCAACAGAGCCCAGGGAAGATTTTTTTTTAAAAAAAGAGTGTGGGAGTATGGGGACAAAGTTGTTCTGCTCACTGCTACTCCCCCGGGGGGCAGAAAGCAAACTAGATGCCAGGGAATTTAAAAAGAAATAGTGGGGTGGTGGCTACCAACCAGTATGGGCATGGTTATGCCCCCCCAACTGGAGGGGTAACAGTCTTTCAGCTCTCCCTCCACACTAAAACATCTTATCCCACAGCAAGCAAGAGGTCGTTTGATTATTTGGGGTTTTGGTTTGACATTTAGGCCAAGAGAGGCTTGTCTAACTCTCAAAATTGCCCCACTTGGAATGGTGAGGTCTGCACTTTTTGGACATTGGGACGCTGCCATGTAGAAAAATTTATGAGACCTAGACACATCTGAAAACTAAACATCTAGGTGAGTCCAGGGTGGTGTTCCTCACATGCACCCCGCACCATTTTCTTACCTACAATGCCCTGCAAACCTCAAACTTTGCTGCAAATCACACATTTTTCCCACATTTTTGTCATGGAACCTTCTGGAATCTTCAGGAATCCACAAAATTCCTACCACCCAGCATTGTCGCATCTATACCAATAAAAACTCTGCACCATTTGACAGCCTTAAAACCTTTTTTTTAAACTGTCCCTTTGGACCCGCTTTTGTTCCCCCTCATTTTCACATATTTTTGGCTCTTCCCTGTCACAGGCAGTTGGCCCACCTACACAAGTGAGGTATCATTTTTACCAGGAGACCTAGGGGAACGTTGGGTTGTAGGAAATTTGTACCAGTGCGGTGATCCCACACAGAAATGTGGGGAAAATGTGATTTTTAGATACATTTGAGATTTGCTGAGAATTTTGGGTAAGACAACACTGGGGGATCCACGCAAGTCACACCTCCCTGGACTCTTTTGGGTGTCTAATTTCAGAAATGTTTGGGTTTGGTAGGTTTCCCTATATGACTGCTGAGCCCAGGACCAAAAACGCAGGTGCACCCCCCGCAAAAACAGATAGTGCGGTATTTTATAATTTTTATGTGTCCGCATAGTGTTTTGGGGCATTTCCTTTCGTGGGCACTAGCCCTACCCACACAAGTGAAGTACCATTTTTATTGGGAGACTTGGGGGAATGCTGGGTGGAAGGAAATTTGTGGCTCCTCTCAGATTCCAGAACTTTCTATCACCGAAATGTGAGGAAAAAGTGTTTTTGGCCAAATGTTGAGGTTTGCAAGGGATTCTGGATAACAGAACCTGGTGAGAGCCTCACAAGTCACCCCATCTTAGATTCCCCTGGGTGTCTAGTTTTCAACAATCCACAGATTTGGTAGGTTTTCCTAGGTGCCGGCTGAGCTTGAGGACAAAATCCACAGGTAGGCACTTTGCAAAAAACAGGTCTGTTTTCTTTGGGAAAACGTGATGTATCCACATTGTGTTTTGGGGCATTTCCTGTTGTGGGCACTAGGCCTACCCACACACGTAAGGTACCATTTTTATTGGGAGGCTTGGGGAAAGCTCCTTGGAAAGAAATTTGTGGCTCCTCTCAGATGCCAAAACTTTCTGGCACCTAAATGAGTGTAAAAAGTTTTTTTTTTGGCAAAATTTTGAGGTTTGAAAAGGATTCTGGGTAAGAGAACCTGATGAGAGCCCCACAAGTCACCCTATTCTGAATTCCCCTAGGTGTTTAGTGTAGGAAAGTACCATCTTGCCTGGCATGTTACCCCCATTTTTCACTGTATATATGTTGTTTTAGTTGTATGTGTCACTGGGACCCTGTTCACCAGGGCCCCAGTGCTCATAAGTGTGCCTGAATGTGTTACCTGTGTAGTGACTAACTGTCTCACTGAGGCTCTGCTAATCAGAACCTCAGTGGTTATGCTCTCTCATTTCTTTCAAATTGTCACTAACAGGCTAGTGACCAATTTTACCAATTTACATTGGCTTACTGGAACACCCTTATAATTCCCTAGTATATGGTACTGAGGTACCCAGGGTATTGGGGTTCCAGGAGATCCCTATGGGCTGCAGCATTTCTTTTGCCACCCATAGGGAGCTCTGACAATTCTTACACAGGCCTGCCACTGCAGCCTGAGTGAAATAACGTCCACGTTATTTCACAGCCATTTTACACTGCACTTAAGTAACTTATAAGTCACCTATATGTCTAACCTTTACCTGGTAAAGGTTAGGTGCAAAGTTACTTAGTGTGAGGGCACCCTGGCACTAGCCAAGGTGCCCCCACATTGTTCAGGGCCAATTTCACTGACTTTGTGAGTGCGGGGACACCATTACACGCGTGCACTACATATAGGTCACTACCTATATGTAGCTTCACAATGGTAACTCCGAATATGGCCATGTAACATGTCTATGATCATGGAATTGCCCCCTCTATGCCATCCTGGCATAGTTGGCACAATCCCATAATCCCAGTGGTCTGCAGCACAGACCCTGGTACTGCCAAACTGCCTTTCCTGGGGGTTTACTGCAGCTGCTGCTGCTGCCAACCCCTCAGACAGGCATCTGCCCTCCTGGGGTCCAGCCAGGCCTTGCCCAGGATGGCAGAACAAAGAACTTCCTCTGAGAGAGGGTGTTACACCCTCTCCCTTTGGAAAATGGTGTGAAGGCAGGGGAGGAGTAGCCTCCCCCAGCCTCTGGAAATGCTTTCTTGGGCACAGATGTGCTCAATTCTGCATAAGCCAGTCTACACCGGTTCAGGGGACCCCTTAGCCCTGCTCTGGCGCGAAACTGGACAAAGGAAAGGGGAGTGACCACTCCCCTGACCTGCACCTCCCCTGGGAGGTGTCCAGAGCTCCTCCAGTGTGCTCCAGACCTCTGCCATCTTGGAAACAGAGGTGCTGCTGGCACACTGGACTGCTCTGAGTGGCCAGTGCCACCAGGTGACGTCAGAGACTCCTTCTGATAGGCTCCTTCAGGTGTTGCTAGCCTATCTTCTCTCCTAGGTAGCCAAACCCTCTTTTCTGGCTATTTAGGGTCTCTGTCTCTGGGGAAACTTTAGATAACGAATGCAAGAGCTCATCCGAGTTCCTCTGCATCTCTCTCTTCACCTTCTGCCAAGGAATCGACTGCTGACCGCGCTGGAAGCCTGCAAACCTGCAACATAGTAGCAAAGACGACTACTGCAACTCTGTAACGCTGATCCTGCCGCCTTCTCGACTGTTTTCCTGGTGGTGCATGCTGTGGGGGTAGTCTGCCTCCTCTCTGCACTAGAAGCTCCGAAGAAATCTCCCGTGGGTCGACGGAATCTTCCCCCTGCAACTGCAGGCACCAAAAAGCTGCATTACCCGTCCCTTGGGTCTCCTCTCAGCATGACGAGCGAGGTCCCTTGAATCCAGCAACTCTGTCCAAGTGACTCCCACAGTCCAGTGACTCTTCAGTCCAAGTTTGGTGGAGGTAAGTCCTTGCCTCACCTCGCTAGACTGCATTGCTGGGAACCGCGACTTTTGCAGCTACTCCGGCCCCTGTGCCCTTCCGGCGGAAATCCTTTGTGCACAGCCAAGCCTGGGTCCACGGCACTCTAACCTGCATTGCACGACTTTCTAAGTTGGTCTCCGGCGACGTGGGACTCCTTTGTGTAACTCGGGTGAGCACCATTTCACGCATCCTTGTAGTGCCTGTTTCTGGCAATTCTCCGGGTGCTACCTGCTGCTAAGAGGGCTCCTTTTCTTGCTCGACATCTCCTCTACCTCCTGGTCCAATTTGCGACCTCCTGGTCCCTTCTGGGCCACAGCAGCATCCAAAAATGGTTACCGCACAATTTGCAGCTAGCAAGGCTTGTTGGCGTTCTTTTGGCGGGAAAACACTTTTGCACGACTCTCCACGGCGAGTGGGATCAGTCCACCAACGGGGAAGTCTCTAGCCCTTTTTGTTCCTGCAGAAACCTCAGCTTCTTCTGTCCAGTAGAAGCTTCTTTGCACCCACAGCTGGCATTTCCTGGGCATATGCCCATCTCCGACTTGCTTGTGACTTTTGGACTTTGTCCCCTTGTTCCACAGGTACCCTAGATTGGAAATCCATCGTTGTTGCATTGTTGGTTTGTGTCTTTCCTGCATTATTCCTCTATCACGACTTCTTTGTCCTTGGGGAACTTTAGTGCACTTTGCACTCACTTTTCAGGGTCTTGGGGAGGGTTATTTTTCTAACTCTCACTATTTTCTAATAGTCCCAGCAACCCTCTACAAGGTCACATAGGTTTGGGGTCCATTCGTGGTTCTCATTCCACTTTTGGAGTATATGGTTTGTGTTGCCCCTATCCCTATGTGTCCCCATTGCATCCTATTGTAACTATACATTGTTTGCACTGTTTTCTAAGACTATACTGCATATTTTTGCTATTGTGTATATATATCTTGTGTATATTTCCTATCCTCTCACTGAGGGTACACTCTAAGATACTTTGGCATATTGTCATAAAAATAAAGTACCTTTATTTTTAGTATAACTGTGTATTGTGTTTTCTTATGATATTGTGCATATGACACTAAGTGGTACTGTAGTAGCTTCACACGTCTCCTAGTTCAGCCTAAGCTGCTCTGCTAAGCTACCATTATCTATCAGCCTAAGCTGCTAGACACCCTATACACTAATAAGGGATAACTGGGCCTGGTGCAAGGTGCAAATACCCCTTGGTACTCACTACAAGCCAGTCCAGCCTCCTACATTGGTGGCAGCAGTGGGATAAGTGCTTTGAGACTACTTACCACTCTTGTCATTGTACTTTTCATAAGAGAAAAATATACAAAACAAGTTCAGTGTATATACACATAGCCAAAAAGTTTTGCATTTCCTCTTTTCACTCTTTTCTAAGTGCTGAAAAGTACTTCTAAACTTTCTAAAAAGTTCTAAAAAGTTTTTAAAGTTTTTTTCTCTGTCTTTCTAAAAGCTCTGACAAACTTTTTTTCTCTTTTTCTATCACTTGAACTCTCTCTAAAAATGTCTGGCACAGGCCAAAATGTTGATCTGTCCAAACTTGCATATGATCACCTTAGCTGGAAAGGAGCAAGGAGTCTCTGCATAGAGAGAGGTTTGAGTGTAGGGAAGAATCCTTCCTTGGAACTGTTACTTAACATGCTTACAGAACAGGATAAGGCTAGAAGTGCCCCATCTGTAGAAAAAGTAGCTAATGGTTCCCAATCTGATCCAGGGACTCCCCCAGGAAAAGATTCAGGAAAGAAACTTCAAAGCCTGCCCATTACTAGACAGTCTAGCATAGTTGGTAATGATGAAGAGCCACACCATGCAAATAGTGTTGTCTCACATCATAGCAAAAGCATTTATTCTCACCACAGTGGTACTGATGTTTCTGTTAGCCAAGCTGTTAGGGTGCCCTCTGTAAGGGACAGGTCTCTTTCTGTCCATTCTCACCATACTTCTGTTTCAAGGCATGTCCCTCCCACCCACCCTGATGACAGATTGTTAGAAAGGGAGCTCAATAGATTGAGAGTGGAACAAACCAGACTGAAGCTCAAGAAGCAACAGCTGGATTTGGATAGACAGACTTTAGAAGTAGAGAAGGAGAGACAGAAACTGGGTTTAGAAACCCATGGTGGCAGCAGCAGTATTCCCCATAGTCATCCTGCAAAAGAGCATGATTTGCAGGAATCTGCATAAGATAGTTCCCCCTTATAAAGAGGGGGATGACATTAACAAGTGGTTTGCTGCACTTGAGAGGGCCTGTGTTGTACAGGATGTCCCTCAAAGGCAGTGGGCTGCTATCCTATGGCTATCATTTAGTGGAAAAGGTAGGGATAGGCTCCTTACTGTGAAAGAAAGTGATGCCAATAATTTTACAGTTCTTAAGAATGCACTCCTGGATGGTTATGGCTTAACCACGGAACAGTACAGGATAAAGTTCAGAGAGACCAAAAAGGAGTCTTCACAAGACTGGGTTGATTTCATTGACCATTCAGTGAAGGCCTTGGAGGGGTGGTTACATGGCAGTAAAGTTACTGATTATGACAGCCTGTATAACTTGATCCTGAGAGAGCATATTCTTAATAATTGTGTGTCTGATTTGTTGCACCAGTACTTGGTGGACTCTGATCTGACCTCTCCCCAAGAATTGGGAAAGAAGGCAGACAAATGGGTCAGAACAAGGGTGAACAGAAAAGTTCATACAGGGGGTGACAAGATGGCAACAAAAAGAAGGATGGTAAGTCTTCTGACAAGGGTGGGGACACATCTAAAAATGAGTTTTCATCAGGCCCACAAAAACACTCTGGTGGGGGTGGTGGGTCCAAATCCTCCTTTAATCAAAACAAAGAAAAGAAACCATGGTGCTATTTATGTAAAGTAAAAGGCCATTGGACAACAGATCCCAGTTGTCCAAAGAAAAGCACCAAGCCTCCTACCACTACAACCCCTACTGCTACACCTAGTGTCCCTACTATTAGCAGTGGTGGTGGGAGCAAACCTACTAATAGCCAATCCAAGGGAGTAGCTGGGCTCACTATTGGTAACTTAGTTGGGGTTGGCCTTGTTAGGGAGGCCACAGAGGCTGTGTTAGTCTCTGATGGGGCTATTGATTTCGCCACCTTAGTTGCTTGTCCCCTTAATATGGATAAGTACAAGCAGCTACCCCTAATAAATGGTGTTGAGGTTCAGGCCTACAGGGACACTGGAGCCAGTGTGACTATGGTCATAGAGAAACTGGTCCACCCTGAACAACACCTACTTGGTCACCAGTACCAAGTAACCGATGCTCACAACAACACACTTAGCCACCCCATGGCTGTTGTTAATCTCAACTGGGGTGGGGGGTTACTGGTCCAAAGAAAGTTGTGGTAGCCACAGATTTACCTGTAGACTGTCTACTAGGAAATGATTTGGAGACATCAGCTTGGTTAGATGTGGAGTTGGAGGCCCATGCAGCAATGCTGGGCATCCCAGGGCATATTTTTGCTTTAACCAGGGCTCAGGCCAAAAAGCAAAAAGGACAGGGAAGCTTGGATCCTGGAACAATGGACCAAGTGCTCCCTAAAGCTAGGGCTAGTAGAAGCAAACCACTTCCTACTATCCCTCCCTCTAAAGTGGATTCTACTTCTGAGGAAGAAGAATTTCCACCCTGTGCAGAACCTACACCAGAGGAGCTGGAAGCAGACACTGCTGAGCTTTTGGGTGAAGGGGGGCCTGCCAGGGAGGAGCTGAGTGTGGCACAGCAAACCTGTCCCACATTAGAGGGTCTAAGACAGCAAGCTGTCAAACAGGCTAATGGGGATGTCAGTGACTCTCACAGAGTTTACTGGGAGGACAATCTCTTGTACACTGAAGCAAGGGATCCTAAACCTGGAACTGCCAGGAGGTTAGTGATTCCTCAGGAGTACAGAAAGTTCCTCCGAACTCTAGCCCACGACATTCCCCTAGCTGGACACCTGGGACAAATGAAAACTTGGGACAGACTTGTCCCCTTGTTTCATTGGCCTAGGATGTCTGAGGACACAAAGGAATTTTGTAAGTCCTGTGAAACCTGTCAAGCCAGTGGCAAGACAGGTGGCACTCCAAAGGCACCCCTTATCCCACTGCCTGTGGTTGGGGTTCCCTTTGAAAGGGTAGGGGTTGACATAGTTGGCCCCCTTGACCCTCCTACTGCTTCAGGCAATAGGTTTATCTTGGTGGTAGTGGACCATGCCACAAGATACCCTGAAGCAATTCCTTTAAGGACCACTACAGCACCTGCAGTGGCAAAGGCCCTCCTAGGAATATTTTCTAGGGTGGGCTTCCCAAAGGAAGTAGTATCAGACAGGGGAAGCAATTTCATGTCTGCATACTTAAAGGCCATGTGGAAGGAGTGTGGTGTAACTTACAAGTTCACTACACCCTATCATCCACAAACAAATGGACTGGTGGAGAGATTTAATAAAACTATCAAAGGCATGATTATGGGTCTCCCTGAAAAACTCCGCAGGAGATGGGATATCCTGTTACCATACCTCCTTTTTGCCTGCAGGGAGGTACCCCAGAAAGGAGTGGGCTTCAGCCCCTTTGAACTCCTCTTTGGTCACCCTGTTAGGGGTCCACTAACACTTGTCAAGGAGGGTTGGGAACAACCTTTAAAAGCTCCAAAGCAAGATATTGTGGATTATGTACTTGGCCTCAGATCAAGGATGGCTGAGTATATGAAAAAGGACAGTAAAAACCTTCAGGCCAGCCAAGAGCTCCAGAAGCAATGGCATGATCAGAAGGCTGTTTTGGTTCAGTACAAACCAGGGCAGAAAGTGTGGGTCTTGGAGCCTGTGGCCCCAAGAGCACTCCAAGATAAATGGAGTGGACCCCACACAATTGTTGAGAAAAAGGGTGAAGTCACCTATTTAGTTGACTTAGGCACTGCAAGGAGTCCCCTTAGGGTGCTCCATGTCAACCGCCTGAAACCCTACTATGACAGGGCTGATCTCACCCTGCTCATGGCAACTGATGAGGGACAGGAAGAAGACAGTGATCCTCTACCTGATCTCTTCTCTTCCACAGAACAAGATGCTCTTGTGGAAGGTGTAGTTTTGGCTGATTGTCTTACTGCTGAGCAGAAAGACCATTGCATAAATCTCCTAGATCAATTCTCTGAACTCTTCTCTATTGTGCCAGGTACCACTTCTTGGTGAGAGCACACTATATATACTGGAGACAGTTTACCTGTCAAAAGTAAGATCTATAGGCAGCCTGACCATGTCAGGGACTGCATAAAGCAAGAGGTGCAGAAAATGTTAGAACTAGGAGTGGTTGAGCACTCGGAAAGTCCATGGGCTTCTCCTGTGGTACTTGTACCAAAACCCCATTCCAAAGATGGAAAGAAGGAAATGCGGTTTTGTGTAGACCATAGAGGTCTCAACCTGGTAACCAAAACTGATGCTCACCCTATACCCAGGGCAGATGAGCTCATAGATACACTGGCATCTGCCAAGTATCTAAGCACTTTTGATTTGACTGCAGGGTATTGGCAGATCAAATTGTCAGAAGATGCTAAACCTAAAACTGCATTTTCAACCATTGGAGGCCATTACCAATTTACAGTAATGCCTTTTGGTTTGAAAAATGCACCTGCCACTTTTCAAAGGTTGGTGAACACAGTCCTGCAAGGGCTGGAGGCTTTCAGTGCAGCATATTTGGACGATATAGCTGTCTTTAGCTCCAGCTGGGATGATCACCTGGTCCACCTATGGAAAGTTTTAAAGGCCCTGCAAAAGGCAGGCCTCACTATCAAGGCTTCAAAGTGCCAGATAGGGCAGGGTAAGGTGGTTTATCTGGGACACCTTGTTGGTGGGGAACAGATTGCACCACTTCAGGGGAAAATCCAAACAATTATTGATTGGGTTCCCCCTACTACTCAGACACAGGTGAGAGCCTTCCTAGGCCTCACTGGGTATTACAGGAGGTTCATTAAGAACTATGGCTCCATTGCAGCCCCTCTTAATGACCTCACATCCAAGAAAATGCCTAAAAAGGTATTATGGACAGCAAACTGTCAGAAAGCTTTTGAGGAGCTGAAGCAGGCCATGTGCTCGGCACCTGTCCTGAAAAGCCCTTGTTACTCTAAATAATTCTATGTCCAAACTGATGCATCTGAATTAGGAGTAGGGGCAGTCCTATCACAACTTAATTCTGAGGGCCAGGATCAACCTGTTGCTTTTATTAGTAGAAGGTTGACCCCTAGAGAAAAGCGTTGGTCTGCCATCGAGAGGGAGGCCTTTGCTGTGGTCTGGGCTCTGAAGAAGTTGAGGCCATACCTGTTTGGCACTCACTTCATTGTTCAGACAGACCACAAACCTCTACTTTGGATAAAACAAATAAAATGTGAAAATCCTAAATTGTTGAGGTGGTCCATATCCCTACAGGGAATGGACTATACAGTGGAACATAGACCTGGGAGTAGCCACTCCAATGCAGATGGACTCTCCAGATATTTCCACTTAGACAATGAAGACTCATCAGATCATGGCTCGTCTTATTGTCCTTCGTTTGGGGGGGGGTTGTGTAGGAAAGTACCATCTTGCCTGGCATGTTACCCCCATTTTTCAATGTATATATGTTGTTTTAGTTGTATGTGTCACTGGGACCCTGTTCACCAGGGCCCCAGTGCTCATAAGTGTGCCTGAATGTGTTACCTGTGTAGTGACTAACTGTCTCACTGAGGCTATGCTAATCAGAACCTCAGTGGTTATGCTCTCTCATTTCTTTCAAATTGTCACTAACAGGCTAGTGACCAATTTTACCAATTTACATTGGCTTACTGGAACACCCTTATAATTCCCTTGTATATGGTACTGAGGTACCCAGGGTATTGGGGTTCCAGGAGATCCCTATGGGCTGCAGCATTTCTTTTGCCACCCATAGGGAGCTCTGACAATTCTTAAACAGGCCTGCCACTGCAGCCTGAGTGAAATAACGTCCACGTAATTTCACAGCCATTTTACACTGCACTTAAGTAATTTATAAGTCACCTATATGTCTAACCTTTACCTGGTAAAGGTTAGGTGCAAAGTTACTTAGTGTGAGGGCACCCTGGCACTAGCCAAGGTGCCCCCACATTGTTCAGGGCCAATTTCCCTGACTTTGTGAGTGCGGGGACACCATTACACGCGTGCACTACATATAGGTCACTACCTATATGTAGCTTCACAATGGTAACTCCGAATATGGCCATGTAACATGTCTATGATCATGGAATTGCCCCCTCTATGCCATCCTGGCAAAGTTGGCACAATCCCATGATCCCAGTGGTCTGCAGCACAGACCCTGGTACTGCCAAACTGCCTTTCCTGGGGTTTCACTGCAGCTGCTGCTGCTGCCAACCCCTCAGACAGGCATCTGCCCTCCTGGGGTCCAGCCAGGCCTGGCCCAGGATGGCAGAACAAAGAACTTCCTCTGAGAGAGGGTGTTACACCCTCTCCCTTTGGAAAATGGTGTGAAGGCAGGGGAGGAGTAGCCTCCCCCAGCCTCTGGAAATGCTTTCTTGGGCACAGATGTGCCCAATTCTGCATAAGCCAGTCTACACCGGTTCAGGGGACCCCTTAGCCCTGCTCTGGCGCGAAACTGGACAAAGGAAAGGGGAGTGACCACTCCCCTGACCTGCACCTCCCCTGGGAGGTGTCCAGAGCTCCTCCAGTGTGCTCCAGACCTCTGCCATCTTGGAAACAGAGGTGCTGCTGGCACACTGGACTGCTCTGAGTGGCCAGTGCCACCAGGTGACGTCAGAGACTCCTTCTGATAGGCTCCTTCAGGTGTTGCTAGCCTATCCTCTCTCCTAGGTAGCCAAACCCTCTTTTCTGGCTATTTAGGGTCTCTGTCTCTGGGGAAACTTTAGATAACGAATGCAAGAGCTCATCTGAGTTCCTCTGCATCTCTCTCTTCACCTTCTGCCAAGGAATCGACTGCTGAACGCGCTGGAAGCCTGCAAGCCTGCAACATAGTAGCAAAGACGACTACTGCAACTCTGTAACGCTGATCCTGCCGCCTTCTCGACTGTTTTCCTGGTGGTGCATGCTGTGGGGGTAGTCTGCCTCCTCTCTGCACTAGAAGCTCCGAAGAAATCTCCCGTGGGTCGACGGAATCTTCCCCCTGCAACCGCAGGCACCAAAAAGCTGCATTACCGGTGCCTTGGGTCTCCTCTCAGCACGACGAGCGAGGTCCCTCGCATCCAGCAACTCTGTCCAAGTGACTCCCACAGTCCAGTGACTCTTCAGTCCAAGTTTGGTGGAGGTAAGTCCTTGCCTCACCTCGCTAGACTGCATTGCTGGGAACCTGGACTTTTGCAGCTACTCCGGCCCCTGTGCACTTCCGTTGGAAATCCTTTGTGCACAGCCAAGCCTGGTTCCACGGCACTCTAACCTGCATTGCACGACTTTCTAAGTTGGTCTCCGGCGACGTGGGACTCCTTTGTGTAACTTCGGGTGAGCACCATTTCACGCATTCTCGTAGTGCCTGTTTCTGGCACTTCTCCGGATACTACCTGCTGCTAAGAGGGCTTCTTGTCTTGCTCGACATCCCCTCTACCTTCTGGTCCAATTTGCGACCTCCTGGTCCCTCCTGGGCCACAGCAGCATCCAAAAACGCTAACCGCATAATTTGCAGCTAGCAAGGCTTGTTGGCATTCTTTTGGCGGGAAAACACTTCTGCACGACTCTCCACAGCGAGAGGGATCCGTCCACTAAAGGGGAAGTCTCTAGCCCTTTTCGTTCCTGCAGAAACCTCAGCTTCTTCTGTCCAGTAGAAGCTTCTTTGCACCCACAGCTGGCATTTCCTGGGCATATGCCCATCTCCGACTTGCTTGTGACTTTTGGACTTTGTCCCCTTGTTCCACAGGTACCCTAGATTGGAAATCCATCGTTGTTGCATTGTTGGTTTGTGTCTTTCCTGCATTATTCCTCTATCACGACTTCTTTGTCCTTGGGGGAACTTTAGTGCACTTTGCACTCACTTTTCAGGGTCTTGGGGAGGGTTATTTTTCTAACTCTCACTATTTTCTAATAGTCCCAGCGACCCTCTACAAGGTCACATAGGTTTGGGGTCCATTCGTGGTTCGCATTCCACTTTTGGAGTATATGGTTTGTGTTGCCCCTATCCCTATGTGTCCCCATTGCATCCTATTGTAACTATACATTGTTTGCACTGTTTTCTAAGACTATACTGCATATTTTTGCTATTGTGTATATATATCTTGTGTATATTTCCTATCCTCTCACTGAGGGTACACTCTAAGATACTTTGGCATATTGTCATAAAAATAAAGTACCTTTATTTTTAGTATAACTGTGTATTGTGTTTTCTTATGATATTGTGCATATGACACTAAGTGGTACTGTAGTAGCTTCACACGTCTTCTAGTTCAGCCTAAGCTGCTCTGCTAAGCTACCATTATCTATCAGCCTAAGCTGCTAGACACCCTATACACTAATAAGGGATAACTGGGCCTGGTGCAAGGTGCAAGTACCCCTTGGTACTCACTACAAGCCAGTCCAGCCTCCTACATTTAGTTTTCAGAAATGTCTAGGTTTGCTAGGTTTTCTTAGGTGCTGGATGAGCTAGAGGCCAAAATCCACAACTAGGCACTTTGCAAAAAACAGGTACGTTTTCTTTGGGAAAATGTGATTTGTCCACGTTGTGTTTTGGGGTATTTCCTGTTGCAGGCGCTAGGCCTACCCACACTAGTGAGGTACCATTTTTAACGGGAGACTGGGGGGAACACTGGGTAGAAATTGTGGCTCTTTTCAGATTCCAGAACTTTCTGTCACCAAAATGTGTGGAAAAGGTGTTTTTGTGCCAGATTTTGAGGTTTGCAAAGGATTCTGGGTAACAGCACCTGGTGAGAGCCAAACATGTCTAGTTTTAAAAAATGCACAGGTTTGGTAGGTAGGCACTTTCCAAAAAATGCATCAGATTTCAATGTAAAATGTGTCCATGTTGCGTTTCCTGTCGCGGACATTAGGCCTACCCATGCACGTGAGGTACCTTTTTTTATCGGGAGATTTGGGGGAACATAGAATAGCAGAACAGGTGTTATTGTCCCTTGCCTTTCTCTACATTTTTCCTTCCAAATGTAAGACATTGTGTAAAAAAAGACATCTATTTGAGAAATGCCCTGTAATTCAAATGCTAGTATGGGCACCACGGAATTCAGAGATGTGCAATTAACCACTGCTTCTCAGTACCTTATCTTGTGCCCATTTTCGAAATATAAAGGTTTCTTTGATACCTATTTTTCATTCTTTATATTTCACCAAATGAATTGCTGTATACCTGATATACGAGTAAAACCCATTGCAAGGTGCAGCTATTTATTGGCTCTGGTTACCTAGGGTTCTTGATGAACCTACAAACCCTATATATCCCCGCAACCAGAAGAGGCCAGCAGACGTAACAGTATATTACTTTTAAAAATCTGACATTGCAGGAAAAATTTACAGAGTAAAACGTGGAAAAAAATGCCCCTTTTTCACATCAATGTCAATTTTTTTTTTATTTCAGCTGTTATTTTCTGTAGAAAAACCTTGTAGGATCTGCACAAATGACCCCATGCTGAATTCAAAATTCTGTCTACTTTTCAAAAATGTTTAGCTGTCTGGGATCCAGCATTGGTTTCATACCCATTTCTGTCACTAACTGGAAGGAGGCTAAAAGCACAAAAAATAGTAAAAATGTGGTGTATCCCAGTAAAATGCCAAAATTATGTTGAAAAATGTGATTTTCTGATTCAAGTCTGCCTGTTCCTGAAAACTGGGAAAATTGTGATTTTAGCACTACAAACCATTTGTTGATGCCATTTCCAGGAAACAAAAACCACATGCCTTCTTCTGTAGCCCTTTCTTCCCTTTTTAAAAAAAATGAAATGTTGCTGTTTTTTGGCTAATTGCCTGGTCTCCTCCAGGGGAACCCACACACTCTGGGTACCTCTAAAATCTTTAGGATGTTGTAAAAAAGGGCACACATTTGGCATCGGTAGCTTATGTGGACAAATGGTTATGGGGACCTAAGCGCGAACTGTCCCAAATAGCCAAATAAATGCCTGCCACCCGAGGGGGAAACGGCTGGCAGCGAAGGGGTTAATAACAGGGAAACATTTCATGTTTGGTGTCTGAGAAATTGTAAATAAAAATCATCTTAACTTGTAAAGCTGGAGTTTATGTTAGAAGTTTGAAAATGCTACTTTAAGAGAATTGCCATTTTCTTGCCTTAAATATTTGATCTCTGTTACTGGGTCACATGACTGGGTGTAGTTGTCAGTTGGACTTTGCTTATTTCGTTCAAACAACCAAACACTAGAGGGATTAGGTGTGCCTGGATGGGCCATCAACTGGCAGGATGGTGAGGTAGAGCTGGTTACATCCCCACTTGCAAATGAATAGGCTGTGCTCTGCCTTCACACAAAGGACTTGTCACCCGTGCATTGTTCATGCAGATAGCCAGGATTGAGGTGCGGGGAAGCAGGAAACTTCAAGCATTCACAGGAAGCTCTGTTGAAACTTCTTCTACTTCAAAGAAAGCACCAAGTATAAAATTAAAACCCTCATACCGACTCTTCAGTTCACATTCCGGACCACTGGAAGGACTGTCAGAGAACTGCCTGCCGCTGTGGCATGCTGTATACTCCACATTACTGCTTTCCTGCAACTGGAAGGACGGCTTTGCTGCCTGAAGCCTGCCTTGAACCCTCAGAGGCCTCACCTGCTGCAGAAGTCCTGATTCATTGCTTGAACCAAGTCCTTTCAGAGTGACTCCAAGGGCTAGTTGACTGGCCTCTGGATCAGAGCCTCAGGGACAGTAAAGGCTCACACCATCTTGAATCTGCACCTGGACCCATCCTGAGTCCCCTGTGAAATCTCTCCAAACCTGGACTCTTGGTGGTGGTCCTAAAGGTGCCCAGATAGCCAAAAGCCAAAACGAGGAACTTAGAAATGTTTTGGCTAAAACCTGCTCTGAGAACCGAGGGAGGACTGCAACTAATCTGCTCATCTATCTTCCTAAGGTGCATCGCCGGTTAGTCTGACTTTGAAGTAGCTCCCACTATGCTTTTCTCCTCAGGAGAAAATCTGGTTCAGTGGTCCTTCGCTAAAGGGATATCTGGCCTTGTGGAACTCTTGTCAGCTGCAGCCTCCAGCCTCGTCCCGCTGGAGATTTTCAACTTCCAAAAAAGTGACTGTGTTTGACCAAATAAATATTCACTGCAACTTTGTCTAGAGGCTCCCTGATGACGACACTCCATCCTCCGAAACAGCCTGCAGCCCTTCTCCGCTGAACTCTACCTTTTCAGAACTTTTTTCTTCAAAATGTCTTTTAAGTCCAAAGGGAAGTGCTGACCTGGCCCAATCCATTTATCATATCCAGCCAGTTCTCCATCGTGGGTGGAGGTATTTTTTTTACTTTAACCTGGCCTTGCAGAACTAGATGTGTGCGGTTAGTGCTTTGATCTTTTAGATACTAGTTTTCACCTTAAACTTTAAAAATTCATAAATCCATTTCTACTAATTGGAGTTTTGTTGTTTTGGTGGCAAATAATGTAATAAAATGTACTTTATTTTTCTAAATTTGTGTGGGATTTTCTTGTGTTGTCACTTTATTACCGTTTGTGTGCTGCATACAAGCTTTACATATTGCCTCTAGGTTAAGTCTGGCTGCTTTTGTGCCAGGATAGCAGAAGTTAAGCACAGGTTAATTTAGTGACTTTTGCCATTCACCATCACAGGGACTGTGGCTATTGCTTGACCCATTTTAACTGTCTGGGTCAACCAACAACCCAATTTCTCAAAAGGGAGTTAAACTGAGTTAATCTAGGGACTTTGTGGGTTCACTCTGACAAGGGTTGTGATTATTCCTTGAGGTGGGTAGTCACCCACTCCAAATAATAACCTTGTTTCATACAAGCATCTACTAGAGCATGGAAACAATAAGACCATCACATCCTTTATGCATAATTTAACTAAATATTACCTAATGAGCTTGCCATCTAAGTACAACAGTTTCCTCAATGGATGAAATAATTCCTTAAAAATATCATCCCAACCAAGATGTCCACAACCTCCCATGAGGGAAAGATGTTTGAATGAAACGATAGCAAATACAGCAAAAATCTCTGTAAAGAAACTAGAAAATCCAAACAATCCCAAGTACAAACTGTCTCTCTAATATCACTCCAGAAACTATAAAGCTGCAATCAGAAAGGCAAAAATGCTGCACAAATCCTGTCACAGTGAATCACTTAATTACTAAAGCCAAAGACCTAGAAATATATTTTAGACATGAACCAAGACTGACCAAAAGCCCAACTCACATGCTCCATCTTCTTAATCCATGTTTCAACACAGGCTTCTCTCCTTCTAACCTCTATTTACCGACGTAAACATATCTTGAGATTGAACCCAAGGAGGACCAAAAGCCAAAATCACACGTTTCCCTAATCTTTCAAGTCAAGACTTGATATAGTCTACTTTCAATCAACCCTCTGCATACTGATGACTTCACCAGCCTCACAGAAGCCTGTGACACATCGAGATAGCTGGGGGATCGTTATTCAGCACATACATTCAATAACCTTCACTCTCACATCAAAACTCAAGTTGATGTGCTTTTATGAACTATTCTTAAAAATCTAGATTTTTCATATTTAATAAAGGTGCTGCCCAAGGCTCCCTTTTTGCTGTCACCCAACTGGCAATGGTCCTCTACTAGGCAAATTGATAAAGTATCAGCCTAAATGGAAGGAAATAAACTTCACCCTGACATCCAAACAGCATTCTGCCCAGGTCAAAGAACAGAATCTGCACTTATTGCAACAATGGTTTATATCAAAACTAGAGTGTGCTGAAATGGAATAGCAGCGCTTCTGCTATTGGACTTTTCTATTACGTTTGATATAATCCATTATCCCTCTCTTCTGCAAAACACAAATGTATAGAGCTAAAAGACAACATCCTTTGTTGGATTGCTTACTCCCTTATAAACACATCCCTCATTCTATCTCTGCCACCCTTCTACTCTACCATGTCCCCCCCGATTGCACGTGTACCTCAAGGATCCATTAGTCTCCCTCATCTTTAACATGTACCTTGGATCATCATTGGAGTGAAACTCTTCATTCAGACAATCTAGTGCTACTAATATGCAGATGACACTCAAATTCTACCACAATTCAAAAGTCCACCCCACTTAAATTTCTACGGCATCTGCCAATATTTCCTGGTGGCTGATTGTTACATGTAAATTAATTGCCTCAAAATAAACACATCAAAAACTGATATTAGCCTATAGTAAGTGACCTCTTAGCACCTATCCCAAACCCGACCAAAATAGCTTGACCCACTTCTAACCCATTACTCTCAGTAGAAAAGCTAGGCATGATTATGTGCTTTGACGTTCTGCCTGCTTTCTCCAGAGAATCAAGTTGTCATTGGTTGTTGTTCTGTGATGAGATGCCTTGTTGCATGTTCACGTTCTCAGGATTTCACTGCAAGGTACAAACCCCCACCAACCTCGTTCTCCGAAACCTAGATTAAGCCAGTGGTACACACCTTGGAGCACTGCAACAACTGATTAAGACGCTACAGAGAATGAAGAATGCAGCTGTGAGATGTCCCCTTGATGATATTATCAGTGAAAAGCATGTAATTCTCTAAACTAGTTGTGTGCTAGATGTATAACGTTTTAAGCAATGCACGTAGTCCATTGTTTCGCTCATGGTTCAGGTCCCTACGTCCTTCAGTAAAAATACAAAAAACGTTTGTCATTTCAACCAATCCAGAGCTCTTTGACCAGTCCTATCTGGCCCTCCTTCAAGAAATCTCAAACTGGAGCAATCTTATTCTCAGTTTGAATGGGAAAGATATCTAACTGACACCATGCACATATTAGAGCAATTTGCAACTGTCTTGTATCTGGAAAGTTTAAACAACCTGTCTTTTCCCACATCCCTGCTACTATCCTATCCATAACTCAAGTAAAACTCTAGATATGTGAGTGAGAAGGTTGCTTTTCATATTAATCATTTAAGCTACATCTTTATGTGCAGAGACACCACTGCGCCATGCTAAAAACACATCTCCAAAACTCAAGCAACTCATTCAACATCTGCCAAACAGGCCAATCTACAACCAACACCCTTCTCAAACCAGCACTTAAAAAAACATCCCACGATCCTAATGTAAATTGGAGCACTTGGTGACACCTTCGCGGGCAAGAAACACTATCTAAATGCTGCAATACACTAGAATAGAGAAATCTAAATGACCTTAGGCTCCTGAATACGCAAAATAGTGCAGTGCTCCTTGTGAAAAAACGTTTTTGATAGGCGGAATAAAGAAAGATTCAGTATGTTCCAGACCAGAAGACAAAAGGTATTGCTTCTCTCCCCTACCATCAAGGGTGGAAAAGATTGGAGTAGGGCACAGTGTCAAAACCTTCAGAAAGGTCTAAATAATGATCGTACTGCTGCCTGTGTCCTAGATCATGCATAGGCCATCCACAGTAGTAAATGAATAGATATGATAGGGCAAACACCGCCTGGAAAGCATCATGGTGTCCACTGTTTTCCAGATATTGAGGACCTCCTTGGTAATTGCATTTTCAATTACCTGAGAAAGAAAAGGAAGGAGCGAAATAGGTTTGTTTCCAGATGGTGGGAATTGTCTTAGTGTTCAAGCAATGTTTACCGCTGATGACAGCAGCGTTATAAATTCACAGTTGTTACTTGTGTCTTTAGTAAAATATTTCCTTCATCTTAACTTGGATAATCTACATACACAACTAAAAGTTGTTTTTTTCATCAAATTGATTCAACAGTAACATGTATGAATGTGGGCATCAGCGTACTTCTCGAGTTAAGATCACTTGATATGTACCCTACAACCCTTGTGCGGAGCGCTGAAGAGCTTTCGCATATGAGTAGCTTGCTACATCTTTTAGGGTCTGTAGTAGGAAGCATGTTGTCTTTGTTTTGATCCTATGAGAGGAGTATTTCCATGTTGTGCTTGATGACTACTACGCTGCCCTTATCCTGTTATGGGACTCAGCAGATAGCAGTGTCTTGAATGATGAAGTGTGGGAGGCAAGCTCTCAGTTTTATGGTTTTCAGTGTGCTGGTAGCTTTGAGCAGCTATGCAGGTCCCTTTATGGTATTTCATGTGCTATAGTCTGTTTAGCTGGTCACTGCACTGGGTTCTCAAATCTGAGATTGTGTTTATAGTTGTAGCCCTGAACTGGCATGGCTGGCGGGAGAGAGAAATTGTTTTGACAGTATTTATTTAAGTGAGAATTCGTAATGTATTGAAAATTCATTCATAATTTTAACCAATTGGTCATTACTTTATTTTATAATTAGGTTTTGCTAAAAGCAAATGCATAATATTTTTCATTGCATGTTTTGAAATTTTTCCTGGCTCGCTGCTCACGTGGATGTCTAATAGGGGATTATCAGGTAGACGAGGAGACTTATAACAGAGTTCTGTTCTCTTGTAAATATTTGTTCAGTGAAACACTGGCTTAAGCCCATGTTATGCTTTACTGTTGATAATTGTATTAATCTATGACATTTCAGCAGCGGTAACTCTCGTTTTGAAAGCTTTCATGACGTTCAAGGCACCGATACTTGTATCATGATGAGGTGTGCAGCTCAAGAAAGCGTCAAATAAATTCGTGGACAAATTATTTTTATAGGCGTTGAGCATTTTCCAAAGAGATAAAGCTTGATTGTTTTTCTGTTAATCAAACAACAACTCAAATGCTAAGGCAACATAAACCGCTATTGAAGATCCAAGATTGGCTACAGTGCCTACTCTGTATACAGATGCCAGCTAAAGTCATGTCTAAATAAACTGAGGTTACCGTGACAGCGTTTCTATCGAAACCAACAAAATCATTTTGCACGTTTTTTATTGGTACATTCAAGCTTCTGAAGGGTAATGGGTTGTTAAATCAGAAAATATAAGTGCTTTGTTAGCCCACACAACCACACTCACTTTGTGTGTATGAGAACTGCAAGCCATCTGCATGCTTTGGTCTACAGTTTATGTTCTGTTATATACATACATCTTTCTTCCTGTAGCCAGCCTTTTCCAACCCCTCCCCTTCTCACTGAATTCACTCTCCTGGTAACCCTTGTACTGATGAGGAAAAACTGCCTTACAGAGTATGTAGAACATTCAGGTTTGATTCGTGAATCTGTCACTCAATTACTCATAGCAAATGCAGAATATCCCTGAGAAGAACTACATAGGCTCCTGTGAGACTTCTGCAGTACAAAATGCATCACCATAGATATATCACATGCCATCACCAATGAAACTGTCACAAAAACAAACAGTCTAGAAAACTACTCAAGGATTAAAACAACCAAAGCCGAATCTACAAAGAACATGAAAAACACAAAAGATGCTAACAGACAACAGTTACTAACCTCCTTCAAACACCTACTTGACACTGAGTTCAGTGATCTGGACAATGCAAGCAGTTCATCGGGATCCTCATCTGGCCATGCTTCTGCAAGAATCTTCACGAACATCCTCCTAAGCACATGTATAGGGCGTGAGGTAAGGAATATACTTAACGATTCCCTAGATAAAATATATTTTCCCTCTGAACAAAGGAACTCCTTCAACAACAATTCCCTTTGCAGGACCTCACAGGTGTATGCAGTCTTAATATGGTGGAGGGTTTGACCGCGCTTTCCGACGAAGCCCTGAGAGGAGATGAGAGAGGAATGTGTACAGGCGGTGCAAGCCCACTCCTACAGTGAAGCCTCATGTGACTTGCAAATATGGGAAGCTATAATGGAAAGACATGTAGTTCAGGCCTGTTCTTTAATGGAAGTTTGGGTGATACGAGCCTTTGAGTTCCATGGAATGACATCCTTATAGGAATGTTCCTGCCCACCTCTGTTAAGTGTTCTAACTGATGGTTTTTCAGATTGAAGTGTTGTAATTTACATAATCACACCACTGATGTCTGTCGGTTGCAAGACTAAGACACAGATCAGCTACCCTGAAGAATGCACTGGGGGGGTTGCGTGTGGCCTGTGAACCACTGAGGCCAGACATGTGGTGCTCCTTAGAGACAGAACTCAGCTAGACGTCTGAGGTAAGACAAACAGAAACACGACCATGCATGGCAAAGAACTTGGAAGTAGATGAGAGCCTGCTAAACTGCGGTTGCGAGCTTAAACCATCCCTACTCATGCCTTTTGTGTTTTGCTCTATGGAAGGATCAATGTTGGCTGATCTCCGAATATTTCCTAGGGCATAACAGAACATCCAGTATACTTTCCTTGTGAAGTAGAGCAGATGACTTATTGTAATTGGTCTAGCACTGAACTTGGTGAAGGTTCATTGTTTGAACTTGAAAGTGCATGATAAAGCAAACTTACACTCAAAGCAAGTTGGTATTCAGAAAGAGGACGATGAAGACTTTGGTGTCCACACCAATGACTGGACTGCTAACTGAGAAGGAGGAGGTACTTTTATACTGGCATAGGCAGACTTCAAAGTACCAGAAGAGACTCTGCTGTCGTGACACAAGCCAGAGTCACTGCCATAGGAAGCCTTTGAAGGCTGGAAGCTGCAAACTGTGCCTATCCCGCACAGAGTGACTGACACCCCTATCACCTGACTGACGGTTAGAGGTGCCTTGAGCTTACAGTTGTGCTATATTACTGGAGTAGAAAAAAGCCTCCACTGGACACTTGTGAGTACTTAACAGAAACGTTCATTAACTGTCCAATGCAAAATTGAGAAGCTGAGCAGAATGGAACTGTTATTTTGTAGCACTATATTTTTTCAGTGCCTGATTAACATTTTGTTGCTTTGAACTTATTTTAGTCAAACAAAATGCTTTTTGATCTTAATAAATTGATCTAGGAGCTTTACTGAGAATTTTATTGTTTCACGTGTTGTGCAGGTACTGATACCCCTTAACACACCTCTAAAGTAGCCTGCTGTCTTAGCTCTGCACTACTCGTGGGTAGGCAAGGCTGTCTTAGAGAAACAATGTTTATCTGACTAGGAGCTAGTGTTTTTTATGGCGGTGGGAGAATTCTTTCCACCTAGCAACTCGGCTTCCTATGCTCATCACAAAAAACAACCTCAACCAATTTACATAGTCAATTATAGGATGATGTTTGACTGCCAATTTTCCAACAAATGATTGATGCAGCTGTCTTGAAATTAACAGTAAACAATAATGCAGTGGCAGCATTACTACAAATGGACCTACTGCCACCCTTTGTCACTATTGACTATCAGACTCCATAATGAGACTTTAAAAGCTCAGCATGTGAGAAAATATCAAAAAAGGGATCTCTCTTCAGTCTCTTAGGTAGCTCAAATATTATGTCTATACCACTGTTCACTCATTTTCACACTCCTCATACCGTGACATCCTACAAGAACCAATCTTCTGTCCGCTCTTTTTCAAAGTATACATCACCCCCTTACCGCACATGATCAGCTCATTCAACCTAACATACTGCAACTACATAGATGGCACCCATATTATCCTAAAACTCCAAAACCCGAAGGACTGACAAATGCCTCTGTATCATCCATGAATGGACGTTGATCAACCAACTTGAAGTTCATTAATTCAAAGCTGAGATCATGCACACCTTAATATCAGGCAAGCCCATAACTTGCTCCATGCTACGCACCACCAGCCTGACCCCTCCTACTTTCTCTCTTTGGATGCTGAGAAGGCATTCAATATGGTTCACTGACCTTTTCTTGAACAGGTACTTGTCAAACTGGGCTTTGGCCCCGCCTTCTGAAGTGGGTAGCGCTGCTTCACAAAAATCCCATGGCCGCAGTTAGAGTGAATGGGACAACGTCAACAGTATTCTCGATAGGCAGAGGCACAAGACAAGGTTGACCCCTGCCCCTCTCTTGTTTGCTTTAGTTCTGGAACCCCTGGCATGCGCCACAAGACACCACCCGTGAATAACTGGCTTCCGTATTTTGGGGACAGACGACATTGACGAAAAAATCTTACTGTACGCATATGACATACTGCTCTTCATCACCAACCCAGAGCACACTGTCTCACCTCTCCTTCAGACGCTAGGGGACTACGGAACATACTCAGGCTACACAATAAACTGGGACAAGTCATTACTACACACCTCAACAGACCTGACTGACCCGCTCATGTTTCAACCTGGACTACGGGTGGTGTCAGACGGGTTCAAGTATTTAGGGATATTTCTCACTACCTCCTCTGAGTTCTGCATGCGTCACATTGCCGGGCGAGTTCTTAAGGACTCTAAGGGTAATACAGACAGGTGGAGAACCCTTACCTTGACCCTAATGGGTAGGTCAGCTATGGTTAAAATGATCACACTCCCAAAATTCCTATAAGGACTCCAAAACACGTACCACCCTGTCCCCCCCCCACTTTTTTTGTTAAAATAAATGAGGTCCTATGAACTTTACTATGGGACAGCCAGCACCCGAGAGTATCCTTAAGAACACTTCAACGTAACCCATATAACAGAGGCCATGAAAGCTATGGGATGGCACTGTACAGTCACATGAGAGACAACCCTTTGGGAAGGCAACTGGCTTAGGTAGACTGCAAAGCACACTGGATTCAAACCCTGGGATGCTATAGGCATTTCCAAGATAGCTGATATTCTACAACATGGAGAGCTGATGTAATTCTCATCCATGTGATCAGAGTATCACCTTCACCACACACAGTTTCTCCAATATGCGCACCTGAAACATGCTTGGCGAGCAGAGGGATTGCAGGGGGGTGATGTGCCAGACTACGCCCTACTGGAGAGATGTATCCTCATGGAGGAGTTGGGGTGGGAAATGGTGTTTGCCACATACCGCACGATTAACAAGAATAAGAGATACCCTAGGCCCTTTCAGTGAAAATTGGCATGAGATATCGGCGTCATGGAACACATAGACTGGAAGGCTGCTTTAATGCACCCACAAGAAGTAGCCATTAACTCAAGGCTTTGATTGATACAATTTAAAATACTACACAGGGTCTACTAAGGCTGTTACAGGTTTCACAAAATGGGCCGTGCTTCAGCACCGCACTGCTTGTGCTGCAGGGAGGCAACCAGAACATTCATCCACACAATCTGGAAATGTGCTTACATACAATCATACTGGGAAACTATCATCACGAACTCTCACGCATACTAGGCACCACAATACCCACTGACCCGTGGTTCATTTTACTAGGGATCCCAATCGAAGTCGACATGCCACACTCCAAACTAATATTTAGCTCCCTTGCCCTGGTGGTGGCTAAGAGAGATGTGACCAGACATTGAGGCGCCACAGACTTACCCACAAAACAAGAATGGCAGCAAGGGATGAACTGCTATATGGCCGCCGAAAAGGTAACTATGGGGCTGGTGGTGAGAGCATTAGAGACGTGATGCGATGGAGGATACTGCAGTACAGGAGCTCAGCCTCCCTCCCCATGGGGGAATATCATGACTATGGTGGTGCCCCCTCTGGGAAGTTAGGTGATTGTATATTTGCTGCACTTGGGGATATTGGGCTATTGGTAATACCCTCCAGAAGCTATGACAAACAAATGTGTATTGGTTTACAGAATATTGACTGTGTTTCTTGGATTTATTGTTCGACTTTTGAAAAATGTATGTTTATTGAACAAAAAACAATAGAAATTAGTTTTAAAAAACTGAGATAGTGACCTTTGTACAATAGCGTACCTACCAACCTACAACAATCTGGCCCAAAAGATGGTGGACACACTACCAGTGACATCAAGGGAGATAATCAGCCTTACAGTGATTGCATAATCCAACCTATCCCTGATCCCACATGTGAATAAAGTCACAAGAAGTACTTTCTATACAATGTGACCAGTGTGACATTATTTTCCACAGATACCTACAGAAATTGCAAGTCATTCTCACCAATGTGATGTCATATGTAGTCTTTGTAAATTACCTGTACCTAAGGGCTCTCCTATTGTAACTTTGCAAATTGCAAAGTATTCAAATAGATTTAAAAGACCACACCAACACTGCTGGTGCCACGACATCAACTGCATCAAAATAGAATGTGTTACACAGATGATTTGCTCACTCTTTTGACCACATATATACTGATGCCACACCTACATATCTACCCAAGGGAAAGCTCCTTTGACCAGACAAGCTAAACTCTAACAAAACTTCCAGGTCAGAACTGTTTACTAAAGACTAGCACTTCATCTATCCATAACCTCTACAAGAAAAAGACCTTTGGTGAAACATCCTTTTAGTACCAGTGTCAGGATTTAGATTTACAAGATGGGGCCTGCAGAGAATTCATCCACCCTTTCTAATTGAAGTACCAGTAGAGAAACTACCCCAATTAGGAACCAGGGGGAAAATCAAAGGAGGTAGAGGCACCAGAGACATAGTTAAGTTGAATCAAGTCCTCCACAAAAACATTGCTTTGGAAGGAACACAAGTGAGATAAATCAGTACTCATCCAACACAAACACTATAGAATAAGTTTTGTTTTCAGTAATAAACGTACCCTTTTCTCGCTCATGTAAGAGCGATATTGAGCTCAGTATCTTCTCAGGAACCACAGTCGAAATCTCTGGGATGCAGAGAGGATAACGGGGATCAGTTATATTCACAACAAGGTAAGATTAATAGTTAAACATAAGTTCAATTAGATGGATGTTCATGGTATGATCAAAGCATAGATAGAAAGAGGAACCCAGAAAGGGGGAAAACAAAAAAGTAGGTGAAGTAGGTGACAAACTAGGTGATAGCGAAGTAGCCAATACGATAAGGAATGTTGCCACTCACCTAAGCCAGTGCAAGAGGAGGGTTTGTACTGCTTTTTCACGTTATCCAGACCTCTCTATCCTAAAACCAGGATGTGATTCCCTGTATGACCAATTCTTTGTAGTGTACTAACCTCCAACTACCCTTTTTCCATAGTCTGAATTCCTGACTACACCTGACTTTGAAGCATGGAATCCTGTCTCCATTGCTTCATGTCCTGTTGTCCGGCCTTCCTGTAACACCTGAAACTAGGCAGCAAAACTCCTATCAGCCATAATAAGAAACATATGAGAGCATCTCAAGTGCAGGAAGTAAATAAAGTCTTAGTTTTTCCCAAACCAAGGATGCAGAAAAAAACTAGTGACTTGTCACTACAAATCTCAAAAACCTATGAGGTCATTGGAGAACGCTCATCTCAAGAGCTCTCAAACACAAACACAGGAATGAGATCCGTCCCAACAAAAGCAGCAGGCAGGAGTACAGGCTATGGGCTCTGCAGATACTTTCCCAGGTTGTCCTGATAACACACTTACCCAGATGCTTTTGACCAGTGCATACCAAGGATTTTTTTCTCCGGCTCCCCCCCACTACAATAACGGATTTGTTCATGGATGATCTCACTGGGGAAAATCTCTATGCCCAATTTCTGCCTGACTCATAACCAAGCCAATGTAGAGTTTCGGTCTTGACTGCTGTATCCAGCACAGGTTGTATGTTTGGGATTCAGTGGTCATCCAATTATTCCATAAGGGACCTCCATAGTAACTCACAGTAACTGATGAATGGAAACAGTGAGCGGTCTACCTCCCACTCGTCTATTCACTAACACATTATTAAGGTCTGTGACCCAGAACAGGATAGGAGCATCACTATGGTCACTCACATTCAACATCATACTGCTTCACAAATAGACCTCACTACAATGCAACATCCTTCATACCAATCCGGTATTATGATTTGGCTCCTCATCAGGGCTATGAAGCACCCTACAAATGCAATTAAAATTACAACTGCAATCTAATGCCTTTGCTCTGACTACTAGTGTGTGGGAATCTTAATTTTTTGTGATACACAATGGATATTTAGCTTCTGTTGTATTACTTTGTATTTATAAATTATGTTCTGAATACTTTATACAGATCGTAATGCAGTCTACCCACTATTTTTTTCAAAAATAGACACTGAGCACTTTGTTGCCAGTTTAAGTGTGCCTGCTCCCGGTTTAATCACATTATTTAATTACCATTATGTGCTCTTATTGCATTTTTAACATGGTGATTTCACTTCATCTGACCTTCATTCGGGGCAGAAACTTATTGTATTTTACCTACTATTCTTTTCATGATTTAACAAGTAACATTGGTGAGAGAGAACTATTCAAATGCAGGAGCTGAGTAAATGGCACAAAGGTTTAGATAAAGGACATTTTTGCAAAATAAAAGCTGTGGTCTGTGTCAATAGCAGTGATAACAACAGTAAACATGCCTAACAAGCAGAGAGACCAGGAAAGCATCAACTATGCATATGGGGTCCCAGTGGTGTGGCCCAAAGATGTTCACCCCAGGGTTTTTTTGGGCAGCTGGCACAGTCCTGACCAGGGTGGTCCCTGATTGGTCGTTTTAGGTGAGGGGGGTTGGGATGACAGTTTGGTCCATTGTCACATCAGTAACGTCTTATTTAGAGCAATGTGGTCCTGGAGGTAGGCTGTTAGTTTTGTCATTAGCGTTAGTCCCAATTTGTTGTAATTTGTGTTTCACTGAGTGGGAAGGCCACAGTTTATTAAGAGTATATTCCCGCTTGTGATACATAGGTTATCGTAAGTAAGTAAACAATAATTTTATAAAGTTCCCGAATACCTAGGTGTCTTAAGGTGTCTTAAGGATATCTTGCTGATTTCATGATCTCAGGTAAGTTATGGCGGAAAAAGCACTGATGCTCCGCGGGAGGAGTTAATAAGGCCCGGTGTCCTTTAACAGGCCTGGGTGGGAATGACTAGGCTGAAAAGATCAGCTGCAAGTGGAGTGGGGGCTGCAGTTTTAGCCTGTTTGCTGCCAAAAGCCAAAATGAAGATAAAAGAGGCTGAGGGTGGTGATGTAGCAGGGAAGTCGGGACAGACAAAGGGATTATTGTAGAAAGGCACTTCCTTAGAGCATGATAGTAGGGCTCCACAGGCAGGCAGAGGCAGAGCGCATATGCGGGGCCCACAAGGTAATGAGTGGAAGGCAGCATGAGAAAGAGCCAGACTTCAAAGCAGTGAGGACCCGCGCTGCATTGGTCCTACCCAAGCTGAGCGCAGTGGCTTCAAAGGAGCAAATGGGTGGAAGCAGAGTTCTTGCGCGCATTACCTAGCATGACTGCTCTTGGAAGGGGGATAAAAAATGAGGAAGGACCAGCAAAAAAAGGGAAGAGGCCTGGAAATTCTAGAACAATGACCCTGCCAGTGCCCAAAGGACAAAAAGGGTAGGGCTCTGGAAAAGATATTCAGTTTAACGATGGGCGGGTGAGCACATGTTTTCTGGAGATGGCTTATCCTTGCCAGCGTTGTCTAAACAAGTGCAAGGGGTAATTCAGAAACCGCTAGATCTGGCACCAGGTGATCAGCATAATGAGAAGTATGTACCAATGGGTGATCAAAGAACTGGCATGCCACAAGGACGATGGGTGTGGGTAGAGGATCAAAGTGCCAACATTCATATAGAGTTTTGGGATGCTAGGTTAGGGACCAGGACCACAGATCCTGCAGGTTGAGGTGACCTGCAGGGCACCATGACGAGAATGCGGTAGAAGAAGGACAGCTGTGGTGAGGCAGATCTGGCCAAGTTTCAGGCGACCTGGGTCAACCGGCCCGAAATGAGGGAGCAGTTCAGGGCCACCATCCAACGAGTGAGGAGGTGCTGTGCATCCCAGAACATTTTGAATCAGCAATGATTGATTGGAAGACATATGAACAGGGTGTTGGGGATGGGAAAATGCCGGGAATGGGTGGCAGGGTGACTGTAATGAGTTTGATTGTGAATTGGATTATGATGAGGAGGAAGAGTTAGAGGAGGGGGAGATATCTCATTGTCTGGAGCAGCAGAGGGCTACAAAGAAGAGGGTAAGGGAGGGGGAGCATGATAATGTTGTACTTACTAGTACCATATTACAGGACAAAGTAGGGTCAGCAGCGGAGAAGGAGTTGAGGAGTAGGTTGGAGAAGCCAGCTAGAAGAGGCGAGAGGAGATCTTCAGAATTGGAGAGATGTACATTAAATCAAGGTGAGAAGAAATGGTGGTACCGGTGGGACCTAAAAAAAAGCAACAGAGTCAGTTACAGTAGATGCAGGGGCGGGGACACCTATGGAGGAGATAGGCATGGGTACAGATTCCAGGGAGGTGAAGGTAAGCGGAGAAGAAGGGGCACAGACGGGATAATAACAAGGATGAAAACAGCAAAAAAGATGGCAAAGGGGAAACTAGTAAAGAAAACTTAGCAAGCACAGGGGATGATAGTAAAAAAACGCACAACAGTGGCTTTAAAGAGGTTACTGTATATGGGACTTTAAATGCCATTGGGGACGCATTTGTCTTTTGGGATAAAGGAGAAGATTTGGAAGGGGGAGTTTGTGGATGTCTTTAAACTGTTGCATAGGGAGCTGCCTAAAAACAAAAACTTATTTGGCCCCCTCCCAACAATTTGATATCACATCAGCTGCAGTACAAACAAGGTTCCAGGGAAGAAGTTTGGGAATTGGCCGAAAAGGCCTCCAGTACCCACAACCATCGATACATTGACAACAGCATTTTCCACCGGGCGCACTGGGCCCCCAATCCTGTGAAATAAAAACTTGGCAAGAGCTGAAACCATCCTATCTAAATTAGCCATGATGAACCTCACCACGTTGTCCTTCCTGGCCTCAAGAATTCCTTTTTCTTGGCCCCTACACATAGCCCTTCCTCGCAAAATCTCCACCCATAGTCTCCTGGAAAACCTTGTGCTGACGCGATGAATTTTTCCACCAACTCCATGATTCTTAATCTGCTAGTTCCTAAGCTTCTGAAAGAACTTGTGTCTTCAACCCATCTGCTCCAAGCACCAAACCCCAGCATCTCTGCCACTGCAAACAAAACAAAGCATCTGCAATGTTATTGTCCGCACCTGGTACATGTTTGGCCCTAGAAAATGTTAAACGTCAAACAACCTAGCATAAATCTATTCAGAAATTTCAATAACTTCTTGTCTTTTACTTTCTGTCCATTGATCAAGTCCACTACTGTTCTATTGTCTACTTGGAAGGTAACTGTTTTGTTCACCAGCCATTTGCCGCACACCAGAAGGGCCACCAGGAGTAGAAAGAACTCAAAGAAAGTGATGTGTCTACCTTCTTTTCTCCATTGTACAGCCCAATTCTCTGCACACCACCATCCTTCCCAAAACCGACTAAAACCTTCCAAACCTGCCACATTGGAGTAAAATTGCACCATCCAGTGAAAATCCTCATCCATTGACCACATAGAAACTCCATTAAAACCTCTCAGAAACTTTAATCCCAGTCTCCTGATATACCTCCGTAAAAAATTGTTGTCCAGAGATTTTCATTTTTTGAGTTGTGCTTTTGGGTTATTAGAAAAGTAATTTAGCTTGGGTAGACATTGCTGATCCAGGAGGAACTACTCTGGACAAGATTTAAAAAATTGCAGGTGTGTTGCATTGATGATGTAATATTTCAGGAACCATGAGACCTATATACTTCATTTTGGTGTCAAAACATTTTGGGAGTCAAGTAGTCTTATAGAGACAGAAAATAACTCCTCAGAACAACCATCTGCCATTTTCCAAAATGCCGGCTATAACAAAGGAAGAAGAGACATATATAGAAATAAAATAAATAAGTATGGTTTTTAATCCTTTTGTGTATACACCAACCAATATTTATCATCTGAATATGAAACAAATAATGTTTATCATTCCTGTTTTAGACACATTGTCATAGTTCACTTTATTTATTTATTTAGTTTGGCAATCGCCTGGTGGTAGCACCCAAAAGTGTTCACCCCCTGAGTTCTTAGGGTGGGTGGCACGGTCCTGATGAGGGTGGTGCCTCACTGGTCAGTTTAGGTGCGGGGCAGGGTTGCAATGGCATTTGGGTCTCTTGTCACCTCAGCAATATCCCATTTAGATCAATGTGGTCCTGGAGGCAAGCTGTTAGTTTTGTCCTCTTCCTCCAACTCCAAAGGTCAGCTTTGTTTATCTAATATATTTCTAGTGGACTTTTAGGGGTAGGTGGGCAGACTGCTACCTGTCTTAGGGGGTTATTCTAACTTTGGAGGACGTGTTAATCCGTCCCAAAAGTGACGGAAAAGTGACGGATTTACCACCAGCCGTATTACGAGTCCATTATATCCTATGGAACTCGTAATACGGCTGGTGGTATATCCGTCACTTTACCGTCACTTTTGGGACGGATTAACACTCCTCCAAAGTTAGAATAACCCCCTTAATGTCTTACAACAAGTGGCAGAAAGGGAGGAGCTCCAGACAGGGCGGATATGTTGAGTACCTTGCAAGGTACGTATGGCAGAAGGATACATAAGAGAGATGGTTGAGTTGAGTGTGAAGGACAGTGATTGGAAAGAAAGGGGATGGCGAGGAGTGAATGTGTTGATGGTGGATGGGGCAGCTGTTTTATTGTTGGGGGATCTCTGAGAGTGGGGGGTCAGAACTGTTCTTTGTATTAGTAAGGGCGGTTTTTTGATTAATGTTAATGTAAATATGGTTTAATAGTCTGTTTACCTGTCCTAATAAAGCTACATTATGCTCTCTAACTGGTCTGGTTAATTGTGCCTTCCAGTCTGATGTCAAATGCTCTCTAAATGTGAATAAAGACAGGCACATAATCAGGAGGGTGCATGGGCAAACAACTGGGAAGACCAAAGGTGAAATATATTGGAACCATAAAAGGGACTGGACTAGAGGCAAGCAGCAATCCAGTGATAAATGCTACCCATGGTCCAGGCAGAATAATGGTAGATTTACTACACTGACAATGATTATATCTTGGACATCGTTGCTATATGAATGGGTTAAACTAGAAAAGCCCAAGTAATGTTATTAGTACCATCAAATCGAGTCCATGTTTGCACTAGACATTTATATTTTTCTCCACAATTTGAAGGATTTTCCTGTGCCACCCAACTCTAAATTATGTCCCAAATGTGACAGAATGTGTCAAAATGTAGAGTTGCACTTCAGGAACCAATGACAAATACATCAAAAGCATTTGAAGATAGAAGCAACATAAGCCTGTGCCCTATGCGTACATTTGACTTCCAAAGCTGAATTGATGTTTGTATAGTGCAGTGGTTGCCAACCTGTAGTCCGAGGACCCCTCAGGACCCACAAAGCCTCCTCAGGGGGTCCTTGACTGCTTAGAAAATTAACTAATGTTAAGATTAATAAAGTGTATGTAAAGAATGTGTCTAAATTTACAATTGAACATTTTAAAATGTACTGTAAATGTCAAGGAATTTGATAATGACTCAGTGGGGGTCCCTAGGTTTCAATAGTGATAAAGTGGGGGTCCACAGAAGTCAAAAGGTTGGGAACCACAGGTATAGCGCAAACCTGGCTACATGGTAGTTGAGCACTGAACAAAGGCCAGAGGCCTGGGGAGTCGATAGAAAAAGAGGAGGCAAGAGGAGGTAGGTTTCAAGGTAGAACTATTGTATCAGGAGCAATATTAACCTAAAGGTAAATCAACATCATAATAATTTCAGATTTATTGCTGTAACATGAGGTCGCGTGGTTGAAAGAGAATTTTCCAAAATCAGGTATTTTATGATAGCTAGGGTTTGCACACAGATATACAGAGGGCTAAATAGATTTCTTTCATCAGAACCCCTAAACATCAAAACCTATAAGATAGATAAATCAATTTTGAGTCTTACTGTGAGGTGCACAATTGTGTCATCCTCTCAGTTAGGTCAAGAGGAAGCCAGGCAGTAGGCAAGAAACAATGGAAAATAAATAATCTGATTAATCAGTAATAGGAATAATTTTATTCTCCGTAAAGCTCAATGTCACTTTCAAATATAGGATTCAAACTTCTTTTGTGACTACAAAGCCAGGCAAATACTTTTCAAATCTATTCTTGTTGAATATTTCTACTTAACGATTGGCCCAACTACAATCACATTGCTTGAATAATGTGCAGTGTCAGTCATGACATCACTTTAGAAACAGGAAGCTTTTCCAAAGGAAGCAAATTGGGGTGGGGCAAAGAAAAAAGCCTTGAGTTTGCAGAAACTGCAGCAAATTCATTAGGGTCCTCAAGTATTTAAATAATTTACATTTATGAGCTAATGACAGTTTGAATGTTAAACTGTGTGTACATTCAAAACAATATGGTAGCTCTCGTGAGGTCAAAATATAAAGACCCTCAATGGAAGAAGGGGTGAAGAACTGCAGACAGGTAAATAAATCCAATTTTCTGACATATCACAGAGTGGCACTGGAGCACTTGGTGTAGAAGGAGGAGAAGCAAAAACTCAGAGTGAAGTGACAGTTCAGATATATTCAGAGCCACAAGAAGGTCCATGAGAAGGAACAAGTCCTGAGTCGAGACCAAAAAGAGATACCCACAGTGCTAAATAGCCAATAACCTATAGTCGAAAGAAATTGAAATCATGTGTGTCAGTTGGATCCATACTGCCAACAGTTGCTGAGGAGACAGAGTAAATAGGTATAAGTGACACAGAAGGAGATCAACAAACACTCAGATGATCCAAAAGAGCAGGAGTACCTTGTTGAACATACTCACCTGAATGAACTTACTACATGATCCAAGTGTCAAAGGTCACAATATCCGATTTGCTGACTGGAGCAAAGAATTACCAGAGCCACCTTGAAGTTGTTTGAATTAATTTAGGGAAGGTTGCTGAAAACTCATTGTATGAACCTTGAAAATCGACTGAAATAAAAATTAATACGTTGCTAAACAAAAAGAATTAAGAAGATTTATCTAGACTCAAGCCTGCAGTAAAAGAGTAAGGGATTACATTTAGAAAAACACGGAGTTAGGTTAAGGAAGACTATACAAGCATTGCTACAAATAAAGCTGCAAGAAACTAAATTAACTTACCCAAAGAAAAGGAAGAAAATTAAAGAATGTGCAAATAAGTAACTGAAGGTAAAGAATTAACACTTGCTGCTGCACTTCTTGTTTTAAAAGATCTGGTTTTAGACAAGCATGTGTATTCTAATCAGAGCTAGATTCAAGAGTATTATGGGTATGACATTTTTAAGTAATTGTATTAGTAGCCATAGCATTATTATTAGTGACACACTTTACACCAATGAAAGAGAAATCTGTATTTTCATTTACTAACACAACATTTGTGCCTAATGTAGATGAGGATGAGTTGAAAAGCTCAATTGCAGATTACATGAAAGAAGATTATTCAACAAAAGTTTATTCTAGATTAGTTCAAGGGAATGCACAAGCTGTAGATGCAAAGGATTGTCATGTGTGTGCTCACTTATCTTCGTCGGCTGATGAAGAGGCAGCATACCATCACATTCCTCTTTCATACGCTGCTACATGCCATATTTTACTTAATTCAGTATATAGACAACAACACTTTGAACATTATTATACTAACTTTGACATGATTCATCCAAAAGTACCTTTACTAAAAAGTATGATTTTACATTCACAGGCAAAAGAAATAGAGACTGCTTGGCATTATTTTAGATCCTTTCTTCCTATAGACACTGTTAAGGCATGCAAGAATACTCTAACCTGCTTAATGAGCCCACTACAGAAAACCTTTATCATGATGTTAGTTGAAGGGTGACCATCCTTTGCACGTAGCACTAATCAAAATGAGGATGTTTTAAGAATATATGGAAAAAGGAAGAAGATGAATACAGAACAGAATTGTTTTATCCAAAATTAAGGTTAGAGAGGAGACATAAGGGGAAAGTATATGTTTTAGATTAATTCAAAACAGGGGAATAGTAATTATGAACACACATTTGAATTGTCAGGAGGTTTATGGCAAATGTTGCAGGGAGAAGATCCACTTATACCTGTAGTTTACTGTATTTGTAGACAGCATGCATACTTCAAGTTACCTTCTGATTGGGAGGGTATTTGTTATTTAGATTTGCTATTTCCGAAAATGTATCATGTACATAGTTTAAATGCTTTAACAATGACACCAGCACACAGATACATCTGTAGCATTAGTGAAGGAAAACAATGAGTAGGAGATATTTTTGGAGCAATTATTCCACCAGCAGGAGTGATATTAAATGAAGAGAAGATTAGAAAGCATTCAACAGTAGTGGACAAGCTGGCAACCAGTTCACCTGGAGCTTTATTAGTGGCTACTGAACAATAAGTAGCTGTGAGGCCAATGGTTTTACAAAATAGGTATGCTTTAGGCATTTTACTCACAGAGAATGGTGTAGTCTGCAAGATATTAAAGATTGAAAATGGTTGTACATGCATACCTGATGAGAGTAAGAACATTGTAGAATATGCAAAGAACATTTCAGACATAAAACATGATTTAGAACCATTACAAACCAATAGCATTGTAAAATGTTTCACAAAGGGAATTTTGCAATAGGCAATTGGATTGCAACCGCCGGAGGAAGAATCCTCAAAGCAATATTAGTACCTATATTTATTGTTTTTGTTTTCTGACTTCATTAGGAGTATACAAAGCCATCAAACTTTTATTACAAATGAAAAAGAACAAATAAATAAATAAAAATTTAATAAACACTGAGAATTATGTGATCCCATTAGCAAAGAATATAATAATTTAAAAGAAATAGAAAATCTAAAAAGAAAGAGAAAGTACTCAACTGAAGACATGACTGCCCTCTCATACTATTTGGGAATGGATTTTTATGATGGCTAGAAACCATCAAAAGGGGGAGATTGCTAGGGCACTTTTCAATAATGAAATTAATGCAATCAACATGTAGACATAACCTGTAGGCCTTAGATGAAAAACTACACTTTAAAAGCAAATGACAGCACTAGGCTTGTATTAAATGTATTAAGGTTTTTTCAAACCCTGAATAAGGTCAACAATATGAAATGTTAAACTATCAATGAAACAAATGTGCTGAGAAGAGAATGACAATAGAAAGCAATAAACTATGACGTTCTCATAGGCATAGTTTTCATAGAATATAATAATATATCAAAATGTTTAGTAAAATTTCTGCAGAATATTGCTGTATGAACAATAAGGACCTCTTTACGACTTTGGCTGTCTGACAGTAAGACGGCTGCGGTGGCATGCACCAAAAGACCAGCATGTTGGCAGTAATAGGACCGCCACATTAAAAGTAACACTGCGATGTAACAAACCCGACAAAAACCCTGCCATCAGATTACAATCAACAAATCACAACAGCTATCCTTCATGGTGGAAAACCATTGGCAGGGTAAACAGCGGTGGTCTGAACTCACATCACCACATTGGATAGTTTGAATATCCCACACCTGACACACATGCACACACTGAACACACCTACACACTCCACTATATAACACACCCCTACACAACCCACAATTATTTGCAACCAGAATGCCACACACATCCACAGAGGAGAAATTACCATCACAGATTTCCTATACTAACTTCTGTCACCTACACACTTTTCACCACGCAAGTATAACACATGCACAACATACATAATGCACAATTTACCTTCACACACAACACACAACAACTGTCACCCACTTACATCACAGCAGCTACACCCCATCACAAACATAAAAAAAAAGAAAAAATCAAATACTACCTCAACATCTTTACCACCACTACCATGTCCCCACAAAAGTTTCACTGATGATGAGTTGAGGGTCACGGTAGACGAAATTGTCAGGGTAGAGCCACACCTGGTCCAGCAAACTTCCATGACCAAGAAAATTGAGTTGTGGCAAAGAATAGTCGACCGGATCAATTCTGCAGGCAGCTATCCACGCACAAGGGAGGACATTGGGAAGAGGTGGAACAAACTCAGGGGGAAGGTGCGTTCTATGGACGCCAATCACCAGCCGGCGGTCCACAATACTGGAGGTGGGCCCCCACCTCCTCCTCATATTTTCTCATTTTAAGAGGAGAAGGTCTTGAACATTCTGCACCCTGAGGGCCTGGCAGGAATACATGGGGGAGTGGAGTTTGATAAGTCCCCACAACTTTCATGTCACCCAATTGTTTTGTCCTGCATGCTCACTCACCACCTTACCCCACCTCAATTGGTAAACTACCCATCACTCCTCTGTCCAAATGTCCAAATACCTGTCTCTGGCATGTCACATATCCACTAAACTCACCTGGCTCCACAGCCCTTTGGGAATGGTGAGTGAAGTACTGGGAACTGATAGCACTGTAACTCCCAGAAGGCAATATTCCACCATGAACAGTGCACCAAATGTGAGATGCCATGCATGTGAAACTAACTACTTATCTAACACATCATGAATGTTCCACTGTGAAACCATTTCTGGCAAGGACAGCAATGCAACGACCCACTCCAACTATCATTACAATCAAAATACAGCTATAGCTGAGTGCTCCATCAGACTATCCTTTGATAAAAAATGACAAAAATGGAATTGACTCACCTGGGAAGGAAACATATATGCCAAAGTGGATGCACATGCAGAACATCCAGATAGAGATCAATGTCAATTGCTTACTCCCACACTGTGTCCCTACTTAGACACTATTGTGCATTGTACAGCTTTTTGTGCCATGTATCATGCCAGCCACTTTACTAGACAACAAAGGTTAACACCCATGTCAATAGTCAGACAATATAAGAGGGTATCAACATTCCAATAACTACCAATCTAGCTTAACATCTTTGAGCGTGTTGTATAGTACTGAAATTTCAGAGTCTCCTGTTGTACTAAGTAAGAATTGGTAGCAGCTGTTATTGCCATTTCTGGGGATCATGTGAAGGCACTAAGTGCACCTCACACAACTTCACTAATACTCAAACTGAAACATCACTTGTTATATCACTTACAGAAACTCTGTGGTTCACTCCTCCCACAGGTAACCTTGACATTGTCACCATGGAGAGGATACCAGAGACTGCCACTACCTCTGTGGATGAAGGCCCTAGTGAGGACAACACCACTGGATGTGTGGACACTGATGATGAAGCTGGCCCTTCAAGGACGCCTGGTCAGTCAACAACTGTCAACCTCACCCTGCCCACATGTACTCCTCCCAGCCCTGTTGTATCCGCATCACAGCCAACTATTAACCCCCAAACCTGTGTCCCAAGGACTGTTTTCTACCATTGTGTGCCCCCCAGTACAGGTACCTGAGTCTCCTCTTGTCACCCCTGACAATGATGGTCCTGCCACCAGATGGAGTGGGTAAAATGTGCCAGGGGCACAGGCACGTGTGGGTAGGGTGCGTGGGAAGGATGGTGTGGGCCAGAGGATGGGGACTCAAAGGGACAATACGGACCAGGAAACCATCTTCCAAGTCTTGGGAGCCTACCAAAATTCCCAAGGCATGATGGGCCAGATAGTCACCATGATCCAACAGCTGCAGAGTGACAACCACCAGGAAGTCATGCAGCAGGAGCAGGAGCAGGAGCAAAAATCCATCCTGGCTTCCATTGCTGGGGTGCTGAGCAACATTAACACTACCCTGAGCAGGTCTGCCGCACAACATCAGGCCTCTTCCACTAGTAATGACTCTTCTGTGGCTGCTAGTGGAATGGAGGACCTGCAAAGGGAAGGACATGCCTCAAACACCCCACCCTTTGTAGCTGAGGAACCCCCCTACCCGCAAACATGGACATCCACCCACACAAAGCAGATGCCAAGACCAAATCCACTGCCAGGAAGTGAACCTCTCTTTATTGTTTCCCCATGTTTGCCACAGATACACCCTGTTGACTGTTCTAAATCCTAACTCCTTTTTCGTATGGTGCAAGGACACTGGATTTCTGTTTCCAAATGGTGTAGCAGCTACCCTGTTGATTTCAGCCACCATGACTAGACCATTCACTGTTATCTTTGTGTTATTTCTCTTTCAATTCACACATATTGTTTTGCACTTCCCAATAAATACAACTTAAAAACAGGTTTTGTAATTGTCATTTATCAACCATGTACAATTGTCATGTATGACAACTTTATTATCAAAATGTCCACACTTGTACTGTGCCACCAGAAGACTCATTACATCGGGATTGTAACATAGACATGAGCCAAAATAGCTGTATTGGACATCTCCACTCATTTATTCCTACATTTGCAAACAGCACATAGAGTAGTACTGCTAGTGACATCAGATTGTCAACTTAGGTGTTACTGCTACTACTAAGTCACAGGTTACAGAAGTCAGGGACATGTCAGACTTCCTACAAGCCTAGAGCACTACTAATTGGTCATTTGTATCACCAGGTAAAGCCTTATCACATACCCCTACCTTACCTTCCTAATAATCCTTCCCTATGATACAGACAGAGATCAGTACTGATGTCCCCAGTCCTGGAACCTTTCACTTACCATGGTCAAGTACCTGTAGGCCTGCCACTCGCCTCTGTCAGTCCACAGAGACATGTACATTGGTCTGAAAAGTAGTAACACACTGACAACTATGTTCAAGGTAGGTCACACACAACAAAAACCATTATGATGGTTGGGGCTATGGATCAACTTTTTCACATGTGTCAGACACATATGGACACACACACCATTTGACCACCTCCAGTACCAAACAGGTCTTCTTGGTGTGACAACACACTTCCACCCCAGTACCCTGACAGTCTGGCCATATTAGTTATACTCCCCATACTCATTCCAATCTATACCTGGTTTCATCCATGTCCACATCTCATTTCTGCGTGCAATTTCCCATCTGCCTTTAACACTGTCTGTGATTTGCCAATGATGAAAAACCAAACAGAAACTCAGCAAATCTGTAATTAACAGGGATAAGGGGAAGGATATATCTGTAAACAAACAGCAGTTCTGACAAGTCATATGTACAAGTGTGACTTTGCTCGTGCAGTAACATTTCAGGACACTGTGGGGGTCATTCTGACCCCCGCGGGCGTCGGAAGCCGCCCGCCTGGCGGGAACCGCCAGAAGACCGTACCGCGGTCAAATGACCGCGGCGGTCATTCTGACTTTCCCGCTGGGCCGGCGGGCGACCGCCAGAAGGCCGCCCGCCGGCCCAGCGGGAAAGCCCCTTCAACGATGAAGCCGGCTCCGAATGGAGCCGGCGGAGTTGAAGGGGTGCGACGGGTGCAGTGGCACCTGTCGCGATTTTCAGTGTCTACTTTGCAGACACTGAAAATCCTTATGGGGCCCTGTTAGGGGGCCCCTGCAGTGCCCATGCCAGTGGCATGGGCAGTGCAGGGGCCCCCAGGAGCCGCACGACATCCGTTCCCGCCATCCTGTTCCTGGCGGTAAGAACCGCCAGGAACAGGCTGGCGGGAAGGGGGTCGGAATCCCCATGGCGGCGCTGCGAGCAGCGCCGCCACGGAGGATTCCCTGGGCCAGGGGAAAACCGGCGGGAAACCGCCGGTTCCCCTTTTCTGACCGCGGCTTTACCGTCGCGGTCAGAATTGCCCATGAAGCACCGCCAGCCTGTTGGCGGTGCTTCCTCCGTCCCCGGCCCTGGCGGTCCATGACCGCCAGGGTCGGAATGACCCCCTGTATGCCACAATGTACTATACACAATACTAACTTACAATCTGCATGCATACCTGACTCATTGGCATTGGAGCTAACTAAGACCTCACAGATGATGGTAAATATGAGGTGACATGCCAGCCATGAATAGTATGTTACAACCTGAAATCTCACTATTAAGAAGACATCACATATCTTTAGTCAGTTGAAGTACTGATTGATGAGATCTGCCCTGAAGTCTCCAGCTTCATCTTCATCTGTCCCATCATCACTTGGCAAATCTGCATTTCCACCCACAGGTTCTGCTGGCTCCCCATCATCTGGTATGAATGGCATCTGACATCTCAGGGCAAGGTTGTAGAGCATGCAGCAGGCAACAACTATTTGACATATCTTGTTGGGTGAGCAGAGGAAGATTCCTGCAGATATGTCCAGGCAGTGAAATCTTGCCTTCAGGAGCACAACAGTGCTCTCTCCACATGCCTTGTCCTTATGTGTGCCTCATTGTAGCAGACTGTCCCTGGAGTGGCTGGGGTACTTTACTGGTGTCAACAACCAAGGCCGATTTGGGTAGCCAGAGTACCCTGTAAGGAATAGTTAAAACAACACAAACACATATCTTGGACAAGCACATTTGTGATCACATTGTTGTGTAGGCTCTCATTATTCTAATGAGACTACTGGATTTTGAGCGGCAGAATCGCCCACGGTGTGGGAGACAAAGTCTACCCCACTGTAGGTGACACTTGTCGCTCCAATCCGGGTTTTGCTCCGGCTAACTAGCAGTGCCTCATCTCTACCCGAGGGCAGGGATGGCTGGGCAGCTGAGAGCATGACATAATTAGATTCTCAGGGAAGCCGTGGTCACTCAGCTCTCATCTGTTTCTCTCACTTACATTGGTCTCGTATATACAATGACAAACAGAGGCAGTATATGTTTCAATAATGATTTTAATAAAGTGACTGCATCTTAGGTAGCAAAGTGTGAGCTGCAATAACCAGGATGACACAGCATGGCAATATTAAAATTGTGACAAGGAGAGTGAAGCATAAGAATAACACTACCATATTGTAACTACAGTCAATAGACTAATTCCTACCTAGACTATGATAGAGCAGTGTGTTAATCTCTAATTCTGCCCTTCAGGTTCCCCTGGGAAGACATCACCCCCCATATCTGAGCAAAGGCCTGAAGTCTGCAAAGCAGCTGTAGCAAAGCATTCTGCAATCAGCATACAATCGTGGTTCTCTGGCTGGAATCTTCCTCTAAAATGCAAGGGACAGGGAAGTGTTTTTATAATAAAACAGCTGATGTTCTGAGAAAATGTCCCTACGTAAGGATGTGTATTTTCTACGAATGTCAGAGACTAAACCTATACCACGTTCAACGGCAATGTACCTTGCAATAGCCTTGGAAGAAGCACAGAGTGAGCAAGAATGTCTTGTTTGAGAACAGAGTGCTGGCCTAGGCAAAAACAGTTAGATAAACAGAAAATAACACAAGAGAGTAAAAGTGGCTATTGAAACAATTATAAAATAAAGCCGAATAAAATACATCTAGGTTAGAGTGCACAGTGGCTTGGCCTATTGTGTAAAAATAACATGCATGGAGCTATAGCTAAAATGGCTACACAACACCCTCCCCTTGTCGGTTGAAGGTGGTTCAAAGCCTAGTGACAAATACAATTGTTACTAAAAAAGCTCAACCTAAGATATACATGTAAAAATTAATGTAAATTATGACAAGGCGAAGGGACACGTAAACATATAAAAGGGCAATTTAAAATGTGAACATGTGGCATAAAAAGACTGAATTTCAAAAGTCAAAGTTATTTTTGAAAAGTTCCAATTCTGGGGCCATAGAGGACAGGAAATTTTCCATTTTGGCAGATGTTAAAGTTGGAAAGGCATCGCCAAGAAGGACCAAGGAGCAGTTGTGTTCCATAGCCTCAGCCAAGGCAGCATTCTGTGGTGTACCCAAAGATGAGTTAAGAGCCACATCCTCCATGAAGGGCAACTCATAAGTAGCTTCCCGTAGCAAACACAACCTCAACGCGCATGTCTGGTAATGAGCCCTCAGTGAGAACATCAACAGATCAGCGTCCAATGAAAGCAAGTGCTGCATAGAAAGACAGAAACATATCACCATAATTTTCTTTAGATTGATAAACATCTTTGTTTTCAAATACAGTATAATACTGCAGTTCAGTCACCATAGAATCAACTGTTTTCACATGCCAATCATCAGAAACAATGGCTGGTATTAATATATCATTCATGGAGAGTTTGAACACATATGGTATTTGAATGACATCCGTAGGGCCATATATATCAAAAGTTACTTTATCCCAAACAATCCCATCAGGAATTGGTATTGCGGAAACGTTCTCAAATGACAAGTCTCTTCGGACTTTGTGTGATGAAAAATGTGGTTTAGGACTTCATCCACCAGTTCAACTGTTGATTTTTCTGGAAGAAAATGACCATGCATTAACAAAAAGAAAGTGATGACAAGTCAAGGAAAGCCACAGATAGTTTCATGGAAAAATAAAGTATGTGATTTTAAGCCAGTTCATTACCTTATGTGTTCTTGACAGTTCAGGCGTTGAAGAGGCGAATGAGTCTGAGACGTCATCATTGATGTCAGCAAAATATTCAGACGGAGTTCGTGCAAAAACTGGAGCTGTGTTAGTTGGTGGAGTTGGTGTTTCTTGCGGTGGCACAGAAGAAATAGCACCATTTGTTTGTGTTGAAGCTGTATCAAATCGATCAACTGTTTATGTATTATTTGATGTTAGTGGAACCAATTCAAGATCATTTTCCTCCCTCCCCAAGCTCAGAGAGGTGTCGGTGTTGCTACTCACAACTTGTAAAGGAACGTCCTGACCAGTAGTGAGAGGGATTTAGAACTACTGGTTGTTTCTCTTGGTCTGCTGCGCAGGATCGGCCACATGGTGTAGTTTGACATTGTCGATGGAGACAAAACGATTTTCTTTGGCACCTGCCAACGGTGGTAGAATTACAGTTCTGGTACCTTGTATTCCCAAGACTGGGACTGGTGCTCGATAAAAAGGACCAAATTCCTTTTTCACAGCAACCTTTTCACATACTAGATCCCCAACTGTAGGAATCCAGCTGGTAGGCGTTACAGGTACATCCTTGATTCCTGTGGAGGCAGCACTGATAGAAGAATTGTCATCACAGAACCGTTGTAAATCCTGTAAGACAGTGACACGTTCATTCATGTCAAAAGGTGTTTCTGCCGCCTCCACGCCAGGACCATCAGGATCTGGAACATACATTTGAGTTCCAAAAAAGCACTTATATGAAGTACATCCCCCCCAGGGACCTTCTAGGCAGATTGTTAAGTGCTCTCTCAACTCCATACAGGTGATTAAGCCAACTATGACCCGTACCTAAGACTCTGGCTGTTAAGGATTGCTTTAAATCACGGTTTAATCGCTCCACAACACTATTTCCCTCGGGATGAAATGGAGATGAGTACTGGAGTTGGACCCCCAATGAAGCCATGGAGTCCCTGAATGCCCTTGAGGCGAAAGCAGGGCACTGGTCCGAGTGTAAAGCCGCAACTGCATATGTACCGATAAAGACTCGCAAATCTTTAATAACAGTCTGAGCGTCAGCCGAGCGTTGTGGCCACACCCATAGAAATCTGGAGCAAGAGTGAACAGCGACCAGAATATACTTGTATGCACTGTCCGATGTTAGAGGACTGCAATGGTCCATGTACACACATTGTAAAGGGTTATTTGAAATCAAGAGGGGTGTCTGCGACGGGCGTTTGGCAGTGGAAACTTTAATTTGTTGGCAGATGTCACAGCAAAGGACATACTGCTTGGTCTCTTTGTAGAAGCCTGGCCACCAATAGCGGGCTTGTAAGATTGATATTGTAGCTGCCACACTAGCATGATTATATGACGGAACACCGAATTAAAAACAACTACTAACCTTAACAACGAGGTCGGAACACCGACCTCGTCCTTTCTACTAATGATTTTACCACGAATGCCTTAACAACGATATTTCGTTGTAAAGGCATTCCCGATAAAATCATTAGCAATAGGCACCATTCACCCTACATCCCTCACCCCACCCCCCCAACCCCACCCCAAAACCTAAAACACCCTGACCCCCTGCCCACTCCCCAAAACCAAAAACGCCCCACCCCCCCAACCCCACCCTAAAACCTAAAACCCCCTGACCCTCACCCACTCCCCAAAACCAAAAACGCCTCACCCCCCCAACCCCACCCTAAAACCTAAAACCCCCTGACCCCCCACCCACTCCCCAAAACCAAAAACGCCCCAACCCCCCAACCCCACCCTAAAACCTGAAACCCCCTGACCCCCACCCACTCCCCAAAACCAAAAATGCCCCAACCCCCAACCCCACCCTAAACCTAAAACCCCCTGACCCCCCACCCACTCCCCAAAACCAAAAACGCCCCACCCCAAAACCTAAAACCCCCTGACCCCCACCCCCTCCCCAAAACCAAAAACGCCCCACCCCAACCCCACCCTAAAACCTAAAGCCCCCTGACCCCCCACCCACTCCCCAAAACCAAAAACACCCAACCCCCCAACCCCACCCCAAAACCTAAAACCCCCTGACCCCCCACCCCCTCCCCAAAACCAAAAACGCCCCACCCCCCAACCCCACCCCAAAACCTAAAACCCCTTAACCCCACCCCCTCCCCAAAACCAAAAATGCCCCACCCCCCCAACCCCACCCCAAAACCTAAACCCACCACTTACCTTCGCCAACTCCCTTCTTTGTACCTTAACCACGCATGTTCGTTGTTCAGAACATACGTAGTTAAGGCACAAAAATACGAAGTCGTGGTTAAAAAAAGCGTTGTTACGCTTTCGTTAACCACGACTTTCGTAATAAAAAAGTCGTAAAAAAGGATGTTTCCCCACCAGCATGGGTAGATGCTACCCCTTCGCGCGCTGCTTCAATTAATTGTGGTCTTACATCTTTGTTGGGAATATCTCGCACCCCATGCCTGGTATCTTAACTTCAGCGTTCAGGCAACCTCCCATTCAGTAGGAATATTTGTCAGGAAATGCTTTTGGACAGGGCGTACCATCAGCCGTAGCTTTCACGGCAGCCCATATGTCTGCGTCCGGTTTCATACTTAAATGAGTTACTGCAGCAACAGCAGCCACAGCTATTGCTGACTTTGCGGCTTCATCAGCCAATGTATTCCCAGCAACGTGTATTCCAACGCGCTGGTGTCCAAGTGAGTGTACAACATGGACATTTGGTAGCGTTTCTTTCAGATCTGCTACTTTCCCCAACAGAAGTCTGTGTTTATTGGTGTTGCCTTTAGAATCTCTGAACCCATTCTGGCGCCAGTAATGCTGATATTCATCGAAGGACTGGACACAATAGTACAAAGCACAAACAATCAGTGTATACTGTGCAGGATACGTATGTTCCAGTGCCATAACCAGAGATTTGAGCTCTGCTAATTGTGCTGTGCAATCCCCTAAGGCTTGCGTAAATGAATGGAGTGGACAGAACTTATTGTCCTCCATATAGCCGCTTACGACTGCGCAAGCATCAGAGTATTGATGCTTTGTGCCTATTGCAGGTTGTGCTGAGCCATCGGTGTACATGACTCTGTGATATTGTTTGATAGGCAATATGTTCGCTGCAATTGGGTATTCCAGCTCGTATTGCAAAAATGTTTGAGTTTGTAACTTTGGGTCAAAGATGTAGTCTACATCAGTGGCTGTCAAAGACGTGGCCCATTGTATCCAACATGGATGTAATGCTTTAGAGCTTGGGACGCTTTCTTTTGTGACAGCCTCTAGGGCTGGAATTGGAGAAACGACAATAATGCGTTTGCCCTGGGCTAGAGGTCTTTCTTTCATGACAGCCATCTGAACAGCAGTGAGAATGTTCTCAGTGCGAGCAAAGCATTGTTCTGCTACTGAGTACAAATGTGATTTGTAAGCGGAACGGTCTCACCCTCATTAAAGGTTATATAAGTGAAACCAATGGCCCCAGCAATTACTCTGATGACCAAGTGTGTTTTTTGTCCCTCGTGTGTAGGTGTTGTGCTGCAAGCATGCCTGTCCCCAGTTCCCTAAGTATTCATGTGTGTTCGACTGTCCATAATTTACTTGAAAAGTCAGGACGTATTAGGCCATATAAAGGTTTAATGCGTGAAGCATAATCTGGAATGTAAATTCTACCAAAATTTAGACAACCCAATAGAGATTGGAGTTTTTGTATCGTGTTTGGAGGTTGTAGTTGTGCACATTTTTCTAAGAATTGTGGTGCTAGGCTCTTTCCTTCACTTGATAGCTCATATCCCAGAAACAGGATGCTAAGGAAGGCTATTTTTGTTTTTTTAAAGTTTCATTTGTAGCCAAATTCAGCAAATCCTACAACAATGTGGGCTACCCGTCTTAAATGTTGTAGCAATTCATCATCCGTAAGATAGATATCATCTACATAGGACAACTCTTCAGGGTCAATGTCATGCAAAATTGCAGTCACATAAGCTGCGAACAGTCCTGAGCTGTTCTTGTACCCCTGAGGTAAACGACAGAATTTTTTCTGGGAACCTTTTGCACTGAAACTTGTTAAGTCTCTACTCTCAGGCACTATATTCTGGCAGAAAAAAAAACATTGGAAAATCCAGTGTTGTTTTGTATTTTTTACGCACTATATTGTTCATCAGTGCTGTAATATGTGAATTTTGTATAAGTGTCTGTAGTCTAAGACTGTTCTGTATGAATGGTCTGGTTTGGCTACTGGAAATTAAGGATTATTCATTGGGGAGACACAGGGTTCAGTTACACCCTGGTACTCTAGTTGTGTGAGTATTTCTCTCACAGGTGCTTTTGCTTCATGTTTTATTGGGTCCTGAGGTTGGGATTGAGGTTCATTTTTAATGGGAATTACATGGTAGGGGGATTCTTTATCTCATCCTCCATGACTGCGATATAAAGCGGGTGCCTGTGCCAATGCCCAATCAATGGCATAGGATTCAGCGAGTTCCTCCAGAACAAGGGGCGAGAAAGAATGTTTAATAACATCTTCTCCATATGGGCAGGTACGGACAAATTCAGGTGGCCAATCTTGTTCGGCCAACAAAACATCACATATATTTACTACGCGATCCCAAAAGATTGCATCAATTATGCCTTCAATGTCTCCTTCTAACTTTAGCGTTACTTTATACACGCTATCAGGCGTGGAGACACGCATGTCCGCAGTTTCTACTTGTAGAAAGTCATCAGTTGCTTTCACCTCCAGATGCTCTAGAAGACTCTACCGAAGTATTGTGACCTCTGCCGCGCAGTCTAGCAGTGCTAGTGCCCACTTTCTGTTCTTCAAGGGGACCCTCTTCTTGAGTGGCATGTCAAACTGCGACTGCTTCCACCTTTTTCTTTTTAAATTGGGGTTTCTGTTGGGGAGTTTTCTCTTCCTTTTTAATCGAAACCTCTGATGAGCCTTGTGATTCCTGTCTTGGTTTCACAAACTCTGTTCTTTGCTCTGATAGTCCACCTCTCTCACTGCGTTTTTCCAATGAGTCCTGAAAGCAACAAGATTGACGTGTATCAGTATATTGATATCTATCAGGCGTTTTTATATTATCTCTATTTCTGAGATTATATCTATTCTGTGGGGTCTCCGTACGCGGAAATTCTCCCCTTTCTTTTTTAGGTGTTTGTTGTTTTTTATCCCAGTGTTTCTTATTACCCTCAGGAGCTTGCTAGGAAAAAAACTTTATTAGATTTGACCTGAAATTGTGGTTTAGTTGGTCTGGCCCCTAGGCTATCTCGACCAATGCTAGAAGAGGTCTCTGCGATAATCTTGGGCAGCTCGCGTTCCTGATCCTGTTGAGGAACATCATGGAGCTGCATGAGCACTACTAGTGCGACTGCTCCCCCTTTAAGATTCCTTAAAATAATTGAGGATATCGTGATAAAATTGCCCATTAATTGCATCCCCAAGTCCAGGGCTGGGGCAGCCACGTATTCATCTTGAATTTGCTTCAACATTTTCGGTAAATTGGCAAGTGTTGGTGTACCGTGTTCAGTTGTATAGAGCGTGGCAAATACCGTGCCCTAGGTATTACACTACTGTAGGGACTATCCCAGATGGCAAGCACATCGTTAGAATTCGGTGTTTATCCTGAGGTCCCATATGGGGAAATACTGCTTCCAGCGCATTTATTTTTTGTACTAACCAAAACTGAGTTTCCTCTTGTTTGGCGGGTACTTTACCCATGATCGAATGTACATTTGCAGGGTTTATACCTGGCGTCACTGCATGTGGTTGTGCTGGAGCAGCACGTGTTGGGTTTGTATTTAATGTTTGCATCACAAACTGTACTAGTCGTCTATATGTCGCTGTTAGCTCAGTATACAAGCGACTAACCTCAGCTACTGCTAAAGTAGCTACTGCATGGTGAGGTGTATGAGTGTCCAATAAAGGCCAGGAAGGACCATCATTACCTAGAGGACCTAACCTTACTGGTAAAATTGTGTGGGGTAGGGCGCCATCAAGCCAATTATTATGTTCTTGACAAGATAAAGGTATTTTTGAATATGCATATGCTCTGTATGGTCCAGGTACGTTTGCAAGTGTATAGTGATGAAATGTGTTTGTGTTCCCATCAACTGCTGGAAATGTGACCCAAGAATAGAAAAGTTCTGTTCTATAAGCTGCATGGGTGTCCACCACAAATGTGACTGGACCAACCTGGGCCGTTAGGCCATTTGCTAATAAATGTGTAGTCAGAGGTTGTCTCATATCGACTGCTATTGCTACCTGTTGTGGATTAACCATTTAAGATAGTAAATTCGTTCAGAGAAGGCACACCAAATAGGGTTTTTCCTTTTAGAGTTCAAGATTAAACAACCTCTTAGCATCTGGTAGGATTTCCTACGTAGCTGAGGAGGAAATCCTCAATACCACGGACGTCTCTGTATATAGTACTGAGGTATCGTTGTATATAGTGAGACAGAGATACTTAGGAGGACCTGAAAATTAGAGCCTGACCAAACGTTGGTAGGCTCTCATTATTCTAATGAGACTGCTGGATTTTGAGCGGCAGAATCGCCCGCAGTGTGGGAGACTAAGTCTAACCCACTGTAGGTGACACCTGTTGCTCCAATCCGGGTTTTGCTCCTGCTAACTAGCAGTGCCTCATCTCTACCCGAGGGCAGGGATGACTGGGCAGCCGAGCGCATGACATAATTGGTTTCTCAGTGACACCGTGGTCACTCAGGCCTCATCCGTTTCTCTCAGTTACATTGGTCTCATATATACAATGGCAAACTGAGGCAGTATATGTTTCAAGAATCATTTTAATGAAGCGACTGCATCTTAGATAGCAAAGCGAGAGCTGCAATAACCAGGCCAACACAGCATGACAATATTAAAATTGTGACAAGGAGAGTGAAGCATAAGAATAACGCTACCATATTGTCACTACAGTCAACAGACTAATTCCTACCTAGACTATGATAGAGCACAGCGTGTTAAGCTCTAATTCTGCCCTGCAGGTTCCACTAGGAAGACATCATCCCTCATACCTGAGCAAAGGCCTGAAGTCTGCAAAGCAGCTGTAGCGAAGCATTCTGCAATCAGCATACAATCGTGGTTCCTGGCTGGAATCTACCTCTAAAATGTAAGGGGCAGGGAAGTGGTTTCATAATAAAACAGCTGATGTTCTGAGAAAATGTCCCTATTTTCTAAGAATGTCGGAGACTAAACTTATACCACGTTCAACTGCAATGTACCTTGCAATAGCCTTGGAAGAAGCACATACTGAGCAAGAATGTCTTGTTTGAGAACATAGTGCTGGCCTAGGCAAAAACAGATAGATAAACAGAAAATAAAACAAGAGAGTAAGAGTGGCTATTGTAACAATATTAAAATAAAGCCAAATAAAATATATCTAGGTTAGAATGCACAGCGGCTTGGCCTAGTGTGTTAAAATAAAGTGCATGGAACTATAGCTAAAATGGCTACACAACAGCATGAGATAAACTTTGCAAACACTCATGTAAAATGTGACTTACCAACCAGCCAGGCCCTCTCTGTGTAGATTTGTGTCATCAGCAGAGGGATATTGCTCTTCAACATGATGAAGGAATCATGGACTGATCCTGGATATTTATTCACAGACTTGTGAAATGTACAGTTCTGACAAACACACCACTTGGACTTAGATAGAGTGGTAGTTTTTCCTGTTCCTGTATATCTGTTCATTGGCACTGGCTTCAACCACATGTGGAATGTGTCCAAAAGCATAAAACTCTGCTTTCAATTAGGCCAAATCCACACTCTGGGGAAACCTGATTTAGCTGTCCAGGTGTTTCAACAATGCACACGGTACATCCTTCAAAACCAGATTCAAAATGGTCTGAGAGATCCCTGCAGTTAGGGCCACTGTATTTTGAAAGTAACCAGTGACCAGGAAGCGTAGCACTGATATGACTTGAACAATGGGAGGTATGCTATTGGGATTGCAAAGGTCTATTGGGATTGCAAGGGATTATCAGATCTGGCTCCAACGGATCACAAAGATCCATGATTCTATGCCTATTCGTTCGATAGATCTGTATTATGTGTCTCTCCTCCATGGTGTCCAGGTCTAGTATTGGGCAGAACACTGGAGGTTGTCTTTCTCTCTTCATGCCAAGGTAACTATGTGGCAGAAATTTAAGATTGTAGGTGACTTTTACAATATTCATGTAATGAACATGTTCAAATTGAACTCACACATATCTCCATATGATGTCAGATAGATCAAATGACATTAGAAATACAGCATATTGCTATGTATCCTATGGCAGTCCCCTAGGTTCACATTCCCTGAATCCTCTGATGTACTATACATGCATATTTATCTGTAACTGTCAGTGTTTGATAGTCCAACCTAGTTTACATGAAAAACATATTTTTTGCACCTATACCCCATTGTCGTCGCACATAGGATGTTTAGAATAGGTTATCATTTACAATACCACCAATTTCTCTCTTTCCTACGTTTTACTACTCACATGCACAATTAGACCACTAAACATGAAGGCAGCACTAACTAATAGTTTGCACAATATAGAGAATCATCAATGACGCAGATTCCATTACTTAGGTGGTCACAACCGCAGTCGACATTGCCATTGATGCACATTACTACCTTTGGTGGACCTGGGCCAATGGCTATGTCCCCAGGTGGTGATGGTCATGTATATGGTGGATGCAACCACCATCTTCTGCAGTATTGCTCACTTGACTTCTGAAAGTGCTGCCATCAAGACCTCCACAACCTGAGCTGGTGTGTACTGTCCCTGGGAGCTATCATGCCACATCCTGCAGGTGATAGAGCACCAGCCCTCACTCCAAAAGAGCTGGACAAGCTTGTCGATGTAGACCTAGTATGGACAGTTATATGGTGCACCAGTGGAGCAGGTGAGTCCAATGGTATACAAATGTGTGAAAGGTGGAGTGTATGATGGTGAGCATGCAATGTGAGCTAGTGAGAGATTGGGCAATCGGGACTGGGTTTAAGGAAATGTGTACATATGCATAGCCAGACATACAGTAGTAATACATGCTAGCTAGTGTGTATTGTAACTTCCTTTATACACAACATAGATTGCAGCATTTACAATAATTGTATGAGAAAAGTTCATTGAGACATACCATGTTATGGATAATCATGTGGCATGGTCATTTATGTCTAACCAATACCAGGTACTGTTCATGCATGTTGTTTGGGAGATTCAACTTCACACATGGGATGGCTGAAAATGGTAAATTGTGACTAAGTTTTGACTGAGAGGAAGGGTATGTTTGCGGAAGCTACTGTGACTGAAGTGTTCTGACCAATTGTGGTGGGATGGTACATGTGGACATAACTTTCTCCTTTTGTCTGTGTCATCCATGTAGGTCAACACCCATCAAAAGAAGGGACTCTGTTGTGTCATCGGCAAGCAAGTGTGGTGGAGCACCTACTGTAGGAAGAGGAAGGAGGACCTGAGTCGCTGGGCCCGTAAGACCGCAGAGGCCCAGCTGGGGATGTCCTCCCAATGAGGGAGGGCTGCCTGTCAGACCTTGACCCCCCTAATGGCCCACATTTTGGAAGTGGCCTACCCTGAGTTGGATGGGCGTTTGAGGGCAGCACAGCAACCACAAGGGGGTGGGTACTGACTGCACACATGTACATCCCTCTGGCAGTTCAATGTACAATGTGTAAGTATATAAGCTGTGACAATGCGGTAAGTGCTAAAGCCCAACGGTCCTCTAGGTACACCTAGATGTACAGGTTATCACATTGACATTAAGGTGTGGAGATTCTATTGTGTATGGAGACATAAAGCTCAGCTATGTGAACCATATTGTACTGAAGCATGTAGAGATGCACTTGTGACAGTGTCATATGTGTACCACCATACTGCTCTATATATAACCTGCTGAATCATCCTTACCACCTACTGATCCATACTCCAGGTATCCTGTTGGTAAGTTGTTCAGGTCTTTGGTCTCTGACCATTCCTATCCCACTAGATCTAGCTCTCAACTGTACAAATATGATATTCTATAAAAATGCGTATTCATAGAGTAGGCTGTTCAGACCCTGTTTGCTGACTTCACAGACCTCTTTGGAGAGCCCTTTGCAGATGCTTCTCTGATTCATTCTGAGAGACTCTTTAAATTTTCCCTGTCTGAATCTATGCTGCTCTGAGACCCTACTGAGTTTCTTGAACCTCTCTTTATGGGAAGTTCAGCCTTGATTAATAAAACACCATGCTTTCACCTTTTGGTTTTAGAGCTCTTTGTGGGTTCCAATTGATAATTTTTTCTCATTTTCCATTGCGTAGAGTGGGGACTTTTTCTTTATGGAAAGCTTTTTTTGCACTTGCTCTGATATTAATGATTTATTCTGATTGATTATTTCTGATTCTGATTAATAAAAATTTACTTACTAAAAGATTTTGAATAAAGCTTTGAAACGGACACCATCTCTCATCATTGACTCCTAAAAGATTGAAATTGAAACTGTAATTAATAAGTTGTTTTTTATTTGCAGCTCCAGATTAATTCTTACTTACATCCAGGGTCTTTCAGCCTGGGCCCAGTAACAGTGGTGACTGCTGATCTGATGAGTTAGCAAATTACGCCATGAGCCAAATATATATTTAAGGTCCCTGTTTCACCACTCAAGATACTGAGACTTGTGCTAGCTGTCTATTATGAAGTAATACATTCTTACACAGCTCTCCTATATCTTCCCTTGTCTTTTGTTCCTAAAGGCTTCATGGACTTATATTATCCCTTACAGCTCTTCACAGTCAGGTTCCTGCTGTCTCTGCACTTTTTCAAAACTTACAAACCCTAAACAAACATGCTCTATCTCAGCCTATGGCTGCTAAACCTGCGTACAAAAGACAAGATGATTCCAAGATGAATAGGTTGTGAATATGATGTATGTTTCTACTAGAAACATTCACCTAGGGCCCATATCAAGGTTAAAACTTGCCTTTTGGGTCCTTTGCAGATTGAAGCTTGTGTAATCCCTGTGGCTGTTCATCTTCAGTTACCTGATCATGGATATATACATTCTGTCTTTTATGTTTCCTTACTATGATTATCTACCTCTGTTCATTATGTTGTTTACTCTTTCCTCTTCTGTTAGTTGTAATCTGTTCATTATGTTGTTTACTCCTTCCTCTGCTGTTAGTTGTAACTTAAAAGCTACATATGAGGTATTGAATTCCTATTGCTCTAGAGGGCAACTTCAATTCCTCATAGATTAGAAGGGCAATGGACCTGAGGAGGGATCTTGGTAACCGCCTTCATTTTTCGTGCTCCTCTCTAGGTCCGGTCCTTTTCTAAACATCACCCTACAAAACTGGTCAGTTCATACAGGGAGAGGTAACCTGCAAAGACTTACCAAGAGGTTAGGGGTCTGTGCACATCGCAACAGAACATAGATAGAAGTCATCACCACTAACTGCACACCAGGGAAGCTGCAGGATAGAGTAATCAGGATATGGTTGGAAATTAGGGACTCCATGGTCAGCATAATTCCCTTTCGGAGATAGTAGGGCTTACTTCTAGATTCACGGACTATTAATGCACCAGTACAGAATCCAAAACTCACTGCCTGATAAACATGTGTTTTAATGGGTTCTCTGTCTCTCGCATTAGTTTGCACCTGATCTTCTCCCTTGATGCACCTTTGTTGTTTTCGCGATTCTTCTTACAGTCTCCCTACATTGTATTTGTACTGTGTTGGTTCTCTTTCCTTCAGTCCGACTGCATATTTTTGAACACTATCACTGAATCAATCTCCATGCCTCCTGTAGGATCCTCAGGTTCTAGTGGAGTTAAGTGTCTTATCAATATTGTTTTAATATATTATGTATACTGTTTTATGTGCCACTGTATATGAAGAAGGGCTCACAGGGAATATTCATGGTAGATCATCACGCAGATGGATTTACTCGTAGGTTGGCATTAGGCATTTGACAATGGAGAACGTCATAAAGTCCGTAGTCTGCAAGGTTCAAGCAGATGGCATCATGGAACGACAGCATTATCATTTGCAAGGAGGACCTCTATACCTCTATGAACACAGGCATTTTGTCATTAAGTTTATTGGTAGTCTGTTCATGGTTTGCCACTCTGCAGAATTCAATCAACTGTTCAGTGCACGCTGCCTTGGTAGGTTATCACAAAGGCCGAAGTATCACAATTTGGCTACAGCTATTGAGGTCATGAGCCATCTGTAGTCATAGGGTATTAACTAAGGGAGTTTTGGTAAATCATGAAGAGTGGCAAGTTGGGGAGATGAGGGAATTGGAAAGTAACTATGTTGGAGAAGGTGGCTCAAGACATCCACCTAATAATTGTTTAGAGCTGGGCGAGCCCAGAGAATATGAAAGAGATTACAGTGGTCAGCCGTACACCTCCAATAATGATCATGGATCAGGAGTTTTACCCTTTAAGTGTTCCAGGGAGAACAGTACCAGGCATTAATAAGTTTGAAATAAATACATTTAAAACTGGACTCTCTTAGAACTCTATCATGATCCAAAACCACAGTCGCCCAATGCTCCAGTGAGTAGTCTTTACCCAGGAGCATACAAAGAGTAGAGTTTTAATGAGGACCCCATCCAGAAAACACACCTGATATTAGCCTAGCATGTGAAAATATTGAAGAATGTGTGATAGGGGTAAGTCTACCAGGGGTATTGCACATGTAGTGCACAAGCAGTGAGCTAGTGGTCTTTGTTCTAGAGCCTAAATTCAAGTCGTAATGCTGCTATTGTATTTAATAGCCTGCCATCAAGCAATTGATCTATTCATTTGAGGCCTCTCTCAGGAGTAAAGCGGTCTCCTGCCTATAAAAAGGGCTGCATAATGCCATAGTGGGGTCTTGTTGTGCAGCAAGGTGTGGATACCCACAGCCTCACTCCAGGCTGCCACTGTGGTCATCAGGATTGAGTTTGAAGTGACCACAGGGTTATAGATGAAGAGATACATAGGTAGAAACAGGTAAGGACGGGTAAGGAGACAACATTACAAGCGTAATCATAATGAGGTTTCCTGCCCGGAGCTCAAGAATGCGACCAGTTGGGCTAAATGAAAGGCCAGGCTGTACGACCTCATGTGATGAAGGGGAGTCATAGTCCACCCGCTACTATATCCACCCTCAAACAGATGCTCAGAGTCCAAGTTTGTGCTCTCTCCAGATTTAGTATCTGCTATTCATCTCTAAAAATGCTAAGAATTGTCAGGGGACCCGGAAGCATATCACTGAATCAGTAGTTGAATTGGAGCACCATGGTCATCTTCACAGTCTGCATTTTCCACCATAGTGGCAGGTTAATATATGACCACTTCAGGAAGTCCTGCTCAGTGTGTTCCATCAGGAAAAGTAATTGATGATAGACTTTTCTGCGGCTAAGTAGCACTGTGGTTGGGACAGCATAAGCAGAATATCATCTGCATGGAGGAGGGCCTTTCTCCTTTACTATCTCTATGGTGGGAATAACTTCTACATCCTGTGCCAGTCAGATTACTGCTGCTATGGGTTCTAGGGCCTACAAAAGAAAAAAGAGGGGATAGGGGACACCCTTGCTGAGTGCATGTTCAATCCTGTAGGCCTCCAAAATGAATCCTCTACATGCCTCCTCTCCATAATTGTGTCATACAGGAGCAGAACCTTGCTTAAGACATTCTCACTCAGGCCCATGTGGGATATGACACAAAAGAGATACTACCACTCAACACAGTCAAACATTTTCTCAGCATCCAGGGAGAGCACCAGCATTGTTTATTTTCCATAAAGGGTGGGTGACTGCCCATAGCTGATTGAAGGAGCTATGACCCAGCACAAACCACGCTTGAGATGCATGGCTAAGCTGGGGAGTCTCATTGCCTTGTCCCATAGTCATGATTTTAGCCTATAAGTCCATGCTAAGGAGGGAGATTGGGTGGTAGCTTGCAAAGTCTATATTCTTCGTGTTCTTTGAGATGGAGAGTAACAGTGTCTCGATTGGAGAGCACCCCATAAACATCAGCCTTCCAGAATACATGGGTCAAATGAGGTGTAAGAAGATACTAAATGCCACTTTATAAAACTTTATAGAACCCCCCTGGAAACCCATCTTCTCCTGGGGACTTGCACAGTGGGACTATGGAAATGGCTTAATTCACCTCTTCCTCTGTGGATTCTCCTGCAAGAAGGGTGCAGCTGTCCTCAATTAGTGATCCGAGGAGAAACTGATTAGTCTTTCCTCGGTACGGAGGCAGGGGAGGTCAGGGAGGCATGAAAAGGAAAGAAAATGCCCAGTAGAGACCAAGAAGTTTGTTTATGTTTTGTAAACAAATAAGGGGAGTGGCCCCTTGGGCAAGGGTCGATCCCCAAGGGGGGCAATTTATTTCTAGGCCATTTCTACCCCTCTTGGGTGCGGATAGGCCTTTTTTAATTAGGCCAATCCTGGACACCAGAGATATATATATATTTTTGTTTATACGGGGAGCGTCCCCTTACGCAAAGGTCACTCCCCTGGGGGCCAAAATAATTGTAGGCCAATTCTGTCCCCCTTAGGGGCAGATCGGCCTATTTTTATCAGGCCAATCTGCTCCCAAGGAGGGCAGAAACCATTGGACCCCAGGGATTTTTTTAATGCCAGTTTCACGCAAGGGAAGCGACACTTTAGGGAAGGGTCGCTGCCCTGGGGGGCAAATGTATTTTAGGCCATTTCTACCCCCTTTGGGGGCAGATCGGCCTATTTTTATTAGGCCAATCTGCTCCTAAGGGGGACAGAAACCACTGGACACCAGGGATTTTCCTTAATGCCAATTTCACCCAAGGGAAGCGGCCCCTTAGGCAAGGGTCACTGTCCTAAAGGGCAAATTTGTTTTAGGTGATTTCTGCCCCACTTGGGGACAGATCTGCCTATTTTAATTAGGCTAATCTGCCCCCAATGGGGACAGAAACCACTAGGCACCAGGGAATGTTTTAAACACATTTTTACAGATGGGGAGCGACCCCTTAGACAAGAGTCGCTCCCCTGGGGGTCAATTTCATTTTAGGCCATTTCTGCTCACCTTGGGAGCAGATCGCCTATTTGTATTCGGCCAATATGCCCCCAAGGGGGGCAGAAGCCACTTAACACCAAGGATGTTTTTGGTGGCAATTTCATGCAAGGGGAGCATCCCCTGAGGCAAGGATTGCTCCCCTGGGGGGCAATAGTATATTAGGCCAATCTGCACACAAGAGGGCAAAAACCACTAGACACTAGGGATTTTATTTCTGTACTATTTCACATAAGGGGAGCGGCCCCTTGGAAAAAGGCCGTTCCCCATGGAGGCAAATTATTTTAGGCCATTTTTGCCCTCCTTGGGGGCAGATAGGCCTATGTCTATCAGGCCCATTTGTCCTCAAGGGGGGCAGAAATGACTTAGGCACCAGGAATTAGTGTGTGTGTGTTTTATTTGGGGGCAAACCCTTGGGCAAGGGTCGCTCCCAAGGGGGGCACATTATTTTGTGAGGCCCATCTCCCCCCATGGGGGGCAGAAAGCCCACTAGGCACCAGGAAATATATATATTTTTTTAAAGAGGGTGGGGGTATGGCCATACTCCCACCCTCACCCCAAATAAATAGGGAGAAAGTTGTTCTGCCTACCGGTGGACAGATGGGGCAATTACCCCCTATCCACTCCCCCTGTTGGGCAGACAGGGAATTTCAAAAAAATAAAAAATAGTGAGATGGTGGCTACCAACCAGTATGGGCATTGTTACTTCCCAACCAACTGAAGGGGGTAACAGTTTTTCAGCTCTCCCCCTGCACACTAAATGATCTTATCCCAATGGCAAGCAAGAGGACATTTAATTATTTTTGGTTTTGATTTTAAATTTTGGCCATGAGAGCTTGGCTAACTCTCAAAATCGTCCCACTTGGAATAGTAAGGGCTGCACTTTTTGGACTTTGGGACACTGCCATCAAGAAAAATCTACGAGATCTAGACACATCTGAAAATTAAACATCTGGGTGAGACTAGGGTGGTTGCTTCACATGCACCCCCCCACCATTTTCTTACCCACAATGCCCTGAAACCTCCAACTTTGCTTGCAATCGCACATTTTCCCCACATTTTTGTGATGGAACCTTCCGGAATCTGCAGGAATATACAAAATTCCTACCACCCAGCATTGTCGCATCTATACCGATAAAGATTCTGCCCCACTTCTCAGCCTAAATTTATTTTTTTCCGAACTGCTGTTTAGGACTCGCTTTTGTTCCCCCTCAATTTTCACATGTTTTGCCTGCCACAGGCACTTGGCCCACCTACACAAGTGAGGTATCATTTTTATCGGAAGACTGAGGGGAACGTGGGGTGGTAGGAAATTTGTGCTGGTGCGGTGAGCCCACAAAGAAATGTGGGAAAAATGTGATTTTTTAGATACATTTGAGCTTTGCTGAGTATCTGGGTAAGAAAACAATGGGGGAGCCACATAAGTCATTCCTTCCTGGACTCCCTCAGGTGTCTAAATTTCAGAAATGTCTGAGTTTGCTAGGTTTCCCTAGATGTCTGCTGAGCCAAGGACCAAAAACGTAGGTCCCTCCCCTGCAAAAACACATAGGCCCTCATTACAACCCTGGCGGTCGGTGACAGCCACCTTAACACATCGACTGCCACAGCGGTAACCACAAGCGCCACGGCGGTAACCCCCAACAGTCAGGCGGAAGAAAATGTTCTGCCCACTGTATTAGACAGGCCCATCTGCCACCTTTTCCAGGGTGGTACCAACGACAACAAAAGCACGTCGGAAATAGAAAACAGAAGGCAAAGGACTCACCTCTGGAGCCTCAGGGAACAACCACGACGCCATGGAGACAGAGTTGCACTTCTTCCCCATGCTGCTATACCTCTTCCTGCATTGCGAACATCAACGCCGGCGAAGACGACCACTGTGAGTACTGCCTCCTAGCACACAGGGGAGGGGGGAGGAAAAAGAGAGTGACACACACACACATGCAACACACAACACCCCCAACACCATACATACAACCACATGCAACAACAATACATATACACCCCGTACCCCTCAGAAATAAAGCAAGGACAAAAGGAATTGATTAAAGTGAGTGTAATAAGATAAAATAGTATAAATCCGTGCTTCAAGATCAAAAAGTATATACATATTTACAAATGGAGGGACACTGCCCAGTCCACAATGTCCGTGGGCCACAGGGCCACTACACATAGGCCAAGGCCCCACCTCACTCTTGCAACAACATGGAGAGAACACTGCAGGGTCATCAGGTTGACAATACACAGGCACCTCAGGGTGACGGGGAATGGGGGGCACATCAGCCAGAAGATAGTACAACGCCATTGGTCCTGGAGGGGGCTACATGCCCACTGCTTGATCCTGGGGAGTGGAAGGCCACCGTCTCTCTAATGGGTGGTTTGCCCACTGCTTGGTCCTGGGGAGTGCAAGGCCACAATCTCTCTAGTGGGTGGTTTGCCCACTGCTTGGTCCTCGGGAGTGCAATGTTACAGTCTCTCTAGTGGGTGGTTTGCCCACTGCTTGGTCCTGGGGAGTGCAAGGCCACAGTCTCTCTAGTGGGTGGTTTGCCCACTGCTTGGTCCTGGGGAGTGCAAGGCCACAGTCTCTCTAGTGGATGGCTTCTTCCACTGGTTCTGGAGGGGGCCTTGTGCCCAGCGTGCTTCATCCTGGCAAGGATGGGGTGAGTGGATGGCTTCTTCCACTGTTTCTGGAGGAGGCCTTGTGCCCAGTGTTCTTCATCCTGGCAAGGATGGGGTGAGTGGATGGCTTATACCACTGGTTCTGGAGGGGGCCTTGTGCCCTGTGATGCAGATCTTGGGGAGTGCAAGGTCACAGTCTCTCACCTGGGTGTCACACCTACAGGATTTGCATGGGCCAGGATGCACTACAGCCCATGGAGGCAGGACTGCACACTGCCCACCAGTGGTGACGGCTGCTCAGTGGTGGCAGTGGTGGGCTGGTGTTGGGGATGGCAGTGGTGGGGGGAGGCTCCAGCCCTTTCCCTGCAGCCTCGGACAGCTTCCCACTGGGGCTGCTGCTGCTGGCAGTGGTGCTGGTGGCGGTGATGGTGACGGTGCAGGCAGTGGTGGGGGGAGGCTCCAGCACCTCCCCTGCAGCCTCGGACGGATGAACCGCCATGGTTGGTAGTGAGGGCTCAGAATCAGTCCCAGCACTGGGCCTCCTGTCCTTCCTGCCTGCTGGTGAAAGCCCCTTGCCCTTCCCTTTGGCAGCTGGTGGGGCCTCCTTGCCCTTCCCTTTGGCAGCTGGTGGTGCCTCCTCACCCTTCCCTTTGGCAGCTTGTGGTGCCTCCTTGCCCTTTCCTTTGGCACTGGTGGTGCCTCCTTGCCCTTCGCTTTGCCAGCTGGTGGTGCCTCCTTGCCCTTCCCTTTGGCAGCTGGTGCACGCACACTTTCAGTGCTGATGCCTCGTTCCCTGGAGCCTCTCCCACCCGCAGTAGCTGTCGACACTACTGTGGCCGTGGACTGGGTGGCTTAGGTGCTCGCCTGGGTTCTGACCACCCTGGCCAAATGTGAACGACCCAGGGGGGAGGAGTAGGGAATAGGTCAATGGTGGAGAGGAATAGCTTAGAGACATTGAGGCGAGAAGAAGGTGAAGGTTTGGGAGTGGAGGAAGAGAAAGTGGTTGTAGGAGGTGTCTGTTTGCTGTTTTTGGGTGCAGGTGCATGGGCTGGATGCTTTTGTGAGGTGGATGGCTGTTCGGTGTTTGAGTGCTTGTGTTTGTGTACTTTGGGAGTAGGGGGCACAGACACAGTGGGAGAGGACACAGGGGACGTGTGCATGGATGTAGGGGTGGTGACTGCCAGTGAGGGATGTGGACTGATAGGTGTGCTGGTGATGGTGGTAAAGGATGTAGTGCATGCAGGTGTGAGTGGATACGCTACTTGGAGGGAGGTGGACGACGAGGAGAAGGGGGAGACAGTGGAGGCAGTGGATGTTGGTATGTCTGCATCTGGATGGTGTTTGTGTGAGTGCCTGTGGGATGATGTGTGGTGCTTGTGTTTGCCAGAGCCATTCCTGTGTGTTGTCTTGTGTGCATGCTGGTCTGCCTGTGTGCTTGGGATAGGTTGGGGTTGAGGGGAATGGGACTGGGTAGAGGGGGGAGGCTAGAAACAGGGGCAATGGCTGCCATCAGGGAGGAGGCCAGAGCCTGGATTGATCTCTGTTGGGCCGCCAATGCAGAGTGAATGCCCTCCAGGAATGCATTTGTTTGTTGTAAAAGGCCTGCCAGCCCCTGGATGGCATTTACTATGGTTGACTGCCCAACAGAGATTGATCTCAAGAGGTCAATAGCCTCCTCACTCAGGGTAGCAGGGCTAACTGGGGCAGGGCCTGAGGCGCCTGGGACGAAGGAGATGCCCACACTCCTGGATGAGCGGGCACAGGAAACACGCTGAGGGGCTGCTGGGGGGTGGTGCTGGTATGGGGGTGGCGGCTGTAACTGTAGTTGGGGTGGGCACAGAGGTGTCCGCAACAACCAGGGAGCTTCCATCGGAGGAGGTATCACTGTCAGAACTGTCCCCTCTTGTCTCCATCGTGGTGCTCCCCTCGCCCTCTGTCCAACTTGTGCCCTCACTGTCAGTGGATCCGGACTCCTGGGCCCTGTGGGATGCAGCTCCCTCCGTCACCGGTGCCCCTGCTCCTCTGCCAGATGTTGCTAATGCACAGAAGGACAGGGTGACAAAATAAAAAGAGGGGGGAGAGACAAAGGATACACTTAGTCAATGGCACCCGCAACACCACTGTTGGCGTGCACGACACACACACACACACACACACACACGCAGGGAACAGCCCTATGCATTAGGCAATGCACAATCAGTAGCAATGCAAGTCACCAGGCCATGGACAGGAATACCTAACGCCAATAGCAGCATACCTGACACCCACAGACCACTGCCCAGTAGTGAATGCCTACTGGCTTGGTAGGAGGTGGTGTTCATCAGCCCCTGCCCAACATGGGACCTACCCTGCAATGTCTGGCCTGGCCTAAGTTCACCCACAGTCCCACATCACCCACCCTGAGACCACCCCACCATGCGCAAGTAGTATATTGGGAAACTGCACTCACCACCTTGTGGCTGCTGTAAATGCCTTCAAGCGCCCATCCAGCTCCGGATAGGTCACCACCAGTCTGTGGGCCATCAGGGGGGTCAGGGTTCGACGGGCACCCCTTCCTCATTGGGAGGCCATCCCCAGTTGGGCCTCCACCGTCTTCCTTGCTCAGCGTCTCAGGTCCTCCCACCGTTTCCGACAGTGGGTGCTCCGCCTGCCGTAGCCCCCCAGGGTCCACACGTCCTTGGCGATGGCACGCCATATACCCTTTTTCTGATGGGTGCTGACCTGCAGATAACTACACATAGAAAAGGGTATAAATCAGACTGTCAGCCTTTTACACTCATGGCCCACCAAAGCCCTCCCATCCCCTTACGCACAGACATTGCCCACCATACATGCATCACGTTGCCCAGAACCCTTCCACAAACCCCACCTTACACGAGGCCCTCACACACAGCACTCCATGCATTCATGCCCCATGCATCGTGCTCACAGTGTACTCACCTGTTGGTCTGGTGGCCCATACAGTATTCGGTACTGGGGTAGGACCCCATCCACCAGTCTCTCCAACTCCGCAGCGGTGAAGACAGGGGCCCTTTCCCCAGTGACACGAGCCATGGTAGGTTCCAGACACAGGTCACAGCAGCACTTGCAGTGTAGGTCCTCTCCTGTTGAAGGTCAGGTAGCAAGTGAGTGAACAGATAGAAAATGGCAGTCAGGTCTGCGGCGGTGCATACCGTCACCACCGGCGTACATCATCATTGGCCACTGTAACCCATAGGGCCCAATGACAACCAATGACGAGGTGCACGGCGGTACTCGCCCGCCTCCCGCAATGGCACGCAACGTCAGCTGCATTACTTTATTTCCACATGTTCATCCATACAGGACAGGTGGATGTCATTTCAGGGGGGGCAGGACATGGCACCAACTATGTCACAGTACAAATAGGCACCACTTGGGCCTATCCAACAATATACTGTTACAGTCACAACATGCAATGCAGTATAGTGTTTGGAAATGTGGAATACTGACCAGCTGCTCACCGTTTCCCCCCCTAGATTACAACCGCTGCAGATGAATAGGAGATGTAGATATCTCCCGTGTACAGACCCCTGGTGGACTTGGCAACAATGGAGGACAGTCACATTATCCTCACCTACAGACTGGACAGGGCCACAATCACAGAGCTGTGTGCCCAATTGGAGCCTGACTTGATATCTGCTATCCGTCACCCCACTGGGGTCCCCCCTCTTGTGCAAGTCCTATCTGTGCTCCATTTCTTGGCAACTGGCTCCTTCCAAGTGACAGTGGGCTTGGCAGCAGGAATGTCATAGCCAATGTTCTCAATAGTGCTGACCAGAGTGTTGTCTGCCCTGATTAAACACATGCGCAGCTACATCGTTTTCCCCCAAGTGGAGGATTTGGCCACAGTGAAAGCTGACTTCTATGCAATGGGACATATCCCTAACATCATTGGGGCAATCAATGGAACACATATTGCATTTATCCCCACCGGAGAAATGAATAGGTGTACAGAAATCGAAAGAGCTTTCAATCCATGAATGTGCAGATGGTGTGCCTGGCGGACCAGTACATCTCCCACGTCAATGCAAAGTATTCTGGGTCTGTGCATAATGCCTTTATCCTGAAGAATAGCAGCATCCCAGATGTGGTGGCTCAACTCCAGAGGCACAGGGTGTGGCTAATAGGTGAGCAATGGTTCCCTCACACTGGATGTTGGTGTATGGGTATGGTGTTGGCCCTAAGGGTTAGTGTATGTCTAACAGTTGTCCCTCGATATTTGCAGGTGACTTAGGGTACCCCAACCTCTCATGGCTACTGACCCCTGTGAGGAATCCCAGGACACGGGCAGAGGAACGTTACAATGAGGTACATTGGCGAACAAGAATAATAACAGAAAGGACATTCGGCCTCCTGAAGGCCAGGTTTCGTTGCCTCCATCTAACTGGTGGATCCCTGTACTACTCACCCAAGAAGGTCTGCCAGATGATCGTGGCCTGCTGCATGTTCCATAACCTTGCCTTGAGATGCCAGGTGCCTTTTCTGCAGGAGGATGAGGCTGGAGATGGGCATATGGCAGCAGTGGACCCTGTAGATAGTGAAGATGAGGAAGCAGAGGATAAGGATGAGGATGAGGACAACAGAACAGCAATAATACAACAGTACTTCCAATGACACACAGGTAAGACACTTTAACTTCACTTTACATAGACAGTTTTGTGTTTGACATTGTACATGGCAGGCAGATTCTCCCAATTCTATGGCCACTTACTGTACCCTTTGGCATCTCTATTTTCAGATATCTGTACCCCACTCTGGCACATGATGTGTAGACTGCAGCCTACTACAAGGCATTCCTATGTATACATTACTGTACAGTTGTGTTTATACCTTGTTAAACGATTACATGGTTCAATCATTTGACAGACTCCATACTTGTATGATTTTTCAAATGGTGTTTATTTAAGTGCTAAGAAGTAGAGGGGGTAGTGGAATGGGCTGGGTTGATGGTGGAGGAAAGTCCAGGATAGAGTCCAGTCTCTTTGTATCACAGGTGTATTGTCCAAGGGGGCATAGGAAGGGGAGCAATGGCAGTCCAAGGTGGACAGGGTGACACAAGGGTGACAATCAGGAGAGTCCTATTTCCTGGCGGGGGTCTTGGCAATGTTCTATGGCTTCTGCCTGGATCGCAGGGACCGTTTGCGTGGTGCTTCTCCTTCTGCAGGGGGAGGGGTGTTGGTCCTGTGGCGGGGCCTCCTGTTCACTAGCGGCAGCGGAGGTGGAGGGCTGTTCATCGGTGTGACTAGTGTCAGGGGCTCGGTGGTGTGCCACTGCCTCCCTCCTGGTGTTGGCCATGTCTGCCAGCATCCCTGCAATGGTGACCAGGGTGGTGTGGTTAACTTTCAAGTCCTCTCTGATCCCCTGGTACTGTCCCTCCTGCAGACTTTGGGTCTCCTGCAACTTGTCCAGTATCTGGCCCATCGTCTCCTGGGAATGGTGGTGTGCTCCCAGGATGTTAGTGACAGCCTCCTGGAGAGTCGGTTCCCTCGGCCTGTCTTCCCCCTGTCGCACAGCAGTCCTCCCAGCTTCCCTGTTATCCTGTGCCTCTGCCCCCTGAACCGTGTGCCCACTGCTACTGAGCCCAGGTCCGTGATTGTACTGACTGTGTTTGTGGGGTTGCCTAGGATCTCTGTAGTGGTGGACACACTGCTGATTGACGTGTCCTGGGGACAGAGGAATGGGCCCGCTGGTTGGGTACTGTGGTGGTGTTTCCTGAGGGGGAGGCTCTGTAGTGGTTTGGGACTGTGCCTGGGTAACCGACTGTCTAGAGATCCCTGATGGGCCAGGTTGGTCATCCAGATCCTGGTGTCCAGCGCTGCTGTCATCACTGTGGGCCTCTTCTGTAGGGGGACTGGATGCTGTTGGCACCTCCTCTCCGGTGACGTTGTGTGGGGGACCTGTGGGGATGTAAATGCATTGTTATTGTTTCTGTGTGTGACATCTTGTGCATAGGTGTGTTGCCCTCTATGGTTGTGATTGTCCTGTCTGCTTTGCCTTGTGTGAGTAGTGCTTTTGTGGGCTAGGTGATTCTCTCTAATGTGCATGCTTTAGTGATGTGTGTCCATGTAGGTCTGTGATGGGGGTCCGTGCATTGGTGTTATGTGCAGGGCTTGGTATTGGAGTGGGTGGGTTGTGATGGTGGGGCATATGTGAGGTGGTGGTGTGATGGGGTGAGGGTAGGGGTGGGGGTATGTGATGGCATGCAGGTAGGGGGGTAAAAGTAGCAAAGAGTTGACTCACCAGAGTCCAGTCCTCCTGCTACTCATGCCAGACCCTCAGGATGCATGATTGCCAAGACTTGCTCCTCCCATGTTGTTAGTTGTGGGGGAGGAGGTGGGGGTCCACCGCCAGTCCTCTGTAATGCTATATGGTGTCTTGCTTCTGTTGAACGCACCTTCCCCCATAGGTCGTTCCACCTCTTCCTGATGTCATCCCTTGTTCTGGGGTGCTGCCCCACGGCGTTGACCCAGTCCACGATTCTCCGCCATAGTTCCATTTTTCTAGCAATGGATGTCTGCTGCACCTGTGATCCGAATAGCTGTGGCTCTACCCGGATGATTTCCTCCACCATGACCCTTAGTTCCTCCTCTGAGAACCTGGGATGTCTTTGTGGTGCCATGGGTGTAGTGTGTGTGGTGTGTGTGATGGTGTTTGGGTTGATGTGTTGGGGTGTGTGCTGTAAGGTGTGTGGATGGTGCATGAGTGATGGTGTTCTGTGGCTCTGGTTCTGTGGGTGCTCTTGGTATTTCTCTCTCTCTGTTGTCAATTTTTTTCAGTCGTAAATGGTTGTAGGTAGTGTGTGTGTGTTTTATATTGGTGTGGGTGTATGGGTGTGATGTGTGTATGTGTGTCAGGTGTGTGTAGTTTGAATTGTCCAATGTGGTGTTATTTTGTATGTGTGTGTGTATTTTGAGCGCCAATGGTTTACCACGGTTGAATGTCCACCGCAGTGATTCGTGGGTCACAATGTTGTGGGCGTTGTTCTGTTGGCAAAACGGTGTGGGTTTGGATGCCGCCAGTTTATCACTGACCTTTGGGCTGGCGGACTTGTATGTGTGGCTATATAGTGACAAATTGCTATGTGTGTGTCATAATATGGGTGGCGGTAAACCGCTGTGCCAGCAGTATCTGGGTGTCAGTCAGCATGGCCTTACCGCTAGTGTCATAATGAGGGCCATAGTTATGTAATTGATCATTTTGATGTGTCCATGTAGTGTTTTGTGGCATTTCTTGTCATGGGCACTAAAGCCTACCCACACAAGTGAGGTACCATCTTTATTGGGAGATGTGGGGAATGCTGGGTAGAAGGAAGTATGTGGCTCTCCTCAGATTCCAGAACTTTGCAGCACTAAAATTTGAGGAAAAAGTGTTTTTGTTTTGTTTTGTTGCCAAATTTTGAGGTTTGCAAAGGATTCTGGGTAACAGAACCTGGTGAGAACGCCTCAAGTTACCCCATCCAGGGTTCCCCTAGGTATCTAGTTTTCAGAAATGTCCAGGTTTGTTAGGTTTTCCTAGGTGCTTAGATGAGCCAGAGGCCAAAATCCACTTTGCAAAAAACAGGTCAGTGGCACCGACATGTGAGGGAAAAGTGTGTTTTTTTTAACAAATATTTAGGTTTGCAAAGGAGTCTGAGTAACAGAACCTGGTGAGAGCCCCACCTGGATTCCCCTAGGTGTCTTGTTTTCAAAAAACAGGTTTGCTAGGTTTCCCCATGTGTCGGCTGAGCTAGAGGCCAAAATCCACAGCTAGGCACTTTCCAAAAAGCATGTCAGATTTGAATGTAAAAATGTGATGTGTCCATGTTGCTTTTCCTGACGCGGGGCACCATGGTGCAAGGGTGCCTGTGTTGGCACTAGGCAGCATGCTGTGCCCCCTCGCTGGGAAAAGACAGAAATGCATTGTATATTGTTTAGTATGGCACATTCCTGTCCTTTCCCTATCAAACAGCTCAGCAAGGTGAATTGCCCCCTCTTGGGCCTTATTTACCAGGGCATGGCCAAATTAAAAGTTGGAGGGAGGGACACGTGGTGCACACCCTCAGGAGATAACAGTTTGCAGCCGCTTGATGGGAGCTTTGACAGCTCCCACCAAGCAAGACCCAACTCTAAGTCCACTCCCAGCAGATGGGGACAGGAAAACTGCTCTCTCTTGCTGGGATCGGACGATTCATCTGTTTTCCTACCCTGTCATCAAGCGGGCAGGAAAACAGAAGAAAGGATTGCTCCCACGTGCAGGGAGCAGCTTTTTTAGCTGCTTTCTGTGTGCGGGACCAATGACAGCTCCTGCTGGAGGTGGGGAGCAGGCAGCGATCGTAAGGGGCTTGAGGCTCCGCCCCGCAGTCTCCAGGAGACTCTGGGAGCTTGCCCAAAGCAAAGCTAGTGTGTTTTAATTGCAGTGCCCCCTTGAAAACTTATATCAAATCCTTGATAGATGTGTTTGCAATGTTGCTCTTTGGAGCACAATATGTCATGTAGTGACTTGATGAGCAGGTTCTTTCTTGTCATCTCTTGTTGAGAACATAGCTCCTCATTCTCCCTTATAACCACGACACGTATGCAAAAGGACCTAGAAGCCCCAAACATTTGGCCCTGCCACATATACGTTAGTGGTATGCAACTACTTCCCTCCTTTTTCCATGATGATGGACAGCTTACCAAAAGGCACCCTCAGCGTGTTTCTCACCGATTTCGGAGATGCGTTCTTGATGGAGAGGAATATGAGCATGTCTCCACCAAACAAAGAAGCACTTATTACATATAATTAAGAAGAACTACCCTTCTTTGGGGGAGATTCAACTCTTTGTAGTCTTGTCATCTTCTCTACACAAGGATTCATGTTATAGCAGATTCCTATGACAACACACTTGAGGAACAATCACATTGCCAAAATTACTGACACACTAGGTCACTGAGACATTACCTCATGGTCCTTTACACAGCTGTAGTGTATGCAATGAACTATACATTTACCCAAAGAGGTAGCACTTACTAATTAGCCAGCGGAAAATAGTCCAGCTGACTAGATGTTGCATGCAAAATTGTGGCCTCTTCTTGGATAACTAAGCAGGTCAGGATGCATTCTGGCTCTGATGCTCATTTCAAAGAACTTAAACCTCAAGGGGAAGCATTTACAAATATAAACTGGGCAGGTGCCCCAGTTGAAGCTCCACTTCTGTAAAGTACAAATCATCATAAATCCTTGCTCTTGGCCAAGTCAAAACACTGTGTTCTCTGTGAAGTTTCACTTTGGAAAGTTATCTGAAGTACTTAATAGGGGTGTTTGCACTGTTCCTCTCTCAAGCGCAAAAGTTTATGTAGTGACTGATAAGTGGAGTTTTTTCTTGTCATCTCCTGTTGAGAACAGAGCATGTCGGGCTCCCTCTTAACCACTATGAGCATGCAATGCACAAAATGACCTAGAAGTCCTGTCCGTTTGGCCGAAGACCCTGCATGGCGTGGGGTTGAATGTCTAGAGGGGTTGGCTGCAGGGCCTGACATGGGGTTGGATGCCTGTGGGGGTGAATTGTAGTTACCTTAGGGCACAAGTTATAGTTACTTGAAATAACACTAACTATAACAGCTGGATTTTTATGACTTTGTGTGTGTAAATTCATAATCTAACTATAACATCCCTGTAACCTTTGTTTTTTTCAGTGAATTTCTACACACACACACACATGTATATATATATAAAGCATAAAAAAAGCACATATATATACACATTTAATCATACGTATATATATACATACATATATATGTATATATATATATACATACATATATGTATGTGGTTTTTATAAGCTTTATATATAAACATAGATACACACATGTATTTGTGTTTATATAAGTATATATATAGTTATTTATATATAGTATTAAACATTAGTGGAATGCATGTATTTAACATTATATTAACGTTATACATTAGAACATTTAGGATTTACTTCTTTAAACTATATATATTAAAAAGCAATGTTTTTAGACGATACTAGTGTGAATCAATATTTTATTGTTCAATATTTTTGTACTTACCATTATAAGTATAGGGAAACAATATTTTAGCAAACAATTTTTTTACACAATATTTGTGACAAACAATATTATTTACCTCAATATTGTGCCAGCGATCCAAGAGAGAGTAATCCTGAAGAATGTTTTTGTTTATTGATCATTTTGCTTACAACAAACATAGATAACATGGATAAAACAACATCCACCCTCCATCCCAATTTCTCAACAAGGTTGCACTCTATCTGCCATTCCACTCTATTTGGATTTATTAAAAGCTCCCCTATTATGCAATATCTTGGCTCCAGTCCGAATGTTTCCGATAGGAGAGAGTCAGTTCATGCATGTGTCCAAGTTATTAAGGACTTCCATTTACCCCCGATTCACTTCCCATTTCCCCATATTTTTTCAAATGTATTCATAAACCCATGCCCTTTGTATATTTCTATGTCTAGCAATTTACAGAATCCCATTCCCATTTCCCAGTTTCTCTGGGTAGGAGGGATTCCTGAACTCCATCTCTATGCAACGTTTTGTTTCATATCAATAATACAACCCAGGTTAACCAAGTGTTTGTTGTAGCATGTATGGCAGAGGTCTTCAAACGTTTTGATGCCAGGACCCCCTCTCAAACCTTTTTAGGTGGAAGGACCCCCTCCTCACAAAAGTTCTAGAACCTGGTACTCCTCATTATCAATAATCCCCAATTCTCACAGCAAATCATGTTTATGGTAAGGAAATAATATTAAACAGTGTTTAGCAAGCCAAAGGTCAGTGACTGGTGGGTATGGTCAAAGGTGTGGCTAAAAACAACAGTCGTACTTTATGAGGAGTTGGTGTAGGGCAGTGCCGCAAGTATTCTTGTTACACTGCCCTATACCAATTTAAAAGGGCTGTGCATTCCTGTCCTTTCCTCCTGCGCTGGTGCACAAATTGCTGCCTTTCGCCAACGAAGGCGGGATTGTTTTTGTGCAGGAAGGTTTACCTTCCTGCACAAAAACAATCCTGAGAGGCATTTTTCTCTTCTATATGTGTGACAGAATGTAGCACACATGGAAAGAGGAAAAAACTAGGAGAAATTAATTTTTTTTTCCTGATTATGCCTGCTCTGGGAGGCTTAACATTTTGACACTGCTCCAATTTACGTGATTTCGTAAATCTGGGGCAGCGTCGAAACCCATGGGTGTTGCATGGAAACATCCACCACAACGCCCATGGAATGCTTCCGTGACCAAAGTAAGGCAAGACAGCAGCTTGCGCTGCTTTGCCTTACTCCATATCTAGGGGGCCATGCAAAGCCATACAGGATGACTTTGCGTTGCCTCATAGGTATGATTGAGAGACTTGTGCCACAGGAGCGTCAAAAAGAGTGATATTCTGGGGGGGTGAAGCCTCTAATAAATAAGCCCCAAAATATTCTGTACGTTTGTCTAAGACTTTCACCGTCAGGTAGCTACATATAAAATAACAGTGAACTTAAATGAAAAATAAATAAAAGAAAGTTGTTACTCATTGGGAAATGCACTGCAGTGCATTATGAAACCTCTATTAGTTAATACACTGCAGAGGTCTGTGTGTCACCGGAGAGCAAAATAATTAAATCTTAGTTTGTGCAGTGGAGACTAGTGACTTGTGCATTTTTGGTGCCACGAGGTCACAGTCTGTGACAGAAAGCCCTGTGAATATGTAAGGCATTATTTACTACTTGCATTACACACAGTATAAGATGAGCCACTACAAAAAGATTTAATATAAAAGGGTGCTTCCAAAATGTAGACTTAAGTAATACCAGATATATTAAATACTGTTTTAATAGCTGTCCCTTCAACACCTTCAAGTGAAGTAAGCACTTTGTTAATACAATTACAATTAAAAGAACACACTTCACAGCTCAGTTGTTAACTCTTTGCTCTACCACTCAAAAAGAATAAATGTTTGTCATCATAAAGATTTGAGTGACTCGATCATTTAAAGCCAGAACCAGCATCTCTTACAGTTGCAGATTACCCTTTACATTTGCAGATCCACTCATACTGCACATTTGTATTTCATTCAGGAAGCAGGCACCCTGGCAAAAAGGCGTCTTTAGCTGTCTGTGTAGTTTCACAGCACAGGAGAGTCAGAAAATCAAAGGTCAGCTGAGGCATTTTAATGATCGGACGGATGAAGTGAGGCTGGGGGAATGAGCGACCCCCTGCCCAGGACTCCACGGCCCCCCTGGGGGTCGTGACCCACAGATTCAAGATCTCTGATGTATGGTATGTGGTCTTCCACACCCCAAGCAATGCCAGTTTCGGCATCAGTTCCAATGGAGTTCTGTGGCATCTTCTAAGGATTTCCCCACCTCCTCCCAGAAAGTGCAGCTATATGAGCAATTCCATAGTGTGTGTAGGAAAGTGCCTTCCATGCCACAGCCTCTAAGACAGTGTGCATCAACCACTCTGCCTATCATGTAGAGCAGGGCATGAGTATAGTTTACTCTGTGCAGAATATTGAGTTGAATTAGTTTAAAGTTTGCCTTATTAGCTATCCCTGTGGGGAATGCCAGCACCTCTTGACAGTCCTCCTCATCCAGGTCCCTCAGATCTTGTTCCCAATCCTGAAGATTTGATGAAAATTGATAAAGTCAGGATGATGCTTTATTCATGCTTGAAATTAACCATACTCTTAAAAAATACATACAAAACACACTTTGCTAATGATGTCAAGTTAAGGGTAATCAATGTCAAACCTGATGAGTATAGGCATCAACCAAGAAGGATGGGAGGCTGTAGGAGGCTGGACTGGCTTGTAGTGAGTACCAAGGGGTACTTACACCTTGCACCAGGCCCAGGTATCCCTTATTAGTGTATAGGGGTGTCTAGCAGGTTAGGCTGATAGAAAAGGTAGCTTTGCAGAGCAGCTTAGGCTGAACTAGGAGACAAGTAAAGCTCCTACAGTACCACTAGTGTCATATGCACAATATCATAAGAAAACACAATACACAGATATACTAAAAATAAAGGTACTTTATTTTTATGACAATATGCCAAAGTATCTCAGTGAGTACCCTCAGTATGAGGATAGCAAATATACACAAGAAATATGTACACAATGCCAAAATATGCAGTAATAGCAACAGAAAACAGTGCAAACAATGTATAGTCACAATAGAATGCAATGGGAGCACATAGGGATAGGGGCAACACAAACCATATACTCCAGAAGTGGAATGCGAACCACGAATGGACCCCAAACCTATGTGACCTCGTAGAGGGTCGCTGGGACTGTAAGAAAACAGTGAGGGTTAGAAACATAGCCCACCCCAAGACCCTGAAAAGTGGGTGCCAAGTGCACCTAAGTTCCCCAAAGAGCACAGAAGTTGTGATAGGGGAATTCTGCAGGAAAGACCAAAACCAGCAATGCAACAACGATGGATTTCCAGACGAGGGTACCTGTGGAACAAGGGGACCAAGTCCAAAAGTCACGATCAAGTCGGGAGTGGGCAGATGCCCAGGAAATGCCAGCTGTGGATGCAAAGAAGCTGCCACCGGATGGTAGAAGCTGAGGATTCTGCACGAACGACAAGGGCTAGAAACTTCCCCTTTGGAGGATGGATGTCCCACGTCGTGAAGAGTCATGCAGAAGTGCTTTCCTGCAGAAAGACCACAAACAAGCCTTGCTAGCTGCAAGGGTCGCTGTTAGGGTTTTTGGATGCTGCTGTGGCCCAGGAGGGACCAGGATGTCGCCAATTGCGTGAGGAGACAGAGGGGGCGCCCAGCAAGAGAAGGAACCCACTCAGAAGCAAGCAGCACCTGCAGAAGTGCCAGAACAGGCACTACAAAGTGGAGTGAATCAGTGCTCACCCGAAGTTGCACAAGAGAGTCCCATGCCGCCGGAGGACAACTCAGGAGGTCGTGCAATGCAGGTTAGAGTGCCGGGGACCCAGGCTTGGCTGTGCATGAAGGAAATCCTTGGTGAGTGCACAGGAGCCGGAGTAGCTGCAAAACACGCGGTTCCCAGCAATGCAGTCTGGCGTGGGGAGGCAAGGACTTACCTCCACCAAACTTGGACTGAAGAGTCACTGGACTGTGGGAGTCACTTGGACAGAGTTGCTGAGTTCAAGGGACCTCGCTCGTCGTGCTGAGAGGAGACCCAGAGGACCGGTGATGCAGTTCTTTGGTGCCTGCGGTTGCAGGGGGAAGATTCCGTCGACCCACAGGAGATTTCTTCTGAGCTTCTAGTGCAGAGAGGAGGCAGACTACCCCCACAGCATGCACCACCAGGAAAACAGTCGAGAAGGCGGCAGGATCAGCGTTACAAGGTCGCAGTAGTCGTCTTTGCTACTTTGTTGCAGTTTTGCAGGCTTCCAGCGCGGTCAGCAGTCGATTCCTTGGCAGAAGGTGAAGAGAGAGATGTAGAGGAACTCTGATGAGCTCTTGCATTCGTTATCTAAAGAATTCCCCAAAGCAGAGACCCTAAATAGCCAGAAAAGAGGGTTTGGCTACTTAGGAGAGAGGATAGGCTAGCAACACCTGAAGGAGCCTATCAGAAGGAGTCTCTGACGTCACCTGCTGGCCCTGGCCACTCAGAGCAGTCCAGTGTGCCAGCAGCAACTCTGTTTCCAAGATGGCAGAGGTCTGGGCACCTCCCAGGGGAGGTGCAGGTCAGGGGAGTGGTCACTCCCCTTTCCTTTGTCCAGTTTCGTGCCAGAGGAGGGCTGAGGGGTCCCTGAACCGGTGTAGACTGGCTTATGCAGAAATGGGCACCATCTGTGCCCATGAAAGCATTTCCAGAGGCTGGGGGAGGCTACTCCTTCCCTGCCTTAACACCTTTTTCCAAAGGGAGAGGGTGTAACACCCCCTCTCTGAGGAAGTCCTTTGTTCTGCCTTTCTGGGCCAAGCCTGGCTGGACCCCAGGAGGGCAGAAGCCTGTCTGAGGGGTTGGCAGCAGCAGCAGCTGCAGTGAAACCCCTGAAAAGGCAGTTTGGCAGTACCCAGGTCTGTGCTAGAGACCCGGGGAATCATGGGATTGTCTCCCCAATACCAGGATGGCATTGGTGGGGCAATTCCATGATCTTAGACATGTTACATGGCCATATTCGGACTCACAAAGTCCGGGGAATTGGCCCTGAACAATGTGGGGGCACCTTGGCTAGTGCCAGGGTGCCCACACACTAAGTAACTTAGCACCCAATCTTTACCAGGTAAAGGTTAGACATATAGGTGACTTATAAGTTACTTAAGTGCAGTGTAAAATGGGTGTGAAATAACGTGGACGTTATTTCACTCAGGCTGCAGTGGCAGGCCTGTGTAAGAATTGTCAGAGCTCCCTATGGGTGGCAAAAGAAATGCTGCAGCCCATAGGGATCTCCTGGACTCCAATACCCTGGGTACCTCAGTACCATATACTAGGGATTTATAAGGGTGTTCCAGTATGCCAATGTGAATTGGTAAAATTGGTCACTAGCCTGTTAGTGACAATTTGGAAAGAAGTGAGAGAGCATAACCACTGAGGTTCTGATTAGCAGAGCCTCAGTGAGACAGTTAGTCATAACACAGGTAACACATACAGGGCACACTTATGAGCACTGGGGCCCTGGCTGGCAGGGTCCCAGTGACACATACAACTAAAACAACATATATACAGTGAAATATGGGGGTAACATGCCAGGCAAGATGGTACTTTCCTACAGAGGCTATTTTGAAACTACAGTTGAGTTTGGAATAATCATAGGTAAGGATTATGTTTCAAAAAAGGTGACAGGAATTTGTGATGGCCACACCAGACGTAGCTGGGAATTTGGCTGTATTCCAGGGACATGTGAAGCAGGTAGGTGAGAGCTCTGAAGAGTTTGAAATGATGTTTTGTACAGTATTCAATGAAAAGTTAAGCTGTACTAAATGCTATGTCCACCAAATTAAGTTACATGAAGGTGCCAGACCAGTGGTGTTCACTGAAGTAGGGGTGAGCATAACTTGTGTAATTCAGTGTAACATCATCACACACACTTACCCAAGAACTCTGAGTTATTATGCTTGATTATGTAAAAAGAGTAATCCTGCATTCATCACAATTTTTTAGCTCAAGAATGCATTTTGCACTTAGAAATAGCACTAGATGCAATGGAACACTAATAGTGGGTGCGAGCGGGGGCAAGCAGCTGCTCACGCTCACTAATTGTGCTCTTCTGATAGGATTGTCTGCCATTGTACTCCCAGCATTTAGACTAGTGCAAAATGCATACAAAATGCACTCTCTTGTCCATTTTGGACACTAAGATGCATGCAGGAGAACACGAATACTGAGAGCCATCGGCTGAACATGCTTGCTAAATGTACTCTCACTAGCAGTGTTCGGACAAAATATTGATTTAACAATATTGAGTTGCAGAAATATCAAATTGTTTTTCACATTTATTTTAATTATATATGTTTTATATTGTTTGTTTCATTGCTGTTAATGTTTTTAAATATAGTTTGTAATTTTAAGTTATCCATATTTTTAATTTAATTGTAAAATAGTAATTTATTGTGTTGCAGCGGGTTGTGAAGTTTGTAGGGGTAGGAGTGGGAAGTTAATTAAGTATAATTGCTTTATATATTTCATTAATTATTATAATTTATTTGATAATTAAGGGGTTCATTATGAGTTTGGCAGAAGATTTACACCGTCCGCCGAACTTCCGATGGGGAGGTTGCCTCCGTACAGGCTGGCCCCATTAAGAGTTTCCCACAAGGTCAGAGGTCAGAAACCTGAGTTTCTGCTTGCTGGCCTAGCAGGAAACATCCTACAGCATGCTCGAGCTGTTGGTAATGCTGTAGAGCGCAGGGTGCACCAGCACCCTTCAAATTTTCACTGCAAAGCAGACAGTGAACATTGTGATGATGCTGGCCAGGGGGGGCCCTGCATCGCCCATGCCAAGCATCCATTCTCCTCCAACATTTTCATGGAGGTGGTACTGCTATGAAACTGCTGGTGGAGAAGAAGGTTGTAATCCCCAGGGAAGCGCTGCTTGCAGTGCTGCCCTGGAAGATTTGGACCGACGCCACTTCCAGACCGCTGGGATCTCTGATCCTGGCGGAGCTGGTGGTTCCCTGGCAGCCCGACCGCTTGGATTGTAATCTGGTGGTCGAACCGCCTCATTGGCGGCGGTCTGACTACCATCTGTGAGTCTGGCGGTATGGTGACCGTCATACTCATAATGATGAGCTAAGTATGTAATTTGTGTAAATATTTTTTTTAAATGTATATGTTAGATGTGGGTTGTTGGATTTGTAGCGGTATAGGGAGGGAAGCTAAATGAATAATAATTCATTAATTATTGATAAATGATTCATTAAGTAATTGTTAATTAATTGTGTAAATTGTGTAATTATTATAATTTGTTAATATATATTTTAGGTGCAGATTGTTGGGTTTGTAGGGGTATAGGGTGGAAAGTCAATTAAATAATAATTAATCAAATATTAATTATTGATAAATTATGAGATAATTAAGTAAATTATGTAATTATTATATATTTTTTCATTTACTTTTTAGGCGTAGCTTGTTAGGTTTGTAGAGGTATAGGGTGGAAAGCTAATTAAATAATAATTGATTAATTATAAACTATTTATTTATTATTAATAAATTACTTGTTAAATAATTATGTAAATTGTGTAATTATAATTTTTAATTTAGATACATGTTAAATGTGTGACTTTAGTGCAGGAATTTAATGAAACAATTATTAATTATTAAACTGTTGCACAGACTGGAGTGGGAATAGTAAATGTTATCCCTCCTGAGTCCAACGCTTTCTCTAGTGTTGCACCAACTGGAGAAGGAATAGTAACTTTTACCCCTCCTAAATCCAAACCTTTCCCTACTGTTGCACAGACTAGAGTGGGATTTGTAGCGGTATAGTGAGGGAAGCTAAATGGAAAATAATTCATTAATTATTGATAAATGATTCATTAAGTAATTGTTAATTAATTGTGTAAATTGTGTAATTATTATAATTTGTTAATATGTATTTTAGGTGCAGATTGTTGGGTTTAGTAAGGAATAGTAACTTTTACTGTTCTATCCTAAATCCAAACCTTTCCCTACTGTTGCACAGACTGGAGTGGGAATAGTAAATTTTACCCCTCCTGAGTCCAATGCTGTCCCTATTGTTGCACCGACTGGAGTGGGAAGCTAAATGAATAATAATTCATTAATTATTGATAAATGATTCATTAAGTAATTGTTAATTAATTGTGTAAATTGTGTAATTATTATAATTTGTTAATATATATTTTAGGTGCATATTGTTCGGTTTGTAGGGGTATAGGGTGGGAAGTCAATTAAATAATAATGAATCAAATATTAATTATTGATAAATAATAAGCTAATTATGTAAATTATGTAATTATTATATATTTTTTCATTTACTTTTTAGGCGTGGCTTGTTAGGTTTGCAGAGGTATAGGGTGGAAAGCTAATTAAATAATAATTGATTAATTATAAACTATTTATTTATTAATAATAAATTACTTGTTAAATAATTATGTAAATTGTGTAATTATAATTTTTAATTTAGATACATGTTAAATGTGTGACTTTAGTGCAGGAATTTAATGAAACAATTATTTAATTCATTTTTTTCACATATTAATTATTTAAAGTAATGTATAATTTTTTTAATTGTTTAATTGTTTTTTTATTTTATATATTTAATTTTATGTTAATAGTTTTATAACTTTATGAAATTAATACTTGTATTAAAATAAGGTATGTGTTTGAAGTGAAGTACTTTCCCTACTGTTGCACAGACTGGAGTGGGAAGAGTACATTTTACCCCCTCCTGAGTTCAACACTTTCCCTACTGTTGCACCGATTGGAGTGGAAATAGTACATTTTACCCCTCCTGAGTCCAACGCTTTCCCTACTGTTGCACAGACTGGAGTGTGAATAGTAAATGTTTTCCCTCCTGAGTCCAACGCTTTCTCTAGTGTTGCACCAACTGGAGAAGGAATAGTAAATTTTACCCCTCCTAAATCCAAACCTTTCCCTACTGTTGCACAGACTAGAGTGGGAATAGTAAATTTTACCCCTCCTGAGTCCAATGCTGTCCCTACTGTTGCACCGACTGGAGTGGGAATAGTCAATTTTACCCCCTCCTGAGTCCAACACTTTCCCTACTGTTGCACCAATTGGAGTGGAAATAGTAAATTTTACCCCTCCTGAGTCCAAAGCTTTCTCTGCTGTTGCACTGACTGGAGTGGGAATAGTAAATGTTACCCCTCTTGAGTTCAACACTTTCCCTACTGTTGCACTGACTGGAGTGGGAATAGCAAATCTTACCTCTCGTGAGTCCAACACTTTCTCTACTGTTGCACAAGCTAGAGTGGGAATAGTACATTTTACTTTGTTGTGTAAATGTGTGTGTATGTATGTATATATATATATATATAAAAAATATATATATATAAATATATATATATTTATTTATATATATACATATATATATATATATATATATATATATATATATATGTGTATATATATATATATATATATATATATATATATATATATATATCTGTGTGAAAACGAGTACCAGCACACATCTATATCTACTAATGTGAGGAAACTTTTATCACATGTTCTCAGGTAAAGTCATGTGCCACATTATTCCACAGTCAAATCTTCTTAAAAATTATGCCTTTATTCATTCATATTGATGAAATTATTCATATGTAGATTCAAATGCTGATCAATCTATCCATAGCCAACGCGTTTCATCCTTATGGACTTCTTCAGGGCTTACGGTCAACGATTATAACGTGCTCCCTGGCACAATTCCATCTGGCGACACTCATGCCATGAGTATCGGCAGATTGAATTGTGCTAAGGCGAAACCCGTTGGCTATGGATAGATTGATCAGCATTTGAATCTACATATGAATAATTCCATCTTCGATATGAAAAAATAAAGGCATCGTTTTTTAAGAAGATTTGATTGTGGAATAATGTGGCACATGACTTCACCTGAGAACATGTGATTAAATTGTCCTGACATTAGTAGATATAGATGTGTGCTGGGTCTCGTTTTCAATTGTCAAACAAGGTTCTCCTGGTTATCTGAGGTCTAGGGGGTTTTCCCTCAAGACTCATGCACCATCATTATTTACAACTGTTCATATAACTGAATGTATAGGTCAGGGATTGCTTCGACCCCCTTTCTATATTTATAGAATATATATGTATATGTATATATATAAACAATGACAGAATGTGCTCCATAAACGGACCCGCTCCCCGAGGAGGGTGGAGCAATAACCGGCAGAGCGTGCCACTAATAATTCCAAATCTATGCACACAAATTTACGCTCACTTTAATGAACCAGACGCGTTTTGGCCGTCACCGCGGCCTTGATCACATGACCCCAATACGTTTTGCACTCCATCAAATACACATAATAAACATAAACAAACATTTGCAATGCAATGGGTCTTGCATTTGCTCGAGTTAGAGCTATTAGCATTATAAACTCCTAACCGGACTTTTCTTGCCACATAAATTGAAAAGTAAAAGTTTCACACAGGCGAGCCGACGGCCGCCAACAGCACAAAGCAGACACACAAAGGGAAATAAAAGTTCGCTTGCAGGGAAACCTATTGGCAAAAGTGCAATTATCCCTGTAACAGGCAAAAGTGCAATTATCTATGTAACCGGCAAAAGTGCACTTAGCTATGTAACAGGATCAATGTCATGCAAAGTGCTAGACTACTGCCCAGCGAGATCGTGCTGCAAAATAAGAGAAAAAGTAGTCCAGAAACCAGACGGAAAACATCGTGCCTTGTATGTTTTCAGTAGTTGGTCGATGCACTCGATGAGGGCTAAACACCAGAAAAGGCATGACTTATGCATGCCTTTCACTAATGAAAGCAAGCAAATTTTAAAAGGCAAGCCCACAAACCAATTAAAGTGGCTTATTTGACATAGCTGTGGTTAGAAGCCCAAAGAGAGATTACAGCAGGGGACTGAGCGCTTTATGCTCGCTCCTAAAAACGGAAACACAATACATATAAACATCGTCGACATCATTGAGTGACTTCTGCTGACACTATTTGTATATCACATGTCGTAAAGTGCATATAACTGGTCTGTTCCTAAACATCTATTGATATTGTCGCTGATACAGTTTAATGACAAATTAAACAACATAACATTATGTGTTAGAATTATTACTGTTAAAGCAGTTTTGCGGCAAAAAGTATACTGCCGGCTTGCGACATTCCACAGCGCCAGCTGGACGCCCTATTAAAGGAAAGGAACAAGCTGATGCTAAACTTGGGCTAGCGTCTTAAAAGAAGATGCTAGCCGGGTGGGGGTGGCCATAGGGAAGAAGGGGGTTGGTAGTCAAAAAATGTTGTTAGCCTGGTTAGAGGCCAAAAAAAATGCCTCTAACCAAACTTGCACCATTTCCTGGTGCACAACTACCAAAAACATGACTTCTGTATTAGGAAAGACAGGAGTCATGCCCACCACCCCAATGGCCAGCACAGAGGACAAGTGGCCCCTGGGCATGGCCATTGCACCTTGTGCCATGCTTGGGGCTCCAAGTTAGGGCCCGCGATGGCAAAAAAAAAAAAAAAATACTTACCCAGACTTACCTGGGATTGGATCCCCCATCCTTCGGTGTCACTCTGGTGGGGGTGGGGGTGTTCCTGGGGCTTGGGAAGGGCACCTGTGGACCCATTCTATGGTGTTTAACCATGGTAATGGGTCCACAGGTGCCCTAATGCCTGGTATGACGCAGGCTTTAAATAATGGTGCAAAGCAAGCTATTTGGCCCCTCCTCCCACCCATGCGTCATTTTAGCACAGGGTATAAATAAGGGGCTATGAGGATAGCACCATTTTTTTGATGGGAACACCTACCTTGCATCTCATTGACGCAAAGTAGGTGTACACATCCACAAAATGGTGCAAACTCCTATATTTTGACGTTAGATGTGTCTAATGTCAAAATACAAATATGGAGTTAGGTTTGGGATGAATTTGCTTTTTTTTATTTTATGACGCAAATTCAGCACAGAGTATAAATCTGCCCATTAATGTTTACTACTTGTAACTATATGTAGCTTAAACAATGATATGTTTGTTTATATTTCTCAATACTAAGGTAAAAACAATACTTTTTTTGACATTTTTGTACTTATCATCATATGTATAGGAAAACAATATTTTTGTGTTTGATATTTTTGACACAATATTTTTGTATCACGATATTTAAGGTTTTGATATTTTGCCAGTGAACCCTCAAGAGCAGTCAGGTGCTAAATGGATTCACCCCCAAATTACTTATAATTACACAAATAGGGGTAATGACATATTTGCCAGTAACTCCTCATCAAAGATTAACACAGAATTAGCAAAACTACTCCAATTACTCCTCCGTAATTGAATTTTTGCCAGGACCTAGTCAGAAGGAAATCCATTGCTATACATGATCTGATAAAAGTTAAATTAGATAACCTAAGTGACTCAGAGATGACAACACCTGTAGAGGCCACTGAATCACTAGCTACAGTAGTGGTGGTAAGGAAGTCGCATGGCAAGATACATGTGTGTGCCGATCTTCGTCCACTGAATCAAGAAGTACTTGTTTCCACTGCCTAGCATAAAAGTGATGTTTCCTGGGTATGGGTTGGTGAAGAGTTTTACAACTCTACATCTGGCATGTGCCTACCATCAGATAAAGTTACATGCAAACACTCAGGAGCTGACAGCTCTCATTACTCCCTTGGGGCCTTCAAATTTCTTTGCATGACATTTCGGCTGTTTCTGTGGCTTTAGACGTGGAAAGGGTCATTTAATCTTTGTTAGGAAATAGGCCTGGAGTAGTATTTTACTAGGATAATATTTTGGTCTATGGATCTACATTGGAGGAGCACAATATGTAGGTGAAAGGAGCCTGCCAGGATGTTGGTCTAACCTTGAGAGCAGATAGATGGTGTTTTGACAAAGAGGTGTTATCTATTTTAGGAAATGAGATAAGTGGAGCAGGCATCAGACAAAAAAAGGTCTAAAGTAGGAACTTAAAAAAAAATTAGAGGTACTTTATAGCAAACAAATGTATTCTTTGTTTCTTTGGAAGTTGAATCGCATGCATGGATCTCAGTGAATTTGTCTTTTAACCCTGATGCTACGCTTGCGTTGTTGAGAAAGAATATTAAATTTAAATGGAGTCAGGAGGCCCCTTTCAAACCCACGTGCTCAGCAGCATCTAACCTGTGGTGCTAAGTCATCAAATAATTTGAATGTGACAGTTGATTGGGTAGGCAAGGACCCTAGTGACACTGAAGAAATTTGCTCAGTGGCATTGAAAGCTATTCAGAAGCATGTAATTGATCCATGTTCGAACTTTTTTATTGAAGGTTGAACAAATACTGAATCATTTTTTTAAGAGAATTGATTAGAAAATAGCTTTTATGGCTGATGATTTCTTGTTCCATGGGAATTACTCCATCTATGATTAATGATGAGGCTGCTAGTCGAATAGCCCATTGGGAAGGCCTTCTCATTTCTAACAAGCCCAATGCCCAAGTCTTAAATCGAGAAAATGAGTCACTGTCACCAGGTGTTGCAAATTGTAACCCTATACTCTTAGAAACTTAGTGCAAACAACAGCCCGATGCTGCCAGAGAGGATCATAGTACACCTTTTCGCTCCAATATTATTATACATTTACCATTGGATTGTACCCATTATGTAATTTTTCAAGAACATGTGCCAGTGGTTACCGCTGGGTCAAAAGAGGATGATTTTACCCTATAATGCAAGGTAGCACATTGGCTAGGCACAAAACTAAGAACTCACTTTGATTTCTGTAAACATATCCTCCTAGTTGGGAGGACGAGTTGGATTGCTCCACACAAGAAGGATACAACAGGTGATTGAGTTGTGGTACATTTTAGGAACCCTACATTGCTTAGACATCTGTTATATGATTTACATGGGTTAACTTGGTTTCAGCCTAGTATCTAGGTGCGTCCCCTAAGGTACTTTTACAGACCAGTCAGATGGCTTACAGTCCACCATTCCATACAAAAATGGGACTAACTTACAGGGGGTTATGGATGTTGGCTTTAATGTCATAACATCAAATCGTTTCCAACCACATGAGGGCCTAAATTCTAATAGTTGACAATTCTGTTCTGAAAACACTGTACAACAGCTCCATGTAACTACCCTAGATACACTGACTATAAACACTATGCTAAACTCCATCCTCTTGATAGAGCAGATCCACCCCTGTATCCATCAGAATCAGATAGGCCTTATCTATTGAAATATTGCTGGTGCTCATACAAAATTAAATAATCATGATTGGCTATCCCTGGTGAGCAAGTATGATATCATGTGTCTCCAAGAGACATGGATGATGAATGATTTTCATATTAATGGGTACCATGCAACACCCTCACAAGCCAGTAGCGCAAAAGGGGGTCTGGCTATGTTCATTTCTGTTAAAGCTAATTCAAGCAAGTAAGGTGCAGTCTTCACCATTTGTCTCAGTTAGGCTTATTTTACTTCAATCTTCTTTTGATATTTTGCTTATAAATGTTTTATTATAACAAGTTTAACCATACTTCGGAAGAGTCAATAGATCAGTTTAATGAGTTTAATGAGTTTCTAGAAACGTTTAGGAATACGAAAACCTGCACTACCTTCATGATCTGGGCAGGAGCTATTTGATAGGAGTAATAACAAAGTGTCTCAATTCCCCCACTCAGGTTATGGTGAATCTTTAAACAAACTTTTAATGAAATATGACTTAGGGCCTGATTTAAAATTCAGCAGACGGGTTACTTCATCACAACAATTACCCAGTCTGCTGAAATCTAAATCCCATAGAATATAATGGGATTTAGATTTCGGCAGACGGGATTTCCATCACCGTTATGAGTTCTAAATCCGGCCCTTATTTTTTGTAAAAGGGCTATTCACTTCGTATGTCCCTACTTTTAATAGAAGTGATAAAGGGAGTACAATTGATTTTATAATGGTCACATCAGGTCTTTGTGCACTTTTCAAGGGGTCTGAGGTTATCAGTAATTGCTGTAGTGATCACAATCCTTTTACGGTCTCTTGGAATATACTTGTGAACAATTCCGGTTTTATGGAAGCTTGCCCAAATGTAAATATTCTAAACTTCAAGCCATTAGGGTAGACTGGAAAAAGTTGGCTACTGATGATTTGAAGGCTAAACTTTTGGATAATAACAAGGAGGCCTTTTCTGGTTGCCTGTCAGCTGATTCTGACACATGTGATATCCAAGACAGTTTTAAAAACATTTGCCTATCCATTTCAGATATGTTATTATTTAAGCTGGCTCCCACCAACCAAGGTCAATCCCTTTAGTTGGTTTGATACCACATGCATGCTATCCATTAAACAGTAAAAGGTATCTTTGCACACAAACCCAGAATGCCCACAGATGATCAGATAAGCATGTTGCATATACAAACAGATCTTGGAAGCATGTAAGAAAGAGATTAGATGTAAAGCCTGGGCAGATCTGCAGAAGCAGGCAGGGGCGGGAACCATATGAAATTCTGGAAGGTCATAAATCGGACGTATTTTAAGGATCCTGGTTTACCTATGGTGGAGTCTTTAATAGCAGAAGAGATATGGGTGAAACACTACACTGATATCTTCTGTGTAAAGGAGCTAGAGTTTGGAACTGCTTGGTTAGCGGATGAATTGTCCTTTTCAGAAATCATACTGCAGGATTTTAAGAATTCAGTTATTTCATATTTTTAAAGCTAATTCCTCAATGTTGGCCTCCCTTTTGAATAATAGAATAAGAACTGCCATAGTTGGCCCCCTTCCAGGGTTGTGGAGCAAAGCAATTGTCCTGATCTCAACAAAGGGGACAGAGGACAGCCTAGTTGCTATAGTCTAATTTCACTCATTGATGATAGTGCGAAGACCTTAGGTAGGATTATCCTGTCCCGCTTGGAGGTGGGCAGTGTAGGGGCCCCCCTGTTGCCCCCTGCACTTGTTCTCCGCAAGCCTTTTCGTGGTGGGGAAACCACCATAAAAATACTGTCGGAAAGCAAGGTGTCGCTGAGTTCAGTGCCGCCTGGTTGATTACAACCAGGACTGCCATCAGCCCTTTGGGATCTTTGATCTAGGCGGGGACAGATGTCTATTGGCAGGTCCGCCTGCCAAACTTGTAATGTGGTGGTTGGACCACCACAGCAGAGGCGGTCCGACCACCACCACGAGGTTGGCGATCTTGTGGCCATCAGCCTCGTAATGAGGCTGATAGATATTAAAATGCAGCAAGTTCAACAGTTTGCCTAAAAACAAGCTAAAACATGTTGTAAAAAAGGATACGCTATAAACAGTTAGGCCCCGATTATCAGTCTGTGGTCTGCCACACCTTTCCCACTGGGCTGAACCAGACTAGGCTTTGGATGTAATGGGTTCTGTAAGCGGTGAGAGGTCAATACTGCATTTGTTCGTGTTTGTGGCTTTAAACTCTAAAAGGCTTGTGGGTCAGAAATTCAATGACATCAGTTCAGAGGGGGCTATGAGATTAGATTTTCAATTTCAATTAATCTAAAATATAAAAATCCCAGAGCACCATTGGTGTCATCGTCTGCAAGGGCAGTCTACTGATTAGGTGGGGTTACTTCAAATGCTGTCTTAAGATGAATAAGGATCATTGAGTTATTAGAGCCTATATGTGCATGTATTTGTAAAGTTCATTTCCACACCTCGTGGCATCTTGCTGCTGAATCACAAATGTTTATTGTTACCCAGCTGAATAGTACTCCTTTTATTAACCTCAGGAGGGTGAAATACTGAGTAGGCCCACATGCTCACAAACTCAAACACGGCTTCCAGGATGGATGCATCCAGGGCTGTCTCTAAGGTAGTGCGACGGGTGCAGCTGCGCCTGGCGCTGACATTGATGGTGGGGCACTGTGCTTAAAAATAACTGTTGGTTTAAAAGCATGTGAACGTCCATGTTCTTCCAGCAGTTCTCAGGCAACAATAAAATGTCAAGATAACTCTGGTGATTAATGATAGTACTGATAAGACATCAAATTTGTCTAGTGGCAGTTTTGACTCATTGTAAAGTAGCGTGGAGGGTTAATGTGCCTACTACAAAGAACGTGTACAATGCAGATCACAGAATTGAGTGTGAGTGAACTCTAAGTAGCCCTATAAAAACATGAAATGTATGTCATAGAGAGGCTATGGAGAGACGAGGTGCACTTTTGGAGAGTGGTAGTGAGGGAATTCATTGTGGAGGTCATAGGGGAGTACCAAAAAAGACTGAAGCACCGTGCGCCTCCAGTGCTAAAGCCGACCCTGGATGCATCAGTCAATGTTCCGCCAGCCCCATCTTATTGTGCTGCAGCAAATCAACTCGCAGACCTCCAGGTAAACAAGTTCATAGCTCACAGTAACCTTTCTGTAAATGAATATGACCTGAGGTTTGAAACCGTACCCGAGCTCCTTATTACCTGAGCTTTCTTAACCTGACACTGGTCGGACGTCTTCATCTCTTTATTTCTAGGGATCTACAGGAAATATCCCAAGTAGAAATCAGTGGTCTATAGCCATTTGATGACTCGGCATCTGGACTGGAGTCCTAGAACTACAGTGGTTTCTCCGTGCAGATCCATCTTTTGTGCCATTTACTAACACTTACTCTTCAAAAGTGTTGTTCAATATTTGTTTTTCAACGCCTCGCGTTTTTTGTGTCAGTTATCTAAGACTGATTTGGTGAAGAACATCTAGACACAGTTCAGTGCGCTATGTTTGTTCATTAATTCAACTTGTAGGTCATTCCTAATGTGTTCATGGGACCCCAAACACGAAGCTAATGTGGGAAACCAATCCTAAAAACACGAAGTTCCATCTGAAATACCATTTTTTTATTTTGTCACACTCAAATTTGTATTAGATCGTCGTGGTCCTCTGTGGATATGCATATTCCACAGGCATGCAGGTTGTATGTCTAAATGTCGACTACGGAAGCATTGTGCTATTAAAATATCGTGGTCAAATTATCGATGATCAAAATATCGGAAAGTAAGTGCGTATGGGTAAGATTTTATTTCATATATATATAAGGAGTTAAGTAAACTGACCCTATATTAGCTATCTATACTTACTTACATGATATTTTAATTCTCGATATTTCCTTGTTACCATTCTGGTAACACGACGTTCTGGAGGCTATATTAAGATGGAATAGCGGCATGGGAAAAGAATACGGCTTGCAAAAGGACATTTCTCACATGGAGCCATTGAGCAATGATCTTTATGTCGAACTCGTCGACAACGATATAATCGCCACTCTGTAATAGGTATGAAATAAAGTAATTTGACTCTCTCTCTCTCGCTATATATAAACATATATATGCATATACATATATGTATATGCTGTGCTTTGTTAAGTATAAGGTCATTAATGGAGAAAATACATTTGACGAGTCATCTTTTGTTTACATTTCTAAGAGATTGGATCAAAAACACAAACCTGTCCTGCATGGAAAGGTACCCAGGTTGAGAATGCGCTGCAATGCCATAATTGGTAGTATGCGCTAAACAATGCAACTAACATAATACAACATCAACATGCACGTTTTCTTTCAGTAAGTAATTGTATTTAGACAGCGCTTACTACCCCTGACGAGGCGTTGAAGTCCGCCCACGCTCTGTGTTACTCTGTTGCTGTTCGGCATCCAAGGACCTTGAAAGTACCTAAGTGTCAACTGGACGTATATTTAGATCATACTTGCTTCTGATTCGGGTACTATACTGCATGTGATTTCTATTTCCAAAAAGAATGTATTTGAACTTAGGAAATTCTGTTTAGTTAAGATTTATTTAAGATTTTGGAGACGTTCTATGCAAGCAATGTCAGCTCTGGTGGTTCCTGTTTTCTGGCCCCACTCCATGTGCTCTGCTGGCGTGCTGTTGTTTTTGGGACGGCGTTGCTCTCCTTTGATTGCTACTGGGTGGCCTCTGGTTGCTGTCCAGCATCTCCTTTGAGCTTCTGTAGGCAAACAGGGAGTTGGGTTCTGATGTTTGCCCTAAGCTTGTACCCATCTGGCACTTCACTGGTTAGAATCCAGCTGAGCGGAACAGTTAAAATGTCAAACAGTCCATCAGTAGGGAATGATGTCACTTCACTAGTGATATCATGATTCGGTAAAACAGAGCAGACCGGAGGCAACAGCTGTGAGATGTTGCAGATGTATACCGCCTGACTCTAGTGCTTAGTTCAGGAATCCTCAAAACAGGACACCTTTTCACTGAAAGCCGTGGCTTGCTTGGCAAGGTCGGTATACAGTGATAAGAAAGAAATTCATGTCAATCAGCCTTATTGTAATCAGCGATTGGATTTGCAAGGAGGATGACATTAGTGGTGTGCGAAATTCACGTAAACTCTTTATGTCTAATTAAGCTAAATTTCGGAAAAATGATGCAAAATTACATGAAATGCAAACCCAGCATTTAGCAATATGTTTGTGTGAAATTAGACATTGTGCCCATTTTAGACACAAGGACGCATTGCTTGCTGAGACCACCACCTCCCTGGGACAACATAAAAAAAATATATGGGGGGCCGCACGGACTCCCCCAGGCTCCGGGGACCACCACCTCCCTGGGATAACATTAAAAAAGGATATGGGGAGGTGTACAGACCCCCCCAGTCCCAAGGGACCACCACCCCAAGGCTACATTTTAAAACAATATGGGTAGGTCCTCTGGCACCAGGGACCACCACCTCCCCAGGGCTATTTTTAAATCATTTATAGTACGCAGCACAAGGACTACCCTGGTCCCTGGAGACCACCACCTCTCCAAGGCCAAATATGCGGCCCCCTCTCTAGGGAATTTCAGCCCTGGAGACCCCATCCTCTGGAGCCTGGTCACAAGTACCTGGGTGCCCAGGTCACCCAGTATAAATTTATGGGGACCCCGGGGGGAGCCTCAAGGACCCCGCGGTCGCAGCTGGCTCACGTCTCCTGCGGGAGCCGGCATTTCTCCTGCATGCATGGAGCTGCTGCATATAGCAGCTCCCTGCTTGCGGAGCAATGTTTTAATCTTTTTCCCGGCCCACGTTAGCACACATAGAAAGAGGAAAACGGCTCTCATGACTGATTTAGTGTAAGAAGGTGTTCCTTACTGCACAAAAAACAATCATCCCTGCAACACAGACACCATGGTGCAAGGGTGTCTGCATTGGAGCATGGCAGCCTTTTGTGCACCAGTGAAGAGGAAAAGGCTAGGAATGCATTGCATCTTATGGATACGGTGCATTCCTGCCCTTTTCTTTTGAGGCAGGGCAGCAGAGCAAGAAGGCTTGCAGCACTGCTGTGCATCAAAAGATTGTAAGTATGGCCCTGCATCAAAGAAACGGGCAGGAATGCACTGTATCTATAAGATATATATATATATTTATATATATATATATATAACATCATCATCATCATCATATACTTTATTCGACCATAGGTCATAAAAGTTACATATTAAATTGTACAAAAAAGGTACGTTTTCTTCATTATACTTTTACACTGGCTGAAAATAGTAAGGTTTAGAATAGGAAAAGCTTCTATAGGCAATGGCCTACTATAATCCACCATTGATCCCGATACATAACTTAACATTTAGATACCAGGGTTTCTGAGACAATTGCTTCATAACGTTAAAATAGTACAAATATTTAAAACTCTTAAAACAATATGGGGTGATTTCAAAATACATATTTCCCAGATGGTATCATCATCAAGATAAATACAAACTATCCGACCCAAGATGTAAAAATTTAAAGTGCTGATTTGATGTTACATAATAATATAATTCCTCAATAATTTAGATGGCATACTTTAACAAAGAGAGCCTACTACCGGCACAATCATTTGGCAAATTTAAGCACTGTCAAGTCGTTAAGACACAAGCACAGTGTGATAAAAAGCTTATATATTAACTTAAAATGGTTATCGGATTCATGTTAAAATGGCACGAGTACCAGACAGATGCATAAAAAATAGCTCTTTATGGCTAAAACTAGTGTTAAAATGGCAGAAACACATAATGATTACCTACATAATGTCTGAAAAATCTATTCCAAGCCCTATCCAACCCACTTCATCCAGATCATCTTCATCATCAACTTAGTTCATCAATGACCATAAAAGCACATAAAACAGAATATAATAATTCTTAAGTAAATAAATAAATACATGTCTGTAAATAGGTGTAAAATATTAAAACAATAACTTGATTTGCACATATGGCTCTAAATCTTACCTATATAGAGATAAGACCTTAAATAACTTTTTGAAGATGGCAACGTATGCGCCAAGCTGTTGCTAAATACTTACTTACTGAAAGAATTACGTCAGCTGAATTATGGCTTTTTAGAACCCGTAGAGCCAAGGAGCAATTCTTGAATCCCATGTCCCTGCAAATCTTGCGGATCCATTTTGTTCGCGGAATCGCATAGGCTGGGCAGAAGAACATAAAATGCTCAATGGTTTCAAAAATACTGCCACAGGCAGGGCATGTATCGGGAAGATTAATCGACCCCCACCTATGAATCAATGACATCAGGGGCAGTGAGCCAAAACGCAACCTTGCGTATAAGCTCTTGCCTTGCAAGTCCGGTATCACATCCAAATAGGATTCAAACTTTGGGGACCATTTAATATCAGTAAAGGAATTAGTTAAGCGACCATGGGATTTATGGATTATGTAGTTGTCCTTAACATAAGACCAATAGGTTAACTTTAAAACATTTTTGTGCCGTCTCTCTAATTTGTGGGGATTTTCCCAATAGTCGCCCAAGCCCAAAAGCCTAAGCCAATGGGCCACATGGCGAATCCAGGGAAGAGTATTAGCATTTTGGCATTTCAGTAAATCGAGTAATGCGGTCTTATATATATCTAGTTCGGGGGTTGTCCATAATCTAATCCAATAAAGGAGAGGTCTTAGAGAAGCTAGATCTGCTACTCGGCTTAACCCCAGATCTAGAAATAATGGAAGCAAGGGTGTAGTGCGTGGACATGCAATTAAAGCCCTTGCAAAGTTGTTTTCCCCCACACTGATCTTATTGCAGTTAGCGTAACCCCATACCTCCGCTCCGTACAGGGCTGCACTTTGAGCCTTAGCCGTGTAAATTTTTATTGCTGGGGAAACAACCTTTGTAAAGGAGCTTTGATAAAAACGCAATATGGATGAGGCTCTATGTTGAAGGAGCCCTGCACTTTTCGTAATCTGCTCTTCCCATAGTAGTTTACTGGTTAACCTAACTCCCAAGTAATCTATAGAGCTTACTTCCTTCAGCGGTACTCCCTCAATGTGGATGGAACATCTTTTCCTAGGTCCCTTGGATAAGACCATCAATTTTGTTTTGTTAATGTTAACCTCCAGCCCATAATCGCTACAGAATTGGTTAAACCGGTCAACAAGGGTCTGCAACCCCATTGGTGTCTTAGAAATGAGGAGTGAATCGTCGGCAAAGAGCAGGATAGGGATTTTTTGTGTATTCAGGGAAGGGGCATCATTCTGGCCTGTGGACACAGCCTTTACTACTTCGTTGATAAATATAGTAAACAGTAGGGGGGCTAACACGCAACCTTGGCGAACTCCTCTTCTGATTGGAATCCGTTCTGTCAGTTCGCCTTGTTCACCCCACCTCACTTGGGCATAAGTGTTCTCATGCAGTCGTTTTAACAGGAGTAATAGATCCTCTGGGATTCCCAATCTACCCAGCACTTCCCACAGTTTGGCTCTTGGGACCAAATCAAAAGCCGATCGCAGGTCTATAAATACCACATACAGGCATTGTTTGGCCACAAGTACATATTTCCAATGCAATATGGCCAATCGAAAAACAATATATATATATTTTACTTAGTGGCAGTTGCAACTAGGTAGTTATAACTAGGATCTAGTTTCTAAAGTAAAATATTCGACATTCACATGAGCTTCAGTTTGGAAAGTTTCAGGGTGATCCGTCAAGCGGGGGCTGAGATAAAGGAGGGGTGAGATTCAATGGGTTTCCAATGTTAATTCCCAAAGAAAAAATTTAACAGTGATAGCGCAAAAACCACTGGATGGAAATACAACAAATTTAGCAGAAAGTTAACTCTTGGTACAGTAAGAGCCCTTTTTGTTATTTGTTATAAGTCCGTTCAGTACATTTTGAGATATGTAAGGAAATCCAAATTTGTATATCTAGGGACCCAAAGGATTCGTGACCCCTCCTGATCTTGAGCTGAGATTTGGTTGGCTGCCAACACTGCTTTGAAGCTGCAGTCAAGCCACAGCAAACATTCCGGTTTCTGAAAGTGGGACCTGTCAAATAGGATGCGTGAAGGGAACAGAGATGAACGGTTTGCTTCAGCAACCACAGAGCTTCTACTTAAAGCAACTCCTTGGTTGCTGAAGCAATGGGACTGTGGGGGAGGCCTTGAGGCTTCCCCCATGGTCCCAGATAGCCTGTAAATGGCTTGTTATAACATAAACAAAATATATTAAAAAAACTTGTAGGGACCGTGGGGGAGCCCTTGAGGCCCCCCCATGGTCCCATAAAGAGATAAATAAATATATATATATCTCAGTGTGAAGGTCACTGACCTTCACACTGAGCATTGAGGGTTCGAGTCCAGCTGGACTCACTTCCCTCATTTTGAACTACAAATGTTGAAAGGTCATACTAAAATATGATCTTACTGTTTTTAATTGACAAATACATTTTTTTGTGCAGAAATATCTAATTCTAAATATATCATCCATCAAAGCCTAAAAAACTATAAATCTTCCTCTCACTATGTCTCTCTCATTTAATCTCTTTCTCCCACCCACACCCACTCAGACCCTTACGCACCCACTCAGAGACCCACTCAGACACTCAGGCACCCACTCACAGGCCCACTCAGACACTCAGGCACCCACTCACAGGCCCACTCAGACCCTCATGCGCCCACTCACAACCCCACTCACATCCTCACACACCCACTCATAAGTCCCATACAGACACTCACAGACCCAATCAGACTCTCACACACCCACGCACGGACCAACTGACACCCTCATGCGCCAACTCACAGACCTGCATAGACACTAACGCACCCACTAAGACACTGATGCACACACTCTCACACCCCAACAGAGATCCTCACAGCCACTCTCACCCTCAGATCCACCCTCTTACACCTATTCTCACACCCAGAGAGATAGGCTGCGGCTAACTCCCACCATGCATGGCCAAAGGGCCGTGTGCAGAGTAGGGGTGGGTGGTTGGGGGGTTGGCCTCTGGGACTGGCTGCAGGCTAGGCCTTGTGAGCAACCCCTCCTATGCAAGGACAGAGGCTGTGCATGGTGCAAGGTTGGGTGCGTATAGGTAATTCACTAACAAAAACAAAGATTACAGGGACGTAACAGTTAGGTTCTGAATTTACCCGTATAAAACCATAGAAATTCACCTGTTGTAGTTAGAGTTATCTAAAGTAACTATAACTCATGCCCTAAGGTAACTATAACTCAAGCCATTGCTATGCACTGCTAATTACCCCACAAATTACAGCACTCATGACATCTTTGATAACATCACTAATCATATCAATGTAATATTTGCAGTACATTTTAACGAAAATACTGTACATGTGATTTTTTTAAGGTTTTCTTTTTTTTTTTAAAACAGATCTTCTTATCACACCTAACTATAACATTGCTTTACCCTTTGTTTTTTTCAGTGAATTTCTAGAATAGTAATGCAATATTTTATTACCATACGTAAATGCAACAGCCTGTCCGTGAATGACCTTCAGCCATGCGCAGCAGGGGCTTGGTTGCAGGCCCTGAGGCCAAACCCCCACATGCTGCCAACGTTGTAAAGGCAGCCAATCCCACACTGTGCAGAGCCTTTCGTCATGTATGCTGGAAGGTTGGCCACAGGACCTGACCTGTGGCCAACTCCTAGAAAGAGAGCCGACCCCACATTGCACACTGCCTTTAGCCATGCATTGTGGGGTGTTGACCACAGGGTCTGGCCTCAGGGACCCTTACCCCCAGGGCCTTTTTTGTTTAAGGAAAAAGGGCCGCACAACCCCCTCCCAGAGCCTCTTTAGGCCCTGGAGACATCATTCCCCATGGTCATACATATAAGATAAAAGGGGAGGGAGGATGTGCAGTCCCCCTCCCAGAGCCTCTTTAGGCCCTGAGGACCTTATCCCTCAGGCTTTACATATTTGTTAAAAGGTGGAAGGGTACCTATTTAAATAAAGGGTAGGGAGCCATGCAACCCCTTCCCTGAGCTTTGTTATGCCCTAGGGACCCCATCCCCCAGGGCTTCCTTGTGATCTATCACTGAATCAAAGAGCAGTCCTTTAAGATTTAAAGGGGGTCTCTTCCCTCCGTCCAGCATGTCCCTTCCCAGCTCACAGGAATGCAGCGATACACAAATCTGTGTGGGGATTCTTCTCTCCCTCGTGTCTTCACCAGGCAGGCCTGGGCATCCCAAAATGGAACCCAGGGTCCTCCATACAATATACCATTGCAGGCACACTCACTCAGTGTACTTTCATAGCACACATTCAGGTCAGCACTGCTACCTCTACACATTGTACCCTTACATGTATCCATACATTAGGCACACACACTCAGCCTGTCTGCACTGTTTAGAACTGAAGCTTTTCTATATTAACCAGGATGTGCTCTTTACAAGCACATGCACTGCCAGCACACACATTCAGTATGTGCACTCTGCACAACACTGCAGAACATTTCACCCTCCATGTATCGCACTCATGAAAGCATACATACATCCAGCACAAGCTGTCCCTGTGCATGCCCTGCACAGCACTACATCTCTCATGTACTGTATTTCTCACAGGCATATATAAACCCAGCACATGTCCAAATGTCACATTTACTGCACAGTACTGCTCCATTCTTATACTGTACCCTTCCTAGGCACACATATCTCTAACCCAAAATCACCACTCCTGTGCTATGCAGCACTCTACATCTACCTGATGTAGGCCAAGAATTAGTTAAGCACACAGCAGCGTAACTTTTAAAAAGGTGAGTGAACCTGTAGGCCTCACTCCAGTGACATAGGGAAATAAGGTTTGGTACATACTACTGATCACTACACTGTATGCTGACACCACTGTGCTTGTGCTGCTCCACTCCTGATGAAGGTGGTAGCCTTCCACCACTATGAGGGTAGCACTTTGGGCACCCTTCCTGGCCCAACAAGACTGAAATATGTGAGAAAGGCCTATGCCATAACGCATATGCATGATCCATCTTCGCTTATGACAAAAAATCAGCATTAGGGATTTAGACAACAGTACAGTGGGGCACTCAGGGCAGGAGTACAAGTCTCTTACCATGCAGAGAACATTCCATCTCAACACCTATCATAAAAACTTTTAAGGAACTTACCCGGACTCCAATACTTTAGCGATTGACATATAAACAACATGAGCATCTTTGTTCTGACTTAAGAATCCTTTCTGTTTGGTGACAGGATCACCTCACATAAAATGTGATGTTGGCACATTGTGCTGGGAAGATTTTCTCCCCGGTTTGGGTTCAGAAGCCACAAACGTGCTGGTGAGGCACCATCACTATTCTCCCCAATTGAGGTCGGCTAGATCTTTGGACTTGGTGAAAAGTGTAGCAGTCAGAATCATTCAATCACAAATTAATGACATTAGCCATAAACAATACTAAACACCATGAGCAATTTAATGCTAAATCAAGCTCCAAACTGAATAAAGTTTCAAAACTTTATTACAATCCCAAAATCAATGTCACATATACGATGCGCAAAACTAAGTTATAAACATACATGAAAACCATAGGCTGACCGAAACATCTGAAAAGATTTAACCTACTAAACATCAATACTGATAAACACTCCAAAAGAATAATATAGATTAACAAAAACACAATATGCACATTATTATCAGATTTCAAAGCAAATGATAGTGAAATCAGTAAATCATCAAATTACAGTTTCCAAAATCAATTTTAGATTTCAGGTATCAGAGCTAGGCCATTCCTGTCATTAACACAAAATTAGACTTGCATATGTGGGAACGGGCTAACACATGCGGGCAAAATGAAAGATAAAAAAAAGACAACATTTTAAAAAAACAATCATCTAACTAGGGTAAGTCACTATAAAAATATGCTGGTGTAATTATCTAACTGAAAAGAAAACAAGAAACCACACTTAGTTATACCTCTCCTCAAGGGACAGCACACAATAGTACTTTATTAGGCAGGACAGTCACTTTCTTCCGACGTCAGTTGACAGCAGCATCAGGACAGTGCAGAACACGGGTTGCACATAAAATAGATCAGCAGTTCAGGATTCGTTGGATTTGTTAGTACTGAACAGCATACATGAATGGGACAGTTAAGACTAGGGTGAGAAAACTCATCAGGGGACTTAGAGAAGCAGAAGGTGACAGCAAACTTGAGATAAATGTAGATGTAATCTGACAGAGTTTTGAACAATTTTGAGACAGGAGAAGACTAACTCAAAGTTTCAAAGCCTCTTACTAATTAAAATGACCGCAATCCTCTCAATTGGTTTTTCAGGTGGGCGCACTTCAGGCGTCAGATTCAGTATCCAATGGTTGTCAATGGCACCATCAAAATTGCAACTATTACAGATTTTTTCAGCAAAAGTGCATTGTCATTTGAATGATTTCACACAGTTTGAACAAAATATTACATTCTCTGGTTATTTGTTACTTGAGAGTTTTCTCTCACAAAACTAAATCTGTTTCACATATGAATCATGAGTTTCCTGTCTTGTTCGACAGCTAGAACAAATAATGCAGCATTGTTATTGACAAACATGTTCCATACCTTCAATAAAATAGGACATTCAACAGCACATTAGCAACCTATGAAAAGAATTCAGGTCAGAAGGAACAGAATGAACAAGTGATTTTTCATTGCTACAAAATGAATCTTTCAGGCCTAGTCAAGCTAGGAAAACCTTAATACACATTATTACACTTAATGCATTATTAAACCTATTGTGCACCTTGCAATTCAATTCAAATGTTATTTAAATGTTATGAAAATGCAAACATTATTTAAAACTGATGTAAACATGCATTTATTTGTCTGCACACATGTAACTTGCATTAATACAATTAATTTACTCAATAAGTATGATTAATTAATATTCATGTAATACTTTCAATTCTTAATGTAAATGTTACTAGGGATACTCTTTACGTTAACTAATTTTAGTACATCATTTAATATGAGTGCAAGATATCTTATGTTGAAACGTAGTGCATAATACGAATGGTGGCCACATAGTCCATCATAATTCAAATGTGCACATTTTACAACTATTGTTATTTTCTCTTTTAGGCCTTTAAGTGTAGGTTAATTCGTCACCACATACTAACTACTATGCCACTAATATATTAATACACTTTGCTCTCTCTCAGTCCGTCCTCTGATGGTAATCTATGCCATCACAAAATAACTTTTCTGATTTACACTGAGACAAAATCAAAACCGTGTTGTTTGATAATGCATAGATCTAGGTTTGTGATAATTGTTAATTCTCTTCATTGTCTGATAATATCTGTTTCTCCATTTCTTTCCTCCTCTATTTATTCTTTACGCTTTGCCTTTTCCAGAAATTGTAAGCCTTGTAAAATCCAAGTGCACAAATTATGCACACTGTCTTAATCAATAAGGGTTTCAGGATCATTCTCACAAAACCATTTCCCAAGTTTCAAAACCAAGATCCTGCTTTGGAGAATCCTTTACCTATTGACTGCCAAACATGTGTCTACTTTAGATCATTTAAGTCATTTTTCAGACTCAAAAAATTTGATAAGTATCTTCTTATCTCTCTGCTGTTATTGGCAATATAAGTGTAGCAGTGCTGTGACTTTAAAACTTGGCAGACTCCGCCTTCCTTTGCTAAAAGGATGTCTAACGCAAGGCAATTCTACAAAATCATAGATCTTGCCACCACCATTTCTGTGTCCATGAGGAGCATTGCACCTGAAAAATCAGTTGACATCTTATCTACCATCATTGATAACTTCCTTATCTTTATGTCATTCAAGACCACACCCACTGATGGAATAAAAGCTCCAAAAATATCTCCTGTAATCGCTGAACTACTTGTTCCTCTAATAGATCTCACTCACTCAGTATGTCTCTCAATCCCTGCTGGAGTGTCAATGTTGTCTTCTTGGTAGATTTTCAGAAAAAAACACTCCTAAATAGCATGCACCATACCAGCCTTTCGGCAACTTGTAATAAGCATTCTTACCACAGATGTAATAGACACCAGGTACAGTGGGGTCTTGTCCATTTAGCATAAAATCATATACACTCTTAAACAAAACCACGTGTCTACATTCACTCGTTCCTACAAACATTTTGTCAACTTTTGATCATGGCCTATTTATACAAAGCTTCCCTACATGTTGCCAATCTAAAGCTCAGCGTCCTCGTGCATCACATGTGTTATGAACTGTTTTCTTCTTGCTAACTATAACTCTATCTACCTTTTCTTTCATTGCCTTCCTTCTACCATCTACTTGATTAATGAACTCTTTTTCTACCTGTGTAAGAAGGCATGTTAAATTATTCCGATGTGCATATGCTGTTCCAAAAGTCAGTGTAGGCTCAAATAATCCTCCTACTATATCTATGTTCCTATTCTTTGCAATGCTGCTCAAATGCTGATGAATGGGAACAAAAGAGAAAACTAAGAGGGTCCTTCCGACCTCGGCAGTCTTTTCGCAAGACCGCCGAGTTACCGCCGTGCTGAAGACCGCCAGTGGTGGCGGTCTTCCGGGCCGCGTATTATGACCGCTGGCAGCCTGCCGTCCTTTTTCGTATGGAAAGCCGCCAGCAGCCATACTGGCGGACGGCGGGAAAGTGGAGGTTGCTCAACCTCCACCGCCACGTCAACAGAACACCGCCCAATGAATCACGTCCCATGATTCGGTGTGGTGGTGTTCTGGTGACGGTGTGCTGGTGGCGGAGCTGCCCCCATGGATCCCGTCCCCTCCCGGAGGATCAACGGACAAGGTAAGTTGATCATCCGTTAGGGAAGGGGGTGGGGGGGTGTTGTGTGCGTGCATAAGGATGTGCGTGTGGGAGTGTAGAGGGGGTGAGTGAGTGAGTGTATGCGTGCGGGGGGTGTTGTGTGTATGGGAAATGTGTGCGGGTCGGACGGTGTGCATGTCTGTGTGTATGTGTGCGGATATGTGTTGTCGGGGTGTATATGTGTATGTTCGGGGTGTGTGCGTGTAGGGGTGTGTATATGTGCATGTTCGGGGTGTGTGCGTGTAGGGGTGTGTATATGTGCCTGTTCGGGGTCGGGGTGGGGAGGGGGGTTGTGCCACCTTTGGTGGGTTGCAGGGGGGTGGGAGGTGTGGGGGGGAGGATTCGTTGGGGTAGTGGGGGAGACCCCTATCAGTGCCAGGGAAGGAATTCCCTGGCACTGATAGTGCCACACCATGGATCTCATTGCGGTTCCCAACCACCAAGATCCATGGCGGTATGCAGGGTCCTGATACCGTCGGTGGTCTAGTGACGACCACCGGGCTGGAGACCGCAATCTCCAGCCCAGCGGTCTTCACCGCCATGGCGGTCGGAATGGTGAAGTGGCAGATGACCGCGGCGGTAACCGCCGTGGTCATAATAAATTTTTTTTTTCCGCCAGCCTGTTTGCGGTCTTACCGCCGCTTTACCACCGACCGCCAGGGTCGTAATGAGGGCCTAAATCATAGTTAGAATAGAAGTACTGAATGTATTCTTGATTGTATAAATGCGTTAATATTGGATAACAACTAATGCCATAAGTTAGTGGTAAGCTATGATATGTGATCCCATCTTGCACTGACAAAGGAATTTGTGTGCACACATAACAATCATGCACATTCATTGTGTCCATGTACTCATACAGCAATCTATAATAGAAATTGGAGACAAGGCTCCCTTTGTGTCATCTAAATTAAGCAATCCCTCATCCTTATAGAACTTATCCTGCTTTGATGTTGTCATTCTCTGCACTGGAGTTGCTGTGCTTTCCATCTCCCCTTTCATTGAAACACTAATTCCCACAATCAATAAAATGCACACAATCATACTTACTATTATTAAATCAATGCATACATATTCACATCTACTGTGTTTGGCCTGTACAGGGTTCGTGGCTTCTGTAGACTCAGAGGAGAAAAGAAAAAGAAAAAATATAAAGCAAAAGTGAGCAAAATCAAAAGCGGCTTTTCAAAATCTTTGCACTATTTACAGCAGTTCTCGATCTTCAAGAAAGATCTTTAAGATTAAACTAAAACTTCCAAAAATAGTTTAAATGTCGTTTCTTTCAATAGAGCACAGTCTGATGATTGCTTACGTCACTTCCAGAGTGTAATGTCTTTGTTGCTCAATTGGCACGGTTATTTCAAAGCTTAGTTCAAATGTGATTTCAAGTTCCAGAATGTTTAAATGAATTCTCACGGTCAAAACAAAAGGCCATAAACTCGTTCTCCCAGTCATCTGTGATAAGCTAGATCCATTCAGGTGAACAGTTTTTGCGACTTGGCACTCTTTTCCTTTTCATTCTCCTTACAGCACCATCTTCATCTTCACTCCGATTTGACTCTTCGACTGCTTCTGTTATTGATGGGAGTTTATCAGTAACCAGTTCTTGTGCAGCTGCAGGCCATTTATCTCCTTTCACATGTCTCTTCTTGTGTGCAACTGCTTTCACAACGCTTGCTGTACTGGCAGGAATCAGTTGACTTTGACTTTGCTTTCCTGCACTTTTGTCTGCATGCAAGCTGCTTGTGCCTTCACCACTTTGCATGCTTTCTGCTTCAGCCACTAGTTCCGTCCTCACACCTTGGTCAAGCTGAACCCCTTCTTCTTCTGCATTCGCTCTAGCAGGACCAGACTCTGTGTTTTCAAGAGGACATGGTGTAGGAGGCTGGCCTGGTTTGTAGTGGGTACCTAAGGTAGTTACACCTTATGCCAGGCCCAGTTATCCCTTGCTAGTGAAATGTAGACGGTGTCTAGAAGCCAGGCTCTAACTAGGAGACATGCAAAGCACATGCAATGCCACTGTAGTCACACATTACTCAGGCACATGAAAGAAAATACTCAGCATTACAAAAATAAAGGTACTTTATTTTGGTGACACAAATGCCAAAAATACCATAGAGACTATAGTCCCTTAGGAGGTAAGTAATACACAAATTATATACACTAGTATGCAGAAATAGCTGAAAAAACAGTGCAAATAATGAAAATCAAATTTGTTAGAAATGGGCCTGGGGGAACACAAACCATATACTAAGAAAGTGGAATGCAAATGTCGGTCTCCCACCTATGCAAGTGTAGTGTGTAAAGGGGCTCTGGGAGCATTAGAAAACACCAAAGATACGTCATAGAACCCACCCCAGAGCCCAGGAAAGCAGGAGTAAATCACAGTAACTTTACTAGAAAAACACAAACATGAGAAAAAAGATTTTACAAGAACCAGAAGACACTGAAAGACACCAACAATGGATTCCTGGACCTGTGGAACAAGGCGACCAAGGACAAGAAGCACTGAAGAGTCCAGTAAGAGCAGGAGCCCCTGCTAACACGGATGAAGGTGCAAAAGAAGAACCACTGGTGAAGAACAACAGTCAGTACTGCACCCAAGAAGGTGGATGCGGTTCCTGGTTGGTGCAGATGATGTCCCACGCTGGATGGATGATTGCAGTCTGGTTTGCATCACTGGATTCCGCCAACAAGCCTTGGCACACTCAAAACACACGGTTAAAGGAAAATGGTGCTGCCCGGGACCAGGAGGGACCTGGTGGACTCTACCCATGAGGGGGAGTCAGAAGGGGCTCTCAGCAACTCAGAAAGCCATCAGAAGACCAGGCAGAGTGCACAGGTGTCCCACAGCATGGGGACAAAGAAGGTGCAAAAGGAGGCCCACGCAGTCCAACAACAAAGGGATCCCATGAAGCCGGAGAACCACTCAGGAAGCTGTGCAACGCAGGAAGGAGTGCTGGCGGCTGGAGCTGCACGATGCATGAAGAACTTTGTGGAAGGATGCTAACAAGCCTTGGCAACTGCAAAACATGAGGTGCCTGGGGGTACTGTCTTATGTGGGGAGGCAAGCTCTTACCTCCACCAAAGTTGGACAGTAAGACGTCAGGACCATCAAGACTACTTCAGTCCACTACCTGTGATGCTGAATCCATGCACTTAGTCAGGAGAGGTGACCCACGCCACAGGTCATCGCTGCAGAGGGGTGTCTGCTGAAGCAGAGGAGTGACTCCTTCACTCCAAGGGAGATTCCTTCACTCTTCTGGTGCAGGCAGAAGACAGGATTTCCTCTGAGGATGCACGACCTGGAAACAGTTGCAGTTGCTGCCAGGAGCTGAAGATACACTTTGTTGCAGTTTGTAGAGTTCCTGGAGGTTCCAGATGCAGTTTCTTCAGTAAGAAGGTGAAGTAAAGGATGCAGAGGATTCCTGCTGGAGTCTTACAATCCAAATCTGAAGAACCACCCAAGAGAGAGACCCTAAATAGCCCTGAAAGGGGCATTGGTCAGCCAACCAGGTAAGCACCTATCAGGGGAGGGTTCTGATGTCACCTGCTGGCACTGGCCACTCAGATGCTCCCAGACTACCCTGCTAACCTGGTATCCAAGATGGTAAAACCCAGGGAAGCTCTGGAAGAGCTCTGAGCACCATCCCTGGGGTGGTGATGGACAGGGAAGTGGTCACTCCCTTTTCCTTTGTCCAGTTTCGTGCCAGAGCAGGGACTGAGGGTCCCTGAACTGGTGTAGACTGGATTATGCAAGGAGGGCACCATCTGTGCCCTTCAAAGCATTTCCAGAGGCTCTCGAAGCTACCCCTCCCAAGCCTGTAACACCTATTTCGAAAAGCGAGAGGTTGTAACACCCCTCTCTCAAAGGAAATCCTTTGTTCTTCCTTCCTGGGCTCAAGCTGCTTGAGCAACAAGAGGGCAGAAACCTGTCTGAGAGGTGGCAGCAGCTGGGGCTGCCTGGAAAACCTCAGAAGGTTGCAGGGGCAATACTGAGGGTCCTCTAAAGAGCCCCCAGAGTGCATGGAATCATACAACCAATGCTTGCAAAAGCCTTGGGGTATGATTCCAACATGTTTCATACCAAAAATGCCTATGTTCGGAGATACTATTATATAGCTGGACCTTGGTGGTTACCTAGGTCCAGTACACACGTAAAATGGAATCCCAGCACTCACAGGGTCCAGGAAAATGGTCCTGGAGGTCGTGAGGGCAGCTCTGCTAGTGCAGGGGTGACCTCACATACAGGTACTCTGCACCCTGCCCTCAAGGCTGGAGGGCTTGCTATAGAGGTGACTAATAAGTGACCTGGTGCAGTGTAAATGGCAGTGAATGGGTGCGTGCACCTTTTTACACAGGCTGCAATGGGTGTCCTGTAGAAGCCTTTGCATGGGCTCCTTAAGGGTGGCAAAAGATATGCTGCAGCCCATAGGGATCCCCTGGAACTCCAGTGCAATGGGTATATCAGTACCATATACTAGGAAATTATAAGGGGGCACCAGTATGCCAATTGTGGATGAAATACTGGATTACAAGCATCCAATAACCATAATTTAAGGGAGAAAGCAAAATTACTGGGGTCCTGATTAGCAGGATCCCAGTAGACACAGTCAAACATACTGACAAACAGGCCAAAAGTGGGGGTACTCATGCTAGAAAGAGGCCACTTTCTTACACATGGTACTTTACGTGTATGTTTTGCATGGATCCGATTCGTAATGCCAGCATACTTCACAGTTATTGTTGTCACCAGGTGTTGGACTTTTTTACTCATGCAGGGTCATCCCCAATCTTTTTGCCTCCTGCCTCCTATGTTTTCTGACCTATTGCTGTTGGCTTTTGAGCTCTGAGAACTTTACCACTGCTAACCAGTGCTAAAGTGCATATGCTCTCTGTGTACATTTTATGGTTGATTGGTTTATCCATGATTGGCATATTTGATTTGCTAAGTAAGGGCCAGAAGTAGCAAAAAAATATATTGCGAGTTGCAAATTGCGAGTCACAGCGACTCGCAATTTGCAACTCGCAAAATATTATGTAGAAAGGTGTCTCAGACACCTTCTGCGACTCGCTATGGGGTCGCAAAGACCCACCTCATGAATATTAATGAGGTGGGTCGCAGTTTGCGACCCCATAGCGAGTCAACACTCACAGGGATGGTGGCCTGCTGGAGACAGCAGACCACCATGTCTGTGACTGCTTTTAAATAAAGCAGTTTTTTTAAAAAAAATTTGCAGCCCGTTTTCCTTAAAGGAAAACGAGCTGCAAAACGAAAAACATCCGAAACCATTTAGTTTCGGTTTTTTCAGAGTAGGCAGTGGTCTATAGGACAACTGCCTGCTCTGAAAAAATATTTTTTGGGGCATTCACAAAGGGGAAGGGGTCCCATGGGGACCCCTTCCCTTTTGCGAATGTGTTACCATCCACTTCAAGTGGATGGTAACTGCGAGTTGGTTTGCGACCGCATTCGCGGTCACAATCCAAGTCAGCATGGCGATGCAGTCGCAAATAGGAAGGGAACACCCCTTCCTATTTGCGAGTCGCAGCCTCAAATTGCGAGTCGGTACCGACTCGCAATTTGAGGTTGTGCATCGCGTTTAGCCTTTTGCGCCTCGCAAACTGCGTTTTTCGCAGTTTGCGAGGCGCAAAAGCCTTCCTACATCTGGCCCTAAGTCCTTAGTACAGTGCACTAGAGGTGCACAGGGCCTGTAAATCAAATGCTGCTAGTGGGCCTGCAGCACTGGTTGTGCCACCCACATTAGTAGTCCTGTAATCATGCCTCAGACCTGCCACTGTAGTGTCTGTGTGTGCAGTTTGTGACTGTAAATTAGACTTGGCAAGTGTACCCACTTGCCAGGCCTAAACCTTCCCTTTTCTTGCATGTAAAGCACACCTAAGGTAGGCCCTAGGTAGCCCCAAGAGCAGGGTGCAGTGTATGGTTAAGGTAGGACATATAGTAATAATGGGGGTCATTCCGACCCTGGCGGTCATAGACCGCCAGGGCCGGGGACCGCGGATGCACCGCCAAGAGGCTGGCGGTGCATCCAGGCCAATTCTGACCGCGGCGGTAAAGCTGCGGTCAGAAAAGGGAAACCGGTGGTTTCCCAACGGTTTTCCCCTGGCCTGAGGAATCCTCCATGGCGGCGCTGCAGGCAGCGCCGCCATGGGGATTCCGACCCCCTTCCCGCCAGCCTGGTTGTGGCGGTTTTGACCGCCAGAACCTTGCTGGCGGGAACGGGTGTCGCGGGGCCCCTGGGCATGCCAATGGCATGGGCACTGCAGGGGCCCCCTAACAGGGCCCCACAAAGAACTGCACCCGTCGCACCCTTTCCACTCTGCCGGCTCCATTCGGAGCCGGCATCCTCGTGGAAGGGGGTTTCCCGCTGGGCGGGCGGGCGGCCTTCTGGCGGTCGCCTGCCAGCCCAGCGGGAAACTCAGAATGACCGCCGTGGTCTTTCGACCGCGGTACGGTCTTCTGGCGTTCCCGCCAGGCCGGCGGCATCTGCCGCCGGCGGGGGTCAGAATGACCCCCAATGTGTTTTATATGTCCTGACAGTGAAAGGGAGCTGAGGTGTAGTCTGCATTTCCTGATGACCCATCTATGCTAGGAGGGGGGGGAGTGGTCACTTACACCTGAAAGGGCTGTGCCTGCCCTCACACAATGCAGTCTCCAACACCCTAGTGTGTGTCTGGGGCCTGGCATAGGCAAGGCAGGATTTCACAATCAAAAGAGACTTTCCTTTGAAGTAAGCCTACTTCAAAGGGCAAAATGGGTATAGGAAGGGCACCCAAAACCACAGACTTTAGAACACTTCTGGAAACCAAGAGGAACCTCTGCCTGGAGAAGAGCTGAAAAGCTGAGGAAGAAGAGCTGCCCTGCCTGTGCCTGTGCCTTGTGGAGCTATCCTGCAGTTGCTGCTTCTGCCTGTGCTACAGGAAAAAGACTGGACTTTGTGTTGCCTTCCTTCTTGTGAAGATTTCCAAGGGCTTGATTTAGAGCTTGCCTCTTGTTGTTTGAAGTCTCAGGGACAGCAAACACTTCTCTCTGCCAGCACCTGGAGCCTCTGGAGAGACTCCTACTCTGCCAAGTGGTACTCATCCAGTTCAAGGGGCCCTGAGAAGAGAAGCTGGCAGCCCAAGAGTGCGAAATCTACGCACAGACTGCCGTGCGGGGAAAAGATCAATGCAACTCTGATCTGCAGCTGAAAAATCAATGCGCGCTGGCTTCGCGGCTGAAAATCGACGCTCGCCTGCAACACGACCGGAAGATCAATGCTCGCGGCTGGAGAAACAACACGCAGGATCGCTGACGGAGGCTGGTGAGATCGCAACCTGCACTGTGTGGTTTTCGGACCATCGTGTGGCTGAAACACAGCTGGGTGTGTAAAAACAATGCAAGGCCTGCCCAGACCCGAGAGTGCTGACCGGATCGAAGCATCGCTCTCCTGCAGAGAGAAGAAACAACGCACTCCAATCCGACTAAAGGAGAAACTACGCAAGGTCTTGCTCGTGAGTGAAATTGATGCATCGCAAGCCCTTTTTGATGCACACTCACCCATGCTGTGTTATTTTTGACGCACCCAAGGTATATTTTCACGCTATCAGGGTTATCGTTGTGTTTAAAATTACATGAAAACTCTTTTTGAATTCTTAGTAATAACTTGACATGTGTATTGTGGATTTTTGTCGTTTTGGTCTTGTTTTGCTTAGATAAATATTTTCTATTTTTCTAAACCTGAGTTGTGTCATTTTGTAGTATTTTCATTAAGTTACTGTGTGTGTTGGTACAAATACTTTGCACCTAGCACTCTGAAGTTAAGCCTACTGCTCGTGCCAAGCTACCAAGAGGATGAGCAGGGGTTAGCTGAGGGTGATTCTCTTTTAACCTGACTAGAGTGAGGGTCCCTGCTTGGACAGGGGGTTACCTGACTGCCAACCAAAGACCCCATTTCTAACACCAAGATAACTTGAAATGGTCCTTTCGACCTTGGCTTTAGTCAAGTTTTCCTGACATGCTTCTTAACCAGTATCCAGCCACCAGCTTTCAAGCTGTGACTCTGTTCTTGAGCCATTTGAACTGTTGCTGCATCATCCTGATGGGACAAAAAGCAAACCACATCAGCCAGACCTTTACAATAATCTAGCACTAAGTCATCTGTTATCTTCCCGAGTGCATTTGCAGGTACTGCTGATAATCTCATTCCACAACCCATAAGAATCTTGTGGGGAGACAGTCCCGTTTTCCTGTCAGGGGTGCTACGCATGCTCATCAGGACAAGTGGCAAGGCATCAGGCCATTTCAATGCTGTAGAGGCACAAACCTTTGCCAATCGAGCTTTTGTTCCACCAGTCCAGATGCCTCTGGTCTGTAACTACAATGCAATATTTGCTCAATGTTCAGTGCTGCATCACAACAACTTTATGATCTCATTAGTAAAATGAGTTCCTCGATCTGATTCCAAAGAAATCAGTTCCTTGAGCAGAAGCCTAGCTACAGTGAGACCATCATTCCTGTGTGCTGGATACGCCTCAATCCAATGGGAGAATGCACACACAACGACCAATACATACTTTAATGCATTACAGGCAGGCATCTCAATAAAATTGAGTTGCATTCTGTTAAATGGACCTCCCGATCTGCTTATGTGGCTCAAATTAATCACTGTGCGTTTCCCTACATTCATTGGCATATAAAACATCTGTGACAAATCACTCCTTCAATCAACCTAAATCTGGGGTTGTACCATGTCTGTTTGAATGTGCAAATCATTGCATCTCTGCTGGATAAACCTGACCATGATAATATCTAACCATCAACTTCAGCAAACAATCTGGCAACGCAACTTTTCCTTTATTTGAAATCGAAACATCATCTCCCTCTCTTTGAGCACACTCTGCTTTTATCCAACTTCTGTGTTCTTCATCTGTTGCCGCTTCCTGCAACCTCCTAATCTTAATCTTATCCCGGGTATCAACCACTAACATCAAAAAATATTGATTTGTCTCTGGTGTCACTTCCACTACTTCACTCTTCATAGAAGGTGATGCAATGGAGTGCACAATATCTGGCAATTTGGTCAGCATAGGCATTGCCCAATGATACACAATCATTCGACCTCTGGAGGGCTATACACTTAACCATAATCTTCTCAGGTAACTGTAAAGCATTCAACAAGTCATGAATTTTCTTACCATTTCAAATGGGTAATCCTGATGAGGTCATGAAACCTCGCTGGTGCCATAACTGCTCAAAGTTGTGTACAACACCAAATTCGTATTGACTATCAGGGAATATTGGGGGTCATTCTGACCTCGGCGGTAAAAGGCCCTTACCGCCGGTCAGAAGTCTGCCATTCTACCGCCGCGGCCGCGGTAAACCGCCACGGTCATTCTGACCACCAACTGTGAAACCGCCAACAATCCGACATCCAAGGAAGGCCGCCTCATCAGCGGGCCGTGGAAAACTGGAGATGACCAAACCTCCACCGTCACGCCAACACAAACACGCCCATGCCATTCTGACCCACGAATCCACGCGGCGGTCTTTCAACCGCGGTATTCCATTGGCGGTACACACCGCCGCGCTCAAAATACACACACAGCTCCAAAACACAGCCACATTGGACAATTTGAAATACACACACCTGACACACATACAAACAACACTCCCACACATCCAATCAACTATAAAACACACACCCACATCACCCACAAACCCCCACTAGTTGGAAATCGGAGAGAAGGCGATAGAGATAGAGATAGAGAGAGCGAGCACAGCAATCGAAAACCCCAACACACACAGGAACCCAACTTCATCACCCACACCACATCTACGCACACATCACCACAAACACCACCCCACACCTCATCCAAACCACCCCATGGCACCCCAAAGACACCCCAGGTTCTCGGACCAAGAACTCAGGGTCATGGTGGAGGAAATTATAAGGGTTGAGCCTCAGCTCTTCGGCACACAGGTGCAGCACACCACTATAGCAAGGAAGGCTGAGCTATGGCAAAGGATCGTAGACAGGGTCAACGCTGTGGGACAGCATCCCAGAAATCGGGACGATATCAGAAAGCGATGGAACGACCTACGGGGGAAGGTGCGCTTGATGATCTCAAGGCACAACATCACTGTGCAGAAGAATGGCGGCGGACCCCCACCCACTCCACCCCAATTCACAGCATGGGAGCAAGAGGTGGTAAACATCCTGCATCCTGATGGCCTCCCTGGAGTACACGGAGGAATGGACTCTGGTAAGTCGAATCTCAACTACTTCACCCCCCCCAACCACCAGCATGCCACCCCCCCTCACCCCCAATCTCAACCCCCCAGCACACAACCTCCCTGCCAATGTCTCACCAGCACAACCCACCCTAAACAACACCAACCCCTGAATGCCAACACAAAGCATAGACAGCCACCACCAAAGCATGACCATTGCACATACCCATACACCCCCCCCCCCACCACCACCCTCACAACACCTCCCACAAGGGAATGCCAGCACTGGGGGACAAGGGCACTCAAAATGCACGCCATGGCACACACAGAAACAATAACCATACTCCTTTACCCCTGCAGGGCCCGAACGCCAACACACCGCCACGGAGGGTCCAGATTTGTCCATCCCACCCCCAGAACAGGCCCCCAGCGAGGACAGCAGCTCTGTCGACCTAGAACCTGATGACCAGCCCGGACCATCGGGGACCTCTGGACAGTCGGTTCCCCACACACAGACACAGGCCATAGCAGACCCAACCCCCTCTGGGAACACCAGCACAGCTCCCACCCAGCGGGCCCATGCCTCTGTCTCGCGGACGCGTCAATCAGCGGTGTGTCCGCCACTACAGGGCACCCAGGCTGACCCAACACCCCAACAACAACAGGGACCTGGGGGCAGTGGTAGTGGGCACACCGTCCAGGGGACAGAGGCCCGGGGAAACAGGGCAACTGGGAGGGCTGCTGTGCCAGAGGGGGTTGACCGGCCCAGGGAACCCACTCTCCAAGAGGCCCTCACCACCATCATGGGAGCATACCATCACTCCCAGGAGACGATGGCGACGGTACTGGCCAGGTTCACCGAGATCCAGGCACAGCAGGAGGAACGGTACATGGGGTTCAGCAATGAACTCAGGAACATCGCTACCGCTATGGGGACCATAGTCCAGGCCCTCAACCGGATAGAAACCACATTGCGGGACCATGTGGCACCACAAAGGGCCCCTGTCACTAGCCAGGAACAGCCTACCACCTCCGCCGGCGCTAGTGGTCAGGAGGCACCCACAGAACGACGGCCCACCAGAACCCCACCTCCTGCTGAAGAACAACCACCCCGCAAGAGGAACCTGAGATCTCAAAGGAAGACAGAGTAGGATGCCAAGACCCCCGCCAGCCTAATATCCCCCCGGATGTCATTCCACTGTCCCACAGTGTCACCCTGTCCAACCTTGAACTGCCCCTGCTCCATCCTTCCACAGGCATATGGACAATGCACCTGTGCGACCGAGAACTGGACTCTGCCATGGACATAACTCCACCCTCACCCATCACCGTTTTAATATCATGTACCAATATCTAGCACTAAAAATAAATCACTCATTGCACTGAAATCATTCAGGAGTCAGCCTGTATTATTTACAAATGTATAACACATTACTGATCAATAATGTTCTGTTATTTTTGTGATGACAACATACCAATGTCAATAAGCATTAGTCCATGGGCTAACCAAGCAGAAGTCACGCAGTGGGTCATACAGCACTGAAAAGGGAAGGGAAAATCAAACATCAGTTTAAAAGAACTGGGGGAAAATACACAAAGTAAAGATGCAGGGGGCTTTCAGTAAATGTTAAATGGCGTGGGTGATTCTTACCTGTGTGCTACTGAAAATACTGTTGGATAACTCTGTCCCTGTTGTCTGGGTCGTCCTCTTCGTCTTCCTCCTCTTCACTCTCCGCAGGCTCCACAGCTGCTTCAACACCACCATCTGGACCATCCTCCTGCAGGAAAGGCACCTGACGTCGCAATGCCAGATTGTGAAGCATACAGCAGGCTACGATGATCTGGCACACCTTCTTTGGTGAGTACATCAGGGATCCCCCTGTCATATGCAGGCACCTAAACCTGGCCTTCAGGAGGCCAAAGGTTCTTTCTATGATCCTCCTAGTTCGCCCATGGGCCTCATTGTAGCGTTCCTCTGCCCTGGTCCGGGGATTCCTCACTGGGGTCAATAGCCAAGGCAGGTTGGGGTAACCAGAGTCACCAATTAGCCACACACGGTGTCTCTGTAGCTGTTCCATCACATAAGGGATGCTGCTATTTCGCATCACATACGCGTCATGCACTGACCCAGGGAACTTGGCATTCACATGGGAGATGTACTGGTCAGCCAAACAGACCACCTGGACGTTCATAGAATGGTAACTTTTCCTGTTTCTGTACACCTGCTCATCGTCTTTTGGGGGTACTAAAGCCACATGGGTCCCATCAATGGCACCAATTATGTTGGGGATATGTCCAAGGGCATAAAAATCACCCTTCACAGTGGCCAAATCAACCTCCTCAGGGAATACAATGTAGCTCCGCATGTGTTTCGTCAGGGCAGACAACACTCTAGACAATATTTTTGAAAACATAGGCTGAGACATTCCAGATGACATGGCCACTGTTGTCTGGAATGAGCCACTTGCCAAAAAATGGAGGACTGACAGAACCTGCACTAGAGGGGGAATTCCTGTGGGTTGGCGGATGGGGGACATCAGGGCTGGCTCCAGCTGGGCACACAGTTCATGTATAGTGGCTCGGTCAAGTCGGTATCGTAGTATGATATGGCGTTCTTCCATTGTCGACAGGTCCACCAGCGGTCGGTACACGCGAGGATTCATCCTTCTCCTCGCAAGTCCCAGAGGACGGTGCCTAGGAAGGACAACATGGAGCACAGAGTCAAGCAAATCACAGGTACGTTCACCACAGCATGCATAGCACACGATTATCTATGTATTGAAAGGCATGTATGTGTGGCAATGCAAGGCATAGGCCTGTGTGACGCAGTACAAATTATGCCATGTGGGCTCTTGAAATGGCGGCTGCCTGACCTGTGAAGTGGGACAATGGGATGTGAGGTCAATGCGCTGGCGTGGCCCACCGTGGCGGTAGGCGGTCGAAGACCGCTATACGAAGCCGCATTGGCTAACATTGAAGCCTATGGGTTTCAGGAGCCAATGACGAGGTGCACCGGCGGTCGCGGGACGCACCGCCGCGGTACGCACCGCAGCGGTACGCACCGCCGCGGGCGTGACCGCCATTTTCTATCTGCTTAATCACTCGAGACCTGATCATCCACAGGAGAGGACCTATACTGCAAGTGCTGCTGTGACCTCGGTCTGGAAGTGACAATGGCTGCTGCGACTGGGGAAAGGGCCCCTGCCTTCACGTCTGAGGAGTTGGAGAAACTTGTGGATGGGGTCCTCCCCCAGTATGCGTTACTCTACGGTCCTCCAGACCAACAGGTAAGTACACTGGGTGCACATTGAATGGGCTATGCCTGTGTGGAATGGGGTGGATGTAAGTTGGTGGGGTGGGGGGGCGAATGAGGAGTGCAACGCACGACAGATGAGAGCATGTGCCATATGGCAAGGTTGGGGAGGGGGGGCCAATCACATCTAACATGCAGAAAATTGATGAATTTTTCCTTCCAACCCTGTACATGTCAAATAGGTCAGCGCCCATCAGAAAGTGGACATTTGGCGTGCCATCGCCAAGGAAGTCCGGGCCCTGGGGGTCCACGTCAGACGGGGCACCCACTGCCGCAAGAGGTGGGAGGACATCCGCCGCGGGACCAGGAAGACCGCTGAGTCACTGCTGGGGATGGCCTCCCAACCTAGGAGGGGTGCCAGTCGTACCCTGACCCCCCTGATGTCCCGGATCCTGGCGGTGGCCTACCCTGATTTGGATGGGCGCTTGAGGACATCACAGCAGACACAAGGGGGTGAGTATCAGCACATTCTGCTATCTCTCTGCGCAGTGGAGGCGTCTGGGTGGGGGAGGAGGGTTGTGGGTGACATTAGGCCAGGGCGCTTTCTGTAGTGTAGTCCTCTCCTTTAGGCATGGCCCTGTGCTCCCGGCCCCCACCTCTGTAGGGTGACAAGTACAGCTATCGATGGTCCAGCATCACACATGTGTGCGTTTGTCGTCTCTAGACCTGTTGTCCTAGTCAGAAGTACTGAGTAGTGTACCCCGAATGCGCGGCTTAGTGCATGAGGCTCCTGTGTCTGTCCTCTCCGCCAACGGTGTTGACATTGCATGCACTCAACCTGGTCTTCGTTTTTCTCCCCCACCCTTCTTCTTCATCTTCTTGTGCATGTGTGCATTAGCATCATCAGGCGGAGGAGAATTGGCATCGGAGCACGAGGGAGCTGCAAGTCACAAGGCCCCGGTGGGACCAGGAACAGACACCGAGGGCACCAGTGATCCGGAGGGCGAGGGGAGCACCACAACGGGGACCGGTGGTGACACCACCGACATGTCCTCGGATGGGAGCTCCCTAGCGGTGGCGGCAACATCCGGGCCCCCCGCCTCTACAGGTACAGCCGCCACCCAGCGCACCAGCCTCGCCCTCCCAGCAGCCCCTCAGCCTACACTCGGTGCCCGCTCGCCCAGTAAGGCGGGCGTCTCCTTCGCCCCAGGCACCTCAGCCCCTGCCCCTGTTACCCCTGCTGCCCTCAGTGAGGAGGTCATTGACCTCCTTCAGACCATCATTGTTGGGCAAACTACCCTTTTGAATGCCATCCAGGGGGTAGAAAGGGAGGTGCATCGGAGCAATGCCTACCTGGAGGGCATTCATTCGGGTCAGGCTGCCCATCAACGATCGTTCAATGCTCTGGCCTCAGCACTGACGGCAGCCATTGTCCCTGTTTCCAGCCTCCCTCTTCTGACTGCCTCCACCCTGTCTCTGTCTCCTGTTCCTCAGCCTATCCCATCCACACCATCAGACCAGCCTGCACACACCTCAACACCTAAGGGCAGCTCATCCAGACACAAGCACCACAGAACCCACAAGCATTCACACAAGCAACTCCCAGATGCAGACATTCCAACAGTCACTATCACCTCTGTGTCCCCCTCCTCCTCGTCTCCCTCCTCCCTCCCTGTGACGTCTACACTCACACCTGCATGCACACCACCAGCAGCCAGTGCTTCCATCACCAGCACACCCTCCAGTACAGCCCGCACACGTGCAGTCACCACCCCCACTACCATTTACACATCCCCTGTGTCCTCTCCCACTGTGTCTGTCACCCCCTCTTCCAAGACACACAAACGCAGGCAGACACCCACCCAACAGCCATCCACCTCACGACAGCCTCCAGCACAAGCACCTGCACCCAAAGACAGCACACCTGACTCTCCTACAACCACATCCTCTTCCTCCACTCCAATCACCACTTCTCCTACCTTTTACCTTGGTCCTAAAAAAGTTTTCCTGGCTAATCTTGACCTCTTTCCCTCCACTGAACCACCCCCTCCATCTGCAAAGAGTCCCAAGAGCACCTCAGCCACCACCAGCCCAGCTTTGAGTGTCACTGTGGTGCATGGATTCTGGAGTCCACCCTTTGCCAGCAGTGACACTTCAATCAGCAGCAAGGGGACAGCCAGCCCCCCCCCAGGCAAGAGGACCAGGAAACTAAAGGGCCGCCGTGAGAGGACTGACACGGCTGCCCCCAAGGAGCAAAGTTCGCCCACTTCACCAGCCACAACATCTAGGGGAGGCAAGGGCCCGAGAGCCCCATCTAAGGAGCGAAAGGGCAGCAGGGCGGAGAAGTCAGCCAGCAGGAGCGCGGAGCAGGAGGGGCCCACAAGCCCCATCCCGGGTGTTAGGGAGGACACCAAAGGGCCCAGGACTCCGTCACCGAAGGGTCCAGCAACAGCACGGTCGGAGGGCGACTGAGCAGGGAGTCCAGGCCAGGTCTGGCTCCCTTGACTTACTGGACGAGCACCGCTGAAGAGGGCCCCGCCGTGCAGAAGAGCACCGCTGAACAGGGCCCCGCCGTGCAGAAGAGCACCGCTGAACAGGGCCCCGCCGTGCAGAAGAGCACCGCTGAAGAGGGCCCCGCCGTGCAGAAGAGCACCGCTGAAGAGGGCCCCGCCGTGCAGAAGAGCACCGCTGAACAGGGCCCCGCCGTGCAGAAGAGCACCGCTGAAGAGGGCCCCGCCGTGCAGAAGAGCACCGCTGAAGAGGGCCCCGCCGTGTAGAAGAGCACCGCTGAACAGGGCCCCGCCGTGCAGAAGAGCACCGCTGAAGAGGGCCCCGCCGTGCAGAAGAGCACCGCTGAAGAGGGCCCCGCCGTGCAGAAGAGCACCGCTGAAGAGGGCCCCGCCGTGCAGAAGAGCACCGCTGAACAGGGCCCCGCCGTGCAGAAGAGCACCGCTGAAGAGGGCCCCGCCGTGCAGAAGAGCACCGCTGAACAGGGCCCCGCCGTGCAGAAGAGCACCGCTGAAGAGGGCCCCGCCGTGCAGAAGAGCACCGCTGAAGAGGGCCCCGCCGTGCAGAAGAGCACCGCTGAAGAGGGCCCCGCCGTGCAGAAGAGCACCGCTCCGCTGGGCCCCGCCGTCTCAAGCACCGCTCCGCTGAGCCCTTCCTGTCAAGCACCGCTCCGCTGGGCCCTTCCTGTCAAGCACCGCTCCACTGGGCCCTGCCGTCTCAAGCACCGCTCCGCTGGGCCCCGCCGTCTCGAGCACCGCTCCGCTGGGCCCCGCCGTCTCAAGCACCGCTCCGCTGGGCCCCGCCGTCTCAAGCACCGCTCCTCTGGGCCCTTCCTGTCAAGCACCGCTCCGCTGGGCCCCGCCGTCTCAAGCACCGCTCCGCTGGGCCCCGCCGTCTCAAGCACCGCTCCTCTGGGCCCTTCCTGTCAAGCACTGCTCCGCTGGGCCCCGCCGTCTCAAGCACCGCTCCGCTGGGCCCTTCCTGTCAAGCACCGCTCCGCTGGGCCCCGCCGTCTCAAGCACCGCTCCGCTGGGCCCCGCCGTCTCAAGCACCGCTCTGCTGGGCCCTTCCTGTCAAGCACCGCTCCACTGGGCCCCGCCGTCTCAAGCACCGCTCCGCTGGGCCCCGCCGTCTCAAGCACCGCTCCGCTGGGCCCTTCCTGTCAAGCACCGCTCCGCTGGGCCCCGCCATCTCAAGCACCGCTCCGCTGGGCCCTTCCTGTCAAGCACCGCTCCGCTGGGCCCTTCCTGTCAAGCACCGCTCCGCTGGGCCCGCCGTCTCAAGCACCGCTCCGCTGGGCCCCGCCGTCTCAAGCACCGCTCCGCTGGGCCCCACCGTCTCAAGCACCGCTCCGCTGGGCCCTTCCTGTCAAGCACCGCTCCGCTGGGCCCCGCCGTCTCAAGCACCGCTCCGCTGGGCCCCGCCGCCTCAAGCACCGCTCCGCTGGGCCCTTCCTGTCAAGCACCGCTCCGCTGGGCCCCGCCGTCTCAAGCACCACTCCGCTGGGCCCTTCCTGTCAAGCACCGCTCCGCTGGGCCCTTCCTGTCAAGCACTGCTCCGCTGGGCCCTTCCTGTCAAGCACCGCTCCGCTGGGCCCTTCCTGTCAAGCACCGCTCCGCTGGGCCCCGCCGTCTCAAGCACTGCTCCGCTGGGCCCTTCCTGTCAAGCACCGCTTCGCTGGGCCCTTCCTGTCAAGCACCGCTCCGCTGGGCCCCGCCGTCTCAAGCACCGCTCCGCTGGGCCCTTCCTGTCAAGCACCGCTCCGCTGGGCCCTTCCTGTCAAGCACCGCTCCGCTGGGCCCCGCCGTCTCAAGCACCGCTCCGCTGGGCCCTTCCTGCATGCACTGTTAACGGTTCACTGTGCCCACCATGCCTCCTCCTTGACCAGTGGAGACTGTAATCCACCTGATGGACTGTGGCTTTGCACTCCCCAGGATGGAACAGTGGGCAACCCACCAACTGTAGAGACTTGAGAGACTGTGGCTTTGCACTCCCCAGGATGGCACAGTAGGCATGGTGGCCCCTTCGTGGATCTGGTATGGTGGACTCATGTGGCTGTGGTGCCCCCCCCTTCCCTTCCCCCTGAGGTGCCTGTAGTTTTTTCATCAGATGCCCCTGCAGTGTTCTCTCCAGAGGACTCAGGTCTCCTGTGTGGGCTTTGCCCTTGTGTTGTTACACTTTGGCCCACGGACACTTCGATTTTCTTTTGATGTGCAGGACTAATTGCCTCGGTTATCCATTGCACTGTATATGGAATTCTTTTGATATTGATTATTTGGCTAGTTGACCATTACTTTTCAGAGCCTATTTTGTACATAAATTTGTATTCACAATTTAATTATGTCTTTGCATTTTTCTGGGGGGTTTGGGTGGTGTCACTGTGACTTGTTGCTCTGCATTGGTGTGTACATAGTTTGGGGGGGTGGGGGTCGCATATGTGTGTGCCGTAAGCTTTCCTCCTCCCCCGTCCCGTGTGTCGTAGGTGCAGTACTCACCGTTGTCGTCTGCGCCGGCGTTCGTACTCGTGGTAGATGAGCAGGTAGACGAGAGCAGGTAGGATGTTTAATTCGGGTTCCATGCTGTCCTCCTTCCTCGTGGAGTGCGTAGAGGTGAGCGTTTTCCTGTTCGTAGTCTGTTTCCGCCGTGTTTTTATCGGTGGTGCTCCCGCCCCAGAAAAGGTGGCGGATTGGCCTGTCATAATAGTGTGGGCGGTACATTGTCTGCCGCCTGTCTGTTGGCGGTGACCGCCGCGCTGTTTGTTTGTACCGCCGTGGTGGTCGGAGTGTTAATGTGGCGGGCTGTGTTGGCGGTTCCCGCCAGGGTCAGAATTCCATTTTTTGGACCGCCGGCCTGTTGGCGGGTTGGCCGCCGCTTTATCACCGACCGCCAGGGCTAGAATCACCCCCATTGTCACTTTGAGATGCTCTGATATGCAGCATGGTCTTGTAAAAGCAACCAGTTTGGCTACTTGGGCAGGCACAACTCCTCGAAACCATGAGGCTTCGACCACTCCTGAGAGGGTGCAAACTGCATAACCAGCTCTCAGAGTACCTTCACTATCTCTTAAACAGGAGCCATCAACAAAGACAACTTGGTCATTCTCTTCTATAGGAATGCCCTGAAAATCAAGTCTGGTTTTCGTGCACAGTTTAGTGACATGGAGGCAGTCATGTTCCATTTCACTAACATCATTTGAATCAACATTTACAGGCAATAATGTGGCACACCTCTTGAAAGTTGCATTGGTTGACCCAAGGATCAATAACTCAACGGGTAAGACCGGCATTGGTCAAAAAGTTTGTTTTAGACCAGGTCAAAAGTACTTCAACTGAATGTGGAACATAAACAGTTAAAGGGTGTCCCATCACAATGCCTTCGCATTGACTTATGCCTACACCAGTGCTGGCCACAGCTTTAAACAGCTGGGTAAATCAGCAGTGACAAGATTCAATGTGCCAGAAAAATATGCTACTGGCCTGTTCGTTCCTGCGTCACTGCATCAAAACAGAAAGAGCATAACCATCACATTGATTGTAAAACAGTGTGAAACCTTTTGTGTAATCCAGCATTCCTAAAGCTGGAGCTCTCTCAACCCAGTGAAAGCTTTCACACACTCTTCATTGAAGGAGACTGGGTCTCTAACTTCTTTGTGAGTCAACTTCTGCAAAGATTTGAAAATTACTGAAAAATTCGGGATCCATTGGCGACAATAGCTCACCATGCCCAAAAACACTCTAACATCTCTCTGTGTAAGTGGGGGATTCATTCGTATAATTGCTGCAACTCTTTCTCTGGATGCTTTCCTTGCACCTTTCTCAATTTGGTGACCCAAATACTTTACTTCTTTCTGACAATACTGTAACTTAGAAGAGGAAACTTTATGTCCGTTCTCACCCAAATGATTCAATTAAGCTATGGTATGTTGTCTGCAAGCTTCAATGTTTTAGATGCAACCATCAGGTCATCATTGTACTGCATTTAAGCAGACTGAAATGGCATGTTCAAAGACTCTGAGTTCTTCTTCAGGATCTGATTAAAAATGGACAGAGATTCAAAAAAACCATGTGGAGTACAACACCATGAATACAGACGGTCGCCAAATCGGAATGAAAAGATGAATTGGTTGTCCTCATGCAAAGGCACTGAGAAAAATGCCTGTGACCAATCGATAACTGAAAAGCATTCTGCTTCACATGGAATCTCAAATAAAATCACTGCTGGATTTGGCACTATGGGACAGCAAAACACAATAATTTCATTTACCTTTCTCAAATCATGAACTATGCAGTATTTCCCATTTGGCTTTCGCAATCCCGTAATTGGTGAATTACATTGGATACCCATCACTTCTTTTAATACTCTCTGCTCAACAAAATCTGCAATTAATAGGCTAATACCTTCAATCACTTCTGGAGTCATATTATACGGTGGCATTCTGTGGAAAACTGCATTTGGTTTAGCTGTCACTCTGACTGGTTCAACACCTCGAATAAGTCCAATATCTTTTCCATAGAGATCCCAAACTCTCAGCGTTACTGTCTCTTGTAATTCATCAGGCAAGTCTTTAACTGTCATAACAGGAAACAATGTAATGAAAGGATACATCTCATCAGTTTGACTGGGAGTCTCATCATCACTATTGATTTGATTTGCTATCCCTTCAAGTGTACAAGTGATGGAACATTTTTTATTTGCATAACAAGTCTCTTCCTAACAGACTCACAGGACTTCAATGGCAAACTACAAATCGGTGTAGACCCTCAAAGGTTCCTATCCTGACTGGGATGGGCTCATTAATGGGGTTTACCAAATGCTGGTTTGCTACTCCTACATCTTGAACTGTTCTTCCTGAAAGGGCACATTCTGGACTTCTGCAGATCTGACAGTGGAACGAGTACCTCCAGCGTCAACCAGGAATGAAGCATCATAACCTATAACACTTGCATTTACATAAAGATCAAGCAGATCTAGCTCCAATGAGGCAGACAGCAGACATTCCTCGTTTTCTGAACCCTCGCTCAAGCATTCTTCACTCATCTTGTCATCACTGAAATCAATCAATGGGTGTTGTGTGATTAACTGATTTATGTTTGCATTTGTTCTTTGGTTCACATTCCGATGAGGAACCACTACCTGTTGCTGTGCCATCGGAGCCTGTGAGATATGCATTTGCTGTGGGACTTGGATTTAATGTTGGGGAAATTGTACCTGTTGCTGGGGAACCTGCATCTGTACTGCTCCAGTAGGAACCTTCATGGTTTGATTTGGGGGCCTTTGAATTCTCTGATTTTGGAATTGACTGTTGTCAACCATCTGCGCAACACAACCACCTTACACCAAATTATTAACGTTGCTAAATAGACACTCCCGTTTCCAATGTCCGACTTTGCTGCACGCATGACACAGAAGCATTTTCCTCATGTAGTGAACATCAGCCACATTCACATTCAGATCTACTCAAATTCCACAACCTCTTCCTCTCAACTGTGACACCATATTTCCTAGCTGTAGTGTTCCCTCCATTCCTCCTGCGTTGACCATTCTTTGTGGCACCTGCATACCTGCTGCTTGGGCAGACTTGATTTGCATCACCATTGCCTTTTCTGCTTCAACTCAGTTTCGTCACTACAGTATTTTGCATAAAGCAATACTTCATCAATCCACTTTCCTTGCCAGCAAATCAAATGATTCCAAATCATATTACTAATTTCAGGCTTCAATCCTTGAACTAATATAAACACAAAATGAATCATGTCTCTCGTTTCAATAATCTCTGTGCCACTGTATTGCTTGACGGCTTGCAACAATCCTTCAAAATAAGCATGAACAGACTCCTTTGTCTCCTGAGATGTCCTGTCAATCATTTGCCAATCAACATCTTTAGGAGCAACTCTAGTTTTCAAAAACACAATTACCTTGTAAAAGGTTTTTATCACCTCTTCAGAAGGCGCACCTGTTACTGTTGCTGTTGGCAGCTCACGTGTTGGCCAATTAACACTCCTCTTGCACTCAACCTACACATCTGCTGGAACCACAATCTCAAACAAAGTGTTCAGATCTTCCCACAAACACTTTGCAAGCTTGACAAACCTCTCTGTTTGCTGGTACAATTCCACTGGTTTTTTCCCCAACTTTGGGTAATCATTTGTAAATGGCAGTATGTCACTTCTGCTCCATGGTTCAATAATATCTGTGCCACTGTATTGCATTAAGGCTTGCAACAATCTTTCATAATAAGCATGAACACCCCTTTGTCTCCTGAGATGACCTGACAATCTTTTGCCAATCAATATCTTTCGGGGAAACTCTAGCTTTCAAAAACCTAATCACCTTGTAATAGGTTTTCATCACCTCTTTGCAAGGCGCGCCTGTTACTGCATCTCTTGCCAGCTCACGCATTGGCCAATCAACACTCCTCTTGCACTCAACACACAAATCTGCTGGAACCACAATCTCAAACATAGTGTTCAGATCTTCCCACAAACACTTTGCAAGCCTGGCAAACCTCTCTGTTTGCTGGTACCATTCCACTGGTTTCTCCCTCAACTTTGGGTAATCATTTGTAAATGACAGTATGTCGCTTCTGCTCCATAGGACATGAACAAAATTCCCTCCAGGAATTTCTCTCATTGGCATCATCTTTACAGCTCCCTCAGTCAGTTGTACATCATTTCAAGTTGTAGTCAGCTTTTTCTTCTGATCTCTTTTCTTTGCCCATCTACCTTCTCATTTATCTCATGCTTCCTATGGTTGAAGTTTCTGAATCAACTCCTTAATGTGAATTTTCATTCCAGGTGATTTAATGTTTGCAATTTCTCTCGAGTGAAATTCTAATCTGTAAATCTTCTTCAACTGTTTGGATTTATTCATTTCAATTTCATATTTCTCAGCCAAATTAGTTAATTTCTCATGAACCTATCCTGCTCAAAGAGTAACATCCTTGCACATGAAGCACCATTCATTTTTATTGTAGAAATCTAATCTATCCAATTCACAGGCTCCCTCAATCATTTAATTTAATTCCAATTTTAATCTAGCCATGTTTAATGTCTTTTCTCCCTCAGGCATGTTTCCTGGAATTAATGCTCTGCTCAAATTGTCTAACCATTCAGTCAATTGTTGTGCTGATAACACTTGTAAACTAATATTATTATCTTAGGGGCTCTGGATGAATATAGGATGTTTTCATAGCCTGCTCCTGAGCTAATACAGATGAACCTGTAGCGCATGGGGAAAATGTCACATCTACTATTGGACCTACTCTATCATAAGTCTGGTTCCAACCAAAATAATTCATAGGGGTCATGGCTGGCACAGTAGTGCTCAGTCTCTCCATTTCTGCATTAATTCCAAAAGGTGAATTCATTGCTGATACTGGATTTGGAATTGGGGGACCACTCTCGTTATAACCCTGGGCATACAACGGGACTACTGGACCTATGGTTACAGGAACTGTTAATGCTTCTGGTCCTGACAAATTTGTCTTACTTGGCGGAACATTAACTCTTTACTTTGGCCATTTAATACTAAACCAAAAGCCTGATTTGACTGATTCAGTGCAACATTCTGTGGTGTTGTTACTGAGGAAAACATAGGCATTGCCTGTCTCTGGTTCATAAATTGTGCAGGTGTCTGCACATTAGGTGTGGACTCAAACTGGATTATCCCTACATTCTGAATTGGCTTTGGCTTAACTGGAACTGGGACATCATGAACTGTGTTAACATTTGAAACTTTGGGATAAACTGCTGGCACCTGTGCAACATTAGCAGTAGGCACATTTGGAAGTATCTGAACCTGGCTTTGCGCAACTGGAGCTGGGGCAACACTCGGGACTACATTGTGGCTTACTGATGAGACTGCATTATACAGTCGGGGATGATTCTGTAACTACTGAGTTATAAATTCATCATCCGATTCACTCTCGACATCTGCTACCCTGTTATTTTCACCCAATTTCTGTTCTGTATCTTCCTCAGATTTCTTTTTGGCTTTAGGCTTAACACTTCCGATCACCTTCCTGAGTAATTGCTCAAAATAACTTCACGGTGTGTAATGTATCTGCTCTCCACATTCTCTGCTCCACATCCCACCTAGCTTCTGCTAGAGTCTTTTCTGCTTTCCTCATTCTCCTTTCAAATTTTGGAGCCTCTTTTTCTCTCGCAACCAATTCCCAAATAGCTATAGCTTCAAATTGTGCAGGTCTAGGAAGGAGTTTTGATTCATACAACACATTCCTCATATTCTCTAAAACTCTCAAATGAAAAGATCATTAACAGGGAAAAGCTAAAGTACCTTCCTTCTCAGTTATTTTGCACCCATGATTTACCCAAAAATATGCTGAATCTCCTCCATTACTTCGAATGCTGGTGTACCCTCAGGTGGAGTTGGCTCACCCTCTCTAATTGGAATAAAAACATCTCTTCTCAACGCGCTCCTTAAAGCTTTGAAAAACTTCATTTTCACACAAGTCTAAGTCACAAACACAAAATCTACGAAACCAGGAAATAATTTTCGATCCCACAATCCTTTTCACAAGCTGTTCTCAAAATATAGCAGCACAGTCTTGTCCACCAATCTGTGCGCTGCTTTCCTCACCAACCAACCTATCCCAGTGCAGACCAAAGGAAGTCACACTCACTTCGCTCAGCAGCTGTGACTCACTTCAGAGCCATCTCATACACCTCTCACGCAAAACCTAAATGTAAATATTGCGAGCACAAAATCCAAACCCTGTATGTTCACTATGTGTAGAACTCAAATGCTTTGAAAGATGCACTGAACTTTCGACTGTATCATTTTGCACAGCTACTCTTCCGGCTATAGCTTTCTCGCAAATGCAAGTAAGATTTGACCCTCAAATCTCACTCCCATTGGCATGGGTTCTCCCTGTGTACTCAGGATTCACCTAATACCAAACATCAACCAACACACTCAAGGGAATTCGAATAGTATTGTTGACAGTGCTCAAGAGGCCAATGCCTCACTGTAGACAATAAATTACCCAAGTGTCTCCATACACTTGTACAATACTCCGGAATCTTAGGCCTCGCAGGACTCGTAAACAACAACAACCACATGGGCAATTTTTAAGCACAAAGCGCAACATTCACGTGGAGTACGCCAACTCCCCACTCTCTTACTTGGAGTATGCAAACTCCCTATTCAATTACCTGGAGTATGCAAACTCCCTACTCACTTCATATCTCACACTTCACTGTGATTTAACTAAAGCATAGCGAAGGGCAAACGCTACTCAAACACATACCATACACTTCTAACACAATGCTGAAATGTCATCAACCCTTACCCTACACCAAGAACAACTCACAGTGTGGGCAAATTCTGACTCTCCTCTTCACAAGACATAATCATAACTCTGCGTTGAAACCACAAGATTTAAACTGATCTTTTGGTATGTTTCTAGATTGCCTAGATTTGAAGATCATAAAGTTATGCCACTTTTTTCCTTTCTTCCTCATGTATTTCCTTAATTAAATCAATAAAATTGTTTCTCAAAAGAAAAAGAGTTATTCTGTAGAGTCTCTATACTGTTCTGACCTACGGTATTAAGTTAGAAAACTCAGTAAACCTTTGCAGCTGGGGTGCCACCACCAAAAAAGAAGGATCCAAATATTCTTAAACCCAAAAAGGGCCACCCAAATAACAGCAACACCTCCCCCCCGGAAGTTACTAATGCACCTTTGAATTTTGGTGCCCAAAGCGAATCCTATGGATAAGACACAGTTCAGATCACTTGGGTAGACCGACCCTGTTAGGACTCATTTCGATCTGTTCAATAGGGGCAGAATGGAACGACCAGAGGATTCTGATGGATGCAGAAATTCACAGGACTAGGGCACCCACAGAGCACCCAATGGTTTCACCACTCCTCTCTGGTCACTGCATCAAGAACTAGGTAATCATTTGTAGCTTAAAATGTCAATGACTCTGAAATCGTTAAGACTAGATTGATAATTCAACGGTTCTGGAATCAGGACGATGAAAAGCAGCCAGCAAACTTGGCACCAGATATAAAAGTGACTGACTTCTGGTGTGTTTTTTTTTGTTGTAAATGGGCAAATGATTAAATGCACTCTAAAGGCACATGATTGACCGAAGATGGTGCATGCTCACCAGCTCATTAAAGAAAGGGAAAATTGCATCTTCAGGACCCATATATAATTTCTTATATTTTTATTCTTCTGCACAGCAGGGCTGCAGGAATGTTGTGTCCCATGGTAGATCTTGGTTGAATGACTGCTGAGCATTGGGCAGCCGTTCCTGGAGTTGGGCTGGCTCCTCTTAAGAGACTCATGGCTAGATGTACCACCTTTTGTTTTGTGGCTCACAATTTGAAATCCGTTTGGGAATCGCGAATTGAGGTTTGCAAAACAAAATGTACAACAGTGTTAAGTACACTGTTTGCGAAACTCAATTTGGAATTGCCACACTCACAGGGATGATGGCCTTCTGTGGACAGCAGACACCATGTCTGTGATTGCTGTTCAAATAAAGCAGTTTTTTTAATGCAGCTCCTTTTTCTGTGGACCACCTCCTGTCCTAGAAAAATATTTTTGCTACCATTCACAAAGGGGAAGGGTTCCATCAGAGACCCCTTCCTGTTTGCAAATGGGTTAACACCAATTTGAAATTGGTGTTAACTGTGAACGTTTTGCGACAACATTCACAGTCGCAAAACAATCATTCACACCATTCAGATTCAGCATTTGGAAGGGATGCCCTGAACACTCTCCTTCCTAATACCAAATCGTAAAACCCGAATTGTGATTTCGCGATAAGTTAACGAATTGCAATTTGGGCTTTGTACATCCCAAAAACCATTTTTCTAGTCTCAAACGAGCCAATTCTGCGAATCAGCCTGTTTGCGACTAGAAAAATGCTTTGTACATGTGGCCCTCAGTGAAGCTCTGTGGAGGCAGGTAAACTCTCTATTTCTCAGTGGTTCAGGATCCAAAACTTAGGCCTAGTCCCTACGTAGAGTGTCAATTGAAATATGGTTTAGATCCTGGTGATAAATTTGGCAAATGCTGAAATGTAGGACTTCTTTCCTAACCAAACAATATACTCTATATTGGCTCATGTGAGTGAGAAATGTATCCTTCGTTGGTGTCCAGGGGAATACAGGACCTGCCAAAGGTCTATCTCTTATAAATGTTCACCAATAAAGCAAAAGTGGTCCCCTAAGATTAATATGATTGAACTAGTATAGTAGAGAATAAGAATTGTGCTGACAGATGTCTCATCCAGCAAATATTCCTTCATATAGCCACCCAATTTGATCATCCAACCCAAAGATAATATGTATAACATGCAAAATACATGAGAGATGCAGATGGTCAACTGACTTCCAGCTTCAGAAGGCACATTGGATTGAGCTCAACAGTGTAGAGCTGGCTAACTAAATATTTTAGCGGAACAAGAAAAGCCCATCAAGCAAGAAAGAAATTAAAAAGGGGCTTACAATGAACAACATGTTCGATGTATGACAAGCCAATTAGTACCTGTTGTCCAATTTCAAACTGTAATAAGGTTATTGTTTATGTTTCAGTCAGATTGTAATGAGATTGCAGTTGATATTTCAGTCTTAAAAACTTAATGGGTCTTCATCAGGATAGTGACGATGTCATTTTAAAAAGCATTCTATCGATTTCAAGATTTAAAAGGTACAAAATTAGTGAAACAGATATATGTTTGTCTGATAATTTAAAAAAAAGATGCATGCACCCAAGTGTAATTAATTTATAAACCCAAAGCTCACGGAATACATTTTGAAGCATGATTCAGGCATTTTAAGGATTCAAGCCTCATTTTGTCAATCTTCTGAAAAATATCTTAAGGGATTAATAAATTAAGATTCTACTGCAGACTTGTCTGTATTTAAGAGGTGAATCTCATGGCCTGCAAATCGAAGTGACATCCAAATTAATTTTCACATTATCACTCAGCTAGATGTGCATTTGCAAGCACTAACAAAACAACCTCACCATGGCTGGCCTACTCTGCACTAGCAGCAAGTATCTCACGCTCGGACTCCAGCCCTATCTTGCCTTAATACACAGTAGAACTCAATGAATTCATGAAAAGGCAACTAAAAAAAATACATGGACCTTTATGAATCTTTGAATAGCTTAAATGATTATCAATCATCTGAATTACTCTTTGACTGATCCTCGTTGCAACATTAGAATGAATCATCTTTTGATCCATTAGGTGAATTTTTAAATAATGCTGATTATGTAATGTGTTGTCTTCTTATCCCTGTAGTCCACAGTTGTTTTTATTGTTCACAGTCAAAATGATGTAAAAGTGTATATCTCTGCATCGCTCACAACCAATACAATGTATAATTGTTTCCCTGTGACACACTTATCTACATATCTTTGCAGCACACATAGAAAGAAGAAAACACCTCTTATGATTGTTTTTGTGCAGGCCGGTGTCCCTTCCTGAGCAAAAATAATCATCTCCTCAATGCAGGCATCCTTGCATCATGGTGCAAGGGTGTCTGCATTGGTGTTAGGCAGCAACTTGTATGCCAGCACAGGGGGAGAGGACAGAAATGCACTGTATCTTGTAGATACGGACCATTTCTGCCCTTTCCTGGTGGCACAGGGTGGTGCAGCAATGCGCTTCTGCGCCGCCCTGGGCTGCAGGCCTCGTAAATGAGGCCCTTAAAGTAAACTGTGAATGATTACCTTCAAATCTTATACAGTCTGACTTATGAAAGGGAAAGCTTTAACCTTGATAAATTGCTCCTGCATCCTTGGTAGATAGTCTCAAGCAGTAGGTCTTTACTCTTAGGAAGGCAAAAGGTAACAAGAGGAGTAACAGCAAAAAAGTTGTCAGTAAAAATAATAAGAATGTGAAAAATCAGTTTTATTCTAATGGTTGCAGTAGATCAGTATCAAGAGTCCCTCCTCCACTAACTCGTGATTAAATAAAACTAGTGAACCTTTGTGGTCAGCATAGAGAAAAGTTATATCTTCAGGCTGGAGGTAGGAATGGTCAGTGGGGGAAGACTCGAAGCTGCAGCCGAGCTGGGCTTCACATAATTACATATGTCTCTTCAGCAGCCACTATGCAGCCTTCAACTTTGCACCGACGTGTTAAGAGTACATGAATATGAAGCCATTAATGTTATATTTTTCTTGAATAAGCTTCTCACCTTGTCCTGATGCCCCAGAGATGAGATGTTTCTTCTAAGTCCCATCTTTGGAAAACAGGCTGCAGAAGGGCTCCTCACAATTCCAGTTCAGGTTCACAGAACAGTTTCAAATGGTTTATGACATTTCTCTACAAAGGCACCTGTTTCCCTTGCCAACAGAACCTTATGCACAGCCCAGACATGATGGTGACGTTTCTTAGGAGCAGACAGAAGAAATTTCCTTTTGCAACTGATCCACTAGTATTCGTCCAAACAGGCCACAGCTGCCTGTTTCAGGACCTTCTTCACTCTTTTTCACCTGAAGAGACGTTTCACATGGTTTACTAGCAGGGAGTTTCCAAGTGCCTAACATTGCCAGTTCTTTGTAGAAGCTTTTCAGTCCCAGAGATACAAGACAAAGTTGGAGACAAATATCTCCCGGTCATCTGTAGGACAGTTAGACATTTTTCAGCTCGATAAGCAGAGAAGTCTTCTTTTCCTCTTCAGTTCTTGTCAGCTTCTGGGACTGGGTAAAACAGAGGAATGTAAAGAATAAAATCAGCAAGTGTTTGGTTGTGTCCCTAAGTAGATCCTCAAATTCACAAGCTTTCTCTTTCTACCATGTTAAGCAGTATGATCCATTTCCTGTAATTATTTTGTTCTTTGAGACTACAGCTTTTCCAAATTCCCTTTCACCACAGAAACCCGAAATAGTACAATTTGTGTTCCCATATGATCATCTCTCGTCTCTAAGCAGCTACAAGGGCTAACCCAATTACTTCTACTAAGCATGACAATCTCCACCTCCAAGCCCTCCTTTAAAGTTTACACTAGCCACGTGCTACATGTAGCTCCTAATTCCTGAGGTTTTCATCTACTCAAAATAAATGTTTACTAAAGACACTACTCACATGCAGATATAGGGCATAATTTCCTCCCTTTCCTGAGTCTGTGTGAGTTCTTTTTGCAAAAAAATAAATTATGGAGTTTGACATATTTTCTTCAGAAGCACACTAAACAGCATGCTTCACTTGTAGTGTTAGTGTTTACTTCACTCTAATTCCCCTTGTTTGCCATTTGTACAGCTGCATAAAACTCCTATGAACATTAGGTTGATAGTATGGCATCTTAAGACTAAAGGCGATTGTCTCTGTTTGAACAGAACTAACACAGCGAGGCCTGGCCAGCATTTATCATCTACTCCAGAGATCCAAAAATAAATGTCAGGATCTAAAGTGAAAATGGGGCTTTTCTGTCATTGAGATATATTTCTTATGTGTTTTATGTGTGTTTGTGCTGCTACTATTCTATGAGCTCTGCCTGGGGTCTGGTAACTGAGAAATACACCTAAGTCCAATAGGAGTACGGTATTACTGGCTGGGATTTGAGTAGGTCTGTGTAAGAGACAGCATTATTTCTAGCCAATTTACTAATTTGTAGATGTGTTTTCCTTGTCAATCGTTACGAGTCTCTTGAAGATCAGATTTTTCTGGTATAATTCACCATTTTTAATTACCTATTCAATGAGAGCACATTTTTTACAGTTTTTAGGTCGTACCTAAGACAGAGCACGCCCTGTTGTAAGACATCTTATTTATTTACAGGGAACATGGAGCCAGCCCATCGCCTACCATTGGTTGTATCTTCACTCCTTTTTCCTTTCCTCTCTTTGGTCAGCTGGTACTGGCTTCACTTACTATTTGTGTGTTTGTCCCTCCCCTGGAGCACAGCCCAAGTTCTGCTTTCTTGCCCAATATGTATATTTCCATTATTCACGTTTTTCAGAGATACATTTTCCTTTTACTTGCACCTGCCTCTCCTGCATTGTTGCTTCTCCATTATTGCTTGCCCCATCCCACCTTCCCCTCTCCTGCATTGTTGGCTGCCCATTCCTCCCACCCCCTCCTACATTGTTGGTTGCTCTGTCCCTCCCACCCCATCCCACTTTTTTGCTTGCCCTATTGATGCCAGCTCTAGTGTTTTTTTTCCCTAACATTGTGCTGCTGTACAACTTTGCTAAAAGACAATGACAAAGCCAATAGCTCTGGTGAGACCTTTTGGCTTTGCCAGTGCTTGTTTGTGTCTGGTTCTGTCTTTTCACTCATGTTAGTTTCCTCATGAAATGGATTGTCAAGCAAATAGTGCCTAAACAGCACCGTTGAAGTCACTTCTTTTGATGATGCATTTGGCTTCAGTTGCTGCATTCCACCCTAGGTGCCTTTTTACGTCACTTGCAAATGGTGCTGTGAATTAGGGCCAGATGTAGCAAAGTAAAATTTTGCGAGTTGCAAATTGCGAGTCATACCGACTCGCAATTTGCAACTCGCAAAATTTTATGCAGAAAGGTGTCTCAGACACCTTCTGCGACTCGCTATGGGGTCGCAAAGACCCACCTCATGAATATTAATGAGGTGGGTCGCATTTTGCAACCTCATAGCGAGTCCATGCTCTCACAGGGATGGTGGCCTGCTGGAGACAGCAGACCTCCATGTCTGTGACTGCTTTTTTAATAAAGCAGTTTTTTTCTTTTCTTTTTGCAGGAAAACGAGTTGCAAAAAGAAAAACTTCTGAAACCATTTGGTTTCGGTTTTTTCAGAGTAGGCAGTGGTCCATAGGACCACTGCCTGCTCTGAAAAAACATTGTTTTCAGCATTCACAAAGGGGAAGGGGTCCCATGGGGACCCCTTCCCTTTTGCGAATGAGTTACCACCCACCTCAAGTGGGTGGTAACTGCGAGTTGGTTTGCGACCGCATTCGCGGTCACAAAGCAACTCAGCATGGCGATGCGGTCGCATATAGGATAGGAAGGGAACACCCCTTCCTATTTGTGAGTCGCATCCCCAAATTGCGAGTCGGTACTGACTCGCAATTTGGGGATGTGCATCGCGTTAGGCTGTTTGCATGCCGCAAACTGCTTTTTTCGCAGTTTGTGACATGCAAACAGCTACCTACATCTGGCCCTTAGTCCTTTACCCACGAGTGGACGTTTGCCAGTTTACCAAATTGCTGTATTTTTTTGTTTCTACCACTGTCAATTATTTCGACCCAAATGCTTTTCATTGTGTATGCGTCCTTTCTGTTAATGTGAAATTAGTCTGGTGTATAATTTCGAATAGTGTTATGCCAGTATTTTGTGTACTCTGGGCTCTGTAAATATTTGTGGGAATTTAGAAGTGTACTTTATAGGACTGGATTATTTTGTTATTCAGATTGTTTCTCTTGGAAGGACTCTTGATGGAGATAAGTTTTCGGTATGGCTGCTCTTCCTAACAAAATGACTTTGAGGTAAGTAAATTCCTTGATTCTCATAGAAAGTTTTGATTTGTTTTGTGCGGTACTTGGAGAACTATGGTGTCTGCTCATGATTTTTCGGATTTGGACGTACTGTGTTATTTGGGGTACTAGATTTACCTTTGGTTACAGATGTAGATGCTTTATTTCACGGAGGTATTTTTGAGGTATTTTCAAATATCGTGTTTGTCCTGTGTGTCTGTAGGTTTTTGCTTATTAATCGTCCGATCTTTAGTTGACCACTTAGATAACTTGAAATACTCAAATAACAGAATAAGGATAAATTGGTGCAATAAAAAGCCACAGTTTACCCCTGAATTAGATATATTGAAAGAGAGGCTAAAAGTAATACAAAAAATGTATAAAATAAAAAAGAATGATGTCGAAATCTCATGTAAGTTAGCAACCATAAGGAAAACATATTATATGTGAATAAGGGAATTAAACATGAAATTTAATGAATACTAGTGACAGTAAATATGCAATCTGTCCAGGTTGAATAACAGGGAGACATTCTGAAAGTTTGTAAACAGATTACATAACAATCAAATTGATAGAATAAGCAGGTCTGATACAGTGTGTAGGATAAATACCGTCACGTTTTTTTCCAGTCCAGCTAACATACCATTATAAATCCACTGCCCAGGATCACTAATGTCGTGCTCCTTGCTCATAATCCAGTGACTATTCAAAATATTCACAATGTAATTAAGTCAATCAGAACTAATAGAGCTCCGGGTCTAAATGAAATACCTGGATCCCCAGACTGGTGCTGTGACTTTCTTTATCTGATACTAAGCCGCTTTCCAACAGGCTCATGTCCCAGAGTCCTGTATTGGGGCCAATTTTACATCCTATTTTCAAGTAAGGAGACAAAAGCGATCCTGCTAGTTGCCAGTTTATCTCCCTACAGAACGTAGATGCAAAAGCCTATGCCAACATTTTACTGGGAGAACTAGAGAACTAGGCAAAAGAGAATGGCTTAATCATATTTTGTCAAATAGACTTTAGGCCTAACTGTAACACTACTGATAACATCCTAGTCTAGTCATTTTAAGCACATACGTCCACTCTACCCCAAAATCGACCTTTGTATTCCTGTTTCATTGATTACAGAGCTGCTTTTTGTGGTTTTGGTTGTCATATTTTATGGTCATAGCTCACGAGGTGGGACATCCACTCAACACTGCTGAAGGCCATGATTTCTTCATGGACCAATAACTGGGTAAAAATCCATGTTGGGAATGTTTATAATTTATCCAAACGAATCTACATAAATACAGGTCTAAAACAGGGATGTGTACTTGCACCAATACTTTTTGATCTTTATACAGCTGACATTCGAAAAAGCTAGATTGTCTCTGGATCTTTCCCTCCCAGAGTAGGAACCAGCAAAATCCAAATCCAACAATATGTTGATGACCTAATCATCCTCAACCAAACAACGGAGGGCCTGCAACATGTACTAAAAGTGGTAAATATTTACGATTAGCAAAACAAATTGTTCCTAAATAAGAGCAAATCCGATGTCATGAGTTTTAGAAAAGAAAAAAAAAACACAAAGCCGAAAGGAATTGGAGTTTATGGCAACAGAAGATAGACTAAACAAACATATTTATCTATTTGGTGGTTTGGTTAAATGAAAACCCCTCTCGAAGACTGCATCTACAAAAAATGAAGGCTAAAGCAGCATTACACACCTTTGCACCTTGCATAATTAATTCAAAGCCAATAAGCTACTCTGCAGATGCAAACTTCAAATTAATTGGCACTAAATATATGCTGGCATTATCTCAGGGACAGAATTATTATCCAAGAACACTTTCTTCTATCATTGCTCAATTGCAATGCAACGTCTATTGGAGACTCTATCAACTTCCACAATATGTTCAGTGTTCAAATCCAGATGGAATTTGGCCTTTTGATTCAAGATCTCCTATGTAAGGTCAACTTTTACTGCATTTTGTATGAAATTTGTCATTCAATAAAGCTCACATTAAAAAGCACAGGGCAACCGAAAATGAAGGAAGAAAGCAGTATAACAAATCTGTCGTCTCAGTAGCTTAGAAAGCCTAGAGACAGTTGACATGTGGCCAAATATCCCTCAGAAATTTGTATTGAAAATTATCATAAAAACCCAACTATCTTTAACTGTGCAGGGAAGTGATTTAGCTCTGTTGTCTAAACTGATGAACTCTAATTTAATTAGTGACTCTTCTAAAACCCTATCAATACAACACTACTTAAAAGAACCACTAGATAATGCATGTCCATACCAAATAATGAGAATGTGTTTTTTGGATTTTCCAGTGGAAGCAACTGGAGCTAAATGGCCTAAATATAGGAACTTGTCACAGTCAGCATTGCAGATTGTCAATATCATCAAGAAACTATTGCACACCTTTTATGCATTTGTCCCGGATTGAAGTTGGAATGACAAATTTTGGTAAAGCCAATTTTCTTGAAATACGACATAAGAAATTGCATAGATGCTTTAAAAGGTCGTTTAAACACAAGTATAGTCAAACATGCTCGTTCTGCAAGCATTTTTAATAATGCTTTAAAAAATTTGACAAATGCTCTCTTTAAAGGTTAGAACCTGTAGTACGTGTTTGAGCTTTGCAAAAATGTTAGATGTTTTTTAACAATTTAATAATAAATGAAACATGTAGTTCTGTTGGAAGTGATGCAACACGCTGTGGAAAACAGTTGCGCCATCTCTATATTTAGGTTTTGCCTTGTTGCATTCCCACCCATCCTGCCCTACTCTCACTGTGTGTTATTGCTTTCCCACCCCATACTCCTCCCACAGTCCATGCTTGCTTTCCCAATGCCTTGCCCTCCATCCTCCCGCTGTCATGCTTTGTGTACCATCCCCTCACCCTCCCTTCTCCTGTTGTCCATAATTGATTTAACCCTCCTCGTGCTGTCTGTGCATGAAGCTCCCTCCCGCCTCCCCTCGCACTTCCTTCGTGATGTGCAACGACTTAAAGAAAAAAAAATGCTATGATGTCGTCAATGCTGGCCTTGTCATAGCACTTTGCTTTTTTATTTTAAGCTATGTTGCACAGCACCACGAGTTGCATGTCTAAAAAAAACATTGACAAAGCCAATAGATTTTTCATGGACTAAACCTATTGGCTTTGCCAATACTTGTGTCCTATATTGTAATTGCAATGAGTTAAATGACTTACTAGAGTAAAATGTATTTATCATCATCATCGTTACTAATTATCCACCATGTTTTATTTAATCCTACACCTATATTATAGTAGAAGAAGAATCTCCACGCGCATAATATTCTTTAACCCATTGTGTAGTAGGAATGTAAGTCCTTAGAGCTTTTTTCAAATTTAAGATGAAAGAGTACATGGTGTGTAATTTTTTTTACGATAATTCCTTTGCTTTCATTAATAAAGGCTATATTAATAGGAAATGTGTACCACGTTACTAAATTTTGCAAAGTTAAGTGTCATTTTGGAACGTGTTTTGGTGTCTTTTTATTTTATATTTTGCTTTTAACTTTAAAACTTAAATGTTTTCATTATTTCCTAAAGCATATTTCTTTTTACTGTGACAATCTGTCTGAAGTCTATCCCTTTTGGGATGGGACACGCCTTGGTCAAAAGACTATTTTTTTTACAGATACATGTTTGTACTACTCATGAGGGAGGATCAGAATTCTATACAGATGTGTATTCTTGGCTTTGGGTTTGCGCAGCGTGTTTTCTTCTTGTGTAATGTACAAAATGTAGTCCACGTCTGTTTGGTAAACGTGACCTCATGCAAACCACTTGCTATACAATAGCGGAGAAGAGTACTGGTCATTTGTTAGGCGTGCCATAGTGGGAATATTTCTACTTTTAAATTGAGGTGCGAGCTCAATGGTCGAATACCATGTTGATCTTTGTTCTGATGGTCCCGAGACGTGTATTTATTTATTTGATTCCAAAGAGCGAGGTGTCTGTTCTAGTTGGGCTCGGATGCACCAGCAAGAATGCTATAAGGTATATGGAAGGGAATTCGAACAACACGGGTTGGGGAGTGATGTGTGTTTCTTGGGGAGTGATGCACGAGTGTATGAATGCTGAGTGAATTGGTCTTCAAACATCATGTGTTAGAGTGGAGTGTGTTGCATTTTGCAGTGGAGTGTGTTGCATTGAGGAAGGATGCACACATGGAAGATTCCAAATCATGTACGGGAGAGCATCCGGACGCGTGAATTTATGGGACGATCCAACTGTGTATTAAGTACTTATTTGTTAGTGTGGCATTTGTTAGAATCAAGAAGCGATTTAATGCCAGTACTTAATACTGCTTCGATTCGATTTGGATTGCCTGAGTTGCTGGGGTGTTGTTTGTGATCAGAGTGATCAGGGTGCTATGGAAATCGCAAAATTTGGGGGACTGCCTGTTATGATCAGAGAGTAGTACTGATGAAGCAGAAAATGAAGGTTTTGATTTATTTACGCATAAACGTAGTGTGAAATAATCATGTGTGACATTAACCGAACTAATAAAGATTGTACGGGGACAAACTGTGCCCTTAGAGTAGTTTGCCAACATTTATATGCGTGCTTTATATAACATGGTGTATTAGAATTGCACTAATCCGACATAATCATAAACGTGTGCTACGATTTGCTTGTTTGAAATGCCTTAGCTTAGCATTACTTTAGCGGAGGCCTTGGCCTAGTGGCCTGGTCTCACGGTTTAGATGTTCGTATTTTTCCAATGTGCTATTAAACGTGTATTTCTGCTTGAAGCTGTACTTTTCCACAGAAACTGTTCACATGCTTATCTTAAAGTTTCGTGCCAGCATGGCATATTTTCTCTTTAATTCAAGGTCGACTTGCAGGTGCGGACAATGGAGGCTCTGAAAGTGAGCTAATTGGGAGACAATGTTGCGATTTGCGTACCCATCTCCAAGGATAATGTATGCTTAAGTAAAAGCTTGAGAACTGTCGCTTTTGATTGGACAATTTGAAGCTAACCTATGAACCCTCCAATGGAGACCCTACAGGACTTGAACTGTTGTCTATAAAACCCAGGTGCACGAGAAGAAGGTAGCCATTATGATCATTACGGCCATTACCAGCTCGATACCCGCCATTTTGCAGACTTCGTAGCTATTATGGCCCACTTTGCTGCGACGCCATTTTGAGAGACTTTGATGCTTTCTCTGGTCGAGAGAAAGAGACTTTAATGATTCTTGCCCTAGAGACTTTAACTTTGATTTGTCCCTTTGCATGAAGTAGTAGCCTTAACCTGCCGCCGTGAGGCAATTGTCCCGTTCACCCCTGCCCCTTTGTCCAGTCCCATGCCGATCGAAACGGTGCCCATGCTGACCGAGAAACGATACCTGTGAGACGAAGACTTCATTGATTGCTGATCGGAATTGGTAATTATGAAAGGAAATTGTAAAATTGCATTGTGTTTCTTTTAGGTAACCAACTGCTGATTTTGATAAGAGCCCCAGCTAGGAGTTTTCTAAATTTGTGTTGCTAAATTGTTTTTGCATGAAGTCCCACATGCCGATGCTAATTTGGGGTTAGATGAGGATTCCATATGTCGCACGATGCAATTTGAGATCTTGTTATGCTGACTAAATGTATGCCATTAGTTCATTACAGATTATCGTATTAGTGATTTGCATTGCTATTATCGAATGCCTTGTGATTCAAATGCTTCATAGATTGCACTTGTTTCGACGTTATGGACAGCTATTAATGTTCATTTATGTTTATCATTTGGTGTTGAGACACATATATATCGTGCTAGCTTTGTTAATATAGGGAAATAAATTCACTAACTTTGCAATAAACTGGTGTGGTTATTCCTGACTGAAAGGTCAGGGTTCGCCGAAATGTATTCTGGGTTAATTGTTAAGTGTTATGTTGATCAAGGTATTGCTTATGTTCGTTATTGATTATTGATTTGATGCAATCGATTGATTAAGAGTACAGAGAGTTCCCACTTAGTCAAAAGATTCATCGGCCTAAAGAGCGTCCGAACATAGGTAAATTATTAGTACGGACCGCTCTATCAGTAGATGGTAGCAGAGGACGGTTTCGTCTTTTGGGACCCTGTACTAGTAGAGTACATGGTGTTGGATTAACGGTTACGCATTCTGAGACCCCACTCGAGAAGTTGGATTAGATTTTTCTTGGATAAAACTGATTGACAGAATGATGATGGGCTAGGTCCACCGTGACTTTCCCGGGATCTCGGAGCTTGCGAATGGAGAGAACGGAGGTGTGGAATCAGCGTTGGCGGTACTAGTGATGGTATGATTGAAGTTAGGGTTTTGCGCTTGCACAGCTTATTGCCGCAGAGTGTGTGAAAAGGTTGCGAGGGTTTTTTTTATAGCGGAGGTGCGACTCCGAGTGTAGAAGTAGAGAAGTCGTCGAACTTCATAGAGATATCGGAGGTGCGGCTCCGAGTGCGAGAGTAGGGAAGTCGTCGAACTTCATGTGTGTGTGGCGCTTTGTGCATAAAAAGGTCCACGTGGTTGTTGTTGTTGAGACGGGCCCTGCGAGGTCAAGAGACTCCGGAGTATGTTGATCCATGTTGTGGTCTGGGCGGTTTAGTAGGTTGATCGGGCGTGGTCAACAAGTCGGTACGTGTGTTAGGGAGTGAAAGAAAACTTCGACTTCGGACTTTGACAAGATTCTAAGTGCACTAGAACAGATCATTGACAAGTTGAGAGTAGGTCTGCGGGTCAGATTTGCTTGCGAATGTGGGGACTGAGAAAGACGGAATAGCGGCCAGAGGCTAGTGAAAGGTCCCGAGGCTAGTGAAAGGTCCCTAAGGTCCTGAAGCGATTGTGTTACCCTTCCTGTAGTAAACCGACAGATCTGTTTTATTTTTTGGTAGCTCGCAATATATGCAAGAAGTTGTTACGAGAGGAGGTGAGTGAAGGAAGACTAGCTGTGAGGCTTTGTCAGCCGCAGTGTGTGTGAGTGTGACGTCACTAAGAGCCGCGCTGGGATAGGTTGGTTGCAGAGAAGGGTCGCGCACGGATTGGACGCAGTCCGTGGGACTCGATTGGAAGGGGAAAGGCAGGTGAAGAGTATTCTGGGAATTAAAGTCACCTATTGATTACAAACTTTGTGGAATAAAAGTGACCTATTGATTATAAACTTGGTGAAATAAAAGACGAGAAAATGAAATTCTTTAAAGCATTCAGGAGCGCGATGAAGGGGGAGTCTTACATTAAAGCGAGCGTAGGAGAGGAGACGCCGCCCGAGGGCACACCAGCTTACATTGTAATGGAGGAAAAAGGGGTAGCTCCGTGTCTTTGGCTAAAGCAATGGCACAAACTGACAGAGAAACATGGGAGCGTAGCATTCCCGATACATGGGACATTCAATATAAGGATCCTAGAGAATTTGAGATTCACGATGTACGACATGAAGGTGCCTTCAAGGCCGGCACAGTTTGAGGCTCTAGCAATCTGGGAATTAATGGCTAGACAGCAACAGAAAAATAAGTTTGAAACAAGGATGAGGAAGGTAGAAAAGACACTAGCGGATGCTAGGTGGGATAATGCGCAGAAGGTGTGGAGGTCAGATATATTGCAGGGGATAAAATTGTTTCCAGCAATTACTAAGGAAGAAGAGGAGACAGGTAAGAAAGCTACCTGTAAGACAGACAGAAAGTGTTCCAAGGATAGAGAGGACGAGGAAAAGTTGAGAAGAGAAGAGGAGTTAGAAGATGAGGAGTTAATAATGCAATTGCTGAACGACCGTCCACCACCTTATGCGGAAAATGGACAAGGTCCAAGTACCAGTTCTGCCCCTCCGGCATCGGTACAGAACAGTGAAACCCAGAGTTCAGGAGCGCCATCGGGATCTAAGGACCCGAGTTTACTGTTCACCCCGCAGATACCGCAGGTTAGGAGAATATATCCAGATGTGCCCATAATGAAACCAGCAGAAAATTATCAACCGCAGATGCCAGGGTATTACAGCAGTGACAATAGTGGAGGAATGGTTCTAGAACAAACAGTAAGGGGAGTACAGAATGGTCACAACCCAATAATGACACAGGCTGAATCAACTCAGTTTATGATGCCTCAAAAGCAGATGCAGGGAGGAAACGCTCATGCTCAGGTGACGGGGAGTCAGATGGGCATGCCGGCAATGATGACCCATAGTATGGGAATGAACATGCCTCAGAACATGGGAAATGGACAGAACCCAGACGCGATATCACTACCCATTACTGTAGGTCCACCGGTACCTCTGTATAGTCAGCCCAACTTAGGTATGAGCGGTCAGGGATCAATACTGCAGAAGGGGACAGAAAGGAGGTGCATAGAGAACACTCCAGGGATAACTCCTATAGCGGCTCAGCCAAATGGATCTGGATCCTTGATGAAGTTTAGTCCCATATGTGCTCAGTCTACACTGGTGAGGTCGAGTCCCCCACTGATAATACCTTTAACATCGAATACTGAAAAGTTGCCACAACCATCAATGGCAGTCGATGTGAATGCTACACTGATGGGGGTAAATGCGCAACAGCTGACCCAGTGGTTCAACAGTCTAAATTCCACACAAAGTTCAGACAGTGGGAAAGGAGAAGATTACTTGAATAGGATGAGGCTGAACATGGAAGCACAAGAATTGGTGGAAGGGAATATGGGTGTGAATAGGTTAGAGTCCTACACGGAAGAAGAGCTGAGGTATCTATGTCCAAAGATCACGAAAGAAGTGAACAAGGTACATAAAAGTTTGCAGGAAGTAGCGGACAGAAACGGGATTGACATAGGCAAGACGAAACACTTGAGCAGGAGCTATAGGTTGGATTTTGGGACCACAGATTTCGAACACATGAGGTCAGCAGGCATGAAGGCACACCTTAGAGAATTGTTGCAGAGTGCACAAGTGTGGAGGTGCTTAGACAAATGGGAAAGCAGGTGGGTAAAGAGGAAGGATAAGAGGAGGGACAGTGCTACAGAGCACAATGAGAAAAGACCGCAGAGTAGTGATACAGTAACTATGTTACCAATGAGGGAGACAGCAGGTGGAAAATTAATACATGTACCATGGCACAGAAGCGACATTCAGTCATTTACGGATGATTTTCCCAAACTGAGAGAGAAGCCGATTGAATGGTATCAACAGACTGATAGGTTTGTGAAGCTTGCAAAATGTCTCTGGGAAGGCCTGAACACTCTCTTTGAGATCGTGGTTCCGGCAGATTTGTGGGAGGATTGCAAAAGAGCTGTAGGTTGGCCGACAAGTGAACCAGAGAGAGACAGAGAGACGGGTGCACCATCACCTATGGTGATGAGCTTGTATTATAAGGTGATTGAGCATTTGAAGACGAAGGTTGCCGCGAAAAATGTGGATTGGCAGAAGATTGATCGAACTGCCCAAGAGGCTAAAGAATCGATTCATAGTTACTATGAGAGGTTGTTGAAGGCGTTCAAGAATTACAGTGGCACGGAAACGATCGAGGCGAAAGATATGCTTCATTTTGTGTTCAGATTTGTGGAAGGGCTGAGACCAGAGATAAGTCAGATGATAAAGTCGCATTTGATTTGCTGGCAGTCGAAACCGATTGATGAGGTCTTGACTTATGCGAAATACTGTAGCGACGAAATTGAAGTGAAACAGAAAAGGCTGAAAGAGAAGGTGATGATGATGCAACTTAAAGCAGCTCAGACAGGTTTGCAGGGTTTGCAAGGGATGCAAGGGTTCCAACAACAGGTACCGCAGCCGCAGTTGCAGTTGCAGGGAAACATGGCGTTTCAACCACAGGCCAGAGGCAGAGGCAGAGGAGGTTTTGTGAATAATGGTCCGGATTTGAACACTGTTGTGACGGGTGTGCAGGCAATGAAGAAGGTGATGCCGTGTCACGTGTGCGGAATTGTAGGTCATTGGAAACGCGAGTGCCCGATGGTAGTGCAGGAAGGTGCAGGTGCAGGTGCAGGTGTAGGTGTTGGTCAGCAAACCAATGATGTCAATGCATTTCAGACAATGAGGGGACCGAAAATGAGAGGTCCAAACCCAAATTTTCAGACTGTAAATCAATTGCAGGGATTACAACCCATGCAGCCGCAGCAGATGCAGATGCCTCGTATGCAGATGACGCAAATGCAGCCGATGCAACAGCAGTTACCTATGGTACCTAATCAGCAAATGCAAATACCTTTGGCACCAATGAGTCAGTAGCAAGTGGTGGTTCCTCCACAGGTAACGGGTCAGGTAATGAGTACAAACGGCACAGTACAACAGTTCCCATTACACAGTGAGAGTGGAATAAACAACGTATGGGAGAGTGAAAGCTCAGAAGAGGAAGGAGATTGTGTGCTTGCGGCATCCTTAGAAGTTGATCAAAGGGGTCCGTACGTAGAGGGAAGAGTAATGGGCCATCGTGTCTCATTCTTGGTGGACACGGGAGCCACGCGTTCAACAGTTAAGAGCAGTGAAGTACCAAATTTGCCACTCTCAGGGAGGACAGTTCAAGTGGTGGGAGTAGCAAACAGACATCTGACGAACCCAATTACAGATCCGGTACCAGTCAGCATCGGTAACTATCAAGGGGTACATCAGTTTGTGGTGTGTGACTCAAGCCCGATAGCACTGTTGGGGAGAGACCTATTGTGTAAATTGGGTTGTTCAATAATGTGTTCAAACGAAGGAATAACAATCCAGACGAGCAGTGATGGGGAAGAAGAGGACAGTGTAGAGGGGGATGAGATGGAAACAGTCGACGAAGAGTATCCTCTGATTTGTCTTTTCCCGATGATAACTGAAGAAGATATCCCAGCAGAATTACGAGAAACAGTCGGAAAGGAAGTGTGGGACATGACAGGGAAAGAGGTGGGATTGATGAAAGGAGTGGAACCAGTGAAAGTGGCTGTAAAGCCCAATGCAATCTTTCCCCAGACCCCACAATACCACATGCCACAAGATACTCTCATGAAAGTTGCCCAACTCATTGACGAATTTGTAAAGCAGGGAGTACTGAAAGAAGTGTTAAGTAGTCCATGTAATTCACCAATAATGGGACTGATAAAGCCAAGTGGAAAAGTCCGACTTGTGCAGGACTTGAGGAAAATAAATGACATCATAGTCAAGTGTTGCCGTGTCGTACCGAATCCAGCTGTGATAATGTTTCAGATCCCTTGCGATGCCGAATGGTTCTCAGTTATTGATTTGTCACAAGCATTCTTTTCTGTGCCTCTTCATGAGGACAGCCAATTTATCTTTTGTTTCAAATTCCTAGACAGAGTATACAGTTGGTGTCGAATTCCTCAGGGGTTTTCTGTGTCACCGTCGATATTCAATCAGGTTCTAAAGAAAGACTTGGAAGAGTTAGAGTTGCCATTCGAGTCAACCCTAGTACAGTACATTGATGACTTACTGGTTGCATCAAAGACAGAAAGTGGCTGCACAGCCGATACTATTGCCCTGTTGAACCATTTGGGAAGAAACGGACACAAGGTGTCTCCTTCCAAATTGCAGTTCTGTCAGAAGAAAGTGAAATACTTGGGTCACCAGATAGAGAAAGGATCACGGAGAATAATGAAGGAAAGGGTTACAAGTGTACTTCAAATGAGTCCGCCCAAGACAAGGAAGGAGGTGAGGAAGTTTTTGGGAATGGTGGGTTATTGTCGCCAGTGGATTCCCAACTTCTCGACTCTAGCGAAGCCTTTGCTGAAATTGACCCAGAAGGATGCCTTGGATCAGATCGAACTGAAAGGGGATGAGATGGATGCTTTTGTTGAATTGGAAGAATGCATGTGCAGGGCTCCAGCTTTAGGTATGCCTGATTACACAAAGCCTTTCACATTGTTTTGCCATGAACGTGATGCATGTTCTTTGTCTGTCTTGACTCAAGCCCATGGTGGCGTAAACAGACCAGTAGCGTATTTTTCAGCTACTCTGGATCCGGTCGCAGCAGCACTCCCAGGGTGTTTGCGCGCCGTAGCAGCAGTTGGTATCAGCCTCACTCAGAGTGAAGGAATAGTGATGGGACACCCAGTAACAGTCATGGTCCCTCACTCAGTTGAGATACTTTTGACCCGCTCCCGAACGCAACACATGACTGGAGCAAGACTCACAAGGTATGAAACGATAATTCTGGGCTCACCGAATGTGCAGCTGAAAAGGTGCACTACGTTGAATCCAGCTACCTTGCTTCGTGGAGAAAATGCTGAAATAGAGAACGCTGAAGACGTCGAGCATGACTGCCTTCAGGTGACTGAATTTTTCACAAAACTTCGACCGGACATTAAAGATACTAAGCTTGATGAAAATGACCAAATTCTTTTTGTTGATGGTTCATGTCTAAGAGACGGGATGGGGATTTTGAAAGCAGGATATGCTGTATGTACTGTAACAGGTGTCTTGGAAGCGGGATGGCTTCAAGGAGTCTATTCTGCACAAGTAGCAGAACTTGTAGCCCTTACCAGAGCATGTCAACTATCTGCATTGATGAAAGTCACCATTTACACTGTTAGTCAATACGGGTTTGGGATTGTGCATGACTTTGGGCAACTATGGTCACAGAGAGGTTTCCTGACTTCTTCAGGATCCCCAGTGAAGAACAGGGAAAGGATAAGGGAATTGTTACATGCCATTCAAGTGCCAGCTGAAGTTGCAGTGGTAAAGTGCAGTGCTCACACGAAAGGACAGGACTATGTCTCTCTGGGAAATGCATATGCAGATCAAGTCGCAAGATTTTGTGCCTTGAACTGTATATTACTGAGAGATGAATGGAACTCAATAAGTGAGCCAGAACTCGAACCGGCTGAAGCATTTGCCTTGAAGGTCGTAGATACAATAGAGGAACTAAAAGCATTACAGAATAATGTCAGGGAGGATGAAAGAGATTCATGGATCAAATCACAATGCATAAAGAGACAAGACGAGTTATGGGTTTCACATGAGGGAAAATATGTTTTGCCAAATAGTCTCTTATCACAGCTTGCGCGGTTCTATCATGGGCAAGCTCACCTAGGGAGAGATGCCATGATAAGATTGTTCAAAACTGATTGGTTTAACCCCAGATTTCGTCAAGCTGCAGAAGCAGTTTGCCATCGATGTGTCACTTGCCAGCAGATGAACCCAGGAAAGGGAACGGTCGTGAACGCGAGTCACATTGGTAGGGCAAGCGGTCCTTTTAGTCGAATGCAGATGGACTTCATTGAGATGCCTGTGCATGGGGGTCTGAAATATGTGTTGGTGATTGTGTGCATTTTTAGTCACTGGATTGAGGCATACCCCACACGTAGAAATGACAGCCTTACAGTTGCCAAGCTATTGTTGAGGGAGTTGATACCACGTTTCGGATTCCCGATCTCTTTAGAATCAGATAGGGGAAGTCACTTCAACAACGAGGTGATAAAGTTACTCTGCGAAGCACTGAACATTGAGCAAAAGCTGCATTGTAGCTATCGCCCTGAAGCATCAGGACTGGTGGAGCAGATGAATGGTACGCTGAAATCGAGAATGGCAAAAATATGTGCATCGACAAATTTGAAATGGCCTGACGCATTGCCCTTAGTGCTAATGTCAATGAGAAACACTCCTGATAGAAAAACTGGATTGTCTCCGCACGTAATTCTCATGGGCAGGGCTATGAGACTTCCTGCAGTTCCCGCAAACATGCTCTTGAATATTACAGATGATATGGTGTTAGACTACTGCAAAGGTCTGGCTGACGTGGTTCGCTCTTTCTCTCACCAGGTGGAAGCAACCACCTTGCCACCGATCCAAGGTCCAGGACACGCACTGAAAGCAGGTGACTGGGTCGTGGTAAAGAAGCACGTGAGAAAATCGTGTCTGGAACCCCGTTGGAAAGGCCCTTTCCAAGTGATCCTGACGACAACTACCGCTGTGAAGTGTGCGGGAGTTCCCAACTGGATTCACGCCAGTCACACAAAGAAGGTGTTGTGTCCCACAGATGAGGAAGTTGAAGCGCTGAAATTGCCAGTGCCTGATAAAACAGTGCCGAGTGCTGAGATAGAACAGAAGCGAACTGAAAGCGAACAAGCAGAAGCAGGAGAGAAAGAGATATTATTGGAGGGCGAAGAGTCTGACTCACTTGGGGAAGACCAAGGAGAAAGTTCAGACAGCGACGAAGAAGCTGCAGGTGACAAAAAACCTGAAGCAGCTGAGGGTAGCAAAAAGCCTGAAGCAGCTGAAGGTGACAAGGAGCCTGAAGCAGCTGAAAGTGATACTGAGCCTGACGAAAGTAACGGTGACGAAGGGCTCGAAAAGGGTGAAAAAGCAGGAGAGCCTGATCAGAGGAGGGCTTTCCCAGAAACAGACGATACAGAAAAAGAAAAGGAGAACGTGATCGATTCCCCTGAAGGAGGGGACAAGGCAGAGCAGAACGAAAAAGTTCAAACTTCTACAGAAAAGGTCGCAGGTCCATCAAATGGACATGGTGCAAAGAGGAGACTAAGTATATCACCAGTAAAACAAAGGTCTGGAGAAGGTTTGAACGACGGAGAAAGGCCAAAAGTAAAAGAGAAAAGAAAAGAAGTGTCTGTCGTGGTACCAACCTCGAGTGAAGAAAAAGACTTGACAAAAGAGGAAAGTGCCAGCGAAGCAGAGTCGAAAAGAGAAGCAAAATTGAAAAGGAAAAGGATACCAAACAGGAGGTATTCTGGTCCTGAATGGGCATATGCAGTCAATGACGATTGGACTGACGAGTTTGTATCTCTAAGCATCGAGAACGAAGAGGAGGAAGAGATACCAATAGAAAAGAAAAGTTTCATGGACAGTGTCGATTGAAAGAATTGTAAATGATATTGCTTGCTACAATCTAACGTAAAATAAACAACCAGCTGAGACATTGCTAAACCGGATGAGACATTTGCTAAACTGATAAAGACTGAGTTATTGCCAATTTGAGAAAAATGCTGCTAACCGATAAGTGACTGGCCTTTTGAAAAAAGACGGTGTGAACATTGTGCTCGTTCAGCTTTGTAACTGAATTGCTAAGTAGTTTCATTTATAAGTGCTTCTAACTCTCTGATTCTATACAGATCATGCCTAGGTACGCTATGCAAAACAATAGAAATAAATATTGTAAATATGTGTGTATAGGCTTGGTAGTTACATGTGTAATGATAATAATGGCAATAGTGCTTGGAATGCATGGAAAGGGTGAAAGTGAGCATATTGAAGCTTCTACTATTGCTCCTGTTACTGTCACTGAACTAACCCCATTGAAAAGACTAGCATTGGATGAGAGACTCTTGCACGATAAGAAAGAGCTTTCGTATAACGTTTTCTATCGCTTACTAACAGAGTATGTTGAGACTATGGATGCGAAAGATTGTTATGTGTGTACACAGATACCGACATCAGTAAAGGAAGGGGTAACTTATCACCACATGCCTCTTACATATGGGATTACATGTAGTATAGTGATGTCTAGGTTTTATGGTCAAACTAACATACAGTATTTTTACTCGAATTATGATGTTACCTTTGCTTATGTTCCTATAATAGCACAGCTAAGCCAGATTGCTAAAGATTGGGATGCTAAAATAATGAGGGAATTTTTCGAGCCAATGCAACCTTTTGAAACGGCTCACGCTCATAGGGAAAATCTTACCTGCTCACTCTCTGCAGTAGAAATAAGCTTTTTAGATCGCACAGATGATAGAAGGGCACAAATGAAGGCGAAATTAGAAAAGGAGTTACATAAGAGGACTTCAGTAGATAATTATGATTTTGCTGCAATAAAGACACAGGGGAAAATTGCTTTGGATGCTTGGCATGTAGGGAAATTTTGTATATATCGAGGAGAATCTTATTATGACAACATTTTTGTAGGAGCGAGTGAATGCAAACATATGTTTATTTTTAAGGCCAAATGGACATTCATGATGAACGGACTTGACCCTGTCATTCCAGGTGTATATTACATTTGTGGGCATAACGCTTATTATCGTCTTCCAAAGGGATGGTGGGGAAGATGTTATTTGGGTATAGTGTTCCCAAAGGTTTATCAGCTGGATGACGTATCGATGATTCAAAAGACATCTGGATCCCATCGTATCCAGAAAAGAGAGACCGCAGCTGCTGTGGTAGGTGATATATTTGGAGCAATGATTCCTTCATTGGGAGTTGTGCTGAATTCCATCAAATTAAGAAAGTTGTCTACTATAGTGGATAACATGTTGACAAAGTTTTCAGGTGCTATAATCCTGATAGATGCTGAACTTGCAGCGGAAAGAGCTATGACTCTTCAAAATAGGCTTGCTTTAGACATTCTTTTAGCAAAGGATGGAGGCGTTTGCAAAATGATTGGTGCAAGACACTGTTGTACCTATATACCTGATAATAGTGTGAAAATTAAAACTATGCTTGCTAATCTAACAAAAGAAAGTGCAGATTTGAAGGAATTGAAAGAACCAGGAGTGTGGGAGAAGGTTGGAAAGGGACTTGCTTCAGTGGGACATTGGATTGGGGGAATTTGGAATGGAATATTATTAAAAATAATAGAAGGAATATTAATAGTGATAATTTGTGTATTTGGAATTTGGGGAATAAAAAGGGGAATAATAATGATTATGGAAAGAATTAAAAGAAGAAAGGAGGAGAAAATTATGAAAAGAATGGCAGAAGAATACAAAGCACAAACTAGGGGAACTAAAAGGAAAAGGGAACTGACAGAATTTTAATGGAATAAAATTTGTGGGCTAAATTTGTGTGATGACAAGTAGTCATCAGAGGAGGGATTGATGAAGCAGAAAATGAAGGTTTTGATTTATTTACGCATAAACGTAGTGTGAAATAATCATGTGTGACATTAACCGAACTAATAAAGATTGTACGGGGACAAACTGTGCCCTTAGAGTAGTTTGCCAACATTTATATGCGTGCTTTATATAACGTGGTGTATTAGAATTGCACTAATCCGACATAATCATAAACGTGTGCTACGATTTGCTTGTTTGAAATGCCTTAGCTTAGCATTACTTTAGCGGAGGCCTTGGCCTAGTGGCCTGGTCTCACGGTTTAGATGTTCGTATTTTTCCAATGTGCTATTAAACGTGTATTTCTGCTTGAAGCTGTACTTTTCCACAGAAACTGTTCACATGCTTATCTTAAAGTTTCGTGCCAGCATGGCATATTTTCTCTTTAATTCAAGGTCGACTTGCAGGTGCGGACAATGGAGGCTCTGAAAGTGAGCTAATTGGGAGACAATGTTGCGATTTGCGTACCCATCTCCAAGGATAATGTATGCTTAAGTAAAAGCTTGAGAACTGTCGTTTTTGATTGGACAATTTGAAGCTAACCTATGAACCCTCCAATGGAGACCCTACAGGACTTGAACTGTTGTCTATAAAACCCAGGTGCACGAGAAGAAGGTAGCCATTATGATCATTACGGCCATTACCAGCTCGATACCCGCCATTTTGCAGACTTCGTAGCTATTATGGCCCACTTTGCTGCGACGCCATTTTGAGAGACTTTGATGCTTTCTCTGGTCGAGAGAAAGAGACTTTAATGATTCTTGCCCTAGAGACTTTAACTTTGATTTGTCCCTTTGCATGAAGTAGTAGCCTTAACCTGCCGCCGTGAGGCAATTGTCCCGTTCACCCCTGCCCCTTTGTCCAGTCCCATGCCGATCGAAACGGTGCCCATGCTGACCGAGAAACGATACCTGTGAGACGAAGACTTCATTGATTGCTGATCGGAATTGGTAATTATGAAAGGAAATTGTAAAATTGCATTGTGTTTCTTTTAGGTAACCAACTGCTGATTTTGATAAGAGCCCCAGCTAAGAGTTTTCTAAATTTGTGTTGCTAAATTGTTTTTGCATGAAGTCCCACATGCTGATGCTAATTTGGGGTTAGATGAGGATTCCATATGTCGCACGATGCAATTTGAGATCTTGTTATGCTGACTAAATGTATGCCATTAGTTCATTACAGATTATCGTATTAGTGATTTGCATTGCTATTATCGAATGCCTTGTGATTCAAATGCTTCATAGATTGCACTTGTTTCGACGTTATGGACAGCTATTAATGTTCATTTATGTTTATCATTTGGTGTTGAGACACATATATATCGTGCTAGCTTTGTTAATATAGGGAAATAAATTCACTAACTTTGCAATAAACTGGTGTGGTTATTCCTGACTGAAAGGTCAGGGTTCGCCGAAATGTATTCTGGGTTAATTGTTAAGTGTTATGTTGATCAAGGTATTGCTTATGTTCGTTATTGATTATTGATTTGATGCAATCGATTGATTAAGAGTACAGAGAGTTCCCACTTAGTCAAAAGATTCATCGGCCTAAAGAGCGTCCGAACATAGGTAAATTATTAGTACGGACCGCTCTATCAGTACTCATGCACCAATGTTAAGATATCTGCTCGGATGTTTATTAGAAAGCGTGGCTGTGCAAATGCAGCTTAGATAATCGTTGTATTTGTGGCATTTATGCAGTGAGAAGCATGCATAAGTGGCTAGAGAGGCTGATCGTCGTAAAGATGTGCATTCGATTTCCAAGAGGAGTGAAAAGAAGTAAACGTTCTGTTGATTTGCAATCACACTATCTGCCTCAGTGTGGTCTGTCAGATGCAGAGGGACATATATACGAATCACTCTGAATGTCTGAGTGTTACATTTCCAGCTCTGCTGTTAACGCAACTAACAACCGTTCCTCGGGTCCTGTGTTAGAAGACACCACTCAACACTTCAGATCAGCATATTTCTTCATTTTTGCTTTAGCTTTCTTGTCTCAAACCATAATGTTGATGTGATCTGTTTTGGATTTATCGTCCTTTTGATGTAGTCTTGTGTGGCTTTCCACCCCAAACAGAGACGTCTTTCTGTGGAGCTGTGTGATATGTTACAGTATTCTCTAAGGACTTGACAGAGTGGCTGTACGCTCATAATCTGGATCATGTTCGCACGTTGCACAAGCCTTTTAACCATTGCCATGAATAGTTCAGTTATGCCTTGGCTTGTGGTCAGAGGGGCATAATCTTCCAATGAGTTTGTCTTATGTACACTATGAAGTTGTGAAATTCTTCTTCTAAATACGGCAGTCCTCTGCCAGCCTTGAATGTGGTTGGGATGCCCCATGCTGCAGACGTGTTGTCTAGAACAGTGATCACTACACCTGCTAAAGTGCATGACACTGTACATCAATTAAAACTAAGAGATAATCACTGGTGTTGAAAAGTTCATAAAAGTCAGCAGCCTCCATTGACCACATTGTGCCTGGGACACAAGTCATCAGTAGATGGCCTGGTCTTGAAGGTTGTTCCGTACTTTGACACACTTGACATGTTTGTTCGAAGTCATTGACTAGAGAGTTCCCTACTGGAAACCAGACTATTTATCTGAGTAGTTTCATTGTGGAAATATATTAAGATGATTCTCATGAGCAAGGTTAACAATACTCAGCTCAGGGATTTCGGTATGTCTATTAGAGTTCCACACTGGAAAGTTTCTTGGTCACTGTCTGGTATTTCTTTCTTCACGTTCTTGAAGACTAACTCATTTTCCTTGTCAATTACTTTGGGATACGAACCGTTGCCGTTGAAATGTCTCTTTCGTCATGTTTTCAGGATGGTTTTTACTTAAGTCAATTTTCGCATCTTTTTAGGATCTAATAGCTATTTTCAAGATAGAAATTTGTACTGTGGTTGATTGGCACCCCACAAATCTGATGTGATTTTCTGCCGCTGATGGTGTGTGGCTGGTGTGAGTAATAGGATGAGGCCATGTTCTATTCTTTTCCTGGCTTGTGTATTAATTTTAAAGTCATGTTCCATCATTCTTATTTCCCACCTTTCTATTCTTGGTGGGTTTTTTACCCTTTGGTTTTCTTATATTGTCACCAGCACCTGGTGGTCAATTTTGATGGTGAATGGCTTGACAAATAGGAATTTGGTGTTTTTTGGCAGGCCGCACTACCATCAGTCTTTCCTTTTCAGGCTGAGAGTAGGCCTTCTCTTCATCTGTAAGGCTCCAACTTGCATATCAAATGCTTCTTGTTGAGGCTTCTTTGCATGGCTTGTGTTGAGCTCATATGCCACCAGGTCCTATTACTCTAGGATTCACTGTCAGGTCAGTTCATAGGCTGAGGTTAAAATTATGCTAGATGACACTACTGTCTCTTTGATGTCTTTGAAAGCTTTTACACACGAGCGTTTGCCATTGTTCGGTGAGTCTGCAAAGATCACAGTGTGTCAAGAGCAGTAACTCTCAAGAGCCAAGAAAGTCTTCAAATCTGCAACATCTTTTGGTTTGGGGCTCTGCTGAGCATTGCAACCTTTGCTGCCCTTTGAGATAAAAAATGTGGCTGAAGAAAGTGAATTGCTCCCTTTCTAGCTCACATTTGTTCCTATTGAGTGCCAGGCATGGTTCTTCAAGGCAAATACATGTTTCTTTCAACGCTTTGTCATGTTCTTCTTTGGTGGGGCCAAAGACCAGGAGATCATCACTGTAACTAAAGCAGCTTTTGGTGGGCTGTATTATCTTCTGCAGCAGTTCTTGGAAGATGTGTGTGATACTTCAAAGCTGAGGTGTTTGTACCGGAGCAGACCCATGTTCATGGAAAATGTGGTAATTTAACAGGATTCCAGGACTAAATCTTGCAGGTGATATTATTTTGTAAAGATCCATGTTGGAGAGCAGGCAAGCTCCGCTTAAGGTACTAATAATGTAATTGAGCTAGGGGCTGTCACAACCGCTTTCAGAGTGCTGTGTGGTAAGCAAGCATTACTCAGCCTAACCGTGGCGATTGAGGGTTTTCACACCTGAGATCCCGGGGGCCAACTTGCTATGGGCTCAGAGCAACTGAACCAAATACCCCTTTAGCACTTGAGTCTCAGTAGCAGAATGGTCAAGCAGCCCAAGGCTTCTCAAAGAGGCAGTAGGCATAGGGCAAACACAAGCTCACAACTCAGAATACATCCATCAACCCCAATAAATTATTGTCCAGTCCAGTGCTTCCTTTTATAAAAAAAGGAGTATTTATCAACTAACACGAAGTGCAATACAGCACACCACAAACAATATACACAGTCTTCATAATGATAATGTAGGCCCACTAGCGTTATCAAGGTGAGCTCTCTAGTCCCACTTTCCCTTCTAACGATCATGGTTATTCCTTATTTATGTTTGGTGACATCCAAGCTAGAACCCAGTGCTAAGTTCCAGTCTTAGAAGTTCTGTAACGTCTTTGCAAAAGTCAATGTGTTCCTGTGCTGTAGCGCTTCAGTCAGCAAGGTCTCCAGAGCCCAACAGCCCTGGAGACATTCTTACCTGCTCTCACTGGAGTGGCAGTTCAGACACCAGGGACATGCACCTGGAACCTGGCAGTGAGCAAAACTCAGGATGCTGTAGTGAAGATGCAGATATTCTTTCTCTCAGTCCGGTGGTATATCATTGGTTCACCCAGATTTTGAGAATGAGACATCCATTTTAACATTCTAAGACAGTCAACAGAGAGATATGTGAATTTCTCACACTATGTATATGTAAGTTTAAGTAACTATTTGTATACTATATAAAGTGACTATGGGTCTGAGTTTGTATGTAAATGAGTACATCTGTGACTGAGTTCATGAGGGCCTCACTGAGTGTGAGAGAAAGTGTGCCAGAGTCTGAGTGGATCTATGAGTGATCTGTGAGTGAGTGTCTAACAATGTAGGTGAGTTTCTGAGTAGGTCCATGAGGGTCTGAATGAGTGTGTCACTTACTCCATGTCACTCTCACTGCATCTCTGAGTGAGTGCATAACACTGTCAGCAAGTCTTTGAGTTAGTGCATAACAGTCTGATTCCATCTCTCCAAAGCTGTAATATGGTGCCTTCAACAGTGTCAGTGAGTCTGTGAGTGAGTGCAAAGCACTCTGATTGGGTCTGTGAGAGTGTACATAATAATCTTGGTGGGATTCTGGATGAGTGCATGAGGGTCTCACTGGCTGTATGAATAAGAGCTTGAGAGTCGCACTGGCTGCATGAGTGAGTACATAAAGATGTCAGTGAGTCTCTCACTCAGTCCATTAGGGTCTGAGTGGATATGTGAGTGAACACATGAGACTCTGAATTGGTCTTTCACTGTGTGCGAACACTATGAGTTGGTTTATGAGTGAGTGCATGAGATGCTGAATGGGTGTGTGAGTGAGTGAGTGTGTGAAAGTCTAAGAGCATCTATCATTCAGTGCATAAGGGTATTAGTGAGTGACTGAGTGACTGCATGACGCTCTGATACAATCTATGAGTGAGTGCATGAGAGTCTCACTCACTCTGTGAGTCACTGCATCAGGGTCTCAGTGTGTCTCTCATTGTGTGGATCAGTATCTGAGTACATCTGTCAGGGCAAGCATGAGTGTCTCACTACTGCTATCACTAAAGAAAATTAGCTATTTGACACTTCCCAATTTTTTTGTTGTTGTCGCCATTATTCGTGAATTCATCACGATGCTACATGGGGGTCCACAAACAGCATTCGCAACATATTCGCCAATATCGCTTGGCGTCTCAAAAAATATTTTTTGTTACATATTAACTTTACCTACAAACACTTCACTATTAAGGCCTAGGGGTCACACTATCTCCACTCTCACCCATTATTTCAATTTCTAAAACCACTTTTCAGCCCCACGGACCGTGTCTCAGTATATAAAATGGCGGCTGCAACTTTCTGGTCAGGTTACAGCCAACCAATCACAGAATTATAACATTGGCGGTGATGCAAAAAGAATCCCGCCAAAGCACCTACGGCACCGCCAGTACGGTCAGACAGCCGCAGTTGAATGGAGCCACCACCAGTCCGGCAGAGACCATGTTTCTGCCAGACTCATTATGAGGTTGCAGTCCGCCAAGATTTCTGCTGCGGTGGGATCACCACGGAACACCAGGCGGAAACAAACAGTATAAAAGGAGATACTCACATCCAGGAAGCCATACTTATCCTGAGCTCCCATGGAACCACTACTAGACGTCATCACGCTGCTCGTGCTTGCAGAAAGACGACAGAATCATCGCCGATGAGGAAGACAACAACCGTAAGTACACACACTCACCTGTTACATTTGTGACATGTGTAAATTTGAACTGTTACATAACATACCATAGGGAGGGGGGGTGCAGGCGCTATACTCACATGTAATAGTACAGTGACACACATACAGCAACAAATGCACCCACACATACACAGCATGCACACTGCAGCCAGCAACCACACACACACACCAGATGTCATTAGCACACACTTATGCTCGGCAACACAGCAGAGGCCCTGCCTCACAAATTCTCATTCAACATACAATCTCGCAATATCACCACCACAGCTGCACAAGTATAAACACATGTCAAACACTCACAACCGACACTCGCTAAGGACACCACACAAATACAACACAACCTCTGTGATGAAATACACACAGTTACACTATCATAGAAGCTTGCAATCGACATACACATTACACACACACACACAGAGTACACCAAACCTATTATGCCATGAACCATACATGCAGAATCAAACAGTCTAAACACATAAAGCCACACACAGCACTACAACAAACATATATCAACACTAACACAACACACCACCATGACATTAACATTTAAGGTACATGCACATACCCATCATCCAAAACACACCCTATCTCTGCAGGATAAAAACACTGCACCTAACCTCACAGATTGCTCAAACAATACCAGAAGCATCAAGCAGCACACACACACACAAATACTGCCACACAACCAATGTCAGCTAGGAACAACTCAAATCTAGGAAAGGAAATGCAGGTTAAAGATGTGACCAGAATACCAACAACTGGTTGGTTTAATTATTTGAAAATTATTAAATTGAATAAGATTGTCCAAGGCCATAGACCAGTCCATTGTATGTAAGCAACTGCACCAAAGGCATTAAATGGTGCCCCTACGTGACTCCTGACTGCCACGTAACCTCCATAGGTAGGGGCTTCAAGGGGCCAGGCAGGCACCTCAGGGATCCTTGGGGGAAGTGGAAGAGGGGGTTTGGGGCTTAGGCTTGGGAGGGGGGTTAGGCTTTGGCTTGGGATGGGGTCGGATTTTTTTGAAAGGGGTGAACTTCGTGTTGGCAGGGGGGGGGGGCATGGCTGCTAGCGGGGGTAGTGAAGGCCTTGGAGGTAGAAAGGATGGCCTTGGGGAGGTAAACTGTTCTTTTAGGGGTATCACGGGGAGGAGTTGGGAAACATTTTTTTGGACACACAGGGATAGTCATCAGAAGGGGGGTTGAGTGTAGATGGTGATGGAGGGGTTGTATAAAGTGTCGGTGTGGATGTTTTGGATGCGTGTTTGTCGGAGGTGTGCTTGTGGGTGTCTGTTGGGTGGGTGAGTTAGGGCGTTTATGTGTCTTGGGCTGAGGTGGTGGAGGTGCAGGGGGTGCTGTGGTGGGGTGGCTGTCTTTTGGGGTGGTGACTTCAGTAATGGTGCTTGTGCTGCATGTAGGGGTGTCAGTGGTTGTGGTGTCTGTGGGTGTGGTGACTGTGGTAGATGTCTGCGGGTCTTCTGGGGGTGCTGTCTGCAGGTAGGATAGGTGTGGTGGCTGGATCAGTGAATGTTGGTGTGTTGTCTGCAGGAGTGCCAGGTGTTGTGTCTGTGGGGGTGGTGGTAGTGTCAGGGCAGGTTGTGACTGTTGCTGTGTCTGCAGGTGGATGTTGTCTGTGTGCATGCCGACGGTGTGACTAGTGGTACTTATGTGTGTTTGTGCAACCCTTGGATGTTGAGGTGAATGCATGCCTGTCTGTTTGTGTGCGTTGGCTGGGTCAGGGGGATTTGGACCGGGAAGAGAAAGGTGGAGGGGGGATGGTAGACAAAGGGTGACTGGCTGCTGTGGAGGCCAGAGCCTGAAATGATCTCTGTAGGCCAGCCATTGCACTGTTAATGCCCTCCAGGAATTAATTGCTCTGTTGGATTTGAGTTGCTGTTCCCTGGATGGCATTCACAATAGCGACTGACCCACAGAGATCGACCTCAGGAGTTCAATAGCCTCCTCACTGAGGTCAGCTGGACTACCAGGGGCTGGGGCGGAGGTGCCTGCAGCGAAGGAGACGCCCACCCCCTTGGATGGGTGGGCATAGCCAACTGGGTAGGGAACTACAGGGAGGGCGGTGATAGAATGGGGGATGGTGGACAGATATGGTTCTGGGGTGGTCCCAGATAGGTCCGCCACCACGAGGAAGTGGCCACTGAAGGAGGATTCCAAAGAAAATGTAGTGGATCCGGTTTCCCCTGTGAAACTCCCCTCACCTTCTGGGCCACTGGGTCCCTCGCTGGCTGTGTTCTCGTGACTGGAGGTCCCATGGCCAAAAGCTTCACCACTCAGCTGTGGCCCATGTCCTTCGCCTGCTGGTGCTGATGCTGAAAAACAGGAAGTCATGTATGGTCATCACTTTCACAAAATAACACTTCCATCATACAGTACACATAAGTGCCATTGCATCCTGATCACCAACACCCGCAGGTAATGCCAGTAAAGTTCTAACATCATGTCACAATAAAATATGATGTCTGTCCCTAAATATGAACATTGTTAAACAGCAGCGAAGCTACCTGACACCTACGATACCATGAATGAAGTTGACCAATCACACTGACCATACCATTTCAAGGAGGCTTTTCCACATGATACAGGTTCCCCGTCCACAACAACATGGTCAAGCATCAATGAAGCAATAGTTTAGAAATGTGAAATTGCCTATCACATACAAATATTTTACTCTGATGTCATGTAACAGGCTATGACACCTGTTGTAAAGTAAAGTCAAGCAAGCCTAGTGTAGACAAGCCAAACCTTCTTCATTTTACATGCTTATAACCATACACAATGGAAATATGCAAACCTTTAAGAATTCAAATTGCCATACATTTCAATTTAAGGTTAAGGCGTCAGAACACATCACACACATCCACCAAAAGAGATGTATCAAGGATTTAAAATACAATGTGGACCAAGTCATCTAGGTCATTGGTCTTCTGAAAAAAACTTTATTAGTCAAGTAAGGGCCAAGTTAGCTCAGACCTATGCCCCATACACGACCACAAGTCGTCAAAAAGAGTGTACCTGACATATGGACTATTATACTGTGCAGAAAGATGACAATGAGATCTACCTAACCATGCAATTAGTCCACCAATGAGCCACTGACCAGGTGGGTACATCACTAGACACACATCAGACATGGCAAGCCTTACATCTGTATGTGGAGGATTCTCGGGGCCAAAGCATGTGTTGGTAACATGACAGGTACACCTACCATCATGCAAAAGACAAGTCCAGATACACTTACATTACTACTCATGTGTGTATGTGAAGTACCACACCTGCACCACATAGGTGTCATTGCCAACATTAGGCTCCCAAACAACCAGGACTCATTTGCTACATCCTTCATAGCAACAGCAAGTAGACTAACTATTTCCAGTGTTGATTCATTACTGAACCTTTCAATTGATACACAATATTGATACATATCTTTCAGGAATGTAACTGTGAATGGGCTACCATTGCCTATGTGTCATGCCTACAACAGTATGCCCAAGGACAATGCTGAATGGCCTCTTTCCACTAACAACATTAGCAAGGTTTTAACAATCCTAGCTTCTGATACTAATATATGTGTGCCCATATAACTGTTGGAATGCCTCAATGGTATCCAACATGCATGTTGTCTACTCTGATGAGACTTCACAAATGTCTATGTACACCCCTCACCTACCAAAGGGGATTACCTTGTAACAGGTGTGGAGATGTTAACCTTGAATGTCATGTGGCATGTCAGATGGACATCACAGCCTCACATGCTGCTCTCACTTATCAGAAAGCATTAGAAAACTAGTGATGAATCCAATATGTCTATCTTTATGGTGCACATAGACAGGAATCTTGAGGCATTACAGAGGACAGAAATCAAAGACCTACATACCTTACCACCATGACATTGGGGGGATTGGCCTGTTGGTGGGTATTAACAATCACCAGAGTAGAGAATGCTGTATAGTGGACACAGTCATATGTGCACCGTAATATGCTATTGTACTGAGGGGCAACATAGTTGAGTAACATGCTTCTAAATACATTTGTATGTGCACACCTCTGTGCTAAAGATGGCTACAGTACATCAATGTGTACACAGAAGATCTGTGACACTTTGCACTTACCACATTATCAGAGCCAACGTTCTGTTTCATCACTCAATCACCTGGTAAAGGCACAAACATTAGGTCGGTACCTACCCCCTTGTAGCTGCTGCGCTGCCTTCAAACACCCATCCAACTCAGGGTAGGCCACTGCCAAAATGTGGGCTATTAGAGGGGTCATGGTCTGACGGGCACCCAGTCCTCGTTGGGAGGACATTCCCAGCTGGGCATCTGCGGTCTGCCGGTCCAGCATCTCAGGTCCTCCCACCTCTTCAAACAGTGGACGCTCCGCTGGCTGTGGACACCCAGGGTCCGCACTTTCTTGGCGATGGCATGCCAAATCCCCCTTCTTCTCATGGGAGTTGACCTACATGGATGACATTGATAAAAAAGCATGTCATATCGACATGTACATACTAAAACAGTCAGGGTTACTAACTAGTTAGTACAACAAGCCAAACACAGACTATCTTTAACATCCCCTCCACTCATAGATGAGCATATGCAGTCAGGCCAGATGTGAGGTGGAAACATGTAGACAACATGCATCTCCAGCACCAGCTGTCATATTATCACATATGACCAGACAGCAAACACATTTGCAAATATGGTATTTCAGGACTCCATTAACTTTGTGCAACAGTCTCAAGGTGGGTCAGGGAACATACATCAAACACTATCCACAATGTCTCAGGACTCACAATCTGTCAGCAAATATAAGTATGTGACCATGAACTCACCCCATTCTATCAGAACTTTGGCACCCTGCAGACTTTAAGGACACAATCAGAAACATTGCCCATCAGCCTTTGCTTAGTATAACAAAGTATAGTTGGACTAATGAAAAATTTGTGCACATGATGCACTTACCTGCTTCTCTGGGGCAACCATAGAGCTGGTCATACAGAGGTAGGACCTACTGCACCAGTTTCTCCAGCTCCTCGGTGAGAAGGCAGGGGCCCTATCACCTATAGGACGTGGCTTGATTGCTCCCAGAGGCAGTACACAGCAGCTCAAGTTGTAAAGGTCTTGCTGGCAGCAGTATCAAGAGTCAAATGAGAGATGAAGTATGGAATGGCGGTCACGTCCACCATATAAGACACTGTCACTGCCAGCGGATATCGCCATTGGCCCAAGGGTGCCAAAGGCAGCAATGTGTTCCAATTGCAATATCCACCGCAGTAGGATCCACCTACCGTCATGACGACTTCCGCCGGCAGACATAGGTCAATTCCTAATGTCCAGTACAATAGGTTAGGCAGCTGCCATTTTTAGGTCCTTAGATGGTCAGAATAGTTAGGTTAAAGATGCGTCACAAGGTCAGAAACATATCTACGCCATAGTTTTCGATGCTGGCTTTGAGCAACCATGTATTTAAAATCTGATTTAATAGACATGTTGTAATATTCTTGATATGCGAGTAACGTATCATTAGTGGCATAGTCTGCACTACTGTGGCAATTGGATAGATGGTATTAGTGTCACTCATATGTGAAACATGGTAAAAATGTAATTGTTACTGAGACTTTCAGTGACATGCGCATCCATTTCCACGTTATAATCGAGGTAAGGGGATGACATTGTAGCAATAAGCCATTATTTGCCTAGGTAAGTCCTGTGTACCTTGTTTAACTAGCTCAAATGTCATGTCCAAGCATCATGTGTGACATATGTAGTTTCACACTTACAATGGACACAATGACTGATAGGCATACCTTCTTATATTTCTTCATCTAGTTACCCTGGAATGAGAAGGGTCAGACAACTGCCTTTGTACCATCCACTAGCAGACCTACAGACCATGGAGGATCGACATATCATCCAGATCTACCTCCTGAATAGGCAGACAATCATGGATCTCTGTCATCAGTTGGAGCCAGATCTGATGCCTGCCAATCGTCATCCCAATATCATTCCACCCATTGTACTATTCATGTCAGTGCTGCACCTCCTGGCCACAGGCTCCTTTCAGCTGCAAAGATGTCACAGCCAATGTTCAGGTTGGTCTTGAAGGATGTCCTCTCAGCACTGTTGAACCACCTGGACAGCTACATCCGATTTCCAAAACGTGAAGATTTTGCCCATGTGAAGGCTGATTTTTATGCTTTGACACACATCTGACATGTGGTGGGAGCCATTGATGGTACCCATGTAGCATTGTTCCCCCAAATGACAATCAACAGGTGTATTGGAACAGGAAGAACTTCCACTCCATAAATGTTCAAGTAGTCTGTTTGGCGGACCTCTACATTTCCCAAGTATGTGCAAAGTACCCGTATTTAGTTCATGATGCCTTCATCATGCGGAACTGCAATATTCTACTGCTGATGGCACAACAGTACACAGTGAATGCCTGGCTGTTCATCAAGTAGTATATGTGATGAGTGTCAGTATTGTATGTCTGCTTCCAAATGTAAGGATGTGCACACATGTAATGATTCCTTACAGGGGATTCAGGCTACCCAAACCGTCCCTGGTTATTGACACCAGTGGGTATCCAAACATGCATGGGAAAGTTTGCTTCAATGAGGCCCATGGAAGGACAAGGCGTGTCATGGAATGGACTTTTGGGCTCCTAAAGGCTAGATTTTGTTGCATTGATAAGTCTGGTGGATCCCTCCTCTACTCATCTGCCAAAGTGTGTCAAATCATTGTTGCCTTCTGCATGCTCGACAACCTCACCCTGAGACGTCAGATCCAATATTTACCAGATGAGGGGGAGCCATCACTTCCAGCAGGTCAGAATGCAGATATGCCAAGAGAGGATGACTGTGATGAGGATCAAGGTGGAGACAGCCGGGAAGGTCTAATAAAAAAAGTACTTTAACTACTGTAGTTATGTGTTGTTCTGTTCAATACTAGACTCAGTGGATTATTGGGGGGCTTAGAGATGTTTGAGAGTGTCCTGACCATCAGACAGCTCATTAGTTGCTTAGCAGTACATAGCTCAGGTGTGCTTGCAAAATTGTACTTGGAGTTGTGCCTATCGTGATGATCTCCTTTGTTAATGTTTGTCACCCTGCACAATCAGTGTTACTATTGTTTTTGGGACATGTCTTTATAGGCCTTTATTACCATTACCTGCCTATACCTTTTGTATCACATTTTTACTTTGCAGATTTCTTCACAAGGTCATCCTCATGTGGTCAATTCTGAATTGTGTCACAGGCAGGTGGGATTTGCAGGTCTGACATGTGAAGTGAACATGGATAGATCCAGATACTGTATGACATCATATTGGTGGTGTGTGGGCTCCATGCCCAGACTGTCAGGACAGTGTCATATGTGTGGTCTTGTGTCTCTGATACTTCATCCTGTGCAATCCATAACCTCAACCTTCTCATTGGTTTGATGATGATGTTATTTAACTTGTATGTAGCTGTCATTGTGTTTCCTCATTGCAGGCCAATGTGCATGTGTGTCAAGACTGACATAGGTGAATAGGATGTCTACAGATACCTGCCCATGGTAAGTGGAAGGTTCAATGCCTGGGGACAGTTGTACTGGCCTCTGTCTGGATTATGGGGTATAGTCATTTGGGAGGTATGATATGGGTATCTGATTAGGCTTTAGCTGATGACTAATTGAACCAATCTGTTTGCCTATTCGGATAGACAAAGACTGACATCCCTAACTTCATTAGTCTGTGGCGTGCTTGTTATTCACACCTATGCAATTGTGGAGCTGTACTGCACTGTGCGATATTTGGCATGTTGTGAACCTATGTGCAGGAAAGTGCAATAAATGGGATTAGGAGTATGTCCATTTGTATAATTGTACACATATCTGACTCAGATTCAACAGTACATGTGAGATGGGACTTAACAGATTTGTCCCATATGTGGTTATCATGAGTAAACACCAAATTTCACAGTTAACTGTTCAATATAGGAGAAGAATGACTCTCAAACATGATATGAGGTTTAGTTGTGTTTATTTACAAGTGCACAGGAAAATTAAAGGAATGGGATCAAAGCATTAATTGCAAACAGTGAAGGGTTCAGTCATGGTGGATGTAATCATCAGGGTAGCTGCTACAACATTTGGAGTCTCAAGCCCAGTGTCCTTGTGTCATTGGAAACTGGAGATTGGTTGTAAAACAGGCAATAGGCTGTATCTGTGAAACAAAAGGGGAACCAGTGAGTAGAAGATCACTTCCTGGCAGTGATTAAAGTCTTGGCATCTGCTCCTCCTGGATGTCCACACTTGTGGGGGGTTCGTCAGCTACAGAGGCTGGGGTGTCTGAGGCATGTCCTTCCCCTTGCATAGCCTTCATTCCACTGGCTGACACAGATGTAGAAGGGGCTGATGTTACATGGCCAATGGAAGGGGTCTGCTGCTGTGGACACAACTACTTAAGGTGGTATTAATGTCTCTCGGCTTCCCTGTTAGGGAGGCCATGTTGGCATTGTGGGCCTCCCACTTTTGCATGACTTGCTGGTGGTTATCCCTCTGCAGCTGCTTAATCTCGACCATCATGGCAAGTACCTGGCCCATAACGCCTAGGGACAATTGGTAGGCGCCCAAGACTTGGGAGATGGTGTCCTAGCCAGTTGTATCCCTAGGAGCCTCAGTCTGCTGGCTTACACTATGCCGCTCAAACACCCTACCCCCACATAACTGTGCCCTTGGCACAGTTTGCCCACTCCCACAGATGCTAGGTTCTTCATTGTCAGGGTTTTCTAGTGGCGAGTTCGGTAGATGTACTGGGGGGCACATGATGGTTGTAACTGTCCTTGGAACACAGATTTGCGAATGGGGGCAAATGGTTGCTTGGGATGTAGCTGCAACAGAGCTGAGAAGGATCAATGTAGGCAGGGTGAGGCTGACAGTTGTAGACTGACCAGGTGCCCCAGACGGGCCAGAGTCATCCTCAATGTCCTCACATCCAGCGATGTTCTCCTCACTGAGGGCTTCATCCAGGTGGGAAGTGGCTTTCTCAGGTGTCCTCTCCATGGTCACAATGGGTATGTGACCTGTTGAAGAAGTGGAACAGACAGTTGCAAATTGTAATGCAACATGTGGTATCAAACTTTGACAGGTAGATATGCACTGAGCCATGTACAGAAAGGATTTGCTTGATTCCTTGATATGATAGTGACACCTGCTTTCAAATCTGGGGTACAACTATGTGGGATACAAGGAATTCCTATATCATACAACTCGCTACAGTATAGCAGATTAGCTTGACAGTTGGATGTCTGTTGATAGACTCACATCTTGTCTGCTGTATAGCTTTATATTGTTCATGTTACCTCCCAGTTAGCAGTAGTTCAGTATTGACTCACCAGACAGCTGCAGAATGTAAAGTGGAAACTGACCCGAACATTAACCTAGGAGTAACCATTCGACCTGGCCATATATATCAGGTTACACTTATTACAGCACACTGCAGATATGTGTGCTACCCCCAGGTGAGTAGCTTTCAATGGGTGATGAGAGGTAAAAGGGCCATTTTGGCACAGGACACAACTGTGCCTGTCTGTTGGTGGTATTGTACTGGCAGATGCCCATAGCATTGCTATCATTGCCCTAGATTGTAAAATTGTAGATCATTCAGGTGGGTTTAGTTGATTATGTAGTTGACATGCAAAGCTATTTTCATTATGATACACTGTTCTGGTTTTCCTAATGGTAGGACAGTGCCTGCTGGAAGTTGTAGTGCTATCAGTCCCTGGAGTGACCACCCGATACACAGACACCATCCCCCCAGGTGAGTTTAGTTGACTTGGTATGCCAAAGAGTATTATTTGGGCAGTTGGACACAGGGGTGGTGAGTGTGTTGGCTGCTAAGATGTCAAAAGGTGATTAGTGAGCATGCACGACAGAACTTTAGGGTGACATTTTCAGTGTTATGACTTACCAGACTCTACTCCCCCAGGTATCCCTGTCAAGCCCTCAGGATCCAGGGTGTCCAAGACCTTCTCCTCCCATGACGTGAACATTGGGGGAGGAGGTGAGGGGCCCACTGCCAGTCTTGCTGACCACCAGATGGTGCCTGGCAGCCATGGAACGTACCTTCCCCCTGAGGTCGTTCCACCTCTTCCTAATGTCCTCCCTTGTGCGAGGATAGCTGCCTACAGAATTTACCTTGTTGACTATTTTTTGCCACATCTGCATTTTCCTGGCAATAGAGGTTGTTGGACTTGAGCTCCAAATAGGTGTTTCTCTACTCTGATGATTTCGTCCACCATGACCCTCAATTCATTGTCTATGAAGGAGGAATGTTTTTTTGGGGACATGGTAGTGGTGGATAACACAATAAAGTTACAAAAAACGAGTGATGGGGTGTGGGTGCCGTGTTGTGAATGTGTGTCAGGTGTGTGGTATTCAAACTATCCAATGTAGTGTCATGTGTTACTGTGTAGACCGCCGACCACCACAGTTTGCACCACCATTGGTTTACCGCCATTAGAGAACCACTGTTGTGATCTGTAGGTTGTAATTGGTTCGGAGGATTTTTGTCAGGCTGGTGGTGCTGGTGGCAGAACCACCTCTTTCCCGCCCTCAAGAGTCCTGGCTGTGTTGGAATTTTGGCTGGGTTTAGGAAGTCCTGCCTATGTAACTGGTAATACAGTGGTCTGTATGACCGCCAACATGGTGGTCTTTTAGTGGCAGCCACCACAGCAGTTCTTCTGTTAGACCGCCAAACTTGTAATGAGGCCCAAATGGGGTGACATTTACTATTCTCACTCCAACCTACAGAAACTAGGGGCGATGCTAGGCATTATGTTGCCCTGCTTTTTAGGAACATTTACATTGGCTGATTCTATTGGCTATATCGACATCTGGCTGATGCTTACGTGACAACTGTTGTGTACTCCTGCCATGGTTTGATTCCTTGTGTCTTATTGCTCATGAGCAGATATGGATGTGACCCTCAAATTTGAAACTAGGTATTGTTGAATCCTAAGTTTATTACTCTTTATCTCATTGCCGCTACAAACATTGTGGTTTTCATCAGGGTTCTCTATCTTTTATTGAGCTGACTTTTTCCTAAGCCTCACATTTAGGACATCAAGACAAGGTGGAATTTACGAATGTATGACTAGCAACTCTTCCCTGGTACTGGTACCAGGAAGGTACTGTTGACCTCGGTTGAAGTGTTTTATCTCATAAGTTTGAGGGTCTCACTTTGCATGATTCTAGGGGTAACCATGGTGTTTTTTTATTTTTTATTCTTTCTTTGTGTGCCCCAGTGTATTTTGGCTACTTACCGGTTGGCGTTGCCAACCTTTTGGACACAGGTTACCTGAAAATGGCACTGACACTCTGTGGATGCCTATCATCTCTTACCACTTTCACAGTGGCACTGCTTCTTGGTAACTTCTATTCTAGTATGTTCTCCCTTGTGCTTTTTGTGGCAACTAAACTTAATTTTTTTTTAACAATTAATTTCTTTTTATTTTTCCCCTTTTTCCTCTCTGTTCTTTTCAGTATGTTCTCAGGCATTATTTCCAGTCCTGATGATGGTCCCATGCAAATTGCAGTTAAGAGACCGGAACATCGACAAATAATTGTTCCTTAACTCATTTATCTATTGATGATTGGTTCTTTGTTTGAGTAATGGCACATTACTTTATTAGCACAAAAATACACAAAAATACTATATTTCTTGTGTTGGCTCCCACTGCCAGAGACAGGTAATTGATGAATAATTGCCTTCAAATTATTTGCATATTGATGATTGGTTCCTTGTATGAGTAGAAGTGTTTTACTGATTAAATACAAAAATACTACATTTCTTTGTATTGTTTTATATTACATGAGGCAAATAATTGCATTACGAAAGTGTGTTAGTTTGTAAACATTTGTGCTTCCCACTTCTGTATGGACATAACTATGTATTAGCTGAATAATTTGATTCTAAGGATGTGCCAATTCACAGGAGTTGCTAAGAAGCACCCCTTTCACTTTAAATTCTCTTTCTGATATGAAATTTGCCTATGTATTTGATCTTCATTTTGCTAGACTCAAAATAAATATTGTTTTAACATTTTCACATATATTTCACTGTATTTCTGTGTGTATTGAAAATTGTACTGAGTTTGATGGGGGTCTCTTGTCCTTAATAACAGAAACTAAAGGGGTGACATTTACTATTCCCACTCCAATCTAAACCATCTTGGGGAAGGTGTTTTCACTAAAGCAGCAACATTTACCATTCCCACCCTAAACTAAACCAATGTAATAAAGCTTTTAAAAACTAAAAATTGTTTTCTTATCCCATATTAACTCCAGCATTGAATTAAAATGTATAATAATTTACTTATTAATAAATTATGTAATTGTAGAAAGAATATTATCATTCAATTTATTTTTCAAATTTAAAAAACATTAAAATATGAACATGTTTTCATTTAAAATATCAATACAATTCCAAATGCAATATATATTTTTCTTAATTATAATATTGTTTAAAATATATACATACATCTTACCTCAAAAAATTACAACTATAAATTCATTTTTTCATAAAATAAAAAAGTGCATATTACAACATGTTACCTTAAAAATAATTAGTCAAAAATCTCCCCACCCATATCCCCTATTAACCCAAAATCCCACAGCTAAAAATATTTTTCTATAATTAATTAAAATTAATTAAAATACATTAAAACAATGAAACATTAAAATCTCAACAATACCATAAATAAAACAAAATCTAAAAAATCCCATTACATTACAATCACAAACATTAAACTGAAATCTAATACATTACATGTAATTTTCAACTGAAAAAATATTATATACAAAGATATTTCCTACATCAATAATTTTGACATCGATATTATAAACAACACTAAAAACAATATTTTTGACTTCGATATTACTTACCTCTATATAAGTGAAGACCTGATACTCTTGACAAGCTATTTCTGTATCATGATATTTTTTATTCTGTATTTTGTCCAAACACCATTTACTGAGAATTGTCTTTTAGGTGGTAAGTGAGTGTAGTAGTTCATAAGCTTACATTGAGCTCTGTGCTGTATGTCTCTCACCTGTTGCTTTTTATTTTTAAATACCGTAAATGTTTTTTTGCGATGAGTGATGTCACTGAACATGTCATAAGTAATGTAACATGCAAGACCATAAGCAGTGCATTGCGGGACATAAGTCATAGTTAGCTTGGATAACTATAACTGCTGAATTTCTGTGGTTTTGTGTGTGAAACATTTGAGCCTAACTATAACATCCCTGTAACCTTTGATTTTTTTCAGTGAATTTCTAAGGGTTTTTTTAAATATATTTCCTAACTATAACATCCCAGTAACCTTTGCTTTTTTCAGTGAATTTGTAAGTTTTTTTAAATTCCATTTCCCAACTATGGGCCTCATTATGAGTTTGGCAGTCGGACTGGTGGCCGCCAAAAGACCGCCATGTTGGTGGTCATATGGACTGCCGTATTATGAGTTACACAGCCAGGATTGTCAAAAGACAGCCACTATCCCGACATCGCCAGGACTCTGGAGGGCAGGAAAGAGGAGGTCCGACCGTCAGCACCGCCAGCCCGTTAACCAACCACCGAATCTATTATGACTCACAAATCAGAATGGCGGTTCTTCCATAGCGGTCTTCCGATGGTGGCGCAAACCGCGGTGATCAGCAGTCACCACAGTAATACACAGCACCACATTGGATGATTTCAAATTCCACACTGCTGACACAGATCCACACATCCGACAGACCTACAAACTGCACTATAAAACACACCCCTTCACACACCACAATCCTTTGCATCTACAACGTCACACATAGAAGTCAGAGCCCAAATTCAGTCACAGTACTATAGACTAGGCCCCCCCTACAACTTTCACATAGCACGTAGCATACACCTGCACAACACTCCCACCGTACAAAAAACCACCTCCACACATCATCTACTAACCGTCATCCCCTCACCACACAGCCCCTACATTGCAGCATCCTATTTTTGTATTGACAAACACCACCATGTCAAAACAAAACACCCCCTTTTCACTGCACACAAGTTAAGAGTCATGGTGGATTAAGTTGCGAGGAAAATGGAAATGTGGCAAAGAATAGTTGACAGGGTGAATTCTGTAGCCAGCTATCTGCCCACAAGGGATGATATCAGAAAGAGGTGGAACAATCTCAGGGGAAAGGTGTGGTCCATGGCATCCAGGCACCAGCTGGCAGTCCTAAAAAAACTGGCGGTGGTCCCCCAACTCCTCCCCCACAGTTCACAGCATGGGAAAAGAAGGTCTTGGCCATTCTGTATCCTGAGGGCCTGACATGAATACCTGGGGGAGTGGAGTCTGGTAAGTCACTACACCAATAATGCCACCTAAATGTATTTTAATGCATGCTCACTGATCACCTTCTGCCACCTTAACAGTCTACCCACTAAATACCTCTGTGTGTAACTGTCTGAATACCCCTACCTAGCAACACATATGTGAAGTTATCTCACCTGGGAGCACAGTATCTGTGTATGGTGTGGGTAGTACAGGGACTGACAGCACTACAACTCCCAGTAGGCACTGTTTTAACATTAAGAAAACCGGAGCAGTGTACCAAAATGAAAATTGCCTTGCATGTAAACTAAATAAGAGAGTATACTCACCTGAAGAGTCCACGCTGTATAGTTTGTTGGAATGCCAGCAATAATATGGAAATCTGCAAGCACAAAACCACTAACACACAGCTACAACTGTGTCCTCTGCTACTTTGCCCATACCACCTCCCACCACCTACAGAACTGTACTCACCTAGAGGGATAACAATTGTATAGTCTGTTGACATAGGACACCTATTGACAGGAATGCAAAGGACAGCTGCCACTGACATACTCTTCACACACAGCTACAACAATATCCTCTGCTACTCTGTCCCTCCTACCTCCCATCACCTACTAGACTCTACTCATCTGGGGAGATCTCACATATATGCATTGTGCTGTACTTGGTGTAACCTGTCACATATGGCCAGGTAGAATGGTTACTCCAAATCTGATGTGCAAGTCAGTATGCACCTGATATTGTGCACCTGTCTGTAAACTCAAAAATGAGGTATTGCCAATTTGAAGGTACCATGAAACACATTGTGCTGCACTGCTGCCAAGATATCAGTAAATGAACAGACATCCAAGCGCCAAGATAATCTGACATCCTGCAGCAAGGTGACTTTAAAAAAAAGGAATTGTCTGTACCCCAAATTTCAGCTCTTCATAATTGAAAGCAGGTGTCACTGTCACAGAAGGGGATCAAGTCAATCTGAATATAGCCCAAAGCATATATACTGGTTACAATTGGTGCTACATGTCACATTACAACCTGTAACTGTCTGTTTCACATCTTCAACGAGTCTACCTGCCACTGGGACCATGGAAACACTCCTGAGACAACCAGTTCACTCCTGGATGAAGCCCTCAGTAAGGAGAGCACTCCTGGATGTGTGGACATTGGGGATGGCTCTGGCCCATCTGGGCAACCTGGTCAGATGACAGCGGTCAGCCGCACCCTGTCCACATAACCTCCTCCCTGCCCTCCTGCTTTTACATCTCAGGCAACCAGTCACCCCCAAACCAGTGTCCCAAGGACAGTAATAACCATCATGTGCCCCCAATCCAGGTACCAAAGAAACAACTCGGAAACACGAACAGTGATGGACCTGGCACCAGTGGGCATACTGTGCGAAGGGCGCAGGCATGTGGGGGTAGGGTGTGTGGGACGGATGGTGTGGGACAGTGGTATGAGTCTGCTAGGAATAGGTCTGGCCAGGCCACCATCTCCCAAGTCTTGGGAGCCTACCAACAATCCAAAGGTGTGATGGACCAGGTACTTGTCATGCTGGGGGAGAACAAGCAGCTGCAAAGTAACAACCACCAGGAAGTCATGCAACAGTGGGAGGACCACAATGCCCACATGGTTTCCCTAACAGAGGTGCTGAGAGACATCAACACCACCATGAGCATGGAACATCCACAACACCAGATCCCTTCCATTGGCCAAATTACACCATCCTCTTCAACATCTGTGGCAGTCAGTGGAATGGGGGCCCTGCCAGGGGAAGGAGTTGCCTCAGACACCCCTGTCTTTCTAGCTGAAGAACCCCCACGCAAGCATGGATGTTCACCCAAACAACCAGGAGATGCAGATGGCAAGACAACAACCATTGCCAAGAAGTAACCCCCAAATAATTGAATCCCTTTTTGTGCCTCACATACTCCCTGTTGACTTTTCTAACATATCTATTTTCCAGCATAGTAGCACACTGAACCTGGGACTTCTCGAGTTGTGGCTACTCAATGATAGCATTCATGATGAATGATCCCTTCACTGTTTGAACATTATTTCTTTGCTCACATTTATTCACATTCATTCTATTCTTCTGTGCACACAAAAATATCCATCTATGTATGATAGTCATTTTTCACTATTGTGAGTAGAAACTGGTATATGTTTCATCTTCATGATTAACTCATAAGAAGGAAATGTGAGGAGGGACATGTCACAGGTAGCGTCATGCATGGGAACACTAATCTATGGGCCTGATTTATACTTTTTTAGTGCCAAATTTGCATCATTTTTTGATGCAAAAGTGGCGCAAACTTACAAAATATAATTGAATTTTTTAAGTTTGCACCTCTTTTGTGTCAAAAAATGACGCAAATGTGGCACTAAAAAAGTATAAATCAGGCCCCATATTTATTACAATCTGCAGCACATAGTCTGACCAAACGTCAGGATGGTCATAGTTAAGTATGTCAAAACATTTCTTGTTTCTTCCTAGCTGTCTATAAGTAACATCCCACTGACCACTGAAGTTAGGGACATGTTAGACTGTGTCACTCTGAATCACCTAACAGATTGGTGGAAATTGTCATCAGCTCAACACTTATCACATACCTATACCATACCTACCAAATCAACATACCCTATAATACAGACAAGGAACAGTAAAACAGTCCCTAGCCAGAGAACCTTCCACTTACAATGGTCAGGCATCAGTAGGCATGTCACTCACCTATGTCAGTGTTGACACACATGCACAGTGGCCTGCAATCAGGGAACACAATGACAACTATATACAAGTTAAACAGGATCATTGTCAGTACAATGTGAAGGTTGAGTGAATGGATTGCACAGGTTGACATGTGTCAAAGACACCTGATCACACACATGACACCATGTCTGTGTGTATTGTGCATGGCATAATAGGTTTGATGTGCTGTGTATGTGATGTTGTGTCGTATGCTGGGTTGAATTATGGTGTTATTGTGTGTGTTCCATTGCATACGGATGTGCATGTGTGTTGTATGTGTGTTTGGTCCCTGTCCAGTGTTGGGTGTGAGTGTGTGACATGTTATTGTATTTGTGCAGTTGGTGTGTTGTTGTTACAAGTTTGTATGTTGTGTGAGGATCTGTGTGCCTGAGCCTGTGCTGTGTTGCCGTACATAAATGTGTGGTATTGACGTGTGTGCTGGCTGAAATGTGTGTGATGTGCATATGTGGGTGTCCTTGATGCAATATGTGAGTGTGTGTGTCACTATGCTGTTACGTGTGAGTGCAGCCCTTCGCACCCCTTTCCCTATGGTATGGTATGTAACTGTACAAATGTATACATTTTACAATACATATCAGGTGAGAGTGTGTACTTACGGTTGTTGTCGTTCTCATCGGCGATGATTCTGTTGTCTTTCGGTGGGCAGCAGGATGATGTCTAGTTCTGGTTCCATGGCTGCTCCGGACATGTATGGCATCCTGGAGGTGAGTGTCTTCTTTTATAAAAGAGGTCGCCAACCTTTTCCGTTATAAGAGCTACTTATGTTCAATGAAAATCACCCGAGCTACTAATATTGGTGATGTAATAGTGACTTCCCTATCCAAGATTGTCAGCAGTGATCACATCCGTGCATTTGGCAGGGTTGTCAGCAGTAAATTAAAAAACAGAATTATCAATTTAAAATGCCAATAATGGGTAATACATAACTGCCATAGCTGTGATTCGAGTAGAACCCCAAAGTAAAATTATGAGTAATATTGCTCTCCAACATCATGATTTATCACTCAAATAATAGCTTTATATCTATTTTGAGCAGTCAACCATTTTCTCCAAACATCAGCTTATGAGTTTTGATAATACACACATTTTCGTCTCAAATACGCACTTTTTTCTCTTTCTCTCTCTCTCTCTCTCTCTATATATATATATATATATATATATAAATATATATATATATTCTATATTTATATATAGAAAATGGTTCTATATTAGTAGGCAATGGTTCTATATTAGTAGGCTGGGCTGCCCACAGGAGATCTACTTACAAGGAGCTGGAGAGCTATTGGTAGCTCATGAGCTACTTGTTGAAGATACCCGTTTTATACTATTTCTGCCCGGTGCTCTGTGGTAGTTGGACTGTGGCGGTCACATTGGCTGTGTGCAATCTCCTAATAGGTCTGGCAGAAACATGGTCTCTGCCGGAATGTTTGTGCCTCCAGACGACCGCTGTGGTCTGTGCTGGCTGGTGGTCCGGCGGATCGCTGGTGGTCTTCTGAGTGCACCACCGCCAGACTAATAATTTGAAGGTCCGCTCCACCAGCCTGTTGGCGGTCTGACTGCTACAGCCGACATGGCGGTCACAGAACCGCCAAACTCGTAATGAGGCCCATAGTCCCTGCAACCTTTGTTTTTTCAGTGGATTGCTAAAGTTTATTTAATTCTATTTCCTAACTGTAACGTCTCTGTAATCTTTGTTTATTCAGTGATTTTTTAAAATGTTTACAATACAATTTGTACTACAGTTTCACACATACATTCAATTCAGTAATAGACATTTTCAGAAGTTTATAAATATATTTTATTAACACACTTTTTTATTTCTTCATCTGCATTTCAACAATCTTGACTGTTCACGTATCATTACAGATTGTCACCCTTATTTAAACTTCAACAGTAATCCAGACAGGTATTCAGTTGCAATTCCGGTCATCAATTACTTAGGGCCTGATTCAGAGTCTGGTGGAAGGGTTACTCTGTCACAACGGTGACAGATATCCCGTCCGTCAAAATATAATCCCACTATATCCTATAATAGAGTACGATAGTATGCATCTCTGCATTGAAAAAAAGGGAGACTGAGTTGGTTTATCGAGGGGGTTGATAAATTAAAATAGAATGATAGAATCAAAGATCATTCAATGCAAATCATTAGTTCCAAATGCCATTTTTGTTAAGGAAATTTGGAATAGGGATTTTAGGAGTATAGCCAACTCAATGATAGTCGATAGTAGTACCCTAGGGAATCTGATTCAGATAAGCACAATGTTACTGCATTTTCCTGTTTTCATAGTTTTGTGGAGATTAACTGTACTACTAATCTATTTTTTTTATCTTCTTTATTTCTTACATCAGCCCCCAAGGGCAGGAAGAGGGGCACTACAGAGGTGGGTTCGGCAGGAGCTGGGTAGGCATCGACCACCAATGCCAAGGCTGAGGGCTCTGCTCATCCCAGTAAGTCCTATTATTTATTATTATTACCTTAACTTTTACCTCTGCCCACTTTACACTACTTTTAATTTTGCCTTGTTTACGTTTTTTTACTGTCTCCTTTTTTCCAATTCCCCTGTCCAATTTTGGTTTAATTACTCTAATCTCTGTGTTTTTTTTTTTGTTGACTTATTTCATGTTTTTTTTGTTGGTAGCTGAATTTTTATGGTCTGTACTAGTCTTTAGATTTCTTTTGTTTTGTTGATAATCTTTCCTTCTCCCCTATATATCTTGAGATACCGTAAGAATAAGAATATATTTTTGATACGCTACTGTCTACTGTGAAGATTTCAGGCCCAAATAAGCTAGTATTATAAATAATATTGACCATGTATATTTGCTGAGAAAGCTTTCTTTTTCTTGCTCATGCACTAACAGTTAAGAAGAGAGTGGTCATGGTCATGGACCACCCCTCACCCCAATGCTGTGCTGTGTACTTCATTTATACAGTATACCAGTAGTTCCGTGACAGTGCAGCACGGCTGGAAAGTATGAGGTTCTATTAGATTTGCCATCCAATGCCATATGTCTTTCATTGACCATTATTTTTCCCCTCTTCATTGCACTTCAATGATTCAGAATAATCATCAGCGTAGGGTGTAGCTCTGCCTCTCCATTACGAATAGTTTTTGGTTGGCTTGACTACTGTCTTTTCTAACATTGTAAACCAACAAAATGCCCATGGTGATATTTTTGAAAGAAGAAACTGCAGTGCTAAATGAACTGTAGTGATGTATTGAGATTGCTTTTTTTAATTCAAATTTAAGGGGAGGTGTATCTGGAATCTAAAAAATGCATAATGTTTTTTCTAGCTGCTGCAGGAGGAGTGTCAGTTGGAGGGGGAAAAGAAGCAGCTGGGACAGGTGGTAGTAAGTCTCATTGCTTGCTTACTGACAATTACTATAATACTGACCAGCTACAAGGGCATCATCGTGACTTGTGATCGTGAACCTTCCGCTTTACCAGCTACAGCGATGGTTGGGTTATGACCTCTTCTATCTGCAACTTAGCAAGAGCTCACATAATGTACGCAAAAAATGATGGCTTGATGGAAACGGGAAAGAACAGAAGGTTAAAAGAAAGGATGAGTGAAATCAGTGCAAGGAAAGGCTGCGTGGGTGGGAAAAAGGATGTGTGGGACAGTATTGGGTAAATGGATGGATGAGTGAAAGGATGATTGAAAGAAAGAGTGGATACCGAATGGATGAATAATGGATTGGAAATTTTTGTGAAAGACTGGATCAGAGAAAGTAAAGCTTAAATTATGGTGGCTATGGGTCAATATAGTAGGAAGAATGAAAGAATGATTCAATGAACTGACCGTTTGACCAGCATCCGTCGCTTCCCCCTGCGTGGCCACTGCTGCTGCTGTCTCCTCACAGAGCCTGCTGGATTTGTGTTCGAGGCCCACCTCCACCCACAGGCACCCACCTGCACCTCATCCCTGGTGGCCTAACGGCCACCTGCATCTGTCAGGTCTGTCTGTCTTTTATCTCTTTCATTTGTTTTGCTGTATTTTGACTCTCTTTGCCTCTTTTCTCTCTTTCACTCTCCTTTCACTCTTTTTTGTTCCTGCGCTTTCCCTGCTGCCTCCGCGGCCCTGCCCTCAAAGCGCTTCCCGTCCTCCCAGCTGACCAATCCCCCCACGCCTTTCTAAGGGTGGCCGCTGTGTGGCCACGCACAGTGGGCACGGCAAAGGCAAGCCCGCCTGCGCCCATCCACGCCTGGACCCAGCCCAGCGCCATGGAATTTGGATCTCACACCACCCATTGATATGACGCTTGGACCGTCCACGCACTAAACCCAGGATGCCGGAGCAACTGTCACCCTACCTCTCCCAAGGACACCCACAGACCTATCTCCTGCTGTCACTGCCACCTCACATTCTTTGCACACCAAACGCCAGCCCTCACAGTGCCAGAACCATTTTCAAACCACCTCAAGTGCATCTTCCATAATGTCTACTCTCTGCACAAACCGTGGAGATTTGGGACCTGATAGCCACTATCCGCCTGGAAATCACGTTTTTCACTGAGACATGGACTAAAACAACATGAGGATCGGACATCGCCATTGCCATCCCCAGAGACTACAAGCTGCTACGCAAGGACTGCCCATCCAGACCAGGAGGCGGCATAGCCATCGCCCACAAGACCATCTTCCGACTTACGTTAAGCACACAGGAATTCACCCCCATCATGGAGCACCTTCACTTCCAAGTCCAAACCACCTCTAAGACCACCACCCGCAGCACAGATATCTACAGACCACCCAGACCACGCCCAGCGTTCAGTGACACCATTGTTGATATCATAGCCCCACACATACTCACCTCCAGCAACTACATTCTCCTTGGCAACCTCAACTTCCACTTCAATGATCTCAGGGACCACAACTCCTCAGCACTACTCGAGAACCTGGACATAATTGGGCTCAAGCAACTGGTCATCTCACTGACGCACACCGCTGGACACACTCTCGATCCCATTTTCCATACCAGAAGCGACATTATCTTCAACTACGTGACCCTGCTACACTGGACTGACCAACACGGCATCCATTTTTCCATCTCAAAGCCCACAGCGCAAACCCAATCAACACGCCCGCCTACAGAAAGTGGAACCAGATCTCAGAGGAGCAACTCACCAGCACCCTCAGCAACTCCCCACCTCCTGACGCAACAGATGCCAACACCTCAGCCCACAACCTCCACGAATGGATCACTAACTGCGCCAACACCCTAGCTCCTGTCCCAATGACTACAGGGAAACACTCATCCAAGAATGCCAGTTGGTTCACCCCTGCAATCAAGTAATCAAAGCATTCATGTAGGAGGCTGGAGAAGAAGTGGAGAAACAGCAAATCCCCGCAAGACCTGGCCACCTTCAAAGCAGCCACAATATCCCACCACAGCCTCATCAGGTCCTCCAGGAAATCCACCCAACAGGAACGCATCAACTCCACCACCCACAACACCAAAGAACTCTACAACATCATCAAAGAATTCGCCAAACCACACGCCGTGACCATAGACATCCATCCATCCATCGCAGGATCTCTGCGACAGACTAGCCACCTTCATACACCAGAAGATCCAAGAAATCTATGACAGTTTCGGACCCCAAGACTCTCCGAGCCCACCAAAAACATCACTGCCAGGACCAACTGACCCCCCATGAATCCTGCACACATGGACCCCCCTCACAATTTAGGATACCCACTCTATCATGAGCAGCATCCACTCTGGAACCCAGACCAAACCCCTGCCCATACTACATCGTCAACAATGCCAGTGCCTCGATTCCACCCGAATTCTGCAAGACCATGAACTGCTCCCTAGAGTTAGCAACCTACCCCAAAAACTGCAAGCATGCAGAGATTTGCCCACTTCTGAAAAAACCCACTGCCGACCTGATGGACCTCAAGAACTACCGCCCCATCTCACTGCTCCCCTTCCCAGCTAAAGTCACAGAGAAAGCAATCAACACTCTGCTTTGCCAACACATCGAGGACAACAACGTCTCCCAGTTAGGATCCAGAACCAACAACAGTACTGAAACCGCCCAGCTCGCAGTCATAGATGACATCTCCTCCCTCCTCGACCGCGGACAAACAGCAGCCCTCATCCTACTGGATCGCTCAGCTGCCTTTTATACAGTGTCCCACTGTACACTATGCGCTAGACTTCATACAGAAGACATTCGCGGCAAGGCCCTTCGATGGATACACTCCTTCCTGACAGGTAGAACACAGAAAGTCAAGATCCTGCCACACCTATCAGAACCCACTGACATCAGCTGTGGAGTACCACAAGGATCATCACTGAGCCCCATGCTGTTCAACTGCTACATGATCCCACTTGTTCCTATCATCAGGAACCACAGCATGAGCATTGTTTCCTACGCTGACGACACCCAGGTAATCCTCTCGATGACCGAGAACCCCTCAACAGCCACAAAGAATTTCAGAGATGGGATGGAAGCAGAACCGAGATCCTCATCTTGGGACTCTCCCCATCAGCCTGGGATGACTCTTGGTGGCCCTCTACACTAGGCAGGCCCACCACCCCTACAGACCACGCAAGAAACCTCTGCATCATCCTCGACTCAATGCTCACCATGACCAGGCAGGTCAACTCCGTCACCTCCACCTACTTCCACATCCTCCAATTCCTCCGAAAGATCTTCAGATGGATACCAACTGGCCTGAAAACCGTGACCCATGCCCTAATCTATGGCAATGCCCTCTATGCTGGAACTTCCAAGAAGAACCTGAACAAGCTGCAACAAATTCAGAACGCTGCCACCAGACTCGTCCTAAACATCCCCCACTGAGAACACATCACAGAACACCTGAAGAACCTCCACTAGCTCACCATCGAGAAGAGGATCAACTTCAAACTCCTCGTACATGCTACAGAGCTCTCCATGACAGACTCCATGACAGCGTACCCATCTTCCTCAACCACTGCATCACCTGGTACTCCCCTTCCAGACCTCTCAGCTCGTCCCAGCAGTCGCCAACATACCTGCATAAAGAAGTCCTCAGTTGGAGGAAGATCATTCTCATACCTGGCAGCTAAAGGTTGGAACACCTTATCAGCGCACCTCAGACAGTCACCATCACTGCCTCAGTTCAAGAAGGACCTACAGACCTGGCTCTTCAACTGATATTTGAGGACTCCTCCCCCCCCAGGGCATAGAGACCCTATTGGAGAGTAGTGCGCTCTAGAAATGATTGAATGATTGATTGAATGATTGCTTGGATGAAGAAACAAGGGAGCTGTTCTGGAGAGGGGCATGCTGCTCATCTACTTCACTTATATTGTTTTGTGGTTACCAAAGCTATAGCTCAAAGTGGGGCGTATTTTAATTTTTGTTCCAATCCCTTCACTCACTGTAGTTGGTAAGCAAGGCAGATATTTATCCCACCCATCATCATTGATCAACACCCTCCCTGCCCATGGCATTTTACCACCCATGACCGAAATGCAGTATGGTTCAATCATGACTACAGTGTTGGATGTGTAATGTGTGTCTGCTTGAGTTAATACAGCATTTACAAAGTTTTCAATGCATTGCAAACTGAGCACACAAGGTGTGTTTCCCTTCGCCCACTCATTCACCTCTTGTACTCCAATTTGCACTCCATAGTGCATAATGCCTTTCTCATAAATAGAGGTAATTTATTTTTATTTTTCCACTCTAAATGACTGCTAAGTTACTAGAAAAGCCTTTAAAAGCTTTTCTGTCAGACAGTCAGTGCTTCAATTTTTATACGAGGCATGTATGGGTAAAAAATTAAATTGGCCCTGTGTCTCACCTAATTATTATCAGAAATTCCAATGGTCCTAGATAACTGGCAATGTACTGCTACTGTGCCATGTACTACTTAATTTTAAATAAGTGTTTGCACAGAGCATTGTTTACAATTTGCCCATTTTCTTTTTGCTTCTCTCAATATAGCTACCCCTGCTGGTCCATCAGTACCACCCACCAGGCAGGAGATAGTGGCCCGTCTCTGGCCGCAGAGGCTGGAGACATTCCAGGCTGAATATCGGTGGCTGGTGGGCCTGGAGGATGAAGACCAGGGACCGAGTTCAGCAAGCCGGCCCCAGCCTCCTGCCTCTTGGCCAGTCAATTGCTGGCGCTGCCACCAGCTATCAGGAACTGCTGCCGCACCCTCCCGAGCTGACATGCAGAGGGCATTGCTGCAGCCCATTCTGCAGCAGTTGGATCAACTGGAGAGACTGGTGGAGAGGCAGCTGCAGAGGATTGAGCAGAGCCTGGATCAGCTCCGGAACCATATAGACAGTGCCCTCTTCTGAGCCTTTTTTTTTAAACAAAATTTTGGGTGGGAGGGACTTGTTGTGGGTGAAGAGGGTAGGGAGTTAGTTTGCACTGCTGTCTTTTAGTGTAGCCTGATTTTTGTAAATCTGCTAAAAAAGTGTATGTCATTTACTTAAAACCTTGCTCTACTGACCTCTGCAACTATACTGACCATTAGAGGATATTTGCCATTGCCTATTTTGCCTAAAAAAACCTAGATATAAAAAGACAACATATTTTTTCATAGGGATTATTTACTAACTAAACAAGTTAACTTCAATCCATGGTTTTTCTGTTACCTGAATAGATGAAGCAAGGGAGTCTTCTTACTGCTGGTGTTTCCCAAAGGTAGCATCTTAAAGGGGGTGGTAGGCAGTACTAGTAGCAGGCTAGTACACTAACAGGGAAGAAAAAGGGTGCACTTCCACCTAGGCAAACTTCAACTCCAGGATTAATCAAAGTGTTATCCATCACTGTCAACTAGATTGAAAGAAAACAGAGAGTAAGTGGGTCACATTATATAACAATTTTAGGAAGACTGAGACCAGACTACCACAATGACAGTATTTGACACAAAACAAAGAAGACCTGATATGACAATACAAACTAACAATATCAGCTTCTTCTGAGCAACGGTGGGGAGCTAGTATTTAAAAACTATACTTAGGAGATTAAATCACGGAGCCAGGACAGGTTGGCTCAGGGTCAAGAATGGTTGCAACAATGTTTATGCAACACACAACACAACAGGCCTTAATGATGATGTTGATGGTGCCAGTGTGGAATTTCGTGCAGGTAATGGAAGGTCATGCCGTGAGTTGGTGTCACTTTCACCACACACGCCCCAGCAAGTGTGTGATCCATTTATGGTGTAAAATGAAGTCACACCTCAATAAATCACACAGCCTGGGGGAAGAGGGTTAGGGTGCTCGATGAATGAATGGGAAAGGTGATTAGGGGAAAGGTGTGGCAATGACAAGCACTACACAAAAGAAACCATGACAATATTCATCGGGGCACCAAGCAGCACACCATCATCAATCTGTTGTGGAAGGAAACGATGAAGGTATAAGTATGACACAATTCAGTTAAATGCATTGCAAACAGCCCTTCTACTCCAGAAAGACCCAATATAGTATATCTCCAAATGTTATGTGTTCTAGGGTTAAAAAACGAAACATTGTGGAGGACTGAAGTTAACCCACCCAGTTTTAAAAATTATGATTGTTCAAAGGCAAATTATACTGTATTGTCAAATTGGGCGGTGCATCTCCATTCTTCTTGGACTGTCCATCACTTTTGGGTGCCTGGCTGAACCTGTACGGTAGGTAAGCTGGAGTTGTGAGCTTCACAAAGTTTTGTTTGTGCAGGAGAGGACTAGGAAAAGGCCTATGTATTGAAAAAATAGTAATTGTATTATAGAATAAAGGAGAAGGACAAAAGAACCAAGGTAAGCTTCATGAGGAGTCAGGAGTGTACCAAGAAGACTCAGAGGCAGAGCAAGAGCATAAAAAGGAGTTTCACGTTTAAGCCAGCAATACAGCAAACACACACTTAGCAGCATTTCCCAAATTAACTCACCTTTCTCCAGTCTACAGAGCTGAGTGAGTACTAGGCCTCTGAATCCTTGCTATCATCATCATGGTTTCTCTTTGAAACCATGAGAACTTCCATCCTCCTGCTCCGCCCTGAGTCCGTCCTGAGTCCATCCATCTTCCTCCTCCCAGTACCAAACTGAGCGAGATAGATCTGTGTAGTCATGTGCGCTGCTGTTGAAGAACTAATAGAGAAACGGAACTGGAGTATTTTGTGTAGATTTGTGTTTGGTAACTAAAGTGTCTGGTCTGGTCTGAGGAACCATAAAAATGGCGTGGACCCTGCAGCCCCCAAACATTGCAAATCATCAGAATCAAGTTTACAAATTTTTTGAACTCCCTCCCTCACTGTAAGCCACCACATACATAATCAATTATCACTCGCAATCACTCAATATATCACCACTCTTTGGTGCAATAGTTAGTAGTTACCTCTTCCAATCCAAGCATGTGGTTAAACAAAATATTATGTCCTCTATTGGTAGCAAGTAGCAACACATTGGAATTTGGCATTGGCAGTCTTTGAATCAATGATCTTCTGGGCCAACCCTGCTGGATGATATATAAAAAAAGGATAGGCAATAGCATGTGAGGGAGGCAGGCATCTTCTCCAATGTCCCAAAGGGAATGTAGGGGCTTCTTCATTGCACACAGTTCCAACTCAAATCCGGCCATATAATAATATGTGACTAAAAAATGGTGGGTAGCATCAATCCGACACAGGCATGATGCTCCACTAGCCATTTTTTTTAGAAAGAAATAATTAAAACATTCTATGGTGGCACTGGCATACTCAGTCTGGGAAGGGGAGTTCATCCTTAAACTCAGATGGTACACCCAGAAGTTGGTCAGCAAACACACTTGATTCTGACCAGGCATCCTTTTTCTCTACATGTGATGTTCCGGAAACAATGTAATCAGGTGGTATAAAATGCTGGTTCATTTTGATCATGGTCAATCGCTCCATGTTTTGAGGCGAGAGTCTGGTCCTTCTTACTGTATTAACTGCACCAACTGCACTGAACACACAATCAGCAGCCAAGCTGGCTACAGGACAAGCCAGATACTTTATTGCCAGCCTGCTGAACTCTGGCCATTGGTGGATCTTCCCATACTAATACACCAATGGGTTTTTATCCACATACACCTCTTTTGGGTCATCCAGATACTCCTGTCACTGGTGCTTCCACTTGCTTGACATCTTTTTTCCTTCACCTCTGCACCGGACTTAAGACCTGCCCCTTGAAACCAATCCTATTCAGAGGCTGGGAATGATTCTTCTGATGCTGTTGCTATCAGTGTTCTTCTCGCTGGCATTAGCTGTTGTGAGACAATACTGCCCTCTCAGGAAGTTTCAGGTGGCACCCTAGAACTGCAGAGTGGGACTCTAAGTTCCTGCCATTCTTCCAGTTCTCCAGCTTGCTCAACAGTCCATCACTTGTATTTTGAAACATCCCCTACAGAAAAATGAATGAAAGAGGAAACGTTTTTGTAATGTGGATCAAGTAGGGTGGAACAGATGTGCTCACACCTCTGAGTGCAAACCTTACAGACACCTCCTTTAACTGGTCCTGTAGCAGATTCAACAATGAGATAACTTGGCCCATCATACTGTCCTCCTTGCTATTGTCCTGTGTAAAAACAGCATCTGTGCCAGGCATTTGACAAGGCCTCATTTGTCCCCATCCATGGTCATAGTTTTCCCAATTGCATCCCCTCCTCTTAGAATGACATAGTCACTGATCTGTCTGTACTGTTCAAAGAGATGTTGCAACATATAGTAGGTTGAGTTCCAATGTGTTGGCACCTCCTGTATCAGGGCTTTAACAGATACTCTGTTACCACGATGAATAATCCACAACTGTTTCCTGGCTTTAAAAGAATGGATGAAGTGATTACAGATTCATTTGCAGGTGGTCAGCATGCTGCTATTTCTTCTTTTTTTAGAAAGTCTTGCACAACCAGGTTTATGCAGTGCGCCAAACATAGGACCCTGAAATAGCTACTGTCTGGCATGACCTTGACTATGTTATTTCCTCCTTGATATTAAATTCATCCAAGATGTTTGCAGCTGTGTGTAATTTCTCCATGGCAAAAGTGGCTACTGTTGCACGCCGTTGAATGCTCTTAAAACTTTCTTCAGGGCCAAGACCTGCAGCTAGCTTTTGCTTTACCCCCACAAAAGAGATCCAGTATGCAGTGATGCACATGTAATCAGTCACCTGACAACTGGTCCACATGTTTGTCATTAGGTGGATAGTCTGGACAACACTTCGTTGCAAAGCTTGTCCAACCAATTGCAGCACATCATGATGCAGCGCTGGAACAACAACTCTGGCAAAATAGGTCCAACTTGGAACCTTCCATTTTGGGCAGATGGCTGCTACAAACTCTAGGAATCTCTATCCCTCCACAAAAGAAAAAGGGAGAAGGTCCAGAGGTAAAAAAAAATTCAGTTTCCCATTGTGCAAACGTGTCATTGGGTGGTTGGGGTCATAGTGCCCCTCCTGCCTAATATGTCCATAATTGTAACCTGCATTTTCTTCTTTTGTGGGGCCACTGACACTTGCGACTTTTGAGAAATAGGTGGAGGTAGGCTCAATGTGTGTCGTGGTACAGTCACCGTATTCTGTGGTATCTCCACCTGACTCTAAGTCTTCCTGTGTCATTGTAAGGTCACTGAGGCGGGTGATTCTGGCACACTGCTGGGGACGGGGCTGCTTTGTGTGAGGATATTACCCTCTTCTTCCTTACCTTCCACCGTTATTTGACCAGTTGTATCTGATGCTTCCCGGCTCTCCTCCCCTTCACCACTGCAATCAAGTTCAGCAATTTTGTAAAGGTTCTCCTCCCACCGGATTGCATGATGTTTTTTAATATGGGTTGTATGGCCTCCCGTACCATAATGTGAACCATGCTTACCTTGACAAACACTTGTGTGGCAAATGGACCATATCGCAATGTTTTCCTCCTGTTTGCTCACTGCAAAAAAGTTCTAAACTGGGAAGGAATACTTTCTTTTTGGGGCACTGCCAATGCCTGAAGAAGAAGTAGAGATGGGTGTGTAGATTACCCCTCTGCAGTGCATACGTCTACTGAGGTATGTGTTGCTGCAGGTCTCTGATGGGGTCTTACAAATATGGGAGTTGGTGGTGCCTTCTGTGCCACATCTCTCGGAGCAGGTTGGATAGTCATGTCGGACTCCTCTGCGGCAGCTTCCACAATGACTATCTTGTTGTCATCATCCTCCTCATCATCACCCCCTTCCATGATTCTAAGGCTTTCTGGAACTTTTCTTTTTCCTTGCCTCCCCTGGCATCTCCTGGATTCTGCTGGGGTCCACTCCTTGTCCCTATCATTGTCATCAGAAGTGGTGATTGGTGAAGATGGTGGAGTAGTACCTTTGCTTTTTCTTGCTAGAGATATGGGAGCCATTGATTCTTAAGGAGGAGGTTCTTGCTCCTGTTCTGCTCTAACTTCCAGAAGATCTACTATTGATGGCTGTGGCTGCTTTCCTGAAATGATTGGTTACTACTGTGCAAAAGGGACAAATCTAATTCAATGTCACTGTTTGTCAGTATTGCCATGATTGCAGTGACTGCCTCACTGACAGAAATGGTCTTGGGCTTAGGTTGGGGTGGTGCTGTTGATGGGGGAATGCTGCTCCCAAGTTCCTCCCCAGAGGTTGGTGTGGAAGGCACACGTCTCCTGAAAAAGGTTGTTGTTGCCATGCCACTGGTGGAAAGCTGCTTCTTCTCACTGGACACTCTCTCTGGAGCAACTTTCCTTGGGGACATCTTAAGCTTTAAGTTGGCAGTGACACTAAGATGCACAAGTGGAATAGTTTGGAAGACTGAAGTAACTGTAAGGCCTTCTCTTTGACAGTACTGCGGGTGATATGTGCCTCTTCTCTTGTGCTCCTAAAAGCAACCAAGTAAAAAAAAACATGTAGTTAGTGAAGCATGGCATCATTGTAGGTTGAAATAGTGCAGACAAATTCAATCCTAAAGCCGGATTACAAGTGTGACAGTCGTCGGACCACTAAACTCACGGTGGCTGTTGGACAGCCTCGGTTGCGGTGGTCCTTTCGCCACATTACGAGGTTGGCGGGCAGCCCTGTTATCCTACTGCTGTCTCCGCCAGGATCTTTGGTCCTGACATGCTGACGGTGCAGAGTTCAGAATCAGACAGAGCGGTGCTGGAGTCAGCACTGCCTTGATGATTATTACCTGGTTCTCTGCCAGCCTTTTCATGGCGGTCTTACCGTCCAGCACTCTTACAATGCTTGCTGTCTTACCGCCGTCTCCACCAGGATCTTTTATCCCAGTGGGCTGATGGTGGCGGAGGTCGGAATGAGCCATGGTGGTGCTGAAGTCAGTGCTGCTACTTCAGCGCTGCCCTGCTGATTACGACCTGGTTCTCCACCAGTCTTTTCATGACAGTTTTACTGCCATGAAAAGGCTGGCAGGGAAAAGGTGCAGGGGGCCACAGGGGGTCCCATGCACTGCCCATACATTTGGCATGGGCAGTGCAGGGGTCCCACTGCCAAGCACACTCACAAAGCTCCCTCTCTGATATTCAGACAGTGAGCTTTGCGAGGGTGCTGGTGCACCCTGCGGGCAGCAGCATTTCCGCCGGCCCGATTACGAGCCAACGACAATGCTACCACCACTTTCCCACTAGGCTTAAGGGCAGAAACCAAGTTTTCCTCCCATCCGCCTTGGTTTCTGCCCTTCAGCCCAGCGGGAAAGGCATAATTTAATGAAAGCATTGTCAAGTAAAACCACTCCATAAAATTGAATTTCAAATCAAACTGCACAACATACAGATTTGGCTCTTCACTTTATCTTCATCTGTTTTAAAGGGGCACCTGGGGTAGTCAAAGAGAGGTGCATGGGTAAATGGAATAATCCTTTAAAAAACCTATAGCGGCAAGGTGGTCTAGAGGTGTCCAGGAGGAAATGGAATTATTATACACTTAAAGAAACCAAAATCTGTAGTGCAGATGTGGGTTGTTTGTTTGATGGATGGAGGAATCGATGTGGATGGATGGATCAAGGCAAAATGTAGACTTAAATTAAATTAAAATAAAAAATTTAAAGATATACAAAACATTCAAAACTAAAAATTTAAATTAATAACAATTAAATTAGTTACACTTAAAAATAAAAATAAAAAATAAAAATAAAAATGTAAATTTGAAATGAAAATTAAATAATAAAATAAAAAAATGAAATAAACATTTGAAATAAAAAATAATAGAATAAAAAAATAGAAAATTAAAAATTAAAATAGTTTAAAATAAACAAATGATCAATAATTAACAATGTTTGCACATAAGCCTATGGTAAGGACACACTGGATGGATGCACAAATTGGCTGCCAGCCACATGGTCAAACAACCACAAGGAGCAAGGAGGCAAGGCAAACAAAGAACTCATGCAAGCCTATGGCAAAGAATCACTGGCTGCATGCACAAAATGGCTGCTAGCCACATGGTCAAACAACAACAAGGAGCAAGGAGGCAGGGCAAAGTACACAAGCAAGCCTATGGAAAAGGAACAATGGCTGGATGGACAAAATGGCCACCAGCCACATGGTAAAACAACAACAAGAGGCACGGAGGCATGGGGAACAAAGAAAGATCACATACAAGCCTTTGGCAAAGGAACAGTTGGTGAATGTAGAAAATGGCTGACAGCCACATGGTCAAACAACAATTGCAAACAAGGAGGCATGGAGAACAAAGAACTCATGCAAGCCTATAGACATAGACTGCACAAAATGGCTCCTGGCCACATGGCATGGATAATAAAGACAGATGGTGGACGATGACAAACACACACACACACACACACACATATACACGCACACACCCACACACACACATGCTGGCCACAAGGAGACATGGTGGCAGCACTAAAGAAAACACTAAGAATATTTCAGCAATTCAAAACAAGACAATGAACTGAGCTATAAACATTTTACAACAACAGTACACACAACCTCCAATGCCATCAAATATTACCACACAACATTTATCATTTTTTGCACACAAAAAAGGAATGCAAAACATAGCTAACATTTTTCATTTCATGGAATGCAATCCCTGCCTTAAATGAAATTTTAAAAATATATACCACTGAAATATTTATTTCTTGCACTGATGACTACTAGTACCGGGCCTACTGGCTAGGTGGCCCTTTGGAAATCTAGGCCACATAGTAAAATAATATTGCAAATGTTGCAAACATGTAGAAAATGGCAGGTCTTAATCTGTGCAACATTTTTCCTTTACAAAAGATGAAAAATCAATGAAATGCAAAATAAATAATAACTAGGCCCATACTTAAACTCGAGGCCACCCACCACTATAATTTTTTTTAAATTAAATTAAAGTACAAGGAAATACTGGTGCATGCCCAAGCAAACAAACAACACCCCTATTCAATAGTCTTTGAACTTACTTGTGTGGTTTCACAAAAACAAGGTCCTTAAATCCATAGGTATGTTCAGGAGACAAAGAGACTGGTTCTTCAACCTCAAACCCCAAGTAAAAAGTGACCAGGAGATGGACAAAGCACTGTGAGGAGCCTGCTAGAAAGGAACAGGAAGTTGGAGTCTCTGGGGCACTTCCTTCCTGTTTGAAAAAAAGGCTTCTCAATCTCAAAAAGCAACTTGCGGGTCCATTGGAGAAGAAATCCACTCAAAAAAACACATTTTGACTATATTTAGATGTATCTGGAGTAGAAAATGTACTCCAGGTGCATTCGCTTACCAGTGGGACTGTTTTGTCTACTGTCCTGGCTAGAAGCAGCAAGAGTAAATGCAAAGCCTTGTGCGTGCGGCCGGAAACAGCACAATCAAACACAAAGGCCGTCATTTCGACCCTGGCTTTGAGTGATAAAGTGGTGGTAATACCGCCAACAGGCTGGTGGTAATTACTGTCAAATTATGACCCTGGCGGAGAAAACTCCCATAGACAGCCAATGTACCACACCAACTGCCAGGGCGTTAACAACACTGACCACGGCAGTAGCCAACAACAGCCAGGCGGAAGACAAAGTACCGCCCATCATATTTCGACCCTGCAAGCCACCACAATTTCCAGGGTGGTACCAATGCCATCAAAAGTCTGGCGGAAACATATCACAGAAGAGTAAAGACTCACCATTGGAGACACGGGGAAGAACAACTCCGCCATGGAACCGGAACTGCAAGTCTTCTCGATGGTCATCTACGTCATACTCCACCTGGAACACTCATGCCGACAAAGAAGATGATGGTGAGTACAACAGCCACCTAGCACACAAGGGAGGGAGGGAGAAAAATGTGAACGACACACACACACACGCACAACACACACCAGACACACACACCATACACACAACCAGCTGCAGTCGAAAAACAATCGCACACAATACACGACAGAATAATTCAAGGACAACAAGAATGCAGTAATGAGAATGTATTGATATAAACAGCTACCAAATGAACCAATTGTATGAAAAACAGATATGTACAAATGTACACAAAGGACCAATGCCCAGTACAATGTACTAACGGCCCACATGGCTATAGGGCACAGTCCAAGGCCCAACTCAAATCCTGACTTCATCCGGCTAGAACTCTGCAGGAGCATCAGTTTGCAAGTGGGCAGGCACCTCAGGGGGATGGAGGGTGGGGGGCACCTCAGCCGAATACAGGAAGAAGCCCACTGGTTTTGGAGGAGGCTTGATGCCCATTTCTCTTTGCTGTGGAGTGCAAGGCCACAGTCTCTCAGGGGGGAACATGCCCACTGCTCCTGGAGGGGGCCCCTTGTACAGCAGTCCTTGGAGGGTGGCCTACATGGCTTCCGTGCCATGGGCAGACTCTGCTGGAGGTGACGGATGCACTTTGTCAGCTGGCTGTGAGGTCTCTGTGACCACTGGGCTGGGTCGTTGGGACCCTGCTCTTAGGGGCAGGACGAGGGGGAGGGGAGGGAAGAGGTCAAGTTGGGCAAGAAAATGCTTCTTAGGGATGGTGGGGCTCGATGAGGGAGGAGGGATGGGATTGGAGGTTGAGGGAGTGGTTGTTGGAGGTGTATGTCTGCTGGACTTGGGTGCATGGGCAGTGTGCTGATGTGAGGTGGATGGTTGTTGGGTGTGTGAGTGCTTCCGTTTGTGTCCTTTAGGAGGGGGACAGACAGGGTGGGAGAGGGCACAGGGGACACGTGCATGGATGTTGAGGAGGTGTCTGCTAGTGAGGTGTGAGTGCTGCTGTGTGTGGTGATGCTGGTGGTGGATGTTGATGCAGTGCATGCAGGTGTGAGTGTGGACGAGACTGTGAGGGAGGTGAAGGAGGAGGAGGAGGGGGAGACAGTGGAGGCAGTGGATGTGGTTGCGTATGCAACTGTCTGGTGTTTGCAAGAGTGCTTGTGCGATGAAGTGTGGTGCCCTTGTTTGACTGTGCCGCTCTTGTGTGTTGTCTTGTGTGCATGCTCGTCTGGCTGTGTGCTTGGGATGGATTGGGGTTGAGGAGAATGGGACTGGGAAGAGGAAGTTGGAGGGGGAGGGTAGAAACAGCAACAATGGCTGCCACCATAGAGGAGGCCAGAGCCTGAATCGATCTCTGTGGGGCCGCCAATCCAGTGTGACTGCCCTCCAGGAGTGCATTTGATTGCTGCATCTGGGCTGCCAGCCCCTGGATGGCATTCACAATGGTTGTTTGCCCTACAGAGATGGATCTCAGGAGGTCAATAGCCTTCTCGCTCAGGGCAGCGGGGTCCACTGGGGCAGGGCCTGAGGTGCCTGGGACAAAGGAGATGCCCACCCTCCTGAGTGAGCGAGCACGGCAACTCACTGAGGGGCTACAGGGAGGTCGGTGCTGGTACAGGGGTGGTGGCTGTACCTGCAGCTGGGGTGGTCACAGAGGTGTCCGCCACCACCAGGGAGCTCCCATCGGAGGCGGTTTCAGAGTCTGTGCTGTCTCTTCCAGTCTCTGCCGTGGTGCTCCCGTTGCCCTCCATCCCACTGGTTCCCTCGGCGTCTGTGGACTCTGCCTCCAGGGTCCTGTGGGATGCAGATCCCTCTGCCCCTGCTCCTCCGCCAGATGATACTAATGCATGCATTGACAGGATGACAGAAGAAAAAAGGGGGGAGAGAGAGAAAGGAAACACTGGGTCAGTTACTGCACCAACACCACAGTTGCCATACACAGCACCGTCACACACAGGGATCAGGCTTGAGCACTATGCATTGCACTGCCAGTGATTTGGTTAGATGCCACGGCAAGATGAGGGCCACACACCACCAACGGTACCCACAAATCCCTGAATGACAAGGAATGCTAGCAAATAGGTTACCTGCATTTGCCGTACACCCATTCCCCTTGAGCTGGATCACGCTGCAATGTCTGGCCTGGCCTTAGGGACACCCACTAAGTCACATCCAGCACCCGGATTCCATGCTACCTGCCAATTATTGTAGTAATGCCCACTGTACTCACCCCCTTGTGGCTGCTGTGATGCCCTCAAGCGCCCATCCTGCTCTCGGTAGGTCACCGTCAGTATGTGGGTCTTCAGGGGGGGTCAGGTTCCGACGGGCACCCCTTCCTTGTTGGGAGGCCATCCTCAGCTGGGCCTCCGTTGTCTTCCGTGCCCAGTGTCTTAGGTCATCCCACCGTTTCCAACAGTGGGTGGTCTGCCTGCCATAGACCCCGAGGGTCCGCACGTCCTTGGCGATGACACGTTATAATCCCTTCTTTCGATGGGTGCTGACCTGTAGAGGTAATACAGACAGGAGGACACCATTACACATACAATCCAGCCTGTCATCCATGCGGCCCACAAATCCCATTTCCGTCACCAATGGCACACACATCGGCCGTTGCACACCATGTACACCACCACAAGACATTCCTCCAGATGACACGATGCTTGCACACACATCCCCATGCATCCTTCCCACATGCATCGTGCCCAAGGTGCACTCACCTGTTGGTCTGGAGGCCCATACAGCAGTCCGTACTGTGGTAGGATGCCATCCACCAAATGCTCCAACTCCTCCGAAGTGAAGGCAGGGGCCTTTTCCCCAGTCACACGGGCCAGGGTAGGTTCCAGACACATGTCACAGTAGCACACGCAGTGTAGGTGTTCTCCTGTTGAAGGCCAGGAAACAAGTGAGGAATCAGATAGAAAATGGCTGTCTCATCCACAGTGGTGTATACCGTCACCGCCGGCGCAGATCCCCATTTGTCACTGTACTCCATAGAGCCCCATATTATCCAATGAGGAATTGCATGGCGGTGCAAGACCGCCTTCCACCACGACGCCCAATGTCGTCGGAGTTACCTCACTTCCACCTGTCCCTACATACAGGACAGGCGGTCGCCATTTCATGGTGGCGGACAACGGTCATGTAAACCTTAGCTGCGTCACAGCCTAGATTAGCACATACCTCGCCATTCCCACTGTCCCATCACATAAATGTACTATGTACACTGAGTTTGGGGTTCCATTGTTCAAATTGTGACAGCCTACGCACTCTTGTGACCCTTAGATACCTATCGCTGCGGATAAGTAGGAGGAAGAGACATACCCCTGTGTACAGAACCCTTGTGGACTTAGCTACACTGGAGGACAGGCACATTATACTCATGTATAGACTGGACAGGGCCACAATCACAGAGTTGTGTGCCCAATTTGAGCCTGACCTGATATCTGCTATCCATCATCCGACTGGGATCCCCCCTCTTGTACAAGTGCTATCAGTGCTCCATTTCCTGGCAACTGGTTCTTTCCAAGTGACAGTGGGCTTGGCAGCAGGAATGTCACAGCCAATGTTCTCAATAGTGCTGGCAAGAGTTTTGTCTGCCCCAGTGAAACACATGTGCAGCTACATAGCTTTCCCCCAGGTGGACGATCTGGCCACTGTGAAGGCCGGATTCTGTGCAATGGGAACACATGACGGGACACATATTGCTTTAATCTCCCTCCGCCAGAATGAACAGGTGTTCCGGAATCGGAAGAGTTTCCACTCACTGAATGAGCAAATTGTGTGCCTGACAGAGCAGTACATCTCCATGTCAATGCTAAGTATCCTGGGTCGGTGCATGACGCCTTTGCTCTGAGGAATAGCATCATCACAAATGTGATGGCCCAGAGGCAGAGGGTGTGGCTAATAGGTGAGCCATGGTCACCACCCACTTTATGCTAGTGTATGCCTTCAGGTGTCACCTCCAAATCATTGTGTGAGGCTAAATGTTGTCCCTGCATACTTGCAGGTGACTCTGGCTACCCAAACCTATCATGGCTGCTGACCCCTGTGAGGAATGCCAGGACAGGGGCTGAGGAACGTTATAATGAGGCACATGGGTGAACCAGAAGGATCATTGAGAGGACCTTCGGGCTCCTGAAGGCCATGTTCAGGTACCTCCATCTGACAGGTGGATCCCTGTGCTACTTAACCGGGAAGGTCTGCCAGATAGTAGTGTCATGTTTCATGTTGCACAACCTGGCCCTCAGATGGCACGCACCTTTTCTGCCAGAGGAGGAGACTGGAGATGCCTCTGTGGCAGCAGTGGACCCTGAAGACAGTGAGGATGAGGAGGCAGAGGATGAGGATGAGGACAACAGAACATCAGTTATACGTGAATACTGCCAATGACACCCAGGTGAGACAGTGCAACTGACCATTCCTCTGACTATTGATTTTTTTCTGTGTGGCTGTAGCATGATGGCATTAACATCCATTGCATCTCAACTTACTGACACCTATGGCTTGTCATTTTACAGATGTTGGTGTGATCACAACTGTGTACTGGTGTGATGAGTACAGACAGCTACAGGTCATTATTTTAATGCTCTCACCGTGTTCAGATCATTTGCATTAGATGTGACTGTTTCCATAAATGCATATTTTCAACACATAAAATACCAGTCGTCAAGTTGTGTTCAAGGGTGTTTATTGTAGTGCTATGAAATTGAGGGAAAAGTGCAATGGAATGGAGTGATGATGGAAGAAAGTCAAGGGTATTGTTCCAGTCTGTTTGTAGCACAGGTGCAGTGTCCAAGGGGCCATAGGAAGGGGAGCAAAGGCAGTTCAAGATGGACAAGATGATAGTGTGGGACACAAGGGGGGCAATCAAGAGAGTCTCATTTCCTGGTGGTGGTCTTGGCAAGTGTCTCTGGCTTCTGTCTGGGTTCCCTGGTCCTGTCACACAGTGGTCCTCCCACTGTCGCTGTTGGGCTGTGCCTCTGTCCCCTGAATGGTGTACCCACTGCCACTAACCCCAGGTCCCTGATTGTCTTGGGTAAGAAGTGTGGACTGGGGTCCCTGTACAGGGGGGCACACTGCTGATTGATGTGTCCTGGGGACAGAGGTGTGGGTACCCTGGGTGGGTGCTGTGGTGTTGGATAGTGATGGGGGAGGCTCTGTGGTGGACTGTGAGTGGGCTTGGGTGACTGACTTTCTAGTGGTCCCTGATGGGCCAGGTTGTTGGTCCAGATCCTGAAGTCCAGAGTTACTGTCATCACGGGGGCATCTTCTGTTGGGGGACTGGATAGTCGTGGAACCTCCTCTCTGCTGATATTGGCTGGGCCACCTGTGGGAATGTAAGTGACGTATTATGCTTCATGTCTGTGACATATTGTACATCCCTGGCTTCCCCTCTATCATTGCTGTTGCCCTGCCTCCTTTGTTTGTGTATGATGATGTATTGTGTGATTGTTAGTTTACCTATGCTGTGCATGCTTTAGTGATTGGTGTCCATGCAGGGCTGGGAGGGCTGCCCATGCATTGGGATGGCATGCAGGGCTAAGCATTGGGGTTAGTCATATATGTAGGTGCAGTGTGTGGGATGGAGAGGAGAATTGAGAGCGAGGGTGAGGAGGTGAGGAGGTGTGATGGCGTGCCAGTTGGGGGGTGATAAGTGGTAAATGTTTACTTACTAGTGTCCAGTCCTCCGGCCACTCCAGCGAGTCCCTCAGGATACAGTAGTGCCAAGACTTGCTCCTCCCATGCTGTGAGCTGTGGGGGAGGAGGTGGGGGTCCACCGTCAGTCCTCTGTATGGCGAGCTGGTGCCTTGCTGCCACGGATCGTACCTTCCCTCATGGGTCGTTCCACCTCTTTCTGATGTTGTCCCTTGTTCTTGGATGCTGTTCCATGGCGTTCACCCTGTCCACGATTCTCTGCCCTAGCTCCAGCTTCCTGGCAATGGATATCTGCTGTACCTGTGCTCCAAACAGCTGTGGCTCTCCCTGACTATTTCCTCCACCATGACCCTCAACTCCTCATCATTGAAACGGGGGTGCCTTTGTGGGGACATGAGTGTTGTGTGGTGTGTGTACGTGAGAATGTGTTGAGTAATGTGGTGGGGTGTGTGATGTGGGGTGCGTGAGGGATGTATGGGTGTATGTGGTGTGTGTGTTTAGTTGTCTCTGTGCTGTTCGTGTCAATCTCCTGGTGGTAATTGTTGTTTGTAAAGGGTTGGGGGTAATGTGTTTGTGTGTTTTATAGTGCGGTGTGTGTGTGTGGTGTGTGTATGAGTGTCAGGTGTGTGTTTTTAGTATTGGCCAATGTAGTGTTGTTTTGTATGTGGGTGTCCATTCTGAGCGCAGCAGTATGCACCGCCAATGGTTTACCACCATTGAATGTCCGCCGTGGTGATTCGTGGGTCATAATGTGGTGGGCATTGTTCTGTTGGTGTAACTGTATGGGTGTTGGGACCGCCACTTTTGCACTAACCTTTGGGCTGGCTGATTTGTGTATGTGGCTGTATTCTGTCAGATTAGTGTGTGTGTGTATGTCATAATATGGCGAACGGATATTCGCCACCGCGGCGGTATGTTGGCGGCCGTCACTGTGGCGGTAAGTGTGATTTACCGCCAATGTCATAATGAGGGCCAAAGTCTCATGCATGCTCGCTAGTAGCCTGGGAGTATTGTTGCCCTTGAGAGAGCACAAAAACCCAACCTCGTCTGCACGAATGAACTTCTCTCTTCAACAGATTGCGGAATTCAGGAACTCTATGCTACTCTGCGTAGTGCACCTCCACCTGCGTAGCATATTTCTATACCCGGGCTTAGTTTTGACCCAACCCCATGGTATCCAGCACCTGCCAGATACAGCCCCAGCCTACTGAATTGAGCAACTGTTCAATGTCCAAAAAGGCAAGTGTATAAAGTTCATCAGCTAGCTCAATATTCAATACTACGCAAAGTATTCCAGCAAGGAATGAATCCCGATTGATCCAAAGGGACCAGACGGCAACAGTCTTGGAGCTAATGCGTGACTAAAATTTTCTGATCTACATTTAACATAGACTGAGGGCAATAGGAGCCCACCTCTAAGGGGACCTTTCCCAGTTTTGGAATCAGTACTATGTGTGCTTCCCTCATAGAGTGTGGAAGTATCCCCCTTTCTAGTGCTTCTGTGTAAACCAGCAGTGATTTATCTATCAGAGTTCCCAAAAATAACTTACAATACTCCGCTAGTATACCATTTCCCCCAGGAGCCTTAGCATTTTCAGAGAGTCACCAGCATCCAATAATTCTTGCAGAGTCAGTGGGGCTCCCAGTGTATCACAATGCTCTGACGCGAGTCGTGAGAGTTGTAGTCCAGTTAAATAGTCAGGGAGCGAGCAGAGATTTGTATTGTGGGGTGTTGCCTACATGTTCCGCAAGTGGTCTGCAAATACTGTATTTATGGCATGTTAAGCGGTGACAATGCACCCCACTTGGCCGTTCACCATTAGCACCAGTTGGGCCATGGTTTCTGATCTTATTAGTCAGGCCAAATATGTTTGTCCAATTGATCCCACAGTTCACAAACCAGATGATGCTGCCTATCCCATTCAGCCAGTGCCCCTGGGGTATCAGAAAGTGCTAGTTCTAGTGTTGCCAGTGCCACCTCACCCAGGAGAACCACCGTTAGTGTATCCCATACTATAACCCTATTGCTGACACTTTCCCAGTTAACATCAAAGTATCAGCCTCCCATGTCCATTAATGTATTAATGTATTACGGAAAACTGGATCCATCAATTTCTCTGTCCGGAGCTGTCCTAGCTATATCTTACGTGGTGTGCGGTGCAGCAAGTATGTTAGCAATAGGAATGGGTGATCAGATAAGTACCTTCAAGATGGCATGTATCTAATGTGAACTGTAGGGCTGTGGATTGTATAAGAAAGTAATCAAACCTGCTGTGTGGCCTGAAGCAGGAGTAAATCACAAATAGGCATGTGGATGCTGCATTCATCAAATGTTGAACAATCCCATACCCTCCTGTAGCTGTGTAAGAGCCAACCTTATGTTTGGTTTGGTGTCTTGTTATGGGGGGAACCTATCTATCCCACAGTCCATCACACAATTAAAGTCTCCTCCCGTGATCACTTCTGCCTCAAGTGCACCACTACCATTACTGTGCCAAAGTATGTACCATCAATGATATTGGGTACATACATGTTTAATAGGGTCAGCTCAAGACCATCCAATGTACCAGCCAGTATGACATACCTCCCTTTCGGGTCCACCTGCACATGTGATTTAAAAAATCCATATTAGGATCCCACATGCCTATCTTTAATAGGACGTGGCATAGACCTGCCTCTTCCATCTTCTCTTCAAACATTTGATACAATCCCCCAGACATGTGTCTTCTGGGGAAGGGCTAATGCTACTCCATTTCTCCTAAGGTAGACATATACCCTACATTGCTTCTCAGGTTTATTAAGTCCCCTCAACTTCCAAGTGAGGAATTTGTATGTAGTCCCTTTATCAGTTATGGCGTACACACATACATGAACTTGGCCACTCTAGGTCCTGCATTAGGCTGCATTATTACCTGACAGCACCAACAAATAGTAGAGGCGCCCCAACAACATCACTAATTGCAACTGTCCCCCCATGGTCCCTCCCCAGTCCCTTTGTTAGGTAGTACTAGCAGAACCCCTTGACAAAACCCATGGGAACTGGGACCCGAATCTGGCCCCAATCTCTTATCCTGTTTATCCCCAACCCAACTCACAAAACAACTGTATGTATACATACTTCCCAGGACACCAAGACCTCCACAAATCACAAGACAAGACTGAAACAGTTTCAGTTCCCCATTTTACCTGTGTTCCAAACACAAACCCACCATTCACTGCTGGAGTGCAAGTGTTCAACCTGCATCAGTACTGTCACTCAGAGTGTCAGGTATCTACTGCTGTTAGGAGAAGGATTTCAGGAGTATTGCATTTGTTGACTCAGTCTGCATTGTTCCAACTGGGCAGGCCAGGAGGCTTCCAAATTCTTCCACATTAGGATTCTCTGCGGGGTTCCTCCTTTGTTTCTGTTGGAGCAGCTCCCTCCTTGCCATCCTGATTCTTGACACTATTTGGTCCGACTGTCACTGTTAAGGCCCAGATCCTAAAACTAATCTATTGCTGCCAGAGGCAAGCCATTAAAACGAACCCACCCTGCCATCATGTGGATTTGGAGTTGGGCCCAGAAATAGACTGTACGGGATGTGATGCTCCCATAGCAGTTTTTTAACCAGCATGAAGTTTTTCAGAGCTCCTGGACCCTTCATGTATAGTCAGGGAAGAAAATTATCCTCACATTACGGGAGACTATGGGGGTCATTCTGACCTCGGCGGTAAAAGGCGCTTACTGCCGGTCAGAAGACCGCCATAACACCACCGCGGTAAACCGCCACGGTCATTCTGACCCGCAACTGGCAAACCGCCAAAAACCCGACATCAACAAAAGTCTACCACACCAACGGCCAGCGAAAAACTGGCGATGACCAAATCTCCACCGTCACGCCAACAGAAATACGCCCATGCCATTCCGACCCACAAATCCCCGCAGCAGTCTTTCAACCGCGGTATTCCATTGGCAGTACACACCGCCGCGGTCAAAATACACACACCTTTACAAAACACTACCACATTGGACAATTCAAAATACACACACCTGAGACACATACACACACCACTCCTACACACCCAATACAATATAAAACACACACCCACAAACCCTTACGACCACAATTGCGACTGAAGGACAGAGAGAGACAGCACAGCATAGAGTAGGCCATCACACAGAGGCAAATCACAACATCACCCACACAATATCCACGCACAAAACACCATACACCACCACACTCACCACACTCTACAACACATACACCACCCCTCACCTCATCCACACCACCCCATGGCACCCCAAAGACACCCCAGGTTCTCTGACGCAGAACTCAGGGTCATGGTGGAGGAAATAGTTTGGGTAGAGCCCCAGCTCTTCGGGACACAGGTGCAGCACACCACCATTGCCAGGAAGATGGAGCTATGGCAAAGAATAGTGGACAGGGTCAATGCTGTGGGACAGCATCCACGAAATCGGGACGACATCAGGAAGCGGTGGAACGACCTACGGGGGAAGGTGCGTTCCATGGTATCAAGGCACAACATCGCGGTACAGCGGACTGTCGGCGGACCCCCACCTACTCCCCCAGAATTCACAGCATGGGAGGAGGAAGTCTTGCACATCCTGCATCCTGAGAGCCTCGCAGGAGTAGGCGGAGGAATGGACTCTGGTAAGTCAAATCTTCACTACTTCATTCCCCCCACCCCACCTGCATGCCAAATCATACCCGCACCCTCACCCCCACCACCATCACACCAACTCCTTGCAAATGGCTCACCATCACAACCCACCCATCCCAAAGCCTAGCCCTGCATGCGTCCCCAAAGCATGGACACCCATCACCAAAGCATGCCCACTGCACATACCCATCCCCCCCACAAGCCACCGTCAGAAAAGCCCCCACAAGGGAATGCCAGCACTGGGGTACACGGCCACCCACCCACACACAGAAGCAATAACCATACTCTTATACCCCTGCAGGATCCGAACGCCACCACACCACCCAGGAGGGTCCAGAGATGTCCATCCCACCCCCAGAAGAGGCCCCCAGTGATGACAGCAGCTCTGTCTCCCCGGACCCAGATGACCAGCCCGGCCCATCGGGGACCTTGGGACAGTCGGTTCCCCACAGACAGCCACAGGCTACAGCAGACCTAACCCCCTCTGGGAACACCAGCACAGCTCCCACCCAGCGGGCCCATGCCTCTGTCTCCAGGACACGTCAATCAGTGGTATGTCCACCACTACAGGGCACCCAGGTTGACCCACCACCCCAACAACAACAGGGACCTGGGGGCAGTGGTAGTGGGCACACGGTCCAGGGGACAGAGGCCCACGGAAACAGGGGAACTGGGAGGGCTGCTGTGCGACAGGGGGGGGACAGGCCCAGGGAACCAACTCTCCAAGAGGCCCTCTCCTCCATCATGGGAGCATACCACCGCTCCCAGGAGACGATGGCGACGGTACTGGCCAGGTTCCAGGAGATCCAGGTACTGCAGGAGGAACAGTACATGGGGTTCAGAGAGGAACTGAGAAACATTAGTTCCGCAATGGGGACCATCGTCGTGGCCCTTAACCAGATAGTCACCACATTGCGGGACCATGTGGCACCACAAAGGGCCCCTGTCACTAGCATGGACCCAGACCAGGCTACCACCTCCACCGGCGCTAGGGTACAGGAGGCCCCAACACAACGACAGGCCACCAGAACCCCACCTCCTGCAGAAGAAGAACCACCCCGCAAGCGGTACCTGAGATCTCACAAGAAGACAGAGTAGGATGCCAAGACCCCCGCCAGCAAACGATACCCCCTGATGTCATCCCACTGTCCCACATTGTCACCCTGTCCAAACTTAAACTGCCCCTGCTCCATCCTTCCACAGGCATATGGACAATGCACCTGTGAGACTGAAAACTGGACTCTGCCATGGATATTACTCCACCATCACTCATCACCGTTTTACAATCATGTCCCTAAATTTAGCACTTTAATAAAATCAATTATTGCACTTAAAAAATCTGGAGTCTGCTTGTATTTTGAACAAATGTATTAGACATAACGGTGCCAAAATGTTCAGTTACATTGTGATGAGAACATACCACTGTCACACAGCTGTAGTCCATGGCCAAACAAAGCAGAGGTCACGCACTGGGGCCCACAGCTCTGAAAACGGAAGGGAAAGTCACAACTCAGTTAACAGGAACTGGGGGGAAACACAGACAGTAGAGAGGCAGGAGACTTTAAGTAAATGTAAAATGTTGGGGTTGATTCGTACCTGTGTGCTACTGAAAATACTGTTGTATCACTGTGTCCCTGTTGTCTGTGTCGTCCCCGTTGTCTTCCTCCTCTTCACTCTCCACAGGCTCCACAGCTGCTACAACACCACCATCTGGACCATCCTCCTGCAGGAAAGGCACCTGGCGTCGCAAAGCCAGGTTGTGAAGCATACAGCAGGCCACGATGATATGGCACACCTTCTTTGGAGAGCACATTAGGGATCCACCTGTCATATGCAGGCACCTAAACCTGGTCTTCAGGAGGCCGAAGGTCCGCTCGATCACCCTCCTAGTACGCCCATGGGCCTCATTGTACCGTTCCTCTGCCCTTGTCCTGGGATTCCTCAATGGGGTCAGTAGCCACGACAGGTTGGGGTAACCAGAGTCACCAATTAGCCACACACGGTGTCTCTGTAGCTGTTCCATCACATAAGGGATGCTGCTATTTCGTATGATGTATGCGTCATGCATTGACCCAGGGAACTTGGCATTTACATGGGAGATGTACTGGTCAGCCAAACAGACCACCTGGACATTCATCGAATGATAACTTTTTCTGTTCCTGTACACCTGCTCACTTTCACAGGGGGGAACCAAAGCCACATGGGTCCCATCAATGGCACCAATGATGTTGGGGATATGGCCAAGGGCATAGAAATCACCCTTCACTGTAGCCAAATCGCCCACCTCAGGGAAAACAATGTAGCTCTGCATGTATTTCATCAGGGCAGACAACACTCTGGACAAAACCTTAGAAAACATAGGCTGAGACATCCCTGATGATATGGCCACTGTTGTTTGGAATGATCCACTTGCCAAAAAATGGAGTACTGGCGAATGGGGGACATCAGGTCTGGCTCCAGCTGGGCACACAGTTCCTGTATAGTGGCTCGGTCAAGTCTGTATGTCAGTATGACATGTCTTTCTTCCATTGTCGACAGGTCCACCAGCTGTCTGTACACGGGAACATTCCTCCATCTCCTCGCAAGTCCCAGCAGACGGTGCCTAGGAAGGACAACATGGAGCACAGAGTCAAGCAACCCACAGGTACGTAACCACAGCTTGCAAAGAACACGATTCGCTATGCATTGAATGGCTTGTATGAGTGGCAATGCAACGCCTAGGCCTGTGTGATGGAGTAGAAATTAAGTCATGTGGGCCCTTGAAATGGCGGCTGCCTGACCTGTGAAGTGTGACAATGGAATGTGAGGTCAATGCGCTGGCGTGGCACACCGTGGCGGTAGTCGGTCGAAGACCGCGGCGCAAAGCAGCATTGGTTAACATTGAACCCTATGGGTCTCATGAGCCAATGACGATGTGCGCCGGCGGTCGCGGTACGCACCGCTGCGGTACGCACCGCCACGGCCGTGACCGCCATCTTCTATCTGCTTAATCACTCGAGACCTGATCATCCACAGGAGAGGACCTATACTGCAAGTGCTGCTGTGACCTCGGTCTGGAAGATACAATGGCTGCTGCGACTGGGGAAAGGGCCCTTGCCTTCACATCTGAGGAATTGGAGAAACTTGTTGATGGGGTCCTCCCCCAGTATGCGCTACTCTACGGTCCTCCAGACCAACAGGTAAGTACACGGGGACCATGCTTTGTGGACAATGCCTGTGTTGAGTGGGGTGGATGAAAGATGGTGGGGAGGGGAGCGAATGAGGCATGCATCGCACGACAGATGAGAGCATGTGCCATATGGCAAGGTTGGGGAGGGGGGGCCACTCACATCGACCATGCAGAAAATGATGATATTTATTTTCCCACCCTGTCCATGTCACATAGGTCAGCGCCCATCAGTAGTGTGCACCGAGTGCGCGGCGTAGTGCAGGGGGCTTCTGTGTCTGTCCTTTCTGCCAACGGTGTCGCCAATGCATGCACTCAACGTGTCATTTTTTCTCCCCCTCCCCTTTTTTTTGGTCTTCCTGTTCATGTGTGCATTAGCATCATCAGGCGGAGGAGAAGTGGCATCGGAGCACGAGGGAGCTGCATCTCACATGGCCCCGGAGGGCCATGCAACCGACTCCGAGTTCACCAGTGAGACGGAGGGCGAGGGGAGCTCCACAACGGGGACCTGTGGAGACGTCAGCGACACAGACACGTCCTCGGAAGGGAGCTCCCTTGTGGTGGCGGCAATATCCGTGCCCATCGCTACAACAGGTACAGCCGCCACCCAGCGCACCAGCGCCGCCCTCCAAGCAGCCCCTCAGCGTTCGCCCCGTGCCCGCTCGGCCAGGAAGGCGGGCATCTCCTTCGCCCCAGGCACCTCAGGCCCTGCCCCAGTTACCCCTGCTGCCCTCAGTGAGGAGATCATTGACCTCCTCCAGACGCTCATTGTTGGGCAGTCTACCCTTTTGAATGCCATCCAGGGTGTAGAAAGGGAGGTGCACCGGAGCAATGCATACCTGGAGGGCATTCATTCGGGTCAGGCTGCCCATCAGCGATCGTTCAACGCTCTGGCCTCAGCACTGACGGCAGCCATTGTCCCTGTCTCCTGCCTCCCCCCTCCAATTTCCTCATGCCAGTCCCACTCCCCTGTTCCTCTGCCTATCCCAGCCAGCCACACCTACAGACCAGCCTGCACACACATCAACACCCAAGGGCAGCTCATCCAGACACAAGCACCACAGATCACACAAGCATTCACACATGCAACATCCACATGCAGACATGCCAACAGCCACTGCCTCCTCTGTGTCCCCCTCCTCCTCGTCTCCCTCCTCCCTCCCTGTGACGTCTCTACTCACACCTGCATGCACACCACCATCAGCCAGCACGTCCATCACCAGCACACCCACCAGAACACTCTGCACACGTGCAGTCACCACCCCCACTGCCATTTACACGTCCCCTGTGTCCTCTCCCAGTGTGTCTGTCACCCCGTCTTCCAAACCACACAAACGCAGGCAGCCACCCACCCAACAGCCATCCACCTCACGACAGCCTCCGTCACAAACACCTGCACCCAAAGACAGCACACTTGACTCTCCTACAACCACATGCTCTTCCTCCACTCCCATACCCACTGCACCTACCCTTCCCACTGCTCCTAAAAAGTTTTTCCTCTCCAAAATTAACGTCTTTGCATCACCTGACCCACCCCCTCCAGTCCAAACAGCACCTCAGCCACCACAAGCCCTGCACCTACAAGGACCATAGTCCAGGGCTATTGGAGTCCACCAGCTTCTAGGGCAGCAACATCGGCCAGCAGCAAGGGGACAGCCAGCCCACCCCCTGGGAAAAAAACTTAAAAAGGGAAGGGCCGGCGCGAGAGGCCAGAAACGGCAGCCCCCAAAGGCACTACCCTGGCACCGTCACCTGGCACATCCACAAAGGGAGGCAAGGGCCCCAGAGAATCGGCGAAGGAGGGCAAGGGCAGCAGGGCAGACAAGTCCGGCAGCAGGCGAGCTGCCCAGGAGGGCCCCACCAGCCCCACTTCGGGTGTGAAGGAGGACACCCACGGGCCCAGGACTCCTGCACAGGAGGGCCCCGCAAGCGAAAGGTCGGATGGCGACTGAGCGGAAAATATTGGCCCGATCTGGTTCCCTGGGAACACATGTCAAGCACCGCTGAACAGGGCCCCGCCGTGACAAGCACCGCTGAACAGGGCCCCCCCGTGACAAGCACTGCTGAACAGGGCCCCGCCGTGACAAGCACCGCCGAACTGTGCCCTTCAAGACAAGCACCGCTGAACAGGGCTCCGCCGTGACAAGCACCGCTGAACAGGGCTCCGCCGTGACAAGCACCGCTGAACAGGGCCCGCCGTGACAAGCACCGCTGAACAGGGCCCCGCCGTGACAAGCACCGCCGAACTGGGCCCTTCAAGACAAGCACCGCTGAACAGGGCCCCGCCGTGACAAGCACCGCTGAACAGGGCCCAGCCGTGACAAGCACCGCCGAACTGGGCCCTTCAAGACAAGCACCGATGAACAGGGCCCCGCCGTGACAAGCACCGCTGAACAGGGCCCCGCCGTGACAAGCACCGCTGAACAGGGCCCTTCCTGTCAAGCACCGCTCCGCTGTGCCCTTCCTGTCATGCACCGCTCCGCTGGGCCCTTCCTGTCATGCACCGCTCCGCTGGGCCCTTCCTGTCAAGCACCGCTCCGCTGGGCACCGCCGTCTCTGAACCGCTCCGCTGGGCCCTTCCTGTCAAGCACCGCTCCGCTGGGCCCTTCCTGTCAAGCACCGCTCTGCTGGGCCCTTCTTCTCAAGCACCGCTCCGCTGGGCCTTTCCTATCAAGCACCGCTCCGCTGGGCCCTTCCTGTCAAGCACCACTCCGCTGGGCCCTTCTTCTCAAGCACCGCTCCGCTGGGCCCTTCCGGTCAAGCACCGCTCCGCTGGGCACCGCCGTCTCTGAACTGCTCCGCTGGGCCCTTCTTCTCAAGCACCGCTCCGCTGGGCCCTTCCTGTCAAGCACCGCTCCGCTGGGCCCTTCCTGTCAAGCACCACTCCGGTGGGCCCTTCCTGTCAAGCACCGCTCCGCTGGGCCCTTCATCTCAAGCACCGCTGGCCCATTGGCAGGGCCGGATCTGTGTCGGCCAGGGCTTCACGAAGCACTCTGGGCACCATGCCTCCTCCAGAACCAGTGGAGTCTGTAATCCACTTGATGGACTGTGGCTTTGCACTCCCCAGGATGGATCAGTGGGCAAGCCACCCACTGTAGAGACTTGAGAGACTGTGGCTTTGCACTCCCCAGGATGGTACAGTGGGCAACCCACCCACTGTAGAGACTTGTGAGACTGTGGCTTTGCACTCCCCATGATGGTACAGTGGGCAACCCACCCACTGTAGAGACTTGTGAGACTGTGGCTTTGCACTCCCCAGGATGGTACAGTGGGCATGGAGGCCCCTCGTGGATCTGGCGTCGTGGACTCAACTGGCTGAGGTGCCCCCCCTTCCCCCTGAGGTGCCTGTAGTTTTACTATCTGATGCCCCTGCAGTGTTCTCTCCAATGGAATCGGGTCTCGTGTGTGGGCTTTGCCCATCTGTTTAGGCCCATTGGCCCACGAACAATGGATGATAGCCAATATGGGCCGGACTTTTGACCTATGTATATATTGTTCATGATGTAATATATTTTATTTATATATTTCATATTTCACTTAACTTCAATTATGCTATAATATACTTCATTTTTAATGTTCATTTTATTTTGTCTTTGCATTCTTCCGGGGGGTTGGGGGTGACACTCTGACTTGTTGCTCTGCATTGATGTGTGTGTTGTAGTGGGTGAGGGTGGGGGTGGGTGTGTGGCATATGTGTGTCCCCGTAATTTTTTGCCCCCCCCCTCCCCTGTGTCGTAGGTGCAGTACTCACCGTTGTCTTCTGCGCCGGCGTTCGTGCTCCTGGTAGAGGAGCAGGTAGACAATAGCTGGTAGGATGTGTAGTTCGGGTTCCATGCTGTCCAGATTCCTCGTGGAGTGTGTAGAGGTGAGCGTTTTCCCGTTTGTAGTCTGTTTCCGCCGTGTTTTTATCGGCGGGGCTCCCGCCCCGGAAAAGGTGGCGGATTGGTGAGTTGTGATAGGGTGGGCGGTACATTGTCTGCCGCCTGTCTGTTGGCGGTGACCGCCGCGCTGCTTGTCTGTACCGCTGTGGCGGTCGGAGTGTTAAAGTGGCGGGCTGTGTTGGCGGTTTCCGCCAGGGTCGGAATTCCATTTTTTTGGCCACCTGCCTGTTTGCGGGTTGGCCGCCGCTTTTACACCGACCGCCAGGGTTGGAATGACCCCCTATGTATACATACATGCTAAGGGATGACATCTATGTCTCTAAAATTGAACAGGTATGCTAGTAGGGCCCGGGGGCACATGGCCCTGGAACTGCCACCAGAGTACAGTGTGTATGCTCAATGAAGAAGAATTTGGGGAGACCCTTGGGCTTTAATGTATTGACAATCCAGTCCTCCAGGAATAGCTCTGCAGTGAGACCCTCTGCCCTTTCCGGAAATCCTATAAGGCAAATATTATTCTGGCAAGAGCACCCTTCCACATCTTCCACCCACTCTTCCATCTACGTTGCACTACACATGAGTCCTGCTATAGTAGCCTGCAGCAACTTGATTTCCTCTTCGAGAGTGGTAATGTCCTCTGTACTTGTTCCTCATTCTGCCACTTTCCGTAGATCCATGTGCAGGTGGTTGACATTAATCACTATTGTGTCCATCTTTGACTCTAATGTGGCCCTGGTGCCCTGGATGGCCGCTAGGATTTTAGCAGTAGCCACCAACTGACTTTCAGACTCAGTGCGGGACGACACCTCCTGAATCTGTTACTGTGGTCCTTGACCTTGGACCGGATATTGATCAATTTCACTAGCTTGTTCATTCCTCAATTCCTTTTCTTTACCCATGATGACTCTGTTTGTGCAAGGGGGACAGTCAAGAGTGGGGAGGGTGTCCCCAATACCACAGAATGCCCAGTCACCACCAGGTGTCTCCTCGCCTGGGAGTCATTGAGAAACATGTTGATTACGCCTCTCCATTCCATGGACAGCCCCCCAGTACTCGCCGCCACTGCTCACCAGGGAAACCCCGTGGCCCACTTCTCAAGGGTCACTGTTGGTATTTTTCAGAGGACCAGTGGGGGCAGGTAGCACTCAGCACAACTCTCTGTGGCCAGTATCCTCCAAACATTTAGGTGCCGCACCATAGAACCAGTGCCCCAGTGTGGACAACTCAGAAGATTTCAGTCATGCAGTAACAATGGTCCCATCCTCTTCAATGGCTCCCAACCTTCATGCCTCACCAGCCGTCGGTGACAAATGAGGCCAAGTATTCCAATCACAGCCCTGGGGAGTCAGGAGGCCTCGTACAGCAGCATTCATTCCTGCCGATGCTATAGTATATTTATTTTTCGTTCCCTCCTAATCCAGCAGCAGCCTGTAGTAGAACATTTGTCTTCTGTCCTCTGTTGGCCCCACAGCATGGCAGCAGTATGAGCCCAGGATAAAATTCAATTAATGCCCCCAACATAGCTGCAAAGTACTTCTTGTCACCTTGGGATGAGCCAGTCCCGACCCACAGCTCCCCATTCAACTTGGGCTGGTGTTCACCGACTCAAACGTTGGCCGCCACTTACCTTTCTACCCTATGGGCTTACTTCTCCTGACACAGATGCTTCGGACTTTGGGATCTCATCCAGGCAGCTCAGGCACCAGCTGCAGCAGTTTTCTCAAAGCACTGCAGCAGACCCACGCTCCTCAGCTTAGGGGCTCAGTGTCTACTCCTCGGGGCTCATGCCTTGACTTTGTAGGTCAGCCGCACTACACGGCCCAAGTCAAGTTTTTTTTGTGGAACTACCATCAGGCTTCGACACCCACCTACAAACAGCATCTCACCATCCGGGCACTATAGACCAGCCACATCTGGGCAAGCAGGATATATAAACCCCGCTCCTTTGTCTGGGGAGAAAGAAATGCTGTCTTCAGATGTGCCAGCAATCTTGGGCTCAGGGAACCATCAGCACAGGAGATGCAGCAGTCTCCTGACCGCCCTCCTGTTACTGGTCACCATTTTGAGGGTGGTTGGAGTCTGCTGCCCAGCCCCACACGGGTGCACGTTTCTCTCACTGCTTCTCACCTCAACTCACTGCAGTGGGGCAGCAATGGGAGGGTCACTTTCTCTGTCGCAGAGGAGTACCTTTACAGTAGGGTTTCAGCAGTGTTTCCTCACCTCTGACACCAAGTCACCAGAGGCCACACTGCCTCCAGCTCCCATTCCGTGGAGAAGCCCAGCTATTCAGTCATCTAGCAGTCCAATATTTGGCTACTCAGCACTCCAATTGACAGACAATGTAGAAAACACAGAATGTGGCAGGATTATATTCTCCGTGATGGGAGCAGCAGCAAGACACATTTAGTTGCCCATCTTGGCAGGCCACACACCTTATTAACACATTTATTCTTATTAGACACTTTAAAAGTAACAATTAACATATCAATGTAAGGAAACTTATTTAAACTTTATATAAATACACTACTGGTAGACTTTCTCTTTTTTGTATTTATTTTATGGATCCACGGATCTGCTGCAATGCCACAACAATTCTGTTGCAATGGCAAGAACAAACCCAAACACCCATCCACACTAAAAGGCATACCCTAAAACTGTTATTTGGATTACACATCTGCTAAAGACAGAAGAGAAAGGGAAGAGCAGGATGAAAACGAACAAGACTTACCACCTCCAAATAATTGCTCCAACATTTGAAAATATTTGTCCATCCATTCCGGATTAAAGAAAGTTCTTCCTAAAATGTGTCCAATGCAACACATGCAGCAAACAATAAAAGCTTTGATGAGGTACGGTGAAGTATTCACATGACACATCCTCTATTGGGAAACATCTGAAAACCATACATAGAAGAACATATGAGAATATGGTGAGAGAGAGAGAAGGTGGTGCATCATCATCATCAGCTGGACTATGGCGGTCATTATGAACATGGCGGGAAAGACCGCCGATCGCCGTGTCGGCGGTGAACAGAATCCCGCTGGTGGCGGCGAATGGAAACCCGCCATATAATGATTGAAAAACCCAACCCCTCCAAAAAATCCCAGACCACCACTCCCCGCCAGGACACTGTTGGCGGGAATCCCGGCCCACCCCACCCCGCCACCACAAAGCACACCCACATCCTGCCCTCCAAATAATGATGCACAAATCACCTCGGTGGACAGTGGAGGCCGGACGACCATTGGCGGCTGCGACCGCCACGGGCGGCAAAGTGGGCCCAACAGCAACAAGTGCACACATTGGCTAGGCCTATAGCCCACACACCTGACACACATCCAGAACACCATAAAACACCCCCATACACACCCCACAAGCCCTTGCAATGAAACCAGAAGACGGAGAGCACCAGAGCCAGACAGAGAACCCCAGCAGACAGGACACGCATAGCGACCCACAGAGGAGTACCCTTACCCCGTCCCAAGTCCCGACGCCATCCACCACCCTCACCATGTCCCCCTCAAAAATCCACGCTTCACCGAAAGGGAGCTAAGGACCATGGTGGACGAGATCCTGAAGGTGGAGCCACAAATATTCAGGTCCAAGGTGCAGCACACACCTATTGCGCGGAAATTGGAGCCGTGGCAGACCATTGTCAACAGGGTGAATGCAGTGGGACACCATCCACGCACCAGTGACGACATCCGCAAGAGATGGAACGACCTGCGGGGGAAGGTCAGGGCCATGGCATCCAGGCACAACATCGCAGTGCAGAAGACTGGGGGAGGACCACCAACAACACCACCCGACTACACCGACTGGGAGGAGAAGGTACTCGCCATCCTGAACCCAGAGGGACTCACTGGACTCACTGGAGGAATGGACTCGGGTAAGTCATCTACAATTACCCCATATACAACACATCTGCAATGCATGCACCACCTCACCCCAACCACACCTACCTAGACCCACACCCCACCCAGCCATTACCCACCACATCCACCACCCTGCATTACCCACAACTCACTACCAGGCCCACATCACTCCTGCTGTGCACAGCCACCCACCCCTGCACGTATCCACAATGGAATAATACCCCCCACCACAATATAACCCCACCACTGCCACTAACTGCAATGTCACTACCAGGCCCACATCACTCCTGCTGTACACAGCCACCCACACCTGCACGTACCCACAATGGAATAATACCCCCATCACAATGTAACCCCACCACTGCCACTAACTGCAATGTCCACCTCACAAAGGCACGCTGGAAGACCACTGAAAGTCACACCAGCACAAAATTGCACAGTTCTGTACACCTCAAACCCTCAGGCATATGTAACAGACATGTCTATGTCCCCCAACAGGCACCACCACCAATGCAAACCTAATGGAGGGGACAAGGAGTGCCACAGCACTCCAGGGAGACAGAGGCACATCACAATACCTTGGCGAAGGACCCCTGGACACTGATGAGCAGGCAGGCACCTCACACAGCCATGGATGCTCACCATGCAGCAGCCCCACCCAGGAAACCACTGTCACCCCTAACACCCAGTCAAGACCAGCAGGCCAGGGGAGGCATACCCACACCAGTGGACCCAAGGCACAGACAGGTGGAACACAGCTACAGAGGCCACAGTTTCCCACTCATAACATGCAGGAAGGCGAGGGCCCCAGTACAAGTGGCACGTCAAGACCTGCGCAGGGGACACAGGCACAGGGGGCTAGGGCAAGTTCAAGTGCCCCAGTGGGTCAGGGGGTAGGCCACCGGATGGATGCAGCAGCCCAGGACGTCATTGCAGAGGTATTGGGGGCCTACCAACATACCCAAGATTGTGTCCACCCTGGAGCAAAGTCAGAGGATGCAGCAGCAACAAAACCAACAAGCCATGGAACAGTGGAAAGAACACAATGCCACAATGGCCACCATTGCTGGAGCACTGCTGCAGGTGGTCAACAAATAGTCAGACACCCACACCGGATAAGAGGCCCCCACAACAGCCCTGGACAACCAGCAACAGATGACTCAAGCAGCAGAAACAGCACAGGAAATACCCTCCCAGGAATCACAAGGGCCAACCATGCCACCCCAAGAAGCTCCACAGCAGGCACCCAAAGGTAGTCTCAGGCCAAGATATGGCACTGGAAACCCAGCTAAGAACAAGCCCCACTCCAACAAATGACACTGCTACTACTGCAAAGCAACCATCCCACCCATTCACCAACTACACTTAGCTGAGGGCAAAATGAAGTACTATACTACAAATAGGAGCCACCCAAGACATCCAACAGGGCTGCCACCAAGTCAATTTTGAGGACACCCAACCCGTATGACTTCCATCACTGTACATAGCACATTTCACTGTATTCAACCAATAAAACACATTTCTCACCTGTAACACTGTCCCCTGTCTTCAATGTTGAACAAAGTGGAGTATGGATGCAACTGGCAGAGAACAACTTTATTGTCAATTGGTGCTTGGTGGTGGTAATGTGTGTTTCAAATTAGGCAAGGAGGGAATGCATATATTGTCTGTCAGTACCATGCTGAAGAGGTCCATGTCTCGCCTATCATGACCAATCCCCCCTATATGACATGGCACACTGACAATATCAGTGACTAACCACAATTAAAGGCTTAAGTCCCACACAGTTATTGGAAGTACAGTTGTATCAGTTGGTTCCTGGAATTGACATCTTCCCCTTCCTCATCCTCACCATCACTCTCCTCACCTCTCTGAGGTAACTGATCAGAATCTATAGCACCCTCCACCTCCAGAAGGGGGATGGAATGTCTCACAGCCACGTTGTGCAGCATGCAGCAGGCCACCACTATTCTACACACTTTATCAAGCCCATAGGCTAGGGAACCCCCAGAGATATGTAGACACCGGAATCTAGCCTTCAGGAGACCTATAGAACGCTCTATCACCCTCCTAGTACGTCCATGGGCCTCATTGTATTTCCTCTCTGCATCCGTCCTGGGATTCCTCACTGGTGTCAGGAGCAAACGCAAGTTTGGATAGCCAGAATCACCTAGAAAAAGGGTCAATACAGAGTCATCATTGTAATGTTCCTTAGTCAGACAGGCAGGTTTTCTGCAATGTGTCGGGCAAACTTACCTATGATCCACCCTCTGTCCTCTTGGAGTTGTTCCATCTTCTGTGGCACACTACCGTTCCTCAAAACAAATGAATCATGGACTGAGCCCAGAAACATGGCATTCACATGGGAAATGTATTGGTCTGCAGTACATACCAATTGGATGTTCATGGAGTGAAAGTTCTTCCTGTTTCTGTACACCTGTTCACTCACTCCTGGGGTGATGATAGCTATGTGGGTGCCATCCATGGCACCTATGACATGGGGAATGTTTGCAAACGCATAGAAGTCAGACTTGATGGCAGGGAGGTCAGCACTTTGGGGGAATCGCACATAGGACTGCAGATGTTGTACAAATGCATTCAGAAACCTTGTCAGTACCTGGCTGAACATTGGCTGTGAGAAACCAGCACCCATGCCCACTGTCACTTGAAATGAGCCTGTGGCCAGGAAATGGAGTGCGGAGAGCACCTGCACCTCAGTTGGAATGGCATGCTGATTACGATTTCCGGGAGTCAGTGCAGGATCCAGTAATGCACATAGGTCCTGAATAGTTGCACGTGTGAGTCTGTAAGTAATAATGAAATGACGCTCCACCATAGTCCCCATATCCACAAGTGGTCTGTACACCGATGGTGCCCTTCCTCGACACAAGGGTCGGTACCTATGAGGGGTAAGAAAAAGGAGTGATGTGCACACATACTTTAGCATATTTGCTAAATACATGCAGTGCATTGTTCATAGTAGTGTCTGTACAATAACTGCAACCTGACAGATGTACCTGTACATCACTAGGAGGGAACAGAGTATATCATGTGTGCTTCAATAGTGAATAGTTAGAGGACTAAGGGGGTTATTCTAACTTTGGAGGAGGTGTTAATCCGTCCCAAAAATGACGGAAAAGTGACGGATTTACCACCAGCCGTATTACGAGTCCATTATATCCTATGGAACTCGGAATACGGCTGGTGATATATCCGTCACTTTACCGTCACTTTTGGGACGGATTAACACTCCTCCAAAGTTAGAATAACCCCCTAAGTGCTTCATATGGCTAGTAGGCCCTGCATTGTGAGTATTATGAATCTCAAGATGCGTAGGTGATGGCAAAATGCCTGCCCACTGTACTTCTGCCCCTTCGTTGTGGAAGTGACCTAATACCGCTAGCGGTTGACGTCACAGCGTACAGCGGTGTTGACCGCTGTTCGCACCCTCATTGGCTAACATGGATGCCAATGGGGAATCCTGGCGTATCATGGTTGCCGCCGGCGGTGACGGTGCATACCGCCGCGGAACGTACGCGCATTCATCATCGTTTGATCACTTGACTCCCTGATCTTGTGCGGACAGGTACTCCACTCTGTGTACTGCTGTCGCTTGCCTCTGGCTATGGATGTTCCATGTGGTGCAGGGGAAAGGGCCCCGGCCTTCAACCAGGAAAAACTGGAGAAACTAGTGGAAGGGGTCCTGCCCCTGTACGACAGACTCTACAGCCGGCCAGAGGTACAGGTAAGTCTGGGGGGCACTGTGTGAGTTATGGATGAAGTGGGTTGCACATATGTGTGCTCCTGTGAGCCAGGATGGGCCATAGTGCATGGAATGCTGCGTGCCACTGTACTGCATGTCTGGGAGTACTGTCAGTCCTATGTTTGACAATCTGCCAGCTGTTCTCATCGTGCAGGTGCCTGACCTCTGTGTTTCATTTCTGTGTCACCCTACTAGGTCAGTGCCCACCAGAAGAGGGCACATTGGCATGCCATTGCCAAGGCGGTACGGACCCTGGGGTCTACAACCTGCGGAGCACCCACTGTCGAAAGAGGTGGGAGGACCTGCGGCACTGGGCACGAAAGACCACTGAGGCCCAGCTTGGGAAGTCCTCCCAACGTGGAAGGGGTGCCCGTAGGGCACTGACCCCCCCTCATGCGAAGGTTCCTGGCGGTGGCGTACCCAGACATGGATGGGCGCTTGAAGGCTGCACAGCAGTCACAAGGGGGTGAGTACTCACAGACCATACTTCAGCCTGGAAGGATGAGTGTGTGTGCAATAGGGCTCATGGTGCTTAGAGCAGGAAATTTGATTGGTGTCCATCTACTCTATGTTCCCCAAAGGGTGTAGGGGTGTCCCTGTCAGGTTTCACCTACCTCAGCTCCAATACTATTTCAGGGGATGGGTGTAGGTCAGTATACTGCTCAGTAGTCATGGGCATGGCCCTGGGCATAGTGCACGGTGCTGCCTGTTGGGTGTGTCTGCTGGGTAGGTGTATGTCTGGCCATTGTGTATCAGCATTCAGCTCTTTACAAGTGTCTCTCCTGTTTTGTCTCCCCATCCCTGTTCTCTTGTGTTGGTTTGGTACAGCATCAACATCAGGCAAGGGAGCTGAGGCACTGGCAAGTGGGGAGGCAGCCGCCCACGGATCCTTTGAGGCAGAGACAACGGACGCCCAGGGGACCAGTGGGTGGGAGGGCGAGGGGACTTCCACGGGGGAGGCTACTACCACAGGAGGTAGTGACTCTGAGACCTCCTCCGATGGGGGTCCTCCGGCGGTGGCGGACCCTAGTGGACACACCACTACCATGAGATCTTCCGCCACCACCCATACCATCAGCGCCCTCCCTTCTGCTCCCCACTGAGTTGCCCGTGCCGGCCGACCCAGACAGGTGGGTGTCTCCTTCACCCCAGGCACCTCCTCCCCTGCCCCAGTCAGCCCTGCTGCCCTCACACAGGAGGCTATTGACCTCCTGAGAACCATCTCTGTAGGGCAGACAACCATTGTCAATGCCATCCAGGGTCTGGCATCAGAGGTGCAGCAGACCAATGCCTATCTGGATGGCATTCACGGTGCCGTGTCTGCCCTACAGAGATCTTTTCAGGCTCTGGCCTCCTCTAGGACGGCAGCCAGTTTCCCTGGCCATTCCGTCCCCCCTCCAACCTCTACCACCCCACCTCCCAAAACACACAAACGCACCAAGACACCCACCCATCAGACATCCACCACACCACAGCATACTGAGCAGTCACCTGCACCCACTACATGCACACCTACACCCCATACATCTACTCCCTCTGCCTCCACTCCCACGCCCTCATCCACGCCCACCCCAATTGCTCCCAAGAAACTTTTCCTCTCCCGTGCAGACCTGTTCCAACCCACTGGCCCACCCCATCTTGTCCCCAAACATGCCGACCTCCTTGCCCTTTCCGCTCCTTCCACATCACAGCCCACCCCGGTCCAGCCTTCCCATTCCCGTGCCCCTTCCCCGGTGAAGAAGAAGGCCTGCTCGGAGCCTAAGCCATCCAGCTCCACCCGAGCCAAACAGTCCCCACCCCCTTCAAAGGAGAAGCCCACCTCCCCTCCAACCTCCTCACGCAAGTCTAAGTCCCACCCCTGTCGGAAATCCCTACCATCCCTGCCCCCCTTCCGTGAGGTGTCTCGATCCCCATATGGTGCCCGTTCAGTGGAGTACCCAGCACTTGTGGGAGTCAGGTGTGGCCAGTTGTCACCAAGGACAATTTGCTTTTTATGGACTGACCATTGGCCCTGTTGGCACTGTTTTGCTCAGTGAGCTACAAATTAAAGTTTCTGTGTGGCCTATGTTTGGGCTGCACGCAGTTCCACCCAGGTGTTTATTTTAATTTTTTATGGGTGTGGGGCTATTGTATGTACTATGGTCAAGTTGCAGTGGCCTTCGGTCGGATACATACCTCTTGGTGTGGGGTGTCTGACTTGTGCTGCTGTGAAGGGTTGGGGGGCGTTGCAGAGTGGGTGGGTATGTAACTTTGCCCTTTCCTCCCTTGTGTCGTAGGCTGCAGTACTTACCGCTGTCATCTCCGTCGGCAGTCTCGGTTGACTAGGTATATGGCAAGGAGCAAGGCTGGCATGATCAGCAGCTCTCTGTCCATGGCTGCCGCTGCACGTTTTATGGCACTCCGGTGAGTCTTTCCTTCTATTTGTTTCATTTCCGCCTGGCTTTGTGTGGTGGTGGTTACCGCCCTGGAACTGGCGGCCGAATGGTGGTTCATAAGTTGATGGGCACGTTGGGCCTTTCTGACGGCCTGTGGGCGGGCTCTGCCGTCATCAGCGGGACTCCTTTCCTGCGCGGGTGGTGCGCGGGATGCGTGTGTTTCGTTTGGATCATTATTTGGCGGTCCGGACCGCTCCTCTGTTGGCGGTTTCTACCGCCACCACCGGCGGAGCGGAACGGACCATCATTTTCGTAATGAGGGCCTACATGTGGGATCCTTACCTCCTGACCAGATGGTTGCCATTGTTTCACCAAAACTGGGAGACATTGTCACCAGTTCCAAATGGTATACAGCAGTTGCACTAAAAATGTCATCTGTTGGGCAGTTTATGGATGCAGTCAACAAGCATATTTCTTTTTTTTTTTTACCTCACCGTGCCATCTTCCATTCCTCTTCAAAGCCAAGTAGATATCTCATAAGCAAATATAGAATAAATGTAACTTTACATTATGTATTATTAAAATACATACTATAAGCAAGTGAGTAGCTAGTCTAAGGCCCTCATTACAACCCTGGCGGTCAGTGTTAAAGCGGCGGTAATACCGCCAACAGGCCGGCGGTACAAAAAAATTGAATCACGACCACAGCGGAAACCCCCAACACAGACAGCCACTTTAACATTCCGACTGCCAGGGCATTAGCAACAAACACCGCAGCGGTCACCACCAACAGACAGGTGGAAGACAATGTACCGCCCACGGTATTACAAGGCACCAATCCGCCAGCTTTTCGGAGCAGTACCAACGACATCAAAAGCACGGCGGATACAGTACCCTGAAGGGGAACCACTCACCTTTCGACACTCAACGAAGAACCAGGACGCCATGGAGCCCGAACTGCAAGTCCTCCCCATGATGGTGTATCTACTAATACACCAGGAATTTGAAAGAAGGCGACGACGGTGAGTACTGCACCTGGCACGGGGGGAGGATAAAGAGAGTGACACACACATGCAACACGCAACACTCCCACCCCCACCCTCACCCACAACACCATACACAGAAACACATCCAACAACATTACAGATACATCCCGTTACCCACTGGAAGAATGCAAGGACAAAAGGAATTGAGTTAAAACAGTGATATTTTGGGACATGCAGATATAGCTAACGAATATAAAAAATCTAGTATATACAAATATTTACAATATGTACAGAAGGCCGTACAGTGTCCTTTATAAATGTCCGTGGACCAGTGGCCCAAAAAATCATGGGAGAAGCCCACACTTGACTCCTGCCTCAAAACGGAGAGAACACTGCAGGGGCGTAAAGTCGAAAACACACAGGCACCTCAGGGGGACGGGGAGGGGGGGCACCTCAGCCGCAAGATGGTACAATGCCACTGCTCCTCTAGGGGGCTCCAAGCCCACAGGGATGTCCTGGGGAGTGCAAAGCCACAGTCTCTCAAGTCTCTCAAGTGGGTGGTTTGCCTACTGCTTGGTCCTGGGGGAGTACAAAGCCACAGTCTCTCAAGTGGATGGTTTGCCCACTGCTTGGTCCTGTGGAGTGCAAGGCCACAGTCTCTCAAGTCTCTCAAGTAGGTGGTTTGTCCACTGCTTGGTCCTGGGGAGTGCAAAGCCACAGTTTCTCAAGTGGTTGGTTTGCCCACTGCTTGGTCCTAGGGAGTACAAAGCCACAGTCTCTCAAATGGGTGGTTTGCCCACTGCTTGGTCCTGGGGAGTACAAAGCCACAGTCTCTCAAGTGGGTGGTTTGCCCACTGCTTGGTCCTGGGGCGTGCAAGGCCACAGTCTCTCAAGTGGGTGACATGTTCCACTGGTTCTGAAGGGGGCCTTGTGCCCAGTCTGCTTCATCCTGCCAAGGATTGGGTGAGTGGATGCATCTCTCCACTGGTTCTGGAGGGGGCATTGTGCCCAGTCTGCTCCATCCTGCCAAGGATTGGGTGAGTGGATGCAATTCTCCATTGGTTCTGGAGGTGGCATTGTGCCCAGTCTGCTCCATCCTGCCAAGGATTGGGTGAGTGGATGCATCGCTCCACTGATTCTGGAGGGGGCATTGTGCCCAGTGATGCTGCACCTAGGGTGTGGCAGTTCCCATATCCTCACCTGGGCGTCTGATGCATGAGATGTGCAGGGCACAGGTTGCATGATACTCCATGGAGGCAGAGCCACACTCCATCCTTCGGCGACTTAGGTTGCAAACTGCTGGCAGTGCCAGTGCTGGTGCCTCAAGTGGTGTGTGCAGGGTCCAGGACGTCTCCTGGAGCCTCGGATGGCTGTAGTGGCACCGGCTGGACTGGGCATGTGGCGGTGCATATGGCGGTACAGGTGGCAAAGCCTGCGGCGGAGTCTGTGGTGGAGATACTGCCGGTGCCGCCCGTGGTACAGGTGCTTGTGGTAGTGGAAGGAGACACCGGGCCGTCTCCAGCAGCCTCAGACGGCTGCCCACGGTGGATGATGTTGATGACTGTAGTTGTGGCAGCGGCGGTGCAGGGGGCGGTGCAGATAGCAGGGCAGGTGGCGTGCAGGTGGCGGTCGTTGCTGCGGTGCTTAACGTGGTACAAGTTGCTGGCCTGTCAAGAAAAATGGTGGTCACCAGTCCCTCACCAGAAGGCTCCAAGCCCTGAAGTGACTTGCCCTTGCTTTTGTGTCCCTTCCCCACCTTGGTAGACGCTGCTGGGACCTTGGCACTGTCCTCTTTTGTTTTGGATGAGGCCTTGCTGGGTGGGTGGTGTGTCTTGTCCATGCTGCGTGCCGGCCCCTTCTTAACCTTGGCAGGTGGCGGAATCGGGTGGTCTTTAGCATTGGTAGGTGGCGCACTGCCAGCCCTGACGGGTGCCCCCTTCAATCCTCTCGGACTTGCAGGGACCACAGCGGACGCCCACTTGGTGGCTGATGTGCTGGCCTGGGATCTAGACATCCTGGCCCTAGGGAAAGGATGGGGGTTAGGCATAGGGAAGAGGTCAACGATAGCCAGGAAAAGTTTTTTTGACACACTGGGATGGGAAGATGGAGGGGGTGTGGGAGTGGAGGAAGAGGCAGTGGTTGTAGGATGTGTACGTCTGCTGAGTTTGGGTGAAGGTGCATGGGCTGGAGGCTGTTGTGAGGTGGATGGCTGTTGAGTGGGTGTGTGCCTGTGTTTGTGTACTTTGGGAGGAGGGCTCACATACATACTGGGAGAGGACACAGGGAATGTGTGCATGGTTGTGGGGGTGGTGATTGCTCGTGAGGGGTGTGTTGTGATGGGCGTACTGGTGATGGAGGCAGTGGCTGATGTAGTGCATGCAGGTGTGAGTGGAGATGCTACTGGGGGAGGTGGATGAAGAGGAGGAGGGGGACACAGTGGAGGAAGTGGATGTTGGTGTTTGCACATGGGTATGGTGCTTGTGTGAGTGCCTGTGTGATGATGTGTGGTGCTTATGTTTTCCTGAACCACTTTTGTGTGCTGATGTGTGTGCATGCTGGTCTGAAAGTGTGCTTGGGATAGGGTGAGGTAGAGGGGATTGGGTCTGGGAAGTGGAAGTTGGAGGGGGGGGGGGCTGGACACAGTGACAATGGCTGCCATCAGTGCTGAGGCCAGAGCCTGAAATGCTCTCTGTTGGGCCGCCACGCCAGAATGAAGTCCCTCCAGGTATGCATTTGTTTGCTGCAAATGCCTCTCGACACCCTGGATGGCATTCAGAATGGTTGACTGCCCAACAGTGAGGGATCTCAGGAGGTCAATAGCCTCCTCACTGAGGGCAGCAGGGCTGACTGGGGCAGGGCCTGAGGTGCCTGTGGCAAAGGAGATGCCCACCCTCCTGGGTGACCGAGCATGGGAAACATGCTGAGGGGCTGCTGGGAGGGTGGTGCTGGTGGGGGGGTGGCGGCTGTACCTGTTATTGGGATAGCCACCGCCAGGGAGCTTCCATCAGAGGAGGAGTCGCTGTCACTTGTGTCCCCTCCTGTCCCCGTCGTGGAGCACCCTTCGCCCTCCGTCCCACTGGTGCCTTCACCCTCAGTGGATTCGCCCTCATGGGCCATGTGGGATGCAGCTCCCTCTGTCGCCGGTGCCTCTGCTCCTCCGCCAGATGATGCTAATGAACGCAAGGACAGGGTGACAAAACAAGAAGGGGGTGATAGACAGAGGATACACATGGTCAATGCCAGCAACACCACTACCGTTGGTGTACACAACACACACTGAGCTGCCCTATGCACTAGGCCATGCCCAACCACTCACTAAGGTAGTCACAAGCCCATGGGGTACAATGCCTAACACCAGCATCTGCACACCTGACACCCACAGGAACCTGCCCAGTAGTAGTTGGCCACTTGTACCATTGTGTTAGGGGTACTTCAGAGCCTGCAAACAAGGGACCTACCCTGCCATGATCGCCCTGGCCTAGGGGCAGCCACAGCCGACATCCCTCACCCAGCTAGTTCCTAAAGCGCGCAAAGTCAGCTTTCTGAAACTATGCTCACCCCCTTGTGGCTGCTGTGATGCCCTCAAGCATCTATCCAACTCCGGATAGGCCACCCCCAAGATGCAGAACATCAGGGGGGTCATGGTGCGACAGGCACCCCTTCCACGTTAGGAGGCCAGCCACAGCTGGGTCTCCGCCGTCTTCTTGGTCCAGCGGCGCAGGCCCTCCCATCTCTTGCGGCAGTGGGTGCTCCGCCTGTGATAGACCCTCAAGGTCCGCACATCCGTGGCGATGGCACGCCAAATACCCTTTTTCTGGTGGGCGCTGACCTAGAGGTAAAATACAGCGGAAAATGTAATTACTCACCCGTCTGGACCGTCATACTCATTGCCTACCAGTTCACACCCATGCACTGACGCACATACACTGACCACCTCTCATGCAGCATTCAGGCCAGGATGCCTTAGCACCCCACAACAAGTGGCTTACCTCCACACCACTCAAAACAGGCATTGCCCACACATCATGCTCAGAGTGTACTCAGCTGTTTGTCTGGAGGACTATAGAGTAATGTGTACTGGGGGAAGACCCATTCCACCAGTTTCTCTAACTCCTCCGCAGTGAAGGCAGGGGCCCATTCCCCAGACACTCTAGCCATTGTCGCTTCCAGACTCAGTTCACAGCAGCACTTGCAGTGTAGGTTCTCTCCTGTTGATGGTCAGGTAGGAAGTTAGTGAATAGGTAGAAAATGGCGGTGACGTCCACGGCGGTGCGTACATCGCCATTGGCTCCTGGGACTCATAGGGCCCAATGATATCCAATGCAGAGTTGCGCGGCGGTTATCGACCACCTACCGGGACGCAGCACAACGCCAGCACAGTTACCTCATTTCTCCTTGTCCCTCCTCACAGGTCAGGCAGCCGCCATTTCAGGGGGGCACATGGCATGGCACCTAACTGCGTCACAGCACATATTGGCACATATAATGACTCTCAAATTCACACAATGCTTCTGTGACATTAATTCAAACACAGTTGTGCTATCTATGTGGTAAATGACCTTCTGCTCACTGTTCTCCTCCATAGGCTACAACCGCTGAGGCAGATGATGAGATTGCGGCATCCTCCGGTGTACAGACCCCTAGTGGACCTGTTGACAATGGAGGACAGACACATTATCATCACATACAGACTTGATTCTGCCACAATCCAAGAACTGTGTGCCCAATTGGAGCCAGACCTGATGTCAGCTATCCGCCAGCCCATAGGAATACCCCCTCTAGTGCAGGTCCAGTCAGTGCTCCATTTCCTGGCAACTGGCTCCTTTCAAACAACAGTGGCCATGGCATTAGGGATGTGTGAGCCAATGTTCTCAAACGTGTTGACCAGAGGGTTGTCTGCCCTGCTGAAACACATGCACAGCTACATCGTCTTCCCCCAGGTGGAGAATTTGGCCACAGTGAAAGCTGACTTCTATGCCCTGGGACATATCCCCAACATCATTGGTGCCATTGATGGTGCACATGTGGCATTTGTCCCCCCCAGCAGAAATGAAGAGGTGTACAGGAATAGAAAAAGCTATCATTCGATGAATGTGCAAATGGTGTGTTTGGTGGACCAGTACATCTCCCATGTGAATGCCAAATATTCTGGCTCAGTGCATGACGCCTATATCTTGAGGAATAACAGCATCCCTTATGTGATGGGCCAACTCCAGAGGCACTGGGTGTGGCTAATAGGTGAGCCCAAGGTCCCCACACAGTATAAGTAGGTGTCTGGGTATTGGGTTGTCCTTAAGGGTTAGTGTGTGTCTAACAGTTGTCCCTCAATATTTGCAGGTGACTCTGGTTACCCCAACCTCTCATGACTACTGACCCCAGTGAGGAATCCCAGGACAAGGGCAGAGGAACGTTACTTTGAGGCACATGGGTGAACAAGGAGGATTATTGAGAGGACCTTCGGCCTCGTGAAGGCCAGGTTCTGGTGCCTCCATCTGACAGGTGGATCCCTGTACTACTCACCCAAGAAGGAGTGCCAGATCATCGTGGCATGCTGTATGTTACACAACCTGGCCTTGAGACATCAGGTGCCTTTTCTCTGGAGGATGATCCTGGTGATGGTCTTGTGGCAGCGGTTGAGCCTGTGGACAGTGAGGAAGAGGAGGCAGATGAAGAAGATGTGGACAACAGAACAAACATTATACAGCAGTACTTCCAGTGACACACAGGTAAGAGACTGTTACTCCTCTTCACATTTCAGTATACGTTTGACATTGTACATGGTAGCCTCTTACCTCTGTCTATGTCCACTGACTGTTCCCTTTGGATTCCCTTTTTTCAGATCTGTGTACCCCATTCTGGTTCCTGCTATGTGTACTGCTGCCCACCAACTATCATACATTGGTATAATTCAATGACCATAGACGTTGTAATGCTTTGAGAATGTTGTAAGAAGACATCTTTCCAATCATTACACTGACTCCAGTATGGTTTATATTTTAATGGTGTTTATTTTTTGTGCTAAATAGTATGGGGGTACGTGCAAGGGGCTAGGGTGATGGTGGAGGAAGGTCCATGGTAGAGTCCAGTCTCTTGGTATCACAGGTGCATTGGCCAATGGGACATAGGAAGGGGAGTAATGGCAATTCAAGGTGGACAGGGTGACATAATGGGACAGAAGGGTGACAATCAGGAGAGTCTTATTTCCTGGCGGGGGTCTTGGAAATGTTCTCTGCCCTAGGGCAATGAGACCACCGTCATAACGTTCAAACAACCTACATTTTCTGTTAGATCATCTCTGGGTCCCCACACTATCAATCAATCAATCAATCAGTCAAATAATGTATTAAGCGTGCTACTCACCTGGTAGAGTCACAAGATGCTGTCAGGGGAGGGGAATAAACAGGGGGGATGCCGATTTACTGTTAAAAAAACAAGTCTTGAGGTGTTTTCTGAAGGTCAGATGGTCCTGGGTCTTGCGTAGGTTGGTGGGGAGGGAGTTACAGGTCTTGGAGGCAAGGTAGGAGAAGGATCTGCCTCCGAAGGTGGTGCGTTGGATGCGGGCGACTGAGGCTAGGGCGAGGTCAGCAGAGCAGAGGAGACGAGTGGGAGTGTGGAAGTTCACTCTTTCGTTGAGGTAGGCTGGTCCAGTGTTGTCTGGTCTAGGTTAGTGGGGAGCCCAAAATAATACCCACCCACTCCCTCAATTCAGTTTCTTTTTAAACTATCTCATGGCTGGAATGTTTGTTTTACAGATGAGAGTAGTTTGGGGCATAAATATACCTTTTGGTGCAAAACTGCGTTAACGCTGTTTTGCATCAAAAAGTTTACTGCCGGCTTCCGGCATTCCAAAGTGCCAGCCGGACGCCAAATTTAAGGAATGTCACAAGGCGGCACTAAGCTTGGGCTAGCGTTGAAAAAAAGATGCTAGCCGGGTGGGGGTGGCGGTAGAGGAGATGGAGGTTGAGCATAAAAAATGCAGGTAGGCTGGTTACAGGCAAAAAACTGCCATTAACCAGTCTAGCATCATTTCCTGACACACAACCACCTATAACACAGGACTCCTGTCTTATAAAAGACAGGAGTCATGCCCACCACCCCAATGGCCAGCATAGGGGACCTGTGTCCCCTGGGCATGGCCATTGCACCCAGTGCCATTCAGGGGTCCCAATGTCAGGGTCCTCAATGGCACTTAAAAATGTTTCCACAAATACTTATCTATACTTACCCTACTTACCTAGGATGGGGTCCCCCATCCTCTGGTGTCCCTCTGGTGCAGGTGGGGGTGTTCTTGGGATGGGCACCTGTGGGCCCATTCCATGGTGTTTAGCCATGAAAATTAGTCCACAGGTCCCCTAGCGTCTGGTCTGAACCAGACGTTAAATAATGGCACTAAGCACGCTTAGCTCCATTATTTGGTTCCGCCTCCCACCGTCACGGAGGAATAAATATGGCACTACGGGGATAGCCTCATTTTTTGGATGGGAATGCTTGCCTTGCATCTCATTGACACAAGGTGGGTTCATGCATCCAAGAAATGGAGCAAACTCCAATCTTTTGACGCTAGACGTGTCCAGCATCAAGATATAAATATCGAGTTAAGTTGCACAGCGTTTGCGTAAAAAAGAAATTACGCAAATGCGGTGCAAACAAAGTATAAATATGCCCCTAAGGGGCACATTTATACTTTTTGGTGCACAAGTGTGTGAATGCAGTTTTGCGTCAAAATGTTTACTGCTGATTTGCGTCAATCCAAATCGTCAGCCGGGCACCATATTTATGGAATGCCGCAAGCCGGCACTAAGGTTGGGCTAGCATAAAATGAAAAGACGCAAGCCTAGCGGCTTTTCCTGATGCTCAACCATCCATAACACATGACTCCTGTCTTATAAAAGACAGGAGACATGCCCACCATCCCAATGGCCAGCACAGGGGACCAGTGTCCCCTGGACATGGCCATTGCACCCAGTGCCAAGCAAGGTTCCCCCATGTCAGGGCCCCCAGTGGCACTTAAAAATGTATTTACAAATACTTACCTATACTTGCCCTACTTACCTGGGATGGGGTTCCACAACCTGTGGTGTCCCTCTGGTGTGGGTGGGGGCAATCCTGGGGCTCGGGGTGGGCTCCTCCGGGCCCATTCAATGGCGTTTAGCCATGGAAATGGGTCCACAGGTCCCCTAACGCCCGGTCTGACCCAAGCGTTAAATAATGGCGCTAAGCAAGCTTAGCACCATTATTTGGGTCCGCCTCCAACCAGTGTGTCTTTTTAGCACGTGGGGATAAATATGGCTCTATTGGGATAGCGTCATTTTTTGGATTGAAATACCAACCTTGCATGTCATTGACGCAAGGTGGGTTCACGCATCCAAGAAATGGTGCAAACTCCAATATTTTGAAGCTAGACACGTCTAGCGTCAAAATATAAATATGGAGTTAAGTTTGTGCTGAATTTGCGTCATAAAAAGTGAAGCAAATGTGGAGCAAACAAAGTATCAATATGCCCCTTTGTGTTTTAAGGGTCTTGTTTCTACTATCATTGCAGTAGGCCTATTGGCCCTGAAAATGTGTAATGCACTACACTCTCTAGGAGCTAAATATATGTTTACACTGCAATACTTTCAGCCATTTTCTTTTCATCTGGCTGTGCCCTCTAGGGGCTAACTATATGGTAACATGACCATGTTTCTTACAAATGCTATTTTCATTGTGTTGTCCTCTAGGGGCAGTTCTGAGCATTACAGTCTAATGCCAAACGTTTATTTCTGAGAAAGGTTTTTATTGGGTTTATATGAAAATTGTATATGTTTTATTAATCTCTCCTTATTGTAATTATGACCTTGATTCAGGCCTACTTAACATCCTTATTACACTACGACTGTTTTAACACTCTTGATATGTTTGGGTGACCCTTCTAGTTTATTTCTCTTGTTACTCCTCCATGGCTGTCTTGTTTTGGGAATTGTGTTAGCCAGCTAGCCAGCAACTCTAATGGTGGGGTGGTGAAAGTGGTATTCTATTGGAATTAGCATGGTAAATTTAACTTAGGGTGCTAAATGGCAACATTTTCAATTTTGGTTGCAGTTAGAGGAAGAAGTTAAATGGAGGTGCTTTAGTTATATGCAGGGCCACTGCAATTCGGTGGCAGGAGAAGACCAAATTATGAGGCAGGGTTGACCAACTTATGTGGCAAGAAAAGTCAATTTATCAATTTCTAACACCAATAGCTCTAACTCAGGAAAGTTGAGACCCTTTGCATTGTAAACGCTTTTTAAATCTCCCACCAAGCGGGAGCAAACACCAGGGACATCATTTACAAGGCCCTTGCAACACTGGAGTTTCACTTTTAGCAATGCTCCTGTGGCACTGCCCTTTTCCATATTTACAAGGCAGTGTTAAGCAACTTTGCATGGCTTAATGCTACCTTGTAAATGCGGGCCTGATGCAGTTTTCTGCAGCAGAGGGGCTTGCAATAGGTGTTGCTGCAGGCATTTCCATGCAACATCCACTGTTTTTGAAATTGCCTCAGATTTACGAGGCAGTGCCAAAAACGAATGCCACCCCAGGAGTGGCGTTGGTGTGGTGCAATGATGACAAATACTTTTACTTCTCCTTGTTTTTTGCTTTTCTATGCATGCTGCATTCTGCAGCACACATAGAAAGAGCAAAACACCACTAATGATTGTTTATGTGCAGGAAGATGTCCCATCCTGCATATAAACAATCATTCAATAATGATGATTTGCTACTTCTATGTGTGCTGCATTGTGCAGCACACATGGAAGTAACACATTGCCATTATTGATTATTTATGTGCAGGAAGGGACACCTTCCTCCACATAAACAATCATTCCTTGCAACACAGGCACCCTTGCACTATGCTGCGCCATATTCCTGTAAGTATGTGCATCCCTGCATTCTGGAATTGATACAGCTTGGTTCAGGAAAATTGCTTTTGGTACCAAGCTGCTCCATTTTCTAGTAAATGAGGCCCCAAGTCCACTTCAGGCTTCGAAAATGCTGTCCCCTTCTGGGAGCAGACATTAGATCTGTTTCCCTGCCTGCAGTGATGCCAACAGGGAAATAGATCAAAATATTGCTTCTTCATGCAGGGAGCAGTATTATTAGCTCCTGCTCCTGATTGATGTGGGGAGTAAGCATGGGCCATGGGGCCTTGTGGATCCAGCTGCTGCCCACAACAACATTATGGTGGGTGCCCTGGATGGGGTCCCTGTGGATGGGGTCAATATTTGCCCCACAACCTTCAATATACTGCTGGGCCCAGGAGCCCCTAGGGCCAAAATCAGCCTGGGAAAGAGGGCCACTGACCTCTCCCCCTTGAGTATACTCCAGGCCCCAGGGATGGAGTCCCTGAGGCTGAAATGGGCCTTTGGAGGGGGAGGACATGTCTCCCAACCCCGTGAATTTACTGCCGGGCCCTGGGGTTCCCAGGGCTGAAATCGGCTAGAGGAGGGCAGCCACGTGGTCCACTCCCCATATAAATTGCATCAATTCCCAGGGGATTGGGTCCCCGAGGATGAAATTGGCCCAGGGAGGGGGGCTGTGTTCCCCATCCCCATGAAAATTGGGCCAGGCCCCAGGAGATGTGGTCCCTGGGGCAGAAATCGATCTAGGGAGGGGGACCATATGCCTCCCTCCCCCAAACAAGCATGCCAGGTCTCTGGAAAAGGAGATGAAATAGTGGCCCTAGGCGGTGTGGTCCCCAGGGCTTAACAAGGCTTGGGGAGGGAGGCCACACAGACCCACTCCCCTTTATTTAAATAAGTGGCCCCAGGGGATAGAGTTCCAGGGGCTGCTAGTGACTCCAACAGGGGTTCCCCAGTGCCAAGATCTATGCGAAACCCCTCACCAGCTGTGCACAGTGTGGGGTTGGCTACATGGGGGAGGTTTTGGCTGCAGGCAGCCAGGCCCTGCAACCAACCCTCAGCTGCCCATGGCCAAAGGCCATGCATGGTGGGAGGTTGCATTTACATAGGGTAATTATTACTTTACATTTTGTAAACCTAGAATTCACTGAAAACACAACGGTTAAAGTAATGTTATAATTAGTGATAAAAGCATTTTTTTTATTTATTAAAAATTCACTGAAAAAAACACAGGTTAAAGTAACGTTATAGTTAGGCGAACTTGTCAGTGTCAAGATTAAAGTTTTGTACTAAAAAAACACATAAATTCACAAGCCAGTTATAGTTAGCAGAGCTAACTATGGTGGTCATTATGAACATGGCTGGAATCACCGCACCGCTGGCAGCAACTACTACCAACAGGCTGGAGGTCCGGACGGCCAAATAATGAAGCACTTGAGAAACAAGTGTCAACACCAGAGCAGTATGTGATCTATTGGTAAAAAAATGCAAAAACCCAGCACTCTCAAAACAAGGTAATTTATGCATTGTGCTGATATGTTGTGGTTTAACCTTTTGCATTGCAGAGTTCAATCCTGAAAACTTATTTTTAATATGCTTACAAATACTGTTCCTTTGCAATGTTTTTCAGAGTGTGTTAGGGTGTGGCCCCTTTTCAGGGCCTTCCAGAGACTTTCCCTGCAACATGCCTGGGCGTGGTTCTGGGCTGGGCCAAGACTCTATAAGAGAGAGCCAGCCCAACTCCCAGTGCTCACTATTCAGAAGTCCCGGTGCAGAGCAGCAGCTTCTTCCTGAGCTCCTGTCCTGTCGGCCTATTTGGATCTTCCAGTCTTCTGTCCTTCATCCTTCATTGGTGATCATTGTTTCAGGCGGTAAGACGGTGGTTGGACTGTTCCGACACCGTTATTGAGAATTTTCATATTCTTGGTTTAATTCTTAAATGAGTAACAGATTACTTGCGCGCTACCATTTCTTGACATTTATATGGTAGTTTACAAATAGGCAAGACGCGCGATTTGTTTCATAAAGGTTTGACTTTGTTATTCATTGCGTGCTACCATTTCTTGACATTGGCATGGTGGCTTAAGAATCGGCAAGACGCGTGATTCGTTTTATGGTGTTTAAACATTGTTGTCCATTGCGCGCTACTATTTCTTGACATTTACATGATGATTTACGAGTTGGCAAGACGCGCAACTCGTTTCATGAGGATTTAACTTTGTTGTTCATTGCGCGCTACCAGTTCTTGACATTTACATGGTGGCTTAAGAATCGGCAAAAGAAGCACGATTCGTTTCATTGTACTTTGATCTTGTTATTTATTGTGAGCTGTTATTTCTTCACATTTACATCGTGTTTTACGAATCGGCAAGACGCGCGATTCAATTAATGATGATTTGACTTTGATATTCATTGTGTGCTACCATTTCTTGGTATTTTACATGGTGACACTCGAATCGGCAAGACGCACGTTTCTCTCCTCGAGTTTATTTCATGTTGTTTATTGTATGCCACTATTCTAAGATATTTATTATGTAATATTCGAGTTGACAAGTTCTGTGATTTGTTTCCTGAATCCATATTGTGTTATTCATGGTGCACAATCCTTTTATGGTGTTTACTATATATATATATATATATATCTACAATATGCGCAATTTGTGTTGAGACATTTTAAGAGTACTCAGAAGGCCAGAGTTTCTAGATGCAATATTGTATGGTCCTAGTATACATTCTCAAAACAGGATTTATATGACTGGTTTAAAATTTAGTCAGAATGTTTTTTCTGATTCTCATGTAAAGGAAAGTACTTGAATAAGAAAGTTTTCATTTAATTCATCTTGATTCCCTTACAGGTATCCGGCCATCTTGAAACTTAGTCATTTTAAACTTAACTCTTTGATTGTTCATGTTTTCAGAGTGACTAGGCTTAGAATCATAGTCTAGTATTGATTTCAGGAGATATAATTTTCATATTGTGTGTTCTAACCTTTTTCTTACTACAGGTCTCCTTCCCAGCTGTTCCCTTCCTAATCCCCTCTTCCCCTCTTGAACTCTCTCAGTCTCTGTGATTTATCTATCAGAGTCTTGGAGCTGTTCAGTGGTGGACGTGTTGGGAACGTGCACAGACCCCGAGGATCTGGTGACTCTGACAGAATAGTGAGCCCACAAATTATTATCCTCCTGGTTTGTGTATGTTCTCAGCATGGCCATGCTAGACGAGTTTGTCAAGGCTATCACCCAGCTCCAAGCAGAGGTGGTATCATCCAAAGAATTGACAACTAGCTTAGCAGAGAGAGTGAGTCAGTTGCAAGATAAGGTAGAGAAGAAGGAACAAAGTCCCACAGGTGTGTCTTGGCCAGGTACTTCTTCTCAGGCTTCTGGAAGTAATCCGATTTCCCTAAATGTTCCTTCTGCAATTCCTTTAGCTCCTCCAGAACGTTTCTCAGGTGACCCTTTGAAAGTGCAATCTTTCCTGGTTCAAGTGGAACTTCACTTCACCTGCAGACCAAATACTTTCCCCGATGCCCAGTCCAAAGTAGCTTTCTTGTTATCATATATGTCTGGGGATGCAGCTACTTGGGCAATTCCTCTTGTGCGTAAAAATAGTCCCTTGTTGTACAACTGGAGAAATTTTGTTCGTGAATTTGAGAGAGTTTTTGATCATAGAACTGTAACACAGTCAGCAGATCGTGAATTATTAGATTTACGCCAAGGGAATCAAGAACTAGTGTCGTATTTAGCCAACTTTAACCGACTGGTTGCCGAGACATCCTGGCCTGAAGAAAAACAAGCGGTCTTGTTTTACAAGGGACTCAAAGAGGAACTAAAAGATATCTTAGCGCAAATCGACCCACAACCTACAGACTGTCAAGAATTAATAAATCTTGTCTTGAGACTTGATCATCGTTTAGCAGAACGTAAAGGAACGCGCAAAAAGATTGAAAAATATTCATGGCGCGTTCATGATAACAGAGACTCAAGAACTCCAAAAGAAAGAACGCCGGAACTGATGGAAATTGGAATCATCAGAAGACCTTTGATCAAAGATGAAAAGGACCTACGCATAAAAAATGGACCATGTCTTTATTGTGGGCGAAAAGGTCATTTTGTCAAAGATTGTTAAATCAAACCAAAGAACAAGCAAGGTCCAGTTCAGAAGGTCGCAGCCAATGCACCAGTCGAGTTGGAAAACTAAAACACCCAAGATGCAGAGAAGGGTTGCTCTTGGGTGTCACCGTGGACCCTTCACAATATAGACATCTTAAACTGGAAATAATAGTTCAGGTCAAGAAAAAGATCTATTTAAAAAAAGCTCTAGTCGATTCTGGGGCTACTAGGAACTTTGTTGATGTCCAATTGGTTCGTGCATGGGGGATCCCATGTATTAAAAAGAAGACCCCAGAAATCATCCAGGCAGTCAATGGAAAACTCTTGACTGGAGGTCCGGTAACTCTTCAGACTATCCCCTTGTCGATGATTTGTGAAGATAAGAATCAAAGAAAGAAACATAAAGAGAAAATCATCCTTGACTTGATCCATGCTCCCCAATATGGGATTATCCTCGGCTTGCCATGGTTAACTCATCACAATCCGGAGATCAATTGGGCAAAACGAAAAATCGTGTTCTCATCTGCACTATGTAACGAACAATGTCTCCAAAAGATTCAAGTACCAAACGTTTGCAACTCTTACATAGCTACTGCCGCGGAGAAAGAAATTCAGCTGCCAAACAGTATTCATCTAACAAAGATGTATTTGAGACTCTACATCCTCATAGATCTTATGACTGTGAAATCGATCTAGCCCCAGGTGCGATACTTCCCAACTGTCATGTATATGCCCTGTCAGAACATGAAAATCAACATTTACAAAAATACCTAGATACATTTTTGGAGAATGGCTTCATTCGCCCCTCTAAGTCTCCTGCAGCTTCGCCTTTGTTTTTTGTTCCAAAAGCTAATGGAGAACTTCGAACTTGCATCGACTATAGGGGTTTGAACAAAGTCACCATCAAGAATAAATATCCTTTACCCCTAATTCCGGTCTTATTGGAACAAGTAAAGAGAGCAAAAATCTACAGCAAGCTTGACCTTCGAGGTGCTAATCATTTGGTCAGAATGAGAGAGGGCGACGAATGGAAAACAGCGTTCAAGACAAGATATGGCCTTTTTGAATACACCGTCATGCCTTTTGGTATATGTAATGCTCCAGCAGCATTTCCATGTTTCTTGAATGATGTTCTGAGAGAGTACCTCGACATATTTGCCATAGTCTACATCAATGACATTTTGATCCACTCAGACAATGAAAACGAACATGTCCAACATGTCAAGAAAATTCTTGCAGCCCTTCGAAAACACCATTTATATTGCAAACTAACCAAGTGTGAGTTTCATGTTACCACAGTTGAGTTTTTAGGGGTTATTCTTACCCCTCAAGGTATGGTGATGGCTGAAAAGAAAGTAAAAGCCATATCTGATTGGCCCACCCCAAAGACTGTTCGTGATGTACAATGTTTCCTGGGATTTGGAAATTTTTACCGGAGGTTCATAAATCATTTCTCCCAGACAGTGGCTCCAATCACTAAGTTACTAAGAAAGAAAGAAAAGTTTGTATGGTCCCCAGAAGCTGATCAAGCCTTCTCGACTTTGAAGGAAGCTGTCTCCACTGCCCCAGTCTTGACTCATCCTGATGCGAATCAACCTTTCATTGTGGAAGCTGATGCTTCAGATGTAGCAATAGGAGCCGTCTTATCACAACAAAATAAAGACACTGGTCAACTTCATCCTGTAGCTTACATGTCTCGGAAGTTGAACGAAGCCGAACAGAACTATGTCATTGCTGAAAAAGAGCTTCTGGCGATTCGTGACGCCTTTAAAGAATGGAGACATCATTTGTTGGGTGCCAAATACACTGTCAGAGTATATATTGATCATCGTAATCTTCAATTCATGAGTTCCGCCAGATTTTTGACCCCTCGGCAATTACGCTGGATGCTTTTTTTTGCCGAATTTGATTTTGTAGTAACCTTCTGGCCTGGTAAAGATAATCGCAAGGCTGACGCCTTGTCCCGTCAAGGGTCTACCACGTTGCCTGCATTTCAAGCCTCCAGAGCTATCATTGCTCCTGACAAGGTTCTATGTATCATAAAAACTGAAGATTTCTTTGAAGAAATTCGCAACTCTTTCACTGTTGAAAAATGGCAAACATGGGCCCAAGCAGATCCCAAAAGGTCAATCAAGCAAGGTTTACCCTTTCATGACGCTCGTTTGTTCGTACCCACTACCAAACTTCGCAAGATAGTGTTTCATTGGTTGCATGTTATACCTACGGCAGGTCACCCAGGCACTCCTAAAACTCTTGAACTAATCCAACGCTATTTTTGGTGGCCTACCCTAACAAAAGATGTAAAAGCAATGGTAAACAACTGTGAAGTTTGTGCTTGCATTAAAACAAGTCATTCAAAACCAAAAGGGTTGTTACATCCACTTCCAACCCCAAGTCGTCCATGGGAGCACATTTCTTTAGACTTTAGTACCGGTCTGCCAGTGGTTCAACAGCATTCAGTAATTCTGGTGGTAGTAGATAGTCTCACGAAACATGGACATTTCATCGCCTGTAAAAAATTGCCCACTTCTAGTGAATTGGCAACTATTTTACTGAACAGAGTGGTTCGTTATCATGGACTGCCAAAGGTTATCCTCTCCGATCAGGGGTCACAATTTTCCTCCAATTTCTGGAAGACATGGTGTAAAACACTCCAAGTGACATCTACGCTATCTACTAGTCACCATCCTCAAACTAATGGTCAAACAGAGAGACTAAATCAGACTTTGAAACAATACCTACGTGCCTACGCTGAAAAGGCACTTTATACTTGGACATCTATGCTCTGGTTAGCTGAGTTAGCTTACAATAACTCATTCCAAACTTCTATTGGCGTTACACCCTTTTTTGGTTTATTTGGCTATCATCCTGACACCTTGCCCATCACAATTCCTCAAGAAAGTTCTCTTACTCCAGCTGTGTCAGAAACCATTCAGCATTTACATCAAACCCAGAAACTGATTCAACAGAATTTAGAAAAAGCCAAACAAAAATATAAAAGGCATTATGACAAGAAACATTGTGAGGGACCGCAATATCAACCAGGTGACAAAGTGTGGCTTTCCACAAAACATATAGACTTCAAGAAGAAGCACATGTTTAACCCCAAATTCATAGGTCCTTTCTGTCCTTCAGCAAATCCGGTGACCTATAAACTACAATTGCCGAGATCTTTACGGATTCATCCAGTGTTCCACACTTCCCTCTTGAAAAAGGCAGTCCAAAAGGTCCACCCTCATCCAGATCCTGTTCTAGTACATGGGGAAGAATAATACGAAGTCAAGAAAGTGTTGGATTCTAAACTGAGAGGGCGTAATCTATGGTACTTAATCTCATGGAAAGGTTATGGTCCTGAAAGTAACTCATGGGTTTCCGCATCTGATGTTCATGCTCCAGTACTTGTGAGACGCTTTCATTGTCTTAATCCAAGCAAACCAGGCCCTAGAGCGCATCTGGGAGAGGGGAGTACTGTCAACAACAGAGCAGTACGTGCTCTATTGGCGACAAAAATGCAAAAACCCAGCACTCTCAAAACAACAGAATTTATGCATTGTGCTGATATGTTGTGGTTTAACCTTTTGCATTGCAGAGTTCAATCCTGAAAACTTATTTTTAATATGCTTACAAATACTGTTCCTTTACAATGTATTGCTGCAGGTTTTCAGAGTGTGTTAGGGTGTGGCCCCTTTCCAGGGCCTTCCAGAGACTTTCCCTGCAACATGCCTGGGCGTGTTCTGGGCTGGGCCAAGACTCTATAAAAGAGAGCCAGCCCAACTCCCAGTGCTCACTATTCAGAGGTCCCGGTGCAGAGCAGCAGCTTCTTCCTGAGCTCCTGTCCTGGCGGCCTATTTGGATCTTCCAGTCTTCTGCCCTTCATCCTTCATTGGTGATCATTGTTCCAGGCGGTAAGACGGTGGTTGGACTGTTCCGACACCGTTATTGAGAATTTTCATATTCTTGGTTTAATTCTTAAATGAGTAACAGATTACTTGCGCGCTACCATTTTTTGACATTTATATGGTAGTTTACAAATAGGCAAGACGCGCGATTTGTTTCATAAAGGTTTGACTTTGTTATTCATTGCGTGCTACCATTTCTTGACATTGGCATGGTGGCTTAAGAATCGTCAAGATGCGCAATTCGTTTTATGGTGTTTAAACTTTGTTGTCCATTGCGCGCTACTATTTCTTGACATTTACATGATGTTTTACGAATTGGCAAGACTCGCAACTCGTTTCATGAGGATTTAACTTTGTTGTTCATTGCGCGCTACCATTTCTTGACATTTACATGGTGGCTTAAGAATTGGCAAAAGAAGCGCGATTCGTGTCATTGTACTTTGATCTTGTTATTTATTGTGAGCTGTTATTTCTTGACATTTACATCGTGTTTTACGAATCGGCAAGATGGGCGATTCGATTAATGATGATTTGACTTTGATATTCATTGCGTGCTACCATTTCTTGGTATTTTACATGGTGACACTCGAATCGGTAAGACGCACGATTCTTTCCTCAAGTTTATTTCATGTTGTTTATTGTATGCCACTATTCTAAGATATTTATTATGTAATATTCAAGTTATATGATTTGTTTCCTGAATCCATATTGTGTTATTCATGGTGCACAATCCTTTTATGGTGTTTACTATATATATATATATATATATATATACATATATATATATATATATATATATATATATATCTGCAATATGCGCAATTTGTGTTGAAACATTTTAAGAGTACACAGAAGGCCAGAGTTTCTAGATGCAATATTGTATGGTCCTAGTATACATTCTCAAAACAGGATTTATATGACTTGTTTAAAATTTAGTCAGAATGTTTTTTCTGATTCTCATGTAAAGAAAAGTACTTGAATAAGAAAGTTTTCATTTAATTCATCTTGATTCCCTTACAGGTATCCGGCCATCATGAAACTTGGTCATTTTAAACTTAACTCTTAGATTGTTCATGTTTTCAGAGTGACTAGGCTTAGAATCATAGTCTAGTATTGATTTCAGGAGATATAATTTTCATATCGTTTGTTCTAACCTTTTTCTTACTACAGGTCTCCTTCCCAGCTGTTCCCTTCCTAATCCCCTCTTCCCCTCTTGAACTCTCTCAGTCTCTGTGATTTATCTATCAGAGTCTTGGAGCTGTTCAGTGGTGGACGTGTTGAGAACGTACACAGACCCGAGGATCTGGTGACTCTGACAACAAGTAGCGGTCTAGCCACACACTGCCAGCATTAGAGTGGTGATGAGGACGGAGGAGGCCGCCCACAGGCCAGCGGAAAGGTCCCACCAAATAATGAACCACAAGACCGCCGTCAGTTGTGGTGGAGGGAATCACCACCACAGAAAGCATGGCGGAAATGAACTGGATAAAAGGAAACACTCAACGGAGGTACACACAACACGCCGAAGTAGACATGGAGAGAGAGTTGTAAATAATGCCAGTGCTCCTCCTTGCCATATACCTCCACAACCGTGACCGCTGACGAAGACGACGATGGTAAGTACCGCAACCTAGTACACATAGGAAGCCAGAGCACAGTAACACACCCACCCCACCCACCCTGCAATGCACTCCAAAGCCCTCACACCATCCCACACACACCAGAACAAGATGTACTTACCCGACACAAGGCAACATAGACCAGCACCAAAGTACATACATGTGCACACCACACCCCCACAATGAAACGATGAACAATGTCACCATTTTGTGCCAACAGCACCACTGGGCACTGAAACTTTATAATGCATAGAACAATGTAATGTCCGAATAAGGCCATTGGACAGTCCATAAAGAATACCCTGAAAGATCTCAAAGGGCCCAAATAGGCCAGACTTGTGGACATGTGCACAAGGTACTCCATTGTAAAGGGACATCAGTGGAGCAGCCAAGCACCTCAGGGAACAGGGGTAGGGGAAAGCGGTAATAGGGACCTACATCTGAAAGGGGGGGCTTGGGCTTACGTTTGGGAGGTGGAGGGGGTTTGTGCTTGCCCTTGGAAAGTGGGGGAGTGGGCTTGGAAAGGGGGGTGGCAGAGGGACCTGGGGCAACACAGGGCTTCTTCCTCCCTGGGGAAAGGGCACGGGAATGGGAAGGGCGTACTGGGGCGGACTTGGATGAGGAAGGAGTGGACTGGGCAATGACGTGTGCATGTTTAGGGATGAGACGGGGTGGGCCAGTGGGTTCAAACAGGTCAACACAGGAGAGGAAAAGTTTCTTAGGGGCAGTTGGGGTGGATTTGGAGGAAGGTGTGGGTATGAAGGTAGAGGGAGTGCTTGAACCAGGTGTTTGTGTGCCGGACGTGGATGCAGGTGCCTGAACAGTATGTTTATGTGTGGTGGATGTGTGTTATGTGGGTGTCTGTGAACGTTTGTGTGTTTTGGGAGGAGGAGGGGTGGACACAGTGGGACTAGACAGGCTACCAGTGTGCACGGATGTTGTCTGGGTGTCTGCAGGTCTATTAAACGTACTGCATGTGTCAGTCAATGTAGTTGTGGTGAGTGCAGGTGTGGTATCTGGGGTGGATGACGATGTCAGATGTTTTGGTGACTGCAAGAATGTGGCCAGCAGCAGTGACTGAGGGTGCAGTGCTTGTGGGTGTCCATGGTGAGGTGACAGACAGGGAGGCGGGAGAGGTGAACACACTGGGGGAAGTGGATGTTGTTGTGTGTGCCTTTGTATGTTGGGTGTGTGTATGCCTGAGGTAGGACGTTTGGTGCGTGTGTTTGTCAGTGTGCTTCTTGTGTGTTGATGTGTGTGCATGGCTGTCTGGACATGTGCTTGGGATGGCTGAACGGAGTGGGGTGCTGGAAGGGGTAGAGGTGGTTGGAGGGGAGACGGAAAGACCAGGGACACTGGCTGCTGTCAAAGGGGAGGCCAGAGCCTGAAAAGATCTCTGTAGGCCAGACATGGCACCGTGAATGCCTCCCAGTTATGCATTGCATTGCTGCATCTGGAATGCTAGCCCCTGGATGGCATTCACGATGGTTGTCTGCCCTACAGAGATGGTACTCAGGAGGTCAATAGCCTCCTCCGTGAGGACAGCAGGCCCAGGCCCCAGGAGATGTGGTCCCTGGGGCAGAAATCGATCTAGGAAGGGGGACCATATGCCTCCCTCCCCCAAACATGCATGCCAGGTCTCTGGGGAAGGGGATGAAATAGTGGCCCTAGGGGATGTGGTCCCCAGGGCCTAGCAAGGCTTGGGGAGGGAGGCCACACAGACCCAGTCCTCTTTATTTAAATAAGTGGCCCCAGGGGATAGTGTTCCAGGTGCTGCTAGTGGCTCCAACAGGGGTTCCCCAGGGCCAAGATCTATGAGAAACCCCTCACCAGCTGTGCGCAGTGTGGGGTGCACGGGGGAGGTTTTGGCTGCAGGCAGCCAAGCCCTGCAACCAACCCTCAGCTGCCCAGGACCAAAGGTCCGGGCAATGAGATGTGCATGTTTAAGGATGAGACGGGGTGGGCCAGTGGGTTCAAACAGGTCAACACAGGAGAGGAAAAGTTTCTTAGGGGCAGTTGAGGTTGATTTGGAGGAAGGTGTGGGTATGAAGGTAGAGGGAGTGCTTGAACCAGATGTCTGTGTGCCGGACGTGGATGCAGGTGCTAGAACAGTATGCTTATGTGTGGTGGATGTGTGTTGTGTGGGTGTCTCTGAACGTTTGAATGTTTTGGGAGGAGGAGGGGTGGACACAGTGGGACAAGATAGGCTTCCAGTGTGCATGGATGTTGTCAGGATATCTGCAGGTCTGTTAAGTGTGCTGCATGTGTCAGTCAATGTAGTTGTGGTGAGTGCAGGTGTGGTATCTGGGGTGGATGACTGGATGTCAGATGTTGTGGTGACTGCAAGAATGGGGCCAGCAGCAGTGACTGAGGGTGCAGTGCTTGTGGGTGTGCATGGTGAGGTGACAGACAGGGAGGCAGGAGAGGAGAACACACTGGGGGAAGTTGATGTTGTTATGTGTGCCTTGAAATGTTGGGTGTGTATATGCCTGTGGTAGGAAGTTTGTTACTTGTGTTTGTCTGTGTGCTTCTTGTGTGTTGATGTGTGTGCATGGTTGTCTGGACATGTGCTTGGGATGGGTGAAGGGACTGGGGTGCTGGAAGGGGTAGAAATGGTTGGCGGCGGGACGGAAAGACCAGGGACACTAGCTGCTGTCAAAGAGGAGGCCAGAGCCTGAAAAGATCTCTGTAGGCCAGACATGGCACCGTGAATGCCTTCCAGGTATGCATTGCATTGCTGCATCTGTAATGCCAGCCCCTGGATGGCATTCACAATGGTTGTCTGCCCTACAGAGATGGTCCTCAGGAGGTCAATAGCCACCTCCGTGAGGGCAGCAGGGCTGACTGGGACAGGGGATGAGGTGCCTGGGCGAAGGAGACACCCACCTTCCTGGGTGAGCGGGCACGGGCAACTGGGTGGGGAGGAACTGGGAGGGCGGAGATGGCATGAGAGTGGCGGAAGATGACAAAGAGTGGGTGGGCCCACTAGGGTCCACCACCACCAGGGAGCTGCCATCGGAGGAGGTATCAGAGTCACTACCGCCAGTGGTAGTTGCCTCCTCCATGGTACTCTCCTCACCCTCCAACCCACTGGTCCCCTTGGCATCCTCCGACTTTGCCTCCTTGGAAACGTGGGCCGCTGCATCCCCACTCACCGGTGTCACTGCTACCTTGCCAGATGATGCTGATGTACACAAAGGACACAAGAGCACAGGGATGGGGAGACAAAACATGGGAGAAATCTGTAAATACCTGAATGAATATAAATTCCTGGTTCACACACACTCCCATCCAGCTCACACACCTACATGCAGCACCTACAACAATAGTCATGACTGTGCCCCTGACTAGTGGCCACTACCCCAGAATACACCCCATTACCCACATGAAACACGGACCTGAGAAACTGTTGGGGGACCATGCGCAGCCAATGCACCCACCAGTCCATGGCCCCACAAAGCATCCAAGGGTACAGGAAGTTGAACCCACATGGGTCTATTTGGACCGTCCACACCTGTACTACACCATTTCCGTGTCTATGGGGGGAAGGACTGCTGAAACACACCTGTCTGAGTGCCTGGCACTAGACAGCATACATACCACAGCCCCCATCCATCAAAGTATTATTAAACAGTGTTGGTACTCACCCCCTTGTGGCTGCTGTGCTGCCTTCAAGCGCCCATCCAAACCCGGATAGGCTACCACCAGAATGCGGGCCATTAGGGGGGGTCAGGGTCCGACAGGTGGGATTCCGACCCCCTTCCCGCCAGCCTGGTTCTGGCGGTTTTGACCGCCAGAACCTTGCTGGCGGGAACGGGTGTCGTGGGGCCCCTGGGGGCCCCACAAAGATTTTCAGTGTTTGCATAGCAGACACTGAAAATCGCGATGGGTGCAACTGCACCCGTCGCACCCTTTCCACTCCGCCGGCTCCATTCGGAGCCGGCATCCTCGTGGAAGGGGGTTTCCCGCTGGGCGGGCGGGCGGCCTTCTGGCGGTCGCCCGCCGGCCCAGCGGGAAACTCAGAATTACCGCGGCGGTATTCTGTTGGGGGAACTTTGGCGGGCGGCCTTCGCCGCCCGCCGAAGTCAGAATGACCCCCTAAATGCCATACAATCTACGGCTGTGCAGTTACAAATCGAAGACACATGCATACAGACATCCGCCCCATCACACACATCCAACAAGACATCCACCAACTCATCTGCTCCTCTGGTCACCCATATAACTTGCCATGCAGGGGTAGGACCCTGTCCACCAGCTTCTCGAGCTCCTCCATGGTAAAGGCCGGGGCCTGTTCCCCTGTGACTCGCGCCATTGGAGTAACCAGAGTCAGGACACAGAAGCACAGGCAGTGGAGTACTTGCTTGCACTGGAATCAGGAGTCAAGTGTCATGGGTGTGATGACATGGCAGACGTTCTGCAGCGGTGTGTACCGTCACCGCCGGCAGCGATCATGATAGGACCAGGTTCCCCATTGACAACCGTGTAATCCAATGAGTGGGTGCACGGCGGTCGGCACCGCCTTCCGCCATGACGACTACCGCCACCGGAATGATGTCACTTCTACTCGCTCAGACTTGAATGGCAGGAGGCTGCCATCTTGCTAGCACCACATACATATATCCTGGCCAGGGGCCCCATTCCAGGGCCTCCAAATCTCAGCCCTGAGTCGCTTGCTCATATGAGTGACTGATCCTCACATGCATCCATCTTATGAAATGTGTCCACACTGGGATGCCATGACAACAGAGTTGACCCTGCACACATGTGCCTGACGTTGTATATAATCCATAGTGTCTGTCTGGGTAACCTACGTATTGCACATCCATTAATACATTTACAACCTGTTTGGGATGTTTATGTCTGACCCTCATATGTGTTCTTTCATCCCCCATAGGTACAAACCCATGTCGCGAGGGAGGGCCCCTTCTGTGTACAGACCTCTTGTTGATTTGAAAACCATGGATGAACGTCACATCATTGTCACCTACAGACTCAATCGTTCAACAATCCTTGAACTCTGTGCTTTACTGGATCCAGTACTTAGACCAGCTAATCGGAATCAGCATGCCATTCCTACTGAAGTGCAAGTGCTATCTGTACTCCATTTCTTGGCCACAGGCTCATTTCAGGTGACATTGGTGTAGGAGGCTGGACTGGCTTGTAGTGAGTACCAAGGGGTACTTGCACCTTGCACCAGGCCCAGTTATCCCTTATTAGTGTATAGGGTGTCTAGCAGCTTAGGCTGATAGATAATGGTAGCTTAGCAGAGCAGCTTAGGCTGAACTAGGAGACGTGTGAAGCTACTACAGTACCACTTAGTGTCATATGCACAATATCACAAGAAAACACAATACACAGTTATAATAAAAATAAAGGTACTTTATTTTTATGACAATATGCCAAAGTATCTTAGAGTGTACCCTCAGTGAGAGGATAGGAAATATACACAAGATATATATACACAATAGCAAAAATATGCAGTATAGTCTTAGAAAACAGTGCAAACAATGTATAGTTACAATAGGATGCAATGGGGAAACAAAGGGATAGGGGCAACACAAACCATATACTCTAAAAGTGGAATGCGAACCACGAATGGACCCCAAACCTATGTGACCTTGTAGAGGGTCGCTGGGACTATTAGAAAATAGTGAGAGTTAGAAAAATAACCCTCCCCAAGACCCTGAAAAGTGAGTGCAAAGTGCACTAAAGTTCCCCTAAGGACAAAGAAGTCGTGTTAGAGGAATAATGCAGGAAAGACACAAACCAGCAATGCAACAACTGTGGATTTCCAATCTAGGGTACCTGTGGAACAAGGGGACCAAGTCCAAAAGTCACAAGCAAGTCGGAGATGGGCAAATGCCCAGGAAATGCCAGCTGCGGGTGCAAAGAAGCTTCTACTGGACAGAAGAAGCTGAGGTTTCTGCAGGAACGAAAATGGCTAGAGACTTTCCCTTTGGTGGACGGATCCCTCTCGCCGTGGAGAGTCATGCAGAAGTGTTTTCCCGCCGAAAGAACGCCAACAAGCCTTGCTAGCTGCAAATCGTGCGGTTAGCGTTTTTGGACGCTGCTGAGGCCCAGGAGGGACCAGGAGGTTGCAAATTAGACCAGCAGAGAGAGGGGACGTCGAGCAAGACAAGGAGCCCTCTCTGAAGCAGGTAGCACCCGGAGAAGTGCCAGAAACAGGCACTACAAGGATGCGTGAAACAGTGCTCACCCGAAGTCGCACAAAGGAGTCCCACGTCGCCGGAGACCAACTTAGAAAGTCGTGCAATGCAGGTTAGAGTGCCGTGGATCCAGGCTTGGCTGTGCACAAAGGATTTCCGCCGGAAGTGCACAGGGGCCGGAGTAGCTGCAAAAGTCACAGTTCCCAGCAATGCAGCCCAGCGAGGTGAGGCAAGGACTTACCTCCACCAAACTTGGACTGAAGAGTCACTGGACTGTGGGGGTCACTTGGACAGAGTCGCTGGATTCGAGGGACCTCGCTCGTTGTGCTGAGAGGAGACCCAAGGGACCGGTAATGCAGCTTTTTGGTGCCTGCGGTTGCAGGGGGAAGATTCCGTCGACCCACGGGAGATTTCTTCGGAGCTTCTGGTGCAGAGAGGAGGCAGACTACCCCCACAGCATGCACAAGCAGGAAAACAGTCGAGAAGGCGGCAGGATCAGCGTTACAGAGTTGCAGTAGTCGTCTTTGCTACTATGTTGCAGGTTTGCAGGCTTCCAGCGCGGTCAGCAGTCGATTCCTTGGCAGAAGGTGAAGAGAGAGATGCAGAGGAACTCGGATGAGCTCTTGCATTCGTTATCTAAAGTTTCCCCAGAGACAGAGACCCTAAATAGCCAGAAAAGAGGGTTTGGCTACCTAGGAGAGAGGATAGGCTAGCAACACCTGAAGGAGCCTATCACAAGGAGTCTCTGACGTCACCTGGTGGCACTGGCCACTCAGAGCAGTCCAGTGTGCCAGCAGCACCTCTGTTTCCAAGATGGCAGAGGTCTGGAGCACACTGGAGGAGCTCTGGACACCTCCCAGGGGAGGTGCAGGTCAGGGGAGTGGTCACTCCCCTTTCCTTTGTCCAGTTTCGCGCCAGAGCAGGGCTAAGGGGTCCCCTGAACCGGTGTAGACTGGCTTATGCAGAATTGGGCACATCTGTGCCCAAGAAAGCATTTCCAGAGGCTGGGGGAGGCTACTCCTCCCCTGCCTTCACACCATTTTCCAAAGGGAGAGGGTGTAACACCCTCTCTCAGAGGAAGTTCTTTGTTCTGCCATCCTGGGCCAGGCCTGGCTGGACCCCAGGAGGGCAGATGCCTGTCTGAGGGGTTGGCAGCAGCAGCAGCTGCAGTGAAACCCCAGGAAGGGCAGTTTGGCAGTACCAGGGTCTGTGCTACAGACCACTGGGATCATGGGATTGTGCCAACTATGCCAGGATGGTATAGAGGGGGCAATTCCATGATCATAGACATGTTACATGGCCATATTCGGAGTTACCATTGTGAAGCTACATATAGGTAGTGACCTATATGTAGTGCACGCGTGTAATGGTGTCCCCGCACTCACAAAGTTCAGGGAATTGGCTCTGAACAATGTGGGGGCACCTTGGCTAGTGCCAGGGTGCCCTCACACTAAGTAACTTTGCACCTAACCTTTACCAGGTAAAGGTTAGACATATAGGTGACTTATAAGTTACTTAAGTGCAGTGTAAAATGGCTGTGAAATAACGTGGACGTTATTTCACTCAGGCTGCAGTGCCAGGCCTGTGTAAGAATTGTCAGAGCTCCCTATGGGTGGCAAAAGAAATGCTGCAGCCCATAGGGATCTCCTGGGACCCAATACCCTGGGTACCTCAGTACCATATACTAGGGAATTATAAGGGTGTTCCAGTAAGCCAATGTAAATTGGTAAAAATGGTCACTAGCCTGTTAGTGACAATTTGGAAAGAAATGAGAGAGCATAACCACTGAGGTTCTGATTAGCAGAGCCTCAGTGAGACAGTTAGTCACTACACAGGTAACACATTCAGGCACACTTATGAGCACTGGGGCCCTGGGTTACCAGGGTCCCAGTGACACATACAACTAAAACAACATATATACAGTGAAAAATGGGGGTAACATGCCAGGCAAGATGGTACTTTCCTACAATTGGGCATGGGTGCAGGGTTCTCACAGGCAATGTTCAGCCTCATCCTGTCAAAATTCCTAGATGCATTCGTCCAATACCTGCAGACATATGTCCAGTTTCCCCAAAGGGCTGCACTACCTGCCATCAAGTCTGGATTTTATGCCCTTACTAACATCTCCCATGTGATATGTGCCATTGATGGAACCCACATAGCTCTCATACCCCCAAGAGAGAATGAACAAGTGTACAGGAATTGAAAGAACTTCCACTCCATGAACATACAATTGGTGTGTACTGCTGACCAGTACATATCACATGTAAATGCCAGGTTTCCAGTATCAGTCAATGATTCTTTTGTCCTGAGGAACAGCAGTGTGCCACACATGATGGAACAACTACAAGGGGACAGAGGTTGGCTCATAGATGAGTGTGCATGACACTGGATCAGTACATAGCTGACAGCCAGGCTGTATGCAAGTAATGGCAGTTTGTTAAAGTCTTCTTTTGCCCACTTTTGCTGGTGATTCTGGGTACCCCAACTTGCAATGGCTCCTGACACCTGTGAGGCATCCCAGGACAGAAGCAGAGAGGAATTATAATGATGCCCATGGACATACTAGGAGGGCGATTGAGTGCACTATAGGTCTCCTGAAGGCTAGATTTCGCTGCCTTCATCTCTCTGGGGGATCCCTGTGCCATGTCCCTGAGAAGGTGTGTAGAATAGTGGTGGCCTGCTGCATGCTGCACAACTTGGCTGTGAGAAAGGCTATCCCCCTTCTATAGGAGGAGGGTGCTGTCCAACCAGACATGCAACCTCTGAGAGGGGATGAGAGTAATGGTGAGGATGAAGAGGGGGAAGATGTCAACTCCAGGAACCAGCTGATCCATCTATACTTCCAGTGACTATGAGGTACTGTTCACTGATGCTGTTGACTTCACTGCATAGTGTAAGTCTGACTCATGTGATTGGTGATGTGTTGTCTGTAGTCATTGACACTGTTAACTGAAGACTGAAGTGGCATGTGCCAGGGAAACTGAAATGGTGTACACTTTGATTTAAATCAGACAATACAGTGCGTAGGATTCCCTTCCTGCAATAAAGGTTTAATCACGAAATTGACTGGCTAATGCATACACACTCACAATTGTATACTCATAATGACAAAGGACATACGATTTGGCGTAGATGTGTTTTATTAAGTGTCACAAATGTGTAAGCTAGCAGTACAGGGGTATGGAGTGGGCTCATGGTGCATCTCCATACTTTGGTGCATGGGCTCAACTGTTGGTGGGAGTGGGTCCATTTGTCCCTTGGTAGATGGTGTATTGATGTTGGCCAGTCAACATGGTAGCACAATGGCACACTTGGGAGACAGTTAAGGGCAGAGTCACTTCTTTGCGGGGTGTTGGTCTTGGCAGGTACTCCAGTGCCATATCTGGGTCTGAGGGCACGTTTGAGTGACTGGTGATGGGCTGCAGGGCTAGGGGTGCTGGTCTCCTGTGTGTCCTCTGGAAGTGCCACAAGTCCAGTAGCTTCTGCTGATGTTGATGGAAGGGCAGTGTCCTGGCTGGTGGTAGGGGCTTGCAGGTGGGTGGGGGTCTCAGGCAGGCTAGGGTAGTGGTGCTGCAGCACCCCTGCAATGGTGGCCATGGTGGCATTGAGTTGTTTCCATTGCTCCATGGCCTCTTGGTGTTGTGCTATATGCAGCCTTTGATTCTGCTCCAGGATGGCCAGGATCTGGCCCATCCTGTCCTGGGTATGGTGGTATGCTCCCAGGACCTCAGAGATCACGTCCTGGGCTGCAGCATCCATCCTTTGGCCACCCCCCTGGGCCACTGATGCCCTCCCATTGACTCTTGCCCCCTGTGCCTGTAGCCCCTGGACTGGTCTGGCAGTTCAACTTGCATTGGGGCCATCATTGTCCTGCCTGTTGGTGGGTGGAGTCTGTGGCTTCTCTACATGTGGTCCGACAGTATGTGGCCTGGAGACACTGGTGTGGAGTCTTTTGGCCAGGTCTGATGGTGTTGGCTGGGTGGTAGGGCTGTCAGTGGTATCCTGGGTGGGGCTGCTGGAGGGAGACAGTCCAGGACTGTTTGGCAGGCCAGGGTATTCCTCACTGTCCATACATCCCTCTCCAGTCTCCTAAGTAGGGCCTCTGTCTCCATGTGGGGCGCTGGCACTCCTTGGCCTTTCCGTCTGGGTGGCCTGGGTGGTGGTGCCTGCTGGGGGGAATGAACATGTATGTTATAGGTACTAATTCGGAAAGGGATACACAGCTCTGCCCTATTTTGTGCTTCTATTCCCCTGTCGGGCCATGCAGAGTCCTTATGTGGAATTATCCTTTCATTTTGCGTGGGGGGTGGCGGTGCATTGTGGGTGCACTAGTGCCATTGTGAATCCTTGCAGGGGTGGGTGACTGTGCACAGGGGGAGGGATGTGGGCCTGTTAGTGGGTTTTTGGGCATGCAGGGTGACTGGATGTGGATGTTGTGGCCTGGGTGGGATGTGGTCCTCGTGGTAGTAGGAGGGGTGCGGTGGTACATGCATTACAGGTGTGATGGATATGAAGTAATTGTAGTTGACTTACCCAATTCCAGTCCTCCAGTGAGTCCAGTGAGGCCCTCTGGGTGCAGGATAGCCAGTATCTTCTCCTCCCAATCGGTAGAGTCGTGGGGTGTAGGTGGGGGTCCTCCACCAGTCTTCTGTATTGCAATGTTGTGCCTGGATGCCATTGACCTCACCTTCCCACGCAGGTCGTTCCATCTCTTGCTGATGTCGTCCCTTGTGCGTGGATGGTTTCCCACTGCATTGACCTTGTTGACAATCGTCTGCCATAACTCCATCTTCCTGGTGATGGTTGTCTGCTGCACCTGTGCCCCGAAAAATTGTGGCTCGACCTTCAGTATTTCGTCCACCAAGGTCCTTGGCTCCCGAGCTGTGAAGCGTGGGTGCTTAGGGGGTGCCATGGTGTGTGTTATGGGTGTGGTGTTATGGGTGTATTGGTGAGGGAGCTGTTATGTATTTGTGTGTGTGACTTTTGCTATGTTTTGTTCTGTGTATGCGTGCAGTGTTGTCAGTCTCATTCGTGCAATTGGCATTGCAAAGGATTGTTGGGGTGTGTATGTGGGTGTTTTATGGTGTTGTGGATGTATGTCAGGTGTGTGGGTTTCAAACCTGCCAATTTGTGCATTTCTTGATGTTAGGTCACTTTGCTGGCTGTGGCGGTCCGTACCGCCAATGGTTGTTCGACATCCACTATCCACCAAGGTGATTTGTGCATCATTATTTGGTGGGCAGAGGATTTGTTTGCATGGCGGTGGTGGGGTGAAGTGTGCAACCTTTCCACCATCATGGGCCCTGGAGGTTGCTGGATTTTTGGAGGTTTTAGTTTTTGGCATCATTATACGGTGGTGTGCTGTTCACCGCCACTGGCGGTCTTCTGTTCACCGTCGCCACGGCGGTCAGCAGTGATTGCCGCCATGTTCATTATGAGGGCCTATAACTTGCGCCCCTGCCATGCACTGCTTATGACCTCACAGATGACATCACTCATGACGTCCTATGATATCATTTATGACATCACTGATGACATCTCAAATTACATCATTGATGTCAGCACTGATATTACTGATGACATCTCAAATGACATCATTGATGTCAGCACTGACATCACTGATGACATCATCCAAGCTTTGTTTCCCCATGTACTGCTGTATAAATTACTAGGTCATTACACGTAGCATGGTTCACATTAACAATAAATCCCAGATATATGGGAAACCTTGATTGAGTACAGTGTTCAATCTGTATACAGCTGTTCAGAGAAAGCCAAACTATTGAATGGCAATTAAAAAACAATACCCTACTACGGACAGCCTTTATATGTAACAAACCTTGACATATCAAATGTATGGTAAGTAATGAAATTGATGTCAGTAGAATACTGAGTACAGTAAACAGTGTTTACACTATGGTGAGAGTTTATTCTATACCACACTGTTTGCAAACAGTGAAACTCTCATAAGAATTATACCACAAAGTATTCAAAAATAATCTATTTAGAAAGGAGTACACTCTATGCTACAGTTGCCAAAAAGTCACTATTTGCTCAAAATAACCAAGATCTAAAGGTGCTAAAGAACCTAACACCTCCACCCTTCACACTGTGCTGAAAACTTTACAGAAAGTCCATTTTCTTAAGAAAAACAAGCATACACGTATAGGTTAGTAGCTGGTGCATATGCTCTTGCATGTAATGTAGAAATTGTCATGCTGACACGATTCTGTCTAATAACTCAAGGCCACTTACAAAAGTTAGTATATGCTACATAGAATCTTCCTTCTGTTGGAAACGTTTTCTGCAGAATCAAAAAGGAGTGGAGAGCATAATGAATACAAGTCAACTGTCACTTGCACACACAGTAACTCTTGAATGCAAACATTTATAATGTCTTCAATACCTCTACATAGCAATGGTGCAGTAGGAGCAAATGCATTTTGCAAACATTTATCCACATTAGCTGCACCCAAACTATACAAAATTCCATAGAAAATAATGTAGTAGTTACCCACCACTATGTAAAGGGTAAAACAAACTAGCACACTCATTGGATGATGTCATCAGTGATATCATCAATGATGTCATTTGAGATGTCACCAGTGATGTCATAAATGATATCATACAGTATGTCATGAGGGATGTCATATGTGAGGTCATAAGCAGTGTGGCCCTGCACCCAGGTCTTGCGGCCAACCTCTGATAACCACTGAATGTTGTGCCATAAAGGGCCTTTTGTCGTGGGCGTCAGCAGTTTGCCACAGTGCCTGCCCTGTGTCCAGGCCCTGCGGTCAATCCCCTTTAAGCTCCAAACCTCATGTCAAGCACTGCCAAAAAGGTTTGGAGCTTAAAGGGGGTAACATGGATTATATATATTTAGTGGGGGCCACATGCCCCCCCCTGAGACTCTGAGGATCACCACCTCCCCTGGGCTAAACAAGAAAAAAACGGAGGGAGGCTGCATGGACCCCTCCAGTCTGAGGGACCACCAACTCTCAGGGGCTTTAAATTTGAATAACTTAGAGGGGACCACGCAAAACCCCTGAATCTCGGGGTCCACCACCTCCCTAAGACAACATTTAAAAACTATATGGAGGGGGGGGCTGCATGGACACCCCAGGGCTCCGTGGACTAGCACCTCCCCGGGGGCTACATTTTAAAAGTATGTAGGGGGCTGTATGGAACTCTGCCAGGCCCAGGGACCATCATCTCCCCAGGGCTACTTCATAAAATATTTATAAGGGGGATCCGCTGGGGACCACTCCCTCCCCAGGGCTACTTAATAAAAAATTTATGAGTGGGTGGCAAGGACCCACCAGTCCCTGGGGACCATAACCTCCCCGGGGCTACTTCATTAAATATTTATAAGGGGGGCTGCATGGACCACCCCCTGCAAACCCTCCCTAGAGCTGAATACTTTATTCAAATGGGCCGATTGAGGCACTTGGGACCACATTCCCCAGGGCCCAGCCATATATTACTGGGGGTGCCCAGAGTACCCAATGTAAACCTATAGGGAGCTTGAAGGCCCCCACGGTCCCAGCCGGCTCCCATCTTCTGCAGGAGCCGGCACTGATACATCAAGCAGGGAGCTGCTTTAAATAGCAGCTCCCTTCTTGCTGGAGCAATGTTTTAATCTCTTTCCCTTCACGAATATTTGCATGCAGGAAAAGAGATGAAAACTCTGCTTTCAGCAAATCGGAACTGTTGGACAGCTCCCACTTGCAGAAAGCAGAGTTATGTTTGCTTTTGCTTGGTGGGAGCTGTCTGCTCCCACCAAGCAAAAGGAAACAGCTACCTCCCAAGGTTTGCCTGGGGGGTGGCAGCTATGACTTCATGAGGGGGCCTGCGCGGCCCCCTTCCATTGTTTCTTTTAGCTCCAGGGAGGTGGTGGTCCCCAGGCCAAGGGGACCCTGATGGACTCCCTATATTCATTTATTTGAGCCCCGGGGAGGTGACAGTCCCCGGGGCTGCAGGGGGTAGGGGCACATGGTTCCCCTTTACATTATGATTATTGCCCTGATAGGTGGAGGTCCTTAGGCTCTGGGGGGTCATGCAGCTCCCCATACAATATGTTCATTCCCCTGGGGAAGTGGCGGTCCCCAGGGTTCAGGGGTGCTGTGTGCCCCCCCAAAACAAGATGTTCATTGCCCCAGGTAGGTGTCGGTCCCCGGGGTGGCGGGGGGGGTCATACGGCCCCCTCATACAAAATGTTCATTGCCCTGGGCAGGTGGTGGTACCCAGGGCTGCAGGGGTGCCGTGCACCCCCCTACAAGATGTTTATTGCCTCGGGAGGGGGCAGTCCTTGGGGCGCAGAGGGCCTGTGTTCCCCCCACATATTATATTAACATAGCAACAGGGAGGTGTTGGCCCTTGGGGCTTCTCTAATTCTTGGTAGGGGGGCCCATGTGCCCCTCTTCAATTTTATACCCTAATGTCCCCATGACCTGGCCCACCTGGGGATTGAATAAGTAAAGCGCACAGAGACCGCACTTTTTTTTAAAATCACTGAAAAATCTGCAGATTCATCTGCATACTTTTCCAAGATTTAAAAAAAAAGCTTTTAAGCCAAGGTGGGGTTTCTGGGGGACCCCTGCATCAAGGCTAGGGGCACAGGTTATACCTACACTGGTCCCTTTTCTTTTTTTCATTTTGCCTTTTGGACTCGAGTCCCAAAATCGCTGCCAACACTTCCTGGTTGAAGTTGGCAGCCAATCAGATATCAGCACAGGGACAGTTGGATCCTCAAGAGAAACCGCGTCTCTAGATATCTATATTTCTTCTTTCTGTAATATCTTAAAACTACTGAATGGATTTACACCAAAACAAAAAAAGCACACTTTCTGGACCAAGATCTAGCTTTCTACTAAATTTGGTGTAATTCTGTCGAGCGGTTTGGGCTGTAGTCGTGTTCAAAATCCCTATGGGAAAATGCATGGAAAAAACATCTTTTGTGACCCCTCATTTTTTTTTAGCCCATGCTTGATGGATCACCCCGAAACTTTCAAGACAGCAACTAATCTGAATGTTGTATTAGTTTTGAAATCTTCGTTGAACAGCGGCAAAGTTATTGGCAAAAATAAAAACACTCTTGTAATGGAAACTAGGTCCTAACTATAACTACCCACTGGCGACCGCCAGTAGGTTTTACATATATATATATATATATATATATATATATATATATATATATATATATATATATATATATTCAGCAGTTAGAGTTATTTCAGGTAACTATAACTTGTGCCCTAATGTAACTACAATTCGAGCCCCTGCCATGCACAGTTTTTTCTTCATTAATTTGACCACTAATGCTTCATTTATATTGTTAATAATAATGTTATAGAAGTTGTCATGACTGTCCTAAAATCTGGGGTAATTAGCAGTGCCTGGTGAGAGCACAGATATAGTTAACTTAGGGCAGGAGAATTGTATTTCCTAACTATAACATTTCTGTAACCTTTGCTGTTTTCTCCATGAATTTAGATATTTAAAAAAAAATCTATTTCCTAACTATAACGTCCCTGTAACTTTTGTTTTTTTCAGTGAATTTTAATGTTTTTTAAACATAAAGTAATTTTCATTACTATACGTTAATCCAACTACCGCCATGCATGGCCTGCGGGCAAACCCTGCAGCCAACTCCCTATAACCATCCAACCCCATGCCACGCACAGCCTTGGCCATTCACGGTGGGAGTTGGCTGCAGAGTATGGCTCCCTGGGTGTGAGAATAGGTGTGAGAGGCTATCTGTATGGGTGTGAGAGTGTATATGAGAGTGTCTGTCTGGGTGTGAGAGTGGGTTGAGAGGGTGTCTCTGGGTGTGACAGTAGGTGTGAGAGTGTTTCTGTTAATGGGTGTGTGAGTGTCTGTGTGTGTGTCTGAGTGTGTGTGTGTCTGTGTGGGTGTGCTAGTAGCTGTGTGAGTGACACAGCCACAAAAGCACCTCACCTGCCAAGAGTCCATAGCTTTTAAAAAAATATCTACCCAAGTGGAGTTCTTCTGCCTCTTTGGGTAAATATCCAGTATGTATTCTGCACTACAGCTCTGTAATGGAGCACAAGGAAAGGTTACCAGTGACTTTGTGTGCATTTTGGCAGCATGATTATTCCTGGTGCATCTTTTTCTATAATTCTGTGATAACATGAATCCTCCTATAGGGAGGCCAATGAGCCTACAAAGACGTAAACCTCCACCGAACCCGGGTCCTTCCTGTTATATTCATGAGATAAGTGCTTCTTTGTTTTGTGGAATGTCCTCATATTCCTCAGCATTAGGAATGCACTACCTAAATCGGCAGCAAATGCACTGGGGGGCCATTTAGTTTGATGTCCATCATCCTGACAAAATATAGGAAGACCGTTGCATACTACTAAGGTGGATGGTGTGGGGCCATGTGAGTGGAGTTTCCAGGTGATTATCACATTTACATACTCATAGCAATTTAGAGGAGCAACCGAGTACTTTCACCAGGAGAGGACAAGAAAGAACCCACTCGTCATAGTCACATACAGATTGCACATCAATAGATCAACGATGCATTCATCTCCATGAAGGATTTCAGATTTTTATAGGGGAGAGGGGCAGTGTAGCCCCCTTCCCCAGGCCAATTTTGGCCTCGGGGACTCAATCCCCTGTGGACCGGCCTTATAATACATCTTTTTTATTGGGGAGGGGGCCACACGGTCCCCCTCTCCAGGATGATTTTGGCCATAGGGACCCCATCTTCTGGGACCTGGCCGTAAATTCTTCTGGGTGGGGTAAGGGTGGCTCCGTGATCCCCCTCCCTGAGCGGATTTTGACTCTGGGGACCCCATCCCATATAAAACTGTTCCAAAAATTCATGCAAAAAAGAACAGTTCTTTTTAGAGCTACTTTATCTGGTCAAATAAAGAACTAACTTTCTGTTTTATGTTTTTGTGCATTTGTGTGTTTAAGTCTTTGTGATTTTTTTTATGTATACATGTATCATACCCCACATAAGTGAAATTAAAGTAGTACATCTGACTACTTTAATATTCGCCCAGGGGAATAAACCTTTAGGAGTGGATATAAGAAAAGGGGTGCTGGATCCAATGCAGCGCCACTTTTCTTGCTCCCCTTAGCGCCCCCTAATGCCACCATGTGTGTGCTGTCTGTAAGATACAGCACACCATGGCAGTATTTAGGGAACTCGCAGAAACATTTTTGATGCATGTTTGGTGCTTTGCAGGATTAGCGTAAAAATATTTGACGCTAATCCTGCAAAGCACATTTAGGCCCATTATAAATAATGGTGTGCCTCCTTTTCATGCCTGTTCTATGCAGACGTTAAAAATGCTGCAAAAAATGGTGCAAAGAAATCTTTTGGATTTAAGGGGAACACCACCCTTGCATACATTATGTCTGGCGCAGGCATAATGTGGTGCAAGGGGTTACAAAGTGGCGCAATGCATGCATTGCGCTACATTGTAAATATGGCACTGTGATTTTGGCCTTGTTGGGCCACAGTAGCATTAAAAACATTACACTAATGTTTCACAAGGAGGTGCTAGGCCCTCCTAAAGTATTAAAGAAGACACTAGCAAATGTTATGCAATGTCATCTAGAGTGTGGGTCTGTGAGTAGGTGAGTGTGTGAGTGGGTCTGTGAATGGGTGTCTGAGTGATTGTGTGGGTGTGTGAGTGGCTGTATGGGTGTGTGACTGGCTAAATGGGTCTGCAAGTGGGTGTGTGACTGATTGTGTGGGTCTGTGAGTGGCTGTATGTGTGTGAGAGTGGGTAATTGACTTTATCTGTGTCTTAGTGGTTGTGTCAGTAGCTGTATGGGTGTATCAGTGCTTGTGGAAGTGGCTCTCTGGGTCTATGAGTGGGTATGTAAGTGGCTGTGTGGATGTGTGAATGAATGCAAGAGTGTCAGTATGGATGTATGAGTCTATGTGAGTAGGTGTGGGCATGTGTAAATTGGTGTGTGAGCGAGTGTGTGGGAGGGTACGTTGGTGTGTGGCTGTGTCACTACTTGTGTGAGTGAAAGTATTTGTGTGCTAGTGGGGATGTAAATATATGTGTGGGTGTGTAAGTGGGTGTGTCACTGTGCATATGACTGTCTGTGGGCAATGTGCTAATTCCTAGCCCTTTCCCCACATCATCACCATGCTTGCCACGATGTATGCAAAAGGGGCATACATAAGGTAGGTGGCGTTATCAAATGGTTTTTAAGTAATATAGGAACTGAACAGTGTCACATCTAAGGGGGGTTGCTGTTCCGCCTGCACTGTGCATGTGTGACAAGGGGGGGAGTTCATTGATAACTATGGACCTTCAGTAACTGTACAGGGTTTGTAACTAATGTTAGAGTCAGACCCTGCACTGTGTATTCATGGGATTATGTCCCGGCAATGTCATTCGGCAGAACGCTGACACATGGTGCGCTGAAATTACACTACACATATCTTTACACGCACACAGCACATAGCAACCTTCACTGACACATTCAGCCACTCACATACCAACTCACACACCCATACAGGTACTCACACACCTACTCACAGACCCACAAAACTACTCACACACCCACATACAGACCCACATAGACACTCACACAGCCACTCATGTACCCAGTCACTCAGACACCACTCACAGACCCAGTCACACACTCACATACTCAATCACAGACCCACAGAGCCACTCACACACCCAGTGACAGACACACACAATCACTCACACACCCAATCGCAGTCCACACAGCCACTCATACACCCACTCCAACACCCATACAGCTACTTACACACCCACTAAACAACCATGCACCCACTCACATACCCACTCACACACACAGCCCCTCACAGACCCTCACAACTACTCACACACCTTCTTACAGACCCACACAGAAACTCACACACTCACTCATGCATCCAATCATTCAGACACCACTCACGGACCCACTCACAGACCCACACAGCCACTCACCCGCCCACTCACACACCCATACAGGCACTGACACAGCCACTTACAGACTCACACAGCCACTCACAGACCCACTCAAGCACTCAAATGCCCCTTCACAGTCCCATACATCCAACCACACACCCACCCACACAGTGACCCTCTTGGGAAAGGTTAGTCTTATTCTCTTTCGTTTGGGAGGGGGTTGTGTAGGAAAGTGCCCTTGTTGGAATGGTTACCCCCACTTTTTACCTGATATTGATGCCAACTTTGACTGAGAGTGTGCTGGGATCTTGCTAACCAGGCCCCAGCACCAGTGTTCTTTCCCGAAATCTCTACCTTTGTTTCCACAATTGGCACACCACTGGCACACAGTTAAGTCCCTTGTAAAATGTACCCCTGGTACCAAGGGCCCTGTGTCCAGGGTAGGTCCCCAATGGCTGCAGCATGTATTATGCCACGCTGGGGACCCCTCATCAAGCACATGCACACTACCTTTGCAGTTTGTGTGTGCTGGTGGTGAGAAAAAGGCATTCGACATGGCACCCCCTCACGGTACCATGCCAACCAACCACTACCTGTGGCATAGGCAAGTCACCCCACTAGCAGGCCTTACAGCCCTAAGGCAGGGTGCACAATACCACAGGTGAGGGCATAGCTACATGAGCAATATGCCCCTACAGTGCCTCAGTCCATTCTTAGACATTATAAGTGCAGTGTGGCCATATTGAGTATATGGTCAGGGAGTTCGTCATTACGAACTCCACAGCTCCATAAGGGCATCACTGAATACTGGGAAGTTTGGTATCAAACTTCTCAGCACAATAAACCCACACTGTTGCCAGTGTGGGATTTATTCAAAAATGCACTCAGAGGGCATCTTAGAGATGCTCCTTGTATGTTAGCCAAAATGCTAGTGCAGGACTGACCAGTCTGTGCCAGCATGCCACTTTCAGACGAGTTTCTTACCACATGGGGTGAGAGCCTTTGTGCTCTCTGTGGCCAGAAACAAAGCCTGCACCAGGTGGAGGTGCTTCACACCTCCCCCCTGCATGAACTGCAACAGCTGGCGGTGAGCCTCAAAGGCTCAAGCCTCCTGTTACAGTGCCCCAGGGCACGCCAGCTAGTGGAGTTGCTCAGCCCCCCCCCGGAAAAAGCCGCACTTTTGGTGGCAAGAATGACCACCTCAGCTGGGACCACCCCTAAGATTTTCAGAGCTGAGATGACCTCCTCCTTGCAAAATCCTCCATCTTAGTTTGGAGGACAGGGGCCAATAGGATTAGGTCTGTGTCCCCCTCACCAAAAAGAGTGGACACAGGAAGGGTGTAGCCACCCTCAGGGACAGTAGCCACTGGTACTGCCCTCTGACCCCTGTAACGCCCCTAAATCCAGGATGCAAGGGCTCCCCTGAGCCCAGTTCGTCAGATTCCTGGTGACCTCACAAGAAGAAAGAAGGACTCCTAAGCTGAAAACCCAGCAGATAAGACTGAAGACGCAAACTGACTTGGCCCCAGCCATACCAGCCTGTCTCCAACTTCAAAAGCCCTCCAAATGAAAGTGATGCATCCTGCAGGAACAGCGACCCCTGAGAAGCCTCCAGAGGACTGCCTGCATCCCAGAGGACTAAGAACTCCCATGGACAGCTGCCCTGTCCAAGAATAAACACCATCTAAGGACTCCTGAGCCGCCTGGATCCCCAAGTTCTGACCACTCTTCACCCGACATCCACGGCCTGTGTCTAGGTGGCCTAACTTACTAGAGGTGGTACCCAGGCAATTCCAAGCAAGTGCTCACTCTGGGTTGACCCCTCCTGTCCAACACAACGCTGCCTTCAGCCTGACTACAGAGGACTCCCCTGATCCTCGACAGAACCGGACAAAGATACATGTTGGCAAAAGGTGCACTACACCTGCAGCCCCCTGGCCTTGAGGAATCTGAATTCTGGTGCAGCAACATCCAGCAGGTAGCCCTCCTCCCTGTCCAGCTCATGGTTTTCCGGACCCAACTCCCTGGACCCAGTCTGCAGCATTTAAGTGACCCCAAGGCCCCCCTATAGGAAAGCATTTGCATTGGGAACCCGACACTGTGTTGCACCCTGCACCCGGCCACCCCTGTGCCGCTGAGGGTGTGTGTTTGGTGCTTACCTGTGGCCCCCCCGGTGCTCCTCTAAACCCCCGAGGTCTGCCCACCGAAGACGTGGATGACTCCAGGCCTGATTCCGTGCATCCCCAGCCTCCATAGGAGCCCACGTTAAATTTGCCTCCTCTTTTATCTCTGCACCTGGCCGGCCCCATGTAGCTGGTGGTGGGTGTTTGAGGTTAACTTGAACCCAAACCTGTGCACTTCCTACCCCCCAGAGACTGGAACTGTAAGTCGAGTACTTACCTCAAAACAGTACTAACTTTGTTTCTCCCCAGGAACTGTTTGTAAAAATTGCACTGTGTCAACTTTTAAAACAGATTATTGCCACTTATTCAAAAACTGTGTAACTTGCGAATTCAAATCAAAGAGGTATTGATACATATGTTGAATACTGATTTATTTGTGTACTTACCTGCAACTTGAATCTTGTGGTTCTAGAAATAAATTAACAGAAGTTATTTTTGCTATATAAAAATCATTGGCCTGGAGTTAGTCTTTAAGTGTGTGCTTCCTTTATTGTCTGTGTGTGTACAACAAAATGCTTTGCACTACCCTCTGATAAGCCTAACTGCTCGACCCCACTACCCCAAAAGAGTGCATTAGTATTATCTACTTTAGCCGCTGTTAAGCCTCTGGGGAACCCCTGGCCTCTGTGCATGCTATGGCGCTCATTATGACTTTGGTGGTCTTTTTACAAGACCGCTGAAGCCAGGGGCGCCAGAAGACCGCCAGTGCTGGCGGTCTTCCGATCACCATATTACGAGTACTGAAGAATTTCCACCACCGGCCCTGCCCCGCCAAAAGGACTTCACCAGCCGTATTATGACCTGTAATACAGCCTGGGCGTGTCCTGATTTCTGCGTGTGTGAATGTAAGTGTGTATGCATGTGTGTATGGGAGTTTGAATGTGTGTTTGAATGTGTGTGTGCATGCGTGTGTGTATGGGTGTTTGAATGCGTGTATGATTGTTGAAGTAAGTGAGTGTTGGAATGTCTGTGTGAATGCGTGTATGGATGTGGGTGTGTGAATGCATGCATGGATGCGTGTGAGTGAATGCATGTATGTCAGTGTTTTGAATGAGTGTATGTAGGGTGCATGTGGGTGTCTGTGTGTACATGCATTCAGGGGAGGGAGGTCTGGTGTGGAAGGAAAGGTGATGGAGGGGGGTCTGGTATGGAAGGAGGGGTGGGGGGTGTTGGGATTGCAGGGGGAAGTGGGAATGTCTTTTCACCAGAGACAGGAAATACATTTCCTGTCACCGGTAGCCTTTCCTCCAGGGTTTTCATGGCGGTGCTACCGCCGCGGAAACCCTGGTGGAAAGGCTACTCTTGATACCGCCGGCGATCTTCATTGGACCACTGAGTCGGGGATGCTAATCTCTGGCCCAGTTGTCCAACCACCCTGGCTGTACACTCATAATGCGACGGTCTTCAATGCCGGCCCGTCAGCGCTGAGACCACCACCATGGCCCTGGCAGTCTTCAGACCACCAGGGTCCTAATGAGGGCCTATATCTCATTTTGATATAGTATATACAGAGCCAGCTTCCTACACACACAACATATCAGCAACAGGCATGTGTTCGGGTAAGGATGTTGAATGTGGATCAATGCATGCTTTTTGTGACTTTGTAGATGTGGCACAAGGGGAATGTGCAGCTTGGTTCCACATGGGCTATTATTTGTATCATGATGCAGTTGAATTACAGGCTAGTAAAATTGTGCAGGCAGTACAACATTGATACCACTTGTGCCAGTTCTCGCATATGTTGAATGTACCATTAAGCAGTAGACCAACCATTCACACAAGACACTTTAGGCCTCATTATAACCTTGGCAGCCGGTGGTACACTGGCGGTAACACCAGCAACAGACTGGCAGTGTTCCTCTAGTGTATTATGACCGTGGCGCATTAGCCACGACCATACCACCGGCCCCTCCGCTTGACCACCAGGCTTCCGCCAGGCGGTCATAATCCCCAACCGCCAGCCTGTCCATGGCAGTAAACACCGCCATGGAAAGGCTGGCGGTAAGGGGGACTCGGGTGCCCCTGGGGGCCCCTGCACTGTCCATGCACTTGGCATGGGCAGTGCAGGGGCCCCCGGGCACAGCCCCATTGCGCATTTCACTGCCCAAATTTCGAGCAGTGAAATGCACAATGGGTGCTGCTGCACCCGCTGCACATCAACATTGCCACTGGCTCTATTATGAGCCGGCTGCAATGTTGATGTGACTTTTCCGCTGGGCCAGCGCCGTCCACTTGCCCAGCAGAAATGTCATAATAGGGAGCCACCAATACCACCAGCACTGGCGGTATAGTGGTGCCCATGACTTCGGTGGTCCTTTTGAAAGACTGCCGAAGTCATAATGAGGGCCTTTATCTTGTCAGATGGTGTGATTGCAGCCACTTGTACAACTGCACACATGATGTCCACAGACATGCTCCATGTGTTGTATGTGTTGTATTTTGTGGTCATTCCCATATGGCGCATTGAGTTGAGTGTGAGTTGTGGGTTCACCCTGTGTGGATTGCATTCCATAGGTTGCACACTTTATGCCTGATTTTTTTATCAAGTGACACAGCTCAGTGGAGCAGCAATATGTGTTGCACAATGCTGCACCTGTTTCCAAATGCAGGGATCTGCCATGTTTACTGGAATTTGGTACACCCCTGCAATTCCCCCTGCCCCTGCATAGATTTGTTCTACCTGCACCAACGCAGGCATTGATGGAGCATGATGAAGTGTCTGCCTTGAGTGGTTAACTTGTTTATGTGCAGGGAGGTGTTCCTTCCTGCACATGTACAGGCTATTTTAATAAGGTAGCATTTGAATGTGTGCTCTAAGATGCAGCCCACATGGGAAGGGCAATGAGACAAGGAGGAAGAGATGCATTTTGGCCTGTTACACCCCTCTGACACCACCCCGGGGGTAGTATTGACTTCAGTCCTAGTCCCTGATGTACAAGTTGTGTAGGATCAGGGGCTTTGACAATTTGCAATGGGTGTTGTCGTGGCACAGCCACAGCCACACTATTTACACATCCCTTCCAGGCTATGTGCTGCATATTTACATGGTGGAGTATAGCCATAGTGAGTGGTTTATGTCCATGTTGTGCATATGTTGCACAACCAAAGCATCAGTACAAGTGTGGTTTTGCTGGGGATGGAGCATCTTCATTCATGGACTATGTGTCCCAATCAACCCTTTAGCATGCATTGAGTGTGTCCTATGTGCCTCCCCCTTCTGCCATTTGTGGAATTCCAGATATTCCCCTCCTGCAACTTACCCTGCATTTGTGTTATTTCTTGGTAGTCTGCGCTGTCCTGTCCTGCAATTCCAGTGACCAGCTCCTCCGGGATGACCGCTGCGACCATCTCCTCCAACTCATCCAGGTCCTCCTGTGGTGCAGGACTTCCACCTCCCATCTGCAGTGCTGCCTTTCAGTTCCTGGCCAGTTTATCCTTAGCCTGCGCTTGCAACCGTGCCAGCGCTTCTTGCAATCGGTGACAGTCCTCTTCACCTCTGCCACGCTGTTGACTATGTCTACTATTGCCTGCCATATTGCGTCTCTTGTCATTTGGAGGTGACGAAGAGCTAGTGTGGGTGCTCCGTCAGGATGTCATGCTCCTCCTCACTAAAGCGACACTTTTGCTTCTTCTTCTTCTCCTGGGACTTTGCTGGAACCTCCTGGTAGGTACTTGGGTGATTGGGGTCTCCCTGGGGTCTCTCCTGGCCTGCAATCCCCATCTTATCTTTCAATTTCTATTTTTCTTGCTTGTGCGTTTTTTTATACTAATGCAGTAAAAAATGGCGCGAACCTGTTTTGCATCATATATAGGTGCCGCAAAATGGTCTAGTGCCACTTTTGCAGCATTAGGGTCGTTTTCCCTTACGGCATGTCACAATAATTAACATCTATTGTTTTCGCTAACCTTAGCGCCATTGTGCATCGTTTTTTTTATATGGCGCATAACGTTGGTGCACGTTAAAATTATTGCCGCACAGCTACGCTACCGCAGTTGTGCATAATTTTTCATAAATATGGGCCTATATTTATACCTTTTTAGCGCCACATTTACGTCACTTTGTGACGCAAAAGCGGTGTAAACTTACAAAATACTATGGGGGTCATTCTGACCCTGGCGGTCTTTGACCGCCAGGGCGGAGGACCGCGGGAGCACCGCCGACAGGCCGGCGGTGCTCCAATGGGGATTCCGACCGCGGCGGTAAAGCCGCGGTCGGACCGGCACCACTGGCGGGGTCCCGCCAGTGTACCGCGGCCCCATTGAATCCTCCGCGGCGGCGCAGCTTGCTGCACCGCCGCGGGGATTCCGACCCCCCCTACCGCCATCCAGATCCCGGCGGTCGGACCGCCGAGATCCGGATGGCGGTAGGGGGGGTCGCGGGGCCCCTGGGGGCCCCTGCAGTGCCCATGCCACTGGCATGGGCATTGCAGGGGCCCCCGTAAGAGGGCCCCTACATGTATTTCACTGTCTGCTGCGCAGACAGTGAAATACGCGACGGGTGCAACTGCACCCGTCGCACAGCTTCCACTCCGCCGGCTCGATTCCGAGCCGGCTTCATCGTGGAAGCCTCTTTCCCGCTGGGCTGGCGGGCGGTCTGAAGGCGACCGCCCGCCAGCCCAGCGGGAAAGTCAGAATTACCGCCGCGGTCTTTCGACCGCGGAACGGTAATCTGACGGCGGGACTTTGGCGGGCGGCCTCCGCCGCCCGCCAAGGTCAGAATGAGGGCCTATATTTTGTAAGTTTGCAGCACTTTTGCGTCAAAAAATTATGCAAATGCGGTGCTAAAAAAGTATAAATATGGGCCTTAGGCCCTCATTCTGATCCTGGCGGTCGGTGATAAAGCGGCGGCCAAGCCGCCAACAGGCCGGCGGTCTAAAATATGCAATTCTGACCCTGGCGGGAACCGCCAACACAGCCCGCCAACTTAACACTCCGACCGCCACAGCGGTACAAACAAACAGCGCGGCGGTTCCCGCCAACAGCCCGGCGGCAGACAAAGTACCGCCCACCCTATTACGACCCACCAATCTGCCACCTTTTCCGGGGCGGGAGCACCGCCGATAAGAACACGGCGGAAACAGACTACGAACGGGAAAACGCTCACCTCTACGCACTCCACGCGAGATTCCGGCAGTATGGAGCCAGAGTTACAGGTCATCCCCGCACTCCTATTCCTCCTCATATACCAGGAGCACGCCCGGCGGCGCGGAAGACATCGGTGAGTACTGCACCTACGACACAGGGGAGGGAAAAGATTACCGGCACACACCCACCCACCCACACCCACTACAACACACACATCAATGCATTCCCACAGATCACTGTCACAACCCACAAACCACCCCCCTCCGAAATAATGCAAAGACCAAAAGAAGAGATCATAAACGGGCAGATATATTGAAATATGTACGCCATTAATCCCAATAAATAAATAAACTATGTACAAAATATATACAGCTACTAAATGTAGTCCAACCACTGTCCGTGGATCACAGGGGTCCTGTGCAAAGGGGCAAGGCCCAGTCCCACGACAAGAACTCCACGGAGAGAACACTGCAGGGGCATCAGAAAGAAAATAGGACAGGCACCTCAGGGGGAAGGGAAGGGGGGGCACCTCAGCCACTTGAGTACACGACGCCAGATCCACGAGGGGACTCCATGACCACTGGGCCATCCTGGGGAGAGCAAAGCCACAGTCCATACAGTCCATACAGTGGGTGGCCTGCCCACTGGGCCATCCTGGGGAGAGCAAAGCCACAGTCCAAACAGTCCATACAGTGGGTGGCCTGCCCACTGGGCCATCCTGGGGAGAGCAAAGCCACAGTCCATACAGTCCATAACAGACCCCACTGCCACTGGAGGAGGCAAGTTGGCCAGAGGACATCCTGCAGCCCTGCCCGAGATAGATCCTGCCCTGCCACGTCTGCCAAAGGGCCAGCGGTTCTTGCCCTGAAGGGCCCAGTTCAGCGGTTCATGAGACGGCGGGGCCCAGTTCAGCGGTTCTTGAGACGGCGGGGCCCAGTTCAGCGGTTCTTGAGACGGCGGGGCCCAGTTCAGCGGTTCTTGCCTTGAAGGGCCCAGTTCAGCGGTTCTTGAGACGGCGGGGCCCAGTTCAGCGGTTCTTGAGACGGCGGGGCCCAGTTCAGCGGTTCTTCAGACGGCGGGGCCCAGTTCAGCGGTTCTTGAGACGGCGGGGCCCAGTTCAGCGGTTCTTGCCTTGAAGGGCCCAGTTCAGCGGTTCTTGAGACGGCGGGGCCCAGTTCAGCGGTTCTTGCCTTGAAGGGCCCAGTTCAGCGGTTCTTGCCTTGAAGGGCCCAGTTCAGCGGTTCTTGAGACGGCGGGGCCCAGTTCAGCGGTTCTTGCCTTGAAGGGCCCAGTTCAGCGGTTCTTGCCTTGAAGGGCCCAGTTCAGCGGTTCTTGAGACGGCGGACGGTCTATGGCCAACTGCTAAATGCCTGGTGGTGCCCTCCTGGGCAGCGGGGATGGTGCTCCTTCACTGCCCACCTGGGCTGTGGGTGGTGGGGCCCTCCTGGCCAGCTGGGCTGGGTCCTCCCTGGGCAGCGGCTATGGGGCTGGTGGGCTCTCCCGGGGCAGCTGTGCCGGTTCCTCCCGGGGCAGCGGCTATGGGGGTTGTGGGCTCCTCCTGGGCAGCAGGCCTGCTGCCTGACCTCTCCAACTTGCTGCCCTTGCCCTCCTTAGTCGTCGGCCTGTGGCCCTTTCCTCCCTTTGGAGCTGTGGCTGGTGACTGTCTCTGGGTGGTGTCCGGGGGGGATGTAGAAGGCGGGCTCTTGCGGCGCCCCTTCCGCCTTCTGCTCCTCTTCCCAGGGGGTGGGCTGGCTGTCCCCTTGCTGCTGGGCGAAGATCCAGACATGCGGGCTGGCGGGCTCCAATACCCCTGCACCCTTGTCAAGGGGGCTGCAGGGCTGGTGGTGGCTGAGGTGCTCTTCTTACCCCGACGAGAAGGAGGGGGGGGCTCAGGGTCAGTAAAGAAGTTAGTAGTGGCGAGGAAGAGCTTCTTGGGACAATGGAGAGTGGTAGGTACAGTGGGAATGGGAGTGGAGGGAGAGGATGTGGTTGTAGGTGAGTCACGTTTGCTGTCTTTGGGTGCAGGTGCAGGAGGGATAGGCTGTCGTGAGGTGGATGGCTGTTGGGTGGGTGGGTGGCTGCGTTTGTGTGGTGTGGAAGAGGGGGTGACAGACACAGTGGGAGAGGACACAGGGGACGTGTAAATGGCAGTGGGGGTGGTGACTGCACGTGTGCGGACTGGAGTGGAGGGTGTGCTGGTGATGGAAACACTGGCTGATGGTGAGGTGAATGGAGGTGTGAGTGTAGACGTCACAGGGAGGGAGGAGGGAGACGAGGAGGTGGGGGTCACAGAGGTGGTAGTGACTGTTGGCATGTCTGCATCGGAATGTTGCGTGTGTGAATGTCTGCGTGATCTGTGGTGCTTATGTTTGGATGAGCTTCTCTTGGGTGTTGAGGTGTGTGCAGGCTGGTCTGATGGTGTGGGTGGGACAGGCAGAGGAACAGGAGACTGGGAGGAGGGAGTTAGTAGAGGCAGGCAGGAGACAGGGACAATGGCTGCCGTCAGTGCTGAGGCCAGAGCCTGGAACGATCGCTGATGGGCAGCCTGACCCGAATGAATGCCCTCCAGGTACGCATTGCTGCGATGAACCTCCCTCTCCACCCCCTGGATGGCATTCAAAAGGGTAGTCTGCCCAACAATGAGCGTTCGGAGGAGGTCAATGACCTCCTCACTGAGGGCAGCGGGGGTAACAGGGGCAGGGCCTGAGGTGCCTGGGGCGAAGGAGATGCCCGGCTTCCTGGCAGAGCGGGCACGGGGCGAACGCGGAGGGGCTGCTGGGAGGGCGGAGATGGTGCGCTGGGTGGCGGCTGTACCTGTAATGGCGGGGGGCACGGATGGTGCCACCCCCGCAAGGGAGCCCCCTTCCGAGGACGTGTCCGTGTCGCTGCAGGCTCCAGTCGTCCCCGTCGTGGAGCTCCCCTCGCCCTCCGTCTCACTGGTCCAGTCTGACTCTGTGGCATGGCCCTCCTGGGCCATGTGAGATGCAGCTCCCTCCTGCCCCGATGCCACTTCTCCTCCGCCTGATGATGCTGATGCACACAAGCACAGAAAGACAAACAAAAAGGGGGGGGGAGAGAGAAATAAAGGGATATTGAGTACATGGATCTCCGGTACAGTTAGCGGACATGACAGACACAGATGCCCCCTGCACTAAGTTGCGCACTTGGGGTACGCTACGCATTCCGTGGAACATGCCCTACACGCCTAGAGTTGACAACTGCACCCATGGATGACACGGCCCAGGGATGGCTGTACTGACAAACTACTGAGGGTGGTGGCTGGGGACACAGGGGCTTACGGGGGTGCCCAGCCTACAGATATCGCCCTGGCCTAGGGGGACCCCCAGCCCTCCTCCCCCACCCAGACACCTCCACTGCGCGACAACAGAGTAGATAATGCTTGTACTCACCCCCTTGTGTCTGCTGTGCTGCCCTCACGCGCCCATCCAAATCAGGGTAGGCCACCGCCAGGATCCGGAACATCAGGGGGCTCAGTTGACGGCAGGCACCCCGCCTACGTTGGGAGGCCATCCCCAGCAGAGACTCGGCGGTCTTCTTGGTCCCGCGGCGGATGTCCTCCCACCTCTTGCGGCAGTGGGTGCCCCGTCGATGGTGGACCCCCAGGGCCCGGACTTCCTTGGCGATGGCACGCCAAATCCCGATCTTCTCATGGGCGCGGACCTATGTGACACGTACAGGGAGGGAGAAATACCACATTCAAGTTACTCAGCATTTTCCTTTCCAGTGGCCCAACGCCCCCCATCCCCGCCAAGCCCCCCGCCATGCCCAACATGCCCCCCATCCCCGCCAGGCCCCCCGCCATGCCCCCCGCCATGCCCAACATGCCCCCCATCCCCGCCAGGCCCCCCGCCATGCCCAACATGCCCCCCATCCCCGCCAGGCCCCCCGCCAGGCCCAACATGCCCCCCATCCCCGCCAGGCCCCCCGCCAGGCCCAACATGCCCCCCATCCCCGCCAGGCCCCCCGCCAGGCCCAACATGCCCCCCATCCCCGCCAGGCCCCCCGCCATGCCCCCCGCCATGCCCAACATGCCCCCCATCCCCGCCAGGCCCCCCGCCAGGCCCAACATGCCCCCCATCCCCGCCAGGCCCCCCGCCATGCCCCCGCCATGCCCAACATGCCCCCCATCCCCGCCAGGCCCCCCGCCATGCCCAACATGCCCCCCATCCCCGCCAGGCCCCCCGCCATGCCCAACATGCCCCCCATCCCCGCCATGCCCCCCGCCATGCCCAACATGCCCCCCATCCCCGCCAGGCCCCCCGCCAGGCCCCCGCCAGCCCCAACATGCCCCCCATCCCCGCCAGGCCCCCAAGCCAGCCAGTGGCCCCAAATCCATATTGAATTAAACTCACTTGTTGGTCTGGAGGACCGTAGAGTAGCGCATACTGGGGGAGAACCCCATCCACAAGTTTCTCCAACTCCTCTCCAGTGAAGGCAGGGGCCCTTTCCCCAGTCGCAGCAGCCATTGTCCCTTCCAGACCGAGGTCACAGCAACACTTGCAGTATAGGTCCTCTCCTGTGAAAGTTCAAGTCGCAAGTGGATAAGTAGATAGAAAATGGCGGTCACGTCCGCGGCGGTGCGTACCGCGGCGGTGCGTCCCGCCACCGCCGGCGCCCTTCGCCATTGGTTCCTGAAACCCATAGGCTTCAATGTTAACCAATGCGGCTTCGCGCCGCGGTCTTGGCCCGCCGCCCGCCGCGGTGTGCCACGCCAGCGCATTGACCTCACATCCCATTGTCACACTTCACAGGTCAGGCAGCCGCCATTTCCAGGGCCCACATGGCTCAATTTCAACTGCGTCACACAGGCCTAGGCCTTGCATAGCCACTCAGACACGCCATTCACTGCATAGAGAATCGTATACTGTGCTAGCTGTGAGTACGTACCTGTGGGTTGCTTGACTGTGTGCTCCATGTTGTCCTTCCTAGGCACCGTCCGCTGGGTTGGGCGAGGAGACGGATGAATCCTCCCGTGTACCGACCGCTGGTGGACCTGTCGACAATGGAAGAACGCCACATTATCCTGACCTACCGTCTTAACCGTGCCACTATCCATGAACTGTGTGCCCGGCTGGAGCCCGACCTGATGTCCCCCATCCGCCAACCCACAGGGATTCCCCCTCTGGTGCAGGTCATGTCAGTACTACATTTCTTGGCAAGTGGGTCATTTCAGACAACCGTGGGAATTGCTTCTGGGATGTCTCAGCCCATGTTTTCGAAGGTGTTATCCAGAGTGTTGTCTGCCCTGATGAAATCCGTGAGGAACTACATCATTTTCCCTGAGGTGGGCGAATTGGCTACAGTGAAGGGTGATTTCTACGCCCTTGGACATATTCCCAACGTAATTGGTGCCATTGATGGGACCCATGTGGCTTTGGTTCCCCCAAGAGACAGGGAGCAGGTGTACAGGAACAGAAAAAATTACCATTCAATGAACATCCAGGTGGTGTGTTTGGCTGACCAGTACATCTCGCATGTAAATGCCAAATTCCCAGGGTCAGTGCATGACGCCGACATCCTCAGGAATAGCAGCATCCCTTACGTGATGGAACAGCTACAGAGACACCGTGTCTGGCTAAAGGGGGACTCTGGGTACCCCAACCTGTCGTGGCTACTGACCCCAGTAAGGAATCCCCGGACCAGGGCAGAGGAACGGTACAATGAGGCCCATGGGCGTACTAGGAGGGTGATCGAACGCACCTTTGGCCTCCTGAAGGCCAGGTTTAGGTGCCTGCATATGACAGGTGGATCCCTAATGTACTCACCTAAGAAGGTGTGTCACATCATCGTGGCCTGCTGCATGCTTCACAACCTGGCTTTGCGCCGCCAGGTGCCTTTCCTGCAGGAGGATGGTCGAGACGGTGGTGTTGTGGCAGCGGTGGAACCTGAGGAGAGTGACGAGGAGGAAGACGACGGGGCTGAAACAGACAACAGGGACAGAATCATTGAACAGTACTTCCAATAGGACACAGGTAACATTTCAAAGATAATTTAGTCAATGTTAACTACTCTGCTGCATCTCTGCTGCCTGTCTATTTGCCCCAGTGTATGATGACTGAGTTTTGGCTTTTCCCTCCCTATTTCAGATCTGGGGTCCCCACTACGAGTCCTGTGCTTCGTTTCCCCATGGACTACAGCTTTGTGGCAGCTGTTTGTTGACTTCACCATGTACAAGGACATATTTGCACTGTCATGTCAATTACAATCTATTGAAATCACAGCCAGACTCCTGATATTTTGGTGCAAAATAGGTGTTTATTGAAGTGCTCAAAATGGGATGGGTGGTTTCAAGTGGGTGGGGGCTATGGTGAAGGAATGTCCATGGCAGAGTCCAGAGTAACAGTCACACAGGTGCATTGTCCAGAGGCCTGTGGAGAGATGGAGCATGGGCAGTTCAAGGATGGACAGGGTGACAATGTGGGACAGTGGGATGACATCAGGTGGTATCCATTGTTGGCGGGGGTCTTGACATCCTACTCTGTCTTCTTGCGAGATCTCAGGGCCCTCTTGCGGGGTGGTTCTTCTCCTGCAGGAGGTGGGGGTCTGGTGGGCTGCTGCTGTGCGGGGGCCTCCTGTCCACTAGCGCCGGCGGAGGTGGATGGCTGTTCTTGGTCCAGGCTAGTGGCAGGGGCCCTTGGGTGTTGTTCAGTGTCCGCCCTGCTGTTTACGAGGTCCTGCAGCAGCCCTACCATGGTAACCAGGGTGGTGTTGATGGCTCTGATGTCCTCCCTGTACCCCCGATAGTGTTCCTCCTGCAGCACCTGGATCTCCTGGAACCGGGCCAGTACCGTCGCCATCGTCTCCTGGGAGCGGTTGTATGCTCCCATGATGGTGGTGAGGACCTCGTGGAGAGTGGGTTCCCTGGGCCTCTCCTCCCCCCCCTGTCGCACAGCTGCCCGCCGAGTTGCCCTGTTTCCCTGGGCCTCTGCCCCCTGGCCGGTGTGCCCACTACCACTGCCCCCAGGTCCCTGTTGTTGTTGGGGTGGTGGGTTATCCTGGGTGCCCTGTAGTGGTAGACACACCGCAGATTGACGCGCCCTGGAGACAGAGGCATGGGCCCGCTGGGTGGGAGCTGTGCTGGTGTTCCCAGAGGGGTTAGGGTCTGTAGTGGCCTGGGCCTGTGTGAGGGGAACCGACTGTCCAGAGGTCCCCGATGGTCCGGGCTGGTCATCGGTGTCCAGGTCGACAGAGCTGCTGTCATCGCTGACGGCCTCTTGGGTGGGGGGTGTGGAGAATTCTGGCCCCTCCGCCGCGGTGTGTTGACGGTCGGGTCCTGCAGGGGTATAGAGGTATGGTTATAGTTTCAATGTGTGGCATATGGGTGTATCTGTGGGTTCTCGTGTCCCCAAGTGCTGGCATTCGTGTGTGGGGGCTTTGGTGAGGGTGGCTTGTGAGGGGGATGTGTATATGCATTGGGCATGCTTTGGTGATGGGTGTACATGCTTAGTGGACGCATGCAGGCCTAGGTTTTGGGATGTGTGGGTTGTGATGGTGAGACATTGGCGGGGAATAGGTGTGCTGGGGGTGGGGGTGAGGATGGTGGTGGGGGTGAGGATGGTGGTGGGGGTGAGGATGGTGGTGGGGGTGAGGGTGGGGGTGAGGATGGGGGTGGGGGTGAGGGTGGGGTTCGAGGATGGGGGTGAGGGTTGGGGTCTGATTTGGCATGCAGGTGGGGGGGAAGCAGTATTGAAGCTTCAACTTACCAGTATCCATTCCTCCGCCGACTCCTGCGAGGCCGTCAGGATGCAGGATGTTCAAGACTTCCTCCTCCCATGATGTGAATTGTGGGGGTTGAGGTGGGGGTCCTCCGCCAGTCTTCTGCACGGCGATGTTGTGCCTGGATACCATGGAACGCACCTTCCCCCGTAGGTCGTTCCATCGCTTCCTGATGTCTTCCCGATTTCTGGGGTGCTGTCCCACTGCGTTCACCCTGTCGACAATCCTCTGCCATAGCTCCGTCCTCCGGGCAATGCTGGTGTATTGTATCTGTGTGCCGAACAGCTGGGGCTCTACCCGAACGATTTCCTCCACCATGACCCTGAGTTCTTCGTCTGTGAAGCGGGGTTGTCTTTGGGGTGCCATGGGGTGGTGTGTATGATGTGTGGGGTGGAGTATGTGTATTTAAGTGAGTTGAGTGTGGTGGTGTGTGTTGTTTTGTGTGTGGATAGTGTGTGGGTGATGGTGTTGAGTGGCTGTGGCTGTTATGTTTTGGATGCTGGTGTCTCGCTCTTGTCTTCTTTACGAATTTTTAAGCGTAGGGGTTTGTGGGTGATGTGGGTGGGTGTTTTATATTGTATTGTGTGTGTGGGAGTGGTGTGTGTATGTGTATCAGGTGTGTGGGATTCAAATCGTCCAATGTGGGTGAGTTTTGTTCGTTTGTGTGTATTCTGACCGCGCCGGTGTGTCCCGCCAATGGAATACCGCGTTTGAATGACCGCCGCGTGGATTCGTGGGTCGTAATGGCATGGGCGTATTTCTGTTGGCGTGGCGGTGGAGGTTTGGTCACCTCCACCTTTCCGCCGACCGCTGGTCTGGCGGTCTGTTGTGGCGGTCGGATTTTCGGAGGTTTGCCTTCTGCGGGTCAGAATGACCGTGGCGGGTTTCCGCGACCGCGGCGGGATTATGGAGGATTTCTGACCGGCGGTAGGCGCCTTTTACCGCCGAGGTCAGAATGACCACCTTAGTGTCTTAATTTTGCTCCCTGGGGCCAAGTCCCATTATAGAAAATGGTGACACATCTTTGTGGTGAGGGTATTTTTAGGGTTTAGGATAGCTATGGATTTTGGGGGGCAAGGGTATTTTTACGGTTTAGGGTGGTTAAAGGTTTTTGGGTGGCAAAGGTATATTTCAGGTTTACAGTGGGGAAAGGTTTTTGGGTGAAGGGGAATTTTATAGGGATAGGGTGGTTTTTTTTTTTTGTGACAAGGGTATTTCTAGAGTAGAGGATAGTAAAAGATTTTTGAGTGGCAAGGGTGTTTTTAGGGTTTAGGATGGGTATGGGTTTTGGGTGGCAAGGACATTTTTAGGGTGGGTATATGTTTCTGGGTGGCAAGGACATTTTTAGGGTGGGTGTGGGTTTGTGGGTGGCAAAGGTATTTTGAGGGTTTTTGGGCAGCAATGTCATTTTCTAGAGTTAAAGTGGGTATGGGTTTTTGGGTGGCAAGGGTGTTTTTATAGTTTAGGGTGAATATCGTTTTTTGTGTGGCAAGGGAATTTTTAGGGTATAGGGTGGATGGGTTTTTGGGTGGCAAGGGCATTTCTAGGGTTTTGGGTGGGTATAGGTTTTCGGTTAGAAATGTAATTTTTAGGGATTAGGGTGGGTATGGGTTTTCGGGTGGCAAGGTATTTTTTAGGGTTTAGTGTGGGTATAAGCTTTTGGGTGGCAAGGGTATTTTTAGGGTTTAGGATAGTTGGAGGTTTTTGATTGGAAAGGGTATTTTGGGGGTTTAGTGTGGGCATGGGCTTTTTGGGTGGCAATGGAATCTTTAAGTTTTATAGTGGGTATGGGATTTTGTGTGGTAAGGGTATTTTTAGGGTTTAGGGTGGGTATTGGTTTTTGTGTGGCAAGGTTATTTTTAGGGTTTAGTATGGTTGAAGATTTTTGTATGGAAAGGGCTTTTTTAGGGTTTAGGGTGGTTAAAGGCTTTTGGGTGGCAAGGGTATTTTTCGGGTTTAAGGCGGGTATGGGTTATTGGGGGCAATGGCATTTTCTAGGGTTTAAGGTGGGTATAGGATTTTGGGTGACAACAAAATTAGTGTGGGTTTGGGTTTTTGGATGTCAAAGGTATTTTAGGGCTTAGGGTGGTGAAAGGGTTTTGAGTGGCAGGGGCTTTTGTAGGGTTTAGGGTGGGTTTGTAGGGTTTAGGGTGGGTATGTGTTTTTGTGTGGCAAGGGTATTTTTAGGATTTAGGTTGGTTAACGGTTTTTGGGTGACAAGGGCATTTTAAGGGTTTAAGGTGGTGTGGGTTTTAGGTAGCAACTGAATTTTTAGGGTTTAGGGTGGGTGTGGGTTTTTGGGCGGCAAGGGAATTTTTAGGTTTTTGGGTAGGCATGGGTATTTGGACAGCAAGGGTATTAGTAGGGATTATTGTGATTAAGGGTTTTTGGGCAGCAAGGGCATTTTTAGGGTTTAGGGTGGTTAAAGGTTTTCTGGGTGGCAAGTAGGGGTGGGTGGTGAACTCCCCTCCCCTGGTGGAGTTCACAGAGGTTACGGCACTTCGAGCTCCAAGCGGAGCACAAAGTTCAGCAAAAATAACTCTGCCAGCCAGCGATGGAGCGGAGTTCACCAGCACACCACCTCACCCACCCATAAATAGTGCAGTGCCACACTCATGCAGTATTACAGTAGCAACTGTACTGCATTACCAGCTCACAGTGTGAAAATAGCTCACAGGCCCAACAGAAACAGAGTGACAGTTGCTGTACTAGCTCTCATGTGGCTACCAGTCACAAATAAATACTGTAACAGAACCAGGCATTTTATCATGCCCACAGATGGATACCAGCAGCAAGGCCACCTGTACAGCCATTAAGAAAGTGTGATAGTATCAGTGCTTTCTCCAAGAGGTATGCGTTGTGGGAGCAAAGAAAACTGAATTAAAGTGTACTTACACAGTGAGACAATTGGCAAACTACGAGCACAGATAAACATACAGAAACAACAAGCCCTTCCGATCATAGCACTCACTTCTCATCTCTCGGCTGGAACCCCCAAATCACCTCTGTCCGGGCAAAACGAAAGACAGTCAGAAAGATAGTCTATTCAGAATAACAGCCCCAGAGACAGTCTGTGTGTAAGCTTGAGTCATCTATATCATCCCAAAGTTGAATAGCTGGAGATACTGACCCGGAAGAGACCGCCCCGGCTGTACACAAGCCACTATTCCCACTCTGCGTGCGGATTCTTGGCCACAGATTTGAGTTCTAGCAGTAGGGCGCTAACTTCAGGTATAACTATAAACCTTCCTCATTTAGATCATTCAGAAATGAAACTGTCAAGCTCATAATTGCCAACAATCCCAATTTAGATGGAACACATGCTATTTTGAAAGTCATTTTACTATCTCTGTGCTTAAAACTTCCTCTGAGCCAGTTTATGTTTATAGTGAAATTTGGTTTCTTTGTTTTTTTCTCTAGTTTAAACCTCCTTCTTAGGTGTTCACACTCGATTGCACACATGCAAGTCCAAGGTGAAAAATGTTAAAACAAATCTGGGAAGGCCACACATTGATACCAGACTGAGGACCTTTGCAGAATTTCATAGAGTTTTTTGATAACTCAGCAGAAGTCAGTGGAATAGGGTATGGGGTTTTGGGTTGCAAGGGCATTTTTCACCTTGCATGCCTTTAGAACTTAAAATATAAGTATTTTACAGGTTAATATAAAGCCATTATACATATATACATATATAAAAAAGAAAGTTTATACTGACCTGTAAAATACTTGCATTTTTCATGGTAAATGCATGCATGGTAAAGGCATATTCATGGTAAAGAAAGTTGTTGTAAAGTCTTTCATTGTAAAGATGCATTCGTTGTTCAGGCATCGTTGTAAAGGAATTTGTTGTCAGAGCAGTCGTAGTTCCATCATACAACCGCTCACAGTGCATAAGTGAAACTAAACACAAAAGTAGGACTAAACAGAAACAATTTTCAGTGAAGTTTACTCAAAGTTAACACCATATTGAAATAGAGCTTGCAAAGCACTAAGATAAATCAATTTCAAATGTTAACATTGCCATATGTCAAGCAAAACAATTAATTCAGTTCAACTTCTCCTACTAATATTGACCAATTGTAATGTCAACTCAAAAGATATGTCATAATCTCATGCTTTAAACCAAAGATTTATATCAGATGATTCATAGAATCCAAAATCACAAACGTTCCAAAATTTAATATTAATGCCCAAGTGGGGTAGTAATTGATGTGCCACACTATGTAAACACATACAGGAGTGCTCACATATTTGCTTGTAAAGCTCATATCTTCATGCCCATGTTAGTATTGCTTAAACTACTGTTATACATGACAAGCATAGACTCTTTTTGCAATCTACACCAATCCAAACAATAAATAAAAGATAAAACGTAATAAGACATATCACAAGAAATTACATTTTATACTCTATATGATTAAGTGCCAATTTCCATTGCCCGTGAAAATTCAAAAAGTTGCTGTGTCATAATATTTGGACTCTACAAATAAAATAAAATGTAAGGATGAAATCAGTAAAACCCCATATCCAGGCAATTAGGCAAACATAATTACTCATTTCCTAAATGTACATTTAATTTTTCATCCATGTTGAGACCTGTGGGAGTCCTTGTTTCTAAGTTCTTAATATATCTAGATTCTAGTCGCATGAGGGCCAGTTCGCTATTACCACCTCATGGTCTTAATTTCACAAAAGACTTGCATTGTTGCGATGGTCTTTATCAAATTGTCTGGCCACCAAATAATCCTGTTTGGATGCAAATAGCACACAGACGTTCCAGAACCCTGTTCTCTGCAAGATGTATAGGTCTCGCCATAAACTGTTGTCCATTGGGACAGATTAAAAAGTAAACCACATAATGAGATTTATATGAGAGAAATTGTTTGATAGTCACATGTTAATTAGAATATGGAACCTTGTAGTTGCTAATATCATGGCTAGTCTTATGGGCCTTACAGATTTGTTTACAAACAAAAAGAAACAAAGCAGGTATATTGCTACTTTTCTCAGTTTTCATCAATCTATCGATTAGGAAAAGATTAAGGGTCTCATTACAAGTCTGGTGGTCTTCAAACTCCTGGTGGTCAGACCGCCACATTATGACCCTGGCAGTTGGACCACCAGGGGGCCACCAGCAGAAATATGGTTCCCAATGGGGTGGCGGCGTTCAGAGTTGTGGTCAGCCGTTGCGGTACTGAGTTCAGTGCCACCATGCTGATCACAGGTACCCTTTCCGCCAGCCTTTTCATGGCAGGGAAAAGACTGACAGAAAGGAAGTGCAGGGGCCACAGGGCGGCCCCTGCACTGCCCACGACTGCCCACCCTGCCCAGCACCCTCGGCAGTCAGTGTGTATTCCAAAGGTGCTGGGAGCACCCTCTGTGCAACAGCATTTACCTCGGCTCCTCAGCAATGCCGCCACAAGGTTTCCCTGGGATTTCTGAGGGTTCAGCCAGTCTGACTAGTGGATACCTCGTAATTGGCCTGGGAGGAGACCACCTGCTCTGCAGCAGTCTCCTCTCCACGGGGCTGGCAACGTCAAAATGAGGCCCTAAGTCTGTATGTTATTCAAGGGTTGGGGGTCTAACTTGTGTAATCATATCTTATCTAATAAAAGGAAATGCCAATGTTTTTCAAGCACCCTTTTCAAATCCTCTGACTCAGTGCTATTTGTCCCTATAAGTCTTAACATAGTATCTGGTTTAGAGGAAGGATAAATTATATTGTTTCTATCTCTACCTTCAGCCCTTTTGACATCTTCTTTCAACAGCCCAGATGGGTAACATCTCTGTTTGATCCTCCTAAGTATGTCATCCCTAATCTTGTTAAATAACTCATAAAATGCTATTACATTTCACTCGCAACAACTTGCCAAACTGAGTACTCCATTTTATTTTAAATTTAATTTTTCAGGATGGGCAGTTGTAGCACATAAAATACTATTGCCCACTGCATCTTTACCAAATGAGATTTAATTTAATTGATCAACAACCATATGGACCCTTAAGTGCAGAAAATCATTTGGTTCTGAACTAATGGCACACTTGAATTTCAGATTGTAGTTACTTCCATTCAGAATCTATGCAAGTTCTTCTGCCAGGTATACTTCCCTTTCCCCAATCCGAAATACATCATCAATGTATCTGATCCATGTAATAATGTCAGAATACCGTGTAGCCATGTCTGAGGCCCAGGCCACTTGCTTATCTCCTCTGCCTGTCACCAAATCAGAATAACTGAGGGTGAAGCAGATGCCCTTAGCTGTTCCTTGAGTTTTAAACATATATGTTCCCATCAAATAGAAAAAAATCATTGTAGAGGTAAAACCTGATCACTTTAAGAAGCATTTCTGTATTAAGTGAATATTCAGTATGTGTAGCCCTTGGAAAATGTTTGTAGGCCTGTTCTCCCAAGGTGTGGTCAATACTAATATATAGAGCACTTACATCTTGTGTGATTAAAATGTATTCTGGTTCCAAGGTAATGCCTTCAATATGAACCAGAAAATACCGGCTATCCTTTATAAATGGAGGTAAAGCTTCCACAAAGGGGTGGAGGAAGAATTCAACATACTTAGATTCTTTTCCAAGAAACCACCTTTTCGTCAAATTATAGGTCTCCACAGGAAATATTTGGTATCTTAAATTTGGTTTTCACTACTGCAAGGCTTATCTCTCCCCAGGGTTAACATTGGGATTGCCTTAGTACATTTTATAAGTGTAATTTCCAATTGGGAAGAGATGGGACAACCCCCCCCCCCAAGCTTGGTGTCCCTAGAACCACAATTTAAAATCCAAACTTTTGATGAAGTCAGATTTTAAACTGAAATTCTTAAAATACCACTTTTAGAAAGTTGGCATTCATTCTCTGCCTTCTGCTGTCTCTGAATACACATCTGGAGTGGGCAACAGCTGGGATTTGTGCATTCCCTCTAGACAGTCACACACAAAGGGAGCTTAGGTGTGACTGAGTGGCCATCTGCATGTTGATGTGCCATCCTGGATAGGATAGGAGGGTGGAGCTGACACACCTGAATGTGCTGTGTCCTGAGCCTACACAAAGGGCTTCATACACCCCCCTGTAGTGAGTCTGGAGCCAGGGAAAGAAGGGCAGGGACCCTGTGCACTTCAAAGACCTCTCTTTGAAGACTCCCCCACTTTAAAGGCACAGCTGGCAATAAGTACTGAACATTTGACCCCACTAAATCAGTACACTTCATGACCTGTGGACATTCTGCCAGGAATAAGTGCTGCTGAAGTGCCTGTCACTCTGCTGGACTCTGCTGGACTCATCGTTTGCATCCGAAGCCATCAATACTGACACATTGCCCCCTCTGCTCCTTGCATCAGGTCTACGACATCAACACATCACTCCATCAGAGGTACTTTTTCAGCGGGACAAGGTTGGTCTCTGTATCCGACCAGCACTCTATCGCGGTCGGCCAGAATTTTTAGATTTCACCCTGTCCAGCGCATCCAAATAGCTTTAAAGCACTATGGGGGTCATTCTGACCCTGGCGGTCTTGGACCGCCAGGGCAAGAATGACGGAAGCACTGCCAACAGGCTGGCGGTGCTTCATTTCTCGCACCGCCGGGGACGGCGGTGTCCCGCCGATTTTCCCCCGGCGGTGATAATCCGCCAGGGCAGCGCTGCAAGCAGCGCTGCAAGCAGCGCTGCCCTGGGGATTATGACCCCCTTACCGCCAGCCTGTTTCTGGCGGTTTACACCGCCAGGAAGAGGCTGGTGTTAAGGGGTGTCCTGGGGCCCCTGGGGGCCCCTGCACTGCCCATGCCACTGGCATGGGCAGTGCAGGGGCCCCCTAACAGGGCCCCAGCCTGCTTTTCACTGTCTGCATGGCAGACAGTGAAAAGTGCGACGGGTGCAACTGCACCCGTCGCACCGCCGCAACACCGCTGGCTCCATTCGGAGCCGGCTCCTGTGTTGCGGCCTCATTCCCGCTGGGCCGGCGGGCGCTAACATGGCTAGCGCCCGCCGGCCCAGCAGGAATGTTGGAATTGGGGCCACGTTATTGCGGCCGCATGGCGGTTCCCGTCTGGCGGGCGGCAGTAGCCGCCCGCCAATGTTAGAATGACCCCCTATATTTGCAGATATTCTTTAAAAATGTATATCTCAACTTCTACTTATTAGATTTTATCATTTAAGTCTTGTTTTGTTCATTAAATTAATCTCTATTTTTCTAACCTGGTGTGGATTATTTTTGCGCACTGTTTTCATTGGTTTACTGTTAGAAATATGGTTCCTGGTTGGCTAGGGTAGGCACCTCAGCCAGGCAGGGACCACCACTGTATTCAGGGCACGGGAGGTACACACCTAAGATAACCCCTGCTTATCCACTTGGTAGCTTGGCACGAGCTGTCAGGCTTATCCCAGAGGCAATTTGTGAAGCATTTGTACAACACACACACAACACTAGTGACACAATAAATACACCACAAAGATAACTCCACAACAAGTTATATAAAAACAAACTGTGTTGCACAAAACATCATTAGACCAAAAATGACATACATCAGTAATACCCTGCTACACAAGCATTTGTCAGAACAAGAACAACACACAGGTTACTAGTACTCTGTGAAACAAGCAGTAGTCAGGGAAACACATAGGTTACTACTATTCTGCAACACCAGCAGTATGCAGGTCATCATTATCACAAAAAATGCACGTCATCATAAACACATTATCATGAATGCCAAGACATCATCATGAATGCAAAAATAAGAAACTTTCCCATATGCACAGCTCATCACAAACGCTATTACTGAGCGGATTATACAATCCCACGATATATTATTGTTTTATCCTCATAGACAAGGTATGAAAAAACATAACATAGTGAGCATAGGTAGCATGCAAAGGCAGCTATAAACGGGGGGTCAATCCCCAACAGCAGGACATATCATCAAGTATACCTGGGTGCCACCAACGTCACAAGTCCTTTTTTTTAGCATATTTTTATTGGTGTTTTTAACAAAACATACACAAATTACTTCTTGGCAGTTCTAGCCCCCGGCCCTCTCACTCCTCCCTCCCCCCATCTGTATCTGCTCATTCCGTTCATCCCCATTGATAAAGCTTTAAGACTTCAATGACCGTTGTGTGGACTTAGGAGTCGGGTTCGTCAGTTCGATTTTGTACCTGATCTCCTTCTTCGTTGCCCTCAATTGATGTTGTGGATGATTCCAGTGCTCCAGGGTCTGGCTCTTTTAGGTAGTCTATCAGACGGTCCCATTTTCTAGCTGCCTCTATTGGGCCACAGCTCCTCGCTGCTTCTAGATGTAAGGCCCTTCCCTCTGTTTCCGCCCATCTTATTAGTGTATCCCTCCATCTACCCAGGTGTGGACCCCCTTGATCCTTCCAGCATAGGGTGATTTCTCTCTTAGTTAGAACTAACAACAGGTCTGTGTATTTGTTTGTGACTTTTTGGCATTTGGGTGGTGAAATTCTCCCAGCAGAGCCACTATTGGCGAGACAGGCAGCCTCCGCTCCATCACATCTACACTGTTTTGGAACACTCCTTCCCAATATTTCTTGATTCGTGAGCACCCCCACAACATATCTGCGAGGCCTGCTTCCTGTTCAGTGCAATGGAAATACCCACCATTCGCCACTTCAAACATTGTAGCTATCTTCTTGGGCGTGACATATGCCCTATGCAACACATAGAAACAAATCAGATTGAAGCAAGGGTTTAGAGATACAGTAGAGATGTGTGATGTAATTCTGGTCCACTAATTTTTATCTATAGGTGCGTCAATGCCTCCCGCCCATGCCAGTCTTAAAGTGTCCAATGGGAGCAATGTGTCCTTCCTCAGCGCTTTATATAAGGTGGATACGGCTTTCCTCTCCCCATCAACAGTGCAGATAGCCTGACATCCCACATGTGTAGGTGGTTCCATCATTCCTTGTTTCCAATGACATTGTATGAGGGCTATCAGTGATCTGTGTATGAGAGACAGCCCTGGGGATATGGACATTGTCTATAAGGGCTTAAAAGACAATAGCTCCCCATTGCTATACAAATCCCCCATTGTGGAGACATTGCACTCCTCAAGTCTAGATATTCTTGTTAGGGCACGGCCTCCTGGGAGTTTGGAGAGCCCAGTAATGGGTATTTCCTGTGCATAAGGCATGGAGGTTCTAGTGCGCTGTAAACTGCATAGCCAGCAATTGCGCAGTGTGTGCATGTCTGTTTGGCCCATTGGGCATCTCCCTCTGGGGTTCAACAGGATCCGAAACAGGTCCTTTCCAGAATTCTCTGATTGATGCCTTACTCTTGGACATGGTGTCGCCGTATGTATCTCGCGTGCGAGCCATTGTAACTGGCATGCCAGATAGTAGAGTTCCACATCAGACGCTGCCATCTCCCCCTCATCGGTGGACCGCTGAAGTTTAGTCAGGGCTACTCTGTGTCTATCCACCCCCCCCCCGATGAAGCCGAACATTATGGAGTTAATCTCCTGAAATAAGAAGCGAGGAAGCATTAATGGTAAAGTTGAAAAATAGTACGTTAATCTGGGCAGGGCCACCATTTTAACCAGTGCAATTCACCCCGCCACTGACAATGGGTGCATTTTCCAGAACAGGACCACTGCTTTTAACCTCTGAACTGGACGACCCACATTGCCCTCTTGTAGGTCCTCGGGCTCATGGTATATTTGTACTCCCAGGTATCGAAAGGTGGAAGCCACCCACATAAGACCCTGCATATTCCTCACCAGTGTAGCACCTTTTCCCAGCGGGAAAATATGGGATTTCCGCCAGTTAATATGTAGCCCAGAGAGGCCCCTGAACTTCTCAAGCAGCTCCATCGCTCCTGTTAGTTTTTCCTCTGCATCGTGTAAGAAGAGTACCATATCATCTGCATAAAGCTCTATTCTGTGAGTCTGACCCTCAATACTAAACCCCTGGAAGTAGTCACCAGTTCTCGCAGCTTGCGCCAGAGGCTCTATTGCTATGGCAATTAATAGGGGTGAGAAAGGGCAAACCTGTCTGGTTTCTCTGACCACCGCTTAAGGCTCTGATATCGTATATAGTAATTTCGTCCACTTGATAAAGCCCTGTCCTAAGCCGATCCGTTCCATCACTTGGTATAAATAGTCCCATCTGAGACCATCTAAGGGTTTCTCTATGCCAACTTCTCTAATTACTGCTTTCTGCAAGTCCGGGGCTTGATGTTGAAGGACAAAGATCATGCTTCTAATATTAATAGCCGTATAAGGCGAGGAATGAATACCGTCTGATCCAAATGAATCAACCTGGTCATGTAGGGTAGAAGGCTCATGGCTAGGATCCTACTTAATATTTTGTAATCCATGTTCAGCATGGATAAAGGGCGGTATGTTCGCACATCTGTTGCAGGGCACCCGGGCTTAGGGAGTGGTATAATTATGGCTTTGTTAGTGGACGGAGCAGTCTTCAGTGCCTCCGAAAAGAGAGAACTAAGTTGAGGAGCTAGTAATTCATTAAAAGCGAAATAAAGTTCCATCTAGAGTCCGTCTGCCCCCGGCACTTTGCCCCTGGCCATTGCCTTTACTGCTGTACTAATTTCTAGGGGGGAAATTGCATCTCCTGATGCCAGATGGTCTGCCTCCTCCAACTAGGGAAGTTGAAGCTCCTCCAGGCTCCTTAGTTGAGCTTGAGAAATATCCACCTTATTTCCCCTTGATTGTTCAGCCGGGCCCCCTTTCATCCTCTATCTCCATCACTAGTGAGTGCTGTAGGGGGGAGGGGGGCGAGGGCCATGCCGGAAGAGCCCCCACTTTTTCACGCTCTGTATGCATTTGGGTCATGTAATTTTTGTGATCAAAACATCTCAGTCATTTGATTGCTACCGCAACCTTTTCCTTAGCCTCTGTAATCAAGAGGGACATTTCGGGGGCACCTGGTTTCGTCCGTTCCAGTGCTATGAGTCTCTCTTCACTGTCTCCAAATTCTTTCTAAATGGTCTTCTTGACCCCCATTACCCCAGTTATGCACTGACCCCTGACTGCCATTTTGAAGGCCTCACATTCTAAGGCGTGAGAAGATGCAGTTTCCTTATTGTGCTATTGTGCTCAAAATAATTCCAAATCGTCTCACCAATCGACTTCCGGAAGTCACCATCTTCTAGTATTTCCACTCCAAGCCGCCAATCTGGTATTCGAGGACACTCCCTGTGCCATGCTAAATTAAGCAATAAAGGGTTATGACCTGAAACCGTGCGGCAGAGGTACTCTGCAGCATGGGCCATGCTAATGACTTCAGGCGATGCCAAGAAGACGTCCAGTCGGATATGCCAATCATATAGGCTTGAATAAAAGGAGTAATCCCCTTCTCTGGGATGCAAATGTCTCCAAGAGTTTATGAAGCCCCAGTATTGTTGCCAGTCTGTAAATGCCTTGGCCGATCGGTGTGTAGGGGAGCACAGCAGTGGGGGGCGTGATCTATCAAGTTTCATGTTAGAGACACAATTGAAGTCTCCTTAGATCATAGTTGCCTGTGTGAGTTGTTGCCCTAGTGTATGTGATAGTGACGCCAAAAAGGATCCCTGTTCCTGATTAGATGAGTAAACCCCCCCTTCGTAATGTCTCTGCCCTCCAACCTTCCAGAGATCAAAACATCGTGGCCTTCTTTTTCTACAATTTCATTCGTTTTTTTGGAGGGGACTCGGGCTGAATCCACAGGAGGACTCCTTTGGCGAATGCTGAATATGTTGTAGCATATTCCTGCCCACACTATCTCTTGGCTATAGCCTTGGCCTCAGGACCTGTGAGATGTGCTTCCTGGATGACAGCTATGTGTATTCCTCGTCTCTTTAGTTGAGAGTAGACCTTATAGCGTTTGACTATGCTGTTCAATCCCCTGACGTTCCAAGTCAGGAAATTGTAAGTTAGGGGGTATTCTATGTGGTGTCCCTAATTGACAAACATGTATCCTTCTGCCCCTGTGCCCTATGTCTGGAAGTCTTTAATAAAGCACACTTGTGTATCAATGGAAGGGGTTGAGCAGATACACCCCTAGTGGCTCAACATATGAATAATGAAACAAGAAACCAAACATCCCAACTCCCTTTCCCCAGGACCGGCATCACAACCATCCCCGTCCAAACTTTCAATAACATTTCCAACTTTTCAAATAGGGGGTCAGTGCAAGAAACCAGGAGCAGACACCTCCAAGCGTGCTCTCCGTCATCTGATGTTCCAGGGTAGTTCTTTGTGTCCCAGCTGTTGTGTAGGGGTCCACATGCAGACCCAGAGCAGAGCAAAGTGTTGTGATGATTGATTAATTTGGCAGCCCACTCCATCCCTAGCGAAAGACCCTTCATGGTCCTTCACCCCAAAGTTTGGGTAAGGACTACTTCAGTCCAAAGGCATCGCCTGTAGTTTTGGCCGTTTCCCTCCTACCATCTCGATGTGGGATGACGAACCAATATAGTTTGGAGCAGGTCTCCGTTATATTATCTTGTCTGATGTTCCAGGGCTCACTCTTGGAGGAGGGTCCAAAGTGTCCTGGGATGAAACAGATGCACTGCCAGATATTGAGTCAAAGTCTGATAAAATATCTGAGGGGTGGGATGATCCTGGTCCTTGTCTAGTAGGGGACGCTGCTATGTCCACTGTGTCCTGCATTTTCAGCAGTGCCTGTGTGCGTGGTGGTGCTGCCGCTTTGGTTGGTCATCTGGATTTCCTTCACTATCTTTCATGTGGGTCTTGGTGATTTCTTGTTGTCTTCGCCAGAGCTGGGAAAGTTGAATCCAGCCATTCCCACACCTGTTGTGGGGAGGTGAAGAAAAGTACTTTGTTGTTAGTAATGATACATAACGTGGCTGGGAACAGCATGGCATAGTGGATTCCTCGTTCCCGGAGCTGTTTCTTGGCGCCGGTGAATGAAGCCGTTTGTCTCTGAGCGTCTCTAGTGAAGTCCGGGAAGATCATTATGTGGTGATCGCCCATTTATTTTTATTTCTCCTCTCAGTCTGGCCTCAGTGAGGTTGTGATCTTGGTCTTTAAAGTGGAACAGTTTGGTGACCACCGGCCAGGGTCATGCACCCGGCAGCGGGTGCCGGGATGGCACTCTGGTGGTCATTCTGACCTCGGCGGTAAAAGGCGCCTACCGCCGGTCAGAAATCCTCCATAATCCCGCCGCGGTCGCGGAAACCCGCCACGGTCATTCTGACCCGCAGAAGGCAAACCTCCAAAAATCCGACAGCCACAACCTCCACCGTCACGCCAACAGAAATACGCCCATGCCATTACGACCCACGAATCCACGCGGCGGTCTTTCAAACGCGGTATTCCATTGGCGGGACACACCGCCGCGGTCAGAATACACACAAACGAACAAAACTCAGCCCCATTGGCCGATTTGAATACCACACACCTGATACACATACACACACCACTCCCACACACACAATACAATATAAAACACACACCCACATCACCCACAAACCCCTACGACCAAAAATTCTGAAAGAAGGCCAGAGCGAGACACCACCATCCACAAACTAGCAGCCACAGCCACTCAACACCATCACCCACACACTATCCACACACAAAACAACACACACCACCACACTCAACACACTTAACTACACATACTCCACCCCACACATCATACACACCACCCCATGGCACCCCAAAGACACCCCCGCTTCTCAGACGAAGAACTCAGGGTCATGGTGGAGGAAATCGTTCGGGTAGAGCCCCAGCTGTTCGGCACACAGGTCCAATACACCAGCATTGCCCGGAGGACGGAGCTATGGCAGAGGATTGTCGACAGGGTCAACGCTGTGGGACAGCACCCCAGAAATCGGGAAGACATCAGGAAGCGATGGAACGACCTACGGGGGAAGGTGCGTTCCATGGTATCCAGGCACAACATCGCCGTGCAGAAGACTGGCGGAGGACCCCCACCTCAACCCCCACAATTTACAACATGGGAGGAGGAAGTCTTGAACATCCTGCATCCTGACGGCCTCGCAGGAGTCGGCGGAGGAATGGATACTGGTAAGTTGAAGCTTCACTACTGCTTCCCCCCCACCTGCATGCCAAATCATACCCCAACCCTCACCCCCATCCTCGAACCCCACCCTCACCCCCACCCCCATCCTCACCCCCACCCTCACCCCCACCACCATCCTCACCCCCACCACCATCCTCACCCCCACCCCCAGCACACCTATTCCCTGCCAATGTCTCACCATCACAACCCACACATCCAAACCTAGGCCTGCATGCGTCCACTAAGCATGGACACCCATCACCAAAGCATGCCCAATGCATATACACATCCCCCCCACAAGCCACCCTCACCAAAGCCCCCACACACGAATGCCAGCACTTGGGGACACGGGAACCCACAGATACACCCATATGCCACACATTGAAACTATAACCATACCTCTATACCCCTGCAGGACCCGACCGTCAACACACCGCCGTGGAGGGCCCAGAATTCTCCACACCCCCCACCCAAGAGGCCGTCAGCGATGACAGCAGCTCTGTCGACCTGGACACCGATGACCAGCCCGGACCATCGGGGACCTCTGGACAGTCGGTTCCCCTCACACAGGCCCAGGCCACTACAGACCCAAACCCCTCTGGGAACACCAGCACAGCTCCCACCCAGCGGGCCCATGCCTCTGTCTCCAGGGCGCGTCAATCTGCGGTGTGTCTACCACTACAGGGCACCCAGGATAACCCACCACCCCAACAACAACAGGGACCTGGGGGCAGTGGTAGTGGGCACACCGGCCAGGGGGCAGAGGCCCAGGGAAACAGGGCAACTCGGAGGGCAGCTGTGCGACAGGGGGGGGACGGGCCCAGGGAACCCACTCTCCACGAGGCCCTCACCACCATCATGGGAGCATACAACCGCTCCCAGGAGACGATGGCGACGGTACTGGCCCGGTTCCAGGAGATCCAGGTACTGCAGGAGGAACACTATCGGGGGTACAGGGAGGACATCAGAGCCCTCACCTGCACCCTGGTTACCATGGTAGGGCTGCTGCAGGACCTCATCAACACCAGGACGGACACTCAACAACACCCAAGGGCCCCTGCCACTAGCCTGGACCAAGAACAGCCAACCACCTCCGCCGGCGCTAGTGGACAGGAGGCCCCCGCACAGCAGCAGCCCACCAGACCCCCACCTCCTGCAGGAGAAGAACCACCCCGCAAGAGGGCCCTGAGATCTCGCAAGAAGACAGAGTAGGATGTCAAGACCCCCGCCAGCAAAGGATACCACCTGATGTCATCCCACTGTCCCACATTGTCACCCTGTCCATCCTTGAACTGCCCATGCTCCATCTCTCCACAGGCCTCTGGACAATGCACCTGTGTGACTGTTACTCTGGACTCTGCCATGGACATTCCTTCACCATAGCCCCCACCCACTTGAAACCACCCATCCCATTTTGAGCACTTAAATAAACACCTATTTTGCACAAAACTATCTGGAGTCTGGCTGTGATTTCAAAATATTGTAATTGACATGACAGTGCAAATATGTCCTTGTACATAGTGAAGTCAACAAACAGCTGCCACAAAGCTGTAGTCCATGGGGAAACGAAGCACAGGACTCGTAGTGGGGACCCCAGATCTGAAATAGGGAGGGAAAAGCCACAACTCAGTCATCATACACTGGGGCAAATAGACAGGCAGCAGAGATGCAGGAGAGTAGTTCACATTTACTAAATTATCTTTGAATTGTTACCTGTGTCCTATTGGAAGTACTGTTCAATGATTCTGTCCCTGTTGTCTGTTTCAGCCCCGTCGTCTTCCTCCTCGTCACTCTCCTCAGGTTCCACCGCTGCCACAACACCACCGTCTCGACCATCCTCCTGCAGGAAAGGCACCTGGCGGCACAAAGCCAGGTTGTGAAGCATGCAGCAGGCCACGATGATGTGACACACCTTCTTAGGTGAGTACATTAGGGATCCACCTGTCATATGCAGGCACCTAAACCTGGCCTTCAGGAGGCCAAAGGTGCGTTCGATCACCCTCCTAGTACGCCCATGGGCCTCATTGTACCGTTCCTCTGCCCTGGTCCGGGGATTCCTTACTGGGGTCAGTAGCCACGACAGGTTGGGGTACCCAGAGTCCCCCAATAGCCATACACGGTGTCTCTCTAGCTGTTCCATCACGTAAGGGATGCTGCTATTCCTCAGGATGTAGGCGTCATGCACTGACGCTGGGAATTTGGCATTTACATGCGAGATGTACTGGTCAGCCAAACACACCACCTGGATGTTCATTGAATGGTAACTTTTTCTGTTCCTGTACACCTGCTCCCTGTCTCTTGGGGGAACCAAAGCCACATGGGTCCCATCAATGGCACCAATGACGTTGGGAATATGTCCAAGGGTGTAGAAATCACCCTTCACTACAGCCAATTCGCCCACCTCAGGGAAAATGATGTAGCTCCTCACGTATTTCATCAGGGCAGACAACACTCTGGATAACACCTTTGAAAACATGGGCTGAGACATCCCAGAAGCAATTCCCACTGTTGTCTGAAATGACCCACTTGCCAAGAAATGGAGTACTGACAGGACCTGCACCAGAGGGGGAATCCCTGTGGGTTGGCGGATGGGGGACATCAGGTCGGGCTCCAGCTGGGCACACAGTTCATGTATAGTTGCACGGTTAAGACGGTAGGTCAGGATAATGTGGCGTTCTTCCATTGTCGACAGGTCCACCAGCGGTCGGTACACGGGAGGATTCATCCGTCTCCTCGCCAAACCCAGCGGACGGTGCCTAGGAAGGACAACATGGAGCACACAGTCAAGCAACCCACAGGTACGTACTCACAGCTAGCACAGTAAACGATTCTCTATGCAGTGAATGGCGTGTCTGAGTGGCTATGCAAGGCCTAGGCCTGTGTGACGCAGTTGAAATTGAGCCATGTGGACCCTCGAAATGGTGGCTGCCTGACCTGTGAAGTGTGACAATGGGATGTGAGGTCAATGCGCTGGCGTGGCACACCGCGGCGGGCGGCGGGCGAAGACCGCGGCGCGAAGCCGCATTGGTTAACATTGAAGCCTATGGGTTTCAGGAGCCAATGGCGAAGGGCTCCGGCGGTGGCGGTACGCACCGCCGCGGTACGCACCGCCGCGGATGTGACCGCCATTTTCTATCTACTTATCCACTTGCGACTTGAACTTTCACAGGAGAGGACCTATACTGCAAGTGTTGCTGTGACCTCGGTCTGGAAGGGACAATGGCTGCTGCGCCTGGGGAAAGGGCCCCTGCCTTCACTGGAGAGGAGTTGGAGAAACTTGTGGATGGGGTCCTCCCCCAGTATGCGCTACTCTACGGTCCTCCAGACCAACAAGTGAGTTTAATTCAATCTGGATTTGGGGCCACTGGCTGGCTTGGGGGCCTGGCGGGGGCCTGGCGGGGATAGGGGGGCATGTTGGGGCTGGCGGGGGGCCTGGCGGGGATGGGGGGGCATGTTGGGCCTGGTGGGGGGCATGGCGGGGGGCCTGGCGGGGATGGGGGGGCATGTTGGGGCTGGCGGGGGGCCTGGCGGGGATGGGGGGCATGTTGGGCCTGGTGGGGGGCCTGGCGGGGGGCCTGGCGGGGATGGGGTGGCATGTTGGGGCTGGCGGGGGGCCTGGCGGGGATGGGGGGGCATGTTGGGGCTGGCAGGGGGCCTGGCGGGGATGGGGGGGCATGTTGGGGCTGGCGGGGGGCCTGGCGGGGATGGGGGGGCATGTTGGGGCTGGCGGGGGGCCTGGCGGGGATGGGGGGCATGTTGGGCCTGGTGGGGGGCCTGGCGGGGGGCCTGGCGGGGATGGGGGGGCATGTTGGGCCTGGTGGGGGGCCTGGCGGGGGGCCTGGCGGGGATGGGGGGGCATGTTGGGGCTGGCGGGGGGCCTGGCGGGGATGGGGGGCATGTTGGGCCTGGTGGGGGGCATGGCGGGGGCCTGGCGGGGATGGGGGGCGTTGGGCCACTGGCAACGAAAATGCAGACAAACTTGAACGTGGTATTTCTCCCTCCCTGTACGTGTCACATAGGTCCGCGCCCATGAGAAGATCGGGATTTGGCGTGCCATCGCCAAGGAAGTCCGGACCCTGGGGGTCCACCATCGACGGGGCACCCACTGCCGCAAGAGGTGGGAGGACATCCGCCGCGGGACCAAGAAGACCGCCGAGTCTCTGCTGGGGATGGCCTCCTAACGTAGGCGGGGTGCCTGCCGTCAACTGACCCCCCTGATGTTCCGGATCCTGGCGGTGGCCTACCCTGATTTGGATGGGCGCGTGAGGGCAGCACAGCAGACACAAGGGGGTGAGTACAAGCATTATCTACTCTGTTGTCGCGCAGTGGAGGTGTCTGGGTGGGGGAGGAGGGCTGTGGGTCCCCCTAGGCCAGGGCGATATCTGTAGGCTGGGCACCCCCGTAAGCCCCTGTGTCCCCAGCCACCACCCTCAGTAGTTTGTCAGTACAGCCATCCCTGGGCCGTGTCATCCATGGGTGCAGTTGTCAACTCTAGGCGTGTAGGGCATGTTCCACGGAATGCGTAGCGGACCCCAAGTGCGCAACTTAGTGCAGGGGGCATCTGTGTCTGTCATGTCCGCTAACTGTACCGGAGATCCATGTACTCAATATCCCGTTATTTCTCTCTCCCCCCCCCTTTTTGTTTGTCTTTCTGTGCTTGTGTGCATCAGCATCATCAGGCGGAGGAGAAGTGGCATCGGGGCAGGAGGGAGCTGCATCTCACATGGCCCAGGAGGGCCATGCCACAGAGTCAGACTGGACCAGTGAGACGGAGGGCGAGGGGAGCTCCACAACGGGGACGACTGGACCCTGCAGAGACACGGACACGTCCTCGGAAGGGAGCTCCCTTGCGGGGGTGGCACCATCCGTGCCCCCCGCCATTACAGGTACAGCCGCCACCCAGCGCACCATCTCCGCCCTCCCAGCAGCCCCTCAGCGTTCGCCCCGTGCCCGCTCTGCCAGGAAGCCGGGCATCTCCTTCGCCCCAGGCACCTCAGGCCCTGCCCCTGTTACCCCCGCTGCCCTCAGTGAGGAGGTCATTGACCTCCTCCGAACGCTCATTGTTGGGCAGACTACCCTTTTGAAGGCCATCCAGGGGGTGGAGAGGGAGGTTCATCGCAGCAATGCGTACCTGGAGGGCATTCATTCGGGTCAGGCTGCCCATCAGCGATCGTTCCAGGCTCTGGCCTCAGCACTGACGGCAGCCATTGTCCCTGTCTCCTGCCTCCCTCTACTAACTCCCTCCTCCCAGTCTCCTGTTCCTCTGCCTGTCCCACCCACATCATCAGACCAGCCTGCACACACCTCAACACCCAAGAGAAGCTCATCCAAACATAAGCACCACAGATCACGCAGACATTCACACACGCAACATTCCGATGCAGACATGCCAACAGTCACTACCACCTCTGTGACCCCCACCTCCTCGTCTCCCTCCTCCCTCCCTGTGACGTCTACACTCACACCTCCATTCACCTCACCATCAGCCAGTGTTTCCATCACCAGCACACCCTCCACTCCAGTCCGCACACGTGCAGTCACCACCCCCACTGCCATTTACACGTCCCCTGTGTCCTCTCCCACTGTGTCTGTCACCCCCTCTTCCACACCACACAAACGCAGCCAACCACCCACCCAACAGCCATCCACCTCACGACAGCCTATCCCTCCTGCACCTGCACCCAAAGACAGCAAACGTGACTCACCTACAACCACATCCTCTCCCTCCACTCCCATTCCCACTGTACCTACCACTCTCCATTGTCCCAAGAAACTCTTCCTCGCCACTGCTAACTTCTTTCCTGACCCTGAGCCCCCCCCTCCTTCTCGTCGGGGTAAGAAGAGCACCTCAGCCACCACCAGCCCTGCAGCCCCCTTGACAAGGGTGCAGGGGTATTGGAGCCCACCAGCCCGCATGTCTGGATCTTCGCCCAGCAGCAAGGGGACAGCCAGCCCACCCCCTGGGAAGAGGAGCAGAAGGCGGAAGGGGCGCCGCAGGAGCCCGGCTTCTACATCCCCCCCGGACACCACCCAGAGACAGTCACCAGCCACAGCTCCAAAGGGAGGAAAGGGCCACAGACTCCCGACTAAGGAGGGCAAGGGCAGCAAGTCGGAGAGGTCAGGCTGCAGGCCTGCTGCCCAGGAGGAGCCCACCACCCCCATAGCCGCTGCCCAGGGAGGACCCAGCCCAGCTTGCCAGGAGGGCCCCACCACCCACAGCCCAGGTGGGCATTGAAGGAGCACCATCCCCGCTGCCCAGGAGGGCACCACCAGGCAATGAGCAGTTGGCCATAGACCGGCCGCCGTCTCAAGCCCCGCTGAACTGGGCCCCGCCGTCTCAAGCACCGCTGAACTGGGCCCCGCCGTCTCAAGCACCGCTGAACTGGGCCCCGCCGTCTCAAGAACCGCTGAACTGAGCCCCGCCGTCTCAAGCACCGCTCCGCTGGGCCCCGCCGTCTCAAGCACCGCTGAACTGGGCCCCGCCGTCTCCAGCACCGCTCCGCTGGGCCCCGCCGTCTCAAGCCCCGCTGAACTGGGCCCCGCCGTCTCAAGCACCGCTGAACTGGGCCCCGCCGTCTCAAGAACCGCTGAACTGGGCCCCGCCGTCTCAAGCACCGCTCCGCTGGGCCCCGCCGTCTCAAGCACCGCTGAACTGGGCCCTTCAAGGCAAGACCCGCTGAACTGGGCCCTTCAAGGCAAGAAGTGCTGAACTGGGCCCTTCAAGGCAAGAAGCGCTGAACTGGGCCCTTCCAGGCAAGAACCGCTGGCCCTTTGGCAGACGTGGCAGGGCAGGATCTGTCTCGGGCAGGGCTGCAGGATGTCCTCTGGCCAACATGCCTCCTCCAGTGGCAGTGGGGTCTGTTATGGACTGTTTGGACTGTGGCTTTGCTCTCCCCAGGATGGCCCAGTGGGCAGGCCACCCACTGTATGGACTGTATGGACTGTGGCTTTGCACTCCCCAGGATGGCCCAGTGGGCAGGCCACCCACTGTATGGACTGTATGGACTGTGGCTTTGCACTCCCCAGGATGGCCCAGTGGGCAGGCCACCCACTGTATGGACTGTATGGACTGTGGCTTTGCACTCCCCAGGATGGCCCAGTGGGCAGGCCACCCACTGTATGGACTGTATGGACTGTGGCTTTGCACTCCCCAGGATGGCCCAGTGGGCAGGCCTCCCACTGTATGGACTGTATGGACTGTGGCTTTGCACTCCCCAGGATGGCCCAGTGGGCAGGCCACCCACTGTATGGACTGTATGGACTGTGGCTTTGCACTCCCCAGGATGGGCCAGTGGTCATGGAGTCCCCTCGTGGATCTGGCGTCGTGTACTCAAGTGGCTGAGGTGCCCCCCCTTCCCTTCCCCCTGAGGTGCCTGTCCTATTTTCTTTCTGATGCCCCTGCAGTGTTCTCTCCGTGGAGTTCTTGTCGTGGGACTGGGCCTTGCCCCTTTGCACAGGACCCCTGTGGTCCACGGACAGTGGTTGGACTACATTTAGTAGCTGTATATATTTTGTACATAGTTTATTTATTTATTGGGATTACTGGTGTCCATATTTCAATATATCTGCCCGTTTATGATCTCTTCTTTTGGTCTTTGCATTATTTCGGAGGGGGGGGTTTGTGGGTTGTGACAGTGATCTGTGGGAATGCATTGATGTGTGTGTTGTAGTGGGTATGGGTGGGTGGGTGTGTGCCGGTAATCTTTTCCCTCCCCTGTGTCGTAGGTGCAGTACTCACCGATGTCTTCCGCGCCGCCGGGCGTGCTCCTGGTACAGGAGCAGGTATAGGAGTGCGGGGATGACCTGCAACTCGGGTTCCATACTGCCGGAATCTCGCGTGGAGTGCGTAGAGGTGAGCGTTTTCCCGTTCGTAGTCTGTTTCCGCCGTGTTTTTATCGCCGGTGCTCCCGCCCCGAAAAAGGTGGCGGATTGGTGGGTCGTGATAGGGTGGGCGGTACATTGTCTGCCGCCTGGCTGTTGGCGGGGACCGCCGCGCTGTTTGTTTGTGCCGCCGTGGCGGTCGGAGTGTTAATGCGGCGGGCTGTGTTGGTGGTTCCCGCCAGGGTCAGAATTGCATATTTTGGACCGCCGGCCTGTTGGCGGCTTGGCCGCCGCATTATCACCGACCGCCAGGGTCAGAATGAGGGCCTCTGTGGGCACGCTCAATCGCAAAGTATGGAGAGAGTCCTTCAGGGGCCATTTCCTTGCGTACTCATTGTTCTAGGAATGCCGTCATATTTGTTGCGTTCTCTTCCACTGTTTCTGGGAGACCCAGCAGTCTCAGATTGCTTCTTCGTGCCCTGTTTCCTGCATCTTCCTCTCGTGCCTCCAGGGTTTTGATGCAAGCTATCATTTCAGACATATTTGTGTTCAGCTGCTGGCAATCTGGGGTATGTTGCTCCAGGCATCTTTCGTTTGTAGAAACTCTGTGCGATAGGCAGCGATGATCATCCCTTAGAAGGTTCAGGTCAATGGCGATCGTATCTATTTTCAACTCCAAGGCCTCCAGGGACACCGCTGTGGTTTGAAGAATGGTGTTTCTGGAGGCGATTCCTGATTTGAACTGCTCGTCCAGTGCCATCTTCTTAGTCAAGTGGGCCTATCGCAGTCCCCCCCTCCAGTCCGTATCTTCCCTTCTTTTTATTTTACCCATTGTGCAAACCGGTCGGCACCTGCCGTGTTCAGATGGCCGCGTGGGCCATTCTTATGTGAGTATTTCTCTTTCTCATGGGGGGGGGGAGGATCTCTCCAGTTGTTGCCACATCACTTGCACTTTCTGGCAGCTGTCTTGAGGCGCTGCGCTACAGGGGCGCAGTGCCTGATCCAGGGGGGAAGGGGTATTCTGCTTCTTTGCATCCAGTGCTGCTCCTCTTAGCTCCTGTATGTGCAAGGAGCTCGGGTTCGAGGCTTAGCTGCAATGTTGCACTGCGGCAGCACTGCGCTGCCGGGGCGGGTCCCCCATCACCCCTCTCCAGTACAGACAGTGCACTGGGTGCTCTCTTATTCTCTGCCCCCCACTTATCTCAGAATTCCACTGTTCTAGGGTGGCCAGTCTCCTGTCACCCTCGCCGGCTTCTGGGGAACCTCCCGTGGCTCATCGCTCCAGGCCGGTGGTGCTGCACCGCCCATCCTCACTCAGCCTGTGTCCAGCGCTGGCCGCACTATTGACGGATAGCGGAGGGCCCACAGTGCCGCGCAGCCGTCCACCAGCCCTCCAGTCAGCGCTCCCCTCTCTATGGGCCCCTTGGCTCCTCCCTACCATCTTAGGCAGCTCCTTCTCTTGTCCCCGGTCCATCCTCGGTTCTGCTTCTGGGGGACATCCCCAAGCCTCTCCAGCCACCGCTTCACTGAACTTCAGTGGGCCCCTCAGCTCCCGCCACTCATGGGTGTGCCGGCCAGCTGCGCGTCTTATGTTTTGTGCCCAGGCTCCTTCACCACTCTAGGCGTCCTCCACTATGTTTTCCTGGGCTGCCATTTTGTGCCGCAGGTGCAGGCCATGTCTGGTCTGCGCGGGCCATCACAGGGCAGCACCATCCCCCAGGACTGCATTGACAGGACGCAGAATATTTCTACACCAAGAACCGACTCTCCGGGCTGGGTTCCAATCGGCCGGGGGTACAGGATAATGGCTAATGTCCAGATGCAGCCGGGACGTCACTCTGAGTGTGCTACTCCATTGACCTCAAGCCACACCCCCTCCACCGTTACGGGTCCTTATAGGCCACATCAGGTCTGCGTTCTGTTTACTCAGTAGATGGTACTGTGGCACAGCCAAAGGGAATGGCTGGAAGTTTCTGTGTTGCTCCTGCTGCCGTATGGTATTGGACAGCTGCAGCAGGAATGTGCCCTTCGACGTACTGTGAATGTCGCCAATGAAATGTCATCAAAAAGGGGAGTGCACACACTGTAAAGAAGAGTTCTGATTTTCCAAAGGAACCCCTGCCTGCTCCTATGGGGAGACCTCGCCTTGTTCCCCCCACCCCTCCGGTAAGAAACTGGATGGCTGCTTTGGGCACCCTCACTTAGAGGGAATATGGTAGGGATGAGCCTTCTGGCTCAGTGGCCCTCTACGGGTCAGGCTCAGCAGAGGGGGCCTCGAGGGGGAGGTCTCTCTCAGTCCTCCCCGCTATCTGACTCAGGTAGCCACAGCGAGTTGCTGGTGGAGGGGGAACACACACCACCACGGAGGTAGCACCGCCTGCTCCTTCCCTCCCCTGTCTCCTTCCTGCAGCAAGGTTGGCTGCTCTTACCAAGCGAGCCTTTCCTGGGGAATCCTCCAGGAGGAAGGCTTGCCCTATGTGACACAGGCCTCTTCCATCCAGGATCTCCTTTAGTATGGCCGGAATGAGATGAGTCTGGAAACCCGCATCGGCCCTCAGGGAACCCAACGGGTACACTCCCACACACGCTAAGGCCAGGAAACTCCTCTCCTTTACCCCAGGCCAGCGCGCTTGGCTTGCATCTCCCCATGAGAGGCTACCCTCACTCTCTTACATGCCGATACAGTGCACCAAACGAGCAGCAGAACTGAAGTGCTCACTGTGCACTTTTTCCTGAGTGCTGACTGGAATAAAGCAGGGGAGAGTCTCCACTTTCAAAATGAACAGGGGTGGTGCAGAGCAGACCACCAACCCTTGGAGAGCACTGGGTGCACCAAGGGCAGAAAAACGAAAAGCAGGCCTGCACATTAGGCAGCAATGCAAAGTGACAGTCTCCTCAGTCACCCAATGGTCAGTAGGCAGCAGTCCAGTCTAGCAAGGCAAACAGTCCCAATGGTGATTCTTCTGAGTATCTCTGTTTCTTCCAGCGCATCTGGTGCAGGTCAAAAATGTGAGGAACAACCCCCCTGTACTTATACTCATTCTACCCAGCTTCCACAAAGGTGGAAGGGGGTTTTAACCAACACTAACCGGTTCCAGGAATGCCCCCTTCTCCTCCAACACAGGCCCTATGTGTGAGGCCAGTTCACAGCCTTTACAGATGCATGTGTGCCTTGCCTCTATAAGTTGTATGATGGATTCACGCAAGCCTGAACCACACATGCCTTAAGAACACGGTCACAACAACGATCGCGTCTTTACCACACATGCCTCTACAACAAATTTAGTTGTAAAAGCATGTTTAGTAAAGGGACATGTGTGGTAAATTGTCCCCCACCCTGCCCCCTTAAGCCTGAAACCATACTCTGCAATCCACCCCGCCCCAGCCCTTAAAACTGCCCCTTTCACCCCTGACCTGAGCCCTACACACCCCCGCCCTGAACCCTAAAAGTAACCCTTCCCTGCCCTTAAAACTACCGTGACTCCCAACTCCGCCCTGAACCCTAAGACCTACCCCACCATGTCCTAAACACTATCCTGAACCCCCACCCTGAGCCCTAAAACATACCCACCCTGACCTAAAAAGTACCCCAAAGCCCTTCCCCTACCCTGAACCCTAAAAGCTACCACATACTGTCCTAAAGACTACCCGCACCCCCACTCCACCTTGAACCTTAAAACCTATCCCGCCCTGTCCTAAAAACGACACCAACCCCACTGCTCCACCTTTAACCCTAAAACCTACCATACCCTGTCCTAAAAACTACCCCGACCCCCACAATCCCTTCCTGAACCCTAAAACCTACCCCACCCTGTCCTAAAAACTAGCCTGAGCCCCCGCCCTCAACCCTAAAACCTGCCCGCCCTGTCATAAAACCCCACCGGAGCCCCACTTATCCGGCTTCAGTGTTCCTCTCCCGACTGTTCCCGCTGTGTGCCTGAACCACGCATTTGCATGGTGCCTTAACATTCATTTGCATGGTGCCTTAAATATGCATTTGCAAGGGTGGTAACATTTGCGTGGTTACGACCAGCGTGGTTATGGCCACGTAGTAAAGGCTGTTTCCCGCCTCTGCCTCTCCCAGCCCAGGAAGACCACTCAGTATGCAGATGTTCTCCTGTTACACCTCCACCCTGCCTGTGTGATAGCTATCTGCACAAAGCCCAGCTGGCACTCTAGCCCAGACATGGATTGGAGTCAAGCTGCAAGAGCACCAGAGTTATGAGCACAGAAAAATGCTTACTTTCTAAAAGTGGCATTTTAACAATGGTAATAAAACATTCACCTACACCATTACGCAGCATTTCTCACTTCCATTCCAGTCATACCAAACATGCCTACGCCACCCCTCATAGATCAGACAATACTACTCAGACATATGTTAGGGCATTTCCAATGCAATCCTATGAGAGGAGCAGCACTCACAGCACTGAGAAACTAAATAGGCTGTTTGTAACTACTAAGACATCTAACACATAAAAACATATGTCCTACCTTTTACATTCACAGCACCCTGCCCATAGGAATATCTAGTGCCCTACCTTAGGGATGACTTATGTGTAGCAAAAAGGGAGTTTAGGCCTTGGCAAGTAGTTTGACTTGCCAAATCAAGGTGGCAGAAAACTGTACATGCAGACTGCAGTGGCAGGCCTGAGACAGGCTTGAAAGGCTACTTCTGTGGGTGGCGCAAGCTGCGCTGCAGGCCCACAAGTAGCATTTAATTTACAGGCCCTGGGTATAGGGGACAGAACTGGACAAGGGACTTACTGGTAAATTAAATGTGCCAATCAGGTGTAAGCCAATCATACCAAGTTTAGGAGGGAGAGCACATGCAGTTTAGCACTGATCAGCAGTGATAAGGTTCCCAGAGTCTAAAAGCCAACAAAAAGAGGTCAGAAAAATAGGAAGAGAAAGGCCAAAAGTTTGGGGATGACCCTGCAAAAAGGGATGGGTCCAACATTTCCTGTTTTGAGGGTCTGCACAAAAACTTTACACATTACTGTCTAAGTTAAGCTTGCCTGCTCTGTGCCAAGCTATCAGAGCACAGTTTAATTTATGGTGTGTATCTGACATACCCTGACAAGGACTGTAGTTCTGGTTTGGAACGGGTGCATACTTCCACCAACCAGAACCCCAATTTCCAACATTGTTCATTTGGCTTTACCACTAGATTCTGTCTTTTATCTGAGACACGTATAATGATATCAGTCTCCTTTTCCAGTGGCTTGAGGGCGTGCCCTTCACACCAACTTAAGTTACCTCTTAAAGGTAATTTCCCTCTTGTTTTTTTTGTTTTTTAATATATTTTGCTGCAAGTTCTTGAAATGTGTCAACACATGCAATACATGTTTCAAGAGCACATCACCCTAAAGGCTTCTTGCACTCAACCCTGTCACCTGACAACTCAGGCACAACAATCCGTGTATTTCTTTTGTAGGGAAGCGTTGATAGAATGGTGATTTACCTGCTCTTGCTATCTTTACTCCTTAGGTTGGGATGTGTATTTGTAGCAATCCTATGATGTTGGTCAAACTCTTCTTCCATGGAACTGACCTCAGGGCATCATTCGGAATGGCTGGGTTCTTGGGGTGCATATTGTAAGGTCCCAACATGCTGTAAGGTCTCAACATACAGGGCAGAATGACTATTTTTCGTTCACGTAATAGGAGAGAAGCCCCTGTTCATCAGTCATTGAGTCCAAACATGACGCTCTGCCAGCACAACATAATTTCCTGCTACTGGTCTAATTCGCATTCTGGGCTGGTGTACAAAGCTCATACTCAAAGTGTTCGCAGTCAAAGGTGTACTAGAGGTGTAGTTCAAAAGTTCACGTCCACAAAGAGCAGCAGTTGGTGTCAGAACAACCAGTCTCTCAGAACCGGTGCAGCACTCATTATATTAGAGGTATCCTATCACGTTTATTCCCAGGATAAAAAAGCCTCTTAATGTGCATAGTTTCACTCATTCCATAGTGATGTTAAACATCTCATAACACACCAGAGAACGTTATTTTCTCTGAAAGAGTTTTTTTTAGCAAATGTGAGACTGTGGCTGAGAGCTAACTCTTCCAACTACAGCAGGAAATAAGATGTGGGGATGAACAAGCAGCACAATACATATGCTCATTTGAAAACAATGACCATGACCTAGGCCACGGTCTTTTTTAAGGTGTTTCTTCTTGAAGCCAAGGATGGATTTGTCCGACCTGCCTTGTTTTACTTAGGTGAGTTGTTCCTTGTTCTACTGATGCGATGTTGGTCCGAAGCAGACAAATAACACTGAGATCGTTCACATGCTTATCTTAAAGTTTCGTGCCAGCTTGGCATTTTTCTCTTTGCTCCAAGGTCAATCTGCAGGTGCGGACAATGGAGGCTCTGAAAGTGAGCTAATTGGTATAAAATGTTGCAACTTGCGTACCCATCTCCAAGGATAATGTATGCTTAAGTAAAAGCTTGAGAACTGTTGTTTTTGATTGGACAATTTGAAGCTAACCTATGAACCCTCCAATGGAAGACCCTACTGGATTTGAACTGTTGTCTATTTAAACCAGGTGCACGAGAGGAAAGTGGCCATTATCGGACATCCCGCCATTTTGTAGACTTCGTAGCTATTATGGCCCACCTTGCTGCGACGCCATTTTGAAAGATACTTTGATGCTTTCTCTAATCGAGAGAAAGAGACTTTAAATGATTCTTGCCCTAGAGACTTTAACTCTGATCCCCTTGCATGAAGTAGTAGTTTTACCTCGCCGCCGTGAGGCAATTGCCCCGTCCACCCCTGCCCCTTTGCCCCGTCCCATGCTGATCGAGAAACGGTACCTGTGAGACGAAGACTTCCTTGTATGCTGATCGTAATTGGTAAATATGAAAGGAAAATTGTAAAAATTGCATTGTGTTTCTTTTAGGTAACCAACTGCTGATTTTTTTTTTGACAAGATCCCTAGTTAGGAGTTTTTCCAAATTAATGTTGCTAAATTGTTTTGCATGAAGTCCCACATGCCGATGCTAATTTGAGGTTAGATGAGGATTCCTTCTGTTGCACGATGCAATTTGAGACCTTGTTATGCTGACTAAATGTATGCAATTAGCTCGTTACAGATCATAGTATTAGTGATTTGCATTGCTATTATCGAATGCCTTGTTATTCAAATGCTGCATAGATTGCACTTGTTTCGCCGCTATGGACAGCTATTAATGTTCATTTATGTTCATCATTTGGTGTTGAGACACATTTATATTGTGCTAGCTTTGTTAATATAGGGAAATAAATTCACTAACTTTGAATAAACTGGTGTGGTCATTCCTGACTGAAAGGTCAGGGTTCGCCGAAATGTATTCTGGATTAATTGTTAAGTTTTATGTTGATCAGGGCATTGCTTATGTTCGTTATTGATTATTGATTTGATGCAATTGATCGATATAGAGTACGGAGAGTTCCACTTAGTCAAAAGATTCATCGGCCTAAAGAGCGTCCGAATACAGGTAAATTATTAGTACGGACCGCTCTATCAGTAGATGGTAGCAGAGGACGGTTACGCCTTTTGGGACCCCGTACTCTTAAAGTACATGGTGTTAAATTAACGGTTTCGACTTTTGACACTCTACTCGAGAAGTTGAATTAGATTTTTCTTGGATAAAACTGATTGAGAGAATGATGATGGGCTAAGTCCACCGCGACTTTCCCGGGATCTCGGAGCTTGCGAATGAAGAGAATGGAGGTGTGGAATCGGCGTTGGCGGTACTAGTGATGGTATGAGTGAAGTTAGGGTTTTGCGCTTGCATAGCTTATTGCCGCAGATTGTGTGAAAAGGTTGCGAGGAATTTTTTTTCTTCTTTTTTTAGAGGATAGCGGAGGTGCGACTCCGAGTGTAGAAATAGGGAAGTCGTCGAACTTCATAGAAATAGCGGAGGTGCGACTCCGAGTGTGAGAGTAGGGAAGTCGTCGAACTTCATGTGCGTGTGGCGCTTTGTGCATAAAAAGGTCCACGTGGTTATTGTTGTTGAGACGGGCCCTGCGAGGTCAAGAGACTCCGGAGTATGTTGTTTTATGTTGTGGTCTGGGCGGTTTAGTAGGTTGATCGGGCGTGGTCAACAATTCGGTACGTGTGTTAAGGGAGTGAAAGGAACTTCGACTTCGGGCTTTGACAAAATTCTAAGTGCACTAGAATAGATCATTGACAAGTTGAGAGCAGTCTGCGGGTCAGATTTGCTTGCGAACGTGGGGACCGAGAAAGATGGAATAACTGCCGAGGCTAGTGAAAAATCCCTAAGGTCCTGAAGCGATTGTGTTACCCTTCCTGTAGTAAACCGACAGATCTGTTTTATTTTGGTAGCTCGCGATACATGCAAGAAGTTGTTACGAGAGGAGCTGAGTGAAGGAGGACTAGCCGCGAGGCTTTGTCAGCCGCAGTGTGTGTGAGTGTGACGTCACTAGGAGCCGCGCTGGGATAGGTTGGTTGGAGAGAAGGGTCGCGCACGGATTGGACGCAGTCCGTGGGGCTCGATTGGAAGGGGAAAGGCAAGCGAAGAGTATTCCGGGAATTAAAGTCACCTATTGATTACAAATTTTGTGAAATAAAAGACGAGAAAATGAAATTTTTTAAAGCATTAAGGAGTGCGATGAAGGGGGAGTCTTACATTAAAGCGAGGGTAGGAGAGGAGACGCCGCCCGAAGGTACACCAGCTTACATTGTAATGGAGGAAAAAGGGGTAGCTCCGTGCCTTTGGCTAAAGCAATGGCACAAGCTGACAGAGAAACATGGGAGCGTAGCGTTCCCGATTCATGGGAAATTTAATATAAGGATCCTAGAGAATTTGAGATTCACGATGTACGACATGAAGGTACCTCCAAGGCCAGCACAGTTTGAGGCTCTAGCAATTTGGGAACTGATGGCTAGACAGCAACAGCAAAATAAGTTCGAGACCAGGATAAGGAAGGTAGAAAAGACACTAGCGGACGCTAGGTGGGATAATGCACAGAAGGTGTGGAGGTCAGATGTACTGCAGGGGATAAAATTGTTTCCCGCAATTAATAAGGAAGAAGAGGAGACAGGTAAGAAAGCTACCTGTAAGACAAACAGAAGGTGTTCCAAGGATAGAGAGGACGAGGAAAAGTTGAGAAGAGAAGAGGAGTTAGAGGATGAGGAGTTAATCATGCAATTGCTGAACGACCGTCCACCACCTTATTCAGAGAGTGGACAAGGTCCAAGTACCAGTTCTGCCCCTCCGGCATCGGTACAGAACAATGAAACTCAGAGTTCAGGGGCTTCATCGGGATCTAAGGACCCGAGTCTACTGTTCACCCCGCAGATACCGCAGGTTAGGAGAATATATCCAGATGTGCCTATGCTGAAACAAGCAGAAAATTATCAGCCGCAGATCCCAGGGTACTACAGCAGTGACAACGGTGCAGGAATGATTCTAGATCCAACCGTAAGGGGAGTACAGAATGGTCACAACCCGACATTGGCACAAGTTGAATCAACTCAGTTTCTGATGCCTCAAAAGCAGATGGAGGGGGGAAATGCACATGCTCAGATGACGGGGAGTCAGATGGGCATGCCGGCAATGATGACCCGTAGTGTGGGAATGAACATGCCTCAGAACATGGGAAATGGACAAAACCCAGATGCGATATCGCTACCCATTACTGTAGGTCCACCGGTACCTCTGTACAGTCAGCCTAATTTAGGTATGAGCGGTCAGGGATCAATGCTGCAGAATGGGACAGAGAGGAGGTGCATAGAAAACACTCCAGGGATAACTCCGATAGCGGCTCAGCCAACTGGATCTGGGACCTTGATGGAGTTTAGTCCCATATGTGCTCAGTCAACACTGGTGAGGTCGAGTCCCCCACTGGTGATACCGCTGTCATCGAATACTGAAAAGTTGCCGCAACCATCAATGGCAGTCGATGTGAATGCTACACTGATGGGGTTGAATGCGCAACAACTGACACAATGGTTCAACAGTCTAAATTCCACACAAAGTTCAGCCAGTGGGAAGGGAGAAGATTATATGAAAAGGGTCAGGTTGAACATGGAAGCACAAGAATTGGTGGAAGGGACTATGGGTGTGAATAGGTTAGAGTCCTACTCGGAAGAGGAGCTAAGATATCTATGTCCCAGGATTACGAAGGAAGTGAATAAGGTACATAAAAGCTTGCAGGAAATAGCTGACAAAAACGGGGTTGATATAGACAAGACGAAACACTTGAGCAGGAGCTATAGGTTGGATTTCGGGACCACAGATTTTGAACACATGAGGTCAGCAGGTATGAAGGCGCACCTTAGAGAATTGCTGCAGAGTGCACAAGTGTGGAGGTGCTTAGACAAGTGGGAAAGCAGGTGGGTAAAGAGAAAGGAAAAGAGGAGGGACAGTGCTACGGAACTCAACGAGAAAAGACCACAGAGTAGCGAGGCAGTAACCATGTTACCAATGAGGGAGACAGCAGGGGGAAAATTAATACATGTACCATGGCACAGAAGCGACATTCAGTCTTTTACGGATGACTTTCCCAAACTGAGAGAGAAACCGATTGAATGGTATCAACAGACTGACAGGTTTGTGAAGCTTGCAAAATGTCTTTGGGAAGACCTGAACACTCTCTTTGAGATTGTGGTTCCGGCAGATTTGTGGGAGGATTGCAAAAGAGCTGTAGGTTGGCCGACAAGTGAACCAGAGAGAGACAGGGAGACGGGTGCACCATCACCTATGGTGATGAGCTTGTACTATAAGGTGATTGAGCATTTGAAGACGAAGGTTGCCGCGAAAAATGTGGATTGGCAGAAGATCGATCGAACGGCCCAAGAGGCTAAAGAGTCGATTCATAGTTACTATGAGAGGTTGTTGAAGGCGTTTAAGAACTACAGCGGCACGGAAACAATAGAGGCGAAGGATATGCTTCATTTTGTATTTAGATTTGTGGAAGGGCTGAGACCAGAAATAAGTCAGATGATAAAGTCGCATTTGATTTGTTGGCAGTCGAAACCTATTGATGAGGTGTTAAATTATGCGAAATACTGTAGCGACGAAATTGAAGTGAAACAGAAAAGGTTGAAAGAGAAGGTGATGATGATGCAACTTAAAGCAGCTCAGACAGGTCTGCAAGGTTTGCAAGGGATGCAAGGGTTCCAACAGCAGGCACCGCAATCGCAGCCGCAGTTGCAGGGAAATATGATGTTTCAGCCACAGGCCAGAGGCAGAGGCAGAGGAGGGTTTGCGAATAATGGTCCGGATTTGAACACTGTTGTGACTGGTGTGCAGGCAATGAAGAAGGTGATGCCGTGTCACGTGTGCGGAATTGTCGGGCATTGGAAACGCGAGTGCCCGATGGTGGTGCAGGAAGGTGCAGGTGCAGGTGCAGGTGTTGGTCAGCAAAACAATGATGTCAATGCATTTCAGACAATGAGGGGACCGAAAATGAGAGGTCCAAACCCAAATTTTCAGACCGTAAATCAGTTGCAGGGATTACAACCTATGCAGCCGCAGCAGATGCAGATGCCTCGTATGCAGATGACGCAAATGCAGCCAATGCAACAGCAGTTTCCCATGGTACCTAATCAGCAAATGCAAATACCTTTGGCACCAATGAGTCAGCAGCAAGTGATGGTTCCTCCACAGGTCTCGGGTCAGGTAATGAGAACAAATGGCACCGTACAACAGTTCCCACTACACAGTGAGAGTGGAATAAACAATGTATGGGAGAGTGAAAGTTCAGAAGAAGAAGGAGATTGTGTGCTTGCAGCATCCTTGGAAGTTGATCAAAAGGGTCCGTACGTAGAGGGAAGAGTAATGGGTCATCGTGTTTCGTTCTTGGTTGACACAGGAGCCACACGTTCAACTGTTAAGAGCAGTGAAGTACCAAATTTGCCACTCTCAGGGAGGACAGTTCAAGTGGTGGGAGTAGCAAACAGGCACCTGACGAACCCAATAACAGATCCGGTACCAGTCAGCATCGGTAACTATCAAGGGGTGCATCAGATTGTGGTATGTGACTCAAGCCCGATAGCACTATTAGGAAGAGACCTATTGTGCAAATTGGGTTGTTCGATCATGTGTTCGAACGAAGGAATAACAATCCAGACGAGCAGTGATGGGGAAGAAGAGGACAGTGTAGAGGGGGATGAGATGGAAACTGTCGATGAAGAATATCCTCTGATTTGTCTTTTCCCGATGATAACTGAAGAAGATATTCCAGCCGAATTACGGGAAACAGTCGGAAAGGAAGTGTGGGATATGACAGGGAAAGAGGTGGGATTGATGAAAGGAGTGGAACCAGTGAAAGTGACTGTAAAGCCCAATGCAATCTTTCCCCAGACCCCACAATACCACATGGCACAAGACACCCTCATGAAAGTTGCCCAACTTATTGACGAATTTGTAAAACAGGGGGTACTGAAAGAAGTGTTAAGCAGTCCATGTAATTCACCAATAATGGGACTAATAAAGCCAAGTGGAAGGTCCGACTTGTGCTGGACTTGAGGAAAATAAATGACATCATAGTCAAGTGTTGCCCTGTCGTACCAAATCCAGCTGTGATAATGTTTCAAGTCCCTTGCGATGCCGAATGGTTCTCAGTCATCGACTTGTCACAAGCATTCTTTTCTGTGCCTCTTCATGAGGACAGCCAATTCCTCTTTTGTTTCAAATTCCTAGACAGAGTATACAGTTGGTGTCGAATTCCTCAAGGGTTTTCTGAGTCACCGTCAATCTTCAATCAGATTCTAAAGAAAGACTTGGAGGCATTAGAATTGCCATTCGAGTCAACCCTAGTACAGTACATTGATGACTTACTGATTGCATCAAAGACAGAAAGTGGCTGCACAGCCGACACCATTGCTCTGTTGAACCATTTGGGAAGAAATGGACACAAGGGCCCGTATTTATACTCCGTTTGCACCGAATTTGCGTCGTTTTTTTCGACGCAAATTCGGCGCAAAACTAACGCCATATTTATACTTTGGCGTTAGACGCGTCTAGCGCCAAAGTATTGGCAAATAGCGTCATTTTTTTGCGTGAACGCCTTCCTTGCGTTAATGAGATGCAAGGAAGGCGTTCCCGTCTAAAAAAATGACGGTGACGCAAATGCGTCGTATTTATACTCCCGGGCAAAAATCACGCCCGGGAGGTGCGAGTCAAAAAACCCCGCATTTGCGCCACTATTTAACGCCTGGGTCAGGGTAGGCGTTAAGGGGCCTGTGGGCTCAAAATGAGCCCACAGGTGCCCTCCCCTGCCCCCAGGGACCCCCCCTGCTACCCCTGCCCACCCCAGGAGGACACCCAAGGATGGAGGGACCCACCCCAGGGACATTCAGGTAAGTTCAGGTAAGTATCATTTTTTATATTTTTTTATTTTTTTTGGGTGGCATAGGGGGGCCTTATTTGTGCCCCCCTACATGCCACTATGACCATGCCCAGGGGACACAAGTCCCCTGGGCATGGCCATTGGGCAAGGGGGCATGACTCCTGTCTTTACTAAGACAGGAGTCATGAAATGGCGTCTGGGCGTCGTAAAAAAATGGCGCAAATCGGGTTGAGGCGATTTTTTTGCCTCAACCTGACTTGCCCCATTTTAAGACGCCCTAACGTCATTTTTGCCCAACGCCGGCGCTGCCTGGTCTACGTGGTTTTTTTCCACGCACACCAGGCAGCGCCGGTCTGCTTGCGCCGGCTAACGCCATTCCATAAATACGGCGCCCGCATGGCGCTTCAGAATGGCATTAGACGGCGCTAAATTTTTTGACGCTAAACTGCGTTAGCGCAGTTTAGCGTCAAAAAGTATAAATATGGGCCAAGGTGTCTCCTTCCAAATTGCAGTTCTGTCAGAAGAAAGTGAAATACTTGGGTCACCAAATAGAGAAAGGGTCACGGAGAATAATGAAGGAAAGAATAACAAGTGTACTTCAAATGAGTCCACCCAAGACAAAGAGGGAGGTGAGGAAGTTTTTGGGAATGGTGGGCTACTGTCGCCAGTGGATTCCCAACTTCTCAACTCTAGCAAAGCCTTTACTGAAACTGACCCAGAAGGATGCCTTGGATCAAATTGAACTGAAAGGAGATGAGATGGATGCTTTTGTTGAATTGAAAGAGTGCATGTGCAGGGCTCCAGCTTTAGGTATGCCTGATTACACAAAGCCTTTCACATTGTTTTGTCATGAACGTGATGCATGTTCTTTGGCTGTCTTGACTCAAGCCCATGGTGGCGTAAACAGACCAGTAGCGTATTTTTCAGCTACTTTGGATCCGGTCGCAGCAGCACTCCCAGGGTGTTTGCGCGCCGTAGCAGCAGTTGGTATCAGCCTCACTCAGAGTGAAGGAATAGTGATGGGACACCCAGTAACGGTCATGGTCCCTCACTCAGTTGAGATACTTTTGACCCGCTCCCGAATGCAACACATGACCGGAGCAAGACTCACAAGGTATGAAACGATAATTCTGGGCTCACCGAACGTGCAGCTGAAAAGGTGCACTACGTTGAATCCAGCAACCTTGCTTCCTGGTGAAAATGCTGAAATTGAGAACGCTGAAGACGTTGAGCATGACTGCCTTCAGGTGACTGAATTTTGCACAAAACCTCGACCTGACATTAAGGATACTAAGCTTGATGAAAATGACCAAATTGTTTTTGTCGATGGTTCATGTCTGAGAGATGGGATGGGAATTTTGAAAGCAGGATATGCTGTATGTACTGTAACAGGTGTCTTGGAAGCGGGCTGGCTTCAAGGAGTCTATTCTGCACAAGTAGCAGAACTTGTAGCCCTTACAAGAGCATGTCAACTGTCTGCATTGATGAAAGTCACCATTTACACTGATAGTCAGTACGGGTTTGGGATTGTGCACGACTTTGGCCAACTATGGTCACAGAGAGGTTTCCTGACTTCTTCAGGATCCCCAGTGAAAAACGGGGAAAGAATAAGGGAATTGTTACACGCCATTCAAATGCCAGCTGAAGTTGCAGTGGTAAAGTGTAGTGCTCATACAAAAGGACAGGACTATGTTTCTCTGGGAAATGCTTATGCGGATCAAGTCGCAAGATTTTGTGCCCTGAACTGTATATTACTCAGAGATGAATGGAATTCAATAAATGAACCAGAACTCGAACCAGCTGAAGCATTTGCCTTGAAAGTTGTAGATACAATAGATGAATTAAAAGCACTACAGAATAACGTCAGGGAGGATGAAAGAGATTCCTGGATTAAATCACAATGTATGAAGAGACCAGACGAGTTATGGGTTTGAAATGAGGGAAAATTTGTTTTGCCAAACAGTCTCTTATCACAGCTTGCGCGGTTCTATCATGGGCAAGCTCACCTAGGGAGAGATGCCATGATAAGATTGTTCAAAACTGATTGGTTTAACCCCAGATTTCGTCAAGCTGCAGAAGCAGTTTGCCATCGATGTGTCACTTGCCAGCAGATGAACCCAGGAAAGGGAACGGTTGTGAACGCGAGCCACATTGGTAGAGCAAGTGGCCCGTTTAGTCGTATGCAGATAGATTTCATTGAGATGCCTGTGCATGGAAGTCTAAAGTATGTGTTGGTGATTGTGTGCATTTTTAGTCACTGGATTGAGGCATACCCCACACGTAGAAATGACAGCCTTACAGTTGCAAAGCTATTGTTGAGAGAGTTGATACCACGTTTCGGATTCCCGATCTCTTTAGAATCAGATAGGGGAAGTCACTTCAATAACGAGGTGATAAAGTTACTTTGCGAAGCGCTGAACATTGAGCAAAAACTGCATTGTAGCTATCGCCCTGAAGCATCAGGATTGGTGGAGCAGATGAATGGTACACTGAAATCAAGAATGGCGAAAATATGTGCATCGACAAATTTGAAATGGCCTGACGCATTGCCCTTGGCGCTAATGTCAATGAGAAACACCCCTGATAGAAAGACTGGATTGTCTCCGCACGAAATTCTCATGGGCAGGGCTATGAGACTTCCTGCAGTTCCCGCAAACGCGCTTTTGAATATTACAGATGATATGGTGTTAGACTACTGCAAGGGTCTGGCTGACGTGGTTCGCTCTTTCTCTCACCAGGTGGAAGCAACCACCTTACCACCGATCGAAGGTCCAGGACACGTACTGAAAGCAGGTGACTGGGGGGTGGTAAAGAAGCACGTGAGGAAGTCGTGTCTGGAACCCCGTTGGAAAGGCCCTTTCCAAGTGATCCTGACGACAACTACCGCTGTGAAGTGTGCGGGGGTTCCCAACTGGATTCACGCCAGTCACACAAAGAAGGTGTTGTGTCCCACAGATGAGGAAGTTGAAGCGCTAAAACTGCCAGTGCCTGATAAAACAGTGCTGAGTGCTGGGACAGAGCAAAACCAAACTGAAAGTGAACAGGCAGGAACAGAAGAGAGAGAGATATTCTCTGAGGACGAAGAGACCAACTCACTTGGGGAAGACCAAGGAGAAAGTTCAGACAGCGATGAAGCAGCTGAAGGTGACAAAGAGCCTGAAGCAGCTGAGGGTAGCAAAGAGCCTGAAGCAGCTGAAGGTGACAAAGAACCTGAAGCAGCTGAAAGTGATAAAGAGCCTGACGAAAGTAACGGTGACGAAGGGCTCGAAAAAGGTGAAAAGGCAGGAGAGCCTGATCAGAGGAGGGCTTTCCCAGAAGCAGACGATACAGAAAAAGAAAAGGAGAACGTGATTGATTCCCCAGAAGGAGGGGACAAGGCAGAACAGAACGAAACAGTTCAAACTTCTACAGAAAAGGTCGCAGGTCCAACAAATGGACATGGTGCAAAGAGGAGACTAAGTATATCACCAGTAAAACAAAGGACTGAAGAAAGTTTGAACGACGGAGGAAGGCCAAAAGTGAAAGAGAAAAGAAAGGAAGCGTCTGTCGTGGTACCATCCCCGAGTGAAGAAAAGGACTTGACAAAAGAGGAAAGTACCAGCGAGGCAGAATCGAAAAGAGAAGCAAAATTGAAAAGGAAAAGGATACCAAACAGGAGATATTCCGGTCCAGAATGGGCATATGCAGTCAATGACGATTGGACTGACGAGTTTGTATCTATAAGCATCGAGAACGAAGAAGAAGAGATACCAATAGAAAAGAAAAGTTTTATGGACAGTGTTGATTGAAAGGGTGATAAATGACGTTGCCTGCTACAATCTAAAGTGATAAAACCAGCTGAGACATTGCTAAACCGGATGAGACATTTGCTAAACCGATAAAGACTGGGTTATTGCCGAATTGAGACAAATGCTGCTAACCGATAAGTGACTGGCCTCTTGAAGAAGACTGTGTGAACATTGCGCTCGTTCAGCTTTGTAACTGAATTGCTAAATAGTTTCTTTATAGGTGCTTCAAGCTCTCTGATTCTATACAGATCATGACGCAAAACAGTAGAAAGAAATATTGTAAATATGTGTGTATAGGCTTGATAATTGCATGTGTACTAATAGTAATGGCAATAGTGCTTGCAATGCATGGAAAGGGTGAGAATGAGAAAATTGACGCTTCTACTTTTGCTCCTGTTACTGTCACTGAACTAACCGCATTGAAAAGATTAGAAATAGATGAGAGACTCTTGCATGATAAGAAAGAGCTTTCATATAATGTTTTCTATCGCTTGCTAACAGAATATGTTGAGACTATGGATGCGAAAGATTGTTATGTGTGTACACAAATACCGACATCAGTAAAGGAAGGGGTGACTTATCACCACATGCCTCTTACATACGGGATTACATGTAGTATAGTAATGTCTAGATTTTATGGTCAAACTAACATACAGTATTTTTACTCGAATTATGATGTTACCTTTGCATATGTTCCTATAATAGCGCAGCTAAGCCAGATTGCTAAGGATTGGGACGCTAAAATAATGAGGGAATTTTTCGAGCCAATGCTACCTTTTGAAACGGCTCACGCTCATAGGGAAAATATTACCTGCTCGCTCTCTGCAGTAGAAATAAGCTTTTTAGATCGTACAGATGATAGAAGGGCACAAATGAATGCGAAATTAGAAAAAGAGCTACATAAGAGGACTTCAGTAGATAATTATGATTTTGCCGCAATAAAGACACAAGGGAGAATAGCTTTAGATGCTTGGCATGTAGGGAAATTTTGTATATATCGAGGTGAATCTTATTATGATAACATTTTTGTAGGAGCGAGTGAGTGTAAACATACGTTTATCTTTAAGGCCAAATGGACATTCATGATGAACGGACTTGACCCTGTCATTCCAGGTGTATATTACATTTGTGGGTATAATGCCTATTATCGTCTTCCAAAGGGATGGTGGGGGAGATGTTATTTGGGTATAGTGTTCCCAAAGGTTTATCAACTGGATGACCTATCGATGATTCAAAAGACAATCTGGATCCCATCGTATCCAGAAAAGAGAGACCGCAGCTGCTGTGGTAGGAGATATATTTGGAGCCATGATTCCTTCATTGGGAGTTGTGCTGAATTCCATCAAAATAAGAAAGTTGTCTACTATAGTGGATAACATGTTGACAAAGTTTTCAGGTGCTATAATCCTGATAGATGCTGAACTTGCAGCGGAAAGGGCTATGACTCTTCAAAATAGGCTTGCTTTAGACATTCTTTTAGCAAAGGATGGCGGCGTTTGTAAAATGCTTGGTGCACGACACTGTTGTACGTATATTCCCGACAATAGTGTGAAGATTAAAACTATGCTTGCTAATCTAACAAAAGAGAGTGCAGATTTGAAGGAATTGAAAGAACCAGGAGTGTGGGAGAAGGTTGGAAAAGGACTTGCTTCAGTGGGAAATTGGATTGGGGGAATTTGGAATGGAATATTACTAAAAATAATACAGGGAATATTAATTGTACTGATTTGCATATTTGGAATTTGGGGAATAAAAAGGGGAATAATAATGATTATGGAAAGAATTAAAAGAAGGAAGGAAGAGAAGATAATGAAAAGAATGGCAGAAGAATACAAAGCGAAAACTAGGGGAATTAAAAGGAAAAGAGAACTGACAGAATTTTAATGGAATAAAATTTGTGGGCATGGTTTGGTGTGATGACAAGTAGTCATCAGAGGAGGGATTGATGAAGCAGAAAATGAAGGTTTTCATTTATTAGCGCTTATACGTAGTGTGAAATAATCATGTGTGACTTTAACCGAACTAATAAAGATTGTACGGGGACAAAATGTGCCCTCAGAGTAGTTTGCTAACATTTATAAGCGTGCTTTATATAACGTGATGTATTAGAATTGCACTAATCCGACATAATCATAAACGTGTGCTACGATTTGCTTGTTTGAAATGTTTTAGCTTAGCATAACTTTAGTAGAGGCTTCGGCCTAGTTGCCTGGTCTCACGGTTTAGATGCTCGTATTTTTCCAATGTGCTATTAAACGTGTATTTTTGCTTGAAGCTGTACTTTTCCACTGAGATCGTTCACATGCTTATCTTAAAGTTTCGTGCCAGCTTGGCATTTTTCTCTTTGCTCCAAGGTCAATCTGCAGGTGCGGACAATGGAGGCTCTGAAAGTGAGCTAATTGGTATAAAATGTTGCAACTTGCGTACCCATCTCCAAGGATAATGTATGCTTAAGTAAAAGCTTGAGAACTGTTGTTTTTGATTGGACAATTTGAAGCTAACCTATGAACCCTTCAATGGAAGACCCTACTGGATTTGAACTGTTGTCTATTTAAACCAGGTGCACGAGAGGAAAGTGGCCATTATCGGACATCCCGCCATTTTGTAGACTTCGTAGCTATTATGGGCCACCTTGCTGCGACGCCATTTTGAAAGATACTTTGATGCTTTCTTTAATCGAGAGAAAGAGACTTTAAATGATTCTTGCCCTAGAGACTTTAACTCTGATCCCCTTGCATGAAGTAGTAGTTTTACCTCGCCGCCGTGAGGCAAGTGCCCCGTCCACCCCTGCCCCTTTGCCCCGTCCCATGCTGATCGAGAAACGGTACCTGTGAGACGAAGACTTCCTTGAATGCTGATCGTAATTGGTAAATATGAAAGGAAAATTGTAAAAATTGCATTGTGTTTCTTTTAGGTAACCAACTGCTGATTTTTTTTTGACAAGATCCCTGGTTAGGAGTTTTTCCAAATTAATGTTGCTAAATTGTTTTGCATGAAGTCCCACATGCCGATGCTAATTTGAGGTTAGATGAGGATTCCTGCTGTTGCACGATGCAATTTGAGACCTTGTTATGCTGACTAAATGTATGCAATTAGCTCGTTACAGATCATAGTATTAGTGATTTGCATTGCTATTATTGAATGCCTTGTTATTCAAATGCTGCATAGATTGCACTTGTTTCGCCGCTATGGACAGCTATTAATGTTCATTTATGTTTATCATTTGGTGTTGAGACACATTTATATTGTGCTAGCTTTGTTAATATAGGGAAATAAATTCACTAACTTTGAATAAACTGGTGTGGTCATTCCTGACTGAAAGGTCAGGGTTCGCCGAAATGTATTCTGGATTAATTGTTAAGTGTTATGTTGATCAGGGCATTGCTTATGTTCGTTATTGATTATTGATTTGATGCAATTGATCGATATAGAGTACGGAGAGTTCCACTTAGTCAAAAGATTAATCGGCCTAAAGAGCGTCCGAATACAGGTAAATTATTAGTACGGACCGCTCTATCAGTAGCCTGAGCAGGAAGGGGGAAGAGAAGTTAACACGTACGGGGATGCAGCTACCTAAACACATGTACGATGTAATATGTTAACCACCCTCCTTGGGGATACAAATACACTTGGGAATCTCCAGCCTGGGGTATCACAGTCATGAACCACAGCATGCTATGCTCACACATACACACACACACACAAACACCCACATGGCCTCAGCAGGTAACCTCCCCAACCTAAAGCCTCCCCATCTGAAAAGGCTGCCTGTTATCTTGTACTGTGTGATTCCAAATTAGCTGTCCTTTATGGTTTTACATTGCTCACCTTTAGGTTCCACTAAAATGAATGGTTTTACTGGTGCCTCACTGGCTTTCATATACCACGCCAGAATAACCAAACATTGTTTTGTTTGTGGGCAACTCCTGGGTACAGTGGGCACGCAATCCAAACATTCTTTCAACCAATTACTGTGGAATTTATTTAATCAGCAACATTCAGCCGTTTATTTTTTGTAAAGGAAATAGGTATGGAAAACACCTCAAAGCATTTTGGGATTTATGTTCACCATCACATGCTACACACACACTCACATCCCACTCTTTTAGGCATTTAGGAACCCCAGTTGTGATAGGCTACACATATTTACTAGTGAGGGCAGGACACATTCACAAACCTGGGACAAAAGAACAAGGAGTGAACCCCATGAATAACAAAGCACCTGAACCCAACTGTTACTTGTGCAATACTATGGACTTGGTGACAGTTGTATCCCATTTTGAAAAACATTTAATTTTGGATGAACCAATAGCTTCAACAGAACAAAGCGTTCTGCTGAAAAGAAAAGTACACAAAAAAAATGCTGCTCCTACAAGTGGTACTTGTTAGAATTGTATCCAATACAAGGAAATGTACCAGGTCAGAAATATTAAAATGGGGGTGGTGGCATTCTGTTACAGTGTTTGGGACTTTCAGACTTGCGGGTCTATCACTTCCAAGATTTTAGAAGCACACGTGATCCAGGTACATCCCATCCATATATCAAACTTGGTGAAAATTGATGTGGACAGTTTTGTCACTATTTGTGTGTTTTATCAAAGAACATTGGCAAAGTCAGTAGCTTTGGCTTGCATTTTTAGGGTTGGCTAATTAATAAAAAAACATGCTACAGTGAAAACATAAAACAAAATTTGACTGCTTTATTTGTAAAAATGCATCCACGACATAAAACATTTACTTTGTGGTGATTAAATGTACTTTTAAGATGTAAAGTAATGCTTCATACAGAGCAAGGCAAGCATTCCATAGAAGGTGGGAAACATCAAATAACCTGTAGCATCAGAAGAGAGAAATACTGCATTTAGTGGAGCTAACGTGCACTCTATGTATAGTTTAAATATTAGTCAGTAGTAAGATTGCAGGCAGTTGTGCTGTTTAGGTGGTCCTAAAAATTGCTCACAAAAATTGCTTACGTTCCAATATTTTGTGGAAAAACACACAGGTGCTTTCAAGATGTCTATCGGAACTTTGCTGGGTTTCTTTAAACTGATTAACTAAGTCGCTTAACAAGATTTCTCTAATGTTTTGTCTTTATTGTCAAGTCGGAACTTACCATTATCCGCGATGTGTGTGAGGTCGTGAGGATTCTGGAATGTTTCGACATGATGTGACAGGAGTTTCTGAGAGAAGTTGGAGGTTGGCGTTGATGCGCTGTTGACTTGTGACGTCGCTTCTAATTAAATGCACTTCATTTATAACAACGAAGCTTATTGCTTTAATTTCCTGTCGTAAGAAGTTTGTAATATATAAATGTGTGTGTGTGTGAGTTGATTGTGTGTTTTAATATGCGTGCGTGGGTGGTTCCTTTTGTGTGAGTGAATAGAGGTGTTCACAAATTTTGATTTTTTAATGTACAAATTAAGTTTGTTGTTAATGCAAATCGACTTTTCAAAAACGTCGGGACAACCCTCATGGGAGAAGATTATGGTTGCGTTTCAAAGTGCTTCTCTCGAAACTTTCTAAAACAGCTTATGTTCTTAAAGACTATGCTCTTCAGTGGGCAAGTTTTAGCACCGTTTGTCCCATTAAAACTCTGTTTGAAGTTTGTAGGATTTGGTAAAAATGTGATAATGCCTAAGCAGATAAGAGATTATATTCTTTACGTATATGGATTTGTTTCTCCAGCTTGGGTCCAGAGAATTAATTGGCCACCTACATTGAACAATGTTGAATATATTTAGAGCCTTGTTGCACAGACAGAGAAACATACCAGGTTCGTATAACCAAACGTGCTAACTTTCTGAAGCACATTTAAACAAAGGTTGCTACTTGTGTAAAGTTTTATAAACCAAGTTTCCACAGACAGGTTATATACATATGCCATAAATATCCCTTGAAATAGCAAGTTGAGATTAAGAGAGAAAAAGGTCACGGCTATTCGATTTGGACATATTAAGCAACTTACAAAAATTCAGTAAACATAACTGAGGAAATATTTGTCTCTGTAGAGTAGGTTAATAATGGCCCTGCGAAATTCAATGATTGCAATAAGTTAAAAAGCCAAGTGGGTAGATGCAATTTATTTAAATAGTTTATGTTATCTTTCCCAGTAGTTTATCTTTAATTTAGGACAAAACTGTCTACAATAACATGAACTGTTCGTGCTGCGGAGCTAATGTATATTTTTTGGAATGAGAAAAAGAAAACAGAGGCCAGAGACTGACATATGTCAACGTCAGTGAGCATAAGCCTCCTTGAGGTCTGCTAGAGACATAGAGTATGTGGATTAGGCGCTTATGGCAATGCTACAATTTTCTACTTTTTGTAATCGAGGTATTGGGCACCGTTTGCATTGCGTCAATAGAAGTAGTTTTTTATTTTATGTGAATAATCAATTTTCTCAATGTCGTGTTGTAAAAACATGCTGGGTATTAGAGATTGTACACACTCCAGGGTTTGAAACCTTTTACTGGACTAACTAGGAATAATCTGCAATGGTGTCCAATGCGTATCTTTGAAAGTCACATTGGTACTTTCTTCAGGGGCCCATGACAAAAGAAAATGGACAACAATTCGCTCCAACTACTGGCCTCTTAGCTTAAAGACTAAAACATTGTTGGGATAGCTTTTCAGTAAAGTTGCTAAATATTACACACTACAATACAAATATTATTGCTTATATTCTACAGTAATACAAACTAATGAGAAGAGGAGATGAGGAACCTATCACAGTCATTGGGATGGATTACATAGGCTTGACATAGCAGTGTGGCGGAACAAGGCTTTACACTGGCATGGACTGCTATGCTCTGATTACACCGAACACTGAGCGGGGAGACGGGTCCGTAACTCCCTAAACACTTATTAAAGTGAGATTACCTTAATTTTAAACTCCAGCTTTGAAAAATGATGGCTTTGGAACATCAGTTGCATAAGTAATCACTAGTCTAGTTTGCAAAATATTACAGAACACTAGACTACAAATATGTGCATTTGTAAAATGGAGGAAAAAAATACAAATATTTTCAAATCAATTAATGGTACTCTGAATTTCAAGTCGCCTGGACAAAAAATACTCGGAGAAGTAAAGTCAGCACGTTCTTCCTAAATGCCTCACAATATTCAAATTGTCTGATTTTCCTGCCTTCAGAACTATCCAAATGTATCCTTATTTTGAGGTGAGCCATGGATTTCAGGAAGACGGAACACTGCCTTATCAAACTATAGCATTTGTTGTGCTTTCCCAACAACCTACTAAGTATGGCACAGTAATCTCTGTGTACAATTTGTGTTTTTTACATTTAATTAAATTGTATTTATTTGTTTTTATTGATTTGTACTAGATCATTCCAAAGTCAGACGTTTGTATTTTGATGACTTCTCCCAATAGGTCAGTTTGCCAAATATCAACAAGATCATAACATTTCTCTGGTGTATATTCATCGCTGTGCTACGAGGGAGAATATATCACTCTTCATAGCACCCTGCCCTTTATAATGTTGTGGTCACTGTGACATCTAGGGACATATTTATGAGAAAGTGGTGCATCAGTCCTTGCGTCCCCCTCCCCCGTAATGACACCATGGTTGTGCCATATTTACAATACGGCACACCATTGCAGTCGTTACCACAACAGCATCAACATTTGTGACTCTGTTGTGGAGCTTTGCTGCACTAGCACCAAAAATGTTGGCTCTAGTGCAGCAAAGCACAGAGAGGCCCATAGATTGTTGTGGATGTGTCACTTTAATGCCTGCCCTGAGCAGGCGATAAAAATGATGGAAAAAATGGCATAGCAAAATCTTGTAAATTTCACTGCAGCATTTTTTAGGACCTCCCTGCATGGGAACGTCCCCCTTGCATACATTATACCTGGCGCAGGCATAATGTGGTGCAATTGGTGGCAAAGTGGTGCAATGCATGCACTGTGCCACTGTTCAAATGTGGTGAGGGGAATGGGCTCCTTAAGGCCCCCTTGGCGTCGTAAAAGTGACGCTAAGGCAGTTTTAAGGTGGCGTAAGGGGCTTGTAAATCAACCCCTAGAGTGGTGCAGAAAGGTTTGATCTAAAGGATAGCATGAGAAATTGGATTATTAGTTGGGAGGGGTGAGAGCCCAACTCAATTAATAAACACAATCTTTGTCAGAATAAACAACAAAAGTCATTAAAAATACATATGCCTAACACTCTGGTAGCTTGCCTTGGCTCTAGAGCAGTCAGGCTTAACTTAGAGGCAATGTGTAAAGTATTTATGCAGCACTCAAACAGTAACAAAGTGAAAACATAACACACTCCAAAGCTAATTTAGAAAAATAGAGTACATTTTAATAAATAAAATGGCACCAAAACAACAAAAATCTAATAAGGAGAAAGGAGTTATGAATTTTTAAAGTTTTAAGTAAAACTAGCTCCAAGAATCATGGTTATCTGGCAGAAAGGCACATTTGGATTAGGCATAAAAATGCTTTAAAAACTGTCATTTTCAGAATAGCAATTTAAATTTCAATTTTACAATTAAAGATGGTTTTAAATTACAATTCAAATGAGTGAAAGACGTATTTCTGTATCAGCTCCCACACTGAAGTTATTGCTTATTAAGTGCAATAAGGTAACACAGTATTAGTCTACGGGAGAACCAGCCTTGTTACAGTGAAAAACGATTTTGGGAGTTTTTCAGTGCCAGTACATGTACAATGCAAGTACACATATCCTACTTGAACACCATGCACCCTGCCGTGTGAGCCAATAGGGCCTACCTTAAGTATTTAAAAGTAAGGTTTCGGCCTGGCAAAAAGGTTATTTTGCCAGGTCAAACTGTCAGTTTAAAAAAACTGCACACACAAGCATCAAAGGCAGGCCCAGAGACATACTTTACAGGGTTACTTCAGTGGGTGACAGAAGGAGTGCTGGGTCCCAATAGTAGCATTTAATTTCAAGGCCCAGGGTACATATATAACCATTTAATAGGTTGAAGTTTACATAGATTAAATGGATCGATCAGGTATATACTAATTTTACCATGATTCAAAGGGAGAGCATAAGCACTTTACCACAGGTTAGAAAGAGTAAAGCATGCAGAGTCCTAAATGCCAACAAAAATAGGTTCAGCAAAGTAAGGCAAAAATCTGGGGTGACCCCAGAGAAAAAGTCAGGTGCAACAAGTAGTGTTCAAATTTCTTCTCACTGATGGCAAATGTTTTTTTTTTCCATGAGCACAGGTCTTCTCCAAACTACAAACTGCTTGGATGTCACGTCTGAATGTGTACTGCACTTGATGACTGCATCTCTGGCCTTTCCCTATCACTTGAACTTAAATGAACACAACTTGTTGACCACCAGGAAAGTTCAATGTAGGATGGCATAGGAATTGTTGTTGACTGTGACTATTTGTTTTCCTTTAAATTTCACATATACCCACATTGGGGCTAATTATGTTTTCGCGCACTGACAATTTGCTCTATTTGATAAAACTATTTGTTGGTCTAACAGAAAGTATATAAGGACATTTAGTTTCAACGTTTTCAACATAAGAACCTATGTAAAACCAGACAAGCAGGGCTGGATTTACAAACATGTCATGCAATGCAGCTCAGGATGTGATGTTGCTACGCTGAGTGAAAGGGAGAGAGCAGAACTATTCTATATTTTCAAAGTAGTGGTGAAGTTCTGCTCTTTTCCTGCACAAGCGCACTTTGGGTTGGCTAGCACCAGGGCAGGCACCGTTGAGCCATAGTGCAGGGGTGCCTGTGTTATGGTCAGGATAGTTTTTGTGCAGGATGGCCTACATCCCTGCATAAAAACTGTCTTTGGAGGCTTTTTCCTCAAAATGAAACACACAAGCAAAGAGGAAATAACAAGGAGAAATAAAGATATGTCTCCTTCTAATGCCAATCTCAGGCGTGTGTACCATTTTAGCGCAGACCCATGTCTACAACTCTTTATAAATATGGGTTTGCACCAAAATCTATGGGTGGATGCACAGGAACCACCCTGGGAACGTCTCCCTGACACTAAGTAACTCAAGGCAGCACAAAGCACTGCTTTGAGTTACTTTTTTTCTTTTAGAAAGCATCACAAATAGGCATATGCACTGCTTTGTAAATATCAAAACGAATTTTGCATGGGGTCTGTGTCAAAAAAGTGATGCAAATGCAAACCTAACACAAAATCTTTGAAAACCAGGACCTTAGTTTTCTGTCTTATTCGACAGCAGTGTTGAAATAGGTAAAGGTATAGGTTTTTTTTGCCATTTTTTAGTTGGTATTGAGTTGTAACTATCAATAGAATGTCTGTTTATTTAAAGTCCTGCAGTGACTTTTATTAGGTGTTCCAATGTCGCTTAAAATAAACTGTGTTTTAATGCATAGAAGTGCAGTGAATTTTTATTAGGTATGCAGGTATAGCGATTAATTAAATGTGCCTTTTATGCATTGTGTTGCAGTGACATTTATTAGGTAATCAGATACAACTCTAAAATAAATGTGTGTATTATTCATAGTTCTCCATTTAAAAAAACATTATGGGTAAGTCCAATGTGTGGCATGAAAGCAGTTGTCTGAAATGCGTAGTTTCCCTACGTTTCCGTAGGCTGGACTTTCACAGTTGATAAAGCTTTGGTTGTGATCTTCCCTTTTTCGGTAATCAATTCGAACACACTTTGGGGACTTGAGGGTAGGTGGCAGCAAACGGCCACCGTCTAGTGAGGCTCTGTCAGCTGGGAACTATTATGCTCCATTACGAGGTTTATTAATTTGATTTTTTTACCTGCTGCTGTCCTTGTAGCTGAGAGGCTCCCACCGCTATCCTTTGGTGATGCTGGGCATGTGGGGGGACAGTGATTTAGCTGCTGCGGATTGTGAGGCCTACTGGGCTGCCTGTGGCTTGGGGCTGGCGCCTGGGCCCTCTGCGCCTGCCTGGCATCTAATGGTGGGTGGACCAATGGAGTGTGATGGTGGGTGGACCAATGGAGTGTGATGCTGCTGCGTGGTCAGTGGAAGCCATCATTGAGTTTGAGAGAGGAGGTGGAAGCTGCACTGAATACTTGGTGAGAGCCAAAGCAGTTTCTGATGAGGTGGGGCCACAGGGGGATTCGCCTGGTCTGTCGGCACCTGCAGGGGACTGCAGTGCATGATGTGGCCGGCTTTGCCACCCAGACCCCTGTTTCCTGCCTTGGCAGTTTGCAGCCTCCCTGCTGTGCCCCTGGTCTGGTTGTGCCCCCGGTGAGGGTTGTCTGGATGTGAAGAGACCTAGTAAGCAGTGGGACATCACATCAAAGAAGAATGACCCACTGCCATATCTACATCTTTCTGCAATTCTCCTGTACTGTGGCATGCCTCACAGTCCCTTGACTCCTATGTGGTGAGGCATCCATATTTAAGTGCTTTGCGGGGTCTCCGGATGTGGGCTTTGAAAATGTCTGCTCGTGCCTCCTCATGGTTTATGCACGGGGAGTGGCAGGACCCTGTCAATCCTGTGTCTCTTCCCCACTGCAGCTGGTGATCCTCGTCATTGCATGTATGTATTTCCCTCTCTACACTGCATCGTGGGTCCACATGATAATAATCAATGAAAGCTCTCCCTTGAGTCATGTCGCCTTTCACGTACTGCAGATCCGGACTCTGAGACCCATGGCCTGGACCAACAGGATTGTAGCAAGACTGGTGATGAACTGGACATTTACATGTTTTTAGATCTGAAGCACAGTCTGAACATCATTGACATAAAAAATGATCTCCTTGCATACAGTTTTGATCATCTTAATGAGAAAATTGACAGCCATGAGGAGCGACTTGATCAGCTTGAACACATGTCTGAGACAGAAGATACACAGTCAACTGCTGGGGAACAGTTGCTCCTGATAGAAAATGTGCTAAGCTCATCAAAAATAAAAGACCTCAAGGCGTGATTGCGCTGTAACAGCTTGCAGATTATTAATGTCCCTGAGTCGACTGTGATGGACCGGATGGAACCTTATGTTGAAGCCGTGCTACGTTCCATTTTTGGAGAAGATCTCTCCACTTTGTTTATTGTGGAGAGGCACATCATTACTTGGGTACGCGGTTGCCCCAGGGGCACTGGTGTGCATCCTGAATTAGGGATCAGGACACTGTTCCACTGTGTTCCTCTTTGCCAGGGAGCATCAGCACCTGCAGTACTAGGGACTAACTCTCACTTTCTTCCATGACTTTAAGTTGGTGGTGCAGGCAGCCTGCTGAGGGTTTCTCCCTGTGAAAAAAGATGGCCACCAAGTTTGTACACTATATGGATTCACCCTCTGTGAGATCTGCTCCCTCTCTGGGGGCTCTGGTGGTGACTGCCTCAGTGAAAATGATTAGTCACATAGGCATGCACGTGCCATGACCCAGGGCTAGTGGGCCTTGTTCCCTGTATGCTTTGCTGGCTGACCCACCTTGACTGTGCTGCTTTGACGACCTATCCGGTGGGCTGGGGGGACAGCAGTCTACTTATTCTGGCATAACCTAATTTCTGCTTTGATGGTTGGGATGTGCACTGGGTCCTCTGTTCGCCCTTTGGGGATGTTACTCTTCACTGCAGTGATGTGTCATTCTGTTGTTTTTCATGGGGGCAGAGGTGGGGGAATTTGGCTCATTTGGGGTGCCCGAAGTTGAAGAGGGCTTGGGTTTTATGTTATTGTTTTTTGCTTCTTGTATTGTTTTCCTTCTTTCTTTTCTACGCAGATGTATATACTTACTGCTGCACTTCCCCCAAGCATGCTGCATGACATGCCTGAATATTTGTCCCGTTAAAACCTGATGCACCCCTTTAAATGCTTTACCTGGAACATACAAGAATTGAATGATTGCCACACAATACAGCACGTCTTCCAAACCTGCAGCAGCATTGTATTGACATTTGTTGCTTGCAGGAAACACGCTTAACAGATTCAGTTCGTGTGTACCTGTGGGCCAGCTAGATTGCTGAGATGCATGTATCTCACTACTTCAGTTACGTGTGCGGTGTGGCAGTACTTATCCGTCGAGGACATCCTTGGCATACCTGGTAGTCACTATATGACTCTCAAGGTACTGTTGTCAGCTTGTCAGATATGATGCAGGGGAGCCCCCTAATACTGATATCGATTTATGGTACGAATGTGGACAACCCTCATTTTTTTTTTGCAGAGGTGTGGTTGCCAGCTTGTAAGATGGGTCCAGGGTTGGTATTGTGGGAGGGAACTTTAATGTGGTTCTTGATGCACATGAAGTCCAGTCTAGCGAGACTGAGCGCCCACTCCTGGGGGCACAGCTGCCTACCCTAATAGTGGACTATGCCCTCACTGATATATGGCAAGCTCACCACACGTTTAATGATGAGAGTACATGCATTGGCCCGATGCACCACATCTGGTCTCAGATAGACTGCTGGCTGATCACCAAGGACGTGGCCTCTTGTGCCGCCAATGTCACCCACCTCCCTAGGGCATTGTTGGATCACACCCAAGTGCTGCTGAAATTTGTCCCTTCAGAGTTTGTCTCAAGAGCCTTCACCTAGAAGCTTCCCCCAATGCCCTTTGAAATCAGGCATTCCGCACTGAAATTAGGAAGGTCATTATTTAATATTTTGAACAGAAAAAGAAGTCTCTGGAGTTCCCCTCTATGCCCTGGGAGGCGTTTAAAGTTGTGATTTGTGAGTCATGTATTGCCATGCAGGCAAAAGTGTTAAAGAACCTGTGAGGAGAACTTGCACATTTAGAAACTGATATCAGAGCCTTGGAGCTACAATTCTTCTCCACTAACAGTGATTCTGTCCTTGCATATATCTGTAGTAATCTCTTACATTATGATGAGGCAGAGCTGTGAGAAACAAATTACTTTGCAAGGGAGGCCCATGCTAGGCAATATGGGGAGGGTGAAAGGGTGGGTAGGACTCTAGCTAGCCTGCTGTGGAAACCTTGGGCTAGTGATCACATCGTAGAGCTCGTCGATGACCAACAAAATGTAGATGCGGGCACTACAGCTACATAGCACTTCATGACTGATTCCTATATCACCCTGTACTTCTCCTCCCTGACATGTCCACCTTAATTTCCTGTCTGGACTCTGTGCAACTGCTATGGCTGGATGACACACACCACCATTTTCTAAATAAACCCTTTACAGTGGAGGACATCATACAGACCAATAATGGTATCCCTGGTAAAGGGAGTATGCTCCTCTTCTTGCTCCCAATCTCTTGGCCATATATGAGGAATCCTTATCATGTGGCGCTCTTCCACCCTCTCTCCAGGAAACACTTATTGTTACCATCCTGAAATCTGACAAGGATCCCCAACGCTTCAGTTCATTCTGACCTCTCTCAGTGTTCAACTTAGATACCAAACTTTTGGTAAAGATGGTAGCATCCCGACTTCTCCCTTTGCTGTGCAATATCGTTCACCCAGACTGGTCCGGTTTAGTGTCAAGCCTCTCAACGGCACACAATTTATGCACCTTCTTTGCACTCCTGCACTCGGTTAACCCCCAGCTCAGTGCTGCAGTGGTGTTATTAGAAGCCACCAAGGCATTTGACTCGCTTGAACAGCATTTTCTTTTTTATCTTCTGTCCCGCATTGGTATTGCTGATCTTCTTCTGCATTTGAATAAATTGCTGTATGCACAGCCTGTGGCCCAACTAAGTGTAAATGGAGTGATTACACCCCCCCTTTGCAATCATGCTGGGGATGCAGCAGGGCTACCTGCTGCCACCCATTCATTTTGCTGTGGCTATAGAGCCTCTGACTGCGTGGCTGCTGCTTGCATTCACCACAGGAGACTACTGGTCTCTATGTACACTGATGACATTTCCTTGTATGAGGCTTTGCCAGTATTAATATCAATTGGTCTAAATCCATCATATTCCCACTCACTGATACCACGCAGACCTTTGTGTCTGAATTTCCCCTGAAATGGGTGAATGAGCAGGTTAAATATTTAGGACTCTGGCTCAGTTGGAATCTGGACAAATTGCGACATGCAAATTATGGGTTGAACGCCGAACGGCTGCATGGATGAGGCTGCCACTGTCTCTTATTGGGAGAACTGCATTGACCAAAGTGGTTATACTTCCCAAATTCCCTTATCTTTTTGTGAATCTCCCAATCCAGCTGACAACTTATTTCCGCTGATGCCTCCGATCTCACTTCCTTACACTAGGATGGGTGGGGAAGTAGCCTCAGGTGGCTTGGGAGCTGTTGACTCTGCCGTTGGAGCAGGATGGGCTCTGCGCCCCAGATATGGGCTTATATCTTTGTTGCGCCCAGACACCATACGCTTATTTTTGGCTGTACCCCACTAGATTTCAGCTACACACAGTGTCTGAGCATGAGCAGATTGCCCCTTGCCCTCTGCGGGTAGGTTTGTACCTCCCTTCCAAAAGCCCTCACGCTCGGGTTGATAGTGTGGCTTATGCGGTACGGCTGTGGGACAGGCTTCGTCGAACCATTTGTATGCCCTGGCGGTGTCACTTAGGCAACACCCTTTGCACGTATGACAGCAAATTTAGGTGTGTAAAGTGGCTTGAGATGGCTGCACTTGCAGACCTTTGGAGAGGTTTTCCTGGAGGGGATTTTCATGCCCCCACAGTGAGTATCTGAGGCTCCCAATTCCATGGTTCTGGATGTTCTCACTTATTATCAGTTACTGCCCTGAGCCTCGACAGGACAACTCGATCATACAAGATGCTGTTTACTGCCAGGAACAATTAGACACCTATTGGGAACTGATGCCGATATGCTCTGGTCCTAAACACATTTGGGCTCTGTTGACATCATATTTGCTGACACGCCAAGAAGTGGAAGGGTTGAATGCCCCTTCTCATCTACAGATCGCTGGGGCCTGAGCTCTCCCCAGCTCTACCCTGAAGGGATGGGCTATATCACTATAGGACTTAACAGGGCATGGCTGGCGGAGGGGGTCTGATATGTTTTGCAATGAACCTTGCTTGCCTGCTGTAGTGTCCCGTACCGAGGGGTTAGATGCTCAGCTATTGTATTTCCCTTTTGTGTTTGGCGATGATCTGCTTATCTATCGGGCATGTACCTGAGTGGATTGTTACTTTCTTTTGTATTCTACTGTCTGATGCTTATGTTGCATCGCTTCTGTTGGTACTTTGCATTTATGCTAATAAATCCAACAAAATCAAAAAAAACTCATTTAGTATTCAGTGGGAAGCAGTAAATCTGGGGTTAGTGCAGTTCTCAAAGGTGCGAAGTTTGTGGGCCTTGCCATTTCCACTTGGTTCTCCGGTTTTTTTAGCGAAAAGTTTATGTTGACCGTGATAGTGGCAGATTTGTGGAGCTTCTTTTCAACTTTGCTAACTTTATGACGCTCTCAATGTTTGGAAACATTGGAAAAAAGTCTCAAATTAGACAAAGATACACAAGTCAGTCGTTTCCTCATCGACAAGATGTGGGTTCCCAGGACATTTTGAGTATTGAAAGTATGCGAAACAAGTAACCCACTTTGCACTTCCCAGCCTTCTAACAGTATGTCACCAGAAAACGAAAAAACCTGAATTCCATTACAATCATCATCTTCTGGAGAACCAACAAAGCAACGTTTGACTGGGTGGCTTTGGTTTAAACAAACATAGATTTATCTTTTTATTTTGAAGTCTTTGATAATGGTTGGGCGATTTAATGTGTTGTCCAGGAAAAAACGCTGCATAGGAAGACACGGCTTGGACTACAATAATTTTGAAGCTGGGACTCAAGAGTTAAGATTAGCCCTCAAATAAGAAGGTTATTGAAATAAATCGACAGATGAAGGTTGCCTTCTATGTGTGTACATGCCGTTAGTTATTAAAAAAGCTATAAATCCAAAAACGTGTTACAATGGCAGCAAAGTAAAATAAATGTTCATGTGAGCACAAGTAGTAAATAGCCTTCTGTCTTTGTAACAGTATGCAACATTCAAACAGCAGGCACTTCCTAACAAGAAACCCATGAATTAGCATTTTAAAAATGCTGTGTCAGACAGGTAGCACATCTTAGTGCACAAATTAGCTCTTGTCTAACAAAAGGACCACTTGAGGCTCATCACCAAACCCTAATGGGAACACAAATAGGTCAATGTATCCATCCACGGAATGGCATCCAATCAATGGTAAACCATGACAAAACATGACAAAACACGAAAGGCAATGACATCAGGGGGTCTGTCTTTTCTTCTTATTGTACTTTATTTGAAGAATTGATGACATGAGGAATTCAAGGCGGTTAATGCTGTCTGCAACCAGACATATAAAAAGAACTGACATGTAAAATGTTCACATTTGAAAAGCTCTAAAAAAGGCTAATATTGGAGGGTGAACCACATGAACAAGATAAGAGGGGTACATATGATATGTAAAGTATGGTTTGAATAATCAGAGTTTTCCTCTCCCTTGTAAAGATACTTTTTTGTTATCTGGGGGCATTTGCATGAGAGAAAGAGTTGCCCTTACAACAGCTGAGGTACATCATGTTGATTAAGTCAAACTAGCTACAGGAGCCCCCCAAAGATATCATAGGGTACACAGAGGTTTATCCTGTCTTTTTTGCTGTGGCATTTTCACAATGTAGAACTGTTGCCAGACTACAGTTCTCCATTGGAAAAAGTCAATGTCACAGTAAGGTAGCACTTTCTAATTCTTTTGTCTAAGGACAAAACATTCTTCCATGTGGAGAAAACTGTTCTTCTGCATCTCTCCAATTTTGGGTGTGTCCTTTAGTCCTTTCCACCATGCAAACTTTGACTCGTTGATATCTTTGAACTGACCATGTCCAGAAATTTGTGTAAAGGAGTTTATGAATGTTGACATCTTTGTGGGCATTCACGAATGCCCAAGGCAAACCATGTGTTGATCTGTTCAAGCTCCATTACCTATCTAGCATTTATTGCTGCATTATATTACATAAAGGTGATGTAATAGCACGCACGACTAAAGGAATCCATGATGCCTGAAAGATGATTTATTGTGAATGTTTTGCATAGATTCAGCTATTTTCTATAATTAAAATGTATATTGAACTCCTTTGAGGAAAGCTGGCAATACATTCCTAGAACTGGTGTGGCCCTCAGAGACATTGCAATACACTGGAAACCTCTAGATGGCTTACAACACAGTAGATTGAAGGCAGACGTTGAGAACTGAGCACCGACAGAGGGAGCTGCTCTGCTATGGATGACTATATAGTCCTCCACAAGAAACCTTTTGCAGAGTAGTGAATGAAGGAGTTGGCTATCTTTGCTGAAAAAGAGATGTGACAGTCCTGTGGGGTCGCCCACAGCACCAATGGTGGGGGGGAGGGGTTTCTCTCTCCATTTCCTCAGATGTTTCCTGGTGGCTGGAGAGAAAAGCGTTCCCCTGCACCTGTTTGCAATTGGAACAGACCCCTGTGCCCCCACTTCAGAATCAAGGTCACACTGATTTACATATAGATGTAGGTACGAAAGTGGAAACTTCTTTATACCATTAAGAACGACTGATTGTTAGTTCTCTGCGGTTTGTTGTTTATGCCCTTGGGTTCCCTTGATTTAGAATTTTTCTTAATGCATCACCCTTTACGTTATTAATTATGTAATACATGACCAAGCTACATGTCTAGACATTAGTAATCATAGTGTGTACAATGTACTGACTTTTCCTGAGAATATACTGGCACTGTTCTTATAAAGTTGCAAAAACTTAATAAAGAAATTAAAAAATATATATTAAACGATTGTAGGGAAATGCCTCCTTGGCATGGTTACCCCCTGACTTTTTGCCTTTGCTGATGCCAAGTTTTAATTGAAAGTGTGCAGGGACCCTGCTAACCAGGCCCCAGCATCAGTGTTCTTTCTCTAAACTGTACCTTTGCTTCCACAATTGGCACAAACCTGGCACTCAGATTAGTCCCTTGTAACTGGTACCAAGGGCCCTGATTCCAGGGAAGGTCTCTATGGGCTGCAGCATGTCTTTTGCCACCTTGGGGACCCCTCACTCAGCACATGCACACTGCCTCACAGCTTGTGTGTGCTGGTGGAGAGAAAAAGACTAATTCGACATGGCACTCCCCTCAGGGTGCCATGCCAACCTCACACTGCCTGTGGCATAGGTAGGTCACCCCTCTAGCAGGCCCCACAGACCTAAGGCAGGGTGCTCTATACCACAGGTGAGGGCATATGTGCATGAGCACTATCCCCTACAGTGTCCAAGCAAAACCTTAGACATTGTAAGTGCAGGGTAGCCATAAGAATATATGGTGTGGGAGTTTGTCAGACACAAACTCCACAGTTCTATAATGGTTACACTGAAATCAGGGAAGTTTGGTATCAAACTTCTCAGCACAATAAATGCACACTGATACCAGTGTGGAATTTATTGTAACATGCACCCAGAGGGCATCTTAGAGATGCCCCCTGAATACCAATCCAACTTCTAGTGTTAGGCTGACCAGTTTCTGCCAGCCTGCCACAACCAGACGAGTTGCTGGCCACATGGGGAGAGTGCCTTTGTCACTCTGTGGCCAGGAACAAAGCCAGAACTGGGTGGAGGTGCTTCACACCTCCCCCTGCAGGAACTGTAACACCTGGCGGTGAGCCTCAAAGGCTCACCCCCTTTGTTACAGCGCCACAGGGCATCCCAGCTTCCCCTTCAGGGAGGAGGCACAAAGAGGGTGTAGCCACCCTCCAGGACAGTAGCCATTGGCTACTGGCCTCCCAGACCGAAACACACCCCTAAATTTGGTATTTAGGGGCACCCCAGAACCCAGGAAATCAGATTCCAGCAACCTGAACTAAAAAGAAGGACTGCTGACCTACAAACCTGCAGACACAACGGAAGACGACAACTGCTTTGGCCCCAGCCCTACGGCCTGTCTCTTGACTCGAAAACCTGCAACCAACAACGCATCCAACAGGGACCAGCGACCTCTGAAGCCTCAGAGGACTGCCCTGAATCCCAGGACCAAGAAACTCCAGTGAGCAGCGGCTCTGCTCAACAACCAGCAACAAACTTGCAACTTTTCTACAACTTCAAAGACCTCACTCTTCCCACCGGAAGCGTGAGACTTCACACTCTGCACGCGACGCCCCTGGCTCGAGATCCAGAGAACCAACACCACACGGAGGACTCCCCGGTGACTGCGACCCCATGAGTAGCTCAAGACGACCCCCCTGGGCCCCCACAGCGATGCCTGCAGAGAGAATCCAGAGGCTCCCCCTGACCGTGACTGCCTGTAACAAGGGACCCGACGCCTGGACCAAGCACTGCACCTGCAGCCCCCAGGACCAGAAGGAACCGAACCTCAGTGCAAGAGTGACCCCCAGGTGACCCTCTGCCTAGCCCAGGTGGTGGCTGGCACAAGAACCCCCCCAGTGCCCTGCCTGCACCGCTGGGGTGACCCCCGGGGTCCCTCCATTGAAACCAATACAAAACCCGACGCCTGCTTTGAACACTGCACCTGGCCTTTGCCGCTGAAGGTGTGTTTTGTGTGCCTGCTTGTGTCCCCTCCAGTGCTCTACAAAACCCCCCTGGTCTGCCCCCGAGGACGCGGATACTTACCTGCTGGCAGACTGGAACCGGAGCAACCCTGTTCTCCATAGGCACCTATGTGTTTTGGGCACCTCTTTGACCTCTGCACCTGACCGGCCCTGAGCTGCTGGTGTGGTAACTTTGGGGTTGCCTTGAACCCCCAATGGTGGGCTGCCTATGCCCAGGAACTGAGACTTGTAAGTGTCTTACTTACCTCACAATCTAACCAATACTTACCTCCCCCAGGAAGTGTTGATTTTTGCACTGTCTACTTTTAAAATAGCTTATTGCCATTTTAACAAAAACTGTATATCTTATTGCTCTAATTCAAAGTTCCTAACTTACCTATGTGGAGTACCTTGCATTTTATGTATTTACTTCAAATCCTGAACTTATGGTTCTAAAAATAAATTAAGAAAATATATTTTTCTATATAAAAACAATTGGCCTGGAGTTAAGTCTTTGAGTGTGTGTTCCTCATTTATTGCCTCTCTGTGTACAACAAATGCTTAGCACTACCCTCTGATAAGCCTACTGCTTGACCACACTACCACAAAATAGAGCATTAGAATGATCTAATTGTGCCACTATCTTACCTTTAAGGGGAACCCTTGGACTTGTGTACACTATCTCTTACTTTGAGATAGCATATACAGAGCCAACTTCCTACATTGCTGGATCAGCGGTGGGGTCTAAGACTTTGCATTTGCTGGACTACTCAGCCAATACCTGATCACATGACTAAATTCCCAAAATTGTCATTAGAAACTGATTTTTGAAATTTGAGCTACTTTTCTTAATTTTTAAAAAGTCTTGCTATGGCCTTGTGTAAGTCCCTGTTAGCATTTCTTTTAGAGTTTAAACGTTTGTAAAAGTTTGGATTTAAATTCTAGAAGTAGTTTTTAGAGTCTTAAAAAGTTATCCCAACTTTTAGAGAAATAATGTCTAGCACAGATGAGATGGTGGTGGAACTCAACCTCACCCCTTACCTGCATCTAGGGATGTGAGAGCTAAGGACTCTCTGTAAGTTAAAAAAATATAAAGACTGGGTCCAACCCAAACAAAGTGAAGCTCCAGGAGGTTTTGGCAGAGTTTGCAAAGGACCACCCCTCTGAGGATAACCCTACAGAGGAAGAAATTAGTGAAAGGAGGATGATTCCCTCCCTCCTGTCCTAATTAGGGAGACCAGGGTACCTCAAACCCTGACTCCACAAGTGTTAGTCAGAGATACTGGATATTTCACAAGGGAGACCAGTAACTCCAGAAACATTGAGGGCAGCCTCAATGAAGATGACCTCCTGTTAGCCAAGATGGCCAAAAGACTGGCTTTGGAGAGACAGCTCCTAACCATAGAGAGGGAAAGACAAGAGATGGGTTTAGCTCCCATCAATGGTGGCAGCAACATAAATAGGGTCAGAGAGAATACTGACATGCTAAAATTCCCCAAAGGGATTGTAACAAAATATAAAGATGGTGATGATATCACCAAGTGGTTCACAGCTTTTGCGAGGGCTTGTGTAACCAGAAAAGTAAACAAATCTCACTGGGGTGCTCTCCTTTGGGAAATGTTCACTGAAAAGTATAGGGATTGACTCCTCACACTCTCTGGTAAAGATGCAGAATCCTATGACTTCATGAAGGCTACCCTGATTGAGGGCTTTGGATTCTCAACTGCGGAGTACAGGATTAGGCTCAGGGGGGCTCAAAAATCCTCGAGCCAGACCTGGGATGATTTTGTTGACTTCTCAGTCAAAACACTAGATGGTTGGACAAATGGCAGTAGTGTAAATGATTATGATGAGCTGTATAACTTGTTTATGAAAGAACATCTTTTAAGTAATTGTTTCAATGATAAACTGCATCAACATCTAGTAGACCTAGGTCCAACTTCTCCCCAAGAATTGGGAAAGAAGGCAGACTATTGGATCAAGACTAGGGTGACCAAGACTTCTACAGGGGGTGACCAAAAGAAAGGGGTCACAAAGTCTCCCCAGGGGAAGAGTGTTGAGACATCCAAGGGAAAAAGTAAAGAGTCTTCTACAGGGCCCCAAAACCCTTCTCAGGAGGATGGGTCCAAAGCCTCTTCACAATCCTCATTTGGGTATGAGGGTAAAAGCTTTGATCACAAAAAGGCCTGGTGTTGCATCTATACTCAGCATGGACACCAAACTGGAGACAAGGCCTGTCCCAAGAAACGTCCCACAACTACTACTCCAGTTAGCACTGGAATAGCCAGTCTCCAAGTGGGATCAACAGTGTGCCCAGAGCAAATCAGGGTTCACACTGAAGCTACATTAGTCACAGAGGGTGGGATGGACCTAGCCACACTTGCTGCCTGGCCGACTATCATGCAAAAATACAGGCAGCAGCTCTTAATTAATGGACTAGAGTAGAAGCCCTGAGGGATACAGGTGCCAGTGTCACTATGGTCACAGACAAACTGGTTTCCCCAGGACAATACCTGGCTGGACAGACATATCCAGTCACCAATACTGACAATCAGACTAAAGTCCATCCCATGGCAATGGTAACTTTAGAATGGGGAGGAGTCACTGGCCTGAAACAGGTGGTAGTCTTTTCTGCTATACCAGTAGAATGTCTGCTTGGAAATGATCTGGAGTCCTCGGCATGGGCTGAGGTAGAACTCAAAACCCATGCAGCCATGCAGGGTATCCCTGAACTGGTGTGTGTCAAGACAAGGGCACAGTGCAGGGCTCAGGGTGAAAAAGAAGTGTTGAAGTCTGGAATAATGGCCCAACCTTCCAAAGAGAAAAGGAAAGAAGTCTGGGGAACCAGCTTCAGCACAGCACAAGAAACAAAACCTCTCTTCCCAGGAAGATGTTCTATCCCCTGAGGGAACTGAGTCCATGGAGCTGGGACCTTACCAGGTTGAGCTCTTGGGGGACCCTCAAGGGAACAGCTGTGCAAGGGGCAAAAAAACGTGTCCCTCTCTTGAAGGCCTAAGACAGCAAGCAGCTGAGCAAGAAAAAGGAAATGTCAGTGGAAAACGCATGGTCTATTGGGAAGATGGACTCTCTTTACACTGAGGCAAGAGATCCCAAACCTGATGCCACTAGGAGAGTGGTAGTGTCTCAGGAGTTTAGGGAGTTCATTCTGACCTTAGCCCATGACATTCCCCTTGCTGGGCATTTGGGACAAACCAAGACATGGGAGAGGTTAGTCAACCATTTCTATTGACCCAATATGTCCCAGAAGGTAAAGCAGTTTTGCACCTCCTGTGTCACCTGCCAAGCCAGTGGTAAGACAGGTGGCCATCCAAAGGCCCCCCTCATTCCACTTCCAGTGGTGGGAGTCCCCTTTGAAAGAGTAGGAGTAGATATAGTGGGTCCACTTGAACTTCCCACTGCATCAGGGAACCAATACATCCTAGTCCTAGTCCCCCTAGGTCCACTACTGCCCCTGCAGTAGCCAAAGCACCCATTGGTATTTTTTACCAGAGTGGGATTCCCTAAGGAGGTGGTTTCTGACAAAGGTACTAATTGCATGTCAGCTTACCTAAAACATATGTAGAATGAGTGCGGGGTGACTTACAAATTAACCACACCATACCATCCACAAACCAATGGCCTTGTTGAGAGATTCAACAAGACATTGAAGGGCATGATCATGGGGCTCCCTGAAAAACTCAAAGGGAGATGGGATGTCCTCTTGCCATGCCTGCTTTTCGCCCACAGACAGGTGCCTCGGTTTTCCCTCTTTGAACTTCTGTTTGGCCATCCTGTTAGGGGACCATTAGCTCTTGTAAAAAAAGGCTGGGAGAGACATCTCCATGAGCCTAAACAAGATGTGGCGGACTATGTACTAGGCCTAAGTTCAAGGATGGCAGAGTACATGGAAAAGGCAAGCAAAAACCTTGAGGCCAGCCAACAGCTCCGGAAGATGTGCTATGACCAAAAGGCTGCTATGGTTGAGTTTCAGCCAGGGCAGAAAGTCTGGGTTCTGGAGCCTGTGGCTCCAAGGGCACTTCAGGGCAGATGGAGTGGCCCTTACCCAGTTCTTGAGAAAAAGAGTCAGGTCACCTACCTGGTTGACCTAGGCACTAGCAGGACCCCTAAGAGGGTGATCCATGTGAACCGCCTCAAAGTCTTCTATGATAGGGCAGATGTAAACATGTTAATGGTTACAGATGAGGACCAGGAAGCTGAGAGTGAACCTATCCCTGATCTCCTCTCCACTGACCCTAAAGATGGCTCAGTAGATGGAGTGATCTATTCAGACACCCTCTCTGGCCAACAGCAGTCTGACTGCAGCCAAGTCCTCCAGCAGTTTGCTGAGCTCTTTTCTCTAACCTCTGGTCAGACACACCTTTGTACCCATGATGTGGACACAGGAGACAGCATGCCTGTCAAAAACAAAATATTTAGACAGTCTGACCAATTTAAAGAAAGCATCAAAGTGGAAGTCCACAAGATGCTGGAGTTGGGAGTGATTGAGCACTCTGACAGTCCCTGGGCTGGCCCAGTGATCTTGATCCCCAAACCTCACACAAAAGATGGCAAGAGAGAGATGAGGTTTTGTGTGGACTACAGAGGGCTTTACTCTGTCACCAAGACAGATGCATGCTCACCCCATTCCAAGAGCAGATGAACTAATAGACAAATTGGGTGCTGCCAAATACACAAGTACCTTTGACTTAACAGCAGGGTACTGGCAAATAAGAATGGCACCAGGAGCAATAGAGAAAACAGCATTCTCTACACCTGATGGGCACTACCAGTTTACTGTGATGCCCTTTGGCTTAAAGAATGCCCCTGCCACCTTCCAAAGGTTGATGAATCAAATCCTTGCTGGCTTGAAGCCCTTTAGTGCAGCGTATCTTAATGATATTGCTGTCTCTAGCTCCAACTGGCAGGATCACCTAGTCCACCTGAAGAAGGTTTTGCAGGCACTGCAAGCAGCAGGCCTCTCTATCAAGGCATCTAAATGTCAGATAGGGCAGGGTACTGTGGTTTACTTGGGTGGTCACCTTGTAGGTGGAGGCCACGCACAGCCACTCCAACCCAAGATCCAGACTATTCTGGACTGGGTAGCTTGAAAAACAGTCAGGGCAATCCTTGGCTTGACTGGGTACTATAGGAGGTTTGTGAAGGGTTATGGATCAATAGTGACACCCCTCGCAGAACTTACCTCCAAGAAAATGCCCAGGAAAGTGAACTGGAACGTGGCTGTCAAAAGGCCTTTGACACCCTGAAGCAAGCAATGTGTACAGCACCAGTTTTGAAAGCTCCACGTTACTCTAAGCAGTTCATTGTGCAGACAGATGCCTCTGAACATGGGATAGGAGCAGTCCTGTCCCAAACAAAAGATGTTGGCCTTGACCAGCCTGTTGCTTTTATTAGCAGGAGGTTACTCCCCAGGGAGCAGTGTTGGAGTGCCATTGAGAGGGAGGCCTTTGCTGTGGTCTGGTCCCTGAAGACGCTGAGACCATACCTTTTTGGTACACACTTCATAGTTCAAACTGACCACAGACCTCTCAGATGGCTAATGCAAATGAAAGGAGAAAACCCTAAACTTTTGAGGTGGTCTATATCTCTCAGGGAATGGACTTTGTAGTAGAACAAAGACTTGGGACTGCCCATGCCAATGCTGATGGCCTTTCGAGGGTCTTCCACTTAGAAAATGAAGACTCTTTTGGGAAAGGTTAGTCTCATCCTCTTTCGTTTTGGGGGGGGGGTTGTGTTAGGAAATGCCTCCTTGGCATGGTTACCCCCTGACTTTTTGCCTTTGCTGATGCCAAGTTTTGATTGAAAGTGTGCTTGGACCCTACTAACCAGGCCCCAGCACCAGTGTTCTTTCCCTAAACTGTACCTTTGCTTCCACAATTGGCATAGCCCTGGCACTCAGAGAAGACCCTTGTAACTGGTACCCCTGGTACCAAGGGCTCTGATGCCAGGGAAGGTCTCTAAGGGATGCAACATGTCTTATCCCACCCAGGGGACCCCTCACTCAGCACATGCACACTGCCTCACAGCTTGTGTGTGCTGGTGGGGAGAAAAAGACTAAGTCGACATTGCACTCCCCTCAGGGTGCCATGCCAACTTCACACTGCCAGTGGCATAGATAGGTCACCCCTCTAGTAGGCCTCATAGCTCTAAGGCAGGGTGCACTATAACACAGGTGAGGGCAAATGTGCATGAGCACTATGCCCCTACAGTGTGTAAGCAAAACCTCAGACATTGTAAGTGCAGGGTAGCCATAAGAGTATATGGTCTGGGAGTTTGTCAAACACGATCTCCACAGTTCCATAATGGCTACACTGAAATCTGGGAGGTTTGGTATCAAAATTCTCAGTACAATAAAAGCACACTGATGCCAGTGTGGAATTTATTGTAACATGCACCCTGATGACATCTTAGAGATGCCTCCTGAATATCAATACGACTTCTAGTGTTAGGCTGACCAGTTTCTGTCAGCCTGCCACAACCAGACGAGTTGCTGGCCATATGGGGAGAGTGCCTTTGTCACTCTGTGGCCAGGAAAAAAGCCTGTACTGGGTGGAGGTGCTTGACACCCCCTCCCCCCCCGCAGGAACTGTAACACCTGGCGGTGAGCCACCCACTTTGTTACAGCACCACAGGGCATCTCAGCTAGTGGAGATGCCCTCCCCTCCGGCCACTACCCCCACTTTTGGGGGCAAGGCTGGAGGAGATAATTAGGAAAACAAGGAGGAGTCACCCACCAGTCAGGACAGCCCCTAAGGTGCCCTGAGCTGAGGTGACCCCTGCCTTTAGAAATCCTCCATCTTAGTTTTGGAGGATTCCCCCAAAAGGATTAGGGATGTGCCCCCATCCCCTTCAGGGAGGAGGCACAAAGAGGGTGTAGCCACTCTCCAGGACAGTAGCCATTTAGTATTTAGGGGCACCCCAGAACCCAGGAAATCAGATTCCTGCAACCTGAACTAAAAAGAAGGACTGCTGACTTAAACCCTGCAGAGACGACGGAATACAACAACTGCTTTGGCCCCAGCGCTAACGGCCTGTCCCCTGACTCGAAAACCTGCAACCAGCGATGCATCCAACAAGGAACAGCAACCTCTGAAGCCTCAGAGGACTGCCCTGAATCCCAGAACCAAGAAACTCCAGTGAGCAGCGGCTCTGCTCAACAACCAGCAACAAACTTGCAACTTTTCTACAACTTCAAAGACCTCACTCTTCCCACTGGAAGCTTGGGACTTCACACTCTGCACCCAACACCCCCGGCTCGAGATCCAGAGAACCAACACCACAGGGAGGACTCACCGGCGATTTCGACCCCGTGAGTTGCCCAAGATGACCCCACTGGACCCCTGCAGTGACACCGGCAGAGAGAATCCAGAGGCTCCCCCTGACCCCGACTGCCTGTAACAAGGGACCCGACGCCTGGACCAAGCACTGGACCCGCAGCCGCCAGAAGGAACCGAACCTCAGTGCAGGCTGGCCCGAGAAACCCCCAAGATCCCTGCATGCACCGCTAGAGTGACCCCGGGTCCCTCCATTGAAACCAATACAAAACCCAATGCCTACTTTGCACTCTGCACCCGGCCGCCCCTGTGCAGCTGAGGGTGTGTTTTGTTTGCCTACTTATGTTCCCCCCCCCCAGTGCTCTACAAAACCCCCCTGGTCTGCCCCCACGAGGACATGGATACTTACCTGCTGGCAGACTGGAACCGGATCACCCCTGTTCTCCATAGGCGCCTATGTGTTTTGGGCACCTCTTTGACCTCTGCACCTGACCGGCCCTGAACTGCTGGTGTGGTAACTTTGGGGTTGCCTTGAACCCCCAACGGTGGGCTGCCTATGCCCAGGAACTGAGACTCGTAAGTGTCTTACTTACCTCACAATCTAACCAATACTTACCTCCCCCAGGAACTGTTGATTTTTGTACTGTCTACTTTTAAAATAGCTTATTGCCATTTTAACAAAAACTGTATATCTTATTGCTCTAATTCAAAGTTCCTAACTTACCTATGTGGAGTGCCTTGCATTTTATGTATTTACTTCAAATCTTGAACTTATGGTTCTAAAAATAAATTAAGAAAATATATATTTTTCTATATAAAAACTATTGGCCTGGAGTTAAGTCTTTGAGTGTGTGTTCCTCATTTATTGCCTGTGTGTGTACAACAAATGCTTAACACTACCCTCTGATAAGCCTACTGCTCGACCACACTACCACAAAATAGAGCATTAGAATTATCTAATTTTGCCACTATCTTACCTCTAAGGGGAACCCTTGGACTCTGTGTACACTATCTCTTACTTTGAGATAGCATATACAGAGCCAACTTCCTACAAAGATCACATGAAGAAAAGAGATGATGAGGAAAAAAGTGCAACTACATTGATAAAAGAGTAATGAACAGAGGTGGGTAGGCACAGATGCTCTGACAACTACTGTTGACACAGTTGCATGTGTCTCACGGTCATAGGATCCTAGTACCCCTACTTCTCTTGGGAGTTTATTTAAACAAAGTGATCTAATTTTACCACAAATCTAAAGAAAGCACAACATAGGTTGTTTTAACAGCCCCAATAGTGTTTCTTAGTCTGAAAATGTAAACAAAATCAGTTAGGTGTTCATCATGTTATAGAATCTCTAAAATGTTTAATCTGAGGGAAGCATTTAATTTCTATGTGAACTTCAAACATTTTCTCCACAGTATAAAGATCATGGTTAGTGCTTCACAAACTCTTTACTGTGCTATTTGCTGTCACTCAGCAGGTCAGACTGGCCTAGAGGGTAATTCAGCAATGCCAGAACAGCTGGACTGACAGTGTGTAGGCTGTGTTTTGTGGCTGTTTGCTGGTCCGTTTTAAGGTCTGGTGTGCTAGTTTTTAGGTTGAGTATGCATGCACTTTGACCTGTTGTAAGATTTGTGGGCTTTTAACCACACCCACCGCACACCCATCACTTTTCCTTGTTCATATGCTTGCCTTTCAAAAATCCTTTGTTATAATTGGCAAGTGCTTTAGATTTGTCCCTCCTTGGGGCGGTTTTGTTACCACCTTGCAGACTGCCCCTGTTACATGGATAACTGCATGATTCCTGATACGTTTGACTGCGAGCAAACTTATTTTTTTTTGTGTCTCTCCTTTGCGCTCATGCTCAAGACAGCCATGGCGCTTTGAAACTGCTCACTTATGTCAACTGTTTTACTTTTCATTTTCAATTTAAGTGACAAGAAAGGTCCAGTTAGGAATTTACAATGCTAATAGCTCTAACGCGAGCGAACGCGAGACCCATTCAATTGCAAATGCTTGTTACTCTTGATATCTCTAATATTACTACAAACATGCAGTTCCCCATACCTTGCAAAAAGACCAATATAACGTGCCTTTCAATACTCCCCCATTTCCAAATGTGACTCACTTTTTTAGCTATGTGATTCACTAATTGGGACCACTATTATTTTGGTGAATGTGCCTTTTTTCTGTCCCAATCCAACCCTGCATTTTAGCACTTTTGAAGAAGGTTCTGGGTATAGCACTTTTGAGGAAGGTTCTGGGCATAGAATACCTCTCTAAGTGCCTTTATATCTTTCAAGAATATCAGAAATCCTCACGACCCACTTGGTCGGTCCAAATCCACGTTGGACAATTATATAATATTAGGAACTTGTCACAAAATTAAATGTATCTTTACAAGTAGTCCTGTTGTGTAGCCATTTTAAGTATAGTTCCATGCATGTTGGTTTAATACACTAGGCCACTGTGCACCTTGACCTAGATATATTTTATTCAGCTTCGCACTGTTACTTTTGCAATAGCCAGTTTTACGGTCTTGTTTTAATTTCTTCTATCAAACTGTTTTGCTTAGTTCAGCACTGTGTTCTCAAACAATGCATTCTTGATTACCCTGTGCTTCAGTCAAGGCTATAGTCTGGTACATTGCTGGTAAACGTGGTAGAAATTTAGTCTCCAACATTCGTAGAAAATACACATCCTTACGTAGGGACATTTTCTTAGAACATCTGCTGTGTTAGTTATAAAAACACTTTCTAGTCCTAGTACATGTCAAGAGGGAGATTCCAGCCAGGGAACCACAACTGTCTGCTGAATGCTCTGCTGCAGATGCTGACGCAGATCAGGTATGAGGGTTAATGTCCTCGCAGGGGAACCTGAAAGGCAGGATTAGAGCATAACATGCTGTGCTCGAAATATGATTTAGATATGATTTAGATCGATCTAGTGGCACTATGATAGCATTATTCTTATGCTTCACTCTCATCGTCACTATTTTAATATTGTTGTGTAGTGTAGTTCTGGTTATTGAATCTCACACTTTGGAATCCAAAATGCAGTCGTTTTATTAAACCAATCTTTAACACTTATACTGCCTTTATTGTCATTTATATATGAGACCGCACTGTGTATGAGAGAAGAGGTTGTGACTTGAGTGACCACGACTTCCCTGAGAAGTACCAATATGTCATGCGCTCGGCTGCCCAATCGTCTCTGCCTCTTGGGAGAGATGAGGCACTGCTAGTTAGCCGGACCAAAGCCCGGATTTGGAGCGACAAGTGTCATCCACCGTGGGTCAGACTCAGTGCCCCGCACTGTGGACGATCTTGCTGCTCAAAATCCAGTAGTCTCATTAGAATAATGAGAGCCTATGCGACATGGCGCCGCCAACGTCTGGTCAGGCTCTAATTTTCGGGTCCACTGGAGTATCTCAGTCTCATTTTATATAATGACACCTCAGTGGCGTATACGGAAACGTCCGTGGTCCTGAGGATTTACACCACAGCCGTATAGGTAATCCTATTACAGCTGGCGGTTGTTCAAGCTTGAACTTTAAAAGGAAATCCCCATCTTGGTGTGCCTTCTCTGAACTCATAGTGCTTCTCTCATGGCGAATCCCCAAATTGTACAGATAGCTGTTAACATGAGACAACCTCTCAGAGCACACTTATTAGCAAATGGCCTAACGGCCCAGGGAGGTCCAGTCACATTCGTGGTGGACGCCCATGCAGCTTATAGAACAGAACTTTTTTACTCTTGGGTCACATTTCCAGCATTTGATGCGAACAAAAATACATTTCATACATATACAGTTGCGAACGCACCTGGACAATACAGAGTGTATGCATATTTAGAGATACCTCTATCTTATCAAGAACATAATAATTGGCTTGATGGCACCCTACCCCATACAATATTACCAGTTAGGTTAGGTCCACTAAGTAATGATGGTCCTACCTGGCCTTTATTGGCCACTTATACACCACATCCTGCAGTTGGGAATTTAGCAGTAGCTGACGTTTGTCGCTTATACATTGAGTTAATAGCAATATATAGACGAATAGTGCAATTCGTGTTGCAAACTTTAAATACAAACCCAGCACGTGCTGCTCCAGCACATCCACATGCAGTAACACTGGGTATAAATCTGGCGACTGTACATTCCATTATGGGTAAAGTACCGGCCAAACGAGAGGAGACTCCGTTTTGGCTAGCACAAAAAATAAATAAGCTGGAGGCAGTATTTCCCCATATGGGACCTCAGGAGAAACATAGAATATTAACAATGTGGTTGCCCTTTGGGATGGTCCCTACAGTAGAAAACTATAATACAAGGGGCACGGTATTTGCCGTGCTCTATACAACTGCACACGGTACACCAACACTTGCCAACTTACCAGAGGTGCTAAAACAAATTCAAGATGAATATGGGGCTGCCCCGGCCCTAGATTTGGGGATGCAATTGATGGGCAACTTTGCCACAGTATCTTCAATCATATTAAGTAACCATAAAGGAGAAGCAGTTGCACTCGCAGTGCGCATGCAGCTCGGTGACGTTCCGCAACAAGATCAAGAACGAGAGCTGCCTAAAATAATAGCGGAAACATATTCAAGTATCGGTCGAGATAGCCTAGGGGCTAGATCACAAAAACCTCAACTTCAGGGTAAAACAAATAAAAATAATTCCAAACAGCAACCTGAGGGTAACAAGAAAGGCTGGGATAAAAAGCAACAAACGCCTAAAAAAGAAAGGGGAGAATCTCCACACACGGAGACCCCACAGCATAGGTATAATCCCAGGAATAGAGATAATATCAAAACGCCTGATAGATACCAATATAATGACACACACCAATCTCGTTCCTTTCAGGACTCATCGGAAAAGAGAAATGAGAGAGGTGGGCGATCAGAGCGAAGAACAGAGTACGTGAAACCGAGACAGGAATCACAACGCTCTTTGGAGGTTTCTGTTAAAAAGGAAGAGAAACCTGTCCAACAAAAACAACAATTTAAAAAGAAAAAGGTGGCAGCAGTCTCAGTTCGGCATGCCACACAGGAAGAGGGTCCTCTTGAAGAACAAGAACTGGGGTCTAGCATTGCTAGACAGCGCGGCAGAGGTCACAATAGTTCGCCGGAATCTTCAAGAACATCTGGAAGTGAAAGCAACTGATGACTTTATACAAGTAGAAACAGCGGACATGCGTGTCTCTGAGCCTGATAGGGTGTACAGAGTAACACTGCAATTAGAAGGAGACATTGAACGCACAAAACACGCAATCTTTTGGGATCGCATAGTTAAAGTGTATGACATCTTGTTGGCTGAACAAGATTGGCCGTCTGACTTTGTCCGTACCTGCCCATATGGGGAAGATGTTATTAAGCCTTTTTTCTCGCCCCTTGTTCCAGAGGAACTCGCTGAATCCTATTCCATTGAATGGGCTCTAGCACAGGCACCAGCATTATACAGAAATGACGAAGGATGGGATAAGGAATCCCCCTACCATGCGTGTCTCCGAGCCTGATAGGGTGTACAGAGTAACACTGCAATTATAAGGAGACATTGAACGCACAATACACGCAATCTTTTGGGGTCGCATAGTTAAAATGTCTGACATCTTGTTGGCTGAACACGATTGGCCGCCTGACTTTGTCCATACTTGCCCATATGGGGAAGATGTTATTAAGCCTTCTTTCTCGGCCCTTGTTCCAGAGGAACTCGCTGAATCCTATTCCATTGAATGGGCTCTAGCACAGGCACCAGCATTATACAAAAATGACGTAGGATGGGATAAGGAATCCCCCTACCATGTAATCCCCATTAAAAGTGAACCTCAGCCACAACCTCAGTATCCTATTAAACATGAAAGCAAAAGCACCAGTGAGAGAAATACTCACGCAATTAGAGTACCAGGGTGTGATTGAACCCTGTGTCTCACCGATGAATAACCCTTTATTTCCTGTAGCTAAACCGGACCATTCACACAGAATAGACTTAGACTACAGACATTTAAACAGTCATACACGCACATATGCTATACAAAATTCACATAGCACTGCACTAATGAGCAACATAGTGCGGAAAAAATACAAAACAACTTTAGACATTTCAAATGGGTTCTTCTGTCAGAATATAGCACCTGAAAGTAGGGACTTAACAAGCTTTAGCGCACCAGGCTCTCAGAAACAAATCTGTTGTTTGCCTCAGGGGTATAAGAACAGCCCAGGACTGTTTGCAGCTCGTGTGACTTCCATTTTACACGAGATTGAATCTGAAGCATTGTCATATGTAGATGATATATATCTCACGGATGATGAATTACTACAACATTTAGGACGGGTAGCCCGCATTGTTGTAGGGTTCGCCAAATTTGGCTACAAATTTAACTTTAAAAAAACAAAAATTGCCTTTATCAGCGTCCTGTTCCTGGGATATGAGCTGTCAAATGAAGGGAAGAGCCTAGCGCCACAATTTTTAGAAAAATGTGCACAATTACAACCACCGAATACGATTAAAAAACTCCAATCATTGTTGGGTTTCTTAACTTTTGGCAGAACCTACATTTCCGATTATACTACGCGCACAAAACCTTTAGATTACTTAATACGTCCCGATATTTCAAGTAAATTCTGGACAGTTGAACATACACGCACTCTTCGAGAATTGCAGACAGACATGCTAGCAGCAAAACATTTACACACAAGGGACAACAAAATACATTTGGTCTTCAGGGGAATAGCTGGGGCCATCGGTTTCACCTATGTGACATTTAATGAAGGTGAGACAGTCCCGATTGCATACAAATCACATTTGTATTCAGCAGCTGAACAACACTTTGCACCCACAGAGAAATTTCTCACTACTGTACAGATGGCTATTATTAAAGAAAGACCTGAGGGAAACGCATTATTGTTGTTTCTCCAATTCCAGCCCTTGAGGCTGTTACAAACGCTAGCATTCCGAACACAAAAGCACTACATCCACGTTGGATACAATGGGCTTCGTCTTTAACAGCCACTGATGTAGACTACATTTTTGATCCAAAGTTACAAACTCAGGAATTTCTACAATATGAAGTAGAATATCCAGTTCCAGCGAATACCTTGCATATCGATCAATATCATAGAGTCATGCACACCGATGGCTCTGCGCAACCGGGGATTGGAACTAAACAATAATACTCTGCTGCTTGTGCAGTCATAAGTGGCTATATGGAGGGGGAGAAATTCTGTCCCCTACATACCTTTGCACAGACTTTAGTGAATTGTACAACACAATTGGCTGAGCTAAAAGCTCTGCTGATGGCACTAGAACATACGTATCCAGCGCAGTCCACACTGATTGTTTGTGATTCATATTACTGTGTCCAGTCCTTTAATGAATATCTGCATTATTGGCGCCAGAATGGGTTCAGAGATTCCAAAGGCAACACCACAAAACACAGACTCCTGTGGGGGAAGGTAGCAGACCTGAAAGAGACGCTTCCGAAAGTCCATGTTGTGCATACACTTGGACACCAGCGCGTTGGAATACACGTTGCTGGAAATACTTTGGCTGATGAAGCCGCAAAGTCAGCAGTGGCAGCAGCCACTGTAGCTGCAGTGACTCGTTTGAATTCCAAACCAGACGCAGACATTTTGGCTGCCATAAAGTCTTCAGCTGATGGTACGCCCCATCCTAAAGGATTCCCTAATAAATATCAATACTATATGGGATGTATGCTGAATGCTGAAGCTAGAATACCAGGTGTAGGCGTATGTGACATCCCTAACAAAGATGTAAGATCACAATTGATCAGAGCAGCGCATGAGGGGGCGGCATCTGCACATGATGGTGTGGTGGCTACAATTTCAATCTTACAGGCCCGTTATTGGTGGCCCGGTCTCTACAAAGAGACTAAGCAGTATGTCCTTTGTTGTGACATCTGTCAGCAAATTAAAGTTTCTACGGCCAAGCGCCCGCCGCAGACACCCCTCTTGATTTCAAGCAAAGCATTACAGTGTGTGTACTTGGACCACTGCGGTCCACTAACACCTGATAGTGCATACAAATACATATTAGTCGCTGTTGATTCATGCTCCAGATTTGTATGGGTGTGGCCACAATGCTCGGCTGACGCTCGGACTGTTATTAAAGATTTGCGAGTCTTTATCGGTACATATGCAGTTGCAGCGTTCCACTCGGACCAGGGCCCTGCTTTCACCTCAAGGGCATTCAGGGCACCATGGCTTCATTGGGGGTCCAACTACAGTACTTGTCTCCATTTCATCCCGAGGGAAATAGTGTTGTGGAGCGATTAAACCACGATTTAAAGCAATCCTTAACAGCCAGAGTCTTAGGTACGGGTCGTAGTTGGCTTACCCACCTGTATGGAGTTCAGAGAGCACTAAATAACCTCCCTAGAAGGTCCCTGAGGGGTCGTACTTCATATGAGTGCCTGTTCGGAACTCAAATGTTTGTTCTGGATCTTGATGGTCCTGGCTTGGAGGCAGCAGAAACACCTTTTGACATAAATGAATGTGTCATCGTTTTACAGGAATTACAACAGTTCTGTGAAGATAATTCTTCTAAAAGTGCTGCCTCCACAGGAATTAAGGATGTGCCTGTTACATCTACCAGCTGGATTCCCAGAGTTGGGGATCTTGTATGTGAAAAGGTTGCAGAGAAAAAATAATTTGGCCCTTCTTATCGAGCACCAGTCCCTGTACTGGGGATACCCAGTAGCAGAACTGTTATTCTATCACCATTGCCAGGGGCCAAAGAAAATAGTTTTGTTTCAATTGACAATGTCAAATTACACCACGTGGCCGATCCTGCACAGCCGGCCAAGAGGAACATCCAGTAGTTCCCGAATCCTTCTCACTACTGGAGAAGAAGAACCGCTACAAGTTGTTTATACCAACACTGATACCTCTCCGAGCTTGGGGAGGGTGGATGATGATCTTGCATTAGTTCCACTAACAACAAACAATTTAGAAACATTTGATCAACCCACCTCGACTACGAGCCAGACGGATGGTGCTTAATACAGTGTGCCACCACAGGAAACACCAATTCCACCACTGACAACAGCTACGCCATTTGCACGAACTGTCTCTGGTTATTTTGGCGACTTTAATGACAGTCTATCGGACTCATTCACCTCTTCAACAGCTGAGCTGTCAGGTGCACGTAAGTTAATACATTGGCTTAAAGAAACATACTTCATTTTTCCATGGAACTATGTATGGCTTTCTTTGACTGTTTTAGCCTTTGTACTTTTGATTGGTTTTGTTATAACATTTTTCTTGTTAATACATGGTCATTTTCTTCCCGAAAGATCATCGGTTGAACAGGTGGAGGAGGTTTTGAAACCACATTTTTCATCAAATAAAATCCGAAGAGACTTGTCTCTTGTGAACATTTCCGCAGTGCCAATTCCTGATGGGATTGTTTGGGACAAAGTAATGTTCGATATAGATGGTCCCACGGAAATTATTCAAATACCATATGTGTTAACATTTTCAATGAATGATATAGTCATACCAGGCATTGTATCTCATGATTGGGACGTGAAAACAGTTGATTCTATGATGGCAGAATTACAATATTATACTGTCTTTGAAAACTAAGATGTTTACCAATTCAAAGAAAATTATGGTGATTTGTTTTGCTATAATTATTATGGGCACCACTTCATACATAGAGCGAGTAGTCCCAAAACAATATTTAATTACACGCAATGGAACATTGTCCAACTCCACCGCAAGGGAGTTCTAAAAATTATACTGAAAAGTTGCGTATTTTTCTGGGCATCATCAAAAAAATGCTGAGTCACATTATTTTAAAGTAACTCCTACTAAGGATATACATATGTTATTGACCAATCCGAAATTTATATATTCGGAGTCCTTTGTTTCCCAGTTATCAATAGAAGGTTATGAATATTGGTCCAAATCTATTGATTTGAAAAGTGTTTGGGGAACAAAAAATTGACAGACCAAGGGAAAGGAAACATTGTTTAGAGCATGTCTCATCCCTGTTCAAATGATCTTTTTAAATGAAACAGTGCAACAAACAAGTTGTTTAGGCTTAGCAACAATCAGAGAATTAAACATGCCCAGTATACCTGCCCCTGCAAAATGTGACAACTGGCAAAAGTACACAAATGCAACCAAAGATGAGCTCAATGAGTGGGTCCAGAATGGTACGTTTAATGCTTCACTGACACGTCCAGGTGGGTGGTTATTGTGGCCCATAGATACCAACGGGTGTCATCAACATTTTGTCACCTCTTCGGGGGTTTTTAGGACGAACAGGCCAGACCTTCGCTATATATCACCAGAACATGCTGATATAATTACAACATATAGGTGGTCATTCTGACCGAGGCGGGCGGCGGTAGCCGCCCGCCATGCGGTCACCTCCATTTGCCCGCTCCGCGGTCAAAAGACCGCGGAGGCCATTCTGGCTTTCCCGCTGGGCCGGCGGGCGCCCGCCAAAGGAGCGCCCGCCGGCCCAGCGGGAAAGGCCCTGCAACATAGAAGCCGTCTCCGAATGGAGCCGGCGGTGTTGCAGGGGTGCGACGGGTGCAGTTGCACCCATCGCGATTTTCACTGTCTGCTAAGCAGACAGTGAAAATCATGCTGGGGCCCTGTTAGGGGGCCCCTGCACTGCCCATGCCAGTGGCATGAGCAGTGCAGGGGCCCCCAGGGGCCCCACAACACCCGTTCCCGCCATCCTGTTCCTGGCGGTAAAAACCGCCAGAAACAGGGTGGCGGGAAGGGGGTCGGAATCTCCATGGCGGCGCTGCTTGTAGCGCCGCCATGGAGATTCAGCCCAGACAGGGGAAATCCGGCGGGAAACTGATGGATACCCTTTTCTAACCGCTGCTTTACCGCCGCGGTCAGAATGGGCAGGGAAGCACAGCCAGCCTGTTGGCGGTGCTTCCGTGGTCATCCACCCTGGCGGTCGATGACCGCCAGGGTTGGAATGACCCCCATAGTGTAGGAAAGTTGTGCCAATATTGGCTTAAATCATCCTCACTAAATGCGGTTAAAGCACACCTCAGTCTCTTGTCTAACACCACTGACTTGCAAGATTTCTTGTCATGCCCCAAAATACCACGTAGGAAGCGTTTCTTGTATGCAGTATACAATGAAACATGGAAGCTTTCCCAACAAGATGCTGCAGCCAGGTTGAGGCAAATAGACCAGGAAAATTTGGAAAAGGCATTAGCTGTTGTGAATAATGGGATTAACACCTTGTCTGACTGGATATATACGATAAACAACATTGTATCTTCTGCTATAGACGTTATACAATCTGATATGTCTTCTTTATACCATGGGCAGAGTCAGACCAGGTCCATTATGCAGTTGGGTTGGACACTTTAAACATTGAAGGCGGGTCGCGTTCCGTGGCAGCACATCAGTGCCAGGGAAATATTTTTTTCCTTTAATCTAACGCGGCAACAACAACTAATGGCTAAGAAAGAAGCAAGTTATGTCATGCTTAACATAGAGAAAATAGAGAGGTTGTCTTTCACCGTGGCAGAAATACCATCGGCAGAGTGGTTAATACACGGGGTTATTAATCTGCCTATTTCAACGCTACAATTCACCTCCTGTTTGAAACACATTCCAGTAGGCAGATATGAAAAATTGGGAGATAGTTACATCCATGAGGTGTGGGAGCTTCCCTTCTCATACAAATGCTTCAATCACATGAAAGAGGTCTTTCTTAGCGGTAGTGAATGCGAGACTTCAGCCAGCCATTCGATGGTTTGTAAACAGCTGTCCTTGCATGGGGTGTGTAACGCCTCGGTTGCAAACTTGGCTTGCTATCTGAAGGGAGTGCCAGTCCCCATGATTAGACCAATGTTCCAGGTGCTTTCAAACGGCAGCTACGTCCTTCTCAATAGTGAAGACTGTTGTGGCATGCGGGCCGGAATAGTTTACGTTGTTTCGGTCTCTAAGGTCGTTACATGCTGCGGGAATGTGCTGTTTCCCCCTACTAAATTAAGGGAGGTAGCTGATATCTGGCCTCATATTGCTACTTCAAAGGTGAATTTTGACAAGTTGAGTAGACTCAAGGCTTTATTGTTTCAGAAGCATGTGGCCCTTACATATTCGGTTTGATACCTTCAGCTATCCACTCAATTTTCTGTAGTATTTTTGGGGGATTTCCGATAACTTTGGCTTTATTAGCTGGCATTTTGCTGTTGCTGTTGTTTTTCCGCAATGGCTGTCCCGCCGCAACAAGGACAAATGAAGGCGCTCCCATCAGCGCAGCTGTGTCGTGAACGTATGATGCAGCAATTTGGAGCAACACTCCTGGAACATTTGGGGTATGACTGGTCTTTGTCATTCAGACTGGTTTTGGATTGTGTGCAGCCCGTGTTTCGGTGCGTTTGGTGCTCTTTTGAACATGCACTGGAAGTTTGTCTTTCACAGCAAGGCCACCCAGCAATTAATGCTGATCTGTTGATGTTCTCGTCAAGGGTTCATTACCAGACATGCGCACTGCGGTTGCGTTTGCTACATGAAGCTGATTACGAGCTACCCTTCCTGGAGGAAGTTGCCATCAACTCGTCAATGGACACTGCACGGGATGCTGCCTTGGTTGATACTGGGACTATGGAACACACCTGCTCCTTGGTCGTTTTTGGTGCGGATTTTCCGGTTTTGTCATCTGTCGAAGTGGAAGATCTCTTGCTTTCCATGACTCGTGCTTGATTCAGAACTAACCTAAATTGATATTTTTTATTGAATTCGGTTTTAAACCGCATGCTCATTTTTTAAATTGTCAAGTAGTATGCTTGTGTGTCCTCTTAACTTGTCAAAATTGAGTAGGGTTTTAAATATATCTTAGGTTGAGATATTTTAGTTTTGGCTTGAACCACTTTCTACCGACAAGGGGAGGGTGTTGTGTAGCCATTTTAAGTATAGCTTCATGCACGTTAGTTTAATACACCAGGCCGCTGTGCACCTTGACCTAGATATATTTTATTCAGCTTCGCACTGTTATTTTTACAATAACCAGTTTTACGGTCTTGTTTTAATTTCTTCTATCAAACTGTTTTGCTTAGTTCAGCACTGTGTTCTCAAATAATGCATTCTTGATCAACCTGTGCTTCAGTCAAGGCTACAGTCTGGAACATTGCCGGTAAATGTGGTAGAAGTTTAGTCTCCAACATTCGTAGAAAATACACATCCTTACGTAGGGACATTTTCTTAGAACATCTGCTGTGTTAGTTATAAAAACACTTTCTAGTCCTAGTACACGTCAAGAGGGAGTATCCAGCCAGGGAACCACATCTGTATGCTGAATGCTCTGTTGCTGATGCCGACGCGGATCACAGGCCTTTGCTCAGGTATGAGGGTTGATGTCTTCCCGGGGGAACCTGAAAGGCAGGATTAGAGCTTAACATGCTGTGCTCGAAATATGATTTAGATAGGGAATAGTCCATCGATCTAGTGGCACTATGATAGCACTATTCTTATGCTTCACTCTCATCGTCATTATTTTAATATTGTTGTGTTGTGTAGTTCTGGTTATTGCAGCTCACGCTTTGCTATCCAAAATGCAGTTGTTTTATTAAACCAATCTTTAAAACTTATACTGCCTTTATTGTCATTTATATATGAGACCGCACTGTGTATGAGAGAAGCGGTTGTGACTTGAGTGACCACGACTTCCCTGAGAAGTACCAATATGTCATGCGCTCAGCTGCCCAATCGTCTCTGCCTCTTGGGAGAGATGAGGCACTGCTAGTTAGTCGGAGGAAAGCCCGGATTTGGAGCGACAAGTTTCATCCACTGTGGGTCAGACTCAGTCCACCACACTGTGGACGATCTTGCTGCTCAAAATCCAATAGTCTCATTAGAATAATGAGAGCCTACGCAACAGCCCCAGTGCTTCCACCTTTATTTGTGGGTTTCACTGAGATACAGGATGGTGAATTTTGAATGATCCATACTTAAGAGAAAAAGCAAGAAAGACAGACAAAAAGATCTAAATCAGCTCTGTTTTCCTAGTTTTTCCTAGTTTTAATATCTTGTATCCAGCTTGTTGCATGTTATGAATCTGTGGTTTCAAGAAAGAGAGGGAACACCCACTGTAGATGGTTATTTGTTGGCGCTGGCAGTTTTGATGATCTGCTTGCAGGGGCTGGCATTGGGACTTGCATGCCAGTTAATCCTTCTGTGATCCCTAAGACAGACAAGAGGAGTCTGGGATGGGTGCGGGTCCTGCATTTCACATTTACTTGTGGAATAGCACCATTTAGACTCCATCCTTTACAAGTCACCATTGCACAAAATTGGCATTTATTTTTGATATTATATTTACTATGTACCTTAATAAAATTAACATGTGAGTACATAGATGCATTAATGAAATGTAATCACTGAAAGACTGAAGTGTGCATACTAATGTTCGGATAAAATGCGTACATGTATTCATTACATGCATTTTACATTTGCTCTTTAAGTTGCGTTTATTGAAGTAAAATGGATTCCTCTTCTTTACATTTTATGTTATTCTGATAGTCAAATTGTTTATCTATAATCATGTATTTGAAATGCATATTAAATCTTTACTTAGAGTCAGGCTAACTTTAACTGACTATAGGCATTAATTCTGAAATGTGTTTTCCTTGGATAGTGTGTTCTCTTTATTTGCAGGTGCATTAAAAGGCTTTGTTCTCTACAGAAAAGAAGTATTATCTCATGTATTAGTGTTTGATAGTAAGGTCTGAGAGAGAAATCTTGTCAAGAGACATGAAGATCTAATTTGCAGATAAAGGGGGTCATTCTGACCTCGGCGGTAAAAGGCGCTAACCGCCGGCCAGAAGACCGCCATAACACCGCCGCGGTAAACCGCCACGGTCATTCTGACCCGCAACTGGCAAACCGCCAAAAACCCGACATCCAGAAAAGTCCGCCACACCAAAGGTCAGCGAAAATATGGCGATGACCAAACCTCCACCGTCACGCCAACAGAAATACCCCCCTACCATTCCGAGCCACAAATCCACGCGGCGGTCTTTCAAACGCGGTATTCCATTGGCGGTACACACCGCCGCGCTCAAAATACACACACACATAGAAAACTCGGCCACATTGGTCAGTTTGAAATACACACACCTGATACACATACTAACACCACTCCCACACACCCAACACAATATAAAACACACACCCACATCACCCACAAGCCCCTACGACCCGAAACCATTGACGAAGGCTAGAGAGAGCACAGATTAGACAATCCCACAACACCATCACCCACACAGAATCCACGCACCAAACACCACACACCACCACACGCACCACACTCATCACCACAAACGCCACCCCACACCTCAACCACACCACCCCATGGCACCCCAAAGACACCCCAGGTTCAGTGACGCCGAACTCAGGGTCATGGTGGAGGAAATAGTCCATGTAGAGCCCCAGCTCTTCGGGGCACAGGTGCAGCACACCACAATTGCCAGGAAGATGGAGCTATGGCAAAGGATAGTGGACAGGGTTAACGCGGTGGGACAGCATCCACGCAATCGGGAGGACATCAGGAAGAGATGGAACGACCTACGGGGGAAGGTGCGTTCCATGGTATCAAGGCACAACATTGCGGTTCAGAAGACTGGCGGCGGACCCCCACCTACTCCCCCCGAATTTACCGCATGGGAGGAGGAAGTCTTGCACATCCTGCATCCTGAGGGCCTCGCAGGAGTAGGCGGAGGAATGGACTCTGGTAAGTCAAATCTTCACTACTGCTTCCCACCCCCTCCCCACCTGCATGCCAAATCATACCCCCACCCTCACCCCCACCCCCATCACACCAACTCCTTGCAAATGGCTCACCATCACAACCCACCCTACGCAACACCATGCCCTGCATGCGACCACAAAGCATGGACACCCATCACCAAATCATGCCCACTGCACACACACATCACCCCCACAAGCCACCCTCACAAAAGCCCCCACAAGGAAATGCCTGCACTTGGGTACACAAACACCCACCCATCACACGAAATGCCACACACAGAAGCCATAACCATACCTTTATACCCCTGCAAGACCCGAACACCACCACACCGCCACGGAGGGTACAGAGATGTCCATCCCACCCCCAGAAGAGGCCCCCAGCGATGACAGCAGCTCTGTCTCCCTGGAGCCAGATGACCAGCCCGGCCCATCGGAGACCTCTGGACAGTCGGTTCCCCACAGACAGGCACAGGCTACACCAGACCCAACCCCCTCTGGGAACACCACCACAGCTCCCACCCAGCGGGCCCATGCCTCTGTCTCCAGAACACGTCAATCAGCGGTGTGTCTACCACTACAGGGCACCCAGGTTGACCCACCACCCCAACAACAACAGGGACCTGGGGGCAGTGGTAGTGGGCACACCGTCCAGGGGACAGAGGCCCAGGGACACAGGGGAACTGGGAGGGCTGCTGTGCAACAGGGGGGAGACAGGCCCGGGGAACCGACTCTCCAAGAGGCCCTCTCCTCCATCATGGGAGCATACCACCGCTCCCAGGAGACGATGGCGACGGTACTGGCCCGGTTCCAGGAGATGCAGGAACTGCAGGAGGAACGGTACATGGGGTTCAGGGAGGAACTGAGGAACATCGGTTCTGCAATGGGGACCATCGTCGTGGCCCTTACCCAGATCGTCACCACATTGCGGGACCATGTGGCACCCCAAAGGGCCCCTGTCACTAGCCCATGCCAGGAACAGCCTACCACCTCCGCCGGCGCTAGAGGACAGGAGGCCCCCACACAACGACAGGCCACCAGAACCCCACCTCCTGCCGGAGAAGAACCACCCCACAAGCGGAACCTGAGATCTCACAAGAAGACAGAGTAGGATTGCAAGACCCCCGCCAGCCAAAGATACCCCCTGATGTCATCCCACTGTCCCACATTGTCACCCTGTCCAAACTTGAACTGCTCCTGCTCCATCCTTCCCCAGGCATATGGACAATGCACCTGTGCGACTGAGAACTGGACTCTGCCATGGACATTACTCCACCCCCACCCATCACCGTTTCACAATCATGAACCTATATGTAGCACTTAAAATAAATCACTTATTGCACTTAAAATAACAGGAGTCTGCTTGTTATCTTTACAAATGTATTGCACATAACAGTGCAATAATGTCCAGTTACTTTGTGATGACAACATACCAATTTCAATAAGCTTTAGTCCATGGGCAAACAAAGCTGAAGTCAGGCAGTGGGTCACACAGCTCTGCAAAGGGAAGGGAAAGTCACAAATCAGTCAACAGGAACTGGGGGAAACACAGACAGTGGAGACCCATGAGGCTGTCAGTAAATGTAAAATGGCGTGGGTGATTCTTACCTGTGTGCTACTGAAAATATTGTTGTATGACTGTATCCCTGTTGTCCGTGTCGTCCCCGTCGTCTTCCTCCTCTTCACTCTCCACAGGCTCCACAGCTGCTACAACACCACCATCTGGACCATCCTCCTGCAGAAAAGGCACCTGGCGTCGCAAAGCAAGATTGTGAAGCATACAGCAGGCCACGATGATATGGCACACCTTCTTTGGTGAGTACATTAGGGATCCCCCTGTCATATGCAGGCACCTAAACCTGGCCTTCAGGACCCCGAAGGTCCTTTCTATGATCCTCCTAGTGCGCCCATGGGCCTCATTGTACCGTTCCTCTGCCCTGGTCCGGGGATTCGTCACTGGGGTCAGTAGCCACGACAGGTTGGGGTAACCAGAGTCACCAATTAGCCACACACGGTGTCTCTGTAGCTGTTTCATCACATAAGGGATGCTGCTATTTCGCATGACATACACATCATGCACTGACCCAGGGAACTTGGCATTTACATGGGAGATGTACTGGTCAGCCAAACAGACCACCTGGACATTCATCGAATGATAACTTTTTCTGTTTCTGTACACCTGCTCACTTTCTTTGGGGGGAACCAAAGCCACATGGGTTCCATCAATGGCACCAATGATGTTGGGGATGTGTCCAAGGGCATAGAAATCACCCTTCACTGTAGCCAATTCGCCCACCTCAGGGAAAATAATGTAGCTCCGCATGTATTTCTTCAGGGCAGACAACACTCTGGACAAAACCTTAGAAAACATAGGCTGAGACATCCCAGATGATATGGCCACTGTTGTCTGAAAAGACCCACTTGCCAAAAAATGCAGTACTGACAGAACCTGCACCAGAGGGGGAATCCCTGTGGGTTGGCGGATGGGGGACATCAGGTCTGGCTCCAGCTGGGCACACAGTTCATGTATAGTTGCTCTGTCAAGCCGGTATGTAAGTATGATATGTCGTTCTTCCATTGTCGACAGGTCCACCAGCGGTCGGTACACGGGAGGATTCATCCTTCTCCTCGCAAGTCCCAGCGGACGGTGCCTAGGAAGGACAACATGGAGCACAGAGTCAAGCAACCCACAGGTTCGTTCACACAGCTTGCACAGTACACGAATCGCCATGCATTGAAAGGCTTGTATGAGTGGCAATGCAAGGCCTAGGCCTGTGTGACGCAGTAGAAATCATGCCATGTGGGCCCTTGAAATGGCGGGTGCCTGACCTGTGAAGTGTGACAGTGGGATGTGAGGTTACTGCGCTGGCGTGGCACACCGTGGCGGTAGGCGGTCGAAGACCGCGGCGCAAAGCAGCATTGGTTAACATTGAACCCTATGGGTCTCAGGAGCCAATGACGATGTGCGCCGGCGGTCGCGGTACGCACCGCCGCGGTACGCACCGCCGCGGGCGTGACCGCCATTTTCTATCAGCTTAATCACTCGAGACCTGATCATCCACAGGAGAGGACCGATACTGCAATTGCTGCTGTGACCTCGGTCTGGGAGATACAATGGCTGCTGCGACTGGGGAAAGGGTCCCTGCCTTCACTTCCGAAGAATTGGAGAAACTTGTTGATGGGGTCCTCCCCCAGTATGCGCTACTCTACGGTCCTCCAGACCAACAGGTTAGTACACACGGTGCACGTAGAATGGGCTATGCCTGTGTTGAGTGGGGTGGATGTAAGATGGTGGGGAGGGGAGCGAATGAGGAGTGCAACGCATGAAAGATGAGAGCATGTGCCACATGGCAAGGTTGGGGAGGGGGGGCCACTCACATTGATCAGGCAGAAAACTGATGCGATATCCTCTACCACCCTGTACATGTCACATAGGTCAGCGCCCATCAGAAGATCGACATTTGGCGTGCCATCGCCAAGGACGTCCGGGCCCTGGGGGTCCACAACAGAAGGGGCACCCACTGCCGAAAGAGGTGGGAGGACATCCGCCGCAGGACCAGAAAGACCGCCGAGTGTCTGCTGGGGATGGCCTCCCAACGTAGGAGGGGTGCCAGCTGCCAATTGACCCCCCTGATGTCCCGGATCCTGGCGGTGGCCTACCCCGATTTGGATGGGCACGTGAGGACATCACAGCAGACACAAGGGGGTGAGTATCAGCACATTCTGCTATCTTTGCGCGCAGTGAAGGTGTCTGGGTGGGGGAGGAGGGCTGTGGCTATCTCCAGGCCAGGGCGCATTCTGTAGGCTAGGCCCCTCCGTTAGACACGGCCCTGTCCCCCCACCCCCCACCTCTGTAGGGTGCCAAGTACAGCTGTCCATGGTCCGGCCTCACCCATGTATGCATTTCTCGTCCAGAAACCTGTAGGCCTAGTCACAATAACTGAGTAGTGTACCCTGATTGCGTGGCCTAGTTCAGAGGGCTTCTGTGTCTGTCCTCTCCGACAATGGTTTTGGCAATGCATGCACTCAACCTGTCTTCATTTCTCCCCCCTCCCCCCATCTTCTTTGTCTTCCTGTTCATGTGTGCATTAGCATCATCAGGCGGAGGAGAAGTGGCATCGGCGCACGAGGGAGATGCATCTCACATGGCCCCGGAGGGCCATACAACAGACTCTGAGTACACCAGTGAGACGGAGGGCGAGGGGAGCTCCACAACGGGGACCCATGGAGACGTCAGCGACACCGACACGTCCTCGGAAGGGAGCTCCCTAGCGGTGGCGGCAACATCCATGCCCACCGCCACAACAGGTACAGCCGCCACCCAGCGCACCAGCCCCGCCCTCCCAGCAGCCCCTCAGCCTTCGCTCCGTGCCCGCTCGCCCAGGAAGGCGGGCATCTCCTTCGCCCCAGGCACCTCAGGCCCTGCCCCAGTTACCCCTGCTGCCCTCAGTGAGGAGGTCATTGACCTCCTCAGGACACTCATTGTTGGGCAGTCTACCCTTTTGAATGCCATCCAGGGTGTAGAAAGGGAGGTGCATCGGAGCAATGCATACCTGGAGGGCATTCATTCGGGTCAGGCTGCCCATCAGCGATCGTTCAACGCTCTGGCCTCAGCACTGACGGCAGCCATTGTCCCTGTCTCCAGCCTCCCTCTTCTGACTCCCTCCACCCAGTCCCAGTCTCCTGTTCCTCTGCCTATCCCATCCACACCATCAGACCAGCCTGCACACACCTCAACACCCAAGGGCAGCTCATCCAGACATAAGCACCACAGATCACACAAGCATTCACCCAAGCAACATCCAGATGCAGACATGCCAACAGTCACTACCACCTCTGTGTCCCCCACCTCCTCATCTCCCTCCTCCCTCCCTGTGACGTCTCCAATCACACCTGCATGCACACCACCATCAGCCAGTACTTCCATCACCAGCACACCCTCCATTACAGTCCACACACATGCAGTCACCACCCCCACTGTCATTTACACGTCCCCTGTGTCCTCTCCCAGTGTGTCTGTCACCCCTTCTTCCAAAGCACACAAACGCAGGCAGCCACCCACCCAACAGCCATCCACCTCACGACAGCCTCCGTCACAGGCACCTGCACCCAAAGACAGCACACTTGACTCTCCTACAACCACATCATCTTCCTCCACTCCCAAACCCACTACACCTACCCATCCCTGTCCTTCCCAAGTCCTTTTCCTTTCCAACCTTGAGCTCGTTCCAATCACTGACCCACCCCCTCCATCTGGTAAGAGTAAAAAAAGCACCTCAGCCACCACCAGCCCTGCATCTACTGTAACCAAAGTGCAGGGCTATTGGAGTCCACCAGATCCTAGGGCAGGAACATCGGCCAGCAGCAAGGGGACAGCCAGCCCACCCCCTGGGAAGAGGACAAAAAAGAAGAAGGCCCGGCACGACAAGAGTGAGACGGCTACCACCAAGGACAGTAGCCTTGCCCCGTCACCTGCCACATCATCCAAGGGAGGAAAGGGCCACAGAGCTTCAGCGAAGGAGGGCAAGGGCAGCAGGGCGGAGAAGTCAGGCAGGAGGCGAGCTGCCCAGGAGTGCCCCACCAGCCCCATTTCGGGTGTGTCCCTAGACACACAGGACAAGCACTGCTGAACAGGGCCCCACCGGGAGGAGCACCGCTGAACAGGGGCCCACCGGAACAAGAACCACTGAACAGGGGCCCGCCAGAACAAGAACCGCTGAACAGGGGCCCGCCAGAAGGAGCACCGCTGAACAGGGGCCCGCCAGGAGGAGCACCGCTGAACAGGGGCCCGCCAGAAGAAGAACCGCTGAACAGGGGCCCGCCGGGACAAGAACCGCTGAACAGGGGCCCGCCGGGAGGAGCACCGATGAACAGGGGCCCGCCGGAACAAGAACCGCTGAACAGGGGCCCGCCGGGAGGAGCACCGCTGAACAGGGGCCCGCCGGAACAAGAACCGCTGAACAGGGGCCCGCCAGAACAAGAACCGCTGAACAGGGGCCCGCCGGGACAAGAACCGCTGAACAGGGGCCCGCCGGAAGGAGCACCGCTGAACAGGGGCCCGCCAGAACAAGAACCGCTGAACAGGGGCCCACCGGGAGGAGCACCGCTGAACAGGGGCCTGCCGGAACAAGAACCGCTGAACAGGGGCCCGCCAGAACAAGAACCGCTGTAAATGATGATGCTTGACATCCTAATGTGATGCTTGAGGGCACTCCTACAACAATTTCACTGCAGTCCTTTCTAGTTCCCTGTGTTCACTTTGTTTGGAACAGTGTACTTATTTGGTTTAGACCTTCATCTCAAGCACCGCTCCGCTGGGGCCTTCATCTCAAGCACCGCTCCGCTGGGGCCTTCATCTCAACCACCGCTCCGCTGGGGCATTCATCTCAAGCACCGCTCCGCTGGGTCCCGCCGTCTCTGCACCGCTCCGCTGGGGCCTTCTTCTCAAGCACCGCTCCGCTGGGGCCTTCATCTCAAGCACCGCTCCGCTGGGTCCCGCCGTCTCTGCACCGCTCCGCTGGGGCCTTCATCTCAAGCACCGCTCCGCTGGGTCCCGCCGTCTCTGCACCGCTCCGCTGGGGCCTTCTTCTCAAGCACCGCTCCGCTGGGGCCTTCATCTCAAGCCCCGCACCGCTGGGTCCCGCCGTCTCTGCACCGCTCCGCTGGGGCCTTCTTCTCAAGCACCGCTGGCCCATTGACAGTGCCGGTTCTGGGTCAACCAGGGCTTCAGGAAGCACTCTGGGCACCATGCCTCCTCCATTAACAGTGGAGTCGGTAATCCATCTGATGGACTGTGGCTTTGCACTCCCCAGGATGTAACAGTGGGCATGGAGGCCCCTCGTGAATCTGGCGTCAAGGACTCATGTGGCTGAGGTGCCCCTCCTTCCCTTCCCCCTGAGGTGCCTGTAGTTTTGTCTTCTGATGCCCCAGCAGTGTTCTCTCCAATGGGATCTGGTCTCCTGTGTGGGCTTTGCCCATGTGTTTGTGCACATTGGCCCACGGACTATGGAACTTTGAGGGTATGTGCAGGACTTATTGCCTATGTATATATTGTTGACTCTGTTCATTCCTTATTTTTGTATCTTTTTTATGGCATATTTCCCATTCCTTTAATGGAGCTATTTCTACATATATTTTATAGATCAATTTAATTGTGTCTTTGCATTATTCCGGTGGGTTTGGGGGGTGTCACTCTGACTTGTTGCTCGGCATTGGGGTGTTGGTATTTGTGGTGAGGGGGGTGGGTGTATGGCGCATGTGTGTGGGCGTAAGCTTTCCTCCTCCCCCCTCGCCTGTGTCGTAGGTGCAGTACTCACCGTTGTCGTCTGCGCCGGCGTTCGTACTCCTGGTAGATGAGCAGGTAGACAATAGCTGGTAGGATGTTTAATTCGGGTTCCATGCTGTCCTCCTTCCTTGTGGAGTGTGTATAGGTGAGCGTTTTCCCGTTCGTAGTCTGTTTCTGCCCTGTTTTTATCGGCGGGGCTCCCGCCCCGGAAAAGGTGGCGGATTGGTGAGTTGTGATAGGGTGGGCGGTACATTGTCTGCCGCCTGCCTGTTGGCGGTGACCGCCACGCTGTTTGTCTGTCCCGCCGTGGCGGTCGGAGTGTTAAAGTGGCGGGCTGTGTTGGCGGTTCCCGCCAGGGTCAGAATTCCATTTTTTTGACCGCCGGCCTGTTGGCGGGTTGGCCGCCGCTTTATCACCGACCGCCAGGGTCAGAATGACTACCAAAGTCTCCTATTCATTACTTTCCACGAACGGGGATGTCCAAGTTACAGTAACTGCCTAAGTTCAGTGGGATGAGAAATTCAGATGGTGTTGCAAATACAGACAATGGATCAAAAGCTGATTGGTTCTTAGAGGGAAGGAGAAGATAACATTGAAGTTGAAGGTTCTGTTGGTTTTAATTAATGCTTAAGCTGTTAGTAGTTAAGGGAGACCTCCCTTAGACTTCGAGAGGTACAGACCTCTCTGCTTCCCTTATTCTTGAAAGTGTGAAGCTTCATACTAAACACATTTCTTTTTCTAGAGGACTTCTAATGAAGCCTTCATGATGCTGACACCTCACATTTTCGAATTTCCTTAAGATTCCAAGCCAACTACCCTCATTCCTGACTTTGAACTTTGACTAGATGATTTTAGAATAATTTCATATTTAGAAGAGAGAACAGGGGTTTCTTTATGGAACACCTATTTCTAATTCTCAGTTTCTGTATAGCTGTGATTGTTATTGTATTTTAATTTGACAAGACTGAACCAATTGCGATATTTCAGCTTGCCAGCTATAATCCTGTAACTTTTCAACATTTTATGACTTGAATATATCTTAGATTGAATGGAAATAAGTTACCTAACTTCAATTATCGAGTCTTGGTCCTCATTGTGTGGCTAAATGGACTTCACAGAAATCCAAGCTGTTTAATATTGTTGATTTTCTCGATGTCTCCATCAACTTAAAAAGATCCATCAGTTGAGAGACAGGAAATAACACTCTTGCGCACTCTCACTTGTATTATCAGCAATTTCTGTGGCTTTTACAGCAGATACTTGACCCTCTACATCAACTTTTAATGTGGTTTTGTTATAAATGAGCAGTTTCTGTGGGTTTTCATTATTCTCTCTTTTATACGTTTTAATAAAATAAAAACAAAAACAAACAAGTGACAAGCACAAAAATAAGGCATGCACAAAAAGTTGAATACAGATATATACATATCAAATGTGGTTAATTGGCCTGTTGCAAATTTCACACCTTCACATGAATGGCAGAACGCTCATCTTGTACATAGTTTTCATTGTTGGCATTGTGCAATAGACTTTGGAGAATGAAAGAAAGGTTTTCCACTAATACAAGTTTTCTATCAAAAAAGTAGTAATAAAACAAAAATTCATATATGTAAATCACTGGCATAGTGAATCAATTTTAAAACACATTTATTTTCTACATTATTCAGGAAGAAATATTTCTTGGTCCTAAGTTTTCATCACAAGTAGTGCAATATTTTAGTGTGGTAATACTTTGTGGGAAAATACTGATAATGCAGGGTGCAGTGCTCCCTTGGTTGCTATTACAATGTGATTCTGAGTTGAGGAGATCATCATGAGTCATAACATGTAGTATCAGAGTACATACACCTCATTACCACATGTTTTCCCCTTTCAGACCATGTACATTTTTTCAGATTTATGTAATTCCCGTTCCAGGGTAAAAACCTGTTTGCACATGAATCAGACCTACTTAGTTGCTCATAGTGAGATCTTATTATTATAGGATTTAGGCCTCATGTGACCATTGAGACATTTGATGATTGCCAAATAAACTAATAGGCATAATAATACTGCAGTGAATCTTTGGTCATACATAGCTCCAACTTACATGTGAATCTATCTGATGTGAGTTTGTAAGTCAGCCTTTTTGCAAGTGAGTTTGTTGATCAATCATGGAAGGCATTGAGCAAATTTCACTCTAAATCAGGGTATGTTTGAAACAAAAACTAAACACTTGATCCAAAAGGGTACCATGCTCTCTGTTTGGTAGCATGTTGGGGACAAATCTCCTCTTCTGAAGATGATGGTCAGGTACAATCAAATAAAATACAAAATGCAGTACCCACAGTGGCCAACAGACAATTGTTTACAAATACAACATGTTTCCCCTTAGCTCACTCTTTTTTACGAAACCAGGGCATCTACAGAAGCACATTAGTAATTGGTTTTGGAATGATGAATAATTGAAAATGGCTGCTAGCATACATGTACCATATGTCCACAGCCACTGATTCCTCTCTTCTGCAAGTGTTGGAAAAGGCCCCTTTTTGCAAGGTTATCCCAAGCTTTTTGTCTTCTTCCTCCTATTATTTCTGACCTGTTTTTGTTGGCTTTAGGACTCTGGGCACTTTACCACTACTGATAAGTGCTAAAGTACATGTGCTCTCTGTCTAAATGGTATTTGTAAAGAAATGGCTCCCTGTTGCAGTTACCCCCCACTTTTTGCCTGATACTGATGCTGACTTGACTGAGAAGAGTGCTGGGACCCTGCTAACCAGGCCCCAGCACCAGTGTTCCTTCACCTAAAATGTACCATTGTATCCACAATTGGCACACCCTGGCATTCAGATAAGTCCCTTGTAACTGGTACTTCTAGTACCAAGGGCTCTGATGCCAAGGAAGGTCTCTAAGGGCTGCAGCATGTCTTATGCCACCCTAGAGACCCCTCACTCAGCACAGACACACTGCTTACAAGCCTGTGTGTGCTAGTGAGAACAAATGAGTAAGTCGACATGGCACTCCCCTCAGGGTGCCATGCCAGCCTCTCACTGCCTATGCAGTATAGGTAAGACACCCCTCTAGCAGGCCTTACAGCCCTAAGGCAGGGTGCACTATACCATAGGTGAGGGTACCAGTGCATGAGCATGGTACCCCTACAGTGTCTAAACAAAACCTTAGACATTGTAAGTGCAGGGTAGCCATAAGAGTATATGGTCTGGGAGTCTGTTTTACACGAACTCCACAGCACCATACTGGCTACACTGAAAACTGGGAAGTTTGGTATCAAACTTCTCAGCACAATAAATGCACACTGATGCCAGTGTACATTTTATTGTAAAATACACCACAGAGGGCACCTTAGAGGTGCCCCCTGAAACTTAACCAACTATCTGTGTAGGCTGACTGGTTCCAGCAGCCTGCCACACTAGAGACATGTTGCTGGCCCCATGGGGAGAGTGCCTTTGTCACTCTGAGGCCAGTAACAAAGCCTGCACTGGGTGGAGATGCTAACACCTCCCCCAGGCAGGAGCTGTAACACCTGGCGGTGAGCCTCAAAGGCTCACCCCTTTGTCACAGCCCAGCAGGGCACTCCAGCTTAGTGGAGTTGCCCGCCCCCTCCGGCCACGGCCCCCACTTTTGGCGGCAAGGCTGGAGGGAACAAAGAAAGCAACAAGGAGGAGTCACTGGCCAGTCAGGACAGCCCCTAAGGTGTCCTGAGCTGAGGTGACTCTAACTTTTAGAAATCCTCCATCTTGCAGATGGAGGATTCCCCCAATAGGGTTAGGATTGTGACCCCCTCCCCTCGGGAGGAGGCACAAAGAGGGTGTACCCACCCTCAGGGCTAGTAGCCATTGGCTACTAACCCCCCAGACCTAAACACGCCCTTAAATTTAGTATTTAAGGGCTACCCTGAACCCTAGAAAATTAGATTCCTGCAACTACAAGAAGAAGGACTGCCCAGCTGAAAACCCCTGCAGCGGAAGACCAGAAGACGACAACTGCCTTGGCTCCAGAAACTCACCGGCCTGTCTCCTGCCTTCCAAAGATCCTGCTCCAGCGACGCCTTCCAAAGGGACCAGCGACCTCGACATCCTCTGAGGACTGCCCCTGCTTCGAAAAGACAAGAAACTCCCGAGGACAGCGGACCTGCTCCAAGAAAGGCTGCGACTCTGTTTCCAGCAGCTTTAAAGAACCCTGCAAGCTCCCCGCAAGAAGCGTGAGACTTGCAACACTGCACCCGGCGACCCCGACTCGGCTGGTGGCGATCCAACACCTCAGGAGGGACCCCAGGACTACTCTGATACTGTGAGTACCAAAACCTGTCCCCCCTGAGCCCCCACAGCGCCGCCTGCAGAGGGAATCTCGAGGCTTCCCCTGACCGCGACTCTTTGAACCTAAAGTCCCGACGCCTGGGAGAGACCCTGCACCCGCAGCCCCCAGGACCTGAAGGACCGGACTTTCACTGGAGAAGTGACCCCCAGGAGTCCCTCTCCCTTGCCCAAGTGGAGGTTTCCCCGAGGAATCCCCCCCTTGCCTGCCTGCAGCGCTGAAGAGATCCCGAGATCTCTCATAGACTAACATTGCGAACCCGACGCTTGTTTCTACACTGCACCCGGCCGCCCCCGCGCCGCTGAGGGTGAAATTTCTGTGTGGACCTGTGTCCCCCCCGGTGCCCTACAAAACCCCCCTGGACTGCCCTCCGAAGACGCGGGTACTTACCTGCAAGCAGACCGGAACCGGGGCACCCCCTTCTCTCCATTCTAGCCTATGTGTTTTGGGCACCACTTTGAACTCTGCACCTGACCGGCCCTGAGCTGCTGGTGTGGTGACTTTGGGGTTGCTCTGAACCCCCAACGGTGGGCTACCTTGGACCAAGAACTAAGCCCTGTAAGTGTCTTACTTACCTGGTTAACCTAACAAATACTTACCTCCCCTAGGAACTGTGAAAATTGCACTAAGTGTCCACTTTTAAAACAGCTATTTGTGAATAACTTGAAAAGTATACATGCAATTTTGATGATTTGAAGTTCCTAAAGTACTTACCTGCAATACCTTTCGAATGAGATATTACATGTAGAATTTGAACCTGTGGTTCTTAAAATAAACTAAGAAAAGATATTTTTCTATACAAAAACCTATTGGCTGGATTTGTCTCTGAGTGTGTGTACCTCATTTATTGTCTATGTGTATGTACAACAAATGCTTAACACTACTCCTTGGATAAGCCTACTGCTCGACCACACTACCACAAAATAGAGCATTAGTATTATCTCTTTTTGCCACTATCTTACCTCTAAGGGGAACCCTTGGACTCTGTGCATGCTATTCCTTACTTTGAAATAGCACATACAGAGCCAACTTCCTACATTGGTGGATCAGCGGTGGGGTACAAGACTTTGCATTTGCTGGACTACTCAGCCAATACCTGATCACACGACAAATTCCAAAATTGTCATTAGAAATTCATTTTTGCAATTTGAAAGTTTTCTAAATTCTTAAAAGTCCTGCTAGGGCCTTGTGTGTTAAGTCCCTGTTTAGCATTGTCTTTTTAGAGTTTAAAAGTTTGTTAAAAGTTTGAATTAGATTCTAGAAACAGTTTTAGATTCTTAAAAAAGTATTCCAACTCTTAGCAGAATAATGTCTGATACAGAGATGCAGGTGGTGGAACTCGACACCACACCTTACCTCCATCTTAAGATGAGGGAGCTAAGGTCTCTCTGTAATATAAAGAAAATAACCATTGGCTCCAGACCTACCAAAATTCAGCTCCAGGAGCTGTTGGCAGAGTTTGAAAAAGCCAACCCCTCTGAGGATGACTTCACAGAGGAAGAAATTAGTGACTTGGAGGGCAATTCCCCCCTTCCAGTCCTAAATAGGGAGACCAGGGCCTCTCAAGCCCTGTCTCCAAAAATGATAGTCAGAAATGTTGCTTCCCTCACAGGAGGGTCCAGCATTTCTGAAATCACTGAGGATGCTCTCAGTGAAGATGACCCCCTGTTAGCCAGGATGGTCAAAAGATTGGCTTTGGAAAAGCAGCTCCTAGCCATAGAAAGGGAAAGAAAAGAGATGGGCCTAGGTCCCATCAATGGTGGCAGCAACTTAAATAGGGTCAGAGATTCTCCTGACATCCTAAAAATCCCCAAAGGGATTGTAACAAAATATGAAGATGGTGATGACATCACCAAATGGTTCACAGCTTTTGAGAGGGCTTGTGTAACCAGAAAAGTGAACAGATCTCACTGGGGTGCTCTCCTTTGGGAAATGTTCACTGGAAAGTGTAGGGATAGACTCCTCACACTCTCTGGAAAAGATGCAGAATCTTATGACCTCATGAAGGGTACCCTGATTGAGGGCTTTGGATTCTCCACTGAGGAGTATAGAATTAGATTCAGGGGGGCTCAAAAATCCTCGAGCCAGACCTGGGTTGATTTTGTAGACTACTCAGTAAAAACACTAGATGGTTGGTTAACTGGAAATGAAGTGTGTGACTATGTTGGGCTTTATAATTTGTTTATGAAAGAACACATTTTAAGTAACTGCTTCAATGAAAAGTTGCATCAGTATCTGGTAGACCTAGGTCCAATTTCTCCCCAAGAATTGGGAAAGAAGGCAGACCACTGGGTCAAGACTAGAGTAACCAAAACTTCCACTGGGGGTGACCAAAAGAAAGGGGTTACAAAAACTCCCCAGGAGAAAGTGGGTAACACTAGAAACAAAGAAAAAGAGTCCTCTGTAGGCCCCCAAAAACCAGAACAGGTGGGTGGGCCCCAAGACACAACCCAAAACAAAGGTGGGTACCAGGGTAAGAACTGGGATGCCACTAAGGCATGGTGCCACAACTGTAAACAGTCTGGGCACCACACCAAGGACACTTCTTGTCCCAAAAACAAACCCCAGAACAAAATTCCTGGGGTAACCAGTGTAGCCATGGGAGATGAATCCTCAGATGAGGAGGTCTTCCTAGCCTTCAACTGGAAACAGGGCCCAACAGGTGAGTTGGAGATTCCAGAGGGAAGTAGACACTTCCACCACCTACTGGTGAATGGAATCCCAACCACTGCCCTGAGAGACACTTGTGCCAGTCACACTATTGTGCATGACAGGCTGGTGCTCTCAAACCAGTACATCCCAGGTGAGACTGCCAGGGTAAGAGTTAGCCTAGACAGGGTCACTAAGAGGCCTGTGGCTTTAGTGCCCATAGAAGTGGATGGCACTCTTAGCTGGAGAAGGGTAGTAGTCAGTACAGACCTCCCCCTTGATTGTCTCCTTGGAAATGACTACCCAGAGGTTAGTCAGAGCCCAAGAGAGGAACTGGTCCAGTGCCAGTCCTCTCCCAAGGATTCTGGAAGTCCTGCCTCTGCAGTAAATACAAGCAGGCCCCAGAAGAAGAAGAAAAGAAAACAGAGTAGGAAGGGTGGACAACCTTTAGCCAAGGTTACAGCAAGCCAAGGAGATTCTGCTCCAGTAGGGGAGAACTCCAAAAATGGCCCTGATAAAGTCCAACCTGACCCACGAGAAGTCCTGGCTAGTCAGGCAACTGTTAAACCTGAGTGGGTGGCTCCTCAGCTAACAGAAGAAAAAGTGGAAGAAGGGTGTTTACTACAAGATGTGGTAACCCCCCACTCTAATACAGCAGACAGGCAACCTGAACCCAAAGAAGCCTGTAACTTAGCCCCTTCCCTTTTAGGTGAAGAGCTAAAGGTGTGGTTCTGGGCACTGACAGCTGTCAGTGGCCTCTGCTGGGTGTTAGCCTTTATGGCTGCACTATCCTTAGCATGGTGGTCTGACCCCATGCCAAATAGCAAGTTAGGCCCCCTGACCCTATTGGTCATGGTGGGGTTACTCCAGCTCTGGGTAACCTCTCTGGGTAAGCTAGGGGTAACCCTGGCCAAGATAAGGTTAGCAGAGGTGGATACCTCTAAAACCAAAATAGAAAGAATGGGTGGAGACATTGAAGAGGCAGACAAGAGGCAATTCAGACTAGGTCCTATCACTGTGGAAGTAGGTCAGTTCCCCAAAGGGAATGACCTGAACAGAAGGATGTAAGGCAGAGTAGGCCCTGCAACTAACCAGCCTATTTCTCCTACTCTTCCTCGCCTGACAGACTAGGAAGACTCTCCCAGCTTGGGCTGAGTCTCCTGGCCTGTGGGCTGGGGGGGGCTTGTGTAAAGAAATGGCTCCCTGTTGCAGTTACCCCCCACTTTTTGCCTGATACTGATGCTGACTTGACTGAGAAGAGTGCTGGGACCCTGCTAACCAGGCCCCAGCACCAGTGTTCCTTCACCTAAAATGGACCATTGTATCCACAATTGGCACACCCTGGCATTCAGATAAGTCCCTTGTAACTGGTACTTCTAGTACCAAGGGCTCTGATGCCAAGGAAGGTCTCTAAGGGCTGCAGCATGTCTTATGCCACCCTAGAGACCCCTCACTCAGCACAGACACACTGCTTACAAGCCTGTGTGTGCTAGTGAGAACAAAATGAGTAAGTCGACATGGCACTCCCCTCAGGGTGCCATGCCAGCCTCTCACTGCCTATGCAGTATAGGTAAGACACCCCTCTAGCAGGCCTTACAGCCCTAAGGCAGGGTGCACTATACCATAGGTGAGGGTACCAGTGCATGAGCATGGTACCCCTACAGTGTCTAAACAAAACCTTAGACATTGTAAGTGCAGGGTAGCCATAAGAGTATATGGTCTGGGAGTCTGTTTTACACGAACTCCACAGCACCATAATGGCTACACTGAAAACTGGGAAGTTTGGTATCAAACTTCTCAGCACAATAAATGCACACTGATGCCAGTGTACATTTTATTGTAAAATACACCACAGAGGGCACCTTAGAGGTGCCCCCTGAAACTTAACCAACTATCTGTGTAGGCTGACTGGTTCCAGCAGCCTGCCACACTAGAGACATGTTGCTGGCCCCATGGGGAGAGTGCCTTTGTCACTCTGAGGCCAGTAACAAAGCCTGCACTGGGTGGAGATGCTAACACCTCCCCCAGGCAGGAGCTGTAACACCTGGCGGTGAGCCTCAAAGGCTCACCCCTTTGTCACAGCCCAGCAGGGCACTCCAGCTTAGTGGAGTTGCCCGCCCCCTCCGGCCACGGCCCCCACTTTTGGCGGCAAGGCTGGAGGGAACAAAGAAAGCAACAAGGAGGAGTCACTGGCCAGTCAGGACAGCCCCTAAGGTGTCCTGAGCTGAGGTGACTCTAACTTTTAGAAATCCTCCATCTTGCAGATGGAGGATTCCCCCAATAGGGTTAGGATTGTGACCCCCTCCCCTTGGGAGGAGGCACAAAGAGGGTGTACCCACCCTCAGGGCTAGTAGCCATTGGCTACTAACCCCCCAGACCTAAACACGCCCTTAAATTTAGTATTTAAGGGCTACCCTGAACCCTAGAAAATTAGATTCCTGCAACTACAAGAAGAAGGACTGCCCAGCTGAAAACCCCTGCAGCGGAAGACCAGAAGACGACAACTGCCTTGGCTCCAGAAACTCACCGGCCTGTCTCCTGCCTTCCAAAGATCCTGCTCCAGCGACGCCTTCCAAAGGGACCAGCGACCTCGACATCCTCTGAGGACTGCCCCTGCTTCGAAAAGACAAGAAACTCCCGAGGACAGCGGACCTGCTCCAAGAAAGGCTGCGACTCTGTTTCCAGCAGCTTTAAAGAACCCTGCAAGCTCCCCGCAAGAAGCGTGAGACTTGCAACACTGCACCCGGCGACCCCGACTCGGCTGGTGGCGATCCAACACCTCAGGAGGGACCCCAGGACTACTCTGATACTGTGAGTACCAAAACCTGTCCCCCCTGAGCCCCCACAGCGCCGCCTGCAGAGGGAATCCCGAGGCTTCCCCTGACCGCGACTCTTTGAACCTAAAGTCCCGACGCCTGGGAGAGACCCTGCACCCGCAGCCCCCAGGACCTGAAGGACCAGACTTTCACTGGAGAAGTGACCCCCAGGAGTCCCTCTCCCTTGCCCAAGTGGAGGTTTCCCCGAGGAATCCCCCCCTTGCCTGCCTGCAGCGCTGAAGAGATCCCGAGATCTCTCATAGACTAACATTGCGAACCCGACGCTTGTTTCTACACTGCACCCGCCCGCCCCCGCGCCGCTGAGGGTGAAATTTCTGTGTGGACCTGTGTCCCCCCCGGTGCCCTACAAAACCCCCCTGGACTGCCCTCCGAAGACGCGGGTACTTACCTGCAAGCAGACCGGAACCGGGGCACCCCTTCTCTCCATTCTAGCCTATGTGTTTTGGGCACCACTTTGAACTCTGCACCTGACCGGCCCTGAGCTGCTGGTGTGGTGACTTTGGGGTTGCTCTGAACCCCCAACGGTGGGCTACCTTGGACCAAGAACTAAGCCCTGTAAGTGTCTTACTTACCTGGTTAACCTAACAAATACTTACCTCCCCTAGGAACTGTGAAAATTGCACTGTGTCCACTTTTAAAACAGCTATTTGTGAATAACTTGAAAAGTATACATGCAATTTTGATGATTTGAAGTTCCTAAAGTACTTACCTGCAATACCTTTCGAATGAGATATTACATGTAGAATTTGAACCTGTGGTTCTTAAAATAAACTAAGAAAAGATATTTTTCTATACAAAAACCTATTGGCTGGATTTGTCTCTGAGTGTGTGTACCTCATTTATTGTCTATGTGTATGTACAACAAATGCTTAACACTACTCCTTGGATAAGCCTACTGCTCGACCACACTACCACAAAATAGAGCATTAGTATTATCTCTTTTTGCCACTATCTTACCTCTAAGGGGAACCCTTGGACTCTGTGCATGCTATTCCTTACTTTGAAATAGCACATACCGAGCCAACTTCCTACAGTATTCGTGATTGCTTTTTACATGACTGGCATATTATTAGGTTTATCAATACATCCCTAGCATAGTGGCACCCACAAGTAGCTGTGAAAACATGTTTCAGGCCTGCCATTGCAGTGTGTGTGTGTGAGCAGTTTTTAACTGCCATTTGTACCTGGCAAGTGCACCCACTTGCCAGGCCCAAACCCTCCCCTTTTACTACATGTAAGTCACCCCTAAGGTAGGACCAAGGCAGCCCTATGGGCAGGGTGCAGTGTATTTAAAAAGGTAGGCGATGCACTGGTGTGTTTTACATATCCTCATAGTGAAATACTGCTAAATTTGTTGTTCACTATAGCAACGACTATGGGGATTGACTTGAAATACATTTTAAGTGTAATTTCCCATTGGGAGCAGATAGAGTATGGAGTGTGGGTGATATGAACTCACAATTTAAAAATATCTTTTCGTGAAGTTGTTTTTTGAATTGTAAGTTTGAAAATGTCATTTTTAGAAAGTGGGCATTTTCTTTTTTAACTATTCTGTGCCTCTGACTGTCTGTGGAATATACATCTAGGTCAAGATGACAGCAGGGCTGTTTGTGTATTCACTCTAGACAGTCACACAAAGGAAGCTGAGGTGTGTCCTGCATACCCCGATGGGTCTTCCTGAGCTACAGTGGTGGGAGGAGCTGACACTTGGACCTGAATTGGGCTGTGCCTGTCCTTACACAAAGCAGTCTCCAACCCTCTGGAGTGTGTCTGGGGCCAGGACAGGAAAGGCAGTGTCTTGTGCACTACAAAGACTTTTCTTTGAAGTCTGCCTACTTCAAAGGCAGAAATGGGTATAAAATCTGGACCTCTGCCCCTACAAAGTTAGAACACTTCTGGACTGAGGACATTCTGCCAGTAAGAAGAGCTGGATGCTGTAGGATGGACTACCACTATGCCTTTGTTTTGCTGGCCAGTTGCTTGCTGCTTCTGTCCTGGGAGTGGAAGGACTGGTCTTCGCTTTCTGAATCCTGCTTTCAAAGGTTCTCCAAGGGCTTGAACTGTGCTTGCCTCCTGTTAAGAAGTCTGAGGGACATCAAAGACTTCACTGGACAGTGCCTGGGCTCTTCTGCTGAGAGTCCAGACTTACCAAGTGGTGCCAACTCCAGCCCCTGGGCCCTTGGGAGTGTAAGCTGGTGACCTGAAGGAGAAAATCCACACACCGATGTGCTGTGGCAGAAAAATCAGCTCAATGCCTGTCTGCCACTGGATAATCAACACAGCGCCTGTCTCGTGGCAGCAGAATCAACGCTGCATTTGTTACACCATTGCTCCATCAACACAGCACATCTGGATTTCCCATGCATTGCCCCTGGGGTGTCAATTTCTCATTCAACTCCACACCGCAGTTAGGAACTGAGGCTGCATGTCCGGAAATCAGCACACCGCCTTTCCTGCAAGGAAAGAATCGACGGATCACCTCCCCTGCAGGTAAGGGGCAAACGCATCTCATCTCCTGAGAGGAAAGAATTGATGCCTCACCTTCCCTGAGCAGTAGGAAACCAACGCAATGCTTGGCTTTTTAGCGCCTCTCCTTCCCTGCTCTCCAGATCATTTTTGTTTTCTGATGCATCCTAGATACTTTGTGCTAAAAAGATACAATGATTGAGTCCCACGGATTAAGACTCATTTCAACTTTAAAAAGTGATACCTTCTCTTGTGTATATTGGATTTTTGTAATTTTGGTCTTGTTTCATGCAGATACATATTGGCTATTTTGGATAGCATTTGTAGTTTTTTCACTGTGCTACAGTCTGTTTGTGTACAAATACTTTACACATTACCTCTGAGATAAGTGTAATTGCTCGTGCCAAAATACCAAGAGGGTGAGTGAGCCTGCTTGAACTTTATTTTACATTCGTGCCTTGGCACCATCGTGCCATGGCTGCCTCAATATGCCAGGAATTATCACTATTAAGCTAGGGCGAGCATTATGCCAAGGTCTGTAGCATTGTACCATGCATGCCCACAATATGCCCTACATTTTCATCACTTGTTATCATCCTCTTTGATTGCTCTGCCTAAGTCAATGCCCTCAATCCTCAGGAGAACTGGAGGGCTAGCTCTGTGGAAGCCTATGATCAATCAACATTCACACAGTCAGATTCCAAGTGTACCTTTATGTCTGTCAACTACGAGAAGGTAAGTACCAAAGCAGACATGGTCAAAATACAGAAATTAACACAGGTTTTATAGATCACAACACATATTGCACTTATTGAACAAATGATAGACAGCCAATGAGAGCTAGTTCCTCGGAAGAACAATAGGGGTTTTTCAATTCTTCATCCAATTATTAGTCAGAATAAATCTGTTAGCTATACAGGGACAGTGATTGATTAAATTAGAAAATGTAACATAGCAAGAGTTTGTCATAAACACTTCTGACAGTTTAATTTCTCAAGATCTTACAGTTACAGCAGTATTAAAGAAAGTTCAAGTTCACAGAGAGGCCAACATGCCTGTTCAGGTTCTGCAGGCTCGCCCCAATTGAGACTCACAAAACTAGAACTGAATCAAAACGGATTCCACTTCCTCTGACACTCAAAAGAGTCATTTAATCAAGCTCAGTGGCCACCACTTTCTTTGTTTACTTCTCAATAGAGAGTTCTGCTCTTTGCTTCTAGTGCCTAGGGCCGACACATTTTGCGATTTTAATTGGGAATGGATTGTAGCACAGCTGTGCTTCCAAAATCCGTGCTCCCTACCTGTCCAACTAGGCAGCTAAGGAGTCCCATAACACTCCTTCCTGTATATTTCCTGATTCTTTTTTTACCTGATGGGTCTTATTGGCACTGTTGGCACTGTTGGCACTGTTGTTCAGTATGCAGGCAGAACACTGCTGGCCCACCACCTGGCACACCCCACCTTCTTTTGTAAGCAACATATCTAATGCCATCTTATGTTGAGTAACTACTGCCCTTATTGCTTTCATTCCATTTGTAATATTCCTTAGGGCAGCTGTGGGGCCATCAGACACATCCTCATCAATGTATCAACTGATTTATCCTATGGCTAATATTGGACACCCCTAAAGTTGGTATGATTATACTTAGACCTGTAAACATACTGCTAATCCAGTAAGGCATTTTCCTGTGCCTTATTATTCCTTTGCTTGCCCCAGGCCTCACTTCAGGCAAATGTTGAACATGGAACATCAATTCATAAACCTCAAGAAATGACAGCCAGCGCACAACACCAAAGTGCTAGTTTCTCCCAATTGTACTCAGATAAAATAACAAGAAACCTAATGCAAATGTATAAAGCAAAAATATAAAGCTCTATATCATGAAAAATGCATTTTATAAAAGGCTGTAAAAATGAAGAAAGTGGCAAATAATAGCAATCACTTACACACGAAGGTTTCTCCCACCCCGTGGTCTTTCTCAAGGTAATATAAATAATCATTGGCCTAATTAAAACCCAATATCACTTAATTCGAAGCAGGCACTACCATTTTAAAAACATGAATGCAATGTATTTTTGAAAAACCCAACACAATGTATGCTGGAAGATGAAGTTCTCACAAAGATCAATTCAGATATTAATTACAAAAATTGATTTGATTTGATCAATAAAGTCATTCCAGTTAAAGGTCAGACTAGGGTACCTATGCACTGCACATCATTTCATAGTGAAAAAAGTACATAAATCTGACTGGGTATTTGTTCTGCCCATGCCTTGAAAATCTACATGCTTTGCAATTAACGCATAATAATAAGAGTCAGTTAGTGATTCCAAGGGTAAACCTTTGGAATGAGCTACAAATTGAGTGACAAAGCATGCAGAGTTGCAAAAACAGGTAAAGATAAACTGGTCCACCGTATAGCTTTCAGAGATACTTCACTTCCAAGTGTGTAGCCTTGTTCCAAGATCCCACAGTCATGCCTTGAGTACACTTTATAATATAATAATAACATAAAAACATAATATTTTAAGTGAGCTGAGGATTTAAGGAAGGCTGACACTTTCTGCAGAAAAAGATTACCAGCTTTAAGGGTAGATGATACATTGTTACGCTGGACAAGAAATTATCTCTTGCTGCCTGGGAGATCAGTGAAACTGGTAGTGTGAACTGTTTTAACTCTATCCAGCCATTGTCATCCAGTCATCCACCTGACTAAGAGGCCAATAGATCTCTGCTGAGTAGAAGGTAAGTTATACTTAGTTGTGGCAGCGGTGGCAGCCACATAACCCAAGGGAAGGGGGCAAAGGAGACAAGGTAAAAATAAAAAAAATAAAAGAGAACTTACCTTGCCTCTCTCCCTGCCACCTTCTGGCGCCTCGCACTCCTCTTCTTCCGGTGTAGCAGCAGTGAATGCTGGGACACCAGCACAGGCTCCCCAGCAATCCTGGCACTGCTTTCATGCAAAACCTTGCTCAGACACAGCCTTTGGCTCTGTGCAGTTTCCCCAGGCCAACTGTGCACACAACCAGGATGGAAAAACCCAAGTGTGCATGTGTGTTTGGCCAGCGTCAGACAGCCGGCCAAACAAACATGTGCACTTAGGTGCACTCGTCCCTTACCCCCAACCCTCCCCTGCACTGCTGGCTGGCTGTGCCAGAAGCAGAAAAATAAAACGATCTATTGTTTTTATTTTTCTGCTTCTGGCATTGCCAGTGGAGCGACCCTCCTTCACCATAGCGCAGGAGCTGACCCTGGTTGTGGGCATCATACAAAGGCATTGCCTGCAGTTATACCAGCAAATGAATGACCTAACCATGAGATGTGTTTTGCTTGTGTCTGCATTGCCGGGGTGCAGGACAAGATTCACACCAATCTAATACAAATATGGGCCACCTTCCTACTTGTCCACAGGAAATAACAGGTGGGTGATTCTAATGCTTGCATTGGATGCTGTAAGGAGACTCAGCACATCACTGCTGGCTGGAAAGTGGGTGACTTGTACTGCAGAGGGTAGGCATAGTTTTTGATGAGTGATATGAACTAACCCTTATAGTCATGATGGTCAGTTGTTTTATTGACAGCTGCTACACAGTAAGTTATCAGACACACACTATTTATACTGCCCTCTTCATACACATTTTCTGATGTTACTGGGTGGAATTAGGAAGGAAAGAAAGCATGCACATTCTTCCTTTTAATGTCAGACAAGAAATTCTAATGAGTGATGTAACTTGCTTAAACCTTGTTGACTAAAATGGAGACTAGTGGTGGAAACAATGGCACAGCCAGTAGGTCTGACATGTAATTTTCAAGGCAAGCCAGACATACAGGGCAGACTTGCCTACTGCTGTCTAATGTACATTGCAAATCATGAAAATTGTAATTCCTTGTCAGTATATTTTTGTTGTTTCTTTCTGATGCTTCTAATTTTTCCTCACATGTGAAAACAACACTTCATCACATCAATTATACATAAGTAATCACCGCCAACTCTATCCCAGTTGTCACCATAAAGGATCTGCATCAGTGTCAACTGCCTAATGAGCATTAACAAAGTCAATAGGTCCGGCTTGTCTTGTGATTTCGAAGTCTGACCTGTTGGCTTTCCCAATGTTTGTCAATAAAAGGGAGCCACCAATTATGTAGAACAGCAGAAGCAGCCACCCAATGTTACAATCACAGGCGAGATGGAGGCAGGATGAAATGACGCCATAGTCTAGTGTCAGGAGAGAGAAGATGCCGTTTGCCATAGTAATCTGACAAAACGAATAAGACCATGATGCATTCAATGATTTAAGTCATACTTTGTTGCTGTTCCCAAAATAATAAATATTTGGTTCTGCACCAAGGCTTTTTTTTTTTTTGTCAGAGCTTTAGTGCGAGACTGTTGCTAAGATGCCCTCCCAGCAGCAATGTAGATGAGCTACCAGCCAGCCATCTCATCATCCTACTGTCAGGCCTAGTATTTCAGCAAGTCATTGAAGTTATTGAGGGGTTCGATTTCAATAGTTCATTATCCTGCTGGTGAATAATTGTGCTAGGAGTTTCTTTATGCTCAATTGCAGAGTTCCCCACAACTATGGTAAATTAGCTTGGGAGTAAATGTCTCATTTTTTTCTGTGGCATTTTAGGGAACAGGTACTGTTGTTGCAGTCAGACGTCCTAGCCCCTGGGATTGAGAGTGTCTGTTTTCCTTTATAAGGTCTCCTATAGAGTGGTTGAGACAGCCATAAGAAACTGCAGAAGGGAGAGCCAGGACTCCCATTCAGCAGTTTCATGATGTCAAAGGCAGCAGCCATATTCATCGGGGTGGTTGTGTTTCTGTACCTGCAAGCACAGCAATATGCTTGCCCTAAAGTTGTATGCACTTTTGCATGGTGTTAAGTCACTTGTCACAGATTGATTGCTTCTCACCAAGGAGACTTGGTAACTCTGATAATTAGCCCCATGAAGCCTTTTTAAACTGAATCATTACAAACATATTCAGAGTTGGGCTGAAGCTCCTTTCTCCTCTTTGTCATCTGCCGCACAAGAATGGTTTGGTATCAAGCAACCCACCCACAGTAAAAGGATATCCCAGCAGCAACTTCTGAAGCTACTAAGACAGGTCATCAAGGTTGGATTAATGAGCAAGAGGATATTTTAAATGTAAGGAAATACATCTCAGACGCAGATCGCAGATGTGGGACCGACGTAAACTCAAATAGAAGATATCCTGAAGCACCAAATTGAGAATTTGGATTTTTCTAGATTGTTACCTGATCTCAAACTGGATCACTGACTCCAAAACTAGTTGATGAAGCATGGTTACTGCCACTGTATTGTGTGGTTGTGTTATATTATAGAAGACATTTAGAGAGGACTGAAAGGTCAATGTGTCCGCATTTCCTGACAAAGCATTGCCAGTTTAATGGTTTTGACTGTGACGACTGCCATTGGAAAAAGAACACTTCATTTACTAGTTTATCCTTGCTGACGTTTGTTACCTCTGGGAAGGCCTCTACTGCTACCTTGAAAGACAAAAAAGTCAAACGACAGTGAAGTTGTCATCTTCTGCCCTGAAATTGTCTTCGGGATTATCAACTACTCAACCTGCACCATTCAGTCATTTCTAAAAGTTGTATCTTACTTGGCTCACCACATTTTAAAAGGTGAAGTCCAGGTACCTTTACTAGGAGAAATGAATCAGCAGACTAACCTTCTTTCAGCTATAACATTATCATCTATAACATTATCATCTATATTTCAGTGCAGCTGTTTCAGGAGCTGTTATTGGATACCATCAAGGAAGAGAGATAATGTTTTAAAGGCCCTCTGACTGGAGTATCTTCCATCAGAGTAGTTTTGTTCCCAATTATCTGTTAAGGACGTGTGCTGAAGACAGGGAGATTCTTCTTCCCGACAGACCTCTGGCAGTCAAAAGAAAGGTCTTAGTGTTCCATCATTCATCAGTATGTCCCTTTCAAGAAATGGTCCGTGGTCAGCAAGGTCCATTTTAGACGTTCTACTTTCTGATTCCCTCATCTTGTAAGACGAGGATCTCGATGTCGTGGGATTATGCACTTTTCAGAGCTAGTTATTACTGCAAATTCTGATATCGGCCCATAGCTGACAATAATTAAATTCTATTGTGGAACTGGCCCTTCTGATTTATCTTGAATTGTCAATTTTAAATTAGATAAGAATACTGATGACAAACTCCAGATCTCTGGACCTAAGCCAGATGTTTCCTGTGTTTCATGAGGCTACAGAAACAATCCTTGATTATTGTATTTATTTGACTCAAAGTGATTAAGTGTTGCTCAGTAGGGCATTGACTTTTGACCTAGTGCTAAACAATGGAAATTCCAGCTTCATGTTTGGAATTGCCGAATGGCAATTAACTCTGATGAGTCTGGCTAGGGTTACTTGTATATACCGACGAAATGTTTGAAAAAAAGAGTAGACGTGTTACTTTTATTTATCCTGCAGATTCTACATAGCTGATAGTGTTAGTCTGTTTGTATTTTCATGTTCTGTTTTAGAATGTAGACTGTGATAGGACAGTGGAGTTAAAATAACAATTATTATATTAATACTTTACTAGTTAATACAAATATAGACGGAATTCCGTAAAGGAATCGTTTTGTTCACAATTTTCGATGCACATAAATGAACTTCTGTCAGGTTAGGAATCTGATATTGATTTCGAATCATTGAGGTGTTTTTTTTCTGCGGGTGTCTCTTTTTTATTGTGACCTGCACCTGAAAGAGACTGACCCTAATTCCACCATGTGTACGTTTAAATTAGTGTGCCAGTAAATAATTTGGTTATTTTAACCCAGAAATACGTGTACCACATCTACTGCACCCACGAGAGTTCACTGAAGACTCTAATTGTTGCGTTAACATAGGTATAAACCCAAAAGACCCACATGCCACCGGCTTCTAAATAATTACTGTTCTGCTGAATGTGCTGTATAAAGTTTACATGGCAGATTCCACGCGCCCCCGCTCTTGTTTAGAACAGCCCGAACTACCAGGAAGATGTTGACATATGGCTGCGCTGTTTTAGTGCACAAGACATACTACACGGGAACATAATAAACAGGAGTATAAAGACAGCTCTGTGTGAGCTCCTGGGACTCACCCTCCTGGCAGCTGACATCCATCTTCAGTGTGTGGGGCTGATGCGGACAGTCATGCAAACCGTTATCCTTGTTGCCACAACTACCTGTTTCACAAATACTTTCAGATGCCAGAACTTGATGTCACTTCTCAGCAGACTGGATTCAAAGCGGACATCTTCTATAAGCCGCGTGTCCAAAGGATCATGTAAATCACGTTGGCTAAAAGTAATGTGTGAGGACAGAAATGGTTTATTGCGCCTCTGTAGTACTTTGTTTCTGGCTTCAGAAAAGTCAAAATAAGACGTAAAGCCAAGCAACAATTTCAAGCAAACAAAAAATGCCAGTAAAAGTCATGCATCATGCCAAACCAAATTCTTTTGATGTGTAATACGTCATCTCTGCCGCACTCAGAGGTACATCTTGTCGAGCAAGCGAAGAACAAAAGGCCAACGTAGCTATTATCTCTGCTTCAATGCTCAGGCAAATTAAAATGTAACTTTACCTCGTTAGAGGAGAGTGTCCCTCAAAAAGAGTATTGCACGTTTTTTTTTCCAATGTATGGGATCATGCCCCCTAGATTCAGATAAGAAGGAGGCTTTTGTCTTCATGCTGAATATGATTCGTACGTTGGAACATTTTTTCCTACAACCGCCCTCCCCCTCAGTTTTGCAGGTGTACCCTCCTCATTCCATATCATGGACATGAATTTTCTCCTACCCTTGAATGGAGTAAATATTAATGAGTAAATATACAAAAATACAAGCCGCCTTTCCAATGTTGTTATTATCTATGTGGATCCCAGCACAACAGTTTAATACTTTTTTCACCTTTATCATTGTGTACTGTACTGGTACTGTTTGATGTTTTCACTTCCTAAATACAATTTATGTGGTGACATCACCTTTTTTTGCCTTCATGGTTATAGATGCACAAGCAGGGTGGGACTTCTGGAAAGCTCTCGTCCTTGGCGTCTTTGGAATGCGATCTTACTACGTCAACGTCAGCTGGTGCAAGACACCAGGACTACGCTTTGGAGGGATTTATGTCTTTAAGATTTCCCATGAGATAGCGTACACTTCACACCACTATTTTTAGTTTCAGGGTCTCTCCTGACAAGATGATGTTGGAATAAAATCAAAGTTTCTCTTACTGGCTTCAAACTCGAGTACTTTTAAAGCACCTGTTTTGGTATTGTTCTGTGTACCAGGTAGGAATTCCCCTTGACCAGTGACTGTTCTTCGTTAGTCATAGGCACGGGGACAGTGTTCCAGACTTGTCTTTTGTGGTGTTAGCGGAATTTAGCCGAGTCTCAGTTTGGCACTGAGCCAGCAATTTCTTTGCAGTGCGCTGTATGTACCTGAGTGTTATCGAGTTTCTGACCTTCATGCTCTAAAGTAAAAAAAAATAATAATAAAGTCCTCAATATTGAAATTATCTTCCTATCCATAATCTATCAATCATCTTCTCTATAAATTGGTTTACACATAATCAATAAATGGGCAAGTGAATTGTATATCAAGTATATATAGAGATTATATTTTATATATCAAATATATATAAATCTTCACGAAAGTTTGCAGAGCTATTCCTTTTTTTACGTCTTGGCTAGACAGCGCATGCACTGTCTCTTTAAGACTATTGTAATCTTACAGTGGGCTTGCCTGTTACTTACCATTTGGTGGTGATGACGCAGAAACGAAGGTTTTACATTTATTAGCGCATAAACGTAGTGCTGAAATAATCAAGTGTGACTTTAACCGAACTAATAAAGATTGTACAGGGACAAATGTGCCCTCAGAGTAGTTCGCCAACATTTATAAGCGTGCTTTATATAACGTGATGTATTAGAATTGTACTAATCTGACATAACCGTAAACGTGTGCCATGATTTGCTTGTTTGAAATGTTTTAACTTAGCATAACTTTAGTGGAGGCTTCGGCCTAGTTGCCTTGTCTCACGGTTTAGATGCTCGTGTTTTTCCAATGTGCTATTAAACGTGTATTCTTGCTTGAAGCTGTACTTTTCCAGTGAGATCGGTTCACATGCTTATCTTTAAGGTTTCGTGCCAGCCTGGCATCTTCTTCTTTGCTCCAAGGTCAATCTGCAGGTGCAGACAATGGACGCTCTGAAAGTGAGTTAATTGGTAAAATATGTTGCAACTTACGTTCCCGACTCCAAGGATAATGTATGCTTAGGTAGAAGCTTGTGAACTGTTGTTTTTGATTGGACAATTTGAAGCCAACCTATGAACCCTCCAATGGAAGACCCTACTGGATTTGAACTGTTGTTTATTTAAACCTGGTGCACAAGAAGAAAGCAGCCATTACCCGGACATTTGCCTTTACCTGAACATTACCCATCGGCCATTAGCCATTACCCGGACATTTTGCCATTTGCCCATTAGCCATTGCCCGCCATTTGCAGGACATTGCAGCCATTATGGCCCATCTTGCCGACTTCGTCATTTTGCCATCTTCTACGATGCCAATTGATATTCGATGAAACTTTGATGCTTTCTCTAATCGAGAGAAAGAGACTTTAAGTAATTCTCGCCCTAGAGACTTTAACTTTGATTTGTCCCTTTGCATGAAGTAGTTTTGTCCTTTTATTTTGCCGCTGTGAGGCAATTGCTCCGTCCACCCTGCCCCTTTGGCCCCGTCCCATGCTGATCGAAGCCGGTACCTGTGAGACGAAGACTTCCTTGAATGCTGATTGAATTTGGTAAATATGAAAAGAAAATGTACAATTGCATTGTGTTTCTTTTTAGGTAACCAACTGCTGATTTTTGATGAGAGCCCTAGTTAGGAGTTTTCCAAATTAATGTTGCTAAATTGTTTTTGCATGAAATCCCACATGCAGATGCTAATTTGAGGTTAGATGAGGATTCATTTGTTGCACAATGCAATTTGAGACCTTGTTGTGCTGACTAATGTATGCAATTAGCTCATTACAGATTATAGTTTTAGTGGTTTGCGTTGCTATTATCGAATGCATTGTTATTCAAATGCTGCATAGATTACATCTTTTTCGCCGTTATGGACAGCTATTAATGTTCATTTACATATATCATTTGGTGTTGAGACACATTTATATCGTGCTAGCTTTGTTAATATAGGGAAATAAATTCATTAACTTTGAATGAACTGGTGTGGTTATTCATGGCCGAAAGGTCATGGTTCGCCGAAATGTTTTCTGGATTAATTGTGAAGTGTTATGTTGATCAGGGCATTGCTTATGTTCATTATTGATTATTGATTTGATTAAATTGATTACTCTTGGGTGAAGAGAGCCCCACTTGGTCAAAAGATTCATCGACCCAAGAGCGTCCAAATACAGGTAATTTATTAGGTACGGAACGCTCTATCAGTAGATGGTAGCAGAGGATGGTTTCGCCCTTTGGGACCCCGCTCGAGAGGTAACGGTTTCGCCCTTTGGGACCCCGCTCGAGAGGTAACGGTTTCGCCCTTTGGGACCCCACTCGAGAGGTATATGGTGTTGAATTGAAGGTTTCGCCCTTTGGGACCCCACTCGAGAGGTATATGGTGTTGAACTGAAGGTTACGCTCTTTGAGACCCCACTCGAGAAGTATATGGTGTTGAATTAGATTTTCTTGGGTAAAACAGATTGAGAGAATGATGATGCCCTAAGTCCCCCGCGACTTTCCCGGGATCTCGGAGCTTGCGAATGGAGAGAATGGAGGTGTGAAATCGGCGTTGGCGGTACTAGTGACGGTATGAGTGAAGTTAGGATTTTGCGCTTGCACAGCAGATTGCCGCAGATTGTTTGAAAAGGTTGCGAGGATTTTAGAGGATAGCGGAGGTGCGACTCCGAGTGTGAGAGTAGGGAAGTCGTCGAACTTCATGTGCATGTGTCGCTTTGTGCAGAAAAAGGTCCACGTGGTTGTTGTTGTTGAGAGGGGCCCTGCGAGGTCAAGAGACTCCGGAGTATGTTGAAAAGTGTATGAGACACTTGTTTTATGTTGTGGTCTGGTCGGTTTAATAGGTTGACCGGGCGTGGTCAACGAGTCGGTACGTGTGTTAAGGGAGTGAAAGAAAACTTCGACTTCGGGCTTTGACAAATTCTAAGTGCACTAGAATAGATCATTGAGAAGTTGAGAGCAGAGTCTGCGGGTCAGATTTGCTTGCGAAAGTGGGGACCGAGAAAGATGGAATAACTGCCGAGGCTAGTGAAAAATCCCTAAGGTCCTGAAGCGATTGTGTTACCCTTCCTGTAGTAAACCGACAGATCTGTTTTATTATTATTTGGTTGCTCGCGATACATGCTAGAAATTGTTACGAGAGGAGCTGAGTGAAGGAGGACAAGCCGCGAGGCTTTGTCAGCCGCAGTGTGTGTGAGTGTGACGTCACTAGGAGCTGCGCTGGGATAGGTTGGTTGCAGAGAAGGGTCGCGCACGGATTGGACGCAGTCCGTGGGGCTCGATTGGAAGGGGAAAGGCAAGCGAAGAGTATTCCGGGAATTAAAGTCACTTATTGATTACAAACTTTGTGAAATAAAAGACGCGAAAATGAAATTTTTTAAAGCATTAAAGAGTGCGATGAAGGGGGAGTCTTACATTAAAGCGAGCGTAGGAGAGGAGACGCCACCCGAAGGTACACCAGCTTACATTGTAATGGAGGAAAAGGGGGTAGCTCCGTGCCTTTGGCTAAAGCAATGGCACAAGCTGACAGAGAAACATGGGAGCGTAGCGTTCCCGATCCATGGGACATTCAATATAAGGATCCTAGAGAATTTGAGATTCGCGATGTACGACATGAAGGTACCTCCAAGGCCAGCACAGTTTGAGGCTCTAGCGATTTGGGAACTAATGGCTAGACAGCAACAGCAAAAGAAGTTCGAGACCAGGATAAGAAAGGTAGAAAAGACACTAGCGGACGCTAGGTGGGATAATGCACAGAAGGTGTGGAGGTCAGATATATTGCAGGGGATAAAATTGTTTCCCGCAATTGCTAAGGAAGAAGAGGCGACAGGCAAGAAAGCTACCTGTAAGACAAACAGGAGGTGTTCCAAAGATAGAGAGGACGAGGAAAAGTCGAGGAGAGAAGAGGAGTCAGAGGATGAGGAGTTCATCATGCAATTGCTGAACGACCGTCCACCACCTTATGCAGAGAGTGAACAGGGTCCAAGTACCAGTTCTGCCTCTCCGGCACCGGTACAGAATAATGAAACTCCAAATTCAGAAACGCCATCGGGATCTAAGGACCCGAGTTTACTGTTCACCCCGCAGATACCGCAGGTTAGGAGAATATATCCAGATGTGCCTATATTGAAAACAGCAGAAAATTATCAGCCGCAGGTCCCAAGGTACTACAGCAGTGACAACAGTACGGGAATGATTCTAGATCCAACCGTAATGGGAGTACAGAATGGTCACAACCCAACATTGGCACAAGCTGAGTCAACCCAGTTTTTGATGTCTCAAAAGCAGATGCAGGGGGGAACCGCACATGCTCAGATGACGGGGAGTCAGACGGGCATGCCGGCAATGATGACCCATAGTATGGGAATGAACATGCCTCAGAACCTGGGGAATGGACAGAACCCAGATGCGATATCCCTACCCATTACTGTAGGTCCACCGGTACCTTTGTACACTCAGCCTAACTTAGGTATGAGCGGTCAAGGATCCATGGTGCAGAGTGGGACGGAAAGGAGGTGCATAGAAAACACTCCAGAGACAACTCCGATAGCGGCTCAGCCAACTGGATCTGGGTCCTTGATGGAGTTTAGTCCCATATGTGCTCAGTCAACAGTGGTGAGGTCGAGTCCCCCACTGATGATACCGCTATCATCGAACACTGAAAAGTTGCCGCAACCGTCAATGGCAGTCGATGTGAATGCTACACTGATGGGGTTGAATGCGCAACAGCTGACACAGTGGTTCAACAGTCTGAATTCCACACAAAGCCCAGCCAGTGGGAAGGGAGAAGACTATCTGAATAGGGTCAGGTTGAACATGGAAGCAGAAGAATTGGTGGAAGGGACAATGGGTTTGAATAGGTTAGAGTCCTACTCGGAAGAAGAGCTGAGGTATCTATGTCCCAGGATTACGAGAGAAGTGAACAAGGTACATAGAAGGTTGCAAGAAATAGCTGACAAAAACGGGGTTGAGATAGACAAGACAAAACACTTGAGCAGGAGCTATAGATTGGATTTCGGGACCACAGACTTTGAACACATGAGGTCAGCAGGCATGAAAACGCACCTTAGAGAATTGCTGCAGAGTGCACAAGTGTGGAGGTGCTTAGACAAATGGGAAAGCAGATGGGCAAAGAAAAAGGAAAAGAGGAAAGACAGTGTCCCAGAGCACAAAGAGAAAAGACCACAGAGTAGTGATGCAATAACCATGTTACCAATGAGGGAGACAGCAGGGGGAAAATTAATACATGTACCGTGGCACAGGAGCGACATTCAGTCTTTTACGGATGATTTTCCCAAACTGAGAGAGAAACCGATTGAATGGTATCAACAGACTGATAGGTTTGTGAAGCTTGTAAAATGTCTTTGGGAAGACCTGAACACCCTCTTTGAGATTGTGGTTCCGGCAGATTTGTGGGAAGACTGCAAAAGGGCTGTAGGTTGGCCGACAAGTGAACCAGAGAGAGACAGGGATACGGGTGCACCATCACCTATGGTAATGAGCTTGTACTATAAGGTGATTGAGCACTTGAAGACGAAGGTTGCCGCGAAAAATGTGGATTGGCAGAAGATTGATCGAACTGCCCAAGAGGCTAAAGAGTCGATTCATGGTTACTATGAGAGGTTGTTGAAGGCGTTCAAGAACTACAGTGGCACGGAAACAATAGAGGCGAAGGACATGCTTCATTTTGTGTTTAGATTTGTGGAAGGGCTGAGACCAGAGATAAGTCAGATGATAAAGACGCATTTGATTTGTTGGCAGTCGAAACCTATTGATGAGGTGTTGAATTATGCGAAATACTGTAGCGACGAAATTGAAGTGAAACAGAAAAGGTTGAAAGAGAAAGTGATGATGATGCAACTTAAAGCAGCTCAGACAGGTTTGCAAGGGTTGCAAGGGTTCCAACAGCAGATACCGCAGCCGCAGGGAAATATGGTGTTTCAGCCACAGGCGAGAGGCAGAGGTAGAGGAGGCTTTGGGAGTAATGGTCCGGATTTGAACACTGTTGCAATTCCGAATGGTGTGCAGGCAATGAAAAGGGTGATGCCGTGTCACGTGTGCGGAATCGTCGGACATTGGAAACGCGAGTGCCCGATGGTGGTGCAGGAAGGTGCAGGTGTTGGTCAGCAAAACAATGATGTCAATGCATTCCAGACAATGAGGGGACCGAAAATGAGAGGTCCAAACCCAAATTTTCAGACCATAAATCAGCTGCAGGGATTACAGCCCATGCAGCCGCAGCAGATGCAGATGCCCCGTACGCAGATAACGCAAATGCTGCCAATGCAACAGCAGTTTCCCATGGTACCTAATCAGCAAATGCAAATACCTTTGGCACCAGTGAGTCAGCAGCAAGTGATGGTTCCTCCACAGGTCTCGGGTCAGGTGATGAATACAAATGGCACAGTACAACATGTTCCCATTACATAGTGAGAATGGAATAAACAATGTATGGGAGAGTGAAAGTTCAGATGAGGAGGGAAATTGTGTGCTTGCAGCATCCTTGGAAGTTGATCAAAAGGGTCCATATGTGGAGGGAAGAGTTATGGGTCATCGTGTTTCATTCTTGGTTGACACAGGAGCCACACGTTCAACTGTTAGGAGCATTGAAGTACCAAATTTGCCACTCTCAGGGAGAACAGTTCAAGTAGTGGGAGTAGCAAACAGGTACCTGACGAACCCAATCACAGATCCAGTACAAGTCAGTATTGGTAACTATCAAGGGTCACACAAGTTTGTGGTATGTGACTCAAGCCCGATAGCGCTGTTAGGGAGAGACCTATTGTGCAAATTGGGATGTTCGATTATGTGTTCGGACGATGGAATAAGAATTCAGACGAGCAGTGATGGGGAAGAAGAGGACAGTGTAGAAGGGGATGAGATGGAAACTGTAGATGAAGAATATCCTCTGATTAACCTTTTTCCGATGATAACTGAAGAGGATATTCCAGCTGAATTACGGGAAACAGTCGGAAAGGAAGTGTGGGATATGACAGGAAAAGAGGTGGGATTGGTGAAAGGAGTGGAACCAGTGAAAGTGACCGTAAAACCCAATGTAACCTTTCCCCAGACCCCACAATATCACATGGCACAAGACACCCTCATGAAAGTCGCCCAACTCATTGACGAGTTTGTAAAACAAGGAGTACTGAAAGAAGTGTTAAGCAGTCCATGTAATTCACCAATCATGGGACTAATAAAGCCGAGTGGAAAGGTCCGAATAGTGCAGGACTTGAGGAAAATAAATGACATCATAGTTAAATGCTGCCCTGTAGTACCGAATCCAGCTGTGATAATGTTTCAAATCCCTTGCGATGCCGAGTGGTTCTCAGTCATCGACTTGTCACAAGCATTCTTTTCGGTGCCTCTTCATGAGGACAGCCAATTTCTCTTTTGTTTCAAATTCTTAGACAGAGTTTACAGTTGGTGTCGAATTCCTCAAGGGTTTTCTGAGTCACCGTCAATTTTCAATCAGATTCTAAAGAAAGACTTGGAAGCGTTAGAATTGCCATTCGAGTCAACCCTAGTACAGTACATTGATGACTTACTGATTGCATCTAAGACAGAAAGTGGCTGCACAGCCGACACCATTGCCCTACTGAACCATTTGGGAAGGAATGGACACAAGGTGTCTCCTTCAAAGTTGCAGTTCTGTCAGAAGAAAGTGAAATACTTGGGTCATCAAATAGAGAAAGGGTCACGGAGAATAATGAAGGAAAGAATAACAAGTGTACTCCAAATGAGTCCACCAAAGACAAGGAGGGAGGTGAGGAAGTTTTTGGGGATGGTGAGCTATTGTCGCCAGTGGATTCCCAACTTCTCGACTCTAGCAAAGCCTTTACTGAAACTGACCCAGAAGGATGCCTTGGATGAAATTGAGCTGAAAGGAGATGAGATGGATGCTTTTATTGAGTTGAAAGAATGCATGTGCAGGGCTCCAGCTTTAGGTATGCCTGATTACACAAAGCCTTTCACATTGTTTTGTCATGAACGTGATGTATGTTCTTTGTCTGTCTTGACCCAAGCCCATGGTGGCATAAACAGACCAGTAGCGTATTTTTCAGCTACTTTGGATCCGGTTGCAGCAGCACTTCCAGGGTGTTTGCGCGCCGTAGCAGCAGTTGGTATCAGCCTCACTCAGAGTGAAGGAATAGTGATGGGACACCCATTAACAGTCATGGTCCCTCACTCAGTTGAGATACTTTTGACCCGCTCCCGAACGCAACACATGACTGGAGCAAGACTCACAAGGTATGAAACAATAATTCTGGGCTCACCGAATGTGCAGTTGAAAAGGTGCACTACGTTGAATCCAGCAACCTTGCTTCCCGGTGAAAATGCTGAAATTGAGAACGCTGAAGACGTCGAGCATGACTGCCTTCAGGTGACTGAATTTTGCACAAAACCCCGACCTGACATTAAGGATACTAAGCTTGATGAAAATGACCAAATTGTTTTTGTTGATGGGTCATGTTTAAGAGATGCATTGGGAATTTTGAAAGCAGGATATGCTGTATGTACTGTAACAGGTGTCTTGGAAGCGTCCTGGCTTCAAGGAGTCTATTCCGCACAAGTAGCAGAGCTTGTAGCCCTTACAAGAGCATGCCAACTGTCTACATTGATGAAGGTTACCATTTACACTGACAGTCAGTACGGGTTTGGAATTGTGCACGACTTTGGGCAACTATGGTCACAGAGAGGTTTCCTGACCTCTTCAGGGTCCCCAGTGAAAAACGGGGAGAGAATAAGGGAATTGTTACACGCCATTCAGATGCCAGCCGAAATTGCAGTGGTAAAGTGTAGTGCTCATACAAAAGGACAGGACTATGTTTCCCTGGGAAATGCATATGCGGATCAAGTCGCAAGATTTTGTGCCTTGAACTGTATATTGCTCAGGGATGAATGGAATTTGATAAGTGAGCCAGAGCTCGAACCAGCTGAAGCATTTGCCTTGAAGGTCGTGGATACAATGGATGAACTAAAAGCATTACAGAATAGCGTCAGGGAGGATGAAAGAGCTTCCTGGATTAAGCCACAATGTACAAGGAGACCAGATGAGTTATGGGTTTCAAATGAGGGAAAATTTGTTTTACCAAATTGTCTCTTATCGCAGCTAGCGCGGTTCTATCATGGGCAGGCTCACCTAGGGAGAGATGCCATGATAAGATTGTTCAAAACTGATTGGTTTAACCCCAGATTCCGTCAAGCTGCAGAAGCAGTTTGCCATCGTTGTGTCATTTGTCAGCAGCTGAACCCAGGAAAGGGAACGGTTGTGAACATGAGCCACATTGGCAGGGCGAGTGGCCCGTTCAGCAGAATGCAGATGGACTTTATTGAGATGCCTGTGCATGGAGGTCTGAAGTATGTGTTGGTGATTGTGTGCATTTTTAGTCACTGGATTGAAGCATACCCCACACGTAGAAATGACAGCCTTACAGTTGCAAAACTATTGTTGAGGGAGTTGATACCATGTTTCGGATTCCCGATCTCTTTAGAATCAGATAGAGGAAGTCACTTCAATAACGAGGTGATAAAGTTACTTTGCGCAGCGCTGAACATTGAGCAAAAACTGCATTGTAGCTATCGCCCAGAGGCCTCAGGACTGGTGGAACAAATGAATGGTACACTGAAATCGAGAATGGCGAAAATATGTGCATCGACAAATTTGAAATGGCCTGACGCATTGCCTTTGGTGTTAATGTCAATGAGAAACACCCCTGACAGAAAGACTGGATTGTCCCCGCACGAAATTCTCATGGGCAGGGCCATGAGACTTCCTGCAGTTCCCGCAAACGCGCTTTTGAATATTACAGATGATATGGTGTTAGACTACTGCAAAGGTCTGGCTGACGTGGTTCGCTCTTTCTCTCAACAGGTGGAAGCAACCACCTTGCCACCGATCCAAGGTCCAGGACACACACTGAAAGCAGGTGACTGGGTCATGATAAAGAAGCACGTGAGGAAGTTGTGTCTGGAACCCCGTTGGAAAGGCCCTTTCCAAGTGATCCTGACGACCTCTACCGCTGTGAAGTGTGCTGGAGTTCCCAACTGGATTCACGCCAGTCACACAAAGAAAGTGTTGTGTCCCACAGATGAGGAAGTTGAAGCGCTGAAACTGCCAGTACCTGATAACAAAGTGCCGAGCGCTGAGACAGACCAAAACAGAACTAGAAGCGAACAGGCAGAAATAGAGGAGAGAGAAATATTCTCTGAGGACGAAACAACCGATTCACTTGGGGAAGACCAAGGAGAAACCTCAGACAGCGACGAAGCAGCTGAAGGTAACAAAGAGCCTGAAGCAGCTGAAAGTGACAAAGAGCCTGAAGAAAGTAACGGTGACAAAGGGCTCGAAAGAGGTGAAGAAGCAGGAGAGCCTGATCAGAGGAGGGCTTTCCCAGAAGCAGACGGTACAGAAAAAGAAAAGGAAAACCTGATTGACTCCCCAGAAGCAGGGGACAAGGCAGAACAGAACAAAACTGTTCAAACTTTCTCAGACGAGATCGCAGGTCCATCAAGTGGACACAGTGCAAAGAGAAGACAAAGTATATCACCAGTAAAACTAAGAACTAGAAAAAAGTTGAACGACAGTGAAGGGCCAAGAGTGAAAGAGAAAAGAAAGGAAGTGTCTGTCGTGGTACCAACATCAAGTGAAGAAAAGGTCTTGGCCAAAGAGGAAAGTACCAGTGAGGCAGAATCAAAGAGAGATGCAAAATTGAAAAGGAAAAGGATACCAAACAGGAGATATTCCGGTCCAGAATGGGCATATGTAGTCAATGACGATTGGACCGACGAATTTGTATCTCTTAGCCTCGAGAACGAAGAAGAAGAGATACCAATAGAAAAGAAAAGTTTTATGGACACTATTGACTGAAAAAAAAAAAAAAAAAAACTGATAAATGACATTGCTTGCTATAATCTAATGTGATACAACCAGCTGAGACATTGTTAAACCGGATGAGACATTTGCTAACTTGATAAGACTTTGATAACCTGATTGACTCTTAAACCCGATTTGAGACAACGTTGCTAACTGATAAAAGACTGAGTTATTGAACTGATAAAAGACTGAGTTATTGATTGAACTGAAGAAAAAAAAAAAAAAAAAACTGAGTTATTGCCGAATTGAGACAAATGCTGCTAACCGATAAGTGACTGAGCTCCTGAAGAAAACTGTGTGAACATTGCGCTCGTTCAGCTTTGTAACTAATTGCTAAATCGTTTCTTTTATAAGTGCTTCTAGCTCTCTGATTCTATACAGATCATGACTAGGTACGCTACACAAAACAGTAGAGTGAAATATTGTAAATATGCGTGTATAGGCTTGATAACTGCATGTGTACTAATAATAATGGCAATAGTGCTTGCAACGCGTGGTAAGGGTGAGAATGAGAAAATTGATGCTTATACTTCTGCTCCTGTTACTGTCACTGAACTAACCGCATTGAAAAGACTAGAATTAGATGAGAGACACTTGCATGATAAGAAGGAACTTTCGTATAATGTTTTCTATCGCCTACTAACAGAATATGTTGAGACTATGGATGCGAAAGATTGTTAGGTGTGTACACAGATACCGACATCGGTAACGGAAGGGGTGACTTATCACCACATGCCTCTTACATATGGGATTACATGTAGTTTAGCAACTTCTAGATTTTATGGTCAAACTAACATACAGTATTTTTATTCAAATTATGATGTTACCTTTGCATATGTTCCTATAATAACGCAACTAAGCCAGATTGCTAAAGATTGGGACGCTAAAATAATGAGAGAATTTTTCGAGCCAATGCAACCTTTTGAAACGGCTCACGCTCATAGGGAAAACCTTACCTGCTCCCTCTCTGCAGTAGAAATAAGCTTTTTAGATTGCACAGATGATAGAAGGGCACAAATGAATGCAAAATTAGAAAAAGAGCTAAGTAAGAGGACTTCAGTAGATAATTATGCTTTTGCTGCAATAAAAACACAAGGAAGAATAGCTTTAGACGCTTGGCATGTAGGGAAATTTTGTATATATCGTGGTGAATCTTATTATGATAACATTTTCGTGGGAGCGAGTGAATGTAAACATACGTTTATCTTTAAGGCCAAATGGACATTCATGCTGAACGGACTTGACCCTGTCATACCTGGTGTATATTACATTTGTGGGCATAATGCCTATTATCGTCTTCCAAAGGGATGGTGGGGGAGATGTTATTTGGGTATAGTGTTCCCAAAGGTTTATCAACTGGATGACCTATCAATGATTCCAAAGACGCCTGGATCTCATCGTATCCAGAAAAGAGAGACCGCAGCTGCTGTGGTAGGAGATATATTTGGAGCCATAATTCCTTCATTGGGAGTTGTGTTGAATTCCATCAAAATAAGAAAGTTGTCTACTATAGTGGATAACATGTTGACAAAGTTTTCAGGTGCTATAATCCTGATGGATGCTGAACTTGCAGCAGAAAGAGCTATGACTCTTCAAAACAGGCTTGCCCTAGACATTCTTTTAGCAAAGGATGGCGGCGTTTGCAAAATGCTTAGTGCGCGTCACTGTTGCACGTATATACCAGACAACAGTGTGAAGATTAAAACAATGCTTGCAAATCTAACAAAAGAGAGTGCAGACTTGAAGGAATTGAAAGAACCAGGAGTTTGGGAGAAGGTTGGAAAGGGAATTGCTTCAGTGGGAAATTGGCTTGGTAGCATTTGGAATGGAATATTACTAAAAATAATACAGGGAATACTAATAGTACTAATTTGCATCTTTGGGATTTGGGGAATAAAGAGGGGAATACTAATGATCATGGCAAGAATTAAGAGAAGGAAGGAAGAGAAAATGATGAAAAGAATGGCAGAAGAGTACAAGGCAAGAACAAGGGGAACTAAAAGGCAAAGAGAACTGACAGAATTTTAATGGAATAAAATTTGTGGGAATAGTTTTGTGTGATGACAAGTAGTCATCAGAGGAGGGATTGATGACGCAGAAACGAAGGTTTTACATTTATTAGCGCATAAACGTAGTGCTGAAATAATCAAGTGTGACTTTAACCGAACTAATAAAGATTGTACGGGGACAAATGTGCCCTCAGAGTAGTTCGCCAACATTTATAAGCGTGCTTTATATAACGTGATGTATTAGAATTGTACTAATCTGACATAACCGTAAACGTGTGCCATGATTTGCTTGTTTGAAATGTTTTAACTTAGCATAACTTTAGTGGAGGCTTCGGCCTAGTTGCCTTGTCTCACGGTTTAGATGCTCGTGTTTTTCCAATGTGCTATTAAACGTGTATTCTTGCTTGAAGCTGTACTTTTCCAGTGAGATCGGTTCACATGCTTATCTTTAAGGTTTCGTGCCAGCCTGGCATCTTCTTCTTTGCTCCAAGGTCAATCTGCAGGTGCAGACAATGGACGCTCTGAAAGTGAGTTAATTGGTAAAATATGTTGCAACTTACGTTCCCGACTCCAAGGATAATGTATGCTTAGGTAGAAGCTTGTGAACTGTTGTTTTTGATTGGACAATTTGAAGCCAACCTATGAACCCTCCAATGGAAGACCCTACTGGATTTGAACTGTTGTTTATTTAAACCTGGTGCACAAGAAGAAAGCAGCCATTACCCGGACATTTGCCATTACCTGAACATTACCCATCGGCCATTAGCCATTACCCGGACATTTTGCCATTTGCCCATTAGCCATTGCCCGCCATTTGCAGGACATTGCAGCCATTATGGCCCATCTTGCCGACTTCGTCATTTTGCCATCTTCTACGATGCCAATTGATATTCGATGAAACTTTGATGCTTTCTCTAATCGAGAGAAAGAGACTTTAAGTAATTCTCGCCCTAGAGACTTTAACTTTGATTTGTCCCTTTGCATGAAGTAGTTTTGTCCTTTTATTTTGCCGCTGTGAGGCAATTGCCCCGTCCACCCTGACCCTTTGGCCCCGTCCCATGCTGATCGAAGCCGGTACCTGTGAGACGAAGACTTCCTTGAATGCTGATTGAATTTGGTAAATATGAAAAGAAAATGTACAATTGCATTGTGTTTCTTTTTAGGTAACCAACTGCTGATTTTTGATGAGAGCCCTAGTTAGGAGTTTTCCAAATTAATGTTGCTAAATTGTTTTTGCATGAAATCCCACATGCAGATGCTAATTTGAGGTTAGATGAGGATTCATTTGTTGCACGATGCAATTTGAGACCTTGTTGTGCTGACTAATGTATGCAATTATCTCATTACAGATTATAGTTTTAGTGGTTTGCGTTGCTATTATCGAATGCATTGTTATTCAAATGCTGCATAGATTACATCTTTTTCGCCGTTATGGACAGCTATTAATGTTCATTTACATATATCATTTGGTGTTGAGACACATTTATATCGTGCTAGCTTTGTTAATATAGGGAAATAAATTCATTAACTTTGAATGAACTGGTGTGGTTATTCATGGCCGAAAGGTCATGGTTCGCCTAAATGTTTTCTGGATTAATTGTGAAGTGTTATGTTGATCAGGGCATTGCTTATGTTCGTTATTGATTTGATTAAATTGATTACTCTCGGGTGAAGAGAGCCCCACTTGGTCAAAAGATTCATCGACCCAAGAGCGTCCAAATACAGGTAATTTATTAGGTACGGAACGCTCTATCAGTGGCTTACATGGCACTCTTTACAGCCTCGTAGTTGGCCACTGCAGGTCTGGCATCATTTCCGTTCCTGTCTGTGGACAGGTACGAAGCACTGATTGATTCAACTTAATCAGTGCCCGTCCACTGCTTCTGACGTGAAGAAGGAACTTCTTTTGAACCTCTAGGGCCCTGCAAACAGAAGGTATGTGACTGGCAAAAATGTGCCCAGCAGGACAAACACAATTGAAAAGTTTTATTCTCTATAGTTACCTAATTTCTTTTATTTTGCCAAGTCCTTTTTTCTCATTTTGCACTCATATTTTGTTTGGCTCGTGGGCACAGTTCTCAAAAGATGGCGATTATCTTGTTCTAAATATTGCAATGCGACAAATGTTTCTTTCTTCAGTGTAGTTTCAGATATTATATTTTACCACAGAACCACGCAGTACACCCCAATCCACCCCACTCCAATCCAATCTGCCCCCACTTCAATCCAAGCCAATCCACCCCACCTTAACCACACCAATATACCCCACTCAATCCAATCCACCCTGCTCAATTCAATGTACCCCACTCAAATCCAGACCACTCACCCCAATCCACCACACTCCAATCGTCCTAAACCACTGCACTCCAGTCTGCCCCATCTGCCCCACTCAAATCCAAAACAATCTGATCCACTCAAATCCAAAACAGTCTGCCCCACTCCAATATGCCCCTCTCCAATCCAAAACAATCGGCCCCACTCCAATCCAAAACAATCTGCCAAACTCCAATCCAAAACAATCTACCCCACCCCAATCCGCCCCACTCCAATCTGCCCCAATTCAATCTTCCCCACTCCAATCCAAAACAATCTTCCTAACTCCTATCCGCTCCACTCCAATCTGACCCACTTAAATGCTAAACAATTTGCCACACTCCAATCTGCCCCATGCCAATCTGCTGCACCCTAATCCACTGCACTCCAATCCGTCCAACTCCAGTCCACCCCACTCAAATCCAATCCACCTCACCCCAACCAAATCCTCCCACTCAAATCCAATCCACTCCAATCCAAAACAGTCTGCCCCACTTCAATCCAAAACAATCTGCCCCACTCCAATCCAATCCACTCCAATCCAAAACAGTCTGCCCCACTCCAATCCAAAACAATCCGTCCCACTCCAAAACAATCCACCCAACTCCAATCCAAAAAATCTGCCTCACTCCAACCTAAAAAATCTGCCCCACTCCAATCCAAATATTTCTGCCCGCTCCAACCTGACCCACTCAATCCAAAACAATCTGCCCCAACGGAATCTGCCACACCCCAAACCAAAACTATCTGCCCCCTCTCATGTGCCCCACTGCATTCCAAAGTGATCTGACCCACGCCAATCTGCTGCACCCTAATCCACTGCACTCCAACCGCCCAACTCCAGTCCACCTCACTCAAATCCAATCCACCTCACCCCAACCAAATCCTGCCACTCCACCCCAATCCAATCCAATCCACCACAAACTACCCCACTCCAATCCAAAACAATCTGCCCCACTCCAATCCAAAACAATCTGCCCCACTCCACTCCAAAACAATCCGTCCCACTCCAAAACAATCCACCCCACTCCAATCCAAAAAATCTGCCTCACTCCAATCTAAAAAATCTGCCCCACTCCAATCCAAAGATTTCTGCCCCACTTCAACCTGACCCACTCTATCCAAAACAATCTGCTCCAATGGAATCTGCCACACCCCAAACCAAAACTATCTGCCCCCTCTCATCTGCCCCACTGCAGTCCAAAGCGATCTGCCACACGGTAATCTTCCCCACTCCAATCCAAAACAACCTGCCCCACTCCCATCTGCCTCACTCAAATCAAAAACACTCTACTCCACTCCAATCTGCCCCACTGCAGTCCAAAACAACCTGGCCCACTCCAATATGCCCCACTCCAGTTCAAAACAATCTGCCCCATTCCCCTCTGAAACAATCTACTTCACTCCAATCTGCCCCACTGCAATCCTCAGCAGTCTGCCTCACTGTAATCTGTCCCACCCATATAAAAAGCAATTTGTCCCACTGCAATCTGCCCACTCCAATTCGTAACAATCTGCCCCCTTCAATCTATCCCACTCCAGGCCCAAACAATCTGCCCCACTTCAATCCACCCACTACAATCTGCCCCACTTTAATCCATTCCACCCACTACATCCCAGTTTATCCCACTCTAATCCACCACAACGCATCTCACTCCAATCCAGTCCACCCCACACCAATCTAATCCAGCCCAATTCAATCTACCCACTTCAATCCAATCCACCTCACACCGATCCAATCCACTCACCCCACTCCAACCTAATCCACCCACTCCAATCCAACCCAATCCAATCCAATCCACCACAATCCACCCCACTCCAGTCCAATTCACCCCACTCCAGTCCAATCCGTCCCCCTAACCCACACCAATCCAATTCAACTCATCCTAATCCACTTCAATCCACCACACTCCAGTCCAATCCACCCCACCCCACTACAATCCAATCCACCCCATTCCAATCCACCCACCCTATTCCAATCCAACCCACCCCACTACAGTCCAATCCATCTGACTCACTCAAATCCATTCCACCCATTCCAATCCAATCCACACCACTCCAATCCAATCCAATCCAATCTACCACAACCCAATCTACCCACTCCAATCCAATTCACCATAATTCACCCCACTCCAGGCCAATTCAGTCCACTGTAATCCACCCCACTCAAATTCATTTCACTCCACACCAAACAACCCCTAATCTTTACCTCACATCAGTCTGATTCACCACAAACTGATCCAGTTCACCCCTCTCCAATCCACCCCACCCCACCCCAGTCCATCCCAATCCAAAAATCCACCCCACTCCAAAAATTCCACCCACTCCAATCTAATCCACCCCACACTAATCCAATTCATCCCAATCCAAACCATTCCAATCAAATCCAGTTCACTCAAATATGGTCAGCCCCACTCCAATCTAATCACCCCACTCCAATCCACCCCACTCAAATCCTCTCTACCCCACCCCACTCCAATCCAATCCACCCACTCCGTTCCACTATCTGCCATTGACCCACTGAACTCTGCTCCTCTCTACTCAACTCTACAATACTCTACTTCCACTACTCCACTACTCCACTCTACAACACTCTACTCCAACAAATCCTCTATACAACACTACTCACCAACTTCACTTGATGACACTCCAAGCCACTACATTTTAGCCATGCTGAACAGCAGCCACACTGGTGTACAGCATGGCAAAACACATTTCCATGCAATAGCTCCAGTACAGGCAACACCTATTGGCTTTGGCAATGCTTGTCTACATTAGCGAAGTATGCAAAGTTTCACAGAGATTCGTCAAGTGGGTGTAAGAAAAAAAGGAAGGTTCCAAAACATGTTTTTGGCACCAATACATATTCCATAGATTTTGAACTCAAGCTTAGCACAATAAAGGCTGGACGGATTGGAATGAAATTTGGCACAAATATAGATTATGGTGTGTAGATTATCCTTTTCCATATTGCGGGTAATTAGATATGTATTTTTTAACCTTTAAGGTATTTTAAATTAGTGATATCGCTTGTGGTGATTTCACAGTATTTTGCAAAAGTACTATGGTACCTAATGATGACAATTCATTATGTGATTAGCTAATGAGTGCCTTTACAGACATTAAATGCAGCCATGTTGTTTTTGAATCAACTTTCCCTGTGTTCTGGGTTAGGAGCTTGGATATATGTAAGTATTAGATTTGATGATTTCCCCTACCTATTAACACTTAATTAGTTGAGATCTTGAACACAGTTGCAGCCTATGTAGCTGGAATTGACAAGTGCATTTCAGAACTTAATAACCTCATTAAGAGAGCACAAGAAGACATCAGGGATCATGATCCAAATTGCTGCGGTTCACCAGTTCTGGATAAATTGAGCCAACTACCAAACTCATAGGGGAGGGGGTTGATAGAAGAGCTGAAAGCCAGTAGGGATTCTCCCGAAAACGCTGTGCAAGTACAAGGAGGTAGCAATGGAGCATTCTGCAACAAGCAAGACAGAGATGCTGATACAAGGAGTACCGCAGCTGGAGATGCAGCCATGAATGGTCAGGACCTGCCTCCTCCTGTTAGTCATCCCAGTACCTCCGGGCAAGGGGGGTGATGTACCGAAGCCTGAACTGCAACAACTGCCTAGCAAGGGCAAGAAGTGCAAGGACAGCACCAATAGTTCAGGGAATAAGATAAATTCCAAAAGGTCACAGAAGAAGAAATCACACAACAAAAATGATCCAAAAGCCACATGCCTGCAATCCTATGTCACCCTTGACCAACTGTTCGGAATGATCTACCCTCCAGTGACCCAGCGAATAAGTGTACTGCTGAACCTGCTGGCTCTGAATACTTGTGCCAGCTAAAAAAGAGTCAAATGGACCTCCGCCTCCCTAGGCACTCTTGCCCAGGAAGCTGCAGATCATTTACAAACCTCATTACAAACTGAAGGGTCACTCAGAGACAAATGGGAATCCTTCATCCATTCATATACTCAGCAATTTGCCAGGAAAGTTGTAACATCTGGGGCAATCCTAGCACAACCCCGTCATCAATAAAGAAACACTTAACCTCACATGTCTTGAGACAACTAAAGAGGAATGTTAACCAAGCGCTCTGGCTTGTTCAGCAGTCCCCAAAACAAGAATGCCACCTTGCTAACCTGAGACAAGCAAAATTAAACCTGAAGCATGCTGAATGGGGAATCAGGAGGGAGAACCAAGAGCAATTTTGGGCCAAACTTGTTTGGGACATTAAACTTAAGAATGCAAGCAAATTCTGGAACACATTAAATGAAGCATGTTCAGAGGAAGTAAGAAAGGGGCTCCTGGACCAAATGGGGTCCCACAAGCCATCTATAAATTTGACCCACTCAAATGGGCAGATGACATGGTTCCTCTTTTCAACCACACTCTGGCTAGCTAGTCAATTCCAGAATCCTGGAGAGGACCAATTATTTCTCCAATTTACAAAGGGGGGAATAAATTGGACCCAAAAAACTACTGGTTGATAGCACTGATTGACAATGAAGCAAAATATTATGCCACAGTCTTTCTTGAACAGCTCAGTGAATGGGCCAGTCAAAAGTTAATAATCCCTCCAAATCAAGCTGTGTTCAACAGCGAGACGGGTACAGAAACCAACATAATGGCTTTGTCACTGGTTTTCGACTCCTCAAAGGTGCCAATCTTCCACTATACCTCTGCTTCCTTGACTTTACAGCCACCTTTGACAGCATTAACCGAAGTAGGCTCTGGGGGAAAGTCAACAATTGGCAAATTCCACCACAGCTCCTGAAAGCCATCGAGAATCTGTACACCAGACCTTGAGTCAGGATCAAACTGGTGAAAGGATCAAACCTGTCAAGGAGGATCCCAACAACTAAAGGCCTAAAACAGGGCTGTGTTCTCACCCCAACTTTATTTAATCTTTTGTTGGCCGACGTGTCAACAGTTTTATCTTCCATCACCTCCCACGCACCATGGCAGGGCTCGGCCCCACTGTTGAACCTCCTTTACACCAATGATGTCATATTACTCAGCAGAACTAGGGTAGGAATGAAGCACCTTTTGATTGGGACCGGAGCTTAATCCTTGAAGAATGGGTTGCAAATTAATCACAAAAAGACCAAAATTATGATTTCCGGTAGGAGAACCCTTAGGAGAGTGGCAACCTGGAGTCTAGATGGGAACAAGCTAGAAGAAACTGCCACCTATAAATACTGTGACCTTTGGTCTGATTACAATGGCTCCTTTACTATAAACAGGAAAGAAGTAAGACAGAAAAGGCCCGCCCTGTCCTCGGAGCTTTGGACGCTCTTGGTAAAACTGAACAAATACATCCTAAGCCCACTGTTAGAAGTAGCTAGAGCCAAGGTGGTTCACATTCTATCCTATGGAAGAATCGTCCTCTATGGCAGAGAGTCCAAAGTCCTGGTTGACACCATGGTGAGCATATATCAGCAACTGTTTAAGCTTCTACAACAAACTTCACCAGCACAGATTAGGCTGGAGCTTGGCCTGCTCAAACAGTCTCTTGCAAGGTGCAGAGCTTTCTTCAACTTTTGTCACAAAATGAGAAATGCTGCTGGGAACACCATAAATCTTTATATATGGGAGGAAATAACAATGAAGTCCTGCTTCCCTGACCTGAAATTATCTAGATGCCTCAATTGAGCAGCGAGGCCTGGAAAGCCTATGGTCATAGGTGTCCAACCATAAGCTTTTGAAATCATTAACTCAAAAAAGCCACAAAGCATCTGTCGCTAACAGAAGATAGGACAACCTTCGAGAAAAGGCCCCACGCTTGGTTAGTCTTAAACACCTACAAGTCCTTAGCCCCTCAGCCATACTTGGGTGAAGTCCTAACATATAGCACAAAGAGGAAATGTTTGCTCCACCGTCTAGAGGTTCTTCCAGTGGGCAAGTGCGAGAGCCCATGGTTTCAGCCTGAAAAAGATGGGGCCTGTCATCTCTGTGGGCTCGCACCTGAAAGTGTGACTCATATGTTCGGTCTGTGCAATGTCACTTTGAAGAAATTACGTAAACTGCTGCACCAGTCATGGGTGCAACTGGGGGTGCGCAGGTGCAGGCATGCGATTTTAAGTTGTCTAAATTCAGCAAACCAAAGACTGATTGCTGAAACGGTGAGATATCTGGTGGAAGTGGAGCGTGCTCTGTCCGACATAAACTCTCATGAGCCCAAAACACAGGCCTCTGTTCTCTGCCTGGGCACACAACACTATCATGGACTTGGATTTTTTTAGTTTCTTTGCATTTATTTTAACACGAATAATGCAGATGATAACTGTGTGACAGTCACAAAATAAGTACTGTCAATGTTTATATTGCTTAGTCCAGGCTTTGAAGCACTTCTGCATTTAGACACACCCACACTTTAGGAACTGAAGGTCCGTCTGCCAGTGTTACATTTTATTGTGAAACATGTGCTAATTATGAATGTTTGTTTTTAGGACTGTGGCCACTAAGATAACACAAAACAGAACTGCATGGCAGTCCAAAAATTAGGTACTGCCAATGTTCATATCCCACCTTTTTAGCATGGGCTTTGAAGAACGTTTACATTTAGGCACACCAGCACTTCAGGAACTTAAGGTCCATCTGGCAGCGTTACATTTAACTTTGAATTGTGTGCTAACTATGAATTTTAAGTGTAATTATTTAACTAACTAAGCACTTCTAATAAAACGGATCTAATTCTTAATTTTGTATTACCACCTAATTAAAGAGGTAATAGATAGAGAAAAATAATTTATAACTTCTAAAATTTTAGAAACATGTCATGTAGTACCATAGTATTTCCAAGTAGGTATTGCATATATATATATGTGTGTGTGTGTGTTATATATGTGTTTAAACATTTTGAAAAACACTGTAATGCACTATATTTCAGTAATATAGTTTACTGCAATAAATTTTTATTTTTAACATATTTGTTTCTTTATAAAACAAAGTGTACAAGTACCAATGAAATATCAAGAAATTAATGCACAACACAAAGAGTTTTTTAAAGTAGGTACATTCCTTTATTTTTTTTATTTGTTTAGGGACTAGAACTGTAGTCTGTAAACTATTTTATTAGAGTGGTACTAGGTAGGGAAGAATGATAAAACCTACTGCTTATTTATTTTTATGATTTTATATAATGCGACATGGCCCGAACACATCAGAGCACTTTACAACACACAGAATACAGGGTTACAGTGGGTTACATTAATAATAGTTAAACTCAGACGTTTACGTCAGTGTATGTATATAGATAGGAGTTACCACAAGAGACTGTTAGGCAATAAGGCAAAGGACATGCAGATCAAGGCAAAGTGGGTAAAGTAAATAAGTCTGGTCAACGGTGAATTAACCAAGATGCCTGTCAAATAGGTGGAGCTTGAGGTCCTATTTTAAAGTTGCTAGGCAGATAGTTAGACAAAGTGAGCGAGGCAGAGAGTTCCAGATTCTAGTGGTGCTACCAGAAAAGGACTGGTTCATGGATCATTCTCACCTGAAGGTGGGGGATTGCAGAGCAGGGATTGGGCATTTCTGGAACCCCAATTTCCTCTGGAGATTAGGAGTGTGAGGAGTAGTGCAGCACTCTGTGGGTAATGCAAGTGATTTTGAATTGGGGAAGCGCTTCAATGGGGAGCAATTGGGGGGTAGTGGGCGGGGGAAAGGTGGTCAAATATCTTGAGACCTAAGACGAAGCATGCTGCAGCATGTAGTGTTGCTGTCAGTAGGGTTAGGTGACCTTTGGAAATTCCTGAGAGAAGGGCAATTCCACAGTCTAGTCTCAAGAGAATGAGAGACTGCACCACTGTTTTGAGGTCTTGTGCTGGAATATATTGTCTGATGCCCCAAAGCTGCCTAAGTTGGTGTCATGCGCTGTTGGCCATGGTTGCTATGCTGCTGTGATGATTGAGACAATTATCAAGGGTGATGCTGAGTTATCTGGCACTCACGACAATGGCGGGACAGCCTTGAAAGGCGGGAAAGTTGACCATCCATTCTTGAAACAGCATTTATGCTTTCAGGGGTGAGATCAGTAGAAATTCTGTTTTAGTTGCGTTGAATTATAAATGGTGGTTGGGCATCCAGTTTTGAACCTTTAAGAGTGTATTTGAGAGCAGGGTAACGTCCTCCTGGGATGAGATTTTCAAGTATATTTGGGTATCGTTGGCATAGAGGCAGAAGAGAATCCCAGAGTTTCAGAGAACCAAACATAGGCCCTCATTATGAACACGGCGGTCGCCATGTTCATGCTGGCAGTCAAAACACTGATCCCCGCCGGCCATATTAGGAACATTCCTCTGGGCCGGCGGGCGGAAACATTGTTTCTGCCTGCCAGCCCAGAGGAATGCCGGGCCAGGACATTGATGGCGGCCAATGCCTCTGTTCGGCGGGTGCAGTTGCCTGCGCAATGGGGCACTGCACAGGGGCACCCCCTCCGCCAGCCTTTCGCTGGCGGGTTTCCCCACCAGGGAAAGGCTGGAGGATTAGGGATCATTATCCGAGGGGCAGCACCGCTGCCCTGTCGGATAATGATTCCGACCACCGCCAGGCTGCCTGACGGAGGCAGCCTGGCGGTGAGTGAGGGCTGCCGATGGCGACCCTTAATGTGTTCTTTATGTGGCGGTATGGCCCGCCATGCTGGCTGGCGGGTTTTCCCGCCACCGCCAGCATGGCGGGCCACACCGCCAACTTCATAATGACCACCATAGTGGTTCTAGGTTGAAGTTAAAGAGGATTGGGGAGAAAATCGAACCTTGAGGGACATCTTGGTGAACACTGACTGGTCCCAAGAAGATCAAAGTTTCTGTACTGTGACCCTGGCAGAAACATGATTGGAGAGTGTCTAGGAGGTTGTTTGTTTGGATGTGTGAGGCTAACTGGGATGCTGAACAACTTTCAGTTACTTTGCCTAAAAATGTGAGTGTGGAGACTGGCTGGTATTATTCAGGTTCTGTGGATCAAAAGGATGTGTTTTAAAAGCAGAGTCATGTGACCCATTTTTAGTCATTGACAGATGCCCTGTTTGAGAGAGGATGTGACTAGGGTGGTTCATATGGGGAGTAGGTGTGTGCCAAGAGATTTGCTGGTAGGCATTGAATTAAGGAAAATAAAGAAAGGGGGTTTGCCCTAGTGACCTTACTAAACCTGGGCAAAATCAAAACGTTGAACAAACAAAATGGAAACTAGATCTTTCATCTATGGTCCTGAAGAGGCCCATAACTATAAGAGGCCGAAATGCGTTGACTTATTCTTTAATGGCGAGGTTGCCAGAATTGTTAAATAACACCTATAAGGAGTTATCTTGGCACACATTTTTTCAAAGAAATGGACAATGATATTAGCTTGATGTGACCAGGGTGCAATCATCTCCTTTGTGGATTAGTTTGAAAATAAACAGTAAACCACACCTTCTCAAATTAAAAAGGACGATTGAAGTACAGATTTGATGAATTCAAATGGCTGAAGAATTGTTTGTGTAAATAATTGTTGATGGTAATTTATGTATATTTTTGTGTTGTATGTGTTGTGTAACACTTTTCAGTAACTTTGCATTTGATCTATGATCGTTGATTTTGGCTCTTATAAGGTTCATACAAAAGGATTAAATTAAGTATAGAACTTAATTGTTCTTCCAGTGATTGATTTAGACTTTCACTGATATAAATAATGATGACAATTTTTCCCTGACAGAGCCTGGAATAGCATCCTGATAACGGTTTGAGGGTTCTACTTTGGATATAGTTCGTTGTAAGTCCTGCTCGGAGATTGGAGAGAAAGATGACCATAAATGTAGTGCCTTGCATGGTAGAGATTCAACTGTTTCAAGGGAGTCATTGATGGGAAGCGAAATATGGATGTCTCTAACTGTGTTATAAAAAAAATCCACAAAGTCATTGCAACAGGCCACAGATGTCTAAGGAGCTGAAGTGACATAGGGGTTAGGGGACTGTGCAATAACCTCGAACAGGTCCTTTGGTCTATTCCTTTCAGAATTCACGAGGGCTCTGATGTCGGAGGATTTGGCTCTGAGGATTTAGTCTTTGTATTGTTTTCTTGCTTTGTGAAGTTTAGTCATACTCAGGAAAGATAGTGCTTTTCTCCATTCTTTCTAGTAATTTCTGATAAGCTTTCTAGAGCGTTTTAGTCTGGATAATTTGCACTTCCAGGGTGCACATTTGTCAGTAAGGGATTCCATGCAGGTGTTGAACTTGTTGGTGTCCTCATTGATATCAAGATAAGGTGTAATCACATTTAGAGTGGGAAAGGTCATAATGGCCATGGCTTCTGTGTCAAGAATGGACGTGTCTCTAAACCATATTTTCTCTTTCTTGGGTTGCCCATATGTTTTTGTGTCAGAGCCGGTTAGAGAGCACGGGATCTGCATGTGATCAGACCAGTCGACTGGGATGGGGTCATATGTCTTTAGGTAGGAGGAATTGGAGATTATCAGAACCAGAATGGCGCCTTTGTGGTGTGTAGGTTTAAGGCAGTGTTGTTGGAGATTATTGGCATTGAGAAAGGAGGTAAGAGTGTCTAAATAACTGTTGCATGCATTTCCCCACTGGACGTTGAAGTCAACAAGGAACCTATTGTTGCCAGGAGCTGATAAGTTGAGTAGTGAAGAAATCCATGCATTACTCAATTAAGGTGCTGTTTTGACCCGGTGGATGGGTAGTTCACTCTAAGGTTAGAGCTAGTGGATATAGACAGCTCCACAGACAAGCTTTCAGAAGACTGACAGTGAGACATTGGGAGGGTTATGCATCTCAGAGAGTTTCGGTGAATGAATGCAAGACCTCCACCATGTCTATCTTCACGGTCGCGGCACAAAATGGCGTAGTTGGGAGGAAGAAGAAGTTCTAGAGCTTGGATAGATGAGGCATTGAGCCACGTTTCTGTGAGGATCAGGATGTCAAGACTATGAGTAGTTCTGGGCGGAGCTTACAGAGTTCCACTCCACTGAATTCCACAGACTTGATGAAAAACGTTGTGAAATTTGCTGAGTTCCATGAGGGGTGGAGTGCTACTGCTGCCTGCCCTGGTGTAACCCTGTCCTAAATGTGCCTGATCTCGGGAGTGCTAAGCAGGGTAGGGCCTGGTTAGACAGGCCCGACCCTGCTTGGCACTTCCAAGATCAGGCGCATTCAGGACAGGGCCGTTTCAGGCCTCTTGTGCACCCGCCTGCCCCATTTGCACCCGCACACGGGGCAGGCCAGTGCACAAGAAGCTTGGGAAGGCTGGTGCACAAAAGGCCTGAAACGGCAGCCTGAATTCGGCCCAATCGGCACAATCGGCACAAATCGGCACTCAGCTGGGAGAACAGCAAGCTTGCTTCCGCAAAGATAGATCCTTCACATATAAGATTGCAACACTATGCATCATATTGTCAACATCAGGGCAGTTTGCGCTCTGCGGGCGACTGGAATGCAAAAATCCAGCACTTCCAAGATAACGTAATTCATGCAATATGCTGATGTGCTGTTGTTTATCCTTTTGCATTGCAGAGTTTAATCCTGAAGACTTATATTCAAGGTGCTTATAAATACTGTTTATTTGCAATGTATTGCTGCAGGCTTTCAGAGTGTGTCAGGCTGTGGTCCCTTTCCAGGGCCTTCTAGAAGCTTCCTCTGCAGCATGACTGGGTGTGGTTGTGCGCTGGGCCAAGACTCTAAATAAGGGAGCCAGCTCAGCTCTACGTGCTCACTATTCAGAGGTCCCGGTGCAGAGCAGCAGCAACTTCCTGAGCTCCTGTTCCGGAGGCCTACTTTGATCTTCCAGGCCTTGCCCTTCACTTTGTTGGTGATTCTTGATCAGGGCGGTAAGATGGAAGTCGAGCTGGGCCCCCGATTCTGTTCTCAAAGGCTTTCGAGTTCTTGGGCCTAATTTTCATGATAAATTATGTTACCTTGAGCATGTGAATGTGCGCTTGACTTTTTCTGGCATTTGCATGCTAGCATTTGAATCTGCAAGATGCGCAATTCATTTCTTGTGCTTAACTCATGGTATTCATTGTACGCTACCATTTCATGGGATTTACAAGGTAGCATTCGAATCGGCAAGACGCGCGATTCATTTCTTGTGCTAAATCCATGTTATTCATTGTGCGCTACCATTTCATGGCATTTACAAGGTAGCATTCGAATCGGCAAGACGCGCGATTCATTTCTTGTGCTTAACTTGTGATATTCATTGTACGCTACCATTTCATGGCATTTACAAGGTAGCATTCGAATCGACAAGACGCGCGATTCATTTCTTGTGTTGAACTCGTGATATTCAGTGTGTACTACCATTTCATGGCATTTACATGGTGGTTTTCGAACCAGCAAGACGCGCAATTCAGTTCTTGTGCTTAACTTGTGATATTCATTGTACGCTACCATTTCATGGCATTTACAAGGTAGCATTCGAATCGACAAGACGCGCGATTCATTTCTTGTGTTGAACTCGTGATATTCATTGTACGCTACCATTTCATGGCATTTACAAGGTAGCATTGGAATCGGCAAGACGCGCAATTCATTTCTTGTGCTTAATCCATGTTATTCATTGTGCGCTGCCATTTCATGACATTTACAAGGTAGCATTCGAATCGGCAAGATGCGCGATTCATTTCTTGTTCTTAATTCATGATATTCATTGTACGCTACCATTTCATGGCATTTACAAGCTAGCATTCGAATCGGCAAGACGCGCGATTCATTTCTTGTGCTAAATCCATGTTATTCCGTGTGGGCTACCATTTCATGGCATTTACAAGGTAGCATTCGAATTGGCAAGACGCGCAATTCATTTCTTGTGCTTAACTCGTGATATTCATTGTGCGCTACCATTTCTTGGCATTCACATGGTGGCATGCGAATCGGCAAGACGCACAATTAATTTCTTGTGCTTAACCCGTGATATTAATTGTGCGCTACCATTTCTTGGCATTCACATGGTGGCATTTGAATTGGCAAGACGCGCGATTCATTTCTTGTGTTGAACTTCTGATATTCAGTGAGTACCACCATTTCATGGCATTTACATGGTGGTTTTCAAATCGGCAAGACGTGCAATTAATTTCTTGTGCTTAACTCATGATATTCATTGTACGCTACCATTTCATGGCATTTACAAGGTAGCATTCGAATCGGCAAGACGCGCAATTCATTTCTTGTGCTTAATCCATGTTATTCATTGTGCGCTAACATTTCATGGCATTTACATGGTGGCATTTGAATCAGCAGGACGCGCGATTCATTTTTTGTGCTTAACTCATGATTTTCATTGTGTGCAACCATTTCATGGTGTTTACATATGCTTGTGGAAATCAGCAAGGTGCGCAATTCATGTTTCTGCATTTAAAACTAAGTGTTAGAATTCTTGATGTTACATTATATGTGCATAATAATCCCCTTAATACAACTCCTATGGTGTTCCAGAAAACGTTCAGATTATTTCCTTGTCCTCATGCAAAAAGACTGTGTTTGATTCTGAAGACATAATTCTAGAGGGTGCCTATGTTTCTAGTCAATGTGTAACAATTCATTAAGAGGTTTTATTGAGAAGTTGTATTAATCATTCTTAATTTCTTCCCAGGTAACCAGACGTCTTGAGGCCTAGTTAATTAGTCCATGCTTAAGTTATCCATGGTTACAATATAACAAGGCTTAGAAATCATAGTCTAGTAAAGATTAATATGATATAATTTTGATATGGTGTGTTTTAACCTTTTGCTTCCTACAGGTCTCCTTCCCAGCTGTTCCCTACCTAATCTCCTTTTCCCCACATTCTAATCAAAGTATTGGAGCTGTCTTGTGGTGGACATGTTGGGAACGTGCGCAGACCCCGAGGATCTGATGACTCTGACACATATTGAGCATTCCACAGAATGGAACTCCCTCCTCTATGTCAAATTCATCAACTTTAAGAAGGCATTCAACATAATGGACAGAGAGACACACCTGGATACTCCTCTGCCACTACGCTGTGCCAGATAAACTCAGAAGAATCATTAGGAATTCTTGCAGAGGAATGACTTGCAAGATAGTCCATAGAGGACAACTCACAGAAGCCTTCCAAGTTAGGACCGAGTCTGCCAGGTTTGTTTGCTCTTGTCTTTTCTCTTCCTGCTGCCCATAGACTGGAAAATGAAGACTTCCACAGCAGGCAAAAGAAATGGGATCCAGTAGACACCTTGGACACAGCTCTGTGACTTGGGCTTTTAGACGAGCTGGCACCACTCTCCCATACCCATCAGGAGATGCAAAATGGGACCGACAATGTGGCAGCCACATCAGCACAACTTGACCTTAACATCCACAGGGAAAACACCAATATCCTGAAGGTTTACACAGCCAGCACAGCTGCAGTCCCTCTTGCAGGTAGTGCACTGGAAGAGGTTGGGGACTTCTCCCACCTGGGCAGTGTCATAGACAAGCAGGGTGACCCAGATGCCAATGTCAAGACCAGAATCAGCAAAGCAAGGGCTGCCTTCATTCAGCTTAAAAAGATCCTGCACCCCAAGGACCTAACAATGAAAACCAAGAGCTAGATTTTTAACACCAACGTAAAATTGGTCTTTCTGTGTGGAATAGAACCTTGGAAGACAACAGTGATCAACACTCACAATGCCCAGACCTTTATCAATACTTGTCTGAGGAAAATCATCCAGATCAGCTGGCCAAACACCATCAGCAACAAAAACCTTTGGCAGCAGACTTCCTCCCAATGAAGAAATCATGAAAAGACGCTGGGGCTAGATAGGTCATGCCATCCGTAAGCCTATGTAAAAAACCACCAGGCAAGCACTGACCTAGAACCCTCAAAGGAAAAGGAAAAGAGGAAGGCCAAGAAACACCTGGTGCTGAGGCCTCAAGGCTGAATGCAAGGAGATGGGCTACATCTCTAGTCAAATTGAAACAAAGGCCCAAGACAGAGATGGCTGGAGAGCCTTGGTTGACAGCCTATATTCCAGGTAGTAGGCACAAGTGAGTAGGTGAGTAAGTTGATTCTATGCCACTATACCAGAATGTACTATACTGTACAACACTCTATGCAACTCCCCATGCCACTCCACCAGAATTTACTCCAGTGTACTCTATTCCATACTTCTCCACTCTACTTGACTCCACTCTATAGAACTCTCAATTGCAATGTTTGTCACTTGACTCCCCAACACTCTATGTCACTCCACTCTGCACCATTCTATGACAGTTTCTCGCACTCTATGACACAGCATACCACTCCACTATACGGCATGCCACTCCATTCTATAACATTTTAAGTCACTGTATACTATGCCACTGTACTCCACACCACTGCATTTTACTAAACGAGATGCCACTCCCGTATCTGACACTTGAATCTACTCTACACTATGCCACTCCACTCAATTCCACTGAACAACAGTTTACCTCACTGTATGCCACTGTGCAACACTCCAATGTGTGCTGCTCCACTCTAGAACACTCAACTGTACTCTAGAAAAGTACACTCCGAAGCACTGTACTAAACTCCATGCCACCGTAGGACACTGCACTACACTGTACCCACCTACAATGCCCTGCAGAACAGCCTACTCCACTCTGTGCCACTGTATGGCGTTCTACTTATCTCTTTGCCACTGTAGGGACACTCTACTCCACTCTAAGACACACTATGCAGCTACCTCTGTCACCAAATATAGACTCCACCTCTCCAAGACTAAATAACGTGCTAGAGAAAGTATCTGAATGGATGAAAGCCAGCTGCCTGAAGTTGAATGGTGAAAAAACTGAGGTCCTGGTCCTAGGTCACAATTCAACACTCTAAGATCAGATCATCTGGGCCCCTCCCCTGGGAGAACGGCATCTCCTAAAGCGGAAGTAAAGTGCTCAGGGATGGTCCTGGATGAACAGCTAACTATGGCCTCCCAAGTGAAAAAGGTGGCTAGTAGATGCTTTGGCCTCCTCAGAAAAAGGTGCTAAAATGGCTCACGGAGGAGACACGTAAAATTGTGGTTCAAGGGTTGATCCCTTCTCGCCTTGATTACGGTAATGCACTTTATTTAGGTAGTCCACAGGCGATGTTAAAAAAGTCACAAATCATTCAAAATGCCGCTGCCTGTCTGTTATTAGGAATTCCAAAAACACAGTCAGCAGGTGCAGCGCTTAAAACTCTGCACTGGCTCCCGATAAATTGCAGAGTAAAATTTAAGGCATTATGCATCTTACATCGGGCAAAGTATAACTCAGGTCCAATCTACTCCAGTCCTTACTGTGCCAATGGGGACCTGAGATCAAATAAGCTTGAACTGCTGGTGGTTCCTAGAATCAAAAGAGCTATAAACAAAGGAACGTCATTTACCTATCTCGCACCTAAGCTCTGGAATATGTTGCCCATAAGCCTCAGAAGGGAGGACAACCTTCTGAGTTTCAGAAAAAAATTAAAAACCTTTCTTTTTCTTGAATCTTTCTGTTAGAGATTTTTAACTTACTCACTCTAATCCAATCTGATAGAGCTGGGAAACCCAAAGTTCAGGTAGCCATGCGCTTTACAAAACTGGAGAATAGAATGCAATGGAATAGAATGACACACTAATCCACTTCACTCCTTGTACTCCACTCCTCAAATGTATTCCATTCCAGTTTATGAGACTCTATGACACTCCACTGTACAACACTCCATACCACTACAGTGTGACACTCTCTGTAAGACTGTAAGCCACTATTCCCTACAACACTCTACTCCAACCTATGCCACTCAAATGTACTCTACTGTATGACACTTTCCAACACTATAAGACGCTCCACTCTACCACACAGCACTCCAACCTATGACACTTTATTATACTGTATGATACGCCAGGCCACTCTACTCCACTCACCCCACTTTACTGTACAACATAACACTTCACTGTATTACAGTTTATTACACTGTATCCCATGTGACTCCACTGAACTCCAGTCTGCTTTACTCCATTGCATGATACGTCAACCCAAGCTATGCCACTGTTTGACACTCCACTCCATGCATGTCCACTGTACAACACCCTACTGTGCTCTATGTAACTCCACTCAACAAGACTCTACTACACTACATGCCACTACATGGCACTTTACTGCACTCTATTTCCATCCACTCTATGTTAGTGTACTACACTTTATGACACTGTAGCACTCACCTCTCCACTCTTGTCTACAACACACCACTCCACTATATGACACGACACTCAACTCTATGACACACTCCTACAGGGTATGACACTGTAAGACTGTCCACTGAAGGGCACGCCACTCTATGACACTACACTGAACAATACTCTTTGTCACTCTACTGGTTGACACTCCAACATTGAACTACACCACATTTTACTGAAGTGTGCATCACTCTATCCTGCTACATCATTGTACAACACTCTTTCCCACTCTATGCCACTTTACGACATTATACTCGACGACACTCCGTTCCACACTTGATTCCATGACACTGCAGTTGATGCCACTCCACTGTACGACACTCAACTGTACTGTACGACAAACACACCAATCCACTGTACAATATTCCACTTCAATGCATGACACACCACACCACTCCACTGTATAACACTTTACTCCGCTATGCGCAACACCATTTCATTCTACTCCACTCCACTCTACAACACTAGACTCAATGACACTGCCCTTCACTATAATCTAAGACAATGCGCTTAACAACAGTCAATTAAATTATGCTTGACACTACGATTTGAAATACATTTTTATTAAAAAATAAAAATTATTAAAATTTAATTTAAAAAAAACAATGGTTAAAGATAAGTTGTAGTTAGGAAAATTTTATTTACTCTTTTTATACAAACCCAACTTAAACTATACAAACATTAAAAATTCTAAAGTTATAGTTTATAAATATTTTTTTTGAGATTTTATCCCCACCATCCATCAGGACAGGAAGTGATATCACTGAATCTCCTATCATTCGCCTGCACAGGAAGTGATATCAATGAAGTTCCCATCTTCCCTTGGGACTGCAAGTGATATTACTGGTTTTCCCACCAAAACTGTCTTGAAGCAAAAGGGCTTTTTTCCCACCACTTATCAGCACAGAAAAGTATATCATGGCACCATGGACTCCTCCCCCCTCTCAGGACCAGTGGTGAAGGCGCACCAAAGACAACCCAATCTGTGACCATCCACGCCTGGACCACGCCTGGTGGCTTGCAACAAGAACTCTGGTTTGATTACCACCCAGTGATACTCTGTAGTGCTCCTTAGATTGCTAGACCCCGGACACTGTTCCCCCAACTGCTACCACACTGCGTCTCACATCATGGAAGGAGCTTTCACCTGTACTCTGCCAGTTCTCCATCAGCCACATACCCAAACCCCCACACAAATACTAACAACACCCTCTACACCCTCTCCCAACACACACACACCACACAAGCACCAACAATGCCTGCATGCCCACGCTGCACTACAGGCCACAGCAAACTCACACATCAATACCCACCTGCATATATGCTTCTCAACACACGATCACTCAGCAAACATGAAACAGAAGTATGGGATTTGCTAGGCAGTGATGCACCTGACATCCTCTTCATCACAGAGACCTGGTTCAACCCCTCATCAGCTCCCGACAACACTATCGCAATCCCAGTGGGCTACAAGATCGCTTAACAGGACCACCTTCACAAGCCAGGATGTGGACTTGCTATCATCTACAAGGAATCCATCAAATCCACAACATCCACAGAGAAACACCACCCCATTCATGGAATTCCTGCACTTCAAGCTGCAAATCTCCCAAAAGTTCACCCTGAACGGAACCCTCACCTACTGACCACCTGGACCCTGAGCCACCTTTACCAACCACATCACAACTTTGTTGATCCGCTCACAATCGACTCCAGGGCCTACATTCTCCTTGGTGACCTCAACTTACGACTGGAAGACCAAAACAATCCCTGCTTCACAGCACTCCTCAAAAGCTCAAGCAACATCAGGCTCACCCAGCTCATTACAGAACCAACACACACCACAGGACATACACTGGACCCCATTTCACCACAAGCTACAGCATCAAACACAACTCCACCACACAGCTCACCTAGACCGAACAGTCAATCATCCGCTTCAAAAATCAACCTTTTTTCAAGTCAGCACCTCTATGAGGTTCACACCGCTGCTGTGGCAAAATCACAGAAGCAGACTGGCTCATCCTCCTCAGCACTGATCAGTCTGGCCACAAAAACAACCTCGACAAGGACATCAACATCTTCAGCAACAGGATAAAGAACTGCACGGACTCCCTCGCACCCATCAAATCCAACAAGCATAGTAGATCAAACAAGCAGGCCAGTTGGTACACAGAAGACCTCTGAGACACCAAACAACACTGCAAGCAGCTAGAAAGGAAATGGAGAGCCAGCAACAACACTACTGACAGAACTACGTACAAGGCAGCACTCAGATGCTATCACTAGCACATTAGAGACACCAAGAAAAAATTCTAGTGGACTGCATCAAAGGAAGCTCCAAAAGCTGCAAGGAGATCTTCTCTATCGTCAAGGATTTCATCTCACCCTCAGCCACTGTCAACAGCATTGCTACCTCCCAACAACTCTGCAACAACCTATTCAACTTCTTCCACAGCAAAACTTCAAACATCACCAGCAACTTCACACATCAACGAACCCCAGACAAGTCATTGCTAACCTACCTGCTACCAACCAAAATAGCCACCTGACCGAAGGGATAACCCTCACCAGAAACGACACAGCAGCAATGATGTGGACCATCTACTCAGAAGCCTCAAGAGACCCATGCCCCACCACATATACAACCTGGGAACATCACTACCATGATCCACGTCAACACCTTCATCACGTCTGTCACTTTTCCGCATGAATGGAAACTTACAGAAATCAACGTCCTCCTCAAGAAACCCACAGCCATCCTGAATCAACTAAGCAACTTCCAACACATCTGCCTACTCCCCTACATAGCCAAAGTGGTTAAGAAGAAAATACAAAACCCACCTCGAACTTCACCATCTTCTAGACAGCACACAATCATTATTCAGAAAGAACCACAGGGCCGAAACAGCATTCATCACAGCCACCGATGACATTCAAAACATCCTAGACCAAGGAGAAACAGCGGCCCTCATCCTGCTTGATCTCCCCACGACCTTTGACACTGTCTCCCACAGCACCCTCGTCAGAAGACTCCACGAGATTGGCATACAAGAATCCGCTCTCAAATAGATCTGTTCCTTTCTCATAGGAATGACCCAAAGATTCAGGCTGCCACCTTCACATCAGAGATGAAGAAACTGAAATGGGGTGTCCCACACGGATTGTCCTTTAGCTCAACTCTTTTCAACATATACATGACAGTGCTTATCAACATCATCCGATCACAAGACATCACCGTCATCTCCAACACCAATGACACCCAAGACAAACACCACAAGAACCAACTTCCTGAAGCTCAGCTCTGACAAAGAAAGTACTGGTGTTCGGCAACAAGACCTCCCCATGGGATTCCACCTGGTGGCCATTAGAGCTAGGACAAACTCCCACATCCACACGTCATACAAGAAGTCTCGGGACCTTCCTCGATAACAAGCTCAACATGACGGCTCAAGTCAATGCAGTGTGCCCCTCCTGCTTCCAGATGCCATGGATGCTGCAAAAGATATTTAAATGCTTTCCTCAGAACACCAGACAGGCCATCACACAAGCACTTTTCACCAATAGGCTGGACTATGGCAACACTCTCTACATACAAATCTCCAAACAACTCCACAGACGTCAGATCATCCAGGACGCAATCACAAGACTCATACTCAACCTCCCGTGCCACACCCACATCACACCGCACCTCAGGAAGCTTCACTGGCTTCCCATTCACAAGCACAGCCAATTTAAACTTATCACACATGCCTACAAAGCAAGACAACACAGGACCAGAATACTTCAACAGCTGCATACACATTTCCCAACCCACCAGACACCTACGCTCTGCCTCACTCTGACACACACTGCCTGCATCCGCAACACAAAATCGAAGGTGACTCATTCTCTTACATCACAACCAAGACATGGAACCCTCCCTAAACACATCAGAGCCTCTCCCTCACTTCTTGAGATCTGAAAGAAGTTGAAGACCTGGCTCTTCATGTCAGCACCTTGGAACCACACACCTACACACCTTGCCCAAGCGCATGGATACCCTCTCTCAAGTGAATAGTGTGCTATACAAATCAATGTAACATAATTCAACATAACATGACCGTTATAACTAAAATTTCTAATCTACACCCCACACTTCTTTACCTGCAACTCACCCCTTCTCCATGCATTTGGTATACCCTTGCATCTTACATGACTTAAAGCATGTGAAATCATAGCATTCATAACAACACTTATGACATCTAAAATGACATAATTTCTCAGAACACAGTGCATGATGGAGTGGTGAGTTACAGTTAATGTAGTGTGGCAAGTGAGGTGACAAGTATGTGTATGGAGGTGCACGACTTGTAGTAATTTGAAAGTGGTGCACTACTGGGTAATATGTGTATGTAGCTATGAGTTTGGGGGGGAAATATATAAATGATTGCATCAGTGGCCAGCTGGAAGAAATACGTTAACAAAGGAGCTAAGAGCTAAATCTGCTTCTTCACCTAATACAAATGTTCAAACTAATGATAATATTACAGAAATTTACACAGTTGGTAACATCTTTCAAATACCACTTTTCTCTGGTATGATTTTCTTAGTCTCTTATTAATGTTTCTTTTCCAGAAATGGTGGTCTAGATTGTAAGAAAAAGTCACTCTAGATCCCTTAATATTTTCTCTAATTTCTCAATGAGGGTGATAAGATCAAAATGTAGTTTACATTGTAAGCTAAAAAAACACAATTCACAGTATGCCAGAAATGCTCCAGGTATATATTAATTTAATAATATTCGGACAAACTTGATCCCATTGGAAACATATTTAGTTCAGTTCTTAAAATATCATCTAGATAAATTGTTTGTCAGATGGCAATGTTTGTACGCTATTCTATCATATAGGCGTCAACATCACACATATGCTCACCTTAAAACGTCCTTTCAGGAGCTATAAGTGGCCATTGTGAGGTTGCCCTGCCCCTCCTGTTAAGCTCATATTTAGCTAGTGATGACGAGGTACAAGTCATTTACATCTTAGATCAATGATACAACTCACTGTCCCTGCCCAAGGGCCCCCATACAATCTCATGGAACATGGAACATATCTAGGCTGCAGCACCAGCTAGAAAACCTGAACGTATTTGTTTACCTGGCTACCTTCTCTATTGTTTTGTTGCAGGGGTCATGGTTCGCATCACCCTGTCAAGGTATTGAGTGCATGTGAACAGAGTGACACATTCAAAGCGGGATAGACTTACCTGGAGTCTATTAAACACTATAAATACACAAGTTAATAAACCAAAGAATATTCTCCTAAAGGTGCATCTGACCACATTAATAGTCTTGATATGCCTTCTATCAGCGGTAGTCACAACATAATCAGTTCAGCACCAATATGATTACCTAATATTTTAAGCATGGTAAGCAATTTCATAGCCGGACACGAGTTCCACTGCATGAATTATGGTAATAAATATTATGTAAATATATCTGGATCATTTACTTTTCTCTAGGGAATTTAACACCAAAAATGCTGATGGTGTCTCCTCTGCTAAATCTGTTAGGCTACGTAACCACTACAGGATCATTCCTGAGGATCAGATGCTAGTAACTGAGGGCACCAGACGAGCTTTGATTGATGAGCTTTTCAACAGCTTTGAAATTTGGAAAATAAACACCTAATGCCGCTGTGACCTTCCCACCCATAGGACCTGGCACTGAGGCAACCATTTTTTACTAATCAGCCATACATTGGTTTCATGCAAGCTATATAAATCCTGTCATGATTTCAACATAGAATCAGTACTTGGGGAATGACATAAATGAGCAGTGATTTACATTGCTGATATCGCAGAAGTAATTACTTCTTCTTGTGGCACACTCAAGTGTAACTATTATGAGTTGACAGTTTATTGCCAGTAATAAGCGACCTCACACTGGGGAGAGAGCTGAATTTACAAACAACATTTAATCGTACATTAGATTATGAGTCAAAGAGTAAATGCATGCAAAGGGCATTTTGTGATGCTGCTATAAGTACTTCTAGCCAACACGGTGCACTGTCTAAGGGTGTGTGAGATGAGTAGATGAGTAAGAACATCCTTCAGTTAATTGGCAACCCCCTGCCATATGAATGTGAATTTTAAGATGTCAGAAAGAGGCTTCTAAAGAACTTACAGTAAAAAAGAGCAATAGGTTGAGTACCACTAGTAATAGATAGGAGACGTTGGCCCTCATTATGTCCTAGGTGGTAAAATCCGCCTACCACCACGGCGACGGCCTCCAAAAGACCGTCGCAATGTCTTCCTACCATCTGCCATATTATGACCATAGCCAGAATTCCACCAGAAGGCTGCTGGAATTCCGGATACGGTCATGGCGGCGGACAGCGGTAAGGTGACGCTGCTGCCAGCTTCAGCGCCACACCAGTAGAACGCCGCTGACCATATCATGACACATGATACGGCATGGCGGTGTTCCGCTGCCGGACGCCGCATCTCATCTCCTGCTGGAGGACCCCCTGCAAGCAGGTAAGTCGGGTGCTCCGAGAGGTGAGGGGGTGGGGGGTTTTGTGTGTGTGTGTGTGTGTGTGACTGTTTTTGTGTGCATGCATGCAGGTGTTAGGCGTGTGGAAATCGTGTGTGCATGAATGGGTGTGAGTGTGCATGTATGTTGTGTTGTGTGAATGCGTGTGTGCTAGGATGTATGTCAGTGTGTGTTGATGTGTGTGTGTATGAATGAATGCATGCGTGGGTGAATGTGGGTATGTGTGTGTATGCGTGTGTATGTCTGTGAGTGTAGGTGTGTGTATGTCGGGGTTTGGGAGGGGGAGGGTGGGGATGGTGGAGAATTCTAGGGGGAAGGGGGAGGGAGAGACCCCTATCAGTGTCAGGTAAGAAATTCCCTGGCACTGATAGTGCCTACCACCAAGGTTTCTATGGCGGTAAGATTGCCACGAAAACCATGGCGGTAGGCGGGGTCATAATCCCGAGGGTGGGACAGTGACGGACGCCTGGCTGTCCAAAATAACACCATCCGCCAAGGTCAAAATGAGGGCCATTATCTCGTCTGGCACATAGTAAAGAAGACTGCTACTGTGGCTGAGACAAACAAAGCCTTAACTATATTGAATTACAGAATTGAGACATAACAATAATTTATACCACTTATGTGCCACTAACTTGAACATGAAGAGTGTCATTTTCTTGGTCAGCTCAAAAGTAAAATCAATAAAAGCCTTTTTTATATTTCCTACAATAACTAAATTGGAAAACAGGGTGAGCATAGTGGAAATACCCAATACTTGGCAATGCAACCAGGTGCTAAAGATCACACAAGTGGCAAAGGCGCCATATCGTGTTCCATTGTCTTGAAGATATGTATCAAAGCAGCCTAGTAGTGTATCTGTCAATTAAGAAAAGAAGTAGACAATTCCTTTAACATTTTAAAATCAGATGAAATATTGATTTTCATTTAACTGTAAAGCACACATAATATGCATATCATATAAATGCACAAGTGAGGTAACCTGCATGCTATAAAGGATTTTGGATTGTATCCATCATGAAAATATCACTTTTTTCATTAAGATACTTGCCAATTGCCACTTGTTTTTTAAATAAACAATGGAGTGCACAGAAAGTACAGTATTTCAGCATTCTGCTTTATTAGAATATGGTAACAGAATGCATGTATTGCAACTTTTCAAGCATTATGTAAGCATTATGTACAGTGACCAATCAAAACACACATGCTCAGTTTGTAGCTTATATATTGCACAAACTGCTGTGTCAAATTTGCATTCATTTCGTGCTTAAATCATTTCCAATAGGTTGCGTGCATGCAAACAGTGTGTTTTAAAATTGTCAGGGTCTAGGCAAGTGATAATGAGTAAATATGTTGTAAAGATGAATATATGACAGGTCACAGGCAAGTGAGAATAAGTAAAGACTAATGAAGCTCAGCCTTGTGCTGCTCCCCCATGCCAGGCATCACTTCAGCAAGATACTCTGTAAGGTTTCAATGCAACCACCTAGTGGAATCTAATGACATGCACAGGAAATGGAAGTAGTGTTGTGGGGGGTGCTACAGCACTGCCAACTAAACATGCTGGAGTCCAGAAGGTGAAAGAGCAATAAAGATGCCATTACATTTTGTTTTTATGGAGTCTTGTCACAGAGTTCAAATGTGAGGCTATATCGTCTGACAAATTGTTTCCTATTCTTTTTACATGGAGATTGTTGTTGTATATTCTTTCACTTACTGCAGAACGGGAAGTTTTTAAAAAGTGGACTATGTGACAATCTTACTTGGGTACAGGAAGTGTCTAAGGATGTAGGATGTCATTTTGTTACTAAGACACAACACAACTTAAATACCAGTAAATGAGAGATACAAATAATACTGGCAGTAGAAAAAGCACAAATGAAACGTTTGCTTTTGTAATTCTGAAGTGTGTTGAAACAAAGATTTTAATAGGAACAAAACAAGATCCTTTACCTGGTGCTAGGCAAATTGTAAACATTAGCTGAAAACTGATTTTGACACACTATCCTTTGTTTGCTATATCGTTTTATCAGTAAGACTGCATGTCTGTGCAATTTTAGTGGCAAATTTAATGGAACATGTGCTGCCTGTAGCAGTGCTCTAACACACCATGCTTTAGTAATTTATTTGTGAAAGTGTGCTCTAAAATGTACTACCAGTTAATTACTACAAGTTTACCAATCTCATGCTGAATAGATGTGGCTCAATTGCTATACGGAGTTTTTTTTTGTGATGTTTGGCTTTATCTCAGCCCATGATTTCAGCAATGTAACATTGATTGCAGCACCCTCACCCTGAAAATTGTTCCAGCACCACTGATGACAGGGTAAACATTCAACAATTAGTTTTAAAGACACAACATGAAATAATTACAACACATCTTTTCCACTTTTAATTCTGACATGAAAACAAGCTACACAGTCTGAAGACAAGAGGGAGCTAAAAAATGGAATGTGAGACAGCACAACATAGCTAACATTCAGCATGGTACAACATAAACATATAAACACAAATATGGAGGATAATTAGCTCACAAGAACAAAGTATAAATACAGCTATGAGGTACCATTATCTTCCTAACTATCTATGTATATAGTCTCTCAACCTCTCAAGATGGTGTCTGTTAGAAATTGAGTTTCTGGTTGGCAGATTTATGCACACTGTCCAAGCAAAAACCACAGTCCTAGTCAGGGTAAGTCACAAACACACCTTAAATCAACCTGTGCTCATCCCCTAGTAGCTTGGCACAGAGAAGTCAGGCTTAACTAGGGTTCACGAATCATACAAAATGGTGGGGTTGTTTATCATCAATATGCTGGTTGTAATGATGATAATCATGCTATGTTTCATCTGCCTTATTATCTAAGCTCATTCTTTTTATACTAGGATTCAATTGCTTCAATAAATGCATTGAAATCCAGTTTGCACTATGTGTCCAGCCTTGGAATGTGTGGGTCACTGAGTACTTGAGCACAAAGGGTATGATCTGTTTCCATGTCTTCCCTGAGAAGTCAGTGTCAGGTTTTGGTTCACAAATCACCTTCTCCTTTCCAGGTTTGAGTGAGGCACTGCAGACTAGCCTGGAGTTAGGCTGACAGCTTCTAAAGTGGTGTGGGGGCTGACTCAGTCTCCAACACTCAGTGGTGTTGCCACCCTAAACATGCAGTCGTATTACTATAATAGGAATTGCATGGCATGGCACCACCAACACTGGCCAGGTACTTACTGAACGGATCTCGTGAGTAACTATCTGTTGCATGGCAAAGGTACCCTAAACACTTTTTATCCGGAGCTTTTTGAGGTATTAGGGAAAAATCCTCCTCAGCTAAACAAGTAGCACATGTCTTAGTCTGGAGGTTGTTCAAATGTGAACCTTAAAAGAACACCTCATTTGGTGTTTCTATCTCAGTATTTTGCCTTTAAATATGGCACAACCACAACTGGTGTTAATTCCAGTAAATTTTAGATAACCTGTCACACAACATTTACTTGCAAATGGGCTTGCTAATGGGGGTAGAGATAATATGTTTGTGGTGGAGGCACACAATGAGAACAGAACAGACATATTCTGCCCATGGGTTACTTTTACTGTAGTAGATGCAAATACAAACACTTTTCACACATACTCTGTAACTAATGTACTTGCACAATACAGAGCTTATCAATATCTAGGAATATCATCAAAATCTCGTGAACACCATAATTGGTTTCAAGGCACCTTCCCACACATTATTTATAACTTTAGTTTAGGACTCCCTAGTAATGATTGGGCCTCACGGATAGTTCTAGCCGCTTATAAAATTTACAGGCAGCAGATCCGCAGCCATTCTATAATAATCTAGTTAGACTATGCAGATGGTTACTAAAATTCATAATTATAACTGAATACCACCCTAGCCAGGGCTGCTCCAGCTGCTCAACAATTGTCACTAGGGAAAAATCTGATAACTATTAATGGAGTTATGGGTAAGGCTCCCACGCAATTAGCTGGAAGCAAAACAGGACCCCAACACAGAATTCTCACAATATGCATGCCATTTGTAATGGTTCCCCTTCATAGATGACTGTGCCACTTAGGGTACAGTAGTTGCTGCAATTAATACCACAACACCTAATACACTGGCAAATTTACTGGATGTGTTGAAACAAATTCAAAATTAACATAGGGCTGCCTCTACCCTGGATTTGGGGACGAACGTAATGGGCAAATTTGCCACAGCTGCCTCAATTATTTTAAGCAATACTAAAGGAGAAGCAGCAGCATTAACAATACACCAATGACTAGCAACGGGTTTCACAGATAGACCAGGAATGACATAGACTTATACTAGTCTAGGCCGGGATAGTCTGGTGGCCAGACCAAAAAAACCATAGCTTAAAGGTAATTTCAAGAAGGATAATACCAAGCAAGCACAGGAAGGTTCTAAAAAATGCTGGGACAATAAAACTCTAATAAAGATAAAGTAAAACAATGAGGCGGATCACCACAGTCAGAGACCTCAGAAAAAAAGTTGCAGTCTTAGAAATGGTGACAATTTGTAACCTCTTGACAGGTATCAATATACTGATACACTACTTTCTTGCACCCTCCACAACAAACGGTTCGAGAGAGGTGGGCGGTCAGAACACACGGCAAATGGTTCGAGAGAGGTGGGGGGGTCAGAACACACCAACGAGTACATGAAACCAAACAGGACTCACCCCCGCTCACCTGATGTCATGATAAAAAATGATGAGAAACTTTCTCAGCACAAACTGCAATTTTGAAAGAAGAAGGTTGCAGCACTTTCAGCTAAGCATGGCACACATATTGAGAACGTTACTGAAGATTAGAACCTGGATAGTGACTCTGCTAGACAACGTGGCAGAGGTCACAATAGTTTGCAAGAATCTTCAAGAGCTTCTGGAGGTGACAGCAACTAACAGCTACATTGAAGTCGAAACCCCAGACAGGCGAGTCACCCCATCAGGCAGGGTTTATAAATTAAAAATTCAAACTGCGGGAGATTTTAAGCGCACAATTAAAGCAATTTTATGGGAAAGATTAACACTAAGCTATGACATTCTTCTGGCAGAAAAAGATCAGCCACCATTATTTGTCCAAACACTCCCACAATGGGAAGATGTCATTTTGCCATTTTTCTCAGTCCTAGTCCCAGATCCAGTGTAGATTGAGCTAAGGCACAGACTCCAGCACTGGACCAGAACTATGTAGGTTGGGACAGGGACTCTTCTTATCAATTCATACCTATAAAATACAATCCACAAATAAAACCTCAATAGCCAATAAAACATGATGCTAAACTTTCAGTGAGGGAAATTCTCTCACAACTTGAGTGCTCAGGAGTAACTGAACCCTGAGTATTAGCTATGAATAGCCCTTTGTTTCCCTTAGCTAATCCGGGCCATTCTTACAGAATAGTAGCAGATTACAGACATTTAATCAGTCAAACACGCACATTTGGCATTCAAAATTCACATGGTACAGTCCGTATGAACAACATTGTGTGGAAAAAATGCAAAACAATCTCGATATGTCCAATGTTCTACCAACATCTAGAGCCAGAAAGTTGAGATTTAAGCACCCTTTCCGCATTAGGCTTTAATGGTCATTTTTGCTGGCTCCTCAAGGTTATAAGAACAGTCCAGGATTCTTCTCAGCCCTTGTGACATCAATATTACATGATATTGATCCTGAGGCATTGTCCTATGTAGACAACATTTATCTGACAAATGACGACCTCAACACATATCTGGCCAGGATAGATCACATTGTTCTGGGATTTGCCGACCATGATTCCAAAGGCAACTTTAAGAAAACTGAAATTGCTTTTCTCAGTGTCCTGTTTCTGGGATTGGGATACCAGCTTTCAAATGAGGGGAAAGTTCTGGCACCACAATTCATAGAGAAGTGTGCACAACTAAAACGATCAAACAATATCACAGAACCAAAATCCTTGTTGGGATTAACTCCAGATTATGCTCAGTGCATAAAACAACTTTATGATTTGATTCATCCTGATTTCTAAAGCAAACATTAGACACCACAACATACACAAATTCTTAGAAGATTACAGACTGACAAACATGAAGAAAAACCTTTACACACATGTGAAAGCAATACAAATTTGGTACTTCAGGTCATATTTGGGTGCCATAGGATACACATGTCACTTTTATTAAAGTTGACTGTTAGAAATGGGGTATTTGGTTGGCAGTAAGATTGCCCCCTGTCCAAGCAAGGAACCTAACTCTAGTCAGGGTAAGTCACACACAGTCCAAATTATCCTGTGCCCACCCTCTGGTAGCTTGGCACTGAGCAGTCAGGCTTAACTTAGAAGGCAATGTGTAAAGTATTTGTGCAATAAATCATGCAATAACACTGTATAGCACCACAACAATACACCACACAGTGTTTAGGAAAATGTATAATATTCATCTGGATAAATGCTGGTCAAAACAATTAAGATGCAATTTCAAATATCACTGTAAAAATGATATAAAGTGTCTTTAATCTCTTAAAAGCAACAAAAGTCTCTTGCAAGCACAAAGTACCTGGTTTGTGTTCAAATTCTCCACAAGGGACCACAGAGGAAGAGATGCGTGGAAAAACTGGGAGGTGTGCGTTGATTTTTCTGGCGCACACAGGCGATTTGTCGTCGATTTTTCACACTGGGCAGGCTTTGATGTCAATTTCCAGCACAGAGACAGGGATCCTCTTTGGGTTGCTAGGTTTTTGGATGCCCCGGGGATGATCAGGGGTCGAGTCAATCCGGTGGGTGTTGCATTGAAATTTCTACCGCACGGCAGGCGCTGTGCCAATTCCTCTCAGGAAGTCGGGCTGCGTCACTCCGGCTCAGCTTTGCGTCGATCCAGTGCGCTATGTGTCAAATTTCTGGTCGCTACGCTGGTGCTGCGTTGATCTTCTCCTTGCGAAGTCAAGCTGAGTTGTTCCAGTTCGGCGTGCGGTGATTTTCTCACCGCGATGCAGGCTGTGCGTCGTTTCTTGCAGGCTGTGCATCGATTTTCGCCACACAGGGAGTTTTTCTGGCGGGAATGAAGTCTTTTTGGTCCTGAGACTTCAGGCAAGCTCTATCCAAGCACTTGGAGAGCACTTCTTCAGCAAAACCAGAGAGCAGAAAGGCAGCAGGTCAACAGCAAGGCAGCAGTCCTTCTCAGAAAGCAATCAGGTGAGTCCTTTGGGCAGCCAGGCAGTTCTTCTTGGCAGGTTGCATGTTCTGGTTCAGGTTCTTCTCCAGGAAGTGTCCTGTTCAGAAGTGTCTGAGTTGGTAGGGTCAGAGACCCTGCTTAAATACCCAAATGTACCTTTTAAGTGGGGGAGACTTCAAAGAGTGGCTTAGAGGTGCACAAGGTCCCCTTTCAGTTCCATCCTGTCTGCCAGGGTCCCCGTAGGGGGTGTGACAGTCCTTTGTGTGAGGGCAGTCTACTGTCCTTTGACATGTAAGTGTCAGGCCTTCCACCCTCCCAGCCCAGGAAGACCCATTCAATATGCAGATGTGTGCAAGTGTGACTGAGCATCCTGTGTTTGGGGTTGTCTGAGTGAATGCACAACAACCTAGCCAGACGTGGATTGGAAGGCACAGAAGGATTTAAGTGTGGAGAAAAGCTCACTTTCTAAAAGTAGCATTTCTAAAATAGTCATATAAAATCCAATTTCACCATTAAGCAGGATTTTGTATCACCATTCTGGCCACACTAAAAATTACCTGGCTACTTCTTCCAGATCAGGATCTATTACTTAAGTAGTATATGAGGGTAGCCCTAATGCTATTGTATGAAAGGAGCAGACCTCACAGCAGTGTAAAACGAATTTAGGAGTTTTACACTACCAGGACATATAGAGCACACATGTTCATGTCCTGCCTTTTACCTACAGAGCACCCTGCCCTAGGGGCTATCTAGGGCCTTCCTTAGGGGTGACTTATGTGTAGATAAAGGGGGATGTAAGGCTTGGCAATTACTTTTAAATGCCAAGTCGAAGTGGCAGTGAAACTGCACACACAGGCACTGCAGTGGCAGGCCTGAGACATGGTTAGGGGGCAACTTATGTGGGTGGCACAATCAGTGCTGCAGCCCACTAGTAGCATTTAATTAACAGGCCCCGGGCACATGTAGTGCACTTGACTAGGGATTTACAAGTAAATTAAATAAGCCAATTAAGTATGAGCCAATGTCACCATGTTTTAAGGAGAGAGAACATGCACTTTAGCACTGATTAGCAGTGGTAAAGTGTGCAAAGTCCTAAAGCCAGCAAAAATTAGGTCAGAAAAAGAGAAGGAGGAAGGCAAAAAGTTTGGGGGTGACCCTGCAGAAAGGCCATTTCCAACAGTAACACAGGACCCATTGGGTACAAATGACACTGATACTTCAATGCTGAAATGCGTTTTGCACCAACAGAAAAATACTGACTGCAGTTCAAATGGTGGTCATCAAGGAGTGACCACTAGCCCATGGTATGCACATTATTGTTGTTAAGCAGATCCCAGCCCTTGAGGCTGTTAAAAAAGTCAGCATTCCAAACATGAAAGCATTACATCTACATTGGATACAGTGGGCTACCTCCTTGACTGCCACTGATGTTGATTATGTTTTTGATCCAAAACTACAGACCCAAGAATTTCTCCAATATGAAATTGAGTACAGCATGCCCACTATTGTCATGCCTCTTAACCATTATAGAGTTATTAGATATACTGAGGTTCAACTCAACCAGCTGTAAGTACCAAACACCAATACTCCGCGGCTTGCACAGCCGTTTGTGGAGTTACGTGGGATGGTAAATTCCAACCTGTATAAACCTAATGCAGTCCCTAGGGAATTCCACAGCACAACTTGCTGAGCTTAAAGCATTCTTTTTGGCACTGGAACATATGGATCCTGAACTCTCTACACTTATTGTGTGTGAATCGTACTATTGTGTCCAACCCTTTAATGAATGCATACACTACTGGCACCTTAATGGGCTCAGAGATTCAAAAGGAAACACCATAAAATACAAATCTTTGTGGGGGGAAGTGGCAGGCCTTAATGACAAACTGCCATGGGTTCATGTAATACATACACCTCGGCCACTAATGTGTTGGAATACATGTTGTAGGTAACTCATTGGCTGATGAAGCTGTCAAATCTGTATTTGCTATGGCATCTGTTGCTGTGATAACTCATTCTCATACGAGGGTGGATGATGACATTCTGGCTGCTGATGGCAAGCCTTTACCAAAAGCATACTCAACCAAATATTTCTACCACTTAAGTGCCCAAAACATTCCCTTTGCATCAGTACCAGGGGTGGGTGATTGTATGATCCCCAACCAAGATCGTAGTCTAGAACTGATCAAAGCAGCTCATGAGGTTGTTGCTTCTGCCCATGCTGGTGTGGCTGCTACCCTCTCTATTCTACAAAAACACTATTGGTGGCACAGTCTATACAAACAGACCAAGTAGTATGTCCTTAGCTGTGATATCTGTCAACAAATTAAAGGTTCCACCATCAAGCGCCCACCACAGACAACCCATCTAATAGCAAATAAGCTTATGCAGTGTGTGCCCCTTAAATTCAGATGGTGCATATAAATACATCCTACTTGCGGTAGAATTTTGCTCCAGATTCCTATGGGTGTGGGCACAATGATCGGCTGACACTTGAACTGTTATTAAAGATTTGCAAGTCTTTATCAGGACATATAGGCCCTCATTACAACCCTGGCAGTCAAAGACCGCCAGGGCTGTTCTGACGATTGCACCGCCAACAGGCTAGCGGTGCAATCCTGCTAATTACGACCGTGGCGGAAGTGCCGCGGTTGCACAGCCGGGACCGGCGGTTTACCGCCACGTTGGTCCTGGTGGTTGTAATCCCCCAGGGCAGCGCTGCTTGCAGCGCTACCCGGGGAATTACGAGTCCCCTTCCCGCCAGCCTTTTCATGGTGGTAGGAACTGCCATGAAAAGGCTGGCGGAAAGGGGAGTCATGGGCACCCTGGGGGCCCCTGCCACGCCCCATGGAGCTTTTCACTGTCTACATAGCAGACAGTGAAAAGTGCGACAGGTGCAACTGCACTCGTCGCACCACCGCAACACCGCCGGCTCCAATTGGAGCCGGCTCCCGTGTTGCGGCCTACATCCCTGCTGGGCCGGTGGAAACTAGGTTTGCCACCGCAGTAGTGCGGCCGCATTGGCGGTTACAACTTGGCAGGCAGCGGTTGCCGCCCGCCAATGTTGTAATGAGGGCCATAGAGTCGCAGCATTCCACACAGACCAGGGCCCTGCTTTTGCCTCTAGGGCATACAGGGATGCCATGGGAATGACACATGTCACAGTGCATTATTCTAGTTCCTACCATTCAGAGGGAAATTCGGTAGTAGAAGAAAAAAAAACTGGATTTAAACCAATATTTAACAGCTACATTCCTCAGCACATGCCACCCCCTTGGGAATGAGGGATTCAATAACATCCATGGGCTAGGTTCTGAATATTGTGGACCTGGTTTGAGAAAAGATACCTGTGAAGAAGGAATTTGGCCCATCCTACTGTGGATTGGTGCCGGTTCTTGGAATACAAGGTACAAGAACTGTTATTCTATCACTGTTGCCCGTCTCAAAAGACAACTGTTATGTCTCCTTTGATCACATAAAGTTGTATCATGTGGCCGATCCTGCACAGTAGACCACAAGGACTCCTGAGTAGTTCCCTTGCTCCTCTCACTACAATACTGCCATACCTCATCAAGCATTAAACAACACTGAAATTATTTCCCCAAGGTTGGGGAGGGCGGAGGATGAACTTTTGTTGAATCTAGCAACTGCTACAACTACAAGAAAAGTCCAAAATGTTAATCTGCAATTTACAAATGCAACACAAAGTGATGGGATTGTCTACAATGAACACCCTTTGGATACATCCACTAGTTCACTTTCACGTGTACATGCTTCAGTTTTTCACAGAGTGCTTCTGAATATTTTGCCGACATGGACGATTTTATTTTAACTTCTTCAGCATTACCTGTTCCATCAGCACATGGTATATATTTGCCTGGCTTGAACACAACTTCTTGATTCGTCTATGGTACTATCTGTGGATTATATTGGCATTGCTTGCTTTCTTTCTATGGATTGGATTTATTATCATCTTTTTTCTGCTTATACATGGCCATTATCTTCCTGAACGCACTGCTGTTGAACTGGTGGATGAAGTTTAAAGCCTTATTTGCCTTCCCATAAAGTGAGAAGAGATTTGTTGATTGTGAACATTTCTGCTGTTCTAGTTCCTGATGGCATTGTTTGGGATAAAATACCATATAATTAGGCACACTGTTCCAAGTGGGCAGCCACAGGTCACCTGGGCACTTCTATTTATTCAATCACCTAATACTTACTCAAGGTGTCCTCAGAGAAGTCTAGGAGCTTCCCCTGTTTTGTTCCTGATGAAACACTGACTGATCCATAGGTGACAATTTAGGCATGAAACATGTCGACCATTAATGAAGGTTAAAGGATGTAATTTCCTTTCCTTCTTTATTGTGGTTGAGTGGAGGAACATTACTTCCTTGGCCACTCCCCCTGTTTTTAACATTGATCTAGACCCTTTGACAATAAATTAAGTGACAGTAGGGCTCAGAGTCAATTTTAACATACCACCTCCAGCCCTTCACTTCTCTCTGTAGGTCTGAGTCCAGGCCTACTGCTGACCATGTCACTTATTAAAAGATCTCCACCAGAGAGCCCACGGGTGGGGCCCGTTGGGCATTGCAGCACCAGCCAGACGAGGAGCAGGCACAAGGATGAAGTATGATACCTATTGGGTGTGTGAGGGACCTTGGTTCTAGTCGAAGGGGTGCGACGGGTGCAGTGGCACCCGTCGCGATTTTCAGTGTCTGCAAAGCAGACACTGAAAATCATTATGGGGCCCTGTTAGGGGGCCCCACGACACCCGTTCCCGCCATCCTGTTCCTGGCGGTTTTTACCGCCAGGACCAGGATGGCGGGAAGGGGGTCGGAATCCCCATGGCGGTGCTGCAAGCAGCGCCGCCATGGAGGATTCTTTGGGGCAGGGGAAAACCGGCGGGAAACCGCTGGTGTTCCTTTTCTGTCCACGGCTTTACCGCCGCGGTCAGAATGGCCCCAGAAGCACCGCCAGCCTGTTGGCGGTGCTTCCGCGGTCGTTGGCCCTGGCGGTCCATGACCGCCAGGGTCAGAATGACCCCCTAAGTGCACCAATAAAGACTTTCCATAATCATTCCGTAAATAATAATAAGAATGGAAAGAAAATATACAACATACTATTAAGAAACATTTAAACAATTTTCTGTTTCAATATACTTTCCCAGAACATACCAAAAAGAAAAAGAAAAAGAATTTAGCAACCGTTTAAATTACAAGAAACTTATCCAATAGTTTGATGAATAAGGTCCAAAAAGGAAATATTTCTCATTGAATCATCATAAAGAATAAAAAGAAGAACACAATTATTCTAAGAAAGAGCCCCAGATATTATCAAATTGTTTTATGTTATCGTTCAGTTTAAATATCACACTTTCAAACTGTCCAATTTCGAACATATCCTCCAACCAAGATTGGGCCGTTGGCAACACATTAGGTTTCGAAAAATGTAATATATTAACTTTTGCCAGACTGATTTCCATGGATAACCATCTGACCATTTGTGGAGAAATTCTATTCATTCCACAAGTATCGTGTAATGAAAATAATCGGGGTGATTGAGACGAAATATTAGGTACTATTTTTCCTAAATGGATTGTTATTTGTATCCAAAATTGCTGAATCTCTGGACATTCCCATAAAATATGTACGATATCGCAATTAGGTTGATGACATCTCCAACAATCAGAGTTTGGACTAAGTTTACCAAAGTAAAGTTTGGAAGGTGACCAATGCCACTGATGTAGTATTTTAAAGTAATTAAATTTTTACTTTACATCGCGAAGGCCCTGATTACAATTCTCCAGGACTTTAGCCCAATCTTTATCTCAATAAATAATATTAAGTCATGTAGACCACCATGTTTTTAGAGATTCAGATGTGTCATCTGAAAAAGATCTATTCATTAGTAAAGAGAATAAGCCGGATACCGTGCCTTTGAAATTTTTCCATAAATAAATATAACGAGCAATAGATGATTGTGTTATAGGGTCTATATTTGAGTTTATTTTGGAGTTTAGAATGGACAATATCAGAATATAATTGTTAAAGTGTGATTTTTGAAGCTTGTACGTCTCTTGCAATTGTGAGAATGATTACAAAGGGTTATTCCGTGTGTAAAGGTCCAATAGAATATTAATTTGAAGATTTCTCTAGACAAACCAATTAAGTTCTTTACCCTTATAAATAATTGCAGAATTATTCCAAATTGGAGCATCTAAGTGAATATAGATATTACATCTAATAATTTTATGGGCTTTTGCCATGCTAATTGAGAAGAATAAATAATTGGATTTGAGAATTGTGAATATTTTGGACATTTGGTATAATAAATAACCAAGGGAGTAGTAGTTTTCAATACAAAATTGTTCCAATTTCACCTATAAGTTGTGTATTATCATTTATGGATATCATATATGTTGAATGTGATAACTGTTGTGCTATCCAATAATTTTTTTAATGTGTGATCCTTAGACCTCCTTTTAAAGAAGAGGAATGTAATTTTGACCTACTTATACAAGGATTTTTTCCTCCCCAAGTAAAGCAGGTTATCAAAGGTGAAGTACTTTTGAAAAAGTTAGAAGTAATTGGGAGTTATAGCATAAGGAACATATCATTGAATTTTGGAATTGTATTAATTTTAATAATCTGTACTCTACCCCACAATGATAGATTTAATTGAGACCATCTTATCAAATCTCTTTTAAGTTTATCTATGATAGGATTCAAGTTGCCCATTGTAATATTCTTCAACGCAGTATTAAGTAGAATCCCAAGATATTTAAGATGTGAAGATTTCCATTTAAATGGAAAGTTGCCTAGTGAAGCTGGTGTGGTATTATTGTTCATTGGTAGGGCTTCACATTTAGACCAATTAATCTTAAATCTGGAAAATTTCGAGAATTGATTGGTGATCAAGGTTTTAACTGAAGAGTCCGGGTTAGATATTGTTAGCAAAATATCATCTGCATAATAAAAAGCTTTTATGTCTCCCGATGGAGTAGTAATACCTTGTATATTAATATTCTGTCTAATCGCAATAGCTAAAGGTTCAAGAGCAATAAGAAACAGCAATGGAGATAGTAGGCATCCTTGTCTGGTACCATGAAGAATTTTAAAATAAGGAGATGTGAAACCATTACAAGTGATTGCGGCAGTTGGGGATTGATACATTCCCTTAGTTAGAGTAATAAAGTTGGTACCAATACCCATTCTATTCATGGTTCGAGATAGGTATCCCCATTCTACTCTATCAAAAGCTTTTTCTGCATCCAAGGACAGAGAACATTTTCCTCTGATTTAAATGTAGAATCGTTCAAAGATAATTTGAAGAGGATCGAGATGGAACAAAACCGACTTGAGAGGAGTTGATAAGTGACATGATGACTGAATTTAGGCGAGTCGCAAGTATTTTAGCCAGAATTTTAATATCAGAATTTATTAGTGAGATAGGTCTATAGCTAGAGCATTCTAATGGATCTTTGTCAGGCTTAAGAATAACAGTAATACGTGCTTGTAAAAATTCTGGAGAAAAATGACCCTTTTTTAAAGCTTTGTTAAAAAAAGTTTGTAATAATGGGATTACTTGAGCTTTTGTGATCTTATAAAATTTGATGGGAAAACCATCCTCTCCGGGAGCTTTATTCGTGGCTAGACAGTCAATAGCTTTTGTAATTTTTTCCATTGTTATGTGCCCCTCTAATCTTAATTTCTGTTCTTGGATTAATTTTGGTAACTTTAAATTAGTGAAAAAGTCATCTTCCTATCTTCACAGTTCAGTGATGTATATAGTGTTTCATAATAGGTCTGAAATTGTGCTAATATATCTGTACGTAAAGTAAGTAAATCATTTGAAAAAAATGTAATAGCGAGTATCGTTCTGAAGGATTCCTGTTGATGTAATTGATATGCTAGAAGTCTTCCAGTTTTCTCTACCTTTTCATAATTACGATGGCAAATTAAAAATATACATTTTTAAGCATGAGAAGTATACAAATTATTCAATTTGAATTTGGCTGAAAGTAGATTTTTTTAAATATCAGGAGATTCAGTTTTACTGTAATCTTTCAAGAGTGACAAAACCTCCTTTTCCAGTAATATCCTTTCACTATTCAGTTGTTTTTTTAGAATATATGAATCTCTCATAATCATTCCCCTAATGACTGCTTTGCCAGCTCCCCATAGTATACCAGCATCTGTGACTGAGTCCTTATTCTCATCAAGGAATTGTTCAACACATTGACATAAGTTTAATTTGTCTTGGGTTGTTTTATGTAAAGAAATATTGAATCTCCAATTAGGTTTAGGAGTCTGTGTTAATCCAATAGTAATATGTATATCTATTAAATCATGATCAGAAAGGCTACAAGGAATAATTCCTGCAAGGGTTATTGATTGTAACATTGTGGATGAAGTTAAAACGTTTTCTATTCTAGAACGGACTAAATGCGAATAAGATGTGAATGTAAAATCTCTATCATCTGGATGTAACAAACACCATGGTTCCTGCAATGCAAAATCTTCTTTCTGATCTTTTAAGATATGTCTGTCACTTGTATGATAAATGTCTGGTTTGCCCGATCTATCTATGAATGGATCTATGGTGACATTCCAATCTCCCCCGATTATTACTCCTGTAGATCCAAAAGAAGATAATAACCTACTAATCTTAGAAATAAATATCATTTTGGTGTCAGTGGGTGCATATATCGTACCTATGATCATAAAGAAATTTCTAATACAGATTTTAACAAATGCATATCTGCCATCATCATCTAACCATGTTTGAATACTTTTATATGCTAGGTTATGCTAGCATGTATAACTTGACAAATCCAATCTCTTTTCAGTTTTTCGCTTTCTGATTCACTAAGATGTGTTTCTTGTAATAAGGCAATATCTGGTTTGTGTTGTCCGAGAAAATTAACTATCTTCTTTCTCTTAATAAAATGTGTTAAACCATTAACATTCAGGGATATATCATTCAAGGGTTTCAACTTAAAAACTGACATATTTAGACTAAAAAGACAATATCAATCCAAATTCTAATGGTAAGAAAGAATATAAAATAAAGATCAGAAAAAAATAAGAGGTTATAAAGTTCCAAATGTGTCAGTATGTATGAATGTTAAGAGTGAGTTCTCAAATCAGTTAAATTTTATATTAAATCAAAATAAGAAATGATCATTTATTGGAACTATCAATACGAAATAAATTGTCCAACACAAGTGATAAGACAATTATGTACATTTAACAACTAAAAATTTAATCTGGGGAGATAAACCGATGTGTCGTGGAGAGGTGAGCAGAGAAGAGGATGTTAACTCCATTTCCAGTATAAAATAAATATCCAATATCATGAACAAATATGATCATGTAGTAAAATAAATGTTAGGGAAGAAGTAGGTTAAAACATCATCGTCTATGATTAATATTTCAACTTTGATCAAGGTTTCAAGGGTGATCTGGATTTATCTCTTGGATGATATTTTTTCCAGGCTTTAAGTTTACCACCATGTGACCAATGACGTTGAACAGTCTCCCATTCGCCCTGATCCGCATCATCTGGAGTGGTAGATGGAGAAGATTCTTTTGTTGGTGAAGAAGAAGAATACTTGTGTTCCTTCTCCGATTCTTTTTCATCTAAGTCATTAAAAAATGATTCTAAGTCATGAGGATCTGAGTATTCCTTGATTTTCTCTTGAAAAGTTACAATCATAGTGGCCGGCTCCAGAAGACCATATTTTATTTCTCTTTTCTTTAATCTAGCGCGTAGATTTAAAAATTGTTTTTTTTTTAGGTTAGTAGGTGCTGAAAAGTCTGCTGTGATGATTACGTGAGATTTTTCATACTCATATGGACCATGTTTTTTAGCTGCCAAGGTAATTTGATGGGTTTGTTGATGTCATAGACAGCAGGCTAGAGTATGTTGAGTTCAGTAGAGTCAGCCATTATACGTTTGGAGTCAGTGGCATCAGGATTTGATAATAGGCCTGCACTATATGACAGCTGTCTCACTACTTTAGGATCTGACATAGGGGGTATCAGTTATCTTTCAAAGCTCTGTTTATAATAAATGCTTAATTATATTCACCATTATAATACCTATGTTGCAGCATACATTCCACTTCTGTTTCAAAACACTTTTCATCATAATGTCTTGTTATATGCATGCAGAATAACACTAAAATATGGAGAAATTTAGTCTTCCTGTGCGATCGTGACATCCGCCGTATAGTTGGTAGACAGTTATTGCCAAAGTGATATTGATTATGTTAAGCCATAATTATGTTAACCTTGAGTCTTCCAGATTGTGTCATGTTATGATAGATGGCGTGAAGTCCGCAACGGACTTCACGACATCGCCAGCTGGATGAAATCAAGCCACCTCAAGTTAAACACAGACAAGACAGAAATCCTCATCTTTGACACCAACCCCTCAACTTGGAATGACTCCTGGTGGCCCACCTCCCTAGGAACCGCGCCCTCACCCACCACCCACGCACGCAACCTAGGCTTCATCTTGGACTCCATACTCAGCATGACTCAGCAGGTCAATGCCATCTACTCTTCCTGCTCCAACACTCTACGCATGCTCCGCAAAATCTTAAAGTGGATTCCCGTCGAAACCAGGAAACCTGTCACCCACGCCCTGGTCAGCAGCCGATTGGACTACGGAAACGCCCTACATGCAGGAATAACAACCAAACTCCTAACAAAACTGCAAAGAATCCAGAATGCATCTGCCCGCCTCATTCTGGACATCCCACGCCGTGACCACATTTCCCCGCTACCAGTATCAAAGAGGATCACTTTCAAACTCCTCATCCATGCACACAATGCCCTCCACAACACACAGGCCCAGCCTACCTCAACGACAGACTCACCTTCCACACCCCCACCCGCAATCTTCGCTCCGCCAGCCTCGCCCTCGCCTCCATCCCCCGCATCCGCCGCACTACCACCGGAGAAAGATCCTTCTCTCACCTAGCCGCCAAGACCTGGAACTCCCTACCGCTCCACCTTCGCCAGACCCAAGACCTCTTGACATTCAGGAACGCCTCAAGACATGGCTCTATGACCAATATCTCCCCCCCCCCAGCGCCTTGAGACCCTAAAAGGTGATTAGTGCGCTCTATAAATCCTTGATTGATTGATTGATTGAATCATTCTGATCGGATAATACTCAATGTACCATACAACAGATTCAATGTTGCTCAGCACAATGAGGTAAGAAGTGAATGTGTTTCCCTATTTTCTCTGAGCTAGACGTATGTTCATTTGCCGTCTTATGTAGCGTGCTACATCACAATATAATCAATCAGGTAAATAAAGCATCCAGAGGTGTTGGTGGATTATGGCGAGAAACGCACGCGCTTATCAGTTACAGCTAGGCCTCAGGCCTGGTCGCTTGCCGAATTTCACTTCGCGCTGCACTATTTAATAATCAGATACATTGGAGATCATTCATTTCATGTTGTGGGCTATAATAAGGTGAAAAACGCATGCATTCCTAAGTTTTGAGATTCAGAAGGAGACGTTCTGTACCAGACAAAATTTGAAATAAAATGCACGCTGTCAATTTGACCTCCGCATGATGATTTAAATGTTTGGTGTATTGAGGCGAGAAGCACACACATTTATCAGTTACCTCTAGGCCGCAGGCCTGATCTCTTGTTGAATTCCCCATCGTGCTGCACTACTTAATGATCAGACACGTTGAAGATCGTTCGTAAGCAGCATGTGGCATTTCCAGGTTGCGCGCTATAAGAAGCTAAGAAGCGCACGCTTTACAAAGTTTTGAGATGCATAAGGAAACGTTCCGTACTAGTCCGAGTTTGAAACAAAGTGCACGCCGCCATTTTGGCCTCTCCGATCAAAGTAACTTCCAGCATTTAAGTTAATTGCAGGACGAGTTGTTCACAAGTTTTAAATCCTACGCCATCCTGCAGGTTTCCGACCAGTATTCTCCCTTTTTCTTGAGATATTGATATTGGAAAAATGTCTTTTGGCTCGCTCCCTCACCTCCGTTTGATTCGGCTCTAAAGCAGAGCCGCCATCTTCCACAGCGCTTGGCTCCGCTCCCGAGCTCATGGAGTTTCACTCTACGGAATTCCGCAGAGTTGCTGAAAAACTCTGTCTAATTCCGGAGAGTTGTGCATGCCGGTGTAGTAATGAGGAAGTGAGAGAAAGCAACCTCACATGCGCCACACCACACCTCCTCTGATTATAACAGGACACACAAAGGCACCCGTACCTTTGTGCCACACTGTACCCAATAGGCACTGCCTGGCAGATCACACTATGTTCAACTTCTGAAAGAACACTGGGCTGCAGCAATTAACTGCAAGCTGGATTGCACAATGCTGGTGCCTGGCACAGAAATCACTTGCTAGTTCTTACCTTTCAAAAAATACGGTGCAGCTCTGTTGTGTGATCACATGATAATGCTCCAGGAACAGCCACCATACTCTGGGGCCGCCACCACTGGCACCAAAGCCCCAGGCTCCTGGCCCAGTTAGGCCACAAAGGCATTGGAAGTGTGAGACATGAAGCGAAGGGGCTGTACAGCTGCGGCAACACTTACTGAGCCATTGTCATAGATGATGGACTTCCAGATTATGCAAACCCGACCCTGGGAGAAAGAATAGAAAGCACATACTTGAGAAGTGCTAGCTCATGCATTCCGCTCACATTCCCTGTTCCGTGTGAATTCAAGGGCAGTGCAAATGTACGTATGTTGTCCTGCATAGCTGACCAGTGAAAAGCATAAATAAATATTTTTATCATATCTTTTCCTCACACATACTAGAAATAAATTACGTGTGTTGGTAAGAAGGTTTCGGCATATAACTTTTCCTCTTCCTGATCTATATCAATCTTCTCTTCCGTAGTTTGTAAGTGAAATATCAGTTTAAACCATTAGATGTACTAAGGCATGAGACAGTAAATGGACATTTAAATGGCTTAAACTGACTGATCAGTGATCATCCACTGCCAGCAAAATGTGTCATTTGGTAAACAAGACAGAGGGGGTGATTATGACCCTGGCGGAAGGCGGAGAAGCGGCGGTAAGACCGCCAACAGGCTGGCGGTCTTACTTTGTGGAATTATGACCATGGCGGTTACCGCCATGGTCATCTGCCGGTTCTCCGTTCCGCCCGCCAGGGCGGAGACGACTGCCGGGCTGGAGACCAGGGTCTCCAGCCCGGCGGCCGTCACTATACCGCTGGAGGTATTTGGACCCGGCTGACCGCCATGGATTTCATGGGGTTTGAAACCGCCATGAAATCCATGGCGGTAAGAGATATCAGTGCCAGGGAATTCCTTCCCTGGCACTGATAGGGGTCTCAAACAACCCCCCACCCCACCCTGACTTCCTCCCCTACACCCCCCACCACCCCTGACACCCCCCAAAGGTGGCAGGGCCCTCCTCCCCGACCCCCAACATAACATCACTCATACACACACGACACGCACGCAGGTACCACCACCACACATACATGCACACACACACCAACAAACATGCAAGCATCCTCACACACAGTCATACACGCACATCCACATTCAAACATACACGCACACATCCATACAGACATACCTACAGACATACACGCACTCATTCGCAAACACACAACACCCCCGCAAGCATACACGCACTCACACACCCCCTCTACATACACACACGCACACCCCCATGCACGCACACAACACCCCCCCCACCCCCCTCCCCTCACGGACGATCGACTTACCTGGTCCGACGATCCTCCGGGAGGGGACGGGAGCCATGGGGGCTGCTCCGCCGACACCACACCGCCAACAGAACACCGCCACGCCGAATCACAGGACGTGATTCGCTGGGCGGGGTTCTGTTGGCGTGGAGGTGGAGCAACCTCCACTTCACCGCCGCCCGCCAGTATGGCTGTTGGCGGCTCTCTGTCTGTAAAAGGACGGAGAGCTGCCAACGGTCATAATAGGCCGGGCTGCAAACCGCCAACACTGGCGGTCTTCCGCACGGCGGTCCCTCGGCGGTCTTGGAAAAAGACCGCTGAGGTCAAAATGACCCCCAGAGTTGTCCACATCGTGCAGAAATGTGTTTTTTTACTCACCCCTTAACAAGATTCTTGCAATGTACAGCACAGAGCGCAAGTCTGTAAATTCTGACGTTCATTGAAGGTTACTGTATGTAACTTACTGTATGTTTTTTAACACTTCTACTGTTTCTTCTTTTGAAAGATAACATATAAAGGTCTATATACATGTGAATAGGTTTGTCAGATAAATATAAAACAGAGAAGATTACAAATAAAAATGTCTACACTGCAGGGTAAACTTAGAAGCCTGTGAATTGTCTATGTCCTGCAGTAATGTTACATATATTTTTTGGAGCAGACTGTCACTCCACCCTCCTCCTTCAGTGGGTGTAACTTTTTTGCTATGTCACTTTGGCTGCCCAGTCCACTGAATACAAAAATGGGAAACCCGAACTTTACCTTCACCTCACAGCCCTCCAGAACCCAGGAGTGCAGCATGGCATTGCCCTTTCCTTCCAACATAAGATTTAAGTTCTCTTTCCTGGCCACCACCTTCCAGGTCATCCTTATTATTTTGTTTGACATTTTTGTGATCTAGGACACTCCACAGCATGAAAACCATAGGAACAGTATGCACGTTGAAGAAGATAAATTTATCAAGATGTGCCCCGTAAGTATTTGTTTCTGGTCTTCATTTATTTATTGGGAGCTGTATAAAGCGCTGTGGGGTGCCTGGATTACTTTAGGGTGTTATACATTAAAGAATATTTGGTTTGTTTAGAACCCACCACTTTTGGATAGACCAAGGTCAACTCCCATATCCTACTCAAAGCACTGTGAGGCTATAGACATGGTAGAAAAATAGGGCATTTGGAGGTGACCACTTAAAGCATCTTGTGGCGCTAGCTGTTTTTATCACTCTGGTGAGATCTTCAACACCTTCTTCCTCACAAGCATTCTAAGGCAGAGTTGATGTTTTCTCTGTAGAAGTGAGTAAGGGTTTATGAGTCCGGACAAGGTGCTATTTCATTATCCAAGAGACAGTGCATTAAGGGCAGCTCCTTGTCATCCATGTGGCACACGCATTATGACCTCCACTGCTTGTAAATAAAGCACAGCTTGTTTCCCCTATTTTAAATTCTGTGAGTGACAGAGTTCATACAGACTATAGGTTGTTGCCGGTAAACTCCACCACGTAACGGATGGCGGAGTTTTTTTAGCTGAACTCAGCGCTTCAAGCAGAGCGCGGAGTGGAAAAAACTCAGAGAACTCCACTGGCGGAGTGGAATTTACCACCCACCACTAATTTTTCTGAACACCATTATTCACATCGAGCTAGTACTTGTAGAGTAGTTTTTAATTGTACTCAATGGTAACATTGTCCAACTCCACCAGTGGGGAGTTGTAATACATAAGTAGAGAAAAGTTTCCTATTTTTCTGGACATGACATCACATGTTGAGTCATTATATTTCAAGTTATTGACATCAAAAACAAGGAAAATATTGCTAACCAACACTAAATTAATGTATTTTGACTCATTTGTTTCCCACTTGGTCATTCAAGGGTATGAGTATTGGAAAAAGTCAATAGACATAAAACAGTTTGGGGAATGAAAGATTGGCAGCTACAAGGCATGGAAGCTTTATTTAGAGCATAGCCATTGTTGAATGGCTTGAACACACTGTCCACTGGTATATACACATTAAACAACATTGTGTCTTTTGCTATTGACATTATCCAAAACAACACGGCAATTTTACAACATGGGGAAAGCCAGCTGAAGTCCATCATGCAGTTTAGTTGGATTTTAGAAGTTCTGAAAGCGGGTTGAGTGCTTTGGAAGCATATTAAGTCTAAGAAATTATTTGATGCATTCAATCTGACATGTTAACAACAGATATTGGCAAAGAAAAAAGCCAGTTACATGATGCCTAATATAAAAAAGCTAGAAAGGTTGCCTTCTACAGTATCTGAGAAACCATCATCAGTGTGGTTAATACCTGGGGTGATATCTCTGCTGATATCAACATTCCAATTCACCTCATGTTTGAAACTCTTTCCTATTGGCAGGTTCGAACATCTAGGAGATAGTTACATCCATGAGGTGTGGGAGCTGCCCTTTGATTTTAAATGCCTGAGTGACAAAAAGGAGGTTTTTCCTAGAGGAAGCGAATGTAAAACTTCTGTAAACCATTCAATGATTTGCAAACAGGTGGTGTTGCAGAGGGCTTTGTAATGCATCTGTAGCTAACTTAGGTTGTTACTTGAAGGATATTCCTGTCTCTGTGATCCACCTGGTACTTCAGTTACTCTTGAATGGGAGTTACTTGATGCTGAGTGATTAAGGCTGTTGAGAGATGAGATCAGGTGTTGCATATGTAATTTCTGTTTCTCAAATAGTGAGCTGCTGTGAAAATGTACTTTTCCCTCCCACGCATGGGACAAAAGTAGCAAATTTGTGGCCTCACATTGCTACTTATAATGTCAATTTCGACAGGCTGAGCAGACTAAAGGCACTATTGTTTCAAAAACATGTGGCACTCAAATCTTCCCGTGAGACGTATGACCTGTAAGTGGCAAGATTCTCCGCTGAGAGACAATCCTTTTTAATTACAAACTTTCTAAGACACTTTGGTGAATTGGTGAGTCACATTTGTAATGCATAAAAAGGCCACAGGGATTGTACACTTTTTAATGCTGTTGGATCCGGATTTGTAAGTACATTCCAAACTGTCTTTGGAGTTACACCTTCAGCCATTCACTCACTTTTTTGAGTGTCTTTGGAGGTTTCCTGATTGTCTTGACATTAATTGGCAGCATCGTGCTGTTGCTATTTTTAATTCACAATGGCTGCCCCAGCTCAACTAAGAGGAGTGATGCCTAACTGTCCAGATGTGTCATAAACGCATGATGCAGTACTTTGGATAATTACTATTGGAACAACTTGATAAGGACTGGTCATTGTCCCTTCTACCAGTATTCTGTTGTGTGCAGTCTGTTTTCCATTACTTATGGTGCTCTTTCGGCAATGCACTGGAAGTGTGTCTTGTCCAGCAACAAATGCTTTCTATGGACATAAATCTGAAGATATTCTCTATGAGGGTTCATTGCTGGAGTTGCGCATGAGATTGTGGTTGCTTTGTGACACCTTCTATGAGCTAGCCTTCATGGATCAAGTCACTTTGGCTCACGGTTCCCAGACAGCTGACAGAGCAAGGAACGCTGCCTTCACGGCTATGGCTGTGGCCGAGACTACGGATCATGTGTGCTCCTTTAACCTTTTGGATGAGGCTCTCATGGCTTTATATCATCTGCCGAAGTGGGGGCTATCCTTGATTCCATCTCCATTGCTATGTTGGATGACCTCATGCAGGATTCCGATGATTTTTAATTGGCACTATATTTTCCAAACCATGAACTATGTCAATTTGGCCTTTTGCTTTCAATCAATCAATCAATCAACAACACATAGCCTAAGGTGGGGAGAGGGGCAGAGGGCATGCCAGGAATGATCATCTTGGGACGTACATCATACCACAGAAAACTTTGCTGATCCTGAAGCTAACTCTTAAGCTTCCCGAGAGGATTGCCATCCAGACACCAGACAGACCCTTGCCAACCTATTCATTTATGGTGTAAGAGGCACTTCTTAGATCGAGACAGGCACAAGGGAAACAACCACTATGCTCTCAGATCTAGACATGGAGTTCAGCAGGAATCTGTAGGCTTTCTAGAAACATACAACAGGGTGGATTTCTGCCCATCAAGCAATAAGATGACAATTGATTAAGGCTCGTATTATCTAGCATACAAGTAGGATCAGGTGTAAAGTTGAGAACGCTCATTGGTATCCCATTTCACTTCCCTGAACCAAACTGAAAATGATTTCACATGTCAGGTATTTGACAAACCCTCTGTCCCAGTACTCGGTGGTGACTGGATTTCCCATTGTGATTCTGTTAATAATGGCTTGAATACCCTTGAGTAATGGAATAGTATGGTTACCACATGAATTACAACACGCCTTTTGACCCATGCATTCCTTTGCATAAATTGTTATAACATGATTACCACATGCTTACTCAGTAGCCTATTGACCCAAGAGTAGTCTTTTAACTATGGTTTGGAAACAATATATCTGTATGTATACATTTTAATAATATATAAATAAACAAAGGTGAAAAATGCAACCTATACTTGGCATATCCAGTTTTTGTTTTTTCTTTCTACATAAGCACTTTTTTATTGTTTGAAAATGTCCTGATGACTAACTAGACAGTATGCCCACTCTCAGGGGCAGGACCGTTGCTGTCCAACTGACTTCAGCATCTGTTGTTTTCGTTTCTTTTTCAGACGAGGTTTGGCATCTGATGGTGTGATTGATTGGCACACTATTTACACAGTAATTGATGTACGAGGAGTTCAGCTCATTCTACGTACTGTATTGGCCTCCCCATTGTGGAATTACCTTGTCCTGTCTTGGATGTCCATGTAGCGTTCCCTGGAAATATGTCTATGCTCACCAGCGTATTATCTGTCTGTGACTATATTGACGTTCATTATGTTTTATCTCAATAATCAAGGGCATAGTCGTCCTCCTTGCACTACCCTTGGCTAATGTTAGCCCTCACTTCTCTACTTACCTTGCAGGTTCCCTAAAATTCCTTCAGGTACTTATAAGACTCATTACTCCTAAATTGATGCTCCATTTTCCAGGGGGCGGCTCCTCCATAAGGGCGGAGGAGTGTCACCCCCGCCATCCTGCCCTGCCAGCAGCGGCAGCTGCAAACCTTTTCCCCAAAAATGATAATAAACTTTGTTTATTATTGTTTTGGGGGAAACGGGGTGGGGCCACGGGGGTGACGAGCAATGAGGGGGAGTGCTCAGCACTCCCCCTCGTAGTGCATGTGTGTTCAGCCAGCTGTCTCGAGCCAGCCAAACACACATGCGCACAGGGCGAGCCGCGACTGAGATTTTCACTCTGGACTTGTTTTTAAATTCATTTATCTCTTTCATTCTTAGGAAGCAATCATTCTTTTATGTATATATTGTCCTGATGATATCCTCGGTTCTGAAGGTCAAAAGGCTGTCGACAAATGCCAGCGAATTTACATATTATAATTTATGGCATGATTCTGTGAAAATAATATTGTATCAAAAAAAATATTCATGCATAATAACCAATGAATAATGTCCATACACTGCCTCTGTTTTTCACATCCGCATATTTCACTTGCGCTGTTTATTGTCCCTCCATGAGCATAATGTGTTCATTCTGCATGTAACACAGTCTTTAAATAATGTTGATGCTGCTATCTAAATTGTGTTTTGCCTTCAAAAATACATTTGCATTGACAACTTTTGATGCTGTCAATTGTTTTATTCCGTCCCTCCTATAATTAAGTTATTATGAATTATAATTTTCTCTATTGTTATACATTTAGATATTTTTTTTGATAGTGTAATTCACCCAGGTCTCAACTAGGTTTACGGGTTTTTCTTGTTTGTAACAGTGATATTAAAGTTCGGCAAGGTTTATTGAATTCTTGGTGCAATTCTTATGATTAATATCCTTTTCACTTCAATATTTAACAGTACAAGGTGCCCAATCCTTGGGAGTTTCGTAACAAATCATATATATTCCCTTAATATTGCCGCAGACCGTGTGGGAGGTTATACTTCTTAATGTACTCACTTCTCCTAACATTTCTGAATTATTCTGTTTCCTTATAGAGGTGCACCTCACTAATCATTTAGAATTGGCTCAGCATTGCTGCTCTTCCCACTCATTCTTGGAGGGGGCATTGTCTGGTGCAGATGTGGACATTACGGTGTAGATTTTCTGAAACTAACTACAGAGTAATCTCTTAACTTTTTGTTGTATGGATTCTTAAGAATGAATTGCATTAGACCTGTGGACATACAATATTATGTAACCAGCTAATACCCTCCACAGCAAAGCATGGCCAGTTAGGATGCCACAAGGTTCTGTAAGCAGGGTAGTGCTGCACTGGAAGTAAGAGATATGACATTAGAACCTGCAGATCAAGATTACCGCTGGTCACCCCACCCACCATGCATTTCTACTATCGAGGGCAGGTTCTGGCATTGATGGCTCCAGGGAAGCTGCTTGTTGACTGTCCTAGCACCATATTATTCAGCCTTTGGGTCCTAAACTGTCTGGTCTATTTTCCAGGAAAAGTGCTTGCCTCCCAAAAGGGATATTTTCTGTGCCAAAGTTTCCAATGTCGGGCTTGCAAGGCCAAACCCCCACGGGATGCCTCCTAGGAAGCTCCTCTCACACTCCTCACTCATTCCCCAGTGGGGCTGGATCTCATCAAGCTTTGGAACTTCCAGACACATTATTCAGTCACTCTTCTGCAGAAACACAGCGATCGTAATATTGCAGTCACAGTTACTGACTGTGAACTCGGCACCACCTAATTACCACAACATTCATTTCTTACTACAGATACAGGGGAGAGAATACGATCAGCTCTGTTCATTGCAGTAAGGCAGAATGCTGTGAGCTGAGGGCGCCACTGTCTTGGTTGAAAGCAATACACAATACAAATGTTCTTTATTTTGAAAATGTGTTTTTTATTATGATGTAAATACTAATATTTAGAGAGTGGCTTTATGAGAGGAAAAGCTATATGTTGGCAAGTGAGAGACGCGCTGGATAGCAGGAGTGTGCACAGCACACAGCATGTGGGTCTACAGCACCACATGCCACGAACAGATGCTTACAAGGTAAGTAACAATTTCCATATTGACAGGACATCAAGATGGGTTTTGTCCTGGTCATAACACCAAAATGGAGGTCGTGTCTGTCCTTGACCATCAGGGTAGAACAGTTGACAGAGGCTTTATGAAGTGTTGGTTCTCCTTGACCTCTCTGCAGCCACTCACACCATTCTCTTGTAATTGATTGCTCTCCAATGCCTAGGCTTGCATCTCTTCTGGAGAATTGTCTACAGTGTTACATCCTCAGATTGCATGCTAAATGAAAAAGTTTCCTCTACATTCCTAAAACCCAGCATTAAAACAGACCTTCTCTCAAAACTTGATTGTCACTTCTCCTTTTTCCTCAATAGCACTTTCATACTTTCCATACTTCTGCAACTTCTTTCATTGATTACAGCCTACTCTGACACATGTGCCTGCCTTAATCTCATATTGTATTTCTGCAAATTGCCCACACCTCCTTTCAAAGATTATAAAACGATATTCTATATACAATCTCTTGTAGCTCACTTATTAACCCTATCAACCATCTACATGAGTTCACATACCCCCTATTAATGATGATGGCTAAGTGATATTAACTTCATCTGCCACAAAGATACTTAAATAAATGCTAAGAATGGCTTGCTTGAAAGCACAATATTAATTCTACTAACACACAATAACCAATAACACTGGACTGACCACTAACCTTGGGTTCTGGAGCAGTGTGCTGCCCAGTGTAAAGCGCTTCAACGCCTCACCAGAGGTAGTAAGCCCTATATAAATACAATTACATTACAGTTACGTTGGTGTGGCTCCTCCCGGGTCACCAAGTTGTGGGCTACCCCTGGCTTTGCAGAACAGTACACCTGCTACAGTCATTCTCTGCTCTCAGCATTCACACTTTATCTACTGCCTAGAGAAGGCAGTTTAACAATTTTGTGGATTATTTATGTAGGTAACAATTACTTGGCTTTTATAGACTACTAAACTGAACAGATTTTTACATGAATAGATATCAGGTGTTGCTATTTCCTTAATGTATTGATACTAAACGTATTTATTTCGAAACCATAAAACTGATTAGCTGTTACTGCAGCTATTCAAACTTTTGATCAAAGGGTTATACACAAATGTCAGCAGAGAATACTTTAGTCTCTAAACCACTTTACTGGCTATGTGTTTTTATTTGTTTACAGAAACTGCACTGTTTACAAAGTATAGTTCATATCCAAGTTCAGCCTCTTCATAATTGATCATCAGTTCATAATATGATTACAGCTGTTCTTAGATGCTGCTTGTTGGACATTTGAAAGTCCTAAAATTGAATAAATAGAAACTGTGTGAGGGTTTTTTCTGTGTGTGTATGCAGTGCTTGAAATGGAAAAATTAAAGTGCCGGTACTCTATATCAGAGTACCTGCTTGTTTCTAAGAAGTGCCGGTACTCTCCAATTGAAAGTATTAAGTTTTTCTTGAGATGTGCCGGTACTCTCCCTCTCAAAATAAAAAAGTGCCGCTACTCAGTACCGGAGAGTACCGGCCCATTTAAAGCACTGTTGTATGGACAGGACAGGTATGAAGTGGTAGGTATTCCCACAGTCTGGAGGTTTGATCTCTCTAAATGTATTTGTAGTGGAGGAAAAGGTTAATTTCACAAGGGTGCCTTCAAGCCCGTGTATGTGGGACAGAAGCGTGGGAGGCTAGCTATTTTTAAAGCTAGGATAGGTTTTAATGTAACTTTCTCCTGTCTAAAATTAGTAGATCCTCCCTACACTGTGCAAAGTTCCTCTATTTTTTCTTTCATAAAACCATTTTACTAGTATTTTTAGGATGAACAACATGCAAACCAACATGGGCACTTCTTGAAACAAGTAGGCGTGAAATACATATGGTGTCTCTGCACCAGCAGGAATCCAAGTACAGGTCACAGTATGCTAGGAGTCACCGGCCGACGTCAGTCATACGTCAAATACTTTCCGAATGTCACTGCAAGGTGGATACTAGTTTTTAAAAAAACATTCATTCTAATTAAGAAATGTAACCATCAACGAGGAGGGGGCATTCATTTGATGGCCAGTATCATGTCACTAACCTGTTTTTCCAAGTAGTTTATTTACATCCGAAAAACGTAGTATTATAAATTAGTTAATCCCTAAGTTTTTCACTTATCATAGTAATGGTGAGCATTGGACAAGCTAAGCTGTGTACGACGGAGGGATTTTGATGCAAAACTGAGACTTTGGCCAGCTCTACTTGGCGCTGTCTGTAACAAACTATTTGGTCATAAAACAGGCACATGTATCCAGACCACCATTTCACTGTATGTGCGATATTTCATGTCAAATCAACTGCTCAATGGAGCGTGCAAGGGGTTAAGTCATCCGTTCTGCTCCGGCAAACTGCGCAGCTTTTACTGCGAACAACTCACTGGTTAACTCCAGGAGCGGTTAGGAAAACATATTAATCAACCCCGTCTTTGAATGTGGGGGATTCAAAGTTATGAGGCCGTCGAGGCTGGTTTTGGTGGTGGCACAATGGGTGGCAAGGCGTGGTAGTGATGAGCTAATCTCTCTTCCCGCCTTATGGTGGGCCGCCCGGGCAGTAAAACGTCTCTGAAGTACGCTTACCTCACAGCCACACCTCTGGGGCTGCCGCATTACACGCACCAAGAGGAATGTGTAGTGTCTAGTGTGAAGCGAAGTTACAACATTTTGTATCTGAAATCTCCACTAAGGGAAGCCAACTTTGCCTTGTAAGGCAAGACAGCAGCTGTTATGTTAGCGGAAGTGCCGCCATCGTCATATTAAGCACTCTTTCTGTGAGCTTTGAGAGCTTTGAAATATACCTTATATTTCAACGCTCACATAAATCGTGTCTTATATGCTGAAACCTTACAGCTCTAAACATTCTTTACTTTAGCATCAACACCACGAAAAGCTTCCGCAGAACAGTTATTTTTTCATTCTGCCTTACTCTTAGCTAATTTACTTTTTCATAATTGTACTGTTCTCTTTTTGCACCACTTTGTTATCTAGCATCAGAGTACATTTTGTTCACATTTCTTATCCTGAACTGTCCTGCCATTTTATTGCCATGAATGTCACTCACTGTCCCATGTAACTTTTGGCACTCGGGCACCCTAGACTAATCAATGAAATGTGGCATTCAGCTGGTGTGAATGCCACCGTCTAAATACAGCAAGCAAGCACATTTACAGAGAGAGCCGAGCCAAAGCGAAAGAATTGGCAAATAACCCATGCAACAAATGTCATGTAAACATGTGGTACAGACACTTTAAAATTCAGCTGTTGACTAGGCCAATAGGTCTCACTTTAGCAACCGGGAGCCAGTCTACTGCCTTTGCTGTGCACACATAGCCACGAACACCAGCAATCTTGTAATGTGTTTTAAAGAAAAATAAGAAACAGTGTAGACTCCTTGAATGCATATGCATGCACTGTGTAGTTTGAAAAAAACTTTAAAAATTCCACTAAAAGATGGGCACCGTTCACGCTGGCTCAGGAAACCCCAATACAAGATAGCATGTAAGACTTTTTTTAAACAGTGTGGCTTTGGAAAGCTTGTGCAGCAATCCAACAAACATTTGAAAACCCGAAAAATGGACAGGGTACCAGATGGGATGAGGTGGCGGGGAAAAGCGGTGCAATAGACATCACATTCTGCACTAGGAGATGGTGAGGGGGGGAGAGTCAGAGTGGGGGTATTAGCCAAGCTGACAGCGATGGGTGGTTGCAGTTGTGGCAGATGTTACAAGTGGGGACTATTTTCAGCCCCAGGTAACTGTTGATGAAATAGTTTTTAGGACAGACCACTCAGCCAGTGGCAACTTTTAAAAAATGTCAGCAGCTAATGGCTGCGGGAGGCTGACATGATACCCACTTTTCGTTAGCATGTATGTATGTGTGTATTGGTTAACATGAGTTGTCTGACATATAACCACAGCTGTGTGCAAAACCTAAAAAGTAAGACTTAAAAGGTTTTTTTCCATCAACATGTGCTACTTTTAATACTTTAGACTGAACCACTACATTTCTTGAAAGTAATAGTTTGTAAGAAAACTGCATTAGGAAGCAAAAGGGACAGCAGTGGCAGAACCAAGACATTTGACCTAAGGCAGGATTCAGCATACCTCGATGTGCCCACCTCAATCTAAGTATAATTACATAAGTAGGGATGTTGCAACATCATATAATTCAGCACACCTGCAATTTGCTTTCTTGAAAACCTCTACTGGTATTATACCCCCAATCTTACATTTATGGGACTCATATTCACTCTTCAAGCAAGGAAAATACCTTCCATAGACATGAACGTGATCACTCACCCTCAAAACCTCCAACTTCCTCCATACAATTGTTGTCATTCCCTTTGTTTTAAGGGGATCACAGCAAAAGCACTCAATATCACCCTCTGGGTGACTCAAAAGGTTGAGTGATGTGACATAATTCAGTTGTTATGGTTTGGCTTGACAGCATAGCTGTCACCAGACAATTATGTGAAGAACACCTTGAGAGGGGCTGTGACGCTGCTCACATGTTGGGAACCAGACGTATAAGTTTGGCTGGGCAGAAGTTGTTGGCTTCCACACAAAAAGTGCCTTCGACACAGCTGTTGTCATTTTGTTTATTTATCCATCTTCCTGAGCTTCAACATTTAAGGGCTGACACATGACACTGTAATTCTATTAAAGTGTTTTAGATAGCTAGATAACTAAGGGGCATATTTATACTCCGTTTGCGCCGAATTTGCGTCATTTTTTTCGACGCAAATTCAACGCAAAACTAACTCCATATTTATACTTTGGCATTAGACGCGTCTAGCGCCAAAGTTCATGGAGTTAGCGTCATTTTTTGGCGTGAACACCTTCCTTGTGTTAATGATATGCAAGGTAGGCGTTCCCGTCTTAAAAAATGACTCCGATGCATATGCGTCGTATTTATACTCCCGGGCAAAAATGACGCCCGGGAGTGGGCGGGTCTAAAAAACCCGCATTTGCGCTGGATTTTAACGCCTGGGTCAGGGCAGGCGTTAAGGGACCTGTGGGCTCAGAATGAGCCCAGAGGTGCCCCCCCATGCCCTCAGGGACACCCCCTGTCACCCATGCCCACCCCAGGAGGACACCCAAGGCAGGAGGGACCCATCCCAGGGACATTAAGGTAAGTTCAGGTAAGTATTTTTTTTAAAATTTTGTTGTGGCATAGGGGGGCCTGATTTGTGCCCCCCTACATGCCACTATGCCCAATGACCATGCCCAGGGGACAGAAGTCCCCTGGGCATGGCCATTGGGCAAGGGGGCATGACTCCTGTCTTTGCTAAGACAGGAGTCATTTCAATGGGGGTTGGGAGTGAAAAAAAAATGGGGCACATTGGGTTGAGGCGATTTTTTTGCCTCAGCCTGACTTGCACCATTTGTGGACGCCCATACGCCATTTTCCCCCTACGCCGGCGCTGCCTGGTGTACGTGTTTTTTTTTAACGCACACCAGACAGCGCCGGCGGCTAACGCCGGCTAACGTTATTGAATAAATACGGCGCCCGCATGGCGCTTCAGAATGGCGTTAGCCGGCGCTAATTTTTTTGACGCAAAACTGCGTTGGCGCAGTTTTGCGTCAAAAAGTATAAATATGGGCCTAAGTGTTTTTCTCTGGCAGCAGCACAGATAGGAGGAGGGCAGCCTTCAACATGCACTGATTTTTTGTACTAGATCTGGCCTGACAGTGCATTTATAAGCCGGTTCTATTGGCATTGGCAATGCTTGTTAGTTTATTTATAATTAGTTTAGTATAACAAGATTACCACACGGTGATGCAATCAGTTTATCTGCAGTTTACCAAAGGGAGAAGTAATGGAACATGATGCATGTGGTCTACAGTTTATACATTCAGACAGCAATGTTGGCTATTGGACTGTGTTATGGAGGAATGTTGAATGTCCACCAAATCACTTATATGAAGATTGTTGAGGATCGGGTCTGTCAAGAAATTCTTGAATACAGCAGTGAGTTGGGCACTTCTTAGGTGCCCTGTTTGTATGTACACGAGCCAGCATTTATTTATATACAGTCATGATCAATTATGCTACAACCCAAATGGCATCCATTTGTTGTCAGTTGTTGTAAAGCTAGAATGAAGGTTGAAGACAAAACGGACTTGCAAAATGTAAAAGCAGACAGGGTCACATTGGGTAGCTTGCTGTCTCTCAAGTAGAATGCAAGGGTACCCTTCTGTGCTGAGCCCTATCACATACATTATTCCCATAAAGGAAAACTCTATTCCTCACTTCTGTCTCCCCCTGTGGTCCCGGCACCATCTCCGACCTCCTCTTTGGCACATCATACGCTCAGGAGAATTGCAGCCCCACAGTATGATTTCTGTTCCAGGATAACCCATTCACTGGAAATGCTACAGCAGGAAATCATTACTGGTGCTTGAGTATATACTTAAAACTTCACCTAGGGACAAAGTCTTACATTGTAAAACTTAATTCAACTTCACTGAAGTTCCTGACTTTGTGGACAAATTGGATTTCTCCCAACCTTAAAAAGTATTAAAACCTTGGGCCTGATTCACCAAGATAACTTACACTTTTGAGTAAGTAAAGGGTCTTGAGTACATTTACTACTTTTCGGTATTCACAAACTGCATGTTTTTGGTAACTTACACCTTTGAGTAATTTACACTTTTGTAATAAGTCCAGCACTACTCTTGTCCAACCACTGGTACTACATCACCCTCCCATACCAAATAATGGAAGTAGGGACTTAAAATAAAACCCCATAGAAAATAATGCTTAATCAAATTAAGTTATTTAAAATAGTTAACAATATAAATACATAACAATGAAGGTTAAAGGTGTATAACATAGGACATATTTATTATGTAATTGTGAACTTCTTTTTGTAATTCAAGATTATCAAATTAGGTTATCAAATATTTGAGAATTAAACAATAAAATATAATTCAAATTGAATGATTATTTATCATATAATTCAAAAATAAATATGTACTATTTTTGTATACTTTTTATCATGAACTGGTATTTATTTATATCTTAACTATTGTTAAATAATTAAATTTAACACTATTTCAGTCTGTGACAACAATAAAATGGGAATAACCCTTGGACTCTACCACATCTCCACTGGAGTAGCAGCAAAGGATGATGCGTGATAAAACTCCAGAATCAGCTTTATTAGTCCTAGTAGGATGACTCAGCGAGTTGAACGCTCAACACTGAAGCATGCAGCAATACAAAGTTTGGAAAACTACACATTGTTCCAAGGTTTTGTGAATTGAGGAACATCAAGTTGCTTAATAGTAACACTTGCTAATTAGATGCTTAGTAACAGCAGAAGTGCAGTACAAAAACAATATTAGTGTACAGCCCTGTCAGTAAAGAGTTGCTATTCATAATTATTATAGGTGAGAAAACATGGAAGTGAAATAGATGCTCACGTTTGTGGACAGTTTAAGTAAGGAAAAAATATAACATAGAGATCATTTGAATAAGTATGGGCCTTTGTGTGGTGTGGAGAATTTTAAATATATCATAATGATTATTTCTCCTACAGAAATAGAAACGATTTCAATGTACCATTTACCATGCCAGTGTGTGGGTGATTGGAGTTAATAACTCAACACAAGTTAGATCAAATGTAGTGAGCACGACTTCCGCCATGCATGTGACGACCGCATGGAGAATAAAATGTAGAGAGAAGTGACTTCCTCCACACCGGCGTTGTTACTGACTAGTGACTTCCGGAACGCAGAATACCTTAGAGGGAGGGAAACTGAATCAAACATTTCTTTGTCAGAAATTTGGAATCTTGCCAATTTTAAAACATTTCGATAAATAAACTATAGGTGGAAATAATTTCGTTTTCTCCCTTTTCAGCTAGGTTGATTTTTTTACTAAATAAATAGAACATGGAACCATTGAAGCGCATAAAGATGGGATTATAAAATGCATTGTGGATAAACTAAAGCGCACCTAGGTGGGATTTGAAACTTTGTTGTAAATATCACTCTCTGGGGAAAAAAAGGAGAGAGCTAAAAAAAGGACAGTATAACATCAAGTAAATAATAGTTCGAAACAGTTTTAATTTAAGTTGTTACTTATAGGATTAAAGCCTAAAATACTTTTATTAAAGGTCAAGATTAAAAGACATAGAGACCGTGTGTGATCCATTCGAGATGAATAATGGCCATTATAAGACTAAGGTAATAAGATATGTTTATCTTATTTAGGAATTATTAATAGTTTCTTATTGGGGAGCTGAACAATGTTGGATTGGAGAGGCAAGCATACCCTAAATGAGCACAGAATAACAAATGAGCGAACATAAAAATACACTCCACCTAAATCTATACCAGATGCATGGCTAAACGAGTGAATATTGTTACACTGAAGAGAGGCTAATGAATGAATATACATAGTAATGCAATCTAAGTAAGTCTAAGCCCAAGTGCATGGTAGACTTAATTATAGGTGGCGCAGTTTTCTTACATGAGAATTTGTAAAGGGATGAACTGCACTAAAACCCATGAACAGAGAGGTATGCAGGTAACGTGATTTGCGTAGCATTTATTCAATTGTGTAAACGAAACTGAGAAGAAGATTCATTGTTAAAGAATTGACGTGTTTTGTGTAGCACATACGTGGGTACATTTTGGACAACAGATGTTTTTTGTAAAGAGCTGATACGATTCTATGTTTACAGACGCATCTATTAAATGGGAAAAATGCGCAGGAAACAGAAAGCTGAATCAATTATTGACATCCTGATGAAGGCTGAGATTATGAAACTGAAATTACGTGTATATATAATCGTTTACCTATGTATCGTGAATGGTTGATTCTAAGAGGCGTTTCCAAACTGAAGCATAGGTAGGTGGGATAGACAACCAAATAAGAGATTACACAACAGAAATAAATCTCCCTCTACTAGCATGCTTTTGTTATATAGTGTGAATTGATAGCATGTTTGCGTAGATTCTGATAAGTAATATATAATAAAAGACATGTTGATTGATAATGAATCTCTTAGTGTACTTCATTAATTCAGTGGTTTAATTAATACATAAGGGACGCAGCCACTGTGTTTAGAAAATTGAATCAGGGGCTGTTTGACACCAGAAAGATACCAGTTAGCATAAAATGGGGATCTCAAGGTAGAAAAAAAAAAACAGTCACAGGGGAGTGCGCTAGCAGTCATCATCCATCATTTCTTGAGTGTATAAGAACATTACAATCTCCAAATAAACATGCAGTTCTCGGGCCATTTACTACAACCTTTACAACAAAAGTGAAATTGAGGGAACACTGACACTCTCTCACAAACATTGCCTTGCAAGCCATCTGAGAGACTGCTAGAAGAATGTGAATGCCTCGCAATAAGCCTTTCTTTAACTGGTAGCATACGGTGGCAGCAGGACAGCAGAAGCAGTGATGTCTTGGAAGAGCCACACCTAGGATTGTCACCTTCTTTACCGTACTGCACTTAAACATTTCGACAAGGCCAGCAAAATCTGGCAGGTATTAACCCTAAATAGGCATAAGTAGCCATGCTGGAACACCTGTGTTTGCACGTACAGGCACTTACAAGTTCTGTTCCTGAAAACATGCACACTAGAAAATAGGCCACAAAAATGCCATTGCCATGGGCACTGGGATATTTTTAACTGTGATCTAGGTTCAACCATTGCCAACTGCAAGTAAAAGAAACAGCATTCTTAGTGTTGGGAAAAAAGAAGCGTATTAACAGTTGCTCTTCTGTCACTTATGGAAGATAAATTCAACCCAGCTCTCTTTACACTACACAAAGTCATAGTGCAGAGAGGGTGGCCTGTTAAGTTGTAGGAGGATTAAATGAGGGAGTACATTATTAAGGAAAAGTCATGAAAGTAGAAGACAGTATACCAACCCTTGAAGAAAGAGGGACGTTGGTTAGATGTCATCAAATCCATCTTCTGTGTATCGCTCTCTAGGTACCCGCCACCCCTATTACTATCCCTGGGGTTATGTCATTGTCTCTTCCTTATCTGATGGTACAAGATAAGTAATTTTCTGAGTTTTCTTCGGATTACATTTTATTTCTATATTTACTCTAAGCATATCCCCTGAGCACCTGCTCTATGAGGGTTAATACGCAAATGCTTTGTTGTAAGGTTCAATCTTTATTCCAATATTAATAAATAAACATAAAAGTGCACTTTTAGGATTATGTATTGATAATCGAAAAAATATTGAAACCCACCTGTTCAAATAGATGTCACCTACATTAATCTGTCTTAGTCAAGATTGTCATGGAGATGTGATCGCTTATTCGGTTTTTCAGGGTTTCAGGAAAACATTTCATGACAGTTTGGAGTAGTCCACTGGGATTGATCTAACCACAGGGCAATGCGTAGAGTAACATTATTCCTATCTGTCTTTGTCCAGAGTCTACCAGTCAAACTGCAGCTTTGCAGAGTTTTAGTGCACTTTGGCACCCCAGGTAATCTTGGCTTATCACTAAATGCCCTCTCTGGGATTTACTAGGTTTCTTACTGTGCTGTGAGGTTCGGCATGGTGCTCTCTGGATTTTTTTTTTAAAAGCTTTATAATACAGCCAATGTACATTACCAGCCACTACATTGCCCTTCCATAATAGATGAATAACATTTTCCATTTGGCAATACAACTGTAGAGCGAAGGGGCATAGTGCATCAATCTCATACATACATTGGCAGGAGGATTCTCCTACGTACACTATCACATACTAAGTACATTGCATTTATTGCAGCGCCGACTGGGCCATAGGTTTGTCGTTATTTGGTGTTTCGTTCTCCGAGTCTGCCATTTCGTCTGCCAGGTATGGTTTTAAGGGGCCCCCAATAGCTTCAGGTCAGGATGTCCTGGGTAGTACTTCTCTATATGTTTCGGCATGCATGCGGAATGTGACTAAGGCCATGATCCAGTCTGCTATTGTGGAGGCCCTACCTCTGCCCCATTGTATGGCTACTCTGCATTCACCTATTAGCAGTGCTAGTTCCAACAATTTATGCTCTCCACTCAGGACCTTTTTAACATAGACCAGTAATGCTGTAATTGGGTCTTCTGCTAATGTCATGCGTGTGATGCTATTAAGTGCCTGAATGAGTCTCCCCCAGTAGTCACTGTTCAGTGAGTAGCCCCAACTTAAGTGTAGAAAATCTGCCTCAGCGGTATGGCACCGTAAACATTGTGTATGACTGTTACTACTAAATTTAATCTGCAAGACAGGTATATAGTACCTTCGGTGTAGGACTTTTTAAGTGAGTCAGTCTATGGCTCTCATTTCTAGAGACCTCCTTATTATGCTCCAAGTAGTAAGTCCATTGTTCATCAGTTATTTTGATTCCCAGCTCACAAGCTCACTGTTCTCTTGTCTGGTTGGACAAGAGTGATATGTGTCCCATAGCTACATTATACATTAGGGTAATCAACTCTCTGGGCACAGGTCCTGCAGCCACCAGTGAAAGAAGCCCCACGTTTTAGGCTCTCCAGGATATCCTGAGAATAGCTGCCATATCTTTCCTCTCAGTGGTGGGAGGTGAATTCATCTACGGGAGATCTCCTGACCATATTTAGGTGGTTTCTCAGTGTAATAAAGGTGTTGTTTATATATAGATCTTCCAGAACCTGAATGCCTTTGTTGGCTAGTCGTTTAATGGGCAGTGATTTAATCGTAATCTCAAACATGGGAGATCTAGCCAAAGGTATGTGTGGAAAGTATATAGTGTCAATTTTGCATAAATTCACCAGTCTACGCCAGGCTAATTCTTTCTGGGTTGAATTGGGTCTCTCACTATCACCATACTGAGGCCATTGGAGCTCAAGTGAGCTCTCCCTAGCCAGTGTAGGAGACCTGGTGAAAATTATGAAACCAATGGGAGGCAAAATGTGCTTGCATTATCAGATAATGTACCTCAAAGTTTATTTTCAAGAACCCCACCTGTCTGTCTGGTCTCTGTATTATATTCCACCTCAGGCGTAGTTGTGGTTTGGCCCAGGCAAGTGTTATAATAAGCAGAGCCTCCACGATATTGCAGTCTAAAGAAGGACATTTTCTGGCATAATATGTGAAATTTTGTGGCATAATATTGAGTTTTTAGCTGCATTTTTGTGCCACCCTATTTAACTACAGTTCATTAGTTTTGAATAGTATTATTTTGGATTGTAAGTTTAAAGTATAAGTCATCTCGCTAAGCTATTTTTAGGCCTGGAGGAATGTGCTTTCCACATATTTATATATTTACACATGCATGTACATATATCCCCTCAGCATCCTGCACAATAAAGCACAGTGTCACCCTCACTTGCCAAACTTGCCAACTGGTTTTATTATGTATTATATATTACCCCACATCCTGAATGTGGTCAAGCCATTTACAATAGGTGGTCCTATATATATGTATATATATATATAGGTAGGAGTGTTCAATTTGAACATATCATTTTACAAATGGAATATATATATATATTCAGTTAAAAAGCCTAAGGTTACAGGGTTACCGTTAAAGTAAGATTCTGAATTTACTTGAACAAAGTTATTTCAGGTAACTATAACTCAGGGCCTAAGGTAACTATAACTTGCGACCCCGCCATGCAGTTTTTTCTTCAATAATTTAATCTTTAATGTTTCATTGATATAGTTATTGACGTTATAAAAGTTGTCATGAGTACTGTAGTATCTGGGGTAATTAGCAGTGTATGGCAAGGGTGCTTGGGCCCAAACATTATGGTGGATTATGGGGTCCTTTAATCCTCAATGGTGGTGCGTTCAGACCAGCAGGGCCATGCCATTAAATTTTTCCTAACTGTTGTCGCCGAATGGTGGCAAAAACGAGATGCACTCCCAGGGGATTTCCTTTTAAGAAATGCTTAATTTATCTGCTAGAGGTTAAAACGTCAAAATGTCTGACGCGTTTTGGTCCTCCCTAGGTCCTTGATCAAGGTATAGGGGTGTGTAGTTCATTACCACTGTTTATCCTCGCCACAATTCATCACCAATTCTGTTTTTCCAATGCATCTTGGGAGATGAAGTTCTGTTTTCATGTAGTTAGATAAACCATTTAAAGTGCAATTGGTGCCTCATGCAAATTGTTACTGGTCTGAAAGTGCTCTGCGCTTAAAAGTGCTCATGCTTGTGCAAATCAATCTCACACCATCTTGACAGGAGGCATATGATTATCCTTTCAATTCACAAGTGCAATCATTTATTCTTTTTCCAGAGTTTCCACAATTTTCGGTCAATATTTTTCTGCTTTCACTCAGTCTTGACACATTGTTTTCATGAAGTTAATTTAGTTTCTCAGTCCATGCATTGGACATTGTAGATTTCAATGACATCTATCAAATTTGATCCTTTCTTAATTTTGTTCTAGTGGACATATGCTTATGAGCATATTATGGGACTTGCAATCTATGTGCTACAGGACCGATACGAAATACCAGTGACAACCATGCTATGGTTCAGAGGTGTTTCCCTTTTTGTTTTTCCTAAATGATCCTCCATGGCATTTTCATTGGTTATTTCTTAATCATATCTCCAAATCCTTCAATATCCTTCCTTGTATGATTCTACATATTCCAGTGTGTTTTGGCCATACTATTGGCCAATCCTTGCCCTTTCCGCCCTGTAGTGGGATGATGCATCTGTCAATTTACTCTTTAGTCTATCACATTGACCATTTGCTATTCAACTCTGTTCTGCACTATGTAATTCTTATTCACAAACTGACTTAATGTGCAACTATATCAGTAAATCTTAGAATAGGCTTTTGAAACCATTCGGCCAGCATTTCAATGTGTGTACTTTTATTCAATCTGCCTCCTCCTCAACTTTACTTAACATTAGATATGTGTTTCTTCCATTTATTTCACTATTGAGTATTTGTTTATTTCTGTGCTACGGCAGTCCCTTAGTTCGTCTTATCCCAAGGGCCCATTCTCTAATATAGGAGGGTGAGAAACCGAGCTCATTGTATTTAGACTTTCATGTTTTTAGGTCAATAGGATTATTTACACATGGAGTGGTGGGCCTACGAAAAGTCAGAACAGTACTTTGACTCACAGCATGTGAGCATGCTATCACTGAGTGTCATCGCACTACTTGGTTGTCAACATGTTTGATACATGTAACTGTATGTTTTTATCTCCTTCTTTACTTCTGTTTCCCCAGGTCCATACCTATTCAGGTTCTTCATTATCTTTTCATGTAAGTTGTACATTCACTATCATTCATTTTATGCACCCAACACTCACATGAGCTCCCTAATGAAGCTTAGGAGTTTTTTTTATTGCTTTTGGTCCTAAAGAAATGCCAACTGATCCGTAGAGCTAATATAGGTGTGAAACATGTCCCCATCAATTAGGGCTAAAGGATGAATTTTCCTTTTCCCCACTTCTCCTTCCTTCCCTGGTAGAGTGGAGGAACGTTATTTCCTTGATCACTCCCTTTGTTTTTAACTTTGACCTAGACCCCTCACTAAGAATAAACACACTGATGGTAGGGTCTAGAGCCAATTTTAGCATACCCTCTGCAGCTTTTCACTACTACTCGTAGGTCTGAATCTACTCCTACGCCTAACCACGGCACACATTTAAAAGATCTCTGGCAAAGAATCCTGTTGGACATTGCAGTACCAGCCCAATCAGGAGCAGGCCCTATGATCAAGTGTGACACCCACTGGGTGTTTGAGGGCCCTGACTTCTACTTTTAATAGTGCCTTTTCGACCTGTGGTCATCCCTTTGGAACAGTGCACTTTCTTTATTTGTATTACTATGCAACTAGACAGCTCCTCACCACATACTTTTCATTAACTTTGTTCCCGGTGTGCTTTTCAGTCCATTCACAAGTTCCTAATACTTATGATTTTCATTTGTTTATCCTTTTCATTCTTTCTGCGACATTTGTTTACTTCAGAATATTGCATGTGTCACTACAGATGTTTTGTGTGTTATTCTATAGATGTATGTAAAATTCCTCATCCTGGTTAAGAACTCTGGGCATTATAGTGCATATTGAGATTATGTTTCTAGATTCCCCCTGGCAAAATAGTTTTTCCCTGTTTCCTCCTCTCTCAGACGGCTATTGCACTATTGCATATTGCTATTGCACTATTGTATAGTATTAGAGAGTAAACATTATTAATAGAAAAAGAGTCACTAAAACATAATGTGTGATAACATGTATTGAAAGGCCTAACTGAAAACATGTGTTAGAAAAATAAACGGGCAACTCTAAAAGTGATGGACATATGGGTGGTCATTCCGACCTCGGCGGTCTTTTCAATAGACCGCCGAGGGACCGCCGTACGGAAGACCGCCAGTGCTAGCGGTCTTCCGCACGGGCCATTATGACCGTTGGCAGTGCTCTGCCCGTTTCCGGACAAAGAGCAGCCAACAGCCATACTGGCGGCAGGCGGGGAAGTGGAGGTAGCTCCACCTCCACCGCCACGCCAACAGAACACCGCCCAGCGAATCACGACCTGTGATTCGCTGTGGCGGTGTTCTGTTGGCGTGGCGGTGTCGGCGGAGCTGCCCCCATGGGTCCCATTCCCTCCCGGAGGATCACCGGAACAGGTAAGGTGATCGTCCGTTAGGGAAGGGGGGTGGGGGGGTGTTGTGAGTTGTGTGCATGCATGGGGGTGTGCGTGTGTGTATGTTGAGGGGGCGTGTGAGTGCGTGCATGAATGCGGGGGTGTGTGTATGTGCATGAGTGCATGAGTGCGTGCATGAATGCGGGAGTGTGTGTATGTGCATGAGTGCGTGCATGAATGTGTGCGTGTATGTGTGTGTATATGTTGGGGATCGGGGTGGGGAGGGGGTCCTGCAACCTTTTGGGGGTGGCAGGGGTGGTGAGGGGGGAGGGGAGGGAGTCAGGGTGGGGGTTAGGGGTGGGGGAGACCCCTATCAGTGCCAGGGAAGGGATTCCCTGGCACTGATAGTGCTTACCGCCATGGATTTCATGGCGGTCCCAAACCGCATGAAATCCATGGCGGTAAGCCGGGGTCAGGCGGGTTGGAATACCGCCGGCGGTATGTGATGACCGCCGGGCTGGAGACCCAGGTCTCCAGCCCGGCGGTCGTTACCGGCGTGGCGGTCGGAACGGTGAAGCGGCGGCTGGCCATGGCGGTAACCGCCATGGTCAGAATTCATGAAAAAAGACCGCCAGCCTGTTGGCGGTCTTACCGCCGCTTCACCGCCGACCGCCACGGTCGGAATCACCGCCATGGTGTCCATCAAAATGAAGTGCTATGTGAAATAACAAATGCTAATGGGAATGTATTTTGATTAATCATAACTAAATGTACTGAAACATATGAATTATTAATGTATTACAAAACTGTTAATTTGAAATTATTATTAAAATAGTTTTATTCCCTCATGCATTAGCATTAGTGAAAAGGCTTCAATTTAGTATTTTTCCAGAAGCACGATGTTTAAATGATGCTGATTTAACTGAAACGCTTTGCAAACATTGTTTTATTAGGACATCCTGTGTGACTTGCACAGTGGAAATTTCTGTCCTGTTCTTGCTGGTCATGATGTATTTCCTTCAGATAAATGTTGTACCCTTTAACAATGATCCTTAGTTTGTGAAAAGTAAGCAACTTAGCTAAGTGTGGTGTTTGGCTGCTGTCTTTTAAAAAATGAAATATTTGTACGGAAACTGCTGACCAGAGAGAAGAAAGGAGTGACAACATGAACCAATCCTGTGTGAAAGATCAGAAAAGAGTTACATTTGAGGCACAGTTAAAGCCTGATTGGCTGTCAATACTCTCACCCCATGGTCTTGTCCAATAGAAGCTTAGTTAGCAACTTTTTGGGACATTAATTTAGCAAGCTTTAGGTGATGTAAGTCAGTTCTCCATTTTAGAAATTCCGTTTAGTTCCATGCAGAGTTGTTTTCTGTTTGGATTTCTGTGTAGTCAGATGCTGTTCAGTTCTTGTCTAGCCACTTATGATTTTAAGAGTTTAGTTACATTACGCCCAACATTACTGAACTGTTTCCCCTTCATGTTCCTGATGCTGAATATGAAGACCTGATGTTCCAAATACTGCTGACTGTTATCTTATTTAGGAGAGGTATAATCAATGTGCATTTGTTTTCATTTGTGGGTTTTCCCTTTAGACAATCCAACCGCTTATTTTTGGCTAGCGCCAAGGTTAGATGTTTTCCAAATGAATTTTTGTCTTATTATTATTTTTGCACGAAGCCCACACATGCATTTCAAATTAAAGTAATAGCTAGGGATGCCTGATCTAATATTTGATTTTGAATGTATATTAATTGATTGTTATTAATTTAACTGCACAAACTATATGTAGGCTGTTTCTATTCTGTAATGTTCTTTTGGAGTGTTTAATGGTAAATGCATTGGCAAGATTGAGATTCTTTAGGCATTTTGGACAGACTGTGTTATTTCTGTATTATTATCATTTGGTCTTGTGCATCATTTATGTGACTTTAGCATTGTTAATTTGAGGGCAATACATGTCTAAACTCTACTAAACTGGTGTGGTGATTCATGGCCACATAGGTCATGGTGTATATAAATTACTGAATCCACATTGAATATATTGATTATTTGATGTTATATTTGATGATTATTGGTTCATTTTGTCTGATTGGATGATCTCTTACTCCTGTCAAAAGATTTGAGCGACCTTTAAGGTTAGTAGATGTCTCTACCCTATTACACTATTATCACCTTAGCCTTATACAAGAGGTCACACGCCCATAATGGTACTGTAAAGCTTCCCAGTTGCTTCCATGTTTCAACTTTATAAGCTTGGCTACAGTGTTACTCCTATCTTTGTCAGTGGTAGCACAGATAAGTTCAAGAATCCTTTTCTTCAGTTCACAAGTGGTACTTGCCACATATTTAGGATTACATGGGCTCTCAATAATGTATAGCACATATTTGCTCTTACATGTGATGTGCTGCTGTATTTTCTATGGTTGACCAGCTGCTAAGGTGAATTCTTCATGTTAAATGCTGTTATGCATACTTTGCCATGACTGCATTTCCAAAAACCTGAAGAGTTCATCTGTGTTTTGTTTTTAATTCTAAAATGACCATGCACTAACTTGTCTTTCAAATTCAGGAACCTCCTGTATGTTATTTTTGGGTGATCACCCACTATTTAAGTAACATAGTTGGATCCAATTTGAGCAATGCCAGTGTTTTCTTTTGCTTGTTTCTGCCGAATATGTTGTTATTAACCTATGTGGTTTGCTCTTGTCGTTGTGCTTTCTCAAGCAGAATTTGTGTTCGGTTCCAAAATTTGACTTTCTGTAAATCCGATTTGATCACCTTGTCAGCATACTTCCATGTTCTGAACCATTCACTTGTCTTTTGACTATGTTTCTCTAACTAGGAATCTTGTGAACAATTCCTTATTTTTCTTAAAACTTCTCTGAAAGGAATGCTCCATTTTAGACTTTCTTGTTGAAAGCTTTCCACATGCAACATTTCATTGGTTGCTGTTTTTTTTTGATGCCGGGTTGTCTGGCTAATATTATCCTGAACATAAACTTTAGTTTCAAGAAAGGGAACACTTGTGGTACTGATCTCATATGTATATTGGAGTTCCACTGTTTTACAATTCAATTTGTGATGGTAATTTATACACATGTATATATATATATATGTATATATATATATATATATATACATATATGAAAATATATATATATATATATATATATATATATATATATATATATATATATATATATATATATATATATATATATATATATATATTCAGTAAAAAAAAACAACGGTTACAGAGTTACAGAGTTGCTAGATTAAGATCATCATTTTGTGAAATATGAACCAAGAAATCCTGTAGGAGGCTCCTGGGACCATCCCAGATGATAAAGAGATCATCAATATGTCTCGGCCAAAGTGCTATGTGCCTGGTCTACCTGATGTTCTCCTCTGTCCATATATACTGTTCTTCCCACTAGCCCATAAAAAGTACCAGCAACATTTAGGGCAAAGCAACTGCCTATCGCTGTCCCAGTAACCTGTCTGTCCAATAACAACATTATTGTTTTTTTCATTTTCAGGTGTCCAAGCCACTTGCTGTTCCCACCAACCCATTGTTAGGTTGGCGTAATTTGGTGAAAATGAAAAACCCATGGCAGTTCCTTTTATTTGCTTAAATATTTCCTTGTTAAAGATAAACACATTGTTCATTAGACACATCTCCTTCCTTTCCATAAGCATTTGATTGTGCTAATAAAAATGGATGTTTCTTTTTTCAAGAAATATTCATATGCATGGAGACTTATTTTGAGTTCTATGCTTGTATAAAGCGCAACAACATCCACTGTGATGAGCTTGTCTGAGGATTGCGATGGTATTCCATTAAAGCGTATTAGAAGATCACATGTATCCTTAATGTATGAGCTGAGATCTTTGACCAGAGGAGCCAGGATGAAATCAATATAATTGGAAACAGGTTCCAAAATGGATCCATCTGCTGAGATGATAGGCCTCCCTGGAGGACTGTGCCTCTGTATAAATATTTTAGGAAGAACATATATGGTTGGTATTATAGGGTTATCCGTTGATAAGTAATTTTGTTCTTCTTCATCAACTAACCCAAAATCTAACCACTCATTGAGTTTAGTAGTTAATAGTTCTTTTATTTGCTTTGTAGATTCATGGTTATTAGGATATAGTACGTTCTATCCTTTCTTTCACTGATGTGATCTGATTTATTAAGAATAATTATAATTTCCCTTTTGTCTGCCACTTTTAATTCTATTCTCTCATCTTCTTGTAGTTGTTTTGAAGCTTTCTTTTCCTGCTGTGATAAGTTGTTCTGTGATTGTGCCATCTTCAATTTGTATATACCTTGAATTACAGCTTCATGGAAGTTATCTATTTTATTCCCTGGTGGTAGATTAGGGTAAAAAATGCCAGCCCCCCATTGGGACTATTGTCTCCTCAATCGAATTTAGTGCTTGTATTGTGTTGTCCTGTTCCAATGTCACGAGAGTTAGAAGAGTGGGTCTTTCTTCTACTGTTAGATAATATATTGGCTTGGCTGTCGCCTTTTCATTTTGTTCTTGCAATTGTTTCCGAAAAGATTTTCACAAGTTTAATCTTGTGAATGTATTTGTATAAGTCAATTCTGGTTTGAACAAAATCAATATGCACTGTGGGACAGAAGCTGAGTCCTTTCTTCAGTAATGTTTTTTCTTCATTGGTCATTGTTCTATGTGAGAGATTAGTTATATTTTTAATTCCTGATTATTATTGTTCATTAATTGTTTCGTTCCTTGTTTCGCTCTCCCTCTCAATCGGACACCTGATCTTTCTTGATCCTTTTCCCCTTGTGCCTCTCCTTGTTTTTCTCTTATGGCATTTCCTCATCAACTTCCACTTCCTCTTCCTAATGATCTTGTTTTCTCCCATTGTTGCTGTTGCAATGGATATCGGATAAAAAGTAGTCTTCTTGTTTGTTGTAGAAGAAGTTGCATTCCCCTCTACTTTACTGTAGTCTGTATCATTTAAAGACTCACAACTGGATGGTTCTATTGTTGTTTAATCTAGCTTTTCCTTTTTCTCTAGTGTATCACATCTCTTAGTGAAGGTGAAGATTCTCCCTTCCTCATAATCTTCTTTATCTCTCTGAATTTTGATTTGCTTTCTTTGTTTGACTTCTTCTTCATGATTTACAAATTTTAAAAACATTTCTTCTTTCAATTTCTTTAGGTCTTCAGACAACTTCACGTTCTCTAATTCTTCTTCCAATTCTTTCAATTGTTCTTGCACTTCTTTGAGTGGCTTTTCTGTATGTTTGATTAGGATGACCACTAATCCTAGTGAGGTGCTCAATATGTGCTCTCCCCATTCTTGAAGGAGTTCTCCATTGGTGCCCCAGTGACTTGGCATTAATGAAATGCATAGGCCTTGTGGTATCTTTGTGCCTCTACATAGTTTTTTAAAGTTAGCACTTCTCACCATTTGTTTAGTTCTTTCCTTGACAGTTTCTCCCAATCTCGTAGTTTGCTTTTAACATCCATTGCTTTATTCTGTTGTCTCATATTTCTTGTTTTTATTTGTGAACCATTTATCCCTTGATCAAACATTGTGGCCATGTCTTCATTTCATTTGGCCTCCCTCGATCCCATCATCATTACTTTTTATGCTGTATTTCCTGAATGTTGTTGTTATGTTTTTCTTATTTTACTTCACAGAATCACCCCTGTTCCTTTTCCCAAATGCTGGCATAGAGACCTGTACCTGTGTGATAGATTTTTTGCTTTTCGAGTGTTTGCAAATAATTTATGTCAATGATCACAGTTTTATAAACCTTCTAAGGACTCAATAATAATTGCAAGTGTAATGTTAGTTCATAATGGTGCCCCCTCCCAGTTGCATAGGTTGTGTCAGTTTATGTTAGAGCTGCTGATTTAGTTTTTCCACTGCTAAAATCGACAAAGCTATTAACTTGTATTACCATACCATGATGCTTCTGGACATGTAACAATTTTGTCTGGAACATAACTTATTTCTTTTTAATGAAGCATGGTACAGACAGGTCACTGGGACAGCAATGAGCAGTTGCTTTGCCACAAATTTTGCTGGTGTTTACGTGGGCTGGTGGGAGGAGCAGTATATATGAACAGAGGAGAACTTCAGGTGGACCAGGCACATAGCACTTTGGACGAGATATATTGATGATCTCTCTATAATCTGGGATGGTCCAGGAGCCTTCTACAGGATTTCCTGGTGTATATTTCACAAAATGATGATCTTAATCTAGCTTCCCTGTCACCTTTGTTTTTTAAGTGAATATATGTATATCAATCTATCTATCTATCTATCTATCTATCTATCTATCTATCTATCTATCTATCTATCTATCTATCTATCTATCTATCTATCTATCTATCCATCTATCTAACTATCTATATATATATATATATATATATATACATATTTATATATATATATATATATATATATATATATATATATATATATATATATATATATATATATATATATTAATTACCTATTGCAAGTAGGTAGTTCTAGTTTGGACCTAGTTTCCATAGGAGAAGCGTTTTTTGTTTTGCCAATAACTTTGGCACCCTTTGACCAATCCTCACAAAATTTTCAAAACTAATTTGCCACTCACTTCAGCTGCTGCCTTGAACATTTCGAAATGATTTGTCAAGTGAGTGGCTGAGAAAAAGAGGGGGTCCCAAATGCTGTTTATGCTTTTTTCCCATACAATTTCCCATAGGGATTTCGAACACAACCACAGCCCGAACCCCTGGACAGAATTACACCAATTTTGGCAGAAAGGTAGTTATTGGTCCAGAAAGAGCCATTTTAGTGATTTGGTATAAATCTGTTCAGTAGTTTTTGAACTATTACAGAAATAAGAAATATCGATATCTGGATGGAGCTTAACTACAGATTTCAAGGTGAGATCAGATTAGTTACCAGCACTTCAACCAGTAAATGCTGGCAGCCATCTTGAGACCAATATACATGATAGCACTTTCTAAATGAGCCACATGAGAGTTGAAAACGACACCTCAAGAAAAATGTAGGGAAAAATGCACTTAAAGGAATATGTAATATACATATACCATAGAAATTCAGCATTATAGCTAGAGTTGTTTCAAGTAGCTATAACTCGCCCCCTAGGGTAACTATAACTCGTGCCCTTGCCATGCACTGTTTTCTTATCAATAATTTTATTTTAAAAGTTGCAGTGATAATATGAAAGATGCCATACAAGATCTCATCAATAATATAATATTTGGAGTTATTAGCTTTGCATGACAATGGCGCGAGTTATAGTTACCTTAGGGTAACCTTTGGTTTTCAGTAAATTTCTATGGCTTTTTAAAGCAAAGTAATTTTAATTACTATACGTTGTTCCAACCCCTGCTGCTCGCAGGCCTGGCCTGCAGCCAAGCCCTTATAACCACCCAACCCCGCACCATGCACGGCCTTTGGCTGTGTGCAGCGCAGGGTGGCTACAGGGTCTGTCTCTGTCAGTGGATCTGTGAGTGGGTGCGTGTGTGTCTCAGTGGGTATGTCAGTCTAGGAGTAGGTCTGAGTGGGTGTGTGAGTGGGCGCCTGACTCGCTGAGTGGGTGAATGAGTGAATGAATTAGTGTATAACTGAATCTGTGTTTTTTCTTTCAATTTGTTTCATAATTGTGAATATTTTGCTAATAAATCAGAAAATTTGCAGATTTTCGTGAATACCGCGCATGGTGATGAAAAATTATTTGAAACCCATAATTTACCCCTAAAACACACCTATATCATACCCCACGGGCAGGGTACCTTCACCCTGACCCCTTATGCCACTTTCAATTTGGAATTTTAACCCCGGGGACCGTGTCCCGTGAAATAAAATGGCGGCTGCAACTTTCTTTCAATTAGTCATAACAATGATACTAAATTCATGTGTAAACCAGAATTTAAATAATCCACAAATAAGACTAAAACCTTATTCAATGTTGGTCATACATCAATGAGGAGAGTCATATTCTAATGTAGGTCATATGACTCAAACACAGGATCTCTATAAGTAAAGAGGAGAAAAGGGAAAGACCTATTCAATATAAAGACATGGACACATATATAGACCGCCTAACAATCACCTACAAGTGCTGCTTAAAATTAATTTCAATATAGTGCAAAAGTGATAATCTAGGTGTAAAAAAGAATATATGTATATAAATATATACTAACTAAAAATGACCTATTTCATAGTCCGGAATCAATATTTACAATCACAAAATCGAATAAAAGATCTCATTATGATATTAATTACTGCTAAATATATACAGGAATTTCATTACTACTAAATAGAGACTGCAAAGTTTTAAATTCTCACAAATGTACATAGAGTCCCGCATCCAAATTGTGACCCCCCGGGTTTTCAGAACCTAATAATAGAATCATTCTAGATTCAATTTGTCTTAACTGAGTGGTTCTGTTACCTCGCCGGGGGTGGACAGCAATGGTTTTTATTCCATAAAATGTCAAAGAGCTACAATTGCCTCCATGAATGTCCCAAAAGTGTTTAGCTAAGGGATAAGATGGATCATGATTTTTAAGTGCTCTGAGGTGTTGTAAAAACCTTACTTTCAGTTTATGAATGGTGCTGCCAACATATTTTTTGTGGCAGCCACATTCAATCACTTATACAACATACTCAGTATCACAGGTAATGCTATCAGTTATTTCACAAACTCTGCCCTCAAATGTAGTGTATGAGTGGGTATTTTGTGCATATATACAGGATTTACAATGACCACATTTCCAAAAACCCAAACTTTTCTTAGATAACCAAGATCGATTTACTTTGGAACAGAATAGACTTCTAGTAAGATGATCACCTAATGATTGAGTTTTACGGTATGTGATCTGACGATGTAAAACTATATTATCTTTAATCGAGGAATCATGTCTCAAAACATGCCAATTTTTTTGTATGATGTTGTTGAATTGGGTATGTTGGGAATTGAATAAAAAAAAAGAGTCTAGGCGAAAATCTATCATCTTGACAGTTATCCTCTATACCTCCAGGTTTAAAAAGCTATTTTTCTCTGGACATGTTCAATACTCTCAAATGGGCATCATTTAAGATCTTATGGGGGTAACCTCTATCTAGAAATCTCTGTCTCATGGTGGCAATTTCAATGTTAAAACATTCATCATCAGAGCAAATTCTACGAGCCCGTAAAAATTGACTGTAAGGAATGCTCCATTTTAAAGCTTTAGGATGACCGCTATTTCCATGCAAAATAGAATTGCATGCAGTTGGTTTCCGAAATATGGTTGTCTGTAAAGTATCATTATGGACGGTTATCTGAACATCAAGAAATTCTATGGTATGAGCACTGTATTTTAAATCCAAATGGATATTGAACTCATTATTGTGAAGAATATTAACATATTGTGCCAGAGAATGTTCATCACCATCCCAAATGAGAAAAAGAGCATCAATATATCTGACCCACAACACCATTTGTTCCATATACTTACTGTTAGAATCAGACCAAGCTATCTCCTTCTCCCACCAACCCATGTACAGGTTCGCGTCTGTGGGAGCAAATGAAGCTCCCATTGCTGTCCCCTGTTTCTGTAAATAATATTGATTATCAAATAGAAAAACGTTGTGGGTGAGGCAAAATCTTAGCATGGTTATAAGCATATTAGTATGTTGAAGAAATTCAATTTTGCGGGTACCTAAGAAGTGTCTGCAGGACTGAATACCACATTCATGCATGATGGAGGTGTAAAGAGTGGTCACATCCATAGTAACCAATAAAAAATTGGATTGCCATAGAATATTATGTATCTTGGCTAAAAAGTCATTTGTATCTCGTAGATATGAGGGCAATTCAGTTACATAGGGGCAAAGAAAGAGATCTAAGTAACGGGAAGTATTTTCTAAGAGGGAGGAATTCATACTAACAATTGGTCGACCGGGGAGAAGTTTCTTATTTTTATGAATCTTTGGTAGGAAATAAATGCAGGGAATTTTTGGAAATTCAACCTTCAAGTAGAGATACTCATTCTTGTCAATAAGGCCATTCGTACACCAAGTATCCAGCATCTCCCAATAAATTACTTGATGTTCAATAGTGGGATTGGTGCCTAATTTTTCATAATGATTCTTATTGGATAATTGGTGATGAGCCTCCTTGACATAACTCTCTACATCCATAATTACGATATTACCTCCTTTATCAGAGGGCTTAATGACAATCGTACTATTGGATTTCAAGTTATTCAAATCTTTCCAATCTATGGCTGAAAAATTGGTTCTCTTGGATTTTTTCAATTTGTTACCATTCCAATCATTGCGAAAATGATCAATATCATCAACCACCAATTCATAAAAGGTGTCAATTAAGTTACCAGTAGGTAGCTGTGGATTAAATCTGCTGGAAGGTTTCAGTGCACTAGAAGTGGTCTGATCTGTTGTAAGTCCCATGGTTTTCAAAATTTCATTGTCAGTGCCTCTATTAGTGCTCATGATGTCTTCTGCATTGCTCAAATCACCAATCTCTACTAGATCGGGAACATCATTGATGTAAAACCCAGAGAAATTACCCACATTTGTGTTGGACCCAGATAAGTTTGCCCGTGTTTTGTTGGAAAAGTGCTTCATTAAACGCAACTTGCGTGTGAATTTGTATAATTCTATTCTTGTATCAACATAATCCCAATGCACATCTGGACAAAAACTCAACCCTAGGTTGAGAATACGTTCTTGATTCTGGGTCAATTTGGCCTCAGAAATATTTACAATGATATTGGAATTGTCAGATTGGGGATCCCCCTCTAGTCTTGATGTTTGTAATTTCTTCCTCTTCCCCCTCCGCGTCTTGTGCCTCCTCGACCTCTTTCTCTGTTCCTGTTTGATTGTGGCGTGACTGATTGTAATAGTCTCATTTCCCCATGAAAATCCAATTTGTTTGAAGAGGCCTCATCAGCTGATGAACTTAAATCAGAACTCTCATCTACAGAATTCACTGGCACATTTGAACTGTCTGTTGTTACAGTTTTTTCTTGCGCTCTGAGGGTGTTATATTTTCGAGCAAAGGTGTAGATTCTTCCTACTTCATAATCTTTTTAGTCTCTATTAAATTTTAAAGCTTTACGAATTTTAATTTCATCTTCTTTCTTTGTAATCCGTTCTTCCATTTTCACCAATAATTGTTGTATTTCTTGAGAGTTGCCCATCTTTTCTAATTCTTTTGTTAACTGTTCAATCTTATTGTTTGTTCCTCCATACGTCTTTTAGATTGAACAATCAAAGTATCCATCAATTTGACCGAGCAATCAGATGTATGCAATCTCCATTGCTCCAATGAATCGGGATCGATATCACCAAGAGTAGGTAAAATTAGAATTCTTAAACCTCGTGGTACTCGACCATTTTCTATATATTTGGTCAATGAGTTCATTTCCCACCATTTTTTCAATTCTAAAATCCGTGCCTTTTCCTATTCAAAAACAATATTTGCTGCAGTGCAAATTTGCAGATTTATAGCAATTGATGTCCCTGGGGCATTGTCAAATAAAGTGGTGGCTGCTTGTTCCCACAAGGCTTTTCGATTAGCCATATTGTACTCGATTGTTCAAAAGTGATAACGTAGAACCACGTAAAAGACAGGAGGAAAAAACAAAGATAACAGTCATAAAACGGAGTCCTCAATGTGCAAATATATATAATGACAATTTCACGATGAAAAAACTCCAAAAGGCAAAAAAAGAGGGCAAAAGCAAAAACGGAAGGAAAAAACGATGAAATTCCAAGGATGTATATTTGAAAAGCGTAATGAAGTTCTTATCCAAAAAAACTGACTATAAATAACGGGACAGCGTGTGTGAATAAAATCAAATGAGCCGACGCGTTTTATAAATCATTGTCTACAAAAAATAGTCACCCGAGCTTTAATTACTCAGTTTTAACTTTGAGCAGATATTTCAAAATTTGACAATAATAGTCCATTTGAGCCGAGCGCTGATTAGTTCACAATACGTTCCATTCGGACACCCCCATGGGAAATCCTCCTTACCTCCGAGAGGTCATGCAACTCTCTTCAGCAGCTCCGATACTCACACAGGAGGTGAAACGTTGTATCACAGTGGAGCGGTGCAGCGTGAAAATTCTTCTTCAAAGGGAGTCTGGTTACATTGTATCACGCGCACTCTAAACAGCGTGCTAGCCAAACCGCGAACCAGATAAACGCGGTACAATAATTTTCAAAGAACGGTGCAACTCGATTAAGAATCAAAAGGCTGCACAATATCCAAAAGCTCGTGGAAAGTAGAGAATGAGAACAGTCACCATATATATATATATTGCCATGCTGTGACAGCCATTACAGGACTCTGGGACTTGGACCCCACTGACCCACTGGAATACATTGTAGTGAAAGGCGGGTTTTGATGGTCACAAAAAGGAGAACGTATAAAGGATGGTAACAGATTTTTTTACAAAATAAATCATTTTTGATGGTTCCATACTAATATTAGAAATTGTGGTGTGTTGTAAGGTGATTTTACCCTGTGAGAAAGCCTTCTGCTGGGATTTCATGAATCATGTTTGAGAGAAAACTGCTTTCTCATGATTTTCCCATAGAGGTTATGGAAGGTGCTCCAGAAGCTAAAATGAGAGCATATTTTCAGTTTATTCACACTACTTTTTTCAGACATGTGAGACTAAAGTCTGACATCCTCAGTAAAACATGTACTTCCAACAGAAGCAGCCTGTCAGTTGAATCCCTTGAGTTCTACTGCAGCCTCCCAGGGTGTTCTAAAGAACAGCTAGAACGCTAACAGCCTTACTTATGACAATAGTGTGGCACACCTGAAGCCATCTTGAGTGAATCAAACTGGTAAAACTTAAAACACTTAGGGCGTCATTCTGAACCTGGCGGTCATAGACCGCCAGGGCCGGGGACCACGGATGCACCACCAACAGGCTGGCGGTGAATCCAGGCCAATTCTGACCGCGGCGGTAAAGCCACGGTCAGAAAAGGGAAACCGGCGGTTTCCCGCCGGTTTTCCCCTGGCCTGAGGAATCCTCCATGGCGGCGCTGCAGGCAGCGCCACCATGGGGATTCCGACCCCCTTCCAGCCAGCCTGGTTCTGGCGGTTTTGACCGCCAGAACCTTGCTGGCGGGAATGGGTGTCGTGGGGCCCCTGGGGGGCCCTGCAGTGCCCATGCCAATGGCATGGGCACTGCAGGGGCCCCCTAACAGGGCCCCACAAAGATTTTCAGTGTCTGCATAGCAGACACTGAAAATAGCGACGGGTGCAACTGCACCCGTCGCACCCTTTCCACTCCGCCGGCTCCATTTGGAGCCGGCATCCTCGTGGATGGGGGTTTCCCGCTGGGCGGGCGGCCTTCTGGCGGTCGCCCGCCGGCCCAGCGGGAAACTCAGAATTACCGCGGCGGTCTTTTGACCGCGCTGCGGTTTTCTGTCGGGGGAACTTTGGCGGGCGGCCTCCTCCACCCGCCGAAGTCAGAATGACACCCTTAGGCCCATATTTATGAAAAGTTAGGGCCACTTTATCGTAATTTATTTATGCTAAATCAGCGCTAACTTACCTCAATATTTATATTTTGACGCTTGACGCGTCTAGCGTCAAAATATTTGAGTTAGCGCCATTTATAGGAAGCGACAACCCACCTTGCATCGAATAGCAACAATGATATGCAAGGTAGGCATTCCCTTCCTAAAAATGACGTTAGCCCTCCCTGCGCCATATTTACCTCCTGATGTTAAAATGACGTGCACCTAGGAGACGGACCTAAAGAATGATGCTAAGGCTGAATAGCGTCAATATTTAACGCCTGCTCAGACCAGGCATTAAAGTGCTGGCAGGCCCATTTCCATGGAAAAACACCATGGAATGCGCACATAGATGCCCACCCAACCTCCAGCATCACCACGACCCACACCACAGGGACAGTACTGGAGGACGGAGCCCATCCCAGGTAAGTGTATGTGTATGTGTGTTGCGTGCCAATGGGGGCCCCTGGCTGGCACTGGGTCTGTTGGGGTTGTCCTGGGGACACTGGTCCACTGTGATGGGCATTGGGGTTGTGGCAATGCCTCCTGTCCATACTTAGACAGGAGTCATTTTTTGGCTGCTTGTGAACCCAAAAATTATGCTAGGCTGACTAGCGACATATTCTTTGCCGCTAATCAGTCAAGCGTCATTGTTGGCCCACTAGTGCCTTCTTCCCTAATGCCATTCCACACTGGCTAGCGTCCTTTGTTCAGATGCAAGCAAGTCCTTAGCTCTATTGTGCGTCATTTTTTAAATATGGTGCATGAACAGCGCCAGGGAGTTAGCTCACACTAAATTTTTAGACGCATGTTGTTTTTCATAAATATAGGCCTTAATTTAGATAGGAACAAAAGGAGGGGGTTCATTTTGTCATGGAAACATGGTTAGAGCAGGAGAAAGAAAAATTAGGGCATATTTTAAGTGAGTTCTCAAATATTTTCCTCTTCTATTTCATTATGATATGCAGGCTGAAACATAAACTTTAAACATACTGCAGGTTAACTCCCTGGTGAGCAGCAGCTTTAGTTCAGTGTTCTAAAAAGCAGCTAGAATCCTAACATTCTGAATTTATGCCCAACGTGTGGCACATCTGAACGCCATCTTGATAGAATCAAAGTGGAAAACTGAAAGCATTTTCTTGTGAGGCTACTGCAGTAAACGAGGACATTAGGGAGCTTCATAACAAACAAGTATCCCAAGATAGCCACCAAAGAAAAAAGAGTCCAAATGTAGTTTAAATATCATCCAAATGTTGCCCAAGTATAGCCCAATGGCAGAAGTGTACAAAAAACCTGGGGCCAGATGTAGGAAGGTTTCCTTTTGCGAGTTGCAAATTGCGAGTCCCAGCGACTCGCAATTTGCAACTCGCAAAAGGAAATGCAGAAAGGTGTCTCAGACACCTTCTGGGACTCGCTATGGGGTCGCAAATACCCCATAGCGAGTCTAGGCACTCACGGGATGGTGGCCTGCGGGAGACAGCAGACCACCATGTCCGTGACTGCTTTTAAATAAAGCAGTTTTTTTTTTCTCTTTGCAGCCCGTTTTCCTTAAAGGAAAACGAGCTGCAAATAGAAAAAATACCGAAACCTTTTTGTTTCGGTTTTTTTCAGAGTAGGCAGTGGTCCATAGGACCACTGCCTGCTCTGAAAAAATATTTTTGTGAGCATTCACAAAGGGGAAGGGGTCCCATGGGGACCCCTTCCCTTTTGCGAATGAGTTACCATCCACTTCAAGTGGATGGTAACTGCGAGTTGATTTGCGACCGCTTTCGTGGTCACAAATCAACTCTACATCGTGATGCGGTCGCAAATAGGAAGGGAACACCCCTTCCTATTTGCGAGTCGGAATCACATTTTGCGAGTCGGTACCGACTCGCAAAATGTGATTCTGCATCACGGAAGGCCTTTTGCGCCTCGCCAAACGGCGTTTTTCGCCGTTTGCGAGTCGCAATAGGCCTACTACATCTGGCCCTTAATTTTTTTTTTTTTTTGGGGGGGGGGTTTATATCACACACACTTGACCTGTAGATATTTGAGTGCTTCACATCAGTTACATTACACAAGGACACATTCATTTTGGTTTTAGGCATGAGAGATAATTGATTTGCCCAGACTCACAGCATGTTGAGGTGAAAATCAAACTTGGTTTCCCAGTTGCAAAGTCTGCAGCTCTAGCTGTAACACCATATTCTCTCCCTCTGTAACAAATAATCAAGTGATCAACTTGATTAAAAAATAGTAAATCATTTTAAAGTGCTTTGTCACAATTTGGAAATATAGGCCCTCGTGTTCAGGCCGGCGGTCATTCTACTGACCGCCAGCCGACCTGGGATCCCGCCGGCCGCATAATAAACATTTTGCTGGGCCGGCGGGCGGAAACATTGTTTCTGCCCGCCGGCCAGCAGAATGCTTGGCCGGGACATTGCCGGCAGCTCCACATGGAGCCACCGTCAATGCCTCTGTGCGGCGGGTGCAGCTGCACCTTTCGCGCAGATCATATAAAAGCCCTTAAATAGGGCACTGACCTGCGCAATGGGGCACTGCACAGGGGGCCCTGCACTGCCCATGCCAAATGCAAGGGCAGTGCAGGGGGCCCCAGAGGGGACCCAGAGTACCCCTTCCGCCAGCCATTCCCTGGCGGGGGAACCCACCAGGGAAAGGCTGGGGGCAGTAGGGATCATTATCCGAAGGCGGCAGCGCTACCCTGTCGCCTAATGACGCCTTCCACTGTTAGGCTGCCTGTTCAGCCCGCCATGCCGGTGGTGGGCTTTTCAGCCACCGCCGGGGTTCGTAATGACCCCCATAATCTTCATTTTAGTTTAATTTCTATGGGAATACAGCCCTCTCATTTTTATATTTTCTAATGGAAATGCTTAAGGTAGTACAGTTTTGGTTGCATCTGGATGTCAGGTGTACCACACTTTTGTAATAAATATAGAATGTTAGCAATCTGGTTGTTCATTAGAGTACTCTTGGGAGGTAGAGGTCACGGGCACAGACTTGGATAATTGAGGGTAGGGAAGAGGATGCAGAGGCAACAGTTTGACCACGCCTGGCAGGCGGGAGGGGCTTAGTGCCCGCACAATGAACCATGGAGGACAGAGCAATGGGGGGCAGGGGAAACAGACCAACCATGCTGGACAGGCAAGAGAGGCTGGGCAATATAACGGACCATTGAGGGCAGAAGGAAGAGGCAGTGGCAGTATAACTATACATGCCAACAGACCTGATTCAGATAGGAGACTCCTGATGTTTTTAAGCCAAAATGGCTTTTATTATTTGTGTCCTGTCCATAATCTCTTCTTTTTCAATGTAAGTCAATGGGGAAAATCAATGCCCCAGATTTGTTTTTTTCAAAATCTCCCTCTTACCAAGTTCAAAATGTTGACAATTTGGATCACGGAGGGCAGGAGGAATGGGGTAGGGACTTGGACTCGGATAACAGAGGGCAGGAGGGGGGACATCTTAAGGATTTTAGGGTCCCTGGGCCAAAGATATTTTGGAGGCGTTTGTTCAGAACAATTTATTTAAACAATTAATGGTCAGACCATTCAAGAAAAGCCACAATTTCATTAATTATTGGTTGCAGGTTTTATTTTAATTATTAAGAAAATATCATCGGCCTATAGAGATATCAGTAGCTGTTGTGCACCAAATTGTACGCCACTGTGTCTGTGGGATTTTTGTAGTATACCCACTTGAGGCTTGATCGCCTATACAAAAACAAGGGAGACAAGAGGAATCCTGGCTATGTACTGCATTGCAGTTCTATAGGGTTAGAGAGCAGCCCATTAACCGATATTCGCCCTGTCGGGTGAGTGTACAAAAGACCTGTCCAGCGCATCATCGGCCTCCACAGTTCCATTCTATTAAGCGTTGCTATTATAAATGGCCTCTGAACTGAGTCAAACACTTTGGCTGCATCTAGGAAGACCGCCACCACTTTTAACTCAGGGTCCAGCTGACGGACAACAGTAAGGAGAGTCCTCAGATTATCTGCTGTTAGAGGGCCTGGCATAAACCCCGACTGGTCCAGTAGAACCTGCGCATGTAGTAGTTGCATTAATCCAGCACCTAATATTTTAGCCAATATTTTGTTGTTAATATTTATAAGTGATAGTGATGTGGATGATCCAAACTCTTGTGTGGATTTGCCTGGTTTTAATATCATGTTCACTCTTGCCTCTCATACTGTTGGGGCTAGCTCAACTTACAGGATAGCATCACTGTACATTTTCAGCGGATGTGAGGTTACTAGGTCAGACTATTCTTTCTAGAACTCACTGTTCAGTCCGTCGCATCCGGGTGCCTTACCAGCCTTCAAGTTTACAATGGCTCTTTTAATATTGTTCTCAGTAAATCTGGAGCATAGTATCGCTCTTTCTATCAACTCAACTCAGGCAAGTGTGACTGCGTCTAAGCATCAATTAATGTGGTCTGCCTGGGTCCTGTGTTAGGAGCCATATAGTCTAATGTAGTAGTCGTTGAATGTTGAGAGAATGTCTGACGTGTGATGGGCCATGTCCTCATCCCTGCTTTGATAGAGACAATGTGATCTGCTGCCCACTTGGGTTTAAGGCTGGCCAGCGTGCCCCCGGGCACTCTCCCTCCCCATATACCCTCATGCGCTCTCTTAATTGTGCCTTCATGTGCAATGTAGTGTCACATGTGTTTTTTCACATACTAAATTGTGAAGCAGACCTACTGAAGATGAAAATGTACTGCCTATGAGTCTGCAGTGCACCATCACCAGTCTGCCAAGCTGAGGGGCATTGAAAGTTGATCAGAACCCGTTACCCTATCAATGTACAGATAGGTCACATATTATCCTTAGATTACACTGGGTAAATAATGTACATATGATGATAAAAATGAAATGTATGGGTTATTGAGATTGGTTGATGAAAACTGGCTTTGACAATTCTGTAAGCACAGGTCGAACTATCTAGGGGCAAGGTAGTTTATGCTTCATATTTTGGAAATGGGGACATAGCTTTGAACTTTCAAAAAATTGTCGCTGGGACAAACACAGATTACACAAAAGTCAGGAATAAAATAAGCTATGGGGACACTACAAAGAGGAAAGACAGGTTATGCAACAAACATAAATGTCAAATAAATCACTTTTCATCCCATAGTGGATACAGTGTGGCAAAGAGAAATCATTCTTCCAGAAAGTAGATTAATAGTAAATAAATTACCCTAATCATGTGGCTGTGGACACTGAAAGTGAGACCAGTAAGAAATTGTCTATCAGCCGTGCACCCTAATCCACAACATGAGGGAGTAGCAGGGCCTCACATGCATCATATGCTACTGTCATAACTCCTGCTATCCCAGGTACCACCACCACCACTGCAAGCAGCACTAGCATCTTATCAGCATACAACCATGGTAAGATTCACCATTGCAGCAACAACTGCTAACACATCTCCAATTCTCGCTGGCACAAGCCATTTCACTACTGGACACTTTCTCCAGGCCCTTTGTAATCCAGATTGCAAGTGTCATACTTGCTACCACATCACCAATTACATGTACTGCCTCTTCAGCCACTACCCCATCCCTACAGCTGTAGTGTGTGGCCCAATCACATCCATGCAGCATTTCCTGCATAAGGCAGTTCCTCAACCTGCAGTGGACATGGCAGATAGGGGGAAGAATTGCTGTCATGGAGATGTGTCACCCTTCAGAAACACTCTAGGCAATCCACTGTCACCATCAAAGCAGTTGGGGAATACCTGGGTTCTTTGTAAAGTACTGATTCAGCTTCAGGAGCCCAGTGATTCGACACAAGATCCAGCAGCAGTGAATTGAATCAAAAGTATCATGCACTGTACTTGGTGGAGGACAGTGTAAACATGAGAGCAATTCAGAGGGTGGGCCATGCTATTCAGCAACTGAACAATTATGTGGCAGTGAGACAGTGATGTTAGGTGCTCCTGATACACAATCTCAAGCTCTACAGCAGAGTAATTTTTTGATGGATACCATCCACACAGAAGCCTTTTCATGGGCAGAGAAGGAGTATCATCAGCGTTTCTCCACCCCCTTCAACCGGGTCACCATCACACTCATCTCTGCAGGTCCTATCTATAAGGCTATGGGGGTGGTTTACAGGTCAGCCCATCTCACCTGGGCAGGAATAATTCCTACAAAAGAAGAGGTCTATGACAACAAAATCTGTACATATTTGTAGATAATCTGTTAGGGTGATACATATAGCATTTAGGGCTAATTGTAGATAAGAAACACATGTTGTTTAAGGTTTAGTTGGGAGGCCAGTGGGGGTAGAATGTAGCTGCATGAGATCCGCGATAGTTGGGGTTAGGATGGAAGGTAGAATAGTGCAGGTGAGGTTTAAAAAGATGTGATAGTAATAATTGCAGTGTATGAGCTATATGGATGGCGGATTGATTTTTGAGTGTGGTGCACTTGTGTTGTGAGAACCTTTGTTATTTCAAATTTTGTCAATACTATTGATGATGAGGGAGGCCCTGATACTAAGGGAATTAGCATGAAGAAGTCAACATCTATCTCTGCCTTTTTGCCATTGTCATTTGTTCCATCATCAGGCATGCTTAATTTGATCCAGAATTGGACTGCATATATATGTGTACATTCACATTACCTGGTTACATTCAGATGTTCTTCCTGAACTCATTTCAAGGGTCTTACGTGTGTAACTCAGTGCACCTATATTTGGCTAGTCACAAGTATTCATCCAAATTATCCTCATCTGTTCTTCTAAAAGTAAAAATATTTTTTTTGTTAACATTTGTTTATTAGGTTATAAATGCAGTGTACAAATAGAAAATAATCTCCAGTAATTGATATATCAAAAACCTCTTCTTGACCTTTGCACTGTATGTTAGGAAATCGTAAAACCAGAACATTGGTCAGTGCCAATAGTGGTTGTTACCAGTCCTGAGACCTGTTTAACCTGTGCCGGAGGTCTTAATCGGCCTTCCCCTGCAGTCTACAGTATGCATAGGGTGAAGATCGGTAATAGAGAAGGGGGATGTGGAAGGTGTCAGAGTTGCCTGGAAGAGGTTCTTTGAGGGGGGGCTCTCATTGTCATCTTTCCCCTGTCTATCCTGCCTCTACATAATGACCACTGAGGTCTGCATGGGGTGCTTTGTTCTCCGGGGGTGAGTCTGCCCATCATGGGCTGGTCATTTTGTTCTGAGACATGCGTGTTGGTTCCCAGGTGTGTCAGGGAGATCTGGCAATGAGGGCAGTGTTTAGGTCAGAGCTCCATGAATCACCAAGAAAGTTTCGTCAAGTGTTCCTGAATTTGTCGAGGTGGTTGTTCAGATTGCTATTGTTTGTTCATAGACTGCCACTTTGTACATTTCCTAGAGCCACGTTTCCAGTGTTGGACATATGTTAATGCACCATAGCCTGAACATGCAGATTTTGGTCATCACCAGTGCTATGGCAAACCATCAGGATTGTTGGTTGGGGATGGCTAGGTATTGGGCAAAGGCATGGAGGAGATCTGTTTGTGTTTTCAGGTTTCCTTTGAGTGGCACTGTCCGTCCAAGTGTGGTCATGATATAGGTCCAGGAGGTGGTCAGGATAGTGCAGCCTCACAGTAAGTGAAATGGTATTTTGATGCAGAGGTACTGCATAAACTGTGAGTGGGAGGATACGAGTGTCATTTAGTCGAGGTGCTCGTCACATGTGCCTGGAGGGACAACACTAATGCCAATGTGTCCCTTTCATGCATCTAGAGGCATTATTATTTTAGTGTTATTGGCTTCCTTACTAATCAAAAGCTTGACTAATTGTTTTCAAGGCACCTGACCCCCAATAGATCCTGGACGATTTGGTACCGGCTAACTATAAGTGTATTGGATGTGCTCATAACAAAAGAGGTGGCAGAGCCTGTATTATTTACCATAGCAACTACCTATACACGTGTGCAAGGCACCAAAACTTTGTTTCTCAAAATTGAAAACAATAATGTTCCTATACTTGGTTGCATGTTAAATTAAGGCACTCCACAAACCCATGGTGACTACTTCTCATTGGGGGAAGAACATATCTTCTACACCCAAGCCCTTTTCCCAGAGCTAGTTGTTCCTCATGACTTTAGCAATGGTCAGAAACTAGTGACAACTCAACCAGCTCCAAAACCCTCACGGCTCTTTTCTGTCTGGGCTTGTCCATGTAGTTAACCTTCCCACACATAAAGCAGGTCCTTTACTTGACTATGTACTTACCTCTGCAAAAGATATTGCACTTCACACCTTCCGAAACCTATCTTGGTCAGATCACTCCCTGAAACCAAAATCATCAAAGACAAATGTCTAGCTATTAGTGGTGTGGCCAGGCAACATGGCTGCTTAGACGCTCCTTAATGACTGTCCAGCCAGCAACAAAACTATCCTGTCTTAGTCCACATCCACCGGGATTGTTTCTGCCCCTTCCACGTGGAAATGATGCCTGCATCCCTGAAGTCAGGTCCCAGAACATGTGGGCTGCCCTGAACTCCCAGTGGCGCTACAGTATGGGGAATGAACAAGAGACCGTGTCGGGCCTTTAAATCCTGCCATCGCCTGCTCCAAGTTCCAGACCATAGCAGAACACTGCTGATCTGCCAGAGAATTAATCCCTGTGACAAGCCCGACTGTCAGGAGGTGTGCGCCTACAAATCAGGAGGACTCCCCGATAGCGGGAGTCCGCACCCAGGGCTCAGTCCTGGCCCCACTCATGTCTCTCGTGGCAAGAGACACGAGTGGGTCCAGGACTGAGCCCTGGGTGTGGCTTGTGAGGTATCTAGCTGAACCCTCCTGGTCCCACCCAGGCCATGGGCTGGCGGCCCTTCTGATTCCCTGGGGTTGCGTCTGGGGGCCAGGAGTCCTCTGTGGGATGTCGGACAGTGCGCACGTGTCTCTGCGGAGGTGCCGGCGTGTGTTGGCTGCCTCACTGGTTGGAGCTCTCCCCCTTGAGAGCCCTGGTAGGCCTTCACTGAGTATGCTGGGTGGAAGTGACATCCTCCTGCACCCTGAACTGCAGCCTCTTATCCACACCGGAACACAGACAACACTGAGCACGATACAAGGCCCTGAAGAGCTGGAAACTTGCTGATATGCTACCTTGCAGGGGAAACCGCCCCTCTTTGTCCTCAATTGCAGCAACTCCCAGCGTGCTCCTGCGACTGGGGATTGCATCCTTGTGATTCATAACGACCCCTTCAGAAGTACAGATTCACTGAATGCTGCATCATGGGGTACGAACAGCCCTGGAACACTGCTGGGGTCCATATTAATATCGCCACTAGACTACGCTTATTCTGCAGGACACTGTGAGCTCCTGAGCCTGCTGGTTATGACCTTGGCACCAGCCCCACTTGAGACATTTCTGGGACAAGGCACCCCACCTCGTCCGGTGATGTCAAGGAATGCTGCAGGGGGTTGGGAAGTGGAGGACTACGCCATCTGCCCATATGGAGGTACGAGTCCTGGCCTCCAGTATTGGACACAATCCCCCGGCTCAGAATATAGGAGTCACAGTATTGAAGCTCTAGAAGTTGTGGCACCCCCTCTGGTCAGTCTAGGAGATCCAGGAATAGGCGGTCGTGCCTGTTGGTAAGATGGAGGGGCACCTGGATCCGTAATTGATAGTCTTAGGGCCATGGGCAAAGACAAGCAGACTAAAAATACATAGGCCAACAAGACTGTGAACTATACCCACCCCATGCAGCTGGGGGTTCCACCTTTGGATGGAGTGGAGAGGGTGGAGGCCGAGAGTGATGGAAAGATGACAATCCCTACACCAACACTAGTGGACCTAATGGTGGAGCTACAAAACTTGAGAACTGTGCTGGCCACAAAAATAGATTAATTTGCAATTGGCATCAACCTACTTCATACTGACCTCTGGAATGTGGTGGATAGGGTCACCACCATGGAGCAGAAAATGGATGCCTTACAACAGTAGGTCCATACCCTCTGTAACACAGTCTCCACCCTCCAGAAGTTGCCAGTTCATCTCAATGAATGCATAGAAGATGCGGGGGCAAATCCTGAAGGAATAATCTTTGATATATGGGGTTCCTCGAGAGGACTGAAGGACAGTCGGTGGAATTGTTCCTTGAAGAGTGGATCACCACCACCTTGCATCAAAAAAGGTTGTCTACATTTTTCACCATAGAGAGGGCACACAGAGCACTGCCTCCTAGCCCCCCCCCCCACCAAAGCTGGGTGCTCCTCTCAGAGCCATGATTGCTCACCTGTTTACTTTTCAAGACCAAGACGCTATACTCCAGTATTTCCGGGGGACATGTGGTCTTTAAAACTTCACCGACTTGGGGAATTATGAGCAATGTACCTCTTTGGGGACTGGATGGGAAGTGGGTGGTGGAGAGCACTTACTGGTTGAGAGGTCTCTCAACGATGTTTGGAGATGGCGGGACATGCACTTAAATTAATTAAATAGAATGTTAGGGGTATCGCCCTGTATGAAAAGCGTTGCAGAGTGTATGCATATTTGAAACATTATAGAGTGTCTGTAGCCTCCTTACAGGAAACGTGGTGGGTGACTGTATACATTGCCTTTGTAAGTGATGGAGGGGACAACTCTATGCCACATCTTATTCTGGGTTTGCCCTAGGTGTATTAATATGGGTGGCCTCAGGAGTCCGCTTTCACTACGGGGGCCATGCTCTCTACTCGAAGGGTAGATTTTCCATCCTGCATGGTGATCTGAATGGACGCAAGCTCTGTCTCATAAATGTGTGCATGCCAAACATTGACTGTCCAGACTCTATACCACAGTAACCATGGCTCCATCATGGTACCTTGCTGCAGATACTGTAATGGCGGGAGTCTGCAACTGCGTCCTTGAGGCGATGCTTGACAGAGACCTGTCCAGATACCATACTAAGACCAACATGACTAGAACCTTACATGATACAATGCGGGACCTCCACCTCCTAGAGTTATGGCAAGAGAGACACCCAAAGGGGAAAATATACTCCTTTTATACACCCGCTGCGGGAAGCCACAGCAGGTTAGCCTACTGCCTGGTCTCTAATGACCTGGTGCATGGGTTCCAGGAGATATTCTATTTAGCCAGCTATATGTAGGACTACTCCCCAGTTTTAATGAGTTTTGCCGGGGAACATAGGCGCACCACAATTCTGCTCTGGAGACTTAGGGGGTCATTCTGACCTCGGCGGTAAAAGGTGCTTACCGCCAGTCAGAAGGCCGCCACAACACCGCCGCGGTCGCGGTAAACCGCCACGGTCATTCTGACCCTCAAGAGGCAAACCGCCAAAAACCCGACATCAACAAAAGTCTGCCACACCAACGGCCAGCGTTAAACTGGTGAAGACCAAACCTCCACCGTCACGCTAACAGAAAAACGCCCATGCCATTACGACCCACGAATCCACGTGGCGGTCTTTCAACCGCGGTATTCCATTGGCTGTACACATACAGCTCCAAAACACAGCCACATTGGACAATTTGAAATACACACACCTGAGACACATACACACAACACTCCCACACACCCAATTAACTATAAAACACACACCCACATCACCCACAAACCCCTACGACCACAAATCAGAGAAGAAGCCCAGAGAGAGACAGCACAGAATAGAGAACACCATCACACAGAGGCACACTACACCATCACCCACACAACAACCACGCACAAAACACCACACACCACTACACTCACCACACTCATCACCGCAAACACCACCCCACACCTCATCCACACCACCCCATGGCACCCCAAAGACACCCCAGGTTCTCAGACGCAGAACTCAGGGTCATGGTGGAGGAAATAGTTTGGGTAGAGCCCCAGCTCTTCGGGACACAGGTGCAGCACACCACCATTGCCAGGAAGATGGAGCTATGGAGCAGAATAGTGGACAGGGTCAACGCTGTGGGACAGCATCCACGAAATCGGGACGACATCAGGAAGCGGTGGAACGACCTACGGGGGAAGGTGCGTTCCATGGTATCCAGGCACAACATCGCGGTGCAGCGGACTGGCGGCACACCCCCACCTCAACCCCCAGAATTTACAACATGGGAGGAACAGGTCTTGAACATCCTGCATCCTGAGGGCCTCGCAGGAGTATCTGGAGGAATGGACTCTGGTAAGTCTCATCTTCACTACTTCATCCCCCACCCCACCAGCATGCCAACTCATACCCCCATCCTCCCCCCCACCACCATCACACATCCTCATTGCTAATGTCTCACCATCACAACCCACCCATCCCAACACCAAACCCTGCATGCCACCACAAACCATCGACAGCCATCACCTAAGCATGCCCACTGCACATACCCATCTCCCCCACAAACCGCCGTCACAACAGCCCCCACAAAGGAATGCCAGCACTGGGGTGCACGGGCACCCACCCATTGCAAGCTATGGCACACACAGAAGCAATAACCATACTCTTATACCCCTGCAGGACCCGAACGCCACCACACCGCCCAGGAGGGTCCTGAAATGTCCATCCCACCCCCAGAAGAGGCCCCCAGTGATGACAGCAGCTCTGTCTCCCTGGACCCAGATGACCAGCCCGGCCCATCGGGGACCTCGGGACAGTCGGTTCCCCTCAGACAGCCACAGGCTACAGCAGACCTACCCCCCTCTGGGAACACCAGCACAGCACCCACCCAGCGGGCCCATGCCTCTGTCTCCAGGACACGTCAAACAGCGGTGCGTCCACCACTACAGGGCACCCAGGTTAACCCACCACCCCAACAACAACAGGGACCTGGGGGCAGTGGTAGTGGGCACACGGTCCATGGGACAGAGGCCCAGGGAAACAGGGAAACTGGGAGGGCTGCTGTGCGACAGGGGGGGGACAGGCCCAGGGAACCCACTCTCCACAAGGCCCTCTCCTCCATCATGGGAGCATACCACCACTCCCAGGAGACGATGGCGACGGTCCTGGCCAGGTTCCAGGAGATCTTGGTACTGCAGGAGGAACAGTTTATGGGGTTCAGGGAAGAGCTGAGAAACATTAGTTCCGCAATGGGCACCATCGTTGTGGCTCTCAACCAGATTGTCACAACATTGCGGGACCATGTGGCACCACAAAGGGCCCCTGTCACTAGCATGGACCAGGAACAGGCTACCACCTCCGCCGGCGCTAGTGGACAGGAGGCCCCGACACAGCAACAACCGGCCACCAGAACCCCACCTCCTGCGGAAGAAGAACCACCCCGCAAGCGGGGCTTGAGATCTAGGAAGAAGACAGAGTAGGATGCCAAGACCCCTGCCAGGAAAGGATATCCCCTGATGTCATCCCACTGTCCCACATTGTCACCCTGTCCAACCTTAAACTGCCCCTGCTCCACCTTCCACAGGCATATGGACAATGCACCTGTGAGACTGAGAATCTGGACTCTGCCATGGACATTCCTCCACCATCACCCATCACCGATTTTCAACCATGTCCCAAAATTGAGCACTTTAATAAACACACTTATTGCACACAAATAATCTGGAGTCTGCCTGTTTTTTTGAAAATATGTATTAGACATAAACGTGCCAAAATGACCAGTTACATTGTGATGACAACATACCACTGTCACACAGCTGTAGTCCATGGGCAAACAAAGCAGAGGTCACGCTGCGGGGCCCACATCTCTGAAATTGGAAGGGAAAGTCACAACTCTGTTAGCATACACTGGGTGAAAAGGACAGACAGTAGAGAGGCAGGAGACTGTAAGTAAATGTAAAATGCCGGTGTTGATTCTTACCTGTGTGTTATTGAAAATACTGCTGTATCACTGTGTCCCTGTTGTCTGTGTCGTCCTCTTCGTCTTCCTCCTCTTCACTCTCCGCAGGCTCCACAGCTGCTACAACACCACCATCTGGACCATCCTCCTGCAGAAAAGGCACCTGGCATCGCAATGCCAGGTTGTGAAGCATACAGCAGGCCACGATGATCTGGCACACCTTCTTTGGTGAGTACATTAGGGATCCACCTGTCATATGCAGGCACCTAAACCTGGCCTTCAGGAGGCCGAAGGTTCTTTCTATAATCCTCCTAGTTCGCCCATGGGCCTCACTGTAGCGTTCCTCTGCCCTTGTCCTCGGATTCCTCACTTGGGTCAGTAACCACGACAGGTTGGGGTAACCTGAGTCACCAATTAGCCACACACGGTGTCTCTGTAGTTGTTCCATCACATAAGGGATGCTGCTATTTCGCATGATGTACGCGTCATGCACTGACCCAGGGAACTTGGCATTTACATGGGAGATGTACTGGTCAGCCAAACAGACCACCTGGACATTCATGGAATGATAACTTTTTCTGTTCCTGTACACCTGTTCACTTTCACTGGGGGGTACCAAAGCCACATGTGTTCCATCAATGGCACCAATGATGTTGGGAATATGTCCAAGGGCATAGAAATCACCCTTCACTGTAGGCAAATCCCCCACCTCAGGGAAAACGATGTATCTCTGCATTTGTTTGAGCAGGGCAGACAACACTCTGGACAACACCTTGGAAAATATAGGCTGAGACATCCCTGATGAAATGGCCACTGTTGTTTGAAATGACCCACTTGCTAAGAAATGGAGTACTGACAGCACCTGCACTAGAGGGGGGGATCCCTGTGGGTTAGCGGATGGGTGACATCAGGTCTGCCTCCTGCTGGGCACAGAGTTCATGTACAGTGGCTCGGTCAAGCCTGTATGTCAGAATGACATGTCGTTCCTCCATTGTCGGCAGGTCCACCAGTGGTCTGTACACGGGAACATTCTTCCATCTCCTCGCAAGTCCCAGCGGACGGTGCCTAGGAAGGACAACAGCGAGCACAGAGTCAATCAACCCACAGGTAAGTTCCCACAGCTTGCACAGTACACGATTCTCTATGCATTGAATGGCTTGTCTGAGTGTCGATGCAAGGCCTAGGCATGTGTGACGCAGTAGAAATTAAGCCATGTGGGCCCTTGAAATGGCGGCTGCCTGACCTGTGAAGTGCGACAATGGGATGTGAGGTCAATGCGCTGGCGTGGCACACCGTGGCGGTAGGCGGTCGAAGGCCCCATTGGTTAACATTGAACCCTATGCGTTTCAGGAGCCAATGACGAAGTGCGCCGGCGGTCGCGGGACGCACTGCCGCGGTACGCACCGCCGCGGACGTGACCGCCATTTTCTATCTGCTTAATCACTCGAGACCTGATCATCCACAGGAGAGGACCTATACTGCAAGTGCTGCTGTGACCTCGGGCTGGAAGATACAATGGCTGCTGCGACTGGGGAAAGGGCCCCTGCCTTCACTTCTGAAGAATTGGAGAAACTCGTGGATGGGGTCCTCCCCCAGTATGCGCTACTCTACGGTCCTCCAGACCAACAGGTAAGTACACTGGGAGCATGCTTTGGGGCCAATGCCTGTGTTGAGTCGGGTGGATAAAAGATGGTGGGGAGGGGAGCGATTGAGGCATGCATCAAACGATGGATGAGAGCATGTGCCACATGGCAAGGGTGGGGATGGGGGGCCACTCACATCGAGCATGCAGAAAATTATAATAATGTTATTTCTCCCCCTGTACAGGTCACATAGGTCAGCGCCCATCAGAAAATTAACATTTGGCGTGCCATCGCCAAGGACGTCCGGACCCTGGGGGTCCACAACAGACGGGGCACCCACTGCCGCAAGAGGTGGGAGGACATCCGCCGCGGGAGCAGGAAGACCGCGGAGGCTCTGCTGGGGATGGCCTCCCAACGTAGGAGGGGTGCCACTCGTCAATTGACCCCCCTGATGTCTCGGATCCTGGCGTTGGCCTACCCAGATTGGGATGGGCGCATGAGGACATCACAGCCGACACAAGGGGGTGGGTACCAGCACATTCTGCTATCTTAGCGCGCAGGTGAGGTGTCTGGGTGGGGGAGGAGGGCTGTGGGTATCCCTAGGCCAGGGCGATTTCTGTAGGCTAGGCCCCTCCGTAAGGCATGGCCCTGTGCCCCCGCCCCCCACCTCTGTAGGGTGCCAAGTACAGCTATCCATGGCCCTGTGTCACCTATGTGTGCAGTTGTCGTCCATAGGCTTGTAGGCCAAGTCCCAATGATTGAGTAGTGTACCCCAAGTGCGCGGCGTAGTGCAGGGGGCTTCTGTGTCTGTCCTCTCTGCCAACTGTGTTGCCAATGGATGCACTCAACATGTCTTCATTTCCCCCCCCCTTTTTTGCTGCTCTTCCTGTTCATGTGTGCATTAGCATCATCAGGCGGAGGAGAAGTGGCATCGGAGCACGAGGGAGTTGCATCTCACATGGCCCTGGAGGGCCATGCAACCGACTCGGAGTTCACCAGTGAGACGGAGGGCGAGGGGAGCTCCACAACGGGGACACGTGGAGACATCAGCGACACAGACACGTCCTCGGAAGGGAGCTCCCTTGTGGTGGCGGCAACATCCGTGCCCACCGCAACAACAGGTACAGCCGCCACCCAGCGCACCAGCTCCGCCCTCCCAGCAGCCCCTCTGCAATCGCCCCGTGCCCGCTCGCACACGAAGGCGGGCATCTCCTTTTCCCCAGGCACCTCAGGCCCTGCCCCAGTTACCCCTGCTGCCCTCAGTGAGGAGGTCATTGACCTCCTCAGGACGCTCATTGTTGGGCAGTCTACCCTTTTGAATGCCATCCAGGGGGTAGAAAGGGAGGTGCACCGGAGCAATGCATACCTGGAGGGCATTCCTTCGGGTCAGGCTGCCCATCAGCGATCGTTCAACGCTCTGGCCTCAGCACTGACGGCACCCATTGTCCCTGTCTCCTGCCTCCCTCCTCCAACTTCCTCCACCCAGTCCCACTCCCCTGTTCCTCTGCCTATCCCAGACACACCTACAGACCAGCCTGCACACACCTCAACACCCAAGGGCAGCTCATCCAGACATAAGCACCACACATCACACAAGCATTCACACAAGCAACAGCCACATGCAGACATACCAACAGCCACTGCCTCCTCTGTGTCCCCCTCCTCCTCGTCTCCCTCCTCCCTCCCTGTGACGTCTCCACTCACACTTGCATGCACAACATCATCAGCCACTACGTCCATCACCAGCACACCCACCAGAACACTCCGCACACGTGCAGTCACCACCCCCACTGCCATTTACATGTCCCCTGTGTCCTCTCCCAGTGTGTCTGTCACCACCTCTTCCAAACCACACAAACGCAGGCAGCCACCCACCCAACAGCCATCCACCTCACGACAGCCTCCGTCACAAGCACCTGCACCCAAAGACACCACACTTGACTCTCCTACAACCACATCCTCTTCCTCCACTCCCATACCCACTGCACCTACCCTTCCCACTGCTCCTAAAAAGTTTTTCCTGTCCAAAATGAACCTCTTTCCATCACCTGAGCCACCCCCTCCATCTCGTAAGAGTCCAATCAGCACCTCAGCCACCACAACCCCTGGACCTACAAGGTCCATAGTACAGGGATATTGGAGTCCACCACCTTCAAGGGCAGCAACATCGGCCAGCAGTAAAGGGACAGCCAGCCCACCACCTGGGAAGAAAACCAAGAAAGGCAAGGCCCGGCGCGAGAGGCCAAAGACGGCAGCCTCCAAAGGCACTACCCTGGCACCGTCAGGAAGTGGGGTGCCACCTGGCACATCTACAAAGGGAGGCAAGGGCCACAGAGAATCACGGAAGGATGGCAAGGGCAGCACGGCTGACAAGTCCGGCAGCAGGCGAGCTGCCCAGGAGGGCCCCACCAGCCCCATTCCGGGTGTGAAGGAGGACACCCACGGGCCCGGGACTCCAGCACAGGAGGGCCCCGGAAGCGAGAAGTCAGATGGCGGGTGAACTCCATATATTGGCCGGATATGGTGCCCTGGAGACACATATCAAGAACCGCTGAACAGGGCCCTTCAAGACAAGCACCGCTGAACAGGCCACCGCCGTCTCAAGAACCGCTGAACAGGGCCCTTCAGGACAAGCACCGCTGAACAGGCCACCGCCGTCTCAAGAACTGCTGAACAGGGCCCTTCAAGACAAGCACTGCTGAACAGGGCACCGCCGTCTCAAGAACCGCTGAACAGGGCACTTCAAGACAAGCACCGCTGAACAGGGCCCTTCAAGACAAGCACCGCTGAACAGGGCACCGCCGTCTCAAGAACCGCTGAACAGGGCCCTTCAAGACAAGCACCGCTCCGCTGGGCCCTTCATCTCAAGCACCGCTCCGCTGGGCCCTTCATCTCAAGCACCGCTCCGCTGGGCCCTTCATCTCAAGCACCGCTCCGCTGGGCCCTTCATCTCTGCACCGCTCCGTTGGGCCCTTCATCTCAAGCACCGCTCCGCTGGGCCCTTCATCTCAAGCACCGCTCCGCTGGGCACCGCCGTCTCAAGCACCGCTCCGCTGGGCCCTTCATCTCAAGCACCGCTCCGCTGGGCCCTTCAAGACAAGCACCGCTCCGCTGGGCCCTTCATCTCAAGCACCGCTCCGCTGGGCCCTTCAAGACAAGCACCGCTCCGCTGGGCCCTTCATCTCAAGCACCGCTCCGCTGGGCCCTTCATCTCAAGCACCGCTCCGCTGGGCCCTTCATCTCAAGCACCGCTCCGCTGGGCCCTTCAAGACAAGCACCGCTCTGCTGGGCCCTTCATCTCAAGCACCGTTCCACTGGGCCCTTCAAGACAAGCACCGCTCCGCTGGGCCCTTCAAGACAAGCACCGCTCCGCTGGGCCCTTCATCTCTGCACCGCTCCGCTGGGCCCTTCAAGACAAGCACCGCTCCGCTGGGCCCTTCAAGACAAGCACTGCTCCGCTGGGCACTTCATCTCTGCACCGCTCCGCTGGGCCCTTTATCTCAAGCACTGCTCCGCTGGGCCCTTCATCTCAAGCACCGCTCCACTGGGCCCTTCAAGACAAGCACCGCTCCGCTGGGCCCTTCATCTCAAGCACCGCTCCGCTGGGCCCTTCATCTCAAGCACCGCTCCGCTGGGCCCTTCAAGACAAGCACCGCTCTGCTGGGCCCTTCATCTCAAGCACCGCTCCGCTGGGCCCTTCAAGACAAGCACCGCTCCGCTGGGCCCTTCATCTCAAGCACCGCTCCGCTGGGCCCTTCAAGACAAGCACCGCTCCGCTGGGCCCTTCATCTCTGCACCGCTCCGCTGGGCCCTTCATCTCAAGCACCGCTCCGCTGGGCCCTTCAAGACAAGCACCGCTCCGCTGGGCCCTTCATCTCAAGCACCGCTCCGCTGGGCCCTTAAAGACAAGCACCGCTCCGCCGGGCCCTTCATCTCTGCACCGCTCCGCTGGGCCCTTCATCTCAAGCACCGCTCCGCTGGGCCCTTCAAGACAAGCACCGCTCCGCTGGGCCCTTCATCTCAAGCACCGCTGCGCTGGGCCCTTCATCTCAAGCACCGCTCCACTGGGCCCTTCATCTCAAGCACCGCTCCGCTGGGCCCTTCATCTCTGCACCGCTCCGCTGGGCCCTTCATCTCTGCACCGCTCCGCTGGGCCCTTCATCTCAAGCACCGCTCCGCTGGGCCCTTCAAGACAAGCACCGCTCCGCTGGGCCCTTCATCTCAAGCACCGCTCCGCTGGGCACCGCCGTATCAAGCACCGCTCCGCTGGGCCCTTCATCTCAAGCACCGCTGGCCCATTGGCAGAAGGGGCAGGCCCGGATCTGTGTCGGGCAGGGCTGCACGATGCACTCTGGGCACCATGCCTCCTCCAGTACCAATGGAGTCTGTAATCCACTTGAGAGACTGTGGCTTTGCACTCCCCAGGATGGCACAGAGGGCAAGCCACCCACTGTAGAGACTTGTGAGACTGTGGCTTTGCACTCCCCAGGATGGCACAGTGGGCAAGCCACCCACTGTAGAGACTTGTGAGACTGTGGCTTTGCACTCCCCAGGATGGCACAGTGGGCAAGCCACCCACTGTAGAGACTTGTGAGACTGTGGCTTTGCACTCCCCAGGATGGGACAGTCGGCATGGAGGCCCCTCGTGGATCTGGCGTCGTGGACTCATGTGGCTGAGGTGCCTCCCCTTCCCTTCCCTCTGAGGTGCCTGTAGTTTTCCTATATGATGCCCCTGCAGTGTTCTCTCCAAAGGCTTCGGGTCTCCTGTGTGGGCTTTGCCCATGTGTTGAGGCCCATCGGCCCACGTACAATGACTGAAACCCAATTTGGACAGGACAATTTACAGATGTGTATATAGTTATAGATGTTTGAATTTTTTTTTTACGTAGCCTTACAATATATTTGAATTTCATGTTCATTTTATTTTGTCTTTGCATTCTTCCGGGGGGTTTGGGGGGTGTCACTCTGAGTTGTTGCTCTGCATTGATGTGTAGGTAGTTGTGGGTGAGGGTGGGTGTGTCGCGTATGTGTGTGTGCCCGTAATCTTTTCTCCTCCCCCCTCCCCTGTGTCGTAGGTGCAGTGCTCACCGTTGTCTTCTGCGCCGGCGTTCGTGCTCCTGGTAGAGGAGCAGGTAGACAATAGCTGGTAGAATGTGTAGTTCTGGTTCCATGCTGTCCAGATTCCTCCTGGAGTGTGTAGAGGTGAGCGTTTTCCCGTTCGTAGTCTGTTTCCGCCGTGTTTTTATCGGCTGGGCTCCCGCCCCGGAAAAGGTGGCGTATTCGTGAGTTGTGATAGGGTGGGCGGTACATTGTCTCCCGCCTGTCTGTTGGCGGTCACCGCCGCGCTGTTTGTTTGTCCCGCCGTGGCGGTCGGAGTGTTAAAGTGGCGGTCTGTTTTGGCGGTTTCCTCCAGGGTCAGAATTCAATTTTTTGGACCGCCTGCCTGTTGGCGGGTTGGCCGCCGCTTTAACACCGACCGCCAGGGTTGGAATGACCCCCTTAGTGTGAAGGCATTATCAGATCCCCCATTTGAGGCTATGGTTCACGAGAGATTGTCGCATTACTTTCAGGAGAACTGGGGTAGTGCGAGCACCGGAGTGCTGGACTGGGAGGCAATGAAGGTGGTGCTCCGAGGGGTATTCTTAAAGACAACATATGGAGACGTAGGGCCTTATTTAGAGTTTGGTAAACGGGTTACTCTTTCACAGACGTGACGGATATCACATCCACGGTATTACATTCTCCATAGGATATAATGGAATTTTAATATGGTAGACGGAATATCTGTCACATTTGGGACTGAGTAACCCCCATCCGCCAAACTCTAAATCGGGCCCTTAGATGCCATAAAGAAAGAGCTACACACACACAGAAAGACTGGAAGGAAGGAGAGCGGGACACAAGGTAGTATTGGATGACTGGTGCTGGCTCGAGAAGCACACTTATACAACATATCTACAGCAGTTATATGCAGAGAGTGACAAAACCGGGGTGATGCTTGCCAAACTGACCAGACAGGAAACCTAACGGTCCCCGATATTGTCAATCTATGATGTTCAAGGATCCCTGGTTAGCACTCAGCGAGCCATTAATCAGGCTTTTAAACTTCATCTAAGCATGACATATGCCACTCGGGGAGGGCATCTGAAGACTCTCCTATGGAGTACTTGGAGAAGATTCCACTCCTAAGTTTTCATCCGGATGTCCGTGATCACCTAGATAGCCCCATCACCAAAGAAGAGATTCTTGTGGTGTTCAGGAACATGAAAACAGCAAAAACCCCAGACAGCAATGGGCTACCTGTTGAATTCTAACAAATGGCCGATAAACTGTTAGAGGTCTACCAGGAGGCCCTTCAAATAGGGACCTTTCCACAAACAATGCATGAGGTGTTAATCGTAATGACACAAAAACAGGACAATGACCCTGAGGAGGCATACTCATATAGACAAAAACGTTCTTAAATGTGGATGTTAAACACCTTAGTAATATACTGGTGGCACACCAGCTCCCTTGCCTTCCTAGTCTAATTCACACAGACCAATCAGGTTTCATTTCCCGACGGAGTATCCTTGATAACCAAAGATGACTCTCGTAGTATAACGCCCCACAGTTGCAGGGGACGCTTACGCCTTAGCCTTTATAGATATCGAGAACAGGGTTCAATTCATTGGATTAGGCCTACATGTGGCAGGTGCCTCTGGAAGATGGGCTTGGGCTCTAAATATATACAGTGGGTTCAGCTATTGTACACAGCTATTGTACACTGCCCTGCATGCCAGGGTAAGTTTTGGGGGAGAACTATCAGAGGCCTTATCACTACGCAGGAGAACAAGGATAATCTGATTGAGTCCGGTACTTGACAATCTGATTGGCTCAGACGAAACAACACTTAATCTTAGGAGGGTGATTACCGGACTGCAGTCGGCAGTATGCTTTTGGAAAGAACTCCCCCTCTCCTTAATGGGTAGAATGGCAATTATTGAAATGATTATACTACCTAGATGCCTGTATATCCTCCAGGGTACCTTACACATGACTCCTAGACATTATTTTTAAACCTTAGACAGCCTGGTGGTGGAGTTGCTGTGGACTTATAAGTGCAGGAGCGTTGGTTTATCTAGCCTCAAACGGACCTGGGGTCAGGGGCGCTCAAAGTACCTTATATGGAGCTTTCCTACATGACTTCACACTTGCAGCATGTGGTCCACTGGTTGGATCCAGATGATAACTGGGAGAAGAAACTCATACAAGTCTCATAAAGGAAATACTCTGTCCGTCCTGTTGAGGGAAGGAGCAAGGGTGCCTCCAGGTATGCCATTGATCGTAAGCCAGGTGTGTGTAGCCTGGAAAGGGGCACTGATAACAGTGCTGCAGAGGGCACAATATGCCCCAGAAATGCTGATTTGGTCCCTCCAACCCTTCATAAGAATAGCAGAATCTATGTCAGTGCAGAAATGGAGGTATGGAGGCTGTAACATTGTAGTAGACCTATAACCTGCGGTACAATTTATTACATGGGAGGACGCGGCAGAGACCTTCACACTTGGGGCAGGCCAACACCTAATATATGCAAAGATCTCAGCAACTGCCCAGGATCTTTGGTTGACTTTTCCAGATGCGCCACGGCCCTCTGATACCCTGGTGACACTACTGAGTTTGGCAGGTGGACGCAGACAGATTTCCAATATATATAAGGCCCTATGAGCCGACATTCCAATTGTGACACTCTGAGTCCAGTCCAAATGGGAGGGGGCATTGGAGAAACCCATGACTACAAAAGAATCGACACAGATACATGAAGGAGTGAGGGCAACTAGTTCCAGCACCAGATTTAAATTATTACAATACAGTTATGTGCACCACACTTACCTCTCTCCTAAAATACTACACACCATATACAATACCCGTAGTACTAGTTGCCCATGATGTGGGGGATTAGAAGCAGACTTTATCCACATAGTGTGGTCATGTGTAAAATTAACACCCTACTGGCAGATGGTACTAAGAGGTGTCATTAATGCTCCTGGGTGGAATATACACCTGACGATCAAGTACTGTTAGGGCTGATCCCCTCCCCATAAAAAACAAAGCAGAAAGTTTGCCCTTCTTAATCTATTGTTGACGAAATACCACAAAGCTATCATTTGGCTGGGGTTGGACCCTCTGTGGCATTCACACTGGCTTAGGGATGTTTCAGAATAGGTGACAGCAGAAGAGATGTGCATGAAACATGTTCGAACAGATGAGAAATTGGAAGATGATCTGAGAGCATAGGCGGCCATGCTCTCTGATTTAAAAGAACCCCCAGATGCTGCCCCATGATGGAACCAACAGAGTGATGTCCCCAAGTGCCCTGGGACACCACCACAAAGGAAATAACGCAGGTCCCAGGTGGGGTTCTGGTTATCCCTGTAGTAACTCTGTGACCCTACCACACACTAATATCCTTGCATACAACCAATGTAACCTGAAACAAGAGCAGAGGGGTAGGGGCGGATTTTTAGGGATTTGTTTATTGGTCATTATTAAGGGTTGTATTGTAATGTTGCATCATGTACCAACTGCTTACTCTAACAATGCAGTTTATCCTAAGAAACCTCAATAAAGATCATATTAAAAAAAGAAAAATATCTAGCTAACCCCTTATTATATGAAGGATGTCAGGGAGGAGAAAAATATCCTCTCTTAGAAACGATAAGGTCCTGTTGAACCTCAAAAACGTAATTATTATACTGATCTTTAAAAATAATACTAGTCTCATCCCAGATGATCTGGCAAATTTTAGACCCCTGTACCCTGCTTTCATTTGTAGCAAAGCTTCTAGGAAAAATTGGGTTAGCGGGCTCCAATCTTATATGTAGAAGCAGAACATTCTGACTTCCACCCAAGTGGGATTTAGACCTTGATGTAGAACTGAACTATAATTAGATTAGAAATTGATGACTTTAGAATAACTGCAGACAGAAGGGTTTGACACTTTTGACCACAAAATACTGTTTTAAAGATTCAAATATTTTCCTATTATGGAAACAGAATATCAGTGACTAGAATCCTGCATCTCCTGCAGAACTCCACAAATGAGGCAATTTTCATCTACTTCAACAGTCATCCAAGCACCCTAGCCCACTGGTCTGTTCTTTGTCATTACCAGAGGGGATGGAAGAGACACCCTTTCTAGGATTTTGAGGGATTAGCCATGAGTGAAGCTCCTGGGCTATTTCTGGAGATATCAGCAGCTGAATTGCACGGTCCTAAGATGCTTGTCAGACCCTCCAAGATTTCACATTTTAGCGATTTCAAAAATACCACAAAGTCAGCAGTTTTGTAAAAGGTCAGCGCTTTGCAGAAGTGACTGTGAAATTTGAAGAATGAGACATCCTCCTCTTAATGGTCCAGTGGCTTGCCACTGGACCAGTACAGGAAGGGTCTCACAGCATGCAGGAGAGTTGTTGTTTATGTATTTACTCCTCATCTGCCTGCTGTTTCCCATTCTTCAATGGAGGGTCGCATTGCTGACTCCCACCTGTTGCCACTGGACCAAAAAAAAGGAGCTTCTTGCAGCCCCAGTCCCAAGAGGAGAGAAGACTGTCACTGCTGTCTGCTTGGAGACCAGGAAACCAAAGATCAGGTAGGTTATCCCAGTATTCTGGCCTCATGCAGCGGGCCAAGGGAGGCAATTTTTTATTACATGTTGGGCCTGCCACACAGGGGGCATGCAACGGGCTCAAGTGGGCACTTAATTTTAATACATCTAGGGCCCGCCACCCGCGGGGCATGTGGCAGTTCCAAGGGGCAATTTTTCAAATACTTTTCTGGCTCACTGCCCACGGAGAACACTGCAGGCCTATGGGGAAATATTTTTAAATAAAATTTTGGGCCCACGGAGCACGCAAAAGGCTCAAGGGATCACATATTTTTTTAATTTCATTTCAGGCATGCCACCCTCAGGTGGCCAAATATTCTTAAATTGTGGATCCACCACTCATGTGGCATAAGGCTGGTCCAAGGAGCAATTCTTTAAATTAAATCTAGGTCCCACCAACCATGTGGTACACAGCGGGCCCAGGAGGCACTTAATTTGATCAAATCTGACTGACACCCACAGGGCATGCAGCAGGTCCAAGAGGGCAATTTTTAAATTAAATTTCAGGCCCGCCACACTCGGGCACACTGTTGCCCCAAGGAGGCCAATATTTGTTATTAAATATCAGACCGGCCACCGACGGGGCATGCGGCAGGCCCGGAGGCAGTTAATTTATGAAATCTAGGGCTCGCCACCCATGGGGCATGCTGCAGGCCCAAGGGGGTAAATATTTTTTAATGACATTTTGGGTCTGTCACCCTGCGGCATGCAGAGAGCCCAAGGGGGCAAATATTCTTTTAGGAAATTTCAGGTCCGCCACCCACAGGGCACATGGTGGGCCCAGGGGGGCAGTTTTTTCATTAAATGTTAGGCCCACCACTCACTGGGCCCATGGTGGGCCGAAGTGGGCACCTAATTTTGATAAATGTAGGGCCCCTGCCCATGGGGGAAGGGGCACAGCAGTTACTTTTATTAAATCTAGTGCCTTCTACGTACAGGGCACACAGGGGGCCCAGGGGCAATTTGTTTTTTATTAAATTACAGGCCTGCTACCCACTGGGTTTGCAGTGAGGCAGGGGGCAAATAAATGTTTATTAAATTTCAGGCCTGATGCCCAAGGGGCATGCAGCAGGCCCAAGGGGGGCAAAACTATTTTATTAAAATTAAATTTTAAACTTGCCACCCATGGGGTATGCAGCTGGCCCAGGGGCAGTTAATTTTGATAAATATAGGGCCCATCACCCACAGAGTACCCGGCGAGCCCGGGGAGGAAATTAGCTTATTAAATTTTGGACCAGCAGCCCATAAGGCACACGGCGGGCCCAGAGGGCAGTCAATTTTAACAAATATCAGGCCCAAAGGGGCAATAATCATTGTATTGTCCCACCACACCCAGCACGTGGTGGGCCGGGGGCAATAGTTTAATAAAGGGGTCCGGAGCCAACAATTAAAGCACTGGCTCGCTGCCCACGCACAGGCAGCTGGCCCAGGAGGCAGTATTTTGATTTAAGATCCTGCCACCCAAGTGCCAGTGCAAGGGTGTGGGGTCCGGTTGTTTCAGGATACAGTGGTGGGGTAGAGGCTGGTGTTTGGCAGTAGGGATAGTGGTTGGGTAGTGTTTAGTTTGTTGGGGTAGGGAGGTAGGGCAGAGGGTAGCATTTCAGCAGAAACACACTGGGTAATGTTTCAGTGTATGTGGCAGTGTGGGGGCCATGTGGTTTTTAAGGGTAACGTGGTTGAGTAGGTGGCAGTGTTGTGGAGTATGAAACATGGAAAAGGGTTGTCTGGTAACTACAATATATGCTTGCTGTTGCTTGGCTCAGGTCAGTCTTGGGTTCCGTACAATTCTGGCGAGATAATGCATATGCTAATTAGCAGAACCTTGAGGGCTGTATCCATATTTTTGAAGTCCTACTTTCAATGGGTGGGAGGAACGTGGGTGCCCCCACTAAATTTGTATCTTGTCTGTCCTGTCTATCCTAGACAATCCTTACAAGTGTGGAGATGGGCCTCTTTTTACAGCAGTAGTCCAATGTCAACTCATGGTTTTGTGTTGGAGTTCAGTGTATTTTTTTTTTTTTTTTTTTTACCCCTTTGGGGTTTGTGAGTGAAAATATATAATGTACAGAATGTGGCATAAGCCATTCCAAATACATTTTGTGATGGAAAGGGGCTGCGATTTTGAGCCAATACATCCATGTTTCATCCTTTTTACATCATGGGTTCTGATGTATCAAATGCATTCCTGTTAACCTGTGTATCTTTTTTAAATTATTTTCCAATAACTAGAATTGACATGGTTTTATTTTTTCTTCTTAGTGGATTGTTCTGTTTAAGATCTGCATTGGTGGTTTTTCCCTGAACTGTTTCATGTTTTTCATTCCTTAGATCTACCGACATTGCATAGCACCCGTGTTTTTGTGTTCATTTTTGATTTTTTTGAGGGTGGTTTGGCTGATCCTATCCCACCCCCGACTGCAAAAGGCTTATGTGTTCCTATATTGAAACTCTGCCTGTACAAATCTGTTTCAAAATGTTTTAGGTTTACTCTTCTTTACACGTGCCTTATCCTGCCCTTTTTTTGTCCTTTCTCCACATCCATGCAACTTCAATTGAAAAAAGGCAAAGTTTCCAATGTGGCTTCTTTTCAATTGCCTTTGTTATTGGTTTTAGTACCAGGTACTTGCTTTTTGAAATAATTTTTGCCATACATTTTTATGTTGCCCTAACTCCCCTTCCTCCACCACCGCCCTCCACAGAAGACTCAAACTTACCTAGAGGGAGCAAACAAGTATGCCTTCTGACTGCAAAGGACTTCTACATTCCTGTATGTATTTAAACTCTATGTATGCAACTTCACTTCAAGAGGTTTCAAGGTTTTCTTTCTTTGTAACTCACCATGCTGTTTTAACACTGTATTTGCTCAACTCCATTTGAGGGCTTTTGTTTTCCATTGTGGTTTTGTTTCAAGGAGTTTTCATTTATTTCTTTAATTGCAAGTGGTTTAGAACAGATTTTGGTGTATTTTTGTTCAACGATTATGTTGCCTTTTTTTCCTTAGAAATGCATCAAATAACACCCAATATATTTTCAGGCCAGTCCAGTAGCTGCACCACAACCCCCAAAGTTGACTTAAATTTGCCTACAGGGACCAAACAAGTGTGCCATCTCACTCAAAGGACTTCTGCCTTGCTCCAAGTACGCAACTTTGCTTCAAAAGGAATCAGGTTTTCCTTTCTTTGCAACTGACGTGCTGTTTATATACAGCATTTGCTCAACTCCATTTGAGGACTGTCATTTTCTACAGTGATTTTGTTACAATAGTTTTCCTTTTTTAGATTGAGCGATCAAGCGCTCTGGCCTATTGTAATTTATCTGTGGGCTTTGAACCACGCCCACCGCACACCCATCACTATCACTCGTTCATGGGCTTGCCTTTCAAAAATCCTTTGTTATCATTGGTAAATGTTTTACGTTTATGTTACCGCCTTGGCCATCGCCCCTGTTACATGGATAATTGCACATTTGCCTATACATTTGACTGTGAGCAAACTTCTTTTTTCTTTTGTGTCTCTCTTTCGTGCTCCTGGCGGCCGTGGCACTTTGAATCGGCTTGCTTATGTAAACTGTTTTACTTTTCATTATCAATTTATGTGGAAAGAAAAGTCCAGTTAGAAATTTACAATGCTAATAGCTCTAATTCGAGCAAAAGCGAGATCCATTGCATTGCAAATGCTTGTTCTTTATGTGCAAGTGCTTCAGGACAGTTTACTGTATTTTTTAAATCACTATTCCCTACATTTTCTAAACTTTCTGTTCAACAATTGTGTTGCCATTTGTTCTTTGGATTGCATGACATAACATCAAATATATTAGCAGGTGAGTCAAGTGACTGTGCCTCAACCCCCAAAGACAACTCATACTTCCCTATAAAGCTGACAAGTATGCCACTTCACTGTAAGATCTCTCACTTCCTAGGAAGCGACAAGCCACCACACCAAAAGTAGAATGGAAAAGTTTATGTAGCCTGTGATGGCTGTGAAGAACTGATCACATCTGGCTACTGAAATAACAGAGGCAGATTGGGCCAGAGAGTACAGTGCTGTGATGCATGCGACTATGGAGTGCTGTTTTGACCTATGTACAATGTGGCAGTGGACCATGTCCAAAAGCAAACAGTGGATATGCATGTGCGACCCCAAAAACACTTAAAGCGCTGCACACATTTCAGACACTCATTCTTCACCGAAAAGTGCCCGTCAAATGACTGTGAACTCACTTTTCACAAAGTGTACAGCTGCCAGTGCCTTAAACCAGGAAATAATTAGTGACTGAGTCAATGTCTTCACAGCACTGAGCATTCCATTGAGCGAAAACTACCATCCTGTGTTGTGGAAGTTTCTCCACAAGTGAGTACAGTATAGTGGAGTGATAGGTGGAAGTCATCAGCTTCAAAAACTTTATCTCTCAGAGAGATATGTAGGAGCCAAGGATGATCTGAAAAAACAATTGAAAGATCAGTGTTGTATTTGATGAAATGCTTAATTTCGAAGGATGATGCGTGTTGAATATTTTATTCACAGTGGTCTCTTCATAGGGTGGCAGTCAATTCCACACCCATCTAGCAGATACAGGCACGCCAAACTCAAACCGCTGAAAGACCATCTATGCGGTCCAAACACTGCGGCCCTATTTGGAGTTCACCGCAGGGCCTTAACATTGCAGCTGGCTCGTAATCGAGCCGGCGGCAATGTGGCTGTGAGGTGGGTGCAGCAGCACCTGTCGCACATTCCACTGCCTGTAATTCGGGCAGTGGAATGTGTGGCGGGAGTGTGCATTGCGGCCTCTGCACTGCTCATACCAAGTGCATGGGCTGAGCAGGGACCCCCAGGGGGCCCCAGTCACCCCTATTCCACCAGCCTTTCCATGGCCCTGGAACCGCCATGAAAAGGCTGGCGGTATGGGGACTCGTAATCCGGGGTGCTGCCCTGACAGATTACAACCGCCGAGACCGCCAGGCTGCCGGCAACCTGGCAGTGTCGGCAGTCTGAACGTGGCAGCTATGCCACGGTCGTAATGTGGCAGTCAGACTGCCACAACCACAGCTGTCCGACGGCCGCCGTGAGTCTGGCGGTCTCACAACCACCAGGCTCATAATGAGCGCCATAGTGTTCCTTTTACAGTACAACCACAAGCCTTTCAGAATGTTACTTGTTTTAATAAAATGCTCAAGACATACAACATTGTGTTGAGAAATCTATTTACATACTCTGTACATATCACCTGTTTGGCACACATCATGAATCTTACTGGGAAGTGGTTCTGGAAGCCTTTTGTGGAGCTATAGTCTTTCCTGCTGTACTTTTCATGAATCTTCTACATGGCTAATAGCAGAAAGCGAAGGTACCTGCAAAAACTTGCTGAGAACCACAGGATGAAACCAAGGATGACACCTGACCCTTGCAGTACCTGCTGGAATTCTTAGTTTGCTGCTGTCCAGGACCTCTGCAAGCATTTTGATCCATATTTCGGGTTTGTTGACACTGAGATGCAACTCAGCAAGCCTCCCCTAGATTCTTTAAAAAATCTACAGAGGATTCTGAACAGAGACAACAAAAACTGTATTAAAGTTCAATTGGACATTGTGGCAGAAAAATTACAAAACATCTTACATCTGATGGACTTATTCCAGAGTCAGACACCAGTGACAATAAATGTGTACAATTATCTAGATGACCTCCACATGAACCTCACAAACAATTCATTCCTCACTCTGGAGTCACTCCACCAATTCCTTGAGACTATTGCAGGGGCTAAATTGACTGTAGCATAGAAAACCCAGACAACAGCCCAGCTTAATGAAGCATTTGAAAATGCCCTTGAAAAGGTAGGCAAGCATGTGGGGGAGGCCCAACCAGGCACTGGATCCTTAAAACAAGTATGCCTTTACAGAATTTCAAATACATCGTCAAGATTAAAACCTAAATAAAAAAGCATACAGGTTCTGTGGGTCATATTCATTAACAGGTTTATGTCACATATGTAGATCCTGACCAAAAACAAATTGTCTCAATTTTAAATAAAAAAAATACACATAGGCATTCTCATCGGAAAGAATTACAATTGCATTCTCCACAAAGTATATAAAAATCCATAAATGACAACGGCATATTGCTCAAGGTGTAGGTAATGTGAACAAAAATAATACATGATACATAAATTATATAGACCTGGCATCATAAACAATGTACACAATGCCTTGGTATAAACTCTCATGCTCTAATATACCTTACAAAAATAAGATCTATGTTTGGTGCTGAAAGAATAGTAAAATAAAGTGCTGCAAAAATGCTGGTAAATGTCCTTATTTGTACTGCACATTTTCCATATTTGTGCTGCAAAATCTGCTAATCCATGCCATCCTGGGGGTCTGACTGATTTCCAGTGGCGAAGAATGTGCCTCATGAGCTTGTTGAGGTGAAATCTAAACTAAGGCACAAGGAAGATGGTTGCTGATAAACCACCCCTGCACTTGCAACCAATCTGCTGCTGTTAGTAAGGTTAGAGAACAGAGCCTTCGTACATGATTCTAAATATTCTGTATCTTCCTATCTGGAAGAGTCACCAAACCTAATCTGTGCAAAATCTTGCCCCAGTGATTCCTTGATGCTGCAATGGCTTTACGTTGGAATTCTGAAGATTTCTCAAAAAGAAACTGCACATTTTTAATACTAAAAAATCCTTCTTTGAAGATGATTGTCAAGGATTCTGATGAAGAAGGGACAAACTTCATCTAGATATCACCGAACAAAGACTCCATTGTTATGTAGCACTGTCAGAGAGGAGCCAAAACCTTGGTAAAAACTTGTTGGCAGAGTTCAGAATGGCAGGATTCTGAACTGAAACAGGCGGCCACTTAAAGAGAAACAAATTTATAACGCACATGGACTGGGATGTGTACATAGGTATCCTGAAGTTCTATTGTAAATAGAAAGCCTCCTCCCCAAAGAAATCATTGATATGATCACTTGCAGTGTGATCATTCTGAAGTATACAGCTTTCATCCAGGAACTGACACACACCATTCTGTAGTCACCTAAACCCTTCTGTGTTAGGAATAGTATCAAATAGACACCCTATGAACTAGGAAGTTCATCTTGAGGAATTTGAACTACCACTTTTCTCTCCAGTAATACCTGTACTTCCACAACAAGGCTTGCTTCTTGATGGGTTTCTTAATGGCAAGAGTAGGGATGAATCTGAAGTGCTGAGGCCAAGATTCAAAGGTTACACAATCGCCTCTCATGATGATATTCAAGACCCAGTAGTATATGGTGCTTTTCTTCCAAACCCATAAAAGTCCATACTTCTTACCCCTATCACCTGTGAGATGGCAGAAGATCACTAATAGTTAGGAGTTCCACTTTGAACTCCCCTGTCTTATTGATTGAATCCAGTTAAAACCTATTTCATCAAGAGTCATAGGATTCGGAGTCTTCCCTGAAGACTCTCTGTGATCCCTACCCCAGGACCTAAAGGACTGTTCTTGAAAGATTTTAAGCCTGATTATGAGTTTAGCAGTTGGACGACTGCCATGGCGGCGGTCCGACTGCCACAGTGTTGGTGATCTGATCACCATATTATTATGCATGCATAGATGAAAGACCGCCACAGTCCTGCCCACACTACCAGCAAATCTAGACCGCGGTGTTGGCAAGATAGCCCAATGCCTCTATTGGAGGGTGGACCGTCAGTGCAACCGCCGTTGAAATCACGATGTTGCTTCCCGCTGATGTGACCGGGCTGGTCCAACCACCACATTTGAGCTGGCGGAAACAGAGAGATTTAAGGCCAAAACTCACCTGTAGGAGACCTCAGCCATCTGGTGCCACCATGGAGACTATTTTACATGTCCTGCTGCTGCTTGTGTTGCTTGATGGCACACACAAAATCAACGTCGTCATTGACGCAACAGATGGTAAGTCAAACACCAACCCGTGTCCTCAAACTCCACAGCAACTCGACAGGCCGCCATCAACCTGGTATGTGGGCTGTGCTCCATTCCCCAAATATACGTTATATGTCCTGGTTTGGAGTTGTACACAACGTATGTCCCAACACAGCCCCATGGCACCCCCTTTGGCCAGGTCACTGACACTGCACTGCCACACTTTACTTAACTAGATATGTATGCACATCCCAGTTTTGGGATAGTGATGTGCTCATAACATTGTGTCACACAACAGCAAATCTCACATTGTACACATCATGACCTGTTGTGACAGAACACATACATCTGTATGGATGTGTCATTAAACCCAAACACACCTTTCCCGTAAAATTCATGTAATGGACTCCTACATATCACCCACGTTGCAAGAGAATGTATGGTAAATGGGATGCAGTATGATTTGTGTGACAAACATCCTAAGCACACAGTGTAAACAATCCCTGCAGAATAGGTATGGCAGCATCCGGGGGACCCTAGGAAGGCTACTGCCCTGGGACATATTTCACTTTGCAGATGCCTCAAAAACACTATGACGGCCATTCGGTCACCGCCAAATGGCCGCTCCGCGGTCAGGAGACCGCGGATGCCATTCTGGCTTTCCCGCTGGGCCGGCGGGCGACCGCCAAAAGGCCGCCCGCCGGCCAGCGGGGAAGACCCTGCAACAAGGAAGCCGGCTCCGAATGGAGCCGGCGGAGTTGCAGGGGTGCGACGGGTGCAGTGGCACCCGTCGCGATTTTCACTGTCTGCAAAGCAGACAGTGAAAATCTTCATGGGGCCCTGTTAGGGGGCCCCTGCACTGCCCATGCCAATGGCAGTGGCCAGTGGCATGGGCAGTGCAGGGGCCCCCAGGGGCCCCACGACACCCGTTCCCGCCATCCTGGTTCTGGCGGTGAAAACCGCCAGAAACAGGCTGGCGTGTAGGGGGTCGGAATCCCCATGGCGGCGCTGCAAGCAGCGCCGCAATGGAGGATTCCCTGGGCCACGGGAAAACCGGCGGGAAACCGCCGGTTCCCCTTTTCTGACCACGGCTTTACCGCCGCGGTCAGAATAGCCCTGGAAGCACCGCCAGCCTGTTGGCGGTGCTTCCGCTGCCCTCCGCCCTGGCGGTCAGAGACCGCCAGGGTTGGAATGAGGGCCTATATCCACAGGAACTGTGGCCTGATTAATATTAGGGATAATCAATAGCATAACCAAGTACCATGCCCACATTGCAAATGTGTAAGTGCAAGTCTAGGAAGCAAATATACCAGTAACAGCATGGGTCACACATTTAGATGAAGTAGGTGCAAGGTGCACACATTAAAATGGACACGTCCGTTTACTTGTATAGGAAAGTGATAAAAATGAACACCCTCCATATGTGAACAAACAAACCTCTAGCTTGCACACATTAAACAAATGTCCAATCCTCATCAGGGGAGGAATGTAACCCAATAGATGTTGACAGTGACCAAACCAATAAGGAATTCCTACTATATGAAACAACACCCAATGCAATACAACCCCAATTGGATCACATAGCACATATCCATCCATCAAACATTTCCCCTCATCCTGGGTGACACTAGAGGCCCAAATTCAGATATTTTCATCCTCAAACAAACAAACACAACTGTAGCCATACCTCACAAATTATTCATGAATTGTTTATTCATGAATTATTCATGAACATCAAAAAGGTAGAAAAGTAATGGCAGGACCAATGTATAGCAAAGCAAACAACTGAACTTTATTTATAAGCCTCTAAAAATGGAGAAAAGGCCAATGGCCAGTCCTTGGTAAAAGGTGTGCACATTGCTATGTCCCACAACTTGCCTCACAGATTACTGCCATAGAAACCTCCACAGGAAGGGTCATTTTGTGGGCATTCCAGGCATCTCAATGATCACCCTTGGGTGGGATCGGATCGGGTTTTGGATGAGTGGGTTTGGTCTTGGGAGGGATGGGTTTCACTTTAGGGGGGGGGTCAGCTTCTTCTTGGGTTTGGGTGGGGTACGACAGGGTCCAAGTGGGTGGGTGGTGTCTGGGGGTATGGTGGATGTGGTGGTTGTGTTTGCAGGTGTTAGTGTGGTATCTGGGGCATGGTGGATGTGGTGTTTGTGGGTGTTGGGGTGGTGTCTGGGGGTATGGTGGATGTGGTGGTTGTGTCTGTGGGTGTTAGAGTGGTCTAAGGAAATATGGTAGATGTGGTGGCTATGTTTGTAGGTATAGGGGTGGTGTCTGGGGGCATGATGGATATGGTGGTGGTTGTGAGTGGAGTGAGTGACTGTTGAGTGCTTACGTGCTTGTGTGTCTTGTGGTGTTTGTGTTTATGTGTGCTGCTTGTGGCTGTTGAAGTGTGTGCATGCATATGCGTGAGTGTGCTTTGGACATGTATGGGAATAGGGAATTGGATGGGGAAGAGGAAAGTAGTGGGGTGGAGGATTGTGGGAGGTGGAGGACTGCCATGAGGGAGGAGGCCAGAGCCCGAAAAGATCTCTGTAGGCTAGACATAGCACTGTGAATGCCTTCCAGGTACGCAATCATCTGTTGGAGCTGTTTGCCCTTCCCATTGATGGCATTCAGAATTGAGGTTTGACCCACAAAGATGTTCCTCAGTAGGTCAATAGTCTCCTTACTCAGGGCAGCAGGTGTAACAGGGGTAGGGGCTGAGGTGCCTGGATCAAAGGAGATGGATACCCTCTTGGGGGAGTGGGCCCGGCCAACTGGGTGGGGAACAACAGAGAGGGTGGAGACAAGGATGGAGCAGGTGCAGGTCCTGAGTGTTCCGCCACCACAAGAGACTGTCCACTGAAGGATGTCTCAGAAGTACATGGTACTCCCCTAACCCTCTGGGCCACTGGGTCCCTCCATGGCTGATGTCACGTGACCAGCGGTACCGTGGCCAGCTGCTTCCCCATTGATGTCAGCCCTGCCTTCCCCACTTGCCTCGAATGATGATGAAATGACAAAGACAAATAGGGTCAGTCCATGTGCCGGAACGCACTTGAACAACTGCTTTGATTACAAAATATTACCATAATGTACAGTAGCCCACAGCCACAAGGTCCTCCACAGTGCCTCCAACATTTGGAACAACACACACATGCATCCTACATGATCTGTAAACATCTGCACACAGGAAAATCAGAATCACAGACAACTTTTGTTGCATGAGTGAACTTGTTCAATCAGAATACCCATGGGTCAACTAAGAGACCTTGTCACCTTGAATTTTTTGGCTCTTGTAGCACCTCTCATTAACCTGTTGGCAACACATATAATGGCAATGCCAAGGACATTCTCACGGATTCCACACAAGGTACTCCAATCAGCAAATGTTCGTATTCACAATACCAGATCATGATAAAATGATAGACAAATAATCCAGCTGTGTTGCAGTAAGAAGTACAGTAGCCCAAAGAAGGTGACATGAAAATACACATATTTCACTGTGTAAAGTCACCAATAGAAATCTCACAATATGCACATTGTCAAACTAGTGTAATGGATTTTGTACTAATGGTGCTTTACTAGATAACACATATTGCACAGAAAAGTACTGTAGATAATCTGGTCAAAATGTCTTTGTCGACAAATATCCACAGCACAGTGAATCAGCTAGGCCTAGGGAAATAACCTGTTTTGATTGGTACTACTGCAAACACCGATCTAACATTACATTACTAAAAGGAAATAGTCTACTGAATGTTGTTATGACTCAGGAAATCTCCTGAATCTGAAGAGGGCCTTTAACTTGTTTCTCAATGGAAAGGCACATCTCTGTACTTTTATGTCATGCAGACACAGATTCCATTGGATTACTGACAGTACACACTCAGATATGATTCCAACATTTCTGAATGTCACTCCCTGATGCATGCCAAGTAATGAATCTTCAACAATTGACATGTGCATAGCACTTGGCCAAATGATTCAACATCAATGGCATGGGATGCACATTGTGAGTAAGTACTGTGGGTCTACCTGTCATGTGATTCATTGCTTCTGCAATTGTTCTTGATAAATTACATGGAGTTACGGGTTAGGGTATGTGTAATCCAACAAATAATGTTGACCCAGTCCTGTCTGTGGTATCACATGAATTGTATACATATCATATGAAACTATTTACCAAGAGGTTTTTGCATGCACCCATATGTGATGGAATCAGACATCATCCCATGAAGACAGGTAGATCATGTATGAAACAGTAGGGGAAATAATACTACAAAAGTGCAAGGCACACATGCTCTAGGCACAAATACTGATGCCAACATTGATGTTACCCAAATCATTTAACTTTATATTCCCTACTTACCAAGGGAAAGTATTGCTCAGTGACTGCACACAAAGGACAATGTCTGCTATGTCACATGAATGATGGCCACCACCATATGAGAGACAGTAGTAAGGCACCAGCACTCTTGACATACTGAGGACAAGTGACCTGTTGGGTATAGATGCCAATATTCTCTCTTGAGCCGACACATGGCTGAGTACAATGATCCATTACCTCATGTTGTTTGATGTTGGGGCTGCCATACTGAAGACAAGTGGACTGTTTGGTATAAATGACACCCACAACATGAAACAACATGAGATGATTGACCATTGCACTCAGCCATGTGTCTGCTCAAGAGAGTATATTGGTAGAGGACTGTACTCTGTTATTCTACTGGTGACTAGGGCAGGAGTCAAGGCACATCACCATGCTCCAACTACCATACCAGACAATAACTCATCTTACGTATCACACATTGGCCATCTCCAATATTCATGGGAAGATTGTTGCCTCTACCACATCAACCTGGCAATGTAACATATCAACCTGGCAATGTAACAGGTATGAATCTGTCCAGGACTCATCCCCTTGTAGCTGCTGTGTCCCCACAAATACCCATCAAGCTTGGGGTAGGCCACCACCAGTATGCGGGGAATTAGGGGTGTCAGGGTCCGGTGTGCGCCCTGCCCACATAGGAAGGATAGCCACAGCTGGACCTCCACAATCTTCCAGGCCCAGCATCCTAGGTCCTCCCCCCTTTTTCGACAATGGAGGCTCTGTCAGCGATAGACCACTAGGGTCCGCACCTACTGGGAGATGGCTCTCCAAATCACTTGCTTGTGGTGGGCTATATGGATGCAATAGACAAATAAAGAGGTCAAAGTTGTACTGTTTTTAAGGTAACTGGTTGTGTAACACACATACTTGAAACACCTAGCACAAGCATTTTGTAACTGTCACCACACAACATCTGTAACGCACACATGGTGATAAGTGCAGGGACATAAATACAGACTATCCACAAACCTGGTCATGGCCTACACTGACTAAGCAAGTCCACTGACATCCTGTAGCCCCGGTCCAAACAACATGTGCTGTTATGTGAGCTACTAGGAAACACAACACACCATTGTGACTTTCTGAAGGGTAAACTACTTGTGCATAACCATACAGGCACCTTTACATCCAGGCACATTCACTCGTTGCACACTGTGCATACAGACAACTACCATGGTACAGACTAAACTGTAAGACTTAGGTGACAATGAAAGGGCTGGCACAGGTGTCACTGAAAGGTTCTTCTCTGTGGATGTGTGGAAATGTGGTCTAAATAATAGAATCTCATCCCAATTCTGAGTGGGTTTGTGTGGTATGTACTGATATCGAAGGAAACACCTTCTACCATATGTGGCACTCCTACAGAGATGACATTCAACATAGCAAGGTATGTTTGGTCTGATTGGTTGCATGTAACAAAGATAGTGATTCACATGTCAGGATATCCCTTGCATCAGCAAACTATAATGTGTGCAATAAGCCTGTACTGTACAAACATGATGTCTGGAAAGATGACAACAAACCTGTGGGAGTAAGGGGCCTGTCACTAGGCAATGTCACACATTGACAATGAGTGTGAATGGAAATAAGTACCAGGCCTGGTGGTTACCTCAGTCTCCATTCCTAATGTAGTCAATGTAAACGCATGCAGGTAAATTTTGCTTCAGAAGACTTATCTGAAGGTCTACAGGACATGAGCCCAGTGCCACAGTTGCATAGCCACAGTTACTGTGCACCAGCCTTGGCTATGTCCCATACTATGAAAAGGCTTTGACCAGCCTTGTTCTCTGCAGGCTGAGCATGCAGAACCTAAATGAACAGCACATTACCATCACTACCGTGCATGACAGTATTTTCTGTGGCCATCCTATATGTGAGTCCAGGGTTGTGCTTAGTGAGTTTTACATGGGTCTCATACCACAGTTTGCCCAGGCCTGATCTGGGCTGAGTAATTTGTGGGAATTTACACTTTGCTGCATATATACACAGCTCGTGTTATGACGCAAATACCTGTACTGTGTTATTTACAGTCATCATATAAATCATTGTTTGTCTTTAAAGTTTATTTGCATAGATATTTGAATGCAACAGAAAGAGGATTTAGGGTTTATCAGACATCACACAGCACAATGGTAAATTGAAATACTCAGAGTACAGGGCTCCAAAATCCACAACCTGTACATCCTATGTATGGACCAAAGATTGTGACAACAGGCACCCAAATGACTCACTGGGACTCAGAGGCACATTTGAGCCTGTGAGGAAGGAAAGGAATGTTTTTAACATAGTCAAATATGTATGTGAGATGGTTATCTGTTCTTCTGGTGCGCCATAGAGCTGACCATTCAGGGGAAGGGCCTCATTAGCAAGTTTCCCGAGCTCCTCTGGAGGGAAGGCAGGGTCCATTTTACCTGGGCAATGTGGCTCCAGCTGATGACATCAACCAAATTCATGTTTGCCTATTCTAAAGGACATTGACCCGCATTATGAACACAGCGTTAAACACTGCACCGCTGGTGGTAAAAACCGCCAACAGAGGAGCGGTCCGGACGGCCAAATAATGAACCAACTGAAACACAGGCATCCTGAAAACCACCCACCGCGAGCAGAGGAGAGCCAGCAACGACGGCAGAGCCCGCCCACAGGCCGACTGGAAGGCCCAACCTGCCCATCAAATAATGAACCACTAGACCGCCGTCAGTTCTGGGGCAGGAACCACCGCCACGCTAAGCCAGACGGAAACGAACCAAATATAAGGAAAAACTCACCGGAGGCTCACACAACACACCGAAGCAGACATGGATAGAGAGCTGCAGATCATGCCAGCCCTGCTCCTTGCCATATACCTCCACGACCAAGACTGCCAATGAAGACGACAACGGTAAGTACCGCAACCTACTAAACAAGGGAAGAAAGGCCTCAGTTACATACCCACCCACTCTACCCACCCTGCAATGCTCCCACAACCCTACACAACAGCACAACCCATAAATCCTACAGCAAGAGGTACTTACCCGACACAAGACAAATCCAACCTGACCATAGTACCTACAAATGCCCCATACCCACAAACAATGAAACGAGAGACCAGGAATCAAGAGTGTGCCGCCAAAACACAGGCCACACATAAACATTTAATGCAGCTCTCTGAGCAAACGATTCACATTAAGGCCAATGGCCAGTCCATAGTGCCATACTTTTTTGGGCTACAATGGCCCCAGCCTGACTCCCAAAAGTGCTACGGTACTCCACCTTATAGGGGCAACAATGGGGAATCCAGGCACCTCAGGAAACAGGGGCAGGGGGTGGTGGGTGTGGGGATTTACGACGGGGGTGGGCCTTGGATTTGCGTTCGGAAGGTGGAGGGGGTTTGGGTTTGGCCTTGGAAGGTGGGGGAGTGTGCTTTGACTGGGTGGAGCCAGATGGCATTGACTCTGCACGGGGCTTCTTCCTCTTTGGGGAAGGGGCATGGGAATGTGAAGGGCGGACGGGGCGGGCTGTGAAGTGGAAGGAGTGGAAAGGGCAAGGAGGTGCACACATTTAGGGATAAGACGGGGTGGGCCAGTGGGTTGGAAGAGGTCAGCACGGGAGAGGAAAAGTTTTTTGGGAGCAATTGGGTTGGACCTGGAGGAGGGCGTGGGAGTGGAGGCTGAGGGTGTGGATGTAAGTGGTGTAGGGGTGCGTGTTGTGGGTGCAGGTGACTGGACAGTATGCTGAGGTGTGGTGGATGTGTGGGTGTTTTGGTGCATTTGTGTGTTTTTGGAATAGGGGGGGTGGACACAGTGGGAGAAGACAGGCTGCCAGTGTGAATGTATGTTGTGTGGGTGTCTGCAAGTATGGTGAGTGTGCTGCATGTGTCAACTACAGTAGTTGTGGTGAGTGCAGGTATGGTGTCTGGGGTGCATGTCTGGATGTGTGCTATTGTGGTGAGTGCAGGAATAGGCTCAGCAACAGTGACTGAAGGTGCAGTGCCTGGGAGTGTGCATGTGGAGGGGACAGACAGGGAGGCAGAAGAGGTGGGCACACTAGGGGAAGTGGATGTTGCTGTGTGTGCATGTGCATGTTGGCTGTGTGAATGCTTGTGGTGTGAGGTGTGGTGCTTGTGTTTAGAAGTGTGCTTCTTGTGTGTTGAGGTGTTTGACTGCCTGTCATATTGTGTGCTTTGGACGGGTGAAGGGAGTGGGGTGCTGGAAGGGGTAGAGGTGGTTGGAGGGGGGACGGAATGACCAGGGAAACTGGCTGCCGTCAAAGAGGAAGCCAGAGCCTAAAAAGATCTCTGTAGGGCAGACACGGCACCGTGAATGCCATCCAGATAGGCATTGGTCTGCTGCATCTCTGATGCTAGCCCCTGGATGGCATTGGCAATGGTTGTCTGCCCTACAGAGATGGTTCTCAGCAGGTCAATAGCCTCCTCCATGAGGGCAGCAGGGCTGACTGGGGCAGGGGAGGAGGTGCCTGGGGCGAAGGAGACGCCCACCATTCTGGGCACGGGCAACTCGGTGGGGAGCAAATGGGAGGGCGGTGATGGCATGGGGGTGGCGGAAGATGATACAGTATGGGTGTGCCCACTAGGGTCTGCCACCGCCAGGAAGCCCCCATCAGAGGAGGTATCGGAGTCACTACCTCCAATGGTAGTTGCCTCCCACGTGGTACTCTCCTCGACCTCCATCCCACTGGTCCCCTTGGCGTCGGATGATTCTGCCTCTGAGGATCCGTGGGCTACTACATCCCCACTCACCGGTTCCCCAGCTCCCTCGCCAGATGGTGCTGATGTACACAAACAACACAAGAGAAAACGGATGGGGAGACAACAACAGGAGAGACACTTTATAAATAGCTGAAAGGAGTGAACATAGTGGTCATACATACACCCACCCAGAAGACCCTCCAACAGGCAGCACCTTCAACTATACCCATGGCCATGCCCCTGACAAGTGACCAAAACCCTGCTCTACACCTATTCCCTAAACACCCTAAGGACCTGAGGTGTAGGAGACCTGACCCAAACACCCCTACTCCCTATGGAGGCCTTCATGTAGATGGACATCAGTCAGAGTCCCTTCAACTACAGTAAGCAGCATAAACCCGAATGCACACACAGACATCCATCAAGGGTTAAAAATTTGGTATGTGTGCTCACCCCCTTGTGACTGCTGTGCAGCCTTCAAGCGCCCATCCAGGTCTGGGTACGCCACCGCCAGGATGCGTAGCATGAGGGGGTCAGTGCCCGACTGGCACCCCATCCCCATTGGGAGGACTTCCCCAGCTGGCCCTTATGGATTTTTCGTGCCCAGCTCCGCAGGTCCTCCCACCTCTTCCTGCAGTGGGTCCTCCGCTGGTTTTAGACCCCAAGGGTCCGCACCTCCTTGGCGATGGCATGCCCTCTTCTGGTGGGCGCTTACCTAAATGGACACACAGAAATGTAACACTGAGGTCAGGCACTTGGCAAACATATACAGCTGGCTAGACGTCCACTATGGCCCATGCAGGGTCAGAGGTGCACACATATGTACTGCCAACACCATCCATTACACACAACCATTGCCCACAATCCCATGACTCACCTGTACCTCTGGCCGACCGTAGAGCTTGGCGTACAGGGGCAGGACCCCGTCCACTAGCCTCTCCAATTCCTCCTGGGTGAATGCCGGGGCCCTTTCCCCTGCAACACGAGCCACTTCCATGACCAGAGGCAGGACACAGCAGTACACTCATTGGAGTACCTGCTTGCACGAGATCAGGGAGTCAAGTGACGTTGGGGTGACGAAATCGCGTACGTAACGAGGCGGTGTGCACCATTACTGCCGGCGGCGATCATGATACGCCAGGATTCCCCATTAGCATCCATGTTAAGCAATGACTGAGCGCACGGCGGTAAACACGGCCTTACGCTGTTACATCAACCGCTAACGGTATGAGGTCACTTCCACCACAACAGTTCTGGTTTTCAAGGGGCAGACATTTTGGCCTTAACTACACATTTATAATACTGCTATCTGCACAATGCAGTCCCTAATGTTCACCTAACACACCTATGCATGTAACCATTAACAATACCACACAATACAAACCCTGATCAATAATTATGGTCTAGTTGATGTTATGTCAAAAACATTTAGCATTTGAGTCCCTACAATCAAGTCAGCAGTGCTCAATGACTGACAATGTGTGCCGATGTATGTGTGTTCCTCACACATGTTTAAATATCCTCCTAGGTATAGACCCTTGTGGCGAGGAAGGGCCCCATCGGTGCACAGACCACTTGTGGATATGCGGACCATGGTGGAGCGTCACATCATAATCAATTACAGACTCACCTGTGCAACTATTCTCGAACTTTGTGCATTACTGGATCCAGCACTGCCTCCGGCAAATCGTAATCAGCATGCCATCCCTACTGAAGTGCAGGTGCTCTCTGCACTCCATTTCCTGGCCATGGGATCTTTTCAAGTGACAGAGTGCATGGGTGCTGGATTTTCACAACCATTGTTCAGCATGATACTGACAAGATTCCTGAATGCATTTGTACAACAACTGCAGTCCTATGTGAGGTTTTAGTCTGACTTCTATGCCTTTGCCAACATCGATGGCACCCACATACCTATGAAAACTCCAAGAGTCAGTGAACAGGTGTACAGAAACAGGAAGAACTTTCCCTCCATGAACATTCAATTGGTATGTACTGCAGACCAGTACATCTCACATGTGAATGCCATGTTCCCCAGTTCAGTCCATGATTCCTTTGTGCTGAGGAACAGTAGTGTGCCACACAAGATGGAACAACTACAGGACGACAGAGGGTGGATCATAGGTAGGTGTTTCTGTCACTAACTGCCACCTAGCAGACAGCTAGGCTGTCTGACTCTGAGGCCTGACAATGACTGCTCTGTTTTGCACCTTTTTCTAGGTGATTTTGGCTATCCCAACTTGCGTTGGCTCCTGACACCAGTGAGGAATCCTGGGACAGATACAGAGAGGAATTACAATGAGGCTCATGGACGTACTAGGAAGGTGATAGAGTGCACAATAGGTCTCCTGAAGGCTAGATTTTGTTGTCTACATATCTCTTGGGGTTCCTTGGCCTATGGGCCTGAAAAGGTGTGGAATAGTGGTAGCCTGCTGCATGCTGCACAACGTGGCAGGGAGAAATTATTATATTCCCCTCTTGGAGGTGGATGGTGCTGTATATCCAGACTAGCTTCCTCAGCGAGGGGACGAGAGTGATGGTGATGATGAGGAAGGGGAAGATGTCAATTCCAGGACCCAACTGATACAACTCTACTTCCAGTAACTATGTGGGACTAAGGGCTGATATTGGTGTTTGTGAAACATACTGTCAGTGTGCCTTGGGGGGTATGAAGGTACTACTTGCAACTGTGTCCAGGTCTGCATAGGACAGAATACAATTTAGTGGTTCTTTTTGTTAACATATTTAAGCAAAACAACATGTAAGGTGAGTGTGTACTTTCGTGCTACGCAGGTACAAATAAAGTAGGTATCAGCCAGTTGCATCCACACTTCAATTTGTTCACACATTATGACAGGGGACAGTGTTACAGGCGTGATATGTGTTTTATTTGGTGCAGGGATTGAATAGTGCAAATTACAGTGATGGCAGTTGGTCATGGGTGGTTATCCTAAATGCCAACATTGTGGCAGCCTTGTTGTAAGTATTGGTAGGTCCATCAATGCTTACTTGAGTTCTTATTGATTGTTAGCACTGTTTGGTGGTTGATTGTGTGAGATAGTTGGTGGAAAGATTGTTGCAGAGTCACCTGTTTGAGGGGGCCTTGTTTTTGGCAGGGGTTCCAGTCCCATATCTCGGCCTGAGGATCCGTTTGTGCGCCTGCTGTTGACCTATAGGGGATGACATGGTTGTTCCTTGTGTTTCCTCTGAGGGCAGTCTGTGGAATGTTGCTGCTGATGCTGTCATTGTCCGGTCTGTCTCCTGTGCTGTAGTGGGGGCCTCCTGTACTATGTGGGTCTCAGACTGGGTTTGTGCAAACTGCAGCAGCGCTCCTGCTATGCTGGCCATTGTTGCGTTGTGCATTTTCCACTGCTCCATGGCCTCTTGGTGGTGTTCCTGCTGCATCCTCTGACTATACTCAAGGGTGGATACTTTCTGGGCCAATCTGTCATGGGTATGCTGGTAGGCCCCCAGGACCTCAGAGATCACTTCCTGGGCTGCAGCATCCATCCTGTGGTCTCTCCCCTGGGCCACTGATGCCCTCCCACTGGGCATAGCCCCCTGTGCCTGTCTCCCCTGCACAGGTTTGGCAGTGCTACTTGTACTGGGGCCATCATCATCCTGCCTGTTGGAAGGGGGTGACTGTGGCCTCTGTACTTGTGTTCCACCAGTCTGTGGCCTGTATACACAGGTGTTTGGACGGTTGCCCTGGGCTGATGTTCTTGCCTGGGTGGTAGGGGTGTCAGTGGTATCCTGGGTGGGGTTGCTGGATGGGGACAGTCCAGGACTGTGTGAGGGGCCAGCCTGCTCATCAGTGTCCAGGGTTCCATCCCCAGTGTTCTGTGAGGTGCCTCTGTCTCCCTGGGGGGCACTGGCACTCCTTGTCATGTCCTTCAGGGTGGCATGGGTGGTGGTGCCTGTAGGGGGAAATGGACATTTCTGTTACAAATGCATGATCGGATGGGGTATACAGGGCTGGGCTGTTTTGTGCAGGTTTTACACTTTGGGGCCATGCAGGGTGCCTTTGTGAGGTTTGCACTGCATTTTGCTTAGGATGTGGAGGTGCATTGTGGGTGGTGTAGTGCCTTTGGGATTCCTTGCAGGGGTAGGTGGCTGTGCACAGGGGGAGGGATGTGGGCCTGTTAGTGGGTTTGTGGGCATGCAGGGTGACTGGATGTTGTCAATGTGGGCTGGGTGGGGTAGTGGTCCTGGTGGATGTTGGAGGGGTGGGGTGGTGCATGCATTACAGGTGTGATAGATATGGGGTAATTGTAGAAAACATACCCATTCCTCCAGTGAGTCCAGTGAGGCCCTCTGGGTGCAGGATGGCCAGTACCTTTTCCTCCCAGTCAGTGTAGTCGGGTGGTGTTGGTGGAGGTCCTTCCCCAGTCTTCTGGACTGCAATGTGGTGCCTGGATGCCATGGCCCTGACCTTTCCCCTCAGGTCGTTCCATCTCTTGCGGATGTCGTTCCTGTTATGTCGTAATCTGTCATGGGTGCGTGGATGGTGTCCCTCTGCATTGACCCTGTTGACAATGGTCTGCCATAGCTCCATCTTTCTGGCGATAGGTGTGTGCTGCACCTGAGCCCCGAATAGTTGTGGCTCCACCTTCAGGATCTCGTCCACCATGGTCCTTAGCTCCCTTTCTGTGAAGCGTTGATGTTTGGGGGGTGACATGGTGAGTGTGGTGAATGGTGTCGGGGGTGGAATCGCAGTGAGGGTGCTCCTCTGTGGTTCGGTGTGAGTCTCCTGCATTGTGGCATTCGGTGTCTGCTTCTGGTGTTCTCTGTCTTCGTTGGCCTACTTTTGTTGCAAAGGATTGTGGGGTGTGTCTGTGAGTGTTTTATGGTGTTGTAGATGTGTGTCAGGTGTGTGGGTTTCTAACTTATCAAATGTGTGCACTTCTTAATGTTGGGTCCACTTGCCGCCCGTGGCGGTCTGCACCGCCAATAGTCTTTCGGCTTCCACTGACCACCATGGTGATTTGTGCATCATTATTTGGAGAGCGGGATGTGGGTGCATCCCCCTCCCATGAGTAATGTACAAGTCAACAGCACGGTAGCCTCAGTACTTATTGACACAGGGGTGTCAATCAATGTAATGGATGAGACCCTGTTCCAACAATTAAATCCTACACCGTCCCTCACGGTACAGCCACCAAGATATACAACTATGGAGGACGGGAGCCCCTTCCTCTGAAAGGCACGGTGGAGGTGTCAGTAACTAGCGGAGAGCGGTCGACACAAGCGAGGTTTTATGTGGTAAAAGGAGATCGAGGCACCCAGTTGGGATGCCATACTGCAGAAGATTTGGAGTTGGCTTTTTTTGCCCTCCAAGTATATGACTCTCATGTCGAACGCCTTATCAGTGAATTTCCACAACTTTTTGAGGGATTGGGATGGCTAAAAGGGAAACGCATTAGACTCGACATAGACCCAAGTCTTACTCCAGTCGCTCTGAGACATTGCCGTGTGCCGTTTCACCTGTGACCAGCGGTGGAAAAGGAGCTGCAGCTGCTCGAGGAGCAGGGAGTCATTGAAAAGGTAGATGGGCTGATGCCGTGGGTTTCACCTTTGGTGATAGCACCGAAGCCCAAGCAGCCCGGGGCAATTCGCCTCTGTGTTGACATGCACATACACAATAAAGCCATCCGGAGGGAGAGGCACATAACGCCCACTATGGATGACATTATAGCAGACTTGAACGAGGCACAGTGGTTTTCAAAACTAGATCTCAACGCTGGCTACCACCAGCTGGAGCTGGACCCCGATAGCAGAAACATCACCACTTTCTCAACACATGTGGGACTCCGACGATACCGGATGTTAAGTTTTGGAGTATCCTCTGCGGCCAAAGTGTTCCAGAATGCTATCAGAGAGACTTTATCAGGGTGATCAACTTAAGTGATGACATTTTAATACATTCCAAGACAAGAGATGAGCACGATCGCCATCTGATGGCTACGTTGCAAAGACTGTCGGAAGCGGGGCTGGCACTTCACAAGAAGAAGTGTGCATTCTATCAAACATCTGTTTATTTTTTTGGTTACATCTTTTCGAAAGATGGTTTACAAGTAGATTCAAGCAAGGCCGAGGCCATTCGTCAAGCCCCAATTCCACAAAGTCCCACGGAGGTACGGAGTTTTTTGGGAATGGCAACGTATTGTGGAAGATTCATACTTCAGCTTGCCACAATGGCGGAGAACTTCGGCAACTCACTAAAGGACAACATCGCTGGGAATGGACTCCGGCTGCTAGCAAGGCGTTTGAGGACATCAAGGCAACGCTGCTGGACAAGTCAACCATGGCCTACTTTAACCCTCTCAAGTGGACGGAAGTGGTGGTAGATATGAGCCCTGTGGGGCTGGGAGCTGTCCTTCTCCAGGAACAAAGGCATCAGGAGTGGGTTCCGGTTGCATATGCCAGCAGTTGAAACACGGTACGCTCAGATCGAGCGGGAAGCCTTGGCGATCCGGTGGGCCTGCAAGCACTTTCACTTATATCTCTATGGGCATGAATTTCAGGTGGTGACCGATCATAAACCTTTGGTGTCACTATTTGCAGGAAGCCCACGTTTGGCACCTCCTCGGATTGAACGGTGGACTGTCCTGCTTCAACCTTACCGGTTCACCGTCGTTTATCAACCAGGGGTAAACAACCCAGCGGATTACTTATCTCGTCACCCGTCACCGAAAACACTTGATGCCTATCAAGAACACAATGAAGAGAGCACAGAAGTTTTTGTTAGCATGGTTGTACAATCTGCATGTCCCAATGCTCTTCTCGTAGAGGATATCGTGAATGCCACTAAGGAAGATAAGGTACTGAAACAGGTCAAGGAGGCGTTAGCTCACAGGAATTGGAAGCACTTCCTAGAAAAGTCAAAAATATTGAATCCGGAAAACAAAGTGGCGATGCAAGGAATGTGGAAGGTGTGATGAGCTATCTATGGGCAGTGAAGGACTGGTTCTGAGGGGAAGAAGGATCGTACTCTCTCAATGCTTGTGGACAAGAGTGCTAGAGTTAGCACACCAGGGGCACCAAGGTGCTGCAAAAACAAAGGCTCGATTGCGTGCCAAGGTGTGGTTCCCTAGCATGGACTGCCAAGTTGATGAAATGGTGGGAAAGTGTCACTCCTGTATTATCACTGCTGTGGAACCGCCCAGCTCCCCAATCATTACTGAACCTGCTAGTCTAAAGTCATGGGCAAAAGTAAGCATGGATTTTGGGAGTTTCCCTGATGGGCGGCTGACAGTTGTCCTGATAGACTCCTATACCAAATTTCCTGTGGTCGAAGTCATATCCTCTACGGCGTTTGAAAATGTGCGGCCAGTGCTTCAAAAGACATTTGCGTTATTTGGCCTCCTGGATGAGGTCAGAACAGACAATGGGCCACCGTTTCAGGGACAAGAATTTCGCTCTTTCCTTGATGGGTTGGCCATACGCCACCGCAAGATCATGCCGTACTGGCCTCAGGCAAATCAATGTCCCTCATAAAAGATTGATAGAAGAAAGGCTTTAACAGAAGAAATGAGAAAAACAAAGGCAAAGAAAAGGAAATGAAGCGAATAGAAATGACATAAAGGTATTTATATATATATATATATATATATATATATATATATATATATACATATATATATATGTATAGTAAGGGAAAGTAAGCAATAGGGAGAAGGGAAACAAAAGTTTACTATTTCACTTTGTTGTAACATTACTACCTTAAGCTATTCATACAATCTGAGTGTAAAGTTACTACAAAGTCTAAACTTACATGTCCACACCCCGTGAAAAAGGGTGAAAAGGGTTAGGAGCCAAATTTACAAGTGTAAAGTTACTACTGTCAAAACATGGCAACAGTAAGTCCAGTACTACACTGGGTAAACCACTGATACAGAAACATCCTCCCATAGAAAATAAGGGAGGTAGGGGCATAAAATAAAACCCCAAAGGAAATATTTTTAAATTTAAATACATTATTTAAAATAGTTAAAAAATGAAATATGATTTAATGTTAAACACTATTTCTAATAATAACATAATCTAATATATTTTTGAACCTAAAAAGCAATGTAACATCAAAGTGGGTTTTTTGTTCATAAATCTTTAAAAAATAATAATTTTAGTTTCATATTTCATATTTTTAAATCAATGTACTGTTTAATCAAAAATAATGATAGGAGTTTAGTAGCAGTCTTTCTTTTTTTCTACATTCATAAATATGTAAAATTCGTTTTTAACATAAAAATATTTTTACACATTTTTTCCAAGCTCAAGAAACTTTTTTAATGTTCTCCTTTACTTTATTATATGGAAATCTCCACCTAAAACCGCACTCCTCACAGGTGAGTAGTGCGCTTTACAAATCCCTGATTGATTAATTGATTGAAATGCGGACTCTCACCATGGTAAACTATAAGTCAAAGTAAATAACTTAATTAATCTTGAAAACTTTTGTACAAATATTGTGGTAATGTAAATTACTTTTTTTATATTTATTTTAAAAGAATAGTACTATTATAATTCATTTGAATACATTACATCAAACTAAATTATGTTTTTGATGTTTACATTAAAAATCCCACCTAAAGAAAAAAAGTTTTTTTAAATTGATGTATAGAATTAATTAGAACTAATGTAATTATACTAACTGTATTTTAATACAAAATGTTGGTACACACATTATTTGGTTAAAACGATTATTAAAATACATTTAAATAAAATAATGTGTTTTATTTTTAGATTTGTATTTATGTTACTTTAAAACTATTTATATTTGTAACTATTCTAATTAATTAAATTGAATTAAACATTATTCCCTATGCGGTCTATTTTAAGTACAAACCTCCATCATATTTATGGGGAAGATGTTGCAGTACTTGCAAGCAAGTGGCCATGTGGGGTGCTTGATTTACTCCAACTTTCATCTAGAGTATATTTTATTGGGTTGGGCAGAGGTAAAGGGAGGTAATGGTGATTTTAGGGTTTAGGGGTGGGTAGAGGTAAAGGCAGGTAAAGAATAAAAAAGAACAGTTTGGGTGGATTCCCTCAAAAATAAAATAATAATGTGTGTTTATATGTGTATGTGCATATGTGTGTGTGGTAATAGCCAATCTGAAATTACCATTATAAATTATTCAGAATTTTGTAGCTAATAACTCTGCCCTCATTTAACGAATGTCCACAAAACTTCCCAAACCTATAGCTATAACTCACGCCCTAAGGTAACTATAACTTGTGCCCTCACTATGCAAAGTTTTCTCATCAATAATTTTATGGCAAATGTTGCCATGATAATATTGAAGATGCCATAGAAAGTGTCATCAATGATATAATATGTGGAGTAACTAGAAGGAAATATCAAAGGCTCAAGTTATAGTTACCTTAAGGCGCAAGTTATAGTTTGGAAATAACTCTAACTATAACTGTTGAATTTCTATCGTTTTGTACGAGTAAATTCAGAACCTAACCATAACATCCCTGGAATCTTTTTTTTTTTCAGTGAATTTCTATATTTTTTTAATGTAAAGTCATTTTAATTACTATACTTTAATCTAAGCACCCCACGTGTGGCCTTTGGCCGTGCGCGGTGGGGGTTGGCCACAGGGTGCGGCCAGGCCCTGCAGCCAAGCCCTTATAACAACCCAACCTCATGGGGTTGATCTCAGGGCTTATCTCTGTCTCTGTGAGTGGGTGCGTGAGTGTCTGAGTGAGTCTAAAAGTAGGTATGTGAGTGGGCACTTGAGTCTCTGAGTGCATGTGTGAGTGAATGAATAAGTGTATGAATGAATGTGTGAATGTATTTTTTTTTCTTATTTGCGATGAATATCGATTAGTTTCGATTTCCATGCCCATGAGATGCAGCAGGGGAACAGAGGAAACTGCTCTCACAGAGAGGGAGCAGCTTTAGCAGCTCCTCCCTTTCTGTGACAGCAATGTCAGCTCCCACAGGAGTTAGGGAGCCGGCTAGGAACGTGGGGGCCTTGAGGCTCCACCCTTGTCCCCAATATTGTGACCTGGTGCCCTGGGGGGACCCAGGTCACATGGCTGGGCCCAGGGGATAGAGTTCCCAGGCCAAGATCAACCCTGCGAAAGGGGGTCATGTGGCCCCCCAAAAATTAATAATTATGCTAGGCCCCAGGGGATGGGGTCCCCTGAGCCAAGATCGGCCCTGCCGAGGGGGGCCGCACAGTCACCCTCCCCCCTAAATAAAGTAATAATTAGGCCAGGCCATGGAAGATGGGGTCCCCGGGTCCAAGTTCGGCCCTGATGATGGGGGACATGTGGTCCGCCACCTAAAAAAGTTAATCATTTGGCTGGGCCCTGAGGGATGTGGTCCCCAGGGCCAAAATTGGTTGGGAGAGGTGGGCATGCAGACCTACTGTCAATTACCACTGTGCTTTTCCAAAGGCTGTATGCAGCACGGGGTTGGCTGGTTATAAGTGTTGGCCAGGTCCTGCTGCCAACCCCCACTGCACATGGCCAAAATTACTTTACATTAAAAAAATATAGAAATTTAATGAAAAAAACAAAGGTTACAAGGATGTTATAGTTAGGAAATTGAATTAAAAAATACTCAGAAATTCACTTAAAAAACCAAAGGTTACAGGGACGTTATTGTTAGGTTCTAAATTTACGTGCACAAAACCAGATAAATTTAGCAGTTGTAGTTAGAGTTATTTCAAGTAAATTCACAGCCTCAGGAAAATATAACTCGTGTCCCCACCAGGCGTTTTTTTCTTCCATAATTTGACTTCTAATGTTTCACTGATATTTTTTTGACGGCCCCGGGAACTCCATCCCTCCAGGCCAGGCCTTGCCTTAACAAATATTGTTTTGGGTGTTGTGTGCCCCCCCAGGCCAATTTCAGCCCCAGAGACCCCATCCCACAGGTCCAGGCCCTGTCACTGGGTGCCCTGTGCACCCAGTGTGCACAATGGAGACTTGGGTAAGCCTGAAGCAAAACATACATCTACCTGTCTGCAAACGTTTCCTCTGTTTCCCTTCCCACATATCTGCGAGCAGGGAAACAGAGGAAACCTCTGCTTCCAGCAAGCAAGAGCTGTTTGACAGCTATCACTTGCGGGAACTGGAGTGTTTGCTGTGACTTGGTGGAAGCTGTCAGCTCCCACCAAGTCAAAGCAAAAAGCTATGCCTCAGGGGCTGACACCCCAGGACATAGCAGGAGCCAGCCCTAGGGGGTAGTGGTCCCCAGGGCCATTATTGGCTCCTCATGGGGGGCCGCATGACCCCCCTCCAACATTTCACTTAGGAAAGGGAGGTGGTGGTCCCTGGGACCAGAGCTCCACAACAACCCCCTTAATTTTTTTAATTCAGCCCCATGGAAGTGGTAGTCCTTCGGGCAGCTGTGGTGGGGGGTGTGCAGCCCCCCTTAATTGTTATAATTGCCCCAGGGAGGTAGCGGTCCCCAGGGCTGCACGGGGACTGTGTAGCCCCCTCCCTGCAAACTACTGAAATGAAGCTGTGGGGAGGTGGCGGTCCTGTGGCATAAATTAGTCCAGGATAGGGGCCCTGTGTGCCCCTTCATTTATTTTTTACATGCCCCTGAGACCTGGCCCTCTGGGGACTTAATAAAACAGGCGCAGGAGACAGTGCTTGTTTTTTAAAAATGTTTGCTGCAAATTCGCAACAATGCAAATTTGCGGCAATTTTTTTTTCAAAAAGTGATTATTTTGCACTGGTGGGGTCTTCTTGCACCCAGCACCAGAGCTAAGGGGTGAGGGTGCCCCTACCCTGGCCCCTTTTGTTTTATTTCACTTTTGTTTAGGGACTCATCTGAAGCCGAGTCTCACGATGGGTACCAACTTTTCCTGATTGAAGTGTTGGCAGCCAACCAGAGCTCTGAAGTTCTCTGCATGAGCTCTTATTATTCGCAAAGTCATCAAGGAGGATCCATGGACCCAGATATACAGATTCGGATTTCCTTTAATGTCTCATAAACTTCCAAACAGATTTACATAATCTAATAAAAAGTGTAACCTCCATATCGAACGCTACCTTTCTGCCAAATTTAGTGTAATTCTTTTCAGGAGTTCAGGCTGTAGTCATGTTCAAAACTCCTATGGGAATTAACATGGGAAATGCACATTTTTTACCCCCCTTTTTCTCTGCCCCTGCTTTTCTGGCTCACCCCAAAACTTTCCGTGCATAACAAGGATCACTGACACACTTTTTTGGAAAATGTTATGAAGATTTGTCAAACGGAGCCAAAGATGTAGGCAAGTCAAAAACGCTTTTTCTGTGGAAACATGGTCCTAACTATAACTACCTATTGGTGAAAGCCAGAAAACAATTGCCAGTTCCATCAGCTAACGCCTGAAAAGTTTTGGGGTGATCTCTCCAGGTGGGCCTGAGAAACAAGGGGTGGGTCCCAAAACATGTTTTGCCCATTCATATTTCCACAGGGACTTTAATCAGTGATGCCCAGAAACTACTGAATGGAATTACACCAAATTTGGCAGGATGGTAGGTCCTAGTCCAGAAAGAATAGTTTTTCTTTCTTTGGTGCAACTCCATTCAGTAGTTTTTGAGAATTTAAGGGGAAAACAAATTTGTATATCTAGGGACGTGAAGGATTCGCAACCCCTAACGATCTCATGCTGAGATCTGATTCCTGTTACCTCAAGCAACTATAACTTGCGCCCTGAGGTAACTATAACTCACGCCATCGCCATGCACTGCAAATTACCCCACAAATTACAAACACAACCATTCCATCTTTCATAGCATCATTGTTAATATCAATGTAATATTTGCAGTAAAATATTTGATGAAAAAACTCTGCATGGCGTGGGTGCGAGTTATAGTTACCTTGGGGCACGAGTTATAGTTACTTGAGGTGACTGATGGAGCAGATATGTTAATGAAAGAAATTGCTGATGATTATTGTGTGTTTATTAATGAGAAAAATGCATAGAAAAATTAAATTTAGAAAATAATGTGCACATTTGAAATTGTTCCCTCGGACAGTGGTCACCATGTGTATTAACAGATGCAAAATAATGAAAAATGAATAACAAAATGTACTAACATGTCATACGAAGTGTATAACCTATGTTTTATGTTAATTCATATTCTTAAATTAGCCGGACTAAAGGCCTGGTTTCGCTGGGCCTTGCTTACTCATAATGTGGAGACTTTGGAAAGCTTTGCAAGGACTGGTAACTGGAAGGAGAAACCTTGAACTGCTCAGAGTTCAGACGGCTTGGCTGGAACATTCTGCAATGTACCAATGGACAGGAGATGATGAAGACAATTTGATACAATTATATGTAGTGTAGGCTAAATGTCCTTTCCCAGGACTTGAACAATAGAGGCACTGACCAGAGACTCGTATGCAACAATTTTGTTACCTGAAGAGCCGGATTATGTTCTCATCGCAAGAAGAATCAATCAGTTTTATGGGACATGAAGCATATGCAAAATTAGAGATTTGGTGAACAAAAACTATAGGTTAGAGTCAAAACTTCCGATGGACTGACCAATTAGCAATTAGTGGGATGGACTGGGAGACCCTAATAAAAAGTCATGACAAGGGGTGCGAAATCAGAACTGCGAGGAGAAAGTTGATGACGTCAGGAGACGCTGTCCGAGGTGCTGACAGTTGGGCTTATACTCTGTGAGCCAGATCCGTAGCTGACCATTGATGACCTGGGGATGAAGACTGACTTGTTGCTGATCCATCCTGGATAGGTAGCTAGGAAATGTGACTGACACATTTTGTGGCTTTTCTTCTAGGTACTAACTGTGCTGTTTTAGTAGAAATTCTCTTTTAGGTACATTCTTCCAAATTAATGTTTTCACTAAATTGTTTTTGCGTGAAGACCCACATGCTAATGCTAATCTTGGTTAGGTAGGCTGACAGGGGAGATGTTGACAGTGACAATTGACTGACAAATTAATTTGCTGAATTGCATCATTAATGCTGATATTCACAGACTTACGATTTGCATTGTTGCTCATGTTTTTCTTTGGAGAAAAATGTTTTCTTTGATGAACTAATAATGTGTGATTAATAAAGGCATAATTAACATTTGATTAGAATTGTAACCAATAGGGAATAAAAATTGTTAACCTTTCCATGAGTGATGGTTATTTTTGATTAGTATGGTTTTTATTTGTGGTTTCTTAAGTGTTTAATCTTGATAAACTGATGTTGATTCTGTTCAGTAATCACTGCATGACTAGGATACTCCATGTGATTCAAAAGGTTCATCGACCTATACGCGTCCTCTTGTAAGTTTACTTATTAAGGACCGGGCGCACTAGCATAACTATAACTATAACTGGTGAATTTCTATGGTTTTGTATGTTTAAAATGTGAACCTAACTAAACCTTCCCTGTAACCTTCGTTTTCTAAGGGTTTTGTAATTCTATTTTGTAACTATAATGTCCCTGTAACCTCTGTTTATTCAGTGAATATATATGTCTATATGTGTATATATATTCACTGAAAAAACAAAGGTTACAGGGACACTATAGTTAGGCTCACATTTTAAATGTGCAAAACCATAGAAATTCTCCTGTTATAGTTAGAGTTATTTGAAGTAACTATAACTTGCACATTAAGGTAACTATAACTTGGCTCCAATGTAATAGCCCCAGGGAAGAGGTGGTCCCCGGGGCTGTGGGGGGGGCAGACTGCCTCCCGCATGAGTGTAACAGAAGTGCCCCAGGAAGGAGGGAGTCTCCCCCCCCTTTAATGTTATTTTGTGCCCGGGGGAGGTGGCGGTCCCCAGAGCTGCAGGGGGGCCTGGTGCCCACCCCGCATTGAAAATATTAATGCTCCCAGACCTAGCCCACCCGGGGACGATAGTGAAATAAGCATGGGAGCCTACGCTTGTTTTTTATTTTTTATTGTTGGGGGCTCAGCCACAGCTCCTGCTGAAAATTCAAAAAACCAAATGCTTTTTTGCTCTTGGGGGATCCCTCTGGGACCCCACCACCAGAGCTAAGGGGTAAGGGTGTCCCTACACTGACCCCTTTTGTGTTTTTTTCATATTTGTTTCAGGGTCTTGGCTGAAGGTGGGTCCAAACATGGCTGCCAACACTTTCATGTTGAAGTGTTGGCAGCCAATCAGATCTCAGCACGAGATCGGCAGGATTCGCGGAGCCTTCACGTCCATATATATAGAAATGTGTTTTTTCTTAAATATTTAAAAAACTACTGAACGGATTTACACCAAATCACAAAAAGGGAGCTTTCTGGACCTAGTGCTACGTTTCTGCCAAGTTTGGTGTCATTCGTCCAGTGGTCCAGGCTAAAAATCCCTATGGGAATTAACATTAGAAACGCACCTTTTTTGACCTCCCCTTTTTCTTGGCCCCCGCTTGATGCATCACCCTGATATTTTCCAGACAGCAGCTGACATGACTGTTTCATTTTTTGGGAAACTTTGGTGGAGATTTGTCAAGCGACACCAAAGATATAGGCAAGTCAAAAAAAGCTTTTTCTATAGAAACTATGTCCTAAGTATAACTACCTAGTGGCGACTTCCACTAGGTAATATATATATATATATATATATATTCAATGGCAAACCAAGGTTACATTTTAGTTATAGATAGGAGAACTTTTTTCCCTATACAAACCAAGCTTAGACTACATAAACGTTTAAAATTCAAAATTTATAGTTATAACTTTCATTTGCAATTTATCTACCACCTTCAAATTGTTATAAGTAGCAGACCTTGTTGCACATTCCTTTCAATTATCTAACTAGACAACACTAACTATAACTCTACACTCCACCATGCAGTATCTTTTCACAAATAATGATAATCAACTGTACAACACTACACTATATATCATACAGTAGGGGCAAATACTGAAGTTGCGTACAGTGTAACAGCGTAGAATGGAGTGGCATACAGTGGAATAGCATAGATTGGAGTACAGTGGAATAGCGTAGAGTGGAATGGAGTAGAGTACAATAGTGTAGAGTGGAGTGGCGTAGAGTGGAGTGGTGTAGACTGGCAAGTGTACAGTGGAGTGAGGTAGAGAGAAATAACATATAGTGGAGTGGTGCAGAATAGAGTTTCATCCAATGGATGGTCGTAGAATGGAGTGGCATAGAGTGGAGTGGTGTACACAAAAGTGGTGTAGGGTGTAGTAGCATACAGTGGAGAGATGTATAATGGAGTGACATCCAATGGAATAGTGCAGGATGGAGAAGGGCAAAGTGGAGTTACATGCACTGGAGTGGCATACAGTGGAATAGTCTAGAGTGGAGTGGCATACAGTGGAAAAGCATATACTGGAGTAGCAGATTGCATAGTAGCATACAGTGAAGTGGCATACACTGAAGAGGCGTAGACTGAAGTTACTTACAGTGTAAGAGCGTAGAGTGGACTGGCAAAGAGTGGAGCTATGTACAGAGTTATAGCGTATAGTGGAGTGGTGTAGAGCATACTGCTGCACAGTGAAGTGGTATAGAGTGTCATAGTGTGTAGTGGAGTAGTGGACAGTGGAGTGGCGCATAATAGAGTGGTGTAGACTGGAGTGGGTACAATGGTGTGGGGTAGAGTGAAATAGCATACAGTGGAGTGCCATGCATTGGGGTGGGACCCAATTTAATAGCATAGAATGAAGTGGGGTAGAGTGGTGTGCCATTCACTGTAGTGGCATAGAGTGGAGTAGCGTAGAGTGGAGTGGCACACAGTGGAATAGCATAGAATGGAGTGGCATACAGTGGAGTGGACTACAGTGGAATAGCATATACTGGAGTTGCATATAGTGGAGTGACATATAGTGGAGTAGTGTAAACTGAAGAGGTGTAGAGTAGAGTTGCATACTGTGTAATAGCGTAGAGTGGACTGGTGTAGAGTGGAGTTTTGTACAGTGTAATAGAGTAGAGTGGCATAAAGTGGAGTGTTCTACAGTGAAGTGGCGCAGAGTGTAATAGTGTATAGTGAAGTATCATACAGTTGAGTGGCGTGTAATGGAGTAGACTGAAGTGGCATACAGTGGTGTGGGGTTGAGTGTAATAGCATACAGTGGAGAGGCATGCATTGCAGTGGGATGCAATCAAATAGCATAGAATGAAGTGGTGTAGAGTGGAGTGCCATACACTGGAGTGGTGTAGAGTGGAGTAGTATACAGTGAAGTTGCATACAGTGGTGTGTGGTAGAGTGCAGTGGCATACAGTGGAATGGAGTAAAGTAAAGTGGCATGAATAGAAAGACGTAGAGAGGAATAGCATATAGTGGAGCAGCATCCACTGGAGTGCTGTACAGTGGAGTGACATAGACTGTAGTGTCATACAGTGGTGTTGTGTGTAGTGTAATAGCGTAGAGTGGAGTCGACTACAATGGAGAGGCGTAGAGTGGAGTAGAGTGGAGTAGCATAGAGTGGAGTAGCGTATAGTGGAGTGACTACGTGGTATAACATGGATGTTTGTGAAATTCAGCATCAGGGTAGATGATAGTGTGCAGAGTAATGCAAACCAACGAATTGCACTGCCTTGCGTTTCTCCAGATTTACCAATCAATGCAGGGCGAAGCATGTTGGCCTTGCATTTCTTTGTAAATCTGACTTAAGTATTGCATTGCCAATGCAACACCATGTGACTCAAGGGTACCGCAAACCAATAATACAGTTAGGCCTTAGGTATAATATGGGTAGTGGTATACTGTGATAACTCTGCAGTATACCGTGGTACATGGCAATGACAAGCTAGTATATAATTGGATAATGGCTGTTTTCTGAGAATGAAAAGGCAGCCATATTGTTTTTTCTACACTTTAATACATTTTGGCTATGGTCAGTGTTAGGGCCTCAGATTAAATGTGATTTATTTATTTTTATCTGTTGTATTTGGTATGTATTTGTTTTTTGGTTTATATAATCGTGTGACCATAATCTGCAACTTTACATATGCAGTCTAGTTTAATTTTTGGGCTTCCTTGCTACTTTTAGTAGGATTGTGCTACATGTGATCCAATGTGAATGAAAGCCTATCATTGTTGTTATAAAATTAAGATTACTTTTTTTTTTCCTAATGGCCAATTTTCATGTCCTCCATATAGTAGTTTGTTTAGCTCACTGCAGGGTCACTTTTCCATTTTGTTGCACAGGACCACATATGGAGGTTTTTGTTTGACTTTTTGGGTACAGTTCTATTTCATGAGTCAGAGAGTACGCAGAGAAAACTTGTATATGTTAAGTTATGTTCTATTTGGTATGTATTTGTTTATAGGTTTCCATTAGCATGTGACCAAAAATGGGTCTTTAAGTTGTTCATGTAGTAACTCTGAAACTTTACATTTGCAGCTCAGTGTATTTTTTGGGCTTCCTTCCTACTTTTATAGTACTGTGCTACAAGATATCACTAAGTTGAAAAACCTTATAACTCAACATTTACTAACTCCACTTACCTGCAGTATGCTCACAGAATCATCTCCTAATATGCAATATAGCCAAATTTCATAATTTCATAAAAAGCCAGCTGATGGGTTTTGTGCTATGCAAAATACAAACGTCTATGGAAAATGCATTTGAAGCCTGTTTGGGGACCCTGTCTTTTTTCTTGCACCCCCTTGACCAAATGCTGCAAAACTTTTAGTCCTCCCAAAATGAAAAGGGGGAAGCAGATCTGCAAAGTTTCATGCACATTCGTCAAACGTGTGCAAAGTAATAAAGGGACAAATATCAGAAAAATCCCTATCTCTAGTCACCCTAAATAAAAAAAACTGAGTGGCTACCATCAAGGTACTGTCAATCTACATATATGTTGAACAAAGTAGAGTAAACATATTCAGCTACATTTATGTTAGTTTACTAAATTCCGGGTAGTTGAAATTCTGTTCAGACTATTTTTGCATGTCAATATTCTGGTGGTAAAGCAAATGTAGATGGGCAAGCCTATGCAAAATGTGGATGGAAAAATAGTAATTATATTCAGGAATGTGAATGAGCTGTTGACCAAGTATAAAACATGCCAGGCAGTCTCTCGGGTTCCTCCAGAGGCACGACTCTTCCCCCGGAAACGTATATTTCCATATGCAGAATTAATTTACTAAACACTCATTAAGCCACAGTGGCAGCATCAGGTTTACAGAAAAGAAAGGTTAACTGGGGTCACAATTCAAAACTACACTCAGTTCAAAGTAATTGTGTCAAAAGCTGAGCTGTTGGGGAGGTAGTCTGCTGGTATATGAAAGCTTAGGCTACATTAACTATCTAGCTTGTGTTTATTCTTTCAAGTCCGACAAACCTACACCTCTTTTTACTTGTGAACTGAAACTTGGAAATTGGGGGGTCTTTCTGTACTGTGGGAGATATCAAATAATGGATTAATCCTAAACCAAAGTTCTGGAAGGCAGCCAATGTGCTGGTTAAAAAATCGAGGCCTTGTAATATCATGCAGAGTGTAGGATGGACTAGCCCAGGTTATATGCTGTACTCATCAGTTAGTACATTTTCTAGAATTTACTTTTTAGTTGGATAAGGAGCAGAGTATAAATTCGGCTAGTATCACTATATTTCTGAGGCCACACACTCAACTAGCTCATGCTCCCAGGTCTAAAGGCTGTCTGCAAGACAATACTAGGAACAGGATAGTTGATCATTCTGTGTTTACGGACTTGGACTTTCACAACCATGTTTGGGCTAAGGCCCTAGATTTTTTTTAATCCCATGTGGATGCTGCCTAAACTTCTGTTGCACAGGATGCTTTTAAAGTATATCTGAGTGCCGTTATTACTAATACATGATCCACTGTAAGCACAAAGCAGAAGTGGAAAAAACTACTGATTTCTGTAGTCAATACTATCTAAGCTAACACCTAGGTGAAACTGAAGTATACAATATGATATCATACTTATCAAAATGCCATTCCCTCTGATGGTCTACACTAATCTACTATGTAAGAATAAACTTGATTTAGCTTTCCACAGACTAGGCTTTGAAGATTTGAGGAAAAGAGTGGGAAGACATTGGCCTGGCAAATAGAAAGGAAAGAGGGGAGACAAATGAATAATAAAATTCATACTCATGTAAATAATTAAGGCCACAGAAAAGATATTGGAGGCTGGTGACACCCTTTTAGGCAGATACATGAGTATCCTCCACCAGAAAGGAAAATAAGTCAAAATAGCGTGTTTTATTTGTAATCCAACTCGCCCTGATATGAATGATAAAGATCAGGGGGTCTTAAGTTCAATAAAGGTATGTGAGATTCTGGACATTTTGTATGGGTTATAGACCTTTGAGGCTGCTGTTCCACTTGGACTGACTATGGAAAAACAAAAAAGCTCTTGAGCTATTGATAGTTGACCCTCTGAAAGCTCCTTGAGCTGAGGGGTTCACATTTGGTGGTTCTTCACCAAACACTTGATGGAGGTATTGGTTACCCGTATTGCCCAGCCTGAAATGGAATTGTGTAGTGCTTAGCATGTTGACCCATCTCTTTGTTGAACACTGACTACAAGGACTATGAAATGGTTCTAGAAGCAACGTTTCAAGAAAATCTAAAACATATTTTTCATGCTGAGCAGAAAGACTGACTTGCCAGTCAGCACATAATAACAAAATTAATTGTGGACCTCTATTGATGCTGTGACTGCTCTTTCAAAACCTATATTGTCAATACTCGTTAATAATGAACATGAAATTTGTTTTTGCCCAGTACAATTATCTGTGAACTATCCTCCACCATTTTCAGTTACTCATTCTCTTAATTTTGGTGATAAAACCATGATAGCTATAATGTCAGGTGAATGGAAGCCATGTTCAAGCAAAATATCCAAGCCAAATACTCACCCTAATTTTTGGAGCATGCCAGCAATTTATTAGGTACTGCTCAGCTAGGCCACAACCCAAATGAAAGAGGAGGAGAATGAGTGTGAAAAGAGACTGTTTTGTATGGAATGTGAATGCTGCGAGGTCTGCCAAACAGTGGTCTGACTATTGTACCATATCGTTGTCAACTAATACATACATGAAAATTGCAAACAGGAATGAGATATATTTGCAAACTGCCTGTCGTTCGTCAATTCTGTATTCTGTTACTTGTACAGTACCAGTCCTGCCCATTTCTGTACTCCTCTCCCTGTATGACACACTTCTGTGGCAGTACATAAACAACTACAATAAGAAAAAAATTAGATTGTTATTATTCATTATTCAACATCTATTTTAGAAATAGTAATATTAATGGCAGTAGTAATAGTAACAGTAACCTCCTTGGGTTGATGATCTGTCCTTGCCCCTGATTTTTTGAAAATCTACAGAAATCAACCCCTTTTTCTTCCAGGGCACTGCTGTGATTAGGCTCCACTGAAACACCGGTTGTCAGTTGAAAGGGTAAGGTTGCAATGACTTAAGAGTATTGAGTGCCAAGGTTCAGTTCTTCATTTAAAGATACATCCATCAAGTAAAATTCAGCCCCTTCTGTTAAAAGAAATACTTGTCTCATCTGCACTCTTCAATACTTGCATAGACCAATGTGCAATGATCCTCAATTGCAATAATGTTGGTTTCCATATCTGTTAGAAATGGGGTTTTTGGTTGGCAGTCAGGTTGCCCTCTGTCCAAGCAAGAACCCTCACTCTAGTCAGGGTAAGTCACACACAATCCAAAATCAGCCTGTGCTCACCCTCCGGTAGCTTGGCACGAGCAGTCAGACTTAACTTAGAAGGCAATGTGTAAAGCATTTGTGCAATAAATCATACAACACCATCGCATAACACCACAGAAATACACCACACAGTGTTTAGAAAAATATATAATATTTATCTGGGTATCTTCAGGTCAAAACGATCAAAGTTGCAATACGAATTTGTAAAGATATCACTGAAAAGTGATAGAAATTGTCTTAAGTCTTTAGAAAGTAAACAAAGTCTCTTTCAAACACAAAGTACCTGGTTTCTGGTGGAAAATCTCCTCAGAGGGCCACAGGAGAAGAGGTGCGTGGAAAACTGGTGTGTGCGTCGATTTCTCCTCAGCACACACGGACTTGCGTCGTTATTTTCCACGCGGGAAGTCGGGCGTCGTTTTCTGGCGCGCGGACAGTCTCTTACTGTGGTTTGCGGGGAGTACCAGATGTCCCGGGTCTGTGCGTGGATTTTCCTGCTTGTTTTCCGGCTGCGCGTCGTTCTGCGGGGCTGCGCGTCGAAGTTTCGATCTCACGGCAGGCGTCGCATCGATTTCTCCTGCGGAGTCGGGTGGTGTTGTCCTTGCGAGGCCGTGCGTCAAAGTTTTGATCTCACGGCAGGCGTCGCGTCGATTTCTCCCGGGAAGTCGGGCGGCGTTGTCCTTGCGAGGCCGTGCGTCAAAGTTTCGGTCGTCCCGAAGACGTCACGTCGATCAGCGTCGGTGTGCGGCGTTTTTCTTGCCACGGAACAAGCTGTGCATCGAAAAGTTCGGCGCACGGAGCGTCCAAGAGGAAGAGAGAAGTCTTTTTGGTCCTGAGACTTCAGGGAACAGGAGGCAAGCTCTATCCAAGCCCTTGGAGAGCACTTTTACAGACAAGAGTTCAGCAAGGCAGCAGGCCAACAGCAAGGCAGCAGTCCTTTGTAGAAAAGCAGACAGGTGAGTCCTTTGAGCAGCCAGGCAGTTCTTCTTGGCAGGATGTAGTTTCTGGTTCAGGTTTCTTCTCCAGCAAGTGTCTGATGAGGTAGGGCAGAGGCCCTGTTTTATACTAAGTTGTGCCTTTGAAGTGGGGGTGACTTCAAAGAGTGTCTAAGAAATGCACCAAGCCCCCTTTCAGTTCAATCCTGTCTGCTAGAGTCCCAGTAGGGGGTGTGGCAGTCCTTTGTGTGAGGGCAGGCCCTCCATCCTCCCAGCCCAGGAAGACCCATTCAAAATGCAGATGTATGCAAGGGAGGCTGAGTACCCTGTGTTTGGGGTGTGTCTGAGTGAATGCACAAGGAGCTGTCAACTAAACCTAGCCAGACGTGGATTGAAGGGCACAACAAGATTTTAGTGCAAAGAAATGCTCACTTTCTAAAAGTGACATTTCTCGAATAGTAATATTAAATCCGACTTCACCAGTCAGCAGGATTTTGTATTACCATTCTGGCCATACTAAATATGACCTTCCTGCTCCTTTCAGATCATCAGCTGCCACTTCAACAGTGTATGAGGGCAGCCCCAATGTTAGCCTATGAAAGGAGCAGGCCTCACAGTAGTGTAAAAACGAATTTAGGAGTTTTACACTACCAGGACATATAACTACACAGGTACATGTCCTGCCTTTTACCTACACAGCACCCTGCTCTAGGGGTTACCTAGGGCACACATTAGGGATGACTTATATGTAGTAAAAGGGGAGCTCTAGGCTTTGCAAGTACTTTTAAATGCCAAGTCGAAGTGGCAGTGAAACTGCACACACAGGCCTTGCAATGGCAGGCCTGAGACAGGGTTAAGGGGCTACTGAGGTGGGTGGCACAACCAGTGCTGCAGGCCCACTAGTAGCATTTAATCTACCTGCCCTAGGCACATGTAGTGCACTCTACCAGGGACTTACCATTAAATTAAATAGTCAATCATGGATAAACCAATCAGTAGTACAATTTACACAGAGAGCATATGCACTTTAGCACTGGTTAGCAGTGGTAAAGTGCCCAGAGGTCAAAAGCCAACAACAACAGGTCAGAAAAAATAGGAGGAAGGAGGCAAAAAGTTTGGGGATGTCCCTGTCAAAAAGCCAGGTCCAACAATATCCATATTGACAAAACAAAAGAAAAATATATCAGGATCCCAAACTATCTGGAAATAGAAGATTAGTATATGATTGTCTTTAACACATGCACACATGAAGGGAAGACAACAGGCTTGGCCCGAATGGTGAAAACACCCAGAAACTTGCTCATTTGCTACGTAGAGGCTGAGGGTTTGCTCTCTGCGACAAACAACCTCCTACCCCATCAAGTTCAACCTGAAATCTCAGAGTGTCGACCTTTATAAAAGAAGTCAACACAGTAGCCAAGACTCAAGCCCTCATTTACAAAGCCATTGCACCACCGAAACATCACTTTTACCGATGTTCCGGTGGCACAAATGCCCTGCCCCATATTCACAAAGCGGTGTAAAGACACTTTTTGTGACTTTACGGCACTTTGTAAATACAGCCCCCTTACAACCATTGCTTTTCATGAAAGGACCGTGCAATGGGTGTTGCTGTAGGTGTTCTAGTGCAACACCTATTGTATTTTGACACAGCTCCAGATTTACGAGGATTCTTAAACCTGAGGCTGCGCCTAAAACTAATGCCACCCCAGCTGTGGCATTAGCGTGTTGCAATGAGGAGAAATACTTTTATTTCTCCTCGTTTTTGACTAGTGAATCTCCATTACTGATTGTTGTGTGCAGGAAGGTGTCCCTTCCTGCCCATAACTAACCATTAAATAATGACAATTTGCTACTCCTGTGTGTGCTGCATTGTGCAGCACACATAGGACTAGTAAATCACCATTATTGATGGTTTATGTGCAGGAAGGAACGCCTTCCTGCACGTAAACAATCAATAACTGCAATGCACTGCACCCTTGAACAAGGGTGCCTGTGTTGGTGCTAGGCAGCTAACTTTAGCACCAGTGCTGGGGAAAACACAGGGGTGCGTCGTATTGTATTAAATATGGTGTTTCCCGGAGTTTTTGAAGTGACGCAGCCCAGTGCTGCCAAATTTGGTGCAGCGCACCACTTCCTAGTAAATGAGGCCATCAGGTTTTTTTAACCTCAATCATCTTCATAGGTTACTCCCTCGACTACCAACTCATGTTTGAATAGCCTTTGTCCTTGAGGTGATTCTCTGATTCCATGACTCCTGCAATGTAGTATAGAGGCCTTAAAGCAAAAACTATGAGAAGACTTCAAAAAGCCCAAATGTTTGCTGCCCAACTCATTCTGGGCATTTAGATCACCCCATTTGCTGGCAAGAAACTAATGATTGAAATAAAAAAATAAACCTGCCTTGTGCACAATGCTAGGTGATGAACAGATCTAGAGTCTGATTGAAACGATGAACATCATACTGCCAGACCAGACACCAAAGGTGGACCTCCCAACACCACCTCACAATGCTCACCTGAGATATGAACAATAGAGGATCAGGTCACTGTATCATCAGAGCACTGGAACTCTCTTCCTCTGTCTCTTCACCATGTGTCTAATATCAAATCATTTTGCAATCAAGTGAAGATCTATTTCAATGTCCTTCGAATTTTAACTCTCACCATCATCTATCAGTGCTCTGTAGCTTCTGTAGGTCATATTAGCTCACTGCAAACACATTAAATGCTGCAGCGCCATGGAATCCTAGCTATTATTTAAACTGAATAGTGGATTCTGCGCAAGAGGACGATGGATCGAAGCGACATAGGTTTGAGGAGATGTCATCACTGAGCGATGTGAGCATCATCTAAGGTCAATGACAATCAACAATATTAAACTACACACAATAACTACACCAGCTTATTAGAAGAATTTATGAATATATTTCCCCATATTAACAATTCTAATGTTACAAAAAATAACTCTCAAACACAAATGATAAGCATATAGGATCAATAGCGGAAGATTAATGCGTCTTATATATCTCAATCTGATTAGAACAATCAAACAAATTATATCCAAAAGAATCACACTTATTAATAATACAAAAAACGGTAATAATGGCAAAGTATACATTAGTTCAGCATTAAAATGATTTCAAGATAAGTTATGAGCATTTCAAATTACTTTCCTCACTAACCACCAATTAGCATCAACCTGTCGGGCTTCATTTAAAAAGAATTTAGTAACGCAAATTTAGAAAACTCTTTAACTTGATTAATAAAAGAATATTATTAATGTGCAGCAATATAATCTTTAGTTGCAGCTGGTACCTGGAAAGCAAAAGAGACACATTATATCATTCAATTACATACTTTACCAATAGTGGACAGTCAATAGCTTGCTTCGGCCAGGGGACACCATCAGTTGTATCATCAGAAGGTTTGGGCCTAACAACAGCTAAACCCACATAGGATCTCTAATTCTGCTCTCAAAATCTAGATCACCAAAAACACACCAACACCTACAACAACCCACTCCTAAGAATCCTACCCAGTCATTATACTAAATCCTAATAGGCTTATGAATGGTCAATCTATGGGATGGTTACGTTTCAGCCAATCAACAACTAAATTGATGACCTAAAACACAACAAATCAACACTAACTATAACATTTTCTTCAAAATGACAATTCCTCTTCCATCTCGTCTGTAGCTCCATTGTTTCATCACCTCTTGAATGTCTTGTCTCAGGAAGAAACTTTTACTGTTTCACTTCACTTCCATCCTCGAGGAAAGACCAGATATTAGTTACATTCTCAAACAGTAGGACATTTCAACTTATGCAATGCTCGGTTAAAACATAACCTTGTAGGACATAATGCTGCAACCCACTAGGGGCAGCTGTGGGCACATCTACACAAGCTTCGAAAACACTTTTATGTAAGCTTTGAATTATGGAAAATAACTACAGTATTCTAGTTAGAAATTTGCTCAGTTAAGGACAGAAAACGAACATTTTTCAAAAGGTACTCATTTTACACATTAGTTCATTACACATCTTAATATGACATATTACAGAATTCACACTCTCACACAATAAATAAATTAAATCATGTAATAAATTATCATCAGCTTTCGACAAGAAGGCTATTATTTTATGAATTTCAGTTAATCTGCTATTCTTTCAAGACTGGATTATCCAGGTCTTTTGGTAGCAATGCTTGGCTTTCAGTGATCAATTAAGGGCTTTGAAGAACACTGGGGGACTGTTTTTAAAGAAAAGCTAAGGAGTCAGGATCAGTGGCAGCCGGCAGCGTTAGGAGGGAGGGGGTGGGCAGGACGCACACACACACACACACATTCTTTCACACACAGACACGCACGCACGCACACACATCCATTAACAACACCCATACCATTCAAACATGCACGCACGTACCAAACATTCATTTTAAAACATCACACACACTCATTCTTTCACACACGCACGCACGCACATCCATTAACAACAGTCATACCATTCAAACATGCATGCAGGCACCAAACATTCATTTTAAAAGATCGCACACACTCATTCTTTCACACACACACGCACACACGCACATCCATTAACAACACTCATAACACTCAAACATGCATGCGCGCACCAAACATTCAATTTAAAACATCACACACATACACACACACCTACACTTACCTTCAGCCTCCAGGTCCCAGGAGGGTTGGGACTGCTGCCTTCCCTCATTGGCTGACCTTAGGTGAGACTGCTGACCCCACTCCACTGTGTGACGAAGTGCCACTGATTGACACTCGCCCTGGGCACTCCAGGGCTTAAACCTGAAGCGCCGAGGGAAAGTGTCAATTGGTGACGCTTTCCTCGTCACCCAGGGGAGGGCCTCGAGGCACCTTTGCTGAGCCGAGGAGGTCACGCCCATAGGAGCTGTGACATCCTCAGCCCAGCAAAGTTCAGCTCAGACAGCCAGGCGTGTGCGCAAATCGCGCAGTCTGCTCCTGGCTGCCTGAGCTGAACATGGAGAGTGTCTGTCAGGCTGACCTTTGTTCAGCCTGACAGACACTCTTCATGAGAGGCAAAAGGTGGGGGGGGTGGCCCCTCCACCCTAAAGGATGGGCCGCCACTGGTCAGGATTGGTCTGTAATGTTGGTCTAGCAAAATGCTTTGGCGTTTGCTTATACAGTAATGGGCCATCCAGAGGCACCCATTTGAGCCATTCAAGGCAGTTCGTCTGAACATTCTCGACAATGAAATCAATATTCTTTGTAGCTATTAACTTAGCCAGCCGATTTGGTGAGTTGGGTGCATTATGTAGAGCTTCCAGAGGCATGGATCTTACACTCAGAAGTTTTCAGTGTTTCATAGGGACATGAAATTGTTTTTTCCACGTTCTTTCCTTCAATGTTTTGAAGGGGTGACAGGTGTGTCATCTACTGTATATACAAATGTGGGTACATTTCTTCAGTCCGAGCTCTGCATTGTTAGGAGAGACAATTCTGAGCCCCTAGGCCAGGATAGGCCACCTTTGCTTATTATTATTAGCCAATGTATCAGGCCCACCATTCTCTTGGTGTACTCTCTTGCTCAATACCTACCAACAGGAAGCCAGCATTACTATTCCTGTTTGCTATACCTAGAGTAGCTCTTACTGGGCTGAAGCCCCGGAGCTCTACTTGTCGAAATCTGTAGGAAAGCAACTTGGTCATCAGCTGACAATTTTGTACATCATTAGCAGCTTTATATGAAGGACACACACTAAAAAGTTTGAAGTCAGAATTCTGGAATTTATTCTATAATAGATCCTTCATGTATATGACAAGGTAGAGAAAGGAGCAGACACTAACCATGGATGCCATTCAGGGGTCGCCAGGGGCCTTTGCGACCCCTGACATTAGAGGTGGCAAATTCAGTGTCAGAAACACAGTGGCAACTCGTCCTTATGGAGGTCAGTTGAGACTCCACTCTCTTTGTTTCAGTTAATTTTGTATTACACTAATAATGAATAATAACATATTATTCATTATTGGTATAATAAAATGGAGTACAATTAGCTGGAATATGTCCTTCCATGACAGCTGAGGTAAGTAAAAATGTTTTTAAAAGTATGTTGTGTGTATGTGCAAGTATCTGTGTGAGAGAAAGTGGAGGTCAAAGAGCGTGTGATGTCTTGTCCACTACCCCTGGCATTGCGGTGAATTGACGACCATGTGACTAACCTGAAAATATGCATATATATTTGCAGGAACAATGAGGGTATCAACTACTTTGCCTCAACTACTCTTTCTCTTGTGACTGGCTGTTTAACAGGTTAAACAGAGGTCGAGATTAGGGAAGGGGCGAGATGGGAAGGTAGTGCTTCATGTTGTAAGATATGTGTGATTCCAGTGACTAAAACAAAACTAAAACAGAGATACTAAATTGAGTCGACCCTGCACTTTTGTATCCAAACTAATTTCCCCCTCTTTCCCGCTTTGCAGCGAAACTGAGACCTACCTCTCAATTGCCTTTGATCTCTTTTTCCTAAGAGGTTTAAAAAACAAGCACATTTTAAAACAGAGGTGCAATTATAAACACATTTTATTGCACGTGTTTTCTTACATTCCCAATTAGACATAGGCTCCATAAAAATAATACTTCAGGAAACTACCATGGAGATAATGTTAGAGACTGACTTCTCCTCTCTATTGATATCCCTGTAGTGGTTGACTTGTTCTAACTGCTGATAACACTGGAGAGATAGACTTCTCCTCGCGACTGATAACTCTGGAGAGGTTAACTTGTCCTCCTGCAGTTCCTGTTATCAGTTCTGTGTCACGATTAACCAGAAGAGGAGAATTTTTTCAACAAGTATTTTCAGATTACCAAGGAACCTGTAGTTTAAACAAGATTTCTCTTTTCTCATAATAGTTTTTCCTGAGCTGCTTCAAAGGAAAATAAATGTGCTAGTAACCATGATCTTCATTTTTTGAATTCACGTAGTCCCTTTTGAATTTTTAGCAATCGATGTTTCTTTAAATTGAATTCAGCTTTCTCTTTCATTCCCAGAATAATTCGTGATTGATTTAAATGTATTCAAGAAACCAATTTGTCTTCTTGTTTTCCCCTCAGGTATCCATATCTAAGTACTGTGCTTTAATACTGCACTATGCAGAATCAAAAGTGTGCACTGACGTGTCTCTCTTAAATCTGTTTTTTTTCAGGTTCCTTTCTGCACCTGCGCAGGCACTGGCAAAGACCCCCATAGATGGGTCTGTGGAGCTCCTCTACTACTTCCAGGAGCGTTACCACGGTAGGACGAGAAGCAAAACAAGGGCTAAACTCTTGGGTGCAGTTCAAAAACCAAGCCGTACCCACGATGGCTGCTGAGACCTTGGGCCAGATGTATCAAAGGGTTTTACCCATTCTGTGTCTATGGGAAAATGCTTTAGTACATATGGCCCCTTGCGTTCTCACAAGACCGTGTGGTCTACAGAGATCTCGCAGGGTCACAAAATCCCTTGCTTCTTGACCGCTGGTGGGATCCCATCAAGAGTTGGACAAGCCCCTCCGACCCCCTCCTCCTCTCTCTGCTTGCTTCAAATACAGAGCCATGTGTGGGGACATTCGGACCACATACTTGTGATGTGGAATAAAATTTCTTCGGACACTGCATTATCACTTTGTGTCAGTGTGCTTAATTCTGGTATGGTGATTGACACTCGTCTACAGTCTCGACTATGCTGTGGTATAGCTTATTATTAAAAGGACACCCAGTGAAAAATGTGAAACTCGTCCTCTTAGCAAGTCTTACATCATTAATAATGATCAACAATAAGGCTGCTGGAATGTCCTTTGTTTGATGCCATCTGGCTGAGTTCTACAACCTATTGTGACATCATTCACTAGGTGGCTCCTTCAAGGACTGGGGCAAGGAAGAGAGATGTCAAAGTAATTCCATGCTGCTGTTTTCCATTAGTTGTAATTGTGTTCTTTGTGATCCCAATCCTTAACTTCCATCTATAAGATTCATCAACTAAACCTCAGCCCTAAAAATCTTCGGGTAGCTCTGAGGATTCTTTTAAATCAATCCCTATGTAGTGCCCCTACGTAGGGTGGGCGGGGCCATCATATAAACATATATCATCTTGGAGGTGGGTGAGGACGGTGACGGTGAAGTGTAGGACTAGGATTAACATCATGCAGGACATGTACGACTCTACCCACTCAGACGATTCCTACACCCCATTCAAATGACTCCATATGCTTGACGACAGTGTTGATGTAATAAGATGAGAATAGCATTGTTTGACGGATAGAGTGCAAGATTTTGCATGAAAAGCGGTGCTTTAACTGAAATAAAGTACAGGGAATGATAAAACACCTTTTGCATTTTTGTTTTGGCAATGCGTGGGTTTAAATTTACAGAAGTGTATGGTATAGTCTAGCATGACATCCCTGCATACAACAGTATAACCTTTTCATTTAAAGGAAACTATTGCTTGCCTATTCACATACATTAGCACTCTTACATTGGGGACCCAACCACAGTACCTAAAAGTGGAGACACGATTCGTTAAAGATTACGAACAGTAAGAATGGACGCTTCTTGCACTCGACATTGCAAGGGCGCCCTCTGCTGGGAAGAATGACAAGAGACTGATGGAGCTTAGAACACCACGACTAGGCTAGGGCACACACTTTCATCTACCTACGAAGAAATGAAGGTTTGCATGCAGCTTTCCCTGAATCTCTGTCCGCTTTTTTTCATTTTTCTCCAGCAACTATTTACTATAGTAGAAATAAAGTAACAGATGGAGTTATGACCTCAGTCCGAGGCAAAGAGATGAGTAGAGATTTCTCCTTAGTATTGATTTAATCAATGGTCGCTCCCTGCCCCACCATTATGGCTGTGAGCCAGTATAACCTTGTGTGCTCCACCTGTACGCTTTCCTTGTAGCTTCACATGGTGCTTAATACATCGCTGATAGCATGCATTGTTTTAGTTGAGAAACGTCCAGGACAGGGTTCCCTTGGAACTCTTTATTATCTGAAGGGACTGCCAATTGTTAATACATTTTTAAAGATGTATACATATCTCAACGAGGGATACCTGAAGGGACACGTTTGTGTTTTGACTAAAAAATACACAGGCGCACAACCATGATATTTTTACAATGACTTCACATTTTTAATGTTTGATAATGGTAGTAATGTGTATAGTTCTTCTACCCATTGGAAAGTTACATCTGACATTTATGTACGAAATTATTATTACTCATCTAATCTCGCATGTATTCCGTTGACCTCGGATGAATGGGTGGAAAACTGAGGTAACCATGTAGGTAGCTGTACCTGCGCCCTGTGGCTCTCATACAGATCTCAGCAGTGGCTGTTCAACCCACTGTGTGTTATGAAAGCCTAGTGGAAGCTTTTAAGTGTAAAGATCTACCGATCTATCGAGAACTTACTAAATTACTGAATATTTAATGCTGATTGTCTTTTACTAATATTGCTTCTGTATCTTGCATGCCCATCATGTTAACAAAATCCCACTTTGCTGTTGTCTAGCATTCTTTATGAGTTTAGCACTCAGAACTTTTCACGTAAGTAGATCTGTCGAGACTTGCGAAAACTCTGATATGCACTTATTTCCTATCTTCCTCAGTGGCACATATATCACATCTCATGGGACAAATGCTGTGCCTTGCAGATCATGTTTTGGTGTAATGTGTTCAGGAGCATTGTGAGGATTTTCAGCACATCGGGCAAAATAGCATTGTAATGCACTCAGCATAAAATCAAAAGTACATTTTGAACATTTTGTAGGGTATTGGTTCCACCACAAGGTAGAAAACAGAGGCTGCTGCTTTACTTCACCTTTTGGAAGCATATGTCCTGCACGTAATTAACATCTCAAAGTGCATTTGTGGTGTCAATCATTCACTCCTGTCTCCCTAGGTCTTCTTTCCTCTTTTGGGATACAGCCAAGTGTGGTAGACAAGCAAGGATGGAACACTCTCATCTGAATATAAGGACATACCTCTTACAGGAACATATATGAATTTCCTTCAGAATGCTGGTACATGATTGTGTTTTTAGGTCTGGCTTGACAGTGTAGCTGTCATTCGACCTTATGTGATTAATAGGAAAACACTTTTGAGAAGCTCTACTGGGGTGATTTAGCTCTGCTGGCAATCTTGAGCACAGTATTTGATTTGGCAGAAGCATACATGCCAACATTTGGAAACTGGAAAGAAGGTGATTCTCAAGAAAAAATTGTAATGCCATACGCCATAATATACCTGCGCCAGGTATAATGCATGCAAAGGGGGGCGTTCTCCCAGAGGGAGGCACAAAAAAAAGGCGCAGTGAAATTTACAAGATTTCACTGCGCCATTCTAGCATCATTTTTTTAAACACCTGCTGAGGGCAGACGTTCAAGTGATGCTAGAACATTACTCTATGGGTCTCCCTGTGATTTGCTGGACTAGCGCCAACATTTTTAGCACTAGTCCAGCAAAGCACCACAATAGTGTCAAAAATTCTGACGCTATAGTCCTAACGTGTGCCAAGGTGTGCCTTATTGTAAATACAGCGCTACCATGGTGTCGTTAGGGGGCGCAGAGTGACACGAGGAAACTGATGCATCGGAGCCGATGCACCAGTTCCTTGTAAATATGCCCATTAATATTCAGCAGTGGTACACACTCACATGGCAAGGCCTACTTCTTCCATAGGAAAACAATGGGTTACTTTGCATTTGGTTACCTTATTACATTTAATAGGTGATAAATTTCAATTGGGAGCAGGTAGGAAAGTCGAGTTTGGTCTTTAATAGTAAAGTTGGATTTTAAGTCACATTTCTGAAAGAGCCACATCTATGAAGTTGGCATTTTCTTGCCTAACCAATTGCTGCATGTATCCTGTCACATGACTTAATGTAACTGTCAGTTGGTCTTGGGTCATTACTCCCAGACAGTGAAATGAAGAATAGGTGTTGTCAGGATGGAGCTTGCATTGCGCAGCCTAGTAAAAATAGTGCAGGGTGAGGGCCTGTTTAGCGCCACCATAACGTTAAAAAAAATGACACTAAGGCTGGCGCTAAAGGGCTTGTAAATATGACCCATAATCTTTTAGCATTGCCAATGTTTGTTTAACATGAAGCATAAACATTCAAATGTTTCTTTCTCGCTATCTAAAGTTTCATGGACACTGCACTCTTTGGAACTACTTTAGCTAACCTTTATCGAAATAATTTTAAAACAGCCCTGTTGTTAGCAATGACATATCCTAACTCTTGCTTGTTGGTAGGAACGGTTAAAATTCCTGCCTCTTATCATATGTCCTGATTGATGAGAACTGACTGAGCCGCGCTCGCAGGCCTCCTGGACGAGCAGACCTCACTCCCAGACGGCAGACTTCCACGGTGGGATGATTCACTGGATGCAGCGGCTCAGACAGCACTGCTGCTTCCGCATTTAACTCCGGTGCGTCACAGTATCAAACCGGATGTGTGGTTCCTCTGGCGCGGTATCTGTGTTGTGTCTTATCGAGGTACCTGCGCCAGACCTACCTCACACATCGGGCCTTGACTGTCTCAAAATCACCACGGGGGTTGTTTTCCTTTACATGTGAAAGCAGCTGCCGAAAAAAACATGCGGTTGACTTTTACATTATTGTGATTACTTTTCTATACTTTAATTAGATTTCCTGGCTTAGAAAAAACAAATAACAAGTCTACACATTACCTCAAGGAGAGCACATAATAAAACAAGCCCAATAATTTCCTACAGCTCGTCTGTTTTGCTGTGTGTTTTTTTAGGTTGTTTTTTTCCTTCCTGAAAGGGAACAACGGGCTGTACGCACTGCCTGTGGCTCGCGAGCGCGCTTCTTGTGTGGTCTGCTCAGACTTATGATTTATTCAGCTAATGGGAAAAGGATCATGACCCCCAGTGGCCACGGAAAGAGAGCCGCATGTGGGTTTGATGCTTTCACCACAAACTATCTGCTATGACTAAGCTGCACTGCTGAAGTCACTGTCTGAATGGTGCTGAAAAGGAACTTGGGCACTAAATTTGCACTATTTACTCCCCACGATGTTTTACTCATTTTCAAAGAGCAGCACGGAGAATTGCTTGGAAAATCAGACTAGTATGCTGTTTACTAGTCTCACGGTGAGTTAACTGGTGAAAGAGTTTATGCCCATTCCAGCATCATTTGTTTTCCATCCCTACTTAGACCTTTTTTTCTTAAGTAGTCTATCAAGTTTGATGTTTTCCTTTTTTGTGGTTCAATGAACAATTAATTTTGCACCAGTTTCCAAACTTCATACAAAAAAGTCCCACTTATCAGTCACGCACGAAAAAAACAATAGTACTGGCAAGCTGTTCCCATGTCGCGGGCACTCCTGAAATCATTCAGCTGGCAAAGTTTGCTGATGTTAATTTCAGTGCTAAACAATTTTTCGCTTTACATATAAAAAAGCCACACGTTTTTTTCATGATAGGAATAGTCTGTCTGGCAATACGGCAGTGCCTGAGTGGTTCGTTCAAAATGCCAGTGTAGACTGTAGTATTGTGTGTACATGGGATGGTTTTGAGGCCAATAAGGGTTGATTTCTGAATTTTTAGTGTAAAAGTCCAGTGAGAGTTGAAGCAGATGAGCAGTGTACGTGCTGGCCAAAAAAACAATCACTAAGGCACAACAATCTCAGCATTCTGGCGGAGATGTGCCTTAAAGTGCCTCACATAGATGGTCTGAATAAAGCCTGCACAATCCCTGCAATACTATCTAGTTCTTGTAGGAAAGTGCCCCTTCTTGACATGGTCACTTTTTGCCTGGTATTCAAAGCAGTTTTGACCGAAAGTGCACTGGGTTCCTGCTAACCAGGTCCCCACTGTCAGACCTCTTTCCCTAAAACTGTACAATTGTTCTGCAATTAGCAATACCTTTGGGTCCCCTGTAACTCCCTAGTAGGTGGCACTCATGGTGCCTAGGGCGTAGGTACCAAAGAGGGTCCCCGAGGGCTGCAGCATGTATGGTGCCAGCCTCAGAGACCCCTCACCTAGCACACCCATACTGCCATTGCAGGTGCACCACGTCCCTGTACACTGCATGCAATATATGTAAGTCACTCCTACCGCAGGCCTCACAGCCCTAAGGCAGGGTGCATTATACTACATGTGAGAACATATCCGCGTGAGCAGATATGCCCCTGCTATGTCTTTGTCAATACTTAGACATAGTGAGTAGGCACGAAAGCCATTTTAAGTGTATGTGCTGGTCAGTGGTCAATATCAGTTTCCCAGCTACATGACGGCTTTACTGAAAATAGGGATGCTTGGTATCAAACTTTTCATATTGATAAACCCTCACTGATGCCTGTGATGGAGTTATCAATACATGCACCCAGAGGGCACCTTAGAGGCGCCCCCTGAAAAACCTACCAACTACCCATTTGGGGACTGACTAGTTTTAGGCAGTCTGCCACCACCAGACACGAGGTTGCCCTCCTATAGTGAGGGCCTGCGCTCTCGGGTGGTCAATCACAAAGACTGTTCTGGGAGAGTTGCTTTACACACCCCACCCAACAGGATGACCTGTAAACCTGCATTCTAAAACAGGGGTCTTCAAAGAGGCCATCCGCTCTTGGTATGCAGATCTCGTTTTGCTTACAGGAGAAATGCCGACCCCTACCCCAGGGCCAATTTGGCATCCGAAGAAGTGGGAAATTCTGAATTCCTGGAGATGTGCCCACCCCCTCAGGTCAGTCCTACCCCTAGGGTGAGCTGCCTGATGTGGACACAACTTTTAAAAATCTGCCATCTTGGTGCTGTTATGCCCCCTTCCCACAGAAAGTGGTCATAAAGGGTGTGTAGTGACCCCAGGGGTAACTAGCGCAATGGCTACTACCCTCGACTCCCCAAAATGGTCCTAAATGCAGTATTTAGGGGAGCCTCTGGCACCAGAAAATCAGATTCCTGCTGACCTACGAAGAAGAAGAACACTTAAGAGCCGCAAAAGCAGCACAGAGGAAGAAGCACCTGACTTGGCCCCAGTCCTGCCAGCCTGTCTGCCTTTCCTGCCACTTTGTGTCAAAGTTGACTTGTCCTGCAAGCTGCTGTTCCTCCAAAAGCCTGGGAGGCCTGTCTGCCTCCAACAAAGACCCAGGAACACTCATGAAGCAGCAGAACTGCTTCCCTGCATCTTGCAGGCACCCAAAGACAAACTGTGAGGAGTCTGGACTGCCTAAAACCCGACCCCGGAAAGCACCACTGCACCCTTGCCGTATGGCCTGTGTTGAAGTGGACCAACAGCACTAGTGTGGTCTTCCAGCCCTCCAGGGACACAGCCCACCTTGGACTTGCCCACTGTAGACTCACCGATGCCACCTGCAGCTTGTGCACGCAGGCCCCATCAAATGGCAGTGCTCCTGTGGAGAAAACCTAATGCCTCAAAGCACCTTTGCACCCGTCACCTCTGGCCTGTGGAGAAGAGAACCCAAGGTGTTTCCACGTCCGTGGACAAATCAGGAGTGGATCCCCTTTGTTTGTTCCTCCCAACTGGATCCCTAGTCCTCACCTGCAGCATCTTCTCGTCCGGACCGATCTCCAGAAAGCAACAGTAGGCACTTGATGCTGTAACGCACCTCTGCACCCAGCTGCCTCAGCAATGCCTGGTGTGACCTGTTGCTGTGGTCCTGACTCATGTCCAGTACTTACCTCAAGTCCAGGAGATTGACCTCCTTATTTGCTGTACCATACCTGAATGCAGTATTTGTTGTTCATAACATAGGATAACAGTGCTGCTTCTGACAAATGCACTAAGTATAGACTTTTCAAAGATGCAAAGATTCTTCTTGCAAAAACGTACTTACTTGATAGAAATGATTCGGGTGCCAAAACATATGAAAATACTTGTTATTTTTGTAAATTGGTGTTGATCTCCTTCTTGAGTCGTGTGTCTCATTTATTGACTGTGTGTGTATTTGCAAGTGTCTCACACTCCTCTCTGATAAGCTTAAGGATGTTTGACCCTACTACCCTCTGAAAAGAGCACCTTGGGATTGCTAGAGCAAACCCCTGTCCACTAGCAGGGACTCTTTGGACAATATATCTTATTTTGATATATCATATAAAGAACAAGGTCCCTACAGTTCTGTACAATCTTATTGGCCTAGATTGCTCTAAAATGCACCCCTGGCAAAATATTATCCTGGAAGTGCACCATCCAGATACCACTGAACCAGTGTATTGTTGTGAAGAGCATCACAACACCTTGTGTGAATTTCTCTTATTCTTGATTGTGCCTGATTTCTTTGTCCATGTCTGACCCTGAATTCCTGTACTGCACCATAAACAGACTGAGGGAGATCAGGTCCCATACCTGAGGCCTTTCTCCACCTCATTGTCCCAAGCCTTTGTTAACTCCCATATCTTGTACTGAAATTCACTTCTGTTGGGAACACATGAAGATGACTTCCTCCAGTATGTTCATGTGCATGTTTATTTTGTAGAACGACAGATGATGTCACTGTGTCCACTACAGAAAAAATAGGCTACAAATATGTATTTGATGTGGTGAAGTGGATGGGTTGAATAGAGTTTGGTCTATAAGTGCCACTGCAGAAGAAGGATAAGAACTGAGGGATCAAAGAGTGTGATCCATTGATCAAGCAAGATTGATTCAAGTTGGGAGATGGGTTACCTCTCTCAATGAATCCCGTCGGTGTCATTGAGAAACTGAGCCCCATGTTGATTGTTGTCATTTGAAAGTTTTCTTCAAAATACAACATAATTATAAAGAGCAGGTGTATTGTGTGCGTCTCAAAGAAGATTGAAAGTGAAGGAACAGTGTGTCCAGTTTGTTTTTAAATATGCATTAGACAAGACCTATTGATTTTACTAAATTATATGTGTAACATACCTACTTACAGGTGCTTTCAGACAGCCCTCTTCACATTTTTTCATCACTACAGCATACAGCATGGGGCACTGTGTCAGCCTGTTTCAGCCACTGGCTACTTTCACTTTGAGGGAAGCAATTCTGCTTTTTCTCAAGGAGCACACCCACACAAAAGGAGTACCCTTAAGCACTAGGGAGTACTTTGTCAGTATGTGCTTATTGAGACTTAAAAATAATTTAGTTTTTGACCATTTTTTAGACCAATGAGGGCCTGACAGCTTCCCCAGCAATAAAGTCTTGCAGAAAACCATACCAAAATAGAAAAAGCATAAAAAAGCCAAAAGTATGGCAACCTTGTTTATTTGCTGCAGTTAAGCCTGAAGAACAGATTTGATAATACATTGATCTGGCAAAACAAAAGAATTCCCAGTTGAAATCTAGAATTTAACAAATGCATAGTATATCCAAGAGCAATACATGATAGATGGTGTGATTGTGATTGGACGTACATTACTTTCCAGTGGTTTTGATTTTGTCTGATTACTTTTCTGGGGTTCTCAGGTTGCATTGGTTTGACTGAGTAATAATAACAGAACAATGCAAACTCCCGGACAGGCCTTTTCACAAAATTCTCTACAAACAAGGTATGGAACCTCATGTTGAGTAAAAAAGGTACTAAGGAAGGGTTAAAAAACACTTAAAACACAGTGTTCATTAACCCAAATGGAAGACTCAATCCAGTGTTGTAGTGTTTTTCAAAATATGTAAATTGTGAAAATATTGTGAGAAAATTGTTTTGAAATGCTTTCATTTTAATGATGTATAGAGCCATAAATAAAGAATTGATGAAATTTGCTCCTGAAAAGAGATGTTTAGGTCATGTAGAAGCCTGGATTATGGCTATGAACATTTAGGCCACATTGTTGTGTTATCCATCATTATTTTTAGACTGGATGCTGCCTTTTTGTTTTATATTCAACTTGCTCCTGTTCATTCCCTATCCCAATCAGTGTTCCACTTCAAAGCCATCTCTCCTCTTGTTTTGCAGAGTCAAGCAGAAGACATAAATGAATTAGTGTTGTACAAAATCATTCTTAGAAAATGGATATTGTGAAAGAGGCTTCCATGATGTACTCAAAGTATCATTTTCAAAGACTTCTGCTGTAAGTCCTGCAAAAGATGTATGGGCTCTATGAGCTACTGTTTTGTTTCATTTGTGTTACACACTTTGGAGTGCAGCTGCTGAGGAAGCAATGGAAGATTTCTCTTATCTTAAGAAATGGGTTAGTGTCTCAATATCTGCATAGTGTTAATTATTACGCTGTTGTTTCTGATTTGTCAAATGTGGCACTAACCATGATCATGTTACGCTGAATTTGCAGAATTCATTAATAGAATTTGTGGTTTTGCTGTAAAATCTTCTGAAAAAATTATGCTAGTATGGCGCAATGAAATCTTGTCCATTTCACTGCATCATTTTTTGGGCCTCCCTGTGGGAGAACTTCTCCCTTGCATACATTATACCTGGCACAGGTATAGTGTGGCTCAAGGGTTTACAAAGTGGTGCAATGGCGCAGGGTGAGGGCCTGTTGAGCGTCACTGTAGCGTTAAAAAAATGACGCTATGGTGATTCTAAGGGGTACCAGGGGCTTGTAAATATGCCCATTACATTTTTCTTTTTAAAATAGCACCAAACTAAGTTTTATGATTTTGCATTGTTTTTATGTACCTCTGCTCTAACCATTTAATGGCGACTTCTGCTTATTCTTTATTGTATCGTCCTTTGATTTTATTGTAATAAAACTCTTTTGCCTATTTATGATCTAGAACTCAGCCTTTTATGTGTCTAATATTTTAATCCATTTAATTTGCCCTAAAATATTATCATCCTGATGAGGAGAGTTGTCTCTAACCACTATATCAATCAAGGATTTCTGGAGCGAAAATTCGTTTGGCAAATTTCAGGGTGATAAGTTGTTGGGTTGCAAATAATTAGTGGGGTTGGGCTCCCATAAAAGTTGGTAGCAGGGGATGGTTTTTGTTAGAACACCTCCTATTTAATGTGTCCCCAAAGGATTTTTGGAGAATGTTTGATCTTTAATACCAAAACAAAGCAGAAAAGAGTTTTGGATTTTTGACAATATTCCAATGCTGGATCCTCCGCTGGGTGATAAGTTGTATTACCATGCCATCCTGAATGAGTTTGGAGTGTAAGTATAAAGAGGGAATTTTTATGTATGAGTAAGTGTGTCCTGTGAAGAACAAATTCTGTTTTTGTGGTGAGTTGTTTGGTTACGCAATGATGATTGTGGCTTCAGTTGGTGGGTTGATAACTGTTTTAATGTATTTTGCATATTTGTGAACCCATCTGATATTATTTAGAGAAGACAAAAGTTGGTTGGTTATCGGATTTCACCAACAACTCAAGGTTGAGAGATTATTTTTGGGTTACTGGCCTTACTCTGAACACGTGGGGTGTAGTACATTAACTTGGGAGGTAGAATTCTGCTGGTCAGAAGTTTTGTCTAGCTGGAGGGTTGGGCAGTTTAGAAAAAAAATAAAGCTTATTGTTCTGGTATTTGCTTACTATTGTTTGCCTCAGAACTGAGTATACCTTTTACCTTCTTGTTGAGAGAACTCTGTACTGTGAAATGCTGATTTAATTTTCCTTTCAACGGGTAAACAGACAAGGGGTGTATTGATTTCTAAGGTTTATTGTGGTTCTGAAGTTGCTTTCCTGTTCATGAAGAAACTGAACTATCATTGCCAGTTCAGCAAGGGAGCTATGTTGGGATTGTTGTTTCGTCATAGTTCGGCTTTGCTCTGATTGGTTGTTAGTCGGCATAGTTGCACTGTGATAGGTTGACCTTTGACAGAGCTGCACTGTTATTGGTTGTTGTTCTCTAATTGTGTTTTCAAGTTACTGTGAATTGTTGGGTTGATTTGAGTGTGAATTAGTGTAAGCATGGGAGAAGTGTTTACTAAACTGAAACCCAAGGAAAAGGAAAAGCTTAAAGAGGGCCAGAAAATTCCAAAAGAGGGCAAACCAGCATTTGAAATGATGGAAGAGATTGGGTATCATACATGGTTATGGATCCCTGAATGGAAGAAATATACAGAACATGATGAAAAAATGCAGTTCCCAATGAAGGGTACCTTCAATTTTGAAAGACTAGAATTCTTGAGACAACTTTGTATGATATGAGCCCAGTGCCAAGAGCTAACTAGTTTGAAGCACTAAATAAATGGAATTGGATAGCGACTGAAAAGTAGAGAGAGAAGAAAGATATATCTATTAAGAAATCCTTTAGGGGGTTGTTAGAATCTAAGATAAATGGTGAACAGAAGGCATAGAGAGTGAATAAAATGGAGACGGTACAAAGTAAGGATTAAGAAGTACTTAAAACACAGTGTTCACGAACCCAAATGGGAGACTTAATCCAGTGAAGATAAATACTTGTATCTCGACCACGTCCAGCAGGAAAACCAAAGACTGCAAAATACACACATCTGTTTTGTATAACCATGCATTAATCAGCACATTAGAAAATTGTAATTAACATGATAAAATTGCATACCAACAAACCCATGAAAAATCAATTAAGTAATACATGATTTGGAAAGAAAAAGGAGGTCGAGCCACTGAATGAATAAAAAGCTTATTCTGAGCATTATACTAAATGATTGAAAATGCAAAGGAGTTCAGAAATCAAGGGAGCAATGCATATAGAAAAGTCTCACAACATCAAGACTATAGCTAATGAAGCCAAAAGCTACTTCAGTCTTAGTGACACACATGCAAATTCAATTAAAGCAGAAATGCTGCCATGAATAATCTGCAGCCAAAATCATGCTTATGTTATATCACAGAAGAATATCCCTTGTCTTATGTTAGAAAAGACAACTTTTTTGCACTCTGCAGTTGCCACAGACACAGGCCCTCATTATATAATTGGCGGTAAATACCTCCCACCTCCGCAGTGACGGCCGTCAAAATACAGCCACTGCGGTTACCATCCATCCGGCATATTATGAGCACTGCCTGATTTCCGCCACAATAAGGGTGGAAATTCGGCAGTGCTCATGGTGGTGGACGGTGGTAAGCTTGCGCTGCTACCACCAGCATTGCCACGCCAGTAGAACGCCGCCAGCCGTATTATGACCAGTAATACGACCTGGAGGTGTTCTGCTGGTGGGGCGCTGCTGGCGGTAGCAACGCCCCTTCACGTTCCCTGCTGGAAGACCTCCCAGACCCAGGTAAGTGGGGCTTCCGACAGGGGAGGCTGGTGGGTGTGTGGGGGGTGTTGTGTGTGAGTCTGAGTGTGTGCATGAATGTGTGAGTGTGAATGCATCTGTGAGTGTTGTGTTGTATGCGTGGTAGTATGCGTGTGTATGAATGTGTGTATGGCAGTGTGTGTATGAATGTATGTATGGCAGTGTGTTTCTGAATGAGTGTATGGCAGTGTTAGTGAATGGGTGTATGCGTGGTGCATGTGGATGTCTGTGTACGTGTATGCGGGATGCGGTGTGGGGTGTTGTGACTGTAGAGGGGGAGGGGGTTATGTGTGCGTGTGTGGCTGTGGGGTCAGTTGTGTGGTGTGTGCGTGTCTGTGTGTGTGTGAGTGTATGGGGTGGGGGTGTTAGTTTATGTATTGGCTGGTGGGGGTTAACGTATATATGGGGGTGGGTTGGGGGTGAGTTTGGATGGAGGAGGGGTGGGGATGGGGGTGTTTGGATTGGGGGTGGGTGGGGGGTTGAGTTTGGATGGAGGGGGGTGGGGGAGCCACCTACCAGTGACAGGGAAGGAATTCCGTATCACCGGTAGGGCTTACCGCCATGGTTTTCATGGCATTGCTAACGCCACGAAAACCATGGCGGTAGGCCAGATCATAATGCCAGGGATGGTACTCTGTGGGCCGCCGGGTCAGAGATTCACATCTCCGGCCCGGCGGCTCATACCACCCTGGTGGTATGAGTGGAGAAGTGGCGGGTTGATCTCATAATGTGCAGTATGTACGGCGATCCTGTTGCACCCAAGAGCAGGGATGATTGGGCAACTGGGCGCATGACATGAATGACTCCTCAGGGGAATCGTGGTCACTCAGATCCCTTCCGTTTCTCTCAGTTACATTAGTCTCAGGTATGCAAGGACAATCAGAGGCAGAGTAAAGTTCAATAAGGTTTTATTGAAGTAACTGCATTGTAGACAATAAAGCATATATTGCAATAACTAGGAAGATGAAGCACAACAGGATTAAAAAAGTTAAAAGGAGAGTAAAACACAAGAATAACGCTATCATATTGCCACTATGGTTTGTATAGATAGTTTCTACCTAGGGTATGTTAGAGCACAGCATGTTAAGCTCCAGTTCTGCCCTTTGGGTTCCCCCTGGGAAGACATCATACCTCATACCTGAGCAAGAGGCCTGTAGTCACATAAGCAGCTGCAGTGAAACAATCAGCAATCAGCATACAGTCGTGGTCATCTGGCCGGAATCTCCCTCTAATGTATATGGGTTAAAGTAGTGTTTTTATAATAAAACAGCTGATTTTCCAGGAAAGTATCCCCACGTAAAAGTGGGTATGTTTCTTTGAATATTGGAAACAAAGCGTACCACTTTTGCCGGCAACCTATCTCACTGCAGCCTTGAGAAAGCACAGAGTGAAAGAAATGTCTTTATTTAAGAACGCAGTGCTGACCTAGGCGAGGAGCAACTAGATAGAGAAAATGAAACAAGACCGCAAATGTGGCTGTTATTAAAATAATTTAATGAAGCCAGAATGAAACACATCTAGGTTAAAGTGCACAACAACAGGCCTAGTTTGCTAAAATTACATGTTTAAAGCTATATCTAAAATTGCTACACAACAAACTTACAATTAAAATGCAGTTTTGTGAATACTGAAAAAGCGTAAACTGACATAAACTTGTATGTTTACCTTTGTGAATCAGGCTCTCTGACTCTAGTCTCCGCAGTCATGTCATTAAACCTATTTCCACTCAGTGCTACTTAGGTAGGAATGAAAGGAAAGCCCAGGTAGCTGCACTGAACATAAGAGTAACTATAACAACAAAGACCAGCACTGTAGCAAATGCCAGAATATTCCATCGAAAAGTGGTGCTTACTGCTAGTTTGACTTGTACAGAATGCTAAGAGATCGATGAGAGAAGCTCGCTACAGCATTCTCACAGTGAGACACCCCCATCTTGTGCATGTGATCTGGCCAAGGGCCTTTCAAATGGAACCCACGGGTCTCCTCACTCTGGTTCACTGCAACCTTCCATGTATGTCAGTGCAATAACACAAAATGATGTGCCCCAACCATGGACATTGTGATGAAGGGACCCTGAGTCTCCCATATCTCACAAATGTACAGTGGCCTTGGTCTGAATGGTGGCCCCCTGAAGATTTGGGGGTCCTCTTGAAGGGTTGGTTGGGGGCTGCCTGCACCACAGCGGCTTTGGTGGCCTATGTTACACCCCTGATTTATGTGCTGTGCAAATCACACACATAAACACAACCATACATGCACGGGGAAGTTAGCGCAAGGATTTGGCTTAGCCTACGGCAGCAAACCATTATACAAGAGAGTCAGAGAGTCTTCCTCCCTTGACACAAGTAAAAAGATCAGGTCAGGACTACTGATTCCCATAAAAACAGTATGCTGCCAACACCAATGTACATGCTAACAACTGACAAGGAGGGACGTCCACTGTCTAAAAGGAGAGCATGCTTTGTGCACCACTCCAGGTCAAATACAGGCAAGGACATCACTCTTATCAAGGGTCAGGCCTAGGCCTTTGCCCATGTGCTGGATTAACTTGAGGATGGTCCAAAAACCGAAAACAACAGGATACCAGGTACTCACAGCTGGGCATTCAGGACAGGGGGTACAACTGTACACCATGGAGGGGCATTCCTGTCCCACCACAGGTAAATCTGTGTTGATGTCATGAATGCCCCAGTCATTCCCCATGATTATGTGGAGTGTGAGAGAGAGGACATAGATACATGAGAAGGAGTACAAGTGTGCAGGGCTGCCTCTGGAGTATGTAGTTCCTCAGGTTGTCGGGTACTTCATAGGGCTTAGTGGTAGTTAGTGCTGTTGTCTCTGCCTGTCCATTCTCTCTGCTCTCCTGATTCTCACTTCCAGTATCCAGCAACTATCTGGATTAAATGCACATCCAGGTGAAAGGAGCTTAATTGACCTTGTGTTGCTCGTTGGTTCTAGACCAAGCCTGTTCTAGCAGGTGAGCTTGTGGCCTGACAAAACCAAAACATGAATGAATAATGGGGCCAAAGACGCCACATGTTATGCAAACAGATGCTGTACCTAACCACTGTGTGCACTCTGCAATTTGTTCTGTTGGAGAGGACAGGCCCCAGCAACAGCATCTGAATTGCCAAAACTATGATGAAAGCTAGTACATCTCAGAATGTGCCAGCTTCCTTATGGCTAGTTGACATAAACAGCAGAACATCTCAATTAGGTCTATTTTTTTTCAAAGTGGACAGCGTACAGGATATGAGCTAGTATTTATGTCTTACACATTGCCTTTTACTTCAGGAGCTCACCCATTCTTCTAGAGTAAGGGCCTGATTTAGATTTTGGAGGATGGTTTAATCTTTCACAAACGTGACAGATATCCCGTCCGTCATATTATGATCTCCATAGGCTATTATAGGATTGTAATACGGCAGATGGGATATCTATCACTTTTGTGATGGAGTAACCCCCTTCACCAAACTCTAAATCAGGCCCTAAGACATGATTCAAATGCAGAATTGAAGTGATCTTGTTCCTGGACGCAAAGCGAAAAGCAGCAACCAAAACGTCTCACGCAGACAGTAATTCCCTTATTAGAGGCGTGACCTGATAACAGCGGTAAATGTCCATCCCTTGCTTCTCCCTCACTCTTATGTCAACATTCTCCTTGTCACAGCATAGCATTCTGCTGATGACAGGGTGATGTTCCACAAAGGGCTATTCAGGCCAATCGCCACATATCTCCCCTTTTCACACAATTTTACAACAACAAATAGAACACAAGATAAATAACTAATTAAGCATGCAAGAAATTACAATTGTCATCCATATAACAACTGCAACTTTAAAACTGTGATAACATGAACATAAATCTAAAAACAAATGTGAGCATTTAAGAAATAACATGTATCATGCATCTGGAAGGTGTTGGACTGGAAAACACACATCAGTCCAACAATTTGTGATGACATTTCTACTCTTACACTACAGCGAAGAGGCTTGCTATGGTTACCCCCACAAATCTGAAGATCAAGAAAGTTATCACAATTAGCTGCAACTGAATTTCCAAGTCTAACCTTAGCTAGATTCCCAACATGCCACTGTTGCCTTCCTTCCACCTTTGCTGCATTCCCTCTTAACTCAATAATTTTCACTGGCTCATGACATTTTGAAAGAGCCCTCCTCAACAACAAGGGTTCCTTAATTCTGACCAAATCACCCACATTCGGACAGTAGCCAGCACTCTTAAAATTCCTTAACCTGTCATGATTGGTTAGACGTGAATCTGAAATAAGTTTGGCAGATGTCCACTTGTCCGAGAGAGGGACATACTTCAACCATCCAATTAAGATGGAGTTCAGAACAAACTTTCTTTGCTCGCATTAACTCAAAAGGAGATAACCCAGTTGATATGTGTGGAGTTGTGCTCTGGGTGGCACCCACGGCTGTCACTATGTGAAAGTGATCTTGTTGCTGGACGCAGAGCAAAAAGCAGCAACCAAAGCTTCTTAAGCAGGCAGTAATCACTGTATTAGAGGCATGACCTGATGAGTGATGTAAATGTGTGCCCCTCGCTTCTCCCTCACTCTTGTCTCCACATTATCCTTGTCACAGTATAGCATTCTGCTGATGAGAAGGCGAGGTTCTACAAAGGGCTATTTAGGCCAATCACCACAGGAATTCTTGGTTGTCTCACTTAAATAGGTAAGGAATATACCACAAAACTTAAGAAAACTCATTGCTGTCGTTGCATGTGAAGGAAAACAGGAAATGGATGGCTCTGCATGTGCAGGACCTTCCTTATCCAACCCAGATCACAATTCAATAATTCAGACAGTTGCCATGAGAAGGAAAGAAGAACCCGGACTACATGGACAGAAGTCTGCACCTCTCTACTCAACCCCAAACTGTGATCTCCTTTGCAAGATTTGCCTACACCATGTGAGAGCATGAGACCAACTCCAGTGACCTTATGTATTTGTAGGACCTGGGTGATTGTCACTTCTTCATTGCTGTGAAGCTTGTTTTTCTGACACCCAATGTCTGTGTGAAGTGTCAGTCCTTGTCATCGCATCATTGATATGCTCCCCTTTGTTCGGCAACCCAATAACTGCATGAGACCTCTGTGCCTGCTACCACACTGACATGCACCACATTTTCGGTGACCAGATGTTCGCATGACACTCTTGTGTCTCACATTAACATTTGAGCGGCAAACACCTTTCCCCTTTCCCATCCCCCACCTTGAATGACCCTGCTTCTGTGAGGGCCACGTGACTGCATCACTTCTGCTCACATCCACTTTCTCTTGAACAATGAACCTGAAGACATCATCAGGACACCCGCCAGTGATGAACAGCACAATTGTAACTCGCAGCAGGGGATAATCCCCTATGAACTGCAACTCCGAGAGCTGTGGCCAAATTATGTGGCAGGGTTGAATAAAGTAAAAAGCACATAAAAACAAAATATATGGCATTATGCAGCACACTCTATGCAGTATTATTTCACTATGTCATCATTCTAACGCATCTTGATATAAAAGAGAAGCGAATGCCATGCAATATATAAAGACATATTAAAAAGAAACCTATTCTTACATTGTTTAAGCAACAAACACATTTTTCAAATTATGCAGCAGATGGTTGTATATGTGGTAACTGAGGTAAATCCATAATTATGCATGAATTATGTTGTCGCACAATCATGTTTCCAGAGGCCCTAGTCTGAGTGTGATGTCTGTAGCTGCACTACTATAGCAGCAATACTTGTCACAATGATTGCCTAGCTGCCCTTCTGCCATGCAGGCCCTGGAGAACTTGCCTCACGCATGGCATCAAGCATTTTATGCAAACGTGCCACACTGTCATTAAACTATTAGCACCATATTCATCACTTGCATATTTTACTTCACTGTTGTGTGTGTCATGCACATTTGCCTCTCTCACAATCTGCTGAGATGCTTACTCTTCCTTGATTCTCTGCTGATGCATGTCAATCATGTCATATGTAGTAAGCATGCCAACACGTAACAACACTGAGCTCCCTCTCTATCACCAAAATCATAGGGGAGCCTTACCTAAGCATGCTTTTTATGGGCCTTTGAAGTGTCTGCTCACTTTAAATCTCTCTCCTTTCAACCATGGCCTGCACTCCTGCGGTCTCCATATGGGATCTCTGTTTTCTAGGTGCATGTAGAGTGAGTAATGTCTCTACTCACCCCAGTTTGTCCACATGACTTTGTGACTTGGGAATTGCTGTTATACCCATTGTACAAAATTTGGTATTAGTTGAGAGGGGTGAGAGCCCCACTCAAACAATAAACACAGTCCTTGTCAGGGTGAAACACAACAGTCACTACATAAACCTGTGCTTAACCCTCTAGCAGCTTCGCACAAAAGCACCAGAAAAATCCCAAACTAATTTAGAAAACAGAGCAGATTTTCATAAATAAAATGACACCAAATGACAAACATTCAATAAGTAGAAACAGAGTTATGATTTTTTATTTATTTCAGCACTTAAAAGCACAAGTGCCACTTCCGGTCATCTGGTCACGCTGGACCTGGTTTGTAATGGAGCGTGGGTCTGATACATGGACGGGTTTCATCATTGTGAAGAGCTTACCTTCTCTCAGTCCACAGGAGGAGCCTCAGCTGGAGTTCCACATTGGTGGCATCCACGAGGAGGTCTCTGCTGGAGCTTCATGGTTGCAGAAGTCGCTAGAGGCGCAAAGAGCATGTTGTCACTGGAGACTCACGTTGGCGAGCGATACAGACTGTCCCTGTTTGATGTGAGTAGTTTGCTTGTGATCGCGAGGATCCCAAAACTTGGATTTTTTAAACTGTGGTTGCAGTCTTGAATAGGAGGAGCATCATATGATGCCAGCCAAGTGTCCAGGACCTAGGGTTCACCTCTTGGAGATCAGGATTCTCTCCAGCAGAGACCAGAAGCAGAGTTCAGGCAGGTCTAGTTGGTGCTAGTCCGCTGGGCAGTTGCAGGGGAGGCCTCTGTAAGCGTGTTGTGTCTCTGTAGCTCAAACCTTTGAGTCACCTCTAGGGATCTTGGGTTCAAGGAAAGCAAGTCCAGCAGAGCAGTCCTACTTCTGAATCTTTCACAGGTCTGGGAGTGTTCTGATGAGTGCTTCTGAGTGGGCAACTTTTACATCCTGTACCAGTCTGTGTGTGGCGAATGTCCCCTTTCTCTAGCCTTCCCATTTTCTGGGTGTGACTCCAAACTGTCTTGAGTAACAAAGGACAGACAGGCCCAGGCATCAGCTGCATTTGCCAGTGACCAAGCAGGCAGCCTCAGAAGTTAGAAAGGTGATGGCACAGCCCTCAGGCTACCCTTTGAAGCTCAGGAATGATTGAGTACAATCCTCAGGCCAACCTGCTCAGAAGAGTAGCAAGTTGCTTTTGACAAGCTCCCTTTGTCCCCTTGTCAGGAGTAAATACATAATACACCACAGGAGAGCTATTATAGTACTGTGACACTGGACACTGGTAGAAATAAACATTTGGTTTTGGCAGAAAATGACAATCTTCTAAAAGTGGCATTTTCAGGTTAGTAACTTCAATCCCGATTTTACCATTAAATCAGATTTCAAAGTACAATTCAAATGAGAGGAAGACGTATTTCTGTATCTGTTGCCAAACTGAAGTTATCACTTATTATATGTAATAAAGTAACCCAGTGTTAGTCTATGGGAGAGATAGCCTTGCTACAGTGAAAAACGAATTTAGGAGTTTTATTCACTGTCAGGAAATGTAAAGCATAAGTACACTTTTCCTACTTTGTAACTACCATGCAACCTGCCATATGAGGTTTTAGGACCTACCTTTGTGGGTGACATATAAGTATTAAAAAAGAAGGCTTATTCCTGGCAAAAGGTTTATGTTTCCAGGCCGCAGGGGCAGTTTAAAACCGCTCCGCAGGCTACAGCTGCAGGCATTAGAGATGTTTTACAGTGCTACTTAAGGGAGTACCACAATGAGTGCCACCCAACAAGTGGCAAAAGTAACCTTTACTTTACAAGCAGGCTTTGGGTACATTTAGTACACTAATCAAGGGACTTGTAAGTAAATTAAAGATGCCTATTAGGGGTATATCAATGTTACCATGTTTTAGGGAGAGAGCTCTATCACTTTATCTCTGGTTACCAGGGGTTAAGTGCCCAAATTCCTAAGGCCAACAAAAACAAGTTCAGGAAAGTAGGGGAGTGAAGGTAAAATGTCTGGGGGAATACTATGCCAAGGATGTCAAGTCTAACACCCATTGTCCCCTCTGAGAGCACCCAGCACATGCATGACATCCTGTTCAGCCACTCCTCCAGCCAATACACTCATGTTAGAATAGTGTTGCTCCCTGACATTTTATCATCATGGCGGTAGGCAGGTGATTTGACTAAAATATTGAAGTCAACCTTGACAGCTGGCCAATGATATATAGAACCAATCATGGGGACACAAAAATAAATGTATGCAGTGAAATGGCATAATGTGAGAAGATGGCTTATTTGCCCAGCAACATGCAGCAGAATGTGGTAGGGTGCAAGATATCTCTAATTCCTTCTAGGAATCATAGCTGAGATGCATGTTGCTGGTGGGACATTATATAGCCCATGGATGATGATGGGCATTTAAGTCAATGTTGCAACTAATATCATTGTGCTGACCCAAACCCATGATAGGAACGGCACAGGACGAGGTGCTGATTTGTGCAAATCGTACCATTAGAGTCTTTAAATGCTGCTGTAACTGGAAATGCGTGGTAAGAGACTGATAGATGATGTCTGTGACCATCTTGTTAGCCAGTCTTTGCCCTGCTTTGGTTTGTATCCCCACGAGTCTCAAAGCCATAACTTTCTTCCATTCTTTTATGTTGCCTGGTGTCATGACTTGTCATTGGTGCATGCACCCCATTCCGTCCATGTCTGGTCCTGGGGATTATTGGCTGCCCCTTCCACCCTTTGCTCGGGGCATTTCCATTTATGATTTTAACTGCGCTGTGTTAGAGTTGATGCCGCCCAAGATTGTGGCTGTACAATGTGTGCTGACTGGCTTTTACGACCCCAGCCACCATCACTAGCCCATTCAATCCTGTTTCATGCGGGCACCACAAAAGCCATGACCGTATGCCCCATCTGAGTGGCAGACCACAGCACAGTTCAAGGATCTACTGCAGGATTCAAGGATCTTGAGATTCAAGGAACTATCATAGAATTCGAGGGTTGGAAGATCTATTGCAGGATTTGAGGATCCCACAGCCTATAAACGCTAGGTGCTTGTTTTCCATCCCAGAGATGAAGACACTGCTGGTGCTCTGCTCCTCACCTGGGTTTCTCTAGTTGAGCTCAGCTCTTTTACTGTGTTCTTGGCTCCCCCATCAAGATTCACTTCAAGTCAAGTGTATGTACAAGTTAATAATATACACATTATGTTAGTGGGTACACCAAGACCATAACTAGTCCCAGAAGTAAGTAACCTATATATACACTTGCTCCTATAACAGTCTGGTTCCATCTAGCCTTCTTTATTCACCTTGTGCCCAATATGTCTTTACGTTGGAAAACAGGTTCTAGGCACTTAAACTTATTGCTTGACTGGCTTGGGTGATATCAGAATCACTGCTCTCTGATGGCTAGTGATGATATAGTGTATATATATATATACATTGAATGTGCTAGTGATGGTGGCTGGGGTCGTATATATATGCAAGATGTCAAGCCATAGTATTATTTACTTTCTAAGTGCAACAAAATAAATATTATAAAGAATGAGTGACACTCACTATGATTCTTTCTGTAGGGTTGGTATTTATACCCTCACCAGATAGTATAATGGTAGTGGTGCATTTAGGCATCAGTAGTATAGTATTGCCATGATTTCAAGCAATAATTACCCAATTGACTTGTTTTGCCAGAGACAGTGTTATCATGGTTGTATGATTTTGATCCTCTGCTACAGCGAATATGTAAAAAGGAATCGTTTTGATGATATAAATAAGTGCATGTAGAAATAATTTTGGGGGGGTTTAATGCAATTATGCTACATGTATGTGAGAAACTGTGTTTGTGGTCTTTACATAACTGTAATGCACATGTGAATTTTGCAGCGCTGATGAACTTCCAGAAGGGAACGAAAGGTGTTGGCTTCGCTGCCAAAAATCTGAAGAATGATGTGCTCATTATATCATCCCCAGAAGAATAACTTGTGATTCTTACACCCCGAAATTATTACATTGGAACTGAAATTTATTTTTTTATTGGTGTTAAATGATTATTGTTTTTTGAGAAATTAAACTTTTTGTGTGCTTCTTCCATATCTATATCTTTCAGAAGTTTTCTGTTTGTGCAGCTTTTTGACAGTACTTCAGCAGCTGCACCTCAAAGACTTTTCTTGCATTTGTGGAATTATTCAACCTTTCCCAGTGAGGTCAAAGGAAGCCACAGTTTAGTGATAGCTAATAGTAGTCAGCCATTACTTGATTGGAATAGAAGACTCAAGTTGGGCCCTTTTACTGTCCCCTGTACCTACCTGCTGCAATTCCTTCATTCCTTCAAGGTTTTGCTGTACCAACTGTGTCTTGGGTGTCCACAGTGTTATGTGCAATCCTGTGTGAACTCTTGTTTCTGATCAGTGTCTCAAGTGTTGGAGATTTAGCAACTGCTATTTGAGAACAGAACAAGACCAGTGAAATAACTGTTCTTTGGGCTCAAACAACATAATGATATTTTGAATGTTGAATAATGCATCTGTTACTAGAGTAAACCTTGAAAATATCTCATTACCTGTAGAATTCTACCATTCATGTGACATCCATGTAAATGAAAAAAACACTGCATGTATTTTAAGTCCTGCAAGGCTGTAAGAGCAGAGAGCAACTATGTTTTTATACTGTGCTTAAGTATAAAAAAGCTGTCACTTGTTCACTTGTAAGAGACCACAGAAAATACAAGTGAATCTCCATTTGATGAGATGAGCTGTGTGACTATGAACTAATGATGTCTGCTGGAACACAAATGTTCCCTACCTGGCAAGTTCTCCTGCTCCGACTGCCTGACTGTGAGATTCTGGTATCCTATTTTTTTATTTTGGTGCCAGGCTAATTCTGTGCATGAGTGAGATCCTATGACCTGGAGGGTGCACCAAGTAGGCTGAAATGTCACTGACAGCAGACTACCATCCCTGTCATGGGTTTAGCATGTAGAGCAGTAGTGGCAGCATGCCACGTTTCGTGAACCATTAGTTCTGACCAGACCTTTATACCATCTTTATATATGATGTGTCACTGGAGTGAAGATCTACAAGCCCACTCATGTGAAGTTTTACTTCTGGTGCTAATCCAGATCCTTGCACTATCACGTGTTATGTGTGTGCATTGATGTGGCCTATATAGTGCATACAATGTGTGAGTAAATCAAAGCAATAGAGTTTTATGGGTTCCATTTTCAAAGCCCTTGGCATTTCTCTGTGCGCAAAATAGAGCCAAAAGTTGTTTTGCCAGGTAGTGGAATTGTATTGCTGGACTTCCCAAACCTGGAGAGAACAGACCTAGACAATGAATGTCAGAACTCATTTCAGAGGGCCACAGAGCATGCAGGGACTATTGGGCCCAACCACAGAGATTGAAGCTTTTTACTCCTGATATCTTGGAGCCCATCCTACTATGGATTCGGATCAAACGGGTCAACTACCCCATCAGCAATTGACTCACAGGTATAGAAGGGGCCCTGGTAATCCAGGGCTTCATTGAGGGAGTTGGATACGGGGGAGTGAACACAGGCTCCCAACTCAAAATGTGTGCAACAGCAGCAAGAAATCAATGTTCAGCTAAAAACTCACTTATATGAAATAAAGAAGTATTTTATTAGTACTGCTGAAAAAACAAAGGAAAAATATGACATTCACAAATAAATACACAATTCCCCTGGGATTGGGGCTCTAGTGTTTCCTTGATGGTTCCCTGTCCCACCTACTCCTCCCTTTAGTGATTGTGGGTATGTCCCATACACTACTGGCAGCATCCAGGGTATGCCCCACTAGTACTCTAAGGGGGTCATTCCAACCCTGGCGGTCGGTGTTAAAGCGGCGGCCAACCCGCCAACAGGCAGGCGGTCCAAAAAATTGAATTCTGACCCTGGCGGAAACCGCCAACACAGACCGCCACTTTAACACTCCGACCGCCACGGCGGGACAAACAAACAGCGCGGCGGTCACCGCCAACAGACAGGCGGGAGACAATGTACTGCCCACCCTATCACAACTCACCAATCCGCCACCTTTTCCGGGCCGATAAAAACACGGCGGAAACAGACTACGAACGGGAAAACGCTCACCTCTACACACTCCACGAGGAATCTGGACAGCATGGAACCAGAACTACACATCCTACCAGCTATTGTCTACCTGCTCCTCTACCAGGAGCACGAACGCCGGCGCAGACGACAGCGGTGAGTACTGCACCTACGACACAGGGGAGGGGGGAGGAGAAAAGATTACGGGCACACACATACGCGACACACCCACCCTCACCCACAACTACCTACACATCAATGCAGAGCAACAAGTGACACCCCCCAAACCACCCGGAAGAATGCAAAGACAAAATAAAATGATCATGAAATTCAAATATATTGTAAGGCTACGTAAAAAAAAAATTCTAACATCTATAACTATATACACATATGTAAATTGTCCTGTCCAAATTGGGTTTCAGTCAATGTACGTGGGCCGATGGGCCTCAACACATGGGCAAAGCCCACACAGGAGACCCGAAGCCATTGGAGAGAACACTGCAGGGGCATCAGATAGAAAAACTACAGGCACCTCAGGGGGAAGGGGAGGCACCTCAGCCACATGAGTCCACGATGCCAGATCCACGAGGGGCCTCCATGCCCACTGTCCCATCCTGGGGAGTGCAAAGCCACAGTCTCACAAGTCTCTACAGTGGGTGGCTTGCCCACTTTGCCATCCTGGGGAGTGCAAAGCCACAGTCTCACAAGTCTCTACAGTGGGTGGCTTGCCCACTGTGCCATCCTGGGGAGTGCAAAGCCACAGTCTCACAAGTCTCTACAGTGGGTGGCTTGCCCACTGTGCCATCCTGGGGAGTGCAAAGCCACAGTCTCACAAGTCTCTACAGTGGGTGGCTTGCCCACTGTGCAATCCTGGGGAGTGCAAAGCCACAGTCTCTCAAGTGGCTTACAGACTCCACTGGTACTGGAGGAGGCATGGTGCCCAGAGTGCATCGTGCAGCCCTGCCCGACACAGATCCGGGCCTACCCCTTCTGCCAATGGGCCAGCGGTGCTTGAGATGAAGGGCCCAGCGGAGCGGTGCTTGAGATGAAGGGCCCAGCGGAGCGGTGCTTGAGATGAAGGCCCAGCGGAGCGGTGCTTGAGATGAAGGGCCCAGCGGAGCGGTGCTTGTCTTGAAGGGCCCAGCAGAGCGGTGCTTGAGATGAAGGGCCCAGCGGAGCGGTGCTTGTCTTGAAGGGCCCAGCGGAGCGGTGCTTGTCTTGAAGGGCCCAGCAGAGCAGTGCTTGTCTTGAAGGGCCCAGCGGAGCGGTGCTTGAGATGAAGGGCCCAGCGGAGCGGTGCTTGAGATGAAGGGCCCAGCGGAGCGGTGCTTGTCTTGAAGGGCCCAGTGAAGCGGTGCTTGAGATGAAGGGCCCAGCGGAGCGGTGCTTGAGATGAAGGGCCCAGCGGAGCGGTTCTTGAGATGAAGGGCCCAGTGGAGCGGTGCTTGTCTTGAAGGGCCCAGCGGAGCGGTGCTTGTCTTGAAGAGCCCAGCAGAGCGGTGCTTGAGATGAAGGGCCCAGCGGAGCAGTGCTTGAGATGAAGGGCCCAGCGGAGCGGTGCTTGTCTTGAAGGGCCCAGCGGAGCGGTGCTTGAGATGAAGGGCCCAGCGGAGCGGTGCATGAGATGAAGGGCCCAGCAGAGCGGGGCTTGAGATGAAGGGCCCAGCGGAGCGATGCTTGAGATGAAGGGCCCAGCGGAGCGGTGCTTGTCTTGAAGGGCCCAGCGGAGCGGTGCTTGAGATTAAGGGCCCAGCAGAGCGGTGCTTGAGATGAAGGGCCCAGCGGAGCGGTGCTTGTCTTGAAAGGCCCAGCGGAGCGGTGCTTGTCTTGAAGGGCCCAGCGGAGTGGTGCTTGAGATGAAGGGCCCAGCGGAGCGGTGCTTGAGATGAAGGGCCCAGCGGAGCGGTGCTTGTCTTGAAGGGCCCAGCGGAGCGGTGCTTGAGATGAAGGGCCCAGCGGAGCGGTGCTTGAGATGAAGGGCCCAGCGGAGCGGTGCTTGTCTTGAAGGGCCCAGCGGAGCAGTGCTTGTCTTGAAGGGCCCAGCGGAGCAGTGCTTGAGACGAAGGGCCCAGCGGAGCGGTGCTTGTCTTGAAGGGCCCAGCGGAGCGGTGCTTGAGATGAAGGGCCCAGCGGAGCGGTGCTTGAGATGAAGGGCCCAGCGGAGCGGTGCTTGTCTTGAAGGGCCCAGCGGAGCGGTGCTTGAGATGAAGGGCCCAGCGGAGCGGTGCTTGTCTTGAAGGACCCAGCGGAGCGGTGCTTGAGATGAAGGGCCCAGCGGAGTGGTGCTTGAGATGAAGGGCCCAGCGGAGCGGTGCTTGTCTTGAAGGGCCCAGCGGAGCAGTGCTTGTCTTGAAGGGCCCAGCGGAGCTTGTCTTGTCTTGAAGGGCCCAGCGGAGCGGTGCTTGTCTTGAAGTGCCCTGTTCAGCGGTGCTTGTCTTGAAGGGCCCTGTTCAGTGGTTCTTGAGACAGCGGTGCCCTGTTCAGCGGTGCTTGTCTTGAAGGGCCCTGTTCAGCGGTGCTTGTCTTGAAGTGCCCTGTTCAGCGGTGCTTGTCTTGAAGGGCCCTGTTCAGCGGTTCTTGAGACGGCGGTGCCCTGTTCAGCGGTGCTTGTCTAGAAGGGCCCTGTTCAGCGGTTCTTGAGACGGCGGTGGCCTGTTCAGCGGTGCTTGTCTTGAAGGGCCCTGTTTAGCGGTGCTTGTCTTGAAGTGCCCTGTTCTGCAGTGCTTGTCTTGAAGGGCCCTGTTCAGCGGTTCTTGAGAAGGCGGTGCCCTGTTCAGTGGTGCTTGTCTTGAAGGGCCCTGTTCAGCGGTGCTTGTCTTGAAAGGCCCTGTTCAGCGGTTCTTGAGACGGCGGTGACCTGTTCAGCGGTGCTTGTCTTGAAGGGCCCTGTTCAGCGGTGCTTGTCTTGAAGGGCTCTGTTCAGCGGTTCTTGAGAAGGCGGTGCCCTGTTCAGCGGTGCTTGTCTTGAAGGGCCCTGTTCAGCGGTTCTTGACATTTGTCTCAAGGGCACCATATCTGGCCAATATATGGAGTTCACTCGCCTACCGACTTCTCGCTGCCGGGACCCTCCTGTGCTGGAGTCCCGGGCCCGTGGGTGTCCTCCTTCACACCCGGAATGGGGCGGGTGGGGCCATCCTGGGCAGCTCGCCTGCTGCCGGACTTGTCAGCCGTGCTGCCCTTGCCATCCTTCCGTGATTCTCTGTGGCCCTTGCCTCCCTTTGTAGATGTGCCAGGTGGCACCCCACTTCCTGACGGTGCTAGGGTAGTGCCTTTGGAGGCTGCCGTCTCTGGCCTCTCGCGCCGGGCCTTGCCTGCGTTTGTGTGGTTTGGAAGAGGGGGTGACAGACACACTGGGGAGGACACAGGGGATGTGTAAATGGCAGTGGGGGTGGTGACTGCACGTGTGCGGAGTGTTCTGGTGGGTGTGCTGGTGATGAACGTAGTGGCTGATGATGTTGTGCATGCAAGTGTGAGTGGAGACGTCACAGGGAGGGAGGAGGGAGACGAGGAGGAGGGGGACACAGAGGAGGCAGTGGCTGTTGGTATGTCTGCATGTGGCTGTTGCTTGTGTGAATGCTTGTGTGATGTGTGGTGCTTATGTCTGGATGAGTTGCCCTTGGGTGTTGAGGTGTGTGCAGGCTGGTCTGTAGGTGTGTCTGGGATAGGCAGAGGAACAGGGGAGTGGGACTGGGTGGAGGAAGTTGGAGGAGGGAGGCAGGAGACAGGGACAATGGGTGCCGTCAGTGCTGAGGCCAGAGCGTTGAACGATCGCTGATAGGCAGCCTGACCCGAATGAATGCCCTCCAGGTATGCATTGCTCCGGTGCACCTCCCTTTCTACCCCCTGGATGGCATTCAAAAGGGTAGACTGCCCAACAATGAGCGTCCTGAGGAGGTCAATGACCTCCTCACTGAGGGCAGCAGGGGTAACTGGGGCAGGGCTTGATGTGCCTGGGGCGAAGGAGATGCCCGCCTTCGTGTGCGAGCGGGCACGGGGCGATCGCAGAGGGGCTGCTGGGAGGGCGGAGCTGGTGCGCTGGGTGGCGGCTGTACCTGTTGTTGCGGGGGGCACAGATGTTGCCGCCACCACAAGGGAGCTCCCTTCCGAGGACGTGTCTGTGTCGCTGATGTCTCCACGTGTCCCCGTTGTGGAGCTCCCCTCGCCCTCCGTCTCACTGGTGAACTCCGAGTCGGTTGCATGGCCCTCCAGGGCCATGTGAGATGCAGCTCCCTCGTGCTCCGATGCCACTTCTCCTCCGCCTGATGATGCTAATGCACACATGAACAGGAAGAGCAGCAAAAAAGGGGGGGGGAATAAAGACATGTTGAGTGCATCCATTGGCAACACAGTTGGCGGAGAGGACAGACACAGAAGCCCCCTGCACTACGCCGCGCACTTGGGGGACACTACTCAATCATTGGGACTTGGCCTACAAGCCTATGGACGACAACTGCACACATAGGTGACACAGGGCCATGGATAGCTGTACTTGGCACCCTACAGAGGTGGGAGGCGGGGGCACAGGGCCATGCCTTACGGAGGGGCCTAGCCTACAGAAATTGCCCTGGCCTAGGGATACCCACAGCCCTCCTCCCCCACCCAGACACCTCCACTGCGCGCTAAGATAGCAGAATGTGCTTGTACTCACCCCCTTGTGTCTGCTGTGATGTCCTGACGCGCCCATCCAAATCTGGGTAGGCCACCGCCAGGATCCGAGACATCAGGGGGGTCAATTGACGAGTGGCACCCCTCCTACGTTGGGAGGCCATCCCCAGCAGAGCCTCCGCGGTCTTCCTGCTCCCGCGGCGGATGTCCTCCCACCTCTTGCGGCAGTGGGTGCCCCGTCTGTTGTGGACCCCCAGGGTCCGGACGTCCTTGGCGATGGCACGCCAAATGTCGATTTTCTGATGGGCGCTGACCTATGTGACATGTACAGGGGGAGAAATAACATTATTATGATTTTCTGCATGCTCGATGTGAGTGGCCCCCCATCCCCACCCTTGCCATGTGGCACATGCTCTCATCCGTCGTTTGATGCATGCCTCAATCGCTCCCCTCCCCACCATCTTTCATCCACCCAACTCAACACAGGCATTGCCCCCAAAGCATGCTCCCAGTGTACTTACCAGTTGGTCTGGAGGACCGTAGAGTAGCGCATACTGGGGGAGGACCCCATCCACGAGTTTCTCCAATTCTTCAGAAGTGAATGTAGGGGCCCTTTCCCCAGTCGCAGCAGCCATTGTATCTTCCAGACCGAGGTCACAGCAGCACTTGCAGTATAGGTCCTCTCCTGTGGATGATCAGGTCTCGAGTGGTTAAGCAGATAGAAAATGGCGGTCACGCCCGCGGCGGTGCGTACCGCGGCAGTGCGTCCCGCGACCGCCGGCGCACTTGGTCATTGGCTCCTGAAACGCATAGGGTTCAATGTTAACCAATGCGGCTTTGCGCCGCGGTCTTCGACCGCCTACCGCCACTGTGTGCCACGCCAGCGCATTGACCTCACATCCCATTGTCGCACTTCACAGGTCAGGCAGCCACCATTTCAAGGGCCCACATGGCTTAATTTCTACTGCGTCACACATGCCTAGGCCTTGCATCGACACTCATACAAGCCATTCAATGCATAGAGAATCGTGTACTGTGCAAGCTGTGGGAACTTGCCTGTGGGTTGATTGACTCTGTGCTCGCTGTTGTCCTTCCTAGGCACCGTCCGCTGGGACTTGCGAGGAGATGGAGGAATGTTCCTGTGTACAGACCACTGGTGGACCTGTCGACAATGGAGGAACGACATGTCATTCTGATATACAGGCTTGACCGAGCCACTATACATGAACTCTGTGCCCAGCTGGAGGCAGACCTGATGTCACCCATCCGCCAACCCACAGGGATCCCCCCTCTAGTGCAGGTGCTGTTAGTACTCCATTTCTTAGCAAGTGGGTCATTTCAAACAACAGTGGCCATCTCATCAGGGATGTCTCAGCCCATGTTTTCCAAGATGTTGTCCAGAGTGTTTTCTGCCCTGCTCAAACACATGCGGAGATACATCGTTTTCCCTGAGGTGGGGGATTTGCCTAAAGTGAAGGGTGATTTCTATGCCCTTGGACATATTCCCAACATCATTGGTGCCATTGATGGGACACATGTGGCTTTGGTACCCCCCAGTGAAAGTGAACAGGTGTACAGGAACAGAAAAAGTTATCATTCCATGAATGTCCAGGTGGTCTGTTTGGCTGACCAGTACATCTCCCATGTAAATGCCAAGTTCCCTGGGTCAGTGCATGACGCGTACATCATGCGAAATAGCAGCATCCCTTATGTGATGGAACAACTACGGAGACACCGTGTGTGGCTAATTGGTGACTCAGGTTACCCCAACCTGTCGTGGTTACTGACCCCAGTGAGGAATCCCAGGAAAAGGGCAGAGGAACGCTACAATGAGACCCATGGGCGAACTAGGAGGACTATAGAAAGAACCTTCGGCCTCCTGAAGGCCAGGTTTAGGTGCCTGCATATGACAGGTGGATCCCTAATGTACTCACCAAAGAAGGTGTGCCAGATCATCGTGGCCTGCTGTATGCTTCACAACCTGGCATTGCGACGCCAGGTGCCTTTTCTGCAGGAGGATGGTCCAGATGGTGGTGTTGTGGCAGCTGTGGAGCCTGCGGAGAGTGAAGAGGAGGAAGACGAAGAGGACAACACAGACAACAGGGACACAGTGATACAGCAGTATTTTCAATAACACACAGGTAAGATTCAACACCGGCATTTTACATTTACTTACAGTCTCCTGCCTCTCTACTGTCTGTCCTTTTCACCCAGTGAATGCTAACAGAGTTGTGACTTTCCCTTCCAATTTCAGAGATGTGGGCCCCACTGCGTGACCTCTGCTTTGTTTGCCCATGGACTACAGCTGTGTGACAGTGGTATGTTGTCATCACAATGTAACTGGTCATTTTTGCACGTTTATGTCTAATACATATTTTCAAAAAAACAGGCAGACTCCAGATTATTTGTGTGCAATAAGTGTGTTTATTAAAGTGCTCAATTTTGGGACATGGTTGAAAATCGGTGATGGGTGATGGTGGAGGAATGTCCATGGCAGAGTCCAGATTCTCAGTCTCACAGGTGCATTGTCCATATGCCTGTGGAAGGTGGAGCAGGGGCAGATTAAGGTTGGACAGGGTGACAATGTGGGACAGTGGGATGACATCAGGGGGTATCCTTTCCTGGTGGGGGTCTTGGCATCCTACTCTGTCTTCTTCCTAGATCTCAGGCACCGCTTGCGGGGTGGTTCTTCTTCTGCAGGAGGTGGGGTTCTGGTGGCAGGTTGTTGCTGTGTCGGGGCCTCCTGTCCACTAGCGCCGGCGGAGGTGGTAGGCTGTTCCTGGTCCATGCTAGTGACAGGGGCCCTTTGTGGTGCCACATGGTCCCGCAATGTGGTGACAATCTGGTTGAGAGCCACAACGATGGTGCCCATTGCGGAACTAATGTTTCTCAGTTCTTCCCTGAACCCCATAAACTGTTCCTCCTGCAGTACCTGGATCTCCTGGAACCTGGCCAGGACCGTCGCCATCGTCTCCTGGGAGTCGTGGTATGCTCCCATGATGGAGGTGAGGGCCTCGTGGAGAGTGGGTTCCCTGGGCCTGTCCCCCCCTCTGTCGCACAGCAGCCCTCCCAGTTCCCCTGTTTCCCTGGGCCTCTGTCACCTGGACCGTGTGCCCACTACCACTGCCCCCAGGTCCCTGTTGTTGTTGGGGTGGTGGGTTAACCTGGGTGCCCTGTAGTGGTGGACACACCGCTGATTGACTTGTCCTGGAGACAGAGGCATGGGCCCGCTGGGTGGGTGCTGTGCTGGTGTTCCCAGAGGGGTTAGGTCTGCTGTAGCATGTGGCTGTCTGAGGGGAACCGACTGTCCCGAGGTCCCCGATGGGCCGGGCTGGTCATCTGGGTCCAGGGAGACAGAGCTGCTGTCATCACTGGGGGCCTATTCTGGGGGTGGGATGGACATTTCTGGACCCTCCTGGGCGGTGTGGTGGCGTTCGGGTCCTGCAGGGGTATAAGAGTATGGTTATTGCTTCTGTGTGTGCCATAGCGTGCCAGGAGTGGGTGCCCGTGTACCCCAGTGCTGGCATTCCTTTGTGGGGGCTGTTGTGACGGCGAATTGTGGGGGAGATGGGTATGTGCAGTGGGCATGCTTAGGTGATGGCTGTAGATGGTTTGTGGTGGCATGCAGGGTTTGGTGTTGGGATGGGTGGGTTGTGATGGTGAGACATTAGCAATGAGGATGTGTGATGGTGGTGGGGGGGTGGGGGTATGAGTTGGCATGCTGGTGGGGTGGGGGGAATGAAGTAGTGGAGATGAGACTTACCAGAGTCCATTCCTCCGCCTACTCCTGCGAGGCCCCCAGGATGCAGGATGTTCAAGACCTGTTCCTCCCATGTTGTAAATTCTGGGGGTTGAGGTGGGGGTCCGCCAGTCCGCTGCACTGCGATGTTGTGCCTGGATACCATGGAACGCACCTTCCCCCGTAGGTCGTTCCACCGCTTCCTGATGTCGTCCCGATTTCGTGGATGCTGTCCCACAGTGTTGACCCTGTCCACTATTCTTTGCCATAGCTCCATCGACCTGGCAATGGTGGTGTGCTGCACCTGTGTCCCGAAAAGCTGGGGCTCTACCCAAACTATTTCCTCCACCATGACCCTGAGTTCTGCGTCTGAGAACCTGGGGTGTCTTTGGGGTGCCATGGGGTGGTGTGGATGAGGTGTGGGGTGGTGTTTGCGGTGATGAGTGTGGTGAGTGTAGTGGTGTGTGGTGTTTTGTGCGTGGTTGTTGTGTGGGTGATGGTGTAGTGTGCCTCTGTGTGATGGTGTTCTCTATTCTTTGCTGTCTCTCTCAGGGCTTCTTCTCTGATTTGTGGTCGTAGGGGTTTGTGGGTGATGTGGGTGTGTGTTTTATAGTTAATTGGGTGTGTGGGAGTGTTGAGTGTAGGTGTCTCAGGTGTGTGTATTTCAAATTGTCCAATGTGCCTGTGTTTTGGAGCTGTATGTGTATTTTGAGCGCAGCGGTGTGTACCGCCAGTGGAATCCTGCGGTTGAATGACCGCCGCCTGGATTCGTGGGTCATAATGGCATGGGCGTTTTTCTGTTGGCGTGACGGTGGAGGTTTCGTCTTCGCCAGTTTAACGCTGGCCGTTGGTGTGGCGGACTTTTGTTGATGTCGGGTTTTTGGCGGTTTGCCTCTTGAGGGTCAGAATGACCGTGGCGGTTTACCGCGACCGCGGCGGTGTTGTGGCGGCCTTCTGACCGGCGGTAAGTGCCTTTTACTGCCGAGGTCAGAATGGCCCCCTAAGTCTCAAGAGTCCACTCTGACTTTGTTTGAAGTCAAAAGTGTTCTAGCACTGATGCACTGGCTAGCCAGCAAGTTCCCCAGGGGCTGACTGGCCCAAATTCAGTCTTACCCACACTTACAGGTACAGAGGGTCAAGAGCTCTTGATCATTCTCCCAGTGCGGGTGTCCGAGCAGCAGTGGCTGGTCTAGGGGAGTTCACTGCACACGGTCCAGGCAGGCTGCACTCGCTGACCCCCGATCTCCTCACATGAAGTCAGTTTACTGCAACCACCGGAGAATACTGGTGACTCTTTGTTGCAGGTAAGCCTTTTTGTCTTTCCCGTGACAGGGGAAAGATGATGAGAAGTTCCCAGTATTGATCCCTAATCAGGGGGGTTGATGCCTGGGAAGGTGTTTCCCACAGCTGCCTTACTCCAACGATGACGCTGTGGGTCAGTACATGCTACTGGCTAGTTCCAGTGACTGCCTCTGGGATATATGGTTGCCATGTCCCTCTGTACACAGGCACCAACCGACTCTGCCCAGCAAGTGTCAACATGGCAGCCCCTCCTGGCATATGGGGTTGCTGATCCTCAGCTGCATAGGGATGATAGTCCCTTAACACAGGTCATGGGAGTGACTTCACACCTAGATGTCAGCCAAAGTGAATGGTAGCCCAGGGCCCCATATCTACTCTTTCTGATTCTCCTATCAACCCCATGTCCTTCCTGAGATGTGCCCATGCCCCTTCATTGTGACCTCTCACTGAACCAAAGAACACCCTTTGAAGTTTACGGATAAGGTCTGGCTCTCCCGTTTGCAGTGTGTGTCCCACTCAGCTAACTAAATGCAGTAATACAGAAATCCATCTCTAGAGCATTCCTCTACCTCATCTCCATGTTTCACCATGTAGGATTGGGTCTCCCAAAATAGAACCTAGGGCCCTCCATATTTTGTACCATTTACAGGCACACATAAAATTAGTGCATAAATATAGCATAAACACACTGCATAGCATTGTATCCTATATGTAATGTACCACTCATGGCACCCATACATCCAGCACATACAATTAACATGCATGCACTGCAAAGCACTGTATCCTTCATGTACTGTACCACTCTTCGGCACACATACATCCAGCACATCCATTTAAAATGCATGTATTGCACAACACTACATCCTTCGTATATTGTACCACTCAAAGGCACACATATATCGAGCACATGCATTCAGAATGCACGCATTGCACAGTACTGCATTATCCCTGTATTTTATCCCTTCCCAGGCACACACATACCCAGGGCAGGTACACCACGCATGTGCTGCACAGCACTACACACCAAACTGATGTATGCCAAGGGAGAGTTAAGCACCCAGCAGCAGAACTTTCAAATGAATGAGCCTGTAGGCATCACTTTGGTGACACAGTTGAAAAGTGACATGTCCACTCCTACCGATCACTACACTGTATGCTGCCACCACTGTGCTCATGCAGCTTACCTCCTGGTGAAGTCCGCAGCCTTTCACCACTATGAGGGTAGCAATTTGAGTGCCCCTACTGGTCCAGCAAGTCTGTAATCTGTGAGACAGGTCTTCATCATGACGCACTCACAAGATCTATGTATGCCTATGTCAACAAAAATCAGCATTAGGGATCCAGACATCAAAACAGGGGCACTCAGGGCAAGGGTGCACGTCCATTACCATGCAGTGGACTTTTCTGTCCCAACGCTGAAGTAGGAAAATAGGAGACATTGGTTTAGAAAATTCATTAGGGGCCTGATTACAACTTTGGAGGAGGTGTTAATCCGTCCCAAAAGTGACGGTAAAGTGACGGATATACCCCCAGCCGTATTACGAGTCCATTATATCCTATGGAACTCGTAATACGGCTGGTGGTATATCTGTCACATTTGGGACGGATTAACACCTCATCCAAAGTTGTAATCAGGCCCCTAAGGTCCTTTTGCTGAGCTAGTCTGGGGATTAGTCTTCCCATAGCACTGCCATATGGTAGATGGTGGGAGTGAAGGGTTAAACTGCACTTTCTGTTGTTCAGGGTGAAAAGGGTTCTTTAAGTGAGGCCAGTCTTTCATCTCTTGATCATTCACTATCAGTATGGTTGTTTATGAGCTAGGTACAGAAACCTCACCCCTCCTTGTACTTTTTTTGTGGGTACGCCAGGCTGCAGAGTACCTTGCAGTGAGGGGCATCACTCTGCACAAAGGCTGTGTCTGGAGTGCAGCCTAGATATGGCTAACAACAAAACTGCTTTGACTAACGAAAAACGAAAAAAGTGCAGACAGCTTAATGTCTGCTCAGTGTGTATAAAAGAGGGAGCCACTAACTTGTTTGTTGGTCCGCGTCTAAGTTATCTTCAACCAAGGAAGGGATATCACATGGAGTATTGCCAGACTGGTAGAAGCTTCCGGGGTCATTCCGACCCTGGCGGTCATGGACCGCCAGGGCCGGGGACGGAGGAAGCACCGCCAACAGGCTGGCGGTGCTTCAGGGGAAATTCTGACCGTGGCGGTAAAGCCGCGGTCAGAAAAGGGAAACCAGCGGTTTCCCACCGGTTTTCCCCCACCCCAGGGAATCCTCCACGGCGGCGCTGCAAGCAGCGCTGCCATGGGGATTCCGACCCCCTCCCCGCCAGCCTGTTCCTGGCGGTGAGGCTGGTGGGAACGGGTGTTGTGGGGCCCCTGGGGGCCCCTGCAGTGCCCATGCCACTGGCATGGGCACTGCAGGGCCCCCCTAACAGGGCCCCATTAAGATTTTCAGTGTCTGCAAAGCAGACACTGAAAATCGCGACGGGTGCCACTGCACCCGTCGCACACTAGCAACTCCGCCGGCTCCATTCGGAGCCGGCTTCATCGTTGCTGGGGCTTTCCTGCTGGGCGGGCGGGCGGCCTTTTGGTGGTCGCCCGCCTGCCCAGCAGGAAAGTCAAAATGACCGCTGCGATCATTTGACCGCGGTACAGTCTTTTGGGGTCAGAATGACCCCCTTAATCTCTGGCTTGAAGAGCTCTGAGACAGCAAAGGAGCCTACCAACACTGCAGACCAGAAGCGCCACAGTGCCTTCACCCCGGTGCTGTGTGGGTCTGCTGGCTGAAGGAAGGCTGGGCAGAGCAATCTACATGCCCACAGACTTGTGGACAGGAGTTCTTCAGTAAAAGAGGTTCCAGGAGAGAAACACAGTGGGCAGTTGTCACCACTGCCATCAATAGGTTACGCCTAAAGTGGAGTGTGCTGTCATCAAGATGTTTGTGCCTGAGAAAGAGTGCACTGCTGAGAAGTTTGTAACAGTGGTGAAGAGGTTTGTGTCTGAGGCAGAGTCGCAGCTCCACAGCTGTTGTCTTAAAGTAATAACGCTCCGTACGACCGTAAAGACGGAAAAAGAAGCTTTATTGAAGAACAACTCTGACGCGGTGCTCTATCTCCCAAGGTCAGCAAGTAACTGCCACGGAGAGAACACCGCCGAGCTACACGTATTTTTACATTCCATTCCGTTGTCTCGAGGCCTGCATCACGTAGGATCCTCGAGTCAAATTACAACACACATCTTCCCGTTAATATTACAAAGAGGAATAAAACATGTAATAACATAAACTTAAAAGAAATGAAACCAATAAACCAATTCCAGTTATAATTGTAAAGAACAAAGGAAAAAAGAAACTCAAGACACAAAGGGGGTTATTACAACTTTGGAGGAGGTTTTAATCCGGCCCAAAAGTGACGGTAAAGTGACGGATATACCACCAACCCTATTACGAGTCCATTATATCCTATGGAACTCGTAATACGTCTGGTGGTATATCCGTCACTTTACTGTCACTTTTAGGCCAGATTAACACCTCCTCCAAAGTTGTAAGAACCCCCAAAATCTTTTAAGAAAAACAGGTGGTCTCCTAGACCGAGTAGGTCTAAGACTGAACCACCTTGAACTAACACCACTGGAGTGTGCAGTCCTAGTATTCTCGTTCATAACACCACTATCAGGCACAGAAAAACCATCACCACCACCAGACTTGACCTTCAAACTGATCATTCACAACCTCACCATCCCCCATCAACATGTAACCTGTACAACTTTCTCCATACTCACTATCGCCCCAATTTGATGCAAACCTAGCCACCCTCCTCTTATTCCATTGTTGGCCATTAGAGAGAACAACATGCCATTTATGCACTTCAAGAACCTTGAATGGCCCTAAGAATTTGGACATACCTCCCCTTACTCTTCCTGATTTAACCTTTACCCAATCACCTGGTTTGATTCTGAAATCAACTCTCTCAGATTTGTCTATACAATCAAACATGTTATTGAACTTGCCAAGATGGCATTGACATCCAGAAATGAACTATTGCATCCACAATGGCTTAATTCTACCCACAGGTTTCCTGCCCCTCATGACCTCAAATGGAATCCTTCCAGTACTCGCATGTTCAGTGGTGCGATATGCCCAGATCAGTTCAGAAATGGCACTCCCTACATCCAAATTGTTAACTTTAGCTAATTGTATCCCTCCTTTAATCATATGATTGGCGCGCTCCACAATACCATTAGCACAAGGATTATACAAAGCGGTGCGCGCATGTCTGATCCCACATGATTCCAAGTATTCTCTCATTTCCCTGGAGGTTAACTGAGAACCATTGTCTGTGATTAACACCTCCGGAAACCCTTCCTCTGTGAAAATATCACGCAATACACTAATGGTAGCTAAGGTGGTAACCTCAGCCATGAATTTGACAACCAACCATTTTGAATAAACATCAATCAAAACAAGCGCAAAGCTTTTGCTTCTACCGACCCCTGACAAAGGTCCAATAAAGTCCAAACACACACTGTGCCATGGCCTTCCAGGATCTCTTATACTACCACCCTGCAACTGTGCCCCAACTTTAAGGCATTTTTCACTCTGAATACACTCGCTACACCTTTCTACCCAGCTTACAACATCACGGTCCATGCCTGGCCACCAAAACTCCATCCTGAGCCTTTTTTTTGTAAAAGTCTGCCCCAGATGCCCTTCGTGAGCTATATCAAACAATCTTTTTCTGACACCCATGGGTGGAACTATCTTGTCTCCACGTAGAACCATTTTACCATTCACCTGTGAAAGTTCATCCAGCACTTTGCCATATGGTCGCACCAAAGGAGGAAGAGTACTTTCTCTTCTACCACCTTTCCTATTAAGGTCAATTACACACATCAGCACATTGTCCTCGTCCATTGCTGAATGCCACTCTTGCTCATTCACGATTCCACCACTACAATGAGTAACTTCACATACAGAAGCAACAGCACCTTCGCGCTCACTCTTCAAAACTTCATGCTCATCAACAATATGCCAATCAAGTGCCAGACGTGACAAGCAATCAGCCTGAGCATTCTTCCAGCCAGGAATATACTCAATATTATAATTATATTCCTGCAGACGTGAAGCCAGTCTGGCTAATGTCGCTGAACCTTTGCCAGTACCACCAGGCAACAAAATCTTCAGCAAAGGTTTATGATCTGTGCGTAGAGTGATCCTACTACCCCAAATGTATATGCGAAAGTACTCCACACCCCACGCTGCAGCCAATGCCTCACGTTCAATAACAGCATAATGTCTTTCTGTGGTCGTCAAAGTCCGTGAAGCACAAGCAACTGTCTTTTCAATAGAATCATGCATTTGTGACATGACGGCGCCTATTCCCGTGGCACTGGCATCAACAGTGTTGATGGTATCTTTTTTAGTATCGAACGGCATCAAAATACCAGCACCACACACAGCTTGTTTTATAGAAAGAAAAGATTGTTGTTGCGCCTTGTCCCACACAAAACTCACTCCTTTGCTTAGTAAAGTCTTCAGATTTTCAGTTTTGCTTGCAATTTTTTTTACAAATTTAGAATAATATTCCACTAAGCCTAAAAAAGATCTGAGCTGATCCTTGTCCTTAGGTGCCGGTGCAGATCTAATGGCCTCCAAGAGATCTCTTTTAGGCTTGACTCCAAATTCGGATAGAGTGTGGCCCAAGTATTCAACTTCCTTCACAAGAAATTGACATTTCTCCTTCCGCAATGTCAAGCCACACTCTGACAGTCTGTCCAACAACATTTTCAGAGTGACATTATGGTTAGCAATGGAATCACTGAAAACAAGTATATCATCTTGGAAGAATAAAACATTCTGAAATCCTTTGAAGACATCGCTCATCATCCTTTGAAAAACACTCGCAGCCGATGCTAAACCAAAAGGCATCCGGGTAAATTGAAATGTCCCCTCCATGGTAACAAAGGCTGTGAGAGCTTTGGATGCTGGATGAAGTTTTATCCGATGATAAGCATGTTTAAGATCCAACTTAGAAAAATATCTAGCTCCTTTGCATAGCAAAACCAATTCACTAATATTTGGCAAAGGAAAGTTGTCTGTCACAATGTTTTGATTCAAACCCCTCAAGTCCACGCAAAATCTTAACTTTCCATCTTTTTTTTTTTAAATGACAATAGGCGAGAGCCATTCAGAGGCCTCCACAGGTTCTATGACCCCACTGTCCAGCATTTCACTTAAAAGTGCTTTGACTTCACCTCTGACAGATACTGGCACCTTCCTGACTTTGTACTGCACAGGGATAGCTCCTTGCTTTAATTTGATCTCATGAACATAACCTTTTAGTACTCCCATTCCTTCTTTGAACACATTCTTAGCACCAGACAAAATATTGTCTAGAGTAGTGTCACCAATAACCATAACTTGACTGGGAGCACACAGATCAATCGTAATACATAGATCAAACTGATGTTGCCAACCCAAAATAGGAGGACCTAACTCCGATATGTACACTTTGCCCATGACCATCCTCCCTTTAAAAGCTATTTCTGCAAGCATATATCCTATAATATCAATTTGTTCTCCTTGGTACACCCCCCGAGTTAATGTCTTTGGGTAATAATCTAGTGGACGGCCACTTACGAAGAAACAATTCCTTTGGAATAATGGTGTATAAAGAGCCAGAGTCCACCATTAATTCAACAGGCACATTCCTAATAGTGAACGTAGCTCTGGGCCTTTGCATTCTTCTTACGCCTACTAGACTAGTGTCAGACCCAGATACATATAGTACCCTGTCAACCACATCACACGCATACGGGTTTTCTCCCTCATCAACCACCACAGCTACTTTCCCTTTGGATACGTCTTTTCCCTTGCATACTCTGGCAAAATGCCCTTTACGTCCACATCGTCTACACTCTTTCCCAATGGCGAAACAATTCTTAAAATCAGAAGTGTGATATCTACTACCACATTTAGCACACAATTTATTGCCCAAAGCACTACCGCTTGTACTACCGCCAGGCATCCCTTTACCTGACTTTCCACCCCACATTCTGGACACATGTCACATCATCAGAATATTTAACCTCCCTCTTATCCATCAACTTCATACATGACTCAGACTCTTTAACCACTTTAGCGATCTCAATAGCATCTTTCAACTTTGGATCTCTTGCAGCCCACAACCTTTCTTGCATTTTTCTGCTTCTACATTGCACTATAAGTTGATCCCTAATTAACTCCTCCGCATGGGGCCAAACTTGCATTTAATAGACAACTCTCTCAAACGAGTAACAAATTCGTCTACGGATTCTCCCTCTTTTTGAGATTGCGTGTAGAATTTAAATCTGCGCAAAACCACATTTTCTGTCTTAGCAAATCTCAAGTCCAATCTACATCTTGCCTCAACAAATACATCATCTATAGGTTGCCCAGATTGATCACATGCCTTAGGTAAATATTTAAACACTCTGTGACCTTCATTGCCCAAAAAACTGAGCAAAATCGCTTTTTTCTGTTAGAGGAAAACCCCGACCCATCCAGCGCTTCCAAATATTTGTCAAATATTTCCACCCACTCCTCCCATTCAATTGGCGGAGCGCCAGGATGCATTAAAAATAGTGGAGGAGAGTTGATTGCTGCAGCTGAATTCTCCATGTTTATAAGTAAGTATAAAGTACGTCAATCACCGTTGAGGACCAAACGCAATATGTGAAACAGCATGAAATTCCCATTGTTCAATTGAATGAATTAGTCTGTGTACTATATATATCCAGTATGGCCAACAGGAGTAAAATGTAGTAAAGCTGGTATTAATTTCACTGGCCTTGTATCACCAAAGATGGCCGCCACGCAGGGACGTTGATAAAAACGTGCAGAATACAGAGGTTGCAACGTAACCAGCGTGTAATAAACTACGCATGTTGTAAGAAAAAGAGCAAGTGCAGCGTTTAAGAAAACTACGTACACAGCGTTCCCACGTTGCTAGGTAACACAGCTAGCACGTATGGGACGCAAACGGCCTCTAAAAAAAACGAAGCAAATAAAAAATTTCAATACCGGAGAGTACAAGGAAATGTTTTCTTGACACCAGGATCGCCGAAATGAAGTCGGACACACCTCCGATCAGGACTTGGAATTCGCGAGTCTGTGATGCGTGAGTCCTGAGCATCCACGACGGGTTGCCATCAGGTGAGTGATCTTGCTGGCCAACTCGTCGCCAAAATGAAGTAATAGCGCTCCGTACAACCGTAAAGATGGAAAAGGAAGCTTTATTGAAGAACAACTCCGATGCGGTGCTCTCTCTCCCAAGGTCAGCAAGTAACTGCCACGGAGAGAACACCGCCGAGCTACATGTATTTTTACATTCCATTCCGTTGTCTCGAGGCCTGCATCACGTAGGATCCTCGAGACAAATTACAACATGTCTCTATACAGACCGTGTTGTTTTCAACCAGGCCTGGGCCCAAAGAGTGCTGTGCCACAGCAACCAACACCTGACTGTAGCTGCTCTCATGCTGCTATGAGCTTTGACCTTGGCAGCCTAACTATTACACTTCACTAGTGGCTCAGAAGCATGGCTGTCATTGCCGGAGTCATTACCTGCTTGTGAGGACATCAGATGGCAACTCCGTCTGTCATTGTGCTGCCACCCTGTCCCAGATTGCAAGTTGAGCCTCCAGCAAGTAGGTCTCCCCCCAGAAGTGGGGGTAAAGTATGATGCACGCCAAAGGCTTCAGCGCGGGAACTGAAAGAGGTAATCTGCTCAAAGGGCACTCAAACCCCTAACTAGACAAACTAAAGGAGGCGGGCACACGAAAGGGGAACTGCAGAGCAGAATACAGGGTGCAGGGGCCCCAGTTCCAGTACGAGAATTTTAACTTTTTTGTGTACTGTGAAGTATTGCACTTTAAGTGCCTAGATTGAAGTATTTTTCGTTTACCATAGAAATGATTGGATTGACATTCAGTTATTGAACTGCTGGGTGACTGTTGATTGCTTAGTTTCTGTGTCCCCACCCAACCACCCTTAAATGCCTATATTTACAAGTCATCACTACTACTGAGAGCCAAGTGCTGAGGAGGTTTTAATTGGTGCAGTTTGGATAGTCCCATTTGTATCAGAGGCAAATGACCCTAGCCCCCTCAGCCGAGGCCTAAAACCCTTTGTTTGCCTCATGACCTCCCAAAAGGGTTTTGACAACCTCTCTTGAGTGACTCCGCATATACCTCTATCCTCCATCCACTGTCTTCACCTTTTGCACCAAGTGCATAATTGACCTTGTTGTGCGCTGCGGACAAGGAAGGAGACTGGTGGGTTCCACATCATTCCTGCAGCAACATTGGGATCTACAGGTTAATGATGACTTGAGTCTCACTCCTGGCTTATAGTGTGAAATTCGTTACAGTCAAATATCTAGATATGCCATCATGCGACTGTGATGTGCTTGAGTGCACACTCACCTATAGATGGCGTCCCATGTACCTTTCTGGAGGACAAAAAGCCTTTGGCCTGAATAATTGAGCTACCTCACAGTAGGCTAAAGCTATTGTGTGAACATTATGTCTTGGTTAAATTGAGAATATTGGTGTTAGTACTGCCCTGTACTAGACTTGGTGGTCACTATGTGTGGAACAGCTATCTCTTGCAGCATGGCCTGAAGTTATTAGAGTCACCTTTAGCATCAACGGTGACGTTTGGCTGGTACCACTTGAATATTGGTGTTGATTAAGAGTCTCTGAAGCAGTGCAGCATTCTTGGTTCCGGGTATGCAGCAAATATAATATAACACATAATAACTAAGTACAAAACTGTGGGTAGGTGTAATCGTGGATTATGTATTTTGTGGTATTATGGGAAAGGGAAGAAGTGAAATGTGCATAAGGGGTCTTTATCTTTATGGCAGTAATATTTGTGTCAAAATGGATCATGAACATTAAGCATCATTGTGCATTCGGCCTTGGAGATGAACCCTGTAGTTTGAAGTCTTATAAAGGCCTACATGGATGCAGATAAATAGTGGCTCAATATGAAGGCCCAGTGCTGCTGCCACTGTTTGGAATAGGACTGTAGTCAGGCCTGATGCTGAGTCCAGTGATCTGGTAGTTGGAGATTTGCTTGAGTGGCGTGATCGGTATTCTGAGCTTAACATCTTTTGTGCTATATTCGCTGGATTGCCTTCTCAGAGTTATGGTGAGTTTCAGGTTTTTTTTTTCCACAGAAGACGACTGGGCATTTTGAAGCTTAGAGAAGAGTTCTACATTTTTTTAGACGCAGCGAAACAATTTTGTAGGACTGATTCGTTTCATGCAGATTGGAAATTGCAGATCACCCTCCCCTTTATCGCGCAGGTCTTGGGTGCCCTATAAGATGTAAGGCTTGTCAACTAATTATTTTAGGGAGCTCGGGTATAGGGCTCTGCGTGTTTGACATCCTGATTTGAATATACACACCTTACTTATAAAGCGGTGATGTGCGATGAAGATTGGGTGATATGGCTATAAATCCAAAAGTAAGCCAGCATGCTACATGTACAATACGTTTTCTTGACTCTACGCTGGCTTTCTGGAGTATTTATATAACCATAGTATCCAAGCTTGCACTTCTGAACATAAGCCAGTTTTAGAGATAACCCTTTATATGCCTCTCGGAAAATGCAACTAAATTGGGCCTCATTTTCTGAAGTTCATATGTAGAATTGCCTAGATGCAGCTTTTTGTCAAGTACTGTGTTCTGCTGGTTTGTGTCAGACACTGTTTTAGTGCCGCCCCTGCAAACCTGAGACCCAACGTTCACTCATGTATAGGAAGACAGAAGAGGATGAGGGGAAAAGTACGAAATTTCATTTCTACAGTTTGAGCTTCAGGTATCTTGACAAAATCAATTTCTCCTTCTGTACCAAAGAGCTAGTGATCAGTGGAATGTCGTGCTCTGGTGGCACTTTCAAGTACCCTTGAATATTATTGTATAACAGCATGGCCAGGCCCACGTTCCTAATTAGGAACACCTAAGGCTCCCTGTAAATTTTGAATATTGTCGGGACAGAATTGAGCCTTTACATATTCTGTATTGTCCTAGAATCAGAATGTCTCTGGATTTAAAATAAGACACATTCTCCAAAGGCCACTGAAAGCACCTTTGCTGTCTGAAGAGTTACACGCTTTGGCACAGATTTACCAACATTAGCATAACATTACATGGGAATTTGCGGGGTTGCATTGCTCAAATGTCAAAAACTTGCTCAGTCACGTATTTATCCTTCATGACTCGCTAATGATGTCATTGGTCCCACTTATACTAAAAATGCCTTGTTTCAGCTGTGTGCCATGGTGCAATGGCGTTCAAGTGGTGTTTCTTTGATTCTGTGCCCAAGGAGCCCTCCGGTGCAAATCTCAATGCACCAACAGCCTCCTAATTGCAAATTATATAACATGAGTAACTTTGCTGAAATAAAATATCATGTGGGAAAATATCACACAATGTATTGTTTTCTCATTGTTTCCACCTGTTCTCACTTGGCAGTAGTCTATGCAAAGTTAGGTTGCTTTAATTTGTGCAAAGTATGTTGATCTGGCTTTGGCTAGAATCCTAGGGATGTTTGTGCTGTTTTTACCATGTTACACCCACTTTGCAGGGGTTTTGCATGGCACTGCACAATGCTGCTTCAGTACTGCTAAGGCATGACATTTTGGAGCAAAAATCCTTTTGTTCATAAAAGTTGATTAACGCTATTGCTTCCACTGTCTTGTGTCACATACATTTCTGCACTACGGGCCTCATTTACAAGAATCTGACGAATCGGCTCGATGCATCAGATTTCTTGCGCTGCCCTATGACCCCCTAATGATGCCATGGATGCACTATATTTACAAGACAGAGCTCCATCACACATGTTTTCACTGATGCGCCAGAAGTCCTTACGCATCTGTGGCGCTAAACTCACAAATTGCTGGACTAGCATAACATAAATTACGCTACTCCAACAATGCCAGGAGGCCCCCATTGAGAAAAGTCCTGTGTCATTTTTTCACCTGCTCTGAGCAGGTGGTAAAATTGTGATGCAGTGAAGTCACAGAATGATGCAGTGAAATGTTATCAGTTTCACTGCTTCAGTTCTATGTGGCTTTTCTCGTGGGAAACCTTGCATACATTATACCTGGCACAGATATAATATAAGGGAAGGCTTTACAAACTGACGTATTGGGCCCAATGGCTAGTTTGTAAATGTAGTGCAGTGTAGAGCACGGCTTGCGCCACCGTTGTGTCAAAAAAAAATGATGCAACAGTGGCACAAATGTCTTGTACATGAGAACCTAAATTTTAGTAACTCTGGGCAGATGAGATTTAAATTCAGTGTATAAAGACCTCTGAGAGAAAGCTGGAAGGCCTAGGCATATGTGTATGCATGTGCTCTCGCCTGTTTATTCCTGCCTCAAACAGTTCTGGTTTTTGTGAACTGTGTGTTTTTTGCGCTGCTTGCTCATTAAGATATCCTTTTTCCTGCCCTTATTAGTAAGTAAATAAGATATGCACTTTCCAGTTTCCCCTTCAGTACTTTCTAGCACAGTCAAAAAGAAGAGAGTCAGTCAGGGGGTCTGGGATGATGTTCAAGCACTTTGGGTGGCTGCTGGTTCAAAGCAAGCGGAGGAACCGAGGCTGGCCATTAAAAAGGGGACGTTCTCGCACTTGCCTTCCTCCCCTCCATCTAAGCAACGGATAACCTTTAAAGAGCCAGGTGGTCTGGAGCAGGATGTACAAAGCCGCGCCACCACTGCACGCCACCTCCATGGGTATTCCTCGGAGGACGCCATTTGCACTGTTTACACATCGTTTCTCTTCCTTCGTGAGTCTGCTTTGCTGCAGTCATTACAGCGACGCCCTAACTGGTTTAAGTCCGAAGCCACACAGAAAACTATCTGTAAAATCGAGTGCATAATTCTAAGAAAACTTTGCATATTCCATTATTAAAAATGAGAAAAAAAAAAAACATGCCAAAGGGAGAGACGTTTTTTTAGTCAGTGGGTGGGCTGTCTGAGCAGAGGGCTTTTTGCAAAGTACTTTGCTGACTTCTAAACAGATCAGCTGTGTGTGCTATCTAGTTTATACCCACTTTATTATGTACATGTCTCATAAATACAAAATAGGAGTGCTGACGTAAGAAAAATCTTTATTTTAAATATTTAAAATAAGCTGTACCCGTTATGAGCATGTTTTAATCATCACTTCTTGTCTGTCTCTCCTTTTGTTTTTAAATAATTACTCACAAGCCATACACTAGTTCCAGTATCTTTCAAGTCTGTGTTCCAATGCATGCAAGCGTGGCTTAGCAAAACACGAGTGCAACGACTCCCTTCTCCTCTCTTGTTCTGTGGGCTGAGCTGTCTCCTGCAGATGCAAGGACTGAGGTGGGTAGCCCACCCTGGGCAGAATTGTCCTTGTGGGTGGCCGACGAGAGGACCTCCAAAGAGTTGGCCTTGCCTCCAGAAAGCCCCTTTGATTTCCGCATCTAGATTAGAAGTGAAAACCACATATCCAAACTGAAATGAGGGCGAATCCAAGGAGGCCATTTCTGCTTTAATGTTATATGCTTTGACATTGCAGAACCAACTTACGTTTTATAGTCATCCCGCATAGATGGCATCCGTGCAGCATCAGGCCTAAATTATCTCTCATCCCAGCTTGCCCCCTGGGTCAACCCCTGTGTTTACTCCTCTTTGTACACCAATTTGCCTGCTCCCAGTCTATTCTGTGTTGACTCTTTCCTTCCCTTTTCCCCGAATCTGGTCTCAGTTACAAGTAATGTGGTAAAGTGCAAATTCAGTGTAAAGATTTATTTGCAAGGAAGTCACAATTTTGAATGGGTTTTCCACAGACAAATATTGGAGGGCAAAATCTGTCGATATTTAGCTGATTTACAAGGACCAGTAAATATAGAACATACACATTTTGGTGGAAAGCACCAAAATCGGCATTTTATTCCACATGAAGTGGGGGGGGGGGAGTCGTCATAGGTGTTACATATTGCACTTGTTACATTTAAATATTCCGTAATAAGTAGCATCCGTTCTTCTGAAACACTTGTTATCGAGGCTTCACTGTTGTTTATTCTAACGCCTCTGTTAGTGCCCTGTCCCTGGGCAAGTATCTTGCTTAGCTTGTGCTACGGTAATGGGGGAGGCCCGTGGAGAGAGAGACTCGCTCTAGTCTCTCCGCGGGTCTTTTCGGGACTACAGGAAGTGGCGCGGGTGCGCCAGGATTGGAGGACAGGTAAGTAGGGGTGGGGTTTTACGTTAGGTTAAAAGGGGGTGGAGGGGTGGGGTCGGCCTCTTTCCAGGCCGACTATAGAGGGAGAAGGGTTTTTGAGCAGCAAGGCTAGGGATCCAGCGGGAGATTAGGCCCAGTCAGGTACAAGGTAGCGGGGAGGCGGGGGGCTGGTTGCTTCTATTTACGCGGTTGGGGCATTACGGACGGGGGGAGGTAGATGCCTCCCAGTACAGGCGCGCAAGGGCCGGACAGGGAGAATAGTGGGCGGCGGCCCAGCAACACCTTTGCCAGCATACGAGGACTTGGCCGCGCCCCCCAGGTGCGCCTTGTGTCTCTAGGGACACGGAGGCTTCTTTCTAGCCCCAGCGCGGGGCACGAGCGGGCAGGCGCGCAGAGGCCTGCTTGATAGGCCGCGGTTCCTCCGGCACAGCGCGCCGGAACCTGCGTTAAAACGTGCCCGCGATGCGGCAGAAAACTCGGGGGTTTTTAGTGCCCCCCCCCCCAGGTATACAATTACCGGCACAAGCGCCGGAGGAGCCACGCGAGTAAGGCACACAGGGGCAGGGCACAACCTAACTAGGCCCCAGGCCCCCACAGCCTGCAGCGCCTGGGCGGGCCCTGCTTGGATATTAAAGGGATCAAGAGGACATCAGGTAGGGGGTTTTGACACACAGGGATAAGGGGAGCTTTTAGGCACACGACAGCCGGGGCCCACGCAAAAAAATAAATAAAAAAAATTCAGGGTTTTCAACTAGGAAGGCAGCGAGGGCGGGGTATTTAAAGGAAATGGCTAACATTCACGATGCGGAGGGTGTCAGGGCGGCGCTCCGGGTACTGGGCGAGGCCGGACGGGCGGACTTGCTCAGGCCCGGGGTTCTAGACCAGGCCTGGGTGGGCATGACATGTCCAACGCAGGCCGCATCAAGCGGTGTAGCGGCGGCAATTGCAGCATGCGAATCGCAGGATTCAGAGGGGGACAAAGATGAAGTCCCAGTGAGACAAGAACAGGTTTCGGAGGTGAGGCCATGGACCCCTAACACTTTTAACCCACTAATGTTTGGAGGGGAGACTCAGGGCACACAGGACCCGGGCACAGGTGACGCAGGAATGGGCTGCACAGGCCCGCCAAGCGGGGGGCCCTCAGGCAGAGTTGGAGATGACATGGCAGGGCAAGCCCTTGGGCAACATGGGGACGGGACCGAGCAGCCAGTACGGGGGCCCAGCGGGACGCAGACCCCATTGGACTTGTCATGCCCCAAGAACGGGTCTACATTACCCAGGGGTCAAGGGCCACCATCCAAGAAAAGAGGCAAATACATTGGGAGACCCAGAGGAGGGGCAGGCCGGGCCAAACCTGCACCGCGCCAGGCGAAGTTAACCAAGCAGCAGGCCAGGGATGAGGCCCCGGCGGGGGGGTTGCCCGGACCCGTCACACAGGCAACATGGGATCAGACAGAATCATGGGACCTGGAAGCCAGAATTCGCGAGCAGCGCAGGCCGTGGCGGAAACGGAGGCCAGGTGGGCGCAATTATGCAGGGACAGGGAGGAGCGGAGGAGGCATCACGAGGATAGCACGAAGGCCAGAGAAGTCATGGACATGAGGGGGGTGCAGACAGCAGGGGCCAGAGCAGGAAGCTGCGTCTGGATACCGCAGACAGGAGAGGGTAGGGTCCAGGAGGCTGGTGCGGCCGAAGGGCAGTTTGGCTTGGGAAGCCCCAGTGGTTCAGGCGGCCACGTGGGGAGGAGCAGTACAATGTCAACGTCAGAGGTTGGCAAGAAAAAGGGGGCACCAACGGGGCGCAATACGGCCCAAGCGCGTTGGTACAAAGCAATAGAGGGTTCTGCGGCGGCCTTCTCTACACCGCGGGACCGGGGACATCATCAAGATGGCGGACGCCATGTGGGGCAAAGTACAACGGAACCACCGGCAACCAAAGCACAAGGGTATAAAGAAAACAAAGGAGGTTGGGTAGGCGAAGAGGAGTTGGAATTGGATTATGACGAGGATGAGGGAGATTGGGAAGATGGAGAAATACGTGACGAAGAAGTGAGCGGGGTCAAGAAGGGGGAGGGGCGGGGGCGCAAGTGCGGCGCAACCCCTGCCTCTGCTTTTGTTTTTCAGGATGACGTCATGGCCGAAGGGCCGTCAGGTTTAAGGCTAACAAGGCCACGCGGCGGAATGACAAGGCGAACACTGCGCTATGTGGAGGAACCAATTGGAGGTAAGGGGAGATGGTGGTCAGTCTGGGGTGATGGGGGAGTGGTTAACAAGGTGACAAGCACGAGCAAATCCATAGGCGTAGGAGATGGGTCAGTGTTAGATAGCCCAGGGGAGGTCATAGCACAGAAGGGCGACATGAACAAGGACAAGGAGACGGCATCCACCAGTGTCACAACGGCGGTTAGCTCACCCGCAGGGGAGGGCAAGAACGCAGAGGATAAAGAAGGGGGAGCCCACAAAAAGCGTCTCCCATACATGGGTTTGGCCATGCCTTTAGGGTCACATGTTGCGGAAAAAACCAAGGCGAGGATATGGAAGCACGAATACGTAGATGTTTTCAAATTACTACATAGGGACATACAGGCCAAGGAAGGCTCCAAAGAAGAGGAGTGGGAGTTAGCACGCAGGCCTAGGGTTCCCATTACCATGGACAATTGGACGTCCGCATTTTTGATTTTCGCCAGTATATACTGCGAAAAATGCCCAGACAGGGCCATCGCGCTTTTCAAGTACATGGATATCATTAGAAAGGCGCAGATGCATTTTGGCGGTTTTGCGTGGCTAAGTTATGACAAGGAGTTTAGGGCCCGGGTGAGCATCAATCCCGAAAAACCATGGGGGGACGTAGATCCGGAGTTATGGATGCAATGGATGGCATCAGCACAGGCAGCGGCATCCACCCATACGGCGAGCGGATTGCCAGTAACATATAAGCCCTTTCAGGCACGCCCCGCCTTGGGAGGGGCGGGAAATACTACAAAAACACAGGCAGGTAACACAGGGGCTTGTTGGAATTTCAACAAGGGTTTCTGTTCAAGGGCTCAGTGTAGGTTCAAACATGACTGCTCCAAGTGCAGGGGCCGTCATCCGGTCATACAATGTTTCTCCCTCAATAGCCCAGCGGAGCAATGGAGGGCGACAAGAGGAAGAGGCTCACAAGGAGCTCCTGCGCCAAAAGGGGCCTACGCCAGTTGGGTTAGAAGTTTTGTTGCCATGGCTGCACAGGTACCCGGACAAGGATAGGGCCAGAGAATTGGAATGGGGTTTTCGAGAAGGTTTTAGGGTAGGGTATCAAGGTCCTCGGCAGAGGCGATGGGCAGACAATTTGCGGTCTGCAAAAGAACAGCCGCAAGTAATACGTGACAAGATAGACAAAGAGGTAGCACTTGGGAGAATAGCGGGTCCATTCCTTGACTGGCCAACGGATCATTTGATGATATCCCCATTAGGGGTAGTACCCAAAAAAGCGGCAGGCGAGTTTCATCTTATACATCATCTGTCATGGCCAGAGGGGGCGTCGGTAAACGATTTTATCGCGCAAGAAGATACCAAGGTAATTTACGCGTCAGTGGATGATGCAGTGAAATTGGTATTGAGGTGCGGTTTAAAAGCGGAGATGGCAAAATGTGACATAAAGTCGGCCTTTCGTCTGTTACCAATTCATCCAGCAGATTTTGACCTTCTGGGCATGCAGTTAGATGGGGTCATATATGTGGACAGTGTTCTACCTATCATGCTGTATCATGCGCGCTATTCGAAACTTTCAGTACCTTTCTACAGTGGGTCTTTGTGAAAACAAGTGGTCATAAGGCGGTGACACACTATCTGGATGATTTTTTGTTTGTGGGGGAAGCCGCATCTGGGACGTGTGGGCAGGCCTTGGCAACCTTTCAGAGACTAATGCAGCAGACAGGAGTGCCATTGGCAGCGGAAAAGACAGAAAGCCCGCTGTCAATCATGACCTTTTTTGGCATAGAACTAGATGCAGAGCTAATGGTGGCAAGATTGCCAGCGTCAAAAGTGAAGGAGATACTAGAATGCCTAGCATTTGTGCGAACTCTGCACAAAATGGAGTTACGGACTGCACAAAAACTATTAGGCTATCTCAACTTTGCGTGTAGAGTAGTGAGGGGAGGACGTACTTTTTGTAGACGACTTGGACTGTCCATGTCAGGGGCGGTGTTACCTCACCATAGGATAAGAGTTTCTGTGGCCCTGAGGGAGGATATCAGGGTATGGGAAGTGTTCCTAAAGAAATTTAATGGGGTACCAATGTCTTTTGGAGATGCGGACACAGTATGGCAAGTTCAAATATTTTCAGATGCGGCAGGTGCGTCTGGTTTTGGCATTTACTGGGACGGGAGGTGGTGCGCAGAGACATGGCCCCGGCAGTGGTTACAACAGGGGAGGAGCATTGCGTTCCTAGAGTTCTTTCCATTGTTGGTGGCACTGGCAGTCTGGGGACGGGAACTGGCCAACAGGACGGTGGTTTTCCAGGTGGACAATATGACGGTAGTAGATTTGGTAAACAGACAGAGAGCCAGAGACCTAAGAGTTTTGCGTTTGTTACGTCAATTTATGCTTCAATGTTTATCTCTCAATGTTGTCTTTAAAGCTGCACACATACCAGGGGTATACAACGAGATTGCATACTCCCTATCTCGTTCACAGTGGCGGCGTTTTCGCGACCTGGCGCCAGGAGCGGAGCAGAGCAAGACTACGGTCCCGCCAGACATTTGGGAGTGGGGGGCATGATGATCTCGGGGCTGGTGGAGATGTCTTTAGCAGTCTCTACGCGGTGAAGTTACAGGCTTGCATGTTTGGATTTTCAATCTTTTGAAGAGTTTAAGGGCAATTTCTGGGCCCAGGGGTCTGAGTTTTTGGAAGCACGGGCCTTACGCTTCGTGCTGTTTTTGATTAAGGAAGGGCTATTCCCGGCCACGATAGGCGGGAAACTAGCAGGTGTCTCATTTTATGGGAAGCTCTTTTTTGTTACGGACCCGGCGCGGAATGATTTATTAGGGAAAATGTTGAAAGGATGGGGCAGGGTCAGGGCTGGGGAGGGAAGTAAGGCAAGAGAGCCCATTACTTTCGAGATACAGAAAGAACTGTTGCATGTTTTACCGGTATGTTGCACGGATGAGCACGAATTAGGATTGTTTAGGTTGTGCATGGTCTGGATGTTTTTCGGGGCATTTAGGGTATCCGAACTGTTGGGCATAGGCAGGGAGTGCGGTGTGAAGGAGAGGGAAGTCTGCATGCAGCAAGGGAGGTTGGGCATATGGCTCAGGAAGTCCAAGACGGACCAGTTAGGAAAAGGAAAGTGGGTATGGTTGGAGGAAGGAGGCGATGATCTAGCATGCCCAGTGAAAGAGTGGAGGATTTTCAAACAGAGGTGGGGAAAGGCTTGGGAAGCAGGGGTGTTTGTGCATGCCTCAGGCAAGAAACTCAATAGCTATCAGTTGTTGCAGGTTTTGAGGATGGCTCTGGGCCGGACTGGTCGGCAGGCAGGGGATTTTGAAACGCATTCCTTTAGGATCGGGGCAGGAACAGCAGCAGCTCATTTAGGTTGGGATTGGGCTAAGATTAAAGCAATAGGAAGATGGAAATCCAGATGCTGCGAACGCTATGTTAGGCCCTAAGGAAACCCAGGTTGGGGGGGGGTTAGAAGTTTATCACAGTTGTTATAGTGTTCTTTCTTTACAGGGTGCGTGGCCGGACCGAGGAACGATAAGACGGTGACTTGGCTGGTCGGCCATTCATTTGTACATTGGGCGGCAAAGTTAGCTGAGAAACAGATCTACGGTAGATCAATGGGACTGCCCAGCAGACACCAAGAAGTGCGTTGGTGGGGAAAGAGCGGAATGAGGTGGGGGAGTTTACTCCCATTTATCACAGGGAATTTGCCGCAGTGGGGATGCCCGGATTTGTTGCTGATACACTTGGGAGAAAACGATTTGGTGAGGCAATCAGGGCTCACATTGATACAATTTATGCAGAAAGATTTGGAGCTATTGAAGCGGAAACTGTGCGGGACATGTTTGGTATGGACAGAATTTATACCCAGGCGGGTATGGAGAGGGGCAATCAATCACGGAGCCATTGAACGGGCTCGGAAAAAGTTGAATAGGGCAATGAGGGTATTTTGCTGGGCCCAAGGTATTAAGGTGCTGAGGCACGAGGATATTAAGGATCAAGAGGGGACATTGTTCAGAGATGATGGAGTACATTTATCGCAATTGGGAAATGCGTATTATTTGATGGGTTTGAGGCTGATGCTAGAGAATTTATGGGGGGAGAATCTGTGGATCAGGGAATGAGAAAGAATCAGTGCGGCAAACGGGGTTTTGCCGGGTGGGGCAGCAAAACGCCACATGGGTTTTCCTGGGTGGCAGGAAATAGGGGAGGGTGGAGAGACAGATGGGGGCTTGTTCCCCCCTTCCAAGGGGAAAAATGAGGTGAAGGATCAGAATGGGGGGGTGGAGTGTTTACAAACAAGGAGGGCATGAAAGGGATAGGGGAGTGTCTAGGGGAGGGGCCTTGCACTTCAACTGAGGTCTGACAGGAATCAGCTGTGTGAAGAGAGAGTGCGCTTCAGAACAGAAACTCCTGTGAGGTAAAATTACATTTGAAGATTATATTACAGAAAACGGATAAATATTGTCAAGGTTTATTCGAAGAGTTTGATAGTAGACCGTTCCCGTGGAAGTCGGCAAGGCTACAGAGTTAATATATGAATTAACCTTATGTTTACAAGGATCTTGTTTAAGATATTAAAGTCAAAGAAAAAACGAACTTTAAAAGAGCAAGTATCTACAAATGTTAAGGTTATAAACAAAGGCCACGTTTAAAGGAGAAACGAACTGTTAACAAATAAGGATTTACAAATTCAATGGTAATAAACCAAAACAGAGTTTAAAAGAGAAACAAACTTAAATAAACAAGCATTTACAACTACAAGTTATCGACAGATGTCGAAGTAAGGAAGGAGAAACTAACTGTAATAAACAAGCATTTACAAATACAAGTTATCAACAAATGTCGAAGTAAGAAAGGAGAAACGAACTTTAATAAACAAGCATTTACAAATACAAGTATTGACAGAAGTCACAATAAGACAGGAGAAATTAAATAACATCAGCTGATTTGAAGAACGCATTATCACCAACTATATACTGTATATATATGTAGCAACATAAAACCAATCTCTAACAAAGGTTGAGAAGTTCTTCCAGAATCAGTAATAAGCATTTTTTTAAGAAGAGCTATCATTTATAGAGAGAAGCAAGGCTACAGAGAACTCAGGGTGAGTGAAGAAATAATAGAATTAAAGAGAATTAAGTGTTGAGAGTAGAAAGTGAAAAACTGATGTTGTATGTCCCTAGTAATTGCGACTGTGACTCTTGCAGGTGCTGTATCCAATCTTAGATGTGAAGAGGCAGACTGAGTACTGGCGTTCATCATCTCTGTGGCAGTCTCTCTATCATCCCATTCCCCTTTCCCCCTCCAGGGTACTCAGCACGAAGGATTAATATTCGTTGTGAGTAGCTCGGGTCGGGACTGAGGAGTTATCTTCTGCTTCTGAGGAAATCGAATTGAAGTATCCTGACACCGCACTCCATTTCCTGGCCACATGCTCATTTCAACTGACAGTGGGCATGGGTGCTGGTTTCTCACAGACAATGTTCAGCCAGGTACTTACAAGATTTCTGAATGCATTTGTACAACATCTGCAATCCTATGTGCGATTCCCCCAAAGTGCTGAGCTCCCTGCCATCAAGTCAGACTTCTATGCCTTTGCAAACATTTCCCATAGGTTTGGTGCCATAAATGGAACCCACATACCCATCATCCCCCCAAGAGTGAGTGAACAGGTGTACAGAAACAGGAAGAACTTTCACTCCATGAACATCCAATTGGTATGTACAGCAGACCAGTATATATCCCATGTGAATGCCATGTTTCCGGGTTCAGTCCATGATTCATTTGTTTTGAGGAACAGTAGTGTGCCACAAAAGATGGAACAACTCCAAGAGGACAGAGGGTGGATCATAGGTAAATATGCCTGTCACTAACTGACACATTGCAGAAAACCAGCCTGTCAGACTAAGGACATTCCAATGACGACTATGTATTGACCATTTCTCTAGGTGATTCTGGCTATCCAAACTTGCGTTGGCTCCTGACAACAGTGAGGAATCCCAGAACGGATGCAGAGAGGAAATACAATGAGGCCCATGGGCGTACTAGGAGGGTGATAGAGCGTACTATAGGTCTCCTGAAGGCTATTCCGGTGCCTACATATCTCTGGGGGTTCCCTGGCCTATGGGCCTGATAAGGTGTGTAGGATAGTCATGGCGTGCTGCATGCTGCACAACGTGGCAGTGAGACATTCAATCCCCCTTTTGGAGGTGGAGGGTGCTATAGGTCCTAATCTGTTACCTCAGAGAGGTGAGGAGAGTGATGGTGAGGATGAGGAAGGGGAAGATGTCAATTCCAGAAACCAACTGATACAACTCTACTTCCAATAACTGTCTGTGACTTCAGCCTGTATATGTGGTTAGTGACTGATACTGTAAGTGTGCCATGTCAACTAGGGGGAATTGGTCATGATATGCGAGTCATGGACCTCTTCAGCATGGTACAAACAGACAATATAAGCATTCCCTTCTTGACTATTTTGAAACACACTGTACAACCAGCATGCACAATTTGACAATAAAGTTTATCCCTGCCTATTGCATCATTACTCCACTTTTTTCAACATTGAAGACATGGGACAGTGTTACAGGTGAGATATCTTGTTTATTGGTGGAATACAGTGAAATGTGGTATGTACAGTGATGGAAGTCGTTATGGTTGGGTGTCCTCAAAACCGACTTGGTGGCAGGCCTGTTTGATATCATAGGTGGGTCTTATTTGTAGTTTAGTACATTATTTAGCCCTCAGCTAAGTGCAGTTGGGGAATGGGTGGGATGGTTGCTTGGCAGTAGTAGCAGTGTCAATTGTTGGAAGGGGGCTTGTTCTTTGCTGGGTTTCCAGTGCCATATCTTGGCCTGAGACTACGTTTGGGTGCCTGCTGTGGAGCTACTTGGGGTGACATGGTTGGCCCTTGTGATTCCTGGGAGGGTATTTCCTGTGCTGTTTCCAGCTGCTTGGGACAACTGATGCTGGTTGTCCAGGGCTGTTGTGAGGGCCTCTTGTCCGGTGTGGGTGTCTAAGGGTTTGTTGACCAACTGCAGCAGTGCTCAGCAATGGTGGCCATTGTGGCATTGTGTTTTTTCCACTGCCACATGGCCTGTTGGTGGTGTTCCAGCTGCATCCTCTGACTTTGCTCCAGGGTGGTTACAATCTGTGCCAACCTGTCTTGGGAATGTTGGTATGCCCCCAATACTTCTGCAATGACGTCCTGTGCTGCTGCATCTATCCGGTGCCCTACCCCCTGACCCACTGGGGCACGTGACCTTGCCCTGGCCCCCTGTGCCTGGGTCCCCTGCGCAGGTCTTGACGTGCCACTAGTACTGGGGCCCTCGTCTTCCTGCATGTTGGGGGTGGGAGACTGTGGCCTCTGTTTCTGTGTTCCACCTGTTTGTGCCCTGGGTCCACTGGTGTGGGCACGCCTCCCCTTGCCTGCTGGTCTTGACTGGGTGTTAGCTGTGACAGTGTTTTCCTGGGTGGGGCTGCTGCATGGTGAGCATCCGGGGCTGTGAGAGGGGCCTGCCTGCTCAACAGTGTCCAGGGATCCTTCACCAGTGTCCTGTGATGTGCCTCTGTCTCACTGGAATGCTGTGGCACTCCTTGTCCCTTCCATTAGGGTTGCATGGGTGGTGGTGCCTGTTGGGGGACATAGAAATGTTTGTTACATATGCAGGAGGGTTTGAGGTGGGCTGCACTGTGCAATTTAGTGCTGGTGTGCCTTTCAGTGGCCTTCAGGGGTGCCTTTATGAGGTGGACATTGCATTTAGTGGCAGTATTGGGGTTACATTGTGGTCGGGGTTATTATTCCATTGTGGATACGTCAGGGGTGGGTGGCTGTGCACAGCGGGAGTGATGTGGGCCTGGTAGTGAGTTGTGGGTGATGCAGGGTGGTGGATGTGGTGGGTAATGGCTGGGAGGGGTGTGGGTCTAGGTGGGTGTGGGTGGGGTGGAGTGGTGCATGCATTACAGGTATGGTGTATATGGAGTAAATGTAGGCAACTTACCCGAGTCCATTCCTCCAGTGAGTCCAGCGAGTCCCTCTGGGTGCAGGATGGCGAGTACCTTCTCCTCCCAGTCGGTGTAGTCGGGTGCTGTTGGTGGCGGTCCTCCCCCAGTCTTCTGCACTGCGATGTGCTGCCTGGATGCCATGGCCCAGACCTTCCACCACAGGTCGTTCCATCTCTTGCTGATGTCATCCCTGGTGCGTGGATGGTGTCCCACTGCATTCACCCTGTTGACAATGGTCTGCCACAGCTCCATTTTCCGGACGATGGGTGTGTGCTGCACCTTGGAACCGAATATTTGTGGCTCTACTTTTAGGATCTCGTCCACCATGGTCCTTAGCTCACTTTCGGTGAAGGGTGGATTTTTTTGGGGGGGACATGGTGAGGTGGTGGATGGCGTCGGGACTGGGGACGGTGTTTGGGTGCTCCTGTGTGGGTCGCTATGCGTGTCCTGTCTGCTGGCGTTCTCAGTCTGGCTCTGGTGCTCTCTGTCTTCTGGTCCTGGTTTCCTTGCAAGGGATTGTGGGGTGTGTCTGGGGGTGTTTTATGGTGTTCTGGATGTGTTTCAGGTGTGTGGGCGCTAAGCCTATCCAATGTGTGCACTGGTTGCTGTTGGGCCCACTTGCCGCCTGTGGCGGTTGCAGCCGCCAATGGTCGTCCGGCCTCCACTGTCCGCTGAGGTGATTTGTGCATCATTATTTGGAGGGCGGGATGTGGGTGTGCTTGGCGGTGGCGGGGTGTGGTGGGCCAGGATTCCCGCAGACAGGGTCGTGGCGGGGAGCGGTGGTGTGGGAATGTTTGGCGGGGTTGGGTTTTTTGTTCATTGTATGGCGGGTTTGCATTCGCCGCCGCCGGCGGGATTCTGTTCACCGCCACCACGGCGGTCGGCGGTCTTTCCCGCCATGTTCATAATGACCACCTAAGTGTCTGATTTCAAGTTTTGTGGATGGGATACTCTGTGACGAACGTGCCCGCCAAGTACAATCTATATATTCCATTCTTAACATACATGTACATTTTTCATTGTGTTAATGCAATTTGTACATTTAGTATGTACAACTTGTAATAATAATAAAGAAAATACAAGTGGTAAGCTGGTTTGGAGGGGAGGCTATTTCTTATCAGCAGTTTTGCTACTATTTTGTATGCTCTGCAACAGATGCTTCGTGTAGGGAAGCTTGCAGCCTGTCCTCATTTGAGACTGCTCTGTATATCACACACTTTCAAACAATATAGTGTTGTGTTAGCCCACACCACACAGAATGAGGACAATGTAGTAAAAGTTAAGATAATGCACACAGGAGTGCAAATTGTTCTAAACAGGCACTATGGACCAAAGAAAAAAATATAATGTATGCTTGTAATTTTGAAGAGTAGTTGAACAATATCTTAGGCCCTCATTACAACCATGGCGGGCGGTGTTAAAGCGGCGGTAATACCGCCAACAGGCCAGCGGTAAAAAAAATGGGATCACGACCACGACGGAAACCGCCAACACAGACAGCCACTTTAACACTCCGACCGCCACAGCGGTAGCAACAAACACTGTGGCGGTCACCGCCAACAGACAGGCGGAAGACAATGTACCTCCCACCCCATTACAACCCGCCAATCCGCCAGCTTTTCCGGGGCGGTACCAACGCCATGAAAAGCATGGCGGATAGAGTGTTTGGAAGGGAAACCACTCACCTCTCGACACTCAACGAAGAATCAGGATGCCATGGAGCCCGAGTTACAGGTCCTGTCCATGTTGGTTTACCTCCTCATCTACCAGGAATATCAAAGGCAGCAGTGATGACCACGGTGAGAACTTTACCTAGTACACAGGGTAGGAAAAAGAGAGTGACACACACACACGCAACACTCAACACCCCCACCCCCACCCTCAACCACAACACCATACACACAAACACATGCAACAACATTACATGTACACCCCGTACCCCTCTGGAAGAATGCAAGGACAAAAGGAAATGAGTCCAATCAGTGATATATTAGAAATAGGCAGACATACGTAACAATTATAAAAACAGTATTTACAAATATTTACAATATGCACATAAGGCCATACATTGTCCTTTCCAAATGTCCGTGGGCCACTGGGCCAAAAATCATGGGCCAAGCCCACATTTGACTCTGCCTCAATACGGAGAGAACACTGCAGGGGCATCATGTCATAAACACACAGGCACCTCAGGGGAATGGGGACGGGGGGGGCACCTCAGCCAAAAGTTGGAATAACGCCACTGCTCCTGGAGGGGGCTATATGCCCACAGCGATGTCCTGGGGAGTGCAAAGCCACAGTCTCTCAAGTCTCTCAAGTGGGTGGTTTGCCCACTGCATGGTCCTGGGGAGTGCAAAGCCCCAGTCTCTCAAGTCTCTCAAGTGGGTGGTTTGCCCACTGCTTGGTCCTGGGGAGTGCAAAGCCACAGTCTCTGGAGTTGATGGCTTCTCCTCTGGTTCTGAAGGGGGGCCTTGTGCCCAGTGTGCTTCATCCTGCCAAGGAAAGGGTGAGTGGATGCATATCTCCACTGGTTCTGGAGGGGGCCTTGTGCCAAGTGTGCTTCATCCTGCCAAGGAAAGGGTGAGCGGATGCATATCTCCACTGGCTCTGGAGGGGGCTTTGTGCCCAGTGTGCCTCATCCTGCCAAGGAAAGGGTAAATGGATGGCTTCTTCCACTGGTTCTGGAGGGGGCCTTATGCCCAGTGATGCAGCACTTGGGGTGCGGCAGTTCACATTCCCTCACCTGGGTGTCTGAGGCACGAGATTTGCAGGGACTAGGTAGCATGATAGTCCATGGAGGCAGGGCTAAACTCCATCCTGTGGTGCCTAATGCTGCAAACTAGTGGTAGTGCCGGTGCTGGTGGGGGTGCTGCCAGTGGAGGTGGAAGGCTCCAGCCCATCTCCTGCAGCCTCGGACGGACGCACACTGGGGCTGCTGCTGGTAGTGGTCCTACAGTCTGCGGTGCAGGTGGCGGTGCTAGTGGCGGTGCTTGCGGCAGGGATGCTGGTAGTGCTGGCCATGGTGCAGGTGCCAGTGCTGCCAGTGGTGGAGGGAGACACCAGCCCTTCTCCTTCAGCCTCGGACAGCTGGCCACTGCGGATGCTGCTGCTGACAGTAGTGGTGGCAGCAGCGGTGCAGGTGGCGGTGCAGGTGGCGGTGCTTGTGGCAGTGCTTGCTGTGGGGATGCTGGCAGTGCTGCCCGCGGTGCAGGTGGCAGGGCTGGCAGTTCTGATGGTGGTCACCAGGCCCTTACCTGCAGCCTCCGATGCCTGAAGTGCCTTGCCTTGGGTTTTCTGCCCCTTCCTCACCTTGGCAGATGCAGTTGTGACCTTGGCTCTAGCAGCTGGAGTTTTGGAGGAGGCCTTGGTGGGTGGGTCGTGCTCCTTGCCCTTGCTGCATGCTGTCCCCTTCTTCACCTTGGCAGGTGGCGGAATGGTTTTTGTCCTTTGCAGGGGTCGGTGGCACACTGGCTGGCCTGACGGGTGCCCCCTTTGAGCCTCTGGGAGTTGCAGGTACCACAGCGGACGCCGACTTGGTGGCTGAGGTGCTGGCCTGGGTTCTGGACACCCTGGCCCGAGGGGAAGGACGGGGGGGGAGGGGTAGGGAACAGGTCAATGTTTGCCAGGAAAAGTTTTTTAGACACACTGGGGCGGGAAGATGGAGAGGGCTTGGGAGTGGAGGAAGAGGGAGTGGTTGTAGGAGGTGCTGAGTTTGGGTGAAGGTGCATGGGCTGGATGCTATTGTGAGGTGGATGGCTGTTGGGTGGGTGGGTGCTTGCGCTGGTGTACTTTGGGAGGAGGGGTCACAGACACACTGGGAGAGGACACAGGGGACGTGTGCACGGTTGTGGGGGTGGTGACTGCTCGTGAGGGGTGTGTTGTGATGGGCGTGCTGGTGATGGAGGTAGTGGATGAAGATGTAGTGCATGCAGGGGTGAGCGGAGATGCTACTGGGAGGGAGGTGGACGAAGAGGAAGAGGGGGACACAGTGAAGGCAGTGGATGTTGGTGTGTCTGCTTGGGTATGGTGCTTGCGTGGGTGCCTGTGAGATGAAGTATGGTGCTTATTTTTGCCTGAGCCACTTTTGTGTGGTGATTTGGGTGAATGCTGGTCTGAAGGTGTGCTTGGGATAGGATGGTGTTGAGGGGATTGGGTCTAGGTAGAGGAAGTTGGAGGGGGGAGGCCAGACATAGAGACAAAAGCTGCCATCAGTGCGGAGGCCAGAGCCTGAAATGCTCTCTGTTGGGCCGCCATGCCAGACTGTATGCCCTCCAGATATGCAATTGTTTGTTGCAAATGCCCCTCGACACCCTGGATGGCATTCAGTATGGTTGACTGCCCAACAGTGAGGGATCTCAGGAGGTCAATTGCTTCCTCACTGAGGGCAGCAAGGCTGACTGGGGCAGGGCCTGAGGTGCCTGGGGCGAAGGAGATGCCCCCCCCCTCCTGGGTGAGCAGGCACAGACAAAACAAGCTGAGGGGCTGCTGGGAGGGCGGTGCTGGTAAGGGAGGTGGTGGCTGTACCTGTTGTTGGGGTGGGCACAGAGGTGTCCGCCACCGCCAGGGAGCCTCTATTGGAGGAGGAGTCGCTGTCTGTGGTGTCCCCTCCTGTCCCCGTCATGGTGCTTCCCTCGCCCTCCATCCCACTGGTGCCCTCGCCATCGGTGGATTCGGCCTCCAGGCCCATGTGGAATGCAGCTCCCTCCGTCGCCGGTGGCTCTGCTCCTCCGACAGATGATGCTAATGCACATAAGGACAAGGTGACAAAACAAACTACAGTTGGCGTACACAACACACAAGGAGCAGCCCTATGGCCTGCCAAACAAGGGACCTACCCTGCCATGTTCGCCCTGGCCTAGGGGCACCCACAGCCCACATCCCCCATCCAGTTGTCTCCTAACGCGCGCAAAGTCAGGTGTTAGATTCAGTGCTCACCCCCTTGTGGCTGCAGTGATGCCTTCAAGCGCCCATCCAACTCCAGATAGGCCACCGCTAGGATGCGGAACATCAGGGGGGTCATGGTGGATGGGCACCCCTTCCTCGCTGGGAGGCCAGCCCCAGCTAGGCCCCTGCCGTCTTCTTTGCCCAGCGGCACAGGTCCTCCCACCTCTTGCAGCAGTGGGTGCTCCGTCTGTCAAAGACACCCAGAATCCGCACCTCCTTGGTGATGGCACCGCAAATACTCATTTTCTGGTGGGCGCTGACCTGCAGGGAAAAGACAGAAAAGGGAATTAGTCACCCGTCCAGACCGTCAGAATCATTGCCCATCAGATCCCACCCATCCCCTGACGCACATACATTGACCACCTTACATGCTGCACTCTGGCCAGGATGCCTCTGCCCCCTCCCACATGTGGCTTACACACACAGCAATCCCTACATCCCTACATTCATGGCCCACGCATCATGCTCACACCTGTTGTCTGGAGGACCATAGAGTAATGTGTACTGGGGTAGGACCCCATCCACCAGTTTCTCCAACTCCTCCACAGTGAAGGCAGGGGCAGTGTAGGGCCTCTCCTGTTGAAGGTCAGGTAGTAAGTGAGTGAATAGATAGAAAATGGCGGTGACGTCCGCGGCGGTGCATACCGTCACCCCAGGCGTACATCGCCATTGGCTCCTGGAACCGATAGGGCCCAATGATAACCAATGCAATTTGGGGCGGCGGTCATTGACCGCCTATCGCGACGGCGCACAACGCCAGCTCAATTATCTCATTTCCACTTGTGCCTCCTCACAGGTCAAGCAGCCACCATTTCAGGGGGGCACAGGCCATGGCACCTAAATGTGTCACTGCAGACATTGGCACGGCAACTGATTGTCGGATTCACATTTTGTTTCTGTAAAGGAAACAAATCATCATTAGTGCAATAAATGTGTGAATATGACCCTCTGCTCACCTTTCGCTTCCATAGGCTTCAACCGCTGAGGCAGAATATGAGATGGCGGCATCCTCCGGCGTACAGACCCCTTGTGGACCTTGCGACGATGGAGGACAGACACATTATCATTACCTACAGACTTGATCGTGCCACAATCCAAGAACTCTGTGCCCAAATTGGAGCCACACCTGATGTTAGCTATCCACCAGCTCACAGGTATCCCCCCTCTAGTGCAGATCCTGTCAGTGCTCCATTTCCTGGCAAGTGGTTCCTTCCAAACAACAGTGGCCATGGCATCAGGGATGTCTCAGCCAATGTTCTCTAACGTGTTGACCAGAGTATTGTCTGCCCTGCTGAAACACATGCGCAGCTACATCGTGTTCCCCCAGTTGGAGGATTTGGCCACAGTGAAGGCTGACGTTTATGCCCTGGGACATATCCCCAACCTCATTGGTGCCACTGATGGTTCACATGTGGCATTTGTCACCCCCCTGGAGAAATGAACAGACTTACAGGAATAGTTTAAGCTATCACTCTATGAATGTGCAGATGGTGTGTTTGGCGGACCAGTACATCTCCCATGTGAATGCCAAATATCCTGGCTCTGTGCATGATGCCTTTATCTTGAGGAATAGCAGCATCCCATATGTGATGGGCGAACTCCAGAAGCACCGGGTGTGGCTAATAGGTGAGCCAAAGGTCCCCACATACATTGAGTAGGTGTCTGGGAATGGGGTTGTCCCTAAGGGTTACTGTGTGTCTAACAGTTGTCCCTCCATATTTGCAGGTGACTCTGGTTACCCCAACCTCTCATGGCTACTGACCCCAGTGAGAAAGGCCAGGACAAGGGCAGAGGAACGTTGCAATGAGGCACATGGGTGTACAAGGGGGATTATAGAAAGGACCTTCGGCCTCCTGAAGGCCAGGTTCCGATGCCTTAATCTGACAGGTGGCTCCCTGTACTACTCACCCAAGAAGGTGTGCCAGATCATCGTTGCATGTTGCATGTTGCACAACCTGGCCTTGATATACCAGGTGCCTTTTCTGCAAGAGGATGTGCCTGGAGATGGTCTGGTGGCAGCGGTGGAGCCTGTGGACAGTGAGGAAGAAGAGGCAGATGACGAAGATGTTGACAACAGAACCAATATAATTCAGCAGTACTTCCAGTGACACACAGGTAAGACACTGTAACTTCACTTTACATTTCAGTTATCTGTTGGACATTGTGCAAGGCAGCCTCTTTCCCTATGTCTATGGCCACTACCTGTATCCTTTGGCATCTCTATTTTCAGATCTCCGTGCCCCACTCTGGCTCCTGCTATGTGTACTGTGCCCACCAAAGGTCATCCTAAAGTATATTTCACTGTACGTTTGAGTTGCAATGCTTTGATAATGTTGTACTAATACATTTGTGAATCATTTGACAGACTCCAGATTGGTATTTGTTCTAAGGGTGTTTAGTTAGGTGCTCATAAGTAGTGGGGGATGTGCAAAGAGCTGGACTGATGATGGAGGAAAGTTCAGGGTAGAGTCCAGTCTCTTGGTATCACAGGTGCATTGTCCAATGCGGCATAGGAAGGGGAGTAATGGCAGTTTAAGGTGGACAGGGTGATAGTGTGGGACACAAAGGTGACAATCAGGAGAGTCTTATTTCCTGGTGGGGTCTTGGTAATGTTCTCTGGCTTCTGCCTGGATCGCAGGGACCGTTTGCAGGGTGGTTCTCCTTCTGCAGGGGGTGGGGTGCTTGTGGCTTGTTGGTCCTGTGGGGGGGTCCCCTGTCCACTAGCGTCGGAGGAGGTGGAAAGCTGTTCCTCGGTTTGGCTAGTGTCAGGTGCCCTTTGTTGTGCCACTGCCTCCCTCATGGTCTTGCCCATGTCAGCCAGCACCCCTGCAATGGTGACCAGGATGGTGTAGATTTTTGTTAGGTCATCCCTGATCCCCAGGTACTGTCCCTCCTGCAGCTGTTGGGTCTCCTGCAACTTGGCCAGTATCTGGCCCATCGTCTCCTGGGAATGGTGGTATGCTCCCAGGATGTTGGAGAGTGCCTCGTGGAGAGTGGGTTCCATGGGCCTGTCCTCCCCCTATCGAACAGCAGTCTTCCCAACTTCCCTGTTGTCCTGTGCCTGTGTCCCTTGAACCGTGTGTCCACTGCCACTGACCCCAGGTCCCTGATCGTCCTGTGTTTGTGCGGTTGCCTGGGGTCCCTGTAGTGGTGGACACACTGCTGATTGTCGTCTCCTGGGGACAGTGGCATGGGCCCACAGGGTGGGTGCTGTGCTGGTGTTTCCTGAGGGGGGAGGCCCTGTGGTGGGTTGGGACTGTGGCAGGGGAACCGACTGTCCAGAGGTCCCGGATGGTCCAGGTTGGTCATCCTGATCCAGGCATGCAGAGCTGCTGTCGTCATTGTGGGGCTCTTCGGGGGAGGGGGGGCTGGATGTTGCTGGCACCTCCTCTCCGGTGACGTTGAGTATGGGTCCTGTGGGGATGCAAATGCATTGTTAATGTATTTCCGTGTGCCATCTTGTGCACGTGTGTGTTTCCCTGTATGATTGTGATTTCCCTGTCAGCTTGGCCTTGTGTTAGTGGTGATTTTGTGGGCTGGGTGAGTCTCTCTACTGGGCATGCTGTGGTGATGGGTGTCCATGCAGGTCTGTGATAGGTGTCCATGCATTGGTGTAGCATGCAGGGCTTGGTATTGGGATGGGTGGGTTGTGTTAGTGGGGCATATGTGAGGTGGTGGAGTGATGGTGTGAGGGTAGGAATTTGTGATGGCATGCAGGTAGGGTGGGGAGATAAAGTAGTTAAGATTTTACTTACCAGAGTCCAGTCCACCTCCTACTCCTGCAAGGCCCTCAGGATGCATGATCGCCAAGACTTGCTCCTCCCATGTTGTTAGTTGTAGGGGAAAAGGTAAGGGTCCACCGCCAGTCCTCTGTACTGCTACCTGGTGTCTTGCTACAACGGAACGCACCTTCCCCCATAGGTCGTTCCACCTCTTCCTGATGTCATCCCTAGTTCTTGGGTGCTGTCCCACAGCGTTGACCCTGTCCACAATTCTCTGCCATAGCTCCATCTTCCTTGCAATGGACGTCTGCTGCACCTGTGATCCGAATAGCTGTGGCTCTACCCGGATGATTTTCTCCACCGTGACCCCTAGCTCCTCCTCAGAAAACCTGTTTTTGGGGTGCCATGGATGTGGTGCGAGTGATTTGTGTGAGGATGTGTGGGGTGATGTGTTGGGGTGTATGCTGTGATGTGCGTGGATGGTGTGTGGGTGATGGTGTTCTGTGCCTCTGATTGAGTGGGTGCTCCTGGCTTGTCTCTCTCTGCTTGCTATCTTTTTTTTTTGCTCGAAGGGGTTGTGGGTAATGTGGGTTTGTGTTTTATAGTGGTGTGGGTGTGTGGGTGTGGTGTGTGTTAGTGTGTCAAGTGTGTGTAGGTTGAATTGTTCAATGTGGTGTAGTTTTGTAAGTGTGTGTGTATTTTGAGCGTGACGGTGTGTACCACCAATGGTTTACCACAGTTGAAAGAACGCTGCGGTGATTCGTGGGTCGTGATACTGTGGGTGTATTCCTGTTGGTCTATTGGTGTGTGTTTTGCTATCGCCAGTTTATCACTGACCTTTGGTGTGGCGGACTTGTGTGGGTGTCTGTATTGTGGTGGAATTTTCAGTGTGGGTCATAATACCTGTGGCGGAATACCGCCGCTGGCACAGTATGTTGGCGGCCGTCAGCACAGCGTTAGGCAGCATTTACCATCATGGTTGTAATGAGGGTCTTAATTCCTTTGTATTAGATTTCTTAAATATTCCATGGTGGGAGAACACACTACGAGTAATGTACAAACAAGAACATAGTAGTTTAAAAGTGCTAATATATGAAAATGTAAATTAAAACTTTGCTCTGACAATGTCTTGGGGCTTTCATATGCTTAGTAAAAAGAGGGTCAAATTGATGCTGAATAGATGTAAAATATTTTAGGATATCGTCATTAGTAATTTGAATGCATTCAATAATTGGAAGAATTTATATAGTGGTCGCAAATAAATTTGGGCTTCGATTGACCCCTCCTGGAATTAGATTGGACACCACAGGTCTGTTCTAGGTCCAAGAACAAAAATTATTGACCCCTTTATGGTACATGTGCAGTGTCAATAAAAATGTAGCTAAAAGAAGGAGACAGTGTCTCACTGGATTGTAGCTTGCTTCAGGCCCCATCACTATACAACTAACATGACTGGATAAAGGAAGAATTGCAAATTCTGTTAGGGGCAGGGTGGACTTTACTACTTTCTTGAGGATTAGTTCCTTTGTAGACGATATGCAAGGCAGGGCCTACATTACTGAATAACATTATCAAGGGGTGCAGCATAGATAAGATGGATGACAAGAATACCAGCGAGGAGATAAGAGGTGGGATCAGTGTTATTTTTGCCCATGCCAATTGACTAACAGGAGAAAAAGTGCTACATGAGGAATGCTTTCCAGAGAAAACAAGGATGAGTATAGGACGACTTAAAGAGAGAGAGAGAGAGAGAGAGAGAGGATCAACCTATTTACGGACACCCAGCCCAGTGTTTAAGATGAAGGCATCACACATGCCCGAGGAGAATACCATGTTTCCAACCAAGGTAGGAAATAGAATGATTGATTTCTTAATTTTAATATGGATGCCCCCCACCAATTTGCTGGGGAGATACCTCTCCGCAAAATTTCTGCAACAGTATATGTTCCAATAAATGGGATTTACTTGCAAGTTCCTGAGCGCAGGTTAGAATTGGCTAACAGAACGCTATCTGCAGCAGTGAGCACTGGACTAAGATCACATGAAGAGAGATTATTTTAGTGCCAGCTCTAGAACACATGTCTATAGCTAAAGCACCAGGTTTTTACCCTAAAGATTTGGGCCCCCTTGTCAAATGCCTTTAGGACTATCCAAAAAATGAAGCTATTACATAACCATTGGGACTTGTGTCTGTGTTGAGAGATGATGAATGATGGTGTTGGACTGCAGTTTTATAAACTTGAAGAAAATATGGCTTTATAGATGACTAAAAACAAGTCTATACAACTAGTGAACTGACAGATTTGGAAAATAAAAATGAGGCAGGATTGTTGAAAACAAATCCCTCCCCGTAAAGTGATACTTGGAAAAAAGGAGAGGATTGATGGAATTGCTTTATGCTTGCCAGGAACTGTCACCTCAGGCAGAGGAGGGAATAAAACAGTTGATTTAGTCTCTTACATCAGGGTATCATAAAAAAAACTACATTCTCCTATTATTCTACTGCCTAAAAGGCAATACAGGGTGTTTAGATTTAATCCAGATAAACAAACACAGGGTTCCCTTAGTGCCTTTTATGTCTGACACCAATATCGTCTATAACTGAAGAGGCAGAGTATTCTTCTGTCCTCAGCATTTTTCAGCATTAAAAGTCCATCCACAGAGTGAGGTCCTTTTTGCCTTGACCCTAATAGATACCCAGAGCACTTCCTTCACTGAGAGTCTCACGGTCTATGCGCAGGCAGTACACAGAGACTTCAACAGCCTACACCTGAAAGGTGGTAGCGTTGTCGTGCAGTATTCTGATGACCGACTTGTAGCATCTCCATCACTTGAGACCTGTGAAAAAGACACAGCAGCTCTCCTGAACAACCTCAAGGAGAGAGTACACAAAAGACCAATTCCTAAAATTACAGTGCTGCTCAAAAAAAAAGAGGTGACTTACCTGGGTTATGTGGTATCCAAAGGCACACACCCCATATCACGTGAAAGAATAAAATTGGTTCAGGGCATGCAGCCCATGTTCACCAAGAAAGGAATGATGTCCTTCCTAAGGGTGATGAACTACTGCCGCCGGTGGATTCCTGAATACTGATCCCATGATGCCATGTTGAGACCATGTACGCCAAAAGATGCACCGAACAACATTGTATGGACTAATGAACTTGCAGACTTTTTCAAGAAACTCAAAGAGACATTGGCCCTCATTCTGACCTTGGCGGGCGGCGGAGGCCGCCCGCCAAAGTCCCGCCGTCAGGTTACCGTTCCGCGGTCGAAAGACCGCGGCGGTAATTCTGACTTTCCCGCTGGGCTGGCGGGCGGTCGCCTTCAGACCGCCAGCCAGCCCAGCGGGAAAGAGGCTTCCACGATGAAGCCGGCTCGGAATCGAGCCGGCGGAGTGGAAGCTGTGCGACGGGTGCAGTTGCACCCGTCGCGTATTTCACTGTCTGCGCAGCAGACAGTGAAATACATGTAGGGGCCCTCTTACGGGGGCCCCTGCAATGCCCATGCCAGTGGCATGGGCACTGCAGGGGCCCCCAGGGGCCCCGCGACCCCCCCTACCGCCATCCGGATCTCGGCGGTCCGACCGCCGGGATCTGGATGGCGGTAGGGGGGGTCGGAATCCCCGCGGCGGTGCAGCATGCTGCGCCGCCGCGGAGGATTCAATGGGGCCGCGGTACACTGGCAGGACCCCGCCAGTGGTGCCGGTCCGACCGCGGCTTTACCGCCGCGGTCGGAATCCCCATTGGAGCACCGCCGGCCTGTCGGCGGTGCTCCCGCGGTCCTCCGCCCTGGCGGTCAAAGACCGCCAGGGTCAGAATGACCACCATTGTGTACTGTGCCAGCATGGGGGCTCCCTGACTACAAACTGCCCCTCCATCTCTATGTGTCAAAGCAAAATGGCATTGCAAATGGAGGGCTGTTGTAAATGGTGCACAGACACAGCTGCAAAAGACCTGTGGCATACTACTGTGTGACTTTGGCTTCAGCAGAGACTGGGGCCCTCATTCTGACCTTGGCGGGCGGCGGAGGCCGCCCGCCAAAGTCCCGCCGTCAGGTTACCGTTCCGCGGTCGAAAGACCGCGGCGGTAATTCTGACTTTCCCGCTGGGCTGGCGGGCGGTCGCCTTCAGACCGCCAGCCAGCCCAGCGGGAAAGAGGCTTCCACGATGAAGCCGGCTCGGAATCGAGCCGGCGGAGTGGAAGCTGTGCGACGGGTGCAGTTGCACCCGTCGCGTATTTCACTGTCTGCGCAGCAGACAGTGAAATACATGTAGGGGCCCTCTTACGGGGGCCCCTGCAATGCCCATGCCAGTGGCATGGGCACTGCAGGGGCCCCCAGGGGCCCGCGACCCCCCCTACCGCCATCCGGATCTCGGCGGTCCGACCGCCGGGATCTGGATGGCGGTAGGGGGGGTCGGAATCCCCGCGGCGGTGCAGCAAGCTGCGCCGCCGCGGAGGATTCAATGGGGCCGCGGTACACTGGCGGGACCCCGCCAGTGGTGCCGGTCCGACCGCGGCTTTACCGCCGCGGTCGGAATCCCCATTGGAGCACCGCCGGCCTGTCGGCGGTGCTCCCGCGGTCCTCCGCCCTGGCGGTCAAAGACCGCCAGGGTCAGAATGACCACCTGGGTGTCTACAGCTGTGATGGAAGGGAGGATGACTCACATTCTGTTGGACTATACTTGTATTTTTTAGGTGCCACATTTGGTACAGTTGTTGTTGTGATCTGCAGCAACACAACATTTTTAATCTGCCAGGCACAGGTTTGGAGGTCACATTGTTTAACTGTAATATCATAATTAAAGGATGCCCACCTGTTAATTTGGTAAAAGTATTGCCTGTGATGAGACCCCTAAGCATGACTATGATGCCCCTTAGGAAATTGCACCATGCCAAGACCAGATTTACAGCTGACACCATTAGAAAAGGCAGAATATGAGTCGTATACTGATGGATCCTGATAGACCATGATGGACTGAAAGACACTAATTACAGAGCAGGGTATGTTATTATAACAGTTGACATTGTAGTTGAAATTACAGCTCTATCACCTGGCATGTCTGCCCAGCAAGCTGAGCTGTATGCTATAACAGGAGCATGCATCCTAGCTAAGGGGGAAACTGTTAGCATTTACACTGACTCACCTTATGCCTTTGGAGTTGTCCATAATTTTGGCCAGCTGGGGCAGTATTGTGGTTTCATAACAGCAGCAGGGTTACCTATTCATTATAGTCATTTTTAGTAAAATAACTTGCTAAAAACATTACTACTACCCTTGAGGTTAGCAGTAATAAAATGTGAAGTCCATAAAGGAGCTCATACTAAGATAGCCAGAGCTAATTCCATGGCTGACAGAGAAGCAAGACAGTATGTTACAGCCAATTCAGACGGTGCCTTCAATGGCCAAACGTAAACAGAAAATTCAGGTAATTAAGAGACAATTGTTGATAGCTGATGTGAAAGAAGCACAAGGGTCTGCAACACCAGATGAGGAAAGAGTGTGGATTGATGCTGGATATGAGCTAAATGATGAGGGATTGTGGGTTCACCGTAATGGAAAGCCTGTGGCCAACACAGTATGTTCAATACCATTACAAGGCTTGTGCATGGACCCGCACATATGGCACAAGGGGGGTTGAATGCGCTAATTAGACATGAGTGGGTTTGCACTGGGGATAACAGCTTTCTTTGCACAATTCTGCTCCCAATATGTTTGTCTGTGTCTAACATTCTAAAGGTTGGTACCTGTGCTAAGTTGCCAAGACTGCAGGGTCCCTTAACCAACCTGCAGATACATTTCTGCTTCCAACAAATGGATTGAAATATTTGCTAGTGTGGGTGGATCAATTTTCAGAATGGATAGGGGTGTTTCCAACAAGGAAGACTAATGCTTTAACGGTTGCACAATGTTTTCTGAAAGATTTCATGAAAAGCAATAAAGGGGGTGATATTGTGGTTACAGTAATGCAAAAGATGCATGGATGCTTGGAAATAGAGTGGAAAGTGCATGCCCCATAGCACCCCAAAGTTCAGGCCAGGTGGAGAGGATGAACTACAAAATAAGAAAAATAGATAAGTAAAAACAACAGAGGCAACAGGCCGGTAATGGCCTAATGCTGTGCCTTTGCTGTTTTACGCCATAAGGGAAACACCATCTAGAGCAACTGCTTTGTCCCCCATTAGTTACTGATTGACCTGCCTATGTCAGTGGGGGTGGGGTTGCCTCTCACAGTGTCCCAAGCAGCCCTAACATTTATGACTATGCTGTAAATTCGCCAGCAGTCTTGAGATATCAGTGTCTGTAGGTGAAGGACGTTTTGCCCTATCTGTCCTCAGAGGCCACACACCCTTTTTAAAACTAGAGATATGTTCATGGTTCTAGGTGGACAAGACCACATTGTGCTTCTAGTGGCACAGACAAAGGACGACCTCAATAAATTCATGGAACATGATGCAGAGCTGCACCACTGGCTGAGGTGGGGGTACCAGAAAATGATAAACATCTGTCACTAGAGGAGCTATGCAACACACCAGAAGAGAGGTCAGACCAGACCATTCCTAAGGTCCACACTGAGGGCCCATCAGCTAGTGTCACAGGGATGGTGACAACAACTGGAAGGTGATGGTCTGCACTTGCAGAAAAATAGACTGAAGAGGATAACGCAGGGCAAGTCAGTGAAACCACTGCAGACCAGGAGGAGAAGCAGATGACCGGACACTGTGTGCCTTTACATTACTGACACTTACAGAAAGTCCCCTGGGACTGAGTGGCTAAGGGACAGGGTAGCAATATGCATTGCATAGTATCTTTTAGACACTTAATTATGTGTATGCTGCCTGTATTATGACCACCAGCTGATATCATACTGCCACAGGACGTATAAGAATTGAATATCAGTATATAATTTTGTCTATGTTTCAATAATGATTATCTCATCAGTGATCTATGTGACAATATATGCATTTCTTCTAAGCACTGTGTAATTTCATCCAACGAGATATGTAACTATGTTTATAAATAAATATATATATATGTATATATATATATATATATATAAATATATATATATATATATATATATTTTTTTTTTTTACACTAATGTAGGATTAAAATATCCTAAAGAGAGGATTGTTGGTGAAAAATATATATATCCATGTTGGACCTGGCTTTTTGACAGGGTCATCCCCAAACTTTGTGACTCCATCCTCCTATTTATTCTGACCTGTTGTTGTTGGCTTTTGAACTCTGGGCACTTTACTACTGCTAACCAGTGCTAAAGTGCATATGCTCTTTGTGTAAATTGTACTGTTGATTGGTTTATCCATGATTGGCTATTTAATTTACTTGTAAGTCCCTAGTAGAGTGCACTATATGTGCCTACGGCCTGTAGATTAAATGCTACTAGTGGGTCTGCAGCACTGGTTGTGCCACCCACTTCAGTAGCCCCTTAACCTTGTCTCAGGCCTGCCACTGCAAGGCCTGTGTGTGAAGTTTCACTGCCACTTCGACTTGGCATTTAAAAGTACTTGCCAAGCCTAAAACTCCCCTTTTTCTACATATACGTCACCCCTAATGTATGCCCTAAGTAATCCCTAGAGCAGGGTGCTGTGTGGGTAAAAGGCAGGACATGTACCTGTGTAGTTTATATGTCCTGGTAGTGTAAAACTCCTAAATTCGTTTTTACACTACTGTGAGGCCTGCTCCCTTCATAGGCTAACATTGGGGCTGCCCTCATACATTGTTGAAGTGGCAGCTGCTGATCTGAAAGGAGCACGAAGGCCATATTTAGTATGGCCAGAATGGTAATACAAAATCTTGCTGACTGGTGAAGTCGGATTTAATATTACTATTCTAGAAATGCCACTTTTAGAAAGTGAGCATTTCTTTGCACTTAAATCTTTCTGTGCCTTACAATCCACGTCTGGCTAGGTTTAGTTGACAGCTCCTTGTGCATTCACTCAGACACACCCCAAACACAGGGTACTCAGCCTCACTTGCATACATCTGCATTTTGAATGGGTGTTCCTGGGCTGGGAGGCTGGAGGGCCTGCCCTCACACAAAGGACTGCCACACCCCCTACTGGGACCCTGACAGACAGGATTGAACTGAAAGGGGACCTGGTGCATTTCTTGGTGGGGTACCCCCCAGAAAGTCCTGGTTTGCCAGGCAGTGATCCAGTCTGAGGGTACAGACCCTGGGCTGGAAGACCAGGTTCAGGGTGTCCCTCCGGACCTGGAGGGAGGGGCTACTGATAACAGTGCCCCTACCATGTTTCTTCTGAGGAGGCCACTCCAAGTTGGAGGGTGCTGGACCCCAGAATGGAGGACAGGGGGAGGGAAACCTCACCCCGAACCCTAATCCAACCTGAAGGTACAGACCCCAGGTTGGAGGGCCAGTTGCAGGTTAACAGCCCTGCACTGGTGGAGAAATGGTGCAGGGCGGCTTCTATAAGCACCCTGGTCATGTTGGACTCTGGGGGTACCGCTCCAGGAGGGAGGGTACAGAGCCCCAGAGGGGAGGACCAGGATCAGGCTCTCATCCCTGACCTGGTGGAAGGGAGAGTGGTTAATGGGTGTCTAGCACCTGGGGCTACCGCCCCCCCCACTCTCCACAGCCACAGTGGTTGGAAAGCTTTGAGAGGCCTGGGGCCTGGCTCTCATCCCTGACGGCTGTCAGTAACCACTGTGGCTTGCTGTCCAGGTGGACAGAGTTATCCCTGGGGAGGGGACAAGAGTCACACCCCGGGGGTAGAGTGGGCAACACCACTGTGTTGGTCTGGTGGTACTATCCTGCCCCTGGGATACATCTGTGAGCAAAGTAAGGTTAGGTGCTGCACAGATGGTATCCGCAGGTAAAGAGAAAGGTTGGCTTAGTGGGCCCTGAGAGTATGGACAGAGGGATCTAATTGGAGTCAGGAAGGCGAAGAACAGGAACATGCCCCTGCTGTTGTGGGTCTGGGTCCTTGTTCTATCGCCTCAAACAGGGAAGTACATCAGGATAGTGATTGTTCTCCCCTGGCTTTAGGCTGGTGGGGGGTCATGTTGGACCTGGCTTTTTGACAGGGTCATCCCCAAACTTTTTGCCTCCTTCCTCCTATTTTTTCTGACCTGTTGTTGTTGGCTTTTGAACTCTGGGCACTTTACCACTGCTAACCAGTGCTAAAGTGCATATGTTCTCTGTGTAAAATGTACTGTTGGTTGGTTTATCCATGATTGGCTATTTAATTTACTTGTAAGTCCGTGATAGAGTGCACTATATGTGCCTATGGCCTGTAGATTAAATGCTACTAGTGGGCCTGCAGCACTGGTTTTGCCACCCACTTCAGTAGCCCCTTAACCTTGTCTCAGGCCTGCCATTGCAAGGCCTGTGTGTACAGTTTCACTGCCACTTCGACTTGGCATTTAAAAGTACTTGCCAAGCCTAAAACTCCCCTTTTTCTACATATAAGTCACCCCTAATGTATGCCCTACGTAACCCCTAGAGCAGGGTGCTGTGTGGGTAAAAGGCAGGACATGTATCTGTGTAGTTTATATGTCCTGGTAGTGTAAAACTCCTAAATTCGTTTTTACACTACTGTGAGGCCTGCTCCCTTCATAGGCTAACATTGGGGCTGCCCTCATACATTGTTGAAGTGGCAGCTGCTGATCTGAAAGGAGCAGGAAGGTCATATTTAGTATGGCCAGAATGGTAATACAAAATCCTGCTGACTGGTGAAGTCGGATTTAATATTACTATTCTAGAAATGCCACTTTTAGAAAGTGAGCATTTCTTTGCACTTAAATCTTTCTGTGCCTTACAATCCACGTCTGGCTAGCTTTAGTTGACAGCTTCTTGTGCATTCACTCAGACACACACCAAACACAGGGTACTCAGCCTCACTTGCATACATCTGCATTTTGAATGGGTGTTCCTGGGCTGGGAGGGTGGAGGGCCTGCCCTGACACAAAGGTCTGCCACACCCCCTACTGGGACCCTGGCAGACAGGATTGAACTGAAAGGGGACCTGGTGCATTTCTTAGCCACTCTTTGAAGTCACCCCCACTTCAAAGGCACAATGTAGTATAAAACAGGGCCTCTGCCCTACCTCATCAGACATTTGCTGGAGAAGAAACCTGAACCAGAACCTGCATCCTGCCAAGAAGAACTGCCTGGCTGCCTAAAGGACTCACCTGTCTGCTTTCTACAAAGGACTGCTGCCTTGCTGTTGCCCTGCTGCCTTGCTGAACTCTTGCCTTGCTGCTGAGGGCTTGGATAGAGCTTGCCTCCTGTTCCCTGAAGTCTCAGGACCAAAAAGACTTCTCTTTTTCATTTGGATGCCTTGTGCGCCGAAAAATTTGACGCACAGCTTGCTCCGTGGTGAAAAATTCACTGCACGCCGATCCGGAAAGACGCCGCTCGATGCGACGCCTGCGGTGCGACCGGAACTTCGACGCACAGCCTTGCCTGGACAACGCCACCCGACTCTAGAAAGGAAATCAATGTGACGCCTGCCATGAGGGAGAAGATTCCACGCACAGCCCACTGGAACGATGCTCAGCTGAAAAACAAGCCTAGGAATCCACGCACAGACCCCGGGACATCTGGTAATTCCGCGAACCACAGAAAGAGACTGTCCGCGCGCCGGGAAACGACGCCCGACTTCCCGCATGAAAAATAACGACGCAAGTCCATGTGTGGAGGGGAGAAATCGACGCACACACCATTTTTCCACGTATCTCTTCTTCTGCGGCCCTTTGGGGAGATTTTCCACTTTAAACCAGGTACTTTGTGCTTGAAAGAGACTTTGGGGGTTATTCTAACTTTGGAGGAGGTGTTAATCCGTCCCAAAAGTGACGGAAAAGTGACGGATTTACCACCAGCCGTATTACGAGTCCATTATATCCTATGGAACTCGTAATACGGCTGGTGGTATATCCGTCACTTTTGGGACGGATTAACACTCCTCCAAAGTTAGAATAACCCCCTTTGTTTGCTTTTTAAAGACTTAAGACACTTTATATCACTTTTCAGTGATATCTCTACAATTTCACATTGCATCTTTATTCGTTTTGACCTGAAATTATCCAGATAAATATCATATATTTTTCTAAACACTGTGTGGTGTATTTTTGTGGTGTTATATTGTGTTATTGTATGATTTATTGCACAAATACTTTACACATTGCCTTCTAAGTTAAGACTGACTGCTCGTGCCAAGCTACCAGAGGGTGGGCAGAGGATAATTTTGGATTGTGTGTGACTTACCCTGACTAGAGTGAGGGTTCTTGCTTGGACAGGGGGTAACCTGACTGCCAACCAAAAACCCCATTTCTAACAATCCACATATATCCATATGTACGCACTACACAGATATTATACTTAGATGTAGTTCTCACAGAACAGAAACTATCTCACTTCTCACTGTAACAATCTGCTTGGAGCTGCAAAGTCTTCCAAATCTGACCCTGTCTTGACAAACTTCAACAGAATTGTTCTGATCCCACTTTAAGGTCACTTTGCTTTTCTTGACCTCCACTTTAGTTATGATCATCAGCTTGTTCCTCTATGCCTACACTGCATTTCTGTATATTTGGTACTGTGCCTTTGTTGCATTTCTATGCTTACCCATGTTTGGTACTGTGACCTTTTGAGTGTGCTTATTAGTGACTAGTCTGATCTCTGAAGAACCAGAAAAAAGGAGTGGACCCTGCAGGTAAGTTTAGCTGGTGATGGCTGCTGCGAGACAAGACTGTCCTCTCTGGAAGTTGATGGCGGCACCCAGAACTTCTGAACGGGAGTGGGCCTCTAGTAATTTAGTAAGTAAGCTTGCTCAACAATCCATGTTTTGTATTTTGAAACAACTCCTTCAGAAAAAGATATTAAAGTGGGCAGATACTTTGTGTACCGTATATCATGTCATGTGGCACAGATGTACTCTCTGGACAAAATGATGTCTCTTCGTAGCCTTGTATTAACAGCCAAGCAAATGATTAAGCTCTCAACCAAAGCATGCGCTTCTGAGTTTTCTTTAAACCTGCAAGTACAAAAATTTCAGACACCTTTTACAACAGGTACTGTAGCAGATGCAACAATGAGATAGCTTAACCCATCGTACTGTCCTCCTTGCTGACTTACATGTGAAAACCTCAAAAGGAAGTACCATCTGAGTCAGGCATTTGACAAGGTCCCATTTGTCCGCATTCATAGTCATGCTTTTCCAAATTGCATTCCCTCCTCTTTGAATGACAGCCATCGATCTGTCCGTACTGTTCAAACAGCTGTTGCAACATGTATTGAGTTCCAATGTGTTGGCACCTCCTGTACGAGGGCTTTAACTGGTACCCTTTTAGTACCCTGAGTGATTCTCAAATACTTCAGGGCTATAAAAGAATGGCTGAAATGTTTGCAGATTCTTCTGCAGGTGGTCTGTATGTTGCTTTTTTTAGAAAGTCCTGCACAACCAGGTTGATGCAGTGTGCCAAACACAGGGCCGTTAAATAGCCACCATCTGCCATGTCCTTGACTATATTACTGCCATTGTTAGTGGCAAATAATCCAATTCTGAGACATTTGGGTTGCAGCCATTCAGACACCTTGCTGTTAAAGTCTTCCAAGATGTTTGCAGCTGTATGGTATTTCTCCCTGGCAAACATGGCTACTGTTGCATGCCGCCAAATGCCCATAAAAGTATCTTCAGCGCTGAGAACTGTACCTAGCTATGCCTAACCACGCAAAAGAGGCCCAGTGTGTAGTGAAACACATGTAATCAATTGCTTGACAACTGGTCCACATGTCTGTCGTCAAGTGGATAGTGTATACAGCACTTTTCTGCAAAACTTGTCCAACCAGTTGCAGCACATCATGATGTAGCACTGCAACAGCAACTCTGTCAAAATAGGTCAGAATGTAGCAAGCTTTCCATTGTACAAATGTGCCTTTGGGTCGTTGCAGTCATAGGGCCCCTCCTGCCTAAACATGCCTATAAAAGTAATCTGGATTTTTGTCTTTTCTGGGGCCGCTCATGCAGGCAACTTCTGAGAAGTAGGAGGTGGTAGGCTCATTGTGTATCTTGGAGCAGTGACTGTATGCTGTGGTGTCTCCATCTGACTCTTGGGCCAATTTGAGGCTGCTGAGGTGGGTGATACTTATGAACCGCTGAGGACAGGGCTGCTTTGATTAAAGATGTCACCCTCTTCTTCTTCATCACCTCCCACCAAGATTGGATCTGATTCCCTGCTCTCCTCACCTGCAGCTTTTTTTTTAAGGTGCTCTTCCCACCAGATTATGTGATATATTTGAATATGGGTTGTTTGTCCTCTAGTACCATAGTGTGAACCCTGCTTACCTCAAAAAGAACACTTGTGTGGCAAATGGAGCAAATTGCACAATTCTCCTCCTGCCTCCTAATCATAACAAAAGTCCCAAACTGGGGAGGATAGCTATCTTATTGTGCCACTGCCAAAGCCTGAAGAAGAACTGGAGGTAGAGTGCCTCTCTGCAGTGCATACTTCTAAGAGTCTTCTCTGGCCAGCTTCCATGACCATGACTGGCTCGTCATCCTCCTCATCCTCTTCCATAATTCTAAGGCTTTTAGGAATTTTTCTTTTCCCTTGCCTCTCCTTGCATGCCTCAGACTCTGTTGAGGTACAATCCATGTTCAGATCATCAGAATGGGTGCTTGGAGTAGATAGCGGAGTGCCCTTCCTTTTTCTTGCTGGAGATCTGGGAGACAATGGGGGTCATTTTGACCTCGGCGGTCTTTTTGTAAGACCGCTGAGGAACCGCAGTGCGGAAGACCGCCAGTGGTGGCGGTTTTCCGCTCAGCCTATTATGACCGTTGGCAGCTCTCCGTCCTTTTTCGGACAGAGAGCTGCCAACAGCCATACTGGCAGGAGGCGGGGAAGTGGAGGTTGCTCCACCTCCACCGTCACGGCAACAGAACACCGCCCAGCAAATCACGTCCTGTGATTCGCCGTGGCAGTGTTCTGTTGGCGGTGTGGTGTCGCCGGAGCTGCCCCTATGGCTCCCCTCCCCTCCCGGAGGATCGTCGGACCAAGTAAGTCGATTGTCCGTGAGGGGAGGGGGGTGGGGGGTGTTGGGTGTTGTGTGGGTGCATGGGGGTGTGCGTGTGTGTATGTGAAGGGGGTGTGAGTGCGTGTATGCTTGTGGGGGTGTTGTGTGTATGGGAATGAGTGCGTGTCTGTCTGTGGGTATGTCAGTATGGATGTGCTTGGCAGGAAGCTCAACCTCCTGTTCTGCTCTCACTTGAGGAAGATCTATTATTGCTGGCTGTGGCTGGTGTCCACTTTGTTCATTTTCCTGCAATGATTGAGTACCACTTTGTGAAAGGGACAAATCCAATTCAACGTCACTGCTTGTCAGCATCGCCACGATTGCAGTGGCTGCCTCGCTGACAGACATGGGCTTGGGCATAGATTGAGGTGATGTAATTGATGTGGGAGTGCTTCTCCCAGCTTCCTCCCCAAGGCTGGTGCGGCATGCAAAAGTTTCCAGAAAAAGATTGTGGTCGCCACACCAGTGGTAGAAAGCTGCTTCTTCTCAGTGGCCACTTTCTTGGCAGCACCTTTCTTTGGGGCCATCTTAAAGCTCTGAGTTGGTTTTGGTACTGAGTTACACAAGCAGAAGAGTTTGGAGGACTCACGTCACGTGTTGTGTGGTCACATGTCTTTGTACTGGCCTTCTGTCTGAGAGTACTATGGGTGATGTCTCTTCTCTTGTGCACCTAAAAGCAAACAAACAAGACAACATTTAGTAAAAGGTGGCATTGTTGCAGTTTGAATTAGTACAGTCAAAGACAATATAATTTAGTGTTGTTTGTTACTTAAGCTATTATCCTAAATAATTAACAGCAATATATTTAACAATTTTAAAGTCAAATCACACCACTATAACATAACATTTCATTTCCAAAGAGGGTAACAGGATACAGATATAACTCTTTGCTTTATGTGCATCTACTCTGAATGAGACACCTGTGGCACACATAGATGCATGAGAAAATTTAATAATCCTTAAACAATGAAGGCTGGTGTGCACCTATGGCAGGCTAGACACAGGCTTACACAAAATGGCTGGTATCCACATGTTCAATTTACAACAGCAAGCAAGGGGGCATGGAGAACAAAGAACACATGCTGGCCTGTGGCAAAAGCACACTGGCCGGCTACACAAAATGGCCACCAGCCAGCAAGGAGGCATGGAAAACAAACAATACATTCAGGCCTATGAACACCGACTACACAAAATGGCCCCTGGTCACATGGCATGGAGAACAAAGACAAAAGGTGGTCTATGGCAAACACACTAACACACACTGGCCAGACAAAGGAGGCATAGTAACACTGAAGGAAATCTTACCATTAATTCAGCAATGACAAATAGGAAAATTAACTGCGCTATAAAATTTTTAGGACAACACACATCCTTCAATGGCATCAAATATCACCCTACCAATACAAGTGCTGCAGAAAAAAAACAGGTAATACAAACAATAACTCACATTTTAAATTTAATCCAATACCATCCCGGCCCTAAATGATGTTTTTTTTTTTTATTAAAAACACGTGTACCACAGAAACAGTTCTTTCATCCACTGAGGACTAGTAATGGGCCTACTGGCTGGATGACCCATTGGCAGACTAGACCACATAGTAAAATAAATGAATATTGCAAATGTAACAAACATGGAGAAAATTTACTTGACTGTGCAACTGTTTCCCTTTATAAAAGATAACAAATGAAAAGCAAAAAATTTGCCTTTACTGAAACACTAGGCCACCCCCCACAATGAAATTTAAACATCAAATAAATGTACAAAGAAATACTGGTGCATGCCCTATGAAACAAACAATACCCTTGTACAATAGTTTTTTAACTTACTTGTGATATTACAAAAACAAAGTCCTTGAATCCAATTATATACATGCAGCAGACAAAGAGAGTGATCTTTCCACCTCAAAATTCAAGTGAAAAGTGACTAGGAAATGGACGAAGCACTGGGAGAAGCCTGCTGGAAAGGAACAGGAAGTTGAAGTCTCTGGGGCAGATCCTTCCTGTTGAACAAAAAATGTAAAAAAGGCTTCTCGCAGTAAAAAACAACTTGCCTGGTCTGTTGGAGTAGAATATCCACTCAAAAACTTATTTTCGAGTAGATTTAGCTGCTTCTCTAGTAGAGAATCTACTTGAAATGCAGTTGAGGTCGCTCGCAGTAGATCATGCTCACCAGTGGCACATAAAAGGTGCCTTCATGGCCAGAAGCCACGCTAGCGGGCATGAAATCTCGCAAGTGGCCTAAAAGTATCTCCAGCCCACACCAAAACAAGTCTCTTGAGTGCTAATGGAAAAAGAATTAAACCACACGCCAGATGGCATAATTTATCGGGAACTTCGCATTACACACATAGCAGGGAGTTCCCTAATTCCACCAACTCCGTGAGCAGAGGCATATTTTCCGCCCACCCTTATCCTGCACCCAGTTTCCATTTGGGCTTAACACATAGCATAAGCCAATGGCTTGGCACAGCAAGAGTTGAGTATATTGTAAGTGCCACAGGAACATTTCCTCTCTGGTACACTAAATACTACTGAATTTAATTGCAAATTACTTGGCTTGAAGGTAGGATTTTCATCGGGATAGGCACTTACTCTACGTTGGATTAATCCTTTTATTAGCTTTAGAGATATATGTGTTAGAGAAAGGGTGTTTGGTAGGCTTTCATTGGTTGCTTTTATGTTTATTTGTACAATTTATTCACAAATTATTCATGGATCTGAGTCTGAAGAAGAACAGTGAGTAAATTAACAGTGAGTTAATTATTGATAAACTATTCAGAACTGATTGGACACAGAAGCATTTTTCTCTTCCTTCATTTGAAAACATGCTGATACTATCCATATTTGCAAATCCAAGAGATCTAATTGTCTACTGTGACTGAAAGTTTGTGTCATGCACACTATTAGATGGTTCAAGATATACATAAATATTTTCAAATCCAAACTGTTCAAATAAGTGTGGGAAAAAAACAGTCGGTGTCATACATCCACTGGCACTAAAGACAATGTCGGGGGATTATATAGAACATAATGCTATCTTTACAAATGTAAACAAATCTAGTACAGTATCCATGGATCTGGACACAGGACCCACAAATCCGTAGTTCATTATTTTGAGTCATGAAGTACAGATGGATACTTGGTATTAGTGCTCCATTGCAGTTGACCTGAACTTGAGACTTTGTCCTGGACCAGTGCAGGACACTGAGATGCCCTCAGTTGGATTCTCTGCGCCTTTTGGCACTAATTTTATCTAAATCTTTTAAATTGTGTATCTCCACTTCTACTAATTGGATTTTTATCATTTTGGTGTCAAATAATTTATTCAATTTTTATCTATTTTTCTAAATTGGTGTATTGCTGTTTGTGTGCTGTATAAGTACTTTACACATTGCCTTAAAGTTAAGCCTGACTGCTTTTGTGCCAAGCTACCAGAAGGTTAAGCACAGGTTAATTTACTGACTTTTGTCTTTCACCCTGACAAGGACCGTGTGGCTGCTGCTTTAGAAGGGCTCACACTCCCCTCAACCAACAACCCAATTTCTCACAAGACTTTAATTTTAACCAAGGGGACAAAAAGACTTCTCAAAATCACAAAACAAATTCCTTCCTTTTGGTAAAATGTATTTAATGTCTTCGTGAGAATCGTGTAGGCTGTGGATGAAAGTAGTTACATGTGAGGGTAAATATGACTAAATTATACAATGTCCAGACAGACAAGGAATAGATGTCAAAAAATGTATTAAATAAGAAAGGTGAAGAAAAGGGAATTCCCTGCCTTACAGAAATGGGAGAACAATAAATGTAACAAGGATATGGAGACAGAGGATTTGATTCTTCCATGAATGTATAACTTGTTCTAAACATTGACATTTGAATATGTAGTGAGGACCTGGCTTAAGCATCCCAGCAATAAAAATTTCACACTTGAAGAAAATGATGAACAGTGTCGCTTACTTAAAAGCTGTGGTGGACAGGTTGCAGCATTCCGCAGTTTTGTGCTTCTCTTTACAAAGAGTTGCATTGGTACTTGCTGACGTTCCCTTCCACAACTCCATACTGGATACCTCAGAGTATTAAGGCATAATCATCCTCACTTTAAACCAGCCAGCATTACAACATGCTTATAGTGGCAATGTGTCAGTCCTCTACATCCAATATTTTGGTGGACCTATCATTCACATTTATGTTAGCCCTCTGGAAAGCCATTCAGTGTTTTGAGGATCTCTCATCATGATTAATGGCATTTTTTCCCTTTACATGTCTCTCCACATCAGGAAGCACAGGTGTGTAAAGAAGTCCATTCTTAGTCCCTATCATAATGCACCCCTGACCAGCTCCTAAAAGGAAGCTGTTAGATGTGAAGCAAGGAGTGCTGCCTGTACCTGTAGGATCACTGCAGCATGAAAAAATCAAAAATGTCATCTTGAATTCCATAGTATTTAGCCCAAACTAAAATAGCTGTACTAAACTTTCAGCACCCTCGCGTGGGCTGTTCTGCCCCATAAATGATTTCAGCTGGGCTAACTAAACACATACACAAACTATGGTTAAAGTGAGGTAAAAAGGCTGCTCTTTGATTCAATGATGGATCACAAGTAAAGGGTCTTGACACATCTCAGCAAGATGGGGCTGATAAGAGAATCATGCAAAGAAGGGCTGAGAGCCCTGGATTAACCTTTTGATGCACATGTTATGGTGACTGATATCGAGGTGGGAACTCTAGTCACTCCCACGAATTGTGTTGTGGGTCAATCAGTTTCAGTGTCATGCTTGCTGTGACAGATATCCTTTCATGAGAAAAGAAGAAAAAACTAAAGTGGACACTTCAAAAGAAGCAGCCCCCATCAGACAAGTTTAAAGACCCAGATCCCAAATCACATTTTGGTATCTGGGAAAGGACAGTAAGAAGGAGAGGTTGAAACCCCAACCTTTGTCATCTCCCAGACAGCAGGATAGGCTGTGTGAGAAGGGGAAGTTCTGCAAGTCTGAGGGGACATCACCCAGAAAAACCAAGATCATCTGCTCTAGAGCACCAGTGCCTGCCTGCTTGCCAAGACCAGTGTGCCGGGAGAGCATTGGAGGGAGTGAGATCCAGTGGAGAGGACTCCCTAAGTGAGGTGTGAGGAAAATGACTGTGCTCCGATCAGGTTGTTGCCCTTGTGCAGTACGGGTCCAGCCCCCCCATATGCCAGGAGAGGGCCACAGTGATCTAAACTGTGTGAGAAGCGATGTGCGGGATGCAACAGGTCTGTACTGCCGCACCTCGGTGACCCCGTATGGCAGAAGGGGCCACTGTTAAACTAATTTGGGCCAGGAGTGCAAGACTTGTGCCCACTGAGATCAGCAACATAGTATGCCAGAGGGGCGAACCGAAAGACTCTATACCCAATTGTGAATAACACAGTGACCCGGTATGTTGAGAAAAATAGAGGGATTGGAAAGAGAAACAGAAGGAAAAGGAAAGAGAGCTGGAGATGGAAAAGATAGCCCTTGAGAGGGAGAAAATTAGAATGGCAGCAATGAAAGCTCCACTTGGGATACATGACTGTGGGGCATATTTACGAGAAGTGCTGCAACGGTCCTGATGCGCCACTTTTCTTGAGTCGCCCTTACCCCACCATGGATACAATAGGGTGCACAATGCAGGTCATTAGCAAAATTGCGTCAACATTTTTGACGCTATTGTGGCACTTTGCTATACTAGCGTCAACATTTTTTGACACTAATGCAGCAAAGCCGATTGAATAAAATGGGTGCGCCATTTTAATGCCTGCTCTGCGCAGGTGTTAAAAATGATGGAAAAAATAATGCAGTGAAATGTAAATTTTACTGCGCCATGTTTTTCCATGCCTCCCTGTGCCAGAATGCTTCCCTTGCATACATTATGCCTGATGCAGGCCTAATGTGGCACAAGGGGTCGCAAAGTGGTGCAATACAAGCATTGTGCCACTTTGTAAAGATGGCACGGCAGAAAAGCCACCTTAGCACTGCCTTAATGTAAAAAAAATTCACTATGGCAGTGCTAGGGTGGTACAAGGGGATTGTAAATATGTCCCAGTTGGCCAGTTCAGGCCAGGTTTTGGCCAAGGCTCCAAAAGATCTTGTTCATGTGCATATGGAACGTCAATATACTTTGGAAGGGTTTGTGAGCTTTAAGGTAGCTTGTAAAATGCAGGCCTTAAATGAGGTGTCTAAGGAATCTGCCTTAATGGGGCACATGCTACTGGAAGGGACAGCCGTCACTGGGAGGATGCCTGTGACAGACCAGATGATCTATAAATGAATGAAGTAAGTCCTATTGGGAGGTTTTGGCTGAAGTCAGTTCAATGCTATCAGAGATTATGTCCCTGCAGGAGAGCTGATGGTTTTCAGTTTGAGACTTGTATTTATGGTGCATTGAGTGAATGGAATGAGTGGGTAAGAGAGGTGGAAGCCAAGGATTTTCAGTTTCTTAACCAGTTGGCTTGGCACCAGGACCAGAAGCCTTTATGGCTTGAACAATGTCAGCTTTGTTGACCAGAACACAGGCTTAACAACAGTCTCAGAGTGAGGCTAGGATGTTCTCTGATTTCCAGGGACCAGGACAAGGCATCGCTTCGGTGAGAAAAAGAGAGAGAGACAGAGAGAAAGAGAGAGACAGAGAGAGAGAGAGAGAGAGAGAGGAGGGTGGGGCTCCCAAAGTGGATCATTTTCTAGAAACCGGGTCCTTTCCAAAGCTGCAGTTTGTTAGCTGCTGGAGGGCTTACCCAGGAAGATTTCCACAAGGCACAGGAAGAGTGGCCTACACTTGTGATACTTCAGAAGGTACCCCCGGATGAGGTCAGCAAAGAAGTGATCAGGAAACACTATGGCCCAGATTTATGAAACGTTTGTGTCGTCCTTATGTAAAAAGTTTTACGCAAAAGAGGAGCAAACCCACCTCCATATTGATATTTTGAAGCTAGACCCGTCTAGCAGAGTTAGCGTAATTTTTTTGGGAGCACCAGCCCAGCTTGCGTCCTATTGCGACAATGATATGCGAGGTAGGATTTCCCTTCCGAAAAATTACACTAGCCCTCCAGTGCCATATTTACCTCCCAATGCAAAAACTATGCACGGAAAGAAAGCGGACCAAACAAATGAGACAAAGAACGATTTGCGTCACATTTTAACACCTGGTCAGATCAGGCGTTAAAAAGAGGCCCACACACCACCACTTAAGGAAAACAAACAGAAGGAGCATTGGCAACCTCAAGGACAACATGGGATTGTTATTGCTCCAGCTTGGCACATGCCGCAGACGTCAGCAATGACAACAGGTCCCTCCACCACCCCCGCAGCAACCCCAAACACCACCACAGCAGCCACAAAGGCAACACAGAAGGCAGGAGAGGATCTTTCGACAACATACAGCCATCCTTAGGCCCAGGAAACAAGATGTCATCAGATGTCGTCTGAACCAGGTGTCAATAGTACACCTGCTGCACCACATTGTGCCAGACATCACTGCAAGGGTGGCAATCCCAACAAACCTATCACCCATGACCAAACATCTTGCTGTCCTCCGTTTGCTAGTGTCAGTCTCTTTTCAGACAACGGGTGCACAAGCAGCTGGTATCTCCCAGCCATCCTTCTCGGTCTTCCTTCCAAAGGTTCTGGGCGCAATCATACGCCTCACACCCCATCACATCTACTTCTCCAACACCCAGCAACTGCAGCAGGAGACCAAGCAGGGTTTCTATGTAACTGCTGGGTTCCTGCATGTGCTGAGTGCAGTGGACTGCACCCATGTCCAACTGGTGCCACCTACAGCAATGGAATACCTATATAGGAACCGCAAGCACACCCATCCATAAATGTGTAGGCCATTGTGGACCGCCGTACGCTCTTCTCAAACATCCTTGCAAATAACCCGGCAGTGTACATGATGCCTACATATTCCGATATTCCACCATCAACGAGCAGTTCCAGGATGGGGAATATGGCAATGGTGTACTTGTAGATAAGCCACCTACCATGTAGGACAAACAAGACATACACCACACTAAACACACATAGGCAGGGGAACACAGATGTACAGGCAACAACACATATGTCACATGCCACACTACGCCACAATTATTGCACAACACACACACATATACCCCCACATGTTCATAAAACAGCCACAATCTGACTGGCATACCATGTGAAGACAGGTGGAGCTATGTCCCCTTTGCATACAGAAGCTGGGCACAAACCACTACAAGTGTCCACTGGTTTACATCTAAATACAGATCCGACACACATTACACCTACAAATGTATAGCTCAACAATGTGAATGGCATAGGCCATGTCAGTGTAAAGAAAGTCACACATAGGCACAGCCTCACATCAGTCATGGGGTTAAAGCATCTGGCAGCACCAATATCAAATGCCGTCCAAGTGTTGTCATGACCATCTACATATCACCTACACATACCTGACATACTTGTAGTGTGCACATTTACCTGTCTGCTGAATTGTTTCACACATAGGAATACAACATTACCTGCCATGAAAGACCATGGGGCAGATTGAAGATAAGCCGTGCAGCACCTACTCCAGTGCCACCTCACATGCATCCCTTAGCGCCCCCTAACGTCACCATGTGTGTGCTGTATGTAACAAACGGTCCATTATGGCACAGAGTTTGTGTAATACTGTAAAGATCATGGATGCCATAGTGGGACTCTGTAGGATGATAGAGGACATACTCGACCTTTCGTGCATCAGGCATAGGGATCCATGTAAAAGAATGGTGCGCCTCCTCCCAATGCCTGCACTGTGCATGTGTTGAAAGTGTCTGTGATAAATCATGTATAGGGATGTAGGAGATTCCACTGTACCAACTTTTGCTCATCCTCCAATTGTGTGATTCACACCCTAGTACACTTGATGGCTGGCATAGCCATCACCTGCCACAAAGGGCCACTATGTGTTGCACTGCATGCATAGTGCTACATGGTAACATCGAGGCCAGAGTTTGGATTTGTAGGGCTACCATGGTGTCTCTACATATGACACCACTGTGGTGCAAGAAGGTGGAAGGTTCCACCTATAATAGGACATTGGCACAAATATGGATAACACAACACTTATTTGCAATAGCTAAACCATAAGTTTGGAATATTACAATCCCCAGGTCCCTGAGCCACAAGCCAAATTGTCATGTCCATTAGCACAGACCAATGAAACCATTTCCCGAAACAGGAACATACACTATACCAGAAGCACGTCTGAGTCACCACTTCAACTAAAACTAACAACTGCCAAGGTACATACCAAACCACTATCAAGCATTAGCAACACATCTTCTCTCATTTCTTTGAAGCCGACCCCAGTTACGGCATACAGCCATGGGTGATGACCCCATTTGGCAATCCCACAATGGTGGAAGAGCGTACATATAATGAAGGGCATAGAAGAACATGAAACGTAGTGGAGGGGACATTTGGGCTTCTGAGGTCAAGGTTCAGGTGCCTGGCCCTGACAGGAGGAAACCTGTTGTATGCTCCACCACAGGTATGTAAGATGATAATGGTATGTGCAATCTTTCATAATATATATATACGGACCAGTGTTCCCTGGGGTGAACAGGTAGATGTCCCCAACAAAGAGGATGATGACAATGGTGCAGCACATTTGGAGGGGGAACTACAAAAATCTGCTGCAGGAGTTCACAGGAGACTACAAATTGTACAGAACTTCTACACATAGTCACTGTACAAATGGAATCACTTTCTAAATATCACCAATAAATTACTTGGCACCTGAATCTCTGTGGTTGTAGTGATATTTATGTTTTGACCACTGACTCCGTGTCACACCACTTTGCACTTGGCTTAGCTGTCCACCATCACATTAGCAATCACAAGTTACAGACTCCATTTTGTATTCCGCTTAGCCTTAGCTTCACCGTCACATTAAAAGTGCGAGTATTTTTCCACACAAAACATGCTAAGCAACCTGTTTTCTATTCTATGTGTCTGTGTGTTATTTTCTCATCAAAGGGCTAGGACATAACATGGGGAGTCATTCAGGTAGCAAGATAAGGATGTACTAGAATGATGTTTATGGTGCAGCAGGGAACGGTTTAGGTTTGGGAGAAACACTTTGGGAAACTGGCCAGTTCTAAACTGTTTCTTTCAAAACAGACCTAAAATAGCCAGCATTTTCTAATAGTTCTTGCGCAGCGGGAGGGTTTTTTCTAGAAATTTCCTTCCTTGCTTGTTTAAGGTATATAAGAGACCCAGGTTGACAGTGGGAGATTCAGAGGCCTCAATCAAGATTGAGACGTCGAATGCCTGATATATTTCCCATGAGGGTAGATTTCTCTCTTTCTCGTTGCAGTCAAACTGGGGTCAACAACTTGCTGGCAGGAAAAAGATGAAGCACCAGATAGGCCCTACGGTGATTAATTTTTACTAATTATTTGCTTTGCATTGTGTATTACTATATATGTATAGATAAACATATATATATATATATATATATATATATATATATATATATATATATATATATATATATATCTCAATATAGGTATTTGTATCTTTGCATGTATATATTTGCTGTTTGTACATTGAAGATTCTTTGTACATGTTCTCACTTTATTGTTGCACATTTTAAAAGTGCACTTTCGGTTATACTGACCTTCCTTCATGAGCCTTTCAAAGCAATATAATAAATGTCTTCTTTAGACTAAAAAGTGCATTCCAGAGATTTTTTTCTGTCTCCTCTTAGTGTGTGTATTTCGGCTCGGCCAGCAGTAAAGCAAAACAGTTGTCTACTCATTCTCCACTACACATACCATTGGAATGTAACTCATACCTCAGAGAGCAGGAAAGAAACACAACAATTACAAGTATGGTTGCAACATAGTTTGTGATGTAAGAGGGTCTAGTGCCTCCCTGTGATATATCAGTATCACATAGCTCAAGGGCATTTAGCTCTTGAAGGCCTAGATCCATGTACCACAAAATACAATGTGCAAATTCCTAGCCCTTTACCGACATCATCACCACGCCTGGCAGGATGTATACAAGGGGGCATCCATAAGGTAGGGGTTGTTATCAAATGGTGTTTAAGTAATGTAGGAACAGAACAGTGTCACATCTCAGGGGGACTGCTGCTACGCCAGCACTGTGCATGTGTGACAAGGGGAGGCATCATTGGTAACTATGAACCTTCATTTACTGTACAGGTTTAGTAATCAAAGTTAGAGCCAGAGCCTGCACTGTATATCAATGGGCTTATGTCCTGCCATTGGGCCCAACCCTGACACATGGTGTGTTGTACCTTACTTATGGCACACACATGTGGGCTGTGGAGTGCGCTATGGGTTACCAGACAAATGAAGCAGCATTGGGTGCTGAACCACTATCCAAACATATGGCACATTGTGAAGATTTAAGAACAATATGGGACAATGCACCACCAAATTCTTGTCTGGGCGTAATGTAGGCAGAGTGTGTTCGACTCCCTATGTACATTCTATACACACTTGTCACACAAATCTGCTATCTTGACACATGCCTATCGCAAATCCGGATATACATGTGAAGACTGATGTACGGGTGTATGACCTATGTAGCAAAGGGTTTGCAAGTACCAACAATGGTTGACATGTGTCAGTAAGGTAACCTATCATGGTCTAGATTATACCATCACACAGCACATATCAATACACACCACTCATTGTCACTCACATGCCAGACCAAGAGAAAGTTACCAACAGTGACACAATTCCCTAATGTGTCTAGGTCTCCAACATGCCTGTCAGGTATGGGATGTACAAGTATGTCCAGCAATGTCCACACATGTCACAGACACATTAAAAAATGAATGGGGGTAGAAGTAGACAGATATGTTGCATGTGTTAAATTAAAAATGCAGCACTGAGATGATTTCACACACTAAAATCATACACTCATGGTAAGAGTGACATAGGTTGTGGAATGAAGGAATAAATGCATAACCATGTTCAACGAAGGATATGGATGAGCAGCTGAGAGATACCCACAGATACCTGTGGAGACGACACAAGTACTGTGGCATTTGTAATGTCATGTGTGTGTGGAAGTCATATAATCTCGCAAAGCCACGCAATGGTACGGTAACTATCATGTAGCCAGTAGTAGAAGATGTGTACATCTAGAATGTACACAAGTCACACATTGCATCCTGTCCATGCATGACCTGACAATGTTGCTGTAGAAGATGTGTTCAAAGTGTAAGCAGCCTACTGATTGGCAGCAATGTAGGACACAAATTATTCCTAACAAGTTATGCGGTAAAACGTGACGAAGGTACACACATAGACCAATACTGACTGTGCAACACATCAATTTCAATATGTGGTCACCCATCATATGTACAGAGAGGATGGCTAGGCCAGTACATAACCCACTCGTGTTTGCCATTACAATATCCTGTTAGCTGCCCATCGCATATCAACATGACAGGAGGCAGTGACAGATAACACCATCTGTCCCCTGGCACGTTCCCAAATTAGAAGTCACAATAGAGATACAACCCCTAACCAAGCTGCCCATGGAAATTACAAAGAACATACAATCATGTCTGTCCGACCATGCCCAATGATGAGACATACCCTACATGTGCAAGTAGCCAGTCTACAGTACATGAAAGGGGAAGGCTAACATCAATATATCCCAGCCTTTTTTATCTCAATTGTGCATGTGTCTGTCTGCAGGGGACAGTGCTTTGCTCTGCTTAAGAGCAATCAGGAAGAGGCTAGATCCCAACCCAAAACACCCTAACAACACTAATCAGGCTGCATAGGCTATTGACATTGTCAGGGGCTTGATGCATGTGCACAGTGGAGTGAGTAGTGTGGAGCGCCGTAAACCTGCACCTAAATATGCAACCACAGGTCTGTGCGGGCATACAAACTCCCACAGTAGTGATGATGAGTAGGCTGCCATCTTTGCCAGACTACAACACTGCTACACAGTGGTTTGCCATTGTATGTGACACTCATAACAAACATGATGTGGTCGATTGTGAGTACCTGGTTGGTGGCATGCACACATATGCCAGATATCTCTGCACACATCTGGCACTTAAATGGCACAGGCCTGGTAATGTGTAATGGAGTCTGAACAAAAGGCAACTTTTCACAAATGTAAGCGCATGTGTATCACAAAATCATTGACAGAAAAAAAAATGACCTTCACATGTTTTCCAACATACGGAAACATAGGTGCCACTGACATGACTACATAGGCCTTTGTCAAAGTCCAACATGTGTCTATGCAGGAAGCTAGATATGTGAGGTTTGATATCCCATGAACACATTGCTGTGGTCATATGTTACTGAAATTACACTACATATGTTTTTCCACACACACAGCACATAACAGCCTTCATTGACACATGTGTCTACACCATCTCCTGCAACTAAGATGCATGGGGAGCTATATGTCACATGTGTATCAGAGCATCATGAAGGCTGAAAAACACACCACAGAGTGGACACACATGCACACACATTGTCAGGGGTAACGTGATTTCAATCCAGCCGAAGTCCACTGCATCCTCTGACTACAATTTGTCATGGCTGTCACATGTATTGGACATAGCCCATCATATCTATTGTGATGTTGGTATGAGTACATTTGTATATTATACCTTACAATGTGGTACACCCACAAATATGTGTTAGAACACATATGTACACTCATCGTACACAGGTGCTAACATGCATGTGCACACAGTCTAGCTACAAATGCACATATGCATACAATATCAGTCATCACATGTATCACCCACATATACAAACATATAGGTAAAACATACCGATGTCACCGTCAAGATATGAACGGACATGCACACACATGCAGCCATACCATACTGACAACATAATTGCATAGACCCTGTAACATGGTATGTGAATCCGGGGGAACTGTAAGCCTTTCTAAAAAAAAATCCATTCGTCCCCATCATGCATCAAAATATTTTGATGCAAACGGCTAAATTCCATACTCCACAAGCTCAGAAAAATGAGTCCTGGCCCCTGCACGTCAATCGCACGCAGGCTGAATGGGAAGGAATACCAGGTATGACTGTTGTGTGAAAGATTTAGATGCAAACACCAAAACTTCATACTTTCCTGTGCAGCAAAATTATGCCTGGCCCCTGAGTGTCAATAGCAGGCCCACAAGCCTTGTCAGGCACAATTGGAAAAATCAACGCATAACCGTTATACGTCAAACAAAATGACATGTATCTGAAACCGTGATGCACAGGCCCAGGAAGTGATAAAACAGGACATCCTGCCTGCATACATGGTACAGTGAGTTCACTTTCACGTTCACTTCACAGTCTTATTGTCTGTGACTCTATGAGGGTGTATTGAGCTGGTATTGTTGGTGAATTGGAGTTTTTGGAGTGTTTTTGTGCTGTGTCCTGTTGCTGTTGTGTCATATTTGTCTTTTCATCAGTCTTTTGGAGTGTTTTTGTACTATATCTGTCACTGTATTGTGTGATGTTTGTCTAGGAGTGGTATAGTTTGTTGAGTATTTGGGGTAGGTGGGGTCGTTTTGTATACTTTTTTGTGCTATTACATTTGCAGTGTATAAAAACTGCATTATGTCTGGGAAAGGGAGGATGTCGAAGATGATGGCTGATGAATGGGGGGCTTTATATGGCTTGTGCATCATTACCTATCAATGATGCTGGTTTTCGGTGGCCGTGTTATGCAGGGTTACCCCCACAGAGGCCAGGAATCTGCAGTAGGCCAAGGTGCCCCACCACCTAAGAAGAATTTTTGGAGCCGGACGCAACAACCGCCAGCCTAAACACTGTTGGGTTGACCTGATCTCAAGGGAGCAAGACCTATTGTATCACCTGGGGATTCAGATTGGTGGAGCAGTTGGTAAGTATCCCATTTGCATAGCAACAGCATTATTTGCATGTGCATGAAAGGAGGATCTGGACAGGTTATATTGGACCTATATTAAGAGCCCTAGTGCCTCCTTAGGACTGCCATTGTGATTTACATTAATAATGGCATACGTGCCATCTTCCCTGTGCCATAATAACAAAGTGGTGTGGTGCATGCATAGCGCCACTCAGTTTAGACCAGCACAACATGATGTCTGCGACAGGCATCATGTATGGGAAGGGGGCCTTACACCTGTAATGGGGGGGTGGGGCTAAGGTACATGGCTATGGAAATATGATACATTTCCTATTGCCATATTTCCAGCACTTTAAAAGGCTGCTCAAAGCAGGTGTTAAAAGGGGGCATATCATTGTACATGATGGGCCCCTATGTACTCAGCAGACGTCTTGTTAATCTTTTTGTTGCTACTCCTGCTGAGTACATCATTTGCATCCATATAAATTGACGCAGTTGCCCCCTACCTGCACCATGCTGCGCCATATGTTTCATAAGGTGCACACATGGCGGGGGAAAGGGGTGCACTAAGGGCCACAAGGACTGTAATGATGCACTTTGTGCAGCACCACTTTCCTTAAACCTGCCCCTTTGTGTCATTGACCAACACCATTTAAGGGAGCTTGTCTATGCACTGGGTACAGACTACCCTCTATTTGCTGTTAATGTACATTGTGTATCACATACACCCCAAAATGTGTCTATTACCCCCACACACATGTGCTGAATTTGTACCACAAGCCTGCCACGTCTTACAGACAGTATTGGGCAGGCCTGCATCTGCGCCATCACTAGCACATTACTCAAAAACCTGCACCAACACAGGCATCCTTGGACCACAGAGCAAGTGTGTCTGTGATGAGGCGAATGTCTATGCACATGTTGGTATCCCTTCTTGGAGATTAAATGGTACACCATGGGAACAATGGCTGGCTGTACAGTATTGGCAAGACATTCATAATTTCATTCAGTTAATGTGCAGGTACGAAAAACGAAATAAACATAAGTAAACATAAGTAAACAGCCATGGCATAATAGTTCAAGTGTGTGTTCCTTGTAGTGGCACACCCATATTAGAAACAAGAAACAAGGATGTATCAATGCATTCCTCAACACTTTGCAATACTCACACAACCCCTGGACAGTTGTCCATCTTTTTGCAGTGATAATGAATTAGATGTCTTCAACATCTGGGGCAGGGTCAAAAGCTATGGGTGTCACAGTGGAATGGCCACTGCAACAACCATTGCATGCCCCTCAGATGCAGAATACTGTGTCAAGCAGCCACATATGGCCATAGAGGCGTAAAGCAACAAAACACCTGCATGACAATTCAATGTACATATGATGCAGTTACATGCCCCACAGGAGTGTCAGGGAAAGTGATGCTTTGTAGGAGCCAGAGTCTCCATTATCTGAATCTATGTCTGACTGATTATGGATGTGTGACAGTTGTTCTGATGTGCCACTAGGTTGACTTGCTCACTCAGCTTAACAAGTTGATTTTTTAAACTGTAGTCCATGCACAGAAATGTCAAAATATCACAAAACTATGTTTTCCTTTCATGTATTGCAGGTGGGCCTCCACCCTACACCAGTGGAGTGGTGTCCAGATTTGAAGACCCCAATGCTGCCAGCAGGTGTCATCTTGTGTGTCACATGTGGCAATCCTTGGTTTTGTGTGAAACAGTCTGATGTGTGCAATGCAATGATTAAACGTTTTGCGTGACCAATGTTATGAAATCATCAGAGTTGGGATGTTGACATCATGTTTGATGCAATGTTAAGCATTGAGAATGGCTTGATTGTTGCACAAGTGGCAACGTGTGCTGCTATGGAATTGTGGATGTTAGGAAATGGAAAGCATGCCCACATATACATTGATGTCAATCTTGAAAGGTGTCAAAGCTGCTGTTTATGTGATCACCATGCCTGTTGCCAACAACTTTGTCACAGCACTTTGTACTTGTATAGCCCCCAGCCTGTTGTCTATCATGCTGCTGCCACTTTGGGAAGGCAACTGTTGAAGCCTCTGCCTCATGACAGTAGCTATGTCGGCCAGGGAATGCCGGAGTCCATGTAGCAGGGGGTGGGTGCCTCTGATGGCAGCTGGGTTGTCCTTAATTTGACTGAGGCACCTCTGGACGCCCTCTGGACTGTTTGCCATGGTCTCCATCTCCCCCCACACCAGCTTGGCCAGCTCCTGATGGACTCCTACCACTGTCCTCTGGAAGGTGATGTCTGGTTCCTCAGAGTACAGGGCTGTGTCATGACTGGCTGGTGCTGTGTCTGCTGGTAGCTGGGTGGTTCATGAGGAGACTCTGCAACATTGTGTGTCCTCCTTGTGACTGGAGGTGGTGTCTGGAGGGAACCTAGGACATCCTGGAGAGTCTCTTCATTGATGGTCGGCAGCTGGTCATTCATGTCATCTGTGAAATCTAGGGCAGGCAGGTCGGCAGGAGGTAAGGCATCATCCTCTGCTATGAGATAGTGAAAAGTCAATCTTGGATTGTGGTGGCTTTTGACATGGCACATCATTTACTTGCTACTGAAGGCTCAGTGACATGTTACAGATCCAAGGTTGTAATTGTATATTATGTTTAGCATTGTGCATCATACATGGGCCAAGCTCACAAGGTATTTTGGGGCATATTTAGGAGCCCCTAGTGCCACTGGAGCATCACTTTTTGCGACGCTCTTGTGGCGCAATGCCCTGTGCCGGATTTACAAGCTGTGAAAAGGGCCCCTTCACATGCAGCACATTTCGTGGTAGGGACATGCAATGGGTGTTGCTGTAGGTGTGCCACAGCAACACACATTGCATTTTGACAGTGCCTCAGATTTACTAGTTTTCGTAAACTAGAGTCATTGGCAAACTATTACGCCACGCCAGGGGTGACATTGACATGGAGCAACGAAATTCAATGACATCTTTTCTCCTAATTTTTAACTTTTTTTAGGTGTGCTGCATTTTGCAACACACATAGACGAGCTAATGGCCTTTTGAGAATGTTTTTGTGCAGAAAGGTGTTCCTTCCTGCACATAAACAACCTCCCCCTCAACGCAGCCATCCTTGCACTATGGTGCAATGGTTGCTGCATTGGCCCACGTCAGGTAATCTTGCGCCGCTGCAGAAGTAACACAGGGGTGCACCATATTCTAGTAAATACTGGGCATCACTGAGTTTTGAAAATCACTGTGCGCAACGCTGCCACATTTGGAGAAGCGTGGCACACCATCATTTACTATTACATCTGGCCCTTTGTGCTTTGATCCCACACCACCTACCTTCTTGCAAGCTCCTTGTCCCTGCCACTGACACCATGGTGGCATGTAATTAGCCTTCCTATTCACCATGGTGGACATTGCCACAGTAGTGTAATGTGTGCTGTCACTCTTTTGATTCTATGATGCATTGGTACCATGAATGATGGAACTAGTGCAGCATAACACAGGTAGGTCCATTGCATACAATGCTTTTGCATTCATCTGCCTGTAGCAGGCCCCACACATGTGCTAATTGAAAGGGACAATGCAACCATTATAGATTTTCCACCCCATTAGATTGTCCCTCCCTAAATTTGGAACATTTCCTTGCACACAACATATCGGCAACAGGGATGTGTTGGTGTAAGGATGTTGAATGTGGATCAATACATGCATTTTGTGACTTTGTTGATGTGGCACAAGGGGAATGTGCAGCTTGGTTACTCATGGGCTAATAATTGAATGGTGATACAGTTGCATTACGGTCTAGTGAAAATGTGCCAGTAATGCAACATTGATGCCACTTGTGCCAGTTCTTATGCATGTTGATTATACCACTAAGCAGTATACCAACCATTCACACAACACACTCTATCTTGTCAGATGGTGAGATTGCAGCTACTTATACAGCTACACACATGATGTTCACAAACATGCCCCATGTGTTGAACTTTGTGGCCATTCCCAAATGGCACATGGAGTTGTGTGAGAGTTGTTGTTGGTTTGCCCTGTGCGGTTTGCATTCCACAGGTTGTACACTTTATGCCTGATTTTTTCTTAAGGGGCACAGCTCAGTGCAGCAGCAATGTGTTGCACGACACTACACCAGTTTAGAAATGCAGTGATGTGCCATGTTTACGAAAACAATTCTCCCTGCACCTGTGCAGATTTGTTCTCCCTCCATCATTGCAGGCATTGTTGCAGCGTGATCTGGGGCTTGGGTGGCGATAGGGTGTTTTGAATCAGGGCCTATGTGCCTGATGCAACCCTTTAGCACACTTTGAGTGTGTCCTATGTGCCTCCCCCTTCTGCCATTTGTGAGATTTGAGATAGTCCCCCACTGCAAATTACCCTGTATTTGTGGTAGTTCTTGGTAGTCTGTGCTGTCCTGCGATTCCAGTGACCAGCACCTCCTGGATGACCAATACAACCATCTCCTCCGGCTCATCCAGGTCCTTCAGTGGTGCAGCATTTCCACCTCTAGTCTGCAGTGCTGCCTTTTGGTTCCTGCCCAGTTTCTCCTTAGTCTTGCAATTGTGCCAGTGATTTTTGCAATCGGTGACAGTCCTCCTCACCTCTGCCACACTGTTGACTTTGTCTACTATTGCCTGTCATGGCGTCTCTCCTACCGACTGGCAATTTGGAGGTGATGAAGAGGTGGTGTTGGTGCTCTGTCACCTATCTGACCAGGATGTCATGCTACTCCTCACTAATACGACACTTCTGCTTCCTCTTCTCCTCCTTGTTTCTTGTTTCCTGGGACTTTGCTGGACCCTCCTGGCTGATACTTGGGTGATTGCGGTCTCCCTGGCGTATTTCCTGGCCTGCATTCTCCATCTTGTCTTTCCAAATGTTTTTGTCTTGCTTTTGTGTGTTTTTTTTTTACACTAATGCGGTTAAATATGGCGCTAACCCATTTTGCGTCAAAAATACGTACCACTTTAGCAGCATTAGCATAATTTTTTCTTATGGCATGTCGAAATGGTTAGCATCATTTATTTTATGCTAACTAATCCTTAACACCATTGTGAGTCATTTTTTAAATATGGTGCACAGATGAAGCAAGGGAATGACGGTAGCTCACATTAAAATGTTTTCATAAATATGGGCCTTTGTTGGCTATGGTCTAATTTAGAGTGAACCAGTAAACCCTGAGCCAGGTATTAACAAGAGGCTAATGGTTCTGTTAGCGCACAGGAACTTCCTGTTGTCACTGGCCCATGATGTGCCCTTAGCAGGACACTTAGGGAATAGAAAACCTCATGATAGGTTGGACCCTCTGTTCTACTAGTCAAAAGTTGCTCAGATGCACAGAAGGGTTTTGTTGAACCTGTCCAGCTTGCTGGATGAGTGAGAAGAGGGAAGACAAAGGCAACATTAGTACCTCTATCAGTTGTAGGTGTTCCATTTGAGCGGTGGGAATACCCATTTTGTGTCCATTCAATTCCTCCCTCACAGTCAGGCAAAAAGTAAATTTTAGTTGTGGTGGATCATGCCTCCAGGTACTCTCAAGGTGTACTTCTGAAGACTATGACTGCAAAGGTGGTAGTGAGAGCTCTCCTAGGGACACACACCAATGGATTGGTGAAGTGGTTTAACAAAACATTGAAGAACATGATGGTAACTCTGCCAGAGTACCTCGGGAGGACATGGTAGCTTTTCCTGCCACGTCTCTTGTTTGCCTACCGAGAGATTCTGCAGAAGGGAGTAAGGTTCAGTCCCTGTAAACATCTGTATGGATACCTGGTGCTGGGCCACTCACCTTAGTAAAGAAAGGGTGGGAAGAAACCTCAGAATCTTCACAAAAGGACATAGTGAACTATGTGATTGGCCTCAGGACTTTGAGGTCGCAATACATGAGTCAGGCAAAGGGAATCCATTAGGATGGACATGTGCTGTTGAAGGAATGGAATGAACAGAAAGCTACACTAACTGGGTATCAGGAAGGTCAGGAGGTCTTGATACCAAAGCCTATTTGTTCCAGGGCTTTGGAGGACAAATGGTGTGAACCACACAAAGTAGATCAGAAAGTGTCTGAGATTAACTACTTTGTGGACAGAGGAGACACCAGGGAACCCAAGAGGGTGGTCCATGTGAACAAGTTGAAGGCTTACCACTGGAGAGACTACACTATGAATGTCATGCCTATGGCATAGGAAGTTGAAGAAGGCAGTGAGCCTCTTCCTGACTTGTTGAGGAATGACATGAAGGATGGCATTGTGGAAGGAGTAGAGAGAGTGAAGAGAAGTGTTGGGACTGCTTGATATCCCTGTCTCGCTGATTCCAGAGTTGACACCTTCCTGTGGGCATGACACATACATAGGTGAAGGTCTGCTAGGGAATGGCAGAATGTGCAGAAGGATCAGGCAGAAGTTGCCAAAATGTTAGACCTGGGAGCGAGCCATTGAGGAATCTTGAATCCCTTGGTCTAGTCCTGTGGCTCTAGTACCAAAGCAAGGGTCTACTGACTTGCGATTCTGTGCGGACTACTGAGCCCTCAATGAGGTAACCAAAACTGATGCTCATCTGATACCCAGAGCGGATGAGCATGGGGATTAGTTAGGTGCTGCAAAGTTCTTGGGCACCTTCGATCTGACCATTGGGTATTGGCATATCACCTTGGACCAAATGCTAAGAAGACTGCATTTCTATGCCAGAGGGCATGCCGTTTGGATTGAAAAATGTCCCTCCCACTTTTCAATGCCTGGTGAACCATGTTCTTGCAGGGTTGAACAATTTCTGCATGACCTACTTGGATGATATTACGGTGCTGAGTAATTCATGGAAGGACCAGTTAAGGCACGTGGAATATGTTTTTGCAAGATACAGGAGGCAAACTGACCATCAAGGCAACTCGGGCCTGATTTATATATTGGTGGAGGGGTTGCTCCATAACAACAGTGACAGATATCCCATCCACTGAAATCTAAATCCCATTATAGTCTATTGTGTTTATATCTAAATCCGGCCCTCGGTGTCAGGTGGGTCAGTCTTCTGTTGTCTACCTTAGACAAGAAGTGGGGAACATAAACGTTTGCTCTTTGGATGCCTAAATTCAGTCTGTGATGGAGTTGGAGGTACCGGCTACCCTGATTGAAGTGGGGACCTTTTTAAGGCTTCCTAGGTATTACAGGAACTCTGTGGTGAACTATAGATGTATGGTTGGCCCACTGACTGCTTTGACCTCTTGGAAGCAGCCCAGGAAAGTAATATGGACTGCAGAGTGTCAAATGGCATTTGAGGAACTGAAAAAGGCATTATGCACTGCACCAGAACTGAAAGCACCTGACTACAGTCAGCCTTTCAGATGGATGCCTCGGCTAAGGGAATTGGAGTGGAACAAGCTCAACTGGATGCCAGTGGCCTTTGTTAGCAGGAGATCAGAGCTAGGAGGCTATTAAGACAGAGGTTGTCATTACAACCCTGGCGGGCGGTGTTAAAGGTGCGGTAATACCGCAAACAGGCCGGCGGACAAAAAAAGGGAATTATGACCGTGGCGGAAACCGACAACAAAGACAGCCACTTTAACACTCCGGCCGCCACGGCGGTACAGACAAGCAGCGCGGCGGTCACCGCCAACAGACAGGCGGAAGACAATGTACCGCCCACAGTATCACAACCCGCCAATCCGCCACCTTTTCCGGAGCGGATTCACAGTGGATAAAAACACGGCGGAAACAGCTTTTGCTATGGGAAAATGCTCACCTCTACACATCCCACGAGGAAGGAGGCCATCATGGAGCCGGAATTACAAATCCTCCCTGCCCTTGTCTTCCTACTCATCTACGAACACCAGCGCCGGCGGCGGCGAGGACAACAGTAAGTACTGCACCTACGACATAGGGGAGGCAAAAGTCAGGGGGACACACACGCAACACCCCCACCCTCGCACATTACAACACACACACCAATGCATTTCCAAACATCACAGTAACAACCCACAACCCCCCCGGAAGAATGCAAAGACAAAACAAAATCAGTTCAAACATTGTAATGTATCAAAATACATGTACCAAATATATAGAGATATATATATAAACACATTCAAAAGTATATACATTACGAGAAGTAGTGCAGATATGCACATATCAATGTCCGTGCACCACTGGCCCAAAAATGCAGGGGCGAGGCCCACACAAGATACATGTCCACAAACGGAGAGAACACTGCAGGGGCATCAGAGAGAAATACAACAGGCACCTCAGGGGGAAGGGAAGGGGGGGCACCTCAGCCGGATTACAGCACCACGCCACATCCACGACAGGGCTTCATGCCCATTGATGTATCCTGGAGAGTGCAAAGCCACAGTCTCTCAAGTCTCTACAGTGGGTGGGTTGCCCACTGCATTATCCTGGGGAGTGCAAAGCCACAGTCTCTCAAGTCTCTACAGTGGGTGGGTTGCCCACTGTACCATCCTGGGGAGTGCAAAGCCACAGTCTCTCAAGTCTCGCAAGTGGGTGGGTTGCCCACTGCCATATCCTGGGGAGTGCAAAGCCACAGTCTCTCAAGTGTATAACAGTCTCCACTGGTTCTGGAGGGGGACTGGTGTCCAGAGTGCTTCATCCTGTTAAGGACAGAGGTAGTGGATGGATCTCTCCACTGGTTCTGGAGGGGGAATGGTGCCTACACTGGATTAGGCTCCCGTGACAGTTCCTTTCCCGTCACTGTCCCAGCTGTACATGGGATAACGATGCTTGATGTGGCGGTGTTTTCCTTCTGCAGCGGTGCTCTGCCCTGTTCAGTGGTGCTTTGCCATGGCGGTCTCTGGCCTGTTCAGCGGTGCTTGCCCTGTTCATCGGTGCTTTGCCATGGCGGTCTCTGGCCTGTTCAGCGGTGCTTGCCCTGTTCAGTGGTCTTCGCCATGGCGGTGATTTCCTGGTTCAGCGGTGCTTTGCCATGGCGGTCTCTGACCTGTGCATTGGTGTGTGGCATGACGGTCCCTCATTGCCCAGCAGGGCTGTGGCAGCCGGGGCCCTCCTGGGCACTGACTCCGGCGGTGGTCTCCTGACCAGTGACAACGGTGCTGGCAGTGGCATCCCGGCCACCAGGGAGGATGCCGCCCTTCTCCGCCGTGCTGCTCTCACCAGGCTGTGTAGACTTCTTCTGGCACTTCACCACCTTTGGAGGAGTCACAGCTGACTCTTCAATCCCCCTGGGACCCTTGTGAGTAGTTTTGCCTCCAGGAGTCTTCACCCAGTCCCGTCGGCCACTTTCCAACTTGAGATGCTTTACAGGGGGTGGACTGGCAGTGCCTTGGCTCCGTGTCACACTGCCTGCCCTGGTGGCTGGTGCACTCCACAGACCTGTAACACGCACCACTGGTACTGGAGTCTTTTTGGCTGAGGCGCTACTATGGGACTGATGAATTGGAGGGGTGGGGGTGGGGGCAAAGAGGTCAACGTTGTAGAGGGACAGTTTCTGACGAACACTGGGATGGGTAGCTGGAGGGGGTCTGAGAGTGGAGGAAGAGGAGGTGGTTGTAGGAGGTGTCACTTTAGGTGTTTTCGGTGCAGGTGCAGGTACTGGAGGCTGTCGTGAGGTGGATGGATGTTGGGTGTGTGGGTGCCCGCGTTTGTGTACTTTGGGAGGGGGCGTCAGACACACTGGGAGAGGACACAGGGGACGTGTAAATGGGAGTGGGGGTGGTGAGTGCAAGGAGCGGGGTGTGGTGCTGGGTGTTGTGTTGCGAGTCCTAGTGCCTGTAGATGTAGTGCATGCAGGTGAGAGTGTAGACGATACTGAGAGGGAGGAGGGAGACGACGAGGAGGGGGACACAGTAGAGGCAGTGGATGTTGCTGTGTCTGCATGTGTGTGATGCTTGTGTGAGTGCCTGTGGGTTGTGTGGTGCCTATGTTTGCCTGAGCTACTTTTGAGTGTTGAGGTGTATGCATGCTTGTCTGATGGTGTGCTTGGGACAGGCTGGGGTAGAGGGGATTGGGTCTGGGTGGAGGAAGTTGGAAGGAGGAGGCTAGAGACAGGGACAATGGCTGCCATCAGTGCTGAGGCCAGAGATTGCAGGGTTCGATGATGGGCCACCTGACCAGAATGAATGCCCTCCAGGAATGCATTAGTGTGTTGCAACTCCCTTTCTACACCCTGGATGGCATTCACAATGGTAGACTGCCCAACAGTGAGTGACCTGAGGAGGTCAATGGCCTCCTGACTGAGGGCAGCAGGGGTGACTGGGGCAGGGCCTGAGGTGCCTGGGGCGAAGGTAATGCCCACCCTCCTGGGTGAGCGGGCACGGGGCGAACGCTAAGGGGCTGCTGGGAGGGCGGTGCTGGTAGGGGAGGTGGCGGCTGTACCTGTAGAAGTGGGGGGCACAGATGGTGACGCCACCACAAGGGAGCTCCCATCGGCGACGAGTCTGTGTCGCTTGGTTGGTGATCTGGTGACCGACGTGTAGCTCCCCTCGCCCTCCGTCCCACTGGTGCATTCTGAGTCCGTGGTGTGGCCCTCCATGGCCATGTGGGATGCAGCTCCCTCATGCTCCGATGCCACTGTACCTCCGCCTGATGATGCTGTTGCACACAAGAACAGGGAGAGCACAAAAAGGGGGAGGGGATGACAGAAGAAAGGCAGGTTGAGTGCATGGCTTACCGCTACCGTTGGCGGACTATACAGACACAGCAGCCCCCTGCACTACGCCGTGCTCTTGGCCTCTACAGATGGAATTCCTGGGATATGGCCTACATGGCTATGGTGGACATCTGCACACATGGATGCCACAGGGGCATCTATACCTGTACTTGGCCCACTACTGAGGTGGGGTGGAGTGCCACATGCCCTGCATTACGGAGGGGCCTAGCCTACGTATTTCTGCCTGGCCTAGGTACACCCACAGCCCTCCTCCCACACCCAGACCCCTCAACTGTGCGCCAAGTCCCCAGAATGAGAGTGTACTCACCCCCTTGTGTCTGCTGTGATGCCCTCAAGCGCCCATCCAACTCCGGGTAGGCCACCGCCAGGATCCGGAACATCAGCAGGGTCATGGTGCGACGGGCACCCCTCCCACATTGGGAGGCCATCCCCAGCAGAGCCTCCGCCGTCTTCTTGCTCCAGCGGTGAATGTCCTCCCATCTTTTCTGGCAGTAGGTGCCCCGTCTCTGGTGGACCCCCAGGGTCCGGACTTCCTTGGCGATGGCACGCCAAATGTCCTTCTTCTGCTGGGCGCTGACCTACATGACATGCACAGGGGAAGAAGAGAAGTCATTACCAACTGCACCGTTGATGTGAGTGGCCCCCATCCCTACCCTTGCCATGTGGCACATGCATTCATAGTCCTTCATGTTCCCTGCACTCTGCCCCCTTCCCTCTTACAACCAGCCCTCTCCACCCAGGCATAGCCCATACAACGTGCTCCCTGTGTACTTACCTGTTTGTCTGGAGGACCGTAGAGTAGCGTGTACTGTGGGAGGACCCCGTCTACTAGCTTCTCCAACTCCTGAGCAGTGAAGGCAGAGGCCCTATCCCCAGATGCAGCAGCCATTGTCTCTTCCAGACCGAGGTCACAGCAGCACTTGCAGTGTAGGTCCTCTCCTGTCGAAGATCAGGTATCGAGTGATTGAACAGATAGAAAATGGCGGTCACGTCCGCGGCGGTCACGTCCGCGGCGGTCACGTCCGCGGCGGTGACGTACGCGGCGGTGCGTATCATCACCGCCGGTGCACTTCCTCATTGGCTCCTGGGACCCATAGGGTCCAATGTTAACCAATGCAGCATTGCACCGCGGTGTATGACCGCCTACCGCAACGGTGTACAACACCAGTGCAGATACCTCACATTCCCATTGTCCTAGTTTAGAGGTCAGGCAGTCGCCATTTCAGGGGCCCACATGGCTTCATTTACTACTGCGTCACACGTAGCTAGGCCTACACTCAACACACATACAGGAAGAGTTTTGTGTTTGGTGTCGTGTTCTGTGTATCTGTGGGTACATACCTGGGAATTTGTTGACTCTGTGGTCGCTGTTGTCCTTCCTAGGCACCATCAGCTGGGACATTTGAGAAGATGGCGGAATCCTCCAGTGTACCGACCGCTGGTGGACCTGTTGACAATGGAGGAGCGACATTTAATCATCACCTACAGGTTTGACCGTGCCACTATCCAGGAACTATGTACCCAGTTGGAGCCAGACCTGATGTCACCAATCCGCCATCCCACTGGAATCCCCCCTGACGTTCAGGTGCTGTCAGTGCTCCATATCCTTGCTAGTGGGTCTTTTCAGACAACAGTGGCCATGGCATCAGGGATGTCCCAGCCTATGTTTTCCAACGTGTTGTCCAGAGTGTTGGCTGCCCTGCTGAAACACGTAAGGAGATACATCGTTTTCCCTGAGGGGGAGGATGTGCCCACAGTGAAAGGTGACTTCTATGGCCTTGGACATATCCCCAACATCATAGGTGCTATTGATGGGACCCATGTAGCTCTGGTCCCTCCCACAGGAGAGAACAGGTGTACAGGAACCGAAAGAGTTATCATTCCATGAATGTACAGATGGTATGTTTGGCAGACCAGTACATCTCCCAGGTAAATGCTATGGTCCCTGGCTCAGTGCATGACGCCTACATCCTGCGGAATAGCAGCATCCCTTATATGATGGGTCAACTCCAGAGGCACCGTGTGTGGCTATTAGGGGACTCTGGTTACCCTAACCTTTCCTGGCTATTGACCCCAGTGAGGAATCCCAGGACCAGGGCAGAGGAATGCTACAATGAGGCCCATGGGCGAACTAGGAGGGTGATCGAACGCACCTTCCGCCTCCTGAAGGCCAGGTTCAGGTGCCTCCATATGACAGGTGGTTCCCTATTCTACTCACCGAAGAAGGTGTGCCAGATCATCATCGCCTGCTCGATGCTTCACAATCTTGCTTTGCGACACCAGGTGCCTTTTCTGCAGGAGGATGGTCCAGATGGCGGTGTTGTGGCAGCTGTGGAGCCTGTGGAGCCTGTGGACAGTGATGAGGAGGAAGCTGAGGAAGAAGACATAGACAACAGGGAATCAGTCATACAGCAATATTTCCAGTGACACACAGGTGAGAACATTTTTTTTTACCATTACATTCACTTTCACACTTCTACCTCTATCCTGTCTGTCATTTAATAGCAGTATTTGGTCACTGAGTTGCACCTTTCCATTACGGTTTCACAGGTGTGGTTACCAACGTTTGTCATCTGCTTGCATCCTTGAAGGACTTGTGATGTGTGACATAGGTATGTTGGCTTTACAATTGAGAACGCATTTTGACACTGTCATTGATAATACAAATTTACCAAATCACAGACTGACTCCAGATTGTTTTGTGGTTCAAGGGTGTTTATTTAAGTGCTCAAAAATGGAGGGGGGTTGGAAAATGGTGATGGGGGACGGTGGAGGAATGTCTATGGCAGAGTCCAGTGTATTGGTCACACAGGTGCACTGCCCATATGGGCATAGGAAGTGGAGCTGGGGCAGTTTAAGTATGGACAGGGTAACAAAGTGGGACAGTGGGAGGACAATCACGGTGGTCTCATTTCCTGGCGGGGGTCTTGCCATCTTGCTCTGTCCTATTCCTGGATCTCAGGGACCGCTTGCGTGGTGGTTGTCCATCTGCAGGGGGTGGGGTGCTGGTGTGGTGGTCCTGTGGCGGGGCGTCCTGTCCACTAGCGCCGGCACAGGTGGTGGGCAGTTCATCGTCCATCGTCCAGGCTAGTGTCAGGGGCACCTTGGAGTGCCACGGTGTCCCTCATGGACTGCTGTATGTCCTTCAGTACCCCTACGATGGTGCCCAGGGCGGAGCTGCTGGTCCTGTGATAGCATGCAGGTAGGGTGGGGGATATGATAGTGAAGATTTGACTTACCAGTGTCCATTCCTCCACCGACTCCTCCGAGGCCCTCTGGATGCATGATGGTCAAGACTTGCTCCTCCCATGTTGTTAGTTGTGGGGGAGGAGGTGGGGGTCCGCCGCCAGTCTGCTGAACCGCAATGTTGTGCCTGGAGACCACTGAACGCACCTTCCCCCGTGGGTCGTTCCACCTCTTCCTGATGTCCTCCCGATTTCTTGGATGCTGTCCCACTGCGTTGACCCTGTCGACTATTCTGCGCCATAGCTCCATCTTCCTGGCTATGGATGTGTGCTGCACCTGTGAGCCAAATAGCTGTGGCTCTACCCGTAGGATTTCCTCCACCATGTCCCGGAGCTCCTCCTCGGAAAACCGGGGGTGTCTTTGGCGTGACATGGGGTGGTTTGGGTGATGTGTGGGGTGGTGTCAGTGTTGATGTGTGTGGTAATGTGTAGTGGTGTGTGGTGTATTGTGCGTGTAATGTTGTATGGATGATGGTGTTGTGTGCCTCTGTGTGGTGGGGTACTCAGTTGCTGTGCTCTCTGTCTCTCTGGCCTTCGGTCATGACTTGTGGTCGTAGGGGTTTGTGTGTGATGTGGGTGTGTGTTTTATATTGTGTTGGGTGTGTGGGAGTGGTGTGTGTATGTGTATCAGGTGTGTGTATTTTGAATTGTCCAATGTGGCGGTGTTTTGGAGATGTGTGTGTATTTTGAGCGCGGCGGTGTATACCGCCAATGGAATACCGCGTTTGAAAGACCGCCGCGTGGATTCGTGGGTCGTAATAGCATGGGCGTGTTTCTGTTGGCGTGACGGTGGAGGATTTGTTTTCGCCAGTTTTACACTGACCTTTAGTGTGGCGGATTTGTGTGGGTGTCTGAGTTTCAGCGGATTCCGAGATGTGTGTCATAATAGCTGTGGCGGAATTCCGCAGCCGCGGCGGTGTGTTGGCAGTCTTCTGCACAGCGGTAAGCGGCTTTTACCGCCAATGTTGTAATGACCCCCAGAGTGCTTTGCCATAGTGTGGGACTTGTTTACCCATATTAGTTTGGATCTAAGTTTGTGGTTCAAACGGATCATAAGCTGCTGAAATGACTGATGGCTATCAAGGGGGAAAATCATAAGTTTTCGAGATGGTCTATTTCTTTGCAATGGTTGGACTTTGTAGTAGAGCACAGAGCTGGACTGATCCATAGAAATGCTGACCAACTTTCCTGATGATTTTATGGATCTAACCACCCAACCTTTTCCAGGTTAGAAAATGGTTCAAAGCGTTCTGATGTGGGAGGGACATCTGTTGGGACAGGAAAGTCCTCTGCATGGTTAAAGATGTGTACCCCTGCTGTGAATGCCCAAATGTGCTCTTATCTGCATCCCTAATATTGATTTTTGTGTCATAACACGGATCATGCATGTGCATGATGATATAGGCCTGTCTCACTGATTAATGTCTTGTTGGACCATAAGGGGCACCCAAAGTGCTTTGCTCATAGTGGTGAAGGCTACCGCCTTCATTAACATTAAGCAGCACAAGTGTGGTGGTGGCAGCATACCGTGTAGTGAACAATAGTAGTGAACATGTCCTTTTTACCCTCTGTCACTAGAGTGAGGCCTACAGTCTCATTCACCTTTATAGAAGTTCAGCTGCTGTGTGTTTAACTCACCCTTGGCCAACGTCAGATAGATGTGGAGTGCTTTGCAGTGCAGGAGTAGTGAGTTTGTGCTGGATGTATGTGTACGTGGGAAGGGTACAGTATAGGGACAGAAGTGTGCTATGCATTATATGTGTGGTTAGTGCATGTACTGAGGATTGTATGCCTGCTGGTAATACATGAGATATTATATGAGAGATGAGAGATAGGCGGAAGCCTATGAAAACATGTGCTGGGTGTATGTGTTCCTGCGTAAAGTACAATGAAGGGTGAAGTGTTGTGTAGTAAGCACATGTAAGTGTGTGTGTGTGTTTGCAAATAGCACACAGTATAGAAAAAGCTTCAGTGCTGAACAGTGCACACAGCTTGACTGTGTGTACTGAATGTATGTGTACTTGTAATTGTACAATGCATGGAAGTAACAGTGCTGGACAGGAAGTGTACTGACAATGCATGAACATAGCAGTGCTGGACAGTAAGGGGGTCATTCTGACCCTGGCCGGCGGCGGAAGCCGCCGGCCTGGCAGGGACCGCCAGAATACCGCTGCGCGGCCAAAAGACTGCCACGGGTATTCTGGGTTTCCCACTGGGCTGGCGGGCGACCGCCAGAAGGCCGCCCGCCAGCCCAGCGGGAAACACCCTTCCATGAGGATGCCGGCTCCGAATGGAGCCGGCGGAGTGGAAGGGGTGCGACGGGTGCAGTTGCACCCGTCGCGATTTTCAGTGTCTGCCTGGCAGACACTGAAAATCTTGGTGGGGCCCTGTTACGGGGCCCAACGACACCCCATACCGCCATCCTGTGCCTGGCGGCCAAAACCGCCAGGAACAGGATGGCGGTATGTGGGTCGGAATCCCCAGGGCGGCGCAGCAAGCTGCGCCGCCATGGAGGATTCCACAGGGCAGCGGAAAACCGGCGGTACACCGCCGGTTTTCCGTTTCTGACCGCGGCTGTACCGAAAAAGAAGTAAAGAAAAAAGATGTAAAGAAAAAGAAGTGAACACTTAAAAAGAAGCAGAACCCCAACATGAAACTTCAAAAACACAGATTTTACATCACATTTTGGTGTTCTGTAAATGGGCTATGAGAAGGGGAGATTGAGACATCAACTTTTTCATCTACCAAGCAGCTAGATGGGCTGTGTGAGAAGGGGAAGCTCTGCAAGATTTCTTCCTGTGACCAGGACTGGGAGCAAAAATATGTTAGTCTCCCTGCTGGGTGAGGGGACATTACCCAGGGACAACCAGGATCATCTGCCCTGGAGCACCAACACCTGCCTGCTTCCCAAGACAAGCGTGCACTGTGAAAAAGAGGAGAGGTTTGGTGGGAGTGAGGACCAGTGGCAAACCCAATGGAGAGCACTCCTTGAGCAAGGTGTGAGGAGAATGGCTGGGCACCGATCGAGTAGCTGCCCTGTGCAGGAATGGTTTGGCAACCACATATACCAGGAAATGGCTGCTGTGATCTAAGCCGTGTGAGAAGTGCCAAGCGGAAAGCATCAAGCCTGCATCACTGTGCTGCAGTGACCCCATATGCCAAGGGGGGGCACCATTGAACTTATTTGGGCCATGGGCGCGAGTCTTGTGTCCACAAAAGAGTCTGCGCCTGACTGTGAGTAATGCGGCAACCCTCGTAGTGACCCAGAAGAGAGGATTACTTCCATGAAGTCACACCCTCGCTAAAGCTCCAGTTGGGAGCTGGAGAATTCACTCCACCCCCGCTACCCACACTCTTAGAGGAAGAGTGACTTATCTTGTGTTAGCAGAGCAGGAGCAGCTCCGATTGCTGGGCGAGCAGGCAGTGCTACTTGGACGAGTGAGTTTGCTCCTACCGGGTGTTGCTGCACAAACTGTGTGTCACCTGTCTTCGCGTAACAGGATAAGTGCATTGATGAACACTTCCATACTGCCAGAGCAGGTTAGACCGGATCTAGGTCTGTGGTCCCTGGGGGACTCACTGCTCATGGGGTGCTGCAGTACCATAGACTTTTGACTAATACTCAAGGAGTCAAAGGGGAACTCTTGAGTTTGATCTATTACTATGTATTCCCTGGATGTGACGACCAGTGAATGAGGAATAACCCCAAACATATTACAAGGTAGAAGGTGGGACACGGAATTTCCTGACAACTACTAGAGACCCGACCTCAGGGAGAGCAGGTCATGCAAATGAGTATTGTTAATCCTTTACATGTGTAGAACTAGAAAGAAAATACTTCTTATTTTATAAAAGTAAGTATTGGACTGGACACTGATTTACTGTTTATATTTGTTGGGACATAATAGTCCTCCGTATGGCAAAGACGTGTACCCCTACCCTTAATGTCCAACGGTCCTGTTGTCTGGCTCTCTAATGCTGATTTTTTGTCATAGGCGAACATGGAACATGAAGTATGCCTGTCTCACAGATTGTGGTCTTGCGGCCCAAAGCACTACCCTTGTGGTGGTGGAAAGCTACCGTCTTCACCAGGAGTTAAGCATCACAAGCATAGTGGTGGCAGCATGCCATGTAGTGATCAGTAGTAGTGATCAGGACCTCTTTAACCTCTGTCACTGGTTTGAGGCCTACGGGTTCCCTCACATTGTTAAAAGTGCTACTGCCAAGTGCTTAAGTCACCCTTGGACTACATCAGAAAGATGGGGAGTACTGCATACAGCATGACTGGTGACTCTGCATTGGTTGTATGTGTGTCTGGGAAGAGTACAGAACAAGGAGGATGCAGTACTGTGCAGTACATGTGTGGTTACTACATGTGCTGGGAGTATGTAGGCCTGAGAGGAATACATTACATGAGAGATGTAATGCTACGCAGTGCATAAGTGAAAAAAGCATGGGCTAAGTGTATGGTTGTTTGTGTGGAGTATGATAAATGAAGGGTAAAGTATTGTGCAGTGCACATACTGAGTGTATGTGTTGGCAGTGTGCATGTTTGTAGAGAGAACACCCTGGTTAAATATAGAAAATGTCAGTGCTGAACAGTGCGCACAGACTGAGTGGATGTGCTGGATACATGTGTACATGTGAGGGCACAATGCATAGAGGTGTTAGATCTGGACTGTAAAGTGTCCTGTGAAAGTACACTGAGTGACTCTGTCTGCAATGGTACATTGTAAGGAGGACCCTGAGTTCCATTTTGGGAAGCCCAGGTCTGGCTGGTAAAAATGTGTGGAGGAAATGAATCCGAGAGGCAGATTTCTGTATTGCTGCATTCCTGTGACCTGGGTGGGGACACACTGGAGGAAGGGACTCTCCCTTAATATTTATAAAGACTTCTCTTTGATTCAGTGACAGATCATAAGGAAGGGGCCTGGACACATCTCAGAAAGGGGGTTGAGCTGATAAGAGAATCATAAAGAGTAGGGCTTGGGTTCTGGCATTAACCTTTTGATGCATGTATCACAGAGGCTGACATCCAGGTATAAACTCTGGTCACTCCCATGAAATATGTTCTGGATAATCAGCTTCTGACTCATGCCTGCTGTGGCAGACCTCTTTCATGAAGGAAGATGAAAAGAAGTGCCTACTTCAAAAGAAGCAAACATCCAACATAAAACTTAAAAGATCCAGACCCTAATTTACATTTGTTTTTTGGAAAAGAAGTATAAGAAGGAGAGGTTGCGTTCCCAACAACTTGTCATCTGCCAAGCATCGAGATGGGTTGTGTGAGAAAGGGAAGCTCTACAAGACTTCTGGCTGTGACCAGGACTGTGGCCAAGGCTTACTCGTCTCCCTCTTTCTCTGCTGAGTGGGGGATATCACCAAGAGAAACCAAGACCACATGCCCTGGAGCCTGAAGCACCAGTGCTTGCCTGCTTGCCAAGACCAGTACGTCATGTGAGGAAGACGAGAACGTTGATGGGAGCAAGGTCCAGTGGGGAGCCTTACCATGCAGATTCCTTTGGTGAGGTGTGAGGATTCTGTAGAGCACCAATCAGGCCATCGCCCATGTGAAGGCTTGTTTTCTGCAACCCCATTATGCCAGGAGAGGGTGGCCGTAAACTCAGCTGTGAGTTGAGCACCGTGTGGGTCTGGCTACACATGTATTGCTGTGGTGAACCCATTTGCTAGAGAGGGCCACCAGTAAAGCATCATTTCGAGGAGTGCCAAGTCTTATGACTGTCCTGGCAGGGGGCGCTGCAGCTGGAAGAGCCTGTGCCTGTATCATAGTGCACCGCAGCAACCCCAAATGCCAGGAGGGGCTGTCAGTACCAACATTGCCAAAGGGTTCACACCTCTGCCCAAAGGAGAAACTGAGGCTATGACTTGCGGATTGGACCCTCATGGCAAGGGAACTGCCCCCAACTCATCACGGAGGGATGCTCTGTAACACATCGCATCCTCGCCGACTCAAGTTGGGAGCTGAAGAATGAATTGCCTACCCTCATTTAAGAAAGTCAGCTTACTGCTTCTTTGCAAGCAGGGAACCTCTCCAACATCTGAGAGATCTCCAGCTAACTTCCCAGAGAGAGGGCCAGTGCCTCCGGGTGCTGCAGGGAGGTCTGTGTGCAGCCCAACATCTCCACACTGAGCAGGACTCGTATGTTTGAAATGCCTGCTGCATTGCTTAATTTTTCTGTGCTGCAAGAGCGGGTAAGGCGAGAACTGGGCCATTTGGGTCCTGAGGGAACTTACTGCAAATGGTGCTGCAGCACCACAGACACTTTTGACTATGTTCCTAAAAAGTCAGAAGGGAGAACTCTTGAGTACGGCTTAATAGCTTGCATTCCCTGATGTAGCCACCAGTGAATGGGAAATAATTGTTAACATGTTACATGAAGGAGGGTGGGACAGGGATTTGCCTGAAAACTACTAGAGCCCCAACCTCAAGGGAATTGTGTTGTTGCATTTGAATGTTGCATTTCATTGCCTTTGTAGCATTAGAAATAAAATACTACTTTTTCTTATAAAGACAAGTATTTGTCTGGACATTGATTTATTGATCGTACGGTTGCACTTTAACTCATGAGCCACGTTCATTGAAGTTGTTTCTAAATCCTTCCCAGGGGAGCCTTAACTGTTCAACCACAGCTACCACTGAGAGTCAAGTGCAGAAGGGGTACCTGGCCTAGTTGACCAGGATCCATAGTAGGCCAAGCCCTGTGACATCAGGAGTAAAAGGCCTCAACCACCGGCCTCAACTTGCGTGCCCGGTGACCTCTGAAATGGGTTCTGACAGTTACTTCACATTTTTTTTTTAACTTAAAAATTCACTGAAACCAAAGGTTACAGGGACATTCTAGTTAGGTGAAAATGTCTGTTAAAACATACCATTTTAAACTATCAACCCACCTAAATTCACCAGATTTAGTTTTCTCAAGTGAATATAACATTAATAGGTTGTGCCCTAAAGAAACTGTAACTGCGGGCCGCCATGCACAGTATTGTCATGAATGATGCAGTGATGTTACCAATTATGTAATGGAACACGTATTGAGTACGGGAATATGTGAGGTAATTAGCAATGCACTACACCCATATACCACCCCCACTGCAAAAACACAGTCTAGAGGACATGTCATCCTTGTCACTCTACAAGGACACAAAAAGATGCTTAGCGCAGATGTTGGTTCAGATGTCCTTGGGTGTGGATTGGTATTTCCCCTTCATTGGTGTTTAGCTTCTCCTTCATCATCCTTCCAATTTTACGGGTTGCTAAAGTGACAGGGGGTCTGCAGAGCTGAATAAATATTTCTTCTTCGGTTGCTGCCAACAGTGTTACAATTTTCCTAAGGATGCTACACTGGATACTAACAATGCATTATGAAACTATATTGGCAAATTACTCTGTGCCTGATCCTGAATGCCCTGAGGCTGTATTTGGTATTTTTCATATCGTACAAAAGCCCAACAGCTCAGATTAGAAAGTTATCTGATGTGATAAATGGAACGTATTAATAGTTTTCCTTAGGAATTCAGATCAAATATTCAGAATTTGATGCATACATACAAAATCCACGTCCCAGTAATTACTGGCCCTTTTTTCTGTTTGACCTTCTGGAATTTAAAAGGGATATAGGTTTTATTGCACCAGGCAATTAGTGGGCGCATTAAAGTCTGCAAACTCTTTTGAGCTCTCCAGAAACATGGGTTTGCGCAGGTGTCAGAATGCTCTGTACGAGGTATAATCAGGCCCTATGTATGTGATTACAATTATCTAATAAGTGTAAGCTTTGGTGTCAAATTCCAAAGTCTGAAGTCTTAGACTTTTAAATCTAAGAAACATACAGCAAAACACACATTCACTTAAAAGAGCCCCGATCTATTTACTTTGCCAATGTCTGTTCTGTCTTGTGATGCATTTTAAGATCTCGCCCACAGACTTGTTAAAGACTAGGGGTCTGATTCACAAAGGTAAACTTACAAACTTACACCTGTGTAAGTTTACTATTGCTTGATTTTTACAAATGTATTTTACAAGAAGTATCTTTAGGAGTCTCTTCACATAAAAATATAGGACAGTCCTATCTTTTTATGTATAGAGATTCCACTCATAAAATATCTTTCTGAATAGCAAACAATTGTAATCATGCACAACAATTACAGTTTTTCTTTGTGAATCAGGCCCCTGTTGTCCACAATGCAATAAACAGAATGAGTTTGAGTCAATCCCTTGCTCATAATTGGATAGATTGGATTGTCCGTCCACCTCCGGAACATTTTGCATTACATTGCTTCAGATTGCATAAATGTAATCCTTCCACTGCTCACAAGGGGGCTCTTGTTCTTATTCTTTCTGTACTGTATCACAGATGGTGGCATTCCTTTCTCTCTCTCTTTCCCCTCTCTCTCTTCTACTTTCGATTGGCTATGATCCCTTTTGGAACGTTAAATTAAAAATGCCAAAATGGCTTTTGGGAACCTACCTACTGATGCACATGTACTGGCTGTCATCTTGGATTTCGTTTTCTATCAGAAAATCCATTTGAAGATGGCGACCTATGCATCTGCATGCATATGCATGAACCACCACACACTGGTTGACTTTTTGGAATTAATTTATGGCAATACGAACAAGTTCTGCCAAAGGAATAGCTCGTTCTTTTTAAAGCAAGACCTATCGACTTTGCCAGTACTTATTTACACCTTGGTTTCACAGCTTACATTAGGTTTGACATTAGTCGTTCAGGTTATGCAAGCAGTAGATCTGTAGCTCATAATTTGAAAGTTTAAACTTTATGAGCATAATTTGCTTGTATAAACTATGAAGCAAATATTTATAATTTCTTAACTATGTTTGAAAGTGCCAGGGAAAACATGTCACTCCTATTATATATATATTATATATAAAGGAATAATAAAGGGAACAATTAAGTTGGCTCAAGACTTGGGAGTCACAGATCGGAGTAATTAACTGCAGAAGAAAGATGTTGAATCCTCTTCCTCTGCTCATATTATATAAAAAAATTAGTGACACTGTAAAGAAAGAGGTATTAGCTGTTATGTCCCACACATCAGGATTCCATAGTATGTCTGTCAAGTGAGTAACCCAAGTCTACTGGCAGCATTTAGTCTAGATGTGGCCTAATGGCCAGAGATGGCGGCTTTAAAAGTGGGAACCTGGGCCAGATGTACGACCTTCTGTTTTGTGACTCACAATTTGTAAACCGTTTGGGCATAGCAAATTGCGAGTCAAAAACAAAATGTACAATTGTTAACCATAATCCAACTGTTAGCAATTCTCAAATGGGTGGCAAGGGACCTGCCTCATTAATATTCATGATGCAGGTCACAATTTGCAACCCATTTGGGAATGGCTGCACTCACAGTGCTGGTGGCCTCATGGGGTCAGCAAACCACCATGTCTGTGACTGCTTTTTAAATAAAGTATTTTTTTTAATGCAGCCCGTTTTTTTTAAAAAGGAAAACAGAATGCATTTAAAAAATGAAAATGACAAGTTTTCTTTTCATTTTTTCAAAGTAGGCAGTGGTCTGTGGAATCAAAAACATTTTGTCTACCATTCACAAAGGGGAAGAGGTGCCATGGGGAACCCTTCCTGTTTGCGAATGAGTTAACACCAATTTGAAATTGGTCTTAACTGCAATTGTTTTGTAACTGCATTCCCGGTCACAAAATAATCATACATACCACTGTGAGTCGCAATTAGAAAGGGACACCCTCAAGACGCCCCTTCCTAATTGCGAGTCGCAATACCTATGGTGTGAGTTGGTAACTGGATATCAGCAGTGCTGCCATTGGAGGATGGATGGTGCATCATAATAGGACCAAAGCAGGAGATGCCATAATTGTGTAACCTAGCAACTGATGTGCCTATGATCAATGCAGCGACGTCCTACAATCGTTGCTCATAAGTAGAAGTTATCGGAAGGTACGCAACCCGAAGCTGAGGAGTACCGTGGGGTCAATGATGAACGTGGAGTTGGCGAATAACACTAAATTGTTTGGGAACTTGGAGTTAAATGCACTGCTTAATCACTTGAGTGGAAGCGGGAGCGATATTTATCGTGGAGTGCCAGCGCTATTTGAACTAATAGATGTATTGGTGTGTGGAACAGAAAAGACAATTTTTTAGAGCGTTTTTCCCATCTTTGTAGCGGAAAAAACTGTCACATGTATATCATATGATATCAGAGTTAATTGTAGTGCAGTAATAATTCATTGTGAAGTATCGGCAGCTTAGGTGCAACATCCTGTATAAGTGTCATGGATATGTCCTCAGTAGTTGTGCCTCTGAAATTTTTGCCAAATCCTGAGTGTCCAGCAATGATTTGGGAAGACTAGCATGAGTCTTTTGAGACATATTTGCAGGCCATAGGTGGAGAAACCTTTGGAGCATCATGCAAATTAGCTTGTTAAAACACAATCTTGGTGTTGTACCAAAGTCTACACGCACAACTACACCCAATCAAGATGGGGATGGGGAAGAAGTGTCAGCGTCAGAAGAATTAGTTAGTGATAAATGTGTATTGATTAATATGTAGTAGCTTTGGAAGACAATTATGGAGAAAAGAAACTAGCACAGTGGTGGGAAAGCACACATTTTTCTCCAGGGCTCAATTGCCAGGAGAGAGTGTTGAACAATATGTATCCATATTGAGAACGTTAGCCTCAACATCTAAATTTAGAGATTTACAAGAAGAGATTAAAAGAGAACAGATCATAAATAGGACAAGCAATATCAAAAAACAACAGAGGCTATTAGAAATATAAGACCTGTCCTTACAAAAAACATTAATGTAGCAAGGGGTATAGAGAACATATCCAGAAATGTGAAGGAGTGGAATGAGGGACAATAAAGGGAGAAAGGCGAGCAGGACAAAGTGAGTGTGATACATAAAGGAAAAAATGGGGTGTCAGTACCCAACAAAGTGTCTCTACCAAAGGAGAGCCACACATGTTACATACAGGTGTGGCAGTTACAAGCATACTGCAGATGCTTAAACATGTTTGGGTATGAAGATGAATTGCTTGAAGCGTAAGAGGATAGAACATTTTTCACAGGTGTGTAAATCGAGCAGTTGGAATGTGAACAAACGTGTAATGAATGTGGTCAATGATGGAAGTGACAGTTGCTCAGAGGATGAAGGGAATGAGCTTGAGGTACTCTTGAAATATGAGAACCTGGTGGGGGAAAATAAAGGAAGGCTATCAACCTCCCAAATGCATTCTAAAGATCATCAATAATGATGTGACTGCACAGGCTGATTCATGCTCACTGTACACCACAGGAAGTAACAACATATGGGAGAATCTGGGAAAATGTAAGCTATCACCACCTGACATAGAACCTGAGGGGTATTGTGGAATAAAGCTACCACTATTAGGATACTTCAATGTGACTTGTCATATAAGAACAGATGTGCGAGATGAAAGGTGTATGTAGTGAAGAAGGGAAGAGCTCTATTAGGGTGGAGAGAACAAAGAGTTTTAGGTATTGTTCTTGATCCCAACCACCCAGAACAGGTATTGCTAATGGAGGATGTGCATAAAACAGATTGGAAGGTGAAGTATCCCAGGTTGTTTGCTGACAACCTGGGATGCTTGGAAAAATGTGAGCATTGCATTATATTTAAACAGGAAGCATACCTAGAGTACACAAGGTGAAGAATGTTCTGGCACAAAGAGCACAGCTTAAGGAAGAATTAAATTGTTTATGTGTGGCTGTGGTGATCAAACCATTTGAGTCCTCAGAATGGCTCAGTCCAACTGTATTGGCGTACAAAGCCAATGGAAAGTTAAACATGTGCGTAGACTTGAGAGACCTCAATCAGAACATTTAGATTGACTGCCATCCCATACCACACAGAAACTAATTTATTTTCACCATTAAGGATGCTAAATACTTCGTCTCCATTGACTTATCCAGTGCGTACCACCAAATCTGACTACATCCAGAATCGGAAAATCTTACTTCCTTCATACTACCGGAAGGTGCATTTCAATTTATATGCATGCCATTTAGATAGGCGTTGGATCTGCCATATTCCAAAGGCTCATGGGTAGCATATTGAAAGGAGTTGCTAATGTCCTAGTGTTCCAAGATGACATGTGAGTGTGGAGTAGAGATGTGATCATTCACAATTTCACTTTAAATTAAGTGCTGACCAGATTACAAAAAGCTGAATTTACAGTAAGTGAGGAAAAAGGCAAGTTTGGTGTATCACAAATTGATTACGTGGGTCATATTTTGTGTAGGAAGGGAGTGAAACCCAAGGCAAAGTTACTAGAGGCGATTGAATGTGCACCTTCACCCACTGATAAGGAGTAACAATCCTTTGCCTAGCTGAATATTATTCAAAGCGTGTACAGCATTCTGCCGATAATGTACACGTTTCGAGGAAATTGATGAAGAAAGGTGTAAAATTTGAATGGACAAACGTATGTCAGCAAGCATCCGAGGAAATAAACCATGAAATTGGGGAAGCGGTACCTTTAAAACCATTTGACACCAGGGACAAAACCATAGTTGTAGTGGATGCGAGCGCTTATGGTTTAGAGGTAATGCTGATGCAAGATAAGAATGGACAGGAACATGTGGTGGCCTTTGCTTCTCAAACATTGAAGGGGGCTGAAACAATGGATTCTCTTATTGGGAAGTGTTGGCATATTGGTGGGGTGTGAACCACTTGAAAACATATGTTGGAAGGACTTCTTTCAAATTACGCATGGATCATAAGCCTTTAATAGAGATATTCACTACTAAGGGTGCTGGTCGAGCCATCTGAATATTGCGAAATGGATATACCAGTTGCAGGAATATGATTTTGAACAGAAATATGTACCAGGCAACAAGAACAAGAATGCTGACTGTTTATCTCAAACGTCATTGCAGTTGGATGAGGAGGAAGAGGAAGAACACAGTGGTGAGGATTGGTTAGTTGCAAGTATGAATGAGTCATGTAAGGGAGCAGTAACCGAAGATGAATGGAAGCACACAATTGAAGAAGATGAGATATTGAAGTGACTTGTGACATGCATGTCCAATGCCACACATCAAACTGAAAGTATGAGAAAGGAGTACGGAGACCATAAGAGGATATGGTCGGATCTGTGTGCTATGGATGGTATGCTGAGAAGGAATGGAAGCTTAGTAGTGCCAGAGGAATTGAGAATGAGAATGTTAGATTTGTTGCATGAAGGACACAGTGGAATTTCAGGTAGGAAAAGGAGAGCCTGTGTTGATTTTTGGTGGCCATGTATGGATAGGGAGATAGAAAGGTTTGTACGGAATTGTGAGGCATGCAAGTGTAGCGACAAGTCTCACAAGTCGAAGGCCATAGCAGAAACTGGCCATGGACCTATGTGGTCCATCCAACACTGTAGGAATAGAATAGAGGGGAAATATGTCTTAGTTTTAATGGACTATTTTTCAAAATGGCCTGAGGTGGCTTTTATAAAGCATATAATGACATCCAGTACTGTGTATTTCTGTGAAGAAGTTTTCAGAAGAGAGGGATACCCTGAACACATAGTGACAGGCAATGAGCCACAATTTGTTGCTGAGGAATTCCAGCGGTATTTGAAAATGAAAGGAATAACATACAATAGAACTGCTGTGTATCATTCCAGGGAAAATTGTCTCGTTTAGAGATTCAACAGAGTCATGAAAGAGTGTATACAATTGAGCGCAGGATGTAGAAAAGAGTGCAAAAAGGCTGTGAAAAATATGTTGTGGAGCTACCGCAATACACCACATTCAGCCACAGCAGGGACTACATTTTACTTATTAAAGGGTAGACAAGCAAGTACTAAGGTGACTCCCACATGGATGAACAAGTTAGCCAACAAGGAACTTAACAGAAAGGAATTAGAACAGAAGATAAACAAATATCAGGAAAAATATGTGCACATACATAATGAGAAGTTAAAAAACAGAGGCAACAAGTTTACAGTGGGAGATTGGGTGAAAACATCCCTGGTTGGGGGTCAAAGGTCAGGATTTTCAAGGTGGTCTAAACCAAAGGAAGTAAGGAAGGTGATGGAAAATAGTGTATGGTTGGATGACAACAAAAGATGGAACATCAGGAAGGTCATTAGGTGTAATGATCTGGAATATTAAAAGTGCATGGATGAGATTAGAAAGGAAAACATGTTCAATGGAGAGGTCAGACCGATGTCAAATGATGCACAAAATATGAGAAGTTGGATCAAGAGGAAACCAATGGGGCTGAAAGATTTGGGGGTCATTATGAGTATGGTGAATGGAAATGGCCATCCGCCAAACTCCTGCGGTCAGGTTACCACCAGTGCGCTCCTCTTCCCGTGGACCCCATTACGAGTCTCCCACTGGGTCGGCAGAAACAGAGTTTCCACCCGCCAGCCCAGACGGAAACAGCCCACAACATTGATTGAGCTGGCGGCAATGCTGCGGTGCGTAGGGCGCACCAGCAAAATTGGGCTGACCATGGGCCTTGGGCATGGGCAGTGCAAGGGTCCCCCTGGGGCACCCTGCACCTTGAGTCCTCTAGCCTTTACAGGCGGGTCTACCGCCATGTAACCACCGGCAGAGAGTGGACATGTAATCCCCAGGACAGCTCTGCTTGCAGTGTGCTGCACTGGCAGATTAGGACCGCCAGCACCGCCAGCCCTTCCAGTGGAGGACAAGAGGTGGCGCTGGAAGTCTGACCATGGCGCAACCTCCACAGTCATAATATGTCTTGTCCGACCGCCACCGCGGCCCTGGCAGTCTCAAGACCACCAGGGTCATAATGAAGCCCTATGTTTGTTAAGGGAAGTCTTCATTTGCAAATGTATTTAAATTTTTTGATGTGTTCTAACGAGTTAGGTTGCAAGTAAAATTATTATTTAGTTTTTAAGAAGGAAGATGTATTGTATCTTGGCAATTGGATACTTCTGCTACTGGATTCTAGAATGTGGAATTCCAGGAGCAGAAAGCAGGCAGTTGCTGAGAGGAGAGGATAGACCAAGGGTTGTTGCTCTTGGCAAGTGAAAGTGGATTACTTCAAACAGTTTGGATTCCTGCTTCCTAAAAGATGGCACATTGTACAAGGCCCTTTTGCGGTCGCAAACAGCGATTTTCGCCATTTGCGACCCCAAAATCACGTTGTACATCTGGCCCCAGGTTTGAATTCCCACCGTTGGTTCAACCTCCCGTGATTCTGTGCAAATCACTTAATCTTCCCCTTCCTAAAAGAAAGTAACCTAGTGGTTCACTGCCCACAGGTCGAGTTCATGATATATAGAACTGCAAAAAAATATATATCATTGATGTACCTTTTAGTTTACACATACCTGCCACAGTGTATTGGAGTGCACAGTATTTGTTATGCAAGCCTCAAGAAGATCTTGATTATTGACTTACCCTTAGCGAAGTTCCCAATATATCCCACGTCGAAGCCATAGTGAAGGTTTCGGCACAGGCTGACAATATTTTCTCACAGGTGGTAGTCAGCAGTGGAGAGAGATTCTCTAGTGAAATAACTTTACAAATCGGAAGCTTTGAAAGTGGACGAAGGGCTGGAATCTTTTGCTTGCATCTAAAAATGGGCACCGAAGTCCTGCTTTCTTGTAAACAGCTACATTTTTGCATCCTGTAGATAGTTAGCAGGAAGTTCACAAGAGCATAACTTTGCAACTACCCACATTACTTACTATGTAGAGATAATAGTGGAAGTGCAGATATTCACTATTTAGAGTACTTGTTCGCTCCTGAGAAGTGCAGGTACTCTCCCAGTAAATGTACTGAAGCAGTGCTTACAAGTGCAAGTTCCCTCTCTTTCAATTTAAAGAATTGCAGGTACGTAGTACCGGTCAGTACCCATCCATTTAAAGCACTGGATGAGGTTTGATTTTGGACCCACAAGTTACAAACGTTTTGGGAGCCGAAATACGAATTTTAGGAATTCTCAAACATTTTGTGAATTCCAACTTGCATGAATGTGAAGGGCTTTCTGCATGCGTAATTATGTTAAAGGTAAAATAAGAATGCAAAAGTGTCTCGCATGACCGCTATTGCATGTAACCCTTAAGTTGCCACCACTTTTGACTCATTTCACTTTCAGTGTAATCACATCAGGACACCATGCACACTGATCGCCATCACGAATAAAAAAACAGCCTTGGGATACTGGGAAGCTCTTGACACCCTCACTTAGGGGTGAAAGTAGTTAATGCCTTCCTGAGCATAGACTCAAACAAAAAACTAGAAAGCAGTGAAGATGGAAAGCTTGAATTAATCCCTGCTGCTGGTAATTACTCAGGGCCACGTCCCAGTCTATCATTATATTGCCACGTGCCACCTCAGGTTACAACCGTCCATATGCTAATTGGCTCTTTATCCTGCTCCAGTGGGAATAGTCCAGCCCAAACTGCCAACATAGATCCTCTCTGAACTGGAACACAAGCGCCACAACACTGGTTTGGCCCATTTCGGCCTCTTCATTCAGGTGCAGCTTGTTTCTAATGGCACAGTGAGTACGGGAACCACGCTGGTCATACCATTTGCACGGAAGGTGTCATACTGAAGTAAACAAAGAAGCAATGGGTCGAATGCCTGAATTAATCTCAGCCATTGGCAAGTACTCAACAGCACATAGCAGAAAAACTGAAAAAAATGAGGGATTTATATTTTTCCTCACCAGGATGTTTTTTTACTCAAACGTATTCATTGTGCAGGTATGCGAACTATTCATTAAGTGGCTGCTGTACCAGTTCTGAATGTGAAGCTTGGGAAATCATCGGAGGTATTTTGGAAAGGCTTTTCTTTATTAGAAATCCCATTGGAAAAATCGCTGGTCTTGCGTGTTTATGCATGATCATGATGGAAGCTCAAAATATTTAGCAAAACCAATAGCTTGCCCATTTAGAGCCGACATTTATTGGTTTTGCCAAACCTTGTTTTTTCCCCGGGACCATGCGTTTGGTTTTTGTGCTTGCTTTTTTCTGTGAAAGGTACATCCATTCGCTAGTTACTTTAATCTTCCGATGACTCGTTTTTTATTTGTACTGTGTTTGCACCACTACTGAAGCTCGTTTACAGACTCTCTCAGTCAATCACTCACATGCTATTATTCCCGCCATACATGTGCTCCATACTACAGCACTGTCATGAAGGTACGAGCACATTACGTCTCTTATACCACTGAGTAATGGTCCCATGAAGTATAACGTCCCTCTGTTAGAATGCACAAGGGTTTAGTGTTTGCTGCTGAAAATCTGTGCAGCAGGTGTCTGGTTTGGCCAGTCAACTAAACAGGTTCATGCACCAGTGCTCACATGATGCCTGGCTTGCTTACATTTCCTGTAAAAGGGGGTCTGTTGCAGAGAAAAGTGTCATGTAGGGTAGCTGCCGTCTCTATACATAGTTCACTGCTGTCATTTGTTTCCAAAGCAAATTATGTGGTCACCGGGTATGACATTTTGCTGCATTCTTTGGTAGTTGCGTTTGGCGAAGCTATTTTATCGCTTTTTCAAAATGCAAGCTTAATTTTAACAAGCAATTGTATTGCTTAAAATGCATGCAGCGCGCAAATCCTCTGTGGACGAACAGGGAAGTATAAACTTACGTGCTGCATTTCTTTACGAATGATGCGAAGAATACATCTTTGTAATAATAAAATGAATAGAATGATAAAATAATAACCAGATTCGAATTGGAGAGCAATTGTTACAGGAAGTTATGCCCAGGGCATGACTATGCTGCAGGATTGTCGCCTAATAAGAAAAGTGGGCACTCCTATTCCCGTGTAGATGGGGCCAGGGTTATAGCTACCATTGGTGCAGCATGTGCAGTGACACCGGGGCTAGAATCCCGAGGGGGCCTATGAAACTGATAATTGCAATATTTTACTATCCCACCAGCTGTCAAAGGAGCTATTTCCCTTGTTTACACCAGGGCCCGTGACATTCTTGCTACGCTACTAAGGGAAACGTGTTTTGAAACAAAATAACAATCAGCAACAAAATGGTTGCTTTTACAAAGAGAGAAGATGCAGATGTCTCTCTGATCCTGATTCTCAATGCCCTTCCAGGACTTCAGTTTACACTCTCAAATAGCCTTTTCTGTGACTATAAAAATAATACCAGCATTTACTAAGAGTGATTTTAGTCTCTTAAAAATGTGTCCTTATGCAAAGAATTTATTGTGAGTAAATTTACCTAGTCGGCCTATCGGCTTGTTTCACTTTCGCTGCATCTGTGGTGCCACATCTAAGCCCCGAGCACCAATTTAAGGGGGAGATGTAGTTGGAAAGGGGAGAATCTCCCTTTTCCATTGATATCCCTACATAGTGGATCATTGCTTTGGGATTACTGCAGGAGGGTGATCCCTAAGCAGGAATCCACCCACTGGGCACCAGGGATTATTCTTATGTGGGGACAGCCATAATTTCAATAGGCTACTGCCCCTCCTCCTCCAAAACACGACTGACTTTCTTAACCCCCTGGGGCACGTAAGAGATCTAGGACCCCAATCTGCACACCAAGGGCCATAGATGCCAGGGTGTCCATTTATTGCAAAGCTGAGAGATCGGTGCAGCCTTCTTACATATCAGGCTGAACTCCCACTGCCCCAAAAATGCCACATCAATCTTTCTGTTCCAGGGGCAAATTTTGGGGGGTTCACCACCCCTAAGGGGTTCAGAAAACCCACTAGTCCCTAGGGAATCAATTCTTTGGCAAAGGCTGAGTTTGTGGCGGCCTTCTTACACATCAGCCTAAGCCCCACCACAAAAAAATCCACAACAGTCTTTTTGTCACTCTGGTGGTGAAGATGGGGTGTTTCACACCCCCTCCCAAACTGTCTCCAGGAAGGCAAAAAATCCCTAAACCCCATGGATAATTTATTTGGCAAAGATGAGGGTTGGGGGATGCCCTCCCAGACATCAGGCTGAATCTCCACCTCGCAAATGCCAAAATAGTCATTCTGCCCTCCTTTGGGTGAATTTGGGAGATTGCATTCCCAAACTGCCTCCGGGGGGGCAGAAGCCCACTAGACTCAGTCTTTCTGCTTCTCTGTGGACTAAAGCATCCCCATCCCCAGGGTGCCTTAGCATAATTTATTTTATGCTAAGACGCGGCTACCAGTCCCCCACCCTGCGCCATATTTACAAAGTGACGCAATGCAAGCAATGTACCACTTTGTAACTCCTTGCACCACATTATACCTGCACCAGGTATAATGTATGTAAGGGAGGCGTTCCCCCATAGGGAGGCCCCAAAAAAATGGTGCAATGAAATCTACAAGATTTCACTGTGCCATTGTGGCACCATTTTTTAATGCCTGCCAGGGCAGGCGTTAAAGTGACTTTAGTGAATTAGCCTATGGGCCTCCCTGTGCTTTGCTGGAGTAGCACTAACATTTTTCTTGCTAGTCCAGCATAGCACCACAATAGCATCCCAAATTTTGACACTATTGTCCTAACGTGCGCTACAGTGTGCTGTATTGTAAATACAACGCTACCATGGTGACATTAGGGGGGCTAAGGGTGACACAAGGAAACTAGCGCATCAGAGCAGATGCTCCAGTGCCTTGTAAATATGCCCCTAATTTCACACTTGACATTCTGATGTCTGATTCCAGCTGCCTTCTTATGAGTCTCTTTCTGTGGGATAAGAACCTGAGGGCTTCAATTCCACATATTAGTAGGTTTGGCTTAGAGCGCCCTTTATTTTTGATGCTTCAATCAAAACAAGCACTGTCAAAGCCAATAGGTCTCACCTGTGCACAAGCTATTGACTTTGCCAATATCTTTAGCTATGTTGTAGAGCAGCATAGCTGATGTGCAGCATAGTATAACTTACAAAAAAAGCACTATGTTGCGTCATTGCACTTTTCTTTTCTTATGGTAGGTGGGGGTGAGCAACATGGACAACGGACGGGAAGATGGGAAGGAAAGAGCAATGGGGCAGAAAAAGGGCTATGATGCAGCCTGCATCATAGCTCTTTTTTTCTTGTGGGAAGTGGGGAGTGAGTAACTTGGACAGTGGGACAGTGGGGGGTACGAGGGGTAAGAAGAATCACAAACAAGTGGGGTTGGGATAGTGTGAAATTGGGTTATTAGTTGAGGGAGGTAAAACCATAGTCATGCAACAGCAGCAAACCTTGTCAGATTGAACCACAAGTCACTAAATTAACCTCTGCTTAACCCTCTGTGGCTTGGTAGAAAGCAGTGAGGCTTAACTGAGAGGCAATGTGTAAAACATTTATGCAGCACTTAAACAGTAATAATGTGAAAACACAACGTATGAAAAAGCCCACATTAATTTAGAAAAATAGAAGTGAACTGGAGAATGGGGCTGTGTGAGGTCTATACTTGTTTTACCTGTAACCAGCTTTGAACTGGTAGAAATGCCTGGAGATTCCCCTCCCTCACTCAAGTGTCTGGAATTTCATGGCTCCCTGCCCCGGGTTCCCAGTCTGTCTAGGGGCACAATAGGCTAGTGTGAAGTTCTTTGTGTGTGAGCTAAGGCAGGGTCTTTAAAGTGCAAGTAGGGCTGTGTACAGGTCCGCCCACCTATGCTGCTTGGATGGCCCATCTTGCCAACACATAGGGGGTCATTCTGACCCCCGCGGGCGGCAGAAGCAGCCCGCCTGGCGGGAACCGCCAGAAGACCGCGGCGGTCATTCTGACTTTCCCGCTGGGCTGGCGGGCGACCGCCAAAAGGCCGCCCGCCCGCCCAGCGGGAAAGCCCCAGCAACGAGGATGCCGGCTCCGAATGGAGCCGGCGGAGTTGCTGGTGTGCGACGGGTGCAGTTGCCAAGCAGACACTGAAAATCTCAATGGGGCCCTGTTAGGGGGCCCCTGCAGTGGCCATGCCAGTGGCATGGGCACTGCAGGGGCCCCCAGGGGCCCCACGACACCCGTTCCCGCCATCCTGTTTCTGGCAGTGAAAACCGCCAGAAACAGGATGGCGGGAAGGGGGTCGGAATCCCCATCAGCGCCGCCGTGGAGGATTCCCTGGGGCAGCGGGAAACCGGCGGGAAACCGCCGGTTTCCCTGTTCTGACCGCGGCTGTACCGCCGCGGTCAGAATGGCCCCAGAAGCACCGCCAGCCTGTTGGCGGTGCTTCCGCGGTCGTTGGCCCTGGCGGTCAAGACCCCCATAGTCTCTCTATTTTGTAACTGTCTGGGAGGAATACACAAAGGCCAACTGCCAACCACACCTAGTCATGTAATCCACGAAATGGACTGCAGCCACCAAATGATGAGAACATGAAAATGCCAACTTTCTAAAAGAAGCATTTTCAGAATTGTGACTTAAAATCTGATATTGCCATTAAAAAGGATTTTAAAGTACAGCTCCTTAGATATCAAACACAATCTGCTGCCAAACAAAAGTTACTACTTATTAAACATGATAAGGGCACACAATGTTATCGTACGAGAGAGGTAGGCCTCACAGCAATGAAAAATGAATTTGTGAGTTTTTCACTACCAGGACATGTACAACTTAAAAGTACATGTAACATGCCCAACCTTTTAAATACAATACACCCTGCCCCATGTGCTGTTAGGGGACTACCTTAGAGTTCAGTTTAAACGTAATAAAAAGAGAGCTTTAGGTCTGCTGAGGAATTTATTTTGTCAAGCCAAATTGGCAGTTTAAAACTGCATATAGGCTGAAAAAGGCAGGCCTGAGGCATGTCTAAGGAGCTGCTTAAGTCGGAGTCACACTAAGTGCAGCAAGCCCACAAGCATTTAATTTACTAACCCTTGGTATATGGCATACCTATTTACTAGGGACTTATAAGTAAATGAAATATGTCAATCAGGTGTAAGCCAGTTTTACCATGTTTTAGGGAGTGAGGAAAAGCACTTTAGCACTGGTTAGCAGAGGGAAAGTTCACAAAGTACTAAGACCAACAAAAAAAATTCAGAAAAATAGGAGGGGAGAAGGCAAAATGTTTGGGGGTGACCCTGCAGAGAGGGCCAAGCCCAACAGAGGGGTAAGAATCAAAACAGACAATGGGGCTGGGAGTGGTGTGGAAAAAGGAACACAGACAATACGTGGTGGGGGTGGTAGAGGATGAAGCAACACTAAAAATAAAAATAGTACATAGACCTGGTCAGTGAACTGCTCTGCCTCACGTAGCTCCACCGGTAACTAGAGCCCTCGTTCCTCTAACCTCCTGACCCCTGTCAGGAGTTCGAGGCCCTCCTCCCCCGGCAGGCTTCTGCCTGCACCTCATTCCTGGTGTCTAGTTGGAGATCTCTGCTTTCCTACTAGGCTGCCCTCTGTCTCTCTCCTCCTTTTTCCTGCTTTGTTCTCTGTGTGCTTTCTCTTCTGTGTCTGTCCTTTGTACTCCTTTTGCCTTTTGCCTTTCACTCTCCACAATGCTCCTTTTGCCTTCGCTTCTGTGTTACACTCTTTCCTCATTTTTCGCTCTCGTTCTACCCTATCTCCCTCTCCCCACCGCTGCTGCCCTGGTGGCCCCAGCCCCCCTCCTCTGTCTTGCGCTACATTCCCACCGCTGCTGCCCCGTGGCCCGTCCCCTTTTTCTGCGCCATTTTCTGCCCCCCTCCTACCTCCCAGCTTTCCTCCCCTCCCCCTCCCTACTTAATGGCAGATGTGTGCAGCGGGCACGCCGCTGGCACACCAAAGGCACACCTAAGGCAAGCCCGTCTGCGCCCATCCGCACCTGGACTACACCCAGCGCCGGAACCCCTGGTTCTCGCCCCCCCACCACCGCAACACTCAACTCCGCTACGATGCCACCACCCTCCACGCGCTCACCGCTGGCCGCTCACCCACCTCAAGCCACCCCACAGCTCACCAGTGGACCCTTCTCCTGCCAGAACTGCCAAGGCAGGACGCAACCATCTCAGATGCATCCTACTCAACACCCGCTCCATTCCCAAAGACGCAGTCGAACTCTGGAACCTACTTGACTCAGCCACCCCAGACATCGCCTTCATGACCGGGACCTAGATGAACCCCTCCTCCCCGCCCAGCATCGCATAGCCATCCCAGACGGCTACAAGATCACCCATAGGGATCGTACCAACAGACCAGGAGGAGGCATCGCCATCATCCACAGGAATAGCCCCAGAATCATGACCAGCACCGAAGACACCCTCAGCACCGCCGAACACCTGCAGATCCACACCAATCCAAACACCACCATCGTTTACAGACCCCCCAGAACTTGACAGCAGTTCAGCGATTCCATTTCCGACATCATCAGCATGCACGCCCTCGCATCCACAGACAACATACTCCTCGGGGACTTGAACTTCCACCTCAAGAACATCAACGACAACTCCACCACCCTGCTCGCCAACCTTGCCAACTTCGGCCTCAAGCAGCTGGTCACAGCAGCCACCCACTCTGCAGGACACATGCTCAACCCCATTTTCTCCACCAGCAAACATGTCTCCTTCAGCCACACCACTGAACTCCACTGGACCGACCACCGCTGCATCCACTTCTCCTTCGAGAAACCCACAACACGCCATCACCCGCAACGGATTCCCCACCGCAGATGGAATAAGGTCACCTAAGACCAGCTGATCACCACCCTCTCCTGGAACCCACCTATCGACACCACTGACACAGCAGCCCGCAACCTCAGGCAATGGATCGATGACTGTGCCAATACTCTCGCCCGATCAAGAAACCTTTTAACAAATGCACCGACAGATAGGCCTTCTGGTTTACCACTGACCTCCAAGACCCCAAACAAAAAAATGGCGCCAAGAACAGATACTGGACAACCACACAGCCTTCAAGAATGCCATCCGTAGACACCACCAACTCATCCGAGCCGCCAAAAGAACCGCCTTCAAAGAACGCATCAACAACAACGCACACAGCTACAAGGAGCTCTTCAACATCGTGAAGGAACTCTCCAACCCCGGCACCAACATCAATGACATCACACCATCACAAGACCTATGCGACTCCCTAGCCACCTTCTTCTACTGCAAGATCTCAAACATAAAAGCTTCAATACCCAGTCCCCCCGTTAACCATTGACACCACAGACTCACCGCCCACCAGTCTCCTACTCTCATGGACCCACGTCAACGACAACAACACCATCAAAATCATGAACACCATCCACTCTGGTTCACCATCCAACCCCTGCCCTCACCACATCTTCAATAAAATGGGCTCCTTCATCACACCCCAACTCCAGAAGATCATCAACAGTTCCTTCAAGACTGTCCCCTTCCCAGAGAGCTGGAAACACGCTGAGATCAACGCCCTCCTCAAGAAACCCAAGGCGGACACAAAGGACCTCAAGAACTTTTGGCCCATCTCTCTGCTCCCCTTCTCATTGTCAACAAACAACTGACCCGTTTCCTCGAGGAGAACAACACCCTGGACCCGTCCCAATCGGGATTCGGCAGCAACCACAGCATTGAAACCGCCCTCATCGCCGCTACTGACGATATCAGGACCATACTTGACAACAGGGAAACCGCAGTCCTCATTCTCCTGTACCTCTCAGCACGTTCAACACTGGCTGCCACCATGCCCTACCCACACACCTCAACGACGAAGGGATCCACGACAGAGCCCTCGACTGGAACACCTCCTTCCTCACCGACAGAATTCAGAGAGTCCGCCTCCCTCCATTCCGCTCTGAAGCCACCAAAATCATCTGCGGCATACCCCAGGGATTGTCCCTCAGCCCGACCCTCTTTAACGTCTACATGGCTCCTGTCGCAAACATCGCCTGATCTCACAACCTCAACATCGTCTCATATGCCAATGACACCCAGCTGATCCTCGCCCTCACCGAGGACCCTGCCACTGCCAAAACCAACCTCCACAAAGGAATGAAGGCTATTGCCGCATGGATGAAGAACAGCTGCCCGAAACTGAATTCGGACAAAACTGAGGTCCTCATCCTCGACTCCACCCCCTCTGCATGGGACGACTCCTGCTGGCCTGCCACACTGGGAACCGCACCGACACCCACCGACCACGCACGCAACCTGGGATTCATCCTGGAATGATCGCTATCAATGACCCAGAAAGTCAACGCCGTCCCTTCCTCCTGCTTCAACACCTTCGGCATGCTTCGGAAGATCTACAAATGGATCCCCACTGAAACCAGAAGGACAGTCACCCAAGCCCTCGTAAGCAGCAAACTGGACTACTGCAACGCGCTCTAGGCAGGAACCACGGCCAAGCTCCAGACAAGACTGCAACGCATACAGAACGCCCCTGCAAGCCTCATCCTGGACATTTCCCACCACAGCCGCATCACAGCCCACCTGAGAGACCTGCACTGGCTCCCCATCAACAAGAGAATCACATTCAAACTCCTCACCCACAAGGCACTGCTTAACACCAGACAAGAATACCTCTACAGACAGCTCTCCTTCTACACCCCGACCAGACAGCTTCGCTCCGCTGACCTTGCCCTCGCCACCGTCCCACGCATCAACAGAACAGTGAAAGATCGTTCTCTCACCACGCCACCAAGATGTGGAACACTCTTCCACCCACCTGCGACAGACACAGGACCTACTTACCTTCAGGAGACACCTCAAGACATGGCTGTTCAAAAAGTAGCGCCCCCCCAGCACCTTGAGATCCTCACGGGTGGGTAGTACGCTTTACAAATCTTTGATTGATTGATTGATTACCTTAATCACAGTGTGAACAGTGGACGGACAGCAATCAAGCTGAAGTGGTAAGTATTTGATCTATGCCCCAGCCTAAAGAAGAACACATCGGCCAATTAGAAGGAAGCAATAAGAGTGACAATGAAGCCAATGGATGCTATGTAATGAGCAGGCTTAAGCTCCCGGTATACAATCTTTCACGGGCGACACATTAAACTCATGTGCAGCCACAGGCAAGAGCCAAAAATCAACTTTAATCACAGTTGTATGTGGAATAGAAGAATAGTTTCAGCTTTACTTCTTTGGTTGCTCTCAGAAGTGCTGTGAAACCTAATTGGAGCTAGAGAACTATACAGAAACCTAACAAAATACATCATTATCTACAAACTCCATTTTTATATGTTACAATTATTCTAAAAATATAATGGTCAGAATATTGACTGACATAAATACCATGCCCTAAATATTATTTACAAAAGTATCACCTCATAGGAGTTAGTAATAGGAGTTAATAATAGAATAGGAGCAAATAATAGAAAATCGAGTGTAAGCAATATTTAGGGCACAATATTTACATCAGATAATACTTCTAAGCATCTGTTCACCCATATCAACCTCATAATTTCAATAACCTCATAGTTCCAGCATAGATTGGAAGAGGTTGGCCCTCCAAAAGTGCAGACTGCCAGTTCACTTGCAGATCAGCCTTACTGAAAGCTTTTGTTAAAGGTGAACAGAATTTGAATATGTACTAAGCTATCCATCTAACTTTTTAGACCTTTAAAAGGCTCAATACAATTAAAGCTAACTTTCTAAAACACAATCCCATTCCTCCTCAGCCATCTCTCATGATTCCTTTTTTGTTTCTATATTTTTACAGACTATTTCCTCTTTCTCCCTGTTGTTTGGATTCATTTAACACAATCTGCACTTCATAAATCAGTATATGTGTACAGCAGTTATTCAACTTCTCTCTGTATAGTGTTCAGCATGAAACATGACATGTTTTATTGTGCTATATCCCAAACAATCCCTCAAACCAGAATACACAAAATTAAACAAAATAGCAAAAAACAGAGAATGAAGGCTGTGCAGAATTATGTGGTTTTCAGTGAATGTGGAAATGTCTCCACTTTTTGTGCTTTTGTATATCAGAAATGTGGCTCAAGGGCACTAGATCACTTTCTATAAGCACCAGATTACATTACGCAAGGTCAGATTTATTTTACATTTTTTTGTTGGCACATGGAGATTAAGGACCTGATTTATATTTCGGAAAGGGGTTACTCTGTCACAATGGTGATAGATATCCTGTCTGCCGAAATATGAATCCAATTATTTCCTATGGGATTTATAATTTGGTGAACAGGATAACCATCACCTTTGTGCTGCAGTAACCCCTCTGCCGAAATCTAAATCAGGCCCTAAGTGATTTGCTCAGACCATGCGAGACAACACAGGACACAAACCTGGTTCACCAGTTGCAAAGTTGGCAGCTTTGGCTTTAAGGTCACATCTTCTCCTACTATCCCACCCACATGACAAGTATCACTGTGGTGCCCTGGTAGAAAGAATTAAGGACCATATTTATACTTTTTTGTGCCGCATTTGCGTCATTTTTTGACGCAAAATCGGCACAAACCTAAAAAATATAATATGTCAAGAAATGACGTAAATACGGTGCAAAAAAAGTATGAATACAGATCGTCCAATTGGGCACACTGTGCATCTATAGGTGGTGTACAAAGCTCCAATTTGATAGTAGTCATTTCGCCCTTGTAAAGCTTACATTTTATGCAGTACCCACAGTAACCTCCACTTGGCTTCTGGCCTGCCAAGAACTTAACCGATCCTCTTCCCCCAAAGGTTATCAGTGTAATTAGGATGTTCTTTCTTTTTTCGTTAGTTATTTTCATCACATACACCTAGTCCAACTCTGAATGACAGAAACACCGGTCTGATTACATAGGTTCAGGCTCAAGTCACACGGAGACTTGTCCCTCTTGTTGGTAAGAGCACCACAGACTACTCCCATATCTTGGCTGCCCTCAAGAAAAAAAATAAACCTGAAAAGAAGCCACTTGAAAGAGAGCTTGCTTTCTCACCTTTACCTTTCAGGGACTATCTCCCCCAGCGAAAAAAAGGACATGTCCCCACTGAGTTTACTCTGAAACCCAAGGATTCGTGGATCTCAAAACCCACATTAATCCTGCATAAACACAGTTTTAGGAAGAGCGAAAAAGGTCCACTTTACAGTTTACAGACTACTGAAGCAATAGCACTACGAAGTGGCTATTGTCACAAGCCAGAACTTTACAAAAACATTAAGTAAACAAACAAGCATTTGTTTTCGGACCTAACACTTTTCACAGGTTGCCAAGTAACTGGTGCGTTTTTGGAATACTCCCAGCAAATAGTGCTTTCATTTGATGTGTGTACACCCTTTCTAAAATGCGCTCTCTATTGGACCCCCACTTTTGTCTCATGCGCATTCTTTAACAAATTTGTTTAATTGTTGGTGACAGGAAGGTATCCCAGACCTCCAATTTTATGACTGAACCTCTGAGTTTTTTTTTAAAGATACTGAACATAACCAAAGTAATGCATGGCACATTCCCCATAATTTTCATGTCCTTGGTCACTAAGGTGGTAGAGAGCCTCCTAAATTCTGCAGAAAAATATCCTCCTGGCCTAGACGAAGTAAGATGGTCGAAAGATGGGCAGTTTGGAGTCTGTAAAAGGAGTGAAAGAGAACAACCAACGCTAACAATGCAGAAGCTATTTACCTGCCAAATTAACACCACTCACAATGGTATGGACGTAGAAGGAGAGTTTGTGGGCGACTGGTGGGACAAGGAGAGTTAATCCACGTGAAGGAGATGGAAGATAAGGTAGATAGAAGGAAGAGAATGGACAGGCCAGCCGTTCTTTCCCTATCCCAGTGCCCGACGTTTAAGTCCGCCATCTTGGACTTTTTACCGTTGAAGCACACTTTGCAGGATTGATGTAGATTCGTGAAGCCCTTGTCCTGTGATTTTGTACTTATTTGCATTTTGCTGTTATGAGGTGCCTTTATGTCACTGGCGTCACTCTAACTTTCTGCTATTCTTAGATGTTTTCCTCTCACTGTCGTGATGATGCTTTGTTGAACGGTCCAGAGAAAACCTCATATATTTAAACTTATAAAATATAGAACTATCACTGCTGCAAAACATTAAAAAAACAATGTGATCTAACCTTTTCAGGCAACCTGGCTGTTGTCCGTGACCTGTGACCTTACACAGGTTATCAGAGAGTGAAAAATGGGGTCTGCTGTCTTTTGAATGGAGCCGTTTATGTCTGAAACTAATTCACAAATCTGCTGCCCAGGGCAAACATCTGCCCCCATCATGTTGTCAACATGCACGTTTAAATTGGGCAATTTAAAAGGGTGAGACCACCATAGTTTGGAAAAATAAACGTTTCCTCTTAAACTCACATTGTTGGAATTTCACGGTTTCAATAGGTTAACGTGTTCCAACGTGTTTATACCTGGCAAAGAGAAGATTTTGGTAATTGTTAAAAAGTTCCTACTGCACGCTACATTTTTAACTCTCGGAACTGAGTGAGTATGAAAGAGTAGAAATTGTCTTTGGGGTATGCGATTTCATCATTTCATTGTGCTACAGTAAATCTAGCGTGTGAGAAGGCCAATAAACAGTTAAGACTAAATCTGGATATACTTTAAAGCTGTTCAACAAACACCTAAACTGTTTTTGATTGAGTCAGCTGGAAGAGCTGTCCATGTTGGAGTCATGTGTGTATTTGTGAATGGCTTCAACCTTCAACATTTGTTTTGGGCCTGCTGGAAGGCAATATGCTCCGAGTTCCATGTTTGACCACGTTGACCACAGTCAATCTAAAAATAAATGTAAACTCATCTTCAAACAGGCTGAAAATTCTGCTCGTCTGGGCTTTGAAAAGATTGTCATGCACGAATGTGCTGCATGTGGAAGATGTTAATATAAGATTTGGATATCACTCAAACTCCGAGTACCATGGCAGTTTCCCATAAACTAAGTACCACAAGTGCTAAGACACAAGGCCAAAAAAAATATATTTCTGACTGGCTCTTTCATGTACTGGGAGATAAGAAAATCGGTGTTTGCTCCAAACACCTCTTACTACCTGTTGAAAATGTCCTTTCTGCAGGGTTACCTCCAAACATTTTGCCTTCCTCCTTCTCTTTTTCTGACCTCATTTTTGCTGGCTCTAGGACTCTGCGCTCTTTACCACTGCTAATCAGTGCTGAAGTGCATATGCTGTCTCCTTAAAACATGGTGACATTGGCTCATACCCAATTGGTTTATTTCATTTACTTGTAAGTCCCTAGTCAAGTGCACTACATGTGCCCAGGGCCTGTAAATTAAATGCTACTAGTGGGCTGCAGCACTGGTTGTGCCATCCACAAAAGTAGCCCCCTAACCATGTCTCAGGCCTGCCATTGCAGTGCCTGTGTGTGCAGTTTCACTGCCACTTTGACTTGGCATTTACAAGTACTTGCAAAGCCTTAAACTTCCCTTTTTCGACATAAAAGTCACCCCTAAGGTAGGCCCTAGGTATCCATAGGGCAGGGTACTATTTAGGTAAAAGGCAGGACATGAACATGTGTGTTCTATATGTCCTGGTAGTGTAAAACTCCTAAATCCGTTTTTACATTGCTGTGAGGCCTGCTTCTTTCATAGGATAGCATTAGGGCTACCCTTATATACTGTTTGAGTAGTAGATCCTGATCTGAAAAGAGTAGCCAGGTCATATTTAGTATGTCCAGAACGGTGATACAAAATTCTGTTTAATGGTGAAGTTGGATTTTATATTACTATTTTAGAAATGCTACTTTTAGAAATTTAGCATTTCTCTACACTTAAATCCTTTTGTGCCTTCCAATCCACGTCTGGCTAGATTTGGTTGACAGCTCCCTTGTGCATTCACGCAGACAAACCCCAAACATAGGATGCTCAGTCACACTTGCATACATCTGCATATTGAACGGGTCTTTCTGGGCTGGGGCGGTGGAAGGCCTGACACTTACATATCAAAGGACGGTAGTCTGCCCTCACACAAAGGACTGCCACACCTATTGGGACCTTTGCAGACAGGATGGAACTGAAAGGGGACCTTGTGCACTTCTAAGCCACTCTTTGAAGTATCCCCCACTTCAAAGGCACATTTGGTTATTTAAGCAGGGTCTCTGACCCTACCAATTTAGACACTTCTGAACAAGACTCTTCTGAGGTAGACATGCTAGTTCATCAAGACACTTTCTGGAGACGAGAACCTGAACCAGAACCTGCAACCTGCCAAGGAGAACTGCCTGGCTGCCCAAAGGACTCACCTGACTGCTTTTCTGAAAAGGACTGCTGCCTCGCTGTTGACCTGCTGCCTTGCTGTTCTCTGGCTGTGCTGAGAAGTGCCCTCCAAGAGCTTGGATAGAGCTTGCCTTCTGTTCCCTGAAGTCTCAGGACCAAAAAGACTTCATTCCTGCAAGGGAACTCCCTTTGCGGTGAAAATCGCTGCACAGCCTGCAAGAAACGACACACAGCCTGCATCGCGGTGAGAAAATCACTGCATGCCAAATCAGAACGACGCAGCCCGACTTCGCAAGGAGAAGATCGACGCAGGGCCAGCATAGCGATCGGAAATTCGATACACGGCCCACTGGACCAACGCAAAGCCGAGCCAGAACGATGCAGCCCAACTTCCTAAGAGGAATCGGCGCAGCACCTGCAGTGCAGTAGAAATTTCCTGGCAATGTCCACCGGTTCAACGCAGCCCCTGGGACTTCGTCCTGCAAGTGCTGGATTTCAACGCATCATCCCCGGGGCATCCAAAAAACCCACAATCCGAAAAGGATCCAAGCCTGCATCGACGCAAAGCCTTCCCTGCATGAAAAATAAACAACGCATCGTTGTGTGCGGCCCAAGAATTCAACGCACACCTCCCTGTTTTCCACGCATCTTCTCCTCTGTGGTTCCTTGTGGAGATTTTGACTGCAAACCAGGTACTTTGTGCTTGCAAGAGACATGTGTTGCTTTGAAGAGACTAAGGACACTTTATATCATTTTCACAGTGATATTTCAACATATACTTATTGCATCTTAATCGTTTTGACCTGCATCTTGCCAGATAAATATTATATGTTTTTCTAAACACTGTGTGGTGTATTTTTGTGGTGTTATACTGTGTTATTGCATGATTTATTGCTCAAATACTTTACACATTGCCTTCTAAGTTAAGCCTGACTGCTCAGTGCCAAGCTACCAGAGGGTGGGCACAGGATAATTTGGATTATGTGTGACTTACCCTGACTAGAGTAAGGGTCCTAGCTTGGACAGGGGGTTGCCTGACTGCCAACCAAGATCCCAATTCTAATACCACCCTATTATGAAAACAGGATTCTGTAGGTTTTCATGTGTGATAAGAACGTTTCTGCATGCATTCTGTGTGGATGTTGTCAGTGCTTAAATTATATTTAAAAAAAATAGTGCTTGAGCCCAAAGTTTTGCTCAGAAATCGACAGCTAGTGCAACCGGATATCAAGGTTGTGATTGTCTGCTTAGTCTTGATATCACCTCATGCATCTTTCATCCTTCACTAGGCACTCCTTTCATCTCTCACCCATTTATCTTTATTCTGCAGGTTGTTTTTCATTCATGCTTTTCTCTCTTAGTCACTGCTTTTCTTTCTCTTCCCCTTTTTTTCCTCTTTTATGTTTTTCTCTCTCATACTGCGGGTAAAGTCTGCTGAGAAAAATGAAGTGCAGTGTTAGTCTACAATAATGAGATCCGGTGGGCCCCACCTGCACCCAGTGACTCAAATATGCACTAAACAACACAACAAAGGAAGGCCAGGGGAGATTTAAGGACCAACAAGAGTTAGTTCCTGCTTGCTTTTCAACACATTTGTATTGATACAACAGGGGGTCCTGTGTAGGTTTCTGCCACATGGTCTTTGTCTTGCTAGCAACATTCCCCCGTCCCCTACCTTGTCCGTTTGGGAATTCATTCATGTTGGATTTTGATCTTGAGAGTCTCGGAGTGGCGTTACTTTTAAGTGTTGAGCACAAAGCGCCGGGTGTAATCTTTCTATGGGCATTTAACCACTCCCATCAGTTGGTTGGTTCATGGGCTTGCCTTTTACAATTCGCTTCATTTCATTAGTGAAAGGCATGCATAAGTCATGCCTTTTCTGGTGTTTGGCCCTCCTCTCGTGCACCGGCCAACTACTGAAAAGATACGAGGCTCAATATTTTCCCTATGATTTCTGGACTACTTTTTTTCTTTATTTCGCAGACTGCAAAATCTCGCTTGGTAGAAGTCAAGCGCTTTACATGACATCGACCGCGTTACTTGGCTAATTGCACTTTTGCCTGTTACATGGCTAATTGCACTTTTGCTGATACATTTTACTGCGAGTGAACTTCTGTTAACTTTTGTGTGTCTCTGTCACACTCCATGGTGGTCGCTTCTGTGAAACTGTTTTACTTTTCAGTTTATGTGGCAAGAAAGGTCCGGTTCGGAGTTTGAAATGCGAATAGCTCTAACTCGAACAAACGCGAGACCCGTTGCATTGCAAATCCTTGCTCCTTCTTTGCCCTTGAGACATGGATGGTTTCCCTAGTGGTTTTCTTCCTTAAGAGTCACTCAATGCCTTTATGGAAACTCTAAAGACCACACAGGACTGCTTATATCTTTACTGGTGTTTGTGCCCCTTGCACTATGAGCCATTTTACTCACTCATAGTTCCATGCTTATCTGCACTATTCTGAGGATGAACCTCCAAGCTTTTAATTCATACATTACACTTTACATACAGAATGGGAGCTTCAAAAAGAGTTTTAATGTTTTAGATGTGCATGTCACATTATCTTCAACTTGGATATGTTGTCCATACCATTATCTGTTAAATTTCTCCTTGTCTCTCCTCACACCTTAGAACCTTATATCTACTTACTCCAGAATTTCTGCTTAGGATGGAGAGCACCCTGAGCCCTATGCTAGGGTCACCGAACTGAAGAATTACACCCAACGATTGTGGGTAAGCCCAGTTTACTTAGTTTTTCATGTACACCGTTTTACGCCACATTATGGTTATTTTGCAACAGGGGAGCTTATGGTACCATGCCTCTGCTGAGTTATACATTACTTATTGGTATAATTCACTTGTTGTGGTGATTGGTAGCACTACTTGATAACCATGTTCGCTTTGAAATGGTAACCTAGCTGACTGTACAGCTTTACAGGTTGTCTGACAGTGGCTTCTCTCACTCGGAAAATCCCCGGTGACCACTGTATGGCTGTGTATAATTATATTTCTTCCTTTTGATCACTTTTTCAGGAGCAGAAGTTATTTCTTTTTAGTCCTGAGAAATGCCAATGCACATCTCTTCGATGGTACTATAGCAGAAACATGTTGATCTTTTTTAATGACGCACTCTAGCAGGATCAATTAACTCCTGCAGTGTCCCCTGTGTTTGACCTAGGTGCACATGAATAAAGGTATACGCACACCCTGTAGCCAATTTTAACCCTTCACTCCATCCTTTTTCACGCACTCTACTCACCTCCCCACACTATAGCTCATCATAGATTATTGACTTTATCTCTAGAAACATCCGCTGAACTCCTACTCCTCAACAGAGGAATTGTAGCCCGCATTGTGACTAACTGTTATGGTGCGAGGAGATTCCCGATGATGAAGCAAACCACCTATGATCGGTAAGGGAAAATGTCCTTATAAAAAAGAATTCCCCTTTCAGTTAGGTTACTTTTATGATGTATATTCGGTTTTGTTTTAGACCCAGGTGTGTGTGTACCTCAATTTAAGCACTGTCATTTGTTGTGGTAGTGATGTGTTCTATTTTATTTCTTTGGTGCTGTGTACTTATGCTGCATTGTTGCAATGTGTGTATGGTACTACAATGGTTGTGTTGAGTTTTGTTTTGACTGCTTTGTTGTGATGTGCACTCTTATGTTTCACGCGTGTTATTATGTTGCTTTGTTAATACTCCAATGTTTTGGTCTTGTATGTGTTTATTTTAGATATGTCAATAAATGCTGCTACTTTACCAGCCAAAAGAACAGGGGTGACTCCTCCCCTAATAGCAGAGGAGCGTCGCCCCCCTACTCAGTGCTAGAGAATGAAAAATAAAATGACAATAAAACAATTTTATCATCATTTTATTTTTTCATTTCCTGGACCCTGGCTGAGTGAGCCGATGCCGCGCATCTAGGGTGGGGCAGGGATGGACCATCTTCAATGGACAGCAGGGGGGAGGAGGAGTGGTGGGCACTGTAAAGGGCACATGTCGATTTGAGTGGCTGACTCAGGCGGACCAAACTGACATGCGCACTTACATTTCCCCAACCCAGCTGTGTTACTCAGCCAGGTTGGGGAAATGGCACGGGCTCCCTGTGCCTGAGTGTGCATCAGACCAGCCTGCTCAGACCAATCCTGGTGCTGCTCTCATGCTTGGTACAGCAGTCTGGAGTGGGAGCTTGTGCCCCAGTCACTGCTAGGAAGAGAGGAACGATGGAGGTGGCTGGCAGCAGGATCACAAGCCAGGTAGGTTTTAATATTTTTTATTATTTATTCCCCTAACACCCCTGCCCCACCACCTGAGACTGGCGGCAGCCGCCACTGCAAAAGAAGCATATGGCTTGAAAGTTCCTGTGACAGGCAACCTTTTACCACTATTCAAGGCAGCTACAAAATACACCATCCAGCCTCAAACTGTGGCAGAGATTGTGTTTTAATGTAGCACACCCTGTGCTCACTAAGGCCCTCATCATGACATTGGCTGTAAATACCACTTACCGCCACGCTGACTGCCACCAACTTAGCGTCGCCGTGGCGGATATCCGTTCACCATATTATGACACACATACACCAATCCATTAGTATTCAGCCAGAGACTCAAATCCGCCACACCAAAGGTCAGTAATAAACTGGCAGTATCAAAACCCACACTGTTACGCCAACAGAACTACACCCACCACATTATGACCCATGAATCACCACTGCGGACATTCAACAGCGGTAAACCATTGGCGGTACATACCGCCAAACTCAAAATGGACACACACATACAAAACAACACCACATTGGACAACTCAAACAACACACACCTGACACCCATACACACAACACACCTACACCACCATAAAACACACACCCACATTACCCACAACCCTTTACAAACAACAATTACTGCTAGGAGATTGACACCAAGACCACTGACACAACCAGACCCACACACTATACACACCTATACGCCACTCACACACCCCACATCACACACCCCAACACATTACCCAACACACCCTCACCTACAGACCTCACACAACACCCATGGCACCACAAAGACTCCCCAGTTTCACAGAGAAGGAGCTAAGGGTCATGGTGGAGGAAATCATCAGGGTAGAGCCACAGCTGTTTGGAGCACAGGTGCAGTAGATATCAATATCTAGGAAGATGGAGCTATGATGGAGAATCGTGGACAGGGTCAACACCATGGGACAGGACCCAAGAACCAGGGATGACATCAGGAAGAGGTGGAACGACCTACGGGGAAAGGGATGGTCCATTGCAGCAAGACACCAGCTCGCTGTACAGTGGACTCCTAGTGGACACCCACCTCCTCCCCCACAACTAACAGCATAGGAGGAGCAAGTCTTGCCAATCCTGCATCCTGAGGGCCTGACCGGAGAGGAGGAGAACTGGACTCTGGTAAGTCAACTCTCTACTACTATCAACCCCCTACCTGCATGCCGTCACGTACCCCCACCCTCATCCTCACTCCCATCAATCCACCATTTCCCACACACCCCACCATCACATTTCACTCATTCCAATCCCAAGCCCTGCATGCTCTACCAATGCATTGACACCCCTCACAGCCCTGCATGGACATTCATCACTAAAGCATGCACACCATAGAGAACTAAAAATCCCACCAGCAAACACAAGTGAAAGCTGCTAGGGCAAATATAACCAAAGAGGGCAAGCCACAGAAGCACAAAATGTCAGAAACAGAAACCATGACACATCATTTACATCCCCACAGGTATTGCAGCCAATGTCAGTGGAGAGGAGGTGCCAGCAATATCCAGTCCCACCAACTGAAGAGGCCACAGTGATGACAGCAACTCTGGTCTTCGGGATCTGGATGACCAGCCGGGCCCATCAGGGACCTCTGGATAGCCAGTTACCCAGGCCTAGTCACACACCACCACAGAGCCTCTCCTATCAGGAAACACCACCACAGCACCCACCCAGAGTATCCACACCTCTGTCCCCAGGACACGTCAATCAGCAGTGTGTCCACCACTACAGAGACCCCAGACCACACCTCATACCCAAGGGACCTGGGGTCAGTGGCAGTGGGCACACGGTTCAGGGGACAGAGACACAGGCCAACAGGGAAACTGAGAGGACTGCTGTGTGCAAGGGAGAGGATAGGCCTAGGGAAGCAACTCTCCAGAAGGCACTTGTAGAGATCCTGGGAGCCTATCAACATTCCCAGGACACGATGGGCCAGATCCTGGACAATGTGCAGGAGAATAGGTGGCTGCAGGAGGGACAGTACCAGGGAATCAGGGAGGACTTGCAGGCCATCAACAACACCCTGATCTCCATAGCAGGGGTGCTGGCAGACATGGCAAACATTATGAGGGAGGCAGTCACACAACGGCGGGCCCCTGCCACTAGCCAGATATCTGAACAGCCTTCCACCTCCGCTGCCGCTAATGGCCAGGAGGCCCCGCCACAGGACTCACAGGCCACCAGCAGCCATCCCCTGCAGAAGGAGAACAACCCCGTAAACATTCCCTGCAATCCAGACAGAAGCCAGAGACACTTGCCAAGACCCCAGCCAGGAAATGAGACTCTCCTGATTGTCACCCTTGTGTCCCACTCAGTCACCCTGTCCACCTTGAAATGCCATTGCTCCCCTTCCTATGTCCCCTTGGACAATACACCTGTGCTACAAACAGACTGGAACAATGCCCTGGACTTTCCACCATCATCACCCCATCCCCTTGCATCCCCCCTCAATATTTTAGCACGTCAATAAACACCATTGGAAAAAAAAGAAGTATGGAGTATGTCATGTTTTTCAATTCTGTATTCATTGAAATAGGTAAAACATTGCAATTCAACTGTACAGAAAAAAGCATAGATTAATGACCTGTAGCTGGCTGCAGTGATCACACTAGGAGTATATGTGAGGTCACCAACATCTGCAATATGAATTGCCAGAGGGAACAGTAAGTGGGCATAGAAGTGGGAAATATCAGCATGCCAGTGCCACAGAAATTCATACAAATCTCATTGAAATGTGAAGTAACATTGTCCTACCTGTGTGTCATTGGAAGTATTGTCTGATCACTGATGTTCTGGTATCCTCATCCTCATCCTCTGCCTCCTCATCCTCACTGTCCACAGGGTCCACTGATGGCACATGGGCATCTCCAGCCTCCTCCGCCTGCAGGAATAGGACATGGGGTCTGAGGGCCAGGTTATGAAACATGCAGCATGCCACCACTATCTGGCAGACCTTCTTGGGTGAGTAGTATAGGGATCCACCTGTCAGATGGAGGCAACAGAACCTGGCCTTCAGGAGGCCATAGGTTCTCTCAATGATCCTTCTGGTTCGCCCATGTTCCTCTTTGTAACATTCTTCTGCCCTTGTCCTGGCTTTCCTCACAGGGGTCAGCAGCCATGATAGGTTTGGGTAACCAGAGTCACCTGCAATTATTGAGGGACAACATTTAGCCACACACTATCCCATTTGGCCCACACCATACCCATATACTGGGTGGGAACCAGGGCTCACTTATTAGCCACACCCTGTGCCTCTGTAGTTGCCCATCACATTAGGGATGCTGCTATTCCTCAGGACAAAGGCATCATGCACTGACCCAGGATACTTAGCATTGACGTGGGAGATGTACTGGTCCGCCAAGCAGACCATCTGTACATTCATTGAGTGAAAACTCTTATGATTTCTGAACACCTGTTCATTCTGTTGTGGGGACAAATGAAATGTGTGTTCCATCAATCACCCCAATTATGTTGGAGATATGTCCTATTGCATAGAACTCGGTCTTCACTGTTGCCAAATCTTCAACCTGGGGAAATACAATATAGCTGCACATGTTTTTAATCAGGGCAGACAACACTCTTGTTAGCACTATTGAGAACATTGGCTGTGACATTCCTACTGCCAAACCAACTGTCACTTGGAAAGAACCAGTTGCCAGGAAATGGAGCACTGATAGAACTTGCACAAGAGGGGGGATCCCAGTAGATTGACTGATAACAGATATCAGGTCAGGCTCCAATTGGGCACACAGCTCTGTGAGTGTTGCCCTGTCAAGTCTATAGGTGAGTATTATGTGCCTGTCCTCAAGTGTTGCCAAGTCCACCAGGGGCCTGTACACGGGGGTATGTCTGCATCTCCTATTCATCTGCAGCGGTAGGAATCTATTGGGCAAAAAGAGTGAGGAGCCGGTCACAAACTGAACAATTGATCTACAACAGAACTTTGCATGCTATTAACTTGTAATAGGTTAGTGTGATTTGTCCAGTATGTCCTAATTTCACTAGTGACGCAGTTATTTTCCAGGGCCTGCCTCCCCGAAATGGCGTCCGCCTGTCCTGTGTGGAGGGACAGGTGGAAGTGAGGTAATTCCCCTGACATTGTGCGCTGTTGCAGGAGGTGGTCAGGAACCGCCATGCAATTCCTCATTGGTTAACATTTGGCCCTATGGGTTCCAGTGGCCAATAGTGATCTACGTCGGTGGTGAGGACCTACACTGCATGTGCTGCTGTGACCTGTGTCTGGAACCTACCATGGCCCGTGTGACTGGGGAAAGGGCCCCAGCCTTCAGTTCGAAGGAGTTGGAGAGACTGGTGGATGGGGTTCTACCCCAGTACGGTCTGCTGTATGGGCCTCCAGAGCAACAGGTGAGTACACAGTGGGCACAATGCATGTGACAGGAATGCATGGAATGGTGTGTGTGAAGGTGTCGTGTAAGGGGGGGTGGGTGGATGTCCTCTGGGCACCGTATAGGTTGTGTGCTGGGCCATGAGTGTGTAAATGGTGATGTGAAGGGGTATGGTGGGTCATAAGTGTAACATGCAGGACTGTTTGTCTAATTCATTTTTCCTGTGTGTATTGCCTCTGCAAATCAGCGCCCATCAAAAGAAGGGTATATGGCGTGCCATTGCCAAGGAGGTGCGGACCCTGGGGGTCTATGGCAGTGGGAGCACCCACTGTCGCAAACAGTGGGAGGACCTGAGACGCAGGGCATGGAAGATGGCGGAGGCCCAGCTGGGGATGGCCTCCCAATGAGGAAGGGGTGCCCTACGAACCCTGATCCCCCTGATGGCCCAAAAACTGGCGGTGGCCTATCCAGAGATGGATGGGTGCTTGAGGGCATCACAGCAGCCACAAGGGAGTGAGTACAGTTCCCATAATCACAACTTATGCAGGGTAGGGTGGTATCCGGTTGGGGGATGTGTGTCAGTGGGTGCCCCTAGGCCATGCCTGACATTGCAGCGTAGGTCCCCTGGTGGCTAGGGTTCTGAAGGGATAATCCTGCTACCAAGCTCGTAGGCATCCACTACTGGTCAGGGCTGCTTGGGTCCCAGGTGTGCTGCATTTGGCAGTCTGTGCCCCTCCCCATGCATTGGTGGCAAGCTATTTCTCTGCTAGTGCTATGGCATATTGAGTAGGCCTGTTCCCTGTGTGTGAGGGTGCTGTGTACGCCAACGGTGGTTTTGGTACAGCCATTGACCCAGTGTATCCTTTGTCTCTTCCCCCCTTTTGTTTTGTCATCCTGTCCTTATGTGCATTAGCATCAACTGGCGGAGAAGCCGAGGCACCGGTGACGGAGGGAGCTGCATCCCACAGGACCCAGGAGGCAGAGTCCACCGACGCTGAGGGTACCAGTGGGACGGAGGGCGAGGGGAGCACCATGGCAGAGACTGGAGGGGACAGTTCTGACAGTGATACCTCCTCCGATAGAAGCTCCCTGCTGGTGACGGACACTTCTGTGACCAACCCAGCTACAGATACATCCGCCACCCCGTACCAGCACGACCCTCCCAACTACCCCTCATCGGGTTGCCTGTGCCCGCTCACCCAGGAGGGTGGGCATCTCCTTCGCTCCATGCACCTCAGGCCCTGCCCCAGTTAGCCCTGCTGCCCTGAGTGAGGAGGCTATTGACCTCCTGAGATCCATCTCTGTAGGGCAGTCAACCATTGTGAATGCCATCCAGGGGCTGGCAGCACAGATGCAACAGACTAATGCATTCCTGGAGGGCATTCACACTGAATTGTCTGCTCAACAGACATCGATACAGGCTCTGGCTTCCTCTCTGATGGCAGCCATTGTCCCTGTTTCTACCCTCCCCCTCCAACTTCCTCTTCCCAGTCCCATTCTCCTCAACCCCAATCCATCCCAAGCACACAGCCAGACGAGCATGCACACAAGACAACACACAAGAGAGGTACAGGCAAACACAAGCACCACGTTTCATCCCACAGACACTCACACAAACACCATCCAGATGAAGACACACAAACATCCACTATTTCCACTGCCTCCCCCTCCTCCTCCTCCACCTCCCTCCCAGTTCCCTCGACACTCACAACTGCATGCACTACATCATCATCCACTACCAGCATCATCACCACACCAAGCAGAACACATACCTCACTGGCAAACACCTCCACAACAGCCATGCACACGTCCCCTGTGTCCTCTTTCACTGCATCTGTACTTCCCCTCCTAAGGTACACAAACACAAACACACAGACACCCAACAGCCATCCACCTCACAACAGCATACAGCCCATGCACCTACACCCAAAAGCAGCAGACCGACACCTCCAACAACCACTCCCTCTTCCTCCACTCCCATTTCTTTTCCCTATTCCTGCCCCAATGTCCCTAAAAAACCTGTTCCTATCCACCATTGACCTCTTCCCTACAGCTCCCCCTGTCCTGCACGCATGCTCAGGTTAGGAAGAACCCAGCCAATCACCTCAGCCACCCAGTCCACGGGCCCAGTCGTCACCACACCCACTCGTGGTGGAAAAGGATCCAGGCCACATGTCCTGAAGGTGAAGGAGCCTGCACCAGGCAGCCTCAAGGGGAAACAAGCCTGCCTCAGCTGCCAGAAAGACCACCGAGCCTGCCCCAGCAGGCAAGAAGGGAAAGGAGCCTGCCCTAGCTGCCATGAAGACAAAGGAGCCTGCCCCAGCAGGCAAGAAGGGAGAGGAGCCTGCCCCAGCTGCCAGGAACACCAAGGAGCCTACACCAGAAGGCAAGAAGGAAAAGGAACAGCACCAGCTGCCAGGAAGACAAGGAGCCTGCACCAGTAGGCAGGAAGACCAAGGAGCCTGGGGCAGGAACTGTGACGGGTGAGTAGTGTGCTTTACATAAATTCCTGTTTGATTGATTCATGGAGCCCCCACCACCAACCATGACTGTGCAGCCATCCGTGGTTGAAGGGGATAGGGGCCTCCCTCCCATCAGCACCACCAGCTCCTCTGAGCAGCTGTCCGAGGTAGCAGAGGATGGAAAGGAGTCTCTCCCCCAGCAGCACCACCACCTCCACTGAGCAGCCATCCGAGGTTGCAGGGGATGGGCAGGAGCCTTCCCCCAGCAGCACCACCAATTCCACTGAGCAACCATCCGTGGTTGAAGGGGATGGGTAGGGGCCTCCCTCCCAGCAGCTCCACCACCTCCTCTGAGCAGCCATCTGAGATTGCAGGGGATGGGCAGGAGCCTCCCCCCCATCAGCACCACCACCTCCACTGAGCAGCCATCCGAGGTAGCAGGGGATGGACAGGAGTCTCCCCCCCAGCAGCACCACCACCTCCACTGAGCAGCCATCTGAGGTTGCAGGGGATGGCAGGAGCCTCCCCCCAGCAGCACCACCAATTCCACTAAGCAGCCATCCGAGGTTGCAGGTGATGGGCAGGAGCCTCCCCCAACCAGCAGCAGCACCACCACTGAGCAGCCATTACCGTCGGGGGACCGTATGAAATCCTGCCTCCATGGGCTGCTGTGCGGCCTGCCCCCTGCAAATCCAGTGGGTATGACACCCACCTGAGAGACTGTGACCTTGCACTCCACAGGATCAAGCACAGGGCATGTTGCCCCCTCCAGAACCAGTGGGTAAGACACCTACCTGAGAAACTGTGGCCTTGCACTCCCCAGGACCAAGCACAGGGCATGTTGCCCTGTCCAGAACCAGTGAACAAGTGACCCCCTCCCGGAGACTGTGGTCTTGCACTCCCCAGGACCAAGCACAGGGCATGTTGCCCCCTCCAGAACCAGTGGGTAAGACACCCACATGCCCAACACTCACCAGGATCAAAAGCACAGGGCATATTGCCCCCTCCAGAACCAGTGGGCAAGTCACCCACCTGAGAAACTGTGGCCTTGCACTCCCCAGGACCATGCACAGGGCATGTTGCCCTGTCCAGAACCAGTAGGCAAGTCTCCCCCTCCCAGAGACTGTGGTCTTGCACTCCCCAGGACCAAGCACAGGGCATGTTGCCCCCTCCAGAACCAGTGGGTAAGACACCCACATGCCCAACACTCACCAGGATCAAAAGCACAGGGCATATTGCCCCCTCCAGAACCAGTGGGCAAGTCACCCACCTGAGAAACTGTGGCCTTGCACTCCCCAGGACCAAGCACAGGGCATGTTGCCCTGTCCAAAACCAGTGGGCAAGTCACCCCCTCCCAGAGACTGTGGTCTTGCACTCCCCAGGACCAAGCACAGGGCATGTTGCCCCCTCCAGAACCAGTGGGTAAGACACCCACATTCCCAACACTCACCAGGATCAAGAGCACAGGGCATGTTGCCCCTTCCAGAACCAGTGGGCAAGTCACCCACCTGGGAAACTGTGGCCTTGCACTCCCCAGGACCAAGCACAGAGCATGTTGTCCTGTCCAGAACCAGTGGGCAAGTCACCCCTTCCCAGAGACTGTGGTCTTGCACTCCCCAGGACCAAGCACAGGGCATGTTGCCCTGTCCAGAACCAGTGGGCAAGTCACCCCCTCCCAGAGACTGTGGTCTGGCACTCCCCAGGACCAAGCACAGGGCATGTTGCCTCCTCCAGAACCAGTGGGTAAGACACCCACATGCCCAACACTCCCCAGGATCAAGAGCACAGGGCACGAGGCCCCCTCCAGAACCAGTGGGTGAGACACCCACATGCCCAACACTCCCCAGGATCAGAAGCACGGGGCACGAGGCCCCCTCCAGAACCAGTGGGTGAGACACCCACATGCCCAACACTCCCCAGGATCAAGAGCACAGGGCACAATGCCCCCTGCAGAACCAATGGGTGAGACACCCACATGCCCAACACTCACCAGGATCAAGAGCACAGGGCACGAGGCCCCCTCCCGAACCAGTGGGTGAGACACCCACATGAGAGACTGTGACCTTGCACTCCCAAGGACCAAGCTCCTCAGGGTATGTTGCCCCCTCCAGATCCAGTGGTCGTGTTACATCTCCCGGCAGAGGTGCCCCTCCGCCTCCTTCCCCCTGAGGTGCCTGCCTATTTTCCAACTGATGTCCCTGCAGAGTTCTCTCCATGTTGAAGCAGGTGACATGTGTGGCCTTGGACTTTGGCGTGTGGCCATGTGGCCTATGAACATTGTGGACTGGGCTGTGTCCCTTTTTCTGGCTATATGTATACAGCTATTATCTTGCCTAACTTATTCTTCATGCTGTGTTGATCTCATTACATTCACTTTTTCAAAATCGTTTTTTCCTTGCATTATTCATCCGAGTTACCGGGTAAAATTGTTTTTGTAATGCAGCTGATTGTGTGTGTGGGGGGTGTGTGGTGCATGTGTGTGTCACTCTCTTTTTCCTCCCCCCTTGCCTTGTGTGCTAGGCAGCTGTCCTCACCGTTGTCGTCTTCGCTGGCGTTGGTGTTCGTGGTAGAAGATCATGGGGAAGACATGCAGTTCTGGTTCCATGGCGGCATGGTTGTTCCCTGTGCCTCCAATGGTGAGTCCTTTCCCCTCTGAGCTCAGTTTCCGCCAGGCTTTTGATGTTGTTGGTACCACCCCGGGGAAAGGGGACGGTTTCCAGGGTCAAAATATATTAGGCGGAACATTGACTTCCACCTGGCTGTAGGCGGCTACCGCCGTGGTGGCTGTTGTTTACACCCTGGCGGTCGGTGTGGTACATTGGCTGTCTTTCGGAGATCTTTCCGCCATGGTCATAATTTGGCAGTAGTTACCGCCAGCCTGTTGGCAGTATTACCGCCACTTTAACACCAACAGCCAGGGTTGTAATGAGGGCCTTAATGTCATATGACCCATGACCCACTGTTTTAGGCTGACTGATGTTTTACATAGTTGTAGAGCTGGAACAGCTCATGTTACCATCATAGTCCATGGTAAATGTTTGCATGTCACAGGAACTTTAAAGGCATGTGCTGCTTTTGACTAGAACTGTAGCAGCATCCAAAATAGCAAAACGATCATGACACAACAAACACAGAACAACACAACATAACATTACAATAATGCAGCATAAAAACTCAGCAGAACAAAAAACAACAGATCACCATCACAACAAAATTCCATACCACAAGTATGCACAGACATTTTTGTGACACATTTCCATGCATGTACCTTATGAAGAGTAGCATGTATTCAGTCCTGGGCTTTTGTTTTACAACCTCATTGTTATTGTCTGTTTGCTAGTTGACTCTCATGAACAGACAGCTTGCTCATGGCGCTTTCAGAAGTGTCCTAGTATGTCCTCAGAATTTGGCAGAGTGCCTGAGACATTAGTTGTTTTGTCACTTTGGCAATTCATTCCATTTGGTTTACAGTGGCCATGAAATGCTCCATAATGTCACTTGCCTGACATCATGGGGGTATCCTTTTTGTGTACAATGCATATTGTAAGAAATTACATTATTAATTGGGGGGGTAGGTGACTACCTACCTCAACGAACAATCAAAATGCTTGTCAGGGTAAACTCTCAAAATCACTAAATTAACCTGAGTTCAACCCCCTGGGTGTTTTGGCATAGAGAAGACAGGCTTAACTTAGAGGCAATGTGTAAAGTATTTATGCAATACCAAAACAGTAATAAGTTCAAAATGCAAAACAATAAAAATGCAAAAAAAGAAACCAGAGATGTGTTTTTTTTTAAATATTGTAAGTAGGAAGAGCATGAAGAAGCACAAAGTGCTAATAATAGTCAATTGTGCCGGTAGACCAGGACCAAGGCACGATTTCACACTGACTGTGATGGAGTGTGGTCGGATACATAACTAGATCTGTCCTGGACAAAGAATTTATCTTCTGATTTTAGTCATTTAAGTCCCAGTCCATCAGGTTTACATTATCAGGTCCCTAGAACCTCAGGGACGTGCGGATACTCACAGAGTGTTAGGCAAAGGCTAACAGCAGAGACCAGTACAGGTCCAGTTGCCACTTGTCAGCTGGGAAGGTGCAGGAAAGGCATCTTGTATTTTGTTATATCCCTGTATTTCGAAATGGAGGTCAGCCTTCTGATCGGTGGAGTCCACTTCTTGTCCTAAGTAGAAGAGTGAGCAGGTACAGTCCTTCAGGTTCAGTCTTTCCTCCGGTCCAGCAGAGTTCTGAAGCGGGTGCCTGAATGTGCCATATTCATGGCTGGCATGAGCGAGTGGGTGGGAATGACTCCTGGGTATTCCCTATCCAGTGGGGTAAACGTTCCTGGTGCCATTTTCAAGATGGCAAAAGCCATTAGCCACACAAAACTACGGCTCTGTGAGCTGGTGAGTGTATGTGGTGAGTGTACTATAGTAACTTTAATGTCCTCTACTGTCCTCTTACAACTAACACTAAAATCCATTTTGAGGCACAATAACCCCCAAGTCAGAAGTCTGGTAGAAGAAACCTAAGGGTTTCCAGTCACTACACAATGGCTGCACAAGAACTATTTTGGTAGCATGTTTGTCTTCCTTTCACATGTGCCCCAGTGTTATGTGTAACACTCAGAGACAGAAATGGGTGGTAAGACAAAGCAGGTCCTTCAACAACCGGACAGTGGATACACAAGAATTGTTTTGCCATACTTTTCCCTTACTTTTAAGTGTACATCAAAATGGTTATGTGTCAACCCAGCAGACCTGTCAAGGAGGACTTGGCATTCAATTAGAATGCAATAATTTCAAAAAGGAGGCTTACAGCCCCACACTATGCACATTATGGGATTGTTCAGAAGAGTCATCTCTGCCCATTGAGGTTAGCCTCTAGTTTCACACCTTTTCACACCAATTGAAATGCTAATCCCTGGCTGGAGGAAATGGGAGAGCAAATACAAATTTAGTCTCAAGAAGCTTCAGTCAGGAAAAAGATAACTTTCTAAAAATTAGTTTTCCTAAATATTTATTAAACATCCAACCTTACCATTGTGATTTGAGTTTCAATAGCTATTAAAATAGTTGTTTGATTATTTATTCTAACTAGTCCTATCCCTGAAATACAGTAATCGGACTTTCATCTGTATTCTTGTTTTCTGCATAGGACAGCTAGGTGTGCCACTGTGGAAAATAGCTTTTGGGTTCTAGTCACTATAAGGACATTTTAATATTACATTTCTACATGTCCTACTTTTAAATGTCATGCACCCTGTCTTGCTACAAGGCCTAGATAGGGGTGGCTTATTAATTATCATTTGAAAGGGATGTTTTTTCATGTCAAAAAGGTTAATATAGACATGCAGTTTTTGCACTGCTTCAGTCAGGGTACACTGGTAGGCCTGAAGCCATGTTCCTACTGCCACTGTGATGGATTGGCACAATACGGGGCTGCAGTCCACTGGTGGCAGTTAACTTCCTTTCCCTGGGTACATCTGTAACATAAACAGGGGATATAGAGGTGAATTAAATATACCAATTAGGAATACGTCAATTCAACCATGTTTAAAAGGGAAGAACGGGCACTTTACTACTGGTTAGCAGGGATAAGGGGCACAGAGTTCTAAACCTACCGAAAACATAGGCCCTCATTACAACCTTGGCGTTAAAAGCCGCTTACCGCCGTGCAGAAGAACGGCAACACACCGCCGCGGCCGTGGAAATCCGCCACAGCTATTATGACCCACAGCACGGAATCCGCCAAAATTCAGACACCCTCACGAGTCCGCCACACCAAAGGTCAGTGATAATCTGGCGAAAACAAAACCTCCACCATCACGCCAACAGAAATACGCCCACAATATCATGACACACGAATCCATGCAGCGGTCTTTCAACCGCGGTATTCCATTGGCGGTACACACCGCCGCGCTCAAAATACACACACACATCCAAACACAGTCACATTGGACAAATCGAAATACACACACCTGATACACATACACACACCACTCCCACACACCCAATACAATATAAAACACACACCCACATCACCCACTAACCCCTACGACAACAATTGAGAAAGAAGCACAGAGAGAGACACCACCATCAACAATACTAGCATCCACAGGCACACAACACCATCACCCACATAACTTCCACGTACCTCACACAACACCCCACTACATATCAGCACACTTATCACCACACACACCACCCCACAAATCACCCACACCACCCCATGGCACGGCAAAGACACCCCAGGTTCTCGGAGGTGGAGCTCAGGGTCATGGTGGAGGAAATCGTCCGGGTAGAGCCACAGCTATTCGGATCACAGGTGCAGCACACCTCCATTGCAAGGAAGATGGAGCTATGGCGAAGAATAGTGGACAGGGTCCACGCAGTGGGACATCACCCAAGAAATCGGGATGACATCAGGAAGAGGTGGAACGACCTACGGGGGAAGGTGCGTTCCGTGGTCTCAAGACACCACCTTGCGGTTCAGTGGACTGGCGGCGGACCCCCCCCCTCCTCCCCCACAACTAACAACATGGGAGGAGCAGGTCTTGGCGATTCTGCATCCTGAGGGCCTCGCAGGAGTAGATGGCGGACTGGACTCTGGTAAGTCAAACCTTAACTATTACATCCCTCACCCTACCTGCATGCCATCACATACCCCCACCCTCACCCTCACCCCCATCACTCCAACTCCTCATAGATATCCCACTATCACAAACCACACATCCCAACACCAAGCCCTGCATGCAACACCAAAGCATGGACACCCATCACCAAAGCATGCCCACTGCACAAACCCATACACCCCCCCTAAACCATCATCACACAAGGTCCCACACAGGAATGCAAGCACTGGGGTACACGGTCACCCACCCATTGCACACCATGCCACACACAGATGTAATAAACATCCTTTTATACCCCTGCAGGACCCCTACCCAATGTCACCGTACAGGAGGGTCCACACATGTCCACACCACCAACAGAAGAGGCCCACAGTGATGACAGCAGCTCTGTCCAACTGGATCTAGATGACCAGCCCGGCCCATCGGGGACCTCGGGACAGTCGGTTCCCCTCACACAGTCACAGGCCACCACAGAGCTTCCCCCCTCTGGAAACACCAGCACAGCACCCAGACAGCGGGCCCATACCTCTGTCCCCAGGACACGTCAATCAGCAATGTGTCCACCACTACAGGGAACCCAGGCTAACCCACCACCCCAACAACAACAGAGACCTGGGGGCAGTGGTAGTGGGCACACGGTCGAGGGGATGGAGGCCCAGGAACACAGAGGAACTGGGAGGGCTGCTGTGCGACAGGGGGAAGACAGGCCAAGGGAACCCACTCTCCACAAGGCCCTCTCCTCCATCATGGGAGCCTACCACCACTCCCAGGAGACGATGGCAACGGTACTGGCCAAGTTTCAGGAGACCCAGCGCCTGCAGGAGGAACAGTATTTGGGCTTCAGGGAGGAACTCAGATCCATCAATTCCACCCTGGGCACCATCGTAGGGGTGCTGAAGGAAGTACTCAATACCAGGAGGGACACTGGGGCACAACAAGGGGCCCCTGACACTAGCATGGATGAGTAACTGCCCACCACCTCTGCTGGCGCTAGTGGACAAGAGGCACTACCACAGGACCACCACACCAGTACCCCACCCCCTGCAGAGGGAGAAGCACCCCACAAACGCTCCCTGAGATCCAGGACAAAGACAGAGAACGATGCCAAGACCCCCGCCAAGAAATGAGACCACCCTGAATGTCATCCTTCTGTCCCACTTTGTCACCCTGTCCATCCTTAAACTGCCCCAGCTCCACTTCCTATGCCCATTTGGGTAATGCACCTGTGAGACTAATAGACTGGACTCTGCCATGGACATTCCTCCACCATCACCCCTCACCATTTTGCAACCCCCTCCAATATTTTGCACTTAAATAAACACCCTTGAAGCACAAAACAATCTGGAGTCAGTCTGTGATTTCGGAATAGTGTATTAGCAATTACTGTGGCAAAAAGCTCTTTCAATTGTAATGTCAACATACCTATGTCACACAGCTCTAGTCCATGAGGAATCAAAGCAGATGTCACACAGTGGGACCCACATCTGTGAAATTGTAAGGAAAAGTGACAACTCAGTGACCATACACTGGGTGGAAACGACAGACAGTAGAGAGGTAGTAGTGTTAAAGTACATGTAGTAGGCAGGTTTGTATTCTTACCTGTGTCTCAATGGAAATATTGCTGGATCACCGAGTCCCTGTTGTCCATGTCTTCTTCTTCTGCTTCCTCGTCTTCACTGTCCACAGGCTCCAGAGCTGCAACAACACCGCCATCTGGACCATCCTCCTACAGAAAAGGCACCTGTCGTCGCAAAGCCAAGTTGTGAAGCATACAGCAGGCCACGATGATCTGGCACACCTTCTTTGGTGAGTAGAATAGGGATCCACCTGTCATATGGAGGCACCTGAACCTGGCCTTTAGGAGGCCGAAGGTCCGCTCGATTATCCGCCATGTTCGCCCATGGGCCTCATTGTAGCGTTCCTCTGCCCTTGTCCTGGGATTCCTCACTGGGGTCAGTAGCCATGACAGGTTGGGGTAGCCAGAGTCACCTGCAAATGGTGAGGGACAACTGTTAGACACACACTAACCTGGAGGGATAACCCCAGACCCAGACAACCATTCCCACTGTCTTGCTTCCAGGTGCTCACCTAATAGCCACACACAGTGCCTCTGGAGTTGACCCATCACATAAGGAATGCTGCTATTCCGCAGGATGGAGGCATCATGCACTGAGCCAGGGAACTTGGCATTCACATGGGAGATGTACTGGTCTGCCAAACACACCATCTGCACATTCATGGAATGATAACTCTTCCGGTTTCTGTACACCTGATCACTCCTGCGGGGAGGACCAAAGCCACATGTGTCCCATCAATGGCACCTATGATGTTGGGGATATGTCCCAGGGCATAGAAATCACCTTTCACTGTAGGCAAATTCTCCACCTGAGGGAAAACGATGTAGCTCCGCATGTGTTTCAGCAGGGCAGACAACACTCTGCACAACACATTTGAAAACATAGGCTGGGACATCCCGGATGCTATGGCCACTGTTGTTTGAAATGACCCACTTGCAAGGAAATGGAGCACTGACAGCACCTGCACTTGAGGGGGGATTCCTGTGGGATGGCGGATAGTTGACATCAGGTCTGGCTCCAGCTGGGTGCACAGTTCCTGGATTGTGGCACGGTCAAGCCTGTATGTGATGATCACATGTCTTTCCTCCATTGTGGACAGGTCCACCAGCGGTCTGTACACCGGAGGATGCTGCCGTCTCCTCACATGTCCCAGCGGACGGTGCCTATGAAGGACAACAGCGAGCACAGAGTCAAACAACTCAGAGGTACGTACCCACAGTTTACACAGAACATGAATCCTAATCTGAAAAGTGGCCTGTATGTGTGTTGAGTCTAGGCCTAGGTATGTGTGACGCGAAGCCATGTGGGCCCCTGAAATGACGGCTGTCTGACCTCTAAAGTGGGACAATGGGATGTGAGGTAACTGCGCTGGCGTTGTACGCCGTCTCGGTAGCCGGTCGAAGACCGCGGCGCAATGCTGCATTGGTTAACATTGGACCCTATGGGTCCCAGGAGCCAATGACGATGTACGCCGGCGGTGACGGTACGCACCACCGCGGAAGTGACCGCCATTTTCTATCTGTTCAATCACTCGATACCTGACAGGAGAGGACCTACACTGCAAGTGCTGCTGTGACCTCGGTCTGGAAGAGACAATGGCTCGAGTGTCTGAGGAAAGGGTCCCTGCCTTCACATCGGAGGAGGTGGAGAAACTCGTGGACGGCGTCCTCCCCCAGTACACGCTACTCTACGGTCCTCCAGACAAACAGGTAAGTACACTGGGAGCATGCTGTATGGGCTATGCCTGTGTGGAGTGGGGTGGATGTTAGAAAGGGGGGGGGAGATTGTGGCGTGCATGAAACGACGGTGAGTGCATGTGCCACATGGCAAGGGTAGGGATTGGGGCCAATGACTGTGACGGTGCAGTTGGTAATAACTTTTCTTTTCCCCATGTACAATTCATGTAGGTCAGCGCCCACCAGAAAAAAGATATTTGGCGTGCCATCGCCAAGGACGTCCGGACCCTGGGGGTCTACCACAGATGGAGCACCCACTGCCAGAAAAGATGGGAGGACATTCGCCGCTGGAGCAAGAAGACGGCGGAGGCTCAGCTGGGGATGGCCTCCCAACGTGGGAGGGGTGCCTGTCGCACCATGACCCCCCCTGATGTTCAGGATCCTGGTGGTGGCTTACCCGGAGTTGGATGGGCGCTTGAGGGCATCACAGCAGCCACAAGGGGGTGAGTACACTCTCATCCTGCTGATTTTGCGCGCAGTGGAGGTGTCTGGTTTGGGGAGGTGGGCAGTGGGTTTCCCTAGTCCAGGGCGAGTTTAGTGGGCAAGGTCCCTCCGTAATGCAGGCCATGTGGTTCCTCACCCCACCTCTGTAGAGTGCCAAGTACACCTAGTCATGCCCCTGTGTCATTCATGTGTGCATATGTCATCCATAGCCTAGTAGGCCATTTCCCTGGGATTGAACAGTGGAGCCCAAGTGCACGGCGTAGTGCAGGGGGCTTCTGTGTCTGTCGTGTCCGCCAGCGGTAGCGGTAATTCATGCACTGAACATGTCTTTCTTCTGTCGTCGTCCCCCTTTTTGTGGTCTCCCTGTTCTTGTGTGCATTAGCTTCATCAAGCGGAGGAGCAGTGGCACCGGAGCACAAGGGAGCTGCATCCCACATGGCCCTGAAGGGCGACACTACGGAGTCTGAATTCACCAGTGGGACGGAGGGCGAGGGGAGCTCCACGACAGGGACAAGAGCTGAGACCAGCGACACGGACTCGTCCTCTGATGGGAGCGCCCTTGTGGTGGCGGCAACATCTGTGCCCCCCGCATCTACAGGTACAGCCGCCACCCCTCCTACCAGCACCGCCCTCCCAGCAGCCCCTCAGCCTTTGCACCGTGCCCGCTCACCCAGGAGGGTGGGCATCACCTATGCCCCAGTCACCTCAGCCCCTGCCCCAGTCACCCCTGCTGCCCTCAGTGAGGAGGCCATTGACCTCCTCAGGTCCCTCACTGTTGGGCAGTCTACTATTTTGAATGCCATCCAGAGTGTCGAAAGGCAGTTGCAACAAACCAATGTATTCCTGGAGGGCATTCATTCTGGTCAGGCAGCCCTTCAGCGAGCTTTTCAGACTCTGGCCTCAGCACTGATAGCAGCCATTGTCCCTGTCTCTAGCCTCCCCCCTCCAACTTCCTCCACCCAGACCCAATCCCCTGTACCCCAGCCTATCACAAGCACACCTTCAGACCAGCATGCACACACGTAAACACACAAGGGAAGCTCAGGCAAACATAAGCACCACACATCCCACAGGCACTCACGCAAGCATCACACACATGCAGACACAATAACATCCACTGCCTCCACTGTGTCCCCCTCCTCCTCGTCTCCCTCCTCCCTCCCAGTCTCGTCTACACTCACACCTGCATGCACTACATCTACAGCCACTACTGCCATCACCAGCACACCCACCACCACACCCAGCTCACGTGCAGTCACCACCCCACTACCATTCACACGTCCCCTGTGTCCTCGTCCCCTGTGTCCTCTCCCAGTGTGTCTGTGACGCCACCTCCCAAGATACACAAACGCAGGCACACACCCACCCAACAGCCATCCACCTCACGACAGCCTCCAGCGCATGCACCTTCACCCAAAGTCACCAAACGAACACCTCCTACAACCACAACCTCTTCCTCCTCTCCCAAACCCACTCCAGCTACCCGTCCCAGTGTCTCCCAAAAACTTTTCCTGTCCAACCTTGACCTCTTTCCCACACTTCCCCCACCCCATCAGTGTCCTAGGGCCCGACTCTCCAGGTCCCAACCTAGCACCTCAGCCACAACATCTCCGGGACCAGTGGTGCCTGTAGTCACTGGAATCTGGAGTGCACCGGCCACCAGGGCAGCCAGTGTGGCACGGAGCCACAGCACGTACAGTCCCCCACCTGTGAAGCATCAAAAGTTGGCCAGTGCCCGGCGGGAGAGGGGGAAGACTCCAGCCACCAAAGCCGCTCCCAGGGGTCCCGGTGGGAGTGTGGAGTCAGCTGCGACACCTTCCAAGGTGGGGAAGGGCCACAAGAAACCCGGAAAGTCTGGGAAGAGCAGCACGGCAGAGGAGACAGCCATCATCCCTGCTGCCCAGGAGGCCACCGCCATCATCCCCACTGCCCAGGAGGCCACCGCCATCATCCCTGCTGCCCAGGAGGCCACTGCCATCATCCCGCTGCCCAGGAGGCCACCGCCAGCACCTGCCCTGCTGCCCAGGAGGCCACTGCCAGCAAAAGCCCCGCTGGGCTAAAGAGGACCGCCAGCACAAGCCCCGATGGGACAGAGAGGACCGCCAGCAGCTGAGTCACTGCAAAGGAGGGCACCACCTCAAGCACCGCTGAACAGGGCACCGCCGCTACAAGCACCGCTGAACAGGGCACCTCCGCTACAAGCACCGCTGGCCCATGAGCGCCAAGGGCACTGACGCTACTGAGTCCGTCACGAGCAGGATGAAGCACTCTGGGCACAGAGCCCCCTCCAGAACCAGTGGATATTCCCATCCACTACCTCTGTCCTTAGCAGGATGAAGCACTCTGGGCACCATGCCCCCTCCAGAACCAGTGGAGAGATACATCCACTACCTCTGTCCTTAGCAGGATGAAGCACTCTGGGCACCATGCCCCCTCCAGAACCAGTGGAGACTGTCATCCACTACCTCTGTCCTTAGCAGGATGAAGCACTCTGGGCACCATGCCCCCTCCAGAACCAGTGGAGAAAGGCATCCACTACCTCTGTCCTTAGCAGGATGAAGCACTCTAGGCACCATGCTCCCTCCAGAACCAGTGGAGAAATACATCCACTATCTCTGTCCTTAGCAGGATGAAGAACTCTGGGCACCATGCCCCCTCCAGAACCAGTGGAGAAAGGCATCCACTACCTCTGTCCTTAGCAGGATGAAGCACTCTGGGCACAGAGCCCCCTCCAGGACCAGTGGATATTCCCATCCACTACCTCTGTCCTTAGCAGGATGAAGCACTCTGGGCACCATGCCCCCTCCAGAACCAGTGGAGAGATACATCGACTACCTCTGTCCTTAGCAGGATGAAGCACTCTAGGCACCATGCCCCCTCCAGAACCAGTGGAGAGATACATCCACTACCTCTGTCCTTAGCAGGATGAAGCACTCTGGGCACCATGCCCCCTCAAGAACCAGTGGAGACTGTCATCCACTACCTCTGTCCTTAGCAGAATGAGGCACTCTGGGCACCATGCCCCCTCCAGAACCAGTGGAGACTGTTATCCACTTGAGAGACTGTGGCTTTGCACTCCCCAGGATGGCACAGTGGGCAACCCACCCACTGTATAGACTTGAGAGACTGTGGCTTTGCACTCCCCAGGATGGCACAGTGGGCGACCCACCCACTGTAGAGACTTGAGAGACTGTGGCTTTGCAATCCCCAGGATTGAACAGTGGGCGACCCACCCACTGTAGAGACTTGAGAGACAGTGGCTTTGCACTCCCCAGGATTGAACAGTGGGCGACCCACCCACTGTAGAGACTTGAGAGACTGTGGCTTTGCACTCCCCAGGATGGAACAGTGGGCGACCCACCCACTGTATAGACTTGAGAGACTGTGGCTTTGCACTCCCCAGGATTGAACAGTGGGCAACCCACCCACTGTATAGACTTGAGAGACTGTGGCTTTGCACTCCCCAGGATGGAACAATGGGCATGTGGCCCCCTCATGGATTTGGCGTGGTGCACTCATCCGGCTGAGGTGCCCCCCCTTTCCCTCCCCTGAGGTGCCTGTTTTCTTGCTCTCTGATGCCCCTGCAGTGTTCTCTCCGTCATGGTCGGGGATCTTGTGTGGGCCTCGCCCATACCGTGTGGGCCCAGTGTTCCACAGACTTCAATGGAGCACTACCTGGACTACTAAGCTTGGTGTATATTTTGTTTATGGTGTATATATATATTTTGGCTTACTTGATTTATAATATATTACAATGGTTACACTCATTTCCTTTTGTCTTTGCATTCTTCCAGGGGGGTTAGGTGGTGTAACTATAATGTATAAATATGTATTAGTGTGTGTGTTGTAGTGGGTGAGGGTGGGGGTGGGGGTGTTGCATGTGTGTGTCCCTGTTTTTCCCTCCCCCCTCCCCTGTGTCGTAGGTGCAGTACTCACCGTTGTCTTCGCCGCCGCCGTTTGTGCTCCTGGTAGAGGAGCAAGAAGATGAGGGCTGGCAGTATGTGCAGCTCGGGTTCCATGGCATCCGGATTCATCGTGGGGTATGTAGAGGTGAGCGTTTTCCCTTCGAAGTCCTGTTTCCGCTGTGTTTTTGTCCACGGGGAATCTGCCCCGGAAAAGGTGACGGATTGGTAGGTTGTGATACTGTGGGCGGTACTTTGTCTTCCGCCTGTCTGTTGGCAGTGACCGCCAAGATGTTTGTCTATACCGCCGTGGCAGTCAGAGTGTTAAAGTGGCTGTCTTTGTTGGCGATTTCCGCCACGGTCGTAATTCCAATTTTTTTTACCGCCGGCCTGTTGGCGGTCTTACCGCCGCTTTAACACCGTCCGCCAGGGTTGTAATGACCACCATGGTGCCCAGCAAAAGGCAAAAACTATAGAATGCCTTTCCTTTGACTACAGGACCTTTGTCAGACCTCACTGTATCCATTGTGCCACATGTTAAGAAAATATTATTACAAGCAGGAACCATATCTTTTGCCAATGTGATTGTTACTGCCCTCATCTTTGGCAACTTCAAGTACTCAAGTTCTGATCAATTACCATAAGTAGATGTTTCCTCTTTGCACTTAGCTCAAATAAAGTAATGGTTATATATTTACTGATACTTTGGGGCAATGAAGGCTGCATGCTCAGATGCTAGGTGCAGGCTCCATGTGTAAAAGTTGGCATCCATGACTGATATAGTGAGACAGGTACCTCTCAGGAGTAGGAGTAGCTCTTTCCTGTCAAAGGCCAGCTCACCTTCTAGGTAAATGAGTGCCTTTTTCTTTTTCAGGTTACTACTCATGTGAGGCTTTATGATCCTATCAAGATCGCTTCAGTCAAGATCTCTTGAGTGTGGTGTTGGAAAGAGATCAGTTATAGTAATCAAGTGGGTACTCACAGGGGGTATTGATTGTGCCACTTTTGCTGATAGCTAAAAGACAATCTTGCTTCATATTGTATCAAGTGTATCCCTCTGCTATGGAAGGCTGAACTTTGTGGTAAGCAAAGGAAACCCCAAGAAAATGTGAGTGTGAATAATGTTCTTCTCTGGTCAAGTATTAATAAGAATAAATAGCTGTAGCATTGCTGGCCCCATATTTTTTAATTTTAAGGAGCGTTTTTCCTTCCTGGAAACAAGGGCCTGATTATCACTAAATATTGTGAATGACACCAAGCAGGAGCAAGCAAAGGTGTGCTCATGCCCATGCCCATGCAACATGCTCTCGTTCTCAGGTTGGAGGTTTGTGTTTGTTTAAGTATCATCTTGCTTAAGCAATGACGTTTAAAATACATGAAAATATATTTGTACTGTGACATGCAGCTTGACTTGAAATGTACTGTCATGTAACAAAGCCTGGCAATCCTGAGACCACACATCTGAGTATTTTCTCTTCATAAGGTCTCTCAAGGGAGTGCTTCTGAAACTAAAATCTTGAATGTGCCCACTACAATAGCTGGCCAGCTCTGGAGCAGTCACTCAGAGCATGTGCAAAGAGCAGGCGTTAAAAGTGCTGTAAAAAATGGCACAACGAAATCTAATAGATTCTCTTGCGCCATTTTTTCAGCTCCCCTAACGGGGGAACCCCCCCCCTTTGCATACATTATACGTGGAGCAGGCATAATGTAGCGCAAAGTGTTACAGAGCGGCACAATGCATGCATTGCTCCACTCCGTAAATACGGCGCAGAGATTTTGGCCTCATTGGGCCACATTAACGTAAAAATTAATGAGTTAATGTGGCACAAGGTGGCGCTAGGGGACTATAAATATGCCCCTTGGTGTCTTCCTAAACATTGCCTTGTGGACACCTTAACCCCTGAAGACTGGGATCATACATCAAGTGCTTAATTACAAATTGTGTTTTTACTTTTCCTCCCCTAGGACTGCATTGCTTTCTATGAGAACCTGCACTGTCTACTTTTGAAATTGAAAAGTATTACTTACCTGTAAACTCTAAACAAAGTGTATTTGATACTTGAAAGTGAAACATTCTTGAAACTGTACTTACCTGCAGCAAAGATCCTTTTGGTTCTAGAAACAAAGTAACAAAGTATATTTTTTTGATACATAAAACATTGGCCTGCAGTTAGTCACTGATTGTGTGCCTCACTTCTTGACTATGTGTGTACAACAAATGCTTAACACTACCCTCTGATAAGCCTAACTGCTCAACTACACTACCACAAAAGTGTGCATTAGTAGTATCTGCTTTAGCCTCTGTAAATGCGCTGGGGCTCCACTGGACTGTGTGCACAATATACATTACTTTGATATAATATATACAGAGCCAGCTTCCTAAAAGTGGTCCCTCTCTGGAGCAGTCACAAAAGCTGCCAGTCTGAGTGCAACATCATTAAGCTACACTCTGTTTGGGATGCCCTACAACAACATCTCCTTTTAGGCATTTGGAATAGAATTAAAGATTTGGCCATAAATAACTCAGTCATTCACCCCTCCTTTTTAATATCCTTATTTGTAATTTTATATTTTAACAAAAACATATGAAAAAGCAAAGAAGTGCAATGATACCAGTTACATGTCATTTACCACATTAAACATGGTCATCATTTTTATATAACAGTGTATGTCAACAGGACAGACAACCACATTTACATCCACCCATATTCCACCCATATTCCCAACTCTGCATTTCCCATCCAGTGGAGCTGTGAGTTAGCTATTTCACTCTAACTCCTATACATAGTGCTCTCTCCTATACGCTTGTCTGTTTCTGTCAAGGTATCTATCAGCCCCTCAGGCGGTGTACACTGGGCATTTGTGGTCGCTGTCAGGAGAGTAACCATCTTGGCCCAGAGTGTCAGGCCCCCCTTCGCATTCTCATCTGTTCTTATTTCATGCAGGTACCTCTCCTCTGCAAGAGCCCACTCAATTAGGTTAATGTGAAAGTTTGAAGTCTAGAGTAGCAGTGAATGGTTATATGTCACATAGCGATAAGCAGTCCCTTTGCCACCAATCTATTCCTCATTTTCCAACCTTTCTTAGGCCTGGTCATTAACCCCAATATCCTTTACACAAGAGAGGGGAGCCTCACAGCTAGCAAGCTCTAAATGTTATAAGAGTTTCCAAATGACTGGTATCAATCTATACCAATGTGGAAAGGGATCTGCACCCAGGTAAAACAGTGCAACCCTTGCATCACATGGATATATTAGTAGGATCCTCACCCATTAGTACTACCAGTGGCATGTTTCATCATAGGATCCTTACCCACTGCACCCAGAGTGAGTGGGTGGGCTCAACGCAGTTGTAAGAGGAGCTCTTACTAACACCTAAGTGCAAGTTAAAAATGGTTTTAGGATCCTACTTCTTGTTTATTAATAAGGTTCTTTTGTTGGGATAAAAACTGTGTGATGTATAAAGGGTGCAATGACCCCTAACATCTATAATTCATGACATCTCTGTGTCTGCTAATCCTGAGTCTCTCCCAGAGGGTTTTAAACTGTTATATAAGTACAGGAATGATTACACAGGAGGGGGAGGAGTGCTTTTGTTCAACTCTAATTTAAACTTACTCATTGACACTATCCTACACAATGAATAAGAAGAGTTATTAGGATGCTGTTTGACTTTCTCTGCTTCCTGTGTCATCTGTCTACTGTGGTTTTATTGCCCTCCCATCAGTCGCTTTTTTGATCAATTACTTGAACTAATTATTTGTATTGCCATCAACTTCTTCAAGATTATCATACTCAGTCATTCTAATTTGTAGTACACCCTGACATCTAGCTAAAAGCATGCTGGTTGGTTATTCCATTCAAATCTAACAATTGACAAAAGGTAGAAACACTAAGTCCTGCAGTTGCCTGGTTTACATAATTGCTTGCTGGTCAAAGTCAATTGCAGACTATTTCCTCTTTTAGATCAGTGCCGACTCAGATCTTGGGTGGCATTTCCCTGGGATCTTCATTATCACCTATTTTGTTTAATAGATACGTAAAGCCTATCTATGATATCATTAGATTATTTGGCGTAGTGTATATGTCCGAGCGGATCATACGCAATTGATGCTTAGATTCATTCGCCCCACTGAGGAAATTCTATACACTCTCCATTCCTGTCTACTGGCTGTCTGATTTTAAATGAGCAAGAATATGTTAAACTTGAGTGCTGACAAATCTGAGGTAATCTGCGGTCAGGATCATTTTTTAAATTAAAGCTTTTGGCCTAATTAATTAGTAGTACCTCCCTCTTGTGTGAACCTAGTGAAGAATGTTGAGGTTTTAATTGTTAAGGACTTCTACTTGCAAAACTAAGTGAACATGGTAACATCAGCCTGTTGTCTACAACTGCGGAAGGAAGATTCTCCATTGCATTCTTCGACAATAGAAGGTTTTGGTGGTAGGTACATCTTTCTCATCCAGATTACAGTATGCTAATGCTTTCTACCTGGGACTGCTGGTAAAGCTAATCTCAAGACTTCAACTCCTCCAAAATATGGCTATAAAACTAATTTTCAGGTCCTGCAAGTTCAGCCACATAGCAATGACCATGGCTTTCAGTTCAAAGAAGAATTGACCTAAATTCCTGTCCTTGGTCCTCTTGGTCTTCTATAATACTGGAGCAAGCCCTGCATGATTTTCACTCTGTTCTTCTTCTCGTCTCTTTTTCTCACCACAAATGCTGTCACCAAGGAGGTCGAGCCTTTTTGGTACTTTATTAAATAGAAGGGTGGACAGCTATAGTGGTGCTCCCGGTACACTCTTTGAGTAAAAAAAGACAGAAAGTTGCTGGCCTCCGTTGGCCCACTGTTCATGCCCCACATAATGGAAATCAACACAGAAGTGGAGAGGCAGAGGTCGGCAGGCAAGATGGCAGATAATCTGTCCTAAACAGAGGCTCCATAGGCCCCTGAAATATCCTCCGGAATCCAGCCCCCCCCACCGCTAGCAAAACCAACAGAGAGTGAGAGGACTTGAGGTGATTGTGTGGAGACTCTACAAAATTGAGTTACCTGTATTGCTGAAAGAGAAACACACAACCACATCAGCAGACCTAAAGGGAAGTGTTCAAGGCAAGATAGCAGCTGAACGCAGTGCCACAGAGCGCCTGAGGCAGAGGCGGTGACCCTGAGGCTAGCGCAAACGGGGAGACAGTGGATACACCCACAGGAGATTTTAAGGTTGGTGGCCAGTGAAGCAGCACCTGCTGAGGTGACTGGCAGTAACCTGCAGGCATAGAAAGGGATGCACCGCTCGGGAAAAGTAACCATTTTAACACAAGATGTGAAGGAGCTGAAAACCACAGTCTGAACCTTGCGGAACGGACAAAGTGGTTTGAACAGAAGCTAGACGAAGCAGAAGGCAGGCTGAGGCAATGTAATCTTCGATTTGTGTGATTCTTGGAACAGTTGGAAAGAGATGCCCCAGAGTTCTTCCTCGAAAACTGAATTGGAGAGATCATGGGACATAATGGGTTGTTGGCATTTTTTGTTGCAGAGAAGGCCCAGCCATCCCAAGCGGCACCTCCGAGACCTCTTGTAATTGTAATTATATTTATATAGTGCTTACTACCCCTGATGAGGTGTCAAGATGCTTTTCAGCGAGTAACACGATACTCCGGAACCCAAGAGGAATTAGTGGTGGATTAGTATAGGGAAATATGAGTATAGTATTAGTACTACTATGAGTTAATTTGAGCAGAGGATATGTGAATTTATTAGCTGGAGTGACTAGACTAATGGAGGGATAGAGGAGGGAAGAATCCAGAAGTCTTAATTGGGAATTTATAGTAATAGGATGAGGCTTGGGATGAGTAAAGGAGAGATGGAGGAGGGGAGAGTCTGTGGAAAGGGGTTAGGGAGATCATAGTGTCAGGAGGGGGTTTTGGATGAGTCAAAGGTGAGATAAATGACGGTGAATTTAGTAGGGTTGTTTGCGGATTCATGGTAGTAAACTGAGGTTTGGGGTGAGCTAGATGCTGTAGAGGAGGGAATATCCTAGGCAGGGATATTTTGTATATTAACCTCTTCGCCAGGCCCTTTCCCCCTCAGGTGCCAGACCTTTTTTGGCTATTTGGGGTCAGTTCGCGCTTAGGCCCTCATATCATTTTGTCCACATAAGCTACCCACTCCAAATTTACGTCATTTTTTTCCAACGTCCTAGGAATTCTAGAGGTACCCAGAGTTTGTGGGTTCCCCTGAAGGAGACCAAGAAATTAGCCAAAATACAGCAAAAATTTCATTTTTTTTTTTTAAATGGGAAAAAAGCGCTGCAGAAAAAGGCTTGTGTTTTTTTTCCCCTGAAAAAGGCATTAACAAAGGGTTTGCAGTGCCAAAATCACCATTGTCCCAGCTTTCAGGAACAGACAGACTTGATTCAGAAAACCCAATTTTTCAACACAATTTTGGCATTTTACTGGGACACACCCCATTTTTACTATTTTTGGTGCTTTCAGCCTCCTTCCAGTTAGTGACAAAAATGGGAGTGAAACCAATGCTTGATCCCAGAAAGCTAAACATTTCTCCTCCGATCCGTGCTGGAAGCTGAGCTTCCAGTGCAGAGGGGTAGACCTCTGATGAGGTCAGTGCGCAATCGTGCGCTGATGTCATCAGACGCCATGGTGGGATTGGGGGGCGAAGGTGGAAGGGGAAGCGATTCCCTGCTCTGGGGACGCCGAGGCGAGGCTCATAGGGGGGAGCAAGCCGGTTCAAGGACGTAACCGTTACGTCCTAGGCTGCCAAGAGCTTAAAGAAGTAGAATGGGTTTGGGATGGAGGATAGATTGATAGAGATATAGGGCCTGATTACGACCTTGACGGATCTCCATATTACAAGTTTCATTCTATCCTAGGGAACTTTTTAAAACGGCGGGCAAGATATCTGTTACATTTGTGGTAGAGTATTCCATCCGCCTAGGTTGTAATCAGGCCCATAGGTTGATGGGGAGACAGAGTAAAGCTTCCAAGAGAATAACATTTATATTATTTTTTATTTATTATATATGTGTGCGTATATATGTGTATATATATATATATATATATATGTGTGTGTGTGTGTGTGTGTGTGTGTGTTTGTGTGTATAAATATATATTTATATTTATATATATTTGTTTTATTTAATTTAATTATTTATATCTTGAATTTTATATATAGATTGAATTCTATTTATTTTTTCTCTAGTACAGTAGGACTAGAGTAATAAATAAATAGGTATGTAAATACATATTAAGGGAATATATGTGCAAGGAATATAATAATGGGTATAATAACATGAGAAGAAAAGTAGTATTGTATAAATATTGGCTTTGAAGATTTGTAATATTTGAAGTTACTTAATAAGTTTACTTTTCTAATATTCATCTATCTTTCCTAACTTTTTCAATAGCGAAATGCTTGCTGTTAAATCGTTAAGATAATATTTGCTCATTGTAATATAAAAAAGAAAGCAGGGATTCATAAGTATTTAATATAACAACTTACCTAGGAGCCATGCAATGACCTATGAACATGTTAAGCATAGAATAATATACACATATAGTATACACACAGATATATATATATATATATATATATATATATATATACACACACACACACATGCACACACATATATATATATTTAACTGTGAGTAAATATACGTTTGTTAAACAGGCTTAAAGAGTATATGTATCATTTATTATTATGAAATAATAACAATAAATATTTCTTAAAGAACTATACATATCTAGAATATACACATAATCAGAATATAAATATTTATCAACACAGGCATATGCAGTCCATTGTTGTTTGAATATGGTGGTTATGAAGGAAAGAGCCAACTCTTGGCTAGTCCTTTGAAAGCAAGATAGTTATCCGTGGATCTTATATTTGGGGGTAAGGAATTCCATAGTTTGGCTGCGTGCAAAATACACATAAGGTATGAATGAGAGATGCAGGATGGATGTTTGTGCCACCCCTGCTTCTCCCACAGGAAGCGTATTGCCATAAACAAGAGCAGACAGACATGGTCAGAGAAGTAAAAATGATGTCCTGGAATGTTAGGGGTCTAACCAACTGACTATACCAACCGGTATAGCGTGCACATTAAATCACAGGCGCTATATAGTAGGAATAGTGATATTGCAGGAGACTCATTTAGTCAACACAGAAATTGATAAATTAAAGAAAAAGTGGAGAGGGCAGTTATATTTATCTGCTTATTCAACATATGCTAGCGTAGTGTCCATGTGGGTGCCTCCTTGAACACAGTTCCAATTCCGGGCGAGGCTGATGCTGGTATAGAGGGGAGAAATATTCTGATATATGGACTTTTACACAGGACGGAAATATGCCTTTTGGATGTACATACACTCCATAAGGACTGCAAGACTTTCTTCTGGAAGGTATGCCATGTGCTGGTACACATGTGGGAATCGTTCTCCTTTGGGCGGCAGACTTGGGGAATTGTATACTCGATGGAGAATTGAACAGACCATCTACAAAACACCACACAAAAGCCAGAAAGGCAAAGGCGTTGGCAGATGTGATGACCTGAGTAGATTGCATTGATGTCTGGAGGTCATTCTATCTCATACATGCAGAAATTACATACATTTTGCCCAGGCACACACATTCATTAGATTATATAGGATACTATATTGCACTCATTGGAAGTATATAGTCCCACTGTGCATAGTCTGCTGATGAGGCAACTCCAAGCTTAAAGTGATAAACACCTACAATTAGTTGTTTGAAACACTTGTTTTACTATTTGTAAATACACAACGTAGTTACACCTTTTTATTTCATCATGAAGTAAAATATACCAGGACCGCTCATCCATATTCTGGTATGAATTCTAACATGTCATGATAGGTTCAAAAAGCAGAATCATTGTACAAAACACTTCTTATTTTTCATCCCAATGCATTTTGGGCAAGAAAAACCCATCATCTGGCGGGTATCTGAAATTAAAACATTCAATTATGAATCAACTGTAGCCTAAAAAACAAGAGAAAACACTACTCTGAAAAAATGCCCTGCCAGAACACTTCTGCTCAAACCAGTTACCTTACCACTCAGGCAGCATGTTGAACAAAATTGTCTCTTGAGCATTACTGAGAATGGTCCCAGAGAAGATAGCTACTAAGGGGGTCATTACAACATTGGCGGTAAAAGGCACTTACCGCCGTGCAGAAGACCGCCAATACACCACCGCAGCCGCGGAATTCCGCCACAGCTATTATGACACACAGCTCGGAATCCGCCGAAATTCAGACACCCACACAACACCACTACACCAAAGGTCAGTGATAAACTGGCGGAAACCAATCCTCCACCTCCACCTCCACGCCAACAGAAACACGCCCATGCTATTACGACCCACGAATCCATGTGGCGGTCTTTCAACCGCAGTATTCCATTGGTGGTACACACCGCCGCGCTCAAAATACACACACATCTCCAAAACACCGCCACATTGGACAATGACAAATACACACACCTGATACACATACACACACCACTCCCACACACCCAACACAATATAAAACACACACACACATCACCCACAAACCCCAACGACCAAAAAATCATGAACGAAGGCCAGAGAGAGAGCACAGATTAGACAACCCCATCACACAGAGGCACACAACACCATCACCCACACAACATCCACGCACAAAACACCACACACCACTACACTCACCACACTCATCACCACATACACCCCCCCACACATCACACACACCACCCCATGTCACGCCAAAGACACCCCCGCTTCTCCGAGGAGGAGCTCAGGGTCATGGTGGAGGAAATCGTCCGTGTAGAGCCACAGCTATTTGGCTCACAGGTACAGCACACATCAATAGCCAGGAAGATGGAGTTATGGCGCAGAATAGTGGACAGGGTGAACGCCGTGGGACAGCACCCAAGAAATAGGGAGGACATCAGGAAGAGGTGGAACGACCTACAGGGGAAGGTGCGTTCAACGATCTCCAGGCACAACATCGCGGTGCAGCGGACTGGTGGCGGACCCCCACCTCCTCCCCCACAACTAACAACATGGGAGGAGCAAGTCTTGACCATCATGCATCCAGAGGGCCTCGGAGGAGTCGGTGGAGGATGGGACACTGGTAAGTCAATTCGTAACTATCATATCCCCCACCCTACCTGCATGATATCACACACCCCCACCCTCACCCCCTCCCCTATCACTCCAAATCCTCACTAATCTACCCATAACACAAACCACCCATCCCAACACCAAGCCCTGCATGACACAACTAAGCATGGACACCCCTTACTAAAGCATGCCCACTGCACATACCCAGAACACACCTCCAACCATCATCACACAAACCCACACACAGGAATGCTTGCACTGGGGTACACAAACACCCACCCATTGCACACCATTACACACACACACAAATGCAATAATCATGCTCTTATGCCCCTGCAGGAACACGAAGGACCGTCTCCACACCAGAGGGTCCAGACAACCCTACTCCACCCCCAGAAGAGGCCCACAGTGACGAGAGCAGCTCTGCCCCACTGGATCCTGATGACCAGCCCGGACCATCGTGGGCCTCGGGACAGTCGGTTCCCCTTGCAAAGGCACAGCCCAACACTGACCTTCCACCCTCTGGTAACACCAGCACAGCACCCACCCAGCGGGCCCAAACCTCCCTACCCAGGACAGGTCAATCAGCGGTGTGTCCACCACTACAGGGAACCCAGGAGAACCCGCCACCCCAACAACAACAGCGACCTGGGGGCAGTGGTAGTGGGCACACGGTCCAGGGGACGGAGCCACAGGAACACAGGGGAACTGGGAGGGCTGCTGTGCGACAGGGGGTGGACAGGCTAAGGGAACCCACTCTCCACGAGGCCCTCACCTCCATCATGGGAGCATACCACCGCTCCCAGGAGACGATGGCCACGGTCCTGGACAAGTTGCAGGAGACCCTGCGCCTGCAGGACGAACTGTATTTGGGGTTCAGGGAGGAGCTCAGGACCATCAGCTCCGCCCTGGCCACCATCGTAGGGGTGCTGAAGGACATACAGCAGACCTTGAGGGACACCGTGGCACTCCAAGGGGCCCCTGACACTAGCCAGGACGATGAACTGCCCACCACCTCCGCCGGCGCTAGTGAACAGGACGCCCCACCACAGGACCAACACACCAGCACCCCACACCCTGCAGACGGACAACCACCACGCAAGCGGGCCCTGAGATCCAGGAACAGGACAGAGCAAGATGGCAAGACCCCCGCCAGGAAATGACACCACCCTGATTGTCACCCCACTGTCCCACTTTGTTACCCTGTCCATACTTAAACTGCACCAGCTCCATTTCCTATGCCCAGATGGGCAGTGCACCTGTGAGACAAATAGACTGGACTCTGCCATGGACATTCCTCCACCATCACCCATCCTCAGTTTACAAACCCCTCACATTTCAGAGCACTTCAATAAACACCCTTGAACCACAAAACAATCTGGAGTCAGTCTGTGATTTACTAAATATGTATTATCAATGACAGTGTCATAATGGGTTTACCATTGTAAGGCTAACATACCTATGTCACACATCACAAGCACTTGAAGGATGCAAGCAGTTGACACGTAGGTAACCACACCTGTGAAACCGTAATGGAAGGGTACAACTCAGTTTCCAAATAGTGATTTAAATCAAGAAACAGGATAGAGGTAGACGTGTGAAAGTTAATATAATGGTAAAAATGAAATTCTTCTCACCTGTGTCTCACTGGAAATATTGCTGTATGACTGACTCCCTGTTGTCGTTGTCTTCTTCCTCAGCATCATCCTCATCACTGTCCACAGGCTCCACAGACTCCACAGCTGCTACAACACCGTCATCTGGAATATCCTCCTGCAGAAAAGGCACCTGGCGTCGCAATGCCAAATTATGGAGCATGGAGCAGGCGATGATGATGTCGCACACCTTCTTCCGTGAGTAGAATAGGGATCCACCTGGCATATGGAGGCACCTGAACCTGGCCTTCAGGAGGCCGAAGGTGCTTTCGATCACCCTCCTAGTCCGCCCATGGGCCTCATTGTACCGTTCCTCTGCCCTGCTCCTGGGATTTCTCACTGGGGTCAATAGCCAGGACAGGTTGGGGTAACCAGAGTCCCCCAATAGCCATACACGGTGCCTGTGGAGTTGACCCATCATATCAGGGATGCTGCTATTCCGCAGGATGTAGGCGTCATGCACTGAGCAAGGGAACATAGCATTTACCTGCGAGATGTACTGGTCTGCCAAACATAACATCTGGACATTCATTGAATGATAACTCTTCCTGTTCCTGTACACCTGTTCACTCCTGTGGGGGGGGACCAGAGCTACATGGGTCCCATCAATGGCACCGATGACGTTGGGGATATGTCCAAGGGCATAGAAGTCACCTTTCACTGTAGACAAATCCTCCACCTGAGGGAAAATGATGTATCTCCTGACGTATTTCAGCAGGGCAAACAACACTCTGGACAACACGTTGGAAAACATAGGCTGGGACATCCCTGATGCCATGGCCACTGTTCTCTGAAAAGACCCACTTGCAAGGAAATAGAGCACTGACAGCACCTGCACGTCAGGGGGGATTCCAGTCGGATGGCGGATTGGTGACATCAGGTCTGGCTCCAACTGGGTACATAGTTCCTGGATAGTGGCACGGTCAAACCGGTAGGTGACGATGACATGTCTCTCTTCCATTGTCAACAGGTCCAGCAGCGGTCGGTACACCGGAGGATTCCGCCATCTTCTCATATGTCCCAGCTGACGGTGCCTACGAAGGACAACAGCGAAGAACCAGTCAGTATTCCTCCAGGTATGTACCCACAGTTACACACAAGACTACACCACTCACAAACCCCTTCCTGTATGTGTGTAGAGTGTAGGCCTAGCTATGTGTGACGCAGTAGTAATTGAAGCCATGTGGGGCCCTGAAATGGCGGCTGCCTGACCTCTAAACTGGGACAATTGGATTGTGGGGTAACAGTGCTGGCGTTGCACACCGTCGTGGTAGGCGGTCGTAGACCGCGGCGCAATGCTGCATTGGTTAACAGTGGACCCTATGGGTCCCAGGAGCCAATGAACAGGTGCGCCGGCGGTGATGATGCGCCCCGCCGCGGACGTCACCGCCGCGGACGTCACCGCCATTTTCTATCTGTTCAATCACTAGATACCTGACCTTCGACAGGAGAGGCCCTACACTGCAAGTGCTGCTGTGACCTCGGTCTGGAAGCGACGATGGCTGCTGCATCTGGGGAATGGGCCCCTGCCTTCACTGCACAGGAGTTGGAGAAACTGGTAGACGGGGTCCTCCCCCAGTACACGCTACTCTACGGTCCTCCAGACCAACAGGTTAGTACACAGGGAGCACGTGGGATGGGCTAGGCCTGGGTGGGGAGGGCTGGTTGGAAGAGGGTAGGGGGCAGAGTTCATGGAACATTAATGTATGTGCCAAATGGCAAGGGTAGGGAGGGGGGACACTTACATCTACGGTGCAGTTGGTAATGGCTTCTCTTCTTCCCTTGTGCATGTCATGTAGGTCAGCGCCCACCAGAAGAGGGACCTTTGGCGTGCCATCGCCAAGGAGGTCCGGACCCTGGGGGCCCACCAGAGACGGGGCACCCACTGCCGTAAGAGATGGGAGGACATTCGCCGCTGCAGCAAGAAGACGGCGGAGGCTCAGCTGGGGATGGTCTCCCAACGTGGGAGGGGTGCCCGTCGCACCATGACCACCCTGATGTTCCGGATCCTGGCGGTGGCCTACCCAGAGTGGGATGGGCGCTTGAGGGCATTACAGCAGACACAAGGGGGTGAGTACAACCTCATTCTGCTGACTTTGCGCGTAGTGGAGGGGTCTGGGTGGGGGAGGTGGGCTGTGGGTGTCCCTAGGCCAGGGCGAGTTAGGTAGGCAAGGACCCTCCGTAATGTAGGCCATGTGGCACTCTACCCCACCTCAGCAGAGTGCCAAGTCCAGGAACAGTTGTCCCTGTGGCATCCATGTGCGCAGATGTCCACCATTGCCATGTAGGCCATATGCCAGGAATTGCATGTGCAGAGGGCAAGAGCACTGCGTAATGTAGGGGGCTGCTGCGTCTGTCTTGTCCGCCAACGGTAGCGGTAATCCATGCACTAAAACTCTTTCTTCTGTCTCCCCCCCTTTTTCTGCTCTCCCTGTCATTTTGTACATCAGCATCAACAGGCGGAGGTACAGTGGCACCGGAGCACGAGGGAGCTGCATCCCACATGGCCATGGAGGGCCACACCACAGACTCTGAATGCACCAGTGGGACGGAGGGCGAGGGGAGCTTCACGTCGGCCACCGGATCACCAAGCAGCGACACAGACTCGTCCGCCGATGGGGGCTCCCTTGTGGTGGCGGCACCATCTGTGCCCCCCACCTCTACAGGTACAGCCGCCACCTCCCCTACCAGCCCCGCCCTCCCAGCAGCCCCTCAGCATTCGCCCGTGCCCGCTCACCCAGGAGGGTGGGCATCACCTTCGCCCCAGGCACCTCAGGCCCTGCCCCAGTCACCCCTGCTGCCCTCAGTGAGGAGGCCATTGACCTCCTCAGGTCACTCACTGTTGGGCAGTCTACCATTGTGAATGCCATCCAGGGTGTAGAACGAGAGTTGCAACACGGTAATGCATTCCTGGAGGGCATTCATTCTGATCAGGCTGTCCTTCAGCGAACCCTGCAATCTCTGGCCTCAGCACTGATGGCAGCCATTGTCCCTGTCTCTAGCCCCTCCAACTTCCTCCACCCAGACCCAATCTCCTGTACCCCAGCCCATCCCAAGCACACCTACAGACCAGCATGCACACAAGTCAACAACCAAACATAGGCACCACGCACACCACAGGCACTCATGCAAGCCTCACCCACGTACAGACACAGCAACATCCACTGCCTCCACTGTGTCCCCCTCCTCCTCTTCTCCCTCCTCCCTCCCAGTCTCGTCTACACACACACCTGCATGCACCACATCTACAGGCACCATGAATCGCACAAGGACACCCAGCACCACAAGCCGCTCACCTTCACTCACCACCTCCACTGCCATTTACACGTCCCCTGTGTCCTCTCCCAGTGTGTCTGTGACGCCCCCTCCCAAAGTACCCAAACGCCGGCAATCACTCACCCAACATCCATCCACCTCACGACAGCCTCCAGTACCTGCACCTGCACCCAAAACACCTAAAGTGACACCTCCGACAACCACCTCCTCTTCCTCCACTCCCAGACCCCCTCCAACTACCCATCCCAGTGTTCGTCAGAAACTGTCCCTCTGTAAAGTTGGCCTTTTTGCCCCACCCCACCCCCTCCAATTCATCAGTCCCGTTGTAGCGCCTCAGCCAAAAAGCCTCCAATACCAGTGGTGCCTGTTCAAGGTTTGTGGAGTGCACCGGCCCCCAGGGCAGGCAGTAGGACCCGGAGCCAAGGCACTGGCAGCCCACCCCCTATAAAGGCTCCAAAATTGGAGAGTGGACGACGGGACCATGTTAAGACTCCTGGTGGGAAAAAAACTGGGTTCCAGGGGGATTGGAGAGTCAGCTGTGACTCCACCAAAGTTGTGGAAGGGCCAGAGGAAGTCTGCCCAGCCTGTTGTGAGTGTCACGGCGGAGAAGTGCGCCATCATTTCCGGCGGTCGAGACACAACCGCCAGCACCGTCGTCACTGGTCAGGAGAACACCGCCAGAGTCACAGCCCAGGAGGGCCCAAGTATCGTCACTGGTCAGGAGACCACCGCCAGAGTCACAGCCCAGGAGGGCCCAAGTATCGTCACTGGTCAGGAGACCACCGCCAGAGTCACAGCCCAGGAGGGCCCAAGTATCGTCACTGGTCCGGAGACCACCGCCAGAGTCACAGCCCAGGAGGGCCCAAGTATCGTCACTGGTCCGGAGACCACCGCCAGAGTCACAGCCCAGGAGGGCCCAAGTATCGTCACTGGTCAGGAGACCACCGCCAGAGTCACAGGCCAGGAGGGCCCAAGTATCGTCACTGGTCCGGAGACCACCGCCAGCCAAGTATCGTCACTGGTCAGGAGACCACTGCCAGAGTCACAGCCCAGGAGGGCCCAAGTATCGTCACTGGTCAGGAGACCACCGCCAGAGTCACAGCCCAGGAGGGCCCAAGTATCATCACTGGTCAGGAGACCACCGCCGGAGTCAGTGCCCTGGAGGGCCCCGGCTGCCACAGCCCCGCTTGGCAATGATGGAACGTCATGCCACACACCAATGCCCAGTGTAGAGAATGTCATGCCACACACCAATGTCCGTAGCAGAACCGCCATGGCAAAGCACCGCTGAACAGGGCAAAGACCGCCATGGCAAAGCACCGCTGAACAGGGCAAAGGCCGCCATGGCAAAGCACCGCTGAACAGGGCAAAGACCGCCATGGCAAAGCACCGTTGAACAGGGCGAAGACCGCCATGGCAAAGCACCGCTGAACAGGGCAAAGACCGCCATGGCAAAGCACCGCTGAACAGGGCGAAGACCGCCATGGCAAAGCACCGCTGAACAGGGCCTGTTCAAGGTTTGTGGAGTGCACCGGCCCCCAGGGCAGGCAGTAGGACCCGGAGCCAAGGCACTGGCAGCCCACCCCCTGTAAAGGCTCCAAAATTGGAGAGTGGACGACGGGACCATGTTAAGACTCCTGGTGGGAAAAAAACTGACATGGGTTCCAAGGGGATTGGAGAGTCAGCTGTGACTCCACCAAAGTAGTGGAAGGGCCAGAGGAAGTCTGCCCAGCCTGTTGTGAGTGTCACGGCGGAGAAGTGCGCCATCATTTCCGGCGGTCGAGACACAACCGCCAGCACCGTCGTCACTGGTCAGGAGAACACCGCCAGAGTCACAGCCCAGGAGGGCCCAAGTATCGTCACTGGTCAGGAGACCACCGCCAGAGTCACAGCCCAGGAGGGCCCAAGTATCGTCACTGGTCCGGAGACCACCGCCAGAGTCACAGCCCAGGAGGGCCCAAGTATCGTCACTGGTCCGGAGACCACCGCCAGAGTCACAGCCCAGGAGGGCCCAAGTATCGTCACTGGTCAGGAGACCACCGCCAGAGTCACAGGCCAGGAGGGCCCAAGTATCGTCACTGGTCCGGAGACCACCGCCAGCCAAGTATCGTCACTGGTCAGGAGACCACTGCCAGAGTCACAGCCCAGGAGGGCCCAAGTATCGTCACTGGTCAGGAGACCACCGCCAGAGTCACAGCCCAGGAGGGCCCAAGTATCGTCACTGGTCAGGAGACCACCGCCGGAGTCAGTGCCCTGGAGGGCCCCGGCTGCCACAGCCCCGCTTGGCAATGATGGAACGTCATGCCACACACCAATGCCCAGTGTAGAGAATGTCATGCCACACACCAATGTCCGTAGCAGAACCGCCATGGCAAAGCACCGCTGAACAGGGCAAAGACCGCCATGGCAAAGCACCGCTGAACAGGGCAAAGACCGCCATGGCAAAGCACCGTTGAACAGGGCGAAGACCGCCATGGCAAAGCACCGCTGAACAGGGCAAAGACCGCCATGGCAAAGCACCGCTGAATAGGGCGAAGACCGCCATGGCAATGCACCGCTGAACAGGGCAAGCACCGGGTAGGAATGAATGGGCCGCCACATCAGGCATCCTTATCCCATGTGCAGCTGGGACAGTGACAGGACAGGAACTTTCACGGGGAGAATCATCCAGTCTGGGCACCAGTCCCCCCCAGTACCACTAGAGACCTGCATCTACTTGAGTGACTGTGGCTTTGCACTCCCCAGGATGGAACAGTGGGCACCCCACCCACTGTAGAGACTTGAGAGACTGTGGTTTTGCACTCCCCAGGATGGTACAGTGGGCAAGCCACCCACTGTAGAGACTTGAGAGACTGTGGCTTTGCACTCCCCAGGATGGTTCAGTGGGCAACCTACCCACTGTAGAGACTTGAGAGACTGTGGCTTTGCACTCCCCAGGATGGTTCAGTGGGCAAGCCACCCACTGTAGAGACTTGAGAGACTGTGGCTTTGCACTCCCCAGGATGGTACAGTGGGCAACCCACCCACTGTAGAGACTTGAGAGGCTGTGGCTTTGCACTCCCCAGGATGGTACAGTGGGCAAGCCACCCACTGTAGAGACTTGAGAGACTGTGGCTTTGCACTCCCCAGGATGGTTCAGTGGGCAAGCCATCCACTGTAGAGACTTGAGAGACTGTGGCTTTGCACTCCCCAGGATACATAAATGGGCATGGAGCCCCGTCGTGGTTCTGGCTTTGCAGTCATCCGGCTGAGGTGCCCCCCCTTCCCTTCCCCCTGAGCTGCCTGTAGTATTTCTATCTGATGCCCCGGCAGTGTTCTCTCCGATTGTGGTCAGGTATCCTTTGTGGGCCTCGCCCATGCATTTTTGGACTGTTGGTGCATGGACATTGTTGTGTACATATCTGCACTACTTCTCGTATTGTATATGATTCAGACTGATTTTCAAATATATATCTGTATATTTTTGTATGACATGTATATTGCCACATTACAATGTTTGACCAAATTTCGCATTGTCTTTTCATTCTTCTGGGGGGATTGTGGGTTGTTACTGTGATTTTTGTGAATGCATTGGTGTGTATGTTGTACTATGCGAGGGTGGGGGTGTTTGGTCGGTGTCCCCCTAACTTTTGCCTCCCGACTTCCCTATGTCGTAGGTGCAGTACTCACCGTTGTCTTCGGCGCCTACGTAGCTGTTGGTTGTAGAGGAGCAGAAACACAAGGGCAGGTAGTATTTGGAGTTCTGGCTCCATGGAGTCCTCGTTCCTCGTGGGATGTGTTCAGGTGAGCGTTTTCCCATAGCAAAAGCTGTTTCCGCCGTGTTTTTATCCACGGAGAATCCGCCCCGGAAAAGGTGGCGGATTGGCGGGTTATAATACTGTGGGCGGTACATTGTCTCCCGTCTGTCTGTTGGCGGTTACCGCTGCGCTGCTTGTTTGCACCGCCGTGGCGGGCAGTGTGTTAAAGTGGCTGTCTTTGTTGGCGGTTTCCGCCAGGGTCATGATTCCCTTTTTTGGTCCGCCGGCCTGTTTGCGGTGTTTCAGCTGCTTTAACACCGTCCGCCAGGGTTGTAATGACCACCTAAGTGTGTCAAAGAAAATATAATAAAGTCTGATGCAATACAACACCCTGGTTGGTTTAACAACTAACTGAAGAAAGACGAGAACCACTGAAGTACTGAAGCCCTGGGTTTAGTTCATTCAAACCAGTCAGCTTATAAATGTTGCTTGAATGCGAATTTGCCTTAAAAACAGAAGACAAGAGGCATTTGGCAAAACAGGAACGGTTTGTTTCATTAAACATTAAGGCTGGGCTCTTGGATTGTGGCCCTGTCAAGTCTGTAGGTGAGGATAATGTGCCTGTCCTCCATTGTTGCCAAGTCCACCAGGGGCCTGTACACGGGGGTATGTCTCCATCCCTTATTCATCCTCAGCGGTTGTAATCTAGGGGCAAAATGGTGAGCAGAAGGTTATTTTCATACATATCCTCAGAGTAAATTGCATGTTGTGACAGAAACAGTATGTTTACGTGTAGTCCCTAAATGTGCTTATGTCTGCTGTGATGCAGTTATGTGCCATGGCCTGCCCCCCCTGAAATGGTAGATGCCTGTCTTGTGTGGAGGGACAGGTGGAAATGAGGTAATTCTGCTGACGTTGTGCACCGTTGCGGGAGGCGGTCGAGGACCGCCTTGCAACTCCTCATTGGTTCTCATTGGGCCCTATTGGGGACAGTAGCCAGTGGTGATGTACGCCGGCGGTGACGGTACACACCGCCGCGGACATGACCGCCATTTTCTATCTGTTCAATCACTTGCTACCTGACCTTCAACAGGAGAGGACCTACACTGCAAGTGCTGCTGTGACCTGTGTCTGGAAGCGACCATAGCTCGAGTCTCTGGGAAAAGGGCCCCTGCCTTCACTGCTGCAGAGTTGGAGAGACTGGTGGATGAGGTCCTACCCCAGTACCGATTGCTTTATGGGCCTCCAGACCAACAGGTGTGTACGCTGTGTGCACGATGCATGGGGCATGAATGCATGGAGTGCTGTGTGTGAAGGCCTCGTGTATGGGGGGGTGGTTGAGAGGTCCTGGGCAGAGTGCTGCATGTATGGCGGTCAATGTATGTGGGTAAGGGGATGGGACGGATATGGTTGGCCATGGGTGTAACAGGCCGGACGGTATGACTGATCCCTTCTTATATGTAATTTTTTCTGCAGGTCAGCGCTCATCAGAAAAAAAGGGTATATGGCGTGCCATCACCAAGAATGTGTGGACCCTGGTGATCTACGACAGGCGAGCACCCACTGTCGCAAATGGTGGGAGGACCTGAGGCGCTGGGCAAGGAAGACGGCGGAGGCCCAGCTGGGGATGGCCTCCCAACGAGGAAGGGGTGCCCGTCGAACTCTGGCCCCCCCTGATGTTCTGCATACTGGCGGTGGCCTATCTGGAGTTGGATGGGCGCTTGAGGGCATCACAGCAGCCACAGAGGGGTGAGTACATTTACCAATTCTGCAAATAGCGCATGGTGGGGTGTTCTCTGGGTGGGGGATGTGGGCCTGTGGGTGCCCCTAGGCCAGGTCGGACATTGCAGGATAGGTTCCATGTTGGGCAAGTTCTGTAGCACTCCACCTCCAAATATGCTAGTGGGCATCCACTATTGGGCAGGGAGTAGCGGGTCTCTGGTATGCTGCAATTGGTGTTAGGCATTATTCTCCATGGCCTGGTGACTAGCATTGTGACTGGTAGTGCATTGCCTAGTGCATAGGGCTGTTCCCTGTGTGTTGTGTACGCCAATGGTGGTGTTGTTGCTGGTATTCACCAAGTGTATCCTCTGTCTCTTCCCCCCCTTTTTGTTTTGTCACCCTGTCCTTATGTGCATTAGCATCATCTTGCGGAGGAGCAGAGGCACCAGCGACGGAGGGAGCTGCATCCCACATGGCCCATGAGGCCGAATCCACCGATGGTAACGGCACCAGTGAGATGGGGGCGAGGGGAGCACCATGGCGGAGACTGGAGGGGACAGTTCTGACAGTGATACCTCCTCTTATGGAAGCTCCCTGGTGGTGGCAGACACCTCTGTGATCACTCCAACTACAGGTACAGCTGCCACACCCCGTTCCAGCACCGCCCTCCCAGCAGCCCCTCACCGTGTTTCCTGTGCCCGTTCACCCTGGAGGGTGGGCATCTCCTTCGCCCCAGGCACCTCAGGCCCTGCTCCAGTCAGCCCTGCTGCCCTGAGTGAGGAGTTTATTGACCTCCTGCGATCCATCTCTGTTGGGCAGTCAACCATAGTGAATGCCATCCAGGGGCTGGCAGGGCATTTGCAACAAACAAATGCATTCCTGGAGAGCATTCACTCTGGCATGGCGGCCCAACAGAGATCATTCCAGGCTCTGGCCTCCTCCCTGATGGCAGCCATTGTTCCTGTCTCTAGACTCCCACCTCCAACTTCCTCTACCCAGTCCCATTCCCCTTAACCCCAACCTATCCCAGGCACACCATCAGACCAGCATGCACCCAAGACAACACACAGGAGTGGAGTAGGCAAAAACAAGCACCACACATCATCACACAGGCACACCCAAAAACACCATCCAGGTGCAGACATGCCAACATCCACTGCCTCCACTGTGTCCCCCCTCCTCCTTGTCCACCTCCCTCCCAGTAGCGTACCCACTCACACCTGCATGCTCTACAGCCTCATCTACTACCTCCATCACCAGCACGCCTATCACTACACACCCCTCACTGGCAGTCACCACCTCCACATCCATGCACACTTTCCCTGTGTCCTCTCCCACTGTGTCTGTGCCCCCTCCTCCCAAAGAACCCAAACGCAAGCACTCAGACACTGAACAGCCATCCACCTCACAACAGCATCCAGCCCATGCGCCTGCACCCAATCACAACAGACACCTCCAACCACCACTCCCTCTTCCTCCTCTCCCAAACCATCACCCTCTTCCCACCCCCGTGTCCCTAAGAAGCTTTTCCTCTCCACCCTTGACCTCTTCCATGCCCCTCCCCCTGTCCTTCACTTTGGGCCAGGGTAGGCAGAACCCAGGCCAACACCTCAGCCACCCGGGCCACGGCCACTGTACTTTCGTCTGCTACTGCTGGTGCGAGAGGCTCCAATGAGACACCTGTCAGCACTGCCAGTGCTCTCCACCAGCTGCCAAGGGCAAGGAGGGATCACCAGCTTCCAAGGCCAAGAAGGGACCACCAGCTGCCAAGGACAAGGAGGGACTACCAGCTGCCAAGGGAAAGAAGGGAGCACCAGCTGCCAAGGGCAAGAAGGGACCACCAGCTGCCAAGGCCAAGGACAAAGGGCCGGGTACTGCAGGCAGGAAGGACAGTAGGCCTGGTGCTGGAGCTGAATCTGAGCCCACAACACCAACCATGGCATTTCAGCCGTCCGAGGCTGTAGGGGAAGGGCTGGAGCCTACCCCCACCACTGACAGCACCGCCACCAGCACCGCCACCAGCATCAATGGCAGCAGCAACAGCCCCAGTGGGCAGCCATCCGAGGCTGCAGGGGAAGGGCTGGAGCCTCCCCCCAACACTGACAGCACCGCCACCAGCATCAGATGTTCTTACCATAGCTCCAGTACATAATCAATAATCAATACACAATAATCATTAATCATTAGTAATCAATAAAATCAATAATCAGAGTCAGTAATTGTCACGCACCATGACCTTTCAGACATGAATAACCACACCTTTAGTAAATGTTTTGAATGTTTAATTCCCTATATTAACAATGCTAAGGTCATGTAGATTAATCTCAAAATCAAATGAAACATATACAGGAATAACACTGGTTGTCCAAAGCAGCAGAAGAAACGTAATCTCATCAAAGCTTGAACTATAACACATTCTAAAGTTATGGTGCAAATCAATAACAAAGTCAACTGTGTCAAAGTTATAGCATATATGTAATTCAGCAGATAAATTCATCAAGCACTAGTCCCTGTTATCGTAAGTCATCAGTGAGATTCCTTTACTAATATCAAATTAGCATCAGCATGTTGGGCTTCATGCAAAATAATTTAGTAACACCAATTTGGAAACAAAAACCTCGAACTATGGTTCTAACAAAATAGCACAGTTGGTAACTAGAAAGAAAAAGCAAATATGCATAATAATCACAGTCAGGAGATACCTATCCTCAGGGTGGATCAGCAAAGCAGAATGAGTCTTCATCCTCGGGACATCAGTCGATCCGCAAGGCATCAGGGTTCAGCTTCAGAATTTAAAAAGGGCAAAGTCTTTTAGCATTAAAGACTAAGCACGTCTCTTGTCAAGACGCATAAGGAAGTAATAACCTTTCGGTCAGGAAAAAATGGGCAATAAGCTGTCTTCTCTCAGAAATGAATGAAACTTCCTTTCGTGTACTCTTGTTAAGTCAAAACTGTTAAAACTAACCTCTAAATCCCTATTGGTCAGTTAATCGTATGTTCGCACTCTGTCCACTAAAACTAAAATCCCAAATCTATGAATTTTAATAATTCTCTGTTCTCACAGTGTTGATTGGTTCGTCTTGCGATGTCCTCATCATCCGGCTTGTCAGGTAACAATATTGTTGCAGCTTCTATTCCAGTCAGTATCTTAGTCCTAGGAAAGTCAATCTCACACACATTACAAATAAAATGTTGCATTAGCAAGAACATCATCTCCTAGCAGTCGGATCACATGAAAAGCTTCCATTATGATCACATTTAAACAGTACAATAGAGATTCGCAGTTTAACTCACTTGGTCAGCATTTTTATTAAACGCTAAGAAATACAGCTTTTACGTGAGGCCTGGCAAATAGGCAAAGACCCCCGGTAAGTTAAGACCTACAATTAATAAAGCTAAAGCTAAATTCATAACCCTTAATATGACATATTACTGCATTAGTCTAACATATATTCAACATTTCATAATATTTAATAATTGATTAGTACATTTCGTTAACATTGGGGGCCGTTCTTTGTAATCACATTTTCATGAGTGCATTATTTCTCTACGTCATTAGATTTTCTACTTAAACTTATTATTCAAAATACATAAACACTCATTAATAATTTTTATTAAGACACCTGCGCTAGCACCGCTGGTTCTCCCCCTTTGACTGCTGCCACATCGGTGCACTGGCGCCCTGGTGCTGCTGCTGGTCTGTGCATTGGGGGTCAGTGCGGCTAAAAAAAAATGCTACATTTTAAATTTCAATAAAATACAGAGGCAATAGACTACTACAGATCTATCTTCTTCTATCATTCACTTTAGGAATTTTGTTGGTTAATTATGTTAGAAAAACCAGATAGACAAATCAACTGTAAACATTTTATAATGGGGCGGGGGCAGAGCTAAGTCACTGAAGTGCAATAAAGGGGTAGAATATTTCAGGCAATCCAGGAAGACCTATGGTGGGCTCTTGGTTGACAAATGAGGTGGGCATGAGCAAGGCAAAGAAAACCTTCACAAACATGCATAGAAAAGCTGACCTGGGCATGCAATCTTGCCATAAGAATACCTGTCCTAACCATATGTTCTCTTAGTATTAAAGTACCAGTCCGCAGATATATGAAGGAAGAAGGGAAAGCTAAGTTTAGTACTAAAGCAGAAGAAAGCTAGCACAGACAGTAGGTAGTCAGGTACAGAAACATGAAAAATAGATAATTGCAGGGATAACAAGAATTTAACAAAGCTTAGATAGAATGAAAATAAGTAGACAGGCACAGTGAAAATAATAGAAAAAATATTTGATATGAGGTGAGGTGAATGTTAGGAAAATAATAATAACAATATAACAGGGAGACTTACTGGGGCCAGCAGATCCGCCAGCTTCCGCATTGGTGGTGGCACTGGCACCCTCGTCTTCTCCTTGACCCACCTCCGATGCTGCCCTCTTCTTCCCCTTGGGTGCTGAAGTCAGAAATAAAGGAGATTAAAAAAAAGATTAGTGGTACATTTAGGTCCTCATTAAGACATTGGCTGTAAGTCCGGCTTACCGCCATGCTGACTGCCACCAACATACCGCCGTGGTTTACTGCTACCCATATTATGACACACACATACCAATCCTTCACTAAACGGCAACACACACAAGCCCGCCAGTCCAAAGGTCAGTGATAAACTGGCGGTAACAAAACCCACACAGTTACACCAACAGAACTACGCCCACAACATTATGACCCACGAATCACCGTGATGGACATTCAACCGCAGTAAACCATTGGTGGTACATACTGCTGCACTCAAAATACACACACACATACAAAACAACACTACATTGGACAATTCAAAATACACCCACCTGACACAAACCAATATAAAACACACACACACTATCCACAACCCTTTACGACAATTTTTTTTTTACAACAGAGAGAGAGAGTCACCGAGAGCACCCATAGAACCATAGCCACAGAACACCATCATCCATACACGCACCTTACAGCACACACCCCAACACATCACCCCACACACCCTCACACACACCACACACACTACACCCATGGCACCACAAATACACCCCAGATTCTCTGAGGAGGAGCTAAGGGCCATGGTGGAGGAAGTCATCTGGGTAGAACTACAGCTATTCGAATCACAGGTGCAGCAGACATCCATTGCTAGGAAGATGGAGCTTTGGCGGAGAATCGTGGTCAGGGTCAACGCCGTGGGACAGCACCCCAGAACAAGGAATGACATCAGGAAGAGGTGGAACAACCTACAGGGGAAGGTGCGTTCCATGGTAGCAAGACACCAGATAGCAGTACAGACGAATGACGGTGGACCCCCATCTCCTCCCTCACTACTAACAACATGGGAGGAGCAAGTCTTAGCAGCCATGCATTCTGAGAGCCTGGCAGGATTAGCAGGAGGACTGGACTCAGGTAAGTCAATTCCTTACTACTTTCACCCTGCCCTACCTGCATGCCATCACATACCTCAGCCACTACCCTCACCCCATCACTCCACCACCATGACATAAGGAACATATGTCAAAAATCATTCTGGATATCTAAAATGCTGTATCAAGAGAAAAAAACGTACCCAAGTATGTTATGCATGAAAAAATGGTATATGAAGATATATCTGTGTTGATACTCTTGTTATCTTGTAACAGGGGTTGAATAGATGTACTGTCCCAAATAGTACAAATATATAGTAAGAGGTGAAAAGAAAAACAACTCAGTAGCTGCACCACATCTAGCTCACTTAAAAAACTGTTTAAGTATCTGATCCAAACAAAGATTATCGAGTTTGGATAATCAGCAACCTATTTAAATGGACCCCCAGGGTATGCCACGTAAGATGAATAGCCTAAGATCGGCAAAAAGACCATTGCTATTGAAGGGAAATAAGGGGGAAAATAGACAGTAAAGATGCAACCTATCCGACATGGACATAGATATGGGGGATTAGATGGATAAACAAGACTTACTTGTAGCTCCGTGTCAGTTGACGGCGTAACAAAGTCCCTAATTGCGTTCTCGAACTTCTAGAAATAAACGCGGTTCGGGTTTGGTACAAAAAGGGAAGACTGGAAAGGCAATCAGCCAATCAGAGGGGCCAGCCAGGACTTCTGACTGCGTGTGTGCCTTTGAGAGGTGTTTCAAGGCCCTCCACTTTTTGGAACAGTGCACTCATTATTTTTTAGATAGGAAGGACAGGAGGCCTGGTGCTTGGACTGATTCTGAGCCCCCACCATCAACCATGGCGGTTCAGCCATCCGAGGCTGCAGGGGAAGGGCTGGAGCCTCCCCCACCACTGCCTGCACCGCCACCAGCACCACCACCAGCAGCACTGCCAGCAGCAGCAGCCCCAGTGGGCAGCCATCCGAGGCTGCAGGAGAAGGGCTGGAGTCTCCCCCCACCACTGCCAGCTCCAACACCAGCCCCACCACTGCCACCACTGAGCAGCCGTCACCACCGGCGGGCAGTGTGTAGTCCTGCCTCCATGGGCTGTAGTGTGTCCTGGACCCCGTAAATGCTGTAGGTGTGACACCCAGGTGAGAGACTGTAAACTTGCACTCCCCAAGATCTGCATCACAAGGCACAATGCCCCCTCCAGAACCAGTGGAAGAAGCCACCCAGGCACCCCATCCTTGCCAGGATGAAGCACACATGGCACAATGCCCCCTCCAGAACCAGTGGAAGAAGCCATCCACTCACCCCATGCTTGCTAGGATGAAGCACACTGGGCACAAGGCCCCCTACAGAACCAGTGGAAGAAGCCATCCACTCGAGAGATTGTGGCCGTGCACTCCCCAGGACCAAGCAGTGGGCAAACCACCCACTAGAGAGTCTGTGGCCTTGCACTCCCAAGGACCAAGCAGTGGGCAAACCACGCACTTGAGAGACTGCGGCCTTGCACCCCCCAGGACCAAGCAGTGGGAAAACCACCCACTTGAGAGACTGTGGCCTTGCACTCCCCAGGACCAAGCAGTGGGCAAACCACCAACTTGAGAGACTGTGGGCTTGCACTCCCCAGGACCAAGCAGTGGGCATGTAGCCCCTTCCAGGACCAGTGGTGTTGTACCATCTTCCCGCTGATGTGCTCCCTCCTATTCCCCGTCCCCCTGAGTTGCCTGTGTATTTTCAACCTGATGCCCCTGCAGTGTTCTCTCTGTGTTGTTGCAGGAGTGAGGTGAGGCCTTGGCCTATGGTGTAGTGGCCCTGCGGCCCACGGACATTGAGGCCTTGGGCAGTGTCCCTCCATTTGTAAATATGTATATACCTTTTGATTTTGAAGCACGTATTTATGCTATTGTATCTCATTACACTCACTTTAATCAATTCCTTTCGTCTTTGCTTTATTCCTGAGGGGTACAGGGTGGATATATAATGTTATTACATCTGGTTGTGTGTATGGTGTTGGGGGTGTTGTGTGTTGCGTGTGTGTGTGTGTCACTCCCCCCTCCCTTGTGTGCTAGGCGGCAGTACTCACCACGGTCGTCTTCACCGCTATTGATGTCCGTAATGGAGGAAGAGGTATACAAGCATGGGAAAGATGTGCAACTCGGGCTCCATGGCGTTGTGGTTGTTCCATGAGTGTCCAGAGGTGAGCCTTTTGACTTCTGTGTTCTGTTTCCGCCGTGCTTTTGTTGTCATTGGTACCACCCCAGAAAAGGTGTCGGATAGGCCTGTCATAATTCAGTGGGCGGAACATTACATTGTCTTCCGCCTGGCTGTTGGCAGTTACCGCTGTGGTGCTTGTTGCTACCGCCGTGGCAGTTGGTGTGTGAAAGTGTCAGTCTGTCTGGGCGGTTTCCACCGTGGTCATAATTCAATTTTTTTTTACCGGCGGCCTGTTGGCGGTATTACCGCTGCTTTATCACTGACCGCCAGGGTTGTAATGAGGGCCTTAATCTCCCAAAAATTATTTTGACAGGCAGAGGCAAACACAGTAACATTGTACTTTTCTATATCAGATTGCCAAGTATCGACTCGACTCGAGTTGACCTATTACTTTTACTTTCCTAATTCCTACACCTACCTCTACTCCAAATTTCCTAAACTACATTACAACTTTGTAACACTAACAATGCATTCGTATTGCAACGAATGATCTTTGCTTCTCAGACACATTTGATGGGGTGACTCAGCGTTCATTTTTTTTCAATGCGTAGATGCAGACTATGATGATATACTACACATCACTGGGAGATTGTGACTGGAGGGAGTGCATATGCTACATAAAGAAAAGCATAGAGAAGGGAATCCTAACTCACTTATACTGTTTATTACTTCTATTACTACTGTATTCTTGGTGACAGGAAGAGTTTCAGTCTGCAAGGCTTTTAAAATAATCTGCTTAAATGAGCTCCAACAAGTACAATTAGGAAGTACTGACTGAGCACCTGGATACCTCAAACTGGATCACATAATCCCCCACAACAGTCAACACTCCAGAAGGGCGTAAGTGCTCCTAGATCTTCCACCTGCTGCCAGCTTAGATGGGAGGTGGCTCTGCACAAAAAAGACAAGTGTTGCCACCTCTGCCTTGGTGATTATGGGGCAGGATTGCACCCATTGGCAGTGGCAACATTAACAAGGTAACCAGCTAGCAGCTGCACCGGCACTGCCACTCCCTCTGCCAACCTCTGCCATGGCACTGTGTGGAAAAAAGAAAGGGGAAGAAACAGAAGGAAGTAAGAAAGAAAAAAGTATTAAGAAGTAAAGGGAAATGCAAAAAAAATAAAGTATTCAAAAGGTCACAAAAACACACCAAAAAAATGAAAGAAACATAAAATACACAAACACAAAGATACACACTAATGAAATAAAGGAGAATGAGAGGTGGATAATTTAGAAAAGGGTGGGATTACTTAGGCATAGGGTGGATTAAAAGTTAGGCCCAGCACCATGCACAGAGAGAGAGAAAAATCAAAATGCCCGTGCCCATGCAAACTTTGTGGTGCCGTTTCCATGATATTTGCAACACAAGAATGCAAATCACACTTCTAAATGTGAAAAACGTAGTGTGAATGGGTGTGCAGAGAAACTCTGCCTGCTGAAGGAATACCATGGAGCTTGTGGAGTTTTTTTAACAACTTCAGGGAAATCCGTTTAGTGGGACTTTATGAACTATGCCCAACCCTATTGTTGGTACAGTTCTGACAGATCTTCTCCAGGAATGACCAGGATTCGGGTATGTATGCTGACTAGGTGGCAGAGGTCACGCCATCTGGGGGCGAGTTGAGTGTATGCAAACCCGCCACACTGCAGGTAAGTGTCCATCAGCATGGAGGTGCCCCATTGCATATCCCGAATGTGCAGGATTGTGCCACAGTTTTCATTCGTATCCAGTGGAATTGTTCCTTTACCTCTGAAACATAAGGAATACAGCGTGAGTTTCCTACTATTAGGGGTGGCCCGTTCCCTTCTATTCACATGTACCTATCTATCGCAGTTCCCCAGAATTCCTGACATAAGGTATCTATGCTGATATTCAACCCTCCCCTACGAGACCCATTTCCCTTCATATCATCAAGGTGGATGGCCATGCATTGAAACTCCATGTCTGGTGCCCACTTGTTGTTAACAAAGACAGCCTCAGATACAATAAGGGCTACCCTGGGACCACAGATGGAACTAGGAGTGGCCATGTTTGTACACTAGTTTGGTAGTTTTGCTACCTTCAAAATTGTATTTTTTGGGGAAAATCTCGGACCAAACAGTATCATCCCCTAGACCTTTCCTGCACATCCTATCTAGCTCAGTTTGGGTATTGCTAGCAGCAGAGACAAGCTAGTAGGCTTGGTGAGAAGGTACAGTACTATGGGATTGGTCTCGTAGTGGGTCAGATTTACTACTACCCTGCAGGGCTCAACTCTGTGGCGTTGTACCTTGGCCCTAATCCTACACAGGTATAGGTGGAGAAGGCATTTTACTTTTTCAGGGGCTGCCTCTTGGTACATGTAAAGCCTGTCTGCACCTACTGCATGTGGTATCAGAGAATAGATGTATCATGACCTGGCTGATGTCTTGGAGCTCACGTGGTCATGTGCTGATATCATGTGTTGTGTAAGAGGGTGCAGTGTAGTACGAGTGGAATACGGGTGTTGTGTCCAGTGTAATTATAAGTAAAGTGGGAGAGGTCCCTACGTAAGCGAGGTGGCACTTGCTGAATGGACTCCATAAGACTAGGATGTTACTTAGCAAATGAATGCAGTGCCCATAATAGACAGAGAATGGACACATATGCAAAAATACATAACTGTTTGAACATCTTGGGATGAATTCAGAGGAGATGTCTGTAGCCCTCTGCTGGTTGTAGTTTTGTAGTTTCGAGAGTTCAAAAACATTTGTGGTGCAGTTCGTGGTTCTTGATTTGGTGAGTGTTGATGTTGTACAGTATGGGAAGGAGGCCCCACTCAAGTTATCTTATTTGGAAAGAACGGGTTATTGTTCATGACCATATTAATTTTATGGGTCTTTGGGCCTCCCCCTACTCGGTGCCTGACCAGGAGTACGACTATAAGTATGTTTTATGGGGTGCTCTTGTGAGCATATGGTTAATTTTATTTATTAACTGTTGCTCTGTTGGCATCACCAGCCCTCCAGTACTGTAGTGTGTGCATAGGGGTGTCATCGGTGTGGGCAGTGTTTTCGAGCTACACATGCACCGGAATGTAGAAAGAGGAGGCGTGTCACACTGAAGGTTCTATGGTGATTGCAACATGCCCTGAGGTCACATGTATACCCCTCAAATCCCAACATGTCACGTGCAATGTGACCCACTCTAGTGGAGGCAAGTATCTTCACCATGCCCTAACTTTGAGCTTTGCGCTTCCCTGCATTGTTTTATGACCTGCTATTCTTAATTGTTATGAACCAGAGATAGCCGGAGAGTTGTACCCTGGCCCCCATGTGCTTTTGATATTGCAGTGTGAAAAATTGGTATGATTGTTCCTCCAGACAGTGTGTGCAAGGGCTTGTGTTAGCTTATTGCTAGGCCTTATACAGGGGTGAACATATTCCTGCGTTCTACTCTGCTTGGAGCTGTGATGGATCTCTTTGGACTACCTTTCCCCCGGCACCCCTCTCTCCCTCAGACCATCTTTATTTTAGACTTGTGGTTCTCATTGGTTTGAAAGTTTGAAAACTTTAGGGGAGAGGAGGAGGCAATACATTGGTGCATGGAGATTCCGGTGCAAGGTCAAGAACTTACCGAAGTTTGCCCAAAGGATGGTAATGCAGTGGGATAGCTGGCAGTTCTGGTGAGAGTCCCACATTTTTGGGACTATGCCCCAAAAGGAACTTTCAGTCCCAGCTGGGTGGCCAAGAATGAGGACCTTTCAACTTGGTGATTGGGACTCGCCCCAAATGACTTGTCGGTGTGAAAACCTGAGGTGCCTGCTTTTAAGCACTGGTTGGAGAGCCGCCCTGCCCCCATTTGTCAGACTGTCCCCTCTGGGGTGTGGCCAGCCAACTCCACCCTGGGGGATCAGCAGCAAAGTTGGGTCTATGTTCCCACCTGCATCCTGAATGGTGGACTCTAATGAGGATACCAGATCGACAGAATACATACTGCACCTCTGAGTTATCCTGATTGCACGTAAATGTTGAAATCCTTAATGTTGCCTCGTTTCTGCTTCTTTTGAATTTTCATCCAGTGAACTTTAAGGTGTAGTAAAAATGGATGCTTTGCACTAGGGGTTTTAACTTACTGCACATTTGGGTTCTGCGATTGAGTGAAGGTTTTGCTTCCCCAAACAGTTGCCCCTTTCTGCGTGGTTGTGTCCCTGGTCCTTGTTGAGCTGGGTTCCCTGTCTGTAGTTGCTGTTGCCATGCAATGGCCCAACTGCCTGACCCCTGTTGCAGTGGTGCGGTGGTGGACTGGCTTCCCTGTTATTAAGTATAAGATGCATTCAGGTTTTCCTTGGCTCGGTATTGTGGATGGAAGTTTTTTGGGGACTCTCCCTGGCTCGTCCACTTCTGCTTGTGATATGCTCTTAGCCGGGATCTATCGCCCATGACGGCCACTCTGTGGCAATAGTAACATTCTATAAGGTCTGGCTGCTGCCAACCTCCCTAATTTCTGTCGTTACAGCTGTGTTTTGCAGTAGCTTCCTTCAGAACTGCCATTTGCATGCATGCGGCCAATGCGGCCCCCTCAATGGCAGTCATTTTCAATTTGTGTTAAACCAACTTAGCGGTGTCCTTCTGGGTTTGCTCCTGTTTTTCTCTGTCCTTTTCTTCTTTCTTTTTGTGAAAATTTAATATGTGAGCTTGTATCTCCCTCCAGGGTTTGGTTTTTAGCACTACTACGCTGCCTAAACTGCTTTGTATTTCGGTGGCCACCCCTTTTTTGAAGCTATTGTAAAATAATGTGACCTGGGGGCCTGTATCAGACCATGGCTTCCCTGTCTCCTGTCCCCATCGTTCTCTCATCCTGTCCAGAAAGTCTGTTATGGGATCCCCAAGTTTTACAGTTTCTGCCATTAACCCTCCTACATCTGGGCAATCAGGGAACATTTCCCTTAGGGCCATCCATATTTGGTGCCTGTATGAATTGAATTCGGCCCGTCATGCTTGGTCTTTGTCAGCGTGATTTCTGGGATATGAACTCAGGCAAACATAGTGGCCCTCATTACGACCCTGGTGGTGGGTGATAAAGTAGCGGTAATACTGCCAACTGGCTGGCGGTAACTACAGCCAAATTATGACCATAGCGGTGATATCTCCGAAAGACAGCCAATGTACCACACCAACCGCCAGGGCGGGAACAATAGGCACTACAGCGGTCACCGCCTACAGCCAGGAGGAAGACAAAGTTCCGCCCTCCATATTATGACATAGCAAATCACCACCTTTTCCGGGGTGGTACCAACACCATCAAAAGCCTGGCGGAAACAGAACACAAAAGTAAAAGGGCTCACCATTGGAGACACAGGTAAGAACCACGCCGCCATGGAACCAGAACTGCATGTTTTCCCGATGATCTTCTATATCATGCTCCACCACGAACACCAACGCTGGCGAAGACGCCGACGGTGAGTACAGCCACCTAGCACACGGGGGAAGAAAACGAGAGTGACACACACACACAACACGCACCACACACAAACCACACACACAAGCAGATGCACAATATAATCAATTTATCAATTTGTCCACGATAATAGGGAAAATATTGCAAGGACAACAGGAATTGACTACAGTGATTGTAATAAGATCAACATCAAAAATAATAAGTTGATGTAGCAATGCAACAGATATGTACAAATGTGTAAAAAAGGTAAGACTGCCCAGTCCATAGTTCACAGGGTCCACAGGGCAAAGTCCAAGGCCCCACTCAATTTCTGCACCAATACGGAGAGAACACTCCAGGAGCATCAGTTGGCAAATAGGCAGGCACCTCAGGGGCTAAGGGGCACTTCCGCCGGATGTGGAACCAACACCACTGGTTCTGAAAGGGGCAACATGCCCTGTGCTTGGTCCTGAGGACTGCAAGGCCACAGTCTCTGAAGCGGGTGACTTTCCCACTGGTTCTGGAGGGGGCAACATGCCCTGTGCTTGGTCTTGGGGAGTGCAAGGCCACAGTCTCTGAAGTGGGTGACTTGCCCACTGGTTCTGGAAGGGGCAACATGCCCTGTACCTGGTCCTGGGGAGTGCAAGGCCACAGTCTCCCAAGTGGGTGACTTGCCAACTTGTTCTGGAGGGGGAAACATGCCATGAGCTTGGTCCTGGGGAGTGCAAGGCCACAGTCTCTCGACTGGGTGAATACCACACTGGTTCTGGTGGGGGAAGGCCACACTTCAGCCTATGGAGGCTGGATGATATGGCGTCCAGCGGCGGTGATGGCTGCACTGTGGTGGTAGTTGTGGGAGGCTCCTGCTCAGCCCCTGCATTCTCTGATGGCTGCACAACCTTGGCTGGTGGTGGGGGCTCTGTGACAGCTGGTGGTGCAGGCTCCTTCCCCTTCTTGGTGGCTGATGCAGGCTCCTTCCCCATCCTGGTGGCTGCTGCAGGCTTTTTCCCCTTCTTGGTGTCTGGTGCAGACTCCTTCCCCTTCTTGGTGGCTGCTGCAGGCTCCTTCCCCTTCTTGGTGGCTGGTGCAGGCTCCTTCCCCAACCTGGTGGCTGGTGCAGGTTTCTTCACCTTCAGTATTTGTGGCCTGGAACTCTTTCCACCACTAGTAGGTGCTGCTGAAACTGGGCCCGTGGACTGTTTGGCTGAGGTGCTTCGCTGGGTCCTTGATATGCCCATACGTGCAGGACGGGGAGGAAGGGAAGTGGTCAATCTGGGAAAGGAAAAGCTTTTTAAGGACAATGGGGTGGGAAGAGGGAGAAGTAATGGGAGTGGAGGATGAGGGAGTGGTTGTTGGAGGAGTTTGCTGGATTTGGGTGCAGGTGCATGGGTTGTGTGCTGTTGTGAGGTGGATGGCAGTTGGCTGTCTGAGTGCTTGCGTTTGTGTCCTTTAGGAGGTGGGTGGACAGACACAGTGGGAGAGGACACAGGGAACGTGTGCATGGATGTTGTGGAGGTGTCTGCCAGTGAGGTGTGTGTTCTGCTTGGTGTGCTGATGATGCAGATAGTCGTTGATGATCTAGTGCATGCAGGTGTGGGTGTGGACGTAACTGGGTGGGAGGTGGATGAGGAGGAGGAGGGGGAGACAGTGGAAATAGTGAATGCTGTTTGTGTGAGTGCCTGTGGGATGAAGTGTGGTGCTTGTGTTTGCCTGTGACACTCTTGGGGATTGCCTTGTGTGCATGCTCGTCTGGCTGTGTGCTTTGGATGGGTTGGAGTTGAGAAGAATTGGACTTGAAAGTGGTAGTTGGAGGGGGGACGGTAGAAACAGGGACAATGGCTGCCATCAGAGAGGAGGCCAGAGCCTGGATCGATCTCTGTTGGGCTGCCAGTCCACTGTGAATGCCCTCCAGGAATGCATTAGATTTCTGCAGCTGGGCTGCCAGCCCCTGGATGGCATTCACAGTGGTTGATTGCCCTACAGAGATGGATCTCAGGAGGTCATTAGCCTCCTCACTCAGGGCAGCAGGGCTCAATGGGGCATGGCTTGAGTTGCCTGGGGGGAAGTAGATGCCCACCCTCCTGAGTGAGCGGGCACAGGCAACTCGCTGAGCGGCTGCTGGGAGGGCGGTGCTGGTACGGGGTGACAGCTGTACCTGTAGCTGGGGAGGTCACAGAGGTGTCCGCCACCACCAGGAAGCTCCCATCAGAGGAGGTATCAGAGTCTGTGGTGTCCCCTCCAGTCTCTGCTGTGGTGCTCCCCTTGCCCTCCGTCCCACTGGTGCCCTCAGCGTCAATGGACTCTGCCTCCAGGATCCTGTGGGATGAAGCTCCCTCTGTCGCTGGTGCCTCTGCTCCTCCGCCAGATGATGCTAATGCACATAAGGACAGGATGACAAAACAAGAAAAGGGGGGAGAGAGACAAAGGATACACTGGGTTAATGACTACACCAACACCACCGTTGCCGTACACATCACCCTCGCACACAGGGAACAGGCCAACGCACTATGCATTGCACTACCAGTGATATTGCTAGCCACCAAGCTTGAGGAGGAGCACACACCACCAACTGCAGCACACCTGGGACCCACGCAGCCCTGACAAGTAGTGGATGCCAACAAGCTAGGTAGGCAGTGTTCCCCTACAGACCCTTAGCCACCAGAGGACCTACACTGCTATGTCTGGCCTGGCCTGGGGCACCCACAGACACACAACCACCACCCGGATACCACCCCTCCAGTTGTGAGCTTCAACGATGGCCATTGTCCTCACCCCCTTGTGGCTGCTGTGATGCCCTCAAGCGCCCATCCAGCTCTGGATAGGCCACCCCCAGTATGCGGGCCATCAAGGGGGTCAGGGTATGATGGGCACCCCTTCCTGGTTGGGAGGCCATCCCCAGCTGGGCCTCTGCGGTCTTCCATGCCCAATGTCTCAGGTCCTCCCACCATTTCCAACAGTGGGTGCTCCGCCTGCCATAGACCCCCAGGGTCCGCACCTCCTTGGCAATGGCACACCATATACCCTTCTTTTGATGGGCGCTGACCTGCAGAGGCAATACAGACAGGAAGACACCATTAGACAAACAGTCCAGCCAGTAACACAAATGGCCAACCATACACGTTTCCATCAACAGTGGCACACATAGCCCAGCACACAACGTGTACCCAACCAAGAGGACATCCCTCCACCCTTACACAATGCCTTCACACACAACTCCATGCATTCACACCACATGCATCGTGCCCACAGTGTACTCACCTGTTGTTCTGGAGGCCCATACAGCAGTCCGTACTGGGGTAGGACCCCATCCACCAGTCGCTCCAATTCCTCAGAAGTGAAGGCTGGGGCCCTTTCCCCGGTCACACAGGTCATGGTAGGTTCCAGACACAGGTCACAGCAGCACATGCAGTGTAGGTCCTCTCCTATGGAAGGTCAGGAAACAAGTGAGGAATCTGATAGAAGATGGTGCTCACGTTCACGGTGGTGCATACCGTCACAGCCGCCGTAGATCACCATTGGCCACTGTACCCCATAGGGCCCAATGAGGAGCTGCACGGCGGCACAACGTCAACGGCATTACCTCACTTCCCCCTGCCCCTCCACACAGGACAGGCTGATGCCATTTCGGAGGGGGGAACAGGCCTATGGAATAATGCTGCATCACAGGAGAAATAGGCACATACTTGACAAATTACACTGTCCCATAGCTTGTGTACAGATTGTGGACTACTGTTGTGGCTCCATTGTTCAGTTTGTGACAGCCTCCTCACTCTTTTGTCCCTTAGATACTTTCTGCTGCAGATGACTAGGAGGTGGAGACATACCCCCGTGTACAGACCCCTAGTGGACTTGGCTACACTGGAGGACAGGCACATTATCCTCACCTATAGACTGGACAGGGCCACAATCACAGAGCTGTGTGCCCAATTGGAGTCTGACCTGATATCTGCTATCCGTCATCCCACTGGGATCCCCCCTCTTGTGCAAGTGCTATTAGTGCTCCATTTCTTGGCAACTGGTTCTTTCAAAGTGACAGTGGGCTTGGCAGCAGGAATGTCACAGCCAATGTTCTCAATAGTGTTGACAAGAGTGTTGTCTACTCTGATAAAACACATGTGCAGCTACATTGGATTCCCCCAGGTTGTTGATTTGGCCACTGTGAAGGCCAGGTTTTATGCAATGGGACATATCCCCAATATAATTGGGGCGATTAATGGAACACATATTGCATTTGTCCCCCCTGCCAGAATGAACAGGTGTTCAGGAATTTTAAGTTTCCACTCCATGAATGTGCAGATGGTGTGCTTGGCAGACCAGTACATCTCCCACGTTAATGCTAAGTATCCTGAGTCGGTGCATGATGCCTTTGCCATGAGGAATAGCAGCATCCCAAATGTGATGACCCAACTACAGAGGCACAGGGTGTGGCCAATAGGTGAACCCTGGTTTCGTCCCAGTATATGTTGTTGTATGCCTATGGTGTGGGCCATATAGGATAGTGTGTGGCTAAATGTTGTCCTTCAATATTTGCAGGTGACTCTAGTTACCCAGACCTCTCATGGCTGCTGACCCCTGTGAGGAATGCCAGGACAAGGGCAGAAGAAAGTTATAATGAGGCACATGGGCGAACCAGAAAGATCATTGAAAGGACCTTTGGCCTCCTGAAGGCCAGGTTCCAGTGTCTCCAACTAACAGGTGGTTCCCTGTGCTACTCACCCAAGAAGGTCTGCCAGATAGTGGTGGCATGCTGCATGTTCCACAACCTGACTCTCAGACGCCATGTCCCTTTTCTACAGGAGGAGGAGACTGGAGATGCCCCTGTTGCAGCAGTGGACCATGTGGACAGTGAGGATGAGGAGGCAGAGGATAAGGATGTGGACAACAGAACATCTGTGATCCGTCAGCACTTCCAATGACACACAGATGAGACAGTGCAACTTTACATTTCAATGACTTTGGTTGTATTCTGTGTGGCATTGGCATGCTGTATTTACCACTTCTATCAAATCAAATCAAATCAAATCATTAACATTTATAAAGCGCGCTACTCACCCGTGCGGGTCTCAAGGCGCTAGGGGAGAAAGGGGGGGTTATCGCTGCTCGAACAGCCAAGTCTTTAGGAGTCTCCGGAAAGCGGAGTGGTCCTGGGTGGTCCTGAGGCTGGTGGGGAGGGAGTTCCAGGTCTTGGCCGCCAGGAAGGAGAAAGATCTCCCACCCGCCGTGGAGCGGCGGGTGCGAGGGACGGCAGCAAGTGCGAGGCCAGCGGAGCGGAGGGGGCGGGTGGGGACGTAGAAGCTGAGGCGTCTGTTGAGGTATTCCGGTCCCTTGTTGTGGAGGGCTTTGTGTGCGTGGGTGAGAAGACGGAAGGTGATCCTTTTGCTGACTGGGAGCCAATGCAGGTGTCTCAGGTGTGCGGAGATGTGGCTGTTGCGGGGTACGTCGAGGATGAGGCGGGCCGAGGCGTTTTGGATGCGTTGCAGGCGGTTTTGGAGTTTGGCGGTGGTCCCGGCGTAGAGGGTGTTGCCGTAGTCCAGGCGACTCGTGACAAGGGCGTGGGTCACGGTTTTTCTGGTGTCGGCGGGGATCCAGCGGAAGATCTTGCGGAGCATGCGGAGAGTGAGGAAGCAGGCGGAGGACACGGTGTTGACTTGCTTGGTCATGGTGAGAAGAGGGTCCAAGATGAAGCCGAGGTTGCGGGCGTGGTCTGCGGGGGTCGGTGCGGTGCCGAGGGCCGTGGGCCACCAGGAGTCGTCCCAGGCGGACGGGGTGTTGCCGAGGATGAGGACTTCCGTTTTTTCAGAGTTCAGCTTTAGGCGGCTGAGCCTCATCCAATCTGCGACGTCCTTCATACCCTCTTGTAGGTTGGTCTTGGCGCTGGCGGGGTCCTTGGTGAGGGAGAGTACAAGTTGGGTGTCGTCGGCGTAGGAGGTGATGATGATGTCGTGCTTGCCCACGATGTCGGCGAGGGGGCTCATGTAGACATTGAAGAGTGTCGGGCTGAGCGATGAGCCTTGAGGTACGCCGCAGATGATCTTGGTGGGTTCTGAGCGAAACGGAGGGAGGTAAACTCTTTGGGAGCGGTTAGCGAGGAAGGAGGCGATCCAGTCCAGGGCCTGGCCTTGGATCCCGGTGGAGCGTAGGCGGGTGATTAGGGTGCGGTGACAGACGGTGTCAAAGGCAGCCGAGAGGTCGAGGAGAATGAGGGCGACTGTTTCACCGTTGTCCATCAGGGTTCTGATGTCGTCTGTGACTGAGATGAGGGCGGTTTCCGTGCTGTGGTTGGTTCGGAATCCGGTTTGTGAAGGGTCGAGCAGGTTGTTGTCTTCCAGGAAGGTGGTCAGCTGTTTGTTGACGGTCTTTTCTATTACCTTGGCTGGGAAAGGTAGAAGAGAGATGGGGCGGAAGTTTTTCAGGTCGCTTGGGTCAGCCGTAGGTTTCTTTAGTAGGGCGTTGACTTCAGCGTGCTTCCAGCATTCGGGGAAGGTAGCAGAAGAAAAAGAAGAGTTGATGACGGTCTGGAGGTGCGGGGCGATGATGTCGTCGGCTTTGTTAAAGATGAAGTGCGGGCAGGGGTCCGAAGGGGCGCCGGAGTGGATAGAGTTCATGATGGATTTGGTTTCTTCCGTGTTGATGTGGGTCCAGTTGTTGAGGGTGATGTCCAGGGAAGCGGGTTCAGTGGTGTATGGTTGGGTCTGGTGTCCGAAGCTGTCGTGGAGGTCGCTGATCTTGCGATGGAAGAAAGTGGCGAGGGATTCGCACAAATCCTGTGAGGGCGTGACGGCGTTGGCGCTGGCGCTGGGGTTGGAGAACTCTTTGACGATGCTGAAGAGTTCTCTGCTGTTGTGGCTGTTTTTGTCTAGTCTGTCGGTGAAAAAGTTCCTTTTGGCAGTGCGGATCAGGTGGTGGTGTTCGCGTGTAGCGTTCTTGAGGGCGGTCATGTTGTCAGCGGTGTGGTCCTTGCGCCAGGCCTTCTCAAGGGCACGACAAGTTTTCTTTGATTCTTTGAGGGTGTCAGAGAACCAGAGAGGTTTTTTGGTGTTGGTCTGTCGATGCGTGCGTTTGAGGGGAGCAAGGTTGTCAGCGCAGTTGGAGATCCAGTTTGTGAGGTTGAGAGCTGCGTCGTTGGGGTCGGTGGTGAGGGTGGGTTGGTTGGCGGCGAGAGCGGAGAAGAGTTGCTCTTCAGGGATCTTGTTCCACTGTCGATGAGGGATGGGTTGAGTGCGGAGGTGGGAGGTCTCGCGTCGGAATGTGAAGTGGACGCAGCTGTGGTCGGTCCAGTGTAGGGCAGAGGTGTGGCTGAAGAAGACGTGTTTGCTGGCGGAGAAGATAGGGTCGAGCGTGTGTCCGGCGATGTGGGTGGCGGTGTTCACCAGTTGTTTGAGGCCGAGGTTGGCGAGGTTGTCGAGCAGGGTGGTGGTGTTGGGGTCGTTGTTTTGTTCCAGATGGAAGTTGAGGTCGCCTAGGAGGATGTAGTCCGGTGAGGCGAGGGCGTGCGGGGAGATGAAGTCGGCGATGGCGTCGCTGAAAGAGGCGCGAGGTCCGGGAGGACGGTAGACGAGGGATCCTCTGAGGGTGGTCCTTGGGTCGGTGCGAATCTGAAAATGCAGGTGTTCAGCGGCGAGGGGGGGGTCTTCGGTGGAGGTGGTGACGCTGATGGAGTCTTTGAAGATGATGGCGACACCTCCTCCTACTTGGTTGGTGCGGTCTTTTCTGGAGATCTTGTAGCCTTCGGGGATGGCGGTAGCGATGTCTGCCCACTTACTGTTACCTCTGGCTATTCGTTTTGCAAATGTTGTGATTTGACAAATACCCCTGGTGTGATCACAACAGGCAGCTACAGGTTATTCACTCTATGCTCATTCTATGTACTGTTCATTTGAAATGGTTGTACCTGTTTTAATCAATACATATATTTGAAATACATGACATACTCGAAATCGATTTATATCAAAGGGTGTTTATTGTAGTGATAATAAATTAAGGGTAAAGTGCAATGGGATGGGGTGATGATGGAGGAAAGTCCAGTCCATTGTTCGTAGCACAAGTGTAATGCCCAAGGGGACATAGGAAGGGGAGCAATGGCAGTTCAAGGTGGACAGGGTGACTGAGTGGGACACAAGGGGGACAATCAGGAGAGTCTAATTTCCTGGCGGGGTCTTGGCAAGTGTCTCTGGCTTCTGTCTGGTTCGCAGGGAACATTTCCGGGATGGTACACCTTCTGCAGGAGTAGGGGTGCTGGTGGCCTGTGGGTCCTGTGGCGGGGCCTCCTGGCCACTAGCGGCAGCAGAAGTGGAAGGCTGTTCAGATGACTGGCTAGTGGCAGGGGCACGCTGGTGTGACACTGCCTCCCTCACAATGTTGGCCATGTCTGCCAGCACCCTTGCTATGGAGATCAGGGTGTTGTTGATGGCCTGCAAATTGTCCCTGATCCCCTGATACTGCCCTATTGCAGCCGCCTGTTCTCCTGCACGTTGTCTAGGATCTGGCCCATCGTGTCCTGGGAATGTTGATAGGCTCGCAGGATCTCCGAGAGCGCCTCCATGGAAACTCGGTTCCCTGGTCCTGTCCTCCCCCTGTCGCACAGCAGTCCTCTCAGTGTCCCTTTTGGCCTGTGCCTCTGTCCCCTGAACCGTGTGCCCACTGCCACTGACCCCAGGTCCCTGATTGTTTTGCATGCCAGGTGTGGGGTGGGGTCCCTGTACAGGTGGGCACACTGCTGATTGACGTGTCCTAGGGACATAGGTGTAGGGGATGCTGGGTGGGTGCTGTGGTGTTATTTCCTGATAGGGGAGGGTCTGTGGTGGTCTGTGACTGGGCTTGGGTGACCGGCTGTCCAGTGGTCCCTGATGGGCCAGATAGATCATCCAGATCCTGAAGACCAGAGTTACTGTCATCACTGTGGGCCTCTTCTGTTGGGGGACTGGATAGTACTGGCACCTCCTCTCCAGTGACATTGGCTGGGGTACCTGTGGGGATGTAAATGATGTATTATGGTTCATGTGTATGACATATTATTCATCCCTGGCTTCCCCTCTATGGTTGGTGTTGACCTGCCAGCTTTTACTTGTGTATGTTGGTGTATTGTGGGATTGTTAGTTTCCCTATGCTGTGCATGCTTTAGTGATGAATGTCCATGCAGGGCTGGAGAGGTGCCCAGGCATTGGTACAGCATGCAGGGCTTGGCATTAGGATTAGTGAGATGTGATGGTGGAGTGTGTGGAATGGAGGGGAGTAATAGGAGTGAGGGTGAGGGTATGTGATGGCATACAGATAGGGAGGTGATAATTGTTGAAAGTTGACTTACCAAAGTCTAGTCCTCCTCCGACTCCAGCCAGGCCCTCTAGATGCATTAATGCTAAGACTTGCTCCTCCCATGCTCTGAGTTGTGGGGAAGGAGGTGGAGGTCTACCCCCAGCCCCCTGGATAGCGAGCTGGTGTCTTGCTCTTATTGAACGTACCTTCCCTTGTAGGCCATTCCACCTCTTCCTGATGTTGTCCCTTGTTCTTGGGTGCTGTCCCACAGCATTGACCCTGTCCACGATTCTCCGCCATAGCTCCATCTTCCTGGCCATTGATATTTGCTGCACCTGTGCTCCAAATAGCTGTGGCTCTACCCTGACAATTTCCTCCACCATGACCCTTAACTCCTCCTCAGAGAAACGGGGGTGCCTTTGTAGTGCCATGGGTGTTATGTGATGTGTGTTTGTGAGGGTGTGTTGGGTTATGTGTTGGGGTGTGTGAAGTGGGGTGCGTGAGGTATGTATGGGTGTATGTGGTGTGTGTATGTAGTTGTTGCAGTGGTCTTGGTGTCAGTCTCGTGCCAATGATTTGTATTCATAAGGCATTGTGGGTAATGTGGGTGGGTGTTTTATAGTGGTGTGGGTGTGGTGTATGTATGGGTGTCAGGTGTGTGCTGTTTGAATTGTCCAATATGGTGTTGTTTTGTCTGTGGGTGTCCATTGTGAGCGCGGCGGTATGCACCGCAAATGGTTTACCGCCATTGAATGTCTGCCATGGTGATTCGTGGGTTATAATGTGATGGGTGTTGTTCTGTTGGCGTAACGGTGTGGGTTTTGATACCGGCAATTTATCACTGACCTTTGGTCTGGCTGATTTGTGTATGTGGCTGTTGTGACGGGCTGGATCCTGATCGCCCGCACATGGCCCCGTCTTGTGCTGACTCTGCCTCTGGTGCTCTCGGCCTGGCCCGCCACGCTTCTGGAGAAGTGTGGCAACTCCAGGTGCGTGGGACCACGTCCCTGTGAGAAACGAGTGAGAGAATGAGAGGGGACTGAATGAGAGAAAGGGGGGTAAAAAGTAACAGCATGGGCACTGAGAGGGAAAGGGGGGGGATGGGGCAAAAAAAAACATCAATCACAATAAAGCACCGTGTTTATCGTATTTCACATCAAAGGCACCTTGCACAAGATCGGTACAGGCACCAAAGAAAGAAAAGAGGCACGAAGCTATAGAACAAGGCAAACATCAGGGCTTTCTTGGGTCTAGTTGGCTATTATAGACGCTTTATTCCCCATTTTTCCACGATAGCTGAACCCCTTTCTAACTTGCTACGGAAGACGTGTCCCAATACCCTTGGTCCTCCTTCAGTCTCCGAGTTACTTAGTTTTGACAGTCTAAAGACCGCTCTCACTTCTGAACCAGTGCTCTGCTGCCCTGATTTCTGTAAACCCTTTGTGTTACTGACTGACGCCTCTGAGGTGGGCCTTGGGGCTGTACTATCCCAACCACAGGAGGATGGAACCCTACACCCCCTTTTGTACATCAGCCAGAAACTTCTACCACGAGAAAGGCATTATCCGGCTATAGAGAAGGAATGTTTGGCAATTAAATGGGCCATTGAATCTCTCAGGTACTATCTGTCTGGCAAGACCTTTACCCTGGTTACTGATCACGCTCCTCTCACCTGGCTAGCTCACAATAAGGACACTAATTCCCGTGTTCTGCGCTGGTTCCTGTCCTTACAGCCTTTTTCGTTTCAGATACAACATCTCCCAGGCAAACAAATGGTGACTGCAAATTTTCTGTGCGGTATCTGGCCTCTAAGCGTCCTGACTGGCCGTTTTCTAAGGGGAGTGTATGTGACGGGCTGGATCCTGATCGCCTGCACATGGTCCCGTCTTGTGCTGACTCTGCCTCTGGTGCTCTCGGCCTGGCCTGCCTCCCGCCCCGTGATTGGTGGGATGGTCGAGGATGGCGGGCCGACAGGAGGTCAAAACTGCCACTGGCAGAACTTGCGGTTGTCGGAGGTTCGGAGGAGACAGACGAACGACCACAGGAGGAGGGCCGCAGGCGAATTACCACAGGAGGAGGAGAAAGACGAACGACCATTGGAGGAGGGAGACAGCGACCATCAGGCGGACGAAGGAGAGTGGTGGCAGCTCGGAACAAGGGAGACAGCGAAACCCGTCTTCCACTCGGGAAGCGAGCCGGAGGCGCCTTACGAGATCAGCGGAGACAGGCAACCGGGAGGACGGAACGTTACAGCCCGCCATGCTTCTGGAGAAGCGTGGCAACTCCAGGTGCGTGGGACCACGTCCCTGTGAGAAACAGGTGAGAGAATGAGAGGGAACTGAATGAGAGAAAGGGGGGGGAAAGGGGTTGAAAAGGAATGGCACGGGCACTGAGAGGGAAAGGGGGGGTGGGGCAAAAAAAAACATCAAGCACAATAAAGCACTGTGTTTAGCGTATTTCACATCAAAGGCACCTCGCACAAGATCGGTACAGGCACCAAAGAAAGAAAAGAGGCACGAAGCTATAGAACAAGGCAAAACGGAATATAAGAGGACAGCGCTTAGGGAGAAAGAAAACCAGAAAAGGGACAGATAACGAAGCTCTGAGAGAGAAAGGAGAAAGACAGGAAGAAAGACATAAAAGGACTAAAAAGCGACCAATTGCCAACTTGAACCAATAAAACTCTTGTACATAGGACAAGCGAGTCTTGAGTAATCCATCAGCGCGACCCGGTCACAGCTGTATTCTGTTCGATTGGTGTGTGTGTGTGTGTCATAATATGGTGGACGGATATCCACCGCCGTGGCAGTAAGTTGGCAGCCGTCAGCGTGGCAGTAAGCGGGATTTACCGCCAGGGTCGTAATGAGGGCCAGTGTTAGTCTGCTCTCCTATAATACTACTTAGCAGACTCTTAACATCGCCTATCACTAGGGTTATTCCTGTGGTGTTCTTTTCAAAGTATGAGATCCATTTCCCTGCCCCGTCCAACAAAGGCAGCAGTTTGGCTCATAGTCCTTTCTTGTCCATCTGAGCACATGGCACATAGATGGTCACTGATGTGCCCATCTGCAGTAGCAGTCATATTCTTGTTTTGGGCAGCACCACTGGTTTGCCCTCAGCATATCGTTCTCATCTTCTTAGACAGTCCTGCATGTTGGAGAAGTTCCACTTGGGATCTCCCCCTCAGTGCCAGAGGCAGTCCTCTGCAACAGCTATGTCTTCTGGTTTGAAGGATCCCTCCTCCAGCGAGGGTCTATCATACTGGTCATTTCCTTCGGTCCAGCAGGCTAGCAGGTGACAAAATGGTTACAAAAAGATCTCACCTTCCTCTTGAGCCACTATCTCTCTTTGAGTTAGTTTGTCTGTATTGTGCATTAGGGAGGAACAATAGTCGTCTTTGTTGATGTTCTCCTCATGCACATGCAAAGGTGCCATATTGGTTCTCCTACATCTCAGTTGAGTTTGCACCAGGTTACCTTGCTCTCTAATTTCCTGGTCAGCTCCTCTCCTATGTTGGGCTTTGGGAAGGCTCAGACCCCCGTCAAAAGCCTCTCCTCTAATTCTACCTCAGATTCTTCCTCAACAGGGGCTCTGTCTCTACCCCTGTTCTCCTCAGGTCGAGACCATGCTGCTCTACCCTCTCATTGGGCTTCCAGTCTGCGAGCTCTCTGTCTCTCTCTCTTTAATTCACACCTTTCCTCTAAATCATACCTAGTTTGCTCTGAGCTATGTGCTGTTCTTCTTCTGTTGTTACCTCAGCTACCTGAGTGTACCCTGTGGCTCCCTCCTTGTCATTGGGTCCTGGGGGACTGGGCCCCCTTTCCTCACCCCCACTAGTTGTCTCACTGTCCAGAACTGCTATGAATCTCCCTGCAACTCAAGTGTGTTTCCCTCAACCATAGGGAGTGAGTGTTCTCTGTGCCGCTAAGGTTCGGTGGGTTGAATGCAGCGGATGGAGGGCCGAACTTCGGGGATCTCTAGCGTTGGTCAAGTGTTCCTAACTATGTGTGGCATCGGACTTCGTGGTGTTTAGGAATGGGTGCATCCCTCTGGCCATGTGCATTTTATTGGGGCCAATCTCCTGGGACCATTGTGGTGTCGCTGCGCCTATCTGTGGGAATAATTTTGAGATTCCTGTTCTCGTGTTTGTTTACTGGCTAATTGCCTCCCCACCTGTGACCTATCAGTCAATAACCTCTGGCCCAGGTTTCAAAGCCTGCCTGACCACATATCTTAAAGTCAGGGTTGATAGAGAGTTCATGTAGAGAGGGTATAAACTAATAGTGATGTGATTTTGTTGGTATATGTGACTGTGTCATGGTGCACATCGACTTTTCCAATATTAACACATTAAATCACCCTGAGGAAGAGTACCTCCTTCCTCCTTCCCCTTATGAAAGAAGTTACTAGCTCATCCCCTCCGTCATTAGTGTTCATGCGTTCGCTCGTCAGTAAACGCCTGTGGCATAGTGAATAAAAAGCATGTTCGCACTGGGTTAAAAGGAATCATGAGTCACATGTACTGGAGTCAGAGGTTGAACAAAAGTGTTGCAGTCTACCGGAATCTTACTCACACACTTAACCTAGGGCCCCTCTTTAAGACCACCAAGAACCTCCTAGCTGCATAGCAGAATCTCTGCCTAATCTCCTGGGCACGGTCGCCCTTATAAAAATTATGATACTGCCCGATGCCTATACATCCAGCAGAACTTAGAACTTCACATCCCCCACACTCGGTTTCATAAAGTGCCAATAGTGTTATGATCCTTTCTTTGGCGTAGCAGCCCTCCCTGGATCGTGCATACTAAATGCTGCCCCTCGGTTTATGATGGAGGAATTGCTGCAGTGGATATTCACCTCTTCTAATGGGCATCCCACCTGAAGATCATAAATGATTGGCTGACAGGAGGCTGGGATGATCCAGCATTCTGGCTGGAACTCAGTGGACTGGGTCTGGATGGAGTGATGCATTGCTTGTATGGCCGACCAATCCCTCTCCAAATCCCAGAACTAACTTTAGTAATATTCTTGATATGGAGGGGGTGGTCTTCTTTTTAGGGCTCGGATGGATGCCTAACAACCAGAGCCCCCCTTTGGAGGGGTCGCTGGTTGGAACACCTGTCACGCTTCGGAGGGCTTTCACAAATGATTCCTAATAGGGATTACTACACTGGCCGATGTGTGGCACATGTCTACCATGTACTCCTTTGATGACCTTCAGACCCATTTCTCACTCTCTCAAACTCAATTTCATAAATATCTACTGATGCATAATGCTCTTGGTTGTTATAGTGCATATATATAATCTCCTGGTATTTAATCCTCCTGAAGCTAAGTTTTTGATGGGGAAATGAGGAGGTGTGGAGTACTTCCCAGCTATACCGTGCCCTTGTGAACAATGCCCCGGAGACACTGGAGCTGCTTTGCCAGAAGTGGGATATGTGAATCAGCAAGCTGGAGGATCCTGAGTGGCAGGAGGCATGCATGACTCCCCAAGAACTTGTGATCTCGGCCAATCTGCATTTGCTACAACTAAACTGCATACACCAGACCTACATCACCCCCCAGCACCTGAGCTTGGCAGGTATCCTCTCAGACCCTGGTTGTACAAATTGTCATTCTTCCACAGCCAATATATGGTGTGACAGTGCCTAAGGATCACCCAATGTTGGACCCGGATCGATGACACCCTCTCAGTCATTCTAGATATTCCACTCCATCTAACTCCAAAGGTGACGCTGTTAGGTGTGAATGATTATCTTGGGAATTCTCGAGGAGGAACTGGCGAGACTCTGGTCTCCAAGAGAGATATAGCACAATCCTGGAAACACCCTGATCTGTGACGCGCTAGTATGGATTGGTGTGTCAGGCAGGAGGAACCGATCTACATAGCCCAAGATTGTCCTAAAAAAGTCTCTAAAATCTGGGTTAAATGGTGGGAGTACTATGGATTATCTGCTATGATAGATAACGTCTTTTACTGGAAAATGAACTATGGGGGGGTGAACAGTGGAGGGGGTGGGCACTGGGATAGAACACATGGAGTCCTTAATTCACTTAATTTCTACTGCATGGAACTGTGCTTTCTTTGTACCTTTATTGCAAGAACTAATAAATCTGTTTAGCTGAAAAAAAGTGTTGCAGTCTATGTGACAAACAAGGCATCATGATGAAAGGTGCTTAGAGTGTTATAAAAGCATAAAAAAAGTTCAGCTATGGCAGTACTATCTATTGTAAAGTAAAAATCTGAATATGTCAAAACACAACAACCTATTAATCCTGAAATGAAAAATATCCTCAATTAGTCCTTAGGTAAACTTATCATAAATCAGGATTGCTAACACTGATGTATGAAAATAAATAGCCTCAAAAAGCTAAAAAGCACAGTATAACGAACATAAGTGCGGTCAATGTATGCTACAAACAATCTATCTATATCAAAGAAACATGACATTTCTAAAACTTTATTTATTGCCATTGGCTGCAAAGTATTTAACAGTTGTATCCAAAAGAAATCAATTTTTAACAGTCTTTTATTGCTGTCCACCTCTGGGTTTCGTGCATTAAGTTCAAGAACTTGAAGAAGTAGTTGGCTGATGTTATGGTGGTATTCCAACCAATGTATTGCCACACTTGAGGTTTTTGATCTGTTACATATGTGACTTTAATTTTATGTAATCCTGATTTTTAATTTTGTTTCTGTTTTACCAACATATAACAATTCACAAGGGCATTGTATGGAGTAAATGCAATTTTTACCGCCACAACTTGCCGTGAGTCTTAAGAAGATGTTTTTGTCCTTTGTGAGGATAGGTCACAGTGTCACCCAAAATAACATTATTGCAGTGAACACAATTACCAAAGTCCCCTTGAAGACTGTTTTTTCCTTCTTATTTCTCTGGGATAGAATTTCTTTGAGATTTTATGAGCAATGAGAGGCAAACAAAAGTCTATCTTTGAAAAAGTCACAAAAATCCTTTGCTGCTTGTAAAATGTTTTTATTGATAATCTTTTTTATTCTTGTGTTTATAGTAGAAAACTTTGAAGCAAAAGTGAATCGAGATTTGGGAAGGTTCTCTTTTTTCTTTAAAGGAGACTGTCTGTCAGAAAATTTGACATGTTCCACAGCTTTAGAATTACATTATCCGAATATCCTCTATGTATGGATCCTTTTTATATTCCGCCTGAACAATTTCAAACTCATTGTCTGTGGAGATAATCCTCATAAGCCTCATGAACAGTAAATAAGGTCGATGTTTTAAAGATTCTGAGTGGAAACTGTGGAAGTGTGATTCATTGATTTTATCTATCAGTTTTCTGTGTAAACCCATGTGTATATCTGTCCCTTCTATGCGTGCCACTACCTCCAGAAATATTATGCAATGTTTTTGATCTTATGACTCAACGTTATGCTACTATGCCTTGTGCTCAGCTCAATGATGTTTACCTCTAAATCATTATAGGTGCAATTCCACCAGATGAAGAGATCATAAATGTGCCATAAATACATTATTAGATATTTGTTCCAATTTATGTGACTGTGGATGTGCTCAGTCTGAAACTTTGCCTCACAAATATTTGCACGATTGGGAGCCCCAGTGAACCCTATTAATGCCCCACTCTCTTATAATAAGAATTCATCCTGCCAGCAAAAGTTACTTTGATATAGACAAAAGTCCAATAGTTTCCAAATGAACAATGAAACGGAAAAAGCTTTGCACATGGAATGGATTTCAGAGTCAACAAAACTATTGTTGCAAACAATTTCCAAGGAAGCAAAAGCAATACATGTTTCCAAAAGTCCATAAAAGTTTGATAGATCCTTTGTTCAGGGCGATCGTATCCACACACAAAATCATAGAAATTCAGCTTTTATAGTCAGAGTTATTTCAAGTAACTATAACTCGTTCCCTAGGTAACTATAACACGTGCCCCACAATGCACAGTTTTCTCATCAATAATTTTACTACAATGGTACAGTGATAACGATGTCATAGAAGATGTAATGAGTGATGTAATATCTGGAGTAGTAAGCAGTGCATGACAAAGGCGTGAGGTATAGTTACCTTAGGGCACTGGTTATAGTTACTTGAAATAACTCTAACTATAACAGCTGAATGTCTATATTTTTGTGCGTGTAAACTCTGAACCTAACTATCAGTTCTCTGTACCCTTTTTTTTTGGTGAGTTTCTAAGTTTTTTTAATTCTATTTCCTAACTATAACATCCCTGTAACTTTTGTTTTTTCAGTGAAGTTCTAAGGTTTTTTTTAACATTAAGTAAAATGCAGGGCCTGGCCTGCATTGTGCTGCCGCCCACCCAAGCATACCACTCTTGCCCTGGCTCTCTCCTGCCAACCATTGTCCAAGTTCATTCTCCTGCTCCCTCATTACAGCCCTGTGAGGCAGTTGTTCTGCCACTGCCCTTCCCACCTGCCCTGATCAATTAGCTCACTGCCCCATCCACCTCCTCCCTACCCTCTGTTGACCGAGTCCATGCACAAGCCTCCTCCCTCCTGCCCTGCTTGGCCCGGTGTGCTCCCACTGCTCTCCATTGATCTTGATGTCCTTGCCCACTCTTCCTGCCCTCCATTGCCCAATTCTATGCCCCATCATTTTCCTCCTGATGAGCCTCTGTGCTTAGCTTGCTGCTCCTACCCTCCTTCCCTTGCCCTCTGATGTCTGTGTGCATGTCTGTCCTCCCTCCTTGTTGCCCATAGGCCTGCCACTGCTCCTCCTGTCTGCTTTGAGTATTTTGTTGAGCTGCCACTTCCCCTTCTACCTGCCTAGCATGGTCAGATGGCTGCCACCTGTCCCTACCACCTTTACATTGCATGTCCACGTTCCTCCTATCCTACATGATGCATTTTGCTGCCACTCCCTTCTGCCTTCCATGTCTGTTGTGCTGCAACTGCTCCTCCTGCCTGCCCTGCATGGTGTGTTGTGAAGCCCCTTCCCCTGCCCTCTGTTGTCTGTGTTCAACCCCTCCCCTTCCTTTCTGTCTTCCATGGGCCTCTGAGCATGCCCCTGCCTCCTCCCTCTTGCCCACCATGGCCATCATGCAGCCACTACCCAACCCTCTTGCCATGCATCGTCTTCTGTGCTGCCACAGCCCCTTCCATCTGCCCTGTGTGGTCAGCTTTCTGCCCCTGACCCCTTTCCCTTCGTTGTCTGCATGTATGCCATTATAGTCTCACTGTTGCCCTGCAAGGTGTGTTGTGCTTCAGATGCCCATCCCGCCTACCCTCCATGGTCAGCTTGCTGCACCCTTGCCCTCTGCCCTCCACTTTCCATGTGCAGGCCCCTATCTCCTCCCTCCGGACTTGTCTGGTCCATTGTCATGCCACTGCCCCCACCCTTCATGGCCCATTATACTGCAACTGTCACTTCTATCTGTTCAGTATGGTCAGCTTGCTGCCCTTGCCTCTTTGCTCTCTGCTCTCTGATGTCCATCTGTATTGCCCTGCCCCCTCTCTATTGCTTTCCATGGTCTGTTGTGCTGCACTGCCATTCTACTTGCCCTGTATGGTGTATTGTGCTGCTGCCATCACTGACACCTGCCCTGTAAGGCCAGTGTGGTGACCCTGCCCTTCGCCCTCCTGCCATCTGTTATTCAAATCCATGCCCCTACCACAATCCTTCTAGCTTCTGTGATCCAATGTACCATACTTGCCCACATTTTGAACTTGGTAAGAGGGAGATTTTGAAAAAGAAATCTGGGGGATTGATTTTCTCAATTTACTTATATTGAAAAAGAGGAAATGTTATGCAGGAGGCAGATACAATAAAGCCATTTAGGGCTTAAAAACATCAGGTCTGTTGGCATGTATGGTTGTACTGCCACTGCCTCTTCCTTCTGCCCTCAGTGGTAAGTTATATTGCCACAGCTTATCTTGCCTAACCTGCATGGTTGGTTTGTTACCCCTGCCTCCCTTTTCTCTGCCCTCCATGGCCCCACCCACCTGCAAATTGTGGTCAACCTGGTACATCTGCACCCTCCTTCCTGAAATCAATTATTCAAGTCAGTGCCCCTGACCTCTACCTCCCCACAGTATTCTAATGAACAACTATATTGCTAACATTCTATATTTATTGCAGAAGTGTGGCATGCCTGATGTCATCTTGGTGGAATCAAAACTATAATGCCTAAAGCATTTCCTTTAAAAATTATAATAATTAAGAAGGTCTTAATTTTACTGAAATTATGGTTAGTGCTCTAAAAAAACTAAAATGAGGACATATTGTCTGAGTTCCCAAATAGTGACAAAGCACTTTTCAATTATTTGATAACTGTGTGTTTTTTTTATCCAGTTGATCACTTGATTATATATTTCACTTAGGGAAGAGGATGTGGTGTTATGGCCAGAGCTGCAGACTTTGCAACTAGGGAACCAGGTTCGAGTTTCAGCATCAGTTTGATAGTCTGTGATTCTGGGCAACTCACTTAATCTCCCAATGCCTAAAACCTAAATAAATGTGTCATTGTGTAATGTAACCGATGCTCATGTAAAGCACTCCAGTACCTTGGGGTCATATCTGTGCTATATAAAACTACAAAAAACAAAACATTTAAGTGTTTTTCACATTTCTGTCATTGGGCTATACTTGGGCTACATTTGGGTGAACCGAACTATTACGTCCCTGTAACCTTTATTTTTTTAAGTGAATTTATATGGGTTTTTTGTATTCTATTTCCTAACTATAACATCTCTGTAACCTTTGCTTTTTCAGTGAAGTTCTGTTTTATTTTTAATGTTAAGTAATTTTAATTATGTTACGCTAATCCAACTACCGCTGCGCACGGCCTTTGGCACCAAATCCCACTCCACGCACAGCCTTTGGTCCTGCAGCCAACCCCCTAAAGGTACGAAACCCCACACCACGCATGGACTTCTGGTGTGCACAGCAGGGGTTGGCTGAGGACCTGGCAGAGGGCCTGGCCCTGCAGCCTACCCCCTATAGGCAAACAACCCCACACCACACACTGCCTTCGGCCATGCATGGTGGAGGTTGGCCACTGGGCCTGGCTGTTTTGCGATCCCATTATCCCATTATATCCTATGGGAATCCTAATACAGCGGACAGGATATCTGTCATGTTTGGCACAGAGTATTCCATCCGCCAATATCTAAATCAAGTCCTAGATCTAGTTCATAGAACAGATTTGTGGAGCACAAACATTCACCCACCCACCTTCTGTTTTTCCGAGGTGTTAAACTGGGTTGGTTAAGATTTCTCAGACATTAGTCCACCATATATTGTGGCAGTTAACAGGGGATTTCAATCCCTAGTAAGGAGACATACCAATGTTTCCATGCAATATGGTTGCACGTTCCAGTACACCATCTCATTCAATTGTTTCTTCGTATGTCACTCTGTGCATAATGCAGAAATGGTTACCCTCTCCCACCTGATCCTCCCATGAACAAACATTTATACTGCAGAAACTTGTAACTGCTTAACCTATAATGGTCCAAAAGTAGGAAATGGAAACAGCCTAGATGTGGTGGTAAGGTGAGGCCACATCTGCAGTCTTCCTTCCACCTCTTATCTCTCTTCCCCTTCCCCAATTTGAGAAGGGCAAAGGATGTGCAAATCATCATCAGAATGGGAATCAGTACTGCTGGATGATTTCCTATACATCAAGTTCTGTGTGAGTCTAGTTTTCTATAGGCCTGGGAGTAATTTTATTTATGCTGGAGTAATCGGAATAATTTTAATAATTCTACATTATTATTTTACACAAAATTACCAATATTTATGAAATTACACTCGCTCTTGTAATTAAGATTAATTTGATTTGGGAGGAAAATACTGGGCCTGGGTGCAATTATAATTACTCTGAGGTAATTTGAGTAATTTCATTAATTATGCATTACTCTTCTACTGCAAAATTACTGGAATTATTCGGTTACACCTGCTTCAGTCATTAAGAGTAATTAGGGGCAAAACTCCTACTGCAGAAGCACACGAACATCAATCTTAAAAAGAGCGAGCAGTTGCTGGCTACTGCTGTTTGTGTCACGTAACTTTAATCTTATTTTCTCAACGCAAAATGCATCCTCGGGCCCAAATTGGACGCAAAGGTGCATTTTGCACTGGGGAAAGATTGCTAAATGCTGGATTATGCTTTTCACTTAATAACGCATTATTATAAGTAACTTTGCTGTAATTATGAGCAATTATGCTAATCAGACCCACCCCTAGAAAATAAGCACTGAAAAAACTAATTTAGCGAGCATGAGCAGCTGCTTGCGCTACTGCTTATGTTGTTTCTCATTTAGCAGTATTTTATTAGTGCATTTGGCACTATTTTCTAAAAAACAGCAAAATGCCAGGAATAAGCTGGAGGAAAAATGTGCTGCTATTTGTCTTCTGTTGCATTTAGTGCTATTTCTTAACACAAAGTGCATTGTTGGGTCCACTTGGGATGCTAGGGGGGCATTTGTGCGCTTTAAAAATAACACAAAATGCTGTATTATTATTCTCGCGTAACTATGCAGAACCTTGAAAACTATTGCAGTAATTAAAGCAATTACATGAGTTACACTCATACCTAGATTTCTTATGGGGAATTTATGCCACCCCTCCTTCAATTTTTACAGTCTCACTACCATCTACTTCTATCAATGGTTTGCTATGATTCCTATTGTTATGATTCAGAAGTCGTTTGTCAAGTTGGTCCAAAATTGCTTTCCCTTCCCAGGAAATACAGCAACGTGCCTCTTCCCATCTAGTTAAAACATTAGGGCAAAAGGTACCACTTACCTATATCTAATTTTCTTGTTCCTCAGTTTTCCCATGATATCTTATTGGGATTTCCTTTTGTTGAATATAGCTTACAACAGATCTTGGTATATTTGCAGGGGCAGCTCCTCTGCAATGGTGAAGGAGTGTCGCCCCACTGGCTGAGCCAGGAGCTGAAAAATAAAACAATATTTAACTATCATTTTATTTTTCAGCTGCTGGCTGAGCCTGCATGTGCAGGGAGGGCCAGGCCGGGGCAATGGGAGGGAGGAGGAGGAGTGGGGTGCACTTAAGGGCACATGTCAGTTTGGCCTGCCGTCTTAGGCGACCAAACTGACACACGCACTTAGGTTTCTCCAACTTGGCTGTGTTGCGCAGCCAGGTTGGAGAAACACCACAGACACCAGTGCACTGTCTGTGGGGCAGACCAAACCACTCAGACTATCCCTGACGCTGCTCACATGCTAGTTATAGCTTGAGAGCAGCACCAGGATTGCATGGGGAGCCTGTGCTGGTGTCCCTGGGACGGCCGGGACACCAACACCATTGGGAGAGGAGCGAGGCGGGCAGCGGACAAGCACTTTAAAAAAAATATATTTTATTACTTACCTCCTCCCCATCACTCCCTTGAAATTTGCGGTGGCCGCCACTGTATATTTGTATCCCACAGTTTTTTAATTCTATGATGTCTGACCATTTAACTTCTCACAAAATCTTATTTTTAAGTACAGGGAAAGGGAGTTTTGCCAGGATATCTCTCGGGTGCACACCAGAGGAGAGATGTGGAACACCGACTTTGTGCGGTCTAACAATATTTATTGCGTAGCACTCTCTCCTAACAATATGTCTGAACAGAGTTACTCCTTTTTGTCCCAAGTACAAGTCACAACATTTATCTCCTAACTCGTTCAGCTCTTCAGAGGTGGCACAGGCGCAAGAGTGTGTCTCATCTAGGGTTGTGTTCATCATCAATACTGAATCCTTGTCTGCACTTAGTCACCAATTACCTGTCAGTTCTCCACAATACTTCTCACTGTGGTTGTCATCTCTACCTTCACCGCTTGGTAAATGATTTATAAAGGTTTTGCTCAGTTAATCTTGCAGATCTGAACGGCAGCTCTTTAAGTCCTCCATAGTGAGTGATACAGGATCAGTTGTTTTTTAGCAGCCATCGTAGCAGTTTTTAGTGAGGGTTTCTTCTGCTTCATTTCCTTTAATATTTGTTCTTTGGCCTCCCCTACAGCCCACCAGGAGTGGAGATCAGACTGTGATCTATCTGAAACTTTTTTTTTCATTATTCGCCCTTTGATTCAAGTTGTAGGGATCACTGTAATTTATGAGGAGTCGACAAAGTATTCAGCCATGCAGCAGTAACCAGCCTGTGCCTCTGGTCTCCTAGCCAGTACTGTTACTCACGGTCACTGATATCATTTACTAGCACTAAGCCGAAGGCCCAATATGGCTGCCATCACAATGGCTGAGTCTCCGCAAGAATCAATACTCAAACGGATCTATTTCCTCACGCTGAGGTATGTAGCTTCCCCTGCATCTTTACTGCTCCTTCCATTTCTTCTGTAGTCTTGAGACCCGTTATACCTCACTAATGTTAGCACATCAGACCATAATAAGTAAACTTACAAGGGGACGCAAATATGTTGATGAACCTTTTGACTTGCAATTAAGATGTTCCCACCATTACACCAGTACATGCAGATCAATAATCAATAATTAATCAATAACATCAATGATAATCAATAGCATTAGTAATCAATGGAGTCAGTAATTGTCACACACCATGACCTTTCATTCATGAATAACCACACCTTTAGTAAAAGTTAGAATATTTATTTTCCTATATTGACAATGCTAATGTCATGTAAAATAATCTCAATTCAAATTATATACATACAGAATTATCACTGGATGTTCAAAGCAGTGAAAGAAGTGTAATCTAATCAAAGCTTGAACTACTTCACTTTCTAAAGTTACAGGGCAATTTAATTAACGAGAACTTTTGCGCAAACAATATCACATACATTTATTTAGCAAAGAAAAGACATCAAAAGTTACTCCATATAGTGAACTTCATTAGTGAGGAATCCTTATCTAACACCAGATTAGCATCAGCATGTTGGACTTCATGCAAAATAATTTAGCAAACTCAAATTTGGAAAACATCTAACTATGACTATATCAAAATAGCTCAGTTGGTATCTAGAAAGAAAAAGCAAACAGTCTTAAGAAACACATCTGTAAGAATGTACCTCTCCTCAAATGGATCGGCAAGCTAAGATAGTCTTTGTCATCAAGACATCAGTTCGGTCAGTAAGGTATCAGGATTTAGTATCAAAGTTCAGAAAATGCAAAGTCTTTCAGCAGTTCGAAAGAATAGAGGTAAATCCTCAAGAAAATTGGGGAGAATGGAAAATGGTGGTTTCTTCTCAGAGCAGTCAGGCTGAGTTGGATTCCATAAAACTAATTCCCAAGTCCCTATTGGTCTAGGGATCGCACGTTCACACTTTGTCCAATAAAACTAAAACATCAAGGCCCGTATTTATACTTTTTGACGCTAAACTGCGCTAACGCAGTTTAGCGTAAAAAAATTTTGCGCCGGCTAACGCCATTCTGAAGCGCCATGCGGGCGCCGTATTTATTGAATGGCGTTAGCCGGCGCAATCAGACCGGCGCTGCCTGGTGTGCGTGGAAAAAAAACACGTACACCAGGCAGCGCCGGCGTAGGGAAAAATGGCGTTAGGGTGTCTTAAAAATGGCGCGAGTCAGGTTGACGCTAAAAAATCGTCTTAACCCGATTTGCGCCATTTTAAACGACACCCAGACGCCATTTACATGACTCCTGTCTTAGTAAAGACAGGAGTCATGCCCCCTTGCCCAATGGCCATGCCCAGGGGACTTCTGTCCCCTGGGCATGGTCATTGGGCATTGTGGCATGTAGAGGGGCACAAATCAGGCCCCCCTATGCCAAAAAAAATATTTAAAAAAAACAAAATTATACTTACCTGAACTTACCTGAATGTCCCTGGGATGGGTCCCTCCATCCTTGGGTGTCCTCCAGGGGTGGGCAAGGGTGTCAGGGGGGGTCCCTGGGGGCATGGGAGGGCAGCTGTGGGCTCATTTTGAGCCCACAGGTCCCTTAACGCCTGCCCTGACCCAGGCGTTAAAAAGTGGCGCAAATGCGGGGTTTTCTGCCCCGCCAACTCCCGGGCATGATTTTTGCCCGGGAGTATAAATACGACGCATTTGCGGCGCAGTAATTTTTTTGGACGGGAACGCCTACCTTGCATCTCATTAACGCAAGGAAGGCGTTCACGCTAAAAAATGACGCTCTTTACTCATACTTTGGCGCTAGACGCGTCTAGCGCCAAAGTATAAATATGGCGTTAGTTTTGCGCTGAATTTGCGTCGAAAAAAAAGACGCTAATTCGGCGCAAACGGAGTATAAATATGCCCCCAAATCTATACTTTCTACTAGTACTCGGTTCACTTGTCGCTGATCGGCTTCTCTTGTAATGTCCTCATCATCCGGCTCGTCAGGTAACAATATTGTTGCAGCTTGTACTCCACTCAGTGTCTCCATCCTCCTGAGAAAGTCAGTCTTACACACATTACACTCATATTGTTACATTTAGCAAGAGCAGAATCTTCTAGCAATCAGTTTTCACGAGAAAGACATTTAAACAGCATTTTTCTTTAAGCGGTTTAGAAATACAGCTTGACATGAGGCCGTGCAACAAGGCCAGGGCCTCAGCTAAGTTAAGGCCTACAATTAATAAACTAAATACCTAACACATAACCATTTATATAATGTACTACTACATTAATCAAACAAAAGCTCCATATTTCATATTAATAAGCCATTAATAAGTACACTGCGTGAACATTGTCGGCCAATCATGTGGACACAATTTCAAATGCGTGCATTATTTTCTCTATTTTATTACATTTTCCATGCCAATCCATTACTCAGAATACATGAATATTCCTTAATATTTTTATTAGAACACCTACTTTAGCACTGAACGTAGCTGAAATGCGGGTGTTGGCCTGGAAGTTCCAGCCAGAGAGTCCCCATCTCTCTGGTACTGGCATGACCCCATTTTCCGTGTTTTATTTTATTTTACTAGGTGCACCAGAGTGAATGCCCTCCAAGTATGTATTTGTTTGTTGCAAATGCCCTGCTACATCCTGGATGGCATTCAGTATGGTTGACTGCCCAACAGAGAGGGATCTCAGGAGGTAAATAGCCTCCTCACTGAGGGTAGCAGGGCTGACTGGGGCAGGGCCTGAGGTGCCTGTGGCGAAGGAGATGCCCACCCTCCTGAGCGGGCAAGGGAAACATGCTGAGGGGCTGCTGGGAGGGCGGTGCTGGTAGGAGGGGTGGCGGCTGTACCTGTTGTTGGGGTGGGCACAGAGGTCTCCGTCACCGCCAGGGAGCTTACATCGGAGGTGGTATCGCTGTCTGTGGTCTCCCCTCCTGTCCCCGTCGTGGTGCTCCCCTCGCACTCCGTCCCACTGGTGCCCTCCCCCTCGGTGGATTCGGCCACATGGGATATGTGGGATGCAGCTCCCTCCATCGCCGGTGCCTCTGCTCCTCCGCCAGATGATGCTAATGCACACAAGGCAGGGTGACAAAACAAAAAGGGGGGGAGAGACAGAGGATACACTTGGTCAATGCCAGCAACCCCACTACAACACAGAGGGAGCAGCCCTATGCACTAGGCCATGCCCAACCATTTACTAAGGCAGTCACTAGCCCATGGGGTTCAAAGCCTAACGTCATTAGCTGCACACCTGAAACCCACAGGACCCTGCCCAGGAGTAGATGGCCGCCAACACTATTGGGGTAGGAGTGATTCTGAGCCTTCCCAACAAGGGACCTACCCTGTCATGTTCACCCTGGCCTAGGGGCACCCACAGCCCACATCCCCCAACCAGGTACCTCCTAACGGGCGCAAAGTCAGGTTTCAGATTCTGTATTCACCCCCTCGTGGCTGCTGTGATGCCTTCAAGCACCCATCCAACTCCGGATATGCCATCTCCAGGATGCGGAACATCAGGGGGGTCGTGGTGCGATGGGCACCCCTTCCTCGTTGGGAGGCCAGCCCCTCTGGGCCTCTGCCGTCTTCTTTGTTAATCGGCGCACGTTCTCCCACCTCTTGCGGCAGAGGGTGCTCCGCCTCTCAAAGACCCCCAGGGTCTGCACCTCCTTGGCGGTGGCACGCCAAATACCCTTTTTCTGGTGGGTGCTGACCTGCAGGGAACAGACAGCAGAAAAGGGAATTATTAACCTGTCTGTCATACTCATTGCCCACCAGATCCCACACATCCCCTGACGCACATACATTGACCACCTTACATGCTGCACTCTGGCCAGGACCCCTCTGCCCCCCTACATGTGGCTTACACACACAGCAGTCCATACATTCATGGCCCACGCATCATGCTCACAGTGTACTCACCTGTTTGTCTGGAGGACTGTAGAGTAACGTGTACTGGGGTAGGACCCCATCCCCCAGTTTCTCCAACTCCTCAGCAGTGAAGACAGGGGCCCTTTACCCAGACACATGAGCCATTGTTGCTTCCAGACACAGGTCACAGCAGCACTTGCAGTGTAGGTCCTCTCCTGTTGAAGACCGGGTAGCAAGTGAGTGATTAGATAGAAAATGGTGGTGACGTCCGTGGTGGTGCATACCGTTACCGCCGGCGAACATCGCCATTGGCTCCTGGAACCCATAGGGCCCAAGATAACCAATGCAAATTTGCGCAGCGGTCATCGACCGCCTACCGCGACGGCGCACAATGCCAGCGCAATTACCTCATTTCCACTTGTCCCTCCTCACAGGTCAGGCAGCCGCCATTTCAGGGGGGCACAGGGCATGGCACCTAACTGCGTCACAGCACACATTGGCACATCAACGGACTTTCGAGTTCACATACTGTTTCTGTAAAGTCAACAATTCATCATTAGTGCAATATAAGTGTGAGTATGACCTTCTGCTCACTGTTCTCTTCCATAGGCTTCAACCGCTGAGGAAGAATATGAGATGGCGGCATCCTCCGGTGGACAGACCCCGGTGGACCTAGCGACAATGGAGGACAGACACATTATCATCACCTACAGACTTGATCGTGCCACAATCCAAGAACTGTGTGCCCAATTCGAGCCAGATCTGATGTCTGCTAGCCGCCAACCCACAGGTATCCCCCCTCTAGTGCAGGTCCTGTCAGTGCTCCATTTCCAGGCAAGTGGTTCCTTCCAAACAATAGTGCCCATGGCATCAGGGATGTCTCAGCCAATGTTCTATAACGTGTTGACCAGTGTTGTCTGCCCTGCTGAAACACATGCATAGCTCCATCGTGTTCTCCTAGGTGGAGGATTTGGCCACAGTGAAAGCTGACTTTTATGCCCTGGGACATATCCCTAACATCTTTGGTACCACTGATGGGGCACATGTGGCATGTGTGCCCCCACCGGAGAAATGAACAAGTTTACAGGAATAGGAAAAAGCTATCACTCAATGAATGTCCAGGTGTGTTTGGCGGACCAGTACATCTCCCATGTGAATGCCAAATTTCCTGGCCCTGTGCAAGACGCCTATATCTTGAGGAATAGCAGCATCCCATATGTGATGGGCCAATTCCAGAGGCACCGGGTGTGGCTAATAGGTGAGCCAAAGGTCCCTACACAGTTTGAGTAGGTGTCTGGGTATGGGGTTGTCCTTAAGTGTCAGTGTGTGTCTAACAGTTGTCCCTCAATATTTGCAGGTAACTCTGGTTACCCCAACCTCTCATGGCTACTAACCCCAGTGAGAAATGCCAAGACAAGGGCAGAGGAACTTTACAATGAGGCACATGGGCGTACAAGGAGGATTATAGAAAGAACATTCGGCCTCCTGAAGGCCAGGTTCCGGTGCCTCCATCTGACAGGTGGATCCCTGTACTACTCACCCAAGAAGGTGTGCCAGATCATCATTGTATGTTGCATGTTGCACAACCTGGCCTTGAGACGCCAGGTGCCTTTTCTGCAGGAGGATGTTCCTGGAGATGGTCTTGTGGCAGCGGTGGAGCCTGTGGACAGTGAGAAAGAGGAGGCAGAGGAAGAAGATGTTGACAACAGAACCAATATTATTCGGCAGTACTTCCAGTGACACACAGGTAACACACTGTAACTTCACTTAACATTTCAGTTATCTGTTGGACATTGTACAAGGTAGCCTGTTTCCCTATTTCTATGGCGACTGATTGTACCCTTTGGCATCTCCATTTTCAGATCTCTGTGCCCCACTCTGGCTCCTGCTATGTGTACTGCTGCCCACCAGAGATCATCCTAAAGTATATTTCACTGTACGTTTGAGTTGCAATGCTTTGATAATGTTGTACTAATACATATTTGAATCATTTGACTGACTCCAGATTGGTATTTTCCAAGGGTGTTTATTTAGGTGCTCATAAGTAGAGAGGGTGGTGCAAGGGGCTGGGCTGATGGTGGAAGGAAGTTCAGGGTAGAGTCCAGTCTCTTGGTATCACAGGTGCATTGTCCAATGGGGCATAGGAAGGGGAGTAATGGCAGTTCAAGGTGGACAGGGTAACAGTGTGGGATACAAGTGTGACAATCAGGCGAGTCTTATTTCCTGGTGGGGGTCTTGGCAATCTTCTCTGTCTTCTACCTGGATCGCAGGGACTGTTTGCGGGGTGGTTCTCCTTCTGCGGGGGTGGGGTGCTGGTGGCCTGTTGGTCCTGTTGCGTGGCCTCCTGTCCATTAGCGCCGGCAGAGGTGGAAGGCTGTTCCTCAGTTTGGCTAGTGTCAGGCACCCGTTGTTGTGCCACTGCCTCCCTCATGGTCTTGCCCATGTCTGCCAGCACCCCTGCGATGGTGACCAGGATGGTGTATATTTTTGTTAGGTCCTCCCTGATCCCCAGGTACTGTCCCTCCTGCAGCCACTGGGTCTCCTGCAGCTTGGCCAGTATCTGTCCCATCGTCTCCTGGGAATGGTGATATGCTACTAGAATGTTGGAGAGTGCCTCGTGGAGAGTGGGTTCCCTGGGCCTGTCCTTCCCCTGTCGCACAGCAGTCCTCCCAGCTTCCCTGTTGTCCTGTGCCTCTGTCCCCTGAACCGTGTGGCCACTGTCACTGACCCCAGGTCCCTGGTCATCCTGGGTTTGTGGGGTTGCCTGGGGTCCCTGTAATGGTGGACACACTGCTGATTGACGTGTCCTGGGGACAGTGGCATGGGCCCGCTGGGTGGGTGCTGTGGTGGTGTTTCCTGAGGGGGAGGCTCTGTGGTGGGTTGGGACTGTGGCAGGGGAACCGACTGTCCAGAGGTCCCGGATGGGCCAAGTTGGTCATCGAGATCCAGGTGTGCAGAGCTGCTGTCATCACTGTGGTTCTCTTCTGTGGGGGGACTGGATGTAGCTGGCACTTCCTCTCCGGTGACGTTGAGTATGGGTCCTGTGGGGATGCAAATGCAGTGTTATTGTATCTGCGTGGGCCATTTTGTGCCTGGGTGTGTTTGCCTCTATGATTGTTATTTCCCTGTCAGCTTGGCCTTGTGTGAGTGGTGATTTACTGGGCATGCTGTGGTGATGGGTGTTCCTGCAGGTCTATGATTGGGGTCCATGCATTGGTGTGGCATGCAGGGCTTGGTATTGGGATGGGTGGGTTGTGATGGTGGGGTATATGTGAGGGGATGGAGTGGAGGGAGTGAGAGTGAGGGTGGGGGTATGTGATGGCATGCAGGTAGGGTGGGGGATATAATAGAAAAGATATGACTTACCAGAGTCCAGTCCTCCTGCTACTCCTGCGAGGCCCTCAGGATGCATGATCGCCAAGACTTGTTCCTCCCATGTTTTTAGTTGTGGGGGAAGAGGTGGGGGTCCACCGCCAGTCCTCTGTACGGCTACCTGGTGTCTTGCAACCACAGAACGCACCTTCCCCCGTAGGTTGTTCCACCTCTTCCTGATGTCATCCCTTGTTCTGGGGTGCTGTCCCACGGTGTTGACCCTGTCCACTATTCTCCGCCATAGCTCCATCTTCCTAGCTATGGATGTCTGCTGCACCTGTGATCCGAAAAGCTGTGCCTCTACCCAGATGATTTCCTCCACTATTACCCTTAGCTCCTCCTCAGAAAACCTAGGGTGTCTTTGGGGTGCCATGGATGTGGTGCAAGTGATATGTGTGAGGATGTGTGGGGTGATGTGTGGGGTGATGTGTTGTTGTGTATGCTGTGATGTGCGTGGATGGTGTATTGGTGATGGTGTTCTATGCCTCTGATTGAGTGAGTGCTCCTGCCTTGTCTCTCTCTGTGTGCTATCGTTTTTTTCACTGTAAGGGGTTGTGGGTAATGTGGGTGTGTGTTTTATAGTTGTGTGAGTGTGTGGGTGTGGTGTGTGTGTATGTGTCAGGTGTGTGTAGTTTGAATTGTCCAATGTGGTGGTGTTTTGTAAATTTGTGTGTATTACGAGCGCAGTGGTGTATACCGCCAATTGTTTACTACGTTTGAAAGACCGCTGTGGTGGTTCATGGGTCGTGATACTGTGGGCATGTTCCTGTCGGCGTAAAAGAGTGGGTTTTGCTATCGCCAGTTTATCACTGACCTTTGGGGTGGCGGACTTGTGTGGGTGTCTGTATAGTGGCGGATTTCTCAGTGTGGGTCATAATACCCATAGCGGAATACCGCCGCAGTCACGGTATGTTGGCGGCCGTCAGCTTGGCGGTAGGCTGCATTTACTGCCAGGGTTGTAATGAGGGCCTAAGTGATTTTCCCAGAATCACAGCATGGAGAGCTGAGGCCGAGATTTGAGCCTGGTTAACCAGTTCCAAAGTTAGCACCACTGCCCTTTTAGTCACATCTCCTCTCATAGATGTGTAAGGAAAGAAAGCAAAAGGAGCACTGCAAATATAAAAAATACATCAACAACCTAAAAAACCATAGGCCTGTAGGCCTTCACAAGCACTTTATATGCTCATTCTCATAGTGGAAACTGTTTTTAAGTTATTACTAAGTAAGGGCCAGGCAGATAATGCCATTAAGTGGTCGCAAACCTTCTGAGTTGCTAAATCACAGGGTTTGTGACCACTAAATGGCTTTTTTAGAATCTACTAAACGCATTATGTGATTAATTTACTTGCTACTGAATTGCCAAGGGTTTTGAAGGGCATAATGAATCGCTGTTTGAAAGAGGCATATTTGTGGTGTCACTTCCAAATAACGACTCACTGTGGTATGTTTCAATGTTTGTAACCGAAATCTGGTTGCAAACCTAAAACATTTTACCAATGCCCAACATGGGTTAGTAAGCAATTCTCGAAATGAAAGTAGTGACTTTGGAAGTCCTTCCCCGTTGTGAATTTTAAAGATGTGTGGATAGACAGTGGTCCAGAGGACTACTGTTTTGTCTCAAACAAGTTTTTAAATAGTGTAGATCATTTTCTTTTAAATACAGTTCAGTTTCCTTTAAGGAAAAAAAGTTGTAAGAAATATATATATATATATATATATATATATATATATATATATATATATATATATATATCTACATATATATATATATATATATATATATATATATATATATATATATATATGAACACTTCAAGTCGGCATATCCTTCCCGCACCATAACATCAAAGGTGCCAGTCTTAATAGTGTAATACCTATCATGATTTATTGTTGATGTGGTGATTATTGCTTTGGAAATGAGTTTAAGTTCATTGTGTTTTGGAAATATTTATCGCAATCACATGATATATAAGTGTAGCCAAGATGGTGATCATTAGGTTGACGAAGGCGGTGACGCTGAAACGCGTTCCTGTGTGTGAATAAATCAAAACTTGTCCAATGCTCGTGGAGTGCCATCCTTCTGTATCGTAGAAGGAAAGTGTTTTATATATATATATATATTTTAGGAAGCGATCCCAGACATTGTGGTCTGCTGACCACAGCAGCTATCACCCTTTGATGGTGACCAATCATAGTGAATCACAATGTATGACTTACAGCATGAATATTGATGAGGTAGGTTGGATTGCAACCCACTACGATTCAGAATTTTGTGACTGACCTTGTAGCAGGTCGGTTCACAAAATTCCATACTGCTCACAAGAGTACCAGTCACATTTGCTACCAATATTTTACAACCAGTGAGACTTCCATCTGGCCCTATGTACGGCCAAACTACTTTTCCAGGGTGGCTATTAGGAAAGCACATCTCAAATTTCAAAAGGCTTAAGGAAGGGTATTTTTGTGGAGAACAAAAAAAGTTAAATGTGAAAATGCTCCTCTCCCACCCCCCAATATGCTCACACAGACTGTCTGTATTGTGTTTGTAGATTAATGTAAGTATAAAATACGAGTAATTCTGGAAACCATTAGAGAAGTATATTTCCAGCTTTTTTAAAGGGCATTGTGAATCAGGACCAAGATGGTGATTTTAACATGATATGACAAAGAGATGAATAGTCGAGGCTTTGGTAGATTTAGTAAATCTTTCCTACAGCCATGCCCCTTACAAAAGATATCATGCAAACATGAAAACATGCAAATCCACCTTAATATACTTTTTGTGACTGTGATCAAATACATCTCTCAAGTAGTACATTATAAGCTAGGTGTCTCATGTACAGAGACAGGTCACAAATAGCAGTTGCAGAGTGCGCACTATTTGTGACCTGTAGTGAGTTTGCAATGCAACCTATGTACTAATAGATCATGTCACAAAATCATTAGTCACAGGGGTGGTCACAGAATGGCCAACTTAATGATTATTAATTAGGCAAGTTGCTATTTGTAATCCTCCGTGATTGGCTACAAAGACAACATGGTGGCCTGCTATTAACAGCTGACTACCATCTTTGTTTGTGCAACCCAAAAAGTATTTTGTAAAAACACGCTGGGCTCCTCAAAGGAACGAGTGCACTTGTCCTCTGACCGTTACCTACTCCACCGAAGGTTGCCGACGTAATTCAGAAAGCAGAAGGTGTCCCAATGCTACCTTTTGCATTGTAACAAGCCCTTTCGTAGTTGCAAATTAGGATTTTGGGTAGTAAATTAGGATTTTGTGAATCATAGAGTGTGGAACTGCAAAAGCACTTTGTGCATCAGGCCCCAAATCACACCCTTCTAGTGTTTTATTGTGCTGAGGGTAAGGAGCCAAAGTGATCAGATATGAAGCAGCAATGAACCAGCTCTATCTTTAAACCATGGAAATACATCATACTTAACAATGTTTGTTATACCTGGGTGTCAAACGATTTCGAAAAGATGTGGCTGCCAACTTACATTATTTAATGAGAGAAAGGACTCTTTGTTTTGGTGTCTGCTCCCACTGGGAGATTGAGTAAGTTTGACTTGGGATGGTGTGATGAATTTAAAACCTTCTCTTGTTTGTTTTCCCTGTGTCGAAAAGTGTGCTCAGTGTATTATGTGTGCACTTCTAATCAGGCTTTCGCGCCTCAAAGAGCCCTTGTGTGGGCATGTAAATTGCAGCTGATGTTATTGCAACCAGCTTCAGATTATTTAGCGCACATTGCAGAATAAATGTGTGTATTTTTCTTGCTAGCGGGTCATTTCGCCACCACAGACCTAACAGCTGGAGTGAACTGGCACTCTGTGCTTGTAATTCATTATAGGGGATGCTTGCAAGAATGCCTCCCAGGAAGCATTGAGACCTGGCTCTCAAATATACGTATTGTGTTTGAACTGTTTTATATTGAAAAACAATAAAAAACTGTTTATTGGCTTAAATCAAGCAGCTTCAATTTTTCTGAGGCCTTTCCCCTATAGCATACAGACTGCCACAGCCATTAGTATAAAAACCATAAAAAGGCTTTGATTTCAATACTTATTGAAAACCTACGTTCAATAATGATTCAATCCTTCACAGACATTATATTCCACTGAATAAGACTGAAATATACGTGACAAGGATTATTTGATATATGAATACAACATATTTACAAAACCTAAGCCAGTATTGTAAGTCCTAAATCCACTTAAATTTTCATTCCAAATCAATATAATCTTCTGCACAGATCCAAACATCCCTTTTGTGTTAATTATGAGCCTGTCTGCCGAGATACAGACAGAAGAGGCCCATCACAACCCCCACCCCGCCTAACTTTCTATAGCGGGGGGTTGACGACGCCAGTGCATCAAACATATCCATCCTTTCACCCAGTCATCCATCCTTTCATTTATCCATTCTCTTTTCATCCATTCATCATCCACTCTTTCGCTCATCCATTGACCCTTTCACTCATCAATCCATTTTTTCACTTTATTCACCCAACCATCCTTTCTTTCACTCATCCATTCATCCGCCCCTTTACTCAGCCACACATCCTTTTACTCATCAATCCACCCATCCCTCATCCATCCTTTCACTCACTCGTCCATTCATTCACCCTTTCACTCATCCATTGGTCCACCCTTTTATTCAGCCATCAAGCTACCCTTCCTTTCACTCATCCATCCTTTCACTCATTCATCCTAGCATCCACCCTTTCACTCATCCATTCAGTCATCTATCCACCTTTTCACTCAGTCCATCCAGTCATCCATTCATCGATCCATCCATTTACCGTTTCAGTCATCAAACCATTCTTCTACCCACTCATCATTATCCTTTCATCAGCAATCCATCCTTTCACTCATCCATCCACCCTTTCACTCATCCATCCATCCAGTCTCCCTATCATTCATCCATCCTTAGAACCCTCTATTAACCCATTCATCCATGCATCTATCTTCCACCTTTTCACATAGCCATGCATCCACAATTGTACTCGCACATCCATCCACCCATTTACCCTTTCACTCATCCATCCATCCACCCTCTCATCCACCATCTGGCTATACTCCAGTTCACTCATTCATCCATCATTTCACTCAACGATCCTTACATTCATCTTTTCACTCCTACATTATGCATACATCCTTTCAATCATCCACCAAACCTTTCAGCCTTTCCATCCATCCAGCCTTTCACCCCATCCATCCACTGTTCATTTGCACTTTCAATCACTCATGCATCCTTTCACTCATCCATCCATCCATTCTTTCTGTCATCATTCATTCATCTATCCACTCTTTCTGCCATCATTCATTCATCCACCTTTTCACTCATCCACCCTTTCATTCATAATTTCTCTCATTCATCCATGCATCTGTCCATCCACCCCTTCACTCAACCACCCATCCACTATTTCATTCACACATCCATCCATCCACCCAACCCATCCACCCATCCATCTATTTATCCGTTTCACGTTACTTTTGAGCCCATGTCTGCCAAGTTGCAGACAGAAGAGGCCCATCGCAACCTACCCCCGCTGTAGCTGCTAAAGCTTGGGAGTTGGCGATGCCCTTGACCATCGCTTCTACTGTAATGGTTATCCTCCGTTCAATGTACCGTCACATTTGCTTTACTTTGTGCCACTGAGATCCAACATTTTGGAAGCAGCAGCCTACATGGCACGTCAGATATGACGTTCAGGATTTCACTAGCTCAGAGGGCAATCTAAAAAAATAATGAAGACACTTTCCTATGTTTAAAAAGTGTACAAAATATTTTAAGTAAAAACATAAAAAATACCAATAAAAATATATATCCACTTTTTAACTAAAACAATCGTTAAAAGTAATGAAGAATATAAAGACAGAGATTGTTTATCATGTTCAAAAAATAGACTAATTGCAAATAAAAATGTATGCACATTTCAACTACCTCACATGTAATTAATAGGAAATATTCCGAATTTATTTTTTTTCTTAAAAATAAAACCGAAAAATGTGTAGTATTTATTGAACAAATGTACTGTAAAAAGGTATATATTAAAAGAGGTTTAACAAAATATATCTAACACTACAAATCTAACCACATTGAGAAAACTGATGGACTTTTATGATGTTCAAATGTACTATTCCCACTTGAAACTTAACCACAATGGGGAACGTATTGGATTTTGAGAGGGGGGCGGATTAACAATTTCCACTCCAAACATAACCACATTGGGGAAAGTGTTGAACTTTGGTAGGCTCAGATATACTATTCCCACTTAAACGTAATCACATTGAGGAACTTGTTGATCGTTATAGGGTTCAAATGTACTATTCCTGCATAAAACCTAACCACATCAGAAAAAGTGTTAGACTTCAGGGGATTCCCACTCCAAACTGAACCACTTTTGGGATAGTGTTTGACTTTGTGTGATTCAGATTTACTATTGCCACTCCAAACATAACCACACTGGAGAAAGCGTATTTAGAGGAGGGTTCAGATTTACTATACCCATGTACAACTTAACCACATTAGGGAAACACGCTGGACTTTGAGGGGGTTAATCTTAACCATTCCCACTCCAAACGTAAAGACATAGGATGATAAACTTCAAAATTAAAAAATTAACTAATACCACAAATATATAATATTTATTTCACTAAAAAGAATATTTTGCATAAATATATTTTAATTATCCCAACAACCACACAACATTAAAGCAAAATAAACTGAGATAACTACAAAAGAAATGATTTCCTATAAATATAAAATTGATAACTGTAATAATTTAGTAAGAAAAACATATACAAACCATTACATGTTAAAAATAGCATACATTAAAAATTTCCAATATGAATAATTACAAAATCACCTTAAGTAAAAACCAAGAACTTTATTACATAAATTCAGTCATTTAAATTAATATATAAATTGCTCAAATTATCAAGGAACAAAAAACTTTGGAGCAAATTATAAATCAAAAATAAGATTATTGGAAAGGTTAAAAATCACAATATTAAACCAAAATGTACTTTATAAATGTATTCTAAAGCTATACAAAAACACATTTCTATATTTTTTCAAATCATATAATTTCACCAAAAATAATTTGTTATAAAAGAAATGTAAAATTACAAAATAAAGCACAACAATTTTAAACATGACAAAATTAAAGAAAAAGAACCATTTTAAATGACTTCCCTATAAACAAAAAAATCACAATCCTAAAATGATCAAAAATAATGTTTTAAAACCAATGTAATACATTAAAGGCACCCAATACACTAAAAACAGTATAAATTACGATATAACACACCATATTTTTTTAACAATGATATTGAAAAATATTTATACAAATTATATCTTACCTGCTATATTCTTAGCCAGAGTATTTTGACAACACAATTTTTAAGACATAATATTTGTGTCTAACAATATTTATTCTACTATATTTTTCAGAGCACTGAATTTGGATGGCTCTGCACTCTGGGGTCACTGCAGAATCAGTGAGCTCAGAAGCAACTCCGGCACTAGTAGTTTGTGGAGTACCAAGAAAAATGATATTTCGGTTTTGTTTGCTCCATTTCCCTAGCAATAAGGGCATTTTGGGCAGTAGTTTGCAATACTGTGTTCTCTTTTGGTCAAGTGGTGGCAGCGCCCTATTGTAGAACTGGCCTTGTTCTCAAGAAGAGCTTAGCTGGGTTTCACCAAGGACTGATAAGAAGTATCCAATTAGCAATTCCATTTGTATGCAGAGGTATAAATGTGTTATACAGGAATTGTCTTTGTCTTAATTTTGTTGTGAAGCAAGCTCCAGGAGATTTGAGCTGTACCATAAAAATATTTCTTGTATGTGTTTACCCTCACATAAATCACAATTGAATCCTCATAAGAGCAATTATCCAAATCGATTTGCAGTGTTAAGGGCTGCTTTAGGAGTGTCCATTTAATTACTGACTCCACTGGAATTACGAGATGTGCAGATTTACTGTGGACATTTCAGTGGCAGAAAGAAGCTGTAATGCTTGAGTGAAATAAGAAATTGAAGGGAATTGGGTTCATTATTTCTGATTCCCATGATACTTCCTCTTTTCTGAGGATTCCTGCTGAGTAACCTTCACAATCTATTGCCCCTCCCCCCCCAGAAAATGCAATCTACAATACCTGGAGAGGGAGTACTGGGCCCAACACCTGCGCATTCATAATGAGGCTCTAAGACTAAAGCTGCTTCTTTTTTTTCACCCTACATCAATGGGTCCATTTTAAATAGAATTTAAATATTGTTTGTGAATTTGCTACAATTTGGACCTTAAGTTCTTCACATCATATGATATATTAACGTCTCTAGGTGTTGATTATTGCATTTTCCATTGCAGTTATGTCTTAACCTAGGCCTGCACTACCTAAAGGTGAGACAGGTCTTCTTCAAGGAAGCCTTTGAATTCTATATGCATACAGTCCGATTATTTGGAGTGTGGTAGTCCAACTAAGGAATGTTAAGGTCCAAACTCCCCCTAGGCACAGGGACAAACATATTCATATTTCACACTGACAACATCGCTATTTCTGGTTTAATTCATATTATGTATTATAGAATATCTATTAAAAAGGATATAGGGTCTCATTACGAGTTTGGTGGTCCTGTGACCGCTATGTTGGCTGTGGCAGTCAGACTGCCAATAGGCTGGCAGAGGAGACCGCCAAATTATGACTATGGCAGTGATCCCAACAGAATACAGCCAAAGCACCGCCTGCACTGTCAGTGTGGTCAGACTGCCGCGGATGAGTGGAGCCACCAGCAGGCCTGGCTGAGACCAGGTATCTGTCGGACCTATTACAAGGTTGAACACTGCTAAGATTTCTGCCGCGGTTGGACCACCATGCGAACCCAGGTGGAACAAACTGTATAAAAGAAGACACTCACCTTCAGGAAGCCACACTCGTCAATGGAACAACAACTAGACGTCATCCAGCTATTCCTGCTTGCAGAAAGACATTGGAATCTTTGCAAACAATGACAACAACAACCGTAAGTACACACAAACTTACCTGTAGGAGTTGTATAGTGTTAAAATGTGTACAGTCACACAGCACAGGGAAGAGGGTGCGAGGGCAACACTCACACGTAACAGTACACTGATATGCACATTTACATACAACTACAAAGACACCCACACATACACAGCACACACACTGCAGCCACCACGTACACACACACACACACACCACATGTCAAGAACACACAAGCACGGCAACACAGCACAGGCCCAGTCTCACAGAAGACCATAAAACATAGCAAGTCACAACAACACCACAACTGCAACATCACAAACACATCAGCAAGCACTCACAACAGACACTAGCCAGGGACACATAACACATACAACATAATGTACAACCAACAGGGAACAAACACACACAATTACACAATTATACAACTTACCAATCGCCACACACATCACACACACAGCTCATCGTACCTATCAAACCATGCACAATACATGCACAACCACACAGTCAAAACACACAAAGTCACACACCACAACAACAAACACATGTCAACACGAACACCACACAATACCATCACAACAACATGTCTGCTACATACACATGCCTATCACACAACTCACACCCTATCTTTGGGGGACAAAATCACTGCACACACCCTCACATACTACCCACACAATACATGAAGCACAAGCACCCCACACACACAAATACTTGCACACAACCAATGTCAGCCAGGAACAACTCAAAACTAGGGGGGAAAATGCAGGGCAAAGATGTAACCAGATAGCCAACAACTGGTTGATCAGAATATATATTGTAAATAAATAAGATCAAAGTCAAAGGTGATTAGCCAGTCCATAGCCCTCAGATTGTGCACCAAAGGCACATAATGGTGCCCCAACTTGATTCCTGACTGCTGTGAAACCTCCACAGGTTGGGGCATCAAGGGGGAAGGCAGGTACCTCAGGAAATATCTGAGGTGGTGTTGGTGGGGAGACGTTGGGCTTAGGCTTCGTAGGGGGTGGTTTGTGCTTTGGCTTGGGAGGGTGGGATTAGTTTTAGGCTTGGTGAGGGTTGGCTCTTATTGGGAGTGGTCGACTCCTTAGTGGAGGAGGGGCATGGGTACTGGCAGGGGGGTAGGGGAGGCCTTGGAGGTAGAAGGGACTGCCTTGGGGAGGTAAACTGAATGTTTAGGGATGTCACGGAGGAGGAGTAGGGAAAAGGTCTAACTCAGAGAGGAAAGCTTTCTTAGACACACTGGGATGGTCATAACAAAAGGGTTTGGGTGTGGAGGGAAAGTGAGTGCTCGTATGAGGTGCTGGTGTGGATGTCTTTGGTGTGTGTTTGTGGGAGGTATGCTTGTCGGTAGTGGGTATCTTTTGGGTGGCTGAGTGGAGGTATTTATGTGTCATGGGCTGAGGGGGGTGGAGGTGGAGGGGGATGCTGTGGTGGGTGGATGGCTGTCTGTTGGGGTGGTGACTGCAGGTATGTGGATGTGCTGCATGTAAGTGTGTCAGTGATGCTTGGAGTGGTGGGGGTGTCAGGGCAGGTTGTGACTGTTGCTTTGTGTGCATGTGTATGTTGCTTGTGTGTATGCCGGGGGTGTGTCTTGTGATGCTGTGGTTTGTCTGCGGTACCTTTGGCTGTTGAGGTGGATGCATGCCTGTCTGTTTGTGTGCTTGGCTGGGTTGGGGAAGGTGGGATTTGGGTTGGGAAGAGGAAGGTGGAGGGGGGAGAATAGACAAAGGGTAACTGGCTGCCACAAGAGCCTAAAATGATCTCTGTAAGCTAGCCAGTGCACAGTGAATGCCATCCAAGAGTTCTCTGTTGCATCTGAGTTATTAGTCACTGGATGGCATTCACAATAGTCAACTGACCCACAGAGATAGACCTCAGGACATCAATAGCCTCCTCACTGAGTGCAGCAGGGTTGATAGGGGATGGGGCAGAGGTGCCTGCGGTAAAGAAGACTCCCTTGAGTGAGCAGGCACAACCAACTGGGAAGGTAGCTACAGGGAGGGTGGTGATAGATCGGGGGTAGCAGACAGAGATGGTGCTGGGGTGGTCCCAGACAGGTCCGCCATCACCAGGGAGTGTCCACAGGAGGAGGTTTCTGAAGATGAAGAACTGGATCCAGTCTCCCCCGTGGCACTCCCCATGCCCTTCAGACCACTTTGTTCCTCGCTGTTGGTGTTCTCATGACTGGAGGTCCTGTGGCCAGCAGATTCCCCACTCGGCTGTGCCCTGTCTGCTTTGCCTACCAATGCTGGAAAACAGAAAGTGAGGTAGAGTCATCACATTCTTTGCATACCACTTACATCACACTGTGCACCTCAGTAACATCACATCTAGTTGTACAACACCCCCAGGTAGTACCAGGTTAACATCATGTCACAACAAGATACAACATACAACCCTCAATAACATCTTGTCACACACCAGCCAAGCTACCTATATTACACCTACAATACCATGAAATCAGTAGAGCTATCACACCAACCAGTCCATCACAAGGTGACTTGGCTACATGATACTGGATCCCTATCCACAGCAACATGGTCAACCAACAACCAAGCTATTGGAAATATAGGAAACATACATTTCAACATATCACATACACTAACTAAATACATAATAACATTTTGACTTGATGTCATGTACCAGGCAAGGGACCTCAATGCATAGTAAACACAAGACAGCATGTTGCACACATGCCATACCCACTTCATGTCGCTGAGTACACAACTTTCACCAAGGAAATTTACAAACATCCCACTACTCTAATTGGCATATCCACATTTTTTAATATGATAGAGTCAGAACACATGTCTCCTACACATGTACCAATTGTGATGTAGGAAAGGATGTTACATACTTTGTGGACCAAGTCATCTAAGTCATTTTTCTTCTGAAAACAAAGTATGGCACAATTATAAAGGCCTCAGAGCATTCACCCACACACATTCACAGGTAGTATAACTATTTTTTCAATACAATGGGCACCTGTCATGTGCATGAAGGTGACATATAGTGCAACGTATCATGCTATTATTCCATCAAGAGCCCAATGACTGAGTGGCAACATCACCATCCACACGTCAGACATGACTGACCCTACAAACCCAAGAGACAGAAACCATATCTGAGTCTACCATGACAGGGACATACACCTTGATGCAACCCAAATGCCTGACTATACATGCTATCCCACTCACATGTGCATGTGAACTTCCACAGATGCACCACAATGTAGTCAGTGCAAACAATAGTTTCAACAAGGACTCAAAACATATCCATAATAGCACATTGAATTATGTTTAATACTCATCACAATGTGGATTGATGACTTAACCTTACAATGTTCACATGATGTTGGCAAAACCAGTGAAGATTGTAACTGTGTACAGGATGTATTGGCCTTTTTATCATGCCTACAACACAATGGCTAAGGAAATAGTTGTGTAGCCATTTCACACCTACAGAAAATGAACATGGTACTAACATTCATAGCTCTGACATCAATGTATGTGATCCAATAGGAGTCGAGCAATACCTCTATGATTACCCACATGTAGGATGTCCACTCAGATTATACATTACAGAGGCGAATGCACAACCCTCACTTACCAAGGGGGTAAAACTTGTAACAGGTCGGAATAAGTTTTGCAAGAATGGCATGTGAAATGTCAGATGGATGTCACAGCCTCCAATGATGCTGTCACTCATCCAAAACCCATTGAAAGTAGGAATTAATTTCAATTGTCAGACTCTATGTTGCACATAGACATGGATAAAGGGACATTGGAATGGAAAGAGAGCAAAGACCTGGGCAATTTACCATCATGATATTGGGAGTATTGTTCAAGCAGGGTATGAAAAGCTGTATAGTGGTACACATATGAGATAGTCACATGTGCATCATCATATACTTTGCACAGAGGGGACAACATAGATGAGTAATACGTCCCTATACAATAGAATGTGCACACCTGTGCACCAATGTTGGGGACTGTACATCTATGTGTTCCTTGGCAATATTTGACCCTTTGCACTTACCACACTGTCAGAGCTCAGAATCTTTCACTTCATACACTAACCTGGCAAAGGGATGAAAATGTGTTAAGTCTTTACCTACCCCCTTGTGGTTGTCGTGCTGCCCTCAAATGCCCATCCAACTGAGGGTAGGCCACCACCAATATGCGGGCCATTAGGGGGGTCAAGGTCCAACAGGCACCCCTTCCTCCTTGGGAGGACATCCCCAGCTGGGCCTTTGCGGTCTTCCGGGCACAGCATCTCAGGTCCTCCCACCAATTCCTACAGTGGGAGCTCTGAAGGCTGTGGACCCCCAAGGTCTGCACTTTCTTGGCGATGGCACACCAAGACCCCTTTTTCTGATGGGCGTTGACCTGCATGGATTACACAGAGAAGAAAAAAATGTCATGTCCAAATGCACTATACCAAAACAAGAAGGGTGAAAATACAAATTAGTGCAAGTAGCCATTCACAGACTGCTTACAACATCCCCTTCAATGAGGAATGACCATGTACAGTAAGTCTATGTGTGACGTTGAGACAGCCATACGAAATGCATATCCAGCACCAGGTATCAGCTTGAAACATATGAACGGGCCACAAGCATATCTCTAAACATGGTATATCTGTCCAAATATTTTTAACACCACTGTCAATTATTATGTAATACTGTATGTAGGTGGGCCAGGGTACATATATCACACACTGTATACTATGTATCGCAGGACTCAAAATCTATCTATGCACATGAACACATGTCCATCTACCCACACGTATTACCTCAGTCCTTCATTTAACCACATTTCCTGAACATCATCATTCACCCAACAATTTAAACATTGGTATTGCATTGCACTTACTTGCTCCTCTGGCGCACCATAGAGCTGTTCATACATGGGTAGGACCTCCTCCACAAGCTTGCCAACTCTTCTGCTGAGAAAGCATGGGCCCTATCACCTGCAGGACATGGCATGATTGCTCCTAGAGGCAGTACACAGCAGCTCAGGTTGTAGAGGTCTTGCTTGCAGCAGTGCAAGGAGTCAAGTGAGCGATGAAGTACGAGATGGTAGTCACGTCCACTATGTACAAGACCGTCACCATCACCAGACATTGCCATTGCCTCAAGACCACCAAAGGCAGCAATGTGTTCCAATGGCAATGTCCACTGTGGTTGTATGCGCCTACTGCCATGACGACATCCACCAGCGGAGTTAGGTCATTTCCTAATTTCCAGTACTGTAGGTCAGGCAGCTGCCATTTTAAGGCTCATATCCAAACAAAAACGTTTTTAAATTAGCGTCATAAGCTGTGAAACATATATACAACATTGTGTTCACTGCTGGCTTTGAGCGAACATGTCGAAATTTGCATTTTTCATGTTTAAGATGTAAATTTGATGTATCCTGAGTTATGTACATGTAATAGTATTGTCAGTAGAGTAATGACAATCTAAAAATGGTATAGGTATACTAAGTATGTGCAACATGTAAAGAAAGTTAATGTCACATAGACTGTCAGTGACATGTTTGTCCACTTAAAAAAACATAATAGGGGTTAGAGGATGTGAATGTAGTTATGAGCCATTATTTGCCTAGGTATGTGCTGTGTAGAAGTATGCACAGTTTCATGTTTAAATATTTAGCATCATATGTGACGTAGGTGTGATCATACTTATGCTGTACAGATTGAGTGATACACATACATACTGTTTGTCTCCCACACAGTTACCCTGGCATGAGAAGAGCGAGACAACCTCCAGTGTACTGTCCACTAGCAGACCTGCAGACCGTGGAGTGACATGTGATTTGGATCTACCACCTGGATAGGCATGCAATCATGGATCTCTGTCGTCAGTTGGAGCCAGATCTAATGTCTGTCATTTGTAATCCCTATAGTATACCTACCATTGTACAAGTAATGTCAATGCTCCACTTCCTGGCCACTGGCTCCTTTCAAAATACCATAGCCCTAGCTGCAGGTAAGTCTCAGCCTATGTTCAGGCTCTACTGTATGCATTTATTAAACACCCGGACAGCTAAATCTGATTTCCACAACATGAAGATTTGACCCATGTAAAGGCTGATTTCCATGCTTTGGGACATATTCCACATGTGGTTGGAGGCATAGATGACACCCACGTAGCCTTGGTTCCCCCTAATGCCAATGAACAGGTGTATAGGAACAGGAAAAAGGTCCACTCCATTGATTTCCAAGTGGTCTGTTTGGCTGACCTCTACATTTCACAAGCTTGTGTAAGGTACCCTGGGTCAGTCCATGAATCCTTCTTGAGGAACAGCAATATCCCACTGCTCATGACACAACAATACACAGAGAGGGCCTGGCTGGTTGTCAAGTCACATATGCCATGTGTGTCTGTACTTATATCTGTTTCCAGATACATATATGTACAAGATTTATGTTTGGCTTGTTGTAACCATTCCTTACAGGGGACTCTGGCTACCCAAACCATCTTTGGTAATTGACACCAGTGACACCCAACCACACCAGGGGAAATCCGCATCAATGAGGCCCACGGAAGGACAATGCGTGTTGTGGAGCGGACTTTTGGGCTCCTGAAGGCAAGATTCCACTGTATCAATAAGTCTAGAGGAGCTCATCTCTACTCACCCACCAAAGTATATCGAATTATTGTTGTTGTTGCCTGCTGCATGCTCCACAACCTCGCCCTGAGACGTCAAATACCATTTATATATCAGATGATGGGCAGCCAGCAGTTCCAGCGGGTGAGAATGTAGGTTTGCCAAGTGAGGATGAGTATGATGAGGATGAAGCAGGAGACATCAGGGCTGATCTAATCAAACAGTACCTCGTCTGACTTTAGGTATGTGATGTGATCTAATTAGAGTTATTAAGTGGGGAATTGCTGAGGTTAAGAATGCTTGATAAGGGTCTTAGTATGAGCATCAGAGAAGTCATAAGTAGCTCCAAAGACCATGACTCAGTTGTGCATGCAGATTGTTACATGGTCTAGTGTCCAGCCATTTGATGAGCCTGGTCTAAGTTTTTCACAATGCACAATCCGAATCACATTTGTATATATTAATTGTCTGTGTAATGTTTATGTATCATTGTGGCCTATTATTATTTTTGTCAATTACAAATTGCAGATTAAGTGAACAGGCTCATTCTCATTTGGCAATGTCAGACAAAGTCACAGGCGGATGGGATTTGCAGACTGACAATTGAGATGGTCATGGATTGTATTAGGTACTATCAGGCTTGAGATTTGTTGTGTGTGAGTCATATGCCCAGATTGTCAGGACAGTGGGATGGCAATGTCCTATTCCACACTAATGACCTGTTTGGCATTGGATGTGGGGCCAATGGTGCCATGTGTGTGTTCATTTGTTTCTGAAACATGTAGTCATGTGCTATCCATACCCTCTAACGTCATAACTGTTTATGTTGATAAAACAAACTTGTATGTTGCAGTCAGTGTGTTTCCTCGTTGCTGACCAATGTGCATGTGCCTGAAGGCTGATATATGTGACTGGCAAGCCTACAGATACCAGACCCTGGTGAGCTAAAGGTTCCATGAGTGGGGACATTTGTACTGACCTCTTTCTGTTTCATGGGGTTATGGCATGGGTATGTGATTAGGCTTTAGTTGATGATACACTGAAACAAAATGTTTGCCTCCTAGAATGGTGTAAAACTGACCTGTCCCTAACCTCAAAATTATGTGGGTTGGATAGTGCCTGACACCTATGCTGTAACTCTAAAGTTAGCAGCAGTACTTCACTGTGTGATCCTTGGCATTCTCCACACCTGTACGTGGGAATTGAATTACAGGTGATTTGAGTTATGTCTATCATTATCAGGCGATACAAAATCTAGCCTGGTTATACAGTACAGGTCTATGGAACACTACAAAGGTTTTACAATTGAGAGACACTTTTTGTGCAAGAGGTATTATACATTCCAGTTGTATATGGTTCATAAATGACTCTAACACATGATCTGTGGTTAAGTGGTATTTCTTGGGGAGTGCACAGCAAAATGAGTGAATTGAAACAAAAATAGAGCACAAGGTAAACAGTGACGGGTTCTGTTATGGTGGATGAAATCATTAAGGTAGCTGCTACAACATTTGTGGACACAAGTCCAGTGTCCTTGTAGCATGGGTAAATGGAGATAGGTCTCAGAACAGTCAAGTGGTGGTATCTGTGCAACATAAGGGGAACCAATCAGTAGAGGTTAACTCTTGGTAGTGGTTTTGGTCTTGGCATTTGCTCCTCCTGGATGTTTGGGAGGATATGCATGTTTGGGGGGGGGTGTTCTTCAGCTACAGGGGCTGGGGTGTCTGAGTTATACCCTTCCCCTGGCAGGGCCTCCATTCCACTAGCTGCCACAGATGTTGAAGGGCCTAATGTTTCATTGCTAGTGGAAGAGGCCAGATGTTGGGTACAAACCCTACTCAGGGTGATATTTATGTCCCTCAGCACCCCTGCAATGGTAACCAAGTGGGCATTTTGGGCTTGACACTGCTGCATGACCTCCTGGTGATTGTCCCTCTGCAGCTGTCTGATCTCCCCATCATGGTAACTACCTGGCCCATCATGCCTTGGGATTGTTGGTAAGCTCCCAAGACTTGGGAGACGGTGTCCTGGCCAGTTGTGTACCTAGGAACCTCCATCCTCTGGCCCACACCATCCCTCCCACATACCCTACCACCAAGTGGCCTGTGCCCCTGGCACAGTTTGCCCACTCCCACTGGTGGCAGGTCCATCACTGTCTGGGTGCACAACAGGAAACTCAGGTACTTATAATGGGGGGCACAAAATGAAGACACTGCCCTTGGGACACAGGTTTGGGTGCGAATGGTTGCCTGTGATGTTGATGCAACAGGGCTGGGAGGAGTCAATGTGGGCAGGGTAAGGCTGGCAGCTGTTGACTGACCAGGTGTCTGAGATGGGCCAGCTTCGTCCTCAATGTCCACACATCCAGGGCTGTTTTTCTCACTGGGGCCTTCATCTAGAGGGCTATTGGCAGTCTCTGGTGTCCTCTCCATGGTGACAATGGCAAGGTTACGTGTTGGAGAAGTGGAACACACAGTTGGTGAAAGTAATGCAACATGGTGATATGATGCACGATGTCCAAGACCTTCTCCTTCCATGATGTGAAAGTTGGGGGAGGAGGTGGGGTCCACCCCCAGTCTTGAGGACCACCAGCGGCCGTGGAATTGACCTTCCCCCCTGAGGTCATTCCACCTCTTCCTAATGTCCTCTCTTGTGCATGAATGGCTCCCTACAGAATTTACTCTGTGGACTATCCTTTGCCACAACTTCATTTTCCTGGCAATAGATATGTGCTGGACTTGTGCTCCAAATAGGTGTGACCTTACTCTTATAATTTCATCCACCATGACCCTCAACTTATCATCAGTGAAACGTGGATGTTTTTGTGGGGATGGTGGTGTTGGGAGAGATGGTGAGGTACAAGAAATGGAAAGGAAACTAAATTGGTGATAAGGTGTCTGTGCTGTGATGTGAGTGGGTGACGGTTGATGTCTATTGTGTTGGTTACTAATTTGTGTGTTGTGTGTGTTGTTCAGGTGTGGGATGAGTGCTAGGTGAAATGTGTAGGGGTGCCTTTTGTATACTTTGTGATATTTTTGTGGCTTTTATATGGCTCTATTTGGCCTTTTTGCTGCAAAGTATTGCAGAGTGTGAAGGGGTGTGTTTTATAGTGCAGTGTGTGTCAGGTGTGTGAATGTGTGTCAGGTGTGGGGTTTTCAACTATGCAATGTGGTGTGGTGTTTTACTGATGTGACCGCCGACCATCGCGGTTCACACTGCCATTGGTTTTTCACCATTGAAGAACTGCTATCATGATTTGTGGATCATACTATGATTGGTTTTTGGTGGATTGGTGGTGCTGTGGTGGAACTGCCTCTTTCCCATCCTCCAGTGTCCTGGCAGTATTGGAAATTTGACTGGATTTTGGCAGACTTCGCTGTGTGAATCTTAATGTGGCGGGCAAATAACCATCAACATGTCCGTCTTTTGGGGGACACCATCACAGCAGTCTTGCCAAAAGACTGCCAAACTTGTAATGAGGTCCATAGTTTTGCATTCTATGTCCAAGTTATATGATCATACTGGTATATTTGACTTTACCCAGTAATGATAATAACCAAAAAACACATAGGCCTGTATTTATACTTTTTTTGCGCCACATTTGCGCCGCTTTTTGATGCAAAAGCAGTACAAACTTACAAAATACAATTGTATTTTGTAAATTTGCACTGCTTTTGCGTAAAACAATTACGCAAATGCAGCGCTAAAGAAGTATAAATATGGCCTTAAGGCCTTATTCCGAGTTTGGCGGTCTGTGCACGGCCATTGCAATGGTGGCCTTTCAACTGCCATCAGCTTGGCAGTCGGGCCACTGTATTATTAGTCATGCAGGCCTATGGAGCAAAGACAGCAGCGGTCCCACTGGCACCCCCATGCAGCGCAGATCACCATGGTGATGAGGCAGCACAAACAGGCAGGCAGAGACAAAGTTTATTATGAGGTTGCACACCACACATGTGACCCTTGCAGTCCATCCACCATGTCCCAGCAGGTGGAAACAGAGAGTATAAAGGGAGCAACTCACCCACAGGCAGTTTTACACTTCCTGTGTTGCCATGGAGCCATCACACTCATCCTGCCACTGCTGCTGCTTATCAAAGATGCTCAAAATCCATGCTGCCATAGTCGCAACCAACCATAAGAACACCCACCTACATGTGTCATTAAGCTCAACAACAGCTTGTCACGCCATCATATACATGATATGGGGCTTACGCTATGGGAGCCAAGTACACTTGCCGTTGTGTATACAGTCAGAGTCATTCACAAAGAAGAGCACATTCTCCCCCTTTGGACAGGTCACTCACACTGCACTGTCACACTACACAAAAACAAGTGTCTGCACATCTTAGGCACAGGGACAGTGAAGTGTACACAACATTGTGTCACACAACAGCAACAACACAGCAACATCACATCTCCCAATACAACTGACAACCTCACATTCCTCACATGCCGTCGACTGTTGTCAATACAGATATGTATGGATGTGTCATGGAACACAAACACCACTCCCATTAAGCAACCCTGCAATGGACCCACATATCACCCATATTGCAACACAATGGAAGGACAATGGGATGCACAATAGTCAGTGAGACAAATATACAACACTCACTATGCAAACAATAGTGCACAATAGAGATGGGGCATTAGGAGCACTCAGAGAAGGATGTCGCACTGGGACACATTACACTTTGCACAAGCCCCTAAAACAACTATTGCACAAGAACTGGCCATACATGTATCTCTGGGGAAAACAATACTAGAGCCAAGTGACATGTCTATCTGCAGAATGTGGAAGTGCAAGTCAAGAAAGCAAATACAACAGCAGCTGCATGGGACATAAATCTAGATGAAGGATCTGCAAGGTACACACAGAAAAATGGACACATGCACAGTAAAATACAAAGGAAGACAGCACAATTGATCACCTTCTATGTCTGCACTAAGAAAACTCAAGCTGCTATGCATGAGACGACTACACAATCCACATCAGGTGGAAAAGTCTAACACCAAACATGCTGACAGCGGACCACACAAGATGAAATACTCACTATACCAAATATAACACAATGCAATGACACCACATTTGAAGTAACACCCACATATCCCTACAGTCAACATCTACATTTGTCTTGAGTGACACCAGCACTGCCCACAAAGTCAGATATTGCAAACAACAGCAAACAGATGAGCAAACAGGCTGAAAAACAACCATAACTGTAGGCAGACAACATAAGTTACACAGGAACAACATAAAGGTAGAAAAGGAATTGCAGGACAAGTATGTACCCAACAAAACAACTATTTGGGTTTATTAATAAGAAAATGCAAAATCTCAAAGGCCATTGGCTAGCCCAGCAGATTATCATTGCACAGTACTGTGCCCACACTTGACTCTTATTACTGCCAGGGAACCTCCACAGGAAGGGGCATCAAGTGGGCAGGCAGGCATTTCAGGGATTCATCTGGGGGGGAGGAATTTGGCATGGATAGGTTTGGTTGTGGGTTTGAGAGGGGAGACTGTTTCTTAGGAGGGGTGGTCTTCTTGAGGGGGGGTATGGGTGCTTGCAGGAGGGAGGTGTGAAGGGAGGACTTGGATTTGGAAGGGATGGGTTCGGAGGATGTGGGTCAGGTCCTCTTGGGTTTGGGACCAGCTACAGAGAACAGGGAAAAGGGCAAGTTCAAAAAGGAAACTTTCCTTTGGAACACACGGGGCGATCATCAGAAGGGGCTGGGGATTTCGAGATTGAGGGAGTGGTTGTCTGGTGTATCAGTGTTGATGTTTTTGGTGTGTGTGTGTGTCAGGTATGCTTATATTTGGGTGGTGTCTGTTGCGTATGTGAGTGTGGGCATTTGCATGTCTTGGGGGACTGGGAGGTGGAGGTGCAGGGTGATGAGGGAGTGGTGGATGTCTGTGTCTGTTGGGGTGGTGTCTGAAGGTAGGCTTGTAGTGGTGGATGTTTGTGTGTCTGTTGGGGCAGTGTTTGCAGGTATGATGGATGTGGTGCATGTCTGTGTCTGTTGGTGTGGTGCCTGTGAGTATGGTGGAAATCTGAGCTTCTGTTGGGGTTTTGTTTGTGTGGGTGGGTGTGGTGGGCATGTTACTGCCTGTTGTAGTGGTGCTTGTGGGTATGTTTGATGTGGTGTGTGGGTTGGTTGTGGTGCCTGGGGAAGTGGTGACTGATGTATGTGTGGGTGTATGTTAAGTGGTTGTGTGCCAGTATGTCTTGTGGTATTTGTGTATATGTGTGCTGCTTGTGTGTATTGAGGTTGGTGCATGTGGATGTGTCTGTGTGCTTGGGATAGGTAGGGGAATGGGGGATTTGGACTGGTAAGAGGGAGGTGGAGAGGGAACGGAATGTGGGGGTGACTGGCTGTCATCAATGAGGAGGTCAGAGTCTAAAAAGATTTTTGTAGGCCAGGCATGGTACTATGAATGCCTTCCAGGAAAGCTTTGGTCTGCTGAAGTTGACTGGCCAAACCCCTGGATGGCATTCACAATGACAGTCTGACCCACAGAGATTCTCCATAGCCTCCTCCCTCAGGGCACCAGGGGTAACAGGAGCAGGGGCAGATGTGCCTGTGGCAAAGGAGACTCCCACCCTCTTAGCGGGCACAGCCAACTGAGTGGGGAGCGGCAGGGAGGATGGCGTTAGAACTGGGGGTGGCCGACAAGGATGGTACAGGAGTATGCCCGGATGGGTCCGCCACCACTAGAGACTGGACACTGGAGGTAGAATCTGATGATGATGATCCGATCCAGTCTCCTCCGTGGCATTCCCCTCAACCTCCAGGCCACTGAGTCCCTCTTTGTCAGTGGTGTCAGATGTTTCCCTACATGGCTGTGCCCTGTCTACTTCACTTGCCCGAGCTGATGGTGCAAATACAAAGGCAAATAGGGTCACCACAGGTCCCTGAACACACTTGAACAACAGCTCTGATTAGCAAACATTACCATGATGTCATATAGACCCCAGCAACAAACTCCACCTAAGTGCCCCTTACATGTACCATACCATACGCATGTTTGCCACATGAACTGTCAGCAGTTGCCCATGGGAAACTGAGCATCTCAGACAACTACAGTTGCATGGCTGAAGTTGTGCAATCTCAGTAACCATTGAACAAGTAGGAGACCACATCACCCTCAATGCTTTGCCTCGTGGAACATACCTCAGTTACCTGTCATCGTACAATAGGAGGCCAATGCCAACTGCATTCCCACAGATCCCACATAAGGTCATGCAGACATTTATTTGTCACATGCAAAATAACATAAGAATAAGAAATGATGCTCCCAGAACATGCCATGTTGCTGACAACAGTACAGTAGCCTGGAGAAGGCGACATGGAAATACTCATGTCACACTGGAAACATATCCACAATGCACACTTCAAGTGACATTTGTCCCAATGGAGTCATGGAGGTAGTACCAACATTGATATGGTATTTCACATATTTGGCATGGAAATGTACACTGTAGACATCATGTGCAAATTGTCAGGGAGATATTTCCCTAACATCCACAACACAATGAATCAGCAAGCCCCATGGAAATCATCACTAACGTATAGTACCCCTTACAATTACATACTATGATTGCATCAGTAGAAGCCATTAGTCCTTTGTATGTTTGGGAGACACAGAGATTTGCAAGTACTTGTAGAAGGCCCTCAACAAGTTGCTCAGTCGGAAGCTACATCACTGTCTCCATTTTGGTCCTGCAAACCCAGATGTCTGTGGATGAATGGTTGTACCCAAACACATGTCATGATGTATGCCAACAGTCAGATAAAAACCTTTCCCATCAAACTTGTGTAGCGTACTTTGCTAGATGATGCCACATCCATTTCTGGAAATGCACTCTGTGGCTAAAAAATCTAGTAATTCACATCTTGTTCCTCATTGCTACTGCAGTTGTACATGCCAAATGACATCCAATGACAGCTGAGGGTATGTGTGAACAAAGAATCAATGGTGAGACACTCCTGTCTGTGGCACCACATGAAATATACTCCAATTGCAAATGTTCTATTCCATACCCAGGGTGGCATTCTCATATATGTGAGGGGAATACAGGAATCATCCCATGAACACAGGTAGAACATGCATGAAGCAACAGCCTACACATTTTGTCAAAAGCGAAAGGGACACATGCCAACATGTAGGCACAAGGAATGTTGGCAACAGTGATGGCACACAAATCATGTCCATGGACATTTCCCACTTACCAAGGGAAATAATTTATATGTAGCTGCACCCAAAGAACAATGTATGCTCTGTCACATGTTTGAAGGTCTTCTCCACATTACAGACAGTAGTAAGGCACCAGCACCCATTGCACACTGAAGACAATTAGCCTCTGGGTGGCTGATGCCAAAATACTAATTTAACCAGGCACATGATTGAGCACATCACTTCCTTTCATTTGGCCTGTAACACTGAGGAGTAGTGTTCTGTTGCACAGAATTGACACCCACTGTAACAACAAACAGTGCTTGATTGATCAATGTACACAGCCATATGTTCCTGGAGAGCAAATTGTTTGTGGATTGCACACAGTAGTGCCCTATGTCCCTGGGCCAATAGGCAAGGCACATCAGTATGCACCACATTACATAGCTACCCAAACAGTCACTCATTTAATGTGTCACACATGGTACATCCCTAATCATCAGGGGGAATATTCAGAACCTAACACATTAACATGCCAATGTGACAGGCAAGATTATGCCCTGTACTCACCCCGTTGTGGCTGCTGTGCTCCTCTCAAATGGCCATCTCCACCACCAGGACGCTGGACAATAGGGGGGGGGGGGGGGGTCATGGTCCGACATGTACCCTGTTCACGTTGGGAAGACAGACACAGCTGGACCTCGGTGATCTTCCCAGCCCAGTGTCTCAGGTACTCCCACCTCTTGCGACAGTGGGCACTCCGCCAGCTGTGAACCCCCAGGATCCATTCCTTCCCGGACATTGCTCTCCATATCTCCTTCTTCTGGCATTGACCCTCATGGATGCCATATCTAGAGATTACAATTCCAAGTTTTGTCACACACATGTCAGAAACACCACACTAGAAATGTTAAATTAGTTAACACACCACAAATGTAAAGCACAGAGGCCCATAAGTATATGGATATGACTGTATACATATATCTCCATCTGAAGATTAACCCACCGCCCTGCTCAGGGCCTACAATGACTAATCAGGCCTACTGACATCAAATAGCCCATGCTCCAGCAAAAAGTACTTTGATGTGAGCCACAATGAAATACTACACACATATGTGGCTTCTGAAGGGTACACTCCTGAGGTCTGACTGGATTAACACACTCACACTGTGAGATTGGCTCACTGCATACAGTCCCTACAGGCAACTGCCATAGTACAGACTTCACTCTTATATTTGAGTGACAATGAAGGGGCTGGCATGGTGGTACTGAAAGTGTATTCCTTGTGTATTTGTGGACATGTGGTCTACAAAATGCAGACTCAAGACACTTCAGAGGGTGGGTATGTACCTGGGCCACAGAACACTCCTTTGGACATATGTGTTTATCCTATAGAGATGGCATCCAACATACAATGGTATGCACTATACAATTTCTGCTATGTGACCAAGGTGTTGACTACATGTCATGGCCTCCCAGGAATTAACACACTGTCTGTACTGTGGTACTGTCATGAGTGCAATAACCCTGTGCAGGACAAGTATGACTTCTGGAAGGTGGCAACAGAGCTGTGGGAGTAAGGGACCAGTCATGAGTCAAAGACACACACTGATAATGATGCTAAATGCACTTATGTACTAGTTCATAGATTTACCTCAGTGTCCATTCCTAATCTAGTCAAGGGACTGAGGCACTCAAGGCAGGTTTAGGCTAATATTGGCCACATGACAGGATCTGTTGTTATACAGGGAATGGGAACTGTGCCTCAGTTGCATTACCACAGTGACTCTTCCACATACTGGGAGATACATGTGACAGACCCTGGTCTCTGCAAGCTGAGCATACAGACCCTACATGTCACTCCATTTCCATCACTTCCATCCATGCCAGTACACCATGTGGCCATCAGCAATTTGGCACGTGGTGTGTGTGGCAACCTGAAGGGAAGAGTGAGTCAGGATATGCCTTCCAGACTACAGTTGGCAAGGCCAGATGTGGGTTGCTGTGAACCCACACGCATTGCTTACAAGATCCTCAAATGGCTCAGACAAGATGCTTACTCAGCTCATGTTATCATACACATACATGATGTCTAACATTTACAAACATCCTATAGAAAAAGATGCCAGTGGATGGCAGTAAAGTCTCCATACCTAGTTATGTGCGTCCAACACAAGGAGGATCTAGGACCCCAAAAACCTTACACAACACACTGTGACTGAACGTAACATATAGTACTATCCACCAATACCTGCACCATGTACATCCCATTGATGCCACAGAGACTGCAACAGCAGGCACACAAAAAATCTAACTGGCACACCAGGGCACATTGTAGTAGTCTGTGAAGATGGTCTTGATGAGCATCAATTGTGCCTATGAGATTCTTACCTGCTCTTCTGGAGAGCCATAGAGCTGTTCATACAGGGATAGTACCTCATCATCAAGCCTCTCTAACTCCTCTGGAGAGAAGGCAGAAGCCGTATCACCTCCTGGACATGGCACAATTGCTCCCCGAGGCAACACATAGCAGCTCAGGTCATGGAGGTGTTGCTTGCTGCAATGTCAAAAGTCAAGTGAGTGAATGTACACAACATAATGGCCACGCCCACCACATGCGCAGTCATCACCGCCTGCGGACACAGCCATTGTGCAGCCAACTCCACAGGCAACAACGTTAGCCTATGGCTGGGTCTGCCACGGTTGCAACCGCCTACCGCCCTGGTGACTTCCACCAGTGTTCGCAGGCGGTTCCTAATGTCCAGTGGAGTATGTCAGGCATGTGCCATTTTGACGGCCTGACATGTTTTATTAGCCTTTATAAACTGCAACACACCTACAATATAGTTTTTTTTGCATTACAAACATCCTTATTCACTCTTGTCATGTAGGTCCTTCTACTCAACCACCAATGTAGTTTGTTGCAGGCACAGATGGCATTTAATGACAGTACACGGACCACCACGGCAATAGTCTTTTTGGAGGTTGGAATATATAGTCACATTTCGAGGGGCAATAGTGTAGCGCAATTTCGAGTTTTGTCGAAATACATGTTGTGGATGCATGTGATGAAAACCATGGGGGTCTCATGTGACCGTTGTATAGTTGCCAGCTGTGATGTGTACAGGGTGTCATGTCTATCAAGTAAGAAATGCTTTGCCACATGATAATGTTGACATGCATCATGTATGTTGCTGTGGCACACTGACTAATGTTCCAAATCATGTCTTATCACACATAGGCACCCTGGGAGAGGAAGAACGCCACGTCATACAGCTGTACTGTCTGAATAGGCAAACAATAGTGGACTTCTGCCATCAGTTGGAGCCAGATCTGATGCCAACTATTAGTTATGCAACCAGCATACCACCCATTGTACAAGTCATGTCAGCATTGCACTTCCTAACCACAGGGTCATTCCAAAATGCAGTGGCCCTGTATGCTGGTATGTCTGAACCTAAGTTCAGTCTGGTGTTGAAAGATTTTTCTCAGCAATGGTGAAACACATTGACACCTATTTCAGGTTGCCCTGAAATGAGGATTTAGCCAATGTGAAGGCTGACTTTTACAGTTTTGCCCTCCTCCCATGTGTGGAGGGGGCCATTGATGGCACACAAGTTGGCTTGGTGTCCCCACAGGCCCCTGAGCAAGTCTATTGCAACAGAAAGAACTTCCATTCTATCAACGTGCAAGTCTTCTGTTTGGCAGATCTCACATCTATGCTCATTATCAAGGTTCAGCCCATGATTCCTTCATAATGCCGAACAGCACTATACCTCAGCTGATGTCACAATTGCACCCAGAGAGTGTCTGGCTGGGTGGTAAGTCATGTCTGTCCTGATTATGTGTGCGCAATGTCATGTGCTACAATCATGAAGAGAGTGACCCATTGTTGCACTTATGTCCCATTCCTTGACAGGAGATTCCACATATCCAAACCGTCCTTGGTTGTTGGCGCCTCTGAGGAATCCAACTACGCCAGGGGAAGTCTGCTTCAATGAGGCCCATGACAGGACACAGAGACCATTTGAGGGGGCTTTTGGGCTCGCGAAGACCAATTTTGCTGTCTGGACTGGACTGGTGATGCCCCCCTCTACTCACCTGGGAAAGTGTGTCAGATCACTGTGGCATGCTGCGTGATCCATAACATCACTCTGAAGAGGAATATCCCATACATCCCAGAGAAGAGGGAGCCTGCAGTGCCACCGGCTGAGAATCATGAAATGCCAAGTGGTAATCGGAAGGAGCTGACTTGCAGGAAGATCTCATCAACAACTACTTTTCATGAGTTTAAGTATGTTATGTGATGTCATGACTATGACTGTACAATGAACTGTAGTTTTGAGAATGTGTAGAGTTGAGTGTTTTATAAACAGCTAGGGAGCTTATAATCTGCAATATTCAGCCAAAGGCTGCTTGATAATATAGCTTTTGACACATTCCCACCTTGATGATGTTGCTTTGTTTGTGTCAGTTTCCTTGCAATGTACTTTGTTTTCCAGTTGTTTGCTATGTGACTTGTGTCATATGTATGGTTTTAAGCCTATTCTCCTTGTTTTGTTCTTTGTACAGGTACTGTCACCATGGTATCTTCTTGTGGGCATTTCAGAAATGTGACATTGGCAGGTGTCTGATGCTGTTCTGATATACAAAGTGGGCATGGACTGTTCCAGGTAATGTAGGTCAAAGAGTTTGCATTTATGAAACCTTTACCAAGACATTTTGCACAGTGTTTGGGCGAAGGTACAGAAGTGCACATTGCATTTATTTTGTGTCTTGTGGTGGGTCTGATGCATCATGTGTGTCATCATGTGGTCTGAAAATATGTAGTTGTAGCTTTTGACCAAGTCATTTTTCCTTCACATTGGCTAAGCACTCTTTCCGTATGACCTGTATATAGCTGTACATGTGTTTCATCATTGCAGGCCACAGTGCCTGTGCCACAACACTGACAAATGTTTGTGTCATACCACCATATGTCTGAGCATTGGATTATGATGTCCCTGTAATCAGGGACTGTTGTACTGCCATCTGTCTGTATCTTGGATAATGTGATGTTGGATTACTTTGGTGTGGTATGTGATAAGGTTCAAGCTGCTGATACCAACCACTTTAATGTTTGCCCATTCTACAGGACAATGTCTGACAAATCCCTTCCTTCTGTGGTCTTGGGGTCTGTATCTTGAAATATGTACATTGACTTAGTGTGAGTCACACATTCTTGTTTCTAAAAGTCCAGACATATTAACAGACTATGGGGGTCATTCCAACCCTGGTGGTCGGTGTTAAAGATGCGGCTAAACCGCCAACAGGCAGGCAGTAAAAAAAATGGAATTCCGACCCTGGCGGAAACCGCCAACAGTGACCGCCACATCAACACACCGGCCGCCACGGCGGGACAAACAAACAGCGCGGCGGTCACCGCCAACAGACAGGCGGGAGACAATGTACCGCCCACCCTATCACAACACACCAATCTGCCACCTTTTCCGGGGCGGTAGACCCGCCGATAAAAACACGGCGGAAACAGCCATTTCAAACGGAAAACGATCACCTCCATACACCCCACGAGGAATCAGGACAGCATGGAACCCGAACTCCACATCCTCCAAGCGATTGTGTTCCTGCTCCTCTACCAGGAGCACGAACTCCGGCGCAGAAGACAATGGTGAGTACTGCACCTACGACACAGGGGAGGGGGGAGGAGAAAATATTACGGGCACACACATACGCGACACACCCACCCCCACCCTCACCCACTACAACACACACATCAACGCATAGAAATACATCACAGTTCCCCCCCCCCCAAACCCCCCGGAAGAAAGCAAAGACAAAAGGAAATGATTCTAAACATTGGAATATATTGTAATGCTGGCTGAATTATATATATTTATTTCTACACATCAAAAACACTTATAAACATATATGTACAAGTCCGAGCATTGTAGCAGGGATTGCCCGTGGACCACTGGGCCCAAATCACATGGGCAAAGCCCACACAGGATACCTGACTCCAACGGAGAGAACACTGCAGGGGCATCAGATAGGAAAACTACAGGCACCTCAGGGGGAAGGGAAGGGGGGGCACCTCAGCCAGATGAGTGCACAACGCCAGATCCACGAGGGGCCTCCATGGCTACTGTTCAATCCTGGGGAGTGCAAAGCCACAGTCTCTCAAGTCTCTACAGTGGGTGGCTTGCCCACTGTTCAATCCTGGGGAGTGCAAAGCCACAGTCTCTCAAGTCTCTACAGTGGGTGGGTTGCCCACTGCCATATCCTGGGGAGTGCAAAGCCACAGTCTCTCAAGTCTCTACAGTGGGTGGCTTGCCCACTGTTCAATCCTGGGGAGTGCAAAGCCACAGTCTCTCAAGTCTCTACAGTGGGTGGGTTGCCCACTGCCATATCCTGGGGAGTGCAAAGCCACAGTCTCTCAAGTCTCTACAGTGGGTGGCTTGCCCACTGCCATATCCTCAGGAGTGCAAAGCCACAGTCTCTCAAGTCTCTACAGTGGGTGGATTGCCCACTGTTCAATCCTGGGGAGTGCAAAGCCACAATCTCACAAGTCTCTACAGTGGGTGGGTTGCCCACTGTAACATCCTGGGGAGTGCAAAGCCACAGTCTCTCAAGTGGATGACAGTCTCCACTGGTTCTGGAGGGGGACTGGTGCCCAGAGTGCTTCGTGCAGCCCTGCCCGACACAGATGCGGGCCTGCCCCAGCCGCGAATGGGCCAGCCGTGCTTGAGACGGCGGTGCCCAGTTCAGCGGTGCTTGAGACGGCGGTGCCCAGTTCAGCGGTGCTTGAGACGGTGGGGCCCAGTTCAGCAGTGCTTGAGACGGCGGTGCCCAGTTCAGCGGTGCTTGAGTGAAAGGGCCCAGTTCAGCGGTGCTTGAGACGGCGGTGCCCAGTTCAGCGGTGCTTGAGACGGCGGTGCCCAGTTCAGCAGTGCTTGAGACGGCGGGGCCCAGTTCAGCGGTGCTTGAGACGGCGGTGCCCAGTTCAGCGGTGCTTGAGTGAAAGGGCCCAGTTCAGCGGTGCTTGAGACGGCGGTGCCCAGTTCAGCGGTGCTTGAGACGGCGGTGCCCAATTCAGCGGTGCTTGAGACGGCGGTGCCCAGTTCAGCGGTGCTTGAGACGGCGGTGCCCAGTTCAGCGGTGCTTGAGACGGCGGTGCCCAGTTCAGCGGTGCTTGAGACGGCAGTGCCCAGTTCAGCGGTGCTTGAGACGGCGAGGCTTGAGTGAAAGGGCCCAGTTCAACGGATCCGGCCATGGCGTGCAGGTCATTTGCCACCTGTCCTGTGGCTGGCGGGGCCTTCCTGCCCATCTGTCGGGTGGCTGGCGGGGCCTTCCTGGTCTGCGGTACCGGGCCTGTTGGTGTCCTCCTGCCCACCTGGGATTGGGCTGGCGGGGCCCTCCTGGCCAGCTGGGCTGATGGCGGTCTCCTCGGGCGTGCTGCCCTTCCCAGCCTTCCCTGTTCGCCTGTGGCCCTTCCCCACCTTGGGCGGTGTGCCACCTGTCTCCACACTTCGTGCCGGAGCCATGGTAGGGATTTTAGTGCCTGGCGTTTCACCCTCTCGCGCCAGCCGCTGACTATCTTCGGGTGTTTCTCCGGGGGTGGGTTGCCCGTGCCTTGGCTCCATACTGAACTGGCTGCCCTTGAGGGTGGGGGACTCCACAGTCCATGGCAGACTGTCATCACAGGGCCCGGTTTTGTGGTGGCTGAGGTGCTGACTGGAGTCCTATGAGATGGACGGGGTGGGGGAGTTGTAGGAAAGAGGTCAAGTTTGGACAGGAAAGCAATTTAGGACCAGTGGGACGGGTAGGTGTAGTGGGTATGGGAGTGGAGGAAGAGGTTGTGGTTGTAGGAGTTTTAAGTCTGGTGTCTTTGGGTGCAGGTGCTTGGGCTGGAGGCTGTCGTGAGGTGGATGGCTGACATACAGGCTTGACCGAGCCACTATTCAGGAACTGTGTGCCCAGCTGGAGCCAGACCTGATGTCACCCATCCGCCAACCCACAGGGATCCCCCCTCTAGTGCAGGTGCTGTCAGTACTCCATTTCTTTGCAAGTGGGTCATTTCAAACAACAGTGGCCATATCATCAGGGATGTCCCAGCCTATGTTTTCCAAGGTGTTGTCCAGAGTGTTGTCTGCCCTTCTGAAATACATGCGGAGCTACATTGTTTTCCCTGAGATGGAGGATTTGCCTACAGTGAAAGGTGATTTCTACGCCCTTGGACATATCCCCAACATCATAGGTGCCATTGATGGGACCCATGTGGCATTAGTACCCCCCAGGAGGAGTAAACAAGTGTACAGAAACAGAAAGAGTTATCATTCGATGAATGTACAGATGGTGTGTTTTGCAGACCAGTACATCTCCCATGTTAATGCCAAGTTCCCTGGCTCTGTGCATGACGCCTACATCATGCGGAATAGCAGCATCCCTTACGTGATGGGTCCACTCCAGAGGCACCGTGTGTGGCTAATTGGTGACTCTGGTTACCCCAACCTGTCATGGCTACTGACCCCAGTGAGGAATCCCCGGACAAGGGCAGAGGAACGGTACAATGAGGCCCATGGGAGAACTAGGAGGGTGATCGAGCGGACCTTCGGCCTTCTGAAGGCCAGGTTCCGCTGCCTCCATATGACAGGTGGATCCCTATTGTACTCACCAAAGAAGGTGTGCCAGATCATTGTGGCCTGCTGTATGCTTCACAACCTGGCTTTGCGACGCCAGGTGCCTTTTCTGCAGGAGGATGGTCCAGATGGTGGTGTTGTAGCAGCTGTGGAGCCTGTGGAGAGTGAAGAAGAGGAAGCCGAAGAGGACGAAATAGACAACAGGAACACAGTAATACAGCAGTATTTTCAATGACCCGCAGGTAAGAGTCCAACCCGTCATATTACATGTACTTAACCCCTACTACCTCTCTACTGTCTGACCTTTTCCCCCTGTGTATGGTAACTGAGTTGTGACTTTCCCTTCCAATTTCAGAGATGTGGGCCATACTGCGTGACATCTGCTTTGTTTCCCCATGGACTACAGCTGTGTGACAGTGGTATGTTGGCATCACAATGTAAATATGCATTTTGGGACGGTAATGTCTAATACATTAGTACAAAATCACAGCCAGACTCCTGATTGTTTGGACGTATAACTGTTTATTTCAGTGATCTATATTGGTGGGTAGTTGCAAGTCGGTGAGGGGTCATGGTGGAGGATTGTCCATGGCAGAGTCCAGACTATAAGTATCACAGGTGCAATGTCCAAATGCCTGTGGAAAGTGGAGCATGGGCAGTATAAGAATGGACAGGGTGTCAATGTGGGACAGTGGGATGACAATCAGGGAGGGATCCTTTCCTGGCGGGGTCTTGGCATCTTACTCTGTCTTCTTCCTGGATCTCAGGATGGTTCTCCTTCTGCAGGGGGTGGGGTGCTGGTGGCCTGTTGGTCCTGTGGCGGGCCTCCTGTCCGCAGTTCTTGGTCCATGCTAGTGTCAGGGGCCCTTTGTCCTGCCACAATGTCCCGCAATGTGGTGACTACCTGATTCAGAGCCCCTACAATGGTGGCCAGGGCGGAACTGATGTTTCGTAGTTCCTCCCTGAACCCCAAATACTGTTCCTCCTGCAGAAGCTGGATCTCCTGAAACCTGGCCAGGACCGTCGCCATCGTCTCCTGGGAGTGGTGGTAGGCTCCCATGATGTTGGAGAGGGCCTCGTGGAGAGTGGGTTCCCTGGGCCTGTCCCCCCCCCTGTCGCACAGCAGCCCTCCCAGTTCCCCTGTTTCCCTGTGCCTCTGTCCCCTGGACAGTGTGCCCACTACCACTGCCTCCAGGTCCCTGTTGTTGTTGGGGTGGGGGGTTAACCTGGGTGCCCTGTAGTGGTGGACACACCGCTGATTGACGTGTCCTGGGGACTGAGGGATGGGCCTGCTGGGTGGGTGCTGTGCTGGTGTTCCCAGAGGGGGGAAGGTCTGCTATGGGCTGTGGCTGTCTGAGGGGAACCGACTGTCCGAGGTCCCCGATGGGCTGGGCTGGTCATCTAGATCCAGCTCGACAGAGGTTCTGTCCTCACTGTGGGCCTCTTCTGGGGGTGGAGTGGACATTTGTGGACCCTCCTGCGCGGTGACGTGGCGTTCAGGTCCTGCAGGGGTATAAAAGTATGGTTATTGCATTTATGTGTGCCATAGCGTGTAATGGGTGGGTGCCCTTGTACCCCAGTGCTGGCATTCCCGTGTGGGGGCTTTTGTGACGGTGATTTGGTGGGGGATGGGTATGTGCAGTGGGCATGCTTTGGTGATGGGTGTCCATGCTTTGTGGTCGCATGCAGGGCTTGGTGTTGGGATGGGTGGGCTGTGATGGTGAGACATTTGCAGGATGTGATGGGGGTGAGGGTGAGGGTGGGGGTATGAGTTGGCATGCTGGTGGGGTGGTGGGGATGAAGTAGTGAAGATGAGACTTACCAGAGTTCATTCCTCCTCCTACTCCTGCGAGGCCCTCAGGATGCAGGATCGCCAAGACTTGCTCCTCCCATGTTGTAAATTCTGGGGGAGGAGGTGGGGGTCCGCCGCCAGTCCGCTGCACCGCGATGTTCTGCCTGGATACCATTGAACGCACCTTCCCCCGTAGGTCGTTCCACCGCTTCCTGATGTCATCCCTATTTCTTGGGTGCTGTCCCACAGCGTTGACCCTATCAACTATTCTGCTCCATAGCTCCATCTTCCTGGCAATGGTGGTGTGCTCCACCTGTGTCCCGAAGAGCTGTGGCTCTACCCGTACAATTTCCTCCACCATGACCCTGAGTTCATCCTCGGAGAACCTGGGGTGTCTTTGCGGTGCCATGGGGTGGTGTGGGTCATGTGTGGGGTGTATTGGTGTGTTGTGTGAAGTGCGTGGAAATATTGCTGGGTGAAAGTAAAGTGCGCGTCTGGGTGCTCAGTTCTCTTTTTCTCAGTGCGTGGTCCCGATTCTGTAGAAGTGGGGTTTGTGAGTGATGTGGGTGTGTGTTTTATAATGTATTGGGTGTGTGGGAGTGGTGTGTGTATGTGTATCAGGTGTGTGTATTTTGAATTGTCCAATGTGGATGTGTTTTGTATATGTGTGTGTATTTTGAGCGCGGCGGTGTGTACCGCCAATGGAATACCGCGGTTGAAAGACCGCCGCGTGGATTCGTGTGTCGTGATAGTGTGGGAGTATTTCTGTTGGCGTGACGGTGGAGGTTTGGTCATCGCCAGTTTCTCGCTGCCCTTTGGTGTGGCGGACTTTTGTGGATGTTTGTATTTTGGCGGTTTGCCTGTTGTGGGTCAGAATGACCGTGGCGGTTTACCGCGGCCGCGGCGGTATGTTGGCGGTCTTCTGACAGCGGTAAGCGGCTTTTACCGCCAAGGTTGGAATGACCACCTATGTGCTGTACAATGGAATAACATTTTTGTTTGGCCGGACACTTGTACTTATGTGTTGGTGTGTAATGGTTGTAATCCTGAGCTGGACACCCTTGTACCTGTAACATATCTCTAATTGCACAAGTAGCTTGTGTCTTCATCGTATGGTTCACATGGTCTGATATCTCTACATGGCTAAATGTGCAATGTAGGCAAAAAGACAATGAGTTTGTGATGGGTGAATTTATTCCAATGATAATACAGAAAATACATTTTGGACAGAAACAAAAAAAAGTTGTGAAGTGAACAGGTCAGTCATGGTGAATGAAATCATGGGAGTAGATTCTACACCATTGGGAGTCCAAAGTCCAGAGCGCTCCTTTCATTGGAACTGGTAGGTAGTTCATGACAAGTCAACAGAGCGAATGTGTGGTACACAAAGGAAGCCTTTTAGGAAGAGCTCACTTGCTGGCAGTGTTGGGTGTCTTGCCATCTGCACCTCCTGGATTCTTTGCTGGATGTCCCCGCTGATGTGTGTGCTATAGAGGCAGGGGTATCTGGGGCTGGTTCTTTCTCTGGTAGGGCCTCCCTGCCAGTGGCTGGTATCGATGATGAAGAGCCAAAAGAAGGGGTAGACTGTTGTTGAAAAGCCCTGCTCAGGAAGGTGTGAATGTTCCTCAGCACCCCTGTCAGGGAGGCCATGTTGTTATTGTAGGCCTCCATTTGTTCCTGCATGTCTCTGTGCATGTCCTTCTGCGGCTACCCCCACAGGCCTGTGCCCTTGCCATAGGGTGCCCTCTGCAACTTGTTCCTGGACTGTCACTGTCAGAAGTGTTGTGCTGCAACTCAGGATCCAGGACTAGGGACACAGGTGGAGGGCCGAATGGTTGCCTGTGATGTTGAGGCAACCGGGTTGGGAGGTGTTGATTTGGGCAGTGAGACTCACTATTGCCATCTGGCCAGGTTGCCCAGATGGGCCAGACCCGTCCATGTCCAGATATCCAGGAGTGTCGTCTTCACTGAGGGTGTCATCCAAGGGGCAGTGGCAGTCGCTTCTGTGGCCTCTGTGTGCCCAGAGGCGGCTCAACCTGTTCATATAAAACGTACAATGTTACTGGTTGTATTGTGAAATCAACCTCCAACGGTCTAGTCTCACAGTAAGCAGAGACCTTGTACAAGGTTAAGTTGCAGCTATTCCAATTGTGGCAAGTAACCATGGTATTAAGTGTATAACATCACATGTGCAAAGCATGCCAATTCATTTTGACTGAAGCAGCTGCTGAAATGTGCAATCATTTGCACTTGGGAGGATGGCCTGAAAATGACATCTTGTCACCAGTGCAGGCAAAACAGTGACTAGGCAAGATATGGCTTTGCCCATTAGGAGGCTTAGTTGAGTGTGATGCAAGCAAACCCAGGACTTTGCTGCATATGTGACTGGAGTCATTGCATATGTGACTGGAGTCATCATGTGCCGAGTGCAGTATGAATGCGCCTGTTACCAATACCCAAACTGGTGATACATCTTAAGGCCTTATACATTCTTGTTATACACACTGGGTAAGATTTCATTCCTGTCGTCCAATATTTCATATTAGGTTAGGAAGTCAAGATGGATCAATGTTGACAGATACATATGTGGTTTGTGCATGATCAGTCCCAGGAGAGTATGCATTTCAGTGTTTACAAACAAGGGTATTTGGACAAGTGTCCACTCTGCTGGTGGTTGGAGTTAGAGTTACATGGCCTTTTGGGCTTTGCAGTCATGTCACTCCCTCTACTTCCCAACACTTAGTAAATGGTATCCTCCCAGGTGAGTACACTTTGAGAGTTGTCAAACAAGGACCTTTAGACAAGTGAACAATGTTCTAGTGTTTGGAATCAGAGAAACAGTGCCTCCTGGAGTTACAGTCAGGTTATTCCCTCTACTTCACACACTTGACAAGTAGTATCCTCCCATAAGAGACACAGGGCATCCTGGGAGTTACAGTTTTGTCACTATCCTAACACACACACTATTCACATGGTATCCTCCCAGGTGAGTACACTTCAATTGAGAGTTGAGGAACAGGGATATTTGGACAAGTGACCACTGGGCTGGGCTGGTGGATAGAATTATAGATACAGGGCCTACTGGCCTAAGCAATCATGTCACTCTCTATACTACACACACTATACACATTTTATGTTCCCAGTTGAGTACACTTCTTTTGTGGGTTACCAAACAATAGTGCAGTGAAGTAGGTTAGGCACCCGCCTGAGGTTGTCCTTTGTGCACAGGGTGGTGTCTACAGTATTCACTCTGTAGGCTAGCCTGCCTCACATTTTGAGTTTCCTACTTAGAGGAGTATGCTGGACTTGTGCTCCAAACAATTGTGGCTCTGCTATTATGATTTCATCCACCATAACTCTTAACTCATCTTCAGAAAAACGTGGATTTTTAAAACGTGACATGGTGGGAAAAAAACAGGCAACAGTGAATTACTAAACAGGGGAAGTGCAAAAGGGTATGAATGGACAAAAGTAAGTGTAGGGTATTCTATGGGATGGTGAAAAAAGGGGTGTGTATTTTATAAAGTGTATGGGAAATAAGGTGCTCTGGTTTCTGTGTTTTGCATTGGAAATGCAAAAGATTGTGGTCTGTGAAGGGGTGTGTTTTATAGTGTCCTTTGCAGGTGTTTCCACTGCAGCAATGTGTGTCAGCTGTGTGTTTTCAAATTCATCCAATGTGCAGTTGTCTATTACTCTGCTGACCGTGAACTACTGTGGTTGGGGCCGCCAAAGGCTGACTGCCATGAAGGGTTCGCCACAGCGACTATGTGCTTGTAATATGCTCGGTGGTTGTTCGCGGCGCTGTCGGCGCTGGAAGTCAGACCGCCTATTTCCAGGCTGCCACACCGTTGGTGGTCTACCATTTTTGCTTGGCGGTCTGCAGTCCCGCCTGCGTAACTCGTAATAGGGTGGTCTGGGAGACCGCCGACATGGCAACATGGCTGTCTTGCGGTTCGACTGCCAAACACGTAATGAGGCCCTTCTTAAATTCCCTTTCCTATTATGACAAATTTGTGCTATTGTTTCCTTTAGTAATTTTCAAAGAATGCATCCTTCCAAAGCGATTCTCTATGTCCAAAGGTTCAGGAAAAATCGTGTGCATAAAATGTCACGAGGCAAATGTTAAATCCACATCAAAATCACTGAAACGTTGTTTAAAATGCATATTAACTGTGATTTTTGCCAAAGACTTCTGCTGGTGAATGTATTCTTGTTTCTTGTAAGACAGTTCATTCGGGGACTTTTTTAATGTTCAATATCATCTTTAAGCGACCCTCTTTTTAGTTACCTACACTTGTTGCTTAAGTTGTTTTTGCTTAGAGCGGATATGGATTTGTTAGTGGGTATATGCCAGCCGTGCATGTCTGATACATTTCTTTCACTAAGTTCTCAACACACCAATGCCCTTTCCACTTTAGAAATGGCCACTTTATCATATCTAGAAATCATAAAACAGTACAACTGCACAATTCAAAATATAAATTGCAGTTGGCTGTACCAATGTGTATACCGTGGTTATTAGATCTCAAATTCCAGGAACAAAAATACGTTTATCCCAGTCTCTCTTCCAAGGCAATTAACGATTTTTCATCGTTACCTTCCGAAGGTGCCTGTCAATTTCCAATAATAAACAACTTCAAATTGGCCAAGGGCATTGCACAACCACTTTTGATGGAAGTTCCAACCAACACATTTGACAGATCAGAATCAATACAATAGTTAACTATTGTCAGAGCTCGTGAAGCTGGGATAATTTACTCAGTTTGTGTGCAATATGCTCTATTTAAAGAAGACAGGAAAAGGAGTCAAATTGCACAAGGGTTATTTTATGACAATAGTTATAGGTTAGTAAAGGTACTGTTCAGATATATTACAATTATTCCCCAGCATTTACCCAATTTATGAAGAAGGTTTTAGAAAATATATGGAAAAAATTACATGACTTTGATTTTAGACTGCAAGCTTCAACTAAGTTTATGTACAGATTGGAACTTCTGTTACAATGGACGGCGTATTCCAGCCTTAGTTGTTTACTCGACATCTGAACAACTGTTTAATTACTGCTTTCTGTCCTGATTGATTCATCTTATTCTTAGAATTAGGGCTTCAGCATTCAATCTATGTTTGTAGCTTTTTCACTTGTGCATAGTAAGTGTGAAACCTGGAAAACGTCAAACTGCTTTACTGCGTGCACTAGTGGGACGGGGTTTTAACTTTTTCAACTGAGTTGTTTCACTGTGCCCAAAAAGTCATATTGTAATGTTAGTTCTCTAGTCCTACAAGCAGCAGAGGACACGCCAGTTGCTTAGTCATCTTTACAAACTCACCGTTAAACTATTGAAAGCTCACAAGACTCTATCTGGCTTAAAAAAACAGTAAAACAGCATATACCGATTGCAAACACTTGCACATTATGACTACACATAGATTTCTAACTTCACCTTATTCGGAGAGAGTCGCCGAGTATCGATTTGAACCAGCCTTGTTTCGTTAGAGAGTGTAACATTTTTATTTCATATCGAGTGCAAGACTTTTTGACACACTCGTTATTTTGATGCCCCTCCCCATTAAATAGGCACTCTCTCATGTGCCCTGTACCTCATGCATTAAATGACACTATTTGTGTGGCATGGGAATATAAAAACAGTACACTCTCACGCACTTCAGTAGCGCTGGCAATACTGCTTACACCCTCCCCTTGGTCACTTCCTACACTCATGCCTCCCATCTTAAACCTAGTCAAATCAATTCTTCACCTCCTTGAACAACTAGAAGGACTAATGACTACCCTTTAGTCACTACTGCTGCCACACCAGCCATAACAACAATTATATGAGTGTCTGCAGAACCAATCGCTGGAGCGACTACCAGACCAATCTTCAGAAGAAACAACCAAAGTTGGACACCTAGGCCCGTATTTATACTTTTTGACGCTAAACTGCGCTAACGCAGTTTAGCGTCAAAAATTTTTGCGCCGGCAAACGCCATTCTGAAGCACCATGCGGGCGCCGTATTTATTGAATGGCGTTAGCCGGCGCAAGCAGACCGGCGCTGCCTGGTGTGCGTGGAAAAAAACCACGTACACCAGGCAGCGCCGGCGTTGGGAAAAATGGCGCTAGGGCGTCTTAAAAATGGTGCAAGTCAGGTTGACGCAAAAAATCGCCTCCACCCGATTTGCGCCATTTTTAACGACGCCCAGACGCCATTTACATGACTCCTGTCTTAGTAAAGACAGGAGTCATGCCCCCTTGCCCAATGGCCATGCCCAGGGGACTTATGTCCCCTGGGCATGGTCATTGGGCATTGTGGCATGTAGGGGGGCACAAATCAGGCCCCCCTATGCCAAAAAAAAAAATTAAAAAAAAAAAAAAATTATACTTACCTGAACTTACCTGAATGTCCCTGGGGTGGGTCCCTCCAGCCTTGGGTGTCCTCCTGGGGTGGGCAAGGGTGGCAGGGGGGGTCCCTGGGGCATGGGAGGGCAGCTGTGGGCTAATTTTGAGCCCACAGGTCCCTTAACGCCTGCCCTGACCCAGGCGCTAAAATCCGGCGCAAATGCGGGGTTTTTTGCCCCGCCGACTCCCGGGCGTCATTTTTGCCCGGGAGTATAAATATGACGCATTTGCGGCGCAGTCATTTTTTTAGACGGGAACACCTACCTTGCATCTCATTAACGCAAGGAAGGCGTTCACGCAAAAAAATGACGCTCTTTACTCATAGTTTGGCGCTAGACGCGTCTAACGCCAAAGTATAAATATGGCGTTAGTTTTGCGCCGAATTTGCGTCGAAAAAAACGACCCAAATTCGGCGCAAACGGAGTATAAATATGCCCCCTAATTCTTTAGATTTGCACAACACCTTCAAAGATATTGCCTCTCCCTTGGGGTCGACTCTTGCAAGAAAAGTCACCAGTGCTATCCTGTCTTCCATATTTTCCCAAAAAAATCCACTGAGCAACCATTAAAGCAGTCGGCTCAATACTGGTCATCTAGAGTCTGATCCCACATCTTTCATAACAGCCTCCCATATGTGTTATAAAGCAAGAGAAGAGGAATGATCAATATCAGCTCTGCTTCTGTAGCAACTAAATTAATCTTCAGAACCATTATAGTTGCTAGCTACAAACCATTTTTCAATAAAAAGTACTAAATTCTGAAACAATACTAACACAATAATATCCATTGTTGCATAACAGGCAAAAATAATTAATAATCCGAACTCTGCTGTCATGTTGGCTGAGGAAACAACTAAGTATTCTTCTGTGAAATCACCAGGATCTTGATCAATAAACTCATAACTACACTTGTCTAAATCTCCACCTGTGGCTGACAAAGCCTCATACAGCAGTGCTTCCCATGTAAACAAGATGCCTTCCTCAACAGCTCCATGAGTTGGGATGGTTTAACACAGAGGTCTTCAAACTGTGGAGTGTACCCCTCTGGTAGTCCATGGCTGTGTTCCCAGGGGGCACAATTGCCTTTTTTAAATACTTCTAAATGAAGGTGGCCTGGAAGTGCAGCTTTGTTTATTTATCAAGTTTCCAGGGTGTCTTCACTTACATCCAGGTGTTTAAGTACTTAAAAAATACGGCAACTGTGATTCTAAACACTACGGTATCATGGTCAAGAACGTGGGCAAAAAGAACAACATTTTGCCTAAGTATTTAGTAGTTGTTTTTTTAATGTTTATCCAACTGCATATAAAATAATGCACATATCATAAATGAAAAATAAATTCAAATTAAACTAATCATTGAGAAGTCTTTCTTTTATGTTATGAAACCTCAGTTGGTTAATCTGATCACTGCAGATGGCTGTTTGTGAGACTAGAGAGCCACACAATTGAATCATGGTTGGTGCAGATCATAACAGTGTATTGTGAGTTTATAACGCTATGAAGACCCAGCCTATAACAAAAAGCACTGTCAATACTCAAGTCATTATTTAAAAATTGTATTACACACGGTTTTAGAAGGGCCACTGGAATTATGCAGCAGAGGAGGACAAATATGCAGCAGGATTGACTAAATTACGTAACGAAATATGCTGCTTAATGAAGCACATTTGGGATAGTATTACTTCCTTATTTGTCAGTTTTACAAACTCTAACACTGTCTGGGACAAGGTTTTACCTCAGTACCAGAATAACACACAAATACAGCAATAAGCAACAGAAGAGTAACCAGTCAACCTTAACGATGGTCCTTCCACTGCGCAACAACATGTATCACTGCATTATTAGTAACTTTTGATCTATTTAAATAGTAACAATTTATGTTGAAATCAGCAAATTATGCAGCAGATGGTGGGATACTTCCAAAACTCAGCACCCTTATATCACCTCTCAAAAAGAATACATCTTTGTCACCATGAAGTTTCAAGTAGTTCCATAAATTAAAGCCTGTACTCGCTTCCAAGCAGCCTCTACATTTGGTGATCAACCAATGGCACACATTTACATTTCTTTCAAGTAGCAAGTACTCTGGTGAGAAGTCCCGTCTCTTCTTTAGCTCTCTGTCCATAAATTGCATTAAAAAGATGGCCTAGAGGAGAGTGTGCTATTTGGGCGCTAATTTTTTCGTTTACATATGGAGAGGCAAGGTTTCTCAGGGAGATGCCCTGAAGAAGGTGGAGAGTGAGGTGGACTCTTTTTTTGTATCTTCCCATTACTACCATTAGTGCAACAGGTTCAGTAGCACTGGGACAATGCTGTGAGGGACCACGGCACCCCAATTCTGCCTGTGTTACTAGCAAAGGGGTGGGTGATAACCCTTTTCCTTGTTAGCATTAGGGTCCAGGTAACCCTTGCTACTCAGAAAACAGGCCCCAAGCAACAGGAGGGTGAGATGTGGGCTTTTCTCTTTTTTTCCAAAAGGGGCAGACAGCGTGCTTTGCAGTGGCATGGGGGCCCAGTTTTGTGAAGCACAAACTAAACCCTAATTAGTGTTGTTTTACTATCCTTCCTTTGTTACGTTAGGACCCATTGAACCATGGCTGTGCCAGTGTTACTTTGGGCTTCAAACTAATAGCCAAAAAGAGGGGAAAATTAACTTAGAGAATGCACCTTAGCTTAGGCATCAGAGAGATAATAAAGTGGGGAATGGGGCAAGATGGAGGCCCATATTTTCAACAAGGGGCAGAGAAGACTGCCTACTTCACAAGGTAATCACTCTCATTAGTGAAGCAGGCCCAGTGACACTAGAGTCCAGGATTGTGAAGGGCCCACTGCATCACAGTTATGACTTCCTTACTTAGTAAAAGAGGCAGAAGGCACTGCAAATAATGTGGAGCAGATACAGGAACAACATCTACTACTTAACACTGTTTGTTGTTTTCAAAAGGTATACTGATCAAGGTCATCAGAAGCTCAAAATATTCCCCTTTTGATGCTAAAATAAGCTTAGTTAGCCAAGGGAAGGGAGGGGTTAGGAATCCAATGCAGATGATACACAATTAGATTACAGTATTTCCACTTCTTTTGTTTATTGACAAATGTTGCTGCCACTATCTTGTTTTTTTTTTATAGTAAATATTATTAACATTGTGTACACTACGATAGGTGTTTAATTTTATTTTAATTATCTTCTAGTGTGAGTTGTTCAATGTGTCTTTCAGTGACGAAAGAGGTTTAGGAGTCCACTGGCACTACCTACGTTTGTGAGTCTCAAGGGACTGATCGTTATCGATCATGCTCCTTACCCATGTAATGTTCAGTGGGTTGCTGGAGGTTACACTGCCCGACAGTCTACAGAACCTTTTTCAAGCTGTGTTCTGTGGACAATTCTAGAAAAAACATATCAAAGGTATGATGGAAATAGTGACAGAATTCAAATTGATCAGATTGAGTGCAAAATCTTTAGAAAGCAAGATTGCCATAATGTGTCATGAAGCTGGGTTATATAACATGTTGGCCATCTTGAATGTAAAGAAAATAATGCCTTCTTATTTTTTTTAATGTATTTTTAGCATGGTTGGTAGATGATACTAGCTTTGCCAGTTCTGCCACATTAGAAAAGCATTTGACATTGGCATAGCCAATTGCACCAGCCACCACGGACTGGAAGAGGTGTGGTGGAAGAGGGCAGAATGGCAAGAGGGTGCCAAGCAGGGAGTGTGCAGGAGTCTCAAAGGAGCTACAAGAATATTGCACCAACAGCCAAGTATGATGGGGAGTGTCAAGCAAGAGAGAGAGAGCTGGCACAGGCTTCCAGTCTGTGTTAGAGCACCCAGCCAGGGCTCTGAGCAACTCATGATTGGCGTAGGGCAGGCTGGGAGCTTGTGCCTTGAGTGCAACGGCAGTGACGTGGGAGCAGTGCAGCGACAAGGTAAGTAGATTTTTTTATATATATTTTATTTGTATATTTTTTTGCCTCCCCCTGCTCTGCCACTTTGCCTATCTGCGAACCGCGACTGAGAGAAGAAAGAGATTATCAGGGTATAGGAGTGCAACACAGAGTGTGAACAAGATTAATGGGGAAACAGCACAGAGGAGAAAGAGGGAGAGAGTAAGAAAACCCATGCAATCTCAAGGAATGATAAAAGAAAAAGGAAAAAGTAGATCACTGAACACTAGCAGTGGAAGAGTACAAATCATCCAATCAAAAGAATGGTGAAGAAGCTGAGCAAAAGAGGACAAATACAAGAAGAGGATGGAAAATCATTGAATACAAAGTAAGCTTATTTGATTGACAAGAAAGTCAACAAATAATAATTGCAATGGCCTGGCTCAAAGCTCACTGTCTGTTGTGGCATTGTTTACCTTAGGTCTTTTAACTATAGATAGCCAAAACCTGCCTTTGGGTAAGACCTGAAAAGGTCAGGAGGAGATTCTCTTCAATAAACCACTTCAACATTGTATTATCCTGGACTGAACCAATGGGAACCTTTTCTCTTTTCCAAGATAATGACACAGGAAAACCCTAGTGGTAGGTCTGGTATTTATTCTGAATGGCAACAAAACAAAAATTATTTCCAGTGTTTTCAAAACCATAACTGAGTTGGGGAAGTCAAAACGTATGGTGTGTGGTGACTATTGACCCTATACTAAATACACCACATAGACCAGATATTCACAATGGCAAAGACAAGGCTATGTTTAAGGATTCAGTTAAGGTTCAAACACTGATGGACGTTTGGAGAATATTACACTGGTGTGAAAGAGAATACACATTTGTTATGTACATATTTATTTCTTCCTGGCATCAAATATATTGTTCCCATATTCCTCTTCCTTTTTATTATTAGACAGCACAATTTAAGACAATCTTCTAGCACCATTGATCAAACTATGGAAAAAGAAAACTATTAATTGTAGACAGCCAAAAGCGAAGTGCATTGTATAGTCATACCTGAGAGAATACTTGACCCTCAATGCAGACTGAATATCATCAACACAGCCTCTGTGGGTGGCAGGAAAGGCATAAATGTATTTTAAAATAATCTGAGAACCAGTCTTGAAGTGTAAAAGTGATAAAAAGAAACAGTCAATAATAAGAGAAACAGTCAAAAATAGAGACCCAAATTTGTGACCTAAGAAGAAATAAAATATCCTCATCAACATTATTGCAGGAGTTACCAATGACAAGATTGAACCTGAATGCCCTTCCACATATCAGACACAATATTAAATAGCCCACTTACAACTTAGGCAGTATGAACATAGCGAGAAGGTGGGACATCTACTGCCATCAACCTGCAATGAGAATCTTCATTGGTTATACCAGTATTGAGGAATAGCCAAGATGAAGTGATAAGGTGCCCAGTAGACATTACCAGGAAATTTATTATATACCTCTGAGACTTACGCGATTTCACTGCATTGAGACAATTAAACATGAGATTACCCATTTCTGGAGGATGTTAGCCTACCAACCCTGGCACTGATAAAATACTGACATCTATCTGGATGCAAAAAAGGTGTTAGACTAAGTCAAATGGAACTATTATTTTGAGCACTGGAGAGAGCGGGGTTAGGATCTGACTTTGTGATAAAAGAGTGATAGTTATACACTGAGGGGCCCATTCACAAAGATGAGAGTAAATCTACAGGTGCAAATTTACTCATAGCCTTTGTAGTAACTTTGCTACTTTTGACTATCTACAATTTCAGAATGTAAAGTTACTGTTAAGTGTAGACTTACACTTCTTCATCCTCTCAATATAATGGGTGAAGTCTTCATAAACATATTTTATGACCATAAAGTTACTAGTAGAAAATGTACAACCATATTTTACATTCCACATACTTGGTGGAGACTCCACAAAGGGGGCAGTCGGAACTCCAAAACCAGGGTGGATAATTCATTATGGAAGGGAATAGGAGAATTATATACATCTGAACAAAAACCTACACACCTGACACCAGTGGTGTAACAACACCTGATGGGGCTCCACCGCACAGCACAGAGGGGGGCCCCCTCCAGACTCACTCGGGAGCTCTTAGGCCAGGGTGCTGTGATTTAGTGCTTGCAATTTAGTGCTTGCTCCTGTCATTTGTATGCAAATTATAGATCACTTCTGAATCTCTGCATAGATGGTTCAGCCTTTCATCTCTCTAAGATTAACACAATTAGTGCCATTGAGATGGGTGTTAATCAGAGCTACTGTCAACAAAGGCAGTGAGGGCCTTGTAAATGAGATGGAATGGAGGTATTAATATGTCCGTCAGGGTAGTAGCTTGGACTATGACATTGAGGATCTATGTTTTCTTTTTACAAAACCGTGCAAGTGACATTCGGTCATATATAATGTTACATAAACAGCCCATGGTCTCAAATGTGAAATAGCATCATCTCTGTGGATACTTGTCATTCCAACCTTCAGAGTCACAAAATTATTTGGATATTTTCAGTTATGTTTCTCATGTGCAATATACTATGTTTCAGCAGTTAATTGGTGCAATGTGAAAGGAACAAATGGACAAAAAGCATCATAAAATTAAGTGGAAGGAAGCAACAGTCAGATTTCACACACAACCATTTCCCGCTTGTATCTCAGGCTAAAGAGGATCATAAATCCTTCAAATACGAGCACACATCACCGCACAAGCAGCATCTGTCAAACTAGTTTGCTTGTCCTTAAGTAAATTTTGTTTGTGACAAGGGGAGCCCCTGGAGTTCAGGCCCCCATGCACTGCAGAGGCTGCGGGGGACTTTGTAACATCAGTGTCTGACGCCCATCCACTTCCAATAATGTAAATATTGCCCACTACATAGGATATGCTCTTTAATTCCCTTCATTTAGCTCCTACAGCCATCACATTCTGCCAGAAGAATGCAGACCCCATTTCTCAAGACATATGGCTCTTCTCAAGTTTCAGTTGTCATTGAAAACCTCATGCATCGGGAGCATTGCTGTCCTAGAGCTCCATGTGGGCATCAGCGTGCTCTAGTATGTGGATGACTATCAGCCCTAATGGAAAGGCTTATCTGGACTCTAAATTGACTGACTGAAACATTTCTCTGCCTTCATCAAATACCATCTTGACTATCCCTAGCCTGCCTCAAGCAGAATCTTAACAAAACAGAATTCATAATCATCACAAAAGCTAACATGCAATAACAGGTCAAGGAGTGGCTCACAGAACATAATCTTGGCTAATTCACTCAATGACTCATAGGGAGTGCTAAGTCTATGAGCTTCAACATCAACACCAACTGCAGCTTCAAACCCATGTCATGCACAAGATGAAGATTGCTGGCACCGACTGGTCCTACTCGGTAAGTGAACCCATCACTTCCAGAAGCTGATTTCCGAACTATGCTGGTCCTTTTCCCATCTTAATGGAATAAGGATATGCTCATTGGCATCTCTGTGAAACAGCTTCCACCCCTGAGGAGTGTCCTAAATGTGTTGGTACGTTTCATCAAAAGACCATTGAAATGCAACAAAGTAACACCAAACCTCTAGGAACACCATTGTGTCCTTCTGCCCTCTCACACAACTTTCAAAAGGAATCATGGTCAAAACAGTAATCTCAGGCACGACACCGCATCTGGTGGTCAAGCATTCTGGCGAATTTTTCCAGACGTTCAGCATGATCCCAGGCTTGAGGAAATGCAAGAAAGAAAACAAGGTGCTCGGTTTTTGCCGATAAGCCCTAAGGATGTGGAATTTAATTTCAGTGCAGATATGCGGAGTACCATTCCTCCTCCACTTCAAGAAAGAACTGAAGACCATGCCCTGCAAACAACATCTCTACAGTTAAGATTCTTTCCAAGAGTAACCTTCACCTAGGTCTTCTGCACCACCGGGTTTCCCTATGTTATCTGGTGCCTTCTGTTATTAGCTCATTTCATAAAATTCTGTAGCCTACCTGTCCATGTCGCAAAAAATAACACTTTCCTGTCACGGCCACATTGGCGATGCTTTTATCTAAACCAACGAAACTGCTCACGCAATTTAGTGCTTGCTCCTGTCATTTGTATGCAAATTATAGATCACTTCTGAATCTCTGCATAGATGGTTCAGCCTTTCATCTCTCTAAGATTAACACAATTAGTGCCATTGAGATGGGTGTTAATCAGAGCTACTGTCAACAAAGGCAGTGAGGGCCTTGTAAATGAGATGGAATGGAGGTATTAATATGTCCGTCAGGGTAGTAGCTTGGACTATGACATTGAGGATCTATGTTTTCTTTTTACAAAACCGTGCAAGTGACATTCGGTCATATATAATGTTACATAAACAGCCCATGGTCTCAAATGTGAAATAGCATCATCTCTGTGGATACTTGTCATTCCAACCTTCAGAGTCACAAAATTATTTGGATATTTTCAGTTATGTTTCTCATGTGCAATATACTATGTTTCAGCAGTTAATTGGTGCAATGTGAAAGGAACAAATGGACAAAAAGCATCATAAAATTAAGTGGAAGGAAGCAACAGTCAGATTTCACACACAACCATTTCCCGCTTGTATCTCAGGCTAAAGAGGATCATAAATCCTTCAAATACGAGCACACATCACCGCACAAGCAGCATCTGTCAAACTAGTTTGCTTGTCCTTAAGTAAATTTTGTTTGTAGTGAACAGTGGTTTAGGTGAAGAACCACCGCTGCAAACCATCCCTACCACATCCCTGTTGCACAAGCATGACCTGCAGTAGGAAGACCGCAGAGAGTCAACATGATGTGGCAGGGCTCCATGTAGGTGTCCCTTGGACGCATTTAAACAGTAATACTGTTTTTATAATGCAAGTAAGCTGCACAGACATGCGGCTAGGCGATTAACCTACCACAGCCATTTTTTCGAAGTTCTAAGTTTATATTTTGAAAGGAAAATAGCATAACTCGTGGGTATTTTGCTTCTTTCTTGATTTAGGCAGACCCCATGCACATGTTAATATTAGAAGATTCTCGTGATGGGGATAACTGTGTGCACACAAAGCAATATTTTATATATGTGTACTTGAAGAACAAATAAATTGAGAGGCTTCGTATCATAAATTCGCTTGTGGCCTTGCAGTTGTGACCAGCTTTACATTTATGGGGCACTGCAAGAAATTCAGCCCACTACTGAGCGTTTGCAGATTCTGCAGATATGTGATCCGAGCCACAGTCACACAAGGGGAGAATTACCACCATATCGCATCACAAACATGAAAGTGAGTAATGCCCACTTCCAGTGAAAGCCTTGCTCCAGACTGCGTCTGACCAAGCCACTCTCCTGGCACTGACCGCACTGCACCTATCAGGTCCTAACAGATGATAACAAACTTTTGGATGAGTGAAATTCCACCACAAATACCTCATTTTGTTCGGAGTTTATTACCTACTTGCTTATACACCCCTATGAAGAGCCACTGTAGTGTAGTACATTGTTATTTAACGGACTAGACTATAAACCACATTTTTTTAAAAGTAAGTTTCATCGACATTGCCATAGGTCTCACCACCCACCAATGCCCAATTAAACTCTGTGGAGGCCCCTTGGCAGTAAAAATTTCACCCCCCCCCCCTCGAAAATAATCTCCTGATACGTTTTTAATTTTACCAACCAATAAGTTTAATAAACCAATTTTATTAGACAAAACTAAACATTGCACGTACATAGTTTGTACGGAATGTTTTTGCAAACTGAAGAAGATGAGCTTTTAAGAGACAAATGATGTGAATCTGATGTCTATGGTTCATGTAGTTTACGTTGTTAATGGGTACACTACATTAATACAGTACTTTCTCTATAGAGTCTTTATTGTAAAGTTTTCGTTTCTTTGAGTTGGTTAATTTTTTTTCTATATTTTGTAAATAATTTAAGAAAGCTTGATTGTAATTTTCTTCGAAAATCAAATCAATATTATTTTGATCAGTTACTGCAGGCCTCTAAAAAGAGTGGGCCCATGGGCCCGTGCCTACTTTGCCTATTTGGTAATCCGGCACTGCCATCCACTGGGTGAGAGGATGTGAGCACTGCAGGTGGTCAGCACTTGCTCAAGGTCCGCTGTTTCAGAGCTTCTTCAGAAGATAGCATTGGAGCTCTTTTGACATGTAATTACAGAAGAACTGAACGGAGATATTGTAATTACTCAACAAGGCCACTCACCCTCCCACTGAGACCCTAGAGTTAGAATACGTTCTCTAAGAATTACATGAAAAAAGTTTTGACAAAAAGCATCGAGGCCCAGACTTACACGTATGTTACGTTGGGGTTGCTCACTTTTTTGACACAACCCAATGCAAAATCCTTTTTGTAAGAAAAAGTAATGCAATGCAGCGCACTGTGCTTCCTTGCATTTGTTTGCATCAGTAAACATTCCATGGTGATGCATGGTCGTTCTTGTGCATTCACCCATGGATTATGAGTCAAACCTATATTTATAAATAGCTGTAGACATTAGTTCACGTCAAAATGGTACATCTGCCTTGAGGCTGGCGTAATGAAGAGAAGTATTTTTATATCTCCTCATTACTTCCTTTTTCCAAGATGCTACATTTTTAAGCACACATGCAAAAAGGAAATAGCCTCAAAGAGTAGTTTTTGTGCAGGAAGGTATGGCCACCTGCACAAAACTATTCTGACCTTAACACAGACACCCCTGCATTATGGGGCAAGGGTGCTTGGGTCATGCTAGGCAGCCCTAAGTGTGCCAACACTTGGAGAGAGCGGGACCGCACCATTTCTTTGGTATGAAGATATGGTGTACTTCTGTACTCTCCAGGTGATGCAACACAGAGCACCAACTTTGCTTGATGCACTGCGTTGCACCACTTCTTTGTAAATATGCCCCCAAATGTGCAGGAATTGCCCAGAAATATTGCTTTCACACCTGTTCCCAGTTCATCACGTTCTTTCATGTGACTTTTTGAAACCCCCAGTGAAAGGATGCCTTTTATCTACAATCCTAATGCTGCTGTTTTGTATTGGAAAAGCATTTGTTGTTCCTAACTAATCTACGACGGTTGCATTCCTCCACAGTTCAGTCAGCTCTGCAAGCCCTTGTAGGATTCTGCTGTGTTCAGGTATATGGTACAGCCGGCCTGCTCCATGGGATTTCAGATGGTTCCACAAGACACTTTTGTGATCATTAGCTTCTATGGGATCTACAGGAGCTGTTGGATGGTGCAACCAGTTGACTAGAAAACATAAATTCACACCCCCATGTGGCACATTGGATCTTGCCTGCTATCTCTAGTCATTCCTTGTGAGAGTTCCCGCTCCCAACTTCTCCACACAACACTGCAAACATCTGGCTTGTACATTTATGTTACTCACTTCTTTCCGGCTTGTTTACCATATCTTTACATTGCTTTTTCGGAGTTGAATCATCCTTATTCAACAACTTTGACATTGATGAAGGTAGACAGCAGGAGCATTTTCTTCTTCCATTGTGTCAACATCCTATTGGTGGCAGTGTCATACAGCAGCTCGGTTTTCCTGTGAAGGTGCTGTACTAAAACATATAGGTAATATTTTGGGATGTAAGTGTTTCCTCACTCTTCTCCCACTTGCATCTCCTCTTACTTTAAGTGCCTAATATCACTCCTGCAATATACACTGCAGTTGTTGCTTCTGTTGGGAGACTTGTCTGCTGTAAAGATCACAAGTAAGGCACAATCTTGTGCTTCCTTTCCTTTGCTTTAGGTGTTTTGGAGAGTGCAGCATTTTCTGCCTTCTGATGTGCTCCCAAAGCCCCCTCTAGTAGGTAGCATATGTGCAAGTATATAGTTTAGTCCTATGGGCAGTGGTGCAGTTGTAATCTTCCATTCATCTTTGGCTTTCATTTTTCGGTATTCTAATGGACTTTACGTGTTGAGATTGTGAGTGGATATTGGTCACTTGTACCACTGGTGGCAGGTCGGCCTTTACATGAATCCACTACTTATTGTCATTTTTGCTAAGACACACTTGATGCTACATTAGTTTTAGAGCCAATGCATTCTATTTTGCAATGTGCAGCGTTTGTGTGTGAATATGGAAAGAGGGCTAACAAGTCACCTGCTGTACTTAAAAACCTTGAGACCACAAATGGTTCATAGTTACCACAGACTTCATGCTGAAAAATGACTCCTTAATGCAAGTGATTAAGGATCAGGTCTTGATTCTTCACCAAGCAGTTTTTGTTTAAATTATAAGGTTGTGCTATGAAAGAGAAGCATTATCAAATCCTCTTGATTGTGTCCACATCGAAGGCTGGATCCCACATTGAAACCTACTACTTTCTTCATACAGCTTTGTTACTCAATGTGTGAGTTGGCAAACCTATTTGAAAACGCGCTTACCTGAATCGAAGGGGACTACATATCCCAGACTGCCTAGAGGCCCCAGGAGGCGGCCATCTTTGCATCACTTGCTCCCACTCTCATTCCAATGAGCGCTATAAAGCGCAGGGGACAAACCGCAGCACTGGCCGCGCCCAGGCAAAGGGCGGGCCCGTCCTCACCCGTCAGAGCCTGGGCTGGGCCATGTCACTTTAATTTTTGATCTGGTATTCCAGATCGATATAGATAGTTCCATCAGACAAGAGTCCAGGGCGCTAGGCTTTGAGAGCAATCCTGAGCAGGAAGGAAAGCCCTGCATTAGACATAGTGGAGGAGGAGGATTAAGTAGTTAGATAAACAGGCATGGGGAAACGTAAGGCATCAGAACCCCCACGGGGAAAGGAGAAAATTACAAAGAAACTCAGGAATGCAGGCGAAAATTGTACGATATCTGAAATTAATGACCTAATAGAGGAGGTAGAATCTTTACTAAGTAATAGATCTAACCCTCGGGAGAGCTCTGATAAAAAGATAACTTCCTATTATACAAAGAAACCAGAACTAGGGAAAGGGAAATCAATTGATAGGAAAGAGAACGACGGCCAGCAAGAGGAAAACCCACGCCCTGATATTAGCTTAGTCAGGCATAAAGATGATGCTATACGGGCCTCATGCCATTCCCCAACTTCAACAGGAAGTACTAGGAAGAAGGGCTATGCGCAGAGGAGTGATATTGTGTGTTCCAATAGATACGCAGCCCTGGCAGATCCCGTTGTAAATAAGGTACAGAAGGATCAGGAGGGGGAACCCACGGGCAAGCACGACCAAACTACCCCCTTAGCACAGTCAGTCATAGAGAGGATACCACCGGCTAACCAAGATTCAGAAAACTGCCCAAAATGCAAAACTAGGAGTTTAACAGATCTTTATGATCTAATGGTTAGACTAATGCAGGAAGTCAGGGAGCTAAAATTTGAAGTAGGAACCCTGTCAGCTCTTGTGGAAAAAGGGGGCGGTATGGGAACCCGTAGAGACCAGCGTGCAGAAGGGTTCCCAACTGTATCACTGCACTTACAAGGAAGACCCATATCCCCCCAGAGGCCGAATGCCCAGTGCAACTCTACTTTAACTAAAGCTAGTGCTCCCTGTGCACCGCAAGGGTGCGCAAAAGGGGACAATGATTGCAATATTGGGTCACGCAACATCCCAGCAGTTAAGGTAGGAGAGTTATGACAAGAATCTGGGAATTCTGTATGGGAGAGTCGCCCGAAACCAAGGTCACAAGGAGAGAAGGCGGGACGTACACTTAAACCCTATACCCTATCATATAATGATAGCGTGCCCACTACTACATGGGGCAGACACCTTGAAGAAAATCTAAGGTCTTCTAGGGCCGATGTAATTTATTTGTTAAATGTCCCGAAATTGTCCCAAAATAGTATGGAGGACGAGGACTCCCTAAAGAATAAACCTATATATTGGATCAGATACAAACGTCATTGCCTATCCCTAATCCGTTCAGATATTATGAGGGTGGAAAGAATGCCGGGAGAGATTGGGAAGCAAGATGTTGTCGCTGTGACACTAAGGGATGAAAGATTAATTGAAGGCTTGATTACTGTAGAGCAGAGAGCCAGTGCTCCCCCAAAAAATGTCATGAGATTTAGTTTGGATCCGTTTACCTGTAAGCTTATAGCTCAGAGGAGCAACCATAGAAATGGGGGAGCGCAAATGATAAAGGGAGATTCTGACCTTGAAGCAGTTGATTGACTAACTCAACCAGACCAATCATACTTGGGACTGATTAGAGATCCAATAGTAGTAGAGACCCAGGAAAAAAATAACCAACAAGTTACAGGGGTAGGGCACCCACCACGTTTAAATACCTTGGAGTGAATATATACCATAAACTAGAAGACCTAATAGAGGGCAACATACACCGAGCTCTGCGAAAGCTCAGGTCAAACATAAGATTCTGGGAAAAACTTACCTTGACGGTCACAGGGAGAGTAGCGTTACTTAAGATGATAGTACTACCAAGACTGCTGTATTTTTTCCGTACTACCCCTAACTGTCCCGAAATCATTGTTCAAAGACATTAACTCCATATTTACGAGCTTTATCTGGGGAACTGGTAGACACAGAATAGCGTTACACACCCTTCAAAGACCTACTGAGGAGGGGGGCTTAGCTGCCCCTGACATGGAGATGTACTTCTGGGCAGGTCAGCTACAATGGTTAGCAAGATTAATCAGTAATATTTCAACTATCCAGGAATCACTGAACACCCTAAATAGTTCAATAGATGACAATCTTAGTATTATTTTGAACCCTAGGGGGAAACATCAACAACTCCCATTGGAATGGAATTCGATAAGACTTTGCTGGGCACAGATTCTGAGAAGCACACATACAGTAACACCTTATGCACCAGAGGTACCACTAATTTGTCTGAAATATATAACTGCGAACTCAGCACTCACAGGGATAAAAAAACTAGCGACATATGGTATAACTGTTTTGGGGGACTGGTATAATAACGGTAAACTACGCACCTTTACGGAACTGCAGGATCAATTTAACGTCCTATCAGGAATGTTCATCACATATAGTGCAATAACTAGAATTATACACAAGACAAGGAAAACGGGTACGCTGGAACCTCCTACACATGGGAGCTTATTTGCTCAATAGGAGAACAAAGAGGGGTCATCTCAGCAACTTACCAAGTACTCCTTAAAAACCTACATACACCCTTGAACAAACTTAGATTGAAATGGCAGTCAGAAATGGACATCACCATAGAAGAACAACAGTGGTCTAGAATGACTTCACATATATACCCGTGTCCAGAAATGCCCGATTTAAGTTAATCAACTTATATACATATCATAGAGCATACCTTACTCCAAAAGACATTGCAAAAATGTTCAACACCGGAGGGGGAATCTGCCCTAGATGCTCAGAACCTGCAGCTGGGTTGGAGCATATGCTTTGGACTTGCACGCAAGTAAAATCGTACTGGGAAGAAATATTTAAGCAGTTATCGATAATAACGGAAAGAAACTTAACGCCCTCCCCTATAATTGCACTACTTGGAGACTTCCCACACCCTTCAAAAAAAAAAACAACCAACAAAATTATTGATTTAGCTTTACTGTTGGTCAAAAGAGAGATCACATCGCACTGGAAAGATGTAAAAGGCCCTCTTCTACCGAGATGGTCAGATGCTCTAATAAAATGGGCAGAAGCTGAGGGAGCTATACTACAACTAGAAGCAGCACGGGGAAAGCAGCCTAGGGAAGTAGCTGAACAGTGGGATATAATGTTAGATTGCTTGAAACACCCTGACAACACAAGATCTGAAAAATCAGGTACAACATCGGACTCCGAAGTGGAATATGCCTCCAATGCATAAATATATAATTAACTGTATTTGTGAAAGAATAAAAAACTGTTAAATTTATAATGTGCTGATTATAAAACATAATATATGGCGGGCCGAGATGCATATTAAGGGGGGGGATTAGAACTTAAGGTTAAAAGGGGGGAATTTTGCTTATTTTGCATTAATCATTGTATTATTGTGAAAAGTAATAAAAGACATTAAAAAAAAAATACATTGATAAGGGCCCAGCAGCTTCCCAAATCATAAAATTGTGCAAAAACCATGACCAAACAAAAACAAAAGTTGCCGAAAAGCTGGAGGCTGATTCCCGACCTATTGAATTTGCCAATGCTTGTTTATTTTGTGTGTAGCACCCCTTTAGAGTGTGTGTGTTTTAAGCCATCTTCCTTATGTACATCTCTCAACCTGCACTCTGTGTTGCTCTCTGCTGCCCAACTGCTTTTTCCTACCCTTGTATGTTTGTCTCTGCACTTCTCCCCATCACTCAGTGGCAGCTGGTGACATTTGAAAGTGGTGGGGTGTAAAAGTTGAAGATAAATGTTGTGCAGCGAGGAAGCAAAGCGAGCAAAACTGACTATCATAAGGAAGAAATCCGGGGCAAAAGTTCAAAAAAAGAGAGAGCAAATGGGCTTTTTAAAGCAAATTTGAGAAAACAAGATGGTTTATAAATCACAGATATTACCCATAGGCTTTATATCGCTTTGCAATAAAACAGGTTTCATTACAAGAGATAACGTTTTTAGAAACAGTTGCTAGTAATTATGATAATTACAAAAGGCACAAAGAGGTGGGAAGATGTTATATAATGGCTTGCAAGTAAGATGCCACTTCTGCATTTTATTTGTCTAATAAAGTGTATTGATAAATGAATATAACATAAGTTATACAGATATATGTATTCTGTCACTTTGTGATGTAGAACAAGCTAGCTGCACTACACAGCACATCTGCTAATTCCGTGGCCTGGTCACAAGATGTGCATGATCAAAGGCAACTGGGTCCTCCAAGGAATTATTTTCCCAAAGATTATTTTACAGCAGGAATTCTGACCGAAATGGTGTTTGTGGGTTTAGGGAGGATGAGTTCTATCTATGTTCTATCCAAGTTGGACCAGATCGTTTACACTATTTGCTTTAGGCAATTTATTTTAAAAATAGTAATTGTAATAATGGAGATCGATCACTTAGCTACTCTGCCGTCTAAAACAGAAACTGTGTAGTGGAAAGTAGTGAGGGTAAATAAATCGAAGCAAGCATGAAAGTCAGAAACACTAAGGGCCACATGAACAAAGCATTTTTCTAGTCACAAAGGGGCTGATTCTGCGAATCGGCCCGTTTGCAACTAGAAAAATGCTTTTTAGGCTGTACAAAGCCCAAACTGCGATTTGGTAACTTGTAACAAAATCGCACTTTGGGTTTGCAATTCGGTATTAGGAAGGGGCGTGTCCATGGCATTCCTTCCTAATACGGAATCTAAATGGCATGTATGATTGTTTTGTGACCTTGAATGAAATTGCAAAACAATTGCAGTTAGCACCAATTTCAAATTGGTGCTAACTCATTTGCAAAGGGGAAGGGGTCTCTAAGGGACCCCTTCCCCATTGTGAATGAATGCAAAAACATTTTTTAAGAGCAGGCAGTGGTCCCAGGGACCACTGCCCACGGACCACTGCCTACTCTTAAAAAATGAAACTGAAACGCTTTATTTTGTATTTTTAAACGCAGTCTGTTTTCCTTTATTTAAAAGCAATCACAGACATGGTGGTCTGCTGACACCAGCAGGCCACCACTCCTTGAATTTTGCGATTACAGGTGGGTCGCAAATTACGACCTACCTCATTAATATCGATGAGGCGGGTCTATTTGTGACTCACCGGAAATCGCAAAATAAACTCAGTGGAGTTTCTTACATTTGGAATTGCGATTCCCTAATTGTGATTTGCATGGAATCGCATTTAGGGAATCACAGTACCAAATATTTGTACATATGGCCCTAAATCCTGTATCGAGGTCCCTTTCCCTCGCTGTCGCCTTCAGCTTCAGCCCCTGAGTGCTGTGGGGGGCACGCCCTAAGGCCACCAAAGTATGACACGCACATACTTGATGCTAGTATGCAGAGTAAGCCACACGCGACCGCTTGCACCCTTATTTATAACATCGGGCCAAACGTATGGGAGAGTCCGGGTGGCTCTCTACATATCCTTCACATTTTGGGCATTTTTGGAAACAACTTTTTTCAACCAATGTGTCTCTGAGCTGAAAGTATCAGCAGTGACGTGCTGACATTTTGTAACACAACTTGGCGTGATGTAGAGCTGATTATAATTAATAATATCCCACATGTACCAGCGTCCGACTGTGCAGATTTTGATTTAAACACGACGCCCGTCAGAGAAGCTCATTTTAGTTTAGGGGATGTCAGTCATTCACAATCAATAAATTCATTTATCATTAAGCAGCACATTTTAAATTGCAAGACAATATCTCTCTACCTCTCCCGATTGATCGCCCTCCGTGTGGCTTTTACTCAATCTCCCGTTTTGGATTTGTTCCCATTCTCGCCTCTGGAGGGGCCCGCGGAGAGGAAGAGACGCAGTCTAGTCTCTCTCCGCTGCCATTTTCGGGAAAGGGAAGTGGCGCGCAAGGCGCCTCATTGGTTGGAAGGTAGGTGGGGGTGGATCTTTAGGTAGGCTATAAAAGGGGGGTGGAGGTTGGGGTCGGCCTCTTTACCACGCCGACGTTTAGGTAGGAAGGGGTTTCCTGATTTAGGAGCTTAGGTAAGGAGTTTGGGCAGGCCAGCAGGCCACAGGGTCAGCTCAGGCAGGTTTTCTTCCGACGGGCAGGCGCCCTGCCTCGCGGGGCCCTGTGTAAACCTTTTTTCCCCATTTTTAGTGATTTAAGGCATCAGCGGCAGGGGTGGGCGGGCCGTTTCGGGCGGGGGGGAGCGGCTCCGTTTTTGGTAGTAAACCAGCGGGGGGATCAGGGGACGGCGGCCCCACCCCTTTTTGGGACAAATACAGAGCGCGGAACCGCGCGATTGCGGGAGGCGGCCCCCGGGGCATTTCTGGTTTGGAAGTCAGGACCCAAGGGGAGCGGCACATAAACCGGCAGGAGCAGGACGCCGGCACCGACGCGCGGGGCCTCAAGGGCCATTAAAAAGTGACGGGCCACGCGCAAGGGCCCCCCTCAAAAAAAAAAAACATATATATAAACACAACATGGCCAACGGCCACGACGCGGAGGCAGTCAGGGCCGCACTGCGAGTGCTAGGTGAGGCAGGGAGGGCGGATTTGCTTAGACCTGGGGTTCTAGACCAGGCCTGGGTGGGGATGATGCGCCCCAGCAGGGCGGCATCCGGGCGGGTGGCGGCCGCAATAGCGGCATGCGAGTCACAGGACTCTGAAGGGGAAGGAGACGACGAGGCGATAGCCCCAGGGCAGGACCGTACCACGGGACGCAGAGCCCGCTGATGTTTGGTGGGGAAACCCAGGTGTCACAGGACGCAGCGCCAGCCAGAGCGCAAGCAGGCGCAGACCCAGCGGGTAGTGGGGGACACAAGGCGGGGGAGGCAGGAGACGACAATCATAACAAAGAGACAGAGCAACCCATAGCGGGGCCCAGCGGGGATTTCGCACCGCTAGATCTGTCATACCATAGGGGGGAGCCCCACAGCTTGGGTTTTTTCGGGGCGCCCGCCAAGAAAAGAGGGAAATATGCCGGAAGACACAGGGAGGGCCAGGAAGGGCCAAGGCAGCGCCCCGCCAGGCCAAGGGAGGAAAAGTCAAGGCAGCGCAGGGAACAGGGACCGCGGGGGACCTGAGCCCGCACAGGCAGGTGGCCTGGGACCAGGCAGAGACATGGGATTTGGAGGCTAGAATAAGGGAACAGACAGCGCAAGGCAGTGGCAGAAACGGAGGCCAGGTGGGCACAGCTATGTAAGGACAGGGATGAAGCACAGGCCCACAGAGAGACAACCCCAAAGTTCAGAGAGGTCAAGGGTCAGGCGGGGCCACAGCAACCGGGGCAGGGAGGTGGAACCTGGGTATGGGTGCCACAGGCAAGGGGAGAACAGAGACAAGAGGCTCGAGCGGCCGAAGGGGCAGTTGGCGCGGTGAAACCCGGTGACGCAGACGGTCAAGGGGTCAGAAGGGCAGAAATGCCGGCGGCAGAGGTCGGCAAGAGATGGAGTACGCCAACTGGGCGCAATACGGCCCAAACGCGTTGGCACGAAGCTCTGGAGGGGTCTGCAGCGGCCTTCTCCACACCAAGGGACCACGGACACCGTCCCGATGGCACGCGCCATGCGGGTGGGGAAGCAAGCACGAGTACATCTGACAATACTAGAGAATTTGGCCAGCGCAGGGGCCAGTGGGAAGGAGATGACGAAATTGATCTAGACTATGAGGAGGAAGGGGATGACTGGGAAGATGGCGAAATACGTGATTGGGAAGTGAATACGGTTAGCAAAAGGGGCGGTAGTGGGCGCAAGAGCGGCGCAACCTCTTCGTTGTCTGTTTTGCAGGTGGCAGCTCCGCTGGAAGGCCCCGTGGGCGGTCGGCAAAGTACGCCGCGAGGCAGAGGCCTAAAAAGAATACCAAGGAGTCTGGCAGACAACACTGGAGGTAAGAACTGGTGGTCAGTCTGGGACGAAGGGAGTGGTATAAGGAAGGAGGCTAACACAAAAAGGTCCATCGGGGTAGGGGACGGGTCAGTTTTAGAAAAGGCAGGTGATAGCGACATTCAGAAAACGGCCGAGGGCAAAGGCAAAGAAGGCACAGCCATGAGTGGTACAGCGACGACAGGGAAGGAGGATACGGGAGAAAAGACAGTAGAGGACAAAGAAGGGGGGGGCCTTAGAAAGAGACTGCCATACATGGGTTTAGCCATGCCTCTGGGTTCGCATGTGGTGGAAAAAACAAAGAACAAGATATGGAAGCACGAATATGTGGACATGTTTAAACTGTTGCATAGGGACATACAGGCAAAGGAAGGGTCCAAGGAGGAGGAATGGGAGCTAGCGCGTAGACCTAGGGTGCCGATAACAATGGATAACTGGACATCAGCCTTTTTGATATTTGCCAGTATATACTGCGAAAAATACCCGGACAGGGCCATTGCACTTTTCAAATACATGGATATAATTAGAAAGGCGCAGATGCATTTTGGAGGTTTTGCATGGCTCAGTTATGATGAGGAATTCAGGGCCCGGGTGAGTGTTAATCCGGAGAAACCGTGGGGAGACGTGGACCCCGAATTATGGATGCAATGGATGGCATCGGCGCAGACAGCGGCGTCCACTCACACTGCGAGTGGCCTGCCAGTGACGTATAAGCCCTTTCAAAATCGCCCCGCCCAGGGAGAGGCGGGCAACAATACTAAGACAACAGGGACAACGGCAGGGGCTTGTTGGAACTTTAACAAAGGTTTTTGTACCAGGGCACAATGCAGATTCAAGCACGACTGCTCCAAGTGCGGGGGCCGTCATCCAGTCACCCAGTGTTTCTCATTGTCCAGCCCAGCTGAACAGTGGAGGGCCGCTAGAGGGAGAGGGGGACATGGCACTCCTGCGCCAAAAGGGGCCTACACCAGTTAGACTGGAATTTCTGTTACCATGGTTGCATAGATACCCAGACAGGGATAAAGCGCGTCTACTAGAATGGGGTTTTAGAGAAGGTTTTAGAATAGGTTATCAAGGTCCGTGGCAATGTAGAAGGGCTGACAATTTGCGGTCAGCCAAAGAACGCACGCAGATAGTGCGTGACAAGTTGGCAAAGGAGGTAGCTTTAGGCAGAATAGCTGGCCCATTCTTTGGGTGGCCAAGTGACACTCTTATGATATCCCCCTTGGGAGTGGTACCCAAGAAAGCACAAGGGGAATTCCGGCTGATTCATCATTTGTCTTGGCCGGAAGGGACTTCGGTCAATGACTTCATTGCCCAAGAGGACTCTAAGGTAATTTACGCATCAGTTGATGATGCGATAAAGTTAGTTTTGAAGTGTGGCAGGATGGCGGAATTGGCAAAATGCGACATTCAATCAGCTTTTAGACTGCTCCCTATTCACCCGGCAGATTTTGACCTCTTGGGCATGCAGCTGGATGGCAACATATACGTGGACAGGGTGCTGCCATGGGCTGCTCGATATCATGTGCCCTTTTCGAGACTTTCAGCACCTTTTTACAATGGGTTTTCGTAAGGGCGAGCGGCCATAGGTGGGTGACGCATTACTTAGATGATTTCTTATTCGTAGGGCCAGCGGCATCCGGGGCATGTGGGCGGGCCCTGGACGCTTTCAAAAAGCTGACACAACAGGCAGGTGTGCCATTGGCCCCAGAGAAAACAGAAGGCCCAGTGCAGAGGCTAACCTTTTTGGGCATTGAATTGGACACACAAAATTTGGTCGCCAGGTTGCCAGCGGCAAAGGTGAGGGAAATGCTAGATTGCTTAGAGGAAGTGCACGTTTTGCGTAAGATGGATCTGAGAACTGCTCAGAGGCTGTTAGGTTATCTTAACTTTGCGTGCAGGGTAGTTAGGGGAGGTAGAACTTTTTGTAGGCGTTTGGGACTTTCCATGTCGGGTGCTGTGCTTCGCACCACAGGATACGAGTATCATTGTCATTACGAGAAGACATTAGAGTGTGGGAGATCTTTCTGAGACATTTCAATGGAGTGCCTATGTCTTTTGGAGAGTCGGACATGGTATGGCAAATACAAATTTTTTCAGACGCAGCAGGAGCGTCAGGTTTTGGTTTGTATTGGGATGGGAGGTGGTGTGCGGAGGAATGGCCGGCAGCTTGGATGCAGCAAGGGAGAAGCATTGCTTTTTTGGAGTTTTTTCCTCTTTTAGTTGCACTGGCAGTGTGGGGTCAAGAATTGGCGAACAGGACAGTGATTTTTCAGATAGACAATATGGCAGTGGTAGAATTGGTCAATAGGCAGAGAGCAAGGGACCTCAGAGTTTTGCGCTTGTTGCGCCAGTTCATGCTGTTATGCCTGTCATTGAATGTTATTTTTAAAGCTGCACATATACCGGGGATTTACAACGAGATTGCAGACTCACTATCTCGTTCACAGTGGCGGCGTTTCCGCGAATTGGCACCTGGAGCGGATCGGAACAAGACTGTGGTCCCGGCAGACATCTGGGAATGGGGGGCATGATGATCACGGGGCTGGTGGAGATGTCATTAGCAGTATCTACGCGGCATAATTACAGAATGGCATGGTTGGAATTTCAATCTTTTGAACGGTTTTGGCGCAATTTTTGGGCACAAAGCCTGCCAATGCTGGAAGCCAGAACTAGACGTTTCGTGCTGTTTTTGATCGGGGAGGGCCTATCTCCAGCTACCACTGGGGGGAAATTGGCTGGTGTGTCGTTCTATGGCAAATTGTTTTTTGGCTATGATCCAGCACGTATCGACTTATTGGGAAAAATGCTGAGGGGATGGAGCAAAGTTAGAGCGAGCGGAGATAAGCCAGCCAGGGAGCCCATTACGTTTGAAATGTTGGTAGAGATGTTACAGGTGCTGCCAGTTTGTTGTAGGGATGAGTATGAGGTGGGCTTGTTTAGGATATGTATGTTGTGGATGTTTTTTGGCGCTTTTAGAGTATCAGAGTTGTTGGGGGTGGGTAAAGAAATCGGGGTAAGGAGAAAAGAGGTATATGTGCATAGAGACAGGTTGGGGATATGGTTAAGACGGTCAAAAACTGACCAACTGGGAAAAGGCAAATGGATATGGTTGAGGAAAGGGGGTGTGGTTTTAGCTTGCCCATTTGAGGAATGGGTCAGTTTCAAAGACAGATGGCCAAGGGCAGGTGAAACAGACATTTTCATGCATGCATCAGGAAAGAAACTAACGAGTTACCAACTTTTACAAGTTATGAGAATGACACTTGGAAGGATAGGGCGGCGTGCAGGTGATTACGGAACGCACTCTTTTAGGATTGGCGCGGCAACAGAGGCGGCACATTTGGGATGGGATTGGGCTAAGATCAAGGCCATAGGGAGATGGAAGTCGAGGTGCTGCGAAAGATATGTTAGGCCGTGAAGAATACGGTACTGACAGAGGAGGGAAAATAGGGGAGTGAAGGGTTTTTTTTTGTCTTGTATATCCAGGCAGTTGTTATAATGTTTTTTCTTTATAGGTTGCGTGGCTGGGCCAGAGAAGGGGAAGATGACGACATGGTTGGTGGGCCATTCATTTGTACATTGGGCGGCGAAATTCGCGGAGAAGCAGGTGTACGGCAGATCATTGGGACTGCCCAGCAGAAACCATGAAGTGCGCTGGTGGGGCAAGAGTGGTATGAGGTGGGGGAGCCTGCTTCCATTTATTACGAGTAACTTGCCGCATTGGGGGTGTCCAGATTTGTTATTGGTACACCTGGGGGAGAATGATCTGGTGAAGCTATCGGGACTCACATTGATTCAAATGATGCAGAGGGATCTGGAACTTTTAAAACACAAACTGTGTGGAACATGCTTGATCTGGACGGAATTTGTGCCAAGAAGGGCTTGGAGAGGGGCTATCAATCATGGAGCCATTGAGCGGGATCGGAAAAAATTGAACAGAGCTATGAGGGTTTTCTGCTGGGCCCAGGGGATCAAAGTGCTGAGACACGGGGACATAAAAGAACAAGAAAAATAATTGTTTCGTGATGATGGGGTACATTTATCACAACTGGGCAATGTGTATTATATTACGGAATTGAGATTGATGTTAGAAAGTGCATGGGGTACAAATTTGTGTACCAAGGAATAAGAGAGGGTGGGGCAGCGAAACGCCTCACGGGTTTCACTGGTTGGCAGGAGATGGGGGAGGGTGGAGAGCCAGGTGCGGGCTTGTCCACCCTTCCAGGGGGAAAAACAAGGATTTGAAGGATCTGAGCGGGGAGGGGTAGGCTACAGGCAGGGAAGGCATGGGAAGAATAGGGGAGTAGATATGGTAGGGAAATTGAAGGGAGATATTTTAAGGAGGAAATAAAGGAAAAGGAATTGTTTAAGTTAAAGTCTGTTAAAGGAATATAGTCAAGTTTTGTGTAATGATGTTAAAAACCTGTTCTAATAAATGACCTTTTACACCAACAAGAGTGTCACGCCTGAATGTCCCGATGGAGGGGCCCGCGGAGAGGAAGAGACGCAGTCTAGTCTCTCTCCGCGGGCATTTTCGGGAAAGGGAAGTGGCGCGCAAGGCGCCTCATTGGTAGGAAGGTAGGTGGGGGTGGGTCTTTAGGTAGGCTATAAAAGGGGGGTGGAGGTTGGGGTCGGCCTCTTTACCGCGCCGACGTTTAGGTAGGAAGGGGTTTCCTGATTTAGGACCACCCACCCACCCAGCTTAGGTAGACAGAAGGAGGAGATCGTAGGTAGGCAGGAGGGTGTAAGTAGGGGCGGTTAATAGTAATTTAGGACAGGTGAATTCGGAAGGTTGGCAGGAGATGGGGGAGGGTGGAGAGCCAGGTGCGGGCTTGTCCACCCTTCCAGGTGGAAAAACAAGGATTTGAAGGATCAGAGCAGGGAGGGGTAGGCTACAGGCAGGGAAGGCATGGGAAGAATAGGGGAGTAGATATGGTAGGGAAATTGAAGGGAGATATTTTAAGGAGGAAATAAAGGAAAAGGAATTGTTTAAGTTAAAGTCTGTTAAAGGAATATAGTCAAGTTTTGTGTAATGATGTTGAAAACCTGTTCTAATAAATGACCTTTTACACCAACAAGAGTGTCACGCCTGTATGTCCCGACTTGCTTTTGCGTCCTCCTTGTGTTGCTTCGCTATTCACCCGACCCTCTCCTGAGTTGCTTCGCTGTTTACCCACCATCATCTGTGTTGCTTCTGCTCCTCTGCCCAATTTTACTAAAAAAATGATTTGCTCATTGTATTTTGTTTTTTAATTACCGATCCACTTTATATTAGTAACTAACAAGTAAAAAAGCACATGCGTCATTTGCAGGCGCGCGCATTTGTGGTGAGTGCACCTACAAAATGCAACAGGCGACTGCATCAAAAGCTTTTGCTTTTTTGTTTATATTTATCTTCAGCCATGCTGCATAATATCGTAGCTAAAAACCATTGGCAATACCAATAGTTCACGAAAGCGAGACCTATTGGCTTTGGCAATGCTTGTTGCAGGTGAAAGAAATACTGAGAAGTCTCACTATTACTTATCAACAATGGTGAATGTGATATGCACGTAAGCATAAACCGTACGCCCCAGTGGATTGGTCCGAAGAAGTAACACTTCTGCAGACTATAACATTGTTGCTCCAGGAGTAACTAAACTCCTTTAAAGGGAAATAAATATATTTCAGAGTTACAGAAAAATCAACTCATATGACCTTATGTAGGGTTTATTAAAAATGATTAGGGTTTAGAATACAAGACATTTGTCTGCATAATATCCTTAATGAACTTTCACTAATAAAAGAACCGTAAACATCTTTTCCAGCTATTGCGGTTAAAAAGACTTTTGCATGGTGCTGGAAAATTAGTGACTAGTTCATCCACAAGCCAGGCTTATCGAAAAAACATGGGTCACAGCTTTTCTACGTAAAATAATTTGCCTTTGTAACAGATGTTTTCCACTCAGAAAAATTGGGGTCGGGATGGGACACAAGTATGGGCTGGAATGATAGAGTGGCCACACGCACAGATATGCAAGCACGTATACCAAAAATGTGAGAGAGAATGCAAATTACAGAGACATTTACAAAAGCATGATTGACATAAAGAGACAGAGAAGCAAGAGCCAAACAGAATGTGCAAATCTATGGCATGTAATGTTGGACTAGACGGCCAAGACATCTGCAAACCATAGAGTTGTGTTTACATCTCCTAATTGTGCCTCTCTTGCCTTAAGATGTTGACAGATCTATTTATGGAGAAGTTCGTTCACAAGCAACATGATCAATTGTGTTGCGGTTGTTTCTGTTGATGCAACAAGAACTGTTTTTGTTTTCCGGATGCATAGTTCCTCCAAAGGAAGCAATGGAAGATTCATCAAGTTGGCAGAAAAACTGGAGCTGTACAAATTCATCACGAAATACCAATACAAAACAGTATTCATTTGCGTTGAGAATTGTTTGTATTTTTCACGCAGCCCCACCTTAGGAATTCATGGCGTAGCTTTGCAATGTGACTTTTCATTTCGCATTTCGTGCTGTCTATGTATAATTGTTAACTGTTGACCCTTGTCCTTGGTTAACATGTCTTTGGAGAAACCCTGTAGGGTCATTGCCACGTGCGTATTAAGAAGAGAATGGTTGAGGCAGAGACACCATAATGCCCATCCTGGTTGCTGCTCCATCTTTGAATTTATATTCTCAGGAACAGTGTCAAAGAGTCACATAGTTCGAACCCCTTGTGTACGGTTGACTTCTAGTTGCAGCTGCATTCTTTGTTATGTTATGTTACAGCGTTTTATATAGCGCCTGTACACCTAACGTTTTCATGTCGCTTTCAGGAAAACTGAGAGAGACACTGGTAGGCCAGTAATTATTATAAGCTAGCCTGAAGAGCCAGGTTTCAGTGCCTTCCTGATTGATTCATAACTGTTAGCAGATCTTATCCCATAAGAAAAGGTGTCCCATAATTTGGAAGTGACCACAGAGAATCAAACCCCACCCAATCGCTAATGTTTCAAGTTGGGAACTGACACCAAAGAATTAGAGGCAGTGGGGATATACCTCTGAATTCGAGAATGAGTGAAGGAAGGATTATTACAGTGGAGAGATTGCTCTATAGGTAGCCAATGGAGATTCTTCATCAGAGGGGTAGTGTGGCAATGTTTAGGTTGTTTATAAATCAGGCTAGACGCTTGATTCTGCACTACCTGCAATCTTTTAATGAGGCCTTTAGAAAGGCCAGCATATAAGGAATTTGCATAATCGAACCTGGACAGCCTTTCAAAATGTTATTTTCCTGAGGAAGTTGGCTGTTAGCTGTCAGATAGGGTGTATTGAGGGCTAAATGTGAATTTGTTTGATTTGATGAGGACAGTATACATCGCTGGGTTTATTCTATTGTGTGTAGACATGTCAGCTTGCAAGAATATCGAGTATCAAGCTGCTACTTTTGATTATTCATGATTTAAATGAAATTGCCAAAATGATGTACTTAAGCATAGTAATTTATGGCACAAACAAGATGAAGCATTCTATAAACTTAAAAGCCTACAGCTTCTCATTATGAGATTCTCTTCCTTTTCGTTCTTAGGGTTGAGTGTGCAAGCGCTCTAGCCTGCAGTAATCTCTCTGTGGGCTTTTAACCACACCCAGCGCACGCCCATCAGTTTCGTTGGTTCGTGGGCTTGCCTTTTAAAAATAGCTTGATTTTATTTGTGAAAGGCATGCATACGTCATGCCTTTTCCGGTGTTTAGACCTCCTCGAGCGCACCAGCCAACTACTGAAAACATACGAGGCTCCATGTTTTCAGCATGGTTTCTGGAGTACTTTTTCTTTTTATCTCCTACAGAGCGCGATCTCGCTGTACATTTGCCAATACGTTTGACTGCGAGCGAACTTCTGTTTAATTTTGTGTGCTCCTTCATGCTCATGGCATGGTGCTTTAAATCAACATGCTTAAGTAAAACTGAATTACTTTTCATTTTCATTTTATGTGCCAATAAAAGTCCGGTTAGGACTTTACAACTCTAATAGCTCCAAGTCGAGCAAATGCGAGACCCATTGGATTGCAAATGCCTGTCTTATTTTACATTAGATGGCAAATTCCCATTCTTGTTCTTTACTCTGATCACATTGTAAATGTAATGACTTTTGTATATCACTTTATAACCCAATGCGATGTGCTGAGGAACATTATCAGTCAGACAGAATGCTACAGCGATAGCCACTGTCAGATCTTTTGAAGGGGGGCAGTACAAACAGGGGCTACTGCCCCCAACTGTGGTGTTTAAAGTTGTTTGCCACTGGAGTCTTTGCATCCGTTGTACCGTGGCTCTGGTAAGTAAGGCAAATACAACTTTACCACACTTCATCCTCAGAGTAATGAGAGGAAGCAGTTAAAGTTTTCTGAGGGAGGTAGAGTGGGGAAGCAAGATCTCAGAAATCAACATACAACAGACATATTAATGTATTGTCTTGCAGAGTTCTTTTCTTTAGATAAAAGGAAAGTACTTTAACAACACATCATAACATAATACTACACATCACAATTAGAGGAGACAAGCACAGGACTGTAATCCTGGTTGTAATATTCAAAGAGGAGTTACTCCCTTTGGTACCCTCACTTTTCAAACAGAGTCCCAGTTTCTATATTACATGGTGTGTAGTATGTGACAAGGCACTCATTAGGACAGGGGGAGTTTACTCAGTATACCCTCAAATAGTAGATGTGCAGAACAGTTCAGTTTGCTTTCACCACTTAAAGTTCACCTGGTCAAAGCCTTAGCTTCATATAGCAGAAGTCTGTCTGCTCCCTCAGTCTCTTGTTACATGCACAACTGTGGTCATCAATTACCTGTGGTTCCACTCCAACAGTGGCAGTTCCTGGGCTGTGGGGGCCATAGTTAAAGACTCATTCAGAACTTGATGGCTGGATAAGATCAGGCTGCTTTGATGGCAGGGGCAGCCACCTGGACGTGGCAGCACCAGCCTCTTTGTCATGCGGTGGGCTGCTGAACAAGCACAATGCTTGGCAATTTCAAAAGTGTGTGTGCAATTCACACCAAGAACTGCTCAGTGAGACCCAGGCACCCCAGTACATGCTTCTTCACAGCCTCTCATTTTCTCTGGTTGTTATCCTTGCTCGGAAATCACCAGCCTCTCCTTCTAGGCAGCCTTTCCTTCTGCAGGGCCAGGTAAACTGCTTTCCTCTCTCATCAGGCACACAAGCTTCTAGGCTTCAAGCAGACCCTCAACTCCTCCAGTAGAAAGTGGAGACTTCAGGTGATGCCCCTTCAACTCTTGGAAACTGGTTGCCATGCAGACACCACCCAGAGGCAGACACTAGGCCTCTGAATACTTGTTAGAGCAATCCCTTTCTTGGTCATGAATTACTTGAGGTGGGGTCAATCAGATCCCACTTTTATAGTGACAGGGGATGTGGATCGACTGTCTAAGATTTCCGAACCAGTTTGGGGTTGTTCTTTTACAAATGTAATTTTCTGGATGTTCCTAAAGCACAGCTTTTGTGCAAGATAATGACTCTCACAGCAGCTAGCAATGGGTCTAACTCCATGCAGGAGTGTCCAAATTCCGAGTACACTGAACTGTGAGACTTCAGCACCTGGCTGTCATCAGCCTTCCTGAAGCAGAAATCAGAGACCATAAAAACAATCAGGCACTGCCTGGAAACATCCTTATCTGAAACAACAGAAACTGCAGTCTCAGCTCACATCTTCCATCTACCAAATGGCAGAACTCAGACAGAACTAATCACCAATGCTTTGCTAACAAGGTCCACATTGAAATTCTAAGAGTAGCTTTGTCTCCTTCCTTCTTCACTTCAGTGTCTGGGTCTCCACAGTCGAGCCACAGGAATGCGGTAATTTGAGTTAATTTGTTTGACCCAAGCAGACCGTTCAGGTCATTTTCAAGTGCAAAATTGCTACTGTACATAGAGCATACGGTATCAACTTCCTCTTCCTATCCTAAAGACTCCTCCCTTTGCTTTGTTTATCCCTTGGTCATTTTGGATTTTGATATAGCAGGAAAAGCATCACTCCTCCTTTGTCTGCAAAAAATGTTGCATCATTCACCCTTGGAACCAGTACTGTTTTTGGAAGAACCAAGTAAACTCAGTTCAGTACTGTGCACAATGTGTTTTGTTGGCAGACACCACTATTTTTGTTCTTTTTGCTTTTTGCTGCCTGGTCTCGAGTTTGGAGAAGGAGGTGCAAGCAGGCCCACACAGGAATAAGGGATAACAAACCTTTTTGGATGTTCATGGCCTGGGGTCCATATATATGCAAAAACACAAGGAAAATGAGGAAATATATATATGTATATATATTTCCTCATTTTCCTTGTGTTTTTGTCAATTTCAATTTGGAGTTGGTACTGCAGTCTTAAACACATCAAGGAATCTTAACATATTTCAGTAATCTGATTTCCTGTCTACCTACAGACAGCATACAATGTTTAGTGGACAAAGCAGTATAGCCTCCGGTGTACATTTTGACTCAGTCCAATGGACTTTTTATTGTAATGCAGCCATTAATTAAAATCATTAAACATCATGTTAAGACACTTTCATACAATAATAATGTGTATTTTTAGATATTTTAAGAGCATAATTTTAAACAATTCAGCCCTGTTTCTGATATTACAAATACTTGAAAACATTGCCATGTTAAATCACAAAACACTTCTCTAATGCAGGTTAATCATTGACAACAGCTGCAGCACAACAACCAGTGACATACTTTAGGGCCCACATTAACAGAGCATTAGGTTGCTGAAATATCACTGAGGCAATCTAGATCTCTGGGTGTATACTTCTGCATTCCTGTTTAGTTATTTACCTTTAAGGAATGAATGGACGCTAAGTTGTTTGTTTTTATACAGCTCATTAAAGTGAGCACAATATAGATGAAACAGATAGCGTTCATCAATACTTCTTTCAATCTCTGTATCCTAGATGTGCCCGGGCAATTCCAGTTTTGTGGATGTCTATCACAGCATCCCCAAACATTTCTCTAAATTAACTATATGTTCCTGTTTTAAAAGAGGGGTCAGCTGAGCACACTTACTATAGTTGAGGACTAATATTTTTGAGCAGGGGTGCAACTCTCCTAACTTGACAGTACTGTTGCTTCTCAGTGATTAACAGATACTAGGAGACAGTGAGTACCTGCATGTTTAAGTTACATTTCAAACACGGAGCATGTCCAGAGTACCATCGTCCCTCTTGTAGGAAAGTACCATCTTGCCTGGCATGTTACCCCCATTTTTCACTGTATATATGTTGTTTTAGTTGTATGTGTCACTGGGACCCTGTCACCCAGGGCCCCAGTGCTCATAAGTGTGCCTGAATGTGTTACCTGTGTAGTGACTAACTGTCTCACTGAGGCTCTGCTAATCAGAACCTCAGTGGTTATGCTCTCTCATTTCTTTCAAATTGTCACTAACAGGCTAGTGACCAATTTTACCAATTTACATTGGCTTACTGGAACACCCTTATAATTCCCTAGTATATGGTACTGAGGTACCCAGGGTATTGGGGTTCCAGGAGATCCCTATGGGGTGCAGCATTTCTTTTGCCAGCCATAGGGAGCTCTGACAATTCTTACACAGGCCTGCCACTGCAGCCTGAGTGAAATAACGTCCACGTTATTTCACAGCCATTTTACACTGCACTTAAGTAACTTATGAGTCACCTATATGTCTAACCTTTACCTGGTAAAGGTTAGGTGCAAAGTTACTTAGTGTGAGGGCACCCTGGCACTAGCCAAGGTGCCCCCACATTGTTCAGGGCCAATTCCCCGGACTTTGTGAGTGAGGGGACACCATTACACGCGTGCACTACATATAGGTCACTACCTATATGTAGCTGCACAATGGTAACTCCGAATATGGCCATGTAACATGTCTATGATCATGGAATTGCCCCCTCTATACCATCCTGGCATAGTTGACACAATCCCATGATCCCAGTGGTCTGTAGCACAGACCCTGGTACTGCCAAACTGCCTTTTCAGGGGTTTCACTGCAGCTGCTGCTGCTGCCAACCCCTCAGACAGGCTTCTGCCCTCCTGGGGTCCAGCCAGGCCTGGCCCAGGATGGCAGAACAAAGGACTTCCTCTGAGAGAGGGTGTTACACCCTCTCCCTTTGGAAAATGGTGTGAAGGCAGAGGAGGAGTAGCCTCCCCCAGCCTCTGAAAATGCTTTCATGGGCACTTTTGGTGCCCATTTCTGCATAAGCCAGTCTACACCGGTTCAGGGACCCCTTAGCCCTGCTCTGGCGCGAAACTGGACAAAGGAAAGGGGAGTGACCACTCCCCTGACCTGCACCTCCCCTGGGAGGTGTCCAGAGCTCCTCCAGTGTGCTCCAGACCTCTGCCATCTTGGAAACAGAGGTGCTGCTGGCACACTGGACTGCTCTGAGTGGCCAGTGCCACCAGGTGACGTCAGAGACTCCTTCTGATAGGCTCCTTCAGGTGTTGCTAGCCTATCCTTTCTCCTAGGTAGCCAAACCCTCTTTTCTGGCTATTTAGGGTCTCTGTCTCTGGGGAAACTTTAGATAACGAATGCAAGAGCTCATCCGAGTTCCTCTGCATCTCTCTCTTCACCTTCTGCCAAGGAATCGACTGCTGACCGCGCTGGAAGCCTGCAAAACTGCAACATAGTAGCAAAGACGACTACTGCAACTCTGTAACGCTGATCCTGCCGCTTTCTCGACTATTTTCCTGGTGGTGCATGCTGTGGGGGTAGTCTGCCTCCTCTCTGCACTAGAAGCTCCGAAGAAATCTCCCGTGGGTCGACGGAATCGTCTCCCTGCAACCGCAGGCACCAAAGAACTGCATCACTGGTCCCTTGGGTCTCCTCTCAGCACGACGAGCGAGGTCCCTCGAATCCAGCAACTGTGTCCAAGTGACCCCAACAGTCCAGTGACTCTTCAGTCCAAGTTTGGTGGAGGTAAGTCCTTGCCTCCCCACGCCAGACTGCATTGCTGGGAACCGCGACTTTTGCAGCTACTCCGGCCCCTGTGCACTTCCGGCGGAAATCCTTTGTGCACAGCCAAGCCTGGGTCCACGCACTCTAACCTGCATTGCACGACCTCCTAAGTTGTTCTCCTGCGACGTGGGACTCCTTTGTGCGACTTCGGGTGAGCACCGTTTCACGCATCCTCGTAGTGCCTGTTTCTGGTACTTCTCCGGGTGCTACCTGCTGCTGAGAGGGCTCCTTGTCTTACTCGATGTCCCCTCTCTCTCCTGACGCAATTTGCGACATCCTGGTCCCTCCTGGGCCACAGCAGCATCCAAAAACGCTTACTGCACAATTTGCAGCTAGCAAGGCTTGTTGGCGGTCTTTCGGGGGGAAAACACTTCTGCACGACTCTCCACGGCGTGTGGGATCCGTCCTCCAAAGGGGAAGTCTCTAGCTATTGTCGTTCCTGCAGAAACCTCAGCTTCTTCTGTCCAGTAGAAGCTTCTTTGCACCCACAGCTGGCATTTCCTGGGCATCAGCCCATCTCCGACTTGCTTGTGACTTTTGGACTTGGTCCCCTTGTTCCACAGGTACCCTCAACTGGAAATCCATCGTTGTTGCATTGCTGGTTTGTGTCTTTCCTGTAGTATTCCCCTATCACGACTTCTTTGTCCTTTGGGGAACTTTAGTGCACTTTGCACTCACTTTTCAGGGTCTTGGGGTGGGCTATTTTTCTAACCCTCACTATTTTCTAATAGTCCCAGCGACCCTCTACAAGGTCACATAGGTTTGGGGTCCATTCGTGGTTCGCATTCCACTTTTGGAGTATATTGTTTGTGTTGTCCCTATCCCTATGTGTCCCCATTGCATCCTATTGTAACTATACATTGTTTGCACTGTTTTCTAAGACTATACTGCATATGTTTGGTATTGTGTACATATATCTTGTGTATATTTCCTATCCTCTCACTGAGGGTACACTCTAAGATACTTTGGCATATTGTCATAAAAATAAAGTGCCTTTATTTTTAGTATAACTGTGTATTGTGTTTTCTTATGATATTGTGCATATGACACTAGGTGGTACTGTAGGAGCTTCACTCGTCTCCTAGTTCAGCCTAAGCTGCTCTGCTAAGCTACCATTATCTATCAGCCTATGCTGCTAGACACCCTATACACTAATAAGGGATAACTGGGCCTGGTGCAAGGTGCAAGTACCCCTTGGTACTCACTACAAGCCAGTCCAGCCTCCTACACCTCTCTCTAGTTATTGTCAAAAAGCTGACTGGCATGGAAGACAGACTAACACAGCTGCTGCTTTCCCTTACACTAGTGGTCTTCAGGGCCACATATTGCATCACCATCTCAGAAGACCTCAAGGTCCACATTTACCTTACTTCCCCTTGCATTTTGTCTGTACAGTGTGGTAAATAAGCCCCATCCATATGAGGCCCAGAGATTGAGACAAGCCTCCACCTAGTGGGCATGTTGACTGCTGTATGTGCCCTTATTCAGATTCTTGACTAATGCATTCTCTAAAATGTGACAACGGCAAATTTGTTTTTTTATGTTCCTTGATGCTGCTTTCATCCTTTTTATGTCAATGAGTTGTGTCGTTAGTGTCCCCCTTCTATGCACAAGGTTGCTGCTAAATTATAGATCTACTTTCATCTTTGTGGCATGTCCCAGTTTCTTGTTTTAAAAAATCGCTATCTTGAAGGCACATAAGCACCATCAGGAGGATAATGCACCAGCACAATTATCTTGATAAAAGGAAACGTATTGAGGATTACATTGGGCTTTTGGGGTTTCCTTCAAATTTACTTGTCTTCCAGACATTCCCTGCAAATAGGTCGTTTTTCTGGTTTCTCACAGCTGTAAATCAGGCCCACAGGAAAACCTCTGATTTATGAAAGAAGTGTTCATTGAAAAGGAGAATCTGCAGCTGAATCTTTTCCACCATATTGCCCCAGGGATGTCAGATATTACACCAGCATTTTCTCATTTAGGTTCAGCCCTTCCACAATTGGGAGAGTTCTCCGTTAGGACTTAACCACCTAGGTTTTATGAAGCTCTTAAGATCTCAGATGTCTTTCAAAGCATCCCCAGACATTTCTGTAAATTAAATATATGTTCCTGTTTTTAAAAGTGTGGATCAGCTGAGTACACTTACTATAGTTGAAATGTGTGTGTGTGTGCTTTCAATGGGTATTGGCAATGAAACTGAGGCAGGAATAGATTAAAGGGCTGATTTAGAGATGCATTCCAACAGAAAATATGTTGATTTGTTAAGATAAATCCCTCCTTCCGATAGTAACTTCAAAAAAGGGTTTATATTGTTTGCCTTTAGGAAAGACATACTTTACTGGGTGGCACCTCATCTATAATATATAGTAAATCGATGGGCACTTCACCAAATAATTCAATTACTCCTCATGTAGGTCTATCACTCGAGATAAAAGGGCCCTAGATTGTATCAAAAACACACATTTAGCAGTTCTGTCTACACACTGTTCATTCAGGTGCTGCTATCAGGAACTGTTCTCTCATCTAGTCACCTGGTGTGAGGTATGCTTGATGTCCATCCTTTCCAAATACAAATATTTCAAGTGCCAGTTCAGTGCCAGTCCATCATTTCCTAAAATTCATGAATCTCTGGTGGTCTGGAGCAGTGATTCCCAACCTTTTGACTTATGTGGCCCCCCACTTTGTCATTACTGGAACCCAGGGACCCCCACTGAATTATCATAGGAATCCAGGGAGACCCCAATGAGTCATTACTGTAAGCCGGGGACCCTGACCTAAACATTGTCCATGATTTGAACTGCAAAACAAAACACAAATAATATAGAAACAAGCATTCATCAAACACATACAGAAATGATAGCACAGTTTATTTAATTTGCAAACAAATATGAGTTAAAAAAGAATTTTATTAGGTCAGAGTTTTTCTAATTCAATTGAAACCACCCATCGCCTATGCTATACTCTTTTTGATGCACCTGCACTGCTCCCACGAATCCACATGAGGATACTAATTTAATTTTTAGCCCCCAATTTCACATTCCTTGACATTTACAGTAAGTTTTGAAATTTTCAAATGTACATTTAACCACTATATTTATATAGATGTTATTAATCTGTTAATATTATTTGGTTTTCTAAGCAGTCACGGACCCCCTGAGGATGCTTTGCGGACCCCCAGGCATCCCCGGATGGCAGGTTGGGAACCACTCACTGATCTAGAGCAGTGTGTGGTATCAAAGTTGAGTAAGAGTCCAAGTCCACGCATGTGATGATTATAGAACCATTTATTCCAGGAAACTTCATAGATAAAATAACAGGAACTCCAGCCTACAGTAAAACCTCCAGCTCCATCAACTGTCCAGCACGGAATGCTGTCCAGCTGAGGAAGAAACTAAATGCTGAAGGAGGGACCAGAAGATACCAAATGAGAACAACACTAAACAAATAACCTTAAAACATAACATACAAACATATCCTAATATACTACAAAACAATACCTACAATGTTGATAAAGATATAAATACAATACCACACCACCCCCCTCTCTATATAAGTTAAATCACAACAATTCTATTCATATTCCAGATCCTCCCATCAAGTTTGACAGCCCCTCTAAACACTTTGACAACTTCATGTACAGGACTGAACTTGGAAGTACTAGACCTGCAAATTCTAGGTAATTTGACTCTAACTTTGTCTCCAACACGTACAACGCTTTCTTTGACAGATTTACGAACATCATAGATTTCTTTCCTTTTCAGACAGTGATATTCATCTTTATCTTTAGCATTTCTTTCAATAGATTCTCTATCCACAGCACAAGAAAGATGTTTCCTAAGCCAGGGAGGATTGATTTTGGTATGTGGCACTCGTTTCCTAAACAATAAGAACGGTGTCTGTCCAGTGCTGGAATGTGGAGTAAACCTGTACTCTTCAACTTTTCCTTCCACCCAACTCTCCCACGCAACTCCATTTAATTTAGCTAATTGTATGGTTTCTTTCAAAGTTCTATTAAAACGTTCCACCATACCATTGGTTTCTGGATGATAAAGAGCACATTTTTTGTGAACAATTCCCCTTGACAAAAGAAAATCTCTCATAAACTTCGAGGTGAACTGAACCCCATTGTCTGACAATATCGCACCAGGATTCCCCTCCCTGCTGAAAACTTTGGACAAAAAGTCCACCACTATCTTTGAAGTGATCTCAGAAGCTATGCACACCTCAGGCCAACGGGAAAGCATGTCCATCAGCACTATGATATACTTAGAGCTAGACCCGGAGGACACAGGACCCAAAATGTCAATAGCAACTTCTTCCCACACTTCATTTGGAATCTCTTTAAGTACTAACGGTTGAGTCCTCACCTTAAGTGTCTTGTCTGCTAAACGGCATTCAACACAATCTCGTACTCTCCTTTCTAAAGCAATATCCATTCCTGGCCACCAATAAGAAGCCCTCATTCTTTCTTTAGTTTTGCTTATGCCAGGATGACCCGAATGAGAGAGAGAAAGAAGCCGATCACGTAAAGATGTTGGAGGAACAAGCTTGTTACCCCTTAGCAACATACCTTCATGTGACCACAACTCATCCCACACCTTCTTGAAAGGAGATAATGAGGTGCCATGGTACTCCTTCAATTTCCCAGATTCCACCAATTTTATAACCTCAGAAAGATCTTGATCTTTACTTAATTCATCACGCCATTCACCTTCTAAAACACACCCATCCGTTATAGTGCAAACTTTAACTTCTTCATCCGTCCACCACGACAAACTATCACACTCATTAGTCTCATCACCAGACCCTAACCTAGACAAGCAATCTGCTGTCTTGTTGTCACATCCTGGAACATATTTTACTGTAAAACGATAATCTTGGAGCCCAACAATCCATTTACAAATGCGGGAAGAAATATTATCCAAACCTTTCTTCCCAAAAATCTCCTGTAATGGTTTATGATCGGAGTGAACTTCAAAAGAAATTCCCCAAAGAAACTGTCTAAATTTCTTAATAGCCCAATAAATTGCCAGAGCTTCTTTCTCTATGGTAGAATAATTAAATTCTGCACCACGTAGAGTGCGAGAAGCAAAAGCAACCGTAGATTCATTTTTTCCCCTTAGTTGCTTTAACACACAACCCAGACCTTTATCAGATGCATCTGTAATAAGATGACAAGGAAGACCAGGTTGAAAGCCACAAAGAGAATGAGCAGAAGAAAGAGCTTCCTTGAGATCTTGAAATTCTCTCTCACAATCTGAGGACCAAACAAAGTCACTTCCCTTCTTGAGCAAAGATCTAATAGAGCATGATCTTTTAGCAAAGTCGGAAATGTACCTGGCATAGAATTCTGCCATGCCTAAAAAGATTTGAATGTCTTTTTTACACATAGGAGTAGACAAACCTGTAATGGTACGTACTAGATCATCTTTCGGTTTGACCCCATCACATGAAATGACATGTCCTAAATACGTTATCTGAGACTGAACAAATTTACATTTTTCTTTTTTCAGCGTGATACCCTTGGCTCTGAACAATGAAAGTACACATCTTAATTTCCTAAGATGTTCTTCATGAGTATTGGTGAATACTAGAACATCGTCTTGGAAAAAACATACACCTTCTAACTTCCCTAACATATCTTGCATAAGCCTTTGGAATACAGCTGCTGCAGAACACAGACCAAAAGGCATACGATTGAATTTGAAGACACCAAAGGGAGTAATGAAAGACGTGAGAAGTTTCGAATCTTCAGTCAGTTGCACTTGATGGTATGCAGAAGTTAGGTCAAGAGTAGAAAAAACTTTTGCATTTCCTAAAGAACTTATCATTTCCTTAATGTTCGGTAAAGGAAATCTGTCTTCAACCACTTCCTTATTCAGGTTGCGAAGATCAATACATAGTCTAATGTCTCCAGAATGTTTGGTGGCAACAACAACCGGAGCTATCCATTGTGCTGCTTCTACTTCCTGGATAATTCCACTGCCTTTAAGTCTTTCAAGTTCTTGCTTCACCTTACCTCTTAAACTTATAGGAATGTTTCTCAATTTTGAAACTATGGGTTGCGCATCTTTCTTCAAAACAATCTGATGTTTGTAGCCTTTTATGCATCCTACTTTAGCACTAAACACATCCGGATATTCATTCCATAATTGATGTTCAATATCTGTCACCTCTTGAACCATAACTTGAGGCACAGCATTAGGGTTTAAAACTATTCCCAATTCTTTCTGATGTGGCCAACTCAAAATGGTGTCACCAACCACAGGAACGTAAATTTTACCAGATATTTCATTGCCTTTAAAATTTATCATTGCATTAAAGTATCCTTTTAATTCAATGGGTTTACCCCCATACGAAAAAGGCAAAACATCAGGAGATAATAGGTCAACTTTACCCTCAAAGGACATCATATGATCTTCCACAGATACGAGAGAGAGCTTAGCACCCGAATCCATCATCATAGTGATCGGGATTTCATTTATCATTACAAGATCTCTTGGATACTCACACCGGACAGTGGAAATACAGTTAACATCATTTACCACTTGTAAGATGAAAGTTTGATTTTCATTATCATCAGACACTTCATTAATTTTCACATTGCTTTTGCTAGTGGACTTACAACACTTAGCAAAATGACCCGTTTTGTTGCATTTGTTGCAGACAACATGAATAGCAGGACAGTCTTTAGAATTCGCAAGATGAGAAGGTGAGCCACATCTAAAACAGAAAGTTTTGGTTTTGTTCCTTGGGTTGATGAAACTTTTAGACTTTGAATCAATTTTGTTTATGGAAGAAGAGGCTTTAGAATTCTTCAAAGTTTCAATACAAGATTGTGAATGTTCAATTTGCTTTGCAACCTTCAACACTTCATCAAGAGAAGGATCACTCTTGGACCATAGAGCCTCCCTAACTTTATCACTTTTGCATTCCAACATGAATTGGTCCCGTATGCGTTCATCTATAGAAGAGCCAAATTTGCAAAGAGAAGCGAGTTTGCGAAGCTTCGTTATATAATCTTCTATAGATTCTTCCTCCATCTGTTTACTTTTGCCAAAATAGAACCTTTGTAAAAGAACAGATAACCTTGGTAAAAAATGAGTGTCAAGGCGAAGCAGAGTTTCTTCAAAGTCATTTAAAGGAGCATCACCAACAGCTCCATCCACAATAGACACTGCAGGTAAGGTCTCCAAAATTTCTTGCCCCTCCGCACCTAAACAATGTTGAAGCAGAGAAGTTTTCCTTTCAATAGATAAATTGGTTCCACAGACTTTTAAATAAGTTAAAAAAACTTTTTTCCATTTTGGCCAAGGAATTGTTGGATCACCAGGAGAGGATAAGAAAAAAGGAGGAGGAGAAATATTCTGCATTATGACAAGAAGCAAAAGGAATGTTAAGGTGAAAGAGAAACAGAGCAACAGAGTAAAAGATTAAGTAAAAGTAAAGGATCAGTATCAAACTCAAATCCAAAGAAATACAATGTTCATATTAATAAAATAAAAAAAATAAACAAGTAACAATGAAATTTCCGATTGCAATATGAAACGGAAGAATATAGCAAGAACAACAGGTAAATGATGATTTAAAAATTCACACAATTTAAATATTAATGTGCACCCACAATACATAAAATGTAAGATAAGCCAAAAGTTAGAAGCTTTATAACGCAGGTGGAAATAGAAAAGAAAAGAAACTGGAAACGCACCAATTAATGTGAAAAAGAAATCAGCTGTACGTTAGAACAGTATAGCAATTATGTCTGTTTGTAGGCCTGTGATTACTTCGTACATCCACCAGATTAGGCGAGTTTGTCTATCTGCTTCACCTATCTGCAGTACTCAGTACTGCTGCACTGTGCAATTAAACACAACGCGTACCTCGTTGCCGCGTGCCTAGATGCTTTGCAATCGCACGCGTATTAGAACAGAATACATAGTTGCTTGGCAACCGCACGCTCTGCTAAAGCTTGATATTGTAAAATGCAACACGTGCGGTTCCCTGGCAACGAGGCACACACGCGGCCGATAAACGGAGAAAGACGGCGCGTGTGAATATAAACGCCAGCCTCGTTACTAATCAAAATTAACTCGGGCCGCAAAGAGAATCGTTTCTCAATTTTTGAAGAGAAACAAAATGAAAAGGCACCCTGAAAGACAAAACGTGGAATAACAAACCTTACGAAGGGGAAAGGAAAGAGATTCCCCTAAAGATTAACGGCAAAAGTAAAAGTAAAAAACAGAACACTACAAAACAAATGAGAATAGAAAAGAAAAGAAAGAAAGAAATAGATATTAAATAACATACAAGGAATATAAAATAAAGAACAAATAAGAGTAAGATGAGGTGATCAACAATACCAGGGCCAAAATTTCGACTAGAGTTCCTGTTGCAGGAATGAAGTTCGCCAGCTCGTCGCCAAAATGTGGTATCAAAGTTGCGTAAGAGTCCAAGTCCACGCATGTGATGATTATAGAACCATTTATTCCAGGAAACTTCATAGATAAAATAACAGGAACTCCAGCCTACAGTAAAACCTCCAGCTCCATCAACTGTCCAGCACGGAATGCTGTCCAGCTGAGGAAGAAACTAAATGCTGAAGGAGGGACCAGAAGATACCAAATGAGAACAACACTAAACAAATAACCTTAAAACATAACATACAAACATATCCTAATATACTACAAAACAATACCTACAATGTTGATAAAGATATAAATACAATACCACACAGTGTTTTCCTGATTTTTGTGGGTTGCCAAAGTTCAAACAATAAATTAAAATGCCTTTACATTCTGTATTTATCTTGTCACATTACTGTGCTTGAAAGACAGGTTATTTCTTATGACACGTTGCTGCTTTTTTCAACATGGTGATTGATGTTTACAAACTCTTCTCACTGTGTTGTCAGAGAAAGAAAAGTAAAGTGAATTATGTGACAATATTGCTAGGGGAATAGGTGTTTGGATGTAATGATTGTAAGTTGTAATTTGTTTTTTGTAGCACACAACAAAATGAACTGCACTCATTCGACAGCTAGGAATGCAAAAATGAAGCCCATTTGTAAAGCTGAAGTGTAATGGGAACAAAGATTTTAATAGGATCAAAACAAATCAAGTTGCTTTACTTGGTGGTGCAAAAATGCTAAATTTTCACTGCAACCCGATTTCCACACATTATCATTTGTGTGCGATATTTGTTTATCAGTAAAACTGTATGTCTGTGCAAATTTAGAGGACGTTTCAATGGAACATGTGCTGTCTATAAATGACAATGCCCTACTACATGATGCTTTAGTTATGTTAAAAAATGGTCATTAAAGTTTGGTGTGTTATGAAAGTTTGTCGATCTACAAAGTGGGTTGTGGTTTTAAAAAGTTTGGGAACTGCTGGTTTTGAGTGTTGTGTAGTATTGCCACAAAAGCTGATGAGGTGAGGTTAAGACAATGACCATTTGTTTTGTTCATTGTGGACCCTACGTCCTATCAGTAAGCATTAAGATGGGTATAGGATAAAACAATATGTGTGATGTCCTTTTCTGGCTGCCCACACATCCTTATGGAGTTTGTGAGAGGATTGGAACGGTCTTGTAGTATATAAAAAATACCAACATTTAAATTAAATTCCTGCAATCACCATAAATGTGAAGCACTCACCCTCAGTTTAGTCTTTTAGAATTCTAGTGTGTTATTCATAATCGAGGAGTCGCTCTGCTGGTTTACAATTTATTTTTCTATCAATGCATTATTCAAATCTGAAATCACTCCCCTAAAGTCTCTCTAGATAGGTGCAGATTGCAGATTCCTGTAAATTAAAAGTCATACTGCCAAACCTGTTCCAAGTTGAGTTGAAAATATTTCGTTTTTTAGATCTGGTGTATATGGAGTTCTTGACTCAACATATCAAAAGATTTCAGGTCGTCATCCATAGATCCTCTTTTTATGTTCAATATGCACTGGGAAGGCTGGTGAGATATTATAAGATTTGCAATATTCCATCTAGGGGCATTTAGATGCTTAAATGCAGAAAACAAACCATTCAGTTTGCTTGAATACTTTCAGCCCCAGGCTTTTCCCATCCACTACCTGGTCAGCTCTACCAACTGTGAGTGAGAGATGTTCCAAAGCATTCCAAAGTCATAATTGAATACACATGCCAGAACTCTATTCATCTGGTTTCTACCACATAATGACAGTTGCAACTTTTCCCATTTTCCAAAATTACATTTTGTTTTGGCCAGCACCTAAATAACAGTATCACCTATTGTATTAGGTATGTTACGACTCACTACAATATCTACATTTTTTAGTTTACTGAACACCCACTCGAAAGGCATTCCATGCACAGAGTGTTTAGTGGCGTACTTTGTCATTGCCTTTGCTTTGCTTGTCTTCTAGTTCACTTTGTATACTGAAAAACTCAAGAATCTTGTCATAATCTCAAGAGGAGCCTGTACTGAAATGTGCAGTTCAGTAGTTGTCAACATATTGGAATATATAATATCAGTTTTAAAAGTCCAGCAGCCATAGTTACGTTTTACTTCAGCTGACTGACTGACGGCTAGTGCCAGTGCCTCCAATCATACCTGGAAAAAGTAAGGAGACAGAGGGCAACCCTGCCGTGTAGATATGCACGCCTTTAGATAAACTCAATCTAATCAAGGCTTTCTAGCATTAAGAGAGAGAGAGTTACTGATGTCACCTTTCACTTTCCACAGTAGGTGCATCAGCATCCCCAGGTGATCCCTAGAAGACCTCCCAGGCACAAAGGTCACCTGATTTCTCTATATAAGTAGCAATATCACTTTGTTTCAATCAGTAAGCTAACAGATTAGCCAATAGCTCAACATCTGATTTAATTAATGAAATAGGACTGTAGTTAAAACAAAGGGAGGGTTCCTTTTGATTTAGGATTTGGGGAAATAATTTCTCTGTGGAATTCCAATTGTCACCTTCATTTACTGACATCTCCGTGAAACTTATAACAGAAGAGCAAATGTCTGTGTGTTGATTTTTAAAAACGTAATTGGGAACACTGGTGCCTTCTTTGTATTAAAGAGCTCACCTTTTAGGTAATCAAGAAATTCAGGTGAAAAAGCAGTAATGATGGGCCCTGCATAAAGCTACAATCCCATTGTATAGGTTTTCCAGAAATTGGGGAATACAAGTAAAAAAAAGAAGGTTAATTCTTAATTTATTTATACTCATGAAAGACTCTGGCTCTCATTATGAACTTGGCAGCTATCACTGCCGACTGCCATGTTGACGGTGAACAAAAGACTGCCAGTGGCGGTGACCTGCATACCGCCGTACTATGATGCCAAAAAGACAAACCTCCAAAAATCTTGCAACCACCACCCCCCGTCAGGGCTAACGACGGCAGAAAGCCAGTACACCTCACCCCGCCACCGCCATGCAGACAAATCCCCCCTGCCCACCAAATAATGATGCCTAAATCAGCTCGGCGGACAGTGAATGTCGAAAAACCATTGGTGGTGCGGACCACCGCGGCCAGCAATGGGACCCGGCAGCAGCAAATGCACACATTGGCAAGTTCGAAAAGCACACACCTGACACACATCCACAACACTTTAAAACATACACATACACACCCCACAATCCTTTGCAATGCCAATAGCATGACAGAAATTGACAACACAACACGCATACACTGAACCCACCATCACACAAGTCACACACACAAAAACTGCCACCAAAACTCATAGATTGCTCAACCACCATCAAAAGCCACACACCCAACCACACAACAGCAACCTCACCAATACACCTACAGCACACCACCCACAATACACACCATGGCACCCCTAGGCATCCCCGCTTCACAGAAAGGGAGCTAAGGACCATGGTGGACGAAATACTCAGGGTCGAGCCACACCTATTCGGGGCACGAGGATCGTCAACAAGGTCAATGCTTTGGGAAAGCACCCACGCACAAGGGATGACATCAGGAAGGGATTGAACGATCTGCTCGGGAAGGTGTGTTCCATGGCATCCAGGCACAACATCGCCTTACAGAAGACTGGTGGTTGTCCACACCTCCTCCCCCCGAATACACTGACTGGGAGGAGAAGGTCCTGGCTATCATGCACCCGGAGGGCCTCTCTGGACTCACTGGAGGACTGGACTCGGTTAAGTCAACTACAATACCTTAACAGTCACCACAACTATAATGCATGTATCACCCTATCCCTCTCACTACCACCAGGACCCGATACCCTTCCCAGTCCACAACACCCACACAGTCACATCCAAGTCACCTGCATACCCACAATCCCCCATACAAATCACCATCCAGAACCCTGTGCACAGTCACCAACCCATGCTTGTAATTCTAGCAGCACTACAACACCCACAATGCACCACCACCTCCCTCAATAAATGCATCAAAATGTACATGAAGGGACCTTGCATGCCACTACATGGGAATTCAAACGCCAATTACTGCTGAACAGTGCTGCAATTGACAAGAAAGTGCAGGTCACCCACATCTCCATTATCTTACACACAGGCACCACCACTCATGCCACCTGGACGGAGACGTCAAGGAGTGCCAGTCCTCCACCTGAAGACGAAGACCCCACTCAGGAGAGTGCAGAGGGATGTCTGAACACAGAGGAAATCCCTGGCCCATCCCACAGCCCTGGACAGTCACCCTCCATAAGCCCCACCTAGGACACCACTGACACCCCTACCACTCAGCCACCACCATCAACTCTTGCCAAAAGACCCCACACCAGTGTCACCAGCCCACGGACTGGCTGCCAACATGTACAGAGGCCAGAGTCTACACCCACCACCAGGCAGGATGATGAAGGGCCAACTGCAAGTGGGACTGCCAGTCCTTTGCAGGGGACACAGGCACAGGGGGCTAGGGCCAGTGGGAGGTCATCAGTGGCCCAGGGGGGTGGCCCAATGAGGGATGCTGCTGCCCAGGAGGTGATGTCTGAGGTCCTGGGAGCATACCACCATTCCCAGGACAGGATGGGCCAGATCCTGGCCACCTTGGAACAGAATCTGCAGGTAGCACACCACCAGGAGGCCATGGAGCAAAGGAAACAGCCAAAGGAAACAGCTCGTCTGCCACCATGGCCTCCATTGCAGGGGCGCTGCAGCGCCAGACAAACATTCAGTCTGAGTCCTCCACCCACCTGCAGGCCCCTTACACTATCTACATCTGCAGCATCCACTGGAGTGGTGGCACTGCCAGAGGACTCACAGGACACCAGCCACAAAGCTTCACCTTCGCAAACGTGCCCTCAGACCCAGACATCCCAATGAAACACCAGCCAAGACCAAGACAAGCGTCAGGAAGTGACCCTGCCCTGAACTGTCTCCCTTGTGTGCCACTGAGCTACCTCATTGACATGCTATGATCTTCCAATGGCCCCATGGACGATACCCCTGTGCAACCAACAGCTGAGCATATTCACCTGAGTATGTTGTTCACCATGTGCCCACTCCCTTCCGCTGTCCCAACACTCGCAGATGTTTTGACTTGAAATAAATACACCTGTGCACTCACTGGAAGCATAGCCAGATTAGCTGGGTCCTGGAGGTGATACTTCCCCCCTCTTGTTCACCATCACTCTCATTCCTCCTCTGAGGTGGCAGGACTGGTTGGGCAGCACCCTCCTCCTCTTCCAGAAGTGTGATAGCTTTCCTCACAGCTGAGTTGTGCAGCATGCAGCAGGCCACCACTGTCTTACACACCTTGCCAGGGGCATAGCACAGGGATCCTCCAGAGAGATGGAGGCAATTAAATCTTGCTTTCAGGAGTCCTATGGTCCGCTCTATCACCCTCCTAGTACAACCATGTGCCTCATTATAATTCCTCTCTGCATCTGTCCTAGGATTCCTCACAGGTGTCAGGAGCCATTCCATGTTGGGGTAGCGAGAATCCCCTGCAAAAGTGGACAAAAGAGGGTTGAAACACACACAATTTACTTGCGTACAGCGTGGCTGACAGCTATGTAACTGATCCAGTGTCATACACACTCACCTACGAGCCAAGCTCTATACCCCTGTAGTTGCCCCATCATGTGTGGCACACTGCTGTTTTTCAGGACAAAGAATACATCTTGAGTTTGGACATACACTTGCATCACATGGTGACACAATTCATGTTTTCAATGCGACACATATGTAACGCACACAAACAAAAAGAATGAGGTAATCCTGTCAGGCTAATGTGTGGTGAGGTGTCTCAGTCATAATGGCATCACAGTGTAGACACATTTCCAACCATGATTACATGTGGGAGACCAGTACTCATGTCAGTACTCGACGAAGAGGAGAGGGAATGGAGCCATGGATGAGGCCCCTGGCCAGGCTATGGAGACGTGGTGGATGCAAAATGGCAGCCTCCTGCCATCCAGGTATTAGAGTGTGGAAGTGACTTCATTCCGCTGGAGTAACTCGTCATGACGGTAGGCGGTGTTCACCGCCGTTCCCCTGATCATTGGATAACATGGTTGTCAATGGGGAACCTGGGCCAAACATGATCGCCGCCGGCGATTACCGCCATTTTGACAGGTCTTTGACACTTGACTTCTGCACTACGAGAAGGGAAGAACTCCACTGCGTGTGCTGCTGTGTCCTGACTCTAGTCTGTGAGATGGCACGTGCCACAGGGGAACGGGCCCTGGCCTTCACCACGGAGGAGCTGGGGAAGCTGGTGGACAGGGTCTTTCCCCTGCATGCCAAGCTGCATGGGTGACCAGAGGAGCAGTTGAATTGCTATTTGTCCTCCTTAGATGTGTGTAAATGTGTCAGATGCCAGTATGTGTTTTTGTTCGCTGTGTGCATGCTCACCCGTAGTGTGTCTGGCAGTTTTTGGCTTGAAAATTGTCCACATATATGTCTCCATGGGCCATGTCAGTCTGAACGGGCATGGCATTTGTGTATGGGGCACCCACACTGAAGTCTGTTTCTTTACTCTATGTGTCCATGCAGGTCAGCGCCCATCAGAAGAGGGGACTGTGGCAAGCCATCGCCAAGGAAGTTCGGACCCTGGGGGTCTACAACCGGCGGAGCATCCACTGCAGGAAGCGGTGGGAGGACCTGAGGCGCTGGGCCAGGAACACCATAGAGGCCCAGCTGGGAAAGGCCTCCCAACAACGGAGGGGTGCCCGTTGAACCCTGACCCCCCTAATGGCTTGCATTCTGGCGGTGGCTTATCTGGATTTGGATGGGCACTTGAAGGCAGCACAGCAGTCACAAGGAGGTGAGTACCAACACTGTTGTGATGCCACTATGATGAGTGTAGTTAGATGCTAAGGGGTGCATGCATAGTAGTCCCAAGCACATAGACAGGTGTGTCCCTGCAGTCCTGCACCCCTCTACATCCATGGGATAGTGTCAGAGCTAGTTTGGCAGGGTCTGTAGGCCTGTGAGGGATCCCCTGTTTGGCCCATTGGCCCATTGTATTCAATGTAGCCTCATGAACTTGTAGATGTGTTGGCTTGGCATCGTCTCTCATTGGTTCACTTCACAAAGTGTATCAGAGTAGTGGGTCAGGATGGGAATATAGTGTATTGTGGGGTCATGCCTACCAGTCAGGGGCACATTCATAACGTGTGTTGTGTCTGCCGAGGGTTTGTGCCTGAGATGGGTGGGAGTGTATGTGTCCCAACATGTACATATTTCCTGGAATTGACATACTTCTTTCTTGTTATGTTTCCCCACCCTCTGCTCTTGTGTCCCTGTGTATATTAGCATCATCTGGCGGGGGAGCTGTGGCACCGGCGAGTGGGGATGCTGTAGCCCACGGTTCCCAGGAAGCAGAGTCCACCGATGATAAGGGGATCAGTGGGTTGGAGGGCGAGTGGAGTACCATGGGGGAGGCAGCTACCACTGGAGGTAGTGACTCCGATACCTTCTCCGATGGCAGCTCCCTGGTAGTGGCAGACCTTACTGGGCCCAACCATTCTTTATCTCATTCCGCCACCCCCATACCATCACCACCCTCCCAGTTGCTCCCCACAGAGATACCTGTGCCCGCTCACCCAGGAGCGCGGGCGTCTTCTTCGCCCAAGGCACCTCATCCCCTGCCCCTGTCAGCCCTGCTGCGCTCACGGAGGAGGCTATTGACCTCCTGAGAACCATCTCTGTAGGGCAGACAACCATTGTGAATGCCATCCAGGGGCTAGCATCCCAGATGCAGCAATGCAATGCATACCTGGAAGGCATTCATGGTGGCCTACAGAGATCTTTTCAGGGTCTGGCCTCCTCTTTGACGGCAGCCATTGTCCCTGGTCTTTCCATCCTCCCTTCTACCACCTCTACCCCTTCCAGCACCCCAATCCCAAGCACACATACAGACAGCCATGCACACAGATCAACAAACAAGAAGCACACTGAGAAACACAAGCACCATACTTCCCACTGCAGGCAGGCACACACCCAACACACCAAAGCACACACAGAACATCCACCTCTCCCACTGAGTCAGCTTCCCCCTCCTACCTATCTGTCACCTCACCATGAACACTCACATGCACTACACCCTCAGTCACTGCTGCTGCCTCCATTCTTGCAGTCACCACAAGAGCTGACATCCAGTCATACAGCCCAGACACCACACCTGCACTCACCACGACTACATTCACATACACTTGCAGCACACTCAACAGAGCTGCAGACACCCACCCAACATTCATATACACTGGCAGCCTGTCTTCTCCCACTGTGTCCACCCCCCCAAACCACTCAAACGCTCACACTCATCCACACCACACACATCCATCATACATAAGCAGGCTAAACACGCACCACCATCCACGTCCTGCACACCTACACCTCGTACCACCACTCCCTCAACCTCCACTCCCAGACCTGGCTACAAATTCCCTCCAACTGCACCTAAGAAGCTTTTCCTCTCCTGTGTTGACCTGTTTGAACCCACTGGCCCACCCCGTCTTGTCCCTAAACGTTCCCATGCCCTAGCCCAGTCCACTCCTTCCTTCAAAGTCTCCCTCAGTCTGCCCTTCCCATTCCTGTGCCCCTTCCCCAGGGAGGAAGAATCCCTGTGTTGCCCCAGATCCCTCTGCCACCCCCTGGTCCAGGCCCACTCCCCCTCCTTCCAAGGGCAAGCCCATGCCCTCTTCACCTCCTAAACCTAAGCCCAAGACCCCCCCTTCAAGACCTGACTCACCACCCTGCCACCCCTGCCTCTATTCCCTGAGGTGCCTGGCTACCTCATTGACGCCCCTTCTCAGTGGAGTTTCCTTTGCCATCGTAGGAGTCAAGTATAGCTTATATTTGCCCTTACGGGACTTGTTTATGGACTGGCCTATGGTGTTGTTTGGACATTTTATTATATTTCTTATTAGTAAATTTGAGTGCCCAGCAGAGCTGTTGGTGCTATATTGACCTGTTGTGCAGCGTTTCACTGTGAGGGTGTGGTGTGCACAGGTGTGTGCATTGGTGCAGGTATTTGTTGGCTTGTGTCTGGTAAGTACATCTTGTTATGGTATGTATGGCATGGGATGGTGGGAGGGGTTGGGATTGCGTTGCAGTGTGGGTGGGGTGGGTGGACGTGTAACTGTGCCCTTTCTTCCCATGTGTACAAGGCTGCGGTACTTACCGTTGTCGTCGTCGGTCACGGTCCTGGAGAAATATGGCAAGGAGAAGCACTGTGATTAATTCCAACTCTCGCTCCATGTCTGCGTCAGCATGTTCTGTGTGCCTCCGGTAAGTGTTTATATTGGTCGTTTCCACCCAACTTTGCTGGCGGTCGTTCCTGCCCCAGAACTGATGGCGGTGTGGTGTTTCATAATTTGGTGGGAGGGTAGGGCCTTTCCCCCGGACTGAGGGCGACCTGCACCGTCATCGGCAGGACTACTGAAATGGTGGTGGGTGGATGGCCCGCTGCTTGTTTCTCATGTACTTCATTATTTGGCGGACCGGACTGCCAGCCTGTTGGTTGTAGTTACCGCCACCGCCAGCGGTGCGGTGATCACCGCCATGTTCATAATGACCACCTATGTGATCCTGTGAGTCTTTTATGGCTAGTATTACAGACATTAACTCTTTTGGTTTTAATTCCATCTCAAACAATCTCCCAGCTTTTTTTTTAGCTGCTCATAAGCTTTTGACCTGAAAATAGTATTTTCATTTATTTAATTTTAAAAATACATAAAAGGTCACATTACTATAATAACCCAGAAACAAATAATGCATAGCCACACAAAGACAAGAAAGATTCGAAGTACTGCCTGTTTACAGCCAAATAAACTATCTGAAGCTCATCCTGGTCAGCGAAAACCTCATGATGGATCAGCTATGCTCAACTTGAAAATGTAAACAGACTACTGATTTATGCCACGTAATTTGTTTCAGTAATTCTGTTGTGTAGCCATTTTAGTTATAGCTCCATGCACGTTAATTTAATACACTAGGCTGCTGTGCACCTTGACCTAGATATATTTTATTCAGCTTTGCATTGTTATTTTTACACTAACCTGTTTTACGGTCTTGTTTTTATTTCTTCTTTCTAACTGTTTTGCTTAGTTCAGCATTGTGTTCTCAAACAACACATTCTTGATCACTCTGTGCTTCAGTCAAGGCTACAGTCTGGTACATTGCCAGTAAACGTGGTAGAAGTTTAGTCTCCAACATTCGTAGAAAATACACATCCTTACTTAGGGACATTTTCTTAGAACATCAGCTGTGTTAATTATAAAAACACTTTCTAGTCCCATTACACATCAAGAGGGAGATTCCAGCCAGGGAACAACAACTGTATGCTGAATGCTTCGCTACAGATGCTAACGCAGATCACAGGCCTTTTTCTCAGGTATGAGGGTTGATGTCTTCCCAAGGGAACCTGAAAGGCAGGATTAGAGCTTAACATGTGGTGCTCATAATATGATTTAGTTAGGAAATAGTCCATCGATTCTGGTTGCAATATGATATCGTTATTCTTATGCTTCACTCTCATTCTCCCCATTTTAATATTGTTGTGTTGTGTCGTTCTGGTTCTGGTTAGCACACCGACACTAACAAATTTACCGGAAGTGCTGAAACAAATTCAAGATGGATATGGGGTTGCCCCGGCCCTAGATTTGGGGATGCAACTGATGGGCAACTTTGCCACATTATCCTCAATCATTTGAAGTAACCTTAAAGGGGAAGCAGTTGCACTTGCAGTGCGCATGGGCTCCATGACGTTCCGCAACAAGACCAAGAACGAGAGCTGCCTAAAATAATAGCGGAAACATATTCAAGTATCGGTCGAGATAGCCTAGGGTCCAGACCACAAAAACCTCAATTCCAGGGTAAATCAAAGAAAGATAACTCCAAACAACAACCTGAGGGTAATAAGAAACACTGGGATAAAAAGCAACAGACACCTAAAAAAGAGAGGGGAGAATCTCCACGTACGGAGACCCCGCAGAATAGGTATAATCCCAGAAACAGAGATAATATCAAAACGCTTGATAGATATCAATATACTGATACACGCCAATCCTGTTTCTTTCAGGACTCATTGGAAAAGAGAAATGAGAGAGGTGGGCGATCAGAGCGAAGAACAGAGTATGTGAAACCGAGACAGGAATCACAACGCTCTTCGGAGGTTTCTGTTAAAAAGGAAGAGAAACCTGCCCAACAAAAACAACATTTTAAAAAGAAAAAGGTGGCAGCAGTCGCAGTTCGACATGCCACACAGGAAGAGGGTCCTCTTGAAGAACAAGAACTGGGCTCTAGCATTGCTAGACAGCGCGGCAGAGGTCACAATAGTTCACCAGAATCTTCTAGAGCATCTGGAGGTGAAAGCAACTGATGACTTTATACAAGTAGAAACTGCGGACATGCGTGTCTCCAAGCCTGATAGGGTGTACAAAGTAACGCTGCAATTAGAAGGAGACATTGAACGCACAATAAACGCACTCTTTTGGGAAAGTGTATGATGCCTTGTTGGCCGAAGAAGATTGGCCGCCTGACTTTGTCCGTACCTGCCCATATGGAGAAGATGTCATTAAGTCTTCTTTCTCGCCCCTTGTTCCAGAGGAACCCGCTGAATCCCATTCCATTGAATGGGCTCTAGCACAAGTACCTGCATTATATAGAAATCACGTAGGGTGGATAAAGACTCCCCCTACTATGTAATTCCCATTAAAAGTGAACCTCAGCCACAACCGCAGTATCCTATAAAACATGAAGCAAGAGCACCAGTGAGAGAAATTCTCACGCAATTAGAGTACCAGGGTGTAGTTGAATCCTGTGTCTCGCCAATGAATAACCCTTTATTTCCTGTAGCTAAACCGGACCATTCCTACGGAATAGTCTTAGACTACAAACATTTAAACAGTCATACACGCACCTATGCTATACAAAATTCACATAGCACTGCACTACTGAGCAACACAGTGCGTAAAACATATAAAACAACATTAGATATTTCAAATGGGTTTCTCTGCCAGAGTATAGCGCCTGAAAGCAGGGACTTAACAAGCTTAAGCGCACTAGGCTCTCAGAACAAATTCTGTCGTTTACCTCAGGGGTATAAGAACAGCCCAGGACTGTTCGTGGCTCATGTTACGGCCATTTTACACGAGTTTGACCCTGAAGCATTGTCCTACGTAGATTATATATCTCTCACGGATGATGAGTTACTACAACATTTAAGACGGGTAGCCCGCATTGTTGTAGGGTTTGCCGAATTTGGCTACAAATTTAACTTAAAAAAAACAAAAATTGCCTTCCTCGCCGTCCTGTTTCTAGGATATAAGCTGTCAAGTGAAGGAAAGAGCCTTGCGTCACAATTTTTAGAAAAATGCGCACAGTTACAACCACTGAATACAATTAAAACTTTGGCAGAACTTACATTCCAGATTATGCTACGCGCATAAACCCTTTATATGACTTAATACGTCACGATTTTTCAAGTAAATTTTGGACAACTGAACATACACGCATTCTTAGAGAATTGCAGACAGACATGTTTGCAGCACAACATTTACACACAAGGGACAACAAAAGACATTCGGTCATCAGGGTAATAGCTGGGGCCATCATTTTCACCTATGTGACATTTAATGAAGGTGAGACAGTCCCGATTGCATACAAATCACATTTGTATTCAGTAGCTGAACAATGCTTTGCTCCCACAGAGAAAATTCTCACTGCTGTGCAGATGTCTGTTATTAAAGAAAGACCTCTGGCCCAGGGAAAACGCATTATTGTCGTTTGTCCAATCCCAGCCCTAGAGGCTGTTACAAAAGCTAGCGTTCCGAACGCAAAAGCACTACATCCACGTTGGATACAATGGGCTACGTCTTTAACAGCCACTGATGTAGAGTACATTTTTGACCCAAAGTTACAAACTCAGGAATTCCTGCAATATGAAGTAGAATATCCTGTTCCAGCACATACCTTGCCTATTGATCAATATCATAGAGTCATGTACACCGATGGCTCTGCACAACCTGCAATTGGAACTAAATATCAATATTCTGCTGCTTGCGCAGTCGTAAGTGGCTACATGGAAGGGGATACATTTTGTCCTCTATATACATATACACAGATCTTAGGGGATTGTACAGCACAATTGGCTGAGCTAAAAGCTCTACTGATGGCACTAGAACATACGGATCCGGCACAGCCTATAAAGGATTGTTTGTGATTCATATTATTGTGTCCAGTCCTTTAATGAATACCTGCATTATTGGCGCCAGAATGGGTTCAGAGACTCCAAAGGCAACACCATTAAACACAGACTTCTGTGGGGGAAAGTAGCGGCTCTGAAAGAGACGCTACCGAATGTCCATGTTGTGCATACACTTGGACACCAGCGCGTTGGAATACACGTTGCTGGAAATACATTGGCTGATGAAGCTGCAGTGACTCGCTCGAGTTCCAAACCAGACGCAGAAATTTGGGCTGCCGTAAAAGCTACGGCTGATAGTACGCCCCATCCTCACAAATATCAATACCATGTGGGAAGTATGCTGAACGATGAAGTTAAGATACCAGGCGTAGGCTTACGAGACGTCCCTAACAAAGATATAAGACCACAATTGATCAAAGCAGCGCATGACGGGGTGGCATCTGCACATGCTGGTCTGGCGGCTACATTTTCAATCTTACAGGCCCATTATTGTTGCCCAGGTCTCTATAAAGAGACTAAGCAGTATGTCCTTTGTTGTGACATCTGTCAACAAATTAAAGTTTCCATGGCCAAGCGCCCGCCACAGACACCCCTCTTAATTTCTAACAAACCGTTACAGTGTGTGTACTTGGACCACTGCGGTCCACTAACACCTGATAGTGCATACAAAAACATATTAGTCGCTGTTGATTCATGCTCCAGATTTGTATGGGTGTGGGCACAATGCTCGGCTGACGCTCGGACTGTTATTAAAGATTTGCGATTCTTTATCAGTACATGTGCAGTTGCTGCGTTCCATTCGGACCAGGGCCCTGCTTTCGCCTCAAGAACATTCAGGGACACCATGGCTTCATTGGGGGTCCAACTGCAGGACTCGTCTCCATTTCATCCCAAGGGATGTAGTGTTGTTGAGCGATTAAACCGCGATTTAAAGCAATCTTTAACAGCCAGAGTCTTAGGTACAGGTCATAGTTGGCTTAATCACCTGTATGGAGTCCAGAGAGCACTGAATAACCTGCCTATAAGGTCCCTGGGGGGTCGTACTTCATATGAGTGCCTGTTCAGAACTCAAATGTTTGTTCCGGATCTTGATGGTCCTGGTGTGGAGGCAGCAGAAACACCTTTTGACATAAATGAACGTGTCACTGTTTTACAGGAATTACAACAGTTCCGTGATGATAATTCTTCTAAAAGTGCTGCCTCCACAGGAATTAAGGATGTGCCAGTAGCATCTACCAGCTGGATTCCCAGAGTTGGGGATCTTGTACATGAAAAGGTCGCAGTGAAAAAGGAATTTGGCCATTCTTATCGAGCGCCAGTCCCTGTACTGGGGATACACGGTACCAGAACTGTTATTCTACCACCGTTGGTAGGTGCCAAAGAAAATCGTTTTGTTTCAATTGACAATGTCAAATTACACCATGTGGCCGATCCTGCACAGCCGACCAAGAGGAACATCCAGTAGTTCCCGAATCCCTCTCACTACTGGCGAAGAAGTTGCACTACAAGTTGTTTATACCAACACTGATACCTCTCCGAGCTTGGGGAGGGTGAAAGCTGATCTTGCAATAGTTCCACTAACATCAAATAATTTAGAAACATTTGACCAAGTCAACTCGACTCCAAGCCAAATGGATGGTGCTGTCTATAGTGTGCCACCACAAGAAACACCAACTCCACCATTGACAACAGCTAAGCCATTTGCACAAACTGCCTCTGGTTATTTTGCCGACTTCAACAACGGTTTATCAGACTCATTCGCCTCTTCAACAGCTAATTTGTCAAGTGCACGAAAGCTAACACACTAGCTTAAAGAAACATACTTCATTTTTCCATGGAACTATGTATGGCTTTCTTTGACTGTCCTAGCCTTACTACTTTGGATTGATTTGTTATTACCTTTTTCTTATTAATACATGGTCATTTTCTTCCCAAAAGATCAGTGGTTGAACAGGTGGAGGAGGTCATGAAACCACACTTTTCATCACATAAGGTCCGAAGAGACTTATCTTTTGTGAACATCTCCGCAGTGCCAATTCCTGATGGGATTGTTTGAGACAAAGTAATGTTCGATATATATGGTCCCACGGAAATTATTCAAATATCGTATGTGTTAAAATTATCAATGAATGATATAGTCATACCAGGCATTGTATCTGATGATTGGGATGTGAAAACAGTTGATTCTATGATGACAGAATTGCAATATTATACTGTCTTGAAAATGAAGATGTGTACCAATTCAAAGAAAATTATGGTGATATGTTCTGCTATAATTATGATGGGCACCACTTCATACATAGAGCGAGTAGTCACAAAATGATATTTAATTACACGCAATGGGAACATTGTTCAACCCCACCGCAAGGGAGTTCTAAAACTTATACTGAAAAGTTTACATATTTTTCTAGGCATAATCAAAAGAATGCTGAGTCAAATTATTTTAAAGTAACTTCCACTAAGGATATACATATGTTATTGACCAATACGAGATTCATATATTCGGAATCTTTTGTTTCCCGGTTATCAATATTCGTCCATATCCATTGATTTGAAAAGTGTTTGGGAAACTAAAAATTGGCAGATAAAGGGAAAAGAAATTGTATTTACTTTTTAAAGTGAGTACAAACCTGATGTAAAAAAAGTCCTGCAAAATAGCAGCTGAATGGCTCACACAGAAAATGTCTTGCAGAGAGATGTTTTCTGCTTGAACCAGACACCTACTGCTATATCACAATACGTTATTATAGCAGCTGAATGGCTCACATCTGTTTATGTTTTGCAGCCTTGGGTGCCTGCACAAAGCCCCTCATCATCGAGCAATGAATATAGGCCTTACCAGCAGTCCATAGTTTTTGATTTGATGCAAAAGAGTGTTCATTTATTTCTAAATAATATTTTATCTGAACCTGTACTAGCATCTTTTCTTTTATACACCTGTATTTTCTTTTGTTCATTTTTCACTTTTTGTTTATGTTTAATAATGCTTTATTGAATAAGTTAGCAAACATTAGTACAATAACATAACTACATTGGAACAAAAAAGTAATAAGGATAATTATACCTATAAAAACAATTTATATACACAATCAGAATAAAATATTGTACCATAAAATAATAGTATTTTCGATATATTTTAGTAAAGAAGAAAGAGAAGAGAGAAAAGAAAAAGAAAAGAACAATTAAAACAATGCAAAATGAAGATCACATGTTCTCAATAGAGCAACCATTAATTCTAAATAAAAAAGAGAAAAAGAGAAAGAACACAAAAAAGGAGATTCAAGGAGGTTCAAAAGCAGTATTAACAGTAGCATGAAAGGTCTTGTGTTGTGAAAGAAAAGATGTGAGACGAAGCCATAACTTGTCTCTTTTAATTAACAGTTGAGTAGTATTAGCATTTGCTCGATCCATTCAAGTTCCACAAAGCTACAACAGATATGTTTGTGGCATCTTTCCAATTAGAAGTTATAATTTGCAGTGCACTAGCAATGAGTAAATCAGCCAGTTTGCCAAGCAGGGATTGGGAATGCTAAATAGGTGAGGTACTGCCCAAAAAAATATGTAATATACTGAAGGGTACATTGATGGACAACATTTGATTGACTTCATCCCAAACTTGTTTCCAAAAAGTGTGGACTGAAGGGCACTAAAAAAACATGTGCAACTGAAGGCTATTTTCTTTAGAACACGACCAGCACTTACTGTCTGTAGGAAGTTTACATTTATAAAGATCTATAGGAGTATACTAAAACCGATTATAAAAATAAAATAATGTTTGGGTTGTAGATGTTGAACAGGATGTTGTATGGAGTTTTGACCATATTTGTTTCCATGAAGATATAGGAAAAATTTTATTGAATTCCTGTTCCCATGCCAATTCTGTTTTAGACTTTAGTCTCAAGCGACTTGTATGTGTAAGGGTTGTATATATAAAGGATGCTGGGACTTGTGAGGAGAAATTATGAGGCTGGGAAATAGGCTGTGTTGAAGAGGGAGTATCCAAAGTATGAGATAACAATTTATAGAGGATAACGGAGAGAGATTGGTACTGCAAGGCGTAATAAGAAGAATAATGAAATGTCTGTTGAATATCTTGAAATGCTATTACAGCATTGTCTAAAATTAAATGATCCAGAGTTACAATGCCTTTGTGCATCCACTCTTTCCAGACTAAAGTTCTATTATGAATTTTAATGTCTTTGTTGTACCATATGGGAGTATGCCTAAGGTTCTCAGATGAGGAGTGAGAGGCAATAAGTAGTGGCTTGGCAATAGAGATAGAATGAGTGATTATAGGAGATTGAATGGATTTAGGGGGTTTTGAAAGCCGAATTGCATCGCTAAAAGTAAATGGTGTAATTTATGAGTGTTCCTATTGACTCCATAGAGAGGTTCCATTGTGAAAAGTGGGAGAGAGGGACAACCAGATTTGTTTTAAAACAAATGCAGAATGATGTCTTTTAAGGCATGGAAAATGTACACCTCCATTATCTCTAGGTTCTTGTAGTTTGATTAAAGATATACGAGATTTACGTTTGTTCCTCAAAAATTTCATAATTAATGTATTTATAGTTTAAAAAAAACAGATAGGAGTTTAACTGGGAGCATAAATAGACAAAAATTTAAAATGGCAACAACCTCATTTTGATTGTGGCAAATCTTCCCTACCAAGTTAAATAAAGTGGGTACCATCTGTCAAGCAATTTCAAAATCTTTGACTCGACTTCTTGTAGATTAATTTGAATAGTGTCTTTAATAGAATTGGAATAGGATATGCCCAGGCATTTAATATGCTTAGAGTTCCAAATAAAAGCAGTATCTTTAAACATGTTGGGTAGACAATAAGCATTTACTGGCAAAACCTATGATTTGTCTACATTAAGCTTATATGCTGAGACATTTCAGTATTCTCGTAGTAAGTGAAAAAATTCCGGAATAGTCTGTTGAGGATTAGAGATGAAGAGCAGAATATCGTAAGCATATGCTGTAAATTTAATCTCTATGTCTTTGTGCTTAAAGCAATAAAAATCAGACGACCTACGTATTTTCTCTGGAAGGGGCTCAAGGGCTAATATAAATAAAAGAGGTGATAGGGAACAACCTTGTCTAGTACCTCAGTGTAGGGGGAAGTAATGGGATTGTTTATCAATGACTAAAATAGATGTAGAAGGTGAGGAGTATAAAATACCAATGAGTTTAATAATCTGAGGACTAAAACCATGCCATTAAAATGCTCCAAACATAAAATCCCAACAAACTCGATCAAAGGCTTTTTCAGCATCGAGAGTTATAGGAGCTCTAGAGTCCCTGGACTTAGAAGCAAGATGGAGAAAATTGAGAAAAGTTCTAGAATTATCTGATATGTACAGCCCCTTAACCAAACCTGACTGGTGAATGTCTATTAAATCTGGGATAAAATGATTAATACATAAGGCAAAGACTTTTGCAAAAATGTTACAGTCAACATTGATAAGGGATATAGATCTATAATTACCACATTTGGATAAATCTTTCTCTTTTTTAGGAATCAAGTACCACATAGCTTTGGAAAAGGTGCCCTTTGCTTGATCTTGTGATATGAAATATTGAATAAATGTTAATATCTTTGGAACTAAAATGGATGCAAATGTTGAGTAAAATTCAATTGAAAAGCCATCAGGACCCGTGGCCTTATCTTTAGGAAGTTTGGTAATGGCATTTTTAATTTCTGACTCGGATAGTTCAGAGTCTAATAGAGACAAATCTACTTTAGGTGTCATAGGAATAGAGTGGAAGAAAGCATCAACCTCAGATATATTAGAAGTGTTTTTGGGAGTATATAATGTAGTATAGTAATCAGTAAAACATTCCAGAATTTTTAAGTCATTAGTGTGTCTGTTTCCAAATGTGTCTATGATAACAGTAATTTTAGACTTTTATTTTTTAATCTTTAAGTAGTTTATCAATAGGTTACCCGCTTTATTTTTCCCCCATAAAATTTGGAATTTATTTTGAGTAGAGTACCACATGCACTATCCAAAGATTGCTTATTGTATAGTACTTTAGCGTCAATCAACCTGGATAGAGTATCTGGTTTGTTAGAGGAGTATTCATGCTCTAGACGCTTTATTTGTGCAAGTAATTGAGAGTAAACTTTAGAACTTTCTTTCTTTTTAATGGCAACATAATCTATAATAAAGCCTCCAGCAGTAGCTTTGAGTGCATCCCATATAACATTCATCTGAGTATCGGAAGATAAGTTGTGCCTAAACAATTCTTTAGAAAACATTGTAAATTGTTCAATAAATAAATGGTCTTGCAATAAAACACTATAAAACCTCCAGCGATTAGAAGATGGGGAATTGCCTGGAAAGTTCAAATCAATAATTACCGGGGTGTGATCTGATATAAAAATAGACCCAATGTCAGTATGTGAAATTGATTGTAAAATGTTTTGTGTAGCAAAAAAATAATCTATTCTAGAATATGAGTGATGTACTCCAGAATAAAATGTAAATTCTAATACATCTGGACGTGCAATTCTCCATAAATCATGTAAACCTCTGGAGGATATTGCTTAATGAAATGCTTTTTGCATTTCATTAGGGAAATGGCAAGTTTGATAACGACGATCTGCAAAAGGATCCATAACCTGATTGCAATCACCTCCTACCACAAGATTGTCAGAATTGCAAGATAATTGAGGCTCTACTCCAGCTGGATCATAAACAATGCAAATGGACTACAGCACCCCATTAATTTTAGCTGTCAGTAATATCCATCTACCTGTAACATCTTTAATCTCTTCTATAACTTGTGTGTGTAAAGATTTATGAAACAAAATTATTACCCCATTCTTGTTATGAACTGCAGAGGAACCAAAAACATGACCAACCTAATTTCTATTTAAACTTTTAAAGTCCTGCTCCTTAAGATGTGTTTCTTGCACGAGAGCAACCTGATAATTTAATTTAGAAAGATGTTGGAGCATTCTTTGTTTCTTAACCGGATTACGTAAACCCTCAACATTCCATGAAATAATACGAAGACTTGTCATTTAACTGGGGGAAGACATATAGAAAACAGACCCTTAACGAAATCTAAGATACATACAACATATGAATCGTAGAGTAAGGTGGAAGGGAACATTCTGAACACATATCCAGTAGAGGTTGCTTGTGGATGCCAACAATGCATTGTAAGGTAAAAAAAATATTGAAAAAGAAAGAAAGACAAAAGGAGACGAAGAGAGTATGAAAGAGATGGAGAAGTAAAGAGGTGGCAGAAGCACCCCATTGATAGAAGAAAAACAAGATGACGAAAAGCCAAAAGGCTTCAGTCATAATTATCTTGAAAAGAAGAATATATTTTGCAAGGGAGAAAGGGAGGAGCAAGAAAATTAGAGGCCAATAAGAAACAACACCCCAAGGAATTAAAATAATTAAATAGCAAGAGGGAGGAGAGATGTTAAAACAGAATAAATACATTACAGTATAAACAACTGATGGCGTGACTTACCAACAAGGGAAAGAACACTATGATATCAAGCTATACAAGAATATAGACACAATCAGAAAGGGGATTTTCTTTGCTTGACATTTCTGTGTTTTCAATACCTGTAAAGAAAAAACAAATGATTTAAAAATCCAACATTAACCAATCAAGTCTTGCTGACTTCCATTGCCACCCCTTTGTGGGTATATATAAATTGTTTCAAGTCAGAGGGATTTTCAAAAGTAGTTGTTCTGTCCTTGAAGGTAACCTGAAGGAAACAAGGGTGAACAAGGCCAAATCTAGCATTCATAGATCTTAAAGCTGGTCGGAGATTCAAAAATTCTTTCCTTCTTTTGGCTGTCGCCGTGGCCACATCCTGGCTAAAGAAAATCTTTTGGCCTGACCACAACATTTGTTTATGTTGTTTGGCGGCAGTTAAGACTGTCATTAAATCTGAGTATTGTAGAAAGAGGTCGATAATTCCTCTTGGTTTAGATGTAGAAGAAGGACCAATACGATGGGCTCTCTGAATGTTAAGGACCGTGGTATTCTGCAGACCAACAATCTTTGGCATATGAGTTCGCAAAAATGTTAGCAAATCCTGGCCTTCTGAGCCTTCCGAAATGCCATAAATGCGAAGATTATTTTGCCGATTACGATTTTTCAAATCTTCTGTTTGTTTTTGAAGTAGTGTGACTTCCTCAGTCAGATTATCAACTTTAATAGTAGTGTCTTGTATGTTACGGATCCTCTGCTCTACATCAGAAAGTCAAGATTACAGACGTGACCATTTCTCCTCAATTCGTTGTAGTGCAATATTTGTTTCCATAACAAAAGGCTTTATTAACTTGAGTTCATCCATAATGTCTTCCATGTTAAGAGGAAATGGAGACTTAGTTGGAGAGAATGGGTCTTTTTTAGCTCTTTTGTACCCCCGGAGTCTTTACAATCGTTAGAATTAGATACAGAGGATACAGATACTTTTGAAGTATGAGGAATCTCCATTTTAGCGATGTAGTGTAGACTTAGTTCAGTATATTTAATTGATGTTCTCTCACCGTCGGTTAGGTCACCTCAAAGGACGAATGTTGAAAATTATAGAAGCAAATCCTGAATGAAGTATCTAAAACGATTTAAGAGTCGACATCTCAAAATGTACAAAAAAAAAAAAGTATAGAGGTCCCCACATTAATTAAAATAATAGTGGGTAATATAGAGCTTGGCCAAGGTGAAAAAAAACAACATTTTTAAGAATAAAAGTGATCCTCACAAAATGGCGGCAACATTTTTGTGAGAAAGGGAGGAGAAGGTTTAAAGAAGTAAACTCTGTGTAAAAACAGAGTTTAAAAGATTAAAAAACTCACAAACTGCTCCCTGGATATTCACATTCCACATTTTGAAGAAGAAATGTGCCAGTCGTCGAATAAATGCTCTCCAGGCAAAAAAATGACCTCAGCAGTTTGGGAGCGCCACTATCGAGCGGCCATCTTAATTGCTCCAGCGAGCAATCTCCCATTTTTCACTTTTCATTGGAGGGTGCCACAATAACAGACTAAGGGGGTCATTCCAACCCTGGCGGTCATCGACCGCCAGGGTGGATGACCACGGAAGCACCGCCAACAGGCTGGCGGTGCTTCCCTGCCCATTCTGACCGCGGCGGTAAAGCCGCGGTCAGAAAAGGGGATCGGACCTGTCTGGGCTGAATCTCCATGGCGGCGCTGCAAGCAGCGCCGCCATGGAGATTCCGACCCCCTTCCTGCCACCCTGTTTCTGGCGGTTTTCACCGCCAGTAACAGGATGGCGGGAACGGGGGTCGTGGGGCCCCTGAGGGCCCCTGCACTGCCCATGCCACTGGCATGGGCATGGGCAGTGCAGGGGCCCCCTAACAGGGCCCCAGCATGTTTTTCATCGCGACGGGTGCAACTGCACCCGTCGCACCCCTGCAACACCGCCGGCTCCATTCGGAGCCGGCTTCTATGTTGCAGGGCCTTTCCCGCTGGGCCGGCGGGCGCTCCTTTGGCGGGCGCCCGCCGGCCCAGCGGGAAAGCCAGAATGGCCTCCGCGGTCTTTTGACCGCGGAGCGGCCAAATGGCGGTGACCGCATGGCAGGCGGCCGCGGTCAGAATGACCGCCTAAGATCCTTATTTACAAACAATGACGCTCTGCTGCTGCAATGCAGCATTGTGTCAAAATATTTAACGCAGTGTAAAGACGAATCCCAACGCCGTGCTTGCGTTGCATTTACAAAATAGCGCTTCATGGCATCAGGATCGGACAGCGTAAAAAAAAACAATGCTAGCCTGTGTGCTGCGTTGCAAAACAAAAATGATGCTAGTGCTGCAAAAGAGATGTTAGCCTGATTAGCAACACATAATCTGATGCTAGCCAGTCTTGCATCACTTTTGCACCTAAAAGCACAGGGAAATCATTCACAAAACTCTGCTTTGTGAAAAAACAAAAACAAATAGGAGACACTGCAGAAGCAGAAGTGGAGACCCCTGGAGACCAGAGACCCAAGGACAACCCCAGCAATCCCATTATCAGGCAGGATGTCCAGACAGACTCCTAGGAGAAGGGGAAGAGGAAGTGCAGATTCAGTGAGGAGGAGAACAACTAAGGTCACGAAGCAACACCAACTTTTCATCACCTCCAAATTGTCATAAGGGAAGAAAGCGGCAATATAGCAGTCCATTGTGGACAAGTCAACAGTGTGGCAGAGGTGACGAGGACAGTCATCGACTGTAAGAAGGACAGTCATGATTGCGAGAGCAGAATAAAGGAGAAACTGGCCAGCAACTGCAAGGCAGCATTGCGGACCGGAGGTGGAAGTCCAGCACACCAGGAGCAGTTGGATGAGCTGGAGGAGATGGTGGCGGCCATCATCCCTACGGAGTTGGTTGCAGGAGTCTCAGGACAGGAAGGAGTATGATGCAACAATGTCTCACTGTGCCACATGTACAATTTGGAGGCTGTCAAACAGGGATTTGACAAAGGGATACCAAGAAATACCTAACCACCCCAAATCATGGGACCCATAGAGGAACTTAAGTTGAAGTGGGTGGGCCCACTGATGTGGGATTCAGATGTAAGGACTTGCCACCAATCACGCCACCACTACAATGTGGATGAGACACCAACAATTGTTGTCTATAACAAAATACCTATTAGTCCTACTGGATACGGACATGCATGATCGACGTATTGTAGGCATGTGAGAATGAATGTATGAGTTGGGTAGGATCACTGCGTGCCACTTAATGGTGTACCAGGACCCAAAAGTGATTAACCTGAGGAGGTCTGTACACATACAATGGCGTGGGCCTGAGTACATACAATGGCGTGGGCCTGAGTCATATGACGTGTGATACTCTGCAGATAAACAACTCACATCGGGGTGTTATGGGGGAATATAAGTGAGCTAAACTACATAGTAGGACAGAGTTCATCCCCTCAGAGCAGGCTCACAGTGCCTGTGAAAAGAATCAATTTGTAATGCAAATTTTGGGAAGCTGTGCATTAATACCCATGCCCAGCAGGTGTACTACACATCATTGTTCCATTCAGGGCCCTATGTATGATGAAATGGTGCTGCAAGCCAGCTTGCTGTACTGCACTGCATAATTTTGAAAGTGCAGAGATACGTTGTATTTACCAAAATGCAACACATACCTGCACTTTCCTCAGTGATGGTGTACTCACTGCTTCCTATTGCCAACACAGGCACCCTTGCACCATGGTGTAGGGATGCCTGGGATGCAGGGATGATTGCTTATTTGCTGGAAGGGACACTTTCTTGAACATGAACAATCATGAATGTCGTCTTATACTTTCTATGTGTGCTGCAGAATGTTGCGTACATTGAAATAGGAGAAAATGGGGACTAATATGTCAGTTCTCTCCGTTACACCACTCAGTGCCACCCCTGAGGTTGTGGAGAAATCAGATGCATTTCCAGATACCTAAAACACAGAATGTGTCATATTCCTTTGGATTTAATAGGCGTTGCGGAGTAAAACCCAGAACAACACCCATGCAACTCACCTTTTATGCAGTGTAATGCATGAAAGGGGTACACAATTACAGGGGCATGACAAGCTACAAAAGTTTGCTTGGTGCGGCCTTGTAAATTAGGGGCCTGCACACTGCACCACTGGAGCATCAAATTAAATGACACACTAGTTGCACAGTGTGGTGCTAGGGTCTTGAAAATGAGGCATTTAAAGTGCTCCCCCAGAAACCTTGATTGTAAACCTGATCACTCATGTCAACATTTAGCAGAGTTCAACATTAACGTACCTCCATTTCATTGCAGAGGATGATATCATACCTCCTGGCTGGCTGCCTGTCCGGGGATTCTCCGACCATGGGGATGACCAGTTGTAAACCATTAATCCGGATACCCTCCAGCAAATCGTAGGTGCCATACAGACAATATCTCCGGTCGCAGGGAGGCAAGACAGTGTTGCGGGGTCTCCAGATGATCCACCCAACATCCAACATACACCATCTGCCAGCTCAACCAGAGCTCCTACACATGTCCCATGAAATGTTCACCCCCATTGACTCTGTCTGAACATCTGTTGGGGTTCTTGTCTTATAGAATGTAAATCAGTACTGCACACAAATTAACACATGTAAATAAAATCACTTACTACAACCTTGGTGTTGTATGAGTGTCTGAAGCAGGAACAATATGAACATGTTGCATTGTAGGAAGCAAATACACTGAGTGCTTACCAATGGGATTTATGTGGATTGCAGCCCAATGCAAAGCCACAGACTGAGTGAACATACATAATGAATGTGATATGTACGTTGATAAATAAAACGTGTTTGAGGCTCCTAAGCATGTAATGCAACAGGTATCATGCAGTCATTGTGCCAGCTGATGTAACTTACACCACAAGTGGCTGATATAAGCAACATAGTAGCAATGATCTCACATTAATTTGGCAACCAAATGATGCAAGTTTAAGTCTGTGAGGGGCAGACATAAATGTGTGAGCAATATATCCATGACTTGAGTGCAATAAAAACAACATTCTACAAATGCCCATGACTTACCAACACAAAGCAAATGCACATGAATACCTATTATGGGATTGTATCCATTCACATCCAGATTGTCACTTACATTGCCCAAAGATGTTTGTAGATAACTGATGGGATCCCATTGCCAGCCTGACATGTACTTGCCCATAAGGAATACACCTTGTCACATGTTTCAAAATACTGCTTGCAAAGCCAAATGCATGTACATAATATAACCTGTGCAGACATGCTAGATTCTAGACAGTCAATCAGGATGGAGACCATATTGTATGAAACAACAACATTTTTATAAAACTATTAATCTTGCACAAAAACTACCTAAGCAACCTAACCCAACTATCTTTACCTATCCTACACTACCTTAAACTACATTATATATACAAATAACTTTACTTATCTTAACTTATTCTATACATTTAATGCCATATGACAAACATCTCCCATCCCCACCTCCTTAAAACACATCTGTAGATAACGACAACAGTAACTACAGCTATACATAAGCTAACAAAACACCAAGGCCTAAACAAAGATATACTATTTTTGTACTTTTTTATTTTTTTTTAAGTACACATCACCCTCTCCTATTAACACCAAATAAAAGGAAACCCCAATTGAAACTACTACATTCTAAAACAACCCTACACTACACTAACTTACCTAACACTATCTAAAATCCTCAACTATAAAAAACATATACAAGGGAAAGGGAGGTGAGTGTCCATGTGGGCCATCCTGCTTCTTATTGTCTGATCATAGCTGCCTTGATCTCCTGGAGCATGATGATCACCTGGTCATGATTGTGCTCCAGGTTGGACAAATTCAACTTCATGTTTGCCACTTCCTGATGAATGACCTGCTCAAATTCTGCCCAAAGTACATTTGGTGGGGCCTGTGGTGTGGATGGGGGAGATGTGGTGGTGGTGGAGGTAAACAGACCTGCCCCTACATTGCCTATTTGTCTGTGTCCCGAATGTTGCCCTTTCATGGTGGGCGGAGGTGGCTGGTTCCATGGCTGGAGCCCCTTGGGTAAAGACACTCCAGGACCCCGATGCTCTCTCCTGGTCATATGTCTTCCCCATCCTCTTGAAGTCCTTTTGCACATGACTGTTGTAGCAGTAGCAGTCAGCCCTTTTTTCAAAATTTCTCTTCTGGGATGGGGTCATGTTTCCTGAGGAAACACAAGGAATACATATTACACAAAGGTTCATTTGACAAATGTACATCAAGCATTCCAAGTAAATACTATCTGCAGACATTACATGATGCACTTCACAAATCACAAAAACATCTTGGAGGGCAAAGTAAATTGACATCAGCCCAATATCCATCATCTCTATACTGATTGTAGTCAGGAAATCAAGGCCAAACGAATGTTACACAATAGCAATGCCCCGTCTTGGGACATCTTTTAATGACCATGCCATCATTGTCCGTGGTGATGATAAATGCTGTTTGGTGATCATGGTATGGCACACTCATCATGTTGATTTGCTCATCAATGTCCCTTCTGCATACTCAATTACCCTTGTATCCAGTGGCATTTAGCAAAGTCATCTGAGCAAGGACTGTAATTTAGATGGCATATCTCCCAACATTATGTGCCTTATATGGCAAGGACACATATCTTGACACATTGCTACATGGAATATACATGTGCCAGGTATCAAATATGAGAATGAGGGGTGGATAGCTCACTCACATCACACAGCGATACATGAAATTACTCACATATCCAGTCATGTAAGTACATGGTGGGCCATGCCATGACTCCTAGCATACTCCTCAAGTAACTGATGTGCCCCACTATTCAGCCCATTGCCTGTACATATGGGTGCAAAATTAATGTCACCTTGCTGCACACCAGCACAGCCATTTATTATGTGGGTGGATGCATGCCCTACATCTCATCTGCAAAGGGATCCTGGAACAGCCACGACTAATGCTGTTCATTGTATATACCTGTTTGCATTACATCCTGTAAACTATCAGGGCCAGCACTATTTGAAGCTGAATTTGGTATTGGTACGTCGTATGACACTGGTGTACGGACATCCCTCTACACTAATACACATTTCCAGATCTTTGAAGATGACAAGGGATAGCAATGTTGATATACACAACATAGAGTATGGAGCATCACACCACAAGTGGGTAATTCAACTGCAAATCCAAGTGTGGTATGTTGAATACTGTCCTGCTAATCTTGGGGCCCTATTCACATGGTCCTCAGTCCATCCTGGAAGTACATGAATTAATGTGAAGCCCCTGTGGCACACACAGCAGTAAGATGTTATGTGAAACACAAATTGCCACCCTGGGTAGATGTGTAGGACCCTGTACTTCTGGCACATGTTCAAACTGTCGTCATTGTGTTTTGACTCATGCATCATGTGTGGGCTATCCAGACACATCAGACATAGTTTTCACCATGAGTAACAGCAGCCTATCTGCACATATGAAAAGCTTAACTCAGGTATACAGTGCCCTGCTATGTTCAGTTCTGATTCCACAACCACATATGTTCACAGATCCTGGCATTGTGGTCATTGCTCTTTGGTTATACCAGCATATTTGTGGGCCCTCAGTTAATGTCAGAACCACCTTGACATTAGTCATATGCAAGGGCACATCCTGCACCCAATCTCCACCTTACTGTCCATACACATGGATAACCTATGGAGTTTCACTTTGTATACATACACTTTGTACATAGCATTGCACACAGCATACAACATCACACGCATTCATTACACTAGCCATTACACAAAAAGGATGACACTCACTGGTAGCATCAGGGTCACAGAAGCTTTCCACCTCTCCAGTAGTGTAAAGCTCGGGTCCACCTGCAAGACATAACATGCGACATAGCACTGTGAATGTTGAACAATGAACACTGTGGTCAAATATTGCACATTACACATGACATGCAAATGACCATAAAAGCTTTTTGGATGTCACAACTCAAACGGGCCATTGAACATGTCTCAATGTCATTCATTGGTCCTCCAGGCTGATATGTACACATATGTGATGGGGCCATACATACATGTCTCAAGTACATATTGTAAGGCTTTCAAATGACTTACTACCCCAAGAGTTTTCAAGGCTAGTTGAGTGTAATGACACTCTGCACTTATATGACTCACAGAACACACTCAGCCATGACTAACAATACTCCTGCCTCACTCCTGTCAGCACATATACATGACTATGCAATATACTCATGTCAGCACATATACATGACTATGCAATATACAGCAGTAGTTAGACATCCTTGTCCCCTTATTTAACAGACATTGTTAGATGCCATTGGTGCGTGGTCAAAGACAACGCACATGCATGTTTTCTACATCCCCAAACCACTACATTTTCATTTCAGGTACAAACGTATGTGACATATACAGGTGTATGACATTCAACATGTTATGACTGTTCATAGTCACATACATCTATTCCTCATCAAAATGAAGTGTCTCAAACTTGGATCTCCAATGCTAAGGGACATCTCCCAGGGCGGCACATGTTGACATATGCCCTGGCAGCAGGCCAAATTCTGGAACTGTGCACACTTCCTGAGGATGCCCACAGCACATCTGGTGATGTTCACCGTGGTGCTAACAGGAAAGTGTCGGACAGGTATGTTAGTGACACTGCTCAGTGTGGGGACATGCTGCCCGTTTTTTTTAAACCCTTGTTTCAAGCTTTATCTCTGAAATTACTTTTTTGGAGTGTGATGGCATTTGCGCCCTGACATATATCAACCACTGACACAATGGGTCACAGGTACCAGCCCAGGTTTCATCACCACAAGAGCAACATGTCTGGTGCGTTTATGTGGCACAGTGTGCCTGGCCATTGGCAGAAGGCTGGTAATGCATCAGAGTCATACGTCACCTCATGGGGGGTGTCACAGTGGCCCTATGGGAATGGAATACCTTATTAATCCATGTTTTCCTGCTTCCTATGTGTGCTCTATAACACATAGACAAATGACAAGATCATTGATGATTGTGTATGGGCAGGAAGGTGTTCCTTCATACACATGTACACCTGTCCCTGGCAACCATGTATCCCTGCAACATGGCACAAGGGTATCTGCATTGGTGCTCATCATCAATTTGTGGGCTAGCACAGGGGACAAGTACAGAATGTGTCATATTTCATACTTAGAGAACATTGCTGTACTTGTCAGGGATATTGTTTGGCACAGCAACATGACTTGCAGTGCTGCCATATGTCCTAATTTAGTAAAAGAGTACCTATGGGCAGCAGAAATCTACTTGCAAATGTGATACAGGAATCACTCACATAGATTGTGCACTTACCAAAAGTTCCATCAATCTCTATCCCAAGATAATCCAGGAGGTCATGTTCCCGTGAGATGAAGTCTGCCCATCAATGCTTTAGTTGGTGGGTTGTCCACTCCACCTCGAAGATCCGCTGCATGTGGAGGCGGACCTTCCCCCACCGCAGCTTCCATGCCTCCATCCTGTACCGCAGGATCACTCGCCCACCCATGGCCACCATATTTGGAAGGTAGTGGGTGACCAGCAAGATGAAGGCCCCTAACTTCTCTGCACTTATGGCACAGGCCCTTCCCTTCCCTGACATGTCCCAACCCAAACCCATGATTAACCAAATACAAAAAGAAAACCCCAAACTACCGCCAACTACCCCAACAGACTAATCAACCCCAAAGACAAGCATGCGGCAATACACAGTGAAATACAACACAATATACAAATAAACACAACAAAACAGACATCAGGGACACAACTGAGACAGCAGACAGCACACAAGACTCCAGTAACAGCACTCATCAACTGAACACAATCTCTCACAAGCACAGACACAACGACTGTTAGTGTAAGAGAAAGTGAAAATAACCTTAGAGTTCCTGGTTTGCAACATGGCTGATGCATTGCATCACTCCCTGTGCTGATGCGGCATGCTTTTTGCCAATGTGTCATTTTTTTACGCTACACACCTATACATGGATTTTTTAGGGCACATGACGAAGCACCATGAAGAAGTCCCAACGCGTTGCATGGGATGCATCAATTTGTGGCATGCACGATGGCTGAAAAAACGTGCACGAGGACAATGCATTGATTGTTTTGCAAGCCATGAATGGAATATGTTTATATGTGTATGGTGTTATGTGAGATTCATTTTTATAATCAAATGGATTGTTGTGTTGCCTGTGAATAGTTGTGTTTTACACTCACTTTCCATGTGTCAAATGTATGTTTTGGAAGTGTACATGAGTGAAAGTAAATGAATTACAAGGATCAGACCATGCATAGGGCACATTTCCTATGTTTTGTTGACACTACACCTTTGAAGGGTTGCCCCATGTGCCAACTGAGTGTTGGCACCTGAATCCATTGCTTAGTTTATCCTCAGGGATGCCATGGACTTGCCCTGGAATGTGGGCCGCACACCCACATCTAAGGCAGCACAGACTTCTGCCAATATGTGTTGTGTCCCACAGTGCAGACAGTAGGCTGTCAGGCAATGTGGGAGGGGGAGTTACAGTGCAGGCAAGTGTTGTGATAGCTAGTACACATATGTGAAGGGATATGTGAATGGTGCAATTTGCTCATGTTCCACACATCCAGGGGCATTCCTCCAGGGGACACATTTCCATTTACCTCCGGAGATTGTCTCATGACCTGACATCACATTTTACATACAGCGGACAGTCAAAACTTCCCTGTCCTATTATCTACTAGGGACCTACAGGTAGTTTGATTCCTCCTTACCCTATTATCTACTAGGGACTTACCGGAGTATGTTGTTGACAGTTGTACTTTTACCACTTCAGCATATGCCTTTTATTCAGAGCAGTGGCCTTAGGCCTGCTTAGCAGACCCAGGGTACAGCCAGGGTCAGTCACCAACATTTTCAGTAAGTCAAATTTGGTTGTATATGCACACAGTATGACTTTCTCACACTGTCACTGGGCAGGTAATTTGGCTACACACTGGTTGTGATGATATGTGTTATCTTACATAGGTACACTTTTTCTTGTAGTCACACTCTTCTGACAATGTGTGAGGCATTCACCCATGTACCACACACATGACTAGTCTATGGTACATTATCAATGTTGCTACTATTGATGTTACATCTTGTGCTTGTTCCCCATCTTCACCATACTCATCGTCCCATTCTTCATGCTCCTCATTGTCATTGGGCCATGGGAGATTATGCCCTGCACATGTGTTCTACAATTTATAGCACACAAATACTTGGTTTAGTTGCTCTTGATGGTGAGTAGGGTAACTGGCCCTCAAAAATATACTGACTCACAAAGTAATACTTGTGTATTCTGGATGTCCCCTCCACAATGTACCAGATCCTGTTTGGGACATGATTATGACTCTGCTGAGCTTATGTATGGGTGTGCTTGTAAGGAGTACTCACCCACAGCTGGAGTCTATATCCTTTGTCTGCTGTACAATGAGTAGGGGTGGATTGGGGAAATGGTAATTACAGCTAATAATCCCACATACATTTACAAGTCATTAAGGCCCTCATTGCCGCCTGCCAAGGTTGAACCGCCGGGCGACCGCCAATTCGGCCGCACTCCCGCGGGGTCTATTATGAGATCCCTGCTGGGCCGGCGGGCTTCCGCACGCCAGCCCAGCAGGGATCTCGGCCCCAACACGGGAGCCGGCTCCAAATGGAGCCGGCAGTGTTGCGCTATGCGATGGGTGCAGTTGCACCCGTTGCGCTTTTTCCTGTCTGCATAGCAGACAGTGAAAGGCTCCATGGGGCCGTGGCAGGGGGCCCCTACTCTGCCTATGCCAATGGCATGGGCAGTGCAGGGACCCCCAGGGGCCCCACGACTCCCCTTTCCGCCAGCCTTTTCATGGCAGTTCTTACCGCCATGAAAAGGCTGGCGGGAGGGGGACTCGTAATCCCCTGGGCAGCGCTGCTGTGGTCGCAATTCCGCTGGAAGCACCTCCAGCCTGTTGGCGGTGCTTCCTCCAGAATTATGCCGGTACCTAAGGGCCAAACCACTCGGTGGAACTTTGTTGGACAGGATATGAAGATACTATATACTTTGGACTTATGACCAACTCTTGGGAAAATAGGTTGTTTTGTGACTATAAACACCTATTAAAGATCAAACTACTCACTCCATTGGAGATTAATAAGTACAGGTTGGTGGACGTTTGGATTGACCAATTAGTCGAAATTTTAATTTACTTATTGGATATGGGACTTCTATGGTTTTAACTTACAGACTTGTTGTGGTTTCGCAAGAAATTTGTGAATTATAGTTTGAATAGAACTTAACAAACTTAAAAAGAATAAGCCTTGATAAAGTCCTTTATAGGACGAAACACGTGTCGGCTGAATTTGGTTGAACCCCACGATCAATTCTCTCATTGGATGGAAAGGAAAAAAGGGAAAAACATCTTTCCACTTCAAGCCATCAGAGTGGATGAATTTCACTCATACCATTGATTGATTGAATCTGTTTCTTTTGACTATGAGTGCCTTAGAGATTAATTGTTTTTACCGCTGATTTAATCATGCAATGTGTGAAAAAACACTGCTAAGTTTATGTGTAACATTAGTTTTGTGTTGTACTACTACAACTTTGTTACAATTTTTGTATACCATTTCATGAAATTATGCTATATTTGTATTATGTGTATTAAATTTGTTAACTGAATAATGCATTTTTTCTAATTATCACATATCATACTGATGTCACATCCGTTTCACATTATGCTTGTTGCTTAAATTCTCTAATATGACTTAAGGATCCATGAACAAAACTGATAATTTATGAACACTCTTCGCGTGTGCTCCATTCTTACTTTATATAAAAAATATATCTTCCTCCAAAACAGCCCTGGCGGTCAAAGACCGCCAGGGTTGTAATGACCCCCTATGTGTCCTGATGTACTCAGACATATTGGCAATAGTATGTGACGTGCTATGCCACTGATTGGCATCCATGCAAAATTATCACAGATTTGTCGGACAGTGTGTACTGTCCTCTGTGATACACTTACGATTTGTCATACATGTAAGTGCAAAATATGTGGATGTTGTAAGTTGTCACCAGTGTCATGAATCTTTCACCCATTGAGTTAACAAATATCTAACACTGATCCACTGTTGCAGTTTATGACTACTATTTACATACTTTGGCATACAGTTAGCCCCTAATGTATCACATAGTGATTCCAAGCTATCCAATTTCTTTGTCTCCCAACAATTCGTTGACGGATAGAAGTGTTTTCAGTTTGGCAGGCAATGCATACATGACACACCACACTTTTCAGAAATCAGTGCATTGTGTCTGGTACTTTGAGGATGGTGCCAGTGTTCACACTTGATTGACAACTGTTGTGGCCTACCTATGGTTTCCTGGATGTGGATGTGTTATTTTTTAAGTGGGACTGTGACAGACACTCCAAAACATATGTGAGATTGACTCATTTATTTACATGCTTGGCAGTCATGCCTTCAGTCATATGTGCTTAACTAAAGAAGTTCTGCAGGATGTGTGCAGATCTCCGTGCACCTGAAGCAGTGTTCTGGAGGTAAGGTTGATGTGGTGGCTTACCCTCCTCTTCTTCCCTTGGTACCTCCTGTTCTTCGTCCCAGGGGACATTTGTCCTGATACAAATATTATGAAGTATTGCACAGGCCAATATTTGCTTGCAGACCTAGGAAGGGAATACAAGACTCTCCCACTCGAAAGGTCCAGGCTGCGAAACTGGTCAAAGGTTGGCTCAATGATGTTTCTCATACGACTGTGCACCTGGTTGTAAGCCTTTTCTGCCTCGGTTTGTGGGTTTCCAAAGGGTGTCATGACCCACTGTTGGATGCCAGATCCTTGGTCAGCTGAACTGTAAAAGAAAAGAAACAATGCCTTTGTTTTGGATCACTGTATTTACATAGGTCCTGCTCATGTGTGTCATGAGTATTGAGTTTATCCTGCACTTATCCCAAATATGACCACTTCATATGTCAATCATGCCAGCGAACTGCAGTTTCTACTGGCCTGTTCACTCACTGTATGGTATGTAAAAAGCAGTGCATGGGCAGATACGTCATATAATTCAGCTTCCTGACTGTCATATTTCTGCAGCAGATTTAGATGGCGGCTGATCGCTCAAGTCCACTCAATGTTTTGGTGTGACAGTATGTGGATGTGAACTTTTTTGTACGTCTGGCCTAGGTTGTTGGTGATTTGCCAGATGTTGGCATTCTCATACATTACATTTATCCATGCCTTTGATTGTCCTACATTGTCCATGACAGTTGACATGATGCCATCTGCACAGTATGCACTCACATTCCAACTGAATGATATGATGTGACAACTGCCATTTCCCAATCCATGGTTGCACGTCACAGTGAGAGAACATTGTGTATATGTGTGACAGAATTGTGCCCAATTTGTGCACACAACACATGTATCCTGCCAATTTGTTGGTGGTCATCTGCAGGCCAACTACAAAACTTCCTGCACTGTGCTACATCTCTAAGAAGGGGAACTGGTACACAATACTTGGGGCCTCATGCATATTTGCGGTCCATACAACTAGAATTTTTCACAAGTTGGCTAGCAAGTACACATTCACATTTGCAGAAGGGTTTGTAGGTGTTCTTCTTTGCTTTCAGGATACACTTTGTGTATGTGGGAGCACCTTCCAGCCAATGCTACTGCCTCAGAAGCATGGTAAGTGACTTCTGTGTGTAGCTATGTGCTTCATACATGAGATATGGGAGTTTTTACATACATTATACATTTGTACAGGTACATGTCACCTGTCCAATGGGTGTGGTTTGTCATCTAGCACCTAGGGCCTTATTTACAGGGCACATGGTACAGGATGGCAAAGCAAGTGCCTTGCTGTGCTGCCGTGCGCCACCGGGAAAAGGCATAAATGCACTGTCTCTTCATGATATGGCACCTTTCTGTCCTCTCCCCCGCAGTGACACACAAATTGCTACCTAGCGCCAATGCTGGCAGCTCTGCACCATGGTGCATGGGTGCCTGCATTGTGGGGATGATTGTTTTTGGGCAGGAAGGGACGTCTTCCTGCCCAAAAACAATCACAAGAGGTGTTTCACTCTTTCTCTGTATGCTGCAGAATGCAGCACACCTAGTAAGAGGTTGATACAGGGAGGAATAAAGATATTCCTCCCCGTTGTGTCACTCTTATGCCCCACCTGAGGTGGCCTAAGATTCTGCTGCATTCCCAGCCTTGTAAATTTGAGAATCCATCAGATACCTTCAGCTACCATGGTTGTTGCATGGGTACTCCCCAAGCAATGCCCCTTCATATAGTGTTATGCGTGAAAGGTGTCCATATTTATAAGCAAAGCAAAACACAAACGCTGTGGGATAGCGTAACTGGATGGACGGAATGCAGAACCAATCAAACATTCACCCCCAGTCACAGATCTGGGTTTAATCCATCCATTATTTTGCTCACCATGCCACCCCAGTTTGAACCCAGCCATATGCAAATCAGTCTTGACCCTGTTCCTCATGGGAACAGTCTAGCCCGAACTGCCAGGCCAGGTTCTCCCTGGACCGGAAACAAGCATCTTGGGACCAGTTTCGGGGTTTCACCCCTCATCAGCCAGGCTAGCTTGAATCCAGTGGCACAGTGAGCCCAGGATGCTTGTTTCCAGTCCAGGGAAGACCTGGCCTAGCAGTTCAGGCTGGACTGTTCCCATGGGGAACAGGGTCAAGACTGATTTGCATATGGCTGGGTCCAAACTGGAATGGCATGGGCAGCAAAAAAACGATGGATTTAGGCCCAGATCACTGTACTGGGGGTGAATGTTTGACAATGTTCAGCATTCCGTCCATCACTTGTTGTTTTTGCTTTGTCGCCCTAAGTGGGAAGGGTATGCCCAGACGTGGGTCCCGTGCTTCCCATGCCACTGGATTCAAGCTAGCCTGGCTGATGAGGGGTGAAACCCCGAAACCGTTCCCAGGATGCTTGTTTCCAGTCCAGCCAAGACCTGGCCTAGCAGTTCGGGCTGGACTGTTCCCATGGGGAACAGGGTCAAGACTGATTTGCATATGGCTGGGTCCAAACTGGAATGGCATGGGCAGCAAAAAAACGATGGATTTAGGCCCAGATCACTGTACTGGGGGTGAATGTTTGACAATGTTCAGCATTCCGTCCATCACTTGTTGTTTTTGCTTTGTCGCCCTAAGTGGGAAGGGTATGCCCAGACGTGGGTCCCGTGCGTCCCATGCCACTGGATTCAAGCTAGCCTGGCTGATGAGGGGTGAAACCCCGAAACCGTTCCCAGGATGCTTGTTTCCAGTCCAGCCAAGACCTGGCCTAGCAGTTTGGGCTGGACTGTTCCCATGGGGAACAGGGTCAAGACTGATTTGCATATGGCTGGGTCCAAACTGGAATGGCATGGGCAGCAAAAAAACGATGGATTTAGGCCCAGATCACTGTACTGGGGGTGAATGTTTGACAATGTTCAGCATTCCGTCCATCACTTGTTGTTTTTGCTTTGTCGCCCTAAGTGGGAAGGGTATGCCCAGACGTGGGTCCCGTGCGTCCCATGCCACTGGATTCAAGCTAGCCTGGCTGATGAGGGGTGAAACCCCGAAACCGTTCCCAGGATGCTTGTTTCCAGTCCAGCCAAGACCTGGCCTAGCAGTTCGGGCTGGACTGTTCCCATGGGGAACAGGGTCAAGACTGATTTGCATATGGCTGGGTCCAAACTGGAATGGCATGGGCAGCAAAAAAACGATGGATTTAGGCCCAGATCACTGTACTGGGGGTGAATGTTTGACAATGTTCAGCATTCCGTCCATCACTTGTTGTTTTTGCTTTGTCGCCCTAAGTGGGAAGGGTATGCCCAGACGTGGGTCCCGTGCTTCCCATGCCACTGGATTCAAGCTAGCCTGGCTGATGAGGGGTGAAACCCCGAAACCGGTCCCAGGATGCTTGTTTCCCGTCCAGGGAAGACCTGGCCTAGCAGTTCGGGCTGGACTGTTCCCATGGGGAACAGTGTCAAGACTGATTTGCATAAAGGCTGGGTCCAAACTGGAATGGCATGGGCAACAAAAAAACGATGGATTTAGGGCCAGATCACTGTACTGGGGGTGAATGTTTGACAATGTTCAGCATTCCGTCCATCACTTGTTGTTTTTGCTTTGTCGGCCATATTTATAAGGCCATAAAAAGCCATGCAAGGTGGCTTTGCATGGCCTTGTAAATATGGACTGGCACACAGTGCCACCGGAGCATGAGTAAAATGTTGCTCCGGTGGCGCATTGTGCCGGTAGGGCCATGTATACGAGGCCTCTAGTCCCTGATGTGTGAGCCATGACACAGCTGATGGCCCATGTGTGTTGCATGTGCCCACCCCACCAGTGCACATGGTACACCTCCCTTGCACACAGAGATGTAGGGCAGATTTCCTGGCTGCCATGCATGGCTGTGTGCCTTTACATCTAGCAACGTGTGCAAAACTGGCTTGAGATGTTTTCACCTGTGTGTAAGGGTGTTTGGCATTACATATGTGTACTGCAACATGGTGCATATATGTTTCAGAGGCCTCATCCTGCAGTCCCTATCTGTGCAGGCAGACAGTTATCTGAGTATTTTGCCCCCCATATCTATTTGTTATTGTGTCAGTTAGGAACTTGCTGTTTGCCTACCTATAAGCAGACCATTTCCATATTGTCCATCCAGGAATCTTTGATTAATGATGGCCTGACGGAAGCTGTAGACATCATGAGCACTGCCCGGGTATTTGGCCACCACATTCAGGATCAACCCACGATGGTCAACAATGGCCTGTACATTGATTAAGTGGGTATGTTTCCAGTTCCTGTATAAGTGTTCAGTTGCAGCAGAGGAACAAGTTGCACATGTATGCAACCCATGGCACCCAACACATGCGGAAATCCAGCAATAGCGCAGAAGCCTTGTGTTATCTCCTGCTGTAGTTGCTGAGTGTTATAGAAGAGGATGTGGCAGGATGTGAGTTGGCTGATTGCATCAAGGACAGTGAGGAGGAATGCTGACAGGGATGGCTGTGACACTCCTCCCACTAATGCTACAGTGGCTTGGAAGGAGTCTGACGCAAGTATATGTAGCACGGCCAGGAGCTTGGTCAGTGATGGTATGTCGGTCACCCTGTTAACCATAGGCTGCAGTCTGGGTGCAATGAGGTGGAGCAGTTGGATGATGGCCTCCCTGTGCAGCCACTAAAAGGTGAAGACCTCTTCCTCCTTGAGGGCAATCAGGGATGTCCGCTGGTGGTAGATTCTCTCCTCTCTCCTGCCCTACTTCTGTGGTGTGGGTGTGGGTGATTGTGGTGGTGTTGGTGGATGCGGTGGTGATGGTGGGGTTTGCAGTGGTCTTCTTGGTGCCCAAACCATAGTAGGAATACATCCATGTTGTCCTCCATGTTGCTAGAATGTTTTGTGTGTTCTCCTTATGTACCTGTACCAAAGAGGCATTTTAATGCCTGATCATGTGGCTGGTGTTCGCTGCTTAAGAGATGTTGTCTATGCTGAAGGTGGAGGGCTGGGGGCCGAAATTGTGTATATGGCAGTGATTTTGCTGTGGAACTAGTCTGAGAGGGTGTTGCAGACATCGTGGGATGGTTGGGTGGTGGCTTTTGTGGCTATAGGGTTAGAGAATTCCTTGATAATTCTGAAGAGTTCTTTTGTTGGCTGCGATGTCAATGCAGGCAGTGATTGCTGCTCTTTTTGCTGCCTTGATGTGGTGGTCAATCAATCAATCATCATTTATAAAACACAGCTTATCACCCAGGGGTCTCAAAGCACTAGCTAAGGGACGCTGGTCAGTCGAAGAGCCAGGTCTTGAGGTCCTTCCTGAACAATGAAGTCTGCCTGAGGTGGATCGGCATTGTGATCCAGGTGTGTGGGGTGAAGTAGGAAAAGGATCTCCCCCCAGCCATGATCTTCCAGATCCTGAGGATAGTAGTGAGGGCCAGTTGCGCTGAGCGGAGTTGTAGAAGGAGAGGCAGTGGTTGAGGTAGGCATGTCCGCATTGTGGAGGGCTTTGAATGCTGAGTCAGGAGTTTGAAGGTGATGCGTTTGTTGACAGGGAGCCAGTGTAGGTCTCTGAGGTGGGCGGAGACGTGACTGTGGCCTAGGATGTCCAGGATCAGTCTGGTCACTGCGTTCAGTATTCTCTGGAGCCTTGATAGGAGTTTTTTGTTGATTCCGGCATAGAGTTCGTTGCTGTAGTCGAGTTTACTGCTGACCAATGCCTGGGTGACTGTTCTTCTAGCATCAATGGGGATCCACTTGAAGATCTTCCAGAACAGGCCAAGGCTGTGGAAGCATGATGAGGAGATGACATTGACTTGGCGGGTTATGGACAGTGATGAGTTGAGAATGATGCTGAGGTTGCGGGCATGGTCAGTCAGAGGTGGGGCAGTAATGAGGCTACTGGGTCCCCAGCAGTCGCCCCAGGTGGAAATGGTGGGGCCCAGGATAACGATTTCCATCTTTACCGAGTTGAGTTTGAGGCTACTGTCCCTCATCCAGTCAGCGACTTCCTTCATTTCATTGAGAAGTTTATTTTTTGGCTGTTGATGCTTCATTGATGAGGTAGAGAACGAGCTGTGTGTCATTGGCATATGAAACAATGTTGAGTCCACGGTATCTGACGATCTCAGAGAGCGGGGTCCTGTAGATGTTGAAGAGGGTGGGGCTCGGAGGAGCCAGAGGAACTCTGCGTCTAGTTTCCGTTTGCTTCGAGGAGTAAGGTGGGAGCCTGACTCTTTTGGGTTCAGTCGGTGAGGAAGGAGCAGATCTATTCCAGGGCTTTGCCACGGATGCTGGCATAATGTAGTCTGGTGCACAGGGTGGTGCGGCAAACAGAGAGAAATAGTGACAAAGGTGGCGGAGAGGTTGAGGAGAATGAGGGCAGCTGTCTCGTCATGGTCCAGTAGCGTGCAGATGTCATCCGTGGCTGCTAGGAGCTGGTAGGAGTGTGGTTCCAGTGCTGTGGTTGCCCCTGAATCCAGATTGGGAGGGGTCGATGATATGGCTGGCTTCCAAGAACTCAGTGAGCTGTACGTTGATCACTTTTTCAATTACCTTTGCTGGTAAAGGGAGCAATGAGATTGGTCTGTAGTTTTTCAGTTCCGATGGGTCTACGGAAGGTTACTCCAGGAAGGGGCTTATCTCTGCATGTTTACAGGCATCAGGGAAGGTGGTGGTTTCAATGGAACGGTTGATGGCATGGCATACCTCGGGAGCAATGATGGCACTGGCTTGATTAAAGATGTGGATGGGGAATAGGTTCGGGGGTGCCCCAGAATGGGTGGTATTCATGAGCTTGAGGGTGTCTTCTGGGGTGAGGAGGGTGCAGTGCTCTATGATCGGTTGATGATAAGCGTCGGTGGTGGTGCTGGTGGGCAAGTCTTTGCCTGTGAATCCTTCGTAAATGTCTTGAATTTTCTGGTGGAAGAAGGTGGCTAGGCTGTTGCACAGTTCTTGGGAGGGTGGGATGTCTGTGGTGTCCGTGTCAAGTTTTGTGAATTCCTTGACTATGGTGAAAAGTTCCTTGCTGTTGTGCCTGTTGGAGTTGATACTCTCCTGAATGGCTGATTTTCTAGTCGATCTGATGAGGCGGTGGCGTGATGTTACAGCATCTTTGAAGGCTTTGTGGTCTGTTGAGCTCTTTTCCTCCTCTTTCTCTTGAGTCGTCTGCATGTGCTCTTGGATTCTTGGAGGTCAGACGAGAATCAACTGAGTCTCCTGTGTTCTTGTTTGCTGGTGGGCTTCGTTAGGGGGGCTAGGGTTTTGGCGCAGTCGGTGATCCATTGGTGGAGTTTGTAAGCCGGGGCGTTGGCATCTGAGGTGTCTGGAGGTTGGGAGTGGTGGAGCACGGTGGTGAGCTGGGCTTCGGTGACCTTTGTCCTGTTCCAGCACGGGGGTGGTAGTCATAGTTGTTGAGGGCTGTCTTGCAGGCAGCTCTGTCAGAGGGGTCCTTGGACACACTTCATTGTTTCTTGAGTCGGTGGCAGTCCCATTTGCCATTTCTGAGTTCCGAAGTGTACCATCTCGCTGGATTGGAGGTGTTGTTGATTTTAGCCGGTTTCAGCAAGGCTACTCTGTCAGCGGCTTTGGTGATCAAGGTGATGAAGTTTTGGGCAGCCTGGTTGAGGTCGAGGTCTGCCGTGGGCTCGGGTTGTGCAGTGCCTAGGGGCCATGCTTATAGGGTCTTGGTTTCCTTGCCCCAGCTTCGGTGAGGGGTGTTGAGGTGCTTCGAGGTGGTATGCTGGGAATTGGAGATAGTAAAGTGGGCGATGACATGGTTGGTCCAGGTGAGTTCAGTCACATGGATGAAATTGATTCTGTCACTAGAAGTGAAGAAAGCATTCAGTGTGTGTCTGGCTTTGTGCATGCATTTGGTGACCAGTTGGGTGAGTCTGATATTGCTGAGGTTCTCTGTGAGAGAAGTGGAGTTGGTGTCATTGGGGTTGTTAAGTTGGAAATTGAGATCACCAAGTAGGACGTAGTGAAGAGAGTTGATGGCAATGAGAGTGATGAGGTTGGCGATGGCTTCACAGAAGGCTGGGCATGGTCCCGGGGGTCTGTATGCAAGGGTGCCTTGCATCATGGTCTTGCCATCGGTCTAGAGTTGGAAGTTGAAGTGCTCCATGAGGGACGCTGGGTCATCATCGGTGATGGTGCATTGGATGGTTTTCTTGAAGATGATGGTGAGGCCCTGCCATGTTGTTTGGTGCGGTCTCATTGTATTGTCTTGCAGCCATCAGGGGAGGCCATGGTGGTGTTGGGGTTTGAGGAGGGTATTAGCCATGTTTTGGTGATGAAGGCGATGTCTGGGTCCTGGGTGGTGATGGTGTCCCAGATTTCTGCAGTGTGTTTGCTTAAGGAGCGTATGTTTAGCAGGATGCAGTGGAATGGTGCTTGGTTGTCTATAGTCTTATGTGTGGGTGTAGTACTGGTGTTAGTATGCCCAGGTGGGCCTGCGTTGCAGGAGAAACTGCAGTGTAGGCAAGTGAAGTGTCCTTTTGTTGAGCGTGGGGAGGCTGTGAGGCAGCTGTTGATGGAGTGTGTTGGTGGTGTAGTTGCGGGGGGTGGGAGGATCGGGGATCCTGGTGCTAGGCGCAGTCCAGGCAGGGACTGGTGCACATGGCCTTGCCTTTGACGTGCTGGTGGCACGCTCACTACGCACATCCACTGTGTGGTCATGCTGCGGCCTCCATTATATGTCCTGGGAGGAGGGAGTGGCAGGTGTAGGAGGTGAGAGGGCGGGAGCAGCAGTGGCATGAAGGAGGCATTGGCAGGGGCTTCGGCAGATGCAATCAGGCTTAGGGATATGGGCAGAGCTGTCGCAATCAGGCTCATGAATGCGGGCAGAGCTGTTGCAATCAGGCTCAAGAATGCAGGTGGAGCTGTCGCAATTAGGCTCAGGAATGGGGGCAGAGCTGTCAGAGGCAGGCAGGAGGGTCATGGGGTGGCTGGGGAGCTGTGACTGACCTAATGGGTCAGGCACTTCTCAATGAGACCGCCCTGCATCCTTCATTTTATGTCCTGGGGGCGGGGTGGGAGGCAGTAAAGCAGGAGCAGCGGGAGAGGCAGTGACGCAAAGGAGGCATCAGCAGGGGCATCAGCAAATACAATCAGGCTCAGGAATATGGACAGACCTGTCAGCGGCAGACAGGAGGGCCATGGAGTGGCTAGGGAGCTGTGACTGGCCCAAAGCCCCACATCTGGTTTGCAACAGTTGTCTGAATTTCATTTTAGTATTCTGTTCCAGTCTCTACCTACTATCCATTTTGATTTTCTGAATTTCATAAAATCTATTGTGTTTGGAAAAGAAATGCAACTTAGTTCCACTGGGAGTGGAGACCGAGGGAATCACTATAGATGAACCTTGTGTAAACATCTTTACAAAAGCATATCTTCACAATGTATCAGATCAAATTTCTAGATGCAAAGCACTAGAGTTTTGTGGGAAAATATAGACACTTACTTTTTTTCAACCTGCTGTGAGGAATGGGAGTGCTTCATTCATCCACATGACATTATGGCATTGCCCACTTGATCTCATTTCAATTTAGATTGATCCTGTTATAGGTGGATGTCCTGCAAAAGTAGATAGATATGAGAGCAGACCTTTCTCTCTGACATGTTCACGGTCCATATGGAGAGATAGTAAGGAACAGTGGACTGCCTAGTCATAGTATTATATGAAAAAGAGCCATAACCATAGAACATGCCACACACACGTCTTTGAGAACCAGATTAGCAGCCCATAAACTGGAGTGAGGTGATGCTGTCATTGCCTTCCTGGCAAAATTGGGTAGAAGTGACAATGCAAGTCAACAAACGAAAAAAAGAGCACACCCATTACCATGTAGTTTTAAAGGTGTGGGCTGCAAATGCCAGTGCTCTGTATCCACTCTGGAAGACCCACTTGAGGCTCTATAGTAAGTATACAAGAGTAACCTTAACAGGCAAAGTACACCAAGCTAAACTACCAGTTTACACCAACATGACTCTCTGTGGGATGCCTTCTTGAGTTTTTAATGAGGATCTATGTTTTTCTCTGTCCCAGGTAACTGCACCCTTCTTCTCTTGCTCCCGTTCTGTATGCCTCTGAGCGCAGAGATGGGTTGGGGTATGTAGAGAGCTCCATGAAAGTTGTGAGAATCATTCTCTTTTACTTCTGGTGAGCTGCAGTGGTCTTGACGACTCCCTATGGGATTCTAGAAAGAAATTGTTTGCTATTATCACAAACCTCTTTGCTTTTGCTATCTATTATTATTTATATTATTGTAAGTTTCAGCAAACCAAACAATATGTCCCATTTTTTAGTAGGGATGGTGGTGTATTGTACTATATTTCTTAGCTGTCACCCATTCTCGAATCCTCCTTACTAGGTCATTTGTGACATAGTGGAATTCGAGAACAGCGGACTGCGGAGGAGCGACAGTTCTGATTTATATGCTGTTGTGAGTCTCCCTCATTATGAGGAATTTACTAAAACGAAATAAATACGTCTTTTCCTACCAACCATCGACGGAGTAGTCCTTACAAATTTGGCGACGAGTTGGAGGACTGTTCATCAAGCCAACAACTGGCATCCCAGCGAGTTTTGCATTTGGAATGTTATTGATCGGCGATCGCTGTCAGCATCCTTGTTGCCCATCCGCCATATCATGCTAGGTTGGTGAAGTGTATCCCGGTGACCTTCATGCGCATATTTCTTTGCGCATATTTCAGTGTTCCTGGGGTGTGTGCGGCAGTAACGGTTCCTGTGAACCGCACAAGGGCTGTGTGCGGTTCACGTAGCTGAAGCGGATGAGGAATGTGCTTCACCTCGACGTGCTGTCATTTTGGATTGGGGAGATGAAACACCACATTTCCCTAGCCCATTTTAATGGTCAGGCAATTGTAACCTGGCAGCATTATAAATAGAGTGAATTCATAAGCCCTTTATTCTATTTATAGCGCTTTGAATAACGTTTTAGGAGCTGGATTTTTTGGGGGGGTTTTTTGGTGGCAATTTTACTCTGGAAGCATTTTTTAACATCTGTGGATATAAATTAAAAGAGGAAGGAAACTTAAATAGGAACACATTCTTTCAAATGTATATTTGATTACCATACTGTTATTTTACATTCAGCTGCAGAAGGCAAGTTAAAGAACGACTGTCAACTAACGAGGGAGACAGCTTCAGCTGTAGTATGGCTTCAGGCAATTCTTGGAACTTGTCACCTCCACAACATTTTATACCAGTTTCTGGTGTACCAATTCTAAAACAGGAAGAGTGGTATGAATATTACAAAAATTATATATCTGCCATTGATGATGAAGAGGAACTCACATCGGAAAAAAAGTTTAAAATTTGTTTACAATGCTTAGGCCCGGGTGGATTGAAATGTTTTAACAATATAAATAAGAAACCGAGACAAAAGGGTCAAGGAGATGTGTATGTGAACGCACTTGAAGATTTGAATAACTATTATAGACCTGCAGTCTACGTAGCAGTTGATCATTACAAATTCTTGCATAGGAAACAGGGGAAAGATGAACTGGTGGAGGATTATGTTTCTGCATTAAAAAACTTGGCAATTAACTGCAGATTCAGTAACTTGCGCAATGAGCTCATTAGGGTTCAGATCGTCATGCAATCATCTAATTCTAGCATTCAAGACAATGTGTGGGCTAAAGAAGAGAGTTCTTTGCAGGAAGTTATTGACATTGTTAAGAGGGCAGAACTTACTGGAAGATGTGCTAACGTGGTTTTAGGGGAAAGTAAAAGTGAAGATGCCATACCTGCAAGAGTAAAAGGGAAGAAGTTCACAAAGGAAAACACAAAAGGAAGTGGATAGGAAAAACACATGTTGAACAGAAAGGTTATAGACCCGATGATAGAAGAAAGTGTTACAGATGTGGTAGCAGTGATCACCTGGCCAATGATAAATCGTGTCCAGCTAAGAAGCAAAAATGTTCAAAGTGTGGTGTGATTGGTCATTTTCAGAGAGTGTGTCAGAGGAAAACTGGAACTTGTGGCAAGGTGTTAGAACCGAAAGACAATAGCACATCGGACAAAGACAATTTGAATATGTGTGTTTTGTATGTGGATGGTATAGATGATAATTATATTTTGCACACTGCAGAAGAGGAAAAAAAGGAAGAAAAAACCCATTTGTGAGATAACATTGGGTGGGGTCAACATACATATTGTAGTTGATTCGGGTTCCCCGTATACACTTGTAAATAGGGAAGTGTGGGAAAGGGAATTTAAACAGACGTTGGGTGATGAGTTATGTTTGCCAGACATAACCATTAAACCATTCACTGGTGACGTTATTGAGATGTTAGGATTTAAGAAGTTGAAATTTCAGTACAGAGACTGAGAAACCTCGGGAAAATTGTATTTTGCAGTCACAGGTCCCTCTATATTGGGTTGAATTGATCAGGGCAAATTACGTATAGTACTGGATCCAAATAACCCGGAGCCAGTGTTGACAGTCCAACAAGAGTTAGAAATTGATAAAGTGGTTCTAAAAAGATTTCCAAATGTATTTTCTGGCTGTATTTGTAAAATGAAAGGGTTCAAGCATGAAATCCACTGAAAAAAGAAGCTAAGCCACATGTGCACAAAGTAAGAAATATTCCTATTTCTCTAAAGAAAGATGTCAAGTTGTAATTGGATAAATTGCAGGAGGAAAAAATTATTGAACCCATAGAATCTTCAGAGTGGGTGGCTCCCTTGGTAGTAGTGAAGAAGGCCAACGGAAACCTAAGGTTATGCATTGACTTAAGGGATCCTAATAGTAATATTCTTATTGACCAATTTCCTTTGCCACACATCAATGAAATGTTACCACTCACAAAAGGTATGAAATGGCTTTTATCTATTGATTTGAAAGCAGCTTAAAACCAAGTTCAATTGCATCCTGACAGTAGGAGTTTGACTACTTGTGTTACACCATTTGGGTGTTATAGGTTCAGGAGGGTGCCGTTTGGCCTAGCGTCACTGGCAGCTATGCTTCAAAGATTGATGCATTCAATGTTGGAAAATGTGGATAATGTTATGGTCTTCCAAGACTATATTTTCATTATGGGAAAATGCAAAGAAGACCATGACCAAACCCTGTTGCAGGTACTTGATGTTATAGATGAGAAAGGACTAACTGCAGAGTGTAGCAAGTGCAAATTTGCTTGTGATCATGTTACCTATTTGTGTCATATTGTGTCAGAAGAAGGAATCAAACCAAAGAAAGAACTGGTGTCTGCCATAAGTAATGCACCTAATCCCCAAAACAAAGATGACGTCTGTGCATTTTTAGGATTGGTTGAGTTTTATTGCAAAGTTGTGAGAAATTTTTCTGCAAAGACTTATGACCTAAGGCAGTTACTCAAGGTGAAAAATAAATTTGAGTGGTCTGGGGAATGCCAACATGCTTTTGATATGCTCAAAAATGACATTTACAAAGCCCCTCCATCACAGTTTTTTTACCCAAATCGCAAATGTATCATCACCACGGATGCCAGTTGTAGAGGGATTGGGAGTAGTTCTGACACAGAGGAATAAGGCTGGACAAGGGGATAATATTGCTTTTGCTTTGCATTCATTGACCCTGTCTAAGGAAAAATATTCTGTCATTGAAAGTTAAGCACTGGCATGTGTATGGGCATTGAAACATTTCCGACAATATGTTTGGGGTACTAAAATTACACTAAGAAGTGATTATAAACCACTTGTGAAAGTTTTAACTACAAAGGGGTTATACAGAGTATCTCCTAGACTAGCTAGGAAGTCAGTACGTCTGTATGGATATAATCATGATGTGCAATATTTTCATGGGGTGAAGAATATTGTTGCAGACTTCTTAAGTCGTATGCCTTTGCCCACTAAGAACAGGGAAGAAGATGTGAATGAGGATGTATGGGTGGCTGTTGTGGAAGAAGGTGTGTGTTAAGGTATTTCACACGATGAGTGGAAGACAGAACAGGAACTAGATGAGATTTTACAGAAGGTGCAATGTATGATCACCAAGGAGTGGCCATTGAAGAAAAAGGTGGATGAAGCTCTGTTACCTTTCTGGGAATTTAAGGATGAATTATCCCTTTCAGATGATGTGATTGTTAGAGGTGGAAGAGTGGTACCACCTACAACTTTGAGGGCTAAAATTCTGGAAATATGCTATGAGGGTCATTTAGGTATTGGGAAGACAAAAACAGAGTGAAGTATTGGCAGGAACATCGCAGGAGGCGCGTTGTCTGCTGTTACGTCACATGCGTCTTTCTCTCTCTCTCTCAAACTGAGGCGGGACGCGCTAATCGAGACGAGAGGCCAGAGGAACTACAGATTCCAGACTGCTTTGCGGCCTCAGGAGGTGGCCATTTCTGTGTCACCTGCTCCCACTTGCCAGATCCAATTAGTACTATAAGGCGCAAGGGGGCATACTGCAGAGCGGGACGCACTGACGGAGACCAGAGGTCAAAGGGACTACAGATCCCAGACTGCTTTACGGCCCCAGGAGGCGGCCATTTTCTGTATCACCTGCTCCCACTTGCCAGATCCAACAAGCATTATAAAGCGCAAGGGGGCATAAGGCAGCGCGCAACGCGCGATCCAGACCAGAAGCCAGAGGTACTACAGATCGCAGACTGCTTTGCAGCCCTAGGAGGTGGACATTTTCTGTATCACCTGTTGCCACTTGCCAGATCCAAAGAGCACTATAAAGCGCAAGGGGGCATACTGCAGTGCCGGACACGCGGGGTAAGCCCGACAGGAAGAGGCAGGGCAGGGCCAACCCATTTGGCCTTTGTGTGGGAGCTCTTGTGGGGGCAGGTAGGAAAGTGCAAAGGCTTTCCTTAGGCAGGTCATAGTCTTGGTGCTGGGTGTCGTGGCTTGGGTATATGGTACATAATCTCTTGAATGGTGCAGGGTGAACGCTTGCGAGTGTATCGCATTGTTCAAGGGCTGAGCTGGCTTTTATCGTTAAAGCACCCTATAGGTAAATTGCTGTCATATCGTTGAGGCACTCAAGACTCCTTTGTAATTTTGGAAGTAACTCATTTATTATGGGAAAGAGAAAGGCCACCGATAAACCCTTAGGGGCAGCAGGCATAAACAAGTTTGCTAGGCATTCCACAGAGAACTGTACCCTGAATGAAACTGATTATCTGATAGTGGAAGTAGAGGGTTTATTGGCCACAAACAACGCAGACCCATCTCAGCGTAAGGGGAAACGAGTTACACCTCCCGAGGGTATACAGACCTACTTTAAGAAAATGACAAAGGAGCGTGGCACCAGGTCCGCCTCTAGCCCAAAAGATAGCTATGCACCAGGGGGTGAGCATTTAAGTGTAAGCACACTAGCAGCAGCCTCGGTCACTTCAATGGATCATTTTGAGGTTGAAAGCACAGCCGCTATTAATATTGACTGCTCCAACAGGTTTGCCCTCCTAGCTAACCAAAGAACTGTACCCGATGAGAACCCCAAATCATTGGATCAAGCAAGGCACCCTGACCCAGTAGATCTAAATCAGCCCAAGATAGGGGAACCACTGGCACAGCTACAGCTACAGGCACTTAGAGGAGAGATACAGGGATTGCGTGAGTGTATGAACAAGATGGCTGTCGAATTAGGTGGCCAAATAATCTACTTTAGTGGAAAACTTAGGAACCATGATAGGCGGTGCAAATCCAATGCCAAAGCACTAAAGCCAAGCACCCCTCCCAAAGCCGCAGTCAGTTAAGGGTAATGGGATAGCTGCTGACAATGGTGGGTTTGCTAGCGTAGCAGGCTCAACCTCATCTAACTTTGCAAGAGGAGAATTAATTAGAGGTAGATTAACCCTCAAGCAACACAGTGCACAGCCCACTCGGCACACTGGCTGCCAAACAGGCCAGCTTCATTGTGGGAGTCAAAACACCTTCAATAACAACCAGAGTACATGTCTGTCTAGCATTATCCACCTGACAAATGTCCCCAAACTTACACACGGAGCCAGTGAAACTCAAGAATCTTGCAATAACAAAGTAACCCACTGGCTCCGCCACACCAGGGGTTGTACGTCTATCATTAGGGATGACATATTATCTGCCTCATGTTGTAGCCCCTTTACACACAAATGGGATTATATAGGAGTGAAACTTAAGAGTCCTAAATTGGTGGATGAGCTGATATCCATGGAATTAAGATTTAGACCTAAACCAAGAACATACATAAATCTTAAACACAACGCCCCCAGCTGACTAGGAGAACCACAGATCTCAGAAGGGTGTAACTCTTTAATTCACCCCCACACACCACATGGGGAAATGTGCTAACTTAGCAGACATAGATTGACAATCGGGGGGTAAGGACAAGTTCTGTCCTTTAATGTACATCTAGTGGTGGCATAAGTTGGCAAACTGCAGCATGCGCCATTGAGGACCTAGAGCTGAGTGCCAGTGGTGATGATATGTGGGACATAGCTACACAGAGTAAGATTAACTCTATTAAGGCAGGCGCTAGAGCGGGACCGAGGTGGGAAAGCAGGCTGATTGCCGAAAACTCCATTAGATATCTAACTTGGAATGTAGCAGGCATCCGTGCTAAGATTGCAGACCCAGTGTGGGGTGAGTTCATTGATCACCACCAGAATATACTGTTGCAGGAGACTTGGGCAGTGACAGCAGTACATAGAAATGGGTTTATCACCTCTGTTGCTAATGCAGTCCCTTCATCCATGGGTAGAGCTTCTGGGGGTCTTCTTATTTGGTTGAAACTAGATCTTTTCCCATTAGTGAAAGTAGTTCCAATGGGAAGTAAGGACTTGCTAGGGGTAGAAATAAAAGTTAAAATGCCTACTGGGGCCAGATATATTGCGATAATTAATGCCTACATTAGATCAGTCCCTGTAAATGTCCCCTCCTCCACAGTAGTTCATCTCACTAATACTGTTCAGCGCCTAAAAGGAGGCACCTTAAAATTGATCGCAGGTGATTGTAACACAACACTTGGAAAAAGGCAGAGGGAGATAGTCTATTTGCAGGATCTCCAAGGTGCTCTGATTGGTTCTGGGGCAGCCGCACAAACGAAAGGGAAATTAAGCACTGTAGCTGGCCAACTAGAAGATCTGACAATGGAGAATGGCTTAATAATTGCTAATGGCAATACCTGTTCTGATAATCCCCCGCACCCGACCTTCAAGAGAGGCATTTCGAGTTCTTACATTGATTATCTCCTAGTCAACCTGGAAATGTGGCCGCTCTTGACAGACATGGCAGGTATCCCTCAAACACGTAGCGATCATGAGGCCTTAAGTGCAGTATTCTCTCCTGCTATATTTACTAGTTGTAATCTGTCAGCATTAGTCCATGCAAATCCCCTACAGACAATTAATAACAGGACGAATGTGAAATGGGCAGAAGTCGTGGCTAATGCAGAAATTCAAACTAAAATATACAAACTATTTGTGGATAACCTAGTTGAAATACACCTTTAAGCGGGTATGAGCCCAATATGGTTCTAGTGCACTGTCAGCTCATGGAACAGCTTAGGCCTCTGTTTGCTAAAATCAGGAAAAGAAGGGCTTCCATCAAAGTTGCCCCAGGATGGTTCACTAAGGACTGACTGGTGGCTTTGAAGCAGTGAATCAAGCCAAAAATTACCATTGCTAAGAATAACTATAAGGCTATCCAAAACAAGGCTAAACAGAACTGGGAGAGGGCTCTATGGGAAGAGCTTACCAACTCACTTAAGAGTAAGAATCAGAAGATGTTTTGGTCACTGGTGGCATTCAGCTCGAAATTAATAGATTACCATCTTGAAGTGGTAGTGCAACCATGAGCTTGGGTTGAGCACTTCAAATCCCTGTACAGTGAGGGGGGGGTGGAATACGATGAAAATATTAGGGAGGAACTAATTGAGAGGGATTGCTTGGTAGGCCTGGAGGCATTTTCCAACCCTCCTCAGATGTAGGCTAACATAGAGACCGAGTGCCCCTATTTCTCCCAGGCTGAAACCAGGGTAGCCCTGATGCAAATGAAGAAGGAGAAGGCCCCTGGCCTGGATGGTATTCCTGGCGATCTTTTCCTCTCACACCCAGATGTCTGGATCCCCTACCTGCATGCATTGAGCAATGAAAGCATGACCATTCCACCAACCTGGCTAGGAGCTGTTATCGTACCCATATTCAAAAAAGGAACTAGGGACATTCCCTCTAACTATAGACCCATAAGCCTGTTGGACAATTCTCCAAAAATCTTTTGCAGACAGGTTCTGGTCAAACTACAAGCATGGGTAATGGGCAATCATATCCTTGAGGATGCCCAGGCAGGGTTCAGGAGCAATATCAACACTGTTGATCAGGTCTTTGGTTTCAAGATGTTATGCGGGAAGTATGTCACCCTAAGGAGGGATCACCTGTATGTCGCCTTTATAGATCTTAGGACAGCCTTCGACCTGGTACCTAGGGATAACTTGTGGGAAATACTTGCAGGATATGGGGTGCCGCTTGACCTAATACGTATGTTGAGAGCACTCCACATAAACACCTGTGCCAAAGAGAGATGGAACACGGGTGGGGTATTTAACAGACCCGATTCCAACTCGTCGAGGGGTAAAGCAAAGTTGCGTACTGGCCCGACACTTTTCAGTCTCTACATTAATGGGGCAGATAAATGGCTTTCACAATGTATGTATGATGCCCCTAAGCTTGCTGGAACCCTGCTTCCAATATTAATGTTCACCGACGATACCCTGCTCATCTCTAGAACTCCAATGGGCCTTCAGGCAGAACTGGACTCCTTCGTGGCCTTTTGTAAGGCAAGATGTCTGGAAATTAACCCAACAAAAACAAAATGTATGGGGATAAACACCCACAAGACACTTAGAGGGAGAATGTTAATCAATGGCTCCACAATTGAACAAGTCAAACACTTTGACTACTTAGGGGTCCGACTGTCTGATTCAATGTCTTGGGGCCATCAGTTGGTGAAGAGCAAAAATCTCCTCATCCAGAAGGCTTACCCAAACAGCAGGAAACAGAAGGAAATGTGGGGTGGTGCACTGTCCCCGGTTCTCCAGATATACAAAGCTACTGCCCTCACGGCAGCCACTTATGGGCAGAGAATTGGGGTTTCAAGGATGCTACCGTCCTTCTAACAGCTGAGAAGAATTTTCTCAGGAACATGCTCAAGTTACCTAAATGCACGCCACTGGTGCCACTGACGATGGACTTAGCACTAAACCCTATAAATTTGGTGGTGGCTTTAAAACCCTTGTTGTATTTAGTGAGGCTGTGGAAATGCAGGGAACTAACACTGTATAGGGACTCCTTGATTGACTTAATTTTTGGTGACTCGCAGGTAATTACGCCTTGGTTGAACTACATTAAGTCTCAGTGTGAGAAGCTGAAAATTATTGACCTTTGGAAGTCACCCACATTGGTTGCCAAGGACGTATCCCTGACATTAAAAAGAGCTTATTGGAACTATGCCTTGGAACAGACGTGGTCAAACAATGGTCATGAGAACCTGGCTGGGCATTTTTTAAACATGAAATGCTCCCCATCCTATGAAAATTTCCTGGATGAAATCCATCCCTCCTTTGCCAAGCGCCTGTACCTACAGCTTAGGTACAGGTCCTACCGCTAAGACATTTAACGGCTAAATGGGAGAAGCGTACCTCCTCTGTGTCTTGTCATTTCTGCCCTCAGCTAAAGGAAACTGAAGAGCACTTTCTCTTTTTCCGCACGCAATATTCACACCCTCGCGGGAGATGGATAATCCCTGTTTGTAAGCTCCTGGGTGCCAGACATTACTGGGAGGCCCTGAGAATCCTTAAATATGACTCGAAGGCGTGATAGTCGTTGCTGTAACCAAATATCTGGACCAAGCATGGCGCATAAGACGGAGGGCCATGTCCTAATCGGTATTCTTGGACTGACAAAGTGCCCAGGCTGTCTAGCTATCGGACAGATAATTTTGAACTAACATTTGATTACTCCATCTCCTATATGCCATACATGCACGTAAGTGAAATTTGTACCTTGCACTTACACGATGCATATGTGTTTTAATTCTTCTACATGTGTAAATAATGCATATTCTTACCTTTTTTAAAGATCTGAATGCACTAGGCGATTATATATACTCAATTTTATGATGTATTTATATATACTTTTATGGTTGTTTAACCAAAATAAAGTAAATACTACTATTACTACTACTATTGGTACTGGTGGTCTGGGTTAGATAAAGAAGTAGAAAGGAAAGTTAGGGAGTGTAGGGTATGTGAGAACGCGGACAAAATGCAAATGACGTTGAAACCGCCTTTACATCCCATTTCTTGTCCCAATATGGCATGTGAAAGGGTAGGAATTGATGTTATGGGTCCTATTGGTGAAGGAGACAGACAAGTCTTTGTTCTGGTTCTCATGGACCATCTTACCAAATGGCCAGAAGTAGAAATTGTAAAGAAAGCTAATGCATATAGCATCATTAAGTTTCAGGACAAAGTTTTTGTGAGAGAGGGGCTACCTAAAAGTATTGTATCTGACAATGGGTCTCAATTTCTATTCTCAAAATTTAAGGAATACGTGAGAAGGAATGGGATCAGACATCAAACACTTCGGTGTATCATCCTGCGGGTAACGGAGCGGTAGAAAGGTTTAACCGAGTGCTTAAAGGAATGATCCAATTAGCTAGTTGTGATCATTTAGTTTGGAAAAGAGAGATATGGAAACCATGTGGGCATTTAGAGTGACTTTGGGGGTCATTCCAACCCTGGCGGTCATTGACCGCCAGGGTGGATGACCACGGAAGCACCGCCAACAGGCTGGCGGTGCTTCATTTGGGATTCCGACCGCGGCTGTAAAGCCACGGTCGCCCAGCCGGGTCCGGCGGTTTCCCGCCGGATTTCCCCCGGCTGGGAGAATCCTCCATGGGGATTCCGACCCCCTTCCCGCCATCCTGTTTCTGGTGGTTTTGACCGCCAGGAACAGGATGGCGGGAATGGGTGTTGCGGGGCCCCTGGGGGCCCCTGCACTGCCCATGCCACCCTAACAGGGCCCCAGCATGATTTTCACTGTCTGCATAGCAGACAGTGAAGATCGCGACGGGTGCAACTGCACCCGTCGCACCCCTGCAACACCGCCGGCTCCATTCGGAGCCGGCTTCTATGTTGCAGGGCCTTTCCCGCTGGGCCGGCGGGCGCTCCTTTGGCGGGCACCCGCCGGCCCAGCGGGAAAGCCAGAATGGCCTCCGCGGTCTTTTGACCGCAGAGCAGCCAAATGGCGGTGACCGCATGGCGGGCTTGTGCTAGTACAAATGCCAGTCCATTTGAACTTATGAGGGGAAGAACTCCCATATCTAAAGACAATGTGGGTTGGCTCAAGGCTGCTAAGAGAGTGGAATGGTCCCCTAAGGAACTGAGGGAGAACATTGAGAAAGCACAGAAGAAATATAAGAGATATTATGATGTTATGTAGGTGATGTAGTGAGAGTTAAGAGTAGTAAACATATGGGAAAGTGCCAAGGCAGATTTTCTCCACCTTTGAGAGTGGAGGCAGTGTTCAATAATTCTGCAAGATTAAGTGATAGTAAAGTTTGGCACATGTCTGCATTGTCAATGTGCAGGAGCAAGGTGGAGAATGTGATGAAGGGAAGTCATACACAGATGGGACATAAAGTTAGAGTGTGGTTGGAGGATGATGAGAATGAGAGATGTACACGACTGTTGGGAAACTGTTGACACCAATGAAATTGGTACCTATGATGACAGTCTGGCACCAGTGAGAACTCTCTTTCCAGTAACTTAAACATGTCCCTTTTACTTCTGCTTATCACACAAACAACTTTCCTATCTAAAGTTCAGATTTCAAGTTTGCTGGGCTTCGGGTCTAAAACTGCCTCAGCTGCCTGTCTGCTGAGGCCTCAATTTTAATGCTGCCAGTTCCTAATAAATCATTTGACCTCTCTATTTGTTTCATCTTTGGACTCCCATTAGGCAGGGAGGTTAGTTCAGTTGGGAATATTAACCTGCCCAGCTTCTATGATGCATCTAGACCTAAGGAGTTCTCAGCAGTAATTTGTCAGCAGTCACCATTATGGGAGGGGGTGGCATTTTCATTTGTATTGGTTAAGTGCCCTCATTGCACCATGGATTTTAAAGCAAATACATTAAGGTAGCTATGCATCAGCTCAAGGAAACTATTTGTGAGGAACCTGTTTAAAGGCGTAAGCCTATTATTTTCATTGAGAAAGAACATGGCACAACAAGACATCTTTAGATACCACGAATGTTTCTCTGCCAAACCCCACCTCCAACAATCCAAAACTGGTGGCCCCTGTTTCAACACCTAGTAATTTCACATGATGAAATATACAGAGGTGTATATGCTCATGTCAAAAACACACACTGGACATAAACTTGGCTAGGTGATGATACAGCACTGATCGAGCATAAGGGCCACCTGATCCAGATATAGAATGTTTAACCAAAACTGCCCCAAGGAAAAGAAAGCAGGCCTTGCAGTTGTCACCTTACAAATCACAAGATTTCAGGATTATGATGTGACTTAATGCAAATGTCTTTTGACTGCCCTTCTTTGTCTACATTCTCTTACTCATTCCTTTTGATATACAGACCTCTGGCTCACAACAAAATTGTAATGCCTTGCTGGATAACATCCGGAAGTTTATTGGAGAGTATTTTAATATCTGAGTCTTGAAAGACCTGAGCATCTTACAGAAACAATTTATCCCCACTCATTAGTAATCCCTTGATTTGAAGCCTAAAGCCCCTAAAGTCTTGTCTTTAGGCCAACCCATTTAGCTAGATACACCTTGGACACAGTCTTCACTTACCATGACATGTTATAATAACAGCAAACCATCACCTCATCTTCTTTGTGAAACATCCTACTAGAACAACTACCACAGTAGTAAAAGATAATAGATTTGCAGCATTTGAGTCCCATTTGATCACAACTTCTTAAAACTGTCAAATACTTGAAGTGGAGAAGGTTTAAAATTGACTCACAAAAAGCTATATTAATCTAATACCTTAAAAAAGCATCCACATGCCTTACACAAAAACACGGCCCAATTGCGTAACAAAAGAAAAATAAGCTAAAACCAGAACTAGGTGCTCTGCAACTACAATGGAAACAAGAAAATAACAAAAACAATTTAGACTTGTCAAGACTTGACCATTGCTAATGAGCCAATAAGTATGGAATTGGGATCCCTTTGAGTGTTTGTTGGGGCAAACAATTCTAAAGAACTTTTTGTAGGATGGTAAATACATATATCTTATAGGAGGATTCTCTAGGAATTACAGAAGTTTATAATGAAAAAATACACAAATGTAATCAGGCCAAGTAATATGCAGTTAAGCTCAGGAGTGCATTAAAAGAGTGTAAGCATCATAATGACACACTATTTGCAAATTATTCTTGTATATCAGCAATTCAGTAATTTGACACTTCCAAGATCTTCCCATGAGAAAATGTTACTAGCTAATACCTGTGTGATTTGCAAGGGTAGAACCATGCAGAAAAAGGAAATATGTTTGGAAACAGAGTGAGCAAAGTCTGATTCCACCCATAATCCTTGCTCATTTCACCTCTGAAAAATTGGGTTGGAGTGATAGTTTCATCGCAAGATAAAATTGCAAGGTGGTATAACGGATTTATCCTAAAGGAAACATTACCACACAGTAATTTCAAATAGGTCAGAATGATGCCTTTAGTGATCACAACGTTTTATCAACTCTTAAAACTGAATGTCTTGGATGATCACAAGATTTTAATATGTAACTTTGGGGTTCCCAGCAGAAGGAATTTGATGACAAATTGATTTTACTAGCAATAACTAATGGACTAGAGTATCTACTGGTAAGATATTTTAGGCTGTTAAGACACCTGCTGGCAAAATATGTGAGTGTTCTTGAAATCCACTGACCTATCTCAAGAAATTGTTGGGCAATTAGTGGTAACACCACAATCTGGAAATTGCATATCCACAACTGTTATTTTTATTTTTACATAAATATAGAATTAAATGAGAAATAACATGCAAAAGTTACACTTACACACTTTTCGGCATTTGGTTGTGGAAATTTAGCATTGGCTTTTTGAAGACAATAGGTATGGACTTCCTTTGTAAAGGAGTAGTATTACCATCCTTTTGATGTGTTCATTCATTCTACTTTTCCCTATGCACAAAATGGTGTTATATGTGCATACGGTCACTGCAATGATATTTTCCTACTCCCAACAATGTCTAACTGAGGGCCTTAGGGTGTAATGCTGCCAATAAACTCAAGTGGTTAATGCAGTTGCTAAATATATATCTTGGTAATCTGCTGGCCACATGTGTGTGTCCACATAAATTAGCACAGGTGGGTGCAGAGTGATTTTTTGCAGAGGTCCTTATGTACCCAGCTGCTCTCCGGTGTCATTTCTAATAAATAGTTCAGTGGGTCATATGTCTGTTTTTAACTCCTATATGAATCTAAATTGGAATGCATTTGAGATACTGTAGAGCTAACGCAAACATTTACTCTTCTGAGCTTGATAGAATTGATAGATTGATTTACTTCGCAAATAAAACCTAAAGCTACCAGAGGTGGGAAGATTGTCAACCAGATAAGAAGTGGAGCTGTCTTGATAGCTTTGCAGATGAAGCAGTCAGCTTTGAAGATGTTGTGAGTTGAGAAGGCGATCTAGTTAAGTTGCATCCAGTTAGGGACGATGTCTTTGCGTTTCTTCATGTACTAGATCAGGTATGTTGCAGTGATTAGAATGCACTGAAGAGGGGCCAAAGTGGATTCTTTGACGCCATGAACCAGTGCATTGGCACCATCCAGACACAAGAGCATGAGGGACTGAATTGCAGTTTTGAGGTTTCTTTCAATGAAGAATGGGCTTATTTTCTTAAGTAGAGATCTGACTGTGTTAGTTTTCTTTTTAATGTGTTCTTTCAGTGTGCCTTTGATGTACAGGGTAAATTGAGTAATTTAACACCGAGTGAAAGTTGGGGTTCGAGTCCATCCAGGTTTATGTCATTGAGTCAGGTTTGGAATAGCCACTCCTTGTTGCTTTTTTTGAAAAGCAAGAATTCTATTTTGGTGGGGTTGAGCTTCAGGTAGGTGATCAATATCACAGTTTTGGTGATGTGCAGGCAAAGTTTCAGGTGCTGAAATTCTGTTTCATAGAAAACTTTCATGTAGAGGTGTGTGTCAATGGAGTATTTGTGAATTTAAATACTATTATCCGAAGTAGAGAACCAAGGGACTTTAAGTAGATATTAAAGTTGATGAGAAGAAGAAGATAGAATTGAGGACTCTGCAAGTGATAGTGATCTTCTACCTTCCTGTAAGACATCCATGTGCCAAAGCTGGCAACCTTTGGATTGATAAAAGGAGAACTAGTAAACAACATTGCAAGTATATTCATTTCAAGACTTCATGGTATGGATGTGGATGAGGTGATTATATCTGTGAAGTCAAACAGCTAGAAGTCACATTTATCTGTGCTCAGGAGGGCATTTTGTATGATTTGTAATGTAACTGTCTCAGTACGGCAATATGAACTGGAAAAGTATTGCTACTGCTGCAGGAGATGGATGGCATTGATCTTGGTGTTTTTTCTCCATAGATTACTTTTCAGTAGTCTTTTTTAAGAAGAGTAGGTGAGTACTGGGGAAGTAGTTATAAGATTATCAGAATATTTTTGAGTTTCTTGATGGTGAGAGGATATGGGCTGTCTTGAGATCTCTTGTATGTATGTGTGAAGTATTTGTACAGCACAAACCTAGCTACAAGACAAGAGAGTGTGAGAGTGTTGTGCAGGATCAAACACAAACATACAATCAACGAGCGATAGGAGAGAAAGCTGTGTTTTGGGAGCGGAGGTGTACTGTTACTGCTTGCTGATGTTCAGTTCTTTCAAGAGGTGTGTGTTCTTTCCTTGTATTGGAACAACATTTGAGGTGTCCTGGTGAGTACATGGATGTTCCAGATCCTTGGTGCAGATATGGAAAGGGCCTCTTGCCTTGTTATTTCTCTTTCACACCTCTCTAGTTTCTAATATGATGACGTTCAGGCTGTGTGTATGCAGAGAGCCACCAGAGATGTGGAACTTGTCTGCAAGATAATCAGGGGTGCTTGTTGTGATGTCTTTTGTAGTGATAAAGTGGTTTTGATAAATTGTGTGGGCTGGCAAGATGAGCCAGTGATGTTCCATCAAGATGGGGCTGAGGGAAAGTTTTCTTGAGTGAGTTAAATGTGGACAGTGATGAATAGGATTGAGAGACCTACTATGCAGAAGGCTTTGATGAAGGATAAGGGTAAAATGTAATCTTCATAGGAGGTGGCTTTGAGAGAGTTGAGGATGGCCGCAGGGTTTGAGATAGACAGCAGATGGCCATTTTTGGATGCAGTGCAGAGAGATGGCTATCAATGGAGAAGCATGTTTGGAATTATAAATATGCTGTTGGATCGTCTGTATTTTTAACTGATGAAGGGGATGATGGCATTGAACTTACCTGTGGATTGTGGGATTGGAGAGGTTGACAGATTATTAGTCGATTGCTTTATTGTCTTGTTGAGAATTCTGCTTCTATTGACACCTTCATTGATATTGTTGGTCTAGTACATGGCTTTAGCCAATGTCATAAGTTGTTTGCTTGTTGCACACATAGCCTTCAATAGAGTGAAGTTCTCAAGGTTTTGTTGTTCTTCCATTTTTGTTAATGTCTGTATGTGAAGGGTGTGTTCTCAGTGAGGTACCAAGTATTTGGCATGCATGAGTGTATCTTTGTTCATATCATTTTCCAGAAATGTTCTGAAGTTGTTTGGTAGGGCTTTGATGTTGGATGTGGAAGTGGCAAGATTAGAGATGAGGTTAAGATTTAGGTTTTTGATTTAGCAGTCTTTAAAAGAGTCTGAAGATTAGTTGTTCTCTTTTGAGTTGACCTCGGTGTCTTGGATGGACATGGAGTAGGGTGATGGCAATTTAGTCAGTAAAGTCCAGTTGTGTACAGTTTGCATTAGATAGTTGGTGATGTTGAGAATACGAGGTTGAAGATTTGGAAATTGGTGTGTGCTGGTTGAGTGACAAGCTCTATCACAGTAGGTGTGTCAATGATGTTAAGGAGAGTGTCTCTTGTAGTAGGTTGCTGCACTTATCTTACTTCTCAGACTTCTACCCCTTATCATGTCTAGAACACCCTATGCCATCTTGATATGCCTACGCTCACCAGGCTGGCTTCGGTGGCCATTCTATACTGACTAAGTGAAATGTTATCCAACTTTCACAACCCAGCATTTTTTAGAGGAATGATCCAGGCACCACCCCACCCCACCAGTCAGGCAGTGTGCCAGGTATGGACAGAAATGAGTGCCCTCCACTGCATTGTGGGGCAAGAGAAGGCGGACACCCATGCAGGCCACACATAAATCTGGTCAAGCAGTACTATGTTTTGTCACATCTGAGCCAGCAAAATAAAAATAAAAAAACTGTACACCACCTTCAGCCGCAGCTCTCGTGAGGATTGATGTGAGCCATTGTGGGAGGAGGATTATGGCAATACTGTTATTCTCCAGTTGCAAGGTACCTTACATGGTAGATACGTACTCAAGCTGAACTGATTAACCTGAAAAAAATGTATAGTGAAAAACGGCTCCAAAGAGGAAACCTAAAGCCCTTTGACTCATAAATTCTAGAGTAATACCCTTTTACTTGCACGACCAAAATAAACATGCATAAATATTTCTACCTTACAGAGACTTTACCATGCTTAACCATGCCTAAGCTTTGCACAAGAAAAACCACTGCTCTCTTTTACCTGATTCAAAGTGAAGAAAGATTTAAGCCAAAAGATATCTAAACAAATGAGACTATAATTGACTTAAAAATACAGGAGCTTTGACAGGGATGCACCACTGAATGGAAAAAACTGCAGTCATCCCCCACATCATTGCTTTTCTCAGAGCTGATGATAACAGCTCTAGTGTCACATAGGCTCTCATTATTCTAATGAGACTACTGGATTTTGAGCAGCAAGATCGTCCACGGTGTGGGAGACTGAGTCTGACCCACGGTGGGTGACACCTGTTTCTCCAAATCCGGGTTTTGCTCTGGCTAACTTGCAGTGCCTCATCTCTACCAGAAGATAGGGATGATTAGGCAGCCGAGTGCATGACATATTAGGCTTCTCAGGGAAGTCTTGGTCACTCAGGTCACATCCGGTTTTCTCATTCACAATACAGTCTCATATATAAACGACAGACAGAAGCAGTATAGGTTTCAATGATTGGTTTAATAAAACAACTGCATCTTAGATAGCAAAGCGTGAGCTGCAATAACCAGGACGACACAACATGACAGTATTAAAATGGTGACGAGAAGAGTGAAGCATAAGAATAATGCTACGATCAATGGATTATTTCTTATCTAAATCATAATCTGAGCACAGCATGTTAAGCTCTAATTCTGCTTTCAGGTTCCCCCGGAAGGACATCAACCCTTATACCTGAGCAAAGGCCTGTAGTCTGTGTTAGCATCTGTAATGAAGCATTCAGCAATCAGCATACAGTCGTGGTTCCCTGGCTGGAATCTCGCTCTTACCGTGTAATGGGACTAGGAAGTGTTTTTATAATAACACAGCTGATGTTCTAAGAAAATGTCCCTACGTAAGGATGTGTATTTTCTACGAATGTTGGAGACTAAACTTCTACCACGTTCACCGGCAATGTACCAAACTGTAGCCTTGAATGAAGCACAGAGTGATCAAGAATGTCTTGTTTGAGAACACAGTGCTGAACTAAGCAAAAACAGTTAGATAGATGAAAATAAAACAAGACCGTAAAACTGGTTATTGTAAAAATAACGATGTGAAGCCGAATAAAATATATCTAGGTTAAAGTGCACAGCGGCCTAATGTTTCAAACTATCGTGCATGGAGCTATTTCTAAAATGGCTACACAACACCTTCCCCTTGTAGGTTGAAAGTGGTTCAAAGCCAAAACTAAAATCTCATTGCTAAAAGGTCAACCTAAGATATATATAAAAACCACGTCAATTTGGAGAAGTTAAAAGGGCACACAAGCATACTACGTGGCAATTTAAACATGTGCGTGTGACTTATAATCGAATCAAAAGGTCATGTCAATTTAGGAAAGTTCCAAACTAAGTACGAGTCATGGAGAATGAAAGATCTTCCACTTCGGCAGATGTCAGAACCGGAAAGTCCTCACCAAAAAAGATCAAGGAGCAAGTGTGTTCCATAGCCCCAGTGTCAACCAAGGCAGCACCCCGTGGAGTGTCCATTGATGAGTTGTCAACAACTTCCTCCAGAAAGGGTAACTCATAAGTAGCTTCACGCAGCAAACGCAACCTCAACGTGCATGTCTGGTAATGAACCCTCAGCGAGAACACCAACAGATCAGCATTTACTGCAGGTAAGCGCTGCTGTGAAAGACAGACTTCCAGTGCATGTTCAAAAGAGCACCAGAGGCACAGGAACACAGGCTGCACACAATACAAAACTGATCTGAACGACAAAGACTAGTCACACTCCAATTGCTCCAGGAGTGTTGCTCCAAAGTACTGCGCTGATGGGAGCGCCGTCATTTCTCCTCTTTGTGGTGGGACAGCCATTGTGTTTCCACAACAGCAACAGCAAGATGTCAGCTAATAAAGCCAAAGTTATCAGAAATCCCCCAAAAATACTACCAAAAATTGAGTATCAAACCGAATATGGAGGGGAAGGTGAGAACGAAACCAGAACCAACAGCTTTGAAAAAATGTGCGATTCCAGTTGTACTGGACCCATTAATTAAATATTCGTCCCATGAGTTCACCAAAGTGTCTTGGAAAGTTCGTATTTAACAGGGACTGTATTTCTGCTGATGACCTTGCCACTTGAAGTGCGTAGGTCTTGCGCGCAGATGTAAGGGCCACATGCTTTTGAAACAATAAAGCCTTGAGTCTACTTAACTTGTCAAAATTCACGTTTGAAGTAGCAATGTAAGGCCAAATATCAGCTACCTCCCTAAATTTAGTGGGGGGAAACAGTACGTTCCCGCAGCATGTAACGACCTTAAAGTCTGAAACAACGTAAACTATTCCGGCCCTCATGCCACAACAGCCTTCACTATTGAGAAGGATGTAGCTGCCGTTTGAAAGCACCTGGAACGTAGGTCTAATCAAGGGGACTGGAACTCCCTTCAGATAACAAGCCAAGTTCGCAGCAGAGGCGTTACATGCCCCGTGCAAGGACAGCTGTTTACAAACCATCGAATGGCAGACTGAAGTCTCGCATTCACTACCACTAAGAAAGACTTCTTTCATGCCACTGAAGCATTTGTATGAGAAGGGAAGCTCCCACACCTCATGAATGTAACTGCCTCCCAGCTTTTCACATCTGCCTACCGGAATGTGTTTTAAACAGGAGGTGAATTGAAGTGTAGAAATAGGCAGATTAATAACCCCATGTATTAACCACTCAGCAGATGGTATTTCGGCCACAGTAAAAGGCAACTTTTCTAATTTCTCTATGTTAAGTATGACCTAAGTCGCTTCCTTCTTAGCCATTAGTTGTTGTTGTCATGTTTAATTAAAGGAAGAGAATATCTCCCTTGCACTTACATGCTGGAATGGAACGCGACCCGCCTTCAATGTTTGAAGCGTCCAATCCAACTGCATAATGGACCTGATCTGACTCTGTCCATGGTATAAAGAAGACATATCTGATTGTATAATGTCTATAGCAGAAGAGACAATAATATTTATGGTGTATATCCGGTCGGAAAAGGTGTAAATACCATTATCCACAACAGCTAATGCCTTTTTTAGATTTTCCTGATCTATTTGCCTTAACCGGGCAGCAGCATCTTGTTGGGAAAGTATCCAAATTTCATTGTATACTGCATATCAGAAACGCTTCCTATGTGCTGTTCTGGGGCCTGACAAGAAATCTTGTTAGTCAGTGGAGTTAGACAGGAGACTGAGGTGTTCTCTAACTGCGTCTAGTGAGGATGATTTTAGCCACTGCTGGCATAATTTTCCCACACTATATGTTGTAATTATACCCGCATGTTCTGGTGATATATAGCAAGGGTCTGGCCTACTCGTCCTGAAACCCCCCGATGTAACGCCGCGCTCTGACGCATCGTCTCTTTCTGTCCTCATGGGTGGAACGCGCTACCGATATTCGGAGCTCCGTTCCCGGCGTTTCTTGACTATGCTTTCTGGGAAGCATATATTTAGCTTCCGGACACACTCCACTTACTTGTAGCCTTTTTTCTTCTTTTGTTGTTGGTAGTGGGTTTTTTGTTGGTCCTTTTGCCTGTCTCTATCCATGTTGTGTCCATCTTGTCTTCTTCGTGTTTTTGTCCCAGCATGCTCTGTTTTTCTTTTATACTACTTCCTTTTTCCTATACTGGTCTATGGGCTTTTCCCAATCCAAGATGGTGTTACTTCCCTTTCCTGTGATGTCACTTCCTTTTTCTCCGTATATAAGTCAGTCAGTCTTGTTCCTCCTTGCGTTGCAAACACTTCCTTCTGGTTGTGCTGTTCGCTCCTGTTCTTTATTCCTGCTTTTTTGCCTTGGGAGATTTTTGCCTGTTCCTTGTTCCTGTTTTTGCCTTGGGAGATTTTTGCCTGTTCCTTGTTCCTACTTTTGCCTTGGGAGATTTTTACCTGTTCCTTTTTTCCTGCCTTTTACCCTGGATACTGCCTATTTTTGTTTCCTGTTGTCAAGCCCTGTTTTTTCTTGTTTTCCTTCAGGAGTTCCTGTTAGAGGTTTTTTTTCCCAGTGTTGGGGTTTTTTCCCTCTGGGACTCCTTCTGGAGGGTACGGTCTGCTTTGGCGTAGCCTGTCAAGCGGCACCGTGGCTACTAGAAGGGGTCGCCCTTATCTGGGAGTATCCAGGACCTGTAGAAGACTTGGTGTATTCGCCAATCCGAAATCCAGAGGTGAGAAGTCCAGCGCAGTATGTGACACCCGAGGAAGTAAGAAAACGTTAGTGACACCCATTGGTATCTATTGGCCACAATAACCACCCGCCAACACGTGTCAGTGAAGCATTAAATGTACCATTCTGGACCCACTCATCAAGCTTATTTTCAGTTACATTAGTATATTTTTGCCATTTATAAAACTTTGCAGGAGCAGGTATACTGGACATATTTAGTTCCCTAATTTTATCTAAGCCCAAACAACTTGTCTGTTGTACTGTTTCGTTTAAAAAGATAATTTGTACAGGAATAAGGCATTCTCTAAACAATGTTTCCTTTACCTTAATTTGCCAATTTCTTGTTCCCCATACACTTTTCAGATCATTTGATTTACGCCAATATTCATAGCCTTCTATCGATAACCAGGAAACAAAGGATTCCGAATATATAAATTTCGTATTGGTCAATAACATATGTATATCCTTAGTAGGAGGTACTTTAAAATAATACGATTCAGCATTCTTTTGATTGTGCCCAGAAAAATATGCAAACTTTTCAGAATATGTTTTGGAACTCCCTTGAGGCGGAGTTGGGCAATGTTCCCATTGCGTGTAATTGAAAACAGTTGTTGGACTACTAGCTCTATGTATTAAATGGTGCCCATAATAATTATAGCAAAACACATCACCATAATTTTCTTTACATTGTTAAACATCTTTGTTTTCAAAGACAGTATAATATTGTAATTCAGTCATCATAGAATCAACTGTTTTTACATCCCAATCATCAAAAACAATGCCTGGTATTATTCTATCATTCATTGATAATTTAAACACATACGGTATTTGAATAACTTCTGTGGGACCATAGATATCAAACATTACTTTGTCCCAAACAATCCCATCAGGAATCGGCACTGAGGAAATGTTCACAAATGATAAGTCTCTTTGGACTTTATGTGATGAAAAATGTGGGTTCAAAACCTCCTCCACCAGTGCAACTGTTGATCTTTCAGGTAAAAAATGACCATGTATTAACAAGAAAAAAGTAATAACAAAACCAATCCAAAGTAGAAAGGCTAGGACAGTCAAGGAGAGACATAGGTAGTTCCATGGAAAAATAAAATACGTTTCTTTAAGCCAGTTTGTTAGCTTACGTGTACTTGACAAATCAGCTGTCGAAGAGGCAAATGAGTCTGAGAAATCTTTGTTGAAGTCGGCAAAATAACCAGAGGTAGTTCGTGCAAATGGCAGAGCCGTTGTCAGTGGTGGAGTTGGTGTTTCCTGCGGTGGCACACTATAAACAGCACCATCCGTTTGACTTGAAGTCCAGTTGACTTTGTCAAATGTTTCTAAATTAGTTGACGTTAGTGGAACTAATGCAAGATCATCTTCCACCCTCCACAAGCTCGGAGAGGTGTCGGTGTTGGTATAAACAACTTGTAGAGGACCTTCTTCGCCAGTAGTGAGAGGGATTCGGGAACTACTGGATGTTCCTCTTTGTCAGCTGTGCAGAATCGGCCACATGGTGTAGTTTGACATTGTCAATAGAGACAAAACTATTTTTTTTGGCATCTGCCAACGGTGGTAGAATAACAGTTCTGGTACCGTGTATCCCTAGTACAGGGATTGGTGCTCGATAAGAAGGGCCAACTTCATTTTTCACTGTGACTTTTTCAAGTACAAGATCCCCAACTCTGGGAATCCAGCCGGTAAATGTTACAGGCACATCCTTAATTCCTGTGGAGGCGGCACTTTTGGAAGAATTATCATCACAGAACTGTTGCAATTCCTGTAAGACAGTGACACGTTCATTTATGTCAAAAGGTTTTTCTGCTGCCTCCACGCCAGGACCATCAAGATCAAGATAATCACTAAAGGTGTGGGGTAGTGGGAACTGAGGGTAGGACTAAGTTAGTCTTTAATCCAGTATCCAGTAATAGTTAGGTTACTATAAATCCTGAGACAGGAAAATCATGGTTGAAAAATGTCCAAGGAAGGGGGTGCTGTGTTGTCATACAGGAGTAGTGGGGAATTTCCTTTACGGACTAGGTGGTCTCACACACATAATAGTGTCTTGCTTCATCATTTGACCACCTAGCCCCACCCAAGTAAGATGATACTACTTGGGCGGACTCAACCTCTTGTTTAAAAGAACCAGAGGGAGTGCTGAAATTAGACTAGCTGGATAGTTACAGTGATCCAGAAAAGGTGAATAATAAAATTACCGAACATGTCACCAGTAGCTATTGCTAATTTTAATGGTGGTGCATGCTGGTAAGACTAAGAATAAGGGGGGGGGGAAGGCTTGTTGGAGAGTAATGTCTCCTGGAGTCTAAAAGAAGATGCATAAGACCAACATGTTTCTGCCCTCACTGAGTGCTGGTAGGTCAGGGGCATTCGCCAGGGTCAGAGCACACGTAGAAAGTGGGGTGCTCAAAGTGAATAATGGCCTACCTGAACAGGTAGTTCACGGTGGGGTAGGCCTATGATGGATGGTAAATAAATCACAATTATTCAAAGTAAAAAAAGTGGCAGACCACTGCACACAACACAGCAAATAGGTGAGAAATGTAAAAAGCACTCACACACGCATGCAATAGTTACCATCAAGATCAAGAACATACATTTGAGTTCCGAACAGGCACTCATATCAAGTACGACCCCCCCCAGGGACCTTCTAGGCAGATTATTTAGTGCTCTCTGAACTCCATATAGGTGGTTAAGCCAACTACGACCTGTTCCTAAGACTCTGGCTGCTAAGGATTGCTTTAAATCGTGGTTTAATCGCTCCACAACATTATTTCCTTGGGATGAAATGGAGACGAGTACTGGAGTTGGACCCCCAACGTAGCCATGGAGTCCCTGAATGCCCTTGAGGCGAAAGCAGGGCCCTGGTCCAAATGGAAAGCCGCAACTGCATATGTACCGATAAAGACATGCAAATCTTTAATAACACTCCGAGCGTCAGCCGAGCGTTGTGGCCACACTCACACAAATCTGGAGCATGAATCAACAGCTACTAAAATATATTTGTATGCACTATCAGGTGTTAAGGGACCGCAGTGGTCCAAGTACACACATGGGTTGTTTGAAATCAAGAGTGGTGTCTGCAGTGGGCACTTGGCAGTGGAAACTTTGATTTGTTGGCAGATGTCACAACAAAAGACATACTGCTTAGTCTCCTTATAGAGACCTGGCCACCAATAACGGCCTGTAAGATCGAAATTGTAGCCACCACACCAGCATGGGCAGATGTCACCCCTTCATGCACTGCTTTAGTCAATTGTGATCTTATGTCTTTGTTGGGGATGTCTCGTACGCCTACGCCTGGTATCTTAACCTCAGCATTCAGCATACTTCCCATACGATAGTGATATTTGTTAGGAAATCCTTTAGGATATGGCGTACCATCAGCTGTAGCTGTCACGGCAGCCCAAATGTTTGCGTCCGGTTTGGAACTCGAGCGAGTCACTGCAGCTACAGTGACTACTGCCACTGCTGACTTTGAGGCTTCATCAGCCAGTGTACTTCCAACCACATGTATTCCAACGCGCTGGTGTCCAAGTGTGTGTACAACATGGACATTCAGTAGCGTCTCTTTCAGGTCAGCTACTTTCCCCCACAATAGTCTGTGTTTAATGGTGTTGCAATTGGAATCTCTGAACCCATTCTGGCGCCAATAATGCAGGTATTCATTAAAGGATTGGACACAATAATATGAATCACAAACAATCAGCGTAGGCTGTGCAGGATCCGTGTGTTCCAGTGCCATCAGCAGAGCTTTTAGCTCAGCCAATTGTGCTGTGCTCCTCTTATGTTTGTGTAAAGGTATGTAGAGGACAAAATGTATCGCCCTCCATGTAGCCGCTTACGACTGCGCAAGCATCAGAATATTGATGTTTAGTTCCAATTGCAGGTTGTGCAGAGCCGTCAGTGTACATGACTTTATGATATTGCTCAATAGGCAAAATATTTGCTGGAACTGGATATTCTATTTCATATTGTAAAAATTCCTGAGTTTGTAATTTTGTGTCAAAAATGTAATCTACGCCAGTGGCTGTCAAAGACGCAGCCCATTGTATCCAACGTGGATGTAATGCTTTTGCGTTTGGAACGCTAGCTTTTGTAACTGCCTCTAGGGCTGGGACTGGAGAAACGGCAATAATGCGTTCTCCTTGGGCAAGAGGTCTTTCTTTAATGACAGCCATCGGTACAGCAGTGAGAATTTTCTCTGTGGGAGCAAAGAGTTATTCTGCTGCTGAGTACAAATGCGATTTGTATGTAATCAGGACTGTCTCACCTTCATTAAACGTTACATAGGTGAAACCGATGGCCCCAGCTATTACTCTGATGACCAAATGCGTTTTGTTGTCCCTCGTGTGTAGGTGTTGTGCTGCAAGCATAACTGTCTGCAATTCTCGAAGAATGCATGTATATTCAATTGTTCAGAATTTACTTGAAAAATCAGGACGTATTAAATCATATAAAGGTTTTATGCGTGTAGCATAATCTGGAATGTATGTTCTACCAAAATTTTTAAAACCCAATAGTGATTGGAGTTTTTAAATCATATTTGGTGGTTGTAACTGTGCTCATTTCTCTAAGAATTGTGGCGCTAGGCTCTTCCCTTCACTTGACAGCTCATATCCTAAGAACAGGACGCTGAGGAAGGCAATTTTTGTTTTTCTGAAGTTAAATTTGAATCCAAATTCAGCAAGCCCTACAAAACAATGTGGTCTACCCCTCTTAAATCTTGTAGTAATTCATCATCCGTGAGATAGATATCATCCACATAGGACAATGCTTCAGGGTCTATCTCGTGCAAAATAGCAGTGACACAAGCCGCAAACAGTCCTGGGCTGTTCTTATACCCCTGAGGTAAATGACAGAATGTTTTCTGGAAGCCTAGTGTGCTGAAACTTGTTAAGTCTCTACTCTCAGGCACTATATTCTGGCAGAAATGCCCTTTAGAAATGTCTATGGTTGTTTTGTATTTTTTACGTACTATATGGTTCATTAGTGCTGTGCTATGCGAATTTTTGATAGCATATGTGCGTGTATGACTGTTTAGATGTCTGTAGTCTAAGACTATTCTGTATGAATGGTCCGGTTTAGCTACGGGGAATAATGGGTTATTAATTGGCGAAACACAGGGTTCAATCACACCCTGGTACTCTAATTGCGTGGGTATTTCTCTCACTGGTGCTTTTGCTTCATGTTTTTTAGGATACTGCGGTTGTGGCTGAGGTTCACTTTTAATTGGGATTACATGGTAGGGGGATTCTTTATCCCATCCCATGTGATTTCTGTATAATGCAGGTGCTTGTGCCAAAGCCCATTCGATGGAATATGATTCAGCAGTTGATCCGGAACAAGGGGTGAGAAAGAAGGCTTAATGACTTCTTCTCCATATGGACAGGTACGGACAAAGTCAGGCGGCCAATCTTGTTCGGCCAACAAGACATCATGTACTTTTACTGTGTGACCCCAAAAGATTGTATCTATTGTGCGTTCAATGTCTCCTTCTAACTGGAATGTTACTTTGTACACTCTATCAGGTGTGAAAACACGCATGTCCTGAGTTTCTACTTGTACAAAGTCATCAGTTGCTTTTACCTCCAGATGCTCTAGAAGATTCCGGCGAACTATTGTGACCTCTGTTGTGCTGTCTAGCAAGGCTAGAGCCCAATTCTTGTTCTTCAAGAGGACCCTCTTCCTGTGTGGCATGTCGCACTGCGACTGCTGCCACTTTTTTCTTTTTAAATTGTTGTTTTTGTTGGGTGAGTTTCTCTTCTTTTTTAACAGAAACCTCCAAAGAGCATTGTGATTCCTGTCTCGGTTTCACGTACTCTGTTCTTCGCTCTGATCGCCCACCTCCCTCATTTCTTTTATCCAATGAGTCCTGAAAAGGACGAGATTGGCGTGTATTAGTATATTGATATCTATCAGGCGTTTTTATATTATCTCTATTTCTGAGATTATACCTATTCTGGGGGGTCTCCGTACGCGGAGATTCTCCCGTCTCTTTCTTAGGAGTTTGTTGCTTCTTATCCCAGCGTTTCTTATTACTCTCAGGTGATTGCTTGGGGGTATCTTTGTTCGATTTACCATGAAATTGTGTTTTTTTTGGTTTGGCCCCTAAGCTATCTCGACCAATACTCAAATAGGTCTCAGCTATTATTTTAGGCGGCTCTTGCTCCTGATCTTGTGTGGAACGTCACGAACCCGCATGCGCACTGCAAGTGCGACCGCTTCCCCTTTAAGATTACTTAAAATGATTGAGGATACCGTGGCAAAATTGCCCATCAATTGCATCCCCAAATCCAGGGCTGGGGCAGCCCTTTATTCATCCTGAATTTGTTTCAGCACTTCCGGTAAGTTGGCAAGTGTCTGTGTACCGTGTGCGGTTGTATGGAGTGTGGCAAATACGGTGCCCCAAGTATTACAGTTTTCTACTGTAGGGACCATCCCAAAAGGCAAGCACATTGTTAATATTCTATGTTTATCCTGAGGTCCCGTGTGGGGAAATACTGCCTCCAGCGTCTTAATTTTCTGTGCTAGCCAAAACAGAGTTTCCTCTCGTTTGGCAGGAACTTTACCCATAATGGAATGTACTGTCGCAGGATTTATACCTGGTGTTGCTGCATGTGGATGTGCTAGAGCAGCACGTGCTGGGTTTGTGTTTAGCGTTTGCATCACAAATTGTACTAATCGTCTATATATCACTATTAATTCAAAATATAAGCGACGAACCTCAGCTACTGCCAAATTTGCAACCGCAGGATGTGGTGTATAGGTGGCCAATAAAGGCCAGGTAGGACCATCATTACTTAGTGGACCTAACCTTACTGGTAATATTGTGTGGGGTAGGGTGCCATCAAGTCAATTATTTTGTTCTTGATAAGATAGAGGTATCTCTAAATATGCTTATGCTCTGTATTGTCCAGGTGTATTCGAGGGTGTATATTGGTGAAATGTACTTGTGTTCCCATCAACTGCTGGAAATGTGACCCAAGAGTAAAAAAGTTCTGTTCTATAAGCTGCATGGGCGTCCACCACGAATGTGACTGGACCTCCCTGGGCCGTTAGGCCATTAAATAGTAAATGTGCTGTTAGAGGTTGTCTCATTTTAACAGCTATTTGTACCTGCTGGGGATTCGCCATGATAGTTACACTATGAGTTCAGAGAAGGCACACCAAAATGGGGTTTTCCTTTTAGAGTTCAAGCTGGAACAACCTTCAGCTGTAGTGATATCCACCTGCACAGCTGTGGTGGAAGTCCTCAGCACCACGGACGTCTCCGTATACAGCATTGAGGTGTCATTATATGTAATGAGACAGAGGTGCTCCGCAGGACCCTAAAATTAGAGCCTGACCAAACGTTGGCGGCGCCATGTCGCGTAGGCTCTCATTATTCCAATGAGACTACTGGATTTTGAGCAGCAAGATCGTCCACGGTGTGGGAGACTGAGTCTGACCCACGGTGGGTGACACTTGTCGCACCAAATCTGGACGATAGGGATGATTAGGCAGCCGAGCACATGACATATTAGGCTTCTCAGGGAAGTAATGGTCACTCAGGTCACATCCGGTTTTCTCATTCCAATACAGTCTCATATATAAACGACAGACAGAAGCAGTATAGGTTTCAATGATTGGTTTAATAAAACAACTTTATCTTAGATAGCAAAGCGTGAGCTACAATAACCAGGAAGACACAACATGACAGTATTAAAATGGTGACGAGAAGAGTGAAGCATAAGAATAATGCTATCATACTGTCACTATGATTGATGGATTATTTCCTAGATAAGTCATAATCTGAGCACAGCATGTTAAGCTCTAATTCTGCCTTTCAGGTTCCCCCGGGAGGATATCAACCCTCATACCTGAGCAAAGGCCTGTAGTCTGCGTTAGCATCTGTAGTGAAGCATGCAATCAGCATACACTCATGGTTCCCTGGCTGGAATCTCCCTCTTAACGTGTAATGGGACTAGGAAGTGTTTTTATAATAACACAGCTGATGTTCTAAGAAAATGTCCCTACGTAAGGATGTGTATTTTCCACGAATGTTGGAGACTAAACTTCTACCACGTTCACCGGCAATGTACCACATTGGAGCCTTGAATGAAGCACAGAGTGATCAAGAATGTCTTGTTTGAGAACACAATGCTGAACTAAGCAAAAACAATTAGATAGATGAAAATAAAACAAGACCGTAAAACTCGTTATTGTAAAAATAACAATGCGAAGCCGAATAAAATATATCTAGGTTAAAGGACACAGCGGCCTAATGTGTCAAACTAACGTGCATGGAGCTATTTCTAAAACGGCTACACAACACTAGCTCCCACAAACATCATCCTTATTGCAATTCTCCTTTTCTAGCTAAACAGCATGTGTTCTGAACCAACACTAGTAGCCCTTGCCTTCCTGGCAGCCCTCATGAATGGATGCCTTGCACTGCAACAGCAAATCTAAAATGTCAATCAAAAACGTCAAACAAAAGATGACTGTAGACCTCAGTTCCATTAAACTGCTTTGGAGATATTATCTATGCAATTCCGATCAACCTCAATCTCCAAATATGCAAAAAATTACTATGAGAGCAAATCAAGAAACTTGCATTGGCCTGAAGACAAAAATCTCCAAGGCTGACCTCCTCCCCTCTATAGACAACACAGAATCAGATCTAGACACATTTTAACCAAAGTTCATTTTAAAAAGCTGTCAATAATTCAAGGTGGCATAGACTCAACGCTACAATCTCATGTAGTTGCTCCAGAAGCTCACTAGGAACACTTGATAGCAATGAAGTGTTGCAATCTAAGCAAGTTGTTCTTCACCTGTGGGCCACGATTGCAATGCCTAGTCAAAGGTGGTTAACAGTTGCTTGGAAAATTAAGTAATATTAGCTGTTTAATAAAGTATATATAAATAAAGAGGCAAAATATAAAATTGAAAATTTTAAAACGTTCTGTAAATGTGAAGGAATTTGAAATTGGAGGCTAAATACTAAGGGCCAAATTTATGGGGATTTGGCGAAGGGCTGCGCAGCAAGTTGCCTTGCTGCGCTGCCCAACATCAAAGCGAACGGGCAGAAATGCACCTTATTTGTGCAATATGATGCATTTCTGTCCTTTCCCCTGCGCTGGTGCCTTTACAGAAGACTAGCACCAATGCAGGCACCCTTGCACCATGGTGCAAAGGTTCCTGTGTTGTGGGCAGGATTGTTCTGTGCAGGAAGGGACACCTTCCAGCACAAAACAACCCATAGAGGTGTTTTCTTCCTCTTTCTATGTGTCCTGCAGAATAAAGCACACACAGAAAGAGGAAAAATCGAGGTGAAATAAGAATATTTGCCCTCATTACACCTGCCCTATGGAGGTGTAACATTTTACTGCATCCCAAGGTTGACAGACGCTCATAAATCTGAGAATGTGTCAAAGTCCATGGGTGTTGCAAGGGAAAATCCACCGTTAAGCCCAGAGAACGCCTCCCAATGCGGAGTAAGGCAAGGCAGTGACTAGCACTGCCTTGATTTACTCCATTACTATCAGGCCATTCAAAGCTACACAAAGTCAAAAAAAGTGATGCTCCTGTGGCGCACCGAACTCATAACTGTGCCCCCAAGTTGGTGTCCTCAGATTGATTCATGAGATCAGTGCAATAACATTAAGCAGAATATTGTATGACTAATGGGTGCAATCAATTAAATTTAGAGAAGCTCCAAATTTACATTTAAATATAAGACTGAGGGGGTCATTCCGACCCTGGCGGTCGGTGTTAAAGCGGCGGCCAACCCGCCAACAGGCAGGCGGTAAAAAGAAATGGAATTCTGACCCTGGCGGGAACCGCCAACACAGCCCGCCACTTTAACACTCCGACCGCCACGGCGGGGCAAACAAACAGCGCGGCGGTCACCGCCAACAGACAGGCGGCAGACAATGTACCGCCCACCATATCACGACCCACCAATCCGCCACCTTTTCCGGGGCGGGAGCCCCGCCGACAAAAACACGGCGGAAACAGACCACGAACGGGAAAACGCTCACCTTTATACACTCCACAAGCAATCTGGACAGCATGGAACCCAAATTAAACATCCTACCAGCGATTGTCTTCCTGCTCCTCTACCAGGAGCACGAACGCTGCCGCAGGAGACAACGGTGAGTACTGCACCTACGACACAGGGGAGGGGGGAGGAGAAAAGGTAACGGGCACACACATACGCGACACACCCACCCCCCCCAAATCCCCACACACCAAAGCAGAGCAACAACTCAGATTTACACCCCCCAAACCCGCCGGAATAATTCAAAGACACAATAAAATGATCATTAAAATAGAAGTATATTAAAGCATATTTGAACTTAAGTGAAATATGAGATATTTAAAATAAATAAATCACAACATGAACAATGTATACATAGTCCAAAAGTCCGGCACATATTGGGTACATGCCATTGTTCGTGGGCCAATGTGCATTAACACATGGACAAAGCCCACACACGAGACCCGATTCCATTGGAGAGAACACTGCTGGGGCATCAGATAATAAAACCACAGGCACCTCAGGGGGAAGGGAAGGGGGGGCACCTCAGCCACATGAGTCCACGACGCCAGATCTACGAGGGGCCTCCATGCCCACTGTACCATCCTGGGGAGTGCAAAGCCACAGTCTCTCAAGTCTCTACAGTGGGTGGCTTGCCCACTGTACCATCCTGGGGAGTGCAAAGCCACAGTCCATCTGGTGGATTACAGACTCCACTGGTTATGGAGGAGGCATGGTGCCCAGAGTGCTTCGTGAAGCCCTGCCCGACACAGATCCAGCCCTGCCAATGGGCGAGCGGTGCTTGAGATGAAGGGCCCAGCGGAGCGGTGCTTGACAGGAAGGGCCCAGCGTAGCGGTGCTTGAGATGAAGGGCCCAGCGTAGCGGTGCTTGACAGGAAGGGCCCAGCGGAGCGGTGCTTGACAGGAAGGGCCCAGCGGAGCGGTGCTTGACAGGAAGGGCCCAGCAGAGCGGTGCTTGAAATGAAGAGCCCAGCGGAGCAGTGCTTGACAGGAAGGGCCCAGCGGAGCGGTGCTTGACAGGAAGGGCCCAGCGGAGCGGTGCAGAGACGGCGGGGCCCAGCGGAGCGGTGCAGAGACGGCGGGGCCCAGCGGAGCGGTGCTTGAGATGAAGGGCCCAGCGGAGCGGTGCTTGAGATGAAGGGCCCAGCGGAGCGGTGCAGAGACGGCGGGGCCCAGCGGAGCGGTGCTTGAGATGAAGGGCCCAGCGGAGCGGTGCTTGACAGGAAGGGCCCAGCGGAGCGGTGCTTGAGATGAAGGGCCCAGCGGAGCGGTGCTTGACAGGAAGGGCCCAGCGGAGCGGTGCTTGACAGGAAGGGCCCAGCGGAGCGGTTCTTGAGATGAAGGGCCCAGCGGAGCGGTGCAGAGACGGCGGGGCCCAGCGGAGCGGTGCTTGAGATGAAGGGCCCAGCGGAGCGGTGCTTCTCTTGGCGGGGCCCTGTTCAGCGGTGCTTCTCACGGCGGGGCCCTGTTCAGCGGTGCTTCTCACGGCGGGGCCCTGTTCAGCGGTGCTTCTCACGGCGGGGCCCTATTCAGCGGTGCTTCTCACGGCGGGGCCCAGATCTGGGCAATCATTCCCGCTCAGTCGCCATCCGACCTATCGCTTGCGGGGCCCTCCTGTGCAGGACTCCTGGGCCCCTGGGTGTCCTCCGTCACACCCCAAATCGGGCTGGTGGGGCCCTCCTGGGCAGCTCGCCTGCTGCCGGACTTGTCCGCCCTGCTGCCCTTGCCCCCCTTGGCGGAATCTCTGGGGCCCTTGCCTCCCTTTGTGGATGGGCCAGGTGACAGTGCAAGGGTGGTGTCCTTGGGGGCAGCCGTCTCAGGCCTGTCGCGCCGGCCCTTCACTTTTTTGTTTTTTTTCCCAGGGGGTGGGCTGGCTGTCCCCTTGCTGCTGGCCGATGTTCCCGCCCTAGGAGCTGGTGGACTCCAATAGCCCTGAACGATGGTCCTAGTAGGTGCAGGGCTTGTGGTGGCTGAGGTGCTGTTTGGACTCTTACGAGATGGAGGGGGTGGGTCAGGTGATGCAAAGAGGTTAATTTTGGAGAGGAACAACTTTTTAGGAGCAATGGGAAGGGTAGGTGCAGTGGGTATGGGAGTGGAGGGAGAGGATGTGGTTGTAGGAGAGTCAAGTGTGCTGTCTTTGGGTGCAGGTGCTTGTGCTGGAGGCTGTCGTGAGGTGGATGGCTGTTGGGTGGGTGACTGCCTGCGTTTGTGTGGTTTTGAAGAGGGGGTGACAGACACAGTGGGAGAGGACACAGGGGACGTGTAAATGGCAGTGGGGGTGGTGACTGCACGTGTGCGGACTGTTCTTGTGGGTGTGGTGGTGATGGACGTACTGGCTGATGGTGGTGTGCATGCAGGTGTGAGTGGAGACGTCACAGGGAGGGAGGAGGGAGATGAGTAGGAGGGGGACACAGAGGAGGCAGTGGCTGTTGGCATGTCTGCCTGTGGATGTTGCTCGGGTGAATGCTTGTGTGATCTATGGTGCTTATGTCTGGATGAGCTGCCCTTGGGTGTTGAGGTGTGTGCAGGCTGGTCTGTAGGTGTGTCTGGGATAGGCAGAGGAACAGGGGAGTGGGACTGGGTTGAGGAAGTTGGAGGGGGGAGGCTAGACACAGGGACAATTGCTGCCGTCAGTGCTGAGGCCAGAGCGTTGAACGATCGCTGATGGGCAGCCTGACCCGAATGAATGCCCTCCAGGTATGCATTGCTCCGATGCACCTCCCTTTCTACCCCCTGGATGGCATTCAAAAGGGTAGACTGCCCAACAATGAGCGTCTGGAGGAGGTCAATGATCTCTGCACTGAGGGCAGCAGGGGTAACTGGGGCAGGACCTGAGGTGCCAGGGGCGAAGGAGATGCCCGGCTTCCTGGCCAAGCGGGCATGGGGCGAATGCTGAGGGGCTGCTGGGAGGGCGGGGCTAGTGCGCTGGGTGGCGGCTGTACCTGTTGTTGCGGTGGACACGGGTGGTGCCGCCACCACAAGGGAGCTCCCTTCCAAGGATGTGTCGGTGTCGCTGACGTCTCCACGGGTCCCCGTTGTGGAGCCCCCCTCGCCCTCCGTCTCACTGGTGTACTCGGAGTCGGTTGCATGGCCCTCCGGGGCCATGTGAGATGCAGCTCCCTCGTGCGCCGATGCCACTTCTCCTCCGCCTGATGATGCTAATGCACACATGAACAGGAAAACCAAAAAAAGGGGGGGAGAAGAAAGAAAGACATGTTGAGTGCATGCATTGGCGGCACCGTTGGCGGAGAGGACAGACACAGAAGCCTCCTGCACTACGCCGCGCACTCGGGGTACACTACTCAATTATTGTGACTTGGCCTACAAGTCAATGGACGACAAATGCACACATAGGTGAGGCCCAACCATGGATATCTGTACTTAGAACCCTACAGAGGTGGGGGGTGGGGGCACAGGGCCATGCCTAACGGAGGGGCCTAGCCTACAGAAACCTCCCTGGCCTAGAGATAGCCAAAGCCCTCCTCCCCCACCCAGACACCTCCACTGTGCGCTAATATAGCAGAATGTGCTGATACTCACCCCCTTGTGTCTGCTGTGATGTCCTCACGCACCCATCCAAATCGGGGTAGGCCACCGCCAGGATCCGGGACATCAGGGGGGTCAATTGCAGTGTGGCACCCCTCCTAGGTTGGGAGGCCATCCCCAGCAGAGCCTCGGCGGTCTTTCTGCTCCCGCGGCGGATGTCCTCCCACCTCTTGCGGCAGTGGGTGCCCCGTCTGTTGTGGACCCCCAGGGCCCAGACGTCCTTGGCGATGGCACGCCAAATGTCAATCTTCTGATGGGCGCTGACCTATGTGACATGGACAGGATGGAACAAGAAATATCATCACTTTCCTGCATGGTCGATGTGAGTGGCCCCGCCTCCCCAACATTGCCATGTGGCGCATGCTCTCATCTGTCGTGCGTTGCACTCCCCATTCGCACCCCTCCCCACCATCTTACACCCACCCCACTCAACACAGACATAGCCCATACTACGTGCTCCCTGTGTACTTACCTGTTGGTCAGGAGGACGGTAGAGTAGCGCATACTGGGGGAGGACCCCATCCACAAGTTTCTCCAATTCCTCAGATGTGAAGGCAGGGGCCCTTTCCCCAGTCGCAGCAGCCATTGTATCTCCCAGACCGAGGTCACAGCAGCACTTGCAGTATAGGTCCTCTCCTGTGGATGATCAGGTCTCGAGTGATTAAGCAGTTAGAAAATGACGGTCACGCCCGCGGCGGTGCGTACCGCGGCAGTGCGTACCGCGCCCTCCGGCGCCCATTGTCATTGGCTCCTGAGACCCATAGGGTTCAATGTTAACCAATGCTGCTTTGCGCCGCGGTCTTCGACCGCCTACCGCCACGGTGTGCCACGCCAGCGCATTGACCTCACATCCCATTGTCACATTTCACAAGTCAGGCAGCCGCCATTTCAAGGGCCCACATGGCTTAATTTCTACTGCGTCACACAGGCCTAGGCCTTGCATTGCCACTCATACAAGCCATTCAATGCATAGCGAATCGTATTTTGTGCAAGCTGTGGTTACGTACCTGTGGGTTGCTTGACTCTGTGCTCCATGTTGTCCTTCCTAGGCACCGTCCGCTGGGACTTGCGAGGAGATGGAGGAATCCTCCCGTGTACAGACCGCTGGTGGACCTGTCGACAATGGAAGAACGACATGTCATACTTACATACAGACTTGACCGAGCCATTATACCAGAACTGTGTGCCCAGCTGGAGCCAGACCTGATGTCCCCCATTCGCCAACCCACAGGGATTCCCCCTCTGGTGCAGGTTCTGTCAGTACTCCATTTTTTGGCAAGTGGCTCATTCCAAACAACAGTGGCCATATCATCAGGGATGTCTCAGCCTATGTTTTCTAAGGTTTTGTCCAGAGTGTTGTCTGCCCTGATTAAATACATGCGGAGCTACATTGTTTTCCCTGAGGTGGGCGATTTGGCTACAGTGAAGGGTGATTTCTATGCCCTTGGACATATCCCCAACATCATTGGTGCCATTGATGGGACCCATGGGGCTTTGGTTCCCCCCAGTGGAAGTGAGCAGGTGTACAGGAACAGAAAAAGTTATCATTCGATGAATGTCCAGGTGGTCTGTTTGGCTGACCAGTACATCTCCCATGTAAATGCCAAGTTCCCTGGGTCAGTGCATGACACTTACATCATGCGAAATAGCAGCATCCCTTATGTGATGGAACAGCTACAGAGACACCGTGTGTGGCTAATAGGTGACTCTGGTTACCCCAACGTGTCGTGGCTACTTACCCCAGTGAGGAATCCCAGGACAAGGGCAGAGGAACGCTACAATGAGGCCCATGGGCGAACTAGGAGGGTTATAGAAAGAACCTTCAGCCTCCTGAAGGCCAGGTTTAGGTGTCTGCATATGACAAGTGAATCCCTAATGTACTCACCAAAGAAGGTGTGCAATATCATCGTGGCCTGCTGTATGCTTCACAACCTGGCTTTGCGACGCCAGGTGCCTTTCCTGCAGGAGGATGGTCCAGATGGTGGTGTTGTAGCAGCTGTGGAGCCTGTGGAGAGTGAAGAGGAGGAAGACGATGGGGACGACACAGACAACAGGGACACAGTGATTCAACAGTATTTTCAGTAGCACACAGGTACGAATCAACCACGCCATTTTACATTTACTTAAAGTCTCCTGCCTCTCTACTGTCTGAGTTCCCCCCCAGTTCCTGTTAACTGAGTTGTGACTTTCCCTTCCGTTTTCAGAGCTGTGGGCCCCACTGCATGACCTCTGCTTTGTTTGCCCATGGACTACAGCTGTGTGACAGTGGTATGTTGTCATCACAATGTAACTGAACATTTTGGCACTGTTATGTCTAATACATTTGTTCAAAATACAAGCAGACTCCAGATTTTTTTAGTGCAAGAAGTGATTTAATTCAAGTGCTAAATTTAAGGAACATGATTGTCAAACGGGGATGGTCCATGGCAGAGTCCAGTTCTCAGTCGCACAGGTGCATTGTCCATATGCCTGTGGAAGGATGGAGCAGGGGCAGTTCAAGGTTGGACAGGGTGACAATGTGGGACAGTGGGATGACATCAGGGGGTATCGTTTGCTGGCGGGGGTCTTGCAATCCTGCTCTGTCTTCTTGTGAGATCTCAGGTTGCGCTTGCGGGGTGGTTCTTCTTCTGCAAGAGGTGGGGTTCTGGTGGCCCGTCGTTGTGTGGGGGCCTCCTGTCCACTAGCGCCAGCGGAGTTGGTAGGCTGTTCCTGGTCCAGGCTAGTGACAGGGGCCCTTTGTGGTGCCACATGGTCCCGCAATGTGGTGACTATCTGGGTTAGGGCCACGACGATGGTCCCCATTGCGGAACTAATGTTCCTCAGTTCCTCTCTGAACCCCATGTACTGTTGCTCCTGCATGACCTGGATCTCCTGGAACCTGGCCAGTACCGTAGTCATCGTCTCCTGGGAGTGGTGGTATGCTCCCATGATGGAGGAGAGGGCCTCTTGGAGAGTCGGTTCCCTGGGCCTGTCCCCCCCCTGTCGCACAGCAGCCCTCCCTGTTCCCCTATTTCCCTGGGCCTCTGTCCCCTGGACGGTGTGCCCACTACTACTGCCCCCAGGTCCCTGTTGTTGTTGGGGTGGTGGGTCAACCTGGGTGCCCTGTAGTGGTGGACACACCGCTGATTGACGTGTCCTGGAGACAGAGGCATGGGCCCGCTGGGTGGGAGCTGTGCTGGTGTTCCCAGAGGGGGTTAGGTCTGGTGTAGCCTGTGGCTGTCTGTGGGGAACCGACTGTCCCGAGGTCCCCGATGGGCCGGGCTGGTCATCAGGGTCCAGGGAGACAGAGCTGCTGTCATCACTGGGGGCCTCTTCTGGGGGTGGGATGGACATCTCTGGACCCTCCTGGGCGGTGTGGTGGCGTTCGGGTCCTGCAGGGGTATAAGAGTATGGTTATTGCTTCTGTGTGTGGCATTTCGTGTAATGGGTGGGTGGCCGTGTCCCCCAGTGCTGGCATTCCCTTGTGGGGGCTTCTGTGACGGTGGCTTGTGTGGGTGATGGGTATGTGCAGTGGGCATGCTTTGGGGATGGGTGTCCATGCTTTGGGGACGCACGCAGGGCTAGGTTTTGGGATGGGTGGGATGTGATGGTGTGCCATTTGCAAGGAGTTGGTGTGATGGGGGTGGGGGTGAGGGTGGGGGTATGATTTGGCATGCAGGTGGGGTGGGGGGAATGAAGTAGTGGAGATTTGACTTACCAGAGTCCATTCCTCCGCCTACTCCTGCGAGGCCCTCAGGATGCAGGATATGCAAGACTTCCTCCTCCCACGCTGTGAATTCTGGGGGAGTAGGTGGGGGTCCGCCGCCAGTCCGCTGTACCGCGATGTTGTGCCTTGATACCATGGAACGCACCTTCCCCCGTAGGTCATTCCACCGCTTCCTGATGTCATCCCGATTGCGTGGATGCTGTCCCACAGCGTTGACCCTGTCCACTATTCTGCTCCATAGCTCCATCTTCCTGGCAATGGTGGTGTGCTGCACCTGTGCACCGAAGAGCTGGGGCTCTACACGAACTATTTCCTCCACCATGACCCTGAGTTCTGCGTCAGAGAACCTGGGGTGTCTTTGGGGTGCCATGGGGTGGTGTGGATGAGGTGAGGGGTGGTGTATGTGTTGTAGAGTGTGGTGAGTGTGGTGGTGTATGGTGTTTTGTGCGTGGAAATTGTGTGGGTGATGTTATGATTTGCCTCTGTGTGATGGTGTACTCTATGCTGTGCTCTCTCTCTCTCTGTCCTTCACTCGCAATTGTGGTCGTAGGGGTTTGTGGGTGATGTGGGTGTGTGTTTTATAGTTAATTGGGTGTGTGGGAGTGGTGTGTGTATGTGTCTCAGGTGTGTGTATTTTGAATTATCCAATGTGGTAGTGTTTTGTAAAGGTGTGTGTATTTTGAGCGCGGCGGTGTGTACCGCCAATGGAATACCGCAGTTGAAAGACCGCTGCGGGGATTTGCGGGTCGGAATGGCATGGGCGTATTTCTGTTGGCGTGACGGTGGAGGTTTGGTCATCGCCAGTTTCCCGCTGACCTTTGGTGTGGCGGACTTTTGTGGATGTCGGGTTTTTGGCGGTTTGCCAGTTGCGGGTCAGAATGACCGTGGCGGTTTCCCGCGGGCGCGGCGGTGTTATGGCGGCCTTCTGGCCGGCGGTAAGCGAATTTTACCGCTGAGGTCGGAATGACCCCCTGAATGTTTTATATTTGTTTTAAATTAAATAAAATACTTAATCATTTTTGTATTTGATGAACTTTTGTTTCTGTATTTTTTTTGCATTGTTTTGAGGTTCAAATCATCGAAATTGCATAGGCCGTGGTCTCAAGCTTCCATTAGTGACTCAATCAGAGTCCTCAGATTCAAATAACAATTCAGTGGAAGTCCCCAGATTCCTGTAATAACTAAGTGGGGGGCACAGAAACAAAAATTTAAGAACTACTGATCTAAGAGACTGTCCATTATCGAAAATTTATAAAAACACAAAGCTGTAGATTTATCAAGACTTTCTGGAGCCATAAAGTCATAAAATGTGGCGCAAATCAGTGCAAGGTCTTAATCATGTATTTACCTTCCAGCTCAAAAACGTTGCCTTAAAATAGCACAAATACGCTCAGTTTACAAAACTCTCATGCAATGCAACAAAGCGCCCAAAGTTGCTGTGCTGCGATGCATGAGGGAGAGAAATTGACAGCGCAATATCTACAGAATTGTAGCACTATTCTCCTTTCTCCCTAGCGCTAGCACAGAATTATGGTGCTAAGTGCCACGCACACACCTTCACATCATAGTGTAAAGGTGCCTGCATTACCCTAGCATAGGTTTTGTATTCAAAGGGTACCATTCAAAATACTATGGGGCATATTTACAAGAAAGTGGCGCATCAGTCCTGATAACCCACTTTTCTTGCGTCGCCCCTGCCCCACCTAACAGCACCATGGTTGTGCCATATTTACAATATGGCACACTATGGCACTCGTTAGGATAATAGCATCAAAAATGTTGACGGTATTGTGGTGCTTTGCGGCACTAGTTTCAAACATGTTGACACTAGAGCAGCAATGCACAGGGAGGCCCATTGATAAAAATGACAGAAAAAATGGCACAGTGAAATGTAAATTTCATTGCTCAATTTTTTCGGGCCGCCGTGCTTCATAACGCCCCACTTGCATACATTATGCCTGGCACATCTGATGGTCTTTCCTGATGGGAAGATGATCATTATCATCAGACTTTCCTCCATCCAGAACTTTTCAAGGAGTGACTTTCACTACCTTAGAAACATTCCACCATTGATCAACAGAGAGTTTTTCCACAAACGCTAATGACAATGACAGGTTCACCAAACTTACTCTTGCCTCCTTCCCATGAAATTATTTTTATGCATACCAAATCACCCTCCAAAAAAGCTTTACCCTTCACTTTTTGATCATACCAACAACATCTGTTTAGTTTTGTCAAACTAAACATTGCCTCTGACTAACGAGTCAATACCAGGAAGAATCTTGTTTGAGACATCCATGTAGACCAAAGTCAGTAGCAGCTTATTGTCCCTCAGTAATTGAAATATTAACATATCAGTGGATGAATGAGGTGTGGTCCTATAAAACCACAGTTTTACTTTCACTGTATTTGTCACCGCACAATTGTGGAGTAATGTCCAACATATACAATCCCCCACCATGATCATGCAGTCAACAACACCATTGGTCTGGAAGTGGTACAGAGATCTTTCAAGAAGATATTTAACAAAACATGCCACCTGTTCTAAAACAATATCTTCAGATGTTGAACTCCTCTACTATGATTCGGAGTAAGCACACACTCTTTCAATCCCAACTGCTGACATAAGAGAATTTTTTAGATCATCATCAGCATCCACAATATCAACATCATCTTCCAATCATAATTGGTAGGAAATCTACTCTAGTATGCCTTAGCATTTCTACCTTCAGGTATATGACTAATATCAAACTGATACTAAAGAGGTTGTGTGGAAAGTCATGCAATCCTGGGGGTACTATTTTTCACATCCTTACCACTGCAGGTATAAGTCAATGCTTGGACTCTTTGAAGAATGAAATGTTTTCTCCACACATAACTGTGAACATTTTCTATGGCCCATTATCCGGCCGAAAGTTTGTTTTTGATGACTAAGGCCCTCATTACAACCCTGGCGGTCGGTGATAAAGCGGTGGTAATACCGCCAACAGGCCGGCAGTAACCAAAATGGAATTATGACCACGGTGGAAAACGCTCAGACAGACAGCCACTTTAACACACCGACCAACACAGTGGAATCAACAAGCACCACACTGCGGAAACAGCCAACAGTCAGGCGGAAGACAATGTACTGCCCACTGTATTAAGACAGTCCAATCCGCCACCTTTTCTGGGGCAACCACAATGCCATGGAGCCCGAGCTGCACATATTTCTGATGCTCATCTACATTCTGCTGCATTATGAACATCAACGCCGGCAAAGACGACCATGGTGAGTACTGCCGCCTAGCACACACGGAGGGGGGAGGAAAAGAGAGTGACAAACACACGCAACAGGCAACACCCCAAACACCATACATACAACCAGATGCATTAACATTACATATTCACCCCGTACCCCTCAGGAATAATGACAAAATGATTTGAAGAAAGTGATTGTAATACGATAAAATACCATGAATAAGTGCATCAAAATACAAATGTATAGACATATTTACAAATGTTGGGACACTGTCCAGTCCTCAATGTCCGTGGGCCACAGGGCCACAACACATAGGCCAAGGCCCCACCTCACTCCTACAACAACACAGGGCGAACAATGCAGAAGCATCAGGTCGATAATACACAGGCACTTTAGGGGGACGGGGAATGGGGGGGCACCTCAGATGGAAGATGGTACAACACCACTGGTCCTGGAGGGGGCTACATGCCCACTGCTTGGTCCTGGGGAGTGCAAGGCCACAGTCTCTCAAGTGGGTGCTTTGCCTACTGCATGATCCTGGGGAGTGCAAGGCCACAGTCTCACTAGTGGATGGCTTCTCCACTGGTTCTCGAGGGGGCATTGTACACAGTGTGCTTCATCCTGGGAAGGATGGGGTGAGTGGATGGCTTCTTCCACTGGTTCTGGAGGGGGCATAGTGCCCAGTGTGCTTCATCCTGGGAAGGATGGGGTGAGTGGATGGCTTCTTTCACTGGTTCTGGAGAGGGCATTGTGCACAGTGATGCAGATCTTGGGGAGTGCAAGGTCACAGTCTCTCACCTGGGTGTCAGACCCACGGGGTTTGCAGGGGCCAGGATGCACAACAGCCCATGGATGCAGGACTGCACACTGTCCGCCGGCAGTGATGGCTGTTGGTGCTGGCAGTGGTAGGGGGAAGGGGGAGGCTCGAGCCCATCCCCTGCAGCCTCGGACAGCTGCCTACTGGGGCTGCTGCTGCTGGCAGTGGTGCTGGCAGTGGTGGGGGGACGCTGCTGGTGGTGCCTCCTTGCCCTTCCTTGAAGCACCTGGTGCAGGCAGTGTGGCTGCCTGGCACCTGTGATCCTCTCTCACCTGCAGTAGCTGTCGACACTACTGTGGCCGTGGACTGGGTGGCTGAGGTGCTCGCCTGGGTTCTGACTACCCTGGCCCGAACTGAAGGACGGAGAGGAGTGGTAGAGAAGAGGCCAACGGTGGAGAGGAAAAGCTTCTTGGGGACATTGGGGCAGGAAGAGGGTGAAGGTTTGGGAGTGGAGGAAGAGGAAGTGGTTGTAGGAGGTGTCTGCTGATTTTGGGTGCAGGTGCATTTGACGGATCCTGTTGTGAGGTGGACGGCTGTTTGGTGTCTGAGTGCTTGCGTTTGTGTACTTTGGGAGGAGGGAGTACAGACACAGTGGGAGAGGACACAGGGGACGTGTGCATGGATGTGGGAGTGGTGACTGTCAGTGAGGGGTGTGTACATATAGATGTGCTGGTGATGGAGGTAGTCGATGAGGATGTAGTGCATGTAGGTGGGAGTGTAGATGCTACTGGGAGGGACGTGGATGGCGAGGAGGATGGGGACACAGTGGAGGCAGTGGATATTGGTATGTCTGCATCTGGATGGTGTTTGTGTGAGTGCCTGTGGGATGATGTGTGGTGCTTGTGTTTGCCTGAACCACTCCTGTGTGTTATCCTGGGTGCATGCTGGTCTTTCTGTGTGCTTGGGATAGGTTGGGGTTGAGGGGAATGGGATTGGGATTGGGTAGAGGAAGTTGTAGGAGGGAGGCTAGAAACAGGGACGATGGCTGCCATCAGTGAGGAGGCCAGAGCCTTGATTGATCTCTGTTGGGCCGCCATGCCAGAATGACTGCCCTCTGGGAATGCATTTGTTTGTTGCAAAAGGGCTGCCAGCCCCTGGATGGCATTCACAATGGTTGACTGCCCAAAAGAGATGGATCGCAGGAGGTCAATAGCCTCCTCACTCTGGGCACCAGGGCTAAATGGGGCAGGGCCTGAGGTGCCTGGGGCGAAGGAGATGCCCACCCTCCAGGGTGAGCGGGCATAGGAAACACGCTGAGGGGCTGCTGAGAGGGCGGTGCTGGTACGGGGTGGTGGTTGTACCTGTAGTTGGGGTGGGCACAGAGGTGTCTGCCTCCATCAGGGAGCATCCATCGGAGGAGGTATCACTGTCAGAACTGTCCCATCCTGTCTCCGCTGTGGTACTCCCCTCGCCCTCCGTCCCACTGGTGCCCTCACCGTCAGTGGATTCAGCCTCCTGGGCTCTGTGGGATGCAGCTCTCACCGTCGCCGGTGCCTCTGCTCCTCCGCCAGATGATGCTAATGCACATGGGGACAGGGTGACAGCACAAAAAGGAGGGGAGAGACAAAGGATGCACTTGGTCAATGGCAGCAACAACACCACCGTTGGCGTACACAACACACAGGGAACAGCCATACGCACTAGGCAAAGCACTACCAGTCACAATGCTAGTCACCAGCCCATGGGCAGGGATACCTAATGCCAATTGCAGCATTCCTGAGACCCAGACCCCTGCTCAGTAGTGGATGCCTACTAGCTAGGTTGGAGGAGGTATACATCAGACCCTGCCCAACATGGGACCTACCCTGCAATGTCTGGCCTGGCCTAGGGTCACCCACAGGCCCACATCCCCCACCCGGATGCCACCCCACCATGCGCAAGTAGTATATTGGGGCACTGTACTCACCCCCTTGTGGCTGCTGTGATGCCCCCAAGTACCCATCCAGCTCCGGATAGGCCACACCAGTATGCGGGCCATCAGTGGGGTCAGGGTTCAACGGGCACCCATTCCTCATTGGGAGGCCATCCCCAACTGGGCCTCCACCATCTTCCGTGCCCAGCGTCTCAGGTCCTCCCACCGTTTCCAACAGTGGGTGCTCCGCCTGCCGTAGACCTCAGGGTCCTCACGTCCTTGGCGATGGCACACCACATACCCTTCTTTTGATGGGCGCTGACCTGCAGAGAAATACACATAGGAAAAGGTATCAGTCTGACTGTCCTACCTGTTACACTCATGGCCCACCATAGCCCTCACATCCCCTTACGCACAGACATGGCCCACCATACATGCTGCACGCTGCCCAGGGCTCTTCCACAACCCCCCCTACACGAGGCCTTCACACACAGCACTCCATGCATGCATGCCCCATGCATCATGCTCACAGTGTACTCACCTGTTGGTCTGGAGGCCTATACAGCATTCAGTACTGGGCTAAGACCCCATCCACCAGCCTCTCCAACTCCACAGCGGTGAAGGAGGGGCCCTTTCCCCAGTGACACGAGCCATGGTCGGTTCCACACACAGGTCACAGCAGCACTTGCAGTGTAGGTCCTCTTCTGTTGAAGGTCAGGTAGCAAGTGAGTGAACAGATAGAAAATGGCGGTCACGTCCGCTGCAGTGCGTACCATCACCACCGGCATACATCACCATTGGCCACTGTAACCCATAGGGCCCAATGGTATCCAATGAGGAGTTGCACAGCGGTTCTCAACCGCCTCCCGCAACGGTGCACAACTTCAGCTGAATTACCTCATTTCCACATGTCCCTCCATACAGGACAGGCGGATGCCATTTTGTGGGGGTGGCATGCGCCCTGGCATCCAACTGCGTCACAGTACACATAGGCACCATTTGGGCCTATCCAACAATATACTGTTACAGTCACAACATGCAATGCAGTGTAGTGTTTGGAAATATGGATTACTGACCAGCTGCTCACCGTTTTGTCCCCTAGATTGCAACCGCTGCGGATGAATAGGAGATGGAGAAATCCCCCCATGTACAGGCCCCTGGTGGACTTGGCAACAATGGAGGACAGGCACATTATCCTTACCTATAGACTGGACAGGGCCACAATCACAGAGCTGTGTGCCCAATTTGAGCCTGACCTGATATCTGCTATCCGTCAGCCCACCGGGTTCCCCCCTCTTGTGCAAGTTCCATCTGTGCTCCATTTCCTAGCAACTGGCTCCTTCCAAGTGACAGTGGGATTGGCAGCAGGAATGTCTCAGCCAATGTTGTCAATAGTGCTGACAAGAGTGTTGGCTGCCCTGCTTAAACAAATGCGCAGCTACATCATTTTCCGCCAGGTGGAGGATTTGGCCACAGAGAAAGCTGAGTCCTATGCAATGGGACATATCCCCAACATTATTGGGGCTATTGATGGTACACATATTGTATTTTTTCTCCTCCGGAGAAAAGAACAGGTGTTCAGAAATCGAAAGAGCTTTCACTCCATGAATGTGCAGATGGTGTGCTTGGCAGACCAGTACATCTCCCATGTCAATGCAAAGTATCCTGGGTCTGTGCATGATGCCTTTATCCTGAGGAATAGCAGCATCCCATATGTGATGGCTCAACTCCAGAGGCACCGGGTGTGGCTAATAGTTGAGCCCTGGTTCCCACCCAGTGGATGTTGGTGTACAGGTATGGTGTGGGTCCAAAGGGTTAGTGTGTGACTAACAGTTGTCCTCGATATTCGCAGGTGACTCTGGTTACCCCAACCTCTCATGGCTACTGACCCCTGTGAGGAATCCCAGGACAAGGACAGAGGAGCGTTACAATGAGGTACATGGGCAAACAAGAAGAATTATGGAGAAGACATTCGGCCTCCTGAAGGCCAGGTTTTGTTGCCTCTATCTAACAGATGGATCCCTATACTACTCACCCAAGAAGGTCTGCCAGATCATCGTGGCATGCTGTATGTTGCACAACCTTGCCTTATATCGGCAGGTGCCTTTTCTGCAGGAGGATGAGGTTGGAGATGGGCGTGTGGCAGCAGTGGACCCTGTGGACAGTGAAGATGAGGAAGCAGAGGATGAGGATGAGGATGAGGACAACAGAAGTGCAATAATACGACAATACTTCCAATGACACACAGGTAAGACACTGTAACTTCACTTTTAATTGATAGTTTTGTGTTTGACATTGTCACTGACAGGCTGATTTTCCTATTCTATGGTCACTTACTGTACCCTTTGACATCTCTATTTGCAGATATTTGTGTCCCACTATCGTTCCTGGTGTGTTGACTGCAGCCAACTACAGGTCATTCCTATGTATACATTACTGTACAGTTGTGTTGCAGTGTTTAATTCTTGTTAAACAAATACATAGTTAAGTGATTTGACAAACTCCATACTTGAATTTTTTCAAAGTGTGATTATTGCAGTGCTAATAATTATAGGGGGATGTGCAATGGGCTGTGGTAATGATGGAGGAAAGTCCAGGATAGAGTCCAGTCTATTTGTATCACAGGTGCAGTGTCCAAGGGCACATAGGAAGGGGAGCAATGGCAGTTCAAGGTGGACAGGTTGACAGAGTGGGACACAAGGGTGACAATCAGGAGAGTCTTATTTCCTGGTAGTGGTCTTGGCAATAGTCTCAGGGTTCTGCATGGATTGCAGGGACCGTTCGCGGGGTGGTTCTCCTTCTGCAGGGGGAGAGGTGCTGGTGGCCTGTTGGTCCTCTGGCAGGGGCTCCTGTCCACTAGCGGCAGTGTAGGAGGAGGGCTGTTCATTGGTATGGCTAGTGGTAGGTGCCCGCTGTTGTGCCACTGCCTCCCTCATGGTGTTGGACATGTCTGCCAGCACCCCTGCAATGGTGACCAGGGTGGTGTTGATGTCCTTCAAGTCCTCCCTGATCCCCAGGTACTGTCCCTCCTGCAGCTGCTGGTTCTCCAGCATCTTGCCCAGGATCTGGCCCATCGTCTCCTGGGAATAGTGGTATGCTCCCAGGATTTTGGTGAGTGCCTCCTGGAGAGTCAGTTCCCTGGGCCTGTCCTCCCTCTGTCGCACAGCAGTCCTCCCAGCTTCCCTGTGGTCACGTGCCTCTGTCACCTGAACCCTGTGCCCACTGACCCCAGGTCCCTGATCATCCTGTGTTTGTGGGGTGGCCTGGGGTCCCTGTAGTCGCTGATTGACGTGTCCTGGGGACAGAGGCATGGGCCCGCTGGGTGGGTACTGTGGTGGTGTTTCCTGAGGAGGGAGGCTCTGTGGTGGTATGGGACTGTGCCTGGATAACCGACTGTCTGGAGATCCCTGATGGGCCAGGTTGGTCATCCAGATCCAGGCGTCCAGAGCTGCTGTCATCATTGTGGGCCTCTTCTGGGGGGGACTGGATGTTGCTGGCACTCCCTCTCTGGTGACGTTGGCTGGGAGACTTGTGGGGATGTAAATGCAGTGTTATTGTTTCTGCGTGTGACATCTTGTGCATGGGTGTGTTGCCCTCTATGGTTGTTAGTGCCCTGCCAGCTTTGCCTTGAGTGAGTAGTTATTTGGTGGGCTTGCTGTTTCCCTCTAGTGTGCATGCTTTAGTGATAGGTGTCCATGCAGGTCTGTGAGTGGTGTCCATGCACTGGTGTTGCATACAGGGCTTGGCATTGGAATGAGTGGGTTGTGATGGTGGGGTGTGTGGGAGGTGGTGGAGTGATGAGAGTGAGGGTGAGGGTATGTGATGGCATGCAGGTGGGGGGGGTGATAGTAGTAGAGAGTTGCCTTACCAGAGTCCAGTCCTCCTGCTACTCCTGCCAGGCCCTCAGGATGCATGATTGACAAGACTTGCTCCTCCCATGTTGTTACTTGTGTCGGAGCAGATGGAGGTCCACCACCACTCCTATGTACAGCTATTTGGTGTCTTGCTGCCACAGAACGCACCTTCCTCCGTAGGTCGTTCCACCTCTTCCTGATGTCATCCCTTGTTTTGGGGTGATATCCCACTGCGTTGACCCTGTCCATGATTGTCTGCATAGCTCCATCTTACTAGCAATGGATATCTGCTGCACCTGTGATCCGAATAGCTGTGGCTCTACCCGGATGATTTCCTCTACTATGACCCTTAGCTCCTCCTCAAAGAACCTGGCGTGTCGTTGTGGTGCCATGGTTGTAGTGTGAGTGGTGTGGGTGAAGGTGTGTGAGGTGATGTGTTGGGGTGTGTGATGTAAGGTGCATGGATGGTGTATAGGTGATGGTGGTGTGCGCAGTGATCTTGTCTGTAGTCTTGCTATCTCTCTTGTGGCAGTTGTTTTTAGTTGTAAATGGTTGTGGGTATTGTGTGTTTGTGTTTTATACTGGTGTGGGTGTGTGGGTATGGTGTGTGTATGGGTGTCAGGAGTGTGTTATTTAAATTGACCAATGTAATGTTGTTTTGTTAGTGTATGTGTGTATTTTGAGCGCAGCGGAATGTAGCGCCAATGGTTTACTGCCACTGAATGTCCGCCGCAGTGATTCGTGGATCATAATATTGTGGGCATAGTTCTGTTGGCGTAACAGTGTAGGTTTTGCTACCGCCAGTTTAGCACTGACCCTTGGGCTGGCGGACTTGTGTGTGTGTCTGTATAGTGATGGATTGCTATGTGTGTGTCAGGGTAGCGGTAAACCGCTGCAGCAGCGGTATGTTGGTGGCAGTCGGCATGGCAGTAAGCAACCGCCAATGTCATAATGGGGGCCTAAGTGATGAAGCTCTGCACTTTTAAGAACTCTTGATGCAAAGCCAATGGTGAATTTATAGTCCCCTTTTTTTTGGGTGAGAATGGTGAACAACTTTGAGTTATTTGCATCCACAGTCAAGCAATATTCAAACTAGGGATCACAGGGCTTTAACACTCCTACACCCACAAATTGTTACTTTGCTCATTCAAAAGCTTTCTGGCAGTACTCATCCCATGAAAATCCAAACACTTTTCTTTGTGATAGGTCTCATCCTTGATGCATACTCTGGAATAAAACAATACTATAAGTCAGTTACGCTTAGAAAAGACTGAACCCCAGTCTTGTCAGTGGGTGGGGATGTATCAAGAACTGTGTTGACCAACCCAGGTCTAAATGGCCTCGAAATTGTACTGTATTCTTCAAGAGCTCACAGTTCCCTTGCTTCAAAACTACCTCATGCTCTTTAAATATGATTAAAACCTTGTTAAAAATGTGATCATGCACATCATGTCCTAAAGCAAAAATCAACACATCATCCTGGAATATCACCTACTCATTTGATACTGCTGAGCATGATAAACACATTAAGATGTAAGCTGTAAGAAATACAAGGAAGTACCCATAGGAGAGACGTCTTGATTTAGGGTCAAGTTTGACCATGTAATCGGCAGATGCTAGTCTAAGGTTGGTAAACCATATGGGGCCCACTACAAAGGCCAAGAACTGTATAACTTTTGGCAAAAAATGTTGATCAATTCAAAGTTCTTTATTAATACTGTGAAGATCCATACCTACTCTCAATTTGCCTTTCTTTTTCTTCTACCAAAGTTGACAACCAATGCCACAATTCCACTAGCATAATGATTCTTCTGTCACAGAGAGTCAATATTGCCTTTTGTGTATCTTCCTTCATATTGTGGGGTACCCCTCTTAACTTGTGTTTGACAGGGATAGTTTTGCAAACCACTCACCTGAACTCCAGGTGGTTCCAATGGGGAGACTATAATCCCCGAATCCCAAAGAGAACTGACAGGGTAGCAATGAAGGACACACTGCAACCCTAGGAGCTTTCAATAGGAATGGGGGTTGGGATGGGAGAGAAAGAGAGAAATACCATGACTTCTGCATGCTCGGATTTCTGTACTCCGGAGACTGCTGGGCTCAAGGATATCTGGATTCTGGTCCTGGATACTGGCAATCAGGATTATTCAGATACAAGGGTCTGGACTAGGATTTTCCTGTAATGCATCCACACTTTAAAAAAGGAAAAACTAAACAGATCTTTGACATTAACTAACGTCAAATCAACATACCAATAAATCACACTAGAAACATTCCGCAGAGTGATTCAAGAATTATCCAGGAATTGTCATGAACTAGAATTATCATGAACAATAATTTCACTGGGAGAAAATAATTGTGTTAATAACTACAAAACTACCTCAAATTCTTCAGTAGTTCAAGAGTCTCTAGAGTTTAAGGTTCATATGCAAATATGCAGTTGCAATCAGATTATACTTCTCAATTGTCCCAAAAGCTTTTAGAACACATCAGATTCTGATTGAGAAAACACAGATTAAAAACCAACCATGAGCCCAAGATATAGGACGGTGTAGCTATTACAAGAAGTACAATCTTTCTCTAATGTCTTTTCCGTCACGAGATTGATCTGAATATTATTGCTGGCTTTAGATAAGTTTGATTACTTACTAGCGCTGATCAATATACCAAATTAAACAGGAAAACTTGTGTTCCCTTATTTGGGATGACTCGTGTCATTTTGCGAGCACAAGAAAGTGCGATTTGAGAGATGAATTGCAAGCTGCCTACCTTTTACAGGTACTGTGGTTACTGCAGAAAAGATCGGAAATACTAGGTAGGTACTCAGAAAGCGCATCACTGAGAGGAGAAGTCTGTTGCCGTGAAGGTATGCTTTCCTGAAAACACTTTTGGAAATTCACAAGACAATAATTCAGCAACCTTATTGCTTCTACTGTCTAAAACATGTTCTCTGAATCCTGGCCTAATATCTTCCCAAATAAACCTTGGTGGAACCAAACAAGAATATTGAATCCCTTGACAGCTACATAGACCTTTCCTATGGTGCATCTCTCCTTCTGTACAAGAATACCTTCATATTAACCCCTTGCTTGCGATGGACGTCCATGGCTACGCCTGTGAGATGCCATGGATGTAACCGTTACGTCCATTTACCAGCCCTCGGGAGAAGCGCTAGCGCTCCCCCTGAGGGCGGACACCCACCCCCCCAGACCAGGGCTGGTAGGGGAATCGCTTCCCCTTCCACCCCTGACTCACCCAACCCCTCCGACCCCACCAGTGACGTCTAATGACATCAGCACGCAAGAGCTTTTCTCTTCATGTCTCTGCAAGCATTTCTGCTGCCCGATCGCAATGCGATCGGGCAGCCGAAACGCCCACTAGACACCAGGGAATTTTGTCTTTTTTTTAAATGGACATAAGGGGAGCAGCCCCTTGGGCAAGGGCCGCTCTCCAGGGGGGCATTCATTTTTAGGCCATTTCTGCCACCCGGGGGCAGATTGGCCTAATGTAATGTAATGAGGCCGAACTGCCCCCGGGGTGGGGGGCAGAAAACTCCTAGACACCAAGGATCTTTTTTTTTTGTTTGTTTGTTTTTTCTTTAATGTTTAGGGAGCGACCCCTTCAGCAAGGGTCACTCCCTGGGGGGCCAAATCCTTTCTAGTCCATTTCTGCCTCCCCTGGGGGCAGTCGGCCTAATATAATTAGCCCGATCTGCCCCCTGGGGGGGCGGAAACCACTAGACACCAGGGAGTTTTTTTTTTATTATCCTTACGCATAAGGGGAGCGGCCCCTTAGGCAAGAGCCGCTCCCCGGGTGGGCAAAATATTTTTAGGCCTTTTCTGCCCCCCCTTGGAGGCAGATCGGCCTAATTTAATTAGGCCCATCTGCCTCCGGCGGGGCAGAAACCTCTGGACACCGGGGTTATGTATATATTTTTATTTACTTTATGTTTTCATGTATGGGTGGCAAACCCCTAGTCAAAGGTCGCTCCCCTGGTGGGCAAATTGTATTTAGGGCATTTCTGCCACCACGGATTGGTGTGTGTGTGTTTTGTTTGGGGGGGTTGCCCCTTGGGCAAGGGTCGCTCCCCATGGGGGCACATTATTGTTGGCCATATCTGCCCCCCTTGGGGGCAGATTGGCCTATTTTTAGAAGGCCCATCTGCCCCCAAGGGGGAGGATGAAAGCCCACCAGAGACCAGGGACATTTTTTTTTTCAAAATAAGAGGGTGGGGGTATGGCCATACCCCCACCCCAAATAAATGGCGCCAAAGTTGCTCTACCCACCAGTGGGCAGATGGGGCAATTACCCCCGATCCACACCCCAGGGGGGGCAGAAAGTCTACTAGATGGCATGGAATAAAAAAAAAAAAAAATAGTGGGGTGGTGGCTGCCAACCAGTATGGGCCTGGTTATGCCCCCGCCCCAACTGAAGTGGGTAACAGTCTTTCAGCTCTCCCCCGCACACTAAAACATCTTATTCCACGGCAAGCAAGAGGACATTTGATTATTTTTGGGTTTTCGTTTTAAATTTCGGCCATGAGAGCTTGGTAACTCTCAAAATCGTCCCATTTGGAAGGGTGAGGGCTGCACTTTTTTACTTTGGGACGCTGCCATGTAGAAAAATCCACAAGACCGAGACACATCTGAAAACTAAAAATCTGGTTGATTCCAGGGTGATGTGCTTCACATGCACCAGCACCATTTTCTTACCCACAATGCCCTGCAAACCTCCAACTTTGCTGGAAAAAACACATTTTCCCCACACTTTTGTGATGGAACCTTCCGGAATCTGCAGGAATCCACAAAATTCCTACAACCCAACATTGTCTCATCTATACCGATAAAAATTCTGCTGCACTTGTCAGCCTAAAAATGATTTTTTTCAAACTGCCCTTTAGGACCCGCTTTGGTTCCCCCTCAATTTTGACATGTTTTTGACTCTTCCCTGTCACAGGCACTTGGCCCACCTACACAAGTGAGGTATCATTTTTACTGGGAGACTGAGGGGAATGTTGGGTGGTAGGAAATTTGTCCTGGTGCGGTGATCCCACACAGAAATGTGGGAAAAAAGTGAGGTTTGCTGAGGATTCTGGGTCAGAAATCATTTGGGGGAGCCAAGGAAGTCACACCTCCCCGGACTCCCTCGGGTGTCTAGTTTTCAGAAATGTCTAGGTTTGGTAGGTTTCCCAAGATGGCTGCTGAGCCCAGGACCAAAAACGTCGCAGGTGCCCCCACCCAAAAATAGGTAGTTTTGTATTTGATAATTTTGATGTGTCCAGATAGTGTTTTGGGGCATTTTCTTTTGTGGGCACTAGGCCATCCCACACAAGTGAGGAGACTTGGAGGAACACTGGGTGGAAGGAGATTTGTGGCTCCTCTCAGATTCCAGAACTTTCTGTCACCGAAATGTGAGGCGAAAGTGTTTTTTTAGCCAAATTTTGAGGTTTGCAAAGGATTCTGGGTAACAGAACCTGGTGAGAGCCCCACAAGTCACCCCATCTTGGATACGCCTAGGTGTCTAGCTTTCACAAATGCACAGGTGTAATAAGTTTCCCTAGGTGCCGGCTGAGTTAGAGGCCAAAATCCACAGGTAGGCACTTTGCAAAAAACTGCTCTGTTTTCTTTGGGAAAATGTGATGTGTCCACATTGTGTTTTGGGGCGTTTCCTGTCTCGGGCGCTAGGCCTACCCACACAAGTGAGGTATCATTTTTATCGGGAGGCTTAGGGAAATACTGGCTGGAAAGTAATTTGTGGCTCCTCTCAGATTTCAGAACTTTCTGTCACCTAAATGAGAGGAATAAGTGTTTTTCTGGCCACATTTTGAGGTTTGTAAAGGATTCTGGGAAACAGAACCTGGTCAGAGCCCCACAAGGCATCACATCGTGGATTCCCCTAGGTGTCTAGTTTTCAAAAATGTGCAGGTTTGGTAGGTTTCTCTAGGAGGCGGCTGAGCTAGAGGCCAAAATCCACAGGTAGGCACTTTGCAAAAAAAACCTCTGTTTTCTTTGGGAAAATGTGATGTGTCAATGTTGTGTTGGGGGCATTTCCCATCGCGGCCACTAGGCCTACCCACACAAGTGAGGTATCATTTGTATCGGGAGACTTGGGGGAACGCTGGGTGGAAGGAAATATGTGACTCCTCCCAGATTCTAGAACTTTCTATCACCGAAATGTGAGGAGAAAGTGATTTTTAGCCAAATGTTGAGGTTTGCAAAGGATTCTGAGTAAGAAAACCTGGTGAGAGCCCCACAAGTCACCCCATCTTGGATTCCCCTAGGTGTCTAGTTTTCAAAACTGTGCAGGTTTGGTAGGTTTCTCTAGGTTCCAGCTGAGCTAGAGGCCAAAATCCACAGCTAGGCACTTTTCAAAAAACAGCTCTGTTTTCTCTGGGTAAATGTGATGTGTCCACGTTGTGTTTTGGGGCATTTCCCGTTGCGGGAGCTAGGCCTACCCACACAAGTGAGGTACAATTTTTATTGGAAAACTTGGGGGAACACTGGGTGGAAGGAAATTTGTGGCTCCTCTCCAGTGCTTAATTTGTAAATAAAAATGTGCTGGTGCCCACAGCCCTCCTCTTAAACACGCAGCTGCTGCAATTAAATGTGGGAATACGAAATACTGAGGCAGGGTAATCTTGAAGCCATCTGGGGCATCTTCAATCCATATAAAGCCACTCCCTGCCCCTTCAGCTCACCCTAGCAGCTTTCTACTCTCTCCCTTTGTGACGCTTTTTCGTTTTGCTTTTCCTCCGTCTTTCACATATGTGTCTTTTGCTTGCAGCAAATGCTTGAGGCAGAAGAAAAAGTCCCGGCCCGCAAAAATAAGAGCCGGTGCTCAGCACCAGGAACAACAAGCACAAAATAAGCACTGCTCCTCTCAGATTCCAGAACTTTCTGTCACCAAAATGAGAGGAAAAAGTATTTTTTTGGCCAAATTTTGAGGTTTGCAAAGGATTCTGGGTAACAGAACCTGGTCAGAGCCCCACAAGTCACCCCATCTTGGATTCCCCTACGTATCTAGTTTTTTAAAATGTGCAGGTTTGCTAGGTTTCCCCAGGTGCCGGCTGAGCTAGAGGCCAAAATCTAGAGCTAGGCACTTTACAAAAAAAACATCAGGTTTCAATGTAAAAATGTGATGTGTCCATGTTGCGTTTCCTGTCGCGAGCATCTGGCCTATGCATGTGAAGTACCATTTTTATCGGGAGACTTGGGGAAACACAGAATAGCAAAACAAGTGTTATTGCCTCTTGTCTTTCTCTTCATTTTTTCCTTCCAAATGTAAAACAGTGTGTAAAAAAGATGTGTAATTGAGAAATGCCCTGTAATTCACATGCTAGTATGAGCACCCCGGGATTCAGAGATGTGCAAATAACAACTGCTTCTCAACACCTTATCTTGTGCCCATATTGGAAATACCAAGATTTTCTTGATACCTTTCTTCACTCTTTATATTTCAGCAAATGAATTGCTGTATACCTGGCATAAAATGAAAACGCATTGCAAGGTGCAGCTCATTTATTGGCTCTGGGTACATAGGGTTCTTGATGAACCTACAAGCCCTATATATCTCCGCAACCAGAAGAGTCCAGCAGATGTAACGGTATATTGCATTAAAAAATCTGGCATCCCAGGAAAAATTTACAGAGTAAAATATTGCGAATAATTGCTGTTTTTTTCACCTCAATTTCAATATTTTTTTATTTCAGCTGTTATTTTTTGTAGGAAACCCTTGTAGGATCTACACAAATTACCCGTGGCTGAATTCAGATTTTATATCTACTTCTCAGATATATTTAGCTTACTGGGATCCAGCATTGGTTTCACACCCATTTCTGTCACTAAGTGGAAGGAGGCTGAAAGCATAAAAAATAGTAAAAATGGGGTATGTCCCAGTAAAATGCCAAAATTGTGTTGAAATATGGGGTTTTCTGATTCAAATCTGCCTGTTTTTGAAAGCTGGGAAGATGGTGGTTTTAGCACCGCAAATCTTTTGTTGATGCCATTTCAGGGAAAAAAATCACAAGCCTTCTTCTGCAGCCCTTTTTTCCTATTTGTTTTAAAAAACTAAATGTTTGCTGTATTTTGGCTAATTTCTTGGTCTCCTTCAGGGGAACCCACAAAGTCTGGGTACCTCTAGAATCCCTAGGATGTTGGAAAAAAAGGACAAAAATTTGGTGTGGGTAGCTTATGTGGACAAAAAGTTATGAGGGCCTAAGCGCAAACTGCCCCAAATAGCCAAAAAAAGGCTTGGCACCCGGTGGGAGAAAGGCCTGCAGCGAAGGGGTTAATCGATCAAAATGAAGATGAGTCCTTCACAGGATATGGGAGAATGGTCTGGCAGCAGTAGTTGCTTTTTTCCCAAGTTCTTGCAAAACGTTGTTGGGTGATCATGATGATTCTTGCCCCAGAATCAACCAAAAGATAGAGGTTCTTATTCCCCACCATTACATCAATGACATTCAGAAGGATTCACTTTCCTGATAAAATGATCACTAACAAGTCAATCAATCAATCAATCACAGACATTTATAGAGCGCGCTACTTACCCGTTAGGGTTCCAAGGCGCTGGGGGGGGAGGGTGGAGACTGCTACTGCTCGAAGGGCCAGGTCTTGAGGAGTCTTCTGAAGGCAAGTAGGTCTTGAGTCTGTCGGAGGTAGGTAGGGAGCGTGTTCCAGGTCTTGGCGGCAAGGTAGGAAAAGGATCTGCCGCCAGAGGTGGCTCGTTGGATGCGGGGGACGGTGGCGAGGGCGAGGCTCGCGGATCGCAGTTGGCGGGTTGGCGTGTAGAAATTGAGTCTCTCGTTGAGGTAGGTGGGGCCGGCGTTGTGGAGTGCTTTGTGTGCGTGGGTGAGGAGCTTGAAGGTGACCCTTTTGTCGACGGGAAGCCAGTGGAGCTCTTTGAGGTGGGGGGTGATGTGGCTGTGGCGGGGTGCGTTGCTGATGAGTCGGGCTGAGGCGTTTTGTATGCGTTGGAGCTGTTGGAGGTTTTTTGCTGGGATTCCTGCATAGACTGCATTGCCGTAGTCCAATCTGCTGCTGACGAGGGCGTGGGTCACCGTCTTCCTGGTGTCGGTCGGGATGCACTTGTAGATCCTGCGGAGGGTGCGTAGGGTGTTGTAGCAGGAGGAGGTGACGCCGCTGACTTGTCTGTCCATGGAGAGTGCGGAGTCGAGGATGAATCCCAAGTTGCGGGCGTGGTCGGTGGGCGTCGGAGCCGTTCCAAGGGTGGTGGGCCACCATGATTCGTTCCAGGCGGAGGGGGATGTCACGAGGATGAGGATTTCTGTATTGTCGGTGTTGAGTTTCAAGCGGCTATTTCTCATCCAGTCGGCGACTGCTTTCATTCCTTCGTGGAGGTTGGCTTTGGCGGTGGCGGGGTCGTTGGTGAGGGAGAGGATGAGCTGGGTGTCGTCGGTGTAGGTGATGATGTTGAGGTCGTGACGGCGGGCCACTTGTGCGAGGGGGTCATGTAAATGTTGAACAGCGTTGGGCTCAGGGAGGAGCCCTGGGGGACGCTGCAGATGATGTTGTTGGCTTCTGAGCGGTAGGGTGGGAGGCGGACGGTCTGTGTTCTGCCGGAGAGGAAGGATGAGGTCCAGGCTAGGGCTTTTTCCTGGATGCCGGCTTCTTGGAGGCGTGATAGTAGGGTGCGGTGGCAGACCGTGTCGAAGGCCGCTGAGAGGTCTAGGAGGATGAGGGCGGAGGTCTCGCCTTGGTCGAGTTGGCGTGTGATGTAATCTGTGGCGGCGATGAGGGCGGTCTCGGTGCTGTGGTTGCATCTAAATCCGGTTTGTGAGGGGTCGAGGATGTTGTTGTCTTCGATGTGGTGTGTCAGTTGAAGGTTGACGATCTTTTCTGCGACTTTTGCTGGGTAGGGGAGGAGGGAGATGGGGTGGAAGTTCTTGAGATCCTTGGGGTCGGCTTTGGGTTTCTTGAGGAGGGCGTTGATGTCTGCGTGCTTCCTGCTTTCCGGGAAGGTGCCTGTTTCGAAGGAGGCATTGCTGATCTTGCGGAGTTGGGGCGCGATGATAGAGTCGGCTTTGTTGAAGATGTGGTGGGGGCAGGGGTCAGTCGGTGATCCGGAGTGGATGGAGTTCATGATTTTGCGTGTTGCGTCGTCGTCGACGTTGGACCAGGCGGTGATGGGGTTGGCGATGCATGGGTTCGAGGTGGTGACGGAGGTGGGTGTGGTCGGGGTGTTGAAGCTGCTGTGGATGTCGGCGATCTTGCTGTGGAAAAAAGCGGCGAGGGAGTCGCAAAGTTCCTGAGAGGGCGGGATGTCGTTGACGTTGGCGCTGGGGGTGGACAGTTCCTTTACGATGCGGAAGAGCTCTTTGCTGTCGTGTGCGTTTTTGTCTAGGCGGTCTTTGAAGAAGGACCTCTTGGTGGTCCTGATGAGTTGGTGGTGTCGGCGGGTGGCGTATTTGAGGGCTACGTGGTTGTCCGGTGTGCGTTCTTGGAGCCATTTCTTTTCCAGTTTCCTGCAGGTGCGTTTGGAGGCCAGGAGTTCGTCGGTGAACCAGGAGGCTTTCTTGCTGGCGAGGTTGCTGGGGGGTTTCTTCAGTGGGGCGAGGATGTTAGCGCAGTTGTTGATCCATTGTCTGAAGTTGCAGGTTGCGGTGTCTGGGTCGGTGGGCTCGTTCGGTGGGTTCTGGGAGAGGGTGCTGAGAAGTTATTCTTCGGTGACTTTGCCCCAGTTGCGGCTGGGGAGTTGGCGGCTGTGGTGGTGTGCGGTGTTTTTGTTGTAGGTGAAGTGGATGCAGTGGTGGTCGGTCCAGTAGGGTTCGTGGTATCTTTGAAGGTAACGTGGTCGCTGGTGGAGAAGATGGCATCCAGTCTGTGTCCGGCGGCATGGGTTGGTGACGTGACGAGTTGTCTGAGTCTGAGGTTCTTGAGGTTGCTGATCAGCGTGGTGGAGTTGCGGTCATTGTTGTTCTCGAGGTAAAAATTGAGGTCCCCGAGGAGGATGTAGTCCGTGGAGGCGAGAGCGTGGGTGCTTGCGAGGTCGGCGATGGTGTCGCAGAACTGAGCCCGTGGACCGGGGGTCTGTAGACGAGAGTACCTCTGAGGGTGGTGTTGGGGTCGGTGTGGATCCGGAAGTGTAGAAGCTCTGCGGTGTTGAAATGCTCGTCGGTGTGGGTGGTGATCTTGAGGGAGGATTTGTGGACGATGGCGAGTCCTCCTCCGTAGCCGTTGGTGCGTCCCTGCTGGAGATCTTGTATCCGTCTGGGATGGCGATGTTTGGCGCGGATGAGTCGTTCCACCATGTCTCGGTCAGGAAGGCTACGTCCGGGGCGGTGCTGTCGAGTAGGTCCCAGAGTTCTACGGCGTGTTTGCGTGCGGAGCGGGTGTTGAGGAGTATACAATGGAGGTGGTTCGGTCTGGTGGTCGTTGGTTAGGAGGTTCGGTCGCAGGAGAAGTGGAAGTTGCGGCAGGCGAAAGGTCCGTGGGTGTGCTTTGGGACGGCTTGGTAGCAGTGTTGTCTCGGCCGTTGTTGAGTGCGTGGAGGGAGGCGGTGTCGTAGCTGAGCCTGGGCGGTGTGCGGTGTGGGGTGTGAAGTCCAGGGGTCCTGGCGCTGGGCGCGGGCCAGGCGCGGACGGGTGCAGACGGGCTTGCCTCTTCGGCGCGTCATCGGCACGCCCGCTGCGCGCGGTCGAACAGCGACCTGCATTAAGAGGGGGTGGAGGGAGGGAGGAGGGGATGGGGGCGGGAGGGGGGCGGGGCCGAAGCGGCGGGAAAACGGGCGAGGGAGCGGCGAGTAGGGAGTGGGGGGTGAAAAAACGCTAGGCAGCTAGAGGGGAGTGGGAGGTGGGAGGGCAGGGGGTGTAGGCTGGGAGAAAAGAGTCAGTGAAGCGGGCGGATGGCGCTGGATTGAGGGCGGGGGGGTCAGAGGAGGAGGGAGACGCACAAGGGGAGAGAGCAAGAAGCGGTACAACACACAAAATAACGAGACTACTAGGTAACAGATACAGATACTAGGACACAGGGCACAGATGGAATAACAGTGAATAACAGTGACAACGTGATTACAATACAATACAGAGAATACACAACAGGGAGAGACGGTGAGGAAACAGAGACAGACACGACAGAGCAAACCTTACTGCCCACCACTGGGCCACCAGGGATGAGGCGCAGGCGGGGGCCTGTGGGTGGAGGAGGGCCTCGAACCCGGGCAGCAGCGGCAGTCAGGGACAGAGCACCTGCAGGGTGCGCGGCGGGGGGAGCGTCCTGTCCTGACAACAAGGTCAGAGAACGCGCCCTTGCAGCGCAGCGACCTGCATTAAGAGGGGGTGGAGGGAGGGAGGAGGATCTGAGGGCGGGAGGGGGCGGGGCCGAAGCAGCAGGAAAACGGGTGAGGGAGCGGCGAGTAGGGAGGGGGGGTGAAAAAATGCTAGGCAGCTAGAGGGGAGGGGGAGGTGGGAGGGCAGGGGGTGTAGGCTGAGAGAAAAGAGTCAGTGAAGCGGGCGGATGGTGCTGGATTGAGGGCGGGGGGGTCAGAGGAGGAGGGAGACGCACAAGGGGAGAGAGCAAGAAGCGGTACAACACACAAAATAACGAGACTACTAGGTAACAGATACAGATACTAGGACACAGGGCACAGATGGAATAACAGTGAATAACAGTGACAACGTGATTACAATACAATACAGAGAATACACAACAGGGAGAGACGGTGAGGAAACAGAGACAGACACGACAGAGCAAACCTTACTGCCCACCACTGGGCCACCAGGGATGAGGCGCAGGCGGGGGCCTGTGGGTGGAGGAGGGCCTCGAACCCGGGCAGCAGCGGCAGTCAGGGACAGAGCACCTGCAGGGTGCGCGGCGGGGGGAGCGTCCTGTCCTGACAACAAGGTCAGAGAACGCGCCCTTGCAGCGCAGCGACCTGCATTAAGAGGGGGTGGAGGGAGGGAGGAGGAGCTGAGGGCGGGAGGGGGCGGGGCCGAAGCGGCAGGAAAACGGGTGAGGGAGCGGCGAGTAGGGAGGGGCGGTGAAAAAATGCTAGGCAGCTAGAGGGGAGGGGGAGGTGGGAGGGCAGGGGGTGTAGGCTGGGAGAAAAGAGTCAGTGAAGCGGGCGGATGGCGCTGGATTGAGGGCGGGGGGTCAGAGGAGGAGGGAGACGCGCAAGGGGAGAGAGCAAGAAGCGGTACAACACCCAAAATAACGAGACTACCAGGTAACATATACAGATACTAGGACACAGGGCACAGATGGAATAACAGTGAATAACAGTGACAACGTGATTACAATACAATACAGAGAATACACAACAGGGAGAGACGGTGAGGAAACAGAGACAGACACGACAGAGCAAACCTTACTGCCCACCACTGGGCCACCAGGGATGAGGCGCAGGCGGGGGCCTGTGGGTGGAGGAGGGCCTCGAACCCAGGCAGCAGTGGCAGTCAGGGACAGAGCACCTGCAGAGTGCGCTGCGCGGCGGGGGGAGCGTCCTGTCCTGACAACAAGGTCAGAGAACGCGCCCTCGCAGCCCAGCGACCTGCATTAAGAGGGGGTGGAGGGAGGGAGGAGGAGCTGGGGGCGGGAGGGGGGCGGGGCTGAAGCGGCAGGAAAACGGGCGAGGGAGCGGCGAGTAGGGAGGGGGGTTGAAAAAACGCTAGGTAGCTAGAGGGGAGGGGGAGGTGGGAGGGCAGGGGGTGTAGGCTGGGAGAAAAGAGTGAGTGAAGCGGGCAGATGGCGCTGGATTGAGGGCGGGGGGGTCAGAGGAGGAGGGAGACGCGCAAGGGGAGAGAGCAAGAAGCGGTACAACACACAAAATAACGAGACTACTAGGTAACAGATACAGATACTAGGACACAGGGCACAGATGGAATAACAGTGAATAACAGTGACAACTTGATTACAATACAATACAGAGAATACACAACAGGGAGAGACGGTGAGGAAACAGAGACAGACACGACAGAGCAAACCTTACTGCCAACCACTGGGCCACCAGGGATGAGGCGCAGGCGGGGTCCTGGGGGTGGAGGAGGGCCTCGAACCCGGGCAGCAGCGGCAGTCAGGGACAGAGCACCTGCAGGGTGCGCTGCACGGCGGGGGGAGCGTCCTGTCCTGACAACAAGGTCAGAGAACGCGCCCTCACAGCGCAGCGACCTGCATTAAGAGGGGGTGGAGGGAGGGAGGAGGAGCTGGGGGCGGGAGGGGGGCGGGGCCGATGCGGCGGGAAAACGGGCGAGGGAGCGACGAGTAGGGAGGGGGGGTGAAAAAACGCTAGGTAGCTAGAGGGGAGGGGGAGGTGGGAGGGCAGGGGGTGTAGGCTGGGAGAAAAGAGTCAGTGAAGCGGGCGGATGGCGCTGGATTGAGGGCGGGGGGGTCAGAGGAGGAGGGAGACGCGCAAGGGGAGAGAGCAAGAAGCGGTACAACACACAAAATAACGAGACTACTAGGTAACAGATACAGATACTAGGACACAGGGCACAGATGGAATAACAGTGAATAACAGTGACAACGTGATTGCAATACAATACAGAGAATACACAACAGGGAGAGACGGTGAGGAAACAGAGACAGACACAACAGAGCAAACCTTACTGCCCACCACTGGGCCACCAGGGATGAGGCGCAGGCGGGGGCCTGCGGGTGGAGGAGGGCCTCGAACCCGGGCAGCAGCGGCAGTCAGGGACAGAGCACCTGCAGGGTGCGCTGCGCAGTGGGGGGAGCGTCCTGTCCTGACAACAAGGTCAGAGAACGCAGCTAATAATGCAGATCCTCTTGCATATTCGCTTCAGTATTAATCCTACTTTTCTTGTCACATAGACAGATTTTCCACTAATGCATTTAGGACTCTGGCATTCTTTAATAAAATTACCAAGTTTATTGCAAATCTGGCAGATGAAAGTTCTTGCAGGACAAAGCTTCACACTTTCTATTGTGTTTAGTTGCCACATTAAAAGCAAATATTAGTGCATTTAAAATTATATTTTGCATTCTACTACGATTGTGAAAATTTGTCTCTTGAAAAAACCAATTCTGATGTAGAGTTTCTTTATTGCTTCCTGATATGCATTTATCTCTTCACCATCATTTAGATCCGAATCTAGTAGTTGTTCTAAGTCAGCTTTCCTTTGAACCCCAGAGAATGTAAAAATAGATGTTTTTTCCTTTCTGCCTAGAATCTAGTTGCACTTATTGTTCCAAGATAGGTTTAGAAGGTGTCAAACTACTGCCTGATTCGACTGGCAGATTCTATGAATGGCGGGGGTTTCACCACCTGCATAGTGGAGTGTGACAGGGTAAATCACTGTGTAGAAATTAAATGTGCCATGGGAAAAGGAAGAAAATAAAAAGCAGAACAATTATATGTACGTACACCAAAGGAAAAGGAGCAAAATTGTAGGAACAATAAATACTCACAAGCCTTGATAAAGCCTACGTTGTAGTCATACGTATGACCTTCAGATTTTATACCAGAAAAGTACATAGGGAGAAATGGCCTGAAACTTTCAATCAGAATATAATCTACCAGGGGGTTGGCAGTAGGTAGTTATAGCTAGAACCTAATTTCCACTAAAAAAGTGTTTTTTGACTTGGCTATATCTTTGGTGCCGGATCTTCACGAAATTTTCAGAAAAAAGTGTGTCCAACTTTCAGGGTGATCTGTCATGCAGGGGCAGAGAAAAAAGGGGGTCCAAAAATGTGTTTTCCATTTCAATTTCCATAGGGAGTTTAAACACAACTGGAGCCCAAACCACTGGACGGAATTACACCAAATTTGGCAAAAAGCTAAGTAGCTCTTGTTCCAGAAAGCGCCCTTTTTATATTTGGTGTGAATCCATTCAGTAGTTTTTGAGAAATTAAAGGAAATCCAAATTTGTATATCTAGAGGTGCGGATCCTCCTCGGATCCAGAGAAAAAGGAAGGTCCTGATTGGCTGGCTGCAACCTGACAGAAATATTTATGCGCATGTTAATAAAAACATAGAAATTCACAAAAAAAAAAAAACGTTACAGGTAAGTTATAGTTCGGTTGACATTTTACTCATACAAAACCATAGAAGTTCAGCAGGTATAGTTATACTTATACTTTTCTGAAGAAACTATAGCTCATGCCAGAAAGAAACTTTGGGCAACAAGTTATAGTTTCTTAACTTAAGTATATTTACCAACCAGCAAAATGTGTGCCTTGTTTGCTTGCTATGATGCTTTTGAAACTTACTTTACTGTCAGAAATAAATGAAATCTTTTTACCCTGTTGCCCCTCTTCTCACTTGCTCGCAATGTCTAACTGCAATGAGCAATGATCGACTGTGAGGTCAACTTACAGTTCGAGTACATTGGATTTGAAACACATTTTGAATTCCAGTGCTCCATAATAACACATCCTTTCTCTATTTTACTGTTAGCATGCTGACATATGGGTGTTGGTGCATGTAAAGTATGGAGCCTATGTAGAGTATCTGCTGAAAATCTTGTATATAAAAGCTGGTCCATAATGTCAGTTGGTATCATGGGACACACCAGGTGTTCTAGGCTGCAAGCAGTCTAGCCCTGCACCATTATACTGGATAGAGAGTGGTCTTCAAGGAACAGACTGGAGTTCCTAACAGTGGCACTCCAACTATCAGGGGTTAAAGCAGAGCAGAAAACGATGTGACAGTAGATCCAACACTGTGCGGTAGGTGTAGTTTGGCTTTCAGGCTGGTGAGGTCTGCTCCACAGGTTCCAAGAGTGGCCTAGACAACTTATTGCCCCATTTGTCTCCGTAGTATCCCACCACAAATAACAAGATGATCAGGGAAAGTTGTCTAATTTCACACAGAGACAAGCAACCAGTGTGCATGCAGGCAGGAGGCAAACTTGTAATTGCTTCAACAGCTCAATCCACAATTTAAACAGCAGCATTCTAACATAACACAAGCACCATAAGGCTTCTATGATAAGGCTAACGGTCAGAGGATTATGTAGGATAGGATGCTAGCCTCCAGGCATCTGCTCCCCATCACCTCCTTCGAGCTTTCACCCTGTCGCTGATCAACAATGTTGTTGAATGCAACTTACACTAACCTCAAAGGCTCAATCTGAAACTTGGGCTAATCAATATCCAATCAGCCCTATGACACTCCCATAATACCAATACGTTTGTGATTAAGGGCCTTACTTAGAGTTTACCAAATGTGGGAGATGTCCTACCTGCTTTTATTACATGTGCATTACAGCTTATGGCTCTTGTAATATGGAGGCCAGGATATCCGTCAACTTTTGAGAGAATATCCCATCTGGAAAACTAGTTTAAGTGTCACTTAGATGGGGCCACAAAGACATGTTTTGGTGACAACACAAGTACCACAATTTACAAAGTCCTCTTTCAAAGCTACACATTTCCGCTGATAAAGAGAGAGGGAAAGCATAGAGGAGAGTAGATCTAGCCAAAATAATAAAACTTAGATGCTTCATAATTCTTTGGGGTCAGACAAGCGGTTAACATAAGGCACTTTGCAGGAAACATATTAGATCTAATTTTCACACACAACCCACAAATCACCAGTATCACAAAACAATTACAGGTATGATGCAAAATCTCCATTTCCTTCAACATCTCAAATTCTACCAACAAAGCACCATAGACACAGAAATAATATCCCTCAAAGCACCATAGGCACCGAAATGATATCCCTTGATTAAGCACTGATATTTTCAAGTCATCCAACTATATGGCCACATTCAATGAACCCAAACAAATGACTTTGGCCCTCATTATGACATTGGAGGTAAATCCCACTTACCGCCATGCTGACTGCCGCCAACCTACCCCGCCACGGCGGATATCCATTCACCATATTCTGACACACACACACACCAATCTGTCCCTATTCAGCCACAGACACAACTCCGCCACACCGAAGGTCAGTGATAAACTGGCAGTATCAAAACCCACACTGTTACGCCAACAGACCAACGCCCATCACATTATGACCCATGAATCACCACGGCGGACATTCAATGGCGGTAAACCATTTGCGGTACATACCGCTGCACTTAAAATACACAAACTCAAACAAAACAGCACCACATTGGACAATTCAAACTACACATACCTGACATCCATACACACACCACACACCCACATCACTATAAAACACACCCCCACATCACCCCCAACCCTTTACCTTCACAAACAATTGCAACGAGATAGACACCACGACCACAGACAAGGCCAGAGAAACACACAATCATCCCCTATACACCACCCACGCACCCTACATCACACACCCCAATACATCAACCTGCACATCCTCACCCACAATACTCACACTACACCCATTGCACAACGACACCCCAGATTCTCTGAGGAGGAGCTAAGGGTCATGGTGGAGGAAATTATCCGGGTAGAGCCACAGCAATTTGGTGCACAGGTGCAGCAGATATCCATTGCTAGGAAGATGGAGCTATGGTGGAGGATCGTGGACAGGGTCAAAGCCGTGGGACAGCACCCCAGAACAAGGGATGACATCAGGAAGAGGTGGAACGACCTACGGGGAAAGGTACGTTCCATTGCAGCAAGACACCAGCTTGCAGTACAGAGGACTGGCGGTGGACCTCCACCTCCTCCCCCACAACTAACATCATGGGAGGAGCAAGTCTTGGCAATCATGCATCCTGAGGGCCTGGCAGGAGTAGCAGGAGGACTGGACTCTGGTAAGTCAATTCTTTACTACTTTCACTCCCCTACCTGCATGCCATCATATACCCCCACCCTCACCTTCACTTCCATCACTCAGTCACCTCACACACCCCTCCATCACAACCCACTCATCCCAATGCCAAGACCTGCATGCACCACCAATGCATGGACACCCCTCACAGACCTGCATGGACACCTATCACTAAAGCATGCACACAAGAGACAATCAGCTAGCCCACCACATAACTCACAGAAGGTAAAACTGCCAGGGCAATATCAGCCATAGAGGGCAATACCGCTACACAAATGTCAAACACAGAAACAATTACACTGCATTTACATCCCCACAGGTATCACAGCCAATGTCACCAGAGAAGAGGTGCCAGCAACATCCAGTCCCCCCACAGAAGAGGCCCACAGTGATGACAGTGACTCTGCTCGCCTGGATCTGGATGTCCAACCTGGCCCATCAAGGACCTCCAGACATTCGGTTACCCAGGCACAGTCACACACCACTACAGAGCCTCCCTCCTCAGGAAACACCACCACAGCACCCACCCAGCGTGCCCATACCTCTGTCACCAGGACACGTCAATCAGCAGTGTGTCCACCACTACAGGGACCCCTGGGCACACCACAAACCCAAGACAATCAGGGACCTGGGGACAGTGGCATTGGGCACACCGTTCAGGGGACAGAGGCACAGCACAACAGGGAAACTGGGAGGACGGCTGTGCGCCAGGGGAAGGACAGGCACAGGAAACCAACTCTCCAGGAGGCACTCACCGAGATCCTCGGAGCATACCAACATTCTCAGGATATACTGTGGCAGATCCTGGACAATGTGCAGGAGAACAGGCGGCTGCAGGAGGGACAGTACCAGGTAGGACTTGAAGGCCATTAACACCACCCTGGTCTCCATTGCAGGGGTGCTGGCAGACATGGCCAACATTATGAGGGAGGCAGCTTCACAACAGCGGGCCCCAGCCACTAACCAGGCTACTGAACAACCCTCCTCCGCTGCCGCTAGTGGACAGGAGGCCCCGCCACAGGACCAACATGCCACCAGCACCCCTCCCCCTGCAGAAGGAGAACCACCCCGCAAATGTTCCCTGCGATCCAGACCGATGCCAGAGACTATTGCAAAGACCCCGTCAGGAAATTAGACTCTCCTGATTGTCACCCTTGTGTCCCACTCTGTCACCCTGTCCACCTTGAACTGCCATTGCTCCCCTTCCTATGGCCCCATGGACAAGGCACCTGCGCAACAAATAGAATGGAACTATACCCAGGACTTTCCTCATCATCACCACAGCCCATTGCACTTCTCCCTCCTCTTCATAGCACAGCAATAAACACACTTTGAAAAAATGCAAGTATGGAGTATGTCAAATGATTTAAGTATATATTTGTTTAACAAGGTTTAAACATTGCAATTCAACTGTACAGTAACATTTACATAGGAAAGACCTGTAGTTGGCGTTAGTGAACACACCAGGAGAGATAGTGGGGCACCAACATCTGCAAAAAGAGCTGCCAAAGGGTACAGTGAGTGGCCATAGAAGGGGGAAATCACAGCATGCCAGTTACAATGTGAAACAAAAAACTGACAATGAAATGTTAAGTTACACTGTCTTACCTGTGTATCATTGGAAGTATAGACGTATCACTGCAGTTCTGTTGTCCTCATCCTCATCTTCTGCCTCCTTATCTTCACTGTCTACGGGGTCCACTGCTGCCACACAGCCATCTCCGGCCTCCTCCTCCTACAAAAAAGGCAGATGGCGTCTCAAGGCACGGTTGTACAACATACAGCATGCCATGATTGTCTGGCAGAACTTCTTGGGTGAGTAGCACAGGGATCCACCAGTCAGATGGAGGCACTGAAACCTGGTCTTCAGGAGGGCAAATGTACGTTCAATGATCCTTCTTGTTCGCCCATGTGCCTTATTGTAACTTTCCTCAGCCCCTGTCCTGGGATTCCTCACAGGGGTCAGTAGCCATGATAGGTTGGGGTAACCTGAGTCACCTGCAAACATAGTTGGACAACTGTTAGCCACACACTATCCCTTTTGGCCCACACCATACGCATACACCAACATCCACTGGGTGGGAACCAGGGCTCACCTATTAGCCACACCCTGTGCCTCTGGAGTTGGGCCATCACATTTGGGATGCTGCTATTCCTCAGGCTAAAGGCATCCTGCACCGACCCAGGATACTTAGCATTGACGTGGGAGATGTAATGGTCAGCCAAACACACCATCTGCAAATTCATCAAGTGAAAACTTTTTCGATTTCTGAAGACCTGTTCATTTTGCCGGGGGGGCACAAATGCAATATGTGTTACATCAATCGCCCCAATGATGTTGGGGATATGTCCCATTGCATAGAAGTCACTGTGGCCAAATCCTCCACCTGGGGGAAAACAATGTAGATGCACATGTGTTTAATCAGGGCAGACAACACTCTGGTCAGCACTATTGAGAACAATGGCTGTGACATTCCTGCTGCCAAGCCCACTGTCACTTGGAAAGAACCAATTGTCAAGAAATGTTGCACAGATAGGACTTGCACAAGAGGGGGGATCCCAGTCCGGTGACGGATAGCAGATATCAGGTCAGGCTACAATTGGGCACACAGATCAGTGATTGTGGCCCTGTCAAGTCTGTAGGAGAGGATAATGTGCCTGTCCTCCATTGTTGCCAAGTCCACCAGGGGTCTGTACACGGGGAATGTCTCCATCTCCTATTCATCTGCAGCGGTTGCAGTCTAAGGGACACAAGAGTGAGGAGCCTGTCATAAACTGTACTTTGTAGCCACTGCAGTTGAATGCATGATATGAATTTTAAGTGTATTAGTGGCATATGTCCTGTATGTACAATTGTGATCTGTGATGCAGTTATGATCAATGCACTGCCCCCCTCCTGAAATGGCGTCTGCCTGTCCTGTATGGAGGGACATGTGGAAGTGAGGTAATTCCGCTGATGTTGTGTGCCGTAGCGGGAGGTGGTCGGGATCCGCCGTGCAACGCCTCATTGGGTAATATTGGGATCTATGGGGTACGGTAGCCAATGGTGATGTATGCCGGCGATGACGTCACCACTGTTTTCTATCTGTTCGCTCACTTGTTACCTGACCTTCAACAGGAGGGGACCTACACTGCATGTGCTGCTGTGACCTGTGTCTGGAACAGACCATGGCCCGAGAGACTGGGGAAAGGGCCCCTGCCTTCACTTCAGAAGAGTTGGAGAGACTAGTGGATGGGGTCCTACCCCAGTACGGACTGTTGTATGGGCCTCCAGACCAACAGTTGAGTACACTGTGATCACAAGGCATTGGGCATGAATGCATGGAGTGCTGTGTGTGAAGGCCTCGTGTAGGGGTGGGTTGGTGGATGGGCCCTGGGCAGAATGCAGCATGTATGCTGGGCAATGTCTGTGCGTAAGGGGATGGGAATGGCTATGGTGGGCCATGAGTGTAACAGCCAGGACGGTCTAACTAATACCTTTCCCTGTGTATATTTCGTATGCAGGTCAGCGCCCATCAAAAGAAGAGTTTACGGTGTGCCATCGCCAAGGACATGCGGACCCTGGGGGTCTACGGCAGGCGGAGCACCCACTGTCGGAAAGGTGGGAGGACCTGAGATGCTGGGCATGGAAGATGGCAGAGGCCCAGATGGGACTGGCCTCCCAACGAGGAAGGGGTGCCCGTCAAAGGCTGACCCCCCTGATGGCCCGCATATTGGCGGTGGCTTATCTGGAGCTGGATGGTCGCTTGAGGGCATGACAGCAGCCACAAGAGGGTGAGTACAGTGCCCATCATTACTACTTACGCATGGTGGGATGGTATCCGGGTGGGGGATGTGGTCTGTGGATGCCCGCAGGCCAGGCCTGACATTGCAGAGTAGGTTCCATGTGGGGCATGGATCTGATGTGATATTCCTCCAACCTAGCTAGTAGGCATCCACTACTGGGGAGGGCTGTGTGGGTCCCAGGTATGCTGCAGTTGGCGGTATGTCTCCTTCCTCATGCCCTGGTGACTAGCATTGTTACTGGTAGTGCATTGCATAGTGCATAGGGCTGTTCCCTGTGTGTGAGGGTGCTGTGTACACCAACGGTGGTGTAGGTGCAGCAGCCATTGACCCAGTGTATCCAGTGTCCCTTCCCCCCCTTTTTTTTTGTCATCCTGTCCGTATGTGAATTAGTATAATCTGGCGGAGGAGCAGATGCACCGGCGAGGGAGGGAGCTGCATACACACAGGAGCCAGGAGGCAGAGTCCACCGACGGTGAGGACACCAGTGGGACGGAGGGCGAGGGGAGCACCACGGCGGAGACTGGAGGGGACAGTTCGGACACGGATACCTCCTCCAAATCTAAGCTCCCTGGTGGTGGTGGACACCTCTGTGCCCACTCCAGCTACAGGTACAGCCACCACCCCCGTACCAGCACAGCGCCCTCCCAGCAGCCCCTATCGAGTTGCCCGTGCGAGCTCACCCTGGAGGGTGGGCATCTCCTTCGCCCCAGGCACCTCAGGCCCTGCCCCAGTTAGCCCTGCTGCCCTCAGTGAGGAGGCTATTGACCTCCTGCAATCCATCTTTGTTGGGCATTCAACCATTGTGAATGCCATCCAGGGGCTGGCAGCCCAAATGCAACAGAAAAATGAATTTCTGGAGGGCATTCACACTGCCTTGGCAGCTCAACAGAGATCAATCCAGGCTCTGGCCTCCTTACTGATGGAAACCATTGTCCCTGTTTCCACCTTCCCCCCTCCAACTTCCTCTACCCAATCCCATTTCCCACAACCCCAACCTATCCCAAGCACACAGGCAGACGAGCATGCACACAGGACAACACACAAGAGTGGCACAGGCAAACACAGGCACCACACTTCATCCCACAGGCACTCACACAAACACCATCCAGATGCAGACATACCAATATCCACTGCCTCCACTGTGGCCCCCTCCTCCTCCTCTGCTCCCTCCCAGTTATGTCAACACCCACACCTGCATGTACTACATCCTCATCCACTACCTCCATCACCAGCACACCTATCAGAACACACACCTCACTGGCAGTCACCCCCCCAACATCCATGCACACGTCCCGTGTGTCCTTTCCCACTGTGTCTGTCCCCCCCTCCCAAGGTACCCAAACGCAAGCACTCAGACACCCAACAGCCATCCACCTCACAGCAGCATCCAGCCCATGCACCTGCACCCAAACACAGCAGACAAACACCTCCCACAACCACTCCCTCTTCCTCCACTCCCAAACCTTCTCCCTCTTCCCACCCCAATGTCCCTAAGAAGCTTTTCCTCTCCACTGTTGACCGCTTCCCTCCCCCTCCCCCGCATCCTTCACATCTGGCCTGGGTGGGTAAAACCCAGGCAAGCACCTTAGCCACCCAGTCCACGGGCCCAGTAGTGTCCAGAGCAACTCGTGATGGGAAAGGATCCCGGGCACCAGGCTGCCACAGGGAAAGGGTGCCTTCCCCAAGTGTTGCCAGGAAGGGCATGGAGCCACCCCTAGCTGCTGCAAGGAAGGGCAAGGTGCCACCCCCAGCTGCTGAAAGGAAGGGCAAGGAGCCACCCCCAGCTGCTGCAAGGAAGGGCAAGGAGCCACCCACTGCAGCTGCAAGGAAGGGCAAGGGGCCTGAAACAGCAGGCATAAAGGACAAGGGGCCTGGTGCTGGGACTCAGTCGGGGCCCCCACCACCATCCATGGTGGTGCAGCCATCCGTGGCTGCAGGGGATGGGCTGGAGCCTCCTCCCACCACCATCAGCAGCAGCAGCACCGCCACCAGCACCACCACCACCAGAACCACCAGCAGTGGGCAGCCATCCAAGGCTGCAGGGGATGGGCTGGAGCCTCCCCCACCACCACCACCAGCACCGCCACCAGCACCACCAGCAGTGGGTAGCCATCTGAGGCTGCAGGGGATGGGCTAGAGCCTCCCACCACCACCACCAGCAGCAGCAGCACCATCACCAGCACCACCACCACCAGCGCCGCCAGCATGAGATGGGCTGGAGACTCCCCCCGACCACGCAGTATCAGCAGCACCACCACTGAGCAGGCTTCACCGCCAGCGGACAGTCTGTAGTTCTGCCTCCATGGGCTGTTGTGCGGCCTGCCCCCTGCAAATCCTGTGGGTATGACACCCAGCTGAGAGACTGTGACCTTGCACTCCCCAAGATCTGTATCACAGGGCACAATGCCCCCTCCTGAACCAGTGGGCATGGCACCCACTCACCCCATCCTCCCCAGGATCTGCGTCACAGGCACGATGCCCTCTCCAGAACCAGTGGCCAAGTCACCCACTTGAGAGACTGTGGCCTTGCACTCCCCAGGATCTGCATCTTAGGGCATGATGCCTCCTCAAGAACCAGTCGGTATGGCATCCACTCACCCCATCCTCTCCAGAATGAAGGTCACAGGGCATGATTCCCCCTCCAGAATCAGTGAGTATGGCACCCACTCACAACATCCTCTCCAGGATAAAGATCACAAGGCATGATGCCCCCTCCAGAATCAGTGTGTAAGGCACCCACTCACCCCATCCTCCCCAGGATCTGCATCACAGGGCATGATGCCCCCTCCAGAGCCAGTGGGCAAGTCACCCACTCCCCAGGGCCAAGCACAGGGCATGTGTCCCCCTCCAGGACCAGTGGTGTTGTTCCATCTTCCAGCTGGGGTGCCACTCCTCCCCGTACCCATGAGGTTCCTGCCCATTTTTGAACTGATGCCCCTGCAGTGGTCTCTCCATGTTGTTGCAGGAGTCAAGTGGGGCCTTTGACTTTGTAATGTGGCCCTGCGGCCCACACACATTGAGGACAGGGCAGTGTCCCTTGTTTGTACACATGTGTATACTTTTCAATTGCATTTTCGTATTTCTTACTTTATTTATATTATTACACTCACTTACATCTATTTGTGTTGTCCTTGCATTATTCCTGAGGGGTACGGGGTATATATGTTACGTTACTGCATCTGCTTTTGTGTATGGTGTTGGGGGTGGGGGTGTTGCGTGTTGCATATGTGTGTCACTCTCTTTTTCCTCCCCCCTCCCCTGTGTGCTAGGCGGCTCTACTCACCGTGGTCGTCTTCGGTGTGGTTGGTGCTCTTGGTGGAGCAGGACGTAGAACAGCCTCGGGAAGATCTGCAGTAAAGGCTCAATGGAGGCATGGTTCTTCCTTGTGTCTCCAAAAGTGAGTTGTTTCCCTTCTGTGCAGTGTTTCCGCCAAGCTTGTTGGCGGTATTACCACCGCTTTATCACAACCGCCAGGGTTGTAATGAGGGCCTTAGTGCTTTACTTCACAACCAACATGTTAAATAACAAAACCAACCCAGTATGCCACTAAGGAACCTTGGGTAATATAGCATTATCAGATATATTGGTTCACTGTGGACTCGGTTATCATAATTTAAACAATTCGTTGGTCATCAGTTTAGGCCAGTTCTACAATTAATGGAGCACACAACAATTTTGAACTAGTCACTTATATCTTAGAAAAGAGCATTTATTGTTTGTTTATAACCAGTAGAGGTTCATAAACAGCTTTTCTGTGCTCATAAATGATCACATTGTGCAAAGTTGAAGAAAACAGTGTGAATCTTGTTTACAAAAAAAATAGTCAACACATGACAGCGCATTTTTAAGGGTATTATTTGTTGATGGAAACAAATCCCAACTATGAAAGAATGTGCACTAAGTAATAGGGTCAGGGTCTGACTGTGTATTTCAACACTGTGACATCCTCAAATCTAGGTAGTCATGGTGAAAATGTGGGGGAAAATGCTGTGTGCTCCCATTAGGCTGTGCAATTAGACTCAGCAGTTCTCTCCCAGTGCCATAGACTGGAGAGACGCTGTAGCCACAGGACCGGTTAATGTGTCCTCAGGTTTCAACTCAAAACAGCCCCTAGACCCCCTGATATGGGAACCTCACTCCTTCTAATAACTCGGAGTTCGTATATATCACACTTCGGAGGACTTGATAGAAGGCAATGTAGGCAGGGTGATTGGGTCCATTAGAGCCAACACTGTCTGTGGCGGGTAGGGTAGTCCTATTGAAGATGGTGTCACTGCCCAGCATGCTTTACCTCTTTACCATACTCCGTATCTGGATACCAGCCTCCTACTTTCCCAACATCAGCAAGTTTGTAACCCGGGTTTATTTAGGGCCAGGACAGATGAAGAGATGCCTTGACCACCATGCAATAGCAGACAACGGAGGGAGGACTGGTGGTCCCAGGTTTTGAGGCATATTACCTGGTGGTATTGTTGCCATGGCTAATGGGTGGGTCGCTGGCAGGCAGAGGCCAGGAAGAGAAATTTTGCAATTAGCTCCTGGGATGCCTTGGCTGACCCGGATGATGCTCGGCCTTTCTCTTCCAAGCGCTGACTATGCCGTTGAACTTAAAGTGATACGTCGGTGCTTGACTCACAGTCTAAAAAAAGCACAGATTTGCATCCCCTATCCTCCAGACATGCCGCTTCAATACCTTGATGAGTTGCCCCGCGGTGGGTCGTGGCAGGGGCTTGAGGCTTGGTGACGGTCAGGATTGACCATGGTGGGAGATCTATTCGAGGAAGGGGTGCTCCTTCATTGACCAACAGCAACCTAATTATGGCCTGCCCCAGAAGCACTTCCTTTTGCACTGTAGGAGCACAACAGCTATTCACAAGCATTGGGATTCAGGATTAGTCGAACCACGAAAGCTGCTTATTTGAAATAGATTCTCACTGCATCTGGAACACACAAAGCAATCACTTGACTCTATAGGTGCAACCAGGGGGACATTCAGACCCAACTACTGACCCGAAGGGTAGGTGGGAGGAGGATCTGAAGTGGGGCATAGGTGAAAGGGACTGGGAGACTGTTCTATATAATACAGACAAAGCGACTAGGAAAGAAAGATATAAGCTAATTAACTTTTATGCACTGCACAGGTCCTACCTCACCCCCAGGAGTTTAAATAATTACTTCTCGCAAACAGACAATGCGTGCCCACACTGCAAAGAGATAAATGCAGAATTCTATCATATGTTTTGGAGCTGTCGTGAGATAGCAACTTACTGGGGGAATATTGCAGCGATACTATCCACCAGCATTGAGCGCAAGGTCCCCTGTGAGGCCCACCATTGCCTATTGGGATAGTTCCCGCACACAGCCAAGACAAAAGTTACTAGTCACTTTCAGGACCTGGCGCTCATACTTTCTAAGAGGGGGAGTGCGAGTCACTAGAAATAAAGTAAGATCTTAGGAAATGGCCAGGCTAAAAGGCAGAGGAGAGGCTCTTAGATGCAAAACGAGGACAGGGTTCCCTGGATGCAGGGCAAGCCTGGGGGTGGTTAGTAGACTCCCTGAAGGATCTAGAGGAAGACCTACCCGGGGAGGGTTGACACCTCCTGCCAAGGAGCAGCTGACCAACCCACGAGCAAAGGGACTCCAGACAATTGCTCGTGAGTGGGTCTGGGCATACTTCCATTTCTCAATAAGCCCCACTTGTGACAGAAAAGGGCAGCGTAATCGTGCAGAACTACTAGATGCACCATGAGGAGGGTGGGAAAAGAAATGTTTGGGAAATGTTAAATGCAGAATCATGATGGCTTACTATGTTATGTTAAGACTGATGAATGTTGTGATACTAGAGTAACTCTTGGCTTTCTGAGACATTATAACTAAGGGATAATAGTGGATTTTCCATTCCGATGGGTGTAAACTGATGCTAGAACATGTTGACCTCACAATGGATTGGAACTGGATATCACTGTATGACCCTCTTGAAAGCTCAATAAAGTTTGTTTAAAAGAAAGAGAACAGAGTCACTGGAGGTTGGTGGTGGAGGACTGTGGAACCACACCAAATGATGACGGTGCCTGAATAATCGCCTGTGTTAACAGCTGCATACATATTGGCTTGTGATTAACTGTTGTATAACAATGCTGTGTACATGATATAAAGCATGTCATTTTCAGGGATGTTTCAGCTTGGAATAATGCGTGAAATTATCACTTAGGAATTCTGACAGTCCTCTCAATAAATATTCATACATATGAAATCACAAGGTCTAAACTAAAAAATATAAATTATATGACAAACTAAAAGGGCATTCTCCTAATACATGAAATACAAGCAATATATTGTTGTGCTGAATCATCCTGTTATAGCAAAAGCAATCAGTATTACCTTGCAATAATCAAGTCCATAAGAGAATGGTTGACAGGTGCATTGTGGGCACAAATATAACCTTGGAGCCCGCTATAGCGGGCTCTACTGGCCATTAAAGTGCCGCTCGCGCGTTAAAGGCCTGAGCCGAAGGCGGGCTCTAAAGCTATTAGAACATTCTGCCACTAAAGGGCAGAATGTTCTAATAAATAAAAGAAAGTCCTCATGGAGCCCATGGGGTTTTGTATCCCCTCGGGCTCCGTGAGGCCTTTGTTCACAGATGTTGCTGTGAACAAAGAGAACATTGGAATGTTGACGATCAGGCTTTTACCAGCCAGTAAAAGCCAGGAGCACTCCATTGTCTGCATTGCAGCTCCCAACATTCCAATATTCTAATGAAAATAATTTGTAAGCAAACAACATTTCTTCCTCTTTACTGTTGGAGATCTCAGGGTCATCATGAGTTGTTATTGAATCCTCACTTTCTAAACTAGTTGGAGTGGCGGACATTTTGATACCTGACTGTTTAAATACTTCACATATTGAGGAACCGGCCCTTGATGTGTTATTAGATGGCATTGGACTTATTGAAGAATGTGTCCTTTTGCTTCAACAGATCCTCATATTTCTTTACCGTGTCACGCAGGAGTTGAGAGGTTTGTATTGGAGGCCATAATTGCCATAATTGCCCTTTTGCTATCACTCAGAATCTAATTTTCTTTTATTTGCCCTGTCTTTACCCAGTCCCACTAAGATTTTCATAGCTTTGCAGCTATTAGTTCTTTAATGGAAATGAGGAGGGGTGGTTAGTGAATGTAAAGAAAGCCTCATGCGGTAGCCCATTCTCATTTACAGACAGCATATTTTCCATTGAAATAGCCACTGACTTTGCATGACATGCAGTTTTACTGATAAAATTATAAAGCACTTAAATGATAATGTGTGGAAATCGGGTTTCTGGGAATATTTATAATTTGTGCATCCGCCAAGTAAAGTTTTGGTTCTAATAAAATCTCTGTTTCCAGCACACTTCAGAATTACAAAAAAGTGCTTCATTTTTGCTTTCCTAACTGCTGAATGAATACAGTTCATTTAGAGGTTTGTCCATTTTGTTGTGTGTTGCAAGAAATGACATGCTGCAACTTTCCTTTCACACTTCTGTATCCTGGCCAGATTGTCACAAAATTCACTTTAAAAACTGCTCTCACTTTGCAGTCAGAGAAAAAAAGTAAACACCAATCCCATGTTAAATGAATAAGTAGAAATCTGTTAGAATACATAAATTGACAGTTGACCTCTGTCTGTAAAGCACTGGTAAATAAACACAGAATTTAAGGCATCCTTATTTATTGCACGGAGGACTTTCCCAACCCACCAAACTTTGGCTTGTTACCCACAAGTGGGTCACAAACCAGAGTTTGAAAATGCTGCTCTAATGAATCATTAGCATTGCATTGCCTACCCTACAAACAGTCAATTGAGATGTATTATTTGTCACTTAATTTTAGACATAATCCTCATTAGTGGAATTCTCAGTACAACTGCTGATACCTTTGAAGCAGAAGAGTTTGCAAATAAGGAACTATTACTGGTACTCACATTTGATATCTTCAGTTCTAAGGATAGTTAAATTGTTGTACAAGCGGCATACTTCTGCTCTTACTGATAAAATTACAAAGGAAGACATGATGAAGCTGGGTCTCCCTATATTGCCTTCTATATTGCATTCAAAAACGTTTTGGCTGAGCCCTTAGTCACATTAGTTCACTCCTTTGTGGACACAGGGACAACGGCTCCAATGATACTTGTCTTATCCCTGCTTCTCAAACAAAGCAGGCCAGAGACCCTGAACTTCGCTTCATCTATCACATTCTTATCCTTGGAGAGCTCAATGTCATGTCCTTGCCATCCATATCATGGAGCTTGTACTTCATAAATCTGATGAATCAGCCAAATATTCCAGGCTGCTAATGAATGACTATAACTGCCAGTCTCCACAGATCAACGTCAATATATTTTCCTCTCCTTAACTAAGACTTGTGAGGAGCAACTATCCCTATTGCTTTAAGACTGAATTTGCCGACTAAAGGCTTCCGTTCCAGTTCCTAAATCCATGCTCTAAATGTACCTTGTCAGGAAATGTAATTCCCCTTGCTCATGAGTGAAGTCTAATGTTTCACAGCTGCAACACTCCCAAGCATGCTTTCTGAATGCTGTGATCATGAGGCAGTGAGTAGGGTAAATGTACATATGATCAAATCCTTTGCACTAAATATCACTGAATTTCCAGAAACAATCAATGCCTGCAGAATTGGAATGACCTTGTCTTGGGGTGTTGCATAAGTTATAACTTTGGCATCACTCTTCAAGGTGTGCTTTCCCACCTACGGGTGACACAGTGTATTATGTTCAATTCACCAGCGATGAATGTGAAAGGGAAATTATTGTAGCCCCACAGAACACTAGTCAATGTGTAACTGACATAGAAGTGTTGCTTTTGGGTTACTAACAGTCCCATAAAGGTTCAGAGGGTACAGTGAAAACAGCAACTAACCTTACTTTGTTATTCACAATATCACACACACTGTACTAAGGAGAATGGACACTTAAAAGATAAAATGATTTATTACTACAAGAACAATCTGTTTCTCACTACATCTAAAACAACTACATATGATATTATTAAAGCAACAACAAGACATGTTATAAGTAACACAAATGTATTGAACATTTAAGTAACACAAATAAAATGAACATTTCCAGCATTATTAAACAGTCATTTGAAATATTATCTAGAAACTAACATCCTAACGTCTACTTCTGTACGCTATACTGTGAGAGCATGAAAGACAGAACAACTTGCAATCTAGAGTTTCTTAGGAAGAAGAGGCACACTGCATACCTAGTTGACAGCAAACACTGTCTTTATCAGGGAAGGCATGAAGTCAGTGTTCCCTGGAAGGGCAAACACCCACTATTATAGACAGTCAGTCTTCCTCTGAGATTTGGCTTTATCATCTTCAGTTTTCAGGCTAGATGTATCATCTGTGAAGAGCCTTGCAGCACTTGAGGTCGTCTATAGCAGAATCTTGAGCAACAATCTGGGCAAAAGACTTCTCTTGACAAGTGGTCAAATGACAGCCCTTTTGTACTACTTCGTGTCAGAAATTGGAATTTCCTACATAGATTATAAGCATCCAGGTATGTATCCTACATGTTTCCTTCTAAACATTTAAGACAAAAGGACATTTATTCAGGCTACATTATTTTGGTTCTCTGTCTATATGTGTTCTTATTTGACCCTCACATAGAGAGGAGCAGATGGTTGACCCAGAATGTCACATTAAATCGAATGTCTTTGTCATTAATCAAAGAACTTAATGCTGTCATAGTTCCTAGAAAGATAAGGTCTGGTGACATCTATGTTTAAAGACAGACAGGACAATTATTATGCATAAATCAGGGAGTATGGTGATTTCCGTTGTCTAAGTTAAGGAAGATGGCAGCCTTCATGAACTAAGATGGAGTTGTGAGTTACATAAGATTGAGTTAGACCTTAGGGTCTTTACGTCAGGTGAGGGATGAAACTAAATATCTAGAAGCTGCAGGAATAGCTATATGAGGACCTTGGTTGATGGACTAAATTAGAATTGTACCTTTAAAAGTTAACTTTCTACCAAGATTCTTATATATGATGCAATCCCTACTAAACATGATCCCACATAACACAATAAAGAGGGCACAAACATGAATACTAAATGTCATTTTTTCTACACCAACAGAAAGATTATGGTGAAAACATGATGAAAAGAAATGTACTTGCATCTAGTTCCTGTAGAGCACAGATATGCGGAAGAGCCATCCTGGGTATTTATCATTAATGGATTCCTGGGGCTTCAGCATTTGGTGGTTGGATTTTAAACCTCATCTGCCAAAGCCTGAGTCATTCTCCCCAGCTGCGTAGGGTTTATGCAGCCGGCACAATAAGAGTATAAAGAAAGAGAGAGAAAAAAGGGAGAGAGAGATGAAGAGACCCAGGGAGATAATGAGAATAAGAATGAATATACAGAGAGGAAGGTTATATAGGTTCCTGAAACAGACTCCATTATGAAATGTACTTAGTGGTATCCTTGTTTTAGTTATTCCCCTTTGTCAGCTTTAAATGAGATATTTACACATTGTCATGACATGAAAGCACATTCATCTTGAATAACAACATTTTCTTGTTAGTTTATTAGTAGAATAGAAGACATGAATCTGGTCAATACTGCCTAAATATCTACATCTGAGGATTGTCTGGTCCACATATGAGATGTAATGATGATTTGTGCACAGAGGTCATGCATGTGAAGAATACTAGTTCTCTCTGGATTTTTCCACCGCGTTTCTGCCTCACTTGTCATTCACAATCATTTAGATTATGTAGTGGTCAGCTTATTATATAAAGCAACATCACAAAAAAAAAAATGATGGACGGAGTGTTGAAACTTTTCAAACACTCACCCCAGTCACAGATCTGGATTTAATCCATCGTTATTTTGCTCACCACGTCACCCCAGTTTGGACCGAGTCATATGCAAATCAGTATTGACCCTTTTCCCCAAGGGAACAGTCCAGCCCGACCTGCTAGGCCAGGTCCTCCCTGAACAGGAAACAAGCATCCTGGGACCGGTTTCAGGGTATAACCCTTCATCAGCCAGGCTAGCTTGAATCCAGTGGCGCAGCGAGCAAGGGACCCACGTCTGGGCATACCCCTTCCACTTAGGGTTCACAAAACAACATCACAAAACGAAATAAGATGATGGACAGAGTGTTGAAACTTTTCAAACACTCATCCCCAGTCACAGATCTGGGTTTAATCCATCATTATTTTGCACGTCACCCCAGTTTGGACCGAGCCATATGCAAATCAGTCTTGACTCTGTTCCCCAAGGGAACAGTCCAGCCCAAACTTCTAGGCCAGGTCCTCCCTGGACAGGAAACAAGCATCCTGGGACCCGTTTCAGGGTATCACCCTTCATCAGCCAGGCTAGCTTGAATCCCGTGGCGCAGCGAGCAAGGGATCCACGTCTGGGCATACCCCTGCCACTTAATGAGCACAAAGCAACATCACATAACAAAATAAAGTTTATTGTATAAACATTGAGATTTGACAATTCAGATTAGGGAAGCCTTTGCACAGAGCTGTCCAGAAAAAAAGTCAGATTCCAGACTGCTGGTTAGTATACTTTTCTGGATCTAGATTGGACACCCACATGGATGCCAAATTCAGCTGAGCGATGCTGACAGAGAGCTTCATCCTCCCATCCTGCTCATGCAGCTGAAAATCTGTTAACACAGAAGCTCACTGTGTTGCAGGTATGCAGGGAGATGGTCCAAGTTCTCCCCAACAGGCAAAGTTACTTTACTTTATGCTTGATGCTTAAGAAACATATTCTTGGGAAACATGGTAGAAGTGTTTGTGTTCACTCTCAGAGTAACCCTGATAACAGCATTCTACTTCATATGTTTTGTGGTCGCAGCCCATGTACTGAGTCATAGAATACCACAGTAAATGTTTTCAAACAAACATTGTGTCATTATTAGTACAGATGCCTGAGTGTGACATTCTAAGTGTGAAACATGGGTTTCATGTATAACACTGTATCCCAGATAGAGGAACTGTTTTGTTTACCAGACAGCACTTCTTCCGCATGAGAAGGGGCAGAGTGCAGGTCTGCAGTTACTCAGATCTGCTTTTCTCATGCATAGCATATTGAACTGAATTCTTGTGTTATAGGATTGGGCGATTGAAACCTTCAGACTTCGGGTACACCCCTGAGATACATGACAAAGGAAGCAGGTCTTCTTTGGTTGTTTTTGCCTGGGCTGACTTTGGTTCCTAGTCTAGTCCTGATAAGCTGTTGGGGCTGGCTAGCTTCTGGATACACACTTTTAGTTTTCTTATTACTTTACGGGACCTTGTTGTTGCAATTGATTTTAGGTAGGCACAAAGTAATGGCACTTGGTATGTTCCTCAACTTTAGGCTTATAGATTACTGTTGAATATATTGCGCTCTGGACAATTAGAGGTTAGTGGCCATTATAACCTTTACTTTTTCTCTCTTTTAATTCTCTTCATGAACATTGAGACAAGATGAAGCAAGGGAAGAGGAGTGCCAGGGGTAAAATACAGCAAGCCAGAGGTAGTAGCTGCTACCACTAAACGTCCATAATTTATGTGAAAATTTGTAGAACACATGATTTGTCCCAATTCTTTCAAAATATTGTCATGGGAACCCTCTATGAAGATCGCGCTGTTGTGTGCTTTGCTTTCTTGTTGAAATCAACCTTTAGCTATTGCCTTTACAGGCAGTAGACTGTGTCAGAGGTTCAAGTGGGTGGTACCAGTGGAGGAAACGGCAGCAGCATCCTATAGAAATTTGTGGGCACCTCCACTTATGCTTTTACAAATTAATCACTGCCCAGGACCTGCAATTCTCCAGGACCCATTTTGCATGCTGCAACAATTATTTAGATTTTAAAGCAAAGCTGCAATTTCTAGGTCTCTCCTGTAGACAACTTTTAGCTGTCTGTTGTTAAAGACATAGGGGCATGTTTACAAGCATTTTACACAACGCAGCACAGCAATTGTAGTTTCTGCACTACCAGAACAGCTCTATATTTTCGGGTATGGTGCAGCTCTGTTCTCTCTTAGCACTTGTGGCTGCCTAGCAGCAACACAAGCACCCTTGGGTCATGGCACATGAATAGGCTAGTTTTGAGCAGGAACAGATTCCCTCCACAAAAACTGCCATTTGAGACTATTTACTGTAGAAGGCAGCAGGCAGCAGGCAGCACACATGCAAAGATGAAATAACAAGGATACAAAATCAAGATAATTCTCTTCATTATGCCAGCCTGAGGTTGGCACACCATTTGGGCGCAAACCTATGTTTACAAGTCTGTGTAAATATGGGTTTGCGTCAAAATGTATTGGTTGATGCAAAAGAACACCCATGCCCCACCCATGTAACCACTATCTGATACAGTGCTGCTCACTGCATTACTTTTTTCACAAAGCCATGCAAAGCCACACAAATTGACAGTTGCATGGTTTTGTGAGACTCAAAGTGGAATTTGAGTCAGGACTGCACCAAAAAGTGATATAAGACTGATACAAAATCTTATTAAATCTGGACCCTATTATTTGCAGTATCAATACTTAGGTGGGATTTGGGTCAGCCCATTGCTTTTAATTTGTTGGATTTCTTGTCAATGTCAATTGTTTGCTTTTTATTTAATGTCTTGCCTTCCTCTTTTTGTGTTTTTACTTCCCTTGTAACATACCTTCTTTATCGTCTTTTCGAGTGCATAACTTGTATCCTACAACATACTTTGCTTTTTCCTTGAGCTATTATCAACAAACACAGCTCAGATATATTGACCTCCAAAGCCCTCTTACAGGCAGAGGCTGCATCAACTTACTAAATGGAAATCAGGGGGACTGTAACCCACTTACACCATAATACTTACTTAAGGATGGCACGTCTAGGGCAGTAATCAGTCTTGTGAGTCTACAGGATTATTAATTAGTTGTTAGTGAGCTCCAGACCCCTTTTTCCATTGGATGAAAATAAACACATGCCCACACAAACACACCCACACACACACACACACACACACACACACACAAAATAATTCACACTACATTTATACTCAAATGTTTCATCAAAATGAATGGTCTAAGTGAGAACAAATGAGAGGAACTTGTACTAATACAAAGGTAAGCCTAATCGTTATAAAAATGAATACTGTAGATTAAAGAGAATGGAAACATATCAGATGGTATTCATTACATTAAAGCATAGAGTGTTGGAATTTGCCCATAGAGAACCACCCCCTCTTTTTAGCCTCTATATAATCTTCTTGGGGCCAAAGTGAAAACACAAGTTGCAAATGGCCTTCTACACATACCTCTCCATAATAAAGTTGTTTGATACATCTCCTACTGTGCAGCAAGGTCATAGCTTGTTTATGTTTCTTGTGTTCTGTACTGTGAAAATACAGATAACGCTTTTAATGCCAGCCTATGGCCTTCTGCTCAAGACGTCTGCAGTATAAAGTGCAAGGTGATTGAAGCTCCCTGGAAAATCTAATGGTGTCTCTCTGCAAAGATGCTTTCGTATCAGACTTAAACACACTTTTTTGCAGTTATAAGCCAGAGCCATTGATCAGTGACATACAATAGAAGAATTAGCATACACATTCTGTTGCACAGTCATTAAAACTTTCTAAAAGTTATAAATCACATTATGATATGTGAATAATTGGGGCATTATCAACCTATATTAAATAAGTATGTTATATGATAAATATGTATAAATTATACTAAACTGATATACAATTATAATGATTACTGGATCTGGCCCTTTTTACAGGGTCATCCCCAAACTTTTTGCCTCCTTTCTCCTATTTTTTCTGACCAGTTGTTTTTGGCTTTAGGACTCTGGGCACTCTAGCACTGCTAACCAGTGCTAAAGTGCATATGCTCTCTGTCTAAATTGTAGTGATGATTGGCTTATCCATGATTGGCATCTGTGATTTACTAGTAAGTCCCTAGTAAAGTGCTCCATAGGTGCCCAGGGCCTGTAAATCAAATGCTACTAGTAGGCCTGCAGCACTGATTGTGCCACCCACATGCGTAGCCCTGTAAATATGTCCCAGACATGCCACTGCAGTGTCTGTGTGTGCAGGTTTGCACTGCCAATTCAACCTGGCAAGTGTGCCCACTTGCCAGGCCTAAACTTTCCCTTTTACTACATGTAAGGTACCCCTAAGGCAGGCCCTATGTAGCCAAATGTGCAGGGGGCAGTGTATTTATAAGGTAGGACATGTACTGGTGTGTTGTGCATTTCCTGATAGTGAAATACTGCCAATTGTGTTTTTCACTATAGCAAGTCCAATCTCTCCCACAGGTTAACATGTGGACTGCCTTTAAATATCTTTTGAGTGCAGTTCTCCATTGGGAACAGATAGACATGTGGAGTTTGGGGTCTTTGAATTCACAATTTAAATACATCTTTTGGTGAAGTTGGTTTTTAGATTGTCAGGTTGAAAATTCCACTTTTGGAAAGTGGGCATTTTCTTGCTTAACATTTCTGTGCCTCAGCCTGCCTGTGGAATCCACATCTGGGTCAGACTGACAGTTGGGCTGCTTGTGAATTCCCTCTAGACAGTGACAAGAAGGGAGCTAAGGAGTGTCCTGCATATCCTGATGAGTCTCCTAGGCTAGAGTGGGAAGGGAGGAGCTGACATTTGCACCTGAAATGGCTGTGCCTGTCCTCTCACAATTCAGTCTCCAACCCCCTGGTGTGTTTCTGGGTTCAGGCCTGGGCAAGGCAAGATCTTGGGAACAAGAGACTTTCCTTTGAAGTTTTCCTACTTCAAACGCAAAAAGGAGTATAAGTAGTGGACCTAAAACCCCAGACTTTTAGAATACTTCTGGATCAAGAGGAACCTCTACCAAGGAGAGGAGCTGAAGACCTGGAGGAGGAATACTGCCCCTTTGCTGTGTGTGCTTTGCTGGGTTGGCCAGCATTTGGTGCTTCTGCCTTAAAGAGAACAATGACTGGACTTTGCTGTGTATCCCACTTCTGAAGATTCTTCAAGGGTTTGGACTGAGCTTGCCCCCTATTCTGAAGTCTCAGGGCCATTAAAGACTTAATTTCCCAGCACCTGAGCTCTCTTGCTGAGACCCCTACCTCGCCAAGTGGTGTCACATCCAGGCCCTGGGCCCTTTAAAGGAGAAGCTGGTGAACCCAAGGTGAGCATCCACACACCGCAGGTGTGCAGCAGAAAAATTGACTCAGCACCTGTACCGCGGCTGAAAAATCGACGCATCACCATTGAAATCAACGCATCGCCAGCTCAGCTCAGATCCATTGCTGCTGTGTGTCCAGATTTTCCACGCAACATAAATGAGCATCAAAATCTTCAACACCACCACACGGACCCGAGGCTGCTGGTCCAGAACCCGACACATCGCTTGCCCGGCAGACAAAGAATTGACATACAGCCTCACTAGCGAGTAAGGAATAAACGCATTACTTGCTTTTGCGATGCACGCTTGCCCCTGCTGCATTATTTCACAAGCATTCCAGGTACTTTGTACTAAAGCAATGCCTCCATTGATTTCTATATAATAATATTCTTTTTGCTTTAAACATTAATATTTTTGCTAGTGTACATTGGATTGTTGTTGTTTTGGTCTTGTTTAATTTAGATAAATATTGCCTATTATTCTAAATTCAGGTGGAGTCCTTTTGTGGTATTTTCACTGTTTTACTGTATTTCTAACAATGAGAAATGGGTATATACACATGAATGAGTAAATGAAATGCAGTTGGTGGTACTTAAGCAGAAAAACACAATCCTCACCCCGCTTCACTCCATTTCTCCTCATGTGCTGCTTAACTCTCACAACCATGCCTTCAAGTACTTTCCATGTTGGTTCCCACCCCTCCCACCTTGCTCATAAATGCACAGCAGCAAGTATATTTTTTTCAGCTATGACTGAGGACCTGATTTAGTTTTTGGTGGACGAGTTACTCCGTCACAATAGTGATAGGTATTCCATCCGCTGAAATCTAAATCCCGTTATATCCTATGGGATTTAGATATCAGAGGACAGGCTATCCAACACTGTTGTGATGGAGTAACTCATCCGTCAATATCTAAATCGGGCCCTATATGTCAGATTTTATAATTCTGGTTTTATTTTATCGATAGCCTTCTGCATGCTACATCAAAGTCCTCATCATTACACTCCAAGTCAGCATTTAGAATGTTTGAGGAGGGCCAGGCTGCTGCTACTATTCAGCAGAGTTTGAGGCAGAAGAATATCTATAGAACTATCTTCTCCCAGAGGCCAATAAATCTGTTTCTTAGACTGTTTCGCAGCACAAAATGACCATCAGTTCCTAGTCAGAGGGAAAGTTAATGGCAGCATTTTCCTTTAAATTCTGCCATTTCCCCAGGACTCTGGTGTTCTTTTAATTACCTGCAACTAATAGCCTCTGATATTTTGAAGTTGGACTATGTCCAATAGGTTTTTTAGTGTTAAATTGTGTTCAGAGTTTTCTGTGTAAGATTGAAAAAATAAACCTTGACATTTATAAAGACTGAAAGTATTGAACTCAAAGTTCAGTTTAGAGATGCCTTAAGATAAATTTTTTCCTCCAACGTTCAATTTATTTTTATTTCTCTGTATCATATGTGTTTAAAAATTTGAAGTTATTTATATCTTGATGATAATACTACCATCCTGCCACAGGGCCGGTCCCAGGTATGTCAAGCTGACGGATTTCTGACTACCGTATTTAGATCTATGGTAGTTCAACCACTGCCCGCGCCAATGGAGTGTACTCCCACGCACCAGCTGTATCCCGCAGACAATGTGGTGGACTCCAATGCTGGCAATTATTACTCCATCGCCGTTAGGGTGGCTGGATTGTGCTGACCATATTTGGATAACACAGTTGTGATTGTAATGTACCAGTGGTGGTCCCATAACGGCGGTAGTCCGTCGTGGGACCCGTTGAACTTTGTACTATGGCTGTGGCTACTGGATGGAAGCTAGCCCACACCTGATATATATTGGACAATTGTGAGCAGCTGCAAACCAAACTATAAAAACACTTAATTTCACACAGTGATCATTTGTCATTCCACTGTAGCAGAGCATTTCGATGCAGATTTTGAAGAAAGAAGTCAGGTTTTTGCACAGCCTTTGTCTCTCTCTTTTTTTTTTCCTCTACTTTGATTTTATTGTCTTTCACAAACTTTTGGGTACTAGATTTTTTTTTAACAGTCACTATGGCAGGGAGGAGGAATCCACATTTCACAGAGGGAGAATTTTCAGTCATGATGGATGAAATTATTAGAGTACAGTCACAATTGTTTGGAGCACAGGTACAAAATATAACCATATCTCAGAAAAGGGAACTGTGGACCAGAATAGTGAGCATCAAGAATCAGTAGCTAACAATCTGCGCACACAGGAGGAAATTAGGAAGTGGTGGGACGACCTGTGGGGAGGAGTGCATTCCCTGGTCTCCAAGCTCACCTGAAGGCCCAGAGGACTGGTGGTGGTTCTCCCAGCCCTCCCTTATAACTCTTTCCCTGGGAGGAGAACGTCTTGCAAATCCTACATCCTGAAGGCATGACAGGAAACCCTGGTGGAATGGAGACTGGGAAGTAGGGCTTAAAAATATCTCAGTAATTATGAATGCCCTTAATTTAGCTGTTCAGATTGTTTCAAGACCCTCATCAAAACATATATATCCAAACTTGAGGCTCCAAAAAATCTTGTTATATCCAAATTACTAGCATTATTGTTGTATCTCTCTTTTTAACAATGATCAATGTGTTTGCCAGATTGTGTGTTGTTCTCCATGGATCATTCCTCACATTTGCCTTGTCCCTTGCTTTATCTCAATGTAGGTTGTTGTACTCCAAATACAGGTTCCAAACTCTATCTATTTGCACATGAAAGTGTAGTGCTTGTACGCCGGATTTTCACCTATTCACATTATCCATGGGTACAGATTTTAAATGTGTGTTCATTTTAACTGTAGCTATTTAAATAGGTATGTCTAACTCACTTTTCAACAGGTATTATTAATGGTGTTAACAAGTGACTACAATCACCATGATGCCCTGTTTTTGTCTCTGGAAAACAATAGTGTGATGTGATGTTGCTCAACCTCCCTTTTCTTTCATACATGCACAAATGTGAAAGTTTATGTATTTGGCATTCACCATTTCATGGTATGTATTGAAATTTAATCTGTTGTATTGATCCAGTGTGTTGTCATCTTCTTGTTACTCTATTGAATTGATCTAGTTGCTTGCATAAGTCATAGTTTGTTTATTCAAAGATTTCCAATCATGCTCTGTGGCATTCTGAAAATAACTAGTACTGATACACAATTTACTTTGCAGTGTTCATATGATGACCAATGCCATTAAGTTTAATAATGTGTACCAAAATTTGTTTTTGAGGCTGCTACGCCTTGAAATGTCCAAGCTCTCAAATCTCCTCTCCACAGTGTGAAGTTGCATGTTTGCTACATGTAATGTACACTTTCTAATTTACATTTAAATTTCAGAACATCTCTCCATTATTGTTACTGAAGTTTGCATCTGTGTAAATTAACCTCCATGTGTATAAAGTTAAAAATCACACCTATCGCTAATCATTCTATTAATCACAATTTCATTTTTAGGTCTATTCATTTGTAGCTGAAGACATGTTTGAGGTACAATACAGACTTTTAGTTTCATTTTTTTTGTAATTCATATTAGGTCCAAAACCCAGGGTCAGTGAACCACTGTCTACAACAAAAGATACCTCAACTCTAGATCACGATCAAGCCTTCAAGCCCGGCGGATGTGAACATGCCTGGTCCAAAGGTCTGCGTAGGACAGTTCCAGTGAGCCACCCTCAGTCCCAACCTACACTTCTCACCCCAGCTGCTACAATACCTTAGCCTCAGGATACCTCCACCTTCTGTGTCCAGAGGACCACAACTAACATCTTGTGCCCCTCAGTCTTGGCTACTGTTGAACAACCATCATCACCTCCAGTTGTCCCAAGACCCAGTGGGATGGGCCACATTGCCTCAAGGGCCCAGGGTGGTGGGAGGGAATCTGAGGGCCAGCAAATTGAGGAGCTGGGATAACTGTCACCAAGACCACCATCAACCAAGTCCTATGAGCACTACAGCAGTTTCAAGACATTTTGGGCCAGGATATAACAGAGATCCAGGAGATGAAGCAGGTGCAGAGGGAGCACAATGTAGAGATGCAGAATCTCAACTCCAGCTTGTGCTCCCTGACTGGGGTGATGTTTGATATTTACCACCACATGTGCAGGGCCTTTACCCTACCATCTATCCCTGTCTGTGGCCCTTCAACATCATGTCAAACTGCACCTGCAATAGACAGGGAGGCCATGCCACAGCAAGACATCGCTCACCTACCCTCGTCCCTGCAACTGTGAATTCCTGCCCCCCCATCCTAGGAGAGGACGTTCCTCCTGACCACCCGGAGAGGATGGCAAGACCTCCACCACAACCTCCAAGACACGCCAAAACTAATTTCCTCCAGTGTGTGTCTACCATTCACTTGGTGGACTATTTCATAGGTGCATTTACCATTTTTTGAGGGCAATTGTATTTTGTACATTTGACTGCAAAGCATTTTTGTTCAACAAAAATAGTTTCATCCACCATGATGGACTTTAGCTATTTTTTCTTGTTCTTCTTTATTCTGGTTTCAAAGACATTTCACTCATTTTTGCCAACAAAATAAATGCACATAATACAAAGCCAAAAAATGGTGTAGTATTTATTGCAGTATTTCCTTTTCTATATCTTCCTTACACTATTGTTTTTTTAAACCTGTCAAGCAATAGGATTCAAAACAAAGAAGTGATGACAACCTGGTTATGTGTTTCCCATTTAAAAAAAGCTAGAAAATGAAACCCTTAAATCTCAGTGTATTGGTTTCATACATTTGAGGGCAACAAGTGTTTGACAAAATCATAAATTATTTTCACAAACCATGCATGACCCAAATAGTCTGTGTCATTTAGAAGTTGACACTCCACGACCTTGACACCATAAAAGAAAAGGACAATTTCATAAAACCTAATGAAATAGGCAAACTATTATTGATTCATGACCTCTCTGGAGCCAGATATCCTGCCACACAATAGGAATCCTACAGCACTAACACCAATACCATACATCATTGCAGCAACACAATGTGAGGCCACATTACCATTTCAGTAGACTGTGGCAGTATCTGGTGGAATGTCACAACCACCCTTCAGTGGTATGCTACAACATGTTCTTTCATCTATAATGAGACACATTAACAGCTTCATACACCAAACGCAAATTGAAGATTTACCGGATGTGAAGGGAGATCAGTATGCTATGGCTTGACATATACATGTGGTTAGAGCAAATTCAGCAGCACCTATTGCCTTGGTGGTCTGATCCAATCTCAAGAACTTCCATTCAATCACTATGCAGGTTGTTGTTTCTGTACAACATCTGTACATCCAAAGTATGTGTCTGTCCCAGTATCAACCCATGTTCCCTTTGTACTTTCCAACAGCAACATATCACTGCAAATGTCACAACTTTGAAATGTCCAAATGGTGAAGGATCCAGAATAAGAAATTTGACTCAAATGATAAGTTAGGAGGGCACATATACTTAGCACAAGCAAAGATAATCTATGTCAATAAACACAGTAGTAAATGTATGGAAACTTTGATCAACAAACATCTTTGCCTTGGACTTTCCTGAACTGACCATTCCTACTAAATTACCATCACAGACTGATATGCTCAGTATGTCACAAGCTGTTCTGGCATTTAACATTACAATATATAATGGTAAACTCACATTCAGGTGAAGAAGTGGTCAATAACATCTTGACGTAGGTCAATTTCTTCCTCTTCACCACTGTCATCTTCATTGGGCATTTCAACATCCTCACACGGTGGTTCTTCATGGACTCCATCCTCTGTAATGATTGGGATGTTCCATCGCAGGGCGATGTTGTGCAACATGCAGCAGGCAACTGTGATTTTGCACACCTTATTGGGTGAATAGAGGAAGGCTCCACTGGCCTTTTCCAGACAACAAAACTGGCCTTCAGGAGACCAAAATCCTGCTCACTGGCCTCTGTGTTCTTCCATGGGCCTCAATGAAGAGGACTTCCCCTGGCGTTGTTAGATTCCTCAGCAGTGCTCAGAACCATGGTCAATTAGGATAAGCCGAGACCCCTATATGAAAGTAAAACATATACTGAGCAAAACTATTTAATCTCATTGTACATTCCTAAAGTATGAAAAAAGAAAATGATCCTCATGTCATATTGTACTTACCACGCCAGGCCCTCTCAGGTCCAAGTCGTAACATTTGCAGAAGTATGGTTCATTTCTGTAGCATGAAGGAATCATGTGTTAATCCTGGGAAATGGCCACACACACTTGAGATGTACAAATCAGGTAAGCAGACAACTTCCACATTGAGATGTACAAATCAGGTAAACAGACAACTTGCACATTTAAGGTTTTCTGATTGCGGTAGACCTGTTCCCTGGTGTGTGGTGGCACCAAGGCAATGTGTGAGCCATCAATTGCTCCAACCACATTCACATTGGCAAAATCTTGATGTCTTGAAAACTGGATGACGTTGTTGATGTTTCTCATCATTGAAGAAAGGACTTCCTGAAAGTTGGTTGTGACATGGCTCCACATACTGCCACAGTATATTGCCACAGTGTATTTGGAATATCCTGTCGCCACAAAACGTAGTACTGCCATGGGTTTCACTATTACTGTTATAGCTGTTGTATTCCTATTGAAAGGCAGGAGATCAGGTTCCAGCTGGTGACATATATCCAGTATGATTTGCCTATTTAATCTGAATTTCTTTATGATGTTCCTTTCCTCCATGGTGGCAAGGTCTGAAAAAGGTCTGAAAACTTGAGGAAATCATCTTCTACCCCTCCCTCGGTTCATATGTCCACACTTAAGAAAAACAAACTATCATTTAAAATGGTCACACAATACTTTGATAATCAACACACAATCTATGTCTTAGTAAAATTCTTAATCCTATTGTTTCGTATATGTACACAAAAACTTTTGCAACTTGAAATCTCAATTTTTACGTCTGCCATTTTTAACAAATAACGTGTAAATAATAAATTTTAACTGTATTACTTGTGCATTTTTTTTAATTAATGGAAGTATAACATACACTGTGGCACTATCGATTTTAAACAAGGTATGGTTCACTTTTTAATGTGCCATATTTTGGCAAAGACAGTGTTTTACAATTCTGATATTGGTAAACAAACAAGTCACTATTTTGAGTGGTAGTGACGCACAAACAATTAAAAAATTCACTGCTTCACAACCTAAATTGGCAGCAGCATGACATTGACATCAGGACATTGGCTATCCAACATGTGTGACGGCAATATACGAAAGCCAATGGCTGTGTCCGTCTCCGTACATGTACAGGGTGTACTTATACGTGGCATCTCGGGAAAAAGCTTACTTGCCTCCTGAAGCCAACAATACCTCCTCAACATTTGCTGCTGTTACCAACCGCTGGAATGCCAGGATGCCGTGCAAAGCAGGTGTCAGGTGCCCTGCCTGCTTGCCTGGGGAGTTGTAATTCCTCACGACAGAGGTTCTGTCCCTGTGCAGCCAGATGTATGGGAATCCAGAGGAACAAGTACATGTTTGAGTGGGAAATGTTTTACTAAGCAACTTGTTCCTTCTTTGCACACAGGCTAATTTGTCCCTTTTTGTTCATAAGTGAAGTGTTGTGATTGGGGTCTAGTGAACTGAATAAATTAGCTGGGGACAGAATGTTGCTTTACATTTGAAATGTCTGTGCATTGCAGGAATGCAGCCCCCGGGTAGGTTCCCGGTTAGAATCAGGAGCACCACTATACCGCAAACCTGGTTCTGGGCACGTACATTCCAATGGAGCCTGTGATTCAAGATGGGATGGGCGACTTGCTGACTAGACTGACCATGACGTGCAGTTGATATGAGTAAGTGACCAATAAGTACTTACTCTATTGTATCCTAATTGGGTCTAGGTAATATTTTCAGGAGAAGTGATATTGTTGGTCCTGAAGAAGCGTCACTGGATCCTCTGTGACCACTCAGACGCGAAACATGTTGACCTAGCACTATAGGAATTTGGATAATGTTCATCTTCCCCTATTTACTTGGATTAAGAGTGCGGTTGAACATAACCTCCGTAAGCACTCTCCACATCAGTTTTTAATCTTGGCCTAAACCATTTTCTGAATTATCAAATGTGATGGTGATGGTTTAGAGACAATTTTACGTTTCACCTTTCTTACTCTCCTATATACACCTATAGTTTGTGTTCATCATAGGCTTGACTATCATTGGTAATAAGATCTCCGGCCAAGAGCCACCGCCTTTTTTCAAGGGGTGGCCCGTCAGACTTTGCAGTTCCAGTCTGACGAGGAGCTTGCCCAGTGATGAAGCTTGACATCCTATTGGGTGTGTGAGGGCTCTCTATCTCCTTGCCACAAGTTTCCCTGTGTATCATTAGTGTCTCTTTGTTCATTTCTTTTTTTGGAACAATGTACTTCATAATTGTGATACATTGATATGAAAAGTCATCTTAAAGAAAAAGCTGAGTTTTCAGTTCATGTTACTCACAATTCAAGATTACATTTGACAAACTTCCAGTAACCAGTAGACACTGTACCACTAGACTGAGAGAAAATATACATCCCATGTCGAAATGAGAGATATGTAAAGTGCAAATAGAAGCTTTTAAGTTATGGAGTTGACTGATGTTTCCTTTCAAGTTAAACTACAGCCCATATTTTGAAAGAAGAGTATCTGTATGTTTTCAAAATGTCATGGTGTCACATATGGGGAAATGTATTTCCTGTGCAGCAAGTCTAAGTGACACAGGTTCTCAATCCCCCATACAAGTATGCCACATAACAACACACACTTGTTCATACATCACCAAAAAACATGCTCTTACTTACACACATGGCGGCCCTTCCATACTGTCCTTAGTCACTGCATGTGGTTCAAACCATAGTATCTGACTCTTACAAGATTAGGCATTAAGCAATGTAGCAGTGCGTGGGGGCATATGCAAATAATATACAGGTTCTTTAGCCTGTAGCAGCTCACAATGATTTGGACTCATCAGGAGTCAGTCTCACTACAGTAGAGGTTCCGTAGTCCTGCCTAGCCGTAGCCATAGCCTGCCCTAGATGATGTTTGTGGCCTAGATTGGTAACATTAGGAAATAGAAAGTGTTGAGTGTATTCAACAGATCACTGCAAATTTGCATTTTCTAGGAATTTTGAAATGTTGGCAAATAATCTGTACTGCCTGTTTTAGAAAAAACTTTTTTATTTATAGCAATGTTTTATGGCATCAACCTGAAGGCTGACACACATCCAATGCACACGGGGACTTCTGGTGGCAGAGTCATCATGGACGTCCCCCGCTGTAAACACATCACCAGACTCCTAAGAGACCTCCACTGCCTCCCCGTCTAGAAAAGGATCAACTTCATACTCCTTATCCACGCTTGCAAGGCTCTCCACGACCTAGGACCCACTTCTCTCAACCACCGCGTCGCCTCCTACTCCCCCCGCCAGACCTCTCCGTTCCGCTCAACAGACACTAGCCACTGTACGTGGCATACGGAAGACCTTGGTTGGAGGATGATCCTTTGACTACCTCGCAGCAAAGAGCTGGAACACCTTGCCTCTTTACCTCAGGCAGTCACCATCATTACCTCAATTCAGGGAGAACCTTAAGACCTGGCTCTTCGGCTGAAGCAGAGAGGACCGACCCCCCCCCCAACCCACAGGGCCTTGAAACCCTTATGGTTGAGTAGTACGCTCCATAAATTCTGATTGATTAATTGATTGTGACTGTGTCTGGTGATCTGTTTGGTGTATTGATATATGCTGAAAGTTACCATTATATTCCTTATCACAAGCAAAGTACTGTTTTGAGCATGCAAATGGCTGTGTAAGAAAAAAAAGATGTACATGCATTTTTTCTATGTTATGAGGGACAGTTGTACCAAACATGGCCAATTTGAGGATTGGGTCAAGTGTGAGGCTCCATCACAAACGTTAGTAGGTAATGTAAGCCCTATTACAGGTAACATGGCATACTAATCACTTATGATACAGTTTATGTTTTGTACTTTACATCAGTAACTTGGTACAATGACCAAATGATAATAAGCATCTGGTCCAGAGGACTGGAAACATCATTACAATGCCATGATTCCTTATCAAAAACATGTTCTAAATAAGTTTTCACAGCAAGATTAAAGTCAGTTCATGTTGACAGCAGCAAATTAGAATGGAGCCTTACTCCTTCAAAAAATGTGCAGCCTGTTTCATGTAAGCCAAATAAGCCAGTCTGTTTCAACCAACATGAATTGAGTAGGCAAACTATATTGATTGAAACGGGAATGTGTCCTCAGAGTTACACATATCCCAAAGAACAATTTAGGGGCATATTTATACTCTGTTTGCACCAAATTGGCTGCATTTTTTTACTCTAATTCGGTGCAAAACCAACTCCATATTTATACTTTGGTGCTAGACCCGTCTAACACCAAATTTATGGAGTTAAAGTAATTTTTTGAAAGTGGAAACCTACCTTGCCCTGATTAGATGCAAGGTAGGTGTTCCCGTGCAAAAAATGACTCTATGGCCTTAACGCCATATTTATACTCCATTCAAAAATGGTGCACGGGAGGGAGGAGGGGTCAAAACATGGTGCAAAGCCTGCTTTGCCCCATTTTTAACTCCTGGGTCAGGGCAAGCGTTAGGGGACCTGTGGACCTATTTCCATGGTGGAACACCATGGAATAAGCCCGCAGGTGTCCTCGCCAGGCCCCAGGGGTACCCTTACCCACACCAGAGGAATGATGGAGGATGGGGGACTCCATCCCAGGTAAGTACAGATAAGTACAGGTAAGCATTGTATTTTATTTTTTAAAGTGCCATAGGGGGCCCTGTAATGGGCCCCCATACATGGCACAGGGTGCAATGGCCATGCCCAGGGGACCCTGTGCTGGCCATTGGTGTGGTGGGCATGACTCCTGCATTTTCTATGGCAGACGTCATGTGGCATGGTGGGTTTAGCACCATAAAATGACTCTAATCTGGTTAGAGTCATTTTTTTTCTCTAACCTGCCAAAAGTCATTTTCTGGTGCTAAACCCCCTTCTTCTATAACGCCAGCCCCACCCGACTAAAGTCATTTTTTTTACTCTAGCCTACCCTTTGCACCGGCTTGCAACATTCCTTAAATATGGTGCCCGGCTGGTGCTTTAGTGCAGTTTTGCACCAAAAAGTATAAATAAGGGTCCAGATGAGAAATCAATGATGGTGAGAAATGTGACACTTAAAGGAACATTTGCAGATGGAAGGTTACATCACATATATGTTGGAGTATACCATATTGAAAAATCAACATCAGGCCTAAAACATGACTCTTTTGGAAATGTGAAAATGTTTTTGCCCTGTACTGAAATGGATAATAAATGTATCATGGCCCATGTATTTACTCGTGCTGTCAAAGCCATTTGTCAATCACCCACAAAAATATTTTTTAAATTATGTTTAACAGCATAGGTATGTACATAGTGTGTGATAAATTGCTAAGCTACTTCAGTACAGACTCCATGTAATATTTTGTAAATTTCAAATATACTTTAATTACGTGTCACAATTGTGAAATAATCACACAAAGGAAACAGGCTTTCAGTTTATAGATATATAAATGTAGACACACATTGATTCATATTTTACTTTTTGTGAATGTAATTGATGCGGAATATTTGACCTTGTTAACACTGTACAAATGTATTTCTGGTTTATGTTATTTTTCAAGATATAACTTCACTATTCTAAAAACAAAGCCCTAGCAATCATAGGTGTGAAACAGATACTGCAAAGAAATTACAATGAATGAGAGACAAGGTTATACATGATATAGGAGATAGCATGGGGTATAACAAAACTGTGACCAAATAGTTTCTGAAAATGTTCCCTACATGTATGAGATGCTGATGATAAAGAAGTCAAGCTTGAGTGCCTTCAAGCTGGTGAAATATGTAAACCTGGCAAATGTTTTGTGATCAAAGTTCATGTTCAATTCTATTTACACAGATACACTCAAACTATTCTATCAGTCATTAGGTCAACACCCAGGGACCCAGTGGCACGGAGGGTGAGAGGATTGGCATTGAGGCCTCAAGTTTATCAACATCATTGACGGAGGCCTCCACAGAAACCAGTCCCTATTGGTGGCGAACCTTACTGTGACTTTACTATCTGCATCCTTGTCCGCCACCCACATTCCCATCTTCACCCTTCCTCTTGCTCCCTCCCAGTTGGACAACCTGGCCAACCCACCCTCCTAAAAGGAGGGGGCATCTCCTTCGCTGCAGGCACCTTCCTCTACCCCTGCCCCCTCATCGGCCAGTGGAGAAGTGTGGCACAATGGTTAGAGCAGCAGACCCTGATGCAGAGATCTGGCCTGGGACCAGGGTTCAATTTCCACCTCTGCGGGTCTTGGGCTCAATTCCCTTGGACCAGATAATTCTCGCCTCTGTGCTTAATCTCATTAATGGGTCCCACTCTGTAACTCTGGGCAATAGCTTGCTTAATCTCCACAACTGCCCTCACAGCGCTTGGATGCCTGGGGCTGTCCAGGAGAGGCGCCTCACAGGGAAAAGCCAGGAGGGGTTCCACAGTGGAATGCATACAGCACCTTGAGACCCTAACGGGTGAGTAGTGCGCTATACAAGTGCGAAGTTTACAGTTTTTACGCTCAGTGAGGAGGCTAATGACCTCTGTTGGCCAGACTGCACTCCTGAATGTTATGTTATGTTATGTTATGTTATGTTATGTTATGAACATTTATAGAGCGCATGGCTACCCGGAGGCCTCCCAGTGCTATACAGAAACCTTCAAAAACACTGCTTTAGGGAGAGAGATTAGAGCAAACATGTTTTTAGTAGCCGTCAACAGGAAAGTTTGTGGCTAGTTTGTCGTAGGACCAGTGGTAGTGAGTTCCACAACTTGGCTCCAAGATAGGACATAGATCTTCCGCCCAATTTGGCCTTTTTTATTAAGGCAATAACAGCTAAGGCCGACGATGATGCCCTGAGATGTCTGACAGGCTTATGGAAAGAGGCCAGGGTTCACAAAAGTGACGGGCCTTTGTCATGAAGAGCTCTATGAATGTAGCATAATGTTTTGAATCTTATCTGTTGCTGAATGCCATCCAGGGGCTTACTTGCCAAATGCAATAAATGTTAGCTAACCTGGAAGGCATTCATAATGCAACCTCTGGCCTACAAAGATAATTCCAAGGTCTGATCTCCTCACTGACCACAGCCTCCCAACCTTCTCAACTCTCAACGCAGCACATCCACACATAAACACAGACACAGCAAAAAACACTGACACACACACAAACATACAGACACCACACCTACCATCTTGCCACCACAAGCATACCCACAGACACCACACCCACCACCACACGCATCACAAGCACACCTCTAGAAACCACGCCCATCACCACACCCACATGTACCATGGCCACAGCACACCATCAGATACCACACCCACTTGCGCCACCAGCACACCTGCAAACACCACACCTACCACCATACCCACAAACAACCACTCTCACCCAAACCACGACTACTCTCACCCAAACAACAGACAATCAGCAAAAAACACACACTAAAACATACACCATATACACGGACCCAAAGGAAACTGCACCCTCAACGGACACACACATCACCAATATCCTCCACCTCTCAAACCCAACTGCCTTCCAACCATACTAACCATTTTCCCAAAGCAGACCTTTTAGTTGCCCTGGCCCTGACCACTTTCATATCCCAAACATCCCCTCTCAAACATAAATCCACCCTCCCAAGCCCGAGCCCACCCCTCCCAAATCCAAACCCACTCCACCTCTTCCAAACCCACTCCTCCAAAAACCAAGCCTACTGCTTCCAAACCCAAACTACCTTCTCCCAAGTAAGAACATTGAGGTGCCTGCTCCGGGCCCACTAGATACCCCTTCCTGAGAAGGTTGTACTTGGCAGTGCAATTATGAGGCAATTTCAGGGCCTGAAGCCCACTTGCCCACTTGTCCAATTCTGGACTATTTGGAGATTGGTTGTTTATAGAACAATAAAGATAAACTGAGAGAATGATCTCCTTAGCAAATTCAAATTTATTTTATTTTCAATACCTTTGTCTTGGTGTGAATTTAATATTATTAGTAATTGTTTGCTCATAATGGTATATATGTAAATGTGTGTGACATGCACTCATTTTCATGTCTACCAGTGACAAGCACAGGTTTTATTTTTGAATTATTCATATATTACTTACATTAGTGTTGGACATTTGTGATGGACATGTTCATTTTGGTGCAAACATTCATCATGATACTGGACACTTACACCAAAATTATACATGTTTATATTATAGTGACCTGAGAATACAGGTGTGTTTATTTTAACATGATATGTGTTAATAATAAACACATGCATTACACAGGGAAAATAACAGTTTTGAGTTGAATGAAATCAAATGTTTAACAGAAATTGCACAAGACAAGGGGAAATGTAACCTTAATACATCTATGACATGTTTGCAATTTAAAAAGTGACATTGGGTGCACATTTTGTTCTAACCCACTTATTAAATTGTGTAGTGCATGTACTACATTATATTGGTTTTATGTTGTTACAATGATGTCTACTGCTTATGTACATGATATGGTAGTTTATGGAACAATTATTACACACAGCTGTACGGACACATTTCAAATTAGGCATTGATGTGACTTTTTGGTGTAGGTGTCCTTTCACATTAAGGCAGTTAGTACCAGATTGGAGAGTGTTAAAGATATATTGAGGTGTGTTTCTTTAAGTTTTTAAAGCTTCCAGATTACACACATCTGCAGTGCACATCATTGTATTATTGACTGGAAGTATTTTTTAAACATGTACGTGTCCAGTGCTAATGTACAGAGGCAGGTGTTGAGCTTATATTCCTTCTAATCTGCCGATTCAGATGTGTAGGTTTAGCTGCCACAGTTACGTCAGCGGGACAGCACATCATAATTTGCATGCAGTAAAACTAGCTGGAGTCCTGCTGGCAGCTGCTTTTGCCTACAGCGCTATTGATGCGGATGAAGAATCCTGGTGGTGTTGGTGGTTCCTTTGAGGCCTTTCGTCTAGGGAACCACCAACATCTAGATAGAGCGGGCAGATGGCCAAAGTGGAGGATGGGAAATCCGAAGGTAAATCGACAGCGGGACCGATCTAAATCAGGCCCTAAGTCCTAAGCATTTAGCTTCAGTTTGCTTACCCAGGCCCCACAAAAATGTGTAACATAACTGGGACCAATAAACCACCTGGTGGAGGTACTTTGTTAGCATTATTTAGGCAAGAGTAATACACATGAAGGAGCTGCACACTGCCATAGCCACACTCAGAAATGTTAACCAACATCTGTTGCACTTGCACAGTTTTTGCACTGTATATACCATCTTTGTTGGGACTGGAAACTCTCCCCCATCATTTGACCCTCATTCCACCTAAAGACCTGACAAATATCAAGGAAAACAAATTAAACATAAATATTCCCCAAAATCCCATCCACAATTTTCACTGCTTCCACTATCATTCAAACAGTTAGTCAGTAAGTATATGTACAGTATACAGCTAGATTGGGCAGTATGGAACAGAATGAATTGACACACTGCAAATCTTCAAAACACATCTAGATGGCAACATTGTTTTTATTCTCCAATATGCATTGATAATGATGTCGTTTCTATTCTCCCTTATGCATCTTGACAACCTTATTTTTACTCTCCAAAATACATCTCAGCAACAACCTTATTTATTTGTGCTGCATGTTTGCATGGGAATCAGACATGTTTTCAGTGAAAAGCTCTATCACCTGGCAAAGAAAAAGTTACATATATATAAATATACATTTGAGTTAGGATCACTGAACCAGGAAAAACTGTTTTATATTTTTAGGTATCTTCAACCCAAGACATAAGCTAATCATCCACCAATTAGCAATAATGATTCATTAATTGCATTGACCAATTACATTACCTACATTTCAATTTGCACAGGCTTTAGTGACTAATTTGGCTTTTGCTACATCTCCTGCTCCGTTTTCACAAGTAAGACACAAAATAAGAGTTAACATTTTTCCTGGGTTTGTATTATCATTATGGAGTGCTTTGTTGCACAAAACCCACCTAAGAACCAATGTTTATGCTTTTGATGTACATGCATGGCAGAACAGAGCTGACATGAACTTCCCTGATTTACAAAGTTACCCAGGTCCATACATGACTAACTGCTCTAGCCCAGAGTTTTACTTTGCATTCTTGGACTTGTAGTCCTTGTTTGGCCATATAAAACCCGGACTGCAATTGCAAGAATGTAAAGAAAAAAAACTCCATCGGAGTTGCTAGTCAAGTCTGAACTAGGAAATTCCGGAAGCCAGGTGGAAATACCAGGGTGATAAAGGCCTGAGAAGCTTGTGAGGGGTGGAGATACCCAATCCCAGGCTTCAGTAGCTAATACTTCAGCAGCTACTAATCGTATAAAGTGCTAAAGACCCAGTGCCATACCACAGATGTCTGCACTGGCACAAATACAAAAATCCATAGCACATTTTTGCCTCTTTACTGCAGATTTGGCAAAATATGGGGCAAACAGATTTCACGTTATTTTTTTGTTTTGATGAATTCAGATAACTTTGCAAATGTAAAATATGGGAATATGTTTCGGGCAAAGTATTTGTTGCAGGATTATCAAATCAGTGAAGAAATAGTTTTTTTTTCAAAAATGGCAATTTATGGATTAAGATCACCTATGCTATTACAATTTTGAAATTATGCCTTCTAAATACATATGTTAGATATGGTTTCACAATGCATTTGTAGTATGAACATTGCATTAACAAAGTCAATAAGTATGACTATAATGTGGTAGGATCGGAAAGAAGAGGAAAATGTGGATTCTGACAAGTGAGAAATATGCGAAATGATGGAGGAGACTTCAATGTGGTGAGAGCAGGTGGGTTACAGGATTGTCATGCAGCCATTTTAATTTTGATACTGGACACATCAGTTAAGGAGAAGATCAACAGATGGTGTGAAATGAGGATGGATCTCAGACATCCATTGTTGAATGACAACAGACCATGCACATGAAACCAAACAAATAGTCATGCATATGGTTCACATCTAGCCACTGATATTCTCTGTCACTTAACCTTTCTCTCCCAGAAACATGTTAGATGTGGTTCAAAATTGTAGGGCAGCACTTCAAAAATAGTCCAGATGTACCATGCCATAGTTTGTGCTGCAAAAGCAAAAACAATAACATCCAGGAAAAAGTCTGTCAAAGTATTGTGCCATTCTCCATACAGCCACCATATCCCCACCAGAAAAAGATCCCTCTCTTTTCACCATTCTGCAGTATTCCTGGCTTAGTGCTGCATAAGCAGCAAAAGAATTATAGACTTCCCATTCTCATGCTACCAAAATCTACTTTGAGCTGTTTAAAGTGTGGTACATTCCAGAATCTACTTTATATTGTATGGCTTGAAATAAACATGTACAATGCAAGCAGATTGTGTATCATGTAAGCATTACTATGTTTATTTCACTTGGCACATTGGTAGATGAAAATAAAAGTGTTGAAAGATTCCATTACTGGACAAGTTTGACCACCCAACTACAAGCTCACAATGAAACTTGTGACATGCTACACGCTTATAAATTGTAAAATGGGATTCTTCCTTGCATGCAATCAAAGCCCCACTCTAAGGCAGCTGCAATTTTTCACAGGATGCTTAAACTTCTGTCTTACTTTTTATCTTCAGAAATGATCATTCTGATGCACAAGCATTACTTTTAATAATACATGTGCTTTCCTATGAGACAAACTCTGAATTCTGCAACAAAAGTATATATATGGAGTGGCTTGTGAGATTCCCTTAACCAAAGTTTCTTAAGTATGTTCATCATTTCAACCACTTGGCCTCCTACACCATCTCCTGTCTGTTTCACACATCACTAATCATTCCCCTGTAATGGTTTGAATTCTTCCACACTGCAAGATCACATGAAGAGTACCAAAGCACCCTTCCTATCCCCCACTTCAATTATCACATGAGGCCCCATGTACTCTCCTCACAACCCACAACCTTCCCTTCCACTCCTAAGACAATGACAGGCAGCGTTAAGTGGTAGTCACAGAAAACATTTAACCAATGCAAAATAAGACCTCAAAGCAATAGAGTTATGAATGAGTCAGAGGAATGTGAAATTGACTGACTTAAAGACACATAGATCCCTCTGCTGCTGAGACACCACACTTCCCTTCAAACTTCAGAAATACTGACACTCTGAGACTTCTTCTTGGGGACACTTCTATCAAAACCAAAGATAGGAAAATGTAATTATTAGCCATGGATACCATTCTTAACTGACAAGCACAGTGATGAACATCACTTTCTCTTCAATAAAGTATCTCACAAACTCCTGGCCCTCTTCACAACAAAACACCCCCATGTTCAGTGGTGGAAAGCTAGTAAAAGTGACTTTGCCAATGCCCTTCATATCGTCCAAATGTGTTCCTCAAACCAAAGGAAAATAAAAAACTCAAGCATGGCCATTCAACTTTTTTTTTCCACACATTTACCAAGACCAATTAACAACAATCATGCAACGTCATGCAATAACTCTCATCCTGTATGAAATATGCATCTCGCGGATGCCTAGTAACAACTATGTCATGAAGTAAGAGCTTAACTAAACAAATAAGCAGAACTGTTTTCAAGAAGCATGGTGTAGGAATTTGGTGGTCACATAATGAAATAAGAATGTAATGAAAGCTTTATCAAGGCTTTGTGTTGGTGCAAAATCATAAAAGGATATGAACACCACTGCAAAGCCTTGATAAAATACTTTCCAGTGCAAAACTATCTTTGCACTGGACGGTTAACTAAAAGTAATGCAAAGTAGTTCTTTGTGCTACTTTCATTACTTTATGATAAGGGGAGTGATGCTTGAGCCATCCCATGAAACCAACCATGGATTTTGAGACAACATCCTTCCACTGATAGGGGTAGACAGAGCTTTGCACCAATTATGTATGCCTCCTTGAGGCTGACGCAAAGCAGGAGAAACGTTTTTTTCTTCAAACCTTTCTAACTTTGCAGGTATGTATAGCATGCATACAAAGTGGGAAAGTTCAAAAGTAAGTCTAAGCAAAGTATTTTGTACTGGGTGGCTATCCTTCCTGTACAAAACATATTCTACACTTACTAACTCAGACACTTTTGCACAATGATACACTAGTGTGTGCCTGTTGCATGGCAGCCTTAAGGAGGACCAGCACCTGGGAAGAGAGCAGCAGGGGTAAATCTTTATAGCTAAGGCACTGCCCGACTCTCTCCCTTTCACACAATGCAGCACAGCAATGTTGCCTGTTGTTCTGTTTTGTGTGAATAGGACATTTTCCCCATAGAGCTTTATGGCATTTTCAGTGGGGCAGAGGAAATAATAGTTTAGAAATTTGATGGATCATTTTGAGGGAAGAAGAGTACAAAAGTATGTAGATTTGAAGGATTCACTGCTAGAAAATTATAACAGAGCACACAGTGGGGACAAAGAAAACAGAAACAGAGGAATACCCACTGACATCCCTACCCTTTGTTATGAGGTTTAGCACCAATATGATGCTGTTCTCTTGTGTTCCGCTTAGGTATGCAATCTGGCAACTGTAAAGATACCAAAACAAAGCATCAGTCAAGACTGCTTCCCACATCCACACATCCACAACAGAGCCCTCTATTTTCACCAGCCTGTAGTTCCCTTGCTGACACATTATTGACTTTCGAAATATGAACCTATACATACTTCAGGACCAAAATGCCTGTTTGTGTTTATCCGAGAGGAATGAAAAATTATGATGAAAAACTGGCTCAGTTTGGTGGATCTGCTTTCTGTGCACAGGGTGGATGCTTTAAGACGAGGTAAGAAATCTTTAGGGCACCAGAATAAAGACTGAAATTGTATTTTTGGAGTCTATGAGGAGTGAGCGAGCACAATTCTTTGCTATCTGTGCTAGAAACTCAGAAAATATTTTTTTGTTCTGTGCAGAGAGCCATAAAAGAGAATTGGTGGGTTAAGATGAAAGAGCACGATTAGAGAGGGGAAAGGGATGGAACATAAAGACAGGTGAAAGACAGGTGGTTTCTGGCCATTTAGATCATAGTGTAAGGATGAAGCACCCAGGCTGGGCACTGAAGGACAGGGATGACATCAATATGGCTCCTATAGGTGATTGGGAGATAGGACCAAGGAGTTGGAACCTGGTCTGGGTGTAGAGGAAGAGTTTCTTTGACTGATCTATAGTTACCCTTATATGAAAAATGCTGCATTGAGGGATGATGGAAATTTAGAATATCCTGTCCTTTAGTTTTTTTGAAAAATTAATGATCTAGGTCATTCTTTCACTGTTACCATGAAGACATAAACAAACCCATTCCATAGCCACTGATTCCCGCTCACTTATGCTTTGACTTCCACTAGTATAAGGTATGAGGGTTGTACTCTGCTCCATTTCCAGTGTGGTAGGGTTGGATTGTTGCTGTGAAGACACCAAAAGAAGCACAGGGCAAGATCCAGTTCAAGGACCATCCACTCTATCCTCACAAGTGGTCTCTCAGTCCACAATGAAAGAGCACGTGCTTTTCACTGCTGTGCAGCCTACAGGTGATAGTCTAAGTAGGGAGATTGATTAGGTTTACGTGTGTCCATTTTGTAAGATGATGGACTATTATTTCTACCAAGTCTAGTTCAGTGCCTACAAAAATAGATTTGGGTAATGTGCAGCCTAATGAATTGTTTCCTGTGAATAGCTTCAAAATGGAAATAAGATTAAGGGTGTGTGAGAAGAAATATTTCAAGGGAAGAAAGCATGAGCAACCTTTTGGGGCTGCACGGGCCGAAGCAGAGTGCAACCATTTCCCCACCACTTAGAACCACTTCTACCTGGTGATGTGCTCCCTCTTTGCCCTGTCCTTCATGAGGCTCTGGTTGGGTGCAGCTTTCTGGTACTTTACCAAGGCAACCTCTTCTTGATCTCTGGTTCCTTCATGCAGATATCATCAAACCATCGGCTTCCCACTTCACCACAGCCTACCCAGACAAGGCACCAACCTCTTCATTCAGTCATGTGCATTTTCTTTTATCCAGTCTTCAATTCATGGACTACATAACTCTACAGCCATCCTACCACTCACTCTTCCATCTAGGCACATTTTAAGTTCAATGATCAGCAGTTTTAGGGACTTAGGATCCATCTTAGGATGGAGTATTGAAGTTGTCAACATCAGGGCAGTGCGCGCTCTACGGGCGACTAGAATGCAAAGACCCAACAATTTCAATAACATAATTTATGCATTGTGCTGATATGATGTTGTTGAACCTTTTGCATTGCAGAGTTTAATCCTGAAGACTTATGTTCAGCTTGCATATAAAAACTGTTCATATGCAATGTACTGCTGCAGGCTTTCAGACTGTGTCAGGGTGTGGTCCCTTTCCAGGGCCTTCTAGAAGCTTTCCCTGCAGCATGCCTGGGTGTGGTTTGTGGGCTGGGCTAAGACTCTATAAAAGGGAGCCAGCCCAGCTCCACGTGCTCACTATTCAGAGGTCCCGGTGCAGAGCAGCAGCAACTTCCTGAGCTCCTGTTCCGGTGGCCTACTTTGATCCTCCAGGCCTTGCCCTTTTCATTTTAATTGGTGATCCTAGATCAGGGCGGTAAGACGGAGGTCGGGCTGGGCCCCCAACCCAGTTATCGAAGACTCTCGAGTTATTGGGCCTAATCTTTGCATAATAAACAATTTACTCTTGTGAATGTGCACTTGGTCGTTTCGTGGCATTTGCATGCTGACATTCGAATCGGCAAGACGCGCGATTCTTTGCTTGTATGTTAACTCTTGATATTCATTGTGTGCTACCATTTTATGGCAATTACAAGGTAGCATTCGAATCGGCAAGACGCGCGATTCTTTTCTCATGCTTAATTCATGTTATTCATTATGCGCTACCATTCCTTGGCAGTTACATGGTGGCATTCGAATCGGCAAGACGCGCGATTCGTTTTCTTGTGCTTTAACCCCTGATATTCATTGTGCACTACCATTCCTTGGCAGTTACATGGTGGCCTTCGAATCGTCAAGACGTGTGATTCGTTTTCTTGTGCTTTAACCCTTGATATTAATTGTGTGCTACCATTCCTTGGCAGTTACATGGTGGCATTCGAATCGGCAAGACGTGCGATTCATTTACTTGTGCTTAATTCATGTTATTCATTGTGCGCTACCATTCCTTGGCAGTTACATGGTGGCATTCGAATCGGCAAGACGCGCAATTCTTTTCTCGTGCTTAATTCATGTTATTCATTGTGCGATACCATTCCTTGGCAGTTACATGGTGGCCTTCGAATCATCAAGACGTCCGATTCGTTTTCTTGTGCTTTAACCCTTGATATTCATTGTGCGCTAACATTCTTTGGCAGTTACATGGTGGTACTCGAATCGGCAAGACGTGCGATTCATTTCCTGTGTGTAATTCATGTTACTCATCGTACGCTACCATTTCCTGACTTTTATTTGGTGACATTCTAATCGGCAAGCCGCGCGATTCCTTTTCTGTGTTTAAAATCACGGTGTTCATTATGCGCTACCATTTTAAGGCATTTACTTGGTGGCCTTCGAGTTGGCAACTCGCGCAATTTATTTCTCGAGTCTAATCTGTGTTATTCATGGTGCACAATCATTCTATGGTATTTAGTACCTATGTAAAAATCTGCAATGTGCGCAATTCATGTTCCGGCAATTTGAGAGAACAAAAAAGCCAGAGTTCTAGATGGTTTAGAAATCATTCAGATTGTTTCCTGATCCTCATGCAAAGGATAATACTTGAATTTGAAAGTTGCATTTATTCTTTCTTGATTCCCTCACAGGTATCCAGTCATCTTGAAGCCTAGTCATTTTAAGTCTATCCTTAGGTTGTCCACGTTTTCAGAATGACAATGCTTAGAGTCATAGCCTAGTATTGATTCATATGATGGGATCTTGATATTGTGTGTTTTAACCTTTTTGCTTCCTACAGGTCTCCTTCCCAGCTGTTCCCTTCCTAATCCCCTTTTCCCCACTTGGACTCACTTAGACTCTTTGACAATTCAAATCAGAGTATTGGAGCTGTCTTGTGGTGGAAGTGTTGGGAACGTGCACAGACCCTGAGGATCTGGTGACTCTGATAGAATAGTGAGCCAACAAATTATTATCCTCCTGGTTTGTGTATGTTCTCAACATGGCCACACTGGACGAGCTAGTCAAGGCTATCACTCAGCTCCAAGCAGAGGTGGTATCATCAAAAGATTTGGCAACTAGCCTAGCTGAGAGAGTGAGCCAGTTACAGGATAAGTTAGAAAATAATGAACAAAATCCCCCAGGTGTGTCTTGGCCAGGTCCTTCTTCTCAGACTTCTGGAGGTAATCCGACAAACATTTCCCTCAAAGTTCCTTCAGCCATTCCTTTAGCTCCCCCAGAACGTTTCTCAGGTGACCCTTTGAAAGCGCAATCTTTCCTGGTTTAAGTGGAATTACACTTCACCCGTAGACCACATACTTTCCCCGATGCCCAGTCCAAAGTAGCTTTCTTGTTATCATATCTGTCTGGAGATGCAGCTACCTGGGCTATTCCTCTTGTGCATAAAGATAGTCCCCTGTTGTACAACTGGAGAAATTTTGTTCGTGAGTTTGAGCGAGTTTTTGAACGTAGAACTGTAACACTGTCAGCAGATCGTTTATTATTAGACGTACGCCAAGGGAATCAGGACTTAGTGTCATATTTAGCCAACTTTAATTGGCTGATCGCTGAGACATCCTGGCCTGAAGAAAAACAAGTGGCCTTGTTCTACAAGGGACTCAAAAAGTAGGTAAAAGATATCCTACCTCAAATCGACCCGCAACCTACAGACTGTCAAGAATTGATAAACCTTGTCTTGAGGATTGATCATCGTTTAACAGAACAAAAAGGAACACGCATAAAGACTGAAAAATATTCCTGGGATGTTCACGATAATAGAGACTCAAGAACTCCGAAAGAAAGAACGCCGGAACCAATGGATATTGGAACCATCAGGAGACCTTTGACCAAAGATGAAAAGGACCTACGTAGAAAGAATGGACAATGTCTCCATTGTGGGTGCAAGGGTCATTTTGCCAAAGATTGTCCAATCAAACCAAAGAGCAAATGAGGTACAGTTCAGAAGGTTGCAGCCAATGCACAAGTCGGATCGCACCCAAGATGCAGAGAAGGGTTGCTCTTGGGTGTCAGCGTGGACCCTTCACAATCTAAACATCTCAAACTGGGAATAAGAGTTCAGGTTAAGAAAAAGACCTATTTCAAGAAGGCTCTAGTCGATTCTGGGGCTACCAGGAACTTTGTTGATGCCCAATTGGTTTGTGCATGGGGGATCCCATGTATTGAAAAGAAGACCCCAGAAATCATCCAGGCGGTCGATGGGAAGCTCTTTACTGGAGGTCCGGTAACTCTTCAGACTGTCCCCTTGTCGGTGATTTGTGAGGATAAGAATCAAAGAAAGAAACATAAAGAGAAACTCATCCTTGATGTGATCCATGCTCCCCAGTATGGGATTATCCTTGGCTTCACTCATGGTTAACTCATCACAATCCAGAGATTAATTGGGCAGAACGAAAGGTTGTGTTCTCATCTGCGCTATGTAAAGAACAATGCCTCCAAAAGATTCAAGTATCAAAAGTTTGCAACTCTTACATAGCTACTGCCGCGGAGAAAGAAGTTAAATTGCCCAAACAGTATTCATCTTACGAAGATGTATTTGATGAGAAAGAAGAAAATAACTTACCTCCTCATAGATCTTATGACTGTCAAATTGATCTAGTCCCAGGTGCGATACTTCCCAACTGTCAGAACATGAAAATCAACATTTACGAAAATATCTAGATCAATTCTTGGAGAATGGTTTCATTCGCCCTTCTAAGTCTCCTGCAGCTTCTCCTTTGTTTTTTGTTCCGAAGGCAAATGTAGAACTTCGAACTTGTATCGACTATAGGGGATTGAACAAAGTCACCATCAAGAATAAATATCCTTTGCCCCTAATTCCGGTCTTACTGGAGCAAGTAAAGAAAGCAAAAATCTACACAAAGCTTGATCTTCGAGTTGCTTATCATTTGGTCAGAATGAGAGAGGGTGACAAATGGAAAACAGCGTTCAAGACAAGATATGGTCTTTTTGAATACACCGTCATGCCTTTTGGTCTGTGTAATGCTCCAGCAGAATTTAAATTTTTCTTGAATTACGTTCTTAGAGAATACCTCAACATATTTGCCATAGTCTACATCAATGACATTTTGATCTACTCAGACAATGAAAATGTCCAACATGTCAAGAAAATTCTTGCAGCCCTTCGAAAGCACCATTTATATTGCAAACTAACCAAGCGTGAGTTTGATGTTACCACAGTTGAGTTTTTGGGGGTTATCCTTACCCCTCAAGGTATGGTGATGGCAGAAAAGGAAGTAAAGGCCGTATCTGAATGGCCCGCCCCAAAGACTGTTCGTGATGTATAATGTTTCCTGCGGATTGCAAATTTTTACCGGAGGTTCATAAATCATTTCTCCCAGACAGTGGCTCCAATCACTAAGTTATTAAGAAAGAAAGAAAAATTTGTATGGTCCCCAGAAGCTGACCAAGCCTTTTCAACTTTGAAAGAAGCTTTCTCCACTGCCCTAGTCTTGACTCATCCTGATGCGGATCAACCCTTCATAGTGGAAGCTGATGCTTCAGATGTGGCAATAGGAGCAGTCTTGTCGCAACTAAACAAGGACACTGGTCAACTTCATCCTGTAGCTTACATGTCTCGGAAGTTGAATGAAGCCGAACAGAACTATGTCATTGCTGAAAAAGAGCTTCTGGCGATTCGTGACACCTTTAAAGAATGGAGACATCATTTGTTGGGTGCCAAATATACTGTCACGGTATATACTGATCATCGCAATCTTCAGTTCATGAGTTCCGCCAGACGTTTGACTCCTTGGCAATTACGCTGGATGCTGTTTTTTGCCGAATTTGATTTTGTGGTAACCTTGCGGCCTGGTAAAGACAATCGCAAAGCTGACTCCTTGTCCCACCAACAGTCTACCACGTTGCCTGCAGTTCAAACCTCCAGAGCTATCATTGCTCCCGACAAAGTTCTATGTATCATAAAAACTGAAGATTTCTTTGAAGACATCCGCAATTCTTTCACTGTTGAGAAATGGCAGACATGGGCCGAAGCAGATCCAAAAAGGTCAATCAAACAAGGGTTACCTTTTCATGACGCTCGTTTGTTCGTGCCCACTACCAAAGTTCGCAAGATAGTGTTTCATTGGTTGCATGTTATACCTACGGCAGGTAATCCAGGTACTCCTAAAACTCTTGAATTAATCCAATGCTATGTTTGGTGGCCTACCCTAACAAAAGATGTAAAAGCGATGGTAAACAACTGCGAAGTCTGCGCTCCACTAAAACGAGTAATTTAAAACCAAAAGGGTTGTTGCATCCACTCCCAACCCCAAGTCGTCCGTGGGAGCACATTTCTTTATACTATATTACCGGTCTACCAGTGGTTCACCAACATTCAGCAATTCTGGTGGTAGTAGATAGTCTCACGAAATATGGACATTTCATTGCCTGTAAGAAATTGCCCACCTCCAGTGAACTGGCAACTATTTTACAGAATGGAGTGGTTCGTTATCATGGACTGCCAAAAATGATCCTCTCTGATTGAGGGTCGCAATTTGCCTCCAATTTCTGGAAGACATGGTGTAAAACACTCCAAGTGACATCTACACTATCTACACTATCTACTAGCCACCATCCTCAAACAGATGGTCAAACGGAGAGACTAAATCAGACCTTGAAGCAATACCTACGTGCTTACGCTGAAAAAGCACTTCATTCTTGGACATCAATGCTCTGGTTAGCTGAGTTAGCCTACAATAACTCATTCCACACTTCTACTGGCATTACACCTTTTTTGGCTTGTTTGGCTAGCATCCTGACACCTTGCCCATCACAATCACTCAAGAAAGTTCTCTTATTCCAGCTGTGTCAAAAACCATTAAACATTTGCATCAAACCCAGAAATTGATTCAACAGCATTTAGAAAAGGCCAAACAAAAAGACAAAAAGCATTATGACAAGAAACATTGTGAGGGACCGCAGTATCAACCAGGTGACAAAGTGTGGCTTTCCACAAAACATATAGACTTCAAGAAGAAGCACATGTTCAACCCCAAATTCATAGGTCCTTACATTGTCCTTCAGCAAATCAATCCTGTGACCTATAAACTGCAATTGCCAAGATCATTACGGATTCATCCAGTGTTCCACACTTCCCTCTTGAAAAAAGCAGTCCAGAAGGTCCGTCCTCATCCAGCTCCAGTTCTAGTACAGGGAGAAGAAGAATACGAAGTCAAGAAAGTGTTGGATTCTAAACTGAGAGGGCGTAACCTATGGTACTTAATCTCTGTGAGAAACTAGGGCTGATTGCAGAGGCCCCATAACTTTTTGCCCCCATTTTCCACTTTATGCTGGTGTTTTCCTCACTCTGATGGTGCCCTGGGTACTGCTAACCAGTCCCAGGGCCTGTGCTCTGTGTAAAATGGATATGCAAATTAGGCTAATTATAATTGGCTAAGTTAACCTACCTATAAGTCCCTAGTATATGGTAGGGCATGTAGGTTTAGGGACCACAGCATAGGTGGTGCACACCTAGGTGCACTGCTGAGGTGCCCAGTGTCATTTTAAAAGCAAGCCTGCCTTGCTGGCTGCTTTTAAATTAAAGTTATATGCAAATTCGACTTTGGAATTAAAGGTACTTCCAAAGTCTTAAACTACCTTATTTTTACATATAAGTCACCCCTAAGGTGTGCCCTATGTGCCCCTAGGGCTGGGTGCCATGTAACTATAAGCAGGGACTTTATAAAAATAGATTTATAAGCCCTGGTGAGGTAAAAACAGCCAAATTCGTTTTTCCCTCATAGAAGTAAATGGCCTTCATAGGCTAGAATGGGCAGACTTTATTTTAAATTTTAAAGTCTCCTTAAATGTTACATACCAAGAATTTGGTATCAAATTAATTGTTGTAATAAATCCCACAACTTCCAGTTGTTGGATTTAATATAACTTGTTCAGGTAAAAAGTTTAGACTTTACCTAAAACGTTGCCAATTTCAGCTCTGCATTGTTTTTGCTGCTGTGCTCTGATTGGCCAGCCTGCAGCAGCTTCTGCCAGGCTGCCTTGATTAGGTGTGAAGTGGCCAGGCTTCACACAAAGGAATGTGCTTGGGGGAGAGAATCTCCCCTCAGCAGATGGTGAGGCAGGAAGGGGGAGGGCTGCCAAACTGGTCTTCAAAGGCAGAGAAGGACATTTGCAGCACCCAGCAACACCCCCACATCCTGCAACCCCAGACAATTAGGTGCCCCCTTGATTAGATTAGGAGAGGGCAGGAGAGGGGTGTGTTTATGATTTTTAGCCACACCAGTGGGTGGGCTCAGCCAGATGTAACCTCCAAAAATCAGATTCATCCATGTTGGATTTTTAGAGACTGTTGCCTTCTGGGATGGATTTTTGCCACACTTCCCAGGAAGTGGTCATCACAGGGGGACGACCCTGTCCCTGATTGGAGAACCAGAGCCCCCCTGCTTTTCACCCAGGAGCAAGGATAAAACTGGCAGACCTGCCCCCACACCTCAGATCCCCTCCAGAATTCAACAAGAAAGGAACTAAAGAAGAAGAAGGACTGCCCTGCTGGACCCCTGGCCTGCACCTGGAACCTGCACTCAGAAGGACTGCACCAGCTGCACACTTGGGCTTCACCACAAGAAGGACTTTGCCTGGCTTCAACTGGTTCAAGGAGGGACTCCCTGTTTGCTACAGGTGAAAAATTGCTAAACCAGAGTCCCCTGCACCAACTCCTGAAGAAAGCGACCAGCTGACCACTGTCCAGTGGCCAAAAAGGAGTTTGCGCCAGGTGCATTCTGGGAGTTGAAGTCCGCACTTCCCAAGGACCATCACAGAACTTCTGGACCCTTGGGGTGAGCTGTGGACCCCAAAAGAACCTTAAAAGAACATCTGGGTGAAGCCCCAGAAGTTTGGAAAAGATTGGAGAATTTTTGAAAAAAAGCTCCATAAAGTGACCGACCCGACGCGGAAATTCTAGCCGTCTTGCCTCAACCGCGACCCGGCCTGACTTCGTGGTTCGTCCCGGTAAAGAAAAACATCCAAAAAAGAGACTAAGTCCGAAGGTAAAAAGTTGACCTGGACCTTCCAGCCATCGTATCCGAGAAGGGCTCCACGGACGTCGGATCAAGATCCAGGTTTACCCCGGTCGAAGGATTTTCATCTCGAAAAAACGACTAAGTCCGAAGGTAAAAATCACCACCGAGGAAACCGACTTCGCGTATCCGGACAAGGGCTCCAGGAGGTCGGATCCAACTGGCAGGTTCGTCCCGGGGAAGAAAAACATCAAAAAAGAGACTAAGTCAGAAGGTAACTTTTTAACCGAGGCCTCCCGCGACTTGTAGCCGAGCAGGGCTCCATCGCGGTCGGCCTGAAAGTTTGACTTTGCCCCGGTCCTGGTGCAACCAGATGACCCGATTGGCGCTTTTTGTTTCTAAGCGCTAGAAAATAATAATACTTTAAAAATTCATATCTCCGGTTCCCCTGAACCGGTTTTAATCGTTTTTGTGTCATTTTAAAGATAAAAATATAAGCTATTTTTATAAATTGGTTTTGGATTTTTAAACTGTTTCCTGTGTTTTATTTAATTACTGTTTTGTGATATTTGAATGCTTTACACTTTGACTCCTAAGTTAAGCCTTGACGCTCGATGCAAGCTACCAAGGGTAGAGCTGGGATTAATTTACTGAGACCTAACTGTACTTATGTGGAGGATTGTGGCTTTTTGCTAGGTGTAGGTACCTACCTGCCCTACCAATAACCCATTTTCCAACATAATTGGAAGCAGCGACGGGATCCTGTACTTGTGTTCAATATCACGTTACAGTTTTAGGTAAAACAAATTAAAAATCCTTTAAATTGTCCTGGTGCAAAAATTGTTTTTAATTTTTAATTTTAATTTTTTTTATTAATTTGGATTAATTTCAATTATTGAATTTTTGTAATTTTTCTAAATTCTTGTTACCAATTTTTGCAAAAAGTTTTTGTTGACACAAAACTAGGGAACCATGGAGCTTGATCTGGCTAGCCTACCTACACTGACAGTAGTCCAGCTTAGGGGGTTGTGTATTGAAAGAGGGTTGCCTGCAACCACTAATCTCAGGAAGGAAATCCTGATTAAATCCCTGACAGCATGGGCTGAGGCCCAAGAGGTAGAGACAGAGGAAGCTCCAGAGGAGGAAGAAAAAGGGGAAGATGCTAACTCTAACCACTCAGGGGAGGGAAGGCATCTGAGCCTAAGTGAGGAAGAGGAAGAACGGTCCTCAGTAGATACAGTCACTAGGGGCAGATCCAAAGCTAGTGGTGGGAAGGGGGTCCTTTCAGGAGGAGAGAACCCATCCATCAGAGAAAGAGAGCTGGAGGCCCAGCTAGCATACATAGCTTTGGAAGCAGAGAAGCTGGCCCTAGAAAAGCAAAAGTGGGCATACCAAGAAAAAAGAGATGGAAGCAGCGATAAAGAAGCTGAGGTGTCCATGGGTGGGGGAGTTTGCCCCAGATTACCCAAGGGGGTAGTTCCTGCTTATGTAGAGGGGGATGACATAGATAAGTGGCTGGGGGCCTTTGAGAGGGCACTCCAAATGAGAAGGGTTAGGCCTCAATACTGGGGTTCCCTTTTGTGGGAGTTGGTCCCCAACTCAGGGAGGGATAGGCTTCTGACCTTAAGGGGGGAGGAGGCAGATTCATACCCTAGTATGAAGAGGTGCTTAGCCAAGAAGTTTGGTCTGACCCCAGAGCAATATAGAATGAAGTTCAGGGACACCCAGAAGGTCAGAACCCAGTCTTGGGTTGACTTTGTAGACACCTCACTAAAGGCACTAGAGGGCTGGATTATTGGCAACAAAGTAAATACTTATGAGGGGTTATACAATCTGATCATGAGAGAGCACATCTTGACCAATTGTATCCAAGAAAGGTTACGCCAGCATCTAGTGGACTCTAAGCAGACCAACCCTAGAGAGCTAGGGGAGGCAGCTGATGAGTGGTTGAGAACCAGGGTGGTTGTCAAGTCCCAGAGGGGAGACTCCAAGAAGGGTGGGTCAGGTCCCCAAAAACCTAAGGAGGGAGGTGGTAAGCCCACCACAGAGACTCCCTCTGTACCCCAGAACCCTAAGAAGGAGGAGAGTAAATCCCACTCCTACTCTGACCAGCAGAGACAGTTAGACCCTGGGTTAAAAAAACTCTTGGACAGTAGGGCTTGCTTTGACTGTCAGCAGACAGGTCACTTCAGAGGAGATGCAGCCTGTCCAAGGAAGGTGGTTAGCACTGGGCTGTCCAGTGTAGCCATAGAGGAGGATTCCTCAGATGATGAAGTCCTCCTAGCATTGTGCTGGGAGACAGGACCAGATGGTAAGCTGGTGATCCCTGAGGGTGGGAGTAGGCACTTCCACCCCATTCAGGTGAATGGGATCCCTACCACTGGCCTGAGAGACACCTGTGCCAGTCACACTATAGTGAGTGACCGGTTAGTGACCCCAGACATGTATGTCCCAGGAAAGACAAAGAAAGTCAGGATAGCCACAGGGGAGGTCACCTCCAAACCTGTAGCCATAGTGCCCCTATAGAGGGAGGGTATCCTTGACTGGATTAGGGTGGTAGTCAGTGCTGACCTCCCCCTAGATTGTATCCTGGGCAATGACCTCCCAGAGGTGAGTCTGGTCACAGATGGGGTGGTCGCCCAGGGCGCCCCCCCAACCCAAAGTCCTGGGGAGTCAGTCCCTACAGTTAGGAGACAGGGGTCCCCAAGAAAAGGAAAGAAGAAAAGGAAGGGTAGGCCACTCTTAAAGAGAGTTCCAGGGAGCCAAGGGCCTTCTGCCCCAGTAAGGGGGGAGCCCAGAGTTGGCACTGGTGAGGCCTCACCTGACCCCAAGGAAGTCCTGAGTAGTCAGGAAGCTGTCCAGATGCAAGGTGTTGCCCTTGCACTGACAGAAGGGAGAGTGGAAGGAGGGTGTCTGCCACAGGAGGTGGTAACCCCCCACTCTAGACAGCAAGAGGGGTGCCAGGACCCCAAAGATGCCCCTAAAGCAGCTCAGCCACCTGTCAGTGGAGAGCTTAGGGTGTGGTTCTGGGTACTGACAGCTGTCAGTAGCCTCTGCTGGGTGCTAGCCTTCCTGGCAGCACTGTACTTGGCCTGGGAGGCAGACCCCAGGGCCAATAGCAAAGTAGGCCTCCTGATCCTATTGGTCATGGTGGGGTTGCTCAAGTGTTGGGTGACCTCTTTGGGTAAGCTAGGTGTTGCCCTAGCAAAGTTAGGAGTAGGGGAGGTGGGCACCTCACTACCCAAGTTGGCAGAGAGAGAGGAGGAAAACCCCCCTAGAGGGAAGTTTCAGTTTGAGTTGGGTCCTTTTACTGTTGGGATGGCTTCACTACCCAGAGGGAGTGACCCTGACAGGAGGATATAAGGCAGAGTAGGCCCTGCAAAGGGATAGCCAGTTTTCTTCACTGTCTTCCTCGCCTAACAAGCCAGGAAGACTCTCCCAGGGTTGGGCTGAGTCTCCTGGGCGTGTGGGCTGGGGGGGGGGGTTGTGTGAGAAACTAGGGCTGATTGCAGAGGCCCCATAACTTTTTGCCCCCATTTTCCACTTTATGCTGGTGTTTTCCTGACTCTGATGGTGCCCTGGGTACTGCTAACCAGTCCCAGGGCCTGTGCTCTGTGTAAAATGGATATGCAAATTAGGCTAATTATAATTGGCTAAGTTAACCTACCTATAAGTCCCTAGTATATGGTAGGGCATGTAGGTTTAGGGACCACAGCATAGGTGGTGCACACCTAGGTGCACTGCTGAGGTGCCCAGTGTCATTTTAAAAGCAAGCCTGCCTTGCTGGCTGCTTTTAAATTAAAGTTATATGCAAATTCGACTTTGGAATTAAAGGTACTTCCAAAGTCTTAAACTACCTTATTTTTACATATAAGTCACCCCTAAGGTGTGCCCTATGTGCCCCTAGGGCTGGGTGCCATGTAACTATAAGCAGGGACTTTATAAAAATAGATTTATAAGCCCTGGTGAGGTAAAAACAGCCAAATTCGTTTTTCCCTCATTGAAGTAAATGGCCTTCATAGGCTAGAATGGGCAGACTTTATTTTAAATTTTAAAGTCTCCTTAAATGTTACATACCAAGAATTTGGTATCAAATTAATTGTTGTAATAAATCCCACAACTTCCAGTTGTTGGATTTAATATAACTTGTTCAGGTAAAAAGTTTAGACTTTACCTAAAACGTTGCCAATTTCAGCTCTGCATTGTTTTTGCTGCTGTGCTCTGATTGGCCAGCCTGCAGCAGCTTCTGCCAGGCTGCCTTGATTAGGTGTGAAGTGGCCAGGCTTCACACAAAGGAATGTGCTTGGGGGAGAGAATCTCCCCTCAGCAGATGGTGAGGCAGGAAGGGGGAGGGCTGCCAAACTGGTCTTCAAAGGCAGAGAAGGACATTTGCAGCACCCAGCAACACCCCCACATCCTGCAACCCCAGACAATTCGGTGCCCCCTTGATTAGATTAGGAGAGGGCAGGAGAGGGGTGTGTTTATGATTTTTAGCCACACCAGTGGGTGGGCTCAGCCAGATGTAACCTCCAAAAATCAGATTCATCCATGTTGGATTTTTAGAGACTGTTGCCTTCTGGGATGGATTTTTGCCACACTTCCCAGGAAGTGGTCATCACAGGGGGACGACCCTGTCCCTGATTGGAGAACCAGGGCCCCCCTGCTTTTCACCCAGGAGCAAGGATAAAACTGGCAGACCTGCCCCCACACCTCAGATCCCCTCCAGAATTCAACAAGAAAGGAACTAAAGAAGAAGAAGGACTGCCCTGCTGGACCCCTGGCCTGCACCTGGAACCTGCACTCAGAAGGACTGCACCAGCTGCACACTTGGGCTTCACCACAAGAAGGACTTTGCCTGGCTTCAACTGGTTCAAGGAGGGACTCCCTGTATGCTACAGGTGAAAAATTGCTAAACCAGAGTCCCCTGCACCAACTCCTGAAGAAAGCGACCAGCTGACCACTGTCCAGTGGCCAAAAAGGAGTTTGCGCCAGGTGCATTCTGGGAGTTGAAGTCCGCACTTCCCAAGGACCATCACAGAACTTCTGGACCCTTGGGGTGAGCTGTGGACCCCAAGAGAACCTTAAAAGAACATCTGGGTGAAGCCCCAGAAGTTTGGAAAAGATTGGAGAATTTTTGAAAAAAAGCTCCATAAAGTGACCGACCCGACGCGGAAATTCTAGCCGGCTTGCCTCAACCGCGACCCGGCCTGACTTCGTGGTTCGTCCCGGTAAAGAAAAACATCCAAAAAAGAGACTAAGTCCGAACGTAAAAAGTTGACCGGGACCTTCCAGCCATCGTATCCGAGAAGGGCTCCACGGACGTCGGATCAAGATCCAGGTTTACCCCGGTCGAAGGATTTTCATCTCGAAAAAACGACTAAGTCCGAAGGTAAAAATCACCACCAAGGAAACCGACTTCGCGTATCCGGACAAGGGCTCCAGGAGGTCGGATCCAACTGGCAGGTTCGTCCCGGGGAAGAAAAACATCAAAAAAGAGACTAAGTCAGAAGGTAACTTTTTAACCGAGGCCTCCCGCGACTTGTAGCCGAGCAGGGCTCCATCGCGGTCGGCCTGAAAGTTTGACTTTGCCCCGGTCCTGGTGCAACCAGATGACCCGATTGGCGCTTTTTGTTTCTAAGCGCTAGAAAATAATAATACTTTAAAAATTCATATCTCCGGTTCCCCTGAACCGATTTTAATCGTTTTTGTGTCATTTTAAAGATAAAAATATAAGCTATTTTTATAAATTGGTTTTGGATTTTTAAACTGTTTCCTGTGTTTTATTTAATTACTGTTTTGTGATATTTGAATGCTTTACACTTTGTCTCCTAAGTTAAGCCTTGACGCTCAATGCCAAGCTACCAAGGGTAGAGCTGGGATTAATTTACTGAGACCTAACTGTACTTATGTGGAGGTTTGTGGCTTGTTGCTAGGTGTAGGTACCTACCTGCCCTACCAATAACCCATTTTCCAACAATCTCATGGAAAGGTTATAGCCCTGAAAGTAACTCATGGATTTCCGCATCTGATATCCATGCTCCAGTACTTGTGAGGCATTTCCATCGTCTCAATCCAGACAAACCAGGCCCTAGCGCGCGTCTGGGAGATGGGAGTACTGTCAACATCAGGGCAGTGCGCGCTCTACGGGCGACTAGAATGCAAAAACCTAACAATTTCAAGCTAACATAATTTATACATTGTGCTGATGTGATGTTGTTTAACTTTTTGCATTGCAGAGTTTAATCCTGAAGACTTATGTTCAGCGTGCATATAAAAACTGTTCATATGCAATGTACTGCTGCAGGCTTTCAGGCTGTGTCAGGGTGTGGTCCCTTTCCAGGGCCTTCTAGAAGCTTTCCCTGCAGCATGCCTGGGTGTGGTTTGTGGGCCGGGCTAAGACTCTATAAAAGGGAGCCAGCCCAGCTCCACATGCTCATTATTAAGAGGTCCCGGTGCAGAGCAGCAGCAACTTCCTGAGCTCCTGTTCTGGAGGCCTACTTTGATCCTCCAGGCCTTGCCCTTTTCATTTTAATTGGTGATCCTAGATCAGGGCGGTAAGACGGAGGTCGGGCTGGGCCCCCAACCCAGTTATTGAAGACTCTCGAGTTCTTGGGCCTAATCTTTGCATGATAAACAATTTACTCTTGTGCGTGTGAATGTGCGCTTGGTCGTTTCGTGGCATTTGCATGCTGACATTTGAATCGGCAAGACGTGCGATTCTTTGCTTGTGTGTTAACTCTTGATATTCATTGTGCGCTACCATTTTATGGCATTTACAAGGTAGCATTCGAATCGGCAAGACGCGCAATTCTTTTCTTGTGCTTAATTCATGTTATTCATTGTGCCCTACCATTCCTTGGCAGTTACATGGTGGCATTCGAATCGGCAAGACGCGCAATTCGTTTACTTGTGCTTAATTCATGTTATTCATTGTGCGCTACCATTCCTTGGCAGTTACATGGTGGCATTCGAATCAGCAAGACGTGTGATTCTTTTCTCGTGCTTAATTCATGTTATTCATTGTGCGATACCATTCCTTGGCAGTTACATGGTGGCCTTCGAATCGTCAAGACGTGCGATTCGTTTTCTTGTGCTCTAACCCTTGATATTCATTGTGCGCTAGCATTCCTTGGCAGTTACATGGTGGTACTCGAATCGGCAAGACGCGCAATTCATTTCCTGTGTGTACTTTATGTTACTCATCGCAAGCTACCAATTCCTGACATTTATTTGGTGACATTCTAATCGGCAAGCCACGCCATTCCTTTTCTGTGTTTAAAATCACGGTGTTTATTATGCGCTACCATTTTAAGGCATTTACTTGGTGGCTTTCGAGTTGGCAAGTCGTGCGATTTATTTCTCAAGTCTAATCTGTGTTATTCATGGTGCACAATCATTCTATGGTATTTACTACCTATGTAAAAATCTGCAATGTGCGCAATTCATGTTCCGGCAATTTGAGAGAACAAAAGAGCCAGAGTTCTAGATGTAATGTTGTGTGTTCCTAATATGTTTCTCAAACACGATTCATATGATGGTTTAGAATTCATTCAGATTGTTTCCTGATCCTCATGCAAAGGATAATACTTGAATTTGAAAGTTGCATTTATCCTTTCTTGATTCCCTCACAGGTATCCAGTCATCTTGAAGCCTAGTCATTTTAAGTCTATCCTTAGGTTGTCCACGCTTTCAGAATGACAATGCTTAGAGTCATAGCCTAGTATTGATTCATATGATGTGATCTTGATATTGTGGGGGTTATTACAACTTTGGAGGAGGTGTTAATCCGTCCCAAAAGTGACAGATTTACCACCAGCCGTATTACGAGTTCCATAGGATATAATGGACTCGTAATACGGCTGGTGGTATATCCGTCACTTTACCGTCACTTTTGGGACAGATTAACACCTCCTCTAAAGTTGTAATAACCCCCTGTGTGTTTTAACCTTTTTGCTTCCTACAGGTCTCCTTCCCAGCTGTTCCTTTCCTAATCCCCTTTTCCCCACTTGGACTCTCTTAGACTCTGTGACAATTCAAATCAGAGTATTGGAGCTGTCTTGTGGTGGAAATGTTGGGAACATGCACAGACCCCGAGGATCTGGTGACTCTGACAGACGTATTTGTTGGAAAATCAGAGTTGTGACGCTGGTGAAGCAGCAACTGTCAATAATATGTATTTAAATTGTATGTGCCATGAGATTAGAAGTTACTGCAGTTCTTTACTGGCTTCAGAGAAATGACTGCAAGATTTGTGACCCTCTGCAAAGTTTTCAGCAGGAAGGCAGACGGGCCCACAGAGTGTGTAACACTGAGCTAACGTGGAAAGTATGAAAGCAGTGGCTAGGAAAACTTGGAAATGTCAATAACTCCCAACTAGTGCCACATATGCCTCTCTCTCAAAAACCTAAAAGTAATGACGTCATGAACTGAGTGCTTAGCTAAATAAACATAAACATTGATTGGAAAAAAAAACTTTGTGTAAGAATGCAGTAGATAGAAATGACACCATTGTGGTAAATGCAGATAGGTTAGTCAATAGAATAAGAGTATAGAGTGTCATGACCTCTTCAGCGGTGTTCAAGAATTAATGATAGATTTGTTAGCTCTTCAAGAGGGGAAGCAGAGTATGAAACAATAGGGTAGATTTGAAGAGGATCCACAGCTGTAGACCTGTAACAGAGCACAACCTGGGGACACATGGGTCACCCCTGTCCTCTAGTATCCTGCCACTTACTCTTTGCCTCCCTGAAGTGTGATTTAAGAGGCTCAGCATTACTGCACTGTGGAATTCCAATTGTGGTATGTAAGACTGGCATCTGTGAAGTTGTCAAAAAAGCATCAGCGAATACCACTACCCATTTAAACACACCAACTCCATCCACAACATAGCCCTCTACTTTCCCCAGTCTGAATCTTTTACTCTTTAACTTGTGCAAGCAAAAGATACAAGACATAAGGCCAGGGCTCTGCCTCATTTTCAGTGCATAAAGTTGGGATGGCTGCTGTAAAGACAACAAAACAAAGAAGGAAAGAGCACAAGATGTGTTGCTGTTCAAAGACTATCCCTTCTATCAGCACATACATGTTTTCTCTGTCCACCATGAATGTTGTCTTGCTTTTTACTGGCAAGCATTCTACAGGTGATATTCTAAGCATAGGGATGCCTTATCTTCAAGTGTGCCCAGTCTGCCAGATGATAAATGATTACTTCTAGCAAATCTGGTATAGTTTTGCAAAAATCTGTTCAGGGTAATGTGCAACCTTTGTTTACTGTGAATAGGTTTAGAATGGAAATGCAAATGGAAATAAGTATGCAAGAAGAAGCCCTGCAGGGAGAGAAAACATAAACAGCCATTTACCTGATATAAAGGTAAAGGCAAACATGGGGTTTCTGGGCAACGTGAATCATGCTGTAGGAATGAAGAGCCCTGGGAACAATCAGAAGGATAGATGTAATAACAACATGCTGAAACAAGGTGGGCAACAGAGGGCATAAGGGTATACTAAGCAGCTTTTCCCTTGCTAATATGTGCATTAATCCCACTAAAGTAGCCTTTCTTTGCAAGGCATCCACGTTGTGCAATGCAGTTGCATAATTGTTATTTCAGCTCACAGCAGCATTCACATTTTTCTGCCACCAACAATAACACAGTAATGCCAGCCACACACCTGGGCTGATTCCCACTCACCCCAGAGCACTGCCCACCTCAAAAGTAAGCAGTACCTTGCAATGTCACCGTAGTGACATGTGAATCACATTTTCATTCAGTAGCATCAAGTGACCAGTCCACAACCCCTGCCATCCTTTGCAGGATATGCAAGAAAGCTGAGCCTGGGTCCGAGTGAAACAACAACAGGGCCATGAGCCTCGGCTCAAATGTACCTGTGGAGCTGCTGCAGATAAAACAAGCATTTGCAATGCAATAGATCTCGCATTTACTTGAGGTAGAGCTATTGGTGTTGTAAATTAATAACTGGGCATATCTTGCCACATAAATTGGTCAACCCTGCCTCATAATTCGGCCTTTTCCTGTCACAAAATTCCAGTGGCATATAACTAAAACACTTCCATTTACCTTCTTCCTCTATCTGCAGGAAAAAATTAAAATGTTGCCTTTGTGCATCCTAATTTAAATCTGATATGCTTATTCAAATAGAATACCACTTTAACCACCCCACCATCAGAGTTGCTTCCTGGCTAACACAATTCCCCCCCCAAAAAAGACACAAAACACCCACTGAAGAGCAACAAGAGAAATAAACTAAAAGGGTCGCCCAACCACATCAAGAGTGTTCAAACAATCAGAGTGTAATAAGGATGTTAAGTTGGCCTGACTCATGGTCATAACTGCAATAACGAGAGACTAATAAAACATATACAATTATCATATAAACCCAATAAAACTTTTTCCAAAAATAAACCATTGGCATTAGACTTTAAAGTGGCTGTACATGTATTAAAAATGGCTGAGATGGCTTTAGAATCATGGTGCCTCATTATTCACATTGAACTGCAACAGCCGCGCATTGGAAAGGAAAGCTTTAGGCACCGCCACTTGATTATTTACCAATTAAGCACTGCTTCAAAGGGGCTAAAAGTGGTTGTACATATATTAAAAATGCCCGAGATGGCTTTAGAATAATGCTGCCTCAGTATTCACATTGAACTGCAGCAGCTGTGCGTTGCAAAGGAAAGCTTGATGCACCGGCACATGATTGTTCACACATTAAGCCACTGCGAGCTAAAGGGGGTACAACTGGCTGTACATGTATTAAAAATGGCTGAGATGGCTTTAGAATCATGGTGCCTTACCATTCACTTTGAACAGCAACAGCCGCACAGTGGAAAGGAAAGCTTTAGGCACCGCCCCTTGATTATATACAAATTAAGCACTGTGCTAAAGGGGTTAGATGTGGCTGTATATATATTAAAAATGCCTGAGATGGCTTTAGAATAACACTGCTTCAATATTCACATTGAACTGCAGCAGCAGCGCGTTGCACAGGAAAGCTTTAGGCACCTGCAAATGATTATTTTCAAATTAGGTACTGTAAGATTGAGCTAAAGGGGTTAGAAGTGACTGTACACATATAATAAATGCATAAGATGGCTTTAGAATAAAGGAGCCATAGTATTCACACTGAACTACAACATAAGCACATTGCAAAGGAAAGCTCTAGGCAACAGCTTGTGATTATTTACAAATTAGACACTGTGCTAAAGGGGTTAAAAGTGGCTGTACATAGATTCAAAATGCACAGATGGCTTTAGAATAATGCTGCCTCAGTATTCACATTGAACTGTAGCAACCACGAGTTGCAAAGGAAAGCTCTAGGCAATGACACTTGGTTGTTTACAAACTAAGCACTGTGAGCTAAAGGGGTTAAAAGTGGCTGTACATATATTAAAAATGCCCGAGGCGGCTTTAGAATAATGGTGCCTCAGTATTCACATTGAACTGTAACAGCCACGCTTTGCAAAGGAAAGCTTTAGGCACTGGCACAAGATTATTTACAAATTAAACACTGCAAGAGTGAGATAAAGGGGTTAAAAGTGGCTGTACATATATTAAAAATGCCCAAGATGGCTTTAGAATAATGTTTCCTTAGCATTCACATTTAACTGTAAATGCTGTGTATTGCAAACGAAAGCTTTAGGCACTGGCACATGATTATTTACAAATTAAGCACTCAGCTAAAGGGCTTAAAAGTGTCTGCACATTTATCAAAAATGCCCAAGATGGCTTTAGCATAATGATGCCTCAGTATTCACATTGAACTGCAACAGTCACACATTGCAAAGGAAAGCTTTAGGCACCTGCATGTGATTATTTACAAATTAGGCACTGATTTAAAGGGGTTTAAAGTGGCCTGAGATGACTTTAGCATAATGGTGCCTAAGTAATCACATTGAACTGCAACAGCCACATGTTGCAAAGGAAAGATTTAGGCACCAGCAAGTGACTGTTTATGAATTAATCACTGCGAGCTAAAGGGGTTGTAAGTGGCTGTACATATATTAAAAATGTCCAACATGGCTTTAGAATAATGGTGCCTCAGTATTCACATTGTACTGCAAAAGCCGCACATTGTAAAGGAAGGAAAGCTGTACGCACCGGCACATAAATATTTATAAATTAAGCACTCTGCTAAAGAGGTTAAAAGTGGTTGTACATATATTTACAAAATGCCAGAGATGGCTTTAAAATAAAGGTGCCTCAGTATTCATGTTCAACTGCAACAGCCGCGCATTGCAAAGGAAAGCTTTAGGCACCGGCATGTGACTATTTACAAATTTATCTCTACTGTCACATATTATGCACACAGAGTAAAATAAAAAATAAGTAAATCCTACAATTAATGGTAATAATTTGAATTATAATAAAAATATAATCAAGTGGCTGTACAGATATTAAAAATGCACAAGATGGCTTTAGAATAATGACGCCTCATTCTTCACATTAAACTACAACAGCTGTGGGTTGCAAAGGAATGTTTTAGGCACCAGCATGTGATTATTTACAAATTAAGATGCCTCTAAAGGGCTTAAAAGTGGCTGTACATATATTAAAAATGCCAGAGATGGCTTTAGAATAATGGTGCCTGAGTATTCACATTGAACTGCAACAGCCGCATGTGGCAAAGGAAAGCTTTAGGCACTGGCATGTGATCATTTACACATTAAGCACTGCGCTAAAAGAGTTAAACGTGGCTGTACATAGATTAAAAATGCGGAGATGGCTTTAGAATAACGCTGCCTAAGTATTCACATTAAACTGGAGCAACCACAAGTTACAAAGGAAAGCTTTAGGAACATCACTTGGTTGTTTACAAACTAAGCACTGCGAGCTAAAAGGATTAAAAGTGGCTACACCTATATTAAAAATGACTGAGTTGGCTTTAGAATAATGGTGCCTCGGTATTCACATTGAACTGCAACAGCTATGCGTTGAAAAGGAAAGCTTTGGCACCTGCACATGATCATTTACAAATTAGGCGCTGCTTTACAGGGGTTAAAAGTGGCCCGAGATGGCTTTAGAATAATGGTGCCTAAGTATTCACATTGAACTGCAACAGCCACATGTTGCAAAGGAAAGCTTTAGGCACTGGCACATGATTGTTTACGAATTAAGCACTGTGAGCTAAAGGGGTTAAATGTGGCTGTACATATATTAAAAATGCCTAAGATGGCTTTAGAATAATGGTGCCTCCGTATTCACATTGAACTGCAAAAGCTGCACATTGTAAAGGAAAGGAAAGCTTTAGGCACCAGCACATGATTACAGTATTTACAAATTAAGCACTCCACTAAAGAGGTTAAACATGGCTGTACATATATATTTAAAATGCCACAGATGGCTTTAGAATAATAGTGCTTCAGTATTCATATTGAACTGCAACAGCCGCTCATTGCAAAGGAAAGCTTTAGGCAACGGCATGTGAATATTTACATTTATGCTCTACTGTCACATATTATGGACACAGAGTAAGATTTTAAAAAAGCACATCCTACAATTAATGATAATAATTTGATTTACAATAAAAATATAATCAATTAACACAGGTGAAATCTTTTAAACTAGAACTGAATTAATTAGATTTATTTTTCGTAAGTGTGTTCATTCAAAGATCGCTGTTAAAACAAGCTAAACCATATCACTATCACATAATTACTCACCAACTGGAAAACTAACTATGCTGCCACAAAGTGCCAGCCCAACAGACCATAAAGCGCTACATTGTAGCAGCACTTTCTTGCGCATAGAAAACCAATCTCAAAAGAAAGCACTGCTACATTATAGTGATTTATTATGGCTGCTACAATATAACATTATATATGTTGTTTGATGTCACGTTCCACGTAAATCTATTTTTAAAAGCAACCTTTTAATTGTTTATCTGCTTATTTTGTCACCATGCAGCTCCAATTACCGTATAAACACATAAAAGTTTGTAGTTTAAAATGTATTTAAACACCTCCGTGACATGTAATGCTTTATTACTTGTGCTACCACCTGGACAAAACCAGTTTTTATATTCAGCAACGTGAGTGCAACACATGGACAAGTAAATGTTCCAAAGTAAACTCAAAAGAAAGAGCTACTACATTATAGCGCTTTATTACAGTTGCTATATGTTATATTTTAATTTTATAGTGTGCAACTGTAATAAAGCGCTATAATATAGCAGCACTTTCTTTTGAGATTGTCTTTGGAACATGAACTCGTCTGTGGTGTGCACTTATGTTGTTGGATAAAAACAGTGGTTTTATTCCAGGTGGTAAGGTAGCACAAGTGAAAAGCGCATAAAGCTCTATAATGTAGCAGAGCTTTCTTTTGTGTACAAAGTCAATCACAAAATAAAGCGCTACTGCATTATAGCGCTTTATTACAGATACTACATTATAACATTATAGTTTTATGTCTAGTTCCGCGTAAATGTATTTTTGAAAGCAACCTTTTGTGTGTTTATCTGCTTATTTTGTCACTACGCAGCTCCGTTTACCATACAAACACACAAAAAGTTGTTTTTTAGAATACATCTACACACAACTGCTACATGAAAAAACAACCGTGACATAAACAAAAAAAACAAACAGCACCTAAAAACAATATAAAAACAACAAAAAACACGCGAGAAGACACACGAGCAACTATATGGTTGTAAAAATGCATTTACATTCACCTGTGAGAGACACAACAAAAACCAGGAATTAACAATGGAAGTAAACTGGTCAGCATGCAAATAGCTCCAATACTGTTGAGTGTGATCGTGCTTTGTAGGTAATAATAAGAAAAAGTAATTCAGAAACCATGCTGATAACATGGAGCTGTGTATGTTTTCAGTGGTTGGCCGTACTCTCTAAGAGGGCAAAACACTGGAAAAGGCATGACGTTGCATGCCTTTCGCAAATGAAATCAAGAGGATTTTAAAAGGCAAGCCTGTTAACGAATCAAAGTGATGGGCGTGACATGTGTGTGGTTAAAAGCCCACATAGATACCAACACTCGGGAAAAGAAGCGCTTGTGCACTGCTCTGCGCAACCTAAAAATAGTCTAAGGATAAATGACCCAGCTGCAGGAAGACGCCCACTCCCATCCGCTCCTAATTAGAAGCGGGGCACAGAATCTTTGGTAAAGGCATAGTTCTGACCCTGGCTAAGATGCAACTGGCAATAATAATAATTTTAACTCAATGTGTGATCATATTAGAAGCCAGTGGATTTTTGTATTGGCTTCAGAAATGTGATTGCATTTCTCCAGGCCATAGAAAAGCTGTAACTGCAAGATTGTGGATCTGCTTAAACATCTCCAGCAACAAGAAGGCTGACACTCCCAGCAGAGTGTGTTTCCCTGAGGTAACTGGAAGGCATTGACTAAGAAAACATAAATAATAATATTAGGTTGGTTTTTTTAGGTAATGCACATGTACATTTTACCGTACCTTCTCTTAGCTCCTCACCTATGCAACAAGGATTCAGAGTGCAAACGTTTTTAAGCCTAACCATTTTTGCCAGCATAATCTTCTGGTAAGTGGTGATGGAAGGATTGATTAGTGATTCTTCAGTTTCAGCTAAGGAGGGACACAAGGAACTAAGGATGAGTGCAGATTTAGAGGAGGCCTAAGTAGCATGCAAGGAGAACATATGTTTCACTGGTTCACAAGACCTGTGCATGGTCCACCCACACCCACCTGATGTCTGCTCTCACCTACACTTCCAATCCTGCCCATATAAGGTACAAGGACAATGCACTGTTTATTTCCTCTTCACTAGACCAGGTCAATTGCTGAGAGAGCAACAGAGTGCATCAGGTAGCATTCTCTGAGAAAATCAACAAAATAAATGTTGTAATTAATTAATTAATCTCAACCATGTGTAATTACTCTTGGTTGCATTTAAGTCTGTTGTTTATTGATCACTGTGTCACAACAGAGAGGGACAAACTATATGCAATGGACAGTTTCAACCGTAAATCCTATTCCATAGCCTCTCTGAGTGGGAACACATGCAACTCCAAAATGCTGTGCCATCAGTGAAGTGCAGCAGGGTTTCCTATGGCACAGTGAGTAGAGAACATATTGTAAGGCTTCATCAATGGGTGCTAGTGATTTCTGGGTATTATCCAGCATGGGTGCTATTATTTGCTACAGAAAGTTCCTGATCACACTATGATTCCACTTCAATTGCATAATATCCTTATTCACGTCATCACTCCACCACATGGAAGCCTTGTCTACCAATACACCCCCCTTTCACTCCTGGCAGCATAGGGTATGAGATTGTTTCTCTGTGGGTTCTGTGATGATACCAAGCAAAGTCATCAGACAAAACCTTGTCCAACATCCACTTCCACTACCTGCACCCGTAATCCCCCTCCACAATGAAAGATCTCCAGCTAATTTGATCTCTCTTCAGCCCCTTTTGTTTTCTTTATAAGTAGAAAGATGATCACAGATGATCTATCATCAGCATAGTACCATCAAAATGGGAAATCACAGTGGATAGTACAAAAAGCACCTTACGTGTCTGCACTATTGCTCCAGCATTGGTATATTTCACAGATTCACATTCTTTGAATGTACCCCATTGACTGACAAGGACTATGTACCATATATAAACAAGACATCAAGGTTTCCTTTAGTAGCACATCAATATCGCCTTAGGTAAGCAGCCATGTTACTGAAACTACAGAGACCAATTTAGATTTTATAAAACACAGAAAGTGAAGTGGACCTACACAAAGCAAATAGACTACATAAAATATACATATACACCTACGTAGATCCAGGTGAAAAAAAGGGAGTACATAATGCCTAAGTATCTAAGGAACTGACTGTCAACATGTAAGAGGAGCAAGTGATATTGTCTAGATCAGTGGTTCCCAACCTGTTGTTCGGGGACCCCTGGGGGTGTGCAAAGCCTCCTCAGAGGGTCCGTGACTGCTTAGAAAATTAAATATTATTAATAGATTTGGTCCCCAGCTTTTAATAATAATGAATCAGTGGGGGTCCCTGGATTCCAGTAATGATGAACTGGGGGTCCACAGAAGTCAAAAGGTAGGGAACCAATGGTCTAGATGATGTATGTATGCCTGGTCAAAGAGTAATCTAGGATGATATCCAAGGGACTAGTGCGAATGGGCTTGGGAGAATAGTCTAAATTACCTTCTATCTACTTAGAGCCATGCTTTAAGAGGTGAAACAACTAGGGCACATTTCCATAGAGGTTGTTTGTTTGTGTGCTGGGGCCTGAGATGAGAGAGGTGAGAGGTGAATGTGTAATTCCCTTCATAAGCAACACACACTTTTCCTGTGTGCCTAAGTGAGATCAACTCCTTGAAGTTACTGATGCAATGTCCCTGCAGTTAAATCTTAAGGTACTTGGGCAAAACACATGTATTTTCATGTAGGTTCTTAGCTTCCTTAAACCAAAATAGACAAACTTTACCTTCACTGCATGATAGTATTGCGGTATTGCTCTGAGGAGGCCCAAAGGTTGCCAGAGGTTACATAAGCTTCCCGAGTGAAATGAGTACATGAAACATGAAGCAAAGGACCTCTTTAGATCTGGTGCTCCAAGTGCAGCAATCTTTTTTGGTGCCCCCTCATGACCTCCTTCTCCACAAATGTCCTCACTGTCAACCTCCAACAGTGCCTCCCATCTCTCCATAGCCCCTGACATACATTTACATTTTTTATATCACTACTCATAGTTCACTAGCACTCAGCTCTGTGGTCTGCACGGTACATGTTCTTTGCACCAGGCACATTAACCCTCTGCCCTGCTTTATGATGTGACAAAACTGCCACTAGACAAAACTCTGATCACTCTAGCAGGAACAATAATCGCCAGAGTTATCTTGACATTTTACTGCTGCCTGAAAACTGTTAGACAAGCAAGGAGCTCTGGAGCACGTGTTTTACAAACAAGTTATTTAAAGCACAGCTTTGCCTCCCTCAGAGGAGGATCAGGTGCAGCTTCACCGGTTGCACCCCGCTAAAATCAGTCCTGCATATAGCTGTGATAGATTATAATGCTGTAGAAGTACAATGTTCTGTTTTCTCTCCATCATTGGCTTTTTTACAAATTCAAATACAGAAGGAAGAAATGGTATCTGGAAGGAGGGTTGAGAGGCCTTCTGAAAAATTACATACATTCAACATGACGTTTTCACATTCTTGTTTTAGGGCATTATAATTTAGACAACAACACAGACCAATAAATAGACACGTTCATATGCTGCATTCAGGTATTATTGTAAATATTGTGCAATATTCACATCCCTCTTAAGGAGAGTGCTTCCTTATTGCTTTTGTGTAAGTGCATCTGATATAAGCCACACCACCTGCCTATATTTTCCTCTGAACTCACTTGCCTTTTGTTTTCTGAACCAAATGATATAAACAGTACCAAAGTTTTATTGGAAGATCAGGTAGTTATAGTTAGGAGCAAATTTCCATAGAAAAAGCATTTTTGGCTTGTCCATATCTTTGGCGTCGTATGACAGATATTCCCAAAGTTATCCAAAAAAAAGTGTTCCATTGTTTCTTGTTATGCATGGGAAGTTTCGGGATGATCCCTCAAGTGGGGGCTGAAAAAACCAGAGGGTCGAAAAACATGTGTTTCCCATGTTAATTGCCATAGGAGATTTGAACACGACTAGAGCCCGGACCACTGGACAGAATTACACCAAATTTGTCAGAAAGCTAGATTTTGTTCCACAGATTATTCTTTTGGTTGTTTGGCGTAAATCCATTTAATAGTGTATGAGAAATGAAAGAAAATCCAAAGTTGTGTTTCTCAGGTTGTGAATTATTCACAAATATTTGTGAATGCACACACAAATAGAAGCATTGTAATTGGCTGGTCACATTCTGAAAAGAAAGTTGCAGCACCATTTTAAGATCCTAGGAGACAGGTCCTAGGAGACGGTGCCGGGACTGAAAAACAAAATGAAAAGTATCATAAGGGGTCAGGGTGGAGGTACCCTGACCCCAGGGGTGTGATACAGGTGTGATACAGGGGTGTTTGAGGATTTGTTTTTCAATATATGTCATATTTGTGAATATTCACAAATAGTTGTGAATATTTGTGAATAAGCAAAACAATTTTTAAAAACAGTCACAGACTCATTCATATACTCATTCATTCACTCATAGATGCACTCAGATTCATGCGCCCACTAACGCACCCACTAAGACACTCATGCACCCACTCAGACCCACTCATAGACTCATACAGCCACTTTCATACACACTCACGCGCCTAATCACATATCCTCTGACAGAGACAGGCCCTGTGGCCAACCCCCCCTGTGAATGGCTGAAGACGTGCATGGCACAGCGTTGGGTGGTTATAAGGGCTTGGCCACAGAGCCTGGCCACAGGCCATGCATAGTGGTGGTTGGATTAACATATAGTAATTAAAATTACTTTTGTTAAAAAAACATAGAAATTCACTGAAAAAACAAAGTTTACAGGGATGTTATAGTTAGGTTCTGAATTTACTCATACAAAACAATAGAATTCAACAGTTATAGTTAGAGTTAGCAACTATAACTCACGCCCTAAGGTGACAATAACTCGCACCTTCAGCATGCACAGCTAATTACTCCACATATTATATTATTGATGACACCTTTGATGGCATCTTTGATATTATCACTGCAACATTTGCTATATAATTACTGATTAGAAAGCTACGCATGTAGCAAACCCTCACTGCGCATGACCAAAGACCATGCATGGCATGCAATTGGGTGGATATAGGAGTTGGCTGCAGGGCCTGGCTGCAGATCAGGCCCTGTGGCCCACCACCGCACGGGCAAAGATCATGCGTGGAAGTGGTTGGCCAATGTATACTGATGAAAATTACTTTACATAAAAAAAAACATAGAAATTCAATGGAAAAAAACAAAGGTTGCAAGAACTTTTTAGTTCGGAAACAGTATTTAAAAAAAAAACCTTAGAAATTCATGTAAAAAAAAGCAAAGAATACAGGGACATTATAGTTTTTAGTGAATATATATATATATATATATATATATATATATATATATATATATATATATAATGTTAAGAGTAAATTCTGTCCACAATTACCACCAGGGAATAGAATTGATCTGTTCTACGAATTGTTTGTAGGAGAGCTGAATAAATTGAGGAAGAGATGGCGGAACACGAGAAAGGAGAGCAACTTTACATCAAAGGATTGGAACAATATCATGAATCTCAAAAGGAATGCCTCACTGATCATTATGCCCTGAGATAAGGGAGGAAACATCGGGTTGATGAATCGGAACCCCTATTAGACAGAAGCGAAGAGGCAATTGGGTAAAACAACTCATTATATCTGTCTCCCATAAAACCTGATGAAGGAGATTGAGAGTGAATTTCATTCAAAATTGCACCTACAGCATAAGCATAATCTGTTGACATGGGAGGAATATCAATCCCTAAAGGTACAACGTGCAAGAACACATACTATATATTTCCTCCCAAAGATCCATAAGAATTTGAAAGCACCGCCAAGCAGTCCCATAGTGAGTTCCATTGGTTCCCTTTTGGAGAACAGCTCCAAGTATTCAGATTTATTCTTACAGCAGAATATCACCGGTTTACCATCTTCTTTGAATGACTCTACTGAATTTTTTAGGAGATTAGATGGGATTCCCTTAAGGCAATCTTACATCATGGTGACATTGGTTGTAGTGTCCCTGTATACTTCAATTGATCATAAGTATGGAAAACAGGCAACAGGCATGATGTTACTCGAGATGTTGGAATATTATCTAACCTACAATGTCTTCCTTTTCAATAATAAATACTACCTAAAGCAACTGGGGATGGCAATGGGCACCGCCTTCACCCCCACCTATGCAAAATTGTTTATGGGGAGCATGGTAAAGAAGGTCGCACCGGCCGAGGATAATGTAAAATATATGGAAAATGTCATTCTATGGACATGGTTCATTGATGACCTCTCTATTTTGTGGAAAGGCAATGAGAAGGAATTACAAAGTTTGAATTCCAATGATTTTAATATTCAGTTCACAAGTGCATATAGTAGATACCACTGTGACTTTTTAGAATTTGGATTAAATGTACAAGACCATCAGTTGATCAAAAAGACCCACAGGAAGCCGATGGCCACTAATTCAATTTTGCATGCCAATAGTGGCCATCAACAGCCCTTAAGTGGAGCATTCCCTATGGTCACATGCTACGTGCCAGGAATGTGCCAAAAAATAGTTGATCAGACTCCTAGGGATAAATTGCTGTATCAACAGAGTTAAAATGTGGCCAAAAAAGAGGGAAAAAGAGGATATTTTTGGAATATAACACAGCCCAATTTGAAGTTAAAGGAATATTGGAAAATAAGTGGCACGTCATTAGGAAGATATCACGTGCATTGGACCAAGGTTTACATTTAAAAAATAAGATCTTTTGGTAACATTTCAACCAATAGCTATCTTGATCCTGATGGAGAAAATAATTGGTTGCAAAGTAATACAACAGGGGTCGTTAAGTGAAATTCATGTAAAGCTTGTCAGTATGGTACAAACCATTGAACCTATCAATCCTTTGAGGGGTGAGATATCACCATACAGGACCGGATAACGTGCAATACTGAGTATGTGGTTTATGTTTTGAAGTGTGAGCACGATAAACCGTATGTGTGAAGTACAGATAAACTGAAATTAAGGTTTTGCAACACATGCGAGCCATTAAGAATGGTGAAAGGAGTTATCCTGAGGCCTACCATCTTGAAAAATGTCATGGACTATCATTGGCAGGTGTCAAATGTTTGGGGATTAAACATGTGACGGCTCACCCATGTCCACCTGTGAATAATGCAAAGAGAACATAATTGGTTGATTATTGTTAGAAGTGTATTATGGATTATCAGCATCTTAGTTGCCAGTATTCCAACTTTTGGTGACTGTGTCTATGGGTCAATTTAAATATGTATTGGTCACTTCATGTGGTGATTTATTGATCAAGTTATAGGTCCCCGCTAATATTGACTGTCCCTCGGCCTCTATTTAACCTCTTAGTGATTGAATTTGTTAGATAATTGGTAATATGCATGTCACTTTACTACGGTTAAAATGCCAATTAATTATGGCCTATTGCAATATATATTTTAGAGTATGATTTTACTCTTTTATAATATGCATTAGTCACTTTAGAGAGTAATACATCTGAATTAAAAAGTACCAGGATCCCTCACAAAATGAATGGGTTAACCTTAACTCCCACATATTGGCATTTTTTGCATTTGCATTTGACACTTTATGGAAAGAATACATCTGAACTAACAACTCCCATGCATTGAGATTTTCTGCACTTGCACTTGACACTTTATCACTTTTACACACCTCAGTACCAGTACACAGCAGACTTGGGTCCAAAATATGATTTAGTATGGATTAAATTCATCCCCGAGTAAGATAATTTAAGTAATCATTATACACTTGTTTACATATGCACATGTCACTTAGGTATAATGTAGAGAGGGTTTGACTGCCATGGATTATTATACTATTGGACTATCAATCAATCAGTTAACCAACAATCATGGGATTTGTAAAGTGCGGCTTATCACCCAGGAGAGTATCCAGGTACTGTGGGTGGTTGCTGCAAAATGGTAGCTACCCCTACGAACAGCTTCTTCCTGAAGTCAAGGAGTGTGTGGGTGTTACATAGGGGGGGAAGGTAATTCCAGATCTTGGCAACGAGGTGGGAGAAGGAGCATCCAACGTAGTAGCTACGATGGACTCTGGGGACTTGTGCAAGGGAGAGGGTGGAGGAGCGAAGTTCTCTGGTGGGTTGGTGGAAGAAGAGTCTGTGGTTGATGAAATTGTATCCGATGTTATGGATGGATTTGAATGCGAGGTGAGAACCTTGTATGTGCACCTCTTGTGTGCGTGCAGCCAGTGGAGACTTCTAAGGTGGGAGGTGATGGGGGTCTGTCTGGGAAGGTTTAGGATGAGTCTAACTGTTGTGTTCTGGATGGTCTGGAGGAAGTGGAGGAGCTGGGCAGGGAGACTGATGTAAAGAGCATTTCCATTTGAAGATCTTACATACTAAGTGGAGGTTGTGGAAACTGATGGAGGCCACTGTGTTTATCTGTCGTTTGAAGGTGAGTTTGCTGTTGATGATGAAGATGAGGATGCGGGTGCAGCCAGTTAGGGTACGATGTTGTCCGAGTGTGGAGGGCCACCAGGGGTTGTTCCTGCGGGAGGTGTTATTTCCAAAGGTGATCACCTCTGTCTTGTATAAGTTTAATTTCAGGCAGTTCACATTGATTAAGAGACATGGGACATGGCGTTGCTGAAGTTATCTCTGAGAGTGGTGTGATCTTCGATAAGGGAGGGATTGAGTTGGGTGTCATCTGCGTATGAGATGACGTGGATGTGGATATCTGTGAGTGGGTGTGTGAGTGTCTGAGTAGGTCTGAGAGTGCGTGCATGAGTCTCTGAGTACATTTGTGAATGAGTGCATGAGTTTCTGAGTGTGTCTGAGTTACTGTATGAATGCCTGAGAGGGTCTGTGAGTGGGCGCGTAAATGGCTGAGTGGTTCTGTGAGTGGGTGCAGGTGTGTCTGAGTGAGTGAATGAGTCTGTGAGTGGGTGTGTGAGTGTCTGTGTCAGTTTGTCAGTACCTGTGTGAGTGACTCAGCCACAAAGGAACTTCACCTGCCCTTTTCCAACAAGATTCCATAGTACTGCACAAAAATAACTACTCAAGTGGAATTCTTGTTCCCTCCTTGGGTCCACTACATATTCTAAAATACAGTTGCGTAATGAAGCACAAGGAAATGTCACCAGTGACCTTGTGTGTGTTTTGGCATTATGACTTTTCCTGATGTGCTTTTATCCAGAAATATGTGATAACATGAATCCTCCTATAGGGAGGCCAACAAGACTACAAAGTTGTAAATCTCTACCAAACTAGGGTTCATCCTGTTATCTATATGACATAAGTGCTTCTTTGTTTTATGAAGATGTCCCCATATTCCTCGGATTTAAGAACGTGCCACTGAAATCGGCAGGAAATGCACTGGGGCCCTTTGGTAAGCTGTCCATCATCCTTGTAAAAGGGGGAAGACCTTTGCATACTTCTAGGGTGGACAGGGTGGGGTCCAGCAGGTGAAGCTTCCAGATGATTTTCACATTTGTATATTTACATACTCGTAGCAATTTAAAGGGAGAACTATGGACTCATCTCTCACCAGGAGAGGATAAGAAAGAATCCACTTGTCACAATCACATAGAGATTGCGCTCCAAATGATCAACAATGCATTTACCTCCACAAAGGATTTCAGATCTTTTTTTGATATGGAATTGCTGAGAAAACACACTTGCTTTGTCTTCACCAACCCAGGAGTTAGAATCATTTCTCCTTTACAGAAATGGAGCTTCAATTAGAGCTCCTCCTATGTTTATATTTATAAGTGCTTTCTGGTGAGGTTTAATTTCTGTGAAATGAGCATCAGGGCCACAACAGCCCTGGGGTCCCGATCTCCCAGGGCCTGGTCACAACTTAATAGGGGGGGGCACACAGCCCCCTTCCAGGCCAATTTGGGCCCCAGAAATCCAGTCCCCCAGGTCCCGGCCAAACCTCCTGGCTGCCTCCAGGGCACCCCCATGCATTTCCGATGCTGTGGTCCAGGGGAGGTGGTGGCCCCCAAGGGGAGGTCTGCAAGGCTCCCTGAGCCCAATTAACAAAAGTCCTAAGGAGGTGGTGGTCCCCGGGGCATAAAAATGCCCATGGAGGGGGGCCACATACGCCCCCTCCTTTCTTTTAATAAAAAAAAATGCCCCGGGGGCTGGGCCCACATGGTGGTGAGCTTAAAAACAAGAGCAGGACACCGCGCTTTTGTTTTTCATTTTTGCAGTGAATTTACAATATTCACAGCAACAATTAAAAAAAAATGCTTTTTTGTCCTGCTCTGGTCCCTCTGGGACCCCAAGAACAAGGCTTGGGGGTCAGGGTATTCCTACTCTGGCCCCTTTACTTTTTTTGTGGAACTAGGTGGAAGCCAGGAAGTGTTGGCAGCCAATCAGAGCTCTGTATTTCCTGCATAAGTCTGTTATTCTTCGCAAAGTCGTTAGGGTGGTACCGCTCCCTTGATATACAAATTTGGACTTCCTTATATTTCTCAACAACTACTGAACCGATTTACACCAAATAACAAAAGCACAATCTGCAGAACACAATCTAGCTTTCTTGCTAACTTGGTGTATAGTATTCAAAACTCCTATGGGAATTAGCATGGGAAAGACACTTTTTTTACCCCCCTTGTTCTTGGCCCTCCACTTGACAAATCATCCCAAAACTATGCATGCACAACAAGAATTACCAGAACACTCTTTTTAGAAAACTTCATGAAGATCCTTCAAACAGTGCCAAAGACATAGGCAAGTCAAAAAAAGCTTTTCCTATGGGAACATGGTCCTAACTATAACTACCTAGTACGGACTGCCATTAGGTAATATATATATATCTATATTGGCGATCGCCAGTAGGTATTTATAGTTAGGACCTAGTTTTTATAGAAAATGCAGTTCTTTGCTTGCCTATATCTTTGGCGCCACTTGAAGAATCTTCACGAAATTTTCCAAAACAAATTCAACAGTCGCGTGAGCTGCTGTCTGGAATATTTCAGGGTGATCCATCAAGTGGGGACGGAGATAAAGGGAGGCTGAAATTTGGAGTGTTTCCCATAGAAAAAATTGAACAGCGATAGCTTAAAAACCACTGGATAGAATTACACCATATTTGGCAGTAAGGTAGCTCTTGGTCCAGAAAGAGTCTTTTTTGTTATTTGGTGTAAATCTTTTAGTAGTTTGTGAGAAATTTAAGGAAATCCAAATTTGTATAGGGACGAGAAAGATTCCGGACACTTTGTGTTGTTAGGCATCGTTGGCCCTCAGCACCCCGGCGATTACTATCTTCCCAGGGCAAAGAGTAAAAATAACTAAATGGGGTCCGTTTCTGACCCCCATTAGCGCCGTAGACCACCATCTCCCTGGCGATATCTTCACATTGAATGGGGGTCACGTGGCCCCCCTCGAGGAGCCACAGATAGCCCTGGGGACTGCAACCCCCAGGGCCGGCTCCTGCAATGTCTGAGTTGCCCACCCCATGACATAGCTGTTTGCTCATGCTTGACTGCAGCTCTGAAGCTGCAACCCAGGCCCAGCAAACACTCCACTGTTCGACAGCGGGGACCTGTAAAGCAGGTCCAACTGACAAACAGTGGAGCTTTTATCTCGTGCAGGGGACAGAGATGAAATGCTTCAGCAAGCAGGTAGCCTGTAAGGGCATTTTTATAATTAATTAAAAAAATAAATACATGAATGAATGTGTAGGGGCTGCGCCCATAAAAGGCTAAAAATAAATAAAAAAGAAAAAATACTCCAGTGTGAAGGTTACAGACCTTCACACTGAGCATCCAAGGTTTGAGTCCAGCCAGACTAGCTTCCCACTTACTTTAAATTTTAAAAAATTACAGATGCATTGTTTTTCATTGTAATTTGTACAGAAAGTACATCATACATCAAAGCCTAAAAAACTTCCTATATCTCTCCCTCTCAATTTTTCTCTCTCTCTCTCTGTTTCGCTTTCAATCTAGTTTTCCCACTCACACACCTACTCAGATACTTAAGCACCCAGACAGAGACCCACTTGTACACTTACACACCCAGTCACAGACCCCCTCAGCAAGCAGGTAGCCTGTAAAGGGCATTTTAATAATTAATTAAAAACTAAATAAATGAATGGATGTGTAGGGACCACAGGGGAGCTCTTGAGGGCTCCCTCACAGTCCCAGATAGCCCATAAAGGGCTAAAAATAAATTTCAAAAAGAAAAAATACTCCAGTGTGAAGGTTACAGACCTTCACACTGAGCATCCAAGGTTCGAGACCAGCCAGACTAGCTTCCTACTTTTGTTTTTCAAAAAAGTAAAAATTACTTTAAATTTAAAAAAATGACAGATGCATTTTTTTCATTTAGCTTGTGCAGAAGGTATATCATACATCAAAGCCTAAAAACTTCCTATTTCTCTCCCTCTCACTTTTTTTATCTCTCTCTGTTTCGCTTTCAATCTAGTATTCCCACTCACGCACCTACTAAGATACTTAAGCACCCAGACACAGACCCACTTGGACACTCACTCATCCAGTCACAGACCCACTCAGACCCCCGTGCACCCACTCACAGCCCAAGTCAGACCCTCACACACCGACTCACAAGGCCGCACACAAACTGACGCACCCACTAAAACACTAATATACGCACTTTCACACCCACACAGACACTCTCACAGCCACTCTCACCCCCCAGATAACCCTCTCCCACCTATTCTTATACCCAGAGAGTCTGCAGTCAACTCCTACTGCGCATGGCCAATGGGCTGTGCACAGCATGAGGTTGGGTGGTTACAGGGCTTGGCCACAAGGTCTGGCTGCAGGCTTGGGTGCTTATAGAGTGTTGATTTCAGGGCCGGGCTGTGCCATGCCCAGCAGTGGTTGGATTAACATATAGAAATGAAAATTATTATACATTAAAAAAAACATAGAAATTCACTGAAAACACTACAGGTCACATGGATGTTATAGTTAGGAAATAGAATTAAAAAAACACAGAAATTCACTTAAAAAACAAAGGTTACAGGGAGGTTATACTTAGGCGAACGTCACTGGGTATTTATTTAATGTATAGTTAGGACCTAGTTTCTATAGAAAAAGCATTTTTTGTTTTGTCAATAACTTTGGCACAGTTTAATGAATCTTCATGATATTTTCCAAGAAAATATGACACCCATCTGGAAAGTCTTGGGGTGATCCGTGAAGCAGGGTGGTGAGAAACGGGAGGTGGGGGGCCCAACAATGCATTTTCCCCATACATTTTTCAATAGGGATTTTTAACACATCTACAGCCCAAACTGCTGGACAGAATTGCACCACATTTGGCAGAAAGGTAGGTCTTGGCCCAGAAAGAGCCTTTTTTGTTATTTGGTGTTAATCCATTTAGTAGTTTTAGAGGAATTATAGAAGAAACTACTTTGTATATATATCGATGCGAAGGTTCCCCAAACCCTCCCGATCTCGTGCTGAGATCTGATTGGTGGCAAACACTTCAACAAGGCTTCAGCCGAGTCCCAGACAAAAATGTAAAAAATGAGAGAAAGGCACAGGGTAGGGACACCCTGACCCCTTAGTTCTGGGGTCCCAGAAAGACACCCCTCCCCAAGCAAAAAGAAATAAAAAAATATATATTCTGCAGGGGCCACAATGGCTGTGGACTCCCATACTTGTTTTAGTGAAGTCCCCAGGTGAGCCAGGTCCTGGGGACACTGCCTTATTGAATGTGGTGGCGTCGGGCGGCCCCCAGCAACCCTTGGGTCTGCCACCTCTGCAGATAATAAAACACAGGCCCCCAGAGGCTTAGGGATCAACACCTTCCTGGGGCTTTAATAAAACACAAAGTGGGGGGGCACCTACCCCCCCCAGCCCTGGAGACTGCCACCTCTGCACGGATCTAATGAAACACAATGTATTTTGGTGCCCGGCCCTCCCACAGCACCAAGGACCACCACCTCCCCAGGACAGATGTTTGAAATTCTAAGCAGGGGGCCTCATGGACCCCCAGACTCCAGGGACTGCCACCTACCCAGGGCTAATCTAAAAACAGATAGGGGATGCATTGCAGGCCTACTGACCCCAGAGACCACCACCTCCCTCGGGCTATTATGTTGGAGGGGGGCTGCACCCGAGGAAGTGTTGTGATAATCGTGAATAAATCGCAACACTCAGGGCCTGATTTATACTTTTTTAGCACTGCATTTGCGTCATTTCTTTACACGAAAGCAATGCAAACTTACAGAATTTTAATTATTCTGTAAGTTAGCGCTGCTTTTGCGTAAAAAAATCACACAAATGTGGTGCTAAAAAAGTATAAATCAGGCCCCCAGTGCGGCCCCTGTGTAATGTTGCGATGCCTTCGAGAATGTCAGTGACAACAAAAAAAACAGTCGTTCACTCAGTGATGCATTGACTTACAGACCTACTGAGAGTCTCATGCACTCACTCACAGACCCACTCAGACACTGATGCACCCACTCACTGACCCAACCAGACCCTCACACAACCAGTCACAGACCTGCTCCGACCCTCACACACCCAGTCACAGACCCACTCAGACCCTCATGCACTCACTCACAGATCCATTGAGACCATCATGCACCCTCTCACAGACCCACTGAGGCACTGACTCACCCATTCGCAGACCCACCAAGCCCTTCATGCACCCACTCACAGACCCACTAAGACAATGCTGCATGGACTCACAGACCCACTCAGACTCTCATAGACCCACTCAGGCACTGATGCACCCACTCACAGACCCAGTGAGGCACTGATGCACCCACACACAGACCCACTGAGACACTGATACATCCACTACCACACCACTCAGAGGCATATACACTGACTCACAGATCCACTCAGACACTGATGGACCCACTCACTGACCCACTCAGACTCTCAGACGCCCACTTACAGACCCCCTCAGAGACTGATGCACCCACTCACAGATCCACTAAGACTATCATCAGACACTGACACACCCATTCACACACCCATTCAGACTCTCACACATCCACTCACAGACCCACACAGACACTAACACATTCACTTCGACCCTCATGCACCCACTCAGGGACCCACTCAGACACTGTGGTACTCACGCACAGACCCACTCAACCCCTCACACAACCATTCACAGACCCACAGAGATATTGACACATCCATTCACATACCCACTCAGACATTAGTGCACCCATTCATAGATCCTTTCAGACCCTTATGCACCCACTCAAAAATCCAATCAGACCCTCATGTACCCACTCACAGACTCGATGAGACCCTCATGCACCCCCTCAGGAGCCCACTCAGACACTGATGCTCCCACTCACATGCCCTCACCATGCACTGCTAATTACCCCACAAATTTGTATAAATCTTGCCTTGATTAGTAAAGATAACCCTATTAAACAATTATAGAACACATTTATAATGTTGAAAAGGAAGCAAGTTAGGAATGGTATTAGCACAAAAACTTCTAGCACCACTAGATTAAGATTACTAAGTATCCTACACACGCAATGGGGAAACTCAATGAAGAGATTATCAATGCTGAAGCACGTCTGGTGGCAACCAAAAGTGTTCTTCATGAGGCCATTATAGAAGTGAGTACTGAAGCTGCTAACTCGATTATCGAACTAGAATCTCCAAAAGAAAGTACTTTTGGTGTGGTTCCCAGGTCTTCTTTAAGCCCATCAGGACCAACAGACACAATAGTTGGAATTGAACCCCTGAATAGTATACATGACCTAACTCCTCCTCCACCTAAGAAGAAGAGAAGCAGGCAGATAACAAAATCTAATCCCATACCACTATTACAGCCTCCTAAGGGTGGGAAAATACCCTCTGAAATACATGGAGGAAAATCGTTAGCCGCACCAATAGGCTATAATGGCTCCCTGTTAAAAAGTATGGAAACTTTGTTTAAGAAGTTGCATAGCAATTTAGACAATATTGAGTCCAAAGTATTGCTAGACATTAAGGCAATAAAAGAATGTGTAAGCAATATAGAAACAAAATGATAACATGGTGATTAATGCTACAAATCCCTTCCTTGGTTGTGATAGCGCCTTGATCGAGAATAAAGTGGATATAAGTACAAGGAACATTACAATGACAGGGAATGTGGACTCTAATAAAAAGAGGTATGAAAACCTATCACTCTCACAGAGGGAATCATCTTAACAAAAGGCACCTATTACTAATCAAGTGAGGCAATTAGATGTAAAACATAAATGGCAGAGTGTGAATAGAGATAGATCCGCAAAGGAGGTTACCCCTAGATGCCACTCCATATACAATTATACTTTAAAATGTTCCCAAATTGTGATCAAACATTTTTGAGACCTGGCCAGAAATACGATACAAAGTATCACATTGATTGTCAATGAATATATGCACACCTGATATATTATTTCATGAAATCCTATATACAAGACAAGTTTGGTGGGTAGGATATATGGAAGAAGAAGAGGGAGATTGTATAGTGGTTAATTTTCATGACCCTCGCTTTGTAGGAAAAGTATTGTTAGATTTAGATAAAAGACATCGAACTTGCAAAAACATGAGAAGGGAGATAATGGCTGTTCCCTTAAGGTATTTCTATAGAACGATGAATATTCTAGGTGCAGGACACTCAGGGGATACAAGGGAAATACCCAGCTATCTGGATAGGTATGGCAACATAGAATGCTCCAATCGATTTATTCCCCTGAGTGACACAGAGGATCTGGATTGGCATCAGGAGGATATAAATAGAATACGGGTGTTTGCCCCACATCAAACATTAAACATCACTACAGAGTCAAAATCCAATCTCCTTAGTTGTAATGGTAATGTTGAGATTGACGGGAGGTCCTTAACACCCTTATTAATTACCCTTATGTCATGGAATATAGCTGGGGTATCAACTAAACTGGCTGAAACGGAATGGCAGACCATACTAAGTGTTTCACATATAATCTGCCGACAAGAGACATGGCACACTGGATCCTTCTTTATCGAAGGATACTCTGCATTTATTACACCAGCTTCCCCCTTATCTAGCGGGAGGGCTAAAGGGGGGTTAGCAACACTGATCTCAACATTAGTATTGTTTGCATTGGTAAAATCCTCCCTTGACTCCCCTTAATATCAGTTTTGATATCTCTGGGTAAATGGGACTATAGGAATTGTACTAATCAATTATTATAATAACAAATTTGATGATACAAAAAAAACAATGGCATTAACCATCCAGGATGATCTACATCTATTTCTAAATGATATAACATCCACATACATATTAATATATTAATATGAGCTGAAGATTTTAACATTGGATGTGCCAGATTACTACAGAAAAGGCAAGTGGATTTACCAATGATCGGGGAAATGCCCAATCTCATTTTTTACAAAATAATTATGGAACTATATTCAATGAAATAATATTTCGATACGATCTGGAACTGGTGGAACAAGAGGGGGCCAAGGGAGAGAAGCATCCAAAGTTTAGAGGAGGAGGCCATTTTTCAACTATTGACCATAAATTAATCTCTAGGAATAATGTTGTTATGATTGAACCACTAAAGATTAAGTCAGCTATATTTAGTGATTACCACCCTTTGTCACTTACCCTGAGACTAGCGAAACCCTGCAATATAGGAGAACAATTCGCAACAAACATAGGAATGAAAAGTGGAATTGCCATAAAATGGACTGGTATAAATGAAATAGACCTGATGATAAAAATTGTGACTTGACATAAACAAGAAATGTTAATATGCACAGAATTTAATCAAAGTCCATTAGAGATCTTATCGTCCTTCAATCAACTTAGCAATTCCTTTTCAGAAAGCCTAAAAGTGACATCCCGTAATAAGTAGGGGGTAAAACAAGGGTGGTTTGATCGTGATTGCTCACAAGCAAGTCAGGAATTTAAGCGAGCCCAACAGGCTCGGCCAAGAAATAGGGAAGAAATAATTACCAAACATTCCAGCTATAAACATGCACTGGAGACTAGGAAGGCACACTTAAGAGCTAGGGCATGGGATGATCTTGAGCAAGCAGCAGCACTGAGAGATAGTACCCTATTTTGGAAAACCATTAAACAACAATTCCTAAAAAATACAGATGCACTTGAAATTATTGCACATATTCCTTCAGCGGACTGGCTCTCCCATTTTGGCATAATATTTAATCTAGACCACTTGGCTTTGCATTCATCGAATGCTGGAATAATTGAGATCAAGCCACTCTCTCTGAAAATGATTAGCTTAGAAGAAGTTAGATCTGCACTGGGAAGATGTTCGAAAGGGAAGGCACCGGGTCTCCACGGGGTACCAGTAGACGCTTACCTGACATACATGGATCTATGGTGCCCTATTTGGATCCAAGTTTTTTTTAGTGTGACAAAGGGTTATATTTTAACTTCATGGACAGAAAGTAAAACTGTTCCTAGGTTTAAAAAGGGAAACAGAGGCGACCCTAAATGCTGGGAGAGTACTCCTAATAAGATTAGAGTCTTGGGCAACCGATAATCAGATACTTACAGAGGCCCAATTGCGAGTGCAGTATGGAAGAAATGGTGAATGTACCCCAGGCCTTAGGATTAGGAGAGGCATACGTCAGAAAGCTCCCCTTCTATTTTCCCTCTGTATCAATGGGATAGATGACCACCTAAAAATATGGCAGTTGATACACCTAAAATAGGGGAATGTCCTGTCCCAGTCCTCCTATATGCAGACAAATGCGGTCCTATTGTCACGACCCGCAAACGGGCTGCAACTGCTGATTGAGGGCTTTGTAGAGTTTATGGAGGGTAGAGATATGTGCCTGAATTTGAACAAAACAGTTGTAATGATCTGTGGCCCGGAAAAGACCAGAAAGAAAACTTTTTTTATTAAGGGTCACAAATGTGAAGAGATAAATAGTTTTACATATCTGGTTGTACAGTATTCTAATATGGGTCACTGGAACCAACACCTAGAAATAACTAAGATGAAGTATATGAGTGCAACAGAGGCCGTTTTTAGATTTTCAAGGAAAATTGGTAATAACCCCCTTAGGGAAGTGCTAAAATGTATAGAAGTAAAACAATTAATAGTATCATGTATGGTTCTGTCCTTTGGGGCTCAATGCTCGAGATTCAGTCATTCCAAGTATTAGAGAATACATTCCTCTGCAGACTACTTGCTGTGCCAAATACCACTTCTACTTATAATGTACATAGGGAATTAGGCTGTCCCTGTGTGGAAGACTTAATATAAATTAGTGCCTTATTGGCATGGCATGGCATCTGGTCTAAAGAAGGGACACCATTTACAAAAGAGATTATTAAAGACTGCTTTACACTAGAACATTGGGTCAGAATTACATGGTTTGTGCACCTAAAAAATGTGCTGAAAAGTATAAATCTGGACTCAAATCTAGATGATCCAGGCACCATTCTTCAACTCAGCAAAAAAGAATTGAAAAACCAACTAATGGAATGGAGAGAAAGTGACAGAGCCAATAGAGAATGTAAGAAATCGACAGTAGCACTTTATATGACTGAAGCCAACAAGACTATTCAAAATTATTTATTAACAGTATCAAATATTCAAGAAAGATTTTATTTAACTCAAATGTGTTTTAGGACATTGCATTTTTTAGTGGCCTTCCCAAAGATGGGGATATGGAGTAAAAGCTTACCAAATTGTCCCTGTGCGGGATGATTTGCACAATCCACGATGCACTTTATTATATCTTGCAGATTATATCAGGATATCAGGAAATGTTTTTAAAAACCTTTATTTGTTATTAACAAATTATTTTATTGTAGAGAAGCTTTTCATATTTATATAAATTGGATACTACAGAGAAAAGTTATGCAGTGATAAAATGTGTTCTATGTGCTAAAGAACAGAGGAAAAAAGTTATGCACCTAGAAATCCTCTGTTATGAGAATGAATAATGGCCAAACTTGTTAAAATGAAGGCTTTTATTTAATTATTATTAATGTGAGGAAATATTTTATTGCATGTTATCTTTGTTTTAAAAAAAACAAATCTGTATATCTTTTATGCAGTAATATCCGAATAAAGATTAATTTGACTTGACTTATCAATAATTTTATTGTAAATGTTGCAGTGATAATATCAAAGATGTCATACAAGATCTTTTCAATTATATATGATGTGGAGTAATTAGCTATGGATGGAGAAGGCAGGAGGTATAGTTACCTTAGGGTCCAAGATATAGGTGGTGATTACAACCCTGGCGGACGGTGTTAAAGCGGCGGTAAAACCGCCAACAGGCCGGCGGTAAAAAAAATTGCAATTACGACCGTGGCGAAAACCGCCAACAAAGACAGCCACTTTAACACTCCGACCGCCACTGCGGTACAAACAAACAGCGCGGCGGTCACCGCCAACAGACAGGCGGGAGACAATGTACTGCCCACACTATTATGACAGGCCAATCCGCCAACTTTTCCGGGGTGGATTCACCGCGGATAAAAACACGGCGGAAACAGGAATCCCGAAGGAAAAACGCTCACCTCTACATACCCCACGAGGAACGAGGACACCACGGAGCCGGAACTCCAAATTCTACCTGCGATAGTCTTCCTGCTCCTCTACCAGGAGCACGAATGCCGGCGGTGAAGACACGGTGAGTACTTCACCTACGACACAGGGGAGGGGGGAGGCAAAAAACAGAGACACACACACGCCACACCCACACCCTCACCCACTACAACACACACACTAATACAGCATGATACATTACAGTTACACCCCCCAAGCCCCCCGGAAGAATGCAAAGACAAAAGGAAATGAGTGTAACCATTGTAATATATTAAAATCCAGTACTCAAACATATATATACGCTATAAACAAATATATACACCAATAATACAAGTCCAGGCATTGCACCATTTATAGTCCGTGGACCATTGGGCCCAAAATACATGGGCGAGGCCCACACTCGATACACGATCAAAACAGAGAGAACACTGCAGGGGCATCAGATAGAAATACAACAGGCACCTCAGGGGGAAGGGAAGGGGGGGCACCTCAGCCGGATGAGTGCACGGCGCCAGATCCACGAGGGGGCTCTATGCCCACTGTTCAATCCTGGGGAGTACAAAGCCACAGTCTCACAAGTCTCTACAGTGGGTGGGGTGCCCACTGCCATATCCTGGGGAGTGCAAAGCCACAGTCTTTCAAGTCTCTACAGTGGGTGGGTTGCCCACTGCCATATCCTGGGGAGTGCAAAGCCACAGTCTCACAAGTCTCTACAGTGGGTGGGTTGCCCACTGACATATCCTGGGGAGTGCAAAGCCACAGTCTCTCACGTCTCTACAGTGGGTGGGTTGCCCACTGCCATATCCTGGGGAGTGCAAAGCCACAGTCTCTCAAGTCTCTACAGTGGGTGAGTTGCCTACTGCCATATCCTGGGGAGTGCAAAGCGACAGTCTCACAAGTCTCTACAGTGGGTGGGTTGCCAACCGACATATCCTAGGGAGTGCAAAGCCACAGTCTCTCAAGTCTCTACAGTGGGTGGGTTGCCCACTGCTGCATCCTGGGGAGTGAAAAGCCACAGTCTCACAAGTCTCTACAGTGGGTGGGTTGCCCACTGACATATCCTGGGGAGTGCAAAGCCACAGTCTCTCAAGTCTCTACAGTGGGTGGGTTGCCCACTGCTGCATCCTGGGGAGTGCACAGCCACAGTCTCTCAAGTGGATAACAGTCTCCACTGGTTCTGGAGGGGGACTGGTGCCCAGAGTGCTTCATCCTGTGAAGGACAGAGGTAGTGGATGCATGTCTCCACTGGTTCTGGAGGGGGACTGGTGCCCAGAGTGCTTTATCCAATGAAGGACAGAGGTAGTGGATGCATGTCTCCACTGGTTCTGGAGGGGGACTGGTGCCCAGAGTGCTTCATCCTGTGAAGGACAGAGGTAGTGGATGCATGTCTCCACTGGTTCTGGAGGGGGACTGGTGCCCAGAGTGCATCACTCACCCCGTGACGGACCCAGTTGCGTCAGTGCCCCTGCCGCTCATGGGCTAGCGGTGCTTGATTTGGCGGCGCCCTGTTCAGCGGTGCTTGAGTTGGCGGTGCCCTGTTCAGCGGTGCTTGATTTGGCGGTGCCCTGTTCAGAGGTGCTTGATTTGGCGGTGCCCTGTTCAGCGGTGCTTGAGTTGGCGGTGCCTGGCCCAGTGGTGCTTGTGCTGGCGGTCCTTCATGGCCAGCGGTTCTTGTGCTGGCGGTCCTTCATGGCACAGCGGTGCTTGTGCTGGCCTCCTGGACAGCTGGGCTGGGGCTGGCGGGGCCCTCCTGGGCAGCTGGGCTGGGGCTGGCGGGGCTCTCCTGGACAGCTGGGCTGGGGCTGGCGGGGCCCTCCTGGGCAGCGGGGATGATGGCGGTCTTCTCTGCCGTGCAGCTCTTCCCAGACTTGCCGGGTTTCTTGTGGCCCTTCCCCACCTTGGGAGGTGTAACAGCTGACTCCACACTCCCACCGGGACCCCTGGGAGCGGCTTTGGTGGCTGGAGTCTTCCCCCTCTCCCACCGGGCACTGGTCAACTTCTGATGCTTCACGGGGGGACTTGCTGTGCTGTGGCTCCGTGCAACACTGGCTGTCCTGGTGGCCGGTGCACTCCATATACCTGTGACAACAGGCACCACTGGTCCCGTGGATGTTGTGGCTGAGGTGCTACTTCGGGACCTATGAGATGGACTGGGTGGGGGAGGTGTGGGAAAAAGGTCAAGGCTGGACAGGAAAAGTATTTTGGAGACACTGGGACGGGTAGCTGGAGGGGGTTTGGGAGTGGAGAAAGAGGTGGTGGTTGTAGGAGGTGTACGTTTGGTGACTTTGGGTGCAGGTGCATGCGCTGGAGGCTGTCGTGAGGTGGATGGCTGTTGAGTGGGTGTGTGCCTGCGTTTGTGTATCTTGGGAGGGGGCGTCACAGACACACTGGGAGAGGACACAGGGGACGTGTGAATGGTAGTGGGGGTGGTGACTGCACGTGAGCGGGGTGTGCTGGTGGGTGTGCTGGTGAGGGACTTCGTGGCTGTAGAGGTAGTGCATGCAGGTGTGAGTGTAGACGAGACTGGGAGGGAGGAGGGAGACGACGAGGAGGGGGACACAGTGGAGGCAGTGGATGTTGGTGTGTCTGCATGTGTGTGTTGCTTGCGTGAGTGCCTGTGGGATGTGTAGTGCTTATGTTTGCCTGAGCTTCCCTTGTGTGGTAAGGTGTGTGCAGGCTGGTCTGATGGTGTGCTTGGGATAGGCAGAGGTACAGGGGATTGGGTCTGGGTGGAGGAAGTTGGAGGGGGGAGGCTAGAGACGGGGACAATGGCTGCCATCAGTGCTGAGGCCAGAGTTTGAAAAGCTCGGTGAAGGGCCGCCTGACCAGAATGAATGCCCTCCAGGAATGCATTAGTTTGTTGCAACTGCCTTTCTACACCCTGGATGGCATTAAAAATTGTAGACTGCCCAACAGTGAGGGACCTGAGGATGTCAATGGCCTCCTCACTAAGGCAGCAGGGGTGACTGGGGCAGGGCCTGAGGTGCCTGGGGCGAAGGTGATGCCCACCCTCCTGGGTGAGCGTGCACGGGGCGAAGGCTGAGGGGCTGCTGGGAGGGCGGTGCTGGTAGGGGGGGTGGCGGCTGTACCTGTAGATGCGGGGGGCACAGATGTTGCCGCCACCACAAGGGAGCTCCCATCAGAGGATGAGTCTGTGTCGCTGGTGTCAGCTCCTGTCCCCGCCGTGGAGCTCCCCTCGCCCTCAGTCCCACTTGTGAATTCAGACTCCGTAGTGTCGCCCTCCATGGCCATGTGGGATGCAGCTCCCTCGTGCTCCGGTGCCACTGCTCCTCCGCCCGATGATGCTAATGCACACAAGAACAGGAAGACCAAAAAAAGGGGGGAGGGAGACAGAAGAAAGACATGTTGAGTGCATGGATTACCGCTAACGTTGGCGGACAAGACAGACACAGAGACCCCCTGCACTACGTCGCGCTCTTGGGCTTCACAGTGCAATTCCTGGGAAATGGCCTACAAGGTTATGGACGACATCTGCACACATAGATGACACAGGGGCATGAATAGCTGTACTTGGCACTCTACAGAGGTGGGGTAGGGGGCCTCAGGGCCATGCCTTACGGAGGGGCCTAGCCTACGGAACTCACCCTGGCCTAGGAAAACCCACAGCCCTCCTCTCCCACCCAGACAACTCCACTGCGCGTAAAGTCAGCTGAATGAGAGTGTACTCACCCCCTTGTGTCTGCTGTGATGCCCTCAAGCGCCCATCCAACTCCGGGTAGTCCACCTGAACATCAGGGGGGTCATGGTTCGACTGCCACCCCTCCCACGTTGAGAGGCCATCCCCAGCTGAGCCTCCGCCGTCTTCTTGCTCCAGCGGCGAATGTCCTCCCATCTTTTCCGCCAGTGGGTGCTCCGTCTGTGGTAGACCCCCAGGGTCCGGACGTCCTTGGCGATGGCACGCCAAATATCTTTCTTATGGTGGGCGCTGACCTACATGAAGTGTACAGGGGAAGAAGAGAAGTCATTACCAACTGCACCATCAAAGTGAGTGGCCCCCATCCCTACCCTTGCCATGTGGCACATGAGCTCACCGTCTTACATGCACGCAGCACTCTGCCCCCTTCCTTCTTACATCCAGCCCTCTCCACACAGGCACAGCCCACATACAACATGCTCCCTGTGTACTTACCTGTTTGTCTAGAGGACCGTAGAGTAGCGTGTACTGGGGGAGGACCCCATCAACGAGCTTCTCCAACTCCTCAGATGTGAAGGCAGGGGCCCTTTCCCCAGATGCACGAGCCATTGTCTCTTCCAGACTGAGGTCACAGCAGCACTTGCAGTGTAGGTCCTCTCCTGTCGAAGATCAGGTATCGAGTGATTGAAGTGACAGAAAATGGTGGTCACGTCCGCGTCGGTGCGTACCATCACCGCCGGCGTACATCGTCATTGGCTCCTGGTACCCATGGGGTCCAATGTTAACCAATGCAGCATTGCGCCGCGGTCTCCGACCGCCTACCGCGACGGTGTACAACGCCAGCGCAGTTACCTCACATCCCATTGTCCCACTTTAGAGGTCAGGCAGCCGCCATTTCAGGGGCCCACATGGCCTCATTTTCAACTGTGTCACACATATCTAGGCCTAGCCTCAACACACATACAGGCCACCTTTTGTGTATGATTGGTGTTCTGGGTAAACTGTGGGTACATACCTCTGAGTTGTTTGACTCTGTGGTCGCTGTTGTCCTTTATAGGCACCGTCCGCTGGGACATGTGAGGAGATGGCGGCATACTCCGGTGTACCGACCATTGGTGGACCTGTCGACAATGGAGGAGCGACATTTGATAATCAACTACAGGTTTGACCGTGCCACAATCCAGGAACTGTGTACGCAGTTGGAGCCAGACCTGATGTCAGCAATCGGCCATCCCACAGGAATCCCCCCTCAAGTGCAGGTGCTGTCAGTGCTCCATTTCCTTGCAAGTGGGTCATTTCAAACAACAGTGGCCATGGCATCAAGGATGTCCCAGCCTATGTTTTCCAACGTGTTGTCCAGAGTGTTGTCTGCCCTTCTGAAACAAATGCGGAGCTACATCGTGTTCCCTCAGGTGGAGGATTTGCCTACAGTGAAAGGTGATTTCTATGCCCTGGGACATATCCCCAGCATCATAGGTGCCATTGATGGGACCCATGTGGCTTTGGTCCCACCCCACAGGAGTAAACAGGTGTACAGAAACCGGAAGAGTTATCATTCCATGAATGTACAGATGGTATGTTTGGCCGACCAGTACATCTCACATGTGAATACCATGTTCCCTGGCTCAGTGCATGACGCCTACATCCTGCGGAATAGCAGCATCCCTTATGTGATGGGTCAACTCCAGAGGCACCGTGCGTGGCTATTAGGTGAGCTCCTGGAAGCAAGACAGTGGGAATGGTTGTCTGGGGTTATCCCTCCAGGTTAGTGTGTGTCTAACAGTTGTCCCTCGCCATTTGCAGGTGACTCTGGGTACCCCGACCTGTCATGTCTACTGACCCCAGTGAGGAATCCCAGGGCAGAGGAACGCTACAATGAGGCCCATGGGCGAACTAGGAGCTTGATCGAGCGGACCTTTGGCCTCCTGAAGGCCAGGTTCAGGTGCCTCTACATGACAGGTGGATCCCTATTCTACTCACCAAAGAAGGTGTGCCAGATCATCGTGGCCTGCTGTATGCTTCACAACTTGGCTTTGCGACGACAGCTGCCTTTTCTGCAGGAGGATGGTCCAGATGGCGGTGTTGTGGCAGCTGTGGAGCCTGTGGGCAGTGATGAGGATGAAGCAGAGGAAGAAGACATGCAGAACAGGGACTCAGTGATCCAGCAATATTTCCAGTGAAACACAGGTGAGAATACAATCCTGCCTACTACATGTACTTTTACACTACTACCTCTATCCTGTCTGTCGTTTTCACCCAGTGTATGGTCACTGAGTTGTCACTTTCCCTTACGGTTTCACAGATATGGGTCCCACTGTGTGTCATCTGCTTACATTCCTCATGGACTAGAGCTGTGTGACATAGGTATGTTGACATTACTATTTCAAACACATTTTGTCACTGTAATTGCTAATACACTATTTCGAAATCACAGACAGACTCCAGATCATTTTTTGCTTTAGGTGTGTTTATTTCAATGCAAAATATTGGAGGGGGAAGTTAATTGGTGAGGGGTGATGGCGGAGGAGTGTCCATGGCAGAGTCCAGTCTATTAGTCTCACAGGTGCATTGCCCATATGGGCATAGGAAGTGGAGCTGGGGTAGTTTAATTATGGACAGGGTGACAAAGTGGGACAGTAGGATGACAATCAGGGTGGTCTCATTTCTTGGCGGGGGTCTTGGCATCGTTCTCTGTCTTGTTCCTGGATTTCAGGGACCGTTTTCAGGGGTGGGTCTCCCTCTGCAGGGGGTGGGGTGCTGGTATAGTGGTCCTGTGGCGGGCCGTCCTGTCCACTAGCGCCGGCAGAGGTGGTGGGCAGTTCATCGTCCATGCTAGTGTCAGGCGTCCCTTGTAGTGCCACAGTGTCCCTCCTGGTGTTGAGTACTTCCTTCAGCACCCCTACGATGGTGCCCAGGGTGGAGCTGATGGTTCTCAGCTCTTCCCTGAAGCCCAAATACTGTTCCTCCTGCATGCGCTGGGTCTCCTGAAACTTGGCCAGTACCGTTGCCATCGTCTCCTGGGAGAGGTGGTATGCTCCCATGATGGAGGAGAGGGCCTCGTGGAGGTTGCGTTCCCTTGGCCTGTCCGCCCCCTGTCGCACGGCAGCCCTCCCAGTTCTCCTGTGTTCCTGGGCCTCCGTCCCCTGGACCGTGTGCCCACTGCCACTGCCCCCAGGTCCCTGTTGTTGTTGGGGTGGAGGGTTATCGTGGGTTCCCTGTAGTGGTGGACACACAGCTGATTGACCTGTCCTGGGGACAGAGGTATGGGCCCGCTGGGTGGGTGCTGTGCTGGTGTTTTCAGAGGGGGGAAGGTCTGTGGTGACCTGTGCCTGTGTGAGGGGAACCGACTGTCCAGAGGTCCCCAATGGTCCGGGCTGGTCATCTAGATCCAGTTGGACAGAGCTGCTGTCATCACTGTGGGCCTCTTCTGTGGGTGGAGTGGACATGTCTGGACCCTCCTGTCTGGTGACGTTGGGTAGGGGTCCTGCAGGGGTGGAAAGCATGATTATTGCATCTGTGTGTGTCATGGTGTGCAATGGGTGGGTGACCGTGTACCCCGTGCTGGCATTCCTGTGTGGGAGCTTGTGTGATGATGGTTTAGAGGGGGTATGGCTATGTGCAGTGTGCATGCTTTAGTGATGGGTGTCCATGCTTTGTTGCTGCATGCAAGGCTTGGTGTTGGGATGGGTAGTTTGTGATATTGGGACATTTGTGAGGAGTTGGTGTGATGGGGGTGAGGGTGAGGGTGGGGTTATGTGATAGCATGCAGGTAGGGAGGGGGATATATTAGTAAAGCTTTGACTTACCAGAGTCCATCCCTCCACCTACTCCTGCGAGGCCCTCAGGATGCAGATTCGCCAAGACCTGCTCCTCCCATGTTGTTAGTTGTGGGTGAGGAGGTGGGGGTCCGCCGCCAGTCCGCTGAACCGCCAGGTGGTGTCTTGAGACCACGGAACGCACCTTCCCCCGTAGGTTGTTCCACCTTTTCCTGATGTCCTCCCGATTTCTTGGGTGCTGTCCCACTGCGTTGACCCTGTCCACTATTCTTCACCATAGCTTCATCTTCCTTGCAATTGAGGTGTGCTGCACCTGTGATCCGAATAGCTGTGGCTCTACCCGGACGATTAAATCCACCATGACCCTGAGCTCCTCCTCTGAGAACCTGGGCTGTCTTTGCCGTGCCATGGGGTGGTCTAGGTGATGTGTGGGGTGGAGTGTGTGGTGATATGTAGTGGTGTGTTGTGTGAGGTGCGTGGAAGTTGTGTGGGTGATGGTGTTATGTGCCTGTGGATGCTGTTGTACTTGCTGGTGGTGTCTCTCTCTGGCCTTCTTTCTGTATTTTTTGTCGTAGGGGTTTGTGGGTGATGTGGTTGTGGGTTTTATATTGTAATGGGTGTGTGGGAGTGGTGTGTGTATGTGTCTCAGGTGTGTGTGTTTTGAATCGTCCAATGTGGCTGTGTTTTGTGGGAGTGTGTGTATTTTGAGTGCGGCGGTGTGTACCGCCAATGGAATACCGCGGTTGAAAGACTGCCGCGTGGATTCGTGTGTCGTGATAGTGTGGGCGTATTTCTGTTGGCGTGACGGTGTCGGTTTTGTTTTCGCCAGTTTATCACTGACCTTTGGTGTGGCGGACTTGTGTGGGTGTCTGAATTTTGGCGGATTCTGAGATGTGGGTCATAATAGCTCTGGCGGAATTCCGCGGCCGCGGCGGTGTGTTGGCAGTCTTCTGCACGGCGGTAAGCGGCTTTTACCACCAATGTTGTAATGAGGGCCATAGTTACTTAAAATAACTCTAACTGCTGAATTTCTGTGGTTTTTGTATGAGTAAATTCAGAACCTAATATCCCTTTAACCTTTAGTTTTTTCAGTGAATTTCTATGTTTTTTTAACGTAAAGGAATTTTAATTACTAAACATTATTCTAACCCCTGCCGCACTCGGGGTTGGTTATGAGGCATGGCCTGCAACCAGGCCTTGCAGCAAAGCCTTTCAAACCACCCAACCCCATGCACATCCTTTGGCTGTGGGCAGCGCAGGTTGGCCACACGGCCTGTCTCTGTGAGTGGGTGCGTGAGTCTTTGAGTGGGTCTGAAAGTGGATGTATGAGTCTGAGTGGGTGTGAGGGGGTGCATGAGTGTCTGAGTGGATGTGTGAGTGGAAGCATGAGTCTCTGAGTGCATGTATGAACGAATGAAATAGTGTATGAATCAGTCTGTGTTTTTTCATTCAAATTTTCCATAATCACAAATAATTCATGAATGTTCATGAATATTGTGCATAGTGACGCAAAATTATTTTAAAACCAGAATTTGAACCTACAACACACCTACATCACACCTATGAGGTCAGGGCACCATCGCCCTGACCCCTTATGCCACTTTGAATTTGGATTTTCACCCCCGGGGACCATGTCACATGAAATAAAATGGCAGCCGCAACTTTGCAGTCAGGTTGTGGTCAGCCAATTGCAACGCTTCATTCTGCACGTGTATTCAAGGAAAATTTACAAATTTAGTGAATTATTTATGGCCAGAGATATACAAATTTATTTTCCCTTAGTATCTCAAAAACTACTGAACAGATTCACACCAAATAAGCAAACGGTAGTCTGCGTACCAAGAGCCAGCTTTCTGCCAAATTTGGTGTAATTCCGTCCAGTGGTTCGGCTTGTGTCGTGTCTAAAGAATCCTGTGGAAATTAACATGGGAAACACAACCTTTTTTGAGCCCCCTTTTTCTTGGACCCCGCTTACCAGCTCACCCCAAAACTTTCCATGCGCAACAATAATGACCCCAACACTTTTTATGGGAAAGTTTCATGAAGATTCGTCAAACAGTGCCAAAGATATAGGGAAGTCAAAAAAACGCTTTTCCTATGGAAACATGGTCCTAACTATAACTACCTAGTGGCGACTGTCACTATTTTTTGTGTGTGTATATATATATATATATATAAATATATATATATACATATATAGACATACATATATATTTAAAATATATATATATATATTTCCTACAGGTTGCAGGAGAAAGGGCTCCCTGCCTTGCAGACTGAAGCTACTAAAGTGGGTATCCCCCCAACCCACAGATTATGTTTACCAATGAAGCAAGATTCCAAGACTAATCAAGTAGATCAAATGGGCCACATTTGACAGGGTGATACCAAATATGCATTTATTTGTAAGCCACTTTCCTGAGAGGTGTTGTCATGAAAGTGACTTATGAATAAATGTACATTTGGCATTCCCATAGCCTAGGACCACTCTCCTGAATATAAGACTAATGTATAATATGCTTCTATTTGATTTGAAGAAAACGTCCTCCCATTACATTACACCCCTTATGTCATGGTGGTACAAGATTGAGGGGAGAAATACCGCATAAAAAGATTGCCAAGCAAAGGAAAAAAATGAAAAATATATTTGTACATTTCACAAGTACCCAATCTCTCCAACTGAAGCTTTTCCACAATGCAGACAACATACAGTCATAGTAATAGTTAAAACAGGCATACATCAGTATAGTTAATAAATACTTAAACGTGTATGGAATAAGCTGGGACCTGGAGCCTGTCTGAATCAGGCCTTACATAAACTAAATCTCAACTCTTGGGGACAGATGTATCAAGCTCCAGGTTTGCATTTCTTAAATAGCGAATTTTAAGAAATCACTATTTAAGAAATGCAAAATGGGATGTATGAAATTTGCGATTCAGTAATAGCGACTTCTTAAAATTCGCAATCGCTATTACCGAATCGCAATTAAAGAATGGGACTCCATTCATCCCTATGGGACTGTAGGCCCATGGGTGCGAATGGTTTTGCATTTCCCAGTTAGGAATTCACAAATTAGGTAATGCAAACCCCAGGGTGCTGGGGGCCTAAGGACCCCTCTGACACAACCTAAAAAAATATTTGCTGACATGTGAAGCACACACATGCCCTAGGGGCATGTGTGTGCTACATGTCATGTTTAAAAATGCATTTAGAATGCATTTTTAAAAATTGCACATGCTTACCACCAAATTGGATTTGGTGGTAATTGCATTTCCTAAATGCCCAATTCGCATTTAGGAAATGCTTGATACATGTGCTTTGGAAATCGCAAATAGGATTTCCCAATTTGTGATTTCCTATTTAGAGAATCGCAATTTGTGATTCTCTAAATGGGGTCGCAATTTTAAGGAATTGCTATTTTTGCGATTCCTTAAAATTGCACAGCGAATGCCTTTGATACATCTTAAAAGGCAATTTTGCATTCACAAACAGCCAAATTTTGCGATTCACACCGATTGCGAATGCAAAAATGCTTGATACATCTGGCACTTGGTTTTGAGTCCACTGCTCATCTTCCCATCCTGATTCTCTCACTTTCTGACTCCATTTATATTTATATAGATCACATCCAAAGTTGATGTGAGGAGATTGCCACCAATACTGTATTTACCAAAGTAAACAATTTTAGGAGCTACATATACCTTATTAAAATGAGTATCTCTCATCTCAAATATGGTGAGTAAATTGCAATGTTCCCCTTTAAAATATTTATGAGAAAGATTGGTAAACTCAAGTTACATAAAACACTATTATTAGCTAACAAAATTTCAAGAGTAATACAAAACATTACAAAGAATTTAACATGTATTTATCACATCTAATTTAGTTTTGATTTTGTAGGATGAATATGGGAAACGTGTGGACTCCCTTGGTTGGTAATGAGCAGGCTGGGTATACTTTGTCCGTAGCCCTGAAGCCTGCTGCTCACCTATAGACTTATTACTGTGTTCACAGGTACAAACCCAGTAGATGGGCAGCCCATTCATGGTTTTCCCCTGGTGAGGACTATACTTTGAGGGTGCCACCTGGCAAAGGCAACTTTTGCATTTGTTAATTGCTATGAGCAAACACCTCTGCTCAGTTGGCACTGGTCATTCTGCCAGCAGGCTATAATAGGCCAGTCTACAGCCCTGCTCTTGGTAACTCAGTCTTGTCAAGAGCAGCCAGCTCATCAAACAATTCTATTATCCACAGAGGATTTATGGGGCACTCTAAGTACTGGTAAAACTACAGGTGGGAATTAGTCCGTATGATAAAACAAAACTATTGACGTAAACTCCCTAAGGTCCAACTCCATCTTAGGTAGGCCCCAACTCCATCTTGGCTAATTGAGGTCACTATCTTCCCACTTTAAAACAATGGAAGTCACCATCTTTCTCGATATAGGCAGAATCATTTTCATGTCTGGCCTTGGACGCAGATGTCATCTGACCCTATCTTTCTAAGAACTGTGAAAGAATTGTAATTCAATTAATGACATAGATGCAACACTTAATGCAACATTCTTCTTTGTCAAGTGTCTACTCTTCACCATGTCAAGGTTTAGTAAGAACAAATACAAACATATAACCAAAATAAAGTTGTCTGGATTGACATCCTTTTACCTCATATGTTCATAGGAAAACTTTTGGGACGTTCACCCTGACACATATAACCTATGTCAGACATTTCTAAACCTATGTCAGAAATTCTAATTTTTGGTAAGATTAACTATATATACAAACTGCTTCTGCCAGAGATGCTACATCCCACTTGAAGCATGAAGCTGTTAAAGCTGACTCAAACTGATAACTGACTGCTACTGCAGCAGGTCTTTACACTTCGTAGGGAGCACTGTCTTCACGTCTCTGCTGATAAGGGCTGCCTTTGATGTCAACAAGGTATGCAAGGCATCTCTTCTCCCGAAAACCACCTAGATTTCAAGTTGCCCAGCCTTCTATGCTCTCTTAGTGTAGCATATATGAATAGGCATTAGGATGTTAGATTTTAAATGACATTTTAAGACAATCTAGAAATGTTCATTTTGTTATTGTTATTTATAACATGTCTGCTTACTGTTTTATAATATTCTGTTTTGTTGTTTTAGACATATCGAGAAACAGATTATTTCTGTAGTCATAAATAATTTTGACTAAAAAGTATTCATTCTTCTATGTACTGTGTGTGTGTGAAACTGTGAATAATGAAATAAGGTTTGTTACTGTTACCATGGTACCCTGAATCGTTTAGGGCATTGTTAGTAAGCCATGAGCAATACAGGCTACAGTAACCTGTCTTTCACATCCATTGCTGGTGCATTGAACCAAGTTCTCCTGTGTCTACTGTGGGTTGGAAAGCACACCTTGTAGAGTTAAGCCAAAGTCATGGATGAGGGTTAGGAAGAGCATAGTTCTCAGATAATAAAAGGGATAGAGCTTTGAGGCCAGAGGTTATCTAATGAAGAATGGGTGGCATGTAATCTGAGTGCAACATTGTGCATTATTGTGACAGAAGGGGTGATAGATTTAGATATTTTAAAATCAGGCGATGAAGTATACTGTTTTGAGGGGGGCATATGTTAAGGGATTGAAGTATACTATGCTACCTCATCAGATTAGACGTTCAACTTTTTGGCTGTTGAATTGAATACAATGATTTTAGTTTCTGTGTGTACGAATATTTTGCCAAATCAACTGATGCCGAGATGCAGTATAAGGAGTTTTCAATGACTCAGTTTCATCAAGACCAGAACAATAGAAGATGTGAATATGAGTTTGGCAATCAAATATCTGACTTTTATCTTTGGCAGGTCACTTAGCAATGACAAATGGTATTAAGAGCAGCACTTTGAATGGATCTGGGTATATTAATCAGCTCTGAAAAAAATAAATATGTTGTCATGCACTTAGCTCTGTGAGTTCTGGTTATCCTGATGTACACACTCCAAGTGATTCTGGGATTTTTATGAGTAAATCTGGGTATGGTCAAGAACAGCACTCTAAAGTGACTCTGAATATCATGAACAATATAGCTTTAGGAGCATTTGGTTGTATGTAGCACAGAGGTCTCCAATCTGTGGGTCGCGACACCCGGGGGGAGGTCGTGGAGTCATCGTAAGGGGGGTGCGCATTCCGCAGCCTTACATTTGCCTCAAATTAAAAAAAGTCTTCTTCTGGAAAAAGAGTGGCTTCTGCTGAAATGTCATTTAGTGAGTCTCCTGTTAAGTGAAACCGAGAGAGGGGCAGACATCTGTTTTTGCCAGATTGCCTGCTTTACCTGAGAGAAATGCAAATATGTGCTGCTAATTAATCTGTAAATGTAAAGGGTAATCTACAAATGTAAAGAATGCTTGGGAGCCGTACTGGCTATAATTGATGGAATCACTGGAAGCTTTGTGATGAAAAAGATTTATTATTTTTGGGTGGTAGTAAAAAGAGTTAACAACTAAACTGTGAAGTGCATGCTTTTAATTGTAATTGTATTTACATAGGGGGTCATTCCGACCCTGGCGGTAAAATCCGCCAGGGCCGGGGACCGCGGATGCACCACCAACAGGCTGGTGGTGCATCCCTGGGCATTCTGACCGCGGCGGTACAGCCGCGGTCAGAAACGGGAAACCGGCGGTGTACCGCCGGTTCCCCGCTGCCCTGGGGAATCCTCCACGGCGGCGCAGCTTGCTGCGCCGCCATGGGGATTCTGACCCCCTTACCGCCATCCTGTTCCTGGCGGTTTTGGCCGCCAGGAACAGGATGGCGGTAAGGGGTGTCGTGGGGCCCCCGTAACAGGGCCCCACCAAGATTTTCAGTGTCTGCCATGCAGACACTGAAAATCGCGACGGGTGCAACTGCACCCGTCGCACCCTTTCCACTCCGCCGGCTCCATTCGGAGCCAGCATCCTCGTGGAAGGGGGTTTCCCGCTGGGCTGGCGGGCGGCCTTCTGGCTGAGAAAATCAGAATTACTGCAGCGGTATTCTGACGGCGGTACTTTGGCGGGCGGCCTCCACCGCCCGCCAAAGTCAGAATGACCCCCATAGTGTTTACAACCCCTGAAAAGGTGTTGAATGGGCAGTTATGTAAAAATAATTCTATTACGTATGGTCTGGGTGTTACTAAAATGAATATTTTGTAAGCACTATTTTATGATAAACCGCTTTGCACATTTTGTAGTAGTCTATTTTATACTGTGTGTAATGCAAATATAAAATAATGACTTACATGTTCACAGTGCTTTCTGTCACAAGCTGTGCCTCAAAGCACTACAAATACACAAGTCACTATTTTCCACTGCACCAGCCAAGATTTAATTAGGTGGCCCTCTGGTTACACACAGACCTCTGCCATGCATTGATTAATAAAGTTTTCATAATGTACTATAGTGCATTTCCCACAGAGTAACAACTTGTTTGATTTATTTTTCATTAAAGATAGCTTGAAAGACCTAAAAACTGAAGTCAACAACAGCAACAAACTTTTATATTCAGGAGTCAGTTTTTGCTAAAATAGAAGTGTTTGTTTTGATTTAGTTAAAAATAAAAACCTTTTTACAAAAAAGTTTGAAAGAAGATTAGAGGGCCACTTCCTCCCCTATCAGTAAAGAAAGCATTCTACTTTGACTTTATAGTTCACCATTAATGATTGTAAATAGAACGTATTCATTATGATGAATGATGTTCGGCAACCTCCAGTTCCATGTAGTTGTAAAAGCCAAGCCATCCGCATCCCATGAAATATAGTATGGTTCTCCTCGAATGCCATGCACCAAAGTTGCATCCTGTGCATTACAGCCATTATACCCAGGGCCACTGGAATTATGTGAATGTGCAGCAATTTTCATATAATTACAGATTTGCGCATTTGTCACATAATCCACCACTTGCCACATAATCTGATGATTTTAACTAAATAAAATGTTGTCTATATCTCAAACAGTTCAAAGGTTACTAAAAAGCAGCAGCACTTGTTGCCACACAGTAGAAGGTCCTTTGCAAAGCAAGGCTGGTCACCTTTTTGTTGCTTATTGTTATATTTGGTTGTTAAACTGGTATGAATGAGGTGCAACCACAGATTGGCCATCTCTCTGGAGAAAAACAGGCACACTCATCACATTAACTCAGAAAGGCGTTGTGTTTTTGCGAAATTATGTTTTGTCTGTGAAAAAAGGTACCATTGTGCATTTTGGGTTCATTCTTTTTGGAACTTTTTTGTTTGAGATGTGTGGTAAGCCTCTGACACCAAACCACAGTCATCCACTAACATTTGGTTTGCCAAACACTGTTTAAAATAATTTTCCCACTGTAAAAATGATTTGCTGTGGGAATTATGGTTATCAATAATGAGGAGTACCAAGCTTTAGAATTTTTTGTCAGAAGGGGGTCCTTACGACTGAAATTTTTGACAGGGGGTGGGGTCTCGCATCGAAAAGTTTGAAGACCTCTGATCTAGAACAGTTCGCTTGAGACTCTCCTGATGTATTTGTGTAGCTCGGTTGCTGTTTTCTAGGCTAACCTCTGAAAAATGTGAGACAAGTTGAGACTAGTTATGAATTTGAAATCACAGCCCTGCTCACTGTAAGGAAGAATTGTGTTCAGCTTGGTTTAACAGGCAATAAGAAGAATCAGTACAGAAGGTTCTCGCACAATAGCTTCAGAGGGTAGGAGAAATGTGAAAACCTAAAGTAAGGCTGTTCTAAACCAGCAGAGGAGAAGCCTTAAAGTAACAAGTTAATGCCATAGAGCCTTTAAATCAGCTAAACTGATGTCAATGCCAGGACTAGTGATAAAAAGAGCATGTAACCTTGTGCATAGTGGAGTTTTAAGATTTTGACTGTTGTTACAGGCCGTAAAAATTAAAATACAATTTTATTATTCAAGCAAACTCTAGCTAAAAGTGTTTAATATTCTTTACGTACTTCTAATCTTTTCAAGCAGTGTGATTGCCCAAGAGCACACAATTTAGTGACATGAGCAGCTGGTGAGTATACACTATGGCCCTCATTACGTCCCTGGCGGTGGGCAATAAAGTGGCGGTAATACCGCCAACAGGCTGGCGGTAAGTTTCGCCAAATTATGACCATGGCAGTGATATCTCCGATAGACAGTCGATGTACCACACGACTGCCAGGGCGGAGACAACAGCCACCACAGCGGTAGCCGCTTACAGCCAGGCGGAAGACAAAGTTCCGCCCACCATATTAAGACCCTGCAAACCGCCACCTTTTCCGGGGCTGTACCAGTGTCAACAAAAGCCTGGCAGAAACAGAACACACAAGTGAAAGGACTCACCATTGGAGACACAGAAAAGAACTACGCCGCCATGGAACCTGAACTGCAAGTTTTCTTGATGATCTTCTACGTCATGCTCCACCTGGAACACCAACGCCGAAGAAGATGACAACGGTGAGTACAGACGCCTAGCACACAAGAGAGGGTGGGAGGAAAAAGAGAGTGACACACACACAAAACACACACCATTCACACACACACTGCACACACAACAAGCTGCATTACAAAAACAATTTGAACCTGAAAACCTGCAGAATAATGCAAGGACAACAGGAATTGATGAAAGTGATTGTAATCAGTTCAACATCAAAATTAATAATCCAATGTGGCTATGAAACAGATATGTACACTTGTATAAAAAAGGGACACTGCCCACTCCAAAGTTCAAAGGTCCCACTTGGCCACAGGGCACAGTCAAAGGCCCAACTCGAATCCTGCCCACATCTGGATAGAACACTGCAGGGGCATCAGTTTACAAATAGGCAGGCACCTCGGTGGAGGCACCTCAGCCGGATGTGAAAACAAGCCCACTGGTTCTGGAGGGGGCAACATGCTTTGTGCTTTGTCCAGGGGAGTGCAAGGCCACAGTCTCTCAAGTGGGGAACATGCCCACTGGTTCTGGAGGGCACAACATGCCCTATTCTTTGTCCTGGGGAGTGCAAGGTCACAGTCTCTCAAGTGGGTGTCTTGCCCACTGGTTCTGGAGGGGGCAACATGGCCTGTGCTTTGCCCTGGGGAGTGCAAGGCCACAGTCTCTCAAATGGGTGTCTTGCCCACTGGTTCTGGAGGGGGCAACATGCCCTGTGCTTTGTATTGGGAAGTGCAAGGCCACAGTCTCTCAAGTGGGGAACATGCCTATTGGTTCTGGAGGGGGCAACATGCCCTGTGCTTTATCCTGGGGAGTTCAAGGCCACAGTCTCACGAGTGGGTGTCGTGCCCACTGGTTCTGGAGGGGGCAACATGCCCTGTGCTTGCTTTATCCTGGGGAGTGCAAGGCCACAGTCACTCAAGTGGGGAACATCCCCACTGGTTCTGGAGGGGCAACATGCCCTATGCTTTGTCCTGGGGAGTGCAAGGCCACAGTCTCTCAAGTGGGTGTCTTGCCCACTGGTTCTGGAGGGGGCAACATGCCCCGTGCTTTGTCCTGAAGAGTGCAAGACCACCGTCTCTCAAGTGGGTGTATTGCCCACTGGTTCTGGAGGGAGCAGCATGCCCAGTGATTTGTCATGGAGAGTGCAAGGCCACAGTCTCTCGAGTGGGTGAATACCCCACTGGTTCTGGAGGGGGCAGCCCGCACAGTAGCCCCTGGAGGGTGGACTATATGGCGTCCACCAGCAGTGATGGCTGCTTGCTGGTGGTGGTTGGGGGAGTCTCCTGGGCAGCCCCTGCACTCTGTGATGGCTGCATGCTGGTGGTGGTTGGGGGAGTCTCCTGGGCAGCCCCTGCACTCTGTGATGGCTTCATGCTGGTGGTGGTTGTGGGAGGCTCCTGGGCAGCCCCGTACTCTGTGATGGCAGCACATCCACGGCTGGTGGTGGGGGCCCTGAGGCAGCTGCTGGTGGCGGCAGTGTAGGCCTGACAGCTTCTGCTGGCATAGAGTGCCTCTTGTCCTCCTGATCATAGTTTGGGGATCCCTTACCCTTCCTCGGAGGGGTAGATGGGCTCTTCCCCTCTCTGCCTGGTGGTGCAGGCTCCTTCCCATTCTTCACAGCTGATGCAGGCTCCTTCCCCTTCCTCACAGCTGGTGCAGGCTCCTTCCCCTTCCTCACAGCTGGTGCCGGACTCTTCCCTTTCATCCCAGGTTGTGCCGCCTCCTTCCCCTTCAGTGTTGTTGGTCTGGTATCCCTACCACCACTAGTAGCTGGTGCTACCACTGTCTCCGTGGACTGTTTGGCTGAGGTGCTGGGCTGTGCCCTTGGTACCCTGCCCATACGTGCAGGATGGGGGTAGGGGTAGGGAAGAGATCAATCTGGGAAAGGAAAACCTTTTTAGGGACGTTGGGGCGGGAGGAGGGAAGAGTAATGGGAGTGGAGGATGAGGGAGTGGTCGTCGGAGGTGTATGTCTGCAGGATTTGGGTGCAGGTGCATGGGCTGTATGCTGTTGTGAGGTGGATGGCTGTTGGGTGTCTGAGTGCTTGCATTTGTGTCCTTTAGGAGGGGGGGCAGACACAGTGGGAGAGGACACAGGGGACGCGTGCATGGATGTTGTAGAGGTGTCTGCCAAAGAGGTGTGTGTTCTGCTTGGTGTGGTGATGATGCTGGTAGAGGATATTGATGTATTGCATGCAGGTGTGAGTGTGGACGTAACTCGGTGGGAGGTAGAGGAGGAGGAGGGGGAGACAGTGGAGACAGTGGATGTTGTCGTGTCTGCAACTGAATGGTGTTTGTGTGAGTGCCTGCGGGATGAAGTGTGGTGCTTGTGTTTGCCTGTGCCACTCTAATGTGTTGTCTTGTGTGCATGCTCATCTGCCTGCGTGCTTGGTATGTATTAGGGTTGAGGAGAATGGGACTGCCAAGTGGAAGTTGGAGGGGGGACGGAAGAAACAGGGACAATGGCTGCCATCAGAGAGGAGACCAGTGCCTGAATTGATCTCTGTAGGGCCGGTAATCCACTGTGACTGCCCTCCAGTAAAGCATTACATTTGATGGATCTCAGGAGGTCAGTAGCCTCTTCAATCAGGGCAGCAGGGTTCACTGGGGCAGGGCCTGAGGTGCATAGGGCAAAGGAGATGCCCACCCTCCTGGGTGAGCGGGCACAGGCAACTCACTGAGGGGATGCTGGGAGGGCGTGCTGGTACGGGGGGTGGCTGTACCTGCAGCTGGGGTGGTCACAGAGGTGTCCGCCACCACCAGGGGGCTCCTATCGGAGGAGGTATCTGAGTCTGTGTTGCCCCTCCAGTCTTCGCCGTGGTGCTCCCCTTGCCCTTCATCCCACTGGTTCCCTCGGCATTGGTGGACTCTGCCTCTTGGGTCCTGTGGGATGCAGCTCCCTCTATAGCTGGTGCCTCTGCTCCTCCGCCAGATTATGCTAATGCATAGTTGGGAGGCCATCCCCAGCAGGGTCTTTGTGTTCTTTCATGCCCAGCGTCTCAGGTCCTCTGACCGTTTCCGACAGTGGGTGCTCCGTCTGCCAGAGACCCCCAGGGTCTGCACCTCATTTGCAATGGCACGCCACATCCCCTTCTTTTGATGGGCGCTGACCTGCAGAGGCAATACAGACAGGAGAACACCATTAGACAAACAGTCCAGCCTGTCCCACAAATGGCCCACCATACCCGTTTCCATCACCATTGGCACACCCATAGCCCAGCGCACAACATGTACATCGCCAAGAGGACATCCACCCCCTCTTACACGATGCCTTCACACACAACTCCATGCATTCATGCCACATGCATCATGCCCAAAGTGTACTCACCTGTTGGTCTGGAGGCCCATACAGCAGTCCATACTGGGGTAGGACCCCATCCACCAGTCGCTCCAACTCCTCTGAAGTGAAGGCTGGGGCCCTTTTCCCGGTCACACAGGCCATGGTAGATTCCAGACACAGGTGACAGCAGCACATGCAGTGTAGGTTCTGTCCTATGGAAGGTCAGGAAACAAGTGAGGAATGTGAACTAAAATGGCGGTCATATCTGCAGCGGTGCATACCATCACCGCCGGCGTAGATCCCCATTGGCCACTGTACCCCGTAGGACCCAATATAAACCAATGAGGAATTGCACAGCAGTTCATACCCACTTCCGCCACAGCGCACAACGTCGGCGGCATTACCTCACTTCCACCTGTCCCTCCACACAGGACAGGTGGTCGCCTTTTCATGGGGAGTGAACAGGCCTATCGATTATCCCTGCGTCACAGGATATGTAGGCACATACATTTAAATTCCACTGTCCCAAAACATGATTGCACAATGTGGACTGTTGTTGTGGTATGGTTGTTCAAATGAGACAACCTATTCACTCATACCTACCGCTGCGGATGAATAGTAGATGGAGACATACCCTGTATACAGACCCCTGGTGGGCTTGGCTACACTGGAGGACAGGCATTTTATCCTCACCTATGGACTGGACAGGGCCACAATCACAGAGCTGTGTGCCCAGTTGGAACCTGACCTGATCTCATCTATCTGTCATCCCACTGGGATCCCCCTCTTGTGCAAGTGCTATCAGTGCTCCATTTCCTGGCAACTGGTTCTTTCCAAGTGACAGTGGGCTTGGCAGCAGGAATGTCACAGTCAATGTTCTCAATATTGCTGGCAAGAGTCTTGTCTGCCCTGAGACAGGAGATGCCCCTGTTGCAGCAGTGGACCCTGAGGACAGTGAGAATAAGGATGCAGAGGATGAGGATATGGACAACAGAACATTGGTGATACGTCAGTACTACCAATGACACACAGGTGAGACAGTGCAAATTCACATTTCTATGACGGTTGGTGTATTCTGTGTGGCAGTGGCATGCTGTCATTACCCACTTGTTTCCCCTACTGACTGTTACCTATGTATATTAATTTTACAGATGTTGGTTATTGACAACATTGTCCTGATGTGATCACAACAGCCAGCAACAGGTCATTAATTCAATGCTCATACTATGTACAGTTCATTTGCAATGGTTGTAGCTGTTTCAATCAATACAAATTTGCAATACATGAAATACTAGTAGTCTAATTTTATCCAAGGGTGTTTATTGTTCTGTTAAAATATAGGGGGGAAAGTGCAATGGAATGAGGTGATGATGGAGGAACATCCAGGGTATTGTTCCTTGCTGTTTGTAGCACAGGTGCAGTTTCCATGGGGACAAAAAAAAAGAGAAATGGCAGTTCAAGGTGGACAAGGTGACAGAGTGGGACACAAGGGGGACAATTAGGAGAGTCTCATTTCCTGGCGGTGGTCTTGGCAAGTGTCTCTGGCTTCTGTCTGGTGCACAGGGAACGTTTGCGGGCTGGTTCACCTTCTGCAGGGGGAGGTGGGATTTGAGTCCTGTGTGGGGCCTCCTGACCACTAGCGGCAGTGGAAGGGGAGGCCTGTTCAGATGACTGGCTAGTGGCAGGGGCCCGCTAGTGTGACACTGCCTCCCAATGTCTGCCAGCACCTCTACTATGGGGATCAGGGTGTTGTTGATGGCCTGCAAGTCCTCCCTGATCCCTTGATACTGTCCCTCCTGCAACTGCCTGTTCTCCTGCACGTTGACTAGGATCTGGCCCATCGTGTCCTGGGAATGTTGGTAGGCTCCCAGGACCTCAGAGAGTGCCTCCTGCAGAGTCAGTTCCCTGGTCCTGTCCTATCCCTGGTGCACAGCAGTCCTCCCAGTGTCCCTGTTGGCCTGTGCTTCTGTCCCCTGAACGGTGTGTCCACTGCCACTGACCCCAGGTCCCTGATTGTCTTGTGTATGAGGTGTGGCCTAAGGTCCCTGTACAGGTGGGCACACTGCTGATTGACGTGTCCTGGATACAGAGGTGTGGGTACTCTGGGTAGGTGCTGTGGTGTTGGTTCCTGATGGGGGAGGCTCTGTGGTGGTCTGTGACTGGGCTTGGGTGACCGTCTGTCCTGTGGTCCCTGATGGGCCAGGTAGATCTCCAGATCCTGAAGACCAGAGTTACTGTCATCACTATGCGCCTCTTCTGTTGGGGACTGGATAGTGATGGCACCTTCTATCCAGTGACATTGACTGGGGTTCCTGTGGGGATGTAAATTATGTATTATCCTTCATGTGTATGAGAAATTGTACACCCCTGGCCTCCCCTCTATGGTTGGTGTTGCCCTGCCAGCTTTTACTTGTGTATGTTGGTGCATGGTGGGATTGTTAGTTTCCCTATGCTATGCATGCTTTAGTGATATGGGTCCATGCAGGGCTGTGAGAGGTGTCCATGCATTGGTACAGCATGCAGGGCTTGGCATTGGGATTAATGTGATGTGTTGGTGAAGTGTGTGGGATGGAGTGCAGTGATGGGAGTGAGGGTGTGTGATGGCATACAGGTATAGGGGTGATAATTGTTGAAAGTTGACTTACCAAAGTTCAGTCCTCCTCCAACTCGGGCCATCCCCTCAGGATGCAGTATTGCCAGTACCTGCTCCTCCCATGATGTGTGTTGTTGGGGAGGAGGTAGGGGTCCACCGCTAGTCCTCTGGATAGCAAGCTGCTGTCTTGCTGCAATGGAATGTACCTTTCCCCGTAGGTCATTCCACCTCTTCCTGATGTCGTCTCTTATTCTGGGGTGCTGTCCCACACCGTTGACCCTGTCCACGATTCTCCACCATAGCTCCATCTTCCTTGCTATTGATATCGGCTGCACCAGTGCTCCAAAGAGCTGTGGCTCTACCCCAAGAATTTCCTCCACCATGACCCTTAACTCCTCAGTGAAACGGGGGTGCTTTGTGGTGCCAGGGGTGTTATGTGATGTGTGTTGGTGAGGGTGTGTTGCGTAATATATTGGGGGGTGTGATGTGGAGTGCGTGAGGGGTGTATGGGTATTGGTGGTGTGTGTGTCTAGTTGTCACAGTGGTGTTGGTGTCAGTCTTGTGCCAATGATTTGTATTCGTGAGGGGTTGTGGGATAATGTAGGTGTGTGTTTTATAGTGGTGTGGGTGTGGTGAGTTTATGGGTGTCATGTGTGTTTTATTTGAATTGTCCAACGTAGTGTTGTTTTATATGTGGTTGTCCATTGTGAGCGCAGCGGTATGTACCGCCAATGGTTTACGGCCACTGAATGTCCGCCATGGTGATTCGTGGGTCATAATGTGATAGGTGTTGTTCTGTTGGCGTGATGGTGGGAGTTTTGGGACCGCCACTTTTGAACTGACCTTTGGGCTGGCGGATTTGTGTATGTGGGTGTATTCTGTCGGAGTGGTGTGTGTGTGTCATAATATGGTGAATGGATATCCTCCACTGCGGCAGTAAGTTGCCAGCCGTCAGCGTGGCAGTAAGCGGAATTTACCACCAGTGTCATAATGAGGGCCTACATTTTTTAAAGAAAAAATATCAACTTACTTATGTGAAAAGGTGACAACGTTCTGCTTTCAGACCTTCAAGCAAGTGCAGTTGAATTAATCACAATCAATTAATAAACATTCAAAATCAAATAGTAGGCCTGGCATCTCTAGCAATTACTCTAATTTGAAAAGCATGCTTAGGCTTCATGCAAAAATGAAAACAAGACAAAATATAATTTGGAAAACATTTAACTATGGCACTAACCAAAAAAGTGTGGATGGATTTTCTAAAGGAAAAAACAGCAAATGCAAAAATAAATGCACATTGATTATACCTCTCATAAATTAAACAACAGTCAGCAGGGTTTTCATCATCAGAGCGCAGAAACTGCAGGTTTTCAGACAGCATCAGGCAACAGGAACACAAATGAGGCAACGGCTCAGTAATAATGGGGCCTAATGTACCTGAACTGTTAGACAAGAGCAAATGACTGATTAACAAAAACACATTTAACTCAGAACAAGCTCAGCACAGAAAACTCACTTTGAATGTAACTAAAATGAATCTGAATCTCATCACCTAAAACCCAAAAAGTCACTAACTAACCCTCTATTGGACGAGACTATGAGGTGGTTTAGTGCACAACCAATAAACTTTAATCTGTGCTTCAGTTGTATCTCCTTTCCAAGATAGTGCCACGTTTATGCTCCTCTCCGGTCAGCAGCTTCCATGCAATATTACAATTTTATAAAGCAACTTGAAACATGACATTGAGCACTATAGCCCATTGTTAAAATTTACAATTATTATCTGGTGGAAATACGACTAGTGGAGCAGAACCAGAGCAACATTTTTCCACAGTGCAAGTCACACAGGATGTTTAATAAACTGCTTCCAAACATTTCAGTGAAGTCAGCAACATTAAAACATCGTGCTCCTAGAAAATGCTAAAACATGGGCCTTTTAACTAATGCTAATCCATGAAGAAAATAAAACATTTCATAATAATTTCAAACCATTATTTGTATGGTACATGTTGGAGGCTGGCCCTCTGTGTATTGTACAAAAACAAGTCCACTATGCAGAAGGTCCGAACAAGCACATGTTAGTTTTCAGGACCACCTAATGCTCTTATTTTTAAGGTAACTGGTCAAGCAGTTAGGCTAATCCAGGAGATGTGCTAAGTATTTGCTGTACTTCCAAATCCATTCATGTACCACGCACACTCAATGAATAACTCAAGACCAGAATTTATAAACATACTTCAGACTTTTATATCATTTTTAAGACCAAAATCTTTAGAATAGGTTAAGTACTTTTCTTGTTATGACTTTTGAAAGTTTTAGCAAAGTTAGTCTTTCTGTGTGTAATTACGCACCATTAAAATCAATAGACAGTCCCTTTTAAAACTGCATTAAAAACCATACGGTTGAGTTACCAGTCTCCTCTTTTGCAGGATGGTCGCAGAGGTCGGTGGGCACCTTGTGCCAGCTGTAGAGCTTCAGGCAGCTCCCAGTTAAGGCGGGAAGAGCTTTGGAAAAGTTCTTGCACAGGCACAGGGCCACCTGCATAGGCCACTTGGAAAAGGAGCTGGTTTGCAAATTCAAAGTAGTATCTGGGTGTCCCCTTTGGCTGTCGAGGTCACAAGGAGCTGGGGACCCGGGGCACACAGCAGAACCCGCGATGCAAGGCCCAGGGCGGCCAGGTGCAGGGCATTTTGGAGGTCTTGGATGCTGTGCCAAACGAAGTCCACTAGAGCTGGAGGTAAGTCTCTTTGGGGATCGCTTGTAGGACAATGGAGGCACTCTGGTTGGAGGTCCAGAGTGTGCCTGAAGTCCCTCAACTGGGGGTTCCTCCTGATCCTTTGTCAGCTCTGGGGGAGCTGGTTTTCTCCTGGTCAGACGTCAGCTGACCAGTACCAAGGGTATTGCTCTATCTCTCCCACTGGGGGTTGCAGTGCCAACAAACCTGGTACAGCTGGTGGGCACTTCCGGACTGTCATCTGTGTGTTGTTGGGTCTGTCTGTGACTTCCGGCCATGGAGATATTGGCGATTCAGTGAAGTGTCCTTCACTGGTTTCTTGGTCTTTTGCAGATTACTTGCTTTTCTTGAGTGGTGCCTCTACTCAGGAGGGAGATCTGGGGTTATCCTTGAAGCCTGGAGGTCCCCTGGGTTTATTGGGGTCGGTCCAGTATTCAGCTCCTCCACTATTGTGAGTGTCGGGACTCTGGTGCAGCAAGCAGGGGTCTTGGGGCCTCTTCTGGTGCAGCAGTTCCTCGTTTTTCGTTCTGGCGGTTTCTCTGGTGCTGGTCTTCTTGTATTCTTGGAATCCTTTTTGAATCGAAAATCTTGGTCTATGGGAGCCCACTAAATACTGAATTTAGTGGGCGTTTTAGGGGGAACCTGGTAGTGTCCAGTGGACACTTGCCCTTCGGTGGCTACACCCACTATAGTGATAACTTCCTGTGGGAAGGGTCACTTCCCTAAACCTGATTGGCTATTTTCCTCCATTGCAAGATGGAGAAAACTGAATCAGAGTGTCCACTTTGCACGCAAGCCCTTAGGGGTGGTGCAGTCTCAGTGAGGCCACTCCTCCTACCCTTTGTCTGGTTTCCCACCTTTGCTCCCTCCTCACTTGGGAGTTTGCAAAGGGGGAGGCCATCTGCTGCTATAAGCAGGCCTGGTGGTTGAGTTTCAAGGGAGGTAGCCTTTGAAGCTCACTGCCAGGTCAGTGCACATTCCTAGGGGGGAGTTAGCTCCTCCAGCTAGGAAGGGCTTTGTTTCACAAACCAGAGAGGCAGGGCTCTCCCCCAAGGTTTGTGGATTGACTGTCTGGAGGCAGCAGGCTGGTTGGAACCAGTCAGCAATCATGCCAGGATAGTTAACTTTTTCAGGGGGCACCTCTAAGGTGACCCCTGGGTACTTTTTATAATAAATCCAGTACTGGGACCAGTTTGAATTTATTATTTTTGATACCAAACAACCCACGGTTCAGAGTAGCCATTATGTAGCTGGGAAACTCGTGTTGACCAGTGTCCAGCACATATATTAAAATGGTTGCACTGTTCACTCACTACGGCGGTCATTCTGAACGCAGCGGTAAACGCTGCAACCGCCGCGGCTGCGGTGAACAGAAGACCGCTGTTGGCGGTGAATAGAAACCCGCCATATAATGAACCAAAATCACGAACCCGCCAAAAATCACCAGTCCACCAGTCACCGCCAGGACCCCTCCGAGCACACCCACATCCCGACCTCCAAATAATGATGCACAAATCAACTTGGCGGTCAGTGGAAGTCGAACGATCATTGGTGGTGCCGACCGCCACGGGCGGCAAGTGGACCCAACAGCAAGAAGTGCACACATTGGTTAAGCTAGAAACCCACTCTCCTGACACACATCCACAACACCATAAAACACTCACATACACACCCCACAATCGTTTGCAATGAAACTAGGCCAACGAAGACAGAGAGCAGCAGAAGCAGACACGGACGCCACTATACACGAGACTCACACCGACCCACAGAAGGGCACCCTCATCGCGATTCCACCCCCCAACACCATTCACCACACTCACCATGTCACCCCCAAACATCCATGCTTCACAGAAAGGGAGCTAAGGACCATGGTGGACGGGATCCTGAAGGTGGAGCCACAACTATTCGGGGCTCAGGTGCAGCACACACCCATTGCCAGGAAGATGGAGCTATGGCAGACCATTGTCAACAGGGTCATTGCCATGGGACACCATCCACACACCAGGGACGACATCCGCAAGAGATGGAACGACCTGCGGGGGAAGGTCAGGGCCATGGCAGCAGTCCAGAAGACTGGGGGAGGACCTCCACCAACACCACCTGACTACACCGACTGGGAGGAAAAGGTACTGGCCATCCTGCACCCTGAGGGACTCACTAGACCTACTGGACTCACTGGCGGAATGGACTCGGGTAAGTCGTCTTCATTTACCCCATATATATCACACCTGGAATGCATGCACCACCCTACCCCACCCTACCAACACCCACCAGGATCACTACCCCACCCAGCCCATGCCATCACCGCCCTCCCTTTTGCTCCCCACCGAGTTGCCCGTGCCCGCTCACCCAGAAGGGTGGGCGTCTCCTTTGCTCCAGGCACCTCCTCCCCTGCCCCAGTCAGCCCTGCTGCCCTCACAGAGGAGGCTATTGACCTCCTGAGAACCATCTCTGTAGGGCAGACAACCATCATCAATGCCATCCAGGGGCTAGCATCAGAGATGCAGCAGACAAATGCTTATCTGGATGGCATTCACGGTGCCGTGTCTGGCCTATAGAGATCTTTTCAGGCTCTGGCCTCCTCTTTGACGGCAGCCAGTTTCCCTGGTCATTCTGTCCCCCCTCCAACCTCCTCTACCCCTTCCAGCACCTCACTCCCTTCACCTGTCCAAAGCACACAATCTGACATGCAGTCAAGCACCTCAACACACAAAAAACACTATTCTAAACACAAGCACCACACTGCCCACCACAAGCATTCACATAGCCAACATACACATGCACACATAGCAACATCCATTCCCCTAGTGTGACCACCTCTTCTGCCTCCCTGTCTGTCCCCTCTACATGCACACCCCCAAGCACTGCACCTTCAGCCACAGTTGCTGAGCCTATTCCTGCACCCACAATAGCAGACATCCATACATGCACCCCAGACACCACACCTGCACTCACCACAACTACTGTAGTTGACACATGTAGCACACTCACCAGACTTGCAGACACCCACACAACATACATCCACACTGGCAGCATGTCTTCTCCCACTGTGTTCACCTCCCCTCCTCCAAAAACACACAAACGCACCAAGACACCCACCCATCACACATCCACCACACTTCAGCATACTGTCCAGTCACCTGCCCCCAAAACACGCACCCCTACACCACTTCCGTCCACACCTTCTGCCTCCACTCCCACGCCCTCCTCCAGGCCCAACCCAATTGCTCCCAAAAAACTTTTCCTCTCCCATGCTGACTTCTTCCAACCCACTGGCCCACCCCGTCTTGCGCCTAAGCATGCGCACATCCTTGCCCTTTCCACTCCTTCCACTTCACAGCCGCCCCTGTCCGCCCTTCATATTCCTGTGCCCCTTCGCCAGAGAGGAAGAAGCCCCTGCAGAGCCAATTCCATCTGGCTCCACCTGGTCGAAGCACACACCCCCACCTTCCAAAGCCAAACCCTAACCCCCTCCACCTTCCGAGCACAAGTCCAAGCCCCACCCCTGTCACAAATAACCCCCCCCACCACCTCCTGCCCCTATTCCCTGAGGTGCCTGGATGCCCCATTGTTGCCCCATTAGGTGGAGTACCGTGCATTTTTTAGAGTCAGGTTGGGGCCATTGTAGCCCAAACACGTCTGGCACTATGGACTGGCCATTGGCCTTGTTGTGAATAGTTAGCCGGCGGCGCGGTTTGGACCGCCGTGTTCATAATGAGGGCCTATGTCCAAGGTTTGGCAAGGACACAGTGGGGGCATATTTCTCATGCAATTATGCCCTCAGATATAGTATGGTGGAACCTGCCTTAGGGCTGGAAGGCCTGCTAGAGGGGTGACTTACCCATGACATAAGCAGCATAGGGTGGACAGGGCACACAGAGAGTGTGCCATGTCGAGTTTGTATTTTAGGTTGGCACCAGGACACTCAGCCTGCTATGGCAGTGCTGGATGTATCTGGATGCTTACCCCTTGAGGTGGCACAATCAGTGCTGCTGCCCTCAGGGGCTTACCCATAGTACTCCATGCCCTGGGTACCTATGTACCTTTTACTAGGACTTATAGTCGTAGCTAAAGGTGTATCCAATTACTTTTACTATGTTTCAGGGAAAGAACACTGGCACTGGGAACCAGGATCCCAGTGCACTCCAATCTAAGTTGCATTCAGAAACCAGGCAAAAAGTGGTGGGGGGGTACTGCAACAAGGAGCCAGTCTCTCACAGTACATATTAATAATAATTCTACTCCAACAGGGGATATGAAATGGTAGATTTAAGCTGATACATTTTAATTATATACATCGCACATATGTTACCCCAGTCTTTCTACATAGAACTGACCCTAGTACGGATGATAGCTGTCAAAGGTGTCACACTCGACCAGCAACCTTCCTACATTTAGTTTGCAATTGTCCTACAGTGCAAAAATTCTTGGGCTTTGTGGTCCAAACTTTAAGATGTATGTGGGGTTGAACTTGAACTGACTTAAACTTGAAAAAAAAAAGAACTGACTCTTGTTAAGTGTTTACTGGGGGCTATTAAAAAAAGAAAGGTAAAAAAATGGAATGGAGATGTATGCAGCTAGCTGTATTGTTAGGCAAGCGCCAAGTGGCGATCGTTTGGATGAGTACTCAAGGGCCTAGTGTAAAGGGATGGCTTAAGGATATCCAGGAATGGGCAGTGGCAGAGGAAATACGGCTAAGGCAGGTCAGACAGGACAATCACATAGAGGAAGATATGCAAACAAGGCAGGGGATACTCAAACGGATAGAGGAAGTGGAAGAACCCAGCCATGACGTATCTAGGGGTGCTCGGAGTAAACCATAGTACAAATCATGTTATATGGGAAAACAGTTCTAGTACCAATGGGGAACACAGTGTCTTTGCGTTTGATGCAGATGTTCTGTAACCCGGCGATTTGTGTGAGAGACTGCTTCTGGGATGATTGGTTGGGAGAGGTGGGGATGGGACGGGCTTACATGTGCAAAGGTTGTTTATCGTATAATGTTTTGGATGTACTGCGAGTTTAATACCAATAAAATAAAAATTAATTCTTTTTTTTTTAAATCATCCTTTGCCGGTACATTTAATTATGATTAAATAAAATAAATTTTCATTAGACATTATTATTTTCACATAAAACACCTTGTGGTGGAAACCATGTCAGTCACTTTTTAAAGGTGCACGTTTATTTTTCTAATACGCGGTATTCAGTTAGACCTTTAAATACACGTTATTTCACATTATTTTAGTGATTCATTTTTATTGATAATATTTGCTCACTAACAATCCCTCTTTGACGACTATATGTGCCGTCACAAAATAAATATATATTAATATGTGTATTAATACTAACGCGACAATTCAAAACTTATTTTTCCTAATATATATACAATTAGGTTATCTCTGTTTTTTCCATTTCTCAAAATTTCTTGAATCATGAAAGTATCTGCTTCTCGTCTTTTACATTTCAATTTCCTCCCTCCTCTGTTCACTTTTCATCTTTTGTCTTTGTATGAATCTATACAATTTGTAAGATCCAATTATGCAAATAAGACATACAACCACTATTAATAATGGTTTCAGTATCATTCCCACAGCACCATGACTAATATTTCCTAACCAATTTTTAATTTCAGTGAAACTTTTGCCTATATTTTCCCACACACCTGGCTCTTTCAGGTCTTTCAAGTCAAAATTGAGATCTGTCAAATTCTGAATGAAGCTCCTAATTTCTTTACGGTTATCAGGGATAAAAGTGCAACAATGTTTTAATTTGAGCATCCGACAAACTCTGCCCTCTTTCGCTAAAAGGATGTCTACCGCAAGATGATTCTGAAGAACCATTGAACGTATCACAGCCATTTCAGTGTCCATCAGTAAGGCTGCACCAGAAAAATCTGTTAACATTTTATCCACAATGGTAGATAGAATTCTTATTTTCATGTCATTCAGAACAACTCTTACTGAAGGAATGATTGCTCCAAATATATCCCCTACTATTTCTGAATAACTTTTTTAATCTTGGTCTTTGAATTTCATGTGTGTCGTGTGTCATCTATGTTGTTAATTTGATAAATCTTAGCTATGACCAGTCTCAGGTAACAAGTCCCATACCATTCCCTAGGGAGACGATAATAAGCATGTTTTCCACAGATGTAATAAACCCCAGGAATCGCAGGATCTTGCCCATTCAGCATAAAGTCCCATGTATTCTTAAAAATTAATACATGTCTATATTCACTTGTTCTCACAAACTTAGTATCAGTTCTGGATTGTGGCACATATATACAAAGATTAACTACATGCTGGTAATGTAAAGCAAGCTTCCATTGTGTGTTAGTTACACTATATGCATGGTCATTCCTAAATGTACGTTTCACTAATCTCTTCTCTATTTTCTCCTTCATTGCCTTTCTCCTATCATCTCCACTAGTGAAAGTGTACACGTTAAATTATTTCTGTGTGCATAGGCAGTGCCAAATGTTAGTGTAGTCTCAAAGAAACCTCCTACAATGTCAATGTTTCTAGCTCTAGCAATGCTATTCAAGTGTTGGTTAACTGGAACAAAAGACAAGACAAATTTCAAAGTTGGATTAGAAATATTGTGTTTATTCTTCATTATAGAACCTTATTAGTAGAAGACTGCAACTAATTCCATATGCTAGTGGTAAGCTGTGACATATAATTCCTTCTTCCATTGATGAAGGAATTTGGGTATATACATAACATTCTCTCACATCCATTGTTTCAACATATTCATACAAGTGATAGAAAACATTTCTAGAAAGATCTCCTTGTGAATTGTCTAAGTGTAAGTATTTCACATCCCTATTAAACTTCTTTAAAGTACAAAGTGCAGTAGTCTCCAGATAGAGTGTATAATTAGTTTCAGCTTTATCAGAAACACTCACAATCAACAGCAAGCTTATCAACACACATACTACCGTCAATCGAACACACATACACTTGCAACATCCATTGTTCCTTTTGCAATTACGTTTGGTATCCATGACCTGTAAAGAATCAAAAAGAAAAATAGATCTAACTATGCAGCCAAACAAAAATAAAAAATAATCTTCAGTTTTCTTTGTGATTATTTACAGCAGCTATCAGAGTTTCTTCAGAATTTGTCAAAAATCAGTTTAGCAGCTTTGTCAAAATCAGTTTTTCAATGTCTTTTAGCAGATCATAATCTGCTGATCACTAACTATCACTTCCAGTGTATAATGCCTTTCTTGTTCAATTTGCAATGTGATTTCAAAATTCTATTTAAATGCAATTTCAAGTTTTAGAATGTTGAACTAGATTCTCACGGTCAAAACAAAAGGACATAAACTTGTTTTCACACTCATCAGCTGCAAGGTACGCCTCTTCAGGACCTAAGTATCTTTGATTTGCAACTCTCTTTCTCTTTGATCTTCGATTGTCACTTGTTTCTCATCCACTCAGATCTGCTACCTCTGTTGTTTCTTCTACTTTCTCATTGATAGTCAATAACACATCAGGAACCTTTCAAATGTTTGCAGAGTAGCCCATTTATCTCCTTTCACAGTTTTTCTAGACAGTGATGGTAAAACTGAACTTACGATTCTTCTTGGTTCAGCAGGAATTTGACTTGATTCACCTGCACCATTAGCCACTTCAGGAGGAGTCAAATCTGCATGACTTTGATTCAACTAAACTCCACTCTCAGCTACTAAAGAAAACGTGATCTGTTTGAATAGATTTTCCCAATCGTCTGCATATGGGAGTGTCTTTTGGCTCAGGCTTGACTCTCCTGCTAAATCCACTTCTGATTGTGCTGATGCTGATAGAAGAATATTAGGATTGTCCTCTATTTCATCTCTCAGAGGTACCCCTCTGGGATCCTTCCCAGTTTGCACTGTCTTTGTATTTGCAGTCTCTTGCTCTGTTTCTGTCACTTGTTCTTCTTGAGACTGTACAACTTCTGCTGGTGCTCTCAGCAACACAGAATTTTCATCAGCCAAAGCATATGGCACTTTACGTGTATGGCTGATGTCAATCCAGTTCAGGATTCCAGCACACTTCACAGCAGTAGTTGTCACCAGAACAGTTTGGTACGGGCCCTTCCTACTAGGTTCCAAACAAGTCTTCTTGCTTCTTGAGCACCACCCAATCTTCAGTTCGGAGACTATGACACTGATCTTGGGATGGTGGCATGGCTGTAGCTTCCCCCTGGTAAGACAAAGAGCGAACCACATCAGCTAGACTTTTGCAGTAATCCGGCACCAAGTCATTTGCTATGTTTACAAGTGTTTTTGCAGGAACAGCTGTCAATCTCATTGTCCTGCCCGTTAGGAATTCATGGGGAGAGAGTCCAGCCTTTTTGTCAGTTGTACTTCGCATGCTCATTAGGAGCCAAAGATAAAGTTTAAAGAAAGAAAGGGGATTCGGAGGATTAATGGTCCAGTGTATGCCCTCTTGTGGATACTACTATGTAATAAAATACACTGTTGCAAAAAGGGAAAGAAAGACAGGGAGAACACTAGGGAGTCCTCATTAATAGGAGCAAGAGTCCTCACACACCCTATTGAGTGTCATGCTTCATCATCGGACGTGCTCCTCATCAGACCGGCGCTGCAATGTCTGATGGGTATCCCCTGTAGGGAGGCTCTTTGCCGGAGATCTTTTTTCAATGATGCCACAAACCCCAAGTGTGAGTAAGGAGAAAAAGAGGAGAGATCAACAGAAAGAATAAAATTGGCTCAGGACCCTTACTGAGTACTAAGTTTATTTGTCTGTGTTGGGTGATGGCCAAGATTAAAAATGTAACATGGGAGTGAGATAGAGATAATGCTCAACCACTCTCCAACAACTTTTTAAGGAAGAGAGGAGGTCAGGAACTACCAAACCTTCCTCAAAATGAGGTCGACATGTTTCGCGTCTCTGTGGTCCAAAAGGATCCTCTGACGCTTCTTCAGGACCTAATGCATCTTAAACTTCTCCAACAAAAAACTAAATTGACTCCTGCAATCTGAAACTGACAGTAAAAAAGTTACCAGTCACTTACACGAGTCCAATCTGACCCGAACTTGCTGTTCCTATTAGTCACCCTGAAGATGTATAAAAAACAATGAACAATCTGTAGCTTATTTACTAGATAATCATTGTCAGAATAAGTGCAAAACATCGTCAATAAAACAAAAAACAAGTGACAAACTGTGCAACACAAGGTGGTGATGTTGGTGGTAGCAAACCCATGCCAAATGAATAAATATGGGCTTACCCTCCCAAGTCGGGATGGGGCTTCATGGGATCACACAGGCCATTAGCCAGGCTTGCAAAAACTCGGATCGTCAAGTAGACAAAAAAACAAGAGAACACACACCTCTGTTACAGTACAAATTGAAACTTAATACATCCAATGGCAGAGTGTGCTTAACTTATAATAATTGTATGAAAAAGTTTCATCCATCTGAGAGCACATGTTAACCCACCCGTATGGTGTCACTAGAAATGGTCATAATCAAAAAGGAGCAAGAGATCAGTATGAATCAGGGGATACTGTGTCTGATTACTTATAGAGTGAAAGAGACCTCCCTGCAGCCCCATAAACAATTACTAGGCAGACAGGCAGAGGAAATAAAATGTTCGTGATACGAACAGTCTGTGAAAAGCAAACAAAAGTGTGTCAAACAACTAGGTGGTTCTCTGTTTATAAAACCGGCCATAGGAATACAAAAAGAGGAGCACAGGTTCGAGATCCGAACCCTCAATGTCTCCCTTTATATTAAAGTGATCGCGCATGCAGAGTAGACTCCCGAACTGCGGGGGCCGTGGCAATGATTCCCTTACGTCAAGCAATGAAAAAACAAACGTCCGGGGCACTTACTTCTGAAGTCCTGGTGGCGTGAAGACAACCTACCCCTGGCCGCGCTCCCGAAAGTGAAGGGAGCCACGGACCGGGGGGTAGAAGTAGTCCGTCACCCGGAAGCGAGAGCAAAAATGCTAATGCTCTCGTTGCCAGGCAACGCGGCTGGGCACGGCAAGGCAATGCCATCAATCGTGATGATAAAATAGAAAAAGGGTGCTGTCCCGGCTTATATTTACTAACAGCTGCAGACGGCGGCCATATTAGAGCAGTGCTAAACTGTATGGATTATCATAGAAGCAGCCATGTAAATAGGAAAAAATGTTCAACCCGGGACTATGCAGCATGGTTCATGAACACCAAACGTGGCATGTCTGATACCAACAACACTGTCAGCCAAAGTTGTTATAAAAAGACTATTAAAGAACATAGTAATTTACAATAATGTATGTAGGGGGTGCAGGATCAAGCTGTATCAAAGCCATACATACATATGGTAGACAGTATAGGATGGTAATCCTTAAACTACAAGGGTGCTTCAAAGCAAAAAATTGATCCAAGGTATGTCATCATTTAATCCTTGGAGATGTGTGTTAAGTTTATATACCCAACGTTGCTCCAGTTCAAAAAGTGGTCTCGTCCCCTTCTGTGCGTAAGTCTGTAGTACAACCCACCACATGTCTTCCGGGCTATGGTTTGCTTCTATGTAGTGAATACTTAATTTGGTCGTAGCTCGGCCACATCGAATGTTACTACGGTGTTCATTTATCCTCAATTTTACTGCTCTTGTGGTCATTCCTACATACCGTAAATTACAAGGGCAGGTGATCAAGTAAACACAATTACGGGTATTGCAATTGGTATGTTTCAACAGCCGCCATTTCCCTATTGGTTCTAATTCAAGGGAATCTACGCTTTTAGTAAGTGAACATGCATTGCAGTTCCCACATGGGAAGTGACCTTTGACTGGCGGGAGATCCCAAAGGGACCTTTGTCTGGTAGAGACATTACGGCGTCTGGGCCGAGTATGGACCAACATATCTTTGATATTGGTGGTCCTTTTAAAAGCAAACAGCGGTTTCGGAATATTCTCTCCTCCGCTACAGAGGATATCCCATCTTTTGTTAATTACTTTCTTGATAGTATTAGACAGTGGTGTAAATGTAGACACACAAGTCAGTTTGGTTTCTGAAGATCTGGGGGTCATCTGAAGTAATGAGTCCCTATCACTGAACTTTGCTCGTTTGTAAGCAGTATTTACCACTCTGTTGGGTTAGTGACGATCGAATAATTTACTTAGCAGATCTGAAGCTTGCGTGTCAAATGAATGCATATTGCTGCAATTGCGACGTAGATGCAAAAACTGGCCGTAAGGCAAATTATCTCTGAGCGCTTTGGGGTGATGGCTCTCATATAACAATAAACTGTTGCGATCTGTAGTTTTTTGATATGTCCATGTCTTAAGTTTACCTCCATCAATACTAATCACCAAATCCAGAAATGGAATCTTGGTGGTTGAAACCGAAGAGGTGAAATTCAAAAAAGGATCCAAACCATTGACCCATGTTGTAAAAACATCTACCTCGGTGGTAGGCCCCTGCCAGATAACCAAAATGTCGTCTATATACTGACGCCATAATTTAATGTTATCAAAAAAAGGATTGGAATCTGGCAATATAAATTTATTTTTAAAGTCATACATATAGAGGCAAGCCAGACTAGGGGCAAAAGTGCTGCCCATCGAAGTACCTCGAATCTGGTGGAAGAGCAGGTCTTCGAATTGAAAAAAAAATTCTGTCAAGGCTAAGCTGGCACAATGCATTATAAAATGGACTGGGGTCGCTGAATCCAGTCTGGCAGATAGGAGAGCTGTCTCAACTACCTTTAATGTAGCTTCTTGCAGAATGTTAGTATATAATGCTTCAACATCTAAGGTGATAAGAGCATGAACGTCAACTGTAGAATTGATAGACTCTATGAGGTTAAGGACATCTTTAGTATCCCTCAGGTAAGTAGTTGACTGCTGCACAAGAGGTTGCAGAAAATGATCACAGAATTTGGATAGGGGTTTGAGAATTGATCCTATCCCTGAAACTATAGGGCGACCCGGAGGAAGGGTCCTGCCTTTATGAATCTTAGGGAGACAGTAGAAGTAAGGTGTGCAAGGATTCACAGTGTCCAAAAATTCTGCTTCTCTCTGTGATATCCAAGAATTTCCACAAGCCTCCTCTATCATTCCTCTTATCTCAATTTGTGTTCTGTCTGTAGGGTCATGATCAATCTGAGCATAATAGATAGAGTCACCAAGGAGGCATAGGCACTCTTGTCTATAGTCCTCTGAATTCATTACGACTATAGCACCACCTTTTTCCGCTGGTTTTATGATGGTACTGGTATCAGCTTCCAGTCCTTTAAGAGCATTGCTCTCAGCTTTGGGTATGTTTAGTTATGTCAGTGGTGACTGCCTTTTCAAATGCCAAGACCTCGCATGGCATTGAGGATGAAGGTGGCATGAACTTGGATGGTTTCTTAAGACCTGAGTCTAAAGGCAAATTGTCAATAGGTTTATCTTTGAAGAAGACCTGCAGTCTGATTTTTCTAAAGAATTGAGAGAGTTCACACTGGAGACGGAAAAAATCTTCTTTGGGAGTCGGTACAAAGCCCAAACCTCTATTAAGAACCTTAATCTCATCAGGGGAGAGCGGTCTAGAGGACAGGTTGACCACTAAGTCTTTGTTTGTTGGACTTTGCCCTGGCTCCGAGTGACCATCTGTGGTTCCTCCTGAGCCCAATGAACTCTCCTGCCTCTTCCTCTCCTTCTGCCTCTTCCTCTGCCCCTGCCGTGGCCTAAAAAAGGCATATATGGTAACATGGGACGGGGTTGGTAGAAGGGGAAAGGTTGCTGCCATGATAAAGTATCAGGCCACGTCCGACTAGTAGAGGCACACATTTTTGCTAGTCGAGCATTCAGAGTGCCATTCATTTGCTCTACTAAGTCAGAGGCTCCAGGGCATTAGCTATAGTGAGCTTATGCTCAATGTTTCAGGCTGAACATAATAATTTAATCACCTTGTTATTGAAGTCACTTCCTCTGTCTTATTCTAAAGAGGCTGGAAAATCAAACCTATGTATCAACTCCCTTAGTGAAAGCTTTGCTGCTGATAGGCTTTCATTTCTATGTATCCCAAACCACCACACAGGCATTTCACTGAAATCCATCTGCATTTTGTTAAATGGACCTCCTGCTCTTCCAATGTGACTCAAATTGACAACATTTCTTTTACCCATGTTCATTTGTTGACATGTAATGTATCTGTGGCAAATTGCCTTAGCAACCTGCCTAAACTTTGGATTGAACCAGGATTGCTTAAATGTTCAAATCATTGCATCTCTGCCAATGTGTGTTGGACCATGATAGCATCTTGCCATTTGCATCAGTAGACAGTTTGGCAAAACCACCTGTCCTTCATTTGAAACCCAAATGTTATCATATTTTCTTTAAATGCAGCCCAATCTTATCCAGCTTTTCTTTTCGTCTTCTGGAACCTCATGTTGGAGTCTCTTTATGTCCTCCCACTGTCCATTACTATCAATAGATAACTTTGACTTGTCTCACCAGTATTCATCGCACCAACATTTTTCCATTCTTCAATAAAAGTAACACAGGTTAAAACACAGAACCAAGCAACTTGATCCACATAGGAGTTTTCCATGGAGAAGAAATCACTCCACTTCTGGTGAGCACTGCACTTAGCCACAGCAATCCTTTCAGGCAGTTGTAGGACTTGTAACAAATCATGAATTCTATCACCATTTCTGATTAGTGAGCCAGAAGAGGTCATAAAACCTTTCTGTGAACACAACTGCCCAAAGTTGGTCACAACACCACATCCATATTGGCTGTCTGTAAAAATCTTAATTTTAAGCTGTGCAAAACACAGCATGCTCTAGTAAGAGCCAATAATTCAGCCACTTGTGCAGAAAGTACTCCTTGGAGCCATGAAGCTTCAAGTACACAAGAAATAGTGCACACAGCATATCCAGATTTAAACGTTCCTGCATTATCTCTCAAACAGGAACCATCAACTAAAAGTATTTAAATATTTTCTCCAGTGGAGTATCCTGAATATTAGGTATGTGTTTGGTGCACAACTCAGTAACCTCTAGACGGTCATGTTCAACTTCTTTTACATTTTCATTTTCAACATTGTCTATTGGTATAAAGGTTGCAGGATTAACTACAGTGCATCTCTTGGGGGTCACATTTGAGGATCCTAAAATCAACAATTCATACTCTGTCAACCTGGCATTTGTCAAATAATGAGTCTTGGTCAGCAAGACCTCAACTGAATGAGGAACAATATAGTTAAAGGATGTCCCATCAGAATGTTCTCTCTTTGAGCGAGACTAACACCAACTGCAGCCACATTTTTTAAACAGCCGGGCAAAGCTGCAGCGACTGGATCCAAAATAGCAGAAAAATATGCTACAGGGTGATTTATGCCACCATGTACCTGTATTAGGACAGAAAGTACACAGCAATCACGTTCATGGCAAAACAAAGAACATTATTTTGTGTAATCAGGCATTCCCAGAGCTGGTGCTCTACACAGACTCTCTCTCGCCTCAGTAAAGGCTTTCATGCAAGCTTCATTAATTGGGACGGGGTCAGTAATATCTTTGTGACTCAATCTCTGCAGTGGCTTTGAAATAACAGAAAAATCATGAATCCATTGGTGACAGAAACTGACCATTCCCAAAATCATCCTGACATCTCTTTGAGTAACAGGAGGATTCATTTGTAAAATAGCTGTAACCCTTTCTCTGGATACCTTCCTTGTGCCTTTCTCTTCTTTTTGACAGTACTGTAATTTAGTTGGGGACACTTTATGTCCATTTTCACTCAAGTGATCCAACAAGGCAATAGTATCTTGCCTGCATGGTAAGTAGTATCTTGTCTGAATGTTTCCTGCGTCTTTGAAGCAACTAATAAATCATCAATGTACTGAACCATTGTTGATTGGAAAGGCATTTACAATGATTCAAAATTCTTTCTCAACACCTGATTGAATATTGATGAGGATTCTGAAAAGCCTTGTGGGATACTGCACCAGGAATACACATGATTATTGAATTTGAAACAGAAAAGAAACTGGCTATCCTCATGTAGAGGCACTGAAAAAAATGCTTGTAACAAGTGCACTACCGTGGACTATTCTGCGTCACATTGAACTTGGAACAAAATCACTTATGGATTGGGTACCACTGGACAACATTTGACCGCAATATCATCAATCTTTCTCAAATCCTGAACAATGTGAAATTTCCCACTTGGTTTTCGCAAACCTATAATATGAATTACATGGGCTGCTCAGCACATCTTTCAAAACTCCCTACTTGACAACATCTGCATTTACAGGAGTAACTCCTTCAATTACATTTGGTGTCATATGATACTGAGGAGTTTTCAGCAAACTGCATTATCTTTGACTGTGACTTTGACTGGTTCAACTCCTTTAATTAAACCAATGTCTTTGCCAGAAAGATTCCAAACTTTCAAAGTAACTGTACCTTGTAGATCAGTTGACAGGTCCTGTACTGTAAATGCAGCATATGTGGGCGTGTGACCTTATTTTGTTTTCTATTATTATGATAAGGTGACCCATAAAAGGGCAGTGACATCTACCACCCTCAGAGGTCGATGCAAATCTTTTGACTCAGACAGGAGTAAGAAATCATCCAATTAAACGATGAAAACCAATAGCCATCAAAGAATAACAAAATATGCAATGAGTCAATACTTTAAACACTCCATGACCCATAAGGTCATGAATCACCACATCAATTTAGTAAAGTTTAAACATTTATTGCCCTTAAATTAACAATGCTAAGGTCACATAAATGATGCGCAAAACCAAATGATAAAAGTAAAGAAACAACACAGGTTGTCCAAAGTGTCTAAAGAATCTAAATTTGGCAATGCATTTAACATTAAACACTCCAAAAGAACAACACAGAATAACAGCAGAACTAAGTGAAAAATAGAAATAGCATACATTTAGTTTGTGCAGTTGAATTAATCACAATCAATTAATAAACACTCAAAATAAAATATTAGGTCAGGCATCTTTAGCTATTATTCTAATTTGAAAAGCATTTGTGGGCTTCATGCAAAAAATAAAAAGAAGACAAAAATTAATTTGGAGAACATCTAACTATGGCGCTAACCAAAAACTTGTGGATGGGTTTTCTAAAGGGAAAACCTGCAAAGGAAAAATACATTCACATTGATTATACCTCTCCTAAATGAAACAGCAGTCAGCAGGGTCTTCAGACAGCATTAGGCAACAGGAACATGAATGGGCAACAGTTCAGTAATAATGGTACCTAATGGATCTGAACTGCTAGAGAAGAGCAAATTGTTGTATAACAGAAACACATTTAACTCAGAACACGCTCAGCACAGAAAACTGGAGCACAAACTCACTTTGAATGGAACTAAAATTAATCTGAATCTCATCACCTAAAACTTTGGTATATTAAAGTCCCAAAAGGTTACTAGCTAAGCCTCTATTGGACAAGACTATGAGGTGGTTTAGTGGGCAGCCAATAAACTTTCATCTGTGCTTCAGTTGTATCTCCCTTCCAAAATAGTGTCACGTTCATTCTCCTTTCTGGTCGACAGCTTCCGTGCAATATTACAATTTTATAAGGCAACATGAAACATGACATTGAGCACTGAAGCCCACTGTTAAAAGGTTCAATTATTATCTCGAGAAAAGAGGACAAGTGAAGCAGGAACAGAACATATTTTTTCCACTGTGCAAGTCTCACAGGATGTAGAATAAACTGCTTGCAAATATTTTTGTGAAGTGAGCAACATTTGAACATCGTGCTTCTAGAAAATGCTAAAATGTGGGCCTTTTAACTAATACTAAAACATGAAGAAAATAAAACATTTCAAAATAATTTCAAACCATTCGTTTTAGAGTACATATTAATAACCATCTTTTATCAGTACATTTAATTATGATTAAACAAAATACATTTTCATTAGACTTTATTATTTTTACATAAAACACATTATGATAGACACCATGTCAGTCACGTTTTAAAGCTGCACATTTATTTTTCTAACTCACGTTTGTCAATTATGCCTTTAAATACACGTTATTTCACATGAATTTAGTGATTCATTTGTATTAATAATGTTTGCTCTCTAACACCTTAACAATGAGGTTTGTAAAATGCCAATGCCTGAGGGCCAATTAGTATCTCCATATCTTCAGATTTTACTCTAGCTTCTAATTATTTTTTATCATTAACTTTATCAAATCACAGAATGTTTTTTTTTAAAGAAAAGGGTGTTTTCTTATTTAAGTCAATTATGTTTGGTCATATGCTTCTAAAATTTTAGTGGAATGTCAGGCTCCTTCTATAGGCATTGCATTGCAAATATCTGGAGACATTGTTCTTATTCCAAATGACATAAAAACAAGAGGTGTTCCCTGGAACTAAGCTCCATGATTTGTTTTTAACAAGGACATGTTTTTGCAGCATAAAAAAGCATATTGTTAACGGACAAGGTGAGGTTTATGAACCTCTGCCCTCAAGCAATGACAGTAGGTAAATCTCCACAAACTGTGTTAGATGCTGTGGACGCAGAACCTTAAAATCTTCTGCATCTTAAACTACAGATCACCCCCAAATTTATGTTAGATGTTCTGCATCATTACTCTTGATCTTGCAATAAGAGACATCCTCCCAAAACAAGTTTAGCAGAGTAAATAAATGTAGCTGCTCTAGATCAGGAAAAAAATATAAAGGGTTTTATTACAAAAAAGAAGTATTGTAAGCAATGTGTGATAGTTCAAAAGCATAGTAGATACCACACTCCTCAAGTTACTTAAATCCACCACTGATAATCAATGTCCTTACAAACTAGAAAAGGACATAGAGTTGTGTTAGTCATAATAGACTATGCTACCCGTTACCCGGAAGTTATACCATGAAAACACCCTTATACATCACAGATAGCTAATGCTATGATTGAGCCCTTCTCTAGTGATGGATTTCCAAAGGGGGGTTGTAACAGATCAAACCCCTTCACATTCAGGTTGATGGCTCATGTATGCAATCACTTAGGGAGTAAACAAACTAGAATAGTGGCCTACCACCCACAAACAACCAGTCTCATAGAAAGATACAGTCCCAGCCTCTGAAAGCCTGACGATGGGAACATATGCTTACTTTAGCTTTGTTTGCTATCACCTCTGAAAAAACAGAAATTTACAGGACACTTGCCTTTTGAGTTGCTGTTTGGAAGAAAATCTAAATCCTAGTTAGATATAGCCAGTGAAACCTGGAAGACTGTGAGACAAAATCTCGAAAAACAAGAAGCGCAATAGTGCACTATGATAAAAAGGCCAAATTGAGACTGTTTCAACCATGGGAGTTTCTGTTACTTTCACTTCCCTTCCAAGAACAAGTTATTGAGTGAATGGCAAGGGCCCTGTAAGATATCAGAGAAAATAACTCCTGTCACATACAAACTGGAAGTTAACAAAGCTAAGGAAGAGACTCAGATATATCATGTGAACCTTTTGAAAAAAGGGAAGGGGCCCTTACCTGTTTTCACAATCAAACTTCATTTGGACAAAATACGGGAACTTGGGCATATCAAAAAAGATTTGGATGAAATAAAGCAACCAGAGTTGAGAGAGGTCTTAGTTTTTTTCCCTGTTTTCCTCCATGACTAGATGGGGGCAGGTGGTATACTATAAAATAAATGCAGAACCTGGCAAGATAGTAAAACCAATTTGAATCCCAGGAGTGAGGTGAAAAGCAATTCAGGAGAAAGTAAAGGCTATGCTAGAATTGGAGGGTAACAGAACCTTCTGTGAGTGACTGGAACTCACCAGTGGTTCTAGTTCATAAACCAGATGGAACCATAAGGATCTGTATAGACTTCAAGGAAGTAAACAAAATATCAAAATGTAATCTTTATCCCATTCCTTGGGTGGATGAGATGACAGAATGGTCAGGCTAGGTTCATTAGCACTGTATCTATAAGAGCTATTGGCAGGTTCCTGTTAATTCACCCGATAAAGAAAAAACAGCCTTTTCCACACCTAGTGATTTGTTTCTGTTTATGGTGTTATCATTCGAAATGGATGGGCAAGAACATTTGGACCATCTCGTAACAGTATTAAAGACACTAGATGAAGCAGCGTTGAAAGTTGACCGAAAGAACAAGTCAAATACCTGGGATACTTGATAAGAATGTGAGTGATCCAATGATTTAACGGGAAGATAATTTGAGTTCTGTATAGATCATGTTCTCCTTGAGTGGATTGCTTAACAAAAAGGGAAGGATGATTGGGTGTTGAGATGGCTTTTAACATTACAACCCTTTAGATTTGTTACCAACCAGAGATGAGGAAAAAAACAAACTAATGTAGACTTTTGTCTAAATATCCTCAAGATGTATTTCTTCCAGGGAAAAAGTAAAGGAGGGGAGATGTGAGAGATCAGCTGAGGACATACAAATAAACTTACCTTCAAGAAAGAAACAGGATTCTATGATGTGTGTCCTGGAGCATGAGGCCATCACGAAAAGAGAAAAAAGGACATAGGATTTAGCAAGGAGAGGAAGGAGGGTGGAGTCAATAAGAGAGACAGGAAAAAAGAGGAGTGGTTCTCACAATAAACTTAACTTCAAGAAAGAAACAGGATTCCATGATGTGTGTCCTGGAGCATGAGGCCATCCTGGAAAGTCAAAAAGGACATAGGATTTAGCAAGGAGAGGAAGGAGGGTGGAGTCAATAAGAGAGACAGTAAAAAAGAGGAGTGGTTCTCACAGGAAAGGGGCAGAGGAAACAGAACTAAAAGCTCAGGGAAAAAGGAGCTTAGTACCAGAGAAGAGGAGAAAGAGAAAGAGGCACACCATGAACAGAAGGAGAAGAAACAGGACGATGAGGGAGCAAAGGAATATAGCCAAAAGGAGGACAGCAAGAACTAAAGAGATATTGGGAGAGACGGGAAGGATCAAGCCAAGAAGACCTGGACTAAAGAGTGGAGATAAATGCCTGGCAGTTCACCAGCCCAGGAGGGTTGGTGCTGGGTGAGTATAAACAAGAGATCTGTGGATTTCACTGTATGATAGAACAAAAGAGAATCCAGTTATTACAGTTTCACAGAGTGTGTGATTTTCCTTGTTGGTGGATTTGGTCATAGACAAATAAACCTTTCTACTGGTTCATTGGACACTTACAATACAACACTCTTAAAAAAGGAAACCTTGCACAGGTAAACTTTGAGGCTTTGGGCCAAATACCACCCAATATGATTAACCTCTTAGCTGCTGGGCCTTCCCCCCCCCCACCCCCCAGTGCTGAGCCCTTTTTTGGCTATTTGGGGTGGTTTGCGCTTAGGCCTTCATAACTTTTTGTCCACATAAGCTATCCATGCCAAATTTGCGTCCTCTTTTTCCAACATCCTAGGGATTCTAATGGTACCCACAGTTTGTGGTTTCCCCTGGAGGAGACCAAGAAATTAGCCAAAATACAGTGAAAATTTAGTTTTTTTTCAAAAAAATGGGAAAAAGGGCTGCCGAAGAAGGCTTGTGGTTTTTTCCCTGAAAATGGCATCAACAAAGGGTTTCTGGTGCTAAAATCATCATGTTCCCACCTTTCAGAAACAGGCAGACTTGAATCAGAAAACCATATTTTTCAACACAAATTTGGCATTTTACTGGGACATACCCCATTTTTACTATTTTTGGTGCTTTCAGCCTCCTTCCAGTTAGTGATAGGAATGGGTGTGAAACCAATGCTGGATCCCGGAAAGCTAAACATTTCTGAAAAGTAGACAAAATTCTGAATTCAGCAAGGGGTCATTTGTGTAGATCCTACAAGGTTTTCCTACAGAAAATAACAGCTGAAATAAAAAAATATTGAAATTGAGCTGAAAACAACAGCCATTTTTCTTTATATTTTACTCTGTAACTTTTTCCTGCGATGTCAGATTTTTGAAAGCAATATACTGTTACGTCTGCCGGACTCTTCTGGTTGCGGGGATATATAGGGCTTGTAGGTTCATCAAGAACCCTAGGTACCCAGAGCCAATAAATGAGCTGCACCCTGCAGTTGGTTTTCATTCTATACTGGGTATACAGCAACTCATTTGCTGAAATATGAAGAGTGAAAAATAGGTATCAAGAAAACCTTTGCATTTCCAAAATGGGCTCAAGATAAGGTTTTGAGGAGCAGCGGTTATTTGCACATCTCTGAATTCCGGGGTGCCCATACGAGCATGTGAATTGCAGGGCATTTCTCAAATAGACGTCTTTTTTACACACTCTCTTATATTTGGAAGGAAAAAATTTAGAGAAAGACAAGGGGCAATAACACTTGTTTTGCTATTCTATGTTCCCCCAAGTCTCCCGATAAAAATGATACCTCAGTTGTGTGGGTAGGCCTAGCGCCCGCGACAGGAAATGCCCCAAAACACAACGTGGACACATCCCATTTTTTGACAGAAAACAGAGGTGTTTTTTGCAAAGTGCCTACCTGTAGATTTTGGCCTCTAGCTCAGCCGACACCTAGGGAAACCTACCAAACCTGTGCATTTTTGAAAACTAGAGACCTAGGGGAATCCAAGATGGGGTGACTTGTGGGGCTCTGACCAGGTTCTGTTACCCAGATTTCTTTGCAAACCTCAAAATGTGGCTAAAAAAACACGTTTTCCTCACATTTCGGTGACAGAAAGTTCTGGAATCTGAGAAGAGCCACAAATTCCCTACCACCCAGCGCTCCCCCAAGTCACCCGATAAAAATGATACCTCACTTGTGTGGGTAGGCCTAGCGCCCGCGACAGGAAATGCCCCAAAACACAACGTGAACACATCCCATTTTTTGACAGAAAACAGAGCTGTTTTTTGCAAAGTGCCTACCTGTAGATTTTGGCCTCTAGCTCAGCCGGCACCTAGGGAAGCCTACCAAACCTGTGCATTTGTGAAAACTAGAGACCTAGGGGAATCTAAGATGGGGTGACTTGTGGGGCTCTGGCCAGGTTCTGTTACCCAGAATCCTTTGCAAACCTCAAAATGTGGGTAAAAAAACAAGTTTTCCTCACATTTCGGTGACAGAAAGTTCTGGAATCTGAGAGGAGCCACAAATTTCCTTCCACCCAGCGTTCCCCCAAGTCTCCCGATACAAATGATACCTCACTTGTGTGGGTAGGCCTAGCGCCCGCGACAGGAAATGCCCCAAAACACAACGTGGACATATCCCATTTTTTGACAGAAAACAGAGCTGTTTTTTGCAAAGTGCCTACCTGTAGAGTTTGGCCTCTAGCTCAGCCGGCACCTAGGGAAACCTACCAAACCTGTGCATTTTTTAAAACTAGAGGCCTAGGGGAATCCAAGATGGGGTGACTTGTGGGGCTCTGATCAGGTTCTGTTACCCAGAATCCTTTGCAAACCTCAAAATGTAGCTAAAAAAACAAGTTTTCCTCACATTTCGGTGACAGAAAGTTCTGGAATCTGAGAGGAGCCACAAATTTCCTTCCACCCAGCGTTCCCCAACGTCTCCCGATAAAAATGATACCTCACTTGTGTGGGTAGGCCTAGCGCCCGCGACAGGAAATGCCCCAAAACACAACGTGGACACATCACATTTTTTCATAGAAAACAGTGCCTACCTGTGGATTTTGGCCTCTAGCTCAGCCGGCACCTGGGGAAACCTAGCAAACCAGCGCATTTTTGAAAACTAGAAACCCAGGGGAATCCAGGATGGGGTGACTTGTGGGGCTCTGACCAGGTTCTGTTACCCAGAATCCTTTGCAAACATCAAAATTTGGCCCAAAAAACACTTTTTCCTCTTGTTTCGGTGACAGAAAGTTCTGGAATCTGAGAGGAGCCACAAATTTCCTTCCACCCAGTGTTTCCCCAAGTCTCCCGATAAAAATGGTACCTCACTTGTGTGGGTAGGCCTGGTGCCCGCAACAGGAATAGATCACACAACGGTCAATGTTGGTCCTTACATGAGGCAGCTGTTGACCCTGGGGTGATCCATTCCTGACGCAGGCACTAGGTGTAGGCACTCAAGTGGGGTAGTGTTTTTATCAGGACAGGTGAGGAATCACTGGGTGGTAGGAATTTTGTGGATCCCAGCATATTCCTGTAGTTTGTGTGACAGAAATGCGAGAAAAATAGAGTTTTTATTCAACATTTCAGCTTTGCAGGGTATTCTGGGTAAGAAAACTTTGGGGAATCCACACAAGTCACACCTCTGTGGACTCCCCAGAATGTCTAGTTTCCAGAAATGTTTGGGTTTAGTGTGTTTCTCTATATTGCCGCCGAACCCAGGACCAAAAACACAGGTGCCTGCCTTACAAAACCAGTTTGTTTTGCGATAGATAATTTTGATGTCTCCACAACACGATTTGGGTGGTGGAATTTGGGGCTGAACTAAATTGGGGAGCTCCCAAGAGAGCACTCTCTCTCTCTCTGCTTGCTGCCGCATTCACCTGCTCTCTCGGTTGGGCTAACCCACTATTACCCAGTTGCACAGACTGCTTGCGAAGGGACAGCAGGACTGTCCTCATCACCTCCCTCAAAGTGTACTGGAAGAAGAGTTATCGAATGGGACTCCTCCGACTGAAAAATCACTCCCAGAGTCTGCGCCATTGTCCTTTTCCTCAGATGCTGTCTCAGTATCTGATGTCTCAGTCTCTGATCCTATGTCAGAGCTGTCCTCTATAACCCGAGTGACGGCAGCAGTCATGCATCAAGATGCCATCTCTGCTATTGGCTAAACTGTTGCTCTAAAACACTAGCCTACGTAGACAGTCACAAAATCGATGGTGTGTGTGAGATACGTGCAACAGTAGAGGCCACCTTACCTGCGCTTCTTCCCTCAATCAGCACGTTCTTTCAAGACACTCAAAAAACACCTTGTCACATACCATTCGTCACATTATTTAGCACCTCCTGCGCCCAGTCCAACAATCATTATTGGTGCTCCCACTCCCTCCTCCTCGGATTCCCTCATTACCACCCAGCAAAAGTGCCCTTCATCTCTCCATAGCCGCCCTCCACCCCGCACATACATTTCATTTGTATTATAGCGCAGGTAATGGCTGACTTTACTAATGTACTCAGCTATTTACATAAAATACAGATTTGCTCTTTGCAGTAGGCATATAAATCTTCTGCGCTTCTTTATGGCACTAAAACTGCCACTAGACAAGTCTGACACTTTTGTAGCAGAAACATAATCACAATACTTACTTGACTTTTTTATTTCTGCCTAAAAGCTACAGTTGAAAAGCGTCAGTTGAAGTATGTGCATTGCTTTGAAGACGCAAGCTGCAACTGCAAGACAACTGGTGGCAAATCTATATATATATATATAAATATATATATATATATATATATACATCACTTTTATATGTGGGTCTGGTTTTCCTGGGGGCCGATCGCAGCCCCCAGGGAAACCACACACATATTGACAAAAGTGATATATATATATATATATATATCTACATAGATATATCTATAGATAGATCTATCTATATATATATATACATATATCTATATATATATCTATAGATCTATCTATAGATATATCCATGTACATAGATATATCTACATAGATATATCTATATATATAGATCTATATACATATATATAGATCTATTTTTTATTTTTGTTGTTGGATGGTTTCCTTGGGGGCCAAAATGGCCCCCAGGGAAACCCTACAACAACTAAAAAAAATATTGCCCCCACAGGGGGTCGCCCTGCCCTTTCGTAGGGAAGGCCGTTTGTGTCCGTTTTCCCCCCTTGGGGCAGGAAGCGGCCGCAAGGCCGCTTCCTGCTCCGATGGGGAAATCCACATACTAACGTCAGCGCGGGGCGGGGGGGAGACACGGAAGAGCTTCCGTGTCTCCCAGGGATAAAAAAAATAAAAATAAAATCCTCGGGTGCAATGCACACGAGGATTTATTAACCCCCTCCCTGGTGTCGGCCACTGGTCGTGACCCGCACCAGGGAGGTAGTGCGGGCGTCGGACAGTGGCCGACACCCGCATTGAAAGGGTTAAAACTACTATACCACTTAATATGATTAAAACTACTGTTGCAAAGCTCCTTTTCAGTCTCCGACACCAATTGCTTCATCAATTTTACTCACTTGATCGATTCTTGGAAACACTAAAGCCATACAGCACAACCCAATTCAACTTCTGGGCAAATTGAGTTAAACATTCTTTTCACTCAAATATAATGAATTCCACTCACAACAGGCTCTCCACACAAAAAATAATCTCCATTCACCTCATAACTTTTTTCTCACTCTCTCTCCCTCATTTTCAACCTTACCATTCTTTAGAATTCTCCTCTGAACCTTACATAATTCACCCATTCTCTCATGCTATGTTTTCAAACCAAGATGCATAATCAGCCTTCTATATTCATCCATATTCATCATCTTTTGATCAAAACATTCCCTTCCTCCAAATTCCCCACAACTGTAACTCCTCTTTAAACATATTCACTCATACACACTTTTTCTAATTTATTTAAAACACATGCGTACTTCCCATTAGTCTTTTTAAATACATGCTCATTTTTACAATCATTTTTAAATACTTAATACTAGGCCTATCTAAGATAATTGACAATGTAGTTTAAGATAGTGGTAAGTGTGAATAAACAACTCCTTCACCAACAGAAATAAAGCACACATGTAGCATTTTTATCATTATTCCAATATACCCATTAATCATCGTGGTATAAATGTTATCACCAAACCCCTTACTAAAACTCTCCCTGAGTTACTTATTTTTGACTTATAAATATATTATTAACAGTTGTTAATGCTGAGACATTTCCCATTGGAGATAGTACGCAAACAAACAACCCAATTAAAATAATATTATTTTTAGCATTCCAATTCATACAATTTTGAGCATCTTCTGTACTTCATCTTCTAAATGATATAGAATAATATACTTGTGGAGCCCAAAATTCCCATAGTAACAAATATTACCTTTAAAACAATAATATTTTCTTCTTTCTACTTATTTTGTTAAATCAACTTCCAAATGAAACAAAAAAATAGTCTTCCTTGGGGGTGTGACTAATAAGATGGCCCACCGGACGCACTGAGTGCAAGCTCTCGGCCTGACTTCTACATCCTGCATGATCCTGCCTCCCTGGTGCTCCCCGGGCCGTGGCCTCCACCCTGGGGCGATCGGGCATAAAAATACAAATTGCACCCCATAAACAAATATCCTGAGCCCCCTGGTAGACAGCAGTGGGTGGCTCTGTGACAGGCCCCTGTTGACTGAGTTTGATAAACTTGGCCCATCTGGGCTTACCGAGAGGAGAGGAGGGCCTGGACGGCTGACTTGATTACGGGGCAGAGTTGACGCTGTTGTTGGAGGAGAAGTACCCGAGTAGTGATGTGTGGCCACCCTCCTAGATGATAACCTCATGGCCTAGTGGAATGCTGGCATGGGGGCCACGCCACCTTGGACGTGTAGCTGGTGGTACGCTCAGCTCCTGATTGCTGTGGGGCCACTGGGAGTCGGCCCTGCTTTAAGAGGTGAGTCCCGGGAGCCAGGAGAGGATGTTAATGGGACGCTCTTTCCTGGCGGTGGGGCCTTCGCATCTGAGGAGGTTGACGAGGGAGTGGGGCCCCTCTCACTGGGGCCCCTGGCTGATTGCTCATTCGGGAGGAGCGTCTTCGGGCTGAACTCTGCTTACCTGGAAATTAGGGCCCAGATGGGAGTGAAGCCAAATAACAAGATTGTTTACCATATTGCATGAGAGAAGGTGATGCAGGAAAATTAGAGAAAGTAAGTCGAATGGGAACGGAACTCAAGTATTGAAAGTGGCACCACCATAGATCCACATGCAAGTGCAGTTAACAATCGTAGCTGCCTGGGGTTCTTTCTGGCAGAGGGCCTCCCCAGAGAAATGTTATCTTCTCACCTCTGGTGTCGCGGACCCTTTAAAAGAGTGACATCAATCCTCAATTACCATGGGTAAAGACAGGCAGACCAAGAGTACACAGCAAACCAAGATGGACCAGTTCACAGCACAGGGATCGCAAATGGAACCAAGTGAGCAGACACGAGACAAACATGAGCCGTCAAGTGCCCAGATCTTGGTGGCCATCAAGGCCTCTGGCCTAGCAGTGCAGACCAAAATAAAAGAAATGGCCCTACACATGTACCTACTGAGGGTAGGCCTGTGTGCAGTTGCAGAGAGGTCTGTCGAGACGGAACGGCACATTTCTACAATGCAAAGTGAACTGGACACTTTGAAAGCTGCGGTGGCCGCTATCAAGGGGAGAACACATAGACTAGAGGCGAGGGCAGAGGTTGCGAAGGGAAGATCCAGGAGATGTAATCTACTCTTTGTGAGATTCCCCAAAGGAGTGGAAGGAACCCCCCCCAGAATTGTTCCTGGAAACCTGGCTTAAACGAGTGTGCCCTTCTGAGAGACTATCATCAGTGTTTGTTGTAGAATGAGCGCACAGGGCACCGACACTGCTGCTGCCACCGGGAGCCTCTCCATGGACAATTATCACCAAGATCCTCAATTACAGAGATCTGGACATCATATTGAGAGAGGTGCATAAATAAGGTGATCCATCGTATGAGAATCACACCATAAGAATTTTTCCAGACTACACCAGAGCCGTTCAAATTCAAACACAATTCATCAGAGGTGTCAAGCAAAAACTGAGAGCAATGGGACTCACATACATGCTGTCATACCCCACTAAATTAAAAGTCCTGCATGCAGGCCGCTCACACTTTTTCCAAACGCCTGAGGGCGCATGGGACTGGTTGGAACTCAGGGGGAACAGAGAAAATCCCAGTGACTCCGAAGAGGGGCAATCGTCATGAAGCTCATGAGAAGGTCAGAACAGCCCCCTCGAGGAGACACAGAGGGAGGCGGCGAGGATCCGGTTCCATTGAAAAGGTGGTAGTCAGATTGCCACTTAGGTAGAGCATAGGAGATGGCGAGAGGAGAAGAAATAGCGCAAGAGGGGACCACTGTCCTGTCCTGGAATGTAAATGGCCTGGGCAATAAAATTAAAAGAGGGTTGGTACTCAACTATATTAGGAGGATGAAGCCAGATGTGGCATTGCTACAAGAGATGCACCTGCTGGGCTTCCATGGTAGATTGCTCAATAGAAGGGCCTACACCACCTTAGCGCAATTTTACTTCTGGTTCTCAATGGGTGGCAATTCTATTAAGGAAGAACCTCCCTTTTAGAGAGTGGAAACAAAGGACAGACCAAGACGGTAAATATAAGGTTATGCAGGGCATGTGGGGAAGGAGAGATGTGATGCTCATTGGTGTGTATGCCCATCCACTCCTACAGAAGGTCACACTAGAAAAGGTAACTGAAATCCCGTTGACCACCAACTTTTCCTTTCATATTGTAGGGGGGAATTTTCATGATGTTATCTGCACCACTCTAGATAGATCGGGACAGGCCCTGCATGACATGCGAGAAACACATCTGGCAAGATTTTCGGATACACTGGGGCTCTGGCATAGACACAATCCAGAGTGTCTTGGGTATTCCTATTACTCTGGTAGTCACAGAGTGTTCTCTTGATTAGATTATATCTTTATCCCTGCGGTAGAGGTATCAGTGATAGCCTCAGCCACGTACATGGCGAGAGGGATCTCAGATCATTCACCCCTTATGATCACTGTGGGACACACAGTCCGAAAACCAGGGGTGCAGTGGAGTCTCAATGCATGGAAATTGAGAGACTCACAAATCAGAAAGGAAGGACTGACAATGAACTGTATTTTAAAGAAAATATGACCTCAGTTGACTCAGCCATAGCCTTGTGGGAGGCGTACAAAACAGTAGTTAGGGACAGGGTGCAGAATATCATTGAGCATAAACTTAAAAAAGAAAAACAAGAAATGAAGAGTATAGAGGAGAGACTGCTGTCCCTAGAAAAGGACGTAGATCCTATAGCAGATACACAGTCGCTGGGCACTATAACATTACTTCGAGAAGAATATCATGCACTGGCTGATTCTTGCTACCCAGCACAGACTATATGATGCAGGTAATAAGCAGGCAAGATACTAGCCTGGCTGGGAAGGAGAGCGGTAGAGACCAGGTGGGTCCACACTACTGTTGATACAGAGGGCACAGTCCATACCACGGATATAGCAATAGCGCAGGAATTTGCTAGGTATTACGAGGCCTTATATGAAGGGTGCCCCCTAGCTAATAGCTCACAAAGTGAATCTTACTTAGCTGATATCCCTATGCCTGGTCTTCAGCAAGAGGACAGCAGGTAACTAGAGGAGGACATTACTCTATTTGAGGTCCAATCGGCCATAGCCAGACTGCAGATAGGAAAGGTTCCCGGCCCTAAATGTATATTGGTGGAGTTTTTTAAGAGTATCTCCTCCATTTTTGCTCCACATCTGTTGAACCTATATGAGGACGCTAAGAGGGAAGGAAGCCTCCCCCCAGATCTTTGTAAAGCCATAATAGATGTTATACAAAAACATGGGAAACCCCATATGAATTGTGGCTCTTACCGCCCAATAGCGAACTTAAATATATAAACTAAAATACTGGCATCAATATTGGCTTCAAGAGTGAAAAAAGTCATAGCTCCCTAATCCACATTGACTAATCTCGTTTTATGCCACAGAGGTCGACCAGACTTAGGCCCTCATTAAAACAATGGTGGTAAGTGCCGCCTACAGCCTCGGCAATGGCCGCCAACTGACCATCACCGCAGCTGACAACCGCCCGTCAAATAATGACCACAGCTGGATTTCCGCCACAAGAAGGGGCGGAAATCCGGCTGTGGCCATGCTGGAGGATGGTGTTAAGGTGGCGCTCCTACCACCAGCAACGTCACGCCAGTAGACCGCCTCCAGCCGTATTTTGAAAAATAATACAGCCTGGCGGTGTTTTGCTGGCAAGCGCTGCTGGCAGTAGCAGCACCCCATCCCATCCCCTGCCGGAAGACCCCCTGGATCCAGGTAAGTTGGGTTTCCAACAGGGGAGGGGGTAGGGGGTGTTGTGTGTGTGTGGGGTGTGTGCATGAATGTGTGAGTGTGTGCGTGAATGCAAATGTATGCGTAGTGTTGGTTGAATGCGTGTATGCATGTGTGAGAATGCGTGTAAATGGATATGTGAATGCCTTTCTGTGTGTCAGTGTAAATGTAGTACGGATGTGTGCATGAATTAATGGATGCATGTGTGAAGGAATGCTTGTATGCCTGTGTGAGTGAGTGTGTGTATGCGTGGTGCGTTTCTGCATGTGTATGGAGGGGTGGTGGATTGGAAGGGGGCATGTGGATGGAGGGGGGACGGGCATCTGAGGAGTGTTTGAGGGGAGGGGGCCTCCTATCAGTGATAGGGAAGTAATTCCCTGTCACTGATAGGGCCTACAGCCATGGTTTTTATGGCGTTACGAATGTCACCAAAACCATGGCGGTAGGCAGGGCCAAAATGCCTGAGTCGGTACAATAGCGGCCGCCGGGCTGGAGATTCATATCTCCAGCCCGGCGGCTGCTACCACCATGATGGTCGGAGTGGTACATTGGCAGGTTGGCTTCAGCCAACCCACCAATGTCATAATGTGGCGGTGTGTACCGCCAGCCTGTTGGCTGTACTACCGACACATTATCACCGACCGCTGGGGTCAAAATTACTCCCTTAATCTGCATCACCTATACAATTTTATTGAGACAGTCTACAATTGAGGGGACTCACACATCCTCCTCGTGTTAGATGCTGAAAAAGCATTTGACGCAGTCCATTGGCCTTTTCTGGAGCAGGAAATATGGTTTCTGTCCTAAAATACTGGAGTAGGCTCCTTTACAGTGGCCCTTCAGCTGCAGTCAGAGTGAATGGTGTTCAGTCGACCAATTTCCCAATTAGACGGGTACCAGGCAGGGTTGTCCCCTCTCGCCTTACTTTTTCGCCACAACTCTGGAACCATTAGCCTTACTGATTCTGAACCACCAGGTGATTAGACGCTACAGCATAGGGGATACCTTGGGGGAGGAAGAGAGGCTCTCTCTCTACGCGGATGATGTACTTCTCTGTGTCACCAGCCCAGGGGAGACTATCCCAGCATTATTTGACGACTCGGGACCCACTTGGGATACATATAAAGTGGGATAAGTCACATCTCTACACAATTGGAGGGGAGACGACGTTGACTGATTTGCCTCGTCCCAAGGGTTCACCTATCTGGGTATGTATGTCACACTAGATAGAAAAAGAGATCTGGACGAAATCTCTATTGTGTACTAGCAAACTTTCAGCGAGACATGAACAGATGAGCAAACTTACCACTGACTTTGATGGGATGCGCAGCAACCTTAAAAATGATAATGATACCCACATTTCTTTACAACCTGCATAATGGGAGGGGAGAACATCCCAGAACAGCACTGCAGACCTTACAGAGAAAACAATACAATGGTGGCCTGGTCCTATAAGACATTAGGGCATACTACTGGGTGGCTCATTTGATTGTCATTAATGAGTGGGGACACACACCTGTGGATCATCTCACCTGCAAAGTAGAATGCCTCCAATTTCAAGCACACCCATACCTCCACTACTTATACGGAGGCCAGGGCTGGAAGAAGTTGCTACCAGCGACACAGGTGGTTATTGAGACCTGGCTCAAAACTAGTAACTTTCTGGGATGGATGGGAACGGTTACGCAGGAGACTTCACTTTAGCTCGGTTGGAGCTTTAGAGAAATTAGGAAACTAAGAGGGTTTCGATCGTGGGACCTACTATGAATAGCTAAACTGGGAGACCTTCTGGAAAATGGGGCGTTGAATCCCTTCGCCTCACTTCAAGAAGACTATCACTTATCCGCCACACAACACTATAAAGTCTTGCAGCTGAGACATGCCTAGTAAGCAGAGGGAACTGATACAGCAGACATACAGGAGTATGCTGCATTAGAGTGCAAGTTGCTCCCAGAAGAAATGCTCGAAATAGCGATATCATATAAATATATATAAAACTATAAATAATAATGTTCTGGGCACTCTCCAGAAACTGAGAGAAACATGGGTAGGGAACTGGGAGGAATAGATGATTCTGAATGGGAAGCAGCCCTTATGCACCCTAGACAAGTCACTATAAAAACAAGACTGAGGCTTATCCAATACAAAATACTGTATAGAGCATATTCTGAATGAGTTAGGCTTCATAAATTTGGTAGAGCTGCGTCGCATGACTGTCTGATATGTAAAACGCAACAAGGATCCTTTCTGCATGTCCTATAGGATTGGCCGGTTGTCCATCAGTACTGGGAGAAAATACTGACAGAACTGGGTCATATCCTCAACACATGCCTGCCAACAGATTCCAAATTTGTCTGGTTGGGCATCTCTATGGATATCGACATCCCAAGAACACAACTATTGTTTTGTAACCTGGATCTGGTGGTGTCCAATAGAGATTCTTCTTGCAGATGGGGGGGGGGCACTGAATCACCAACGATAGAGGACTGTCGGAAAGGTATGGATCTTTATATGAAGGCTGAAAAGGTAACATATAGATTTGAGGTTGCCCAAAGAAATTTAGGCCCTCATTATGACATTGGCGGTAAATCCCACATACCGCCACACTGATTGCCACCAACATACCGCCACGTCGGCAGATATCCGTTCACCATATTATCACACACACACACCAATCTGTCACTATTCAGCCACAGACTCAAATCTGCCAGTTACGCCAACAGAACAACGTCCACCACATTATGAGCCACAAATTACCATGGCGGACATTCAATGGCGGTAAACCATTGGGGGTACATAATGCAGCATTCAAAATACACACACTCAAAGAAAACAACACCACATTGGACAATTCAAACAACACACACCTGACACCCATACACACACCACACACACCCATTCACACCACTACAAAACACACCTCCATATTACCCACAACCCTTTATCATTGCAAACCATTGGCACGAGACAGACACCATGACCTCAGACAAAACCAGAGCCACACACTACCTACACCCGTACACCATGCACGCACTCCACATCACACACCTCAACACATCACCTTACACAACCTCACCTACACAACTCACACAACACCCATGGCTCCCCAAAGACACCCCAGATTCTCAGAGGAAGAGCTCAGGGTCATGGTGGAGGAAATCATCAGGGTAGAGCCACATCTGTTTGGAGCACAGGTGCAGCAGATATCTATAGCTAGGAAGATGTAGCTATGGTGGAGAATCATGGACAGGGTCAATGCCATGGGACAGCACCCAAGAACTAGGGATGACATCAGGAAGAGGTGGAACAACCTACGGGGAAGGTACGTTCCATTGCAGCAAGAAACCAACTCGCTGTACAGAGGACTGGCGGTGGACCCCCACCTCCTCCCCCACAACTAACAACATGGGAGTCTTGGCAATCCTGCATCCTGAGGGCCTTGCCGGAGTAGGAGGAGGACTGTACTCTGGTAAGTCCACTCTATACTACTACTACCCCCCTACCTGCATGTCAACACATATCCCCACCCTCATTCCCATCACTCCACCACTTTCCACACACACCACACCATCACATCTCTCTCATCCCAATGCCAAGCCCTGCTTGCTCTACCAATGCATGGACACCACTCACAGACCTGCATGGGCACCTATCACTAAAGCATGCACACTAGAGAGAATCAGCTAGCCCACCACATACCAACTTACACAAGTGAAAGCTGCCAGGGCAAATACAACCAAAGAGGGCAACCCACCAATGCACAATATGTCACACACAGAAACAATAACACAGCATTTACATCCTCAAAGGTATCCCAGCCAATGTCAGTGGAGAGGAGGTGCCAGATATATCCAGTCCCCCCCACAGAAGAGGCCCACAGTGATGGATCTGGATGACCAACCTGGTCCATCAAGGACCTCTGGACAGTTGGTTACCCAAGCCCAGTCACAGACAACAAGACAGTCAGGGACCTGGGGTCAGTGGTAGTGGGCACACTGTTCAGGGCACAGAGGAACTGGACAACAGGGACACTGGGATGACTGCTGTGCGCCAGGGGGAGGACAGGACCAGGGAAGCAAGTTTCCAGGAGGCACTCACCGAGATCCTGGAAGCATACCAACATTCCCAGGACACGATGGGCCATATCCTGGACAATGTGCAGGAGAACAGGCAGCTGCAGGAGGGACAGTACCAGGGGATTAGGGAGGACTTGCAGGCCATCAGCACCACTGTGGTCTCCATAGCAGGGGTGCTGGCAGGAATGGCCACTATTATGATGGGGGCAGTCTCACAACAGCGGGCCCCTGCCACTAGCCAGACATCTGAACTGCCTTCCACCTCCACTAGTGAACAGGAGGCCCCGCCACAGGACCAACAGGCCACCAGCACCTCTCCCCCTACAGAAGGAGAACCACCCCGCAAATGTTCCCTGCGATCCAGGAAGAAGCCAGAGACTATTGCCAAGACCCCCGCCAGGAAATGAGACTCTCCTGAATGTCACCCTTGTGTCCCACTCTGTCACCCTGTCCACCTTGAACTGCCATTGCTTCCCTAACGATGTCCCCACGGAGAATGCATCTGTGCTACAGACTTAAACTCTACCCTGGAATTGTCTCCATCATCACCCCATCCCATTGCACTTGCCCCTCAATATCTTAGCACTTAAATAAACATCCCTTGTGAGAGAACAGGGCTGAATGCAGAGGCCCCCTAACATTTTGCCCCCATTTTCCACTTTTTGCCGGTGTTTTCCTGACTCTGATGGTGCCCTGGGTACTGCTAACCAGTCCCAGGGCTTGTGCTCTGTGTAAAATCAGTATGCAACTTAGGCTAATTATAATTGGCTAAGTCAACCTACCTATAAGTCCCTAGTATATGGTGGGGCATGTAGGCTTAGGGACTCCAGCATAGGTAGGGCACCCATAGGTGCACTGCTGAGGTGCCCAGTGTCATTTTAAAGGCAGGCCTGCCTTGCTGGCTACTTTTAAATTAAAGTTAAATGCAAATTCGACTTTGGAAATAAATGTAGTTCCAAGGTCTTAAACTACTTTACTTTTACATATAAGTCACCCCTAAGGTGTGCCCTATGTGCCCCTAGGGCTGGGTGACATGTAACTATAAGCAGGGACCTTATAAAATTAGTTTTATAAGCCCTGGTGAGGTAAAACAGCCACATTAGTTTTTCCCTCATTGTAGTGAGTGGCCTCCATAGGCTAGAATGGGGAGACTTTATTTTAATTTTAAAAGTCCCCTTAAGTAACAGATAACAGAAATTTTGGTATCAAATTAATTGTTATAATAAATCCGACAACTTCCAGTTGTCGGATTTAATATAACTTGTTCAGGTAAAGGGTTTTAAACTTTACCTGAAAAGTTGCCAACTTCAGCCCTGCAATTTTTTGCTGCTGTGCTCTGATTGACCAGCCTCTGGCAGCCTGGCCAGGCTGCCTTGATGAGGGTGAAGTGGCCTGGCTTCACCCAAAAAGAGATGTGCCTGTGGGAGGAGATCTCCCCTCAGCAGACGGTGAGGCAGGAATGGGGAGGGCTGCCAAACTGGTCTTCAAAGGCAGATAAGGACATTTGGAGCAACCCAGCAACACCCACATCCTGCAAACCCAGACAATTAGGTGCCCCCATGATTAGATTAGGAGAGGGCAGGAGAGGGGTGTGTTTAGGATTTGTAGCCACACCAGTGGGTGGGCTCAGCCAGATGTAACCTCCAAAAATCACTTTCAGCCATGATGAATTTTTGAGGAATGTTGCTCCCTGGGATTGATTTTTGCTACACTTCCCAGGAAATGGTCATCACAGATGGAAGGACCCTGCACCTGATTGGAGAACCAGGACCCCCCTGTTTTTGACCCAGGAGCAGGGATAAAAATGGCAGACCTGCACCCACACCTCAGTTCCCTACCAGATCCCTATCAGGGTCCAACAAGGAAGAACTACAGGAGAAGAAGGACTGCCCTGCTAGACCACTGACCTGTACCTCGACACTTCACTCTGGAGGACTGCACCAGCTGCAAACTTGGGCTTCACCACTAAAAGGACTTTACCATGTCTTCTACTGCTTCAAGAAGGGACTCCCTGTTTGCTACAGGTACAAAGGAGCTGCCCAGAGTCCCCTGCATCAAGTCCTGCAAGCAGAGCCCAGCTGACCAGCGTCCAGTGGCCATTTGAGGATTCTGACCAGGTGCATTCTGGGAATTGTAGTCCAACTCCCAAGGAGCAACTCAGAGCTTCTGGAACCTTGGATCAAGTTGTGGATACTTCAAGGACACAAAAAGGACCTCTGGAAGAAGATCCAGAAGTTTGGAGATGTTTTGAGCAACTCCATAATCTCTGGTTCCCCTTATCCGATTTTATTCCTTTTGGTGTCATTTTAAAGCTACAAATATTTCTTATTTTTATAAATGATTTTGGATTTTTAACCTGTTTCCTGTGTTTTATTTAATTACTGTTTTGTGATATTTCAATGCTTTACGCTTTGTCTCCTAAGTTAAGCCTTGTCGCTCGTCGCCAAGCTACCAAGGGTTGAGCTAGGTTTAATTTACTGAAACCTGACTGGACCTAAGTGGAGATTAGTGGCATATTGCTAACTGTAGGTACTTACCTGCCCTTACCAATAACCCATTTTCCAACACCCTTGAAACAAAGTATGGAGTATGTCACATTATTTAAGTATTTATACGTTTAACCATGTGCAAATATTGCAAATCAACTGTACAGTAAATGAGCACAAATGAAAGACCTGTAGTTGGCTGCAGTGATCACACCAGGAGCTACTGTGAGGCACCAACATCTGTAAAGTGAATTGCCAAAGGGTACAGTAAGTGGGCATAGAAGTGGGAAATAACAGCATGCCAGTGACAAAGAATTACAAAATAATGACAATGAAATGTGAAGTGACATTGTTTTCCCTGTGTGTCATTGGAAGTACTGTCTGATCACTGCTGTTCTGTTGTCCTCATCGTCATCCTCTGCCTCCTCATCCTCACTGTCCACAGGGTCCATTGCTGCCACACGGGCATCTCCAGCCTCCTCCTCCTGCAGAAAAGGTACATGGCGTCTCAACGCAAGGTTGTGCAACACGCAGCATGCCACTATTATCTGACAGATCTTCTTGGGTGAGTAGCACAGGGATCCACCTGTCAGATGGAGACACCGAAACTGGCCTTCAGGAGGCCAAAAGTTCTTTCTATGATCCTTCTGGTTCGCCCATGTGCCTCACTATAACGTTCTTCTGCCCTTGTCCTGGCATTTCTCACAGGGGTCAGTAGCCATGATAGGTTGGGGTAACCAGAGTCACCTGCAAATATCGAGGCACAACATTTCGCCACACACTATCCCATATAGCCCACACCATACCCATACCCCAACATCTACTGGGTAGGAACCAGGGCTCACCTATTAGCCACACCCTGTGCCTCTGTAGATGGTCCATCACATTTGGGATGCTGCAATTCCTCAGGACAAAGGCATCGTGCACTGATCCAGGATACTTAGCATTGACATGGGAGATGTTCTGGTCCGCCAAACACCATCTGTACATTCATTGAGTGAAAACTCTTGCAATTTCTGTACACCTGTTCATTTTGACGGGGGACAAACGCAATATGTGTTCCATCAGTCACACCAATTATGTTTGGGATATGTCCCATTGCATAGAAGTCAGCCTTCACTGTGGCCAAATCTTCCACCTGGGGAAATACAACGTAGCTGCACATGTGTTTAATCAGGGCATACGACACTTTGGTCAGCACAATTGAGAATAATGGTTGTGACATTCCTACTGCCAAGCCCACTGTCACTTGGAAAGAACCAGTTGCCAGGAAATGGAGAACTGATAGAACTTGCACAAGAGTGGGGATCCTAGTGGGGTGACAGATAGCAGATATCTGGTCAGGCTCCAATTGGGCACACAGCTCTGTGATTGTGGCCCTGTCAAGACTATAGATGAGGATGATGTGCCTGTCCTCCATTGTTGCCAAGTCCACGAGGGGTCTGTAGATAGGGGTATGTCTCCATCTCCTATTCATCCGCAGCAGTAGCAATCTAAGTGACAAAAGAGTGAGGAGCCGGTCACAAACTGAACAATGGGGCTACAACAGTACAAGGCATGCTGCCAAATTGTAATGGGTCAGTGAGAATTGTCCTGTATGCCCAAAATTAAACAGTGACGCAGTAATTATCCAGGGCCTACCCCCCCCCATGAAATGGCGTCCGTCTGTCCTGTGTGGAGGGACAGGTGGAAGTGATGTAATTCCGCTGACGTTATGCGCCGTTGCTGGAGGTGGTCCGGAACTGCAGTGCAACTTCTCATTCATTATAATGGATCCCTATGAGGTACGGTGGGCAATGGTGATGTACGTCGTCGGTGACGGTGTGCACCGCCGCGGACATGACCGCCATTTTCTCTCTGATTCCTCACTTGCTACCTGACCTTCAACAGGAGAAGACCTACACAGCATGTGCTGATGTGACCTGTGTCTGGAACCTACCATGGCTCGTGTGACTGGGGAAAGGGCCCTTCCCTTCACATCGGCGGAGTTGGAGAGACTGGTGGATGGGGGTCCTACCCCAGTGCGGACTGCTGAATGGGCCTCCAGACCAAAGGTGAGTACACTGTGGGCACGATGCATGTGGCATGAATGATGGAGTGGGGTATGAAGGCATCGTATAAGCGGGGTGGGTGGATGTCCCCTGGGCAGCGTACAGGTTGTGTGCTGGGCCATTTGCGTGTAAATGGTGATGTGAAGGGGTGTGGTGGGCCATAAGGGTAACAGGCAGGACTGTCTGACTAATACTATTTTCATGTGTGTGTTCCCTCTGCAGGTCAGCGCCAATCAAAAGAAGGGTATATGGCATGCCATCGCCAAGCAATGGCAGGCAGAGCACCCACTGTTGCAAACGGTGGGAGGACCTGAGACTCTGGGCACAGAAGATAGCGGAGGCCCAGCTGGGGATGGCCTCTCAACAAGGAAGGGGTGCCCTTTGAACCCTGACCCTCCTGATGGCCTGCATACTGGTGGTGGCCTATCCAGAGCTCGATGGGTGCTTGAGGGCATCACAGCAGCCACAAGGGGGTGAGTACAGTGCCCATCATTATAACTTACGAGTGGTAGGGTGGTGTCCGGGTGGGGGATGTGTGTCAGTGGGTGCCCCTAGGCCATGCCTGACATTGCAGCATAGGTCCCCTGGTGGGTAGGGTCCAGAGGGGATAATCCTGCTGCCTAGGTCGTAGGCATACACTGCTGGTCAAGGCTGCATGGGTCCCAGGTGTGCTGGATTTGGCGGTGTGTGCCCCTCCCCATGCCTTGTTGGCTAGCAATATCACTGGTAGTGCAATGCATAGTGCATAGGACTGTACCCTGTGTGTGAGTGTGCTCTGTATGCCAACGGTGGTGTTGGTGCAGCCATTGACCCAGTGTATCCATGTCTCTCCTCCTCCCCATTTTTGTTTTGTCACCCTGTCCTTATGTACATTAGCATCATCTGGCAGAGGAGCAGATGCACCGGCAATGGAGGGAGCTGCATCCCACAGAACCCAGAAGGTGGAGTCCACCGACGGTAAGGTCACCAGTGGGACAGAGGGCGAGGGGAGCACCATGGCGGAGACTGGAGGGGACAGTTCAGAAACAGATACCTCCTCCGATGGAAGCTCCCTGGTGGTAGTGGACACCTCTGTGACCACCCCAGCTACAGGTACAGCCACCACCCCGTACCAGCACTGCCATCCCAGCAGTCCCTCAGTGAGTTGCCTGCGCCCCCTCACCCAGGAGGGTGGGCATCTCCTCGCCCCAGGCACCTCAGGCCCTGCCCCAGTTAGCCCTGCTGCACTGAGTGAGGAGGCTATTGACCTCCTGAGATCCATCTCTGTAAAGCAGTCAACCATTGTAAATGCCATCCAGGGGCTGGCAGCCCAGATGCAACAGATTAATGCATTCCCGGAGGGCTTTCACACTGGCTTGGCGGTCCAACAGAGATCAATCCAGGCTCTGGCCTAATTTCTGATGGCAGCCATTGTCCCTGTTTCCACCCTCTCCCCTCCAACTTCCTCTTCCCAATCCCATTCTCCTCAACCCCAACCTATCCCAAGCACAAAGGCAGACGAGCATGCACACAAGACAACACACAAGAGTGTCACAGGCAAACACAAGCACACACATCATCCCACAGGCACTCACACAAACACCATCCAGATGCAGACATATCAACATCTACAATTTCCACTGTCTCCCCCTCCACCACCTCACTCCCAGTTCCATCTACACTCACACCTGCATGCACTACATCCTCATCCACTACCCGCATCACTACTACACTTAGCTGAACACACACCTCACTGGCAGACACCTCCACAACAGCCATGCACACGTCCCCTGTGTCCTCTCCCACCGTGTCTGTCCCCCCTCCTAAAGTACACAAATGCAAGCACTCAGACACCCAACAGATATCAACCTCACAACAGCATTCAGCCCATGCACCGGCACCCAAAATCAGCAGACAGAAACCTCCTACAACCACTCCCTCTTCCTCCACTCCCAAACCTTCTCCCTATTCCCGCCCCAATGTCCCTAAAAAGCTTTTCCTCTCCACAATTGACCTCTACCTAACCCCTCCCCCACGTCCTGCACATCTGGACAGGGTGGCAGAAACCCAGCCATGCACCTCTGCCATCCAGTCCCCGGGCTCAGCAGTCACCACACCCACTTGTGGTGGGAAAGGATCCAGGGCACATGGCCTGAGGGTGAAGGAGCCTGCACCAGGCAGCCTCAAGGGTAAGGAGCCTGCCCCATCTGCTGCCAGGAAGAGCAAGGAGCCTGCCCCAGCTGCTGCCAGGAAGAGAAAGGAGCCTGCCCCAGCTGCTGCCAGGAAGACCAAGGAACCAGCACCAGCAGGCAGGAAGGGAAAGGGGCGTCGGGCAGGCACTCTGACGGAGCCCCCACCGCCGACCATGGTTGTGCAGCCATCCAAGGCTGAAGTGATGGGCTGGAGCCTCCCTCGACCAGCAGCAGCTCCACAACCACCACCAGTGGGCAGCCATCTGAGGCTGCAGGGGATGGGCTGGAGCCTCCTCCCACCAGCTGCTGCAGCAGCACCACTTCCACCTCTGAGCAGCCGTCACCGCCGGCCGACGGTTTGTAGTCCTGTCTCCATGGGCGGCAGTGCGGCCTGCCCCCTGCAAATCCTGTGGGTATGACAACCATCCTGAGAGACTGTGACCTTGCACTCCCCAGGTACCATGCCCCCTCCAGTACCAGTGGGTTAGACAACACCCAACCCCAGCCTCCCCAGGATCAAGAGCACAGGGCACGATCCCCCCTCCAGAGCCAGTGGGTAAGACACCCACCAACCCCAGCCTCCTCAGGACCAGGAGCACATGTCACGATGCCCCCTCCAGAACCAGTGGGTTAGACACCCACCAACCCCAGCCTCCAGGACCAAAAGCACAGGGCACGATGCCTTCTTCAGAACCAGTGGGTTAGACACCCACCAACCCCAGCCCCCCCAGGTCCAAGAGCACAGGGCACGATGTCCCCTCCAGAACCAGTGGGTAAGACACCCACCAACCCCAGCCTCCCCAGGATCAAGAGCACAGGGCACAATGCCCCCTCCGGAACCAGTGGGTAAGACACCCACCAACCCCACCCTCCCCAGGACCAAGAGTACAGGGCACGATGCCCCCTCCACAGCATGTGGGCAAGTCACCCACTTGAGAGACTGTGGCCTTGCACTCCCCAGGACCAAGCACAGGGCACGATGCCCCTCCAGAGGATGTGGGCAAGTCACCGACTCGAGAGACTGTAGCCTTGCACTCCTCAGGACGAAGCACAGGGCATGTTGCCCCCTTCAGTACCAGTGGTGTTGTTCCATCTCCCAGATGAGGTGCCCCCCCATCCCCCTGAGGTGCCTGCCTATTTACCAACTGATGCCCCTGCAGTGTTCTCTCCGTGTTGATGCAGGTGACAAGTGGGGCCTTGGACTTTGGCCTGTGGCCATGTGGCCCAAGCAATATGAGGACTGGGCAGTGTCCCTTGAACTGTGCAATTGTATATATCTGTTGCATTGCATATTTCTTACTTCTACTGTGTTGATCTTATTACACTCACTCTAGTAAATTAATGTTGTCCTTGCATTATTTATCTGAGGTACGGGGTAAATATGTTTTAGTACTGCAGCTGTATGTGTGTATGGTGTTAGGGGGTGGGTGTGTGTGTGTTGCGTGTGTGTGTCACTCTCTTTTTCCTCACCCCCTCCCTAGTGTGCTAGGGGACTGTACTCACCGTAGTCGTCTTCGCCGTCATTGGTGTTGGTAGTGGAGCAGCACATAGAAGAGCATGGAAAGACATGCAGCTCAAGCTCCATGGCGGCGTGGTTGTTCCCTGTGTCTCCAATGGTGAGTCCTTTCAGTTCTGAGCTCTGTTTCCGCCAGGCTTTTGATGTCGTTGGTACCGCCTTGGAAAAGGTGGCAGATTGGCATGTCTTAATACAGTGGGTGGAACATTGACTTCCGCCTGGCTGTAGGTGCCTGTTGTTTCTGCCCTGGCGGTTGGTGTGGTAAAGTGGCTGTCTATCTGAGATCTTTCCGCCATGGTCATAATTTGGTGGGAATTACTGCCAGCCTGTTGGCGGTATTACCGCCACTTTTGCACCAACCGCCAGGGTTGTAGTGAGGGCCTTAATAAGATCTGGGGCCCCTGGTGTGCATATTATGGCATAGACGATCCAGGGGGCGGTGAACTGTCTACACTAAAATGATTGTGGTACCCCTCAAAAACACCTAAATATAGGGGGAATGATATATGTAACAATGTACTGTTCAACTTCTGGGACAATGGGTGTTGCCGCTATGTAATCATATCTTATGCAAGTGTTTCTAACTCGAGGTCACTTTTTATCATTTGCTTAAAATCAATAAAAATATTTTCAAAAAAGTAGTCTTCCTCTTCACAGGTTACACTTAAGAGTCTCTTTATTCTCCAAGAAACTTTGACTCAAGCTCAGCTTGTACTTGAGCTTAAATTTTGATCAACTCTGTCTTTGTTTGCTTTGTTCACTGTGAACTTCTTTCTTCCTTTGGAGGTCTTTGTAACTTAAATCTTCAACTGCAACTTGTCCTTGATTGAATCAGAGACTACTTTTTCTTGCTACCACTCATTCTTTTGTCTTTTGCACTGCAACAGCTCTTCACTATGATCTCTGCTTTGAAACAGGACTTTGGAATTTTCAGGTTCTTCATCAGAATTTCTGTAATCTGAAATTAAAATGTCTTCACTCCATTAATAGCATCTTTACCAGTTTCAACATTTTCACCAACCCTCTGGATCCATTCTTTGAACTTGAGCTTGGCATGAAACTTGACTACTTGCTTGACTTTGCACTTGACTCTAGATCCACTAATTCATCCACTGCTTCAGATGCTTTCACTTTCTTTGTGTGAGCAGCATGGATCCACTGCAGCACTCCTGCAAGTTAATCACAGATTTTCCTCACATGTTTGCAAATTACTTTCCATTCGCCTGAGTTGAAATCATGGTACTGGATATCCTTTGCCTCTTCTGTTTCTGCTTTCATCTGACGAGAGACATATTTTACAATGACAGTAAGACGCTTGCAGTAATCTAGCACAATGTCATTACTTATTGATGGAACATATGGAAGCTTCATTGCTCTAACCATAATAATTTCAAACCAGTCTGTCTGTCGGCAGTACCTCTCATGTTCATCAAAACAGAATAAGGGCAGCTGGCCACTTTAGCCCTGGTGAAGTACATATTTTTATATTTTTTTTTATCAGTTCATTTTTTTGAGTTCCATCATTGCAGAAGATTGAAGTCGATAACCACATTGAAACTTTTGACTTGCCTCAAATGCTTCACAAATAATTTGCAAACCCCCATTTTTAAAATGAATTCCTGTCTCAATAGATTTGGGAGTCCAGATCAATCCCTCAACAACATTTTGGCAACTCTAAAGCTTCCTAATTTGTAGGTGGTATATGCCTCATCCCATTTAGAGAAACAAGCAATTACTAGATGTATTTCAATCCATTGAAATTTGGCATCTCAATTAAATCTGCTTGAAGTCTTGTAAATGGGCTTTGTGATTTACCAGTATGACTCATCAAAACCATAGTCCATTTTCCTTGAATATTCAACTATGCATTGTAAACACACATCCTCAGCAACATTTTTAAATGTTGTATTTCCACAATATTTTTTGAATATTTTCACTAGGATATCCCTCTATGCATGAGCTCTGTTATACAGATACTTGCACATGGATACAGCATTGAACCACACACAACATATTTAAGATTAGCATTTACATACAAATCCTGATAACTCTTCCATTTCTTTTTCTCATCACCAGGGGCATCATGTTGTAAATCTCTCAATTCACTCAGTGAAGTGTGAATAGAACTCGTAAAGAAACCATTACTGCTCTCAGCATTTCGGACTGCATTCACTTTCACATTTTTATCAGCCTCATTTTCATCTGTTTTGCCATCTTACTAGCATAACTATTGCCAAAGTGTATCCAAATTGTTTCCAGCCTTACGGGCAACATACTTGACCCCAGCAATCTCTTTTGCCTTTAATATTCCTATAAAAAAATGCAAAGGGTATGCACAATTTTTAATTGGGGCTCCATAAGACATCATAAAACCCCTTTTGTGACCACAGTTGAACAAAGTCATTCACAACTCCAAATCCATATTAGCTGTCTGTGTCAATCATCACATCCAAATTCTCTGACACGCAACAAACTCTTGTCAATGCAACCAACTCTGCAACTTGCGCTGAGGTTACATTTTGGAAAGAAACAGTGCACACTGCATAGGTAGCTCTCAGTGCACCTCATCGGTCTCTCAAACAAGAACTATCAACAAATAATACCAGATCAGCCATTTCAAGAGAAGTTTCATTTTTGTCTGGTCTTGATTTCATGCATAACTTAGTCATCTTGATGCAATCATGATGAGGTTCATTATCATATTCATGAATTTCCTTGTCCTTACAATCTGTGTCTCACATGGGAAGTAGTGTTAAGTGAATTACATCTCTTATTCGACATGTTCTCTGTAGTATAATCTGCTCATGACGAGTCAGCCTGCTGTTAGCCAAGTGCTTTGTTTTCATTTGTCAAAAGAATTTCAACTGAGTGTGGAACTTATACATTTACAGTATGGACCACCACAGTCCCTTCACTTTGTTTAATTGCAATTCAAACAGCTTCAACTGATTTCAAACATCCTGTGAGACTTAACATCTACTGGATCCAACACAGATGACAAACACGCCACTGAGTGCATAAGATTTCAATGTTCCTGTGTAAGAATTCAAAGTGTACATCCACCTCATTAATGAAAAAGCACATAAAATGTTAAACTGTAATCGGACATCCCGATTGTGGGCAGAGGACATAGACTCTCTTTCAACAATTCAAATGCATCAAGGCATTCCTTGTCAAATGGTACCTGATCTTGTAAATCACTGTAAGTCAACCTTACTAAAGGTTTTGCAATCAAGGAAAAGCTTAGAATCCCCTGGCAATAATAGCCAAAAATCCCACAAAACATCCTAGCCTGCCTCTGGATGGTCAGCTGGCTCACTTTCAGAATTGCAGTAACGAGTTATTTTGAAACTTTATTACACCATTTTTAATGTGTTGTTCACGATAGATGACTTCCTTCTTACTGCATTTTACTTAGGAAAACCTTGTATGTATTTTCAGCGAAATGATTCAACAAGGCAATTGCATCATGTTTACTGTTCTGTTTTTGAAGCAATGACCAGGTCATCATTCTACTAGACCAAAACTTAATTGCAAGGCAACCTCAAATTTTCTAGATCTTTCAAGATGTGTCTAAATTCATAGGACTTTCAGTATATCCTGTGAAATCCTATGCCAATGACTATATACTATTCAGCATCTGATAGAATTTGAAACAAAATTACTACTCAATTAAGTAGCACTGAACAACATAGAATCACTATTTTGTAAATCTTGCGGGCATACTGTAAAATTCTCTACTTGCATTCAGCTTCTTAATTCCCATTACAGGAGAGTTACAAGGACTGCCAAGTACTTCCTGGAGGAGTCCCTGTTCAATTACCTTTTTAATCCTTCTTCTGCTTCTTTGGTCAGTAGTGGCTTTGCTTTTTTAATTAGGGGAGGGGGGTGAGCTCCGCCAGGGCCGTAGGCAGCGAAAGCTGATGTTTCAGTCCTCTTGCGCACCGGTGTGCACAGGCAGCACAGCAAACAAACAAAAACAAGGACTTACCGGGTTCTCCCAGGGGGTCCTCGTTGCCATGCAGCGGCCTGGTTCTCTGCCTCCACCGACGTCTGTGCATGACTGCAGCTCAGACTGTATGCGCATGCGCTATGTGGCCCATAACCGTGTTGCGTTGGGCAAGTGGTGAGCTCTGCTCCACTGGCAGGGCTAATTCCGGTCTCCAAGCGGAGTGCTGAGTGCCCAAAACTCTGTTAGTTCCACCACCGGAGCGGAGCTCGCCACCCACCCCTAAAGCAGGGTCGGACCTGGGTTTCCAGGCCCCACCCTGCTTAGCGCTTCTGAGATCAGGCACAATCAGGACTCTGTGGCTCATGGAGCTCCGCCTCCACGGAATTCCACTGAGTTTGTATTCCCCTCTGTGGAATTCTGCTGAGTGGAACTCTGTGAACTCCGCCCAGGCCTACACTCCATGCGATGAATGATACCTAAAATTGACTATAGCATGTGTTGACAGAATAATACTCTTCTAGGAAGGGCAAAAAACCCACTCTGTGTATTTTTATGAATTGGTAACAATGGGCCAGATTTTTAAGAAATCGCTATTTCCGAGTCGCAATAGGCCATGTACCATAATTGCGATTCGGAATTAGCGATTTCTTAAAAATCGCAATTTGTGGTTTGCGAGGCCCAATTACCGAATCACAATTTGCAATTTCGCAAATTGCGATTCGGTAATTGAAAATCGCAAATTGCGAGACATTTCGAGAAAGCACACCTGGAGGAGCCTGATGACATCACAAGCAGGAAGTGAGTCATCCCAGGCAGTTTCAGGTGCCACACCCAAACCAGCATCCAGAGAGAGTCAGCCCAGCCACACTGAGCAACACTCTGAAGGAGGCTGCACACCTGAATAACCATGGACACTTCAGCCCAAGGAAAGGAGAAGGGAGAAAGAAAGCGGAAGCTCAAATTTAGCGAGCAAGAGCTGGAGGTGCTGACAGAGGAGATGCTGAGGAGCCACGACTGCCTTTTTGGCAAAAGCTCACTCCAGGTGCCGGAGAGTGAGAAAAGGAGACTCTGGGCAGACATACAAACTAAGATCTGCGCTATTGGAGTGGCATAGCGCTCGGTCAAAGAAATTAAGAAATTAAGAAGAGGTGGTATGACCTGCGGTCCCGTGCCAAGGAGATGGTGGCAAGAAGACTGCAGGAGGCCAGGAGCACAGGAGGCGGTCCACCCACAGAGTCACCATCCACCCAGTTAGAGGACCTAGTGGAGTCCACACTCCTCCCTGAAGCAGTGAGTGGGGTCACAGAGATAGACACCTCCGGCACACCAAGTACCATCAAAGGTAAGTGCAATATTGAATTGTAACCCCATATGTGTATGCACAAAAACCCCTTAGGAATTAGCAAGTAATGTAAAACATTGTGAGAAGTAGTCCATTCCACATCTTAGAAGCAGCACAACAATGCATTATGGGAGTGGCAGTCCACAACCCAGAGCTGAAAGTAGCACATACAATGTATTTAAGTAGAGCGACACCCAGAGGAACACAATACCCACAACACAGTGAAGAGAAGTACCTGTACCTTTATTACCATTGTGTGCCCTCACTTGTAACAAACATAACTGACATGCTGCATATTATTGTTGCAGGTGGGCCAGGCCTAGCAGCCACAGCATGTGCCAGCTTAGGGGAGACTGACACCCATCCAGCCTCAGACTCCAACACGAGTGGGTCTCTCACCATTGCGCCACCCAGATGCAGACCCAGGGCACTGCCACTGCCAGAGCTCAGTCAGGACTCCGATGAGCATCAGGAAGGGCCACATACACCATCCCCAACTGGCAGACGCACCCAGAGGCATCCCTCTTTTTGTCCTGGCCAGCGATTCAGTGGGGGTGGTTTTGTGCTTTCACTAAATTAAACTGCATCTAGTGGGAGCACCCAGATTTTTATAAGATGTGCTCAGAAATTTCTGCTTTTGTCTTGGCTGTTCAGTTCATTGGGAGATGCATCTTAAAAAAGTGTTGAGAAGTCTTTCCCTATAGGCAATACTTCATTCCATCTACCAAAACTTGGAATTAGCACCTGTCAGCCTTCTCTAGGCTCACTGAATCTGTATCCATCATTTATTTGTCCTTTAGTCCTGTTGCTAGCCTCGTTAATCACATATAGCTCCTTAGATCCATAGTGCTTGGAAGGAGTCTCTCAGTTGACCCAAAACCTAAGGTTTTTAGGGTCCACTTCACACCTGCATAAAATTACAGTGCCACTGTTTTGACTCACTCATATCCAGAGGGGAATGCAACAACCAGGGGCCCTTCCTACTATAAACATAAACATGAGAGGGGGCAATACTAGTACTTTACATGAGCTCTACTTTGGGTTGGTCCTTACTGAAGGTATTGCAGAAGTTTCACAGGCCAGTGAATCATGTCAACTCTTTCCCGCCTGGTCCAAATACCAACAAACGTATCTCCCTCTCAAGAAACAGTTAAAACTCTCTGGTACACACGAGGATGATACCACGGCCTCACTGGCCTGTCGAGTTAGTTGATAAGAGTCAGCAAGAACTTGAGAGCTGCACAGCTAAACGCACTCATACACAACTCGCTCCCACATATACATACCAGGACCTCCAGTAGACACCAGACCTGCTGCAGTCTACACTAAATCCATAGTATTACTGGGAATTAGATCTGGTTGTGTACTTCATTAATCTGTTTGGAGATGAAGGAAATGTTTTCTCTTCTCCCATTGCAGCCTTGTGATAACCGCTACTATGTTTTTCATCATCTGTTGTCAGTTGTGATTGACATGCAAGTGCTTACCATTCTGAGTTGTAACTGTTCATTTAGGTCAGTTTGTTGTTGCCTGTTATTTCACTTCTTTTTTCTGTTTGGATTGTGACCAATGCTAAAAGGCTTAAATGTGATTGTTTTACATGCCTCATCACACGAGCCAATGATTATTATGTTTAGTAATAAGACAGAGAAAAGCATCTCAGATTAAAAGGGGTAGGTGATCATTGAACAGTTAGACCTCAACTACACTTGCACCAAAGCATTTGGGTGCCTGCTATTTTGAGAGAACACTAGGTTGAGGGTGTGCTGAACAATTTACTTGCTGCTCACACCACATATATTCTAATTGGTGTTTGGGACCTTGACATTAAGGTAGTTGATCCACAGGTTAAAGACTTCAACTAACAGGATATTCTTCTGGGATACTGTTTGCAGAGGAAGGGTCAATTTTAAGGAATTCGTCTTGGAAAAAAGAATCATAAACTGGTGATCGGCAGAGATAGCACTCTAATAAGGAAGACTTTTGTGGGTGATAGACCAAAGAGCAAATTGCACAGTTCAGTGAGTGTTGCATGACAGGGATTTTCTGTGCACCCTAATTCCCGCTACATGCTAGAGCTACTCAGCTTCTCCTTTCTTGTTTTCTCTGTTCCTTAAGGAAGATTCTGAATCACTCATGAAGATGGTCACCAAAACAACAAAGTATGAAGAAACTAATCTTGCACCTGAGAACATTTCTGTTAAGCATGTCATTGCCCTGAATCCCTCCACACTTTTGCCAATGTCTGATGGAGAAGATACCTACGATGGAGACAATGGCCCTCATTACGACCCTAACGGTTGGTGATAAAGTGGGGGTAATACCGCCAACAGCCTGGCAGTAATTACCACCAAATTATGACCATGGCGGTGATATCTCCGATAGACAGCCAATATACCACACCGACCGCCAGGGCGGAAACAACAGTCACCACAGCGGTAGCGGCCTACAGCCAGGGAGAAGACAAAGTACTGCCCACCATATTTTGACACACAATTCCGCCACCTTTTCCGGGGCGGTACCAACACCATGAAAAGCATGGCGGAAGCACATCATAGAAGAGAAAGGACTCACCATTGGAGACACATGGAAGAACCACGCCGGCATGGAACCAGAACTGCAAGTCTTTCCGATTAACTTCTACGTTATGCTCCACCTGGAACACCAACGCCAGTGAAGATGACGACAGTGAGTCCAGACGCCTAGCACACAAGCGCGGGAGGGAGGAAAATGAGAGTGGCACACACATGCAACACACACACCCGACATACACACGCCATACACAGAACCATATGCATTACAAAAACAATTTGACCACGAAAATCCAGCAATTGAATGAAAATTCTGATTTTGCCATGACGTGTATAAAAAAAGGGACACTGCCAAGTTCATAGTTCACAGGGCCCACATGGCCACAGGGCACAGTCCAGGGCCCCACTTGAATCCTGCATCAATCCAGAGAGAACACTGCAGGGGCATCAGTTGTCAAATAGGCAGGCACCTCAGGGGCTTGGGGCACCTCAGCCGGATGCGGGAACAAGGCCACTGGTTCTGGAGGGGGCAACATGCCCATTGCTCTTTGTCCTGGGGAGTGTAAGGCCACAGTCTCTCGAGTGCCTGTCTTGCCCAACTGGTTCTGGAAGGGACAACATGCCCATTGCTCTTTGTCCTGGGGAGTGCAGGCAACATTCTCTGGAGTGGGTGTCTTGCCCACTGGTTCTGGAGGGGGCAACATGCCCTGTGCTTTGTCCTGGGGAGTGCAAGGCCACAGTCTCTGGAGTGGGTGTCTTGCCCACTGGTTCTGGAGGGGGCATCATGCCCATTGCTCTTTGTCCTGTGGAGTGCAAAGTCACAGTCTCTGGAGTGGGTGTCTTGCCCACTGGTTCTGGAGGGAGCAACATGCCCTGTGCTTTGTCCTGGGGCGAGGAGAGCAAGGCCACAGTCTCTGGAGTGGGTGTCTTGCCCAATGGTTCTGGAGAGGGCAACATGCCATGTGCTTCGTCCTGGGGAGTGCAAGGCCACAGTCTCTCGGGTGGGTGTCTTGAACACTGTTTCTGGTGGGGGCAGGCCGCACAGTAGCCCTTGCAGGCTGGACTATATGGCATCCGCCGGTGGTGACGGCTGTACTGTGGTGGTGGTTATGGGAGGCTCCTGCTCAGCCCGTGCGCCCTCCAATGGCTGCACTGTGGTGGTGATTGTGGGAGGCTCCTGCTCAGCCCCTGCAACCTCCGGTGGCTGCACTGTGGTGGTGTTTGTGGAAGGCTCCGGCTCAGCCCCTGCACTCTCTGATGGCTGTACAACTACGACTGCCGGTGGGAGCCCTGTGACAGCTGCTGGTGGTGGCGGTGTTTGACTGGCAGCTGCCGCTGGCATAGATTGTCTCCTCTCCTACTACTCATGGGTTGGGGATCTCTTACCCTTCCTGAGTCTGGTGGATGGGATCTTCCCCCCTCTGCCTGGTGGTGCAGGCTCCTTCCCCTTCTTAGCAGCTGGTGCAGGCTCCTTCCCCTTCTTTGCAGCTGATGCAGGCTCCTTCCCCTTCTTTGCAACTGCTGCATGCTCCTTCCCCTTCTTAGCAGCTGGTGCAAGCTCCTTACCCTTCTTTGCAGCTGGTGCAGGCTCCTTACCCTTCAGTATTGTTGGCCTGGAATCCTTTCCACCACGAATAGGTGGTGCTACCACTGGGCCCGTGGACTGTTTGGCTGAGGTGCTTGGCTGGGTCCTTGCTACCCTGCCGATACGTGCAAGATGGGTGGGAGGGGTAGGGAAGAGGTCAATCTGGGAAAGGAAAATCTTTTTAGGGAATTTGGGGTGGGAAGAGGGAGGAGTAATGGGAGTGGATGATGAGGGAGTGGTTGTTGGAGGTGTTTGTCTGTTGGATTTGGGTGCAGGTGCATGGGCTGTATGCTGTTGTAAGGTGGATGGCTGTTGGGTGTATGAGTGCTTGTGTCTGTGTACTTTAGGAGGGGGGACAGACAAGGTGGGAGAGGACACAGGGGACGCATGCATGGGTGCTGTGGAGGTGTCTGCCAGTGAGGTGTGTGTTCTGCTTGGTGTGTTGATGATGCTGGTAGTGGATATTCATGAAGTGCATGCAGGTGTGAGTGTAGACGCAACTGGGTGGGAGGTGGAGGAGAAGAAGGAGGGGGACAAAGTGGAGATAGTGGTTGCTGCAACTGAATGGTATTTGTGTGAGTGCCTAAGGGATGAAGTGTGGTGCTTGTGTTTGACTGTGACACTCTTGGGTGTTGTCTTGTGTGCATGCTCGTCTGCCTTTGTGCTTGGGATGGGTTGGGGTTGAGGAGAAAGGGACTGGGAAGTGGAAGTTGGAGGGGGGACGGTTGAAACAGGGACAATGGCTGCCATCAGAGAGGAGGCCAGAGCCTGAATTAATCTCTGTTGGGCCGCTAATCCACAGTGAATGGCCTCCAGGAATCCATTGCATTGCTGCATCTGGGCTGCCAACCCCTGGATGGCATTCACAGTGGTTGACTGCCCTACAGAGATGGATCTCAGGAGGTCAATAGCCTCCTCACTCAGGGCGGCAGGGCCTGAGGTGCCTGGGGTGAAGGAGATGCCCACTTTCCTGGGTGATCGGGAACGGTCATCTCGCTGAGGGGCTACTGGGAGGGCGGTGCTGGTATGGGGATGGCGGCTGTACCTGCAGCTGGGGTGGTCACAGAGGTGTTCTCCACCACCAGGGAATTCCCATCAGAGTAGGTATCAGAGTCTGTATCATCCCCTCCAGCCTCTGCCGTGGTGCTCTCCTCAGCCTCCATCCCACTGGTGCCCTCATCGTCGGTGGGCTCTGCCTCCAGGGTCCTGTGGGATGCAGCTCCCTCTGTCACTGGTGCCTTTGCTCCTCTGCCAGGTGATGCTAATGCACATAAGGACAGGATGACAAAATAAGAAAGGGGGGAGAGAGACAAAGGATACACAGGGTCAATGACTGCACTCACACCACCGTTGGCGTACACAGCACCCTCACACATAGGAAACAAGCCCATGCAAGATGCATGGCACTACCAGTGAAATGGCTAGTCACCAAGGGATGAGGAGGGGCACACACCACCAACTGGAGCACACCTGAGACCCACACAGCCCTGCCCAGGAATGAATACTAACAAGCTAGGTAAGCAGTATTTCACATTCAAACTAGAGGACCTACGCTGCTATGTCTGGCCTGGTCAAGGGGCACCCACTGACACACAACCACCACCCGGATACCACCCCACCAGGCATAAGTTGTAAAGATAGCCACTGTACTCACCCCCTTGTGGCTGCTGTGATGCCCTCAAGTGCCCATCCAGCTCAGGGTATGCCACCGCCAGTATGTGGCCCATCAGGGGGGTCAGGGTCCGACGGGCATCCCTTCTTCGTTGGGAGGCCATCCCCAACTGGGCCTCCACAGTCTTCGGTGCCCAGCGTCTCAGGTCCTCCCACCGTTTGTGACAATGGATGCTCCGCCTGCCATAGACCCCAGGGTCCGCACCTCCTTGGCAATGGCATGTCATATTCCCTTCTTTTGATGGCTGCTGACCTGCAGAGGCAATACAGACAGGAGAACACAATTAGACAAACAGTCCAGCCTGCCACACAAATGGCCCACCATACCCGTTTCCATCACCATTGGCACACACATAGCCCAGCCCACAACTTGTACTCTGCCAAGAGGACATCCATCCCCCCTTACATGAGGCCTTCACACACAACTCCAAGCATTCATGCCACATGCATCGGCACAAGGGGTACTCACCTGTTGGTCTGGAGGCCCATACAGCAGTCAGTACTGGGGTAGGACTCCATCCACCAGTCACTCCAGCTCACCAGAAGTGAAAGTTGGGGCCCTTTCCCCATTCACACGGCCATGGTAGGTTCCAGACACAGGTCACAGCAGAACATGCAGTGTCGGTCCTCTCCTATGGAAGGTCAGGAAACAAGTTAGGAATCTGATAGAAAATGTCAGTCATGTCCGCGGCGGTACATACCATCACCACCGGCATAGATCACCTTTGGCCCCTGTACCCCATAGGGCCCAATATTAACCAATGAGGAATTGCACAGCAGTTCACGACCGCCTACCGCTACGGTGCACAACGTCAGTGGCATTACCTCACTCCCCCCTGTCCCACCACACAGGACAGGGGCTCGCCATTACAGCGGGGTGTACAGGCCTATTGATTATTGCGGCATCACAGGATCAATGCGCACATAATTCACGAATTACACTGTCCCATTAAATGTTTGCACATTGTGGACTGCTGTTGTGGCTCCATTGTTCAGTTTGTGACAGCCTACTCACTCTTGTGTCCCTTAGTTACCTACCACTGTGGATGAATAGGAGATGGAGACATACCCCCGTGTACAGACCCCTGGTGGACTTGGCTACACTGGATGACAGGCACGTAATACTCACCTATAGACTGGACGGAGCCACAATCACAGAGCTGTGTGCCCAATTGGAGCCTGACCTGATATCTCCTATCCTTCACCCCACGGGGATCCCCCCTCTTGTGCAAGTGCCATCAGTTCCCAATTTCCTGGCAACTGGTACTTTCTAAGTGACAGTGGGCTTGGCAGCAGGAATGTCACAGACCATGTTTTCAAACGTGCTAACAAGAGTGTTGTCTGTCCTGCTAAAACACATGTGCAGCTACATTGCATTCCCCCAGGTTGAAGATTTGGCAACTATAAAGGCCGGATTCTATGAAATGGGACATATCCCCAATATAATTGGTGCGATTGACGGAACACATATTGCATTTGTGCCAGAATGAACAGGTGTTCAGGAATTGTAAGAGTTTCCACTCCATGAATGTGCAGAAGGTGTGCTTGGCGGAACAGTACATCTCCCACGTCAATGCTAAGTATCCTGGGTCAGTGCATGATGCATTTGTCCTGAGGAATATCAGCATCCCAAATGTGATGTCCCAACTACAGAGGCACAGGGTGTGGCTAATAGGTGAGCCCTGGTTCCCACCCAGTATATGTTGGTGTATGGCTATGGTGTTGGCCATAATGGATAGTGTGTGGCTAAATGTTGTCCCTCAATATTTGCAGGTGACTCTGGTTACTTAACCTATCATGGCTGCTGACCCCTGGTAGGTATCCCAGGACAAGGACATAAGAACATTGTAATGAGGCACATGGGTGAACCAGAAGGATCATTGAAAGGACCTTTGGCCTCCTGAAGGCCAGGTTCAGGTGCCTCCATCTAACAGGTGGATCCCTGTGCTACTCATCTAAGAATGTCTGCCAGATAGTAGTGGCATGCTGCATGTTGTACAACCTGGCCCTCAGATGGCATGTACCTTTTCTGCAGGAGGAGGAGACTGGAGATGCCCCTGTGGCAGTAGTGGACCCTGAGGACATTGAGGATGAGAGGACAGAGGATGAGGATGTGGACAACAGAACATCTGTGATGCGTCAGTATTTCCAATGACACACGGGTCAGACAGTGCAACTTTCCATTTCTATGACTATTGTTGTATTCTGTGTGGCATTGCCATGCTGGCATTACCCACTTCTTTGCCCACTTACTGTTAACTCTGGATATTCATTTTCCAGATGTGGTGATATGACACATTCTCCTGGCGTGATCACAACAGCCAGCTACAGGTCATTATTTCTGTGCTCATTCTATCTACAGTTCATTTGCAATGGTTGAAGCTGTTTCTATCAATACAAATTTGCTATACATGAAATACTAGTAGTCGATATTCATCCAAGGGTGTTTATTGTAGTGCTAAAATATAGAGGGGAAAGTGCAATGGAATGGGTTGATGATGGAGGAAAGTCCAGGGTATTGTTCCAGTCTGTGTGTAGCACAGGTGCATTGTTCATGGGGACATAGGAAGGGGAGCAATGGCACTTCAAGGTGGACAAGGTGACAGAGTGGGACACAAGGGGGGCAATCAGGAGAGTCTCATTTCCTGGCGGTGGTCTTGGCAAGTGTCTCTGGCTTCTGTCTGATTCGCAGGGAACGTTTGCGGGGTGGTTCACCTTCAGCAGGGGAGGAGTATTGGTGGCCTGTTGGTCCTGTGGCGGGGCCTCCTGGCCACTAGCGGCAGCGGAGGTGGAGGGCTGTTCAGATGACTGGCTAGTGGTAGAGGCCCGCTGGTGTGACACTGCCTCCCTCATAATGTTGGCCATGTCTGCCTGCACCCCTGCTATGGAGATCAGGGTGTTGTTGATGGCCGGCAAGTCCTCCAAGATCCCCTGATACTGTCCCTCCTGCAGCCGCCTGTTCTCCTGCACGTTGTATAGGATCTGGCCCATCATATCCTGGGAATGTTGGTAGGCTCCCAGGATCTCAGAGAGTGCCTCCTGGAGAGTTGGTTCCCTGGTCCTGTCCTCCCCCTGGCGCACAGCAGTCATCCCAGTGTCCCTGTTGTCCTGTTCCTCTGTGCCCTGAACGGTGTGCCCACTACCACTGACCCAGGTCCCTGATTGTCTTGTGTACAAGGTGTGGCCTGGGGTCCCTGTACAGGTGGGCACACTGCTGATTGACATGCCCTGGGGACAGAGGTGTGGGTACACTGGGTGGGTGCTGTGGTGTTGGTTCCTGATGGGGGAGGTTCTGTGGTGGTTTGTGACTGGGCTTGGGTCACCGACTGTCCAGTGGTCCCTGATGGGCCAGGTTGGTCCTCCAGATCCAGAAGTCCAGAGTTACTGTCATCACGGTGGGCCTCTTCTGTTGGGGGACTGGATAGTGGTGGCACCTCCTCTCCAATGACATTGGCTGGGGTACCTGTGGGGATGTAAATGATGTATTGTGCTTCAGGTGTCAGACATTCATACTTTTATGGCTTCCTCTCTATGGTTGTTGTTCCCCTGCCATCTTTTGCTTGTGTATGTTGGTGTATTGTGAGATTGTTAGTTTCCCTATGCTGTGCATGCTTTAGTGATGAGTGTTCATGCAGGGCTGGGAGGGGTGTCCATGCATTGGTACAACATGCAGGCCTTGGCATTGGGATTAGTGTGATGTGATGGTGGAGTGTGTGGTATGGAGTGGAGTGATAAGTGTGAGGGTGAGGGTGTGTGATGGCATGCAGGTATGGGGGGGTGATAATTGTTAAAAGTTGACTTACCAGTGTCCAGTCCTCCTTCAACTCTGGCCAGGCCCTCAGGATGCAGTATTGCCAGTACCTGCTCCTCTCATGCTGTGAATTGTGGGGCAGGAGGTGGGGGTCCACCGCCAGTCTTCTGTATAGTGAGCTGGTGTCTTGCTGCAATGGAACATACCTTCCTCCATAGGTCGTTCCACCTCTTCCTGATGTCGTCCCTTGTTCTGGGTTGCTGTTCCATGGCGTTGACCCTGTCAACGATTCTCTCCATCTTCCTTGCTATTGATATCTGCTGCACTTGTGCTCCAAAGTGCTGTGGCTCTACCCTGACGATTTCCTCCACCATGAACCTTAACTCCTCCTCAGTGAAACAGGGGTGCCTTTGTGGTGCCATGGGTGTTATGTGATGTGTGTTGGTGAGGGTGTGTTGGGTATTGTGTTTGGGTGTGTGATGTGGAGTGCGTGAGGGGTGTATGGGTGTGTGTTGTGTGTGTCTAGTTGTCGCAGTGGTCTTGATGTCTGTCTGGTGGCAATGATTTGTATTCGTAAAGGGTTGTGGGTAATGTGGGTGTCGGTTTTATAGTGGTGTGGGTGTGGTGTGTATGGGTGTCAGGTATGTTTTGTTTGAATTGTCCAATGTGGTATTGTTTTGTCTGTGGGTGTCCATTGTGAGCACAGCGGTATGTACTGCCAATGGCTGACCGCCGTTGAATGTCCGCTGTGGTGATTCGTGGGTCATAATGTGGCGGGCATCGTTCTGTTGGTTTAACGGTGTGGGTTTTGGGACTGCCACTTTTCAACTGATCTTTGGGCTGGCAGATTTCTGTATATGGGTATATTCTGTCAGATTGGTGTGTGTGTGTCGTAATATGGTGAACGGATATTCGTCAGCGCAGCTGTAAGTTGGCTGCCGTCAGCACAGCAGTAAGCGGCATTTACCACCAATGTCATAATGAGGGCCAATGTTTGTGACCATGACTGCATCGTAGTAATGAAATTGTGTGCAAGCCAAGACCATTCATGATATACCACTCAATTTGGCTGATTCAATTTCATTTTCAGATGGCTCTTGTCAGAGAGGCGAACAACCAGCATTGAGAGCAGCATGTGTGGGTTGTACAATAACATACATTGTTGAAGCATCATACTTGTGTAATGTAATTTCAACGCAAGTAGCAGAATGCTATCACAAAAGCATGCTGCATGGCCAGTGGATTGAGTATTATAATCTACACTGATAACCAGTTGGTTTTGATGTGGTCCATGATTTTGGGCAGATGTGGTCACAAAGGGGTTTTGTAACATCCGCTTGCACTCCCATTGAGAATGAGCCTAGAATTTTAAAACTGCTTAACAGAGAGTTTTGAAAGACATGGGCAAAGTGGGCTCTGGCCCAGGGCCCCATCCTTTCAGGAGGTCACCAATAGAGGCAGTTCTGTTCTACAGAGGGTCTTGCCCTGATGACATTGGACAAGTCTTAACAGATTGTTTAAAATGCAGCCTTTCTTCAATTTAGTTTTAATGTGGGTGATGTGTGAGGGTCTATCACAGACATTTCGCACAGAAATCTTGTGTTTATGTTTAATCCAAAATCCATAAAAAGTTTGTTTTAGATCAAAACAGGCGATAACATATGAGAAACAGAAGGGTGTCACAGAGATTATTTACAGTAATATTAGTGAGCTGTTGCTGTTTTCCAATATTGAAAGGACATGTTGCTATCCCTGACTATCAGGCATAAACAGATTTAAAATTTGGACCAGTGTGCTTGTGCACTGAAACAGCTAAAATTGGATCATAAATTCAAAGCTGTTCCTAACAGGGGCCCCAAAAATACGTTTGGCCCAGGACCCCCAAAATCCGTAAGATGTCCCTGCTGCTTAAAGCACAGCAACTGCCTAAAGAAACTGAGGTTGTAAATTTTTCTGTACATAAGAGTGGAGAGAGCGTGGTTATACTTGGCAACCAGTATGTGGATGGAGTCGCAAAATACTCTGCTCTCATGTTTGGTGCCTGGATCAGAGGTGGCACGGACCATTACAAGTGATACTTCTGATGAATACTATTGTGAAGTGAGCAGATTTGCGATAGTGGCTCCATGCAACCAGGAGTGGCTTGTGGTGGTAAATAGGGGTGGGGCAGCGCATGTGGGGGGCTGTGGGTGGTAGTGGGAGAATTAATTTAAAAAACTTAGCTGTGCTGCTGCCACTGTCACCACCACACTGCTCCTCTAGAGAGCCTACTGTGCATGTGTGTTTGCTGGCCAGAGACAGCTGGCCAAACATACATGCACAGTGAGGGGAGGTGCACAGCACTCCCCCTCAGTGCTCGTCACAGCATGTGGGCCCGCCCCTTTTACCAAAAAACGATAATAAACATAGATTATATTTATTTTTTGGTAAAAGGTTTGCAGCTGCTGCTGCTGGTAGAGGGCCTGCATGCAACTCACATGAACAGAGTGAAGACTGCAGATGAGGAAGTGGTAACACCAACCACAGATACACAGTGTCAAACTCAGGTTTGCTATGTGGATTAAGAGGAGGGTGGAGAGGAAACTGTGCACACATATGAAGAGCAATGACAAGAAAAACAAACAGCATAAACTCAGACTCAAGAAAATCATACAGCACAAATTTGAATTTAAAAAAACCACATAGCAAATCAAGCTGCTGCAGTTGAAAACATTGACCTGCACAGCTGCTGCATATGGTTAGAGCTTGAACAGTATGAGGAGTATGGTGGTCACTTAGAGACTTCACAGAGTGACCCTACTGCTGGGGAACAGAAACCGAATAGAAATGATTATCAAAAGTGATTTCCAGAAATCCATACAAGAGCTCAACCTTCCAGCTGAGAATTCCTGAGGATGCCAATGAAGAGGGAGTGGTTGACTATATCCAGCACCAGCTGGTCAACTGCCTGACCTTCATCCTGCCATTTGTAATTGTAATTGCATTTATATAGCACTTACTACCCCTGACGAGGCATTGAAGCGATATTCGGTGAGTAGCACGCTATTGCAGAACTCAAAGGATTAGTGGTGGATTCGTTTAGGGAAATATAAGTTGTGAGTCCTTTAGTTTGACTGAATTGGATGAAAGAGGGATAGAGGGGGGAAGAGTCCTGGAAGTCTTATTTTGGAGATCATAGTAGTAATATGAGGTTTGGGGTAAGTCAAGGGGGATAGAGGAGGGAAGAGTCTGGAAAAGGTTATATGGGAGATCATAGTAGTAGAATGAGGTTTGGGGTGAGTCAAAGAGAGATACAGAAGGGAAGAGTCAAAAAAGGATCTTAGAGATCATAGTAGTAAAATGAGGTTTGGGATGAGTCAGAGAGGGAAGGTAGAGGATATCTTGAGAGAGGTATAGGATGAAACATAGAGTAGTGCATTAGAGGAAGTTGAAGGCTTTTTTTCTTTCTTTCTTTCTACAGTAGGAGAACGGTAATAAATATATAGATATATAACTACATGGAAAGATATTTATGTATAAGGAAAATAATGAAGATATATGAAATTGTATTTCATAAAGTTCCATACGTGCAGGTATGGATAGATAGTTAGAATTATAGGGGCTTATTTACAAGTCCCTGGCACCTCCGTAGCATCATTTTTGTTAATGCTACAGCTTCGTCGAACAGTCCCTCACCCTGCGCCATATTTCCAAAATGGCTCAATGGGACCATTCCACCAGTTTGTAAACCCTTGCCTCAAATGATACCTCTGCCAGGTATAATGTATGCAAGGGAGGCATTCCCCCACTAGGAGGCCGACAGGAATGGCACAGTGAAATTCTGGCATTAGGCGTTAAAGTGATGCTGTGCTGTTTTCAATGGGGCTCCCATAGCATTGCGGACTATGGTCAACATTTTGTACGCTAGTCCAGCAAAGCGCCACAACTGCGGCAGAAATTCTGACGCAGCCGTGCTAATGAGCATCATGGTGCACTTTATTGTAAAAACAGTGCTACCATGGTGTCGTTAGAGGGGTGCAGGGTCGTACAAGTAAACTGGCACATTGTGATTAATGTGCAAGTTTGTTGCAAATGAGGCCCATAGACTTTCCGGTGTTGCTGTACGTAAAAGATAATTTATTTTTGTATTTTTTTATTTTGTTTTATTTGTATGTTTTCCTCAATATTTCAGTAGTGAAACAATTATAGATACAATTGTTATGATCAAATTCACATTCTGTGATAGATAAAATAAACAGTGAACCATAAGCTTCTAATCAAATACATCATATGAAAACTATTCTGTGACCTTTATACATGTTAAGCATAAAATATTCTATCTATCTATCTATCTATCTATCTATCTATCTATCTATCTATCTATCTATCTATGGATTTAGATACATAAATATGTATCTTTTAACCATAATTAATATATGCATTACATATATATTTGTTAAGCAAACCTAAACAACATCTCTATATTTTTTAAACCATAAAGTAGTACATTTATTTGTTCAAAGAAATGCACACATCTAAATACATACATATAATTAAATTATATATATATTTGCATGCACAGGCATATGCTGTACATTTTTGTTTGAGTGTGGTGGACATGTAGGAAAGAACTCTTTCTAACAGTTTTTGTTAGTTTTAAACAAAAATAAACATATACATGTAGTGCACATCAACAGGATTGCCCAGAATACATTATCATTATTAGTTACTATTCAGGGGCCGATACAATCATTTAATACATCAGGTAAAAGCAGCCTCTCAAGGAAGAGAAACACCAAAATATTCAGTGGTAGCATCAGGCCATCAGTATAGCCTAGATCATTAACCATTATTGCATTTTATGGTGCTGCATCTCAAGCTCATCAGAACAGAGTGGGCCCATGATCCAGGGGATCGTCATCCTTCCCCTTCAGAGCTCTCCCGTGATGTTGTGATGTCATCCTCAGAAAACCTAGTGAGTGACCCCTTCATCATTGTGTGATACTTTCATGTGATATTCCTCTGCCACTCCCCACTCCAATATGTCCCGGAGCCAGTCTGTAAACAATGGGACCCTTGTGCTCATCCAGCCAATGGCCTCTCTTCTCTTCACTAGTAATAAGGCCAATTGGGCCATTCTATAGTGAATCCTACTCCTTCTGGGACATAAAACTACTCCCAGGAGACAGGCAAGCGTGATCAAGGGCACATGCATTTCAGTGACCAACTCGATACGTGTCACAACCTGCCCCTAGTGAGCCCAGACCTGCATGCAACTCCATGCCATGTGCAAAAAATTGGCTTTGGTATCTCCACAATGCAGACAGGCAACCAACCTAGTAGGGTCTATTTTTTTTAGTCCTTGTGGAGTAACATATGTACGATGTAGGTAGTGAAAATGTAAAAGTTTAAACATGTTGTTACAGGACACAGTTTGCACCCAAACAGTCCCAATGCGCTTACCCAGTTTGAATCTATTATAGGTGTACACAAATCCCTCTCCCATGTTCTTCGTGCAGGGTACCAGCATGGTGTCATGTCAGATCTAAGGGCTTTAGAGAAGAGAGTGATTAAATGTCTTCTTTCTCCCCAACGAAGAGTCCCTCTAGAACTGCAAAGGCTCGAGGTGCCACAGGGAAATCCACCAAGATCCCCCTCGCCACACTTTCCAATTTTGCATAGAGTAAAAAGTGGTGTGGACCTATCCCAAAAGTATCTTGTGCCTCCTGGAAGATAATATTGGTATACCCAGGGTACAGAGTACCTGCCTTCACACAACTCTCCCCCCCCCCACTGCACCATAGACATAATGGACTCTATGGGGGTCATTCCAACCCTGGCGGTCGGTGTTAAAGCGGCGGCCAACCCTGCCAACAGGCAGGCGGTGCAAAAAATGGAATTCTGACCCTGACGGGAACCGCCAACACAGACTGCCACTTTAACACTCCGACCGCCACGGCGGGACAAACAAACAGCGTGGCGGTCACCGCCAACAGACAGGCGGCAGACAATGTACCGCCCACCCTATCACAACTCACCAACCCGCCACCTTTTCCGGGGCGGGAGCCCCGCGGATAAAAACATGGCGGAAACAGACTACGAACGGGAAAACGCTCACCCTACACACTCCACGAGGAATCTGGACAGCATGGAACCAGAACTACACATCCTACCAGCAATTGTCTACCTGCTCCTCTACCAGGAGCACGAACGCCGGCGCAGAAGACAACGGTGAGTACTGCACCTACGACACAGGGGAGGGGGGAGGAGAAAAGAATACGGGCACACACATACGCGACACCCCCCCCACCCAACTACCTACACACCAATGCAGAGCAACAACTCAGAGTGACACCCCCCAAATCCCCCAGAAGAATGCAAAGACAAAAGAATATGTTATTGGAATTCAAATATATTGTAAGGCTAAGTAAATAAGTAAGTAAGTCGAACATCCCATAACTATATACACATATGTAAATTGTCCAGTCAAAATTGGCTTTCTGTCATTGTACGTGGGCCAATGGTCCTCAACACATGGGCAAAGCCCACACATGAGACCCGAATCCATTGGAGAGAACACTGCAGGGGCATCAGATAGGAAAACTACAGGCACCTCAGGGGGAAGGGAAGGGGGGCACCTCAGCCACATGAGTCCACGACGCCAGATCCACGAGGGGCCTCCATGCCCACTGTTCAATCCTGGGGAGTGCAAAGCCACAGTCTCTCAAGTCCCGACAGTGGGTGGCTTGCCCACTGTTCAATCCTGGGGAGTGCAAAGCCACAGTCTCACAAGTCCCTACAGTGGGTGGCTTGCCCACTGTTACATCCTGGGGAGTGCAAAGCCACAGTCTCACAAATCCCTACAGTGGGTGGCTTGCCCACTGTGCCATCCTGGGGAGTGCAAAGCCACAGTCTCTCAAGTCCCTACAGTGGGTGGCTTGCCCACTGTGCCATCCTGGGGAGTGCAAAGCCACAGTCTCACAAGTCCCTACAGTGGGTGGCTTGCCCACTGTTCAATCCTGGGGAGTGCAAAGCCACAGTCTCACAAGTCTTTTCAGTGGGTGGTTTGCCCACTGTGCCATCCTGGGGAGTGCAAAGCCACAGTCTCACAAGTGGATGACAGACTCCAGTGGTATTGGAGGAGTCTTGGTGCCCAGAGTGTATTGTGCAGCCCTGTCCGACACTGATCCGGGCCTGCCCCTTCTGCCAATGTGTCAGCGGTGCTTGAGTTGAAGGGCCCAGCGGAGCGGTACAGAGACGGCGGTGCCCAGCGGAGCGGTGCTTGAGAGGAAGTGCCCAGCGGAGCGGTGCTTGAGAGGAAGGGCCCAGCGGAGCGGTGCATGAGTTGAAGGGCCCAGCGGAGCAGTGCAGAGACGGCGGTGCCCAGTGGAGCGGTGCTTGAGAGGAAGTGCCCAGCGGAGCGGTGCTTGAGAGGAAGGGCCCAGCGGAGCGGTGCTTGAGTTTAAGGGCCCAGCGGAGCGGTGCTTGAGAGGAAGTGCCCAGCGGAGCGGTGCTTAAGAGGAAGGGCCCAGCGGAGCGGTGCTTGAGTTGAAGGGCCCAGCGGAGCGGTGCAGAGACAGCGGTGCCCAGCGGAGCGGTGATTGAGAGGAAGTGCCCAGCGGAGCGGTGCTTGAGAGGAAGGGCCCAGCGGAGCGGTGCTTGAGTTGAAGGGCCCAGCGGAGCGGTGCTTGAGAGGAAGTGCCCAGCGGAGCAGTGCTTGAGAGGAAGGGCCCAGCGGAGCGGTGCTTGAGTTGAAGGGCCCAGCGGAGCGGTGCAGAGACGGCGGTGCCCAGCGGAGAGGTGCTTGAGAGGAAGTGCCCAGCAGAGCGGTGCTTGAGAGGAAGGGCCCAGCGGAGCGGTGCTTGAGTTGAAGGGCCCAGCAGAGCGGTGCTTGAGTTGAAGGGCCCAGCGGAGCGGTGCTTGAGAGGAAGGGCGCAGCGGAGCGGTGCTTGTCTTGAAGGGACCTGTTCAGCGGTTCTTGAGACGGCGGTGCCCTGTTCAGCGGTTCTTGAGACGGCGGTGCCCTGTTCAGCGGTGCTTGTCTTGAAGGGCCCTGTTCAGCGGTGCTTGAGACGGCTGCACCCTGTTCAGCAGTGCTTGTCTTGAAGGGCCCTGTTCAGCGGTTATTGAGACGGTGGGGCCCTGTTCAGCGGTGCTTGTCTTGAAGGGCCCTGTTCAGCGGTTATTGAGACGGCGGGCCCTGTTCAGCGGTGCTTGTCTTGAAGGGCCCTGTTCAGCGGATCTTGAGACGGCGGTGCCCTGTTCAGCGGTGCTTGTCTTGAAGGCCCTGTTCAGTGGTTCTTGAGACGGCGGTGCCCTGTTCAGCGGTGCTTGTCTTGAAGGGCCCTGTTCAGCGGATCTTGAGACGTCGGTGCCCTGTTCAGCGGTGCTTGTCTTGAAGGGCCCTGTTTAGCGGTTCTTGAGACGGCGGTGCCCTGTTCAGCGGTGCTTGTCTTGAAGGGCCCTGTTCAGCGGTTCTTGAGACGGCAGTGCCCTGTTCAGCGGTGCTTGTCTTGAAGGGCCCTGTTCAGCGGTGCTTGTCTTGAAGGGCCCTGTTCAGCGGTTCTTGAGACGGCGGGGCCCTGTTCAGCGGTGCTTGTCTTGAAGGGCCCTGTTTAGCGGTTCTTGAGACGGCGGTGCCCTGTTCAGCGGTGCTTGAGACGGCGGCGCCCTGTTCAGCGATGCTTGTCTTGAAGGGCCCTGTTCAGCGGATCTTGAGACGGCGGTGCCCTGTTCAGCGGTGCTTGTCTTGAAGGGCCCTGTTCAGCGGTTCTTGAGACGGCGGTGCCCTGTTCAGCGGTGCTTGTCTTGAAGGGCCCTGTTCAGCGGTGCTTGTCTTGAAGGGCCCTGTTCAGCAGTTCTTGAGACGGCGGTGCCCTGTTCAGCGGTGCTTGAGACGGCGGTGCCCTGTTCAGCGGTGCTTGTCTTGAAGGGCCCTGTTCAGCGGATCTTGAGACGGTGGTGCCCTGTTCAGCGGTGCTTGTCTTGAAGGGCCATGTTCAGCGGTTCTTGAGATGGTGGGGCCCTGTTCAGCGGTGCTTGTCTTGAAGGGCCCTGTTCAGCGGTTCTTCACATGTGTCTCCAGGGCACCAGATCTGGCCAATATATGGTGTTCACTCGCCACCCGACTTCTCGCTTGCGGGCCCTCCTGTGCTGGTGTCCCGTGCCGGTGGGTGTCCTCCTTCACCCCCGGAATGGGTCTGGTGGGGCCCTCCTGGGCAGCTCGCCTGCTGCCGGACTTGTCGGCTGTGTTGCCCTTGCCATCCTTGCCTGATCCTCTGTGTCCCTTGCCTCCCTTTGGAGATGTGCCAGGTGGCACCCCACTTCCTGACGGTGCCAGGGTGGTGCCTGTGGAGGCTGCCGTCTCTGTCCTCTCGCGCCGGCCCTTGCCTTTTTTGGATTTCTTCCCAGGGGGTGGGCTGGCTGTCCCCTTGCTGCTGGCCGATGTAGTTGCCCTTGAAGGTGGTAGACTCCAATATCCCTGGACTATGGTCCTTGTAGGTCCAGGGCTTGTGGTGGCTGAGGTGCTGATTGGACTTTTACGAGATGGAGGGGGTGGGTCAGGTGATGGAAAGAGGTTAAGTTTGGAGAGGAAAAACTTTTTAGGAGCAATGGGAAGGGTAGGTGCAGTGGGTATGGGAGTGGAGGAAGAGGATGTGGTTGTAGGAGAGTCAAGTGTGCTGTCGTTTGGTGCAGGTGCTTGTGACGGAGGCTGTCGTGAGGTGGATGGCTGTTGGGTGGGTGGCTGCCTGCGTTTGTGTGGTTTGGAAGAGGGGGTGACAGACACACTGGGAGAGGACACAGGGGACGTGTAAATGGCAGTGGGGGTGGTGACTGCACGTGTGCGGAGTGTTCTGGTGGGTGTGCTGGTGATGGACGCAGTGGCTGATGAAGTGGTGCATGCAAGTGTGAGTGGAGACGTCACAGGGAGGGAGGAGGGAGACGAGGAGGAGGGGGACACAGAGGAGGCAGTGGCTGTTGGCATGTCTGCATGTGGATGTTGCTTGTGTGAATGCTTGTGGGATGTGTGGTGCTTATGTTTGGATGAGCTGACCTTGGGTGTTGAGGTGTGTGCAGGCTGGTCTGTAGGTGTGTCTGGGATAGGCAGAGGAACAGGGGAGTGGGACTGGGTGGAGGGAGTTGGAGGAGGGAGGCAGGAGACAGGGACAATGGCTGCCGTCAGTGCTGAGGCCAGAGCGTTGAATGAACGCTGATGGGCAGCCTCCAGGAATGCATTGCTCCGATTCACCTCCCTTTCCACCCCCTGGATGGCATTCAAAAGGGTAGACTGCCCAACAATGAGCGTCCGGAGGAGGTCAATGACCTCCTCACTGAGGGCAGCAGGGGTAACTGGGGCAGGGCCTGAGGTGCCTGGGGCGAAGGAGATGCCCGTCTTGGTGTGCGAGCGGGCACGGGGCGAACGCTGAGGGGCTGCTTGGAGGGCAGAGCTGGTGCGCTGGGTGGCGGCTGTACCTGTTGTTGCAGTGGGCACGGATGTTGCCGCCACCACAAGGGAGCTCCCTTCCGAGGACGTGTCGGTGTCACTGATGTCTCCACGTGTCCCCGTTGTGGAGCCCCCCTCGCCCTCCGTCTCACTGGTGAAATCAGAGTCCGTTGCATGGCCCTCCGGGGCCATGTGAGATGCAGCTCCCTCGTGCTCCAATGCCACTTCTCCTCCACCAGATGATGCTAATGCACACATGAACAGGAAGAGCAGACAAAAAAAGGGGGGGGAGAAATAAAGACATGTTGAGTGCATGCATTGGCAACACAGTTGGCGGAGAGGACAGACACAGAAGCCCCCTGCACTACGCCGCGCACTTGGGGTACACTACTCAATCAGTGGGACTTGGCCTACAAGCCTATGGACAACATCTGCACACATAGGTGACACAAGGCCATGGATAGCTGTACTTGGCACCCTACAGAGGTGGAGGGTGGGGGCACAGGGCCATGCCTTACGGAGGGGACTAGCCTACAGAAATCGCCCTGGCCTAGGGATACCCACATCCCTCCTCCCCCACCCAGACACCTCCACTGCGCGCTAAGATAGCAGAATGTGCTTGTACTCACCCCCTTGTGTCTGCTGTGATGTCCTCACGCGCCCATCCAAATCTGGGTAGGCCACTGCCAGGATCCGAGACATCAGGGGGGTCAATAGACGAGTAGCACCCCTCCTACGTTGGGAGGCCATCCCCAGCAGAGCCTCCGCGGTCTTTCTGCTCCAGCGGCGGATGTACTCCCACCTCTTGCGGCAGTGGGTGCCCCGTCTGTTGTGGACCCCCAGGGTCCGGACGTCCTCGGCGATGGCACACCAAATGTCGACTTTCTGATGGGCGCTGACCTATGTGACACGTACAGGGAGAGAAAACAAAATATCAACATTTTCTGCATGCTCGATGTGAGTGTCCCCCCATCCCCACCCTTGCCATGTGGCACATGCTCTCATCTGTCGTTTGATGCATGCCTCATACGCTCCCCTCCGCACCTTCGTTCATTCACCCCACTCAACACAGGCATTGCCCACAAAGCATGGTCCCAGTGTACTAACCTGTTGGTCTGGAGGACCGTAGAGTAGCGCTTACTGGGGCAGGACCCCATCCACGAGTTTCTCCAATTCTTCAGAAGTGAAGGCAGGGGCCCTTTCCCCAGTCGCAGCAGCCATTGTCTCTTCCAGACCGAGGTCACAGCAGCACTTGCAGTATAGGTCCTCTCCTGTGGATGATCAGGTCTCGAGTGATTAAGCTGAGAGAAAATGGCGGTCACGCCCGCGGCGGTGCGTACCGCGACCGCCGGCGCACTTCGTCATTGGCTCCTGAAACCCATAGGATTCTATGTTAACCAATGCGACTTTGCACCGCAGTCTTCGACCACCTACCGCCACGGTGTGCCACGCCAGCGCATTGACCTCACATCCCATTGTCACACTTCACAGGTCAGGCAGCCGCCATTTCAAGGGCCCACATGGCCTAATTTCTACTGCGTCACACAGGCCTAGGCCTTGCATTGCCAATCATACAAGCCATTCAATGCATAGCGAATCGTGTACTGTGCAAGCTGTGGGAACGTACCTGGGGTTTGCTTGACTCTGTGCTCCATGTTGTCCTTCCTAGGCACCGTCCGCTGGGACTTGCGAGGAGATGGAGGAATCTTCCCGTGTACAGACCGCTGGTAGACCTGTCGACAATGGAAGAAAGACATGTCATACTGACATACAGGCTTGACAGAGCCACTATACAGGAACTGTGTGCCCAGCTGGAGCCAGAACTGATGTCACCCATTCGCCAACCCACAGGGATTCCCCCTCTGGTGCAGGTTCTGTCAGTACTCCATTTTTTGGCAAGTGGATCATTCCAAACAACAGTGGCCATTTCATCAGGGATGTCTCAGCCTATGTTTTCTAAGGTTTTGTCCAGAGTGTTGTCTGCCCTGATGAAATACATGCGGAGCTACATTGTTTTCCCTGAGGTGGGCGATTTGGCTACAGTGAAGGGTGATTTCTATGCCCTTGGACATATTCCCAACATCAATGGAGCCATTGATGGGACCCATGTGGCTATGGTTCCCCCCAGTGAAAGTGAACAGGTGTACAGGAACAGAAAAAGTTATCATTCCATGAATGTCCAGGTGGTCTGTTTGGCTGACCAGTACATCTCCCATATAAATGCCAAGTTCCCTGGGTCAGTGCATGACGCGTACATCATGCGAAATAGCAGCATACCTTATGTGATGGAACAGCTACAGAGACACCGTGTGTGGCTAATTGGTGACTCTGGTTACCCCAACCTGTCGTGGCTACTGACCCCAGTGAGGAATCCCCGGACCAGGGCAGAGGAACGGTACAATGAGGCCCATGGGCGGACTAGGAGGGTGATCGAGCGGACCTTCGGCCTCCTGAAGGCCAGGTTTAGGTGCATGCACATGACAGGTGTATCCCTAATGTACTCACCGAAGAAGTTGTGCCAGATCATCGTGGCCTGCTGTATGCTTCACAACCTGGCTTTGCGACGCGAGGTGCCTTTCCTGCAGGAGGATGGTCCAGAGGGTGGTGTTGTGGCCGCTGTGGAGCCTGTGGAGAGTGAAGAGGAGGAAGACGAAGTGGACGACACAGACAACAGGGACACAGTGATACAACAGTATTTTCAATAACACACAGGTACGAATCAACACCGCCATTTTACATGTACTTAGAGTCTCCTGCCTCTCTACTGTGTGAGTTTCCCCCCAGTTTATGTTAACTGAGTTGTGACTTTCCCTTCCGTTTTCAGAGATGTGGGCCCCACTGCGTGACCTCTGCTTTGTTTGCCCATGGACTACAGCTGTGTGACAGTGGTATGTTGTCATCACAATGAAACTGAACATTTTTGCACCGTTATGTCTAACACATTTGTTCAAAATACAAGCAGACTCCAGATAATTTTAGTGCAATAAGTGATTTTATTTAAGTGCTAAATTTAGGGACATGCTTGAAAATCGGTGATGGGTGATGGTGGAGTAATGTCCATGGCAGAGTCCAGAATTTCAGTCTCACAGGTGCATTGTCCATATGCCTGTGGAAGGATGGAGCAGGGGCAGTTCAAGGTTGGACAGGGTGACAATGTGGGACAATGGGATGACATCAGGGGGTATCCTTTGCTGGCGGGGGTCTTGGCATCCTACTCTGTCTTCTTCCTAGATCTCAGGTACCGCTTGCGGGGTGGTTCTTCTTCTGCAGGAGGTGGGGTTCTGGTGGCCTGTTGTTGTGTGGGGGCCTCCTGTCCACTAGCGCCGGCGGAGGTGGTAGGCTGTTCCTGGTCCATGCTAGTGACAGGGGCCCTTTGTGGTGCCACATGGTCCCGCAATGTGGTGACAATCTGGTTAAGAGCCACGACGATGGTCCCCATTGCAGAACTAATGGCTCGGAGTTCTTCCCTGATCCCCATGTACTGTTCCTCCTGCAGTACCTGGATCTCGTGGAACCTGGCCTGTACCGTAGCCATCGTCTCCTGGGAGCGGTGGTATGCTCCCATGATGGAGGAGAGGGCCTCGTGGAGAGTGGGTTCCCTGGGCCTGTCCCCCCCCTGTCGCACAGCAGCCCTCCCAGTTCCCCTGTTTCCCTGGGCCTCTGTCCCCTGGACCGTGTGCCCACTACCACTGCCCCCAGGTCCCTGCTGTTGTTCGGGTGGTGGGTCAACCTGGGTGCCCTGTAGTGGTGGACACACTGCTGATTGACGTGTCCTGGAGACAGAGGCATGAGCCCGCTGGGTGGGAGCTGTGCTGGTGTTCCCAGAGGGGGGTAGGTCTGCTGTGGCCTGTGGCTGTGTGAGGGGAACCGACTGTCCCGAGGTCCCCGATGGGCCGGGCTGGTCACCTGGGTCCAGGGAGACAGAGCTGCTGTCATCACTGGGGGCCTCTTCTGGGGGTGGGATGGACATTTCTGGACCCTCCTGGGTGGTGTGGTGACGTTCGGGTCCTGCAGGGGTATAAGAGTATGGTTATTGCTTCTGTGTGTGCCATAGTGTGCAATGGGTGGGTGGCCGTGTACCCCAGTGCTGGCATTCCCTTGTGGGGGCTGTTGTGACGGTGGCTTGTGGGGGAGATGGGTATGTGCAGTGGGCATGCTTTGGTGATGGGTGTCCATGCTTTGTGGACGCATGCAGGGCAAGGTGTTGGGATGGGTGGGTTGTGATGGTGAGCCATTTGCAAGGAGTTGGTGTAATGGGGGTGGGGGTGATGGTGGGGGTATGATTTGGCATGCAGGTGGGGTGGGGGGAATGAAGTAGTGAAGATTTGACTTACCAGAGTCCATTCCTCCAGCTACTCCTGCGAGGCCCTCAGGATGCAGGATGTGCAAGACTTGCTCCTCCCATGCTGTAAATTCTGGGGGAGTAGGTGGGGGTCCGCCGCCAGTCTTCTGCACCGCGATGTTGTGCCTTGATACCATGGAACGCACCTTCCCCCGTAGGTCATTCCACCGCTTCCTGATATCGTCACGATTTCGTGGATGCTGTCCCACAGCGTTGACCCTGTCCACTATTCTTTGCCATAGCTCCATCTTCCTGGCAATGGTGGTGTGCTGCACCTGTGTCCCGAAGAGCTGGGGCTCTACCCGAACTATTTCCTCCACCATGACCCTGAGTTCTGCATCAGAAAACCTGGGGTGTCTTTGGGGTGCCATGGGGTGGTGTGGATGAGGTGTGGGGTGGTTTATGTGTTGTAGAGTGTGGTGAGTGTGGTGGTGTATGGTGTTTTGTGCGTGGATATTGTGTGGGTGATGTTGTGATTTGCCTCTGTGTGATGGTGTACTCTATTCTGTGCTGTCTCTCTCTGGCCTTCAATCGCAATTGTGGTCATAAGGGTTTGTGGGTGATGTGGGTGTGTGTTTTATATTGTAATGGGTGTGTGGGAGTGGTGTGTGTATGTGTCTCAGGTGTGTGTATTTTGAATTGTCCAATGTGGCTGTGTTTTGTAAAGGTGTGTGTATTTTGAGCGCGGCGGTGTGTACCGCCAATGGAATACCGCAGTTGAAAGACCGCTGCAGGGATTTGTGGGTCGGAATAGCATGGGCGTATTTCTGTTGTTGTGACGGTGGAGGTTTGGTCATCGCCAGTTTTTCGCTGGCCGTTGATGTGGCGGACTTTTGTTGTTGTCGGGTTTTTGGCGGTTTGCCAGTTGCGGGTCAGAATGACCGTGGCGGTTTACCGTGACCACGGCGGTGTTATGGCGGTCTTCTGACCGGCGGTAAGCGCCTTTTACCGCCGAGGTCAAAATGACCCCCTATATGCCATAAAAAAATCAAATCCCATACATTCAATGCCCTACTAAAGGGGGTGGTCTTCGTATGACCTTGTGGACCACCTTCTCCCATATGCTGGCCGTTTGGGTAACCTGGCATGGAATCAGGACCTTCGATCTGCTCCCCTGCATTAACAGTTGAGGCAACGTGTCTCCTCCCAACCCATTCCCTCACAGTCGCTTTTCCCAGTTGTCCGACGGGGCGAACCACCTCGTTGCCTGTTGCAGGTGAGCCACACAATAGTAGAACAGTATGTCTGGGACATATAATCCCCCATCCTCCATTTCCTTCTTCAGGATTGCAAGTGCTACACGGCTGCGTCTGTCTGCCCATGGAAGAGAAATTAATAGACTATTCAATTTGTGGAAGAACCAGTGCTCCAAATTAAACAGGGAGTTTTGCACAAGATGTAGGTAACGAGGGAGGAAAACCATTTTAGCCACTGCCACCCTACCCATCATTGAAAGCAGGAGTCAATTCCATAATTTAACGGAACCCTCTAGCCCCTACAACATCCTGTATACATTTTGTTGTCTCTGCTGTGCCTCAGTGTGTGTTATCCAGTGTAGGAAAGTACCATCTTGCCTGGCATGTTACACCCATTTTTCACTGTATATATGTTGTTTTAGTTGTATGTGTCACTGGGACCCTGGTATCCCAGGGCCCCAGTGATCATAAGTGTGCCTGAATGTGTTACGTGTGTAGTCACTAACTGTCTCACTGAGGCTCTGCTAATCAGAACCTCAGTGGTTATGCTCTCTCATTTCTTTCAAATTGTCACTAACAGGCTAGTGACCAATTTTACCAATTCACATTGGCTTACTGGAACACCCTTATAATTCCCTAGTATATGGTACTGAGGTACCCAGGGTATTTGGGTTCCAGGAGATCCCTATGGGCTGCAGCATTTCTTTTGCCACCCATAGGGAGCTCTGACAATTCTTACACAGGCCTGCCACTGCAGCCTGAGTGAAATAACGTCCACGTTATTTCACAGCCATTTTACACTGCACTTAAGTAACTTATAAGTCACCTATATGTCTAACCTTTACCTGGTAAAGGTTAGGTGCAAAGTTACTTAGTGTGAGGGCACCCTGGCACTAGCCAAGGTGCCCCCACATGGTTCAGGGCCAATTCCCCGGACTTTGTGAGTGCGGGGACACCATTACACGCGTGCACTACATATAGGTCACTACCTATATGTAGCTTCACAATGGTAACTCCGAATATGGCCATGTAACATGTCTATGATCATGGAATTGACCCCTCTATACCATCCTGGCATAGTTGGCACAATCCCATGATCCCAGTGGTCTGTAGCACAGACCCTGGTACTGCCAAACTGCCCTTCCTGGGGTTTCACTGCAGCTGCTGCTGCTGCCAATCCCTCAGACAGGCATCTGCCCTCCTGGGGTCCAGCCAGGCCTGGCCCAGGATGGCAGAACAAAGGACTTCCTCTGAGAGAGGGTGTTACACCCTCTCCCTTTGGAAAATGGTGTGAAGGCAGGGGAGGAGTAGCCTCCCCCAGCCTCTGGAAATGCTTTCTTGGGCACAGATGTGCCCAATTCTGCATAAGCCAGTCTACACCGGTTCAGGGGACCCCTTAGCCCTGCTCTGGTGCAAAACTGGACAAAGGAAAGGGGAGTGACCACTCCCCTGACCTGCACCTCCCCTGGGAGGTGTCCAGAGCTCCTCCAGTGTGCTCCAGACCTCTGCCATCTTGGAAACAGAGGTGCTGCTGGCACACTGGACTGCTCTGAGTGGCCAGTGCCACCAGGTGACATCAGAGACTCCTTCTGATAGGCTCCTTCAGGTGTTGCTAGCCTATCCTCTCTCCTAGGTAGCCAAACCCTCTTTTCTGGCTATTTAGGGTCTCTGTCTCTGGGGAAACTTTAGATAACGAGTGCAAGAGCTCATCCGAGTTCCTCTGCATCTCTCTCTTCACCTTCTGCCAAGGAATCGACTGCTGACCGCGCTGGAAGCCTGCAAAACTGCAACATAGTAGCAAAGACGACTACTGCAACTCTGTAACGCTGATCCTGCCGCCTTCTCGACTGTTTTCCTGGTGGTGCATTCTGTGGGGGTAGTCTGCCTCCTCTCTGCACTAGAAGCTCCAAAGAAATCTCCCGTGGGTCGACGGAATCTTCCCCCTGCAACCGCAGGCACCAAAAAGCTGCATTACCAGTCCCTTGGGTCTCCTCTCAGCACGACGAGCGAGGTCCCTCGAATCCAGCAACTCTGTCCAAGTGACTCCCACAGTCCAGTGACTCTTCAGTCCAAGTTTGGTGGAGGTAAGTCCTTGCCTCCCCACGCAAGACTGCATTGCTGGGAACCGCGACTTTTGCAGCTACTCCGGCCTCCGTGCACTTCCAGCGGAAATCCTTTGTGCACAGTCCAGCCTGGGTCCACGGCACTCTAACCTGATTTGCACGACCTCCTAAGTTGTTCTCTGGCGACGTGGGACTTCTTTGTGCGACTTCGGGTGAGCACCATTTCACGCATCCTCTTAGTGCCTGTTTCTGGCACTTCTCCGGGTGCTACCTGCTGCTAAGAGGGCTCTTTGTCTTGCTCGACGTCCCCTCTACCTCCTGGTCCAATTTGCGACCTCCTGGTCCCTCCTGGGCTACAGCAGCATCCAAAAACGCTAACCGCACAATTTGCAGCTAGCAAGGCTTGTTGGCATTCTTTTGGCGGGAAAACACTTCTGCACGACTTTCCACGGCAAGCGGAATCCGTCCACCAAAGGGGAAGTCTCTAGCCCTTTTCGTTCCTGCAGAAACCTCAGCTTCTTCTGTCCAGTAGAAGCTTCTTTGCACCCACAGCTGGCATTTCCTGGGCATCTGCCCATCTCCGACTTGCTTGTGACTTTTGGACTTGGTCCCCTTGTTCCACAGGTACCCTAGATTGGAAATCCATCGTTGTTGCATTGTTGGTTTGTGTCTTTCCTGCATTATTCCTCTATCATGACTTCTTTGTCCTTGGGGGAACTTTAGTGCACTTTGCACTCACTTTTCAGGGTCTTGGGGAGGGTTATTTTTCTAACTCTTACTATTTTCTAATAGTAGGTCACATAGGTTTGGGGTCCATTCGTGGTTCGCATTCCACTTTTGGAGTATATGGTTTGTGTTGCCCCTATCCCTATGTGTCCCCATTGCATCCTATTGTAACTATACATTGTTTGCACTGTTTTCTAAGACTATACTGCATATTTTTGGTATTGTGCACATATATCTTGTGTATATTTCCTATCCTCTCACTGAGGGTACACTCTAAGATACTTTGGCATATTGTCATAAAAATAAAGTACCTTTATTTTTAGTATAACTGTGTATTGTGTTTTCTTATGATATTGTGCATATGACACTAAGTGGTACTGTAGTAGCTTCACACGTCTCCTAGTTCAGCCTAAGCTGCTCTGCTAAGCTACCATTATCTATCAGCCTAAGCTGCTAGACACCCTATACACTAATAAGGGATAACTGGGCCTGGTGCAAGGTGCAAGTACCCCTTAGTACTCACTACAAGCCAGTCCAGCCTCCTACATTGGTTGTGCAGCGGTGGGATAAGTGCTTTGAGACTACTTACCACTCTTGTCATTGTACTTTTCATAAGAGAAAAATATACAAAACAAGTTCAGTGTGTGTACACATAGCTAAAAAGTTTTGCATTTCCTCTTTTCACTCTTTTCTAAGTGCTGAAAAGTACTTCTAAACTTCTAAAAAGTTCTAAAAAGTTTAAAAAGTTTTTTTTCTGTCTTTCTAAAAAGTTCTGAAAACTTTTTTCTCTTTTTCTATCACTTTAACTCTCTCTAAAAATGTCTGGCACAGGCCAAAATGTTGATCTGTCCAAACTTGCATATGACCACCTTAGCTGGAAAGGAGCAAGGAGTCTCTGTGTAGAAAGAGGTTTGAGTGTAGGGAAGAATCCTTCCTTGGAATTGTTACTTAATATGCTTAGAGAACAAGATAAGGCTAAAAGTGCCCCATCTGTTGAAAAAGTAGCTAATGGTTCCCAATCTGATCCAGGGACTCCCCCAGGAAAAGATTCAGGAAAGAAACTTCTGAGTCTGCCCATTACTAGACAGTCTAGCATAGTTGGTACTGAGGTGGAGTCACATCATACAGATGATGTGCTCTCACATTACACTGTCAGCCAAGCTGTTAGGGTGCCCTCTGTAAGGGACAGGTCTCCTTCTGTTCATTCCCATCATACCTCTGTATCTAGAAATGTCCCTCCCACCAACCCTGATGACAGATTGTTAGAAAGGGAACTCAATAAGTTGAGAGTGGAACAAACCAGACTGAAGCTTAAAAAGCAACAGCTGGATTTGGATAGACAGTCTTTAGAATTAGAGGAGGAAAGACAGAAGTTGGGTCTAGAAACCCATGATGGCAGCAGCAGTATTCCCCATAGTCATCGTGCAAAAGAGCATGATTCCAGGAATCTGCATAAGATAGTTCGCCCTTATATGGAGGGGGATGACATTAACAAGTGGTTTGCTGCACTTGAGAGGGCCTGTGTTGTACAGGATGTCCCTCAAAGGCAGTGGGCTGCTATCCTATGGCTATCATTTAGTGGAAAAGGTAGGGATAGGCTCCTTACTGTGAAAGAAAGTGATGCCAATAATTTTACAGTTCTTAAGAATGCACTCCTGGATGGTTATGGCTTAACCACTGAACAATACAGGATAAAATTCAGAGAGACCAAAAAGGAGTCTTCACAAGACTGGGTTGATTTCATTGACCATTCAGTGAAGGCCTTGGAGGGGTGGTTACATGGCAGTAAAGTTACTGATTATGACAGCCTGTATAACTTGATCCTGAGAGAGCATATTCTTAATAATTGTGTGTCTGAGTTGTTGCACCAGTACTTAGTGGACTCTGATCTGACCTCTCCCCAAGAATTGGGAAAGAAGGCAGACAAATGGGTCAGAACAAGGGGGAACAGAAAAGTTCATACAGGGGGTGACAAAGATGGCAACAAAAAGAAGGATGGTAAGTCTTCTGACAAGGGTGGGGACAAATCTAAAAATGAGTCTCCATCAGGCCCACAAAAACACTCTGGTGGGGGTGGTGTTCCCAAATCCTCTTTTAATCAAAACAAAGAAAAGAAACCATGGTGCTATTTATGTAAAATAAAAGGCCATTGGACAACAGATCCCTGTTGTCCAAAGAAAAGCACCAAGCCTCCTACCACTACAACCCCTACTGCTACACCTAGTGTCCCTACTAATAGCAGTGGTGGTGGGAGCAAACCTACTAATAGCCAATCCAAGGGAGTAGCTGGGCTCACTATTGGTAACTTAGTTGGGGTTGGTCTTGTTAGGGAGACCACAGAGGCTATAGTAGTCTCTGAGGGGGCTATTGATTTAGCCACCTTAGTTGCTTGTCCCCTTAATATGGATAAGTACAAGCAGCTACCCCTAATAAATGGTGTTGAGGTTCAGGCCTACAGGGACACTGGAGCTAGTGTGACTATGGTCATAGAGAAACTGGTCCACCCTGAACAACACCTACTTGGTCACCAGTACCAAGTAACCGATGCTCACAACAACACACTTAGCCACCCCATGGCTGTTGTAAATCTCAACTCGGGGGGGGGGGTTACTGGTCCAAAGAAAGTTGTGGTAGTCACAGATATTACCTGTAGACTGTCTACTAGGAAATGATTTGGAGACATCAGCTTGGTCAGATGTGGAGTTGGAGGCCCATGCAGCAATGCTGGGCATCCCAGGGCATATTTTTGCCTTAACCAGGGCTCAGGCCAAAAAGCAAAAAGGACAGGGAAGCTTGGATCCTGGAACAATGGACCAAGTGCTCCCTAAAGCTAGGGCTAGTAGAAGCAAACCACTTCCTACTATCCCTCCCTCTACAGTGGATTCTAATTCTGAGGAAGAAGAATTTCCACCCTGTGCAGAACCTACACCAGAGGAGCTGGAAGCAGACACTGCTGAGCTTTTGGGTGAAGGGGGGCCTGCCAGGGAGGAACTGAGTGTGGCACAGCAAACCTGTCCCACACTAGAGGGTCTAAGACAGCAAGCTGTCAAGCAGGCTAATGGGGATGTCAGTGACTCTCACAGAGTTTACTGGGAGGACAATCTCTTGTACACTGAAGCAAGGGATCCTAAACCTGGAACTGCCAGGAGGTTAGTGATTCCTCAGGAGTACAGAAAGTTCCTCATAACTCTAGCCCACGACATTCCCCTAGCTGGACACCTGGGACAAATGAAAACTTGGGACAGACTTGTCCCCTTGTTTCATTGGCCTAGGATGTCTGAGGACACAAATGAATTTTGTAAGTCCTGTGAAACCTGTCAAGCCAGTGGCAAGACAGGTGGCACTCCAAAGGCACCCCTTATTCCACTGCCTGTGGTTGGGGTTCCCTTTGAAAGGGTAGGGGTTGACTTAGTTGGCCCCCTTGACCCTCCTACTGCTTGAGGCAATAGGTTTATCTTGGTGGTAGTGGACCATGCCACAAGATATCCTGAAGCTATTCCTTTAAGGACCACTACAGCACCTGCAGTGGCAAAGGCCCTCCTGGGAATATTTTCCAGGGTGGGCTTCCCAAAGGAAGTAGTATCAGACAGGGGAAGCAATTTCATGTCTGCATACTTAAAGGCCATGTGGAAAGAGTGTGGTGTAACTTACAAGTTCACAACACCCTATCATCCACAAACAAATGGACTGGTGGAGAGATTTAACAAAACTCTCAAAGGCATGATTATGGGTCTCCCTGAAAAACTCCGCAGGAGATGGGATATCCTGTTACCATGCCTCCTTTTTGCCTACAGGGAGGTACCCCAGAAAGGAGTGGGCTTCAGCCCCTTTGAACTCCACTTTGGTCACCCTGTTAGGGGTCCACTAAAACTTGTCTAGGAGGGTTGGGAACAACCTTTAAAAGCTCCAAAGCAAGATATTGTGGATTATGTACTTGGCCTCAGATCAAGGATGGCTGAGTATATGAAAAAGGCCAGTAAAAACCTTCAGGCCAGCCAAGAGCTCCAGAAGCAATGGCATGATCAGAAGGCTGTTTTGGTTCAGTACAAACCAGGGCAGCAAGTGTGGGTCTTGGAGCCTGTGGCCCCAAGAGCACTCCAAGATAAATGGAGAGGACCCCACACAATTGTTGAGAAAAAGGGTGAAGTCACCTATTTAGTTGACTTAGGCACTGCCAGGAGTCCCCTTAGGGTGCTCCATGTCAACTGCCTGAAACCCTACTATGACAGGGCTGATCTCACCCTGCTCATGGCAACTGATGAGGGACAGGAAGAAGACAGTGATCCTGTACCTGATCTCTTCTCTTCCACAGAACAAGATGCTCTTGTGGAAGGTGTAGTTTTGGCTGATTGTCTTACTGCTGAGCAGAAAGACCATTGCATAAATCTCCTGGGTCAGTTTTCTGAACTCTTCTCTACTGTGCCAGGTACCACTTCTTGGTGTGAGCACACTATAGATACTGGAGACAGTTTACCTGTCAAAAGTAAGATCTATAGGCAGCCTGACCATGTCAGAGACTGCATAAAGCAAGAGGTGCAGAAAATGTTAGAACTGGGAGTGGTTGAGCACTCTGAAAGTCCATGGGCTTCTCCTGTGGTACTTGTACCAAAACCCCATTCCAAAGATGGAAAGAAGGAAATGCGGTTTTGTGTAGACTATAGAGGTCTCAACCTGGTAACCAAAACTGATGCTCACCCTATACCCAGGGCAGATGAGCTCATAGATACACTGGCATCTGCCAAGTATCTAAGCACTTTTGATTTGACTGCAGGGTATTGGCAGATCAAATTGTCAGAAGATGCTAAACCTAAAACTGCATTTTCAACCATTGGAGGCCATTACCAATTTACAGTAATGCCTTTTGGTTTGAAAAATGCACCTGCCACTTTTCAAAGGTTGGTGAACACAGTCCTGCAAGGGCTGGAGGCTTTCAGTGCAGCATATTTGGACGATATAGCTGTCTTTAGCTCCAGTACATATCTTGTGTATATTTCCTATCCTCTCACTGAGGGTAAACTCTAAGATACTTTGGCATATTGTCATAAAAATAAAGTACCTTTATTTTTAGTATAACTGTGTATTGTGTTTTCTTATGATATTGTGCATATGACACTAAGTGGTACTGTAGTAGCTTCACACGTCTCCTAGTTCAGCCTAAGCTGCTCTGCTAAGCTACCATTATCTATCAGCCTAAGCTGCTAGACACCCTATACACTAATAAGGGATAACTGGGCCTGGTGCAAGGTGCAAGTACCCCTTGGTACGCGCTACAAGCCAGTCCAGCCTCCTACATCCAGATCCCCAGATATCGAAAGCCCTCTAATTCCCAGCGAAGACCCACATCTAGAAGTGGTGTTCTCTGTTTCCCCACCAAGTCACCCAATGGAAATAGCAGCGACTTATGCTTATGAATCCGAAGTCTGGATACCTAGCCAAAATCCCCCAGTGACTGCATCAGGATAGGAACTGACAACCCGGACGTTTGTAAATAGATCAGTGCGTCATCCGCACATAGCAAGACAACATGGGTTATATTGCCCACCTTAATCCCCATGGTGCCAGGAAACCAGTCAGCAACAATGCAAGAGGGTCAATTGCCAGGGCAAACAAGAGGGGTGAAAGAGGGCAACCCTGTCTAGTACGGGGTCCCACTGGCCAGGCGTCTGAAAGCTCCCCACCCACTTTAATGCATACAAAGGAGCAGTGTATATAGGAGGCGTATCCATGAGCAGAAATTGGGTCCAAACCCAGGTCCCCATAGCACTGCCATTAAAAAGACCCACTCCATGGTGTTAAAGGCTTTTTTGAAATTCAGGGAAACCAAGGCCTTCTCACCTCCCACCTCTAGTGCATGTAACACTTGTGTTAGTCTGCAGAGGTAATGTACAGTGCTGCGTGTCGGCATAAAGCCACACTGGTCTTCATGGACCAATTCTGAATCACCTTGCCGCCAATATCTTACATAGGCCCTAATAAAGACAATGGCAGTAAATGCCGCCTACAGCCGCGGCGATGGCTGCCAAAAGGCTGTCACCCCAGCTAACAGCCGTCCACCAAATTATGACCATAGCTGGATATCCGTCACAAGAAGTACGGAAATCCAGCTGTGGCCATACTGGCAGATGTTGTTAAGGTGGCGCTGCTTGTAGGAAAGTACCATCTTGCCTTGCATGTTACCCCCCATTTTTTACATGTATGTAAGTTTGTTTTTGCCTGTCTCACTGGGATCCTGCTAGCCAGGACCCCAGTGCTCATAGTTTGTGGCCTGAATGTGTGTATCTGTGTAGTGACTAACTGTGTCACTGAGGCTCTGCTAACCAGAACCTCAGTGCTTATGCTCTCTCTGCCTTTAAAATTGTCACTATAGGCTAGTGACCATTTTAACTAATCCTAATTGGCACGCTTGAACACCCTTATAATTCCCTAGTGTATAGTACCTAGGTACCCAGGGTATTGGGGTTCCAGGAGATCCCTATGGGCTGCAGCATTTCTTTTGCCACCCATAGGGAGCTCAGACAAATCTTACACAGGACTGCCACTGCAGCCTGAGTGAAATAATGCACATTGTATTTCACAGCCATTTCCACTGCACTTAAGTAACTTATAAGTCACCTATATGTCTAACCTTCACTTGCTGAAGGTTAGGTGCAAAGTTAATAAGTGTGAGGGCACCCTTGCACTAGCAAAGGTGCCCCCACATAGTTCAGGGCAATTACCCCGGATTTTGTGAGTGCGGGAACACCATTACACGCGTGCACTACATATAAGTTAATACCTATATGTAGCTTCACAATGGTAACTCCGAATATGGCCATGTAACATGTCTAAGATCATGGAATTACCCCCCATGCCAAATCTGGTATTTGGGTGCCAATCCCATGCATCCCCGAGGCTCCGTTATGGACCCCGGGTACTGCCAAACCAGCTCTCTGGGGTTTTCTCTGCAGCTACCGCTGCTGCTACCCCACAAACAGGGTTCTGCCCTCCTGGGGTCTGGGCAGCCCAGTCCGAGGAAGACAGAACACAGAATTTCCTCTGAGAGAGGGTGTTACATCCTCTCCCTTAGGTGTTAAAGGCTGGGGAGGAGTAGCTTCCTCAAGCTTCTGGAAATGCTTTGAAGGGCACAGATGGTGCACTCTTTGCATAAGCCAGTCTACAACAGTTCAGGGAACCCCCAGTCCCTGCTCTAGTGTGAAACTGGACAAAGGAAAGGGGAGTTACCACTCCCCTGTCCATCACCACCCCAGGGGTGGTGCCCAGAGCTCCTCCAGTGTGTCCCAGACCTCTGCCATCTTGGATCCAGAGGTGTGAGGGCACTGTGGAGGCCTCTGAGTGGCCAGTGCCAGCAGGTGACATCAGAGACCCCTTCTGATAGGTGCTTGCCTGACTAGGTGGCCAATCCTCCTCTGAGGGCTCTTTAGGGTCTCTCCTGTGGGCTTTTCCTCAGATAACGACTTGCAAGAATTCACCAGAGTTCCTCTGCACCTCTCTCTTCGACTTCCGACAAGGATCGTCCGCTGACTGCTCCAGGATGCCTGCAAAACTGCAACAAAGTAGCAAGAAGACTACCAGCGACATTGCAGCACCTAATCCTGTCGGCTTTCTCGACTGTTTCCTGGTGGTGCATGCTTTGGGGGCTGCCTGCCTTCATCCTGCACTGGAAGCCACGAAGAAATCTCCTGTGGGTCAACAGAATCTTCCCCCTGCTTTAACAGGCACCAAACTTCAGCATCACCGGTCGTCCGTGACCCCTCTCATCCTGACAAGCGTGGCCCCTGGAACACAGGTGGTGGACCCAAGTGACCCAGACTGTCCAGTGGTCCAACTGTCCAAATTTGGAGGAGGTAAGTCCTTGCCTCCCCTCTCCAGACAGTAATCCTGTGCACCGCGTGAACTGCAGCTGCTAGGGCTTCTGTGCACATTTCCAAGGAATCCTTCGTGCACAGCCAAGTCCAGGTCCCCAGCACTCTGTCCTGCATTGCTCAACTTCCTGAATTGACCTCCGGCTTCGTGGGACTCTCTTTTGAAGTGTTGAGATGACCGCCGTGTTCAGACTTCTTGAACCCTTGTTCCAGTGCTTCTGTGGGTGTTACCTTCTTGTGCATGGGGTCTCTATGTTGCTGAGGGCCCCCTCTGTCTCCTCTCCCAAGTGGTGACATCCTGGTCCTTCCTGGGCCCAGGCAGCACCCTTTTTCTTCAATCGTGACTCTTGCAGCTAGCAAGGCATGTTTGCAGTCTTTTGCCAAAGAAACAACTCTGCATCCTCCAGCACTCCGTGGGTCATCTTCTGCATGAAGGAGAAGTTCCTTGCACCTTTTGTTGTTGCAGAATCTTCAGCTTCTTCCATCTGGAGGCATCTGGGGTTTAGTGGGCTCCTGCCCCCCCTGGACACTTTCACTACTCTTGTACTTGGTCCCCTTCCTTTGCAGGTCCTCAGGTCCAGGAATCCATCTTCAGTGCTTTGCAGTCTGTTGTGGTCTTTGCAAAATCCACTATCATGAGTTTAGGGTGTTTCTGGGGAGATAGTAGTACTTTACTCCTACTTCCCAGGGTCTTGGGGTGGGGCATCTTGGACACCCGTAGTGCTTTCTTACACTCCCAGTGACCCTCTACACACTACACTAGCCTATAGGTCCATTCATGGTTCGCATTCCACTTTCATAGTAAATGGTTTGTGTTGCCCCAAGGCCTATTGCATCCTATTATATTCTACAGTGTTTGCACTATTTTTCTAACTGTTTACTTACCTGATTTTGGTTTGTGTGTATATTTTGTGTATTTTACTTACCTCCTAAGGGAGTATATCCTCTGGGAAATTTTTTGGCACATTGTCACGAAAATAAAGTACCCTTATATTTTGTAACCCTGAGTATTGTGTTTCTTATGATATAGTACCTATATGATATACGTGGTATAGTAGGAGCTTTGCATGTCTCCTAGTTCAGCCTAAGCGGCTCTGCTATAGCTACCTCTATCAGCCTAAGCTGCTAGAACACTACTAATCTACTAATAATGGATAACTGGACCTGGCAAAAGGTGTAAGTACCATCAGGTACCCAATATACGCCAGGCCAGCCTCCTACACTGCTACCACCAGCAGCGCCACACCAGCAGACCGCCGCCAATCATATTATGAAAAATAATATGGCCTGGCGGTGTTCTGCTGGCGGTAGCAGCACCCTGTCCTGTTCCCTGCCGGAAGATCCTCTGGAAGTAGGTAAGTTGGGCTTCCGACAGGAGAGGGGAGTTGGGGTATTGTGTATGTGTGTGGGGATGTGTGCATGAATGTTTGAGTGTGTGCGTGAATGCAAATGTGTGTGTAGTGTTGTTTGCGAGTGTGTACGAATGCGTGAGAATGCTTGTATGAATGGAAATCTGCGTGTCAGTGTGAATGTGTGTGTGGATGTGTGCGAAAATGAATGGATGCATGCGTGAATGAATGTGTGTATGCCTGTGTGAGTGAGTGTGTGTATGCGTGGTGCATGTCTGTGAGTGTGCGTGTATGGGGTGGTGGGGTATCGGAAGGGGGGCGTGGATGGAAGGGTTTGGGGGTGTCTGTGGAGTGTTTGGGGTGTGGGTGGGCTTCCTACCAGTGACAGGGAAGGAATTCCCTGTCTCTGGTAGGGCCTACCGCCATGGTTTTTATGGTGTTGTGAACGCCACAAAAACCATGGGGATAGGCAGGATAATGATGCCGCCAGCTATACAATAGCAGCCACCGGGGTGGAGATTCTTATCTCTGGCCTGGCAGCTGCTACTGCCATGGCTTTCAGTATGGTAAATTGGCAGGTTGGCTGCAGCCAACCAGCCAATGTCATAATGTGGCGGTATGTACCGCCAGCCTGTTGGCGGTACTACCGCCACATTATCACCGACCGCCAGGGTCATATTGACCCCCATAGTATTTTAAGATCAGTGTTAAGCATAGTGAGAAGCCTGGATGCAGCAGGGTATACTGGGTCTCCCGTGGCTATAGCATTAGACACACCACCCCTTCTCTCATGGTCTGCTGAATAACGCCACTCTGCTTTGCCTCTCGGTAGACCCACAACAATTTGTCCCCCAGAGCAGGCATAAAGGCCCTGTAAAACTCTACCAGGAAGCCTTCAACGTATTGAGTGCCCTCATGGCTGTGCTCACTTCCTCCAGAAGGATGTCCTCCTCTAAACCCTGGGCAACCTCCCTTTGTAAACAAGAGAGCCTCACTTGGGCCAGGAATTCCTCCAGCCCGCCCTCATTGTTCCGCAATCCTACCTCACATACAGCCTTAAAATGATCCTGCAACACCAAGAACATGTCGTGTCTCTGGAACAACAAGTTACCTTGTGCATTACGTATGGTCAAAATAGGGGTTATCTCTCTCTCCCATCGATAAAGCCAGGCTAGCAGTCTGCCTGATTTAGTCCCTTCCCTATGCACAATTTGGCGATATACCGTAAGGCCAGTTTTTTTCCAGTGTATGCCAAAGCAAATTAGGGGCCAGATACAGGAAACTATTTGCGAGTCGCAAACGGCAAAAAATGCCGTTTGCGAGTCGCAAATTCCAGCTTCCAATGCAGAAATGCATTTTGCGAGTCGGGACCGACTCGCAAAATGCATTTCACAATCGCAAATAGGAAAGGGTGTTCCCTTCCTATTTGCGATTCGGAGTGGCATGCAATACCATTTGCGACCGCATATGCGATCGCAAATGGTGTCGCAGTTACCATCCACTTCAAGTGAATGGTAACCCACTCGCAAATTGGAAGGGGTCCCCATGGGACCCCTTCCCCTTTGTGAATGGACCACAAATTATTTTTTCAGGGTAGGTAGTGGTCCAAGGGACCACTACCTGCCCTGAAAAAATACCGAAACTAAAGGTTTCGTTTTTTTTTAAAGTGCAGCTCGTTTTGCTTTAAGGAAAACGGGCTACACTTAAAAAAAAAAAAACTGCTTTATTTAAAAGCAGTCACGAACATGGAGGTCTGCTGACTACAGCAGGCCTCCATGTTTGCGAGTGCCCATAGTCGGTATGGGGCCGCAATTTGCGACCCACCTCATTAATATTAATGAGGTGGGTCTTTGCGACCCCATACCGACTCGCAGACGGTGTCTGAGACACCGTTCTGCATTGGAAATTGCGACTTGCAATTTGCGAGTCGCTCCGACTCGCAAATTGCAAGTCGCAATTTCCAAATTTGCTACATCTGGCCCTAATTTCTCTATGAGCTCCTAAGATCTCCCTGTATACTTCTGCTGTGGGTGGCTCCTGCCTCTGGAGGTCAGCCAATTGGTCGTCTACTTTTTTCAGGTCTCTCATGCGTGTTCCACAAATCGTGCCTATGCACTCCCCCTTGACAACTGCTTCAAGAGCCTTCCACTCCACTGCCCTAGTATCCATCGTTCCCCAATATGTAGTCATGTAGTTCACTATTGCAGGTCCCAATTCTGTCCTACAGTTTACGTCCATTAGCAAGTCACGTGGCATACGCCAAGGCCGTGCCATACTCAGTCTCTCGCTCTAAGCCATAGTCAGCAAGACAGGGGCGGGATCTGAGAGGAACCTTGCCATATGCAGTAACGCTTCTAACCGAACACAATCTAATCCTCCAACCAGAAAGAGATCCAGTCGGGTGTAAGTGTTCTGGGTCCTAGACAGTATTCCTAGCGATCTGGATGTAACACACACCACCCATCCAGTAGCCCTAGATTCTCCATTGCCCATGCTCCTGTCATCAGGGGCTTGTTACCACCACTAGATGGATGACGATCCCTCTCCCCGTGCAGCAAACAATTAGGGGCATATTTATTGTCTTTCTGCGCCGAATGTTTGTCAATATTTTTGACGCCCATTCAGCGCAAACCTTGCCCCATATTTAAACTTTGACGCCCGCGGACGTCAAAATCCCGCCGTGTGCGTAATTTTCTGGATGCGGCAACCCGCCTTGCGTTAATCATATGCAAGGTAGGCGTTCCTGTCCAAAAAATGACTTAAACGGCCATGCGTTGTATTTATGCTTTTGGGCAAAAATTCCGCACGGCCGGGAGGCGGAGCCGGAAAATGACGCACAGCCCGATTTGCGTCAAAAATTAACGCCTGGGTCAGGGCAGGCGTTAAAATGGGGCAAACACACCTGTATTTAATCAGAACACACAGAAGCAACAGCAGAGCAGCAGAGCAGCAAAAGAGAGACATGGAGGTGCTTCTCATCCAGCATGCACGCAGACGCAGAGCCCAGCAACAACAACAGCAGCTTCCACAACACCAGCAGGGACCCCAAAGGCAGCGCAGAAGGCAGGAGAGGATATTCCGCACCAGAACAACCCTTCATGGCCTCAGGGAACATGACATCATCCAGAGGTACAGGTTGAACTGGCAGGCCATTCAGCAGCTGCTGCGAAACATAGAGCCACGGTTGGCACCCACCTTGCTGACACCCCGCACCATCCCAACAGAAACCAAGCTGATAGCTGTACTTCACATGCTGGCAAGTGGCTCCTTTCAAACAACTGGTGCCCTGGTTGCCGGAATATCACAGCCATCATTTTCTGCCTTTTTGCCCAAAGTACTGGATGCCATCATTGGACTCACACCCGCGACATCCGCTTCCCAAACACACTGCAGAAGCAGCAGGAGACAAAACAGGGGTTTTACCTCATTAGTGTCTTCCCACACGTCCTTGGTGCCATCGATTGCACACATGTACACCTTGTGCCACCTGCTGCAACTGAACACTTCTACCGCAACAGGAAGCACACACATTCCATCAATGTGCAGGCCATTGTCGATCACCAAGGATTGATCACCAACATCGTGGCAAAATATCCTGGGAGTGTCCATGACTCATTCATCTTCCGACACTCTACCATCAATCAGCACTTTCAGGATGGACGGTATGGCAATGGACTACTTGTTGGTAAGTACAGAAACCTACTTATATACACACTGCACAGCAACCCTCTAGGACACACAACACATACACCACGACAGCAACATGTCGACAGGAACACACTGAGGTCGTGACATCGCTAGCCATGTTTCATAGGTCTACATTGAACCTGTCACACATCTGAAATTAGTGTACAGTCTAATCTTAAGACGTCAATGATCACAATGTTTGGAGTGGTTTGCCTAATTGTCACCTTGCCAAATGTAAGCGTCTCACTGATATTCAAATTAATCCATTGCATAAGTCTAAAGGTATGGGATGTCCAGGGTACATTGATGTGAACGTGTTAACAACAGTGCCAAAATTAATCTGTGTATGGAACTATCATCTCAACCCCAGTGAAGACACAGGGACACCTGTATCACAAGTCACAATGCTGGGGAGTGCACACTGTACTGCAAATCCCAAAACAGACTGCTGACAACCGGTCAGCAGCCAAACACTCGTTCAGCCAAGGAAACAACACAATGCAGATGGTACATCCTAGAAGCCTAAGAAGGAACACTATAATACAAAAGAGTCACAGACATCACAAGATAACTACTGCCATGCACGGTGATTTCAATGGGGCAAGCTACATCAACATGATCCCATTCATTTTTTTTTCCAGCTGATCAGGGTTATGGGATCCAGCCATGGATAATGACACCATTTGGCAACCCAAGCACTGCAGCAGAGCGTGCCTACAATGACGCACATAGGAGGACACGCAGCATAGCCGAGAGGACCTTCGGCATCCTCAAGTCGAGATTCAGGTGCCTCAACATCACTGGTGGTAGCCTCCTGTATTCCCCTGAAATGGTCTGTAAGATCATTCTAACATGTGCCATCATGCACAACATTTGCATAAGAAGGAACATTCCCCTCTTGGAACCAGAGCCACACATGCCTGAAGAGGAGGATGGTGGCCTGCAACATGAGGGAGAACAACAAAACACGGCTGCTGGATTGCGTAGGCGCAACATTTCGTGAACAATTTCTTTTAAAAATAATCACCATCACCACTGTATTAACTAATGTAAATAAAAACCGATAATAATCACCATATCATGGTCTGGCTATTCATTTTTGGTCACCTTTATCTCTAACTATCAGAATAAGAGTGTAGCCTCATGGAGCATTGCTGATATACCGATCAGGACACAGAAAATCCAAGAGCAATTGTGATGCGTATCATACAACAGTCACATACACACACACTGTAAATTACATATATACTGTACATTTCACCTTTGAAGGGCAATAGCAGAGGACCACACCTATTTCACACATACATGTTGGCAACATGGTTCATCGCAGCATATGGCACACAACTAAGACACCACCACTCAATAAGGGGAAAACAAGCCTCATAGGCAGTTGATGTGCTATTGCATTGGTAACAGGAATGTATGACCAGACCCTTGACAGCAGTAAGTCCAACTGCACCGATCTTTGCAAGGACTATCTGTGACTAGAGTTCCATAAAAGCAGAACATAGACAGCACAAGTGCCACACCTATGACAAGCATTGCGCACGTGACATTCCATGTACATGTCAGCCCATTTCCTAACTCCTGACACACCCATGCTCCTGGTCTCACCCCACCTGTCTGAAGAGGTCCCTGGAATGGTAATATGTGTACCCATATATTCCCTCCTCTACACACACAGACAAACAATACTAATCCTGTGTGCTACACCCTTTTCTATGTTATGCCATTGTCAAAGTACATCTGACTGCATGGACGTCAGGTCAATTAATACACTGGCTTGTAGTTTCTAAGCCCTGGTATCACCTGTAGATTGCTTCCCGTGTGAAAGGTACTGTTGGCCATTTGAATTCAAATCTCACATACAGGACTTGTGAGAAACTGATGCAGCACACACCTGTGATCACCTCCATGCACACCACCCATTAGAACATTCACTGCCCCTGCTGATGCCTGGAACAGCATAGAAGTTTCCATTTTCTCAAATACACCGTTATGCATTGCTACTAATTAAGCCGTGTAACACAGCCCTTGGGTTTATTTGTCACCTTCAAAAACACAGGACATACACAGTTTTCCATGTCAACTGTCTTGTTCTTCCTCCAACCAGTCTTAGTCAGACCACTGATTATGTACCTTGTGAAATTGCTGGATCCAGATTGACCCTGCATCCTGTTAGCCTGACTGGCACCTGTCTGTGCGTTACCCTAAAGGTTCCTTGTGGCTACATATGTACCCCACTTGCGTTAGCAAACCTCTCATTCCTCAGAGGGTATTTTGTCATGTGCTTCATCAATGCATACCCAAATATATTGTATAGCATCATCTGCTTTTTAATTGTACCATATTAGTAAAATTGTCTTTGAATACCAAAATCATGGCCCATCCCTTGTCTGGGTCTCATGTATGCATGAACGACAAAGTGTGACAGTGTACCAGGGCCGTATGCAGGGATTGGGTATGGTGCCTCCAGCAGAACCAGCTACCTCTTATAATGTGCATGAAAAGTCCACACATATTAGGACCCTGACAGTTCACACGCTGAATCACATTGCTCACAACATATTGATGGCCTGTGCATGCTGAATAGCTGCTACATTAATCAACACAGAGGCTATGATGTTCCCAGATGCAGTGGGAACTTCACAGGCCAACCTGTGTACAAATGTTGTAATGACACCTGCCGGAACATGACACCTGAGACATTATCTCACTCAGCACACCAAAGTTGCCCTGTTGACAGTCTCATTACACGTCTTCAGTGACACGGTGGGACCATCCCCTGTAGGTTCTCATGTCCTCATCCACTTTACTCACATTGATCTCCGAAGGTTACTCAGTAGATACAGGAATAGCTGCCACTGACTAATGATGAGACCTGGACGTAACTGTGACAACATACACCCCTACAAATATACAGGATTAACATTGGACCACACACATGAACAAGACATCTCTGTGCAATTGATCACTGGAAATATGTGGACACGTGCTGCCTCGTCTGCTGGTCCACCACTGCCACTGGATAGCTGTGGATCAGTCATATCACCACAACTGTGGCGTCATATTACATTTGTGGTTCACCGTTGGCTGTCTGGGCCAATTACATGGTACCCACTTCGTCTATGCATGTGCCTGACTCAGTGTGGGTTCACTAACAAGTGCCTAGGAAGCAGTTACCAAATTTCTAAGACATGGGATGGCCAACTTGTGGACCATTGACATGAACAAGTGTCTGCCATCTATCCGGTGCATGCTTTGTCATTTGTGGTGTCTACGTTACCCAAAATCTTGGAAGTGCACACAACAGATGTTGCTACATGTATGACTAACACATGTCCTCTCTCATTTCCACAATGACTTGCATCTATGGTTTGGACACATTGACTTCACATTCATACAAGCATTTTTGCAATAATGCATCTTGTGATGCACACACACTGGGTCGACTAATACATTAGTAGCCACTGCACACACATTGAGCTATAGGCATTGAGGTATTGTACTCATGTGCGTCACCTTGCTATCCTCTCCTGATGCCAAACATGCCCAAATTGTGCAATACATATATGTAGGCCACACATATGGCCATCTAGTGCGTCAGCCAAGCGTGAAAATCCTGTTAAGGGGGTAGCGGGTCATGGTCCACAGCAGTATGATGTCTCACATGTGAACATACACCATCAACACCAAAGTGGGTGCAATCAGCCTATCTCAGTTGTGTCCCAAATGTAACATTACAATAAAATGGAAAAAATACCCAAAACCAGTTCATGCCCTGAAATTTTGACGCATAAGCATCAAAAAAATGATGCTTATGCCCGAAAAACAACACATAATGCCTAGAAAATTGGCTAATTGTTAAGACTATTTAAAAATATATGGAAGCTGCCTAATTTTTGCTCCTGGGTGTCGAAACAAATGACGCATATACTGTATGCGTGGAAAAATATGACGCATAACGATAAAAATGGCGGCTATTTTATGCAGGAAGTGATATAAGAGGATATCCTGTTTACAGATTATGTACAGTGGGTGTACTTTCACTTTCACTTTGCAGTCTGGGATTCTTCTAGACTGTGTGGCTGTGTTCTGAGTGTTGTCCAGTGAAATTGTTCTTTTGTCTCCTGTGTGCTCCATTACTTGTTAGTTTGTGAAATAAATATTGTTGTTGCATACTGTCTGAGTGTGTTTTGTGTACAATTGTCCAGTATTGTATTGTATTTGTTGTTTGTGGGAGTCTGTTGTGGGTAGTGCTAATTTGGGGATAGTTGGGCTCTTTTAGTTGTTAGGTTTACTTTTTTGTACTTCTACTTTCCCCCTTCTCTCCTTTGTCCTTCTTTATCCCCTATTCCCCCTTTTGGTGCTAAGATGTTGGGTAGGCCACGTCTTGGCAGGATGGGTGAGGAGGAGCTTGGGGGGTTTATATGTCTGGTGTGCCATTTCCTCCCACTGATGATCGAGGCAGGGTGATACAGGGATATCACACCGAGGCGCGAAGAATCTGGTGGGGAAAGGTCCTGCATCACTTGCAACGCGTGTATGGGAGCCAGAGGAATGACCACCAGCTGAAGCACCGCTGGGCTGATCTCATCACCAGGGAGCAAGATCTGATGGACCACCTGGGAATAGTGATTGGTGGCCCTGTTGGTGAGTGCAAATCATGTAAATGTGCACAATTAAAAGCTCTATAGTGACATCAGATGATTTGTACAATATCTGCCGGCTAAGTTGCTGATTGTGTGGAATGCTTCGGAAACATACAGGGTCATTGATGGACTATGTGAAGGACCACAATTGCTAGCTGTCAGGAAGCACGTGCTTTGCAAACTTACAGAATACTTTTGCTTAATGTAATTTGGTGCCGCCTTTGTGTCAGACAGCAACACAAATTAGGAGCCAATCATGTCTATATAGGTCACATTTGGCAGTGAAGTATAGATTTTCTAAAATATTGGCAACCTTTGTGACACAATAGCTAGACTGACTTTCTAAACACTACATGATGCAGAAATTGAGTGCTGGCTTCACGTCAATTGATGATAGCAATGTGGCCCAGACATATGTCTCATGTGTGTCTGGTAAGTGTGTAAGGAAAGCGTTTTTGGAAGTTCAATGAATGTTAGGGATTATTGTGGTCCTTCATGATATTGGATACATGTTAGATCTGGATTTGGAAACATAGGGAAAAGGTGTAAGGTGCCCTCAGCTAACATCCTACACTGGTATTTGGTGTTTGGTGTTCCACCTTTCGTTTATGGATGGCAGGCCAAAGGTATGCACATGGGTTCATATCTCTATGGTTGGTGCAAATCACCATAGCTGGGCCACATCAAATGAAGAAACTGTAACAACATGAGGGCTTACAAAAGTCACTGCCCCTCTGTACAGTGTACCTATGTGTCAAAAATATGTCATGGCCACATAGGCTGTTTGACTGGTAATGCAGTCCTCAAGTAACCAGGCTTTGGATGTCTCTCTTGGAGGCACATGATGAGACGAATACACGCCATTATTATGTCTGCTCACTAATGACGGGGCATGTTTGCCACCACATGATAGTTAGGGCAACTGCATGTGTGCAGATATGTGTGTAATTGTCACAGGAGACCCATGCTATGTACATGTTAGCCATGCTATATCGGATGCAGTATCATCATGTCTGAGTGGATTTACTTACTCATGTCATCTTACACATAGTTAATGTCTTTGGAATTGTTGGTCAGTGCACAGATTTTTAGCACATTTCTTCCTTCCATGCCTTACAGGTGGACCAGCACCCTACACTGTGGGCGAGGTGGCTTCACTTCAGGACCCTGACAACTCCTGGAAGTGTTGATATGTCTGTTATGTGTTGTGTTTGCTGGTGATGTGTGATGGACTCCTGTGTGTTGAACACATAGCAAGGTATGATGTGCTGGCCCGTCATTTGTCTTGTTCCATGAGTGGGATTTAATTTTCTAAGCATTTTGGAGTCTGCCAATGCTTATCCTATTGTCTTATCTAGGGATTCTAGGTCATTCCTGTAGGCCCCGCAATGTGAACTGGGGTGAGTCATGTGGATAACACTTGTATCAACAAGAGTCGCACTGCAACTAATCTCAGATTTAGTCTGCCTGTCAGACCCACATTCTCCCAGAATGGGGCTGCAAAATGCTTACCCACAGACTTCTGCTTCCCTATTCACCAAAGTACTTATGAAACTGTAGGGTGAACTTCCTAGCAGCATGTAGCTCCACATGTAGGGCTACAAGTATGTGGCACTTGAGTCCAATGGCCTAGGTGTGCATGCAAATCATGACCATGGGTGTTCTTGCAACTCTGTGTCTGTTGTAAGTCATGCCTTACTGGAAGTATATGATGTGGACAAAGGTCTGCATTTCCAGACATGTGTGGCGCTGGGATTGGTCAAGGGTTTGCTGTCTCCTATTTGTTGATAGACCTCACCTGTGGTGTGTGTGTAGAGCCAAACACATGTCCAGCTTTCCATAGCTTCCTGGCTGTCCATGTTGTTTGAAATTGTTAGTTGTTTATCCTCCCCCACCCTCAAACACAGGCATGGGTGTGTGAATAGTGTACCTAGGACTGATGATACAAGTATGTTACACAGACATGTCAATCAGTGAATGTTTGGTCGGAACCTAGTATACACACTCAGGTATAGCACATGAGTACTATACTAGCAAGTCCATTTACAACTTGCAGATCATGTGGCCCTAGATTTCCATCCCTTACACTGACATTTGTAGCCCTGGCATTGGCGCAGGATGTGCTGCATAATTGTTAGCTGACAACTGTCAGAACTCTGATGCCAAATTAATGTCAGTTGTTACCCATCTTGTAGGGTTTGGATGTGCTATGTGTGATATGACCTTTGTAGGCTGGCCTGCCATGTACTTCCTCAGGGACATTCAATGATCTATATGATGATAGGAGCTGTTACAAGTACAGTAGATGTACTGTCTGATTTACTTCTTGTCCCATTTCACACAATACAGTTCCTAATGTACATTTTTTGCCTTTGTCTTCACAGCTGCAAACATGACACCCATCCAGGTCCGTGAGTTCCGGAGGCGGGCAATGCGTTACCAGCATATCCTGCTGGTAGAGTCGGGGTTCAGACGGATGGCCCGAAGATACCGGAACGAACGGGCCTGCGGAGCATGGAGGTCTTTCCCACAGGATGGCCCTACTTTGCCCACCACAGCCACCACCAGCACAACCACCACTTCCACCCAGGTGGCACCACCCACAGCTGGGACTGTTGTCCCAACAAAGTCTGCAGTTGCTCCAGGTCCTAGCAGTGGAACACCTTCAGGGCAGCCCACAGGCATAAACTCTACACGCCCACACACGTCCCCAGCTGCTACAGTTGACCCAGCAGTTTTTCAGGAAATGGAACGCAAAATGGGCTGTGTCCTACGGAAAATTAGTCTCCTGCAGTGGGATGTTCGCCATATGAACAGGCATGTGCGGTCCATAAAGCGGACCCTCCGGAGGGCCAACCTCTAGACTTTTAAAATGGACATGATTCCCTCCCCTCCCTTCTCTTTCCTTCTTCTTATACTTAGTGGGCTTAGGGGGCTTAGTGTCAGGTTAGTATAGGCTGTTAGTTTAGTTAGTGTTAGTGGGTGGGGGGTCCTGATTATTTCTATTTTTTCTTTTTGAGTGTGTGGGTGGGTGTGTGGGCTGGGCTATGTTGGGGTTCTTGTGTGTTTACAAAACAAATAAAAAAAATACAAATACAAAAAAATTCAATATTTGTTTAGTATAGGATGGTATGTGTTTAGGTTAGTATCTGTTGTCCTTCATGTGTCCCGTCTCATAAGGGGGGGTGGGGGGTTGATGTTTGGAACATTTTGTTACATGTGATGAGCAAGTTTAGCTTAGATTAGTTAGGGACAGTTGTGGGTAATGAGTAGTTAGGGTAGATTAGGGTAGGTAAGACTTTTCCCCGAGTTTCCTCTAATGTTATTACCGTTTAATAAATATATAGTGAACCCTTTACAGTATGTGTTAAATGCTTGTTGATCAAGGCCTTGGCATACGTGTACATGAATTTTGTTCTATTACATTCGTGTCCTATGCTATGAACAAATCCCAACTGAGCCTTAAGATTGGCAGCTACCCCAGAGCTACCTTGCAAAGATTCCACCATTCATTGCAACCACCAATCACAGTAAATATGGATCCCAACGTGTTTTTTTCAATAAGTATGTTTTCAAAGTCACAAGCAGTGCTTCCAGATTTGGTATTGGGGGAACTGTTTTAGGTCTGACTGCAGTGTGATGTTCAAGGAAACCCTTATAAGATGAGTGGTCATAAGCACTCTTGTAGTATCGTCTTCATGACTCACAGACATCATTTGTGACACTGTTCAGCATGATTACTTATTTCGATGGAAACTCAGACACCTTCATTTATGCATTTTTTTGGAGTGTTTGCTTAGATTTGTGGGCACTGTTATATGTGTTAGTATTGCATGGTGACAACATTTAGCTGTCACTATTTGATGACTTAGATATCCCTTGAGGAAGCATTATACTGTCCAACACAGCATGATGGTGTATGTTTTCTCTCTTCATCAGATATTACCCTCAGGGAGGGCAGAATATGATGCAATCCAGGCCACTGTGCAAATTTATCAGACTACATAATTTCAGGACAGTTGTATTGACAAGCTCCGTAATTTTAATCTACTGCATAGTTGATGTGTCACAATACACAGAGACAAATTTGTTGTGTAAGTGCTATTTATTGAAAAGTGCTGTAGTGCTATATGTACATTGTCCATGATTGTGAGTCCATTATAGGGACATCTTCCATTGTGATCCTACACAAGTGGTAAAGGAAAATGCTTTTGACATGCTGGGGTGAAGTGTCAGACAGTGCAGAGGGACAGGATTTGCCAATGAGTAAGTGAGAGACAATCACTGGGCAGGATGACAAGATTAACAGTGGTTTGCAGAACAGTCATTGAGTACAGTTGTTGTAAGACGGGCATGTTACAAAGCGCTGGACCTTGGTAATAGTTGGCCATGTGGCAGGGACTAGTGCTTCCGGGTACTTTTCCGTGTGAAGGTGATCTGTTCCATGTCTTCTTCTTCTGATGTGTGTGTTGTCTCCTCTGTTCTTGGTGGTGGTGGTTGTGAAGGGGCAACACACACCTCAGTGTTAGAAGACGTGGAGTCAGACATCCCGGTCGCTGCTACCTGTGAAGGTCTTAAGGGCAGTACTGCTGCAAGGAGGATCTGCTGATTCTTAAGAATAGCAGCCACATCACGATGGTAGGCAGCCAGGTCGGCCCTGAGGGGTTCAATGTTGCATTCGTGCACGCGTTGACAGGATTGCTGTTGTAGGTATTGAGTCAACTGTATTACAGCTGTGCTGATTTCCTTCAGCCTTTTTTCTACTTCCTGCAAGATAGTTGTTCGCCCTTGCAAAGCTGCTGCAGATGACATCATGCACGAACGCACCCCCTCTAGGCTGGCTGCCATAGTTTGCAGCCCCACCCGCACCTCCTTGGCCATCTCCCGCTGTACTACAACTACAGTTCTCTCAAAGCTGGTGCCTGTGTCGTCTGAGTCCTCAGCTGTATTGGAGCTGGCAGGTCTTACAATTGGGGTGGTGGGTGGGTCCTCTGTGATGGCTGCTTGTTCTGAGCTCCTCCTTGTGACTGAAGTTGGGGTCTGGAGGGTTCCAAGGACATCTTGGATGGTGTGCTGGGTGATGTTTGTCAGCTCGTCATCCATGTCATCAGGGTATTCCTGGACAGGCATATCCGCAGGAGATCCATCATCCTCTGCAATGAAAAAGGGTACAATTAATGTGTCTGTGTTGTGGCATTGGTGATGTGACATGCCTGCCTTGTGATGAATTCACATTGTGATCTTGTTTCCTGTTGATTGCTCCAGTCTTTCAGATGGGCATTCTCCCAGGCCTATGGCCCACCTGCATGTCACATGTATTGTATTAAGTTAATAGACTTGTCGGCATCATCTCCTCTAGTGTAGTTTTAGGACAAATAGTGAATTGGCACCTTCTTGTCCTACTTAAGCCTCCGTCTACCTCCATTCTCATGGTGAGGTCTTTCACTGGCTGTGGGTGCTCTAATGGCACTAGCAGCACACTTAACAATCTGGACCTGCCCCAGTCTCCGATCTTTCACATCCACTTATATGTAGTTGACATGTAGCGTATCCTATGCATAGCATTCTTATGGCACGATATGGATGTTAGCATTGCTAATGTGTACAGCTGATGTTGGGGAATGTGTGGAGATTCGATTGCCCTGATAGTCGTAGCAGTGTCCTATTTCCTCCTCTGACTGTGCAGGTGTATGTCAGTGACCAGTTACATGTGTCCTCCCCATCAATGCTGTTGTCTGAGCAGTGTGACATTTTGGATGTTGCACTGTGACCCAGGCACAGGATGGGCCCTGGCATATGCAGCATGGGTGTGTCCATAGTGCTGTGTAGCTCCTAATGTTGATGACATTGGCTGATGTTTGCGGCAACTATGGGCATTCACATTTGACAGGACTGGAGCCTTTGTCTTGTTTCAGGGGATTGTTGAAGTTGTCACCCTCAACCCTCTAATTTAGGTGTGTATGATCCATGGGGACGTTACTGCCATTGGCTACTTGACCAGCACTCAGAGCAGAGGTGGTAGTGGCAACTGTTGTCACTGTTACATTCCAGTTGTCGGTATGGCTAGAGGTTGTTAATTGGGCCCTAGTTAATGTAGGGGGTATAGTGGCTGACGTGTGCCTGGATGTCAGTTTGACGTTGTGCCCTTCCCTCCTGGCGTTGTTTTACCTTTGCTCCATTGTTGGCATGGCAGCATTCCCCCATGGGACTGTTGTTGGTGTAGTGTAATGGTGTGCCCCAGCTTCTCTCTGTGCAGGCCATGCCCCCATGCCATACCCCTTTACCAATGCCACTCCAGGTATATGATGACTTCCATGCATTTTGTGGTCCGTATCCCCTCCCCTGCTTACAGTTGTCATTAGTGCATTTTAATTCCCCATGCGACTTACCCTGCATGTGCGTTGCCTCCTGGTAGTCTGCGCTGTCCTGTCCTTGAATCCCTGTGACGATCTCCTCAGGGATGACGGCTGCGACCATCTCCTCCATGTGGTCCAGGGCCTCCTGGTGTGCTGACTCCCACCTCCAGTGTGCAGTGCTGCTTTCCTGGCCATCTTTTCCTTGGTCCTGCGCTTGCAGTCATGCCAGCGTTTCTTGCACTGATGACTGTTCTGCGTACTTCTGCCACACTTTTAAACTTGTCAACAATTTGTTGCCATATTGCCTCTCTCCTACTGATTGGCAACTTTGAGGTGACAAACAGTTGGTGCTGGTGTTCCGTCACCTCTTTAACCAGAATTTCCTCCTCCTCTGCACTGAAGCGACACTTTCTTTTCTTCTTAAAACTGTCCTGGGTCTTGTGTGGGTCCTCCTGACTGGTTCCTGGGCTGTTGTCATCTTCCTGGGGTCTTTACAGGCATCTGGGATCCATTTTGGCTCTCCTCTGCTGAAATGGCTGTGTTCGTGGGGAATTTTTAAGCTATTGCATCAAAAAACGCTGCATATCCAGTGTGAGGTGTCATAAATTGACCCACAGTCATTTCCGCCGCTTTAACGTCGTTTTGCTTTACTACTTGACGCTGTGGTGTGCGTCAAAAAAAGGACTTACACCAGTGGTTTGCGCCGCCGGGCGTCAAAGTATAAATTTGACGCCTGCACGGCTCACAGAAATGGCGTTAGCCGGCGGTAATATTTTTGACGCAAAACTGCGCCGCCGCAGTTTTGTGCCAAAAAGTATAAACATGGGCCTTAATGTCCCCAGCCCAGATTATGACCGTACCAACTCTGTCCAACAACAAGTCAAAGAACTCATGGTCATCATTGTTTGGGACATACCAATTTAAGAGCATAATCTCTTCCGTGCCCAATACGCCCTGAAGCAGGACATTTCTTCCCTCCACATCTGCTTTGCTATAAGTGAGTTTGAACTGAACCCCAGGCGCCACCAAGATATTAACCCCTCTAGAGGAGTATGAGGCATGAGGCAGAGAACAATTGACTCCTCTACTTTATGGGCAATTTCCATGCCTTTTCCACCACCAAATGCGTCTCTTGTAGGCGTGCAATTTGGATCTTATGTTGTTTAACAAAGTAATGAACTCTATAACGTTTGTATACCCACTGAGCCCTCTGACATTCCATGTTATTATATTAATTTTCTCAGCCATGAGCACTGTAATGTCCCGCTCTGACTGCTGCTCCCTTTGCTGCCTCCTCTGCAGACCCTGTCAAGGGACCCTAGCCCTCCACAATTTTCTGCTGTCTTAGTACGAGCACCGCAACAGTAACTAACAAAGCCTCTTTAACTTTAGTGTCTATGGACAATCCCCCCTCCCCGATATACAGTACAGCAACATTTCACACTGCATATCCAGTGATTTCTCGATGTCAGGACTCACAGCCTACCCACCCCCCAACCAATGCCTACCAGATAGCGAGGCTACCCACCCATAGTCAACCCGTTCACAGCATATTTGTCCATCAGGAAATGCAATTAATGTAATATATTGATAACAGGGCTCTCCACACCAAATTCTTAAGGTATATATATCCACTACCTCCTGCCCACGGCACCAATGCCTGACCTCAGCATGTGTACAGCATAACCAACCCGACTACCTGTAGAAGAAAATAACATTTATAGGGGTTATATAGTCAGGAACATCATGACATGTCATCATCAGCCCAAGATTCCTCCTGGATCGTCGCCTCGTCTTGCATTCATGAAGTGGCTTCCACATCACCTCGCTGGCCCAGAGCAGCCAGAGCCATGGATCCATATGCCTGAATCTCCACTCTACCAATCTCAGTCCCCTCAGGGGACTGACAGCCATCTCTGATGTGCCCCCAGCCCCCCCCACCAGTGCCCACCCTCACAGCCTGTCCGTGTAATCCAGTTCTCCATGCAGGATTGTGCTCCTTAGACGCTTTGTCCTAGACTTCCAGCTATTGCCACACATCCTCCGGTGTATCATAGAAACGTGATGTGCCTCCCAAAATTACCTTCAATCTGGCTAGAAACAACAGCATATATTGCAAGCCCATGCAGCAGAGCTTGGCTTTTGCCTCTTAGAAAGTCTTCCAAGCTACTTACACATTGTTTGTATAATCTAGGTAAATTGAGATCTTCTGATTCTCAAAACTGGCAGTGTCCATGACCCTGGCCCCTCTAGGGACGCTGTCTCTGTCCTTGTAATTCAAGATATAAGCAGTTATAGCCCGCAGCAGAGCCCAAGGCTGCGCGGGCCAACCAGCCCTCACAACAGCAAACGTGGGAGAGAGACCATTAGGCTCCAGGGTATCTTTGATCCAGACTTCTACAAACTGCTCATGATGCACCCCCTCAGCGTGTTCAGGGAATCCCAGCAGCCATATGTTATCTTGGCAAGCACGTTCCTCCAAATCTTCCACCTTGGCTTCCAGTGCCCCAGAGACAGACTCAGCCACCACCACCTGGTTCTTCAAGGCCACCACCTCCATCTGAAGTTCCTCAATGGATCCCTCTGCCACACAGACTTAATCTGAGACTTTACAGAGGTCAGTGCACAGTGACCATAGTTTCTATCTTGTTTTCCAGGGCCAACCAGGAGCCATGTATGGACTGCGGCAATTCTGCCCCCGAGGGCTCCCCAGCTTCATGGTCAGTGCTCTGACCCTCCCAGCCAGAAGTATGCCATGTGGCGTGCTGCGATGCAGGCGCCGGAAGCGCATAGTGGTCCATTGTATTGAACTGGGGGGGTCCCCTGTTGTTTATTCTTCCCCATGTGTTCCAGCCATTGCAAGCTTCCACACCAGTTCATACCATCACTAGTGGAGCAGTCAGCACCCATGTGCCACCCCTTCACAACGCAGGTCAGGCCCAGACAGCTTCCTCTGTCCCCTAGTCATTCTTCCTTGGGCAGGCCACCTCCACATCGCCAAGTCTTTCTTCCCACAGAGCAAAACACCCCCACATGCAGGCCACAACCAGCCACATGGCACACCGGGGTTAGTGCAGCCACCACTGTTGACTCTGGCCCAACGATCGTCCCTCAGCACTTGGCCCGGTGCTTCCTCCAGTGCCCCGATAGGGCCGGCAGGCCACTAGCCACTGCCTGCTCCTTTGCCTCAAGTGTTGCAAGGGACCGGGGCCTCGAGGCTTCTGTCAGCCCTGCCCTGACACAACAGCGCTCGATGGTCCACTTCCCAGGGTGCCTGACCTGCCCCGTGTAGGCCACAGCAGGCCACAGATCTACGCCGGAATAAGGCACGCCTCTCCGGCCCGAATTTCAACCCCCTCGCCTGCCCGCCACTGATCTTGTCCCAAGGGAGAGGCCTCCCCCTCACTGGCTCAGAGCACCGGTGGCCACGGGAAAGCTCCTGCCACGCCCCGGATTGAGTCATCGGTGACCGCAGACTTCCTTGGTTTCAGGCCTCTCCAAGGCCGCCATTATGATTGGGAGGGACGAGCCCATTTCTCTGCGTCAGGAGTGCCTGTATTCATCAGGATAATGCAGAATTATTCGGGATCGGCCGGGAGCCTCTCAGGCGCACGTCCTGTCAGACATCTTGTGTGGTCATGCCCCCCCCAAAGAGCAAATCTTGAATAGTCTTCTGCAGATAAAATTTGGCTGCTTGAACAGAGAAATATTTACCATCTATGTGTTTTTCTTGTATGCTTGAGTTCTGAGGCGAGGTAAAAATCTGGAGCAGGTGTTCCTTTGTTATATGTATTTGTTGGTTTTGTTCCTGATGAAATGTGGTCCGTTTACATCTATTGCTTTGTAGGTGATACAAAGCAGCTTGCATGTGGATCTTCTGGCAGCCGGTAACCAAAGTAGGGCCCTCAAGGCAGGGGAGCTGTGGACTTGTGGCTTTTCATATAGGAGTCGTTTGGCAGCAGAGTTCAGAATTTGTTTTAGCTGATAAAGAAGATCCGTGGTAGAGGCCATTGGCATAATCAAGTTTAGACAGTACCAGAGAGATAGTAGTATAGAGTTTGGAAATCCTAGGTAGGGGATAGACGTGTCATAGAGTTCCATAGTAAGCTTGATCTTGCTAACTTCTCTACTTGGGCATTCATTGATAATTTGGAGTCCATGGTAATTCCAAGGTTTCTAACTTCCTTAGATAGTTTAGAAGGTAGTCCCAGATTGTCAGGCCAGGCACAGAGTTGGTCATAATTAGGGCTCCCGGTTTTATGGTATTTATGTTTTTAATATTTCCATCTGTATTTATCCATATTTATTTTTGGGACATCTTTTTGGTATTATCCATATTTATTTTGTATTTTGAGAATTAAAGGAGTTGTAAAATGTATAATTCCACATTTATTTAACTGATAAACATGCTCTCATAATTTTATGCCTGTCGTGTTTCAGCAAATTAACCGGCCAGATATAACAAAATGATAAAACACATAGGTATATATTATCATTATATACAAATATATGGAAACATATATTTGTATTTAAGGTAATCTCATCCTATTTTTTAACTCCCCATGTTTTTTTAGCTGCTCAGCTGTTGGCCTGGAATTCATTTAAAAAAGCATGGAAATTTGCTCACAAGAAGCACAATTTTCTGTATTTTTCTGCTTTTAAAAATAAATACAGACAGGAAACACATTGTTTTCTGTCTGTATTTATCTGTAAAAATCAGTAAAAACTGAAAACTGTGAGCCTTAATCATAATGTTTGCATTCACCACGTGTGATTATTTCAGTTTTGGAGGCATTAAGGTGGCTCTATATCATCCACTAATCAATGGCTCTGAGGCAACTGAGGTTTTTGGAGTTGCCAATGTCCATGGGGTTTTCCAGTCTAAGAAGTATTTGTGTGTCATCTGCATAGTTATAACATGTGAGCTGAAATTCATTGAACACTGCCAGTGATGATTTCATGTAGATTTTGGAAAGCATGGATGAGAAGACAAATCCTTGGTTTTGTGAAGTACGGTTTGGATAAGAACGGAAGAATATGGATCACATTTGCCCTGTTTTGAAGGTAGAAAGTAGTTCCCTCTAAGCTGCCTTCATAGAGTCTTTGGATTAGAAAGTCATGGTCAACGGTGTCAATGGTAGCTGAAAGGTCTAAGAGAAGCAGTAAAGTGACTTCTTTTCAGTCTACTTTCAAGATCATTCTAGATGGCAATAAGGGAAGATTCTGTACTTCTTCCTGGACATAATTCTGTTTGGAAATCAGAAAGTATTGTGATACTTTCAATTAATTGTGACATCTGGGTGAATGCTGCTCTTTCTATCAGTTTGCCCACCAAAGGTCCATTTGTAATCAGTCTGTAGTTGTTTGGGTCATGCTGGTCCAGGTTTGTTTTCTTTATTCATGGGTGTATGTAAGTCATTTTTAAGTCTTCTGGAAACATTGCAGTAGATGAAGAATTATTGTTGATTTTTCTTACTGGTGTGGCATCAACAGTAGTTAAAATAATGTTTTTGAAGATTTGTGGTGGACAAGGGAAAGAGGGGCAGCCGGCAGGCCTCCTTACTTTGACTGTATCCATAAATCCACTTTGTGATGGTTGTTTGAAGGAATGCAGAGGCTGGGATAGCCTTCCCTTGGAGAGGATTGTTGGCAATGAGCTGATGGTTTTCCTTTGTTTTAAATAGGAGTCCAAAATGTACACTCTGGTTGTGTAATGTTTTACCAGTTTGTTAGTAAATTCTTGAGTCATGGGATGAGTTCCTTCTGTGCATTTAGGTTTCCAAAGTTCTGTCAGAACTGTATAAAATTCTTTATTTGCACATTTAACTTTTTGAATTGTGTCCGAACAGTACTTTTTTTCATTGTTGACTTGTGTATTCTGTTACGTTTGTATAGGTGACGTTTGCCTTGATTACTCTTTGTTTGGGGGTCAGGTGCAGCTTTGCAATTTGTTGTTCTATCTTGTTTAGTTCTGCATTCATCCAAGATGCTCTTTTTTGTCCTGTTTTGTTGTACTGAGTGGTATTAGGTTATCAAATGCTTTCTGGAGCCACTCATAATGGTTCTGAATGGAATGTATTGTATCTAGATTTGTGTTGGGAGTTAGGTGTGTTTCTAAGTTTGAAAAAAATTGAGTTTGTTCCACAGTCGATAGGTGGATGCATGTATTGTGGTGCTAAAGGAGACCTATTGGGAACTCCAATTATTGATTATTTTCTTTCAACTGGAAACATGTGGCCAGATGTATGAAAAAAACCCTTAGCGAATCGCTATTTCTGAGTCGCAAAATGCAATGTAACAAAATTGCAATTCGGAAATAGCGATTTCTTAAAAATCGCTAATGCAATTTGCGAGGCCCAAATACCGAATCGCAAAAATATTTGCGATTCGGTATTTGAAAATCGCAAATTGCGAAAATGGACACCTGGCACAGCCTGATGACATCACAAGCAGGAAGTGAGTCAGCCCAGGCTGTTTCCAGGAGCCACACCCAAAGGAGCAGTGAGAGAGACACAGCCCAACCCAAGCGGAGCAAGTCTGTGAGCAAGCCAGGACTTTACATCACCATGGCCAATTCTACTAATGGGAAGGAGAAGGGAGAGAGGAAAAGAAAACTGAAGATCAGTGAGCAAGAACTGGAGGTGCTCACTGAGGAGGTGGTGAGGAGCCATGACCGGCTTTTTGGGAAGAGCTCACTCCAGGTCCCAGAGAGTGAGAAGCGCAAACTCTGGGCTGACATACAGACCAAAATATGCACAGTGGGGGTTGCACAGCGCTCAGTGGAGGAGATAAGAAAGAGGTGGTCCGACCTGCGTTCCCGTATCAAGGAGAGGTGGCCAGAAGGCTACAGGAGGCAAGGAGCACAGGAGGCGGACCATCCACCCAGACACCCTCCACACCCATGGAAGACCTCATGGAGTCGACACTGCTCCCAGAAGCTGTCAGTGGGGTCACTGACATAGACACGTCCGGCATACCCAGCACCAGTAAAGGTAAGTCCAATAATGAAATGTAACCCCATATGTGTATGTACAAATGCCCCTTAGGAAATAGCAAGTAGTGCATACCATTGTGATAAGTAGTCCATTCCACATCTTAGATGCGGCACAACAATGCCTTATGTGAGTGGTAGTCCACAACCCAGATCTGAAAGTCGCACATAGAATGTAATTAAGTAGAGCGATACCCAGAAGAACACAACACCCACTACATAGTGATATGATGTAAGTGTACATTTGTGACCATTGTGCAACATTTGGTGATACATACATAAATGACATGCTGCACATTGTCATTGCAGATGGCCAAGACCCAGCAGCAGCAGATTGTGCCATTGTGGGGGATGCTGAAACACAGCCTCCATCAGACTCCAACACCAGCGAGTCAGTGAGTATTGTGCCAATCAGACGCAGGGCAAGGGTTGTACCTCTCCCCGATTTGAGCCTGGACTCGGATGACATGCGGGATGAAGGCCACACTCCATCCACAGAAGCCAGATCCACCTTAAGGCGGCAGTCCCTGCCCCAGCGTCACTCAACACCCCGCAGGAGGCCTCACGATGCAGGCACACAGCACGTGGAAGTAGGTGAGGGCCCATCATTCTTCGGTGGCATGGAATCATCAATGCTTAAAGTGCAGCGCCTGCAAAACAAAAACATGAGGGCAATGCACAGGCAGATGCAGGCACACAATGCCAACATGGGGGGGCTACAGAAGCAATTGGAGTGCCTTAATACAAACATTTGCAAGCTGCATGAGGGACAGCTTACAGCTGTCAGGGAACTGACTAATGCAGTAAAGGAACTCTGTACAGAGATCAGGCATGAGCGAGTCAGCCACCGCAGGCATGAAAGGCGATTCATGGGGATGTTCAGTGGCTTTTGTAGATCTGTCAATCGCCTAGCCACATCTACTGCCCTTATATCACAGCGTGCTGTGGCCGCACAGGTGGAGGAAGCACATATCAGTCGGGATGTTGCCCAGGGACTGGTCCAGATTACGAACGTTCTGGATACTATGCTGGCAAATCACAGTGCTACACCCAGTGAACTTGGAGTTGGGGCTACTGAGGAGTCATCTAGCCTCAGCAGCCTTGCAGTGCCCATTATGTATCCGAGGCGTCGCAGTGCCAGGCACAGCACTGCCACTGAGGCTGATACAAGAGGTGCCGGCGAGGCCCCTGCGCACTCAAGTGGAATGCGTGGCCGCAAAAAGTGACTTTGATGGCCACCGGGGACTAACTGCACATGTTGAAGTACAGTAAACTATGAAGACAATAGTGCAACACTGTAAATGGCTCATTTATTACACATGTGTATTGCTTTGTCCTAGTGACACGTATGTTACCTGCAGTCAAGGTAATAAAGGTGCTAACTACCAGAACACCTCAGTGAGGTTGTGTTGTCATGACTTACATCTGAAATGGTTGTGCGTGATGTCAGCACGCCTTTGCCTACCCTCTGCTGCACTGGTCCTGTCTGCTGGCTGTAGGGGAGGTATGGGATCATCATCATCATCTGAGTCTGGCTCTGATATTTCCACAGGTATACCCCTGGTGTTAGCTATATTGTGCAAAATCGCACATGTGGCCATTATTCTACAGGTCATGTCCGGGCTGTAATGTAGAGCCCCTCCACTTTTCAGCAGGCCAAAGGTGCGCTCCACCACATTGCGGGTTGCCCTGTGTGCTGAATTGTATCTCCGCTCTGCTAGTGTTGCAGGATTTACGTAGGGCGTCATCATGTAGGTGCGCACGGCGTAGGCACTGTCTCCTGGAAAGATCAGAGGGTATAATGAGTAGCTGAGCCATCTGACATCACACTGCCATTAATGCACCATTGTAAAGAGGGAAAATACCTAGTAGATATCCTTCACCAAATTCCCCAGCTAGCAGTCTTGTGTGAATCCCGCTGTGGCGAAAGATGTACGAATCATGTGTGCTCCCTGGGTACCTGGCCACGAGATCAGTTATGATATAGGAGGCATTGCATATCACCTGTATATTCATGGAATGTTGGTATTTACGGTTGCGGTACACATACTCTGTGGCCGATGGTGGACAGATTGCAACATGTGTCCCATCTATGGCACCTAGGATGTGGGGGAACTGTGCTATCTGGTAGAAATCTATTTTTGTCTGCTGTATTTCCTGTGGGGTGTGGGGGAATCTGATGTACTGGTGTATCCTACTCACATTGGCGTTTAGAAATGCATTGAAAAATCTAGAGAGGGCACTCTGTGATACCCCTCCAGCTGCTGCTATGACCCCTTGATAGCTCCCTGAGGCAAGTAGGTGCAGGGAGCATAATACCTGCACATGGGTGGGTATGCTATTGGTCCTGTGTGTTGGGTGCTGCAGTATGGGTTGTAGCTCAGCTATCATGTCAAGTATCATGGAGTTCAACCTGTACTTCTCATATATTTCCTCCTCAGTCTGGTCAAAAAGGGTAATGCGCACTCTGAAAATGCACTCCTGTCTCCTCCACCCTCTCCTCAAACCTGCCAAGATCTTCATTCTCCTCGCCAAGACGTAGAGTACAGCCATTGTGGAAAACAGTCTGAGGCAATCTGGGCCTTTTTATATAGGTTGCACCTGGTTACCACCTGGTTTCAATCTGTGGTAAATTCCATGTGCAAAAGGCCATTCTGCGAAAATTCTCAATTTACGAATTTTTGATGCATCAAATTGCGACATGGTTTTGCGTGTCGCATTTATCGTCTCGCAATTTCTGACGTGAAATACCGAATCTGTATTTGCGAGTCGCTATTCTGACTCGCAATTTGCGAAATGCTAATAGCGATTCGGTATTTCATGTCCCAAATTACGAGACGCAAAATGCGACACGCAAAACCATGTTGCTTCGCAAAAAATCACAATTATTGCGATTCCTTGTTTTTGGCCTGCGAATGCCTTTCAAGCATCACAGACCACGTTTTTGCATTTGCAAAGGCCGAATTCTGCGATTCACACCGTTTGCGAATGCAAAATCGTTTGATACATCTGGCCCAGGGAGTTTCCATATCAAACTAGGCCCAAAAGTTTGGACATTGGAGGTACATAGAAATTAATCCGAAACTACATCTCAAACAATTTATCAGCATTTAAATATCATTTGTATTTGATGGGAGTCAAAAATGAAAGTGTGATTATGCTTTAAAGCCCTAATTATCTTTTTGGTAATTGAATTATTTATTAGCAATTCATTAAACTTGCAATAGTATTACTGAACAAAGCATGAAGCTCATTCCATAAAATCTAATCCCTATTCTAAGCTAATGTAGAGTGAATGAAAGCATCAATAGAATCCATAAAGAGTTGTGGTCTTGAGATGTAGAAGCATACAATCTGCAATAGAACTTCACATAAAGAGAGGTTCAAGAAATAGCATATATAGCAAATAGCATATATAAATGCAGGAATACAATTGTTCCCAGAGTGAATCAAAGAGTTCAAGTCAGAATGTAGCTGAGTCAAAGTGCTCGTAAGAAAGTCTGCGAAAGGCACTTTTAAGCAGTCTAGGAAAAGGCTGCCAATGAGATGATGATGTCTTCATGGAACAGGACAGCTTCAGTTGATTTAGCATGTTTAACAAAGAAACATAAGATACATTAACTATTCTCTGCAACATACCTGTTATTTCTCTCTTTTCTTCCAACGTTATGCTCTATAAGACAAAAAGAAGTCAAGGTAAGTATAGTACATTCCATAATGAGATCACTTTTATTCTCATACGCCTTTAGTGACAGACAATATTCATAAAGAAACAACTTTCTAAGATCAATCTAACATTGCAGTCATTATTACATAGGCCAATTGGGTAAGAAAGCTAAGAACATACATTCTCTGTATTCATTCTATTATGACAAGAAGGTATTTCCATCATAAAAAATATACACTTATGACCATGACACAGATCAGAACTTTTGTACTCGTCAGCGGTTCAAAATGAATACATGTTTCTGAGCAAGCTTCAAATGCAAAGCCATGTTTAAATGCAGTGTTTAATTAAGGCCTACAAAACATCTCCTAGAGGTAAATGGTTATCAATTTTAAACAATTTTAAACTAGTAAAAATGCTTTCGCAACTTCCCCGTCTGATGGTTTGTAAACATCACAAAATTTCATTCATAGGTATATTCAGAGTGCACTCTCATTTTCAGTTGAGTCTTTTCTCTTTCTTTTCAAGTTTACCCTTTCTTTTAGTCTATTATATTCTTTTGTGATGTGCTCACGTAACTCTAAATATTTCTTCATTCTTTTATTCATTTCTCTATTTTTCTTCTTTTCTGATAATGTTTTTTATAGCTTTATAGAGAGCTAGTGTAGAGAGAAAACAAATGACTACTATTAATGCAGGAACTAAAATTGGTTTGAGGATTCCTCCTCCTGCTGCTTTAATCCCATTGCCTATTGCAGAGCTTCCCTAAGTAAAGCTTTGAACTATGCTAGTGACTTCTAAATGGTTTAGATCAGAGATCTTTTTGGCATACTATAATACTTTCTTACTCCAGTCAGGGATGTAAGTACAACAATTGTCTATCTTCAGCATCGTGCAGACTCCACCCTGTTCTGCAAGTAAAATGTCTAAATCACATCTGTTTTGCAGAACTATTGAACTAATGGATATTAACTCAGTGTTTCTTACCAATAGCACTCCGAAGTACTAGTTGCCAGTTTATCCACTACTGTTGAAAGCTTTCTAATCTACTCATCATTTAGTATCACCCCTATTTCTGGTATAATGGCTCAAAGTATATCTCCCAGTAATTGTATTCCCTCATTCAGACTATGTGAGTATCTGTGTGCTGGTGTTAGTTTCAGTGCATATAAACTTTGTATGTGATACATCTGTGTAAAAATCAAACCTAGATAACATAATACCCTCCCAATCTGCAGGCAATCTAAAGAAAGCATTCTCTCCACAAACAAAATAGACTCCAGATATAGTTGGATCGTCTCCATGCAAGATTTGCCATGTTCCCCCTGACAGCTCAAAAACATGTTCACAATTACTATGTCCTACTGGTCTCTTTTTACCTTGAATTCTTCTTTTAAACACATACATTTCCCAAGTGCCTCCTTTCTAGCTTCAGTCTTGAATAGACATTTTCTTTCTATACTCATCTTCTTCCTTTCTCTTTACATTCTTGAAGACATCCGCCGTTTACAAGCATTACCTGCAAAATGCGTTCTTCTTTTTTCTAACTTCATAATAAAGGTCTTTTTGTAATGGGTTCATTAAGCTTCTTGCTGTTTTTGTAAGCTTTAACAGTGTCTATAAGAAGAAAAGGTCTAAAATAATGCCAGGCTGTTTTCATTTCTTTTGCCTGTGGGGCATAGTTCATGTTTTTAATTAATGACAATTTTGAAAGAATCATGTCAAACTTAGAGTAATAATATTCAAAGTGCTGCTGCCTATAAACTAAAAGAAGTAAACTTCTGCATCATGTAGGATAGGAAAGAGGAGTGTAAGGGTATGCCACGTCTTCATCAGCTGATGAAGGTAAGTGTGGACACCCATAACAGTTCTTTACATCAACAGCTTGTGTATTTAACTAACCTAGAATAAACATATGTTGGGTAGTCTTTCCTGTAATCTACAAATGAGGCTTTTAACTAATCTTCATCAATATCTGGCTTAGATGTTGTTTTAGTAAATGAAAATACAGATTTCTCTGTCTTATGTATAAAATGTATCAATAATAATATTGTTACTGTTAATAAAAATACCAATAAAAGTATAACACCTAAAATAATCTTGCTTCTATTTCTGGTTTCCATTTAGATTCGTTTCATGCAGTTTTATTTATAACTACCTTTGAATAGTCTGGCTTAAATGCTATCCATACTCTTCTACTGCTGCCACAGGCCTGGGTATTCTTCTCAGTTCTTTTGACAATTTATCAATATTTTCCCAGTCTTTTAGCACAGTTTATGAAGTGAATATTCAATAATTATCTCAACCTATGAATATTTTAATATCTAGCTCATCTATTATCAGGACAACCTCAGGGTGGTTCAGGTAGTTCTTCCAATCAAACAAGTTTGATATTGGGATATTTAGCACGACGCACGTAATAGGTCTGTTCAAGTGCTGACTATGTTTGATAGGGTACTGTAGCTCTTCTGGATCTTGTGAGTATTTGTTGATCTCCTTTTCTGTGACTTTTACCACTTGACTCTGTTTCTTCATCTATTGTCGGTGGTATGGATCCAACTGATGCACTTGATTTCAACTTCTTTATACTGAAAGCCTTTGGCTACTTAACATTGTGAGCATCTCTTTTTGATCTTGATTCAGTACTGGTTCCTTCTCCTCAATCTTCTTCCTGTTCTGCAGGTGTCTCAACTGTCTCTTCAGCTTCAGTTCTCACTTCCCCACCTCCTACACCAAGAGCTCCAATGCCACTCTATTAGATGTCCAACAATTGGATTTTTTCACCTGTCTGCAATTCTTCACCCCTTTCTTCTCTTTGCTTTTGTGCACCACAAACTTGTGTAACTTTTACAATGTATGGGGTTCTTTGTTCTGGTTCATAGAACAATATTTCTTCATATGGATCTCTTGTTCTCTGAGTATGTGAAGCATGCATCCAGTTTGGCACTGCAGCACATTTGACAGCTGTGTTTGTGATCAGGATTACTTAATAGGGGCCTTTCCACCTCGGCTCCAAACAGGACTTTCTTGCATGCTTCTTCATGAGTCCCCTGGGCATGAATAGTGGCACTACTTTTGATGTGGGTTTACAGTGAGAGATTCAACCTGTCGAGAGTCAGAATGCACCACATCAGCCAATCCTTTGAAGTAACTGAGGAAAATATCATCTGTTATGTTCACAAGTGCATTCGCAGATACAGAAGGCAATCTAATTGCACTCCCCAGGAGAATCACATGTGGGGACAAACCTATCTTTTTGTCAGGTGTACTTTAAAGACTCATCAGCACCAAAGGCAAAGCATTAGGCCATTTCAATGAAGTGGAAGCATCGACTTTCACTAATGGAAACAATTATTCCATTGATCTGTTCAATAATGCCAGAAGCTTCAAGTTGATAACTGCAGTGAAGAGTCTGCTCTTCTTATAATGCTACACACAACATCTTAATGATCTCACTGCTAAAGTGAGTTCCTCTATCAGACTTCAGAGAAACCAATGTGCCACACCTTGGTGTTGATCATCCTAGATTGCATCTGTTTAATTTCTCATTGCCCTTTTCATTAGTCTCTGATATCTTTCTCTATCACTGTTACGAGCCATCTTTTTCCATGCACTTAGTGCTCCAAATTGGGTTGGTCTAAGAGAAGGCTTCATCTCATAAAATGTTTCTCGTAATCTGTCTCAAATTAAACGTAACCCATCTAGGAAAACTCAGTGGACCCTCTTTCCCAGTGATCTTGCACCACTGACGAAGCCATGTGTGAAACCCAGTTTTTCATACCTACTGACCAATACTAGGGCGGCACAATATGGTACAATCACCTGCTCCTTGCAGTGGCTCAACCTCTTTTACAATTTCTCTATATTCCCACAAGGCATCAATTCTAATAAATTATGCAACATAAAATAACAGTCCTTGTCTGCCTCTTCCAAAGAATACACAAGAATGATTCAACAACCAGGATAATTAGATATTTACACCTTCTGATTTGCTCAATTAAAAAGAGTTTTGACACACACCAATGAAATTTCAAACAGTGAGAAATCACCCCATCAATGCATTGTCAATTTTGCGCATCAGGTTCCATGAACACTGACCAATAATAATAAAATCACAACAAATTATTACTGTCTCTTTCTCAAAGTGCAGTCAATGATATCTCAAGACCTGCACCACAATTCATTATCAGACAAAAAAAAACATAAATCAATTATTTTTTTATCTATACCGGGATCTTGGGCTGCTTCTTAGCCTGATAACCTTTTTATCTTCTTTGACAAAAGTGCATGAGCATCAGCAATACATAGGCACAAATATTTAAGCTTCAATGGTACACTAAATACACATATTTCACAATGATCAATAATCCACAATAAATATCAACTCATATCTCTGTTGTTACTTACACCTCCAAATCTGCAATTGCTTCAGAAAACCACACCCCATCAATGTTCTGGCTCAGGCTTTAAACACTGCGACATGGACATTTATCTATTGTGGGGCACTTTCTAATTTTTGGCAGTTCCTCTTTTCTATTATCTAACCGTCCTCTGCTACCAACTTTGCTAAGGGGGGGCCTACCGGAAATTCCAATCATTTATAACAATCTTTCAACCAGAAACATGAAGTTCCAGCACCCCGCTGGGCTCTAGAGGTTAATCAGGCACTGCAACTGAAACAATTTATCAGCCTTTAGATATCATGTGTGTTTGATGTCAGTTAATAATAAGAGTTTGAGTATGTTTTAAAGTCTTTATTATTGTTTTAGCAATTTAATTATTTAGTAGCAACTCATTACATTTGCCACACAATCACAGAACAAAGCATGAAATGCATTCCATAAAACCTAATCCCTATCCTAAACTAATTTAGAGTGAAGGAAAACATCAACAGAACCCATAAACAGCTATGGTCTTGAGATGTGGAAGCACAAAATCTGCAGTAGAGAGGTTCGAGAAGTAGCATATATTCAAGCAGGAGTAAAATTTCTCCCAGGGTGAATCTGAAATGCATCAGCAAAGAGTCTAAGTTAGAATCAATCCGAGTCAAAGTACACTCAAGAAAGTCTGCAAAAGGGACTTTTAAGCACTCTAGAAAAAGGCACTCCTGGTCTCTAGTTTAGAAACACACGTTTCTGCATTTTCAAAAGTAATAAGTTGCGAGTCTCTCATAGATAACTTATGGTTTCAACCAATGATATGATGTCTTCATTGGAACAGAACAGCTTCAGTTGATTTAGCAAGTTTAAGCAAAAACGTCCTAAATATAGGATACATTTAACTATTCTCTGCAACATAACTATTGTTTCTCATTTATCTCCCATCATTATGCTCTATAAGACAAAAACAAGGCAAGTACAGTACATTCCACAGCAAGATTACTCCCATTCTCATGTGCCTTTAGTGACAGAGCCTTTTTATAAAGAAACAACTTTCTATGATTAATCTAACATTGCAGTAATTTTTACATAAGTCAATTGGGTAAGAAAGATAAGACCTTACATTCTCTCTATTCATTCTCTTGTGACAATAAGACATTTGCATCATAAAAAGATATACATTTATGATCATAACACAGGTCAGAACTTAGCAAAGAGCAAAGGAAGAGAAGAGGATTTTTTTTATACTAGTCAGTTGTTCAAATTGAATACACCTTTCTATGCAAGCTTCAAATGCAAAGCCATGTTTAAATGCAGTCCATCTTCTACAGGTTAATGGATATTCATTTTAAATTAGTAAAAACTTTTTCACAGTTGTAGGAAAGTAGCCTCTTGCTAGCATTGTTACCCCCACTTTTGGCCTGTTTGTAAGTATATGTCAGGGTGTTTTTACTGTCTCACTGGGATCCTGCTAGTCAGGACCCCAGTGCTCATAGTAAAAACCCTATTTGTCAGTGTGTTTTACATGTCTCACTGGGACCCTGCTAGCCAGGACCCCAGTGCTCATAGTTTGTGGCTTGTATGTGTATCCCTGTGTAGTGCCTAACTGTGTCACTGAGGCTCTGCTAATCAGAACCTTAGTGCTTATGCTCTCTCTGACTTTAAAATTGTCACTGCAGGCTAGTGACCATTTTCACCAATTCTAATTGGCACACTGGATCACCCTTATAATTCGCCAGTATATGGTACCTAGGTAGCCAGGGTATTGGGGTTCCAGGAGATCCATATGGGCTGCAGCATTTCTTTTGCCACCCATAGGGAGCTCAGACAATTCTTACACAAGACTGCCACTGCAGCCTGAGTGAAATAACGTCCACATTATTTCACAGTCATTTTAAGTAACTTATAAGTCACCTATATGTCTGTGAACGGGCGGGCCCGAACATATCGCCGGCACAAGCGGAGACGGACGTGGCAGAGACTCCCGTCACATCATATCCGCGTCCCCACATTGCCGTGGGAACGCTCTCAGAGAGAGGCTGGCGTCCCGGCGTAACCAGGGAAACCCCAGAGGATTTACGGGCCGCGCGTTTGAAGAGGGAGAGAGACGCCGAGAAAGGGGAAGCGAGAGAAGACGAGGGAGAGCACGGAGAGATGGAGAACAGAGGAGCCGAATCAGGAGACCCAGGAAGAACGGTCCCAACACAGAACAACGACGAGGTGTTGGAGCAAGAGGGCGTTGCCGAAAATCACCCACCGAGGGAACACCCCAGCGCCAGCCACGACCCAGGAGGGTCGTGGCTTGCTAAGGTACGGTCGTTGTGGGATTCCAGAGGGAATACCACGGTTAAGAGGGCACTGGGGAAGGGGGTAGAGAAGGAGTGAGGGAAGGACTGGGAGGGAACTTGGAGGACACAGAGGGTAGACACGAGTAAACCACGGAAAAACTGCACTGTAAGGAGTTTTTTCACTATTTGTCCCAAAGTCACCCCCAGCACAATCCCACCCTTTTACCTCTTCCCCTTTAGTTAAAATCATCATCAGATATACGTAATTCCCCACTTACCGTAGCGTTTTTTTCCTTTTTTCCGGTACCACACCGCTGGAACCCGCTGAGAGACCGAGGGAACACCAACCTAAAGAGAGCATGAAGAAAAGAAGAAGAAAACCCCATTAGATAAAAGAGAAGCCAAAGACTTGAGACCTTACAACCCAGAGAACTCTAAAGAAAAAGAGAATAACCCCTTTGCATAAAAATAAATCACTTACCTGAACACTACAGTCACTCTCCGTTGTCTTTATACTGTTCAACCTGCCACAGTGGTGTCAGAAGTGGGATTTTAATACAGCCCGCTCCGGCAACCGAACAGTATAAACCATGAGTGAAAGTCCGTCTCTAGAAGATATGATCAAACAACTGGCGGAAGGGCAACGCCATTTGCAGTTGGTATGGGAGGCACACCAACGAGAGGTGAAAGAGGACAGGGAAGCCTTACAGTCTGCCTTGAAAAGCCAAGCGACGATACTGGCAAATAACCAATTAGTACACGAGTCAGCAATGAAGAAACTAACGGAAACAATCGCCGCCAGCAAAGTCCACCCCAACGTCCCCAGCTCAGTCCTACAGAAATATCAGGAGGGGGAAGACCCGGAGTCTTTCTTCACTAACTTTGAAAGAGTGACTTCCTCGGCTCAATGGCCGGAAGAAAGATGGGGCCAATACGTCGCACCTTTACTTACCGGACTCTTGCAAGCTGCCTCTCAAGCCGCGAATCCCGGAGGAACAACTCCATATAAAGACATAAAAACCAGCATCTTAGAACGGGTAGGACACGACACAGAGTACTACCGAGTCAGATTCCGAAAAGTAAAATGGGGACCAAACGAGGACCCCCGAACCTTTTATTTTCGCGTAAAAGATTTGGCCCTGAAATGGTTGGGTCCCATCGGGAATAGCCGGGAGGAGGTTATTCAAATGATTATCCTCGAACAATATTTAGATTCTTTACCTCCTTCTACCAAAAACTGGATACGACAACATCCAAAGGTAGATACAGATATGGCGATTGACTTAGCCTGCGCATACCATAGATCCACCGATATGAGAGGGATACAGCCCAGACCCAACTTAAAACCGGTTGTACCCACTCCCAAACCTTCACCGAGAATTTCCACTGAAGATTCGGTCCCCCGCAGGTTTGTAGAGGGCCCTCCTGTTCAAGGACCACAATGTTACAACTGTGGAGAGTGGGGACACATAGCCCGTATGTGTCCACGGAAATTAGAGGGAAGTGAACCTATGGAAATAGGAGTGACCCAGCGACGCGTCCTCTGTACAGGGGGGGGGACATTAAATATAAACAAACCCTGAAAATCAATGGGCGGTCTGTATGTGCTCTTATCGATTCGGGTTGCAGCCAATCCGTGGTTCGTGAAGACTTAATAAGCCCGATAGATAAGGAAGCAAGTCAATGGGTCAATATTTGCTGTATTCACGGCGACAAGGAGCAGTACCCCTTGAAAATACTTGACATAGAATGGGGAACCTACAGGGACTTCCTTCCTATGGGGGTAATGCCGCAGCTCATCGAAGAATGCATTGTTGGTACAGACTACAACCATTTTCAAGAACTTTTAGACTACGTTAGAAGTCCCAAAACTCCCCAGGACTGGTGGGGTGAGGCTCCTTTTTCCACAAGTGCGATTGAATGTCCTCTATCCCGTAGAAAACTGTCACGTCGCGAAAAGCGAGATGGGAAAATACATTTCCGGATTCATAAAGAGCAGGAGCAACCCCATAGACTTGTAGCAGAAACACATGAAGCTCCCTTAAGTTTCCATCACCAACAGAGAGAAGATCCCTCACTTGCTCAGGCCTGGAAGTACGCAAAAATGGAAGAGACTGAGGAGGTGGGTCCTTACTTCCTGGTCAAAAGAAATCTCCTGTATAGGGTGACCACGAATCGAGATGGGGATCGCAAACATCAGCTAATAGTACCCGAGACCTATAGGAATCAAGTCCTGACCCTCGCCCACAATCAACCAGGGGGGGGGCATTTTGGGAGGGAAAAAACAGAAGAGTATCTCCTCAGACGGTTTTATTGGCCCGGTGTCTTTGCCCACATAAGGAAATATTGCTCCCAATGCCCCAGGTGTCAGCTTACCGAACCCGGTAGACCTAAGAAAGCACCTCTTGTCCCCCTTCCCATTATAGACATTCCATTTAGCAGGGTGGGGATGGATTTAATTGGACCCGTACTACCTTCTTCTAAAGGACACACATATATATTGGTTATTGTAGACTATGCCACCAGATACCCCGAGGCCATTCCCCTGACAAGTATGACCACAAAAACAGTTGCACAAGCAATGATAACGGTCTTCGCTCGAATAGGGTTTCCCCGCGAAATTCTTACAGACCAAGGGACCCCGTTCATGTCAACTCTCATGAAACAAGTGTGTAAGACCCTAGGAGTTTCCCAAATTAAAACCTCAGTTTACCATTCACAGACGGATGGATTGGTGGAACGTTACAATCGGACCATCAAAACCCTACTGAGAAAAATAGTCAATGATTCAGGGAGAGATTGGGATCAAAAATTACCGTTAGTACTATACGCAATCCGAACGCATGAACAGGCCTCAACAGGACATAGCCCCTTTGAACTAGTGTTCGGACGGCAGCCCCGTTCCCTGTTAGACATGGCCCTTGAAACCTGGGAGGAAGAAGCTGAGGGGGGGGGGGAGACCATTGTTGGAATACGCCCACAACTTGAGGTCCCATCTGCAAGGGCTGTGGGAAGAAGTACGGAAAAATATGGAACGGGCCCAAACAACCCAAAAACATTATTATGACAAAGGGAGTAAATTGAGGACTTTTCAACCAGGAGAGCAGGTACTATTAATGCGTCCCACGTCGGAACAAAAGTTTCTTGCTAGATGGCAAGGTCCGTATCAGGTGATCCGAGCAGTTTCTCCTTTTACTTACCTTATAGAAATAACGGCTAACCCTAAAAAGACCCAAATTTATCATGTGAACCTCTTAAAGAAATGGGAAGAGCCAGAGAACACAGACAATCCAGTAGAAATGGGCCGGTTCCTATATCCGAGTAAGGAGTTAAACATTGAATTCTACCCCAAAGAGCAGCACGATGATAACAAACTACCCCCTATCAATAGTGCATTAACAAGTTCAGAGAAGGGACAGTTATATCAACTATTGACTCACTTCCAACAGTTTTTTTCAGAGACACCCGGGAAAACCCCCTTAATCTGCCATAAAATACGAACAACCCCAGGTAAAACAATCAGATTACGACCCTATCGTATTCCGGAGGCAAGGAGACAAATCATAGAGGACGAGATACAGAAAATGTTAGCCCTCGAGTGGTAGAACCCTCTAACAGTCCCTGGTGCTCCCCGGTAGTCCTGGTACCAAAACCTGATGGGACCGTCAGATTTTGTATCGACTTCCGAAAAATAATGAAATATCGATGTTTGACACATATCCCATTCCCAGAGTAGACGACGTCCTTGAAAAACTGGGCAAAGCCAAATATATGTCCACAATAGACTTAACTAAAGGGTACTGGCAGATTCCTTTGGCCCCAGAAGATAAAGAGAAAACGGCCTTCTCTACCCAATCCGGGCTTTATCATTTCTCTGTGTTACCTTTTGGATTGCATGGTGCTCCGGCTACCTTCCAAAAGTTAATGGATAGGTTACTAAAGCCCTTCCATACATTTTCGGCCGCGTATTTGGATGATGTCGTTATTTTTAGCGAGACATGGGGGGACCATTCAAACCATCTAAAAGAAATATTCCATACCTTAACAAATGCAGGATTAACAGCCAACCCCAAGAAGTGCATCACTGGGAAAACAGACATATCCTACCTAGGATACAATATTAGCCAGGGTACTTTACAACCCCAAACAAAGAAAGTGGAAGCCATAAGACATGCCCCTAACCCTAAAACAAAGAAGGACTTACGCTCTTTTCTTGGATTGGTAGGGTATTATCGAAGATTCATACCCGGATATTCCACCCTTGCAGCACCCCTTACAGACCTCCTGTCAAAATCCCACCCTAACCAGTTGTTACCCTTTTCTCACCTTCAGACAGATAGTTTTGAGAGGTTAAAGTCCTATCTGACTACCGAACCGATTTTGCAATGTCCAGACTTCGCCAAACCGTTTCATTTGTATACGGATGCCTCCGATGTGGGACTAGGGGCTGTTCTGGCTCAACCTGATGGGGAGGGTCACGATCTCCCTATCGTATTTATCAGCAGGAAACTGTTTCCTCGGGAACGCCATTATCCCATCATCGAAAGAGAATGTTTGGCTATCAAATAGGCAGTGGACAGTTTACAGTATTATCTGTTGGGCCGGCCTTTTATTCTCTGCACGGATCACGCTCCCCTCACCTGGATGGCCGCTCATAAAGAATCTAACTCCCGGATTTTACGATGGTTTCTTGAACTGCAGCCTTTTTCCTTTCAGGTACGCCACGTTCCAGGGTCTCAGCAGGGTCCTGCGGATTATTTGTCTCGGTTCCCTTGCTCTTCTTCGGTCCTAGAGCAGGACCGCTCTTGGGAAGGGGTGTGTGAACGGGCGGGCCCGAACATATCGCCGGCACAAGCGGAGACGGACGTGGCAGAGACTCCTGTCACATCATATCCGCGTCCCCACGTTGCCGTGGGAACGCTCTCAGAGAGAGGCTGGCGTCCCGGCGTAACCAGGGAAACCCCAGAGGATTTCCGGGCCGGGCGTTTGAAGAGGGAGAGAGACGCCGAGAAAGGGGAAGCGAGAGAAGATGAGGGAGAGAACGGAGAGACGGAGAACAGAGGAGCCGAATCAGGAGACCCAGGAAGAACGGTCCCAACACAGAACAATGACGAGGTGTCGGAGCAAGAGGGCGTTGCCGAAAATCACCCACCGAGGGAACACCCCAGCGCCAGCCACGACCCAGGAGGGTCGTGGCTTGCTAAGGTACGGTCGTTGTGGGATTCCAGAGGGAATACCACGGTTAAGAGGGCACTGGGGAAGGGGGTAGAGAAGGAGTGAGGGAAGGACTGGGAGGGAACTTGGAGGACACAGAGGGTAGACACGAGTAAACCACGTAAAAACTGCACTGTAAGGAGTTTTTTCACTATTTGTCCCAAAGTCACCCCCAGCACAATCCCACCCTTTTACCTCTTCCCCTTTAGTTAAAATCATCATCAGATATACGTAATTCCCCACTTACCGTAGCGTTTTTTTCCTTTTTTCCGGTACCACACCGCTGGAACCCGCTGAGAGACCGATGGAACACCAACCTAAAGAGAGCACGAAGAAAAGAAGAAGAAAACCCCATTAGATAAAAGAGAAGCCAAAGACTTGAGGCCTTACAACCCAGAGAACTCTAAAGAAAAAGAGAATAACCCCTTTGCATAAAAATAAATCACTTACCTGAACACTACAGTCACTCTCCGTTGTCTTTATACTGTTCAACTTGCCACAATGTCTAACTCTCACTTAGTGAAGGTTAGGTGCAAAGTTACTAAGTGTGAGGGCACCCTGGCACTAGCCAAGGTGCCCCCACATAGGTGAGGGCAATTTCCCCAGACTTTGTGAGTGCGGGGACACCATTACACGCGTGCACTACACATAGGTCAATACCTATATGTAGCTTCACAATGGTAACTCAGAATATGGCCATGTAACATGTCTAAGATCATGGAATTGTCCCCCCATGCCAAATCTGGTATTGGGGTGCCAATCCCATGCATCCCCGGGGCTCCAGCATGGACCCCGGTTACTGCCAAACCAGCTCTCGGGGGTTTTCACTGCAGCTAGTGCTGCTGCCAACCCACAGACAGGCTTATGCCCTCCTGGGGTCTGGGCAGCCCAGTACCAGGAAGGCAGAACAAAGAATCTCCTCTGAGAGAGGGTGTTACACCCTCTCGGTTTGGAAATAGGTGTTGAGGGCTGGGGAGGAGTAGCCTCCCCCCAGCCTCTGGAAGTGCTTTGAAGGGCACAGATGGTGCCCTCCTTGCATAAGCCAGTCTACACCGGTTCAGGGATCCCCCAGTCCCTGCTCTGGCTCAAAACTGGACAAAGGAAAGGGGAGTGACCACTCCCCTGTCCATCACCACCCCAGGGGTGGTGCCCAGAGCTCCTCCGGTGTGTCCCAGACCTCTGCCATCTTGAATGCAGAGGTGTGAGGGCACAATGGAGGCCTCAGAGTGGCCAGTGCCAGCAGGTGACGTCAGAGACCCCTCCTGATAGGTGCTTACCTGACTAGGTGGCCAATCCTCCTCCGAGGGTTATTTAGGGTCTCTCCTGTGGGCTTTTCCTCATATACCAAATGCAAGAGCTCACCAGAGTTCCTCTGCATCTCCCTCTTTGACTTCTGCCAATGATCGACAGCTGATTGCTCCAGGACGCCTGCAAAACTGCACCAAAGTAGAAAGATGACTACCAGCGACATTGTAGCACCTAATCCTGCCGGCTTTCTTGACTGTTTCCTGGTGGTGCATGCTGTGGGGGCTGTCTGCCTTCACCCTGCACTGTAGGCCAAGAAGAAATCACCTGTGGGTCGACGGAATGTTCCCCCTGCTAACGCAGGCACCAAACTTCTGCTTCACAGGTCCTCTGGGTCACCTCTCATCTTGACAAGCATGGTCCCTGGAACACAGGAGCTGGATCCAAGTGACCCCAACAGTCCAGTGGTCCATCAGTGCACATTTGGTGGAGGTAAGTCCTTGCCGCCCCACGCCAGACAGTAATCCTGTGTACTGTGTGAACTGCAGCTGCTAGGGCTTCTGTGCACTTTTGCAAGGAATCCTTTGTGCACAGCATAGCACCGGTCCCCAGCACTCCGTCCTGCATTACTCAAATCCCTGAGTTGACCACCAGCTTCTTGGGACCCTCCTTTGTAGTGTTGAGATGACTGCCATGCTCAGTTTTCTTGAACCAGTGTTCAAGTACTTTTGCGGGTGCTGCCTACTTCTGCATGGGCTCTCTGTATTGCTGAGTGCCCCCTCTGTCTCCTCTTCCAAGGGGCGACCTCCTAGTCCTTCCTGCGCCCAGGCAGCACCCATTTTCTTTACCTGCAACCTTTGCAGCTAGCAAGGCTTGTTTGCAATCTTTCTGCATGGAAACAACTCTGTGTCCTCCAGCACGCAGTGGGATATCTACTGTGCAAAGGAGAAGTTCCTGACATCTTCTGTTGTTGCAGAATCTTCAGCTTCTTCCACCCAGAGTCAGCCATTTTGCACCTTCATCCGGGGTTTAGTGAGCTCCTGGTCCCCTGGACACTTTTGTGACTCTTGGACTTGGTCCCCTTCCTTTACAGGTCCTCAGGTCCAGGAGTCCGTCTTCAGTGCTTTGCAGTCTGTTGTGGTCTTTGCAGAATCTCCTATCACGACTTTAGTGTGTTTCTGGGGAAGTAGGGTAACTTTACTCTTACTTTTCAGGGTCTTGGGGTGGGGTATCTTGGACACCCTTAGTGTTTTCTTCCACTCCCAGTGACCCTCTACACACTACACTAGGCCTGGTGTCCCTAAGTGGTTCGCATTCCACTTTCTGAGTATATGGTTTGTGTTTCCCCTAGGCCTATTGCATCCTATTGTATTCTACAGTGTTTGCACTACTTTTCTAACTGTTAACTTATCTGATTTTGATTTGTCCGTATATTTTGTGTATTTCACTTACCTCCTAAGGGAGTATATCCTCTGAGATATTTTTGCCACATTGTCACTAAAATAAAGTACCTTTATTTTTAGTAACTCTGAGTATTGTGATTCTTATGATATAGTACCTATATGATATAAGTGGTATAGTAGGAGCTTTGCATGTCTCCTAGTTCAGCCTCAGCTGTTCTGCTATAGCTACCTCTATCAGCCTGAGCTTCTAGAACACTACTAATATACTAATAAGGGATAACTGGACCTGGCACAAGGTGTAAGTACCATCAGGTACCCACTATAAGCCAGGCCAGCCTCCTACATCAGTGGCCTTAGGTATGATGATTTGTGGTGTTTTTGATCTGGAAAACTACTGGATGGTGGTCTGACCATTTGACTCAAGTAATCCTTTGAAAGGTAATGAGTTCTAGATTTGTGAAACTGACAAACTGTCCAGCAATCTGTGTGGGTTTGTGGATAATCTGATATAGGTTCAGTGTGTCTAGGCTAGTGATGATACCACTTGAATGCAGCAGATTGGGTTTGTCTAACCATATGTTTAGGTCACCAAGTATGCATAGGTTGGAGTATAGTGTTATAATGTCTGAAATTGTGTGTAGAAATGTGTCTGCCCATGTTGCTTTGCTAGCTGGTGATCTGCAAAGAATGAGGAAGATTCAGGAGGAAGTTTCTGTAGTGTTGAATCTGGTCCTGAGGGCCTCACTACCATGGATGGAACTGTCATCTGCTTTGGTGAGATTTATTGATTCCTTGAATAGAACAGCTAATCCACCTCCTCTTTTGCCTATGCAATTTTGTGTGACGGTTTGATAGTCTAGAGGAACAGATTCATGCAACAGAGGATCGATGTCATCTCCCAACCATTCTTCAGTTGTGAAGAGTTAATCAGGTTGTGCGGCAGTGTGTAGGCTGTAGTTGTGGTGCTTTTTTTTTAGAGAGTGATCGAGCATTCATTAGTAGGCAGCCTAGAGATTGTGTTTCAGTGGTGGTGCACATTTGTTTGTTAGAGGAGTGAGTAGTACTCTTTGAACTTGTAGCAGTTGTATTTTAGTGTTGGTATTATCTGTATGAAGAGAGCTGTGATGCTGTTTGTCTATATCATAATCCTCATCCAGCAGGTTTATAACACATTTTCTTGAGTCTGTGTGTGTAGGTGGTAGAGTTGGTGGTTGAGAGTGAGTTGGTAAGTTGTGTTGTCTTTGTTCAGTAGCCTTGTTGTGTAATAGACATGGAGATGTGAAGTTGTGAAGACTGACATGTTGTTTATTTTGTTAGCATCTGTTTAGGGTGGAAGGTGAATGAGTTAGGAGTGGTGGTGAAGCATGTGAGTCTTGTTTTAAGGCTCTAAATTTTGCAAAAGATGAGAGGTGGGTGAATGAGTGTTGTTGTGTTGGGGTGTTTGTGGTAGGTGTTGGTGAAGACAGAAGATCTGGGAGTAAAGATTTATAGGATCTGTATTATTTGTTTAGTCATGAGGGTGGAAGTTGGTGTTTGTTTCGATTTTATGACAGAATATAGTATGACCTTTTGTTTGTAAGATTTTGATGTGCTGCTATGTCTGTTATGTTGTGTTTCTGTAGTGAGGCGAGATATTGATGTAGTGAATTTCTGTGAATGATTTGAATGTAAAATACTGTTGGTGAATGGTTGCTGAGTGGTAAAGGGAGTGGTGATGTGCGTTGGAGGAGAGCATATCTGGTGTGTGAGAGGGGATGGACAGAGGTTATGAGTGTGTTAGATTTGGAACATTGAGGTGGAGTTTATCTAGGATGGTCGCTTGCATGGATTTCATGTTGTGGTATGATGAAAGGCTGTCTGTCGCTCATTCAGAAATTCATGTGGCTTGGGATGATTGGCAAGCTATCTGGATAGGCACTTTTCCATAATTTGCCAAATGCAGCCAACAGGGTAATATGATAATAATTTCTAAATCAGATGTCTCACGCTCAGGTTTTTTTTAGTAGAGACGTGATAATGCCCTTTTGACACATCTGGGATTATTCCTGAGATTGGAGAGGTTTTAATGACTTGGCAGAGTTTGGGTCTGATGAGAGGCAGAGTGTTTTTCCATTATCCATTGGTGAAAATAGTTGACAACCTCAGAAATCACAAGAAAGAGTGGAGTAAAACAGCATCTGAGAAATAATAGGTTCTGACTGTGCTTTATTTAGATGTGATTCGGATGCTTTTTTTGAAAGGGAGCCAAGAATCATCAGCATAGTCGTTGCATCACTGTCACTAAGCTTGTTTGACTTTGACCCTTAAGTCAGGAGTGTTGCACTTGTTCAAATATCTGCCAAGCCTCGAAGTAGCCGGCAAGCCTAGAAGGGTACAAGCTGATTCGTTAGCCAGAGGATGAAAGGGCAGTCATAAACTTGGAAAGGTTTCTCGATACTGTAGATCCAGTATTATCTCTTGCACCTGTGGGATGTTCTCTTACCACACAATTCTGTGTGTGCCAAGCTCGGTAGGAAATGTTGGATTGCCACAAATGAGAGATTTGTAAAGATACAATTTGCTTCCATGCCGAAGATGATAATAAGTGTGCTGGAGGGAGTGATAGTGGTTTCGATGACATGTCAAATAAAACTTGGAAGGCTTGTAAAATATGAGTCATCGTGCAAAGAAGGATTATGAAAGGAATTGCACCGCCCAGAAGTGGGTTTCTAGTCCAGAACATTTTTGTGCGGGTGGGGTGGATAGACTGTAGACTGGGGTCAGCAGCTTCATCTACATTGCTTGTGGCACTGTATCAGCAACCAAAGTCCTGATCTCATCATACAGCTGCAGAAATTTAACCCATCGGGAGGTGTACATAAAAACTTTCAGACCAAGTTGAAAACTGAAGATAATGCATTTTCTTCGCTTAATAATATGTAAACACAGCTAAAAAGTTGTGAAATCAGTGTGCAAATGTTTTGCCAAACATAAGCAGTGTCATTTATTTCATTGCCAATTACAGAAATAACAGGCATGGTGCGCGCTCTGAATAGGACATTCAAAAGTGAGAGGAATAAATGCTTTCTCTGATGTGGCTCCCTTTAAACTGCAGATCCACGTTTTCACTCGCCCTCTCCAGGTGGGTGACTGAAATGACTTCCCATGAAAGTGGCTGGGACCATCCAGCCTTTTCCGTTTATTGCACGAGGCCTGTGGAAAACTGAACGAAAATGAATAAAAAAGAAGTAAAACAAACACAGGGAAAAAGAGTGCCTAGTTCAATTAAATGTGATTTATTGCCAGCTGTAACCCCTTGGTATTTTTCGGATTGCCTATGCTACACCTGATTTGGATCGAATGATTTCATTGCCCAGACACACAACAGCATGGCAATCGTTAGTTACACCACAACTGTTTAAAGTAACACATTCAGGCCCATATTTATACTTTTTTATGCAAAACTGCGTTAGCACAGTTTTGCATGAAAAAGTATAGAGCTGGCTAGCGCTATTCCAAGACGCCGGCTGGGCGCCATTTTTATGCACAAAACCCCCATGGATATGGCTCCTGTCTTAGTAAAGACAGGAGCCCAGCCCAACACCCCTATGGCCATGCCCAGGGGACATTGTCCCCTGGGCATGGCCATTAGAGCCAGCACCATGCAGGAGGCCCCAAGTCAGAGTCTCCGAGCGTAAAAAAATATATATATATACTTACCGGGACTTACCTGAGATGGGTCCCCCATCATGTGGTGTCCCGTTGGTGTGGGTGGGGGTGGGTGGGGCCAGGGAAGGGCTCCAGTGGGCTCTTTCATGGTCTCTGACCATGGAAATATGCCTATAGGTCCCCTAAAGCCTGCCCATATCCAGGCGTTAAATATTGGTGCTAAGCAAGCTTAGCGCCATTATTTAAGGCCCCCAACCCCGTGCTGGATTTTAGCACAGGGGGCATAAATATGGGGCTAAGGCCATATCGTCCTTTTCTGGATGGGAAGGCCTACCTTGCATCTCATTGACGCAAGGTAGGTTTTCACGTCCACAAAACGACATTAACTCCATAACTTTGGCGCTAGACGTGTCTAGCGCCAAAGTACAAATATGGAGTTAGGGTTGCACTGAATTAGCGTAAAGAAAATGACGCTAATTCAGCGCAAACCAAATATAAATAAGGGTCTCAATACTTACTGATTTACTCGCTGACGTAGAATGTTCAGTGACTCATTCTGTCGTTTCTTACGCAGTCATACCTACGTCTTCATCTGGCATCACTGTCACGAGCTATCACAGGTAAACACAGACATGCCATGACCCATTTGTCTTGAAATCCTAATATATTAACAGTTCTATACTGGTGGCCAAGGGCAAATACTGCAGCAGCGTCCTATGCTACAATATGAATTAAAAAAATCTGCAGTGGCTATGCCTTTTCGTAAATAATTTATGCTGTTTGACCCAAATCAAAGGATTATTCTGCTCGGGCCAGTCTCAGAGCATTTTGTGGTATACAGCAATCGCGTGCGTCCTCTCCTTCTGGCACTCACGGGTAAAAGTGTGATTTTTTTCTATTAATTTATGTGTGCTTTTTGTTAGGTACGAACAATGCCTGGAGGGCACCGGATGGTTTTTACATGGGTGGACATGGTTCATATAAGGGGGTGATCGCATCATAATAAAGTCAATAGCAAGAAGGAAAAAGTTTCAGCAATGCTGGGGAAAGAGGTGCATAACATTGGCTAGCTGAGGAGCTCACATAAGGCCAGTAGGTTTATGTCCACATGTTGCCATACAAATGGGAAGTCATCCATGCAGAAAGGCCTGCTAAAAATAGCAGGCGAGCGATCCTGCAGGTGTATCAAAACCTGTGTGTAACACAGAAAATTCATATAATAGAAACAACACGAGGAGAGGATTAAGAAGAGAAGGAGGATGGAAAGGAGGCCAAACTGGGGAAAAGGCTGGAACAGTTCAATTTCACAGGGGACATGGGAAGGTTATATTGAGCATGACAATTAAGTAGCGGTTGTTTTAGGTTTCTTTTGAAAACCAAGTCTGAGGCGGTTAAGGTTAGCTCTTTTTGGAGGGATTTCCAGATTGTGGAGACACAACCTGAGACAGAATGTTCTGTGTTTTGAAGCCAGGTGTACCTTGGTTTATTTTGTCAATAATGAGCAAGGGAAAGGACTTCTCCAAAGAGCATTTATTTATCACAATGGTACTTGGGAGTCTCGTCTGTGTTCCGGGCAGGCCATTTTGAAGACTCTTCCGACATCCTTGGAAAGCCATTGAAAAAAGCTAAGGAACTGGGTTCTGTGGCAAACATGGCGAGTAACAGAGATGAGCTCAGCAGCATAATAAAAGTATTCACTGACCTCATTAGTGTATTTTACAGATACGTTTCGTGCAAACATTTTTTTGTGTAGATCTTAACCACTTTGAAACTGTTCTGTTTTTTTTGCTGACACCAATCAAATATTTTTTTAACAGTATTGATTTAGATCCAAATGGTATTTGTTTATTCATGTTAGAATGGCAGCAAGTTTTTGTCGTAAATGGACTCTTGCTCTAGGCAAGGCTGCTGGTTTAGGTATGACAGCACTTTTGTTTGTAGGTGACTAGGCCAATCCTAGGACAAGTCGCAACTGTCGGCCCAACCCTCCAAGCAGTACCTCACCAAAAACCTAAACAGTAAAAGGTGATTTGTGGCAGCCTTTATGTCTGGACTCAAGAGTGCCATATCTCAGGGGAGTCCTTGTTAAACGGAGATGACCCTTTTCTCACATGAGCAACATGTCTCAGTCACACACAGGCAATGAAAGAGAAGTTTTCAATAGGTTTTATTAACAAGACTGCAATCTACTGTAAACTGCACAAGCTGGAATGATAAGGATAATGAACAATGCAAGAAACAGAATTGTAAAAATGAGAGCCATGAATACAAAGACCCCCACCATCTTGCAATAACATAAGATGTAAAGCAGGTGTGAAACAAACCCTAATATCCTAGCATGATGAACCTAATCTCTAACCTAAAGAGAGCTAGGTGTGTTAAACCTAATTTGCCAGTACCATGTCCATGAGAAGAGCCCCCGAACCCTCGTTACCTTGTAATGAGGTCTCTAGATCAGACTCTGTGGGTACACGAAGGTTGGGTCTGCATCAAGGTGATGTGTAGCATAGATAGCGGTGATAGCATCTGGTAGGAATCCCTCTGATAATCTTGTCTGTGTGAGATGTATTTATACAGATCATATAGGACCCCTGACGCAGGTATGTTCCCAAACAATAGATAAGAAGGCATGCTTGGGGCGGCAATTATATAACCAAGTCCCTGAAAAGGTACATTATGTTACTGTCCCACAAAAGTGGGAAAGTACATAATGTTACTACTTATGTATCTCATTTATCTTTGACGCTAATAGTGATGCCTTCACAGAGTGGCACTGATAACGTGAAACTAAAACATCTTCCTAACTATAAGCATAGCAGCTATCTTGGAAGAAATAATTAACTAAATGTGCTAAAACAGAGCAAGCTAAGTAGGTTAAAAGTCACTAGATGATGGGGGCACATGCCTGCAAGCCAGAAGGCTAGCTAAACTCCTGATTCCCATTAAAACTAAAAAGGATCCACTACACCCTCCCCATTGCCAAAACAAGTATGACGCCACTATGATGACGCCAGAGAAAGTGAATGAACCCAAGCTAAAATTACTCTGGACTAAAACAAGCTAAAATCATATTAAGACATAACTAAAATCTAATTAAAACTTGTTAAAGTAGCTAAAACATACAAAGAGACACAATGGCCCTCACTATGACATTGGTGGTAAGTCCCGCTTACCGCCATGCTGACTGCCACCAACATACCGCTGGTGCGGCGGTTTACCACTACCCATATTATGACACACATGTAGCAATCCGTCACTATACAGCCACCCACACAAGTCCACCAGCCCAAAGGTCAGTGATAAACTGGTGGTAGCAAACCAACACCGTTACGCCAACAGAACTACGTCCACAGCATTATGACCCAAAAATCACTACACATTCAAACAAAACAACACTACATTGGACAATTCAAATTACACACACCTGACACACATACACACACCACACCCACACACCCACACCAATATAAAACATATACACACACACTACCCACAACCCTTTACAACTGAAAAAAAAGAGACAATAAAGAAAGAGAGACACCAAGAGCACCCACAGAACCAGAGCCACAGAACACCATCACCCATACACCATCCATGCACCTTACAGCACACACCCCAACACATCACCCCACACACCCTCACACACGCAACACACACTACACCCATGGCACCACAAAGACACCCCAGATTCCCTGAGGAGGAGCTAAGGGTCATGGTGGAGGAAATCATCCGGGTAGAGCCACAGCTATTCGGATCACAGGTGCAGCAGACATCCATTGCTAGTAAGATGGAGCTATGGCAGAGAATCGTGGACAGGGTCAATGCCGTGGGACAGCACCCCAGTACAAGGGATGACATCAGGAAGAGATGGAATGACCTATGGGGGAAGGTGCTTTTCGTGGTAGCAATACACCAGATACCTGTACAGAGGACTGGTGGTGGACTCCCACCTCCTCCCCCACAACTAACAACATGGGAGGAGCAAGTCTTGGCAATACTGCACCTGAGGGCCTGGCAGGAGTAGCAGGAGGACTGGATTCTGGTAAGTCAACTCTTTACTACTTTCACCACCTCTACCTGCATGCCATGACACACCCCTACCCTCACCCCCATCACTCTACCACCTCACATACACTCCACCATCACAACCCACCTATCCCAATACCAAGCCCTGCACGTAACACCAATGCACGGACCCCCATCACACCTGCATGGACACACATCACTAAAGCATGCATATTAGAGAGAATCACCTAACCCACAAAATCACTACTCACACAAGGCAAAGCTGACATGGCAATCACAACCATAGAGGGCAACACACCCATGCACAAGATGTCACACGCAGAAACAATAACACTGCATTTACATCCCCACAGGTCCCCCACACAACGTCACCAGAGAGGAGGTGCCAGCAACATCCAGTCCCACCACAGAAGATGCCCACAGTGATGACAGCAGCACTGGACATCTGGATCTGGATGACCAACCTGGCCCATTAGGGATCTCCGGACAGTCGGTTACCCAGGCACAGTCCCATTCACCACAGAGCCTCCCCCCTCAGGAAACACCAGCACAGCACCCAGCCAGCGGGCCCATACCTCTGGCCCAAGGATACGTCAATCAGCAGTTTGTCCACGACTACAGGGACCCCAGGGCACACCACAAACACAGGACGATCAGGGACTTGGGGTCAGTGGCAGTGGGCACACAGTTCAGGGGACAGAGGCACAGGACAACAGGGAAGCTGGGAGGCCTGCTGTGCTATGGGGGAGGGCAGGCCCAGGGAAATGACTATCCAGGAGGCACTCACCAACATCCTGGGAGCATATCACCATTCCCAGGAGACGACGGGCCAGATTCTGGACAAGTTGCAGGAGACCCAGCGGCTGCAGGAGGGACAGTACCTGGGGATTAGGGAGGACCTGAAAGACATCCACACCACCCTGGTCACCATTGCAGGGGTTCTGGCAGACATGGCCAACACCATGAGGGAGGCAGTGGCACACCACAGGGCCCCTGACACTAGACACACACCCTAGACAGGAGGCCCCACCACAGGAACAACAGGCCACTAGCACCCCTCACCCTGCAGAAGGAGAACCACCCCGCAAACAGTCCCTGTGATCCAGGCAGAAGCCAGAGACTATTGCCAAACCCCCGCCAGGAAATAAGACTCTCTTGCTTGTCACCCTTGTGTCACACTCTGTCACCCTGTCCACCTTGAACTGCCATTGCTCCCCTTCCTATGCCCCCTTGGACAATGCACCTGTGATACAAATAGACTGGAGTCTATCCTGGACTTTCATCCACCATCAACCCAGCCCATTCCACCACCCCGTCTACTTCCTAGCACTTAAATAAACACCATTAAAAAAAATACAAGCATGGAGTCTGTCAAATGATTGAACAAAGTATTTGTTTAACAAGCTTTAAACACTGCAACACAACTGTACAGGAATAAATACATAGGAATGGCCTGAAGTAGGCTGCAGTCAACACACCAGGTTCCAGAGTGGGGCACAGATATCAGAAAATAGAGATTCCAAATGGTACAGTAAGTAGAATTGGGAGAATCTGCCTGCCATGTACAATGTAAAACACAAAACTCTCAATGTAAAGTGAAGTTACAGTGTCTTACCTGTGTGTCACTGGAAGTACTGCCGAATAATTGCTGTTCTGTTGTCCTTATCCTCATCCTCTGCCTCCTCATCTTCACTGTCCACAGGGTCCACTGCTGCCACATGCCCATCTCCAACCTCATCCTCCTGCAGAAAAGGCACCTGGCGTCTCAAGGCAAGGTTGTGCAACATGCAGCATGCCACGATTATCTGACAGACCTTCTTGGGTGAGTGGTACAGGGATCCACCAGTTAGATGGAGGCAACGAAACCTGGCCTTTAGGAGGCCAAAGGTACGTTCTATTATTCTTCTTGTTTGCCCATGTGCCTCATTGTAACGCTCCTCTGCCCTTGTCCTGGGATTCCCCAGAGGGGTCAGTAGCCATGAGAGGTTGGGGTAACCAGAGTCACCTGCAAATATCATGGGATGCCTATTAGCCACACACAAACCCTTATGGCCAACACCATACCCATACACCAACATACACTGGGTGGGAACCAAGGCTCACCTATTATCCACACCTGGTGCCTCTGGAATTGAGCCATCACATATGGGATGCTGCTATTCCTCGGGATACTTTGCATTGACATGGGAGATGTACTGGCCCACCAGGCACACTATCTGCACATTCATGAAGTGAAAGCTCTTTCGCCTTCTGAACACCTGTTCATTTCTCCGGAGGGGGACAAATGCAATATGTGTACCATTAATTGCCCCAATGATGTTGGGGATATGTCCCATTGCATAGAAGTCAGCTTTCACTGTGGCCAAATCCTCCACCTGGGAGAAAACAATATAGCTGCGCATGTGTTTAATCAGGGCAGACAACACCCTGGTCAGCACTATTGAGAACATTGGCTGAGACATTCCTGCTGCCAAGCCCACTGTCACTTGGAAGGAGCCAGTTGCCAAGAAATGGAGCACAGATAGGACTTGCACAAGAGGGGGGATCCCAGTGGGGTGACGGATAGCAGATATCAGGTCAGGCTCCAATTGGGCACACAGCTCTGTGATTGTGGCCCTGTCCAGTCCATAGGTGAGGATAATGTGCTTGTCCTCCATTGTTGCCAATTCCACCAGGGGTCTGTACACGGGGGATGTCTCCATCTCCTATTAATCCTCAGCAGTTGTAATCTAGGGGGCAAAACAGGGAGCAGCTGGTCAGTTTTCCACATTTCCAAACACTACACTGCATTGCATGTTGTGACTGTAACATTATATTTTTGGATAGGCCAAAATGGTGCCTACGTGTACTATGACGTAGTTAGGTGCCATGGCCTGCCACCCCCCTGAAATGGCATCCACCTGTCCTGTGTGGGTGGACATCTGGAAATTAGGTTATGCCGCTGACTTTGTGCCCCATTGCAGGAGGCGTTCGAGTACCGATGTGCAACTCCTCATTGGTTGTCATTGGGCCCTATGGGTTACAGTGGCCAATGGTGATGTACGCCGGTGGTGATGGTACACACTGCAGCGGACGTTACTGCCGTTTTCTATCTGTTCACTCACTTGCTACCTGACCTTAAACAGGAGAGGACCTACACTGCAAGTGCTGCTGTGACCTGTGTCTGGAACAGACCATGGTTCGTGTCACTAGAGAAAGGGCACCTGTCTTCACCCATGTGGAGTTGGAGAGATTGGTGGATGGGGTCCTACCCCAGTACCGAATGCTGTATGGGCCTCCAGACCATCAGGAGAGTACACTGTGAGCATGATGCATGGGGCATAAATGCATGGAGTGCTGTGTGTGCCTCGTGCAGGAGGTGTTGGTGGAAGGGTTCTGGGCAGCGTGATGCATGTATGGTGGGCAATGTCTGTGCATAAGGGGATGTGAGGGCTATGGTGGGACATAAGTGTAACAGGCCGTATGTTCTGACTGATACCTTTTTCTATGTGTATTTTTCTGCAGGTCAGCACCCATCAGAAAAAGGGTATATGGTGTGCCATTGCCAAGGATGTGTGGACCTTGGGGGTCTAAGGCAGGCTGAGCACCCACTGTCGCAAACAGTGGGAGGACCTGAGACGCTGGGCAAGGAAGACGGTGGAGGCCCAGCTTGGATGGCCTCCCAACGAGGAAGGGGTTCTCGTCGAACCTGACCTCCCTGATGCCCCGCATACTGGCGCTGGCCTATCCGGAGCTGGATGGGCACTTGAGGGCATCACAGCAGCCACAAGGGGGTGAGTACAGTTTCCCAATATACTACTTGCGCATTGTGGAGTGGTCTCCGGGTGGGGAATGTGGGCCTGTGGGTGCCCCTAGGCCAGGCCGGACATTGCAGGGTAGGTCCCATGTTGTGCAGGGGCTGATGAACACCACCTACTACCAAGCTAGTTGGCATCCACTACTGGGCAGGGGTCTGTGGGTGTCAGGTATGCTGCTATTGGCGTTAGGTATTCCTGTCCATGGCGTGGTGACTATCATTATGACTGGTTGTGCATTGCCTAGTGCGTAGGGCTGTTCCCTGTGTGTGTGTGTCGTGTACGCCAATGGTGGTGTTGGATCAGCCATTGACCAAGTGTATCCTTTGACTCTTTCCCCCCTTTTTTGTTTTGTCACCCTGTACTTATGTGCATTAGCATCATCTGGCAGAGGAGCAGAGGCACCGGCAACGGAGGGAGCTGCATCCCACAGGGCCCATGAGGCCGAATCTACCGATGGTGAGGACAACAGGAGGACGGAGGGTGAGGGGAGCACCACGGCGGAGACAGGAGGAGACAGTTCTGACAGTGATACCTCATCCGATGAAAGCTCCCTGCTGGTGGCGGACACCTCTGTGCCCACCCCAACTACAGGTACAACCGCCACCCCCATACCAGCACCGCCCTCCCAGCAGCTTCTCATCGAGTTTCCCGTGCCTGCTCATCCAGGAGGGTGGGCATCTCCTTCACCCCAGGCACCTCAAGCCCTGCCCCAGTTAGCCCTGCTGCCCTGAGGGAGGAGGCTATTGACCTCCTGCGATCCATCTCTGTAGGGCAGTCAACTATAGTGAATGCCATCCAGGTACTGGCAGCCCATTTGCAACAAACAAATGCATTCCTGGAGGTCATTCACTCTGGCATGGCGGCCCAACAGAGATCAATCCAGGCTCTGGCCTCCTCTCTGATGGCAGCCATTGTCCCTGTTTCTAGCCTCCCCCTCCAACTTCCTCTACCCAGTCCCATTCCCCTCAACCCAACCTATCCCACGCACACAGGCAGACCAGCATGCACACAAGTCAACACAGAGGAGTGGCTCAGGCAAACACAAGCACCACACATCATCACACAGGCACTTACACAAACACACAAACACCATCCAGATGCAGACATACCAACATCCACTGCCTCCACTGTGTCCCCCTCCTCCTCGCCCTCCACCTCCCTCCCAGTAGTGTCTCCACTCACACCTGCATGCACGACATCCTCATCCACTACCTCCATCACATCACACCTATCAGTATACACCCCTCACTGGCAGTCACCACCCCCACATCCATGCACACGTCCCCTGTGTCCTCTCCCGATCTGTCTGTGCCCCCTCCTCCCAAAGTACACAAATGCAAGCACTCAGACACCCAACAGCCATCCACCTCACAACAGCATCCAGCCCATGCACCTGCACCCAAATTCAGCAAACAGACACCTCCTACAACCACTTCCTCTTCCTCCACTCCCAAACCTTCACCCTCTTCCCAACCCAATGTTCCTAAGAAGCTTTTCCTCTCCACTTCCCTACCCCTCCCCTTGTCCTTCATGTCTGGCCAGGGTGATCAGAACCCAGGCGAGCACCTCAGCCACCCAGTCCACGGCCACAGTAGTGTTGTCAGCTACTGCAGGTGGGAGACAATCCAAGGAACCAGCCATCAGCACTGAAAGTGTGCCTGCACCAGCTGCCAAAGGGAGGGGCAAGGAGGCTCCACCAGCTGCCAAAGCTCCCAAACCTTCACCCTCTTCCCAACCCAATATCACTAAGAAGCTTTTCCTCTCCACCGTTGACCTCTTCCCTACCCCTACCCTTACCCCTGTCCTTCATGTCGGGCCAGGGTGGTCAGAACCCAGGCGAGCACCTTAGCCACCCAGTCCACGGCCACATTAGTGTTGTCAGCTACTGTAGGTGGGAGAGGATCCAGGGAACCAGCCATCAGCACTGAAAGTGTGCATGCACCAGCTGCCAAAGGGAGGGGCAAGGAGGCAGCACCAGCTGCCAAGATGAAGGGCACAGAGGCACCACCAGCTGCCAAAGGGAAGGGCAAGGAGGCACCACCAGCTACGAAAGGGAAGGGCAAGGAGGCACCACCAGCTGCCAAGGGGAAGGGCAAGGAGGCACCACCAGCTGCCAAAGGGAAGGGCAAGGAGGCACCACCAGCTGCCAAACGGAAGAGCAAGGTGCTTGCACCAGCAGGCAGGAAGGACCGGCGGCCTGGTGCTGGGACTGATTCTGAGCCCACACCACAAACCATGGCAGTTCAGCTGTCCAAGGCTGCAGGGGACGGGCTGGAGCCTTCCCCCCAACTGCCTGCACCACCACCAGCACCGCCACCAGCAGCAGCAGCCCCAGTGGACAGCCATCTGAGGCTGCAGGGGATGGGTTGGAGCCTCCCCCCACCACTGCCTGCACCTCCACCAACACTGCCACCAGCAGCAGCAGCCCCAGTGGGCAGCCGTCCGAGGCTGGAGGGGATGGGTTGGAGCCTCCCCCCACCACTGCCTGCACTGCCACCAGCACTGCCATCAGCAGCAGCAGCCCCAGTGGGCAGCCATCCGAGGCTACAGGGGAAGGGCTGGAGCCTCCCCCCACCACTGCCTGCACCGCCACCACCAGCAGCAGCCCCAGTGGGCAGCCATTTTAGGCTGCAGGGGAAGGGCTGGAGCTTCCCCCCACCACTGCCTGCACCGCCACCAGAGATGCCACCAGCAGCAACAGCCGTCCGAGGCTGCAGGGGATGGGCTGGAGCCTCCCCCCATCACAGCCAGCCCCAGCACCACCACTGAGCAGCCGTCAACGCCAGTGGGCTGTAGTGCATCCTGGACCATGCAAATACTATAGGTGTGACACCCAGGTGAGAGACTGTGACCTTGCAGTCCCCAAGTGCTGCATCACAGGGCACAAGGTACCCTCCAGAACCAGTGGAAGAAGCCATCCACTCACTGCATCCTTGCCAGGATGAAGCACACTGGACACAATGCCCCGTCCAGAACCAGTGGAAGAAGCTACCCACTCACCTTATCCTTGCCAGGATGAAACACACTGGGCACAAGGCCCCCTCCAGAACCAGTGGAGAAGCCATCCACTAGAGAGACTGTGGCTTTGCACTCCCCAGGATGAAGCAGTGGGGAAACCACCCACTTGAGAGACTGTGGCCTTGCACTCCCCAGGACCAAGCAGTGGGCAACCCACCCACTTGAGAGACTGTGGCCTTGCACTCCCCAGGACATCGCACAGGACATGTAATCCCCTCCAGGACCAGTGATGTTGTACCATCTTCTGGCTGAGGTGCCCCTCCATTCCCTGTCCCCCTGAGGTGGCTGTGTATTTTCGATCTGATGCCCCTGCAGTGTTCTCTCCGTGTTGTTGCAGGAGTGAGGTGGGGCCTTGGCCTATGTGTAGTGGTATTGGTCCTACGGCCCACTGACATTGAGGACTGGGCAGTGTCCCTCCATTTGTATATATGTATATACTTTTTGATTTAGAAGCACATATTTATACTACTTTATCTTATTACACTCACTTTAATCAATTCCTTTTGTCCTTGCATTATTCCTGAGGGGCACAGGGTGGATATGTAATGTTATTGCATCTGTTTGTGTGTATGGTGTTAGGGGTGGGGGTGTTGCGCGTATGTGTCGCTCTCTTTTTACTCCCCCCTCCTTTCTGTGCTCGGCGGCAGTACTCACCGTGGTCATCTTCGCCGGCGTTGATGTTCGTAATGCATGAAGAGGTATACAAGCATTGGGAAGATGTGCAACTCGGCTCCATGGCGTCGTGGTTGTTCCCTGAGTCTCCAGAGTCCTTTGACGTCTGTGTTCTGTTTCGGCCGTGCTTTTGATGTCGTTGGCACCGCCCCGGAAAAGGTGGCGGATAGGCCTGTCTTAATACAGTAGGCAGAATATTGTCTTTCGCCTGGCTGTTGGTGGTTCCCGCCATGGTGCTTGTTGCTACCGCCGTGGCGGTCAGTGTGTTAAAGTGGCTGTCTGTCTCGGTGGTTTCCGCCGTGGTCATAATTCCATTTTTTTTTTACCACCGCCCTGTTGGCGGTATTACTGCCGCTTTATCACCGACCTCCAGGGTTATAATGAGGGCCATTGTCTACAAATGACAAGCACTGCAGGCCAAAGTTAAAGGCAATGTTTGGCAAAACTTTGAAACTTTAGAATAGGCCAATGGTCAAATTTATTTAACATTAGTCATGATCTTGAAGAATGTCTGCAAAGAACATCGAAAGGAAGGGCATTCAGGAAAGAAGCCACATCGTCAGATGTTAGATCGATGACAGGATTGCCAGACGGATCCACGAAGTAGTAGTGCAAGCAGTCCCAGGGGCAGGATCTCCTGTGAAAACAACACCATCCAAATTGCTCAAAGGAGCCAGACAGTCCATCAAGGGCAGCTCATAAGTGGCCTCGTGAATCAGCCTCAGTCTCATGGGCCACAACCGTAAATTAACCCTCATCAGGAACATCAGCAGTTCCTTGTCCTCAGGAGGCACTGGCAGAACAATAAGGCACACTGAAGGTAGATGTTCGAAGATACACCAGGTGCAGTGAAAGAATGGTTACACACAACAAAGGACTGGTCGGAATGACAGTGACCAATCATGCTCCAATTCTTCCAGCAATGGCGCACCAAAGAACTATATCATGTGATCACGGCACAGCTGGGCTGGTGGTAGTAGCTCCATCGCTACACTTAGCCGGGAAGGCACAGTCACTGCATATCAGGAACTACAGCAGCAATATCCCACTGATCAATGCCAAGGTCACAGGGAAGTAGCCAAACACACTGGAAAAGAGTGAATGGATGGCTGAAGGAAAGACTCCGAAGACAGACTGGAAGATGGACACAAATCCAGACCCGACAGCCTTAAATTAGTGCACAATCTCTGTAGTGCTTGAAGCATTGAACATTCTGGATACCAGCTCTCCAAAGTGTTTGGGGAAGTTGGTATTTAATAGGGATTGCATCTCGGCTGATGATCTTGCTATTTAGAGAACATACGTCTCTCTAGTCAATGTCAATGAAACTTGTTTCTGGAACAGTAGCGACTTTAGTCTGCTCAGTGTGTCATAATTTACATTAGTAGTATAAATGTAAGGCTACATTTCTGCCACTATTATCGCTTGTGTGGGGGAGGAATAAAGCATGCCTGCAACATGTTGCGATCTTAGTGATTGAAATTGTGTGGGCAATTCCTGGTCTCATACTGCAACAGCTTTGTTCATTCAGGACGACATGATTTCCATTAAAAAGTACATGAAATGCTGGACAAATCAAAGAGACGGGAGTACCCTTCAGAAAACAGGCCAAGTTCGTGACCCTCGCATTGCAAAGGCCATGAAGGGACATCTGTTTGCAAATCATTAAATGACTAACAGTAGTCTCCTATTCACTTCTGCTAAGAAAGACCTCTGTTTCGCTGTTCAAACATTTATATTCAAAGGGGCGAATCCCACTCTTCTTTAATATAGCTAACGCCTAGCCGCTCGTATCTACCCACAGCAAGATCTTTCAAGCATTTCAAAAAATGAAAGGTGGAAATGAGCAGATTTATAGTGCCATGCACTAGCCATACTGTTTATGGACTTTCTGCAACCGTGAAGGGCAACTTTTCTAACCCTTCTGTATGTGAAGCATAGTGAAACTCTCTTCCCATTTAGCCATTCTCTGTTGTTCCCTGGATAAATTAAAAGCAGCAAACAGGTTGCTACTCTTAATGTACTTCCATGGAACACGGCCATTGTTTCAAAATCTGTAGTGTCCAACCTAACTGCATTATGGAACGCAGATGACTTAGGCCATGGTTTAAAAAGGACATAATTCTGAATTATGTCTATCACAGATGACACTATGGGGGTCATTCTGACCCCGGCGGTCTAAGACCGCCGGGGCCAGGGTCGGCGGGAGCACTGCCGACAGGCCGGCGGTGCCCCGCAGGGCATTCTGACTGCGGCGGTCAGAAGAGGCAAACCGGCGGTCTCCCGCCGGTTTACCGCTGCCCTTAGAATCCCCCATGGCGGCGCAGCTTGCTGCGCCGCCATGGGGGATTCTGACACCCCCTACCGCCATCCTGTTCCTGGCGGTTCACCCGTCGCACCCCTGCAACTCCGCCGGCTCAATTCTGAGCCGGCGTCCTCGTTGCAGGGGCATTTCCTCTGGGCCGGCGGGCGCTCTTTTGGAGAGCGCCCGCCGGCCCAAAGGAAATGTCTAAATGGCCGCCGCGGTCTTTTGACCGCGGTGCGGTCATTCAGCGGCGGTACCTTGGCGGACGGCCTCCGCCGTCCGCCAGGGTCATAATCAGGCCCTATATTATTAAGGGAGTATATCCTGTTGGACAGAGTGTTCATGCCATTATCAACAACAGCTAAATCCTTCTCCAGATTTTCCTTATCAATCTGCCTTAAATGAGCAGCTGCTTTCATTTGAGAAAGCTTCCAAATCTCATTGTATATGGCCTAGATGAATATTTTAGAGTGTGACTTTCTTGGACCTAACAAGAAGTCCTGCAAGTCTATATCGTCAGATACAGTATTAAGATGTTCTTAAACTGCTGCTAAGGTGTTAGTCTGTAACCAATGTTGGCACAGTTTACCCATACTGTATGTAGTAACTATACCTGAGTGTTGACCCAAGACAAAGCAAGGGTCAACACGGCTAATTTTGAAAACCCCTGAGACATTCACAAAACACGCCTGACACCCATTTGTGTCTATTGGCCACAATAACCACCCGCTGGGACTAGAAAGTGAAGAATTATAGGTATCAGCCTGAACATTTGCATCTAATTCTTCCTCAGGAAGGACTGCCACTTGGTGAATTTTGCCAGCGTGGTGATACTGGGCACGTTCATTTCCTTTATTTTTGCTAACCCTAGACAGGATGTTTGTTGAATTGTATGCTTTAAATAGATCATTTGACAGGATTAAGGCATGCTCTAAATAAATCTCCCCTACCCTGAATTTGCCAATCTTGTGTTCCCCATACACTCTTTACAACAATGGTGTTCTTCCAGTATTCGTAGCCTTCAACCGTAAGTCAATAAACAAAGGAATCTAAATAAATCAACATTGTGTTTGTTAGCAAAATTTTCCTGAATTTAGAAGGTAGTAACTTGAAATAGTATGACTCTGCATTCTTAGTGTCATGCCCAAAAAAATACGGGAATTTATCCGAATTATGGTTTGGGCTCCCCAAAGGGGGAGTGGAACAGTGTTCCTACTGTGTGTAATTGAATACTGATCTGTGTCTAATTGCTCGGTGCAGGTAGAAGTGTCCCCAATTATTATAACAGAACATTTCCCCATAATTCTTTGTGTTACTGTACACATCATCACTTTCAAATACAGTGTAATCCTTTAATTCGGCTAACATGGAATCAAATGTTTGAACATCTTAGTCATCAGAAACAACACCAGGAGTAATTACATTAGTCATTGAAATTTTAAAGGCATATGGAATTTGAATGACCTCAGTAGGCTCACATATATAAAATGGAACTTTATCCCACACAATCCCATCAAGAACTGGTACTGCTGAAATGTTCACAAGGGACAAGTCTCTTCGGACCTTCTGTGAGGAAAGATATGGAGTGAGAACTTCACCAACTGGCTCGACAAAAGAGCGTTCAGGAAGATAATAATCATTTATAAGCAGGAAGAAAACAGTCACAAAACCAATCCATAATAGAAAGGCAAGCAATGTCAGAAATATCCACTGATAATTCCACGGATAAACTAAATAGGTATTTTTAAGCCATAAGTACAGCTTAGGGGCCTTTAAAACAGTTTCAATAGCAGGTGTGGATGAAGTCAAGGAAAAATAATCAAGATCAATGAAATAACCAGAAGCAGTCTTTGCAAACACAGGAGCTAGTGCATTACTGGTGGAAGGATCCACTTCGTGTGGAGGCTCTTAGTAGACAATGTCATCAGTTTGTGTTATGTTGGAGCAGAAGACAGCCACATCTTGGACAGGTGTTGTCATTGAAGTGGTAACTGGAATCAGCAAAAGCTCATTTTCCATCCTCCTCATGCTCAAGGAGGCATTTTTAGCATTGTTGTACATTCTGTTGTTGTCAAAAGTGTTGTTGTTTCTTCTTTGAAGAGGTATGCCCTGTTGGGTAGTTAGAGAGGACCGGGAACTACCCAAGAGACCTCTATGTCTACTGTGCAGGATTTGCCACATGATGGAGTTTGATGTTGCCAATGGAGACAAATCGGTTTGCTTTGGAACCAGGCAGCAGTGGTAGGATGACAGTTCTGGTACCTTGAATTCCCATGTGCTCTGTAGGATGGGCCGAATTCCTTCTTCATAGCAATCTTCTCACATACCAGATCCCCAACTTTAGGAATCCAGCCATTCGAAGTAGTTGGTAAATCACTTATTCCTAAGGTGGTAGCACTGGTGGATGATTTATCATCACAAAATTGCTGAAGCTACTGTAAAACATTGAGATGTTCTGCTGCCTCCACACCAGGGCCATTTAGATCTGGGATATGCATAGGTATCCCCAAAAAAACCTCATAGGGAGTGAGTCTTCCCAAGGACATTCTTGGCATATTATTCAGTACTCTCTGGACCCCATATAGCTGATGAAGTCTGCTGCAGCCAGAACCTAATACTCTAGCTGTTAATGACTGCTTTAGATCTCAATTCCTCTTCTCCACAACTGAATTTTCCTCGGTATGGTAGGGTGAGGAGTAATGGAGTTCAACACCCATTGTCCTCATGGTGTCCCTGAATGCCTTAGAGGCAAAGGCAGGGCCCTGGTCCAAATAGAATGCTGCAACAGCATATGTACTGATAAAGATCTGCAAGTCTTTTATAACAGTTCAAGCGTCAGCCGACCACTGTGGCCATACCCACAGGAATCTAGAACAAGAATCTACAGCAACTAAAATGTATTTGTATGCACCATTAGGTTGAAGGGGACCACAATGGTTCAGGTACACACATTGTAGTGGCCTGTTGGACACTAAAAGGGATGTCTGCGGTGGGCGTTTGATGTTTGAACCCTTTATCTGCTGGCAAATGTCACAACAAATAATATATTGCTTGGTCTGTTCATATAGACCTGGCCACCAGAAGCGTTTCTGTAAGATTGTTATTGTGGCTGCAAGACCAGCATGTGTAGAGGTGACACCCTCATGCGTTGCTTTGGTTAGATTTAACCTCTGATTTTGGTTGGGGATCACTCAATCTCCAACCCCAGGAAGTGTTGCATAAGCAACATTCTATACACTGATGTGGTATGAGTATTTTGTAGGGTATGCTTTTGGGAGAGGCTTGCCTTCAGCCGAAACTTTCACTGCAGCCAAAATGTCATTGTCCAATCTAGCCTGGGAATGAGTCACTGCAGCCACAGAAGCTGCAGCTACTGTGAATTTGGCCTCTTCTTCAGCCAAAGTATTGCCAATGACGTACTCCTACGCATTGGTGGCCCAGTGCATGGACCACATGAGCACCCTGTAGCTTATCCTTACGATCAGCCACCCTCTTGCACAGTTCTGTGTTTTAAGGTGCTCCCTTTTGCGTCTCTGAACCCGTTCAATCACCAATAATTAAGATAATCATATACAAAAGTACGAATCACAGACAATCAAAGTGAGTTGTCCTGGATCCGTATGTTCTAGCGCTAAAATAAGGTCTTTAAGTTCAGCCAGCTGAGCTGTGCAGTCCCCCGGGGTCTGCGTGTAGGTATTGTGAGGGTGGAACACACCATCCTTTATCACTCCACTCACGGCTGCGCAAGTGGCTGAGTACTGTGTTTGGTACCTACAGCTGATTGTGCTGAGCCATCAGTGTAAATGACAGTATGGTATCTGTTAATTGGCAAGATGTCTAGAGGTCCGGGGTACTCCTGTTCATATTGGAGGAATTCTTGTGTCTGAAGTTTTGGATCAAAGATATAATCAATATCGGTGGCAGTAAGGGAGGTTGCCCATTGAATCCAACATGGATGTAATGCTTTAGCATTACGAATGCTTGCTTTGGTAACGGCACCTAAGCCTGGCACCGGCGTAACGACAATAATGTGTTTCCCTTGGGCAAGTGGTCTCTGCTTAAGGACAGCCATCTGTACTGCTGTGAGATTTTTTTCACGTAATGACTGTAGTTTCTTGATAGTATTTGGTGGCTGGAGTTGAGCAATTTTTTTTTTAAAGTGCGAGCCAGGCTCTTGCCCTCATTTGATAGCTCATATCCCAGGAATAATACACTGAGAAAGGTTAGTCTTCCTAAAATTACATTTGTAACTAAAGGCTGCGAATCCCAGAACTATCCAATCGACCCTGGCAAGATGAATGTTGAGGTTGTCGTCTGTGAGATAGATGTCATCCACACAGGACAAAGCCTCAAGATCAATATCATGTAATATTGATATAACACAGCTGAAAACAGGCCTGGGCTGTTCTTATATTCCTGGGGCAAACTACAAAAGCGTTTTTGTGCACCAAATGAGAATGCACTCATGTCCCAACTTTCGTGTGCTAGATTTTGGCAGAAAAAAACATTGGCAATATGCAATGTTGCTTTGTATTTTTCACGCACTGTGGCCCTCATTATGACCCTGGCGGTAAATCCTGCTTACCGCCACACTGACGGGCGCCAACTTACCGCGGTGGCGGTGGATATCCTTTCACCATATTATGACACACACACACACCAATCTGACAGAATACAGCCACATACACAAATCTGCCAGCCCAAAGTTCAGTGCAGAAGTGGTGGTACCAAAACTCACACCGTCATACCAATAGAACAACGCCCACCACATTATAACCCACGAATCACCACGGCGGACATACAACGGCGGTAAACCATTGGCGGTGCATACTGCCGCACTCAAAATGGACACCCACAGACAAAATAACACCACATTGGACAATTCAAACAACACACACCTGACACCCATACACACACCCACACCACTATAAAACACACACCCTTATTACCCACAACCCTTTACGATTACAAATCATTGGCACAAGACTGACACCAAGACCACTGACATAACTACATACACACACCACATACACCCATACATCCCTCATGCACCCCACTTCAAACACCCCAACACATTACCCAACACACCCTCGCCAATACACATCATATAACACCCATGGCACCACAAAGGCACTGCTGTTTCACCGAGGAGGAGTTAAGGGTCATGGTGTAGGAAATCTTCTGGGTAGAACCACAGCTATTTGGAGCAAAGGTGCAGCAGACATCAATAGCCAGGAAAATGGAGCTATGGTGGAGAATCGTGGACATGGTCAACGCCGTGCGACAGAACCCCAGAACAAGGGACGACATCAGGATGAGGTGGAACGACCTACGGGGCAAGGTACGTTCCATAGCAGCAAGACACCAACTCACTATACAGAGGACTGGCGGTGGAATCCCCTCACAGCCCTGCATGGACACTCATCACTAAAACATGCACAGCATAGAGAACTAACAATCCCACCATACAGCAACATACACAAGTAAAAGCTGGTAGGGCAACACCAACCATAGAGGGGAAGCCAGGGATGTACAATATGTCTTACACATTAACCATAACACATCATTTACATCTCCACAGGTACCCCAGCCAATGTCACCGGAGAAGAGGTGCCAGCACTATCCAGTCCCCCAACTGAAGAGGCCCAAGTGATGACAGTAACTCTGGTCTTCAGGATCTAGACGATCTACCTGGCCCATCAGGGACCACTGAACAGTTGGTACCCAAGCCCAGTCACAGACCACCACAGAGCCTTCCTCATAAGGAGACAACACCACAGCACCCACCCAGCGTACCCACACCTCTGTCCTTAGGACACGTCAATCAGCAGTGTGTCCACCTGTACAGGGACCCCAGGCCACACCTCACACACAAGACAATCAGGGACCTGGGGTCAGTGGCAGTGGGCACACCCTTCAGGGGACAGAGGCACAGGCCAACAGAGACAGTGGGAGGACTGCTGTGCGCCAGGGGGAGAACAGGACCAGGCACTCTCAGAGATACTGGGAGCCTATCAACATTCCCAGGACCCGATGGACCAGATCCTAGACAATGTACAGCTGCAGGAGGGACAGTATCAGGGGATCAGGGAGGAATTGCAGGCCATCAACAACACCCTGATCTCCATAGCAGGGGTGCTGGCAGACATGGCCGACATTATGAGGGAGGCAGTGTCACACCAGCGGGCCCCTGCCACTAGCCCGTCATCTGAACAGCCTTCCATCTCTGCTAGTGGCCAGGAGGCCCCACCACAGGACTCACAGGCCACCAGCACCCCTCCCCCTAATGTACCGCAAATGTACCCTGCGATCCAGACAGAAGCCAGAGACACTTGCCAAGACCCCCACCAGGAAATGAGACTCTCCTAATTGTCGCCCTTGTGTTCCACTCAGTCACCCTGTCTACCTTGAACTGCCATTGCTCCCCTTCCTATGTCCCCATGGACAATGCACCTGCTACAACAGACTGGAACAATACCCTGGACATTCCTCCATCATCACCCCCATTCTATTGCACTTTCCCCTCCATATATTAGCACTATAATAAACACCCTTTGATAAAAATCGATTTCGAGTATGTCATGTATTTCAAATATGTATTGATTGAAACAGGTACAACCATTGCAAATGAACTGTACATAGAATGAGCATAGAATTAATGACCTGTAGCTGGTTGTTGTGATCACACCAGGAGTATTTGTCAAATCACCAACATCTGCAAAAAGAAAATCCAGAGGTAACAGTAAGTGGGCATAGAAGTGGGAAATACCAGCATGCCAATGCCACACAGAATACAACCAAAGTCATTGAAATGTAAAGTTGCACTGTCTCACCTGTGTGTCATTGGAAGTGCTGACAGATTACAGATGTTCTGTTGTCCACATCCTCATCCTCTGCCTCGTCGTCCTCACTGTCCACAGGGTCCACTGCTGCCACAAGGGCATCTCCAGTCTCCTCCTCCTGCAGAAAAGGGACATGCCGTCTGAGAGTCAGGTTGTGCAACATGCAGCATGCCACCACTATCTGGCAAAGCTTCTTGGATGAGTAGCAGAGGGATCCACATGTTAGATGGAGGCACCCGAACCTGACCTTCAGGAGGCCAAAGGTCCTTTCAATGATCCTTCTGGCTCGCCCATGTGCCTCATAATAACATTCTTCTGTCCTTGTCCTGGCATTCCTCACAGGGGTCAGCAGCCATGATAGGTTTCGGTAACCAGAGTCACCTGCAAATATTGAGAGACAACATTTATCCTCACACTATCCCATATGGCCAACACCATAGCCATACACCAACATATACTGGGTGGGAACCAGGGCTCACCTATTTGCCACACCCTGTGCCTCTGTAGCTGGGTCATCACATTTGGGATGCTGCTAATCCTTAAGACAAAGGCATCATGCACCGATCCAGGATACTTAGCATTGACGTGGGAGATATATTGGTCGCCCAAGCACACATCTGCACACTCATAGAGTGTAAACTGTTATGATTCTTAAACACCTGTTCATTCTGGCAGGAGGGGGCAAATGAAATATGTGTTCCATCAATCACCCCAGTTATATTGGGGATATGTCCCATTGCATAAAACTCAGCCTTCACAGTGGCCAAAACCTCAACCTGGGGGATTGCAATGTAGCTGCACATGTGTCTTATCAGGGCAGACAACACTCTTGTCAGCACTATTGAGAACATTGGCTGTGACCTTCCTGCTGCCAAGCCCTCTGTCACTTAGAAAGAACCAGTTGCCAGGAAATGGAGAACTGATAGCACTTGCACAAGAGGGGGATCCTAGTGGGTTGACGGACAGTAGATATCAGGTCAGGCTCCAATTGGGCACACAGCTCTGTGATTGTGGCCCTGTCCAGTCTATAGGTGAGGATAATGTGCCTGTCCTCCAGTGTAGCCAAGTCAACCAGGGGTCTGTACACAGGGGTATGTCTCCATCTCCAATTCATCCACAGCGGTAGGAATCTAAGGGACAAAAGAGTGAGGAGGTTGTCACAAACTGAACAATGGAGCCACAACAGTAGTCTGCAATCTGTAAACATGTTATGGGACAGTGTGATTTGTCAAGTATATTCCTATTCCTCCTGTGATGCAGCATTATTCCATAGGCCTGCCCCCCCCCTTCAAATGGCGTCCGCCTGTCCAGTGTGGAGGGACAGGTGGAAGTGAGGTAATGCCACTGCCGTTTTGCGCCATGGCAGTAGGCGATCGGGAACCGCAATGCAATTCCTCATTGCTTAATATTGGGCCCTATGGGGAACAGTGGCCAATAATGATCTATGCCGGCGGTGACGGTATGCACCGCCGCGTACGTGACTGCCATTTTCTATCTGATTCCTCACTTGTTTCCTGACCTTCCATAGGAGAGGACCTACACTGCATGTGCTGCTGTGACGTGTGTCTGGAACCTACCATGGCCAGTGTGACTGGGAAAAGGGCCCCTGCCTTCACCTCGCAGAGTTGGAGAGACTGGTGGATGGGGTCCTACCCCAGTACGGACAGCTGTAATGACCTCCAGACCAACAGGTGAGTACACTGGTGGCACGATGCATGTGGCATGAAAGTATGGAGGTGTGTGTGAAGGCATCGTGTAAGGGGGAGGGATGTCCTCTTGGCTGGGAACACGTTGAGTGCTGGGCTATGTGTGTGCCAATAGTGATGGAAACAGGTATGGTGGGTCATTCGTGGTACAGGCTGGACTGTTTGGCAAATGGTGTTCTCCTGTCTGTATTGCCTCTGCAGGTCCGCCCCCATCGAAAGAAGGGTATATGCCGTGCCATCGCCAAGAAAAGGCGAACCCTGGGGGTCTATGGCAGGCGGAGCACCCACTGTCGCAAACGGTGGGAGGAGCTGAGACGCTGCGCAGGGAAGACTGCGGAGGCCCAGCTGGGGATGGCATCCCAATGAAGAAGGGGTGCCCGTCGAACCCTGACCCCACTGGTGGCCAGCATACAGGCAGTGGCCTATCCAGAGCTGGATGGGCACTTGAGGGCATCACAGCAGCCACAAGGGGGTGAGTACAGTGGCCATCATTGAAGGTCACGGCTGGAGGGGTGGTATCCGGGAGGTGGTAGTGGGTACTTGGGTGCCCCAGGCCAAGCCAGGCATAGTCCTCTGGTGGCTTAGGGTCTAAAGGGGAAATACTGCCTGCCTAGCTTGTTAGCATCCACTACTGGCAGGGCTGCGTGGGTCCCAGGTGTGCTGCAGTTGGTGGGGTGTGCTCCTCCTCATGTCTTGGTGGCTAGCAATATCACTGGTAGTGCAATGCATAGTGCGTAGGTCTATTCCCTGTGTGTGAGGGTGCTGTGTACGCCAACGGAGGTTAGGGCAGTCATTCACCCAGCGTATACTTTGTCTCTCTCCCTCCTTTCTTGTCTTGTCAACCTGTCTTTATGTGAATTAGCATCATCTGGCAGAGGAGCAGACACACCGGCGACGGAGGGAGCTGCATCCCACAGGATCCTGGAGGCAGAGTCCACCGACGATGAGGGCACCAGTGGGATGGAGGTTGAGGGGAGCACCACAGCGGAGACTGGAGGGGACAATACAGACTATGATACCTCCTTCAATGGGAGCTCCCTGGTGGTGGTGGGCACCTCTGTGACCACCCCAGCTACAGGTACAGCTGCCACTCCCGTACCAGCACCGCCCTCCCTGCAGCCCCTCAGCGAGTTGCCCATGCCCGCTCACCCAGAAGGGTGGGCATCTCCTTCACCCCAGGCACCTCAGGCCCTGCCCCAGTGAGCCCTGCTGCCCTGAGTGAGGAGGCTATTGACCTCCTGAGATCTATCTCTGTAGGGCAATCAACCATTGTGAATGCCATCCAGAGGCTGGCAGCCCAGTTGCATCAATCTAATGCACTCCTGGAGGGCATTCAAAGTGGATTGGCGGCCCAACGGAGATCGATCCAGGCTCTGGCCTCCTCTCTGATGGCAGCCAGCCATTGTCTCTGTTTCAACTTCCCCCCCCAATTACCACTTTCCAGTCCCATTCTCCTCAACCCCAACCAATCCCAAGCACACAGCCAGACGAGCTTGCACACAAGACAACACCCAAGAGTGCCACAGGCAAACACAAGCACCACACTTCATCCAACAGGCACTCACACAAACACCATCCAGTTGCAGACACAACAACATCTACTATTTCCACTGTCTCCCCCTCCTCCTTCTCCTCCACCTCCCACCCAGTTACGTCTATATTCACACCTGCATGCACTACATCATCATCCACTACCTGCATCATCACCACACCAAGCAGAACACATACCTCACTGGCAGACACCTCCACAACATCCATGCACACATCCCCTGTGTCCTCTCCCACTGTGTCTGTCCCCCCTCCTAAAGTACACAAATGCAAACACTCAGACACCCAACAGCCATCCACCTCACAACAGCATACAACACATGCACCTGCACCCAAATCCAGCAGACAAACACCTTCAACAGCCACTCCCTCATCCTCCACTCCCATTACCTCACCCTCTTCCCGCCCCAATGTCCCTAAAAAGCTTTTCCTTTCCACCATTGATCTCTTCCCTACCCATCCCACTCCCCGTCCTGCACATATGGCCAGGGTATCAAGGACCCAGCCAAGCATCTCAGCCAAACAGTCCACGGGCCAAGTTTTATCAACACCTACTCGTGGTGGAAAGGATTTCAGGCCACAAATACTGAAGGGGAAGGAGCCTGCACCAGCCAGCAAAAAGGGGAAGGAGCCTGCACCAGCCAGCAAAAAGGGGATGGAGCCTGCATCAGCCAGAAAGAAGGAGAATGAGCCTGCACCAGCCAGCAAAAAGGGGAAGGAGCCTACACCAGCCAGCAAAAAGGGGATGGAGCCTGCATCAGCCAGAAAGAAGGGGAATGAGTCTGCACCAGTCAGCAAAAAGGGGAAGGAGCCTTCCCCAGCAGCTGACACAGAGTCCCCACCACCAGCTGTGGTTGTGCAGCCATCAATGAGTGCAGGGGCTAAGCAGGATCTTCCCACAACCACCACCACCGCAGTGCAGCCATCAGAGGGTTCAGGGGCTGAGCAGAAGCCTCCCACTACCACCACCACAGTGTAGGCATTACCGCCGGCGGACACCATATGATCCAGCCTCCATGGCCTGCCTCACAAGAACCAGTGGGCAAGTCACCCACCTGAGAGACTGTGGCCTTGCACTCCCCAGGAACAAGCACAGGTCATGTTGCCCCCTCCAGAACCAGTGGGCAAATCACCCACCTGAAAGACTGTGACCTTGCACTTCCCAGGACGAAGCAAAGGGCATGTTGTCCTCTCCAGAACCAGTGGACAAGTCACCCACTCCAGAAACTGTGGTGCATCACTTCCCAGGACCAAGCACAGGGCATGGTGCCGCCTCCAAAACCAGTGGGCAAGTCACTCACCTGAGAGGCTGTGGCCCTGCACTCCCCAGGATGAAGCACAGGGCATGTTGCCCCCTCCAGAAGCAGTGGGAAAGTCACCCACTCCAAAAACTGTGGCCCTCACTCCCCAGGATGAAGCACAGGGCATGTTGCCCCCTCCAGAACCAGTGGCCAAGTCACCCACTCCAGAAACTGTGGCCCATCACCCCCAGGACCAAGCATGGGACATGTTGTTCCCTCCAGAACCAGTGGTCTTGTTTCCGTATCCGGCTGAGGTGCCCTCCCACCCCCTGAAGTGCCTGCCTATTTGCAAATTGATGCCCCTGCAGTGTTCTCTCCGTATTGGTGCAGGGATTGAGTGGGGCCTTGGACTTTGCCCTGTGGCCATGTGGTCTCTGCGAACTGTGGACTGGGCAGTGTCCCTTTTTTGTACATTTCTACATATCTGCTGCATTGCCACATCGACTTATTATTTTGGATGTTGTGCTAGGCGGCTGTATTCACTGTTGTCGTCTTCGCCAGCATTGGTGTTCGTGGTGGAGCATAACATAAAAGATCATTGGAAGGACTTGCAGTTCTAGTTCCATGGCGGCGTGGTTATTCCCTGTGTCTCCAATGGTGACTCCTTTCACTTCTGAGCTCAGTTTCCGCCAGGCTTTTGATGGCGTTGGTACCGCCCCGGAAAAGGTGGCAGTTTGGCATGTCATAATATGGTGGGTAGAACTTTGTCTTCCACCTGGCTGTAGGCGGCTACCGCCGTGGTGCCTGCTGGTTCTGCCCTGGCGGTCGGTGTGGTACATTGGCTGTCTTTCGGAGATGTCACCGCCATGGTCATAATTTGGGGGTAGTTACCGCCAGCCTGTTGGCGGTATTACTGCCACTTTATCACCGACCGCCAGGGTCACCATGAGGGCCTATATTGTTAATTAGTGCTGTACTGTGTGAATTTTGTATTGTGTATGCGCGTATATGACTGTTTAAGTGTCTGTAATCTAAGACTTTTCTGAATGAATGGTCTGGTTTTGCAATGGGGAATAATGGGTTATTCATTGCAGAGACACAGGACTCAATTAGTTCCTGGTACTAGAGCTGGAGCTTTAGCTTCTTGTTTAACAGAATATTGTGGTTGAGGCTGGGATGTAGACCTAACAGGTATTACATGGCAAGGACAATCCTTGTACCAACTGACATGGTTGCGGTATAGTGAAGGTGCCTGCGTTAAAGCCCAGTTGACAGCGTAGGCTTGTTCTACCGCCTCTGGAACAAGATCAGAGAAAGAAGGCAAATTGACATCTTCCCTTTCAGTCAGTAGGATATCACAACTAAGTTCATCCCAGAATATCTCACTAATGGCGCGCTCTATGTCCTCTTCAGTTTTGATATTTAAATCAGAAACCCTGTCGGGTGGGATAACGTGCCCATCTGCAGTCTCGACTGCTATAAAAGTTGCTAGTTGCTGTCGCATCCATTTGATCTTTCAGACTCTGGCAACATATTGTGAGTTCTGCCGCGCTGCCTTGCAGTGTCACTCCCCACATCTTGTTCTTCAGCAATGTTCTCAAGTTTGCTGGCATTTTTTAATGACGATGCTGTAATCTATTTGTTGTTCTTTTTAAACTTTGACTTTTGTTGTGAGGATTTATCTTCTTTTTTGTCTGAGGTTTATTGTGAGTCTTTCTTCTGTTTCACGTAGTTAGGACATCGCTCTGACCGGTCCACTCTCTCGCCACATCTATCCGGTGCCCCATGAAAGGAATGAGAGGGATGTGAATCAGTATACCTGTCAGGAGCTTTTATATTTTCTCTATTTCTGAGATTATATCTCCTTTCGGAGTTCTCCAGGTGTAGAGAATCTGCTCTCTGACTTCGTCTTTGATTTGCTTTTGTTTATCCCAGTGCTTTTTAGAACCCTCCTGTGCTTGTTTAGTACCTTCCTTAGGGGTGGTACTCTGTATTTCAGGCTTTTTCGGCATGGATCCCAAACTATTCCGTCCTATACTGGTATAGGTATCGAAAATAAGTTTTGGTAGCTGTTTCTCCTGTTCCAGGTGTGGAATCTCTCGGAGCCACTGGTGTATAGCCAATGCTACCGCTTCCCCTTTAATGTTACTAAGTATCATTGAGGAGACTGTGTCGAAGTTACGCATCAGTTTCATCCCTAAATCTAGGGCTGGAGCAGCCCCATGTTCATTCTGAATCTGTTTTAACACTTCCGGTAAATTGGCAAGTATCGGGGTACTATGTGTGGTAGTATAAATCACAGTGAAGACTGTACCCTATGTGGTGCAGTAATCCACCAAGGGAGCTATCCCGAAGAGCAAGCACATTGTGAGAATTCTATGTTTTTCCTGTGGTCCCATATGGGGAAACAGAGCTTCAAGCTGATTAGTTTTCTGTGCTATCCAGAATGGGATTTTCTCTCGTTCTGTGGGCACTTTGCCCATGATAGAATGTACTGTGTGTGGTTTAATCCCAGTAGTCACAAATTGGTATCCAGTGGGTGCTGGTGGTGCTGGACGTACTGGTGTTTTCTTCAGAGTTCACAGTCCGAACTGAACAAGTCGTCTATATAGTGTTACTTGCTTAATGTATGAATTGCGTAGATCAACTGCCTGCATGTTTTGTACATCATGGTGAGGTGTATATGTGGCAAACATAGCCTACGCTGGTCCTTCGTTACCTAAGGTACCTAATCTCATGGGTTGTATTACGTGTGGTAGGGCGCCATCAAACCAGTTATGATGTTCTTGCTAAGTAATCAGAATTTCAAAATACTGGTATGCATGGTACCATTGTGGTACATTTGCAATTCTGTATGTGTGGAATGTGAATGATCTAGGGTCTTCCTGAGGAAGGGTGACCCAAGAGTAGAATGTTTCTGTTGGGTAAGCTTCATTACCTTCTGTTATGAATGTGACATCCCCACCCTCTTCTGTTGAGCCGTGCGCTACCAATTGTAGTGTTAATGCCTGTCTGGCATTCTCAGGAATGTCTATGCCATTAGCCACATTGCCTAATAGGTAAAAAGATGGAACACCAAGCGAGGAGAAAGTCTTTTTAATAGTTCAAGCTTTAACAACCTACAGCCTAGTTAGGTGCTCCCTGTTCAGCTGAGGAGGATCTTTCCCAAGACCATGGACGTCTCCATATAATGGTACTTAGGGTACCTTTTGTGTGTGAGACAGAGATACTCAGGGCATCCGTAAATTAGTGCCTAAACACCATAGTTGGTGGCGCCATGTCATAGTTGGATGCTTGCTCTAGGCAAGACTGCTGATTTAGGGATGACAGCACTTTTGTTTGTAGGTGACTAGACCAATCCTACAACAAGTAGCAACTGCCATCCCAACCCTCCCAGCTCACAAGCACTACTTCACCAAAAACCCAAACAGTAAAAGGTGAATTGTTGCAGCCTTTACGCATGGACTCGAGAGGGCGATATCTCAGGGGAGTCGTGGTTAAACAGAAATTACCCTTTTCTCACATGAGCCACATGTCTCAGTCACGCACAGGCAATGAAAGAGATGCAGTGAAGTTTTCAATAGGTTTTACTAACAAGACTGCAATCTGCTGTAAACTGCATGGGCTGCAATGATTAGGATAATGAACAATGCAAGAAATAGAATTGTAAAAATGAGAGTCATGATCACAAAGACCCCACCATCTTGCAATAACATAAGATGTAAAGCAGGTGTGAAACACAGCCTAATACCCTAACATGATGAACGTAATCTCTAACCTAAAGAGAGCTAGGAGTGTTAAACCTAATCTGCCCATACCATGTCCATGAGAAGAGCCCCCAACCCTTGTTACCTTGGAATGAGGTCTCTAGATCAGACTCTGTGGTGACACGAAGGATGGGTCTGCCTCAAGGCGACGTGTAGCATAGATAATGATGATGGCATCTGGTAGGAATCCCTCTGATAATCTTGTCTGTGTGAGATGTATTTATATAGATATAGTAGGACCCCTGACGCAGGTATCCAAAAAATAGATAAGAAGACATGCTTGGGGCGGCAATTATATAAACAATTCCCTGGAAAGGTACTTTATGTTACTGTCACACGAAAGTGGGAAAGTACCTAATATGAAAACATACATATCTCATTTATCTTTGACTCTGATAGTGATGCCTTTACAGAGTGGCACTGATAACGTGAAACTAAAACATCTTCTGAACTATAAATATAGCAGCCATCTTGAAAGAAATAATTAACTAAGGGCCAGATGTATCATAAAATGGCCTTGCGAATCGCAAATAGCAATTTTTAAGAAATCGCTATTTCCGAGTCGCAATAGGCCATGTATCATAATTCCGAATCGGAATTAGCAATTTCTTAAAATTTGCTATTTTTGGTTTGCGAGGCCCAAATACCGAATCACAATTTGCATTTTTGCAATTTGCGATTCGGTAATTGAAAATCGCAAATTGCGAGAACGCACACCTGGAGGAGCCTGATGACATCGCAAGCAGGAAGTGAGTCATTCCAGGCAGTTTGCAGGTGCCACACCCAAACCAGCACTCAGAGAGAGTCAGCCCAGCCACACTGAGAAAGTCTCTGAAGAAGGCAGCACAGCAGAACCAACATGGACACCTCTGCCCAGGGAAAGGAGAAGGGAGAAAGGAAGCGCAAACTGAAGTTTAGTGAGCAAGAGCTGGAGGTGCTCACAGAGGAGGTGGTCAGGAGTCATGACCGTTTGTTCGACAAAAGCTCACTCCAGGTGCCTGAGAGTGAAAAGCGCAGACTCTGGGCAGATATCCAGACCAAAATCTGCGCTGTTGGAGTGACGCAGCACTCTGTTGAGGAAATCAAGAAGAGGTGGTACGACCTGCGGTCCCGTGCCAAGGAGAGGGTGGCAAGACGACTGCAGGAGGCCAGGAGCACAGGAGGCGGACCACCCACAGAGACACCCTCCACCCCGGTGGAAGACCTAGTGGAGTCCACACTCCTCCCAGAAGCAGCCAGTGGGGTCACTGACATTGACACATCCGGCACACCAAGTACAAGTAAAGGTAAGTGCAATATTGAAATGTAACCCCATATGTGTATGCACAAAAACCCCTTAGGAATTAGCAAGTAATTTAAAACATTGTGAGAAGTAGTCCATTCCATGTCTTAGAAGCAGCACAACAATGCCTTATGGGAGTGGTAGTCCACAACCCAGAGCTGAAAGTAGCACATACAATGTAATAGGCAGAGCGACACCCACAACACAACACCCACAACATAGTGATGAGAAGTAACTGTACCTTTATTGCCATTGTGTGACCTTTATTGATACATACATAACTGACATGCTGCATATTGTCGTTGCAGGTGGCCCAGGCCCAGCAGCTACAGCATGTGCCATTGCAGGGGAGACCGACACCCATCCTACTTAAGACTCCAATACCAGTGAGTCACAGAACATTGCGCCACTCCGACGCAGGCCTAGGGAACTGCCACTACCAGAACTGAGTCAGGACTCAGATGAGCAGCAGGAAGACTCACAAACACCGTCCCCAAGTGGCAGATGCACTTGGATGCAGGAGTCCCGTTCACAGCAGAGCACAGCACCCCGCAGGATGCCTACATATGCAGGCGCACAGGCTTTTGAGGCAGGTGAGGGAACATCATTATTTGGTGGCCTGGAATCGGCTATGTTATAGCAGCAGCGCCTGCAAAACAAAAAAATCACGGCGTTACACAGGCAGATGCAGGCACATAATACAAACATGGGGGGGCTGCATCGCCAGCTGGAGTGTCTCAATGCCAACATCGAACAGCTGCATGAGGAACAGGTCCAAGCATCGCAGGATATGAGGGAGCTGACTACTGCTGTGAGGGAACTGTGTCAGGAGCTGCGCCACGACAGGCTAAGCCACCGCAGGCAAGAGCGACGCTTCATGGGTATGTTTGCCGGTTTCTGTTGCACTGTCACTAGGCTGGCAAATTCTACAGCCCTAATATTGCGTCGTGCTGTGGCCGCACAGGTTGAGGCAGCGCACAGCAGCAGGGATGTGGCCCAAGGACTGGTACAGATCACGAATGTGATAGACAATATTATGGGTAACCGGTCAGCCACACCAAGTGAACTGGGACTGTGGGACACGGAGGACACATCGAGCCTCAGCAGCTTAGCTGTGCCCACAACGGACACTAGACGTCGCAGTGCCAGGCACAGCACTGTCACAGAGGCAGACACTCGAGGTGCCAGTGAGGCAACTGGGCACTCGAGTGGCGTGCGTGGCCGGAGGAAGTGAGTGTAGTGGCCACAGGGGACTGTATATATTTTTGGCATGATGACACTATGAAGGAATAGTGCTTTTCTGTTAACTGCTTTTGTTTATTGTTACAATTACTTTTGTTGGTACTAGTGGAACTTATATTACCTGACATTAAGGTAATAAATTTACTTGCTACAGGTACATTTGTCAGTGGATTTGTGTTGTTCATACTTACATCTGAAATGGTTGTGTGTGATGTCAGCACGCCTTTGCCTGCCCTCTGCTGCACTGGTCCTGTCTGCTGGCTGTAGGGGTGGTATGGGATCATCATCCTCATCTGATTCAGAATCAGATATTTCCACAGGTATGCCCCTGGTGGTAGCTATATTGTGCAAGATTGCACAATAGCCACTATTCTACATGTTGTCTCCGGGCTGTACTGTAGTGCACCTCCACTTTTGTGGAGGCACCGGAAGCAACTCTTCAGCAGCCCAAATGCACGCTCCACCACGTTGCGGGTCGCCCTGTGTGCTGCATTGTATCTCCGTTCAGCAGGTGTAGTTGGATTTAGGTAGGGCGTCATCATGAAGGTGCACACTGCGTAGGCACTGTCTCCTGCAATGAACAGAGGGTATAATGAGTAATTGAGCAATCTGACGTCACACTGCCATCAATGCACCAGTGTACAGAGGGACAATACCTAGTAGATATCCTTCACCAAACTCCCCAGCTAGCAGTCTTGTATGAATGCCACTGTGGCGAAATATGTATGAATCATGGGTGCTCCCTGGGTACCTTGCCGCAAGATCAGTTATGATATAGGAGGCATTGCATATCACCTGTATATTCATGGAATGTTGGTATTTACGGTTGCGGTACACATACTCTGTGGCTGATGGTGGACAGATTGCTATATGTGTCCCATCTATGGCACCTAGGACATGGGGGAACTGTGCTATCTGGTAGAAATCTATTTTTGTTTGCTGTATTTCATGTGGGGTGTGGGGGAATCTGATGTACTGGTGTATGTTGCTCAGCATGGCGTTGATAAATGCATTGAAAAATCTAGAGAGGGTACTCCATGAGACCCCTCCAGCTGCTGCTATGACCCCTTGATAGCTCCCTGAGGTGAGTAGGTGGAGGGAGCATAATACCTGCACATGGGTGGGGATGCTATGAGTCCTATGTGTTGTGCGCTGCAGTATGGGTTGTAGCTCAGCTATCAGGTTGAGTATCATGGCAGAACTCAACCTGTACCTCGCAAATATTTCCTCCTCTGTCTGGTCAAAAAGTGTAATGCGCACTCTGAAAATGCACTCCTGTCTCCTCCTCCCTCTCCTCAAACCTGCCAAGATCCTCATCCTCCTCGCCATGGCGTAGAGTGCAGCCATTGTGGAAAAGAGTCTGAGGCATACTGGGCCTCTTTATATAGGTTGCACCTGGTTACCACCTGCTTACACTTAGTGGTATTTTGCATGTGCAAAATGCCATTTTGCGAAAAATCGCAATTTGCGATTTTTTTATGCATCGAATTGCGACTTGGTTTTGCAAGTCGCATTTTGTGCCTCGCAATTTCCTACTCGGAATAGCGAATCGCAAAATGCGACTCGCAAAACCAGGTCGCAATGCAAAAAATCGAAATTTTTGCGATTTCTTATTTTTGGTCTGCAAATGCCTTTCATGCATCGCAGACCACGTTTTTGCATTCTCAAACGGCCAAATTTTGTGATTCACACCGTTTGCGAATGCAAAAACTTTTGATACATCTGGCCCTAAATGTGCTAAAACAGAGCAAGCTAAGTAGGTTAAAAGTCACTAGGTGATGGGGCCAGGCCTGCAAGCCAGAAGGCTAAGCTAAACTCCTGATTCCCATTAAAACCAAATAGGATCCACTGCATATTCTGGTCTTTCCAATAGTTTTCAGCAAAAAGAAGGCTTTGGATTAGCCAAAAAAGGTGACATGTGAAACTGTTTTAAAATTTCGGCCTTATGTGCTTTCTGAACATTTTCCTCTCTTTCCTTAACCACCAAGAATCGTAACATCTCAGAACTATGGGGCAGATTTACAAGACCCTAGAGCTGCCTTAATGCGGCCATAGCATCATTTTTATGATTGAACAAATAACATTTCTACTGAAAAAAACAGACACAGACCTGACCGATCTGAATAACTTCTGCCCAGTTTTAAACATCCTGTTTTTGGTAAAACTAGTGGAAAAATATGTATAGAATCTATCTACTCAACAAGTTCCTATCTGTTTTTAGACCAGGATACAGTACAGAGACAGCCATCAACCATCACACATATTGTGGATGATACACTCAAAATCCTGGATCAAAACAATTCATGCCTGCTCATCCTCCTCGATCTTTCCTTAACATTTGGCACGGTCAACCACAACAGTCTCTTAGATGTGCCTGATCGATGAATGGGGCTGTCTGGAAACATTCTAAAATGATTCTCCTTCTATCTACAAAACTGATCACAACTTATGAAATGGGGTAGCCTGCTTTTTAACCTGCCTCGGGTCTGAATGGAGTCCCTCAAGGTTCTTCAATTTCAACAACACATGGAACACCTGCCAAAGATTGTGAAATATTTTAAGCTTGTCCACCACATATGCAGATAATATTCAGGTTTACCTAAAGGTATCCTTCTTAGAAGACATTTTCCATCTCAGCAAAACACTGTGGTTAGCCAAAACCTGGCTAGCTTAAAACCACCTCAAACATAGTTCTCTAAAGACTGAATTCCTACTCATCTCTTCTCCCCACAGCTCCTCTCCTCTACAAAAATGTCTCAATCACCTGGATGCTTTTGACTGCAAACCCACAATCATCAAATCAACAAAATCCCTTTGTATAATACTCAGCAGAGATCTCAACATACAAAACCACTGTAAGAAATTAGGTCTCTGGTTGGCAGTCAGTTTGCACTCTGTCCTAGCAAGGACTCTCACTTTAGTTTGATTAAGATAGATACACAGCTCAGGTAAACCCTGCTCACCCCATTGGTAGCTTGGCATAAGCAGTCAGGCTTATCTCAGAGGCAATGTGTAAAGTATTTGTACCAAAACACACACAGTAACACAGTGAAAACACCACAAAGTGACTCCACACCAGTTTAGAAAATTAGCCAATATTTATCTAAATCAAACAAGACCAAAACAACAAAAAATCAACATACATAAGCAAAGATATTAATTTTTTTAAATGAAAAGAGTCTTAATCCTTAGAAATCAATGGATGCATTGTTTTAGTATAATGTACCTGGTATGTGTCAAAGATAAATTCACAAGGGCGACGGTGCATCAGAAAAGCAAGCAATGTGTTGATTCCTTTCTCGCAAGTGAAGCAAATTGCTGATTCTTCACTTGCACCAGAGGCCGTGGTCAATTCTTTTCTCGCAATGGAGGCCGTGCATTGATTCCAGATGCAAAGCCTAGGGTCCGTGCGGGGATGTTGAAGACTTTGGCACCCAGGGTCCGTGCATGGAAATTTCCGACGTGTTGTGCGAAGAGTCCGTGGTGAGAACAGGAGCTGCGTCGTTTCCCCAGCTGCGAGGCAGGCACTTTATCGAATTTTCAGCCACAGGACGGGCTGTGTATTTTTCTGAGGCGCACACAGCTGTGTGTGGATTTTTTCCTGCAGGTTGCCAGATTCCACTCCTAGGGGCCCACGGACTGGACTTGGCACCACTTAGCAAGTCAGGACTCCCAGCAGAAGAGAGCCCAGGCACTGGCACATGAAGTCTTTGATGTCCCTGAGACTTCAGAACAGGGAGCAAGCTCAGACCAAGCCCTTGGAGAAACTTCACAAGCAGGATTTAAGAAAGCAAAGTCCAGTTCTTTCCCTCTTTAGGCAGAAGCAGCAGGCCAGTACAGCACAACAGGCAGAGTGGCACGTCCTCCTCAAGCATCAAGCACTTCTCCTTGGCAGAGGTTCATCTTGATCCAGAAGTAATCCAAAGGTCTGGGGGTTTGGGACCACTACTTATACCCATTTCTGCCTTTAAAGTAGGCAAACTTCAAAGTTGTGTACAAGACCTTGCCTTGCCAAAGCCTGGCCCTAGGAACACATCAGGGGTATGGAGACTGTATGGTGCGAGGACAGGCACAGCCCTTTCAGGTGTAGGTGTCTGTGCCTCCTTTCCCACTTTAGCCCAGGAGACTCAGCAGGATCTGCAGGACACTCCCCAGCTCCCTTTGTTTGACTGTCTAGCGGGAATTCACAAACAGTCCAACTGTCAGTTTGGCTCAGATGTGGATTACACAAGCAGGCAGAGGCACAGAATGGTTAAGCAAGAAAATGCCTACTTTCTAAAAGTGGAATTTTCAAACAGACAGTCTAGAAACCAACTTTACCAAAAGATGTATTTTTGAATTGTGAGTTCAAAGACCCCAAATTCCACATCTCTATCTGCTCCCAATGAGAAACTCCACTTTAAAGATATTTAAAGGCACTCCCCATGTTAACCTATGAGAGGGATAGGACTTGCAATAGTGAAAACCCAATTGGGCAGTATTGCACTATCAAGATATGGAATACACATCAGTGCATTTCCTACCTTTTAAATACACTGCACCTTAAGGGGTGACATATGTAGTGAAAGGGAAGGTTTAGGCCTGGCCAGTAGGGTACACTTGCCAGATCGGATTGGCAGTTTAAAACTGCACACCCAGACACTGCAGTTGCAGGTCTGAGACATGTTACAGGTCTACTCATGTGGGTGGTACAATCAGTGCTTCAGGCCCACTAGTAGCATTTGGTTTACAGGCCCTGGGCACCTCTAGTGTACTTTACTAGGGACTTACTAGTAAATTAAATGTGCCAATCATGGATAATCAATCACCAATACAATTTAGACAAAGAGTACTTGCACTTTAGCACTGATTAGCAATGGTAAAGTGCCCAGAGTATCAAACCAGCCAAACTGAATTGCAGCACAGCGTCCACAAATAGGAGGTCAGAAACAAAAAGTAGAGGGAAACCACACCAAGAGCTGCCAGGTCTAACAAATACATTAAGGCATCCACATGTGGTCTACTCCTCCAACTTAGACTTCTAAATAAACATCCCAAACAACCAACCTCAAAAAATCATTATAATACCTACGCATTTCCAGGCTTTAGTATGGAAATTCAACTCTAATGGGACTAACCAAAACATGATTGACACCAATAAAGGCAACACTCATGGCTGCAGAAAGACGGATAATGGGATCAAGGTGTTTTGACCACATCACACCATAACTCAAGTCCCTACAATAGTTCCCATTCAAATCAACTCCATACAATAGCATTCTTGACTTCCAAAGTCCTACACTATGGTTCACCTGAGTATCTAGATTACAAACTAACCTTAACGGTTGGTAATTTTCTTATAGAAGTGTAAGTTCCCTCCTAATAGAGCCAGCAAAATTCAGCAAATCACTGACCGAAGCATGCACTTTCTCTGAGTCAGCCCCCAAAATACGGATGTCTCTTCACCAGAGACTCAGCTGAACCCATAGGTTACTGCTTCCAAAATGGAGGTTAAAAGAATTTTATTTAACAGATTGCTCCCTGACTGACCAGAAACTAGATCAACCCTGTAACCACATAAAATCAGATGGCACTCTCTCTCAACACCACAACAAATAGTGATCCAGCAGGTGACTTGAGAACAGAGTAAGTGGAAAAAGAGCTTATAAAAGTTGACACCACATAACCTTATATTATGTACCTGATTAAAGTTATCTTTATATCCATAATGCAGTGGGGTTGCTAGGTAGTGGCATTTTCCCAGTACTACTTCAATAACAATGCTATATTCCATTTCTAATTATGCATGTAAGGGTAATTGCCTTTTATCTGTACAACACTCTGATACCTTTAGGTCATATTCACACTTTCAAACACTTGCTAAATAAATACAAAAATAAAAATTGGATTGGACTGTAGCTCGATATTAAAATCACCTACCTGCCCTTTGGGGTGATCAGTGCTTAATTTGTAAATAAAAAACGCACTGGTGCCCAAAGCCCTCCTCTTAAACATGCGGCTTCTGCAATTAAATGTCTGAACACGGAATACTGAGGCAGCATAATCCTGAAGCCATCTCAGGCCTATTCAAGCCATTTAAAGCCAATCTCTGCCCCTGCAGCTCACTCTTGCAGCTTTCTGCTTTTCCACTTTGTGACGCTTTTTGTTTTGCTCTTCCTCCTTCTTTCCCATATGTGTCTTCTGCTCGCAGTAAATGCTTGAGGCAGAAAAATAAATGCTGGCCCTCAAAATTAAGTGCCGGTGCTCCACACTGGAAACAACAAGCACAAATTAAGCACTGGAGGTGATATGTGCTATGAGATGGATCCCATTTTCCACTTCTTTGAAGAATGTTAAAATTTGCAATTGACTGTTGTAAGAAAATAGATTATTAGTTGGTCAGTATGTTGAGTTCACCTAAATAATAAGTCAAAGATCTTGTCAAGTCCAACACGTCCAACACACAATTCCAACAATAATTAAAAGTGCACTCAACCTCTGGTAGATATGGCAGAGAGCAGAAAGGCTGGCATTATGGAAAAGTCTACAAGTTATTTAGCAGTACCAAAAGGAGTAAAGTGAAAAGTGTCAAAACACAACACAATAAAAATCCCACAAGCCATTTAAAAAAACAGAGCCAAAGTTTAGTTAGAAAGATAATGTCAAAACAGCTGAAATCCAATATGGGGAAATGGAAATATGAATTGTTAAAGTTTTAGGGCAAAAAGCACCAAGAAAAAGTAAAGCACTAGACACTGTTTGTGGTTGACCAGAACCTAGGTAGAATTTCAGGCCATCCATGATGGAACATAAGTTGGATATCCAAAGTGGGATGTCCATGTCTAAGACTTTACCTTCAAACATGATCTCCAAAATGAAAGTGGAAATTCTCCAGTGGGATATGGCTGCAGGCTGTATTACTATAGGATGAGGTCCTGCTGATGCTGTTGGTTTTTTTCACGAAAATCTCTGAGTGAAAGAATTCTAATGTCACGGCCACTAAAGGTCTCTTGTTGAGCGGATACTTTTGCGCCTTCACCCAATCAAGATTTCTACCTTCAGAGGTGTGGCCTGATTTAGAGTTCGATGGACAGGTTACTTCATCACAACATGACAGATATCTTGTCCACCTTATTACAAGTGTTTTATAAACAATGGCACTTGTAATAAGGCAGATGAAATATCCATCACATTTGTGTTGGAGAAACACATCCATCTAACTCTAACTCTAACTCAAGCCCATAGTTTCTTTATTGGAGCTCAAAATCCTCCACCTGAGTAAACCTGAAAGCTCTATCCGAAGAAGCCCTCTTAAAGTCAGACTCCCTTACTGCAAGTTCCTGCTGAATCGCAGGTTGTCTTGGAAGAACAAATACATTTCCCAATTTTTCAGACTTTCTGAAGCAATTCCTCTTGGTCTTTTTTTAAGGCTCCCTGGACCTCAAAGACTACACTTAAGGTCCAGAACTCATGCCAGCAGAGGCCACCAGCAACGTCCAGTCCAGATCCAGTTGCTACTGGTCAACTGTTCACTTCTGCAAAAGGGCCTCCTGCAGCTTGTTTTATTCTAGCAGCCACCTTACCCTTGTAGTCCACTTCTCTGTCCTTGTTACAAACGGGAACAGGTCCAGCCCTTCAAGTCTCTGCACAAGTCACAGACAGCAGGTCCAGTCCTCTTCTCTTCTTCCACAGGTCCATATGTGTTCTGTTATGCTGTGGGTGAGATACCACTTTTTTAGGATTCACTAGCCAGTGGGTGGAGTTGACTCCTGGACACTCTATAACTAATGAGTTTTGCTTGGAAACCTTTCCACTTTTGCAGCATATACTGTTTGCCTTACTAAAAACTATCCCACAGTGCACTATTCTGAGTAACATTCAGCATGTCACCACCCTCCTGCCTTTGGAGGCTGCTGGTGTACCAGCCAGGGGTGTGTTGTGGAAAATGGGCAGCCCACTCTTCCTCAACTACACCAAACTGGTTCTGGTACCATACGGGTCGGAGCCAAGCTTGCTAGAGATCGCCCATTGAACAAAGGCCTCTCTTCCCCAGGTCTCCCTTTTCACTAAGCAATAGGTCAGCTTCACCCTGGTTCCTTTCCAGTTAATACATTTCCTGAACTGTCCCCAGATGCCCTCCATGAACAGGAAGAAGTCACATAACTGACACCAAGGTATTCCTACCAAATGGCATAAGTCACTGTTTCGGCTGCAGGGGCAGTTTTCACACCTAGTTAAGGTAAACTACTGACAGGAGCTGTAAGGATCAGGGGTGTACTATATGGTATGGCTGGGCAGCCCTACCATGCTGTCCACTCACAAATGCCATCAAACAACAAACAACAGAATCAGAAAGTCACATGTCACGAAAAAAAACAAGACACCAGGTTAAAACAATAGATTAGATGTTTATGAATTTTTAGAGACCCAAACCGCCAAACCATCAATATTCACCAGAGGGTTCTAGAGATATAGATTTCTAAAGAATAAATAACTTTAGCATACACTGTAAACAAGCATTGATCAACAAAAACTTTAGAAACTTTTGAAAAGTTTGTAAAAGTTAGTTTGACAACTCCAGTGCACGTTGGGTGACCAAGTCCAGCAGGACAGAAGTCCAGAGGGCCAGAGAGGATACTTTGGACAGTTACCTGGACACCAGAGCATTTTTAGAGCAAGATCCTCACTTTACAGGATGACCGCCATAGACGATAATGGAGTGGTCCTGGTGCTGAGGGATGCAGGCTCAAAGATGCTCAAGGATGCTCCTGATGCTGTGCGGTGGATGAAGTCTGGTCGAGTTCTTGGTCCACAGGTGAGTGAAGGTGACTCTGTCCATGGATTTCGGGGTTCCACGAAGTCCTCTTTGCAGGGTTCCACAGGGTGCTGATGCAGACCTTGCACTTTTGCAATACAGTGGACAGGGTGTAAATCTTTGGTGGATGCTGGTGTCCTTCTGGGGTGACTAATCTGGTCACAATCAACACACATGAGTCCAGCAGACACAAGTGCACCTTTTGGCTATGTCTGAATTGTCATTGGGGTTTCCCGGTGTCCGGTAGCCACAAAACATCTGCAATGGCTACCAGACGTGTGACTTGGGCTCCTTTAACTTTGATGTCCCTAGTGTCATTCTGAAGGGGGCAGCCAACTGACCCGTGAATTCTTTGCTTCAGACAGAGGCTGGGAATCAGCTTTTTCCCGAGCCAGGCATGCAAAACAGGGTCCAAATTCCACTAGCACAAAGGGCAGCAGGTGAATTCACTCTGACGTCGCAGCCTCTCTTTTTTGGTTTCCAATGGGTGCAGAGTGTTCTCTTCTCATCCTCTCTTCAAGTGCAGCGAGTACTGAGGGTCAACATGCCAGGGAAGTGCAAGATGGCATGACCCTTCCTCAGTCGTGAGGAGCAAGGCAGCCCACCGTAGAGGTGTGGCTACCTGGGAACAACATACCCATGGTAAAACCGGTTTGGGGTGAGTTTCCTCTTCCCTGGCCTTGTCACCATGCTTTCTAAGGGGACAAAGGGCATCGTGCTCGGGGGTGTTGGGCCAAGCGGCGCATCAAAAGTGCTGGGGAAGCATGCTGCTGGGTTAATCCCCCAAGTGGCCATTCTGACAGAGGATGTGACACCTCACTGCTGCTGCACTGCCTTTGTCCCTGGCCTGGGAGTCATTCACACATCACTCCAGATAGTCAACAATCTGTCTGTGTGTTTTCATGCATTTGTGAAGCCACTGGTCAAGCAGAGCAAAGAATGGTCACTTTACTAAAAGTGGCCAACTAGTAATAGTGAGATTAATTTCACGCTGAGCAACAGATCGCATTTATTATCATGATTAATTTGATACATCAGATGACCCAGGTTGGCAGTCCGAATCAAAAGTTACCCTAGTGGGGATGGCACCTGGCAACCCTGTGTTAGCCAATGGGGCTGCCAGCTTTACCCATAGCAGAATGACAATTTGGAAGTGTTGCTGTTGAGACAAAATATATATGTATCACTTATAAAATATAGCTCTTTGCCATAGGGCTTCATAGGCCTTCCTTAGGGGATTTTTATGTGTGGACACTCTACCTCACAATGCCTTGGTACCCTGGTTGCCATATACTAGGGACATATAAGTAAGTCAGGCTTTCCCAATTGGGAGTATCAAGTCGATATACTTTGCATAGGGTCAAACACTGGGACAAAGGTCTGGTTACCAGGTCTCAGTGCACTCTCAGAGTCGAAAAATCAGTAGCATTAGTCCAAAAATGGGCAGGTGAACATGCAAATAGAGGCATTTCATTAGAGGGGCCAGTTGTTGGTAGGCACATGCTAATTAACCTAATGGAGGTTGGAGCAGATGACATGTAACGTTTTCAAAGTTATGTTTCCTAAAAAAAATGTTAAAAACTTGACCACCAGTGAATTGAATTTTTACTAAACATATAAAATGGTAGTGAAATCATTCTAGTAGCACGTCCAATACCAAAGACAGCATAAATATTAATTTTTCTAAACTTTAGATTGTATAAGTGGAATAGCTTCATTCCTTTACAGCAAAAATAGCTTCTGGTCGCTAGTCACTGGTGGTACATGCCAGCTATACATTCTTACATGTTCCACTTTTCAGTACAATGCACCCTATCATGTGATTACTGGGCCCACTTAGGGGTGACCAATGTAATATATAAAAATATGGGGCCTCATCTACAAAGAATTGGAATATGGCAGCGTACAAGTCATTTTGTTGCGCTGCACTACGCCAATTCGAACAGGAGTAATACACCGTATCCACTAGATATGGTGCATTCCTGTCCTTTTCAGACAGCGGTGGCACACAGATTGCAGTTGAGTGTCAATGCAGGTACCCTTGCACCATGGGGCAAGGGTATCTGTGTTGTTGGCATGATTGTTTTTGTGCAGAAAGGGGCACCTTCCTACACAAAGACAATCACAAAAGACAACACACAGCAACACCAATGGCACACCTCCCCGACACAGTGTGAGGCAATTCAGCGACTTGCCATGCGGTGCCTTACACTATATCTACAAGGCCATGTAAAGTCACACAGGGTGGCTTTGTGTGGCTTTGTAGATATGGGTCTGCACTGTGCGCCCCAGGCGTATCAGAAAAGTGATGCTACAATGGTACACAGGGCTTGTAAATAAGTCCCTGGGTTCTTTCCTGTCACAAAGGTTATTTTGACTATTTCACCTGAAGGTTTAAAAGCTGTAGTAGTCTGGCTACACAGATAGGCCTGAAGCCATGTTTTCTTTATCAGCCCAGTGGATGACACAACAAGTGCTTCAGTTCACAGTTGACCTTTAACTTATGCATACCAGTGGTATATTTTCCTGCACATATGATATTATCTTACTGGAAAGTTACATATTCCAATTGGGATAAGCCCCTTCGACCATGTTTTAGGGGCCAGAGCATGTACACTGGGAATTGAGCAGCAGTACCTAATGTTGAGAGTTAACAAACCAGCAATACCAGTCAGCAAAAAAAAATGGGGATCATCATGAGGATTTTTTCCACAACTATGATCTAATAGCCATTCAGATTTGTTCTATATCACCAATGTCAGGCCTTCAACCACAGACCTGCAAATCTTAATTATGATCTGGCATACTTTAAAAGAGGGAGTTTTTTAGGTTTGATAGAGTTGTTAACTGAAAAATTAGGACAAAGATCTAGAATAAGACTTAGAATGTATACAATTACCGACATAAACCTAAACCATGTATTAGGGTGATAGTAGTCAAATACATAAGTCAGAAAAGGATCTAACATCATAATAATCAATGCAGAGTCTGTCAAATATAACAGAGAGATGAATACTCTGGAGCAGTGAATTGCCTGCATGCAGAATTAATCAGAATTGAAGCAATCACTACTCAGGATTATTCTTTTCTCTGTTATTGTTTCTGCATTGGTTTGAAAAGAGTTCCTTGAGTGCTGTATCACAAGCACCATTATCATTTGGTTAATCCGGCAGGTTCTCGAGGAGATCTGCCTGTGATCATCAAGATAATATTGAAATAATATAAGATTTTTTATGGGAGAAGATTAGATGAGAAAAAAGAAAGGGAAGGGAGAAAAGGAAGGAAAATAAAAAAAAGAATGAGAAAATATGATAATTATGAGTAACAAATAGAATAAAGTAATTTATTGTTACCTGCTAATTAAAGGAACTTTACCTAGTAAAAGGTAACTATAAACTATCAGTCGTAATCTGGGTCTTAATTTCTAGAGCATACACATTATCAGGTCTGTGGTTATCATATATCTCTGATTGCACCAAGAAAAAAGGTAACTTTGGAAAATCTTTCCACCATCTTTCTGTCCAAATGCAATAGCACAAAACAGGTCTGATAACTTGATGTTATAGTTAGATTCTTGACTAATAGGAGATAATGAACCTAGAAATAAATTTACAAAAGATAAAGGGTCTGATTTAGAACTTGGTGGAAGGAAATACTCTGTCACACATGTGACAGATATCAAGTCCTCCATATTACGATCCCATTATATCCGAGGCAGATCGTAATACAGCGGACGGGATCTCCATCATGTTTGTAATGGAGTATTCCATCCGCCAAGCTCTAAATCAGGCCCACAGTTGTGTTAATATCCAATACCTCAGAACATTTGTAACTCACTAATTTTCAATATTCATGGACCTGTTGACAGTGAAATAACGTGAAGCAATGTTACTTCTTGAATATTGTATGACCAACATAGACTAGAAATAGAATTTTCAAACTTGTTAACACAAACTGGGGTTATTAATAACATATTATATAAAAAATAGAATGACTGAGTAATATTCACAAACTTACGTGTCTGAAACTCCTTTGACTAAAGTGTTCTACAAGTTTGGACATTACAAGTCTCTTGATTATCATCTTCTCAAAGGGAAGATTGAACTGAATTGTATTTGTCTGATGACGCAATTTATAAATAATGTCTGCCATTGAAATAGCATCACTCCAGATCAAAGTATCAAAGCTTCTTGAAGGAGCATCAGCAAGTTGAAATACATCCAAAGTTTGTCTTGTGAGACAGGTATAGCAAAAATAATTTATTACAAATCTTGATCTGATAATTCAATAACATCTGCACAAACGGGACTAGAAAAAGCTTTTAAAAGAAGTAGAAAAAAATCGACATTGGAGATTGATGCAGAATTATCACACTCAGTAACAATACTATCAACTAAATTGCTCTGACTTAACTTTTAGATAATTAGCATTTTGTCAGCCTTTTTTTGGAGTTAATACACAGAAATTATGTTGTAAGTATCAGTACTAGCAGTTTTATTTAGTTTAATAATGGTTATAATAATATAATTAAGCATATTATTTGATTTAGATGTAAAATACAAATGTTCATAGGCCTCAATACTTTTAAGAAGAGCTAGGTATTGGACATTCACATTCTTCTTCCTCTGAGCAACATACAGTATTAAAAAGCCCTGCCAGGTGTCCCAATTATGACTCAAAGTGGCTTTGTTTGATGGCTTTTCTCAAAACTTTCCACATAGAAGGTTAACAACTCAGTTCTTTCATGAAAGGAATTGAGGTGGTCCATCAAGCGGGGGCGGGAAAAATGGAGGTGCCAACACATATTCTCCCCAAGCAATTGACATGCACTGCTTATGACACCAAATATTACACCACTCATGACATATTCTGTGATATCATTGATAACATCACTGATGACATCTGAAATGACAACATTAATGACATCACTGTGCATGCAATTGCACAAGTTACAGTTACTTTAGTTAATTATAATTGGTCAATTCCAACTTTTTGTTTTGTTTAATAATGGTATTTTAAAAAAAAGACATTCTGACCTAGCTATACGTCACTTTAGCCTTTGGTTTTATCAGTGAAAATATACATAGATGGATACCTAGATAGATAGCTAAAATTAGATGGATAGCTAGATAGATAGTTATATTTAGATAGCAGGGTAGAATTAGATACATAGCTAGATAGATAGATAGAAATGGATAGATAGCTAGATAGCTAGAATTAGATAGATAGACAGATAGCTAGAATTAGATAGATAGATAGATAGATAGATAGATAGATAGATAGATAGATAGATAGATAGATAGATAGATAGATAGATAGATAGATAGATAGATAGATAGATCATGCCCATAGCATCTCAATGTCTTCTTTTCTTTAGCAGCTTTCAGGGCATATAATCAGCATATTGAGGGCATGATAATTCCTCAGAATTTTGATGATGGGGAGGATATTTTCCAAAAATGATGTATTGTTTGCAATTTGAGAAGTGATGATTTAGGAATGGCAAACAATTAGGGAAGAAATGCTTTAGGAAAGCTAAAATATTGTCACCCTCCTTCTGGCAAGACATACAAGTGCAAAATATTCATAGTATTGCTGTTTTCCAAATATTCTTTGTGTATCTGTAGTTGCTGAATCTTCTGCTCCATTTTAGTAACCTTTAATGCAACGTCCTGTGAATCACTGGCACATTGTTCTACCTCAACCATTTTATTTTCCATTTACACCCTTCTATCCTCAATTTGCTGCAGCTCTACATTAGTAGCATCATAATGGGTAGCAAAACTATTATTTAATATAAAATCTTGTCAAGAAGGGGATTACTGGGGTACACAATAGGAGATGCACGATCATTTTAGGGCCTCTTCTGTTATGCACCAGAGAAAGAGGATTGAGATTTAAAGGCAGTTTTAATTCAGCTGCCTTCTTTCCAGAATCAATTTTAGACACAATGACTCCCAATAACAATTTACATCTGACTATATAGAGGTTTTGTCAATCAAATTATAATAGGGACACTAAGTAGTGAAATTAGTTCAGTTTAAGATTTACTATAATCCCTACCACATTCACTGAGCAAATACAGGGCCACAAGATTCCAGCATCAAGAGACTGGACTCATAAACTCTAACTCACAGGACGATTAGGATAATAAACATTACAAATGTAGACATGAAAGCGTCCGCACAGCTTAGAAAATGATATATGGGCAAGTCACAATTTGATAAGATGAATAAGAGTTACAAGAGGTTATCAGTTGTCATTTGGTTCGTAGTGAATAGAGGAGGCAAGGGATATAAGAAGGGACTGACATTCTTGCAGGAGCAGCCATCATCAAAGCAGGACACTGTCACAGAAAAATGCAGGAACCAGTTGAGAGAATTTTTTTTTAAAACATGTCTTAGCGGCAAAGCATCTACTTGGGAACAATGAGTTAATGTAAGTATTGTGAAGCGGAGCCTCATGGTGATCAATCATTGCTGAGTGTGTGCCAAAAGAAATGAAACTTAAAGATGTCTCACGCTTTCTCCATGAATAGTCACATTTTGAAGTAAGTTGCGTAATGCGCCAAAAAAATCACAAAATAATGACCGATTCATGTCATTCCGTAATGTATTGTAAAATAGCACCTCATGGTGACCAACCATTTTGAGTGTGCCAAGTGAAATGAAACCTAAAAGTATCAAATGTTTTTCCCCAAGAAAAGCAATAATTTTAAGATTTTAAGAGAACTGCACACCGTGCCACAGATATAAAATGGAAGCCGCCACGCAGAGATGCAGTCATTTTCTTCCTTACTCCACAAATACTACCAATCTCTGAAAGAAAATGTAATTGCCCATGAAGTGTCATCTCCTGGCTATGTCAAACATCCTCGGACAGATTTTTCTGTACAAAATGTGATGCTCTACTAATATCTATGTACGGGTGCAAGCATCTGCCTTCCTTCTTGTTCATGAAAGGACACTTACGACTGACGTCTGGCAAACCTAGCTATTCTGACTGACATCACATAGGATTGATTGAGCTAGGACTACACTATGGATTGTTAATTTTAGTGAAAATCAAGACTGTCTTAGAGAGGGAGTAAGGTGCTTTCCAAAGAGCTAGTGAGGCCTTCCATACACAAGAGTCACCAGCATAGCGCAATCCACCGGAGGGATCACATACTGGAGCACACGATTTTCAGACTCACAAGTCACATTGGCTAAGCATATTTTGGAAATAATGTTCTAAATCAACTTACTTAAAAGCCTCTGCTGCTATTTATCTTACAGGCTTCCTCAATTTCCTTATCTTCAGGGTGTGGTATAAAGGCTACTTGTATTGTAGCGACAATGGGGTTCGAGAATGTGGGGTAGCGAGGTGATAGTTGGGGGAATGGCAACGGAGGACAAATGTTGCACTGATTGCTCATCAATAAAGAAACTAGACCTATGAAGTTATGAGAGCGTGTCTTTCTACAAATTGGCGACTGGATGGGATCGTAGCAAGGCACTTACCACGGAGAGCAGGTGAAGAGCGGGGGTGCTGTTGAGGTATACGAGATACGGAGCAGATGTTGGAAAAGAACAAATCCTTTTGTGGAAAGATGATTCCGGATGGACAGAGGAGGCAGAGCCACCGCAGAGAGTCCATTGTTACTGCAGTGAATCTGTTTTTGGGAGACAACAGCAAGGATTGCAATGCTCGCACTGTGTTGCAAGCAAATATGTGAAACGCATGCCCGTGAGCTGTTGCTAGGCTATGCTGGAAACACGTTGACTTAAGAGCTTGCGGCCATTTTCGAGACACTTCACCAGGCAACCATAATACGCGTTGAACTTGTGGCCTGATACCATTGTATGCGGAAGTAAAAAAAATAAAAAATACATAGTGAAGACCATTTAGTGTTTAAAGGAACATTGTGCACAGGTATTATACTGTGTTGTGTACACATACAATTGCATGAATAGAAGGAGTGTGGAAATTGATTATTGAAGAAGCAGAAGGATTGTTGATGTTAATTTATTGAAGTCAATTTGTTTTTTTTTTAAAACAGAAAATTACACTGTTAACAGACTCTATTAACAGAGGAAACAGAGAAAACCGAGGAGTATGATAATAAGTAAGAAGGAGGAATGTAGAACTTGGGATTAACGCCACCTGTACCTTTTATACCACATCCTGGAGAACTGCAAATGAAATGGGCATAGTGGAAAGAGTATTTTGGGAACTATTAATCAGCAGTTGAAGATGAATATGGTGTGGAATTTATATTGCAAAGAAAAAATAATCTTATTACATATTTTGAGGCCTTAAGGTTTACATTTATATACCCAAATGGAGAAGAAATCTAGAATGGAAGAAAGTAGGGATGTATTCAAAGACACTTTGGAAGATTTAGATACTTACTATCAACCTACAGTGTGTGTGGCTTTTGATAGATATATTTTTTTCAAAGGAAACAGACTAATACAGAATCAGTAGAGGATTACGTGTCTGCTTTAAAGAAATTAGCAATAAACTGTAAATGTGGGACATTCCAAAAAGACTTAATTAGAGATCAAATTGTCATACATTCAAACAATCACAATATACAAGAAAAGTTATGGGTATGTGGGGAAGCACCACTGAATGAGATAATAGATATAGTAAAGAAAGCAGAGATCTAGAAAAGATGTGCAAAGGCAGCAAAGAAGACAGAAACTGGAGTGGAGTCCATCTGTAAAGTGACTAATAGTAGTAGTGCTTTTAAAAATGAAACAAATGAGAAATCTGTTGAAAGGTCATTTAAGTGGAAGACTAATGACAACTTTAGACTGCTTGGGAGTAAAAGGAACAGGAATGTACCAGATATGGAAATAAAGGGCATTTTGCAAGAGATAAGAACTGCCTTGCTTTGAGAAGCAAGTGCTTGTATTGTGGAATAATTGGCCATTTTGTGAAAGTTTGCAGAAGAAGAAAAAAATAGATAATAAGGAAACTGAATGTTGCATCTTAGATGATGAGAACAAAGTATTGGAAGGGCGAAATGATTCAGATGAGGAAGATGATATTTTTAGTTTTAAAGATAATGAAATATTAGATGTAGATGGGAAAAATAAAAGGAGGCCAATGTGCAACATGACTATTGCAGGCGTTGACATTAAAATAATAGCTGATTATGGGTCTCCATATACAATAAACGATCTGTATGGAATGATAAATTCGTAAAAGTTTTAGGGGGCGAGTTAGATGCTACTGACATGCACCCTATTACCTTTACTGGTAAAAAAATTCCTATGGTAGGTTTTAGATTAGTCACATTTGAATTTCAAGGAAGGAAATTTCAAGGAAAATTATATATAGCTGAAAAAGGGCCTTCGGTATTAGGATGGATTGACCAAGGAAATTTAGGTATAACTCTGGATCCTAACAGCAATGAGCAAGTTCTGGTGTTGAATGAACCAGTGAACTCTGTACAAGCGGAAGTGGTGAAAAGATTCCATAAAAGGTTTCAGGCAAAGTAGGAAAAATGCAAGGTTATATGCACAACATTGTACTAAGGGAAGGAGCAGTACCAATATGTCACACAGCAAGAAATATACCTTTGGGATTACAAAGAAATATAATGGAAGAATTGGATAAATTATAGAAGAAAGAGATTATTGAACCTGTTGAGAGCGCTGAATGGTTGGCACCTCTAGTAGTGGCAGGGAAGCCTAATGGGCAGTTGAGGTTATGCATTGACATGAGAGATATAAATGAGAACATTGTAGTGGACAAACACCCTCTTCCAAAAATAAATGTATGAACTTTTCACACAAACTAAAGGTGTAAAATGGTTTTCTACCATAGATTTAACTTCAGCCTACCATCAGATAGAAGTACATCCTGATAGCAGAAGTTTAACTTCATTTATCACACCCTTTGGTTGTTACAGATGTGTGTGCATGCCCTTTGGTCTTGTGTCAGCAGCAGCAGTGTTCCACCGCTTGATGCACAAATTGTTCAAGAGAGTGGAAGAAGTGACATACTTCCAGGATGACATTTTAATTATGGGAAGAGACAAATCAGAACATGACAACAGATTGGAATAGGTATTGAGGATAATGAATGTCAATGGGCTAACAGCTGAGGAAAAAAATGTAAATTTGGATTAAAATCTGTAACGTAGTTAGGACATGAGGTGGGAAAGAATGGTATTTCACCAAAAGAAAACATAATTGATGGTGTGAGAAATGCTCTGGCCCCAACATCTAAAGACAAAATTAGATCGTTTTTGGGTCTGGCAGAATTTTATTCCAAATGTTTTAAAAAACTTTGCAGTGAAAACAAATGGTTTCAGACAGTTTTTAAAGATAAGAGAAGAATTTGTTTGGAACAAGGATCTTCAGATAGATTTTGAGAACATCAAATCAGAGATATGTACTGCTGTACCTAAACATGGTTTTGATACAAATGTGTACAGCATTGTGACTACAGTGTTAGTGGCAAAGGCTTAGGTGCTGTTTTGACACAAACAAATTAATTAGGAGAGGAATATACCATAGCATATTCTTCTCGTTTGTTACCCCCAAATGAAGAGAAAATTTTGGTGATTGAAAAAGAAATGTTGGCAGCTGTTTGGGGTATGGAGACATTTAGGCAATATGTTTGGGGTTCTAGATTTAAATTACGTACTGACCATAAACCTTTAGCGAAAGTTTTAACAGCTAGTAATATAGTTAAAGCAACACCACGTATCGCAAGAATGATACTACGACTGTTAGACTTTATATATGATATGGAATACTTACCGGGTAACAAATATAAGGTTGCAGACTATTTGAGTAGGTCACCGTTGCCTCTAGATGAACATATAAAACATATTGAGAATGGATGGAATTAATATAGTGTGGCTATGATTAATGGGAACTGTACAGCAATTTTAGATGATGAATGGAATATGACAAGAATGATACATTATCTCAAGTGAAAGAGTTTATTATAAATGGATGGAATTAGAAAAGTAAGTTACAGAGCAAATGCAAACATCTGCAGGAAATTAAAGATGAATTATCCCTTAGTGAAACAGGTAACATATTAAGAGGAGATAGATTAGTCCCACCCAAAAAGTTAAGAGTCAAAGGGGGTCATTCTGACCCTGGCGGTAGACTACCGCCAGGGCCAACGACCGCGGATGCACCGCCAACAGGCTGGCGGTGCATCCCAGGGCATTCTGACAGCGGCGGTACAGCCGCGGTCAAAAACGGAAAACCGGCGGTGTCCCGCCGGTTTCCCGCTGCCCTGAGGAATCCTCCATGGCGGCGCTGCAGGCAGCGCCGCCATGGGGATTCCGACCCCCTTACCGCCAGCCTGGTTCTGGCGGTTTTGACTGCCAGAACCTGGCTGGCGGTAACAGGTGTCGTGGGGCCCCTGGGGGCCCCTGCAGTGCCCATGCCGATGGCATGGGCACTGCAGGGGCCCCCTAACAGGGCCCCACTAAGATTTTCAGTCTCTGCATAGCAGACACTGAAAATCGCGACGGGTGCAACTGCACCCTTCGCACCCTTCCCACTCCGCCGGCTCCATTCGAAGCCGGCATCCTCGTGGGAAGGGGTTTCCCGCTGGGCTGGCGGGCGGCCTTCTGGCGGTCGCCCGCCAGCCCAACGGGAAACTCAGAATTACCGCGGCGGTCTTCTGACCGCGTAGCGGTATTCTGCCGGCGCAACTTTGGCGGGCGGCAAAGTTAGAATCACCCCCAAAATATTAGAAATTAACCATCAGGATCACCTTGCTATTGTTAAGTTTAACAAAAGAGTAGAATCAGTTTACTCGTGGCCGGACAGATGTTGAGACAGAGAAGTTTGGCAGGAATTGTCTAGTGTGTGCAAGTGCCAATAAAACACAGTCTGCATTTAGACTATCGATGGGAGAACACATATATCCAGGAAAACCTTGGGAAGAGTTGAGTGTCGATATTTCCGGGCCCATTTTGGATGGATGGGGAGTTGCTAAATATATTATGGTTCTGGTGGATAATTATTCAAAATGGCCTGAGATTGAAATAACTGAGGTAATAGATGTCAATACAGTAATTTCATTTTTGGAAAGAACATTTTTGAGAGAAGGAATTCCTAAAATTATAATTAGTGACAATGGGCCACAATTGACAGTGGAAAAATACAACAAATTCTTTGATAGAAATGGCATTAAAGGAAAACTTACCCCGGTTTATCACCCTGCAGGGAATGGTACTGTGGAACTGTTTAATAGACTCATAATGGGAAGTGTTCAGGTGGCCATAAGTGAAGGACTGGATTGGGATAAAGAATTAACTAAGACTGTTTGGGCATACAGAATTACTACAACGTTAACAGGGTATAGTACTTTTAAATTTTTTAAAGGAAGAGAGCCATTCACTAAGGAATTAAGGCTTGGATGGATATGAAATTATGCAGTAAATGGCCCCCATCTATAGCAAAAAACTATTTACTGAATATGCAAATGTTGTATAAGGAATATTACAACAAGAAACATGGAGTAAAGGAAGTTGAGTTGGATCCTGGAGATTGGGTTAGAGTTAAAGTGTGACACAAAACGAAGAAAGGTTTCAGTAAACTTTCCAAGCCATTGCAAGATAAGGAGGTGTATGCGAAATCTGCACGGTGATAAAGTGTGGCTGTCTAGATGCAACAAGATTATAGATTGGGGGATGAAAAAAAGGAAGGACTTAAACAGTGATTGCACTAAGATTGGCTGTGGAATGATGCAACTGAGGCAAGTCCTGATACCATAGATGAGTCATATGTAACCAGACGTGATTCAAATGTAAGGGGGAGTTCTGACAACAACACTACATCTGATTCTGCTAAAAACTGTGCACATATAGGCAGAAATGTAAGAATTCCAAAGAAATATAGGGAGTTTGTGTTGAGATAGGAATATTTGAATATATTTGAAGGTATTCCTGTTCAACATATGTTCTTTGTTTATTATTGGTGATATTGTGTTTTTATGAATGATGGGCAATTTGTATTATTTTATGTATTTTGAAAAAGGGGAAATGTGGTATCGAGGCTTCTTATATCGTAGCAACGACAGGGTTCGAGAATGTGGGGGAGCAAGGTGACAGTTGTGGGAACGACAACGGAGGACAGATGTCTCACCGCTTGCTCATCAATAAAGAAACTAGACCTATGAAGTTATGATAGTGTGTCTTTCTACACAGGGCAGAAGGAACCCACAGAATTTCCACTTGTATTTGCAAATTAGGATTCAATTAAGAATATTTTTACTTTAAGACGTGGTTTGCTGGCTTTAACAAACTTCTGCGGTAGAGTCTGGTCTATTCACAGGACTTTACAATCTTCCCCTGCTCTGCATATCTTTCAAGGTCTGCTCTTAGATAATGAATTCCAAGGAAGAAAGTGGAAGCATTTGGAACGTTTGGGTAGGTTCTGCAAGTTTTGTTTGCTCACTCAAAATATAAACTAAAAGGGAGAAAGAAATGAAGGATTGGGAAGAAAGGAGGTGTGCAATGTTGAGGCAAGAAGTACAGTAAAGGAACAGTAACATTACTCAATCTATTTTTCCACCTGCTCCAGAGATCTATGGGTCACTGTTACGAATACAGAAAGGGGTGGTTCAGCCTTTCATAATTCCAAAGTCAATAAAATAAGTGCTGTTCAAGTTGACAAGTGTGTGATTTTCTGTGACTTGTGGCAGTCCTACAGTTCTGTTTGTCTGAGTCAGTTTCAAGTAAAGTATGAATTATGCTACCATTAATGTGTCTTAGGTTGCTAAAATCAGTGCTATTGAGGTGTATATAGTGAGGATGAGCATTCTCTCTAAGTCTGTCCCTCTGTTGGGCATAGATGCCTGTTAGGAAAAAATGAAGCAATCTTATGTAGGTTTTTCTAGAGATAACATTTTAAAGGGGGCTAGTGAATTGATTAAACAACACTTAAGCAGAATAAACATTTAGATTTGAAAGATTTACAGTTCTCTTTTTTGGGGTTTAGAAACAATCTCATCACATTCTCAAGTCTCACATGTCTCTGAGCCTTGACTTCTTCTCCTTTTCTCCACAACATGGTTACTCGCAAAAATGTTCCCTGGGGCCTCAAAATATGCTATGTGGTGGGTCCAAGGGCTGCATTGATGCCAGTGGGTGGAAGTGAACCTTTGCAGGCCAGGGTGGGAGGTAAGGTGGGTGTTGGGGAAACAAAGCATGTACATGTTGTAGGTAGTGAGTTATGGAGTTTTGTTGAAGGTTTCATGCCATACTGCCCTCTAAATTAATACAATAGCCTCTAGAAAGGTCATGGATTTGATAATACTGTGTTATGCAGCATCTGAATCGCTAACCCTCTACCAGATTCTCTACTTCCTCACACTACTTCAGGAGAGTCAAGTGTTAAAAAAGAAGTAACTTCATCATTGAATTGGAATGAAATTGAATTGCATAGTGTAAACACAAAAAACCTACGATCAATCCTGGCTTCCCCACTTGACCGATTTGTGTGATCATACGCACTTATTTTATTTAACTTTGCCTCCCTTTTCTTCATTTCACATGTAAGAGTACCTTGAAATATATGTGTTCAGGATATGTACAGTACAAAACATGCTATTGTGTTTGATTTCATAAACTATAATCCTGTCCATGTTTAATACGAACCCAGGCCACCCAGACGGTTCAACATGACAACTGACTTGCCTCTTAGTTCACTATTGCCACTGTCACGGTGGAGGGTGGCACAAGTGTTTCTATATTCATTTTTTAAAACTATCACTTTTAAATGATACTTCTCATTGCACTGATATAATCTGATGTACTAAGGTGAAAATCTTCTGCATGTTAACCAATAAACGTTTTGAATTTTGAAGAGTCTTCGAAATTTCTTTTAGACATTTATTGCAAGATGTTTTAAAAAAGTTAAGTGGACACGTTTTTTTGCTGCTTTTCTTTTACTTCAGTTATCTTGTGAAAAAATGTGTGCCTGTTTATTTAACATCTTTCTGCAAGTTAGTGCTCTCTTAAGTAAATCGCAGCCCAGTGCTGTCATTCAGTAGAGTTCCACATGTGAAGGTAAGAATGGCGGCAAGTGGCTTGCAGGCCTTAACTTGAGTATCACTGCTCTAGAATGTCCTTCTCAACTATGTGCCCGGTACCGTCCCCACCAGTATAACCCTCTGATGAGACACAGGTATATGAGGAAATGTAAAAAATAAATAAATAAAAATAGAAAACAACTGAATCAGAGTGATCCTGCCTTTTGTCCGTTTCGTTACTCTTTCATGGTCCTCTTTTACTCTCTCTCTTCTTAGTATAGAAGGATGACTTCCCTTACAGGCTGCAACAGGTTGTTTACCCCGTTATTTTTTAACTTTTAAAAAGGTTTTTGCCTTTTCTTGTTTTTCTTTTCTTTTCCCTTTCCTTTCTGTGGTCATTAAGCTTCCTTGATAGTTATTTACTTTTTTACTGCTCTCAGTAAAGCACGTTAGTGTCCTTCCATTTTAAAACTATTTTGAGACTTTGGAAAACTCTTCCTATGCTCCAAATATTGGAAAATTGTAGAACACTTTATCTTTATGTCATTAATGTAAGCCCCACTACCACACCATTTGTATACATCATGATCACTTGTAACTTCAGGATTTTGCCATTTTCAGTTGCCCCCTTTTACACCTCACCCTATCCACTCACCTGTGTCATGATTGTCCTCCAGCAATGGAGGTTTGTAGTACTTCAACTTGTGGATGATACTGGGAACTGGGAACCACCAGTTTCCTCAGCCTCCTGTTTCACTTTATGACCCAGCTCCTTTGCCATTACCTTTGCTTTCCTCATTGTTCTCAAGTATATGCTTTGATGCTAGGACAGGTTTTACAATGTTCTTCTCTCACCTAGTCCTGCGTTCCTCTGTGACAGTGTAGTACTTCAATGATGGCTGCTCCTGCAAGAACGTCAGTGTCTCCTCACCTTCTGTTCTTATATCCTTTGCCTCACTATTCTCTGCTTAGGCCCTCATTACAACATTGGCGGTAAGTGCAGCTTACCGCCATGCTGACTGCCGCCAACATACTGCGACCGCGGCGGTATACCGCTACCCGTATTATGACCCACACATAGAAATCTGCCACTATACAGACACACACACAAGTCCGCCAGCCCAAAAGTCAATGATGAACTGGCGGTATCAAAACCCACACCGTTACGCCAACAGAAATACGCCCACAGCATCATGATTCATGAATCACTGCGGCGGTCATTCAACCGCGATAATCCATTTGCGTTACAGACTACCATGCTCAAAATACACACACACATACAAAACTACACCACATTGGACAATTCAAACTACACACACCTGACACACATACAGTACACACACCACATCCACACACCCATACCACTATAAAACACACACACACTACTCACAACCCTTTCCGACCCAAGCATTTTGGCAAGTGAGAGAGAGACAAGCCAGGAGCACCCACTGAATCTGAGCCACAAAACTCCATCACCCATACACCATCCACGCACCTCACAGCACACACCCCAACACATCACCACACACCCTCACACATACCACTCACACTGCACCCATGGCACCACAAAGACACTCCAGGTTCTCACAGGAGGAGCTAGAGGGTCATGGTGGAAGAAATCATCCGGGTAGAGCCACAGCTATTCGGATCACAGGTGCAGCAGACATCTATTGCAAAGAAGATGGAGATATGGTGGAGAGTCGTGGACAGGGTCAACGCTTGGAAGGAACCACTTGCCAGGAAATGGAGCACTGACAGGACCTGCACTAGAGGGGGGATACCTGTCTGGTGGCGGATAGCAGATATCAGGTCTGGCTCCTATTGGCACACAGTTCTTGGACTGTGGCCCTATCAAGTCTGTAGGTCAGGATAATGTGCCTGTCCTCCATTGTCGCCAGGTTCACCAGGGGTCTGTACACGGGGGGATGTCTCCATCTCCTATTCATCCTCAGTGGTTGAACTCTAGAGTGAAAAATGGTGAGCAGGAGGTCATATTCACACATATTTCAACATTAACATGCAATTTTTGCTTTACAGAAACAGTATGTGAACTCGTAACTCAGTTGATGTGCCAATGTCTCCTGTGACGCAGTTAGGTGCCATGGCCTGTGCCCACGTGAAATGGCGGCTGCCTGACCTGTGAGGAGGGACAAGTGGAAATGAGGTTATTCCGCTGGCGTTGTGCGCTGTTGCGGTAGGCGGTTGACTACCGCCGTGCAACACCGCATTGGTTATCACTGGGGCCTATGGGTTCCAGGATCCAATGGCGATGTACGCCAGTGGTGACAGTGTGCTCCGCCGCGGACGTGACTGCCATTTTCTATCCGTTCACTCACTTGCTACCTGACCTTCAACAGGAGAGGACCTACACTGCAAGTGCTGCTGTGACCTGTGTCTGGAAGTGACAATGGCTTGAGTGTCTGGGGAAATGGCCCCTGCCATCACTTCGTAGGAGTTGGAGAGACTGGTGGATGGGGTCCTACCCCGGTACCCTTTACTCTATGGTCCTCCAGACAAACAGGTGAGTACACTGTGAGCATGATGCGTGGGGCATGAATGTATAGAGTGCGGTGTGTGTAAGCCTCGTGTAGGTGGGTGTCTGAGGGGTCCTGGGCAGAGTGTGTCATGTAAGGTGGTCAACGTATGTGCGTAAGGGGATGGGGAGGGACATGGTGGGCCATGAGTATAACAGTCCGGACGATATGACTAACACCTTTTCTGCTGTATTTTTTCTGCAGGTCAGCACCCATCAGAAAAAGGGTATGTGGCGTGCCATCGCCAAGGAGGTGCAGGCCCTGGGGGTCTTTGACAGGCGGAGTACCCACTGCCGCAAACAGTGGGAGGACTTGCACCACTGGGTAAGGAAGATGGCAGAGGTCCAGCTGGGGCTGGCCTCCCAACGAGGAAGGGGTGCCCGTCGTACCCTGATCCCCCTGATATTCCGCATCCTGGCGGTGGCCTATCCGGAGTTGAATGGGTGCTTGAAGGCATCACAGCAGCCACAAGGGGGTGAGTACAGATTCAGAATCATGACTTTGTGTGTGTTAAGGTATTACCTGGGTGGGGGATGTGGGCTGTGGGTGCCCCTAGGCCAGGGCAAACATGGCAGGGTATGTTCAATGATGGGCAAGCTCAGATGCACTCCAACCCCAATAATGTTAGTGGGCATCTCCTACTGGTCAGGGTCCTGTGGGTTTCAGGTGTGCAGCTAATGGCGTTGGGCATTGTCCCCCATGGGCTGGTGACTAGCATTGTAACTCGTAGTGCATTGCCTAGTGCATAGGGCTGTTCCCTGTGAGTTGTGTACACCAACGGTAGTGTTGTTGCTGGCATTGACCAAGTGTATCCTCTGTCTCTCCCCCCAGAGGCACCGGCGACAGAGGGAGCTGCATCCCACATGGGCCTGGAGGCCGAATCCACCGACAGTAAGGGCACCAGTGGGACGGAGGGCTAGGGGAGCACCATGAGGGAGACAGGAAGGGACAGTTCCGAAAGCGACACCTCCTCTGATGGCAGCTCCCTGGTGGTGGCGGACACCTCTGTGGCCACCCCAACTACAGGTACAGCCGCCACCCCCGTACCAGCACTGCCCTGCCAACAGCCCCTCAGCATGTTTCCTGTGCCCGCTCACCCAGGAGGCTGGGCATCTCCTTCGCTCCAGGCACCTCAGGCCCTGCCCCAGTCAGCCCTGCAGCCCTCAGTGAGGAGGCTATTGACCTCCTGAGATCCCTCTCTGTGGGGCAGTCAACCATACTGAATGCCATCCAAGGTGAAGCAGGGCATTAGCAACAAACAAATGCATACCTGGAGGGCATTCACTCTGGCGTGGCAGCCCAACAGAGAGAATTCCAGGCTCTGGCCAACTCCCTGATGGCAGCCATTGTCCAGGCCAGTGGCGTTGTAACATCTTCCAGCTGTGGTCCCCACCCCCATTCCCCATCCCCCTGAGGTGCCTGTGTGTTTTCGACCTGATGCCCCTGCAGTGTTCTCTCCGTAATGAGGGAGGAGTCAAGTGTGGCCTTGGCCTATGTGTTATGGCCCAGTGGGCCACGGACATTTGGAGTGGGCATTGTCCCTCCTTTTGTATATATTGTACATACTGTTTATTGTTTAAGGATGTATATATCTAAAACTGTACTATTACACTCATTTTACTTCATTCCTTTTGTCCTTGCGTTATTCCTGAGGGTTACGGGATATATATGTAATGTTGTTGAATCTGTTTGTGTGTATGGTGTTGGGGGTGGGGGTGTTGCATGTGTGTGTCACTCTCTTTTTCCTCCCCCCCTCCCTTGTGTGCTAGGTGCAGTACTCACCGTGGTCGTCTTCGCCGGCGTTCGTGTTCCTGGTGTATGAGAAGGTACACCAGCATTGGAAAAAAGTGCAGCTCGGGCTCCATGGCGTCGTGGTTCTTCCTTGAGTGTTGAGAGGTGAGTAGTTTCCCTTCAGTGTTCTGTTTCCGCCGTGCTTTTGATGCCGTTGGTACCGCTCCGGAAAAGCTGGCGGATAGGCGTGTTGTAATGCTGTGGGTGGTACATTGTCTTCCGCCTGGCTGTTGGCAGTTACCGCCGCGGTGTTTGTTGCTACCGCCATGGCGGTCGGTGTGTTAAAGTGGTTGTTTGTGTTGGCGGTTTCCGCCGTGGTCATGATTCTGTTTTTTTACCGCCGGACTGTTGGCGGTGTTACCGCTGCTTTATCACCGACCGCCACGGTTGTAATGAGGGCCTTAGTCTGTTTTCTATGACTGTTATTCTCATAGTTGTTTGTCCTACCTCTGTTTCTACATCGTCCTGCTGTAGTGTTATCTTATTTGTATTGCAATAGGTTTTCTTCCCCAGATGTTGCTGTCCTGTTGTGTTATGTCCCGCACTGCCTACCAAGCCCAGCTTTTCAGTAAATTTATTTTCCTAATCCTATGAAGGGCCTGCCACCCTTCACCTTTAACACCTTCAAAAAAAGATAACATATAGTGACACTAAAACATATAGGCTTAGAACTCGCACAAGAGTCATTCTGGAAGTTACACTAATACTCTATGGGTTATCTTTTAGACAGTAGAGCTACACCTCAGGCATTTTAAACCATACAGGCTCAGGCCTCACAGAGCATAGTTATCTCTTAAAGAACATACATGTTGGTTTTCAGCAGCATATCTATCCCTCCTGTTGCAGTGAACATGCATTAAGTACAAGACAGCAGACATACAAGCTCAGGTCTCGGACAATGGAGCTATTTCACCGACTGAAGCATCAACGAGGAGAGCTATGTATCTGGTTAACAGAACTAATAATCTCATGCCTTACCTATGCTGTCCCTCAGGTCACATTGTTTCTGTTACATGTCTGATTAAAAATAACATAGATCAACTAGATGATTTGCTCAGGGGCGCACAAAGTATCAGCAACTTATCATACATCACCATTTGAAGTTGCCTATTCACTCTTTATCTAGCCATGCCCATCCTCTGATGGAGGCTGCATCAAGATATTTCTGTATTCGGATCTAACTTTTTCATTGCTTGTATTAGGTTCAAATGTGCAACAAATCTGGCTGTTGCAAACTGCATAAACACTCAGGGACAGATTTAGAGTGTGGCTGACAAATGTGACAAAGTACCCTGTCTGCCAAACCTTCGGTCTACTCACTTCAACTAGAGTCTAACGTATCGTTCGTTTCAATAGGCACATTCTCTCTGATGGACTATCTGTATATGGGCTGTCAGAGGAAGGACACTTCACCACCTACCTTATTTAGGTTGGATGGTATGTTCTTTTTTTTCCATTTCAGCTATGTAAAACTGGACAGTGATGGGCCCAAAAAGGAATAGTAGTCACCACACCCAGGGAAAAAGATCCCTGGGTGCAGTGGTAATTAGTTATTTGTTTTTCAAAACTAAACTCCCACATTTAAAAACTTTTTTAAAGTGTTGTGAATGACAGTGAAAACAGGAACCACCATTAAGGTTTCTATCAAAGTACAGAAATCACTGCTGGGCTAGCGGCTGTTCCTAAATTTGCCGGATGACAGTCCATCAGGGTTCCAGGCATAATGCCTTTTCCCACCTGGACCGACTGTGCTCCACCCCCCAAAACTTTGAATATGGCCCTATGTTTTTAAACCCAACAGCTCATTCAGTGTATTTTTTTTTATCACTAGATCTCTCACTCGCACCACTCTGTATATTTCTGTTTCTCATTTCCTACACTTTTGCTTTCACATTCTCTTAGTGTATTTCTTACTAAGAGGCTTATTAATCTTAATTTTGCTGTAAAGTCAGTGTCTATGCAACTGCCTCCCAAATTACTCACCTGTCAGTGGTCAAAGACAAGTCTGGCATATTCAGTGAAGTGTGGCCTATTATTGGACTTTTCATGCTAGACCTAATAAACATATATCTCTAATAATGGCAAATGTAAAACTGTTAGACTATTAGACCTGCTGTTGCTTAAAGAGCAAGAACTGAATGAAAGTGTCAACAATCAAAATGGAGCTCTTCCCAGATACCAAAGAGCATGTAGAAATAGGTTCTGCATTTGTATATTTTCATAATTAATTTAATATCCTGTCTAAGAAGCAGGGGCACTCCTCCATAAGGGCGGAAGAGTGTTGCCTCCACGCCAGAAGCTACAAACCTTTCATAACAAAAGGATAGTAAACAATGTTTATTATCCATTTGTTCTTTGAGCAGCGTCAGGATTGGCACAGGGCAGGCTGGGAGCCTGTGCCTGTACCCTGAGACGGAGAATTAGTGTGCGATGAGTTAAGGTAAGTTTTTATTTGTTAAATAATTTGATGTATCCCTTCCGCCCCCACCTCCCCCTGTTCCCCTTCCCCTCCCTGTTGCACCGCACCTGCTCCGCCCCTTTTCAGAAGTGCGAGCCGCGACTGCCTTAAACAATGCAAGAAACTAAGGGGGTTATTCAAACTTCCCCCGTCGAAAGACCGCGGGGGCCATTTCGACTTTCCCGCTGGGCCGACGGGCGACCGCCAAAAGAGCGCCCGCCGGCCCAGCGGGAAAGGCCCTGCAACATTGAAGCCGGCTCCAAATGGAGCCGGCGGTGTTGCAGGGGTGCGACGGGTGCAGTTGCACCCGTCGCGATTTTCACTGTCTGCAAAGCAGACAGTGAAAATCCTGCTGGGGCCCTGTTAGGGGGCCCCTGCACTGCCCATGCCAGTGCATGGGCAGTGCAGGGGCCCCCAGGGGCCCCACGACACCCGTTCCCGCCATCCTGTTTCTGGCGGTGAAAACCGCCAGAAACAGGCTGGCGGGAAGGGGGTCGGAATCCCCATGGCGGCGCTGCAAGCAGCGCCGCCATGGAGGATTCTCCCAGCCGGGGGAAATCCGGCGGGAAACCGGCGGACTCGGCTGGGCGACCGCGGCTTTACAGCCGCGGTCGGAATAGCAAAGGAAGCACCGCCAGCCTGTTGGCGGTGCTTCCGTGGTCGTCGACCCTGGTGGTCGATGACCGCCAGGGTCAGAATGACCCCCTAACTGTTTTAATGAATTGCTGGAGTCAGGAAGTGCTCTAACCTTTTTTTGCCTCAGTGTTTACAGTTCCCTTTAGCAGATTTCAACCTTCCCCCGAACCTGTGTACCCAAATTATGAAGTTCCCTAATCCAACACACACCAAAATGACCCAAAGGACACCCACACTCAAAACCGCCTGTAGGGATACTGCAGAATTCATTAGATCCCACCATCTGCCTAACGTTTATTCCCCCCGGTATTCTTAGCAGAAAAGCTTGATCTTGCCTGAAACAGCAAACTCACAAGTTACAGCACAAGCACGGATCCCACACTCATGCAAAGATCTGCTATCTCAATAATCCATTGCTCACAAACCTCTAAAATAATCAAAGCATGACTCAGAGAACCCAGCTTCGTTCCAGTCAATGTGACAACCACATGAATGTCAATCAAACAGACTAAAGGATTATAATTAAAATATGCCCCTTTATACTAAAAATCCATGACCACAAACTGCACAAACATTTCAGCAACTATCCTAGATCATAGCCTCAACTTTCTCATTCTTGCTGATACAGGACTTAATCACACCTTGCTCAAATGAGAATTTACCTTAAAAAAAAAAAAACAAGAGGTGTTAGACCTGGCATCCTTGGCGTGGTCTCCCCTGTCTTTTTTGCCTCTGCTTCCCATATTTTGACGGTCTCCAGCCCGGTGGATGTCACTAGGCTGCCCACTAGGCTACCCAAGGCATTTTGACCCCGCCCACCTCCATTGTTTCTGTGGCTTCTGTACAGCCACAGAAACCATGGCAGTAGGCACTATCAGTGCCAGGGAATCCCTTCCCTAGCACTGATAGGGATCTCCCCCGCCCCCTCACCCTCTGCAGAGCCCTGCCCCTCCCACCCCCCACATATACACACATACATGCACATACATACACACCCATACACACACGCATACACACATTCACCCACGCATGCATACATTCATACACATTCACAGCAACACTCACAAACATACATCCAGGCACACACACAATCACACAACACAACATGCACGTACACACCCACCCACTCATGCACACATTACACATGCATGCACACATTCAAACACAGTCACACACACCCCCACACACGCACACAACACCCGCACACCCCTCTCCTGTCAGAGTACCCAACTTACCTGCTTGCAGGGGGTCCTCCGGCAGGAGACGGGACGCTTCACTGCTGCCAGCAGTAGCGTCCACCAGCAAAACACCGCCAGGCCGTATCATGGAACATGATACGGTAGGCTGCATTTTGCTGGGGTGGCGCTGCTGCTGGCAGCAGCGCACCCTTACCACGTCCGCGGCCATGACCATAGCCGGAATTCCGCCAGCCTTCTGGCAGAATTCCGGCTACGGTCATAATTCGATGGATGGTCAGTAGCCACTGCGACGGTATGTTGGCGCCCGTCGCCGGGGCGGTAGACAGAATTTGCCACCAATGTCATAATGCGGCCCTATAAGTGTAATTGACTTTTCCATGAATGACATATTTGATTTTGTAGTAAGTCCCTAGTAAAGTGCACTAGAGGTGCCCAGGGCCTGTAAATCAAAAGCTACTAGTGGGCCTGCAGCACTTTTTGTGCCACCCACATTAGTAGCCTGGTAAACATAGCTCAGACCAGCCACTGCAGTGTTTGTGTGTGCAGTTTTACACTGCCAATTCGACTTGGCAAGTTTACCCACTTGCCAGGCCTAAACCTTCCCTTTTTATACATGTAAGGCACCCCGAAGGTAGACCATAGGTACCCCCATGGGCAGGGTATAGTGTATGTTAAAGATGGGACATGTACTGGTGTGATTTACATGTCCTAACAGTGAAATACTGCCAAATTCAGTTTTCACTGTTGCAAGGCTTATCTCTCTCATAGGTTAACATGGCTTTAAATATACAGTGCAGTTTCCCTTTGAGAACAGATGGAACTATGGAGTTTGGGGGTGTCTGAACTCACAAATGTTAATTTGAAATGCCACTTTTAGAAAGTAGGTATTTTCTTGCTTTAACCATTCTGTGACTCTGCCTGTTTGTGGATTCCCTGTCTGGGTCAGACTGACAGTTGAGCTGTTTGTGAATCTTCTCTAGACAGTCACACAAAGGGAGCTGGGGTGTAGCCTGCATATCCCGATGAGCCTTCTGAGCTGAAGTGGTCACTTACACCTGAATGGGCTGTGCCTGCCCTCACACAATGCAGTCCCCAACCCCCTGGTGCGTGTATGGGGCCTGGCCTGGGAGAGGCAGGATCCTGTAAACAACAGAGACTCCCCTTTGAAGTTTGCCTACTTCAAAGGCAGAAAGGGATATAAGTATTGGACCCAAAACCTCAGACTTTAGATCACTTCTGGAACCAAGTGGAACCTCTGCCGAGGGGAAGAGCTGAAGAGCTGAGGAGAAGTACTGCCCCTGCCTGTGCTTTGTTGATCTATCCTGAAGTTGCTGCTTCTGCCTGTGAAGGTGGACAAAGACTGGACTTAGTTGTTCATTCCTGCTTAAGAAGAATCTCCAAGGGCTTGGACTGAGCTTGCCTCCTGTTTTGAGGTCTCAGGGCCATCGAAGACTTCTTCTGCCAGCACCTGAACTCTCTGCTGAGACTCTTGCCCTTTGCAAGTGGTACCCTATCCAGTCCCTAGGCCCTTGAAAGGTGAAGTTGGCAGAACAAGGGCTGAAATCCACGCACAGCACGCAGTGCAGGGAAATTTTCGATGCATCATCTTCAATGTGGCTGACAAATGACGTGGCACCCGCTTCGTGGCTAAAATCGATACTCCACCTGTATTGCGGCTGGGAGATCAGCACATCTGGAGATGGAGAAATAACGCAATACCTTCTTGTGGCTGCTGATAATGATGCAACCCCCCCACCAGCATGATTTTCTAACACCGTGTGACATTGTGAATCGAAGCGGCCCTGGGATGCCCTGTCAGGAAATCTACCATTGCTCTCTTGCAAGGGAGAAAAACGACGCATTGCCTACCCGACCGGAGAAGAAACGAAGCACAGCCTCACTTGCAAGTAAGGAATTGACACATCACTGACTTTTCCAACGCATGCTCACCTGTGCGGCTTTTTTGATGCAAACCAGGTACTTTGTGTAAAATCAACATTTCTCTTGTTTTCTATGGAGTAAGACTCTTAGGGCCTGATTACAACTTTGGAGGAGGTGTTAATCCGTCCCAAAAGTGACGGTAAAGTGACGGATATACCACCAGCCGTATTACGAGTCCATTATATCCTATGGAACTCGTAATACGGCTGGTGGTATATCCGTCACTTTACCGTCACTTTTGGGACTCGTAATACGGCTGGTGGTATATCCGTCACTTTACCGTCACTTTTGGGACGGATTAACGCCTCCTCCAAAGTTGTAATCAGTCCCTCATTCTTTTAAAAATTCATTTCTTGACTTGTGTATGTTGGTATTTTTTCATTTTGGTCTGATTTAGATGAATATTACCTATGTTTCTAAACTGGTGTGGTGTCCATTTTGTAGTGTCTTCACTGTATTACTGTGTGTGTTAGTACAAATACTTTACACATTGCGCCTGAGATAAGTCTGACTGCTAGTGCCAAACTACCAAGGGGGTAAGCAGGGGTTATCTAAGTGTGTTTCCCCATGTCCCTTACTAGAATGAGGGTCCCTGCTTGGACAGAGTGCAAAGAGACTGCCAACCAGAGACCCCATTTCTAACAAGAGGCCTCTGGCAAAACAGGAACAGTTCATTTAATTAAACAGTACAATCGGGAGATCAGTTACAGACCCAGGGCATGAGGACTGTCTCTCAAAGTACATCATATTCAAGCAGGTATTCATACATTTCTTTAAATACAATAAAACAATAAAATACATTTCTTTCTTGGTAAAAATGCGAACAGTTGTCATGGAGTCATAAATATGGTTTCCAAATAATAAATACAGGTGGGCCTCGACGTAGCATGGACACAATGTGGGCCAGCGAGTACGTGTCCAGATGTCTGGCCTGAGGATCACGTGGTTGCTACGTGTGCTGTGTGTGCTGTGTCCTTATTGGCTAAGAGTACCTAACTATATGAGGCATCTAATGTATGGTGTTTTTGGGAAGGCACGCATCCCTCTATCCATGTGTGTTTTATTGTGGCCAATCTCCTGGGGATCATTGTGGTGTTGCTGTGCCTATTTGTGGGATCTGATCTAAATTTTCCTGATTGTGTGTTTGCCTGCCAGCTAAGTGTTACCCCACCTGTGACCTGTCAGTTTTTAACCTCAGGCTTAGGTCTCTGCTTTTTGAGCAGTAAAACGGCATCTCCCCTCCCTTCACCACCCCCACAGCGCCTTGAGACCCTTCCGGTGAGTAGCGCGCTTAATACATTTATTGATTGAACCTGCTTGACTACGTGCCTATGTGCCGGGGTAGATGGAGAGTTCACGATGGGGGAGTCCAATAGTGGTGATGCAACTTCGTTCATGTATACAGTATAAGTGTATTGCTGTGTGTATCTGCATCAATCAATCAATCCAATATTAACACATACTTCACAAACCTTCACCACAAAACTATTGCATCTTCAGAACAAATCACAAGGGCAAACTGAGAAGAGGAATTGCCATCATCTATAGAATCAATTTCTGCAGCTCCAGCATCTCCACAGATCATTTGAAAAAAGTAGCTGAACTATGATCATTCCTGTAACGGATCCGCACAATCTAGGTTGGCAGCACTTAGGTTTAAATCAAAACCTGCTCCTGATATAAGAAACCCAACCTTTTAATAAAACCATATTTGAGACAGCAAATGTAAAGGCATTTACAAAGCTGATCAGTGCTCAGTCAGTTACTCATTAAAGACTCAACCAGTGATACGCACATACTCTTCCAGGCCTATAATAATGAAACTCTCCTCAAAAATGAATCTGCCCCATTTCTAGAAAAAAACAAATAAAAATCAAACACAGCACATGGTTTGTCCCTTATCTAAGTACAGAATAGGAGCTATAGAGAAAATCCAAAAGACTCAAGTAAATTCACCCCTCCAGATGTCGCACACACTTAAAACACAAAATATAATTAAACAGAATGTTATCCTGAACACATAAGCATCATTTCTGAACTCAGAAAGTGCTTCCACTGAAAATAGACGCAAAAACCTCTCTGAAATTATTACCCATCAATTGCAAGACTAAATTAGTCCACATGTAATTTCTTTGCCAAATTCTTATTTGAAAAAGATGAAATAAAAACAAAGGTGAACAAAGCACAATCATCAATATAGAGAATTCTTCTCTTTTTAGCAGCAAGAATATCACACATTTGAAAAAGTTCTGCCCAGGCTCTATGAACAAACCCACATCAGCCTTTGGAGAAAACAAGGCCCTAGCTTTCAAAGATAACCTCATTTAACTACCTGTAGCTAAAGAACTACTATGCTGACTTGCACTGACAAATATCAACTTCAACAATGGCATAGTCCTAAATTGCCTAAAAAGGGCATATCAAACCACTTCTAAATAAAGACAACCCTAAATCCTGATCTTATAGAATACTACAGCCCTGTTTCAGGACTGTCTTTTCTGTCAAAATCAGAGACAATTGTAGGGCCTCTTAACAAAAAGAACGCATCCATAATCACAATCTACTGGCTCCTTACCAGTCAGGTTTTAGTCCATTCTGCTACCATGATGATTGTTGATGACATTCTAAGAATGGTGATGATGGTCACCCATGCATCCTCATTCTTCTAGGTATAATAAAAGTATTCAATACCGTACACTTTGATATCCTTGTTGTAGCTCCTGCCGAGGGCTATACTGGTTGTTAAAGGCTCTGAACCCAAGTTATAGGCCTGAGCCACAGGCGAGGGCCTATAATGAAGAAGAGCTGAATTTGGTGATACCCACTCACTTGAATAAGTAAACTTTAAATCTCAATATGGCTACTTACAGATAATAATGAAAAAAAGACACCCAGCTTTTGACACTAATGACAGAATATCTCCACCTGAGTTCTAATCAGAACAAACACTTACTACTTCTATGTACCACAGTAGTAAAAAAATGCTGACAACATACACACAACAGTTACCTCAAACCCCTAGGTTTTTTACTTGAAGAACATTTCCATTTTTAAAGACCATATACAAGCAATGGTGATATCAGCTAAATTCCACTAACAAAGTGTTGGGATGGGAATGTTCCCTGCCTGGCATAAGGACCCCTGTCACGAGTAACCCAACTGCATGTGAAACCAGTGTGGTGACTTTTTGTTGGCTCCTATAACACACTATTCTTGTATGAACTCTAACTCCTGGGCCTGAATAAATCCAAGTCCCAGACCTGTTCTGTGATCTGGTGTAGCACGCCAAGTATGTTCTCCTTAATAACATGGGACTATTATCCATGTCCTGGGTTGTTGTCATGAAGTCGTGGTGGCAGCGTACCAATTTTTGAAGGTCCTGGGAAGACCTATTTTCTGTTCTAGGCAAGAGGTCAGCTTACCAGCCACACTCATGTATAGTTGAGCTTAGGTGTAACACCCAGACCCTTGTGCTAATATTCCCTGTGTGTATGCAGCACATGTAAGCATGGCGTGTGGCACATATATGGTAGCAAGACTTAGGCCCTCATTATGACATTGGCAATAAATCCCTCTTACCGCCATGCTGACTGCCGCCAATATAACACCGCTGCAGCTAATAAACTCTAAGCATATTATGACACACACATACCAATCTGTCACTATACAGCCACACACACAAGTCCGCCAGCCCAAAGGTCACTGATAAACTGGCGGTATCCAAATCCACACCGTTACGCCAACAGAACTACGCCCACAGCATTATGACCCACGAATCACCGTGGCGGACATTCAGTGGTGGTAAACCATTGGTGGTACATTCCGCTGTGCTCAAAATACACACAATCAAACAAAACTACACCACATTGGACAATTCAAACCACACACACCTGACACTCATACACACACCACACCCACACAACTATATAAAACACACCCACATTACCCACAACCCTTTATGACTAGAAATAATGGATACCAGAGAGAGAGACAGCAAGGGCACCCACACAACCAGAACCACATAACATCATCACCTATACACCATCCACGGACTTTACATCACACACCCAAACACATCACCCCACACACCCTCACCCTCACCACTCACACTACACCCATGGCACCACAATGATACCCCAGATTCTCTGAGGAGGAGCTGAGAGTCATGGTGGAGGAAATCATCTGGGTAGAGCCACAGCTATTTGGAGCACAGGTGCAGCAGACATCCATTGCTAGGAAGATGGAGCTATGGCGGAGATTTGTGGACAGGGTCAACGCCGTGGGACAGCACTCCAGACCAAGGGACGACATCAGGAAGAGGTGGAACGACCTATGGTGGAAGGAACGTTCCACAGCAGCAAGACACCAACTAGCTGTACAGAGGACTGGCGGTGGACCTCCATCTCCTCCCCCACAACCAACAACATGGCAGGAGCAAGTCTTGGTAATCATGCATCCTGAGGGCATGGCAGGAGTAGGAGGAGGACTGGGCTCTGGTAAGTCAAATCTCTATTACTATCACCCCCCCTACCTGCATACCATCACACGCCCCCACCCGTGCCCTTACTCCCATCACTTCACCACCTCCCACATACCCCACCATCACAACCCACTCATCCCAATACCAAGCCCTGCATGTAACTACAATGCATGGACACCCCTCACAGACCTGCATGGACACCTTTCACCACTGCATGCGCTCTGGAGAGAATCACCTAGCCCACCAAATAGCAATTCACACAAAGGCAAAACTGCAGAGGGCAACAAACTCATGCACATGATGTCACACGCAGAAACAATAACACTGCATTTACATCCCCACAGGCCCCCCAGCCAATGTCACCGGAGAAGAGGTGCCAGCAACATCCAGCCCCCCAGAAGAGGCCCACAGTGATGACAGCAGCTCTGCTCGCCTGGATCTGGATGACCAACTTGGCCCACCAGGGATCTCCGAACAGTTGGTTACCCAGCCACACTGACACCACCACAGAGCCTCCCCCTCAGGAAACACCACCACAGCACCCACCTAGCGGGCCCATACCTCTGTCCCCAGAACACGTCAATCAGCAGTGTGTCCACCACTACAGGGAACAGAGGATGATCAGTGACCACGGTTCAGGGGACAGAGGCACAGGACAACAGGGAAGCTTGGAGGGCTGCTGTGTGACAGGGGGAGGACAGGCCCATGGAACTGACTCTCCAGGAGGCACTCACCATGATACTGGGAGCATACCACCATTCCCAGGAGATGATGGGCCAGATTCTGGACAAATTGCAGGAGAACATGCGGCTGCAGGATGGACAGTACCTGGGGATCAGGGAGGACTGGAAGAACATTAACACCACCCTGGTCTCCATTGCAGGGGTGCTGGCAGACATGGCCAACCCCATGAGAGAGGCAGTGGCACCCCATCGGGTCTCTGCCACTAGCCAAACTGATAAACAGCCCTCCACCTCCGCTGCCGCTAGTAGACATGAGGCCCCACTACAGGACCAACATGCCATCAGCACCCCTCCCCCTGCACAAGGAGAACCATCCCATAAACTTTCCTGGCAATCCAGGCAGAAGCCAGAGTCTATTGCCAAGACCCCCGCTAGGAAATAAGACTCTCCTGATTGTCACCCTTGTGTCCCACTCTGTCACCCTGTCCACCTTGAACTGCCATTGCTCCCCTTCCTATGCCCCCGTGGACAATGCACCTGTGATACAAATATACTGGAACTATACCCTGGATTTTCCTCCATCATCACCCCAGCCCATTGCACAACCGCTTCCACCTCTTAGCACTTAAATAAACACCCTTTGAAAAAATACAAGTATGGAGTATTTCAAATGATTTAAGTATGTATTAGTTCAACAAGATTTAAACATTGAAAATCAACTGTACAGAAATGTGAACATAGGAATGACCTGTAGTTGGCTGCAGTCTACACACCAGGAGCGATAGTGGGGCACAAATATCTGCAAATAGAGAGGCTACAGTGAGTGGCCAGAGAAGAGGTAAAAACAGCCTGCCAGTGATAATGTCAAACACAAAAATCTAAATTAAATGTGTCACACTTTTTTACCTGTGTGTCATTGGAAGTATTGACGAATTCTTGCACTTCTGTTGTCCTCATCCTCATCTTCACTGTCCACAGGTCCACTGCTGCCACACAGCCATCTCTACCCTCATCCTCCTGCAGTAAAGGCACCTAGCAATGTAAGGCAAGGTTGTGCAACATACAGAATGCCACGATGAGCTAGCACACCTTCATGTGTGAGTGGTACCGGGATCCACCTGTTAGATGGAGGCAACGAAACCTGGCCTTCAGGAGACTGAAGTTCTTCTCTATAATTCTTATTGTTCACCCATGTGCCTCATTGCAACGTTCCTCTGCCCTTGTCCTGGCATTCCTCACAGGGGTCAGTAGCCATGAGCGGTTGGGGTAACCAGAGTCACCTGCAAATACTGAGGGACAACTGTTAGCCACACACCAACCCTTAGGACCCACACCATACCCATACACCAACACCCACTGGGTGGAAACCAGGGCTCACCTATTAGCCACACCCTGTGCCTCTGGAGTTGAGCCATCACATATGGGATGCTGCTATTCCTCAGGATAAAGGCATCATGCACAGACCCAGGATATTTTGCGTTGACGTGGGAGATGTACTGGTCTGCCAGGCACACCATCTGCACATTCCTGGAGTGAAAGCTCTTTCGATTTCTGAACACCTGTTCATGTTGCTGGTGGGGGGACAAATGCTTTATGAGTACCATCAATTGCCCCAATAATGTTGGGGATATGTCCCAATGCATAGAAGTCAGCTTTCACTGTGGCCAAATCCTCCACCTGGGGGAAAACGATGTAGGTGCCCATGTGTTTAATCAGGGCAGACAACACTCTGGTCAGTACTATTGAGAACATTGGCTGAGACATTCCTGCTGCCAAGCCCACTGTCACTTGGAAGGAGCCAGTTGCCAGGAAATGGAGTACTGATAGCACTTGCACAAGAGGGGGGATCCCAGTGAGGCGACGGATAGTACATAATAGGTCGGGCTCCAATTGGGCACACAGCTCTGTGATTGTGGCCCTGTCCAGTCTATAGGTGAGGATAATGTGCCTGTCCTCCATTGTTGCCAGTCCACCAGGGGTCTATACATAGGGGTATGTTTCCATCTCCTCTTCATCCGCAGTGGTTGCAATCTATGGGTCAAAATGGTGAGGAGCTCGTTAGTATCTCTTATTTCCAACCACTACACTTCAATGCATGTTGTGATTGTATCAATATTTTGTTGGAGAGGTCCAAATGGCGCATATGTGTACTGTGGCGCAGTTAGGAGCCATGGCCTGCCCCCCCCTGAAATGGCGTCCATCTGTTCTGTTTGGAGGGACAGGTGGAAATGAGGTAATTCCGCTGATGTTGTGCGCCGTTGTGGTGTAGTGTGGTCAGTTTTATGTATCCTTTGCGCGTTAGCTTCAGGCTTTAGGCCTTTGTGCACTTTGCCCTGGATGTATTTTATTCCTTTGCTCGCAGCTTAGAGCCTCTGTGCACTTTGCTCTAAATGCTTTTTATTTGGCTTCGTACTGTTATTTTTCAAATAACCAGTTCTACGGTCTTGTTTTATTTTTTATATCACATTGTTTAGCCTACTTCAGCACTGGAGTCCCCAATAACACATTCTTGTTCACTCTGTGCTTTAGTCAAGGATACAGTCTGGTACATTGCCGATAGACGTGTTAGGAGTTTAGTCTTTGGCATTCTTGCGTAGGGACATTTTGTGATCACACTGACATGTTAGTTATAAAAACACTTTCTTGTCCCAATAGAGGCAAGAGGGAGATTCCGACCAGGGAACCACAACTAGACGCTGACTGCCTCGTTGCAGATACCGAACCAGATCACAGGCCTTTGCTCAGGTATGAGGGGTTATGGCTTCCCAGGGAATCTGAAAGGCAAGTTAGACGCTTAACATGCTGTGCTCGAAATATAACTAACTGAGAGAGAGTAGAATTTATTAACACCATGATAGCGTTATTCTTATGTTTCACTCTCCTCGTGACTATTTCAATCCTACTGTGTTGTATGGTTCTGGTTATTGTGGCTCACGCCTTAATATCTAAAATGCAGTTGTTCTATTAAAACAATATATAAAACTTAAACTGCCTTTGACATTTGTATATGAGATCATACTGTAAATGAGAGAGTTGTTTTGGATCTGAGTGACCACGATTTCCCTGAGAGGTTCCAAAGATGTCATGCGCTCAGCTTCCCAATCATCCCTTCCCTTTGGGAGAGATGAGGCACTGCTAGTTAGCCGGAGCAAAACCGGATTGAAGGTAACAAAGGTCCTTCTAAGTGGGTAAGACTAAGTAACCCACACCAGGAACGACCCTGCTACCCAGAAATCCAGTAGTCTAATTTAGGATAATGAGAGCCCACGCGACATGGCGCCGCCAACGATTGGTCTGGCTCTAATTTTCAGGTCCGGCTGACTCTCTTGGTCTCATATATATATTGACTCCTCGGTTCCATTAACGGAGACGTCGGTGGGGCTGGGGATTTCCGCCACCACGAAATAGGTGCTTCCTATTACTTAGTGGTCGGTTGTTCAAGCTTGAACTTTGAAAGGAAAACCCCGATATTGGTGTGCCTTCTATGACCTAGTGCTGTTTTTATAATGGCAAATCCTCAAGTAGTGAACATAGCGCTTAATATGCGCCATCCGCTCACGGGACATCTGATAGCACATGGTCTCACGAACCAGGGGGGTCCGGTCACGTTTGTGGTGGACGCCCATGCAGCTTATAGAACAGAGCTTTTTTATTCTTGGGTTGTATTTCCAGCAGTTGATGGGGGTACAAACACTTTTCACGAATATACTATTGCTAATGTCCCTGGACAATACAGGGCATACGCATATTTAGGGATACCTCTATCATATCAAGAACATAATAATTGGCTTGATGGCGCCCTACCCACACTATAGCACCTGTTAGGTTAGGTCCACTGAGTAATGATGGTCCTACCTGGCCTTTATTGGCTACATATACACCACATCCTGCTGTTGCTCAATTGGCGGTGGCTGAAGTTCGTCGCTTATATATGGAATTAACGGCTACATATAGATGTTTGGTTCTATTTGTGATGCAGACACTTAACACAAACCCAGCGTGTGCTGCTCCGGCGCAACCACATGCAGTGGTTCCGGGGGTCAATCTGACCACTGTACACTCAGTTATGGGTAAAGTCCCAGCAAAACGGGAGGAAACTCCATTTTGGATGGCGCAAAAGATTAATACGCTGGAAGCAGTATTTCCCAATACGGGACCTCAGGATAAACATAGAATATTGACGATGTGTTTACCGTATGGAATGGTTCCTACTGTGGACCACTGTAATACTTGGGGCACGGTGTTTGCCGCGCTCTACACTACAGCACACGGTACACCAACATTGGCTAATCTACCGGAAGTGCTGAAACAAATTCAGGATGAATATGGAGCTGCCCCAGCCTTAGATTTAGGGATGCAGCTGATGGGCAATTTTGCCGCAGTTTCTTCTATGATTTTGAGTAATCTCAAAGGGGAGGCAGTAGCACTAACGGTGCGTATGCGTCTTCGAGACGTCCCGCAAGGTAACCAGGAGCGGGAACTGCCGAGAATAATAGCAGAAACATATTCGAGTATCGGTCGCGATAGCCTTGGGGCTAGACCGCAGAAACCCCAGTTACAGGGTAAGAATAGCAAAGATACTACTAAACAACAGCAACCTGAGGGTACTAAAAAGCGCTGGGAGAAAAAACAACAGACACCTAAAAAAGATAGGGGACAATCTCCACAGCCGGAGACCCCGCAGAATAGGTATAATCTCAGAAATAGGGATAATTTGAAGACGCCTGAGAGATATCAATATACTGATACACGCCAATCTCGTTCCTTTCAGGACTCCTCGGAAAAGAGAAATGAGAGAGGTGGGCGATCAGAGCGGAGAACAGAGTACGTGAAACCGAGACAGGAGTCACACCGCTCAACGGAGGTTTCTGTCAAACAAGAAGAGAAACCGATCCAACAGAAACAGCAATTTAAAAAGAAGAAAGTGGCAGCAGTCTCAATACGACATGCCACTCAAGAAGAGAGTTCTCTTGAAGAACAATACATGGGCGTTGGCACTGTTAGACAGCGCGGCAGAGGTCACAATAGTTCGCCGGAATCTTCAAGAGCATCTGGAGGTGAAAGCAACTGATGACTTCATACAAGTCGAAACAGCAGATATGCGTGTCTCTGATCCCGATCGAGTTTATACAGTAACTTTACAATTAGAAGGGGACATTGAGCGCACTATAAAAGCCATCTTTTGGGACCGTGTGGTCAAATTGAAATGACGTTTTGCTGGCCGAACAGGATTGGCCTCCTGACTTTGTTCGTGACTGTCCAGTTGGGGAGGAGGTTATTATACCTTCATTCTCACCACTTGTTCCGGGAGAACTAGCAGAGTCCTATAGTAAAACATGGGCCCTAGCACAAGCTCCCGCCCTACATAGAAATAATGTGGGGTGGGATAGGGATTCACCTTATCATGTAATTCCGATAAAGGGCGAGCCTCAGCCGCAACCGCAATATCCTATAAAATTTGAAGCGAGGGCATCGGTAAGGAACATACTTACACAATTGGAGTACCAGGGGGTAATTGAACCCTGTGTCTCGCCGATGAATAATCCCTTATTTCCAGTTGCTAAACCGGACCATTCATATAGGATAGTGGTGGATTACAGACATTTAAATGGACATACACGCACATATGCAATACAAAATTCACACAGCGCAGCGCTCATGAATAATATTGTGCGTAAGAAATATAAAACTACATTAGATATCTCAAATGGATTCTTCTGCCAAAATATAGCGCCCGAAAGTAGGGACTATACGAGCTTTAGTGCGTTTGGCTCTCAGAAAAAGTTTTTGTCGTCTGCCTCAGGGGTATGAAAATAGCCCAGGACTATTTTCGGCTCGTGTAACAGAAATTCTGCACGAGTTGGACCCTGAAGCGTTATCATATGTTGATGATTTATATCTGACGGACGATGAGTTACTGCAACATTTAAGGCGCGTAGCGCGCATTGTTGTGGGATTTGCTGATATTGGCTACAAATTTAATTTTAAGAAATCAAAAATTGCCTTCCTTAGCGTCATTTTCCTGGGATATGAGTTGTCGAATGAAGGCAAGAGCTTAGCGCCTCACTTTTTGGAGAAATGTGCTCAATTACAACCTCCTAATACAGTTCGGAAACTCCAGTCATTATTGGGGTTTCTAAATTTTGGCAGAACTTACATTCCTGATTATGCTACACGTATAAAACCATTATACGAGTTGATTCGCCCGAATTTTTCGAGTAGATTTTGGACGATTGAGCATACACATATTCTTCGAGATTTGCAAACTGATCTCTTAGCGGTAAAGCATTTACACACACGGGACAATAAAACACATCTGGTCATCAGGGTTATACCTGGTGCCGTTGGATTTACATATGTCACCTTTAATGAGGTGAGACAGTCCCAATAGCATACAAATCTCACTTGTATTCGGCTGCAGAACAACATTTTGCACAAACTGAGAAAATTCTCACTGCTGTACAGATGGCTGTTATTAAAGAACGACCTCTTGCCCAGGGTCAACGCATTATTGTTGTTCCCCGATTCCAGCCTTAGAGGCTGTTACAAAAGCAAGTGTTCCTAATTCGAAAGCTTTACACCCGCGATGGATACAATGGGCAACGTCTTTGACGGCCACTGATGTAGATTACATATTTGACCCTAAACTGCAGACTCAGGAATTTCTTCAATATGAAATGGAGTACCCAGTTCCCGCTGGCACATTGCCTATTGACCAATATCAGGTGGTCATGTATACCAATGGCTCTGCGCAACCAGCAGTTGGGACTAAACAACAGTATTCTGCTGCATGTGCTGTGGTGAGCGGCTATAATGCCCCCGACATACTTATACACAGACCTTGGGAGATTGTATGGCACAGTTGGCTGAGCTGAAAGCTCTGGTGTTAGCCTTGGAACATGCGGATCCGGCAGTGTTTACATTGCTGGTTTGTGATTCCTATTACTGTGTTCAGTCTTTCAATGAATATCTACACTACTGGAGGTTGAACGGGTTCAGAGATTCAAAAGGCAACAACATTAAACACAAATTGCTGTGGGGGAAGGTTGCGGATCTGAAGGAAACGCTTCCTAAAGTCCATGTTGTGCATACACTTGGACACCAGCGCGTTGGAATACACGTTGCTGGGAATACTTTGGCTGATGAAGCCGCGAAATCGGCAGTGGCAGTTGCCACTGTAGCCGCAGTAACTCGTTCGAGTTCCAAACCAGACACAGAGATTTTGGCTGCCATAAAAGCTACGGCTGATGGCACGCCATTTCCTAAAGGATTTCCTTCTAAATATAATTACTGTATGGGTGGTATGCTAAACGCTGTTGTTAAAATACCAGGCGTTGGTGTACGTGAAATTCCCAATAAAATTGGGCGACCTCAATTAATTACTGCAGCGCATGAGGGAGCGGCTTCTGCCCATGCAGGCGTGGCAGCCACAATTTCACTCTTACAGGCCCGTTACTGGTGGCCTGGTCTCTATAAAGAGACAAAGCAGTATGTCCTTTGTTGTGACATCTGTCAACAAATTAAAGTTTCCACGGCTAAACGCCCGCAGCAGACGCCCCTCCTCATATCAAATAAACCTTTACAATGTGTGTACTTGGACCATTGTGGTCCGCTGACGCCAGATAGTGCATACAAATATATATTGGTTGCTGTAGATTCGTGCTCCAGATTTGTGTGGGTCTGGCCACAGCGCTCGGCTGACGCTCAAACTGTTATTAAAGATTTGCGCATCTTTGTCGATACATCTGCAGTTGTGGCTTTTCATTCGGACCAGGGCCCTGCCTTTGCCTCTAAGGCATTCAGGGACACCATGGCTTTGTTGGGGGCCCAGCTCCAGTTCTCGTCTCCATTTCATCCTGAGGGAAATTCTGTCGTGGAGCGTTTAAATCGCGATTTAAAGCAATCCTTAACAGCCAGAGTTATAGGTACGGGTCGTGGTTGGCTAGCCCACCTGTATGGAGTACAGAGAGCACTTAATAACTTGCCTAGAAGGTCCCTGGGGGGTCGTACTTCATATGAGTGCCTGTTTGGAACACGAATGAATGTTCCTGATCTAGATGGTCCTGGTGTGGAGACGGCAGATACGCCCTTTGACATAAATGATCGTGTCACTGTTTTGCAGGATTTACAATTCCGTGACGATAACTCTTCTGCCAGTGCTGCATCCACAGGAATTAAGGATGAACCAGTGACGCCTACTGGTTGGATTCCCAGGATTGGGGATCTGGTGCGTGAAAAGGTCGCAGTGAAAAACAAATTTGGTCCTTCCTATCGGGTGCCTGTCCCTGTGCTAGGGATCCGCGGCACAAGAACTGTAGTTTTGCCACCGTTGCAAGGGGCCAAAGGAAATCATTTTGTTTCCATTGATAATGTCAAGTTACAACATGTGGCCGATTCTGCACAGCAGACCACGAGGGACACCCAGTAGTTCCGGAATCCCTCTCACTACTGGGGAAGAAGTTCCGCTGCAGGTGATTTGCACCGACGATATTTCCTCTCCGAGCTTGGGGAGGGTGGAAGCTGATCTTGCGATTGTTCCACAGACAGTGAATGATTTGGTATCCTTTGATCAAGTTGCTGTACGTTCTACAGATGTTGCTCAACATGTGGTTTATAGCGTGCCAAGGCGCGAGCCACCATCTGGCTTCTTTGTTTACGATTGCACCTTTTGCGAGAACTGCCTCGGGCTGCTTCAATACCACTGATGAAATTGTGTCGGACTCATCGTCCTCTTCAACACCAGCCCTGGGTCCACGTAAGCTGCTGTGTTGGCTCAAACATAAATATTTTGTTGTTCCTTGGAACTATCTGTGGCTTTTTATGACTGTGATGACTCTTTTCCTATGGCTGTGATTTGTGGTTACCTTTTTTCAGTTGATTCTATGTTGACAGAATAGCAATTTTATACTGTCTATGAAAATGAAGATGCTTACCAGTTTAGAGATAATTATGGTGACATGTTTTGTTACAATTATTATGGACACCACTTTATTCATAAAGCCAGTAGCCCTAAATCAATATTTGAGTATATGCAATGGGAACATTGCCCGACTCCTCCACAGGGGAGTTCTAAAACTTATTCTGACAAATTTGTGTATTTTTCTGGGCATCATCAACAAAGTGCTAAGTCGTATTATTTTAGAGTTACTCCGCATGCTAATAAGCAAATGTTATTGACTGATACTAAATTGTTGTATTCAAATTTGTTTGTGTCCAAACTATCTGTTGAGGGGTATGAATACTGGTCCAAAACTGTTGATTTGAAAAGTGTTTGGGGAACGAAAAATTGGCAAATGCTGGGTAGGGATACATTGTTTAGGGCATGTATTATCCCTGTCCAGATGATTTTCTTAAATGACACTGTACAACAGACTAGCAGCTGTTTGGGCTTAGCAACAATTAGGGAGTTGAATTTGCCTGGCATACCTGTCCCTTCCAAAATGAAAGATTGGCAGCAGACTGGGTCCAGAATGGTACGCTTAACATTTCATTGACACGTCCAGGCGGGTGGTTATTGTGGCCCATAGACACTAATAGGTGTCATCAACGTTTTGTCACCTCTTTGGGGGGATTCAGGACTAGTAGGGCAGACCCTTGCTACATATCACCAGAACATGCTGACATCATTACTACATACAGCGTACAGAAACTTTGTCAACAATGGTTGAGGTCATCCATGCTGGATGCGGTTAAGACACATCTCACGTTACTGTCTAATGATACTGACTTGCAAGATTTTTTGTCAGGACCAAGGATGCCATGGAAGAAACGTTTTTTGTATGAAGTATATAATGAGATTTGGAAGCTTTCACAACAGGAGGCAGCGGCCCGGTTGAGGCAAATTGATCAGGAAAATTTGATTCAAGCTTTGTCTGTTGTGGATAATGGGATGCATACCCTATCAGACCGTGTATACACAATTGACAACGTTGTTTCCTCTGCTATAGACATTATTAAATTGGATATGTCTTCTTTATATCATGGGCAGAGTCATACGTGGTCCATCATGCAGTTGGGTTGGATTCTACAGACATTGAAGGCAGGTCGCGTTCCGTGGCAGGGAGATATTCATTTCCTTTAATTTGACACGTCAACAACAACTAATGGCTAAGAAGGAAGCGACGTATGTTATGTTAAATATTGAAAAGTTGGAGAAATTGCCTTTTACTGTGGCTGAGATTCCGTCAGCAGAGTGGTTGATACACGGGGTTATTAATTTGCCTATCTCCACTCTGCAATTTACGTCTTGTTTAAAACACATTCCGGTGGGTAGATATGAGCGGTTGGGAGACAGTTACATACATGAGGTGTGGGAGCTTCCCTTTCTATACAGATGTCTTAATGGTATGAGGGAGGTTTTTCTTAGCGGTAGCGAATGCGAAACTTCTGTCAGCCATTCGATGGTTTGTAAACAGCTGTCTTTGCACGGGGCGTGCAATGCCTCGATTGCTAACTTAGCTTGTTATCTTAAGGGATTTCCAGTCCCGGTAATTAAGAACACTTTCCAGGTGCTTTCAAACGGCAGCTACGTCCTTCTTAACAGTGAACCCTGTTGTGGCATGCGTGCCGGAATAGTTTACGTGGTCGTTGTCACCAAGGCCGTTACGTGCTGCGGGAATGTGTTGTTTCCCTCCACTCGAATTAAGGAGGTAGCGGACATCTGGCCTCATATTGCTACTTCCAAGGTGAATTTCGACAAGTTGAGTCGACTGAAAGCTCTATTGTTTCAAAAGCATGTGGCCCTTACATCTGCTAGCGAGACCTACGCACTTCAGGTGGCAAGGTCATCAGTGGAAATACAGTCCCTTTTAAATACTAACTTTCCGAGTCACTTTGGTGAGCTCGTGGGACGTATATTTAATGCGTCCAGCACTGCTGGAATTGCACATTTTTTCAAAGCCGTTGGTGTTGGTTTTGCTCATACCTTCTCTTCCATATTCGGTTTAATACCTTCGGCTATTCACTCTATTTTCGGAAGCATTTTTGGGGGATTTCCGATTACTTTGGCTTTGTTGGCTGGTGTTTTGCTGTTGCTGCTGTTCTTCCGCAATGGCTGTCCCACCGCAACGAGATCCCATATTGGCGCTCCCATCGGCGCAGCTGTGTCATGAACGCATGATGCAGCATTTTGGAGCAACACTCCTGGGACAATTGGAGTGTGACTGGTCTCTGTCATTCCGACCAGTTTTGGATTGTGTGCAACCCGTGTTTCGGTGCCTTTGGTGCTCGTTTGAACATGCACTGGCTCTCTGTCTCTCACTGCAGCGCCCTACAGTGGTCGATACTGATCTGTTGATGTTCCCGATTAGGGCTCATTCCCAGACTTGTGCACTACGGTTGCGTTTGCTTCGTGAGGCAGTTTATGAGATTCCCTTCCTGGAGGAAGACGGTATTGTCTCATTCATAGGCCCTGCAAGGGATGCCGCCCTGGATGGTTTAGGGGCTTTGGAACACACCTGCTCCATGATAGTTTTTGGCGCGGATTTTCCGATGTTGACATCTGTCGAAGTGGAGGATCTGCTTTCCGTGGCTTCTGTCTAAGAATTGGATTTTTTTTTTTCCTTATTGAAAATGTACATTGTATCAACTTTGGCTTTAACGTCACATGCTTTCCAAATATAAATTAGTTTTCTGCTTTGCTGTCCTCTGGACTTGTCGAAATATATATTTGATGTATTTTTCTTTTTTTTATCAGGGGCATATTTTTATGTTATTAGAACCACTTGTTACCGACAAGGGGAGGGTGTAGTGTGGTCAGTTTTATGTATCCTTTGCGCGTTAGCTTCAGGCTTTAGGCCTTTGTGCACTTTGCCCTGGATGTATTTTATTCCTTTGCTCGCAGCTTAGAGCCTCTGCACACTTTGCTCTAAATGCTTTTTATTCGGCTTCGTAATGTTATTTTTCAAATAACCAGTTCTACGGTCTTGTTTTATTTTTTATATCACATTGTTTAGCCTACTTCAGCACTGGAGTCCCCAATAACACATTCTTGTTCACTCTGTGCTTTAGTCAAGGATACAGTCTGGTACATTGCCGATAGACGTGGTAGGAGTTTAGTCTTTGGCATTCTTGCGTAGGGACATTTTGTGATCACACTGACATGTTAGTTATAAAAACACTTTCTTGTCCCAATACAGGCAAGAGGGAGATTCCGACCAGGGAACCATAATTAGACACTGACTGCCTCGTTGCAGATACCGAACCAGATCACAGGCCTTTGCTCAGGTATGAGGGGTTATGGCTTCCCAGGGAATCTGAAAGGCAAGTTAGACGCTTAACATGCTGTGCTCGAAATATAACTAACTGAGAGAGTAGAATTTATTAACACCATGATAGCGTTATTCTTATGTTTCACTCTCCTCGTGACTATTTCAATCCTACTGTGTTGTATGGTTCTGGTTATTGCGACTCACGCCTTAATATCTAAAATGCAGTCGTTCTATTAAAACAATATATAAAACTTAAACTGCCTTTGTCATTTGTATATGAGATCATACTGTAAATGAGAGAGTTGGTTTGGATCTGAGTGACCACAATTTTCCTGAGAGGTTCCAAAGATGTCATGCGCTCGGCTGCCCAATCATCCCTTCCCTTTGGGAGAGATGAGGCACTGCTAGTTAGCCGGAGCAAAACCGGATTGAAGGTAACAAAGGTCCTTCTAAGTGGGTAAGACTAAGTCCCCCACACCAGGAACAACCCTGCTACCCAGAAATCCAGTAGTCTCATTTAGGATAATGAGAGCCCACACAACAGCGGGAGGCGGTTGAAAACCGCTGTGCCACTCCTCATTGGTTAACATTGGGCCCTAGGGGTTACAGTGGCCAATGGTGATGTACGCCAGTGGTGACGGTATGCACCGCCGCGGACATGACCGTCATTTTCTATCAGTTCACTCACTTGCTACCTGACCTTCAGCAGGAGAGGACCTACACTGCAAGTGCTGCTGTGACCTGTGTCTGGAACTAACCATGGCTCGTGTAACTGGGGAAAGGGCCCCTGCCTTCACCTCAGCAGAGTTGGAGAGACTGGTGGATGGGGTCCTACCCCAGTACCAAATGATGTATGGGCCTCCAGACCAACAGGTGAGTACACCATGAATATGATGCAGGGGGCGTGAATGCATGGAGTGCTGTGTGTGAAGGTCTCATGTAGGGGGGTGGGTGGATGGGCCCTGGGCACCGTGCTGCATGTATGTGCTAATGGGGATGGGAAGGGGCATGGTGGGCCATGAGTGTAACAGGCAGGACGGTCGGACTAATATCTTTTCCTGTGTCCATTTCCCTGCAGGTCAGCTCGCATCAGAATAAGGGTATATGGCATGCCATCGCCAAGGAAGTGCAGACCCTGGGGGTCTACGGTAGGCGGAGCACCCACTGTAGCAAACGGTGGGAGGGCCTGAGACGCTGGGCATGGAAGACAGTGGAGGCCCAGCTGGGGAAAGCCTCCCAACAAGGAAGGGGTGCTCGTCAAACCCTGACCCTCCTGATGGCCCGCATACTGGTGGTGGCCTATCCTGAGCTGGATGGGCACTTGGGGGCAATACAGCAGCCACAAGGGGGTGAGTACAGTGCCCCAAAATACTACTTGTGCATGGTGGGGTAGTATCTGGGTGGGGGATGTGCGCCTGTGGGTGCCCCTAGGCCAGGCCTGACATTGCAGCATAGGTCCCATGTTGGGCAGAGTTCTGATGTAAAATACCTCCAACCAAGCTAGTAGGCATCCACTACTGGGCACGGGTCTGTGGGTCTCAGGTATGCTGCAAGTAGCGTTAGGTGTCACTATCCCTGGGCATTGTGCGTAGGGCTGTTCCCTGTGTTTGTGTGCCATGTATGACAATGTTGGTGTTGTTTGCGCCATTGACCAAGTGTATCCTTTGTCTCGCCCCCTCTTTTTTGTTTTGTCACCCTGTCCTTATGTGCATTAGCATCATCTGGCGAAGGATCTGAGGCACCGGCGACTGAGGGAGCTGCATCCCACAGGCCCAGGAGGCCGCATCCACCGACGGTGAGGGCACCAGTGGGACAGAGGGCGGGGGAGCACCACGGCAAAGACAGGAGGGGACAGTACTGACACGGATTCCTCCTCCGATGGAAGCTCCCTGGTGATGGCGGACACCTCTGTGCCCACCCCAGCTACAGGTACAGCCACCACCCCTTCGCCCCAGACACCACGGGCCTGCCCCAGTTAGCCCTGCTGCCCTGCGTGAGGAGGCTATTGACCTCCTGTGATCCATCTCTGTTGGGAAGTCAACCATTGTGAATGCCATCCAGGGGCTGGCAGCCCAATTGCAACAGACAAATGAGTTCCTGGAGGGCATTCACACTGGCATGGCGGCCCAACAGAGATCAATCCAGGGTCTGGCCTCCTGTCTTATGGCAGCCATTGTCCCTGTTTCTAGCCTCCCCCTCCAACTTCCTCTACCCAATCCCATTCCCCTCAACGCAAAACTATCCCAAGCACACAGTCAGATGAGCATGCACCCAGGACAACACACAAGAGTGGACATGGCAAACACAGGCACCACATCCCACAGGCACTCACACAAACACCATCCAGATGCAGACATACCGACATCCACTGCCTCCACTGTGGCCCCCTCCTCCTCGTTGTCCACCTCCCTCCCAGTTGCGTCTACACTCACACCTGCATGCACTTCATCCTCATCCACTACCCCCATCACCAGTACACCTATCAGCACACGCCCCTCACTGGCAGTCACCACCCCCACATGCATGCACACGTCCCCTGTGTCCTCTCCCACTGTGTCTGTGCCCCCTTCTCCCAAAGTCCACAAACGCAAGCACTTAGACACCCAACAGCCATCCACCTCACAACAGCATCCAGCCCATGCACCTGCACCCAAACACAGCAGACAGACACCTCCCACAACCACTCCCTCTACCTCCACTCCCAGACCATCTCCCTCTTCCCGCCCCAATATTCCTAAGAAGCTTTTCCTCTACTCCTTTGACCTCTTCCCTAGCCCTCCCACACCCCGTCCATCATGTCAGGCCAGGGTGGTCAGAACCCAGTCAAGCACCTCAGCCACCCAGTCCAGGGGCACAGTAGTGTCCACAGCTACACCAAGTGAGAGAGGATCCTGGGCACCAGGCAGCCACACTGATAAGGTGCCTGCACCAAGTGTTGCAAGGAAGGGCAAGGAGGCACCCCCAGCTGCTACAAAGAAGGTCAAAGAGGCACCCCAGCTGCTGCAAAGAAGGGCAAGGAGTCACCCCCAACTGATGCACAGAAGGGCAAGGAGGCACCTCCAGCTGGTAAAAGGAAGAGCAAGGAGCAGTCCCCAGATGCTGCCAAGAGGAGCAAGGAGCCATCTCAAGCTGCTGGCAGGAAGGGGCAAGGGGCCTGCAGCAGCAGGCAAAAAGGACAAGAGGCCGGGTGCTGAGCCTCAGTCGGAGCCCCCACCACCAACCATGGTGGTTCAGCCATCTGAGGCTGCAGGGGATGGGCTGGAGCCTCCCCCCACCACTCCCAGCACCGCCAACTGCACCAATGCCAGCAGCAGCATCCCGAGTGGGCTGCCGTCCGAGGCTGCAGGGGATGGGCTGGAGCCTCCCCCCACCACTGCCAGCACCTCCACCAGCACCGCCACCAGCACCACTGGCAGCAGCAGCAGCCCGAGTGGGCAGCCATCCGAGGCTTCAGGGGATGGGCTGGAGCCTCCCCCCACCACTGACAGCACCGCCACCAGCACCAGCATCCCGAGTGGGCAGCCGTCCGAGGCTGCAGGGGTTCGGCTGGAGCTTCCCCCCACCACTGCCAGCACTGCCACCAACACCACTGCTAGCAGCAGCAGCCTGAGTGGGCAGCCGTCCGAGGCTGCAGGGGAAGGCCTGGAGACTCCCACCACCACTGCCAGCAACGCCACTGCCACCACTAAGCAGCCGTCACCTCCGACGTGTGCAGTCCTGAATCCATGGGCTGTTGTGCGGCCTGGCCCCTGCAAATTCTATGGGTCTGACACCCACGTGAGAGACTGTGAGCTTACACTCCCCAAGATCTGCATCACAGAGCACAATGCCCCCTCTAGAATCAGTGGAGAAGCCATCCACTCACTGCATCCATCCCAGGATGAAGCACACTGGGCACAATGCCCCCTCCTGAACCAGTGGAGAAGCCATCCACTCACCCCATCCTTCCCAAGGTGAAGCTCACTGGGCGCAATGCCCCTTCCAGAACCAGTGGAGAAGCCATCCACTCAACCCATCCTCCCCAGAATGAAGCACACTGGGCACAATGCCCCCTTCAGAACCAGTGGAGAAGCCATCCACTCACTGCATCCTTCCCAGATGAAGCTCACGGTGCACAATGCCCCCTCCAGAACCAGTGGAGAAGCCATCCACTCACCGCATCCTTCCCAGGATGAAGCTCACTGGGCACAATGCCCCCTCCAGGACCAGTGGAGAAGCCATCCACTAGAGAGACTGTGGCCTTGCACTCCCCAGGACCAAGCAGTGGGCAAATCACCCACTTGAGAGACTGTGGCCTTGCACTCCCCAGGACCAACCACAGGGCATGTTGCCCCCTCCAGAGCAAGTGAGCAAGTCACCCACTTGAGAGTCTGTGGCCTTGCACTCCCCAGGACAGAGTGAGGGGAATGTTGCCCCCTCCAGGACCAGTGCCGTTGTACCATCTTCCGGCTGAGGTGCCCCCCCAGTCTCCGTCCCCCTGACATGCCTGTCTATTTTCGACCTGATGCCCCTGCAATGTTCTTTCCGTGTTGTAGCAGGAGTGAGGTTGGGCCTTGGACTTCGTCATGTGGCCCTGTGGCCCACGGACATTGAGGACTGGGCAGTATCCCTTGCATTGTAAATATGTATATGCTTTTTTTTGGATGCACGTATTACTAATATAATTATCTTATTACACTCTTTTTAGTCTATTCTGGTTGTCCTTGCATTTTTCCTGAGCGGTACGGGGTGAATATGTAATATTATTGCATCTGGTTGTGTGTGTGGTGTTTGGGGTGGGGACGTTGTGTGTGTGTGTGTGTCACTCTCTTTTTCCTCCCTTCCTCCCTCCCCTGTGTGCCAGGCAGCAGCACTCACAGTGGTCGTCTTTGCCAGCGTTGGTGTTCACAGTGGAGCATAATTTAATATTTCTTACCGCCGCCTGTCGGCGGTATTACCGCCACTTTATCACCGACCGCCAGGGTTTTAATGAGGGCCTTAGTGTGCTAAGAGTCTGAACATCTGTGATAAATGAGATCCATTTTAGATTGGCATTAGTTAAGCATGGCACACAATAAAGTGTAGCATGGTGGTAGCCAGATGCCCATTTTTCACACGTCATTGTGACCATGATTTGAATACTCCTGCTTGGAGCAAGCACCATCTCTACCTACTGTGGGAGGCATCACCTTGTACAAAGACTGTGGCTGCACTACAGAAAACAAAATGTAATTTGAAAGGGAGCAATCCCAAACCAGTTCCTGAACCTAAAACAGAGGATCCACAATGTGGATCCTTGAAGATGTACATAAAAAACGGGACCCAGACCATTCCATTTTGTTCCAGTGCCAAGCTGCTTTACTAACCAATGAAGGAAGTGCTCTGCAGAGTACTCAAAAAGCTTCTGTCCAACCAGGTCTGGTGACTTCACAACAGGCTGTCTTGCTGAGGTAAGGGGATATCACATGACGTCTGCGTAACTGGCTGGAGAAGTTACAGTCTTTCTAGCGCCTAGAAGCTGGACTGCTCAGAGAGGAAAAGAGTGTGTCTGACCCTGCAGGAGCAGAGACATTTCAGGAGGAGATGACTCAGCATGTGGAGCACCAAAAAGGAGCATCTGCTATTGGGAGAGCATTTGCCATTGACCAAGATGTAAAAGATCACCTGGCCACCCTACGTGATTCATGTGATGAGCTGCGTGAAGAAAACTTGTAACTCAAAGCAACTGAGTGCTCTCCAGCATCTCTGAAGTATATGCGGAAGAACTGATGCTGCAACCGCTTGACATGAAACATACCCAGAGAAGATCCCCATAATCACCGTAGTGGGGAGCATGACTCAATTGCCAAGACCAAAGCCCACAGTCCCACACCACTTCTGAATACTCCACTGGCATGATCCCGTCAAGCGTGCTGGATAGAGCTATCACAGCTCTTGGGACAAAACCTGGAAACAAAAGGCTGAGACTATCTTGAACTGTATAGATTGTCTCTTATTATAAATCTAATGTTGCCAGCATGAACTCTTTTTGCTCAAGGTCACATGAACTGACCTATCGATCAATGAAACATGGTATCAGAAAGTGAACTCACACATGTTCTTTTTGAGATCCTCATTAGGTTCTACAGACTTGAGTGGGGGCCCACAGTAACAGAGAGGATGGCAATAAGAGGGTTGGCATGCCTCGTAGTGACCCATGGCCAGGACTATCCAGGACTATCAAACCCTGTACTGAACCCCATTAGTGTTTATAATATTTATATTATTGTCCCTGTCGCTGATTATTGAGTTCTGAATCTTGCCCTCCCGCATACTCTCTCATGGAGAAGCCTTTCAATGCTCACCCTCGCTCACCTGGGAGTCATGTGCAGAGCAAGCAAACTTGGTCCGTTTTCTTGAGCCAGGGAAGGATGTACACCAAGACACAAGAGGTAAAGTACATCATCCCCCATGGTTGTGCCCATAAAGGCCCTGTCTGTGTCCCCACCCCCGTCCCCAAACCTGGGTCTGACACAAAGTCTAAACAATTTCATGCACATAACGATAAAGATGACATGAAAATAGAAGTGCAATTGTCACTTTACTGCAACACTATCTAAACTCCACAAGACCAACCGAACCTGATTAAAAGCTGTTCCATATGCAGTAGCCCACTTTCTGATAAACACACAAGGATACAAACACATCAACCCTTCTTTCACATATCTTAGGTGATTGCTCATAGAGGCAAGGCATTCTTTCAAAACAACCTTATCCAAATATGTTTGAGGCTAGACACCCGAAATCTGGAATGCCCTTTCTAACAACATCAGAATTCTTCCTTTCCCTGTCTTCAAAACAGTTGTGTAGTGAGAATTCATACCGGACCACAGGAATTCAGTTTTAGCATCAGCTCACAGTACTGAGCTGCCTACACCAATGTAAATCATTGTGTATGCCCACAGACATTATTGTGGAGCCTGCTGTTCTGGCATCTATCCTCCAAGGATTTATGTAATTTTTCATTACCTCTACTATTCTCACAAGTGCAACACAAACACAATATACATCTACAGGCAAGTAAATGAGTCATACTTACATCCCCAACTTGTGCAGATATTATGAGAAAAATCCTTCATACTACTTTGCATGATGATCCTTCAGAGCATGTATATTCCAAGCATTGTCCAACATTCTTAAAGACAGTAGTGTTAAGTAAGTGTCACATAAAACAAATGTAAGTAACATTTTAAAGTAAATGAAAACAAATCCTACAAGGATTAGTGTTAGCATTTTTAAAAAGTATTTTAAAGTGTATTTTGTAACCATCTTTTAAGGTTTAAAGGACATATCAGGGATTGTGTGAGGATTGCAGTGTGTTATATAGTATGGCTGTGCGACCTTACCATGTAATACACTCACAAAACTGTCTTGGATCTAGTCAGGCTCATTTGTGAAACCTTTAACTCAACCTTGGCATAAATATATATAGTGTAAAGCATTTAGAAGTACCAAACAATGAAATAAAAAAGTCATGCAACAGGAAAGAAATCCAATACCAATGTGTGGGCTTCTTCAGATTTGAATTGCCCTGGTGCTGGTTACTGAGGTCAGCCGACTGATCCTTGGAGTCACTTCTTGGGTCTGGGGCTCGGGAGTGACTGTTCCATGAGCCAGGAGCCACAGTTCTCCTTTTGTTAGCCTAAGGTGTGGCAGGTGCAGTCCAGCAGAAAATGCAGCCCCTCATGTGAGGTCAAGGGGTAAGCAGGACAGTCCTTCTTTGATCCTTTCTCCAGTTCCATTATGATGTGATTTTCATGGTGCAAGAGGTGTCATATTTATTCCCGGAAAGTGCCCTGGGTTGATGTTGCAGTCACTAGCCAAGGGGCTACCAGAATCACTTCTGCCCCATGATGACTTATGGCTACTTGTGGCATCTATCAATCCCAGAGTGCACTATTCTGCCCACTCCCAAGATGTCTGAACCCTTCCTTGAATGTTAAGAGATTGGTAGCCCACCGCAGAGATGTGGCTTCATGTGGCTATGCACTTATTGGAAAAATGGTTTGGGCACTAGTCTCCCCTCTCTGGTTCTGCCACAAGCCTGTCTATCTGAACAAAGGCGCAGCCATTCAGGCGTATTATCACCATTTGCCCATAAAAGTTGGCTCCACCTTTTAAAGCTCAATTGTTGGGTCAACGCCCTGAGTGGCTTCCTGCGAAGGGCAGGTAACACCTCTCCCTGTACCAGGCTTTGTTGTTCCTGAGCCTGGAAGTTGCTCACACTACTCCCTAGGAGGCAAAAGGTTTTCTGGTGACAGCAACTGTGCAAGGCCACTGGACAAACTGGGCAATAAAGTGCCAACTTTCCTAAAGTTGACTTTCCTTGAAAAGTGACATTAAATTTGACTTTGGCATCAAGTCGGTTGTAATGCCATGGTTAATTTGATACCTTGAAATACCAATTGTTCCTTAGTCCCAGACATACGTTAGCTCGAATGAGAGGTCATCCAGTACTCTGTGTAAGCCACTGGGGCTGTTAACTTTTTCACAGCAAAAATTACGGTTTTGAAGCTTTGCTGTTAGGACAAATCAGAAGTATATGTCCTGCTTAAGCACTTCATTGAGGTTAGCCTGAGTTTGTGACTTTGACCCAGTCCAGTGAAACCAGATGACTGTTGTTGTTGCTTTCTGCTTTTAGGTGCTATTTTACAATGTATTCTTTAAAAATGTATAAATCCAGTTTTACTGATTGGAGTTTTGTTGTATTGGTCTTATGTTATTTATTAAATTCTGCTCTATTTTTCTAAGCTAGTGTGGGACCTTTTTGTGTGGTGTTTTCACTGTTTTACTGTTTGAAGTGTTGCACAAATACTTTACACATTGCCTCTAAGTTAAGCCTGACTGCTCTGTGCAAGCTACAAGGGGTTGAGCACAGGCTAATTTGGAGTTTGCTTGTGCCATATCCTGACTAGGATTTTGGTTGCTGCTTAACCAGGGCTCATAGCCCAGTCAATGACTCACCCAATTTCTAACAACGCTTTGATCACAAATGTCTCTGGACTCCACTGACCTCGCAAGTCACCATCCAATGACAAAAGTCTCTTTTGTAATCGAACCACAGAAAATGAGGTCACTATCCACCTATTGCTTCATTTAGAAGACAATGGACTCTCAGGGTTCTTGCAGCTGATTTTTAGAACAAGGGGAAGCACAAGGGTTTTATGTGGGAGTTGCTATGGGAGACAAGGATTCTGGCATCTGTGTTTCTATTAATGCTGTTTGTCTTGTCACTTTTGCCAGAGTGGATCATTCTGTCTTACTGAATTACTTGTGGGAGGTGGCAGGGATGTCTAATCAGCCTTTGAGTTGTTAAGATCATTTCTTGAACTTAGAGCATCTCAGTTTCAAAGTAGGTGCTGCCTCTAGCAGGGAGGTCTTGTTTTTTTCTCTCTCCTATGTGTTTTTTAATTTGGTATAAGAAACGTCTTCATGACCCCGAACAAGCGCAGAGCATAAGATCTCATATCTATGTCAATGACGTATAACTCGTGATCTTTCCTAGACGGTCCTAATAGGTCTGAGTGAAGCACTATCATGAGCTAAATTGTTTTCTTGTGGTGCTGGATGCTGGGGGCCTTCCTAGCCTTTATCACCAGCATGATGGTTTTCTTTCTAACTACCTCAATTTAAACACTGTGAAGCTGGGGGGGGGGCACTATAAATGTATCACGATTAGAGAGTCTTATTAGATTGTATTGTCCCCAGAAATCAGATCTAAGGCCGTTGGTTTTCTTAAATATTTATCTATTGAAGTTTAGGTCCACCAACCCATAAGGACTTATGGATTTTAAATCCAGTTTCAGCCATGCTGCCTCCTTTCCTTGCAGAGTAAGAGAGAGCCACAATAGTCCAGGCTAGCATAGAAACCTGCCTCAATTATAGTCAAGCCTTGTTGATAGTTGCAAGGACCTGTCCCTGTCAGCAAGGGACCACTGGTCACAGGTACAGTTGAAACTTTCCCTGACAATAAAAAAAAACACTAGACACAACAAAACCTACACACTAAGTGCAATTAAAATGGTAAATGTTCGCTCTTTGTGAGCACTAGAGACATTTAGAATGCTTTTATGCCTACTGCGACTTAGATACAAAAGGGGCTATATCTTCACATTTAAACCCTTGCTTTTCTGCTACTAACATAGCCCTGATGACAAACAGTTTGCAAGAAGTGGCTCTCCAACGGCAAATGCTAAATTCATCAGTGCCATGTGCACTGGCACCATTCTCTGATGCAATAAAACAGTGACAAAATAGCATTGTGGCATTGTTAAACTGCAGTAAATGATTCCACAACATCTTATGTCAGACACCACAATTCAAAGACATGTAGTGCACCACTCTAATCAAGTTTCAGCCCGAGAGCATCCAGTACTCATCACAGCCAATGCTTGAACATCAAAATCCACACCCATCACCACCATTTGAACTGAACATACGATGCACATCACTCGCTGATCTAGTCATTTCAGCACCAAGCACCACACTGATTTCACTGTGTTGCTTGTTGGAGCCATTCTAATATTCAGATGGTATTCAGAGTCTTTGTCTGAGTAGGCTTTGCTGATAGAGCAGAGAACTGTGAATGTGTTCCAGATGCTACTGGAAACCAGCTGAGATCTTTCAGTACAGGCCCTTTTTCTAGGGGTTGAGCGCACTCTTGCTGTGTAGTTCAACAGCCTTTGTATCCTGACCATTAATGTCTTGGAAAGTCCATTGTAAATTATAATACACAGGAATGAAATGATCAGGGCTCATCTAAGCTTCACCAGATGGTCAAGTTAGAATAATGGAAAGATTTTAGGTTTAAATATTTTTATTGATTTTATCTAAATTTGTAGTACAATACAAAACACTCACCTACAACCGTAGGCCGGTGAGGAACAATAAGAAATGAGGAACATTGGTGAGGGATAGAAAAGGAGGAGGAGAGAGTATCTGTGCTGTTGAGCTGATGTCTATGGCAGAGTGGCTAATGTGTGCATCATAGCATGTAGATATCCAGGGTGCTCATCTGATATATGTAGAGCTAAGCTGATACTGGATTTGTGGGAGTAAAACTGAGTACCTGTAGGTAAATCAGGCATGTAAGTTCTACACATTCTTGTGAGAGGTATGACAAACAAGGTCCCCATGTTTTGTCAAATTGGGGGAGTCTTTATTCAGCTCTGGCTTTTAATTTCTCCATGCTTAATAGGTGTAGGTATGGTGCCTTTGCCTTATCATGCTAGTGACACCTCCTTAGCTACACAGAGGACTAGTGTGATGGCCCATCCCTGCAATGATTTCAGTGGGTAGTGTAAAACATCTGGTCTGCCCAGGAGAATATAACTCGGAAACCTAGGTATCTGTATGTTATACATCTTATCAAGGGTATCCAGGACCTCAGTCCAGTAACAATAGAGCTTCAGGCATCTCCAAAGGAGGTGGATCAGTGTCCCTTCCTGTGTGCACCCCTGCCAACAGCATGCCTCCCATTCCTCCTCCATCTGAACACTCTTGCTGGTGTGTCATACCAATAATGCACAACTTTTAGTAAGGTTTCCTGCCCCGCAACACTTCAGGCTGAGGAATCAGCCCATTGAAAAATATCCGACCACTCCCGAGTTGTGAAGGAGCGCTCGCATTCCTTCTCCCATCAACGTTGTGCTGATGATTTTGAGGAGGGCTGTGTGTTGTTGAGGAAGGTGTATATATCGGAAAGAATACGCTTGTCAGAGCTTCTAGTTAGGAGCCATTTCTCAAATGGAAGAAGGGGATGGCCTGCATGAGGCTTAATAGAAGGCTGTGTAACCCAATGATCAATAGCACAATACTGCCACTGAGCAGTTTCCGGCAGACCATAGTGTTGTTGAAGTTGGGCAAAGGTCAGTAAGCCTGATTCATCGAACAAATCCCCAATTCTTTTACAATTTGCCTGTTGCCACGTTGAGTAGCTAGAACCCTGACATGTGGGGGAAAGTCTGGATTTCTCATAATTGGAGTGAGAGGGGAGATGTGAGTGGAAAGCCTTTTACTTGTCTGTATTCTGTCCAATACCCCCATGGTGGCTCTCAGAATAGGTGAGATATAAACTCCTGGTGGCCTATGGGAGCCATGGTATCTTATACGTATTCCCACTACTGCCTGATCTATGAAGAACCAATGTTTTTTTGTGTGGGATCTGTTCCTTTCCACTAGGCATCGCAGTTGGGCTGCCTGGTAGTAGTGGGTTAGATGAGGAATCCCAAAACCTCCCACCCCCAACAGTAAGTAGGTCTACTTCTGGCTATATGCGCTTTCTTCCCTTCTCAGATGAACTCTTCTATGTGTTGTAGTTTAACTAAAACTTGGGGGGGGGGCAGTTATAACGTCTACATAACATAGAGAAGTTTGGGCAATAGGGTCATTTTGACTGCTGCGATGCGGCCTAACCTTATAAGTGCGTTGGCTTCCCAATTGTGTCGATCAGCGCGAGTTTTCGCTAATAAGGCACCATAATTGGAGACAGCAGTCTGAACTGTAGTGGAGTGAATGTGCAGTTCCAAGTATCCCACTCCCCCTGTGGCCCAGGTAAATGGAAATTGTTGTTGCAGAACTGTCTCCATTGCCGCCGTAAGTGTGAAGCTTAGGATCTGGGATTTTTGTAGGTTCACCTTAAACCCAGAAGCCTTCCCAAAGACCTCTACTTCTTCCATCAGTGAAGGCAAGGACCGAAGGGGGTGTGTCAGAGTTACCACAACGTCATCTGCACATAATGCTAGTTTATGTTCCCGTCCCCCCACTGAGATACCTGTATTAGGGGTTTCATCTAATTCGCTCTGCCATGGGTTCCATGTATAGCACAAAGAGTATTGAGGACAGTGGGCAGCCCTTTCAAGTGCCTTTAGTCACCAGAAAGGCAGATGGCATTAGCCCATTAACCCCAACTATTGCCTTAGGACCATTGTACCTGCACTGTATCCAAGCAATGAATCGCTCGCCCAGGCCCACCTTCCGCAACACTGCAAACAGGTAGGGCCAATGTACCCAGGTCGAACGCCTTCTCAGTGTCTCTAGATAGCATTAGTGCTGGTATTCGGAACGCTGGGTTTTATCTAGCAAGTGGCATATATGTCTTGTGTTGTTGCTGCAATTGCGTTCAGGAATAAAGGCAGCTTGGTCTGGATCTACAATGCCTTGCATATAGAGGGCCAGTTGATTTTCCAGAATAGAGGTGAAAATCTTGGCATCTACCTTGATTAACGAAATTGTCCTGTATGATGAGCAATACAGTGGATCCTTACCTGGCCTGGGTAGGACGGTAATCGTGGCAAGTTTCATGGAGTCTGTGAGGGAACCCGTGTCACTAAAGGAATTACATAAACATGTAAGGATTGGGGCCAATTGGTTAGCAAACAGATTATAAAATTCACAGGGTTTGCTGGGTTGGAGGCGTGAGATCGCTGAGAGTACCTCATCCAATTTTATATCCTGATCCAATTGCCGAGCATCTATAGTAGGCAGTCTCTCTAATGGTACTTGTTCTAGGTAGGACGTGTAATCCTCTTCTACTCAAGGAGTCAGCGGTGTAGAGCTGGGCATAGAATTGTTCAAAAGCTTGAACTATTTGGTAATTGTGGTCAATACGCCCTCCTCGCTGTCCCATCAATGCCTTCACCCTTTGTTGTGTTTTCTGGACCCGTAAGCAATGTGCCAGAAGACGGCCCGCTTTGTTGCTCCCCACATTGAACTTCTATTTAGTGCAGATCACAGCATATGTTGCTTTATCCATGTCCAATGTCCATAGTTTTTTGCGTGCTGTGTTCAATTGTCTGCGTATTGAGTGGGATCCTGATCGTTTGCTCTCCTCTTCTAGTCCTTTTACCTGCCTTTCGAGTGCCGCCCTTTTGTCTCTCCAGTCTCTGTTAAGACAGCTCGCTAGTGTCATTAGCCGGCCACGAAGGACTGATTTTAACACTTTCCAGAGCACTGCTATAGGTGTGTCAGAGCAATCATTGTGCTCTAAATATTTGGTGATGGCATCAACCATTTCGGAAATGTGTGTTTCACTGGTGAGAAGTCGAAGGTTGAGACGCCAAGTGTGCCGTTGGGAGGCTGGGCCAGGAGAGGATGTAGTTATATGGAGTGGGACGTGGTCCGAGAGTGCCTCTGTACCTATGTCTACTTGTGTGACAGATTACAAAAATTGCAGTGTGGCTAGGTGTAAATCAATGAGTGCATATGTCTGCCGGGCTGCAGAATAAAAAGTTGAATCCCTCTCTGTGGGATGGTAATGCTGCCAGACATCCGTTAGCCCATAATTCGCTAATGTCTCCAAACTCTGTTTTGAGAATGCCCCCGTTTGTCCCACTCGCTGCACTGACCGATCCAGATTGGTGTCTGGCACTAAGTTAAAGTCTCCTCCAATGAGCACAGCCTTATCTGCAGTGACCATCACCTTGCCTAAGGCCTATAATATAAAGGCCTCTTGGTGGTCATTATGTGCACTCCCCCCTCCTTCAGTGGTGTTCCAAGTGCCCCTCGACCAAGCGGGGGAATAGAGGAGGCCCAAACTCCACTAGAAGCCTCCGTCCAACGGCAGAGCTTGGGGTCTTCGCTCCCGTCTGGGCGCTATGTTGGCCACGCCCCCCTAATGGAAAGATTTTTTTCAAGTAAAGAGCACTTAAAATACTCTTAGCCACGTCATTATCTTGCAAAAGTTCAGAATCAAGAATGCACAAAATCCTGGCTTTTTGGATAGGTTCCTAAGTTTTAGGCTAGTCAAACCGTGGTAACATGTACACAGACTCCCCACTGCCAGGTATCTTAGTTTGGGTCGCATTCATGCAGACAATTCTCTCCTTCATCAACTGCAGTACATGGTCCAGGCAGAAAGTCTTACTTGTGAGTTTTATTAGTTGACTGTATAGTCAGAAGAGCATTTGTTTGCCATCAACCTACAGATGAAAGTTTACTTGGTACTGATTGAGTAGTTGCATTTCTATGAGCCACCCAATTGCATCATGTAACTCATAGCACCCAAATAAAATGCCTGACACACAAGGCATGTGCGTTTTTGTGTCATAGCATACTGCCTAAGGACCTGTAACAGCATGCCCCCAATACTGTGTCTCCCAATGGCATGTGTGCACTTCACATGTCCACTGATATTTTTTGGGGGTGCATCAAAGGGGGCCTCAGGCCCCCAGCACCCTGGGATTTGCATTACCTAATTTGCAAATTCCTAACAGGAATTCGCAAATTCATAAATTCATTCGCACCTATGGGCCTACAGGGATGAATGGAGTCCCATTCCCTAATTGTGATTCGGTAAAAGCGATTGCGACTTTTAAGAAATCGCTATTAACGAATCGCAAATTTCATACATCCCATTTTGGATTTCTTAAATAGCGATTTCTTAAAAATCGCTATTTAGGAAATGCAAACCGGGATAATGATACATCTAGCCCTAAATGCGCTCTTTAATATGCTGTCATTTAAAGAGACCAGCAACATCCATCCACCAAGTGTCACAAGTTCTCTATTCATCTGCCCACTCATTCATCATTCATCAGTCCACCCTCCCACACAAAAACCCTATCCACATATCAGTCCACACAAACTCCCTACCCAGCCATAATCCACACAACTCTCATTTCTTTCATACTTCCACGCAAACAATACATCCACACATCTACACACACACCGTTCATCTTCCGCCTATCTACACAATGGTCTATCCATGCATCAGCTCACACACAGAAATACATCCCTAGATATCTATAATTTTTAACCTTTAATATCTCTGAAAATACTGAACAGATTTACACCAAATTCCGTTCAGTGGTTTGGATTGTAGTTGTGTCTAAAGACCCTATGAAATTAACATGAAAAACACACTTTTATTGATCTCCCTCTCCCCACTTTTTCTCAGCCTCCGCTTGACGGATCATCCCGAATCTTTCCATGCACAACAAGACCCTATAGGACAATTTTTAGGGAAAATTTCTTGACGTTTCGCCAAATGTTGCCAAGGGTATATGCATGTCAAAAAACACTTTTCCTATGGAAACTAGGTCCTAACTATAACTGCCTACTGGCGACTGCCAGTAGGTTTTTTATATATGTATATATATATATATATATATATATATACATATATATATATACAGAGAGAGAGAGAGCTAACTAAAACTTGCACCTCTATCATTCACTGCTTATGACCTCACATATTACATCACTCATGACGTTTTCTGTGACATCATTATGACATCACTGATGACATCATCCAAGTTTCTTTTGTACACATTACTCTATAAACAAGTATAACATTAGAGCTATGACAGTATGTGAGAATGAAAGCAGCATTATTTTTGTTTTTGGACCCAGGGTGGTCCTTCTGGGTCTGGCCCTAGGGGGTCATGCTAGCCGCAAACAGGCCGGCGGAAAACAAATGGGATTACAACTGTGACGGAAACCGCCAACATAGATAGCAACTTTAACACTCAGACCACCATGGCAGTATAAACAAACAGCGCGGCGGACACCGCCAACAGACAGGCGGAAGACAATGTACCGCCTACACTATCACAACACGGCTATGCGCCACCTTTTCCAGGACAGAACCAACGCGAATAAAAACACGGCAGAAACAGTACACAGAAGGGAAAACTCTCACCTCTCCACACCCCACGAGGAACCAGGATGCCATGGAGCCCGAATTGCAGATCCTGCCGGCGATGGTCTTCGTGCTCCTCTATCAGGAGCTCCAACTACGGCGGCGACGACCACGGTGAGTACTGCACCTACAACACAGGGGAGGGGGAGGGAAAAGAGAGTGACACACACATGCAACACGCAACACCCCCACCCCCACCCTCACCCACAATAACATACACACAAATACATGCTGCAACATTACATATACACCCCCCACCCCCCCTTGAATAACGCAATGACAAAAGGAAATGATTGTAATGATTGTAATAAATAAAAATCCATTAGTCAAAAGTCAAAATCCAGTATATACAAATATGTACAAAAGTCCGGATAGTGCACCAATCATTGTCCGTGGACCACTGGGCCCAAAATGCATGGGCGAGGCCCACATATGATACCCGACTCCAAACGGAGAGGACACTGGAGGGGCATCACATAGAAAATATACAGGCACCTCAGGGGGAGGGGGGTACCTTAGCCTGATGAATGCACGCCACTGCTCCACGAGGGGGCTCCATGCCCATCCATGTATCCTGGGGAGTGCAAAGCCACAGTCTCTCAATTCTCTCCAGTGGGTGGTTTGCCCACTGCTTTATCCTGGGGAGTGCAAAGCCACAGTCTCTCAAGTCTTTTCAGTGGGTGGTTTTCCCACTGCTTTATCCTGGGGAGTGCAAAGCCACAGTCTCTCAAGTCTTTTCAGTGGGTGGCTTGCCCACTGCTTTATCCTGGGGAGTGCAAAGCCACAGTCTCTCAAGTGGATAACAGTCTCCACTGGTTCTGCAGGAGGCTTTGTGCCCAGAGTGCTTCATCCTGCCAAGCACTGAGGTAATGGATGAGATACTCCACTGGTTCTGGAGGGGGCTTTGTGCCCAGAGTGCTTCGTCCTGCCAAGGACTGAGGTAGTGGATGTCAATCTCCACTGGTTCTGGAGGGGGCCTGGTGCCCAGAGTGCTCCACATGCAGTGTACAATTCCCTCACCTTGGTGTGTGTGCCATGAGATTGCCGAGGTACAGGTAGCATGATACGCCATGGAGGCAGCAACATACCCCACACTGCTGTGGCTTCGCATTCCATATGCAAGTGACAACTGTGATGACAGTGTTGCTTCATGGAAGCTGCCCAGGGTCCTGGAACTCACCACCAGCCTCGGACGACTGACCACTGGGGATGGTAGCCATGTCTGCGGTGGTGCCACTGGCTGAGGATGTCCTGGGGCGATGGTGCTTGCGGTGGGGTCTGTAGGGGAGGTGCTGGCTGCGAGGTCTGTGGCGGCAGTGCTGGCTGTGGGGTCTGTGGCGGCGGGGTCTGTGGCGGCGGTGCTGGCTGCGGGGTCTGTGGCGGCGGTCCTGGCGGTGGGGTCTGTGGCAGTGGTGCTGGTGGCGGGGTCTGTGGCGGCGGTGCTGGAGGTGGGGTCTGTGGCAGCGGTGCTGGCTGCGGGGTCTGTGGCGGCGGTGCTGGCTGCGGGGTCTGTGGCGGCGGTTCTGGCGGCGGGGTCTGTGGCGGTGTAGGTGGCGGTGTTCTCCGCCGTACAGGTTGGCGGCGACGTGGACAGAAGGTGTGACACTGGTCCCTTCAGTTTTTGGCCCTTCCCCACCTTTGATGGTGGCGCAGCTGTCTTGCCACTATCCCTTTAGTTTTCCCTGACCCCTTGGTGGCTGGTGTTCTCGGCTTCTCCCTCCGGGATGTGGGCACCTTTCTCACCTTGGCAGGTGGTGGAATGTCCTTGCCCTCGCTCCGTGGCACACTGGCAGCCCTGATGGTTGGTGCACTCCATGACCCCGCAGTTGCTGGCACCACTGTGCCTGGGGATGTGGTGGCTGAGGTGCTGGGCTGGGACCTGGGAAGCCTGGCCCTAGGGGAAGGACGGGGGGGAGGGGAAGGTAAGAGGTCAATATTAGCCAGGAAAGGTTTCTTAGACACACTGGGACGGGTTGATGGAGGGGGTTTGGGAGTGGAGGTAGAGGTAGTGGTTGTAGGAGATGTACGTCTGCTGAATTTGGGTGAAGGTGCATGGGCTGGAGGCTGTTGTGAGGTGGATGGCTGTTGGGTGGGTGTGTACCTGCGTTTGTGTACTTTGTGAGGAGGGCTCACTGACAGACTGGGAGAGAACACAGGGGATGTGTGAATGGTAGTGGGGGTGGTGAGTGCACGTGAGCGGTGTGTGGTGATGGGCGTGCTGGTGATGGAGGTAGTAGCTGAGGATGTAGTGCATTCAGGTGTGAGTGGAGACAAGACTGGGAGGGAGGAGGGAGACATGGAGGAGGGGGACACAGTGGAGGCAGTGGATGGTGGTATGTGTGCATGGGTATGATGCTTGTGTGAGTGCCTGTGGGATGTGTGGTGCTTATGTTTGCCTGAGCCACCCTTGTGTGTTGAGGTGTGTGCATGCTGGTTTGATGGTGTGCTTGGGATAGGCTGAGGTACAGGGGATTGGGTCTGGGTGGAGGAAGTTGGAGGGGGAGGCTGGACACAGGGACAATGGCTGCCATCAGTGCTGAGGCCAGGGCCTGAAATGCTCTCTGTTGGGCTGCCTGGCCATAATGAATGCCCTCCAGGTGTGCATTTGTTTGTTGCAAATGCCTCTCAACACCCTGGATGGCATTCAGAATGGTAGACTGCCCAACAGTGAGGGATCTCAGGAGGTCATTAGCCTCCTCACTGAGGGCAGCAGGGCTGACTGGGGCAGGCCCTAAGGTGCCTGGGGTGAAGGAGATGCCCACCCTCCTGGGTGAGCGGGCACAGGACACAAGCTGAAGGGCTGCTGGCAGGGCTGTGCTTGTAGGGGGGGTGGTGGCTGTACCTGTTGATGCGGGGGGCACAAGGGAGCTCCCAGAAGAGGAGGAATCGCTGTCACTGCTGTCTGCTCCTGTCTGCTCCTGTCCCCGTCGTGGAGCTCCCCTTGCCCTCCGTCCCACTGGTGGCTTCAGACTCCGTTGTTTCGCCCTCCAGGGCCAAGTGGGATGCAGCTCCATCCTGCTCCAGTGCCAATGCTCCTACGCCTGATGATGCTATTGCACACAAGAACAGGGAGACCACAAAAAGGGGGGGGAGACAGAAGAAAGACATGTTCAGTGCATGCAACACCACTACCGTTGGTGGACACTACAGACACAGCAGCCCTCTGCACTATGCCATGCACTTATAGTTCCTAGATTAATCACATGCCCATAGGGTACAAGGCCTAAGCCCGATTGCTGCACACATGGAAGTCACAGGAGCCTGACTAGGTGTAGATGGCACTAACCACTAGTGGGGTTGGGGTGCCACTGAGCCTGCCTCACAAGGGACCTTTCCTACCAAGATCACCCTGGCCTACGGGAACCCACTGACCACCCAGACACCTCGTAATGCGCGCAGAGTCAGCTGAATTATAGTGTACTCACCCCCTTGTGGCTGCTGTGATGCCCTCAAGTGCCCATCCAACTCTGGATACGCCACCGCCAGGATCCGGAACATCAGGGGGCTCTTGGTGCGACGGGCACTCCTCCCAGGTTGGGAGGCCATCCCCAGCTGGGCCTTTGCCATCTTCTTGCTCCAGCGATGAAGGTCCTCCCATCTTTTCCAGCAGTGGGTGCTCCGTCTGTGGTGGACCCCCAGGGTCCGGACGTCCTTGGTGATGGCACACCAAATAGCCTTCTTCTGGTGTGCGCTGACCTAGAGGAATAGTGCAGGGGAAAAGGAAAATCTTTACCCGTCCGGACCGTCATACTCATTGCCCCCCGTTCCCACCCTTGCCCTGACGCACATACACTCACCGTCCGCACATGCAGGCCTCAGTCCACCCCCATGTATCTTCCATCCACACCACTCCAAACAGGCATTGCCCAGGCAGCATGCTCACAGTGTACTCACCTGTTTGTCTGGAGGACCATACAGTTGTGTGTACTGGGGGAGGACCCCATCCACTAGTTTCTCCAACTCCTCCGAAGTGAAGGCAGGGGCCCTTTCCCCAGACACATGAGCCATCGTCGCTTCCAGACTGAGGTCACAGCAGCACTGGCAGTGTAGGTCCTCTCCTGTTGAAGGTCAGGTATCAAGTGAGTGAACAGACAGAAAATGGCAGTCACGTCCGTGGCGGTGCGTACCGTCACCGCCGGCATACAACGTCATTGGCTCCTCGGACCCATAGGGTCCAATGTTAACCAATGCTGGATTGCGCTGCGGTCTTCGACCGCCCACCGCGACGGTGTACAACACCAGCGCTGTTACCTCATATCCCCTTGTCCCACCTCACAGGTCAGGCAGCCACCATTTCAGTGGGCCACATGGCATTAATATTAACTGCGTCACACCAATGTAGGCCTTGAATACATACAGTAACAGGCACATTGCGGATTAATAAATGTGTGCAAATGACATGTTGTCATTCCTCAGTGTTGTCTGACTCTCTGCTCGCTGTTCTCATCCATAGGGCACGTCTGATGGGGCAGGTGATGAGATGGCAGCATCCTCCGGTGTACAGACCGCTGGTGGACCTGTCGACAATGGAAGAGAGACACGTAATAGTCACCTACAGACTTGATCGTGCAACAATCCATGAACTGTGTGCCCACAGGAATCCCCCCTCTAGTGCAGGTTCTGTCTGTATTCCATTTCCTGGCAAGTGGTTCCTTTCAAACAACAGTGGCCATTGCATCAGGGATGTCCCAGCCAATGTTCATTAAAGTGTTGTCCAGAGTGTTGTCTGCCCTGCTGAAACAAATGCGCCGTACATCGTGTTCCCTCAGGTGGAGGATTTGCCCACAGTGAAAGGTGACTTCTATGCCCTGGGACATATCCCCAACATCATTGTTGCCATTGATGGTACACATGTGGCCTTGGTACCCCCCGCAGGAGTGAACAGATGTACAGAAACCGGAAGAGCTACCATTCAATGAATGTGCAGATGGTGTGTTTGGCCGACCAGTACATCTCCCATGTGAATGCCAAATTTCCTGGCTCAGTGCACGACGCTTACATTCTGAGGAATAGCAGCATCACTTATGTGATGGGTCAACTCCAGAGGCAGCGTGTGTGGCTAATAGGTGAGGACAAAGACCCTATACAGTGTGAATAGTTGTCTGGGTATGGGGTTGTCCCTACGGGTTAGTGAGTGTCTAACAGTTGTCCCTCGACATTTGCAGGTGACTCTGGTTACCCCAACCTGTCATGGCTACTGACCCCAGTGAGAAATCCCAGGACAAGGGCAGAGGAACGCTACAATGAGGCACATGGGCGAACTAGGAGAGTGATTGAACGCACCTTCGGCCTCCTGAAGGCCAGGTTTCGGTGCCTCTATATGACAGGTGGTTCTCTCTACTACTCACCAAAGAAGGTGTGCCAGATCATTTTGGCCTGCTGAATGCTGCACAACCTGGCTTTGCGACGGCAGGTGCCTTTTCTGCAGGAGGACGGTCCAGCTGGTGGTCTTGTGGCAGCTGTAGAGCCTGTGGACAGTGAAGAAGAGGAGGTAGAAGAAGAGGATATCGACAACAGAAACAACATAATCATGCAATACTTCCAGTGAGACACAGGTAAGAAGATGTCACTGCCTCCCACATCTCATACTATTGTTGGAGTTAGCATAAGTCTGTCATTTTCACTCAGTGTATGGACCCTGACATGTCACTTTGCCTTTCCATTTCACAGATGTGGGTCCCACTTTGTGCCCTCTGCTATATTTCCTCCAGCCCTACAGCTGCGTTACATCGGTATGTGAACAATTAAATTGACATTGCTATATTCCATGGTTATTGCAATTACACGTTTGTGAAAGCACAGACTGACTTCAGATTGTTTTGTGATAGAAGTGTTTTCATTTCTGTGGAAATAAGTGGAGGGGGTTGTAAAATGGGCTGGGGTGATGGTGGAGGAATGTCCATGGCAGAGTCCAGTCTATTTGTTTCACAGGTGCATTGTCCAAAGGGGCATAGGAAGTGGAGCAATGGAAGTTTAAGGATGGACAGGGTGACAAAGTGGGACAGAAGGGTGACATTCAGGGGGGTCTCATTTCCTGGCGGGGTCTTGGCAATGTTCTCTGTCTTGTTCCTGGATCTCAGGTACCGTTTGCAGGGTGGTTCTGCATCTGCAGGGGGTGGGGTGCTGGTGTTGTGTTCCTGTGGCGGTGCCTCCTGTCCACTAGCGCTGGCGGAGGTCGAGGGCTGTTCATCATCCAGGCTAGTGTCAGGGGCCCCTTCTTGTGCCACAGTGTCCCTCCTGGTGTTGACAAGGTCTTGCAGCACCCCTGCAATGGTGACCATGATGTTGTTAATGGACTTCAGGTCCTCCCTGATCCCCAGATAGTGTTCCTCCTGCAGCCGTTGGGTCTCCTGAAACTTGGCCAGTACCATTGCCATTGACTCCTGGGAATGATGGTAAGCTCCCATGATGTTGGAGAGGGTCTTGTGGAGTGTGGGTTCCCTGGGCCTGTCCTCCCCCTGTCGCACAGCAGTCCTCCCAGTTTCCCTGAGCCTCTGTCCCCTGAACCGTGTGCCCACTGCCACTGCCCCCAGGTCCCTGATTTTCTTGGGTTGGTGGGTTTGCATTGATTCCCTTTAGTGGTGGACACACGGCTGATTTGACGTGTCCTGGGGACAGAGGGATGTGCCTGCTGGGTGGGTGCTGTGCTGGTGTTTCAGGAGGGGGGAGGGACTGTTGTGGCTTGTGTCAGTGTCAGGGGAACCGACTGTCCCAAGGTCCCTGATGGGCCGGGCAGGTCATCTTGATCCAGTTGTGCAGAGCTGCTGTCATCACTGTGGGTCTCTTCTGTGGGGGGACTGGACATGTCTGGTACCTCCTGTCCAGTGACGTTGGGTTGGGGTCCTGCAGGGGTATAAAGACATGATTATTGCATCTGTGTGTGCCATTGTGTGCAATGGGTGAGTGACCCTGTACTCCAGTGCTTGCATTCTTGTCTTGGTCCTTGTGTGATATTTGGTTTGGGGTCTGTGTGGGTAGCTGTAGTGGACATGCTTTGGTGATGGGTGTCCATGCTTTGGTGTTGCATGCAGGGCTTGGTATTGGGATGGGTGGGTTGTGATAGTGGGGCATATGTGAGGTGTTGGAGTGATGGGGTGAGGGTGGGAGTATGTGATGGCATGCAGGTAGGGTGGGGGATATAATAGTAAAGCTTTGACTTACCAGAGTCCAGTCCTCCTGCTACTCCTGCAAGGCCCTCAGGATGCAGGATCGCCAAGACCTGCTCCTCCGATGTTGTTAGTTGTGGGGGAGGAGGTGGGGGTCCACCGCCAGTCCTCTGTACAGCAATCTGGTGTCTGGAGACCACGGAACGCACCTTCCCCAGTAGATTGTTCCACCTCTTCCTGATGTCATCCCGTGTTCTGGGGTGCTGTCCCACTGTATTGACCCTGTCGACGATTCTGCGCCATAGCTCCATCTTCCTTGCAATGGAGGTGTGCTGCACCTGTGATCCAAATAGCTGTGGCTCTACCCGGACGATTTCCTCCACCATGACCCTAAACTCCTGCTCAGAGAACATGGGGTGCCGTTGAGGTGCCATGATGTGGTGTGAGTGATGTGTGAGGTAATGTGTGGGGTGATGTTTTGGGGTGTGTGGTGTTTTGTGCGTGGATGGTGTATGAGTGATTGTGTTGTGTGCCTTTGGATGCTGGTGTGGTCTTTTCTTTTCTGTCTCTCTGCTTCTTCATAAATTTTCATTGTAAGGGGTTGTAGGTAATGTGGGTGTGTGTTTTATATTGGATTGGGTGTGTGGGTGTGGTGTGTGTATGTGTATCAGGTGTGTGTATTTAGATTTTTCCAATGTGGTTGGGTTTTGTAAATGTGTGTGTATTTTGAGCGCGGCGGTGTGTACCGCCAATGGAATACCGCGGCTGAAAGACCGCCGCGTGGATTCGTGGGTCGTGATAGTGTGGGCGTATTCCTGTTGGCGTGACGGTGTCGGTTTTGTTATTGCCAGTTTATCACTGACCTTTGGTGTGGTGGACTTGTGAGGGTGTCTGTATTATGGCGGATTCCGAGCTGTGGGTCGTAATAGCTGTAGTGGAATTCCGCGGGCGTAGTAGTATGTTGGCAGTCTTCTGCACGGCGGTAAGCGGCATTTACCGCCAGGATTGTAATGAGGGCCTAAGTCTTTGAGATCTGTAATGGCTGCCAGCAATATTTTTCTCATGTTGTAGGCGGCCAATCAGAGCGCCCACACCAACTAGAGTCTGACTCCCACTGGAGCAAGATGTCCCATGGGAAATAAAGCTCCCTGAGCCAATCAGAATGTTCCATTTTTAATATGGTGCCACTACGAGAGCCTCTCAAGGGCACTACTGACCAGTTATTTTTTAACCCTCATTTTTGAAAACTACAGAATGAATTTACACCAAATCACAAAAGCACAATCTGTGGACCAAGATCTGGCTTCCTGCCAAATATGGTGAAATTCTATTAAGCAGTTTTTGCGGTAGCCCTGCTTAAAGAAGTCTATGGAAAATGCATAAGAATTGTGTTATTTTGGGAGCCCCCTTTTTCTTTACCCTCGCTTGATGAATCACTCCAAACCTTTCCACGCACAAAGTAGCACCTTTTAGGAACGTTTCATGGAGATTTGTCAAAAGGGGCCAAAGTTATTAGCAACACAAAACACACTTTCTCTATAACTGGGTTATATACATGTTACCTACTGGTAGTCGCCAATACCAAGTTACTGTTAGTACCTACTTTGTATAGGAGTGTTTATTGTTTTGCCAATAACTTTGGCGCCACTTAACAAATCTGCATGAAATTTTCAAAACATATACTTTAGTCAGTTCAGCTGCTGTCTTGAAAGTTTCAGGGTTATCAGTCAAACGGGGCTGAGAAAAAGAGGGAATCCCAAAAAGCATTTTCACTATTCATTTTTCCATAGGGTCTTTAGACACACCTACAGCCCAAACCACTCAGCGAAATTACACCACATTTGGCAGGAAGCTAGATCTTGTGCCACAGATTGTGCTTTTGTGATTTGGTGTAAATCCGTCCAGTAGTTTTTTAGATATTAGAGTTTAAAAAATATAGATATCTAGGGATGCAGATCCTCCATGGATCCAACTGTCCCTGTGCTGATATCTGATTGACTGCCAACACTTGAACAAGGAAGTGGTGGCAGCCATTTTTGGTGCTTGGCTTCTGCCTAGTCCCACAAGTAATGATACAAAAACAGAAAAGGGGCTAGGGTATGGTCACCTTGAGTTCCAAGCCTTGGCCTAGGTGTCCCTGAGGAACCCCACCAAGGCTAAAAGGCATTTAAAAAAAAAAATCCCAGGAAAATCCATGGCTGGATTCGTATATTTTTACAAGATTCTTTTTTTTCAAAAGCACGGTCTCCCGCACGCTTCCTTTTGTCTCCGGGGGGCCAGGTCCCGGGAGCATAAGGGGCTTAAAAAAAGGAGGAGAGCACACGAGGCCACACTCCTATGGCTTATTGTAGCCCTGGGACCGCCACCGCCCTGGGGTAAATCTCAATAAATAAATGTGGGAGGGCCCACGTGGCCTCACTGCATCCCTGGAGACTGCCACATCCCCAGGGCAAATCTCAATAAATACTGCCACCTCCCCAGGGCACTAAACATACATATGTGGCCCAAGGCCCACCCGTTCCCCAGGGACTGCCACCTCCCGGGGGCAAATTATAGTAAATTAATGCAGGGGCACGCTCGCTCCCCCTGCAGCCCTGGAGACTTGCTACTCCCCGGGGCAATTCATTCAAAATAAGGGGGAGGGGTGCGTCCACCCCCCACAGCTCTGGGGACCAACACCTCCCCAGGGCTAAACAGGGCTGGCTCCTGCTATGCCCTGGGCTTCCCACTCCCAGAACATAGCTGTTTCCTTTTGCTTGGTGGGAGCTGACAATTCCCACCAAGCAAAAGCAAACACTCTGGTTCCAGCGGGCAGGAGCTGTAAAAGTGCTCCCGCCCGCTGGAAGCGGCGGTTTCATCTCTTTCCCTACCCGCAGAGATGCAGGCAGGGAAACCGATGAAACAATTGATCTTGCACACAGGGAGCTGCATGTCTAGCAATGCCATCTCCCGCAGGAATTGGGGAGCCAGCTGGGACCACTGGGCCTTGAGGCTCCGCCCAAGGTCCCATTGCACACTGGGTGTCCTGGGAGTGACCCTGGAGACATGGCCGGCCCTGGGGCATGGGATCCCTGGGACCAAAATCAGACCAGGGAGGGGGGCCACACAGCCCCCTATCCTCCATTTATAAATGGCCGGACCCCAAGGGTTAGGGTACCGGGGGCTGAAATTGGCCTGAGGAGGGGAGTCGTATGCCCCCCTCCCCTAATCAGTGAAAGCCGGTGCTGAGATCAGCCTGAGGAGGGGGGATTGCACAGCTCCCCTCCTCTATAAAGTGTGTTTACTCAGAGATTCCATATTGAAAAACTTTCTGAAATCCTTCATTGCGGTGAATGCATCACTGATCTATTGGAGCACAATATGTATGTGACTGTGACAAGTGGGTTCTTTCTTGTCCTCTCCTGGTGAGAGCAGAGTCCATGGTCTCCTTTTAAATTGCTACAAGTATGCAAATGTTCAACTCCCCTGGAAGATGCTCCTGCACTGTCCGTATATCTTCCCGCCTCATCAAACGGCCCCCACCAGTATGTTTCCCGATGATTTTGGTGGTGTGTTCTTGATGCTGAGGAATATGAGGAGATCGCCAGAAAAAAAAGAAGCACTTATGTCATATCGATCAGAGGAAGGACCCTGATTTAGTGGAGATTTATGTCTTTGTAGTCTTGTTGGCCTCTCTATAGGAGGATTCATGTTATCACAAAATTCTAGAGAAAGACGCACCAGGAACAATCATGTTGCCAAAACACACACAAGGTCACTGGTGACATTTCCTTGTGCCCAGTACACAGCTGTACTGGACATTTACACAAAGCACATACGGGACATTTACACAAGGAAGAAGAAGGAATTGCACTTGGGTAGATATTTTGCTGTGGACTCTTGCTGGATAATAGGACAGGTGAGGTTCCTTTGTGGGTGAGTCACTCACACAGCTGCTGAAACACCCACACAGACACTTACACCCACTCAAAGAAGCACTCAGATATTCACTTAGACACTGATGCACCCACTTACAGACCCATTCAGACTCATGTACTCACTCACAGACCCACTCAGACATTCAAGCACCCACTCACAGACCCACTTTGACACTCATGCACCCCCTCACAGACCTATTCAGACATTCATGCACCCACTCATAGACCCACTCAGGCTCATGCAGATATATCTACACATATATTTTTTTTCACTGAAAAAACAAAGGTTACAGGGATGGTATAGTTAGGCTCACATTTTAAATGTACAAAACCATAGAAATTCACCTGTTATAGTTATAGTTATTTCAAGTAACTATAAACCGTGCCCTAAGGTAACACGCACTCCTGTCATGCACAGTTTTCTTATTCATAAGGTTATTGCAAATGTTCCAGTGTTATTATCAACGATGTTATCAAGGATGTCATGAGTGTTGTAATATCTGGGGTAATTAACTGTGCATGGCAAGGGCACAAGTTATAGGCCCTCAGTACAACATTGGTGGTAAAAGCCGCTTACTGCCGTGCAGAAGACCGCCAACACACTGCCGCGGCTGCGGAATTCCGCCACAGATATTATGACCCACATCTCGGAACCCGCGAACATTCAGACACCCACACAAGTCCGCCACACCAAAGGTCAGTGATAAACTGGCAAAAACAAAACCTCCACCGTCACGCCAACAGAAATATGCCCACACTATCACGACACACGAATCCACGCGGCGGTCTTTCAAGCGTGGTATTCCATTGGCGGTACACACCGCCGCGCTCAAAATACACACACATTTACAAAACACAACCACATTGGACAATTCAAAATGCACACACCTGAGACACATACACACACCACTCCCATACACCCAATACAATATAAAACACACACCCACATCACCCACAAACCCCTACGACAAAAATTGAGAACGAAGCACAGAGAGAGACACCACCAGCAAGTACAACAGCATCCACAGGCACATAAGACTATCACCCACACAACTTCCACGCACCTCACACAACACACCACTACATATCACCACACTTATCACCACACACTCCACCCCACCTATCACCTACACCACCCCATGGCACGGCAAAGACACCCCAGGTTCTCGGAGGAGGAGCTCAGGGTCATGGTGGAGGAAATCATCTGGGTAGAGCCACAGCTATTTGGATCACAGGTGCAGCACACCTCAATTGCAAAGAAGATGGAGCTATGGCAAAGAATAGTGGACAGGGTCAACGCAGTGGGACAGCACCCAAGAAATCGGGAGGACATCAGGAAAAGGTGAACAACCTACGGGGGAAGGTGCGTTCTGTGGTCTCAAGACACCACCTGGCGGTTCAGCGGACTGGCGGCGGACCCCCACCTCCTCACCCACAACTAACAACATGGGAGGAGCAGGTCTTGGCGATTCTGCATCCTGAGGGACTCGCAGGAGTAGGTGGAGGAATGGACTCTTGTAAGTCAAATCTTAACTATTACATCCCACACCCTACCTGCATGCTATCACATACCCCCACCCTCGCCCTCACCCCTATCACTCCAACGCCTCACAAATGTACCAATATCACAAACCAGCCATCCCAACACCAAGCCCTGCATGCAACAACAAAGCATGGACAGCCATCACCAAAGCATGCACACTGCACATAGCCATACACCCCCCTAAACCATCATCACACAAGGTCCCACACAGGAATGCCAGCACTGGGGTACACGGTCACCCACCCATTGCACACCATGACACACACAGATGCAATAATCATGCTTTTCCACCCCTGCAGGACCCCTACCCAACGTCACCAGACAGGAGGGTCCAGACATGTCCACTCCACCCACAGAAGAGGCCCACAGTGATGACAGCACCTCTGTCCAACTGGATCTAGATGACCAGCTCGGCCCATCGGGGGCCTCAGGACAGTCGGTTCCCCTCACACAGGCACAGGCCACCACAGACCTTCCCCCCTCTGGAAACACCAGCACAGCACCCACCCAGCGGGCCCATACCTCCGTCCCCAGGACACGTCAATCAGCTGTGTGTCCACCACTACAGGGAACCCAGGATAACCCACCACCCCAACAACAACAGGGACCTGGGGGCAGTGGCAGTGGGCACACGGTCCAGAGGACGGAGGCCCAGGAACACAGGGGAACTGGGAGGGCTGCTGTGCGACAGGGGGCAGACAGGCCAAGGGAACCCACTCTCCACGAGGCCCTCTCCTCCATCATGGGAGCATACCACCTCTCCCAGGAGACGATGGCAACGGTACTGGCCAAGTTTCAGGAGACCCAGCGCATGCAGGAGGAACAGTATTTGGGCTTCAGGGAAGAGCTGAGAACCATCAGCTCCACCCTGGGCACCATCGTAGGGGTGCTGAAGGAAGTACTCAACACCAGGAGGGACACTGTGGCACTACAAGGGACGCCTGACACTAGCATGGACGATGAACTGCCCACCACCTCTGCCGGCGCTAGTGGACAGGACGGCCCGCCACAGGACCACTATACCAGCACCCCACCCCCTGCAGAGGGAGAACCACCCTGCAAATGGTTCCTGAGATCCAGGAACAAGACAGAGCACGATGCCAAGACCCCCGCCAAGAAATGAGACCACCATGATTGTCATCCCACTGTCCCACTTTGTCACCCTGTCCATAATTAAACTGCCCCAGCTCCACTTCCTATGCCCATATGGGCAATGCACTTGTGAGACTAATAGACTGGACTCTGCCATGGACACTCCTCCGCCATCACCCCTCACCATTTAACTTCCCCCTCCAATAATTTGCATTTAAATAAACACACCTAAAGCACAAAATTATCTGGAGTCTGTCTGTGATTTCGAAATAGTGTATTTGCAATTACAGTGACAAAATGTTCTTGAAATAGTAATGTCAACATACCTATGTCACACAGCTCTAGTCCATGAGGAATGTAAGCAGATGACACACGTTGGGACCCACATCTGTGAAACCGTAAGGGAAAGTGACAATTCAGTGACCATACACTGGGTGAAAACGACAGACAGGATAGAGGTAGTAGTGTAAAAGTACATGTAGTGCGCAGGAATGTATTCTCACCTGTGTTTCACTGGAAATATTGCTGGATCACTGAGTCCCTGTTCTGCATGTCTTCTTCCTCTGCTTCATCCTCATTACTGTCCACAGGCTCCACAGCTGCCACAACACCGCCATCTGGACCATCCTCCTGCAGAAAAGGCACCTGTCGTCGCAAAGCCAAGTTGTGAAGCATACAGCAGGCCACGATGATCTGGCACACCTTCTTTGGTGAGTAGAATAGGGATCCACCTGTCATATGCAGACACCTGAACCTGGCCTTCGGGAGGCCGAAGGTCCACTCGATCACCCTCCTAGTTCGCCCATGGGCCTCATTGTAGCATTCCTCTGCCCTGGTCCTGGGAATCCTCACTGGGGTCAGTAGCCATGACAGGTTGGGGTAACCAGTCACCTGCAAATGGCGAGGGACAACTGTTAGACACACACTAACCTGTAGGGATAACCCCAGACAACCATTCCCACTGTCTTGCATCCAGGGGCTCACCTAATAGCCACACACGGTGCCTCTGGAGTTGACCCATCACATAAGGGATGCTGCTATTCCGCAGGATGTAGGCGTCATGCACTGAGCCAGGGAACATGACATTCACATTAGAGATGTACTGGTCTGCCAAACATACCATCTGTACATTCATAGAATGATAACTCTTCCGGTTTCTGTACACCTGTTCACTCCTGTGGGGGGGGACCAAAGCCACATGGGTCCCATCAATGGCACCTATGATGTTGAGGATATGTCCCAGGGCATAGAAATCACCTTTCACTGTAGGCAAATCCTCCACCTGAGGGAAAACAATGTAGCTCCGCATGTGTTTCAGCAGGGCAGACAACACTCTGGACAATACGTTGGAAAACATAGGCTGGGACATCCCTGATGCCATGGCCACAGTTGTTTGAAAAGACCCACTTGCAAGGAAATGGAGCACTGACAGCACCTGCACTTGAGGGGGGATTCCTGTGGGATGGCGGATTGCTGACAACAGGTCTGGCTCCAACTGGGTACACAGTTCCTGGATTGTGGCACGGTCAAACCTGTAGGTGATTATCAAATGTCGCTCCTCCATTGTCGACAGGTCCACCAACGGTCGGTACACCGGAGGATGCCGCCATCTCCTAACATGTCCCAGCGGACGGTGCCTATGAAGGACAACAGCGACCACAGAGTCAAACAACTCAGAGGTACGTACCCACAGTTTACACAGAATACCAATCATACACAAAAGGTGGCCTGTATGTGTGTTGAGACTAGGCCTAGGTATGTGTGACGCAGTATAAAATGAGGTCATGTGGGCCCCTGAAATGGCGGCTGCCTGACCTCTAAAGTGGGACAATGGGATGTGAGGTAACTGCGCTGGCATTGTACACCGTCGCGGTAGGCGGTCGGAGACCACGGCGCAATGCTGCATTGGTTAACATTGGACCCTATGGGTCCCAGGAGCCAATGACGATGTACGCCGGCAGTGATGGTACGCACCGCTGCGGACGTGACCGCCGCGGACGTGACCGCCATTTTCTATCTGTTCAATCACTCGATACCTGATCTTCGACAGGAGAGGACCTACACTGCAAGTGCTGCTGTGACCTCAGTCTGGAAGAGACAATGGCACGTGCGTCTGGGGAAAGGGCCCCTGCCTTCACACTGGAGGAGTTGGCTCGTTGATGGGGTCCTCCCCTAGTACACGCTACTTTACGGGCCTCCAGACAAACAGGTAAGTACACAGGGAGCATGTTGTATTGGCTATGCATGTGTGGAGAGGGCTAGATGTAAGAAGGAAGGGGGCAGAATGCTGCATGCATGAAAGACGGTGGGTGCATGTGCCACATGGCAAGGGTAGGGATGGGGGCCACTCACTTTGACGGTGCAGTTGGTAATGACTTCTCTTCTTCCCCTGTACATTTCATGTAGGTCAGCGCCCACCAGAAGAAAGATATTTGGCATGCCATCGCCAAGGACGTCCGGACCCTTGGGTCTACCACAGACGGAGCACCCACTGCTGGAAAAGATGGGAGGACATTCGCCGCTGGAGCAAGAAGACGGCGGAGGCTCAGCTGGGGATGGCCTCCCAACGTGGGAGGGGTGCCCGTCGAACCATGACCACCCTGATGTTCAGGATCCTGGCGGTGGCCTACCCGGAGTTGGATGGGCGCTTGAGGGCATCACAGCAGACAAAAGGGGGTGAGTACACTCTCATTCAGCTGACTTTGCACGCAGTGGAGTTGTCTGGGTGGGGGAGGAGGGCTGTGGGTTTCCCTAGGCCAGGGCGAGTTCCGTAGTCTAGGCCCCTCCATAAGGCATGGCCCTGTGGCCCCCCCACCCCACCTCTGTACCAAGTGCGGCTATTCATGCCCCTGTGTCATCTATGTGTGCAGATGTCGTCCATAGCCTTGTAGGCCATTTCCCAGGAATTGCACTGTGAAGCCCAAGAGCGCGGCGTAGTGCAGGGGGCTTCTGTGTCTGTCTTGTCCGCCAACTGTAGCGGTAATCCATGCACTCAACATGTCTTTATTCTGTCTCCCCCCCCCCTTTTTGTGGTCTCCCTGTTCTTGTGTGCATTAGCATCATCAGGCGGAGGAGCAGTGGCACCGGAGCATGAGGGAGCTGCATCCCACATGGCCATGGAGGGCCACACTACAGACTCTGAATTCACCAGTGGGACGGAGGCGAGGGGAGCTCACACGGCGGGGACAGGAGCTGAGACCAGCGACACGGACACGTCCTCTGATGGGAGCTCCCTTGTGGTGGCAGCAACATCTGTGCCCCCCGCATCTACAGGTACAGCCGCCACCCTCCTACCAGCACCGCCCTCCCAGCAGCCCCTCAGCCTTCGCCCCGTGCCCACTCACCCAGGAGGGTGGGCATCACCTTCGCCCCAGGCACCTCAGGCCCTGCCCCAGTCACCCCATTGACCTCCTCAGGTCACTCACTGTTGGGCAGTCTACCATTTTGAATGCCATCCAGGGTGTAGAAAGGCAGTTGCAACAAACTAATGCATTCCTGGAGGGCATTCATTCTGGTCAGGCGGCCCATCACCGAGCTTTTCAAACTCTGGCCTCAGCACTGATGGCAGCCATTGTCCCTGTGTCTAGCTTTCCCCTCCAACTTCCTCCACCCAGACCCAATCCCCTGTATCTCTGTCTATCCCAAGCACACCATCAGACCAGCCTGCACACACCTCACCACACAAGGGAAGCTCAGGCAAACATAAGCACCACACATCCCACAGGCACTCACGCAAGCATCAGACACATGCAGACACACCAACATCCACTGCCTCCACTGTGTCCCCCTCCTCGTCGTCTCCCTCCTCCCTCCCAGTCTCGTCTACACACACACCTGCATTCACTACCTCTACAGCCACTACGTCCCTCACCAGCACACCCCGCTCACGTGCAGTCACCACCCCCACTACCATTCACACGTCCCCTGTGTCCTCTCCCAGTTTGTCTGTGACGCCCCCTCCCAAGATACACAAACGCAGGCACACACCCATCCAACAGCCATCCACCTCACAACAGCCTCCAGCGCATGCACCTGCACCCAAATTCACAAACGTACACCTCCTACTACCACCACCTCTTCCTCCACTCCCAAACCCCCTCCAGCTACCCGTCCCAGTGTGTCCAAAAGAATTTTCCTGTCCAGCCTTGACCTTTTTCCCACACCTCCCCCACCCCGTCCATCTCATAGGTCCCGAAGTAGCACCTCAGCCACAACATCTCCGGGACCAGTGGTGCCTGTAGTCACAGGTATGTGGAGTGCACCGGCCACCAGGACAGCCAGTGTGGCACGGAGCCACAGCCAGTCCCCCCCTGTGAAGCATCAGAAGTTGGCCTGTGCCCGGCAGGAGAGGGGGAAGACTCCAGCCACCAAAGCCGCTCCCAGGGGTCCCGTTGGGAGTGTGGAGTCAGCTGTTACACCTCCCAAGGTGGGGAAGGGCCACAAGAAACCCAGCAAGTCTGGGAAGAGCAGCACAGCGGAGAAGACCGCCATCGTCCCCGCTGCCCAGGAGGCAACCGCCAGCCCCATCCCAGCTGCCCAGGAGGCCACCGCCAGCCCCATCCCAGCTGCCCAGGAGGCCACCGCCAGCCCCATCCCAGCTGCCCAGGAGGGCCCCGCCAGCCCCAGCCCAGCTTCCCAGGAGGGCCCCGCGAGCCCCAGCCCATCTGCCCAGGAGGCCACCGCCAGCACAAGCCCCCCTGGGCCATGAAGGACCACCAGCACAAGCCCCGCTGAACAGGGCACCGCCAAATCAAGCACTGCTGAATAGGGCACCGCCAACTCAAGCCCCGCTGGGCCATGAAGGACCGCCAGCACAAACCCCGCTGGGCCATGAAGGACCGCCAGCACAAGCACCGCTGAACAGGGCACCGCCAACTCAAGCCCAGCTGGGCCATGAAGGACCGTCAGCACAAGCCCCGCTGAGCCATGAAGGACCGCCAGCACAAACACCGCTGAACAGGGCACCGCCAAATCAAGCACCGCTGAACAGGGCACTGCCAACTCAAGCACCGCTGAAAAGGGCACTGCCAAATCAAGCACCGCTGAACAGGGCACCGCCAAATCAAGCACCGCTGAACAGGGCACCGCCAACTCAAGCACCGCTGAACAAGGCACCGCCAACTCAAGCACCGCTGACCAGGGCACTGCCAACTCAAGCCCTGCTGGGCCATGAAGGACCACCAGCACAAGCCCCGCTGGGCCATGAAGGACCGCCAGCACAAGCACCGCTGAACAGGGCACCGCCAACTCAAGCACTGCTGAACAGGGCACCGCCAAATCAAGCACCGCTGAACAGGGCACCGCCAACTCAAGCCCTGCTGGGCCATGAAGGACCGCCAGCACAAGCCCCGCTGGGCCATGAAGGACCGCCAGCACAAGCACCGCTGAACAGGGCACCGCCAACTCTAGCCCCGCTGGGCCATGAAGGATCGCCAGCACAAGCCCCGCTGAGCCATGAAGGACCGCCAGCACAAGCACCGCTGAACAGGGCACCGCCAAATCAAGCACCGCTGAACAGGGCACCGCCAACTCAAGCACCGCTGAACAGGGCACCGCCAAATCAAACACCGCTGAACAGGGCACTGGCAACTGAAGCACCGCTGAACAGGGCACCGCCAACTCAAGCACCGCTGAACAGGGCACCGCCAACTCAAGCACCGCTGAACAGGGTACCGCCAAATCAAGCACCGCTGAACAGGGCACTGCCAAATTAAGCACCGCTGAACAGGGCACTGCCAACTCAAGCACCGCTGAACAGGGCACCGCCAACTCCAGCACCGCTGAACAGGGCACCGCCAACTCAAGCACCGCTGAACAGGGCACCGCCAACTCAAGCACAGCTGAACAGGGCACCGCCAACTCAAGCACCCCTAGCCCATGAGCGGCAGGGGCACTGACGCAACTGGGTCCGTCACGGGGTGAGTGATGCACTCGGGGCACCAGTCCCCCTCCAGAACCAGTGGAGAGATCCATCCACTACCTCTGTCCTTCACAGGATGAAGCACTCTGGGCACCAGTCCCCCTCCAGAACCAGTGGAGAGATCCATCCACTACCTCTGTCCTTCACAGGATGAAGCACTCTGGGCACCAGTCCCCCTCCAGAACCAGTGGAGACATCCATCCACTACCTCTGTCCTTCACAGGATGAAGCACTCTGGGCACCAGTCCCCTTCCAGAACCAGTGGAGAGATCCATCCACTACCTCTGTCCTTCACAGGATGAAGCACTCTGAGCACCAGTCCCCCTACAGAACCAGTGGAGACTGTTATCCACTTGAGAGACTGTGGCTTTGCACTCCCAGGATTGAACAGTGGGCAAACCACCCACTGTAGAGACTTGAGAGACTGTGGCTTTGCACTCCCCAGGATTGAACAGTGGGCAACCCACCCACTGTAGAGACTTGAGAGACTGTGGCTTTGCACTCCCCAGGATTGAACAGTGGGCAACCCACCCACTGTAGAGACTTGAGAGACTGTGGCTTTGCACTCCCCAGGATTGAACAGTGGGCAACCCACCCACTGTAGAGGCTTGAGAGACTGTGGCTTTGCACTCCCCAGGATTGAACAGTGGGCAAACCAACCACTGTAGAGACTTGAGAGACTGTGGCTTTGCACTCCCCAGGATTGAACAGTGGGCATTGAGCCCCCTCGTGGATCTGCCGTCGTGCACTCATCCGGCTGAGGTGCCCCCCCTTCCCTTCCCCCTGAGGTGCCTGTTGTATTTCTATCTGATGCCCCTGCAGCGTTCTATCTGTTTTGATCTGGTATCGAGTGTGGGCCCCGCCCATGCATTTTGGGCCCAGTGGTCCACGGACTATAAATGGTGCAATACCTGGACTTGTATTATTGGTGTATATATTTGTTTATAGTGTATATATATTTTGGAGTACTGTATTTTAATAGATTACAATGGTTACAATCATTTCCTTTTTGTCTTTGCATTCTTCCGGGGGCTTTAGGGGGTGTAACTGTTATGTATCAACATGTATTAGTGTGTGTTGTAGGGGGTGTTGCGTGTGTGTGTCCCTGTTTTTTCCCTCCCCCTCCCCTGTGTCATAGGTGTAGTACTCACCGTGGTTTTCGCCGCCGGCGTTCGTGCTCCTGGTACAGGAGCAGGAAGACTGTCGCAGGTAGAATTTGGAGTTCCGGGTCCATGGTGTCCTCGTTCCTCATGGAGTGTGATGAGGTGAGCGTTTTCCCTTCGAAATTCCTGTTTCCGCCGTGTTTTTATCCGTGGTGAATCTGCACCGGAAAAGGTGGTGGATTGGCCTTTCATAATAGTGTGGGCGGTACATTGTCTCCCGCCTGTCTGTTGGCGGTGACCGCCTCGCTGTTTGTTTGTACCGCCGTGGCAGTCTGAGTGTTAAAGTGGCTGTCTTTGTTGGCGGTTTCCGCCACGGTCGTAATTGCAATTTTTTTACCGCCAGCCCTCACTGGCACTCATAGGGCCCCAATGCCACCATAAGGAGAGAGGCTGAGGGCAATTGGAAATGGTGCTGGCCCTGGGTATCAGGAGGCCAGTAGAGAAGGGGTAGAGAATCAGAGTGATATCAGCTGCAACAATCATCTGGAGAACAGGCTAAGGTCTGGAGCGGAAGCAGTCCCAGGAGGACCAGGTCAGGCCATGAAGAGCGATCCTCAAACATCGGACCAATGTACCAGGGGACCCCAATGAGGATGCCTGTGCCACTGGAGAGTCGGGCAAGTACTCCATGCGACTGGGTCCAGCAGCCAACAGAGTCCCACACAGGAGATTCGACCAGTTGGCCATTTTGCCCTGTTCTTTGTGACAGCAGATGCTGGTAATGGTGGACACGGACAATTTGGCTGAGACTGATGACAGCAAAGGAGGCTTCTCCGACTTCAGTGACTCGGAGCTTCTGTTCATGGAACTGTCGGACATGGAGCCCGAATCAGCAGCACCTACAGATGAGTTCAAGATGCTGATGAGACAAGGTATTCTCAAGACACTTTGACATTCAGAGTCCATTTTGTGGCAGGGCTTAAATTAGAAATATAGAAGTGCAGCTGCTCACCAGTTAGAGTGCCTATTCGATCCTGGGAAGTGTCGGTACTCCCCCAGTGAAAGCATTGCAGCACCACTGAGAAGTGCAAGTACTCCCCTTTCAAATGAAAGAAGTGCAAGTACTCAGTACCGGACAGTGCCTGCCCTTTTACAGCACTGTTTAATAGGATTCGCAAACAGAATTCTGCTTCGTTAATATTAATAGGGCAGGATTCTGCAAATCCCATTCAATAACTATTTTGTGCCACACCAGAGCAGTACCTCTATAAAATAAAGATCAGGTCACAAAGCAATTGATGTGCATAAACACCAACCTTTAATGCATCGAGTCATAACTTTGGAGTGTAACAGAAGAGGAGAACCCCTGGGAGTACCCCGCTGCACCTACGGAGATGGGAGGGGTTCCTCAGGACATGGATGTCATTTAGAAGTCCCAACTGCAACCCCTTGCTTTCCCTTTTCCCTTCGCGACCCCTGGCAGTGCTTCTGTGCCTCCTGGCCTAAGAGGCTGTTACAGAAGTTCTGGGTCACAAGATGAAAGGGCTCTGGTGAATATTTTAAACTCACCTCAGCCTGCAGCAACTAGGGTTAGACTGCCGTAAACAACACTGCAATGAAACAATGTTGCCTTCGGTAATATTCTGGCCTGAGCTGTCTTTGCAGCGTTTTGTGAGGGCAGCATTGTGTGCTCAAACAAAAGAAACAAAAGAAACTAGCAAAATAATTTATTGTTGATGGTTGAGCAGGGCAGACAAAAAGGCATTTCTATGTAAGTTTGGCTGTCACTGTGTATTGACACTGGAGAGGGAAATAAGGCAGAGACGAGAGATGACCAGGGAAAGTAGAGGGATCAGAAGACGGGATGACGATGCATCAGACAGAGGGGAAGGCACAGAGAGACAAAGATTTTTGCACGGGTGTGAGAGGGTGAGATAGAGACAGTGAAAGAGAGAAATAAACAGCTGTGATAGAAGAGGAGACAGATGTTGTAAGACATTTTTGGGAGAGAAAGATGAGAGAGGTGATGAAGATTGAAACAGGCTCAAAGATACTGCAGAAGCCAGAAATGGAAACGCAGGTGAGAGATATGACAAGCATTTAGATGACAAAGACACTACACCACTGTAATCAGAGCAATTTTGGTGACTGTATGCTACTTTTTGGGCCTGATTACAAGTGGAACATTAATTTCCGATTCTTGTGTAAACCCCTGTTTCGTCAAGTGTCAGAATTAGGAGTTCAGTGTTATTTAACAAATCCTATCATTATGGGATGCGTCAAATACCTCAACGTTCATTATGTTACAGCAGGTCAAACCTGCTGAAACTTAACAGGGAAAATTGTACCGTATTTACCATAATATGCAGATTATGGTGCGCTAAACACCAAAATCTGCATGTTATTCCCCACAAACTCATAATAGGTGTTATTTATCAGACACAATGAAAAGGTACCTCGTGGTATTGTTATTTATCATGTGCGATAAATAAATAACATCTGAACTCATAAAGTGGTCCTTTGTTGAAGAATTACTTTTGTATTTTTTTTTATCTGTTTTATTATTTTCAGTGCAAAACATAAGTTTTCAAATACAAAAATTGGGTCACTACAAAACACACTTCAGATATTAGCAGGACAGCAGTTCACAGATTTACTAATCAATGTATGTCTTAAACATCAGACAGTACAGTCAGTATTTAATGACATGGAGTATTGCCATAACACGTGGCACGGCTAAGTGCCATGGGCGCACAGAGTCTATTCCATCTGCCCCATAACACACCAGCCACCGCAGCACATCACAAACATGTATTCCGCTGCAACTAATCTATCCTCTGTTGTGCTCGCATTACCCTGCTGATATATGTCAGCTAGCCTGCCTTGGCCCCCTCATGGGGTGTGCAATGATAATACAGTCTCCTCCCCTCTTATTGTGATGGTCCCCTCTTATCTCTGGTATGCTTAACCAATGCAAGCCCCTTGAGTATTACCCTTGTGTTATGATAAATCACAGTGGGCGCTCATCGCTTTTCGCTTCCAGTTTAATCACCAGTGTCTCCCATACACCATAGCCCGTGTGTGCCTGCCCCCTGTCCCGCAAAGCCCGCAGCACACGTGTCTCAACACGCGCCCATCGCAATGTCAGAGCGCGCCAGCTAGGTATCTCCTGTGCTCTAGGTACCTTCCAGTTCATGGCAATCAACCGTTTGTACATGATGGACGTCAGGACAGCAAACTTATGAATGTATTTGTGTTTCCTGATTCTAACACGTACCCCCAACAGACAGGACTCTGGAGCCGACAAGAACACATGACCTGTAATGTCGGACACTTCTGCTACTACATCAAACCAGGTCCCCTGCAAGGGGCCACAGTCCCAGACCATATGATAGAAGAGCGCCACATGATGACCGCAGCAGGGGCACGCCGGCACAGACACGGCGTATCTGCGCAGAATCCGAGATGGGGACAAATAGGTCTGGTGTATAAAATTAAATTGAGTATAGCGGATCCTGGGGTTCCTTGACACTCTCTGTACTTGCTGAAGGGCTACAGACCACTCCTCAGAAGACAAGGGATTGGGGAGCACTGAGTTCCATCTGCGTCCCGCCACCCCCACACCATTCGCGGTTACTATGGTCAGAGCTTTGTATAAATTAGTGATTACTTTCTTCTGGGCACCATCTGAGAGCAATACGTGTAGAGTAAGATAATTCCCTGGTTCCTGATTCCCCTACTTCCATGTTTTTTTGATCAGGTGGCATATAGCGTAATACGTCATAAATTGTCCTGAACTCACCGAAGTCAGATCCCTAATGGTTTCAAATGACATCAGTGTGCCATCATCAAAGCAATCCCCCACGGTAATTATTCCTGCCTCCACCCATGTTGTTATGTAGTGGTGTTTGAGTAGCTGTGTGCTTCCAGGTATTTGGCCCAATGGTATGAGAGGAGAGTATGGAGAGCAGGATTTGCCCCTCTGTATATATCTCCACCAGCAAACGTGTGCTGATAACAGTAAATAATTGTCATATACATGTTGCACTGTATTATCAGTAAGCCAAGTGAAGATAGGAACACGCACCCATGTCGTCTCGGACAATTCAGGTCTGTTCAGCCAATATAATGGCAGCTGCGCTGCTGCATAATATTACTCAAAGTTCGGTGCTCCCAGCCCACCCTTACAAATTGGGGGCTGCAGGGTGCTGAGAGCGGCTCAGTGTCTATCGCGGCCCCAGATGAGACCCAGCAGCAGCCTATTAAGATCACAAAAGAAACTCTTAGGGACAACTAGAGGTAGCGCAGCGAAATAGTAAGGGAGCCTTGGCAATATCAACATGTTTGCCACCCTCCCCAGGGGAGAGAGAGAAAGGAGCACCAGAACTGAAGTGATCCCTTCATGGAGCAAATTGCGCGTCCCAGACTGCCGTCCCTCATGTCGTCGGTCTTATGATATATTTGCACTCATAGATATTTAAAAGTGTCCAAGTACCACTTTAGCTGGCTTGGGGGAAGCGCCTCCCTCAACTCCGCAGCAACTCCACCATAGGAAACAAACAGGATTTGGACCAGTTAACCTGCAGGCCCAAAATTGTGCCATACAGATCCAATAAGGACATCACGTCAAGGAGGGTGGACCTACCCCTCTCTAAGTAAATAGTGCATCGTCAGCACATATGTCGATATAATGTTCTGGTGTGTATGTCATGTAATGAGGAATAAAAGGAGTACTCCCTATGTGTTGGGTGCCCCATGCGCCACATGTCATACACTCCGGCATAACTAGCCCAAGCTGTCAGCAAAGCAGAGTTTTGAGTGCTCACTGCTCCCTTCAATGGCGGAGAAGAACAATCTACCAACACATCCGGGACACAATTAAAGTCCCCGCCCCATATGGCAGGCACAGCCGGGTCAGTCAATAAAGCAGGAGTCAGCGTCTGGAAGAATTCACCTAACGCGCTGTTGGGGGCATAAGTCCCCACTGTGGTTAGCAGCTTACTGTTAGACTTTTTTTGTTATGCAGGGTCATCCCCAATCTTTTTGCCTCCTGCCTCCTATTTTTTCTGACCTGTTGTTGTTGGCTTTTGAACTCTGAACACTTTACCACTGCTAACCAGTGCTAAAGTGCATATGCTCTCTGTGTAAAATTGTATGTAATGGTTTATCCATGATTGGCATATTTGATTTACTAGTAAGTCCCTAGTAAAGTGCACTAGAGGTGCCAGGGCCTGTAAATCAAATGCTACTATTGGGCCTGCAGCACTGGTTGTGCCACCCACATGAGTAGCTCTTTAATCATGTCTCAGACCTGCCATTGCAGTGTCTGTGTGTGCACTTTTAACTGTAAATTCGACTTGGCAAGTGTACGCACTTGCCAGGCCTAAACCTTCACTTTTCTTACATGTAAGGCACCCCTAAGGTAGGCCCTAGGTAGCCACAGGGGCAGGGTGCAGTGTATGGTTAAGGTGGGACATATAGTAATGTGTTTTAAATGTCCTGACAGTGAAATATTGCTAAATTCATTTTTCACTGTTGCAAGGCCTGTCCCTCTCATAGGGTAACATGGGGGCTACCTTTAAATCTGATTAAAGTGTAGATTCCATTTGGGAGCAGATGGACATGTGGAGTTTGGGGTCTCTGAGCTCACAATTTAAAAATACACCTTTTAGTAAAGTTGATTTAAAGATTGTGTGTTTGAAAATGCCACTTTTAGGGAGTGAGCATTTTCTTGCTTATACCATTTCTGTGACAGTTGGGCTGGTTGCACCTCACACTAGACAGTGACACAACGGGAGCTGCGGTGTAGTCTGCATTTCCTGATGAGCCATCTGTGCTAGGAGGGAGGGGAGGAGTGATCACTTACACCTGAAAGGGCTGTGCCTGTCCTCACACAATGCCGCCTCCGACCCCCAGGTGAGTGTCTGGGCCTGGCCTGGGAAAGGCAGGATTTCACATTCAAAAGAGACTTTACTTTGAAGCAGGCCTACTTCAAAGGAGAAATTGGGTATAAGAAGGGCACACAAAACCACAGAATTTAGAACACTTCTGGACATCAAGAGGAACCTCTGCCTGGAGAAGAGCTGAAAAGCTGAGGAGAAGTGCTGCCCTGCCTGTGACTGTGCTTTGTGGAGCTATCCTGCAGTTGCTGCTTCTGCCAGAGTAAGAGGGCAAAGACTGGACTTTGTGTGCCTTCCATCTTGTTAAGAAATCTCCAAGGGCTTGATTTAGAGCTTGCCTCCTGTTGTTTGAAGTCTCAGAGACAGCAAAGACTTCTCTCTGCCAGCACCTGGAGTCTCTGGAGAGACTCCTGCTCTGACAAGTGGTGCCCTATCCAGTCCCTGGGCCCTTGAAAGGAAAGCTGGTGGAAATCCAAGGAAATCAACTTCGAACGACTTCAGACCGACGCCGCTGCTGAATCCAGTGACACTGCCTGCAACCGACTCTGTGATCTTCGCTGGAATGTGACGACCTTCGCAGGCCCGACGCCGCTGCAGCCGCGCTGAAGTCCGCGTATCTGTGGAATTTGCTGCACGACGTTGTGACTGACGCCGCTCAAAGTGCGCAGATTCAACCTTTTGCACAGACGCCGCAATCCCCGAATTCGCGCATCGACTTGTTTTCACTCTTCACCAAAGGTAGTGTACTTGGGGGTCTACGCGACTCCGTGTCCAGCGCCGCTGGTGTCGGCTTGTTGGGAACGACTCCGTCACAACGCCGTGTTAACACCTCATCGAAGCATTTTGTGTTTCTAAGCGCTATTTTTTAGTTTAATCTTAAAATATGTATAACTTGACTTGTGTATGTTGGAGTTTTGTCGTTTTGGTCTTGTTCTGTTGAGATAAATATTTCCTATTCTTCTATACTGGTGTTGTGTCATTTTGTAGTGTTTTCATTAGGTTACTGTGTGTGTTGGTACAAATACTTTACACCTAGCACTCTGAAGTTAAGCCTACTGCTATGCCAAGCTACCAAGGGGGTAAGCAGGGGTTAGCTGAGGGTGATTCTCTTTTACCCTGACTAGAGTGAGGGTCCTTGCTTGAACAGGAGGTAACCTGACTGTCAACCCCATTTCTAACACTTACCATCTAGTAACCCCTCCAGCACTATATATCTACCATTTACATCTACCTTTACTTTATGTTGCACATAAGGGATCCCGGGCGCTATCCACACAAACAATCCTTTCGCATAGGCCGAAGAGGAAGTACCATATACCTGCCCACGCCAGTGCTTCCTCAGTGCCTGTAAATCACCACCCAGCAAGTGCGTTTCCTGCAGTATAGCAAAATGCACCCCCCAGCGTTTGAGACAAGCATATATGCGGAGTCACCTACCCGGCATGGCCATGCCGCGCAAATTCCATGTTATAATATTATACTCCTGTATCGTGTGTGTACGGTGTGCACCCATAACGCAATAAACAGTACAGGCATATTTGTTGTAGCATGTACTCGGCACCCAGAAGGAAATATCCATCCGCTATCCTGACAAATATACTCATTTGACAAGTTTTCTAACAGGTGTTGTGACAGAACAAGACATATGAAATGTAATCCCCCTTCTCCCAACAGCAATCTCAAACCCAAAATATGGTGGCGTTCAAGCACGCCTATGATTACCTCTGTCAATCACAAAAGAAAAAACATCTAATGATTGCAAAAAAATGTTTTCCTTGTGGATACCTTCTGTGGGGGCATGGTGATAATCAGGTGGAGCCCGCTACGGAACCCCCAGTGCAGTCCAAACAATGCCCACACCAGCCACGGACACACTATTACACGGTTCCCCCCTGTGTGTGGTGCAAGAGTCTCGTCACTGGAAAGACGTAAGGCAACTCCACTATCCTCCCGGCTTCTGACATCCAGAGCTCGGAACGTCATTCCAGCTGTATGCACAATACGGTATCTCTCTGACATGAGCATTCAGTCTGGCGTTACAGATGCGGTCAAAGTCTCATGCTGGAACATCACAGGACACGAAAGTGTTTATTCAGTCAGTAAAGCATGACCACTGGTCCTTTCGATATACTCAGAATAGTTGAGTCGGAGCCTCGTGAGTCTGAGTCTGTTGGTGCCAGCGAGGCAGCCCGGAGTGGCGCAAACTAATTCTGAGTGTGGATTGATGCATCCTTGAGTGCTCTCGCTCTTTCTACAGCCGCCTGTGTCCTGGTGGGCTGTGCTCTCGACTTCCTCCTGGATCTCCTGCGCGCAGGTGAAGTCAGCCACTCTCCACCGTTCCGATCTTCCTCCGAGGGTTGGGCAATTCCTTTGATGTGCATCCATGTCCAGGCATCTGCCGGACTGGCAAAGATGTGGGTGCGATCCTCTGCAATCACCCGAAGCTTGGCAAGGAACATCAAGGCGTATTTGAAATTATGCTTGCAAAGCCTCTGCTTCACTTTCAAATAGGAATAGAGTTGATGCTGCACTTCTGCAGTAAAGTCTGGGTAGGCCATTATGGAAGCCCCTTCATGTCTCACTGGACCATTATTCCGAAAGTGCTGCAGTATCATGTCGCGGTCCCTATAGTTAAGGAAGCGTGCTATAATCGGACGAGGAGGCAAATCCGGGGCTGGCTGCCTACCTGGTATTCTGTGTGCCCGTTCCACAGAAAAGTTTCTTGATGTTGCCCCTTTCAGCACCTCATCGACAAGCCATTGTTCCAAAAATAGTTCTGTGCTAGGTCCCTCTACTCTCTCCGGGAACCCTAGGAATCGCACATTGTTGCGGCGAGATCTTCCTTCCGCATCTTCAGCACGTTGTCGTAGAGCTTTAATTTCTAAGTCTAACCTCTCTACATGTTTTTGGGTTTCCGACACGGTGAGTTTCATAGTGTCCAGAATAATTTCGCCTCTACCCCCTCCGCCAGCTTATGATGTTCAACCCTGAGGAGGTTAAGATTTTGAGAGACTGTGTCTATCTTGTGTTAAAGGGACACTTTGGTATCCATAATGGCCTTTAGTATCTTTTTTAATTGCCCCAAGTGTGTTTGCAGGGTGCTCTCCAAGGAGCACAGACTCGGCGCATCCAATGGTACCACAGGAAGATCTGTAGGCCCAGAGAGCTCTTGGGTTTGGCAATCTTGGTCTTCCCCATCATGCTGACTGTGCAGAGAACTGCACTGGTAAGCCGGACCGTCTCTCCACCATGACTGCGCCACCCAATACTACACCAAGAATTAAAAGAGGAGTAGGGGAGGCTCCAGTGCCATCCGTATAACCTGTGTGCCAGTGTCCTGCCACACGAAGAAAAGGAAAAGCCCCAGGACATGTGGGTCACTCTCTCCTTCCCCCGCAGCGCCGCTCCTCATCCGCTCTCCCCTCGTGCAGCCTCCATGGGCACGAGTGCGTTTAAGCATCTCCGCCTCGGGGCAAAATACCAGAGGGGGGAAGTAAGGCCGCGGCTTAGGCCCAGATATGTGCCGGGTCCGCAACGCTGAGCGTGGCACACCACTCCAGTAGGCCGCACCCTCGGCTGCACACCGCTGGCTCTCTTTGTTCGGGGGAAGGCCCGCTCACCTCCACGATCGCGCCGCTCATTATCACATACGCGGCTCCGACCGTGATCACAGCCGAGTCCCGCTGTCTCCACGCTGCCCCCAAAATGTTCCATGCCACGTAGCTGGTGTTAAGGCTGTATTTAACAGGATAATTTCAGAGGCCCGAGTGGAGCTCGTTCTCAAGCTTCCGACTCGGCTGCCATCTTGGCCACGCCCCAGCTGAAGAATTACTGATAATAATATGATTACTCCTGTTCCCATAATTAAGAGAAATTTTAGGGAATAAAATTCTACTGCAAGAGCACACTTAGCGAACACAAGCAGCCACTCTCACTTGCTATTTGCATTCTGCTCCATTTAGCACTAGTACTTGGTGCAAAATGCATCCTTGTGTCCATTTTGGACAAGAGGGTGCATTTTGTCTAAGAAAGAGCTAAATGCCCGTAGTAAGTTGGGGAAAATCCTACCCCAAGAGCACATTTAGCGCTATTTCGTAGTACTAAATGTATTACTGCTCCCATTTTGAAAGTGAGGAGCATTTTTCCCTTAGAAAATAGTGCTAAATGCCAAGAGTAAATTGGGGAAAAATTCTATCCCAAGGAAATATTTAGAAAACGCGAGCGGCGTCTTGCACTCACTATTCATGTTCTGGTGCATTTAGTGCTATGTCTTACTGCAAAATTTATTCTCGCACCCATGTGAGGGGGAATTTGTACTACACGCAGAATTACTATTCTTGCATAATCATGCATAATCTTTTGGAATTCTTAGGTAATTCCGCATGATGACATTACACTTAATTACATAAATAATGCCCACCCCTAAAAGACACAGTTGAGTGAGACAAACATAGAGGTGTTGACAGGGGTAAGAAAGAGGCGATAAGGAGGCAGCCTCGAAAGAGACAAAGAGGGTGGGGACAGGTAAAAAAGAGAGATTTGAGAGAAGGCAAGATAGGTGACAGGCAGGTGAGAATGAGACTGAGAGCGATAGTAGGAGACAGGTGTAAGGGAAGTGATAACGAGAGAGTGGTGTAAGATCTTTGGGAAGGAGTGAGACAAAGAGAGGGAGGAGGATACAGGTCAGGGTGATGTGTAATAAAGGGATGAACAATTAGAAAGTAAGAGATGATAGGAGGAAAAATGCACACCAAGATGACAGTTAGGAATCTCCAGGGATCACAGCTGCGACCCCTGGCTTGTCCTTACTGCCTCTGGCACTGTTTTCCCAACTCCTGACCTCAAAGATGGCAAAATGAATGGCAAGAACCAAAGGGTGTTTCACCCTTTTGTTCATTTGGTCTCCACCCTCCTTGTTGTCTGCCCATGTTTATCATACTAATAATGAATACACTATTATTAGTAGTACACTAATAGTGACTAATGTATTATTTACTATTAGGGTAATTTATGTGTAGAAATGGAACAGATGTTAGTCGACAGGTGAGATAAGTAAAACAAAATGCTTTTAAATTTGTTCTGTCCATGAGCGCAGGTGTGTAAGATAGAATGTCTGTATGTGTGAACAGGCATCTGTATGTGTAAGCGTGAGTGTGGGAGCAAGTGACAAGCAATGAGTGAGAAGGAGTGAGACTGAGGGATATATTTACAACCACCTAGCACCACCTTGCACTGCCATAGGGTCATTTTTTACGCTAAGGTGGCTTTTCCCCCACACCGTATTTACAAAGTGGTGCAATGCTTACATTGCGCCACTTTGCAACCCCTTGAGCCACATTAGGCCTGCATCAGGCATAATGCGTGCAAGGGGGTGTTCTGACACAAGGGGGCCTGAAAAAATGGCGCAGTGAAATTTGCAACATTTCACTGCACCATTTGTAACGCCTGCTGTGAAAAGGTATTAAAATGGCACACCCATTTTAATCAATGAGCTTCCCTGTGCTTTGCTGCACTAGTGTCAAACTTTTTTACACTAGTGTAGGAATGCACCACAAGCATCAAAATGTTTGACATTATTGTCCTAACGACTGCCATTGTGCGCTGTATTGTAAATATGGTGCAACCATGGTGTCGTTAGGTGGGGCAGGGGTGATGCGAGAAAAGTGGCACATCGGGGCTGATGTGCAACTTTCTTGTAAATGTGCCCTTGAGTATCAGTAATTGAGTGTGATTGAGAAGAAAAGTGAGCAAAAGAATTACTATAAGAGAATGAGAATGAGAATGATAATTGAGAATGAATAAAAATGATTTTGAGGAGTGTTACAGAGTGTGAGGGAATGTGAATGTAAATGAGTGACAGGTAATGACAATTAGTGAGTGTAACTGTGAGTAGAATAAGAAGGAGTGAGAATGAGTGAGTGAGGGTAAGAGCGAGAGAGTGAAAAAGTATGAGTCAGTCAGACTAAGAGAAAGTGAGAGTAAAAGTGAGTTTGAGCTAGTGGGAATGAGTGTGAATGAATGAATGTGAGTGTAACTGAAAATGTGTTGTTATGCTTGTGAGTCTGCAGTTAGCCCTGGCAAACTGAAGGTAATTCTTCGCTTATGGACACCGTATGATAAAATGCTGCTGCTAGCATACTGGAGGCAATTCTTATCATGGCAGGCACCTGTGGTTAAATATTAACACTAGCATACTAGAGGTAATACTTGGCTTAAGGCAACACCCATGGCAAAATGCTGCTGTTGGCATAGTGATGATACTTCTTGACATACAGGCATGTGTGGAAGAATGCTGGCACTGATATACCAGAGGAAATTCTTTGCATGGGGCACCCACAGCAAAATTCTGCCACTTCCATTTTGGGGGTAACTTTGCATAAGGGAGGACAACAGTGGATGTGTGCTATCAAGGAATGTGTGGTGAATGAAACAATGTAAGCCCAGACATACTACTGATACTTTTTGACATAGGGCTGTATTAGACCTGGCACTCTTGTTTGTGGTTTCCCCCCTAACTTTTTGCCTTCAGAACTCCTGTTCTTGCTGACTTTGTATTGCTGGCCTTACGGCTCTGCACACATTACCATTGCTAACAAATGATAATGTGCTTGTGCTCTTTGCTTAAAACATTTTAGATAGGTTTATAACCAATTTGCATGTTTAATTTACTTGTAAGTCCCTAGTAAAGTAGCACTACCTGTGCCCACGGCTTGTCAATTAAATCCTACAAGTGGGTCTGCAGCACCGGTTGTGCCATCCACTTAAGTAGCACTTTAAACATGTCTCAGGCAATGCAGCCTGTGAGTGTGCAGTATTAAATTGCCATTTTGACCTGGAAAAGTCAACCGTTTACCAGGCCCAAACCGTCTTTTTTAACACAAATAAGCTGCCCCTAGGGCAGGCCCTGGATAGCTCAGAGGCCAGGAAGCAATGTATTTTAATAGTCAGACATGAACGTTTAAGTTTTACGTGTCCTGGTAGTGAAAAACTCTTACATTTGTTTTTCACTACGGTAAGGCCTATCTTTCCCGTAGGATAACGTTGGAGTTACCTTATTACATTTTATAAGTGTAATTTCCAAATGGGAACAGGTAACCAGTTCATGTTCGATAACTCTGGAACTGGAATTTAAAATCCTAACTTAATGGTGAAGTTGGATTTGAAATTACAACTCTGAAAATGCCACTTTTAGAAAGTCAGCATGTTCTTGCCTTAGCCATTTGGTGTCTGCAGCCTGCCTCTGTGTCACATGACTGAGTGTGGGTGACAGTTGGTCTTTATGTATTCCCACTGGGCATTCACACACAATGGGGCTTAGGAGTGACTGGGTTGGCCTCCCCTGGCAGGACGGGAGGGAGGAGCTAAGCACAGCCCCACTTACACTTGAGTAGGCTGTGCGCTGTCTCCACACAAAGGGCTGCATACCACCTGTAGGTAGTCTGAAGTCACTGCAGGGAAGGCAGGGCACCTGTGTGCTTCAAAGGCATGCCTCTATAAACGTCCCCCCTGATTTCTGGTTGGCAGAGGTATGCACCCTGTCCAAGCAGGAACCACAATTCTAGTCAGGGTAAGTCAGATGCACACCATAAATTAACCTTTGCTCACCCTCCAGTAGCTTGACACAGAGCAGGCAGGCTTCATTTAGGAGGCAATGTTTAAAGTATTCGTGCAACACTTATAACAGTAGAACAGTGGAAACGTCACACAAAAATAATCTACACCAAGTTAGAAAAATAGATATTAATTTAATTAACAAAACAAGACAAAAACAACAGAAATCCAGTGAGTAGAGGTTTAGTTATGAGTTTTTAAAATAACTTCAATTGTAGTGCTTGGAAACTTGAAGCGCCAACCGAGGCCATCTGGTCACTCTAGACCGGTAAATCCAAAGATCAGACTGACTGTGATGGAGCACGGGCCTTCTACAGGGACCAATCTTGTCCTGCTGAAACAGTACCTTGTGTGGAGCGTTGCGTCGATGTAGAGGATCCAATATGAGGAGGAGAAGAGATGATGTAATGCTGATGCGTCAATTCCGATCTGTGCCATCAGGTGATGCATCATCGTGGAGCCACGCAATCGCCCATCATAGAACAGTGATGCAGCGTCAAACCCTTCACGATGAAGGCGATGAGTTGTCATTGAGCCGCACGGAAAACGATGAGAAGGTGATGAGCTGGGGCTGAGGGTGATGCGTCAATCCTGAGTCTCACAGTCGGCAATGAGAAGTCCTCAGTGGCTGCAGCGATGTTTCAGCAATGAGGAGAGATGCGATGGTTCCGATCGGGGCAGTGACTCAAGATGTGGATTTCCATAGAACACAGCTGCAGAACCCACTTCCCAGGGCTCAGGATGGGATTGGCACCACTTGGCAGGGTAGGCAGAGTCCAGAAGCTGTAGCAGGGATGAATGAAGTCTTTGATGTCCCTGAAACTTCAGAACAGAAGGCAAGTTGGCAAGCCTTTTGAGTCACTTCGGTTCTAGGGATGTAGAGATGCAGGCCCAGTCTTTCAAACTCCCAGGCAAGGAGGGCAGCAGGGCATGCACAGCAGAACAGGGGACCAGCAAAGTCCAGCAGAGATCCAGCAGATTGACAGTCCCTTTAACAGCACACCAGTCCTTTTCCCTGGCAGAATGTTCTCAGGTCCAGAAGTACACTAATTTGGTGGGGTTTGGGTTCCAGAACTTATACCCAGTTGTGCCTTTGAAGTGGGGGAGACTTCGGAGAGAGCCTTTGAAGTGCACAAAGTCTCTGTCCTTCCTTCCCTGGCTCCAGACACACTGCAGTGGGTTATGCAGCCTTTTGTGAGAGCTCAGGACCCACCATATTCAGGTGTGTCAGCTCCTCCCTCCCATCCTGCCAAGAATGACCCATCATGATGTTAATGGCCCATCAGTATGTGGATGGCACACTTAGGCTCCCTTTGTGTGTGGCTCTCTAGAGGGAATGCACAAGAGCCCAGCTGTCACTGACCCAGACGTTTATTCAGAAACAGGCAGAAGCACAGAATGATTAAAGTAAGAAAATGCCAACTTTTTAAAAGTGCCATTTACAGACTTGCAACTTAAAATCCAACTTCATCATAAGTTGTGATTTTAAATTGTCTAGGGACACCAAACTCAAAATACCTATTTGGTCCAAATCAGAAATTAACCTTCTAACATGTAATAAGGCAATCCCAGTGTTAACATATAGGAGAGATAGGCATTGCAGTAGTGAAACACGAATTCAAGATTTGTATATTACCTGGACATGTAAACCTTAAAAGTACATGTCCAAATTTTGTAATACACTACAGTCTGCCCTTGGGGATGTCCAGGGCCTACCTTAGGGGTGACTTATATGTAGTGAAAAGGAAGGCTTGAGCCTGGCAAGAGGGTTAACTTGCCAGGTTGACGTGGCAATTTAAAACTGCACACACAGGCTGTGTAATGGCAGGCCTGAGCTATGCTTGAAGGGATACTGAAGTTGGTGGCACAATCAGTGCTGCAGGCCCATCAGTAGCATTTAATTTACATGTCCTGGGTACATGTAGTGCACTCTACTAGGGACATATAAGTAAATGAAACATGCTGATTGTGGATAAGCCAATGTTACCATGTTTTAGGGAAAGAGCACATGCACTTTAGTACTGGTCAGCAGTGGTAAAGTGCCCAGAATCCTAAAGGCAGCACAAACAATGCCAGCAAAACAGGATGTCAGAAGGCAAAAACTTCAGTGGAAACCACACCAAGGATGCCAGGCCTAACAAAAGACACAACTAGGTATATATAAACTGAACCTCAGACACCACCACTTCAGTACAATTCTAGACCTGTAGATACTATGCCAGGAAGAAGGACTGCTGTGCTGCTGTAAGGACTGTCACTCTCCTGGAATGCTGCTCTGAAAGACTGCTGCCCACTGTGCCCAACACATCTTCAATGCGGATCTTCACAAAGCTCCTCAAACCAGGATTTAGAAACTTTGTTCATTTGGCCTAACTGGGTCCCTGTTACCAACTCGCACTCCATTGTGGCCAGCCTGAACTTGTGACTTTGTCCGGGTCCGGTGCATCTATATACCTACAGCTAGCGCGTTGTGCTTTTTTGTGCTATTTTCACTACAATCTTTAAAATTGCATATCTCCGAATCAACTGATCAGATTTTTGTCATTTTGCTCTAGCTTTATCTATTAAAGAAAGTTCTATTTTTCTAACTTGGTGTGGGATCCTTTTTGTGTGATGTTTTCACTTTGTTAGTGTTTGAAGTTTTGAACAAATGCTTTACACATTGCCTCTAGGTTAAGCCTGACTGCTCTGTGGCAAGTTACCAGAGGGTTGAGCACAGGTTAATTTAGGGTTGGCTTCTGCCTCACCCTGAGAAGTATTGTGGTTTCTGCTTGACTGGGGCACACTCAATCAAACAACAATCCAATTTCTCACAGGCTCTCTTTGCTATATGGACAGCACTAATGACAAAATTGTGGCACTGGCATTTCTTAAATACTTTTTGGCCTTAGGGGCACCCATTACAAACAGCCGGACCTGAAGATAATTTTGACATAAGCAGGCACATAAGGGACGTTTTGAAAAATGCATAGTCAATTCATGGAAAGTGGCCCATTTCATTGGCCTGGTTCAGCATAAGAGATTAGAATATTTAATCAGAGCACTTTCGTGGTCTATTTTTTAGTTAATGTATGTGAAAATTGTGCTTTAAAATTGACTATTTGTCTCAAATTTTTTCTAACATTTTACTGAGTGAGGAGAACTACCTCCAACACTTCTTGGAAGAAGCTGGACTCCCTACCACTCTGAGCAAGTTTCATCACGGTTAAGATCATGAGACATCACTTAGTGGGTCAAAAGTCATAACATTCAGGGTCAAAGGTCATATGTTTCTACTTACTGTGATGTAAGTAAGGATAAATGATGTGTGATGTCACGTGCGCTACCCCTGGCTTTCTGGGGAATTGACGTTCATGCTTCAGGAGTCCCCATTCATTTTAAAGATAAGGGAGAGTAAGGGCCACCTCTTGACATTTTGCAGGGGGCGGGGAGGGCATTATTTTGTGTTATATCTCTGCTTAAAAGGTGCCAAATACAATAAGTAAAGCGTTTGCTTGGTACATACCTTTCTTCTGAACCGGATTTCCAAAGCTACCCCTAAACCCCTCCTGGACTATGACGACCTCAATACTTTTGTTCCGTTGCCCATGTAATTTATCTCGGTACTTAAGCGCCGCCGTGTTTATACCTGTGTTGTTAAAACAATATTTTTACATTAAGGTGTTGTAGGAAGTTGGCTCTGTATGCACTATTTCAAAGTAAGGAATAGTATGCACAGAGTCCAAGGGTTCCCCTTAGAGGTAAGATAGTGGCAAAAAATAGATAATACTAATGCTCTATTTTGTGGTAGTGTGGTCGAGCAGTAGGCTTATCCAAGGAGTAGTGTTAAGCATTTGTTGTACATACACATAGGCAATAAATGAGGTACACACACTCAGAGACAAATCCAGCCAATAGGTTTTTATATAGAAAAATATCTTTTCTTAGTTTATTTTAAGAACCACAGGTTCAAATTCTACATGTAATATCTCATTCGAAAGGTATTGCAGGTAAGTACTTTAGGAACTTCAAATCATCAAAATTGCATGTATACTTTTCAAGTTATTCACAAATAGCTGTTTTAAAAGTGGACACAGTGCAATTTTCACAGTTCCTAGGGGAGGTAAGTATTTGTTAGGTTAACCAGGTAAGTAAGACACTTACAGGGCTTAGTTCTTGGTCCAAGGTAGCCCACCGTTGGGGGTTCAGAGCAACCCCAAAGTCACCACACCAGCAGCTCAGGGCCGGTCAGGTGCAGAGTTCAAAGTGGTGCCAAAACACATAGGCTAGAATGGAGAGGAGGGGGTGCCCCGGTTCCGGTCTGCTTGCAGGTAAGAACCCGCGTCTTCGGAGCGCAGACCAGGGGGGCTTTGTAGGGCACCGGGGGGGACACAAGCCCACACAGAAATTTCACCCTCAGCGGCGCGGGGGCGGCCGGGTGCCGTGTAGAAACAATCGTCGGGTTCGCAATGTTAGTCTATGAGAGATCTCGGGATCTCTTCAGCGCTGCAGGCAGGCAAGGGGGGGGTTCCTCGGGGAAACCTCCACTTGGGCAAGGGAGAGGGACTCCTGGGGGTCACTTCTCCAGTGAAAGTCCGGTCCTTCAGGTCCTGGGGGCTGCGGGTGCAGGGTCTCTCCCAGGTGTCGGGACTTAGGATTCAAAGAGTCGCGGTCAGGGGAAGCCTCGGGATTTCCCTCTGCAGGCGGCGCTGTGGGGGCTCAGGGGGGACAGGTTTTTGTACTCACAGTCTTAGAGTAGTCCTGGGGTCCCTCCTGAGGTGTTGGATCGCCACCAGCCGAGTCGGGGTCGCCGGGTGCAGTGTTGCAAGTCTCACGCTTCTTGCGGGGAGCTTGCAGGGTTCTTTAAAGCTGCTGGAAACAAAGTTGCAGCCTTTCTTGGAGCAGGTCCGCTGTCCTCGGGAGTTTCTTGTCTTTTCGAAGCAGGGGCAGTCCTCAGAGGATGTCGAGGTCGCTGGTCCCTTCGGAAGGCGTCGCTGGAGCAGGATCTTTGGAAGGCAGGAGACAGGCCGGTGAGTTTCTGGAGCCAAGGCAGTTGTCGTCTTCTGGTCTTCCGCTGCAGGGGTTTTCAGCTGGGCAGTCCTTCTTCTTGTAGTTGCAGGAATCTAATTTTCTAGGGTTCAGGGTAGCCCTTAAATACTAAATTTAAGGGCGTGTTTAGGTCTGGGGGGTTAGTAGCCAATGGCTACTAGCCCTGAGGGTGGGTACACCCTCTTTGTGCCTCCTCCCAAGGGGAGGGGGTCACAATCCTAACCCTATTGGGGGAATCCTCCATCTGCAAGATGGAGGATTTCTAAAAGTCAGAGTCACCTCAGCTCAGGACACCTTAGGGGCTGTCCTGACTGGCCAGTGACTCCTCCTTGTTTTTCTCATTATCTTCTCCGGCCTTGCCGCCAAAAGTGGGGCCTGGCCGGAGGGGGCGGGCAACTCCACTAGCTGGAGTGTCCTGCTGGGTTGGCACAAAGGAGGTGAGCCTTTGAGGCTCACCGCCAGGTGTGACAATTCCTGCCTGGGGGAGGTGTTAGCATCTCCACCCAGTGCAGGCTTTGTTACTGGCCTCAGAGTGACAAAGGCACTCTCCCCATGGGGCCAGCAACATGTCTCGGTTTGTGGCAGGCTGCTAAAACTAGTCAGCCTACACAGATAGTCGGTTAAGTTTCAGGGGGCACCTCTAAGGTGCCCTCTGGGGTGTATTTTACAATAAAATGTACACTGGCATCAGTGTGCATTTATTGTGCTGAGAAGTTTGATACCAAACTTCCCAGTTTTCAGTGTAGCCATTACGGTGCTGTGGAGTTCGTGTTTGACAAACTCCCAGACCATATACTCTGATGGCTACCCTGCACTTACAATGTCTAAGGTTTTGTTTAGACACTGTAGGGGTACCATGCTCATGCCCTGGTACCCTCACCTATGGTATAGTGCACCCTGCCTTAGGGCTGTAAGGCCTGCTAGAGGGGTGTCTTACCTATACTGCATAGGCAGTGAGAGGCTGGCATGGCACCCTGAGGGGAGTGCCATGTCGACTTACTCGTTTTGTCCTCACTAGCACACACAAGCTGGCAAGCAGTGTGTCTGTGCTGAGTGAGAGGTCTCCAGGGTGGCATAAGACATGCTGCAGCCCTTAGAGACCTTCCTTGGCATCAGGGCCCTTGGTACTAGAAGCACCAGTTACAAGGGACTTATCTGGATGCCAGGGTCTGCCAATTGTGGATACAAAAGTACAGGTTAGGGAAAGAACACTGGTGCTGGGGCCTGGTTAGCAGGCCTCAGCACACTTTCAATTGTAAACATAGCATCAGCAAAGGCAAAAAGTCAGGGGGCAACCATGCCAAGGAGGCATTTCCTTACAGGTGTGCAACAAAAAAAACGTTTTTATAAGCAATAAATTGGCAGGATTCCTCCCGAGCATACTATTTGACATGCTCGTCTGGAAAATGCTATCTCTTCATGTGAGTAACATAAACATTGTTGACTGCTTTAACGAAAACATGCCTACCAACGAGCAAAATAACATTTGCGATAGTCTGCTGTCACGAAGTGTGAACAGGGCACCAGTTTAACTTGGTGTGTGGAATCCTCGGTCTGTGCCCCTTTTCTATGTTCGTTGTCCTTCCGAGCCCCAACCCACCCAGCGCGCGGCGGTCGTGGGTGGTAAGTCAAAGGTGGTTCCACATGCTGGCTGCAAAGGATTAGGGAGTCTCTCTTGATTTAGTAAATGCACTGGCATGATATAAATTAACAAGAAGCAGGAGTCCGACAGATTAAGCATTAACCGTTTTCAAGAATTAATTTATTTTTGCTGTGTCTTTTGGTGCAGAGTTTGGAAAAATAGGAACGTAATGTTGTGTTGGCTTGGTATAACTCAAAAATGACATAGTGGATTAAGTCAATTAAAAGGAAATCATACATTCGTCTCGTCGCTTGCAGCCCCGTGTAGGCACTCGATTTAAGCGTACATGGTTTAGAAGGGATTTGATCTTAAACCCTAAAGAGCAATATGATTGGCAAGGAGCCTGTCTGGACCTCTGGCGCGTGGTTTTTTTGTAAGGAGAAGGCTGATGGAACATGTGCTGGCCTTCTGTGTAGATGTTGACATTTAAACATATGGCGGTGGTGACATAATAAGTAACATTCCTAATTTGAGTTTATCTTTTAAAATTAAAAGAAAAATAAATGCAGTAATTGAAAAAAGTAAGCAGTTAAATTATGAGCTATTGGAAAAAAGAACATAAAGAATGATAAATGTGTCAAAGTGTCAAATGAAAATAAAGGTTAAACTCTTAAAGATGACAAAAACATTGATGCGTTCTTCGCCTCAGGGTAGTTGGACGGGAATCTAATGATAACTAAATTATTTGTATAACACTGGACAATATACAAACACAGAGGGGATAATATACACGGGGTAGGGGAATGTACCTTTTATTATAGACAACACATTTCTTCGGTCTCTTGATATTCACGAGCCAACATTTCTGTTGGGAGATGTGTAAGAAAAGGTAGGTCACCGTAAATAAACTAGTTGGATCGTAACCGTGACCTTTGGCCTTGTACAAAGTCCATCGCCACAGGCTAGGTTTGCGAAACACAAATGCTTGCAGTGTGATAAATTGTGTCGGCACGTTCAACAGTTTCATTGGTGCACAGGTGAGTATTTATGTTTTGTGCTTGCCTGGCATCAACGAAGACGGAAAAATCGTTAAAAATACGTTTTCTTTTCTTTATTTTAATGTTATAACATTATACGATCTTTATTTGAACATTTATAGTGTGCAACTGTACTGCGTAGCCAGACTGAAAGGTGTGAGGAATCCTTTCGTGAATTACATCATAACAGTTACAGTACATTAAACTAACAATGCAACAGTTCCAACCAAGGAAGATTACACCGAAAGTCTTGGAAGCAGCAGGAGATAGCTACAGGCTAACACTTATTTATTTATTTACTTATTTATTGTGCTTTATAAAGCGCGAGCTTGACCATCACGGTAATAGAGCTCTGTGCAGAGAGAGAGCTCCCGAGGGTTGCCTTGTAGTAGAACAATTAGGATACATTGTACATAGAATTCGACCAGCAACGTATAACACAAGCATGAGGGATTTAGAACTTCTAAAATCCCTTCTGCCTCCTGATAGCTTGATCATACTAGCTATGTATTTAGGGCCCGAATTGTGAAGGGCTTTGTGTGTTCTGCAAGCCACCTTCAGTTGGATCCTGGCTTCAAATGGGAGCCAGCTGAGAGCTCTGAGTGATGGAAAGATGCAATAGTAGCAACGTGTGCCTGTTAAAAGTCTTGCTGCTGCATTGATTGTCGCTTTCTTTAGAGCTAGGATGGCTTTGGGTAGCCCTATGAGTCTGGCATTTCCATAGGCCCGTCTCGAGAGCACTAGAGATTGAACTGCTGTTTTTAGGTCTCCTCACGATATGAAGGGTTTTCATTTTCTTAGATTGTGCAGATGTAGGTTAGTACATCTTGTCAGGTGGCATCTTGTTTGAGGTCCTGCATGATCTGATTTGAATCTAGTGTGATGCCTAGTAATTTTATGGATTTGAACATAGTTGGAGTGCAGTTTAGCGATTTGATGGTAAAAGACCACAGTAGCAGTTGTTGGGCTTTACAGGGTGGGGAGAAAATAATGAATTGGATTTTCAGAGGATTTCGTTTTAGCTGGTTGCGTGTCAGCCAGTTCTGTGTTTTCGTCAGGGCTTCATCCAGTCTCTGGATATCCTCTTGAAAGAATAGTTTGAGGTAGAGCTGAGGATCATCAGCATACATGCGGTATGAGATTTTGGATTGTTAAAGAATTTCAGTGAGTGGTTCCAAGTAGAGATTGAAGAGAGTTGGGGGGATGGTAGATCCTTGTGGAACACCCCTGTTGGTTGCTGTGTCAGATAGGGTGGTGCCTATTTTGACTCTTTGTTGTCTGTCGTGCAAGAATGAGGTGAACCAGTTAAGACTACTCCTGATAGGCCCATTCTGAAATCAAGAGTTTTTCTAGGGCGTTCGTGGCTGGCCGTGTTAAATGCTGCAGACAGATCTAGAAGTATTAGGAGACAGGATTCATTTTGGTCTAATAATGTTTGAATGCCATCTAGGATGTTCAGAATGGCGACCTCTGTGTTGTGTCCAGGCCTGAAGCCTGATTGGTGCTTATCTAGAAGGCTGAAATACTTGATGTTTTGCATAGCTGATTGTGGGGGCATTTTTCTACCAATTTAGCCAGGAAAGGCAGATTGGATATTGGTCAGAAGTTGTTTGAGTCTGTCTGGTCAGATCCAAGTGTTGTTTAGAAGGGGGTATACTGGACCCATCTTTAGGCATTCTGGGAGGGATCCTAGTTGGAGAGATGCGTTTATGATTTTTATCCATAGGGGAGTGATGGAATGGAGGATATCTTTCAGTAAGTGTCAGGGAATCGGCTTGTCAAAGTGCATGATAGGTTACATTGACTGAATGGTTTTATAGATTTCCCCCTCAGACAGAGATCTAAAATCATTCCAAAAGGCTCTGTTTTTATTTGGGATCGTTGGGGTGTATTGGTCAGATTTCTTGTTGTGCGTTGTAAAAGTGGGGTTAATTAACTCACTAGGTTGTGTAAGATCTTGGCTGGAATAGAGTTGCATGTGGTTGCATTTTTATCTTTAAAGAACGTGGAGAATACTTTACAGGTGTCTGTTGAGTAGTTTTCAAAAGTGGGTTCTGCAGGTTTTCCTGATTGTTGTTTTATTATCTCAAATAGTTTTATGGGTCTGTTCTTGGCTCTGTCTACTTGAGATCTAATCACAGTCGTTTTGGCATTCAGGATAGTCTTTTTAATGAGATTCTTTGCCTTCTCAATTGTTAAAGGTGGATAGTGTTTAGGTCCTTCCTCCAAAGTCGTTCCAGGTGTCTACGTTTTCTTCCTTCATTGTTTATAAATTGGTTGAACCATGATATTGGAGGTCTAGTTTCCTTCCTTTTTAGCCATAATGGGGCAGTCTTCTGCACTATGTCAATCACCTTGCTGTTGTAGAGGTGTGGCAGTTCTTGATCCGATATGTGTTGTATTCCAGGTTCCAGGCAGTTTGCAAAGTCCCATCAGTTCTGTTCTGTTTACGTTTTTGTAATCCCTCATTCATGTTTTTTTCTTTTCTCATTTGTCCCTTGATTTGTGTTTCTTGTGTGGATATTTGGAAAATAACTTGATGTTGATCGGACCACTCTTTTGTGGTGATGTCTAGAATGTTTACTGATTCCAGTTTGGTTATGATGAGGTCCAGTGTGGCACTTTTGTTGTGTGTTGGTCCATTGCATGCTTGAATCATGTTGAGGACCCGGAGCAAGTTACTGAGTACAGCCACTGTGGGGTCTTTGTCACTACTGTATTTCAGTGAAAGTTGAAGTCTTCTAATAATATTGTATCAGAGAAGAAGGAGGACTTGATTGTGATTGTTTGAATAACAAACATAAGTTGCTCCAGGAAGACTGTGTTGCTGGTGGATGGTAAACAAGGAGTGTTTTCGCTAGCAGCTTCTTTTCAAGCTTGATTTCAGCTTCCAAAAGTTCAAATGATGATGGGTCATCTAGCGAGAGAGAGTTACCGGCTAGGGAATTTCTATGAATTATGGTGAGACCTCCCCCCTGCTTCAGTGTTCGGTCTAGGCTTAGGATGGAAAAGTCTGGTGGAATGAGAAGGTCCAGTATTGGGGCTGTCATTGGGTTAAGCCAGGTTTCACTTAGGGAGAGCATGTCCAGATCATGTGCTAAGATCACATCTGCTATATCTGTTGCATGTTTTGCAGCTGATCTGCAAATGTGCAGCATGCATTTCAGGTTTGTTATTGTTTTGTTAGTTACTGTGTTGGGTGTCACTGACTCAAGAAATGCATGAACAGGTGTGTCTTACATTGTTTACTGACTGTTAGTGTGAGAAATCCATGTTTATACGCAGGTCCTGAGAAGAACTGCTTGCTGGCGGTTGCTGTCGTGAATTTCTGTACTTCTAAAAGTAGCATTTCCTTGCTTCTCAGACTTTTGGAGCCTCCTGAAATAGTGAGGTGGTCAACCAGGTATGGTGGACTTTTGCTATGTAATCCTTATGAATGATGACGTTTGTCTTAGAACTGGATTTGGCTTAATCGATAGGTACGAAGCATACATTAGGTGGCTCTAAGACTATATTTATGGATGATGGGGAAGTTGAAGCTAGCAGTAAGGCCAGTCTATGTCCTCTAGGATGAGGTTAGCCATTAGGGAAGGGTGGGGTTGGTAAAGGACAGAAAGAGAACATCCTTCTGGCTGGCCTGAGGAATAGGAAAGAAGGTGCTTTCCAATGGCAATATAGGATAAGTGGAAAAGTCAAACTGTGGTAATATAAAGCCAAAAAATCACACAGCCCTATTGTAATGGTAAAACGTGTATTTTAAAGTCCATTTCAAAACATAATCTGACACAAAAGTAACTCTAAGCAAGGAAGTGGCCTCAAAAAGATAAACTTTTCAACATTTGTGTCCACTCATCCAAGTAGCAAAGTCATCTCTAAGTGACCAATTAAGCCATCAAATATGATTAGTGACTATAATGAAATAGTAACTGGGGTACTCATCTGCATATTCAAACCCTTGCTCATGAGCTAAGCTTAGATCAATTTGAATGGTTAAGTATAGGTGACTAAGACTGCCACAACAGTCAACCAGGAGTCTTCAAGACTGTAGGAGACTGGCTCTCCATTGCGTTCAAAGCTAGACACACTTTGAAGGGGTTCCAGGCAATCACATGTTGGTTTACAGGGGAAAAAACAAGTTCACTTAACTCTCTAATTTTTAAGGTAGCTTGATCGAAGTCGTTGGTGGGCACAGTGTGCCAGCTGGAGAAGTTTGGGCAGTTCCCAGTTCCGGCGGGAGCAGGGTGAAAGCTCTGTGGATCTGGTACAGGGCCATTGCGGGAGACCAATTGGAAAAGGTCTGTGCGGGTAAGTTTAGAGGTGGTTCCTTGGGGTCCAGAAGTGTCAAGGTTGCAAGGTGTGAGGGTCCCTTAGGGCACAGCAGGTTCTTCATTGTAGGGCACAGGGCAGCTGGGTGCAGAGTGAATCGGTGAGCCAGGAGCTGTGCACAAAGATGCCCTTTAGAGCTGGTGGTAAGTTGGTTCAAGGGTCATTTGCAGGACAATGGGGGGCACTCTGGTGGGAGGTCCAGGGTATTCCTGAAGTCACTTGACTGGGGCTTCCTCCCGGTCCTTTCTGACATCAGCTGACCGATACCCAGGGTAATCACTGGAGGGCACAGTGTCAGGAATAAGGCCATGCGTGGTCCAGGTCCCGCCCGAAACTCTGCTGCGCGGCTCTGCGGCGCTTTATGCGCACCACTTGTCATCCCCTCTTGTTCCAAAGGTGGCCATCAGCGTCGTCTGCCCTGTGGCAGAGCTCATAGAGCTGCAGGTTCAGGACATTGGTGGATAAGATTCATCTTATCAGTGCTATTCCATGAAGGGACTACAATTCCCATGTTTTTAGAGGCAGCAGCCACACCCAAGAATGATGCTCACTATTTTGAAGACTTTGATGCAGTCAGACGTCGTGGGGGTACCTCTGAAGAAGAGCAGATTTCCTGCATGGCAGATGGACGGCAAATTGGAGTACCCTTGTTTCTATGGTGAATTTAGATATGAGTAGGTCGTACTGGTATCGGTAAGGTCTAGACGAGCCAAATTGTGAAGGGAATTATATTTCCAAAAGGTAAAGCACCCCTTAGCACAACGAGCAAAGCATTTTCAGTTTTCAGAGTAAAGCAGCCTTGGTGCTACGATTAAAGTGCTTCAGAGGACAGAGGTAAAGCGCCCCTTAGTACAACGAGCAAAGCGCTTCAGTCCACATGAGGAAAGCGGCCTTGGCACGGTAATTAAAGCGCTTCAGTCCACATGAGGAAAGCGGCCTTGGCACGGTAATTAAAGCGCTTCAGTCCACATTAGGAAAGCGGCCTTGGCACAGTAATTAAATCGCTTCAGTCAACATGAGTAAAGCGCCCTTGGCACAACAATCAAAGCGCTTCAGTTCACAGGAGTAAAGTGCCCTTGGCACAACAATTAAAGCACTTCAGTCCACATGAGTAAAGCGTCCTTGGCACAGCAATCAAAGCGCTTCAGTTCACACGAGTAAAGCGCCCTTGGCACAGCAATCAAAGCGCTCCCGTCCACATGAGAAAAGCGCTCTTGGTGCGGCAATCAAATCGCTTCAGTTCACATGAGTAAAGCACCCGTGGCACAGCAATCAAAGCGCTCCCGTCCACATGAGTATAGCGCTCTTGGTGCGGCAATCAAACCGCTTCAGTCCACATGAGGAAAGCACCCTTGGCACAGCAATCAAAGCACTTCAATCCACATGCCTAAAAAGCCCTTGGCACAACAATCAAAGTGATCCAGGCCACATGAGTAAGGCGCCCCTTAGTATAACAAGCGGAGCGGAGCGCTTCAGATGAAACAAATGAAAGCGCTATCTGGCATAAGGAACAAAGCGCTCCAAGTTCAATGAGTAAAAACTTTCCAGCCTTTATAGTTGTGAATGTGAAAGTATTTTTGGAGATAAGCAAATCATAGTTTTCATTGTTTTTGGAAAGCATAATACGTGAAAAGCATATTTAATTCTTTGAGATGTTCTAGGTCATGATCAAAGGTTTATGTTATGAATGCATAGATGTTACAGCATTGATATTCAGAGTATGATCATAGTCCAAAGCTCTTGCCATCTCTTGGTTCTGAGGTTGTAGTTTGTTCTTGTTCCATGATTCAAAGAAGGGGCTTTGCCCTCACTTCAAAAGGGGTCTCCATCTGATATCGCGGAGACACATTTAGTCAAGAGTCTATTGATGAGTTATACTGCTATGAATAAGTAAGTGTATATTTGTTCTAACCTTTTCTTTTCAGATCTCTCTCCTTGCTGTTCCCTACCCTAATTCCCTTCCCCCGACTGGCTTCATCATAACTCTGTGCTATAATACTATAATAGCTTTCTGAGTTGGTGACGCCGGGAAGTGGGCCTTTTGTTCAGCAACGAGCAGATCCTGAGGAAAGGACACTGTGACAGGATAGTGAGCCCACAAGTTTATCCTTTCCTCTTTGTCTGTACGTGAGCTGCGCAAAATGGCCACCCAAGATACCCTTATGCAAGTAGTCACTCAGATGCAAAGGGATTTGACAGACTCAAAAAATGTTACGGCTGATTTAGTTAATAAATTAACTCAGTTACATAGTAAGATGGATGGTTCTGAATCTGAGTCTCGTCCTACGCCTTCCGCACCTACTAACATAGGTGTGAATGTGCCAACACAGATTCCTTTAGCTGCACCAGAGAGGTTTTCTGGGACCCCAATAAGGTTCAAATTTTTCTCACACAGGTGGAACTACATTTTACGTGTCGGCCCAGTGCCTTTCCGGACGCACAATGAAGAATTGCATTCCTTATATCATATCTGAATGGTGATGCAGCTACTTGGGCAGTGCCATTAGTCCGATTAGACAGTCCTCTTTTATATAACTGGCACCGTTTTGTAGAAGAATTTGTAAAGGTTTTTGACAGACGCGCAATAACTATGTCTGCAGACAAAGAGTTACTAGAATTACGTCAAGGAAACAAAGACTTGATAACGTATTTGTCACACTTTAACCGGTTAGTAGTGGAAACCACTTGGCCTGAGGAAAAAAGGTCAGCAGTATTTTATAAAGGGCTAAAAGACGAACTAAAAGATGCATTGGCCCAAGTTGAACCACAACCAGAATATTGCACTGATTTAATTAATTTAACCCTATGGATAGATCACAGACTCTCTGAAAGAAAAGGAGCAAGGAAAAAATGGGAAAAACCCAACTGGCGAACGGAAAGGTCCAGACACCTTCAATTGTCTTCAGATCCTATGATAGAACCAATGGATATCGGAACTGTTCACCCATCATTGACCAAAGAGGAGAAAGACATGCGACGAAAAAATGGTCAGTGTCTGTATTGTGGAAAAAAGGGTCATTTTGTAAAAGAATGTCAAAAGAAACCCAAAAGTAAAATTGATCCAACATTTGTGACAAAGAAAAAGATAACGGTTGCTTTGGAAAATTCACACAAAAACTGAAGTGCCCAAGAAAAAACAAAGGGGACCTCTTGGGCAAATTGACAATTTGGTTTTGTGTTTTTCTTCTTCCTCTTGTGTAAAAAAAATGTTTTCAATCAAGACGAAACAAAGAAGGAAATCTCCAACACTCTATTGCTACTGCAGTTGAGAAGGAAATTGATCTGCCATCACAGTATTCAGAATATACTGACGTTTTCTGTGAAAAGAACGTGAGCTCCTTACCACCTCACAGGCCATACGATTGTCAGATCTACCTTGTACCTGGCGCCAATATACCGAATTGTTGAATCTATGCACTATCATAGAAAGAAAATCAAGTCCTACGAGAATACCTTGATCAATGTTTAGCCAGCAAGCTAATTCGGCCATCACGATCTCCAGCGGCTTCTCCACTGTTTTTTGTATCCAAAGCTAATGGCGATTTGAGGCCTTGTGTTGACTTTAGAGCGATAAATAAGATCACAGTTAGAAATAAATATCCACTACCTCTCATACCAGTCTTGTTAGACCAGGTAAAATCTGCCGTTATTTATAGCAAACTTGACTTACGAGGTGCTTATCACCTAGTTCGAATTCGAGAGGGAGATGAGTGAAAAATGGCTTTTAAGAATCGTTATGGCCTCTTTGAGCATCTAGTGATGCCGTTTGGTCTATGTAATGCCCTTGCACCCTTTCAATATTTCCTAAACGATGTTCTGAGAGAATATCTAGACATCTTTGTCATTGTTTATATTGATGATATATTGATTTATTCAAACTCTGAAGATATACATGAAGAACATGTTAAAAAGGTATTACAAACTCTACAAAAACATAATTTGTTTTGCAAATTAAGTAAATGTGAATTCCATACCAAAGAAGTTGAATTTCTAGGAGTCATTTTAACACCTGACGGCATGCAAATGACTGAAAGAAAAATTCAAGGTGTATCCAAATGGCCCACACCAAAATCAGTACGTGATATTCAATGATTTTTGGGTTTTGCGAATCTTTATCGACGCTTCATCCATCACTTCTCCCAAAAGGTAGCACCAATCACCAAATTGCTAAGGAAAAAGGCCGTCTTCATCTGGTCCCAAGAGACAGAGGAAGCATTTCAAGATTCAAAAAAGGCCTTTACTACCGCTCCCATTCTAGCTCACCCCAATGTGGAGGAACCATTCATTGTGGAAGCCGATGCATCCGATGTTCCTGTTGTCATCGAGAAACTGGACAATTACACCCGATAGCATATGCATCAAGAAAATTGAATGAAGTGGAACAGAATTACACCATAGCAGAAAAAGAATTACAAGCAATTCGCAATCCTTTTAAAGATTGTAGACATTATCCATTGGGAGCAAAACACACCATAACTATATATTCTGATCATAGAAATTTACAATTCTGCCAGACTACTAACCCCTAGACAACTAAGATGGATATTATTCTTTGCAGAATTTGATTTCATAGTGACTTTTAGACCAGGAGTAGATAATCGTAAGGCTGATGCATTGTCTAGACAAGATTCTTCAATCACATATACTGAACAAAAACCCATGCCTATTATAACACCTTCAAAATTGTTGTGTTTAGGAGCAGAAGAGAAATTCTTTGATCTCATTCGTAATCATTTTCATATAAGCAAGTGGCAAGAGTGGTTACAACAAGACACCAAAAGGTCCATTCAACAAGGCTTACCTCTACATGAATCTTGAGTATTCCTTCCTGCTGAGGAGTTAAGAGAGACAGCTTTTCAGTGGTTACACAGTCATCCTCTGGCAGGTCACCCAGGTCCTCAAAAAACATTAGAGCTCATGAAAAGGTATTTTTAGTGGCTACATTCATTCACAACATTAAGCAAATGCTACAATCATGTGAATTATGTGCAAGATGCAAAAGCGAAGATAGCAAGCCCAAAGGTCTACTGATACCTCTGTCCATTCCCAATCATCCATGGGAACATATCTCTATGGATTTTATTACTGGTCTTCCTCAAATAAAACAATTTACAACCATTCTAGTGGTGGTGGACAGCCTTACCAAGTATGCTCACTTCGTTACACAAAAACACCAGAGCACTCCAAAGAGCAGTCCAAGCAATAAAGTAGCCAAGTTCATGCAGAATTTTTTCTTCTTCTTGCAATAATTATTCTTTATTTCTGATAAGTACAACAAAATGCAGAACAGCCAACACGTGTTTCGTCCATAGGACTTTTTTAAGGCTCTAAATTAAAAATCAAAAACCAAATGTATATATTATAGGTACAATAAATACAATTGGAATAAAGGTAAAAAAACATAAATGTACATTAAAGCATGTACAAATAGTACAGTTAGAGTATAGGAAAAGAAAATCAAATCGAGGAGTGGTGGGAAAACAAAGAAAGGGCAACAGCGGATAGGTATATCTAATAACTGTAAAGCAAAACACCTCATACAGAAAAAAATCATCTCTAAAAAGAAAGGAAATACCCGTGTATATCAAGTAGAAATAAATCTCCATACAAGTGCAGCACCCAAACAAAGACAAAAAAAGACAAAAAAGCCCAAACACCGTAATTAAGTGCACGCAAAAGTAGTGATGCTTGTAATATGCCACAGTTACCCGATAGTTAACATAATCATTCATGCATGAAAAATGAAGGCTAGCCAAGATGATAGTACAACAAGAAGGATCAAACATACCAGAGTATGATGCATGAGGATAAGTTTGTCCATGAAAGGACTGAGATGTCAAGGTCCAAAAAAGAGAAAGTGACGTTTCACAAGTAGAATAGAACAGCAAATCACTGTAACATGGTTTCTCAGTAAAGTGTCTCAGGACATCAAGTAGAGACGATCATGGTAAATTGTGTAAAGCCATGGTAATCCCAAAAGGAGCTGAGAAATATGTAAAAAGCACTCATTAGTTACTTGCAAACTATAACGGCCAAAACATTGTTAATGAACATATGGATGTAAAAAGAAAAAAGGAATTATTGTCCAAAAATCACAAGGTAAATATAGTGAAGTGGACACGAAGCCAGCAGCACATTGTAATTGCAGAAAGAACAGTGTTGAAACAGACTTGGTAATAATAAAATATCGATAAAAATGGAGTGCTGTTATCCCAATGGCATACACAATAGTATTAAGATGTCTAAAGCAGGCTAGGAACTCAAAAACGTGCTCGACATATAACGAATCCTAAAAAAGGAGCACCAAGCAATAACTTCAATGGAGCCTAAAGCGTCCGTGTGGTCCGATATAACATCGGCATGTGTCTTGTCAAAAGAGCACATGTTGGAAAATGAAATGCGATAGGCACAGTCATAAGAAAATACCCAGGTATACCGAGCAGCTCCTAAGTGATTAAAGGTCTAAAACGGAGAGGCTGTGAGCTTACCGCCGTGAAGGAGCGCGTGGTCCGAGTGCTCCGATGTTAAAAGTAGCAAGTAACTCTGTAGTGAACCATTGAAACCATTTTAAAGTGAAGGCATGGAAATAGAGAGAGGAGGGAAAACGGGATCGGATGCTGGAAAGCATAAACAAACTGTGCGCCATATTGGAAAGGAGAAAAGAGAAAGAATGAGGCCATCCAGATGTAATACATAGCAAAACAAACAGGACAATAGTCAATAAATAAAAAACAAAATACAGCCATTCAGATGGGCAAAATTATCATAGATTCTAGTGTCAGAAGCATGTGAATAGAAATCGTAGGGTAGCACTTGTTAAAGAAAGTTATTAATAAAACATAATTTTTTTAGATTTCACAAACAAATCAACCAATATCTAGTCCAAAACACAGAAATACAAAAGGACAACATAAAAAACACAAAAATGAAAATGAGAACAAAGAGTTAAAATAACCAAAAAGTGTGATGGAAGCCCATGAATATCAGAATACATGTTCATAGAGTATGTCCTATAAATACATATAATACCAAAACTGGAAACTCAAAGGAGAGACAAATAAGAATGAATTTATAGAAATACATGATGGTCCTTATCTGTATTAAGGCCTTTCTCAACGGCCCTAAGTTTTAGGATCCAACTACTTTCTAGGCGTCTGAGAGAGGCAGTCTTATTTCCTCCCCTAAGGAGGTGACCTATTGCGTCCACACCATGTACGGAAATATCAAAAATTTGCATTATTGGAATGAATGGCTCTAATGTGTTCTTGTATCCTTTCTTTTAAAGGCCTAATCATACTTCCCACATATATAAGTCCACATGTACATATGATACAGTATACAACAAAGGTAGTGTTACAATTGATTAAATGTTTAATCCTATGTACATAATTTGTGTTGTACTTAAAAGAAAGTAACTTATCCTTAACATAACAACAAATGTTACAATGGCCACACTTGTAAGAGCCAAGTGGTGGTTTAGGTAGCCATGTGGGGTCAATCACAGGTGGTATAAAACTATGACAAAGATGGTCTCGAAGAGTACGGCCTCTTCTAAAAGTGATACTAAGTTTGTTAGTTAATCCCACTTATAGGGTATTACCGCCTAGAAGCAAAGGCCAATGTTTTCCTACGATTTTAGAAATCTGGGTATTCAAACCACTATAAGTCATAATCAAAGACAGTTTTTTCTGAGTTTTATCATTCTTCTGGTTCAACAAAAGATCAACTTGATTCATTTTTTTGATCCAATTATTAGCCTGCACAAGAGTGTTAGAATGTTAGCCTCTTTGCCCAAAGCATTGGTTCATGTTCTGGAGTTCTTGCAGGAAAATATCATCCTCTCTACAATTGCGTCTAATCCTGGTACTTTCACCAACGGAGATCGATTTAATCTGTGAAAAAGGGTGTGAACTGGTAGCATGTAAAATTGCATTACAGGCGCTAGGTTTACAGAGAAGTTTGGTACACAGTTTATCTTGTTTGATATACAGTGACAAGTCAAGAAAATTGACCGTTGTGGAGCTCGACTCAATAGTAAACTTAACGTTATACATGTTGAGATTTAAATATTCAAAGAAAGGGTTCAACAAGATGGTGTCTCCTGACCAAAAAAGGAGGATGTCATCAATATATCTCCCCCAATATAGGATGTATTGTGTGAGTTCAGGTGGGCAGTTTTTCCAAAGGTGTATTTTCTCAAAGTATCCCATATACAGGTTGGCAAATGATGGAGACAATTTCGCCCCCATGGCGACTCCCTGGGTTTGGCGATACCAACTACCATTGTGAAGAAAAATATTGTTATCCAAAACTGCACGGATTAAGTCCATTAACATATTAGAGTGTGAAAGAAAAGTAGCCTCTCGTGTATCTAGATAATGCTGAATAGCCATCAAACCTTTCGTTTTGGGAATGCTAGTATAGAGAGAGGCTACATCCAGGGTAACAAGTAAATGTCCCTCTGTCCATTCAAAATCAGTTAGCTTACAGAGGAGATCCTTGGTATCCTTAATGTAGGACGGTAGATTTTGCACAAAAGGTTGGAGAAAGATGTCGATATACTCTGAAAGTTTTTCTGTTGGTGAGCCTATTCTAGAAATTATAGGTCTACCCGGGGGGAAGTCACCTATCTTGTGGATCCTAGGTAGTATATATATACATGGTGATGTCGGTGTAGGATTGTAGATATACCGATATTCCATGTCAGAAATCAAATCTCGTTCTTGCCAAAACTGTAATGTTTTGTGTACACAATTGTTGACCTCTTGCATAGGATTGTGGTTGAGTTTCTGGTAAGCAGTGTTGTCCTGAAGTTGTCGATCTAACTCAGCTATGTAATCTACCTTATTCATAACAACAATGTTTCCACCCTTATCTGCTTCTTTAATGATGATGTCTTTTAGTTTAGTTAACGAATAAAGTGCTTGTCTTTCAGCTTTGGTGATGTTATGTGTAATCTTACTATGGCCTGTAAGGCATTGATCTTCTAAGTGATGTAAATCAGCAGTAACCTTTCTTTAGAAAACATCTATCACATTCTCGGATGATATAACAGGTGTGAATTTTGAGACAATTTTAAGGCCACTAGGCGCCCTCATATCCGAGATGATTTCAAGATCTTTTACAATTTCAGTAAGTGTCGGGAGGCAGCCTTCCGTGTGGCCAATAGAAAGAAGAGTTTGTACATCTTTTATGTCTTTAATAGACATAGAACATGATGAAATACAGAGAGTATTGACAGTCTCAACAGGGGTATCTTTCCCTCGAAAGTACTTAAAAAGTTTGTATTTTCGCATGAATTTATAGAGACTCACATGTAATTGTGTGAAGTCGGGCAAGGAGGTCGGAACGAAACCTAGCCCTTTCTTCAGGATATTAGTTTGCTCTGTATTCAGAGTAAAATCCAATAGATTGACAATTGAAATTGCATTGTGAGTATCTGCTATAGGGGCAGAGTTACTCCTAACTATTGTTGGTTGCGTGTTGTGGATCTTGTAGTGATCCCCATCTGCTCTCTTGTTTGTGTCTGGTCATGCGGTTTTTCCCACACCTGGTGGCTTTTCTAGTGTTTCCTTTCCCTTGTTTTTTTGTGTTTGGCCTTTGCTGTACCTTTCCAGCTCCAACAAAAACGGTGATTTGTGGGTGGAGCTGGAAGAGGGTTGTTGCGCAAGATCCCTAGTGTCTTCACTTGTGATGCTAGAGATACTAGAAAGGTCATTTTCACTGGTTGATGCAGTTGAAGACTCTTGTTCTTTCAAAAGATGATGACTACTGTAGGAGGCTGGACTGGCTTGTAGTGAGTACCAAGGGGTACTTACACCTTGCACCAGGCCCAGGTATCCCTTATTAGTGTATAGGGTGTCTAGCAGCTTAGGCTGATAGATAATGGTAGCTTAGCAGAGCAGCTTAGGCTGAACTAGGAGACGAGTGAAGCTCCTACAGTACCACTAGTGTCATATACACAATATCATAAGAAAACACAATACACAGGTATACTAAAAATAAAGGTACTTTATTTTTATGACAATATGCCAAAAGTATCTCAGTGAGTACCCTCAGTATGAGGATAGCAAATATACACAAGATATATGTACACAATACCAAAAATATGCAGTATAGTATTAGAAAACAGTGCAAACAATGTATAGTTAAAATAGGATGCAATGGGGAAACATAGGGATAGGGGCAACACAAACCATATACTCCAAAAGTGGAATGCGAACCACGAATATACCCCAAACCTATGTGACCTTGTAGAGGGTCGCTGGGACTGTAAGAAAACAGTGAGCGTTAGAAAAATAGCCCACCCCAAGACCCTGAAAAGTGAGTGCAAAGTGCACTAAAGTTCCCCAAAGAGCACAGAAGTCGTGATAGGGGAATTCTGCAGGAGAGACACAAACCAGCAATGCAACAACGATGGATTTCCAAACGAGGGTACCTGTGGAACAAGGGGACCAAGTCCAAAAGTCACAAGCAAGTCGGAGATGGGCAGATGCCCAGGAAATGCCAGCTGTGGGTGCAAAGAAGCTGCTACTGGACAGTAGAAGCTGAGGATTCTGCAGGAACAACAAGGGATGGAAACTTCCCCTTTGGAAGATGGATGTCCCACGCCGTGGAGAGTTGTGCAGAAGTGTTTCCCTGAAGAAAGACCGCAAACAAGCCTTGCTAGCTGCAAGTCGTGCAGTTAGGGTTTTTGGATGCTGCTGTGGCTCAGGAGGGACCAGGATGTCGCCAATTGTGTCAGGGGACAGAGGGGGCGCCCAGCAGGACGAGGAGCCCTCTCAGAAGCAGGCAGCACCCGCAGAAGTGCTGAAACAGGCACTACAAAGAGGAGTGAAACAGTGCTCACCCGAAGATACACAAAGGAGTCCCACGTCGCCGGAGGACAACTCAGGAGGTCGTGCAATGAAGGTTAGAGTGCCATGGACCCAGGCTTGGCTGTGCACAAAGGATTTCCGCCGGAAGTGCAGAGAGGCCGGAGTAGCTGCAAAAGACCCGGTTCCCAGCAATGCACTCTGGCGTGGGGAGGCAAGGACTTACTTCCACCAAACTTGGACTGAAGAGTCACTGGACTGTGGGAGTCACTTGGACAGAGTTGCTGGATTCAAGGGACCTCGCTCGTCATGCTGAGAGGAGACCCAGTGTACTGGTGATGCAGTTCTTTGGTGCCTGCGGTTGCAGGGGGACGATTCCGTCGACCCACGGGAGATTTCTTCGGAGCTTCTAGTGCAGAGAGGAGGCAGACTACCCCCACAGCATGCACCACCAGGAAAGCAGTCGAGAAGGCAGCAGGATCAGCGTTACAGAGTTGCAGTAGTCGTCTTCACTACTTTGTTGCAGTTTTGCCGGCTTCCAGCGCGGTCAGCTGTCGATTCCTTGGCAGAAGGTGAAGAGAGAGATGCAGAGGAACTCTGATGAGCTCTTGCATTCGTTATCTAAGGAAATCCCCAAAGCAGAGACCCTAAATAGCCAGAAAAGAGGGTTTGGCTACTTAGGAGAGAAGATAGGCTAGCAACACCTGAAGGAGCCTATCAGAAGGAGTCTCTGACGTCACCTGCTGGACCTGGCCACTCAGAGCAGTCCAGTGTGCCAGCAGCACCTCTGTTTCCAAGATGGCAGAGGTCTGGAGCACACTGGAGGAGCTCTGGGCACCTCCCAGGGGAGGTGCAGGTCAGGGGAGTGGTCACTCCCCTTTCCTTTGTCCAGTTTCATGCCAGAGCAGGGCTGAGGGGTCCCTGAACCGGTGTAGACTGGCTTATGCAGAAATGGGCACCATGTGTGCCCATGAAAGCATTTCCAGAGGCTGGGGGAGGCTACTCCTCCCCTGCCTTAACACCATTTTCCAAAGGGAGAGGGTGTAACACCCTCTCTCTGAGGAAGTCCTTTGTTCTGCCTTCCTGGGCCAAGCCTGGCTGGACCCCAGGAGGGCAGAAACCTGTCTGAGGGGTTGGCAGCAGCAGCTGCAGTGAAACCCCTGAAAAGGCAGTTTGGCAGTACCCGGGTCTGTGCTACAGGCCCGTGGGATCATGGGATTGTGCCAACAATGCCAGGATGGCATAGAGGGGGCAATTCCATGATCTTAGACATGTTACATGGCCATATTCGGAGTTACCATTGTGAAGCTACACATAGGTAGTGACCTATATGTAGTGCACCCGTGTAATGGTGTCCCTGCACTCATAAAGTCCGGGGAATTGGCCCTGAACAATGTGGGGGCACCTTGGCTAGTGCCAGGGTGCCCACACACTAAGTAACTTAGCACCCAACCTTTACCAGGTAAAGGTTAGAGATAGAGGTGACTTATAAGTTACTTAAGTGCAGTGAAAAAGGGCTGTGAAATAACGTGGACGTTATTTCACTCAGGCTGCAGTGGCAGGCCTGTGTAAGAATTGTCAGAGCTCCCTATGGGTGGCAGAAGAAATGCTGCAGCCCATAGGGATCTCCTGGAACCCCAATACCCTGGGTACCTCAGTACCATATACTAGGGAATTATAAGGGTGTTCCACTATGCCAATGTAAATTGGTAAAATTGGTCACTAGCCTGTTAGTGACAATTTATAAAGAGAGAGCATAACCACTGAGGTTCTGGTTAGCAGAGCCTCAGTGAGACAGTTAGGCATCACACAGGGAACACATACCTATAGGCCACAAACTTATGAGCACTGGGGTCCTGACTAGCAGGGTCCCAGTGACACATAACAAACCTACTGAAAACATAGGGTTTTCACTATGAGCACTGGGCCCTGGCTAGCAGGATCCCAGTGAGACAGTGAAAACACCCTGACATACACTCACAAACAGGCCAAAAGTGGGGGTAACAAGGCTAGAAAGAGGCTACTTTCTCACAGCTACTTCTGTCTATTTTAATGTTGTCGCATTTGCGTGCAAAAGTGAAAACTCTCCCTCACCTGTAATCACTGTCATCTCTTTTGAGCTTACGTAATTTTTTGTCTTTAATGGAGATTTGGTGTCTGTAAATGACATCCTTACGTATATTGTAGTTCTTAGCCTTTGCTTCCGGTAGGTTGAGGTCATTAATTTCCTTTTCTACCGTTGCTATCTCAAGCAAGAGTTTATCTCTTTTGATCCTAGCATCCCTGATCAAAATATCCATCATACCAAAAGATGATGTTATCAAAAGTTGCTCCCATTCCTTAGGTAAATCTGGGCTGAGATCATTAAAAGAGGGGAATAGAATGACTCTCAAACCTCTGGGTATTTGTTTGTTTTCAATATATCTTTCTAATATAGTGTAATCCCACCACCGTGACAGTTCCTGTTTTTTCAACCGTTCCAATTTTTTTAATTTAGTACTTAAGCCTTCCTGGAGTGAGTTGTGTGAGCCAGAAGGTATGTTTGAAATGTCAGATTGAAATAATTCTTCTAGGAGTGTATCCCTATTGTCGTCAAAAGTAGCCATTTTCAAAACAATGAGAAAATTATACGATAGTCCATAAAACAGTTAATAATGTGTATTCAACAATAAATATGCTGCCAAAAATACAGAGTGCAGAACAGCATAAAGACAACACTTTGAAAAAAAGAAGAGGCAAAACGGTGGTTGATGCTATATAGTACGCATATCCGTAGTTAAGTTTACAGGCTGGTTGGTCCAAAATGACAAATACTGGGTGCTATGTCCGGTATGACACCCAACCACCCAGGTATCCACTGCACTGATCATAACAGAGTTATGAACTGTGATGGGAAATTTTATTACACAAAAAAACCAGAGTACTCCAAAGAGCAGTCCAAGCAATAAAGTAGCCAAGTTCATGCAGAATTTTTTCTTCTTCTTGCAATAATTATTCTTTATTTCTGATAAGTACAACAAAACGCAGAACAGCCAACACGTGTTTCGTCCATAGGACTTTTTCAAAACTGTAAATTAAAAAGCAAAAACCAAATGTATATATTATAGGTACAATAAATGACATTGGAATAAAGGTAAAAAGACATAAATGTACATTAAAGCATGTACAAATAGTATAGCTAGAGTATAGGAAAAGAAAATCTAATCGAGGAGCGGTGGGAAAACAAAGAAAGGGAAAGAGCAGATAGGTGTATCTAATAACTGTAAAGGAAAACCCCTCATACAGAAAAAATCATCTCTAAAAAGAAAGGAAATACCCGTGTATGTCAAGTGGAAAATAAATCTCCATACAAGTGCAGTACCCAAACAAAGACAAAAAAAGACAAAAAAGCCCCAACATCGTAATTAAGTGCACGCAAAAGTAGTGATGCTTGTAATATGCCACAGTTACCCGATAGTTAACATATTCATTCATGCATGAAAAATGAAGGCTAGCCAAGATGATAGTACAAAAAGGAGGATCAAACATACCAGAGTATGATGCATGAGGATAAGTTTGTCCATGAATGGACTGAGATGTCAAGGTCTAAAAAAGAGAAAGTGACGTTTCACAAGTAGAATAGAACAGCAAATCACTGAAACATGGTTTCTCAGGAAAGTGTCTTGGGACATCAAGTAGAGACGATCATGGTAAATTGTGTAAGGCCATGGTAAGCCCAAAAGGAGCTGAGAAATATGTAAAAAGCACTCATTAGTTACTTGCAAACTATAACGGCCAAAACATTGTTAATGAACATATGGATGTAAAAAGAAAAAAGGAATTCTTGTCCAAAAAACACTAGGTAAATATAGTGAAGTGGACACGAAGCCAGCAGCACATTGTATTTGCAGAAAGAACAGTGTTGAAACAGACTCGGTAATAATAAAATATCGATAAAAATGGAGTGCTGTTATCCCAATGGCATACACAATAGTATTAAGATGTGTAAAGCAGGCTAGGAACTCAAAAAAGTGCTCGACATATAACGAATCTGAAAAAAGGAGCACCAAGCAATAACTTCAATGGAGCCTAAAGCGTCCATGTGGTCCAATATAACATCGGCATGTGTCTTGTCAAAAGAGCACACGTTGGAAAATGAAATGCGATAGCGACAGTCATAAGAAAATACCCAGGTAGACTGAGCAGCTCCTAAGTGATTATAGGTCTAAAACGGAGAGGCTACGAGCTTACCGCCGTGAAGGAGCGCATGGTCTGAGTGCTCCGAAGTTAAAAGTAGCGAGTAGCTCTGTAGTGAACCATTGAAACCATTTTAAAGTGAAGGCATGGAAATAGAGAGAGGACGGAAAACGGGATTGGTGCTGGAAAGCATAAACAAACCGAGCGCCATATTGGAAAGGAGAAAAGAGAAAGTATGAGGCCATCAAGGTGTAATACATAGCAAAACAAACAGGACAATATTCTTACTAAAAGTCAACATTTGACAAGAATAGTCAATAAATAAAAAACAAAATACAGCCATTCAGATGGGCAAAATTATCATAGATTCTAGTGTCAGAAGCATGTGAATAGAAATCATAGGGTAGCACTTATTGAAGAAAATTATTAATAAAACATACATTTTTTAGATTTCACAAACAAATCAACCAATATCTAGTCCAAAACACAGAAATACAAAAGGACAACATAAAAAACACAAAAATGAAAATGAGAACAAAGAGTTAAAATAACCAAAAAGTGTGATGGAAGCCCATGAATACCAGAATACATGTTCATAGAGTATGTCCTATAAATACATATAATACTAAAACTGGAAACTCAAGGGAGAGACAAATAATCAAAAATGAATTTATAGAAATACATGAAGGTCCTTATCTGTATTAAGGCCTTTCTCAACAGCCCTAAGTTTTAGGATCCAACTACTTTCTAGGCGTCTGAGAGAGGCGGTCTTATTTCCTCCCCTAGGGAGGTGACCTATTGCGTCCACACCATGTACAGAAATATCTAAAATTTCCCTTTGCCCATGGTTGGTATTATAATGTATGGCAAAGGGATAATTTGCATTATTGGAACGAATGGCTCCAATGTGTTCTTGTATCCTTTCTTTTAAAGGCCTAATTGTACTTCTCACATATATAAGTCCACATGTACATATGATACAGTATACAATAAAGGTAGTGTTACAATTGATGAAATGTTTAATCCTATTTACATAGGTGGTATAAAACTATGACAAAGATGGTCTTGAAGAGTACGGCCTCTTCTAAAAGTGATACTAGGTTTGTTAGTTAATCCCCCTTATAGGGTATTATCGCCTAAAGCAAAGGCCAATGTTTTCCTATGATTTTAGAAATCTGGGTACTCAGACCACTTTATGTCATAATCAAAGACAGTTTTTTCTGAGTTTTAGCATTCTTCTGGTTCAGCAAAAGATCAACTCGTTTCATTTTTTTGATCCTATTATTAGCCTGCACAAGAGTGTTAGAATGTTAGCCTCTTTGCCGAAAAGCATTGGTTCATGTTCTGGAGTTCTTGCAGGAAAATATCATCTTCGGTACAATTGCATCTAATCCTGGTACTTTCACCAAAGGGGATCGTTTTAATCTGTGAAAAAGGGTGTGAACTGGTAGCATGTAAAATTGCATTACAGGCGCTAGGTTTAGGGAAAAGTTCGGTACACAGTTTATCTTGTTTGATATACAGTGACAAGTCAAGAAAATTGACCGCTGTGGAGCTCGACTCAATAGTAAGCTTAATGTTATACATGTTGAGATTTAAATATTCAAAGAAAGAGTTCAACGAGATGGTGTCTCCTGACCAAAAAAGGAGGATGTCATCAATATATCTCCCCCAATATAGGATGTATTGTGTGAGTTCAGGTGGGCAGTTTTTCCAAAGGTGTATTTTCTCAAAGTATCCCATATACAGGTTGGCAAATGATGGAGACAATTTCGCCCCCATGGCGACTCCCTGGGTTTGGCGATACCAACTACCATTGTGAAGAAAAATATTGTTATCCAAAACTGTACGGATGAAGTCCATTAAAATATTAGAGTGTGAAAGAAAAGTAGCCTCTCGTGTATCTAGATAATGATGAATAGCCATCAAACCTTTCGTTTTGGGAATGCTAGTATAGAGAGAGGCTACATCCAGGGTAACAAGCAAATGTCCCTCTGTCCATTCAAAATCAGTTAGTTTACAGAGGAGATTCTTGGTATCCTTAATGTAGGACGGTAGATTTTGTACAAAAGGTTGGAGAAAGATGTCGATATACTCTGAGAGTTTTTCTAATGGTGAACCTATTCCAGAAATGATAGGTCTACCCGGGGGGAAGTCACCTGTCTTGTGGATCTTAGGTAGTATATATATACATGGTGATGTCGGTGTAGGATTGTAGATATACCGATATTCCATGTCAGAAATCAAATCTTGTACTTGCCAAAACTGTAATGTTTTGTGTACACAATTGTTAACCTCTTGCATAGGATTGTGGTTGAGCTTCTGGTAAGCAGTGTTGTCCTGAAGTTGTAGATCTAACTCAGCTATGTAATCTATCTTATTCATAACAACAATGTTTCCACCCTTATCTGCTTCTTTAATGATGATGTCTTTTAGTTTAGTTAACAAATATAGTGCTTGTCTTTCAGCTTTGGTGATGTTATGTGTAATCTTACTATAAGGCATTGTTCTTCTAAGTGATGTCAATCAGCAGTAACCTTTCTGTAGAAAACATCTATCACATTCTCGGATGATATAACAGGTGTGAATTTTGAGACAGTTTTGAGGCCACTAGGCGCCCTCATATGCGAGATGATTTCAAGATCTTTTACAATTTCAGTAAGTGTCGAGAGGCAGCCTTCCGTGTGGCCAATAGAAAGGCGGTACACACCGCTGCGCTCAAAATACACACACATATACAAAACACAACCACATTGGACAAATCGAAATACACACACCTGATACACATACACACACCACTCCCACACACCCAATACAACATAAAACACACACCCACATCACCCACAATGCCCTACGACAAAAATTGTGAGCGAAGCACAGAGAGAGACACCACCAACAAACTAGCATCCACAGGCACACAACACCATCACTCACACAACATCCACACACCTCACACAACACACACAAACACATCCCCTCACACATCACAACACAAACCACCTCACACATCACCCACACCACATCATGGCACCGCAAAGACACCCCAGGTTCTCTGAGGAGGAGCTCAGGGTCATGGTGAAGGAAATCGTCCGGGTAGAGCCACCACTTTTCGGATCACAGGTGCAGCACACCTCCATTGCTAGGAAGATGGAGCTATGGCGCAGAATCATAGACAAGGTCAATGCAGTGGGACAGCACCCCAGAACACGGGATGACATCAGGAAGAGGTGGCACAATCTACTGGGGAAGGTGAGTTCCGTGGTCTCAAGATTCCAGATTGCAGTTCAGAGGACTGGCAGCGGACCCCCACCTCCTCCCCCACAACTAACAACATGGGAGGAGCAGGTCTTGGATATACTGCATCCTGATGACCTCGCACGAGTAGCAGGAGGAATGGACTCTGGTAAGTCAAATCTTAACTATTACATCCCCCACCCTCCCTGCATGCTATCACATACCCTCACCTTCACCCTCACCCCCATCACTCCAACACCTCACATATGTCCCACTATCACAAACCACCCATCCCAACACCAAGCCCTGCATGCAACACCAAAGCATGGACACCCATCACCAAAGCATGTCCATTACAGATACCCACACAGATCCCCAAACCAAATATCACACAAGGTCCTAGACAAGAATGTAAGCACTGGGGTACAGGGTAACCCACACATTGCACACAATGGCACACACAAATGCAATAATCATGCTTTTACACCCCTGCAGGACCCCTACTCAACGTCACCGGACAGGAGGTTCCAGAGGTTCCCCCCCCTCACAGAAGAGGCCCACAGTGATGACAGCAGCTCTGTCCAACTGGATCTAGATGACCAGCCCGGCCCATCTGGGACCTCGGGACAGTCGGTTCCCCACACACTGGCACATGCCACCACAGAGCCTCTCCCCTCAGGAAACACCAGCACAGCACCCACCCAGCGGGCCCATCCCTCTGTCCCCAGGACAAGTCAAGCAGCAGTGTGTCCACCACTACATGGAACCCAGGCAAACCCACAAACCCAAGAACATCAGGGACCTGGGGGCAGTGGGCACACGGTTCAGGGGACAGAGGAACAGGAAAACAGGGGAACTGGGAGGACTGCTGTGTGACAGGGGGATGACAGGCCCAGGGAACCCACTCTCCACGAGGCCCTCTCCAACATCATGGGAGCGTACCATCATTCCCAGGAGACGATGGCAACGGTACTGGCCAAGTTTCAGGAGACCCAGCGGCTGCAGGAGGAACAGTATTTGGGGATCAGGGAGGAACTCAAGTCCATCAACACCACCGTGGTCACCATTGTAGGGTTGCTGAAGGACCTTGTGAACACCAGGAGGGACACTGTGGCACAACAAGGGGCCCCTGACACTAGCCTTGATGATGAACAGCCCACCAACTCCTCTGGCGCTGGTGGACAGGAGGCACCGCCACAGGACCACGACACCAGCACCTCACCCCCTGCAGATGGAGAACCACCCCACAAATGGTCCCTGAGATCCAGGACAAAGACAGAGAACAATGCCAAGACCCCCGCCAAGAAATGAGACCACCCTGAATGTCATCCTTCTGTCCCACTTAATCACCCTGTCCGTCCTTAAACTGCCCTAGCTCCACTTCCTATGCCCCTTTGGACAATGCACCTGTGAGACAAATAACTGGACTCTGCCATGGACATTCCTCCACCATCACTCCTGACCATTTTACAACCCCCTCCACTATTTTGCACTTAAATAAACACCCTTGAATCACAAAACAATCTGTAGTCAGTCTGTGCTTTCACAAATGTGTATTTGCTGTAACTAAGGAAAACAACAATGTCCATTGTATTGTCAACATACCTATGTCACACAGCTCTAGTCCATGAGGTAATATAGGACCCATATCTGTGAAATGGAAAGGCAAAGTGACAAGTCAGGGTCCATACACTGGGTGAAAGTGACAGACATATGATAGGTCTAACAATTGTACGAGATGTAGGAGGCAGTGATGTCTTCTTACCTGTGTCTCACTGGAAGTATTGCTGGATCAAGTTGTTTCTGTTGTCGATATCCTCTTCTTCTGCCTCCTCATCTTCACTGTCCACAGGCTCCACAGCTGCCACAAGACCTCCTTCTGGACCATTCTCCTGCAGAAAAGGCATCTATTGTCGCAAAGCCAGGTTGTGCAGCATACAGCAGGCCACGATGATCTGGCACACCTTCTTTGGTGAGTAGTAGAGAGAACCACCTGTCATATGGAGTTACCGGAACTTGGCCTTCAGGAGGCCAAAGGTCCTTTTGATCACTCTCCTAGTTCACCCATGTGCATCATTGTAGCAGTCCTCTGCCCTTGTCCAGGGATTTCTCACTGGGGTCAGTAGCCATAACAAGTTGAGGTACCCAGAGTCACCTGCAAATGTTGAGGGACAACCGTTAGACACACACTAACGCTAAGGGACAACCCCAGACCCAGACAACTATTCACACTGTATAGGGTCTTTGTCCTCACCTATTAGCCACACACAGTGCCTCTGGAGTTGCCCCATCACATAAGGGATGCTGCTATTCCTCAAAATGTAAGCGTCATGCACTGAGCCAGGAAACTTGGCGTTCACATGGGAGATGTACTGGTCAGCCAAACACACCATCTGCACATTCATCGAATGGTAGCTCTTCCTGTTTCTGTACACCTGTTCACTGCTGCGGGGGGTACCAAGGCCACAGGTGTCCCATCAATGGCACCTATGATGTTGGGGATATGTCCCAGGGCATAGAAATCACCTTTCACTGTAGGCAAATCCTCAACCTGAGGGAAAACGATGATGCTCCGCATGTGTTTCAGCAGGGCAGACAACACTCTGGACAACACGTTGGAAAACATAGGCTGGGACATCCCTGATGTTATGGCCACTGTTGTTTGAAATGACCCACTTGCAAGGAAATGGAGCACTGACAGCACGTGCACTTGAGGGGGGATTCCTGTGGGATGGCGGATAGCTGACATCAGGTCTGGCTCCAGCTGGGTACACAGTTCCTGGATTGTTGCACGTTCAAGCCTGTGTGTGATGATCACATGTCTTTCCTCCATTGTCGACAGGTCCACCAGCGGTCTGTACACCGGAGGATGCCGCCATCTCCTCACATGTCCCAGCGGGCGGTGCCTATGAAGGACAACAGCGAGCACAGAGTCAAACAACTCAGAGGTATGTACCCACAGCTTACACAGAACACGAATCCTAATCCGAAAAGTGGCCTGTATGTGTGTTGAGTCTAGGCCTAGGTAGGTGTGACGCCGTTAAAAATGAAGCCATGTGAGCCCCTGAAATGGTGGCTGCCTGATCTCTAAATTGGGACAATGGGATGTGAGGTAACTGCGCTGGCGTTGTACACCATCATGGTAGGCGGTCGAAGACCGCGGCGCAATCCTGCATTGGTTAACATTGGACCCTATGGATCCCAGGAGCCAATGACAATGTACGCCAGAGGTGACGGTATGCACTGCCGCGGACGTGACCGACATTTTCCATCTGATCAATCACTCAATACCTGATCTTCGACAGGAGAGGACCTACACTGCAAGTGCTGCTGTGACCTCGGTCTGGAAGACACAATGGCTCGAGTGTCTGGGGAAAGGGCCCCCCCCTTCACATTGGAGGAGTTGGAGAAACTCGTGGACAGGGTCCTCCCCCAGTACACGCTACTCTACGGTCCTCCAGACAAACTGGTAAGTACACTGGGAGCATGCTGTATGTGCTATGCCTGTGTGAAGTGGGGTGGATGTAAGAAGGGGGGGAGATTGCGGCGTGCATGAAACAACAGTGAGTGCATGTGCCACATGGCAAGGGTAGGGATGGGGGCCAATGACTTTGACGGTGCAGTTGGTAATAAGTTTATCTTCCCCCTGTAGAATTCATGTAGGTCAGCGCCCACCAGAAAACCAGAAAAAAGATATTTGGCGTGCCATCGCCAAGGACGTCTGGACCCTGGGGCTCTACCACAGATGGAGCACCCCCTGCCGGAAAAGATGGGAGGACATTCGCCGCTGGAGCAAGAAGACGGCGAAGGATCAGCTGGGGATGGCCTCCCAATGTGAGAGGGGTGCCTGTTGCACCATGACCCCCCTGATGTTCAGGATCCTGGCGGTGGCGTACCCGGAGTTGGATGGGCGCTTGAGGGCATCACACCAGCCACAAGGGGGTGAGTACACTCTCATCCTGCTGATTTTGCGCACAGTGGAGGTGTCTGGGTGGGGGAGGTGGGCTGTGGGTTTCCCTAGGCCAGGGCGAGTTTAGTAGGCAACGTCCCTCTGTAAGGCAGGCCATGTGGCACCACACCCCACCTCTGTAGAGTGCCAAGTACACCTAGTCATGCCCCTGTGTCATCCATGTGTGCAGATGTCGTCTATAGCCTAGTAGGCCATTTCCCAGGGATTGAACAGTGGAGCCCAAGAGCGTAGTGTAGTGCAGGGGGCTACTGTGTCTGTCGTGCCCGCCAACGGTAGCGGTAATGCATGCACTGAACATGTCTTTCTTCTGTCGTTCCCCCCCCCCTTTTTGTGGTCTCCCTGTTCTTGAGTGCATTAGCATCATCAGGCGGAGGAGCAGTGGCACAGGAGCACGAGGGAGCTGCATCCCACATGGCCCTGGAGGGCGAGACAATGGACTCGGAGTTCACCAGTGGGACGGATGGCGAGGGGAGCTCCACGGCGGGGACAGGAGCTGACACCAGCGACACGGACTCATCCTCTGATGGGAGCTCCCTTGTGGTGGCGGCAACATCTGTGGCCCCCGTATATACAGGTACAGCCACCACCCCCTACCAGCACCGCCCTCCCAGCAGCCCCTCAGCCTTTGCCCCGTGCCCGCTCACCCAGGAGGGTGGGATTCACCTTCGCCTCAGGCACCTCAGGCCCTGCCCCAGTCACCCCTGCTGCCCTCAGTGAGGAGGCCATTGACCTCCTCAGGTCCCTCACTGTTGGACAGTCTACCATTTTGAATGCCATCCAGGGTGTCGAAAGGCAGTTGCAACAAACTAATGCATTCCTGGAGGGCATTCATTCTGGTCAGGTGGCCCTTAAGCAAGCTTGTCAGGCTCTGTCCTCAGTGCTGATGACAACCATTGTCCCTGTCTCTAGCCTCCCCCCTCCAACTTCCTCCACCCAGACCCAATCCCCTGTACCCCAGCCTATCTCAAGCACACCTTCAGACCAGCATGCACACACGTCAACACACAAGGGAAGCTCAGGCAAACATAAGCACCACACATCCCACAGGCACTCACGCAAGCATCACACACATACAGACACACCAACATCCACTGCCTCCACTGTGTCCCCCTCCTCCTCGTCTCCCTCCTCCCTTCCAGTCTCGTCTATACTCACACCTGCATGCACTACATCTACAGCCACTACTGCATCACCAGCACACTCACCACCACACCCCGCTCACGTGCAGTCACCACCCCCACTACCATTCACATGTCCCCTGTGTCCTCTCCCAGTGTGTCTGTGACGCCACCTCCCAAGATACACAAACGCAGGCACAAGCCCACCCAACAGCCATTCACCTCACGACAGCCTCCAGCGCATGCACTTTCACCCAAAGTCACCAAACGAACACCTCCTACAACCACAATCTCTTCCTCCACTCCCAAACCCCCTCCACCTATCCGTCCCAGTGTCTCCCAAAAACTTTTCCTGTCCAACCTTGACCTCTTTCCCACACCTCCCCCACCGCGTCCGTCTCCTAGGGCCCGACTCTCCAGGTCCCAACCTAGCACCTCAGCCACAACATCTCCGGGACCAGTGGTGCCTGTAGTCACCGGAATCTGGAGTGCACCAGCCACCAGGGCAGCCAGTGTGGCATGGAGCCACAGCACGGACAGTCCCCCACCTGTCAAGCATCAAAAGTTGGCCAGTGCCCGGCGGGAGACGGGGGAAGACTCAAGCCACCAAAGCCGCTCCCAGTGGTCCCGGTGGGAGTGTGTAGTCAGCTGCAACACCTTCCAAGGTGGGGAAGGGCCACAAGAAACCCGGAAAGTCTGGGCACAGCAGCACGGCGGAGAAGACCGCCATCATCCCCGCTGCCCAGGAGGCCACCGCCAGCACCTGCCCTGCTGCCCAGGAGGCCACCGCCAGCACAAGCCCCGCTGGGATAGAGAGGACTGCCAGCACAAGCCCCGCTGGGACAGAGAGGATCGCCAGCACAAGCCCCGCTGGGACAGAGAGGACCACCAGCACAAGCCCCACTGGAACAGAGAGGACCGCCAGCACAAGCCCCGCTGGGCTAGAGAGGACCGCCAGCACAAGCCCCGCTGGGCTAGAGAGGACCGCCAGCACAAGCCCCGCTGGGACAGAGAGGACTGCCAGCACAAGCCCCGCTGGGACAGAGAGGACTGCCAGCACAAGCCCCGCTGGGCTACAGAGGACCGCCAGCACAAGCCCCGCTGGGACAGAGAGGACCGCCAGCAGCTGAGTCACTGCAAAGGAGCCCGACGCCTCAAGCGCCGCTGAACAGGGCACCGCCACTACAAGCACTGCTGAACAGGGCACCGCCGCTATAAGCACTGCTGAACAGGGCACCGCCGCCTCATGCACCGCTGAACAGGGAACCGACGCCTCAAGCACCACTGAACAGGGCACCGCCGCCTCATGCACCGCTGAACAGGGCAACACCGCCTCATGCACCGCTGAACAGGGCACCAACGCCTCAAGCACCGCTGAACAGGGCACCGCCGCCTCATGCACCGCTGAACAGGGCACCGCCGCCTCAAGCACCACTGAACAGGGCACCGTTGCCTCAAGCACCGCTGAACAGGGCACCACCGCCTCATGCACCGCTGAACAGGGCACCGATGCCTCAAGCACCACTGAACAGGGCACCGCCGCCTCAAGCACCGCTGAACAGGGCACCGCCGCCTCAAGCACTGCTGAACAGGGCACCGCCGCTTCAAGCACCGCTGAACAGGGCACCGCCGCCTCAAGCACCACTGAACAGAGCACCGCCGCCTCAAGCACCGCTGAACAGGGCACCGCCGCCTCATGCACGGCTGAACAGGGAACCGCCGCCTCATGCACCGCTGAACAGGGCACCGCCGCCTCAAGCACCGCTAAACAGGGCACCACCACCTCATGCACCGCTGAACAGGGCACCGACGCCTCAAGCACCACTGAACAGGGCACCGCCGCCTCAAGCACCGCTGAACAGGGCACCGCCGCCTCAAGCACAGATGAACAGGGTACCGCGCCTCAAGCACAGCTGAACAGGGCACCGCCGCCTCACGCAGCGCTGAACAGGGCACCGCCGCCTCAAGCACCGATGAACAGGGCACTGTCGCCTCAAGCACCGCTGAACAGGGCACCACCACCTCAAGCACCGCTGAACAGGGCACCGGCGCCTCAAGCACCGCTGAACAGGGCACCGCCGCCTCAAGTACCGCTGAACAGGGCACCGCCGCCTCAAGCACCGCTGAACAGGGCACCGCTGCCTCATGCACCGCTGAACAGGTCACCGCCGCCTCAAGCACCGATGAACAGGGCACTGCCACCACAAGCACCGCTGTACAGGGCACCGCCGCCTCATGCACCGCTGAACAGGGCACCAACGCCTCAAGCACCGCTGAACAGGGCACCGCCGCCTCATGCACCGCTGAACAGGGCACCGACGCCTCAAGCACCGCTGAACAGGGCACCGTCGCCTCAAGCACCGCTGAACAGGGCACCACCGCCTCATGCACCGCTGAACAGGGCACCGACGCCTCAAGCACCACTGAACAGGGCACCGCCGCCTCAAGCACCGCTGAACAGGGCACCGCCGCCTCAAGCACTGCTGAACAGGGCACCGCCGCTTCAAGCACCGCTGAACAGGGCACCGCCGCCTCAAGCACCACTGAACAGAGCACCGCCGCCTCAAGCACCGCTGAACAGGGCACCGCCGCCTCATGCACCGCTGAACAGGGAACCGCCGCCTCATGCACCGCTGAACAGGGCACCGCCGCCTCAAGCACCGCTGAACAGGGCACCACCACCTCATGCACCGCTGAACAGGGCACCGACGCCTCAAGCACCACTGAACAGGGCACCGCCGCCTCAAGCACCGCTGAACAGGGCACCGCCGCCTCAAGCACCGATGAACAGGGCACCGCCGCCTCAAGCACAGCTGAACAGGGCACCGCCGCCTCAAGCACCGATGAACAGGGCACCGCCGCCTCAAGCACCGCTGAACAGGGCACCACCACCTCAAGCACCGCTGAACAGGGCACCGGCGCCTCAAGCACCGCTGAACAGGGCACCGCCGCCTCAAGTACCGCTGAACAGGGCACCGCCGCCTCAAGCACCGCTGAACAGGGCACCGCTGCCTCATGCACCGCTGAACAGGTCACCGCCGCCTCAAGCACCGATGAACAGGGCACTGCCACCACAAGCACCGCTGTACAGGGCACTGCCGCCTCATGCACCGCTGAACAGGGAACCGCTGCCTCATGCACCGCTGAACAGGGCACCGCCGCCTCAAGCACCGCTGAACATGGCACCACCACCTCATGCACCGCTGAACAGGGCACCGACGCCTCAAGCACCACTGAACAGGGCACCACCGCCTCAAACACCGCTGAACAGGGCACCGCCGCCTCAAGCACCGCTGAACAAGGCACCGCCGCCTCATGCACCGCTGAACAGGGCACCGCCGCCTCAAGCACCGATGAACAGGGCACTGCAGCCACAAGCACCGCTGAACAGGGCACCGCCGCCTCATGCACCGCTGAACAGGGCACCGCCGCCTCAAGCACCGCTGAACAGGGCACTGCCGCCACAAGCACCGCTGAACAGGGCACCGCCGCCTCATGCACCGCCGAACAGGGCACCACCGCCTCATGCACCGCTGAACAGGGCACCGACGCCTCAAGCACCACTGAACAGGGCACCGCCGCCTCAAGCACCGCTGAACAGGGCACCGCCGCCTCAAGCACTGCTGAACAGGGCACCGCCGCTTCAAGCACCGCTGAACAGGGCACCGCCGCCTCAAGCACCACTGAACAGAGCACCGCCGCCTCAAGCACCGCTGAACAGGGCACCGCCGCCTCATGCACCGCTGAACAGGGAACCGCCGCCTCATGCACCGCTGAACAGGGCACCGCCGCCTCAAGCACCGCTGAACAGGGCACCACCACCTCATGCACCGCTGAACAGGGCACCGACGCCTCAAGCACCACTGAACAGGGCACCGCCGCCTCAAGCACCGCTGAACAGGGCACCGCCGCCTCAAGCACCGATGAACAGGGCACCGCCGCCTCAAGCACAGCTGAACAGGGCACCGCCGCCTCAAGCACCGATGAACAGGGCACCGCCGCCTCAAGCACCGCTGAACAGGGCACCACCACCTCAAGCACCGCTGAACAGGGCACCGGCGCCTCAAGCACCGCTGAACAGGGCACCGCCGCCTCAAGTACCGCTGAACAGGGCACCGCCGCCTCAAGCACCGCTGAACAGGGCACCGCTGCCTCATGCACCGCTGAACAGGTCACCGCCGCCTCAAGCACCGATGAACAGGGCACTGCCACCACAAGCACCGCTGTACAGGGCACTGCCGCCTCATGCACCGCTGAACAGGGAACCGCTGCCTCATGCACCGCTGAACAGGGCACCGCCGCCTCAAGCACCGCTCAACATGGCACCACCACCTCATGCACCGCTGAACAGGGCACCGACGCCTCAAGCACCACTGAACAGGGCACCGCCGCCTCAAACACCGCTGAACAGGGCACCGCCGCCTCAAGCACCGCTGAACAGGGCACCGCCGCCTCATGCACCGCTGAACAGGGCACCGCCGCCTCAAGCACCGATGAACAGGGCACTGCAGCCACAAGCACCGCTGAACAGGGCACCGCCGCCTCATGCACCGCTGAACAGGGCACCGCCGCCTCAAGCACCGCTGAACAGGGCACTGCCGCCACAAGCACCGCTGAACAGGGCACCGCCGCCTCATGCACCGCCGAACAGGGAACCGCCGCCTCATGCACCGCTGAACAGGGCACCACCACCTCAAGCACCGCTGAACAGGGCACCGGCGCCGCATGCACCGCTGAACAGGGCACCGCCGCCTCAAGCACCGATGAACAGGGCACCGCCACCTCAAGCACCGCTGGCCCATGAGCGCCAAGGGCACTGACGCTACTGAGTCCGTCACGATCAGGATGAAGCACTCTGGGTACAGAGCCCCCTCCAGAACCAGCGGAGAGATACATCCACTACCTCTGTCCTTAGCAGGATGAAGCACTCTGGGCACTATGCCCCCTCCAGAACCAGTGGAGAAAGGCATCCACTACCTCTGTCCTTAGCAGGATGAAGCACTCTGGGCCCCATGCCCCCTCCAGAACCAGTGGAGAGATACATCCACTACCTCTGTCCTTAGCAGGATAAGGCACTCTGGGCACCATTCCCCCTCCAGAACCAGTGGAGAAAGGCATCCACTACCTCTGTCCTTAGCAGGATGAAGCACCTTAGGCACCATGCCCCCTCCAGAAGCAGTGAAGACTATCATCCACTTGAGAGACTGTGGCTTTGCACTCCCCAGGATGGCACAGTGGGCAAACCACCCACTGTATAGACTTGAGAGACTGTGGCTTTGCACTCCCCAGGATTGAACAGTGGGCAAACCACCCACTGTATAGACTTGAGAGACTGTGGCTTTGCACTCGCCTGGATTGAACAGTGGGCAACCCACCCACTGTAGAGACTCGAGAGACTGTGGCTTTGCACTCCCCAGGATTGAACAGTGGGCAAATCACCCACTGTATAGACTTGAGAGACTGTGGCTTTGCACTCCCCAGGATTGAACAGTGGGCAAACCACCCACTGTAGAGACTTGAGAGACTGTGGCTTTGCACTCCCCAGGATGGAACAGTGGGCAACCCACCCATTGTATGGACTTGAGAGACTGTGGCTTTGCACTCCCCAGGACTAATAAGGGGGCAACCCACCCACTGTATATACTTGAGAGACTGTGGCTTTGCACTCCCCAGGATTGAACAGTGGGCAAACCACACACTGTAGAGACTTGAGAGACTGAGGCTTTGACTCCCCAGGATGGAACAGTGGGCAACCCACCCACTGTATAGACTTGAGAGACTGTGGCTTTGCACTCCCCCGGACCATTCAGTGGGCAACCCACCCACTGTATAGACTTGAGAGACTGTGGCTTTGCACTTCCCTGGATTGAACAGTGGGCAAACCACCCACTGTATAGACTTGAGAGACTGTGGCTTTGCACTCCCCAGGATTGAACAGTGGGCAAACCACCCACTGTATAGACTTGAGAGACTGTGGCTTTGCACTCCCCAGGATTGAACAGTGGGCAAACCACCCACTGTAGAGACTTGAGAGACTGTGGCTTTGCACTCCCCAGGATGGAACAGCGGGCAACCCACCCACTGTATAGACTTGAGAGACTGTGGCTTTGCACTCCCCAGGACCAATCAGTGGGCAACCCACCCACTGTAAAGACTTGAGAGACTGTGGCTTTGCGCTCCCCAGGATGGAACAGCGGGCAACCCACCCACTGTATAGACTTGAGAGACTGTGGCTTTGCACTCTCCAGGATTGAACAGTGGGCATGTGGCCCCCTCGTGGATTTGGTGTTGTGCACTCAACTGGCTGAGGTGCCCCCCCTTTCCCTCCCCCTGAGGTGCCTGTTTTCTTGCTCTCTGATGCCCCTGCAGTGTTCTCTCCATCATGGTCGGGGATCTTGTGTGGACCTCGCCCATACCGTGTGGGCCCAGTGTTCCACGGACTTCATTGGAGCACTACCTGGACTACTAAGCTTGGTGTATATTTTGTTTATGGTGTATATATATATTTTTGCGTACTTGATTTTAATATATTACAATGGTTACACTCATTTCCTTTTGTCTTTGCCTTCTTTCGGGGGGATTGGGGGGTGTAACTATAATGTATAAATATGTATTAGTGTGTGTGTTGTAGTGGGTGAGGGTGGGGGTAGTTTTGTGTTGCATGTGTGTGTCCCTGTTTTTTCCCTCCCCCCTCCCCTGTGTCGTAGGTGCAGTACTCACCGTTGTCTTCGTCGCCGGCGTTCGTGCTCCTGGTAGAGGAGCAAGAAGATGAGGGCTGGCAGGATGTGCAGCTCGGGTTCCATGGCGTCCGGATTACTCGTGGGGTGTGTAGAGGTGAGCGTTTTCCCTTCGACGTCCGGTTTCCGCAGTGTTTTTGTCCGTGGTGAATCCGCCCCGGAAAAGGAGGCGGATTGGTAGGTTGTGATACTGTGGGCGGTACTTTGTCTTCCGCCTGCCTGTTGGCGGTGACCGCCAAGGTGTTTGTCTGTACCGCCGTGGTGGTCGGAGTGTTAAAGTGGCTGTCTTTGTTGGCGGTTTCCGCCACGGTCGTGATTCCAATTTTTTTACCGCCGGCCTGTTGGCGGTCTTACCGCCGCTTTAACACCGTCCGCCAGGGTTGTAATGACCACCATAATGTACAAGTTCTAATTGATTCAGGGGCAACAGGAAATTTTGTGGGCCCACAAACTGCACTAGACTTGCATATACCCAGGGTCAAGGAAAAGGTTCCAAAAGTTGTTTATGCAGTTGATGGTAGTGAGTTGGCAGAAGGTCCCGTTATTAAACAAACCTCACGAATACAAATGATTTGCAAAGATGATGAGAATCATAACCACTGTGAGATAATTTGCTTTGATATAATCCAAGCACCCCAATATGGTTTTATCTTAGGAACGCCATGGTTAATGTTACACAATCCATGCATAGACTGGAGCAACCAGGTTTTGCGTTTTTCTTCTTCCTCTTGTGCAAAAAAAATGTTTTCGATCAAGACGAAACCAAGCGGTAAATCTCCAACACTCTATAGCTACTGCAGTTGAGAAGGAAATTGATCTGCCATCACAGTATTCAGAATATACTGAAGTTTTCTGTGAAAAGAAAGTGAGCTCCTCACCACCGCACAGGCCGTACGATTGTCAGATCGACCTTGTACCTGGCGCCAATATACCAAATTGTAGAATCCATGCACTATCAGAGAAAGAAAATCAAGTCCTATGAGAATACCTTGATCAATGTTTAGCCAACAAGCTAATTCGGCCATCACGATCTCCAGCGGCTTCTCCACTGTTTTTTATAACCAAAGGTAATGGCCATTTGAGGCCTTGTATTGACTTTAGAGCGATAAATAAGATCACAGTTAAAAATAAATATCCACTACCTCTCATACCAGTCTTGTTAGTCCAGGTAAAATCTGCTGTTATTTATACCAAACTTGACTTACGAGGTGCTTCTCACCTAGTTCAAATTCGAGAGGGAGATGAGTGGAAAACGGCTTTTAAGACTCGTTATGGTGTCTTTGAGTATCTAGTGATGCCGTTTGGTCTATGTAATGCCCCAGCACCCTTTCAACATTTCCTAAACGATGTTCTGAGAGAATATCTAGACATCTTTGTCATCGTTTATATTGATGATATATTGATTTATTCAAACTCTGTAGATATACATGAAGAACATGTTAAAAAGGTATTACAAACTCTACAAAAACATAATTTGTTTTGCAAATTAAGTAAATGCGAATTCCATATCAAAGAAGTTGAATTTCTAGGAGTCATTTTAACACCAGACGGCATGCAAATGACTGAAAGAAAAATTCAAGCTGTATTCAAATGGCCCACACCAAAATCAGTAAGTGATATTCAATGTTTTTTGGGTTTTGCGAATTTTTATTGAATCTTCATCCATCACTTCTCCCGAAAGGTGGCACCAATCACCAAATTGCTAAGGAAAAAGGCCGTCTTCAACTGGTCCCAAGAGACAGAGGAAGCATTTCAAGATTTAAAAAAGGCCTTTACTACCGCTCCCTTTCTAGCTCACCCCAATGTGGAGGAACCATTCATTGTGGAAGCCAATGCATCCGATGTTGCTGTTGGGGCCATCCTGTCCCAACGTCATCGAGAAACTGGACAATTACACCCGATAGCATATGCGTCAAGAAAATTGATTGAAGCGGAACAGAATTACACCGTAGCAGAAAAAGAATTACTAGCAATTGGTAATCCTTTTAAAGAATGGAGACATTACATATTGGGAGCAAAACACACCATAACTATATATTCTGATCATAGAAAATTAAAATTTATGAGTTCTGCCAGACTACTAACTCCTAGACAACTAAGATGGATGTTATTCTTTGCAGAATTTGATTTCATAGTGACTTTTAGACCAGGATTAGATAATCGTAAGGCCGATGTATTGTCTAGACAAGATTCTTCAATCACTCATACTGAACAAAAACCCATGCCTATTGTAACTCCTTCAAAAGTGTTGTGTTTAGTAGCAGCCGAGAAATTCTTTGATCTCATTTGTAATCATTTTCATATCACCAAGTGGCAAGAGTCGTTACAACAAGACACCAAAAGGTCCATTCAACAAGGCTTACCTCTACATGAATCTTGAGTATTCCTGCCTGCTGAGGAGTTAAGAGAGACAGCTTTTCATTGGTTACACAGCCATCCTCTGGCAGGTCACCCAGGACCTCAAAAAACAATAGAACTCATGAAAAGGTATTTTTGGTGGCCTACATTTGTTCACGACCTTAAGCAAATGCTACAATCATGTGAAGTATGTGCAAGATGCAAAAGCGAACATAAGAAGCCCAAAGGTCTACTGATATCTCTACCCGTTCCCAATCATCCATGGGAACATATCTCTATGGATTTTATTACTGGTCTTCAACAAATAAAACAATTTACAACCATTCTAGTGGTGGTGGACAGCCTTACCAAGTATGCTCACTTCATTGCCTGTAAAGGGCTCCCAACCTCCAACACCTTAGCAACTATCGTCTTAGAAAATATAGTTTGCCTTCACGGACTTCCAAAGGTTATCCTCTCTGATAGAGGAACACAATTTTCTGCACGTTTTTGTCAACAATGGTGCAAGGCTTTACGAATTGATTCGACTTTATCTACTAGTTACCATCCACAAACGGATGGTCAAACAGAGAGACTAAACAAAACTCTGAAACAATATTTACGATGTTACTCAACAAAGCCTCCTAAAACCTGGCTGGACCTTTGGTGGCTTGCAGAACTGGCTTATAATAACTCTCACCACTCTTCATTAAACTCAACTCCTTTCTATGGTTTATATGGGTGTCATGCGCACATTTTGCCAGTTACGTCACCTGGCCCTACTCAAACCACTCCAGCAGTCATGGACTTGTTAACACACATGAAAAAAGTACATTCGCTTTTGCAAACAAATCTTCAGCAAGCAAAGAAAAAATATAAAATGCAATATGACAAAAAACACCAGTCTGGTCCTCAGTATACAAACAAAGATAGAGTTTGGTTATCCACGAAAAACTTTGTATTAAAAAATAAAAATATGTTTCATCCAAAATTCATAGGGCCCTATGAAATACTACGACAAGTAAACCCAGTAACATATAAACAGAAATTACCACTGTCTTTGAAAATTCATCCGGTGTTTCACACTTCGCTTCTTAAACCTGCTTCGCCCTCAAGCGTCACACAACCTGCTCCTCTATTAGTCCAAGGTCATGGGGATTATGAGGTGTGATCTGTTTTAGACTCTAGATATAGGGGGTCTTCCCTCTGGTACTTGGTGTCCTGGAAAGGATGCGGACTGGAAAATGACTCTTGGGAACCTGCAAAACATGCCCATGCACCACGTTTGGTGCGATGATTTCACCTCCTCCATCCTGATAAACCGGGCCCTGGACCACGCGTGGGAGAGTGGTGTAATGTCAGGAATAAGGCCATGCGCGGTCCAGGTCCTGCCCGAAACTCAGCTGCGTGGCTCTGCAGTGCTTTATGCGCACCACTTGTCATCCCCTCTTGTTCCAAAGGTGGCCATCAGCGTTGTCTGCCCTGTGGCAAAGCTCACAGAGCTGCAGGTTCAGGACATTGGTGGATAAGATGCACTTATCAGTGCTATTCCATGAAGGGACTACAATTCCCATGTTTTTAGAGGCAGCAGCCATCTTGGGGTGTGGCAGGCCTATAAAGCCCAGCCACACCCAAGCATGTTGCTTACTATTTTGAAGACTTCGATGCAGTCAGACCTCGTGGGGGTTCCATTGAAGAAGAGCAGATTTCCTGCATGTCAGATGGACAGCAAATCTGAGTACCTTTGTTTCCATGGTGAATTCAGAAACGAGTAGGTCGTACTCGTATCGGTAAGGTCTAGATGAGCCAAATCTTGAAGGGAGTTGTATTTCCAAAAGGTAAAGCGCCCCTTAGCACAACGAGAAAAGCGTTTTCAGTGTTCAGAGTAAATCAGCCTTGGCGCTACGATTAAAGCGCTTCAGAGCACAGAAGTAAAGTGCCCCTTAGTATAACGAGCAAAGCGCTTCAGTCCACATGAGGAAAGTGGCCTTGGCACGGTAATTAAAGTGCTTCAATCCACATGAGGAAAGCAGCCTTGGCACGGTAATTAAAGCGCCTCAGTCCACATGAGTAAAGCGCCCTTGGCACAACAATCAAAGCGCTTCAGTTCACAGGAATAAAGCGCCCTTGGCACAACAATCAAAGCGCTTCAGTTCACATGAGTAAAGCACCCTTGGCACAACAATTAAAGTGCTTCAGTCCACATGAGTAAAGCGCCCTTGGCACAGCAATCAAAGCGCTTCAGTTCACATGAGTAAAGTGCCCTTGGCACAGTAATCAAAGCGCTCCCGTCCACATGAGTAAAGCGCTCTTGGCGTGGCAATCAAAGCGCTTCAGTTCACATGAGGAAAGCGCCCTTGGCACAGCAATCAAAGCTCTTCAATCCACATGCATAAAAATCCCTTGGCACAACAATCAATGTGATCCAGGCCACATGAGTAAGGCACCCCTTAGCATAACGAGCGTAGCGTAGCGCTTCAGATGAAACAAATAAAAGCGCTATCTGCCATAAGGAACAAAGGGCTCCAAGTTCAATGAGTAAAAACTTTCCGGCCTTTATAGTTGTGAATGTGAAAGTATTTTTGGAGATAAGCAAATCAGAGTTTTCATTGTTTTTGGAAAGCATAATATGTGAAAAGCATATTTAATTCTTTGCGATTTTCTAGGTCATGATCAAAGGTTTATGTTATGAATGCATAGATGTTACAGCATTGATATTCAGAGTATGATCATAGTCCAAAGCTCTTGCCATCTCTTGGTTCTGAGGTTGTAGTTTGTTCTTGTTCCATGATTCAAAGAAGGGGCTTTACCCTCACTTCAAAAGGGGTCTCCATCTGATATCACGGAGACGCATTTAGTCAAGAGTCTATTGATGAGTTATACTGCTATGAATAAGTAAGTGTATATTTGTTCTAACCTTTTCTTTTCAGCTCTCTCTCCCTGATGTTCCCTACCCTAATTTCCTTCCCCCGACTGGCTTCATCATAACTCTGTGCTATAATAGCTTTCTGAGTTGGTGACGCCGGGAGGTGGGCCTTTTGTTCAGCAACGTGCAGATCCCGAGGAAAGGACACTGTGACACACAGTGCCACCAAACTTGGCACACTTACAGTGTTTATTCTTATGGCTGTTGGTGTTTCATTGAGTCTGGCTGCAACTTCCGGGTTGGGAGTTAGAGGCTGGTCAGTGAAGACACCCTCACTGGTTTTCAGCTTTCTTCTTGTTGCAGACTGGTACCTCCACTCTGAAGGGAGTTCTTGAGTGATTTTTGAAGCCTGGAGGTCCTTTGGGGTTCTTTAGAATTTTTTCAGCTGTGCAACAGCTCCTCAGTGGCGATTGTCAGGTCCTGGGTGCAGCTGGCAGGGTTTGGCTCCTTTTCTTTGTGAAGCAGGTCCACAGTTCTCATGCCTTGGATCTTCTTGGTGCTGGACTTCTTTTTGTCCATCAAATCTTTTTTCTTGGTCTAGGGATGCCCACTAAATACTGAATTTAGTGAGCGTTTTAGGGGGAGCCTGGTAGTGTCCAATGGGACACCTACCTTTGGGTGGCTACACCCACTACAGTGACTACTTCCTATGTGAAGGGTCACTTCCCAATCCCCTATTGACTATTTTCCTTCCATCTAAGATGGAGGAAAATGAAATGGAGTGTCCACCTCGCAGGCAACACCTTAGGGGTGCTGCATGCAGGTGGGCTACTCCTCCTCCCCTTTGTGTAGTTTCCCACCTTTGCTCCTGCCAAAAGTGGGGGTTTGCAAAGGGGTTGACCATCTGTTGCTAGCAGCAGGCCTGGGGGTTGTGTTTCAAAGGCAGTAAGCCCTTTAAAGCTCACCAACAGGGCAGTGCACTTCTTGAGGAAGGTGGTGCTAGCCCCTCCACCCAGGAAGGGCATTATTCTACACACTAGAGAGACAGATCTCTCCCCCAAGGTTTGCAGATTGGGTGTCTGGAGGTGGCAGGCTGGATAGAACCAGTTAGCAACCATGCCAGAGTAGTTAGCTTTTACAGAGGGCACCTGTAAGGTGACCCCCTGGATACATTTAGAGATAACTCCAATACTGGTAACAATTTAGATTTATCATTCTGAGTTGTTTGATACCAAACAACCCAGGGTTTAGAGTGGCCATTGTGTAGCTGGGAAACTCGTGTTGACCAGTGTCCACCACATGCATTAAAATGGCTGCTCTGTTCACTCACTATTTCCCAGGTTTGGCAAGGACACAATGAGAGCATATTTCTCATGCAGCTATCCCCTCACATATGACATGGTGCACCCTGCTTTAGGGCTGTAAGGCCTGTCAGAGGGGTGTCTTACCCATACTGTATGCAGTGTATAGTGGACAGGGCACACAGGCAGTGTGCCGTGTTGAGACTGTGTTTTAGGTTTGCATCAGTATACCTAGCCTGCAATGGCAGTGCTGGGGGCATCTGGATCCATGGCCCTAGAGTGTGGCACAATCAGTGCTGCTGCCCTCAGGGTCCTACCCATAGTACCCCATACACTGAGTACCTAAGTACCTTTTACTAGGGATTTACAGTTTTAGGGAAAGAGCAGTGGTTAGCAGTGGCCCTGGGCACTACAATTTCTAGGACAGATCATACATCAGGCAAAAGGTGGGGGCTAACCATGTCAAAAAGAGGCCTTTTCTCACAAAGACCATTCTGCCTTTTTCAAATTACCCTATCAGGATAGACTCCACTGTGTGTCAATGGCAAATACTGGACAGAGCAAGTGCTTCCTGCTGTTTGGTTATATAATGGCCTAGAAACTGCCAAGGCTTTGCATCTCACTGACCAGATATCTGCATAATGTCTCACATCCCTCACAAGCCCCATACTCAAACACACACATTGTACCAAGCACACATGCACTGCCAACCACAACTTTACCTGCAATCACCCATCACCTCCAAAAACAAATACACTGTACACACACACTTACATACATAGACAGGCACACTTAGCACACATAACCTTGTGCTTATCAATGCTAACCTTGCAGAACAGCATACAGTTGATATTGCAAACACCATATCAGAACACGGCCCTCTTCATCATTGAAAGAGGGCTTAACTCCATAAATGCCACTTTCCATAAATCACAACCTGGCACTAACATTCTATCCCCTCTGTAGACTATGCAGACCCGTCAACATCTTCAGTAGAGAAATCTATGATCTCATCACCTCAGCCTTAACCAACTAATCCTATAACCTTTGCTTAAGTGATGTCGATGTCCCAAGGAACTTCACCAGTAAGACCATGAACAAAGCCTTCTCATTATTGAAATTTGAAAATATTTCATGTCAGCCCCAGTTCACACCAAAACCAATATTCTTGGCTTATTTTTTTCTTTCTGCCATGCCTCCTTTGCAACCCTGCCCGAACTCTGGACTGATGACAACACTTGACATCAACCATTCCAGACCAGCATATCACAGCCAGTTGTAGGCCTGCAAGAACCAATTCTACTTCTTCAGAAGTCACCCCATAAACATATTGCAGCAAAATGTAACCTCAATATCAACACCATCTGACCCATTCACAGATATCAACATCTTCAACCATATGCACCACATTAGAGTAGATGTCCATGATGCATCTAATCCAAGGCCATATGAAAGTTGATGCAACCAGGAGATCTCAGATAGAAAACACCAATGCACAGACTAAAGAAGATGTGGCAATAAGACACAGCTCCAAGAACACCTTGTGGCCCTGAAAACTCATTACACAAAACATACTACATAAACATGATCAATGAACAGACCAAGAGAGGCAGAGCTTTCTATAAAGTTAACAAGCACTGTGCCATGGCACTATGTCCCTCAGCAGATAATTTCACAGACCTATGCAATTTGATCAATCTATCTGTTCAAGCAGAAATAACTAAAATCATAAAGCTCATTGACAATGATGCATCACAAATGACCACAGCACTGATTCCCCCCCAAATGGACACACTTCAACTTATCATTACTCGTAGTCTAGCAAGTTTCCTCAATTCCATTAAGATGGTATTTTATTTAAAAAAAATACATTATCACTGGTTCCCATCACCCTTTTCTCAGTCCTCAAATCCTTCAGAGTAGAGATTGGAAAGCCAACATATTAAAAAGAAGAGCTGAGCCAGAGCCTACCCAAGGGTCTGGCTTGACTGTAAAAGCCAGTGCATGAGCCGACCACTGAAAATTGGTGGCATGTAAATCATGCAACAAACATTATGGAAAAATATGATAAAGTATCTTTAAAAAAAAGTATATTTCTTTAAATTGTAGAAAATGTTCCCCTTACTGCATCAGATTACTAAAGTGAGGGTGTTTAGGCATGATTTTAGACACATTCCTACCCATGCCCTGATGGCAAAGCCATGAGTGAGTTAAGAGGCACATCAGTTGCTATTTGTACTCTATATGTGGCCTAGATTCTTATTATAACAACATTTTTGTCTGTTATATCAAACCCATGAAGTTGTTGTACAATGCACATTGTCAACTCACATATTTGAAAGTGCTCTCATATGTGAAAATGAAGGAAAAAGAAGCTTAGTAAAATAAAATATTTGTCAAAGATCACATAATATGGTCAAGCGGGAAAGCTGTGATTGGTCCCATGTCTGGTTTCACATTATACAATTCTGCAAGTATACGGCTACTTCTTTACTCCTTTTCAACATCAAAGGTCACTACTTTGTGTTCAGTTCTTGGCCCATGAGGGTAGAGCATCAGTGGCAGGAATTCATATGCAGCTCATTTTGGGTTTGATGGTACAAGAAGACCTTGCACTGAGCTAGACTTCTGGGTCAAGTCTAGCTTCAGCCTTTAGTGTCTCGTTCAACTCTTTTTTAGAAGAAATGTTGGATGTATCATCCTTAGGGTGGTCTTCTCCCAGACTGTTTGCCTTTACCTCCTGTTTTGTTGCTGTATCTTGTTTTTGGCCTTAGGACTCTGAGCACTTTACCTCTACTAATCAGTACTAAACTTTATGTGCTTTTAACCTAAAACATGATGAAATTGATGTATCACTGCCATCCCAACTTGGCCTTTAAAACCTCTTGCCAAGCCTTAAACTTCCCTTTTCTTGCGTATATGTCACCCCTAAAGTAAGCCATAAGTAGCCCATAGGGCAGTGTGCCATGAAAGTACAAGGAAGGAAATGTACATTTACTTTTTCCATGTCCTGGTAATGAAAACCTCCTGAAACCGTTTTTCATTACCGTGAGGCCTGCCCCTCTCATGGGTCAGCATTGGTAATTCCTCATAATACTTTAAGTTGTAATTCGTTGGAATGGTAATGATAATTCCTCTTTATTGGTAAAGTCAGATTTATTATTACTATTTTAGAAATGCCACTTTTAGAAAGTGGCCTTTCATCTGCTCTCACTGCCCTGTGTGTATGTGGCCTATCTCCAATACACATCTGGCTTGGGCTAGGTGACAGCTACACTTGTGCTTTCTCTTCAGATACCCTCAACACAGGATACTCAGCTTAATCTGCATTCATCTGCATACTAATAGGTCTTCTTGGGCAGGAGTTTGGGATGGGCTTTCTCTTATATCTCAAAGGGTAGTGGCTAGAACCCTCACAAAGAGGCTGATTATCCCCCACTGATAGTCTGGAGCCAGGGCTTTGCCTTTGTAGATCTTGGAGAGAGGGTGTAACTGCCAAAGCCATGTCAATTGCGATTGACAAATGGAATCTAGTTGATTGTATGATTCAAAAGTTAGTGCCTTTTGAGATTTTGACATAGAACACAGTAAGTCAGCAAGGAGGAAAGTACCATGAACCAAGTGATTTTATTGTTGCACATGCTGCTGGAATGTTTGCATAAGGTGGAGCAAACATTTACCAATGTAAATGGAGAAGCAGCTGATTTTGTCAACACCTTAATTTTACAAGTGAACACAAATCAAACAAAGACTTCAAAAGATTGTATTCTCTGAAGAGAACATCTGTGCCACAATAGTGGATTCACAGCACAAAAATTAATTGCCCATTTTCATTCTTCATTTTAACAGTGGATGTCTCAATTTACAACAATTGACTCATCAGGAAAGTGGATGACCGAAAGGATGAAGGCTTGCACATTCTACACCATAGTAGAATTAAAGTGCTGCCTTCAACCTCTGTAGAGTGATGTATTGGCCCAGAGGTATGTTGTAACTCCGTCCCCTGCTACTCAACCTACAGCACAAACAGCTTCACTTTTAAAATCTGCAATGAGTTGGTGTATGGATATGGGGGGACATAAATCAATAGCACAGGTGCAGGCAACATAAAAACAATAAGTGTCAACAACAATGACATTTGAAAAGATGGTGTTTGATTGAACCGAGGTCTACCTCCACCAAGACCTATTGGCCTATTGGCATGGGGAGAAAAAACAGTGACCATTACTCAGCATGTCCTTTAGCCAGTATATCTTCGGAGTGCATGTTTAGTGCAGCTGTGGCACTTGTCACTATTATAAAGACCCAACACTCTCCTCAAAATGTGAAGAAAGCAATGGATTAAAATGAATACAATTTCATACCTAGACATTATAAGGCTCCAGAAGACACAACTGTGGTTCAGGGATGTTTTTTGGCTATCACAAGTGTGTCCAGTGACCATCCTCCAGACAACCTTCTAGAATTTGATCATGAACTCTACTTTCCAGTTTGCTACAAAAAAGGAAAAATGTTTTATTTTTAGATGGTGTGTAGCTAATGTTAATAATATACTCAAATGGGCCAGTGTGCATGGCACAGATACACATTCACAGAGGATGCCGCCATTTGGCCTGGTGAGTGGTGAGCAGTGAAAAAGAAAGAAAACAAATTCAACCTTGGGTCAAGCATAGGCTCTGGAGTGAACAATTATTGGTATATGAGCCAGCAAAGGATGCCTCCATAAATAAATAAGTTGACTGTCTCCCATGTCTAACCCTGCATTCATATGCACAGCTGTGTTTGAGGATGCAAAGGACTCACACAGCTTATGTATGTTTCTTTCTTTGGAAAAAGAGACAGATGGATAGGTAGATGGACACAGCACTTGAAACAGGTAACGTCAAGGTGCATCATTGATGACAAATGATCAGTTATGTGATGGACTAACCTTAGGGAAACTAGATATTTCATGATTGGATGATTACCTAATTAAGGATGGATGCAGGGAGTCTTACTATATTTGCATTCGGTAATATGCACTATGAATTTCTTTGTTTGCCTACACTACACTAAAACGAAAATATATTTTATTTGCTTGTTCAACAGGTCTATCTCTTTTTACAGCAACATGCAGAAGAAGACTCAATGCCTATCTATGTTTCTGGCAAACAAGAAGAATCAAAAAGGCCTACTTCTGTGAAATGGAAATGCAAATGGTTGAGCTAATTGGAATAATGCAGACTAGTGGCTTGAGTGGAAAATCCTATTTGGTTGTCAGATTTTGATGAGTATGATGATCATGGGCATAATTAAAGTATCTTATTGTGTTGGTGATTATTCCTTTAGGGTACCTGCAGGTTGTTGTCTAGAGTTGATGCTACTAAATTCATCCATAGTTAATTGTAAGCTAGGTTATGCTCCATACTCTGACTCCTCACATATCAAGTTTACCCTGATTGTCATATATCTTGACATTTATTTTCCTCTTCCACAGGCCTTCTCTTCTGTAAAGAAGTGGAACTTCCATGGTGCTCCTTCTCTGTGGTTCTCCATGCTCCTAAAACAGACAATGTCAGAAGAATGCAGTTGCAACATATGAAAGCAGCATAATGTTTCCTAACTTACATTAGAAACACTTTTTAACTGTGAGTGTCATTGTTATTCTGTACCTCAGCCTAGAAAACTATAACTATAACTTGGGAGTTCATATCCAATACTGCATGTAATGGATGTCAATACAACTCAACAAAGATGGTTTCAAAAAAACTAACTTGGGAGCTCATTGGCTGATAAAAGTAGGTAAATGTCATCTTCCTTCCATGGCAGATATGCAGTGCTCATGGATTTGCTGCATGATGTGTTTGCCTCTCTAACATTTTACCTAATTTCTCTACCCAGCCAATCAATGATACATTAATCCTCTTGTCCCTCATTGTGAGATCTATTGTGGTGTAGTCTATTCTCACCATCAACAGATCTCATACTTGGAATGGTGGATGTGGGCAAGTAACATTGTACTGTTATAGGGGAGGTTACAAAAAATTGCTCACTTATACACATCAGCCCCCTTATCTATGCCAGAAAGGGACATCATAGTGCAGAGTATAAATTATTGTAATGTTAGGCCAAGGATATTTGGTATACACTTTTTTCCACAATCTACTCCGCACTTGGGGAATCAATATATCTGATGATTTTATAGATGCTCACTTCCTTCTGTGACTTGAATGTTTAACAAATGACTCCCTGCTTAAACTGTGTTGAGTTATGCTGGTCTTTGTTTTGAATTTTCTACTCACTTTGTTTTTCTTTTTGTTTCACATTGTAGGAAGAGAATCCTTTTTTGCTGGTTCACTTACTCCATTCTGAATAAGACAAAACTTGTTTTGCCTCTGATGTCTTCCCAGTTGTAGCCTGTTAGAGCCACTATCGGTTAGACCCTTTGGAAAAATCTCTACATCAACAGCAACTCTTTAGTGATGTGGTAAGCAACACATTTCTGCTCAGGTAAGAAGTTGAAGGAAGAAGTTTGTTGGGTTTGGACAGGATATCACAATATACATAATACAAAAACATCCACTGTATTCCATTGGTACTTTAGGTAGTAATCCTTCTTAGTGTTGAGCTGTAACTAGATGCGGAGGTTAGGGCAGTACACATATATCAGCATTACTGACTACTGTGAGGGTGGGAGGTCTTAGGTGACATCAAGACAAGGAGGAAAGAGGCACATGTAATGCATTATCAGTTTTCCAACTGTTATGAGGTTGCTATTATGGTAATGTGACTGCATGTTTAGGATCGCAGAATGACAGAATGTGGTAGACTGAGTCTATCCACACCATTAGTACATGATAGTGGAGAAGTGTGGCTCAATGGTTAGAGCGGCAGACCCTGATGCAGAAATCTGGCCCGGGACCAGGGTTCAATTCCCGCCTCGGCAGGTCTTGGACTCAATTTCCTCGGACCTGATAATTCTTGCATTGGTGCCTAATCTAATTCATGGGTTCCACTCTGTAACTCTGGGTAATAGCTTGCTTAATCTCCACAACGGACCCAACAGCGCTGGGATGCCTGGCTTCACCTTGGAGGTTGCCCAGGAGTGGGCACCTGACAGGGAAAAGCCAGGATGGGGTTCCACAGCGGTATGCGTACAGCGCCTTGAGACCCTAACGTGTGATCAGTGTGCTATACAAGTACGAAGTTTATAGCCTAACCCCTGGCTAGCTCACAGAGCATCACCTGAACACAAACCTACCAGGTTGAAAGGTGATTATGCCAACCTGAAAGTGACACTCTGATTCCCCATGGAAACTGTGAAACAGATCTTACCCCTTTCGCCCTGTTACTCTTGCATGTCAAGGTGAGACACAAAAGATGCAAGATACGTTTTCAATAAAAAAAATTAAACAATTGCAATCTGGCATATAGAGATTGAGCTGTGATAATTGGGCAGATGAAACAAAGCAAGGTAATCAGCATTTTGAACATGGTAAAAAAGGTAAACATTCCTACCATGATGTATGTGGTTCTAGAGGTTCCGACTTAACCCTTAGTTTAAGCTGAGAGCATAGCAGGTGTACCCTTCTGCTGGGCCTGAGCTATGGGATTGACCCCAACCCCATACCTGGAACAGTGTCAGGACTTCGTCCATGATGTAGATGGCAACCCCCTCGGGATGCTGGTAGATTAGTGCCAACAAAGCTGCATGTCATACAACATGCGTCACAGAATAGTCATGGCCGGAATACCCTCTGCACCTTCTGGGTCAATGCATTGTATAAATAATAAACCATACAATGTTGGAAGTACAGCTTGATGCATTGCTATTGTCTAGATGACATAAACTGTCTGCTGAACAGGCAACAGAATCCAGCATATCGTGTACAGAGTTCTTTAGCCTTGGAAAGAAAGTACTGATTATATGTTGTGCAAAGGCTAACTAAACAAACAGCTTGTACCTCACTTTCCTAGAATAAACCCAACTGATAAAAATATGTATAAAAAATAATTGCTAAAAGTAGCCTTACTGAAATTAATAAAATCTGAACACTAAAATGAACTAAAATGGGGTGACCAACCCAGGACCTAGAGGTCCTCACAACACCCTCCCGTTGCCAATTATAGTAGACCATTCTAAAAACTCATCTAAAATGCTAAAATACTATACAGCGTCTGAAATCCTCAAAGCAGTAAAATGTTTACACCAACACGTAGAGCAAACAATTGAAGGAGCCAATAAAAGATAGTCAATTTGTGGGAAAACAAAGCCAAATTTAAAAGTCAGAGGCAGCCATGATGACATCTAAAACACCAGTAGAAAGGGAGTCCAAGGAGGATCCCACAACCACAGAACCATCAAAGCCTCAGTGAGCAAATCGAAGGAACAGGCAAGATCCAGAGCCTCAGTCTCTGCTGAGGAAGTAGCATCGTGTGCAATGCCTGCAGTTATTGAGCTTGATGAAAACAAACTTGGAGCCGTAGCATCCATATTCTCATAAGATGGCTCATAAAAGGAATTGAGAAGCAACCGTAAATTCATAGGACAAATCCAGAAATGAACCCTCAGTGGGAAGATCCATGTCCATAGACAATACAAATTGCTGTGTGAGACACAAATCCAGTGCACACTCGAAAGGGCATAAAGAGAGCGGAGCACAGGCTGCATGCAATAGAACCCATACTGGTCGAAAGACAAAGACCGGTTGTTGTTTAGTTCCTCCAACAAAGACACTCCAAAGTGCTGTGCATGCATTCACGAAATGCCTGGACAGCCAGTAGTTCCACCATTAGTCGGCTTTCAGATGAGACATCCAGTGCAGAGCAAACATAGTAATTACAAAATACTATTAATTAATGCCAATCCAGGCGGTATACCCTCAAAAACACTCAAAAATAAAGAATGTATAAATTATGGTATCACTCAAAAAAACTGTCTGGAAAGTGAAGACCAACCCAGATCCAACGCTCTGGAAAAGTGAATACCTGCAGTGTTGGAAGCATTAAAAATGTGTCTCACAAGTTCACCCAAGTGTCTTGGAAAGTTAGTATTTAAAAGCAACTGTATCTCTGTGGATGACCTTGCTACTTGTGTTTCAAATTTTTCACGGGCAGATGTAAGGGCCACATGTTTCTGAAACAATAGGACTTTAAGTCAGCTCAGCTTGTTGAAGTTAAAATTAAAGGTAGGAATGGAAGGCCACAAATGTGCTATTCTAATCTCATGTGTGTCGGGGGAGGGATAGCACATTACCACATGGGTCACAATTTTAGAAACAAAAATCACATATGGGACACCTCCTCTCATCCCACAGCAGCCTTGATCACTCAGCATTAAGTAACTTCAGTTTGAAAGTAACTGAAACACTGGGCAAATCAAGGGGATGGAAAGTCCCTTCTGATAGTATGCTAAATTAGCCACCAACTCATTACAAATGCAGTGCAATGTCACCTATTTCCTTGAGTGGCTTACAGAAGTTTTACAATGACTGCCACTGAGAAAGACTTTATTTCCCCCGCTCATTTGTAGTCAAAAGGCAGTTCCCACACCTCATGAATAAATCTATCCCCTGAAACTTCAAACCTGCCTACCGGAAAATGTTTCAAACACGATGTGAATTGAAAAGTGGAGATTGGCGGGGATATTAGTCCATGTACTAACCACACTGTTAATTGTGTCTCAACCACTGCAAAAGGCAACTTTTCAATATTTAGCATTGTATGTGTTACATCCTTGTCAGCCATTATCCTTTGTGTACATCTTAAATTAAAGGGCAAGCATTACTCTGTGGGGCTCACACGCGCTTTGATTTTAGAGCCTCTAATGTCCAACTCAACTACATGATGGATCTAAGTTGACTCTGTCCATGTCATGTTGTTTGTGTATTATCGATTGCAGAAGACACACTGTTATTTAGTGAGTAAATACGAGTGGACAATCCCATTGACACCAATGGCTAATGTCTTATCTAAATTTGCCTGGTCTGTTTGTCTTATACGAGCAGCAGCTTCCCTTTGAGAAAGCTTCCATATTTCATTGTATATTACAAAAAAGAGGCTTTCTGAGTGTGGTAACCTAGGAACTAACAAGAAACCTTTAAATCCATATCAACAGAGAGGAGAGAGAGGTGCTCTTTTACAGCTGATAAGGTAGAATGTTGCAACCATATATAACTTCCCTACTCTATATGTAGTGAATGTTGGGTTTAAATATAATGAGGGTCCGGTCTGCTTCCTTTAACCCATTCGCTGCCAGCCCTTTTCCCCCTCGGGTGGCAGGCCTTTTTTTGGGTATTTGGGGCAGTTCGCGGTTAGGCCCTCATAACACTTTGTCCACATAAGCTACACATGCCAAATTTGTTTTTTTTTCCCAACATCCTAGGGATTCTAGAGGTACCCATAGTTTGTTGGTGCTCCTGGAGGAGACCAAACAAGTAGCCAAAATACAGAAAAATTATCATTATTTTTTTTTTAAATGGTAAAAAAGGGCTGCAGAAGGAGGCTTATGTTTATTTCCCCTGAAACTGGCATCACCAAAGGGTTTTCAGACTAAAATCATCATCTTCCCAGATTTCAGGAACAGGCAGACTTGAATCAGAAAACCACATTTTTCAACACAATTTTGGCATTTAACTGAGACATACCCCATTTTTACTATTTTTTGTGCTTTTAGCCTCTTTCCAGTTAGTGACAGAAATGGGTGTGAAACCAATGCTGGATCCTGGACAGCTAAACATTTCTGAAAAGTAGACAGCATTCTGAATTGAGCAAGGGGTCATTGGTGTAGATCCTACAAGGTTTCAAACATTTGAAATAAAAACATATTGAAATTGATGTATAAAACAGACATTTTTCTCCATGTTTAACTTTTTCCTGTGATTTCAGATTTTTAAAAGCAATATACCGTTACATCTGCTGGACTCTTCTGGTTGTGGGGATATATTGGGCTTGTAGGTTCATCAAGAACCCTAGGTACCCAGAGCCAGTGAATGAGCTGCACCTTGCAATGGGTTTTCATTGCATACCGGGTATACAGCAATTCATTTGGTGAAATATAAAGAGTGAAAAATAGGTATTAAAGAAAGCATGTGAATTACAGAGCATTTTTCAAATAGATATGTTTTTTGCACACTGTCTTACATTTGGATGGAAAAAATGTAGAGAAACACAAGGGGCAATAACACTTGTTCTGCTATTCTGTGTTCCCCCATGTCTCCTGCTAAAAATGGTACCTCACTTGTGTGGGTAGACGTAGTGCCCGCAACAGGAAACGCAACATGGACACATCACATTGTTACTTTGAAATCTGATGTGTTTTATGCAAAGTGCCAAGCTGTGGATTTTAGCCTCTAGCTCAGCCGGCACGTAGGGAAACCTACCAAACCTGTACATTTTTTAAAACTAGACACCTAGGGGAATTTAAGATGTGGTGACTTGTGGTGCTCTCGCCATGTTCTGCTACCTAGAATAATTTGCAAACCTCAAAATGTGACAAAAAAACACTTTTTCTTCACTTTTCGGTGACCGAACGTTCTGGAATCTGAGAGGAGCCACAACTTTCCTTTCATATAGCATTTCCCCAAGTCTCCTGATAAAATTGGTATCTCACTTGTGTGGGTAGGCCTAGCGCCTGCGACAGGAAATGCCCAAAAACACAACGTGAACACATCATATTTTCCCCCCAAAAATGAATTGTTTTTTGCAAAGTACATTGCTGTGGATTTTGGCCTCTAGCTCAGCTGGTACCTAGGAAAACCTAGCAAATCTGGACATTTCTGAAAACTAGACATCTAGGGGAACCGAGGATGGGGTAACTTGTGGTGCTTTCACCAGGTTCTGTTACCCAGAATGCTTAGCAAACCTCAATATTTGGCCAAGAAAAAACCTTTTCCTCACATTTCGGTGCTGTAAAGTTCTGGAATCTGAGGGGAGCCACAAACTTCTATCTACCCAGCATTCCCCCAGGTCTCCCAATAAAAATGGTACCTCACTTAGGTAGGCCTAGTGCCCGCAACAGGAAATGCCCCACATTACAATTATCAAACACAAAACTACATGTTTGTGCGGGCAAGGGCACCTGCGTTTTTTGGTCCTGGGCTCAGCAGCCATCTACAGAAACCATCCAAACCCAAACATTCCTGAAAACTCGACACCCGTGGGAGTCCAGGGAGGTGTGATTTGCATGGATCCCCCAGTGTTTTCTTACCAGAATCTTCAAAAATCAAATTATTCCTACATTTCTGTGTGGAATCACCTCAGTAGCACAAAATTCCTACCACCCAACGTTCCCATCAGTCTTCCGGTAATAATGATACCGCACATCTGTAGGTAGTCAAGTGCCTGTGACAGGGAATAGCCAAAAACATGTTGAAAATGAGGGGAACCAAAGCGGGTCCTAAAGGGCTGTTTAAAATAAAACGTTTTTAGGCTGAGAAGTGGGCCAGAATTTTTATTGATATAGATGCAACAGTGCTGGTTGGTAGGAATTTTGTGGATTCCTGCAGATTCCAGAAGTTCCATCACAAAAATGTAGGAAAAATGTGTGATTTCATGCAAAGTTGGAGATTTGCAGGCATTGTGGATAACAAAATGGTCCGGGGTGCATTTGAAGCACATCACCCTAGACTCACCCAGATGTTTAGTTTTCAGATGTGTCTAAGTCTCATAGATTTTTCTACATGGCAGCATTCCAAAGTCCAAAAAGTGCAGCCCTCACCATTCCAAGTGGGACGATTTTGAGAGTTAGGCTCTCATGGCCCAAATGTAAAACCAAAACCCAAAATAATCAAATGTACTCTTGCTTGCCCTTCAGTTGGGGTGATGGCATAACCATGCCCATACTGGTTGGTAGCCACCACCTCACTATTTTTAATTTTCTTTATAATTCCCTGGCATCTAGTAGACTTTCTGCCCCTCCTCGGGGAGTGGATCGGGGGTAATTGCCCCATCTGCCCACCGGTGGGCAGAACAACTTTGTACCCATTTATTTGGGGTGGGGGTATGGTTATACCCCCACCCTATTTTTTTGAAAATACATCTTCCCTGGTCTCTGGTGGGCTTTCTGCCCCCTTTGGGGGCAGATGGACCTTACAAAAACAGGCCGATCTGTCCCCAAGGAGGCAGAAATGGCCAACAGTAATGTGCCCCCTCGGGGAGCGACCCTTGCCCAAGGGGCTGCCCCCACAAACAAAACACACATACACCAATCCCTGGTGCCTAAGTGGTTTCTGCCCCCCCCCCGCAGCCACGTGGGCCTTATAAAATAGGCCGATCTGCCCCTAAGGGGGGAAGAAATGGCCTAAAAAAAAAGTGCCCGCCAGGGGAGCGACCCTTGCCTAAGGGGTCACTATCCATCTGTAAAAAATTACAAAATCCCTGATGCCTAGTGGTTTCTGCCCCCTTTGGGGGCAGATCAGCCTAATTAAAATAGGCGAATCTTCCCCCAGGAGGGGCAGAAATGGCCTAAAATAAATTTGCCCCCCAGGAGAGCGACCCTTGCCTAAGGGGTCTCTCCCCTTGCGTGAAACTGACATTAAAAAAATGCCTGGTGTCTAGTGGTTTCTGCCCCCCTGGGGGGCAGATTGGCCCAAGACAATAGGCTGATCTGCCCCCAAGGTGGACATAAATGGCCTAAAATAAAATTGCCCCCCAGGGGGAGCGATCCTTGCCTAAGAGGTCGCTCACCATCTGTAAAAACGTTTTTAAAAAATGGCCTAAAGTAAATTTGCACAAGGGATTGCTTCCCTTGCGTGAAACTGACGTAAAAAAAAAATCCCACGGGTCTCGTGGCTTTTGCCCCCTTTTGGGGCAGATTGGCCTAAGGAAAATAGGCCGATCTGCCCACAAGGTGAGCAGAAATGGCCTAACATTGCCCCCCAGGGGAGTGACCTTTGCCTAAGGGGTCGCTACCCGTCTGTAAAAAAATTAAAATCCCTGGTGCCTTGTGGTTTCTGCCTCCCTTGGGGGTAGATCGGACTAGTTAAAATAGGCTGATCTCAGACCATTTATCAGATTAGTCCTGAAAGGAACCAGAAGGGAATGCATCAGTGTACTGTTACCTGTCAGGTTGTTTCAAATGATCACAACTATGTAGTTTGTAAAGCTTTTCAGAGAGTGGAGATTCTCCCTGTGATTTTACTTTATCTTTATTTGATTTTTGTTTGATTCAGCTTTCTATTGAAGACTTCTGCGTTTGCCTGACATTATCCTTTTCGGGATTACCTTTAAGCTGTTGCTCATGTGGTCTGGATCCCAAATTATCAGACCTATACATGTATAAGTCTTGGCTATTCTTTTTGGTAACGCGTGCTCCTGGTCTATTAAACAAACTTGCACAAGTTTTTGGCAAACCACCAATGCTGCTGCTTTCCCTTTTATATTTCTTAAGATTAGTGAGGAAACTATGGCAAAATTGCCAATGAATTTCATCCCCAAGTCGAGGGGAGGGGCGGTCCCGTATTTGTTTTGTATTTGTTTTAGCACTAAAACCGCAAGCAATGGTGTACCATGAGTTATGGTATGTATTGCAACAAAGATTGTACCCCAAGTAGCACTGTCATCAATAGAGTGTACCATCACAAGTGGCAAGCACTTTGTGAAAATTCTGTGTTTATCTTTGTGTCCTGTATGGGGAAACACTGCTTCCACCTGATTTGTTTTTGAACAATCCAAAATGGAATTTCCTCCTGTTTGGTGGATACCTTACCCGTAATAGAAGTAATAGTAACTGAGTTAATCCCAGGTGTAGCCAATTGTTGATAAACAGCAGGAGCAGCTCTTGGTGGGGCAGTATTCAATGTTTGTGTTACAAATTGTATTAAGCGTTTGTATAATCTAGATTATTGTATAATGGCGGAGACCAGCTGCTGCTACATTTTGTATATTTGGATATGGTGTGGAGGTGGCTAGACATGGCTATGTGGCCCATCATTTATGAGGGGACTCAATCTAATGTTTTGAACACTTTTGATGTTCATATATTTCTAAATAGTTGAATGTTCTATATTGTGCTGGTGGGTTAGCCGCCATGTATGTGTGAAATGTATTTGAATTGGCATCAACTGCAGGAAAAATGACCCATGAATACAATTTTCAGTTTTGTAATTATTGTGTGCTTCAACTATGAACATAACATCTACACCCGACAGGGTAGCCCATTTAAAAATAAATGTTGTGTGACTGCATATCTACAGGTCACTGGAATAACTACTGGATTGGCCATTTAAAAACATTGAATCCAGAGAAGGAAACACTAAATAGGGTATCCTTTGAAGTGTTCAAGCTTGAACAACCTACAGACAAATATACATGCTACCTATACCACTGAGGAAGATAATTCCTTAACACCACGGATGTCTCCTTATAAAGGTAAATAGTGTGCCCTATACTTACAAGAGAAAACTACTCTGGAGATCTGTTAAATAAGTACCTGACTTTGATATTTTGGTGGCACCCTGTTATGCGGTTCCCACTTTGTTAATATGACTGAGTGTTTAGGACGGCAGAATGGCAGAGTGTAGGAGAGTGAGTCTATCCATTCCATTAGTACCCGTCAGCCTAACTCCTGGCTAACTCACAGTGACTCAACCGAACCGCAAACCTATCGGGGTAAAGGGTGATTATGGCAAACTGAAGATGGCACTATGACTCCCCATTGAAGCCGTGGAAGTAAATCTAACCCCATTTTGTGCTGTTACTCATGCATGCTAAGGTGAGTCACAAAAGATGTTAGATCATTTTCAATATGTTTGTTGAAACAATCGCAATCTGGCCTATAGAGAGTTGGCTGTGATAATTAGGCAGATGAAACAAAGCAAGGTAATCAGAATTACGAGCATGGTAAAAAAGATAAACAATCCAACAAAGATGTATGTGATCCTAGATGTTCTAGAGGTTCCTACCTAACTCTATGACTAAGCTGAGAGCATAGTGAGTGTACCCTTCTGCCTGTCCTGATCTAAGGGACTAGCCCTAACCCCCATACCTGGAACAGTGTCAGTAGTTAGTCTGTGAAGCTGCGTTTCACATACCATGCATCCCTAAATAGTCGTGGCCAGAATACCTCCTGACGCTTCTGGGTCAATGCATCATTTATATAATGAACCATAGATTGCTGAAGTACAGTTTCAATGCAATGCTATGTCTAGATGGTAGAAGTTGTCTCCTGAACAGGCAACACAAACCAGTATATTGTCTACAGAGTTCTTTAGCCTTGGACAGAAAGTATTGAATATGTGTTGTGCAAAGGCTAACTAAACAGCTTGTTCCTCACTTTCCTAGAATAAATCCAACTGATAAAAATATGATGAAAGCCTAGCTAAAAGCAGCCTTACTGAAATGAATAAAATATGAACACTAAAATGAGCTAAATCACAGGGGTGACCAACCCGGGTCCTTGATGTCCTCACAAGACAACACTGATTACTGGAGGGTGGACTAGACGCTTGCACTGAAGTTAGCCTGGTGGTAAGAGAGCTCAAGTCAAGTAGAGAGCAGTCTAGATAGAGGACAATAAGGGTGTACATTTTCTTTATGATAGTACAGGTTCAGCATCTATTCTGATGCTAGTTAAGAAGAGCATCTCAGGTTATGGATGCTACTTTAAAAAGTACAAAGATACAACTACTAATAGGCATAATAATAATAATAATAATAAAAGCCATAGTAATGAATTAAAAACTCACAAGTAGGAAAAATAAAGTGTTAACTTTGCAAAAATAAACCAAGCCACTGCACCTGCAACAGACCCACCCCTCTTGGTAAATCCCTTAACCAACTAAACTAAACTATGCTAAACTATACTAAACTAAACTATGCTAAACTGAACTAAACTATTCTACCCTTTCCTCAACTGTTCCTACCCACATTACCTGAAACAGCCCCACCTACTCATAAATGCCCCTCCACATTTTATATTCTTTGCTTCTTCTCCATCTGGTCATCCTTTAGTTCATTAAAGCCTTTGAAGGCATTTCAGAGGAGGACTGCTATGAATGAGTAAGGAGGGGTGGTGACTGCTTTGTGGGACTATTCTCCCCTCGACTGCCTGCAGTATCTGGGACAATAGGGCCTTGCCATTAGAGCCACAGGCTAGGCACTGGAAGTTGAAGTTACTGATATGCTCCTCTTCACGTATCACCATTCAGCAGTATACCACCACAGACGCCTCTGGTGTTAGGAGGCACAGCTGTGCAGTTACCTCCCACCTGCACCCAACCTACTTGGTGATACTGGTTGAGCATGAGGATTGGCCTCCAACAAGAATAGTAGGATCTTCTGAAGAAAGAAGAAAATAACATGAATTGTAGTACCCATTGCAAGCACATTGAATAGTCAGTCAAGCACACTGCATTGCTGGTTTACTATGACCACTGGAATTTTTTGTGATTCTTGGTCCCTGTAACTTAGACATTATTCATTTAATTACTATCTGCAGTCTTTTCCATTAATTAATCCACCAAACGCACCTACATAATTCAAAAAATATATTACTCAAAAGTTTAAATAATGATTTTATGTGGCAAGACATTCTTTCAATAGACACAATGGCCCTCATTACAACCCTGGCGGTCGGTGTTAAAGTGGTGGTAATACCGCCAACAGGCTGGAGGAAAAAAAATGGGATTACGACCGTGGTGGAATCCGCCAACATAGCCAGCCACTTTAACACTCCGACCGCCACGGCGGTACAAACAAACAGCACGACGGACACCGCCAACAGACAGGCGGGAGACACTGTCCCACCCACTCTAGCACAAGATGCCAATCTGCCACGTTTTCCGGGGCGGAACCAACGCGAATAAAAACACGGAGGAAACAGTACACAGAAGGGAAAACACTCACCTCTCCACACCCCACGAGGAACCAGGACTCCAAGGATCCTGAATTGCAGATACTGCCGGCATTGGTCTTCCTGCTCCTCTATCAGGAGCTCCAACGACGGCGGAGACGACCACAGTGAGTACTGCACCTACAACACAGGGGAGGGGGAGAGAGTGACACACACACACAACACGCAACACCAACACCCCCACCCTCACCCACAACACCATACACACAAATACATGCTGCAACATTATATATACACCCCCACCCCCTTTGAATAACGCAAGGACAAAAGGAAATGATTGTAACAATTGTATTCAATAAAAATCCATTAGTCAAAAGTCAAAATCCAGTAAATACAATTATGTACACCAACTACACAAGTCTGGATAGTGCACCAATCATTGTCCGTGGACCACTGGGCCCAAAATGCATTTGCGAGGCCGACACATGATACCTGACTCCAAACGGAGAGAACAGTGGAGGGGCATCACATGGAAAATAGACAGGAACCTCAGGGGGAGGGGGAGGGGGGCCACCTTAGCCTGATGAACGCACTGTGCCACTGCTCCATGAGGGGCTCCATGCCCATTGATGTATCTTGGGGAGTGCAAAGCCACAGTCTCTCAAGTCCTTTCAGTGGATGGTTTGCCCACTGCTTTATCCTGGGGAGTGCAAAGTCACAGTCTCTCAAATCTTTTCAGTGGGTGGTTTGCCCACTGCTTTATCCTGGGGAGTGCAAAGCCACAGTCTCCCAAGTGGACGCCTTTCTCCACTGGTTCTGGAGGGGGCTTTGTACCCAGAGTGCTCAACGTGCATTGTGGCCGGAACAATACACTCGCCTGGGTGTGTGTGCCACGAGATTGCCAAGGTACAGGTAGGATGATCCGCCATGGAGACAGAGACATACCCCACGCTGCTGCGGCTTCGCATTCCATATGCAGGTGACAACTGTGATGACAGTGATGCTTCATGGAAGCTGCCCAGGGTCCTGGAACTCACCACCAGCCTTGGACGACTGACCACTGGGGATGGTAGCCATGTCTGCAGTGGTGCCACTGTCTGAGGATGTCGCGGGGCCGCTGGCGATGCTTGCGGCAGTGTCTGTCACAGCAGTGCTTGCGGCGGTGTCAGTCGCGGCGGTGCTTGCAGCAGTGTCAGTCGCGACGGTGCTGGCTGCGGAGTCTGTGGTGGCGGTGCTGGCTGCGGGGTTTGTGGCGGTGGTGCTGGCTGCGGAGTCTGTGGCTTCTGTGCTGGCGGTGGGGTCTGTGGCGGCGGTGCTGGCTGCGGGGTCTGTAGAGGCGGTGCTGGTGGCGGGGTCTGTGGCAGTGCAGGTGGTGGTGCAGGTGGCGGTGTTCTCCGCCGTACAGGTTGGCGTCGACATGGACAGAAGGTCCCTCAGTCAGTGCCACCATGCCCCCTCCTGACCTGCCCTTCAGTTTTTGGCCCTTCCCCACCTTTGATGGTGGCTCAGCTGTCTTGCCACTATCCCCTTTCTTTTTCCCTGACCCCTTGGTGGCTGGTGTTTTCGGCTTCTCCCTCTGGGATGTGGGCACCTTTTTCACCTTGGCAGGTGGCGGAATGTCCTTGCCCTCGCTCCGTGACACACTGGCAGCCCTGATGGTTGGCGCACTCCAAGACCCCGCAGTTGCTGGCACCACTGTGCCTGGGGATGTGGTGGCTGAGGTGCTGGGCTGGGACCTGGAAAGCCTGGCCCTAGGGGAAGGACGGGGGGAGGAGTAGGCAAGAGGTCAATATTATCCAGGAAAGGTTTTTTAGACACACTGGGATGGGTAGCTGGAGGGGGTTTGGGAGTGGAGGTAGAGGTAGTGGTTGTAGGAGGTGTACGTCTGCTGAATTTGGGTGAAGGTGCATAGGCTGGAGGCTGTTGTGACGTGGATGGCTGTTGGGTAGGTGTGTGCCTGCATTTGTGTACTTTGGGAGGAGGGCTCACAGACACACTGGGAGAGGACACTGGGATGTGTGAATGGTAGTGGGGGTGGTGAGTGCACGTGAGCAGTGTGTGGTGATGGGTGTGCTGGTGATGGAGGTAGTGGCTGAGGATGTAGTGCTTGCAGGTGTAAGTGGAGACAAGACTGAGAGGGAGGAGGGAGACGTGGAGGAGGGGGACACAGTGGAGGCAGTTGATGTTGGTATGTATGCATGGGTATGATGCTTGTGGGAGTACCTGTGGGATGTGTGGTGCTTATGTTTGCCTGAGCCACCCTTGTGTGTTGATGTGTGTGCATGCTGGTCTGATGGTGTGCTTGGGATAGGCTGAGGTACAGGGGATTGGGTCTGGGTTGAGGAAGTTGGAGGGGGGAGGCTGGACACAGGGACAATGGCTACCATCAGTGCTGAGGCCAGAGCCTGAAATGCTCTCTGTTGGGCTGCCACGCCAGAATGAATGCCCTCCAGGTATGCATTTGTGTGTTGCAAATGCCTCTCGACACTATGGATGGCATTCAGAATGGTTGACTGCCCAACAGTGAGGGATCTCAGGAGGTCAATAGCCTCCTCACTGAAGGCAGCAGGGCTGACTGGGGCAGGGCCTGAGGTGCCTGGGGTGAAGGAGATGCCCACCCTCCTGGGTGCGCGGGCACGGGAAACACGCTGAGGGGCTGCTGGGAGGGCGGTGCTGGTAGAGGGGGTGGCGGATGTACCTGTTTTTGAGGTTGGCACAGAGGTGTCTGCCACCGCCAGGGAGCTTCCATGGAACAGGCGCTGTCTGTGGTCTCCCCTCCTGTCCCCGTCATGGAGCTCCCCTCGCCCTCCGTCCCACTGGTGCCTTCACCCTTGGTGGATGTGGGATGCAGCTACCTCCATCGCTGGTGCCTCTGCTCCTCCGCCAGATGATGCTAATGCACCTAAGAACAGGGTGACAAAACATAAAGGGGGGGAGAGACAGAGGATACACTTGGTCAATGCCAGCAACAACACTACTGTTGGCGTACACAACACACAGGGAGCTGCCCTATGCACTAGGCCATGCCCAACCAGTCACTAAGTTAGTCACCAGCCCATGAGGTACAATGCCTAACTCCAGCATCTGAACACCTGACACCCACAGGACCCTGCCCAGTAGTAGATGCCCATTAACACCTTTGGCTTTGGAGTGCTTCAGAGCCTGCACACAAGGGACATATCCTGCCATGATCACCCTGGCCTATGGGCACCCACAGCCCACAGCCCACAACCCCCACCAACCTAGCTCCTAAAGCACGCAAAGTCAGGATTCAGAATCTGTACTCACCCCCTTGTGGCTGCTGTGATGCCCTCAAGCGCCCATCCAACTCCGGATAGGCCACTGCCAGGATACGGAACATCAGGGGGGTCACGGTGCGATGGGCACCCCTTCCACGTTGGGAGGCCAGCCCCAGCTGGGCCTCTGCCGTTTTTTTGGTCCAGTGGCACAGGTCCTTCCATCTCTTGCACCAGTGGGTGCTCCACCTGTGATAGACCCCCAGGGTCCGCACATCCTTGACAATGGCATGCCTAATACCCTTTTTCTGGTGGGCGCTGACCTAGAGGGAAAAGACAAGGCAAAACACAAATGATGGACGGAATGCGGAACCAATCAAACATTCACCCCCAGTCACAGATCTGGGTTTAATCCACCATTCTTTTGCTCACCATGCCACCCCAGTTTAGACCCAGCCATATGCAAATCAGTCTTGATCCTGTTCCTCATGGGAACAGTCCAGCCCGAACTGCCAGGCCAGGTCCTCCCTGGACCAGAAACAAGCATCCTAGGACCAGTTTCCAGGTTTCACCTTTCATCAGCCAGGCTAGCTTAAATCCAGTGGCATAGTGAGCCCGGGACCCACGTCTAGGCATACCCGGCACACTTATGGCGGCAAAAGCAAAGCAAAACACAAATGATGGATAGAATGCGAAACCAATCAAACATTCACCCACAGTCACAGATCTGGGTTTAATCCACCATTCTTTTGCTCACCATGCCATACCAGTTTAGACCCAGCCATATGCAAATCAGTCTTGACCCTGTTCTTCATGGGAACAGTCCAGCCTAAACTGCCAGGCCAGGTACTCCCTGGACCAGAAACCAGCATCCTGGGACCGGTTTCAGGGATTCACCCTTAATCAGCCAGGATGATCTGGTGTGCCAGATCATCGTGACATGCTGTATGTTGCACAACCTGACCTTGAGCCATCAGGTGCCTTTTCTGTAGGAGGATGAGCCTGGAGATGGTCTTGTGGCAGCAGTGGAGCCTGTGAACAGTGAGGAAGAGGAGGTAGATGAACATTATACAGCAGTACTTCCAGTGACACACAGGTAAGAGACTGTAACTCAACTTTACTTTTCAGTAATCTTTTGGACATTGTACATGGCAGCCTCTTACCCTCTGTCTATGGGCACTGACTGTACCCTTTGGATTCTCTATTTTCAGATCTGTGTGCCCCATTCTGGCTCCTGCTATATGTACTGCTGCCCACCAAAGGTCATCCTGTAGTATATTTCACTGAACATATATGTTGCAATGCTTTGATAATGTTGTACTAATACATTTTTTGATTCATTACACTGACTCCAGTATGGTATTTGTTTTAAGGGTGTTTATTTTTGTGCCAATAAGTATGGGGGTAGGTGCAAGGGGCTGGGGTGATGGTGGAGGAATGTCCAGTTAGAGTCCAGTCTATTGGCAGGAAGTGGAGCAATGGCAGTCCAAGGTGGACAGGGTGACATAGTGGGACAGAAGGGTGACAATCAGGAGAGTCTTATTTCCTGGTGGGGGTCTTGGCAATGTTCTCTGTCTTCTGCCTGGATCGCAGCGACCGTTTGCGGGTTGGTTCTCCTTCTGCAGGGGGTGGGGTACTGGTGGCCTGTTGGTCCTGTGGCTTGGCCTCCTGTCCACTAGCGCCGGTGGAGGTGGAAGGCTGTTCCGTGGTTTGGCTAGTGTCAGGTGCCCTTTGTTGTGCCACTGCCTCCCTCATGGTCTTGCACATGTCAGCCAGCACCCCTGCAATGGTGACCAGGATGGTGTATATTTCTGTTAGGTCCTCCCTGATCCCAGGTACTGTCCCTCCTGCAGCCACTGGGTCTCCTGTAACTTGGCCCATGGTCTCCTGGGAACGGTGGTATGCTCCCATGATGTTTGAGAGTGCCCCATGGAAGGTCGGTTCCCTTAGCCTGTCATCCCCCTGTTGCACAGCAGTCCTCCCAGCTTCCCTGGTGTCCTGTGCCTCTGTCCCCGGAACCGTGTGCCCACTTGCCACTGACCCCAGGTCCCTGATTGTCTGGTGTTTGTAGGTCTGCCTGGGGTCCCTGTAGTGGTGGACACACTGCTGATTGATGTGTCTTGGTGACAGTGGCATGGGCCCGCTGGGTGGGTGCTATGCTGGTGTTTCCTGAGGGGGGAGTCTCTGTGGTGGATTGGGACTGTGGCAGGGGAACTGACTGTCCAGAGGTCCCTGATGGGCCAGGTTGGTCATTGTGAGAAAGTAGCCTCTCTCTAGCCTTGTTACCCCCACTTTGGGCCTGTTTGTGAGTGTATGTCAGGGTGTTTTCACTGTCTCACTGGGATCCTGCTAGCCAGGGCCCGGTGCTCATAGTGAAAACCCTATGTTTTCAGTATGTTTGTTATGTGTCACTGGGACCCTGCTAGTCAGGACCCCAGTGCTCATAAGTTTGTGACCTATATGTATGTGTTCCCTGTGTGATGCCTAACTGTCTCACTGAGGCTCTGCTAACCAGAACCTCAGTGGTTATGCTCTCTCTTTACAAATTGTCACTAACAGGCTAGTGACCAATTTCACCAATTCACATTGGCATACTGGAACACCCTTATAATTCCCTAGTATATGGTACTGAGGTACCCAGGGTATTGGGGTTCCAGGAGATCCCTATGGGCTGCAGCATTTCTTTTGCCACCCATAGGGAGCTCTGACAATTCTTGCACAGGCCTGCCACTGCAGCCTGAGTGAAATAACGTCCACTTTATTTCACAGCCATTTACCACTGCACTTAAGTAACTTATAAGTCACCTATATGTCTAACCTTTACCTGGTAAAGGTTGGGTGCTAAGTTACTTAGTGTGTGGGCACCCTGGCACTAGCCAAGGTTCCCCCACATTGTTCAGGGCAAATTCCCCGGACTTTGTGAGTGCGGGGACACCATTACAAGCGTGCACTATACATAGGTCACTACCTGTATATAGCATCACAATGGTAACTCCGAACATGGCCATGTGACATGTCTAAGATCGTGGAATTGTCTGGCATTGGGGAGACAATTCCATGATCCCCCGAGTATCTAGCAGAGACCCGGTACTGCCAAACTACCTTTCCTGGGGTTTCACTGCAGCTGCTGCTGCTGCCAACCCCTCAGACAGGTTTCTACCCTCCTGGGGTCCAGCCAGGCTTGGCCCAGGAAGGCAGAACAAAGGACTTCCTCAGAGAGAGGGTGTTACACCCTCTCCCTTTGGAAAAAGGTGTCAGGGTTGGGGAGGAGTAGCCTCCCCCAGGCTCTGGAAATGCTTTGATGGGCACAGATGGTGCCATCTCTGCATAAGCCAGTCTACACCGGTTCAGGGATCCCCCAGCCCTGCTCTGGCGCGAAACTGGACAAAGGAAAGGGGAGTGACCACTCCCCTGACCTGCACCTCCCAGGGGAGGTGCCCAGAGCTCCTCCAGTGTGCTCCAGACCTCTGCCATCTTGGAAACAGAGGTGCTGCTGGCACACTGGACTGCTCTGAGTGGCCAAGGCCAGCAGGTGACATCAGAGACTCCTTCTGATAGGCTCTTACCTGTGTTGTTGGCCTATCCTCCTTCCTAAGTAGCCAAACCTCCTTTTCTGGCTATTTAGGGTCTCTGCTTTGGGGAATTCTTTAGATAACGAATGCAAGAGCTCATCAGAGTTCCTCTGCATCTCTCTCTTCACCTTCTGCCGAGGAATCAACCGCTGACTGCTCTGGATGCCTGCAAAACCGCAACAAAGTAGCAAAGACGACTACTGCAACCTTGTATCGCTGATTCTGCAGCCTTCTCGACTGTTTTCCTGGTGGTGCATGCTGTGGGGGCAGTCTGCCTCCTCTCTGCACTAGAAGCTCTGAAGAAATCTCCCGTGGGTCGACGGAATCTTCCCCCTGCAACCGCAGGCACCAAAAGACTGCATCACCAGTCCTCTGGGTCCCCTCTCAGCACGACGAGCGTGGTCCCTGGAACTCAGCAACTCTGTCCAAGTGACTCCCACAGTCCAGTGACTCTTCAGTCCAAGTTTGGTGGAGGTAAGTCCTTGCCTCCCCACGCTAGTCTGCATTGCTGGGTAACGCGTGATTTGCAGCTGCTCCGGCTCCTGTGCACTCTTCCAGGATTTCCTTTGTGCACAGCCAAGCCTCGGTCCACGACACTCTAACCTGCAGTGCATGACCTCCTGAGTTGTCCTCCGGCGTCGTGAGACCTTCTTTTTTTACTTTGGGTGAGCTCCGGTTCACTCTCTTTGTAGTGCCTGTTACGGCACTTCTGCGGGTGCTGCTTGCTTCTGAGTGGGCTTCTTGTCTTGCTGGGCGCCCCCTCTGTCTCCTCATGCAATTGGTGACATCCTGGTCCCTCCTGGGCCACAGCAGCATCCAAAAACCCTAACCGCGACCCTTGCAGCTAGCAAGGCTTGGTTGCGGTCTTTCTGCACGGAAACACCTCTGCAAGCTTCTTCACGACGCGGGACATCCATCCTCCAAAGGGAAAGTTCCTAGTCCTCTTCGTTCTTGCAGAATCCACAGCTTCTACCATCCGGTGGCAGCTTCTTTGCACCCTCAGCTGGCATTTCTTGGGCATCTGCCCAATCACGACTTGAGTGTGACTCTTGGACTTGGTCCCCTTGTTCCACAGGTACTCTCGTCTGGAAATCCACCATTGTTGCATTGCTGGTGTTGGTCTTCCTTGCAGAATTCCCCTATCACGACTTCTGTGCTCTCTGGGGAACTTAGGTGCACTTTACACCTACTTTTCAGGGTCTTGGGGTGGGCTATTTTTCTAACCCTCACTGTTTTCTTACAGTCCCAGCGACCCTCTACAAGCTCACATAGGTTTGGGGTCCATACGTTATTCGCATTCCGCTTTTGGAGTATATGGTTTGTGTTGCCCCTATACCTATGTGCTCTCATTGCAATCTATTGTGACTGTACATTGTTTGCATTGCTTTCTATTGCTATTGCTGCATATTTTTGGTATTGTGTACATATATCTTGTGTATATTTGCTATCCTCATACTGAGGGTACTCACTGAGATACTTTTGGCATATTGTCATAGAAATAAAGTACCTTTATTTTTAGTATATCTGTGTATTGTGCTTTCTTATGATATTGTGCATATGACACCAATGGTATAGTAGGAGCTTCACACGTCTCCTAGTTCAGCCTAAGTTGCTCTGCTAAGCTACCTTTTCTATCAGCCTAAGCTGCTAGACACCTCTTCTACACTAATAATGGATAACTGGACCTGGTACAGAGTGTAAGTACCCCTTGGTACCCACTACAAGCCAGGCCAGCCTCCTACAGTCATCCAGATCTAGGCGTGCAGAGCTGCTGTCATTACTGTGGGCCTCTTCTGGGGGGCTGCATGTAGCTGGCACCTCCTCTCCGGTGACGTTGGGTATGGGTGCTGTTGGGATGCAAATGCATTGTCAATGTATCTGCGTGTGCCATCTTGTGCATGCCTGTGTTTCCCTCTATGATTGTGATTTCCCTGTCAGCTTGGCCTTGTGTGAGTGATGATTTTGTGGGCTGGGTGAGTCTCTCTATTGGGCGTGCTGGGGTGATTGGTGCCCATGCAGGTCTGTGATGGGTGCCATGCATTGGGGGGGCATGCAGGGCTTGGGATTGGGATGGGTGGGTTGTGCTTGTGGGGTATATGTGAGTTGGTGGAGTGATGGGGTGGAGGTAGGAGTTTGTGATGGCATGCAGGTAGGGTGGGGGGGATGAAGTGGTAAAGATTTTCCTTACCAGAATCCAGTCCTCCTGCTACTCCTGCAAGGCCCTCAGGATGCATGATCGCCAAGACTTGCTCCTCCCATGTTGTTAGTTGTGGAGGAGGAGGTGGGGGTCTACCGCCAGTCCTCTGTACAACAATCTGGTATCTTGAAACCACGGAACACACCTTCCACCTTAGGTCATTCCACCTCTTCCTGATGTCATCCCTTGTTCTTGGATGCTGTCCCATGGTGTTGACCCTGTCCACGATTCTCTGCCATAGCTCCATCTTCCTTGCAATGGATGTCTGTTGCACCTGTGATCTGAATAGCTGTGGCTCTACCCTGATGATTTCCTCCACCATGACTCTTAGTTACTCCTCTAAAAACCTGGGGTGTCTTTGGGGTGTCATGGATGTGGTGTGAGTGATATGTGTGAGGATGTGTGGAGTGATGTGTGGGGTGATGTGTTGGGGTGTATGCTGTGATGTGCGTGTATGGGTGATGGTGTTCTGTGGCTCAGATTGAGTGGGTGCTCCTGGCTTGTATCTCTCTCTGTTGGCAATCTTTTTTTTCATTGGAAGGGTTGTGGGTAATGTGGGTGTGTGTTTTATAGTGGTGCGAGTGTGTAGGTGTGGTGTGTGTATGTGTGTCAGGTGTGTGTAGTTTGAATTGTCCAATGTGGTGTAGTTGTGTAAGTGTGTGTGTATTTTGAGCACGGCGGTGTGTACCGCCAATGGTTTACCGCGGTTGAAAGACCGCCGCGTTGACTTGTAGGTCGTGATAATGTGGGCATATTCCTGTTGGCGTAACGGTGTGGGTTTTGCTATCTCCGGTTTATCACTAACCTCTGGTCTGGCGTACTTGTGTGCGTGTCTGTATTGTGGCAGTATCCTATGAGTCATGATACTCGTGGCAGATTACCGCCGCGGTCACGGTATGTTGGCGGATTGTAATGAGGGCCTAAATGTCTTCCATGCCCCATGGTATGTAGTCCCCTCACTAGTTCATGTGTGGGGAGGGTGTTCAGCACCCTCTGAGGCCCAATGGAGACGCACATAACCGAGGACACTAGTATTCGTTAGGAAGAGTGTCTCTGGAAGTCCAGGAACATGTGTAAAATCTGTATGATTCAGGAGGAAGCCATCAGTTAACAGGTACCTTATGGTGGTGACTCCACCCTGTATCGCGGGACGTAGCCTGCTCACTGAGAGGGTTCGAGATGCCTTGGGCAGGCCTAGTAATGGTATTTTTGGGGTGTATAGTTACTGAAGGGTAGAGCAGAAAGCCATTTTACAGTATGAGTAGGAGATTCATAAAAGCAATGGGCTACTTGCTGGTAAAGAAAAGCCTGGAAAGAATATCTTATGAAGTTCACCCCTATTTCACATAGAAGCAGTATAATCAATTTTGGTCAGATTGCGACCAACCAGCCAATAGGCAAGCCATTGCAGTTGTCTGCCCAAACAATATAATTTAAAATCAAGGGCACCCTTTCTCCTGCCATTTGGCGGTAGTTTGAGCTTGGACAAACTTACCATACGACAGCCGGGGCCCCATCTCAGATCAAGTAACAGGGTATTAAGTAATTTGAATGTCAAAACAGGGATTTTGTTAACAAAAAGGTTGAGTAAGCATGGTAATACCACCATTTTGGCGATGACCAAATGGCCCTCTACCAAGAGCAGTAGGGAACCTCAAAAGGTTCTCTGTGAACTGAGGGCCATAGTAGTTTTCTAAAGGTTGCCTTCCAGGACCTCTGTTAAGTCTCGATATATCTGGATCACCAAGTAGCGAAAAGATTGAGGTGTCACCTGTAAGTTCATCTCCCCAGTGGGACAGATGGTCTGGAATAGACATCGTTAAATGAGAAAGCATATGATTTGTTGACATTAACTGTAGACTGGAGAGCATTGCAAAGGTAGTAAGTATACCTGCCAGATCGGTTATATCCATACAGAGATCATTTATATATATTATCATATTGTCGGTATATAACAATATTACGTGAGTGTTAGGCCCTATTGGGGATCCCCATTTGTGGGCATCTTGTCTATGTCGTTGGGCCAAGGGTTCCAAGGCCAGCACAAATAGGAGTGGTGACAATGGGCACATTTTTCTGGTGCCAAGATGAATCAGATAAGTGTCAGAAATATGTTGGCTCGCTTGTGCCCTTGAGGAGAAATTTGTGTAGAGTAATCACACCCAGTGAATGTAAGTAGGATGTAGATCAAAACACTGGAGCGCCGCCACCATGAAATCCCCAGTAAGAGTTTTAAAAGCTTGTTTTATATCTAATGAGAGGCAACCAGCCCACGGGAGTCAGTCTTTGGTCGATGTGGAGGAATTTCGGATTCATAGGAAGTCATCTACGGGCTATTTTACTGAGGATTTTATATTCCATGTTGAGTATTGATTAGGGTCTACATGAGGTCATGTTTAATGAGGATTTAGCAGGTTTCAATACAGAGTTGACTAGGGCTTGTGCTGTTGTGGGAGGTAGACTACCTGCTTCTAGAGAATGTTTGTAAAGACGTTCCAGTTGTGGGACTAAACGAGTAGCAGATGTAGCATAAAATTCTACTGTTAGTCCATCGGTACTGGGAGTCTTATTCCAAACCATTTTCTTAATTGCTTCCTTAATTTCACTGAGGGAGATAGGGGCGCCTAAGGAATCATGTTCCTCAGTTATCGCTTTCGGTAATATCAGAATATCTAGAAAGGACTGGATGTGTTTGGGGGACATATGCTGTGAGGTCACATGGAGAGTTGTGTGAAAATCATGAAATTTCTTATTAATTTCCAGTTGGGTAGTGACATGGTTATTCTGTGGTGTAGTAATCAATAACATAGGTGTGGCAGGTGGGATCAGATGAATCAACTGGACTAGTAGTGCACCAGATTTATCAGCCTCAGAGTGGGTTTTTTATAAGTAAGTTCTGAAGTCAATTATGGGAAGGCGTTCTAGCAGCTCAGCATACTCAAACCTGGGCTCTTGCACTTCATGGGCATGTGTCTCATCATTGATGACCGTTGCTTCTAGGAGACCTAGATTATTTTCCACTCAAAGAAGCTCTTGGAGTACTGCCTTACGGGCCCCGACCACAGTGCTGATTGAGGTCCCACTTATTACCACCTTAAATGCTTCCCATTCTGTAAGTGGTGACGACGTTGTACCAGTATTCTCAATGAAGTAACTGTCCATTGTGGTGGCTAGCGTGTACCGGAATACTCCATCCTCTAATAAAAGTGGTTGCAGGCTCCATGTTGGAGTTGGAATAGGAGATGAGAGAGGGGATCTTGGCCCATGTGAATGTGATTTCCAAGAGATTGTGATTTTATAGAGTTTTTCCCAGGCATTATATTAGCACCAGACATCTAAGGTGGACCATCCAGTCACCCACTGTTGCTGGGCTGTAGCCTGCCATATCCAATTAGCATTTGGCAAGGGTGTGTGTGATCTGTTTAGCTCCATCTAGACGATGTTAAACTCACCCCTTATGAGCCAGGGATATTGTTTCCATTCCGATAGAGCAGTGGGCAAATGTGCAAAAAAGGTGCCTTGTTCCAAGTTGGGGCATCTATGCTACCCAATACTACAAGTGTACCATCCAGCGTGCTGCACACCAGGAAGTATTGTCAATTTGCATCCACCCTGGTTTCCAAGACTGTAAAGGGGATACCGGCACAGCTCCATATTGCTGTACCTCTGACATAAGCACAGTAGAGGTATAAAATATTTGGGCCCTCCATTTTCTATGTAATTTTAAGGCCTCAAGGGTAGATAGGTGGTTTTCCTGCAAACATGATAAATGTGCCTGGTAACAATGTAATTGGGCCAGTATCCTAAATAATTTTTGGTATTGACCTCATACCCCTGACATTTCAGGTAATCATATTATATTGATGTGGAACAGCCATTAGCGATCAACAACAATAAGTGAAGATTATTGAAAATTCTTCAAATGAGGGACGAAGATTTAATGGTCCAGTGTATAGCCTCCCCATACTGACATTCCTAAACAAAAATTCACTGTTCCAAGATAGAAGAAAAGAGGAAAGGACATGGGGAAGTCCGATTGTTCGAAGCAAGAGCCCTCACACATCCCATGGATGTCATGCTTCATCATCGAGTCTGCTTCTCATCAGACCGGCGCTGCAATTTCTGATGGGCACCCCTTTAGAGGGGCTCTTTGCAGGAGGTCTTTTCTCAATGGTGCAGTGCCATCAACCCAAAAAGAGGAGAGAAAAAGAAAAAAGGGGAAAAATTGGCTCAAAACCCCAAACTTAGAGTAATTAATGTATTAATCCAACGTGGGTGTTGGCCAAGATTAAAAAAACTACACAAGTGGTAACTGAGATAATGCTCATTCACTCTCTACTATGATTAGAAAAAGTGGGGGGTGAGGTACTACCTTGCACTCCCTATGAATAGGTCAACATGTTTCGTGTCTCAGGGGTCCATAAGGATCCAGTGACTCTTCTTCAGGACCAAATAGATAAATACTTCTCCTTTATTCAACACAAAGATATCAGTTAGTCTGAAACTGTCAGTCCCAATGTCATCAGTCACTTACAAAAGTCAACTACCCATCAGGCTTGTCACATTTATAGCTCAACCTGTAATGCAATAGACATAGGGTAAATAATTATGACCCAAATAAAACAGACTTTTTCATTTATAAATTACAACAAGGAAAAGATGAGACACTCTGTGAACCACATGGTGCAAGCATGCTCAGTGGTAGCGTGCAATGCAATTATACATGCGCTTACAGTCCCCCATTTTGGAGCAGGCTGCTTAGGAAACCACGGGCCTGGAGACGGGCACAAAAACTCTAGTAACAGGAACTATAACAACAATAACTATTTGAGTTATGCAATGGTAAAACATCATAGACATTGCCAGGAAAAATATTGGAAACAGATTAGGTACTTTGGAGTGGCTCATGTCCCCAAAAATGAAAGAGGGGGCAATAGAACTTTGAAATTACGTTGTTTGGAATCAAGATACATTATTAAACTCAAAACTAAGATTCCATTTGGGTTGAACACAGATGAAGAGCTTTTTGTACATTTATGAGACAATAATTGAAACCATTATCAATAGATTTCAAGTCACCGCCTCATGAATGAGTACTGGCTAATAATATGCATGACATAATAAGATATAGCACATATAAATCATTAACATCATGCCTAAAAGAATGAAAATCCTTGTTTTTAAAGTCACATACTTCATTTATTTTTGGGAATAACAACGTCGTCCTTCCACATATTTTTGTAATAATATGCTATATTAATGAACACTGGATATCATGTAATTAATAATGGTGGAGTTATAATAGTGCAGATTAACTGCCATGCAACATATTTTGCGTTGTAGCAAACATAAAACCAGTGAGAGTGAGACAAGATGGTAGTAAGAAGACATGGTTGTCTATACATCGTTAGATAAATGCTCAATTGATTTTATGTTGTTGTTCTTTCAACAGCACACTATGCACTATAACAATTAATTTATATATTAGAGATATAGGGCCAGATGTAGGTAGGAAAAATTTAGCGAGTCAGAAATTGCGAGTCGTTGCGACTCGCAATTTCCGACTCGCTAAATGGTATCCAAGAAGAAAAAGCGACTTCAATTTGCGACTCGCAATTGAAGTCGCACCGTGGATTGTGAGTCCGCTGTTTGCGAGGTCGCTTTTTGTGACTGCACTAAAAACGAACACGCAAATTGCGAGTGGGTGTCGCAAATTGCGACTGTGCTGGAAATTGAATGCAGGTGCAGCAGAACACTCTCGAAAACACTTCCTGACTCCTGATGATGACATCACAGCCAGGAAGTTTACAAATACACCTGGGAGGAGGGAGGACTACACCCATTTTAAACTGCTGAACTGCAAACAGGAGGAACAGCAGCTACCATGGCAGAGACACCAAGAAAGCGCAAATTGAAATTTGCAGAAAAAGAGCTGGAGGTGCTGACTGAGGAATGCTGCCAGCACCATCAACAACTGTTTGGTAGGGCAGCCCTCAGTGTGCCAGAGGTGGAGAAGAAAAGAATCTGGACCGAAATACAGGACAAGGTGAACTCCATGGGTGTCAGCCACCGGAGTATAGAAGAGTTGAAGAAACGGTGGTATGACCTGCGCTCCCGGACCAAGGAGAGGGTGGCAGAGCAGCTGCGGGAGATGAGGGGCACTGGAGGGGGACCATCCACTGTACCACCACCCACACCCCTGGAGGAAAGAGTGGAGGAGACCTTGGAGCCAGAGGCAGTGTGTGGGATGGGAGAGCTGGACACTTCAGAGCCAGGACCATCAACCGGTGAGTGCCATGAGACATGCATGTACACCCATATATGCCATACCCCCACCCACCTTGTACACAGCAGCATCCACAACCAAAATAGCTCCATTTCAGAGTAGCAACCACCTGCATGGTGCATTATGGGCAATGTAGTCAAGTAGGCAGTTGATAGGCAACAGTTTATTAGGAAGTTTATAACAGATGGTAGATACTGACAGTGTGTTCCCTATGTCCCACAGGTCTCCCACACGACAGCACCTCCAGCCAAAGCGTCCAGGGGCCACAGGTCAGCCACCAGCCTGAAGAGGACTCAGGACCAGCCACCACAGGGATCTGCACCACCCACACACAGTCCCCTCATGGTGCACCAGTTGCCATACTGGTGAGTGATCCAGCACCTGGTCCCAGCCACAGTGCCGGTGTAGATGACACAGAGCCTCCACTGCGTCGCAGGCGACGTGTAAATGTCCCTCCAGTGCCGCAGGCTGAGTCAGGGTACGCCTCCATGTCGGCCGCCGAGGCTGCACTCCTACGGGGTCAGCGCCTGCAGACACGGGAGATAAGGAGAATATCAGGGGCCATGCGGCGCATGGAGCAAAACCAGAACAGTGGGCTGCAGCTGGTACACACAGAGCTGCAACAACTCAATACCCATGCCGACGACCTTGCACTCTCAATGAGACAACTGGTGGCAGAACTCATAACTGAGAGAGAGGGTGCAAGGCACCGTGACAGGCAGCTAATGCACCGGCTGGACTGAATGTCTGCCTCCATCGTCAGGCTGGCAGTGAACACCACTGGCCTTTCACGGCGCACAGTCAGCCTCCAGGTAGACATGGGCCACTTTGCCAGTGATGTGGCACGTGGACTGGGACGTCTCAGCCACGCCGTAGATATCATGGAGGCACGGCAGGTAGCTAGGGGCGCGGCTGACACGCCGCAGGACAGCGAGGAGGGCTCCACTGTCCGGAGTGTCTCAGCCAATGACACCAGAGTGTTGCGCAGTGGTAGCGCAAGGCAGGGCACTGCTGACACACCAGGAACCAGCCATGCTGGGCGAGGCCGGCGTAGAGTGTGAGCTATGCACTGTCCTGGAGTAGAGGCACATGAGGTCAATGTGTCCTCATGCCAGGTGGACTTTTACAGCCCCTGAACTGTGGTTAATGTACATAGTTTTTTTGGTGCACATTATTAAAATTCCTTGTTTGTTCCACTTCACACCTGGACTCTTTGTGTGTGACATTAGTGAGTGTGGTGACAGTTAGCACGTACCTTCCAAAGTATTGGTTTGCAATGTGGTCCCGTCTCAGTCTGCCTTGATTTGCAATGCTTCTATCCCCATGATGGCGATGTGGTAGCTCTTGCTCTTCATCCTCCGAATCTGGGTCTTCTGGGGTGAGAGGTAGCCCACGTCTGGTGGCAATGTTGTGCAGGATAGCGCATGCGCCAACGATCTTGAAAGCTGTTAATGGGGTATACTGGAGGGCACCTCCACTTCTGTGGAGGCATCTGAATCGTGCCTTCAGCAATCCAAAGGTCCTCTCTATGATATTTCGGGTCCTCCTATGTGCACTGTTGTATCGCCTCTCTTTCTCATTGCTGGGTGTTAAGTACGGGGTAAGTATCCATGGTCATAGTGCATATGCACTGTCACCTGTTTGGCACAAAATGTACAATGTTAGCTGGGCATTGATGGTTTCCACGTTGACCTGTGTGTATGTCTGCAAGGATTATTCAGCTATACCTAGGAGGTATCCGTCTCCAAACTCCCCACATTCTAGGCGTTGGTGTATCCCACTGTGCCTGAAAATGTAGGAGTCATGTGTGCTCCCTGGAAATTTGGCAACCATGTCAGTGATAACATTATGGGCGTCACATACCACCTGGATGTTCAGTGAGTGGGTACACTTCCTGTTGCGGAACAGATATTCCAGATTTGCAGGAGGGCAGATTTGTAACTGTGTCCCGTCCACACACCCTATTACATGGGGGAAGTTGGCAATCCTGTAGAATTCCAACTTGGTGCTGTTGATTTCTGCCTCATTCCTGGGTAGGTATATGTATCTTGACATGTGTGTGAGTAAGGCATCTAGGAATGCTCTAAAGAACCGTGAGAGTGAATTTTGGGATACCCCACCTGCCACAGCAATGACCCCCTGATAGCTACCCGAGGCCAAGAGGTGCAGTGAGCATAGCACTTGCACATGCGTAGGGTTAGCGCCGCCGTGCACAGTCTGGCGTTGAAGCTGCGGATTGAGTAAATCTATTAAATCTAGTATTGCTGCACTGCTGAGTCTGTATTTATCATGTATCTCCTCCTCTGTTTGTTGGAAAAGTGTCTGCCTGGTTCTGTATATCTTCTCCTGTCTCTGGCTCCTCCTCCTCATCTGCTGTGCGGCGTGGGCTCTCCTCCTCATTGCTGTCACATATATCTCCGCCATCTTGAGTAACCCAGGTGCCTTCTGGGTCTCCTTTTATACTTTGGTTCTGGTTACCACCTGCTCTGAGTTAGTGGTAAATTGGAAGTGCAAAATGGGCTTTTTGCGACTAGTCGCAATTTGCGAGTGGCTATTGCATTTGGTTTGCGACTCGCAAATAACGACTTCCTATTTGCAGGTCGCAAAATGGGGTCGCTATTTTTGTGAGTCGGTAATGGCTCGCGTCGCATTTTGCGAGTCGGAAATGGGATTTTTGCATCCCGTTTCCGATTTTGCGGGGTCGCAAATTGCGATTCGGGCCATTTGCGACTCGCAAAAGTTTGCTACATCTGGCCCTTAATCCTGAAAATATCCACAACTTGTAACAAAATGTTAGTGTGTCAGTATATAGCATAGAAACAGGATGAATGCATGAATATCGCAAGTGGTATTAGGATATCAAAAGACGGACACAGTATGTAACATATTAGATTAAGGAAAATAAGTCAAATTATAGATTAATGATAACCATTCATAAACTACATGTCCCAGAATGCATTGGTATAGGGATTTGATAGGGACTATATAAATGTGGTGGAATGAGACGTTTGTTACCTGTGATCAAGACCAGTTTACGACTAATTTTTTTGTGAAAATGTATAGGAGTTGTGGTCGCCAACTCCCTCATCAGCACCAGCAGTAAGAGCGCGCGATGTTAAAAGGAGGCAATGCACAGCTTACTGTTAAGGAAAGAAGTTATAAATGTAGAGGCAACAAACAACTAAGACACCTAAGGGCCTGATTCTGTGGAGGGGTTACTCCGTCTCAATGGTAACGGATATCCTGTCGCTGAAATCTAAATACCATTGTTTTCTATGACAGAGTGCCAGAGTCATTCCTCCGCTGAGATCTAAACCAGGCCCTTACTGTGCAAAGCAAGCATGAAACCAAAGCAAAACAACACTGACAAATTTAAATACTCCCGCAATTCCCTTCTCTCCCTCTACCTACTCTGTCAATCATTGCAATAGCAAACCTATCATTGATTCTTGCAGAAGCATTGAAATGCTATCTCCACACCAACTGCTTTCATTATAAAAATGAAAGAGGAACGAGGAGCTTTTCATACTCATACCCTGGTGCAACTGCAACCTAGCCTGCATTAAAACGCAAAAAAATGTCCAATCCTTTTACATGGTTTTACAATCATTTCAATATACACATTTAGCTAAACTCTCAATCATTGCTCTGGCAAGTATGACATTGCTGCTTTACTTGAAAAATAAAGGGGGTAGGGGGACCTTTATACTGATAGGCCCTGGTGCAACTGCTCCTGTTGCACCAAAACCCAAAGCATCCCCGCCTGCATTAAAACGCAGTAACATTTTCATAATGATTTGCATTTATTTTGTTTAATAAAACAAGTGATTTACGTTAACTTTCTATTAGCAATATTTAAAAATGATTGCAACTCCATCAACGTTAATAAAACTACTTTGGCAATGCATCTTTTCAAATTCCTTAAATCCACAGAAATGTGACGCTCCTATCCTTTAAGCTTTATTTAACCATATTTAAACGTGAAATAAAGAAATGAGATCTCAACTTTTGCACACAGAACAAAGAACAAAGATCACTTTACTCTTAGTGCCAGCACAGTCCTTCAGCCTTCTGAGGTCACATTTTTGGTTAGGTTGAATTGAACTCAACATATCTTTTATAACATTAGGGTCTCTATATCACTCTAATCCACACTAACAAGATCTTTAACCCCTTCGCTGCGAGGCCTTTTCCCCCTCCTGTGCCGAGCTTTTTTTTGGCTATTTGGGGCAGTTCGCGATAAGGCCCTCATAACTTTTTGTTCACATAAGCTACCCACGCCAAATTTGTGTCCTTTTTTTCCAACATCCTAGGGATTCTAGAGGTACCCAGACTTTGTGGGTTCCCCAGAAGGAGGCCAAAAAATTATCCAAAATACAGTGAAAATTTCGTTTTTTTCAAGAAAATAGGAAAAAGGGGCTGCAGAAGAAGGCTTGTGGTTTTTTCCCTGAAAATGGCATCAACAAAGGGTTGGTGCTGCTAAAATCACCAGTTTCCCAGGTTTCAGGAACAGGCAGACTTGAATCAGAAAACCCAATTTTTCAACACAATTTTGCCATTTTACTGGGACATACCCCATTTTTACGATTTTTTGTGCTTTCAGCCTTCTTCCAGTCAGTGACAGAAATGGGCATGAAACCAATGCTGGATCCCAGAAACCGAAACATTTCTGAAAAGTAGACAAAATTCTGAATTCTGAATTCAGCAAGGGGTAATTTGTGTAGATCCTACAAGGGTTTCCTACAGAAAATAACAACTGAAATAAAAAAATATTGAAATTGAGGTGAAAAAATCTGCTATTTTTCTCTACGTTTTACTCTGTAACTTTTTCCTGCAATGTCAGATTTTTTAAAGCAATATACCGTTACCTCTGCTGGACTCTTCTGGTTGCGGGGATATATAAGGCTTGTAGGTTTATCAAGAACTCTAGGTACCCAGAGCCAATAAATGACCTGCACCCTGCCTTGGGTTTTCATTCTATACCGGGTATACAGCAATTCATTAGCTGAAATATAAAGAGTAAAAAATTGCTATCAAGAAAACCTTTGTATTTCCAAAATGGGCACAAGATAAGGTGTTGAGGAGCAGTGGTTATTTGCACATCTCTGAATTCTGGGGTGCCCATACTAGCATGTGAATTACAGGGCATTTCTCAAATAGACGTCTTTTTTACACACTCTCTTATACTTGGAAGGAAAAAATGTAGAGAAAGACAAGGGGCAATAACACTTGTTTTGCTATTCTATGTTCCCCCAAGTCTCCCGATAAAAATGATACATCACTTGTGTGGGTAGGCCTAGCACCCGCGACAGGAAATGCCCCAAAACACAACGTGGACGCATCCCATTTTTTTACAGAAAACAGAGGTGTTTTTTGCAAAGTGCCTACCTGTAGATTTTGGCCTCTAGCTCAGCCGGCACCTATGGAAACCTACCAAACCTGTGCATTTTTTAAAACTAGAGACCTAGGGGAATCCAAGATGGGGTGACTTGTGGGGCTCTGACCAGGTTCTGTTACCCAGAATCCTTTGCAAACCTCAAAATTTGGCTAAAAAAACACATTTTTCTCACATTTCGGTGACAGAAAGTTCTGGAATCTGAGAAGAGCCACAAATTTCCTTCCACCCAGCGTTCCCCCAAGTCTCCCGATAAAAATGGTACCTCACTTGTGTGGGTAGGCCTAGCGCCCACGAAAGGAAATGGCCCAAAACACAACGTGGACACATCCCAATTTTTTTCACAGAAAACAGAGGTGTTTTTTGCAAAGTGCCTACCTGTGGATTTTGGCCTCTAGCTCAGCCGGCCCCAGGGGGGCAGAAATGGCCTAAAATAAATTTGCCCCCCCACTGCCCCCCCCTCCCCCCCGGGGAGCGACCCTTGCCTACGGGGTCGCTCCCCTTGCGTGACGGCGCAAAAAAAAAGATACCCAGTGCCTAGTGGTTTCTGCCCCCCTTGGGGGCAGATTCACCTAAAATCGGCCGATTTGCCCCTCCAGTGGAGCGACCCTTGCCTAAGGGGTCGCTCCCCATCTCTAAAAAAACAAACAAACAAAAGAAAAACAAAAAAAAAAATTAGCCCTGGCGCCTAGAGGTTTCTGCCCCCCGGGAGCAGATCGCCTAATAACAATAGGCCGATCTGCCCCCAGGGGTGGCAGAAAAGGCCTTAAAAAAAAAGCCCCCCGTGGGAGCGACCCTTGCCCAAGGGGTCGCTCCCTTATGCCAATTTCCTTTGTAAAAAAGACATCCCTGGTGTCTAGTGGGTGTTTTGACAGCCGGATTGCTTTCAATCCGGCTGCCAAAACGCAGAGAGAGACTTCAAAGGGAAGGAAATACATTTCCTTTCCTTTGAAGCCTCTCTCGGCCTCCCCCACGTGATCCGAAGAGAAATGCAACGCATTTCTCTTCCAATCGCGCTGGAAGCTCAGGAAGCGCACTGGAAGATGGGGGAGGCTCTGTGACAATCAGCGCGCTGACGTCACAGGGGTGGTGGGGTCAGGGGTGGAAGGAGAAGGGCTTCCGCTTCCATCCCTGACTTGGGGGGTGGGAGGGAACCCCACAGAGGGAGCGCTAGCGCTACCTTTGTGGGGGGTGGGGGAGAACCATTACGTCTGCGGCACAGAAGGGGTTAATTGCTGGGTACATTAAAAGCACTTTGGCGTATTGGTTTCAATCAAAGGCTTGAAGCATACCCATTGCTTACTATTCGTTGACTTACTGTCACTCCTCTTTACCATCTTCTAATTAGCCAGCACCTGACAGGCATCACTTCCTTTCCTTTCTCTGGCGTATGGACTAAGCACAGATTAATTGAAGTTTATTAGTGTCTGTTTGCTGATTACACTGTGATTGAGGTACACTTTTCAGGACACTTGTCTTGTTTCCATTTCTCTGCTGGTTTCTCCATTTGTCCTTTTTTCAAATGCATTTTTTGATAATTTTTATCTACACCTGCATCTTTTGGATTAATCCTTCTTTACATTTTACGTGGGATGAATTAAGCTGTTATAATTTGTAATTTCCATACTAAGAATATTTTTTCACTTTCATAATGCTTACGAAAATGCACCTATTTTCGTTGCCTTTCAGACATTCATCCCTTTTATGACTCATTCTTTTGCATTGACTTTAAGACTGTTTCCTTCGTTAAGTTGCTTACAGCCACAATTTAACTACATTTGCCACTCTACACCACTCCATTCCAGTATACACCATTCCATTCCACTCCATGCTTCTGGACTCTATGCCACTCTACTCCATGCCACTCTATGCCATGCCATTCTACTTCACTCTGCTTTATACCACTTCCTCACTCTGCTCCATGCCACTCGAATTCATGTCACTGCACTCCAAGCCATGGCCACTCTAGTCTCTGCCATTCTACTCTCTTCCACTACACTCTTTCACATTCCACTCTGTGCCACTGTACTTCACACTATCTTTTTTAACTCCACTCGATGCCACTCTATGCCACACTAAACCACTGCACCACTCTATGCCACTCCACTCAACTCTAAGCCACTGCACTCCATGCCACTCCACTCTACACTATGCTGTGCCACTGCACTCTATACTATGCCACTGCACTTTTCTCCACACCACTCCACTCTGCTCTACTCTGTGCCATTGTACTCTGTGCCATTCACCTGTACCACTCAACCATATGCCGGTCCACTCTCTGCCACTCCACTTCATGTCACTATATGCCACTCCACTCTACATCACTCCACCCCACTTTATGCCACTTTACTCAATGCCACTCCAGTCTAAGGCACTCTACCCTACACACCTCTATGCTATGCCACTCTACTTTATGCCGCTCCACTCTCCTCTATGCCACACCACTAACTTTTAGCTGTGCTAAACAGAAGCCACACTGCTGTACAACATGGCTAAAACACATTGGCAAAGCCAATACCTTTTGCATAGGCGAAAACTAATTGGCTTGATTCTGTTGTTCTAACGCTTTAACAAAGCCAACAGGTCAGCCAGTTCCTGCACCCAACCCCACACCATACACAGTGATGGACATCTTAGTTTACCTTTTAAAAAAAATGAAAACTTAATTTAAAAAACAGAGGCTAAAGGGATTTCATAGGTAGATGAACATGTCAGTCAAAACATACCATTATAAATTAACAAAACCACTGAAATTCACCATTTATAGTTCTCTCGAGTAACTATAACTTGTGCCCTAATTAACTTTAATTTGTGCTCTCATCAAGCACTGCTAGTTACCTCCAATATGACTTGTGACATGTTCTATGGCATCACTGAGAACATCACTGCAACATCCGAAATGACAAAATTGATTATAGTGCTGTGCATGGGAAGGAAGAAATTCTTAAAATGTTACAATTTGTATACTCCAATAATAAATATATGCTTTTTTTATATATGTTTTATTATATTAATTTAGATGTTTAACTATTTTGAGTAATTTAACGCAATAATATTTTCTGTGGAGCTTTATTTTAATTCCCTATCAATATTACTTTCTGTGGGAGGGAGTTGAAGGATCAGTGGTTGGCCATGTGCAGGCATAAACTTACTTACATTGGATTTTTTTAGTAGTAATTTATACTTGGAGTTTGTGGATATCAAAAAGTAATAAACTTACTCCAAAGTGTGAATTTACTCAAAAGTGTAAGATACCTTTGTGAATCAGATCCAATATGTTTATTGATCCAAGTTAATCTGTGAAGAATTACAGTTGCTCTCATTTGCCATCCGTCAGACAAGGACACTGCATTTGCCACACAGAGACTCTAAGAATCAGTCAGGGATCTCTAAATATAGCAGAAGATCTTCCACCAGGAGGTGAAGGCAACTGCAGACACTGTGGGCTGACAGCCCAACTGCCAAATGTCAAATAACAGAGTTGATTTTGGAGATTTGTCCGACGAAGGCAGTGGTCCTAGTTCTTTGATGGGAACAGGACCTACGTTGCTAGTCACTTATCTTTCTGGTTCCGAAAGTTTCACCCACATTCTGGCTGACAACCTGCCTGACCTCCTGGATGCCTTATGCACATCAGAGGGTCCTGTGATTCTATGTGGATGTATGTTTGGCAGTTTTAAGTTTTTAAGTTAGGGCCTGAAATCTGTCCCATATCATTGACCAGTGTTCTTGTACTATTTTAATGGGTGCTGTATGATACAGGTAATTCTTAATCACTCCTACTTAGAAAGTTGATTACTCTACCCCTCATCATATGTCTAGTTAGGAGAATATATGGCAACTGTCTGGAAGTTATTACCATATGTCCTGCCTGACCATACCACTGGGCTTCACTTCACATGAAACTGCTTCAAGAATCATCATGGAGCACTCTATCCGCTGGAAGATGTTGGCTACCTTCTGTCCTGCAAAAGTAAAAGGTGTTTGCAATGGGGTGATTACAGGCATGAGGGACGTTGTGAATATTGGTCAGAAGATCCTGTCACTTTTACTTTTTTCTTGGGCATCTCTTGAATAGACATTTGTGAGGATTCTTGTGTCTTTTATTCTCCATGCAGGTCTCTTGGGTCTTTGTGATTCTGTGCATAAGACCCTTGATATAGCATTAGCTTTGGCACTGGAGACTGCCAATACTACAATGAGGTAATTCCAGTATTAGGGGAGAATAATGGGGTATTATAATAGTACTCACAGTTGAGCAATTAGGCGTACTCCAACCATGCTTCCTAAACAGACTCCACTAGACATACCTATGATCTCCGTTTAGGTTTGGTAAGCCACTGCCATTGGCCTGGGACTTACACCTCGCATTGTTTTCTTTGCAGAAACCACATTGTGGACCTCGGTATAGTATTATCTTAACTCCTGGAATTTGAAGATTTTTAGTGGGTATTACTCCTGCCAGATGTTTGGGGAGCTAAAGTCATTGTTGACCGTTCCAGGATTTATATTGCATTTTTGGTAAGCAGCTGATTCCCTGTCTGGGGCTAGATGATGTTATTCTTTTATAGTAAACAGGAGATGACACTGCCTTCCTCATTTGAGAATCCAGAATCCAGGAGGATGTATAAAGAATGGCTGTAATGTATCTGTAATTTTCTACAAATTGCAGGTGTTGTGATAGGCATTTGGTAAATGTTAAATCAGCCAGAATGGGTTCAAGGCCTCCTCCTCCACATTAAGTTGGTGAATCAAGACATTAATCTTCCAGGACTTCATTCAGGTGCCACCAGTAAGAGCTATGGCATGGTCCAGTCATTGATATATGATATTCATCGGGCAGCTGCATTGCCTACAACCCTATCTTTATGCCATTCTATGTAGAGTGGGTTTCTGCAGTGCTGAAATAGGGTACTCTCTGAACAATTTTGTAAGCACAGGACTATTGATAAAAATGTACGCCGTTAATGTACATCATCAAATTAATAGGGACTATGAAGAGTAAGATGAGGCAAAGCTCTGGTTATTCAGTATTACTCTTCATAACTCTAATTCTCCTTTCCTTGTCCCAGTACTTACTTGAAAGTACTTCGAGCTAGACCCTTGTGAGAGCTCTTGTATTAACACAGAAATTGGAAGAGGGATTCCCCTTTTATGGTCTAGGATATTTCAAATGTGGGACCTATATGGGTCACCTCTTCAAATTATTGTTTCTCTTTGCAGCAAACCCTAATGAATATGGAAAGATATGAGTCAGTGGGAATCAGAGTAATGAAAATTACTGTTAAATTATACAAACACTTATTGAAATGAAGAATTCTGACACATCATCCCACCTGTAACCTAGAAAGCTATACCACCAAGTAAGTTGAACACAAAAAAATGACCAGTTGAAACACCTTCCTGCATTTTAAGCAACAAACACATGCCAGAGGAATACAGCAATGTTGGACTTGGCCCTTTTTGCAGGGTCATCCCTAAACTTTTTGCCTCCTTCCTCCTATTTATTTCTGACATGTTTTTGTTGCCTATTAGGACTCTGGGCACTTTACCACTGCTAACCAGTGCTAAGGTACATATGCTCTCTGTGTAAATGGTATTGGTGATTGGTTTATCCCTCATTGGCATATTTAATTTAGTAGTAAGTCCATGGGAAACTGCACTAGAGGTGCCTGGGACCTGTAAATAAAATGCTACTAGTGGGCCTGCAGCACTGGTTGTGCCACCCACATGAGTAGCCCTGTAAACATGGCTCAGATCTGCCACTGCAGTGTCTGTGTGTGCAGTTCTAACCTGCCAATTTAACCTGGCAAATCTACCCACTTGCCAGGCCCAAACCTTCCCTTTTTATACATGTAAGGCACCCCTAAGGTAGGCCCTTGGGCAGGGTGCAGTTATGTTATAGGTGGGACATGTATTGATGTGTTTTACATGTCCTAATAGTGAAATACTGCTAAATTAGTTTTTCACTGCTGCAAGGCGTATCTCTCTCATAGGTTAACATGGGGGCTGCCTTTAAATAACTTTTTTTAACTTGAGAGCAAATAGAAATATGGAGTTTGGTGTCTCTGATCTCACAATTTAAAATACATCTTTTGGTAAAGTTGGTTTTTTAAATTGTCCGTTTGAAAATGCCACTTTTAGAAAGTGAGCATTTTCTTGCTTAAACCATTCTGTGCCTGCTTGTGTATTCCATGACAGACAGTTGGGCTGTTTGTGAATCCCCTCTAGGCCGTGAAACAAAGGGAGCTGGGGTGTAGCCTGCATATCCTGTTGGGCCATCTGAGCTAGAGAAGAGGGAGGAGTGGTCACATACACCTGAATGGTCTGTGTTTGCCTTCACAAAATGCAGTCTCTAACCCCATGGTGTGAGTCTGGAGCCAGGCCTGGGCAAAGCAAGATCTTGTGAACAACAGAGGCTTTCCTTTGAAGGTTGCCAATTTCAAAGACAGAAAGGGGTATAAGTAGTGGACCCAAAACTCCAGATTTTTAGATTACTTCTGGATTCAAGAGGAACCTCTGCCAAGGAGAAGAACTGAAGAGCTGGAGGAGGAGTACTGCCACTTTGACTGTGAATGTGCTTTGCTGGATTGGCCTGCAGTTCCTGCTTCTGCCTCAAAGAGGACAAAGACTGGACTTTGTGGTGGATTCCTTCTGTGAAGAATTTCCAAGGGCTTGGATTGAGCTTGCCTCCTGTTTTGAAGTCTCAGGGCCATCGAAGACTCCCTCTGCCAACACCTGGACTCTCTGCTGAGACTCCTGCCCTGCCAAGTGGTGCCCTGTCCAGTCTCTGGGCCCTTGAAAGATGAAGTTGGGAGAACAAGGACTGAAATCCACTCACAGAACACCGTGCGGGTGAAAATTGACGCATCACCTGCAATGCAGCTGAAAAAAGATGCACCACACACTTTGCTGCTAAAATCGACACTCCACCTGCATTGAGCTGGGAGATCAATGCATCACGGCTAGAAAAACGACGCAACACGCGCTTGCGGCTGCTGATAACAACACAAAGCCCAGGCAGTGTGGTTTTTCAACACCGTGCAGCCGGATCGCTGGCCATCAAAAATCAACGCAGGCCTGTGCAGATCCGAGGTGCTCCTCCGGAAATCAACGCATCGCTCTCTTGTGGGAGAGAAAAACTATGCCTCGTCGTCCCGATTGGAGAAGAAACACTACACAGCCTCACTTGCGAGTAAGGAATCGACACATCGCTGACTTTTCTGATGCACGCTTGCCTGTGTGGCTTTATTTTTTACACAAACCAGGTTTGTGTAAAATCAACGTTTCCATTGTTTTTTATGTTGGATTTTCATTGGTTTGGTCTTGTTTGATTTAGATAAATATTTCCTATTTTTTCAAAATGGTGTTGTGTCCATTTTGTAGTGTTTTTACTGTATTACTGTGTGTTGGTATAAATACTTTACACATTGCCTTTGCGATAAGCCTGACTGCTTGTGACAAGTTACCAACGGGGTGAGCAGGGGTTACCTAAGTTTGTATCTCCATTGCCCTGACCAGAGTAAGGCTCCCTGCTTAGACAGAGTGCAAACTGACTGCCAACCAGAGACCCCATTTCTAACAGCCATTACATGTGCAAAAGGATATACAGTAGAGCCTATTTACAAATGCCATTTTAAGTAGGGGTGGGCGCAACTCATGGAGTTTCACTCTGTGGAATTCCACTGAATTAATTATGCTGAAACATGCATGGCGTGCAGCTTGTGCTGCAATTTAGTGTCATTAGCGTGAGCAGCACTGAAAAATATGCACAATGGCACCATGCAGAACCGAAGAGCGTGTTGTCGTTCGAGTTGATTTTGCTGCCACTCGAGTAGGAAACCTACTAAACCAGCAGCAAATCTGCTTGAGAAGCAGCCCTCTGACTGTAAATGGCTGCGACCACCCATGTTAGAAAATGGGGCATGTGGACGGCAAATTTTGCTCGCATTTCTGGAGCCTTGTGGGAAAAAATTCTGCCATGTGGTGATTGTTAGAATTTGTCCAGAACTCCATATTACAAAAGTAATGCAGAGTCGACAAATTCTGCATATTCCACAGGCAGAATGAACCATTCCTCCTGTGGTATGTTTCATAGTGATAGCTCAACTAACATACTACAAAATGCTTAATACTAGAGGTGAGATGTTTAGGGAGAAGTAAGGAGAATTTAAGGCAGGACTAAGGAGTGCTCTAAAGAGTGACGTTCACGCACCCATAAAAGAGTAAGTCCATTACTATTCAGAAATTTCAGAGCACATTTACAAGGACTAACGCATCACTGCATTGCAGAAGTGATGCATCAAAATAAGTTGTGCTGCGTCAAGATAGCTTACGACACCATGGATGCATCGTATTTACAATACAGTGCACCGTGGCTTAGGGTCCCAAGGATGCGTCATGAACATTGACGCATTCGAAGGAAGGGTGCTGCAATGCATCCGCCCAAACAATGACACATTGCTTAAATTGGGCTTAGAACTGTTAAAACTTCAGCAATGCATCAAAAACACATAGGCGACGTGTCAGTTCTGACTGACGCAAATAGCCTTATGTGTGGGGACTAATATAATAGAGTATGAAATGGTGGAAAACTCGTGACGACCCCTGAAAGGCAGAAGATAAGCAATTTTAGCAAGCTGCTGAGGTTTGTCAGAGGGTTGTTTAGGACATTAGAGTCCATCGCCACCAAGAAACAGAACCCAGGATTCCTGCCATTCTGGGTCATTTGCAACATATTTCTTCTGCTGAAAAGAGAGGAGGTGCCACGAGGAACCTCAGTGCCTGGGCGTTTCCTCACTTTCCATTCTGGTGTTCTGCCTTCTGTGACCTGCCCATGCTCTGTATTTTGCCTGTGTCCTTCCATCCGCCCGCTGTCCTTCACCCACCTGATGTTTGCTGGGTTTACCATTCTCATCAAGGGCAGCTGCAGCAATTGTGGTGAGGCAGGCAGGCGCGGTGGGAGATGGCTGAGCTGATGTGCTAGAGGGACACCAGGGTGTCATTTTCAAGAGGAGTGGCGGTGGCAGCCCCCTGTGGTGCCCGGTCTGCAGTGAACAAGCGGCCTGTATTTGGCATCTGGAGGCACTTGGAGGTGAACAACTGGATTTGTGGCCCCAAGAGGCAGAAGACAGGAAGTTGGTGGTGCGTGGTGTGAGGCGGCAGTTAAAAAATGAGTCCTGTCCAGAGCAGCTGGCATTAGGCCAGTGCTGCTTGTTTGGGTGAGGTTGTCCTGCTCAGCTCTGTCCCCGATGGCTCCTATAGCCCCTCCCAGCCCTCTAAGAGCCTCTTACTGTCCTCTGTGCCTGTGTGCCACTCTGCCGCTTTGCCACAGGGGCTACTGAGGAAGGAGGTCACTGCTAACAACTTGAGGTCCATAAGTTGCAACTTCAAGTTCACCCTGCAAGCTATATCCTCGGAATTGCATCTACCCGGTTCATCCAGGTGCAATACAGAGGAGCTAAACAGCGTGCTTGTGCCCCTCCCCCCCCTGATGAGCGGACAAGCTTTTGTGGGGAGGTGAGGTGCCACTGCAGCCCTCAAGTATTATGCAGTCAGACAAGGCAAGAAGAGAGCCCTTCATCCAAAGGTGCAAGAAATCCAGACTGGGATGCAACTCTCATGAAGCCTTGGGGCAACCCCTGTCAGGCCATGTGAGTGGCCAGCAGTCCCTAATTACAGGTTCTAGCATTTCCCTGGCCTCCATGACTCCAGCATTAGGGGTTTCCTCTGCTCAAGCTCAAAGTCTGGCCGTTCCTATGGCCCCAGACACTGCCCCCACTGCAACAATGCAACAAGTAATCAGCTCCCCTGCACTGTGCAAGTCAACCCTACTGACCTACTTCAAAAATATTCCCGCCGTTGAAAGAGCAGAGGACAGTAGAATTTTGCAGCTGAGTTGCAAAAGTGCAGATCCCATTAATGACATAGTGGAGAGCCAAATAAGTGGGCCTCGGACTTTCATGTTCCAAACCATGGTGCACACTCCACCCCTGCATTTCCCGTATTGGGGCATCCTGTGTCTGCTACAAGTTAAGGGGCCAAGGACTTGACCACCATTTTGTCTGAATCAATGAATGAAGCCGCCATCCCGGGCCAATCAGCTTCTAAAATGTCATTGGGTATGTTTGGCTGTAAAACCTCGCCGATAGTCATATCGAGCGACTACTCTCCTGATGCCCTGGAAGCCATCTTTTTACCATTGGAGTTCTGCAACAACATATGCAAGGCCAACAACGGTCCAATTCTCAGCAGGGCAGGAGTATGGATCATACCTTTAGCCCACCGGCCACACTGACAACCCGAGTCCCGATGGGAAAAATACTGCCCTTATCAACAATTAAATAATCAAGCCCAGCTGGTACAAGTAATTCAGTTTGAACCAAAGGGGAAGGAGCCAAATGATCAATCCCTCTTAGATTTATCATTTTTTCATACAGAGTCAGTGGAGAGTCAAGGTACGCAGCCCAAAACCACTACCTGTGTCACAGCTGATACTATGGATCCCGGCTGCTCACAGTTCTTACAAACATTACAATCAATTGTCATGGCCCCAAGTTATCATTCTGATAAACTGGATGTGAAAGTCAAGATACTAAAGACATTGGCCTCTTATGAGGCTGGGGTTGACAGTAAACTGGACAGTTTGAATAACTTGATTGTCAGAGCGCAAGCTAATGCCAATTTGATTCAATCAGTCAGCTGCTGCTCGCCGATCATAGAAAGCTTGTCATCTTTTCTTACATTTCTAAGTTCTGTTTTGACAGAGCTTAAGAGGTCTTCAGATGGCTTGGGCCATCCCAAAATGCCCTGTGAGAGCAGTCTCTTGACCCATGGTGACACAGCCAGAAGGTAAAACCTTGAACACTTATTTTTTTCCTATCAAGGGAACAAAGAGTGGCAAAACAAAACTAAATCCCTAAGAGTCATCTGGGGCAACTGAACAAGGTGTCTCAGTCAGCCCAGTCCTTCATGCGAACTGCACCTTAGAGGCAGTGCCTTCAGACCAAGTACGGTTCCCCCATCGTCTGAAGCATACTGGGGACGATTTCTTGCCACCACGCCACTCAGCAAGAAAGAAAAAAAAGGCTCTGAAAGAAATGGCATCCCATTATCTTCTTTTAGTATCCACAAATAAAAGTAAAAAATCTGTTTCACCCCGGCCTCAGCAGCAGCCCTCTGCAATTTTGAGTATGCTATCTGAAACTGTGTCACCAGCCCAGGTCCGCAGCAGAGTCCTTTGCCTATTCTCCCTGATGGAGAAGATGGAACATCAGTGGAGCAATCACTAAGATTCACAGGTAAAAGTAAAAACGAAGACATTGTGGGTGTACTCACTGTAAGTACCCGAGTGGACAGGCAGGCAACCGCCTGAGATGTCTCAGTTAAACAAAATGCCATCTATGAAACAGTTAACAACAAACCAGGGAGACCATGGTCTGATTCCTTTCAAGTGACGCTTTTTAAGAACCAGGATGGTGTGACCCCTCAACGTGAGCTAATGCACAAAGCTATCAATCAATCAATCAATCACATTTATAAAGCGCGCTACTCACTCATAAGGGTCTCAAGGCGCTGGGGGGGAGGGGGTCAGTGCTCGAAGAGCCAGGTCTTGAGCTGCCTTCTGAAGGGGAGGTGTTCGGGTATGGCGCGAAGGTGACTGGGCAGGGAGTTCCAGGTCTTCGCTGCCAGAAAAGAGAAGGATTTTCCTCCGGCGGTGGTTTTGCGGATGCGGGGAACGGCTGCCAAGGCCTGACCGGTGGAGCGCAGAGTGCGCGGAGGGGTGTAGAAGGAGACGCGGGAGTTGATGAGTTTGGGTCCGAGGTTGTAGAGGGCTTTGTGTGCGTGGGTGAGGAGTCTGAAGGTGATCCTCTTGTTGACCGGGAGCCAATGGAGTTTTCTCAGGTGTCCGGAGATGTGGTGGTGGCGAGGTATGTCCAGGATGAGTCGTGCTGCGGCGTTCTGGATCCGTTGAAGTTTCCTCTGCAGCTTGGTGGTGATGCCGGCGTACAGAGTGTTCCCGTAGTCCAGGCGGCTGGTGACGAGGGCGTGGGTGACGGTCTTCCTGGTGTCGATGGGGATCCAGCGGAAGATCTTGCGGAGCATGCGGAGGGTGTTGAAGCACGCTGAGGTCACCGAGTTGACCTGTCTGGTCATCGAGAGGGAGGAGTCCAGGATGAAGCCGAGGTTGCGTGCGTGGTTGGTCGGTTGGGGAGTGCTGCCTAGGGCGGGGGGCCACCAGGAGTCGTCCCATGCGGAGGGGGTAGGGCCGAGGATGAGGACCTCCGTTTTATCTGTGTTCAGTTTCAGTCGGCTGTCTGTCATCCAGGTCGCTACTTCCTTCATGCCGTCGTGCAGTCTGGTCCTTGCTGATGTGGGGTTGTTGGTGAGGGATAAGATGAGCTGGGTGTCGTCGGCGTAGGATATGATGTCGAGTCCGTGTTTGCGTGCGATGTTTGCCAGGGGGGTCATGTAGACGTTGAATAGGGTGGGGCTGAGGGAGGATCCTTGGGGTACGCCGCAGATGATCTCCGTGGCTGCGGATCTGAAGGGGGGGAGGCGGACTCTCTGGGTCCTTCCGGAGAGGAAGGAGATGACCCATTCCAGGGCCTTGCCTCTGATGCCGGCGCTGCAGAGGCGGTCTATCAGGGTGCGGTGGCAGACCGTGTCGAAGGCTGCAGAGAGATCCAGTAGAATGAGGGCCACGGTTTCACCCTTGTCGGTCAGGGCTCGGATGTCGTCCGTGGCTGCGATGAGGGCGGTTTCGGTGCTGTGGTTGGCCCTGAATCCGAACTGAGTGGAGTCGAGGGAGTCGGAGGTTTCCAGGGCGGCGGTGAGTTGAGCGTTGACGATTTTCTCAATCACTTTGGCGGGGAACGGTAGGAGGGAGATAGGCCGGAAGTTTTTGAGTTCGGTGGGGTCTGCTGTAGGTTTCTTTAAGAGGGCGTTGAGTTCTGCGTGTTTCCAGCTTTCAGGGAAGGTAGCAGTGGTGAGGGAGGCGTTGATGACGTCTCGGAGGTGGGGTGCGATGATGTTGTCGGCCTTGTTGTAAATGTGGTGAGGACAGGGGTCGGAGGGTGATCCCGAGTGGATCGAGTTCATGACGCGGGTGGTTTCCTCGGTGGTGGTAGGGTTCCAGGCGAGGATGGTGGAGATGTCGTTTGCGGCTTCCGGGGGCGGGTTCATGTTGGTGGTCGTGAAGCTGTTGTAGATGTCGGCAATCTTACGGTGGAAGAAGGTCGCGAGGGAGTCGCAGAGGTCCTGTGAGGGAGGGATGGGGTTGGTTTCTGCGTCCGGGTTGGAGAGCTCTTTGACGATGCCAAATAGTTCCTTGCTGTTGTGGGCGTTGTTGTCAAGTCTGTTCTGGTAGGCTGTTTTTTGTGCGGTGCGGAGGCGTTGGTGGTGTTGGCGGGTGGTGTCCTTGAGAGCTGTCAGGTTTTCCTCTGTCGGGTTGAGGCGCCATGTCTTCTCGCGGAGGCGGCATTCTTTCTTGGAGTTTTTGAGTTCGGTGGTGAACCAGGAGTTTTTCTTGTGGTTGTTGGTGTTGGTTTGGGTCTTCAGAGGGGCCAGGAGGTTGGCGCAGTCGGAGATCCAGTTGGTGAGGTTGTTGGCGGCCTCGTTGGGGTTGCTGGTGCTGGTGGGTTGGTTCAGGGAGAGGTTGCTGCGAGTTCTTCTGTGGTGATTCGGTTCCAGTGTCTTTTTGGTGGTTGCCGGGTGTGGTGATGCACGGTGGTTTTCTTGAAGCTGAAGTGGACGCAGCTGTGGTCCGACATGTGAGTTCGGTGGTGTGGCTGAAGGTGATGTGTTTGCTTGAGGAGAAGATGGGGTCGAGCGTGTGTCCGGCGTAGTGGGTGGGGGTGTTGACCAGTTGTTTCAGTCCCAGGTTGGCGAGGTTGTCTAGAACGGCGGTGGTGTTGTTGTCGGTGTGGTTCTCCAGGTGAAAGTTGAGGTCTCCTAGGAGGATGTAGTCGGTGGATGAGAGTGCGTGGGGGTTGACGAAGTCTGCGATGTCTTCGCTGAACTTGGTGCGGGGTCCTGGTGGTCTGTACATGAGGGTGCCTCTTAGGGTTGTCTTGGGGTCGATGTGGATCGCGAAGTGGAGGTGTTCGGCGTCGGGAAGTGAGTTGTCGGTGTGGGTCGAGATGCTGATGGAGCTTTTGTGTGCGATGGCGATGCCTCCTCCGGTGCGGTTGAAGCGGTCTCTCCGGATGATTTTGTAGCCGTCAGGGATGGCTATGGCGATGTCGGGTGCCGAGGAGGGGTTCATCCAGGTCTCGGTGAGGAAGGCGATGTCTGGGTTCGTTGAGTTGATGAGGTTCCACAGTTCGATGGCGTGCCTGTGGACGGAGCGGGTGTTGACCAGGATGCATTCGAGGTTGCTTCCGGGGGCGTCGTTCTTGGTGGTGGCGGTGTGGGTCCGTAGGCAGGTGAAGCGGCAGTTGCTGCAGGTGAAGGGTCCGTGGGTTCGTTTGGGGGTGGCGCGGTAGCAGCCCGGCGCGCGGCCGGGGTTGAGGTTGGCGAGGGTGGCGGAGTCATAGGTCAAGCGGGGGGCGCGGGGGCCAGGGGTTCGGGCGCTGGGCGCGGTCCAGGCACAGACGGGCGCAGACGGGCTTGCCTTAGGCGCGCCTTTGGCGCGCCAGCGGCGCGCCCGCTGCGCGTGGCCGCCATTTAAGGGGTAGGTGGGGAGGCGGGGTCAGCTGGGAGGCGGGAGGTGGGCAGGCAGGGGAGCTGGAAGCGGGAAAAAAGAGCGGCAAAAAAGAGCGGCAAAAAACGGCGGGAAAAGCGCGGTAGGAGCGGCGGGAAAGCTAAGGGTCCTCAGGATGATCATTTGGTCCACAACAGGGACATACATGTGAGATTCCTAAGGTGGTCTGGAGCTCCCCCACAGTCCAGGATTCCCAGCCAGACACCACTTTGGAGCGCTCAGATACTAGGTTGCTGTTCTGCCTGGAATACCACTCACAAGGCTCTCATGACATTCTTAATAGGGGGAACATCTTAAGATTGCTAAATGCAATCCCCCAGTTGAGTGGCATAGGCTCAGGTGATATTGCCTCTATTGAATTTCTTTCCACTAAGGGCTCTCAGACCACAGAATCCACAGTGGTAACATTAGCCTCCTTTACCTTAGCGCAGTCAATTCTGGCTACAGCAGAAACATTCCATTCATGGGTCTTTGGGATCAGACTTTCAAGTACCCTTTGGGAAGAAATCATATTCAATATTAAAAAGTGCCCAGGGCCACACCATAACAAATATCAATGTTCAGAGGGTCAAAGTGACTCTGTGAAGAGAAACTGGCATTGGCTGCCTACAGTCCTATCTCATCGGCACTCTGACTGAAGCAGCCCCAGGGCACCATTGCGGTCTATGCTTGAACTATTATCTCTATGCTCCTGGAATATCAAAGGCATATCACAGAAAATGCAATCGCCCGACTTAGGCCCTCATTACAAACCTGGCAGTCTGTGTTAAAGCGGCGGTAATACCGCCAACAGGCCGGCGGAAAAAAATGGAATCACGACCATGGCGGAAACCGTCAACATAGACAGCCACTTTAACACTCCGACCACCACGGCTGTAGAAACAAACACCGCGGCAGTAACCGCCAACAGACAGGCGGAGGACAAAGTACTGCCCACTGTATTTCAAGACGCCTATCCGCCACCTTTTCTGGGGTGGAACCAACGCGATCAAAAGCACGGCAGAAACAGTACACAGAAGGGAAAACACTCACCTCTCGACACCCAACGAGGAACCAGGATGACATGGAGCCCGAGTTACAGGTCCTGCCCATGTCGGTGTATCTTCTCATCTACCATTAGTACGAACGGGGGCGGCGCCGACCACTGTGAGTACTGCACCTACAACACAGGGGAGGGGGGAAGAGAGAGACACACACACACGCAACACGCAATACCCCCACCCCCACCCCCACCCTCACCCTCAACAACATACACACAAATACATGCAGTAACATTACATATACACTCCCCCACCCCCTGGAAGAACGCAAGGACAAAAGGAAATGATTGTAACCAGTGTAACCATGAACAATCAGATAGTCAAAATTCAGAATTCAGTATATACAAATATGTACACGAACTACACAAGCCCGGATGGTGTACCAATCATTGTCCGTGGACCACTGGGCCCAAAATGCATAGGCGAAGACCACACTAGATACCTGACTGGAAACGGAGAGAACACTGCTGGGGCATCAAATCGACAATATACAGGCACCTCAGGGGGACGGGGAGGGGGGGCACCTCAGCCAGATGAATGCACGACGCCACTGCTGCACAAGGGGGCTCCATGCCCATTGCTGTATCCTGGGGAGTGCAAAGCCACAGTCTCTCAAGTCTCCCCAGTGGGTTGTTTGCCCACTGCATTATCCTGGGGAGTGCAAAGACACAGTCTCTCAAGTCTCTCCAGTGGCTGGTTTGCCCACTGCATTATCCTGGGGAGTGCAAAGCCACAGTGGATGTCATTCTCCGCTGGTTCTGGAGGGGGCCTTGTGCCCAGAGTGCTTCATCTTGCCAAGGACTGAGGTAGTGGATGTCATTCTCCACTGGTTCTGGAGGGGGCCTTGTGCCCAGAGTGCTTCATCCTGCCAAGGACTGAGGTAGTGGATGTCATTCTCCACTGGGTCTGGAGGGGGCTTAGTGCCCAGAGTGCTTTATCCTGCCAAGGATTCAGGTAGTGGATGTCATTCTCCACTGGTTCTGGAGGGGGCCTTTTTCCCAGAGTGCTTCATCCTGCCAAGGACTCAGGTAGCGTATGTCATTCTCCACTGGTTCTGGAGGGGGCTTAGTGCCCAGAGTGCTTCATCCTGCCAAGGACTCAGGTAGTGGATGTCATTCTCCACTGGTTCTGGAGGGGGCTTAGTGCCCAGAGTGCTTTATCCTGCCAAGGACTCTGGTAGTGGATGTCATTCTCCACTGGTTCTGGAGGGGGCATGGTGCCCAGGGTGTTCCACGTGCAGTGTGGCCGGTACAATTCCCTCACCTGGGTGTGCGTGCCACGAGATTGGCGAGGTACAGGTAGCATGATACGCCATGGAGGCAGCAACATACCCTAAACTGCTGCGGCTTCCCCTTCCATCTGCAGGTGCAAACAGTGATAGAAGTCATGCCTCATGGAAGCTGCCCAGGGTCCAGGAACTCTCCTCCAGCCTCGGACGACTGACCACTGGGGATAGTAGCCATGTCAGCGGTGTCCGAGTACGCCGCGGGGCCGGTGGTGGTGCTTGTGGCGGTGTCTGTGATGGCGGTGATGGCGGTGCTGGCGGTGGTGCATGGGTCAGCACCTGCTGAGGGACACAGCAGTACGCCTCCTGCAGCCTCGGACGGCTGCCCACTGAGGAAGAGGCTAGGGACTGTCACTGTGGCTGCAGACGTGCCGGTGGTGGTACAGGTGGTGGTGCATGTGGTGGTTGTGGTGGTGGGGCAGCTACCGGTGTTCGCTGCCGTACAGGTTGGTGTGGTCGTGGACAGAAGGTGTGACACTGGTCCCTCAGTCGGTGCCACCATGCCCTCTCCTGACCTGCTCTTCTGCTTTTGGCCCTTCCCCACCTTTGATGGTGCCGCAGTTGCCTTGCCACTATCCCCTTTTGTTTTTGCTGAGCCCTTGGTGGCTGTTAGTTTCGGCTTCTCTCTCCGGGATGTGGGCACCTTTTTCACCTTGGCAGGTGGCGGAATGTCCTTGCCCTCGCTACGTGGCACTCTGGCAGCCCTGATGGGTGGCCCACTCGATGACCCCGCAGTTGCTGGCACCACTGTGCCTGGGGATTTGGTGGCTGAGGTGCTGGGCTGGGACCTGGAAAGCCTGGCCCTAGGGGAAGGACTGGGGGGAGGTGAAGGGAAGAGGTCAAGTGTTGCCAGGAAACGTTTTTTAGACACGCTGGGAGTGGAAGATGGAGGGGGTTTGGGAGTGGAGGAAGAGGTAGTAGTTGTAGGAGGTGTACGTCTGCTGAATTTGGGTGAAGGTGCCTGGGCGGAGACTGTTGTGAGGTGGATGACTGTTGGGTGGGTGTGTGCCTGCGTTTCTGTACATTGGGAGGAGGACTTACAGACACACTGGGAGAGGACACAGGGGATGTGTGAATGGTGGTGGGGGTGGTGATTGCACGTGAGCGGTGTGTGGTGATGGAGGTAGTGGCTGAGGATTTAGTGCATCCAGGTGTGAGTGGAGACGAGACAGGGAGGGAGGAGGACGACGTGGAGGAGGGGGACACAGTGGAGGCAGTGGATGTTGCTGTGTCTGCATGGGGATGATGCTTGTGTGAGTACCTGTGGGATGTGTGGTGCTTATGTTTGCCTGAGCCACTCTTGTGTGTTGATGTGTGTGCATGCAGGTCTGATGGTGTGCTTGGGATAGGCTGAGGTACAGGGGATTGGGTCTCGGTGGAGGAAGTTGGAGGGGGGAGGCTGGACACAGGGACAATGGCTGCCATCAGTGCTGAGGCCAGAGCCTGAAATGCTCTCTGTTGGGCCGCCTGCCAAGAATGAATGCCCTCCAGGTATGCATTTGTTTGTTGCAAATGCCTCTCAACACCCTGGATGGCATTCAAAATGGTAGATTGCCCAACAGTGAGGGATCTCAGGAGGTCAATAGCCTCATCACTGAGGGCAGCAGGGCTGACTAGGGCAGGGTCTGAGGTGCCTGGGGCGAAGGAGATGCCCACCCTCCTGGGTGAGCGGGCACGGGACACACGCTGAGGGGCTGCTGGGAGGGTGGTGCTTATAGGGGGGGTGGTGGCTGTACCTGTTGATGCGGTGGGCACAGAGGTGCCTGCCACCACAAGGGAGCTCCCATCAGAGGGGAAGTCGCTGTCACTGGTGTCTGCTCCTGTCCCTGCCGTGGAGCTTCCCTCGCCCTCCATCCCACTGGTGGCTTCAGACTCCGTTGCTTCACCCTCCAGGGCCAAGTGGGTTGCAGCTCCCTCCTGCTCCAGTGCCAGTGCTCCTCCGCCTGATGATGCTATTGCACACAAGAACAGGGAGACCAGAAAAGGGGGGGGAAGACAGAAGAAAAACATGTTCAGTGCATGCAACACCACTACTGTTGGCGGACACAACACACATGGAGCAGCCCTCTGCACTACGCCATGCACTAGCAGTTCCTAGAAATTTCACCTGACCATGGGGTATGAGGCCGAAGCCTGATTGCTGCACACCTGGAAGTCACAGGAGCCTGACTAGGTGTAGATGGCTATTACCACTAGTGGGGTTGGGGTGCCACATAGCCTGCCTCACAAGGGACCTTGCCTAACAAGTTCGCCCTGGCCTAGGGGAACCCACTGCCCAGCTCCCCCACCCAGACACCTCGTTATGCACGCAGAGTCAGCTGAATGAGAGTGTACTTACCCCCTTGCGGCTGCTGTGATGCCCTCAAGTGCCCATCCAACTCTGGATAGGCCACCGGGACATCAGAGGGGTCATGGTGCGACGGGCACCCCTTCAACATTGGGAGGCCATCCCCAGCTGGGCCTCCGCCGTCTGCTTTCTCCAGCGGCGCAGGTCCTCCCATCTTTTACGGCAGTGGTAGACCCCCAGGGTCCGGACGTCCTTGGCGATGGCACGCCAAATACCCTTCTTCTGGTGGGCGCTGACCTAGAGGAATGGTACAGGGGAAAACTAAATTACTCACCCGTCCGGACCGTCATACTCATTGCCCACCAGTTCCCACCCATGCCCTGACGCACATACACTCACCATCCGCACATGCAGGCCTCAGCCCCCCATGAATCTTCTATCCACACCACTCAAAGCAGGCATTGCCCATGCAGCATGCTCACAGTGTACTCACCTGTTTGTCTGGAGGACCGTACAGTTGCGTGTACTGGGGGAGGAACCCATCCACTAGTTTCTCCAACTCCTCTGAAGTGAAGGCAGGGGTCCTTTCCCCAGACACTGTAGCCATGGTCGCTTCCAGACACAGGTCACAGCAGCACTTGCAGTGCAGGTTCTCTCCTGTTGAAGGTCAGGTATCAAGTGAGTGAACAGACAGAAAACGGCAGTCACTTCCGCGGCGGTGCGTACCTTCACCGCCGACGTACATCGTCATTGGCTCCTTGGTCCCATAGGGCCCAATGTTATCCAATGCAGAATTGTGCTGCGGTCTTTGACTGCCCACCGCAACGGTGTACGACGCAGGCTCAGTTACCTCATATTCTCATGTCCCACCTTACAGGTCAGGCAGCCGCCATTTCAGGGAGCCACATGGGATGGATAATAACTGCATCACACCTATCTAGGCCGGGAATACAGACAGATACCGGCACATTGCGGATTAATAACGTTTCTGCAAATAACACATTGTGATACCTCAGTGTTGGATGACTCTCTGCTCGCTGTTCTCCTCCGTAGGGCACATTTGCTGGGTCAGGTGATGAGATGGCGACACCCTCCGGTGTACAGACCCCTGGTGGACCTGTCGACAATGGAAGAGAGACACATCATAATCACATACAGACTTGATCGTGCAACAATTCTGGAACTGTGTGCCCAGTTGGAGCCAGACCTGATGTCAGCTATCCGCCATCCCTCAGGGATACCCCCTCTAGTGCAGGTCCTGTCTGTACTTCATTTCCTGGCCAGTGGGTCTTTTCAAACAACAGTGGCCATGGCATCAGGGGTGTCCCAGCCAATGTTCTCTAACGTGTTGTCCAGAGTGTTGTCTGCTCTGCTGAAACAGATATGCAGCTACATCGTTTTCCCTCATGTGGATGATTTGCCCACAGTTAAAGGTAACTTCTATGCCCTGGGACATATCCCCAACATCATTGGTGCCATTGATGGGACACATGTGGCATTTGTCCCCCCCACAGGAATGAACAGGTGTACAGAAACCGGAAGAGCTACCAATCAATGAATGTGCAGATGGTGGGTTTGGCAGACCAGTACATCTCCCATGTCAATGCCAAGTATCCTGGCTCTGTGCATGACGCTTACATTTTGAGAAATAGCAGCATCCCTTATGTGATGGGGCAACTCCTGATGCACCATGTGTGGCTAAAAGGTGAGGCCAAGGTCCCAATACAGTTGACATAGGTGTCTGGGTATGGGGTTGTCCCTAAGGGCTAGTGTGTGTCTAACAGTTTTCCCTCGACATTTGCAGGTGACTCTGGTTACCCCAACCTGTCATGGCTACTGACCCCAGTGAGGAATCCCAGGAAAAGGGCAGAGGAACGCTACAATGAGGCACATGGGCGAACTAGGAGGACAATCGAACGCACCTTCGGCCTCCTGAAGGCCAGATTCCAGTGCCTCCACCTGACAGGTGGTTCCCCATACTACTCACTGAAGAAGGTGTGCCAGATCATCGTGGCCTTCTGCCTGCTGCACAACCTGGCTTTGCGACGCCAGGTGCCTTTTCTGCGGAGGTTGGGCCAGATGGTGGTCTTGTGCCAGCTGTAGAGCCTGCGGACAGTGAAGAAGAGGAGGCAGAAGAAGAGGATATCGACAACCGAAACAACATCATCATGCAATACTTCCAGTGAGACACAGGTAAGAAAATGTCACTGCTTCCCACATCTCATACTATTGTTGGAGCTAGCATAAGTCTGTCATTTTCACTCACTATATGGACACTGACTTGTCACTTTGACCTTCCATTTCACAGATCTGGGTCCCACTTTGTGCTCTCTGCTATGTTTACTCCTGGCCTACAGCTGTGTAACATTGGTATGTGCACAAGTACATTAACATTGCTATATTTCAGAGATGTTGCAATTACACATTTGTGAAAGCACAGACTGACTCCAGATTGTTTTGTGATTGAAGTGTGTTTATTCCTGTGCAAATAAGTGGAGGGGGTTGTAAAGTGGGCTGGGGTGATGGTGGAAGTATGTCCATGGCAGAGTACAGTCTATTTGTTTCACAGGTGCATTGTCCAAAGGGGCATAGGAAGTGGAGCAATGGCAGTTTAAGGATGGACAGGGTGACATAGTGGGACAGAAGGGTGACATTCAGGGGGTCTTATTTCCTGGCTGGGGTCTTGGCAATGTTCTCTGTCTTGTTCCTGGATCTCAGGGACCATTTGCGGGGTGGTTCTCCATCTGCAGGGGGTGGGGTGCTGGTGTCCTGTTGTTCCTGTGGCGGTGCCTCCTGTCCACTAGCGCCGGCGGAGGTGGAGGGCTGTTCATAGTCCAGGCTGGTGTCAGGGGCCCGTTGGTGTGCCACTGTGTCCCTCCTAGTGTTGAGAAGGTCTGCCAGCGCCCCAGCAATGGTGACCAGGGTGGTGTTGATGGACTTCAAGTCCTCCCTGATCCCCAGGTAGTGTTCCTCCTGCAGCCGCTGGGTCGCCTGAAACTTGGCCAGTACCGTGCGCATGGTCTCCTGGGAATGGTGATAAGCTTCCATGATGTTGGAGAGTGCCTTGTGGAGAGTGGGTTCCCTGGGCCTGTCCTCCCCCAGTCGCACAGCAGTCCTCCCAGCTTCCCTGTTATCCTGTGCCTTTGTCCCCTGAACCGTGTGCCTACTGCCACTGCCCCCAGGTCCCTGATCGTCCTGTGTTAGTGAGGTTGCCTGGGTTCTCTGTAGTGGTGGACACACTGCTGATTGACATGTCCTGGGGACAGAGGGATGGGCCCGCTGGGTGGGTGCTGTGCTGGTGTTTCCTGAGGGGGAGGCTCTGTGATGGTTTGTGACTGTGTCAGGGGAACAGACTGTCCCGAGGTCACTGATGGGCCAGGCTGGTCATCTTGATCCAGGCGTGCAGAGCTGCTGTCATCACTGCGGTTCTCTTCTGTGGGGGGACTGGATATATCTGGCACCTCCTGTCCAGTGACGTTGGGTAGGGGTCCTGTTGGGGTGTAAATGCATAGTTATTGTATCTGTGTGTGCCATCTTGTGCAATGGGTGAGTGACCCTCTACTCCTGTGCTTGCACTATTGGCTTGGTCCTTGAGTGATTGGTGAATTTGGGACATGAGTGAGTCTCTCTACTGGACATGCTTTGGCGATAGGTGTCCATGCATTGGTGTTACATGCAGGGCTTGGTTTTGGGATGTGTGGGTTGTGTTAGTGGGATATCTGTGGGTTGTTGGGGTGATGGGTGTGAGGGTAAGGGTTGGGGTTGGGGTATGTGATGGCATGCAGGCAGGGTGTGGGGGATAGAGAAGTAAAGATATGTCTTACCAGAGTCCAGTCCTCCTGCTACTCCTGCGAGGCCCTCAGGATGTATAATTGCCAAGACTTGCTCCTCCCATGTTGTTAGTTGTGGGGGAGGAGGCGGGGGTCCACTGCCAGTCCTCTGTACAGCAATCTGGTGTCTGGATACCACGGAACGTACCTTCCCCCTAGGTCGTTCCACCTCTTCCTGATGTCATCCCGTGTTCTTGGAAGCTGTCCCACTGCGTTAACGCTGTCGCCAATTCTGTGCCATAGCTCCATCTTCCTAGCAATTGAAGTCTGCTGCTCCTGTGATTCGAATAGCTGTGGCTCTACCCGGACAATTTCCTCCACCATGACCCTGAGCTCCTCCTCAGAGAACCTGGGGTGTCTTTGAGGTGCCATGATGTGGTGTGGGTGATGTGTGAGGTGCTGTCTGTTGTGATGTGTGAGGGGATGTGTTGGTGTGTGTTGTTTGAGGTGCGTGGATGTTGTGTAAGTGATGGTGTTGTGCGTCTGTGGATGCTGGTGTTGTTTTAGGTAGTCTCTCTCTCTGGCCTTCTTTCTAAATTTTGGTTGTAAGGGTTTGTGGGTGATGTGGGTGTATGTGTATCAGGTGTGTGTATTTGGAATTGTCCAATGTGGTTTTCTTTTGTAAATGTGTGTGTATTTTGAGCGCAGCGGTGTGTACCGCCAATGGAATACTGCGGTTGAAAGACCGCTGCGTTGATTCGTGGGTCGTGATACTGTGGGCGTATTCCTGTTGGCGTGATGGTAGAGGTTTTTGTATCGCCAGTTTATCACTGACCTTTGGTGTGGCGGACTTGTGTGGGTGTCTGTACTGTGGCAGATTCCGAGCTGTGGGTTGTAATACCTGTAGCGGAATTCCGCGGCTGCAGCGGTATGTTGGCGGTCTTCTGCCCGGCGGAAAGCGGGATTTACCGCCAGGGTTGTAAGGAGGGCCTTAATCTTGTTTCTAAATTGTTATGAAATTATAGCCCAGCAAGAAGCCTAGGCTGAGACGAGTCATGCAATGCCAGGCCATATATGGTTCTGGAAACCTGCCCTTAAAGAGCATTAAAATTGTAGACCCAGAGGTACTGCGGTTAAATTAAAAAAGTGCATTGCCCCAACCATATTGGCAGAGAACTGGCTGCAAGGCTGCAACTGGAGATCAAAGAAAGTTTTCTTCCTGTTAAATGTTTACATCAATCCTGGTTCAAAGGGAAAGAAGGGAAAACTGAATTGTTTGATACAAGTTATGAGTGATTTAGTTAGTGATCACCCTAAGGCTGACTAAGGGGACTTTAACACAAATCTCTTTCAAGACTCCTCGGATGTTCTTGAGGAGCCTGTCTTCGCAGCCTGCTGGGTGAATACGTATCTTGCAGTTAAATAGCACAGTACTGAACGGCCGCTTGCCGCAAGACATGCCCCCAAATTGAACGAGATCTGATGGGCGAACTTGCTCCTTTTTGGACTACACAGATATTGACTGCATTTATTTGACACAAGTGCCTTGGATTATATAAATTTTTTATTTCCTGAGGGAAAATATTTGAGGGAGTTGGACGTGTCTTCCCTTCCAGGAGCACCGTGGATACTTTGATATACTTGAGATTTTGGTGGAATATTGTGAGCGCTATTCCTATTAAACACCCTGTCGGATTTTTCTATTGTTAATTATAGGCGAGCAGCTCCAAACATAAGACTTGTGGACCAATAACATTGACCACAATAAGATAGCTGAAGCATTATTGAATACCTTAGAGGGAAACAGTGATGTTAATACAAGTAACTGGAGTGGGATTCATAAACCCAAGGAAGGTTTAAGAGACAAGTTCATAAGATTGGAGAAACTTAGAAAGCGAGAAATATCAAAATGGTGGGATGGAGAAACTTTACGGCAGTATGCTAAACTTAATAGGATACCGAGGGGACTAAGGTCCCAGATTTTTCCCACATTTGATGATCTGGATGATGATCTTTTGTATCATTGGGAAAAGGAATTAACTTTGAGATCCTTGAAATTGATAGATATCTTAATTGAGAATGCTGACAGAAAAGTCTCTAGCCTACAGTCAGGGATTCTAGTGTTAGAGAATGAGATAATAGAATTGAATTTAGTGGAGGCAACAACCAAGAATTATGCAATATTAAATTATATAATTACCAAACACCAAAACGAAATTACACAAAGGAAGGTAAAGAAACTGAAACGTGATGAGTTAGATTATAGAAATGGCAGAATTTTGACAGTATGATAAAAAACAGACATCAGGAACAGGATCACAGAGCTTGGACATGACCTCTCTCAGTGCCCCATAAACTAGTGGTAGTGACTTGGATATAAGTGAGGGAACACTGTTACATATGGCAATGACTAAGGACAATACTCCTCCTTTTTTTAATGGAGGCACAGAGAATCAAACAGGGACCTTGGGAACTAAATTGGAGAAGGGATATTTCCACAAAACAAGGAGAGGTAAGAGAGGAGGGAATTGCAGAAGAAAAGAAGGGTCAGTGGCACATCCATAAGAGGGAACTATGATGCACAAGCTACAGATGATCATGAGGTTATTGAAATTTTTGTAATCCTGTTTCTATATACATTATTTCTTGGCATGTATGAATAAGATTAACGATTATGTTGAGGTGGATAACTTTATTATATATTTGCCCAGATTGGAACCCCGATAGAAACGATTAAAAACTAGAAATTAAAATATTACATGAGTTTAGGATACTAATATTGATTACGTTTGGTTTCCTATCACTTGTTTTGATTTTCATATGGTACACGATTAGATCATACCTCTAATATGATGTTCGACTCGCAATTGATGTAGTCCAGGTCGCTTAGATGGATGATTATGATTTTGGTTAATATAAAATGTGAGCAAGTTGAAAATTAATGAACTCGTCTCGCTACTTTCGATGGTGAATACATACAATCAAAAACCATTGCACATAGTATAAATAGATCATATCTCCAATATGGCGGACGCTCTATAACTTTGTAGTCCGTCGTTTGTTTTTGCTATATATATAAGCGAGGTAAAGATGGTGTCTGGTTAGACGATTGCAACGCGTACACGCCTTTATCGGAACGCCGATTCATATAATAATACTGCATGATACCAGCAAGCGGAATGCGGGTGGAACTCGTTTCCTATAATTTTGATTTCCACGTGTAGGTCACTTTGAGCCATTACCTTTGTTAGGATAAGCGTAGTTTTCCGGTTGTTCCTATACGAGGCCTATAGTTGTATCTAAGCGAGATCTTAGAAGGCGAGTAAATTGATGAGCATGATATAGGTTAATCTAAGATGTGGACGAGTTGGAAATTAATGAACTCATCTCGGTACTTTCGACATTGGACACATATACAATAAAAATAAGCATAACTATTGCACACATTATGATAGATCATACCTCCAATACGGAGGACTTAGAGTCAAGAACCTTTTCAGGACAAGCATGGTTGTTAGGTTTTATTTAAGCAAAGTCTATAGTTGTATATAAGCGAGGTCTTAGAGGGCGCCTAGATTGATGAGTGTGATACTGGTTAATCTAAGATGTGGGCGGTTTGAAAATTAACTAACTCCTCTTGCGACTTTCGATGTTGGATACTTATATAGAACAAATTGCACGTAGTATGAATAGATCATACCTCCAATATGGCAGACGTTTTACAACTTTGTATTCCTTTGTTTGTTTTTGCTAGATATATAAGCAAGGTGAAAGATGGTGTCTTGTTAGATGATTGCAATGCGTACACGTCTTCATTGGAATGCCATTTTAAATAAGAGTACAGCATGACACCGGTAAGCGGAAGACGGGTGGTACTCGTTTTCCTATAATTTTGCTTCATACGTATAGGTCACTTTGAGCCAAGAGTTTCCTTTGTCAGAAAAAGCATAGTTGTTTCGGTTAGGGTTACACATTATTTTCTTCTTTTTTTTCTGCCTTCGTAGGAAGATTAGAAGGATGGTGTGGAAGATTTTGAAAGAATTAACTCTTTGATATCTTTGGTAAAGGCAAGTTGGGTAAAGTAAGCACTATAGTAGACACCAACATAGGTGTACACAAGGTGATTGGACTGTGCACTATACTTTTATGGGTACAGCACAAATGGAGCTATTTACTTGGTTATGGTCAATTAGTGTTTTTCCTCTGTTGACACTAAGGAGTGAATTGCTTGCACACTACCCACCATTTCATATTTGCTATTTCAGTTTACTTTTAACCTTTATTTTCGATTGCTGGAGAGAGCACAGTGATGGATGTTCCAACATTAAGTAAATATCACGGATATTTGACCACCTTTGTTATGGAGTTTGGTTGTATACTGTATACATTTTAGTTATGATTGGAATTATAATTGGGTGAATATTTGTTGATTTACAGCCTTGATGAAGTCAAAGCGAGTATTGTTTGCATGACGAAACACGTGTTGGCTGGGCTGGCTGAAATCGAAAAATATTTGCAATAAAAACAAGTGGATCTGCTGAACACACAAGATACGGATATTGACTGCATTTATTTGATTCAAGTGCCTTGGATTCTATACATTATCCCTAGTTTTCACTGCTTTCTCCTTGCTTTTTCCCCCATTTTTGGTATGTCCTCTCCTTGCTTTTTCCCTCATTTCCACTGCCTTCTGCTTACTTTTCCCCTAGTTTTTTGTGTGCCTTCTCCTTGCTTTACCCTCGTTCTCACTGCTTTCTTCTTGCTTTTTCTTTCTTTTTTTGTGCACCTTCACCTTTCTTTTCCCTCATTTTCACTGCCTTCTCCAGGACCTGCAAGCACCTCGATACTCTGTGGGGTAATGAGCCGCGCTTTACAATCCTGATTGATTGATTGCTTATTAAAAAATGTTCAAATCTTAAGGCTTCACATCACCCAAACAGTATGCTGCAATGTCAACGTCAGTAATGTGGATGAAAAAACAGACTCCCAAAAAGGACACTTGTTTACAGACTAAGGCCCTCATTATGACATTGGTGGTAAGTGCTGCTTACCGCCATGCTGACTGCCGCCAACATACCTCAACCGCAGTGGTATACCGCTACGCGTATTATGACCCACACATAGAAATCTGCCACTATACAGACACACACACAAGTCCGCCACATCAAAGGTAAGTCATAAAATGGTGGTACCAAAACCCACACCATTACGCCAACAGAAATAGGCCCACAGCATTATGACCCACGAATCACTGCAGCGGACATTCAAACGTGGTAAACTATTGGTGGTACAGACCGCTGCGCTCAAAATACACACAATGTAACAATAAAACACCACATTGGACACTTCAAACTACACACACCTGACACACATACACACACCACACCCACACCAATATAAAACACACACACTACCCACAACCCTTTACAAAAAACAATTGACAACTGAGAGAGAGACACGCCAGGAGCACCCACTGAATCAGAGCCACAGAACACCATCACCTATACACCATCCATGCACCTCACAGCACACACCCCAACACATCACCCCACACACTCTCACACACACCACACACACTACACCCATGGCTCCACAAAGACACCCCATATTCTCTGAGGAGGAGCTAAGGGTCATGGTGGAGGAAATCATCCGGGTAGAGCCACAGCTATTCGGATCAGAGGTGCAGCAGACATCCATTGCTAGGAAGATGGAGCTATGGCGGAGAGGCGTGGACAGGGTCAACGCCGTGGGACAGCACCCCAGAACAAAGGATGACATCAGGAAGAGGTGGAAAGACCTACGGGGTAAGGTGCGTTCCATGGTTGCAAGGCACCAGATAGCTGTACACAGAATTGGCGGTGGACCCCCACCTCCTCCCCCACAACTAACAACATGGGAGGAGCAAGTCTTGGCGATCATGCATCCTGAGGGCCTGGCAGGAGAAGCAGGAGGGCTGGACTCTGGTAAGTCAAAGCTTTACTACTTTCACCCCCCCACTGGCCCATCCCTCTGTTCCCTGGACACATCAATCAGCAGTGTGTCCATCACTACAGGGACCCCAGGCAACTCCACAAACACAGGATAATCAGAAATTGGGGTCAGTGGCAGTGGGCACATGCTTCAGGGGACAGAGGCACAGGACAACAGGGAAGCTGGGAGGACTGCTGTACAACAGGGGGAGGACAGGCCAAGGGACTCACCAACATCCTGGGAGCATAACACCATTCCCAGGAGACCATGGGCCAGATACTGGACAAGCTGCAGGGGACCCAACAGCTGCAGGAGGGACAGTACCTGGGGATCAGGGATGACCTGAGAGACATCCACACCACCCTGGTCACCATTGCAGGGGTGCTGGCAGACATGGCAAACACCATGAGAGAGGCAGTAGCACACCAACGAGCCCCTGACACTAGCCACACCGAAGAACAGCCCTCCACCTCCGCCGACGCTAGTGGACATGAGGCCCCGCCACAAGAACAACAGGCCACCAGCACCCCTCCCCCTGCAGAAGGAGAACCACCACACAAAAGGTCTCTGCGATCCAGGCAGAAGCCAGAGAACATTGCCAAGACCCCCGCCAGGAAATAAGACTCCCCTGAATGTCACCCTTGTGACCCACCCTGTGACCCTGTCCACCCTGAACTGCCATTGCTCCACTCCCTGTGCCCCCTTGGACAATGCATCTATGATACCAATAGACTGTACTCTATACTGGACATTCCTCCATCTCTGTGCCCACCCCAACTACAGGTACAGCCGCCATCCCTGTACCAGCACCGCCCTTCCAGCAGCCCCTCAGCGAGTTTCCCATGCCCGCTCACCCTGGAGGGTGGGCATCTCCTTTGCCCCAGGCACCTCAGGCCCTGTCCCAGTCAACCCTGCTGCCCTCAGTGAGGAGGCTATTGACTTCCTGAGATCCCTCTCTGTTGGGCAGTCAACCATACTGAATGCCATCCAGGGTCTTGCAGGGTATTTGCAACAAACAAATGCATACCTGGAGGGCATTCACTCTGGCGTGGCGGCCCAACAGAGAGCATTCCAGGCTCTGGCCAACTCACTGATGGAAGCCATTGTCCCTGTCTCTAGCCTCCCCCCTCCAACTTCCTCTACACAGTCCCTTTCCCCTCAACCCCAGCCTATCCCAAGCACACCTTCAGACCAGCATACACCAAAATCAAAACACAGAAGTGGCTCAGGCAAACACAAGATCCACACTTCATCCCACAGGCACTCACACAAGCACCATCCAGGTGCAGACACACCAACATCCACTGCCTCCACTGTGTCCCCCTCCTCCTCGCCCACCTCCCTCCCAGTTGGGTCTACACTCACACCTGCATGCACTACAACCTCATCCACTACCTCCATCACCAGCACACCCATCACAACACGCCCCTCACTGGCAGTCACCACCCCCACATCCATGCACACGTCCCCTGTGTCCTCTCCCACTGTATCTGTGACCCCTCCTCCAAAAGTACACAAACCTAAGCACTCAGACACCCAACAGCCATCCACCTCACAACAGCATCCAGCCCATGCACCTGCACCAAAACACTCCAGACTGACACCTCCTACCACTGCTCCCTCTTCCTCCACTCCCAAACCTTCACCCTCTTCCAGCTCCAGCGTCCGTAAAAGGCTTTTCCTCTCCAACCTTGACCTATTCCCTGCCCCCCCCTCGTCCTTCACGTCAGGCCAGGGTGGGCAGATACCAGACCAGCATCTCAGCCACCCAGTCCATGGCCAATGTAGTTCCTGCAGCTACTGCAGGTGTGAGAGGCTCCAAGGAGGCACCTGTCAGCACAGTCAGTGTGCCTGCACCACCTGCCAAGGGCAAGAAGGGGCTGTCAGCTAGCAAGGGCAAGAAGGGGACACCAGCCAGCAAGACAAAGGATGCACCACCAGCCAGCAAGATGAAGGAGGCACCACCAGCCAGCAAGGGGAAGGAGGGAACACCAGCCAGCAAGGGCAGGAAGGGAACACCAGCTGGCAGAATCAAGGAGACACCACCATCTGCCAAGGGCAGGAAGGGGGCAACAGCTGCCAAGGCTAATGTAAAGGGAACTGACTCCGCAGGCAGGATGTATCTGGTTCCTGGGGCTGGAGCAGCATCTGGGCAGACAACACCAGCCATGGCACTTCAGCCATCTGAGGCTGCAGGGGAAGGGCTGGAGCCTTCCCCCACCACGGACAGCACCGCCACCTGCACCACCACCTGCACTGCCAGCAGCACCACTGCCAGCAGCCCCAGTGGGCACCTGTCCGAGGCTGCAGGGGAATGGCTGGAGCCTTCCCCCACCACTGACAGCACCGCCACCTGCAGCGCAACTGCCATCCACTGAGCAGCCATCACCGCCGGCGAGCAGTGTGTAGTCGTGCCTACATGGGCTGTAGTGCGTCCTGGCCCCTGCAGCACCTGTAAGTGTGATACCCATGTGAGAGACTGTGACCTTGCACCATCCAGGATCTGCATCACAGGGCACAAGGCCCCCTCCAGAACCAGTGGAAGAAGGCATCCAATCTCCCCCCTCCTTGGCAGGATGAAGCACACTGGGCAGAAAGCCCCCTCCAGAACCAGTGGAAGAAGGCATCCACTCACCCCCTCCTTGGCAGGAGGAAGCACACTGGGCACAAAGCCCCCTTCAGAACCAGTGTGGAGAAGCCATCCACTTAGGAGACTGTGGCATTGCGCTTCCCAGGACCAAGCTGTGGGCAAACCACCCACTTGAGAGACTGTGGCTTTGCACTCCCCAGGACCAAGCAGTGGGCAAGCCACCCACTTGAGAGACTGTGGCTTTGCACTCCCAAGGACTAAGCAGTGGGCAAACCACCCACTTGAGAGACTGTGGCTTTGCACTCCCCAGGACCATTAGTGGACAAACCACCCACTTGAGAGACTGTGGCCTTGCAATCCCCAGGACATCGCAGAAGTCATGTAGCCCCCTCCAGGAGCAATGGCGATGTACCATCATCCGGCTGAGGTGCCCCCATTCCCCATCCCCATGAGGTGCCTGTGTGATTTCGACCTGATATCCCTGCAGTGTTCTCTCCGTATTGAGGCAGGAGTCAAGTGTGGCCTTGGCCCATGTGTTATAGCCCTGTGGGCTACGGACATTTTGGAGTGGGCATTGTCCCTCCATCTGTATATATATGGTAAATACTGTTTATTGCTTTAAGGGCATATTTATCTAAATTTGTAATATTACACTCACTTTAATCAATTCCTTTTGTCCTTGCGTTATTCCTGAGGGTTATAGGGTGTATATGTGATGTTGTTTCATCTGTTTGTGTGTATGGTGTTGTGGGTGGGGGTACTGCGTGTTGCAAATGGTGTGTCACTCTCTTTTTCCTCCTCCCCTTTCTTGTGAGCTAGGTGCAGTACTCAACGTGGTCGTCTTCGCCGCCTTTCATGTTCCTGGTGTAGGAGGAGGTAGACTAGCATTGGAAAAATGTGCAGTTCGGGCTCCATGGCGTCGTGGTTCTTCCTTGAGTGTCAAGAGGTGTGTTGTTTTCCTTCGTGTACTGTTTCCACCGGGCTTTTGATGGTGTTGGTACCGCTCCGGAAAGGTTGGCGGATTGGTGTGTCATAATGGAGTGGGCGGTACACTGTCTTCCGCCTGGCTGTTGGCGGTTACCGTTGTGGTGTTTTTTGCTACCGCCATGGCGGTCGGAGTGTTAAAGTGGCTCTCTGTGTTAGCGGTTTTCCGCCGTGGTCATAATTCCATTTTCCTTGCCGCCGGCCTGTTGGCGGTATTACTGCCGCTTTATCACCAACTGCCAGGGTTGTAATGAGGGCCTAAATGTTCAACTAAGGGGAAACTTCTATTGCACATTTTTGATTTATTTATTTGTTTGTTTATTTATTTTTGTGCCTTTATATAGTGCTGGCATGGCCCGGAGGTATCAGAGAGTTTCACAATAAAGAAGAACATGTCAATTACAAAAATAAAATATACATGTACAATAAAGGTGGAGTGATCACCAGATTGGCCTCTTCTGTGAGGTAAAGCACTTCACTCATATTCAATATAAAACATAACAATTAGCAGCAGGTGGTACAGTACTACATGAGGATCATTAATCGTTGGTGCTGGTTGAGGTTGGTATGCAAGGGATGGAAGGATGACAATGTAGGTGTGGTTTAGGCCAGGTGTCATTTAAAGAGAATTTGAGGTCTGTTTCGAAGGTGAGAGGACATGTAGTCAGGCAGAGGCTTGGCAGGAGGGAGTTCCAGATTCTTGTCGCACTTCCAGGGAAGGATTGGTTCATGTGTTTCTCATGCTTGAAGGTGGGGTGGTCGAGGAGCAGCAATTGAGTGGTTCTTGAATCCTGGCCAGCACTTGAAATTTTAAGTTTATCATAGAGGTAGGAGGGTAGAGAGGGGTGAAGAGCTTTATGAGTGGTGCAGACAGTTTTAAATTGAGCTCTTACCTCCACTTTGAAACCACTTTAGGGAGCATAGAATGGGTAAAATTTGACTGCTCGGAGAGGAACCAGCTGGACTTTGTAAATGCAGAAAAGGAGTGCAAATCCATAATCAAGTCTATAGAGCACAGGTGCTTGGACAACAGATTTAAGATTGTGTGCTGTGATGAGGTTCCTGATTCCCCAACATTGCCTTAGATGGAAACAGGCACTATTAGCCAAGTTGGTGATATGGTTGTGGAAGTTCAGGCATCTGTTGAGGGTGAATCATAGAGAATTGGCATTCTGAATGATGGGAGGGTGGCCATCAATGTCCAGGAGGGGATCCACCCAGTCTTGGCAAGTTCGCTTTCCTTGGAGAAATTAGAAGAAATTCTGTTTTCACTAAGTTCACTTTGAGATGGTTGTTAGCCATCCAATCCTGAATTCCATTCAGTGCGCTAGATACGCAGGTGAAGTCTTCTGGGCATGAGACCTTCAAGTACATTTGGGTACCTTCGGCGTATACATGGAATCCTGAGGATTGTGCAGAGGGGTTTGAAGTAGATGTTTAAATGGTTGGGAGAGAGAATCAAACCTTGGGGAACCCCTTTTTGCAGGCTGGCTGGATCTGACACAGCATTCCCAATTTTTACTATTTGGGAGCAGTTTGTTAGGTATGAGGTGAACCACTTTATGACAACACCATCCAAACCCATTCAATGCTTCAGGCTGTCAAACAAAGTTGGATGGTTGACTGTGTCAAATGCCACAAAGAAATAGAGGAGCACAAACAGACAGCAATTGCCAGTGTCTAGACTGTTGAAGGCATTGTCCACAATTTGCAGAAATGCAGTCTCAGTGCCGTCGTCCTGACAGAATAGGGATTGACAGGAGTCAAAGAGATTGGTATCCTGAATGTGGGATGACAATTGGGATGCTGCACAACTTTCAATCATCATACCAAGTAGATGCAGGGTGGACACTGTGCAGAAGCTGTTGAAGTAGTCAGGGTCAAGAGATTGCATTTTTAGGAGAGGAGAAATGTACCCCTTCTTAGAAAGTTTGGGAATGAGCCCTGAACCAGTGATTAATTAACCAGGGTTGTCCAAATGTGGAGAAGCAGTTTAGCTAGGGATTTACTGATGGAGACTGTAATGGTGTCACAAAGATGGTTAGAGGGTTTCACCTTTGATAGAGTTATTAGCAGATCTACACCTGAGCTTGGGAAGAAAGAGGACCATCTCTGCAATGCCTTGTGCTGTAAAGGATACATAGACGCTATATCTTCATTAAAAGGATAGTTTAATATGCTGGTAAAATGGATGTGACCTCTACCTCAGACAGCTCCTTACAACTGTCTGAAGAGGAATGCCACGGCTCCCATGACAACACTCAGAGATTATTTTATTAAAGGCACATCATATTACAACATATCCTACTTCTCTCATACAACATCATAAGAACACAACATTAAAGGAAAGGAAGAAAGCATTTTGATATAAAAAAAAAAAAAAAGGTATAGATTATGGTTACACACAGTTTGTAAACATAAGTATCTCACAAAATCCCATAAGTACAACAGAGGACCCCTTTGTCTTTGAACCCTTGCTAATCCTAAACTACTACTTCTGTTCCCTACATCTGAAAGCAACCATTGTTTAGATTTTGAAAAGCCTCAGAAATGGGTTGAACAACCTCAGAATTGAGTTGAACAACCTCAGAATCTTGAGAAGCTGAAACTATATCTTTGTCAGAAATTTGAGAAGATAAAACTATATCTATGTCTTCTTCTTGTTTACTGGATTTACACCCAGAGTCCTCCTTATCAAATTTTGCTATTCTTCTGAAATTCAATTTTTTGTCATTTTTTAATACAACATGCCACTTATGAACTTCTTCAACTTGAAAAGGCCCTTGAAACTAGTTTAATCCTCCAATACTACGTCCAGACTTTATTTTTACCCAATCACCAGGCACAATTTTATTTGTGTGTCTCCCTGTCTCCATTTGGCACTCCTGTACTCCTCCGGTCCCTTCTAACGAAGTTTTTAACCAAGACATGGTCAAGTTAATGCTAGGCTTTCGACCACCCATCAACCAAAAAGGTGAAGAAGACACTGTGTTATTTTCCGTTTTTCGATACACCCACACAAAATCACTCACAACTTTTCTCACACACAGCTTATTCACTAAAGCTAGTTGAATGGCACCGTTAACCATTCTGTTAGCCCTTTCTACAACACCATTCCCTTTGGAGATTGTAAAGAGCAGTACGTGAATGTTTCAGTCCACACATGCCTAAAAACTGCCTCATCTGATGCAAAGTAAGTTGTGTACCATTGTCAGTTACCAGACATTCTGGATATCCCTCCTCACTATAGATTTCAGATAAGACCTTTATTGTGGATGTGGTTGTCACTTCCACCATAAACTTCACAATCAGCCAGTTGGTATTGACATCAACTAAGACAAAAGCAAATCTATGACTGTAATTAATTCCTGCAATAGGACCAATAAAGTCACCACACACTGTGTGCCATGCTCTACCTGGATCCTGTATATTCCCACACAAGGTTTGCTTGCCCACCTTCAATCTTTTCTCACTTTCAATGCACTCGGAACACCTTTCTACCCAATTCACCACATCATCAATCATTCCTGGCCACCAAAATTCTGTCCTAAGATGTTTTTTTGTCATTGTCGGTCCTAGATGACCTTCATGAGCAATATGAAATAGTTTTTTCTTAACACCCATCGTTGGTATCAACTTTTCACCTCGTACCCAAATATTATCACCCAATATAGACAATTCATTCAACACTTTCCCAAATGTCCTTAAGGCTTTGGGTAACGTACTCTCCCTTCTTCCTCCTTTCAAGATCATTTTGAATACCCCTTTCAACACTTCATCTTGTGACACAGCATCTTCCCACTCCTCCTTACTCATGGCCCCCGATGTCCACTGTACAACATCACAAACACTTGCAAAGGCTCCTTCACTCTCACACCTTATTACAGCTTCTTTGTCAACTGATTTCCAATCTAAAGGCAGGCGTGACAGACAGTCTGCCTGAACATTCTTCCAACCAGGTACATATTCCAAAACATAGTTATATTCTTGAAACCTAGCTGCTAACCGAGCCAGTCTTGCTGAACCCTTGCCAGCTCCTCCAGAAGATAACATTTTCATGAAAGGTTTGTGGTCAGAATGTAATGTCACTTGAGTTCCCCATATATATCTTCTAAAATATTTCATACCCCATGCAGCCGCCAATGCTTCTCTCTCGATGACAGAATAATTGCGCTCAGTATTTGTCAAGGAACGAGAAGCAAATGCAACAATTTTTTCACCAGTTGAATGGATTTGTGCAAGAACAGCTCCTATACCGCATGCACTTGCATCCACCGTAACCACAGATTTTTTTTCGGTATCAAAAGAAGTTATTATGCCAGCATCACACACTTTTTTCTCAATGTCCTCAAAATGTCTTTGCTGTGTACTGGACAAAGAAAATTTTACACCTTTTCTTATCATTACTTTGAAATTCTCAGTTTGTGAGGCAAAGTTCTTCATACATTTGGGGCCATATGTACGAACACATTTTCCCATAGACACAAAATGGGTAAAACCCTTTGCTACATCTGGCCCTTAGAGTAATATTCAATCATCCCTAAAAAAAGATCTCACTTGATCTTGAGGTGGTGCGGCTAACTTTCTTGCATCTAATACATTTTTTTTAGGTTCAATACCTTTTGCTGACAGAGTATGACCAAGATATTCAATTTCTCTGTCCAAAAATACACATTTCTATTTTCTCAAAGTCAACCCAGCTTTTGAAATTCTGCCCAATACTTGTTTCAATGTGAAGTTGTGATTTTCCACTGCATCTCCAAAAAGTAAAATGTCATCTTGAAAATAAATGACATTCTTTAAATCTCGGAAAACATTTGTCATTACTCTTTGGAAAGCATTTGCAGCTAAACATAAACCAAAAGGCATTCTGGTAAATTGAAAAGTGCCTTCCATGGTTATGAACACTGTGAGAGGTCTGGAGTCCTCATGCAACTTGATTTGGTGATATGCGTGCCATCAGCCTTACGAGTTGTAACTACTGGAGATATCCAATTCAAAGACTCTACTGGTTCTATTACACCATCCTTCAACATTTATATATCTTCTCTAACTATAATAGGTATTCTTCTAACTTTGTGTTAAATTGGAATCGCCCCTTGTTTCAACCTGAATTTTGCGAGTATTGCTTTAGCTCTCCCATCTCATCATGAAACACCTTATCTGCACTTCTGATAGTGTCTTCCTCTATTACTTCCTGTACTACGATAATGGGATTAGGAGAACATGGATTTATTACTGTATGTAAATCATATTGATAAACCCACCTAAGAATCGGTGGACCCGCCTCTGCAACATATACTTTCCCTCTTGTTTTCCTTTTTCCAAACGTGATGTCAACAAACATATACCCTATGATATCAATTTCCTCACCCTGATAGCCACCAGGGTTGATATCTTTAGGCAATAACCTGACATCAGGCCGTTTAGTTGTAAACAATTATTTTGGTATAATGGTATATAACAAACCTGAATCAACTATAAGGTGAATCTCCTTCCCCTGTACAAACATTTCCGCTGTTGGTCTTTGTCCCCTGTTCTCCTGATCCTCTTCAATTAACACCCTAGTTGCACATAAACTCAAGGTTTCATTGGGCTCATCTGACAGCACTGCCACTTTCATTTTTGCTAAACCAGGACACATCCTTGCAAAATGTCCTCTTTGTCCACACTTGCTACACTCTTTTCCACTTGCAAAACAGTTATTTGCTCATGTACCATGACTATAACTGCAACACTTGTTACAAATCTTATTGTTAATCTTCATAAACTGACCCATTTTGCTCACTTTGCTCACAACCGTTCCACCTTTGTTACTTACACTTGCATTATCTGTATGCTGTTAGACGAAGGTCACTTCAGTTTTTTCTTCCCTCTTATCCATCTCTGTCATACAATAGTCAGATTCCTCTACTACTTTTGCAATCTTTATGGCATCTTTTAAAGTAGGATTCTTTGCAGCCCACAATCTCTCTTGTATTTTGTGACTTCTACACTGCACAATTAGCTGGTCATGTATCATCTCATCAGTCATAGGACCAAATTGGCATTTTACTGAGAATTCTCTCAGTCTAGTAACAAAATCATCTATTGACTCTCCTGCCCGTTGTGGCTGGGTATAAAATTTATGATGCCTTATTACTATATTTCGACCCTTTGCAAACCTAATTTCCAATTTTTTCCGAGCTTCAGTGTAAACATCCATGTCAGGTTGTCCTTCCTAAATGGCTAATACAGGTAGGTATTTTAAAATATGCTGCCCTTCTTTCCCTAATGTATTCAGCACAATTGTTTTTTCCAGTTGTGAGAGAAACTATGGCCATCTACTGCCTCCAGGTAATTATCAAACATGTCCAATCATTCTTCCCATTCAACAGACGGCAATTCATTTTTGCTAAACCAGGACACATCCTTGCAAAATGTCCTCTTTGTCCACACTTGCTACACTCTTTTCCACTTGCAAAACAGTTATTTGCTCATGTACCATGACTATAACTGCAACACTTGTTACAAATCTTATTGTTCATCTTCATAAACTGACCCATTTTGCTCACTTTGCTCACAACCGTTCCACCTTTGTTACCTACACTTGCATTATCTGTATGCTGTTAGACGAAGGTCACTTCAGTTTTTTCTTCCCTCTTATCCATCTCTGTCATACAATAGTCAGATTCCTCTACTACTTTTGCAATCTCTATGGCATCTTTTAAAGTAGGATTCTTTGCAGCCCACAATCTCTCTTGTATTTTGTGACTTCTACACTGCACAATTAGCGGGTCATGTATCATCTCATCAGTCATAGGACCAAATTGGCATTTTACTGATAATTCTCTCAGTCTAGTAACAAAATCATCTAATGACTCTCCTGCCCGTTGTGTCTGGGTATAAAATTTATGATGCCTTATTACTATATTTCGACCCTTTGCAAACCTAATTTCCAATTTTTTCCGAGCTTCAGCGTACACATCCATGTCAGGTTGCCCTTCCTAAATGGCTAATACAGGTAGGTATTTTAAAATATGCTGCCCTTCTTTCCCTAATGTATTCAGCACAATTGTTTTTTCCAGTTGTGAGAGAAACTATGGCCATCTACTGCCTCCAGGTAATTATCAAACATGTCCAATCATTCTTCCCATTCAACAGACGGCAATTCATTTTTGCTAAACCAGGACACATCCTTGCAAAATGTCCTCTTTGTCCACACTTGCTACACTCTTTTCCACTTGCAAAACAGTTATTTGCTCATGTACCATGACTATAACTGCAACACTTGTTACAAATCTTATTGTTCATCTTCATAAACTGACACATTTTGCTCACTTTGCTCACAACCGTTCCACCTTTGTTACCTACACTTGCATTATCTGTATGCTGTTAGACGAAGGTCACTTCAGTTTTTTCTTCCCTCTTATCCATCTCTGTCATACAATAGTCAGATTCCTCTACTACTTTTGCAATCTCTATGGCATCTTTTAAAGTAGGATTCTTTGCAGCCCACAATCTCTCTTGTATTTTGTGACTTCTACACTGCACAATTAGCGGGTCATGTATCATCTCATCAGTCATAGGACCAAATTGGCATTTTACTGATAATTCTCTCAGTCTAGTAACAAAATCATCTATTGACTCTCCTGCCCGTTGTGTCTGGGTATAAAATTTATGATGCCTTATTACTATATTTCGACCCTTTGCAAACCTAATTTCCAATTTTTTCCGAGCTTCAGCGTACACATCCATGTCAGGTTGCCCTTCCTAAATGGCTAATACAGGTAGGTATTTTAAAATATGCTGCCCTTCTTTCCCTAATGTATTCAGCACAATTGTTTTTTCCAGTTGTGAGAGAAACTATGGCCATCTACTGCCTCCAGGTAATTATCAAACATGTCCAATCATTCTTCCCATTCAACAGACGGCAATTCATTTTTGCTAAACCAGGACACATCCTTGCAAAATGTCCTCTTTGTCCACACTTGCTACACTCTTTTCCACTTGCAAAACAGTTATTTGCTCATGTACCATGACTATAACTGCAACACTTGTTACAAATCTTATTGTTCATCTTCATAAACTGACCCATTTTGCTCACTTTGCTCACAACCGTTCCACCTTTGTTACCTACACTTGCATTATCTGTATGCTGTTAGACGAAGGTCACTTCAGTTTTTTCTTCCCTCTTATCCATCTCTGTCATACAATAGTCAGATTCCTCTACTACTTTTGCAATCTCTATGGCATCTTTTAAAGTAGGATTCTTTGCAGCCCACAATCTCTCTTGTATTTTGTGACTTCTACACTGCACAATTAGCGGGTCATGTATCATCTCATCAGTCATAGGACCAAATTGGCATTTTACTGATAATTCTCTCAGTCTAGTAACAAAATCATCTATTGACTCTCCTGCCCGTTGTGTCTGGGTATAAAATTTATGATGCCTTATTACTATATTTCGACCCTTTGCAAACCTAATTTCCAATTTTTTCCGAGCTTCAGCGTACACATCCATGTCAGGTTGCCCTTCCTAAATGGCTAATACAGGTAGGTATTTTAAAATATGCTGCCCTTCTTTCCCTAATGTATTCAGCACAATTGTTTTTTCCAGTTGTGAGAGAAACTATGGCCATCTACTGCCTCCAGGTAATTATCAAACATGTCCAATCATTCTTCCCATTCAACAGACGGCAATCAAAACAACGTAAAAATAAAAAAACAAAGAAGCTTCAGTTTGTTCCCAACAATTACACACTGAAGTCACTAGTAAATCATAACCACTCACACTACACACCCTCGTAGAATCTTCCCTCAAAACGAGGATAGAGGAACAGGAAGTGTTCCGTACAAACTTCAGTTTTTTTCTCAACAATTACACACTGAAATCACTAGTAAATCATAACCACTCACACTACACACCCTCATAGAATCTTTCCTCAAAACGACAATAGAGGAACAGGAAGTGTTCCTTAGTCCTAAATACAGTTCACAGTTCAGATAAACCACCATATTTTGTTTGCTCCCACAGTACACTCCAGAAGGGCTCTTCCTCTAAGCGATGATCGCGCACCCGGAAGTGTTTCCTTCTTCCAATATTACGCTTCGATAGCCATTGGGGTGGCGTGAATGAGATCCTTATTCCCAGGTAGAAGGTAATGTTTTATGTTAAACGTGCTTATATGCAGTGCCGTATTTGTTCTGTGTTCACTGCACTGAAGGTACAATATAGTCCAAGAGTGTGATTACAAACAGTGTAAAATGCACACGCATTGTGGATTCTCTATTTATCATACGCAGATACTGCGTGCACGTGACTTCAAGTTTGAATTTTAAATACACTTCTTGCACTTAGTGCCATGATACCACTGCTCGCGCTGAATCAAATTTCATATTGCACTGCTTTCACTTAATGCGATGATACCAGTACTTGCTCCTCACAACTGAACTGGTAATGTGACTGAAATGAAGTGTGAAATAGAACCTGGAATTCACACGCAATGCCAGAATTCCACATGTCAAAGACAGCAAACGGCCATAGATAAACTACAAGTGCTGGTACACTGCAAAGTCTACACTGTCACTGTGCTGGTAGCTTAGCAGCGTTTACCTTCGCAAATCCTGCACGGATCAGTAGTAAATCATCTTGCCAATTCCTTGTCCCTTATTTTTTTTTTTTAAGAACTGTATGTTCGACAAGCCTCCAACTCAATTCCTCAGATTCTTGGGGTAAAGGTCACACCAATCCTTCACAGTCGGAGCTGGCTTCAACTCGTCGCCAAAATTATGCTGTAAAGGATACGTAGATGCTATATCTTCATTAAAAGGATGGTTTAATATGCTGGTAAAATGGATGTGACCTCTACCTCAGCCATCTCCTTAAAACTGTCTGAAGCAGAATGCCACAGCTCCCATGACAACACTCAGAGATTTTTTTATTAAAGACAGATCACATTACAACACCTTGCAAGGTAGTATCTCCTTAATCATGCTGTTGAGTTTGACCAGATCTGAGACGCTAATATATTTGGGCCTGATTCACAAAGGAAAACACAGACCAAAAGTCTAAGTTTAGACCAAAAGTCTAAGTTTAGACCTAAAGTTTAAGTGTACTTATAGTAAAGTTAGACTTTTGGTTCAGGTTTATTGTATTTGCTCTTGTTGGATGTGAACTCCCCAATCAAGGAGTCCATGTAGAAAATGAAATTGTTCATGGCCTTGTTGATGTCCAGCTGAAGAACTATTGAGGTGATAGGGATAAGTTGACCATGGTATCAGTTTTGAACCAATGTTACTAGTGTTTCTAAACCATATTTTTTCTGCCTTTGTTCGACCAAGGGATTTCTTGTTTGAGAAAGCCACTACGAAGAGAATCTGCAGGTGACTAGACCAATCCACCAGGATGGAGTAACAGATCGAAAGGAGAGGTGTTCTGGGGATGATCAGACTGAGAGTGTCAACTTTGCAGTATGTGGGTTTATGCAGTGTTGGTGGAATTATTGTCATCTAGAAAAGGTGCAAGTGGTCCAGTGGTTTATTTTCTTCGGCACCCCAGTGGAGATTGACATAACTGAGGAAGGTAATGTTGTCAGAGGTGATAAATTGTGCTGCAAAGAATTCCATGTACCATTCAATGAAGGTGTTGGCTTAACCTGTGGATGAGGGGGTAGACCACGTTCAACCTGAAGTTAGAGGTAGCTTGTGAGATGATTTCCAATGATAAACACTGAAAGGATTAAAAGCTGGTACTGGGTTATAGCCTTCAGCTCAGGGAGTTTCTGTATATAACCGCTAGGCCCCCACCTTGTTTACTGCTGTTTGTGGAATCATTCAGACAAGTTTTGGTGAGGGCCAGGATGTCAATGTTGCGGTCGATGATCGTGTCTCAAGGCAGTGTTTGACTGTGTTTGGTTTGACCGACGGGAAGGGTGGTAATATGGATCAGGTAAGAGGATGAGTGGCGATTTTGGGTAAGGATGAGGAATGGATCTTGCATACAGTCTGACATGCTGGGTATACGGAGGCTGTGCTGGGGGACTAAGTGCAGGAGGCGTTGTTGTTTTCACATCTTTTTACAAGTTTTTTTTAATTGATATTGTTTGAGCGGGGAGTATTCCAGTTTTGGTATGGGGAACATTTATTCTGAGGGATACTGATTGGAGAGGGGCTCTTAAACTGTGTTGGATTTGGCACGTAGCATTTGTGAGAGGTAAGTGAGTTGCTGAAACATGAGAGGACCTGGGTAAGAATATCTGTTTTCTTTGTGAAATAAGATATAGAGGTTAGGAGTGCAGAGAAAGAGAAAGAGGGACAGTGATGTACAGGCGAGGGTTGATGCTTATGATGTTTTGTATTGGGAGGTATTGGGGAAGGCTTGTGTTTCAGAAGAGTCAGATGTGTGTGGATTGATGTAGGTAGCAGTGGAGAGCTATGGTAAGGTTTTGAAAGGTGATTGCTCCCGTTAGAGGTGATGGTGAATGGCCCAAGGAGTTGTTGGTGAGCATATTATGGGAGATCTGGTGAGAGAGAGTTGAGGGAAGGGGGAGGTTTTTCATTGGTGGGTAGGAGGATGTGCAGACTCTGGTTGAAGGTGTAGTGGATAACATTTGTGAGAGGCAAGTGAGTTGCTGAAACAAGAAAAACCCTGGGTAAGGATGTCTATTCTGAAAGAAATGCTAGGATCAGTTGCCATCACTGATTGGTAGCAAAGAGCTGCAGACATTTGGGCAGATTCAGCACACAGCCTACCATCCATTTCACTCAAAAGAACAAGCTATGCAGCTCTGAGAATTTAGCAACTATACGTAAGCAGACATGAGTGTGGCTGCTGCAGCTGAAGCCAATAACTGACTGAGCTTCCAAAGCACCCAGCCTCCAGCAATGGGAAATTAAGAGATGACTAACTGCTGCATGCAGATGATGCATGAATGGTTGACAGACACGAGCCCGCACAAAAAAACAGGAACACCCTGTGTGGTCATAAGTACAGATAAGGCAAGCATAAACAGAAGAACAGGCATTTTTCTAACATTCACCTATTTCAGGTCATGGTAGGGTTAAACCTTTATAAGAGATTGCCTACCAGAGCAGTCTCAACATCCCATAGCCATGCACTGAGAGCAGCCATTTCACCTGGCATATCCATGCCTTACACCATGTGACTAGTTTTTGTGCAGTTTACATTAACCAATGCAAAACACTACGCTTTAGTGCAAGTTCGAATGGATACAGACATTAAACAACTGTCCATCAACAAATTATTGGCTCTCACAAAGATCCTAAGGAAAAGTACCACAAAGAAAGGTTGAAAGATCATGGGACCAGAACTCAGCAAGCCATGAGAGAAAATATATTAAACAACAAATAACCTATATTACAATTTGGGAAAATGGACTCTATATCATTACATCACCTAGAAAAGGATATGTTCCATTATCTGTGCCCATCCCCTCAAAAACCAAACTACGTTATAAGGCATGATAATGTATCAGAAAATGTGACTCAAGGAAAAATAAATGGACTGAACAATACTTAATCACTAAGTTCAAGCAACATAATAAAGTTGAAAATTTGCATGGACTCACATGCAACCAGATGTGTGGAATCCATAGTGGCATCAAACACCAGTAAGGCGAGAGTAAAATGTAAAAAGTGTATGTTACTGAGACTGTTTTTGCGTGTTGTATTTTTTGCACGGGGGAGAGGGGAGAAGTTAGAAGATGATCAGGTTGCAAACATTCTATACTCTTCACAGACACCTCGACATGGCTCACAGAGTAGTTGTATGCGTGTGACCCTGGGAACTGCAAAAAATGAAGATTTGAAAGGATGAGGGGACCAGTGTACAACTCATGCTATGGGTAATGGCAAGTGGCTGAAGCTTTTGCACAAACTTCAGTGAACAATGTGTGTGTGTACTGCAGGTGCTGTCTGCCAATCATACACCTGAAGAAAGCCACCTTGATTTCAAGCATAAAGAGTGCAAGGTGTGACCACACACAGCATGCACAATGTGTGAAGCAAGCAAGCCACTGTCTGAATTTCCTCTCTTTCTATCTATGTCAAACACCTGGGTTCAACACATTCGATTCCAAAGAATGTGATGGGTGTTATTATTCTATTCTTACAAATGGCTGATACTAAGACCAAATTGCTGCCTCAACCAGCTAGAAGCAAACAGTCACGGTATGAGTAGGTGTGGTTAGTAGGAGCAATCATAGCCGCTCATCTCTCGCACTCAGGAAGTTGCTGAGACATGCCACTTCTATGGGTCATTCTGCTAGAAAATAATTGGCTTCAGGTGTGCTGGCTTGGTATGTGTGAGAGAGGGCAGGGCTCCACCAGAGTGAGCTGCCGTAGAAAAGCAGAGACTTCCTTCCTGACAGCTTTTATCCATGCATGTTGCAGGTTTAACCTGGAACCCATAGCTGGATGACCTCCCCCCCCACCCAACAATGGCCACAATCTCGATTGTGCGTTTTGCTGCTGCACTGTCTTCAAAGGCCACTTATTTACCCATGAATGGGTGCCTGCAATGTGGAGGAGGGGTACTACTGTAGGACATGCACAACAGCGCTGAGTCCTAACACCCTGAATGCAACTTCCACTAGACCATTGGGTCCACCATCCTCAGCCTACCTGCCATAGGAGCTCCTTGGTCCTTCTTTTGCCAGGCACTCAAGGCCATGGTGTCAGTGGGGAAGGCATTGGAGTGCAAAGAGCATATGATAACCAATTATGGTACTATTCCCTCTTAATGATTTCTGAGAGGCATCTATTAGCAACCTGATATACTGCACCCACTTGGTTGACTTGAGAAGAACCTCTATTAATGACCAAAGGTACTGTCCTGCTGACGTCAAATGGATCTATAGCAATGACCTTAGTTGCTGCACGTTTTCTGCTGACTTCAGGGGAACTCAACTAACAGTGTGAGGTTCAACACCATGTTTGCTGTCTTCACAGAGAACTCTAGTAATTGCCTGAGGCACTGGGAACTTGCAGAGCTGACAGCTTAAGGAGGAATTAGCACATGAGTACAAGTTAACAAAGTATAAGGGGACGTGCAGGGTCATCAGCACAAACACTATGGGGCAGACTTATTAAAAGTGGCACTGCACCGAGTACAGCACCACTTTTTTTGCGCCCTTTAGTGCCCCCTAATGTCACTATGTGTGTGCCATATTTAATATACAGTGCACCATGGTGGTAGTTATGGAACTAGCATCAGAATGTTTGATGCTAGTTCGGCGCTTTGCAGGATTAGTGAAAAAAATTCTGTGCTAATCCTGCATGCACCCAGAGGCCCATTAAAACCATTGGGAGCCTCCTTTTAACGCCTGCTCTAGGCACTCTTTAATCTGCCCCTATAATTTTACACATAAAAAGGCACACTGTAATATTAGCAAATGTTGAATTTTCCTGATTTGCTTGCAAATTGAATGTCACTGTATTACTAAGTGTTAAAATGATTGAATAGTACTAATAATTAGTGAGTGATGTTTAAATTCTCACCATGCATTAATGATTACTAAGTTATGGGGCAAATGATTAATGGGCAATGATGTAAATGTGCCCTTGAAGCCACACAATGTAAGAGATGATAGAAATAGGGACTGATATGAAGGCTTTTGAGTGCAAATGTGTAAACACATTATGAATTACTGAGCGGAGGGATAAATTCAAGCATGTTGAAAGGATTGCAGAGTAATACAACAAATCTGAAATGCATTTGAGATTAGTTAGTGATCTTCTGTTAGAAACTGGGTTTCTGGTTGACAGAGGTATGCACCCTGTCCAAGCATCTACAATTCTAGTCAGGGTAAGTCAGTTACACACCATAAATTAACCTGTGCTCACCCTCTGGTAGCTTGTCACAGAGCAAGGAGGCTTAACGTACAGGGCAGTGTGTAAAGTATCTGTGCAACACTAAAACAGTAAAGCGGTGAAGACACCACAAAAAAACAATCCACACCAGTAATTTAATGAGCAAAACAAGACAAAAACTGCAACAATCCAGTAAATAGAAGCTGAGATATAATTTTTTTTTTTTAATAAGAATACGTGCAAAAGGTAGTGCTTTAAAGCTATATTTAAGATCCTCTAGCGTCATTCAAACGCCACATTAGTGTAATGTTTTGATGCTCATGTGGTGCTGGAAGGCCAAAAATGCTGTGCCATATTTACAAAGTGGCTAAATGCATGCATTGCGCCACATTGTAACCCTTTAGGCTGCATTATGGTTGTGCCAAGCATTATGCATGCAAAAGGGGCATTCCCCCATTAGAGCAGCTGAAAAAATGGCGCAAGGAAGTCTAGGAGATTTCCTTGCTCCATTTTTCTTGCACTTTTAACCCCTGCTCAGAGCAGGAGTTAAAAGGGGGCATACCCTTGAATACAGTGGGTCCTTATGTACTTTGCAGGAGTATCACCAAAGGTTTGGGACTACTCCTGCAGAGTACATCAACACCATAAAAAATGACGCTATTGTCCCCTACCCTGCACCATGGTGTGCCGTGTTTTAAATACGGCATACACATGGAGATGGTAGGGGGGCGCTAATGGGCACAAGAAAAGTGGCTCTGCACTGTGTGCAGCACCACATTTCTTAAAAATGCCCCTAAGAGAGCCAACCGGGCTATCTAGTCACACTAGACCGGAGTAAATCCAAAGTTCATATCGACTGCGATGGAGCATGGTCTAGCTACAGGGACCTACCTTGTCCCACTGGAGAGTACCTTATATGGCGGGGTATGTTGAAGATTCGATGTGTGGAGCAGCGGTGCTGATGCCAAGATGGAGCATTGGTTCCAAACAGTGCAGCAGGGATGCATCACTGTTGGGCCATGCTGTCTTTGATGCGATGTCCTTGAGGTGTGGCTTCGATCCCTTAGCAATTAAGGCGATCCACCATTAGTGAGCACACTGCAAACAGCAATGCAAAGTCGATGTGTCAGGACTGAGAGTGCTGTCTTTGTCCTCAACAGCAGCAGTGATGTGTTAGGGTCGAGGTGAGATGCAGTGGTTCCAATCGGTGCAGTCATGGCAGTGAGCAGATTCTGCTGGATCAGCACGGGAAACGCTTTTCAAAGGGCCCAGAACTAGATTGGTACCACTTGGCAGGACAGGATTTACAGAAGGCAGGGTCCAGCAGCTAAAGCAGACATAAATGAAGTCTTTGATGTCCCTGAGACCTCAAAATAGGAGGCAAGCCGGCAAGTCTTTCAAGTCACTTTGGTTCTGGGGATGTAGAGATGCAAGTCCGTTCCTTCTCATTCACCACCTTTAAATGACCCCGGTATCTAGGGGCTGACATCATATTACTTCAATCACATAAAAGCTAAATTCTTTTTGGCCAGATTCAGCACAGCAGTATTGATTCCTCCCTCACCACACACTTCAACTACAATCTCCGAACTGCAATGGGGTAGCCAGGTCAGGTGAATTAATGAACCTCTCCCTCCACCTTAAATATAAGCTGTATCCATCATTGAAGTTGTACCTGCTGCTGGGTGAGGACTGGTGATAGGTGCTCCTGCACGGTGTACCTCTTGATGATGTGAGAACTTGGGTAATTACGCCAGAACTTAGGGTTTACTCTCACTGAGCATTGCTGACCTTCTTTTACCACATATGGTTACTTTACCCCTTTGTTACCTCCCCATATCTGACATCTACTTGGGTCATTAGGAGGTGTATTTTATGGAGGGGTAGTGCTCCACTACAGTTTGGTAGATTGTGACTTAACCTTTCTCATTTTAAAAACAGTGGACCAAAGTAGCTTTATATATGACCTCTGAAATTGCAGGCTGAGGTATACAGGCAAGAGAGTATTGTTGATAAGTACTGATGATTGCCTCATATTAAATTAGTGTGTGACTACAGAGGTCACTGTCCCTTCCCAGACTGGAAGGCAGATATCATCTTAGTGAGGGTAGGAGTTTGGAACAATTAAGCCATTGTGCATGTCCATCTGTCACTTTTACATGTGTGTTCATTCGTGTTCTGTGTTTTACAGTGTCTTTTCATGTGTGACCCATCACATATGAGGTCATTGACTTCTGCATGTAACATGTGGCTCTATTTGACAATACCTGGCTAATAAAAAAAATCCAGATTCACTCTGGTCCTTATAGTGCATGGTTTTAACTTTTTACTATTACCTGTTTGTTAGCCTATGTCTTTAGAGATCCTTAGCTCTGACGAATGCCCGCGACTGATATAGGTGACTTAGGCTAGGTCGCAACTATGTTGGCGATAATATGATGGACTCAGCCGTTGTGCTCTTATTCCATCACTTAGTTGTTTTAAGATGCACCATAGGTCACCACTAATAAATCTGAAAACCTAATTACCTCTATATACTTTTAATTTAATCTAGATCTTTGTCCGCAAAAATTATCCTATTTAAGAACTCCCTCCATTGGGTTTACTAGGAGTTCAAGTCGGCCCTGGTGGTACTATCCTACCAGGGTGGTGAGAGATTACCTATGTGGAAGCATGTCACATTATGTGAGTGAGGCCTCCTCTTCCAAAAAGATTAGTCTTTCTTCTCCTCATGGGGTTACCCTTTTCCACACCAGGATTTTGCTAATTTAGGTATCAGTTATTTGTACCATAACACTGATAAAAATAGCATTGTAGAAGCCACCATACCTTTATGTGTTCTGGGTCTTTACTTTGGGAGGACTCATGGTGGCGTACACTCCCCCTTTCCTTTTGTGTTTTGAGGTGTTGCCAATGCTTCTTCAGCTATTCAAGTCAATTGCACGGGCATTTTATTGCTGGGTCATTAGAAACATCCATGTTTTGCATTTGTTCTTGCTTTTTCACAAAGTAAAGTCATTTTACAAAAATGTTGCATTTTGCACACATTTTGTGTGTTTTCCTATTATTTCGCTGGCTCTTCATCTGTATTAGAAACAATCAATTTTTATAATTCACCCTAGGGTTTAGGATACTCAGAATGAAAATATGTGCGAACGTTATACTTATGATTTGATTTCATGATTTTTTTATCATTATGAAGATGTTCGGAATTTTGTGGCCAGGTAAACCAACCTTCATTCCCGAACAAGCATTGGCAAAATAAATAGGTCTGGCATTTGGCCGCCATCCTTTTGGTATTATCAATACTTGATTTGTTTGTGAAGATTTTCCCAGAACGTTATTGTTGGGGAATCTGCCGGACCCTCACAATTTAAAAAACAGAAAGGGCTAAAAAACAAATACATTTTTTGGTCTCAAAAAGCACATATTGTCACAGCACTTCCTAGTGCTTAAGGGAACTACTTCATGTGTGGGTTTGCTCGTGAAAAGTTGTCACTCTTAGTGAGGTTAGTCAATGGCTGAAGAGAGCTGCATCATTGCCCCATGCTGTATGTAGTGGGCGGAATTAAAATGTGAATGACATAATATTAGGTCAGTGGATGAAAAGGGCTGTCTGAAAGCTCTTGCAAGTAAATATACTGTACATATTATTTTGGTAATATCAAAAGTTATTGGCTTATGTCAAAATTAAAAAAAATATTAAAACTTCTCTCCGACGAGAGTCCTCGATTTCTCTGGCTCTGTCCTCTGACTAAATCCGTAGAATGTGGTTCATTAGCCTATTTATTTAGCTTATTACATTTAGAGGCCACAGGGATACAATCAATACCTCTCGATTTAAATGATCATTTTTCATTTAATTAAACGGGTTTTCCGCGAAATGGGCTTTCTGTGGTTTGCACACTACGCGTTTTGTCTAGTAATATTTGTACATAGAGGACGAAGTTCTCAACCAACAAATACCAGACATATATGTAGTCTCTCGGTGGGCTCCCAGGCCAAACCAGTATGCCTTGGTATCAGGCCTGGAGATAGACAGGACAAAGTGCTGCCAAGAGAGGATATAATATATAAACATGCGAATGGAAAACATAGCAACAGAATAACACATCTAGTGATAGTTTACGGCCTTGCGTGCTTCTTTATAGAGAGGGAAGTCAACCACCGGCAGATCACTGATACACCGAGAAAATAAAAAGACAAGTTATCCTGGGGACAACAGAATGAGCTACATTACTTATCTTGTTAAATAATTCTATGTACATTCCTCTTGGTAAATGGAAAACCAGGGTTGAACTGGGGAGCCAAGCAGCAGCCCAGCCCAAAATTGTCAAACCGACCGAGCTCCCTTTCTCTTCTCACAGTATCACTCTCTTTCAACCCATCCACCCACTCTCTCTCCCCTCCTCTGGTTGCTTTATCCCTTCTTTCCCTCTCGCTCCCTCTCTTTCTCTCTCTCTTGAAGCACCCACTGCCTGCTGCTATTAACCTTGGAGAGCTGGGAAAAGTGGCAGATTCAAAATGCAGCACACCTAGAAAGACTCCCGTATTTATACTTTTTTTGCGCCGCATTTGCGTCGTTTTTTGACGCAAAAACGGCGCAAACTTGCAAAATGCCATTGTATTTTGTAGGTTTGCGCCGTTTTGCATCAAAAAGCGGCGCAAATGCGGCGCTAAAAAAAGTATAAATACGGGCCTAAGTAAGAAGGAGCAATAAAGATATTTCTTCTCGTTACGCCTTACCTGGGGAGGAGTAGGATTTTGAAGCATTCTCACGTCTACCAGTAAGGGTAAATAGGGGAATGTGCCAAAATCTATGAGTCGTTGTGTGGGAACACCCACGCTCCACCCATAAAATGCCTTCCCAGGGCAGAGTAACGCAGTGCTTTTTACTACGTTGCATTACTCTAAATTTATCAAGTCAGGGAAGGCCACATAAGGTGTCCTTGCCTGGCCTAATAAATCTAACTAAAGAATTGCATAGCTCTTGTGTCCCATTGCTTGGAGCAAGCATGATGCAACTCTTTGTTAAATATGCCCCTATTTGTGTACAGGTCAGAAATGTTTTGCTTATAGCAAACAGCGTTAAGGTACATTATTAAAATCAGTGCCTATTTTGTTCACACAATCGGTTTGCTTTTTAGGTCCTACTGAATAATAATAAGTAATGGCCAGATGTACAAAGTTTTTTACAGGTCGTAAACGGCTCCGACAAAATGCATTTTGGCATGTACCAACCCTATTTTGCGAGTCGGTAACCTATTAAAGACTCACAAAATAGGGTTTGCGACTCGCTATCAGAAAGGGAGGTTCCAAGGGTGTCCCTTTTTAGTAGGAAGTCGCACTGGTATGTAGGAATGTTTTGTAACTGGGAATGTGGTCCCAAAACATTTGCAGTTATCACCAACTTTAAGTTAGTGGTAAGCCATACGTAAACTGGAAGGGGTCCCCAAGGGATACCTTCCCCTTTGCGAATGGGGGTACAAACATTATTTAGGAGCAGGCAGTAGTCCCATGGACCACTGCCTACTCTTAAAAAAATAAAAATAAAAGTTTTCTTTTTTTTCTGTAATGCAGCCCATTTTCCTTTAAGGAAAACAGGCTGAATTACAAAAAAAAGAATTGCTTTACTGACAAGCAGTCACAGATATGATGGTCTGCTGACCCCAGCAGGCCACCATCCCTGTGATTGTAGCCATTCACAATGGGTCGCAAATTGCGACCTGCTTCATGAATATTGATGAGGCATGTCAATTTTCAACCCACTGCAACTCGCTAAATGTGTCTGAGACACATCGCAGTTTGTAATTCCCTAATTTCAAATCACAAAGATTCTTTGTACATCTGGCCCCTCTATTCCTACACCTATGTTCAGTCCATCTGTGAACAAATCACTGCCATTTTTTATCTGGAGGTTGATGTATTCCTCAGCGGCCAATATCGTCTAATCACTCTCGACCAACAATCCTGATGCGTCATCACTCTTCAACAGCACACCCTCTTCATATACTCATGCCTCTCAACCCACTATCTCTCTCTGAACCCCAATGCTACTGCTTCACTTCTCTCCTACATAATAGTCTATACATTAACATGGGTAGGAATGCCATTGCTCTGTTGTTTGCACGTTCCGCCCAATGTTCATAGTGTCAAAGGCACCATAAAGCAATTCTCTTTGGTAATTGACAGGCATCAAAATCCATACAAAACACCTTTCAGTGTTCTTGCATGAAAAGCAGGAGGCTTTCTCTCCTTCTTATTGTGCTTCAACAACCTACTGACACCTCACATTTGTGACTATTGAACCGAAAGTGACTGCTGTACCCAAAGATTTGAAAAACATGAAATTCAATTTAATGTAGCATCATCCTTTTTAACACTATGTTTTAGTTATTTATTTTTTGGTACACAGTAGTAGAAAGACTATGGAGTTGTAAACATTTTCAAATCCGTGAACACAAGTAAACACAGTTCAAAAATATACATATCCTATGCAGACCTCACAGGATAGAGTGGTTTAAATGTCATACTTTGCTGCATACAACTACATTTTATGCAGAAAGCAATGTGTTTGTGGCATTTTTTGCTGCTCGTTGTTATTACATGTCCAGGCTGGCATTATTCCATCACCAGACGTGAGGTTTACTTTAACTCCTCCTCCACCTGCACTGCCAAACTCACCCCTGAACATTTTTTTTCGTTATCCAGACACGGACTGTGCAATACAGATGAGAAAGCACCACACACGGAACAGAGTCTGTAATCTCACCCTCCTGAGCACATCACCAGGTGCTTGGATGTGGGCATGGTGGTGCTGGGTTCGGAAATCCCAATTGCCGAGCAACGTCATTTGGCATCAAGGGATCAGAAAGAAGCTCAACAGAAATATATGTAGCTGGTTTCACGGGAAAATATAATTACTTATACCTTCTCATCACTCAACAACGCAGAATTATGCATGACTCTAACCACTTCTTTCGGTTTATAAAACTTTCTTTCCCCGTCTTTCTATTTTTTCATTCTGATCCACTGGCCAACTCTTAAGTTGACAGGCATAGTCCTACATTTTTTATCATAGTAACATTTCTTCTTTTTGGGACACTGTCTAATATTGTTCCTAACAGCATCCACCGGCCATTGCTTAACCTATGCTTTGCACATCCATTCTGGTATCCATTTGGGTCTAGGATCTGGTATCCATTTAGGTCTAGGATTGAGGCCCCTGATAATCTCAATTGGAAAGTACCTGGTGAACTCCTTTTTGTTGACTCTGTACATCTACACAGTTTTTGCCAAGTGGACCTTCAAATGCATATTGCACTTGATCGGTGACCCGATAAACACCCAGTTAACCCTATCTTGTATGCCATTACGACTCAGGTTATACAGAGAGCTTGTTCTATGTATCACACTAACCACTGGAATTATGCCTTGAGTTATATGACAAAAATTGCATCCCATTATCGCTAAATAACATAGCTGGCACACATTCATCCATGAAGACATCATTCAAGACCTATAGGACAGACTAAGGCGGTCATTCTGACCGCGGCGGTCGCCGCCCGCCAAGCGGTTCCCGCCAAAAGACCGCTCCGCGGCGGCCATTCCGGCTTTCCCGCTGGGCCGGCGGGCGACCGCCAGAAGACCGCCGGCCGGCCCAGCGGGACAGCCCCTTCAACAATGAAGCCGGCTCGGAATGGAGCCGGCGGAGTTGAAGGGGTGCGACGGGTGCAGTGGCACCCGTCACGATTTTCACTGTCTGCACAGCAGACAGTGAAAATCTTTGTGGGGCCCTGTTAGGGGGCCCCTGCACTGCCCATGCCGGTGGCATGGGCAGTGCAGGGGCCCCCAGGGGCCCCACGGCAGCCGTTCCCGCCATCCTGGTTCCGGCGGTGGACACCGCCAGAAACCGGCTGGCGGGAAGGCGCTCGGAATCCCCATGGCGGTGCTGCAAGCAGCGCCGCCATGGTGGATTCCCTGGGCCAGCGGGAAACCGGCGGGAAACCGCCAGCTCCCCTTTTCTGACCAATCGCCCAGGAAGCACCGCCAGCCTGTTGGCGGTGCTTCCGCCGCCCTCCGCCATGGCGGTCATGGACCGCCAAGGTCAGAATGACCCCCTAAGTATTCACTCTGCCCAGCAGTTGAATCATGGACCATCAGAAAAACATCTGTCAAACCCCTTGCAGAGGGCAATTGGGGCAGCAGTAATTACAGGTCCAGCCATGGTTGTTTAGGCCTTTTACTGCTGATGCCCTAGAGCCCGGCCTACTATCGGCTCTGAGTAACTGGACCGTGTACGTCTTCAGCACTTGACTCTCACAGGTAGCAGAGGTTGAGTAGTCCAAGGCTTCTCAGGTAGGTGTAAGGTGAACACAGACTCAAAATACATCCAGCAAACCTAATAAATTATTGTCTAGTCAAATACTAGCTTTTATTGAAAAATTCATTTTTATCTACCAACACTCAATACAACACACAGCAAACAACTTACACAACCTTATTGAGGCCAGGTTTCAAGTCTCAATTCCCCATTTATATTTACCATTCACATGTGGTGACACCGAAACTAGGCCTTCCAAGCCGTTCAAGTCTCTATGGGGGCTCTTTAGTAAGTCTCTGTGCTGGAGCTGGTGGCCCATTTGTCAATCTAAACGACTCTCATGGAGTAGCACTTCAGAATCCCCACATGCCCCTCAGCAGCCATGTTGTGCCCAGACTGTGGGAAGCTGCGATTGCAGGGGCTGCAGCCATCTGTGCTCCTCTGATGCACTGTGTCTCTCCGGAGATCTAGGGCAGGTCTCCGATGCTCCCAGATGGAGGAGTTGAAGTTGCTTTTATTTTTCACAGATCACGGCCCTGTTGTTTTCTCAGCTGAAAGTGGGATCAAGGTGATGGCCCTTTTCCTCCTTTATGGCCCATTCCTCCTCAAACACAGGTTGGGTCACTGCAGCACATACAGGGCCAAATCTTTCTCTGTTCATCGTGGCCCCCACATTGCATACAGGGGTTAAGGGCAGCACGAACAAGGTGACAGCCCATTTCTGGTCATGAGGCTGTATTTGGAAATGGCCCTTCCTCTCTCACAGCGCAGACCCCACCTGGCAAGGGGGTCGAGGACTTTATCATAAGGAGTTGGGCACTGTTTTGTCTCAAAGAGAGTGTATTGGAAATTGAGTCATTATGTGTTTCGTTCATTGTCTCAAAGGAAGGAAGATACCTCTTAAATGAGGGTTAGGATTGTTAGGATATCCATGCACTTGCAGGACTTTGAGAACAAAGCAGTGTATGCTCCCAGAAAAGATAATTTGGTTACTGATTTCTTATCTAGGATGCTGACACAAATGGGGGGCGTGCATAGAAAAGGCATGAAAGGAATTCCAAAGGCCACTTGCACATGATAGTGGCATTCTTGCTTTGCAGAAGACAGTGCAGACAGAATAGGAAGTAAAGGATAGTGGATTACAAAACATGAAGCTGTATGTTGTACAGCTGTGGCAAAAGAACAAGTGGTCAAGGTCTTGAAATCTTTTTGGGAGGTGAGGAGGGACCTCCCTGTAATGAATGAAACAGTGACTGGGGTTAGAAGCTGGTTCCCCTGAGGCTTTGAAATGAACTATTATGAAGCTGGGTCATGAGGGACATTTTGGAATTGGCAGATTGGAGTGGATATCAGAATTGAGAGAGTGATAAGAGAATGCATATGATGTCACTAGGCAGATAAAATGATAAGGACGATCAGGCCAACCATGTGTAAAAAAGTGATACTGGAAAATGCATGGGAATGTGCTCCCATTTATATATTGGGACGGAAAAGTCCCTTATGTGGTGATGGATGTCTACCCCTGGCGTAAGTGCACCAGCTAAGGTGATATCTGGATTGTTGGTAATGATTTGGTAATGAGAGAACATGGAACATGCATTTGCCCTATGAACTAGGTCTGTCTCAAGGACTCCAGTCTGCTTATACCAGGAGGGATGCCAAGGAGTTACCTTCAGGAGGTATGAAATGACTGCCGTCACCTGGAGTTAAGTGACATGAGCGTGTTGATGGACGTGTTTTTAGTGAGCAGTAGAGTGAACAGGTCTGTTTTACCTGTGTCACCAGAATGGTGTCTCTTGGCCCACGTTGGTAAAATTCCACTATTGTGTGCTTAACTTGACCCTTGGCCTGTGCTGAGTTGTGTGAGATGGTACAGCGCAGGAGATGAAAATGCAAGCAGTTGCTTGTGTGCATGAGGCTGTACGTGTGCCTGAGAGATGGTACAGTGCAAGAGAAATCGTGCAAGCAGTTGCATGTGCATGCAAGGACGCAAGGATGCAAGGATACAAGGATACAAGTATGCCTGAAAATGGTACAGTGCAGGAGAACCAACATAGGTAGCTGCATATGCGTGCTAGGATGTGCATTTGCCTACAGGAACATACAGTACATAGGAACTAGCGTGGATGTTGCATGAGGTTGTTAGAATGTATGTGTGCAGTAAAGAGGTACAGTACATTGAATGCTGCGTGACTCTGAATGCATGTGTGCACGCAGTAAGGGTACAATTGTGAAGAGCAGCAGTACAGAGGACACTGGGTTCCATTTTGGGAGACCCATGGCTTGCTGGAAGATCAGGGAAAGGTAGAGTTTTCCTCCAAACATACTTGTTTATTGCTGCATTCCTGAGATCTGTGGGCGAAACACCTTGGAGTGAGAAAGAGCCAGGTTCTTCTCTGCACATCAACAGGGGCTGTTTGATTCTGAAATTAGGTCACTGTTTCAAGCGGCCTGGTCACATCTGAGGAGGGGAATGGGACTGCTAAAAAAATCACAAAGAGTAGGACTGAGGCCCTTTGGTATCTACTTAGTGTACCTAACACTGAGGCTGACATCCAGGTGTGAACCTCTGGTCTCTCTCCGAGCCTGTGTTTGGGGATATTAGGATTGGAGACTATTCTGCTGTGATAGACTGCTCTCTGGAGGAAGATCACTACAAAGGAGGGGGCACTTTAAAGTGGGCAACCCTCATAACATGAACTTCAAAAACAGAGACACTAAATCAGGTGTGTCTAGAAGTGATTTATAGAAAAGTGAGCTTGAGACTCACAAATTGTCAAAATGAAGCTGTTCATCAGCATGGAGAATCTCAGCACAAGTTCTGACTGTTGTGACCATATCTGGGGACTAAATGTCAGCCAGTCTCCCATGCTGGGTGGGGGGACATCACCCAGGATAATCAAGAACAAGCACCAGCTTCTGCCTGACCCAAGAACAGTGGGCCCTATGAGGAGAAGGAGATGCCTGGAGGGAGAGAGGTGGAGATGATCACAGGAGCAGAGTGTGAGATTCTGCTTTGTCGATAACACTGTGTCAATTGGTTTGTCTGCTCCAGTGTGCTGTGTGATAGGGGTGGACAGAATGTTTAATCCTGCCAGTGGAATTTGAGGAATTTAGTATTTCTACTGTACTCTTGTAACACAGAATTACTAATATATTCTGACGTTCCACCAGTAGAATTAATTAATTAGCACTGAAAACAAGTGAGAATACAGAGAGGCAGTTTGGGGTTCACTTGCTGAGATAATTTAAAACCCTTTGGACACGGAGGGGGCTTGTTGACTGTAACTCTGGGAGCAGTGAGCTGACTGCGGCTAGCAGCAACATACAACGTTTGTTTGCATTTGACACTTTAGGGAGACAAGCTATCCTTAAACATGCTGAGAAGTCTGTGCCAGGCAGCCAATCACAAGTGTAAAATGGGCGCTGACATGACAAGCCCTGCCTCTGAAACTTTCAGCTTTTTCCCGTGCCTCCTGAAATTGCTCCCATGTGCCTGGTGTTTGGCTAGGGAGCCCTGCCAGATAGTAGACCCTCAGGTTTCACTTCACCGGGAAAATGCCAGAACTCAGTATGGAGGTTGCCCATCCACCCATCACCATCACCCAGGGTACGACAAGCTTTCCCTTCACAGTAATTGTGGTTTAGTGGACGCAGTGCCATTCTTAGAACTCACAGCGGGTGGGGGACTCCCGCCATCCACCCTTTACCTTCTGCAGAATAAACAGCTCATAAACAAACTGCATTTTTTTCTTCTGAGCAAACTATGTGTTTCATTTTTAAAGATGTACCATGTCAATGTAGCGACCAATGCACATTTGTGCAAAGTGCCGCATGGCTGAGCAGTTTCATTGGTTGCCACCCTTGGACCTTTCATTTTCATAATGGCTACCTTCCTTGCAGCACTTCCCACACACGCTGGACTGACTCTGTTTTGTTAAGGGATATAGGGTCTTATGTACAAACACATTTTCAATAGGCACAGAATGGTTAAAACCCTTTGAAGCATCTCGCCCTAAGTCACAATCAAAACAAAAAACTGCACTTGGAATCAAATTGGGACTGGTACACGCTTATTGAACTGCAGGAGAATGTTGATTAACAGCCTCAATGCTGTTTGACTAATGTAGTAATATGTCATATGAAAGGTTATACATTATGTATTAGCTGTATTAACTGCAGGCTTAACTTAGTGAAGGACTTGGCCTAGTTGCCCAGCCTCATGCCAAGCTGTATTTCTTAACGTTTAATAAAATGGTTGTTCAGAGAGTTAAACTGTGATTTTCTATTGTACTGTCTAAATGTGCTCCTAGCTAAAAGTCTTTCTCATGAGAACCGCTGGCTAGAAGATAACAGAATGAGTGTGATGTGTGTAAGACTGCCTTTCTGAGGAGGAGAACAATGGAGCACTGACTGGAGTATAGGCTGCAACAATATTGCTACCTGAAGAGCCAGATGATGAGGAAATTGCTAAAGAAGCCAATCAGCGACATGCAAACGGAGTAGTGATAGAATTCATAGATTTGAAGTTTTAGTTTTATTGGACAAAGTGTGAACATGCTATCCCTTGACCAACAGGGCCTTAGGAAATAGTTTTAGGGAATTTAACCTAACAGGACTGCACCAAGAGAAGACAAGCACTCTCTCTATTCTTCTGGAGGGTTGACTTTGCCTGTTCTGAACTTTGATGCGGAATCCTGATGCCTTGCTGACTGAACTGATGTCCTGATGACGAAGACTATCTTAGCCTGCTGATCCAATTGAGGAGAGGTATTCTTGTACCCATGTGTATGTTATGCCTATTTGTTTTTTCTTTCTAGGTACCAACCGCACTGTTTTGATAGAGCCATAGTTAGATGTTTCCTAAATTTGTGTTTGCTAAATTGTTTTGCATGAAGCCCAACATGCTGATGCTAATCTGGTGTTAGTTAAGGATTCTCAATAATGAAAATCTGCAATAGGGAATAACGTCTGATGCTTTTCTTTGTTGAATCTAAATGTATGTGTTATAGTTTGCACAATTGTTCTTGTTATTAATTTGCACTGTAACCTTAGAATGTGTAGTTGTTCAAGCTTTGATTAGATTGTGTTTCTTTCGCAGGTTTTGCACCCAGTGTTGTTTCTGTCTGTGTACCATTTGATTTTGAGATTATCTTACGTGACTTTAGCATTGTTAATATAGGGAAATAAATATTCTAACTTTTACTGAAGGTGTGGTTATTCATGACTGAGAGGTCATGGTGTGTGACACTTACTGACTCCATTGATTATTAATGCTATTGATTATCATTGATTGTTGGTGTTATTAGTTAATTATTGATTATTGATCTGCATGTACTGGAGTCATGGTGGGAACATCTTAACTGTGAGTCGAAAGGTTCATCGACCTATTTGCGTCCCATTGTAAGTTTACTTATTAAGGTCAGACGCGCTACCAGAGATGGTAGCAGAGACGGATGGTTTGTCTTCTGAAGAGCCCATCATAGACATCCGGAACAGAGTAACAGGTACTAACAGAGATGATAGCAGAGACTGATGGTTTGTCTCCTTAAGAGCCCATATAGACGTCCAGTATAGAATAACAGGTATTAACAGAGATAGTAGTAGGATTGATGGTCCCAGAGACGGTAGCAGAAAGACAGAAAGATTAACGGAGACAGTAGTTGATTGATGGTTTGGTCTTTTGAGAGTTCATTATTACTGTGATTTTTCAATGATATTAATTGGAGCGAGAATGTTCCCTTAAGTCCAGAAATGACTTTCTGAGAACCTTGGAGCCTTCTAATGGTTGTTTGAGGATGTTCTTGGCATTCTAGTGATAGGGTGAATGCAGTAGGGTTTTGCGTTTGCACATCTTATGCAAATCGCAGGTGAGTTGGGATGTTTGTGAGGGTTTAGGGAGTTTGTGTACTCCAAATGAAGTTGTAGAAGGAGTGTGCGTACTCTGCAGTGTGAGAGTAGGGAAGTCATCGAACTTCACATGTGTGTGGCGCTTTGTGCTCAAACAACTGTCCACGTGGTTGTTGATGTATGGACCCTGCGTGGTCTAAGACTCCGGAGTATATTGAAAAGTGTATGAGACACTTTGTTTTATGTCACATTCTGTTTGGTTTTGTCACGTAGGCTCTCATTATTCTAATGAGACTACTGGATTATGAGTGGCAGAATCGCCTGCGGTGTGGGAGACTGAGTCTAACCCACTACAGGTGACACCTGTCGCTCCAATTCGGGTTCTGCTCCGGCTCACTAGCAGTGCCTCATCTTTATCCCAGTGCAGGGATGATTGGGCAGACGAGTGCATGACATAACTGGTTTCTCAGGGAAGCAGTGGTCACTCAGGTCTCATCCGATTCTCTCAGTTACATTAGTCTCACATACACAATCACGAACAGAGGCAGTATATATTTCAATAATGCTTTAATAAAGCGACTGCATCTTAGATAGCAAAGCGTGAACTGCAATAACCAGGACGATACAGCATGACAAGATTAAAATTGTGACAAGGAGAGTGAAACATAAAAATAATGCTACCATATTGTCACTAGAGTCAACAGACTAATTCCTACCTAAGCTATGATAGAGCACAGCATGCTAAGCTCTAATTCTGCCCTTCAGGTTCCCCTCGGAAGACATCATCCCCCATACCTGAGCAAAGGCCTGAAGTCTGCAAAACAGCTGTAGTGAAGCATTATGCAATCAGCGTACAGTCGTGGTTCTCTCGTTGGAATCTCCCTCTAACGTGTAAGGGAACAAGGAAGTGTTTTTATAATAAAACAGCTGGTGTTCTAAGAAAATGTCCCTACGTAAGGATGTGTATTTTCTATGAATGTCAGAGACTAAACTTATACCACGTTCACCGGCAACTTATCTTTCTGCAGCCTTGGAAGAAGCACAGAGTGAGCAATAATGTCTTGTTTAAGAACAGAGTGCTGGCCTAGGCAAAAACAGTCAGATAGAGAAAAAATAAAACAAGACCATAAAAGTGGCTACTGTAACAATAATAAAGCAAAGCCGGATAAAATATATCTAGGTTAAAGTGCACAGCGGCAGGCCTAGTATGTTAAAATAACGTGCATGAAGCTATAACTAAAATGGCTATACAACACCCTCCCCTTGTCGTTTGAAGGTGGTTCGAAGCCTAAATTCACTTAAAAGCTATTAAGCTCAACCTAAGATATATATGTAAAAAATGTCAATAATGACAAGTTAAAAGGACACATGAGCATATAAAGGGACAATTTGAAACTGTTAACATGTGGCATAAAAAGAACCAAATTTCAAGAGTCAGTTATTTTTAGAATTTCCAATCGATTCCGGGACAATGGAGGACAGGAAATCTTCCACTTCAGCAGGTGTTAAAGTTGGAAAGGCATCGCCGAGAAAGACCAAGGAGCAGTCGTGTTTCATAGCCTGAGCCTCAGCCAAGGCGGCATTCCGTGGTGTGCCCAATGATGAGCTAAGAGCCACATTCCCTAGGAAGGGCAACTCATAAGTAGCTTCCCATAGCAAACACACCCTCAATGTCTGGTAATGAGCCGTCAGTGAGAACATCAACAGATCAGCGTCCGAAGAAAGCAAGCACTGCGTAGAAAGAAAAACTTCCAGTGCATTTTCCAAAGAGCACCAGAGGCACCGAAACACGGGCCGCATACAATGCAAAACCGTTCTGAATGATAGAAACCAGTCACACTCCAATTGCTCCAGGAGTGTTGCCCCAAAATACTGCATCATACGTTCACGACACAGCTGCGCTGATGGGAGCGCTATTGTTCCTCCTTGTTGCGGCAGGGCAGCCATTGCGCATAAAAAATAGCAACAGTAAAACGCCAGCTATTATATGCAAAGTTATTGGAAATCCCCCGAAAATACTGGAGAATATTGAGTGGATGGCTGATGGTATTAAACCGAATATGGAGGAGAAGGAGGGAACGAAACCAGAACCAACAGCCTTAAAGAAATTTGCTATTCCAGTAGTACTGGACGCATTAAATATTCATCCCACAAGTTCACCAAAGTGTCTAGGAAAGTTGGTACTTAAAAGGGACTGTATCTCTGCTGACGACCTTGCATAGGTCTCGTGTGCAGATGTAAGAGCCAGATGTTTTTGAAACAATAAAGCCTTGAGTCTGCTCAACTTGTCAACATTTACATTAAAACTAGCAATATGAAGCCAAAGGTCCGCTACCTCTTTTGTTTTAGTAGGAGGAAAAAGTAAGTTCCCGCAGCATGTAACAATCTTAGAGACTGAAACAACATAAACTATTCTGGCTCGCATCCCACAACAGTCTTCACCATTGAGGAAAACATAGCTGCTGTTTGAAAGCACCTGGAATTTAGGTCTAATCAAGGGGACTGGAACTCCCTTCAGATAACAAGGGAAGTTCGCTGCAGAAGCGTTACACTCCCCATGTAAGGACAGCTGTTTACAAACCATTGAATGGCTGATAGAAGTCTTGTATTCATTACCGCTAAGAAATACTTTTTTCATGCCACTGAGACATTTATATGCAAAGGGTAGCTCCCACACCTCATGGATTTAACTATCTCCCAGTTTTAAGTATCTGCCTACCGGAATGTGTTTTAAACAGGATGCGAAATGTAGTGTGGAAATAGGCAGATTAATGACCACTCAGCAGATGGTATTTCAGCCACAGTAAAAGGCGACTTTTCTAATTTTTTTATGTTTAGCATGACATAAGTTGCTTCTCTCTTAGCCATTAGTTGTTGTTGTTGCGTTAAATTAAAAGAGAAAAATATTTCCCTCGCGCTGACTTATTGCCAGGGAACGCGACCCGCCTTCAGTGTTTGAAGTGTCCAACCCAAATGCATAATGGACCTTGGCTGACTCTGTCCATGATGTAAGGAAGACATATCTGTTTGTATAATGTCTATAGCAGAAGAGACAATGTTATTTAAGGTATATATCCAGTCGGACAGTGTATTAACCCCTTCTGTGCTGGGGACGTAATGGTTACGTCTGCCGGCACAGTGTTCCTGTGCAGAGGATGTAACCATTACTTCTTGGCACATGAGCTCAGAAGGAGTGCTCCCTCCGTGGGCTTCCCTCCCACCCCCAAGACAGGGATGGAAGGGGAAGCCCTTCCCCTTCTACCCCGACCCCTCCACTCCCCCAAGCCCCCTAATGACATCAGCGCGATCGTGATTAGAGGGTGCCAGTCGCACCATTTGCTACTAGCGCGATCGCAGAGAAACAGGTAAGTTTCTCCTCTGGCGGGTGGGGGAATTCACACAAAGAGACATCGCGGGAAAGGAAAGGGTTTTCCTTTCTCCCGATGTCTCTTCCAGCATTCCTGCTGTCCGATCGCACCAGGGATTTTATTTATTTTCTTTTCCTGTGTTGTGTGTGTGTCGAGGAGCGGCCCCTTAGGCAAGGGTTACTCCTCTTTGGGGGGCATATATTTTATGGCCATTGCTGCCCCACTTGGGGGCAGATCAGCCTATTATTTTTAGGCTGACCTGCCCCCAAGGGGGGCAGAAACCACTGGATCACCAGGGATGTTTTTTATTTGTGTATTTCTGTGGGGGGCACCCCAATGGGCAAGGGTCACCCCCCCCCAAGAGGGGAATGGAACTGTTGGCCATTTCGGCCACACTTGGGGGCAGATGAGCCTATTCTTTTTAGGCCCATCTGACCCCAAGAGGGGCAGAAGCCACTTAGGCACGAGGGATAATGTGTGTGTTTATTGGATGGGGGCGGCCCCTTGGGCAAGGGTCGCTCCCCTTAGGGGGACATATTATTTATGGCCATTTCTGCCCCCCTTGGGGGCTGAGCCGTGTATTCTTTTTAGGCGGATCTGCCCCCAAGGGGGGCAGAAACCACTGGAATGCCAGAGATTTTTTTTATTTGTGTATTTCTGTTGGGGGGCACCCCCTTGGGCAAGGGTCACCCCCCAAGGGGGTCATAGAACTGTAGGCCATTTCTGCAGATCGGCCTATATTCTTTTAATTTCAATTTCTTTGAGTTATTTATGGATGATGTGTTTTTAGAAGAGATTGTTAAGAAGACTAATTTTTATGCGGAGAAGTATTTGAGGGACAACGCTGCTAGACTTAGGCCACACTCTAGAGCTATCCAGTGGATTCCCTCAAATTTGGAGGAGATGAAAAGGTTTTTGTGTTTGACTCTTTTGATGGGGTTAATAAAGAAGCCGTCACTGGCTTCTTATTAGTCTTCTAGTCCCTTGATGGCAACAGTTATATTTCCTGCAACCATGAGTTGTAATCGGTATTTGCTACTTCTGAGGATGCTGCATTTTGTTGACAATGCTTTAGCCTTGCCACGAGATAACCCTGATTCTGACCGTCTTTTTAAAATTAGGCCTGTCCTTGATAAGTTTGTAGATCGGTTTTCAGAGGTCTATGTTCCAGACAAGGAAATAGCTGTGGACGAGTCTTTGGTCCTCTTTAAGGGTCGTTTGGTTTTTAGGCAGTACATTCCTAGCAAGAGGGCTTGATATGGAATTAAATTGTATATGCTGTCTGAAAGTAGTACAGGATATGTGTATAATTTCCAGGTCTACACTTGTAGGGATTCCAGTATTGACCCTCCTTGTTGTCTTCCCACTTTTGGAGTTACTGAGAAAATTGTGTGGGAACTTGGCACACGACTGTTTAACAAAGGTCACCATTTGTATGTAGATAACTTTAACACTGGAGTGCAGTTGTTCAAGGAATTGTTTAGAGTGGACACTCTTGCTTGTGGCACAATTCGTTGTAACCGGAAAGGCTATCCAAGGGAGCTTGTCTGTAAAAAACTTGAGAGGGGACAGTGCAGTGCCTTGTGGAATGATGAGCTGCTAGCTTTGACATTTTTAGACAGGAGGGATGTCTACATGCTAAATACCATCCATGATGAGAGTACTTCCCCCATGACTGTTTGGGGCCAGGTTGCTGAAGTGCACAAATCTGTGTGCATATTAGATTATAATAAGCACATTGGAGGTGTAGATAGAGTTGATCAGAGGTTGGAACCTTATACTGCTGTTCGTAAGTCTTACGTTTGTTATAAGAAGTTAGCAATTCACCTGTTCCACTTGGCAACGTTTAATGCTTTTATTGTGTTCAAGGATAGGTCTCCAGAGTCAAAGATGACATTTGTGAAATTTCAGGAGTCAGTGATAGAGAGCCTTATTGTGGTGGAACAGGCAAGATTTCTTAGTGAAGCAGTGGTGGAGGATGTGGCTAGATTGAAAGATCGCCACTTTGCTGAGCACATTCCTCCCAAGTCCAAAAAAGACTTTCCAGCTAAGAAATGTAGAGTCTGTGCTCGAAGAGGTATCCGTAGGGAGACTCAAATGTACTGCCCAGATTGTCCTTCAAAGCCTGGGCTGTGTGTGGGTGGCTGTTTCAGGAATTACCACAACCAGAAGAATTACTGGGAACTACCATGAGTGTAAACTGCCTGTTTTATATTTTCATGTGTTCAGTTTCATGTTTGGCATTTCTGTCATGTACTTAGTTAGAGCATTTGTGTTTGTAGTTTTGTAATTATTTCTAATTAGTTAGTGGTTTCTTTGTTTAAAAAAAAAGTGATACCATTGTGTGTGGAGTCCACACACTCCCATCAGCTGTGTGATTGCTGTATCTGGCATGTGGGCGTATGTAAGTGATGGGCCCCTGAGTGGCGCTGTCTGTCGATGCGAGTATTGTAATGTGCTCGGCCCGTGGCTGGCGGCGTAAATGATCTTGTTCGTGTCATGTATGAAAGGTGTGTGAATGGACTGTAAAGCTGTTGGTGCCTTGGCGTGAGCTGCGAGTCATTGGTTCCGTTTTTTGGCCTTTCAGTTATTAACAGTGCATTTCATTTTTGTGATATCTCTTGCTAATACAATTTGATCTACTGAACCATCACTCACCCTCGTGCCAAATCCAACCAGTATGTGTTGCAAAACTGACAAAACGTGCTCCGCTGTAACCAGGCGTCGCAGCATACCTGTGACAGGGTAGGTGTCTTGAATGGGACCCCAATGATGAAGCATGCCACCAATTTGGTTGGTGGGTGAGAGGTCTTTTTAACATAACCTAAGTGCATTTCTTTTCAGAATTGTAGTGTTTGGAACATCACATAAGTACGTGGACACATCAAAATGATCTATTGCAAAACTACCTGTGTTTTTGGTCCCAGGTGCGGCCTTCATCTATGGAATCCTACCAAACCCAGACATGTTTTAAAAATAGACATCCCAAGGAGTCCAAGGAGGTGTGGCTTCCCTGGATCCCCCAACATTGTCTTACCCAGACTCCTCTGCAAACCTCAAAATTTGCTTAAAAAAGCATATTTTCCTCACTTTTCTTTGTAGGATCACCACTGCAGCACAAATTTCCTACCACCCAGCATTCCCCTAAGTCTCCCAAGTAAAATGATACCTCACTTTTGTGGGTCCCCACAGCAGAATCAGCCTAAAAGATGTATAAAAGAAAAACGTGCTTATCAACTCGCTTTGTTATCCCCTCAATCTCTACAGGTTTTTGGCATTTTTCTGTTGCAGGCACCTGGGCCACCCACACAAGTGAGGTAATATTTTTTTCGCTGGTTGGAAGGAAATTTGTGGCTCCTCTCAGATTCCTGAACTTTCTGTCACCGAAATGAGAGGAAAAAGTGTTTTTGTGGCCACATTTTGAGGATTTGCAAAGGATTCTGGGTAACAGAACCTGGTCAGAGCCCCACAAGTCACCACCATCTTGGATTCCCCTAGGTGTCTAGTTTTAAAAAATGCACAGGTTTGCAAGGTTTCCCTAGGTGTCGGCTGAGCTAGAGGCCAAAATCCACAGCTAGGCACTTTGCAAAAAACAGCTCTGTTTTCTTCAGGAAAATGTGATGTGCCCACATTGTGTTTTGGGGCATTTCCTGTCGCCAGCACTAGGCCTACCCACAAAAGTGAGGTACCATTTTTATTGGGAGACTTAGGGGAATGCTGGGTGGAAGGAAATTTGTGGCTCCTCTCAGATTCCAAAACTTTCTGTCACCAAAATGTGAGGAGAAAGTGTTTTTGGACACATTTTGTGTTTTGCAAAGGATTCTGGGTAACAGAACCTGGTCAGAGCCCCACAAGTCACCCCATGTTGGATTTTCCTAGGTGTCTTGTTTTACAAAATGCTCAGGTTTGGTAGGTTTCCCTAGGTGCCAGCTGAGCTAGAGGCCAAAATCTACAGCTAGGCACTTTGCAAAAAACAAGTCAGATTTCAATGTAAAAATGTGATGTGTCCATGTTATGTTTCCTGTCGCGAGCATTAGGACTACCCATGCAAGTGAGGTACCATTTTTATCGGGAGACTTAGGGGAACACAGAAGAGCAAAACAAGTGTTATTGCCCCCTGTATTTCTCTACATTTTGTCCTTCCAAATGCAAGACAATGTGTAAAAAAGATGTCTATTTGAGAAATGCCCTGTAATTCACAAGCTAGTATGGGCACCCCGGAATTTGGAAATGTGCACATAATCACTGCTTCTCAACACCTTATCTTGTGCCTATTGTGGAAATACAAAGGTTTTCTTGATACCTATCTTTCACTTTCTATATTTCATCAAATTAATTGCTGTGTACCCGGTATAGAATGAAAACTCATTGCAAGGTGCAGCTCATTTATTAGCTCTGGGTACCTAGGGCCCTTGATGAACCTACAAGCCCTATATATCCCCGCAACCAGAAGAGTCCAGCACACGTAACGGTATATAGCTTTCAAAAATCTGACAACGCAGGAAAAAGTTACAGAGTAAAACGTGGAGAAAAATGGCTCAATTTCAATATTCTTTTATTTCAGCTGTTATTTTCTGTAGGAAACACTTGTAGGATCTACACAAATGATCCCTTGCTGAATTCAAAATGTTGTATAAATTTCAGAAATGTTTAGCTTTCTGGGATCCAGCATTGGTTTTACACCCATTTCTGTCACTAACTGGAAGGATGAAAGCACAAAAAATAGTAAAATCGGGTATGTCCTAGTAAAATGTCAAAATTGTGTTGAAAAATAGGGTTTTCTAATTCAAGTCTCCCTGTTCCTGAAAGCTGGGAAGATGGTGATTTTAGCACCGCAAACCCTTTGTTGATGCCTTTTTCAGGGAAAATTATCACAAGCCTTCTTCTGCAGCCTTTTTTCGCTGTATTTTGGCCAATTTCTTGGTTTCCTTCAGGGGAACCCACAAAGTCTGGGTACCTCTAGAATCCCCAGGATGTTGGAAAAAACAGGACACAAATCTGGCATGGGTAGCTTATGTGGAGAAAAAGTTATGAGGGCCTAAGCACAAACTACCCCAAATAGCCCAAAAAAGGCTTGTCACAGGAGGGCAAAAGGTCTGGCAGTGAAGGGGTTAATCCCATTATATACAACAGCTAATGTCTTTTTTTTTTTTTTCCTGGTCTATGTGCCTTAACCGTGCAGCAGTTTCTTGTTGGGAAAGCTTCCAAATTTCATTAAATACTTCATATAAGAAGCATTTTCTGCATTGTTTTCTGGGGCCTAACAAGAAGTCCTGTAAGTCGGTGTTATTAGATAGGAGACTGAGGTGTTCTCTAACTGCATCTAGTGAGGAAGCCTTTAACCATTGCCGGCATAGTTTCCCCATACTGTATGTTGTTACTAAATCCGGATATTCGGACGATATATAGCGAGGGTCCGGCCTACTAGTTCTAAAACCCTCCCCGGGGAGTTGATAAAAAGTTTTGACACCCATTGGTATCTATTGGCCACAATACCTACCAGCCAGGACGTGTCAATGAAACATTAATGCCCACATTTATACTTTTTTGCGCCGTATTTGCGCCGCTTTTTGACGCGAAAACAGCTCTAACTTACAAAATACAATTGAATTTTGCAAGTTTGTGCTGTTTTTGCGTCACAAAATGGCACAGATATGGCGCTAAAAAAGTATAAATATGGGCCTAAATGTGCCATTCTAGACCCATTCATCAAGTTGATCTATATTATTTGCCATTTATAAAATTTTGCAGGGGCAGGTATTCTGGGCATGTTCAATTCCTTTATCTTTGCTAAGCCTAAACAACTCATTTGTTGCACAGTTTCATTAAAAAATTTAATTTGAACAGGTATCTGGCATGCTCTAAATAAAGCTTAATTCCCCAGTATTTGCCAATGTCTAGTTCCCCACACACTTTTCACGTCAATTGACTTTAGCCAATTTTCATAGCCTTCTATAGTCAACCGGGAAACAGAGGAATCCGATTATATAAATTTCGTATTTGTCAATAGTATGCATATGTTTTCTGTAGGTGGCAATTTAAAATATTATGACTCAGCATTATTAACATCGTGCCCAGAAAAATATGTTAACTTTTAAGAATACGTTTTAGAACTCCCTTGTGCTGGAGTCGGACAATGTTCCCATTGTGTATAATTAAAAACAGTTTTAGGGCTGCTTGCTCTATGGATGAAATGGTGCCCATAATAATGGATAACAAAACATATCACCATAATTGTCTCTAGATTGATAAACATCTAAATTTTCAAATACAGTATAATACTGCAATTCAGTCATCATAGAATCAGCTGTTTTCACATACCAATCATCACAAACAATCCCGGGTATTATTATATCGTTCATTGAGAAATTTTAAACACATATGGTATATAAATGACCTCAAAAGGCCGTATATATCAAAGGTTACTTTATCCCAAACAATCCCATCACGAATTGGTATTGTGAAAATGTTCACAAAAGACAAGTCTTTGCGGACCTTGTGAGAAGAAAAATGTGGTTTTAGGACCTCATTCACCTGTTCAACTGTTGATTTTTCAGGAAGAAAATTGCCATGTATTAATAAAAAGAAAGTGATGACAAAGCCAATCCAAAGCAGGAAAGCTAGTACAGTCAAGGAAAGCCACAGATAGTTCCATGGAAGAATGAGGAAAGTTACTTTATGTCAATTTATCAGCTTACGTGGTTTTGACAGTTCAGGTGTCGAAGAGGCGAATGAGTCCGATAAGTCATCATTGATGTCGGCAAAGTATCCAGAAGCAGTTTGTGAAAAGACTGGAGCCTTGTTTGTTGGTGGAGTTGGTGTTTCCCGTGGTGGCACAGAATAAATAGCACCATCCGTCTGTGTCGAAGTTGTGTCAAATCGATCAGTATTTTGCATATTATTTGATGTCAGTGGAACCAATGCAAGATCATTTTCCACCATCCCCAAACTCAGAGAGGTGTCAGTGTTGCTGCTTACAACTTGTAGAGGAACTTCTTGACCAGTAGTGAGAGGGATTTGGGAACTACTGGCTGTTCCTTTTGGTCGGCTGTGCAGGATCGGCCACATGGTGTAGTTTGACATTGTTGATGGAGACAAAACGATTTTCTTTGGCACCTGTCAACGGTGGTAGAATGACAGTTCTGGTACCATGTATTCCCAAAACTGGGACCGGTGCACAATAAGAAGGGCCAAATTCCTTTTTAACAGCAACTTTTTCACATACTAGATCCACCACTCTAGGAATGCAGCCGGTAGGTGTTACAGGTACATCCTTAATTCCTATGGAGGCAGCACTAGCAGAAGAGTTATTGTCACAGACGTGTTGCAATTCCTGTAAGACAGTGACACGTTAATTTATGTCAAAAGGTGTTTCTGACACCTCCATGCCAGGACCATCAAGATCTGGAACATACATTTGAGTTCAGAACAGGCACTCATATGAAGTACAATCCCCCAGGAACCTTCTAGGCAGATTGTTAAGTGCTCTTTGGACTCCATACAGGTGATTAAGCCAACTAAGACCTGTACCTAAGACTCTGGCTGTTAAGGATTGCTTTAAATCATGGTTTAATTGCTCCACAACACTATTTCCCTCGGGATGAAATGGAAACTAGTACTGGAGTTGGATCCCCAACAAAGTCATGTTGTCCCTGAAAGCCCTTGAGGCGAAAGCAGGGCCCTGGTCCGAGTGGAAAGCCGCAACTGCATATGTACAGATAAAGACTCGCAAATCTCCAATAACAGTCCGAGCGTCAGCCAAGCGTTGTGGCCACACCCATAGAAATCTGGAGCAGGAGTCAACAGCGACTAGGATGTATTTGTATGCACTATCCAGTGTTAGGGGACCGCAATGGTCCAAGTACACACATTGTAAAGCTTTGTTAGAAATTAGGAGGAGTGTCTGCGGTGGGAGCTTAGCAGTGGAAACTTTGATTTGTTGGCAGATGTCACAACAAAAGACAAACTGCTTGGCCTCCTTGTATAGGCCTGGCCACCAGAAACTGGCTTGTAGCAATGATATTGTAGCCGCCACACCAGCATGGGCAGATGTTGCTCCCTCATGCGCTGCTTTAATCAACTCTGGTCTTATATCTTTATTGGGAATTTCTATAACCCCTATGCCTTGTATCTTAAGTTCAGCGTTTAGGCAGCCTCCCATTCGGTAGGAATATTTAGCAAGGAATGCTTTTGGATAGGGCGTACTATCAGCCGTAGCTTTCACAGCAGCCCATATGTCTGCGTCTGGTTTAGCTCCTGAGTGGGTTATTACAGCAACAATGGCCGTAGCAACTGCTGACTTTGTGGCTTCACCAGCCAGTGTATTCCCAGCCACGTGTATTCCAACACTCTGGTGTCCAAGTGTATGTACAACATGGATTTTTGTTAGCGTTTCCTTCAGATCCGTTACTTTCCCCCACAGTAATCTGTGTTTAATGGTATTGCCTTTAGAATCTCTGAAACCATTTTGGCGCCAATAATGCAGGTATTCATTAAAGGACTGGACATAATAGTACAAATCACAAACAATCAGCGTGTACTGTGCAGGATTCATATGTTCCAGTGTCATCACCAGAGCTGAAAGCTCTGCTAGTTGTGCTGTGCAATTCCCTAGGGTTTGCGTAAATGTACGTAGGGGACAAAATTTATTATCCTCCATGTAGCCACTTACGACTGCGCAAGCAGCGGAGTATTGGTGCTTTGTGCCAATTGCAGGTTGTGCAGAGCCATCGGTGCACATGACTCTATGATACTGTTCAATAGGCAGTGTGTTTGCTGGAACTGGGTATTCTAGTTCATATTGCAAACATTTTTGAGTATGCAATTTTGGGTCAAAAATGTAATCTACATCAGTGACTGTCAAAGACGTGGCCCATTGGATCCAATGTGGATGTAATCCTTTTGCATTAGGAATGCTGGCTTTTGTGACAGCCTCTAGGGCTGGAATGGGAGAAACAACAATAATGTGTTTGCCCTGGGCCAGAGGTCTTTCTTTAATGACAGCCATCTGAACAGCAGTGAGAATTTTCTCAGTTGGAGCAAATCGTTGTTCTGCTGCTGAGTACAAGTGTGATTTGCAAGCAATCGGGACTGTCTCAACCCCCTTTAAGGTTACATAGGTGAAACCAATGGGACCAGCAATTACCCAGATGATCAAGTGTGTTTTGTTGTCCCTTGTGTGTAGATGTTGTCCTGCAAGCATGTCTGTCTGCAAGTCTCTGAGAATGCGTGTGTGTTCGACTGCACAAAACTTAATTAAAAAGTCAGGGCGTATTAAGTCATATAAGGGTTTTATGCGTGACGCATAATCTGGAATGTAAGTTCTGCCAAAATTTAGGAAACTCAAAAGAGATTGGAGTTTTTTAATCGTATTTGGAGGTTGTAATTGTTCACACTTTTCTAAGAATGGTGGCGCTAGGCTCTTCCCTTCATTTGATAGCTCATATCCCAGGAAGGCTATTTTTGTTTTTTTGAAGTTGGATTTGTAGCCAAATTCAGCAAATCCCACAACAATGCGGGGTACCCGTCTTAAATGTTGTAGTGATTCATCAGCGGCAAGATAGATATAATCTACATAGGACAATGCTTCAGGGTCACTGTCGTGCAAAATTGCAGTCACACGAGCTGCGAACAGTCCTGAGATGTTCTTGTACCCCTGAGGTAAACAACTGAATTTTTTCAGAGAATCTAGTGCACTGAAACTTGTTAAGTCTCTACTCTCAAGTGCTATATTCTGGCAGAAGAAGCCGTTAGAAATGTCCAGTGTTGTTTTGTATTTTTTTTGCGCACTATGTTGTTCATTAGTGCTGTGCTATGTGAGTTTTGTATATAATAAGTGTGTGTATGACTGTTTAAATGTCTGCAGTGTAAGATTATTCTGTATGAATGGTCCGGTTTAGCTACTGGGAATAAAGGATTATTCATTGGGGAGACGCAGGTTTCAATTACGCCCTGGTACTTTAGTTGTGTGAGGATTTCTCTCATGGGTGCTTTTGCATCATGTTTTATTGGATACTGAGGTTGAGGTTCATTTTTAATAGGTATTGCATAGTAGGGGGATTCTTTATCCCATCCTACATGGTTGCGATATAACGCGGGTGCCTGCACCAATGCCCAATTGATGGCGTAGGATTCAGCGAGTTCCTCCGGAACAAGGGGGGAGAGAAAAGGTTTAATGACCTCTTCCCTATATGGGCAGGTACGGACAAATTCAGGTGGCCAATCTTGTTCGGCCAACAAGATATCATATATATTTACCACGCAATCCCCAAAAATTGCGTCTATTATGCGTTCAATGTCTCCTTCTAATTGTAGCGCTACTTTATACACTCTAGCAGGCGGGTAGCATGTCCACAGTTTCTACTTGTAGAAAGTCATCAGTTACTTTCACCTCCAGATGCTTCTGAAGACTCCGGCGAACTATTGTGACCTCTGCCGCGCTGTCTAGCAGCGCTAGTGCCCACCTCCTGTTCTTCAAGAGGATCCTCTTCTTGAGCGGCATGTCGTATTGCAACTGCTGCCACCTTTTTCTTTTTAAATTAGGGTTTTTGTTCGGGAGGTTTCTCTTCCTTTTTAACAGAAACCTCTGATGAGCGTTGTGATTCCTGTCTCGGTTTCACGTACTCTATTCTTCACTCTGATTGCCCACCTCTCTCACTGCATTTTTCCGATGAGTCCTGAAAGGAACGAGATTGGCATATCAGTATATTGATATCTATCAGGTGTTTTTATATTATCTCTATTTCTGAGATTATATCTATTCTGCCGGGTCTCCATACGCGGAGATTCTCCCCTTTATTTTTTAGGAGTTTTTTTTTTTTTTATCCCAGTGTTTCCTATTACCCTCAGGAGCTTGCTTGGAAAAATCTTCATTAGATTTGCCCTGAAATTGTGGTTTAGTTGGTCTGGTCCCTAGACTATCTCGACCAATACTAGAATAGGTCTCTGCGATAATATTGGGCAGCTCATGTTCCTGATCCTGTTGAGGAACATCATGGAGCCGCATGAGCACTGCTAGTGCGACTGCTTCGCCTTTAAGATTACTTAAAATAATAGAGGATACTGTGGCAAACTTGGCCTTTAATTGTATCCCCAAGTCCAGGGCCGGGGCAGACCCATATTCATCTTGAATTTGCTTCAACACTTCTGGTAAATTGGCAAGTGTTGGTGTACTCTGTGCGGTAGTATGGAGCGTGGCAAATACCGTGCCTCAGGTATTACAGTTATCTACCATGGGGACCATCCTAAAAGGCAGGCACATCGTTAGAATTCTATATTTATCCTGAGGTCCCGTTGGGAGATACCGCTTCCAGTGCATTTATTTTTTGAGCTCACCAAAACGGAGTTTCTTCTCGTTTGGCGGCTACTTTACCCATAATTAAATGTACAGTTGCAGGGTTAATACCTGGCGTCACTGCATGTGTTTGCGCTGGAGCAGCACGTGCTGGGTTTGTATTCAATGTTTGCATTACAAACTGTACTAATCGTCTGTATATTGCTGTCAGTTCAGTATATACGCGACGAACCTCAGCTACTGCTAAATTTGCTACTGCAGGGTGAGGTGTATAAGTGCCCAATAAAGGCCAGGTAGGACCTTCATTACTTAGATGACCTAACCTAACTGGTAAAATCATGTGGGGTAGGGCGCCATCAAGCCAATTATTATGTTCTTGATAAGATAGAGGCATTTCTAAATATGCATATGCTCTGCATTGTCCAGGTACGTTTGCAAATGTATAGTGATGAAATGTGTTTGTGTTACCATCAACTGCTATAAATGTGACCCAAGAATAAAATAGTTCTGTTCTATAAGCTGCATCTGCATCAACAACAAATGTGACTGGACCCCCCTGGGCCATTAGGCCATTTGCCAATAAATGTGCTGTCAGGGGTTGTCTCATATTTACTGCAATTGCCACCTGTTGCGGATTTGCCATAATGAATGGTAAGTTTGTTCAGAGATAGGCACACCAAATAGGGATTATCCTTTTAGGGTTCAAGCTTGAACAACCTCTAGCATCAGATAGGATGTCCTACTTAGCAGAGGAGGAAATCCTCAATACCACGGACATCTCCATATATAGAGTACTGAGGGGTCCTTGTATATCGTGAAACAGAGATACTAAGGAGGACCCAATAATTAGAGCCTGACCAAATGTTGGAGGCGCCATGTCGCATAGGTTCTCATTATTCTAATGAGACTACTGGATTTCGAGTGGCAGAATCGCCTGCGGTGTGGGAGACAGAATCTAACCCACTACAGGTGACACCTGTCACTCCAATCCGGGTTCTGCTCCGGCTAACTAGCAGTGCCTCATCTCTACCCCAGGGTAGGGCTGATTGGGCAGCCGAGCGCATGACATAACTGGTTTCCCAGGGAAGCTGTGGTCACTCAGGTCGTATCCGTTTCTCTCAGTTACATTACTGTCACATACACAATGATGAACAGAGGCAGTATATGTTTCAATAATGCTTTAATAAAGCGACTGCATCTTAAATAGCAAAGCGTGAACTGCAATAACCAGGACGATACAACATGACATGATTAAAATTGTGACAAGGAGAGTGAAACATAAAAATAATGCTACCATATTGTCACTAGAGTCAACAGACTAATTCCTACCTAGGCTATGATAGAGCACAACGTGTTAAGCTCTAATTCTGCCCTTCAGGTTCCCCTGGGAAGACATCATCCCCCATACCTGAGCAAAGGCCTGAAGTCTGCAAAACAGCTGTAGCGAAGCATTCTGCAATCAGCCTACAGTCGTGGTTCTCTGTTGAGGGAACAGTGTGTATGAACAGGTTAGAATCCTACACAGAAGCAGAGTTGAGTTTTTTGTGCCCGAAGATTACAAGGGAGGTGAGCAGGATGCATCAGAAGCTAGCAGCCCTGGCAGAGAAGTACGACATAGAAATAGAGAAAATGAAGCATTTGAAAAGGAGTTACAGATTACATTTTGAGACTAAAGATTTTGAACACATGAGCTCTGCCAAAATGAAGGCACACTTTGGGGAATTGCTTCAAAGTGCCCAGACCTGGGGAGCATTAGAGAAATGGGAAGGCAGATGGGTAAAGAAAAGAGACAAAAGGAAAAGGGATTTTGTAGAACTGACTACAAATGTGCAACAAGGCCAAGATACAGTGAAGATTTTACCAATGAGAGAGGTTCCGGGAGGGAATTTTATTCATGTCCCTTGGAGAAGAAGTGACATTCTATCATTTACAAATGATTATCCAAAATTGAGGGAGAAACCAGTAGAGTGGTATTAGCAGACAGGCAGGTTTGTGAAACTTGCAAAGTGCCTGTGGAAGACTTGAACACATTACAAGGGACTAGGGTTCTAGCTGATCTGTGGATAGAATGTAAGAGGAGTGTAAATTAGCCAACAAGCAAACCAGAGAGAGATAAAAATACAGGTGCACCGTCTCCCGAGGTAATGAAATATTACTAAAAGGTGATTGAATTTTTGAAAATAAGAATTTCGCACAAGAATATTGATGGGCAGAGGATTGACAGGCCAGCTCAGGAAGCAAAGGAGTCGATACATGGTATTATGAGAGACTGTTACAGGCGTTCAAGCATTACAGTGGAGAAGATACAATAAGGGCAAAGGACATGATTCATTTTCTGTTCAGATTTGTGGAAAGATTGAGACCTGAAATTAGCCAGATGATTAAGAGTCATTTGATTTGTTGGCAAGCCAAGCCGATTGATGAGATATTGCAGTATGCAAAGTACTGTTGTGATGTAAATTGAGTTGAAGCAGAGAAAGCTAAAAGAAAAGGCGATGGTGATGCAGATTAAAGGTGCTCAGACAGGCAGGCAAGGGAGTTTTCCACAACCACTATCACAGTAGCAGCAGGATAACATGGTATTTCAGCCACAGATGAGAGGTAGAGGTCGCAGAGGCAATATGAATCATGGTCCACATTTAGGTACTGTAGGGGTTCAGAATGATGTGCAGGGAATGAAGAAATTATTGCCATGCCACGTTTGCGGAGCCGTTGGACATTGGAAACGGGAGTGCCCGATGATGGTGCAGGAAGGTGTTGCCTAGCAAAGTAATTACATCAATTCGTTCCAGATCATGAGAGGACCGAGAGTGAGAAGTCCTAACCCAAATTTTCAAAATAATGTGAATCAAGTGCAGAATTGTCAACCCATGCAGCAGGTGCAAATGCCCTGTGTACAAATGACACAGTTACAGCCGATGCAGCAACAGGATCCCATGGTACCCAGACAGCAAATTCAAATACCTCAAGTCCCAATGGAACAGCAACAAATGATGCTTTCTCAACAGGTCACAGGTCAGAGGTTTAACCCAAGTAATAACACAGTGCACCAATTCCTGTTACACAGCGAGAATGGAATAAACGATGATTGGGTGAGCCGAAGTTCAGATGAGGAGCCATGTGTGCTTGCAACCTCCTTAGACATAGATCTGAGAGGTCCTTATGTGAAGGGAAAAGTTATGAGTCACAGAGTTTCATTCTTGGTTGACACAGGAGCTACACGCTGTACAGTGAGAAGTGCAGAAGTTCCAAACTTTCCCCTTTTAGGTAAAACAGTTCAGATTGTAGGAGTAGCAAATCAGTATTTGACTAACCTGATTACACAACCATTCCAGGTTAAAATTGGCAACTTTCAGGGATTGCACAAATTGGTAGTCTGCGATTCAAGTCCAGTATCCCTATTGGAAAGAGACTTGCTGTGTAAAACCAAATGCTCGATTACTAGTTCAAATAATGGAACTAAGATTTGGATGAATAGCGATGATAAAAATGACCAAGCCCCAGAGATAGAGTATGGGACTACAAGTGAGGAATACCCTCTGATTGAATTTTTCCCACTGTTTACAGTGAAGAAGCTTCATCCTGATTTGCAGGGAATGATTAAGGAGAAGGTGTGGGATTTAACAGGAAAATAAATAGGTCTCATAAAGGGAGTTGAGCCAGTTAAAGTTACTATAAAGCCGAATGCAGTTTTTCCTCAAATTCCTCAGTATCACATGTCACAAGATGTTCTTATGAAGGTTGTCCAAATAACTGCAGACTTTGTTAAACGAGGGGTTTTGAAGGAAGTATTGAGCAGCCCATGTAATTCACTGATAATGGGTTTGCAAAAGCCCTGTGGGAAAATTTGAATTGTCCAGGATTTGAGAAAGATAAATGAGATTGTGGTCAAAGGTTGTCCTATGGTGCCAAATCCAGCTGTGATAATGTTTCAGATTCCATGTGATGCTGAATGGTTCACTGTCATTGATTTGTCGCAAGCCTTCTTTTCTGTGCCTCTTCATGAGGACAGCCAATCTCTCTTTTATTTCAAATTTTTGGGCCAAGTTTATTGTTGGTGCAGAATTTCTCAAGGGTTTTCAGAGTCACCTTCCATATTCAATCAGATCTTGAAAAAAAACTTGGAGTTGTTGGAATTGCCTTTCCAATCAACCTTGGTACAGTATATTGATGACTTATCCGATTGCGTCCAAAACAAGGGATGAGTGCAAGTATGATATGATTGCCCTGCTGAACCATTTGGGAAAGAATGGTCATAAAGTGTCTCTGCTTAAATTGTAATACTGTCAAAAGGAAGTGAAATACTTGGGACATCAGATTGAGAAAGGATCGAGAAAGATATCCAGAGAAAGGGTTACGATCAGATTGCAGAGGAATCCCCCAACCACACAGAGAGATGTCAGGATGTTTTTAGGGATGGTCGGTAATTGTCGCCAATGGATTTCAAATTTTTCAGTCATCTCGAGACCATTACAGAAGCTGACTCATAAGGAAGTCACTGATCCCATAGTGTTAGACCAGGCTGGAATGAAAACGTTCACTGAACTAAGAGCGAGTCTGTGTAAGGCTCTAGCTTTGACTATGCCTGTCTACACGAAACCTTTCACTTTGTTTTGTCATGAGCGTGAAGCATGTTCTTTGTCTTGACACATGTCCATGGAGATGTAAACCACAGGGTAACATATTTTTCAGCTACTTTGGACCCAGTTGCAGCAGCCTTACCAGGTTGTTTGCACGCAGTTGCAGCGGTTGGTCAAAGCCTTACACAGTGTGAGGGCATTGTGATGGGATACACTTTGATTATAATGGTCCCTCACTCTATTGAGATTCTACTTACAAGCGCGAAAACCCAATATTTGACTGGTGGAGATTGACCAGACAAGAAACGAGTATTCCAGGGTCACCAAAGGTGTCATTGAAAAGATGTACAGTGCTGAACCTGGCAACCTTACTTCCTAATGAAAATGTTGAAATTGTAAAGATAGAAGACATTGAGCATGATTGTCTTGAAGTAACTGACTTTAGCTCAAAACCGAGACCTGACATTAGTCATACCCAATTGGAAGAGAATGACCAAATTATCTTTGTTGATGGTTCTTGTCTGAGAGATAATACAGGGACACTGAGAGCATGATATGCCCTGTGCACAATTACTGGTATTTTGGAAGCTTCCTCGCTTCGAGGAATATATTCTGCCCAAGTACCGGAATTGGTAGCCCTTACTAGGGTGTGCCATGTTTCTGCTCAGCTGAAAGTTACAATCTATACGGATAGCCAGTATGGATTTGGAATAGTCCATAGTTTTGGTTAGTTATGGTCACAAAGAGGTTTCATGACCTCTTCTGGTTTACCAGTGAGAAATGGTGAAACAATTAAAGAACTGTTACATGCTATCCAAATGCCTGAAAAGATTGCCGTGGTGAAATGCAGTACACATCTGAAGTCGCAGGACTTTTTGTCGTTGGGAAATGGACATGCGGATCAAGTCGCAAGGTTTTGTGATTGAACTGTATATCGTTCAAAGGTAAGTGGGAACTGTTACCTGAAGAAGACGAAACATGTCCAAGCTTTGCGTTGAAAGTGATTTACACCTTGGAGGAATTGAAAATGTTGCAGAATAATGCTGACAGGGAGGAAAAACATTCATGGAGTAAAATTAAATGTGTGCAAAGACTAGATGAATTGTGGGTTTCAGAAGAGGGTCAATTGGTTTTGCCCAATAGTCTGCTGTCTCAAATGGCTAGGTTTTATCATGGTCAAACATATGTTGGGAGGGATGCCATGATTCAATTGTTTAAACATGATTGGTTCAACCCAAGGTTTATACAGGTTGCTGAAGCAGTTTCCATTGTTGTGTCATTTACCAGCAAATGAACGCGGGAAAGGGACAGTGGTTAATTTGAGCCACATTGGAAGAGCAGGAGATCCATTCAGCAGAATGCAGATGGATTTTATTGAGATGTCTGTGCGTTGAGGTTAGAGATATGTGTTGGTGATTGTTTGCATCTTTAGTCACTGGATTGAAGTTTACCCTACACAGAGAAATGACAGTCTCACAGTAGCAAAACTGCTGCTTAGGGAACTGATACTACATTTCGAGATTTCAATCTCTTTAGAAACAGATAGGGGAAGTCACTTCAACAACAAAGTAATTAAATTACTGTGTGCGGCATTGAACATTAACCAGAAGTTGCATTGTAGTTACCGCCCTGAAGCATCAGGACTAGTGGAGCAAATGAATGGTACCTTTGAGTCAAGAGTTGCAAAGATGTGTGCGTCCACGAATTTGGAATGGCCTGATGCATTGCCTTTAGTTTTATGACAATGAGAAACACACCCGACAGGAAGACAGGATTGTTGCCGCAGGAAATCCTTATTGGCCGAGCCATGAGTTTACCAGCAATGCCTGCAAATGCACTTGTCAACATTGCAGATGATATGGTGTTGGACTACTGCAAAGGTCTGGATGATGTGGTTTGCTTTTTCTCTCAGCGGGTGGAGGCGACTACACTGCCACCAAAACATTACCCAGGGCACAATCTGAGGGCCGGTGACTGGGTTGTGGTCCAGGAACACATGAGGAAAAAGTGTTTGGAACCTCATTGGAACGGACCTTTCCAGGTAGTTCTAACAACTACCACAACTGTGAAGTGCACTGGAGTTCCGATCTTGATCCATGCCAGTCACATGAAGAACGTGGCATGTCCACTAGTTCATGAAGAAGAGTTGTTGAGAGTACCAAAAATAGCAGAGCAAGTCTCTGGGCCGGAAGAAGAACAAAGAGGAACTGAGACCGGAGCTGAGCTCGTTGAGGACAGTTCAGTCACTCCTGTTCAGTCACTCCTGTGAGAGACGAAGGAGAAGACCTCCAGGAAGGTGACGGAGAGCCTATTTCAATTGAGGAAGCAGGAGAGCCTAGTCAGAGGAGGGCTTTCCTAGAAGCAGACGATCTTGAGAGACAAACAGAGCAATTGCCAGACCCCGAGGGGGAAGGAGTTGAGGCAGATCGAAGTCACTGTGATCTGACTCCTCCTGAACCGGTTGCAGGTCTGTCAAGAAAAAACACTGCAGAACAAGGAGAAGTTACAAGTTCAACACTGAAAATAACATTGACCAATGGTCCACTGAAATGAGATAAGTGGCCAGAGTCACAGGGAAAGGGAAAGGAAGTGGTTGTTGGCACAACAATTGAAGAAGAAGTGGATACAACAAGGAGAGAAAATCTAAGCGAAGGAGAATTGAATGGTGATCGAAAATTGAAGAGAAAGAGAATAGCAAGTCGAAGATACACAGGTCCTTAATGGGCGTATCCAACTACAAGTGAATGGCAGCAAGAATTTCTGTCTTTTTGTTTTGATAAAGACTTTCCGGGTCAATATTTTGGCACTTGAAGGAAACGGGGGAACTGAACTGTTGAAAAAAAAATATGAGAGACATTTTTGAGAAAGAGACTGTTGAAAGTAACCGGGAAAGACTTTGATAACCTGATTTGACCTTTTGAAACCTGATTTTGACAAGCTGCTTACCGATTTTGACAAGGGATCTTGGAAGTGAGACTGAGAGCTGTAAATAACTGCTGAAAAAAGATTTTTGTTTTTGATTTTTACTGCAGTTTTCTAAATTTTCTTCTGCTTTCTGATTCTTTACAGATCATAAGTAACATTAGCCAGCAGGGTAGGAACAATAGGTGCTGTACATATATGAGTATTGGTTTGGTGATTGTATGTGGGATATTGTTTGTGGTATTGATTGTGGGTATTTCTGTTCTTGATAAGAGTGAAGCCAACCATACTTCTACTTTTGAGACGAGAAGTTTAGGTTAGATGAGAAGTATTTGCATGAGGGTACTAATGCGCAAGGAGAACTTTCTTCTAATGTCTTCTATCACTTGCTGAGTGAGTATGTTGAAATGATGGATTCAAAGAATTGTTATGTGTGTACACAGATTCCTTCATCTGGAAGGAGTTACTTACCAGAGTCTGCCTCTAACATATGGAATAAGTTGTAGTCTGCCACTAACAAGATTTTATAACCAAGAGTACATTCAGTATGTCTACTGCAATTATGATATGGTGCTTTCATTTGTCCCTATAATTAGGTATTTGAGTAGGGTAGCTAAGGATACTGACATTGTATTAGTTAGAGGTTTCTTTGGACCTATATTGACACTTGTCACAGCTTATGCACATCACAATAATCTGACATGCTTGCTTACACCTTTAGAGAAAAGCTTCCTAGATCACACAGATGACAGGAGAAAGGTGTCGAAGGAGAAGTTAGAAAAAGGCTTTGAGAAAAGGACTTACAGGAATGATTATGCTTATAGTGTAATTAAAATGCAAGGGAAATTAGCTCTAGATGCGCAACACGTAGGGAAACTTTCTACATGTAGGCCATATCACGTACAGACACTTTGGGGGTCATTACGACCCTGGCGGCCGGCGGTAAGTTGGCGGTAACACTGCCAACAGGCTGGCGGTGTTCTGCCAGCAATTATGACCGTGGCAAAATTGCCACGGCCATACCCCCGGCCCCTCCAATATACCGCCAGGATTCCACCTGGCGGTCATAATCCCCAGGGCAGCGGTGCAAGCACCGCATGCCCTGGTGATTATGAGTCCCCGACCGCCAGCCTGTCCGTGGCGGTACACACCGCCATTGAAAGGCTGGCGGTAAGGGAACTTGGGGTGCCCCTGGTTGCCCCTGCACTGCCCATGCACTTGGCATGGGCAGTGCAGGGGCCCCCAGGCATAGCCCCATCGCGCATTTCACTGCCCGAATTACTGCACCCGCTGCACATCAGTATTGCCGCCGGCTCTATTACGACATGATGTGACATTTCTGCTGGGCCAGCGGACGGTAACACTGTTACCGTCTGCTGGCCCAGTGGAAATGTCATAATAGGGAGCCAGGAATACCGCCGGCAATGGCGGTATTCTGTCTCCCGCGGCCTCTGCGGTCTTTTTGCAAGACCGCCGAGGTCGTAATGACCCCCTTTGTTTGTGGGGACGAGTGAATGTAGACATGTGTTTTTGTTTTGTTTCAGAGTAAAAGGCGTTTTTGTTGAATGGACAGGACCCAGCAATTACTGGGATATATTACGTCTGTGGTCCAAATGCTTATTACAGTCTCCTTAGAGGATGGTATGGGACATGTTACTTAGGAATAGTTTTCCCAAAGATTTTTCGAATGGATGACTTGAAGAAGTTTCCGAAAGTGACAGAATTACATCATATGAAACAGAGGAGGGAGTCTCCTTCTGGTATAGTTGGAGATATATTTGGAGCAATGATTCCTTCAGTGGGAGTAAAGATTCTAAAATGGTCTACTATTTTAGATAACATGCTGACACATTTTTCAGGAACCATACTCCTGATAGATACTGAATTAGCTGCTGAAAAAGCTATGACTCTTCAAAATTGCCTTGCTTTAGACATTCTTTTAGCAAAGGATGGTGGAGTTTGTAGGATGATTAATTCTAGGCATTGTTGTTCATTCATTCCTGATAATAGTAAAGACAATAGAGAGTTACTTACTAATCTGACTAATGCAAGTGCTAATTTAAAAGAATTAAAAGCACCAGGTGTTTGGGAAAAAGTTGGCAAGGGTTTTGCTTCAGTGGGAAATTGGCTCAGCAACCTTAGGAAAGGGATTTTGTTGAAAATTTGACGGGGATATTAATTATTGTGGTTTGCCTATTTGGAATATGGGGAATCTGTAAACTGTGTAAAAGGATTACATTGAAAAAGTCAAAGAATGATCAGAGGAGTGAAGAAAAGAAAAGGGAAGAAATGTTCAGGGAAAATTTGAAAAGGGAACAAAAGTATGAAGGAATTAAAATGACAGAATTTTACCTGATGCAAACATTTGATAGCTTGGTGTGATGATACATTTAGTCATCAGAGGAGGGATTGCTAGCGCAGGAGTTTTAATAAAAATATTTATGAGAGTTCATTTATTTCGAGTAATGGATTTGTGTAGAAAATGTAATAACGTCGAAAAATAATGCACACATTTGAAAATGTGATCACGATCAGTGGCCGTCAATGTTCACGAAGTATACTTATTAATAGTTTACTAATATGAAATCTTGAGTATATGTTTGACTAGTGTAGTAATATGTCATATTAAGGGTTATGCATTATGTATTTGCTTTATTAACTGTAGGCTTAACTTAGCGAAGGACTTGGCCTAGTTGCCCGGCCTCATGTCAAGCTGTATTTCTTAACGTTTAATCAAACGGCTGTTGAGAGAGTTAAACCTTGTTTTCCCACTGTACTGTCTAAATGTGCTCATAGCTAAAAGTATTTCTCATGAGAACCGCTGGCTAGAAGATGCTGTTCTTGCTAAAATGTAACATTATGAGTGTAATGTGTGTAAGACTGACTTTCTCAGGAGGAGAACAACGGAGACACTGATGGGAGTATAAGCTGCAACAATATTGTTACCTGATGAGGACATTGCAAGAGAAGCCAATCAGCGACATGTGAATGGAGTAGTGGTAGAATTCATACATTTGAAGTTTTAGTTTTATTGGACAAAGTGTGAACATGCGATCCCTTGACCAATAGGGACTTGGGAAATAGATTTAGGGAATTTAACTTAACAGGACTGCAGCAAGAGAAGACAAGCATTCTCTCTATTCTTCTTGAGGGTTTACCTCTATTCTTTTGAGTTGCTTAAAGACTTTGCCTGTTCTGAACTTTGATGCAGAATCCTGATGCCTTGCTCACTGAACTGATGTCCTGATGACGAAGACTATCTGAGCTTGCTGATCCAATTGTGGAGAGGTATTCTTGTACCCATGTGTTTGTTATGCCCATTTGCTTTTTCTTTCTAGGTACCAACCACACTGTTTTGATAGAGCCATAGTTAGATGTTTCCCAAATTTGTGTTTGCTAAATTGTTTTGCATAAAGCCCAACATGCTGATGCTAATCTGGTGTTAGTTAAGGATTCTGAATAATGAAAGTATGCGTTAGGGAATAACGTTTGATGCCTTTCTTTGCTGAATCTGAATGTATGTAATGTCGTTTGTTGTTTCTTTCGTAGGTTTGGACAGCCAGTGTTGTTTCTGTATGTGTACCATTTGATTTTGAGATTATCTTAAGTGACTTTAGCGTTGTTAATATAGGCAAATAAATATTCTAACTTTTACTAAAGGTTTGGTTATTCATGACTGAGAGGTCATGGTGTGTGACAATTACTGACTCCATTGATTATTAATGCTATTGATTATCATTGATTGTTGATGTTATTGGTTAATTATTGGTTATTGATCTGCATGTACTGGAGTTATGGTGGGAATATCTTAACTGCGAGTCAAAAGGTTCATCGACCTATTGCGTCCCCTTGTAAGTTTACTTATTAAGGTCAGATGCGCTACCATTGCCCCTACCCTTCACCATGATGCGCCGTATTTTAAATACGGCGCACACATGGTGTGGTAGGGGGGTGCTAAGTGGTGCAGGGAAAGTGGCGCTGCACTCTCTGCATCGCCACTTTCCATAAATCTGCCCCTAAGTGTGCCAGTGTTCTGCATATGTGCGTAGTGCAATCATTGTGAGGGTTTCAGGCGTAGCTGATAGAAGTCAGGTATTTGTGCCGCACTGGCACTTCAAAATGTGTGAGAAGTGAAGCAACCTCAGATACACAACCTAAAAACCAGAAGGACACTTTCCAGCAAATTAATGATCCATTCAAAGTAAGACTGGAAGAAAAAACACACCTCTGCCGGAGGATCAAATTGCCAACTCTTTTCACATAAACATGACTTTTTGCAGCCTTGTGACATGTCACAATTAACAAAGGATGCAGCTTCAGTTTTTATTATATTTTAATCTTCATCTTTCTAAACCCTGCTTGCTCGACCTTGTTATTCCATAAAGGACCCCGGTTTCATGGCGTTTATTTTGGCATTACTCTGTCTGTGGTTATCCATATTGTTTTTTTGCCTCTTATTGGTATTTATGTTCTGTGTTCACTCTTTTTGAAGTGCCATCAGGGAGCCGTGTTGGAAGCAGCTGGTCTGTGTTTGACTCATTCCGCAGGTGGCAGAACTCTGCAGAACCTCGTTGAATTTTTATCTAACTCCACCCAATTCCATGGAGTACAACTACCAGAGTTCCACCCACCCCTACTTTAAACTATATTCTTTGTTTACGAGCTTTAGTCATCACAGGGGTCTTTTGTTTTGATGCAGCTCTCTCTCTGGTTTCAAAACTTCGGGTTCATCTTTGACACATCTTTTTAGACTTCTTTTATCTTTCGAGTTTCCGGCAGCACTGCCTCACACTCACCTTCAATATCTGCTTGCAGTGATATACACACTTGTGTACCAGTGGTTTTAGGTGTTTAATTCCACAATGGGTTATATAGTATTTTATGAAGAATATATTTGTTATGATATGTGTCTTTTGCAGCCTTGAAAAAGTAGTCATAGAAGAAACATGTGTCTGCTGCCTGCTCTTTTGCTGAATAAATATTTCTACTTTCGTAATAAAAAATTATGGATTTGTGTATTAACCAGGGGCGGCTCTTCCATATGGGCGGAGGAGCGTCGCCTCTCCCCCCGCACCGCCAGCAGCAGAAGCTGCATCCTTTCACCAAGAAGGGATAATGAACTATGTCTATTGTCCCTTTGTGGTGGTAGAGGCGGGCCACAGGGTGACGAGCGCTGAGGGGAGTGCACTCTGCACTCCCCTCAGAGTGCATGTGTGTTTGACCGGCTGTCTGGGGCCGGCGAAACACATATGCGCTGTATGCTCTCTCCAGGCCAGCAACACGGTTGCTGGGCTGGAGAGAGCCTGCACAGGCTCCCAGTCTGGATTGGCCGCAGGGCAGGCTGGGAGCCTGTGCCTGAGGGAGGAAACGGAGGAGAGGAGCGGTGCGTGAGGAGCAGGTAAGTTTTTTTTTTTTTTAAATTAATTTTAAGACCCGCTCCCATGCGCCTCCCCCTCCTCATTAGGGAAGCGAGCCACGACTGGAATTAACTTGACATACTAGACTGTGTTACCTTTGCTCTGAGTCTAATTTGCTCTGCTCTGGGTATAGTATATGTTCAAATAGCCTAACAGATGCCGGCTGTCAACTAAACTTGTAGGGCCGTCATAATAGAGGTTCCTCGGAAGACAGAGTAATCTCTATTGAGCCAGTGGCGATCTTTAAATTTGAAGAGCATAGGCCCATCAGAATGGCAAATGTAATACATTCTCCATCCTGGCAGATGACGAGCACCCTCCGAACTCTCAATTAGGCCCCAAGTTTTGCTATGACTGTGGTGTGTGCCTCCTGTAGTGAGTACCAACTGCCAACCTTTCACTGTTTTCAGAATATGTTGCAGAATAATGAATAGGATTTCAGGAAGGCCTTGGCATAGACCATGTGCAATAACGAAGTCCTGAATTGTGGCTACAGTGTTACAATAATCGATTTTCGAAAATACCAATGTCACATCTAGTTCCATGGGTTACTTGAAGCTGGGAATCTGTGTTATTAAAAACATTCAGAAGATATTAGTGTTCTATACCACCTCAGTGAAATATTGGCTAAATGAAAGATTTTCGTGTTGCAGTAAGTAGTTTAGAAACAGACCTATGACCATTATTTTGAAAAATGTAATTCTGTAATGTAATTTTGATTAGATTTTACGTATAGTACACACATTATAATGCAACAAGAAATTCTGAAAAACATGGAAGGACTACTATTGTAGACAGTTGCAAGCAAACCTGAAGCAAATAGTAGTTGGATTTCAAGACCTCGCCTAATGGTGTTGTTGGGCACCTTTTACCTCCCTCTTTTAGCAGTAATTAAATAACTATTAGCTACTCTACATACAAAAGGAATCTCACCATGTTGGGTATTAAGCAACAAACAATTTAAAATCAGTAGTTTTTTTTTTCAAAATAGCATTTCTGGTAATTTCAGTCACAACGAATAGTGGAATGGACTGAATTGATATTGTTGGTAAGCTAACATATGTAGTATAATTAAATGAAGTATTAGCACGTTTCAGCCCCTTTCTTTGTAAGCCCCTGCTGTCTGATGTTTGCTTATATTTTGCATTGCTGGATTTAGGCTGCTTTTTTGTAGCTGTTAACTTAATAAACTGTCATATTACACTTATTTCAACAGAACTTTATCTATTTGTCTTTTGCACTTTAACATCCACCACAGGCAGGAAACCGCGGTAACCGCAGCTTATCCATTTCCTACCCTCTTGGACTCTGACGGATTACATTTCTCCAAGTGCAGGCCCTGTGGGTGGAGAAGTTTACTGTGTTTTAGACTAGTTTGGTGATCCTGCTGAGCCGAAGTTAAGCACGAAGCATCGGGCAACGTCCTATTTTAGTTTAGTGGACCAGAGCCCACATATCAGCCATAGGTCTGTTTATTTCCCTTTGGAAGAATCGAAACCTTTATTCACAGTGGTATGGGTTTTTAATGTGAATTGGGCACTGTAATGCTGAGAATTGCAGTCCATTACATGCAATTTGATTACATTTAACTGAGAGGTATTTTCTTACATTAATTTCCTTATTATCTAGATGTTCCAGTTCAAGAGTTTGATTTACTACAAAGCTGAGGTATTCAAGAAGTAACATATAGAGAAAGTCAAGAGGTGGTAAAAGAAAGCAGCAGCGAATGCATGAAGAGAAAGTAAGTATTGGTTAAGGGGTTAGTCCAGCATTTTCAGCCTTTCATACAGTTGCAGCAGTAATCAAGTTATGTATGTTCCGCTTTTTTAGCTGTAACTGAGATGTGCGTTACATGATCCAGCTCTGATCAAGATAGGTTTACTATGCTTCATCAGCTGTAATTCGTTAGCTGTGTTGGTTCAGCTCTCATCAAACTGTATGTGACAGGCAAATTGTAGATGTGTCAGGGTTTAGGTGTAATGATGCTGCTAGTATTATTTGATTTTTTTTATTACTCTAGTAAAATTGAGGTGAGTGCTGTGCTGTCGCACAGTGCAGGGGTTGACTGTCAGTAATATTGGATGAATATAGATGATGTGTTTTTAAAGATCAGGCCTATGCATTTGGGGTGCGCGGAAGTTGGGGAAGCTCTAGCAGCCGTTGAGTCTACTTTTACTTCTTGATTGGGTTACATATTTGATGCATCGTCTACGTGGTCTAATGAAGCCATTTCCATGCTATCGGAAAGGTGTTGTCATGATCTTTTTATCAATACTGCCTAATGGGACATATCTCTAGGATGTGTTGAGGACATTTTTATGGGGAACGGCCTGTATTACGTGGGCGGAACCATGCTTAGCGTAAACACACAAGTATTTTCATGCTTGCCTGAACCAAGCATGTGCCTGAACCATGCAAATGCGTGGTTAACGCACCATGCATTTGCGTGGTTCAGGCACACAGCGGGAACATCGGGGAGATGAACGTGGCAGCCAGGTAAGTGGGGAGGGGCAGTTTGGGGGGGTATTTTTAAGGACAGGGTCGGGTCAGAGGGCTCAGGGGGGAAGGGGCAGTTTTCGGGGGGTGGTCCGGGTTGTTTTATTATCAGGGCATTGGTGTTAGGGCTCAGGGTAGGGGGAGGCCGGTGTAATTTTAGGGCAGGGTGGGGTTGGAAGGCTGAGTGCAGGGCAGGTTTGGGGGGGCAGTCTTAAGGCTTAGGGCGGGTGGGGGTGTTGGGTTAATTTACTATTTTGGGGTGGGGGAAGGTTTTAGGCCTCACGGTGGGTGAGGGGGCTCGGGGTAATTTTTCTTACCACCCTTTACCATTACCACACATAAACCCTAAATTCACCCTTATCACCACCCACCCCTAAAATAACCCCTACCATCCTGTACCACTACCTTCTCTTAAATCTTAAAATGATGCTTACCACCCTTTACCACTACCCACTGCTAAACCCTAAAATGACCCTTACCACCTCTAAAACCTGAACTTACTCATACCACCCTTTACCACTACCCATTCAGAAACTCTAAAATTACCCATACTACCCTTTACTACTACCCACTCATAAACCCTAAAATTACTCTTACCACCCCATAAACCTAAAATTGCCCTTATTACCCTTTACCCCTACCCCACCATAAAATTACACTTACCACCCTTTACCACCACCCACCCCTAAATGCCAAAAATCCTCTTACCACCACCCTCCTCAAGCCCTAAAATGACCCATACCATCCTTTACCACTACCCACCCCAAACCCTAAAACTTTCCTCCCCAACCTTTACCACTACCCACCCCTAAACCCTACACTTAATTTAACAATACATGGTAAAGTGATGTGTGGTAAAGGTACAAAAACCTACCTATATGGTAAAGGCATATGTGGTAAAAGCTGTGTGGAAAAGGCACTGCGTGGTGAAAGCAGTGTTGGAAAGGCTGTTTTCCACCTGAACAACCTGAGAGGGATATCCTGACTCACTTGAAGGACATTATACATATACTCAATGGTTGTGCTCTTTATTGCAGATTGCATGTTTGGGGGTATACCTGCACTCTCTAAAGTGAATTCCACAGGGGTGTTTTTAGGGGCAGATTTACAACAAAGTGAGCATCACTCCCGATGCACCACTTTTCTTTCATCCCCTACCACCACCTATTTATAATACAGTGCACGATGGCGGTCGTTAGCACAATAGTGTCACAAATTTTCACGCTATTGTGGCGCTTTGCTGCACGAGTGTCAAAAATGGTGATGCTAGTGCGGCAAAGCACAGGGAGGCCCATAGTTTACCATGGATGTGTAATTTTAACACCTGCTCAGAGCAGGCGTTAAAAATGATGGAAAAAATGGCACAGTGAAATCTAGTAAATTACACTGCGCCACTTTTTCGGGCCTCCCTGCGTGGGAATGCCCTTCTTGCATACATTATGACTAACGCAAACATAATGTGCTGCAAGGGTTTACAAAGTGGGACAATGCGAGCATTGCCCACTTTGTAAATACAGCGCGGGGTAAAGGCCAACTTAGTGTAAAAAAAATGACACTAGGGTGACCAAAGTGGTGCAAGGGGCTTGTAAGTATGCCCCCATAATGTTTCTTGTATTTGTGTGCATGGGTGATTGCAAGTGTGGGTGCAAACATATGCTGCACCGGAAAAGTTTCAAAAAGCAACCTTCATCCCAGGAAAGAAAATGTGCTGAAGTAAAACTGCATTTCAGGAGTTAGCATAATTTGTTAATACTTCACAAAGCATAGTAGGAGAAATCAAGAGGCTGACATGATAAATATTTCACACTGACAGAAAAAGAAACTCACACAAGTTTAGAGTGTTCCATATGTCTGATTCACATTTTCTTGCCCGATCGAAAAAGAATAAAACATTTTTGCTGAATGATGGTGGAAACAAATTTCCTCTTTCTTTATCGTCACAAATATTCAAGTTAGATGCTAAGAAAGGTGCTATAGGGAGCTTCAAAAACGTTTCCAGATACGTAAGTATTTATGCATTCAGAGCTGTAACTCCGAATTCATAAAAATAATACATATAAGCATTTGCTAATTTGATTTTTGTTTTCTTTTTTCTCACACTTTTTTCTTCATAGGCTAAACTTTTACCCATGGAGAAAAACTCCTTTCCTTAAACCCTCATCAATTTTGGTGTCTTCCCCTCCCTCCGCACCCTGGGAAATGATCAATTTCTAACAGTAACAAGTGAAAATGTCCAACTGTGGTCATTTTGGGTAACCGCCTGCAAATGTTTTGTGAATACTAATGTACTTATAAGTGTGTGGAAGTTCGCCATTTTTTCATGCATGCACATCCAGAATCGCACACAACGTGCCCAAGTAGGATCTACTCGCTTTTGGGAGCAATTTAAGTTATCAGTGCACATTTGGTGAATAACAAAGCTGAACTTGTACTCTCAAATGCTGCTGTTTATGTACCCTAGCGTCAGCAGAAGCGCAAATAGCTTTATGAATCAGCCCCTTAATGCTTGTCCAAGTCATAAAGTGAGCGACTCAATAAAAAATACAAAATACACATATGCATAGTGGAAACCTTAATACATGTGACATCGCCTTGGCAATATAGAAGTAGGAGGTAATTCAGGTCAAACTCATGTTAAACGAAACTTCTTGTTAAGAAAAAAATCAAATGCTATTAAAAACGGGATTTTGTTACTCAAGTAAAAAAGTCAGTCCAAAACACTCAATGCACTAGCCCCGCAGGTGGAATAGCCATAATTCCTGGTGGCATCCGGCATCGAATTTCTGAAGCCACTACGAAGAAGGAAGAACTGGCAGTACAGCTGCAGCACGTGAAAGCTTCCATAGCTTGCCAGGAAAAGAAGCACATTGGAAGTGTCTCGGTTTGGGAGGCACTTCCTCATCTGCCAGCAGTGCAACCTGAGTCTCCTTGTGTGGGGAGCCTGCGATACACCAAAGAGGCCTCAACTAAATGAAAAACCAGAGAAATATTACTAAGAAAAATCTGGAACTAACTGCAAGGGAAAATTAAATTAAAAGAGATAATGGGGATGTAACACATACAGCTCGTTTGCTAGTTACAGTATGTAGGAGGCTGGCTCAGTGTATGGTGTACATCTATAGGTGAGGCACGCTGCACTGAGTCCAGGCAACCAATAACCAAAGCTCTCGGACGGGGTAGCTGTGGAGAGCAGCTAAGGCTTATCAGAGAGGGTGTAAAGCAATTGCAATTACCACAGAGACAGTCAATGAGATACACACAAGAAAGAACCACACCAAGTGTTGGAAAAATAGAGTATTATTTATTCACACGCACAGGCACTAAGCTAACTTAGATATATCTCCTAACTGGAGATATAAACACACAGAAACATACTTCAGAACAGGGAGGTACAAGCATATAACAACATGGGACTCTAGGAGGGCGGGAACCATATACTGAAAAAACAAGGTACGTGAAGGCACAGCTAACCAAGACTAACATACAAATATCCCAAGGACCAGGGAAGTACTAAAACACCAGAGGTAGGTAGCAGGTATTCCCTCGGAGCCCGTGTGCAGAAATGTTACCTAGTGTTGGGTGTCCCATAGTATAGCATTGGGTAAGTCGAGGATAGGAAAAGGTTGAAAACAGACCCTTCACAGAGGACCGGAGGAAACCCATTGGAACAAGGAAGGCTCAAGAGTGTCCCCACTCATAGATACACGAGTGACCACCAACTTCTCAGTTGCAAAGAAGACAGGTCAGACCTCTGGAGAGCCACAGAACCACCACCTGTGTTGCAGAGCCTTGAGGAGTCCATGGAACAGCAGAATCCACAGACTGGTCATAGAAATCGAGGTGCCTGCAGTTGCAAGGGAGTGACTCCTTCATTGCAAAGGAGATTCCTTCTGTATGTCCTTAGTGCAGGCATAGTCCTTGTGACTCTGGAGGATGCATAGCCATGGAAGTTGCAGAATACTTGCAATGCTCGGAGGCAAAGCTGCAGTAGTAGCCCTCCTACCAAGTGCAGGCTTGTCTTGGTTTGCGGCAAAGTCCAGCAGCAGGATCCGGAGTCCAGGTCGCTGAAGAAGACTTGAACATTAATCTGGGGTCCCACCCTCAGGGAAGCCATTAAATAACCCAGGAAGGGGGGTGGATAACTACTGCAGTGACCTGCCTATCAGGGGGTTCAGGGACGCTACTCAGCTGGACTTACCAGTCAGCTGCTCACTGGGGCCTCTGCCCATCTTGTTTCCAAGATGGCAGAATCAAGTGGCCACCTGCCAGAGTTCTGGGCACCTTCCTAGGGGAGGAGCTGGACAGGGGGTGGTCGCCACCCTGTCCTTGTGTCTTTTGCACCAGAGCAGGAGCCTGGAGGCTCCTGCACTGGAAAGAACTGGTTTTGAGAGAAGGGCACCAAATATGCCCTTCAGAGACGTCTGGAGGTGCTCAGGAGCACCCCAGCTCTAGCCCAGAGACACCCATTACTAAAGGAGAGGGGGGTAACACCTCTACTAAGAAGGAAATCCTTTGTTCTACCTTCCCCTGCCTGAGTTAAGCTCAGCAGCAGGAGGGCAGAACAGTGTCTGGGGTCGACAGCACTGGCTTGCACGCAGACCCTGCAAGGCTGAACAGGCAGACATGGGGGATCCTCTAAGTAACCCCCAACCTACACGATATCATGCAACTAGCACTGAAACCAGTGTGGTTGCATGATTCCAACATGTTTGATACTAAACATGCCTAGGTCCGGAGAAACAATTATGTTGTTGGACATCTCATGGTATATGTTCACTACATACCTTAGAATGGTTTGCCCACACTTACAAAGCCCAGAAAATGTAGTCTGGGGTTTGTAGGGATGCCTCTGCACATGCAGGGGTACCCTCGCTCTTAGAACCGTGCACTCTGGCCTTGGGCTGAAGGGCGTACTTTAGGGGTGACTTTTAGGATCAAAGAGCAGTGACCGTGATAGAAGGTAAACCTTATATCTGGGGTGAAAGATGCATTCACCATTTCACACAGGCTGCAATGGCAGGCCTGTAAAACACAGTTTGCATGAGTCCCCGTGGGTGGCATAATGCATGCTGCAGCCCATGGGGGACCCCTGGTGTAACAATGCCCTGGATACCTAAGAACAACCTAAGTGTCAACCATGTCAGAAAGGTCCTACTTCCTTACACAGTACACTAATGGAAACAGTATTTGACCTTTGAAGACACCTCGGAATTAAAATCAATCATCACTTATTCCTGTCATATTTTAATGAGGTGGTTTCTGCATCTTAGTCCAGTTATACAAGAATAATTTAAATAGAATGACAATACCGCAGTCTGATTTATGTCAATATAAAAGGTACTGACTCCTCACGCTACATGACAACATAAACAGTCCAATACATTGCAAACACTCTTATCCATTGACCTCCATTATACACCAAAACATGTGGCCCAAATATTTGATAAGGATAATTGCCAAAGCTCTTATGTCATTCATAGTGTGCTCCAATAATTGATAGGTGTATTTTTGGAATGAGAGTCAGGACAGTAAGGAATTGCTGATATCTTTTCATGAAATCACTAGTGATTGAACTAGTGTGAAGTCTTCCAGAGAGATGAGAGACTTAATTGATCTGGTAGAAGGCTCTCATGTTCAGCTTTTTTGCCACGGAAATAAAGTCCTAAAGATTGTGCGTTTTTCACAAAGGAGGGTTTAAAGTCGAGTAGGTGCATTTCATTTATCCAGGTTTGAACAGGAATGTTACTTTGAGGATGTGAGGTTAGGAGAAATTCAGTTTTCTAGGGGTTAAGTTTAATTATGTTGAGTGATCCAGGATTTCAGGTCATCATAAATACTAGTTAGCCTCTCAATGTCTTCAGGGGAGGAGACACTCAAGTGCAGCTCAGTGCCATCAACATTTATGTAGAATTACGTTTTCCATTGTTCTCAGGAGTCAGCTGTAGGGTTGCATCTACATACGTAAAAGCACTGGGAAGAGAATGGAAGAAACCTTGTGGAACATTTTGCCATTGGAAAAGGGGGCTGGTTGATGATATATCTTCAAATGTACTCTATGATGTTGAACCTCTGCCTCTACATTACTTTGTGCATCAATTAAGCTGGTGATCATCTGTACGAGAACTGCAAAATGGTTAAATACATTTTTCAAAAAAAGAAAAAGGGAGGTGGAGATGGACTGTGATAGTTTTATTTGCTGAGAGTCATTGATCAGGCAGGATTCAAACCATTTCAGAACTGTGCCATGGATTCCCATCTGATCCTTCAGGATTTCCAGAAGAGAGATATGGTGAACTGAGTAGAATGCTGCTTCAAGGTCTACAAGAATCAGTAGGCATGAGCCTCCTTTGTCTAATATTTGCAGTGCCTCATGTGCTATATGAAGCTTTGCTGTCTCGTTCCTGTATCCTGATCTGAATACTAATTGCAGGTTGCCCAAAAGCATGTTCTCTTCAATGTGCTTTTAGTTGTTTTGATAATTTGATAAACGGTTTTTCATAAAGTATGCTAAGAAAGGGAGATTGGATATTGGGTGAAAGTTGCAGAGGTCTTAGTGCCAGCCTCTGCTTACTTTGAGCACAAGTTATCTGATGGACAGAAAGATACTATACCTTGGCTGAAGGAGGAATTGGTAGCCTTAGTTATAAATAAAGCCAAACATGCACTTATGTCTCTCACCATTTTCACTAGAACAGGATCTGAGAAGTGAGAAGAGGGTTTTATTTCAGATATTGTGTTTATCAGCTCATTCAGTGTAATCTAGGGTGACCACCTGCCTCCAGGTTGTTATAAAAATTATTTCCAGTTCTGGACTTTTGTGTGATAGACTAATGTATTCTGGGTGTTGTAGGCCTGGTTTGCTCCATTGAGCTAATTAGACTATAACACCTGAAATCAGTGATTTGTAGGTGAAAAGTTCAGGACTGCTGACATTGCTTGCAGTGACCTAGAGTGAGGAAGTCACCATAGTGTAACCTCTTTGCAGAAGGGCCATATTGTGGTCGATTTGCAAAATGGGGGTGTCTATGGGGAGCCCATATCAGTGGTGGAAAATTATAGTTGACTTTTTCATTTTGTGCTGCAAAAACAAGATTTTGTTTTTTAGTTGGGTATAGTTTATGGGGATGTGAGAAGGACATGGACTTTTTCACAATGTCCAACAGCTTATGATATGATTTTTCACAGAGTCAATCTCTGAATTGAAAAGGAGTGCTTTGGAATTCAGGATATGTGTTTTGCAATCCCTCTATATCCAGCAAAGAGAGTCTATATTTTGTTTAGAAGGATTTTGAAGCCAGGTTCTTTCTGATTTTCTAAGTGACTTTCTCTCCTCAAGTAGCTCCTTGGAAAGCCACTGAGATGGTTTATTGGTGTTGGGTCTTTTGAGTTTTAACAGACTTAGGTTAGTTGCACCAGGATGGGGCACTACCCAAATACAGATGGAGATTGATCCTGCCACTGCTGGAGGGCTCCAAAGCTTTGATAAAACTAGAACAGACTATTTGGTATCTTTAAAGACTCTTATCCAGATCTTTCTTTTGAATTGAACAAACATTTTGGGGTGCTGAATAGTGAATGGTATAAGGTTGTGATCTGGTCGGTCTACTGCTATTGGGAATTGCTTCTCTAAGCAGCCTTTTTTTCAGATTATGGGGTCTACAACGGCAACCTTTTCAAATATGAATGAAGTGCAAATATGTTGTAGGCTAGTGATTTGAAGAAAGGGGGCCAGCAGAGCAGATGCCTTGTCCTTCTAATCTCCCAAGTGCAAGTTAAAGTCTAGAAGGAAGTTGTTTTTAATTGAAATTGTTTTATCAGCAATTCTGTCTACCATTTCTTCTGCAAATAGCACATTATTCCCTGGTGGATGGTAGATAATATGGAAAGTCGTGGTACTGGAGATTGATTTTTGCAATTTGGTCAACAAGAATTGGAAGGAGGAAAAGTTTTTTTCAGGTTTTTACATTTAATGCAGATCATATGAATGATAGTGACACCTTCCCCTAATTTCCCTACCTGTTTCAAGTGTAAAAAAACATAGACAGAGGGTACAAGGAGTTTGAGGCTGTTAGGATTTTTAGGCGTAAGTGATAGGAGCAAATCAAACATCCTATTTTGCTTATATGATTGCCATAGATAACCAATTGCGCAGCATTCAACTGAAATTTCAGTACTCACTTCTTGTTCAGGCAGAAGAGTAATCGGAGCCCGAACGACATTGCTTGGGTTCACTTTGTACCAGATCAGGCAAAATGTGTGTCTACTTTCCAACATGATTACAGGAATTGCAGAGCAGTATTTAGCATCAGTTGAGAATTTTGCTTGGGTGTAAAAAGTGTTTGATATTTTTCAATAGAGCATGCATCAATCTTTTTGCTGTAGTACAGTTGTGGGTTGTTTGATGGTAAGAGACTGTTTGGAAGGTTAGGCTTTACATTTTGAGCTTATTTTGCGTTGTATGCATAGGTTTTTCTTTTCCATGTGAAGAGCCTCTAGTTGGTTAGATAGATAATAATGATAAGACCCCCATTTAGAGAACATTACCCTGGGCTTTCATCTGATTCAAGTGTAGTCGGGCCTACTTAAAGAGATTGGGTGGTGCAGACCCAAGATAGGGGTTTTCCTAAATTGTGGATTCTATTTTGGTTCCATTCACAGATATATCAGTAAGAAACCAAAACAGATTTTTACTATCTCTTTATAGATGTAAGCTTGAATTGGTTGTCATAGATTTAGTTTTTGGGCTCAGCTTTTCATCTTTTGTGGTTGTTATACTGAATACCATTGCTTTATGAAACAGCAATACCTGCTTTTTGATGGTTATCGTATGGCAAATGTATGAACATAAAGGCTACATAAACACCACTTATTATCATTTATTGCTCTTACACATCTCTGTACCTTTATCACTTTTACAGTTAACATTATAATTAGCATGACTATATGATAGGGATGCACAAAAAATATGAAACACTGACCAGAGAACCAGTTGCTCGATATAGAAATAATATATGCCCTATTTTTAAACTCTAAGGGGGTCATTTGCAATACAGCACAAGCTGACCTAGATATAGCACTAGCCAAGCACACACAGTTAGTGGACAGTTACATTGTGTCGACTTCAAGTCACATCATGCCAAAATGCATGCTGATGGTGATAAAGCAGAGCTAGCCCTTCAGCAGGCCCAAGTACATGAAGCACTCACGGCACACTATTGAATGTTATATGATCCTCTACAAGTTGACACATGGGACAACATACGCAGTTTCTTGCAGCATGTCAACCTTCCCATCTTAACCCCATTAGAAACGTAGGAACTCAATGCCCCTTTCACAATACAGGGAATTGGGGGCTCCATTGGGGAGCTGCGACCAATAAAACACCGGGTCTAGATGGGCTCTCTATTGAATTTTATAAAACGTCCAAATCCCAACTCACCCCAAACTGCTTGAATTATAGGGGTCATTATGACCCCGGCGGTCAGCGGTAATATGGAGGAAAGTACTGCCAACAGGCTGGCGGTACTTTCCACCATATAATAACCGCCACAGCGGTAACGGCTGCCGAGCTGGAGATATCAATCTGCAGCCTGGCAGCCGTCACTGTACTGCCTGCGGGATCATGACCCCGCCTACCACCATGGTTTTCGTGGCTTCCATACCACCACGAAAACCATGGCAGTAGGCACAATCAGTGACAGGGAATCCTTTCCCTGTCACTGATAGAGGTCTTCCCCACCCCCCCACTCCACAGGTCCCCCCTCACCCACCTTTCCTCTCCAGACCCCCCTTCATACACACCCCTCTCTTCACACACGCACCCATGCATACAAACACACATTCCCACATTCATGCATGCATACATCCATTCACACACACATCTGCACACACTTACATACATACACACTGACACGCATTCACACAGCTCAACATACACACATTCACACCTCCAGACATGCACACACATACAACACGCAACACACACCCGCATACACGTATACAAAAACATTCCCCCCACACCCCCCCACACACACACAACACACAACACCCCCCTCCCCTGTCGGAGCATCCACTTACCTGTGTCCAGGGTGTCCTCCAGTAGGAGATGGGATGGGGCCCTGCTGCCAGCAGCAGTGTCCGCAAGCAGAACACCGCCAGGCCGTATTATGGGTCATAATACGGTCAGTGGTGGTCTACTGGTGTTGTGCTGCGGCTGGCAGCAGCGCCACCTTACCGCCATCCGCCAACATGGCCACAGTTGGATTTACACCATCCTTCTGGCGGAAATCCAGCTGTGGTCATGATATGGCAGGCGGCTGCTAGCCGCGGTGATGGTCTTTTGGCAGCCGTCCCCAAAGCAGTAGGCGGTTTTTATCAAAAAGGTCCAAATGAGGGCCTATATGATCTAGCGGCTGTCGAGGGTCGCCAACCACAGAGCATGTGGGATCCCTTATTAATCTCCCTTCCTAAACCAGGCAAGAAATCTGAAGATCTGGCTTCCTATCATCCGCTATCCAAGTTAAGCTCTGAATATAAGATACTGAGCAAGATTTTAGTGGGCCAACTACAGGGGCTCATGAGAAGAGTAGTAGATGCAGCCTAAAACAGGTTCATCCCTGGGAGATTCACTACACTGAACATTCATAGACTATATAAAGTGTTAGAGCCAGGCCCACCCCGCTGGCCGTTCACTGCATGTATGGTACTTGATCTCGAGAAATCATTAGACACAGAGGAATGGGAATACTTCTTCTCCACACTGACAGTGTTTGGAATCACAGTGAGGCTACAGGCTTTGGTAAGACTTCTTTATGTAGCACCACTGGTGAGGGTTCAAATAGGACGGTGTGTCTCTCCTCCATTCAAATAAAGGGAGGAATAACCCAACAGGGCTGCTCACTGTTCCCCACCTACATTTTGCCCTGGCCATGGAACCATTGGCTCAAAAACTATGCCATTTGGGAGGAGAATGTGGCATCCCGGTATCAGGAGAAATTTGCATAGTTTTGTTTTATGTAGACAATGTCCTGATTTAACTTCGGGACATTCGCCTTGGGTTTGCCTCAGTTCAAACACTTTTTCAGGAGTTACGCAAGGCATCTGGGCTATGTGTGCACTGGGCAAAGTCCTTGTTATTCCCCCTGCACCCACATTGCCCCCCCAGCATGGACCTCACTGACTTGTTGGTTCCTTGTGAATTTAGAGTGGTACCTTCACTCTGGAGGGAATTCTCTGGTAATTTGTGAAGCATGGACGTCCTCTGGGGTTTCTGAGAGTGTTTCCAGTCGGCCAGCAGCCCCTCAAAGGCAATTGTCGGGTCCTGGGTGCAGCAGGCAGGTTTTGGCACCTTTTCTTTGTTACGGCAGATCCACAGTTCTTGTGCCTTGGATCTTCTGGGTGCTGGTCTTCTTCTGTCCATTGAATCTGATTCTTGGTCTAAAATGCCCACTAAATACTGTATTTAGTGGGTGTTTTATGAGGAACCTGGTAGTGATCAATGGGTCATCTACCATATGGTGGCCACCCAGTAAGTGGCCACTTCCTGTGGGCAGGGGTCACTTCCCTACACCTGATTGGCTATTTTCCTTCCATCCAAGATGGAGGAAAATGAATTGGAGGGTATACCTTGTAGGCAACACCTTAGGGGTGGAGCAAGCCAGGTGGTGCTACTCCTCCTGTTCTTTGTGTGAATATCCCGCAGTTGCTTCCGCCAAAAGTGGGGGTTTACAATGGGGCGGCCATCTGCTGCTAGCTGTAGACTTGGGGGTCAAGCTTCAAAGGCGGTAAGTCCTTTGAAGCTCACTCCCAGGGCAGTGCACATTCCTGAGGGAGGGGGTGCTAGCACCTCACCCAGGAAGGGCTTTGTTCTGCAACCCAGGGAAAAGGATCTTTCACCCCAAGGTTGTAGATTGGTTGTCTGGCGGGGTAGGCTGGATCGGACAGTGAGCAACCATGCCAGGGTAGTAAGTTTTTGCAGGGGCCCCATGGGCCTTGGGATTTACCAGTCTGAGTTGTTTGATACCAAACCCAGGGTCAGAGTGGCCATCATGAAGCTGTGAAACACGTATTGACCAGTGTCCAGCACATGACTTAAAATGGCTGCTCACTATGTCCTAGGTTTGGCAAGGACACAGAGGGGGCATATTGCTCATGCAGCTATGCCCTCACATACAATATAGTATACCCTGTCTTAGGGCTGGAAGGCCTGCCAGAGGGATGTCTTACCCACAGTGTGTGCCGTATATAGTGGACAGGGCACGCTGGCTGTGTGCCAGGTCAAGTTTGTGTTTTAGGTTTGCCCCAGAGTACTCAGCCTACAATGGTAGGACTGGGTGCATCTGGGTGCTTGGCCCTAAAGGGTGGCACAATCAGTGCTGCTGTCCTCAGGGACCTACCCTTAGTACCTCCTTCCCTGGGCACCTAGGTACCATTTACTAGGGACTTATGGGGGCAGCTAAAGGTGTCTTCAATTCTGCCAATGCATCACAACAGTTTAGGAAAAGAGCTCTGGCCCAAGGAACCTGGTTAGCAGGGTCCCTGGGCACTAACAATTTTTAGGCTACGTCATACACCAGGCAAAAGGTGGGGGATAACCATGTCAAAAAGAGGCCCTGTCTCACACGCATATGTTCCAATACTTGGGTATCAACATCTACCATGACAAGAAGGATATAATAGATGGTAAATTCACAAAAGCAGTAACTTCTCTGAAGCCCCAGATGGCCTTCTGGAGCACCTTACCTTTCACGGTCCAAGGTAGAGTGGCCCTGGCAAAAATGGTGATGCTCCCCGCCTGTTATATTTCTTCCAAAATCTACCATCCAGCAAACCCAGATCTACCTTCCATGCCTCACATTCCATCCTAGTGACCTTTATAGAAAAGAAGTAAACGCTGGGTAGCACTCCATAAATTACAACTCCCCATCACACAGGGTGGTTTGGGGGTCCCCACTTTGAACATTACTAGTTGGTGGCGAAGCTAAAATGGCCCACATACTGCTTGGCCAGCTGATGCAGAGAAGAATTACGACATCTTACCTTTGTGCAGGCACAAGTAGTCTTATCCCTGTGCAGGCACAAGAAGAGTTGCAACGTGTTTTCTTGCCACAAACATTCCCCCCTCCGAGGACAAATAGCTTGCTGCAGATTGCATATGAAAAAATGCCACTTTACTCGCCAGACATACCACTGCGATCAATACCCACCTTTCGTGGGAAACTGGGTGAGTTGGGGCTGAATGCATGGTCAGAAGTGGTCATGGACAAACTAGGTGCATTGTTCCGGGAGGGCATGCTCATGATATATAAACAAATGCAGGATGAATATGTGGTGCCTGCAGGACACTTTCTAGTGCACGCACCTCTGCTAGCAAGGGCACTTCAACTATGGGGCATCACTGACATAGAAACAGACCCCCACCCACTAATACAGGTGCTACATACGATGGGTGAAGGGCACAAGCTTATAACGTGGCTAGCGCAAGCGTTTACACATGCTGTGCAGGATTCCGTATTTGCAACAAAGAGAGAATGGGAAAGAGACCTGGGCAAAGAGCTCGCTGCTAACAAGTGAGAGAAAGTCCTTGCATACCCTAGACGTATGTAACGTAATGTGAAATTCCAATACATTCAACATAACATTCTGCACAGAGCGTACCTCATGCTTGCTTCCCTATTATGCATGTTTGGTTCCCCGTCAACATGCCCACGTTGTTTGCAGACAGGGTCTGTTCTGAAACATATCCTCTGGGACTGCCTGACAGTAACAGAATTTTGGGCCCAGATACACATCGAAATAGAACGGATGACAGGGCGTTTGGACTTCTGCTTGATGCAAGAGTTGCTACTTGGCCTCTTTCATAGATCACCGGTTGCCAAGGCCAGCAAAAAGCTCATCGACCTGGCTCTACTAGTCGCCTGCAGACTTATACGTATGAATTAGAAATCCTAGGTGTTACCCAGTGCAACCCACTGGCATGTGGCAAAACCTAAGTGGGGCTGAGCAGAAACGATAGCCTTGAGGTGTGAAAAGAATACTGTATAACCACAGACTGGGAAACAATATGGAGCAGATTTATGAAAAGTGGAGATGCACCTAGTGCATCACCACTTTTCTTGTGCCCCTTAGCGCCACCCTAATGCCACCATGTGTGCACCGTATTTAAAACACAGTGCACCACGGCAGTAGTCAGGGGGACTAGTGTCATAATTTGTTATGCTAGTCATGCACTTTGCAGGAATAGCGTCACAAATTATGCTGCTAATCCTGCTAAGCACCCAGAGGCCCATTGAACACATTGGGAGCCTCTTTTTAATGCCTGCTTTTAGCAGGCGTTAAAAAATGCTGATAAAAATGACGCAACTAAGTCTCTTAGTTTTCTTTGTGCCATTTTTTAACACCCCCCCCCCAGCGCCAGAACACCCCACTTGCATACATTATGCCTGGTGGAGGCATAATGTGGTGCAAGGGGTTACAAAGTGGCGCAATGGAAGCATTGCACCACTTTGTAAATATGGTGCAACATTTTTGGACTTCCAATGCCACACTAGCATCATAGAAATGACACTTATGTGGCGTTGGAATGGCGGTAGGCCCGCATAAATCTGGGCCTATTATCAGCTGTACATGTCCACCCATTGCCACCTACTGATCCTCTGGGTAATTCCTAGGGACCATTTATGGTTGGATCAGGTCAAGCTACACTCTAGAACCTCGCAAGTGAGTGTCCCCCAACCCTACGTACCAAGTACCCAGGTTGGGGTAATAATGTGATATTAGAATGAGCTTGTGACCCAGACCAGATTGAGGGGAAATTGCATCTGTACATTGTTCGCTAAAAGCTCATCACATGATGGTTTATTTGTTATGCTGTTGCTTTTGTTGATGACTGTATGAACCGTTCACTCTTCCGATTTTTCCTATGCATCCCGATTAATGTATGATGGGATTGATATATGTCATTATAAATGATAATTCTGCTTGGTTTTCTGTAAAGTATTTCGGTATTGTATCCTCAATACAAATGGTTAAAAAAAGGGGGGGCTCATTTATAAGCCCCTTGCGCCACCGTAGTGTCATTTTTTTATGCTACGGCGGCATCAAACAGTCTCCCACCCCACGCCATATTTACAAACTGGCGTAATGGGACCATTACTCCAGTTTGTAAACCCTTGTGCCACATTATACCTGCACCAGGTATAATGTATGCAAGGGAGGCATTCCCCACAAGGAGGCCCTCAGGAATGGCGCTGTGAAATCTACAAGATTTCACTGCATCATTTTTGAGTAATTTTTTAATGCTTGCTCAAAGGTGGCTGTTAAAGTGACACGAGGCTGTTTTAAATGAGCCTCCAAGAACTTTTCGGGGCTAGCATCAACATTTTTAATGCTAGTCCAGCAAAGCGCCACAACTGCGTCAGAAATTCTGACGCAGCTATGCTAACAAGCATCATGGTGCGCTGTATTGTAAATACAGTACTACCATGGTGTCATTAGGTGGTTCAGGGGGCGTAATCAAACAGGTGCATCATGATCGATTTGACATTTTGTTGTAAATGAGGCCCTGCTAGAGCACCCACAGAGGTCTTCTTCCCACCTCGGGTTAAGAAACCACAAGCACTTGGGTGAGACACCATCACTGTTCTCACCTTCAGAGGTCGATTAAATCTTTGGACTAGGTGACAGAGATAGTAGTTAGAATCATTCAATCACAAATCATTGAAATGAAACCTCACACAATAATAAACACCATGAACAATTCAACACTAAATCAAAACTCCAAACTGAGTACAGTTTCAAAGCTTGATTACAATCCCAAAGTCAATGTCATGTAAGTGGTGGCCAACTCTGTGATATAAACATACATAAAGATCATAGGCTGACCAAATCATCTGAAAAGATTCAACCGACTAAACATCAATACTGTTAAACACTCAAAAAGAATGATGTAGATTAGCAACAACACAATATGAACATTATTACCAAACTTTAACACAGATAAAGGTGACATCAGTAAATCATCAAAAGAAAATTTTAACAAATCGATTTAAGAGCGGTGCCATCCTTACTCCTAACCAGGTTTGGAACTTGTATGTGTGGGAATGGTCTAACACATGCGGGCAAAAAGAAAAGAAAAACAAAAATAATATATAAAAATCATCTAACTAGGGTAAGTAACTATAAACATATCCTGGGGCAAGTGATTAAGCTAAAAAAGGAAACAAGAAACCATATTTAATTATACCTCTCCTTTTGGTATGGCAGACAGCGATGATTTCTCAAGCAGGACGGTCACCTTCTTCCAGCATCAGTGGACAGCAGCATTAGGATGTTGCAGAGCACGGGCTGCACACAGGGCTAATCAGAAGTTCCTAGTTAGTTTGGCATATTAGTATTGAAACTGCATAGGGCATTTATGACTATTTATGACTATGACTATGATGAGAAAACTCATCAGAGGACATAAAGAGTAGAAGAATGACAGCAGACGTAAGCAGACTCTGAGAAGGTTCTAAACAACATCAAAGCAAGCATTGGACTAACTCTCAGTTTCCAAGTTTTTCACTAATTAAAATATGCATAGTTCTTTCATTGGTCTTCAAGTGACCTTACAATTGAAATCAAATATGCAAAGCAAATTATTTAATTGTAGACATTGTTTATGTCATGTTAAAACAGTTTTAAACACGCATTTCTTTTTCTGCACACATGTAATTTGCATTAATAAAATCTATTGAAATCAGTATAAGTGCTTTTAATTCATATTCATTTAATACTTCCAGTTCTAATATCCTACATCTTAATAAATCATTCTTAACATTAGTACTTTATTTAATATAAATGAAAAACTCTTGTGTTACAAACATGGTGCTTAATACGAATGATGGCCACATGGTTCACCATAATTCAAATGTGCACATTTGAGAACCTGTGTTATTTTCTTTGCTAGGCCTTTGAGTTCAAATTAATTTTTCACCATATGCTAACTTGTATGCTACTAGTTTATTAATAAAATTTTGATCTCTCTCAGCCCTAAGGGGCCAATTTACAAGCCCCTTGTGCAGCCGTAGCGTCATTTGTTTGACGTTACGGTGGCACAGAACAGTCCCCCACCCCATGCCATATTTACAAACTGATGCAATGGGACCATTGCATCAGTTTGTAAACCCATGCGCCACTTTATACCTGTGCCGGGCATAATGTATGCAAGGGAGGCGTTCCTCCACTAGGAGGTCCGCAGGAATGGCGCAGTGAAATCTACAAGAATAGGGCCTCCCAGAATTTTGCTGGACTAGCATCAAAATGTTTACACTAGTCCAGCAAAGCACCACAACTGCATCGTTAGGGGGGTGCAGGTCAGCTCAGGCAAACTGGTGAATTGTGATCAACGCACCAATTTGTTGTAAATGAGTCCCTACATTTTTTAACTGAAAATATGTCTTAATAGTCTTGCCAATGCTTAGTCTGAAAATGGATAAGCATGGTCTTTCCATTTATAGTTCCATTTGCTCGGTCCAAAATCCAGATTCAGCAACACCTCGCTACCTGACAAACACATTTTCCTTAACAAAGTAGACCTATCAGTCTTAGCAGGAGCACCTACCATCAGCCAGGGGTTATGTTTGAGGTGGTGTCGGTTGTGATGTGTGAGGGGATGTGTTTGTGTGTGTTGTCTGAGGTGCGTGGATGTTGTGTGAGTGATGGTGTTGTGTGCCTGTGGATGCTAGTGTTGTTGATGGTGGTGTCTCTCTCTGAGCTTCTTTCTCAATTTTTGTCGTAGGGGTTTGTGGGTGATGTGGGTGTGTGTTTTATATTGTGTTGAGTGTGTGGGAGTGGTGTGTGTATGTGTATCAGGTGTGTGTGTTTCGATTTGTCCAATGTGGTTGTGGTTTGTAATTGTGTGTGTATTTTGAGCGCGGCGGTGTGTACCGCCAATGGAATACTGTGGTTGAAAGTCCGCTGTGTGGATCTGTGGGTCTTGATAGTGTGGCCGTATTTCTGTTGGTGTGACGGTGAAGGTTTTGTTATCGCCAGTTTATAACTGACCTATGGTGTGGCGGACTTGTGTGGGTGTCTGGATTTTGGCGGATTCCGGGCTGTGGGTCGTAATGGCTGTAGCGGAATTCTGCCGCCGCAGCGGTGTGTTGGCGGTCTTCTGCACGGCGGCAAGAGGGATTTACCACCAATGTTGTAATGAGGGCCTATATTTCCATTGGGGTTCATGGACCCTTCAAAGTACTTAAACTTCATCAGAACCTTTTGAAGCAGAAGCACATAGAGAAGAAGATCAACATGGAAGTCGGAGCCAAGACTCCCACTTCGCAATTGTTTTGTAAAACACATTTTCTGGCCACTTAATAAGCACAGGCAGACAGCTGTGCTGTATAGCTAGAGCTAAAAAGGTTTACAAAATACATTTGAAAAACTAGCTTTACACACCCATCACTCTGCAGTCTTGCAGCCTGTCAATGGAACTTTTTTTAATGAGTTACCTCTCAGTGATCCAAGCATACCAGCACAAAGGGCTTCAAGTGTTTCACTCCGGCCAAGATGATTGAACCTTGCAAACACCATTATCCCCTTGAAACCTAGCTTCCCTCTGCCTACAGAGGATAACAAAGCCATTTCATCTGCTGGTCCACAACTCTGAAATGACAGGAAAAATAGGTGATGGGTGGAATGTTTGAACTAATCTCAACCACTTGTATTTTCTTGGCCTGCATGCCAGTCCACAATTTTCTACCCTCTATGCCACTCTAGACATAGACCAGCCATATGTTAATCAGGCTTGGTACTGTTCAGTAGAATCAGTCCTGCTCAAACTGCCGGGCTAAGTCCTTTGCATATGGGGGTGCAATATGGAAATGCCATGTCCAAGTTCTCATAATCTTCAATAAAAATAGAAGGATTGTTTTGTCTCCATAACATTTCCTTGAATGATGCCTATTGCACTGCCTTGTCCCAGTTCTATCTAGAAATACAAGATACTTCCTGGTTATGAAACAAATTTTACTGCATATTATTTCTTTCATTTCATTCTCTTTGAAATAGTCTCCATGCTTATCCGCTGTGGCGGTGACTATATCAAGGTCAATTACCATGACTAAAACTACATAATCAAGGTAAGTATATAATTAATATCCTTCACTTCACATGTACTTGGGTAGACTTACCGGGTGATGTTATTAGGTCGATGTGGTGAATCCAATATTTTGACATGCTAAATAATGTGCAATATAGTGTTGTATAGTTCTGTTTTTTAATATTTTGCTGTATTTGATTATTATGAGGCCTTTGCTTAATGTCGGATTGCTGTGTATGTATCATGCATCCTATTGTATTTCTCAAATTATGAATGGACCTTTATACACACAAAGATCAGAGGTACACATTTTTAAGCCCTTGAGGGCCATGAACGTAATGGTTATGTTCATGGCTGCGCTTCTCAGGTGCCACAGACGTCACCATTACGTCCGTTTACCGACCTTCGGGGGAAGCCCTAGCGCTCCCCCCAAGGGCCACCCCCCAAGGTTAGGGCTGGAAGGGGAATCGCTTCCCCTTCCGCCCCGACCCCCCCAGTGGCGTCTGATGACGTCAGCACACGATCGCGTGCTGACCTCATCAGAGGTCACCTCCCATCGCGCTGGAATATTGCTTCCAGCGCGATGTGGAAGAGAAATGCAAAAGCATTTATCTTACACTTGGGAGGAGGGGGCCAGCAGAGACATGAAAGGAAAGGATAGGCTTTCATGTCTCTGCAAGCATTTCTGCTGATCGATCACAGAAATGCCCACTGGACACCAGGGATTTATTTTTTTATTTGAAATGGACATGAGGGGAGCTGCCCCTTGGGCAAGGGCCGCTGCCCAGGGGGCCAAATCATTTTTAGGCCATTTCTGACCCCCCTGGGGGCAGGTCAGCCTAAAATATTTAGGCCGATCTGCCCCCCGGGGGGGGGGCGAAAACCCCTAGACACCAGGGATAATTTTTTTCTTTCTTTTACGTGTAGGGAGCGACCCCTTAGGCAAGGGTCGCTCCCTGGGGGGGCAAATAGTTTTTAGGCCATTAGTGCCCCTCCTGGGGCAGAAACTACTAGACACCAGGGAGTTTTTATTTTTTATTATACAGACACATAAGGGGAGCGGCCCCTTGGGCAAGGGCCGCTCCCCAGGGGGCCAGGTTATTTTTAGGCCATTTCTGCCCCCACTGGAGGCAGAAAACCCCTAGACACCAGGGATAATTGTGTTTTTTTTCTTTTATGTGTAGTGAGCGACCCCTTAGGCAAGGGTCGCTCCCTGGGGGCCAAATTATTTTTAGGCCATTTCTGCCTCCCCCCCCGGGGCAGATCGGCCTAATATAATTAGGCTGATATGCCCCTGGTGGGGCAGAAAACCCCTACACACCATGGATACATTTTATTTTTGTTTATTTTTATTTTTTTATATGTGGGGAGCGACCCCTTAGGCCAAATTATTTTAACACCATTTCTGCCCCCCTGGGGGAAGATCGGCCCCTAATAATTAGGCAGATCTGCCCCCAGGGGTGGCATAAACCACTAGACACCATTGATTTTTTTTTATACTTATAAAGGGAGTGGCCCTTATATATGTGGGGAGCAACCCCTTAGGCAAGGGTCGCTCCCCGGGGGGGGCAAATAATTTTTGGGCCATTTCTGCCGATCAGCCCCCAGGGAGGCAGACGCCACTAGACACCAGGGATTTTGTTTTTATACTAACGCATCAGAGGAGTGGCCCCTTGGGCAAGAACGGCTCCCCAGGGGGGTAAAATATTTTTAGGCCTTTTCTCCCCCCCTGGGGGCAGATCAGCCTAATATAATTAGGCCGATTTGCCACCATGGGGGCCAGAAACCTCTACACACCAGGGATATATATATGTTTTAATTGACTTTATGTTTTTATGTATGGGGAGCGACCCCTTAGGCTAACCACACAAGTGAGGTACAATTTTTATCGGGAAACTTGGGGGAATGCTGGGTGGAAGGAAATTTGTGGCTCCTCTCAGATTCCAGAACTTTCTGTCACTGAAATAAGAGGAAAAAGTGTTTTTTTGGCCACATTTTGAGGTTTGCAAAGGATTCTGGTTAACAGAACTTTGTGAGAGCCCCACAAGTGACCCCATCTAGGATTCCTGTAGGTGTCTAGTTTTAAAAAATGTGATGTGTCCACATTGTGTTTTGGGGCGTTTTCTGTCACGGGCGCTAGGCCTAGCCACACAAGTGAGGTACCATTTTTATTGGGAGACTGGGGGGACGCTGGGTGGAAGCAAATGTGTGGCTCCTCTCAGATTCCAGAACTTTCTGTCACCGAAATGAGAGGAAAAAGTGTTTTTTGGCCAAATTATGAGGTTTGCAAAAGATTATGGGTAACAGAACCTGGTCAGAGCCCCACAAGTCACCCCATCTTGGATTCCCCTAGGTGTCTAGTTTTAAAAAATGTGCAGCTTTGCTAGGTTTCCCTAGGTGCCGGATGAGCTTGAAGCCAAAATCCACAGCTAGGCACTTTGCAAAAAAACAACTCAGTTTTCTTTGGGAAAATGTGATGTGTCCACGTTGTGTTTTGGGGCATTTCCTGTCGCAGGCGCTAGGTCCACCCACACAAGTGAGGTCCCATTTTTATCAGGAGACTTGGGGGAATGCAGGGTGAAAGGAAATTTGCAGCTCCTCTCAGATTCCAGAACTTTTTGTCTCCGGAATGAGAGGAAAAAGTGTTTTTTGGGCCAAATTTTGAGGTTTGCAAAGGATTCTGTGTAACAGAACCTGGTCAGAGCCCCACAAGTCACCCTATCTTGGATTCCCCTAGGTGTCTAGTTTACAAAAATGCACAGGTTTGGTAGGTTTCTCTAGGTGCTGGCTGAGCTACAGGCCAAAATCTATAGCTTGGCACTTTGCAAAAAACATGTCAGATTTCAATGTAAAAATGTGATGTCCATGTTGTGTTTCCTGTCGCGAGCATTAGGCCTACAGACACAAGTGCGGTACCATTTTTATGGGAGACTTGGGGGAACACATAATAGCAAAACAAGTGTTATTGCCGCTTGACTTTCTCCACATTTTTTCCTCACAAATGTAAGACATTGTGTAAAAAAGACGTCTATTTGAGAAATGACCTGTAATTCACATGCTAGTATGGGCACCCCAGAATTCAGAGATGTGCAAATAACCACTACTTCTCATCACCTTATCTTGTGCCCATTTTGGTGATACAAAGGTTTTCTTGATACCTATTTTTCACTTTTTATATTTCAGCAAATAAATTGCTGTATACCCTGTATAGAATGAAAACCCATTGCAAGGTGCAGCTCATTTATTGGCTTTGAGTACCTAGGGTTCTTGATGAACCTACAAGCCCTATATATCCCCACATCCAGAAGAGTCCAGCAGACGTAACGGTATATTGCTTTAAAAACTCTGACATCGCAGGAAAAACGTGGAGAAAAATGGCTGTTTTTTTCACCTTAATTTCAATATTGTTTTATTTCTGCTGTAATTTCCTGTAGGAATCACTTGTAGGATCTACACAAATTACCGCTTGCTGAATTCCAAATTGTGTCTCAGAAGTGTTTAGCTTTCTGGGATCTAGCATTGGTTTCACACCCATTTCTGTCACTAACTGGAAGGAGGCTGAAAGCACAAAAAATAGTAAAAATGGGGTATGTCCCAGTAAAATGCCAAAATCGTTTTGAAAAATGGGGTTTTCTGATTCAAGTTTCTCTGTTCTTGAAAGCTGGGAAGATGGTGATTTTAGCACCGCAAACCCTTTGTTGATGCCATTTTCAGGGAAAAACCACAAGCCTTCTTCTGCAGCCCTTTTTTCCCACTTTAAAAAAAAAATTAAATGTTCGTTGTATTTTGGCTAATTTCTTGCTCTCCTTCAGGGGAACCCACAAAGTTTGGGTACCTCTAGAATCCCTAGGATGTTGGAAAAAAAGGAAGCAAATTTGGCGTGGGTAGCTTATGTGGACAAAAAGTTATAAGGGCCTAAATGCGAACTGCCTCAAATAGCCAAAAAAAGGCTTGGCACCTGAGAGGGAAAAGGCCTGGCAGCGAAGAGGTTAATATTAGTTAAGACCAAACCCTAAATAAAGGTTGACAGATTTATGCTAGGAGGGACCTCTTAAAAATATCTGGGTTGGGAGTCATATAATGCAAGCAGCACAAAATAATTAAAATTGGGAGCGATTCATCCAGTGCAGGTAAAATTTCAGCACGGTAAACCAAATCTGGGGTAAAAATCTAGGGGCGTTGCCAGGGTGAAAAGGAGTTGTGGTATGTGAATCAAGTGATTACAGCAAATAAACTCTTTTACCTTGCTGCAAACAGACACAGTTTTGAGAAAGTTTGAATCAAAGATAAAGCAAGCACCCATAGTTGACATGAGGAACAGAGTAAGGTCTACAGTTTCAAAGCTTATTGACATTTGTTGGGGTGAGTTTACGTGTGAAGAATTAAAAGATCCCAGTTAATTTTCATTAATGTCAGATAGGCCAAGCTATCAGTTTACTAGGAAGTATAATACTCCACAACAAACACCAAAAAACAACAAGCATGGGAATACCCAAAAGGTCTGACCTTGGCAAGCATGTTCAATACTTATCTATTATTTTAATTATTTCAAGCAGATCAGTGACATCATATCAATGAAAACAATATCGATTTGCACAAATGTCAGAAACTAAATATTATTTACAAAACTATCACCTTCTTATATTTAACTAACAATAACACAAATTTTGATAACCAAAATATCTCCATTAAAAATATGTATTCCTAATTATATTGATAAAATAAATATTGGAAACAAATATTTCATTACCTTTAAACAAATATATAAAATGTCAAAAATATCAAAACCCAAAATATCGACTACCTCATTATTGTGAAAAATTAAGCCAAATATCATAAAACAATATATAAACTCTTTTTTAATTTTAATAAAAATAAAAAATTTAACTAAAACAATAAATAAACAGCATAATTTTAATTTTATCACACTATGTTATGTTAAGGATTTATAGAGAACATGGATACCCAGGGGCTTCTCAGCGCTAAGGAAAGGTCTGTATCTTATCAGTGCCACAAAGTTACCAAAGAGGAAAATAGGAATGTCTTCAGTTTCTTGCGAAAGGATAATTCAGTGTGATCCTGGCGGAGTCCCAAAGGCAGAGGCCCATATTTATACTTTTTGACGCAAAACTGCGCCAACGCAGTTTTGTGTCAAAAACCTTAACGCCGGCTATCGCCATTTCTTAGTGCCTCTTGGGCATCAAATTTATACTTTGGCGCACGGCGGCGCAAACCACTGGTGTGAGTCTTTTTTTTTTTTACTCAAACCAATGCGTCACGTTGTAAAGAAAAACAACATTAATGCGGCGAAAATTACTTTGAGCCGGTTTACGACGTTGCAAACGGGATACAAGCCTTTTTTTGCCAAAATTGCATCAAAAAGCGGCGCAAACACTGCAAAATGTGCAAAGGAGAGCCAAAATGGATCCCAGAAGCTTTGAGAGACCCCAGGAAGATGAAAGCTGACCAGGAACCAGCCAGGAGGACCCACACAAGACGCAGGAGAGGGAGAAGAAGAAAAGGAAGTGGTGGTTCAGTGCAGAGGAGCAAGAAATACTGGTGAAAGAGGTGACGGAACACCAGCACCAACTTTTTGTCACCTCTAAATTGCCAATTAGTAGGAGAGAGGCAATTTGGCAACAAACTGTTGACAAGATAAACAGTGTGGCAGAAGTACGGAGAACAGTCATCGAGTGCAAGAAGCGCTGGCATGACTGCAAGCGCAGGACCAAGGAAACGATGGCCAGGAACAGGAAGGCAGCACTGCAGACTGGAGTTGGGAGTCCAGCACTGCAGGAGGCCCTGGACCACATGGAGGAGATGGTGGCAGCCATCATCCCTGAGGAGATCATCACAGGGATTCAAGGACAGGACAGCGCAGACTACCAGGAGACAACACAGATGCAGGTTAAGTGGCATGGGTAACTAAAATGGCTATTTGTAAACTGTAAGCAGGGGGGACCTACCTACTACACAATGCATGGAAGTCATGATATTCAGGGAGTGGAATGGGCAAAGGGGCACAGCACGGGGGCATGTGCTGTTCAGAGGAAACCTGGGGCACAGTACTACACTACACCAACAACATGTGCATTGGGGTATGCTGCCATGCCAAGGATGATGGAAAGGTAAAGCCAGTCCAGGAGGATAGGGTACAACGTAAAAATGCCCTGCTGTCACATGACAGCTGGTATTCTCCCTACATGAACTAGGGCTCAATTAACAGTCTCAGGCCATATCCGCAAATGGAATTTATCATTGACAACAGTTGCCACTACTACCTCTGCTGTGTGTGCAGGTCAAGTAGCTAATGGCAGTTACGTGCCCATGGATCAAACACTCCCAAATTAGAGGGTTCAGGATGACAACATTATTAATCCTCTGTAATCAATAAAAATGTGCTGAACCTGTCAAATGTGAATATCCATAGTCGCTACAAACATCAGCCATTGTCATAAACATTATGAGGTACACAGCAGTAATGTCATACCCATGATGCATATGTCAGGGTCCACCCTGTGCCTGGGTCCACCCTGTGCCTGGGTCACAATAACTGCAATTACACCATGCAACATCCCAACTGTTATACTGCTCAGACAACAGCATTGAGGGGGAGGACATATGTAACTGGCTAGTGAAATACAACCGCACAGTCAGATGAGGAAATGGAACACTACTAGGACCATCAGTGCAATACAATGTAGCACACATACCCCAACATCAACATTACACACGACCAATGCTGACATCTATAGTGTGGCATGCCAATGTTATACATAGTATATGCTAGGTCTCAGCAACATATAGCTGGATGTGAAATATCAGAGACTGGGGCAGTTCCACATTGTTAAGTGTGGTGCAAGTGCCATCAGAACACCCACAGCCAGTGCAAGGCCACAACATGAGGATGGAAGGTTGGATAGGAAATGAAGGTGGCAACATACAATTTGGGCAGAACCTACACCTAGAGGATATGACGCTGACATTTCCCCAAACTGCCCACACTACAAGTGACATGCAGGTGGGGCATAGACCTGGGAGAATGCTAATATTAAAGACAGGAACAATAAACAGGAACCAATATCACAATGTACAACTAATAGGAAGTCAGGCACGTCACATTACAAATGCCACAACACAGACATACTAATTGTACTATATCTCATTGCAGAGGACGATGGCTCTCCTGGAGATGTGCATGTCCTGGACTTCCGTGATGACATGGATGACGAGCTGACAAACATCAGCCAGCAGACCCTCCAAGATGCCCTTGGAACCATCCAGACCCCACCTTCAGTTGCAAGGAGGAGCACAGATACAGCAGCCATCACAGAGGACCCACCCACCACCCCATTTGTATGACCTGCCAGCTCCAACCCAGCTGAGGACTCTGACAACACTGGCATCAGCTTTGAGAGGACTGCAGTTGGAGTACAGCAAGAGCTGGCCAAGGAGGTGCGGGTGGGGATGGAAATTATGGCAGCCAGCCTAGAGGGGGTGCGTTTGTGCATGATGTCAACTGCAGAACAGGCAGCAGCCATGCAAGGGCGAACATTAATCTTGCAAGAACTTCAACAAAGTGTGAAGGAAATCAGCACAGCAGTAAGGGAGTTGACACAACACCTCCAACAACAAACCTTTCAACGCGTGCACAAATGTAATATTGACCCCCTCAGGGCCAACCTGGCTGCCTACCACAGTGATGTAGCTGCTATCCTTAAGAACCAGCAGATCCTCCTTGCTTCAGTACTGCCCTTAATATCCCCACAGTTGGCAGCTACAGGGATTTCTGACTCCACGTCTTCAAACTCTGAAGTGTGTGTGGCCCCTTCACACCCACCACCACCAAGGGCAGAGGAGACAACACACACATCAGAAGATGAAGACGTGGAACAGATCACCTTCACCCGTAAGAGTACCCGGTAGCACTAGTCCCTGCCACATGGCCACTTATTACCAAGGTCCTGTGCTTTGTAACATGCCAGTCTTGCAACAGCTGCTCACAAGCACTGTTCTCCAGCCCGCTGTTTACCTTGTCACTATGCCCTGTGATTGTCTCTCACGACCTCATTGGCAATTCATGTCCCTCTGCACTATATGGCACTTCACCCCAGCATGTCCAATGACATGTCCTTTTGCACCTGTGGAGGATCACAATGGAAGGTGTCACACTAATGAACTCACAATCCTGGACTATGTAAAATAGCACTATAGCACTTTAAAATAAATAGCACTTACACAACCACTTTGTCTCTGTGTAATGTGACACATCAAACGTGAGGGAGATTAGTGATATTTGCCTCATGTCAATGCCCATAGAATGTCAATACAACTGCCCTGAAAGAATGTGGGCTGATAACTATGCACTGTGGTCTGGATTGTACCATCATCTGCCCTTCCTGAGGGTTAATTCTAAGGTTAATAGAAACTACAGAGTATAATGTTGTGTTGGACAGAATAAGTCTTCTTCAAGGGATGTCTAAGCAGGAAAATATTGTCTTCTAATTTTTCTTCCAGACAATCTTCATGTATGTGACATTTGGCTCAAATGTTTCCTCTCCATACAGCAGGAATGCATGTGTATGAGTGTACGTACAAATAAGTAACCTGGCTGTACAATGTAACAAATGATAGGTGTGAGTTATGTATACTATACTACATGAGATTATACCACCACTCACCTTATCAGGGTTCACATGAACATCAGGCTGCAGACAGACGTAACGCAATGTCCTCAATACCAAATCTGGTCTCAAAGTATGTCAGATTGAAAACATACATCCAAACTTAACAACACATTGGGAACCATAGTAACCTTGAGTGGTGGGTGCAATGGATGGCAGATGCATAGAGAAGTAGCTTTGGTGTAGCCTGCACTGTGACAGCTCAATTGGGATTTGGATGAAGGATGGAACACAATTGCAAATACTAAATTGACACTGTTCACCCATGCCAAGGCCCTGATCCCCAAGCATGTGACACATACTGTAAAGGAGTACCTAAATATTTAATTGCAGTAACAAAGGATACTAAAACTAGGGGAAACACCTTAACTAACCTAACCTATCCTAACTAAACATTACCCACAACTGGCCCTAACTACCCTAACCTAAACTTACACATCACATTTAACTAAACACTCTAAACATCAACCCCCACCCCCCTTATATGACGGGACACATAGAGGACAACATATACTAACCTAAACACATACTATCTTATACTAAACAAATATATATTTTTTGTATTTTCTTTTTATATTTTTTTTTTATTTTTTTTATTTAATACACTAAACCCCAACATCATCCACCACCCACCCATCCACACACATAAAAAAAAAGAAAAATATCATACCGTCCACCCCCCAACCCACTACTACTAACTAAACGAACAACTTATTCTAACCTAACACTAAGCCCCCTAAACCCACTAATTAAAAGAGCTAGGAAAGAGGAGGGAGGGAATCATGGGTGATGGTATCATATTCACAAGTTCTCCCTCCGCAGGGTCTTCTTAATGGCCCGCACCCTCTTATTTATTTGTGACACCTCCTGCTGCAGCCTGCCCATTCTGCACAACATCCGTTGCATGTCACGTTGCACAGCATGAAAATCACAAGTGTCAATTACTGCAGCAGGGGTGGTCTGAGTGCCAGTTATTGAGGGTTGTACAGTTGGTGGTGCCAGGCTTGGGGGGGGTGGGGGTGCAGGTTATGCTGTCAGTGGTCCTGGAGCTGAGGAAGTTGATGGTCCTGCATTGGTGGCCGGCATCCTTGGTGGCACCTGGGTCAAAGTGGTGGTGCTGGTGGTGGCGGCTGTTGTGGACACAGAAGGGCCCCCTTGGGCAAATGCCCTCCACACCCCTGAGGCTCTTTCATGGCGATAACGCTGTGCCATGTGGCGGAACCCAGACTCCACATCCAGAATGTGGCAGTAACGCATCGCCCTCTGCTGAAAATCACGGATCTGGCTGGCATCCATATTGGCTGCTGTTAAAAAAGATAAAGCCAAGCATTAGGTACATCATTGTGTGATACATCTACTGATGAGAATCAGACAATACATTTAATGTAGCTGAAACAGGCCATATCACCATACAGATCACAGATTCTCCCTGAGGAAGTACATGCCAACGCAGCCTACACATGTCCTATCTAACAGCACAGCAATGCTCTAAAAGATGTGTACCAACTTAAATGATCTAAGCATCCTTGTTCAGCCATTAGTCACGTAACAAATGCTGCAAGTCCTCCACATGTGACAGGCCAACTAATGACTATCTTCTGGGTGACAATCAAGGGCCACAAAATGTGTGATTTGTAAATGGAATTGACTGGATGGAATGCAGTTGCTAATCAAGAGTGGGTATCCTAGGCTGGGACAAGTGATTTACAGATTTACATGTCTGTGTACTACACTTGGATCATCACACCTAGGTACACTTTTCATAACCCTAAGCCTGTGCGTCAGGGGGGGATGGACAAGTAACACATACTTTCAAACATCAAGGACACCCAGGAAGCTTTGGACAGCTGTACATGGGTTTAGTCAGTTCACCAAAGGTAAGGAGGGTGTCCAACTAGGATAGACACAAACCTTGGACAATCCCATCCACATTTATGTTTGTAATTGCAGACAATTGTCAACATCATTTGATACCACCAATACCTGTCCTACAACAAGCAGATAGATGCAAGCACACATCTGGCCATGAACTGCATGCACATCTATGACATTGTACTCAAGTGCCACATACACGTAGCACAACATGTGGAGCTAGATGCTTTCTAGGAAGTCAAACATGCAGTCGAACATGTTCATTAGTGAACAGGAAGGCTCAAGCCTGTAGGTAATACTTTGGCATCCCTATTCTGTGAGATTCAGGGTCTGACTTGCTGACTAAATCATGAAAATGTCCCTCTGCTAAATTTTCTTTACAAGAAATTTAACAACACATGTCACCCTATTCACATGGCCATGCCTAGAGGGCTGCACTACAATTCCAAAATATGACTATACACTACTGATTGTCCAACTCAAATATGGAGAAAAAAAAGAGAAACTCCAGTCAAGTTACATATCAGATCATGTGCCAGCACATCATACCTCGCTATGTGTCCAACACACATGAGTCAATCACAGAACAGTTGCAAACACAACACAGAACAGAAATATCAACACTTACTAGATATGACTGGGTCCTCAAATCAAGCCACTTCGCCAATTGTGTAAGGGGTAGGTCCACCTGTAAAGCATGGAAGGGTGAAATGTGCTCAATGTCTGTGCACTGTACAACACTTTCAAATAAAATTACTGTGTGTGACATTATATCTGAAAGTCCAGCCTCTCAGGCATGATGATACTCCAACATACATAGCACTACAAACATGTATAGACCCTGTCACTCCAGTGAGTGATACACACATGCAGTGGCCCTAACTATTATGTGTTGACAAACATGATCCATCAATTGGTTGCAGACTCATTTATGGAGTGGACTCCTTTCATCATTTGTAGTAATGAGAGACATGCAAAGCCACATTCCTGGAGCATTGCAATACCAGTCACTCAGGTATTGTGGCTTGTGCATCAAGGGACAATCAGTTACTGTGTGATGCTCATGTGGGTTGATTGAAGGTCATAATTTATTATGCTTTCTATGGTCCCTTAGGGCCTCTACTGTGTGTAGGTTACATATGCTGCATTTACAGTGTACCCTGAGCCACATATGCCCCCTATGACACCATAATGGCAGGGATCCTGTGCGTTACTTGGTGACAATTTGAGGCAAAACATGGATTGGCCATTTTTAATAATTTAATACAACAAATAAATATATGCTGACAGATTATATTGTGCTCATCCATGACAGAATGCATGGGCACAGGTGTACTCGTTTCACCTGAAATGTGTCACTCATTGCCCTGTGTACCCATAATTGGTTTTGGAAATCACAGTTAGCCACATTCATCATCTTACATTTGCCAAGTTGGGAGATCAGCGGGTATACAGCAAACTGACACTGTCACATTATTGAAACATGGTTTAGCAAATGTACTACTGTGTCAATCATGATGATGTATGTTTAATTTTGTATGTACCTTTGGAATGGCAGCAGTCACAGGAATGCTGGTCTTCTGATCTTAGCATACACCCATGTCTGTGATAGCCTCCATACTGGGAAGTTAGCTATTGTACATATGCTGCACTAGATCAGCAGGGGTGCACCAAATGTAAACTAGCAAACTATTAGGGAACTTTATATGTATGATGGAATTGGTCAGAGGTCCCTTGTATGACATCATGCACATAATACATTGTGACCATGCATTCCCCAACGTCAGGTATCCCATGATGACCCCATAACTTATGAGAAGTACATGGCTATAGAGTAACACAGATGGGAAATGCATTAGCTCTGTTTCAGCTATTGTGCCCAAGACCAATTTAAAACACACAGGTACACTGAACAGAGGGCCAGGGGTAGTTGTTATCCCTCAATTTGTGTCATTTGCTTCATGTTATACGCTAGAGCTATGGAAAGTAGCACCAAACATTTAGATATGAACCCGTGTGCGTTACTTTGGCATCCATTCCTAATTTAATTGCGGCACAACTAACTCAAACTATCAGCCTAAGATATTACCGGAGGTTAGAAATAAATTGGTACGTCTGGGCCAGAATACAGTTCAGACATGCATTCTAAATAATTGGGGAGCACATTAATTCTTTGATTTAGCTTGTGAAAAACATCTATTTCTTGGTACACTCACAGACCATGGATAAAACATATGTTTGAGCCGCATTAGCGTCATCTATTGACATGAAGGCAGCACTGATTTACAAGATCCAGTTGTGTTTTGTAAGTTAGTGCAGCTTTTGCGTCAACAAATGACAGTAATGTGTAGCAATTATTGTATAACTCAGGGACATTGGGGGTCATTCAGACCCCGGCGGGCGGCAGGAGCCGCCCGCCTGGCGGGAACCGCCGAATGACCGCACCGCGGTCAAAAGACCGCGGCGGCCATTCTGTGTTTCCCGCTGGGCTGGCGGGCGACCGCCAGAAGGCCGCCCGCCAGCCCAGCGGGAAACCCCTTCCCACGAGGACGCCGGCTCCGAATGGAGCCGGCGTAGTGGGAAGGGTGCGACAGGTGCAGTTGCACCCGTCGCGAATTTCAGTGTCTGCAATGCAGACACTGAAATTCTATGTGGGGCCCGCTTACGGGGGCCCCTGCAGTGCCCATGCCATTGCCATTGGCATGGGCACTGCAGGGGCCCCCAGGGGCCCCACGACACCCATCATCGCCATCCTGTTCCTGGCGGTCAGAACTGCCAGGAACAGGATGGCGGTGAGGGGGTCGGAATCCCCCATAGCTTGCTGCGCCGCCATGGGGGATTCCTCAGGGCATCGGAAAACCGGCGGGACACCGCCGGTTTTCCTGTTCTGACCGCGGTCAGAATGCCCTGCGGGGCACCGCCAGCCTGTTGGCGGTGCTCCCGCCAACCCCGGCCCCGGCGGTCCTTGACCGCCGGGGTCGGAATGACCCCCACTGTATGTTTGACTTGCATTCCAACTGTCCAAAAACATTGCCTGCAGCATATCAACAAATCTGCTACTGGCACTACAGAGCATTTAAATGTGCACATTACTCTGAATTGTACTCACCAACAGGGCCACCAATCACAATACCCAGGTGGTCCAGCAGGTCTTGCTCTCTGGCAACAAGGTCAGCCCAGCGGTGCTTCAGTTGGTGGTTGTTGCACGGTGTGTTGAAGATGCGATGCAGATGGTACAACACCTTTGACAACCGGAGCCTCCTCGCCTCTGTGTGATACCCCTGTATCACCCTGCCACCTGCTTCTATCATCGAGGGGATGAAGTGGCACCCCAGCCAAATGAATGCCCCCAGCTCCTCCTCACCCATTCTCCCCAGACGTGGCCTACCAAACATGACAGAAATAATAGGAAAAATAAATGGTACAGAGGAAAATAAAGGGAAAGGAGGGAGGAAAATGAAAGAAAAGTAACCCCAAAACAGCCCAACTATCCCCAAACTAACAATACCCACAACAGACTCCCAACAGTACAAAGACAAAATTAGACACCAAATATGTCAAATAAACACTTACAATGAACAACTAAGAAAATTACAAATAAAACAGATGACAAATAGGATGGCACACAGGAGACAAAAGCACAATTGGGACAGACAAAACTTTAAGCACAGCCACACAGTCTAGAAAAATCACAGACTGCAAAGTGAAAGTAAAAGTATACCCACTGCACCAATTCTGTAAATAGGATATCCTATTACATCACTTCCTGCCTCAAATGCGGTCCATTTTTATTATGATGCGTCAAAATATTATGACGCTTACAGTCTGTGCGTGAATTTTTTTTACGCACATGCTTCAAAATTACTCTGCATCCATAGTTACTAATATTTAGCATTGGTAACCAATTTCATGGGGTACCATGTAGGAATTACTGCTCGGGCCAAAGGATGTATCATGGCTGTGAGCATCATTTTTCTACGCATATGCAGTCATTTTTGGCGCATATGCGTCTTTTTTGATGTGTTTGCGTCAAATGTATGTCTTTGACTGGGTTTGGGTAATTTCTCACATTTTTATAGTAAATGACAGCTATAACTGTACAGAGATAGGCTGTTTGCACCTGCATTGTGCATTCCAGTGTTTGGGCATATGTGGCAGATCACACTACTGCGAAACATGATACTTCAGTTGTTGTACCGGGTGAGCACTCTTCACTGACGCAATAGATACCCAAACTTTTGGAATACAAATTAGTATTACCCAGTTTGAGCAGGTTGTGCGTCAATAGAGGATAGCAAAGCTATGCAACTTAATACATTAACTCATTGCCTGTGTGTCAATGTCTGTGAATTGGCTATTTCAATTTTAGTTGGGCCTCTGTGTGAACATCACAAGATGTATTTTCATTAATGTGCTTATATGCATGCATTGTAAATGTGAATAACCATCAGATGCTATTCAGTGTGGAAATGAGTCAGGAAATGTGTTTGTCATACATGTAGCAACTAATGCTGTGTGAACTTCCCTGACTTTTGGGACAAAAGCATCTCCCATGACAAATTATGCTCAGGCTAGATAGAGGACGGTTGATAATGGCAATGTTACAAGAGTAAGCCATCACATGTACTGGAATGTTGGAAACGACTTCCTGGTCACTTGTTTGTATACTTCCCATGAGTCAGGCATTTGAAAATGCCATGTGGGTACGGTGTTTGTGACACATAGTCCCAAAACCAATCCAAAAATGTAATGTCACTCCACAGTTTGAGTCATATAAATTACCTATGTTTCTTTTGTGGCAGTGGAGGACCAGCAGACCACGCTGCATGTGTTCACATATTTCCAGTGGTTAATTGCACAAAGGTGTCCAGCTCAAGTGTGTGGCCATGTGTACCCTGTGTCATTATTGGGCTCCATGTTGTCACAGTTAGTGCAGGTCTAGTCATGAGTCTGTGGAGCCATTCCCTGCATTAACAGAGTATCCTTCAAAGCAGAATTGACTGAAAGCCAAAGAGGAATCGACAACACACATGGGGATAGTCCAGCTATGGCACTACTGAAGTTTTATGAGACTGACAACAGGGCAACCTTGGAGTGTTCACAAAGTTAATGGATAAGTAATTTTAAACCAGTAGGTTTAATCACAACATTTGTACACAGGGTGGCCTCTAAAATTCCTACTGCAACCGGGAACATCAGTGCCTCTGTGCTGATCAATCTCACAGCTAGTCACCACGCAAGCACCATTATTGGGTTGCAGCCAATGTGAATCTGTGTGTGGACTGTCAGGGCACAAACATGTTTTGTCCTTTCATGCACATTAGCAAACGTTGTTTGTTGTGCTGGAGGCACCATAGCCAATCCATGCATACAGCCATGGTACACTGTCACTGTTTGTCATTCATGCATACATGAAACCCAGGCAAGGGATAGGGCCAGGATTAGGCTATTTGAAGACATGTCCCAGACCATGATACGATAAGTAAACTGATTACGCTATACAATCTATTTGAGGATTCATCGTTGACCTACCAGACACAATACTCCAGGAGGAAAGTGAGGGCATGGAAAGGAACTATGAGACAAATGTTGCCACACGGAACCTTTATGGTAACACAAAGACAGGAACCAATCAGGCTAACAGGATGGAGGCTCTGTCAGGAACTAACATGAACAAGGCAAATACACAGTGAGCAGACTCTGACTGGGAAAAGCTGGAACAACACTGTGGAAAATGAAAACTGTATTTGTGCTGTGGGCTTCAAAGTTACACAATCACCCAAAGCCTGTGATACACAAGTGATTTATACGGCAATGCACAAAAAGGATATACATAAAATGGCAGCTTCTAAGCCGTTCCAGGCAGCAGCAAGGGCAGTGCAGGTTCAAATAGCTGGTCTGCATGGAAGTGCTCACAGGTGTGTGCAGCTTCAGTCTCTCACAAGTCCTGTAGGTGAGAATCAAGTTCAAAGGGCTAACAGTACCTTTCACATGGGAAGCAATGGACAGGTTATTACAGTTCCTACAGACTACCAGGCAGTGCATTATTGGACCTGAAGTCCATGCAGACAGATGAACTATGACTATGGAATGCCATACTAAAGAGGGAAGCACACCGGAGTCCAAATGTGAGTCTGGGTGTGTGTAGATGAAGGATTATCAGGGTAAAAATAGTCCATTTACAGGTCCCCCTAGAGAAGGGTGGGGAGAGACTGAAAACATGCCTGTGGCAGGATTTATAACTGGGATGGCATGCACAGGGCATGTCTTGTGAGCAATGCTTGTCATACCTGGGGCACTTGTGCTATCCATTTGCAGCTTACATGGACTTCTTGTCACACATACTCCTTGCAGCAATAGCTTATGTCACACTTACTGCTGTCAAGGGTCTGGTCATACATTCCTGTTACCAATGCAATAGCACATCCACTGCCTCATGTATGAAGCAGTTTTTTACCTTATAATTGATGGTGTCCTAGTTGTGTGCCATATGCTGCAATGAACCATGTTGCCAACATGGATGTGTGCCATATCTGGACACTTTGGAAGGGGAGATTAAGGATTTAAACTTACCGGAAGCTACAGAGAAAAACTATAAAATTTTGGAGCAAGTATTATTGAAACATCAAGAGGAGATTATGCAAAGGAAAACTCGGAAGTTTAAGAGAGATGAGAAGGATTATCAGTCAGGCAGAATTTTTACATTCGCCAGGAAATATGATCACCTGGTGAATTACCCTCCCCCTAGACAGGGTTCTCAAACTTCATTGTCATCAGACTCTACAACAGCGAGTGGAAGAATATCTAGTGAGAGTGAAACAGAAGGAACAGCGGGCACCTCTGCACAGGCTAGATTTGACAATAGAACGGGTTTTTTACAGGAAATCCTAAGGATGAGACAAGGACAACGAAATATGAACAAGAGAAGGGTAAATTCAGGAGGATCAGAAGAGGCAGGAGAAAAGGTAGAGGTAACAGAAAGGATGGGGGTGACAACCAGATCCAGAGACAGGAAAACCTGAACGGTGGCAGGGAGAATATTAATGTGGTGAATTTATCAAATGTGTCACTAACAGCGGACGGTACATCATTATTGGAAAAAGGATTAAGCTTTTGTCCAACCAGTAGGGGAGACATGTGTAGAGCAAAAGTAGATCTTTTTAAGTTTATTAGATGGTTGAAACTTAAGAAATATTTTAAGTTAAACCCTACTGTAACTAAATTCAAGGATACTTTGGTTACTAATGTTGAGAGCATACCCTCTATACAAGAAGTATTTGATACAGCTATGTTACTTTCTATTTCGGAACAGGAAGAAGTTCCAATTATTTTTGAGCAGATAATAGAAGACCTAGATATTACCTGTAGTGGGGGTGGTATGAGTGGTTTGAAGTGTAAGTCTAAATGGATTCCCAAAACATTGGATAATAGGAATTTAGATACCTTTTTCGATTTGGTGTGTAGGGATCTGGACCTGCATAAATCTAAACATGGACTTCCCAAGACAGCTAGTAATTTGAAACAAGGGGAATGGAGGGCACTTGAAGAATCGAGAGTAAACAATCAGATTGTGATAAGACAGGCAGACAAAGGGGGTAATGTTGTTCTAATGAATAGAATGGACTACGCTCAGGAGATTAGGTCACAACTGGGTGATTCACACTGTTATGAAAAGTTGGACTATAATCCGATTTTGAAATTGAGTGGTATTATTAATGGGAAACTAGAGATGTGGTATCAATCTGATTTGTTGAACAGGGATGAATTTCTATATTTAAAGGTAATGAAATCTAGATTCCCTTGTTTTTACACGCTGCCTAAAATTCATAAAGATTTACCCTTCCCCCCGGGTAGACCTATCATCTCGGGTGTAGGAGGACCAACTGAGAAACTGTCCGAATATGTGGATATATTCTTGAAACCTATAGTACAAAAACTACCATTGTACATTAAGGACACAATGCATATATTAAGCATTCTTAATGATGTAGAGTGGGAAGATGGTATGTTATTGGTTACTCTTGACGTGGTCTCTCTTTATACGTGTATCCAACATGATGTGGGTCTGGAAGCCACAGAGTGGTTTTGAACAAGCAACCTGTGAATAGGTGGCAACATACCAGGATGGTATTAGAAATTATTTCTTTGATTCTTGATAATAACTATTTTATTTTTTAGCAGGATTGGTTTAGACAAAAACAAGGGGTGGCTATGGGCTCCAGATTCTGACCCTCGTATGCAGGACTCTTTATGGGCCGGTATGAGGAAAGGTGGGTCTGGGGTCCAGGGGCTGCCCAGTGGCATACTTATATCCTCTATTGGGGTCGTTATATTGACGATTTTATGATGTTATGGGCAGGGGGTGCCAACCAATTACTAGACTTCATTGACTATTTGAATACTAATGATATGAATGTCAATTTTACGTGTAAATAGAGCTCGACCAGTATAGAATTTTTGGACGTAGAATTGTACATAGAAAATAGCCGTATTGAGAGTAAATTGTTTAGAAAATCTACTGCCTGTAATGCAGTATTAGATGCGGCTAGTGCACATCCGAAATATCAAATTGAATCAATTCCTTATGGAGAGATGGTTAGGGCACGTAGGAATTGCAGTAATGACAGGAAATTTGAGAACTGTGTTGAGTAAATGGGTAATCGTTTTAGAAGTAGAGGATACAGTGACACTATTATCACTAAAGCACAGAATAGAATAAAGCACGTCCCAAGACATGTGACGTTAATACCAAATACCAAAAAGGCACTATTGCATAAGGATGAGAAAGTAAGACTGGTCACAGACTTTACAGGGAGCACAGGGATTTTGAAAAAATATAATACTAAACACTGGCATATTTTACTTCGTGATGAATTATTGACTGAATTTGTAACAAGTAAACCTATTTTCACTTTTCGAAGGGGGAGAACGCTGAAAGAGATCGTTAGCCCGAGTTTCCCTAGAACTGTTTCTAAGGCCAATTGGTTGCGGGCACGGAGGATTGGATTTGACAAATGCGGGGATTGTGGATTATGCAAATGGGCCTGCCATGGGCAGAAAGAATTCTCCAATGTATTGGGTGAAACATTTCCTATTAGATCCAGTATGAACTGTAATACTTCTTTCGTAGTGTACATTTTAGTATGTAAATGTAAGAAATACTATGTCGGGAGCACAATCCGACCTCTCAAAGCAAGAATTGGTGAGCATGCTAGAGCATTGGCTCAACATGACATTAGATACCTTTTGGTAGCGCATATGACCAACTGTGAATTTCAGAATGCAAGTTTTGGGTTTACTTTTTTTGGTTGCGAACAGGTATCTAAAGATATGAGAGGTGGAAATAGGGAACTTACATTACGTAGAAGGGAAGCAATGTGGATAATGAGATGAAGGGCAATAGAAGATGGATTGAACACAGATAGGGAATTAGAATATTTTCTGGGTGACTGAATGCACTATTTTGAAGGATGGTGGAGTGTATTTATATAAGTAACAGTGTTGAAAATATGGCATCTGATTGTGGGGTGATTTACCTGGGAGACAATTTATGTGACGATGTTATTTTGGCATGATTCGTTTTGAATTAATTATAAACTATAAGTCATAGTGACATTATAGGGTGAAAAGACTGTCTCAACTATTTTGGATATAACATGAAACTTTCTAAGTACTCAGATTGTGTGAAGATGTTTCTTTGAATGTTTTGCTAAAATACTTATTATGAATTGTGAATCGTTGTGATATCTGTTACTACTTTGTTGGATATTATTTGAAACGTTCCATGGGGTGACATTACATAACAGGCTCCAATATTTTCCTTTCTTCTCACTTTTTCCTTCTCTGACTGTTTATTCTGTTACACCCCACTGCTGTACCGTGTACTTCCTATGCGGCAATTTTATATTAACTAATTCCCACAGCATCGAGTTACAATGGTTTGTTGTCTCAGTACGAGTATATAGGTTATAGTAAACTAAGAAATATGTTTATAATTATCTGGCAGTTAGGAAGGGGAAAGCGGTATTATTTACAATTACAAAAGAAGGTCCTTTATTTCATGCCTTAACGGTATTATAGGAATATAGTGAATAGGTAATGTATGGCCGTAGTCCGTTGTCTAGTCTTAGCGGAGTATTAGGAGACTAGTCCTTCTATCATTTCGATGGAGGCGGAGCCTTCATAAACGGACGAAGGCAACGCCGATCTCAGCAGTCTTATGGGCGTTTGACGATAAAGAGGAGGGATACCGGTATATTGACCGACTTTTCATTTTTGGAGTGAGTTTGAGGTAAGCGGCAAAGAAAATTGTTGGAATCTGAAAGCTCGGAGCAATTCCCGAGTTTAAGTTGTGATATGTGGTAGACTAGTAAATTAGGGAAATGTAAGGTACGGCGGGTATTCATGCTTTACTAATAACCTAAGAGGCACGCTATTGAGGTGCAATTGGCACTTCAAATCTTTATTGGAGAATGAGACGAGTGTTACAACTATTCGGGGAAGGCATCATATTATTTATGCTCATGCCTGCAAAGCCTAAAGTTGGTATTGATTCAGTCTGAATGTCTACAAACATTATTCGTTGATATAGCACACAATTAGGATGGTGTTAATATTGATACATTTCTAGATAATTCCAAAATAAAAATCTTTTGGTTACAGAAATTCTCTGGAGATGAACAAATGAGCAGTTTGGAGACAATAGCTATAGACTGATGGTGACAGTGGAAGTGCTACCGATTTATAACTTTATTTAGACAGTCATTGGAATACCTTGAGGTAATTTCAGACCAGGCTTTCATTCCCGGGGACATTTCAGGTACCTATGGTGCACTGTTGTGCCTATTTATTCGTGTTGAGACATCAAATGAGGTGTAATCTCATATAAGGGTTAACTTTAATCTTCTGTCTTTGGACTTGGTTCCCCTTTCTCCCTTCCTATATTAAGACATTTGGAGTGCATGCATATTGTGTTCTCTCTCTAAGTCACAACATGGTGATTTTTAGTGCATGTATTGGGGCAGCCACGTATTGGGTGCATGTTGAATCAATAATTGAATACCTTCAGAATTATCTGTGTCACCAATCACACTTATTCACGTAATTCTTTTTGGTGAGGAACTTTCATGGTGACACTAAGACACAAAGGATTGGTTAATTTATTCAATAATATTACATTAAACGTTTGTGTTCTCTTTTTTTAAATGGCTCTTGGTTTCCAGAATTTCAAAATAAGAGATGCGACTAAAGTCCAGCCCTGAGGAAGTCAAATGACGAAACACGTGTTGGCTGTGTAGTCGTTTTAAAGATACTTGGACTTGGTGATCTATTTTGGATTTCTACTTGAACGTTAAACAACTTGAAGGATCTATGGTATTAATTGAAGTTTAATTCTAATGGACTGTGGCAACACATGGAACAACCTTGATGTTTCCAGTCTATTCATAAGGAGATGGATTGATGAAATTGGACTCTAATTTAGTTTAGTTTTGTAAAAGGAGTTTTTTGAATGCGGAAATCGACATTTATTAGATATTTAAAATATAAGACCCTAGGTTTACTTGACATGCTCATTGTGTATATTTTTGTATTTTCATTATTGAAATAGGTGATTGGTTATGTATGTGTCAAGGGGTACAATACACTAACACATGAGTGGTTTTTATTGCAGGTAACCTACTTTATGGCGACGGGTGCCTCAGCGTGTATGCAGGTGTGGCATATCTGTGCTACTCTGATATTGCCCTTCAAGTGTGAAATGGACAGGATATATGTCATTTACACTGTGTGTGAAGTTGGCTGTACATTCATACCCATCAAATGTGATGTGCCTTTTTCAGTATCCTAATCTGTATATATCTGCAATTCTCCATGAGGCTAAACTCTGATTATGATTCCTAGGGATCATGTGATGCATAAATAATTACCCAGACCATGATTTAATGATTAGATTAGGTGTTTAATGACATATGGTAAGACAGTGGTGATGGTGAGTAGAGTTAAAAGAAGTTTTGGACAATGTGTTGTCTCCAACGCAATCCTGCAACAGTGTTTGGATGGTCCCCCTCATGCTGACATCCTCCTATTCCTCCTCTTCAGGCATTTGTGGGTCTGGTTCATAGAGGGGAATGTTCCTCCTTACACAAATGTTGTGCAGGATGTCACAGGTCAAAATGATCTTGCACACCATTTCAGGTGAGTATAGGAGGCTGCCTCCGGTGATGTCGAGGCACCTGAATCTTGACTTCAGGATGCCAAAGGTCATCTCTACTATGGTGCGTGTCCTCCGATGTACCTCATTATAGGCACGCTCTGCTGCAGTGCTTGGATTTGCAAATGGGGTCATGATCCATGGCTGGATCCCATACCCCTGATCAGCTGAAAGAGAAAATGAGGGAAAACTTTTGATGGAGCTTGCACCATGATTATCACTTTGCATGGCAGTTGTTCTCTTATGTTGTCTGAGACTCATCTGTGTTTGTGTTATTGTGTGGAATCCTAGGCTTCTAGGATGTACTATCAGCATTGGGATGTTTCATTATCTGAACTGGTGTTTGGCTGATTGACTGGATGTCAGCGGTATTTTTGTACACTTGCAGTACATTGTGTTCTCCCATGCATTATGTCATGTGAAAGAGGGGTCCATGCGTCTTAACTGGGGTGACATGATACTTCCGTACACAGAATCAATTCCACAGTGGTGGTAACACGGTTGCATCTATATGGCCTGGACATCCCATCCAATTTAATATATGCAATAGAATTTGTTAAACATCAGTAAGGCCCTTTGATTTGGCTAGGTGACAATATATAACACAAAAGTTGGCAACACTGACGTGTTGACAACTGACAATGCACAAATATCCCTTGTGTGACAAGTTCTATGCAGACCTATTTATCTGCCCTCAGCGAGTTGACTCATGTTTAAACGTGTACCTACACTACTGAACCTGGTCCAGTTCAGCTGGTTAACTTGGTTGTGGGGTTGAAGGTTTAAGTGTCAGAAGGTCCATATGTCTGTACATCTGTTGTGTATATGTGTAATTGTCTCAATCCGTATGTGTAGCAATGTGCACTTTGCAATATTGTCACATCAATATGTGTTCTTAGCACAGTCCACTTGCTTATTGGTAGTGGGCAATATAAGACCAGGAGTGATGTGAGATGTTGGTACAGCCTCAATGATTCCATGTCCCATTCATTGGAGTCATCATCTTCGTGCTATGTGTGTCATAGTGTTAGACCTGGAGCAAAACACATTGCATACCGCTTACACAGTACATATTGTTTGGAAGGGTGTGTGATTGAGCGTAATTGATGTGATATTGTAAGATTCATCTTCCAAGTTGTACTGGCAGTTAAGGACATGTCATTGTCACTGTGTGGTTTTAAATATGTTCCCTTGTGTCTCTGGAGTGGCATCTGTTGTAATTTGCATCTGTCATTTGTCCATAGGTGTGTATCCCATTTGGTCAGGATATCAAACATGACTAGCAGTATCACAACCTCAGTGTCTTCCTGGGCACGTGTCAATGTAGTGGTGTATGTGTTGTGTGTCCTACAGGGTTGCTGTGCTGTGTGTACATAACTGGGTTTCTGTACTTACCAACAAGTAGGCCATTGGCATATCATCCATCCTGGAAGTGTTGAGTGATGGTGCATTGGCGGAAGATGAATGAATCATGTACACTCCCAGGATACTTTGACACTATGTTGGTGATCAAACCCCGGTGAAGGACAATGGCCTGCATATTGATGGCGTTCCTGTTGCAGTGTAGATGCTCGGTTGCAGCAGGTGTCACAATCCGTACATGTGTGCAGTCAATGGCACCAAGCACGTGTGGAAAGCCGTTGATTTGGTAGAAGCCCCGTTTGGTCTCCTGCTGCTTCTGCTGTGTGTTGAGGAAGCTGATGTGGCGGGGTGTGAGAGAGATGATGGCATCCAATACCTTGGGTAGGAAGGTAGAGAATGAGGGCTGTGGGATCCCGGCAACCAGGGCACCAGTGGTTTGAAAGGAGCCACTTGCCAACATGTGGAGGACAGCCAGCAGCTTGGTCTCTGGTGGAATGATGTGGGGTGTCTGCAAGCTGGGTGCCAACTGTGGCTCAATGTGGCACAGCAGCTGCTGAATGGCTTGCCAGTTTAGTCTGTACCTCTGGATGATGTCATGTTCCCTGAGTCCCAGAAAGGTTGTCCTGGTCCTGAATATCCTCTCCTGCCTTCTGCGTTGCCTTTGGGGACCCTGCTGGTGTGGTGGAAGCTGCTGATGTTGGTCCTGTGCTCTTCGTCTTCATGCATGCTGGATGACTAGCACCTCCATGTCTTCCTTTTGGAGCTCTGATGTTGCTTCTGTGTGTTTTCCTTAGGTAGTGGTGTGTTTGCCCATTTTAACGCCTGCCCTGACCCAGGCATTATTTTTTTATGCAAATCGGACTATGCGCCATTTTCCGACTCCGCCTCCCAGCCGTGCGGGATGTTTGCGCTGTAGGATAAATATGGCGCATGGGTGTTTAAGTCATTTTGTGGATGGGAACGCCTATCTTGCATGTCATTAAGGCAAGGCGGTGTCACGCATCCAGAAAATGACACACACAGCGGAATTTTAGCGTTTTTAGGCTCGGGCTTCAAAGTATAAATATGGTGTAAGGTTTGCGCGGAATTCGGCGCAGACAGAGTATAAATATGCCCCAGAGTGTTCCAAAGCTTTTACTAAAAAGGAGTTACCACCCCATCTAGTCTTCTTGAAGCGAGGTGTATGAGCTTGTAAGGCGGTGGAGGACCTAAGGGGCCTGGTAGGGACATAGAAAGACATATTTTGCCTAAGGAATCTGGGCCTCCTGTTGTGCAGGGCTTTATGAGTCATACACATAGCATTGAAATTGATTTACTGCTTTATGGGAAGCCAATGAAGAGAGACCAAGGAAGATTTAGCAGAGGTGTGCCTGGGAATATTTTTAAGCAGTCGTGTAGCAGAATTCTGCACAATCTGTAACCTCCTGATTACATATTTAGGGGAGCTAAGAAAAAGAGAATTGCCATAGTCTAAGCAGGGCATTATTAGTACTTGAATGAGGAGTCTTCTGGCTAAAAATGGTAAAAGGTTAATAATTTTCCTTTAGGTTTCCTAATAGACCAAAAGAGGATGCAGCAAGCCTTTTAGATTGGTAATCCATATAGGAGGCAAGGATCTAGCCAAAAACCCAGACTCTTTGTGATGTCCTTAGGTGGCGGGAGACTTTCAAACCCTTCAGAGATGACTGCTAAGGAATTGGAGAGAGTGTGGTTGCCGATGATCATCACCTCTGACTTATCGTGGTTGAGCTTAAGTTTAGAATCCGCCATCCATTTGGCTATATACTCCAGGCAAGCTGAAAGGTTGGATTGAGGAATATTTCCAGAATTCATGAGAGACACTACTAATTGGGTGTCGTCCACATAAGAGATCAGAGAAAGGCCATGGGGTTCCACGATCTTGGCAAGAAGAGATAGACAGATATTAAAAAGAGTAGGACTGAGCAATGAGCCCTGTGGAACTCCACAGGCGAGAGAGAAAGTGTTGGGGTAAAAACCACGATCCAAAACCTGAAAGGTTCTGTCCTTTAGAAATAACGAGAACCAACACAATGCATTACCTTTGATTCCTATGCCGGAGAGTCTTTGGAGGATGATGTTGTGGTCTACGGTATCAAAAGCAGCACTGAGATCTAATAGGATGATATTGCCACGATCCAATATTTGGCGAGTGTTGTCCATGACCGCTAACAGGGCTGATTCAGTACTATGTTGCGGCCTGAACCTCATCTGAGAAGGATCCGGAAGTTCATGTTCCTCAAGAACGCATGTTAACTGATTGATGATGTGCTTCTCCATGATTTTAGACAGAATGGGAAGAAGAGCAATGGGTCTGTAGTTCTTCAGTTTCAGGGGGTTAAGGCTAGATTTTTTCAATAGGGGTTTGATAACAACATGCTTAAGAAATTGTGGTATCATATTTGAGATTAAGGAATTATTTAAAATATTATTTAATATAGGACAGATTATGTTGGAGGCTTGAGCAAGTATATATGGTGGAGCGGGATCAAGAGGTGAACCTGATTTTATCGTATGAAAGTAGTTAGTGATAAGAGCATTGGTCACAAGCTGAAAAGACAAAAGGAGGCCCCAGAACTCTGGAACTCGTCGTAAAGGTTTCTGTCTTTTGTATGATCTTGTGCAGAAGAGACGGAGGCATAAATATCAACATATATTTCTCTGAAAGAAACATGCTAGACTGTTGCTGTGGTCCATGGAATCCTCTATCGGACAGTCCGGCAGAGGGGTAGAGGTAAGTTCTTTGAAAATCGTAAAGATTTCTTTGTGAGAGTTAGCAGATTGTTCTATTCTTTGGCTGTAGAATACAGCTTGAGCTGATTTGATTGAAGCATGAAAAACTCTGATTGCTTCCCTGTATTGTGTCTCAAGGGAGATGCTGTAATCTTTTCTTCACCTTCTTTCTAATTGTTTACATTTCTTTTTCTGTTTTAACAATTGGGGGGTGAACCAAGTATTGATTTTGTGGCCCACCCTTCTGGCCGTCAACTTAGTAGGGAGAAGAGTATCCAAAGAGGTAGAGATCCAGTTATTAAAATTTTCTATAAGACCTGTAATGGACTCATCCTGACTAGGTGGCGAGGCCTGCAGAGTGTTCTGCCAATCTATGGGGTCTAATTTTGACCACTGGTGAGAGACTGATTTTGTACGATGATGACGAGAAGGAGATGAGGCCCAAGGCAAAGTGAGTGATAGTAGATAATGGTCTGTCCAAATCAGTGGACGGGGCGTAAGGGGGCATACGTTGGGAAGATTACGAAAGACCAAGTCAATAGTATGCCCTTTAATGTGAGTCGGTCCTTTGATGACCTGAGCCAGGTCTAATGCGGCTAGATTAGAAAGTAAGGATTTGGTAGGGAGACATTGTTCATCCTCTACATGGATATTGAAGTCACCAAGAATGGTGAAATTTGAGGTGTTCCAGGAGATGTCCGCTACCAGATCAGGCAGGTCCTGCAAACATTTTCCATATAGGCTAGGAAGACGATAAATGAGTATCCCAGAGAGGGGTCAGAGCAAAAAACTAACTTTCGCAATCAGGAATATACAATGGAGTAACAGAACATTTATTAGATTCCTTATGGATAATGGCGACCCTTCCACCCCTGCCTTGAGGTCTGTCTAGACGAGAGATTGCAAAATCACAAGGCAGGGCCTTTAGCACATCGGGGGAGGAGTCTTCATGTAACAAGGTTTCTGTGAGAAACAAGAAGTCTGGAGACTATTCTTCAAACAATGAATAGATGTGCAAGAAATGTGCTGGTAGAGATCGACAGTTGACCAAAAATAGATTACTTGAGTGTTCCTTGGTATTGGTTTGGGGGGGGAGTAAAATCAGAGAAGGGGGTCCAGGGACAACTCTTACATGTCCAGTTCCCTAACTCAGGGGAAACGACAGAATCATCTGATGCTATACAGGAAGTATTACATGCCAGCAATTGCTGATGTGGCTAGACTAACCTATTAGCCCTAATACTCTAGTAGTCTCTGGTCTAAGCCAGGCACGGACGGGCGCAGACGTGCTTGCCTTTGCACACCGAAGCGCAGGGCTGCTCATATTGGGCATAGAAGTGAAGCTTGTGCTGACTAGACCATCTACCAATATGGCGGCCATCAGACTGCTGATAAAGAGGAGTAAAAAATTGTCACTTTTAAAACAGTAAAGGCTTGCTGCCGTATTCCTCTGAACACAAGCAGGGCAGTGAACCTTCAAATATAAAGTGCAAAGTGACTGCGAACTGGCAAAAGAGGATTAAAATAAACAGCTATACTTGTTAGCACAGCGTTTCTAAAGCTTGACAAAGTATTTGGTCTCTGAGTCAGATAAAAACATACCTTAAGCGTACGGCGTGCAGGGCTGCTTATATTGGACATAGAAGTGAAGCTTGTGCTGACTAGACCATCTACCAATATGGCGGCCATCAGAGTGCCGATAAAAAGGAGTAAAAAATGGTTGCTTTTAAAACAGTTAAGGCTTGCTGCCGTATGCCTCTGAACACGGGCAGGGCAGTGAACCTTCAAATATAGAGTGCAAAGTGATGGCGAACAGGAAAAAGAGGATTAAAATACACAGCTATACTTGTTAGCGCAGCGTTTCTAAAGCTTGACAAAGTATCTGTTCACTGAGTCAGATAAAAACATACCTACCAAAATAAACTTTAAACACATATAAAATAAAGATACAATTTTTGTACAACTAATGTAATCTAAAAATTAAACAATAATACATTAGATTGTGAAAAAAAAACATCTAACCAAATTAACACTAAAAACATAAAACCTTTTTTATTATTAAAACAGAAATAGTGATTAGCATCCACCATAAAAGGCAATAATTAAAAAAAAACTAAACATTTGAACACTTACCAACCAAAAAGACTCAAGCTGCAAAACAAAGACACTACGAACAAAAAAAAAACAGAAAAGAACATTTGAAGAAACTATACAAGCTCCTTTAGAAGAAAGTGGAACATTTATTTAAGCATACTTGAACATAAAGGCCCTCATTACAACCCTGGCGGTCGGTTTTAAAGCGGTGGTAATACTGCAAACAGGCTGGCGGAAAAAAAAATGGGATTACAACCGTGGCGGAAACCACCAACATAGACAGCCAATTTAACACTCAGACCGCCACAGCGGTAGAAACAAACAGCGCGGGGGTCACCGCCAACAGACAGGCGGGAGACAAAGTACCGCCCACCCTATTACAAGAGGCCTATCCGCCACCTTTTCCGGGGCGGAACCTACACGATCAAAAGCACAGTGGAAACAGTACACAGAAGGGAAAAAACTCACCTCTCGACACCCAGGATGCCATGGAGCCCGAATTCCACGTACTGCCAATGCTGGTTTACCTCCTCTTCTATGAGGAGTACGAACGGCGGCAACCACGGTGAGTACTGCACCTACAACACAGGGGAGGGGGGGAGGAAACAGAGTGACACACACACGCAACACCCCCAACCTCACCGCCACACATAACAACAGACACACAAATACATGCAGCAACATTACATATACACCCCCCCCCACCCCTTGGAAGAATACAAGGACAAAAGAAATGATTGTAACCATTGTAATCAAGAAAAATCTAGTATTCAAAAGTGAAAATTCAGTTTATACAAATATGTACACCAACTACACAAGTCCGGATAGTGTACCAATCATTGTCCGTGGACCACTGGGCACAAATGCGAGGCCCACATATGATGCCTGACTCAAATAGGAGAGAACATCGCTGTGGCATCAGGTCAAAAATATACAGGCACCTCAGGGGGAGTGGGAGGGGGGTACCTCAGCCTGATGAACGCACAACTCCACTGCTGCACGAGGGGGCTCCATGCCCATTGATGTCCCTGGGGAGTGCTAAGCCACAGTCTCTCAAGTCTCTCCAGTGGGTGGTTTGCCCACTGCTTTATCCTGGGGAGTGCAAAGCCACTGTCTCTCAAGTCTCTCCAGTGGGTGGTTTGCCCACTGCTTTATCCTGGGGAGTGCAAAGCCTCTGTCTCTCAAGTCTCTCCAGTGGGTGGGTTGCCCACTGCTCTATCCTGGGGAGTGCACAGCCACTGTCTCTCAAGTCTCTCCAGTGGGTGGTTTGCCCACTGCTTTATCCTGGGGAGTGCAAAGCCATAGTCTCTCAAGTCTCTCCAGTGAGTGGTTTGCCCACTGCTTTATCCTGGGGAGTGCAAAGCTACAGTCTCTCAAGTCTCTCCAGTGGGTGGGTTGCCCACTGCTCTATCCTGGGGAGTGCAAAGCCACTGTCTCTCAAGTCTCTCCAGTGGGTGGTTTGCCCACTGCTTTATCCTGGGGAGTGCAAAGCCACAGTCTCTCAAGTGGATGTCATTCTCCACTGGTTCTGGAGGGGGCCTGGTGCCCAGAGTGCTTCATCCTGCCAAGGACAGAGGTAGTGGATGTATCTCTCCGCTGGTTCTGGAGGGGGCCTGGTTCCCAGAGTGCTTCACCCTGCCAAACTCCACGTGCAGTGTGGCCGGTACAATTCCCTCACCTGGTTGTGCGTGCCACGAGATTTGCGAGGTTCAGGTAGCATGATACGCCATGGAGGCAGCGACATACCCCACACTGCTGCGGCTGCGCCTTCCACCTGCAGGTGCAAACAGTGATGGAAGAAATGCCTCATGGAAGCTGCCCAGGGTCCAGGAACTCTCCTCCAGCCTCAGACGACTGCCCACTGGGGATGATAGCCATGTCAGCGGTGGTCCCTGTGTCCGAGGACACCACGGGCCGGTGGCGGTGCTCGCGGCGGTGTCTGTTGCAGCGGTGCTGGCGGCGGTGCATGGGTCAGCACCTGCAGAGGGACACAGCAGGACGTTTCCTGCAGCCTCGGACGGCTGCCCACTGGGGAAGATGCTGGGGACTGTTGCTGAGGCTGTAGACGTGCCAGGGGCGGTGCAGATGGCAGGGCTTGCGGCGGAGTCTGTTGCGGCGGTGCTTGCGGCAGTGCTGGCGGCGGTGCATGGGTCAGCACCTGCAGAGGGACACAGCAGGACGTTTCCTGCACCCTCGGATGGCTGCCCACTGGGGAAGATGCTGGGGACTGTTGCTGAGGCTGTAGACGTGCCAGGGGCGGTGCAGGTGATGGTGCAGGTGTCGGTCGTGGTGGCGGTTGTGGTGGCGGAGCAGCTATTGGTGTTTTCCGTCGTACAGGTTGGCGTCGTCGTGGACAGAAAGTGTGATACTGGTCCCTCAGTCGGTGCCACCATGCCCTCTCTGTAGGAGGCTGGACTGGCTTGTAGTGAGTACCAAGGGGTACTTACACCTTGCACCAGGCCCAGTTATCCCTTATTAGTGTACAGGGTGTCTAGCAGCATAGGCTGATAGATAATGGTAGCTTAGCAGAGCAGCTTAGGCTGAACTAGGAGACGAGTGAAGCTCCTACAGTACCACTAGTGTCATATGCACAATATCATAAGAAAACACAATACACAGATATACTAAAAATAAAGGTACTTTATTTTTATGACAATATGCCAAAAGTATCTCAGTGAGTACCCTCAGTATGAGGATAGCAAATATACACAAGATATATGTACACAATACCAAAATATGCAGTAATAGTATTAGAAAACAGTGCAAACAATGTATAGTTACAATAGGATGCAATGGGGACACATAGGGATAGGGGCAACATAAACCATATACTCCAAAAGTGGAATGCGAACCACGAATGGACCCCAAACCTATGAGACCTTGTAGAGGGTCGCTGGGACTATTAGAAAATAGTAAGGGTTAGAAAAATAGCCCACCCCAAGACCCTGAAAAGTGAGTGCAAAGTGCACTAAAGTTCCCCAAAGGACATAGAAGTCGTGATAGGGGAATTCTGCAGGAAAGACACAAACCAGCAATGCAACAACGATGAATTTCCAGTCGAGGGTACCTGTGGAACAAGGGGACCAAGTCCAAAAGTCACAAGCAAGTCGGAGATGGGCAGATGCCCAGGAAATGCCAGCTGTGGATACAAAGAAGCTACTACTGGACAGTAGAAGCTGAAGGTTCTGCAGGAACGACAAGGGCTAGAGACTTCCCCTTTGGAGGATGGATCCCCCACGCTGCGGAGAGTTGTGCAGAAGTATTTTCCTGAAGACAAACCGCCAACAAGCCTTGCTAGATGCAATTCATGCAATTAGGGTTTTTGGATGCTGCTGTGGCCCAGGAGGGACCAGGATGTTGCCAAATGCGTCTGGGGACAGAGGGGGCATCGAGGAAGACAAGGAGCCCTCTCAGAAGCAGGCAACACCCGCAGAAGTGCCAAAACAGGCACTACAAAGTGGAGAGAAACGGTGCTCACCTGAAGTCGCACAAAGGAGTCCCACATCGCCGGAGGACAACTTAAGAGGTCGTGCAATGCAGGTTAGAGTGCCGTAGACCCAGGCTGGACTGTGCACAAAGGATATCCGCCCGAAGTGCACGGAGGCCGGAGTAGCTGCAAAAGTCGCGGTTCCCAACAATGCAGTCTGGCGTGGGGAGGCAAGGACTTACCTCCACCAAACGTGGACTGAACAGTCACTGGACTGTGGGAGTCACTTGGAAAGAGTTGCTGGATTCAAGGGACCTCGCTCGTCGTGCTGAGAGGAGACCCAGGGTACAAGTGATGCAGTTCTTTGGTGCCTGCGGTTGCAGGGGGACGATTCCGTCGACCCACGGGAGATTTCTTCGGAGCTTCTAGTGCAGAGAGGAGGCAGACTACCCCCACAGCATGCACCACCAGGAAAGCAGTCAAGAAGGCGGCAGGATCAGCGTTACAGAGTTGCAGTAGTCGTCTTTGCTACTTTGTTGCAGTTTTGCAGGCTTCCAGCGCGGTCAGCAGTCGATTCCTTGGCAAAAGGTGAAGAAAGAGATGCAGAGGAACTCGGATGAGCTCTTGCATTCGTTATCTAAGGAAATCCCCAAAGCAGAGACCCTAAATAGCCAGAAAAGAGGGTTTGGCTACTTAGGAGAGAAAATAGGCAAGCAACACCTGAAGGAGCCTATCAGAAGGAGTCTCTGACGTCACCTGCTGGCCCTGGCCACTCAGAGCAGTCCAGTGTGCCAGCAGCACCTCTGTTTCCAAGATGGCAGAGGTCTGGAGCACACTGGAGGAGCTCTGGGCACCTCCCAGGGGAGGTGCAGGTCAGGGGAGTGGTCACTCCCCTTTCCTTTGTCCAGTTTCACGCCAGAGCAGGGCTGAGGGGTCCCTGAACCGGTGTAGACTGGCTTATGCAGAAATGGGCACCATGTGTGCCCATGAAAGCATTTCCAGAGGCTGTGGGAGGCTACTCCTCCCCTGCCTTCACACCATTTTCCAAAGGGAGAGGGTGTAACACCCTCTCTCAGAGGAAGTCCTTTGTTCTGCCATCCTGGGCCAGGCCTGGCTGGACCCCAGGAGGGCAGAAGCCTGTCTGAGGGGTTGGCACCAGCAGCAGCTGCAGTGAAACCCCGGGAAAGGCAGTTTGGCAGTACCAGGGTCTGTGCTACAGACCACTGGGATCATGGGATTGTGCCAACTATGCCAGGGTGGCTAGAGGGGGCAATTCCATGATCATAGACATGTTACATGGCCATATTCGGAGTTACCATTGTGAAGCTACATATAGGTAGTGACCTATATGTAGTGCACACGTGTAATGGTGTCCCCGCACTCACAAAGTCCAGGGAATTGGCCCTGAACAATGTGGGGGCACCTTGGCTAGTGCCAGGGTGCCCTCACACTAAGTAACTTTGCACCTAACCTTTACCAGGTAAAGGTTAGACATATAGGTGACTTATAAGTTACTTAAGTGCAGTGTAAAATGGCTGTGAAATAACGTGGACGTTATTTCACTCAGGCTGCAGTGGCAGGCCTGTGTAAGAATTGTCAGAGCTCCCTATGGGTGGCAAAAGAAATGCTGCAGCCCATAGGGATCTCCTGGAACCCCAATACCCTGGGTACCTCAGTACCATATACTAGGGAATTATAAGGGTGTTCCAGTAAGGCAATATAAATTGGTAAAATTGGTCACTAGCCTGTTAGTGACAATTTGAAAGAAATGAGATAGCATAACCACTGAGGTTCTGATTAGCAGAGCCTCAGTGAGACAGTTAGTCATAACACAGGTAACACATTCAGGCACACTTATGAGCACTGGGGCCCTGGCTGGCAGGGTCCCAGTGACACATACAACTAAAACAACATATATACAGTGAAAAATGGGGGTAACATGTCAGGCAAGATGGTACTTTCCTACACAACCCCCCCCCCAAACGAAGGACAATAAGACTAGCCATGACCTGATGAGTCTTCATTGTCTAAGTGGAAATATCTGGAGAGTCAATCTGCATTGGAGTGGCTACTCCCAGATCTATGTTCCACTGTATAATCCATTCCCTGTAGGGATATGGACCACCTCAACAATTTAGGATTTTCACCTTTCATTTGTTTTAGCCAAAGTAGAGGTTTGTGGTCTGTCTGAACAATGAAGTGAGTGCCAAACAGGTATGGCCTCAAATTCTTCAGTGCCCAGACCACAGCAAAGGCCTCCCTCTCTATGGCAGACCAACGCTTTTCTCTAGGGGTCAACCTCCTACTAATAAAAGCAACAGGTTGATCCTGGCCTTCAGAGTTAAGTTGTGATAGGACTGCCCCTACTCCTAATTCAGATGCATCAGTTTGGACATAGAATTATTTAGAGTAACAAGGGCTTTTCAGGACAGGTGCAGAGCACATGGCCTGCTTCAGCTCCTAATACCTAATGTCCATAATACCTTTTTAGGCATTTTCTTGGATGTGAGGTCATTAAGAGGGGCTGCAATGGAGCCATAGTTCTTAATGAACCTCCTGTAATACCCAGTGAGGCCTAGGAAGGCTCTTACCTGAGTCTGAGTAGTAGGGGGAACCCAATCTATAATAGTTTGGATTTTCCCCTGAAGTGGTGCAATCTGTTCCCCACCAAGGTGTCCCAGATAAACCACCTTCCCCTGCCCTATCTGGCACTTTGAAGCCTTGATAGTGAGGCCTGCCTTTTGCAGGGCCTCCAAAACGTTCCATAGGTGGACCAGGTGATCATCCCAACTGGAGCTAAAGACAGCTCTATCGTCCAGATATACTGCACTAAAAGCTTCCAGCCCTTGCAGGACTGTGTTCACCAACCTCTGAAAAGTGGCAGGTGCATTTTTCAATCCAAAAGGCATTACTGTGAATTGACCTCCAATGGTTGAAAATGCAGTTTTAGGTTTAGCATCTTCTGATAATTTGATCTGCCAATACCCTGCAGTCAAATCAAAAGTGCTTAGATACTTGGCAGATGCCAGTGTATCTATGTGCTCATCTGCCCTGGGTATAGGGTGAGCATCAGTTTTGGTTACCTGGTTGAGACCTCTGTAGTCAACACAAAACCGCATTTCCTTCTTTCCATCTTTGGAATGAGGTTTTGGTACAAGTACCACAGGAGAAGCCCATGGACTTTCAGAGTGCTCAACCACTCCCAGTTCTAACATTTTCTGCACCTCTTGCTTTATGCAGTCCCTGACATGGTCAGGCTGCCTATAGATCTTACTTTTGACAGGCAAGCTGTCTACAGTATCTATAGTGTGCTCACACCAAGAAGTGGTACCTGGCACAGTAGAGAAGAGTTCAGAAAACTGACCCAGGAGATTTATGCAATGGTCTTTCTGCTCAGCAGTAAGACAATCAGCCAAAACTACACCTTCCACTAGAGCATCTTGTTCTGTGGAAGAGAAGAGATCAGGTAGAGGATCACTGTCTTCTTCCTGTCCCTCATCAGTTGCCATGAGCAGGGTGAGATCAGCCCTGTCATAGTAGGGTTTCAGTTGATTGACATGGAGCACCCTAAGGGGACTCCTGGCAGTGCCTAAGTCAACTAAGTAGGGGACTTCACCCTTTTTCTCAACTATTGTGTGGGGTACACTCCATTTATCTTGGAGTACTCTTGGGGCCACAGGCTCCAAGACCCACACTTTCTGCCCTGGTTGTTACTGAACCAAAACAGCCTTCTGGTCATGCCATTGCTTTTGGAGCTCTTGGCTGGCCTGAAGGTTTTTACTGGCCTTTTTCATGTACTCAGCCATCCTTGATCTGAGGCCAAGTACATAATCCACAATATCTTGCTTTGGAGCTTTTAAAGGTTGTTCCCAACCCTCCTTGACAAGTGTTAGTGGACCCCTAACAGGGTGTCCAAAGAGGAGTTCAAAGGGGCTGAAGCCCACTCCTTTCTGGGGTACCTCCCTGTAGGCAAAAAGGAGGCATGGTAAAAGGATATCCCATCTCCTACGGAGTTTTTCAGGGAGTCCCATAATCATGCCTTTGAGAGTTTTGTTAAATCTCTCCACCAGTCCATTTGTTTGTGGATGATAGGGTGTAGTGAACTTGTAAGTCACACCATACTCCTTCCACATGGCCTTTAAGTAAGCAGACATGAAATTGCTTCCCCTGTCTGATACCACCTCTTTTGGGAAGCCCACCCTGGAAAATATTCCCAGGAGGGCTTTTGCCACTGCAGGTGCTGTAGTGGTCCTTAGAGGAATTGCTTCAGGATATCTGGTGGCATGGTCCACTACCACTAAGATAAACCTATTGCCTGAAGCAGTAGGAGGGTCAAGAGGGCAAACTATGTCAACCCCTACCCTTTCAAAGGGAACCCCAACCACAGGCAGTGGAATAAGGGGTGCCTTTGGGGTGCTACCTGTCTTGCCACTGGCTTGACAGGTTTCACAAGACTTGCAAAATTCTTTTGTGTCCTCTGACATTCTAGGCCAATGAAAAAAGGGAACAAGTCTGTCCCAAGTTTTCATTTGTCCCAAATGTCCAGCTAGGGGAATGTCGTGGGCTAGAGTTAGGAGGAACTTTCTGTACTCCTGAGGAATCACTCACCTCCTGGCAGTTCCAGGTTTAGGATCCCTTGCTTCAGTGTACAAGAGGTTGTCCTCCCAGTAAACTCTGTGAGAGTCACTGACATCCCCATTAGCTTGTTTGACAGCTTGCTGTCTTAGACCCTCTAGTGTGGGACAGGTCTGCTGTGCCACACTCAGCTCCTCCCTGGCAGGCCCCCCCCACCCAAAAGCTCAGCAGTGTCTGCTTCCAGCTCCTCTGGTGTAGGTTCTGCACAGGGTGGAAATTCTTCTTCCTCAGAAGTAGAATCCACTGTAGAGGGAGGGATAGTAGGAAGTGCTTTACTTCTACTAGCCCTAGCTTTAGGGAGCACTTGGTCCATTGTTCCAGGATCCAAGTCACCCTGTCCTTTTTGCTTTTTGGCCTGAGCCCTTGTCAAAGCAAAAATATGCCCTGGGATGCCCAGCATTGCTGCATGGGCCTCCAACTCCACATCTGACCAAGCTGATGTCTCCAAATAATTTCCTAGTAGACAGTCTACAGGTAAATCTGAGGCTACCACAACTTTCTTTGGACCAGTAACCCCCCCCCCCCAGTTGAGATTTACAACAGCCATGGGGTGGCTAAGTGTGTTGTTGTGAGCATCGGTTACTTGGTACTTGTGACCAAGTAGGTGTTGTTCAGGGTGGACCAGTTTCTCTATCACCATTGTGACACTGGCACCTGTGTCCCTGTAGGCCTGAACCTCAACACCATTTATTAGGGGTAGTTGCTTGTACTTATCCATGTTAAGGGGACAAGCAACCAAGGTGGCTAAATCAATAGCCCCCTCAGAGACTAACACAGCCTCTGTGGTCTCCCTAATCAGACCAACCCCAACTAAGTTACCAAAAGTGAGCCCAGCTACTCCCTTGGATTGGCTATTAGTAGGTTTGCTCCCACCACCACTGCTATTAGCAGGGACACTAGGTGTAGCAGTAGGGGTTGTAGTGATAGGAGGCTTGGTGCTTTTCTTTGGACAACTGGGATCTGTTGTCCAATGGCCTTTTATTTTACATAAATAGCACCATGGTTTCTTTTCTTTGTTTGGATTAGAAGAGGATTTGGGCCCACCACCCCCACCAGAGTGTTTTTGTGGGCCTGATGAAGACTTATTTTTAGATTTGTCCCCACCCTTGTCAGAAGACTTACCATCCTTCTTCTTGTTGCCATCTTTGTCACCCCCTGTATGAACGTTTCTGTTCACCCTTGTTCTGACCCATTTGTCTGCCTTCTTTCCCAATTCTTGGGGAGAGGTCAGATCAGAGTCCCTCAAGTACTGATGCAACAAATCAGACACACAATTATTAAGAATATGCTCTCTCAGTATCAAGTTATACAGGCTGTCATAATCAGTAACTTTACTGCCATGTAACCACCCCTCCAAGGCCTTCACTGAATGGTCAATGAAATCAACCCAGTCTTGTGAAGACTCCTTTTTGGTCTCTCTGAACTTTATCCTGTACTGTTCAGTGGTTAAGCCATAACCATCCAGGAGTGCATTCTAAGAATTTTGAAATCATTGGCTTCACTTTCTTTCACAGTAAGGAGCCTATCCCTACCCTTTCCACTAAATGATAGCCATAGGATAGCAGCCCACTGCCTTTGAGGGACATCCTCTACAACACAGGCCCTCTCAAGTGCAGCAAACCAATTGTTAATGTCATCCCCCTCCTTATAAGGGGGAACTATCTTGTGCAGATTCCTGGAATCATGCTCTTTTGCAGGATGACTATGGGGAATACTACTGCTGCCACCATGGGTTTCTAAACCCAATTTCTGTCTCTCCTTCTCTACTTCTAAGGATTGTCTATCCAAATCCAGCTGTTGCTTCTTGAGCTTCAGTCTGGTTTGTTCCACTCTCAATCTATTGAGCTCCCTTTCTAACAATCTGTCATCAGGGTGGGTGGGTGGGACATGCCTTGAAACAGAAGTATGGTGAGAATGGACAGAAGGAGACCTATCCCTTACAGAAGGCACCCTAACAGCTTGGTTAACAGAAACATCACTTCTACTGTAGTGAGAAGGAATACTCTTGCTAGGATGTGAGACAACACTATCTGTATGGTGTGACTCTACATCAGTACCAACTATGCTAGGCTGTCTAGTAATGGGCAGGCTAGGGAGTTTCTTTCCTGAATCTTTTCCTAGGGGAGTCCCTGGATCAGATTGGGAACCATTAGCTACTTTTTCAACAGATGGGGCCCTTCTGGCCTTATCTTGTTCTTTAAGCATGTTAAGCAATAATTCCAAGGAAGGATTCTTCCCTACACTCAAACCTCTCTCTATGCAGAGACTCCTTGCTCCTTTCCAGCTAAGGTGATCATATGCAAGTTTGGACAGATCAACAGTTTGGCCTGTACCAGACATTTTTAGAAAGAGTTTAAGTGACAGAAAAAGAGAAAAAAAGTTTTCAGAACTTTTAGAAAGACAGAAAAAAAACTTTTAAAACCTTTTAAGAACTTTTTGAAAGTTTAGAAGTACTTTTCAGCACTTTAGAAAAGAAGTGAGAAAAGAAATGCAAAACTTTTTGGTTAGGTGTACATACACTGAACTTGTTTTGTATATTTTGCTCTTATGAAAAGTACAATGACAAAAGTGGTAAGTAGTTACAAAGTACTTATCCCACCGCTGCACAACCAATGTAGGAGGCTGGACTGGCTTGTAGTGAGTACCAAGGGGTACTTACACCTTGCACCAGGCCCAGTTATCCCTTATTAGTGTATAGGGTGTCTAGCAGCATAGGCTGATAGATAATGGTAGCTTAGCATAGCAGCTTAGGCTGAACTAGGAGACGAGTGAAGCTCCTACAGTACCACTAGTGTCATATGCACAATATCATAAGAAAACACAATACACAGATATACTAAAAATAAAGATACTTATTTTTATGACAATATGCCAAAAGTATCTCAGTGAGTACCCTCAGTATGAGGATAGCAAATATACACAAGATATATGTACACAATACCAAAATATGCAGTAATAGTATTAGAAAACAGTGCAAACAATGTATAGTTACAATAGGATGCAATGGGGACAGATAGGGATAGGGGCAACACAAACCATATACTCCAAAAGTGGAATGCGAACCACGAATGGACCCCAAACCTATGTGACCTTGTAGAGGGTCGCTGGGACTATTAGAAAATAGTAAGGGTTAGAAAAATAGCCCACCCCAAGACCCTGAAAAGTGAGTGCAAAGTGCACTAAAGTTCCCCAAAGGACATAGAAGTCGTGATAGGGGAATTCTGCAGGAAAGACACTAACCAGCAATGCAACAACGATGGATTTCCAGTCGAGGGTACCTGTGGAACAAGGAGACCAAGTCCAAAAGTCACAAGCAAGTCGGAGATGGGCAGAAGCCCAGGAAATGCCAGCTGTGGATGCAAAGAAGCTGCTACTGGACAGTAGAAGCTGAAGGTTCTGCAGGAACGACAAGGGCTAGAGACTTCTTCTTTGGAGGATGGATCCCCCACGCCATGGAGAGTAGTGCAGAAGTGTTTTCCTGAAGAAAGACCGCCAACAAGTCTTGCTAGCTGCAAATCGTGCGGTTAGGGTTTTTGGATGCTGCTGTGACCCAGGAGGGACCAGGATGTCGCCAATTGTGTCTGGGGACAGAGGGGGCGTTGAGCAAGACAAGGAGCCCTCTCAGAAGCAGGCAGCATCCGCAGACGTGCCAGAACAGGCACTACAAAGTGGAGAAAAACGGTGCTCACCCGAAGTCGCACAAAGGAGTCCCACGTCGCCGGAGGACAACTTAGGAGGTCGTGCAATGCAGGTTAGAGTGCCGTGGACCCAGGCTGGACTGTGCACAAAGGATTTCCGCCGGAAGTGCACGGAGGCCGGAGTAGCTGCAAAAGTCGCGGTTCCCAGCAATGCAGTCTGGCGTGGGGAGGCAAGGACTTACCTCCACCAAACTTGGACTGAACAGTCACTGGACTTTGGTAGTCACTTGGACATAGTTGCTGGATTCAAGGGACCTCACTCGTCGTGCTGATAGGAGACCCAGGGTACCAGTGATGCAGTTCTTTGGTGCCTGCGGTTGCAGGGGGACGATTCCGTCGACCCACAGGAGATTTCTTTGGAGCTTCTAGTGCAGAGAGGAGGCAGACTACCCCCACAGCATGCACCACCAGGAAAGCAGTCGAGAAGGCAGCAGGATCAGCGTTACAGAGTTGCAGTAGTCGTCTTTGCTACTTTGTTGCAGTTTTTCAGGCTTCCAGCGCGGTCAGCAGTCGATTCCTTGGCAGAAGGTGAAGAGAGAGATGCAGAGGAACTCGGATGAGCTCTTGCATTCGTTATCTAAGGAAATCCCCAAAGCAGAGACCCTAAATAGCCAGAAAAGAGGGTTTGGCTACTTAGGAGAGAAGATAGGCTAGCAACACCTGAAGGAGCCTATCAGAAGGAGTCTCTGACGTCACCTGCTGGCCCTGGCCACTCAGAGCAGTCCAGTGTGCCAGCAGCACCTCTGTTTCCAAGATGGCAGAGGTCTGGAGCACACTGGAGGAGCTCTGGGCACCTCCCAGGGGAGGTGCAGGTCAGGGGAGTGGTCACTCCCCTTTTCTTTGTCCAGTTTCGCGCCAGACCAGGGCTGAGGGGTCCCTGAACCGGTGTAGACTGGCTTATGCAGAAATGGGCACCATGTGTGCCCATGAAAGCATTTCCAGAGGCTGGGGGAGGCAATTCCTCCCCTGCCTTCACATCAAGGGAGAGGGTGTAACACCCTCTCTCAGAGGAAGTCCTTTGTTCTGCCATCCTGAGCCAGGCCTGGCTGGACCCCAGGATGGCAGAAGCCTGTCTGAGGGGTTGGCAGCAGCAGCAGCTGCAGTGAAACCCCGGGAAAGGCAGTTTGGCAGTACCAGGGTCTGTGCTACAGACCACTGGGATCATGGGATTGTGCCAACTATGCCAGGATGGCATAGAGGGGGCAATTCCATGATCATAGACATGTTACATGGCCATATTCGGAGTTACCATTGTGAAGCTACATATAGGTAGTGACCTATATGTAGTGCACGTGTGTAATGGTGTCCCCGCACTCACAAAGTCCGGGGAATTGGCCCTGAACAATGTGGGGGCACCTTGGCTAGTGCCAGGGTGCCCTCACACTAAGTAACTTTGCACCTAACCTTTACCAGGTAAAGGTTAGACATATAGGTGACTTATAAGTTACTTAAGTGCAGTGTAAAATGGCTGTGAAATAACGTGGACGTTATTTCACTCAGGCTGCAGTGGCAGGCCTGTGTAAGAATTGTCAGAGCTCCCTATGGGTGGCAAAAGAAATGCTGCAGCCCATAGGGATCTCCTGGAACCCCAATACCCTGGGTACCTCAGTACCATATACTAGGGAATTATAAGGGTGTTCCAGTAAGGCAATATAAATTGGTAAAATTGGTCACTAGCCTGTTAGTGACAATTTGAAAGAAATGAGAGAGCATAACCACTGAGGTTCTGATTAGCAGAGCCTCAGTGAGACAGTTAGTCATAACACAGGTAACACATTCAGGCACACTTATGAGCACTGGGGCCCTGGCTGGCAGGGTCCCAGTGACACATACAACTAAAACAACATATATACAGTGAAAAATGGGGGTAACATGCCAGGCAAGATTGTACTTTCCTACACTCTCCTAACCTACTCTTCAGCTTTTGGCCCTTCCCCAGCTTTGATGGTGCCATAGTTGTCTTGCCACAATCCCCTTTGGTTTTTGCTGAGCCCTTGGTGGCTGGTACTTTAGGCTTCTCCCTCTGGGATGTGGGCACCTTTTTCACCTTGGCAGGTGGCGAAATGTCCTTGCCCTTGCTGCGTGGCACACTGGCAGCCCTAATGGCTGGCGTAGTCGATGACCCCACAGTTGCTGGCACCACTGTGCCTGGGGATTTGGTGGCTGAGGTGCTGGGCTGGGACCTGGAAAGCCTGGCCCTAGGGGAAGGACGGGGGGGAGGTGTAGGGAAGAGGTCAATGTTAGCCAGGAAGAGTTTCTTAGACACACTGGGACGGGAAGATGGAGGGGGTTTGGGAGTGGAGGTAGAGGTAGTGGTTGTAGGAGGTGTGCGTCTGCTAAATTTGGGTGAAGGTGCATTGGCCGGAGGCTGTTGTGAGGTGGATGGCTGTTGGGTGGGTGTGTGCCTGCGTTTGTGTACTTTGGGAGGAGGGCTCACAGACACACTGGGAGAGAACACTGGGGATGTGTGCATGGTAGTGGGGGTGGTGAGTGCACGTGAGCGGGGTGTGTTGATGGGCGTGCTGGTGATGGAGGCAGTGGGTGAGGATGTAGTGCATGCAGGTGTGAGTGGAGACGAGACTGGGAGGGAGAATGTGGAGGAGGGGGACACAGTGGAGGCTGTGGATGTTGCTGTGTCTGCATGGGGATGGTGCTTGTGTGAGTGCCTGTGGGATGTGTGGTGCTTATGTTTGCCTGAGCCTCTCTTGTGTGTTGATGAGTGTGCATGCTGGTCTGATGGTGTGCTTGGGATAGGCTGAGGTACAGGGGATTGGGTCTGGGTGGAGGAAGTTGGAGGGGGGAGGCTGGACATAGGGACAATGGCTGTCATAGGTGCTGAGGCCAGAGCCTGAAATGCTCTCTGTTGGGCTGCCTGCCCAGAATGAATGCCCTCAAGGTATGCATTTGTTTGTTGCAAATGCCTCTCTACACCCTGGATGGCATTCACAATGGTAGATTGCCCAACAGTGAGGGATCTCAGGAGGTCAATAGCCTCCTCACTGGGGGCAGCAGGGCTGACTGGGGCCGGGCCTGAGGTGCCTGGGGCAAAGGAGATGCCCACCCTCCAGGGTGAGCGTGCACTGGACACACGCTGAGGGGCTGCTGGGAGGGCGGTGCTGGTAAGGGGGATTGCGGATGTACCTGTTGATGCGGTGGGTATAGAGGTGCCCGCCACCGCAAGGTAGCTCCCATCAGAGGAGGAGTCACTGTCACTGCTGTCTGCTCCTGTCCCCGCCGTGGAGTTCCCCTCACCCTCCGTCCCACTGGTGGCTTCAGACTCTGTTGTTTCGCCCTCCAGGGCCAAGTGGGTTGCAGCTCCCGCCTGCTCTGGTGTCAATGCTCCTCCGCCTGATGATGCTATTGCACACAAGAACAGGGCAGGTCTTCCGATCTTTTACGGCAGTGGGTGCTCTGTCTGTGGTAGACCCCCAGGGTCCAGACGTCCTTGGTGATGGAATGCCAAATACCCTTCTTCTGGTGGGCGCTGACCTAGAGGAATGGTACAGGGGGAAATGGAAATTACTTACCCGTCATACTCATTGCCCCCCAGTTCCCACCTTGCCCTGACGCACAGACACTCCCCATCCGCACATGCAGGCCTCAGTCCCCCACCTATGTATCTTCCATCCACACCATTTAAAACAGGCATTGCCCATGCAGCATGCTCACAGTGTACTCACCTGTTTGTCTGGAGGACCATACAGTTGCGTGTACTGGGGGAGGACCCCATCCACTAGTTTCTCCAACTCCTCCGAAGTGAAGGCAGAGGCCCTTTCCCCAGACACATGAGCCATCGTCACTTCCAGACACAGGTCACAGCAGCACCTGCAATGTAGGTCCTCTCCCGTTGAAGGTCAGGTATCAAGTGAGTGAACAGACAGAAAATGGCGGACACGTCAGCGGCGGTGCGTACCGTCACCGCCGGCGTACATCGTTATTGGCTCCTGGGACCCATAGGGCCAAATGTTAACCAATGCTGAATTGCTCTGCGGTCTTTGACCGCCCACCGCGACGGTGTAGAACGCCAGCGCAGTTACCTCATATCGCCTTGTCTCAACTTACAGGTCAGGCAGTCGCCATTTCAGGAGGCCACATGGGGTGGATGTTAACTGCGTCACACCTATCTAGGCCGGGAATATAGACAGATGCCGGAACATTGCGGATTAATTACGTTTCTGAAAATAAAACATTGTGATAATTCAGTGTTGGATGACTCTCTGCTCGCTGTTCTCCTCCATAGGGCACGTCCGCTGGGGCAGGTGATGAGATGGCGGCATTCTCCGGTGTACAGACCCCTGGTGGACCTGTCGTCAATGGAAGAGAGACACATCCTGGTTACATACAGACTTGATTGTGCAACAATCCAGGAACTGTGTGCCTAGTTGGAGCCGGACCTGATGTCAGCTATCCGCCATCCCACAGGAATCCCCCCTCTAGTGCAGGTCCTGTCAGTACTCCATTTCCTGGGCAGTGGGTCTTTTCAAACAACAGTGGCCATGGCATCAGGTATGTCCCAGCCAATGTTCTCAAACGTGTTGTCCAGAGTGTTATCTTCCCTGCTGGAACACATGCGCAGCTACATCGTGTTCCCTCAGGTGGAGGGTTTGCCCACAGTGAAAGGTGACTTCTATGCCCTGGTACATATCCTCAACATCATTGGTGCCATTGATGGGACACATGTGGCGTTTGTTCCTCCACGCAGAAATGAACAGGTGTACAGAAACCGGAAGAGCTACCATTCGATGAATGTGCAGATTGTGTGTTTGGCAGACCAGTACATCTCCCATGTCAATGCCAAGTATCCTGGCTCTGTGCATGATGCTTAGATTTTGAGGAATAGCAGCATCCCTTATGTGATGGGCCAACTCCAGAGGCACCGTGTGTGGATGATAGGTGAGGTCAAGGTCCCAATACAGTTGACATAGGTGTCTGGGTATGGGGTTGTCCCTAAGTGTTAGTGTGTGTCTAACAGTTGTCCCTCGACATTTGCAGGTGACTCTGGTTACCCCAACCTGTCATGGCTACTGACCTCAATGAGGAATCCCAGGACAAGGGCAGAGGATCGCTACAATGGGGCACATGGGCAAACCAGGAGGGTGATCGAGCGCACCTTCGGCCTCCTGAAGGCCAGATTCCGATGCCTCCATCTGACAGGTGGATCCCTCTACTTCTCACCGAAGAAGGTGTGCCAGATAATCGTGGCCTGCTGTATGCTGCACAACCTGGCTTTGCGACGCCAGGTGCCTTTTCTGCAGGAGGATGGGCCAGATGGTGGTCTTGTGGCAGCTGTGGAGCCTGTGGACAGTGAAGAAGAGGAGGGAGAAGAAGAGGATATTGACAACCGAAACAACATCATCAGGCAATACTTCGAGTGAGACACAGGTAAGAAGATGCTACTGCTTCCCACATCTCATTCTATTGTTGGAACCAGCATAAGTGTGTCATTTTCATTTAGTGTATGGACCCTGACTTGACACTTTGACTTTCCATTTCACAGATTCGGGTCCCACTTTGTGCCCTCTGCTATGTTTACTGCTGGCCTACAGCTGTGTTACATTGGTATGTGAACAAGTAAATTGACATTGCGATATTCCATAGTTTTTGCAATTACCCATTTGTGAAAGCACAGACTGACTCCAGATTGTTTTGTGATTGAAGTGTGTTTATTCCTGTGCAAATAAGTGGAGGGGGTTGTAAAATGGGCTGGGGGGATGGTGGAGGAATGTCCATGGCAGATTCCAGTCTATTTGTTTCACAGGTGCATTGTTCAAAGGGGCATAGGAAGTGGAGCAATGGCAGTTTAAGGATGGACAGGGTGACATAGTGGGACAAAAGGTTGACATTCAGGGGGGGTCTCATTTCCTGGCGGGGGTCTTGGCATTGTTCTCTGTCTTGTTCCTGGATCTCAGGGACCGTTTGCGTGGTGGTTCTCCATCTGCAGGGGTTGGGGTGCTGGTGTCCTGTTGTTCCTGTGGCGGTGCCTCCTGTCCACTAGCGCCGGCGGAGGTGGAGGGCTGTTCATCGTCCAGGCTAGTGTCAGGGGCCCCTTGTTGTGCCACTGTGTCCCTCTTGGTGTTGGCGAGGTCTGCCAACACCCCTGCAATGATGATTAGGGTGGTGTTAATGGACTTCAAGTCCTCCCTGATCCCAAGGTAGTGTTCCTCCTGCAGCCGCTGGGTCTCCTGAAACTTGGCCAGTACCGTTGCCATTGTCTCCTGGGAATGATGGTAAGCTCCCATGATGTTGGAGAGTGCCTCGTGGAGAGTGGGTTCCCAGGGCCTGTCCTCCCCCTGACGCACAGCAGTCCTCCCAGTTTCCCTGTTATCCTCTGCCTCTGTTCCCTGAACCGTGTGCCCACTTCCATTGCCCCGACGTCCCTGATTTTCTTGGGTTGGTGGGTTTGCCTGGGTTCCCTGTAGTGGTGGACACACTGCTGATTGACGTGTCCTTGAGACAGAGGGATGGGCCCGCTGGGTGGGTGCTGTGGTGGTGTTTCCTGAGGGGGGAAGCTCTGTGGTAGCTTGTGACAGTGTCAGGGGAAACGACTGTCTCGAGGTCCCAGATGGGCCGGGCTGGTCATCTTGATCCAGTTGTGCAGAGCTGCTGTCATCACTATGGGCCTCTTCTGTGGGGGGACTGGATATGTCTGGCACCTCCTGTCCGGTGATGTTGGGTAGGGGTCCTGTTGGGGTGTAAATGCATAAATATTGTATGTGTGTCATCGTTTGCAATGGGTGGTTGACACTGTACTCCAGTGCTTGCATTATTGGCTTAGTTCTTGTGTGATTGGTGATTTTGGGGCATGAGTGAGTCTCTGTAGTGGACCTGCTTGGGTGATGGGTGTCCATGCGTTGGTGTTACATGCAGGGCTTGGTTTTCGGATGTGTGGGTTGTGTTGGTGGGTTATCTGTGGGTTGTTGGGGTGATGGGTGTGAGGGTGGGGGTATGTGATGGCATGCAGGTAGGGTGGGGGGATATAGTAGTAAAGATTTGCCTTACCAGAGTCCAGTCCTCCTGCTACTCCTGCGAGGCCCTCAGGATGCAGTATAGCCAAGATTTGCTCCTCCCATGTTGTTAGTTGTGGGGGAGGAGGTGGGGGTCCACCGCCAGTCTTCTGTACAGCAACCTTCTCCCGTAGGTCGTTCCACCTCTTTCTGATGTCATCCCTAGTTCTTGGATGCTGTCCCACTGAGTTGACCCTGTCGACGATTCTGCGCCATAGCTCCATCTTCCTTGCAATGGATGACAATCTAAAAACCAACTATACTAAAAGGTGTATTTTTAAATAGTGAGTTCAGAGACCCCAAACTCCATATATTAATCTGCTCCCAATGGGAAACTGTACTTAAGAGATATTTAAAGGCAGTCACCATGTTAACCTATGAAAGAGATAGGCCTTGCAACAGTGAAAACAGAATTTAACAGTATTTCACTGTCATGACATGTAAAACACATCAGTACATGTCCTACCTTTAACATACACAACACCCTGCCCATGGGGCTACTTAGGGCCTATCTTAGAGTGCATTAGATGTATAAAAAGAGAAGGTTTGTGCCTGCACTTGCCAGGTCGAATTGGCAGTTTGAAACTGCATACACAGACACTGCAGTGGCAGGTCTAAGCCATGTTTACAGGGCTATTCATGTGGGTGGCATAATCAGTGCTGCAGGCCCATTTGTAGCATTTGATATACAGGCCCGGGACACCTCTAGTGCACTTTACTAGGGACTTACTTGTAAATCAAATATTCCAATCATGGAAAAGCAATTTACACATACAGTTTACACAGAGAGCACTTGCACTTTAGCACTGGTCAGCTGTGATATGTACCAAACACAGAGTCCAGCACACAGTCAAAAACATAGGGAGCAAAGGCAAAAAGATGGGGGAGCTACACCAAGGATGCCAGGTCTAACATTCTCAATAGGAAAATGGAAATGTGGCAAAGGACAGAGTGAACCAGGCACCACCTGAGGGGGAAGGTGCATTCCCTTGCCTCCAAGCAACACCTGGAGGCCCAGAAGACTGGCAGTTGGCCTCCAAGCGCCCCCATTAAAACTCTTTTACTGGGAGGAGATGGTCTTGCTCATCCTGTACCCTGAGGGCTTGACAGAAATAGCTGCAGCAGCTGAGTCTGGCAAGTTACACCTTAATAACGGTCACAACACTTCAATGTCCTGTATGCTCTCATCTCAACTTTTGCTATTGTGCTGTATATCTACTTTACCAAAATGCAATACTCAAAGTATTAAAGACGTTTGTTTGTCAGTGTGTATTGTTGTACATAAGATCACATGTATCAATCTCCATTACATGCCATATGTTGGAATTGGATCTGTAAGTGTGTAACTAGTAAAATATCATCCCAGGACCCATGGTAGGTGTCAATATGTAAATGTATGATCCTGCCTAACTGCAGTTTGGCAACAGGTATGTAACACTAACAATTTACCAAGTGTTGGGAAGTAGAAAGTGACATGTCTACAACTATCATGAAGGTCTGTTTCTGTAAGTCAAAACAAGAGGCTATTGTGCTCTTGCCCATTTTCACTTGTTTGCCATGTCATAACTGATGTTTACTTCTCATGCACTGAACAATCTACATATATTGCTGTACTCAGAGACATGCCTGCCAATTTAGCTTGATGTTGTCCTGGTCCCCTTAACTGAAAATATTGATGCCATGAGTAACACCATACCAAGGCCCTCATCATGACATTGGCAGTCAGCTGACCGTCACACTGGCGATGGCGGTAGTACTGTCGCCAGGCTGGCAATGAAACTGCCAAATTATGACCATGGCGGTAATCCCTCCCATAGACAGCCAACGTACCACCCGAACCGCCAGTGCGGTCAATCCACTGACCATGGCAGTAGCCATCTTCAGGCTGGCAGAAGACAATGACCCACCCACCATATTATGACACAGCAGGCTACCAGGAGTTTCCGTGGCGAGACCACCCCCACCAAAAACCTGGCAGAAACACATCATATAAAAGGAGACACTCACATCCAGGGACACAGAGGAGTCCTGGGACTGATTATGCAGTGCATGCATGTGTGAGTGTTGATTTGACTGTGAGGGAGGGGGAGACAGTGGAGGCAGTGGCTGTTGTTGTATGTGCTTCTGTGTGTTGGGTATGTGTATGCTTGTGTAGTGAAGTGTGCTGCCTGTGTTTGTGCGAGTCCTGTCTGTTCATTTGGGTGATTGCTTGTCAGATTGTGTGCATGGGATGGGTTAGGGGAGAGGGCTTTGGGATTGGGAACGGGGGGACAGAAAAACCAGAGACACTGACTGCCATCAAAGAGGAGGTCAGAGCCTGAAACGATCTCTGTAGGGAGCCATGGCACTGTGAATGCCCTCCAGGTAGGCATTGCATTGCTGCATCTGGGGTGCCAGCCCCTGGATGGCATTTAGTATGGTTGACTGCCCTACAGAGATGGATCGCAGGAGGTTAATAGCCTCCTCTGCGAGGGAAGTAGGGCGGATTGGGGCAAGCTGTGAGGTGCTCACCCTCCTGGGTGAGCAGGCATGGACAACTGGGCGGGGGGCTACTGGGAGGGTAGTGCTGGTATGTGGGGTGGTAAAGATCATGTAGCTGGGATGGTCCCAGTGGGGCCTGCCACCACCAGTCAGATGTTGTTGCTCCAGTCTCCCCTGTGGTGCTCCCCTCACTCTACAGCCCAATGGTCCCCTTGGCATCGGTGGACTCTGCCTCCTGGGTCCCATGGGCTGCAGCTCCCCCACTTGCCGGTGCCCCTGTTACTTTGCCAGATAATGCTAATGCACACAAGGACAACATGAAAAAGGGAGAGAGGATAGGGGCGACCGAAAGGGAGCACAGGGTCAATCACAGTAACAACAGCACATATGGCATATACATCACATTCACTCACTGGGGCTAGCACTGTGCAGTATGGACCACAATGCCAAACCATTACCTGGGGACAACAGCAGTAAAGAACCCAAACACTAACATCTGCACACCTGGGACTCACTAAGCCATGTCTGCCATGGTATGCTAGCTACTTAGTAATATCAAATATACATACCTCCCTACATTGCTAAGTAGGGCCACACAAGACTGACTAGAACCTTGCACCCAAACCCCATGTCAGGCAACAAAAACAAAATACCACACAGTCTGTACTCATCCCCTTGTGGCTGCTGTGCTGCCCTCAAGTGCCCATCCAACTCGGGATTGGCCACCGCCAGTTTGTGGGCCATCAGGGGGGTCAGGGTCCGATAGGTATCCCTCCTTTGTTGGGAGGCCATCCCCAGCTGGGCCTCTGCGGTCTTCCGGGCCCAGCATCTCAGGTCCTCCCATTGTTTCCTGCAGTGGGTGCTCCGCCGGCTACGGACCCCCAGGGTCCGCACGTCCTTGGCGATGGCATGCTACAACCCTTTCTTCTCATGGAGCTGACCTACAGAGGAGACACAGACAGAAGGACACCATGAACTCAACACTCCATTCTGTAACAGGAATGGCTTACATACTGCATAGAACCCATATTAAGCACACACATGACCCATACCTCTACATACAAATTGCATGCAGCCAAAACACCTCCCAAATGACACACTGCCAGTACACACAAACATCTTCATCCAGCCATGTCGCATCCAATGTATCCATGATGTACTCACCTGTTGGTCTGGAGGCCCATACAACTGCCCATATATTGGTAGGACCCCATCCACAAGCTTCTCCAGCTCCTCAGATGTGAAGGCTGGGGCACTTTCACCTGTAGCATAGGCACTGAAGGTTCCAGACACAGGACACAGCAGCACACGCAGTGGGGATGTTGAACCGTAGAGAGTCAGGAATCAAGTGAAGTGGCACTGAGAAAATAGCAGTCACGTCCGCAGCAGTGAACACCGTCACCGCCGACATTGACCATCATTGGTTCCTGTTCTCCATGGAGCTCCATGCTAGCCAAGGAGGAGTTGCACTGCGGTGCAGACCACATTCCGCCATGACATCAAACGCCTGTGGAGTGAGGTCACTTCCACCTGTCCTTTCATACAGGACAGGCGGTTGTCATTTCCCTGTTCTGGTACTTATGTTGGACAAATTTATGTGTGTCATAGGTATTGATTGTACACACCAAGACAATTCCAGTCTTCTACATACATATATGCTGAGTGTACTGTGATATTGTGTGTCCATACTTCCTGTAGTCACACACATCTCATGTTTGGTTTACTTAGATACCTACCACCACAGAGGAGGAGGAGGCAAGCACCCTTGTATAGACCCCTAGTGGACTTAGCTACACTGGAGGACCAGCACACCATACTCACCTATCGTCTGGAAAGGGCCACAATTACTGAGCTGTGTCAAAAATTGGAGCCAGATCTGATTCCTGCTATCCATAGCACTACAGCAATACCCCGTGTAGTACAGGTACTGTCAGTGCTACACTTCCTGGCAAATGGTTTATTGCAGGTAACAGTGGGCTTGGCTGCAAGATTGACACAGCCAATGTTTTCGATTGTGCTTGGAAAGGTTTTGGCTGCCTTGCTCAAACACACAAGCAGCTACATTTCATTCCGCCAGAGTGAAGATTTGCCTACTGCGAAGGCAGGATTCTATGCCATGGGACACATACCACATGTGATTGGGGCCACTGACAGGACTCATATTGCCTTGGTCCCTCCCAGGGCAAATGAGCAGGTCTACAGGAATAGGAAAAGTTACCACTCTCTAAATGTCCAGATGGTGTGCTTTGCTGATCAATACATCTCTCACATCACTGCCAAGTTTCCAGGATCTGTGCATGATGCCTATGTATTGAGGAGTAGCAGCGTCCCACAGGTGATGGCAGGACTACAGAGGCACAGAGTGTGGCTCATAGGTAAGCTTGAGTCTTCACACAGTGTATATGAGTGTATGGCAACTGGAGTTGTACTCCATGCCGAGTACTGTGTGTTCCTCACTACTTCCAGGTGACTCCAGATACCCAAACCTGGCCTGGCTGTTGGCCCCAGTGATTAATCCAAGAACACGGGCAGAAAAATTGTACAATGAAGCACATTGGCCATACCAGGAGGGATGTTGAACGCACATTTGGTCTGAAAGCCAGGTTCCGCTGCCTCCATTTAACAGGTAGATCCCTATGCTACGCCCCTAAGAAGGTCTGCCAGATAGTGGTGGCTTGCTGCATGTTGCACAATTTGGCCCTCAGACGCGATGTGCCCTACTTGCATGAGGAGGGGGGAGAGAATGCACCTGTGGCAGCAGAGGACACTGAAGGCAGTGAGGAAGAAGAGGAGGAGGATGTGGACAACAGGACACATATCATACAGCAGTACTTCCAATGACACTCGGGTACAACTGTGGGTGGTGTTGCAGGTCCTCCTGTCCACTAGCTGCAGCAGATGTTGATGGCTGCTGAGCTGAGTGGCTAGTGGAAGAGGACCGCTGGTGTGCTCTGTTCTCCCGCATGGTGTTGGCCATGTCACCCAGCACCCCTACAATGGAAGCCATGTTGGCATTTAGGCCCTGCAACTTCTGCATGACCTTCTGTTGGTGTACCCCGTGGCGCCGCTGGTTCTCCTGCATGACGGTGATCACCTGGCCCATTCTATCCTGGAATTTTTGGTATGTCCCCAGGATATGTGTGAGTGCCTCCTGGGCTGTCAGTTCCCTGGGCCTGGCCTCCCCTGGTGCACAGCTGACCTTCCACTGTCCCTGGACCCCCGTGCCTCTGTCCCCTGAATGGTGTGCCCACTCCCACTTACTCTAGAACCTTCACCGTCTTGCCTGTGTTGTGTGGACTCGGGTCCCTGTACAGGTGTGCACACTATTGTTTGAAGTGTCCTAGGGACAGGGGTTTGGGGACGTTGGCTGGCTGCTGTGATATTGAGTCTGAGGGTGGGGGCCTGTGGTGGACTGGCTGTGGGATGTGGAAGCCGACTGACCAGTGGTCCCAGATGGGCCAGGGAGTTCATCCAGTTCAGGACATCCAGAGTTTCTGTCATAATTGAGGGCATCTTCGGGTGGAGGACTGGGTTGCCGTGGCATCTGCTTGCAGCTGACATTAGCTGGGGCACCTGTGGATATGTAACTAATTTGTTAGGGTCGTTGTCTGTCACATATGCTGCATTTCTGGCTTTCCCTATGGGTTTGGTGTTGTCCTCCAACCTTTAGTTAGTGTATGGTGATGGATTGTGGGATTGGTAGTGCTATATTCTGGCCATGCACTGCTGTTGTGTGTGCATGCCGAGCTGGGAGGGGTGTGCTTGCAGTAGGTAAGGCATGCAGGGGTGCACAATTGAGGGTGGTTATTGGGGTGGTGCACAGTATGGGATGGAGTGGGGTGTAGGGAGTTAGGGTGAGGTGGTAACATGCCATACAGGTATCAGTAGAGTTAGGGTAGTAATGCTGGCACCCCAGTGTCCAGCCCTCCAGTGACTCTAGTGAGGCCCTCAGGATGTAGGATTACCAAGACTTGCTCCTTCCATGCTGTGAACTGTGGGAGAGGAGGTGGGGGTCCACCACCAGTCCTCATGATGGTGACCTGGTTCCTTGATGCAATGGAACACACATTCCCCCATAGGTGAGGTTCCACCTCTTTCGAATGTCGTCCCTTGTGCATGGATCTTGTCACTCAGAGTTCACCCTGTCCATGAGCCTCCGCCATAGCTCCATTTTCCTGGCACTGGAGATCTGCTGGACCTGGGCACCAAACAGCTGTGGATCCGCAACTCCTCATCAGTGAAACTGGGGTGCTTTTGTGGGGACATGCCTATTGTGTAGTATGAGTGTTGTGCAGAGGGTGTTCAGTGTTGAGGTAGGGTGTGTGGTGTGTGATGCATGACAGGTGTATAGGTAGATGTGGTGTGTGTGAGCAGTTCTCTAAGGGTTTGGCTTGGCAATGTGTAGCAGTCTTTTCGTGTTTGCAAAGGATTGTGGGTTATGTGGGGGGTGTTTTATTGTGCTGTTGGTGGGTGTGTACGGTGTATGTATGTATCAGGTGTGGGTTTTTTAATCTGGCCAATGCTGGCTTCCAGTGCTGTTGGGTGCCCAATTCCACCGCAGCGTGGTGCACCGCCAATGGCTGACCGCCATTGACTGATCACTTTGGTGATTTGTGGGTCATAATTTGGAGGGAGTTGTGTTGCTGGGGAAGTGGGGAGGGTGGTAGGTCTGACAGTTTTGTGCCTTTTTTGGGTCTGGCAGAATTGAGGTTGTGGCTGGTTTCTGTCGGTTTTGTGTTTGTGTCTCATTATGTGGCAGGCGGATTACCGCCACCGCAGCGGTCTGTTGAGGGCCGTCACCACGGAGGTCTTCGGAAAAGACCACCAATGTCATAAAGCGCGCCCAAGTGTGTACATCAATTATTTGTAAGGCATTAAAGTGGTTCAGCTGATTGGAAGTGGCAGGTAACCCATTGACTCTGCACTGCTCACATGATGACTAATGCTACATATATAACAAAGTTGTATGTTCGCCTGTATCGTACACAACTAGACCTTGAAATGGTCAAATACACATGCTACATCTCCACTGTGTTGGTTTAAATGTTTCTTAAATGTCATGTTCATGTCATGTTCATTCCTTAATCTAAATTGCTACTTATCAGCACATCTAACGAGCTGCTCAAATCTATTATGTTTTCAAGCTCTACAAATGTCTTGTTAACAAGTTCAATACCATGGAAATATATCACACTAGGAAACCCTAAGCCTAAGATTTTCTTATGTATCTACTTACTGTGACTCAAAACATTTGGATGTAGATTCCACACTTCCACCTATAACAATGTTCTCTATTTTGCAACAGGTCAATCTGGCACAGCTCCTGGGCAGAGACTGTCCACCAAACAGACTCCCACTCCAGCCCCAGATAAAGCCTTCAGTGATGACAACACTCCTGAACATGTGGACATGGATGACAGACCTGGTACATCTGGTTAGCCTGGGCAGATGGCAACAGTAAGTCTCACTGTGCCCCCACCAATACCTCCCACCCCAGCCACAAAAATATCTCGGCCAACTCGAGTCCCCCAAACCTGTGTACCTAGCACAGTTAGTCAAATCTTTTGCCCCCAGTCCTGATCCTGAAGTGCAAATCACTAGCCCTGACAGAGACAGACAAGGACCCAGTTGGAGGGGCCACCCTGGGCCAAGGGCACATTGTTGTGGGTAGAGGGTCAGTGGTAGGGATACTGTGGGCCAGCAGAGTGAGGCAACTGGGTCCACTCGCACCCAGAACACCATCAGCCAACTCTTGGGTGTGTATCAGGAGTCCCATGTGTGATGGGCCAGGTACTTACCAAAGTCTTGGAAATGAAGCAGTTTCAGAGGGACATAAACCAACAGATGGAGGTCCATAACTCCAACATGGGCTCCCTAAGAGGGTGCTGATGGACATCCATACAACCCTGAACAGGTCTTTTCCACCACCATCTATCTTTTCCTGTAATACAACTACATTCGCTGGGGAGCGGATGCACATCCACACAACCCTGAACAAGACTTTTCCACCACCATCTACCTCTTCCTGGAATATAACTATTTCAAGCCCATCTACGTCTGTGGCAGCTACAGGAAGGAAGGCCCTGCCAGAAGAAGAAACACCTTCAGGCACCCCTGCCTCTGCAGCAGCAGAAACCCCCTGCCCTCGCAAGCGGGGACGTTCATGTAAAAATAAAGGAAGTGCGGATGACAAGACACCTACCACTGCCAGCAAGAGACCTCAACCTTCATTTCCTCCATTGTGTGTCACACATTCACTCTGTGGACACTTTTCCATTTCTGATGGGAGGAGTAATCTGGATTTTGGATTTCAGATATTTGGCATCCTACATCTATGGTTTCACTCACCATGACTGACTACTTCACTTTTCCTTTGTGTTTATTTTGCACTACATATGTCTTCACCTTTACCACTTTAATACATTCACAAGTCACAAACTCATTGTCTGCGGCAGTATGCAGTAAATTTCACATTTAGCAATGTAGATATGTAATACCATGTTAACTATAAAATGACAAAGCAAGATACTTGTGTAAGCATGGATATGTTGCACGCACACATAGCTTAGATCAGAATCAGAACCATGTCATGCCAACACATACATACAAGTGTCCTGTTTTATCCCATTTCTGTTTTTTTAATTTGTGTTATTAAGCATTTCAAAATGGGGATAGCTGGCAGCCGATCTGTGCTGTCTTCAGGGATTTTAGAGGGCGTGTTCATGAGTATGAGTTTGATAGCCTGGTATCGCCATGGCAGCAGTGTCAAATTCAACGCCGCAGTGTTGGTGGTTTGACTGCCATATTACGATGCATGTAGTTACATAGATGAAAGACTGTTGCTGTACCTCCGCCATCGCACACAAATCTTGACCACAGTGGCAACTGAATAGGCCAATGCATCTGTCAGAGGGCTGGCCAGCAGTAATACCACCAGACCAATTACGAAGTGCCTTTTTGCCAACATGACTGTGGCGGTACAACCACCACATTTGAGCTGGCGGAAAGGGAGGTACATAAGGCAGAAACTCACTTTTACTCAGCTTCACACATCTTATGCTGCCATTAAGCCGATCATACTCGTACTTCCGCTGCTTCCTGATGCCCAAAACCGACACAGTCAGGGACGCAACCAACAGTAAGCTAAAGTCTCACCTGTTTCCATCAACTCCACAGCAAATAGATGCCCCGCCAAAGACTTGGCAAGGGGTTTGTGGTCCCTGGGCCAAAAATATTAATCTATGATCCCCTTTTTGGCCAGGTCACTGACACTGCACCGGCACACTCTACAAAAGTCAACAAGTGTGCACATCTCATAATCAGGAATAGTGATGTAGGCATTAAATTATGTCACAACAGCACCTCCTCATCAATATCACACCTGATACTCTAAGTGACACCCTCAGATTCTTCACATACTAGGTCCTGTTGTGCTATCAATGATACATCTGTATGGGTTTGTCATGATACTGAAACACACCTTCTCTGCTAAATCTCTGTAATGGACTCTCATATATCACCCACATTTCAAGGTAGTGTTAGGTACATGTGATTTAAAATAATCAGTGAAAGAAACATTCAAAGGTCACAATGTAAAGACTTTCTGCAGATTAAGTTTGCCTCTACCAGAGGGACCACTGTAAGGCTGGTGCCGTGGGCCACAATACACTTTGCACATGTGTCCGAACCTCTATTTGCATAGGACTCGTGACTTTAAGTATATCAGGGACAACCAATAGTATTACCAAGTTCCATGCATATGTGGGAAATTTTTACGTGCAAGTCATGAAAGCAAACACAGGTGTAACAGCATTTGTCACACATTTAAATTAAGTAGGTGTAAGGTACACGCACGAAAATGAACACGTCCATTAAAATGTATACAAAGGTATGACAATTAAACACCATCCATGTGTGGATAAACAAATCTCTAGCTTGCACACATTAAAAACATATCTAACCTACATCATAGGGAGAAATGCAACCCAAATGATATTGACATATACCAAGTCAAGAGGAAATACTTACCATATGAAATGCCACCCAGTGCAATGTCAGCCCCAATTGGATTACGTTCCACATATACATTCGTTGAACATTACCCCTTGTTCTGGGTGACTCCATCACTGGTTCCAAGGTCAGATCATACCAACCACATCAAATGGACCATCACTCAGAGTGAAACAAACACAACTATAGCCATACATCCCAAAGTACCCATGAATATCAAATGGTAGAAAAGTAATGGCAGGACTAATGTGTAGTAAAACTAGCAATTTTGTTTTATTTTATACAATTAAAAAATGAAGTAAAGTAAAGGTCAATGGCCAGTGTAAGACATGAATGTGTGGTCCAGCACACTGTTGTGCCACTAAACTTGCCTCTCATGACACTGCCATGGGAACCTCACCCGGAAGGGATATCCAGTGGGCAGTCGAGACACCCCAATTATATCATTTGGGAGGGGTGGGGTCAGTTTTGGAGGGGTGTCCTTGGTTTTGGGAGGGGTTTTGGTTTTTTGTGGGGGTATGGCTGGGTTTAGTGGTGGGGATCAGGTATTGCAGGGGGGATTTGAATGTGGAAGGGATGGGTTGGGGTGTGGAAGAGGTCCTTTTGGCTTTGGGGGGGGGGTTGACAGGGGCAAGGGCAAGGCCAAATAACAATCTTTCCTTTGGAAAATAGGTTGCATGTCCTTGAAGCATTAGGGTTTGGGAGGTTGAGGTATTTGAAGTGTAAGATATGGGTGGGTGTGTTTTTGGTGCTCCTGTTTGTGTCCCTGAAGTGTCATGTTTGTGTTTTCTAGGTGTCTGTTGTGTGACTGAGTGTGGGCATTTGTGTTTTTTTGTTGTGTGTGATGTGGATGTGCTGGGTATGCTGGGGTTGGTGGGTGGATTTAGTCGTGAGGATGTGGTGCCTGGGTTTATACTGGGGTGGAGGATAGGTCTGTGGGTGTGGTGCCTGGGTTAATGCTGGGGGTGGTAGATGGGTCTGTAGATGTGGTGTCTGGTGATATGTTGGTTTGGTGGTGGTTAAGGGGTGAGTGTTTGGTGAGTGGTTGCATGCTTGTGTGTTTTGTGGTGTTTATATTTGTGTGTGCTGTTTAGAACTGTTGAAGTGTGTGTGTGTGATTATGTGTGAGTGTGTTTGGGAGAGGCATGGGAATAAAGAAATTGGATGGGGAAGAGGCAGGGAGTGGGGTGGAAGTTTGGGATGGGTGGAAGGCTGCGGTGACGGAGTAGGCCAGAGCCTGAAAAGATCTCTATAGGGCTGTGGATGTCTTTCAGGTAGGCCACCATCTGTTGCAGATGGCTACCTGGATGGCATCCAGTAGTGCTGTCTAACCCACAGCAATGTTTCTCAGGAGGTCAATAGCCTCCTCACTCAGGGCAGCAGGGGTAATGGGGCGGTTGAGGTGCCTGGAGCGAAGGAGACAGCTTCCCTGTTAGGTGAGTGGGCCAGCCCAACTGGGTGGGGAGCAACAGGAAGGGTGGATATGGTAGTGGGGTGGTGGACAAGGATGGTGTAGGAACTAGTCCTGTGTATTCTGCCACCACTAGGAAGTGTCCACTGGAACTTAACTCTGATGATGAAGGTGTTGAATCTGTGTCCTCTATGGCACTCCCCTCACCCTCTGGGCAACTGGCTCCCTCTGTGTCTGTAGTGTCTCAACCGGAGATACCGTGGCCAGCTGCTTTCCCGCAGATGTCTGCCCTGTCTTCTCCACTTGCCTGGGATGATGCTGAAATGACAAATGAAAATAGGTTTATTGCATGTGCCAGAACACACCTGACCAGTAGCTTTGATCACCAAACATTACTAAAATGTACAGACGACTCCAGCTACAGGGTTCACTAAAGTGGCTTCAACATTAGCGAGACAATATGCATACATGCTATGTGACCTGTTAACGGTTGCTCACAGTCATAATCATAGACAGTTTCAATTGAAGTAGTTAAGTTGTCTGATCACAATACCCATGTATCAAGTAGGATACCTCATCATCTTGAATAGTTTGACTCCTGTAGCATACCTTGGTAACCTGATGTTATCAAATAGTATGGCAATGCCAAATTCCTTCCTACAGATTCCACACAAGGGCCTGCAAAAAGCAAACATTCTTATACCTAATATCACATCATGATGAAATTATGGTCAACTAATACAGCTGTGTTAAAGAACCTGAAGTGCCACAGGGTGAGGATTCTGAAATGCCAAACAATAATGATAGTGGTGTAGAGGAAGGTGCTGAGTTATGTCAAGATCTCATCGACAGCTTCTTCTCATGAATGTAATATATGATATGTGATGCAATAACTGACTATTCAATCAACTCTTGTTGTGATGGTGTGAGCAGTATGTTTATTGAAAATGTTAGGAAGCTGAAGCTCTGGCAAGTTCTGCCAAAGGGTGTTTGGTGAACACGTTTTTGAGACATGCTCATTTTGTTACTGTTGCTTTGTTTTGGTTAGATGTTTGTCATGGACTGCATTCTCCAGATGTTTGGCATGTGCATTATGGCATATGTATGGTTTCATAGCTAATCTCTTTGTTTTTGTGTTTTGTAGGTACCTTCACCATGGCATCTTCATTTGGATATTTCAGAGTTGCGACATTAACAAGTATATGATGCTTATGGGACATACAAATTGGAAATGGATTTATCCTGGGAATGTATGTCACGGACCTTAGATGCACAAAACCTCTATGAAGACAGCTGGCACAATTATCGGATGGAAGTTCAGGAGAATCCATTGGACTTGTTCCTTGTCCTGTGGGGGCCATAATGCATTATGGCGGTCATTTTGACCGCGGTCACCGCCATTTGGCCGCTCCGCGGTCAAAAGACCGCGGCGGCCATTCTGGCTTTCCTGCTGGGCCGGCGGGCGCTACGCCAAAGGAGCGCCCGCCGGCCCAGCGGGAAAGGCCCTGCAACATAGAAGCCGGCTCCGAATGGAGCCGGCGGTGTTGCAGGGGTGCGACGGGTGCAGTTGCACCCGTCGCGATTTTCACTGTCTGCTAAGCAGACAGTGAAAATCATGCTGGGGCCCTGTTAGGGGGCCCCTGCACTGCCCATGTCAGTGGCATGGGCAGTGCAGGGGCCCCCAGGGGCCCCACGACACCCATTCCCGCCATCCTGTTCCTGGCGGTAGAAACCACCAGAAACAGGGTGGCAGGAAGGGGGTCGGAATCTCCATGGCGCCGCTGCTTGCAGCGCCGCCATGGAGATTCAGCCCAGACAGGGGAAATCCGGCGGGAACCCGCCGGATCACCTTTTCTGACCGCGGCTTTACCGCTGTGGTCAGAATGGGCAGGGAAGCACCGCCAGCCTGTTGGCGGTGCTTCCGTGGTCCTCCACCCTGGCGGTCGATGACCGCCAGGGTTGGAATGACCCCCTATGTGTGTCATCATGTGCTCTGCCTATATGTAGTTGTAGGCCCAAATCATGTTAGTTTCCCTTCACATGGGCTAACTATTCATTTTGTATAGCTGTTGATGTGTTTCATCATTGTAGGCCAAAGTGCTTGTGTCACATAACTGACATTTGTTTGTGACATACCACCAGATACAGAAGCGCTGGATTGTAATGCCCTGTGACCAGATACTGTTGTACTGCCATCTGTCTGAGTATTGCTTTAAATGATGTGGAATTACATTTGTGAGATAGATAAGGCTCCAGTTGATGATATTAACCAATTTCATTTTTGACTGTTCTACTGGACAATGCCTGATATATCTCCTCCTTCCATGTTCTTCAGGTTTGTACCTGCAAATGTGATCACTTACTCAGTATGATTGAGTCATGTATGATTATCCATGTTCTGACATCTTGCCAGCCCATGATTGGAACAATGTAATAAAAATGGGATAAGACAAGACACTTGTATGTATGTATTGGTATGACATGGTTCTGATTCTGATCTAATCTATGTGTGCATGCAACATATCCACCTGCACCTAGAAGATACAAAGCTATCCAAATGCCTGATCACTCAACTACTACACATAATGATGACCCAGGTCTCCTATAAGAGGACCTTAATAATGACAAACACAGTACTATATTTGCTACAGCAGATAACTTACTAAGAGTAAGCCAATGTCAAAAATGGATGATGGATAGATCATTTAAAATACTCCCTAAACTATTTACTCAGATATACAACATACATGGTGAATATCGAAACACAAACATAGATCTCATATACCCCTTGCTGCCTAGTAAACAAAGTAGAACTTACAATGAAATACTAAACCAGATTATAAATACAACAAACAACTACTCCGCACATTAAATAATAATCAACTTTGAATAAACGGTGATCCAAAGAATACTTAAACTATACCTACGGACAGCCATACACAGCTGTCATTTTAACCAAAGTATTTGGAGACATCTTCAACATTATGCACTAAGTGTAGAATATGCAACAAACAGCCAATTTGACTTTGAAATAAAAAACTGATTGTACTAGCCTACACCCCTGTAACAGAGGTAGCTAACCACTACAACCTCCTTATAGAAAATCCATTCTACCAACAAAATGAACACAAACTAAGGTCCTGATTACAAGTACGACCATCCTAGGACTGCCGCACCTGTGGTGGCAGTCTGACCGTCAGATTATGATGATGGCAGAACTGCCAGGCTTGGTGATGTCCTCTCAACTGTGGCATTGTCGGTCTGGCGGTCAGACCGCCAAACTCAAAATTGGGCCCTAAGTCCCCTAATGGACCACTTGGGTTGGCAGACTGCACTGCTTAGGACACAGGAACCTACCCAAATTCCAAGTACCATGGTGGAATGTCTACAATAGCACCATAACTGAAAAAACCCAAACCAATCCCTTCCAAGCCATACTAGGGAGAAATCAACTAACACTTCACAGATTCAAGAAAAGCACTACAAAAGAACAAAGCTACTAACAACTAAGACCCTGATTATGATTTTGATGGTCTGACCGCCGGACTGCCATGGCAGCGGTCGGGACAAAAGCGCCAAGCTGGTGGCCTCAGGACTGCTGCATTCTGAAACTACCGCCAGGCTGGCAGTAGTGTCTGCGGTGGTGTCACTTCAGTGGCATACTTCGGCTCAGAAAGTGAGCCTGAAGCACATGCCATCGTACTACAGTACCAGATGCACCTCAGGCGCACTGTTGCCATGCACAATGTTGTGAATGGCACAATGTTCAATGACAGTGCAGGCATGCGGGTGCATATAATGTGCCCCCAGCCTCACAGCTCAATGGGCAAAATAGTCCTGGGGCCCTGTTTGGGGCCTCTTCCCTGCCGTTCCACTGAGCTTGTTATGGCAGGGTCCCCAACATGAAAAGCTTGGCGGAAAGGCAGGTTGTGATCATTACGGCAGGTGATCACAAGTCCACTTTCTGCCAGCCTGGTGGAAAGCCAGTGCTGAGGGCGACAGGGGAGCTCCTGCACTGCCCATGACCATGTTATGGGCAGTGCAGGCCCCCCTTCTCAGCACCCTTGGAATGCTCACTGTCTACCATTGCACACACTGTGCATTCCGAGGATGCTGGGGGCTCCCTCTGTGCAAAGGCATTGACATCGGCTCAATGAGGAGCAGAGGCCAATGTCACTGAGAGGTTTCTGCCAGTCAGCCCAGTGGAAACCTCAGAATTGGCCCGGGGGGAGGAGACCACCAGCTCCACGGCGGTCTCCCTTCCACAGACCTGGCAGGCACACAGTTGGCCCACCAACCTCATAATGAGGTCCTAAAATGGAAAACTAACACTAACTACCATTAACTAGCCCTCTCTACATCTCCCTACTCCCAAATCCCTATAAAAAGATTTAAAAAAATGTTTTACCTTATCTGATGATAAGCAGCAGATAACTACATTTTACTCACAGGAAACCAGACTAAAAATGATAGGAGTACACTACAAAAGTACACTTAGCAGTAAAAAAATGGCAGCTAAATAAAAACAAAAAAGACTATTTCCCTATCCAAAACAATGGGTCTTTAACTGAAAATTATTTAAAAAAATTATAAAATATTTTAAAATGTTCTAAAAAATAACAAAATATAAGTAAATGTTTAATGAAATTATAAAAAAAGTTATGAAAAGTATACAATAAACCTACAAATATAATAATTTAGTATTATTTATGATACAGTTAAAGTATCTAAAATGGATTAGAAACCATTTATGTGTTTGAAAAACAAATGCTCCATATTTGCATAAAATGTTGTAAAAAGCAAAATATTAAATGATGGTAAAAACATATAGAACATGTTTTGTATTTCAAGCATATAAAAATATTGGTAAAAATTATATTTTTTTACACTTTTCACCTAAATGGCTTACATTGGGGTGGGAATAAAAAATGTCACCCCTTTAGTGTCCAGCACCTTCCCCTAAATGGAATATTAATTGTGACTCCTCTAGTGTATAGTTATATGTGTGTTAAATTATGTTTGTAAATAAAAAATATTAATATTGTACATGAAAAATTGAATACGTATATGTTTACATATAATACTTATACTTTAATAAATAATGTGCAGACTTCCTCTTCTATTGAAACCATTTTAGTCATCATGTTCTACACTAAAAGGACCAAAGTTACTATTCCCACTCCAGTGCCATTTCGGGGAAGGTGTTAGACACTATGGGCTTCATTACGAGTTTGGTGGTCCCTGGATTGGCATGGTGGCGGCAGCGGTCCAACTGTTGTCTGGATGGCAGTCGGACAGCCGTATTACGAGTCATACAGGCCTATGGAGCAAAGACTGCTGCAGTCCCACTGGCACCACCATGCAGCACAGACCATCATGGTCATGTGGCAGCACAAACAGGTCGGCTGAGACAGTGTTTCTGCCAGACACATTCTGAGGTTGCACACCGCAAATGTGACCATGGCAGGCCAGCCACCACATCTCAGAAGGCAGAAACGGACAGTTTAAAGGGAGACACTCATCTGCAGCCAACCTCACATATCCGGTACGGCCATGGAGCCTATCACACAAGTCCTGCCGCAGCTCCTGCTCATCGAAGGACCACCAAATCAAATCTGCTGTGGGTGCTACCGACCATAAGTACACACACCTACCTGTATCATTAACTTTAAAAGCAGATTTGTACCACCATTGTCCACATTATATGGGGGGCACACCATAGGCATCAAGTACATGTTACATCCTGTACACAGTCCACAACATACATTGAGACAGACGCATCAAAAGTCACAATACACCCCCTTTGGACAGCCCACCCACACTGCACTACAACACTACACCAAAAACAGGGCCACATATTTCAGGCACGGGGACAGTGAAGCCTACACAACATTATTTCACACATCACCAACAACAAACAAACATCACATATACAAATACAGCTCACATACTCATATTCCACTGTGGCCAGGCACTGTCATCATATACAACACACATATGCATATGTGGTATTGAACACAAACAACACTCCCAATAAACATCCCTGCAATGGACACAGACATCACACACATCACAGCACAATGGAAGGACAATGGCATACACAATACATATGCTAACAGTACCTGAACAATAGGAAATGGGCCATTAGGAACACTCAAGGAAGGAGGCTGCACTGGGACACATATCACTTTGCACAGGACCCTCAAACAACATGTGCACAGAAACTGGCCCTACATGTGTCACAGGAACAAACAGTACTAGACCCAAATGTCTTGCCCATCTGCACAATGTGGAAGTGCAAGTCAACAAAGCATATACAACTCCAACTGCATAGGACGTACATCTACATTAAGTGGCTGCAAAGTACACACACCTAAATGGACACATGCATAGTCATTTCAAACAGGGGGAGCACAACTGACCACACTCCATGCCTGCACAAACAAAACTCAAACTGACACACATCAGATGAATACATAAGCCATATCAGGAGGACAAGTCTAAAACCATACATGCGCACATTGGACAACACAAAATGAAATACTTACCATAACAAACAGTACAATATGCCGTGACACCACCATTCCATTTACACCCACATATCCAGACACTCAACATATGCCCTTCTCTTGGTGGACACCAGCACTGCCCACAAAATCAGATACTGCAAACAACAGCAAATGGATCAGCAAGAAGGCTGAAACACATGTAATTGTAGGCACACAACACAAGTCACTAAGGAATACCATGAATGTAAAAAAGGAATTGCAGGACAAGTGTGTACCCAAAACAAAACAACTCTTTGGGTTTATTTTGAAACCAGATCGGAAATGTCCAAGGCCATTGGCCAGTCAATAATACATTTTCCAGTGCATTCATGTGTTCACATTAGACTCCCAGTACTGCCAGGGAACTTCCACAGAAAGGGGCATCAAGGGGGCAGGCAGGTACCTCAAGGATTATCCTGGGGGTGTTGGATTTGGGCTCAGGGGTTTGGACTCGGGAGGGGTGGCTTTGTTTTTGAGAGGGCTGGGATTCTTCCTGTGGAGGAGGTATGGGTGCTTGCGGGGGCACGGGAGGCCTTTGAGGTGAAAGGGATGGGCTGGGAGCTGGGTGTGCACATCTTGAGTTTGGGACAGGAGTGGAGGCAACAGGGCAAAGGTCCAGGTCAAACAAAAAACATTCTTAGGGACATGGGGACAGTCATTAGAAAGGGGTGAGGATTTGGAGGTTGAGGGAGTAGATGTAGGCTGTGTTCGTGTGGATGTTGTATGTGTGTGCTTCTGGGAGGTAAGCTTGTGTGTGGTGAGTGTCTGTTGTTTGGGTAAGTGAGTGTGTTTGTGTGTCCTCGGAGTATGGGAGGTGGCGGAGCCGGGGAAGGAGTTGTGGATGTGTATTTGTCTTTTGGGATGGTGACTGTAGGTATGCTGATATGAAGGATGTGTGTGTGTCTATTGTGGTGGTGTCTGCGGGTGTGGTGCTTGTGGTAAAATTCTGGGGGTCCACTGGTGGGGTGCCTGTGGGTATGCTGGATGTCATGTGTGTTACGGTGGGTGTGTCCAGGGAAGTTGTATCTGTTGTTGTGTTTATGAGTGGCTGTTGCTTGTGTGAGTATGTTTTGTGGTGCTTGTGTTTGTGTGTGTTCCTCTTGGCTTTTGATGTGGATGCCTGTGATCTGTCTGTGTGGTTGGGTAGGTAGGGGAAGGAGAGATTTGAATGAGGAGCAGGGATTTTGGGGGGGAATAGAAGGTGGGGGTGGTTAGCTGCCATCAGTGAGGAGGCTAGAGCCTGAAAAGATCTCTGTATGCCAGACTTTGCGCCAAGAGTGCCTTCCAGGAATGCATTGGTTTGTTGTAGTTCGGTAGCCAATCCCTGGATGGCATTCACAATGGCTGACTTACCAACAGAGATACTTCTCAGGAGGTCAATAGCCTCCTCAATGAGGGCAATAGGGGTAACAGGAGCTGGGGCAGAGGTGCCTGCATGAAGGAGACTCCCACACTCTTGGGTGAGTGGACACGGCAAACTGGGTTGGGAGCAGCATGGAGGGTGGTGATAGAATGGGTGGTGGGGGTGTCCTGATGGGTCTGCCAACACTAGGGTGTGGCCATTGGAGGAGGAATCCAATGATGTTGAGGATTTAGATCCAGTCTCCCCGTGCACGCCCCTTGCCGTCCAGGCCACTGGATCCCTCTGTGTCAGTGGTGGCTTGACCCAAAGTCCGTGGCCAGATGCGTCCCCACTCAGCTCTGCCCCGACTCTTCCACTTGCTTGTGCTGATGCTGCTAAGACAAAGGGGAATAGGGTCATCACATGCACATGATTAAACTTGAACAACAGCTCTGACTAGCAAAAATTACCATGATGTCAAGTGGACCCCAGCAATAGACTCCACCTAGTTGGCCCATACATGTGCTATACCATATACATGCATGCCATCAGAATTATCAACAGTTGCCCTCAGAAAATTCAGGATCTCAGACAACTACAATTGCACGGCTTAGTTTGCACAATCACAATAACCATTCAACAACTAGACCTCATCACCCTCAAAGCTTTGCCCCATGGAGCAGACCTCAGTCACCTGTTGGCATACAATAGTAGGCCAATGCAAAGTCCATTTCCACAGATCCCACACAATGTCCTGCACACATTTATTTGTCACATACATAATGACCCCAAAATAGGAGCCACAGTAAGAAATAAGGCTCCAAACTTATGCCATGTTGATGAGAAAAGTACAATAGCCAGAAGAAGGTGAATTGGACATATCCATGTCACACTGCAAACATATCAATAATGTACACGTCCCAAAAGAGTCATAGAGGGAGTATTGATGTTACTCGACAGGTCACACATGTGGCATGGAAATGAACACTGTAGACATCATGTCCAACATGTCAAGGAGAGATGTCCCCAAAATACACTACACAATGAATCAGAAAACCCCAGGGTAATCACCACTAATGTCTGGCACCCCCACAATGGCTTTTTCTGAGTGCTTAAGTAGAAGCACTTAGTCCTTCGCATGTTGGAGAGACACATAGGTTGCAAGGACTTCAGGAAGACCCTCAGCGGGTTGCCCAGTGGGAAGCTACATCACTGTCCCCATCTTGGTCATGCAAACCCACATGTCTATCTGTGGATGAATGCCTGTTCCCAAACAAATGTGTCTAAAACAGTCAGTGCACATACCTAAATCATTACACACGTGCAGTGTATTCTTCTACCAAATGCCACATCAAGATCATGGCTATTCACATTGTGGCTCTAAACTCTAGGCCTACCTGTCATGTCCCTCATTGCTCATGCAGTTATACATACCAAATGACATAATATGACACATGAGGGAATGTGTCAGACAATACATTATGGTGACTGTGTGTGTCACAACCTAAAATGTACCCCCCACTGTAAATGTACTATTCCACAAACAGTTTGCCATGCATATATATGTGATAGAATACAGACATCATCCAATCAACATAGACAGACCATGCATTAAATTGCAGCTTCTGAATATTTTCTAAAGAGAAAGAGACACATCCTGACATTTAGGCATAAGTAATGTTGGGAAAAGTGATGGCACATAATTCATGTCAATGGACATTCCCCACATACCAAGGGAAAGTATTGATCTATTGCTGCATCCAAAGAACAATGTAAGCCCTGTCACATGTATGTTGGTCACCTTCACATTACAGACTGCAATGAGGCACCAGCACGCATCATACACTGAAGTAAACAAGATTCTGAGTGGCAGATGCTGTTGTATAGCTATTTTTGCCATATTTTGGACACATTATTTTAGCAAACTAGGCCTACTGTTGTGAACTCTAGCCCAGTTACATTTTATTCAGCAAACAGCATTGCTTTATTTTTCTAGCAATAGCGACATTTGGAGTGTTGTTTTAATTCTCTCTATCTAATTGTTCTTTATCCTAGGAAAGCATTGCGTTCGCAACAGGACATTCATTTTACTTTGTGCTTTCTTCAAGGCTGCGGTCAAATAGGGTTGCCGGCAAAAGTGATAGACTGTGTCTCCAACATTCATATAAACACACATATTCCTACATGGGGACCCTTTCTTAGGAAGTCAGCTGTTTTATTACAAAAACACTCCTTTGTCCCATACACAATAGAGTGAGATTCCAGCCAGATGACCACGCATGCTGATTGCTGATAACCTCATTACAGCTGCTTGCCTAGACTGCCGAACCCTTGGCCTACATGGAGTCATGGTCTCTGTAGACTACACGCTTCCTTATTCAGGTATGAGGGATGATGTTTGCCCGGGGGGCAAAGCTGAAGGGCGGATTAGGCTTATTATGCTGTACTCTGAGTTAGTTTAGGTAGGAGAACTATGTATCTCTCCAAGTGACAGTATGGTGGGACTGTTTTTGTGTTTCACTCTCCTTGTCACAATTTTGCTTTTATTGTATTTTATCATCCTAATTATTGCAATACATGCCATTTTATCTAAGATGCTGTTACTTCAATAAACCTTTATTGAAACATATTCTGCCTCTGTTTGTCTTTGCCTGTGTGAGACTAATGTAACTGAGAGAAAGGGATGAGATCTGATCGACCACGATTCCCCTGAGGAGTCTTACCTGTCATGTGGCCAGTTGCAACAATCATCCCTGCCCTTGGGTAGAGATGAGGTGTTGCTAGTTAGCCGGAAAACCCAGAGTAGGCCGACAGACGTCACAGGGTGTGAAATTGTACTTTGTACCCCACAATCTATGCGATTCTGCCACCCAAATCCAGTAGCCTCATTAGGATAATGAGAGCCTACGCGACATAGCGCCACCAATATTTGGTCAGGCACTGATTTCCGGATCCTCCTAAGTATCTCAGTCTCACTAAAGGCTAAAAGACACCTCAATACTATATACGGAGACGTCTGTGGTATTGAGGACTTCCTCCTCAGCTAAGTAGGTAGTACCTATCTAACACTGTAGGTTGATGAAGGTTGAACCTTAAAAAGGACTAATCCCCACTTGGTGTCTGTATCTCTGAACACAACATTTACCATTAACATGGCGAACCCGCAACGGGTAGCAATTGCAGTAAATATGCGACCGCCCCTTACTGCACACTTACAGGCTAATGGCCAAACAGCCCGGGGGGGGGGGAGTTGCATTTGTTGTTGAGGCTCATCCAGCCTACAGAACAGAAACATTTTATTCTTGGGTCACTTTTCCAGCAGTTGATGGAAACACAAACACATTTCATCACTATGCACTTGCAAGCATACCTGCACAATACAGAGCTTATGCTTATTTAGAAATATCTTAATCTTATCAAGACCATAACAATTGGCTTGATGTCGCCCTAGCAGATACAATATTACACGTTAGGTTAGGTCCTCTGAGTAACAACAGCCCGACCTGGCCTTTCTTGGCCACATATACACTGCACCCTGATGCAGCAACCTTAACGGTAGCTGAGGTTTGCCACTTATATACAGAGCTCACTAGAATATCCAGACTGTTAGTACAGTTTGTAATGCAAACACTAAGGCCCTCATTATGACATTGGCAGTAATTCCCACTTACCGCCATGCTGACTGCCACCAATATATCGCCGTAGCGGATTACCGCCACCCATATTATGACCCAAACATAGCAATCCGTCACTATACGGCCAATCACACAAGTCCGCAAGCCCAAAGGTCAGTGATAAACTGGCAGTTCCAAAACCCACACCGTTACGCCAACAGAACTACACCCACAGCATTATGACCCATGAATCACCGCGGCAGACACTCAATGGTGCTAAACCATTGGCGGTATATACCGCTGCGCTCAAAATACACACACACATACAAAAAACACCACATTGGACAATTCAAACTACACACACCTGACACCCATACACACACTACACCCACACACCACTATAAAACACACACACATATTACCCACAACCCTTTACCATTACAAACAAGCGTGACAAGAGAGATAGCAAAACCACAGACAAGACCACAGACACACACACCACCATCACCTATAGACCATCCACGCACCCCACATAACACACCCCCAACACAGCACCCCATACACCCACACCACTCACAATACACCCATGGTACCGCAACAACACCCCAGGTTCTCTGAGGAGGAACTAAGGGTCATGGTGAAGGAAATCATCCGGGTAGAGCCACATCTATTTGGATCACAGGTGCAGCAGACGTCCATTGCAAGGAAGATGGAGCTATGGCGTTGAATCGTTGACAGGGACAACGCCGTGGGACAGAACCCTAGAACAAGGGAGGACATCAGGAAGAGGTGGAATGACCTCCAGGTAAATGTACGTTCCACAGCAGCACGACACCAAATAGCTGCACCGAGGACTGGCGGTGGACCCCAACCTCCTCCCCCACAACTAACAACATGGGAGGAGCAAGTCTTGGCAATCATGCATCCTGAGGGCCTGGCAGGAGTAGGAGGAGGATTGGACTCTGGTAAGACAAATCTCTATTACTATTACCCCCCTTACCTGCATGCCATCACAAACCCCAAACCTTACCCTCACTCCCATCACTCCACCACCTCACACACACCCCACCATCACAACACACTCATCCCAATGCCAAGCCCTGCATGCAACACCAATGCATGGGCACCCCTCACAGACCTGCATGGATACCCATCATTAAAGCATGCACATTAGAGAGAATCGCCTAGCTCACAAAATCACTACTCACACAAGGCAAAGCTGCCAGGGCAATAACAACCATACAGGGCAACACGCCCACACACAAGATGACACAAACAGAAAAAATAACACTGCATTTACATCCCCACAGGTCCCCCACCCAACCTCACTGGAGAGGAGGTGCCAGCAACTTCCAGTCCAGCTCAAGAACAGTCCCACAGTGATGACAGCAGCTCTGGACGCCTGGACCTGGATGACCAAACTAGCCCATCAGGGAACTCCAGACAGTTGGTAACCCAGGCACAGTCCCATACCACCACAGAGCCTCCCTGTGGAATTGTTTAATGTAAATATTGCTTTGTTTAGTGTAATTTCCATTGTTTATTATGTGTGTATATGTTCCTGTATTCCTCTAGTTATTTAGCATCCTCCTCCCTCCATTTCTTGTGTAATGGTTCCTCCTATTCCACCCCCACCAGTTATTGTATCTGGCTGGAATGCTTGTAACATTATGGGCAGTTGCAGGGAGCTGGTGAAGGTGGAGGCTGGAGTTTTTGTTGTGGACATCTTACTTCAAGAAATAAAGAACATCCTGCATTTTCTCCTCATCTGGTTGCATGGTTTGTTCTTCACACTCCCACTTAGGAAACACCACCACAGTACCCACCCAGCTGCCCCATACCTCTGTCCCCAGGACACGTCAATCAACAGTGTGTCCACCACAACAGGGACCCCAGGCCACCCCACAAACGCATGACGATCAGGGACCTTGGGTCAGTGGCAGTGGGCACACAGTTCAGGGGACAAAGGCACAGGACACCAGGGAAGCTGGGAGGACTGCTGTGCGACAGGGGGAGGACAGGCCCAGGGAATCGACTCTCAAGGAGGCACTTACCAACATCCTGGGAACATCCCACCATTCCCAGGAGACGATGAGCCATATACTGTACAAGTTGCTGGAGACCCAGCGGCTGCAGGAGGGACAGTACCTGGGGATCAGGGAAGACTTGAAGTCAATAAACACTACCCTGGTCACAATTGCAGGGGTGCTGGCAGACATGACCAACACCATGAGGGAGGCAGTGACACACCACCGGGCCCCTGACACTAGTCAAACCAATGAAGAGCCTTCCACCTCCACTGATGCTAATGGATAGGAGGCCCCGCCACAGGAACAACAGGCCACCAGCACCCCACCCCCTGCAGAAGTAGAACCACCCCACAAACGGTCCCTGCGATCCAAGCAGAAGCCAGAAAACATTGCCAAGACCCCCGCCAGGAAATAAGACTCTCCTGAATGTCACCCTTGTGTCCCACTCTGTCACCCTGTCCACCTTGAACTACCATTGCTCCCCTTCCTATGCCCCTTGGACAATGCACCTGTGATACAAATAGACTGGACTCTATCCTGGACTTTCCTCCATTATCACCTCAGCCCATTGCACATCCCTCTCTAATCATTAGCACTTAAATAAACACCATTTGAATAAATACAAGTATGGAGTCTGTCAAATCATTTAACCATGTATTCGTTTAACAAGCTTTAAACACTACAATATAACTGTACAGTACTGTATACATAGGAATGACCTGTAGTTGGCTGCAGTCAACACACCAGGAGCGATAGTGGGACACAAATATCTGAAAATAGAGATGCCAAAGGGTACACTAAGTGGCCATAGAAGTTGGAAAATCAGCTTGCCAGTGACAATGTCAAATACAAAACTCTCAATGTAAAGTGTAATTGCAGTGTCTTACCTGTGTGTCATTGGAAGTACTGTCTTATAATAGCACTTCTGTTGTCCTCATCCCCATCCTCTGCCTCTTCATCTTCACTGCCCACAGGGTCCACTGCTGCCACACACCCATCTCCGGCCTCATCCTCCTGCAGAAAAGGCACCTGGCGATGTAAGGCAAGGTTGTGCAACATACAGCATGCCACAATGACCTGGCACACCTTCTTGGGTGAGTAGTACAGAGATCCACCTGTTAGATGGAGGCAATGACACCTGGCCTTCAGGAGGCCGAATGTCCTTTCTATTCTTCTTCTTGTTCGCCCATGTGCCTCATTGTAACATTCCTCTGTCCTTGTCCTGGGATTTCTCACAGGGGTCAGTAGCCATGAGAGGTTGGGGTAACCAGAGTCACCTACAAATATTGAGGGACAAATGTTGGACACACACTAATCCTTAGGGCTCACACCATACCTATACACCAACACCTACTGGGTGGGAACCAGGGCTCACCTATTAGCCACACCCTGTGCCTCTGGAGTTGAGCCATCAAATATGGGATGCTGCTATTCCTCAGGATAAAGGCATCATGCACAGACCCAGGATTCTTTGCATTGACATGGGAGATGTACTGGTCCGCCAGGCACGCTACCTGCACATTCATGGAGTGAAAGCTCTTTCGATTCCTGAACACCTGTTCATTTCTCGGGGGGCAAATGCAATATGTGTACCATCAATCGCCCCAATAATGTTGGGGATATGTCCCATAGCATAGAAATCAGCTTTCACCGAGGCCAAATCCTCCACCTGGGGAAAACGATCTAGCTGCGCATGTGTTTAATTAGGGCAGACAATACTCTGATCAGCACTATTGAGAAGATTGGCTGAGACATCCCTGCTGCCAAGCCCACTGTCACTTGGAGCCAGTTGGCAGGAAATGGAACACAGATAGGACTTGCACAAGAGGGGGGCTGGTGGGCTGATGGAAAGCAGATATCAGGTCAGGTTCCAATTGGGCACACAGCTCTGTGATTGTGGCCCTGTCCAGTCTATAGGTGAGGATATTGTGCCTATCCTCCATTGTTGCCAAGTCCACCAGGAGCCAGTACACGGGGGTTGTCTCCATCTCCTATTCATCCGCTGTGGTTGCAATCTAGGGGGCAAACAGTGAGTAGCTGGTCAGAATTCCATATTTCCAAACACTACACTGCATTGCATGTTGTGACTGTAACACAATATTGTTGTATAGGCCCAAATGGTGCCTATGTGTACTGTGATGCAGTTAGGTGCCATGGCCTGCCCCCTCCTGAAATGGCATCTGCATGTCCTGTATGGAGGGACATGTGGAAATGAGGTAATTCCACTGACGTTGTGCGCCGTTGCGGGAGGCGGTTGAAAACCACTGTGCAACTCCTCATTGGATCCCATTGGGCCCTATGGGATACAGTGGCCAATGGTGATGTATGCCGGCGGTGACGGTACGCACCGCCGCAACTTGACTGCCATTTTCTATTTGTTCACCCACTCGCTACCTGACCTTCAACAGGAGAGAACCTACACTGCAAGCGCTGCTGTGACCTGTGTCTGGAACCGACCATGGCTTGTGTCACTGGGGAAAGGACCCCTGCCTTCACTGCTGCGGAGTTGGAGAGACTGGTGGATGGGGTCCTATCCCAGTACAGAATGCTGTATGGGCCTCTAGACCAACAGGTGAGTACACTGTGAGCACGATGCATGGGACATGAAGACATGGAGTGCTGTGTGTGAGGTCCTCGTGTAAGGGGGGTTGGTGGAAGGGCCCTGGGCTGCGTGCTGTATGTATGGTGGGCAATGTCTGTGCGTAAGGGAATGGGAGGGCTATGGTGGGACATGAGTGTAACAGGCCGGACAGTCTGACTGATACCTTTTGCTATGTGTATATTTTTGCAGGTCAGCGCCCATCAGAAAAAGGGTATATTGGGTGCCATCACCAAGGACGTGCGGACCCTGGGGGATCTATGGCAGGCAGAGCACCCACTGTCGCAAACGGTGGAAGGACCAGAGACGCTGGGAAAGGAAGACGGCAGAGGCCCAGCTGGGGATGGCCTTCCAATGATAAAGGGGTGCCTGTCGAATCCTGACCCCCCCTGATGGCCCGCATACTGGTGGTGGCCTATCCGGAGCTGGATGGGCGCTTGAGGGCATCACAGCAGCCACAAGAGGTTGAGTACAGTTTCCCAATATACTACTTGTGCATGGTGGGATGGTCTCCGGGTGGGGTCTGTGGGCCTGTGGGTGTCCCTAGGCCAGGCTGGACATTGCAGGGAAGGTCCCATGTTGAGCAGGGTTTGATGTGAACCACCTCCAACCAAGCTAGTAGGCATCCACTACTGGGCAGGGGTCTGTGGGTCTCAGGTATGCTGTTATTGGCATTAGGTATTACTGTCCATGGCCTGGTGACTAGCATTGTGACTGGTAGTGCATTGCCAAATGCGTAGGGCTGTTCCCAATGTGTGTGTGTGTGTGTCGTGTGCGCCAACAGTGGTATTGGAGCAGCCATTGACCAAGTGTATCCTTTGTCTCTTCACCCCTTTTTGTTTTGTCACCCTGTCCTTCTGTGCATTAGCATCATCTGGTGGAGGAGCTGAGGCACCGGCGATGGAGGGAGCTGCATCCCACATGGCCCAGGAGGCTGAATCCATTTACGGTGAGGGCACCAGTGGGACGGAGGGCGAGGGGAGCACCACGGTGGAGACAGGAGGGAACAGTTCGGACAGTGATACCTCCTCCGATGGAAGCTCCCTGGTGGTGGCGAACACCTCTGTGGCCACCCCAACTACAGGTACAGCCGCCACCCCCGTACCAGCTCTGCCCTCCCAGCAGCCCCTCAGTGTGTTTCCTGTGCCCGCTCACCCAGGAGGGTGGGCATCTCCTTCGCCCCAGACACCTCAGGCCCTACCCCAGTTAGCCCTGCTGCCCTGAGTGAGAAGGCTATTGACCTCCTGCGATCCATCTCTGTTGGGCAGTCAACCATTGTGAATGCCATCCAGGAGCTGGCAGCCCATTTGCAAGAAACAAATGCATTCCTGGAGGGCATTCACTCTGGCATGGCAGCCCAACAGAGATCAATCCAGGCTCTGGCCTCCTCTCTGATGGCAGCCATTATCCCTGTTTTTAGCCTCCCCCTCCAGCTTCCTCTACCCAATCCCATTCCCCTCAAGCCCAACCTATCCCAAGCACACAAGCAGACCAGCATGCACACAGGAAAACACACAGGAGTGGTTCAGACAAACACATGCACCACACATCATCCCACAGGCACTCACACAAACACCATCCAGATGCAGACATACCAACATCCACTGCCTCCACTGTGTCCCCCTCCTCCTCGTCATCCACCTCCCTCCCAGTAGTGGCTCCACTCACACCTGCATGCACTACATCCTCATCCACTCCCTCCATCACGCCTATAACTACACACCCCTCACTAGCAGTTACCACCCCCACATCCATGCACACATTCTCTGTGTCCTCTCCCACTGTGTCTGTGCCCCCTCCTCCCAAAGTACACAAACGCAAGCACTCAGACACCCAACAGCCATCCACCCCACAACAGCATCCAGCCCATGCACCTGCACCCAAACACAGCAGACAGATACCTCCTACAGCCACTTCCTCTTCCTCCACTCCCAAACCTTCACCCTCTTCCCACCCCAATGTCCCTAAGAAGCTTTTCCTCTCCACTGTTGACCTCTTCCCTCCCCCCCCCTGCGTCCTTCACATCGGGCCAGGGTGGTCAGAACCCAGGCGAGCACCTCAGCCACCCAGTCCACGGCCACAGTAGTGTCGACAGCTACTGCAGGTGGGAGAGAATCCCGGGAACCAGCCAGCAGCACTGAAAGTGTGCCTGCACCAGGTGCATCAAGGAAGGACAAGGAGACACCACCAGCTGTGAAAAGGGAAGGCCAAGGAGGCACCACCAGCTGCAAAAGGGAAGGGCAAGGAGGCACCACCAGCTGCAAAATGGAAGGGCAAGGGGCATGCACCTGCAGGCAGGATTGAAAGGAGGCCTGGTGCTTGGACTCATTCGGAGCCCCCACCACCAACCATGGCAGTTCAGCCTTCTGAGGCTGCAGGGGAAGGGCTGGAGCCTCCCCTCACCACTGGCAGCACCTCCACCAGCACCACTGCCAGCAGCAGCAGCCCCAGTGGGAAGCCGTCCGAGGCTGCAGGGGAAGGGCTGGAGCCTCCCCCCACCACTGCCAGCACCACCACCAGCACCAGTGGGTAGCCGTCCGATGCTGCAGGGCAAGGGCTGGAGCCTCCCCCCACCACTGCCAGCACTGCCACCAGCCCCACCACCAGCACCACTGCCAGCAGCAGCAGTCCCAGTGGGCAGCCGTCAGAGGCTGCAGGGGAAGGGCTGGAGCCTACCCCCACCAATGCCAGCCCCAACACCAGCCCCATCACTGCCACCACTGATCAGCCGTCACCGCCGGCGGGCAGTGTGTAGTCCTTCCTCCATGGGCTGTAGTGCGTCCTGATCCCTGCAAATCCTGCAGGTGTGACACCCAGGTGAGAGACTGTGACCTTGCACTCCCCAAGATCTGCATCACAGGGCACAATGCCCCCTCCAGAACCAGTGGAAGAAGCCATCCACTCACCCCATCCTTCCCAGGATGAAGCACACTGGGCACAATGCCCCCTCCAGAACCAGTGGAAGAAGCCATCCATTCCCTTGTGTGCTAGACGGCAGTACTCACTGTGGTCGTCTTTGCCGGCGTTGATGTTCATAATGCAGGAAAACGTAGATGAGGATCGGAAAAATGTGCAACTTGGGCTCCATGGCGTTGTGATTGTTCCCTGAGTCTCCAGAGGTGAGTCCTTTGACTTCTGTGTTCTGTTTCTGTCATGAGTTTGATGTTGTTGGTACTGCCCCGGAAAAGGTGGCGGATCGGTCTGTCATAACACAGTGGGCGGTACATTGTCTTCTGCCTGGCTGTTGGCGGTTACCGCCGTGGTGCCTGTTGCTATCACGTGGCGGTTGGTGTGTTAAAGTGTCTGTCTGTCTGAGCGGTTTCCGCCGTGGTCATAATTCATTTTTTTATTTTTATCGCCGGACTGTTGGCGGTATTACCGCCGCTTTATCACCAACCGCCAGGATTGTAATGAGGGCCTAAATGCTAGCCCAGCACGTCCTGCCCCAGAGCAACCACACGCAGATAGGCCAGGCATTAACCCGACAACTGTACATTCGATCATGGGTAAAGCACCTGCCAAGCTGGAAGAAATTCTGTTTTGGTAGCTGAAAAAATAAATGCGCTGGAAGCATTCTTTCCCCGTATGGGTCCTAAGGACAAACAGAATCCTCAATATGTGCTTGCCATTTGGGATGGTTCCCACTGTAGATAACTGCAATAGATGGGGCACAGTATTTGCCATGCTCTATACTACCACACCTGGTATACCAACACTTGCCAATCTTTGAACAAATTCAAGATGAACACAGTGCTACCCCAGCCCTGGACTTGGGATGCAATTAATGGGCAATTTTGCCACTGTGTCTTCAATTATATTAAGTACCTTAAAGGGGAAGCAGTTGCACTAGCAGTGCGCATGTGACTCCAAGACTTTTCTGTACAGGATCAAGAACGTGAGCTGCCAAAAATTATCGTTGAGACCTACTTTAGTATTGGTCGATAGTAGAAATGGGGTCTTTGGTTGGCAGTCAGGTTACCCCCTGTCCAAGCAACGACCCTCACTCTAGTGAGGGTAAAAAAGAATCACCCTCAGCTAACCTCTGCTTACCCCTTGGTAGCTTGGCACCAGAGGTAGGTTTAACTTCAGAGTGCTAGGTGTAAAGTATGTGTACCAACACACGCAGGAACTTAATGAAAACCCTGCAAAATGACACCACACAGATTTAGAAAAATAGAAAATATTTATCTAAACAAAACAAGACCAAAACAACAAAAGTCCACAATACACAAGTCAAGTTATCACTTAAAAAACAAAAATAGTTCCATGTAGTTTTAAACACAATGCAAACGCTGTTAGTGTGAAAATGAACCTTGGGTGCATCAAAAATTACCCTGCACGGGCGAGTGTGCGTCAAAAAGGGTCTTGCTATGCGTCAATTTCACTCACGAGCAAGACCTTACGCCATTTCTCCTTTAGTTAGGTCAGCGTGCTTTGTTTTTTCTCTCCGCAGGAGACCGATGCATCGATCCGGTAGGCACGTTCGGGTCCGGGCAGGCCTTGTGTCATTTTTACATGCCCGCAGTATTTACGGCAGAAATTCAGATGAACGATGGTCCGGAAACCACGCAGCACGGGTTGCGATTTCACGAGCCTCCGTCAGCGATGCTGCGCATAGTTTCTCCAGCCGCAAGCGTCGATCTTCCGTTGCAGGCGAGCATTGATTTTTCCGCCGCAGATCGGAGTCGCATAGATCTTTTGATCTGGATGAGCACCACGTGGCAGAGTAGGAGTCTCTCCAGAGGCTCCAGGTGCTGGCAGAGAGAAGTCTTTGCTGTGCCTGAGACTTCAAACAACAGGAGGCAAGCTCTAAATCAAGCCCTTGGAGATCTTCACAAGAAGGAAGGCAACACAAAGTCCAGTCTTTGTCCTCTAGCACATGCAGAAGCAGCAACTGCAGGATAGCTCCACAAAGCACAGTCACAGGCAGGGTAGCTCTTCTTCCTCAGCTCTTCAGCTCTTCTCCAGGCAGAGGTTCCTCTTGGTTTCCAGAAGTGTTCTAAAGTGTGTGGTTTTGGGTGCCCTTCTCATACCATTTTGCCCTTTGCAGTAGGCTTACTTCAAAGGAAAGTCTATCTTGATTGTGAAATCCTGCCTTGCCCAGGCCAGGCCCCAGACACTCACCAGGGGGTTGGAGACTGCATTGTGTGAGGGTAGGTACAGCCCTTTCAGGTGTGAGTGAACACTCCTCCCCTCCCTCCTAGCACAGATGGCTCATCAGGAAATGCAGACTACACCCCAGCTCTCTTTATGTCACTGTCTAGTGAGAGGTGCGACCAGCCCAACTGTCAAACTGACCCAGACAGGGAGTCCACAAACAGGCAGAGTCACAGAAATGGTTTAAGCAAAATAAATGCTTACTTTCTAAAAGTGGCATTTTCAAACACACAATCTTAAAATCAACTTTACTAAAAGATGTATTTTTAAATTGTGAGCTCAGAGACCCCAAACTCCACATGTCTATCTGCTCCCAAATATGATCTACACTTTAATCGTATTTAAAGGTAGCCCCCATGTTTACCTATGAGAGGGACAGGCCTTGCAACAGTGAAAAACAAATTTAGCAGAATTTCACTGTCAGGACATATAAAACACGTTACTATATGTCCTACCTTAACCATACACTGCAATCTGCCCTTGGGGCTACCTAGGGCCTACCTTAGGGGTGCCTTACATACAAGAAAAGAGAAGGTTTAGACTTGGCAAGTGGGTACACTTGCCAAGTCAAATTTACAGTTTAAAACTGCACACACAGACACTGCAGTGGCAGGTCTGAAACATGATTACAGAGGTACATAGTTGGGTGGCACAACCAGTGCTGCAGGCTCACTAGTAGCATTTGATTTACAGGCCCTGGGCACCTCTAGTACACTTTACAAGGGACTTACTAGTAAATCAAATATGCCAATCATGGATCAACCAATTACATACACATTTTGTATAGGAGCACTTGTGCTTTAGCACTAGTTAGCAGTGGTAAAGTGCCCAGAGTAACAAGAACAGCAAAAACAGAGTCCAGCACACATCAACAACCTGGGAAACAGGCAAAAAGTTAATGGGAACAATGCCAAGGATGAAAAGTCTAACAGTCAAGATAGTCTGGGGGCCAGACCAATTAAACCACAATTACAAGGTAGATCTAATAAAGATTCTACTAAGCAAGCACCTGAAGGTTCTAAAAAGCAATGGGATAAAAAACATCAAACACCTAAAAAAGAATGGAGTGAATCTCCGAATTCGGAGACCCCTCAAAATAGATATAATCTTAGAAATAGAGATAATGTAAAAACTTCTGACAGATATCAATATATTGATACATGCCAATCTCGTACCTTTCAGGACTCACTGAAAAAACACAGTGAGTGGTGGGCAGTCAGAGCATCGAACAGAGTACATGAAACTGAGGAAGGACTCACAACACTCGTCTGATGTTTCTGTTAAGAAAGAAGAGAAACTTCCCCAACAAAAACCCCAGTCTAAAAAGAAAAAAGTGGAAGCAATTGCAATACAATGTGCCACTCAGGAAGAGGGCTTCACTGAAGAACAGGAAGTAGGCATTGGCACTGCTAGACAGTGCAGCAGAGGTCACAATAGTTTGACACAAAAGCATCTGGAGGTGAAAGCAACTGATGACTTCTTACAAGTTGAGACTGCGGTCATGCGTGTCTCCACACCGGACAGGGTGTATGAAGTAACTATACAGTTAGAGGGGGACATCGAATGCACAATAGACGTTATCTTTTGGGACCGCGTTGTCACCATTTATGATATCTTACTGGCCGAAAAAAACTGACTGCCAGAATTTGTCCATAATCTCTTATATGGAGAAGAGGTTATTAAAAAATCCTTCTCGCCCCTTGTTCCCAGAAAGCTTGTAGAAATACACGCCATTGATTGGGCAGTGGCTCAGGCACCTGCATTATATCATAAACACGTAGGGTGGGATAAAGATTCCCCCATCATGTAGTTCCAGTTAACAACAACAAATAATTGCTAAGAAGGAATAGACTTACGTCATGCTAAACATTGAGAAATTAGAAAAGTTGCCTTTTACTGTGCCTGGAATCCCGTCTGCTGAATGCCTGATACACGAGGTTATAAATCTGCCTATTTCAACACTTCAATTTACTTCCTGTTTGAAACAAATTCCGGTGGGAAGATGTGAAATGCTGGGAGATAGTTACATACACAAGGTGTGGGAGCTTTCCTTTTCATACAAATCTTTTAATGGCATGAAAAAGGTCTTTCTTAGCGGTAGAGAATGTGAGACTTCCATGTGCCATTCAATGGTTTGTAAACAGATGTCCTCACACGGGGCATGTAATGCCTCAGCGGCAAACTTGGCTTGTTATCTGAAGGAAGTTCAAGTCCCCTTGATTAGACCTGCATTCCAGGTGCTCTTTAATGGCATCAATGTGCTCCTTAACAGTGAGAGCTGTTGTGGAATGCGAGCCGGAATAACTTATGTCGTGTATGTCTCCCAAATTGTCACATGTTGCTGGAATGTCCTTTTCCCCCTACACAACGAAGAGAAGTAGCAAACATTTGGCCTCATATTGCTACTTCTGATGTGAATTTTGACAAGTTGAGCAGACTCAAGTCTTTATTGTTACAAAAGCATGTGGCACTTACATCTGCATGCGAGACCTATGCTCTTCAAGTTGCAAGGTCATCTGCAGAGATTCAGTCCCTTTTAAGCATACATTTCCCGAGTCACTTTGGTGAACTTGTGGGACAAATATTCAACGCACCCAGTACTACTGGAGTCGCGCTTTTCTTTAAGGCTGTTGGTTCTGGTATCGTTCACACCTTCTCCTCTATATTTGGCTTAATACCTTCAGCCATACACTCAATATTTTCATGTATTTTCGGGGGATTTCAGGTTACTTTGGCTATAATAGGTGGCATCTTGCAGTTGCTACTTTTTCTGCACAATGGCTGTCCCTTCACAGCAAGGAGGACTGAAAGCGCTTCCACCAGCGCAACTGTGTCATGAATGCATGATGCAGTATTCCGGAGCACCACACCTGGAGCAATTGGAGTGTGACTGGTCTCTGTCATTCAGACCGGTTTTGGATTGTGTGCATCCCGTGTTTTGATGCCATTGGTGTACTTTCGAATGTGCACTGAAAGTCTGTCTTTCTACGTGGCGCTTACCTTCATTGGACACTGATCTGTTGATGTTCTTGTTGAGGACTAATTACTAGACATGTACTGTACATCGAGGGTGCATTTCCTACGGGAAACTGTCTATGAGTTACCCTTTCTGGATGTTGAAACTCCTAACTCAACATTGGGCACAACACGGAATGCTGCTGCCTCAGCTGGAGCTCACTCTTTTGAACACGAGTGCTCTGTGGTTTTCCTTGGCAACGATTAGGATGCCTTATCACCTGCCGAAGTGGAACATTTCCTGGAGTCAATTGTCCCTGATATAATTGGGGATTTTCAAAATGAAACTGAACTTTGAATTTGGCTTTCTTTGGTGCCACTATTTAATTTTTAAATTGTCCTTCTTTTCCTTCATCCTCAAGTGTCTTTTAACTTGTCATTATTGATATTTATGCTTATATGCTTTTAGACGTAGATTTTATTACGTTTGTTTTAGGCTTTCAAACCACCTTTGAATCTCCAAGGGAAGGGTGTTTCTATAGCTATTTTAGCCATATTTTAGACACGTTATTTTAGCAAACTAGGCATTCCATTGTGCACTTTAGCCCAGTTACATTTTATTCAGAACCCCCGGCCTACATGTGGACAGTGACTCTCTAGATCACAGGCTTCCTTATTCAATTATGAGGGATAATGTTTACCCGGGGGGAAAGCTGAAGGGCAGATTAGGCTTATTATGCTGTACTCTAACATAATTAAGGTAGGAGAGCTATATATCACTCCTAGTGACAGTATGGTGGGACTATTTTTGTGTTTCACTCTCCCTGTCACAATGTTGCTTTTATTGTATTTTATCAATCATCCTAGTTATTGCAATACATGCCATTTTATCTAAGATGCAGTTACTTCCATAAACCTTTATTGAACTAAATTCTGCCTCTGTTTGTCTTTGCCTGTGTGAGACTAATGTAACTGAGAGAAAAGGATGAGATCTGATCGACCACGATTCCCCTGAGGAGTCTTTCTTGTCATGCAACCGGTTTCCACAATCATCCCTGCCCTTGGGTAGAGATGAGGTGCTGCTAGTTAGCCGGAAAACCTGGATAGGCTGACAGGCATCACATGGCGTGGAATTGTACTCAGTACCCCACAATCTATGCGATTCTGCTGCCCAAATCCAGTAGCCTCATTAGAATGAGAACCTACGTGACAATGCCAACATACACATTTACACAGACTCATGAACGAGGGCAGTGATGCATTGCCTTCTTACTTTTGGCCTGGAACACAGAGGAGTAGTGGTCTGCTACCTAGAAAATACACACACTACAACCACAAAGAGAACATGATTGATAACTGTACACAGCCATATGTGGTCCTTTCAGAGCAAGTGGTTTGTGGATTCCTCCCAGTTTTGTCCTAGGTACAATAGGCACAGCACATTAATATAAAACACATGGCATGTCAACACAAACAATCTCTCATCTACTGTGTGACACATGGCTCATCCCTAATTGTCAGGGGGACCAAACAAAACCTCACTCAATCACTTGGCAATGTGACAGGCAGGTACATGCCCTGTTCTCACTGTCTTGTGGCTGCTGTGATGCCCTCAAATGTGCATCAAAGTCCGGATAGGCCCTCACCAGAATACTGGCCATTATGTGGGGTCAAGGTTGGATGGGCACCCACCCACATTGGGATGACAGCCCCAGCTGGGCCTCTGCAATCTGCTGGGCGTAGCTTCTCAGGTTCTTCCACTTCTTTCTGCAGTGGGCGCTCCGCCAGCTGTGGACCCCCAGGGATCCGCACCTTCTTGTCGATGGCTCTCCGTACCCCTTTTTTTGATGGGCGTTGATCTGCATGGATGCAAAAGACAAATCAAAAGATCATGATCGCGAGTTTCATCACAAAGAGTTGAGTCACATACATGTCAGTTACATCAAGCTTGAACTTTCCAACTTTGTCAATACTCCCCAAGTGCGGTACATACAAGCCAGTAAGTACAGGGCCATGGCTGTAGACATAAATATCCCAATCTGCAGACCAACCCACCACCATGCTTAAGCCCTACAATGAGTAGGCAGGCTTACTGAAATCTCGTAGAACATGCTCTAGCAAACAAATTGACTGAGATGTGAGCCACAATGAGACACATCGCACCTCTGTGGCTTCTAAAAGGTAGACTCCTTAGGCATGAATGGACCAACACATCCACACTCTGTGAGAATGACTCCCTGCACACAGTCCCTACAGGCTTCTGCCAAAGTACAAACTCAAACATTACACATGGGTGACAATGAAGGGACTGGCATGGTGAGTACAGAAGGTGTCAATCCTATCCATGTTTGGACATTTGCAATTAGAAATGCAGATATATGCCACTTCGAGGGGTGGGGTTCAGTGTTATGTTTCTGTACCACAGAACACACATTTGGATATATGTGTCCATCCTAAAAAATTGGCATCAAACAGACAAAGGCATGCGTTGTCCAATTTCTGCTCTATGACCAAGTGACAGAGTTACTTATCATGGTCTCCCAGGAATCAACACACTGTTTGCATTGTGAAAATATCAGTTATGCAATAAGCCCGCACAGCACAAAAATGACTTGTATGAAGGTGACAACAGGGCTGTGGGAGTAAGGGACCTGTCAGGAGTCAGAGACACACATTGACAATGATGCCAAGTGCACATCTGTCACAGATAAGTAACCCACCTCTGTACCCATTCCCAAGATGATCAAAGGAATGAGGCATTCTGGCCAGCATATTACAAAAGAGCCTCATATTAGCCACATAACAGGATCTGCAGGGGTATAGGGAGTGGGCATTGTGCCATAGTTGCATAGCCACAGTGACTCCCCTCCAGCCTAGACTACGACATATACTAGGATATACATGTGGCAGACCCTGGTCTCTGTAGACTGAGCAGACATAACCTACATGACCCCACATTTCCATCACTTCCATGCATTACAGTACATCATGTAGCCATCAGCAAATTGCCATGTGATGTGTGTGCCAGCTTGAAGGGCAGAAAGAGTGATGACATGCCGTACAAACAACAGTCTAGCAAGGGCAGATGTGTGAAGAAATCTCTGTGACAACATACATGTTAGACTTTTCATCCTTGGCATGGTCTCCCTTAACTTCTTGCCTCTGTTCCCCAGGTTGTTGATGTGTGCTGGACTCTGATTTTACTGTTTTTGTTACTCAGGGCACTTTACCACTGCTAACCAGTGCTAAAGTGCAAGTGCTCCTGTTTAAAATGTGTACGTAATTGGTTCTCCATGATTGGCATATTTGTTTTACTGTTAAGTCCCTAGTAAAGTGCACTAGAGGTGCCCAGGGCCTGTAAATCAAATGTTACTAGTGGGCCTGCAGCACTGGTTGTGCCACCCACACAAGTAACCCTATAATCATGTCTCAGACCTGCCACTGCAGTGTCTGTAAGTGTATTTTTACACTGTAAATTCGACTTGGCAAGTGTACCCACTTGCCAGGCCTAAACCTTCCCTTTTCTTACATGTAAGGCACCCCTAAGGTAGCCCTAGGTAGCCCCAAGGGCAGGGTGCAGTGTATGGATTAGGTAGGACATATAGTAATGTGGTTTATATGTCCTGACAGTGAAATACTGCCAATTTCGTTTTTCACTGTTGCCAGGCCTGTCTCTCTCATAGGATACTATGGGGGCTTTCATTAAATATGATTAAAGTGTAGATTCCCCTAGAGAGTAGATGGACATGTGGAGTTTCGGGTCCCTGAACTCACAATTTAAAAATACATCTTCCAGTAAAGTTGATTTTGAGATTGTGCGTTTGAAAATGCCACTTTTAGAAAGTGAGCATTTTCTTGCTTAAACCATTCTGTGACTCTGCCGTGTTTGTGGATTCCCTGTCTGGGTCAGTTTGACAGTTGGGTTGTTTTTCACCTCACACCAGACAGTGACACAAAGGGAGCTGGGGTGTAACCTGCATTTCCTGATTAGCCATCTCTGCTAGGAGGGAGGGGTGGAGTGGTCACTCTCATCTGAAAGGATTGTGCCTGCCTCTGACAATGCCGGCTCCAACCCCCTGGTGTGTGTCTGAGGCCTTGCCTGGGCAAGGCAGGATTTCACAAGTAGGTGTGAGTCCCCTTTGAAGAAAGGTGACTTCAAAGACTAACATGGGTATAAGAAGGGCACCCAAATCTACAGACTTTAGAAACACTTCTGGAACCAAGAGGAACCTCTGCCTGGAGAAGAGCTGATAGCTGAGGAAGAAGTGCTGCCCTGCCTGTGACTGTGCTTTGTGGAGCTTTCCTGCAGTGCTGCTTCTGCCAGAGTAAGAGGGCAAAGACTGGACTTTGTGTGCCTTCCATCTTGTGAAGAAATCTCCAAGGGCTTGAGTTAGAGCTTGCCTCCTGTTGTTTGAAGTCTCAGGGACAGCAAAGACTTCTCTCTGCCAGCACCTGGAGTCTCTGGAGAGACTCCTGCTCTGACAAGTAGTGTCCTATCCAGTCCCTGGGCCCTTGAAAGGAAAGCTGGTGGAATCCAAAGAAATCGACTTCGGACGACTTCGGACCGACGCCGCTGCTGAATCCGGTAACGCCACCGGCACCTGACGCCGTGACCTTCGCTGGAACGCGACGCTCTTCGCAGGCCCGACGCCACAGCAGCCCCGCTGAAGTCCGCGACTCCGTGGAAGTCGCCGCACCACGTCGTGGCCGACGCCGCTTGAAGTGCACGGATTCAACATTTCACACAGACGCCGCGATTCCCGACTTCGCGCATCAGCTTGTTTTCACCCTTCACCAAAGGTACTGTACTTGGGAGTCTACACGACTCCGTGTCCGGCGCCGCTGGTGTCGGCTTGTTGGGAACGACTCAGTCATGATGCTGTGTTAACATCTCATTGAAGCATTTTTGTTTCTAAGAGCTATTTTTGAGTTTAAATCTCTAAAAATTCATAACTTGACTTGTGTATGTTGGATTTTTGTCGTTTTGGTCTTGTTTTGTTTAGATAAATATTTCCTATTTTTCTAAACCAGTGTTGTGTCATTTTGTAGTGTTTACATGAAGTTACTGTGTGTGTTGGTACAAATACTTTACACCTAGGGCTCTGAAGTTAAGCCTACTGCTCTGCCAAGCTACGAAAGGGGTAAGCAGGGGTTAGCTTAGGGTGATTCTCTTTTACCCTGACTAGAGTGAGGGTCCTTGCTTGAACAGGGGGTAACCTGACTGTCAACCAAAGACCCCATTTCTAACAATACACATAGATCAAATTACTCACAACTGACACCTGCAACATGCATACTCAGCTCATGCTGTCATGTACATACCTACTGTCTCGCATATACAACATTCATGAGAAAGAGATGTCAGTGGATGGTTGTAATGTCAGCTCACCTAGTTCTGTGCATCAAACAGAAGGTGGATCAGGGAACACAAAAAACACACACACTACAATGCGTATGAACTCAACACAAGGCACTGGCCACCAATAGCTGTACATTTGCTCTCCATTGATGCCACACAGACTGCACTTACAGGCACATGAGTATTCATTCCGTCACACATGAGCGCAATCTAGCATGTAAGGGAGGAAAGGATGGTGAAGTACAGAGAAAGCTGTACACATGAGGCACTTACCTGCTCCTGTGGTGCACCATAGAGCTGTTCAGACAGGGATAGGACCTCAGTCACTAGCCTCTCCAACTTCTCTGATGAGAAGGCAGGGGCCCAATCACCTGCTGGATGTGGCATGATTGCTCCCAGAGGCGGTACACAACACCTCGGTAATGGAGGTGTAGCTGGAAGCAGCGTCAGGAGTCACGGGGTCGTCACCACCGGCGGACACAGCCATTGGCCCGCAACCACCACTGGCAACAACATTTGCCTGTGGCTGTGTCTACCACGGTTGCAACCGCATACCGCCATGATGACTTCCACCTGCGGTCGCGGGGCGGTTCCTAATGTCTAGTGGAGTATATCCGGCAGCTGCCATTTTAGAGGCCTGAAATGCTGGATTAGGCTTTAAACACTGCATCACACATCAAAAAAATTTGTTTTGGCCAAAAAAAAACTGCTTATCCTGTCTTGTCATGTTGGTCCTACTACTCAAATCCCATTGTAACATGTTGCAGGGCATAGTTGGCAATTTACAGTGGGGCAGAGCCCAGTCCTGTCAAATGTCATTTTTGCACTCAGGACATCCAGTCACATTCTGATTGGTATTTGCGATGAACAATTTTGATTTAGGTCCAAATACATGATGTGTACACCTGTGTGGCAAACCAAGGGGGTAACGTGTGACCCTTGTCTAATTAGCAGCTGTGATGTGTACTGATTGCCAGGTCCATCCATTCTAAATTGTCTTATCACAATATGGTTGATGTGCATCATGTATGTTGCTGTGGACACAACAACTAATGTCAGAACTAATTTCTTGTCATATACAGGTACCCAGGGAGAGGGAAGATACAACAACAACCCATCTACCATCCACTGCCAGACTTTCAGACCATGAACAAAAGATAGATAATCCTTCTATATCATCTGAATCGGCAAACAATAGTGGACATATGTCATCAGTTGGAGCCAGATCTGATGCCAGCTATTAGTTATCCAACCAGCATACCACCCATTGTACAAGTCATATCAATTTTGTACTTGCTAGCCACATGGTCCTTCCAACATATACAGTGACCCAAACTGGTGGTATGTCCCAACCTATTTTCAGTCTGGTGTTGAAGGATGTTCTCTCAGCAGTGTGGAAACACCTGGACAGCTATTTCCAGTTTCCCATGACGTGAGGATTTCACCCATGTGAAGGCTGACTTTAATGGTTTTAAACGCATCCCACAAGTGGTGAGGGCTATTGATGGCACACATGTTTGCTTGGTCCTACCGCATGCCAATGAACAAGTATACAGTAACAAAAAGAACTTCTATTCCATTAACGTCCAAGTTGTATGTTTGGTGGACCTGTACATTTCACAGATCTGTGCCCATTATCTGGGTTCAGTCCATGAGGCCTTCATTATGCAGAACAGCACTATCCCCCAGGTGATGTCACAACTGTACCCAGTGAGGGTCTAGATGGTTGGTAAGTAACATCTGTTCTGTTTGTGTGTATGCAATGTCTGGTGCAACAATTCTGAGGGACTCATAGTTGTACATGTGATCCATTCCTTGACAAGAAACTCTGCATATTCAAACTGTCCGTGGTTGTTGACACCAATCACGAATCCAACTATGCCAGGGGAAGTCCGCTTCCATGACGCCCATGTAAGAACAAGGCAGCTAGTGGAGCAGGCTTTTGGGCTCCTGATGACCAGATTTAGGTGTCTGGACCGCACTGGTGGAGCCCTCCTCTACTCACCTAGTAAAGTGTGTCAGATTAGTGTGACCTGCTGCATGCTCCACAACATTGCCCTGTGGAGGAAGATTCCAAACATCCCAGAGGAGTGGGAGCCTGCAGTGCCACTTGATGAGCATCCTGAAATGCCAAGTGAAGGTGACAGTGATGAAGAGGAAGGAGCTGACTTGTGAGAAGATTCCATTAAATACTTTTCTTGAGTGTAAGTATGTCATGTGATGTAATGACTGTTACTCTATGAAGAACTGTAGTTGTCAGAATGTGTGGAGTGGAGTGTTTTGGCAAAACACTGGGGAGCTAATGCTCTGCAATATTCAGCCAAAGGGGGCTTAAAGAGTTAGCCTTTGACATATTGGCACCTTGATGTAGCTGCTTTCTGTCAGTCTCATCGCAATGTGACCACATTTCCAGATGTTTGCTATATGATTTGTGAAATAGGTGCGTTTTCAAATCTACACTCCTTGTTTTGTCTTTGACAGGTACCTTCACCATGACATCTTAATGTGGGCATTTCAGAGTTGTGACAGTGGCAGGTATCTGATGCTGTTCCGACATAGGAAGTGGACATGGATTGTCCCAGATAATGTAGGTCACAGATTTGGGGTGTATGAGACTTGTGCCAAGGCAGCTGGAACAGTGTTTGGGTGGAAGGCCGAAAGTGCACAATATACTTGTTTTTGTGATGTGTTGGGCCGAATGCATCATGACTGTGAATATATGGCCATGAAATAGGTTGTCATCAAGTACAAGCCAGGCAGTTACGCTTCACATAAGCTAAACACTCTTCTTGTATGACCTGTATGTAGCTGTAGATATGTTTTATCATTACAGGCCACAGAGTCCGTGCCACAACACTGACATATGTTTGTGTCATACCACTAGATGCATCGTCATTGGATTATGATGGACCTGTGATCAGGGACTGTTGTACTGCCCTCTGTCTGTATCTTGGGTTGTGTGATGTTGGATAACTTGGTTTTGGTATGTGATAAGGCTCAAGTTTGTGACACCATTCACTTCTCTGTTTGCCTATTCTATAGGACAATGTCTGACAAGCCCTTCCTTCTGTGGTCTAGGGGACTGTACCTCTGTATATCTACCTTGAAACAATACGCGTCAGCCATTCTTGGCTATGACAGTTCAGACATATGGACAGCCTATGTGCTGTACAGTGAAATAAAATGTTTGGTGTGACCAGCCACTTGTACTAATGCATTTGTGTATTTTGGGTGTAATCCATAGCAGGCCACTGTACCTGTAACACATCCCTTCTTGCACTAGGATCTTGTGTCTTCATCATTTGCTTCACATGGTCTTTCATTTCTACATAGCACAACTGAAACAGACGCAAGCAGACACAAACTTTGTGATGGGTGGTATTTATTGTGAATGTGTGCATAGAATTAAAATAAGGAACATGACAGAACAGATAAAATGAAGGGTTCAGTCATGGTGGATGAAATCATTGCAGTAGGTGCCAGAGCATGGAAGTCCGAAGTCCAGTGGACTATTCCAATAGAAAATGGCAGGCGGTTGAAGAGCAGTCATCAGAGTGAATATGTGGCATAAAGGAGTTCATTCAAGAAGTGGTCAATTGCTAGCTGTGGTCGGTGTCTGGCCATCTGCACTTCCCTGATTTTTAGCTGGACGTCACTGCCTTTGGGTGGCGGGAGGGCTGCTGCTACAGAGGCTGGGGTGTCTGCAGTGGGTTCTTCCCCAGTCTGGGCCTCCCCTCCAGTGGCTGGCACCGATGAAGAAGGGCCTGGTGTTGCTGTGCCAAAGGAAGGGGTAGATTGTTGCTGATGATCCCTGGTCAGGGTACTGCTAATGTACCTTAACACCCCTGTTAGGGAGGCCTGGTTGGTATTGGTGGCCACCCACTGTTGAAGCATATGCCTAGAGATGTCCCTCTGCAGCTGCTTCATCTCCCAGAGTTCAAAAAGAACAAGACCCATCATGCCTTGGGACTCCTGACAGACCCCCAAGACCCACAACATCCCTCTCATGTACCCCACCCCTACAGGCCTGTGCACTTGCTATATAGTACCCCCTACTACTGGTTCAAGGACCATCATTGTCAAAGGTGTTGTGCTGTGACTCAGGATCATGGACTGGGAGGCACAAGATGGTTGCCAATGTCCTAGGAACACTGTTGGCGTGAATGGCTGCCTGTGAGGTCAAGGAACCAGGCTGGGAGGTGTTGATGTGGCCACAGTGATACACACTGTAGGGGTCTGACCAGGTTGTCCAGATGGACCTGAACTGTCCTCCATGTCCAGACATCCAGGAGTGTTGTCATCACTGAGGGCTTCATCCGTGGGAGCAGTGGCAGTTTCTTCTGTGGGCTCTGTGTGCCCAGTGGCAGCCCGACCTGTTGATGTGAAAGATACAATGTTACTGGTTATATTGTGACATCTACCTCCGAAAGTTTACACTGACATTTTGCAAAGCATGTGTACATAGTTGGTTTGCAGGTTGTCCTGTTGTGACAGAGACCCATGCTATTCGTTGTTTTGATCCGATGTTTGTGAAGCATGCCAGTTCCATTTTACTCAAGCAGCTGCTGAACAGAGCATTTCATTAGCACTTGGGAGGATGGACAGAGAAATACATGTTGTCACCAGTACAGGGAAAACAGTGGCTGGGCAGGATGTGGCTTGGACCATTTTGAGGCCTAGGTGATTGTTAAGCAGGCTGACCAACAGGGTTGTTGTATATGTGATTGGAGTCATCATATGGTCAGTACATAGTGAATGTGTCTGCAGCCAATACCATTATGGTGATGCATTTTGAGGCCTTGTTGTTCATTTATGTTGCATACTGGGTGAGCTGTTCTTCCTGTCCTCAAAAGTTTCATCTTGGCTTAGCAGTTCAAAATTGAGCTAGGTGGTGAGCCACATCTCTGAGTTGAGCATGATCTGTGCCTTTGTCCGTCCTAGGTGAGTAAACATCATCTGAGAGAAATCAGGCAAGGTGTTTTGGACAAGTGACCACTTTTTTGCTATTTGGAGTCACTTGAACAGTACCTCCTGGGAGTTGCGTTCAGGTCACTCCCGTAGTTCCCAACACTACCCAAATGTTATCCTCCCAGGTGAGTAAACGTCCTTTGTGAGTTCACCAACAGATGTATTCGGGCAAGTGGACACTGGGCTGGTGATTGGAGTTAGCAAAACAGGGCCCATTGGGCTTTACATAAGGTCACTCTTGCTATTTCTCAACACTAGCCAAATGTTATCCTCCCAGGTGAGTAAACTTCCTGGTGAGTTCACTAACAGATGCAATGGGGCAAGTGGACACTGGGCTGGTGATTGGGTTAGCAAAACTGGGCCCATTAGGCTTTACATTCAGATCACTCCCACTTGTTCCCAAGCCAAGCCAAATGTTATCCTCCCAGGTGAGTAAACTTCCTTTATGTGTTCACTAACAGATGCTTTGGGGCACGTGGGCACTGGGCTGGTGATTGGATTCAGCAAAACATGACCCATTGGGCTTTACATTCAGGTCACTCCAAATAGTTCCTAACACTAGACAAATGTAATCCTCTCAGGAGAATGAACTTCCATTGCGAGTTAACGAACAAGGGTAGTTGGACAAGTGTGGACTGGGTTTGTGTTTGGAATTGGAGAGACAGGACCTCCTGAGGCAGGATGGCTGCCAGCTTACTATCCTGGTTGATCAGACCGCTGGGATCAGGGATCCCAACGGGTTGGAGGCAGTCGAAGTCGGGGTCAGCCACTTCAGTGCTGAGTTCAGTACCACCATGCTAAGTACAACTTCCCTTTTCGCCAGCTTTTTCACGCTGGGTCCCTGCCATGAAAAGGCTGGTGGAAAGGGCCACACAGCAGCCACTGCACTGCCAACAGGCGTAGCAGACAGTGCGCATTCTGAGGGTGCTGTGTATGATGGCATTGGCCTCAGCTCCCTAGGGGAACTGAGGCATATGTTGCTGCACTGTTTCCACCGGGCAGACCAGCAGAAATGTCATAATACAACGGTTTCCGCCGGTCAGGCCAGTGGAAACATCATAATACGACGCGGGTGAGGCAACTGGCTTGACGGCCGCCTCACTATCGTCATATTGGAGTTCTGGCAGTTCAACCACCCAACTTATATTCAGGCCCTTAGCCATTTAGGGGACGGTATTGGACACTGAATGGTTAACATTTAGTATTCCCACTCAGATCTAAGCCATTTAGGAAAAGGTTTTGGACACTAAACAGGTAGCATCAACTAAACACACCATTAAAAAATAAACAAGACACATTAATAATAATGTATAAAACATAAAATAATTTAATTAATATACATGCATAATAAATAATCATTTTTCATCATATATGAAAAAAATGAAACATCAGAATACTAAATATATAAAAAACAAATTAATCCCTAAACAATCATAAAACACCTTCTTTATTTGAAAATTAAAATTAATTGAGAATTAAAATGGTATACCTAATACACATTAAATTAAATAAATGTAATATAAATGGAATTTTTTTTATGTACAACATATGCAGATACTAAAGCAATCAAGTAAACATTAAAAATAAACATCTTATAATACATTTTTATTAAAATATTTAGACCACAAATTATAGAATATAACAAATATGTATTTAATATTTATACACCTAAAACATGCATTGTTTTATGTTTATACATTAATTGTAAACAACATTTTAATAACAAATATAAAGCAAAAAGTATATATTAAAATGTAAATAAATTAGAACTCTTCAACTTAAAACCATATTAAAAATATATATTTTAACATTGTTTAAAATATTAATTACAAACATTGAAAATGTTGCCACAAAATGAACACAATTTAATTTTGTTATAACAAATCAAATATTTTTTAAAGGTTACATTTTAATTACACATTACTATAACAAATAAAAATATGTTTTCTTGAAACTCGAATGTAAAAATGTATCATATAATAAAAATATTACATGTAAATGTAGAAACATAAAATATTCATACACCAAGCTTTACAAAGAAATTCATACAAATATATTTTAAAAATCTCCCCACCCTTTTTCTCTAGAAAGCCCAACATCCTGATTCTATAACATATTCAAATCCATAAAATGTATTAAATTAATCTAAACAATACTCATAATATTTACAAATTAAACAAAACAAATATAAACTAATTATTTACACATAAAGTAACATACACCACTAATTAAATACTACTAAAATATAAATTACCCATATAAACCGTATTGTATACGATATTAAAGAAAACAATATTATTCACAACAATATTAAAACAAGCATTTGCAATGCAATAGGTTTCGCATTTGCAAGAGTTAGAGCTATCGGCTTTTTCAATTACAATGTATTTTACTCATGTATTTTGGTTTGGAGTGGATGCATGTGGTGTAGAGAGGAATTATGTGGGTTGGATTGGAATTGTTAGTTGTGCAATTGTGTGGGGTGGAATTGTGTGGTGTATAGTGAATTTGTGTAGTGGAATCATGTGGTATGGTGAAGAGATAGGGGTGAGTGCTGCACAGAATAGATATAAAGGAAGATAGAGAGGGATAGCTATCTTGTGGGATGGTTTTGAGTGGTATTAAGTGGCATGGTGTGGAATAGTATTATATGGTGTGTAGTTATGTGGCATGTTGTGAAGGCAACACGATTACTTTTGTTCTGCAATGCCTCCAAGTGCCAGCAAATAATTGCTCAAAAACAGGAATACTTAAGTACTTCCAGGTTGAATGCTAGAATATGATATGAATCTAAGTTTTAAATTTGTTTTTAAATACATAGTACCTTGAAATGAAGAGTTTTAAATTTGTGTTCCAGATCAGACTTAAAAAGTCCTTTTTAACTATTTACTTTGAGCTGTGAAAGTCCCTCCACTAATGGTCAACGTCAAATTTTTAAGTGTCTAAAGCTACCAAGTGGTGACATCACGCAGCAGGTCATCAGAGTCATCTGAGGAAAATAGATTTTTTTAACGGCAGCGACCGCAAGGCAGCCTAATGGGCATGAATCATTCTGTTACCTGAAGCCCGGGGAACTAAGAAGGTTTTCCACGTTTAAGAGGCATTTCCTGCTCTTCAGTGGAAAAAACAGAAGAGAACTGTATTACTCTCGCTTTCCCTTTCAGTAAAGTGTTGATGCAACAAAGCGTATCAAAAGGACCAAATATTCTTTCACAAAAAAGCATATATTTTGTTAGACTGATGGTTTATTGCAGGCACAGCATGACTGACAGAGCTGCTGTTTGAACACCAGGCTGTGGAGACAAAACCCAGCACGTCATATTAAAAAGATTCATCATTTTAGGTTGAAATGGACACATTTTCCAAGCAGTGCACACATAAGAGTTATGAAATAGTTGTATTTGTTTGCAATTTTTTTTTTTAAATCATATTTATAACACTGGCACCAAGACCAGACCCCATATGTATGAGTAATCATTTGCACGGCCAATTAAATAAACACCTTAGCAGACAATGAGCATTTCTTGAATCCTTTCCTGAAGCCGCTAGAGAAAGATTTTCTCTCACGGTTGCACCAGGCGACATTTCCACAATTCAGTCCACAAGACAGAGGGTCTTCGAAACTCATGTGATCTGCATTTGGCTGAATGAAATGTTAGCAGAGATGGGTCTCCTGATCACAACAAGAGACAAGAAATACCATGCATCTTCCATGCCAGTTACAGAGGTGTGGAGTCGGGTGAGAAGCTTACAAACCACACATGCTTTGATTTATAACTAATGCAGCGCAACATCAATGGGCAAGTCACAATTGGGTGGAGAGCAAGGAATCGATGAAAAAGCAAAAAGAGAAGTAAGTTAAAAATAACAAAATAGTACCTCGATCATGTCGGGAGCAGCGGACGGGCACGGAATAAATTGCATCAATCAGTACTTGGTCACTGCACCCAGGACAGGAACGGACAGGAAAAAATGCCAGCCATCATCAATAACAAGGCTGTAAAGAAGAGTGCCACACAGTCCAACAAATGGCAAGCAGCAGGCGGGCTCCAAGCCCTTTTCAAACTGCAACAGCGTCTCGCAAGTGATACTCATGGGCTAGCGCATACTATCACAGGCTCGACCCTAAACAACACTAAATATTATATTCTTTCCTTCGATATTCTCATTTATGATATTTTTGGCTTCTCAATATTCTTGACACAATACTTTTCATCACAATATTTTGTATCTGATTTTTCGTCCAATCACTTTTCAAGCGTAAAGCACAAAAAAGAACAAAAAAAATGCTGTTGCCTAAATGTGGCAGCCATATGCCAGCAATAAAAGAAATACATCAAAAAAAATTAACTATTCCATACTCTTTCACTAGAACAGTACAAATGCTTCCTACCAGGCTGATGGGCATAGAACAGGCATAGTAAATGCATAAAATCCCCTTTTTCTTTAAAGGGACTTCACAGGAAAATAAAATCCTTATTGGGGAACAGGAAATGTAGTATTGACTTTGAATTACTGTAATATGGAGTCATTATTTAAACATGCAAGAATGACTAAACACAATAAAAACAATTTTAGAATGGAAAGATAAATGCACTGTCACAATAAAGCAAAACTTATCAGTCCTAGCACTGAAGTGCACTTCTTTTTATGTGGATGTGCAACGTGATCAGGAAGAATGCCAAAATTCACAATGCAGGAAGCCAGTGGCTGAAGTGGGCTGACCCACTACCCCATCCTGTATGCTGTTGTGGGTCCCTATCATTATTGGTCTCCAGTGTAAGCACATACTAGGTCACAAGCTTTTAAGTCTATCTTTCAGCCTTACCTCTGACCCACTTCTCTGGTGGGCCTTCACTCCTCTGCTGGCCATTTGTCCGATGGTGCCAGTGAAGATGTGCGATCCTGCTACCTGAAGGGAAGTACATTCTTGGTTGTTCCCAACAGAGTCCTTTCTCTGATCTAACCTAGATCCCATGGACCATTGTTACTCACTGTTATCTTGGCCAACACCACTATGCAGTGGACCACAGGATACTATGCAACTAACTCAAGCTTAACACATCAGAAGTTATATTCTCATGTGCAGAACTTGTACAATGTATTATCTCTACCATCTGGTCTGACCGCCACCTCCTTGACAGACCGACTGCCAGATTACGAGGATGGCAGCCTGATCACCACAAGACCACCGCAACTGCCAGGATCTTGGATCCCACGGGGGTATGAAATCTGTGGTCACTCGCGGCGGTGCTGATGCTGGCACTGCTGTGCTGACCACGACCTGCCTTTCTACCGAGCTTTTCATGGCGGGGACCTCACCAGAGAAAAGCTCAGTGGTAAGCCAGGGAAGTTACTATAAACAGGGCCCCATAGCGATTTTGCCCATTTGGCAGTGTGACTGGGGGCACATGTTGAGCCCCCCATGCCTACATTGTTGATGCACAGTGATGCCATGCACAACATTGTGTATGGCAACAGTTTCCTGAGGTGCATCTGGCGCTGCACTACAGCCGCATGTGCTTCAGGCTCACATTCTGTGCCTAAGCATGTCGCCACAGTGACACTGCCGCAGACAAAACCACCAGCCCAGCAGTAGAGTCATAATGTGACGGTTGAGAGGCCGCCAGCTTGGCAGTCGGACCTTTGTACTCGTAATCAGGACCTAAATGAGAGAAGGTGCCACCATTTAAATTTTTTTTGCATTTAAGGAGTAAGTGATGGGAGGAATGATTCAAATAGTACAAAAGAAGTCTCTGTAATATACCATTATATTGGAATGATGTATGAATTTGGACCTCATTATGAGTTTGGTGGTCTGACCGCCAGACCGCCATGGTGGCGGCCACCAAAAGACTGTCATGTTGGTGGTCATACAGACCGCCGTATTACAAGTTACACAGGCAGGACTGCCAAAACCCAGCCAAAACATTTGACACCACCAGGACTCTGGAAGGCGGGACATCCTGGATCCTGAGTTAAGGGTCATAGTGGACAAAATTATCAGAGTAGAGCCACACTTATTTGGACTCCGAGTCCAGTAAACTACTATTGTTTGGAAAATGGAAACATGGTAAAGATTAGTCAACAGGGTGAATTCTGTAGGCAGCTATCCACGCACAAGGGATGACATCAGGAAGAGGTGGAATGACCTTAGGGGGAAGGTCTGTTCCATGGCCGCCAGGTACCAGCTGGTTATCAGCAAGACTGGCGGTTGTCCCCCTCTTCCACCCCCAACGTTCACATCATGGGAGGAGAAGGTCTTAGACATCCTGCATCCTGAAAGACTGACAGGAATACCTGGGGGAGTCGAGTCAGGTAAGTCACAACACGAAAGATTGTCAGCAAAATGTATTGGCATGCATGCTCACTGATCACCTTTTGTCACCTTAACAGCCAACCCACTCACCACCCCTGTGTCCAATTGTCTGAATATCCCAGTCTGGCATCTCACATGTGAACTTGACTCACCTTGGGGCACAGTATCTGTGTATGATGTGGGTAGTACAGGGACTGACAGCACTACAACTCCCATCAGGCATTGTTCCACCATTAAGAAAACCAGAACAGTGTGCCTTATTGAAAAATAGTCTTCAATGTAAACTGAACAATGGAGTAAACCCACCTGAATGCTCCACCATTGTACAGTCTGTGGCAAAGACAGCACTGTGTCCTCTGCTAAACTGTCCCTTCTACCTCCCATTAACTATTGAACTGTACTCACCCGGGGGGATCTCACATATATGCAGTGTGCTGTACTTGGTGTAACCTGACACATATGAACAGATAGAATGATTACTTTTAACCTGGTGGCCAGGTCAGTGTCCACATTATATTGTTCAGCTGTCTGTTGACTCAATAATGAAGTACTGCCAACTGGGAGGTACCATGAAATAAATAAAGTTACACAGCTTCCAGATTTTGAGTCAATGAATAGACATCCAACTGCCAAGATACTCTGATATCCTGTAGCACGGTGACTTAAATAGGAATTGTTTGTACCACATATATCAGGTCTTCAGTATTGAAAGCAGGTGTCACTGTCATATGAGGGGATTAAGCGAAGCCAATCTGTACATGGGCCAAAACATATCTATCTCACAAAGTCAGTACCACATGTTACATGACAATGTGTGTCCGTATGTTCCACTTCTTCAACAGGTCTACTTGCCACAGGGCCATGGAGAACACATCTGAGACAGCCACCTGCCCCCTGGATGAAGCCCTCAGTGAGGACAGCACTCCTGGATGTGTGGACAACGAGGACGACCCTGGGCCATCTGGGCTACCTGGCCAGACCACAACTGTCAGCCGCACCCAGCCCATATTGACTCCTCCCAGCCCTGTTGAATCTACATCCCAGGCAACCAGTCGCTACCAATCCTGTGTCCCAAGGACAGTTACGACCATCATGTGCCCCACAGTACAGGTAACAGAGTCACAACCCAACAACCCTGACAATGAAGGACCTGGCACCAGTAGCAGTGGGCAAACTATGCCAAGGGCGCAGGCACATGGGGTAGAGTGCATGGGAGGGATGGTTTGGGCCAACGGTATGAGGCATCTAGGCACAGCTCTGCCCAGGACACCATCTCCCAAGTCTTGGGAGCTTACCAACAATTCCAAGGCATGATGGGCCAGGTACTTGTCATGATGGGGGAGATCAGGCAGCTGCAGAGTGACAACCACCAGGAAGTCATGCAGCAATGCCAACATGGTCTCCCTAACAGGGGTGCTGAGAGATATCAATACCACCATGAGCAGAGTTTGTCCACAACACCAGACTCCTTCCATTGGCCAAATAACACCTCCCTCTTCACCATCTGTGGCAGCCAGTGGAATAGAGGCACTGCCAGGACAAGGACATACCTCAGTTACCCCTGCCTCTGTTGCTGAGGAACCCCCCCCCCACAAGCATGGACATCCACCCAAACAACCAGTAGGTACAGATGCCAAAACTACAACCACTGCCAGGAAGTGAACCTCTCATGAATGGTTCCCTTTGCGTTCCAAAGAAGCACCCTGTTGACTCTTCTACAGCCACTGTCCAATTGACAGGGATAGTAGGACACTGGACTTGGGACTTCAAATGTTGTGACAGCTACCCTCTTGAGAACATCCACAATGACTGAAACCTTCACTGTTTTAACCTTATTCTTTTGCTCTCATTCATCCTAATGTCCTGTGCACATATAAATAAACACAGCTAAAACACAAACTACGTTTGAGGGTCATTTGTCATCTATGTTGAACAGTCAACTCTTACATGTTTTGCATGCACATGAATGGCTCATAGGAAGGTAATATGAAAAGGGACATGTCGCAGGTACTGACATGCCTGGGTTCGATACAAACACAATGACACAAGTGGAGAATCATCAATCCTCATTTGTTTCACTGTGCTGCACATAGGCTGACCGAATATCAGAGATCTCTTAGTAAAAAGTAAAGCCCTCATTACAACCCTGGCAGTCGGTGTTAAAGCGGTGGTAACACCGCCAACAGGCCAGCAGTAACAAAAATGGAATCATGACCATGACAGAAACCGCCAACACATACAGCCACTTTAACACTCCGACCGCCACGGCTGTAGCAACAAACACCGCAGTGGTAACCGCCAACAGCCAGGTGGAAGACAAGGTTCTGCCCACTGTATTACAAGATCCTATCCACCACCTTTTCCGGGCTGGGCCCAACGCCATCAAAAGCATGGCGGAAACAGTGTTCTGAAGGGAAACGGCTCACCTCTCGACACTCAAGGAAGAACCAGGATACCATGGAGCCCGAGCTGCAGGTCTTCCCCAAGCTGGTGTATCTGCTCATACACCAGGAGTAGCAACACCCACAATAACGACCACAGTGAGTACTGCACCTAGCATACAAGGGAAGGGGGGAGGAAAAAAAGAGTGACACACATGCAACACACCACCCCCCCACCCCCACCCTCACCCCCAACTCCATACACAAAAACATATGCAACAGCATTACATATACACCCCGTAACCCTCTGGAATAACGCAAGGACAAAAGGAAAGGAGTCAAATTATTGTAATATTAGAAATACGTTCAGAAATCAAAAACAGTATTTACAATATATACAATATATACAAAAGGAGGGACAATGCCCACTCAAAATGTCCGTGGCCCACTGGGCCAAAACACATAGGCCAAGCCCACACTTGACTCCTGCCTCAATACGGAGAGAACACTGCAGGGGCATCAGGTCGAAAACACACAGGCACCTCAGAGAGACGGGGAAGCAGGGGGCACCTCAGCCGGAAGATGGTACAATGCCAATGCTCCTGTAGGGGGCTCCATGCCCACTGCTTGGTCCTGGGGAGTGCAAGGCCACAGTCTCTCAAGTGGGTTGTTTGCCTACTGCTTGGTCGTGGGGATTGCAAAGCCACAGTCTCTCAAGTGGGTGGTTTTCCCACTGTTTGATCCTGGGGAGTGCAAAGCCACAGTCTCTCAAGTGGGTAGTTTGCCCACTGCTTGGTCCTGGGGAGTGCAAAGCCACAGTCTCCAAGTGGGTGGTTTGCCCACTGCTTGGCCCTGGGGAGTGCTAGGCCAAAGTCTCTCTAGTGAATGGCTTCTTCCACTGGTTCCGGAGGGGGCTTTGTGCCCAGTGTGCTTCATCCTGGCAAGGATAGGGAAGTGGATGACTTCTTCCACTGGTTCTGGAGGGGGCTTTGTGCCCAGTGTGCTTCATCCTGACAAGGATAGGTTCTTCCACTGGTTCTAAAGGGGACTTTGTGCCCAGTGTGCTTCATCCTGGCAAGGATAGGGTGAGCGGATGCCTTGTTCCACTGGTTCTGGAGGGGGCTTTGTGCCCAGTGTACTTCATCCTGGCACGGATAGGGTGAGTGGATGACTTCTTTCAATGATTCTGGAGGGGGCTTTGTGCCGGTGTGCTTCATCCTGGCAAGGAGGGGGGGGAGTGGATGCCTTCTTCTACTGGTTCTGGAGGGGGCTTTGTGCCCTGTGATGCAGCACATGGGGAGTGCAAGGTCACAGTCACTCACCTGGGTGTCAGACCCACGTGATTTTCTGTGTGCAGGATGCATGACACTCTATGGAGGCAGGACTACAGTCCATCTGCCGGTGGGGACGGCTGTACAGTGGTGGCAGCGCTGGTGCTGGTGTCGGTGCTGCCAGTGGTGGGGGTAGGCTCCAGCCCTTCCCCTGCAGCCTCAGACGGCTGCCCACTGGGCTGCTGCAGCTGGCAGTGGTGCTGCTTGCGGCAGTGCAGGTGCTGGTGCTTGCTGTGGTGCTTGCGGTGGTGCAGGTGGCAATGCTGCCCACGGGGCAGGTGGCGGTGCTGGCAGTTGTGGTGGTAGCCTCCAGGCCTTCACCTGCAGCCTCGGACGGCTGAAGTGCCCTGGCTGGTGTTCTGTGCTTGGCAGATGGTGGTGCCTCCTTGCTTCTGGCAGCTAGAGTCCTTGACTTGGCCTTGCTGGCTGGTTGTGCCTCCTTCTCCTTGCTGGATGCTGTCCCCTTCTTGCCCTTCACAGGTGGCGGAACCTTCTTGGCCTTGGCAGGTGTTAGTGGCACACTGGCTGGGCTGATGGGTGCCTCCTAAGAGCCTCTCACAGCTGCAGAAATCACAGCGGACGTGGACTTGGTGGCTGAGGTGCTGGGCTTGGTTCTGGCCACCCTAGCCCGAGGTGAAGGACAGGGGGGCGGGGGAGGAAACAGGTCAATGTTGGCTAGGAAAAGCTTCTTAAGGACATTGGAGCGGGAAGAGGGTGAAAGTTTGGGAGTGAAGGAAGAGGGAGTGCTTGAAGGAGGTGTCAGTCTGCTGTGTTTGGGTGCAGGTGCATGAGCTGGATGCTGTTGTGAGGTGGATGGCTGTTAGGTGGGTGGGTGCTTGCGTTTGTGTACTTTGGGAGGAGGGGTCACAGACAAAGTGAGAGAGGACACAGGGGAAGTGTGCATGGATGTGGGGGTGGTGACTGCCAGTGAGGGGCGTGTAGTGATCGGCGTGCTGGTGATGGAGGTAGTGGATGAGGTTGTAGTGCATGCAGGTGTGAGTGGAGACGCAACTGGGAGCGAGGTGGACGATGAGGAGGAGGGGGACACAGTGGAGGCAGTGGATGTTGGTGTGTTTGCATGGGGATGGTGCTTGTGTGAGTGCCTGTGAGATGAAGTGTGGTGCTTGTGTTTGCCTGAGCCACTCCTGTGTGTTGATTTGGGTGAATGCTGGTTTGAAGGTGTGCATGGGATATGTTGGGGTTGAGGGGATTGGGACTGGGTAGAGAAAGTTGGAGGGAGAAGGCTGGAGACAGGGACAATGGCTGCCATCAGTGCTGAGGCCAGAGCCTGAAATGCTCTCTGTTGGGCTGCCACGCCAGAGTGAATGCCCTCCAGGTATGCATTTGCTTGTTGTAAATGCCTTTCAACACCCTGGATGGCATTCAGTATGGTTAACTGCCCAACAGTGAGGGATCTCAGGAGGTCAATAGCCTCCTCACTGAGGGCAGCAGGGCTGACTGGGGCAGGGCCTGAGGTGCCTGAGGCAAAGGAGATGCCCACCCTCCTGGGTGAGCGGGCACGGGAAACATGCAGAGGGGCTGCTGGCAGGGCAGTGCTGGTACGGGGTGGCAGCTGTACCTGTTGTTGGGGTGGGCACAAAGGTGTCCGCCACCACCAGGGAGCTTCCATCGGAGGAGGAGTCGCTGTGTGTAGTGTCCCCTCCTGTCTCCGTCGTGGTGCTCCACTCCCCTCAGTCCCACTGGTGCCTTCACCCTCAGTGGATTCGCCCTCATGGGCCATGTGGGATGCAGCTCCCTCTGACAAAACAAAAAGGGGGGAGAGAGATAGAGGAAACACTTGGTCAATGCCAGCAACACCACCACCGTTGGCATGCACAACACACACTGAGCTGCCCTATGTACTTGGCCATGCCCAACCAGTCACTAGGGTAGTCACCAGCCCATGGGGTACAATGCCCAACGCCGGCATCTGCAAACCTGACACCCACAGGACCCTGCCCAGTAGAAGTTGCCCACTTGTACCATTGGGGTAGGAGTGCTTCAGAGCCTGTACACAAGGGACCTACCCTGCCATGATGCTCTGGCCTGGGGGCACCCACAGCCCACATCCCCCACCCAGCTAGTTCCTAAAGCACAAAGTCAGCTTTCTGAATCTGTACTCACCCCCTTGTGGCTGCTGTGATGCCTTCAAGCACCCATCCAACTCCAGATAGGCCACCGCCAGGATGCAGAACATCAGAGGGGTCAGGGTACGACAGGCACCCCTTCCTCCTTGGGATGCCAGCCCCAGCTGGGCCTGTGCCGTCTTCCTTGCCCAGCGTCGCAGGTCCTCCCACCATTTGCGGCAGTGGGTGCTCTGCCTGTCAAAGACCCCCAGGGTCCGCACCTCCTTGGCGATGGCACGCTAAATACCCTTTTTCTGATGGGCGCTGACCTGCAGGAAACTATGCATGGAAACAAGGGATTAGTCATACCGTCTGGACTGTTACACTCATGGCCCACAATATCCCTCCCATCCCCTTACGCACAGACATTGACCACCAGACATGCAGCACTCTGTCCAGGACCCCTCACCTCAGCCCCCCCTACACGAGGCTTACACACACAGCAATCCATACATTCATGACCCATGCATCATGTTCACAGTGTACTCACCTGTTTGTCTGGAGGACCATAGAGTAAAGTGTACTGGGGTAGGACCCCATCAACTAGCCTCTCCAACTCGTCCGAAGTGAAGGCGGGGACCCTTTCCCCAGACATTTGAGCCATTGTTGCTTCCAGGCACAGGTCACAGCAGCACTTGCAGTGTAGGTCCTCTCCTGTTGAAGGTCAGGTAGCAAGTGAGTGAACAGATAGAAAATGTCGGTCACGTCCATGGCGGTGCGTACTGTCACCGCCGGCGTACATCGCCATTGGCTCCTGGAACCCATAGGGCCCAATGATAACCAATGCGAAGTTGTGTGGCAGTCATCGACCGCCAAAGGCAACGGCACACAACACCAGCGGAATTACCTCTTTTCCACTTGTCTCTCCTCACAGGTCAGGCAGCCGCCATTTCAGGGGGGCACAGGCCATGGCATCTAACTGCGTCACAGCAGACATTGGCACATCAACTGACTTTCGTGTTCACATACTGTTTCTGTAAAGGGAAAAATGCATTTTTTATTTCACATATGTGTGAACATGACCCTCTGTTCACCGTTTTCCACCCTAGAGTTCAACCAGTGAGGATGGATAGGAGATGTAGACATCCTCCCGTGTACAGAACCCTGTTGGACCTGGCAACAATGGAGGACAGACACAATATCCTTACCTACAGACTTGATAAGGCCACAATCCTGTGCGCCCAATTGGAGCCAGACCAGATTTCAGCTATATGGCAGCCCACAGGAACCCCCCCTCTAGTGCATGTCCTGTCAGTGGTCAATTTCATGGCAAGTGGTTCCTTCCAAACAATAGTGGCCATTGCATCAGGGATGTTTCAGCCAATGTTCTCCAACGTGTTGACCAGAATGTTGTCTGCCCTGCTGAAACACATGCGTAGCTACATCGTATTCCGCCAGGTGGAGAATTTGGCCACAGTGAAGGCTGACTTTTATGCCCTGGTGCCATTGATGGTACACCTATAGCATTTGCCCCACACACCCCGGAGAAATGATTGAGTGTTCAGGAATAGAAAAAGCATTCACTTTCTGAATGTGCAGATGGTGTGTTTGGCGGACCAGTATATCTACCATGTGAATGCCAAGTATCCTGGCTCTGTGCATGATGCCTTTATTTTGAGGAATAGCAGCATTCCATATGTGATGTCTCAACTCCAGAGGCACCGGGTGTGGCTAATAGGTGAGCCTATGGTCCCCACCCAGTTGATGTAGGTATATGGGTGTAGGGTTGTCTCTAAGGGTGAGTGTGTGTTTAACAGGTATCCCTCGATATTTTCAGGTGACTCTGATTACCCCAACCTCTCATGGCTACTGACCCCAGTGAGGAATGCCAGGACAAGGGCAGAGAAACGTTACAATGAGGCACGTGGGTTAACAAGGAGGATAATTCAGAGAACCTTTGGCCTTCTGAAGGCCAGATTCCGGTGCCTCCATCTGACAGGTGGATCCCTGTACTACTCACCCAAGAAGGTGTGCCAGATCATCACTGCATGTTGCACAACCTGGCCTTGAGACGCCAGGTGCCTTTTCTGCAGGAGGATGAGCCTGGAGATGGTCTTGTGGCAGCAGTGGAGCCTGTGAACAGTGAGGAAGAGGAGGTAGAGGAAGAAGATGTGGGCAACAGAAGTTCACTCATTCAACAGTACTTCCAGTGACACACAAGTAAGACACTGTAACTTCACTTTCCATTGCAGTTTTGTGTTAGACACTGAACATGGCAGCCTGATTTTCCTATGTCTATGGCCACTTACTGTACTCTTTGGAATCTCTATTTTCAGATCTCTGTGCCCCACTGTGGCTCCTGGTGTGTTTACTGCTGCCCACTACAGGTCATACCTATGTATATGTAGCTGTACATTTGAATTGCACTGTTTACAGTTTGTTAAACCAATACATATTTCAATCATTTGACAGACTCCATACTTGTATTTGTTCCAAGGGTGTTTATTTGTGTGCTAATAAGTGGAGGGGGGTATTGCAATGGGCTGGGTTGCTGATGGAGAAAAGTCCAGGGTAGAGTCCAGTCTATTTGTACCACAGGTGCATTGTCCAAGGGGGCATAGGAAGGGGAGCAATGGCAGTACAAGGTGGACAGGGTGACAGAGTGGGACACAAGGGTGTCATTCAGGAGAGTCTTATTTCCTGGCCGGGGTCTTGGCAATGTTCTCTAGCTTCTGCCTGGATTGCAGGGACCGTTTGTGGGGTGATTCTCCTTCTGCAGGGGGTGGGGTGCTGGTGGCCTGTTGGTCCTGTGGCGGGGCCTCTTGTCCACTAGCACGGGCGGAGGTGGAGGGCTGTTCTTTGGTGTGGCTAGTGTCAGGGGCCTGTTGTTGTGTCACTGCCTCCCTCATGGAGTTGGCCATGTCTGCCAGCACCCATGCAATGGTGACCAGGGTGGTGTGGATGTCTTTTAGGTCCTCCCTGATCCCCAGGTACTGTCCCTCCTGCAGCCGCTGGGTCCCCTGCAACTTGTACAGTATCTGGCCCATGGTCTCCTGGGAATGGTGGTATGCTCCCAGGATCCCTGCAAGTGCCTTGTGGAGAGTGGGTTCCCTGGACCTGTCCTCCCCCTGTCGCACAGCAGTTCTCCCAGCTTCCCTGTTGTCCTATGCCTCTTTCCCCTGAACTGTGTGCCTACTGCTACTGACCCCAGGTATCTGATTGTCTTGGGTTTGTGTGTTTGTCTGGGGTCCCTGTAGTGGTGGACACACTGCTGATTGATGTGTCCTGGGGACAGAGGGATGGGCCCGTTGGGTGGGTGATGTGGTGGTGTTTCCTGAGGGGGGAGTCTCTGTGGTGGGTTGGGACTGTGGCAGGGTAACCGACTGTCCAGAAGTCCCTGATGGGCCAGGTTGGTCATCGTGATCCAGGCGTGCAGAGCTGCTGTCATCATTGTGGGCCTCTTCTGTGGGGGGACTGGATGGTGGTGGCACCTCCTCTCCGGTGATGTTGAGTGGGAGTCCTGTGGGGATGTAAATGCAGTGTTATTGTATCTGCGTGTGCCATCTTGTGCATGGATATGTTTCCCTCTATGGTTGTTATTAGCAAGGCACGTTTGGGTTCTGTGAGATGTTGTTGGTTTGGCTAAGTGATAGTCACTAGTGTGCATGCTGTGGTGATGGGTGGCCATGCAGGTCTGTGATGGGTGGCCCTGCATTGGTGTTGCATGGAGGGCTTGGTATTGGGATGGGTGGGTTGTGATAGTCGGGTATATGTGAGGTGGTGGAGTGATGGGGTGAGGGCATGGGTAGGAGTTTGAGATGGCATGCATGTAGGGTGGGGGATATAGTAGTATAGATTTGACTTACCAGAGTCCAGTCCTCCTCCTACTCCTGCGAGGCCCTCAGGGTGCATGATCGGCAAGACTTGCTCCTCCCATGTTGTTAGTTGTGGTGGAGGCGGGGGTCCACCGCCAGTCCTCTGTATGGCTACCTGGTGTCTTGCTACCACAAGATGCACCTTCCCCCGTAGGTTGTTCCACCTCTTCCTGATGTCATCCCTTGTTCGGGAGTGCTGTCCCATGGTGTTGACCCTGTCCATGACTCTCCACCATAGCTCCATCTTCCTTGCAATGGACGTCTGCTGCACCTGTGATCTGAATAGCTGTGGCTCTCCCCGGATGATTTCCTCCACCATGACCCTTAGCTACTCCTCAGAGAACATGGGGTGTCTTTGTGGTGCCATGGGTGTAGTGTGAGTGGTATGTGTGAGGGTGTGTGGGGTGATGTGTTGGGGTGTATGCTGTGAGGTGCGTGGATGGTGTATGGGTAATGGTGTTATGAGGCTCAGATTCAGTGGGTGCTACTGGCTTGTCTCTCTCTCAGTTGGCAATATTTTATTTCGTTGTAAGAGGTTGTGGATATTGTGGGTGGGTGTTTTATATTGGATTGGGTGTGTGGGTATGGTGTGTGTATGTGTGTCAGGTGTATATAGCTTGAATTGTCCAATGTGGTGTAGTTTTGTTAGTGTGTGTGTATTTTGAGCGCCGCAGTGTGTACCACCAATAGTTTACCATGGTTAAATGACCACTGCGGTGATTCGTGGGTCATGATAGTGTGGGTGTATTTCTGTTGGCGTAACGGTGTGGGTTTTGGTACCACCAGTTTATCACTGACCTTTGGGCTGGCGGACTTGTGTGGGTGTCTGTATAGTGGGGGATTTCTCTGTGTGGCTCATAAGACCCGTAACGGTATACTGCCACGGTCACGGTATATTGGTGGCCGTCAGCACGGCGGTCGGCAGCATTTACCGCCAGGGTTGTAATGAGGGCCTAACTCTTTACACCTTTTTGCATCTGCATAGGAGTCAGTAACTAACATCCCATAGACCACTGAAGTAGGGCACATGTCAGACTTTGTCCATCAAATAAGGAGACCGATTGGTAGAAATTATCATCAGCTAAACCCTCAAATACCTGCCTACCAAATTAGTATACCACATAATACAGTAGAGGTCAGTACAACTGTCCCAAGTCATGGAACCTTCCACTTACCATGGTCAGGTATCTGTAGGCATGCTACTCACCCAGGTCAGTCTTGATATACATGCACAGCATGCAATTAGATAACACATTGACAGCTACATAGAAGACAAATAGTAACATTACCAAAACAAAGAGAAGGTTGAATGAATGGATTGCACAGGAAGACATGTTTCCAAGATGCATGATCAGACACAAGACACCATTGGACCCAGATAACATGGCAAACAGGTCTATTGTATAGAACACAACACTGTCATCCCACTGTACTGACAGCTTGGACATACACCACCAAACGTATCTCACACAGCACCTGGATTAATCCATGTCCACTTCACATGTAAGACCAGCTAAACCCATCTGCCAGTGACACAAATCAGAAATGTCCACATGAGGATGGCCTTGCGAAGTGATCTAGAAAGAAAAAGTGGTGTACAAGGAGTTTAGGAAGGTAAAGGCAAACATGACCTAGAAATATATGTTCCACATTCAATGGTTTCTCAGAATTTGCATTTTGACTGCCCCTAACAAAGGAGATTGTCACAAGAGTCATAAATCAATTTCCTAATTGGCCTGAAAAGCTGATCTGTATACTGCTAGGCAACATATAACCTGTATGAAGGCGGATGTTACCGCAGCGGACATTGCCATTGGAACACATTGCTGCCTGTGCCGGTCTTCACCCAATGGCATTGTCTGACGGTGGTGATGGTTGTGTACCTGGTGGATGTGACAGCCATCTCCTGATGAATCTCTCACTTGACTCCTGATGCTGCTGCCAGCAAGACCTCCAAAATTCGAGCTGCTATGTACTGCATCTGGGAGCAATTATGCCCTGTCCTACAAGTGATGGGGCCCCTGCCTTCTCACCAGAAGAGCTTAAGATGCTTGTGGAGTAGATCCTACCCCTGTATAGACAGCTCTATGGTGCACCAGAGCAGCAGGTAAGAGCATCATGTGCACATATGCATATATGTTTCTGTATCTGGACTAAGCTTTGATTTGTTTAGCCTAGGCTTATGGACAAATGTGAGAATGTGTCCTTAAGGCCCTGAAAGTACTATCAGTGTGCTTAAATAATTGAGTTTCTGGGAATGTCCCTATGTGAAGTGCAAGGTGTGGAGTTTTGAGAAATTGTGGAGAGTGTGTAATTAGTATTCCCTGTGATCCACCTTGTGACTGTTGCACATGGGTAGCTGAGGTGTAATGCCAGCCATCACCAGGTAAATCCCATCATCTGATGTGATTAATGTGTGGACATATATGCTAAAATGACAGTAGGAGGTGTTGATGCATGTTGGTTTCTAACCATGAGTGTACCCTCACTGTATCTGCACATACGTATGTGGCTACATCAGGCATTGTTGCACTGTTGTACGGAAGCCAATTGATGACACTCCATGGTCCTTAGCTCTGCTCAGTGACAGCCCTTGGCAATAGGCAGTGGGATACATGAAGTATTATGATGCATCTAACCTCTTGGGACATGGTAGTTTGTGTTGATTTGTGTGCTGAGCCTGCAGAGAAAGTTGGCTTTCAATTGCCTCTTTCATGAAATATTGCCATCTGGACTGCTATTGTATAGCTTCAGCACTGCAAGTGTGAGCCTGTAGCCACACCCTGTATCTATGTACAACCTGTCATGGTTACATATCATGCCCCACTACTGAGGTTCCCCGACTTCAGCCTATGCCCAATGTCTGTGTTTGACTCGTTAAACTGACTTCTCATTAACTCTGCCTGTTTTGTGTGGTGCTTGTGAACAGGATTTTCTATCTTGTATATGTTATCCATGCAGGTCAACACCCATCAGAAGAAGGGGATTTGGCGTGCATCGCCAAGAAGGTGCCGTCCCCGGTGGTCCACAGCTGTCGGAGCACCCACTGTCGGAAAGAGGTGGGAGGACCTCAAAAGCTGGGCCTAGAAGCCTGCAGAGGCCCAGCTGGAGATGTCCTCCCAACGAGGACGGGGTGCCAGTCGGACCATAACCACCCTAATGGCCCGCATTTTGGCAGTGGTCTACCCTGACTTGGATGGGCTTGTGAAGGCAGCAAAGCAGCCACATGTGGGTAAGTACATAACATAGACATGTTTGCCCCTTTCACAGGTGCTTGAGTGAGGGCCAGGATATTAGCTCTGACAATGTGGTAAGTGTAATGTTTCACAGATCTTCTGTATATGAGTCATCTATTGCCAACAGGTGTGAGTATTCATTTTGTTTTGAGACATGGTACTCAACTGTGGGGGGGCCCTCAGTCCTATAGCAGGGAAAGGAGCACATATGAGAGTTTTTTCAGTTTCCAGTGATCTGTTTTTGGTCCCACCAACAGATCCCTCATCCCTAATGCTATGGTGGAAAGGTAGGTTGATTTTTGCTCTCTGTCCTCTGCTGTGTATCAGAGGGTACGTTTATGTGTGAATTGAAGTCGGGTAGGGGCAAGTCATCTCCAGTGTATAATGGTTTCAAATGTGTCACAGCATTATGTTATGCAGTTGTGCCCATCAAAATGTCACATGACATATATCGCTAACATCTTCACACCTGTTACAAGGTACTTCCCCTTGATAAGTGAGGAATGTAATATGACATGCGTGATGTCCCATCAGAGTTGACAATATGCTACATTTTTACAAGGGCATATATGTTGGTATCAGATGTAAAAATGTGATTGCCATGCTGATGTCCTGATAGCAGACACTTGACACATGGCTTGTCCATGGTATACTTGTGTAGCTAGGATACATTGGAAATGGTTGTTCACCCACAGCAATGGCCCAGACAGTACTGTGTCAACATCATGTGTAATTTCAAAGACAAGTTTCATGCCTCACTGTTGAATGTTATCATGTGTACTTGCTGTAGCAATGTAGATAGAACAAATGAGGCCACGGTGTATGGAAACTTCCTGATTGACAAGAAACATATGTGGTACAGTTGTGGTAGTTCTTAAACACATATGTGTAGGTTGGTACAGCCAGTCACCCCTTGTCTACTGTCCCCCTCCACATTCCTCTTCCCAATCCAAATCCCTTCTTCCCCGACCCAGCCAAAGCACACAGATAGGCATGCATCCACCTCAACATCCAAGGTTAGCACAAACAAACATAGACACCACAAGACAAACCACCAGCACGCACACAAACAACATCCACCTGCAGACACAGCAACAGTCACAACTTGCCCTGACACAAGCATCACAGACACACCTGGCACACCTGCAGACACCACACCAACATTCACTGACCCAGCCACCACCCCATCCTACCTGCAGATACCGTCCCAGGAGACCCTCAGACATCCACCGCAAATCAAATCAAAAACATTTATAAAGCGCGCTACTCACCCGTGAGGGTCTCAAGGCGCTAGGGGGAGGGGGTTACTGCTGCTCGAAGAGCCAGGTCTTGAGTTGCCTCCGGAATGCGAGGTGGTCCTGGGTGGTCCTGAGGTTGGTGGGGAGGGAATTCCATGTCTTGGCCGCCAGGTAGGAGAAGGATTTCCCACCTGCCGTGGTGCAGCGGATGCGAGGGACAGCGGCGAGTGCGAGGTTGGCGGAGCAAAGTTGACGGGTGGGTGTGTAGAAACTGAGGCGACGGTTGAGGTATTCGGGTCCCTTGTTGTGGAGGGCTTTGTGTGCGTGGGTGAGGAGCCGGAAGGTGATCCTTTTGTTGACGGGAAGCCAGTGTAGGTGTCTCAGGTGGGCGGAGATGTGGCTGTTGCGGGGTATGTCGAGGATGAGGCGGGCTGAGGCGTTTTGTATTCGCTGCAGACGTTTCTGGAGTTTAGCTGTGGTTCCTGCTTTAGGGTGTTTCCGTAGTCCAGGCGGCTTGTGACGAGGGCGTGGGTCACAGTCTTTCTGGTGTTGGCGGGGATCCAACGGAAGATCTTTCGGAGCATGCGGAGGGTGAGGAAGCAGGAAGATGATACGGCGTTGACTTGTTTGGTCATGGTGAGAAGTGGGTCCAGGATGAATCCGAGGTTGCGTGCGTGGTCTGAGGGGGTAGGTGCGGTGCCAAGGGCCGTGGGCCACCAGGAGTCGTCCCAGGCGGACGGGGTGTTTCCGAGGATGAGGACTTCCGTTTTGTTTGAGTTCAGTTTCAGACGGTTGAGTTTCATCCATTCTGCGACGTCTTTCATTCCATCTTGCAGGTTGGTCTTGGCGCTGGTGGGGTCCTTGGTGAGGGAGAGTATCAGCTGAGTGTCGTCGGAGTAGGAGGTGATGTTGATGTTGTGTTTGCATACGATGTCGGCGAGGGGGCTCATGTAGACATTGAAGAGAGTCGGGCTGAGCGAGGAGCCTTGAGGGACGCCGCAGATGATCTCGGTGGGGTCTGAGCGGAACGGTGGGAGGTGGACTCTTTGGGAGCGGTTGGAGAGGAAAGAGGTGATCCAGTCAAGGGCCTGTCCTTGGATACCGGTGGAGCGGAGGCGGGATATTAGGGTTCGGTGGCAGACGGTGTCGAAGGCAGCCGAGAGGTCGAGGAGGATGAGGGCGACTGTTTCTCCGTTGTCCATCAGAGTTCTGATGTCGTCTGTGACTGAGATGAGGGCGGTTTCTGTGCTGTGATTGGCTCGGAATCCGGACTGAGAGGGGTCGAGTAGGTTGTTGTCTTCAAGGAAGTTGGTAAGTTGCTTGTTGACGGTCCTCTCTATGACTTTGGCAGGGAAGGGGAGGAGCGAGATGGGGCGGACGTTCTTCAGGTCGCTGGGGTCCGCAGTAGGTTTCTTCAGTAGGGCGTTGACTTCTTGACTTCCGCAGTCACCACACCCACAGACACCACAACCACTGACACCCCTACATGCAGCATATCCACCATACCTGCAGTTTCCACCCCAACAGAGAGCCACACACCCACCGCATCACCCCACATCCCTTTTACCCCTTCAGCCCAAGACACATAAATACCCTTATTCACCCACCCAACAGACACAAACCACACACAAGTACTCCTCCCACAAACACGCACTGAAGACATCCACTCCTAAATGTCATACAACCACTCCCTCACCCCCCTCACCCAAACCCCATTCTGATGACCCTCCCCGTGTGTCAGAAAAAGTTCTCCTTTCCAACCTTGACCTTTTCCCGACTCTCCTCCAACCCCCCAAAGGAACTGTTTCCCTCCACAAGGCCATCCCACCTCCAAGGTCTCATCTACCCCCCACCAGCACCCATGACCCTCCCCCTGCCAAGAAGAGGTCCACCCCACCTGTACCTCCTCCCAAACCAAAGCCAAAACCCACCCCTCCCAAGCCCAAACGTCCCCTGCCCTCCTCACTACTCACTGAGGTGCCTGCCTGCCCCCTTGATGCCCCTACCTGTGGAGGCTACATGGCAGCAAGGAGTCAAGTTGGGGCACCATTTTGTGCATTGGTGCAAAAGCACATTTCTATATATGGACAATAGCCTTGGACTTTTATCTTTTTTTTGTTGTTGTTCCTGGTTGACATTGGTTGCGTGCCAATATTTTGTTGTGTGTGCTGCTTGCTGCTTTATGTATAATTTGAGCAGTTTGTGAGTTTGTGTTCAGTGCTGTTGTCCCGCAGGGGTAGGGTGTGTGTTGTGTGATAGGTATGTGAATGTATCTGAAATTTTGTTTCATGGTACTGTGTTGTGTTTGCCGTGTTATATGTTTGTTGTTGTGCTGCATCGCTTTGTGTGTTTTGCCTGTTTGAGTCTGCATGTATTGTGTGCCATGACAGGTTCGATGCCCTGCGTGTGTGTGTGTGGTTTGCTAGGGTTGTATGATGGTGTTATTGTGTGTGTACCATCACACATGGTTGTGCATTGTGATATATGTGTGTTGAGTCCATGGCCAGAGTTGATTGTGAGTGTGTGACATGTGTTTGAACTTGTGCAGTTATTGTGTTGTTGTTATGAGTTTGTATGTTGAATGAGGATCTGTGTGGCTGAGCCTGTGTTGTGCTGCCATGCGTAAATGTGTGGTATTGATGTGTAGTGTGTGTGTTTGAGTGTTGCAATGTGCGTGATGTGTATGTGTGGGTGTCCTTGATGCAATATGTGAGTGTGTGTGTCACTATGCTGTTACATGTGAGTGAAGCCTTTGAGCCCCCCCTCACTATGGTATGTAATGTAACTGCACAAATTTGAACACTTCATATATGTAGCAGGTGCATGTGTGTACTTATGGTTGTTGTCGTCCTCGTCAGTTATGTATACGTAGTCTTTAGGCGAGCAGGGGCAGCGGAATGACGACTAGTTGTGGATCCATGGTGGCTCCAGACGTGAATGGCTTCCTGGAGGTAAGTGTCTTCTTTTATACTATTCGTTTCTGCTAGGTGCTCTGTGGTGGTTGGACCGTGGCGGTCACAATGGTGGTGTGCAACCTCCTAATGGGTCCGGCGGAAACATGGTCCCGGACTGTTTGTGCTTCCATTCGACAGCGGCAGTCTGTCCTGCCTGGCAGTGCCGATGGTGCTTTGGAGGTCTTCTGTGTACACCACTGCCAAACTCCTAATTTGGCGGTCTTCTCCACCAGCCTGTTGGCGGTAGGAGTGCAACCGCCAACATGGCAGTCACAGGACCACAAAACTCGTAATGAGGCACTTAAAGTGGGAGAGATTCTTATGTTCTGGATATCTAAAGGTGACTGGAACAAAGTGAAGTACAGGGCAATCATGCTTCCAGTCCAAACAAAAACCCTATGGTACTAACCATGTGCATAATAGAGCAGAGAAAAAGCACATCAAAAGATATATGGTAACAATAAGTGGATTGTGTGTGTTCTCATCTAATGCTAGAAAGGAAATAGGATGTACTGATATTGATAGCTATATAGTAAAAATAACTGTAGATCGGTATTTGCAGAACAACTTGTCTATCATGCAAGTTTTCAGAGAACAGTAAGTTATTGTACAAAAAAGCAGATCTTTACAATAAGACATGGTGTGTAGTAAGCAAAATCACAGTTCAATTTCTAGTTCAATCTTGGCACATGTTGAGGTCTGCTGGAGATAGGAAATGTTCTATGTTTGTGTCTTACACTAACCAGTTAAGTAGTTCTGCATCCTTGGTCAAGCTCTGCTTGACTGTATTGAATTTCAGTATCAGTTTGCTCTCCTATTTAGGAAGAGCCAATTCTTGATTTCACCCTTGTAGATCTTTCTTTTGCCTTTCTACCCCATAGAATGTAAATGTTTGTTTATGTTGATTATGTTTCCCATAGTGTTCAACCAGTGGCAGTTTAATGTCAGATTTCAGAATATTTCTGTAGTGTTCTTGAATCTTCTGTTTGAGTGGCCATATGGTGCTCCCAGTGTATGTTATATTGCAGGTACATGTAATCACATATATGACAAACCCACTCATTCATATGGTGTTGCTGGTCATTTTGAAGTGAGGGCCAAAGGTTTGTTTTACCCCAATTTACAGTTAGAGCAGTTTCAACATATGTAAAAGACTTTTGGTTTATCCAAGAGAGTACTCCTGGAAAAAGGAACTACATAACATTTGTTGCCAGTTAGGTACCATCCTGAAGCTCATTTTTGGGTATGGCTGCAGGTTACTTGTAATTTGTGGAATATCTCTTAGTAGAGACCAGTGTTTGCATAGGACTTTTCTAATATGGTGATGTCCATAAGAAAATTCAGTGATAAATACGATATGTTGTTTAGTTGTCACCAATTTTTGTGAATCATTCACAAGTTTGCGTCTCTCAATTAGTTCATCTAGCTGTTAGAGCTGGGCCAAAGTGGTAGGATCAGAACCTCTTTTGCTTAATCTGTGAATTATTTCATTCAATTGTTGTAAATATTCTTCCTTTTTGCTTCAATTTCTTTCTGCTCTGTAAAATTACCCTCTAGGGAGGTTAGAGATGGTATTTCTGGGATGGCAAACGGTGGCATGTGATAGTGAGTTGGATGCTGTAGTTTGTCTGTATTATACCCTATAGTTGGTTGTGTTCCACGTAAATGGTCAGATCCAGGTATTGCATTTCCCAATTGGAGATAAAGGATGTGGCTTTTATTCCACCTTTAATGTTAGAAAGGGCCTTAATGTAGTTTGTCAGTGAGGTTTGTCATCCTTGCCATATCGGTAAGATGTCATCAATATAAGGGCCCCAAAAGATGATGTTATCAAAGTTTTCAAATCTCTAGTTCCACAGCCAGTATTCGTCCACTTCTCCCATCATGATACAGGCATACGGTGGTGCAAACTTTGCTCCCATCACAGACCCTTGTTGCAGTAAATATATGTTATTGTTGAAAATGATGAAGTTGTTAGTTGGGCAGAATTCCACTACTCCCAGAATGATTTGATTTCTATCTAGCAGATCCACTGATCTTGTCACTGGAGCATTGCTGATTGCTTCCTCACCATTTTTGTGTTTTATTGAGGTATACAGGGTCACAACATCTATGGATGCCAGGATATAACTTGGTTGCCAATCAATGTTATCAAGTTTTTAAGTACATCTATAATACCTTGGATATATGAGGGTAAGTTCCTCATAGAAGGCTGTAATTTACTATCAATAAATTCTCATAGTCGTGAGTCGCTCTTGACATAAAAATATTGTGAGCATCCACGTCAGTGGGAATGTCAAAGGTAAAAATATTGTTTAATGTTGTTTTTAATATTGTTGTAAAAAATATCGATGTAGAAAATATTGTTGTATGTAAGATCATTTGTCAGTGTTAATTAGTATGTAATTTTTATATAGTGTGTTTGATTTTATATATTGATTATTTTTTTATTTGTCTTTTTAGAACAATAATTTACTAGTTATGAAATTGCTGAAGTTTTTATTTTTAGTTGTATTAATGTGCATAAATAATGGTTATATACATTTCTTAGTAGAAGGATACTAGGTTTTTAAATGACGAGGGTGGGGAGGTTTTCAAACATTGTATATTTTAAAGTAAATTTTATGCTAATTACTTTAATTATATGCAAATAATATTTTACAAATTTTAAATGTATTTTGTTACACTAATATTGTTAATACATTTTGGGCTTCATTACAAGTTTGGCGGTCCCGTGAGCGCCATATTAGCAGTGGCGGTCCGACCTCCAACAGGCTGGCGGAAAAGATTGTCAAATTGTGACATTGGTGGTGGTGCATACAGAGGGCCGCCAAAGCACCCCCAGCACCACCAGGCAGGACAGACCATCGCGGATGAAAGGAGGCACAAACAGTCTGGCGGAGACCATATTTCCGCTGGACTCATTACGAGGTCGCACACCACCAACATAACCACCGTGGGCGAACCACCACGGAACACCAGGCAGAAACAAACCACAACTAGATGTCATCCTGCTGCTCCTGCTCGCCGAAAGACAACGTAGATATCACTGATGAGGATGACAACAACCATAAGTACACACACTCACCTGTTACACTTGTAAATTGTCAAATACTATACAGTTTCATAATACCATAGGGAGGGGGATGCGAGGGTTGTACACACACGTAACAATACAGTGACACACACACTCACATACTGTATTGTATTGAGTTATTTGTAGAGCGCAATTCCGGCAAAAGCATCGAAGCGCTATTCAGACCAGAGATACAGAAAAAGAAAACAAGCCACCCCGAATATCTAATTAGCAAAGAGCCAGGTTTTAAGACTTTTCCTAAAGGAGAAGTGAGTTGATATTTGACGCAGCGAGAGAGGCAGACCATTCCATAGCCTGGCTGCTACCATTGCATCAAAGACACCCACACATACACAGCATGCACCCTGAAGCTAGCACACACACACCACACGTCAACAACACACAGTTACGCACAGCAACACAGCACAGTCCAGGCCTCACACATTCCCATAAAACATACCAACACATCACAACAACACTACAACTGCACAAATATGAAAACATGTCATAAAGTCACAATTAGCACTGGCCAGGGACTCAACACACATACAACACAATTAACAACCAACTCTGATGGAACACACACAATTACACCATCATACAACCTAGCAATCAACACACACATCACACACACACACAGCACATCAGATCCATTATGCCATGCAGGATACACGCAGACTCAAATAGTCAAAACACACAACGCCACACAGCACGACAACAAACACATATCAACACACACATAATACAATACCATGAAAGCAATATATTTTCCCACATATATATAGCCCATCATACAACACACACCCTATCCCTGGGGTACAAAAGCATTGCACACAACCTCGCATACTGCTCTTACAATACATGAAGCACACGCAGCACACACCCACAAATACAGGCACACTAACAATGATAGATAGGAACAAGTCAAACCTAGGAAAGGAAATGCATGACAAACATGTTACTAAAAAACTAACAATTGGCTGGCTTTCATTAATTTACAATCAATTAAAGATCAATGTATAAGGCCATAGGCAATCCAAAAGTGCTACATTGGCACCAAAGGCAGTAAGTGGTACCCCACATTGACTCCTGACTGCCATGTAACCTCCACAGGCAGGGGCATCAAAGGGGTAGGCAAGCAACTCAGGGATTCTTGGGGGTGTGATGAGGGGTGTGTGTGCTTGGGAGGGTGGCTTTAGGCCTTGGTTTGGGAGGGATTGGAGCTTTTTGGGAGGGGTGGACTTCTTTTTGTGGGGGGGCATGGGTTCTGGCAAGGGGTAAGGGAGGCATTGGAGGTGGAAGGGATGGCCCTGTGGAGGGAAAAAGTTCCTCTAGGGGTGTCACAGGGGAAGAGTAGGAAAAAGGTTAAACTCTGAACGGAAAACTTTTTTTGCACACGGGGACGGTCATCGGAAGGGGGTTTGGGTATGGAGGATGAGGGAGTGGTTGTCTCACATTTATGTGTGGCTGTCTTTGGTGTGTGTTTGTGGGAGTGGTCTGTTGGGTGGGTGAGTGAGGGCTTTTATATGTCTTGGGCTGAGGGGGTGTGGAGGTGATGAGGGATGTCTTGGTGGGTGGGTGGCTGTCATTCGGGGTGGTGACTGCAGGTATGGTGGATGTGCTGCATGTAGGCACGTCAGTGGTTGTGTCTGTGTGACTGGGGTGGATGTCTGAGGGTCTGCTGGGATGGTGTCTGCGGGTAGGATATGTGTTGTTGCTGGATCAGTGAATGTTGGTGTGGTGTCTGCAGGTGTGTCAGGTGTTGTGTCTGTGATGCGGGTGGTGGGTGTGTCAGGGCAGGTTGTGACTGTTGCTGTGTCTGCAGGTGGATGTTGTCTGTGTGCGTGTCGGTGGTGTGTCTTGTGCTGCTTTGGTTTGTCTGTGCTACCCTTGCATGTTGAGGTGGAAGCATACCTGTCTGTTTGTGTGCTTTGGCTGGGTCAGGGAAAAGGGGATTTAGACTGTGAAGAGGAAGGTGGTGGGGGGATGGTAAATGAAGGGTGACTGGCTGCTGTCATTGTGGTGGCCAGGGCCTGAAATGATCTCTGTAGGCCAGAGATAGCACCGTGAATGCCCTCCACGAATGCATTTTTCTGTTGTATTTCAGTTGCAAGTTCCTGGATGGAATTCACGATGGCCGCCTGACACACAGAGATAGACCTCAGAAGGTCAACAGCCTCCTTACTGAGGGCAGCAGGGCTAACAGGGGCTGGGGCAAAGGTGCCTGTGGCAAAGGAGACGCCCACCCTTTTGGATGGGTGGGCACAGCCAACTGGGTGGAGAGCTACATGAAGGGCGGTGATAGAAAGGGTGGAGGTTGACAGAGATGGTACTGGGATGGTCCCAGATAGGTCCACCACCAATGCGAAGTGGCCACTAGAGGAGGATTTCCAAGAAGATGTAGTGGATCCGTTCTCACTCGTGGCACTTCCCTCGCCCTGCAGGTCACTGGGTCCCTCAGTGTCTGTGGTTTCGTGGCTAGAGGTCCTGTGGCCAGAAGCTTCCCCACTGAGCTGTGTCCCATCTCCTTCGCCTGCTGGCGCTGATGCTGAAAATCAATAGTTTAGGAGGGTTATCACATTAACAGGATAACACTTCCATCATACATTGCACATAAGTCACATAACATCCTGTTCACTAACACCCTCAGGAAGTGCCAGTATAGTGCCAACATCATGTAACAACAAAATATAATGTATGTCCCTCAAAATCTACATTGTGACACACCAGCAAAGCTACCTAACAGACACCTACAATACCATGATTTAAGGTGACCAATCACACTGACCATACCATCACAAGGTGGCTATGCCACTTGATACAGGTTGTCTAGACAGAATAATATAGACAAGACTCAATCAAACAATAGTACAGAAATGTGAAATAGCTTTCCACAAATCCAGCAAACATATGTAGCACACAAATACTTTACCCTTATGTTATGTACCAGGCAATGGCACATGTTGTAAAGTAAAGGCAAGCAAGCCTTGTGCAAACAAGCCATACCTTCTTCATGTCACGTAGTTACTACCATGCACTATGAACACATGCCAACATGTAATACCTCAAATTGTCACACATGTCAAATTGTGTTCAAGGAGTTACAACACATGTCACACACACATGCACCAATGGTCACTTACCAAGAAGTGCCAAGACAATGTAGATTAACGCATTTAGGAAAATGCTGTCCAGAAATTTAACAATATCAGTCATGTGAGTACCAATTTAGCTAAGACCTATATCCCACACACAATAACTAGTTATCAATAAAGTGTATGTATCAAATGGACTACTGTACTGTGCAGGAAGGTGAGAACCAGACACAGCTAACTATGTAATTGGCCCTTCAATAGGAAACTGGCTACTAACAATATCACCAGCCACACATAACACATAGCATGCCTGACATCTGGCTGTGGAGGATTCGTAGAGCCAAAGCTTATGTGATGCTAACATAACTGGTACACCAACCATGATGGAAGCCAACAGCCTGCACACACTAGCCAACCTACGCACAGATGTATACGGACTTCCACAACTGCACCAAATAAGTGTACTGGCAAACATGAGGTTACAAAACAGGCAGGCCTCATTAGACATATCCTTCATAGCAACAGCAGGTACACATAACAAATATAAATGTTGAGTCGTTACTTGACCTTTCCATTAACACATGATGTCAAATTACTGTCTGGGTCATAGGTGTGAATAGGGTATCACTGCCTATGTCTCATACATACAAAAGTTTGCCTTAGGCCAAAGCTGCGTGGACAGTTTCTACTATCAGAGCATCGGCATGGTGGTTACATTCAGACCTCTGATACCAATATATGTGTGCCTATAAAAATGACTATAGAAATGTTGGAACACCTCAATGTTATCCAACATGCATATTGTCCACTCAGATAAGACATCATAAATGTCTATGTACATTCCACACTTACCAAGGGGGATTACCTTACAACAGTTGGGAAGATGTTAACCTTCGATGTCATGTGACATGTCAGATGGACACCACAGCCTCACAAGGCTGTCACTTGTCAGCAACCATTAGAAAACTATAGATGGCTTGATGATGTCTGACTCTATGTTGCACATGGACATGAATCTTGAGACATTGCAGAGGACAGAGAGCAAGGACCTACACAACATACCATTATGACATTGGGAGGATTGACCTTTTTGTGAAAATTGATAACCAACAGGCTAGAAAAAGCAGTATATTGGTGTACATATCACAGTTATATGGGCACCATTATTTGCCATTTTACTGAGGGGACAACATAGTTGAGTTATATGTTTCAAAATACAGTTGGATGTGCACACCTGTGTGCAATAGATGGCTAAAGTACACTGATCTGTGTCACTTTGCACTTACCATATTGTCAGAGCTAACCATCTGTTCCATCCCTCACTCACCTGACAAAGGGGCAAACATTTGTTAGGTCTATACTTACCCTCTTGTGGCTGCTGTGCCGCTTTCAAATGCCCATCCAACCAGGGTAGGCCACAGGCAAAATGTGGGCCATTAAGAGGGTCATGGTCCGACAGGCACCCCTCCCTCGTTGGGAGGACATTCCCAGCTGGGCCTCGGAGGTCTTCAAGGCTCAGCGTCTCAGGTCCTCCCATTTCTTCTGACAGTGGGCGATTTGCCAGCTGTGAACCCCCAGGGTCTGCACTTTTCTGGTGATTGCTCGCCAACTGGCCTTCTTCTGATGGGCGTTGACCTGCAAGGATGAAAAAGGCAAGAAAGAATGTCATGCTTACATGTACCACACTAAAACAAGCAGAGTAATTTACAAGTCAGTTCAGCAAGCCAAACACAGACTGTCCTGAACATCCACTCCATTGATAGATGAGCTTATACAGTGAGGGTGTTAGACTTTTCATCCTTGGTGTGGTCTCCCTTAACGTTTTGCCTCTGTTTCCCAAGTTGTTGATGTGTGCTTGACTCTGTTTTTGCTGTTTTTGTTACTCTGGGCACTTTACCACTGCTAACCAGTGCTAAAGTGCAAGTGCTCCTATACAAAATGTGTATGTAATTAGTTTATCCATGATTAGCATATTTGATTTACTAGTAAGTCCCTAGTACAGTGCCCTAGAGGTGCCCAAGGCCTGTAAATCAAATGCTACTAGTGGGCCTGCAGCACTGGTTGTGCCACCCACATTAGTAGCTTTGTAGACATGGTTCAGACCTGCCACTGCAGTGTCTGTGTGTGCAGTTTTAAACTGTAAATTTGACTTGACAAGTGTACCCACTTGTCAGGCCTAAACCTTTCTTTTTCTTACATATAAGACACCCCTAAGGTAGGCACTAGGTAGACCCAAGGGTAGAGTACAGGGTATGGTTAAGGAAGGACATATAGTAATGTGTTTTATATGTCCTGACAGTGAAATACTGTCAAATGTGTTTTTCACTGCTGCAAGGCCTGTCCCTCTTATAGGGTAACATGGGGGCTACCTTTAAATATGATTAAAGTGTAGATTCCCTTTGGGAGCAGATAGACATATGGAGTTTGGGGTCTCTGAGCTCACAATTTAAAAATACATCTTTTAGTAAAGCTGATTTTTAAGATTGAGTGTTTAAAAAAAATGCCACTTTTAGAAAGTGAGCATTTTCTGGCTTAAACCATTTCTGTGACTCTGCGTGTTTGTGGATTCCCTGTCTGGGTCAGTTTGACAGTTGGGCTGGTTGTACCTCTCACTAGACAGTGACACAAAGGGAGCTGGGGTGTAGCCTGCATTTCCTGATGAGCCATCTGTGCTAGGAGGGAGGGGAAGAGTGATCACTTACACCTGAAAGGGCTGTGCCTGCCCTCACACAATGCAGTCTCCAACCCCCTGGTGTGTGCCTGGGGCCTGGCCTGGGCAATGCATGATTTCACAAACAAGAGAGGCTTTCCTTTGAAGTAAGCCTACTTCAAAGGACAAAATGGGTATACGAAGGGCACCCAAAACCACAGCCTTTAGAACACTTCTGGAAACCAAGAGGAACCTCTGCCTGGAGAAGAGCTAAAGAGCTGATGAAGAAGAGCTGCCCTGTCTGTGACTGTGGTTTGTGGAGCTATCCTGCAGTTGCTGCTTCTGCCTGTGCTAGAGGACAAAGACTGGACTTTGTGTGCCTTCCTTCTTGTGAAGAACTCTCCAAGGGCTTGATTTAGAGCTTGCCTCCTGTTGTTTGAAGTCTCAGGGACAGCAAAGACTTCTCTCTGCCAGCACCTGGAGCCTCTGCTGAGACTCCTACTCTGCCAAGTGGTGCCCATCCAATTCCTGGGACCCTGAAAGGAGAAGCTGGCAGACCAAGAGTGGGAAACGACCACTGTGCGGGGAAAAGATCGACGCAACTCCGATCCATGGCTGAAAAATCGACACAGCGGTGGCTACACAGCTGAAAATTGACGCTCGCCTGCAGCAAGACTGAAAGATCGACGCACGCGGCTGGTGAGATCGCAACCCGTGCTGCGTGGTTTTCAGATCATCGTGCAGCAGGATTTCCGATGCAAACATCGCTGGGTGTGTAAAAACGACGCAAGGCCTGCCCGGACCTGAGAGTGCGGTTCGAATCAACACATTGCTCTCCTGCAGAGAGAAAAAACAACGCATGCCGACTCGACTGAAGAAGAAACGACGCACGGTCTCGCTCGTGAGTGATATCGATGCATCAAAAGCCATTTTTGATGCACACTCACCCATGCAGGGTTATTGTTGACGCACCCAGGTACATTTCCATGCTAACAGCATTAGTGTTGTGTTTAAAATTACATGAAGACTCATTTTAGTTTTTAATTGATAACTTGACTTGTGTATTGTGGATTTTTGCTGTTTTGGTCTTCTTTTATTTAGATAAATATTTTCTATTTTTCTAAACCTGTGTTGTGTCACTTTGTAGTGTTTTCATTGAGTTACTGTGTGTGTTGGTACAAATACTTTACACCTAGTTCTCTGAAGTTAAGCCTACCTGCTCATGCCAAGCTACCAAGGGGGTGAGCAGGGGTTAGCTGAAGGTTATTCTCTTTTACCCTGACTAGAGTGAGGGTCCTTGCTTGGACAGGGGGTAACCTGACTGCCAACCAAAGACCCCATTTCTAATAGAGGGCATATGTGAGCTGCAAACCAGCAGACAAAATGCATCTCCAGCACCAGCTGTCATGTTATCACATATGACCAGACACCAAACACATATGAACGAGACTTTTCTCAGGCGAAGTCTGGCATAATACCTCCATTAACCATGTGCAACAGTCACAAGGTGGCTCAGAGAACATACATGACACTCTCCACAATGTCTCAGGACTCTAACTCTGTCACCAAACATTAGTACATGCCCAGGAAGTCACCCACTCTAGCACAACTTTAGCACCCAAAAGACTTTAAGGACACAATCCAAAACATTGCCCATCAGCCTTCACTTAGCATATCAAAGAATAGACTAGCTAATAATACATGTGCAAATGGTGCACTTACCTGCTCCTTTGGTGCACTACAAAGCTGTTCATACAGGGGTAGGACCACCTCCTCCAGTTTCTCCAGCTCCTCGGGTAAAAAGGCAAGGGCCCTATCACCTGTAGAATGTGACATGATCACTCCCAGAGGCAATACACAGCAGATCAGGTCGTGGAGGTCATGCTAGCAGCAGTGTCAGGAGTTCAGTGAGAGATGAAATATTAGATGGCATTCACGTCCGCCATGTATGTCACTGCCGGCGGACATCGCCATTGGCCTTAGACTGCCATAAACAGCAGTGTATTCCGATGGCAATGTCCACTGCGGTAGTATCCGCCTACCACCATGACAACTTCTGCAGGCAGTTGCAGGTCATTTCCTATTGTTTTGTATACTAGGTCAGGCAGTCACCATTTTAAAGCCCCTAAATAGTCTAAAAAGGTCATTTCATGATGCGTCACAAGGTCAGAAACATACCTACAGCATTTTCGTGAGTGCTGCCATTAATTAACCATATATGAATGTCCAGATTGAACTGACATGTGGTCATGGTTATAAGACAAAAGTGAGCTATCTTTAGTGGCAGAGTCAGCAGCCTCTTGGCAATTGGCAAGATAGTTTATTTGCTTTTTTATGAGATGCATAGTTGGATGTCCATATGATAGAGGCTCTCTAAATCATGTGTTTACATTTCCATGTCATAATTGAAGGAAGGGGATGAGCTTCCACCAAGTTGACATCATTGACATTGGTTTGTGCTGTGTACCATGTTCCTACTGTATCATTTGCCATGACACATTATGATATGGGACATATGTTTAGAAACTTACAAGGGACTCAACGAGTGATGGAGATATCTTCATATTTTCCCTCACATAGTTACCGTGGAATGAAAATGGTCAGACAACCTCCAGTGTAGCATCTACTAGCGGACCTGCAGACCTTGGAGGATCGACATGTAATTCAGATCTACCGCCTAGATATACAGACACTTATGGATCTCTGCCATCAGGTGGAGTCAGATCTGGTGCCTGCCATTCATCATCCAAATAGCATACCACCCACTGTACAATTCATGTTAGTGCTACATTTCCTAGCCACGCGGTCCTTTCAGAATATCGTTGCCCTAACTGCAGGCATGTCCCAGCCTATGTTCAGTCAGGTCTTGAAGCATGTACTCTCTGCATTGTTAAAAACACCTGGACAGCTACATCAGATTTCCAAAACGTGAGGATTTGGCCCATGTGAAGGCAGATTTTTATGGATTGGCAGCAGACATCCCACATGTAGTGGGAGCCATTGATGGTACCCATGTAGCCTTGGTTCCCGCACATGGCAATGAACAGGTGTATCGAACAGGAAGAACTTCCTCTCCATTAATGTACAAGTAGTCTGTTTGGCGGACCTCTACATTTCCCAAATATGTGCACGGTACCTGGGTTCAGTTCATGATGCCTTTATCATGCGGAACAGCGCCATCCCAGAGCTGATGAAACAACACTACCCAGAGACGGCCTGGCTGGTTGGTAAGTCACATATGTCATGTGTGCTAGTATCCTATGTCTGCTGCCAAATGTAAGGATAACTAAAATATATGTTTGCACATGTTTCCTAACAGTAGACTCTGGCTACCCAGTCTGTCCCTGGTTGGTAACACCTGTGAGGTACCCAACCATGCCAGGGGAAATCCACTTCAATGAGGCCCATGGACGGACACAGCGTGTCATGGAGCGGATGTTTGGGCTTCTGAAGACAAGATTCCATAGCATTGAGAAGTCTGGTGGAGCCCTCCCTTACTCACCTGCAAAAGTGTGTCAGATCATTGTGGCCTGTTGCATGCTCTACAATTTCATCCTGAGACATCATATCCCATACATCCCTGATGAAGGGGAGCCAGCAGTTCCACCAGGTGAGAATATAGAAATGCCGAGTGAGGATGACAGTGATGAGGATGAGCGTGGAGACATCCGACTGTAGGTATGTGCTGTCCTGTAATATGATTGACTCAGTGGGGTGGTGGTGGGGTTATGGATGTTTGAGAAAGGTCTTTCTATGACCATCAGACATGCTCTTCATTGCTTTGCAATACATAGCCCAGCTTTTACTGCAATATAGTAAATGGAGTTTAAACTATCCTGATAATCTTTTTTGTTAGTGTTTGTCACAATGCACATTTCAATTTACCATTGTATTTGGGACATGTAGTTCTAGGTTATGTTCACTCTTACCTGTCTAATTTTCTTGTTTAAAATTTGTATTTTCCAATCTCTTCACAATGCCAACCTCATGAGGACAATTCTGAATTGTGTCACAGGCATGTGGGTTTAGCTGGTTTGACATGTGAAGTGGACATGGATTGATCCAGGTATTGTCTGACATTATATTGGTGGTGTATGAGTTCCAGGCCTAGGCTGTCAGGACAGTGGGGTGGCAGTGTTCTGTACCACACAATAGACCTTTTTGCCATGGTATGTGGGTCCAATGGTGTCATGTGTGTGTGATCATGCGTCTATGACAAATGTCTTCCTGTGCAATCCATTCACTCAATCTTCCCATTGGTATGATAATGGTACTATCTTACTTGTATGTAGCTGTCACTGTGTTTCCTGATTGCAGGCCACTGTGCATGTTTGTCAAGACTGACATAGGTGAGAAGCATGCCTACAGATACCTGACCATGATAAGTGGAAGATTCCCTGACTGGGGACAGTTGTATTGACCTATTTCTGTATTATGGGGTATGTTCATTTGGTAGGTATGGTATAGGTGTGTGATAAGGGTTTAGCTGATGACAAATTTTACCAACCTGCTTGCCAATTTGGATAGACAAAATCTGACATGTCCCTTACTTCAGTGGTCTTTGGGGTGTTGGTTACAAACACCTATAGCGATGCAGTAAGTTGTGAAGATGTACTTTACTGTGTGATCATGAACATGTGGTCAGCCTATGTGCTGCACAGTGCTATAAATGGGGATCAATGATTGTCCACTTGTATCATTGTGTATACATTGAACCCAGAATCAACAGTACATGTGACCTATCCCTTTCCACATTTGAGGGTATCATGTAAATTCAAGAAAATGCATAGTTAACTGTTCAAAATATTTGCATTATGACTCTCAAACATTTATCGTGATTTAGCTGTTTTTATTTACAAGTGCTCAAGACGAATGGGATCAAAGCAATAAAGTACAAACAGCGAAGGGCTCTGTCATGCATGGTGGATGTTATCATCAGAGTAGCTGCTACAACATTTGGAGTCTCAAGTCCAGTGTTTTACTATCCGTAAAAAATGGAGACTGGTCATAGAAGAGTCAACAGAGTGTATCAGTGGCACACAAGGGGAACCAGTCATTAGAGGATCATTTACTGGCAGTGTTTGTAGTCTTGGCATCTGCACCTCCTGTTTTTTTGGTGCACGTCCACATTTGCGGGTTGTTCCTCAGCTACAGAGCCAGGGGTGTCTGAGGCATGTCCTACCCCTCGCAGAGCCTCCATTCCACTGATTGCTGCAGATGCTGAAGGGGCTGATGTTGGTAAGTGTGTTTGTGCACAAAACTGTACTTTATTTTATAGTTAAAACGTTTGTGAGTGTGGAGTAGTGATTGTGCATATATAGGGCCTCATTACGAGGCTGACGGTCCTAAGACCGCCAGCCTCGCTGTGGCAGTCAGGAACGTCACTGGTGTGGTGGTCCAACCACCACATTTAGATCCTGATGGTCAGATCAGTGATCCTGATAGGTTGATGGCAGGTGGAGGTCTCAATCTGCCAGGGCAGACCTGCATGCAGCACTGCCCTATGGATTACGACCTTGTTCTCCACCAGCCTTTTCATGGTGGTTTCACCGCCATGAAAAGGCTGGCAGAGAACAGGTGCAGGAGGTCATAGAGGGGCCCCTGCACTTGGCATGGGGAGTGCAGGGTTCCCCTCCTGCATCACCCTCACAATGTTCACTGTCTGCTGTTCACACAGTCAACATTGCAAGGGTGCTGGTGAACCCTGCAGGCAACAGCATTGCCGCCAGCTCGATTTTGAGCTGGAGACAATACTGCCGCCTGTTTCCTGCTAGGCTGACGGACAGAAACCTCCATTTCTTCCCATCAGCCTAGCAGAAAACTCTTAGTAGGTCCGGCGGAGTGGTCATCACTACGGGGGCAGCGACCCTGTTGGGAGTTTGGCCCAAAATGTTTAATTTGTATTACCTTGTCTAAAAATGTTTTGGTTTTCTGTGGAAAAAGAAAATATAGGGGGTCATTTAAAATGACGGAAGCACGGCCAACAGGCTGGTGGTGCTTCCAGGCGGATTACGACTGCAGCGGAAGCAACGCGGTCGCACCGCCAGGGCCGGCGGTATTCCACCACTTTTGCCCCGGCGGTGATAATCCGCCAGGGCAGCGCTGCTTGCAGCGCTGCCCAGGGGATTACGAGTCCCCGACCGCCACCCTTTTTCTGGTGGTTTGCACTGCCAGGAAAAGGCTGGCGGAACGGGGAGTCGTGGGGCCACTGGCATGGGCAGTGCAGGGGCCCCCTGACAGGGCCCCATGCAGCTTTTCACTGTCTGCTATGCAGACAGTGAAAAGTGCGACGGGTGCAACTACACCTGTCGCACGGCCGCAACACCGCCGGCTCCATTTGGAGCCGGCTCCTATGTTGCGGCCGTGATCCCCGCTGGGCCGGCGGGCGGAAACAAGGTTTCCAGCGGGGATCTCCAAATGGCTGTGGCGGGGGTGCGGCCGCATCGGCGGCCACACAGCGGTCAGATCTTGGCGGGCGGCTGATGCCTCCCGCCAAGGTCGTAATGACCCCCATAATGTTTTAGTGACCAACACCTTCTTTAAATTGGTATAGATTTGAGTAGGAATAGTAAATGCTAGCCTTTTAGTGTCTAACAACTTCCCAAAAATGGTATAGATTGGGGTGGGACTAATGAATGACACCTGTTTAGGGGCATATTTGCAAGAGGCTAGCGCCACAGGAATTTCCCTTTTTGTGACGCTCTGGTGGCGCTGTGGCTGGCCCCATATTTGCAGGGTGCAGTTAAGCCGCTTTTTATGGTTTAATGCCACCTTGTAAATATGGGCCCCTGATACAGTTTTCTGTGGCAGAAAGGCGTGCAGTGGGTGTTGCTGTGGGCATACCCATTCAGCACCCATTGCTTTTTTATGCTGCCCCAGATTTACAAGGAAACATATTCTGCAGCACACAAAGAAAGAGCAAAAGGCCATTAATGATTGTTTATGTGCAGGAAGGTGCCCCTTCCTTCACATGAACAATCATTCCTTGCAATGCAGGCACCCTTGCACTTTGTTGCAAAAATGCCTGCATTGGCACTAGGCAGCTAAATTTAGTGCCAGCACTAGGGGAAACACAGGGGTCCGCTGTATTTTTGTAAATATGGTGCATCTCTGCATTTCTGAAGAGGCACGCCACTGCCAATTTTGGTTCAGTGCCATGCTGCGCCACTTCCTTGTAAATATGTGTTCAACGCATTTCCAAATTGGTTTAGATTGGCAAGGGAAGAGTAAATGTCACCACTTTAGTGTCCAACACTGTCCCCAGATTGGTTTAGATTGGAGTGGGAATAGTATTTTTCAGCTTTACAGTGTCCCATACCACCTCCAACTTGGTATAGATTGGAGTGGGATTAGTAAATGTTATCCTTTTAGTGTCCAACACCTTACCCAAACTGTAATAGGTAGGAGTGGGAATAGCAAATGACACTCTTTTAGTGTCCAACACTTTCTACAAATTGGTTTAGATTGGCGTTGGAATAGTTTGTCACCTATTTTGTGTCTAACACTTCCTCAAAAATTGGTTCAGGTTGAAGTGGGAATAGTGTATGTCACCCCTCTCGAACATTGTCGCCAAATTGTTTTACATTGGAGTGGGAATAGCATTTTTCACTACTGTTGTGTTCTACACAACCTTGAAATTGGTATAGGTTGTAGTATGAATAGTAAATGACACCCATTTAGTGTCCAACACCTTCCCAATTTGGAATAGATTGGAGTGGGACTAGTAAACATTACTATTTTAATGTCCCACACCTTTCCCATTCAGTATAGGTTGGAGTGGGAAAAGTAAATGACACCATTTTAGTGTCCAAAACTTTCTCCAGATTGGTTCAGCTTGAAGTTGGAATAGTATATGTCACACCTCTAGTGGTCAATACTTTCTTAAAATTAGTTTAGATTGGAGTGGGAATAGTATATTTCACCCCGTCACCAAACTGGTTTAGATTGGAATAAGAAAAGCATTTTCACCACTTTAGTGTCCTCCAGCATCTTCAATTTAGTATAGATTGGAGTGGGAATAGTAAATGTTATCCACTTAGTGCCCAACACCTTCCCCAAATTGGTATAGGTTGAAGTGGGAATAGTAAATGGCACCCTTTTAGTGCCCAACACTTTCTTAAAAATAGTTTATGTTGGAGGGTGATTATTTAATTTAAATTTAAAATTCTAGTCTTTAATCCTATTTTTTATTTTTGTATGAGGTAGAAATAGTTTGCGTTATTTTATTAATGTTGTTGGCATTTAGAAATATAATGAATAATCTAGTTAGTTGTATGTTTGTAAACAATAATATATTGTTTACATCTGTTTATAGAATAAAGACGTGTGATACATTTTTCTCATTTCATTAATGTTTTCAACGTTTATTTAATATACTTTTACATTTTTAAACATATATATTTCAACTTAAAAATAAGCATTTATATATAGGTAAGTAAAACATTCTTTAATGATTTTATATTATTAAATAATGAACGTAAATTATCTGTAAATATTATGATATGTTGTGCAAGTTCCACTTTTATTTTCCATTATTTAACACTTCCTTCTTTACTTTATATACATATTTTCAATATTGTTTTAACATAGGTTTTTTCAGTGCATATCAAGTAACAGCATGCATTTTTAATTAATATTTAATTTATACTTCACATTTGTTTTAACATTTTTGACAACATTTTTACGTGTTTCACGTTTAATAATTGTTTATGTTTTTCATTCATTTATTCAACATTTTTACATTATTCGCATTCATTTCCATGGGAATATAAGCCCTCATTACAACCATGGTGGTAAATGCTGCTTACCGCCGTGCCGACGGCCGCCAAGATACAGTGACCGTGGCGGTAATCTGCCACGGGTATTATGACCCACACAGAGAATACCGCCACAATACAGACATCCACACTAGTCCGCCACACCAAAGGTCAGTGATAAACTGGCGATAGCAAAACCCACACTGACACGCCAACAGGAATATGCCCACAGTATCATGACCCACGAATCAACGCAGCGGTCTTTCACTGCGGCAAACCATTGGTGGTACCCACCAACGCGCTCAAAATGCACACACATTTACAAAACCACACCACATTGGACAATTCAAAATACACACACCTGACACACATACACACACCACACTCATACCACTATAAAACACACACCCACACTACCCACAACCCCTTACAATGAAAAAAAGAGACCAAGCACAGAGAGACAAGCACAGAGCACACACTCAATCAGAGGCACAGAACACCATCACCCATACACCATCCACGCACATCACAGTATACACCCCAACACATCACCCCACGCATCACCTTGCACATCCACACACACATCAATCACACCACATCCATGGCACCTCAAACACACCCCAGGTTTTCAGAGGAGGAGCTAAGGGTCATGGTGGAGGAAATCACCCGGGTAGAGCCACAGATATTCGGATCACAGGTGCAGCAGACGTCCATTGCAAGGAAGATGGAGCTATGACGGAGAATCGTGGACAGGGTCAACGCCGTGGGTCAGCACCCAAGAACCAGGGATGACATCAGGAAGAGGTGGAACGACCTACGGGGAAAGGTGTGTTCCGTGGTTTCAAGACACCAGATTGCTGTACAGAGGACTGGCGGTGGACCACCACCTCCTCCCCCACAACTAACTACATGGGAGGAGCAAGTCTTGGCGATCATGCATCCTGAGGGCCTTGCAGGAGCAGCAGGAGGGCTGGACTCTGGTAAGTCAAATCTTTACTACTATATCCTCCACGCTACCTGCATGTCATCACATACCTCCACCCTTTCCCTTACTCCCATCACTCCACCAACTCACATATATTCCACTATCACAACCCACCCATCCCAATACCAAGACCTGCATGCAACAACAATGCATGGACACCCTTCACAGACCTGCATGGACACAGATCACCACAGCATGCCCAGTTGAGAGACTCACCCAGCCCACATAATCACCACTCACACAAGGCCAAGGTGACAGGGAAAGCACAATGATACAGGGACACACACCCATTGCACAAAATGGCACTCACAGATACAATCATAATGCATTTGCATCCCAACAGGACCGCTACCCAACATCACTGGAGAGGAGGGGCCACCAACATCCAGCCCCCCCACCCCCAGAAGAGGCCCACAGTGATGACAGCAGCTCTGTACGCCTGGATCACAATGACCAACCTGGCCCATCAGGGACATCTAGACAGTCGGTTACCTGTGACAGTCCCAACCCACCACAGAGCCTCCCCCTCAGGAAACACCACCCCAGAACCCACCCAGTGGGCCCATACCTCTGTTCCCAGGACACGTCAATCAGCAGTGTGTCCACCACTACAGGGACCCCAGGCAACCCCACAAACACAGGACAATCAGGGACCTGGGGTCAGTGGCAGTGGGCACACGGTTCAGGGGACAGAGGCACAGGACAACAGGGAAGCTGGGAGGACTGCTGTGTGACAGGGGGAGGACAGGCCCAGGGAACCGAACCTCCACGAGGCACTCTCAAACATCATGGGAGCATACCACCCTTCCCAGGAGACCATGGGCATGGTACTGTTCAAGTTACAGGAGACACAGCGGCTGCAGGAGGGACAGTACCTGGGGATCAGGGAAGACCTCACAAAAATCTACACCATCCTGGTGACCATAGCAGGGGTGCTGGCTGACATGGGCAAGACCATGAGGGAGGCAGTGGCACAACAAAGTGCCCCTGACACTAGCCAAAAGGAGGAACAGCCTTCCACCTCCGCCGGCACTAGTGGACATGAGGCCCCACCACAGGACTAACAGGCCACCAGCACCCCACCCGCTGCAGAAGGAGAACCACCCCTCAAACAGTCCCTGCGATCCAGGCAGAAGACAGAGAACATTGTTAAGACCACCGCCAGGAAATGGGACTCTCCTGATTGTCACCCTTCTGTCCCACTCTGTCACCCTGTCCACCTTGAACTGCCATTACTCCCCTTCCTATGCCCCATTGGACAATGCACCTGTGATACTAAGAGACTGGACTCTACCCTGAACCTTCCTTCACCATCACCCCAGCCCCTTGCACTTACCCCCATACTATTTAGCACAAAAAATAAACACCCTTGAAATATAAACCATACTGGAGGCAGTGTATTGATTGGAAAGATGTGTTCTTACAACATTCCTAAAGCATTGCAACGTCTATGTTCATTGAATTATACCACAGGATGACAGTTGGTGGGCAGCAGTACATATAGCAGGAGCCAGAATGGGGTACACAGATCTGAAAAAAGGGAATCCAAAGGGAACAGTCAGTGTCCTTAGACAGAGGGTAAGAGGCTGCCATGTACAATGTCCAAAAGTATACTGAAGTAAAAGTCTCTTACCTGTGTGTCACTGGAAGTACTGCTGTATACTGTTTCTTCCGTTGTCCACATCTTCTTCATCTGCCTCCTTCTCCTCACTGTCCACAGGCACCACCGCTGTCACAAGCCATCACCAGGCTCATCCTCCAGCAGAAAAGGCACCTGGCATCTCAAGGCCAAGTTGTGCAACATACAGCATGCCACGATGATCTGGCACACCTTCCTGGGTGAGTAGTACAGGGATACACCTGTCAGATGGAGGCACCGGAACCTGGCCTTCAGGAGGACGCAGGTCCTCTCAATAATCCTCCTTGTTCGCCCATGTGTCTCATTGTAACGTTCCTCTGCCCTTGTGCTGGGATTCCTCACTGGGGTCAGTAGCCATGAGAGGTTGGGGTAACCAGAGTCACCTGTAAATATCGAGGGACAACTGTTAGACACACACTAACCCTTAGGGACAACCTCATACTCAGACCCCAACTTATACTGTGTGGGGACCTTGGCCTCACCTAATAGCCACACCCGGTGCCTCTGTTGTTGCCCCATCATAAGGGATGCTGCTATTCCTCAAGACATAGGCGTCATGCACTGAGCCAGGATATTTGGCATTCACATGGGAGATGTCCTGGTCTGTCAAACACACCATTTGCACATTCATAGAATTATAGCTTTTTCTATTCCTGTAGACCTGTTCATTTCTGCAGTGGGGGACAAATGCCACATGTGTACCATCAATGGCACCAATGATGTTGGGGATATGTCCCAGGGCATAGAAGTCAGCTTTCACTGTGGCCAAATCCTCCACCTGGGGGAAGACGATGTAAATGTGCATGTGTTTCAGCAGGGCAGACAACACTCTGGTCAACACGTTGGAGAACATTGGCTGAGACATCCCTGATGCCATGGCCACTGTTGTTTCAAAGGAACCACTTGCCAGGAAATGGAGCACTGACAGGACCTGCACTAGAGGGGGGATTCCTGTGGGCTGGCGTATAACTGACATCAGGTCTGGCTCCAATTGGGCACATAGTTCTTGGACTGTGGCACGATCAAGTCTGTATGTGATGATAGTGTGTCTGTCCTCCATTGTCGACAGGTCCACCAGGGGTCTGTACACCGGTGGATGCCACATCTCATCATCTGCCTCAGCGGTTGGAGCCTATGGAGGAGAACGGTGAGCAGAAGGTCATCTTCCACATAGATGGCACAACTGTTTTTGAATTAATGTCACAGAAGCAGTGTGTGAATTCGAGAGTCAGTATGTGTGCCAATATGTGCTGTGACGCAGCTAGGTGCCATGCCATGTGCCCCCCTGAAATGGTGGCTGCCTGACCTGTGAGGAGGTACAAGGGGAAATGAGGTAACTGCGCTGGCATTGTGCTGCATCGCGGTAGGCGGGAGATGACCGCTGCGCAAGTCCACATTGGTTATCATTGGGCCCTATGGGTCCCTGGAGCCAATGGTGATGTACGCCAGCAGTGACGGTACGCACCGCCACGGACGTCACCGTCATTTTCTAGTTATTCACTCACTTGCTACCTGACCATCAACAGGAGAGGACCTACACTGCAAGTGCTGCTGTGACCTGAGTCTGGAAGCGACAATGGCTAGAGTGTCTGGGGAAAGGGCCCCTGCCTTTCACTGGGGAGGAGTTGGAGAAACTGGTGGATGGGGTCCTCCCCCAGTACACGTTACTCTACGGTCCTCCAGACAAACAGGTGAGTACACTGTGAGCATGTGGGCAATGCCTGTTTGGAGTGGTGTGGATGTAAGCCACATGTTGGTGGGTGCTAAGGCGTCCTGGCCTGAATGCTGAATCAGAGGTGGTCAGTGTATGTGCCTAAGGGCATGGGTGGGAACTGGTGGGCAATGAGTATGACGGTCCGGACGGGTGAGTAATTACATTTTCCTCTGTCTTTTCCCTCTAGGTCAGCGCCCACCAGAAAAAGGGTATTTTGTGTGCCATCGCCAAGGAGGTATCGGATCCTGGGGTTCTATAACAGGCGGAGCACCCACTGCCGCAAGGGATGGGAGGACCTGTGCCGCTGGACCAAGAAGATGGCGGAGGCCCAGCTGGACTGGCCTCCCAACGTGGAAGGGGTGCTCGTCGCACCATGACCCCCCTAATGTTCCGCATCCTGGCGGTGGCCTATCCGGAGTTGGATGGGCACTTGAGGGCATCACAGCAGCCACAAGGGGGTGAGTACAGATTCAGAAAGCTGACTTTGCGCGCTTTAGGAACTAGCTGGGTGGGGGATGTGGGCTGTGGGTGCCCCTAGGCCAGGGCGATCATGGCAGGGGAGGTCCCTTGTGTGCAGGCTCTGAAGCACTCCTACCACAATGGTACAAGTGGCCAACTTCTACTGGGCAGGGTCCTGTGGGTGTCAGGTGTGTAGATGCTGGTGTTAGGCATTGTACCCCATGTTCTGGTGACTACCCTAGTGACTGGTTGGGCATGGCCTGGTGAATAGAGCAGCTCAGTGTGTGTTGTGTACACCAACGGTAGTGGTGTTGCTGGTATTGACCAAGTGTTTCCTCTGTATCTCCCCCCCTTTTTGTTTTGTCACCCTGTCCTTGTGGGCATTAGCATTATCTGGCGGAGGAGCAGAGGCACCGGTGATGGAGGGAGCTGCATCCCACATGGCCCATGAGGGTGAATCCACTGAGGGTGAAGGCACCAGTGGGACGGAGGGCGAGGGGAGCTCCACGACGGGGACAGGAGGGGATACCAGTGTTAGGGATTCCTCTTCCGATGGAAGCTCCCTGGCGGTGGCGGACACCTCTGTGCCCACCCCAACAACAGCTCCAGCCGCCAACCCCCCTACCAGCAGCGTCCTCCCAGCAGTCCCTCAGTGTGTTTCCCGTGCCCACTCACCCAGGAGGGTGGGCATCTCCTTCGCCCCAGGCACCTCAGCCCCTACCCCAGTCAGCCCTGCTGCCCTCAGTGAGGAGGCTATTGACCTCCTGAGATCCCTCACTGTTGGGCAGTCAACCATTCTGAATGCCATCCAGGATGTTGAGAGGCATTTGCAACAAACAAATGCATACCTGGAGGGCAGTCATTCTGGTGTGGCCGCCCAACAGAGAGCATTTCAGGCTCTGGCCTCAGCACTGATGGCAGCCATTGTCCCTGTGTCCTGCCTCCCCCTCCAACTTCACTACCCCGACCCAATCCCCTCTACCTCACCCTATCCCAAGCACACCTTCAGACCAGCATGCACACACATCAACACACAAAAGTGGCTCAGGAAAACATAAGCAACACACATCATCACACAGGCACTCACACAAGCACCATCCCCAGGCACGCATAACAACATCCACTTCCTCCACTGTATCCCCCTTCTCCTCTTCGTCCACCTCCCTCCCAGTAGTGTCTCCACTCACACCTGCATGCACTACATCCTCATCCACTACCTCCATCACCAGCACGCCCATCACAACACACCCCTCACGAGCAATCACCACCCCCATAACCATGCACACGTCCCCTGTGTCCTCTCCCAGTGTGTCTGTGAGTCCTCCTCCAAAAGTACACAAACACAGGCACACACCCACTCAACAGCCATCCACCTCCACTTCAGCCTCCAGCCCATGCACCTTCACCCAAATTCAACAGACGTACACCTCCTACAACCACTACCTCTTCCTACACTCCCATACCCCACCATCTTCCTGTCCCAATGTGTCTAAAAAACTTTTCCTGGCTAACATTGACCTTTTCCCTACGCCTCCCCCCGTCCTTCCCCTAGGGCCAGGATGTCTAGATCCTAGGCCAGCACCTCAGCCACCAACTCGGCATCCGCTGTGGTCCCTGCAAGTCCAAGAGGATTGAAGGGGGCACCCGTCAGGGCTGGCAGTGTGCCACCTACCAATGCAAAAGACCAACCAAATCCGCCACCTGCCAAGGTTCAGAAGGGGCCAGCACGCAGCATGGACAAGACGCACGACCCACCCAGCAGGGCCTCATCTAAAAAACAAGAGGACAGTGCCAAGGTCCCAGCAGCGTCTACCAAGGTGGGGAAGGAAAAAGAAAACAAAGGCAAGGCACTTCAGGGCTCGGAGCCTTCAGGTGAAGGACTGGTGACCACCATTTGTCCTGACAGGCCAGCACCCTGTACCTCAGTAAGCACTGCCACAAACATCGCCACCTGCACCGCCACCTGCACCACCGTCTGCACTGCCATCTGCACCGCCCCCTGCACCGCCGCTGCCACAACAACAGTCACCAGCATCATCCCCAGTGGGCAGCCGTCTGAGGCTGCTGGAGACGGCCTGGTGTCTCCCTCCAATACTACCAGTACCTGCATCACGGGCAGCACCTGCAGCATCTCCGCCGCAGGCAGTGCCACATGCATCGCCATATGCACCGCCACATGCCCAGCCAGTGCCACTACATTGGACATCAGCAGCATCCCCAGTGGGCAGCCGTCAGGGGCTGCAGGAGATGTCCTGGACCCTGTACCCACCGGGTGAGGCACCACCACCAGCACTGGCACTACCAGCAGTTTGCAGCATAAGTCACTGCAGGATGGAGTCTGGCTCTGCTTCCATGGAGTATCATGCTACCTGTTCACTGCACATCTCGTGCCTCAGACACCCAGGTGAGGGAATGTGAACTGCCACACACCAGGTTCAGCATCACTGGGCACACAGCCCCCTCCAGAACCAGTGGAGAGATGCATCCACTCCCCTTATCCTTGGTAGGATCAAGCAGACTGGGCACAAGGCCCCCTCCAGAACCAGTGTAGAAAGGCATCCACTCACCATATCCTTGGCAGGATGAAGCAGACTGGGCACAAGACCCCCTCCAGAACCAGTGGAGAGATGTATCCACTCACCTTATCCTTGGCAGGATGAAGCAGACTGGGCACAAGGTCCCTTCGAGAACCAGTGGAACATGTCACCCACTTGAGAGACTGTGGCTTTGCACTCCCCAGGACCAAGCAGTGGGCAAACCACCCACTTGAGAGACCTGAGAGACAGTGGCTTTGCACTCCCCAGGACCAAGCAGTGGGCAAAACACCCTCTTGAGAGACTTGAGAGACAGTGGCTTTGCACTCCCCAGGACCAAGCAGTGGGCATACCACCCACTTGAGAGACTTGAAAGACAGTGGCGTTGCACTCCCCAGGACATCGGTTTGGGCATGTTGACCCCTCCAGGAGCAGTGGCGTAGTACCATCTTCCGGCTGAGGTGCCCCCCCTCCCTTTCCCCTGAGGTGCCTGTGTTTTTTGACCTGATGCCACTGCAGTGATCTCTCCGTTTTGAAGCAGGAGTCAAGTGTGGGCTTCGCCCATGATTTTTTGGGCCACTGGTCCACGGACAATTGCAATGGACTGTGTACGGCCCTCTGTACATTTTGGAAATATTTGTATAAACTGTTGTTTACAATCGTTAACTTTATATGCATTTTCTAAATATCACAGATTTGACTCAATTCCTTTTGTCCTTGCGTTCTTCCAGGTGGTTACGGGGTGTATCTGTAATGTTGTTGTACCTGTTAGTGTGTATGGTGTTGTGGGTGAGGGTAGGGGGTGGGGGTGGGGGTGTTGCTTGTTGTGTGTGTTCGGAGTGTTAAATTGGCTGTCTATGTTGGCGGTTTCCGCCGTGGTCATGATCCAATTTTTTTGACCGCCAGCCTGTTGGCGGTATTACCGCCGCTTTATCACCGACCGCCAGGGTTGTAATGAGGTCCATAGTCTTTTTTTAATTTCATTTGGCAGTCTTTTTTACCGCTACCTTCTATTTTACAACTTATTTATGTTTATTTTGCATTCACAGAGCGAGGTCGTGGTAATGTCCTGCTGTTAATCCAAACAGGTAAGTCTTTTTTAAGGATGTTTTAAGGTAGGAGGGCTTAGGGGGAGATAGTTATAGTGTTTTTTTCAGTTTTTTTTTGTATATTTAGATGTGTACTATTTTAGGAATTTATTGTTAAGGTATGTTAAATTGTGTTGTTACTTGAATTTTGATATTTCAGTGTGACGTATACATATTTTTGGGAATGTAATGTGTTTCGTGGGTGGGTTTTCTTATTCATCTTATAGTTTTTGTCTGCAAACATGTCTTATGGGCATTTGGAAGTATCGGTTTTTTTTAAGGAAATTAATTTTGGTTTGTAATACACCAATGTTTTGTACTTTGACTTCCTTTATTCTGGTTTTCTGGAGCATTTCTTTTTTGTAAACACTTTTTCAGGTTCCTAAATGCTTTGGATTGTTTTGAGGGTCTCCATTGGATTTGTTTTATTTCTCCATTTTTTGGGGGCTTTTTGGACACTGTGGGCCACATGTATCAGGCCTTTTTGCATTCTCAAAAGGTGCGAATGCCCGTTTGCGAATGCAAAAATGCCTTTCAGTATTTATGAAATGCATTTGCAACGCAAATTTAAGGAATCGCTAAAATAGCGATTCCTTAAATTTGTGAGCCCGTTAAGAGAATCGCAAATTGCGATTTTCTAAATAAGAAATCACAAATAAGGAATCCTTATTTGCGATTTCTAAACCACATTTAACAAGCAATTCCTTAATACGAATTGGGCATTAAGGAATCACTATTACCACCAAGTTGAACTTGGTGGTAACCATGTGCAAATTTTAAAAATGCATTAAAAATGCATTTTTAAAATTGACATGTATCGCACAGATGCCCCTTTGGCATGTGTGTGCCTTACATGTCCTGAAATATTTTTTTCGGGTGCAGCAGAGGGGCCTTAGGCCCCCAGCACCCTGGGGTTTTGCATTTCCTAAATTGTGAATTCCAGTTAGGAATTCGCAATTTGGGAAATGCAAAAAATTTGCAAATATGGGCCTACAGGCCCATAGGTGCGAATGGGGTCTGTATCGCAATTTGTGATTCGGTAATAGCATTTGCGATTTTTAAGAAATCGCTATTACCGAATCGCAAATACAATACATTGCATTTTGCGAATCAGAAATAGTGACTTCTTAAAAATCGCTATTTCTGAATCGCAAATGCCTTTTTTGTTACATCTGGCCCCATTTTTCCCATTTTTGGTAGGTTGTTATTTTTTAGTAGATGGACACAGAGGAAGAGCTGAAGCTTCAGAATAGTTAGTTTTATTTATTTCATTTCTTTTGGGTGGGAAATGTGATATTTTATTGTTTGTGTACATATTAATTGTTTGTTATTTAGGGCCTCATTACTAGTTTGGAGGTTCATGGACCGCCATGGTGGCACTGGCAGTAGGATCATCATCAGGTTGTGGTCAGACCGCCATATTACGAGTCATGTGGGCCTATGTAGCAAAGACTGGTGTGGTCCCGCCGGCACCGCCAGGCAGCTTAGACCCCCAGGGACACGAGGAAGCACAAAGCCTGTGTTTCCAATAGACACATCATGGGGTTGCACACCACCAGTGTGACCGTGGCAGTCCAACCACCATGTCTCAGCAAGCAGAAACAGAGAATATAAAGGGAGTTACTCACCTGCAGGCAACATGGAGCCCATCACACATGTCCTGTCACTGCTGATGATCATCAAAGGTGCACAAAATCCATGCTGCCGTGGACATAAGCGACCATAAGTACACACACCTACCTGTGTCATTACGCTCTACAATAGATCATCTCGCCGTCATCCACATCATATGGGGGTCAGGCTAGGAGCAACAAATACCATTGTCATTGTGTCCTGTGTAGGAATCAGACACAAAGGAGAACACATTCACAGTCACAATACTCCTCCTTTGGGCAGGTTAATCACACTGCACCTCAACACTACACAAAAACACACATCTGCTCAACTCAGGCAGAGGTACAGTGAAGTGTACACAACATCCTGTCAAACCACACCTACAACACAGCAACATCACATTGACAAACATAACTCACACACTCACAGCACACACATGCCATGGACTGTCGTCACATTCAACACACATATGTATGGATGTGGCACAAGCACCACTTCCATTGAACAGCCCTGCAATGGGCACATACATCACCCACATTGCAACACAATGGAATGCAAATGGAAAGCACAATAGACAGAGAGACAAATATACAAAGCTCACTATGCAAACAACACCTGCACACTAGGGATGGGGGCATCAGGAACACTCAGGGAAGGAGGCTGCAGTGGGACACATATCACTTTGCACATGCCCTTAAACAACATTTGCATATGAACTGGCGCTACATGTATCTCAGGGACAAACGATACTAGACCCAAATGACATGCCTATCTACACAATGTGGAAGTGCAAGTCAACAAAGCACATACAAGTTCAACTGCATGGGGCATACATCTACATGAACTAGCTGCAAGGTATGCACAGCTAAATGGACACATGCACAATCAAATGCAAAGAAAGGTAGCACAATTGAACATGGCCAACTGGGTGGGGAGCAACAGGGAGGGTGGTGATAGAACAGGGGGTGGTGGAAAAAAGATGGTATAGGAGTATTCCCCGATAGGTCTGCAACCATTAGAGAGCACCCACTGGAGGAAGATTCCGATGATGAAGATGATGTTGTTCCAGTCTCCCCTGTGGTACTCCCCTCAGCCTCCAGGCCACTGGGTCCCTCTGTGTCCTTGGTGTCTTGACCCATTGTCCTATGGCCAGATGTGTCCCTACTTTGCTGTGCCCTGTCTCCTTTGCTCCCCTGGGTTAATGCTGCAAATACAAAGAGAAATAGTGTCACCACATGTCCATGATCACACTTGAACAACAGCTCTGATTAGCAAACATTACCATGATATCAAGTAGGTCCCAGAAACAAACTCCGCCTAAGTGGCCCATACATGTGCCATACCATGTGCATACATGCCATCTGAACTGTCAGCAGCTGCCCGCAAGAAAATCAGGATCTCAGGCAACTACAATTGCATGGTTGAAGTTGTGCAATCACAGTAACCATCGAACTAGTAGCAGACCTCATCACCCTCAATGCTTTCCCCTTGGAGCATACCTCAGTTACCTGTTGTCATACCATAGTAGGCCAATGGCAACTGCATTCCCACAGATCCCAAAAGGTCATACACACATCTATTTGTCACATACATATTGACCCAACAATAAGAAATGATGGTCCAAAATCCTGCCATTTTGCTGACAAAAAGAACAACATCTGGGAGAAGGTGACATGGAAATACCCATGTCACACTGGAAGCAGTTCCACAATGCTCACTTCACCAAGTGATATTTGTCCCAATGGAGTCATGGAGGTAGTAATAATGTTGCTCAGATAGTCCACACATTTGGCATGGAAATGGACATTGTAGACATCATATGCAATATGTCAGGGAGAGATGCCTCTGAACTCCACAACACAATGAATCAGCAAGCCCCAGGGAAATCACCACTAATGTCTGGTGCCCCTCACAATTACATACTCTGAGTGCATCAGTAGATGCCATTAGTCCCTTGGATTTTGGAGAGGCCCAGAGATTTGCAAGTAATTGTTGAAGGCCCTCAACATGTTGCCCATTTGGAAGCTGCATCATTGTCTCCATTATGGTCATGCAAACCCAGATGTCTGTGGATGAAAGCTAGTACCCAAACACATATAATTTCAACAGAACCGAAAGTCACTCCATGATGCATGCCAACAGTCAGGTTACAAACCTTATTAATTTTCCATGTGCTAAGCACTTTACTATGTGATTCTACATCAATGGCATATAAATGTGCATTTTAGCTAAAAACTCTAGGCCTACCTGTCACGTCTCTCATTGCTACTGCAGTTATAGATGCCAAATGACTTGCTATGACACATGAGGGTATGTGTTGGCCAATAAACAATGTTGTGCCTGTATATGGCACAGCATAAAATGTACCCCTACGGTAAATGTTTTATTCCACACACAGGTTGCCGTGCACATATATGTGGGGGAATACAGACATCATCCCATCAACACAGTCAGACCGTGCATGAAACAGCAGCCACAAATGTTTTGCTAATGAGAACGAGACACCTGCTGGCATGTAGGCACAAGGACTGTTGGCAACAGTAATGGCACATAAATCATGTCAATGGACATTCCCCACTTACCTAGGGAAAGTATTGATCTGTTGCTGTACCCAAAGAACAATGCATGGACTGTCACATGTATGATGGCTGTCTTCACATTACAGACTGTAGTGCAACACCAGCACCCGTCATACGCTGAAGACAACTAGCCTCTGGGTGGTAGATGCCAAAACACTCATTTAATCAGACACATGACTGAGGACAGTGATCCATCACTTCCTTACCTTTGACCTGCAACACTGAGGAGTAGTGGTCTGTTGCACAGAAATTACACCCACTATAACAACAAACAGTACTTGATTGATCATTGTACACAGCCATATGTTGTCCGTGGAAAGCAAGTTGTTTGTGGATTGTAAACAATTGTGTTCTAGGTCACTGGGCCAATAGGCAAGGCACATCAAAATACAACACATGACATGTCTACACAAACAATCACTCATCTACTGTGTTACACATTGCTAATCCCTAATCGTCAGGGGAAACTGAGAGAACACATACACTTGGCAATGTGAGAGGCAGGAAAATGCCCTGTACTCACCCCCCTTGTGGCTGCTTTGCTGTCCGTAAATTCCCATCAAGGTCTGGGTAGGCACCACCAGAATGTGGGCCATTAGGGGGTTATGGTCTGACGGGCACCCCACCCGTGTTGGGAGGACATCCCCAGCTGGACCTCTGCGATCTTCCGGGCCCAGCATCTCAGGTCCTCCCATTACTTCCGACAGTGGGCGCTCAGCTGGCTGTAGACCCCCAGCATCCACATGTTCTTGGGGATGGCTCTCCATAGTTCCTTTTTCTGATGGGTGTTGACCTGCATGGATGCAAATGACAACTCAAGGGATTATAATCACAAGTTTCATCACAAATGTTTGAGTCACATACATGCCAGTAACACCATGCTAGGACTCTTCTATTTGCTAATACTCCCCAAGTGTGAAACACACAAGCCAATAAGTACCGGAACCTGACTACACTCCTATGTATTTGCATCTGCAGACTAACACACTACCCTGTTTATGACCTACAATGACTAAGCAAGCTTACTGACATCAGGTAGCCCATGATCTAGCAACCTGTACTGTGATGTGAGCCACAATGAAACACTACACACCTATGTGGCTTCTGAAGGGTAAACTCCTTAGGCATGAATGGAACAACACATTCACACTCTGTGATAATTATTCACTGCACACAGTCCCTACAGGCAACTGCCAGAGTACAAACTTCAACATTACACATGAGTAACAATCAAAGGGCTGCCATTGTGGGTACAGAAAGTGTCTTTCTTGTCCATTTGTGGACATGTGGAATAGCAAATGCAGACTCATGCCACTTCAGGAGGTGGGGTCTGTGGTATCTACCTGAACCACAAACACCCCTTTGGACATATGTGTCTATCCTACAGTGATGGCATTCAACAAACAAAGGCATGCATTGTACAGTTTCTGTTATCTGACCAAGCTGCTGAGTCACTTATTATGGCCTCTAAGAATCAACACACTGTCTGCACAGTGTGTAGGAGGCTGGACTGGCTTGTAGTGAGTACCAAGGGGTACTTGCACCTTGCACCAGGCCCAGTTATCCCTTATTAGTGTATAGGGTGTCTAGCAGCTTAGGCTGATAGATAATGGTAGCTTAGCAAAGCAGCTCAGGCTGAACTAGGAGACGGGTGAAGCTACTACAGTACACTTAGTGTCATATGCACAATATCATAAGAAAACACAATACACAGTTATACTAAAAATAAAGGTACTTTATTTTTATGACAATATGCCAAAGTATCTTAGAGTGTACCCTCAGTGAGAGGATAGGAAATATACACAAGATATATATACACAATAGCAAAAATATGCAGTATAGTCTTAGAAAACAGTGCAAACAATGTATAGTTACAATAGGATGCAATGGGGAAACATAGAGATAGGGGCAACACAAACCATATACTCCAAAAGTGGAATGCGAACCACGAATGGACCCCAAACCTATGTGACCTTGTAGAGGGTCGCTGGGACTATTAGAAAATAGTGAGAGTTAGAAAAATAACCCTCCCCAAGACCCTGAAAAGTGAGTGCAAAGTGCACCAAAGTTCCCCTAAGGACAAAATAGTCGTGTTAGAGGAAAAATGCAAGGAAAACACAAATCAGCAATGCAACAACGATGGATTCCTGACTGAGGGTACCTGTGGAACAAGGGGACCAAGTCCAAAAGTCACAAGCAGCTCGGAGATGGGCAGATGCCCAAGAAATGCCAGCGGTTGGTGCAAAGAAGCTCTTACTAGGCTGAAGAACTGTGAATACTGCAGGAACGACAAGGGCTAGAGACTTCCCCTTTGGAGGATGGATCCCCCACGCCTTGGAGAGTCGTGCAGAAGTGTTTTCCCGCCGGATGGACGCCAACAAGCCTTGCTACACGCAAATCGTGCGTTTGGCGTTTTTGGACGCTGCTGGGGCCCAGGAGGGACCAGAAGGTCGCAAATTGGACCTGCAGAGAGAGGGGACGTCGAGCAAGACAAAGAGCCCTCACTGAAGCAGGTAGCACCCGGAGAAGTGCCAGAAACAGGCACTACGAGGATGCGTGAAACGGTGCTCGCCGAAGTTGCACAAAGGAGTCCCACGTCGCCGGAGACCAACTTAGAAAGTCGTGCAATGCAGGTTAGAGTGCCGTGGACCCAGGCTTGGCTGTGCACACAGGATTTCCGCCGGAAGTGCACAGGGGCCAGAGAAGCTTGCAAAGTCGCGGTTCCCAGCAATGCAGCCCAGCGAGGTGAGGCAAGGACTTACCTCCACCAAACTTGGGCTGAAGAGTCACTGGACTGTGGGGGTCACTTGGACGGTGTCGCTGGATTCGAGGGACCTCGCTCGTCGTGCTGAGAGGAGACCCAAGGGACCGGAGATGCAGCTTTTTGGTGCCTGCGGTTGCAGGGGGAAGATTCCGTCGACCCACGGGAGATTTCTTCGGAGCTTCTGGTGCAGAGAGGAGGCAGACTACCCCCACAGCATGCACAAGCAGGAAAACAGTCGAGAAGGCGGCAGGATCAGCGTTACAGAGTTGCAGTAGTCGTCTTTGCTACTATGTTGCAGGTTTGCAGGCTTCCAGCGCGGTCAGCGGTCGATTCCTTATCAGAAGGTGAAGAGGGAGATGCAGAGGAACTCGGCTGAGCTCATGCATTCGTTATCTAAAGTTTCCCCAGAGACAGAGACCCTAAATAGCCAGAAAAGAGGGTTTGGCTACCTAGGAGAGAGGAAAGGCTACTAACACCTGAAGGAGCCTATCACAAGGAGTCTCTGACGTCACCTGGTGGCACTGGCCACTCAGAGCAGTCCAGTGTGCCAGCAGCACCTCTGTTTCCAAGATGGCAGAGGTCTGGAGCACACTGGAGGAGCTCTGGACACCTCCCAGGGGAGGTGCAGGTCAGGGGAGTGGTCACTCCCCTTTCCTTTGTCCAGTTTCGCGCCAGAGCAGGGGCTAAGGGGTCCCTGAACCGGTGTAGACTGGCTTATGCAGAATTGGGCACCTCTGTGCCCAACAAAGCATTTCCAGAGGCTGGGGGAGGCTACTCCTCCCCTGCCTTCACACCATTTTCCAAAGGGAGAGGGTGTCACACCCTCTCTCAGAGGAAGTTCTTTGTTCTGCCATCCTGGGCCAGGCCTGGCTGGACCCCAGGAGGGCAGATGCCTGTCTGAGGGGTTGGCAGCAGCAGCAGCTGCAGAGAAACCCCAGGAAGGGCAGTCTGGCAGTACCAGGGTCTGTGCTACAGACCACTGGGATCATGGAATTGTACCAACAATGCCAGGATGGCATAGAGGGGGCAATTCCATGATCATAGACATGTTACATGGCCATATTCGGAGTTACCATGGTGAAGCTACATATAGGTAGTGACCTATATGTAGTGCACGCGTGTAATGGTGTCCCCGCACTCACAAAGTTCAGTGAATTGGCTCTGAACAATGTGGGGGCACCTTGGCTAGTGCCAGGGTGCCCTCACACTAAGTAACTTTGCACCTAACCTTTACCAGGTAAAGGTTAGACATATAGGTGACTTATAAGTTACTTAAGTGCAGTGTAAAATGGCTGTGAAATAACGTGGACGTTATTTCACTCAGGCTGCAGTGGCAGGCCTGTGTAAGAATTGTCAGAGCTCCCTATGGGTGGCAAAAGAAATGCTGCAGCCCATAGGGATCTCCTGGAACCCCAATACCCTGGGTACCTCAGTACCATATACTAGGGGATTATAAGGGTGTTCCAGTAAGCCAATGTAAATTGGTAAAAATGGTCACTAGCCTGTCAGTGACAATTTGGAAAGAAATGAGAGAGCATAACCACTGAGGTTCTGATTAGCAGAGCCTCAGTGAGACAGTTAGTCACTACACAGGTAACACATACAGGCACACTTATGAGCACTGGGGCCCTGGGTTACCAGGGTCCCAGTGACACATACAACTAAAACAACATATATACAGTGAAAAATGGGGGTAACATGCCAGGCAAGATGGTACTTTCCTACACAACCCCCCCCCAAACGAAGGACAATAAGACTAGCCATTACCTGATGAGTCTTCATTGTCTAAGTGGAAATATCTGGAGAGTCCATCTGCATTGGAGTGGCTACTCCCAGGTCTATGTTCCACTGTATAGTCCATTCCCTGTAGGGATATGGACCACCTCAACAATTTAGGATTTTCACCTTTCATTTGTTTTAGCCAAAGTAGAGGTTTGTGGTCTGTCTGAACAATGAAGTGAGTGCCAAACAGGTATGGCCTCAACTTCTTCAGAGCCCAGACCACAGCAAAGGCCTCCCTCTCAATGGCAGACCAACGCTTTTCTCTAGGGGTCAACCTTCTACTAATAAAAGCAACAGGTTGATCCTGGCCCTCAGAATTAAGTTGTGATAGGACTGCCCCTACTCCTAATTCAGATGCATCAGTTTGGACATAGAATTTTTTAGAGTAACAAGGGCTTTTCAGGACAGGTGCAGAGCACATGGCCTGCTTCAGCTCCTCAAAAGCTTTCTGACAGTTTGCTGTCCATAATACCTTTTTAGGCATTTTCTTGGATGTGAGGTCATTAAGAGGGGCTGCAATGGAGCCATAGTTCTTAATGAACCTCCTGTAATACCCAGTGAGGCCTAGGAAGGCTCTCACCTGAGTCTGAGTGGTAGGGGGAATCCAATCAATAATAGTTTGGATTTTCCCCTGAAGTGGTGCAATCTGTTCCCCACCAACAAGGTGTCCCAGATAAACCACCTTACCCTGCCCTATCTGGCACTTTGAAGCCTTGATAGTGAGGCCTGCCTTTTGCAGGGCCTCCAAAACTTTCCAAAGGTGGACCAGGTGATCATCCCAGCTGGAGCTAAAGACAGCTATATCATCCAAATATGCTGCACTGAAAGCTTCCAGCCCTTGCAGGACTGTGTTCACCAACCTCTGAAAAGTGGCAGGTGCATTTTTCAAACCAAAAGGCATTACAGTAAACTGGTAATGTCCTCCAATGGTAGAAAATGCAGTTTTAGGTTTAGCATCTTCTGACATTTTGATCTGCCAATACCCTGCAGTCAAATCAAAAGTGCTTAGATACTTGGCAGATGCCAGTGTATCTATTAGCTCATCTGCCCTGGGTATAGGGTGAGCATCTGTTTTGGTTACCAAGTTGAGACCTCTATAGTCTACACAAAACCTCATTTCCTTCTTTCCATCTTTAGAATTGGGTTTTGGTACCAGTACCACAGGAGAAGCCCATGGACTGTCAGAGTGCTCAACCACTCCTAGTTCCAACATCTTCTGAACTTCTTGCTTTATGCAGTCCCTGACATGGTCAGGCTGCCTATAGATCTTACTTTTGACAGGTAAACTGTCTCCAGTATCTATAGTGTGCTCACACCAAGAAGTGGTGCCTGGCACAATGGAGAAGAGTTCTGAAAATTGTCCTAGGAGATTTATGCAATTATCTTTCTGCTCAGCAGTAAGACAATCAGCCAAAACTACACCTTCCACAAGAGCATCTTGTTCTGTGGAAGAGAAGAGATCAGGTAGAGGATCACTGTCTTCTTCCTGTCCCTCATCTGTTGCCATGAGCAGGGTGAGATCAGCCCTGTCATAGTAGGGTTTCAGGCGGTTGACATGGAGCACCCTAAGGGGACTCCTGGCAGTGCCTAAGTCAACCAAGTAGGTGACTTCACCCTTTTTTTCAACAATTGTGTGTGGACCACTCCATTTATCTTGGAGTGCTCTTGGGGCCACAGGCTCCAAGACCCACACTTTCTGCCCTGGTTGGTACTGAACCAAAACAGCCTTCTGATCATGCCATTGCTTCTGGAGCTCTTGGCTGGCCTGAAGGTTTTTACTGGCCTTTTTCATGTACTCAGCCATCCTTGATCTGAGGCCAAGTACATAGTCCACAATATCCTGCTTAGGAGCTTTTAAAGGTTGTTCCCAACCCTCCTTTACAAGTGTGAGTGGACCCCTAACAGGGTGTCCAAAAAGAAGTTCAAAGGGGCTGAAGCCCACTCCTTTCTGGGGTACCTCCCTGTAGGCAAAAAGGAGGCATGGTAGAAGGATATCCCATCTCCTGCGGAGTTTTTCAGGGAGTCCCATAATCATGCCTTTGAGAGTTTTATTAAATCTCTCCACCAGTCCATTTGTTTGTGGATGATAGGGTGTTGTGAACTTGTAAGTTACACCACACTCCTTCCACATGGCCTTTAAGTATGCAGACATGAAATTGCTTCCCCTGTCTGATACTACTTCCTTTGGGAAGCCCACCCTGGAAAATATTCCCAGGAGGGCCTTTGCCACTGCAGGAGCTGTAGTGGTCCTTAAAGGAATAGCTTCAGGATATCTTGTGGCATGGTCCACTACCACCAAGATACATTTATTGCCTGAAGCAGTAGGAGGGTCAAGGGGGCCAACTATGTCAACCCCTACCCTTTCAAAGGGAACCCCAACCACAGGCAGTGGGATAAGGGGTGCCTTTGGAGTGCCACCTGTCTTGCCACTGGCTTGACAGGTTTCACAGGACTTACAAAATTATTTTGTGTCCTCAGACATCCTAGGCCAATGAAACAGTGGAACCAATCTGTCCCAAGTTTTCATTTGACCCAGGTGCCCAGCTAAGGGAATGTCATGTGCCAGTGTTAGGAGGAACTTTCTGTACTCCTGAGGAATCACTAATCTCCTGGCAGCTCCAGGTTTAGGATCCCTATTCTCAGTGTACAAGAGGTTGTCCTCCCAGTAAACTCTGTGTGAGTCACTGACATCCCCATTAGCCTGTTTGACAGCTTGCTGTCTGAGACCCTCTAATGTGGGACAGGTTTGCTGTGCCACACTCAGCTCCTCTCTGGCAGGCCCCCCTTCACCCAAAAGCTCAGCAGTGTCTGCTTCCAGCTCCTCTGGTGTAGGTTCTGCACAGGGAGGGAATTCTTCTTCCTCAGAAGTAGAATCCACTGTAGAGGGAGGGATAGTAGGAAGTGGTTTGCTTCTACTAGCCCTAGCTTTAGGGAGCACTTGGTCCATTGTTCCAGGATCCAAGCTTCCCTGTCCTTTTTGCTTTTTGGCCTGAGCCCTTGTCAAAGCAAAAATATGCCCTGGGATGCCCAGCATTGCTGCATGGGCCTCCAACTCCACATCTGACCAAGCTGATGTCTCCAAATCGTTCCCTAATAGACAGTCTACAGGTAAATCTGAAGCTACCACAACTTTCTTAGGACCAGATACCCCCCCCCAGTTGAGATTTACAACAGCCATGGGGTGGCTTTGTGTTATGTTGTGAGCATCGGTTACTTGGTACTGGTGTCCAAGTATGTGTTGTTCAGGGTGCACCAGTTTCTCAATCACCATTGTGACACTGGCACCTGTGTCCCTGTAGGCCTGGACCTCAACACCATTTATTAGGGTTAGTTGCTTGTACTTCTCCAAGTTATGGGGGCAAGCAACCAAAGTGGCTAAGTCAATAGCCCCTTCAGAGACTAAAGTAGCCTCTGTGGTCTCCCTAATCAGACCAACCCCAACTAAATTACCAAAAGTGAGCCCAGCTACTCCCTTGGATTGGCTATTAGTAGGTTTGCTCCCACCACCACTGCTATTAGTAGGGACACTAGGTGTAGCAGTAGGGGTTGTAGTGGTAGGAGCTGTGGTGCCTTTCTTTGGACAACTGGGATCTGTTGTCCAATGGCCTTTTATTTTACATAAATAGCACCATGGTTTCTTTTCCTTGTTCTGATTAAAGGAGGATTTGGGCCCACCACCCCCACCAGAGTGTTTTTGTGGGCCTGCTGAAGACTCATTTTTAGATTTGTCCCCACCCTTGTCAGAAGACTTACCATCCTTCTTTTTGTTGCCATCTTTGTCACCCCCTGTATGAACTTTTCTGTTCACTCTTGTTCTGACCCATTTGTCTGCCTTCTTTCCCAATTCTTGGGGAGAGGTCAGATCAGAGTCCACCAAGTACTGGTGCAACAAATCAGACACACAATTATTAAGAATATGCTCTCTCAGGATCAAGTTATACAGGCTGTCATAATCAGTAACTTTACTGCCATGTAACCACCCCTCCAAGGCCTTCACTGCCTGGTCAATGAAATCAACCCAGTCTTGTGAAGACTCCTTTTTGGTATCTCTGAACTTTATCCTGTACTGTTCAGTGGTTAAGCCATAACCATCCAGGAGTGCATTCTTAAGAACTTGGAAATTGTTAGCATCATTTTCTTTTACAGTAAGGAGCCTATCCCTACCTTTTCCAGTAAATGATAGCCATAGGATAGCAGCCCACTGCTTTTGAGGGACATCCTGTACAGCACAGGCCCTCTCAAGTGCAGCAAACCACTTGTTAATGTCATCCCCCTCCTTGTAAGGGGGAACTATCTTATGCAGATTCCTGGAATCATGCTCTTTTGCAGGATGACTATGGGGAATACTGCTGCTGCCACCATGGGTATCTAAACCCATTTTCTGTCTTTCCCTCTCTATTTCTAAAGACTGTCTATCCAAATCCAGCTGTTGCTTCTTGAGCTTCAGTCTGGTTTGCTCCACTCTCAATCTATTGAGCTCCCTTTCCAACAATCTGTCATCAGGGTGGGTGGGAGGGACATTTCTAGATACAGAGGTATGATGGGAATGAACAGAAGGAGACCTGTCCCTTACAGAGGGCACCCTAACAGCTTGGCTACCAGTATAATGTGAGAGCACATCATCAGTATGATGTGATTCAACCTCTGTACCAACTATGCTAGACTGTCTAGTAATGGGCAGGCTGAGAAGTTTCTTTCCTGAACCTTTTCCTGGGGGAGTCCCTGGATCAGATTGTGAACCATTAGCTACTTTTTCTACAGATTGGGCACTTATGGCCTTATCCTGTACTCTAAGCATATTAATTAACAGTTCTAAGGAAGGATTCTTCCCTACACTCAAACCTCTCTCTATGCAGAGACTCCTTGCTCCTTTCCAGCTAAGGTGATCATATGCAAGTTTGGACAGTTCAACTTTTTGGCCTGTGCCAGACATTTTTAGAGAGAGTTAAAGTGATAGACAAAGAGAAAAAAAGTTTTCAGAACTTTTTGGAAAGACAGAAAAAACTTTTTAAATTTTTAAGAACTTTTTGAAAGTTTAGAAGTACTTTTCAGCACTTAGAAAAGAGTGAAAAGAGGAAATGCAAAACTTTTTGGCTATGTGTATATACACTGACCTTGTTTTGTATATTTTTCTCTTATGAAAAGTACAATGACAAGAGTGGTAAGTAGTCTCAAAGCACTTATCCCACCACTGCACAACCAATGTAGGAGGCTGGACTGGCTTGTAGTGAGTACCAAGGGGTACTTGCACCTTGCACCAGGCCCAGTTATCCCTTATTAGTGTATAGGGTGTCTAGCAGCTTAGGCTGATAGATAATGGTAGCTTAGCAAAGCAGCTCAGGCTGAACTAGGAGACGGGTGAAGCTACTACAGTACCACTTAGTGTCATATGCACAATATCATAAGAAAACACAATACACAGTTATACTAAAAATAAAGGTACTTTATTTTTATGACAATATGCCAAAGTATCTTAGAGTGTACCCTCAGTGAGAGGATAGGAAATATACACAAGATATATATACACAATAGCAAAAATATGCAGTATAGTCTTAGAAAACAGTGCAAACAATGTATAGTTACAATAGGATGCAATGGGGAAACATAGAGATAGGGGCAACACAAACCATATACTCCAAAAGTGGAATGCGAACCACGAATGGACCCCAAACCTATGTGACCTTGTAGAGGGTCGCTGGGACTATTAGAAAATAGTGAGAGTTAGAAAAATAACCCTCCCCAAGACCCTGAAAAGTGAGTGCAAAGTGCACCAAAGTTCCCCTAAGGACAAAATAGTCGTGTTAGAGGAAAAATGCAAGGAAAACACAAATCAGCAATGCAACAACGATGGATTCCTGACTGAGGGTACCTGTGGAACAAGGGGACCAGGTCCAAAAGTCACAAGCAGCTCGGAGATGGGCAGATGCCCAAGAAATGCCAGCGGTTGGTGCAAAGAAGCTCTTACTAGGCTGAAGAACTGTGAATACTGCAGGAACGACAAGGGCTAGAGACTTCCCCTTTGGAGGATGGATCCCCCACGCCTTGGAGAGTCGTGCAGAAGTGTTTTCCCGCCGGATGGACGCCAACAAGCCTTGCTACACGCAAATCGTGCGTTTGGCGTTTTTGGACGCTGCTGGGGCCCAGGAGGGACCAGAAGGTCGCAAATTGGACCTGCAGAGAGAGGGGACGTCGAGCAAGACAAAGAGCCCTCACTGAAGCAGGTAGCACCCGGAGAAGTGCCAGAAACAGGCACTACGAGGATGCGTGAAACGGTGCTCGCCGAAGTTGCACAAAGGAGTCCCACGTCGCCGGAGACCAACTTAGAAAGTCGTGCAATGCAGGTTAGAGTGCCGTGGACCCAGGCTTGGCTGTGCACACAGGATTTCCGCCGGAAGTGCACAGGGGCCGGAGAAGCTTGCAAAGTCGCGGTTCCCAGCAATGCAGCCCAGCGAGGTGAGGCAAGGACTTACCTCCACCAAACTTGGGCTGAAGAGTCACTGGACTGTGGGGGTCACTTGGACGGTGTCGCTGGATTCGAGGGACCTCGCTCGTCGTGCTAAGAGGAGACCCAAGGGACCGGAGATGCAGCTTTTTGGTGCCTGCGGTTGCAGGGGGAAGATTCCGTCGACCCACGGGAGATTTCTTCGGAGCTTCTGGTGCAGAGAGGAGGCAGACTACCCCCACAGCATGCATAAGCAGGAAAACAGTCGAGAAGGCGGCAGGATCAGCGTTACAGAGTTGCAGTAGTCGTCTTTGCTACTATGTTGCAGGTTTGCAGGCTTCCAGCGCGGTCAGCGGTCGATTCCTTATCAGAAGGTGAAGAGGGAGATGCAGAGGAACTCGGCTGAGCTCATGCATTCGTTATCTAACGTTTCCCCAGAGACAGAGACCCTAAATAGCCAGAAAAGAGGGTTTGGCTACCTAGGAGAGAGGAAAGGCTACTAACACCTGAAGGAGCCTATCACAAGGAGTCTCTGACGTCACCTGGTGGCACTGGCCACTCAGAGCAGTCCAGTGTGCCAGCAGCACCTCTGTTTCCAAGATGGCAGAGGTCTGGAGCACACTGGAGGAGCTCTGGACACCTCCCAGGGGAGGTGCAGGTCAGGGGAGTGGTCACTCCCCTTTCCTTTGTCCAGTTTCGCGCCAGAGCAGGGGCTAAGGGGTCCCTGAACCGGTGTAGACTGGCTTATGCAGAATTGGGCACCTCTGTGCCCAACAAAGCATTTCCAGAGGCTGGGGGAGGCTACTCCTCCCCTGCCTTCACACCATTTTCCAAAGGGAGAGGGTGTCACACCCTCTCTCAGAGGAAGTTCTTTGTTCTGCCATCCTGGGCCAGGCCTGGCTGGACCCCAGGAGGGCAGATGCCCGTCTGAGGGGTTGGCAGCAGCAGCAGCTGCAGAGAAACCCCAGGAAGGGCAGTCTGGCAGTACCAGGGTCTGTGCTACAGACCACTGGGATCATGGAATTGTACCAACAATGCCAGGATGGCATAGAGGGGGCAATTCCATGATCATAGACATGTTACATGGCCATATTCGGAGTTACCATGGTGAAGCTACATATAGGTAGTGACCTATATGTAGTGCACGCGTGTAATGGTGTCCCCGCACTCACAAAGTTCAGTGAATTGGCTCTGAACAATGTGGGGGCACCTTGGCTAGTGCCAGGGTGCCCTCACACTAAGTAACTTTGCACCTAACCTTTACCAGGTAAAGGTTAGACATATAGGTGACTTATAAGTTACTTAAGTGCAGTGTAAAATGGCTGTGAAATAACGTGGACGTTATTTCACTCAGGCTGCAGTGGCAGGCCTGTGTAAGAATTGTCAGAGCTCCCTATGGGTGGCAAAAGAAATGCTGCAGCCCATAGGGATCTCCTGGAACCCCAATACCCTGGGTACCTCAGTACCATATACTAGGGGATTATAAGGGTGTTCCAGTAAGCCAATGTAAATTGGTAAAAATGGTCACTAGCCTGTCAGTGACAATTTGGAAAGAAATGAGAGAGCATAACCACTGAGGTTCTGATTAGCAGAGCCTCAGTGAGACAGTTAGTCACTACACAGGTAACACATACAGGCACACTTATGAGCACTGGGGCCCTGGGTTACCAGGGTCCCAGTGACACATACAACTAAAACAACATATATACAGTGAAAAATGGGGGTAACATGCCAGGCAAGATGGTACTTTCCTACACAGTGGGACTGTCATTTATGAAATATACCTGTACAGGACAAATGTGATCCGTGTAATGGTGACAATAAAGCTGTGGGAGTAAGGGGCTTGTCATGAGTCTAAGACAGACATTGACAATGATGCTAAATCACATATGGGCTAGATGGATGATTTACCTCTGTACCCATTCCTAATCTAGTCAAAGGAATGAGGCATTCAGGGCAGGTTTTGCCACCAGAGCATCATATTGGCCATGTGGCAGGATCTGCTGGGGTACAGGGAGTGGGCACAGTGCCACAGTTGCATAGCCACAGTGACACCCCCCACAGCCTAAACTAGATCCTATACTGGGAGATACATTTGACAGGCAATGGTCTCTGCAGGTTGAGCAGACAGAACCTACATGACACTCAATTCCTATCACTTCCATGCATGACAGTACATCATATAGCTAACAGCAAATTGGCATGTGGTGAGTGTGGCAACCTGAAGGGCAGAGTGACTCATGATATGCCTTTCACACAATAGTTTAGGTAGGGCAGATGTGGTTTGGAAGATCTGTGGCAATATACACATTGCTCACATGACTCTCAAATGACTCATACAACATGCATACACAGCTCATGATGTCATGCACATACATTTTGTCTGACATTTACAACAATCATGAGGAAAGTGATGTCAGTGGATGGCAGTAATGTCTCCTTACCTAGTTATGTACATCCAACACAAGGATGATCTAGGACCCCAACAACATTACACAACAAAATGTGACTGAACTTAACATATGGCACTGTCCACCAGTACCTGTACATTGTCCATCCCATTGATGCCAAACAGACTGCAACTACAGGCATGCAAAAAGTCTAACTGGCACACATGGGCACATTCTAGCCTGTGAGGAGGAAAAGGATGGTTAAGTACAGAGAAACTTGTGCATATGAGTTATTTACCTGCTCTTCTGGTGAGCCATAGTGCTGTCCCATACAGGGTTACGACCTCAGTCACCAGCCTCTCCAGCTCCTCTAGGGAGAAGGCAGGGGCCCTATCACCTGCTGGATGTTGCATAATTCACCCCAGCGGTGGCACACAGCAGCTCAGGTCGTGGAGGTGTTGCTGGCAGCAGTGTCAGTAGTCAAGTGAGTGAATCTGCAGAATATGGCGGTCAAGTCAACCACGTACATGATTGTCACCATCGGCAGACACAGCAATTGGCCCATGAATGCACTGGCAACAACGTTAGTCTATGGCTGTGTCCGTCATGGTTGCAACCGCCTACCACCATGACGACTTTCGCCGGCGGCAGCAGGCGGTTCTAATGTCCAGTGGAGTAGGCCAGGCAGCTGCCATTTTGGCAGCCTGAAATGTTGTATTGGGCTTTAGAAACTGCATTACACCTGCAAAAAAGGATTTTTGACCTCACAAACATCCTTATCCGGTCTTGCCATGTAGGTCCTACTACTCAAAAACCATTGTAGTATGTTGCAGGGCACAAGTGGCATTTAACAGTGGGGCACAGTCCACCACTGCCGACTGTCATTTTGGAGGTCGGGTATACAGTCACAGTTCGAGTTGCACATCTTTGAGTTTGGTCCATATACATGTCGTGGACACATGTGTGGAAAACCATGGGGGCACATGTGACCCTTGTGTTATTTGCAGCTGTGATGTGTACTGTTTGCCATGTCTATCCATTCAGAATGCCTTGGCACAAGATATCATTGACATGGATCATGTATGTTGCTGTGGACACCCTGACTTATGTTACAAATCATGTCTAAACATACATAGGTACCCAGGGAGATGGAGGATGCAACAACTTCCTGTCTACCGGTCACTGCCAGACCTTCAGACTATGAAGCAAAGGCACATAATGACTTATTACCCCCTGGACAGGCAAAAAATAGTGGACTTATGTTGTCAGTTGGCGCCAGCTCCGATGGCAGTTTTTAGTGAACCAACCAGCATACCACCCATTATACAAGTCATGTCAGTATTGCACTTTCTAGCCACAGGGTCCTTCCAAAATACAATGGCCCTATCTGCTTGTATGTCCCAACCTATGTTGAGTCTGGTGTTGAAGGATGCCCTCTCAGCACTGTTGAAATGCATTGACAGCTGTATCCAGTTTCCCCGATGTGAGGATTTAGCCAAGATGAAGGCTGACTTTTATGGTTTTGCACACATTTGACATGTGGTGGGTGCAATTTATGGCACACATATTGGCTTGGTCCCATCGCAGGCCAATGAACACGTTTATCGCAATAAAAAGAACTTCCATTCCATCAACGTGCAAACTGTCTCTTTGACAGATCTCTATCTTTCACATGTCTGTGCCTGTTATCAGGTTCCGCCCATGAGTCCTTCATAATGCAGAATAGCAGCATACCCCATCTGATGTCACAACTGTACCCAGAGAGGGCCTGGCAGGTTGGAAAGCCACATCTGTCCTGTTTGTGTATGTGCAATGTCAGGCGCTACAATCATGAAGTTAATGACTCATTTTTGCAAATGTGTCCCATTTCTTAACAGGAAACTCCGCAAATACAAACCATCCTTGGTTGTTGATGCCACTAAGGAATTTAACTACACTAGGGGAAGTGAGCTTCAATGCTGTCCATGAAAGAACACAGCGGGTAGTGGAGTCGGCTTTTGGGCTCCTGAAAGCCAGATTTAGGTGCCTCGACAGGACTGGTAGAGCCCTCGTCTACTTACCCGGAAAAGTGTGTCAGATCACTTTGGCATGCTCCACAAGATCGCCCTGCGGAGGAATATCCCATACATCCCAAAGAAGGGGGAGCCTGCAGCACCACCGGGTGAGAATCCTGAAATGCCAACTGAGAATTACAGTGGTGAAGAGGAAGGAGCTGACTTGTGGGAAAATCTCATCAACAGCTACTTTTCATGAGTGCAAGTATGTCATGTGATGTAATGACTGTGAATGTATAATGAACTGTAGTTGTGAGAATGTGTAGAGCTGAGTATTTTATCAACAACTAGGGAGCTGATACTCTGCAATATTCAGCCAAAGGCTGCTTGAAGAATTAGCCCTTGACATGTCCCTACCTTGACGATGTTCCTTTGTTTGTGTCAGTTTCTTTGCAATGCACAAACATTTTCAGTTGCTTGCTATGTAATTTGTGTCAAAGGTATGACTTCAAGCCTATATTCCTTTGCTTTGTCTTTGAACAGGTACCTTCATCATGACATCTTCATGTGGGCATTTCAGAGTTGTGACATTGGCAGGTATCTGATACTGTTCTGACATACAAAGTGGACATGGATTGTTCCAGGTAATGTAGGTCACAAACTTGGGTTGTATGAGACCTGTGCCACGGCAGCTTGCACAGTGTTTGGGTGGATGTTCAGAAGTACACATAGGACTAGTTTTCGTGTGCTGTGTTGGGCTGATTGCATCATGTGTGTCATCATGTGGGCATGAAATATGTAGTCATTGATTGCAAGTAAGTAATTCACCCTTCACATTGGCTAAACAGGGGCGTGGCCAAGATGGTGGCCACGTAGGAGTGAATCTACGGAGCTCGGCCGCAATGCCGAAGTTTAAGGGTGGCAGAAGCAACCCCGGGCATTGACGACCACTGGGGCCGGCATGGAACGCTGCCCTAAGCACCCAGCAACATCCTGGCAGCCCATAGCAGGTTCCTGCGCTGCCTGTTAACACCGCAGACAGACGACACGCCGCCGTGCGGGGTGGAACGCCAGACTGGCACTTAGATGGGATGGTGCTGCGGTCATGATCTCTCCTCTGCAGTGGTGAGTTGCAGAGCCAGGAAAGTGTCATTGGAGTGGAAGCGGCGGAGCGAGATACACACAATGCACCAGTGAAGGCAGAAGTGGTGTGGCGCTGAAGGAAGTCCTGCTCCAGCTACACCAGGCCAGGAGATCAGAGGGGGTGGTGCTCCAAATGGAAGCTCCACAAGAGTGGACCTGGGGATACTCATGGGTACAAGGCAGGTGTGGGGGACCTATCAGGGGCCAGGATGCAGGCACACCGTCAGAACCTGAAAGGAGACAGACAACCCGGCGGAACAGCTGCGAGGAGTACGTAGAGCTGAGGAGGAGTGGGCGCTGGAGGCCTCAGGAGGTGTTGCTGTGCTGGGGGAACCCACAGTCGCAGCTGCAGACGAAGTTGGACCTTGGTGGTGAGAGTGGGAGACCTGGGCTGGGGGGAGCGGAGCCTTGGGAGAGACACTGCCTCCCCAGGTCCCTACACCAGAGGAACTGAGCAGGGAACTTGCGGTGGCCAAGGGACCGGTCATAGCAGCAGCTGGGCAGCCTTTGGTCCCACGTGGCTGCGACAGAGAGTGGAGTGTGTTCTTTTGAGGGGAGCGGTGGCAGGTGGAGAGGTCTAAGAGAGTGGAACACACTGTGGAATGGGACAGAAGAGAAGTGCAGTTGCATACACAGGTTTAGAGGAGAGTACAGCCTGCCGTGGAACACTAGCATGCTGTAACTCGGGCCCCATTCCACACCTGCTTGAGCAATTTGGCCTCCAACGAACCAAGAAAGATGCATCCCTGAAAGACTCCCTGAGTAAACCCAAAGGTGACACAGGGGCTGGTCTTGCATCCGGAGGCCACAATGGGCGACCCCTCTAGCTGAGGATCCAGTAACGCGCACATTCTTGGAGTCGCTCTTTGGGGTGCTTCGGGAGGACTTTGCAGCTCTGCAAAAGGATGTGGCCTCTGATGTTAAAGCCATTAGGAAGGAAATGGGAGAGATGGGTCAATGTGTGGACTCCCTTGAATGTACTGGAAATCAGAGAGAGGAGGACCTTTCCGCCCTCAGCAGAGAGTTGCTGGAATTGAGAGACAAAAATGATGACCTTTTGCTCCGACTGGAAGACCTGGAAAATCGTTCACATTGCTCTACTATATGCATTAAAGGTGCACCGCTACATGCGGATGCAGACAAACTGGAGATCTATGTGCTACAGCTTTTTCGTCAGGTAGTGCCAAACTTAGGGGAAGAACTTCTCATCCTGGACAGCAGACACAGAGCAGGAAGACCATCCAGAACACCTGGAATGCCACAGGACATCCTCACTTGCCTCCACTCTTATCAGTAAAATGACCTCATCATGTCAGCGATCAGGGATAAAGCTATCATCCCTTTTAGGAGGCACCAAACTGAGCATCTTTCAGAACCTGTCCCCAATCACCCTACAGAGATGCTGCACCCTTCAACCGGCCACAGCTTTTCTTCATGAGCAGGGAGTGAGATACAGATGGGGACATCCCTTCTGCCTTGTCTTCGGCTGGCAGAACAAGACCCATGCGGTTCGTACCTCCAGAAAGCGCAGAACATCTTGGACTTCGAAAAGGAAAGGAGAGTGGCTCCGCTGGGCTGCAGACCTCGGCACCGGAGGCCAAGAATAAAAAAAGACACTGCAGCAATAGAAAGAAGCTCTCCCCAAAGACATCAGTGAGTGACAAAGTTAAGGAATGAACGGCACTGCTAGACCAACTGCAAGAGTGGAGTAGTGCCTCTGAAACAGATAATGACTGATCCCCTCCTTGGAGTCACGGGCGGTGGCATCCACCGGGGTTCCCACTGGCAATTTGACCGCTTAGTGCTATGCCTCACTATCTACCACCGGGGAGCTGCTGCCAGGTGGATATTGCTACATCTATAGACGCAGCGGAGTTCCCCCCCTCTATTACAATATGACCATCGACTTGACTGGTCACTGGAAACACGATCCCCTACCATATGGTGTTTCTTTGTGCAGCAGATGGAATTGGTTCGATTTTATGTTAATGTTGTTTGTTGTTCCCGTATAGGTCCTCACTACAGTCCACACCACGCTATTCAGCAGGGTGGTAATTTAGGGGGAGAGAGGTGGGATGTGGGCTTCTTTCAAGACCAGAGCCAGATAACACTTGGCCTTAGATTAGCTCTGGCATCCCTTTGGTTCCATGAATAAAAACCTTAACCTTAATGTGAGAGGCCTCAACTCTCCAGCAAAATGATTGGCCTTGCTGTCCCTGTTAAGAGAGTTCAAATGTGATATATGCCTCCTGGAAGAGACACATCTCCTCAAGAAGGACTGGCACGGATTCAGGTCCCCCTGTTTTGACTGCCAGTTCTACTCTTCGCCTACTCAGAAGCACGTGGGGGTAGCCATACATTAGCCACATATTTCCCAGGCTACGTGCTCCAGACCCACGCTGAAATCCAAGGTAGAATGTTGTCACTCTGCATTGCCCTCTACACTTACACCTTCATGCTAGCCACGATTTATGTCCCCAATGATCACTAGGAAACGTTCCTCAGAAAGGCAGTGGGACTAGTGATGGCATCTGCCGATCAGGATGTGTTAGTTGGGGGCGACTTTAATTTCGTTTCTGACGCAATCTTGGTCCCTTCAGCCCAACGGATGGGGCATTCACAGAAGCAGGCTTAAGGTGGCTTACAGACATGGGCCTGGGAGACATATGGCATGCACAACACCCGAAACATAGAGGGTATACATTCTACTCAGCAGCACACCAAACATTTGCACAATTGGACTTATTTTATACAGTAGATATAACACGAACAGCCCTATCAATCTATCAATCACTATACTTGTAAAGCGCGGCTAGTCACCCGCTAGAGTCTCAAGGCACGGGGGGCAGTAAGTGAGTAGTTGTCGATGAACAGAGGGGGGCCAGGTTTTTTTTTTTTTTCTAAATTACAATAGAGTGGGAGATCTTCTGAGGTGGATGGGAAGGGAGTTCCAGGTCTTGGCAGCGTGGTGAGAGAAGGATCTTCCTCCGGCTGTTGCCTTCCAGATGCATAGGACGGCAGTGAGGGCGAGATCAGTGGAGTGGAGCGGAGCTGTCTGGTGGGCATGTAGAAGTGGAGTCTGTTGTTGAGGTGTTCTGGTCCGGCGTTGTGAAGGGCTTTGTAGGTGTGCGTGAGAAGTTTGAATGTGATTCTCTTGTCTATTGGAAGCCAGTGCAGGTCCCTCAGTAGGGCGGAGGTGTGTCTGTGTCTGGGGGTATTCTTGATGATATGGGTGGAGGCGTTCTGGATGCGTTGCAGTCTTTTCTGTACCTTGGTGGTGGTTCCAGAGTAGAGTGCGTTGCCGTAGTCCAGGCGACTGCTGACGAGGGCCTGGGTGACAGTTCTCTTGGATTTGGTTGAGATCTATCTGAAGACATAACGGAGCATGTGCATGGTGTTGAAGCAGGCGGAGGAGACTGTGCTGACTTGACGGTTCATCGAGTGCTGAGTCCAGGATGAAGCCGAGGTTGCGGGCGTGGTCAGTGGGGGCCGGAGTGCTTCCGAGGGCAGTGGGCCACCAAGAGATGTTCCAGGATGAGGGGTTGTTGCAGATGATGAGGACTTCTGTTTTTTGGTATTTAGCTTGAGGCATCTTTCCTTCATCCAGGCGGCGACTGCCTTCATTCCGTTGTGGAAGTTGGCTTTGGCTGTGTGCTGGTCGTTTGTGAGGTAGATGGTTAGCTGTGTGTTGTCGACATATGAGACGATGTTGAGTGCATGGTTTCTGGCGATGGTAGCTAGGAGTGCCATGTAGAGGTTGAAGAGAGTGGGACTCAGAGAGGAATCTTGCAGGATGCCGCAGATGATCTTGAGCCTCTGAGTAGAAGGGGGGGCGTTGGACTTTTTGGGTCCTGTCAGAGAGGAAGGAGGTGATCCATTCTAGTGCCTTGTTGTGGATGCCAGTGTCATGGAGATAAGACAGTAGAGTGAGGTGGGAGATGGTGTTGAAGGCGGCGGACAGGTCGAGGAGGATGGGAGCCGCAGTCTCACCCCTTTCTAGGAGGATGCAAATGTCATCTGTAACGGCGAGGAGGGCGGTCTCGGTGCTGTGGTTGCTCTGGAAACCTGACTGTGAATGGTCAAGGATGTTGTTGGGTTCAATGTGTTTGGCGAGTTGTTTCTTGACAGCTTTTTCAATGACTTTAGCTGGGAAGGGGAACAGAGAGATGGGCCGGAAGTTCTTGAGGTCGTCTGGGTCTGCAGTGGGTTTCTTCAGTAAGGGCTTGATTTCGGTGTGTTCCCAGATTTCTGGGAAGGTGGCGGTTTCGAAGGATCGTTTGATTATGTGCCAGAGTTTGGGTGCGATGGTGCTGCTTGCTTTATTGAAGGACAGGGGTCGGAGGGAGAGCCGGAGTCGATTGAGTTCATAATGTTGAGGGTTTCTTTGTCAGAGATGTTAGCCCAGCAGAGTAGTTGGTCGGGGTTTGGAGGAGCTTCAGTGGCGGCAATGACGGTGGTGGGCCTGGGATGGTCGTGTGTCGGGAAGCTGTTGTAGATGTCTGCTATCTTGCGGTAGAAGTAGGTGGAGAGGTTGTTGCAGAGTTCTTGTGAGGGGGGGATGTCCGTGAAGTTCACTCTGGGGGTTGGTCAGTTCGCTGATGATTGCGAAGAGCTCTTTGCTGTTGTGTGCGTTGTTGTTGATGCTCTCCAGGAAGACGTTTCTCTTGGTGGTCCTGATGAGTTGGAGGTGTATTTTTATGGCTTTTTTGAAGGCTTTGTGGTTGGTGGGGGTCTTGTCGGTGCACCATTTTCTTTTGAGGCATCTGCAGCTTTGTTTGGACAGGGTGAACCAATTGGCTTTTGTTGATGTGCTTCTGTTGGAGGGTTTGTTGATGGGGCTAAGGAGATGGCGCAGTCTAAGATCCAGTTGTTGAGGTCTCTGGCAGCTGTGTTTGTGTCGAGGTTGTCTGGGGGGTGAGTTATTGAGGCTGGTGAATAGCTGAACCTTGGTGATCTTATTCCAGCTCCTGCGGGGGGTAGGTGAGCGACGTGTCGGTCAGGGTATTTGCTGAAGGTAAAGTGGATACAGTGGTGGTTGATTCATTGGAGTTCGGTGATGTGGCTGATGGAGATGTGGATGCTGGCAGTGAAGGTGGGGTTGAGTGTGTATCCGGCGGAGTGGGTGGGTGAGGTGAAGAGTTGTTTAAGTCCAAGGTTGGCGAGGTTTTCAAGCAGCATCGTGGAGTTGTTGTCATTGGGGTTCTCCAGGTGGAAGTTGGGGTCCCCGAGGAGGATGTAGTCCTTGGAAGTAAGCGCATGGGTGGTGGCGAGGTCGGCGATGGTGTCACAGAACGGAGGCAGGGTCCAGGCGGCCTGTAGATGAGGGTGCCCTGCAGAGTGGTGTTAGGGTTGGTTCCAATCTGGAAGGTGAGGAGTTCCATGTTGGTTGTGGTGTCTTCCGTGCTAGTGGAGAGGCGCAGGGACCCTTTGTGGACGATGGTGATGCCTCCCCCGGGGTGGTTTGTGCGGTCTTTGCAGATGATCTTGTAGCTGTCAGGGATGGTGATTTCAGGAGCTGATGAGGGGCTAAGCCAGGTTTCTGTGAGGAAGGCGACGTCCGGCGATGTTGTCTTGATGAGGTTCCAGAGTTCAATGGCATGCCTATGGATGAAGCGTGTGTTGATCAGGATATATCTGCGATTGTGTTCTGCTTTGTGGATCCTCGAGGGGGGCGTTTGAGTGGCAGAGGCTGGTGAATTTGCAGTGGTGACAGGTGAAGGGTCCCTTGGTGTCACTTGGTGATGCCTGCTTACAGTTGTTGTCCTGTCCTAGATTGAGTGCGATGAGTGCTGCTGGTGTGTAGTGGTGGTGGGTGAGAGGTCCAGGTTTCCTGGCACTGGTCGCGGTCGGGTTGCGGACAGGCGCAGACTGGCTTGCCTTGGGCGCGCCCGCTGCAGCCGGTGCACTGCTGCTGCCATTAAGTGAGGGGGAGGAGAGGACAGCTGGGAGGCGGGAGCAGGAGCGAGAGAACGGCATGAAAAGGGGGGGGCGGGCCCTGGGGGCAGCAGCGGCGAGGAGAATGTGAGAGTGGAGAGAGAGAAGCAAGAATGAGAGGAGTGATAGGGAAAACGAGGAAAAATAGGAAGCGCAGAAAGCGAAAGGCACAAAAAACGGCACAATAAAAGAAAAAACGAGGGGAGAGGACAGAAAAAGAGGAGAAAGAGGCAGAGGGCAGCCTAGCAGAAGAGCAGATCTCTCCAACTAGACACTAGGGATGAGGCGCAGACAGAGCCACTGGGTGGAGGAGGGCCTAGAACTACTGACCGGGGTCAGAGCTCAAAGACAGACAGGCTTCACTTACTGGTGGAGCTAAGTGGTGGCAGAGCAGTTCGCTGACCAGCTCAGTGAGGTTGCTCTTCTTAGCGCGCAGAGGCCGCCATTAAGTAGGGAAGGTGAGGAGAGGACAGCTGAGAGGTGGGAGCAGGAGCGGTAGCAGGGCGCAAAAAAGGGAGGTGGGGCCACGGGAGCAGCCGCAGCGGGGAGAATGAGAGAGCGGAGAGAGAGAAGAGAGAATGAGAGGAGTGATAGGGAAAACGAGGAAAAACATAGAGGAAGCGCGGAAAGCGAAAGGCACAAAAAACGGCACAATAAAAGAAAAAACAAGGGGAGAGGACGATAAAAAGAGAAAGAGACAGATGGCAGCCTAGCAGAAGAGCAGAGCTCTCCCACTAGACACCAGGGATGAGGCGTAGGCAGAGAACTGTGGGTGAAGGAGGGCCTTGAACTACTGATCGGGGTCAGAGTTCAAAGACAGACGGGCTTCACTTACTGGTGGAGCTGCACGGTGGCAGAGCAGTTCACTGACCAGGTCACTCTTCTATAACCATTACACTGCACCTTAATTGCTGCCCATGTACAACACATATCTGGCGTCTCAATAACAAGCTCTTGCAATACGAAGCAGTAACCACAGAAATTACAAACCCCATTCATACCTATTTAGCTACTAATGACCTAACAGACACCCAAGTCACCCTCCTCTGGGACACACTGAAGGCAGTATTACAAGGGGTGTTCATAGCAATCCCTCCCCCAATATAATAAAGAACATAGGGACAAGAGAGGACTCTTAGAAGGCCGGGTGCAGGAACTGGAAGCACAGTACAGTCAATCAGGCGCACATATACTTCGCCATTAACTCATGGCAGCCCGGGCAGAGCTCCGGGCTTTGCACATGGATATGGTAGAGTATGCCCTACTACAACTAAAACAAAAATACTACACGGGGGCAATAGAGCTAGTCCACTGTTGGCACACCGTTTCTGAACACAGGCAACCTGACAAATAATAACAGTATTGGAGATGGGGGAGAGAAGTTCTGCCAAGATGATCTCATTGCTCAAGCATTACAGTGCTTCTATGGCAATCTCTATTCTGCAGAGACGTTACACGACATGGACACCCCCCCCCCCACTACCTAGATTCTATCCAGCTAGAATCCATACCTGGACGAAAGATGAAGTTCTGACAGCAATCAAAAAACTTGTCTTCGGTAAAGCGCCAGGGAAGGACGGCTTCCCCCCAGACTTCTATAAGTGCTTTGCATCTGTTCTCGCTCCTACATTGACTTGCCTATATAATTCATTTAGTAAAACTGGAACTCTTGGGGTGATCCCCAAACCTGAGAAAAACCCAGAACACTGTGCCTTATGTAGGCCCATTTCACTGCTAAACGTGGACGCCAAGATCTTCAGAAGACACCGAAGACACAGATATTGAGCTTAACTAGCTCACACATAGACCATCACAACCTTGCTCAGCAATTCCCTTTCACCTGGGCAACTCTGGGGGTCAGATATATAGGCCTACAGATACACTCTACTTTGGAACAGACAGGCAAGTGAAATGAAGTAAGGTTAATATCCATGGTGAGAGCAAACCTCTAGAAGTAGGCTGGGGCTTATCTCTCCTGGATGGGACAACTAGCAGCAATAAAAATTACTCTTCTCCGTAAACACCTGTAGATGATGCATACACTACCCCTACCTTCCACTCCACAAAGTCTCAGGAAAAAACAAACAATGCTGGAAGCATACATCTGGGAGGAGAAGGCCCACATCTCCTGGAAACAGGCCTATTGGCTGATGAAGGAAGGCAGATGGATTCCGCATTTACTCCATTATTATCAAGCCATCCAGATTATATATATGGTGGAATGGGATGGGCCTCTGACTGACAAGCACTGGTGCTTTATAGATCAGGCAATAGTCTGAATTCATATTTGGAAGATCCCATGGCTTCCTAAACCATCTAGACCAGCAGAGATATATATATATCGCCAGTGCTGTGAACTACAGTGGGTACATGGGACAGGGTGCAGATTACAAAATCGTTATCAACACGGCTTTCCCCACTAACACCACTGATAAGCAACCCAGACTTTCCTACGGCAATGAACAGGTCCTCCATTAAACACTGGCAAGCTGCAGGTTGCAAAAGAGTGGGGGACTTCTTTGACCAAACTGGGCTCAGGGAATTTGCATACCTACGAGCTGAATTCGGCCCACCCTCCAGCGCCCACTGGCAGTATCTAGTGATTTGTCAATGGCTCACGCAGCCTCATATGCGGCCACATGTGAGCCGCCCGCTCACACCATTTGAGCAGTGGTTGCCCACTAGTGATCCAGTTAGATGCCTATTATCAGACATATACATCTTCCTCAATGCACCTACATGAAAGACGACATCACCCGCACAAATGTGAAAGGGCCTTATGCCTAAAGAGTGGTGTGACATTTTGCAGCGGGCCAGGATGATAGTATGCAGCACTGACGGGCTGGAACACTTAAAAAAAATAATGCATTATTGGCATTACACCCCAGCTAGATTGGCCAAGTGGAAACCAGGGGCAAGTAACATATGCTGGCGACAGTGTGGGCAGCAAGGAACTATTACACACATACTTTGGCAATGCTCCAAACTGGGGAAATTTTGGCAAGAAGGTTTGTCAGACATTGGCAAAATGTATGATACAGATATACCACATTTCCCAAGCTACATCATACTAGGACTGCCCAATACCTTAACGTACCCCTTGCAATCGGCGCAAAGCCAGGCTAAATCCTTATGACTGGACGCCGCCCTCAATTTATATTGCCATGATGGGACACTGACGTTGCCCCAATGCTCCTGGATTGCTGGTATAAACTGTGGGGTATACTGGGAATGGAGAAAATAGCCGCTGCGTTAGACCGTGCTCTTCCACACTTCGATAAGACATGGGGACCATAAATTAGATACTTATCTCAGGAATTTCAGGAACTTATATGCCCACTGTATCTACAGGTCCTGTGCCTAACACAGAAAGACTGATTTAAACACACACCCTCATCTCTGCTTTGCCACTATGTCAGAAACTCATGCTTGCTTCGTTCTTAATGTTAAGATAAGTGGACGTTGGACCTCCCTGATTGTTAACCCTGTCATTCCTATCTAGCCCTTAAACCACCCTCCCCATTCAGCTCTCTGACAAATGATTGTTGATTTTTTATGCCTGCCAGTCCTGTGGATGGAGAAACCACACATTGGATAAACAATATTCTTATATGACCTGTATGTAGCTGTAGATGTGTTTCACCATTGCAGACCAAAGTGCCTGTGCCACAACACCGGAATGTGTTTGTCTCATACCACCAGATGCATGGTCATTGGATTATGATGGGCCAGTGATAAGGGACTGTTGTACTGCCATCTGTCTGTATCCTGGATTAAGTGATGGTGGATTACTTTGGTGTAGTATGTGATAAGGCTCAAGCTGCTGACATCGTTCAATTTAATGTTTACATATTCTACAGGACAATGTCTGACAAATCCCTCTCTTCCGTGGTTTAGGGGTCTGTACCCTGGAATAGGTACTTTGACTCAGTATGAGTCACACATTCTTGTGGCAAAAATGTCCAGACATATGGACAGCCTATGTGCTGTACACTGGAATAAAATATTGTGTGTGACCAGACACTTGTACGTATGTGTTTGGATGTAATGGTCGTAATCCTGAGCAGGGCACTGTGTACCTGTCACAAATCCCTCCTTGCACAAGTAAGTTATGTCTTCATCATATGGTATGTAGAAAAATGTTGAAATTAAGCAAGCAGACAATGAGTTTGTGATGGGTGAATTTATTACAGTGCTGATGCAATAAATAAAATGTGGACAGAAAAGAAGAAAAAAAAAAGTAAAGTGAAGGTGTCAGTCATGGTGAAAGAAATCATTGGAGTAGATGCCACACCACTGGGAGTCAAAATCCAGAGTACTCCTTCCATTGGAACTGGTAGGTTGTTCAGGATCAGTCAACAGAATGAATGTGTGGCACACAAAGGAGTTCCTTTAGGAAGTGGTCACTTGCTGGCAGTGGTTGGTGTCTTGCCATCAGAGGCAGGGGTGTCTGGGGCAGGTTCTTCTACTGGCAGGGCCTCCCTTCCAGTGGCTGGCACAGATGTAGATGTGCCTGGTATTGATAAGCCAAAGGAAGGGGAAGACTGGTTTGGAAAAGCCCTGCTCTGGATGAATGTCTCTCATCACCCCTGTTAGGGCGGCCATGTCTGTATTGTGGGCCTCCATCTGTTGTTGCATTTCCCTGTGCATGTCCCTCTGTAACTGCTTGATTTCCTGGAGTTTGGTTACTACCTGGTCCATCATGCCTTGGGACTCCCGATAGTCCCTCAAGATGTGACTGATGGTGTCCTGGCCAGGAGCAGCCCCAGTGACCTCACACCGCATCACCATAGCATACCCCCCACGCATCCTACCCCCACAGGTTTGTGCCCTTGCCACAGGGTGCCCTCTCCTACTGGTTCCTGGCCCCTCAATGTCGGAAGTGTTACACTGCAACTCAGGATCCATGAATAGGAGGCACAAGATGGTAGACACTGTGCTCAGTTCACAGGTTGGGGGGGGTGAAAGGTTATCTGTTGTGTTAAGGCAACCAGGCTTGGAGGTGTTGATGTGGCTATAGTGAGACTCACTGTTGGTGTCTGACTAGGTTACCTAGATGGGTCAGAACTGTTCTCCACGTCCAGACAGCCAGGACTGTCTTCTTCATTCAGGGCGTCATCCAACGGGGTAGTGGCAGTCTCTTCTGTGGCCTTTGTGTGCCCAGTGGCAGCTCAACCTGTTGATGTGAAAGTTACAATGCTACTGGTTGTATTGTGACATCTACCTCCAACAATGTATTGTCACATGAAGCGTAGACCTTGTACATAATTATTTTGCAGTTAATCCTCTTGTGGCAAGTACCCATGATCTTGGTTGTATTGACCTGATATTTGTGAAGCATGCCAATTCAATCTAGGTCAAGCAGCTACAAAAATGTGCAGATCATTAGCACTTTTGCCACCAGTGCAGGCAAAACAGTGGCTATGCAAGATCTGTCTTTGGTCATTTTGAGGTCTAGTTGGTTGTGATGCAGGCAGACCATGGGGTTTGTTGTATATGTGACTGGAGTCATCATGTGGTCAGTGCATTGTGAATGTGTCTGCTGCCAATACCATTCTGGTGATGTATCTTGAGGCCTTTGGGATCATTGTTTTGCACACTGGGTAAAGTGTCCTTCCTGTCCTCAATTGTTTCATCTTGGATTAGCTGGTCTAGATGGAGCTAGGTGGCCGACACATCTCAGAGTTGAGCATGATCTGTATCTTGGTCTCTCCCGGATGAGTAAACTTCAATTGAGAGTTCACAAACAGGGGGATTTGGACAAGTGACCACTGGTCTGGTGTCCAGAGATACTGAAACAGTGTCTCCTGGGAGTTGCATCCAGGTCACTCTCTATATTACACACACTTGACAAATGTTATCCACACAGCTGAATACACTTCACTTGAGATTTCGTAAATAGATGGATTTGAGCAAGTGAACATTGTCTTTGTGGTTGTAGGTAGAAACACAGGGCCTAGAGGGTTTTGCATGCCGGTCATTCCCTTTACTTCCCACCACCATACAAATGTTATCCTCCCAGATGAGTAAACCTCATTTGAGAGTTAAGACACAAGGGTATTTGGGCATGGGAACACTGGGCTTGTGTTTGGAGTTGGAGAAACAGAGCCTCCTGGCATTGGCAGTCATGTCACTCCCTCTACTTCATGCACTTGATAAATGTCATCCCCACAGGTGACTACACTTCATTTGTGAGTTTCCAAAGAAGAGTATTTGGGGAACTGAACACTGGACTGGTGTTTTGAGTTAGTGAAACAGTACCTCCTGGCCTTAGCAGTCATGTCACTCCCTGAACTAAACACTATATAAATATCATCCTCCCAGATGAGTACACTTCAATTGAGAGTTCAGACACAGGGGTCTTTGGATAAGAGAACACTAGGCTGGTGGCTTGGAGCTACAGAAACAGGGTCTGCTGGGAGTCGCAGTCATGTCACTTTCTCCAGTACACACACTATACAAATGTTCTCCCCACAGGTGAGTACGCTTAATTTGTGAGTTGGTAAACAGGAGTCTTTGGAGGAGAAGACACTGGACTAGTGGTTGGAGTGGCAGTGAGTGCCTCCTAGGAGTTGCAGTCATGTAACTCCCTGTACTAAACACACTATACAAATATCATCCACATAATGAGTACACTTCATTTGAGAGTTTAGACACAGGGTTCTTTGGACAAGAGAATACTGGCCTAGTGTTTGGGGTTACAAAAAGAGAGCCTGCTGCGAGTTGCAGTCATTTCACACTCTTGAGTACACAAACTATGCACATGTTATTCCCCCAGGTGAGTATACTTTTTTGTGAGTTACCAAACAGGAGTCTTTGGAGGAGAGCACACTGGACTGGTGGTTAGAGTGACAGTGCCTCCTGGGAGTTGCAGTCATATAAATTCCTATACAACACACACTATACAAATGTTATTCTCTCAGGTGAGTCCACATCAATACAGAGTTCACAAACAATGGTATTTGGACAAAAGACTCCCTCTACTTCCCACATTTGCCAAATGGTCTCCTTCCAGCTGAGTAAACTTGAATTGTGAGTTGCCAGACAGTGGTCTTTGGACACGTTAACACTGTTATGGTGTTTGTAGTTGCTGAAACAGTGCCTCATGTGAAGTGCAGTCTGGTCACTCTCTAGTACACACACTTGACCAATGTTCACCCCCAGGTGAGTGCACTTTAATTGAGAGTTCACTAGCAGATGTATAGTAGCATGTGAACATTATGCTAGTGTTTATAGTTACAGGAATAGTCCCTCCTGGGAGTTACAGTCAGGTCACAGTCAGGTCACTCTCTCTACATCCCACACTTGACAAAGGACATCCTCCCAGGTGAGTGAAGTTCATTTATGATTTGCCAAAAAGGGGTATGTGGACAAGTGACCACTGGTCTAGTATTTGGAGTTGTAGAACGGTGCCAGCTGGGAGTTGGAATCATATCAGTCCCTGTACTACACACACTATTCAAATATCATCTTCCCAAGTGAGGACACTTCAATTATGAGTTGCCAAATAGAGTTCTTTGGACTGGTGGACACTGGGCTGGCGAATGGAGTGACAGTAACAGTGGGTAAAGGTGAGCTGCATGACATTGCATTTTGGTGACTTTTTTAGTGTTGTGACTTACCAGACTCTATTCCACCAGGTATTCCTGTCAAGCCCTTAGGATGCAGGATGGCCAAGACCTTCTCCTTCCAAGGAAAGAGATATTGTGGGGCACTGGGAGGGCCACCGCCAGTCTTCTTGTCATGCAGCTAGTGCCTGGAGACCAGGGAATGGACCTTGCCCCTGAGGTCATTCCACCTCTTCCTAATGTCCTCTTTTTTGCAAAGGGTGGTGCCTACAGCATTGACTCTGTCGACGATCCTGACCCACATTTCCATTTTCCTACTGAGATGAGTATGCTGGACTTGTGCTCCGAACAATTGTGGCCCTACTCTTATGATTTCATTCACCATGACTCATCCTGAGAAAAATGTGAATTATTGGAATGTGACACGGTGGAACAAAAAAATGGGTGACAGTGATTTACTAAGCAGGGGAAGGGCAAAAGAGTGTGAATGTCAAAAGTGTGTATGGGATGGTAAAAAAAAAGTGGTGCCTAGTATCTGGAAAAAAATCACTCTTGCTTCTGTGTTTTGCATTGAAAATGCACAGGATTGTGGTATGTGAAGGGGTGTGCTTTGTAGTGTCCTTTGCAGGTGTATCCAGTGTGGTAATGTGTGTGAGCGGTGTTGTTTTCAAATTCATCCAATGTGCAGTTGTGTATTGCTTTTCCGACTGTGAACTGCCATAGTTCAGACCACTATTGGCTAACTGGCATGTGGGTACGCCATGGCTACTGTGTTCTTGTAATATGATCGGTGGTTAGTCGTGGTGATGACGGCACTGTAGTTCAGACTCCCTATTTCCAGGCCTCCACGCTGCTGCCGGTCTGCCTTTTTTGTTTGGTGGTCAGCGGTCCTGCCTGCATAACTTGTAACAGGGAGGACTGAAATACCGCCCACCAATGGCGTTCTTTTTAGGACCGCCAACATGGCGGTCTGGCAGTCCGGCCACCAAACTCGTAATGAGGCCCTTAAAATGCTGTGGTTTATCTATTGTAAATACATTATGTTATTAATTGAGTTTGTTTTTTAGTTTCTTGGTTGGTGATAGTTACATTTTAAATAATTTGTATATCATGTTACTATCTCAATCTTGATTAACATTCAGTTCTTTTACATTTTTAGACTGATGTATAAAATATATTTATTTGTAAAAAAAAACATGATTTGTTACATTGGTTTAGATTTTGTGATCGTTTTTTGGGACTTTGGTAGCTTACTATTTATTTTATAATATGCTTTTGGCTTTCATTTCTAAGTAAGCTACTCCTTTGTTATTTATGAAGGGTAATACTTTCAATTGTAGTATGTCATACATTCTTTTGGTTTGGTTGCTACGTTTAGGGGCAATTTGGCTAACAGATTGCTCCTCTTATAGTTATTGGTAGCTTTGATCTTTTTTGTAATGCTTCTATGTATAGAGTGTAGGTTAGACTCTACCTACAGTTGCTTAGAAGGCACTGTGTGGTTTGTTTTTGCTTCCTGTGTCACGATGCTGTCATACACATTCGATCATAGTATTTGGAAATTGAGTAGGCATTTGTGTTCAGAGTGATGCAATCTGCCAATCCAAATGTCTTCAAAGTAATCTATTTGGGGGCTTAGTTTGTCTTTGTTTTGTTGGTAGAAAGGGCTTTCTATTAGTAAATTGTAGTGGTTAGCTAACTGTGACAGGGACAGGGGCTGGTGCTATTATTTGTATTTAAAAGGCATATTGGCTGTCTGTAGAATATTCTATGCTTAGTGCAGATTGTGGAAGGTGCCTTCGTATGCTTTGGTTAAAGTGATTGTAACAACCTTGTATGGATGTGTGAGGGTTAATTTTTAAAATGATTTGAATCATGGCTTGCTTAAAGTTTATGATTATTTTTAGGGGGTAGTAGTTATTTGTTTTATATTTAATGTGGTTTAAGAGGTTTTAGTATGTGCTACTTTATTTATTTGTATAATTGGGAATATTTCAAAGAGATATTTGTGCTTTGATATTCACCATTTATGGTCTAAATCTGAATGAATAGTTTGAGGCATATTTTGAAAGTTCTATCCATCATCCAGGTTTGACAATGGCTTACTTTTCATAAGTTATTTGCTGTAGAGAATACTAGGTTTCCTCGTTTAGGTTGTCATGTAGAGGGAAAGGTTTCTCATTATGTGTTATTGTTAGATGTTCAGGTATTTCTATGTCCTGGTATCTTCTAAAAGCAGGAGGAGTATCGCTGATGTCTTTTTCAGTTTGTGCACTTACATGTTTTGAAATGGGTATAGGTGGTAGTTGGCCTGTGATGTGTTCAGGGACTCTAGGCAGTATAGCTTTACGGATTTTTGTTGTGGTTTCCTGGGAGCTAGTGCTTGCATCTCTTACATCCTGCAATACCTCCCTTACTTCTATTTCTGCAATATTTGGGGGAATGATGTGCTCTTTTAAATGAGTTACAACATCATCTTTTGTAGCTGCCTTTCCATAGCATGCACTAGAATATGATGTGATAATTTCTAATTTATAGTTTCTGTTGATGTACTCTCTTGGCTGTAGGTGTAGCCCACATGATTTAGTAAAGGTTTTACTTTCTGCAATGTCATGTATTTTGATGCCTATGTCATTGTATTTGAAAGTAGTATAATATTATAAATATATACAATATTTTAAGGTTTGTTCTATTATTATTTACATGTAAAATTATGCTATTTTGCATACTTACAAGTATGTTTTATTTGGATGTTTTGTAGCTTTTCTGTTGGGGGTGTCCTAATGTGGAGCAGATGTTCATATGTTGGATGAAAAAAAACATAAGTTTAATTTTGAATGTTAATTTATTTGTAGATAGTAGAGGAGGCGATTGTTAGGCGTTTATGTTTACTCGCTATTTGGGTGAGTTTATTGGTTTTTTAATTAATTTATCTATACTTGCTTTCTTATATCTTTTTGCTGGTTTGGGATACTGTTTTTTTCTAGCAGTTTATTGTAGTTTTTTCTTTTTATGAAGCCTGTGTAAATAGATAGAAGTTGGAGAGTGTTGTATTCATTATTTGCTCTTTTGCATTTTGAAGTTTATCAACAAGAGTGTTTCAGTTTAAATACAAGTTTTACTTACTTGGTTATGTAGTTCTCAGATTTATATATTTATTTTTTAATGGTCTGGCCAAAGAATCTGGCAGAGTTTCCTCATCTTGCAGTGTTTGTCATTTTGAAGTATTTAGGGCCTGATTAAGAGTTTGGCGGTCTTGGGACGACCACGGTGACAGGGATGGTCACCTCCCTGCAGTGTGGGCGGACTGACCACCATATTACAATGCATGTGGTTACATAGACAAAACTATAGCGGTCCCACCGACACCACCAGAAAATCTAAACGGCTGTGCTGGTGAGCCAGTCCAATGCATCTGTCGTAGGGCAGACCACCAGTGCAACTGCTGGACCAAGTACAAGATGGTGTTCCGCTGAACTGACTTTGGGGGTCTAACCACCACACCTGAGCTGGTGGAAAAGGAGTCATATAAGGCTGAAACGCACCTGCACTCAGCTTCACATATCCTGCGCCCTCCTGTAGCCGTTCATACATGCACTTCTACTGCTTGTGCTGCTAGATGATGCCTAAAACCGATGCCGTCATGGATGCAACCAACAGTAAGCCAAACACTTACCCGTTAACAACTATTCCACAGCAAATCGATGCCCCACCATGGACCTGGCGGTACGTGGTCCAAACATATTTTGTGTGCCACTGTTCGGAGTTGTACTCAAAGTATGACCCAATCACAGCCCATGATGATCTCTAGGGCCAGATCACTGACACTGCACAGGCACACTCTTCTAAACTTTAAATGTGTGCACAACCAATATTTAGAGATAGTGATGTGTCCATGACATTGTGTCACACAACAGTAACACAGCATCAGTAGACCACCTACAAATCTAAGTGACACGCTCACATTTTTCATGTGCCATTGCCTGTTGTGATATAAAAGATACAGCTGTATGGATATGTCATGAAACTGAAACCCACCTCCTCTGCTAAATCTCTGTTATGGACTCCCACATATCACCCACATTTCAAGATAATGCAGGGTAAATGGGATGCAAAATAATCAGTGTTAGAAACATTCAAAGGTCATAATGGTGTGGATGTGGTCCCTTTGGCTTTAAGAGGGAGGTGTTTTTTGCAGCGGTAAGGCAAGGGCAAACATCAAACTTTCTTTAGGGAAATGTGTAGGGTATCCAGGAGGGATTAGGGGTTGGGAGGTTAAGAAAGTGGAAGTGGAAGTGTCAGGTGTGGGTGTGTGTGTTGATGGTGATGCTGTCTGTGTGTCTGTAGTATGATATTTGCATTTTGTAGGTGTCTATGGTGTTGGTGAGCGTGGGCATTTGCGTTTCTTCGTGGTGTGTGATGTGGATGTGCTGAGTATGCTGGGAGTGGGGAATGTGTCTGCTGGTGTGGGTGTGGTGTCTGGGGGTATGGTGGGAGTGGTGAATGTGGAAGTTGGTGTGGATGTGGTGTCTGGAGGTATGGTGGGAGTGGTGGATGTATCTGTTGGTGTGTGTGTGGCATCTGGGGGTATGGTGGAGTGGTGGTGGTTGCGTGCTTGTGTGTTTTCTGGTGTTTCTGTTTACATGTGCTGCTTGGGGCTGTTGAGGTATGTAGGTGTTTATGTGTGAGTGTGCTTGGGACAGGAATGGGAATAGGGACATTGGATGGGGAAGTGGCAGGTGGTGGGGCAGAAGTATGGAATGGGTAAAAGGCTGCCATAAGGGAGGAGGCCAGAGCCTGAAAAGATCTCTATAGAGCAGACATAAAACTGTGGATGCCTTCCAGGCAGGCCACCATCTGTTGCATATAGCTGCTCTGCACCTGGATGGCATTCAGTAGTGCCACCTGACCCACAGGGATGTTTCTCAGGAGGTCTATAGCCTCCTCACTCAGGGCAGCGGGGGAAACAAGGGCAGGGGGTGAGGTGCATGTAGTGAAGGAGATGACTTCTCTCTTGGGTGTGCGGGCCCGGTCAGCTGGGTGGGGTGTAGATCGTAGTGCGGGGTGGTGGACTAGGATGGTGCAGGAACTGTTCCTGTATGTCCTACCACCACTAAGGAGTGTCCACTGGAGCTGGACTCGGACGATGATGATGTAGAGTCTGTGTCCTTCATGGCACTCCCCTCACCCTTTGGGCCACTGGGTCCTTCCGTGTCTATACTGTCACGACCGGAGGTACCATACCCAGCTGCTTCCCCACAGATGTCAGCCCTGTCTCCTCCGCTTGCTGAAATGACAAATACAAATAGGTTTATTGCCTATGCAGAACACACTTTACCAACAGTAAGAATCACAGAACATTACTATAATGTACAGTAGACCCCAGCTACAAGGTCCACCAAAGTGGCTTCAACATTTGCAATGCCACATGTATGCATGCTACATGAACAGTAAACAGATGCGCACTGTAAAATCAGAATTATAGACAACTTTAATTGCATTAGTGAAGTTGTGAAATCACAATACCCAAGTATCAAGTAGGAGACCTTGTCACCTTTTATGGTTTGGCTGTCGTAGCCTACCTCAGTAACCTGTTGTCATCAAATAGTACGTCAATGGCAAATTTATTCCTACAGATTCCACACAATGCCCTGCAATCAGCAAATGTTCATATACCTAATAGCACATCATGATGAAACAACGGTTAAATAATACAGCTATGTTGCAGCAAGATGTACAGTAGCTGGAAGAAGGTGACTTGGAAAAACCTGTGTCATACTGTAGAAATTTATCAAAGTGCAACTTCCTAATGTATTCATTTGCAAAATAATCTCATGAACATTATACTGATATATAAAACATGTTGCACCAAAGAATACACTGGAGACAATCTGCTCAAAATGTCTGAGAAATTTGTCAACAAATATCCACAGCACAATGAATTAGGTCTGCCTAGGCAAATCACCAGTTGCGATCGGTACTGGTAAGAACTCCATTCTAACATTGCAAAACTAAAAGCCAATAGTCCATTGAATGTTGTTGAGGCTCAGGGAATCTCCCTTACCTGAAGAGGTGGTTTAATCTGCTTCTCAGTTGAAAGGCACATCACTGTACCTTTCTTAATTCAAACACAAATTTCAATGTATTACTTAGTGTACACACTCACATATGATCCCCACATTTCTACGTGTCACTCCCTGATGCATGTCAACAGTCAGTTAATGAACCTTCACCAATAAACATGTTCAAATCACTAAGCTTAATAATTCCACATCAATAGCATGGAAACACACATTGTGAATACCTATTGTAGATCTTCCTGTCATGTCATTAGTTGCTTCAGCAATTTGACATGAGAAATTACATTGAGTAATGGATTAGAGTACGTGTGACCCACCAACCAAAGTTTAGACACTCCTGTCTGTGGTAACACATGAACTGTATACCCAGCATAACTATTTTCCAATATTTTCTTGCATGCACGCATATGCAATGGAATCAAACATCATCCCATGAAGACAGGCTGATTATGTGGGAAACAGTAGTGTAAATGATACTACTAAAGTGAAAGGTACACATGCCAACACATAGACATGAATACTGCTGGCAACAGTGATGTTGGCAATCTCAGGTAACTGTACATTCCCCACATACCAAGGGAAATTATTGCTGAGTGACTGCACCCAAAGTGCACTATATGCCATGTCACACGAATGAGGGCAACCATCACATAATACACAGTAGTGAGGTACAAGCTCATGACACACTGAAGGCATGTGGCTTGTTGGGTACAAATGCCAATATACTGTCTTGAGCAGACACATGGCTGAGTACACTGATCACTCAGCTCATGTTGTCTGATGTGGGTGACACACTGAAGACAAGTTGCATGTTGGGTACAAATGTCACCCACATCAAACAACATGAGCTGATTGATCACTGTACTCAGCCATGTGTCTGCTCAAGAGAGCATTGTGGTCGTGGACTAGACTCTGTGGTGTACCTGGACATTTGGACAATAGGCAAGGTATATCAGCATGCACATACTACCAGTCCTACACTAACAGTAACTCTTCTTGTGCATGCACATGGGCCACCTCCAATATTCAGGGAGAGAGGGCTGCTTCTAGCACACACAGGTGGCAATTTAACATGTATGAATCTGCACAGGATTCACCCCTTTTTAGCTGCTGTTATTTCCTCAACTACCCTTCAAGCTCCAGATAGGACACCATAGTATGCAGGCCATTGGGGGTGAGGGGTCAGGGTCCAGCACGCATCCTGTCCACATTGGGAGGACAGCCCAAGTTGGACCTCTTCGATCTTCCGGGCCCTGTGTCTCAGGTCCTCACACCTTTTTTAACAATGGACGCTGAATCGGCGACAAACACCCACGGTCATCACCTTCAGGGCAAAGGCTCTCCAAATGGCTTGCTTCTGATGGGGGTTGGCATGTAGGGATGCAATATAGAAATGAAGAGGTCATAAGTGCATAATTTAGGATATGTGTTTGGTCCACTCACATTTTGTAGACATCTTGCACAAGCATTTTAGAATTGTTAACACACTGCATGTGGAAATTTCACATGCTGGTAAGCACATGGATATACATACAGTACACACTTTTGCAGTCATCTGCAACTTTGGCCACGACCTACACTTACTAACCAAGCCCACTAACATCATGTAGCCCAGGGCCAACCAACATGTACTGTGATGTGAGCCACTATGAAACACAACACACCATTGTGACCTTCTGAAGGGTAAACTACTTGTGCATGACTGTACAGACACCTTTACATCCAGGCACATTGGCCCTCATTACAACCCTGGCAGTAATACCGCCAACAGGCCAGTGGTAATAAAAAATGGAATTATGACCACAGCGGAAACTGCTCAGAAAGACAGCCACTTTAACACTCCGACCGCCACGGCGGTAACCGCAAATAGCCAGGCGGAAGACAATGTACCGCCCACAGTATTACAACAGACTTATCCACCACCTTTTCCGGGGCGGTAACAATGACATCAAAAGCATGGCGGAAACAGAACACAGAAGTCAAAGGACTCACCTCTGGACACTCAGGGAACAACCACGACGCCATGGAGCCAGAGTTGCACATTCTCCCCATGCTCGTCTACCTCTTCCTTAATTACGAGCATCTACGCCGGCAAAGACGACCACGGTGAGTACTGCCACCTAGCACACAAGGGAGGGGGGAAGAAAAAGAGAGTGAAACACACACGCAGCACCCCCATCCCCACCCCAACACCATACACACAAACAGATACAGTAACATTATATATTTACCCCCTAACCCTCAGGAATAATGAAAGGAAAAAAAGATTGGAAGAAAGTGAGTGTAATACGACAAAATAATATGAATAAGTGCATCAAAATAAAAACGGGCACACATATTTACAAATGGAGGGACACTGCCCAGTCCAAAATGTCCACAGGGCCACAACACATAAAAAGCAAGGCCCCACCTCACTCCTCCAACAACACAGAGAGAACACTGCAGGGGCATCAGGTCGAAAACACACGGACACCTCAGGGGACGGGGAATGCGGGGGCGCCTCAGCCGGAAAATAGTACAATGCCACTGTGCTTGGTCCTGGGGAATGCAAGGCCACAGTCTCTCAAGTGGGTGGTTTGCCCACTACTTGGTCCTGGGGAGTGCAAGGCCACACACTCAAAAGTGGGTGGATTGCCCACTGCTTGGTCCTGGGGAGTGCAAGGCCACAGTCTCTCTAGTGCATGGCTTCTCCACTGGTGCTGGAGGGGGACTTGTGCCCAGTGCGCTTCATCCTGGCAAGGATGGGGTGAGTGGATGGCTTCTTCCACTGGTTCTGGAGGGGGCATTGTGCCCAGTTTGCTTCATCCTGGGAAGGATGGGGTGAGTGGATGGCTTCTTCGACTGGTTCTGGAGGGAGCCTTGAGCCCAGTGTGCTTCATCCTGGAAAGGATGGGGTGAGTAGATGGCTTCTTCCATTGGTTATGGAGGGGGCAGTGTGCCCTGTGATGCAGATCTTGGGGAGTGCAAGGTCACAGTCTCTCACCTGGGTGTCACACCTACAGGATTTGCAGGGGCCAGGACACAATACAGTCCATGGAGGCAGCTGGTGGTGCCTCCTTGCTCTTGCTTGATGCACCTGGTGCATGCACATTTCCAGTACTGCTGGCTTTTTCTCGGGATCCTCTCCCACCTGCAGTAGCTTTTGACACTACTTTGGCCATGGACTGGGTGACTGAGGTGCTCGCCTAGGTTCTGACCACCCTGGCCTGACGTGAAGGACGGGGGTAAGGGTAGGGAAGAGGTCAACGGTGGAGAAGAAAAGCTTCTTAGGGACATTGGGGTGGGAAGAGGGTGAAGGTTTGGGAGTGGAGGAAGAGGAAGTGTTGTAGGAGGTGTCTGCTGTGTTTGGGTGCAGGTGCACGGGCTGGATGCTGTTGTGAGGTGGATGGCTGTTGGGTGTCTGAGTGCTTGTGTTTGTGTACTTTGGGAGGAGGGGGCACAGACACAGTGGGAGAGGACACAGGGGACGTGAGCATGGATGTGGGGTGGTGACTGCCAGTGAGGGGTGTGTAGTGATAGGCATGCTGGTGATGGAGGTAGTGGATGAGGATGAGGATGTAGTGCATGCAGATGTGTGTGTAGATGCTACTGGGAGGGAGGTGAAGGAGGAGGAGGAGGGGGGCACAGTGGAGGCAGTGTATGTTGGTATGTCTGCATCTAGATGGTGTTTGTGTGAGTGCCTGTGGGATGATGTGTGGTGCTTGTGTTTGCCTGAACCACTCCTGTGTGTTGTCCTGGGTGCATGCTGGTCTGCATGTGTGTTTGGGATAGGTTGGGGCTGAGGGGAATGGGACTGGGTAGAGGAAGTTGGAAGGGGGTAGAAACAGGGGCAATGGCTCCCTTCAGAGATGAGGCCAGAGCTTGGATTTATCTCTTTTGGGCTGCCATGGCAGAGTGAATACCCTCCAGGAATGCATTTGTGTGTTGCAAATGGGCTGCCATCCCCTGGATGGCATTCACAATGGTTGACTGCCCAAAAGAGATGGATCGCAGGAGGTCAATAGCCTCCTCACTCAGGGCAGCAGGGCTAACTGGGGCAGGGACTGAGGTGCCTGGGGCAAAAGAGATGCCCACCCTCCTGGGTGAGGGGGCACAGGAAACTCACTGAGTGGCTGCTGGGAGGGCAGTGCTGGTATGGGGGTGGTGGTTGTACCTGTAGTTGGGGTGGCCACAGAGGTGTCCGCCACCACCAGGGAGCTTCCATCGGAGGAGGTATCACTGTCCAAACTGTCCTGCTCCCCTCGCCCTCCATCCCACTGGTGCCCTCAGCGTCAGTGGATTCGGCCTTCTGGGCCCTGTGGGATGCAGCTCCCTCCGTCGCCGGTGCCTCAGGTCCTTAGTCAGATGAAGATGATGCTAATGCACAGAAGGACAGGGTGACAAAACAAAAAGGGCGGGAGAGACAAAGGATACACCGGGTCAATGGCTGCTCCAAATACCATAGTTGGCGTATACAACACACACACACACACACACAGGGAACAGCCCTACGCATTAGGCAATGCACTTCCAGTCACAATCCTAGTCACCAGCCCATGGACAGTAATACCTAACGCCACTAACAGCATACCAGAGACCCACAGACCCCTGCCCAGTAGTGGATGCCTACTAGCTTGGTTGGAGGTGGTTTACATCATACCCTGCCCAACATGCGACCTACCCTGCAATGTCCGGCCTGGCTTAGGGGCACCCACAGGGCCACATCCCCCACCCAGAGACAACCCTACCACACGCAAGTAGTATATTTGGAAACTTTACTCACCCCCTTGTAGCTGCTGTGATGCCCTCAAGCGCCCATCCAGCTCCGGATAGGCCAACACCAGTATGCGGGCCATCGGGGGGTCAGGGTTCGACGGCCACCCCTTCCTCGTTGGGAGGCCATCCTCACCTAGGCCTCCACTGTCTTCCTTGCCCAGCGTCTCAGGTCCTCCCACCGTTTCCAACAGTGGATGATCCGCCTACCATAGACCCCCAGGGTCCGCATGTCCTTGGAGATGGCACGCCATTTACCCTTTTTCTGATGGGCGCCGACCTGCAGAAAAATGCACATAGAAAAAAGGTATCAGTTAGACCATCCGGCCTGTTACACTCATGTCCCACCATAGCCCTCCCATCCCCTTACGCACAGACATTGCCCACCATACATGCAGCATGCTGCCCAGGACCCTTCCACCAACCCCTCCCCCCTTACTTGAGGCCCTCACACACAGCACTCCATGCATCCATTCCCCATGCATCGTGCTCACTGTGTACTCCCCTGTTGGTCTGGAGGCCCATACAGCATTTGGTATTGGGGTAGGACCCCATCCACCAGTCTCTCCAAAGGCAGGGGCCCTCTCCCCAGCGATACGAGCCATGGTCGGTTCCAGACACAGGTCATAGTAGCGCTTGCAGTGTAGGTTCTCTCCTGTTGAAGGTCAGGTAGCAAGTGGATGAACAAATAGAAAATGTCGGTCACGTTCGCGGCGGTGCGTACCGTCACCTCCGGCGTACATCACCATTGGCCACTGTAACCCATAGGCCCATTGGGATCCAATGAGGACTTGCATGGCAGTGTTCGACCGCCTCCCGCAACAGCGCACAACGTCAGCGGAATTACCTCATTTCCACATGTCACTCCATACAGGAGAGGCGGATGCCATTTCAGGTGGTGTGGGGGGCAGACCATGGCACCTAACTGCGTCACAGTACACATATGCACCACTTGGGCCTATACAACAATCTTGTGTTACAGTCACAGCATGCAATGCAGTGTAGTGTTTTGCAATATGGGGTACTGACCAGCTACTCACGTTTGCCCCATAGATTGCAACCGCTGCAGATGAATCGGAGATGGAGGCATCCCCCCGTGTACCGGTCCCTGGTGGAGTTGGCAACAATGGAGGACAGGCACATTATCCTCACCTATATCTGCTATCCGTCAGCCCACTGGGATCTCCTCTCTTGTGCAAGTCCTCTCTGTGCTCCATTTCCTGGCAAGTGGCTCCTTCCAAGTGACAGTGGGCTTGGCAGCAGGAATGTCTCAGCCAATGTTCTCAATAGTGCTGACCAGAGTGTTGTCTGCCCTGATTAAACAAATGCACAGCTACATCGTTTTCCCCCAGGTGGAGGACTTGGCCACAGTGAAAGCAGATTTCTATGCAATGGGACATATCCCCAACATTATTGGGGCTATTGATGGTGCACATATTGCATTTGTCCCACCCCGGAGAAATGAACAGATGTTCCGAAATCTAAAGAGCTTTCACTCCATGAATGTACAGAAGGTGTGCCTGGCAGACCAGTACATCTCCCATGTCAATGCAAAGTATTCTGGGTCTGTACATGATGCCTTTATCCTGAGGAATAGCAGCATCCCATGTGTGATGGCTCAACTCCAGAAGCACCGGGTGTGGCTAATAGGTGGGCCCTGGATCCCACCCAGTGGATGTTGGTGTATGGGTACGGTGAGGGCCCTAAGGGTTAGTGTGTGTCTAACAGTTCTCCCTCGATATTTGCAGGTGACTCTAGTTACCCCAACCTCTCATGGCTACTGACCCCTGTGAGGAATTCCAGGACAAGGGCAGAGGAACGTTACAATGAGGCACATGGGCGAACAAGAAGAATAATAGAAAGGACATTTGGCCTCCTGAAGGCCAGGTTTCATTGCCTCCATCTAACAGGTGGATCCCTGTACTACTCACCCAAGAAGGTGTGCCAGATCATCGTGGCATGCTGTATGTTGCACAACCTTGCCTTTCATCACCAGGTGCCTTTTCTACAGGAGGATGAGGCTGGAGATGGTCGTGTGGCAGCAGTGGACCCTGTGGACAGTGAAGATGAGGAGGCAGAGGATGACACACAGGTAAGACACTGTAATTACACTTTACATTGACAGTTTTGTATCTGACATTGTCACTGACAGTCTAATTTTCAAAATTCTATGCCCACTTAATGCACACTTTGGTACCTCTATTTTCAGGTATTTTTGTCCCACTATCACTCCTGGTGTGTTGACTGCAGCCAACTACAGGTCATTCCTATGTATACTATACTGTACAGTTATATTGCAATGATTAAAGCTTGTTAAACGAATACATGGTTACATGATTTGACAGACTCCATGCATGTATTATTTCAAATGGTGTTAATTTAGGTGCTAATGATTAGAGGGGGATGTGCAATGGGCTGGGGTGATGATGGAGGAAAGTCCAGGTTGTAGTCCAGTCTATTTGTATCACAGGTGCATTGTCCAAGGGGCCATAGGAAGGGGAGCAATGTCAGTTCAAGGTGGACAGGGTGACAGAGTGGGACACAATGGTGACATTCAGGAGAGTCTTATTTCCTGGTGGGGGTCTTGGCAATAATCTCTGGCTTCTGCCTGAATCACAGGGACCGTTTGCGGTGTGGTTCTCCTTCTGCAGTAGGTGGGGTGCTGGTGGCCTGTTGTTCCTGTAGCGTGGCCTCCTGTCAACTAGCGCCAGCGGAGGTGGAGGGCTGTTCATCAGTTTGGCTAGTGTCAGGGGCCCGGTGGTGTGCCAGTGCCTCCCTCATGGTGTTGGACATGTCAGCCAGCACCTCTGTAATGGTGACCAGGGTGGTGTTTATGTCCTTCAAGTCCTCCGTGATCCCCAGGTACTGTCCCTCCTGCAGCTGCTGGGTCTCCTGCAACTTGTCCAGTATCTGGCCCATCATCTCCTGGGAATGGTGGTATGCTCCCAGGATGTTGGTAAGTGCATCCTGGAGAGTCAGTTCTCTGGGCCTGTCCTCTCCCTGTCACACAGCAGTCCTCCCAGCTTCCCTGTTGTCCTGTGCCTCTGTCCCCTGAACCATGTGCCCACTGACCCCAGGTCCCTGATCATCCTGTGTTTGTGGGGTGGCCTGGGGTTCCTGTAGTGGTAGACACAATGCTGATTCCTGGGGACAGAGGTATGGGCCCTCTGGGTGGGTACTGTGGTGGTGTTTCCTGAGGGGGGAGGCTCTGTGGTGGTATGAGACTGTGCCTGGGTAACCTACTGTCCGGAGATCCCTGATGGGCCAGGTTGGGCATCCAGATCCAGGTGTCCAGAGCTGCCGTCATTGTGGGCCTCTTCTGAGGGTGGGGACTGGATGTTACTGGCACCTCCTCTCTGGTGACGTTGGGTGGGGGACCTGTGGGGATGTAAATGCAGTGTTATTGTTTCTGTGTGTGTCATCTTGTGCATGGGTGTGCTGCCCTGTATGGTTGTTATTGCCCTGGCAGCTTTGCCTTGTGTGAGTAGTGATTTTGTGGGCTAGGTGATTGTCTCTAGTGTGCATGCTTTAGTGACGGGTGTCCATGCAGGTCTGTGAGGGGTGTCCATGCATTGGTGTTGCATGCAGGGATTGGTATTGGGATGAGTGTGTTGTGATGGTGGGGTATGTGGAAGGTGGTGAAGTGATAGGAGTGAGGGTAGGGGTTGAGGTTTGTGATAGCATGCAGGTGGGGGAAGTGATAGTAGTATAGAGTTGACTTACCCGAGTCCAGTCCTCCTACTCCTGCCAGGCCCTCAGGATGCATGATCGTCAAGACTTGCTCCTTCTATGTTGTTAGTTGTGGGGGAGGAGGTGAGGGTCCACCGCCAGTCCTATGTACAGCTGTCTGGTGTCTTGCTGCTGTGGAACGCACCTTCCCCATAGGTCATTCCACCTCTTCCTGATGTCATCCCTTGTCCTGGGGTACTGTCCCACGGCATTGACCCTGTCCACAATTCTCTGCCATAGCTCCATCTTCCTTGCAATGGACGTCTGCTGCACCTGTGATCCTAATTGCTGTGGTTCTACCCGGATGATTTCCTCCACCATGACCCTTGGCTCCCCCTCAGAGAATCTGGGGTGTTGCTGTGGTGCCATGGGTGTAGTGTGAGTGGTGTGGGTGAGGGTGTGTGGGGTGCTGTGTTGGGGTGGGTGATGTGGGGTGCGTGGATGGTGTATAGGTGATGGTGGTGTGTGGCTGTGGTGTTAGGTAATGTGGGAGGGTGTTTTATAGTGGTGTGGGTGTATGGGTATGGTGTGTGTATGTGTGTCAGGTGTGTGTTATTGAAATTGTCCAATGTGATATTGTTTTGTTAGTGTGGAGGTGTATTTTGAGCGCGGCGGTATGTACCGCCAATGGTTTAGCGCCATTGAATGTCTGCTGCGGTGATTCGTGGGTCATAATGCTGTGGGTGTAGTTCTGTTGGTGTAACGGTGTGGGTTTTGGTACCACCAGTTTATCACTGACCTTTGGGCTGGCGGACCTGTGTGTGTGGCTGTATAGTGACGGATTGCTATGTGTGGGTCATAATATGGGTGGCGGTAATCTGCTGCGGCGGCTGTATGTTGGCGACAGTCAGCATGGCGGTAAGTGGGATTTACCGCCAAGGTCATAACGAGGGCCATTGTCTTGTTACATATGGTCCATACAGGTTATTACCATAGTACAGACTACAACCTAAGGTTAAGAGGACAATGAAAGAGTTGACATTGGCCTGTCACTGAGAGTGTCCTCTGTGTGAATGTGTGGGCATGTGGACTAATGAATGGAACTGATTGAGTTTATGTAGTATGTACTGGTATCACTGGACACACCTTGTACCGTATGTGGCACTCTTACAGAGATTACGTTCAACATACCAAGGTATGTTTGGTCTGATTGGTTGACTGTAACAAAACTAGTGATTCACATGTAATGATCTTTCCAGATTTAATCAACTATCTGCACTGTATATTTTGTCACTTCTGCAATAGGCCAGTACAGTGCAAACATGACTTAGGGGCAAGTGACAACAGACCTGTGGGAGTAAAGGGCCTGTCAGGAGTAAATGTCATACATTGGCAATGTGGGTCAACGAAAAGATGCAGCAGGTCAGGGGTTACCTCCTTCACCTTTCCAAATGTAGTCAATGTAAAAGCATTCAGACTTACTATTCTGAAGACCCATTTTGGGAACATCCAAGGATCTGCAGGTCTACTTGGAATTTACCCTCTTCATCAGTTGTATTGCCACAGTATGTCTGCCCCAGCCTGGGCTACGGCCCTAGTTGGAAAACCTATGACAGGCCTTGCTCTCTGCAGGCTGAGCATACTGAACCAACAGGAACATCACATTTCCATCACTTCAATGCATAACAGTATATCTTGTGGCCATCCTATATGTGAGTTCAATGCTGTGAGGCACTCTGAAGGGGTCAGTGAGGTTGAGATAGCTCTCAGACAACAGTGTGCCATTGCCTGATCTGGGCAGATTGATATGTGGGACTGCACACATTGCTGATATCCTCCTCAACTGCTTCTAACAGTACACATACACAGCTTATGCTGTAATGCAAATACATGTATTCTCTCATTTACCATCATCTGATCATCATATATATCATTGTTACCCTGAAATGTTTACTTGCAAAGACATGTGAATGCAACAGAAGGAGGATCTAGGGCCTATCACACATCACACAACACAAGGGTCATTTGAACTACACAAAGTACAGGGCTCCACAAACCATGACATGTATAACCTATGTATGGACCACAAAATGTTAATACAGTCATCCAAAAAATATTTGGGACTCAGAGGCACTTCGGAGCCTGTGAGAAAGGAAAGGATGTTGTTGAACATAGTTGAACAAGCATATGATGTAGTTACTTGTTCCTCTGGTGAGCCATAGAGCTGACCATACAGGGAAAGGACCTCTTCAACAAGTTTCTCCAGCTCCTCTGGAGAGAAGGCAGGGGCCACTTAACCTGCTTGACCTGGTATGATTGCTCCCAGAGGTGCCACACAGCAGCCAAAGTGGTGGAGGTGTTGATGGCAGCAGTGGCAGGAGGCAAGTGAGTTATTTTTCAAATCACGGCATACATGTACGCCACGTATGCGGTCATGAGTGTAGATGGGCACAGCCATTGGTCTGTGACCATCACAATCAATGTTAGCCTAAGGCTGCCACCGCTGTGGATGAAACCGCCCACTGTGTGGTCGACTTCCACCGGTGGCACCAGCTTCCAAATTCCAATATACAAGGTCATGCATCTGTCATTTTAGCATTTGAAACTACAGTATTGCTAACTTGGAAATGCGTCACTACCACTACAAATGTGTTGTAACATGTAAATATATGTAATACTCCATCGATGTGTAATTTCTACTACACAATCATCAGTGTATTGCGTTACTGGTCCTAAATGCTGTATAACCACACTGCAGTCTACATCGCTGGTGACAGTATTTTGGGAGAAAAACACATAGGGGCAGATTTAAGAAAAGTGGCACTGCAACTAGTGCACCGCCACTTTCCATACGCCCCTTGGCGCTCCACTGCTGCCACCATGTTTGCGCTGCATTTAAAATACGGTGTACCCTGGTGCACATAGGGGGACAATAGCATAACATTTTCTGACACTATTGATGTACTGTTCAGGGTTAGCGCTAACATTTTGGCACTAACCTTGAAAAGTACATAAGGGCCCATTGAAAACAATGACATGCCCCCTTTTAACACCTGCTCTGAGCAGGCATTAAAATGCCGAAAGAAATGACGCAAATAAATCTTTTAGATTTCATTGCCCCATTTTTTCAACCCCCTTAAAGGGGGAACACTCCCATTGCATACATTACGCCTGATGCAGGCATAATGTGGTGCAAGGGGCTACAAAGTGGTGCAATGCATGCATTGCGCTACTTTGTAAATATGGAGCTTCAATTTATACCTCGTTGGGCCACATTAGTGTAAAAAATATGAGGCTAGTGTGGCACATGAAGGCACTAGGGGCTCTTTAATGTGACCCTTACTTTTCCATATCAAGGTGCACATGAGGATCATATAAGTGTGTGATGTACTAATTTATGTTGTAAACACATGTGTAGACAACAATGGGAATTACAGCTGGATCTTGGGGAGTAGACAATTGAAATGTGTGTAATGGTTTTTCAGTCAGTAATGTTTTGTCACATCACTTTTGTTTTACTCATCATATATGTTGATCTGGACACTTTAAATGATGCACCTATTAATTTGATTCCACAATACCCTGGGAGAGGGCGGAGACGATAACCTCCAGTTCATACCTTCCAAGTTCATACCTTCAGACCCTGGAAGAAAGAGATGTAGTAAAGTAATTTTGTCTGAATAGGCAAACTATACAAGTTTTATGTTGTCAGTTGGAACCAGATCTCATGTCTCAAAACACTTATCCAACATGTAAACCACCCATTGTGAGACTCATTGCACTATTACACTTTCTGGTCACAGGGTCCTGCCAATATACAGGCCCTCATTAGGACCTTGGCGGCAAATGCCGCCTACCACCACGGCGACGGCCGCCAACATACCGTCGCCTTGGTTACCGACCATCCATGGCATTATGACCGTAGACAGAATACCACCAGAAGGCTGGCGGTATTCTGTCTACGGTCCTGGCGGTGGATGGCGGTAAGGTGGCACTGCTGCCAGCAGCAGCACCACCCCAGCAAAACACTGCCTACCGTATTATGTTCCATGATACGGCCTGGCGGTGTTTTGCTGTCCGACACTGCTGCTGGCAGCAGCGCCGCATCCTGTCTCATGCCAGAGGACCCCCTGCAAGCAGGTAAGTCACGTTCTCCGAAAGGGGGGGGGGTGTTGTGTGCGTGAGTGGGGGGGGTGTGACTGTGTGTGAATGCATGCATGCGTGTGTAATACGTGTGTGCATGAGTGGGTGTGAGTGTACGTGCATGTTGTGTCTTAAGATTGCGTGTGTGCCTGGATGTATGGTCGTGAGTGTTGCTGTGAGTGTGTATGAATGTATGAATGCATGGGTGAATGTGTGTATGCATGTGTGTATGGGTGTATATGTATGTGCGTGTGTATGTGTAAATATGGGGGGATGTAGGGAGAGGGAGGGGGAGAGTGGTAGAGAATTCTTGGGAGGGGGAGACCCCTATCAGCGCCAGGGAAGGAATTCCCTGGCACTGATAGTGCCTACCGCCATGGTTTCAGTGGCGGTACCGAAACCACGGAAACCATGGCGGTGGGCAGGGTCATAATGCCATGGGCGGCCTAGTGACAGCCGTTGGGCTGGAGACTGAAGTCTCAAGCCCAGCGGTCGTTACCGCTGTGGCGGTTGGTGTTGTACATCATAATAGTGGAGGGAGGTACCGCCAGCCTGTTGGCGGTAATACCTCCACTATACCACTGACCGCCGGGGTCGTAATGACCCCCACATTGTCTGTATCTGGTGGTAAGTCACAACCTATGTTCAGTGGGGTTTAAAAGACGTGCTATCAGCAATGATGAAACACATTAACAGCTATATCAAGTCCCCCAGACATGAGGATTAAGTGAACGGGACGGTTGACTTCTATGGATTTGGTCGCATCCCTCATGTGGTGGGAGCCACTGATGGAACCCATATTGCACTAGTACCACTGCATGCCATTGAACAAGTCTATGGAAATAGGAAGCACTTCCATTCTATCAACGTGCAAGTTGTCTGCTTGCCAGATTTGTACATCTCAAACGTCTCTGCCTGGTTTCCAGATTCAGTCCATAATTCCTTTGTAGTGCAGAACAGTACTATACCCAGCTGATGCCTGCAACCGGAGAGGGCCTGGCTTGTTGGTAAGTAACATCTGTCCTAACATCGTGTGTGCAATGTCAGCTGCTAAAATCAGGAAGTGTGTGACTCATTGTAGCTCTTTTGTCTCATTAGAAAACAGGAGACTCAGCATAACCTAACCATCCTTGGTTGTTAACACCACTGAGGAATCCAACCACGCCATGAGAGTCCGCTTCAATGAGGCCTATGGAAGAACATGGCAGCTGAATGGGGCTTTGGGCTCCTGAAGGCCAGATTTAGCTGTCTGGAAAAACTGGGGGAGCCCTCCTCAACTCATCCGGGAAAGTATGCCAAATCACCGTAGCCTGCTGCATGCTTCATAACATCGCCCTGTGAAGGAACATCCCTTATATCGCAGAGGAGGGAGAGCATGAGGTGCCACTGGGTGAGGATCATGAAATGCCAAATGATGATGATAGAGGTGACGAGGAAGGAGCTGACTTGTGACAAGACATCATCAACAGCTTCTTCCCATATGTGTATGTCATGAGATGTAATGACTTTGACTATACAGTGAACTCGGGTTGTGATGAAGTGAGGAGTATACTTTTTTGAAAAGTGTTAGGAGGCTGAAGCTCTAGAAAAATGTGTATAGGGTGTTTGGTGGTAAAGCTTTTGACACATTCACATTTAGTAAGTAATGCTTTGTTTATGTCAGATTTGTGTCATGGACTGCATTCTCCAGATGTTTGCTATGTGAAGTGTGTCATATGTATGGTTTCATAATTATACTTTTAATTTTTGTGTTTGTTTAGGTACCTCCATCATGACATCTTCATTTGGACATTTTAGAGTTGTGACATTGGCAGGTATATGATGCAGTTGAGACATACGAAGCGGATATGAGCAGTTCCTGGGAATGTATGTCACAGATTTTGGTTGTACAAGACCTGTGCCAAGCCAGCTTACAAAGTGATAGGATGGAAGTTAAGGAGACTAATTTGGACCATTCCTTACCGTGTGGTGGCCATGATGCATTATGTCTGTCATCATGTGCTCAGAACATAGTTGTAGGCCAAATCCATGTTAGTTTACTTCACATTGGCTAAACACTCTTTCTGTACGAACTGTATGTAGCTATTGATGTGTTTCATCACTGTAGGCCAAAGTGCCTGTGACACATCGCTGCCATTTGTTTGCGTCATATCACGAGATGTAGAAGTACTTGATTGTAATGACCCTGTGATCAGGAACTGAATCTTGCATTAGGTGGTGTTGGATTCTTTTTGTGATGTAGGCGATATGGCTCCAGGTGATGACATCAACCAAATTCATTGTTGACGATCCCACAGGACAATGTCTGATATATCCCTTCCTTACGTGTTCTGTACCTGTAACTTGCCGGCAGTGGTGGGTGTCTTGCCATCCGCATCTCCTGATTATTGGCAAGGATGTTCTTGCATGCGATGGCTGGAGGGTTCAGCCACAGACGTAGACAGCCTTGACAAAGTTGCACCACAGGAAGGGGTAGATGGTAGTGGAAAAGCCCTGCTCAGGGGTGTATGGTTGTCCATCAGCACTCCTGTTAGGCTGCCCCTGTTGGAGGTATGGGCCTCTATCTGTTGGTACATGCCCCTGTGCAGCTGTTTTATTTCCCAGAGATTGGTTACTACCTTGCCCATCACACCTTGGGACTCCTGATAGATCCCAAAGACATGGATGATGGTGTCCTGGTCGTGAGTGGCACCAGTGGCCTCACTCTGCCGGTCCATAGCACCCCTCCTCTCTCCCACAGACCCTACCCCCACAAGCATTGTGCCCTTGGCCCAGGGTGCCCTCTCCAACTGGGTCCTGATCCCTCTGTGTCAGGGGTGGTGATTTGCACTTCAGGATCCAGGACTGGGGTGCACAAGATTGTACGAACATTGCTAGGTACACAGGGTGGGGGGTATGCTGTTGGCTGAGATGTTATAGCAGCTGGGGTTGGAGTTGTTGATATGGGCACAGTGAGACTCACTGTTGCTGTCTGACCAGACCGACCAGATGTGCCAAGTCCATCATCCACATGCTCAGGAGTGTTATCATCCCTGAGGACTTCATCCGGGTGTGGGTTGGGAGTCTTTTTGTTAGGCAATGTCAGGTACAGTGCCAGTTTTACCTGTTGAGAAATAGAGAACATTGTTATTGGTGGAAGTGTGAAATCTACATCCAAATGTTTAGTGTCACAGTAAATAGAGGCCAAGGAAAATGTTAATAGGTAAGGTTTCCTAGTGTGATATCTTTCCATTGTATTGAAGCTGTTGACAAGACATTTGTGGAGGTTGCAAAAACAAGTAGGATTGAGCAGCTCATTAGATGTGCTGATAAGTTACATTTGGATTAAGGAATGAACATGGAATCTAACAAACAGTTAGGCCAACACAGTAGAGCAGTAACATTTGTATTTGACCATTCCAAGACCTAGTTATACAAGATACAGGCGAACACACAACTCGGTTTTATCTGAGGCAGTGGACATCATATGAGCAGTGCAGTCAGCAGTCAATGGGTTACTTTCCACTTCTAATTGGCTGAACCAACTTAATGCCTTGCAACTACTTGATGTACACACTTGGTAAGGTGTCATTCATGGCACCAACAGTGTCATTTCAGGTTACCAGGACAAAATCAAGCTAGCATGATATGTAGATTGCTCAATTCATGATGAGTGAAAATCAGTTGTGACATCGCTGACAAGTGTCTTTGTGCAAGTGCACAATGGCCTCTTGTTTTAAGTTACAGAAAGAGCGTCTCATGGTAGTTGTAGCCATGTCACTCTCTCTACTTCCCAACACTTGACAAATGTTTAGTCTGACTTACCTATTGTCACACTGCAGCTAGGTTGCACCATACATTTACATATTGACACATACCATGACTTCTGGGATGATCTTTTGATATTAAAACAAACCTCATTTTAACATATGGCATGTCATGGAGACTGATACAGGTGATATTACGTATGGCAATATACATTGACAATCTACCGTCTCTGATACTTTAGGTATTGCAGGTTATGAAAGTAGATGAACAACACAATGGCAAAAGCTGAGATGTGAGCATACAGGACATTGAAGTTTTGTGACAGTTTTTATGTTGTGACTTACCAGACTTCACTCCCCCAGCTAATCCTGTCAAGCCCCTCGGGATGCAGGATGGCCAAGACCTTCTCCTCTCAGGGAAAGAGTTGTAGTGGGGCACTGGGGGAGCCACCACCAGTCTTCTGGGACTATACTTTTGCCTGGAAGCCAGGGAACACACCTTCCCCGTCAGGTCATTCCAACTCTTCCTAATATCCTCCTATGTGCACAAGCAGTGCCTCCAGCATTGACTCTGTTGACAATCCTTCACCACATTTCCATTTTGCTACTGAGAGGAGTATCTTGGACTTGGGCTCCAAACAATTGTGGCTCTACTCTTATGATTTCATCCTCCTCAATTCATCCTCTGAAAAAAAGTGGATTTTTGAGCCATGACATGACTGAAAATGTATGTGGATGACAGTGACTAACTAAACAAGACAAGTGATATTGGGGAATAGTATACGTGTGTGAAAGATGTAAAATGGGATAGGAAGAAAGGGCTGCCTTATGTATCAAAAATGAAAAAAAACAAGTGTGGTCTCTGTCTTGCTGTGCTGCAGTGGGCAGGCAAAGCATCATGGTCTGGGATGGGGTGTGTTTTATATTGTGATTTTCAGGTGTGTTCACTTGGCCAATGGATGTCAGCTGTGTTGTTTTTTAATCCATCCAAGGGGCACTTTTCTGGTGCTTTGCTGTGAGCGTACTGTGTCGGCCGACCGCCATCAGCTAACCTCCACAGGGGGGCAGCCATGTCATCTGTGTTTTTGTAATAGGCTCAGCGGTTGGCCTCATCCATAACAGTGACAGAGTATGCATCGGCAGCAAGGTACCGACGCTGTTGGTGGTTCAACCTGCATACATCATACTACGGCAGCCGGGAGACTACCGGTGCAGTGGTCTTCTTGGGACCGTCACAGCAGGGGACTGGCAGTCCTTCTGCCAAACTCAAACTCTGGCCCTTAGTTATTTAAATTAGTGTACTTTTATAGTGTTGATTTGTTTGTCTACTTTTATTGGTTAAAGTTGTTTATAGTTTTATTATGTTGGGTGGCTTAGTTTTTTTTTAGCAGTTATGTCCTTCTATGGTAAACACTAAATTAGGTTTTATTTATAATGTACGATATATATCGGGCCAGATTTACAACAAACTGGCGCAGAGCAAAGTGAAAGACCACCGGGGAATTACGGGTAGACTTTAATCAAATATTAAGTATTCTAGCCATAACATCTTATCCAACTCTCTTCAGTGCAGAGTAGATATGTGGTTCTGACAAATCACCCCCTTTTGGGAGGTAAATCCTCAGGGAAATATAACATCTACAAAGATCTGTGACCAGCCTGGCAGATTACTGTAAAATCAACAAGCTCAGCATTAACACTTCAAAAACTAAGATTTTAGTCTTTGGATAAAGGAACATCAAGTACAGGGCTTGGGTCATAAATGGCCACAAAGGCTGAAGTGTGTCCAACATCAACTATCTTGGAGCATTGCTATATGACCAAGGCCTTCCTACTGCGCAAATTAAGGCTTTGCCAATAATGGGGAATGTTCTTATTTTTGCCTTTCAGCACCTACTCAAAAACATCTCAGGCCCAGACCTTTCTGTAGTTTGCAAAGTTATCTACTGCAAATTGATGCCTACTCTCTTGTATGGTTCTTTTGTCTATAATAATTGCCTATCAAGCTGGTTGGATCTGGTGCAATGCCAATGCTATGAGTGCATATTCACAGTGAAGGCCCAGATCTATGCAACGTCTAACTTAGCTTGTCAAGAGTGTGTGCTCTATGCATGGTTTCTCTCTCTCTCTCTCTCTCTGCCAAGCTTCCAGCAGCCGACCTGGGCTCCTTAAAGCAGCTCTTGTGGGGTATCATTCAGGATTAATCCTCAGAAATTCATAATTTTTACCAGGCTCCAATTGATCAATGCACCGCCAAACAGCTTATGCAGGCCACCTTACCATTGAAAAACTATCAAAAATATTGCTGAAACAAGGCAGGTCACTGTCAGCTCAAGATGATTTACAAGCTATCCTCTCAAAAATGAATATTCATCTAACAGTGGGCTTATATCAACTGCTAACTTTCCCATAATGTCTATCGTGCCCATCAAATTTACATGAAGTCACAACTACTGCGTCTGCGGCTTGGCTTGATATCACTTAAAGTGTATAAATATGGGGGATTAACAGGCGGTCAAAACATTTTATGCAGGGGCTGTTATTGTTTAACAGAAACTCTTTCACACATCTTCTGCTCATGCCCCTTCTTGTCCTCCCTTAGATGTTATTAGCTCATACCTATCTTCAGACAATTGATCATTAGAGCCTGCAAAGCTGAGGTTGAAGAATGCTTGAAAGGGGAATCAAACAAATTAACAGCAAGATTTCTAAAATTCATGAAGGCTACATTAATGATGCTGAACGCCATGGCACCACAGAGCAACTGGGGAGCTTTGTTTGGATTTTCTTCCTTTATGCTATTGACTGGGTAATAGATATTATATCACTGGCCTCTAGTGCAGACTTCAGTCAGATAAGCATTTGTATGTTAACTGCCTGTGAGGTGAGATGTTGGCTTCCAATATGATTTTGATGGAATTATTTAATTAGGCTACGAATTAATAAGGTACTTAGGAGCTGATTTAAGAAAAGTAGCGCTGCACCCAGTGCTGCGCCACTTTTTTTGCCCCCCTTAGCGCTCCCCCTAATGCCACCATGTGTGAGCTGTATCTAAGACATGGCGTGCCATGGCGGTAGTTAGGGAAACTAGCGTCAAAATAGTTGATGCTAGTTAGGAGCTTTGCAGGGCTATCGTTACAAATGTTAACGCTAATCCTGCAAAGTCCAATGAGGCCCATTAAAAACAATGGTGTGACTTCTTTTAACGCCTAAAGTGCCTAAAAAATTGACACAAAGAAATCTCTTACATTTCTTTGTGTCATTTTTTTTACCCCCACCCCAACTGGGAACACCCCATTGCCTACATTATGCCTGGTTCAAGCATAATATAGCACTAAGGGTTACAAAGTGGCACCTTGTTGGGCCACATTAGCGTTAAAACAAAAGGGCGCTAATGTGGCACAAGGAGATGCTAGAAGCACTTCAATCAGCCCCTTAGTACTGAGCACCCTGCATTATGATATATGGTCTTTTTTAGGTGCGTTATAAATGTTGACATAGATTCTATCTGTTGGCAATGAGTACCTCTATTTTAATTATAGATCTGGTCTCTCCCAGTAAATGTTTTTAGTTCAGATTTCTTTGATTCTTTTACCTATAGCCACAGTGTTATAAATTTCAACCTAATTGAATTTGTATTGTTTCCTTTGCTTTTTCCTTTTTGCACTTTATAATGAATGCGTGTTTTGCAATTATTCTAATGATCGTAGAAAGAAAACAATAACACCTTAAACCTCGGGGCCCTGCGTTGGTTGCCCAAATACTATAATCTGTCATTCACTTTCATGGAATTGCTGTTCCAATTTGCGCCACCAAAATAGCCCTTCCCATGATTGAGATATTCTCTTCATTGGAGAAACATCCACAGCAAAGGCAATTCTGTGGAATTTCTAATCCTGGTGTAGTAGAGCATGCAATTGCCCCCCACTGGCTGGCATGAATTCCTGGCAGTAAAGCTCTAAATCAAGTAGGTATTAATTTAGAGTGGAGTGGTAATGGAAAAGGTGTCCTTTCCTAGAGAAAAGGTTTACACTTCATTCACCATTGAAACTGTATTGAAAATGAAATTTCACCAATGGATTATCCTCCACATTTTGGGGCATATTTATACTCTGTTTGTGCCGAATTTACGGCAAAATATTTGACGCAAATTAAGCACAAACCTAGCACCATATTTATACTTTGACGCCCGATCCCATGATTCAGCACCGTGCGTCATTTTCTGGATGCGTGAAACCGCCTTGCGTTAATGACATGCAAGGTAGGTGTTCTCGTCCAAAAAATGATTTCAAGGCATGTGCGCCTTATTTATACTCCAGCGTCTTTTTGACACACAGGAGGGGGCGGGCCTTAAAAAATGGCGCACATCCTGATTTGCGTCGTTTTTTTAATGCCTAGGTGAGGGCAGTCGTTAGGGGACCTGTGGGCTCATTTCCATGGTCTCTGACCATGGAAGCAGTCCACAGGTGCCCTTCCCTGCCCCAGGGACACCCCCTGCTACCCTCACCCACCTCTGGAGGACACCCATGGATGGTGGGACCCATTCCAGGTAAGTACAGGTAAGTAGAGGTTAGTAATTTTGTATTTTTTTTTTTAAGTGGCATAGGGAGGCCTAACTTTGGCCCCCCTACATGCCACTGTGCCCAATGACCATGCCCAGGGGACTGAAGTCCCCTGGGCATGGCCATTAGGCAGGGGGGCATGACTTTTGTCTTTCCTACGACAGGAGTCATTTCAATGGGGGTTGTGCGCCAAAAAATGGCGCAAGTCTGGTTAGAGCCATGATTTTTTACTCTAAACTGACTTGCACCATTTTTTGACGCACAACCCCCATTCTTCCCTACTCCTGCGCTGCCTGGTTAGAGTCATTTATTTTTTACTCTAACCAGCCCGCAGCGCCGGCTAACGTCAATCCATAAATAAGGCGCCCGGCTGGTGTGTTGGAATGGCGTTAGCCGGCTGTACATTTTTTTACGCAAACCAGCGCCGGCGCTTGTTTGTGTCAAAAAGTATAAATATGGGCCTTTGTGTTCTGGCTAGTAATCACAGTATTTTCCTTTTCCACCCTACTGTCTAAACTGGATTACGCCAATGGTCTCTACCACAGATCATCTTTATCAACTATGAAAAGACTACAACAGATTCAGAACCCTGCTGCCAGATTAATCCTACAGGTAAAGTCACATGTCCACGTCTTCCCTGCCTTGAGGGCCCCACATGAGTTACTGGTTGCCAGAAGATCCACCTTCAAGCTGCTTTGTATCACTCACAAAGCAATACATGGAACAGGACCACTTTTCATCAGGAATAAAATCACTAAATACATTCCACAAAGGAACCATCAGTCCAGGCAGACAAATAATGGAAATCATTACCCCAGAACATAAGGTCCATGGATAACTGTCTTATCTTCAGAAGATCATCAAGAGTTGGCTCTATCCAACATAACCACCATACCCAAACACTAATGTATAGCATATCCCTGGGTATATAAACATTTCAAATTTGATTATATGTGTGTATTTACATATGTGTATTTCTTTGTACAAATATGTATAAGAATTATGGTATTAAAAATATATAGATACTCTTTAGGATTGCTTAACAAATGTATATATTACTTATGGTTAAGTACATATATGTATGTGTGTGTGTGTGTGTGTGTGATTATCATGCATATAGATCACTGCACAGTTTTCATACTTTCATATACGTTATTTGAATAGATGGCCATGGGTCTCTGGTTTATTCATTTATCAAATCATCGTATCATATCTTATTTTTGCAACAAGCGTTTCACTATTTGAATATTGAGGAAAATTGAAAAATTAATTAACAATAAAATTAGTTTAAGATACAGCAACACTTCTACGTTTATAAAATACTACTCTAAATCTCAATATATTCTGAGTGGCCCATTGGTGCTTAAATTGTGCTGTATTGTACTATCCTAACAGTCCAAGCGACAATTTCCCAGGCTTGCTCTATGGCATCTTTGGTATGCTACTTTGTACTGCTACTTTGTCCTGCTCCATTGTCTGGCTTTCCCTGCAACATACCTGCTACTTTTGCCCAGTCTATGCCTTATGTGCTGGTCCCGTCCAGGTTTTGTCTTTCGATTCTGGGACTTGTTGTTCTGTGTTATAATGGAATAAACAAGACTACAAGTTGCAGAATCCCAAAAAACCTGGGACTGGAGCAGCACCACGTATTTACTTGGGAAACGTCACAGGGCTGCTGCGAGGTCTCACTAGTGACAAAAGAAGCAGTTAGCAGGGGTAGACATTCTTCATACCACCACTTCTGTAAGATGGTCCATCAGCAATCTTCATGTAATGCCTTCATTTAATGCCTACATGAAGGTGCCCAAGCAATATTGGGCTCCTTTTAGTTTGCTTTGGGCTAGAGAGTGTAGTAAAAATCTGGCAACACTGGATGGGAGTTTGTAGTGTTTTGGAACAGTTTTTAAAGGACTGCTCTGGCCTACACTGCTGACATAAATCTTGTTGGTGTACCAACTCATCAGTCTTTTCTGCCCCCACCCCACCATGTATCATAATTATTAAATGTCCCTCCTCAGTGAAATTTAAAAGCAGTTAAAGTGGAGGACCAGTGGGTATCTGGAGGGTCAGGGATACTTAAAGCAGAGGAGTTCGAGTGCGGGTGGCGGTTTAGTGTTGTTTTAAGAGTCTGCACTTTCAGAACATGATACTAATTAGGATTTTAACAAAATTGTATGCATTCTATTGTAACATTTCTTTTCTGTCTTTGTTTACTTTAATTAGTAGCCATGGATAATTACCAAAGCTCTAGAACACATTTAAAAGTGTTTTGGGATTTATATTTGCTGATGGAAGTATGTGCAGATCATGGCTAGAAATACTGGATTTAGATGATTTTGCTTATTTATTGATGTTGCCCACTTCATTATTATATGTGGAAATGATCTTCATGTTTTCTTTCATTCCTGTTGTACACAGCAGTGTAAGGCGTGGGATTGAAGCTCGGGGAACCATGTACTTAAGGACTTTGCTGCACTGGTTATATCTTCATGCATGTTCTTCACATAACATTTAAACAGCTGCAGAAATACCATCCTCCCAGGTCTCTCACACAAATTTGTAAGAGTAATTTTGAATGTGTATAATTTGCAATAGTTTATAGACAAATGGCACTTAGTGTAGGTTTACTGTCATATGCTTGAAAGTGTCTTGATGGTCTCAGTGCAGTGGTTGCCAGTGTTTTGGTGGATCGTGGCGAAGGCATGTCACTTACAAATATACTTATTGAATAAGGAATGGGAAGAGGATGGGGATGAGGATTTAATAGTTTGATTACTTACTGGTAATCATCAGCTCTTTGATTCTCACTCCTTTGTCCTAGTACTTATGTAAACACCCTTCCATCTGTAACTATCTCACTACGCGGGCATGTGCTATGATGCAAGATCTCCAATCTATTTTTATTATTTTACTTGCACCAAAGACCACAAATTGTTCAATGGAACTTGATCTAATTTTCAATAAAGGTAAGCAACATGTTCTTCCTTGAGCAGCCAACATCCATTCAGCTCTTTGGAAAATGATTATTTGTGGGTTCCAGCTTGATGGATATCCATGGAATATCTCCAAAGTTTTCTAAGGAATAAATAACTGAGCCAGCATGATGACATCTGTCCTTCAACTGCCAAAATGTTTACAGTCTTCTAATATATATATATATATATTTTTATGTGCCACACTTACAGATGCTATTTCGGGAGCCACCCAAAAAACAGAGGTCCCTGCTTACGGGTTTAGTCTGAAGTAAAAAATTTCTGTCCTGCTCACACCTGCCATGGTCCTTCCTACAACACAGCATGGCCACATCGGGTCTCATGCAAACCCAGGAGACAACACAGATTGTCATGCTTGAAATATCAAATACAGTGTGCAACCTGCATTTTCTTCCTATAATGATCAGAGTGTTTATAATTGTCAGTGTATACAGTGGTGATGCTTGGGTAGCTTAAGAAATTGTATGATTCACAATTGCAGTTTCTAGCTTCTTTATTGCAATGTGTTAACTGCTTTGTTCTTGGTGTCAAGTTTAATATGCCACATGTTTAAGTACTGATCAGCATAATACTTGTCAAATCTCTTAATTGATAAATTCAAGTGCACCCATGATAGACCAACTGACCTCCATGCCACTTCCGGTGATGTCACACCCAATCTGCCTAACTTGGTGAGTCCTCCCACTTCTTTTTCTACGACTGGAGCCCTGCCTCTCTCTGTACAATGCACCACTATATGTCTCACTCAATACTTTTGTCAATATATCCTCTGCCTCCACTTTCTGATCCCAAACCTCATTCTACTGCTGTGATCTCCAAAACAACCTTTTCTAGACTCTCCTCTCCTCTGTACCTCCTTGGATCAACCCAAAACTCGTTTTACTACTATGATCCCCCAAACAACCCTATCTAAATTCTTACCTGAGGTATCTCTCCTTCGACTCATCCTAAACATCATTTTAAGAGTATTGTTGTATCCTGCGCGTGCCTACAGGTATGTATGCACGCGCAGTGTTATTGTGAGGTAATAGACTAAGAAGTGGGGAGATCATTCTGGACTTTGGCAGTTGCTGTTTCTGTTGGCTGCCCTGTTGGATGCTTTACCTTGAAGCTCACCAGAATAAAGGAGTAATAAGTTTACCTGAGGAGCCTCATCTTATTTCAGTGGCGACGAGGGACGTTCGAACTACGGAGTTCCAACAGAGCGGCGACAGCGGAGATGTGGAGGGCTGCGGTGCACATTTTCAGTGCGTTGCCAGTGAGCTCTTGTGTTTGAGGACATCGACTGGCGGTTTCAGGCTTCTCAGCGAAGTGGTGACCTGAAATTGGCAATAATCGAGTCCTTGTACTCATTGTTCGTGGCTGCAGGGAAGAGTGCGCGAGCAAAGTCAGTTGTTCCTTGGCAACGCATCCAGTTTCCAGCAGACATGTGTCCTTTATGCAAGGCCACAGAGGAAGGAAGGAGTTTCCTGGGCAACGCGTCTGATGTCTGCGATCTGCGTTGTGATTTATTAATCACGTGTACCAGCGGAGGAAAGTAGACGATCCGGACGAAGGAGGCTGATTATTTAAAGACTATTCACAGAGAAATTGGCGGCCTCTCGAGGAGTGTTGTGGGGCCAATATTTTGTCGTGTGGTTTTCAAAGGACACAGGTTCTGTGAATTGTTTAACTGTTTAAGCATACTCAGGAAATTCAAAATGTTTTTTTTTGTTTTTTTTTTTTCTCTTTCTTAACTGGTGTTTTTCTTCACTGCATGTTTTGTGTGGGTCATGGTGTGTGTTGATTGTGGAGTGAAGATTCAATTTGAAGTTAAGTTTGAATTCTATTCATTAGGCAGGTTTAAAAAAAAATATATGTATAGTACTAAAATGCAGCAGGCAGTGCTACCTCCAATTCCATTTTTGGCTTCACCAGGGTTACTACCTGTGGACTGGGAGCAATGGATTTAAGGATTCAAAGCATATTTGGATGCCATTGATGGAGACATTTTCACCCAAAAGAAGAAACGTGCTGCGTTGAAACATTCTTTGGGAATTGAGGGTAGGAACATTTTGAAACACTTACCAATTGTGCTGGTTGCAGGAGAAGGAGATGAGATTGACGAGTATGGGGCGGCTATAAAAGCTTTGGATGCTTGTTTTAAAAGGAAGAAAATGGTTATCATGGAGCGTCATAAATTCTACAGGAGGCAACAAATGCCAAATGAATCTGTAGAGAGATTTGTGGGGATTTAAGAGTTTTAGCAGCAACATGTGAGTTCAAGTCTTTTGAAGAGGAGGTAATTTGTGATCAAATAATCTAAAAATCTAATAGCACAAAGGTCCAGGAAAAATAGTTGACAATGGAGAACCTCACTTTTGACAAAGCTATAGAGATTGCCAGTAGTATTGAGTCCACTACTAAGTACATGGAACAAATGAGTATGAAGAGTGATGTGCAAAGTGTTCAGACAAAATGTTTTTCAAAGCAGAGAGAGAAATTCCAGTCGGGTGGTGGTGGTGGTAATAGTAAGTTTGGTGAATGTTATTGTTGTGGGAGCAAAAAACACTTGGGTAACTCGCAGTCTTGTCCTGCTATTGACAAAATTTGTACCAAGTGCAAGAAGAAGGGGCATTTTCTGAGGGTATGCAAAGGGGACTGGGTGAAGGATTCCAGGGGTGCAAAGTCGGTGAACGTGGTGGAATCTTACCTAGTGGAAGAAAATCAAAGTGATTCCGGTGAGGAGAATGTGGTGCTGTTGGTTGAAGAAGATGCATATGTAGTGTCTCAAATACAAAATGGGAGACCTAGGTGTTTGATGAAAATCAATGGTTGTGAGTATCAGATGATGGCAGACTCTGGGTCATTCTTCACCTTGATCAATTTAGCGGATTATAACAGGTTACAAAATCTCCAATTGTTACAATCCACTGTAACTCCTGTTGCGTATGGAGGGAAACCTAAAGATGTAGTGGGGGAATTTGGAGCTACAGTAGAATTTAAAGGTAATCAGACACAAACTACAGTTTATGTGACAAGGACGGGTGGTAATCTGTTGGGGTGGATGGATCCGAAGAAATTGGAAATTGTGTTGGATCCAAACAGTGAAGAACAGGTGATGATACACTGGGGTGTGACAAATTCAATTTCAGAGGGGTGCTGTGTGTGGGAGAAGGAGTTCCCGAAGGTATTTAGTGGCAAATTGGGGAGAATAAAGGGTTTTGTACATCGGATACAATTGAATACGGGGGTGGTACCTGTGGTTCACAAACCAAGACATGTTCCTATTGCTATGAGGGAGGAACTAACAAAATAATTGGAAAGACTGTGTGTTAATGGTGTTATAGAACCCATTGAAATTTCTAAGTGGTTATTTCCAATTGTTTTAGCTAAGCAACCCAATGGAGCTCTAAGAATGTGTATTGATTTGAGGGATTTGAATTCGAGAATTTGGGTCAATCGGTATCCTCTACCCAACATTACTGAAATGTTGACCATGGTTAAAGGTGTAAAGGTGTTTGCAACCTTGGATTTATCTTCGGCATATCACCAAGTTGTATTGCACAAAACCTTTTGGCATTTGACATCTTTCGTCACTCCGAATGGAGCGTATCATTATAAATACATGCCGTTTGGTTTGGCGTCTGCTTCCTCAGTGTTTCAAAGGATAATGGAGGCAATGTTTAGAGGTCTGAAGAATGTTAAGTGTTTCCAAGATGATATTTTGATTTGGGGAACAAATAGAGAAGATCTGTATGGTAGATTAAGAGTTGCATTGGGAATTTTCAAGGAAAAAGGGGTAACATTGGAAATGAACAAGTGCAGAATTGGGGTGAGCAGTGTGAATTATTTGGGATATACCTTGTCTGAGCGAGGTGTTCAACTAAAGGGAAGTTTGGTACAAGCCATAAGGGAGTTTCCTGCTCCAGTTGATAAGGACCAGCTGAGAATTTTTTTTGGCATGCTGGAGTTTTACTCGCGTTTTATTCCAAAGTGTGCAGAGAAAACTAAAGGAATGTGTGCATTGTTACAGAACAAATCGAAGTTTGAATGGTCAGAGGATAAAGAGCATGAATTTAATAAGATTAAGGAGTGTTTAGCTGCGGCCATACCTTCGAAACCATTTGACACAAATGATTGCAGCATTGTTGTTACGGATGCAAGTCAGTATGGATTGGGTGCTGTATTAATGCAATCCAGGAAAGGGAAAGAAGAGGTTGTAGCTTTTGGGTCTAGACCGCTGTGTGGAGCTGAGTGTACAAGAAGGAGGCCTTAGCGTGTTGTGGGGTGTGAACCATTTCAGAAAGTATTTGTGGGGAACTGAATTTATAGTGAGGACGGATCATGAGCCATTGGTTAATTTGTTTTCAACGAAAGAGGCGTACAGGATTGCCAAGTGGCATTATGGGTTGCAGAAGTTTCAGTTTAGATTGGAATATATTGCTGGTGTCAAGAATGTTTTCGCTGACTGCTTATCACATTCCCAGTGGAGATGGGAAGTGATGATCAAGTGTGTGATGATCTCCAGATGGTTGCGTGTACTATGATGGATGGAAATGGCTGCATTGGTGAGCAGGAGTGGAAGAATGCTGTGAAGCAAGATCAGGTGTTATAAGATCTGATTAGGAATTTAACTTTTGGATGGGTTGGGAGTCAGATGAGTGAGGAGGTAAGAACGTATAAGGAAGTTTTCCAGGAATTGAGTTGTATGGATGGAATAGTGAGAAGAGGAAATTTGTTGGTGGTGCCTTACTGTATGCGGGAAAATGTGTTGAATTTAGCACATGAAGCCCATGTGGGAATGAGTGTGATGAAGATGAGAGTTAGAGAAACGTTTTGGTGGCCAGGAGTTGACAGACAGATTGAACATTGGGTGAGGGAGTGTGTTTTGTGCGTGTTGAGTGATAAATCGCAGGTGACTGTGCCTAACCCGATTGAAGCTGTGTTGTGTCCAGAGAGACGATAGCATAAGTTGGGAATGGATATAATTGTCCCATGATATATTGGGTGAGAATCATAGGTCTGGTATAGTGTTGGTGGACTATTTTTCCTCTGTGGAGCTGACGAAGTTTTTGAGGGAGTTATTCATGAGAGAAGGTGTTCCTGGGGAACTTGTCACAGACAATGGTGTGCAATTTGCATCTAAGGAATTTGGGTGGTGATTCCTATCTTGGCGGGCGGCGGGAGCCGCCCGCCAAGCGGGAACCGCCAGAAGACCGGTCATTCTGAGTTTCCCGCTGGGCGGGCGGGCGACCGCCAGAAGGCCGCCCGCCTGCCCAGCTGGAAACCCCCTTCCACGAGGATGCCGGCTCCGAATGGAGCCGGCGGAGTGGAAAGGGTGCGACGGGTGCAGTTGCACCCGTCGCGATTTTCTGTGTCTGCAGAGCAGACACTGAAAATCTTTGTGGGGCCCTGTTAGGGGGCCCCTGCAGTGCCCATGCCAGTGGCATGGGCACTGCAGGGGCCCCCAGGGGCCCCAAGACACCCGTTACCGCCAGCCAGGTTCTGGCGGTCAAAACCGCCAGAACCAGGCTAGCGGTAAGGGGGTCGGAATCCCCATGGCGGCGCTGCCTGCAGCGCGGCCATGGAGGATTCCATAGGGCAGCGGAAAACCGTCGGGACACCGCCGGTTTTCCGTTTCTGACCGCGGCTGTACCGCCGCGGTCAGAATGTCCTTGGATGCACCGCCAGCCTGTTGGCGGTGCATCCGCGGTCCCCTACCCTGGCGGTCTCGGACCGCCAGGGTAGGAATGACCCCCTTGATGTATTCATGAAATATTGGGGTGTGAGACATGTAAGTACATCTTTATTTCCTCCCAGGAGCAATGGTCTGGTGGAGAGGTGTAACCGTGTGGTTAAAGATAATATACAGCTCTCTTTGGTAAATGGTTTGGAATGGAGGAGAGATTTGGAAGAATTGTTGTGGGCTTTACCACCACTCCTAATTCGTCCACGGGGTTATCTCCTTTTGCACTGCTCAAGGGTAGGGAGGTGATGAATACATTGGTGCGTCCGTGGATGTGTGAGGGGGATTTGTTGAACAAGAAGAGGAAGCATGAGTTGGACAAACGGAAGCAAGCTCAGAGTAAATATTCTGAGGAAGGAAAAAAACAGGGAAAGGAATGTGGAAATTGATGATTGGGTGCACATTAGATTATTGGGGATTATGCCAAGGGTAGTTCCAAATTTTCTGTGACATAAAAGGTGGTGGAAGTGAAAAGGTGTGTTGTTAAATTGGAGGATGGCAAGTGGTGGAATAAAGAAAGGATAGCTGTTCAAAGGAATGGGGTCAGGGATACAACAAAGCTGGATAAAGAAGTGGAATAAGGTACAGTGTGTGTGGAGAAAGAAAGAAGGCATGTGTATGTATGTGGTATTTGTAGAGCGCATTCCAACTCACCAGGAGCATCGAAGCGCTAAAAAGAGTAGAAGGTGAAGAAGATAAACAGATTAGCAAACCCAACCCTCATCCCACCCCCCTCAATCCTACCAGAATGCTATTAAGAAAAGAGTGAACCAGAAAACCACGAACTATTGAGGAAAAAGCCAAGTCTTGACCAGTTTCCTAAACCTTAAATAGGCTGATTCTTGCCTAATATTCAGTGGTAATGAATTCCAACCTTTAGCAGTAGCCACCGTGAAAGCTTTGGCCCCCCATCTTGCTCTGTTTGTGCGAGGAACCTGAATTCTATATGCTTTAGCGGGCCCCAAGTTTCTCTTGGGAGCATACCAGCAAAGCCTGGTGGTGAGATACCTGGGACCTATTCGATGAATTGCCTTGTGGGTTAGACAAAGTGCTTTAAAATAATCCGCTGGGACACTGGAAGCCATTGTAATTTCTTAAGACTCCCACTAACTGATTTCCACCGTAGAAGATTTAAAATTGCTCTGGCTGCTGCATTTTGGACCATTTGCAGCTTATTAATCAATGTCTTATCCACATTAAGGAGTACGGCGTTACAGTAATCAACTTTCGACATTACTAAAGCTAAGACCACTGTGACTCTCCATTCCTGTTTAAGGTAAGAGAAGATTTTGCGAAGCATTTTGATCAGTCAGAGGCATGTCTTCAGAGTATGATTTATGTGATTTCTGAAAGACAAGTGGTCGTCAAAGAAAACGCCCAGGTTCCTACTAACTGTGGTCGGTGCTGGAGGAATCCCACAGTCTACTGGCCACCATGTGAATTCCATAGCTCTTTTGCCGGCCCAAAGCAAAGAATTTCCATTTTAGTGGCATTCATTTTTAGCCAGTTTGTCTTGATCCAATTGCTTATACTTTGCATGCAATTGCTAAACCGGTACGCGACCTCCTCCCAAGGTTGTGCAATCGGTATAATAAGCTGAGTATCATCAGCATAGGAGGTTGGGATAAACCCAAACGATCGGATGATATTGGCCAAAGGTGCAACATAGAGCTTAAACAAGGTAGGGCTTATGGATGAGCCCTGAGGAATCCCACATGGCAATAGAAAAGGAGAAGATCAAAAGTTGCCACAGCTTACAGTTATCTACCTATTTAACAAGAAGGATTCTAAAAGCTTAAGGGCTCGACCTCTAATTCCCGCTTGACTAAGGCGGAAAATCAAAAGATAAGGAGAAATCGTGTCAAATGCTGCTGACAAGTCCAACAATACTAGAATGGCCCCTTGACCATCATCAACCAATTTCCGAATTGAATCAGAAGAGGAGATCAGAGCTGTCTCTGTAGTGTGCGCTTTTTTGAAGCCATGTTGTGACGAATCAAGGCCTCCCCCATCCACTAGGAATTCTGCCAGTTCCTTGTTCAGCAGTTTCTCTAGAATGTTAGCCAGAAAGGGAAGAAGTGCTATAGGCCATAAGTTACTTAAGTCTTGACTATCCCCGTCTGGCTTTTTCTTTAATGGCATAACTATCGTTTACTTCCAGGAGGCGGGATAGATCCCAGAGTTTAGCACTTTTTGGAAGATCGAGACTAGAGCCATCAGGTCAGGTACTAATCTAAAAATAAGCTGGGGGCACGGATCCAGTGGGGAGCCTGACTTTATTTCACAGATCATCTTTTTGACATGGTCCTGGGCATGAAAGTCAGTTAAAAATGTGTCCCTTATATTAACATCTGTGGCCGAATCTGCCAAGGATTCCCTGGAAATCACATGAGGGTCAAAGGTAGCATGTAATCGGAGAATTTTATTTTCAAAGTGCTCGGCGACCTTGTCACAGAATTCCTGTGAATCCTCCAGGTCCCGAGGCCTAAGGGGGGATGATAGCGTATTTATCACGTTAAAGAGTTCCCGGGGAGCATTTTCTGCCTCCTTCACTAATATAATATTTCGATTTGGCTGAAAAACGGGCCACTTTGTAGGCACGGAGAGCAGATTTTAATACTACCTTCTGCTCCGGGACTGGGTTCAGTTTCCACCGGCACTCCTGTTGCTGATAGTTTCTCTTCAGCCTCTTTAGTTCACTGGAGAACCATGGTTGACTAAGCTTTTTCAGGTCACAGGACCCCAAAACTCTGGGAGGGGTCAGCTGCGCCATAGCCGCTTCCACACCTTGAATAAAAATGTTGAGTAAAGGCCGGGCCGGTTTCTCAGCTCTGTCCCAGCCTTCCTCTAGGGCGATGACCAAATCTTCCCTATTAATCTGCTTCCATGGTCTCACTACCTTATTTGCTGGTCTTAGTGTGTGTAGGGGCTATACAGTAATAGTTTTAAAACATAACATATAATGATCAGTCCAACTAAGCCGAGTATTAGATACGACTAGCTGTGTAGATACACAAGCAAAAACTCCGTCAAGTATGTGTCCTGCGCTGTGTGTGGCATCTGAGACTCTAAGTGTCCAGTCCAGGGCCTCCATAAGATCTAAAAACTCCCTAACCACAGGATTGCAGGTCTCATCAAAGTGGAGATTAAAATCTCCCAAAATGATAGCCTTCGTGGACAGGACCATAGGTTCTACCAGATTGACCCATGTTTGTGTAAAATTAGTGGGGGGGCCCGGGGGACGATAGAGCAGCAGGCCCTCCAACATAATTCCATTATTATTGGAGATTTTAAAGGCCATCATCTCGCAAAAGTTCGCTGTCAGACCAGACCAAACACACGTGAGTGTAGCCCTACATATAATGGCCAAACACCCCCGACCACCCAGTCTGTCTAACCTGTGGTAGGTATATCCTGGGGGAGTTGCCACAACAAAGTCCGGGTTTGAATCAGGTCTTCCCCAAGTTTCTGTTATAAACAAACAGTCTAAATGCCAGGTATCTATCAGTTCATAGATTTCCAGCCTATGTTTAGGGAGAGAACGAGCGTTTACCAATGCATATTGTAATGACCCTCCCTTTGCCTCCGAGTTCTGTTGTACTGAAAAACCCAATGTCGGAGGCCTCCTATCGTGGGTTCAAGCCTCCATAAGTGTTAGTGGAGATTGGAGCGTCCAATTACAGTCTTTACAGACCCAAGTGGATCTCAAGTCTGATGGTGCCTTGTGTTCACACGTGTTAATTCTGACCTCGCATCTGGCCCCCACCGAAACCTTGCCTCCAGAAAAAAGAGCAAGGTCCCCAGCCCCCGGGCCTGTTCGGGCGCAGACAGGCACAGACAGGCTTGCCTTAGGCGCGCCAGCGGCGCAGCCGCTGAGGTCCCGTCATTAAATAATACCGGCTTAATCAGCTAGACCGCTAACCATGCGGTGCTGGAAGCCGGTACCCGGAAGGAGGGCTCTGACAGACCCTCACTTCCAGCTACAGACAAAGTATTAACACCACACTTTAAAAATATTTAAAAGAAGTAACTAGCAGTGCTGCTATTTAAAAGTAAAACCGCAGTTTTTAGAGCCGCAGAGTGCTAAAATTGTAACGCATTTGATAAGTGAAAGAACTTTCCCCTGTCCGCTAGCGCGCTCACCTACTGCGCGGCCGCTGGGCTCCCGTCATTAAGTAATACCGGCTTAATCAGCTAGTCCGCTAACCATGCAGTGCTGGAAGCCGGTACCCAGAAGGAGGGCTCTGACAGACCCTCACTTCCTACTACAGACAAAGTATTAACAGCACACTTTAAAAATATTTAAAAGAAGTAACTAGCAGTGCTGATATTTAAAAGTAAAACCGCAGTTTTTAGTGCTGCAGAGTGCTAAAATAGTAACGCATTCGATAAGTGAAAGAACTTTCCCCTGCCCGCTAGCGCGCTCACCTACTGCACGGCCGCTGGGCTCCCGTCATTAAGTAATAACGGCTTAATCAGCTGGACCGCTAACCACGCGCTGCTGGAAGCCGGTACCCGGAAGGAGGGTTCTGACAGACTCTCACTTCCTGCTACAGACAAAGTATTAACACCACACTTAAAAAATATTTAAAAGAAGTAACAAGCAGTGCTGCAATTTAAAAGTAAAACCGCAGTTTTTAGTGCCGCAGAGTGCTAAAATAGTAACGCATTCGATAACTGAAAGAACTTTCCCCCGCCCGCTAGCGCGCTCACCTACTGCGCGCCCGCTGGGCTCCCGCCATTAAGTAATACCGGCTTAATCAGCTAGACCGCTAACCATACGGTGCTGGAAGCCGATACCCGGAAGGAGGGCTCTGACAGACCCTCACTTCCTGCTACAGACAAAGTATTAACACCACACTTCAAAAATATTTAAAAGAAGTAATTAGCAGTGCTGCTATTTAAAAGTAAAACCGCAGTTTTTAGTGCAGCAGAGTGCTAAAATAGTAACGCATTCGATAAGTGAAAGAACTTTCCCCTGCCCGCTAGCGCGCTCACCTACTGCGCGGCCGCTGGGCTCCCGTCATTAAGTAAGACCGGCTTAATCAGCTAGACCGCTAACCATGTGGTGCTGGAAGCCTGTACCCGGAAGGAGGGCTCTGACAGACCCTCACTTCCTGCTACAGACAAATTATTAATACAACACTTTAAAAATATTTAAAAGAAGTAACTAGCAGTGCTGCTGTTTAAAAGTAAAAACTGAGTTTTTTGTGCCGCAGAGTGCTGAAATAGTAACGCATTTGATAAGTGAAAGAACTTTCCCCTGTCCGCTAGCGCGCTCACCTACTGCGCGGCCGCTGGGCTCCCGTCATTAAGTAATACCGGCTTAATCAGCTAGACCGCTAACCATGCGGTGCTGGAAGCAGGTACCCGGAAGGAGGGCCCTGACAGACCCTCACTTCCTATTACAGACAAAGTATTAACACAACAGTTTAAAAATATTTAAAAGAAGTAACTAGCAGTGCTGCTATGTAAAAGTAAAACAGCAGTTTTTAGTGCTGCAGAGTGCTAAAATAGTATTGCATTCGATAAGTGAAAGAACTTTCCCCCGCCCGCTAGCGCGCTCACCTACTGCCTGGCCCCTGGGCTCCCGTCATTAAGTAACACCGGCTTAATCAGCTAGACCGCTAACCATGCGGTGCTGGAAGCCGATACCCGGAAGTAGGGCTCTGACACACCCTCACTTCCTGCTACAGACAAAGTATTAACACCACACTTAAAAAATATTTTAAAGAAGTAACTAGCAGTGCTGCTATTTAAAAGTAAAACCGCAGTTTTGAGTGCCGCAGAATGCTAAAATAGTAAAGCATTCGATAAGTATAAGAACTTTCCCCTGCCCGCTAGCGCGCTCACCTACTGCGCGGCCGCTGGGCTCCCATCATTAGGTAATACTGGCTTAATCAGTTAGACTGCTAACCATGTGGTGCTGGAAGCCGGTACCCGGAAGGAGGGCTCTGAAAGACCCTCACTTCCTGCTACAGACAAATTATTAATACAACACTTTAAAAATATTTAAAAGAAGTAACTAGCAGTGCTGCTGTTTAAAAGTAAAACCGCAGTTTTTTGTGCCGCAGAGTGCTAAAATAGTAACGCATTCGATAAGTGAAAGAACTTTCCCCTGCCCACTAGCACGCTCACCTACTGCGCAGCCACTGGACTCCCGTCATTAAGTAATACCGGCTTAATCAGCTAGACCGCTAACCATGCGGTGCTGGAAGCCGGTACCCGGAAGGAGGGCTCTGACAGACCCTCACTTCCTGCTACAGACAAAGCATTAACACCACACTTTAAAAATATTTAAAAGAACTAGCAGTGCTGCTATTTAAAAGTAAAACCGCAGTTTTTAGTGCAGCAGAGTGCTAAAATAGTAACGCATTCGATAAGTGAAAGAACTTTCCCCTGCCCGCTAGCGCGCTCACCTACTGCGCGGCCGCTGGGCTCCCGTCATTAAGTAATACCGGCTTAATCAGCTAGACCGCTAACCACGTGGTGCTGGAAGCCGGTACCCGGAAGTAGGGCTCTGACAGACCCTCACTTCCTGCTACAGACAAAGTATTAACACCACACTTAGAAAATATTTAAAATAAGTAAGTAGCAGTGCTGCTATTTAAAAGTAAAACCGCAGTTTTTAGTGCCGCAGAGTGCTAAAATAGTAACGCATTCGATAAGTGAAAGAACTTTCCCCTGCCCGCTAGCGCGCTCACCTACTGCCTGGCCGCTGGGCTCCCGGCATTAAGTAATACCGGCTTAATCAGCTAGACCGCTAACCATGCGGTGCTGAAAGCCGATACCCGGAAGTAGGGCTCTGACAGACCCTCACTTCCTGCTACAGACAAAGTATTAACACCACACTTTAAAAATATTTAAAAGAAGTAACTAGCAGTGCTGCTATTTAAAAGTAAAACAGCAGTTTTTAGTGCTGCAGAGTGCTAAAATAGTAACGCATTCGATAAGTGAAAGAACTTTCCCCCACCCGCTAGCGCGCTCACCTACTGCCTGGCCGCTGGGCTCCCGTCATTAAGTAACACCGGCTTAATCAGCTAGACCACTAACCATGCGGTGCTGGAAGCCGGTACCCGGAAGGAGGGCTCTGACAGACCCTCACTTCCTGCTACAGACACAGCATTAACACCACACTTTAAAATTATTTAAAAGAAGTAACTAGCAGTGCTGCTATTTAAAAGTAAAACCGCAATTTTTAGTGCCGCAGAATGCTAAAATAGTAACGCTTTCGATAAGTGAAAGAACTTTCCCCTGCCCGCTAGCGCGCTCACCTACTGCGCGGCCGCTGTGCTCCCATCATTAGGTAATACTGGCTTAATCAGCTAGACCGCTAACCATGTGGTGCTGGAAGCCGGTACCCGGAAGGAGGGCTCTGACAGACTATCACTTCCTGCTACAGACACAGCATTAACACCACACTTTAAAAATATTTAAAAGAAGTAACTAGCAGTGCTGCTATTTAAAAGTAAAACCGCAATTTTTAGTGCCGCAGAATGCTAAAATAGTAACGCTTTCGATAAGTGAAAGAACTTTCCCCTGCCCGCTAGCGCGCTCACCTACTGCCTGGCCGCTGTGCTCCCGTCATTAGGTAATACTGGCTTAATCAGCTAGACCGCTAACCATGTGGTGCTGGAAGCCGGTACCCGGAAGGAGGGCTCTGACAGACCATCACTTCCTGCTACAGACAAAGTATTAACACCACACTTTAAAAATATTTAAAAGAAGTAACTAGCAGTGCTAGCATGTGGATAGTCGGTAGCGGTGTGTAAAAGGTCCAAAAGGGAAAGAAGAAAGCCTGTGTGATTGCGAGATTATGTTGAATAGAGGGTTTCGAAAAGTGTTGTAATTAGTTATAAAACGATGCTTTAGGTGTCGGCTCTGTGTAGAATTTACTTCCTTTTTCTTCTTCTTCATTATTGTTATTATTATAATTATTTTTATTATTGGTGTTTAATTTCTATGTTCATTAAGTTTATGAAGGTGAAAGATGTGTTGTATCCTGCACGTGCCTACACGTATATATGCACGTGCGGTGTTATTGTGAGGTAATGGAATGAGAAGTAGGGAGATGGGTCTGGACTTTGGCAGTTGCTGTTTCTGTTGGCTGCCCTGTTGGATGCTTCACCTTGAAGCTCACCAGAATAAAGGAGTAATAGGTTTACCTGAGGAGCCTCATTTTATTTCAAGTATAATCTCCCTAATCCATGTCTGGAGACTCTTCCCTCCTCTATCTCTCTTTTTACTCATCCCAAACTTCATCTTACTACTATGATCTTCCCTCTTCTATGTCTCCGTTATCCTATTCATACCAAATAACAGACACCGCTCAAATTAACTTATATTTCCCTATACTAATCCACCACTAATCTCACCGAAATCCACTTTGATGCCTCATCAGTGGTAATAAGCAAGCGCTATATAAATACAATAACAATATTTTGAATCAAGCCCTAAAATTCAGCCTATAAACATTATTTTCGGGAATCTTTTTAAAGTGATGCCCTTTGTTCTGTGCATCAACTCATTGCTTTAAGACAAATTTTTATTTAGGCATTCAAGACCTCATCTGACTTGCCATTCTGTATTTCCTCACAAATATTTACAAGAAAATGACATTCAGGATCCGAATATTTACACAGAGATGGTCTTCTATATATCTATATATAAACACAAATGCCACCACAATATAAACAGAGATTCGTTTATTGTTGACATGCCCCCAGAAACAAGCTTCATTTTACCACCAGGATGTCTCCCTCCTAAAAAGAGCTTTGCAAAATCTTTGCTTTGTGCACTGAACTCTGTGGGATGGCGTTTGTAAGAAATTACGGAGAAATATTATCAGATACTCTTTCGATTTTTATTTCGATTTCGAATTCTGAATCAATTCTAATGATTTGTGATATTTTTATCACAATAAGGTCCACGTTACCTGCTGGTAGTCTTCCTTACACCGAATTCCACCCTTTCTCCTCCAAGTTCTCACAGTGTGATGTGTTCTTCGTTAACCTGTTGCAGGAAGGTGGAACTCCTCACTCCTCTGAGACGAGAAAGAAGGACGAGATAATTGCAATTTAAATGGATAAATCGTTGTGTTAATGCACAGATATCCAGGAAAATAAAAACAACAGAAACCACATAGAGAGATGAAGCAGTAAAATAAATGTTTTGAGTTGTACTTATTTAAGCATCAACAAGGGGATGCTTACCACAGAGGGTTTCAAATTACACCAGCATATCAGGCTGTAATTAAAATCGCATATTTATTTAATTTGTGCATTTGCTACAAATTTGACTTGTTTTTCTTAGGTTGCTCAGTTATATTGTTTTCGCCGCAAGTGGTATGCTGAATGATGCCTTAAGTGTTTATTGGTTATACTTCGCTTTACTTAAAAAGAGGCTTGGGTTCTTTTGTTTAGACAGTTGTTATATTTCCCTATGGAATCTTGGTTTAAAATGTTCTCTCAGTTTTTTTTTTATAGTCTTTTTGTGTTTGACTTTGTCCCCGACTCCTTTTTTCCACATGCTTTCTTCCTTTCAAGTTTGCTTTAGGTGGATGTATTCTATCTTGTCAGCCCTTTGCCACTTTTTCCCCCTCCTTATTTGACTCGACCCTACAAAAACCTCGCCTGGGCCCATCTGAGAATGGCTATAACGTGAGGTTCAGAACAGTGCCCTGTGAGACCTTTCTTTTATTATTTTACTCTCTTACAACTCTCAGAGGCAGAAGCGCTATTCTTATGCTAAAATGCGACCCTTTAAGTACTGGTCTCTCTTGATACATTGGCATGTTTTCTGACATTGTGACTAAACTGCTATAACCTCGTTCGATTCCTGCTGAATTTAATATTTGCTATTTCAGTTGCCACACAGCTGAGATTTTTGACTTGTTATAGCCTCTATTTCTATTACCTTTACATCTCTCGCCCTCAACCCAGTCATTACAAATGAGTGATATCAACTCAGAGACAGGAAACAAAACAGAAAACTTTGCTGACCCCACCCTCCAGCTAAGGCTACAATACTCCAACCTTAACTTAGCACTTCCTATTTAATTTCCTGTCTCCGACGGCGGCACCGGGGATGAAAAGGCGACTGCCAGGCTTTTGCCTCCATTCGAGTTCAGGGTTGTCTCCTTCTGCAGAGCTGGTGGGAGCACCTTGGACCACCATGGAAGCAGCAGGACACGGTCGGAATGAGGTATGGCCTCCTGTGACCTCGTTGTTAGGTAAGAGACAGCCCTCTTGGTGGCAGACCTTGTCTGAACCTGCAGCATAGGTTATGGGCGAGCGCAAAGCGCTCCGTCCATTCTGTGATCTCTCTTTGGGCTTCAAACCACGCCCATGTCACGTCAGTCACTTACATTGGTTCGTGGGCTTGCCTTTTAAAATCCGCTTACTTTCATTTGTGAAAGGCATGCATAGTCATGCCTTTTCCGGTGTTTAACCCACCTACACAGCACGGGTAAACATCTAAAAACATGCGAGGCTTGATGTTTTCAGCCTGGGGTCTGGACTAATTCATCTGTTTATTTTCCACGCAGCGCGATCGTGCTGTATTTTACATGCCACGTTTTTTTCTTTACAACGCTAATAGCTCTAACTCGAGCAAATGCAAGACAGGTTGCATTGAAAATGCTTGTTTTTAATTGCCTCACCACATTGTCTGAGCAGTGGTGTTTGAAGGCTGCCATCCTTTGGCGGAGACTTGTTTGGTAACACGCTCCGTGTTTCACTGAAGCGTAGGGATAGGCCCGATTGGTGGGAGTTCATCTCTATTTCTACAGTGTGCTTGAGTCAATAAGGGTTTCCTAGCTGAAGCAATAACAATTTTCAATTCTATTAACGACAGGGAGGCGAGGATTATGCTTCTCTTTCTTTACTATAGATTTCACAGCAGCCAATCAGATTCAACAATAATGAAAAAAACTACAAATCCCATGACCCCGTTCATGTGTCACATGGACCAATCCCCAACGACTCAGCCCTTCAAGAGATACCTCAAACATCTTGACAAATTCTTTCTCTGCAATGGCTGAAGTAAAAAAGTCAAACTTTATAACACAGAGAATCGAAACAGAGTCTCAATGGTCCTGAAACAGGATTCAGAACTCTTCAAAACCCTTCATATTCAGAGTAGAACGATGTCCTCCAGAAGAAGACGTTGAAAACTGCCAAACCATTCAGAGCCGGATCGTCGTTTCAAGATTGCTTCTGCTCGTTACCTAGGAGAGGAACCTCAACCGTAAAACCTGCACTCATAGCATGCTTAAGTATAGTAAAAAAAGGTGGGAATGAACATTTTATAGATTGGAAGTATCGAAAACCATATACTTATACCATACAGTGTAATGCAATAACTCAGGGTGGGATAATCCTCGCCTCCGTGTCCTTAATAGAATTGAATATTCTTATTCTGTCAGCTAGAAACTTTTTTATTCTATGTCAGGACTGGAGGCTCCGATTATGCTTGTTCAAAGCTGTGCCACCACCACTGAAGCCACACCCACAACGGTTTGTAATAGAATTACTTAAAAGTGGATTGCAAGGACCAATCCGCTGCTTTCATGATATCTTATAATCAAGATCCCAAAGCAAAGGGTTTTGACGCCATAGCGCCCTCGCAGAATGAGCACCAAATACGGAGATATCAGTTCCTGCTTCAGAGAGCAACCATCGCATCCATCTAGCCAGAGTGGCTGATGATACTGGTTCAAAAGGCTTTCGGAGAGCGATGAGTAATTAACCCTCAGGGTATACTTTAAACTCGCTGAGTGCCGTTTCATAGGCCTTGATACATTGTACAACACAAAGGTTTTTGTCAGAAAGGAAAGCAGGATAAGAAGCTAACTTAATGTTAGTCTTTGTTCTGCGGGATATGGAGAAGTATGCCCCCTCTGGGGAAAATTTGCTACCTCTGATATCCAGGGCTCAGACATCTGAGAGCCTTTTGCAAGAAATCGGGCATAACAGCTTAGTTAATTTAGCTGATAACTGCTTACACAATAGATATTTATTATCAGGCCATAAATTCAAGAACCGGAGCTCAATGCTCACGTCCCACAGGGTCGAATATCTAGCCTGGTGAGGTTTACAAATACGGACTGCCGAGATGTAGTCCATCCACAGTAAAATGCAGCAGTCCATCTGGGATGGTGATGAGCTCTTGACAGCAAAGGAACCCACTAGAAGTTCGAGGCAATAGATGTGGAGCTGATGCTCCTGCTCTAACCAATGGCCTCCCGTGGAAATGGACCTGCATCTGGCTCCCCATTCCCATCTGCTGGCATCTGACTCCAAGATTATGTCAGGGACACTGCCAAAGATTGCTCTGCCATTCCAGGCCTCCATGTGGGACAACCACCAATTTTTCTCCAGCCTGGCTTCCGACGAGAGCTGGATCTGTTCCGAATAATTCTCCCCTTCTGAAGGTGTTGTATCTTGAGGCACTGAAGGGCCCTGTAATGAAGGGAACCTGGAAATATGGCCAGCATGGAGGAGGCCAATAAGCCCACAATCTGAACTACTGACCTCAATGATATTGCCTGGCCTGGCAATGCAGACCTCAATTCCTTCTTTATCGACTGGACCTTCTGCGACAGAAGGATCAACTGGGACAACCCTAAATCAATCTGGAATCCCCAAAATTCCATATGTTGGGAGGGAACCAGGTACCACTTTGGTTGATTGATGATGAACCCCAGATCCTGCAGAAGCTGAATTGTCCATGACAAATGCAAAGTTACCGTCTCAGGATCCTGGGCCATGATGAGGATATTGTCGAGGTAAATGATTAACCTAACGCTTTGAGCATGGAGAGCTTCTACCCCTGGCCTCATCAGCTTGGTGAAACACCATGGAGCCGAAGAGAGTCCGAAAGGAAGGACCTTGTACTCGTAACATTGACCGAGCCAGCAAAACTGAACAAAACATCTGTGGGAGCAGATGGGAACTGATAGGGACGCGTTTTTTAGGTCCAAATGTACCATCCAGTTGCCCTCTTGCAGCAGATCTCGAAGAAGGTGAATACTCTCCATCTTGAAATGCCGGTATACAATCCAAGAATGGAACTGCTTTAGATTGAGCACCAGATGTGGCCCACCTCCTCTTTTGCTGACCAGGAAAATGGTGCTGAGGTGTCCCCGGGATGTGGGGGGGAAAGGCATATGGCGTCCTTTTGCAGGATAGCTGAGATCTCCTTTGAAATAAGTTCCTGATCTAGTCGGGAAAAATGCAGCTCCTGAGGTGGGGATGTCTGTACTGGGGAGCTGTAGAACTCCATCTTGTACCCCATAACAGACTCGAGGACCACGAGTCCTGAGTCAGAGACTTCCAGTTGTGGAGAAATAATCAGATCCTGCCCCCCCAAATCACCTCTCATAATAGTAGACTCACCTGAGTATCCTGCCTCTGAACAGTCTCTCTGTTGACCCCTGCCATAGCTTCTGCAGAAGCGTTGATGACCCCCGTGAGCTCAGTGGGGTAGAATGTCTGTTCCACTTACTGGTCTTGCCAACCTCCACAGGAACAGTTAAAGTCTTGTTGAAAGTCCTGGTACACACTTCGGCCTGACGAATGGGCCCTGTATCGTCCAGCCTTGTCAAAAAGGTTGGTTCAAAAGACATTTTTCAATGAAAGATGTGCCTTGTCTAAGGTGTTGTAGGTTGCAGCAAACTTGGCTAGGTCTTTGACAAAGGGCCCACCAAAAAGTAGACTTTGCGCCACTGGGTCCTCCTCCGAGGAAGCAAGATCATTGAGCTTTGGGTCTATGTGCATTAAAATAGAGCGCCGCCGCTCTGTAGAAATTGCCACGTTGGCGTTGCCCAACTGGCACACGGCGTGCTGCGCCCATCCGATTAACACATCCGTGTCAACTACTATTCCAGATTCTTTGGACTGGAACCCAAGATACAATCTCTTTTTTATGGGGCCTGAAATGTCCAGCAACCTGTCTTGACAGGAGTGCCAGGCTCTGTTCAGCCCTTTTTTTAGGGGCTGTGGCCGATTTCTTTATAGAGTTCACCATGATGGGATCCACCTCTGGCGTATCTGAATCTTTGCCTTCCAGATCTGGTCTGGGGCACTCAGACCTGAGCCTCATCCTGACGTCCTTATCGAACCCCGGTCTGAGGTGAGATTGGAAATAGCTAGCCACCTCAGAAAGGGGGATCCAGTTGGTGGAACGGGCATGCACAGTTTCCGTTGGATCAAACATCAACACTTTAATTTAAATTGGGTGTGCATCCGATCCACGTTCTGGACGCCTTCTTTTGCTGGATCCAGGCATCTCCTCTTGGTCTCTATCTAGGGGATCGTGAGAGGAATCAGAGCCTGCCATCTCAGAGTAACAGGGAGAGTTATCCAAACAGTGCGCTTGAGCTGATGGGTTGCTATACCCATGCTCCTCCAGGACTGCTGCGGACAATTGTTCAAATGTTTCAGAATGTGCCCAGTTCTTTGCTTTGATTTTCCCTTGGAAGGCTTAGGCAGCTGGGATGTGAGCTCTGCAGAGGGTGCAATAGAAGGGAACCAGCCTTGCTGCCACGCAAGACCTTTAAGTTGAGAAGTCAAGGATAAAGGGCTTTGGCCAAAGCCTTATTTACCGAGAGCTGAACGTTGGTATCCAATGCCTCCACCAGACTCTCTTCAAAGAGGGGGATAGCTCCTGGACTTCACCAGCCTTCTCTTCAAAGGGGTCATGATGAGCCATAGTAATATTATGGAGTGTGCGCACACACTTACAGAGGTAAACAGTCTGTCTAATAATATCAAAATGGGGGGCACAGCATATAGCGGGAGGTTCGGAAATAACGTCCTGGTCCTGTGTATAGATCTCCCAATAAACCTATAAATCAAAAATGTATATACACAGTTCCATCACACAAAATGTAACCATAAATCGCAGGTCCCTAGGAGTCAAAATCTTTGAAGAAAGAGCCCTCACTCACCATTCAGTGACATGCTTCATCACAGGGCTCTGCTCCTCGTCAAGCCGGCGCTGCAATGCCTGACGGGCCCCACGAGGGGGTTCTTTGCTGGAGATCTTTTGCAGATAATAACAAGCCGGACAAAAACGAGTACTGGATTGGTATGAAGAAAGAAAAAACTGTTAAAAATGACTGGAGGTGCAATGTAGTTTAATTAGATGTTTGACCTCTGACATGATTAAAAACTTAAATCGGGGAGAAAATGGAACAATGTCTAAACTCCCCTAAAAAATCAAGAAATGTTCTTGGTAGTCACTAAGTCTCACAGTATAGAGGTTAGTGAAAGTAGACACAGGATCCCCTGTACTACTCATGCATCTTGGTCAAACAGTCTGTCAACTGTGAAGAAGGGGGAGTGCAACCCCAGCAGGAGCAAACAGAATGATAGAGAGTGGAGAGAGGCGTCTGCAAGCATTCTAGGCTGAGCCTATGCAATATTTGTACAACTCTGGGTGCACTCTGATGCCTCAGGTCATGGGGAGCCAAGTAGCACACACTGGATTTCTTTTATTTTTTTAAATATGCTCATAAACGGTGGAGCGCACTGTTAATGCTGTTTGTTGTTCTTCAGACATGTTCAAAAGATGCATGCATGAAAGCGCACATGTACGCATGTGCTAACAGTGCTGAAGGACTAGAAAGGGGAACAGTGGCCAACCCAAGTTGGTGGCCACTCACCCCTTCACAAAAACAGAGGCGTGCGACTAATCGGTCGCAGCCTCGGAGGCAGAAGCACTCCCCTGTAGGAGAAAAACAAAGTCAAGGAAGAGAGGGATAGGCACCCCCAAGGCATGCATATCCCGCTATCATCAAGCTTACCTGATGGCCCGTGCAACTGACACCATCATCAAACTCAATTAAATTACCGTCTCAACAGTCTCAATCAACAGATCACTCTGCAATCGCATGCACAAGAAGAAAAAATATGTGACTTAACTGGCTGCCGAGCAGCAAAGAAAGAGGATGTCAAGATGGTGGAGGTGGTGGAGGTGTCCCTTGAAGTGCTGAGTCGTTGGGGATTGGTCCATGTGACACATGAACTGGGGTTCATGGGATTTGTAGTTTTTTCATTATTGTGGAATCTGATTGGCTGCTGTGAAATCTATAGCAAAGAAAGAGAAGCATAATCGGAGCCTCTGGTCCTAACACAGAATTTGTACCAACACAACAAAATGGGTCCCACTGGCTATTGATTAATCAATTTAATACACCATAGTACATTAATCCTGTCTGTAAGTCAAAATATTTTTCTTATTTCATTCTATGTCATTCACATTATCTCTTTTTACATCATCATCTCATTTTTAATATTTGAAGATGAAGAAATCACATAAAAGAACACATAGCTTTATATATAAATATTCACACATATGAAGAAAAAATAATTCCATAAATCAAACATAATTCTCAACAAATACACAAAATGTTCTCAAGTACATAAACAATATTTAGAGTCCTTTCCATGTTTCAACTTAACAGGAGCTCTTCGTGGGATTAATTGATGAAATAGCTCAAAAGAGTTCACCAAATGCCCACTGATACATTGAGGAGTGCAAAATATCCTACAGATTGGCCCCTTTGATTGCTGTTCCACACCACACTTCAGTGAAGAGTAATCACTTCCTTCGTTAACAGTTGTTCACAAGGGGCCCTTCAAGCTCATTCCTCATGTCAAATTAGCCAACGAATTTCAACCTCTTTAAACACTGGGTGTACTTTTTCATGAAGTCATCATCAGGGCCAAACCCTCCGGGTTTGGACTCTAAAAGTATAATACACATATTGAAAGAATGGCAACCTTAAGTCAACAATTTTTATATGTGCTACGGCCAAATTGTGAGTTTCGTGGTCCAAGGACCGACAGAGACAGTCGGACCACTGCACTTTTGGTGGTCCAACTGCCAGAATACAACCGTAGTGGTCGGACCACCAGGGGGCTGCCACCACCGCTAGAATCATGGACCTGGTGGGGTGGTGATAGTTGGAGGTGTGGTCAGCCACAGCAGAGCTACGTTTGAATACTCTTTCCGCCAGCCTTTTCATGGTGTGGTCCCTGCCATGAAAAGGCTGGCAGAAAGCCAGTGCTGAGGGCCACAGGGGGGGCCCCTGAACTGACCATGCCCATGCCCATTGCATGAACAGTGCAAGGGACCTCCCCTTCCAGCACCCTCGGAATGCACACTGTCTTCAATGCAGACAGTGCACTTTCCGAGGGTGCTAATGTACCATAGGACCCAAGGCCAATGCTGTGGCACTGTTTTCGCCAGTCTGACCAGCGGGATGTATTATCATCCTCAGAGAAAAAACACTTCAATCTCATTTTACGGAGAAACTGTATCATTTCAAACCAGATCCTAACATGATCCGGTCTTACTGTAATTACAAATGACATTCCTTTTGTTAATACCCGTTGTTCAGTTTCATCTAATGTTCTTGTAGACAAATTGTAAATCAGTATTAGTTCTCGTTCCCCCATTTGTATACTTGCCGCCTGGTCCTTGTTTCCCCTGTTCCTTGTCTGGAATTCATTCATCTGAGGCCTCTGCCCCTCCTTGGACCTCTTCCTAAAAATCAGCCTAGTGTGGAACCTTCCGAAGTAATCATTGATGGTTCTGAGTCACTGCTACTCATATCTGAAAATGACGAGCTGTATGAGAAAGAAAGAAATCTCCTCTTCCTTCTTTCTTGATATTGGAAAATTGTCTTGGTATTCCCCTGATTGTAAAAATCCCTCTTCATGTAGGGGAACACAAGTTAATTCGAGAAGTTAGTAATATCTTTGTGGATTTTCTTCTTTTTGTAATTCTCTGTATCGATCTTAAGTTCCCCAATTTCTTTTTCAATCCTGGAAAGGAGGCTTCTGGCATCCACAATGAGAAAAACATCCAATCTCTGGAACTTAAGCCCTCATTATGACATTGGCGGTAAATCCCTCTTACCGTTATGCTGACTGCCCCCAACATAACGCCGCCGTGGCGGAGAACCGCCAACCATATAACAACACACACATACCAATCCGTCCCTATACAGCCACTCACACAAGTCCGCCAGCCCAAGGGTCAGTGATAAACTGGAGGTAGTAAAACCTGCTCCGTTACGCCAACAGAACAATGCCCACAGCATTATGACCCACGAATCACCGCAGCGGACATTCAATGGAGGTAAACCATTGGCGGTACATACCATTGCACTCAAAATACACACACTAACAAAACTACACCACATTGGACAATTAAAACTACACACACCTGACACACATACACATACCATACCCACACCACTATAAAACACACACCCACAATACCCACAACCCTTCACAACTAGAAAGAATTGCCACCCAGAGAGACATACAGCAAGAGCACCCAAACAACCAGAGCCACATAACATCATCAGCTATATATCATCCACGCACCTTACATCACACACCCCAAGACATCACCCCACACACCCTCACCCACACCACTCACACAACACCCATGGCACCACAACAACACCCCAGATTCTCTGAGGAGGAGCTAAGGGTCATGGTGGAGGAAATCATCAGAGGAGAGCCACAGCTATTTGGAGTACAGGTGCAGCAGACATTCGTTGCTAGGAAGATGGAGCTATGGCTGAGAATCGTTGACAGGTTCAACGCCATGGGACAGCACCCAAGAACCAGGGATGACATCAGGAAGAGGTAGAACAACCTACAAGGGAAGGTGTGTTCCACAGGAGCAAGACACCAAATAGCTGTACAGAGGACTAGCGGTGGACTCCCACCTCCTCCCCCACAACTAACAACATGGGAGGAGCAAGTCTTGCCAACCATGCATCCTGAGGGCCTGGCAGGAGTAGTAGAAGGACTGGACTCTGGTAAGTCAAATCTCTATTACTATCACTCCCCCTACCTGCATGCCATCACAAACCCTCACTGTATACTCACTCCTATCACTTCACCACCTCCCACATACCCCACCATCACAACCCACTCATCCCAATACCAAGCCCTGCATGTAATACCAATGCATAAATCCCCCTCACAGACCTCCATGGATCTCCGGACAGTCGGTTACCAAGGCACACTCTCACACCACCACAGAGCCTCCCCCTCTCGGGAAACATCACCACGGCACCCACCCAGCGGGCCCATACCTCTCTCCCAGGACACGTCAATCACCAGTCTATCCACCACTACAGGGACCCCAGGCCACCCCACAAACACAGGACGATCAGGGACGGGGTGTCAGTAGCAGTGGGCACACGGTTCAGGAGACAGAGGCACAGGACAACAGAGAAGCTGGGAGGACTGCTGTGCGACAGGGGCAGGACAAGCCGAGGGAACCGAGCATACCAACATTCTTAGGATACGCTGGGCCAGATACTGGACAAGTTGCAGGAGTACATGCAGCTGCAGGAGGGACAGTACCTGGGGATCAGGGAGGACTTGAAGTACATCAACACCACCCTAGTCTCCATTGCAAGGGTGCTAGCAGACATGGCCAACACGATGAGGGAGGCAGTGGCACCCCGCCGGGCCTCTGCCACTAGCCAAACTGATGAACAGACCTCCACCTCTGCTGCCGCTAGTGGACAGGAGGCCCCGCCATAGGACCAACAGGCCACCAGCACCCCTCCCCCTGCAGAAGGAGAACCACCCCGCAATAGTTCCCTGCAATCCAGGCAGAAGCATTGCCAAGACCCCCGTCAGGAAATACGACTCTCCTGATTGTCACCCTTGTTTCCCACTCTGTTACCCTGTCCATCTTGAACTGCCATTGCTCCTCTTCCTTTGCCTCCTTGGGCAATGCACCTGTGATACAAATAGACTGGACTCTATCCTGAACTTTCCTCCATCATCAACCCAGCCCATTCCACTACCTCCTCTACTTCTTAGCACTTAAATAAACACCCTTTGAAAAAATACAAGTATGGAGTACGTCAAATTATTTAAGTATGTGTTTGTTTAACAAGGTTTAAACAATGAAAATCAACTGTACAGAAATGCGTACATAGGAATGACCTGTAGTTGGCTGCAGTTGGAGGGACTTGACACCAGGAGCGATAGTGGGGCACAAATATCTGCAAATAGAGATGCCAAAGGCTGCAGTGAGTGGCCATAGAAGTGGGAAAAGCAGCCTGCCAGTGATAATGTCAAAAACAAAACTGTCAATTAAATGTGAAGTTACACTGTCTTACCTGTGTGTCATTGGAAGTTTGGACAAATGATTGCACTTCTATTGTTCTCATCTTCATCCTCTGCCTCCTCATCTTCACTGTGCACAGGGTCCACTGCTGCCACACAACCATCTCCAGCCTCATCGTCCTGCAGAAAAGGCACCTGGCAACGTAAGGCAAGGTTGTGCAACATACAGCATGCAATGATGATCGGGCAGACCTTCTTGGGTGAGTTTTACAGGGATCCACCTGTTAGATGGAGGCAACGAAACTTGGCCTTCAGGAGGCCAAAGGTCCTCTCTATAATTCTTCTTGTTCGCCCATGTGCCACATTGTAACATTCCTCTGCCCTTGTCCTGGGATTCCTCACAGGGGTCAGTAGCCATGAGAGGTTGGGGTAACTAGAGTCACCTACAAATATCGAGGGACAACTGTTAGCCATACACCAACCCTTAGGATCCACACCATATACCAATATATACTGGGTGGGAATCAGGGCTCACCTATTAGCCACACCCTGTGCCTCTGGAGTTGAGCCATCACATATGGGATGCTGTTATTCCTCAGGATAAAGGCATCATACACAGACCCAGGATATTTTGCATTGGCATGGGAGATGTACTGGTCCGCCAGGCACACCATCTGCACATTCATGGAGTGAAAGCTCTTTCGATTTCTGAACACCTGCCCATCTCGCTGGGGGGGGGTGGAACAAATGCAATATGTGTACCATCAATTGCCCCAATAATGTTGGGGATATGTCCCATTGTATACAAATTAGCTTTCACTGTTGCCAAATCCTCCACCTGGGGGAAAACGATGTAGCTGCACATGTGTTTAATCAAGGCAGACAACACTCTGGTCAGCACTATTGAGAACATTGGCTGAGACATTCCTGCTGCCAAGCCCACTGTCACTTGGAAAGAGCTAGTTGCCAGGAAATGGAGCACTGATAGCACTTGGGAACAAGAGGGGGGATCCCGGTGGAGTGATGGATAGCAGAGATTAGAGAGAGTCAGGCTCCAATTGGGTACACAGCTCTGTGATTGTGGCCTTGTCCAGTCTCTAGGTGAGGATAATGTGCCTGTCCTCTATTGTTGCAAAGTCCACCAGGGGTCTATACACGGGGGTATGTCTCCATCTCCTATTCATCCGCAGCAGTTGCAATCTATAGGGCAAAATGGTGAGCAGCTGGCCAGTATCTGTTATTTCCAACCACAACACTTCAATGCATGTTGTGATTGTAACAGTATTTTGTTGGAGAGGTCTAAATGGTGCAAATCTGTACTGTGACGCAGTTAGGAGCCGTGGCTACCACCCCCTTGAAATGGCATCCGCCTGTCCTGTTTGGAGGGACAGGTGGAAATGAGGTAATTCTGCTGGCATTGTGCGCTGTTGCGGGAGGCGGTCGAAAACCGCTGTGCAACTCCTCATTGGTTAACATTGGGCAATATGGGGTACAGTGGCCAATGGTGATGTACGCCGGTGGTGATGGTATGCACCACCGCGGACGTGACTGCCATTTTCTATATGTTCACTCACCTGCTACCTGACCTTCAACAGGCGAGGACCTACACTGCAAGTGCTGCTGGGACCTGTGTATGGAACTGACCATGGCTCGTGTCACTGGGGAAAGGGCCCCTGCATTCACCTCAGAGGAGTTGGAGAGACTGGTGGATGGGGTCCTACCCCAGTACCGAATGCTGTATGGGCCTCCAGACCAACAGGTGAGTACACTGTGAATACGATGCATGGGGCATGAATGCAGGGAGTGGTGTGTGTGAAGGCCTTATGTAGGGTGTGGGTGGTGGATGGGCCCTGGGCATCGTGCAGCATGTATGATGGGCCATGCCTGTGATAATGGGGATGGGAAGGGGCATGGTGGGCCATGAGTGTAACAGGCTGGATGGTTGGACTAATATCTTTCCCTGTGTCTACTTCCCTGCAGGTCAGCGACCATCAGAAAAAGGGTATATGGCGTGCCATCACCAAAGACGTTTGGACCCTGGTGCTCTACGGCAGATGGAGCGCCCACTGTTGCAAACGGTGGGGGGACCTCAGACGCTTGGCATGGAAGACGGTGGAGGCCCAGCTAGGGATGGCCTCCCAACAAGGAAGGGGAGCCCGTCGAACCCTGACCCCCTTGATGGCTCGCATACTGGTGGTGGCCTATCCGGAGCTGGATGGGCGCTTGGGAGCATCACAGCAGCCACAAGGGGGTGAGTACAGTACCCAATAGACAACTTGCGCCTGGTGAAGTGGTATCCGGGAGGTGGATGTGGGCCTGTGGGTGCCCCTAGGCCAGGCTTGACAATGCAGAGTGGGTCCCATGTTGGGCAGGGTTCTGATGTAAAATACCTCCAACCAAGCTAGTAGGCATCCACTACTGGGCAGGGGTCTGTGGGTCTCAGGTATGCTGCAATTGGCGTTAGGTGTCCCTATCCATGGGCTGGTGACTAGCATTGTGACTGGTAGTGCATTGACTAGAGCGTAGGGCTGTTCCCTGTGTGTTGTGTATGCCAAGCACACAGTCAGATGAGCATGCACCCAGGACAACACACAAGAGTGGACATGGCAAACACAAGCACCACACATCATCCCGCAGGCACTCACACAAACACCATCCAGATGCAGGCATACCAACATCCACTGCCTCCACTGTGGCCCCCTCCTCCTCGTCCTCTACCTTCCTCCCAATTGCATCTACACTCACACCTGCATTCACTACATCCTCATCCACTACCCACATCACCAGCACACCTAGCAGCACACGCCCATCACTGGCAGTCACCACCCCCACTTCCATGCACACGTCCCCTGTGTCCTCTCCCACTGTGTCTGTGCCCCCTCCTCCCAAAGTACACAAATGCAAACACTCAGACACCCAATATCCATCCATCCATGGACTGTTGTACGGACTGGCCCCAGCAAATCCTGTGGGTCTAGCACCCAGGTGAGAGACTGTGACCTTGAACTCCCCAAGATCTGCGTCACAGGGCATGCTGCCCCCTCCAGGACCAGTGGATAAGTCATCCACTCACCCCATCCTTCCCAGGATGAAGCTCACTGGGCATAATGTCCCCTCCAGAACCAGTGGAGAAGCCATCCACTCACCCCATCCTTCCCAGGATGAAGCTCACTGGGCACAATGCCCCCTCCAGAGCATGTGGGCAAGTCACCCACTTAAGAGACTGTTGCCTTGCACTCCCCAGGACCAAGCAGTGGGCAAATCACCCACTTGAGAGACTGTGGCCTTGCACTCCCCAGGACCAAGCAGTGGGCAAATCACCCACTTGAGAGGCAGTGGCCTTGCACTCCCCTGGACCAAGCACAGGGCATGTTACCCCCTCAGGACCAGTGACATTGTACCACCTTCTGGCTGAGGTGCCCCCCCATTCCACGTCCCCCTGAGGTGCCTGCCTATTTTCGACCTGATGCCCCTGCAGTGTTCTCTCCGTGTTGTTGCAGGAGTGAGGTTGGGCCTTGGACTTTTTGATATGGCCCTGTGGCCCACGGACATTGAGGACTGAGAAGTGTCCCTTGCATTGTAAATATGTATATACTTTTTGATTCACAAATTTTACCTATATTTATATTTTTACAGCCTTTTTACACTATAGTAGTTGTCCTTGCATTATTCCTGAGGGGTACGGGGTGTATATGTTATGTTACTACATCTGGTTGTGTGTGTGGTGTTGGGGGTGGCGGTGTTGCGTGTGTGTGTCACTCTCATTTACCCCCTCCCCTGTGTGATAGGTGGCGGTACTCACCGTGGTCGTCTTCTCCTGTGTTGGTGTTCGTAATGGAGCAGAAGGTAGAAGATCATGGGGAATACATGCAACTCGGGCTCCATGGTGGTGTGGTTCTTCTCTATGTCTCCAAAGGTGAGTCATTTCCCTTCTGTGCAGAGTTTCCACCAGGCTTTTGATGCCGTTGGTACCGCCCCGGAAAAGGTGGCAGATAGGTGTGTCATATTACTGTGGCCGGTACATTGTCTTCCGCCTTGCTGTTGGCGGTTATCGCTGTGGTGTCAGTTGGTTTTGCCCTGGCGGTCGGTGTGTTAAAGTGGCTGTCTGTCTGAGTGGTTTCCGCCGTGGTCATTGTAAGAGGCTGGCCTGGCATGTAGTGGGTACCAGAGGTACTTACACCTTGTGCCAGGTCCAGTTATCCCTTATTATTGTAGAAGAGGTGTTTCTAGCAGCTTAGACTGATGGAAGGTAGCAATGGCAAAGCAGCTTAGGCTGAACTAGGAGACATGTAAAGCTCCTACTTTACCACTGGTGTCACATGCACAATATCATAAGAAAACACAATACACAGAGTTACTAAAAATAAAGGTACTTTATTTTTTAGACAATATGCCAAAAGTATCTCAGTGAGTACCCTCAGTATGAGGATAAGATATATACACAAGATATATGTACACAAACCAAAATTAGGTAGGTAATAGCAAGAAAAGTAATGCAAACAGTGTAGAATCACAATAGGTTGCAATAGGAACACATAGGTATAGGGGCAACACAAATCATATACTCCAAAAGTGGAATGCGAACCACAAATGGACCCCAAACCTATGTGAGCTTGTAGGGGCTCGCTGGGACTGTAAGAAAACAGTGAGGGTTAGAAAAACAGCCCATCCCAAGACCCTGAAAGGTAGGTGTAAAGTGCACCTACTACCCCCAGAGAGCACAGAAGTCGTGATAGGGGGATTCTGCAGGAAGAACAAACACCAGCAATGCAACAACAGTGGATTTCTGGACCTGAGTACCTGTAAGACAAGGGGACCAAGTCCAATAGTCGCGACAGTGTCGAGAGTGGGCAGGAGCCCACAAAATGCCAGCTGAGGGTGCAAGGAAGCTGTCACCGGGTGAAAGAAGCTTGGAGTTCTGCAAGAAAGAAGAGGACTAGGGCTTCTCCTTTAGAAGACGGATGTCCCACGTCGCGATGAAGCTTGCAAAGGTGTTCCCACGCAGAAAGACCCCAAACAAGCCTTGCTAGCTGCAAGGGTCTCGGTAGAGATTTTTGGGGGCTGCTGTGGCCCAGCAGGGTCCAGGATGTCGCCACTTGGAGGAGGAGACAGAGGGGGCGCCCAGCAACTCAGGGAGCCCTCACAGAAGCAGGCAGCACCCGCAGAAGTACCCTTACAGGCACTTGGAAGAAGAATGAACCGGAGTCCACGCAAAGCCACAAAAGGGTGTCCCACGACGCCGGAGGAAAACTCAGAAGGTTGTGCATTGCAGGAAGGAGTGTTTGGGACCCAGGCTTGGCTGTGCACGAAGGTAATCCTGGAAGAATGCACAGGAGCAGGAGCAGTTGCAAATCACGCGGTCCACAGCAATGCAGTCTAGCGTGATGAGGCAAGGACTTACCTCCACCAAATTTGGACTGAAGAGTCACTGGACTGTGGGAGTCACTTGGACAGAGTTGCTGAGTTCCAGAGACCACGCTCGTCAGGATGAGAGGGGACACAGAGGACCAGTATTGCAGTCTTTTGGTGCCTGCGTTAGGAGGGGGAAGATTCCGTCGACCCACGGGAGATTTCTTCGGAGCTTCTGGTGCAGGGTGAAGGCAGGCTACCCCCAGAGCATGCACCACCTGGAAACAGTCGCGAAAGCCGGCAGGATGAGCCGATACAATGTTGCTGGTAGTCGTCTTGCTACTTTGTTGCGGTTTTGCAGGCGTCCTGAGCAGTCAGCGATCGGTCCTTCGGTAGAAGGTTAAGAGGGAGTTGCAGAGGAACTCTGATGAGCTCTTGCATTCGTTATCTAAAGGATTTCCCAAAGCGGAGACCCTAAATAGCCAGAAAAGGAGGTTTGGCTACCTCGGAAGGAGGATTGGCTAACAAGAGAGGTAAGAGCATATCATAAGGAGCCTCTGACGTCACCTGCTGGCACTGGCCACTCAGAGCAGTCCAGTGTGCCCCCAACACCTCTGTTTCCAAGATGGCAGAGGTCTGGGACACACTGGAGGAGCTCTGGGCACCTTCTCTGGGAGGTGCAGGTCAGGGGAGTGGTCACTCCCGTTTCCTTTGTCCAGTTTCACGCCAGAGCAGGGCTGGGGGATCCCTGAACTGGTGTAGACTGGCTTATGCAGAGATGGGCACCATCTGTGCCCATCAAAGCATTTCCAGAGGCTGGGGGAGGCTACTCCTCCCCAGCCTTCACACCTATTTCCAAAGGGGAGGGTGTAACAACCTCTCTCAGAGGAAATCCTTTGTTCTGCCTTCCTGGCCAAGGGCTGCCTGGACAGAAACCTGTCTGAGGGGTTGGCAGCAGCAGCAGCTGCAGTGGAGACCCCGGAAAGGCAGTTTGGCAGTAGGCGGGTACTGTGCTAGAGACCCGGGTGATCATGGAATTGTCCTCCCAATACCAGAATGGTATTGGGGTGACAATTCCATGATCTTAGACATGTTACATGGCCATGTTCGGAGTTACCATTGTGATGCTATACATAGGTAGTGACCTATGTATAGTGCACGCGTGTAATGGTGTCCCCGCACTCACAGAGTCCGGGGAATTTGCCCTGACCGATGTGGGGGCACCTTGGCTAGTGCCAGGGTTCCCACACACTAAGTAACTTTGCACCCAACCTTCACCAGGTGAAGGTTAGACATATAGGTGACTTATAAGTTACTTAAGTACAGTGGTAAATGGCTGTGAAATAATGTGGATGTTATTTCACGCAGGCTGCACTGGCAGGCCTGGGTAAGAATTGTCAGAGCTCCCTATGGGTGGCAAAAGAAATGCTGAAGCCCATAGGGATCTACTGGAACCCCAATACCCTGGGTACCTCAGTACCATATACTAGGGAATTATATGGGTGTACCAGTATGCCAATGTGAATTGGTAAATTTAGTCACTAGCCTGTTAGTGACACATTTTAAAGTAAAGAGAGAGCATAACCTCTGAGGTTCTGGTTAGCAGAGCCTCAGTGAGACAGTTAGGCATCACACAGGGAACACATGTAGGCCACAAACTTATGAGCACTGGGGTCCTGGCTAGCAGGGTCCCAGTGACACATAACAAACATACTGACAACATTGGGTCCTCACTATGAGCACTGGGCCCTGGCTAGCAGGATCCTAGTGATACAGTGAAAACACCTTGACATATACTCACAAACAGGCCAAAAGTGGGGGTAACAAGGCTAGAAAGAGGCTACTTTCTCACAGTCATAATTTCACATTTATTTCTGCCAGCCTGTTGGTGGTCTTACCGCCGCTTTATCACTGACCGCCAGGGTTGTAATGAGGGCCTTAGTTTCTATACAACTGAAGCCCCCAAGGTACTCTAGGTTCTCTATAAAGATAACCGGTACGTTTTTTTTTACTTGTAGACCTAATAAAATTGTGGCATTTCTCAAATGTTCTAGGAGTACTTCTCCATTGAGTTAGCTCCGGATCTGTTTTATCATTAGGCAAATCGATTAGTTAAGTTTAATGTGTGTATCTCCTTCATGATTAAGACCTAAGGCCCTCATTATAAACACGGCGGTAAACACCGCACAGGTAGCGGTAACAACCGCCAACAGACGTGCGGTACGAACCACCAAATAATGAACCAACTGAAACAGGCATCCTGAAAACCACTCACCACCAGCAGAGGAATGCCGACAACGACGGCAGAGCCCACCCACAGGCCGACGGAAAGGCCCTACCCACCCATCAAATAATGAAGCACTAGACCTCCGTCAGTTCCGGGGCGGGAAACACCACCACGCAAAGCCAGGCAGAAAGGAACCAAATATAAGAAAACACTCACCGGAGGCTCACACAACACACCGAAGCAGACATGGAGAGAGAGTTGCAGATCACGCCAGCCCTGCTCCTTGCCATATACCTCCACGACCGAGACCACCTACGAAGACGATGATGGTAAGTACCGCAACCTACTACTAAACAAGGGAAGAAAGGGCACAGTTACATACCCACCCACTCCACCCACCCTGTAACGCTCCCACAACCCTTCATAGCAGCACAAGCCATATACCCCACAGCAAGAGGTACTTAACCGACACAAGACAAATCTAACCTGCCCAAAGTACATCCATCTGCCCAATACCCCCAAACAATTGAAACGAGAGACCACGGATCCAGAGTGTGCCTCAAACAACACAGGCCACACATTTATCTTTATTCTGCTCACTGATCAAAAGCGGTGAATAGAAGGCCAATGGCCAGTCCATAGTAAAAGAAGTCCGAAGGGCCACAATGTCCCCAACTTGACTCCCACAAGTGCAACGGTACTCCACCTCAGAGGGGCAACAATGGGGCATCCAGGCACCTAGGGGAACAGGGTCAGGCGTGGTGGGGGTGAAGAGTTACGACTGGGAGGGGGGGGCTTAGATTTCGGTTTGGAAGGTGGAGCGGGCTTAGGTTTTGTCACAGCAGCGGGTGGAGCGGACCTGGCCTGGGGTGCGGCAGATGTTCCTTTGCCAGCACGGGATCTCTTACTCACAGGGGAGGTAGCACGGGGCACGGGAATGGGAAGGGCGGACAGGAGCGGGCTGTGACGTGGGAGGAGTGGACAAGGCAAGAAAGTGAGCACGTTTAGGGGTGAGACAGGGTAGGCCAGTGGGTTCAAATAGGTCAACACGGGATAGGAAAAGTTTCTTAGGTTCAATTGGGGTGGGCCTGGAGGAAGGCGTGAGAGTGGAGGTAGAGGGAATGGTCGTGATAGGTGTAGGTGTGCGTGACGTGGGTGCAGGTGACTGGACAGTATGCTGAGGTGTTGTGGATGTGTGATGGGTGGGTGTTTTGGTGCGTTTGAGTGTCTTGGGAGGAGGGGGGGTGGACACAGTGGGACAAGACAAGCTGCCAGTGTAAATGGATGTTGTTTGGGTGTCTGCAAGTCTGGTGAGTGTGCTGCATGTGTCAACTAAAGTCGTTGTGGTGAGTGCAGGTGTGGTGTCTGGGGTGCATGAATGGATGTGTGCTATTGTGGTGACTGCAGGAATAGGGTCATCAACATTGAATGGGGTGCAGTGCCTGTGGGTGTGCATGTACAGGGGACAGACAGGGAGGCGGAAGAGGTGGACACACTGGGGGAAGTGGATGTTGGTGTGTGTGCATGTGTATGTTGGCTGTGTGTATGCTTGCGGTGGGAGGTGTGTGCTTGTGTTTTGAAGTGTGCTTCTTGTGTGTTGAGGTGTGTGCCTGCTTGTCAGAATGAAGGGAGTGGGGTGCTGGAAGGGGTAGAGGTGGTTGGAGGGGGGACGGAATGACCAGGGACACTGGCTCCCGTCAAAGAGGAGGCCAGAGACTGAAAAGATCTCTGTAGGCCAGACACGGCACCGTGAATGCCATCCAGATAGGCATTGGTCTGCTGCACCTCTGATGCTAGCCCCTAGATGGCATTGCAATGGTTGTCTGCCCTACAGAGATGATTCTCAGGAGGTCAATAGCCTCCTCCGTGAGGGCAGCAGGACTGACTGGGGCAGGGGATGAGGTGCCTGGGGTGAAGGAGACGCCCACCCTTCTGGGTGAGCAGGCACGGGCAACTCGGTGGGGAGAAACTGGGAGGGCGGTGATGGTATGGGGAGGTGGCAGAAGATGACACAGTAGGGGTGGGCCCACTAGTGTCCACCACCGCCAGGGAGCTCCCATCAGAGGAGTTATCGGAGTCACTACCTCCAGTGGTAGTTGCCTCCCCGTGGTAGTCCCCTCGCCCTCCAACCCACTGGTCCCCTTGGCGCTGGACGACTCTGCCTCCAAGGATCCGTGGGCCGCTGCCTTCCACTCGCCGGTGCCTCAGCTGCCTCGCCAGATGATGCTGATGTACACAGACAACACAAGAGAACAGGGATGGGGAGACAAAACAGGAGAGACTCTTGTAAATAGCTGAATGGAGGTATATTAGTGGTTCACAAATACACACCCAGAAAATATTCCACCAGGTAGCACCTACAGCTATACAAATGGCTATGCCCCTGACTAGTGGCCAGAACGCTGCTCTACAGCTATTCCCAAATGAACTTAAGGACCTGACGTACTGCAGACCTGACCCAAACACCTCTACTCCCCACGGGGGCCATTATGTAGATGGACATCAGTCAGAGTCCCTGCCACTAGACAGCATAAAAACAAACGCACACACACGCATCCATCAAGGAGCCAAAATATGGTATTTGTACTCACCCCCTTATGACTGTTGTGCAGCCTTCAAGCGCCCATCCAGGTCCGGGTACGCCACCGCCAGGATGCATTACATAATGGGGGTCTCGTTGGGAGGACTTCCCCAGCTGGGCCTTACAGATCTATATCACCCAGCACCGCAGGTCCTCCCACCTCTTCCTGCACTGGGTGCTCTTCCAGTTGTAGACCCCCAGGGTCTGCACCTCCTTGACGATGGCATGCCAAAGTCCCTTCTTCTGGTGGGCGCTTACCTATAAGGGGCACACAGAAAAGTAACACTGAGGTCAGACAATGGCCAATCATATACAGCTGTCTATACGTCCACCTTGGGATGGACATATAAAACAGCCTAACAGCACACACACATGCAGCATGTCGGGAACCCTGAACCACACAGTGTCACAGGTGCACATGTATGCAGCCAACAACCACCATTACACACATCCATGCACCCCAGTCCTCCTACTCACCTGTACCTCTGTCCGACCGTAAAGCTTGGCGTATATGAGCAGGACCCCATCCACGAGCTTCTCCAATTCCTGGTTGGTGAAGGCGGGGGTCCTTTCCCCTGCAACATGTGCCGTTTCGATGACCAGAGGCAGGACACAGCAGTATACTCAGTGGAGTACCTGCATGCACGAGATCAGGGAGTCAAGTGAAGTTGGGGTGATGAGTTCGTGTACGCACTGCAGCAGTGTGCACCGTCACCGCCGGCGGCAATAATGATACGCTAACAATGCCCATTGACAACCATGTTAACCAATGAATTGGCGCACGTCGGTAAACACCGCCTTACGGTATTACGTCAACCGCTAGCAGTATAAGGTCACTTCTACCGCAAAACTTCTGTATTACTGGGGGCAGACCTTTTGGCCTTAACTACGCAGTTGTAAAACCCTCATCGGCACAATGCAGGCTCTATTGTCCCCTAAACACCCATAGGAATGAAACAATATACATTACCAAACCAGACCAGTCCTGATATTACATTGTGGTCATGTTGCTGTAATGTCACACACACTAAGCATTTGTGTCGTCAACAATCATGCCAGCAGTGCTGATTGAGAAACAATGTCTGCAGATGTATGTGTGTTCCTCACACGTGTTTTCAACTCCTCCTAGGTACAGACCCTTGAGGACATTCAATTGGTGTGTACTGCAGACCAGTAAATCTCACATGTGAATGGCATGTTCCCTGAATCAGTCCATGATTCCTTTGTGCTGAGGAACAGTAGTGTGCCACACAAGATGGAACAACTACAAGACGACAGAGGATGGATCATAGGTAGGTGTTTCTGACACTTATTGCCACATAGCAGACATCCAGGCTGTCTGCCTCTGAGGGTTGTCAATGACAGTCCTGTTTTGCACTATTTTCTAGGTGATTCTGGCTATCCGAACTTGCGTTGGCTCCTGACACCAGTGAGGAATCCTGGAACAGATGCAGAGAGGAATTACAATGAGGCCCATGGACGTACTAGGAGGGTCATAGAGCACACAATAGGTCTCCTGAAGGCTAGATTTAATTGCCTACATATCTCTGGCGGTTCCCTGGCCTATGGGCCTGAAGAGGTTGTAGAATAGTGGTGGCCTGCTGCATGCTGCACAACGTGGTTGTGAGAAATTCTATCCCCCCTTTGAGGAGGAGGGTGCTGTATATCCAGACCAGCTTCCTCAGAGAGGGGATAAGAGTGATGGTGATGATGAGGAGGGGGAAGATGTAAATTCCGGGAAGCCAACTGATACAACTCTACTTCCAGTAACTCTGTGGGACAATTGGATGAGATTGCTGTCTGTGCAGCATACTGTAAGTGTGCCTTGTCATCTATGGGGTTCTGGGTCAATACTCATTGCCACTGTGACCAGGTCTGCATAGGACAGGTTGCATTATAATATAATAGCTCAACACATCTGTAGGCACAACAACATGTAATGCGTGTGGTGCATTTCCTGCCACTCAGATAATAATAAATGTTATCATACAGTTGCATCCATAAATCACTTTGTTTCTACATAATGACAGGGGACATTGTAATAGGTGAACTGGTGTTTTATTTGGTGCAGGGGTTAAATCGTGCAGATTACAGTGATGGGAGTGGGCTACTGTTGGTTGTACAATATGGCATCATGGTCGCAGCATTTGTTGGCAGTAGTGGTAGGTCCATCTATGTTTACAGGAGTTTGTTGTAGTTTTCACACCGTTTGGTAGTTGATTCAGTGGGACACTTGGAGGCCAGTTCTTGCCAGAGTCACTTCTTTAAGGGGGCCTTGATCTTGGCTGGTGTTCCAGTGCCATATCTGGGCCTGGGGGTCCATTTAGGTGCCTGGTGATGGTCTGCACGGGTTGAGATGGATGTCCCCTGTGTGTCCAGAGAGGTGGAACATATGCAGATGCTGCTGATGCTGTTGTTGTCCGGTCTGTAGCCTGGCGTGTAGTAGGGGTTTTCTGGTCTGTGTGGGCCTCAGGATATGTTGGGAAAAGGGGTGCAGCAGCGCACCTGCTATGCTGACCATTGTGGCATTGTGCAGTTTCCACTGCTCCATGGCCTCTTGGTGGTGTGCTAGCTGCATCCTTTGACTCTGCTTCAGGGTGGATACTATCTGGGCCAATCTGTCCTGGGTATGGTTATATGCTCCCAGGACCTCAGAGATGATGTCCTGGGCTGCAGCATCCATCCTGTGGCCTCCCCCTGGGCCACTGATGCCCTCCCACTGGGCCTAGCCCCCTGTGCCTGTGTCCTCTGCACAGGTCTGGCGGTACCACTTGTACTGGGGCCATCATCTTCCTGCCTGTTGGTATGGTGTTACTGTGGCCTCTGTCCATGTGTTCCACCAGTCTGTGGCCTGGATACACAGGTGTGGGGACGGTTGCCCTGGGCTGATATTGTTGGCTGGGTGGTAGGTGTGTCAGTGGTATCCTGAGTGGGGCTGCTGGATGGTGACAGTCCAGGACTGTGTGAGGGGCCAGGGTGATTGTTAATGTCCAGGGTTCCATCCCAGTGTCCTGGGAGGTGCCTCTGTCTCCCTGTGGTGCACTGCCACTCCTTGTCCTGTCCGTCAGGGTGGCATGGGTGTTGGTGCCTGTTGGGGGGAATGGACATGTCTGTTACAATTGCATTATCGGATGGGGTGCACAGGACTGGGCAGTTTTGTGCAGATTTTCACACTTTGGGGCCAGGCAAGATGCTTTCGTGAGGTTAGCACTGCTTTTTGCTTAGGATGCGGAGGTGCATTGTGGATGCTGTAGGCCATTGTGATTCCTTGCAGGGGTGGGTGGCTGTGCGCAGGCGGAGGGATGAGGGCCTGTTAGTGGGTTTGTGGGCATGCAGGGGCCTGAATGTAGTGATTGTGGCCTGGGTGGGGTTGTGGTCCCGGTGGTAGTTGCAGGAGTGAGGTGGTAAATGCATTCTAGGTGTGATGGATATGGGGTAATTGTAGATGACTTACCTGAGTCCATTCCTCCAGAGAGTCCAGTGAGTCCCTCAGGGTGCAGGATGGCCAGTACCTTTTCCTCCCAGTCAGTATAGGCGGGTGGTGTTGGTGGAGGTCCTGCCCCAGTTTTCTGGGCTGCAATGTGGTGCCTGGATGCCATGGACCTGACCCTCCCTGGTGCGTGGATGGTGTCCCACTGCATTGACCTTGTTGACTATTGTCTGCCATGGCTCCATCTTCCTGGAAATGGGTGAGTGCTGGACATGTGCCCCGAATAATAATAGTGGCTCCACCCTTAGGATCTCATCCACCATGGTCCAAAGCTCCCTTTCTGTGAAGCGTGGGTGTTTGGGGGGGTGCCATGGTGACTGTTGGTAATGGTGTCTTGTGTGGATCTACGTGAGGGTGCTATTGTGTGGTTGGGTGTATGTATTGTGTATTGTGGCGTTCGGTGTCTGCTTCTGGGGTTCTCTGTATTAGTTGGCTTAATTTAATTACAAAGGATTGTGGGGTGTGTCTGTTAGTGTTTTATAGTGTTGTGGATGTGGGTCAGGTGTGTGGGTTTCAAACTTGCCAATGTATGCATTTCTTGTTGTTGGGTCCACTTGCCGCCTGTGCCGGTCTGTACCACCAATGGTCGTTCGGCTTCCACTGACCGCCGCAGTGATTTGTGCTTCATTATTTGGAGGGCGGGTGTTTGTGTGCTCGGCGGTGGCAGGGTGTGAGGTCCAGCATTTCCGCCGACAAGGTCCTGGCGGTGACTGATGGCAGGGAGATTTTTGTCTGTTTCTGATTTTTTCATCGTTGTATGGCGGGTTTCTGTTCACCGCCAATGGCACTCTTCTGTGCGCCGTCGCCACGGCGGTCGACGTGTTTATCGTCTTGTTGATAATGAGGGCCTAAGTGTAGTGTCTTCTTAGTAATTCCCCTATCACTTCTGTATAACTAAGTGCTTGTAGTCCTGACATTTATAGAGGTTGAATGGTTAGAGTGAAGGAATGAGGTTTGATGGTGGGAGAATTTACTTATGTGAAGTAAACACTAGACAGTTGTTAAACGAAAGACCCTCATGTCACCTAGCACACCCAGAAAACCAATATTACCAAAGGGGATTTGATCCTGTCAATCCAGAGTGGGGGAAGGATCAATCAAATATCCACAAAACAAAACGGGCCCCACTGGCTATTGATTAATCAATTTAAAACACCACAGTACATTAATCGTGTTTGTAAGTCAAAATACTTTTCTTATTTTATTCTATGTCATTCACATTATCTCTTTGTAATCCATCACCTCATTTTGAATATTTGAAGATGAAGAAATTACACAAAAGAACACATAAATTTACACATAAATATTCACAGCAACACATACAAGCGAAAAACAAATTTCATAAAGCGAACAACATTTTCAACATCAGCACCAAATGTTCTCAAGTAGATAAACAACATTCAGAGTCCTTTCCCTGGTTAATCTTAACAGGAGCTCTCCATTTGATAAATCCCTGGAATAGCTCAAAAGAGTTCATCAAATACCCATTGATACTTTGAGGAGTGCAAAATATCCTACAGATTGGCTCCTTCAATGGCGGTTCCACACCACAATAAAATGTGTCAATTAGTACATGACGCTGCTGGGGAAGCTGTCAACCTTGGGGTGGAGACATACACAGACTGAACACTGTATATTGACTCAGCACATGCGGACAAGCTACTGTAGGCTCCCATCCACATTGCTGGATGTTGTGCATGCACTGTGACAAGTTCTTCTTATTGGCAATTATTGCCAGGAGGATCTGCCACTCATGGGCGTTGGTTTAAAGCAGTTGCAAGGATTTTTGCTTCTGGCCATTGTTTTTTGTGAAGGAGCTAGTGTGGTGTTGTTTCTGGGGTCTACACGAAGACTCTAAAGTTTACTACTATTACCTATTAGGGTGGGGAAGCACTCACAGAAAGGAGGGCTTTGTTCTCCTTTGTCAAAATCCTTTGCCAGTCAGTTACATTCACCTTCCTCAAAGGAGAGGAAATCAGGGAAAGAAGAAAAGCTGAAGCAGTGAAAATTGAAGACTTTGTCCTGTTTAAAGTGTAAAAAAGGGAGATCACAAACTGTAACAGACTGTGATCTTTACTCACATTTCATCGGAGAATACTAGTCAGCGTTCCTGACTACGCCACTTGAAAGATTCTAAGTGGCGGAATGCTAGAGGTTGGTGGGAGACTTCGGCATTTTCTTGACCACTGGTGTCTCACAACCACTGACAGGTGGATATTGAGCATTCTGGAGAGGGGATACCAGATCAAGTTTGTGTCCCTTACTCCATCATCAGTGACAGTTCAGACACCGTTGCTAAGGAGTCCACTCAGACAACAAGGTTTGATGGAGATTCAGTCTCTTCTACAAAAGAAGGTGATTGTTCAGGTTCCAATGGGGCAATGAGTACAGGGAGTTTATTCTATTTTTTTCTAATGCAGAAGGTGACTGGGGGCTTCTGGATTGTCATCAATTTTAAGTTTCTAAAGATTGTATTCAAGATGAAGACCTTACAACGCATCATTACCTTAATCCAATAAGGATATTTGACAACACTGGATCATATGGATGCATATGTTTCCCATGTCATCAGACTTTTAACAGTGCCTCCAGTTCTCTGTCCAGGGATACCATTGGCAGTATTGTGTCCTGTCCTTTGGCCTATGATCATCACCCAGTATATTCACAAAGATCGTGCTGCCTGTGTTGGACCATCTGCATCTTCAGGGGATCTCAGTCTTCCCATACCTAGAAAACTGTCTCCTTTTGGCTCCATCTGCTCAGGTGATGTAGCCGCATCTAGAGCAGACCTTAGCTATGCTACAGAGCCATAGATTTCTTTTGAACATCCGAAGTGCAAGCTACAGCCTTCTACATGGGGAACATTCATAGGTGTCGCAATTCAACTCTCTTCTGGGCAGGGTCTTCCTTCCCCGATCCAGGATTCAATGTCTATATTCTCTTCTGACGTCTCTTTTGTCCCACAAGACTGACACATTGTTTCAATTAATGAAAGTGCAGGACCATATGGCGGCCACTGTGTTCACAGTTCCATGGGCCCGGTTAACCCTACAACCTTTGTTGTGGCATCTTCACAAATTTGTGACAATTCCAATTAGGGATTTGGTCTTGGAGATTCCTGAGTCTTCAGTGCTAGTTGGAGATGCCTAACCTCACCAGGGCGTAGTGATGCTTCCTTCCCCTCCAACATTGGTAACAACAGATGCCAGTTCTGTGTGTTGGGGTGCTACAATGGGCCAATTGCTTGTCTATACCTGATGGGATCGATCGGAGACTATGTAATCCTCCAATTGGAAAGAACTTTTGGCAATGGAGAACCCCCTATGGAAATTTGAGTCTCACCTGTTCAGTTGCAATGTCCTGATGTGCCCAGAAAACACAGTGAAAGTGGCCTACATCAACCATTAGGGAAGTAATCACAGTCAGTCACTCAATGAGGTGGCTTGTTCTATTGGCGTTAGAAATGGGGTCTCTGGTTGGCAGTCAATTTGCACTCTGTCCAAGCAGGAACCCTCACTCTAGTCAGGGCAATGGAGATACACACTTAAGATAACCCCTGCTCATTCCTTCGTAGCTTGGCAGTAGCACCCAGGCTCATCTCAAAGGCAATGTGTAAAGTATTTGTACCAATACATACAGTAATACAGTGAAAACATTACAAAATGGACACCACACCAGTTTAGAAACATAGACAATATTTATCTAAATCAAACAAGACCAAAACGACAAAAATCCAACATACACAAGTAAAGTTATGAATTTTTTAATTAAAAAGAGTTTTACTCCATAGAAAACAATGGATGAGTTGTTGTTATGCAAGGTACCTAGTTTGAGTCAAAAATAAAGCCGCAAGTGAGGCCATGCATCATTTCTTCTCCGGTAGGGTAGGCAATGTGTTGTTTTCCTCTCCCGCAAGAGAGTGATGCATTGATTTCCATAGGGGCAACTTGGATCCAGGCAGGTTCTCATTGATTTTGACTCCTAGGGGCGATGTGTGTGAAATCTGGCTGCACAGTGATGAGGAACCGCGCTGCGTGGGGCTTCAGTTGATTTCAGCAGCCACAAGCAGGTGTTGCATCGTTTCTCTAGCTGCGATCCAGGTGATGTATTGATTTCCCAGCCACAATGCAGGTGATGCATTGATTTCTACTACTGTGTTTGTTGAGAATAGTGTTGAGAGTATGAAGCTGGCACCAGAGTTTTCCTTGATCGCTAGACATTTTTCTGTCATGTCTGCTAAGAATCTAGATGGGATTGGCCCATTTTGTGTGTCTGATATATGTTGTCTACTTTCCAATAAAGATATTTTGTCACTTGCCTCTGGCTTGGTGTTTCAAATGCCAGGCTCCCAATTTTTAGAGGTCAGAATATGCAGGGATCAAACCCTGTATGTTTTTTGGGAGAGATATAGGCATACTTTCAGCAACCTAGAACCAGTAAAGGTCATCGATTTCACTGTACTTTCATCATAGGTCAATTGAAAAAAATATCCCTTCTTTTTCTCTGATTGCTGTGATGTATGTGCTCATGGTTGACACAGGAGACAAACAATACATGTGACTAACACAAGTACAGCCTCATTGTTAATGGGAATGCTAGTGGCTAACACAAGTACAGCCTCATTGTTAATGGGAATGCTAATGAGAGTGGTCTGCTAGTGCTTGTTTTAGTGAATTTTGGTAAGAGTGACAGAGTTAGAGGGGAAGGCAGTGTCCCCTGAAAGCATACAGAAACTGCCTCTGCTGTTGACTCCATGTTGTTGCCACAGAATTTGAACAAGAATTATAGTCTAAGTATGAGCACACAACTTGGTTACAGTGGCACAAGGAGCATAGGACCCCTATCTTAGCATATCTTTTCCGCTTAGGCTATTACATCAAACACACAAAAGGTGATGGGAGCAAAACCACTGTTCATTTGCCCGCCATGCCACCTCAGCTTGAATCCAGCGATATGCAAATCAGCCTTGAATCTGTTAAAAAAAGAACAATCCAGCCAAAATGACAAGGCAAAGTCCTCACTGAACCTAATAACACAAGAACACAGGCCATTGGAATCAAGCTACACATAATTGAAGAGCCCCAATTAGGGCAAACCTGTCTTGGATTGCTTGTGTTCTGGTTCAGGAAGGATATGAAAAGACAGAAGAATATGTCAGCTCATAATTTTGAGAAATGAACAATGCTAAAAGTGAACAATTGCTACCATTAATTTGATGAGCATGAAAGCAGTCCTCATCTCGGGCAACAGACCACCCAGAATTGCAGCCGTTGTTCAGGCTCGCCATTACATACAACAATGCCCTAACGGGGAAAGATCCTCAAATTAATTATATATCATAAAACAACATAGGTGAAAAAAAAAAAAAAACTATTTATTCATATAAATATATTTATTAATTTATTTACTTATACATAATTATAGTGTGAGAAAAAGTGCTCGTGATAGATAAAAAGAAGAATACATATTCCAATGAATCAAAAACCTATACAAACAACATTAAAAACAGTTGGTTGGTTCTTTTCTGTTTGCTGCATTAACTCCATTCCAAATCCTCAGACTCTAAATCAATTCCTTTAATCCTCCAAAGATCGTCTGCAGAAACCAATCCAGACTATGATATATCTGTCGACGTTTTGACCCCTCTATACCTTGGGCCAAATCCCATCTCCACAATGGGTCTTCTTTAGGACTAGTACGATGGGAGTCCCTTAAATATATCCTCAGACTTCTTCACTTCTTTTACTTGTCTACTTATGAGGAGATCATATCTAATTTTAAAATATAATTCCTCCTCATATACCAGATCACCAATCAATTCCAATGCACTCTTCATTCATGTGTGAGCCTTCAGAAGACTGAGCATTCACAAAGCAAAAAAGGCTTGCAGCAGTCACATTGTTGCAACCCCTGTCTGACCCTATGGCAATCACACAATTGCAGCCCTTGTCTGGACCTATGACAATCATGCAGTTGGTGTCTCTACTGGGCCGATGATGAGCACATTTTAGTGGTTGCCACCAGGACCCAAGATGAGGGACCAGGAGGGTCCACAGGGCACATGGGTCCGCCCTAGGGCCCTCTCATGTAGTCAGCTCTTACTGGATGCCCCACAGCCACTGGGGATGAGCTGGGCCTCTCTCCTTCAGGACTGTCTCTTGCCTCCTGCAGGGCCAGACACACTTTCTCAAACCATAGAACTGGTTGTGAGGTAGTTCTTCTTTAAGTGTCCTCCTCGGGTTGCTCTCCAAACGCAGCCTTTATGTTGAGTGATGTTTCTCACAGTAGATAGTATGGGGGCAATCTCCAACCTGGAGCACTTAGAAAACTGGCACAAAAATATGTAAGGTTTCTGCACCAGGCTGTCATCAGCCCAACTTTAGGAGTAATCAGGGACAGACAAAAGAACAGGGCTCACCTAGTAATGTCCTCAACTTTCACAAACGTTTCTGCTGTCACGACTTACGCGCTGCTTAACCTGGAGTCTGCAGAATGAGTGGCGAGGGTCTTGTTCCTGAATGTTCGGCCGTGGCCCAGGTAGGGGCGACTCTTTCCTGTAGACACGGTGCTGCAGGCGATAGGAACGCCAAGGGCAGGCCGTGTCCTTCAGAAGTAGTGCCAGAGGAAAAAAAAAACCTAAAAGGGGAAAAAACCTCCAAAATGGAAAATTTCCTGAAACAGGAGCAAAATTAATAAGTAAAGACAAGATCAAAAAGAACAGGACAAATACTGGAACAGATGTGAACCAATATCTGACACAAAGAAGCAGGAGCGATGACACCATCCAAACAGAAAGTGTTGCAGCGCAAGGAGGGAAAGAATCACAGCCCTTAAATACCCAAAAAACAGGAAGCGACCAACAGGAAGTGCAAGGACACCATGTTAGATAGGGAAAAACACATAGAAAGTAATGGACAAGGAGCCATAGAGAGTAGGGAACTAAGGCATGCTGGGAAGAGAGGGGTAATATGGGAAGAAGGAAAAACATAAAGGGAGGCACAAATGAGAGTGAAAGAAAAGAAGACAACAACAACAGCAGGTGAGTAGGGGAGGGTTAGACCTGTCTGAAAGCGTGTCACGCAATGAAGGAACGAGGCCCCATGCCCAATTTGGGGCCTCGTATGTTGCACAACAGGCTGAAGGCGCGGCGTGTCTCCATGCCGCGCGCTGCGGTCCGAGCCGAATGTTTGGCTCGCGCCGCGAACCGCGGCGCAACATCTGCAGTCACAACCCTCACTCCAATTCACTTATGAAATCCTCTAAATGTCAGTGCTCAAGAAGACTAATTAGCAGTTCTTTCATAACATAAAGCCTCATGGAATTTCTAAGGGTAGCTCCATCTCCATTCTACTCAGTTTAATGTCTGGATCTCTTCCCTCCAGCTACAGGAATGCAGGCAATATACTTCCACCGTCTGGGAGCAGAGACCTCACCCTCCTTCTTGCGCTAGGCCAAGCAATTAGTAACCAAAATTGATCCCATTGCCCTTCATTACTCAGCTTCACTCAAACACACAACATTTCACCATGCATGTGTTACACACACTACACATCGACATGCTTTTGGCATACCTGGAATATCAGCAGATTGTTTTGGACTTACACATAATAGTGGAACTTTACATGGGTGGAACCTTAGTCCTATACCCCAGTGACACATGTAAAAATATCTGGTCACACTACTGATTTCCTGTAAAACATGGTATGCTACCACCACTCCTTTATGTGCATTACCCAGGACAGGCATAGTAGCCCACCTCCGTCAAAAAGGATAGGCATGGTGCACAGGAAAGATTCAGAACCTCAGACAATCAAAGAAAGGCCTCTGCACATAGACACTGAGGGTAGTGCACCACCAAGGCCAAAATAAAAGTCAGGATACTAGATATGCATGGAGTTGTGCACTCATGGCAGTGAGACACATTTGTATACCATGCAGTGAATATTCACATTCCTACATTAAATATATTTATATTTATTGAAAAAACAAAGGTTAGAGTGATATTATAGATAGGCATTAAAATAAGGTGAAAAATAATAGAAACACCATTTACAATTTACCAAGCTAACTATAAAATGCACGCACCCCCTTCCATGCACTCCTTAGGACCTCTCATACTACATTATTCATGACAAAATAAATTACATGATTGATGACATCACCAAGGATGTCATTGATCAACCAACTCTGTCTGCGGTCTTTGGCTGTAAGCAGCAGACACTGCCACAGAGCCTGATGTATAGTCAGTGCCAGACACCAACCCAGTGCTGCTGCCAACACCTGCTGGGTACAGTGTTTGTTAGACCTGTCAGTCTTAGGGCGGTTTTCCACCAAACATTTTGCCTTACTCCTTCATATGTTTCTAATCTCGTCTTCGTTCTCCTTAGGACTCTGTGCACTACTTCTAAACAGTGCTCAAGTGTGGGTGCTCACTCCTTAAACCATGGGACTATTGGCCTGTCCCCAATTGGCAAATATAATTTACTTGTAAGTCCCTAGTAAATTGGTACTTCATGTGCCCTGGGACTGTATATTTAATGCTACAAGTGGGCCTGCAGCACTGATTGTGCCACCCACTTAAGTAGCCTGTTTAAAGATGTCTCCGTCCGGCTTCTGCGGCCTATGTGTGCAGGTTTAAACTGCCATTTCCAATCAAAATAACCTTTTGGCAGGCCTTAACCTTCCTTTTTAATATAAATACACTCAGAGTGTAGGCCTTAATCAACCCGTAGGTGTATTTAAAATGTTTGACATGTACTTTTAAGTTTTACATGCCCTGATAGTAAAAAAACTCCTACATTTGTTTTGTACTATGTCAAGGCCTACCTCTCCTATAGGATAACATTAGGGTTACCTTATTACATTTATTAAGTGATAATGTTTGATTGGGAGCAGGTGGGAAAGTCATGTTTGGTGTTTGAGGAATTGCAACTTAAAACCCTCTTCAATGGTAAAGTTGGATTTTAGGTCACAATTCTGAAAATGCCAATTTTATACAGTTGGCATTTTCTTGTTCTAACCGTTTGGTGCCTACAGCCTGTTTCTAGGTCACATGACTAGGTATAGTGGACAGTTGCCCTTTGTATATTCCTCCCAGACAGCATCACAATAGAAGGTCTGGGTGTTGGAAGGATGAGCCATCTCTGACAGGATGGGAGGGGGGCAGAGCTAACACCTACCACACTTGTACTTCAAGGACACTGGCACAGCTCACACACAAAGGATTTCACACACACCTATTGTCAGGGCCACTGGAATTATGCATTAGGGAAGGACCACATTATGTGGCAATATTGACAAGGATATGCAGCAAGAAAAGGTAAATTATGCGGTATAGTGCTGCACATTTTGTGATGGTATTACTTCATTGTTTTGTCATTTTTACACCTGGTAACAGTGTCTGAGAAAAATATTTCACTTTAATTAGTACCAATTTAACTCTCAAATACAAAGAGGACCAACTGAAAAATGACCAGTCAGCCTTTATAAAAAGCCTTCTACTGCATAGAAACCCCAGTCACCATTTATTTTGTAACTTTTGATGTTAAAATCTGCAGGTGATGGATTATGTGGCAAATGCAGTAAATCAATAATTATGTGACAATCACTGCTGCCTCAGAATCGCATTGTTCCAGAAAGACTGGGAACAGAGCAGGGAATCAGGAAATTACAGACACCTCTACGAGGGTTAACTCCAGAGGCTTCTCCCACTTCAAAGTGGGCACCAGGTATGAAAAGCCGACCCTAGGACCCACTCTTCATTACACTCCAGGACCTGTGGATACTGCAGAAGATGGACACTCTGCTGCTTTGGCCTGCCTTGCTTACTGAGAAGGAAGCCTGGCCCTGCTCCCTTCATCCCAGGCTGAGTGACTCCAGGATCAGCTGGTTGACTTCCTGTTCTGAGATAATCTTCAGAGGCCTCTCTGCATCTACCCAGCTGACATGCAGCTGGACCTGCAACTGGAACTGCCTGAGCCCAGCTTATGCAACAGTGAGTCTCTGATCCCTAAGAGGTGAATCCCCTGGTCCTGGACCATTGGCTGGTATCAGAGTGCAGTCCAGTGACTCAAAAATCAGAAATCCTGATGTATTTGGCCTCTTCATGACCACAAACAGGCCTGTTTGAGCCTAGGTGTTGCCTCCCATGCCGACCACCAACACAAAGCTCTGGTGAACCTGACTCTTTGTGCTACAGCGACTGCCAACAAGGACCGGCAATGTGAAATCTGCACTTTGTGCTCGTGGTGACCACCAATGCAGATCTCCAGCAATAACCATCCACGACACCTGACAGAATCTTTACAATACAGCGAAGCCCAGCCTGTTGTACGAGTCACAGCAACAACAATCAGACGATGTTCTCCATGCTCCTCAAGGCCTCTTCCACTTCAAACATAATTCTTCACGCTGGACTTTAGAAGGTAACTTTTTTCAGCAAGACTAACCTGATCCCTTTTCCTGGCCCATGCATTATTGCGGTCGGCCTATGCTTTTAGTTGCTATACTCACCTCAAATCTTTGAAATTGCACATTTTTGGTCCTACTGATTTTGGTTTGCTGTTTTGGTTTAAAATAATTTATTAAACTTTGCTCTGTTTTTTTTTTAATTCATGTGGGATTTTCTTTGTGTTGTGTTTTCACTTTATTACCATTTGTGGTATAAATATTTTACACATTGCTTCTAAGTTACGGCTGACAACTTTTGTGCCAGGTGACCAGAGAGTTAAGCACAGATTAATTTAGTGTCCTTTTGTGCTTCATCCTGGCAAGGATTCTGTCTGTTGATGGAGTAGGGGTTTACCCCCTCAAAGAACAACCCAACTTCACACAGTTATTAGCAGTGATCATGCCATTATTTATTTAAATTGGTCTAATTACATTAGGTTGGTCACATAATATGTTTTCTTTATTTCCTAACAAAAAGGATGAGATTGATAGATGTTTAAAAAGTACCAAATTGTAGACACATGCATTGACTCTTGATGGTTTATTTGCATAAGAGCTATAGTGAGACAATTGTATCTTTCCTAAAAATTCATCTTATAAAAATATAAGAATGGTCTTAAAGATTTACTTGATTGAAAACAAAATAAGGAAAATGTGAAGTGATAAACTGTAACACAATTATTGAACATAATGCTTTAGTCTGTTTGTAAGTGCTGTTTCTCAGAAAGCATATTCCTTTGTTTGTTTTTATGGCACTTCATTTGATGACACTGAATGCACTTTGTAAATGGCGATAGGACCAATTCTTTACATCATAAAAAAGGTTGCTGACTGGACCTGAAGTGTGTTCATGTACCCATAATGACACTATGCATGAATAAAAACTTATTGACTCCTACTAGTTGTGTCTCTGAGGATTTACTTCACGTGGACTATATTATACACGAGTAACAGGCCCCGTAAAGGCTCACCTGCTCCTTCTGGGAACTATCCAATTAAGCATGTTTGGTATTGTGGGTAAAGATTATACATACACATATATACAGAACCAATCTTCATGTTGTTTACAGAACTCTGAGGAAAGTAAGAGGACAGAAAGGAGCAGGCAAGTGGAGTATTACAGGAAGGATTATTACAACAGGCAGAAATGGGAACACAGGACTGCATGCACTGATGAATAAAGAAGAGAAAGGTTTAGATTCAATAGCTCATTTTAAGAAAAAACTGTCTGGGTTAACAAAAATGCCTCAGAAACTGTGCACAGTTCAGAGGATCAGGACTTGGGGAGGAGTACTTATAGACAGTACAGCAGCAGTGACAATAGTTTGCCAGATTCTCAAAGAGCATCTTGCAGTGACCCCATCTTAAGAGTATATATAGGTTGAAATATCGAATGGGCATGTAAACACTCTAGATAGAGTTTATGAAATACAAATAGAATGGGATATGTTGTGCACAATTAAAGCCATATTCTGGTCTTGTTTATCAGACACCTGTGGCATCATTACTTCAGAGAATGATTGGCTTCTATCATTTATAAGGGATGCACCTTGAGGTGCCAGCATTTTCCTATTTTGTACCTGAAACATGCATGGGAGTGAGCTTCAAAACAGGGTCCAGCATTGTATAGAAACCAATTGGTGTGATACAAAGATTCTGTGCCACATGTGAAGTACAATATTGAGGCCTTCATAGATCAATCACAATATATAGGACCTGGATCCAAGTACCTGACCACTTTTTTATTCAGTAGATTTCAATACCATGTTCAAGATTGCCTCTGGGTATAAGAACAACTTATAGGAATATCCAAAGGTGTTATCATACATTGAGGACATATACATAACAGATGACGACTTGACTGAACACCTGAATATGGTGGGCAGAATAGTGACACCCATAGCCTGACATGAATGTAATATGAATTTACTGTGTGCTACGTTATACCTTTCAAATACTCTGCAAAAGTTACAAGCCCTTATGGTGCTTACTTGCCACATTATGCTGAGCGAGTTTATGTCAATTAATGACTCCCATATTTTCACCAAAAACTATTTTATGTGGACTGAAAGAAGACATGTTAGAGAGTAGGGGTCCTATTTGCAAAGGTAAATCTACTTATGTAGATATACTACAAGTTATTTTACTCTTACATGTTTAAGTAACGTTACTACTTTTTATGCAAAATATGAATATTATTGATTGTATATATTTATTTTAAATGTAGAACAATAAAAAAGTTGAATCAATAACATTTAATTTTAAATAACACATTAAATAATTTTCAATAGAGTAAATTAAAATAGAATCATTTTTCTTAAGTATAAATTATAAATCCCATCAAAATAAAAAATACTCTATACTAAAATGATTAAAATTGATGTATATAATTAATTAAAAGTATGTAATGTTTTAATGAATATTAATGTTACCTTAAGTTTTAAATGTTCAAAGGTTAATAAAACATCTTAAATAAATTAATGATAATGTTTTATTGATAGAAAGATTTTTAACATTAGATAATAACCATTTGTGTTTTTAGATAGTTCAAATAATTTAATTAATTTTAATATTTGATCATATGGGGTTTTATTTGAAATCTCTATCGCCATTATTTTCTATGGTTGGGAGTTGCAGTCCCAGTGTACTTACAGACATGGGACAATAAGACAAACGTAGCATTAAGGGTTGTTCTTAGAACTTCAGGCTTCATATTTGTAGTTTAGAATGAGGGACAAACAGTCCTTATAGCACATTAATCACATTCATATTCAGTTGCAGAGCAGCAGTTTACTCCTATCAAGAAAATCCTTAAGGAAAGTCATACAGCCATAGTGAAGGAGTGTCCTCTTGCACAATGAAAATAAATAATTATAGTTTCCCCTACACCTTCATTGGGTGCAGTGAGCTGCAGCTTTAAATGCTTCTTATATAAAGTTTGAATACGATCTGATACTTTTGACTCAAGAATTTCTACAGCAGACACAGATCATTTAAAAAACTCCACTCATCTACATAAGTACAGGAGTTGATACTCAACAAAAATATTCCACAACTTGGCCTGCGGTACAGCAAATGTTTGAAGATTGCAACTTTACAGTGCTACAGACACACACTAAATTTTCAGGTGATTCCATTACACAAATAGAAGGAATTCAGGCCCTTCTGCTTGCTCTTCAGAATGGTGATCCGTCAGTTCATTCAACTATTGAGTCAGATTTAGCATTTTTTGTGCCAGCTTACACTGTAGGCGTGCCACACTGGTGCTTAAATGGATTCAGAGATTCAAAAGGTTAATCAATAAAAAGTAAACAGCAAAGGTGGCTGCTCTACAGCGCAAGCTTTCTTTGGTCCATGCACAGCACACCATGACTAATACAAGTGAAGGATTTCATGCTAAAAGAAACTGTGCAGCATACTTAGGTGCAAATACCTCAGTACAAACCCTTACGATAGCTGCTGTAAAACAACTCAAACAAAGGTTGATGAAGACATTATAGTGGCAATACAAGCAACACTGAAAGGTGAAAAGCTATCTGAAAGTTTCCCTTCCAAATATTCTTATGGTCTCACCAAAACAATGCTACAGAAGTTACTTAGATCATTCCTGCACAATTCAAATTTCACCTAGGCCTAGTACTGATACCTTGTTTAGACCATGCCTGATTACTAAAGAAATTATTTTTTTAAGGGGATTGTATAATAAACCACTTGCATGACCTTTTCATCTTTTAGCACTTTGATAACATCATCAATTCCCAAAATTCATTTCACACACTTTACATGTTGGAAATTGAAAGACTATGGTGGTCATTATGACATTGGTGGTGAGTGATAAAGTAGTGAAAATACCTCCAACAGGCCTTCGGTAATTACCGCCATATTATGACCATGGTGGTGAGAACTCCCATAGACAGCCAATGTACCACACCATCCGCTAGGGCGTTAACACCATGCACGATGGCGGTAGCCATGAACAGCCAAGCAGAAGACAAATTACTGCCCACCATATTAAGACACAGCACACTGCCACGATTTCCGGGGCGGAACCAACACCATCAAAAGCCTGGCAGAAACACTGCACAGAAGACGAAAGACTCACCATCAGAGACACAGAGAAGGACAACGCTGCCATGGAACCAGAACTGCAAGTCTTCCCGATGCTCTTCTACGTCATGCTCCACCTAGATCACCAACACCGACAAAGACGATCACAGTGAGTACCGCCGCCTAGCACACAAGGGAGGGAGGGAGGAAAACGAGAGTGACACACACGCCCAACACACACCATTCACACACGCACACCATACACTCAACCAGCTGCACAGTAAAAGCAATGGCACACAACACACAGCATGATCAAACAAGGACAACAAAAAGGCAGTAATGAGAATGTATTGAATGGGAACAGCCGATAAATGAACCAATTGGATAACAAAGTGATATGTATAAATGTCCACAAAGGACCAATGCCCAGTCCAAAGTACTAAAGGCCCACATGGCCACAGGGCACAGTCCAAGGCCCAACTTATTTCCTAACATCATCCACAGAGAACTCTGCAGGGGCATCATTTTGCAAGTGGGCAGGGACCTCAGGGGAATGGGGGGTGGAGGGAACTTGCCCACTGGTTCTGGATTGGGCTCCATGCCCATTATCTTTGCTGAGAAGTGCAAGGTCACAGTCTCTCAGGTGGGTGACTTGCCCACTGGTTCTGCAGGGGGCTCCATGCCCATTATCTTTGCTGGGGAGGAGAAGGTCACAGTCTCTCGGGTGGGTGATTTGCCCACTGGTTCTGTAGGGGGCGCCATGCCCATTATCTTTGCTGGCGAACGCAAGGTTACAGTCTCTCAGGTGGGTGACTTGCCCGCTAGTTCTGGAGGGGGCTCCTTGTACAGCAATCCCTGGAGGAGGCCTACATGCCCTCTTTTGGAGGTGAGGGCTGCACTGTCTCAGCTGGGGGTGAGGGCTCTGTGACCATTGGTGGTGTTATCACCCGGTCAGCCTCTGCTAGAGGTGAGGGCTGCACTGTGTTAGCAGGTGAAGGTGCCTGCTGGGCAGCCTCTGGTGGAAGTGAGGGCTGCACTGTCTCAGCAGCTGAAGGTGCAGCCTCTGCAGGAGGAGTGGTCTGAACTGCCTCAGCTGGAGGTGAAGGCTCCGTGACCACTGGTGGTGGTGGTGTCACCCTGCCAGCCTCTGCTGGAGGTGAGGGCTCCTTCCCCTTCATGGCAGGAGTCGAGGGCTCCTTCCCCTTCATGGCGGGAGTCGAGGGCCTTGTCCCCTTCATGGCAGGAGGTGAGGGCTTCTTCCCCTTCATGGCAGGAGTTGAGGGCTCCTTCCCCTTCGTGGCAGTCATTAAGGGCTTCTTCCCCTTCATGGCAGGAGGTGTGGGATCCTTACCCTTCCTGGTTGGTGGAGTGGGATCCTTCACTGTCTTGCCTCCACGACTTGGAGGTGCATCCACTATCCCCATGGACTGTTTGGCTGAGGTGCTGGGTCATTGGGACCCTCCTCTTATGGGCAGGATGGGGGAGGGGGAGGGAAGAGGTGAAGTTGGGCAAGGAAAAGCTTCTTAGTTAAGGTGGGGTGGGAAGAGGGAGGAGGAATGGGAGTGGAGGTTGAGGTAGTGGTTGTTGGAGGTGTATGTCTGCTGGACCTGGGTGCAGGGGCATGGGCAGTGTGCATGTGTCAGGTGGATGGCTGGTGGGTGTCTGAGTGCTTGCGTTTGTGTCCTTTGGGGGAACAGAGGGGGGCGGGAGAGAACACAGGGGATGCGTGGATGGATGTTGTAGAGGTGTCTGCTAGTGAGGTGTGGTGTGTGCGCTGCTTTTTGTGGTGATGGTGGTGGTCAATGTTGAATCAGTGTATGCAGATGTGAGTGTGGACGTGACTGTGAGGGAGGTGAAGGAGTAGGAGGAGGAGGAGGCGGAGACAGTGGAGGCCATGGTTGTGGTTGTGTGTGCAACTGGTGTTTGCGTGAGTGTTGTGGGCTGAAATGTGGTGCCTGTGTTTGACTGTGCCACTCTTGTGTGATGTCTGAATCGATCTCTGTTGGGCCACCAATCCACCCTGGATGCCCTCCAGGAATGCATTGCATTTCTGCATCTGGGATGCCAGCCCCTGGATGGCATTCACAATGGTTGACTGCCCTACAGATATGGATCTCAGGAGGTCAATAGCCTCCTCACTCAGGGCAGCAGGGCTCACTGGGGCAGGGCCTGAGGTGCCTGGGGCGAAGGAGATGCCCACCCTCCTGGGTGAGTGAGCACAGGCAACTCGGTGAGGGCCTACGGGAGGGCGGTGATGGTACGGGGTGGCGGCTGTATCTCCAGCTGGGGTGGTCACAGAGGTGTCCGCCACCACCAAGGAGCTTCCATCAGAGGAGGTATCTGAGTCTGTGTTGTCACCTCCCGTTTCCGCCAAGGTGCTCGCCTCACCCTCCGTCACACTGGTTCCCTCGGTGTCGTTGGACGCTGCCTCCTGGGTCCTGTGGGATGCAGCTCCCTCTATCACCGGTGCCCCTGCTCCTCCCCAGATGATGCTAATGCACACATGAACAGAATGACAGAAGAAAAAAGGAGGGGAGAGAGAAAGGGAGCACTAGGTTAATTTCTGCACCAACACCACAGAAGACATACACAGTATCGTCATACATAGGGATCAGGATTGAGCACTATGCATTGCACTGCCAAACAACTGGCTAGATACCACAGCAGGATAAGGGTCAACCACCGCCAAATGCACCCCTCATGGGACCCACTAAGCCCTGTCTGACATGGAATGCAACCCACTTATGTTACCTTTATTTCCCTTTCAATCATTACCCTTGAGCTGGATCACGCTGCAATGTCTGGCTTTGTATTAAGGGGCACACACTAACACCCAACACCCAGATCACATGCTACCTACAATTATTGTTGTAACGGCCACTATACTCACCCCCTTGTGGCTGCTGTGATGCCCTCAAGTGCCCATCCAGCTCTGGGTAGGCCACCACCAGTATGCGGGCCATCAGGGGGGTCAGATTCTGACGGGCATCCTTTCCTCATTGGGAGGCCATCCTCAGCTGGGCCTCAGCGGTCTTCTGTGCCCAGTGTCTCAGGTCCTCCCACCGTTTCAGGCAGTGCGTGCTCCGTCTGCCATGAACTCCCAGGGTCAGCACGTCTTTGCCAATGGCACTCCATAATCCCTTCTTTTGATGGGCGCTGACCTGCAGAGGCGATACAAATGGGAGGACACCATTACACATACAATCCAGCCTGTCACACTTATGGCCCACCAACCCCGTTTCCATCACCATTGGCACACACGTCGCCCGACGTCCACCATGTACACCACCACAAGACATCCCCCCCGATGACACGACGCTTCCACACACATCTCCATGCATCCTTCCCACATGCATCGTGCCAAGGTATACTCACCTGTTGGTCTGGAGGTCCACACAGCAGTCCGTACTGGGATAGGACCCAAATCACCAATCGCTCCAACTTCTCCGCAGTTAAGGCAGGGACCTTTACCTGGTCACACGGGCCATCGTAGGTTCCAGACACAGGTCATAGCAGCACCTGCAGTGTAGGTGTTCTCCTTTTGAAGGTCAGGAAACAAGTGAGTATTCAAATAGAAAATGGCGGTTACATCTGCGGGGGTGTACACCGTCACCACCGGCGCTGATCCCCATTGGCCACTGTACTCCATAGAGCCCCATATTATCCAATGAGAAATTGCATGGTGCTGCAAAACCGCCTTCCGCCACAACGCCCAACGTCGGTGGAGTTACCTCACTTCCACCTGTCCTACATACAGGACAGGTGGTCGCCATTTCATGGTGGTGGACAACGAACATATCAACCTTAACTGCGTCACTGCTTAGATTTGCACATGCCTTGCCATGCCCACTGTCCCATCACATAATTGCACTTTTTGCACTGATGTGGGGGTTCTATTGTTCAAATTGTGACAGCCTACTCACTCTTGTGTCCCTTAGATACCTACTGCTGCGGATGAATGGGAGGAGAAGACAAACTCCGGTGTACAGACCCCTTGTGGATTTGGCCACACTGAAGGACAGGCACATTATACTGAATTATAGACTGTACAGGGCCACAATCACAGAGCTGTGTGCCCAATTGGAGCTTGACCTGATATCAGCTATCGTCATCCCACTGGGATCCCCCCTCTTGTGCAAGTGCTTTGAGTCCTCCATTTCCCAGCAACTGGTTCTTTCCAGGTGACAGTGGGCTTGGCAGCAGGAATGTCACAGCCAATGTTCTCAATCATGCTGGCAAGGGTTTTGTCTGTCCTGGTGAAACACAAGCGCAGCTACATTGCTTTCCCCCAGGAGGAAGATTTGGCCACTGGGAAGGCAGGATTCTATGCAGTGGGGCATATCCCCAATATTATTGGGGCAATTGAAGGAACACATATTGCGCTTGTCCCCCCGTCAGAATGAACAGGTGTTCAGGAATCATAAGAGTTTCCACTCACTGAATGTGCAAATCGTGTGCCTGATGGACCAGTACATTTTCTACGTCACCGCCAAGTATCCTGGGTTGGTGCATGATGCCTTTGTCCCGTGGAATAGCAGCATCCCAAATGTGATAGCCCAACTACAGAGGCACAGGGTGTGGCTAATAGGTGAGCCAGAGTTCCCACCCACTGTATGTCAGTGTATGCTTTCAGGTGTTATCCCCATAGCATTGTGTAAGGCTAAATGTTGTCCCTCAATACTTGCAGGTGACTCTGGCTACCCAAACCTATTGTGGCTCCTGACCCCTGTAATGAATGCCAGGACAGGGGCTGAGGACCGTTATAATGAGGCACATGGGCGAACAAGAAGAATAATCGAGAGGACTTTTGGCCTCCTGAAGGTCAGGTTCAGGTGCCTCCATCAGGTGGATCTTTGTGCTACTCACCCGTAAAGGTCTGCCAGATAGTAGTGGCATGCTGCATGTTGCACAACCTGGCCCTCAGATGGCATGTGCCTTTTCTGCAAGAGGAGGAGACTAGAGATGCCCCTATGGCAGCAGCAGACCCTGGGGACAGTAAGGAGGAGGAGGCAGAGGATGAGGATGGGGACAACAGAACATCAGTTATACATCAATACTTCCAATGACACACAAGTGAGACAGTGGAACTGATCATTGAACTGACTATTGATTTCATCTGTGTGACTGTAGCATGATGGCATTCACTTCCTTTGCATCTCAACTTACTGTCACCCATGGCTTCTAATTTTCCAGATGTTGGTGATATGACAATAATAACCTGATGTGATCACTACAGACAGTTACAGGTCATTAATTGTATGCCATCACAGTGTTCAGATCATTTGCACTAGGAGTGACTGTTTCCAAATTTTCAACACACAAAACAGTGTCACTCAAATTATGTTCAAGGGTGTTTATTGTAGTGCAAATAATTGACTACAATGGAATGGGGTGATGGTGGAGGAAAGTCCAGGGCATTGTTCCAGTCTGTTGCACAGGTCCAGTGTCCAACTGGCCATAGGAAGGGGAGCAAAGGCAGTTCAAAGTGGACAAGGTGTCAGAGTGGGACACAAGGGGGACAATCAGGAGAGTCTCATTTCCTGGCAGTGGTCTTGGTCTTGGCAAGTGTCTCTGACTTCTGTCTGGCTCGCAGGGAACATTTTCAGGGTGGTTGACCTTCTGCAGGGAGATGGTTGCTGGTGGCCTGTGGCCTGTGGGTCCTGTGGCGGGGCCTCCTGTCCACAAGCTACAGCAGAAGTTGTGGGCTGGTCAATAGACTGGCTAGTGGTAGGGGCACGCTGGTGTGCTGTCCATTCCCGCATGATGTTGGCCATGTCTGCCAGCACCCCTGCTATGGAGATCATGGTGGTGTTGAGGGCCTGCAAGTACTCCCTGATCTCCTGATGGTGTTCCTCATGCAGTAGTTTGTTCTCCTGCATGTTGTGAAGGATCTGGCCCATTGTGCCCTGGGATTGTTGGTAAGCCCCCAAGACATTAGTGAGTGCATCCTGGAGAATCGGTTTCCTGGGCCTGTCCTCCCCCTGGTGCATAGTAGTCCTCCCAGTGTCCCTGTTGCCCTGTGCACCTGTCCCCCGAACGGTGTGCCCACTGCCACCTGCCATATTATGACACACACACACTAAACCAACAGAATACTGCCACAAACACATTTCCGCCAAACCAAAGGTAAGTGTTTAACTATAGGTACGAACACCCATACCGTCACACCAACAAAACAACGCCCTCCACATTATGACTCCCGAATCACCACAGCGGACGTTCAACGGCGGTAAACTATTGGCGGTACACATTGGTGCGGTCAGAATGGCCACCCAAATACAAAACAACACAACATTGGCCAAAACTAAAGTTACACACCTGACACTGATGCACACACCACCCACCCACAGCACTATAAAACACCCACCCACATTACCCACAACCTTTACGAACACGAAAAATAGCCAAGAGATAGCCACGCAAATCATAGACACAACTACACATACATACCACAAACACCCATTCATCCATCACGCACCTCAGAACCCAACATAATACACAACAGCCACTGCACAACACACACTACACAACACCCATGTCCCCACAAAGGCACGACCATTTCACTGATGAGGAGTTGAGGGTCATGGTGGAGGAAATAGTCAGGGTAGAGCAACAGCTGTTTGGAACACATACAGCAGATCTCCATTGCAAGGAAGATGGAGCTATGGTGGAGAATTGTGGACCGGGTGAACGCCATGGGAATGCATCCAAGAACAAGGGACGACATCTGGAAGACCTGGAATGATCTACCGGTTCCATGGCTACAATGCACCAGCTTGCCATCTAGAGGACTGGCGGTGGACCCCCACTTCCTCCCGCACAGCTGACAGCATGGGAGGAGCAAGTCTTGGCAATACTGCATCCTGAGGGACTGACTGGATTTGCCAGAGGACTGGACACTGGTGAGTCAATATTGACTAGATATCCCCACACGTACCTGTGTGCCACCACCACCACCACCCCTCACCCCAAAACCCATCACTCCACTCAATTCCCCCCCACAGTGCACCACCACAATATACTAACCTGAATGCCAAGCCCTGCATGCCACACCCACTGCATGAACCTCCCTCCCAGCCCTGCATGTACACCCACCACCAATGCATGCACAGCGTGGAGAACTAACAATCCCACAATACATCACCATACACAAGCAAAGGTGGCAGGGCAACAGCAACGATATAGGGTAATATGTCACAGACATGTATCATAATATACCACTTACATCCCCACTGGTGCACCAGCAGCGAGGAGGTGCCACACCTACGCAGTCCCCCATCAGAATATGTCCCCAGTGATGACAGTAACTCTGGACTTCTGGGTCTGGATGAACTCCCTGGCCCATCAGAGACCACTGGTCAGTCGGATACCCCAGCTCACACCAACACTACCACAGAACCTCCCCCAGTTTTCCCACCTGTACAGGGACCCCAGTCCACACCTCACAGCCAAGATAATCAGGGTCCTGGTGTCAGTGGCAGTGGGCACACTGTTCAGGGGACACAGGCACAGGGGGACAGGGACACTCAGAGGACAGGTGTGCACCAGGGGGAGGACAGGCTCAGGGAACCCACTGTCCAGGAGGTACTCACTAATGTCCTGGGGGCTTACCAACAATCCCAGGACAAGATAGGTCAGATGTCAGATGTCAAACATCATGCAGGAGAACCAGCGGCTGTCAGAGGAACACCACCAGGAGATCAGGGAAGATTTGCAGGCCCTCAACACCACCATGGTCCCCATAGCAGGGGCGCTGGGTAATATGGCCAACATCATGAGAGACTACACAGCACACCAGGGGGCCCCTTCAAGAGAGTGTTGGGCAGTTACCCACTCCAGAGACTGTGGCCTTTCACTCCCCTCAAGAGACTGTTGGGCAAGGAGCCCCCTCCAGAACTAGTGGACGTGTTACCCACTCAAGCTCAGAACCCCAAACCCTCTCCTTCCCCCTGAGGTGCCAGCCCATTTCCAACATGATGCCCCTGAACAGTGGAGTCCGGAAGTTGTCAGGGGTCAAGTTGGGCCCTGGGCTATGCCCTTTGGCCATGTGGCCCTTTGGAACTTTGGACTGGCCATTGGCCCAATCTGGACATTGACACCTGCATTTTCATTTCCTTTTCCTTTATGGTGGCTGTTGGCAGCAAATTACAGTGTTCGTACTTTAGAATCGTACTCCTTCAATTATTTGCTTGTGGGTCCTGTGACAGTTGTTTTCCTCTGTAGCTGGTTCTGTGTATGGTGTGTGTGTGAATGGTCTGTGTTGTGCGTGTGTGTGTCACTCTCCTTTTCTTCCCTCCCTCCCTTGTGTGCTAGGCGGCTGCACTCACCGTGTTCATCGTCTTTGTCGCAGTTGGTGCTCCAGGATGACCAATGCATGGTAGAGTATCGGTAAGACTTGGATTTCCGGTTCCATGGAGCCACAGAATCCTCTGTGTCCCTGATGGTGAGTCTTTTGTCTTCTGTGAAGTGTTTCCGTCAGGCTTTGGATGGTGTTGGTACTGCCCCGGAAATCCTGGCGGTTTGCTATGTCATAATATGGTGGGTGGTACCTTGACTTCCGCCTGGCTGTAGGTGGCTACCGCCGTTGTCAGTGGTTTTAACGTTTTGGCGGTAGGTGTGGAACATTGGTTGTCTATGGGAGGTATCACCACCACAGTCATAATTTGGTGGTAATTGCCGCCAGGCTATTGACGGTTTTACCGCCACTTTAACAATCATGCCAATGTCATAATGACCACCTTAGACTTTTTCTAAATGCATTTACATAATCTTACAATAACCAACTTCGCTTTCAAGCTCCTAAAAGAAGATCTGAATTCTTACCAATAAGGACAAGCTCAGATGAGAGCATAATCAAATTAGGCATTACAAACACCTAAAATGCCAAAAAGTGCCAATGTAGCTCATAAATGAGTCAGCCTTCTTCCTCTTGTATAATCTTACATTAATGTAGATAACGGTCTCTAAGAAAGGCGCATCACACAATCTTCTCCCTACTGAACAGACAGAAAGAAATTATTTTTCTGTCACTGAAGACCCACATCTCACATAGCTCCTTCATAGAAACATTTCTTTGCCCATCAATGTGTTTCATTTCTACAATTGTTAGAAACATACATTGGTTGGATAATATGAAAGTATACTCAATACTTTCCTACAGCACATCTGGACATTTTCTTTTGATTATAACTGCTGGACAAAAGACTGCTTTTATTAGTGCATTTGCATTCACTAATCCACTAGGACACTCATTCCTTTGTGATTCTATCACTATTCATTGCACTTGTAGCTCTTTGACAACCAACCTTGCTTATAAACTCCTCACACAAGTGGCTTCTTTCATCCCTTCTTATCACACACTTCTTGGAAATGGAGCCTACATAATCCAAACAAATGAATCCTCTAGTGCGTTGACCCCAGGTTGTGCATACTTGTCAACTTTGCATAAAACAGTAAAATATTGTGGTATTACATTTTGCCCTCCCCAATAAAGATATTTATAAACATCTCATGGGTGAAGGTAAACATGATAAATGCCTTCTTTGATAAATTAAAAACGTTTATTGCAATTTTGACCCAGAAAGAGATAGCTTTAACCTATGCAGCAGAGACATTCAACCCGCAAACAGCTTAATCTTCATCTGAGATTCAGCAACTTTCACAGACTCAGGCCTTATTTCGAGTCTGGCGGTCTTAAGACTGCCACACTCGTGGTGGTGGTCTAACCGCTGCGGGCCTGGTGGTAAAGACCACTGCATTACAAGCCTTGCGGTTTGGCTGAAGCCAAACCATCACATGCTGCCAGTCCCGCAGATCCAGTCGGACCTCTGTGGCTGGCGGTGACCTCCTCCGGGCCGGTGGCAGACCTAAGACCACCGGCCGTATTAGGAGGGAGCAATCCGCCAGGCTTTTTGAGGCGGTCGCCCTGCCACAAAAACCCTTGCGGTAATGCACCCAGTGACAGGAATCCCCATTCCTGTCACCGCCACCCCCCCACCCATTCACACACTTGCAAACACCAGTCCACACACTTGCAAACACCCGTTCACGCATTTGCAAACACCCCCACCCGTCCACACTCTTACAAATACCCCACACACACTTGCAAACGCCCCCACCCATCCATACACTTCCAAACACCCTTCCACCTGTCCACACACTTGCAGACACATCCCCCACCCGACCACACGCATATATGCAAACACCCCCACTCACTCTCACAATGACATACATGCACCCCTACTGGCTCTCACACTGAGACACGCACCCTCACTCGCTCTCACACTCACATACACACACACCCACTTGCTCTCACACTGACATACACAAACCCCCACTTGCTCTCACACATACACACGCTCCTCCGCATTCATACACATACATATCCCCCTCTGCCTTCATACACATACTGTTGGAAATGGCCCTTCTGCAGGGTTATCCCCAGACTTTTTGCCTTCCTCCTTCTCTTTTTCTGACCTAATTTTTGCTGGCTTTTAGACTCTGAGCACTTTACCACTGCTAACCAGTGCTAAAGTGCATATGCTCTCTCCCTTTAAAAATGGTAACATTGTAACATACCCATTAGGACTATTTAATACACTTATAAGTCCCTAGTAGAAGGTACTATATGTGCCTTGGGCTTGTAGATTAAATGCTACTAGTGGGCCTGCAGCACTGATTGTGCCACACACTTAAGTAGCCCCTTAACCTTGTCTTAGGCCTGCCATTGCAAGGCCTGTGTGTGCAGTTTCACTTCCAATTCGACTTGGCATTTAAAAGTACTTGCCAAGCCTTAAACTCCCGTTTTTCTACACATAAGTCACCCCTAAGGTGTGCCCTAGGTAACCCCTAGAGCAGGGTGCTGTGTGGGTAAAAGACAGGACATGTACCTGTGTAGTTTACATGTCCTGGTAGTGTAAAACTCCTAAATTTGTTTTTACACTACTGTGAGGCCTGCTCCCTTCATAGGCTAACATTGGGGCTGCCCTCATACATTGTTTGAGTGGTAGCTGCTGATCTGAAAGGAGTAGGAAGGTCATATTTAGTATGGCCAGAATGGTAATACAAAATCCTGCTGACTGGAGAAGTTGGATTTAATATTATTACTATTTTAGAAATAACACTTTTAGAAAGTGAGCATTTCTCTGCACTTAAATCTTTCTGTGCCTTACAATCCACATCTGGCTGGGTTTAGTTGACAGATCCTTGTGCATTCACTCAGACACACCCCAAACACAGGATACTCAGCCTCACTTGCATACATCTGCATTTTGAATGGGTCTTCCTGGGCTGGGAGGGTGGAGAGCCTGGTCTCTCACAAAGGACTGCCACACCCCCTACTGGGACCCTGGCAGACAGGATTGAACTGAAAGGAGACTTGGTGCACTTCTAAGCCACTCTTTGAAGTCGCCCCACTTCAAAGGCACATTTGGGTATAAAAACAGGGCCTCTGCCCTACCACCACAGACACTTCCTGGAGAAGAAATTTGTAACCAGAACCTGCATCCTGCCAAGAAGAACTGCCTGGCTGCCCAAAGGGCTCACCTGACTGCTTTCTGTGAAGGACTGCTGCCTTGCTGTTTCCCTGCTGACTTGCTGCTCCCTGGCTGTGGTGAAGAAGTGCTCTCCAAGGGCTTGGATATACATATATACACAAAACATATAGAAAAAGAATGGAAAGCCATCAGCCGACACGTGTTTCGTCCTTTCTGGACATCTTCAAGGCTGAGAAAATCACAACAAACAACAATCAATCACAACAAACATATATATACAATTTTACATATATATACATATAACATTTTTTTTCCTTTCATTTTCCAAGATAAATAAACAAAAGATTGTTTTGGTCAGTTGAATACCCAAAATGTTATATCCACATCATGTTTGTAATATGACTCTTAATTTGGAACTGAACAAGAAGCTGCAAAAGAAAAGAAGAGAACCACCACCACATATCCTTTGTGGCAAAGTGTTATTTAATGTCCGAAGGTATAACATAAAAAACTCCTCATGTCTCCAAAAATAAGTATGTAAAAGCCACAGCAATGATTATACATGCCACATGCAAACCCAAGTGTGAAAGAATTTCTCTTTTGTTGGCATTAGATCGCTTCATGTCAAAAATATCCCCACCTTGTGCAATGGTGAGGAAAGAGATATCCAATAAGTGTGTACCTTTGATCACTTCTTTGTCCGTTATACTCATATCCCATCTATCATACACTAAAAAGGGGGGAAAGTGACAATTTCATTATCCTCCTTTCGCTTATCAAATATATTCCTTAAGTATGTGAATGTAATTTGTTGTAATGCCCATACTGACCTGTTTTTAACCACAGTCAGTCACCTCTTTTCTCTCTTCAAAATAAATCTAAATGCTGGGCGTCACAAGTCTCTTTCATATATAGAGAGGAACCAGCTGAAACACAAACAATTGAAATAACTCTAGTAGCCTCTCTAAAAAAACCTCAGTTTCTATAGTCACTATGGAGTCACCGTCTGCCCATCTAACAAAATTTATACCAGTATCTCCACGGTTTCCAGTAATGGAGCAGACACACTAATGAGGCTCCATTTTTCCATTACTTGCATTAAATACACTTCCCAGACTTATGCTGTTAACTTACCTATCCAACCCTCTTTCTGTTCTTTTATTTCATCCCAGTCCTGTTCGCTGATATATCTCGGCAAAACCGCAAGAGATTGTGTACCTCCTGTATGTCTTCCGGCTTTCTCAAAGTGAATGCGAGCCCCTCGCCGGCATTTTAAATGCCGCGCTCGTATTCGAAAAGAGCTAATTAGCAACGAAGACGGACTTCCGCCTATCCATTATGACTGCGGCGGCCATTTTGAAGAGGTTTGTATTCGAAAGAGGCTAATAAACAACGAGGACGGACTTCCGTCTATTACATGCAATTACGGCGGCCATTTTGAAGTGGCGATTGTAATATATCGTATCTTTCAACTAGTACACCAGCCACATTACCAACCCATTTAAGAACTGGCAGAAAAACATATACCTAATCAAATTTCTCTCTACTGAGCCATACTAAAATATGGACAGGACAGAGTTCTCGTAACCAATTGCAATTGTATTATTCCTAAATCAGATGTTACATCATACGGAAGAGAATTATACCTTCATTTAAAATATAGCCGTAATCCAGAGCTGCGGAATTCTCTGTGTCCCTGATGGTGAGTCTTTTGTTTTCTGTGAAGTGTTTCCGTCAGGCTTTTGATGGCATTGGTACCGCCCCGGAAATCCTGGTGGTTTGCTATGTCATAATATGGTGGGTGGTACCTTGACTTCCGCCTGGCTGTAGGTGGCTACCGCCGTGGTCAGTGGTGATAACACTCTGTCGGTTGGTGTGCTACATTGGCTGTCTACGGTCATAATTTGGTGGTAATTGCCGCCAGGCTATTGACGGTATTACCGCCACGTTAACAATCACGCCAATGTCATAATGACCACCTTAGACTCTTTCTAAATGCATTTACATAATCTCACAATAACCAACTTAGCTTTCAAGCTCCTAAAAGAAGGTTTGAATTCTCAATAAGGACAAGCTCAGATGAGAGCATAATCAAATTGGGCATTACAAACACTTAAAATGCAAAAAAGTGCCAATGTAGCTTATAAATGAGTCAGCCTTCTTCCTCTTGTATAATCTTACATTAATATAGATAACGATCTCTAAGAAAGAAGCATCACACAATCTTCTCTCTACTAAACAGACAGAAAGTACTTATTTTTCTGTCACTGAAGACCCACATCTCACATAGCCACTTCATAGAAACATTTCTTTGCCCATCAATGTGTTTCATTTCTACAATTGTTAGAAACATACATTGGTTGGATAGTATGAAAGTATACTCAATACTTTCCTACAGCACATCTGGACATTTTCTTTTGATTATAACTGCTGGAAAAAACACTGATTTTATTAATGCATTTCCATTCACTAATCCACTAGGACACTCATTCCTTTGTGATTCTATCACTATTCACTGCACTTGTAACTCTTTGACAACCAACCTTGCTTATAAACTCCTCACAGAGGTAGCTTCTTTCATCCCTTCTTATCACACACTTCTTGGAAATGGAGCCTACATAATCCAAAGAAATTAATCCTCTAGTGGGTTGACCCCAGGTTTTGCATACTTGTTAACTTTGCATAAAACAGTAAAATATTGTGGTATTACTTTTAGCCCTCCCCGATAAAGATATTTATAAGCATCTCATGGCTGAAGGTAAACATGATAAATGCCTTCTTTGATAAATTAAATGTGTTTATTGCAATTTTGACCCAGAAAGAGATAGCTTAAACCTAATCAGCGGAGACATTCAACCTGCAAACAGCTTAATCTTGTTCTGAGATTCAGCAACTTTCACAGACTCTGGCCTCATTACGAGTGTGGCGGTTTTAAGACTACCACACTCCTGGTGGTGGTCTAACCACCACAGACCAGGTGGTAAAGACCACTGCATTATGAGCCTTGCGGTTTGGCTGAAGCCAAACCGCCACATGCTCCCAGTCCTGCAGGTCCAGTCGGACCGCTGTGGCTGGCGGTGAGCTCCTCTGGGCCGGTGGCAGGCCTAAGACCACCGGCTGTATTAGGAGGGAGCAATCCGCTAGGCCTTTTGTTGCCGTCGCCCCACCACAAAAACCCTTGCAGTAATGCACCCAGTGACAGGAATCTCCATTCCTGTCACCGGCACCCCCACCCCCACCCATCCACACACTTGCAAACTCCCATCCACACATTTGCAAACCCCCCCCACCCGTCCACACACTTGCAAATATCCCCCACACACTTGCAACCGCCCCCCACCCCTCCATACACTTCCAAACACCCCTCCACCTGTCCACACACTAGCGGACACATCCCCCACTCGACCACATGCATAGATACAAACACCCCCACTCACTCTCACACTGACATACATGCACCCCCACTCGCTATCACACTGAGAGACACGCACCCTCACTCGCTCTCACACTGACATACACACTCACCCACTTGCTCTCACACTGACATACATGCACCCCGACTCGCTCTCACACATACGCACCCTCCTCCATATTCATACACGTACACATCCCCCTCCGCATTCATACACATACACATCCCCTAACGCATTTATATACATACACATCCCCCTCCACACTCATTCACACACTCCCCCTCCACACATGCATACAGTCACACACACATGCACACCCATTCTGACACACATACACGCACACACAACACACATACACCTGCCACACACCCCTTTCGGTCTCTCTACCTACCTGTCTGGGCCGCACAGCGGGCCACATTGAGGTGGTCATCCGAGAGGGGCTGGATGGCGCTTCCACCTCCAAAGCTGCAGCACCATGCAAGGGCCACTGTGCCATATTACAGCCTCTCTCCCGCCCTCAGTCAGCTTTGCAGTGTCAGGTTTGTGGCTGTAATCTGTCGTCTTCGGTCTCTGACTCATAATACAGTGGTCATGAGACTGCCGTCACTGACAGACTTTTGGCGGCCGCCAGCCTGGCGGTTTTCCAAAAAGACCGCCAATGTCATAATGAATGGCCGAATTCAAGACACATTTTGGTAACACTAAGGCCCTCATTACAACCCTGGCGGTAAATCCCGCTTACCGCCGTGCAGAAGACCGCCAACATACCACTGCAGCCTCGGAATTCCGCTACAGGTATTATGACCCACAGCCCGGAATCTGCCACAATACAGACACCCACACAAGTTCGCCACACCAAAGGTCAGTGATAAACTGGCGATAACAAAACCGACACCGTCATGGCAACAAGAATACACCCACACTATCACGACCCACGAATTAACGCTGCGGTCTTTCAACCGTGGTAATCCATTGGCAGTACACCGCCGCGCTCAAAATACACACACATATACAAAACACAACCACATTGGACAAATCCAAATACACATACACACACCACACCCAGACACCCAATCCAATATAAAGCACACAGCCACATTACTCACAAACCCTTACTACCAGAAATTTGAAAGCAGGCCACAGATAGACCCTACCTAAAACAACACCAGCATCCACAGACACACAACACCATCACTTACACAACATCCACGCACCTCAAACAACACACACCAACACACCCCCTTACACATCACAACAGACACCACCTCACACATCACCAACACCACATCATGGCACCTCAACGACACCCCAGGTTTTCTGAGGAGGAGCTCAGGGTCATGGTGGAGGAAATCGTCTGGGTAGAGCTACAGCTATTCGGATCACAGGTGCAGCAGACCTCCATTGCTAGGAAGATGGAGCTATGGTGAAGAATTGTCGACAGGGTCAACGCAGTGGGACAGCATCCAAGAACACGGGATGACATCAGAGAGCTGAAACGACCTATGGGGGAAGGTGCATTCCGTGGTCTCCAGACAACAGATTGCTGTACAGAGGACTGGTGGTGGACCCCTACCTCCTCCCCCACAACTAACAACATGGGAGGAGCAAGTCTTGGCAATACTGCATCCTGAGGGCCTCGCAGGAGTAGCAGGAGGACTGGACTCTGGTAAGGCAAATCTTTACTACCTTATTCCCCCACCCCACCTGCATGCCATCACGTACTCCCACCCTTACCCTCACACCCATCACCCCAACAACCCACAGATACCCCACCAACACAACCCACACATCCCAAAACCAAGCCCTGCATGTAACACCAATGCATGGACACCCATCACCCAAGCATGTCCACTACAGAGACTCACTCATGCCCCAAAATCACCTATCGCACAAGGACCAAGCCAATAATGCAAGCACTGGAGTAGAGGGTTAACCACCCATTGCACACAATGGCACACACAGATACAATAACTATGCATTTACACCCCAACAGGACCCCTACCCAACGTCACTGGACAGGAGGTGCCAGACATATCCAGTCCCCCCACAGAAGAGGCCCACCGTGATGACAGCAGCTCTGGACAACTGGATCAAGATGACCAGCCCGGCCCATCTGGGACAGTCGGTTCACCTGACACTGTCACAAGCCACCACAGAGCCTCCCCCCTCAGGAAACATCAGCACAGCACCCACCCAGCGGGCCCATCCCTCTGTCCCCAGGACATGTCAATCAGCCGTGTGTCCACCACTACAGGGAACCCAGGCAAACCCACCAACCCAAGAAAATCAGGGACCTGGGGTCAGTGGCAGTGGGCACACGGTTCAGGGGACAGAGGCACAGTATAACAAGGAAACTGGGAGGACTGCTGTGCAACAGGGGGAGGACAGGCCCAGGGAACCCACTCTCCACGAGGCACTTTCCAACATCATGGGAGCTTACCATCATTCCCAGGAGACAATGGCAACGGTACTGGCCAAGTTTCAGGAGACCCAGAGGCTGCAGGAGGAACACTACCTTGGGATCAGGGAGGACTTGAAGTCCATTAACCCCACCCTGGTCACCATTGCAGGGGTGCTGGCAGACCTTGTCAACACCAGGAGGGACACAGTGGCACAACAAGGGGCCCCTGACACTAGCTTGGATGGTGAACAGCCCTCCACCTCCGCCGGCGCTAGTGGACAGGAGGCACCGCCACAGGAACAACAGGACACCAGCACCCCACCCCCTGCAGATGGAGAACCACCCAGCAAATGGTCCCTGAGATCCAGGAACAAGACAGAGAACATTGCAAGACCCCCGCCAGGAAATGAGACCCCCCTGGATGTCACCCTTCTGTCCCACTATGTCACCCTGTCCATCCTTAAACTGCCATTGCTCCACTTCCTATGCCCCTTTGGACAGTGCACCTGTGAAACAAATAGGCCCTCATTATGACCATGATGGTCGGCGGAGAAGTGGCGGTATTACCGCCAACAGGCTGGCAGAAAAAAAAATGGAATTATGACCATGGCGGTTACCGCCATGGTCATCCGCCACTTCTCCGTTCTGACTGCCAGGCCGGAGACGACCATTGGGCTGGAGACTTGGGTCTCTAGCCCGGCAGTCATCACAAGACCGCTGTGGGTATCACGGCCCGGCTGACTGCCATGGATTCCATGGGGTTGGGAACCACCATGAAATCCATGGCGGTAAGCACTATCAGTGCCAGGGAATGCCTTCCCTGGCACCAATAGGGGTCTCCCCCACCCCCCACCCCTGATTCCTCCACCCACACCCCCATCCCCCTGCTACCCCCCAAAGGTGACAGGACCCCCCTCCCCACCCCTACCCCCAACATTGCTACACAGACACACACCGCACACGCATGCATACGCCACCAACACACATACCCACACACATACCAACAAACATGCTAACAGACACACACACAGTCGTACACGCACACATCCATACAGACATACATACAGACAGACACACACACATTTCCGAACACACTACACCCCCGCATGCATTGACGCACTCACACACCCCATCTACATACTCACACGCACACCTCCATGCACGCACACAACACACAACACTCCAACACCCCACTCCCCTAACAGACGATCAACTTACCTGGTTCGTTGATCCTCCGGGAGGGGACGGGATCCATGGGGGCTGCTCCGCCATCAGCACCCTGTCACCAGAACACCACCACGCCGAATCATGGAACGTGATTCGGTGGCCGGTGTTCTGATGACGGGCGGTGGAGGTGGAGCAACCTCCACTTCCCCGCCGACCGCCAGTATGGCAGCTGTCGGCTCTCAGTCTGAAACAGGGCGGAGGGCTGCCAGCAGTCATAATTCGCTGAGCGGAAAACCGCCTGCACTGGCGCTCTTCAGCACGGCGGTCCCTCGGCGGTCTTTCAAAAAGACCGCCGAGGTTGTAATGACCACCATAGACTGGACTCTGCCATGGACATTCCTCCACCATCCCCCCAGCCCATTTTACAACCCCCTCCACTTATTAGCACTGGAATAAACACACTTCAATCACAAAACAATCTGGAGTCAGTCTGTGCTTTCACAAATGTGTAATTTCAATAACTATGGACTATAGCGATGTCAATTTACTTTTTCACATACCAATGTAACACAGCATTAGGCCAGCAGTAAACATAGCAGAGGGCACAAAGTAGGACCCAGATCTGTGAAATGGAAAGTCAAAGATACAAGTTAGGGTCCATACACTAAATGAAAATGACAGAATTATGCTAGTTCCAACAATAGAATGAGATGTGGGAAGCAGTGGCATCTTCTTACCTGTGTCTCACTGGAAGTATTGCATGATGATGTTGTTTCGGTTGTCGATATCTTCTTCTTCTGCCTCCTCTTCTTCACTGTTCACAGGCTCCACAGCTGCCACTAGACCACCATCTGGCCCATCCTCCTGCAGAAAAGGCACCTGGCATCGCAAAGCCAGGTTGTGCAGCATACAGAAGGCCATGATTGAAGGCACACCTTCTTCGGTGAGTAGTATAGGGAGCCACCTGTCAGATGGAGGCACCGGAATCTGGCCTTCAGGAGGCCAAAGGTGCATTCGATCACCCTCTTAGTTCGACCATGTGCCTCCTTGTAGCGTTCCTCTGCCCTTGTCCTGGGATTCCTCACTGGGGTCAGTAGCCATGACAGGTTGGGGTAACCAGAGTCACCTGCAAATGTCGAGGGACAACTGTTAGACACACACTAACCCTTAGGGACAGCCCCATACCCAGACAGCAAATGAAACTGTGTGGGGACTTTAGGCTCACCTATTAGCCACACACGGTGCCTCTGGAGTTGCCCCATCACATAAGGGATGCTGTTATTCCTCAAAATGTAAGCCTCATGGACTGAGCCAGGATACTTGGCATTCACATGGGAGATGTACTGGTCTGCCAAACACACTATCTGCACATTCATAGAATGGTAGCTCTTCCGGTTTCTGTACACCTGTTCATTCCTGCGGGGGGGGTGCAAATGCCACATGTGTACCATCAAAGGCACCAATGATGTTGGGGTTATATATCCCAGGACATAAAAGTCACCTTTCACTGTGGGCAAATCCTCCACCTGAGGGAACACGAAGTAGCTGCGCATGTGTTTCAGCAAGGCAGACAACACTCTGGACAACACGTTAGAGAACATTGGCTGAGACATCCCTGATGCCATGGCCACTGTTGTTTGAAAAGACCCACTGGCCAGGAAATGGAATACAGACAGGACCTGCACTAGAGGGGGGATTCCTGTGGGATGGCGGATAGCTGACATCAGGTCCGGCTCCAACTGGGCGCACAGTTCCTGAATTGTTGCACGATCAAGTCTGTAGGTGACTAGGATGTGTCTCTCTTCCATTGTCGACAGGTCCACCAGGGGTCTGTACACCGTAGGATGCCGCCATCTCATCACCTGCCCCAGCAGACGTGCCCTATGGAGGAGAACAGCGAGCAGAGAGTCATCCAACACTGAGGTATCACAATGTGTTATTTGCAGAAACGTTATTAATTCGCAATGTGCCGGTATCTGTCTATATTCCCGGCCTAGATAGGTGTGACGCAGTTAACATCCATCCCATGTGGCCTCCTGAAATGGCGGCTGTCTGACCTGTAAGGTGGGACAAGGGGATATGAGGTAACTGCGCTGGCGTTGTACACCGTCATGGTGGGCGGTTGAAGACCGCAGCGCAATTCTGCATTGGTTAACATTGGGCCCTATGGGTCCCAGGAGCCAATGACGATGTACGCCGGTGGTTACGATACGCATCGACGCGGATGTGACCATCATTTTCTGTCTGTTCACTCACTTGATATCTGACCTTCAACAGGAGAGGACCTACAGATGGCTCAAGTGTCTGGGGAAAGGGCCCCTGCCTTCACTTCGGAGGAGCTGGAGAAACTAGTGGGTGTACGGTCCTCCAGACAAACAGGTGAGTACACAGTGAGCATGCTGCATGGGCAATGCCTGTTTTGAGTTGTGTGGATAGAAGATACATGGGGGGTCTGAGGCCTGCATGTGCGGATGGGGAGTGTCTGTGCGTCAGGGCAAGGGTGGGAACTGGGGGGCAATGAGTATGATGGTCCTGACGGGTAAGTAATTTCCTTTCCCCCTGTACCATTCCTCTAGGTCAGCGCCCACCAGAAGAAGGGTATTTGGCGTGCCATCGCCAAGGTAGTTCGGACCCTGGGGGTCTACCACAGATGGATCACCCACTGCCGGAAAAGATGGGAGGACCTGCGCCGCTGAAGCAAGAAGATGGGGGAGGACCACCTGGGGATGGCTTCCCAACGTGGGAGGGGTGCCCGTCACACCATGACCTCCCTGATGTTCCGGATCCTGGCGGTGGCGTATCTGGAGTTGGATGGGCACTTGAGGGCATCACAGCAGCCACAAGGGGGTGAGTACACTCTCATTCAGCTGACTCTGCGTGCATTACGAGGTGTCTGGGTGGGGGAGGTAGGCAGTGGGTTCCCCTAGGCCAGGGTGAACTTGGTAGACAAGGTCCCTTGTGAGGCAGGCCATGTGGCACCCGAAACCCACCAGTGGTAATAGCCATCTACACCTAGTCATGCTCCTGTGACTTCCAGGTGTGCAGCAATTGGTCTTAGGCCTGGTACCCCATGGTCAGCTGAAATTTCTAGGAACTGTCAGTGCATGGCATAGTGCTGAGGGCTGCTCCCTGTGTTTTGTGTCCGCCAACTGTAGTGGTGTTGCATGCACTAAACATGCCTTTCTTCTGTCTTCCCCCCCCTTTTTGTGGTCTCCCTGTTCTTGTGTGCAATAGCATCATCAGGCGGAGGAGCACTGACACGGGAGTAGGAGGGAGCTGCAACCCACTTGGCCCTGGAGGGCGAAACAACAGAGTCTGAAGCCACCAGTGGGACGGAGGGTGAGGGGAGCTCCACGGCGGGGACAGGAGCAGACAGCAGTGACAGCGACTCCTCCTCTAATGGGAGCTCCCTTGCGGTGACGGGCACCTCTGTGCCCACCGCATAAACAGGTACAGCCGCCACCCCCCCTACCAGCACCGCTCTCCCAGCAGCCCCTCAGCGTGTGTCCTGTGCCCGCTCACCCAGGAGGGTGGGCATCTCCTTCGTCCCAGGCACCTCAGGCCCTGCCCCAGTCAGCCCTGCTGCCCTCAGTGAGGAGGCTATTGACCTCCTGAGATCCCTCACTGTTGGGCAATCTACCATTGTGAATGCTATCCCGGGTGTAGAGAGGCATTTGCAACAAACAAATGCACACCTGGAGGGCATTCGTTCTGGGCAGGCAGCCCAACAGAGAGCATTTCAGGCTCTGGCCTCAGCACTGATTGCAGTCATTGTCCCTGTGTCCAGCCTCCCCCCTCCAACTTCCTCCACCCAGACCCAATCCCCTGTAACTCAGCCTATCCCAAGCACACCATCAGACCAGCATGCACACTCATCAACACACAAGAGTGGCTCATGCAAACATAAGCACCACATATCCCACAGGCACTCACACAAGTACCATCCCTATGCAGACACAACAACATCCACTGCCTCCACTGTGTCCCCCTCCTCCACGTCCTCCTCCTCATCCCTCCCTGTCTCGTTTCCATTCACACCTGCATGCACTACATCCTGAGGTACTGCCTCCATCACCAGCACGCCGCTCACGTGCACTCACCACCCCCACTACCATTCACACATCCCCAGTGTCCTCTCCCAGTGTGTCAGTGAGCCCTCCTCCCAAAGTACACAAACGCAGGCACACACCCACCCAACAGCCAATCACCTCACAACAGCCTCCGGCCCATGCACCTTCACCCAAATTCAGCAGACGTACACCTCCTACAACCACTACCTCTAACTCCACTCCCAAGCCCCCTCCATCTTCCCGTCCCAGTGTGTCTAAAAAACTTCTCCTGGCCAACCTTGACCTCTTCCCTTCCCCTCCCCCCACGTCCTTCCCCTAGGGCCAGGCTTTCCAGGTCCCAACCCAGCACCTCAGCCACCAAATCCCCAGGCACAGTGGTGCCAGCAACTGCAGGGTCATCGAGTGCGCCACACATCAGGGTTGTCAGTGTGCCACGTAGCGAGTGCAAGGACATTCCGCCACCTGCCAAGGTGAAAAAGGTGCCCACATCCCGGAGGGAGAAGCAGAAAGTACCAGCCACCAAGGGCTCAGCAAAAAACAAAGGGGATAGTGGCAAGACAACTGCGGCACCATCAAAGCTGGGGAAGGGCCAAAAGCTGAAGAGCATGTCAGGAGAGGGCATGGTGGCACCGACTGAGGGACCAGTGTCACACTTTCTGTCCACGACCACGCAAACCTGTACGGCGGCGAACACCGCTAGCTGCCCTGCCACCACAACCGCCACCAGCACTGCTACCTGCACTGCCCCCGGCACGTCTACAGCCTCAGCGACAGTCCCCAGCCTCTTCCCCAGTGGGCAGCTGCCCGAGGCTGCAGGAGACGTCCTCCTGTGTCCCTCAACAGGTGCTGAGCCATACATCGCCACCAACACCGCCGCAACACACACCATCACGAGCACCGCTGCATCAGACACCGCCGCAAGCACCGCCACCTGCACCACCCCCGGCATGTCTACAGCCTCAGCGACAGTCCCCAACATCTTCCCTAGTGGGCAGCCTTCCAAGGCTGCAGGAGACATGCCGGCCCATGCATCGCCACCAGCACCGCCACCAGCACCGCCGCCAGCACCGCCACAACAAACACCGCCGCAAGCACCGCCACCGGCCCCACAGCGTCCTCGGACACAGGCACCATCGCTGACATGGCTACCATCCCCAGTGGTCAGTCATCTGAGGTTGGAGGAGAGTTCCTGGACCCTGGGCAGCTTCCATGAGGCATTTCCTCCATCACTGTTTGCACCTGCAGGTGGAAGCACAGCCGCAGCAGTGTGGGGTATGTCGCTGCCTCAATGGCGTATCATGCTACCTGAACCTCGCAAATCTCGTGGCATGCACACCTAGGTAAGGGAAATGTACTGGCCACACTGCACGTGGAGCACTCTGGGCACAAGGCCCTCTCCAGACCAGTGGAGTATCACATCCACTACCTTTGTCCTTGGCAGGATGAAGCACTCTGGGCACAATACCCCCTCCAGAACCAGTGGAGTATCACAATCACTACCTCTGTCCTTGGCAGGATGAAGCACTCTGGGCACAATGCCCCCTCCAGAACCAGTGGAGAAAAGCATCCACAACCCCAGTCCTTGGCAGGATGACACACTCTGGGCACAAAGCCCCCTCCAGAACCAGTGGAGACTATTATCCACTGGAGAGACTGTGGCTTTGCACTCCCTAGGCTAAAGCAGTGGGCAAACCACCCACTTGAGAGACTGGCTTTGCACTCCCCAGTATAAAGCAGTAGGCAAACCACCCACTTGAGAGATTTGAGAGACTGTGGCTTTGCACTCCACAGGATAAAGCAGTGGGAAAACCACCCACCTGAGAGACTTGAGAGACTGTGGTTTTGCACTCCCAAGGATAAAGCAGTGGGCAAACCACCCACTTGAGAGACTTGAGAGAATGTGGCTTCGCACTACCCAGGATGAATCAATGGGCATGGAGCCCCCCATGCAGCAGTGGCGTTGTGCGTTCTTCAGGCTGAGGTGCCCCCACCCCCCTGAGGTGCCTGTGTATTTTTGGTCTGATGCCCCTGCAGTGTTCTCTCCGTTTCCAGTCAGGTATCATGTGTGGGCCTCGCCCATCCATTTTGGGTCCAGTGGTCCATGGACAATGATTAGTACACTATCCGGACTTGTGTAGGTGGTGTACAAATGTGTATATACTGAATTTTGACTTTTGCCTAATGTATTTTTGATGATTACAATTGTTACAATCATTTCCTTTTGTCCTTGCGTTCTTCCAGGGGGTGGGAGGGTGTATATGTAATGTTGCTGCATGTATTTGTGTGTATGTTGTTGTGTGTGAGGGTGAGGGTGGGGGTTTTGCGTGTTGCGTGTGTGTGTCACTCTCTTTCCTCTCCCCTCCCCTGTGTTGTAGGTGCAGTACTCACCGTGGTTGCCGCCGGCGTTCGTACTCCTGGGAGAAGAGGAGGTAAACCAACATGGGCAGGACGTGAAGTTCAGGCTACATGGCATCCTGGTTCCTCATTGGGTGTCGAGAGGTGAGTGTTTTCCTTCTGTGTACTGTTTCCGCCGTGGAAAAGCCTCTTATAATACAGTGGCAGTACTTTGTCTCCCGCCTGTCTGTTGGCGGTGTCCGCCGTGCTCTTTGTTTCTACCGCCGTGGTGATCAGAGTGTTAAAGTGGCTGTCTATGTTGGCGGTTTCTGCCACGGTCATAATCCCATTTTTTTTCTGCCGGTCTGTTTGCGGTATTACCGCCGCTTTAACACCAACCGCCAGGGTTGTAATGAGGGCCTAAGTGACATGTTTAAGAAAAGTGGCACTGCAACAATGCAGCCCCACATTTCTAGCGCTTTTCAGCATCCCCCCACCATGTGTGCGCCATATTTAAAATACAGTGCACCATGGCACAGGGTAGTAGGCAATAGAGTCATTTTTTTTACACTATCGATGTACTCTGCAAAAGTAGCACCCACATTTTGGCACTACTCCTGCAGAGTACACAGGGGCCCATTGTATTCAATGGCATGCACCCTTTTAACACCTGCTCTAAGCAGGTGTTAAAAGTGCTGAAAACAATTACGCAAGGAAATCTGTTACATTTCCGTGTGCCACTTTTTTGCCCTCCCCTAACATGGGAACGCCCCTTTGCACACATTATGGCCCTCATTATGACATTGGCAGTGACTGTTAAAGTGCCAGTAATACCGCCAACAGGCTGGTGGTAATTACCGCCAAATTATGACCATGGCGGTGAGAACTCCCATAGACAGCCAATGTACCATGCCAACCACCAGGGCGTTAAAACCACTGACCACAGCGGTAGCCGTCAACAGCCAGGCAGAAGACAAAGTACCACCCACCATATCATGACACAGGAAACCGCCACGATTTCCGGGGCGGTACCAATGCCATCAAAAGCCTGGCGGAAACAGAACACAGAAGACCAAAGACTCAACAGATATGTACAACTGTACACAAAGGGCCAACGCACAGTTCAAAGTACTAAGGGCCCACATGACCATAGGGCACAGTCCAAGGCCCAACTCGTCTCCTGACATCATCTGGATAGAACTCTGCACGGGCATCAGTATTTAAGTGGGCAGGCACCTCAGGGAGACAGGGGTGGGGGGCACCTCAGCTGAATACGGGAACATGCCCACTGGTTCTGGAGGGGGGTCCATGCCCATTTCTCTCTGCTGGGGAGTGCAAGGTCAGTCTCTCAGGTGGTGAATTTGCCCACTGGTTCAGGAGGGGGTTCCATGCCCATTTCTCTCTGATGGGGAGTGCAAGGTCCCAGTCTCTCATGTGGGTGACTTTCCTACTGATTCTGGAGGGGGGTCCATGCCCATTCCTCTCTGCTGGGGAGTGCAAGGTCACAGTCTCTCAGGTGGGAAACTTGCCCACTGCTTCTGGAGGTGTGGGATTCTTACCCTTCCTGGCAGGAGTTGAGGGCTTCTTCCCCTTCATGGCAGGAGGTGCGGGTTCCTTACCCTTCCTGGGAGGAGTTGAGGGCTTCTTCCCCTTCATGGCAGGAGGTGCGGCCTCCTTCCCCTTCATGGCAGGAGTTGAGGGCTTCTTCCCCTTCATGGACGGAGGTGTGTGATCCTTACCCTTCCTAGCTGGTGGAGTGGGATCCTTCACTGTCTTGCCTCCACGACTGGGAGGTGCCTCCACTGTCCGCATGGACTGTTTGGCTGAGGTGCTGGGCTTGGTCGTTGGGATCCTGCTTTTACAGGCAGGATGGGGGGAGGGGGAGGAAAGAGGTCAAGTTGGGCAAGGAAAAGCTTCTTAAGAATGGTGGGGTGGGTTGAGGGAGGAGGGATGGGAGAGGAGGTTGAGGGAGTGGTTGTTGGAGGTGTATGTCTGCTGTATTTGGGTGCAGGTGCATGGAAAGTGTGCTGATGTGAGGTGGATGGCTGTTGGGTGTCTGTGTGCATGCGTTTGTGTCCTTTACGGGGGGCAGACAGGGTGGGAGAGTACACAGGGGACACGTGGATGGATATAGTGGAGGTGTCTGCTAGTGAAGTGTGTGTGCTACTTGGTGTGGTGATGCTGGTGGTGGCTGGTGATGCAGTGCATGCAAGTGTGAGTGTGGACTTGACTGTGAGGGAGGTGGAGGTGGAGGAGGAGTGGAGACAGTGGAGGCAGTGGATGTTGATGTGTCTGCAACTGTCTGGTGTTTGCATGAGTGCTTATAGGATGAAGTATGGTGCCTGTGTTTGACTGTGCCACTTATGTGTGTTGTCTTTTGTGCATGCTTGTCTGTACGTGTGCATGGGATGGGTTGGGGTTGAGGAGACGGGTACTGGGAAGTGGTAGTTGCAGGGGGAACAGTAGGAACAGAGACAATCGCCGTCATCAGAGAGGAGGCCAGAGCCTGAAACGATTTCTGTTGGCCGCCAATCCACTGTGGATGCCCTCCAGGAATGTATTGCATTGCTGCATCTGGGATGCCAGCCCCTGGATTGCATTCACAGTGGTTGACTGCCCTACAGAGATGGATCTCAGGAGGTTAATAGCCTCCTCACTGAGGGCAGCAGGGCTCTCTGGGGCAGGGCCTGAGGTGCCTGGGTGAAGGAGATGCCCACCATCCTGGGTGAGCGGGCACGGGCAACTCGCTGAGGGTCTACTGGGAGGGCGGTGCTGGTACAGGGGTGGCAGCTGTACCTGCAGCTGGGATGATCAAAAAGGTGTCCGCCACCACCAGGGATGTTCCATCGGAAGAGGTATCTGAGTCAGTGTTGTCACCTCCTGTCTCTGCCGTGGTGCTCCCTTCACCCTCCGTCCCACTGGTTCCCTCGGCGTCGGTGGACTCTGCCTCATGGGTCCTGTGGGATGCAGCTCCCTCTCTCGCTGGTGCCCCTGTGCCTCTGCCAGATGATGCTAATGCACACATGGACAGGATGACAGAAGAAAAAAGGGGGGAGAGAGAGAAAGGAAACACCGGGTTAACTACTGCACCAACACCACAGTTGGCATACACAGCACCATCACACACAGGGATCATGATTGGGCACTATGCATTGCACTGCCATTGATTTGACTAGATGCCACGGCAAGATGAGGGCCAAACACCGCCAATTGCACCCCACCTGGGACCCACAAAGCCCTGACTAACATGGAATGCTAACAAGCTAGGTTACCTGCATTTGCCATACACCCATTTCCCTTGAGCTGGATCATGCTGCAATGTCTGACCTGGCATTAAGGGGCACCCACGGACTTACAACCACCACCTGGATCCCATGACACCTACCATTTATATTTGTAACACCCACTGTACTCACCCCCTTGTAGCGGCTGTGATGCCCTCAAGCGCCCATCGAGCTCTGGGTAGGCCACCGCCAATATGCGGGCCATCAGGGGGGTTAGGTTCCGACAGGCACTCCTTCCTCGTTGGGAGGCCATCCTCAGCTGGGCCTCCACTTTCTTCCGTGCCCAGCGTCTCAGGTCCTCCCACCGTTTCCGACAGGTGGTGCCCGCCTGCCATAGTCCCCTAGGGTCCGCATGTCCTTGGTGATGGCACGCCATAATCCCTTCTTTTCATGTGCGCTGACCTGCAGAGGTAATACAGACAGGAGGACACCATTACACAAAGTAACATCACAAAACAAAATAAAATGATGGACGGAGTGTTGAAACTTTTCAAACACTCACCCCCAGATCTTGATTTAATCCATCGTTATTTTGCTCGCCATGTCACCCCAGTTTGGACCCAGCCATATGCAAATCAGTCTTGACCCTGTCCCCATGGGAACAGTCTAGCCCGAACTGCTAGGCCAGGTCCTCCCTGGACAGGAAACAAGTATCCTCGACACCATTACACATACAATCAGCCTGACACACATATGGCCGACCAATCCCATTTCCACATCAACTGGCGCAAACCATGTACACCACCACAAGACATCCCACGCCCCACTGATGACTCGATGCTTGCACACACATCTCCATATACCCTTCCCACATGCAGCGTGCCCAAGGTGTACTCACTTGTTGGCCTGGAGGCCCATACAGCAGTCCGTTCTGGGGTAGGACCCCATCCACCAATCATTCCAACTCCTCTGCAGTGAAGGCAGGGGCCCTTTCCCCGATCACACGGGCCATGGTAGGTTCCAGACACAGGTCACAGCAGCACCTGCAGCGTTGGTGTTCTCCTGTTGAAGGTCAGGAAACAAGTGAGGAATCTGATGGAAAATGAAGGTCTCGTCCACAGCGGTTCACACCGTCACCGCTGGCGCTGATCCTCATTGGCCACTGTACTCCATAGAGCCCCATATTATCCAATGAGGAATTGCACAGCGGTGCAAGACCACCCTCCGCCACGTTACCCAGCGTTGGCGGAGTTCCCTCTCTTCCATCTGTCCCTACATACAGGACAGGCGGTCGTCATTTCATGGTGGTGGATAACGATCATTTCAACCTTAACTGCGTCACTGCCTAGATTTGCACATTCCTTGCCATTCCCACCGCCCCATCACGTAAATGCACTATGTACACTGAGGTGGTTGTTCCATTGTTCAAATTGTGACAGCCTAGTCACTCTTGTGTCCTTTAGATACCTACCACTGCGGATGAATAGGAGGAGGAAACAACCCCGTGTACAGACCCCTTGTGGACTACACTGGAGGATAGACATATTATACTCACCTATAGACTGGACAGGGCCACAATCAGAGCTGTGTGCCCAATTGGTGCCTGACCTGATATCAGCGATCCATCATCCAACTGGGATCCCCCCTCTTGTGCAAGTGCTATCAGTGCTCCATTTCCTGGCAACTGGTTCTTTCCAAGTGACAGTGGGATTGGCAGCAGGAATGTTACAGCCACTGTTTTCAATCGTGCTGGCAAGAGTTTTGTCTGCCCTGGTGAAACACATGTGCATCTACAAAGCTTTCCCCCAAGTGGAAGATTTGGCCACTGTGAAGGCCAGATTCTATGCAATGGGGCATATCCCCAAGATTGTTGGGGCGACTGACAGGACACATATAGCGTTTGTATCCCCCCACTAGAATGAACAGGTGTTCAGGAATTGTAAGAGTTTCCACTCAATGAATGTTCAAATGGTGTGCCTGGCGGACCAGTACATCTCCCACATCACTGCCAAGTATCCTGGGTCGGTGCATGACGGCTTTGTCCTGAGGAATAGCAGCATCCCAAATGTGAAGGCCCAACTACAGAGGCACAGGGTGTGGCTAATAGGTGAGCCAGGGTCTCCACCCAGTGTATGTTAGTATATGCCTTCAGGTGTCACCCCCATAGCATTGTGTGAGGCTAAATGTTGTCCCTCAATACTTGTAGGTGACTCTGGCTACTCAAACCTATCGTGGCTGCTGACCCCTGTGAGGAATGCCAGTACAGGGGCTGAGGAACATTATAATGAGGCACATGGGTGAACCTGAAGGATCATCAAGAGGACCTTTGGGCTACTGAAGGCCAGGTTCAGGTGCCTCCATCTGACAGGTGGATCCCTGTGCTACTCACCCAGGAAGGACTGCCAGATAGTAGTGGCATGCTGCCTGTTGCACAACCTGGCCCTCTGACGGTATGTACCTTTTCTGCAGGAGGAGGAGACTGGAGATTCCACTGTAGCAGCAGTGGACCCTGAGGACAGTGAGGATGAGGAGGCAGAGGATGAGGACAACAGGACATCAGTTATACATCAATACTTCCAATGACACACAGGTGAGACAGTGCAACTGACCATCCCTCTGACTATTGATGTTTTCTTTGTGGCTGTAGCACGATGGTATTAACTTCCATTGCATTTCAACTTACTGTCACCTATGGCTTGTCATTTTCCAGATGTTAATGATATCACAACAGTGTCCTGTTGTGATGATTTCCGACAGCTACAGGTCGTTATTTCTATGCCCTCACAGTGTTCAGATCATATGCACTAGATGTGACTGTTTCCATAAATGCACATTTTCAACACATAAAATACTAGTAGTCAAGTTGTGTTCAAGGGTGTTTATTGTAGCGCTATGAAATTGAGGGAAAAGTGCAATGGAATGGGGTGATGGTAGAAGTAAGTACAGGGTATTGTTCCAGTCTGTTTGTAGCACAGGTCCAGTGTCAAAGGGGTCATAGGAAGGGGAGCAAAGGCAGTTCAAAGTGGACAAGATAGCAGGGTGGGACACAAGGGGGACAATAATGAGAGTCTAATTTCCTGGTGGTGGTCTTGGCAAGTGTCTCTGGCTTCTGTCTGGGTCACAGGAAACGTTTGCGGGGTGGTTCACTTTCTGCAGAGGGAGGGGTGCTGGTGGCCTGTGGGTCCTGGGGTGGGACCTCCTGCCCACTAGCTGCAGCAGAGGTGGGGGGCTATTCAATGGACTGGCTAGTGGTAGGGGTGTTGCTTCCCTCATGATGTTGGCCATGTCTGCCAGCACCCCTGCTATTGAGATCAGGTGGTGTTGATGGACTGCAAGTCCTCCCTGATCCCCTGATACTGTTTCTCCTCCAGCCACCTGTTCTCCTGCACGTTCTCAAGGATTGGACCCATCGTGTCCTTCGAATGTTGGTAGACTCCCAGGATCTCGGTGAGTGTCTCCTGGAGAGTCAGTTCCCTGGGCCTGTCCCCCCCCCCCCCCCCCCAGGTGCACAGCAGCCCTCCCAATCTCCCTGTTGCCCTGTGCCTCTGTCCTCTGAACGGTGTGCTCACTGCCACTGACCCCAGGTCCCTGATTGTCTTGGGGGCGAGGTGTGGACTGGGGTCCCTGTACAGGTGGGCAGACAGCTGATTGACATGTCCTGGGGACAGAGGTGTGGGTACACTGGATGGGGGCTGTGGTGTTGGATACTGAGGGGGGAGGCTAGGTGGTGGACTGTGAGTGGGCTGGGGTGACTGACTGTCCAGTGGTCCCTGATGGGCCAGGTTGTTGATCCAGATCCTGAAGTCCAGAGTTACTGTCATCACTGGGGGCATCTTCTGTTGGGGGACTGGATAGTCATGGCAACTCCTCTCTGCTTGGATTGGCTGGGGCACCTGTGGGGATGTAAGTGATATAGTATGCTTTATGTCTGTGACGTATTGTACATCCCTGGCTTCCCCTCTATTGTTGCTGTTGCCCTGCCACCTTTGTTTGTGTATAGTGATGTATTGTGGGATTGTTAGTTTCCCTATGCTGTACATGGTTTAGTGATGGGTGTCCATGCAGGGCTGGGGGGGCTGTCCATGCATTGGCATGGCATGCAGAATTTGGCATTCGGGTTAGTCATATGTGTAGGTGCAGTGTGTGGGATGGAGTGGAGTGATGGGAGTGAAAGTGAGGATGAGGTGGTGTGATGGCATGCAGGTATGGGGGTAATAAGTGGTAAATGTTGACTTACCAGTGTCCAGTCCTCCGGCTACTCCAGCGAGTCCCTCAGGATGCAGTAATGCCAAGACTTGCTCCTCCCATGCTGTGAGCTGTGGAGGAGGGGGTCCACCGCCAGTCCTCTCTATGGCAAGCTGGTGCCTATCTGCCATGGAACTTACCTTCCCCCGTAAGTCGTTCCACCTCTTCCTGATGTCATCCCTTGTTCTTGGGTGATGTCCCACGGCATTCACTCTGTCCACAATTCTCCGCCATAGCTCCATCTTCCTTGCTATGGATATCTGCTGTACATGTGCTCCAAACAGCTGTGGCTCTACCCTGACTATTTCTTCCACCATGACCCTTAACTCCTCATCAGTGAAACGGGGGTGCCTTAGTGGAGTCATGGGTGTTGTGTGGTGTGTGTTGGCGAGAGTGTGTTGAGTAATGTGGTGGGGTGTGTGATATGGGGTGCCTGACGGATGTATGAATGTATGTGGTGTGTGTGTCTAGTTGTCTTTGTGCTGTACGTGTCAATCTCCTGGCAGTAATTGTTGTTCGTAAAGGGTTGGTGGTAATGTGTGTTTTATAGTGTTATGGATGGGTGTGGTGGTTGTATGAGTGTCAGGTGTGTGTTTTTGGTATTGGCCAATGTAGTGTTGTTTTGTATTTGGGTGTACATTCTGAGTGCAGCGGTATGTATTGCCAATGGTTTACCACAGTTGAATGTCTGCCGTGGTGGTTTGTAGGTCATGATGTTGTGGTTGATGTTTTGTTGGCGTAACGGTATGGGTGTTGGTACCGCCACTTTAGCACTGACCTTTGGGCTGGTGGGTTTGTGTATGTGGAAGTATTCTGTTAGATTGGTGTGTGTGTGTCATAATATGGAGAACAGATATTCACCACGGCGGCGGTATGTTGGCAGCCATCACTGTGGCAGTAAGCGGGTTTTATCGCCAATGTCACGATGAAGGCCTGTGTCTGGTGTAAGCATAATGTAGCACAAAGGATTACAAAGTGGCTATGGGCCACTTTGTAAATATGGTGCAGTGTTTTGGGCCTTCTAATACCACAATAGCGTAAAAAAAATGATAATAATGTGGCATTAGAATGGCCCTAGGGGTTCTTAAATATGCCCTCATATTTCATGTTTGAAGCAACAGGGATCATTCATGTTTTTAAAACCACTGAATTTTAGATCTATTACATCCTTTTTCAGTTCAGTGGAATATCAACTGCATTTGTTTATAGTTAATTACAATTTTTATTTTTTCCTAGTGAAGAAATAAAAGTTGAGATGATTGACAAGAGGCAGCTTACCTAATTGAATGTCAATGCAGCAAAGGTATGACTTTCTATTTTAGAGGAGCGATGCTTGCTAATTTGAGTGACAATGGTCTCTGCCTTTTCACAAATTTCAAGTTCCTTGAGTGAGGCCTGTGTTTTGGTAAAACTAATAATGAAATAGTTTTCCTGACATTCCTTTGAAACACCCAGCAATACTGCAGTTATCATCTGGAAGACAATTTAACCTATCAGAATATTAGGAGCATTTTTATGAGTTTTGATGCACTGTGGTGCTGCACCAAAAAAACTTGCAATATGTTGCAGCATTGTCTTGTGACATGGATGCGTCATATCTATGGTATGGCGCACCATATCATGAACTCCTAAGGTGCATCAAAAATTACCTCAGCAAGAAGAATGACGCAAAGTGTTGTAATCCAACTACCACCTACGTGATGCAAAGTTGATTTGCATTTTGTAAAGCACTTTTACCTGCCGCAAATGAGCGTTGCTTCATTTAGCACATTGTGTGGCAGGAAGCGTAAAAAATAACAACGAATTTCAAGACATAGAACTTCAGAACAAAAATAACTTTAAAAAAATGCAAGGAGCACCATCTACCAGGCAGAAGGGCAACAACCACAACCCCAGCCAAGATGGCAAGACAGCAGGCCAGGAGAGGAGGAAGAGGAAGACCAATTTTAGGGAGAAGGAGAACTAAATATTAGTATCTGAGGAGACAAAGAATGAACACCTTCTCTTTTTCTTCTCCAGATTGCCATTATGGAAAGAAGGAAGGCATTTGACAATTCATAAATCAACAGTGTAGGGCAAACAAAAGGGACAGTGCTGGAGTTGAGGAAGCAGTGGCATGACTATAAGTTCAGGACCAGAGAGAAACTAGCCAAGAACCTCAGGGCAGCCATGAGGACCAGAGGAAGACATGAGGTCCAGGAGAAGTTGGAATCATAAGAGGAGCAGGTGGTGTCATGCATCCCAGCAGAGTTGGTGGCAGGAATTGCCAAGCAGGACAGTGCAGCAGTCAAGGACTAGGAACGTAAGTGAAAACAGGGGACCATATGATTAAAGCTGTCATGCAGAACAGCTCGCAAGACACTTTGCTGTGCTGCGCTGTGCACATGTGAAAGGCTGTCTCAGCCTACTAACTCATGCATCACATAACTATGAATTAATTGCCCAGTCACATATGTTTATGCCCAGCCCTGCCAAGTTTCACTGATCTATGTGTGTTGTGTTGGCCAAATCCAGGTTGTCCATTTAATCCTCTGACTTGTAGTGCAATCTACAACATGATTGACTAGGAATACAAGTCCCACAATACAAAGCAAAAAAAGATTTGGAAGCTGCACATCAAGGATGGACCTTGGGAACTGTGCAGTCATGTCAGTACCAATGCTGACCCCCTTGCACCATGAAGCAGGTGAACTTGTCTTGGCACTAGGCAACCAAAACTGTAATGTAAAGTAATGTGGTTTTCCAGGAGGTTAACTTCTCACCTGAGAGATTATCCATGGGCGTAAGTACCTGATCTCTAAGTGGGATCACCTGAAGACCCCAGTGTACAATCAGTAGCATTAAACCATGTTACACGCAGCTGTCCTGATGTGCTGAGTAAGGTTTTTACAGGTGTTGGCGGCCATGTGAGAAACTACCGTACAACCTGTTTTGCTCACAGCGAAAATGGGGGTGGGGAGAATGCAAGTGATGCACAGCAGAGGTCCATGATTGTTTATTGGATGCATAAATGGTGTGTGAGCTAGGTTGGGCCCAGGTAGTGTACTGCCATGTATGTGTGGCACAGCATATTGAACTGGTAGTGTGACTGAATGGGGAGTCATTGTATCTCAAGGAGGTGAGGGGTGATGTGTGTGCCTCAAGGTAGGATGAGAAATAGTCAGGAACTGCTGCATATAATAGTTTGCCACTGGTGTTGCAGTTGTGCAGACTTGCTGTGGTAGAGAGCATTGGGGTACTACAGTCTACATGTGATTAGAACCTGGGTGATGGTGTCACCGGTGTCAGGACAGAGCCAGAAGAAGAGAAGTCTGACCATGCATTATTTGTGAAAGCAGTTGAAGGTGAAACAGGGAATTGTGAAGTGCCAGGATGAGCTAGGTGTGTTTCTGGAATAGTTGGAGTGTGATGGGTTGGGCCTAGTCATGTGGGCAACCAGGGTAGGTAGATGTTGCAGAATATCCTCACTAACATCTTGTGAGGTTCAGTATGACCCATTACTCTCACATTCAGGTAGGCATTGTTGTAGCTGAACTGTCGCTCATAGGCGAGACTGCTGGTTTAGAGATGACAGCACTTTTGTTTGTAGGTGACTGAGTCACTCCTACAAGTCAAAACTGTTGGTTTAACCCTCCCGGCTTACAAGCAGTACCTCACTAAAAACCCAAACAATAAAAGGTGATTTCTGGCAGCCTTACACATGGACTCCATGAAGGCCGTTGCCAACTGGATTAAGAACAGTCGACTAAAACTAAACTCAGATAAGACAGAGGTCCTCATCATTGGCTCCACCCCCTCTGCTTGGGACACCTCCTGGTGGCTGCCCTCGCCGGGAGCTGCACCGATGCCCACCAACCACGCCCGCAACCTGGGTTTCATCCTTGACTTATCGCTCTCCATGACCCAGCAAGTTAACACCATCTCGTCCTCCTGCTTCATTACTCTCCGCATGCTCCACAAAATCTACAGGTGGATCCCTACCGAAACCAGAAGGATGGTTACCCAGGCCCTCGTCAGCAGCAGACTGGACTACGGGAACGCTCTCTACACGGGAACCACGGCAGCTGTCCAGAAAAGACTGCAACGGATACAGAACGCCTCCGCAGGCCTCATCCTCAACATCCCCGCCACCGCCACATCACAGCGCACCTGAAAAACCTACACTGCCTACCCCATCAACAAAAGGATCACATTCAAACTCCTAACCCATGCCCACAAAGCACTCCACAATGCTGGACCAACAAACCTCAACAATCGTCTCACCTTCTACACCCCGAACTGTCAGTTCGGCTCCGCCGACCTCGCCACCGTCCCACACATACACAGGACAACAACTGATGGCAGATCATTCTCCTACCTCGCGGCCAAGACCTGGAACACCCTCCCCATCCACCTATGGCAGACCAAGGACCTACTGACCTTCAGGAGACTCCTCAAGACCGAGCAGTAGCAGCTCCCCCCTCCTCAAAGCACCTTGAGACCCTCACGGGTGAGTAGCGCGCTCTACAAATACACTGATTGATTGATTGACTCTAGATTGCGACACCTCAGGTGAGTCCTGGTGGCAGAAGTTACCCTTTTCTCTTGTTAGTAACAAGTCATAGTCACACACAGGCAGTGAAGGTGATGCAGAGAAGTTTTCAATATCTTCATTGAAAAGGCTGCAATTTATGGTAAAATGCATGAGCTGCAATGATTAGAATAACAATCAATGAAAGAAGCATAATTTTAAAGATGAGAGTCATGAATACAAATACCCCCACCATTTTGCAATAAACATGAAATGTAAAATCCCTAACATGGAGAACCTAATCTCTAACCTAATGATAGCTAATCTGCCAGTGCCATGTCCATGAGAAGCACCCCCAACCCTTGCTACCTCGGAATGAGGTCTCTAGGTCAGACACTGTGGTGACAGGAAGGCTGATTTCTGCAGCAAGGTGTGGTACAGTGTAGATGGCATCCTGAAGGAATCCCTCTGATAACCTTGTCTGTGTGAGATGTATTTATACGGATCATGTAGGACCCCAGATGCAGGTATGTTCCCAAACAATTGATAAGGAGGCAGACTTCTGGCAGCAATTATGTAAACAATCACAAACAATTGTACATTATGTTCCTGTCACATGTAAGTGAGAAAGGGACATGATATGAATACCTATGTACATCACTTGATTATGATACTGATAGTGATGCCTTCACAGAGTGGCACTGACAATGCAAATCAAAGCCTTTTTGCAACTATAAACAATTGCAGCCATCTTACATTTATTTTTTAATAAATGGACTAAAACTGAGCTCGCTAAGTAGGTTAAAAGTTACTAGGTGACGGGGGCACAAGGCTGCAAAGCCAAAGGGCTAAGCTAATCTCCTGCTTCCCATTTAAAACTAATATGGATTCACCACACACTCCCCATTGCCATAACAAGGATGCTAACATGCCACTGAGGGTGCATGAGTCCAAGCTAAAATGCCCTTGGCTAAAATCACGGTAAAATCTATTTAAAAACCAGAATAAAAACACACAAAGAGATAAAATGTTGACTATGACAAACACAGCAGGCCAAATGTGAATCAAATTAATAAGGCAATTTGGCATTACATTTGGAAACTGTTGAATAAGGCCAATGGTCAAATCATTTAATCCCTGCAGTGTTTGAAGAGTTGAATATTCTGAAAACCAGCACTCCAAAATGCTTGGAGAAGTTCGTATTTAACAGGGATTGTATCTCGGCTGATGATCTTGCTGTACGGAAAGCATACGTCTCTCTGGCCAATGTCAACGCCACTTGTTTTTGGAACAGAATTGCCTTTATTCTGCTCAGCTTGTCATAATTTACATTAGTAATATCAATGTGAGGCCACATTTCTGCTACTCTTATCACTTGTGTGGGGGGAACAGAACATGTCCACAACAAGTTACAATATGAGAGACTGAAATTGCGTAGGCAAGTCCTGGTCTCCTTCCACAGCAGCTCTGATCGTTCAGGACCACAGAACTTCCATTTGAAAGTATATGAAATGCTGGACAAATCAAAGGGATGGGAGTACCCTTCAGAAAGCATGCCAAGTTTGCGACCCCCACATTGCAGAAACTGTAAATGACACCTGTTGCAGATCATTGAATGACTAACAGTAGTCTCACATTTGCTTCCGGTCAGAAAGACCTCTGTTTCACCATTCAGACATTTGAACTCAAAAGACAACTCCCACTCTTCTTTTATCTCCTAACAGCTCGTATCTGCCCACAGCAAAATGTTTCAAACATTTTGTGAAACGAAAGGTGGAAATTGGCAGATTCATGACGCCATGTACAAGCCTTACTGTTGAAGGACTTCCTGCTACTGTGAAAGGCAACTTTTCTAACTTCTCAATATTGAGCATGGTGTAACTCGCTTCCTTTTTAGCCATTATCTGTTGTTTCCTGGCTATATTAAAAGCAGCAAACAGGTCACAACTGTTAATTTGTTTCCATGGGACGCAGCCATTTTACAGAATCTGTAACGTCCAAACCAACTGCATGATGGAACGCAGCTGACTTGGCACATGTTGTAAAAGGGACATGTAATTCTGAAGGATGTATATTGCAAAAGACACTTTAGCCCAGATTTATGGAGAGCTTGCTCCATTCCAACGCCACATTAGCGTTATTTTTTTTTTACGCTAATGTGGCATTGGGAAGGGCAAAAACACTGCTCCATATGCACAATGCTTGCATTTCTCAACTTTGTAACGCCTTGCACCACATTATGCCTGCGCCAAGCAGAATGTATGCAAGGGGGTGTTCGGGTGCTGGGGGGGCATAAAAATGGTGCAAAGGAATCTCATAGAATCTATGAGATTCCTTTGCACCATTTTTATCTACATTTTTTAATGCCTTAAAAAGAGTCTCCCATTGAATGCAATGGGCCTCTGGGTGCTTTGCAGTTTGAGCATCATCATTTTTGGCGCTAGCCCTGCAAAGCGCCAGACTAGCGCCAAAAATTATGACACTAGCCACCATAACTACTACCATGTTGCGCTGCATATTAAATACAGTGCACACATGGTGGTGTTAGGGGGGTGCTAAGGGGTGCTAAAAAAGTGGCACTGCACTAGGTGCAGCACAACTTTTCATAAATATGCCCTTATGTTATTAAGTGTGTATATTCTGGAAAAGGTATTCATGCCATAATCAACAACAGCTGTAATCTTTTCCATATTTTCCCTACCTATCTGCCTTAAACGTGCACTCACTTCCATTTGAGGAAGCTTCCATATTTCATTACATATGGCATACAGGAATCGTTTAGAGTGTGGTTTTCTGGGAACTAGCAAGAAATCTTGTAAATCTATTTCTTCTCATAGGAGACTAAGATGTTCCTTAACTGCTGCTAAGGTGTTGGTGCGTAACCATTGTTGGCACAGTTTACCTACACTGTACGTGGTAACTCTACCTGAGTGTTCACCCGAGACAAAGCGAGGGTCCTGCCGGCTAATCTTGAAACCCCCTGAGGAATTCACAAAACGCACCTGACACCCATTTGTGTCCATTGGCCACAATAACCACCCACCGGAACTTGAAAGTGTGGAATTATAGGTACCATCCTGAACCCAAGCATTCAGTTCTTCCTCTGTGACATTTAGGAGAGATTGCCAATCGGTGTATTTGGCTGGTGTGGGGATACTGGTCGCATTAATTTCCTTTATTTTTGCTAAACTCAGGAAGGATATTTGTTGAACTGTGTCATTTAAGAATATCATTTGAACAGGAATAAGTCATGCTCTAAACAAAGCTTCCCTACCCTCAATTTGCCAATCTTGTGTTCCCCATATGCTTTTCACATCAATAGTGCTCTTCCAGTATTCATAACCTTCAACAGCAAGTCGGGAAACAAAGGAATCTGAATAGATTAATTTAGTCTCAGTTAGCAACATATTTCACATTTAGGAAAGTGTTAACTTGAAATAATTTGACTCTGCATTTGTAGTGTCATGCCCAAATAAATATGCAAATTTGTCTTCATTTGCTTTGGTGCTTCCCACAGGTGGAGGTGAACAGTGTTCCCACTGTGTGCAATTAAATACTGATCTATGTCTAGTTGCTTGGTGCAGCTAGTAATGTCCCCAATGATAATATCAGAACATTTCCCCATAATTTGCTGTGTTGATATATACATCATCACTTTCAAATACAGTGTAATTCTGCAGCTTAGCAAGCATAGAATCAACTGTTTTAACATCCCAGTCATCAGGTGTAAATATATCAGCCATTGAAATTTTTAATACATATGGAATTTGGATAACCTCAGTAGACCGGTATATATCAAATGGAACTTTATCCCAAACAATCCCATTTGGAATTGGTACTGCCAAAATGTTCACAAGAGACAAGTCTCTTCAGACCTAATTCGAGGGAGAGACATGGTGTTAGGACTTCATCCACTGGTTAGACAGTAGAGTGTTCAGGAAGATAATGACCATTAATCAATAGAAAGAATACAGTCACAAAACCAATCCATAACAGAGAGGCAAGCAATGTCAGAAATATCCACAGATAATACCATGGATAAACCAAATAGTTATGTTTAAGCCAAATATACAGCTTACCTGTATTTGGAACAGTCAAATGAAGAAAAGTCATCTAAGTCAATGAAATAACGAGAGGCAGTATCTGCAAACACAGGAGCCGGTGCATTGCTCGTGGATGGGTCCACTTTGCGTGGAGGTTCATAGTAGATGGTGTCATCAGTTTATGTTGCATTGGAGTAGAAAACAGCCACTTCCTGAACAGTTCTTGTCAGTGAAGTGGTAACAGGAATCAGCAGAAGCTCAGTCTCCTCCCTCCCCATGCTCGAGGAGGCATTTGTAGTATTGTTGTACATGCTGGTATATTAAGAAGTGCTGTTGTTTTTTTCTTTGAAGAGGTATATCCTGTTGGGTAGTGAGAGGGGACCGGGGACTACCCAAGGGACCTCAGGGTCTACTGTGCAGGATCAGCTACATGATGCAATTTGATGTTGTTAATGGAGACAAATTTGTTCCCTTTGGAACCTATCAGTAATGGTAGAATGACAGTCCTGGTACATTGTATTCCCAGAACTGGAACTGGTGCTCTGTAAAATGGTCCGAATTCCTTCTTCATAGCAATTTTCTCACAAACCAAATCCCCAACTTTGGGAATCCAGCCTGTGGCAGCACTGGGCAATGAATTATTATCACAAAATTGTTCAAGCTTCTGTAAGACAGTGAGACATTCATTTACGTCAAAACGTGTGTCTGCTGCCACCATAACAGGGCCATCTAGATCTGTGACATGCATAGGTATCCCAAAGAGGGCCTCATAAGGAGTGTGTCCTTCCGACGACTGTCTTTGCAGATTATTCAGTGCTCTCTGGACCCTGCCAAATGCAGCCTGAACCTAATACTTTAGCTGTTAAGGACTGCTTTAGGTCACGATTCCTCCTCTCCACAACAGGATTACCATCTAGATGACAGTGAGAAGAGTAATGGAGCTCAACACCCATCATCTTCATCGTGTCTCTGATTGCCCTGGAGGCAAAAAGGGGGCCCTGCTTCGAGTGGAATGCTGCACCCGCATATGTACCGATAAAGACTTGCAAGTCGTTTATGACAGTTTTGATCATCAGCTGACTGCTGTGGCCATACCCACAGGAATCTAGAAGAAGAATTAACAGCAACTAATATGTATTTGTATGCACCATCAGGTTGTAAGGGACCTCAATGGTCCAGGTACACCCATTGTGGTGTTCTATTGGACACTAAGAGGGATGTCTGAGGTGGCTGTTTGATGTTTTAGCCCTTGGTTTTCTGGCAAATGTCAAAGCAAAGGACATATTGCTTGGTCTGTTTGTATAGACCTGGCCACCAGAAGAGTTCCTGCAAGAGCGATATTGTGGCCGCAACAGCAGCCTGAGCAGATGTGACACCCTCGTGTGCTGCTTTGGTGAGATCTAATCTCTGGTCTTGCTTGGGGATCACTTGATCTCCATCCCCAGGAATTGTCGCAAAGGCAACATTCTGTGCACTGATATGGTAGGAAAATTTTGTAGAGTATTCTTTTGGAAGAGATTAATCAGATTAGTCAGAATTAATTTGGTTATCCAATCTTGTGTGAGAACGAGTAACTGTAGCAACAGAAGCCGTAGGTACTGCGGATTTGTCTGCTTCATCAGCCAAGGTGTTTCTAATAACGTGTGCTCATAAACGTTGGAGGCCCAGTTTATGTACTACATGAGCATCTGATAGCTTATCCTTAAGATTAGCCACCCTCCCCCACATAGTTCTGTGTTTTATGGTATTCCCCTTTGCGTCTCTGAGCCCGTTCAACCGCCAATGATTGGCATAATCATAGTAGGACTAGACACAATAGCAGTGGCAGCCACCTCATATTTACAACGGGGGCGGGGAGGGAATACAATAAAAATAACATTTAAAAAAAGCACCTGCCTTCAGGTGATTTTCTCTCCTCGTGTTGTGTCGTCTCATCGAGTTCCGACGGTCACGGGACCCAAGAAACTGCACAAGCCAATCCTGATGCTGGTTTCACGCTGCTAACCAGAATTAAACCAGTGTCAGGATAGGTGGGAGCAGGCTCCTTCAGTGCTCACCAGAGTGCTGGAGGCCTGTGCCTTCCCTAACTCAGCTGGGTTAGAGATGTTTAAAGTGCGCGTGTGTGGCTGTCTGTCGCAAGACGGATGGCCAAAGGGACATGCAGACTTTAAACAAGTGCACAGCTCCCTGCTGCTACTTGGCAGCAATTGCCACACCTCGTCCTGATACTCGGTTCAGGATGGGGCGCTTAAAAATAAAATGGTAATAAACAAAGTTTATTACCATTTTATTTTTTAAGGGGGGGCATTTTTGGGGGCAAGGCGATGCTCCTCCACCCACGCGAAGGGGCTGCCACTACACAATAGTGCGAATCACACACAATCAATGTGAGCTGTTCTGGATAAATATGTTTCAGTGCCAGGATAAGAGCTTTGAGTTCAGCCAATTGTGCTGTGAAGTCCCCCAGTGTCTGCATGTAGGTATTCTGAGGGTGGAATACACCATCCTTCATCACTCTGCTCACAGCTGCAAAAGCGGATGAGTATTGTTTTTTCGTACCTACAGCTGGTTGTGTTGAACCATCAGTGTAAATGACAGTGTGTTATCTGTCAAGTAGCAAGATCTTAGGAGGTCTGGGGTACTCTTGTTTGTATTGGAGAAATTCTTGTGTTTGAAGCTTTGGGTCAAAGATGTAATCAACATCAGTGGCAGTCATGGAGGTTGCCCATTGTATCCACCGTGGATGTAGTATGTTAGCGTTAGGAATGCTTGCTTTGGTGATATCTTCTAAGGGTGGCACCGGGGTAACAACAATAATGTGTTTCCCTTGGGCAAGTGACCTCACCTTTAAGACGGCAATCTGTGCAGCAGTAAGAAGTTTTTCAGTGGGTGTAAAGCGTTTTTCTGAATTTGAGTATAAATGTCATTTATATGCCATGGGCACCATGTCGCCATTATTGAAGGTGACATGGGTGAACCCAATGGCACCAGCAATTATTCTGATGACCAAATTTGTTCTCTTATCACATGTGTGGAAGTGTTTTGTTTCTAGCCTGTCTTGCTGCAATCCTCTAAAGATGCATGTGCGTTCAACTGTCCAGTGTCTGATTGAGAAATCTGGGTAAATTAAATCATAGAGTGGTTTGATGCGCTGTGCATAATCAGAAATGTAAGTTCTGCTAAAGTTAAAGAAACAAAGTAGACTGCAGTTTCTTCATTGTGTTTGATGGTTGCAATTGAGCACATTTTTCTAAAAAGTGCGGGCCAGGCTCTTGCCCTCATTTGATAGCTCGTATCCCAGGAACCTTACACTGAGAAAGGCTATTTTAGTTTTCCTAAAATTGAATTTGTAGCCAAGGGCTGCGAATCCTAGAGCAATCCGATCGACCCTGGCAAGATGAATGTTGAGGTAGTCATCTGTGAGATAGATGTCATCCACATAGGACAATGCCTCATGATCAATATCGTGCCTTATGGATGCTACACAGGCTGAGAACAACCCTGGGCTGTTTTTATATCCCTGGGGCAAATGGCAAAACCGTTTTTGTGAGCCAAATGAGAATGCACTGAGGTCCTGACTTTCATTCGCTCAGTTTTGGCAGAAAAAACGCAGGAAATATCTAAAGTTGTTTTGTATTTTTTACACTCTATGCTGTTAATTAGTTCGGTGCTGCGTGCATTTTGTATTGCATATGTGCGTGTGTAATTGTTTAGGTGCCTGTAATCTAAGACTATTCAATATGAATAGTCTGGTTTTGCAACGGGGAATAACAGGTTATTCATTGCAGAGACACAGGGCTTTATTACTCCCTGGTATTCAAGCTGAGTGAGGATCTCTCTCACTGGAGCTTTAGCCTCATGTTCATTAGGAAATTGGGTCTGAGGCTGGGGTGTAGACCTGCTAGGTATTGTATGGTAGGGGGAATCTCTATCCCACCCTACGTGGTTGCAGTACAGTGCAGGTGCCTGCGCCAAAGCCCAGTCAACAGCCCAGGCTTCTTTTACCACTTCCAGAACAAGATCTGCGGAAGAAAGCAAAAAGGGCATCTTCACCATGTGAGAGCTTACGGACGTGTTCAGGTGGCTAGTCTCTCTCTGCCATAAGGATATCAGAATTAAGTTTATCCCAAAAAATAACACTAATGGGGCACTCTATGTCTCCCTCAATCTGGATATTTAAATCATAAACCCTGTTGGGTGGGAGAACGCAGCAGTTCACAGTCTAGACTCCAGAAAGTTGTTAGTTGCTGCCGCATCCAGATGATCTTTCAGACTCTGGTGACATATCGTGACTTCTGCTGCACTATCCAACAGGGTCACTGCCCACCTCTTGTTTTTCAGCATTGTTCTCAAGTTTGCTGGCATGTTTATTTGACATTTCTGCCAACTTTTTCTTTTTAAATTGTGGCTTGTATTGTGGGGATTTGTCTTCTTTCTTGTCTGAAGACTGCTGAAAGTCTTCTGTTTCACGTAGTCAGGACGTTGCTCTGACTGGCCTAGTCTCTTACTATGTCTATCCGGTGTATCCTGAAAGGATCGAGAGGTACATGAATTAGTATATCTGTCCAGAGCCTTTGAGGTTTTTCTATTTCTGAGATTATATCTCCTTTCGGAGCTCTCCGGATGCGGAGTGTCTGCTCTCTGACTTTGTCTGTTCTTATTTTGTTTTTGTTTGTCCCAGTGTTTTTTAAACCCTCTTGTGCTAGTTTAGTACCGTCTTTAGGGATAGTACTCTAAATTTCAGGCTTTTTCGGCATGATTCCCAAACTATCCCGACCTATACCAGTATAGGTCTCGGAAATAGTTTTCGGAAGTTGACGCTGCTGTTCCAACTGTGGAATCTCCCAGAGCCGCTGGCGTATGGCCAATGCTACCGCTTCCCCTTTAATGTTACTGAGTATTATTGAGAAGACTGTGTTGAAATTACGAATCAGTTTCATCCCCAAATCTAGGGCTGGAGCAGCCCAGTGCTGGTTTTTAATTTGTTTTAAAACTTCTGTTAAATTGGCAAGTGTCGAGTACCACGCATGGTAGTATAAATTGCAGCGAAGACTGTACCCCATGTGGTAAAGTTGTCCACTGAGGGAACCATTCCAAATGGCAAGCACATTGTGAGAATTCTATGTTTATCTTGGGCTTCCATATGGGGAAACACTTCTTCCAGCTGGTTTGTTTTTTGTGCTATCCAGAACAGAATCTTCTCACGTTCTGTGGGCGCTTTGCCCACAGTGGGATGTATCATTTGTGGGTTAACCCCAGTAGCGGCCAATTAGTGACCAGCTGGTGCAGCCCATGCTGGGTCGGTATTTAATGTTACCATAAAGCAAAAAAGCGATAGTAATGGTAAAACAAAAGCACTTCCTTCGTGTGTCCAATAAGTACTGGGAAAAGTCATTTATAGATGTGGTGCTAAATGGTCAATTGCCTTACTACCTCAGGGCAAAACAACTGTGTATTTTGAGAAAACACAATATACAAATATCTAGCTAAAACCACAGCACTCTGATACAAGCATATATATCTAGACAGTTGCTTGCCAAGTTGTAAAGAATTTGAAACCCGTCCTTAAACAAAACAGTGATCTTCTTTGTTGTATATTTGTAGTTGTATTCCCATCAACAATGCTACTTTGTAATTGGTTCATTCATACACAGCCAACATTAACAGTCTTTACTAATTAGTTCTTCCAGATCAGAACAGACTCTCCCACTGGAAAAATCTTTGTCTTATTTCAGACTATGAATATAAATATATGTATATTTCTGCACCATGAGCACCATGCATATATATACTCCCTAAAGTTCACAAATCAGATACTTTTCCTCCAGGTAGACCCATCACATCTGAAATTGGGTCACCAACGGAACACATTTCTCGGCCAGTAAAGTATGTGACAAGTTTTTTCATCTGCACGGAGTAAACATCCCTCCACCTACACTTTCATCTTTGGCTAATGTCATGTCCTTGTGTTTTAAACTCTTTTCCAAATAAGAGAATATGTTCATTTTATATTTTACAGCCTTGAAGAAGTCACTGTGTGACGAAACACCTATTTGCTGTTAATGAAAGAACTACTTAGTAAAGACTATTACGGTTGGCTGTGTTTGAACAAATCAGTTGCAAAGGAGCATTGTTAATTGAACTAAAACTACAAATGTACAACAAAGAAGATCACTGTTTTATTTAAGGACCGGTTTCAAATCCTTTACAACTTGGCAATCAACTGTCTATATATATATATATATATATATTTATACACATATACTTCAATGTTACCATAGCAAATTGTAATAATCATTTGTATAGTTGTCCTAGCTCAATATAAAGTGCCCGTACGTCAGCTATTTGCGTGTCTTTATGCCAGGATGTGGTGTGTATGTAGCAAACATGGGCCACATTGGTCTGTCATTACTTAAGGGACCAAGGGCCAGATGTAGGAATATCCAATTTTGCGACTTGCAAATTGCGAGTCTGACCGACTCTCAATTTGCAAGTCGCAAAATTGGATGCAGAAAGGTGTCTCAGACACCTTCTGTGACTCGCTATGGGGTCGCAAAGACCCACCTCATCAATATTCATGAGGTGGGTCGCAGTTTGCGACCCCATAGCGAGTCCCTGCACTCACAGGGATGGTGGCCTGCTGAAGACAGCAGACCTCCATGTCTGTGACTGCTTTTTCAATAAAGCAGTTTTTTTTTTTTCATTTTGCAGCCCGTTTTCCTTAAAGGAAAACGAGCTGCAAAATGAAAACTAAACCGAAACCATTCGGATTCGGGTTTTTTCAGAGTAGGCAGTGGTCAAAAGGACCACTGCCTGCTCTGAAAAAATATTTTTTTCGGCATTCACAAAGGGTCCCCTTCCCTTTTGCGAATGAGTTACCACCAGTGTGACACTGGTGGTAACTGCGAGTTGGTTTGTGTTAGCATTTGCGGTCACAAAGCAACTCTGAATTGCGATGCAGGAACACCCCTTCCTATTTGCAAGTCGCATTCCCAAATTGCGAGTCGGTACCGACTCGCAATTTGGGAATGAGCATCGTGTTCGGCCGTTTGCATGCCGCAAACTGCGTTTTTCGCAGTTTGCGACATGCAAACGGCTTCGTACATCTGGCCCCTAATCTCACAGGTTGTATTACATGTGGTAGGGAGCCATTTAACCATTTTTGATGTTCTTGATAGGAAAGGGATATCTCTAGATAATGATATGCTCAGTACAGCTGCTGTACGTTTGCTATTTTGCATGTGTGAAATGTATATGTTGTCTCATTTTTCTCAGCAAATGTGACCCAGGAATAGAATGTTTCTGTTTGATAAGCTTTGTGAGCTTCCACTATAAATGTTACATCTACGCCCTCATCCGTTAAGCTATGGGCCATTAGATGTTATGTTAATGCATGTCTGACAATTTACTGAATGTCTCTGGTGTTAGCCATGTTGAATAATGTAAACAGAGGAGGAACACCAAATGGGGAGAAGTCCTTTTAAAGAGTTCAAGCTTGAAAAACCTACATCCTAGTTAGGTGCTCCCTATTCAGCTGAAGAGGATTATCCTAAAGACCACAGACATCTCTGTGTTATGATACTTAGGGTACCTACTCTGTGTGAGCCAGAGATACCCAGGATATCTGTAAATTACTGCCAAAACACTATCTTTGGTGGTGTCATGTCATAGTTGGACTCTCACTCCTAGGCAAATCTGCTTGTTTAGGGATGACAGCACTTTTGTTTGTAGGTGACTGGGTCACTTCTACAACAAGTCACAACTGTCAGCCCACCCCTCCCGGTTCACAAGCAGTACCTCACCAAAAACCCAAACAGTAAAAGCTGATTTCTGTCAGCCTTAGTCATGAACTCTAGATTGAGACATCTCCAGGGAGTTGTGGTGGAAAGGAAGTTATTATTTTCTTACGTTAGTCTTAGTCACACACACAGGCAATGAAGGAAATACAGGAGAGCTTTCAATATCTTTATTGAAAAGACTGCAATCTATGATAAAATGCATGAGCTGAAATGATTAGGATACCGATCAATAAAAGAAGCATAATTGTGAAGATGAGAGTTGTGAATAGAATACAAAGTCCCCCACCATCTTGCAATAAATGTGAAATGTAAAATCCCTAACAGGGAGAACCTAATCTCTAACTCAATGAGAGCTAGGTATGATAAACCTAATCTGCCGGTACTATGTCAATGAGAAGAGCCCACAACCCTCATTAACTTAGAATGAGGTCTCTAGGTCAGACTCCTTGGTGACACAAAGGCTGATTTTTGCAGCAAGGTGAAGTGCAGTGTAGATGACATCAAGAATTAATCCCTCTGATAACCTTGTTTGTGTGAAATGTGTTTATACAGATCATGTAGGATCCCAGATGTAGGTATATTCCCAAGCAACTGATACGGAGGCAGACTTGTGGTAGCAATTATGTAAACAATTCCAAACAAGTGTACATTATGTTCCTGTCATACGTAAGCGAGAAGCGGACATGATGTGAATACTTATGTACATCACTTGATTATGACGCTGATAGTGACGCTTCACAGAGTGGCACTGATAGCGCAAATCAAAACATTTTAATAACATAAACAATGGTAGCCATCTTAAAAGAAAAAAATAAATAAATGGGCTAAAACAGAGCACGCTAAGTAGGTTAAAAGTCGCTAGGTGACGGGGCAGAAGCCTGCAAGCGAAGGGGCTAAGCAGATCTCCTGCTTCCCAATACAAATTCACCAAAGCATGATGGTACATAGCATAATGTAACAAATGTTGGTGGTGTTCGTGTCTCCTGAGAGTCAATGTTTGAACTGGGTGTCATCAGTGTGTGAGGTTGAGTAGTAGAGTCCCTGGGTCTGAATGATGATTGTCAGAGAAGTCATGTATAAGTACAACTGAGTAGGGATGAGTGAAGCAATTAGCGGGACTTTGCAGATGGGCAGTTTGGGATCTTAGGAAATGGAGTGAGCCTTAGCTGTTGCATATTTCCAAGTGTGACGGTGGGTATCCCCTTCAGACACCATTCTCAGTGTATACTGTTCTGGACTCTGGAGATGAATGTGTGTGTGTGTGTGTGTGTGCTAAGAAACTACAGGATTCCACAAAAAAAAATGGAAGTGTGGTATAGACATGTCCTTACTCATTCCTCCAGTGTAGCAAGGTTGCTTGCTATGTAAACCTGTATGGCTGTGTGTGTCAGGCATGACCCATAGGCCACATTATTTGTACAATTGCATGAAAGACAGTATAGCAAGGCAGATTGGTGTGTTTTACTGTGTGAAAGGAAGAGTGCAAGATAATTTGTAAGACATAACCAAATAACACAACTTTGTCAGTGCTGTGGTGTTAACTGATGACTAGGTTCAATGCATGCATTCTGGCAGCATGGTCCAATGGTCTCAGCAGAGGTTTAAAGAAGCTAATACAACATCAGTGTAGGCACAAACCAGAAAAACAACATAGTATGTGAAATGGGCCCCTTATCTTCACTAACTTTTTCAGGCAGGGCAAGCCAAAAAGCTACCTAGCTGTGTTGCGCTGTGTGTCATTACACCAATAGGCCCACTTATTCATACAGATGTTGTGTGAAAAATGTAAAGCTATTGCCATGTGAAAGGCAACAATAGTTTAACAAGGCCTCATCAACTTCTACATATATCCATGTGTACTTGAAAGTGAAAATGTTCAGTCTGTATGTCACGAAAATCACGTTTGTCTACATCTATCATGGATACTTATTGGCATATTCTTCTCTCTTTCCAGATGGACAAGCAACACTTCCTGTAGAGCAGCCTGTCTTTGATGACCAACATGTTGAGGACACCATCCTGCCCCCCATGGATGATGACACCATCCAACAACTCCTGTGCTCTATTGATTCATTTCTTCCAGTTTTGGCAAGTGAAGACAACGTTGTAGGGTCTCCAGAGGAACTCCCATCCACAGGACATGCCCCATCTAGCTGTACAATCTCAGCTGAATACTTTGAGGACCCCCAGGTTGAATTTCAACGGCAAGTGGTAGGAATCCAGTAGTGAATGGCTGATGAGATGCAGGCGAGAATGAAAACCATAGCGGGCAGCATAGAAGGAGTCCGTAGGTCTGAGCCCTAATAAAGGTATGACAGAGGCTGTTGAAGATACCTACACTTGGCTCCAGGGGACTGATGAGTCCCTAGATGACATTGATGGTGTCATGATGCAGAGGGAACAACGTGAGCCCTCTTCTTCTGACACCAGTGAAGTTGCCATGCAGCTGGGGGCCATCCGTAACATCATGGAAAACATGGAGCGCAGGTTAGACTCCTATGTTACAACAATAAGTGCCCTCAATCGCAACATTGCTGTTTTGGTGAGAAGCTACAGAACCTTGTCAGGGATTTGCTGGCTGACTTACTGGCACAGACAAATGCAGATGGAGACAGGGGAGCCACATCTTCTGCCTCCGATGTGTGTGTGTCTCAGATGTCTCCCTTGCAAACACCACGGACTGCAGGGAAAGCACAACACCTATCAGATGTGAAGGCCCTTAGGAACGAACTGAGTCACCTTTTTTTTATAGCGATTGGGACTGTGTAGGAATCGCTATTAGGGAATCGCTATTTTGTTGCATTCCATTTTGCATTTCCTAAATAGCGATTACCTAAAATTCACTATTTAGGAATTGCAAAATGGAACATTGATACATCTGGCCCAAAATGTTTTCAAAACCACAAAGAGTATTGCATGTTTTCTCCTGAAAGAGCTACACATGCCATGGTGGAATTGTAAAATCGAATCCACATGTTTACATCTCAAGAAGAGTGAGCTAAAGTAAATTGCACATTCTGTCCTTGGAAATGCACCACGTACATCCACTACAATGGTTTTCTAAGGGATGTCTTGTCTCCAATGGAACGTCAGAGTGTAATGACATGCTGAAGTTACTTGGATGACCCACAGGGAGAATTAGTTTCTAATCACAGAAATATTTACCACCTTTAAATGGGATGTGTGAGGCATGTGAGGCCATAACATTGGTCAACTCATCCACATATATGTTGCTCAGTGAACATGACCACGTGATCATCCTAATATGATAACCTCACTGTTCACATTGAAGAGATTCTGTAGTACATAAATTTGCATGGTTGTACTAATAATAGCCAGATTCTCATGCCCATACTCCTCATGATTTATTATCATGTCTGTGCCACACAAGGATGCCGAAGCCCAATCCAATGCCTTGAATGTCAGTACTCAAGAAATGCAAGGGCTCCTTGTCAAGTCCTGTGTTAACTGATAAATGATGAATATAGCTACACTGTGATGAGTAGGGAAAAAGTGACCCTCAGCCCCTTGAAGGGGTCATTTGTGTTGAATGTGAGAGCAACCACACATTAAATCTATTGTACATACATATTTTTGCAATAGAGCCAGACCTGAAACAATGCAACACCTCCCCAGGGGATGGGGTTGGGGGCACAGGAGATTTATGGGCATGAAACATTGACACTAATTAACCAAAGTGAGCTGCATGAAGTGCCACACTTAGCAAGTAGTTAATGCTAATGATGATGGATGTTTTCCAGGCAGGTGTGGGTACATTCACAATTTCTAACCAGTCAACAACAATGACCCACTTGCATAATGGTGCAAATGTGTTTGCGGTAGTGCCACGCACCAGGGTATGCCCCAGCACAGCCAGGGATGTGCAAACTGTAGTGACAAAACTATCCAACCTATACCTGCCCTATCACGTTCACACAGAGTCCTACAGTAAGAGACTACCTGTGTTGTGCTTTGTATAATATCACCAAATGAGGTGTTACAGTGTCAAAGGTATGGAAAAGGGTCCATACGTGACTCAAATATGAGGTAGACTAATGTTGTCCATAGGCCTCTGACAAAGTAATATTTACCTTCAAACACTAGAGTCAATTGCTGCATCATGTACTCAACTCAACTTACTCAACAGTAACAACTCTTAAATATGAAAGATGATGAACTAGTGAAAGTAGAACCATTGTAATTGTAATTGTAAACTACCTAAATCTACCTAGCCTACACTAACTAACATTAACACTAGTCTAAACTATCCTAACTTATCTTAAGCTATCTTAAGTACCGTACACACATGACAAGTAAACATCAATCCTCCACCCCTTAATACATATAGCTATGTACAATACAAACAGAAACACCATCCTGTACATATACTATCGACACATTTAATCCTAAACAAATATATATTTTTGGGTATTTGTTTTTATTTTTTAGTTTTTTTATAAACACTGATCAACCCCCCCCCCCTTAAAAATATTACCATTATATAACATCCTTGAAAACAACTAGCTAAAAAAAAAAAATATTTACCTTACACTTATCAATTATATTCTAAACCTACAGCTATGCTAAACCCTAACTAACACTACGCCTAATTACAATAAACAATCAACCAATATATTAATAACATGGAAAGGGAATGTTTAGAGGGAGAGTATCAGATGTGCGCTGAAATCCTCTTCATGGCCTCCTGCAAGGTTAACATTATTTCCCAGAGGCTGGCCTGCTTCTGTTCTATGCCATGCATCCGCCTGTCAATTTTTCGCAACTCCCTGAGAATCTGATATTTGAAGAGAAATCTCCCTGCACATCTGGGCCTCCTGACCCGTGTGGTTGTCTGCTGTGAGGTAGTTAATAGTTCTGCTGTGGCCTCTGTCTAGACCAGCTGCTGCTGCTGTTGGACACCTTCCAAATTTTTTGGCTCACCGGATTGTGTGGTGGCAATCCACTTTCAAGATTTCCAGTTCCCCAATGCCTTGGCCCTTCTATGTATCAACCCCATCTTCTGGTGTTTGAGATGTGGCACATGTGGCGGTAGTGTTCCTTCCTCAATTCGAAGGTTTTAGCTTCATCAGCTGTCATGTTATCTAGGGAGTTAAAGGAAAAACTGATCAGTTAAAGCTGTAAGTGTACATGATGTTTGCGAAAATATATTGACGTTATACAATCATATGTTTCAGTCCAAATCACCACCTAAGTTTGAGATAGAAATATGGACAATATACCTTTAGTACAAAGACATCTCCTAAACGAACAAGGTAAGCTGAATCAAGTGCAGTCAGTGAAGATGTAAAATGTGAAAGGTAGTCACAATATGATTACAAACATATGATTTAGAACAGTGAGTCTCACTCATGATGATGTGAATCATGTATGTGGGCTGAAACTAGCTTATAACCGTACGTGAAAGAGGTAAGTTAAGAAAGTCCAGTTAGTGTGCTTCTGCATCGCATGACTCATCTGGAATAACACAAGACAGCACACATTGCTAACTTTACTTACTAAGTGTCAGGTAGCATTACATGGATGGAGGGTGGTTGGCTTTCTCCTGCAAGACATTACTGTAGTACACTTCACAAATTTACCGTCAGGCATATACACTGAAATCAGACATATAGCTTCTGGTATACAGTTATAGCAATATGATGAGGATTGAGGGCCTTTACATAAACACAATTCTCTACACTCATTCTCCCAGCTCTGCATTCCTCAGTGCACAGTTTAAATAAGACCATGTGTCTCAGGAGTATTTGTATGCATGCTGGAGTACTCATCTGTATAAAAACTTTGTAGGGTATAATGCAGGGACCCTAGCACCATTATGCAAGGGGGACTGCATTGGTGCTAGCAACTCTAACTTACCCCACCAGTAAGTGAGCAGTGTAATGGGCTGTATGCTGCTAAGACAGTTCATTCCAGCATGTGCACTTTTACACAGTGCAGCAAAATTACTTTACCCATTGCATTGTATGCATGACTCCCAGAAATCGAACAGAGGGGATATATGGGGCATGGGTTTGGCATTTCAGCATCAATCCATGTGCAGATTAGTGCATTTGTTCAGCTGGCCACACCATGCCAGTGAGACTGTATCCATGCATTGAGGCCTGCTGGTGCTCCACAGGTATAACAGCAATTATATTTGCACAATGTGCTACAAAATATAAACATTGCACTGAGATATGAAGGATGACATCCAGTTTAGACCTGCAAAGCCATATGCCCAGAACCCTGCATGTAGACACCCACACTAACAATGTGCATCTGTCAGGCAGTCTGGTAATAATTTGTACAACAACATGGTTAAATAGAGTAGCAAGCCTACATCCCTACATCCTCTAGGTCATCATTGTAATTGTTCCACTGTCACTCCATTTCACATAGATATGACATGGACTACTCTGAAGGAGGCTCAAGCACCCCTGAGGCTGGATTTATGAATACTTATTTTGTAAATACTTATGATAATGTACTAACTCTCTTGCAGGAACACACGTTGAGATGTAATTTGTTTTCTGTCATGGATCAAATCAATCACAAACACATTCAAACATCTATCATAGGGAAAATGGTTTTATTGTGATGACTACCTTTCTGACACTGTCCTACATGATTTAATAATGTGGCTTTTGATTTATCAGACAGCTACAGGGACAGGTATGTGTCACCAAACATTTTAAGCTGTGATCAGCAGGATTCTTTACCCACACCTTTAGTCATTCACATTGAAATTATGTAGAAGAAGAGGTTAAAGGTATACAGCATGTATGAGCATAGTATGCTGTAAGATGAAGAAATATATGTGGCACATTGGCACACATTTTCTAAAAATCCGATTTCATGATACCGTCATGTTTACACTTGGGAACACTCTCTGGGTAATTCTTTTCTACCTTATCAGTACCAGTTGCATATTCAAGTATGGACATTGAAAACAAAACTGTATCAATTCAAGCGTAGCCTAGCTCATTCTATTTTGCTGCTACATTTGGTAAAACATTGTTTGTTATGTTTGTGACATTTGTTGTACAAGACATTTTGAATGTGCTGGACATCTACAGATTTAGCATTAGATGATGGTTCACATGCCAAATGTATCAAAACTGTAGCTATGCAAGCATCACTACAGCTGCAAAAGATGCATTAATTCTGTTGGCCTGTATTCATTGTCCTTAGATGCACATTGACATGCATCCTTTTCAATTCAACCTTATTCTGTGGACAGGTTCAGTTGTGTTGGCACAATGATTGTAATTTGGTTGCAGGTGATTGGTATATCCCCATACACATCACAATGTTACAAATATCATGGATCAGACACAGACCTTACAGAGCTACAACCATGTACACATTACACTTACTGGTTGTATTTGGACCCCGGAAGGTGTCAGATTCTCCCCGGGTGATTGAGACGTGTACGCCTAAATAGTGCAGCTACACACGGTCTAAATTCCATAATAAATACTATGACATCCCAATGATTTCAAATATTCTTCACGCTTGATACTCGTATGTATACATTGCATGAATATGTGGTGCATCTAGTCACCTTGCACTGCATAGCTGGCTTGATGTTGAAGCGCAGATATATCTAACATGACATGCCTGAAGCATGCCTCAGCCATGTGATGTTTTCTGTGCTTCTGGACATCATCATTTCAGACCCCCATGCACCAGGACACTGGCCCAAGGCAGAGCAAATTAGTGCTGCGATTGGAAAAGACAGGTATACAACGTATGTAACATTGCAGGGACCATATCAGACTTTTCATGGCGCTGTTGCACAAAGGGTGCACAAAGTGCTGACTAGCAGCAGTGCATGCTACCTTGCAACATGATGCAAAGGTGCATGCCTCCTAAGCAGGTTTGTATTACTTTGTCCTGGAAGAGCCACTTTCCTGTAAACAAATTGCCAGGGCCATTTTCATCTATCTACATGTACTGGACAATGCAGCACACATAAAAAAGTATAACATATATGAAGATTGAACATATTTTTTCTTCTTACGCGTCACCTGTGCACATTTACCAACTTTTTAGATCATTTCTTGGTCAATCACACTTGTTAAATCAGGGAATGCTTCTAAATCCATGCGTACTAATGTAAACAACCACCCAGAACCCATTGAACAGCTCCCTGAGGCAAGCTATTGCAATGCAGCAATTGCCCCAGCATTGCATTACACTGGATTTAAGTACCTATTCCAAGGCACACAAAATTGCCTTGTAGTTGCTTGTGCTATTGCACTTTCATGTTTTTATTGCAATAGAAGCAATTTGCATAGTGCAAAATTAAACCACCCATGAACAATTCTGCCCCTTCCATATTTAAACTTTTGCATACATGATGTAGTAACATTACTACATGCAGATGGTACATACATAGATACCTACGAGGTTTCCAATCTCCAATTCCAGGATGTCTACCTGATCCGTCTTACATGCAATGACATCAGCCCAGAGATGGTTAAGCTGGGAGATGGTGCACTCATACCCGAATACCTGGCACATGTTCCAATGCACCCTCACCCAGTGATACTCTTGGTCGTTGTGGGGGTAGCCCTAGCTGACCCTACCCTCATAGGCCAGCATATTGGGCAAGTAATGAGTCAGGAGGCGTATGAGGCCACCAACCTCTCCCTCACTATAATTTGTACACCTAACAGACTAAAAGTGTGTTATGACAATGAGTCTTGACATAGATTAATTTCTTGAAGGAAATATAGGCACAGCTCCATCTTTTGGGGTGCTTTAAAGGCCTTTATTCGGGGGAAGTGATTTCTTTAAGGGCACAAATTAATAAACAAAAGAAGGAACAGGCCTCAGCCTTACAGCACAAATTTGACATGGCCACATTTACATACTCCACATTACTAGAACCAATGTATCACAAGCACATCAAAAATGAAAAGATCAATATATGTCTAGAGAAATAGTCAAAGAAAATACATGCCTCCAGGAAAGCTAGGAGGAAAGTCAGCATGTAGGGCACTTTTTGGCATGGTCGGTGAAGAAAGAAAGGAATAACGAAACTATTAAAGCAATTTTTGATGAGGCGGAGAGCTAAGTGGTCACTCAACCCAACCTAATTGGCAAAGTCTTTCTTGACCATTATGCAGGGCTTTATGCATTGTCCTATAGCTCTACAACCAAGCATACTGAGGAATTCTTGCATTTGGTTTGGCTACTTGTTCTCACCAACGAATTGCAAGCCAGTGCCTCTGTTCCCATCTCATTAGCTGAGTTAAAGGTTGCAATAAAAACATCTCCCAACGCAAAAGCTTGTGGGAGCGATGGCCTACCGGACGAAGTATATAATTTGTTTGAAGCCCAAGTGGCCAAATTCCTAGTCATCCTTTTAATTGAAATTCTAGAAGGATGCAGTCTTCCAAGCTCATTCATGGAAGTGGTGATTTTTAGCTTGCTCAAAAAGGATAAACCTCCTGAGCAACTAGGCTCATATCATCCAATCAGCCTGTTGAACAGTGATTATAAAATCTTTACAAAAATCATTACAACCAGGCTAGTCCCATTAGCACAAAATCTGGTTCACTTAGACCAAAGTGGATTCCCACCTTGAAGGTTGATCTTATCCAGAACCAATTTTGTCATACAGGCTGTTGATTATTACTCAGTTAACACTATAAAGGCACCCATTATCATGCTCGACGCTGAAATAGCTTTCGATCTTGTACAATGAGAAGTCCTGTTCACCATACTATTGCTCTTTGGTTTCCCCCCGAAATTGGTTCACTTTTTTGGAGAACCTATAGAAGAAGGCAGAGGCCAAAATTATAATCAATTTGCACACAGTGGCGAGTGTTACAATCAAAAGAGACACAAGGCAAGACCCTATGTCATCAGGTCTTTTTGCCCTATTCATTGAGCCTCTGGCTGCAGCTCTAAGACAAGACTCGCAAATTAGGGCTCCTTTTTGGGGCGCATCCAAGTGAAAGCTTTTTGCAGATGATATAATATAATATCTAGCCACTGAGAAGCACAACATTTCCAACACACTTACATTCTGCAGCACATGTAGAAAGAGGAAAATGCCTCTGAGGATTGTTTTTGTGCAGGAAGGTGGTCCTTCCTGCACAAAAACAATCCTGCCTTCGACACAGGCACCTTTGCACCATGACAAAAGGGTGCCTGCATTGGCGCTAGGCAGCCAAACGTGTGCCAGTGCAAGAAAAAGACAGGAATTGGTTGCATATTGTTAAGTATGGTGCATTTCTTCCCTTTCACGCACCACAGCAAGGTAGCTTGCTGAGCTGTATGAACGTTTGATAAATATGGCCCTAAATGTCTACATGTCCTAATTAAAAATACCATACACTCTGTCTTATGGGCATTAAAGTGACTGAGGGGTGATTTGTAAGTAATTATAAGAACGGTTTGACCTGGCCAAATTAGTTATTTTGACTGTTCAAATTGCAGTTTATAACTGCAGCAGGCAGGCTACAAATGGCAGGGCTACAGTCATGTGTTGCACAGTCACTGTAGTCGGTGGTAGAACTGGTCCTGCAGTCTACTAGTGACATATAACCTACAGGCCCTGGGTACACTTTTTACCTTATTTTAGGACAGACTTCTCAAATGAGTAACTTCTAAGTTACTGGTAGATATCCAGCTACTTGTGAGTAGTTCTCCGATGTGCAGATCAGCCGACTCACTTAGAAGCTTTGCTTGGCTGAATTACCAAATGTATGCCAAAATTGAAAAGCATATATTTGAAATGGAAATGTATGTATTTTCAGAATTCATTAGTTGATGTTTGGAGAAAAATAGTTACATTTCCAAAATAAATGCAAAGTTGATATTTGACAGATTAATCATGCAGCGCTGTGGAGGTTTATTGCTAATAATAATACATGGGTACCAAGAGCACTCCAGCTATGGCTATCCATGTAGAGGAATTCCAAATTGAGAAAGGCTTTTTAGTTTACTGCTGTTAATGCTGCCTGATGAAGTGAGGTGATCACCGCTTGTAATCTTGCATAAGGTGGCCTGAAAACAATTTTGACTAGATGCCATCCCCATTACAGCACTAACAATATTAGTAGCTCAGGATGATTTTCACTAAACATAAGTAGCTCTTCTTACCGAAAAGGTTGGAGATAACTGTACTAGTGACTTACAGGTGAGTTAAATATGCCAGCAAGGGGTATGCCAATTTCAACATATTGAAATGGGGAGCACAGGCACTGTATCACTGACTAGCAGGAGTAAAGTGCCCACAGCTCCACAGCCAGCAAAAATAAAGGGTCTAGCAAAAGGTGAAAATAAGGAGTGACCCTGCAGTTGTTTCTTACATATAGCACTTAGGGCTTGATTTAGATCTTGATGGCATTACCACCAATCTGCTGTGGTGCCGGGCCCAAGTACTCCGTCAAGCAGAAAGCATTCCAACCACCTTATTTAGATGTATTGCGGGTGAGCCTCCGACCACCACAATGGAGTGCTTTTCCCAGCCGTCAGGCTAGCGGGTACCTGTTGCCCACATTTAGATTTTACAGTCCTACTGACGGTGTACTGGCAGCAGATTGCTAATGGAGCAAGGATGTCACAGGACCCAACTGATATCAAACAATGGCAGTGCTATGGAATAGAGGTGACGCACACACACTATACCTTAGTCATATGTGTCCCCTGCACAATACACTACACACCACACAACATACACATTAGAAGTCATAGCCATTCCACCATAGCACAACACGTACATGCCGAAAACACACATTGCCATGCATCCATGATACAACATATACACACTATCAACACTACACTCACACAACTACACTCTCATCTACACAAACACACTCACACAATATCAAAACCACAAACATCATGACAATGACCACCATAAAAAAAAACACACTCACCTGAATGTCACACACAGCAACACAACACACAGCCATACATACCACATCACTCACCACACCTCCCTCCACCTCTCCCAGCCCATCCACTTGCGCACACACACATGCATGTACTGACTCATATACACAACTGGAAGCACAACAATATAGGCACATGTTCCCTTGCAATGTGCACACAAGGACACACAAGGACACAGTTGACAAGTCCGATTGTGAAATTTTTGTGGTGCCAGCATTCATTTGGCAATGAATACTGACACCATAATGACAGTTGTGTATGTGTGCGAAATGTGTATTGTACCAGGAAATCCCCATCCATGTCGGACACAATTGTGCTCTCGACATCTGCATGTCACAGTAATTATTTTTAAAAGGTGACATGTAAATGACTGCAGTGGTCCCAAACCCATGTGCAGTGGCCCCACAATGGAACACAGGCAATGTGGATTCCCTACCTCGAGCTCTGGGATGGGGGTCGTGTTTTCTCTGAGAACCAGTAGCAGCAGCGACAGAAGGCCTTGTCTAGTCATGTCCAGTCAAAAACAGAAGTGGATTTGGGAAAAGAGGTAAGTTTTTACCTTGTTACCCCCCATTTTATAAAACTTTCCATTCACCTTTAATTGAAAACAGTTATTGGTGTCTATTTTGGTTCCCTAAATTTGTGTATCACCTGCATTTTGCCTTCTGTTCTGAATTGGGGATGCATGCCCATATGTGTTTTTGGCATTTAGAGCCCATAATGTGATCACGTCAATTTTCAGTAACAGCAATTTTGGCAATATAGAATGTTTCTGATATTGAAATATGTTGGGATGCTAAAAATATGAATACAGTACATACCTGCAACAAATTGTTGCTTGTTGCCTTGAATGGCTGAAACGTGACCACTTCCCTCAATGCAATGAATGAAATGTTGATTTTTCAGACCCTGGTGGCAGTGTTCCATGCTTCTTTGAGGTATTTGCTATGATTGAAATACAGTATGAAGCACCATGACCATTCAAGGGACTTTAAAACTACTCTGAAGAGCTGATGAACAGCAAAACGTTGAATTCAAAGACTGGAAAACGATGTCTAAATATACTGGGACGCTAAAAACCATCATGTCATACATATGACACATATATGCACAAAAGTATTGCTTACTGTCTAACATGTTTGAAATGTGGGCTCCTCTTTCCATATTTTTCCTCAGCAAATGCAGAAAGAGTTGCCAAGTTAAAATACGTTACAGGGGACTTTACCAATAGTATTAGAGAAGTGAATACATCCGACTCTCCATCTATCTGAAAACATGAGGATTTTGTTTCACAAAGTCTCTCATCTCAGTTTCTTGTGGGTATTCTTGCTACAGCCCTTGTGATTTCAATGTGTGGTGTGTGTGTGGTGATTGATACACTCCAAAGATGAAGTACATTTCTCCAACCTGGACTTTGACTGGTGATGGAGTGGGTGTGTATGGGGATGTCCACTAATTGCATTGCCTTCATGGCCACCTTCCCACTCACATTTCTGGACTATTAATTCATGCTTTATTGCCACACGTAGGGGGAAAGCTTAACTGTACTCACAGAAAATAGCATTGTTAAAGTATAATTTCAGCATTTGTGGCAAACAGTGCACGCAAATGTCTCTTTAAGCACATATGTATGTGCACCTTTCTGAATTATGTAAATATATTCATTGCATATCCTTTGTGTTTTTACGAGTGTACATTTAAGCTGGACAATTGAATGCGTTTCCGGGTGCAGGGACTCAGATTTAAAGGCTAGAAAATCCAGACAATAAAATTGCATGAGGCATAGACTACAGATGCACCCTTGTCCTGGCTTATATCTGACAGCCATCTACCGCATGGAAGCGGAGGACAGAATGCTCCCCCTAACAGTCCAAAGGGGACTCTTTTAGAGTTCAGTTTATATTGAGGTAAATGCCTTTGTTTGTGATGTATTTGATAACCATTTCTGTGTATCTGTGTGAAAAGATAATTTTGTATTTCTATTGTTTTAACCTCAATTTCTCTCTGCACCTGTATATTACAACTTGCATTGATATATAATCAAATGTAAATGTTGTTTACTTATTAATCTGACATGTCCTTTAGCTTCAATATGCTGGCTAAATGTCATGACACTGGTAGGCGTAAACTTGAGGTAGTACATTTGGACATTTCTTGAATCTTGTAGTTAAGAGTAGCCTGTCTTTCGCTTCTGGCACCCAGAAGTGTGATTTTAAGGAAAGTAATGAACTCAGAAGTGCATTCATGCATCTTATCTTTGTTTCAAAGACATCTCACAGTTTTTCAGTGAGAAGATCCTCTCACCTGCTCATTAGATAGTTTTGGCTAAAAGTATCAAAAGGAGAGGAGAGAAATATGTTTATAAGACGTTCAAATGCTCCAACTGGCAGTTTTAAGCAAGAGCTCTGGTCTGCTGAAATGACTATTGTGTCTCCTAAAATTATGGTGTACTACTCGCTACTCTGCATTAAACAACTGTGAGACTTTTGGAATCCCCAAATGTTCAATATTATTTTGAAAATGCGTCTATGCTTACATTACTGATATATTTTATTTCCACAAAAGTTAAAACTCTTTTCACACCCCCATTTCACGAAGCTAAACCCTCAGTCGCGTGTGTTTCAATGGTTGGCGTCTCAGCATAGCAGATGACTTCAAACGCTGATTTGAAACGTTTCATTAATAGCACATGTTTACTACTGGAATAGCAATCCTGTTGCACTAAGTTTGTGTTTGGCAGCCATTCTTTGAAACTCGGCTGTTAATAGCATGCAATGGTTTGTGGTCATGCCACAATTAAACTCAGGCCCTCCAAGTACATGCGAGAGTCCCGGAGGTCTGCTAAAAACAGGCTTTGAGAGATACTGATTCACCCCGGTCTGCGGGCTGCTACTTGGAAGGTTGCTCACTCTCATCACGTGCAGCAAGCTCCCTGGAATTGTTGCAAAATAATGCATACCTCATTGCTCAATCATGTGAGAACCACATTTCCTGGTGTACTTTTTAAATTGGAAAAACAGCAGCATGAGAAATTAAATACAGATATCATGAATTTTCCTTTCAGCAGTTTTGTTTAGAACATGTACTTAATTCTCCCTTTAGTTTAGTTGTCCTTAATGTAGCGCAGGAGTGTACAAGTGTAATTCAGACTGCGTTTTTTGAAAATATATTTCTATTTTCTTAAATATTTCAGATTAAATTGAATTTTTGAGATTGAAAACAATGCTGGCACACTCTCCTGCAACAGGCAAACAGTGAAAGGTGAGTCTAGCACACTGCTAACAAATGTTAAAGAAATTAAGCAACAGCTTCTATCTGGAATTCTTTAACCCTTTGGTTGTTGGACCTTTACCTCCTAGAATTCTAAGCCCTTCTTGGCTATTCGAGGTAGCTTGAGCTTAGGCCTCCATAACATTTTTTTCACATAAAGGGGCTTATTTACAAGTGGCTTGCGCTGGCGGCAGCGCAGGCTTCAGACTCATATCTACAAGGGCACATTGAACGGCTTTTCATGGCCTTGTAGATATGGAGTAAGGCAACGCAGCACAAGCGCTGCGTTGGTTTACTTTGCGTCAAAGAGGCATTCCATGGGTGTTGCATAGATGTTCCCATGCAACACCCATAGATTTTGACAGATTCTCAGATTTACAAGGATTTGTAAACCTGGGAATGCGTTAAAAGCCTACACCTCCTGAGGCGTCACAAGGAGAAATAAATTTAATTCTCCTTTTTTTTTTCTCTCTTTTTATGTGTGCTGCATTCTGCAACACGCATTAAAGGAGGAAAACCCCTTGATTGTTTTTGTGCAGGAAGGTGTCTCTTCCTCCACATAAACAATCATTGCTACAATGCAGACACCTTTGCACCATTGTGCAAGGGTGCCAGCGTTGGAGCACCCAGCCCATTGTGTGCCAACGCAATGTAATAGGACAGGAATCCACCATATCTCATAAATATGGTGCATTCCAGCCCTAATCTTTTGACACAGGGCAGCGCGGCAGAAAGCATTGTGGCACTGCCCTGCACCAAATTATTGTAACCGACCCCCTGGTATCCATGTCAAATTTACTAACTTTTTTCCAACATCCCGGGGATTTTACCCAGTGTTTGTGATTTTCACTAGAGGGGACTGAGAAAATAGTCATGTAATAGCTAATTTTTTATTTTTTGGGGGAGAAAAATAGGGAAAAAAGCGCGGTGCAAAAAAGTGACAATTTTTTTCCTAAACATGGTATTAACAAATGGCCTGTTGTGCCAAAATCACCAGCTTGTCAGGAACATGCAGAGCTGGATCCAAAAATCTATTTTTTTGCCACAGGTTTGGCATTTTTCACAGAGGTAGCCCAATTCTCCTAATTTTTGTGCTTTCAACCTAGATCCAGTTTCTGATCGAAACCGCTATGAAGCCCCTGAGTGAAACTATAGATTTTTGAAAAGTAGACAAAATTCTTGATTCAGCAAGGGGTCATTTGTGTATATCCTCCAAGCTTTACCCAAATAAACTAATAAACAAGTATTGAAAATGATTAGGAAAAAGTGTCCATTTGTGACAACGTTTTCATTTGTAACTTCTAGTCACAATGACCGATTTGCAAAAGCAATATACCATTACATCTGCTAGACCTGTCTGGTTCTGGGAATATATGGAGTTTGTAGGTTTTCCAAGAAACCGAGGTACCTAGCGTCAATAACTGAGCTGCACTTTACAACGGTTTTTCTTTCTGTACCACTATAGAGCAGTTCATATAATACAATATAAAGAATGAAAAACAGGAATGAAGCAAACCTGTGTATTTCTGAAAAGGTCACAATACATAGACTTTAGATGAAGTGGTTATTTGTACATCTCTAAATTTGTGGTTACCCGTACTAGCATGTGATACATAGGACATTTCTCAAAGTCTTCTTTCTTACACACTGGCTTACATTTGGAAGTCACAAATGCAGAGAAATACAATCGATAATAATACATAATGTACTATTCTGTGTTTCTCCAAATCTCCAGATAAAAATGACATCAAAATTGTGTAGGTAGGCCTAGTGCGTACAACACGAAAGGGCTCAAAATGCAACATAATTTTTTTTTTTTCAACAGAATACTGGCCCTTTATTTGCAATGTGGGTAGCTGTGGATTTTGGGCCCTAGCTCAGCCAGCACCTGAGGAACCTAGGATACCTGTACATTTGTGACAACTAGACACATAGGGGAATCTAGAGTGGGGTAGCTTGTGTGGCTTACACCAGGTTTTCCTAATCAGAAACCTTTCCAAATCTCAAACTTTAACTGAAAACACACATTTTCTCACATTTCTGTGAGGAAAATTCTGGAATTCGTGGAGAGTCAAATATTTCCTACCACTCAGCATTTCTCCAAGTGCCTGATAAAAATGGTACACTACTTGTGTGGCTAGGACTAGTGCCCGCAACAGAACAGGCCCTAAAATAGAACATGGACACCACATTTTTCCACTGAAAACGGGCTGATTTTTCGCAATGTGGGTTGCTGTGGACTTTGGGCTCTAGCTCAGTCGGCATCTAGGGAAAACTCCCAAACCTGCATATTTTTGGGGTTACATGTGTGGCTTGCATCAAGTTTCCGAACCTAGAAGCCCTCGCAAACCTTAAACCTGAAAAACACACCTTTCTGTGATGGAAAGTTCTAGAATCTGTGGAGAGCAAAAATGTCTTACCACCAAGCATTCCTCCAAGTCTCTTGATAAAAAATGGCACCTGACGTGTGGGAAGAGCTGGTGCTCGTGACAGGGAAGGGCCCAAAACACAACATGAACACATCACATTTCTCCACTGAAAACTGACCCTTTCTTTGCAAAGTGGGTAGTTGTGATTTTGGCTCAAGCTCACTCGGAACCTAGGGAAACATAGCAAACTTGTGCATTTTTTAAAACAAGTTACATGAGGAAATTTAAGGTGGGGTGACATGCGTGGTTCACATCAAGCTTTTTTATCCAGAAGCTCTTGCAAACCTCAAACTTTTGCTTGAAAACACACTTTCTTAATTTCTGTGATGAAAAGTTCTGGAATCTGTAGAGAGCCATCAATTTCCTATCACCCAGTATATCCCCACGTCTCCTAATAAAAATAGTACCACATTTGTGTGGATAGGTCTACTGCCAGAGATACGAAAGTGCCCCTTACGCAACATGGACAATTCACATTTTTCCATTGAAAACAGACCCTTTTTTGTAATGTGGGTAGATGTGGGTTTTGGGTTCTAGCTCAGCCAGCACCCACTGAAACTAGCAAACCTGCACATTTTTGATAATGAGAAACCCGTGAAAATCCATGGTGGGGTTTCTTGTGTGGCTTGCAGCAGGTTATCTTACCCAGATGCCCTTCAAAACCTCAACTTTAACAAAAAAATACACTTTTTTAATTTCTGGGTTGGAAAGTTCTGGACTGAAGAGAGCTACAAATTTCGTACCACCAAGCTTTTTCCCAAGTCTTCCAATAAAAATAGTACCTCATTTTTGTGGTTAGGCCTAGTGCCTGTGACATGAAAGGCCCAAAAACACAACATGGACACTTCACATTTTTCCGCTGATAACTGGCCCCTTTTTTTGCAATGAAGGTAGCTGTAGATTTTGGGCCCTAGTTCAGCCCAAATCCTAGTGAAAGCTAGTAAACCTGTACATTTTGGAAACTAGATACCTGGGGGAATCCGGAATATAATGACGTGTCGCTAGTCCAGGTTTTCATACCCAGAAGCCTTGCAAACCTCAACTTTGTCTTAAAAACACATTTTCTTGACATTTCTGTGATGGAAAGTTCTGGAGTTTATGAGAGATGCAAATTTCCTACCACCTTGCATTCATTAAAGTCTCCCAGTAAAAATGCTTCGTCAGCTATTTGGTTAAGCCGAGTGCCCGCAACTGGAAAGGCTCCAAAATGCATCACATTTTTCAACTGAAAACTGGCTTTTTATTGGAATGCAAGTAGCTGTGGATTTTACACCCTAGTTCAGCCAGCACCTAGGACAACCTAGAAAATCTGTATGTTTTTGAAAACAAGACACCCAGGGAAATCCAGAATGGGGTAAATTTTGTGGCTTGTCTCAGGTTTTCTTACCCAGAAGCCCTAGCAAACCTCAAACTTTGACCAAAACCTTTCTGTGATGGAAAATGCTGGAATTTGTGGAGAGCCACACATTTCCCACCAACTAGCATTCATCAACGTCTCCCAATATAAATGGTACCTCTTTTGTGTGGGTGGGCCCAGTGCCTGCAACAGGAAAGGGCCCAAACCGCAACATGGACTCATCACATTTTTCCATTGCAAACTGCCATTTTTTTGCAAGGTGAGTAGCTGTGATTGTAGACCCTTGCTCAGTTGGCACCTAGGAAAATCTAGCAAACTTGCACATCAAAGTGGCTACTAAGGTTTGTAAAATAAATATATTGGCCCTCTTTTAGCTACAGTGTACTTTTCAATTATTAGATGTACATTTAAACACTTCTCTTAGATGCCCAGTCCTTTTCTGAATCCATATTGCACCATATTTATCACTTTGTTTTCTTTGGCTCACTCCTCTACCCAGTGAAGGATGGTGGACAATACAAGCTTGCCCTCTGAATCTAATAAGGAGATTGGACTATAGCACCAGGGATCTTGCCTGTGCCTGACTGCCATTAGGTTGAGATGGTAGTAGTTGAGACGGGTCACAACTGACCCCCCTGTGGGGGGGCCACCACCAACAGATGCCCAAAAGGTTACTGGGGCTTTCGCGCCCTAAGGCAGTGACGGGGGGTGTAGCGAATGCCCTTTCCGCCCCATGCCCTGCGTTGTTGTAGGCAGCCGCCCTCGTCCTCGGAGCGGCTGCCTAAAATGAGGAGTGAAGCAGGGGACTCCGATGAGGCTTCCCTCCCGCTCCACAAAGCGTCTGCACCCGGTGCGGTGCACGAGCCGCTCTCCTGCCCAACGTGGGCAGTTGTGTCGAGCAGGCACCAAGGAAGGTGCCTGCAGGTGCCCCGGGGGCGCATCTAAAAGCGCTTCAGCCCAGGGGCACGGTTGGAATGCACTCGCTCCTTTTCTCCTTCTCTTGGTGCCCTGGGGGCACTGGATGGAGCGCGATGTGCTCAAACAACAGAAAACCACTCGGGCTGCGGTGGTGAATTCGGGCAGCAGAATGGAGTGCTTTCGAGCGCAGACGTCCCTAGGTCACAGGGGTGATAGAAGCACATTTCAAAGCACCTAGGGGGAGTCAAACAGAGAGTAAGGCACTTTCCAACGTGCTATACTCAGAATTCCATGGAGCTGGAGCACTCTTTGTGCTCTAAATAATTACAGGGGTCAGGGGCAGTGGCCACAGCACCCTGCCCCTGGGAACAGTGAGAGCAACAAGAAGCACAGGGCTGGTGGGCCCAGCTACAGGCCAGCGCAAGGGGTGCAACTGGTGGCAGTTCCTGCTAGTGACCAGGCAGATCACAGGTCAGCACAGCAGGAGCAGTCCAAGGTGGTTTCCTGGAGTCAATTCAGCAGCATCCTGTGTCCAGTTTCAAGTTCCAAGAATGTCCAAAGAATGTCTCCATTCTGGGGAAAATTCCCCTGTACTTATACTAAGTTTACAGTGTGTTTTACAATGGGGAGGTGAGGGGGTTCCAACCAGTTACAACTGGTTCTAGGAGTGCCCTTTCTCTCCTCCAGCACAGGCTCCAAACATCAGGGGGGGTAAGTGGCCCTATTGTGCGAGGCCAGGGCACAGCCGTTACAAATGCAGGTGTGCCCCGCCTCTCCCTTCTCTCAGCCCAGGAAGACTATACAATATGTAGATGCACTTCTGTGACACCTCCACCCTCCCAGTGTACAGGCTGTCTGAAAAGTATGCACAAAGCCCCAACTGTCAGTCTGCCCAGATGTGGATTTGTGGCAAGCTGCAAAACACCAGAGTCATAAGCACAGATAAATGTGCACTTTCTAGAAGTGGCATTTTTCTAATAGTAATAAAAAATACACCTACACCAGTAAGCAGCTTTTCTTATCACTATCACAAACATTCCAAACATGCCTACTCTGCCCTTCATAAATCAGACAATACCCCTTACACATAAGGCAGGGTATTTCTAATGAAATCATATGAGAAGGCAGCACTCACAGCAGTGAGACACCAAGTTAGGCTGTTTGTCACTACCAGGACAGGCTACGCAATCTGGCACATGTCCTGCCTTCTACATACATGGCACCCTGCCCATATGGCTAGCTAGGATGTACCTTAGGGGTGACTTACATGTACTAAAAGGGGAGTTCTTGGCCTGGCAAGTAAATTTAGATGCCAGGTCCCTGTGGCAGAAAACTGCACACACAGGCCCTGCGCTAGCAGGCCTGAGATAGGTTTGACAGGCTTCTTCAGTGGGTGGCGCAAGCAGTGCTGGAGACCCGCTATTAGCATTTAATTTATAGGGCCTGGGCATAGGGATACCACTTTACAAGTGACTTATAGGTAAATTGAATATGCCAATTAGGTTATAAGCCAATTATACCAATTTTACAAGGGAGAGCACCCTCAGAGCACTGAGTTGAGAAATTGAGCTTACTTTTACTAACTGTCCCACTGAGACTACCATTGGCATAATTGGTTTGCCCAGCTAGTCATTTAGACCTCTTTTTCCTAATGACTGTAGGACCAAAGTCACTACAGTTTGATATGAAACTAATTTCCTTCTTCTGTGGCTTGCTTGGGAGAATTACATTTGGCATATTGTACTCTATATTAGTGGTCAAAAACCTCACTTGACTCGAGTGATAAATCTCTCAGCTACGTCTATGTCTTTCGTATTAACACCCATGGCTCTAGCCAAGAAAAAAATCTAAGGTGGTGTTACTTGAATCATTTGGGGATACAGGGGATCATTTTGAGTTTGGCGGGAGGGGAAGCCCATCCGCCAAACTCCCGACAGGGTGAGCACCGCCTACCCGTAGTCCTCCCCGCAAGGCAGACAGTAAACATTGCGATGGTGCTGGGCAAGAGGGCCCCTGCACTGCCCATGCCAAGAGAAGTGCAGGCAGCCAACTGCACCCATTCTACACCAGCCTTTTCATGGTGGTGCTACCACCATGAAAAGGCTGGCAGAGAACAAGGTCGTAATGCGCAGGGCAGCAATGCTTGCAGCGCTGCCCTGGCGAATTATGATTCCCACCCCAGCCAGGCTGCTGGGATCCGTGATCCTGGCAGAGCTGGTGGTTCCCTGGCGGTCTAACCACCAGGGTTGTAATGAGGTGGTCTGATCGCCGCATCTGCAAAGGTCCCGACCACCACACTCATAATGAACCGAGAGTGGTGGCCCAACCCATTCAGGAGAAGACGAGGCTGATCTTGGCCCGGGCATGTTCCACGCGTATCCTGCAATGCGAGAGAAAGAGGCGCCCTTAGAAGCCCTCAGGTTCCTGGCTGCTTGCGAGGCAGTCTGGTCCTTGATGTCCTGGCAGCCCGCTCCCAAGAGTTTCAGACATCTGTTCGTCAAGAGTTCAGGTCGGTAGATGTCACCTGTATTACTGTCTACACACCTGTATTTTAAATATGTGTTTTGTTGATGGGCAAGAATACTTCTGGCACCTGGGAATATTAAACCCAGTCTGGAGGTGGTTGAAGGATTTTGGCCGGCTATCAATGTATAGGCAAAAGTAAGCCAAGCTCCTCTATTTGTTTTCTGCAATTTCTGATTGCGGGGTAATTTCAGCCAAAAAACATCTGCGTTGTCACTCGTTCGCTTGTGCACCAAACAAAGGCAACAAACACAAAGTGATTCATACCATGCAACTTTGGTGTGGTGCAGAACTGAACCATTTACTGGTGCACTTTAATTTGGTGTGTCACTCTTGTTACCACACAGGAGAGTGCAGATCAAACACCTTGAAATAAGTTCTCTGACTCCATGGTTCCAGGTACTAATGCCGCGATAGGGTTTCTTCCTCCTCCAGATGTTCTGACTGTATTGTTCCTCACTTTGAGGCTGGCAAGTCACCACGGATATCGTCCTAGTTAATGCGGGTTCTGCGAGTGCGAGTGAAGAGCACGTTTTCAATCAGGGGCGCTAAGTGTCTGGTTAGTTCTGCATGAAGTTATCCCAGTGAAAGTTTAACTTTGAAGTCTGGGAAGGAAGCAGTAGTGTGTCACAAGATGGTCGTGTTAACGCTACACCGCTTACACACACGCCATCGTGATAAACATATATTACTAAGGGGTACAATTTACTTTTGAAAATGTTCACATTTTCAAATTCAAAAGAGACTGTTAATAATGTGGGAAACGGTTAGTGTCGTGTTTTGAATAGTAGCAAACCCAATGAAATGGAAAGTCACCCAATAAGCTAAATATCCTCAAAATAAACTGCAAATGGAATTAATAAAAGCTTAGATGTGTGTGACAATTAAAGTTGTGAAGAAATCAACGTTTTCCCGTTGAACGTTAATGAAAACAATAATGTCAATATAACATGAACGCGAATATTTTCTTACAAAAGTAATGGTTAGGCATACATTCTGAAAGCATGGTGTTTTGGAAAGACAACAAGCAAGGGGAAAAAAATGGTTGGAACTGTTCTATTAATGTGACAAATATGGAATGGAATTCAATTATAAATGCTATCAAGTGGATGTTCCCAAAATTATCATAATAAATGCAATGCTTTGGATGTGACAAAAAAGAGTTTTGTGACTAAAAACATCTCTAGATCACTGTGTTCCAATGATCTCATATTAAATTCATGCTTCACACCGAAACATATCATCCAAAATACCCCTGAAACATGTTTATTAGGTAAATCCTTTATTGGAAGAACAATAATGAGAGATATACATTAAAAATTGAAAAAGGCATTAACACAGGTGACAAAATGTTTCGATTACTTACCAGTAATCTCATTGCTGTTATCCTCATCCCAGTCCTTACATATAAATCACACACAACAGTTAAAGTACTGCCATAACTAAAAAGCCATTGGCAAAGAGCCTCGATGCCTGCTTAGACTGGGCCATAAAAGATCAGGTTTCCCATAATGCATACTGTGTTGCAGGGCCGGCTTTAGCTTTTGTGGTGCCTGGTGCGACAATCTTAATTGGCGCCCACACCCCCAATGATTTGCTTCTCAAGACATTCCATCACTACCATCCTTCAACAGTGCCCCTTACCTCTCCCTAGCCCCTCTCTCACATCTATTTAATTTGTTTTATAGCACTACTCACACCAGTGTAGGATGTCAGAACACTTTACACCACAAACATTATGAAGAGACAAAGAATCATGCATGTGTAAATCAATGTATACAAAATTTAGAAAAAGACAATGAGGACTACAAGGTGTAGGAGTCACATGTTATTCATACTGGTAGGTATAGTGCCTTGCATGATTATCAGCACATTCTGCCTCCCGAAGAACTCTGTATCAGTGTGATGTAATCGCTAGAATAGAATGTGATGAAAGCTTGGTTTAGAATGTTGGAGTTCACAGGTACACACAGAGGAATAAAGAGGTGTGATTTACAGCTCCATGTGTGGCCTAGTTATTCAGTGGGTACCAGGCTTGGAAAGATGCTACAACTGGTGACAAGATAGGGTACGCATAACCCGAAGAAGAAAGTGCTCTCTTGGAGAGTTTGCTGTGGTACAAGCAAATTGCTTGTTCATGCCACATGTGCATTTGTCAAAATGGAGTCAATGGTTGGCATATGTGGAGTCAAAATGCAACTCCAGCATGTGTGACACATGTGAATGGAAAGAGGGCTTCACAGAAAAGTCTGTGCATCGTTGGTCAAGAAGCTACCACCAAAATCCTACAAAAAGGTACTGCGCTCCCATGCAAAATAAAGTTGAACACTACACAGAGCCCTAACTCTGAAGGCGAATACAAACAGGCTTATACAGTATGGATAAAGACAATCATAAGTTGCATACATTACTACAAATAATAGTTCTGACTGACAGAACAAGTAAAAAAGAAACATACTGTTATCACTCTTACCTGAGTCTTGATAAGTGGAGCATTACGACCTCTGCACCGGGCAGTGAGAGCCAAGAAGAATCACTGGGGTTGTGCTTACTGTGCTATCCAATACCTGAAGTGACATACAATCAAAGCTGCAGGGTGGCGGCTCAGAACAACTGAAGGTCAACATTTCCAAAGACTGTCCTGGGTGACCTAGAGGTTGAAACATCGTCGGGCTTCAGCGATGATGCAGATTTCCAAGGACAGTCAACAGCATTTGACAGAGCTCCAACCTCAACGTCAGCCACTCTCAGTTACAATGCTGCTGCCTTCCTCAAGCCACCACCACCATTGACACTGCCAAAAAGCAAAATATTGGTGCCAGATGGACTGCATGGCTAGAGACCTTTGAAGATTTCATAGATACAGTTGAAGAGAGTGTTAACAGGAAGATTATCAAATATCTAAAAAATCTTGCTGGTGATGGTGTGACAGAAGACATAAAGAAAATACCAAGAACTGATGAAGAAGTCACTTGCCGTCAGATTAAGAATGTGCTGAATCTCAAATTTAATCCAGTACCAAACGATGAATATGAACGATATGTGTTCAATCAAAAACTTCAAAGATTTGGAGAAACAATAGATACATGTGTGGAAAGATTCAACACACTCAACAAACACTGTAAGTTCAATGAATTTAATGATGAAGAAGCCATGAGGCTTAGAGTGATTGGTGGATGCTTGTCCACTTCATTCAGATAATGAATGCTGAGAGAAACTTTTGGTCTGATGCAAGTGCTGATGGCTGCCACAGCTGAGAAACGTGCTGAGAGACAAGCTGTTGACATGGAGGCCAGAGGTGCCCAGAGCAAGTCAGTCATGAGTTTTAAAAGTAATCCAGAACAAAAGACTGAAGGAAGCTGAAAGAAGTTGTGTTTCAGGTGTGGATTTGCCTTTCCACATGAAGGAAATTGCCCAGGCATTGGTCAGATATGCAAAAGTTGTGGTAAAGAGAACCATTTTGTGACGATGTGCAGAGCGAAGGATAAAATAAGGGGCAGATTTAAGAGCTTCTAGCTCCTCCTTGCGCCACATTAGGGTCATTTCTTTATGCTATTGTGGACCAATGAGGCCAAAATCGATGTGCCAAATTTACATGCATTGCGCTACTTTGTAACCCTTTGCACTATATTATGGCTGCGCCTGGCATAATATATGCAAAGGGGGTGCTCCCCCCTTAGGGGGACCGACAAAATGGTGCAAATAAATCTAAGAGATTTCTTTGTGTCATTTTTTCAGCACTTTTAACACCTGCTCAGAGCAGGCATTAAAAGGAGGCACGCCATTGTTTTTTAATGGGCCTCAATAGGCTGTGCAGTGTCGCATAGGCTCTCATTATTCTAATGAGACTACTGGATTTTGAGCGGCAGAATTAACAGTGGTGTGGGAGACTAAGTCTGACCCACTGCAGTTGACATCTATCTCTCCAATCCGGGTTTTGCTCCGGCTAACTAGCAGTGCCTCCTCTCTACCCAAGGGCAGGGATGACTGGGCAGCCGAGCGAATGACATAATTGGTTTCTCAGGGAAGCCGTGGTCACTCAGGTCTCATCTGTTTCTCTCAGTTATATTGGTCTCATATATACAATGACAAACAGAGTCAGTATATGTTTCAATAAGGATTTTAATGAAGCGACTGCATCTTAGATAGCAAAGCGTGAGCTTCAATAACCAGGACGACACAGGAGGACAGTATTAAAATGGTGGCAAGAAGAGTGAAGCATAAGAATAACGCTACCATATTGTCACTGCAGTCAATAGACTAATTCCCACCTAGACTATGATGGAGCACAGAGTGTTAAGCTCTAATTCTGCCCTTCAGGTTCCCCTCGGAAGACATCATCCCCCATACCTGAGCAAAGGCTTGAAGTCTGCATTAGCATCTGTAGCGAAGCATTCAGCAATCAGCATACAGTCATGGTTCTCTGGCTGGAATCTCCCTCTAACGTGTAAGGGACAGGGAAGTGTTTTAAAATAAAACAGCTGATGTTCTGAGAAAATGTCCCTATGTAAGGATGTGTGATTTCTACGAATGTCGGAGACTAAACTTATACCACGTTCACTGGCAACCTATCTTGCTGCAGCCTTAGAAGAAGCACAGACTGAGCAAGAATGTCTTGTTTGAGAACAGAGTGCTGGCCTAGGCAAAAACAGTTAGATAGACAGAAAATAAAACAAGACTGTAATAGTGGCTATTGTAACAATAATAAAATGAAGCTGAATAAAATTTATTTAGGTTAAAGTGCACAGCAGCAGGCCTTGTATGCTAAAATAACGTGCAAGGTGCTATAGCTAAAATGTCTACACAACACCCTCCCTTTGTCGGTTGAAGGTGTTCCAATGCCTAATTACATATAAAATGCTACTAAAAGCTCAACCTAAGATATACATATAAAAGAAAAATGTCAATCATGAAAAGTTAAAAGGACACATGAGCATATGAAAGGACAATTTAAAACGTGGACATGTGGCATAAAAAGGACCGAATTTCAAGAGTCACATTGATTTTTAGAATTTCCAATCGATTCCGGGACCATGGAGGATGGGAAATCTTTCTCTTCGGCACGTGTTAAAGTTGGAAAGTCATCGCCGAGAAGGACCAAGGAGCATTTGTGTTCCATAGCCTGAGCCTTAGCCAAGGCGGCATTCCATATTGTGCCCAATGATGAGTTAAGAGCCACATCCTCCAGGAAGGGCAACTCATAAGTAGCTTCCCGTAGCAAACGCATCCTCAACGCGCATGTCTGGTAATGAGCCCTCAGCGAGAAGATCAACAGATCAGCGTCCACTGAAAGCAAGCGTTGCGTAGAAAGACAGACTTCCAGTGCTTGTTTGAAAAGGCACCAGAGGCATCGAAGCATGGGCTGCACACAACGCAAAACCGGTCTGAATGACAGGGACCAGTCACACTCCAATTGTTCCAGGGGTGTATCTCCAAAATACTGCATCATGCGTTCTCAACACAGCTGCGCTGATGGGAGTGCTTTCATTCCTCCTTGTTGCGGTGGGACAGCCATTGCGCATAAAAAATAGCAACAGCAAAATTGCAACAATTATAGCCAAAGTTATTGGAAATCCCCCCAAAAAACTGGAGAAAATTGAATGAATGGCTGATGGTATTAAAGTGAATATGGAGGAGAAGGTGTGAACGATACCAGAACCAACCGCAGTTGTACTGGACGCATTAAATATCTCTCCCACGTGTTCACCAAAGTGTCTCAGAAAGTTGGTACGTAAAAGGGACTATATCTCTGCTGACGACCTTGCCACCTGAAGTGCGTACGTCTTGTATGCGGATGTAAGAGCCACACGTTTTTGAAACAATAAAGCCTTGAGTCTGCTCAACTTGTCAAAATTCACATTAGAAATAGCAATATGAGGCCAAATGTCCACTACCTCTTTTATTTTAGTGGAGGAAACAGTATGTTCCTGCAGTATGTAACAATCTTAAAGACCGAAACAACATAAACTATTCCGGCTCGCATCCCACAACAGTCTTCACCATTGAGGAGGACATAGCTGCCGTTTGAAAGCACCTGGAACGTAGGTCTAATCAAGGGGACTGGAACACCCTTCAGATAACAAGTTAAATTTGCTGCAGACGCGTTACACTCCCTATGCAAGGAAAGCTGTTTACAAACCATTGAATGCCTGACTGAAGTCTCGCATTCACTACAGCTAAGAAAGAATTCTTTCATGCCACTGAGATATTTGTACAAGAAGGGAAGCGCCCACACCTCATGGATGTAACTATCTCCCAGCTTTTCCTATCTGCCTACCGGAATGTGTTTTAAACAGGAGGTGAATTGAAGTGTGGAAATAGGCAGATTAATGACCCTGTGTATTAACCATTCAGCAGATGGTATTCCTGCCACATTAAAAGGCAACTTTTCTAATTTCTCGATGTTGAGCATGACATAAGTTGCTTCTTTCTTAGCCATTAGTTGTTTATGTTGCATTAAATTAAAGGAAGAAAATATTTCCCTTGTTTTGACATGTTGCCAGGGAACGCGACCCACCTTCAATGTTTGAAGTGTCCAACCCAACTGCATAATGGATCTTAGCTGACTCTGTCCATGGTGTAAAGAAGACATATCTGTTTGTATAATGTCTATAGCAGAGGAGACTAAGGCCTTCATTACAACCCTGGCGGTCGGAGTTAAAGCGGCGGTAATACTGCAAACAGGCCGGCGGAAAAAAAATGGAATCATGACCATGGTGGAAACCGCCAACATAGACAGCCACTTTAACACTCCGACCGCCACGGCAGTACAAACAAACAGCGCGGCGGTAACCGCCAACAGACAATGTACCGCCCACCCTATCACAAGATGCCTATCCGCCACCTTTTCCGGGGCGGAACCAACGTGAACAAAAACACGGTGGAAACAGTACACAGAAGGGAAAACACCCACCTCTCCACACCCCACAAGGAACCAGGACGCCATGGAGCCCGAATTGCAGATACTGCTGATGCTGGTCTTCCTTCTCTTCTATCAGGAGCACCAACGACGGTGGCGACGACCACGGGCAGTACTGCACCTACAACACAGGGGAGGGGGGAGGGAAAAGAGAGTGACACACACACGCAACACGCAACACCCCCACCCCCACCCACAACACCAAATACATGCAGCAACAGTACACACACATCCCCCCACCCCCTGGAAGAACACAAGGACAAAAGGAATTCATTTGAACAAATGTAATCATGTGAAATCTCATTATCAAAGTTCAAAATCCAGTAAACACAATTATGTACACCAACTACACAAGTCCGGATAGTGCACCAATCATTGTCGTGGACCACCGGGCCCAAAATGCATGGGCGAAGCCCACACATGATACCTGACTGGAAACTGAGAAAACACTGCAGTGGCATCAGATCGAAATGAAACAGGCACCTCAGGGGGAGTTGGAGGGGGGGCACCTCAGCCAGATGAATGAACGACGCCACTTCTACACGAGGGGGCTCCATGCCCATTGATGTATCCTGGGGAGTGCAAAGCCACATTCTCTCAAGTCTCTCCAGTGGGTGGTGTGCCCACTGCTTTATCCTGGGAAGTGCAAAGCCACAGTCTCTCAAGTCTCTCCAGTGGGTGGTTTGCCCACTGCTTTATCCTGGGGAGTGCAAAGCCACAGTCTCTCAAGTCTCTCCAGTGGGTGGTTTGCCCACTGCTTTATCCCGGGGAGTGCAAAGCCACAGTCTCTCACGTGGATGTTTCTCTCCACTGGCTCTGCAGGGGGCTTTGTGCCCAGAGTGCTTCATCCTGCCAAGGACTGAGGTAGATGATGTCAATCTCCACTGGTTCTGGAGGGGGCCTGGTGCCCAGAGTGCTTCATCCTGCCAAGGACTGAGGTAGTGGATGTCAATCTCCACTGGTTCTGGAGGGGGCCTGGTGCCCAGAGTGCTCCACGTGCAGTGTGGCCGGTACGATTCCCTCACCTGGATGTGTGTGCCACGAGATTGCCGAGGTACAGGTAGCATGATACACCATGGAGGCAGCGACATACCCCACACTGCTGCGGCTTCACATTCCACCTGCAGGTGACAACAGTGATGACAGTAATGCTTCATGGAAGCTGCCCAGGGTCCTGGAACTCACCACCAGCCTTGGATGGCTGACCACTGGGGATGGTAGGCATGTCAGCGGTGGTGCCACTTTCCGAGGATGTCGCGGGGCCGCTGCTGGTGCTTGCGGCGGTGTCTGTCGTGGCAGTGCTGGCTGCGGTATCTGTCGTGGCGGTGCTGGCTGTGGGGTCTGTGGCGGCGGTGCTTCCAGCAGTGTCTGTCGTGGCGGTGCAGGCTGTGGGGTCTGTGGCAGCGGTGGTGGCTGCGGGTCTGTGGCGGCAGTGCTGGCTGCGGGGTCTGTGGCGGCGGTGCTGGCGGCGGGGTCTGTGGCAGCGGTGCTGGCAGCGGGGTCTGTGGCGGCGGGGCATATGTCAGCACCTGCTGAGGGAGAAAGCAGGATATCTCCTGGTGCCTCGGACGGCTGCCCAACGGGGAAGAGGCTTGGGACTGTTGCAGCGGCTGTAGACGTGCCGGAGGCGGTGCAGGTGGTGGTGCAGGTGGCGGTGTTCGCCGACGTACAGGTTGGCGTGGACAGAAGGTGTGACACTGGTCCCTCAGTCTGTGCCACCATGCCCTCTCCTGACCTGCCCTTCTGTTTTTGGCCCTTCCCCACCTTTGATGGTGGCGCAGTTGTCTTGCCACTATCCTCTTTCGTTTTAGGCCCCTTGGTTGCTGGCGTTTTCGGCTTCTCCCTCTGGGATGTGGGCACCTTTTTCACCTTGGCAGGTGGCGGAATGTCCTTGCCCTCGCTACGTGGCACACTGGCAGCCCCAATGGTTGACGCACTCCATGACCCCGCAGTTGCTGGCACCATTGTGCCTGGGGATGTGGTGGCTGAGGTGCTGGGACCTGGAAAGCCTGGCCCTAGGGGAAGGACGGGTGGGAGGTGAAGGAAAGAGGTCAAGGTTTGACAGGAAAAGTTTTTTAGACACACTGGGACGGGTAGATGAGGGAGTTTGGGAGTGGAGGAAGAGGTAGTGGTTGTAGAAGGTGTACATCTGCTGAATTTGGGTGAAGTTGCATGGGCTGGAGGCTGTTGTGAGGTGGATGGCTGTTGGGTGGGTGTGTGCCTGCGTTTGTGTACTTTGGTAGGAGGGCTCACAGACAAACTGGTAGAGGCCACTGGGGATGTGTGAATGGTAGTGGGGGGGTGAGTGCACATGAGTGGTGTGTGGTGATGGGCGTGCTGGTAATGGAGGTAGTGGCTGAGGATGTAGTGCATGCAGGTGTGAGTGGAGACGAGACTGGGAGTGTGGAGGGAGACGTGAAGGAGGGGGACACAGTGGAGGAAGTGGATGTTGGTATGTGTGCATGGGTATGGTGCTTGTGTGGGTGCCTGTGGGATGTGTGGTGCTTATGTTTGCCTGAGCCACTCTTGTGTGTTGATGTGTGTGCATGCTGGTCTGATGGTGTGCTTGGGATAGGCTGAGGTACAGGGGATTGGGTCTGGGTGGAGGAGGTTGGAGGAGGGAGGCTGGACACAGGGACAATGGCTGCCATCAGTGCTGAGGCCAGAGCCTGAAATGCTCTCTGTTGATCCGCCACACTAGAGTCAATGCCCTCCAGGTATGCATTTGTGTGTTGCAGATGCCTCTCAACACCCTGGATGGCATTCAGAATGGTAGACTGCCCAACAGTGAGGGATCTCAGGAGGTCAATAGCCTCCTCACTGAGGGCAGCAGGGCTGACTGGGGCCGGGCCTGAGGTGCCTGGGGCGAAGGAGATGCCCACCCTCCTGGGTGAGTGGGCACGGGACAGATGCTGAGGGGCTGCTGGGAAAGCGGTGGTGGTGGGGGGTTGGCGGCTGTACCTGTTGATGCGGTGGGCACAGAGGTGCCTGCCACCGCAAGAGAGCTCCCATCAGAGGAGGAGTCGCTGTCGCTGGTCTCTGCTCCTGTCCCTGCCGTGGAGCTACCCTCACCCTCCGTCCCACTGGTGCCTTCAGACTCCGTTGCTTCACCCTCCAGGGCCAAGTGGGATGCAGCTCCCTCCTGCTCCGGTGCCAATGCTCCTCCGCCTGATGATAATATTGCACACAAGAACAGGGAGACCACAAAAAAGGGGGGGAAAGACAGAAAAAAAACATGTTCAGTGCATGCAACACCACTACCGTTGGCGGACACACCAGACAGTGAGCAGCCCTCTGCATTACGCCATGCACTTATAGTTCCTAGATTTATCACATGCCCATGGGGTACGAGGCCTAAGCCCAATTGCTGCACACCTGGAAGTCACAGGAGCCTGACTAGGTGTAGATGGCTCTGACCACTAGTTGGGTTGGGGTGCCACATAACCTGCCTCACAAGGGACCTTGCCTACCAAGATCGCCCTGGCCTCCGGGAACCCACTGAAGACACCTTGTAATGCGTGCAAAGTCAGCTGAATTAGAGTGCCCTCAAGCACCCATCCAACTCCGGATAGGCCGCTGCCAGGATCTGGAACATCAGGGGGGTCATGGTGCGACGGGCACCCCTCCCACGCTGGGAGGCCATCCCCATCTGGGCCTCCGCCGTCTTCTTGCTCCAGTGGCGCAGGTCCTCACATCTTTTACGGCAGTTGGTGCTCCATCTGTGGTAGACCCCCAGGGTCCGGACATCCTTGGCGATGGCACGCCAAATACCCTTCTTCTGGTGGGCGCTGACCTAGAGGAATGGTACAGGGGGAAAGGACATTACTCACCCGTCCGGACCGTCAAACTCATTGTCCACCAGTTCCCACCAATGCCAGGATGCACACAAACTCCCCATACGCACATGTAGGCCTCAGCCCCCCCATGTATCTTCCATCCACACCACTCAAAGCAGGCGTTGCCCATTCAGCATGCTTACAGTGTACTCACCTGTTTGTCTGGAGGACCGTACAGTTGTGTGTATTGGGGGGGGGACCCCATCCACTAGTTTCTCCAACTCCTCCGAAGTGAAGGCAGGGGGCCTTTCCCCAGATGTACGAGCCATTGTCTCTTCCAGACTGAGGTCACAGCAGCACTTGCAGTGTAGGTCCTCTCCTGTCAAAGATCAGGTATCGAGTGATTGAACAGATAGAAAATGGCAGTCACGTCCGCGGCGGTGCGTACCGTCACCGCCGGCGTACATCGTCATTGGCTCCTGGGACCCATAGGGTCCAATGTTAACCAATGCAGAATTGCGCTGCGGTCTTCGACCGCCCTCCGCAACGGTGTACAACGCCAGCGCAGTGACCTCACATCCCATTGTCTCACTTTACAGGTCAGGCAGCCGCCATTTCAGGGGCCCTCATGGCTTGATTTTCAACTGCGTTACACATACCTAGGCCTTGCCTCAACACTCATACATGCAAATTTCGGATTAAGAATCGTGTTCTGTGTAAGCTGTGTGTACGTACCCCTGAGTTGATTGACTCTGTGTGTGCTGTTGTCCTTCATAGGCACCGTCCGCTGGGACATGTGAGGAGATGGCGGCATCCTCCGGTGTACAGACCACTGGTGGACCTGTCGACAATGGAGGAAAGACATGTGATCATCACACACAGGCTTGACCGTGCCACAATCCCGGAACTGTTTACCCAGCTGGAGCCAGACCTGATGTCAGCTATCCGCCATCCCACAGGAATCCCCCCTCAAGTGCAGGTGCTGTCAGTGCTCCATTTCCTTGCAAGTGGGTCATTTCAAACAACAGTGGCCATAGCATCAGGGATGTCCCAGCCCATGTTTTCCAACGTGTTGTCCAGAGTGTTGTCTGCACTGCGGAAACACATGCGGAGCTACATCATTTTCCCTCAGGTGGAGGATTTGCCTACAGTGAAAGGTGATTTCTATGCCCTGGGACATATCCCCAACATCATAGGTGCCATTGATGGGACTCATGTGGCTTTCGTACCCCCAGCAGGAGTGAACAGGTGTACAGAAACCGGAAGAGTTATCATTCGATGAATGTGCAGATGGTGTGTTTGGCAGACCAGTACAGCTCCCATGTTAATGCCAAATCCCCTGGCTCAGTGCATGATGCTTCCTGAGGAATAGCAGCATCCTTTATGAGATGGGGAAACTCCAGAGGCACCGTGTGTGGCTATTAGGTGAGCACCTGGAATCAAGTCAGTGGGAATGGTTGTCTCGGTCTGGGGATATCCCTACAGGTTAGTGTGTGTCTAACAGTTGTCCCTCCATATTTGCAGGTGACTCTGGTTACCCCAACCTGTCATGGCTACTGACCCCAGTGAGGAATCCCAGGACGAGGGCAGAGGAACGCTACAATGAGGCCCATGGACGAGCTCTGAGGATTATAGAGCGGACCTTCGGCCTCCTGAAGGCCAGGTTCAGGTGCCTCCATATGACAGGTGGATCCCTATTTTACTCACCAAAGAAGGTGTGCCAGATCATCGTGGCCTGCTGTATGCTTCACAACTTAGCTTTGCAACAACAGGTGCCTTTTCTGCAGGAGGATGGTCCAGATGGTGGTGTTGTGGCAGCTGTGGAGCCTGTGGACAGTGAAGACAAGGAAGCAGAAGAAGAGGACATGGACAACAGGAACTCAGTGATCCTGCAATACTTCCAGTGAGACACAGGTAAGAATACAAACCTGTCGACTACATGTACTTTAACACTACTACCTCTCTACTGTCTGTCGTTTTCACCCAGTGTATGGTCACTGAGTTGACACTTTCCCTTACGATTTCACAGATGTGGGTCCCACTGTGTGACATCTGCTTTGTTTCCTCATGGACTAGAGCTGTGTGACATAGGTATGTTGACATTACAATTGAAAGAGCATTTTGACACTGTAATTGCTAATACACTAATTCGAAATCACAGACAGACACCAGATTGTTTTGTGCTTTAAGGGTGTTATTTAAGTGCTAAATAGTGGAGGGGGTTGTAAAATAGTGAGGGGTGATGGTGGAGGAATGTCCATGGCAGAGTCCAGTCTATTAGTCTCAGAGGTGCATTGTCCAAAGGGGCATAGGAAGTGGAGCTGGGGCAGTTTAAGGATGGACAGGGTGACAAGGTGGGACAAAAGGATGACAATCAGGGCGGTCTAATTTCTTGGCGGGGGTCTTGGCATCGTTCTCTGTCTTTGTCCTGGATCCCAGGGACCGTTTGTGGGGTGGTTCTCCCTCTGCAGGGGGTGGGGTGCTGGTGTGGTGGTCCTGTGGTGGTGCCTCCTGTCCACTATCGCCAGCGGAGGTGGTGGGCAGTTCATCATCCAGGCTAGTGTCAGGGGCCCCTTGTTGTGCCACAGTGTCCCTCCTGGTGTTGAGGACTTCCTTCAGCACCCCTACGATCGTGCCGAGGGTGGAATTGATGGCTCTGAGTTCCTCCCTGGAGCCCAAATACTGTTCCTCCTGCAGCCGCTGGGTCTCCTGAAACTTGGCCAGTACCGTTGCCATCGTCTCCTGGGAATGTTGGTAGGCTCCCATGATGTTGGAGAGGGCCTCGTGGAGAGTGGGTTCCCTGGGCCTGTCCTTCCCCTGTCGCAGAGCAGCCCTCCCAGTTCCCCTGTGTTCCTGGGCCTCTGTCCCCTGGACCGTGTGCCCACTGCCACTGCCCCAGGTCCCTGTTGTTGTTGGGGTGGTGGGTTAGCCTGGGTTCCCTGTAGTGGTGGACCCACTGCTGATTGACGTGTCCTGGGGACAGAGGTATGGGCCCGCTGGGTGGGTGCTGTGCTGGTGTTTCTAGAGGGGGGAAGCTCTGTGGTGGCCTGTGCCAGTGTGTGGGGAACCGACTGTCCTGAGGTCCCAGATTGGCCGGGCTGGTCATCTAGATCCAGTTGGACAGAGCTGCTGTCATCACTGTGGGCCTCTTCTGTTGGTGGTGTGGACATGTGTGAACCCTCCTGTCCGGTGACGTTGGGTAGGGTTCCTGCAGGGGTATAAAAGGATGTTTATTGCATCTGTGTGTGCCATGGTGTGCAATGGGTGGGTGACCGTATACCCCAGTGCTTGCATTCCTGTGTGGGACCTTGTGTGATGGTGGTTTATGGGGGTGTATGGGTATGTGCAGTGGTCATGCATTGGTGATGGGTATCCATGCTTTGGTGTTGCATGCAGGGCTTGGTGTTGGGATGTGTGGTTTGTGATATTGGGACATTTGTGAGAAGTTGGAGTGATGGGGGTGAGGGCGAGGGTGGGGGTATGTGATAGCATGCAGGTAGGGTGGGGGATGTAATAGTTAAGATTTAACTTACCAGAGTCCATTCCTCCATCTACTCCTGCGAGGCCCTCAGGATGCAGAATCGCCAAGACTTGCTCCTCCCATGTTCTTAGTTGTGGGGCAGGGGGTGGTGGTCCGCCGCCAGTCCGCTGAACCGCAAGGTGGTGTCTTGAGACCACGGAACGCACGTTCCCCCGTAGGCCGTTCCACCTCTTACTGATGTCATCCCTATTTCTTGGATAATGTCCCACTGCGTTGACCCTGTCCACTATTCTTCACCCTAGCTCCATCTTCCTAGCTATGGAGGTGTGCTGCACCTGTGATCCGAATAGCTGTGGCTCCACCCGGATGATTTCCTCCACCATGACCCTGAGCTCCCCCTCAGAGAACCTGGGGTGTCTTTGCCGTGCCATGGGGTGGTGTGGGTGATGTGTGGGGTGGGGTGTGTTGTGATAAGTGGGGTGATATTTAGTGGTGTGTTGTGTGAAGTGCGTGGAAGTTATGTGGGTGATGGTATTGTGTGCCTGTGGATGCTTGGTAGTAGTTTGTAGTGTCTCTCTCTGGCCTTATTTTGGTATTTTGGTCATAGGGGTTTGTGGGTGATGTGGGTGTGTGTTTTATATTGTATTGGGTGTGTGGGAGTGGTGTGTGTATGTGTATCAGGTGTGTGTATTTCGATTTGTCCAATGTGGCAGTGTTTTGCATATGTGTGTGTATTTTGAGCGCGGCGGTGTGTACCGCCAATGGAATACCGCGGTTGAAAGACCGCAACGTGGATTCATGGGTCGTGATAGTGTGGGCGTATTTCTGTTGGTGTGACGGTGGAGGTTTTGTTTTAGCCAGTTTATCCCTGATCTTTGGTGTGGCAGACTTCTGTGGGTGTCTCAATTTTGGCGGATTCCAAGCAGTGGGTCGTAATTGCTGTGGCGGAATTCCGCTGCCCCGGCGGTGTGTTGGCGGTCTTCTGCACGGTGGTAAGCAGCTTTTACTGCCAATGTTGTAATGAGGGCCTATGAAAGTAAAGCTGCATTTTAATGAGGATGTCTGACCAGTTGCTCAGAGCCATAGACAAGTTGCTTTTCATTTACAAGAAGATGTTGAAAAGGAACTTGAATCATTATTTAAGCATGACATTATTGATTGTTCCACTGTTCTAAAACCAGGGGTTTTTCCCATAGTAATAGTCTGTGTAAATGACCATGAAAGAACTGTGCGCACATGCGTTGACATGCACCAGGCAAAAAATCGATTAAACATGAACTACATCCAAGGCCGCACATTGCTGACATGATCACTCAATTGAATGGTGCCAAAGACTTATCTCGACTTGATTTGAATAAAGGTTATCATCAGATATAACTTGAAGAAAGTTACAGATATATTAAAACTTTTTCTACACATGTTGGTTTGATTAGATACAAGAGACTAAGGGTCTGATTTAGATACTGGCCGAGGGGTTACTCTGTCACAACTGTGAAGGATATCCCCTCCACCGAAATCTAAATCTCATTATATCCAATGGGATTTAGATTTTGGAGGCCGAAATATTAATCACCGTTGTGACAGAGTAATCCCTCAGCCAATATCTAAATCAGGCCCCTAGTTTTGGTGTGGCCTCAGCTGAAGAACTTTTCCAAGATGTCATACAATGCATCATACAGTCTGTTGTCAATGTATTCAATTATAGTGATGACATACTAGATTTTGGAGCTACACAGAAGGAGCATGACAAGGCCCTCACACAAGTATGTCAGTTACTTCATGACACAAGTTTAACTTTAATTGCAGATACTTTTGAGTTTAATAAGACAAAGCTGAAATTATTTGCCCATACAGGATCTGATTCTACTAGAGTCCAAGCTTTGACAAATGCTGAACCCCCACTAGATGTTTCAGTGGTACATTCTTTTTTTGGAATGGCCAGCTACTGTTCACGATACATAAAGGACTTTGTCATTGTCAGTGCTCCATTGTAAGAGTTAACAAATAGCTTTTTTTCTTTTAAATGGTCACGAGAATGTGAAAAGAGTTTCAAGAGAATCAAGCACGTCATCACAAATGCTACAGAAGTGGTTGTCGTGTTGGCTCTCGTACCAATGAAGCTGCTGGATTTTGGCGGCAGTATCACCTGAATTGTGGGGAACTGAGTCAAATCTCACACCATGTGACAACTGTCAGCCCAATGCATTTCTGGACAACTAGCAGCACCTCATCTCTGCCCAAGAGCAGGGACGATTTGTGGCAACCACGCACATGACATTGTGACTTCTCAGGGAAATCGTGGTGGATCAGATCTCATCCTTTTCTCTCAGTTACATTAGTCTTGCACATGTAAAGAAAAACAGAGGCAGGTAATGGTTCAACAAGATTTACAGAATCAGCTGCTTCTTAGAAAAAATTACATGGAATGCAATAATTAGAATGATGAAACATACTAGAAGCAAAATGGTGACAAGGAAAGTGAAGCACAGGAAAAGTCCCACCATACAGTCACTATGCACAATTTATGCAATTCTTACCTAAGCTATATTAGAGCACAGCAGGATAAGTCCTAATCAACCCTCTAGGATTCCCCCTCGGAAGACAGCATCCCCCATACCTGAGTGTGACAGTAGTAGAGAAGCCTGTTATCTATACAGACCACATCCCCATATAGGCCAGGGAACCGGTAGTCTCAGCAAGCAGCTGTAATGAAGGCAGCCAGCTTGCTGTCATGGTCACCTGGCTGGAACCTTCCTCTAACGTGCATGGGACAGGGAAATATTTTTATAATAAAACAACTGGTGTTCTGAGAAAGTGTCCCTACCGTCCCTGTGAATGTTAGAGACGCAGTGTACCACTTGTACCGACAATCCTATCTCGTTGTAGCCTTGAGGAAAGCACAGTGTGAAAGAATGTTGTGCTAAGAAATGTAATGTTTTCGTAGGTGAAAGGACAACAAGATAAAGGAAAATAAAATACCACCAGGAATGTGGCTGATTCTAAAGAATAAGATTAAATAAAATGAGACGTTACTGGGCTAAAGAGTACAAGCAGCAGGCCTAGTTGCTAAAATAACAAGCCCACAGACCTCACTAAAATGATTCTACAACACCCTCCCCTTGTCAGTTCAGAAGTGTTAAAGCAGCCTAGTTCCTAAGTTAGAGAAACTAAAATGCAATCCTTTAAAACATATCTACATAAACTTCAGTAGTGACAAGTCAAAACACACTTGAGCATGTGAATTAAAAAAAAAAGATTGAAGTTGTCAATTTAGAAGCTTAGCAGTGGCACTGAAGAAGCAGAATTTTAAAAGTCTATGTCATTGTGAAAATCTCCAATTATAACCAGGACAATTGAAGCAAGGTAATGTTACAGTTCGGTAGGTGGTAATGTGACCAAATCAATGCCAAGGAAAACCAAAGAGCACTCATGTTCTAAAGCCTGAACTCCAGCTGAGGCAGCAGCATTCCGAAGTTGAGTCAAGAGCTGCAAGATCCATGAAGGGCAGCTCATAGATGGCTTCCCGTAGCAAAGGCACCCTCAACGCGCATGTCTGGTAATGCGCCCTCAACGAGAACAACAACAGATCAGTGTCCAATTAAAGTAAGTTTTGCGTAGAAAGACAAACTTTAAGTGAACATTTGAATTGGCACCAGGCACATCCAAACACGGGCTGCACGCAATCCAAAACCGATCTGAATGACAAAGACCGTTGCACTCCAGTCCTTCCAGAAGTGGTGCTCGGAAATACTGCATCAAGCGTTCAGAACATAGTTGCACTGGTGGAGGCACCATCAGTCCTTCTTGTTGCGATGGGACAGCCATTGCGAATTAAAAACAGCAAGAGGCAACCTATTATTGCCAAACTAATTGGAAATCCCCTGAAAACACTCAAAAATATTGAGTGTATGGCTGAAGGTATTATACCAAATATAGAGGAGAAAGTGGTGATGAAACCAGAACCAACAGCCTTAAAGAAATGTACAATCCCAGTAGTACTACGCATGTTAAAAATGCATCCCACAAGTTCACCAAAGTGCCTATGAAATTATGTATTTAAAAGGTACTGTATTTCTGCAGATGACCTTGCCACTTGGAGCACATAGGTCCTGCATGCAGATGTCAGTGCCATGTGTTTTTAAAACAATAAAGCCTTTAGTCTGCTTAACTTGTCAAAATTTACATTTGAACTAGCAATGTTTGGACAAATATCATCCACTTTGGTCTGTTGTGTAGGGGGAAAAGGACATTACCACAAAAGGTGATGATTTGGGAGACCAAAATGACATAAGCATTTTCGACTTGCATTCCACAACAGCTCTCACTGTTAAGAAGCACGTAGCTTTCATTAGAGAGCACCTGTGACACTGGTCTAATCAAGGGGACTGGAACTCCCTTCAAACAGCAAGTTAAATTAGCTCCTGAAGCTTTACACGCCTCATGCAAGGACAGCTGCCTACAAACCATTGAATGGCTCACAGAAGTCTCAGATTCACTGCTGCTAGGAAAGACCTCTTTCATGCCATTGTGACATTTGTGCGAAAAGGGAAGCTCTGACTCCTCATGAATGTAACTGTCTTTTAGCCTTTCATATCTGCCTACTGGAATGTGTTTTAAGTAGGATGTGAATTGCATTGTTGAAATAGGCAGCTTGATAACCCAGTGTGAATTAAAAATTCAGCAGATGGTATTTCAGCCACCGTAAAAGGCAACTTTTCTAATTTATTAATATTTAACATAACATAAGTCGCTTCCCTCTTAGCCATTATTTGTTGCTGTCCTCATCAAATTAAATGCTGAAAAAATGTCCCCCACACTGACATGGTGCCAGGGAACGCAACCAGATGTTAGTGTTTGTAGTGTTCAACCCAGCTGCATAATGGACCTGAGCTGGATCTGTCCATGTTTTGTAAAAATGACATGTAACTTTGCACAATGTCTTTTGCAGATGAAACAATTGTTTAAAGTGTATATGTGGTCGGACAAAGTGTTAATCCCATTATCTGCAACAGCTAAGGATTTCTGTAAATATTCCTGATCTAGTTGCCTCAACTGGGCAGCGGCTTTTTGTTGAGAACATTTCCAAATTTCATTATCAACTGCATATAAGAAGAACTTTTTATATTATCTTCTGGGGCCTAACAGGAAATCCTGCAAGTCTGTGTTATTAGATAGGAGACTGAGGTGTTCTTTAACAGAATCTAGTGATGAACTTTTTAACCACTGCAGGCATAATTTCCCTACACTGTATGTTGTTACTATACCCAAATGTTTTGATGACACATAGCGAGGGCCTGTTCTATTAGTTCTAAAACCCCCTATGGAGTTTTCAAAACATGCATGACAACTATTTGTGTACACCGGCTACAATAAGCACCCGTCAGGACGTGACAGTGATGTGTTTCATTTGGGACCCACTCATCGAGCCGATCTTCATTTACATTAATATATTTTTGACATTTATGAAATTTAGCAGGGGTAGGGATGCTGGGCACATTCAATTCCTTAATTGTTGCCAAGCCTAAACAACTTATCTGTTGTACAATTTCATTTAAAAATATAATTTGAACAGGTATCAGGCATGCTCTAAATAAAGCTTCCTTTCCCCTTATTTGTCAATTTTTAGTTCCCCATACGCTTTTTAAATCAATAGCCTTCAGCCAATATTCATAGCAATTGGTAAACAAAGGAATCAGAATAAATCAATTTTGTATCAGTTAATAAAATATGGTGCATTTTCATTATTGGCAATTTAAAATAATACGACTCAGCATTTCTAAAATTGTGCCCAGAAAAATATGCAAACTTTTCAGAGTATGTTTTAGAACTCCCCATTGGCAGAGTTAGACAATGTTTCCATTGTGTATAATTAAAAATAGTCTTTGGGGTACTTGCTCTATGAATGTAATGATGGCCATAATAATTGTAACAGAACATCTCTCCATAATTTTGTTTTGAATGATAAACATCTTCACTTTCAAATACAATAAAATACTCCCATTCGGATAACAAAGAATCAACTGTTTTTACATCCCAATCATCAGAAACAACTCTAGGTGTTATTACATCATTCATTGAAAGTTTAAATACCTATGGAACTTGAATAACCTCCGTCTGGCTATATATATCAAAAGATACTTTATCCCAAACAATCCCATCAGGAATTGGTATAGCTGAAATGTTCACTAGTGATAAGTCTCTACGGACCTTATGGGAGGAAAAATGTGGTTCTAGGACCTCATCCACCAGTTCAATTGTAGAGCGTTCAGGAAGGTAATGACCATGTATTAATAAGATAAAGATGATGACAAACCCAATCCAAAGAAGGAATGCAAGTACAGTTAATTAAAGCCACAGGTAGTTCGATGGATGAATTAAGTAGTTCAATATCAATCAATAAATAACTTTATTTCAGCTGAGAGCCATAAAAGTATCCAATAAATAACAGACAATAACCATGCAATGAGATTATAAATGATAAAAAACACAATTTCCACATAAAACATTAAAAAGGGGAACGATAATTATACTGAGTTAAAATATAATACTCATTAGTTAAATCAATTACCGGACACTAATTTTTATAGATCTAAAAACCTACCTAAAATTGATTCCATAAAATAGTCTATTTCTTCCTACGGTAGATTGTGCAAAAAATAAGCTGATGATACACACAGTTATAACAACAATGTAAACTAGCTACTAACATCAAATTTCCTTTTTCTTTGCAACAAACCTTCGTAGTTTCATGCCCATAATGATCAACAGAGGCCTAGGGTAATTATAGCTAATCCAATTAGTCGGCAGTTGTGAGAAAGTAGCCTCTTTCTAGCCTTGTTACCCCCACTTTTGGCCTGTTTGTGAGTGTATGTCAGGGTGTTTTCACTGTCTCACTGGGATCCAGCTAGCCAGGGCCCAGTGCTCATAGTGAAAACCCTATGTTTTCAGTATGTTTGTTATGTGTCACTGGGACCCTGCTAGCCAGGACCCCAGTGCTCATAAGTTTGTGACCTATAGTTTTGTGTTCCCTGTGTGATGCCTAACTGTCTCACTGAGGCTCTGCTAACCAGAACCTCAGTGGTTATGCTCTCTCATTTCTTTCCAAATTGTCACTAATAGGCTAGTGACCAATTTCACCAATTTACATTGGCATACTGGAAATCCCTGTTAATTCCCTAGTATATGGTACTGAGGTACCCAGGGTATTGGGGTTCCAGGAGATCCCTATGGGCTGCAGAATTTCTTGTGCCACCCATAGGGAGATCTGACCATTCTTACACAGGCCTTCCCTTGCATCCTGAGTGAAATAACGTCCGCATTATTTCACAGCCATTTACCACTGCACTTAAGTAACTTATAAGTCACCTATATGTCTAACCTTTACCTGGTAAAGGTTGGGTGCTAAGTTACTTAGTGTGTGGGCACCATGGCACTAGCCAAGGTGCTCCCACATTGTTCAGGGCAAATTCCCCGGACTTTGTGAGTGCGGGGACACCATTACACGCGTGCACTATACATATGTCACGACATATGTATAGCGTCACAATGGTAACTCCGAACATGGCCATGTAACATGTCTAGGATCATGGAATTGTCACCCCAATGCCATTCTGGCAAATTCCATGATCCCCCGAGTCTCTAGCTCAGACCCGGGTACTGCCAAACTACCTTTCCCAGGGTTTCACTGCAGCTGCTGCTGCTACCAACCCCTCAGACAGGTTTCTGCCCTCCTGGGGTCCAGCCAGGCTTGGCCCAGGAAGGCAGAACAAAGGACTTCCTCAGAGAGAGGGTGTTACAGGGCTGGGGAGGAGTAGCCTCCCCCAGCCTCTGGAAATGCTTTGATGGGCACAGATGGTGTCCATCTCTGCATAAGCCAGTCTGCACCGGTTCAGGGATCCCTCAGCCCTGCTCTGGCGCGAAACTGGACAAAGGAAAGGGGAGTGACCACTCCCCTGACCTGCACCTCCCCTGGGAGGTGCCCAGAGCTCCTCCAGTGTGCTCCAGACCTCTGCCATCTTGGAAACAGAGGTGCTGCTGGCACACTGAACTGCTCTGAGTGGCCAGTGCCAGCAGATGACGTCAGAGACTCCTTCTAATAGGCTCCTTCAGGTGTTGCTAGCCTATCCTCTCTCCTAAGTAGCCAAACCTCCTTTTCTGGCTATTTAGGGTCTCTGCTTTGGGGAATTCCTTAGATAACGAATGCAAGAGCTCATCAGAGTTCCTCTGCATCTCTCTCTTCACCTTCTGCCAAGGAATCGACTGCTGACCGCGCTGGAAGCCTGCAAAACTGCAACAAAGTAGAAAAGACGACTACTGCGACCTTGTAACGCTGATCCTGCCGCCTTCTCGACTGTTTTCCTGGTGGTGCATGCTGTGGGGGTAGTCTGCCTCCTCTCTGCACTAGAAGCTCCAATGAAATCTCCCGTGGGTCGACAGAATCTTCCCCCTGCAACCGCAGGCACCAAAGAACTGCTTCACCGGTCCTCTGGGTCTCCTCTCAGCACGACGAGCGAGGTCCCTTGAACTCAGCAACTCTGTCCAAGTGACTCCCACAGTCCAGTGACTCTTCAGTCCAAGTTTGGTGGAGGTAAGTTCTTGCCTCCCCACGCTAGACTGCATTGCTGGGAACCGCGTGTTTTGCATCTACTCCGGCTCCTGTGCCCTCTTCCAGGATTTCCTTTGTGCACAGCCAAGCCTGGGTCCCCGGCACTCTAACCTGCAGTGCACGACCTCCTGAGTTGTCCTCCGGCGTCGTGGGACCCTCTTTTGTGACTTCGGGTGAGCTCCGGTTCACTCCACTTCGTAGTGCCTGTTCCGGCACTTCTGCAGGTTCTGCTTGCTTCTGAGTGGGCTCTTTGTCTTGCTGGATGCCCCCTCTGTCTCCTCACGCAATTGGTGACATCCTGGTCCCTCCTGGGCCACAGCAGCATCCAAACACCCTAACTGCGACCCTTGCAACTAGCAAGGCTTGTTTGCTGTCTTTCTGCACGGAAACACTTCTGCACGACTCTTCACGATGTGGGACATCCATCCTCCAAAGGGGAAGTTTCTAGCCCTTGTCGTTCTTGCAGAATCCACAGCTTCTACCATCCAGTGGCAGCTTCTTTGCACCCACAGCTGGCCTTTCCTGGGCATCTGCCCACTCCCGACTTGATCGTGACTCTTGGACTTGGTCCCCTTTTTCCACAGGTACCCTCGTCAGGAAATCCATTGTTGTTGCATTGCTGGTGTTGCTGTTTCTTGCAGAATTCCCCTATCACGACTTCTGTGCTCTTTGGGGAACTTAGGTGCACTTTGCACCCACTTCTCAGGGTCTTGGGGTGGGCTATTTTTCTAACCCTCACTGTTTTCTTACAGTCCCAGCGACCCTCTACAAGGTCACATAGGTTTGGGGTCCATTTGTGGCTCGCATTCCACTTCTAGAGTATATGGTTTGTGTTGCCTCTATCCCTATGTGCCCCCATTGCATTCTATTGTGACTATACATTGTTTGCACTGTTTTCTATTGCTATTACTGCATATTTTGGTATTGTGTACATATATCTTGTGTATATTTGCTATCCTCATACTGAGGGTACTCACTGAGATACTTTGGCATATTGTCATAAAAATAAAGTTCCTTTATTTTTAGTATATCTGTGTATTGTGTTTTCTTATGATATTGTGCATATGACACTAGTGGTACTGTAGGAGCTTCACTCGTCTCCTAGTTCAGCCTAAGCTGCTCTGCTAAGCTACCTTTTCTATCAGCCTAAGCTGCTAGACACCCTTCTACACTAATAAGGGATACCTGGACCTGGTGCAAGGTGTAAGTACCCCGTGGTACTCACTACAAGCCAGGCCAGCCTCCTACAGCAGTGTATTCTCTAGTTCTCATGGCCCAAGCGTTTTGTAGGTACTTGACAACGGCAAAGACCACCTTATCACTTGTGTCACTGGAAAGGATTCGCAAGGATACACTATGTTTCCTTATCCCCATTGATCTACATAAGGGGATTATCCACTTCTTCCTGCTCAGTACAGAAGTGGCAGAATCTCGATTTATGCACCTCGCTGCACCATCTTGTAGTAAACGTATTAAGAGGCAATACCCCTAGCCTAAATTTAATAAAAAGTGTTTTTGCATAAGGGGGATTGATATTATCCATAAAAGCCTCAAACTTAGGGCTACACTTATGATCCAAAAACTGTAACATCCTACTACCATGGTAGTTTTTGGATCAAAGTTTAGTCAAAATGAACTCCCAGTAACACCGCCTTATTCGTGCCTTTACCTCCTTCGTCAAGCTATGGGGGTTTGACCACACCTCGTCCATTTTAATAAGTTGGCACGTATCTCTGATGTGTTTAAACCAGGGAACTTTTAACACACCGCGATCCGCTAAGAGCTCAGCAACAGCTATTTGGTAGGGGGACAAGTATTCAGATGTCCAAAGACGGACCCCATAAATAAGGGGTCTTAAGGCAGCCTCGTTGTGAATCTCATTTAAGGCTAAATCAGTCTTAAAGGTGTGAGTGGGGTACTTGTTGGTAAGTGCAGAAAATTACACATAAAGCGATTTTCCACTTCCGTCAAGCTGCTAGAATTGCAGTACCCCCATAGTTCAGCACCATAGATTGAAACAGCCACAGCCGCTGCCTTATATACTGTGATAGCGGGTGAAATTTCACCTTCCGTTCTATTAGCAATTTTTCTAGCTATCACAGTCGACCTCTGTCGTAGGGTGAACACATTCTTCTCAATCTGTGCTGACCAGCGTTGGTCGTCAGATATCCTAATCCCCAAATAATCAAATTGCTTAACTTGCTCTATCAGTTGGCCGGAAGAGTCATTTTCCCCCTAAAGGACTTATGAGGATTAAAAGCCATAAATTTAGTCTTAGAAAAATTTATCTCTAGGCCCCTCTTTACACAAAATTTAAAAAAAGCATTGAGTTCGTTTTGAAGGCCCATTGGGGTTCTTGAGATCAATAAGGTATAGTCTGCAAACATTAAACTAGGGACAGGGGTTCCTGCTAACTTTGGGGCATCGTGATTACCAAGCATCAGCTGGTCAACCGCACCATTAATATAGAGATTGAACAGAGTGGGGGCCAGAACGCACCCTTGTCTGACCCCCCTGTCGATTGGTATAGCTTCTGTCAAATCTCCACCTTGGTACCAGCGTACCTGGGCATAAGTGCCCTCATGAAGATACTTAATCAGTTTCAACATCTCACGGTCTAGCTTATAGTACTCAAGGCAGCCCCACAGTAAATCACTTGGGACCATATCAAATGCAGCTTTTAGGTCAATAAAGGCCACGTACAAGTGGCCCTTGTTTAGTGTCAGATATTTCCAACAAAGAAGGTTGAACCTAAATGCCTGGTCGATGGTACTCACACCCTTTCTAAAACCTGCCTGGAGGCCAGAGAGGATATGTGAGTCCTCTATCCACACCTGCAATCTAGCCAAAATTTGCTTACAAAAAACTTTGTGGCTAATGTCAATTAAGCTTATTGGCCTGTAATTGGAAGGAAGTTCCCTTGCGCCCTTTTTAAAAACGGGAACTATAATTGCTCCTTGCCATGTAGAAGGAAGCCCACCACCTCTCAAAATCTCATTACTAAGTGCGTTTAAATATAAGGACCAGGTTCTAGGTCGGGACAAGTACAAATCACCTGGGGTACCATCTAACCCTGGGACCTTCCCTTTACGTAACGTTTGGAGTGCCAAGGTTGTTTCTTTTAAATAAAATAGAGCCAGATCGAATTTAGGAGCAATAACTAGCCCAGAAAAAGGTGGATGGGATGACCCCTCAAAGGTCAACGGGACAGTAAAACTACCAATTTGAGCCACACTATATACAAATCCAAAATATGATACCCAAAGTGCTAGTTGAATTGTTGGGTATATTTCCGCGTTGTCAGAATAACCTTTGTCAGCCATCAACTTCCAGAACAATTTTGAGTCCTTTTCTTGAAAAGCTTCAACCAAAGCCTTCCATTGATTGAATTCCCATACTTTTTTTGCGTTTTTCAGTTCTGCTTTATATACGGACCTGGAGGCTTTTATCGCACCGCAGCTCCCTACCTTCAAAGCTTCCAAAAGTCGTGATTTAGCCGATCGACAACAGCTAGTATACCACCTCAAAGGTCCGGCCCTAGTTTCTACCCGCCTCCTCGTTACCTGAAAGAGGGGCCTTAACTGGTTGACCATGATATTATGTAATTTAATTAAGTCCACCGGTACCAAGTCAGTGTGCTTCAAAGGGGAAAGTGTTGATTTCACCACTTTGTATATCGAGGCCTGAAAGTGTATATTCTCAGCTACCATTTCCCACCTTACATTTTTAAAGTAATTTGTTGGAACTACCCTTCACCCGCTTAGGAAGTGAACTACATTTAGATGGGGAGATTGAAAAAGATGTACAGAGAGCTAAATGATCACTGTCGTAATGTGGGAAGACTGCCATGTTAATAAGAGAACTCCAAAGAAAATCATCTATTAAGACATAATCTAAGCGGCTCTTGTATGAGCCTCTCCTGTACGTAGGCGACGCAGGGGTGTCTGACTTCGTGTTTGCATTGACTATTCTAGGGCCCATTGATTTTGTCAAATCCTCCACTTGATCTGTTACTCCCCCTGATGATTCTATTACACCTTGACCCGGACCTGATCTATCCCATGGATGGGAAAACTGAATTCTTTTTTGCTGGGAATCGACCTCACAGTTCAACTGCATGTTAAAGTCTCCTGCGACAAGTAGGCCCTGCCCCCCAGATGAATAGTTCAAAAAATCTATTAGCGTTTTTACCTGGGCAGTCTGAGACTTATACGGGCCTGGCCTAATATATATATTTACGAGAACTATGCGAACTGGCCCCCTTGGGCCGCTAAACACGATCTCCACAGCTAGTATATCCCTCGAGGGGGAGGGCAGCTCCTTTGCCTTAGGAAACAAATCATGTTTAAGCCAAATTACTAAGCCCCCAGATGCTCTACCCGATGGAGACGGAAGTGCAGCCTTCTGGAAAGACCAATATTCTACTCGGTGGATTGTAGAGGGGGCCCATGTTTCCTGTAAAAAGATAATGTGTTGTTGATCCATAAAACTACACCACTCTGGGTTGGTTATCTTAGATGACACACCCGCCACATTCCATGATAAGAGATTAATTGAAGATTCATTGTTGGTCACAATGTTGGCCAATCTCACTAGTCGCTTTTCTTGGGGAGTAACTCCGCTATGCCACCCATCTACATGGACATTGTAACACACTCCTGACTCTAGTCCCACAATGCCCAGCGGAGGGGTACCTGAATCACATTCTTCCAAGGGCTTTGTAGCAGAAGTGTCATCCTTCCCCACCCAAACTGGTGGAGCTTTATGTCAATCTAAAGTTGAAGTTGGACTACTCATAGGTCCCTGTTTTGTGAGGTATGATTTGGGAAAAGATCTCAAATTGGGTCTATCTCTCAAGAACTGATTAGCCATTGGAAGGGGGATCGACTGGACAAGAGATACTTGAGAAAAAGCGCCAGGTCTTGATCTTGACTCAAGATCTAAAAGGCCCTTTACTAAACTCTGACTATTCAACTGTAACCCTATAAGGTCCATTTCTGAGGTATCACTTGTAAATCTCTGGGCAGTAATTAAATCGTCCTGTATAACGGACCTACATTTTTTCACACCCCTTATCCAGTGAAGAGGAGAACTGGCAGAAGTCTCCCTTGGTGGTTCATCCTAGACTAGTCCATCTGTTTGAGTTGAGTTTTAGTAAAATCACTTAATATTGTTGACATTGCTTGTCGCAGAAGAAGTCAATTAGACTAATGAAAGGTCATTTTCCACCCTCCCCAAGCTCAGAGATGTTGTGACGGCCCACTCACCTGAAAAGCAGGAAGTCTGCAGGGGTGATGTTATGCCCCCCCCGACCTACTGGAATACCTCCCGGCACTTCCTGGTGGACACAGAAACCCCAGCAGGTATCCCAAAAGGAAAGGGGGAGTGGAAGAGAAAGAGACAAAACACTGCCACGTCTTGCCAGTCCAGCCAGGCACCATGTATCTTCGGGGGGCAGGTCGTTGTTGACAGAGTGATAGTAGAGTTAGTGCACTCAACTTCCTTGAAATTGAATCTCTCTTTCTGATATGGGCACGGGAGCGGTAGAAGAACACCGGGATGCTCCAGCACTTTTCTTGGATTACTAACACTGCATTACCAAAAACCCAAACTGAGTACCATAACAGTAAGTACTGCAACACTAGAGCTGGCTTCACAGAGATTCACTGTTGCACACTACAGTTAGAACTGTGGTTGCACTTATCATGCACAAGAAAGACAAACAAGGGCATTAATTATATCACATATAACTTTCCTGCATGCATAGGGTTAAACTTAAAGGAACAAAAACAATCCAAGAAATACAAATGTCCACTCTGGGTTTAAACAGTTAGGGTGGCACAGTTTGGTTTGGTTTCACTATGTGTGAAAAACCCTTCAAAGGCAAATTCCTCAAACCTGAAACCCAGGCATGAATGACACAATTTAAATCCAAGAGTTTTGCTATTAGAGAAAGAAAAGTGACGTAAATGCTCTTTTAAAATTGCACTGTCACTTTTTGTAGTACTTGAGCTTAAGCAGATTTCCTGAAGCACATTTAGGCAAGTAACTACAATAATAATGTAGAATGTTCAGAAATGCATTTGTCTCTTCAAGATAAGCACTCTGACAAAATACGAGGTCTGAAATACACCAGCTGTTCTTGGAAAGCGCGGCGCTCAAAGAACAAACTCCCTGGAGAATACTAGTCACTTAGCTGCAGTCTTTTCCGGAGTGCTGGAGGAATGCCTGGTGTCAGCTGGTACAGGAACAAAGAAAATAATTGCCTCAAAAGTCCTGAATATGAGGATAACAGCAGGGGCTGGACTGCCAAATCAGATGCTGAGATCAGGAAGCAAAACAAAGCCAAGCAGGGAGGCATTCTCCACTCTGCTATTTATAGCCAATCAGGAAAGCAGTTGAGTTTCCACATGTGGATGAGTCACCACACCCAATTAGAAGCACATGTCTACACCTGCTCACATTAGCAAACAAGCATTGGTAAAACAAGCATTGATAAAACCAATTGTGTAACACAGCACATTATGTTTACATAGACACATGAAGGTTTAACCAAAAACAGAGATATGATTTAACCCTAATCCCTGGGGATGCTGACAGATAACGCAGGAGGCACCTTGGGAATTCCTGACAGGAGAGGTGTCAGCATTGCTGCTCAAAACATGTAGAGGAACATCCTGGTCTGTAGTGAGAGGGATTCAGGTACTACCCAGGAGTCTTCTAGGTCTGCTGTGCTGGATCGGCCATATGGTGTAGCTTGACATTGTCGATGAAGACAAAGCGGTTTTCTTCAGAACCAGGCAGCGGTGGTAGAATAACAGTTCTTGTACTGTGTATTCCCAGGACTGGAACTGGTGCACGATAAGAAGGGCCAAACTCCTGTTTCACAGCAATCTTTTGGCGCACTAAATCCTAAATTTTGGAATCCAGCCAGTAGATGGTATTGGTGCATCCCTTATTCCCAAGGAGGCGGCACTGGCAGATGCGATGTTGTCACAGAACTCTTGTAAGTCCTGCAAGACAGTGACACATTCATTTATGTCAAAAGGTGTATCTGCCGCCTCCACGCCAGGACCATCAAGATCTGGAACATACATTTGTTTTCCAAACGGGCATTCATATGGGGAATGCCCTCCCCTGGACCTCCTGGGCAGATTATTAAGTGCTCTCTGGACTCCTTCCAGGTGATTAATCCAACTACGACTCGTGCCTAATACTCTAGCTGTGGAGGATTGCTTTCAGTTCTGTTTTTTTCGTTCCACAATAGTGTTTCCCTCTGGATGATACAGAGATGAATAATAAAGTTGGACCCCTAATGAAGCCATGTTGTACCTGAATGCCCTTGAGGCGAAAGGAGGGCCCTGGTCTGAGTAGAAAGCCGTAACTGTATATGTGCCATTAAAAACTTTAATAACAGTTCAAGCATCAGCTGAGCATTATGGCCATACTCATAGAAATTTGGAGCATGAGTCGACAGCAACTAGAATATATTTGTATGTAGCAACAGGTGTCAAGGGACCACAATGATCTAGGTGCACACATTGTAGAGGTTTGTTGGAAATTAGTAGGGGTGCCTGTGGTGGGCGGTTGACAGCGGACCCTTTTATTTGCTGACAGATGTCACAGCAAAGGACATACTGCTTGGTCTGTTTGTGTAGGCCTGGACAACAGGAATGTGCTTGTAATAGCGAAATAGTAGCTGCGACACAGGCATGGGTAGAAGCAACTCCCTCATGCACTGCTTTAATGTACTCAGGCCTTGGATCTTTGTTGGGGATCACACGATCATCCACCCTTGGTATTTTTACTAGGGAAGTATCTAGGCTAGATATGCACCAGGAATATTAGCAGGATATGCCTTTGGCATGGGCTTTCTTTCAGCCGAAGCTTTCACAGCAGCCAGTGTTTCATCATCCAACCTAGTCAATGAGCGAGTTATTGCAGCAACAGAAGCCGTAACTACTGCAAACTTGGCCGCTTCATCAGCCAAAGTATTGCCTGTAACATGTATTGTAAAATTGTTGTCCAAATGTATGAACTACATGGACATTTGGTGACGTTTCTTTCAGACCCACTACTTTCCCCCACAGTAGTCTGTGTTTGATCGTGTTACCTTTTTAATCTTTGAACCTATTCTGGAGCCAGTAATGCAGGTATTTATTGAGGGGCTGGACAGTAGTACAAATCACAGACGATTAATGTTCACCATCCTTCATGTAGCCACTCACAACCGGACAGGTGGCAGAGTATCGATGTTTGGTTCCTACTGCTGGTTGGGCTGAGACATCAGCGTACATAATTATTTGATATTGTTCGATAGGCAAAGTGTTTGCTGGAACTGGGTATTCTAGTTCATAATGGAGAAATTCTTGGGTTTGTAATTTAGGGTCAAAAACATAATCAACATCAGTGGTCGTCAGAGATGGTGTCCATTGAATCCAATATCGATGTAGCACCTTGGAATTAGGAACGCTGACTTTTATGACAGTCTTGAGGGCTGGGATTGGAGATATGACAATGATGTGTTTCCCCTGGGTCTGAGGTCCCTCTTTAATGACAGCCATCTGAACACCAGTCAGAGTTTTTACATTGGGAGGAAAGCGTTGTTCAGCTGTGGAATACAAATGTGATTTGTATGCAAAAGGGATAGTATCACCATCATTGAATGTTACATAGGTGAAACCAATGACACCAGCAAATTACCTCTGATGAGCAAATCAAATGTGTTTTGTTGTCTCTTGTGTGTAAATGTTTAGCTGCAAGCATGTCTTGTTGCAGTGCTCTGAGAATGCGTGTTTGTTTGACTGTCCAATATTTGCTTGAAAAGTCAGAACGTATTAAGTCATACACTGGTTTAATGCATTGTGCATAATCTGGAATGTAAGTTCTGCCAAAGTTTTAAAAGCCCAACAACGACTGGAGTTTTTTGATGGTGTTTGGTGGTTGCAATTGTGCACATCTTTCTAAAAGTTGGAGTGCTAGGCTCATGCCTTCATCTGATAATTCGTATCCTAAAAATAGGACACTAGGGAAGGCTATTTTTGTTTTTTTTAATTCAATTTATAGCCTAATTCGGCAAATCGCACAACAATGCGTCTCACCCGTCTTATATGTTGAACGATATCATCAGCTATGAGGTAGATATCATCTACATAGGACAATGCTTCAGGGTCAATGCCGTGTAAAATTGAAGTAACACGAGCTGAAAACAGCCCTGTACTGTTTTTATACCGTTGTCTGCAACATTTTTTCTGTGAGCCTAAAGCACTACAACTTGTTAAATCCCTACTTTCAGGAACTGTTTTTTGGAAGGAAAAACATTGGAAATATCGAAGATTGTTTTGTATTTTTTGCACGCTATTGTGGTCATTATGATGTGACGGTATCACAGCCAACAGGCTGGCAGTGAGGACCGCCACATTATGAGTGTGGCAGATGTTCATCTCCGATCTGGCAGTCCACAGAGGACCTCCGGCTATATTAGGAGCTGGCCCACTGCCATAGTTTCCGAGGTAGTAGCACTGCCACGAAAACCATGGCAGTAGGGCAACCGGTGACAGGGAATTCCTTTCCTGTCACCAGTAGATGGCTCTCTCCCCAACTAGCACCTGACCACCCCACCCCCCTACAGTCACAGTGCCCCCTACTCACATAGTGCCCCCACCCCCTTCCCCACATACATGCACACAGACACCCACAAGCACCAAGAATACACCCACTCACCTACACTTCCAGACACGCATCCACTCACACTCATCCATACACGCATTCACTCACATGCATCCATCCACGCACTAACTTACACATACTCACACGCATTCAGGCATTCATGCACACAAACATCCAAACACGCATACTCACACACATACACACTGAGATGCAGACACTCACTCACTTCAACATTGATACACGCATTCAGTCACACGCATACACATAAACCACAACACTCATGGTCACATTCACACACGCACACACACATGCATACATACACGCAGACACCACACAATGAAACACGCACACACAACACGCCCACCCTCTTACCCCCCTCCTCGTCGGATGCCCGACTTACCTTGTCCGGCGAGGAGGTCATCCGGCAGGGAACGGGAAGGGGTGCTGCCACCGCCGGCAGCACCCCACCAGCAGGACACGGCAGGCAGTATTAATGGTCTTAATACGGCTAGTGGCGTCCTTCTGGCATGGCGGTGCAGGTGGTAGCAACACCAGTGCGCCACTGCCCGCCAACATGGCGACTGCCGGATATCTGCCCAGAGTGTGGTGGAAATCCGGCAGTGCCCATTGTATGGCGAGCAAAAGACCGCCACCACTGGTCGTCTTCTGGTGCCCGTCGCTTTCATGGTCTCGCTCATAGAGCGCCAAAGTCATAATGAGGGCCAAAAGTGCTGTACTGTGTGCAATTTGAATGGCAAATGTGCATGTGTGACTTTTTAAATGGCTGTAGTCTAAGACAATTCTATATAAATGGTCTGGTTTAGCTACGAGGAACAATGGGTTATTCATTGGTGAGACACAGGGTACAATTACTCACTTGTACACTAGTTGCGTGAGGATTTCCCTCACGGGGCTCTAGCTTCGCACGTTATTGGATATTGGAGTTGTGGGTGTGGTTATGATCTAATTTCTATTATATGGTAGGGAGAATCTTTATCCCACTCTACATAGCTGCGTTATAACACAAGTGCCTGTGCCAATGCCCAATCAATGGCTCAAGGGGCGAGAAAGAGGGTTCAATTACCTCTTCCACATATGGGAGATTATCGACAAATTCTGGTGGCCAATCTTTTTTGGCCAATAAAATACCAAAAATGGTGGCTACGTGATCCCAAAAGATAGCACCTGTTGTGTGCTCAATGTCTCCTTCTAATTATATTTTAATTTATAAACCCTTTTAGTGTGGAGACGCACATGTCCGCAGTTTCGACTTGTAGAAAGTTGTTAGTTGCTCTTACCTCCAGATGCTCTTGAATTTTCCGGAGAACTATTGTGACCTCTGCCACACTGTCTAGTAGGGCCAGTGTCTACTTCCTGTTCTTCAGTAAAGCTCTCATCCTGAGTGGCATTTCATAGAGAAATCACTGCCACCTTCTTCTTTTTTAATTGAGGTTTTTGTTGGGGAAGTTTCTCTTCTTTTTTTAACAGCATTTTGACGAGCATTGTGACTCCTTTCTCAGTTTCACTTAGTCAGTTCGCTGTTCTGACCGCCCACCTCTCTCACTGCATTTATCCAGTGAGTCCTGAAAGGAACGAGATTGGCGTGTAGCAGTATATTGATATCTATCAGGGGTTTTTATATTATCTCTGCTTCTGAGATTATAGCAGTTTTGAGGGATCTGTGAGTGCAGATTCTCTCCTTTCTTTTTTAGGTGTTTTTTTTTATCTCAGAGATTTTTTAGAACCCTCAGGTGCTTGCTTGGTAGAATCCTTATTTGATTCACCCTGTAATTTGTGGTTTGCTAGGTCTGGCTCTCAGACTATCCCGATCAATACTAGAGTAGGTCTCTGCGATAATCTTTGGCAGCTCACATTCTTGATTCTATACAGGAACGTCCCGGAGCTGCATGCTTACTGCCTGTGCTACTGCTTTCCCTTTAAGATTACTTAATATTATTGAAGATACAGTGGCAACAATCCCCATTAATTGTGTTCCCAAATCCAGGGCCGGGGCAGCCCTGTATTTATCTTGAATTTGTTTTAACATTTCAGGAAGATTTGCAAGTGTTGGTGTGCTGTGTGCAGTAGAATAGAGCGTGGCAAATACCGTGCCCCCAAGTATTGCCATTATCTATTGTAGGAACCATCCTGAATGGCAAGCACATAATGAGAATTCTGTTTATCTTGAGGTCCTGTATGGGGAAATACTGCTTTCAGCGCATTTATTTTTTTAGCTAACCAAAATGGAATTTCTTCCCGTTTAGCGGGTACTTTACCCATGATCAAATGTACAGTTGCAGTGTTAATGCCTAGTATGACTGTATGCGGTTGCACTTGGGCAGCTTGTACTAGTTTGGTGTTTAATGTTTGCATTACAAACTGTACTAAGAGTCTATATATTGCTGTAAGTTCAACATATACGGGATGAATCTCAGCTACCGCCAAAGTGCCTGCATCAGGATGCGGTGTAGATGTGGCCAATAAAGGCCAGGTAGGACCATCATTGCTGAGAGGACCTACCCTAATGTGTAGTGGTGTGTGGGGTAGGGTGCCAGTAAGCCAGTTTTTATGGTCTTGAAAAGATAGAGGTATCTCCAAGTATGCGTATGCTTTGTATTGTGCAGGTGTGTAATGATGAAATGTATTAGTGCTCCCATTGACAGCTTTAAAGTTGACCCAAGAATAAAATGTTTCTGTTCTATAGGCTGGATGAACCTCAACCGCAAATGTTACAGGGCCCCTCTGGGCTGTAAGGCCATTAGCTAACAAATGAGCAGTGAGGGAAGGTCGCATTTTTACTGCAAATAATACCCGTTGCGGTTTCACCATGGTAGATATGCCTGTTAAGAGATAAGGAAATCAAATAGGGATCATTCCTTTTAAAGTTCAAGCTTGAACAATCTACAGCATCAATAGGTACTACCTATCTAGCTGACAAAGAAATCCTTAATAACACAGACATCTCCATTTATAGTATTTTTTTTAAATTATTTTATTGAAACAATGACAAGCACACTTTGCACTTCTCAAGTCTTTCTCGGCACAGAATGAAATATTCCGAACCTGCTTATAGAGCACCCCCTCCCTGCTGCGCTTTCCACAGGAGTCTTCAGCCTAGTCCCCAGTCTTCAGAGTTTATCATCTGGGGCATGTGGTCTGTTCCAGGCAGGCAAGTTATATGGATGTGCAGGAGGCGGGGTACACAGTCCTCCTCTACACTCATTCAATTTCCCCCATTTCGCCGGGCATTCCCGGCTCATGTAGGTAACCTTTTCTGCCGGCATGCACCAATCCATACTTTTTCCAGTCTTTAAGCTCTGGGGTACACGGTGAACCCCAGAGTCTGGCAATGTTTTCTTTTGCGACCACCATGCCAAGTGTTGGCCAGAGTCTCTCTGACTATCCCAGGTCATGGGCTCCCATATGTTCAATAGACTTCTCTTTATTGAAAGTGACAGTTCCTCTCACCAGGAGACCACTGAGGCATGCCAGCACTTTCATCCAGTATTGTCTTATGTATTGGTATTCCCAGAGGATCCCTCCCTCCCGCATCCCCTAAGACACAAGCCATTCGGAACCCTCCCCATCCTGAATCTGAGTGTGCATGGTAGATATACTCTATGTAGTTCAATTGAATCAGGCAGAACCTGGAGAGAATTCCCACCTCTGTCGGGGATGCCAGTCCCTACTCCCATTCTTCTGGTGAGTTATTGTTTATAGTTTTGTAGATGAGGGAGATCACTTTTTTATGCAAGAGTTCTTCAAGGAGTCTGTGCTCCAAGGGAGAGGTCTCAGTTAGTTCCATCGTCCTCAGGATGACCGAGTGTAAATTGTGTCACACCTGAAGATAGCGGAAATGCTCCAAACAGCTAGGTCGTACTCCTCCTGCAATTAATTGAAGGTCTTGATGGCATTATGCGGCCAGAGGTCCCCAATCTTTGATATGCCCATGAGGTCCCACCTTCTGAACCCAGGGAGATCGCCCAGGGCGCCCAGTGCTCCGGAGTCCCAGAGTGGGGAGCCTGTGTTACCCTTCCCTTCCAACCCAGAGCCGTAAGTGTGGTGTGCCAATAGCTGGTTGTCACAGACCTGGGTCCCAGGTGACGTGACGACCAGGTGGGGGAGTAAAGGGCCCTTAGAAATCCTCCTAGATGGAATAGCCTCCTATCCATCCTATAGGTGCGTTCATCTTGTGGCAAGTGTCAACTGTGCAGCCCACTGATACTTTTTTATATCAGGGAGGGCAATTCCACCGTTGTACCACCCCCTAGTCAGCTTAGTCAAGGCAATGCTGGATGGATACCCGTTCCATAGGAGGCCCCGTAGTTCTGTTTCTATTGCTTTGTAATAGTGTGAGGGAACCAAATACGGGGTATTGTGTAAGACATACAAAAAGCATGGTAACATCATCATCTTAAAGAGAGCAGCTCTTCCAAGCAGAGGCACTGGTAATGCTCTACAGTGTTGTATGTCCAGCTTAAGTCATCCCAGGAAGGGAGACAAGTTATGGGGTAGAACCTGGCGGGGCCTGCTGTTACAAAAATGCCTGAGTATTTGAAACCACTGAATTTCATTTCGATTGGGCAGTTCCAGGGGATGTGAGGGGAGTCTCCTTTGAAGATGTAAATGGCGGAATTCACCTAGTTGATTGTATATCCAGAGTATTGGCCAAATAGGGTTATTATGTGCATTATTCGGTCTTGGGAGGTGGAACGTTTTGTAATGTAAAGCAGAACATCATCTGCATATAATGATATCCTGTCCTCCCACTGTTTGTTCCAAGTAATCCCCTTAACAAGGGGATCTATCTGCACCCATGTCTCCAGTGGCTCGAGGGCCAGTGCAAACAGCAGGGGCAAGAGATGGCACCCGTGTCTAGTGGAGCATGGAAGAGTAAACGTCCGTGACTGTGCACCATTTACCACTACTTGCGCCTGTGGAGCGGAATAGAGGAGCTATGTCCAAGCCCTGAAGGTGTCCAAATCGCATCTGTTCCAGCACTGCAAAGAGATATGGCCATTTGACAGAGTCAAAGGCCATGTGGGCATCTAAGGAGAGAATTGCTGCATCGTCTCACAGGGTTTTAGCCTGAGCGAGCACCCCGTGCACTCGCCTAATGTTCTATGCTGTGTTGCGCTGCGGCATAAACCCTGACTGCTGTGGGTGTATCAGTGTGGGTAAGATTGGTGCAAGGCGGGAAGTCAGCATATTGGTCAGTATCTTGATCTGTGCATTAAGCAGGGAAATTGGGCGATATGAGCTGCAGTAGTCTGCCAGTTTCCCTTCCTTGCGGATGGCAACTATGGAGGCCAAACGTTGGTCCGGGGGACTTCCCCTTTTGCCAGGCTCTCCTTGTGTATTCTTTTCAGGTGGGGTGCTGGGGTAGCGGCTGTTGTCTTGGATAATTCAACTGGAATCCCACTGGGAACCATTGCCTTTCCTGACTGCAAATTACAGATGGCTCCCACTATCTCCCCTGGTGCAAACTCCCTGTCCAGACACTCTCTATCATCTGCTGACAGGGTGGGAAGTGGAATGCCTGTCACCTGAGTCGTCCACAGTGGCTAGAGGAACTCGGGGCATAGAGCTCCTCATAATAACTCCCAAAAGCACTCACAGTCCCTTCACTGTTGCTAACTGTGGAGCCTGACTTAGTGTGGCGTGTGCCTACTCAACAGTGTGCTCTGTCACGTCTATCGAACCAGGCCAGCAGCTTCCCAGCCTCATCCCCAGTTTCATACAATTTTTGCTGAGTTGCCCTTAATTGGGCTCTAGCCACCTCATGTGCCACGTCGTGCTACTCACGTTGTTTGAGCTGTAAGGTGTGGGCCGAATATGCGTCTTGCTGGTCGGGGGTCAGTCGTAGCATTGAAATCTCCCTTTCCAAGGCTTCCATTTGAGCCCATTTTTCTCTTTTTTGTCCCACCCTTTGAGAGGCCCACTCCTCTGTTTTGTATGCTTCCCACACCATTTGCAGAGAGCCCACTGAGTTGGCGTTTTCATCAAATGATTGCTTGGTTGCCCTCACTAGTGGTCCTTTAACTTTCGGTACCACAGATTTATTATGATCTGATGCTGTTTCTTAATTGGGTGAGGGCCACAGACCATCCACAGAGGGGAGTGGTCTGATATACCATGTGCCAAGTGATGGATCTCTCGCACTCAGTGCAGTTAATTAGCTGGCATAAGTAAATAATCAATGCAGGAAACGCTGCTGTGGGCTGCTGAGTAAAATGTATATTGATGCTCATTAGGAAGGCGAGTTCACCACACGTCCATCAAGCCCAGTGCTGCCTTAAAGGCAGCCAGAGGTTGCTTTATGGGGGAAGTCGGTCTAGGGGGATGCCGGTCGGAAATATCCTTTAGGGTAGCATTAAGGTCCCCTACCATATTTAATTCTCCTGGAGGAGGCTCAGTAGTAGCGCACCTAGAGCTGGAAGTGTGCCTTCATGCAGCCGTGGTGGGGCATATATTAAGAGTATGTTGAGTACCTTTCCCTCCCAGGTCCTGAGAGAGATGCATACCGGCCCTGGTCGTCAGACCAAGTTTGCCCAATATTGAGGGGAAGCAACTTCTTCACCAGTATGCCTCCCCCCTAGAGGTGGCAGTATAACCTGCATGAACAGCCGTTCTGTATCACCACCTATCTAGAGCCCAATAGGTATTCCCCAGCAGGTGAGTTTCTTGTAAAAGAGCCACATCCAGGGAGTGGCATTTGAGATGCTGTAGGACCGTTCCCCTTTTGATTTTGTCCCCTAGTCTGTTAATGTTCCACGAGAGAATGTGCAGTGTCTGTTTCAGCATGTGGAAAGGGAATGGGGTGGAAAGGGAATGGGGAAGTGTCTAACATATGCAAAGTGTGTTGCCTGGGGATAGGAGCCACCCAGGCCCAAGGGTGTGCAGTGTACCTGTGTTCCAAGTCTGCGTCCTGTGCTTTACTCATGCTTGTCATAAACACATCCGCAACAATAAATTCATAACAAACCCCAACAATGTTAACCCCCCTTCCTGCCTCCCTGCTGAGTCTTGAACTACCGCCACCCCAACAGTGCAGAGTGCTTTTCACCCATAATTAATTTAACTATAAAATAAGAGGGGGGGAGGTAGCTGGCAAGTTCGGGTCCCCCTCCCCAGCCCCTAAGCTATACAATATTACCAAGATGCTGGTTTTGTTCGGTCCTTGTCCCCTGTCCGTCGCAGTGGAATCTCCGTTGTGCTGTTTCTCTAGGAGGGCAAGTTGCGCCCCGCTCCGGCAGTCTTGCTTCAATCGCGGCTCCAGTCATTGACTGCAAGTCAGTCAGAGTCCTGGTCCCTGGATACCACTTGTCCTGCTTGTCAAATCTCCCCACTTGGCGGGGTGGGACTCCCAAAATGATCGTCAGCTGGTGGGGCCTGAGGTCTGGGCCACGGGCCCCTCCTCCGCTGCTTTGTCGGTATTCCTCGGTGTCTCTGTTTGCTGACCTTTTGCCAGACCTAGCCAGTCCCTGGTTTCCTCCGGGGAGGAGAAGTAGTGAGTTTTTCCTTGAGTGATTACCCGGAGCTGTGCAGGATAGAGCATGAATTATTTAAGTACCCTTTCCCTGAGAGCTTGTTTGACTTCCAGGAAGCTGTGTCTTAGCTTTTGCACTCGAAGTGTAAAGTCCAGAAGGAGTGCCACATGCGCATTAGCTATAGTGAGAGGGGGGCACATCGTGCTGTCTAGAGGATTGCGTCCCAATCTCTATGGTTGAAGATCCTTGCAATGATGGGACGTGGGGGTGGGGCCCAGCTTTTGGGGAACGCCCAGGATTCGGTGCCGTCAAGTACTTCGAGAGGCCATGCGACGATAAATGGTTAAGGATGAGATCCTCCACAAATCGGTCCACTGCTGGCCCTTCAGTTTTCTCAGGTACCCCTATGATTCTGGTGTAATTGCTATGGGAGTGTCCTTCTAGGATTTTGACCATAGCTTCCAAATTTGCCGTAGTGGCCTTAAGCTCACGTAATTAATTGTTCTTTGAGTGTAGCCGAGATGTCTTTGATCTCTTTCAGGAATTCTTCCACTTCCTTCACCCTGGCGCCCAGCATATGGAAGTCCGCCCTCATTAGTGCCACCTCAATTCCAACTGACTTGATCTTGGCTTCTAGGGTGCCCCTCACTCCCTGTATAGCTGTCATGATGTCTTTCAATGATTTGGTATTTTCCCCAGGCATTGCGGTTACCATTTCCATGCTCCGTTCTCCTGTGCCGAGGGCCCCTGCGGCTTCCTTGGGTTGTGTAAACTTATCTAACTTCAGCTGGTATCCCGCTTTCAGTCCCTTGCCACCCATCATGCCACCCTCGAATCGGGAGACAGTAGATACATGTGGGCATGTGTTGTGTCCGGGGCGGCCAGTCACCTCGTGGTCCTATTGGCCTCTCTGTGTACTCCTGCGAGTTGGGTACCCCTCCAGCATCTTCAATCTGTTGTGCGCCCCACCAGGGAGTACTTTCACCCCTATGGTGGCTCCACACTTTATCAGTGTCCCTCAATTCTAGAGTCAAGTTAAAACACTTTGGCCCTCATTATGATCCTGGCGGTCAGAAGGGCCACTCCCCATTCATACCCCCAGGGAGGTTGGACCTGCCAGGCCGGAGATGAGCATCTCCGACCCAGCGCTCCACAGAAGACCGCCGGCAGTATTTTGAGCCGGCTTTCCATCAGGGTTTCCGCGGCAGTAGCACAGCCACGAAAACCCTGGCAGAAACGCTACCGGTGATAGGGAATTTCTTCCCTGTCACTGTCAGACGACTCCCCCCACACTTCCCAGCAAGCACAATACCCCAACCCACCACCCCTTCCCTCATCCCCCCAGATACAGCGCCCCCTCTCCCTAGCCCCAACGCCTCTCCAAGTACAGCGGCCCCCTCTCCCCTCCAGGTACAGTATCCCCCTACCCTACCCTCACCCACCCACCACGCATACATGCACACAAACACCCACACGCAGCCCACATATACTCATTCACTAACACTGGCATATACGCATTCACTCACATGCATCCATACACGCATTCACTGCAACACTCATACAAGCGTTCACTTCAACATTCATACTTGCATATACACACACGGATACACACATGCAGACAAACATGCATTCACACGCGTGTACACTCACGCTGACAAAGACCCACTCACACATGCATACAAACATGCAAACAACCACTCACACACTACATACCCCCCTTCCCAGCCCCCCCCCTGTCAGACCCCTGACTTACCTTATCCAGAGAGGAGGTCGTCTGACAGAGAACGGGCGCTTCCACTGCCGGCAGCGCCCCGACATCAGGACACGGCCAGACAATATTACTGCTCGTAATACAGCTGGTGGAGTCCCTTTGGCGGGGCGGGGCAGGTGGTGGAACTGCCCATGCACATCCGCCTGCCAGCAGGACTACTGCTGGATTTCCACCCAAAATGTGGCAGAAATCCTACAGTACTCGTAATATGATGGGCAGAAGACATCCAGCACTGGCGGTCTTCTGACGCCTGCAGCCTTGGCGGTCTTTGAGAAAGACCACCAAAGTCAAAATGAGGTCCTTTGTCTGAGGGAGGGATCTTCAGGTCATCACCGCTGCAGGGCCTGCTCCCACTTTTCAAGCCCCCGGTCGCTGCAGGCCCTCTGCACTTGTGGGTCTAGGGGCAGGAGCACACTCTTCTTCAGGGGATGCCACCTTTCGCCTTCAGGCATCCCCGCCAGCCTGCTGGGTGTTGAGGGGTGCATCGGGGCACACTCCCACCTGCCCGGTCTCTCTATTCCTCCACCTGGGCTCCTAATTTCTTAGACCGCATCCGCATTGGGTCTGCTGCTGTTGCTCTTTTAACTAGTTTACCGGCCCAGATGTTGCAGGCCCAGACTGACAGCCTGACTCCCTGTTCCCCACTTTGCTGGGCCTTGGGGCCCCACCTCACAGTTCAGGGCCACACTGTCTCTCGCTGTGCTGCTCGTGCACTGCCAGTCCACTGGAGCCACCAGGAGGTGGGCCGGGCCACCTCCCTCCATCCAGTCCTCTGAGGCCACAGCTCCTCCTTCTGGGCAGGTCCCCCACCGCACTCCTCCTACGGGTCTTCCCCTACCTCGTTGGTGCTTGCGAGGAGAGTGGGGATACCCGTAGTGCACCCCAACGACCCCCGGCAGCCTCCACATCCAAGACACAGCCCATTGCACGGAGCCTCAACCATGGCCTCCCCCCCCATGCCCCGCTTTCAGGCCAAGGGCACTCTCACTCACTTCTGCTGGCTGAACAGGGGGGTCACTATCATTGCACTCAAAGCGAAGCCCCACTGTCACTGGGGTGTGAGGCAGGCTGGCTGTCAGAGTCACCAGATCCTCGGGGTCTGCGCACATTCCCAACACGTCCACCACTGAACAGCTCCAAGACTCTGATAGATAAATCACAGAGGCTAAGAGAGTTCAAGAGGGGAAGAGGGGATTAGGAAGGGAACAGCTGGGAAGGAGACCTGTAGTAAGAAAAAGGTTAGAACACACAATATGAAAATTATATCTCCTGAAATCAATACTAGACTATGATTCTAAGCCTAGTCAATCTGAAAACATGGACAATCTAAGAATTAAGCTTAAAATGACTAAGTTTCAAGATGGTTGGATACCTGTAAGGGAATCAAGATGGATTAAATGAAAACTTTCTTGTTCAAGTACTTTCCTTTACATGAGAATCAGAAAAACATTCTGACTAAATTTTAAACCAATCATATAAATCCTTTTTTTGAGAATGCATACTAGGACCATACAATATTGCATCTAGAAACACTGGCCTTCTGTATACTCTTAAAATGTTTCAACACAAATTGCGAATATTGCAGATTTATATATATATATAGTAAACACCATAAAAGGATTGTGCACCATGAATAACACAATATGGATTCAGGAAACAAATCATATAACTTGTCAACTCGAATATTACATAATAAATATCTTAGAATAGTGGCATACAATAAACAACATGAATTAAACTCAAGGAGAGAATCGTGCGTCTTGCCAATTCGAGTGTCACCATGTAAAATGTCAAGAAATGGTAGCACGCAATGAATATCAAAATCAAATCATCATTAAACGAATCGCGCGTAAACCACGATGTTAATGCCAAGCTCACAATGAATAACAAGATCAAAGTACAATGAAACGAATCGCGCGTCTTTTGCCGATTCTTAAGCTACCATGTAAATGTCAAGAAATGGTAGCGCGCAATGAACAACAAAATTAAATCCTCATGAAACGAATCGCGCGTCTTGCCGATTCGTAAGACATCATGTAAATACCAAGAAATGCCAAGAAATGGTAGCGCGCAATGAATAACAAAGTTAAACCTTTATGAAACAAATCGCGCGTGTTGCCGATTTGTAAACCACTATATAAATGTCAAAAATGGTAGCGCGCAAGTAATTTGTTAATCATTACATAAATAAACCAAGAATATGAAAATTCTCCATAAAGGTGTCGGAACAGTCCAACCACCGTCTTACCGCCTGGAACAATGATCACCTATGAAGGATGAAGGGCAGAAGCCTGGAAGATCCAAAAGGCCGCCGGGACAGGAGCTCAGGAAGAAGCTGCTGCTCTGCACCAGGACCTCTGAATAGTGAGCACTGGGAGTTGGGCTGGCTCTCTTTTATTGTGTCTTGGCCCAGCCCACAACCACGCCCAGGCATGTTGCAGGGAAAGTCTCTGGAAGGCCCTGGAAAGGGGCCACACCCTAACACACTCTGAAAACCTGCAATACATTGCAAAGGGACAGTATTTGTAAGCATATTAAAAATAAGTTTTCAGGATTGAACTCTGTTAAACCACAACATATCAGCACAATGCATAAATTATGTTGTTTTGAGAGTGCTTGGTTTTTGCATTCTAGTCGCCAATAGAGCGCGTACTGCTCTGGTGTTGACACTGGCGTCCGTCATCCATCTCCATATCCGATTCGGCTGCGCGGCCCCCTCTCACCACTTAAGGCCACAGTCTGCATACTGGTCGCAGGGCCTCCTTACTTTCTCTGGGTTCCGGGACCGGGGGGCTGTCAACTCGAGCTGTAAGACATGGGCTCTGAGTCTCGAACCCTCGGGAACTCCGCCACAGAGCAGCCATGTCATTTGGGGGTAAGCTCCATATACAGCATTGAGGTACCTTTATCACATAGTGAGAGAGATACACTCAGGAGGATCCGAAAATCAGTGCCTGACCAAACGTTGGTGGCACCATGTCACGTTGGCTTTCATTGTACCAATGAGGCTACTGGATTTGGGCGGGAGCATCACCTGAATTGTGGGGAACTTATTCCAATTCCATGCGACAACTGTCAGCCTAATACATTTCCGGCCAGCTAGCAGCACCTCATCTCTGCCCAAAAGCAGGGACAATTTGTGGCAACTGGGCGTATGACATTCTTTCTCAGTTACATTAGTCTCACACATGCAAAGACAGAGGCTAGAAATTGTTCAATAAGATTTATTGAATCAGCTGTGTCTTAGATACAATAGCATGGAATGCAATATTTTGAATGATGAAACATACTAGAAGCAAAATGGGAACAAGGAAAGTGAAACACAGGAAAAGACCCACCATACTGTCACCATGCACAATATATGCAGTGCCTACCTAAGCTATGTTAGAGCACAGCAGGATAAGCCCTAATCCACCCTTCAAGATTCCCCCCTGGGAAGACATCATCCTCCATACCTGAATATGACAGTAGTGAAAAAGCCTGTCATCTACAGAGACACCATCCCCATATAGGCCAGGGAATCAGTATTCTCAGCGAGCAGCTGTAACAAAGGCAGACAGCATGCTGTTGTGGTTATCTGGCTTTAACCTCCCTCTAACATGCATGGGACAGGGAAATGTTTTCATAATAAAACAACTGATGTTCTGAGAAAGTGTCCCTATATAAAAGTATGTGTGTTTCTGTGAATGTTAGAGATGCAGTGTACTACTTGTGCTGACAATCCTATCTTTCTACAGCCTTGAGGAAAGCACAGTGGGAAAGAGTGTTGTGCTAAGAAATGTAAGGCTTTTCTAGGCAAATGGACAAAATAAAGGAAAATAAAATACCACCACGAATGTGACCGACTCTAAAGAATAAGATTAAATATAATGAGAGGTTACTAAGCTAAAGGGCACAAGCAGCAGGCCTCGTTGCAAAAATAACGAGCCCATGGTCATCACTAAAATGGCTCTACAACATGGTGTACTTCAATCCAAAGCTCCATACTGAAATTGTCTCTGACTCTAGCCCCATTGGGTTAGGCACTATATTTGCACAGCTTAGTGGACGCCCAAATGCAAGATGACATATTGTGGCCTATGCTAGTAGAAATTTGTCTCAAACGGAACGTGCTTACTCACAGCCTAAGAAAGAAAGTTTGGCTGTAGTATGGGCTTGTGAACATTTCCATGTATTCCTGTACTGGTAGCCTTTTACTTTGGTGACTGGTCATTAAGCTTTGCTGACCATATTCGGCAATCCAAAAGCCATGATCCCTTCTCAAATTGAACAATCGGGATTAAGATTGGAAGAGTATGATTATACAATTGTGCATTGACCAGGAAAAGATCAAAATCGTGCTGACTACTTTTCGAGACTGCCCATTCAAGGTCATGGTACTCCATCCTTAACAGCTGAGGCCTACATCAATTTCACTATCAAGCCAAGTACACCAGTTGCTATATCGTTAGCCCAGATTGTCACTGCTGCGAGTCATGATTGTGACCTGCTGAAGTTAAAAGACATAGGGGGTCATTCTGACCCTGGCGGCCGGTGACCGCCAGGGTCACCGACCACGGGAGCACCGCCAACAGGCTGGCGGTGCTCCCAAGGGCATTCTGACCGCTGCCGTTCAGCCGCGGCCAGAAAGGGTAAACCGGCGGTCTCCCGCCGGTTTACCACTGCCCTTGTGAATCCTCCATGGCGGCAGAGCGCGCTCCGCCGCCATGGGGATTCTGACACCCCCTACCGCCATCCTGTTCCTGGCGGGTCTCCCGCCAGGAACAGGATGGCGGTAGGGGGTGCCGCGGGGCCCCTGGGGGCCCCTGCAGTGCCCATGCCAATGGCATGGGCACTGCAGGGGCCCCCGTAAGAGGGCCCCACAAAGTATTTCAGTGTCTGCAAAGCAGACACTGAAATACGCGACGGGTGCAACTGCACCCATCGCACCTTCCCACTACGCCGGCTCCATTCGGAGCCGGCGTCCTCGTGGGAAGGGCAAATCTCAAAATACCCTCAGCGGTCTTGTGACCGCGGAGCGGTATTTTGACGGGGGAACATTGGGGGGCAGCCTCCGCCGCCCGCCAATGTTAGAATCACCCCCATAATTACACATCAATCTTGGAATAAGCACATTCGACCCCTCAGTAATGATGGTGAATCTACAAGGTACAAGAAGGTTAAAGATAAATTGTCCATAGCTCTGGAAGGAGTTATACTACGAGGATCAAGAATCCTGATTCTGGAGAGTCTACGACAAAAGGTGATTGAATTGACTGACAAAGGACAATGTGCTATTGTTAATACAAGGAGAGCTCTCTGAGACCTAGTTTGTTTTCCATAGTTAGATGAAATAGTTGAAAAGGAACTCAAGGCCTGTCACGTATGCAATTGCTTATCAACCAAACTTACTCAATATATTCTGAACAAGTCAGAACTCCCTAGACATGCCTCGATTTCTTTGGTCCACTGGATAATGAACATCATTTAATGGTGATTGTAGATAAATATTCACGCTGGCCTTTGGTGGAAAATCTTTCATCCACGACACATGAACAAGTAATCCAAAAACATGATGGCATCTTTGCACCATGGGGCATACTTGCCATTGTAAAGTCTGACAGTGGTCCACCGTTCAACAATAAAAAATGTAAAGAATTTCTGGAGCATCTGAACATAAAGCATCAAAAGATCACGTCGTTATGGTCACAGGCCACTGGACTGGTTGAGCATTTTATGAGTATGCTAAAGAAAGCAGTACAGCATGCAACTCTTAGAAAGCTGAGTTTGAAAACAGTATTAATTTCTACTTTGCTACCTTATTGTTCAACACCCCACTCGACCACATGTAAAAGTCCTGCGACATTGATGTTTGGGAGAGCAATGGCAACCAAGTTACCTCAACTGACCACAGAAAGAGATAGTAGTGAAAACCTGATTTGTTACAGGGACTTGGTTCAAAAACAGAAAATGAAAATGTGTGCAGACAACAAGAGGCAACATGCAAAGACCTCTCATTGCGAAAAGGAAATTTAGTTAAAAAAACGAAAATCTGATGCTCCTTATGATGTTGAACCTTTCCAAACAGTGTCTACTAAAGGACATATGGCGACTGCCCAGTGCCCTGGGAACTCTATTACCAGAGACTCTTCTAATTTCAGGCCTGTATCATCAGTCTTCAACTCAAGATGGTGACAGAAAGAATGATTCCGACAATCTTTAGCAATTTCTGACATTGAAGATGACAGTTTACAGCTTCCAGTAAACAGAGTCGGTCGACTGACCAAAGCACAAAGAAGATTAATTGAAGAGATAAAGTTGTACAATGTTTCTATATGTATGTAGACATATATTTGTGTGTATCCAATGATTTTCTAAAATGCTATTTTTCATTTAACACAGAGAGAGATGTAGTGTCTTGCATGATTTAGAACAGAACCTTTCAGGCTTCCTGAGGACTTAGTGTGACATAATCAATAGAATAGAATGTAATGAAAGTTTGGTTTAAAATGCTGGAGTTCACAGGTACACACAGAGGAATAAAGATGTGGATTTACAGCTCTGTGTGTGACCTACTTATTCAGCATATACCAGGCTGGGAAAGATGATACAGTAGGCAGGGGCCCGATTCACAAAGGTGACCTTGGATCAAATGTCTACGTTTAGACCAAAGGTCTAAGTTTAAACCAAAATTCCGATTTTACTTGTAGTAAAGTTAGACTTTTGGTCTAAGTTTAGAATTTTGATCTACATAAAATTAATTCTATGCTTGGTACGTGTTATTTGCAGCAGGAATATTAACCCTCTCTCCTACTTTATATTGAGCCAAAACTGCCACTAGGCAAAACTCCAATCTCTCTCCAAGCAGGAAAATTAATCACCAGAATTATTTTGACATTTTTATTGTTGACTGAAAACTGATGGACACAAACGGTGCTTCTAAAACCATAAGATATTTCAATACAAAGCACCCTCTTGGCTCGGCACCAGGTGCGGTGGCACTGGTCACACTGCCCTAAAGCAGGTCCTCCTGTGCTGACATCTGAAGCCTAAGACTGCCGTTTTCATAAGTTCTTGCCATGTATGGAAGATGTAGGAGCTTTGAGGAGAAAGACTGTATAAGAGTAATGAGATTTTTACGTATGTAATATGATCAACAAATTAACTCCTCATCAATCTCCCAGCCCACATTATTATATCTACATGAGTGTCTATAAAACACATCAACTTCTGCTTATAACAGCAATCACAAAACATAGGGATCACTGAGTTAATTATTGCCAGAGGAGAGATAAGCATTAGGTACATAAACTTCAAAGGTTTTGCAACAGCCACCTATCGTGTAAGAGAGACTCGGTGTCCCATATAGCTGCACTACAAATATTTATATCTAAATTCCCCTCCTCCTAGAAACAGGAGTAAAAAATAGGTAAAAGTGTTTTTTCCCGTCTACAAAAATGACATTGACACAAGTCTAGAACCACCAGCATAAATCAGTAAATGTTTCCATAGTTTGGGGAAGACTGTGATCAAGTGATTGTCTGCGCCTCAGCTATGGATGGCTGGAAGACAGTAAAGGTTTGTATTTGCCAGAGAGCCTAACTGAAAGGAAATTTCTGTCTTGACCCTAAAGGAGGCCTCCTGTCATCTTCAAGTAGTCCTTTTATTGTTATGCTGTCTGTGAGCACAATAACCTCAATATGGACTGTAAATAAAGGGTTCATGAAAGCCACAAAAACAGCAGATGGTTTATAGTTTGCAGATTAGTGTGACTTCATGTGATGCCTTAGCAACTAACAGAAAGTCCACAACATGAGACTTCAGTTTTGAGTGGAGACATCTCTGGTCAACCTTAAATTAGGAGGCAGAAGAATAACTACTTCACAAAACAGCTTTGAATGGATTCTGTCAACATTGCAAACCCTTTCCGATCTTTAACAAAATTTGTCAAATCTTGGAATCCCAAAATTCAGAATAACATTTGTGTGTGGGGCGTGGTTCCATCTGGCTTGTGGTTTCATAAAGGTGACTGCATCCTGCAGCGAGAAACAACAGGACAGACAACAGAGTTATACACTTATAGGCACGGAGAATCTATAATCTGAACAAGCACTTGTGATGTTGTAGGTGAGAATCTGCAGGTGGCAAAAGAACAGTGGGAATGGTGAACCTGACCCGCACATTTTGTTGTTATGAAATGTTGCACATTTTTTGTAGTGCACAAAGTCCATCCAATTTTTGCCCATGCTGTAGACTTGATTGGCAAACTTTGCCTGCATATTAAAGTTACATTCAGTATCTTCAACTAAACCCACATGAGTGTGAACAGTAGGCATTGTGTTTGAATTATAGGGTCTGTGTCAGTGTTTCCCTGCCCCAATACAACAGTTTCTGTATCACTTTCTCAGTATGTGTAGGAAGTGGACACTGTTCAGGTACTTCCAGTTTACTTTCTTTAAGGGCAAGCGGTACAACCTTCCCCTTATTCTCCTCTTCACTGTCTCCAACCGCCACTCCTCCCGAGCTACCATTCTAACCCTGAATCCTCCCACCTCGTTGATACGTTACATAGAATTTGTAGCTTACATAACAAATACCACAGTATGCCTATCAGTGTATCCTCCCAATTAATTTGTCGGTGTCTCCTGTTGTAGGCACCAGGATGATCTCTCCATGTCCCTGTATATGTGCATCTTGCCATGTTCCCAATGTCTATGTGCTCTCAATATTGATATCAGTGTAGTTTGGTCTATGTGCCATACTCCCTGCTCCTGTGTAAGTTCCCTGCTTGTAATAGCTTTTGTGTATTTCCTGATTTTGGGTCAGTGCTTTCCCTTTACTATTGCCACTGTGTTTCCCCTGGTTTCTGCCCCATGCTTATGACCTAATTATGAGTTGGCTGGTAGAAAATGCTATAATTATCGTACCTGATAATGTCCGATATCCCTGGGTTTGGATTTTATGGGGAGTGATAACTATCTCCTATTCAGAGTTTTACTCTTCAGAGTAAGGCTTATCATGTAGTCACTGAGCCTTTTCCCTCTTCAAACTCTGTTAATTTGACCTGTGAAGGTTAACGGGGAGTGATAACTTTATCTCACCCGCTTACAACTGCATGCAATAAAATCTGCACAACTTCTAATGTGCACCTGTTTGCACAGAGATTGTATTTTTTTTATCCCACTCCTTATCGGGGCATAAACACATTTCATATATCAATGTGTTTTTCTTTTTCCAGTAGCAATGTCTTCCTTGTCAAGTCACTGCGGTAGTCCTTCTTGCAGTATTGACGTAGTTCCTGCCCAGCACCAAAATGAAACAAATAAATATAAAGGACTCTATCCCCCCAAAAAACATACAGTTCACTTCAGAAACATTTCCAAAATTATACTTGGTAGAGCCAAACCCCAATAATTATTTTGCCTTGACTTCCTCCATAGCAATATCATGCTCTTCTTCTCATGCTCTTCTTGTGTCCTTACCATCTTTGTACCTCTCTTCATATATCACACAATGAAAGCATGCTCTTCTTCATTCAATACATATGACTATGCAGCACCTTTATTAATCTCAGCACCATTTTGTACAGTCTCTTTCAAATACCATATTTTATCTCTATATCATGCTCACTAACTAATACATGTTTCAATGTCACACTACAGCTAGATGTAGAGAAAGAAATTCTTCATAACTAAAAATCACAACAAACACACTACAAGACAGTTAAGAAGATTATAGTTGCTCATAAGTAGCCTCTTCTCCAGCTGATTTAGAAAGGAAAGTTCAGACAAAACAATCACTAACAAGCATTATATGTATGCATTCCCTAATCATTCTATATACATTTTCTCTAAAACATTTAAGTAACTGCTCATCATGTATTGATATTCCTAATTCTTTGTGATTCTTTGTAGTTGCAAGTTTATTAGTTATGTGTTGTGAATCATTTCCCACTGGAGCCAGGAAGTACACCAACAGGCTAACTAATATCACTATTATGATTAATAAACTCCTCCTACAGCGTTACAGCCAGTGCTGTACCCTCTCTGCATAAAGAGACAATAAATAAAAATCAAGTTCTTCTTTACCTTTTTTCCCTCTCTTTTTTTCATGGTTCTTGCCAGTATGTAGTTTCAGAAATCAAAATGAAAATTAGTAATCAGTTCCATTATTTTTCATCAGGGTGGCTCTTCATCTGCAGCGGTTTCAGGTTCCAGAATTTGATCATTTTCACAGTTGTCACAACATTTGTTAAATTGGAAATCATCATCCTCATCTGTGTCATCCTCTTAGATTGTAGCCAGATACATCCATTCTGATGAAACATACTTCAGATTGGGAACTCTTTTTCTGAATTATATTTTACTGACTGTACGACGAAACAACGACTTCAAAAACAACTACTGCCTTAACAACGAGGTCGGAACACCGACCTCGTTGCTACTACTAATGATTTTACCACGAATGCCTTAACAACGATATTTCGTTGTAAAGGCATTCCTGATAAAATCATTAGCAATAGGCACCATTCACCCTACATCCCTCACCCCACCCCCCCAACCCCACCCCAAAACCTAAAACCCTCTGACCCCCCACCCACTCCCCAAAACCAAAAACACCCCACCCCCCCTATCCCACCCCAAAACCTAAAACCCCCTGACCCCCACCCACTCCCCAAAACCAAAAACGCAACACCCCCCCAACCCCACCCCAAAACCTAAAACCCCCTGACCCCCACCCACTCCCCAAAACCAAAAACGCCCCACCCCCCCAACCCCACCCTAAAACCCCCCCCACCCACTCCCCAAAACCAAAAACGCCCCACCCCCCAACCCCACCCTAAAACCCCCTGACCCCCCACCCACTCCCCAAAACCAAAAACGCCCCAACCCCACCCCAAAACCTAAAACCCCCTGACCCCCCACCCCCTCCCCAAAACCTAAACCCACCACTTACCTTCGCCAACTCACTTCTTTGTACCTTAACCACGCATGTTCGTTGTTCAGAACACACGTAGTTAAGGCACAAAAAAACGGAGTCGTGGTTAAAAAAAGCGTTGTTGCGCTTTCGTTAACCACGACTTTCAGAAAAAAAAAGTCGGAAAGAAGGATGTTCCCCTATTTTACTAGTTGATATTTTAGTCTCTTCTGATTCCCAAACTGACTGCCTTGTGTCTTTAGTTCTGGCTCGCAGTGCTTTAGCTTAAAGGTTCTTTTTCTGGGGGGTTTCTACAGCCTTTACTTCTTTAGTGACAGTTTCTAGTTTGTGGCGGCTCTCAGAACTTTGACTCCCACTTGACCTTGCATATTGTTCAGGATTTTGTTTGTAAATTCTTTCCACAGTCAATTCCCATTTGATCAAAGTGTACTTCTCGGTATCACCTATATTTTGCTGCTTTGTATGGCAACAACTTTTCAATCTGATCATTTTGTAACTGGATTTCTGGAATCTTGAACTCTTCATCTGAACTCTCACTCCCCCAGAATCTTCTCTTTAGATTTCTGTTCTAGTGTCTAACTTGATTTTCAAATTGATCTCTGTAGGAAGCTGGCCTGATGTGTGGTGGACACCTATGGTGTTTACACCTTATACCAGGTCCAGACAACCCCTATCAGTTAGTGAGACAGTGTCTAGGAAGCCAGAGCTCTCTACTGGTAGCTATGGTGAGCAGCAAAGACTTATGTAGGAGGAGTGTAAAGCACTTGCAATGCCACAGCAGTCACGCAGCAACTTATCTCACACAGTGTAACAAACATAAAGGCACTTTATTACAGTAGAACTGAACTAGTTCATTTATAGGTAGTCCCCCAAGTGGAGATAAGTACACACTATATACACACAATAAGTATTAGGAATTAGCATTGGAAAATAACACGCATTGGCAAGGAATAGCAGAAAATAGCTAAGGCCCCATAGGGGAGGGCAAACCATATACTAAAATAGTGGAATGCGAAGTAAGGTCCCCCACCCAAGGATGTGCAATAGTTAAAAGGGAACTAGGAGAACTCGGGACCCCAATAGGTGAGTACAGAGATGACCCTCGGTGACCAGGAGAGCAGAGGTAAGTTACCTGGTCTCGCCAGATACTAACAAGTGGACTTGGAAAAAGAAGATTGCAAGACCAGGACCAGTCGAACCTAACGGTGGATTCTAGTAGAAGAGGACTTGCAAAAGAAGGGGACAGAGTCCAGTCCATGCAGGAGTGTCCAGGTGGGGCAGGAGCCACTACCCACCCTTCTGACGATCCGGGTCGCAGAGGGAAGATGAAGATCAGCTTGGAGCGTTGGAGCTGCAGAGAGGTCCGTGGAGTCATGCAGATGATGTCCCACGCCGGTCGCCGGGTCGCAGATGGTAAGCAGGACCACCAACAAGCCTTGGCAAATTCAAATCTAGGCAGAAGAGGAGTTGCAGAGAAGAGGAGGACCAGCAAGGACCTGGATACTCAACACTTGGAGGGGAGTCCAGGCTGACCCTCAGCAGTTGAGGGAGCCGGCAGAATCAGTTGCAGCCCCCACAGGCAACCCACTGGCAGAAGGCACAGTAGCCTACAGTGAGGCCCAATCAGCACACCTGGAGAGGAGTCCCACGTTGCTGGAGCAGCAAAGAAGAGACTGTCATTGCAAGGATGAAGTTCGGCAGGCTAGGGCTACTTCTAGCCTGAAGATCCCTCGGAGCAGGATTCAAGAAGATTTGGTTGCTGCAAGAGTCGCGGTCCACTGGGGTACTGTCCTGCAATGAGAGGCAAGGGCTCACTCTCTCCCAAGTTGGACAGAGGGTAGAGAGAACCAAGAGTATCCACTCAGAAACACCACCTGTGTTGGAGGATCCACACAGTTCCTCTAGAGAGCAGATCCCAGCAGCCGGACGTCGTTGCCTTAGGTGCCTGTGGATGCAGGGGAGTGACTCCTTCATTACAAGGGAGATTCCTTCTTACTTCTTTGGTGCAGCTGAAGTCTTGCCAACCCCAGAGGATGCTCAGTTATGGAAATGTTGCAATTACTGGAAGGAGTAAAAGAAAAATTGTTGCAAGGCGTGGTCGTATCTGGAGTTACAGGCTTGTTTGGTTCCTGTGAAGTCCAGCAGTGGTTCCGGTGACCAGGAGCAGATGAAGTAAATGCAGAGGAGTCCTTGTGGAGTCTTGCATGCCAAATCTGGGGGCCCACCGACAAGGGAGCCCCTAAATAGCCCTAACAGAGGGCTTGGTCACTCTGCAGGGTGACCACTTATCAGAGGGGTCACTGACGTCAGTCACGTGTCCTGACCAACCAGATGCTCCCAGGGGCCCCTGCACATCTTGTTTCCAAGATGGCAGAATCAAGTGGCCACCCAGAGGAGCTCTAGGCACCACCCCTGGGGTGGTGATGGACAGGGGAGTGATCACTCCCCTTTCCTTTGTGTAGTTTTGTGCCAGAGCAGGGGCTGGGGGTCCCTGGAATGGTGCAAACCAGATTATGCAAGGAGGGCACCAAATGTGTCCTTTAAAGCAAACCGATACAAGGCTGGGGAGGGGTAGCCTCCCCACACTAACACTTGTTTCAAAGGGAATATGTTGTACTCTCGTCCCCTGCTTCAGCTGGTCAAGCAGTAGGAGGGCAAAAACCAGTCTGAGGGGCTGCAGGAGCATGGGCTGCCTGCAAACAAGGGCAGGCTGGTAGGAGAAATGCTGGTGGATTGTCTAAAGAGCCCCCAGAATGCATGGAATCATGCCATCAATACTGGCATTAGTATTGGGGTATGATTCTGACATGTTTGATACCAAACATGCCTAGGTTTGGAGTTACCATTATGCAGCTGAACCACAGGTAGCAAGTGACCTGTGGCCAGTACCCTGGTAAAATGGCTTCCCCACACTCACGAAGTCCAGTGCATTGGAACTGGAGTTTGTAGGGGTACCTATGCTCATGCAGGAGTGCCCTCACACACAGGACCCTGCACCCTGCCCTCTGGGCTACGTAGGCCTACCATAGGGGTGACTTACAGTGACCTGATGCAGAGACCGGTAGTGAGAGGGTGCATGCACCGTTTGAAGCAGGCTGCAAGGGCAGGCCTGCAGAGACAGTTTGCATGGGCTCCCATGAATGTCATAATACATGCTGCAGCCCATGGGGGACCACTGGTGTACCAATGCCCTGGGTACCTAAGTACCATAAACTATGGGCTTACAGGGGTACACCAGTATGCCAATTGTGGGGTATAAATGGTGCCAAAGCAACTAAATTTAGGGGAGAGATCACAATCACTGGGGTCCTGGTTAGTACGATCCCAGTGAAAACAGTCTAAACAGGCAAAAAGTGGGGGGTAACGAGGCCAAAAAGAGTGACTTTCCTACACCTCTCCCCCTCCAAACAAAAGACAATAAGACTAATCTTGCCCAGCTGAGACTTCATTGTCTAAGTGGGAATATCTGGAGAGTCCATCTACACTGGAGTGGTTACTTCCAGGTCTATGTTCCACTGTATGGCCATTCCCTGTAAGGAAATGAACCACCTCAACAATTTGGGATTTTCACCTTTCATTTGTTTAAGTTATAGGAGGGGCTTTTGATCTGTCTGAACAAGGAAGTGAGTGCCAAACAGATGTAGCCTCAGCTTTTTCAAGGCCCAGACCACAGCAAAGGCCTCCCTCTCAATGGCTGACCAACACTTCTCTCTGGGGGCCAACCTTCTACTTATAAAAGCAACACATTGATCCTGGTCTTCTTCATTTAGGTATGAAAGAACTGTCCCTATCCCAACCTCAGAAGCATCTGTTTAGACAATGAATTGTTTGGAGTAATCAGGGCTTCTTAGAATGGGAGCAGAGCACATGGTCTTTTTCAGGTCATCAAAGGCCTTCTGGCAGCTAGCTGTCCACAAGACTTTCTTTAGCATCGGATGTGCGGGCATTTAAGGGTGCTACAATGGAGCCATACCCTTTAATGAACCTCCTTTAGTACCCAATCAGGCCTCAAAAGGCTCTGACTTGGGTTTGAGTAGTAGGGGTAACCCAATACTGTCTGAGTGTTGCCTTGAAGTGGATGAATTTTGTCTCCACCTACCAGGTGGCCCAAATCTCCACCGGTTACAAAAGAATTTTCAAACATTTCTTCACCCTCCTCCCCCCGGGTACATGCTGAAACCATGATCAGGATAGTCTTTTGAACTGTCACTTTGTTTAGCAGTCTGTGTAACCCGTTTATGAATGTCTGCCTCATCAGTTTCTGTCTCTTCTACCGATTCAACTGTGTCACTTTCTTTGTGTGAGCAACATGGATCCTTTAAGACACACTGAAAAATTGGACTACATCATTTGTGGTTAAAATAACTTTGACAAGACCACTCCAATGCTCATCTATGCATTCCTGGCGGATGTGCTTTTGCTAATGAAAGACAAGAGGCGTTTAGCAAAACAGGACCAGTTTGTTTAATTAAACGCAATGGCCGGGAAAGCTCAGTACACAGTCAAGGCCCGAAGACTGTCTCTCAAAGTTACAGAGTTCTGAGCGCCCTTATATATAATTCTTGAAGGGCTATAAAACAATACTATAGCTTCTTTATGGGAAGGTACCCGGGCCTAGTCACTGAGTCGTAAATCTGACCATCTGATAAAATGTGCAGGCGGGTCTCGACCTTGCATGAACATATTTCCGGCCAAATGTGTTTTATTAGGGGCTAACCTTCTACGACTATTGTGGTGTTGCTGCATATCTGAGGGGTCAATCTGGATTTTTCCTGTTTGCCCATTTGTCTACAGGCTATGTGTCACCCCACCTGTGCTCTGTCAATCAGTTTCTTCTGGCCTAGTTCGAAGGCCTTGCCTGACCATGTACTTCAGGGTTGATGAGGAGGTCACATCAGGTGGGATCAACAACAGTGATGTGAGTTTGTTGTTATGCACACACATATCATGGTTTACGTTGACATCATTTTTATTTCTATCAACATTCCCCCCTCTAGTTTGATTTTGAACTACACTATCCACCCCATATTTCATGACAGTCACATTGTTTGAGGTTTGGTGTGTTTCTGCTGTGTCTAATACTATTTCCCTAGTTATTTGCAGTCTACCTAACTTGAAACTGCATTTTTACAGCAGAAAAACCCCACTTGTAGGAAACAACACAAAAACAGCACAAGAATGAGGATCGGAAGCAATGGCACGCACAGTCTGGTCACCCACCAGGGGAACCGGGGAAAACAATCAAATAACCAGTCCTGCTCAGGGTCACCTCCCTCCTTCTTCATGTCGACTTGTAGACAATTCAGTGCTTAGATGGCAAAAGTTAGTGTCCCATTGTTAAGGTCATTACCAGGGATAAATGTACAACAGGATGCGCAGAGCTTGGTGCAAACTCCACTCTACATTGCGGTCATCAAGTCCAACGCATACTGATGTTACATCACATGAGGCCGATGGCTCTTAATTCTTCTCTGATGGCATTTAGGCCAAACTTAGTGTCATTGATCATTTTCAGCATTTCCCACATTGTTATTTGCAACCAGCGGGCATTTGCTTTTGTCTGTAAGGTGAAGAAGAGTATGGACCCTCCCGCGTTTACTTCCAGAATGTCCTTGTAATGAGCCCAGCCAAAATAATCAGCAGTTCTTTTTTCTCAAGCCTGATGCAACAGAGTTGTTTTCTTCTGTAGCGAATGTTGGGACAGCTCGGACAGGTCTTTTCCAGGGATGACCAGGGTCAGGGTTTGTATGGTCACGAGGAAGCAGAGGCCACGCCATACGAGGACGAACTAAGCGTAGGCGAATTCTCTACACTGCCAGTAGAAGTCCATCAGCGCGCGGAGGTGCCCCAGTGCATGTCTGGTATCTGCAGTATTACTTTGCAGTTCTCTTTCGTGCCATGCGGGATCGTCCCTTTTCCTCTGAAACGCAAAGAACACGGTAAACAGTTCCGTACAATTAGAGGTTGCCCCTTCTCCTCCAACCACATACCTATATATCTCAGCATCCCAGATTTCCTCACATGGGGTATCTATGCTGGTATTCAATCCTCCCCAGTGAGACTTGTTTCCCTTTGCGTCATTAAGGTGGATGGCCCTACACAGGAATGTTATGTTTGGGGTACATTTGTTATTAAAGAAGCCTGCCCCTGTCATGCTAAGAGCCGCCCTGGGAATAAAGACGGAGGCGGAAGCAGAAGCGTATGTGCACTGGTACGGTAGTTTAGCTACCTCCAAGAACCACTTCTTTGGAAAGTCTTGAGGCCAAACAGTGTCTTCCCCTATAGTGCCCTGCCTGCACATCCTGTCTACCTCGGTTTGAATATTGCTAGGCTCAGTGTAAAGGTACAGTGCGGTGGGATTGGTCTCATACCGAGTGATGTCTACCACCACCCTATGGTGTTCCACCCTGCTAGATTTTTACTTGGCTCTAATCCTACATAGGTACAGACGGATGAGACATTTTCCTTTCTCCTGTGATAAATAAGGCCTATCTGTGCTAACGGCGTGTGGTATCAGTGAACCAAACATAGCATGGTCTGGATGATGTCTGAGTGCGCACGGCTGTTATGTGCTGATTGCATGTATTATGTATAGTGTGTGTGGAATACTGACATTAAATTCAGTGTAATTGTAAGTGATGTGGGAAAGTTCCCTATGCAAGCGCTTTAGTAATGTTGAGGTGGACTGCGTGTGACTAGGTAGATTTCTGGCTATGGATGAAAGCGGCCATGCCCACAACAAAGCATGGCCACAACAAACAGAGGATATACAATGGTGCAAGAATACATAACTTTTGGAATGTTGTAGGTCTTGGGATGGTTTTCTGGGAAACATCTGTGGTCTTCTGGCAGTCTCTGTACTTGGTAAACGTTCTGTGGTACTGGAGGTGTCTTTGCTTTTGGGAAAAAGAGTTTGTAGAGGAAATGTCCATAAAAACCAGTCTGTGGTGTGGTTCATGGAGGATTTGCCAGAGAGGGTTTTAGTCGCATTCAAAGAGGTGAACCCAGGTCTCTCTTCCTTCTACTTTAAGGGCAGTAGGTGTTGCGAAGATTACTTTGTAAGGCCCTTCAAACTTGGCATGTTTCCATTTCCTCATGAAGTTGCGGATCTAAACTTCTTGTCCAGGTTGAGGTGTTTGGAAGAGCGAACTTGGTGGTGGTGCACTTAGTGTTCCTCTGACTACCTGTTTAGAAAGAAACTTGTTTGTTTTTGTTAACTCAGAGAGACATACATGCAACTCGTCCCCAGTGGTTAACCTGTTTAGAAAAGAACTTGGCGGTTGTGGTTAACTCAGAGAAATATACATGCAAGTCTTCACCTCGTACCTCAGACTAGCCTCAACTCTTAATTTGGTCTGTGTCTTAGGGATGTATGTTTCCATCAGCCTGCCCATTACAATCTGGCACGGTGTATGGTGGTACTCGCTGCAAGGTGTGTTTCAAAGCTCTAACAATGCTAGTGGCAGACAGTGGAGCCACTTTTTGACAAGAATGGTGCAGCTTTTGCTTAGTTTGTTTTTTAACGGGCTGTTGAGTTTCTCAACTACACCATTGCTTTTCGGATGATATACTGAGGCCAGTTTGTGCATTACAACTAAAAGGGTGCAAATGTGGTCGAACATGGAATTGACAGAGCACCTGCCGCTGTCTGTTCGAATGGTGCTACGTACCTCCCACCTTGGTATTACCTCCCTAATGAGGAATCGGGCCACAACCTTGGCATCGCTATGCACACAAGGGCTGTCTTCGATCCACCTGTAGCATGGGCAGACCACTATTATTAGGCATCAATAGTGGGCACACTGCTTGACAATATCGATAAAATCAATGTGTCACGCGTTGAATGATCCTGTCAGTCGAGGGATAGCTGTTCACACAGCCTTCATTGTAGGTTTGGGTGAGTACTGCTGGCAGATGGTACTCCCATTTAAATACATGGTTCCGCTTCGGTAAGGTTGGGGGTAAACCAGTCGCTCTGAAACTCATCTATCATGTTATCTTTTGCCATGTGTGCAGGTAAGTGGAATTGGGGTTAGGCTACATTGACTAGGCACTGCAGCATGATGGGTTTCCCTGTGGGTTGTGTCGGTATATAAGGTTGTAACCAACATGTGTGCAACCCCTGGATAACCATTGTTTTTTTTTTTTATTGGGAGGTGCTGTTTCCTGTATTTCACTCAAGTATAAACTTGTTTTCTCAGTGTATGGCTCGCTGTGTAATTATCCTGTCTCTGTAGTTTGTAGTGGGGGGAGCATGTGTATGGGTTTGGCCACTCAGTAAGCCACCTTTTTCGCAATCTGGTCGGCTAACGCATTCCCCTGAGATATGCAGTCCCTGCCCCTAGTATGAGTGGCACATTATACCACGGCCACACGTTTAGTTAATGTTAGAGTGTCTATTACTAATTCTAGAAGATCTCTGTGTGCAACGGGGGTGCCATCTGATTTTAGAAACCCTTGTCTTCTCCCCCTGCCTATGCTAGACTGCGCCGTAGTGGTGACATAAGCAGGGTCAGAGTAGATGGCTACTGTTTTCCCCGAGCTTTGGGTGAGGGCTTCAATTATCACTGTCAGTTCTGCCGCCTGTGCTTACAAGTGCAGTGACGTGTAATATTTCTAGGGATCTGTGGCTACGAGCCACCACTACTGCTGCCCCATGGGCCTTACAGCCTCTCTAGGTCTATTGTGGAGGATCTGTCAATGAATAGTACCTCACTATCTAAGATGGGATCTTCCGCAGCCTTACTGATCCCCTTAGGAGTGTAGTTTGCATAGTCATGGGCCTCCTCGCCCTCCTTGACCTTGTGTGCTAGAAAGGTGGCTGGATTCACTAGATGTCACAGTACTATTTGAAACAAATGTCCTAGAGAGCATTAGTTCATATCCTGACAACCATAGTGTAGTCAGCATGCTCTTGCTCTTCTGTATGACTGCAAACACTGAATGATCAGCATACAGTGTTAGCAGTTCTCCCATCACTATGTAGGTGCTTTTGTTGACTACAAATGCTGCTGCTGCCAGTGCCTGATTGCCTGGGAGGTAACCCTGCATGACTGATTCCAAGAGTCCGCTGTAATACTCAACGGGTTTGTGTCCCAGTGGGTTCTTCTGGCTTAGGATGGCTGTCATGACTTGTCCCTCACAATGGCTAAATAAGAAAAATTCCTTCTTGTAGATGGGTGTTCCCAGCATGGTGGAGTGGGATATCTCTGTTTACAGTTGTTCAAAAACCTCATGCATCTCAGGCGCCCATGCTAGTTCTTCATGGCTCACCCTTGCTTTCTCCATAGTCACAAGTAAGGAGGCGATGAGTGTGCTGTAGTCAAAGACCCACTTTCAGACATGGTTGCATAGTCCTAAAAATGTTTGCATACCCTTTTTAGGGGCATATTTATGCTTTTTGATTCAAAACTGCGCTAACGGAGACTTGCATCGAAAAGCTTAGCGTTGGCTTGCCCCATTCTACAGCGCCAGCCGGGAGCCATATTTAAGGAATGAGACAAGCCGGCCAGCACAGGGTATCAGTGCCCTCTGGGCATGGCCAGTGCACTCAGTGCCATGCAGGGAGGGCCAAGTCAGGGCCCCCAATGGCACTTAAAAATGTTTTCACAAATACTTACTTATAATTACCTGGTATGGGGTCCCCCATTCTCTGGTGTCCCTCTGGTGTGGGTGGGGGTGTTCCTGGGGCTTGGGGTGGGCACCTGTGGGCCCATTCCATGGTGTTTAGCCATGGAAATGGGTCCACAGGTCCCCTAATGCCTGATCTGTCCCAGGCATTAAATAATGGTGCTAAGCAAGCTTAACGCTTGCAGTGTTATCCTCATGGGTTTGGCAGTGTTGAGGAGCCCCACATCATAATGACTCACAGCTGTGGAGGTACTGTGGCCAAATCTTGTTCCTGCCACGTTGTTAGTACCGCTATGGGTGTCAGGGCCCCATTCTGTGACTACACACTAACCTGCAGGGGATCAGTTAAGACCATTGCTGAGCAATTGGTCATCCATCAGTTGTTTCTGAATGCTCAGGCAGGGTGAGACGAAGATGGCAGATGCCCACATTGCATCCACTTGGTCGATCTCCATCAGGATCCTGTATATCGGCCTTATTTCGACAGCCTCAAGGAAGAGATGTGTTTCCCCTTGGGGTTCCGCATCATGGTGACCTTACTGGCAGAACACAAATTCATGGGGCAATTATAGCTTTCATCCTGACAGTTTAGGGCTTTAGGGAGAGGACAGCATTGGAGGGTGGCAGATCAACAGGGGTTGCCCTTGCTGGTCTTTCTGTGCAATATGGGTGAATCAAGGACAAGGGTTGAGCACTTCATTGTCCCATCCTCTGAGAAACGAATGGTCATGTTTAGTTTACCCATCAAGCCTCTTCGTAGAAGATTAGTTGGGGATGAGGGGTGATATAGCAGTTTCCCCTTCACACCGCTGCCTCCCACGTCTAAATCTAGGGTTTCGTAAAGGGAACCCTCATGACCATGCCCTAGAACACCTGCGTGTCCATGGAGTCATTGGACAGGGGAAGGATCCCTTCTTTTAGGTAGGACTTTGTTGACCCTGTGTCAATTAGAAAGCTGTAGGGTATGGTATTTATCAAAATTGTTATGGTTGGCTCCTCGTCAGATCATCCGGTTACCGATAGTATGGGACACATAAGAGTGGGGGTGTGGGTCTCACCGATCGGGCGCAGGGTTGACTCACGCCAGTCCAAGGGAGAGGGAAATGTGACTCGGTCCCGGCCTTGTGGGCACTCTATTTGACTTGCTCAACTCCCATCTGCACATGCAAGGTCCTCCACGAACCTCAGCGGCGATACCCTAATTGGTGCAGCCACCTTCTGTGCTTTTGCGGCTACAGCTGTTCTGACCAGGGTCGCCTGTCCCCTGTTCAGGGATTCTGTAGTGGCATCCTTGCCCTATTCTGGCTTCTTCCTACTTACTTTAACTCCCATCTAAAGAGGCATTGCTGCATATAGGGGAAATCCCAATTGAGATTTCCTTTCCCATATCTGATGCAATCCTCTGCCATTGCTACATCCTCTGGCTCAAAGGAACCTTCCCGAGACAGGACCATCTGACCTGGTTCCCCTCCCTGATCCAATCTGCTAGTAGATTGCAGAATGGATGGGCAGAGTGTTTCCCCTCGTCTTTCGCTATTATCGCTCTCGGGGTCAGCCGATTTGGGTCTGAAAGCGGCCAATCATGCCATTAGATCTCAGAACTTTGGAAGCCCTTCCCCTCTTCTCTAGTGGAGCCACTATCCAGGGTTGCTATGAACCTCTCAGTCACTTGAGAGTGCTCTACCAGACAGGTTAAAGTGCATGTCCTCTGCACTGTTGGAGTTTGGATGACTGAGTGTGGCAGACAGGGGGCCGAGCTTGGGGGAACCCCAGCACCAACCTGGACTAAGACTGGCATAGCCCCAGCCCCGGATTCAGCGGCATGCTGCTTGGCAGGGGTCACAGCAGGCCCCACAACCGGTGGATTGGTGTAGCCTAGTGTGGGAAGCCTTGCTTGTGGGTTCTGGATTGTCGCAGGTCAAGGCCACCTCGAAGATGGCCCATAGTTCTAACAGTGCTCCTCTTTTAGCCTTCTTTTGCCCTATAGATTTGGTCTGAATATGTGTCCTCGTGTGCTCTACTGTATTGATGTCAAAGGTTCCTCCCTCTGGCAAGAGGAACACCTGTGCTGTAGTATGTGCATGCCATTCACAGCAGTATTTATCTAGCTTTTTAGCCTACGGGGGGAATCTAGTTTGTATGTGGCTTAAAGACAACTCCATGATTGTTTGAGAACCTTTTTAAGGGCCTGGTATAGTCCTAACTTTCTTGAGTTTCACACAATCCTAGATTCTACACTGATCGTGGGGAAAAATCTAGACTGGATTATGCTGGCATTAACTACTTCCTTTGAGCTCAACTTTAGACAGAGATGCATCATACAAACATTTCACTATACATAAAACAAAGCATATGAAGTGTAACAACCTGAAAGAAAGTTCAATAGTTACTACAAACATTGTAAACTGTTTTTAGCAGCAGAACAGCAGATATGGCATGATGATTTGTGAGTGAAAGATAACAATTTTTTCATATGCACACTAAAACATTTATTGAGACATAGAATTTAAATATGAAATATAGGTGCAATACTTTGTCAGCACCACAACATCAACAATGCATCAATTGAAAACCCACAATGGAAGTAAAGAGAGAAGAGAGAGAGAAGAGGGAGAAAAAAAAGAAATGACAAGGAACAAAATGCAGATTTTGTAAAAAAAAAAACTTCACTTGCTCCTACCGCTTGCTGCCCGATGTAGAGGGGAGGCTCTGCACCATACATGGGACTAAATGAACCTGATAGTCCGTCAATATCGGCACAAAGATAATAACACTTTTATGCAGAGAAGAAGGAACAACTCAATAACCACAGGCCCTCCTCAGCCAAGCACAAACTACACCTAATCTTCAAGATCCAAATCTTTTTAATAATGTCCAAATAGCAACCTGTTTCACACCCAGAGCCTACGTGTATCATCTGTGTCATGCCCAGCGGTCCAGGCATTGAGGTCTCATCCCTATGTCACACTCAGGGATCAAGCGTACCATCAATATCTCGCCTAGCGGTCCAAGAAAAGCCGTATATCACACCCAGGGTTAGGAATACCATCTGGGTCTCGCCCAGCAGTCCAAGCAGAGCCCTAAATCATACTCAAGGTCATGCATATCAGGATGGACCACTGCCCCACGGATTCAGCAGAACTTTCAATCAACTACAGTGTCTGCTCACCTCCCTTTGTTTGCACAGATGTGAATCTCTATGAGTGGGGTCCCCTGCAAACTAGGCTGAGAGGACCAGTCTCCCCTGCCTAGCTCGCCAAAATGTTGTTAGAAAGCTGATTTACCTTAAAGAAATGAAAGACAAGAGGCATTTGGCAAAACAGGAACAGTTGGTCAATTAAATACAGCGGCCAGGAGAGTGCACTACAGAGTCGGGGGTCTGATGACGGTCTCTCAAAGTTACAGAGTTCTGAGCACTCATATATAATTCTTGAAGGGTTATAAAGCTGTTCCATACATTCTTTGCAGAAAGGAATCTGAGCCTAGTCACAGAGCAGCAAATCTGACCATCTGATAAAGTGTGCAGGTGAGTCTCAACCTTGTGTGGGGCATATTACGGGCCAGTAGGGAACATGTCAAGATGTACAGCATGGGGAGTGTGTGATCACTGAATGTTGTGTGTTTGTGCTGTGTTTTGATCGGCTGACTGTTCCTAGCTTCATTTTCCATCTATCTTTATGGTGTTTTGGGAACGCACACTTCTCCAGCAAAATGTGTCTTATTGGGGCCCAATCTCCTATGACTATTGTGGTGTTGCTGCCTATCTGAGGGATCGATCTGGATTTTTCCTGTTTGAGTGCTTTTCTAAGGGCTACGGGTCACCCCACCTGTGATCTGTTAATTAGTTGCTTCAGGCGTAGGTCACAGGTCTAGCCTAACCACATATTTCTGACTCCGGGTTGATGAGGAAGCCACATTGGATGGATGCAAGTTTGTTGTTATGGGCACACATATCATGGTGTACATTGACATTGTGAACAAGTACTTGGCGGCTGGGTACCTGCATGGGGGTGGGTGAAAAGAGCAGGTCATAAACAAAAGGAAATTAGTAACTCATGGTCTAGAATGATTGTGCTGAGAAAAAATGGTATGTTGAGGATAAACATCATCAAGAATACGCTTTGTACTCTCATTAATAGGTTGCTACACCAGGTCCGGTGCCAACAGGCTCTTATAAACGCTTATCTTCTTATTAAATTAGTGATAGTCAAACCAGTACATACTCCTCTGGGTTTTACAAAATTGCTTTATGCAATGCGAATGGGCTGAATAATCCACTTAGATTTAAGCAATACTCTATTGGTTGAGATCCTCCCAGGCCCAGGTGATTCTATTACAGGAAACGCAATTTAAACAACAGGCAAATTATCCTAGCATCCCAAACTTCATTTTGCATTCCTTTTTTGCCTCTGTCAGTGCGGCTGTCCGTGGGGTGGCAGTTCTGTTCACCCAGGACTTCCAAGGAGAAGTTCTTGAGGTCCATTGTGATCCTCAAGCAAGATGGATAGTAGTTAGCATCAAGGTAGGAAGGCAACTAATGCATATAACTAGCTTCTATGGTCCCAAAGAAGATGAAATTACCTCTCTGCAAAGTCTCTACGACAATTTGAGCACATTTCCTGGCCTCTTGGCAGTCGGTGGTGATTTTAATATAATTCAAGATATGAATCGTGATGCCTCCCGCAAAAATAATTCCCAAAACAAGCCGCGAGAACATAGTTTTTTGACAAAATGTATCCGCAATCTGGCTCTGCAGGATCCTTGGTGGCTGGACCATACACAAGATCAATGTTGTACCTGTTTTTCAAAAAGGTTTAACTCGGCATCAAAAATCGATTTCTTTTTAGTATCATATTCTTGGGAAAGAGCCGTCTCTTACATATAATCCAACCCTTTTTCGGATTACTCCATTCCATTGGTTCAACTATATTCCTCTGATCAGCACTGAGAAAGACAAAGGTGGTCTCCAGACAAATCTTTATTAACCAATGAAGGCTGGATCTCTACTCTCAAAGCATCAGTTGCCGAGTTTTAAACTAGAAATTAAGCAACTGCCTCTATCTTCGCTATCTGAGAGTCGTGTAAGGCACATATTAGAGGGGAAGCCATAGTTTTTAATGCCTTTCTTAGACAAGCCAAGAAGGAAAAAGTAAACAGCCTCCAGCGTGAATTTCATCCCACCATGTGCCTGCATCAGTCACTCAGCGATCACAAGTCATGGACTGAAGAATTTCTTCTTAGAACAAGAGATTGTTAATCATAATGCATGTTTTCAGCAAGACCAAGAAGAGTGAGCATGTAGGTAAATTGTTGGCACACTATATCAAAAAACATCAGAATGCTTCTTTAACCAAATCTATTTTTGACGAGTCCCAGGGACGCATTATGGACCAGGCAAAGGAGATAGGAAAGGTGTTTCTATCTCACTACACAAATATCTATACTCCTAGTTCAGCTAAATGCGATGAGCTCATTAACAAATATCTCAAATCAGTCTCTCTACCAAGTCTTGATCAAGAGCTCCAATCTGCACTGCAGCCGATCACTAAACCAGAGGCAGCAGAAGCCATTAGGAACTCTCCAAATAGCAAAGCTACCTTGTAAGATGGTCTTCCAGCGGAATTGTACAAACTTTTGTCTCAGCAGATTGCAGCGATACTAGCTGTAATCTTTAATGCAATACTTAATGGAGAAGAAGTACCTAGTTCATTTACCCAGGCAGTAATTGTCAGCTTCCTTAAGAAAGAAAAAACCTGATGAAAAACCTGATTTTTATTCTTATCGCCCTATTAGACTTCCTGCGAATCCCTGATCTTACAACAATGGAAGCCCCCCCCCCAACCTTCATCATATGATTTCTGGGAGAAGAAAGTGAGATCAGTCCAAGTGGAAGAACTTCTGTATGCACAAAGAATTGAAGCCACACAGAAGTATAATTCTGTATGGGAAAAGACTTCTTCATTTACAGTTTGCTCTAGAATTGAATCCAAGTTCAATGTACAATGAATTAACTCGTCTTCACAAATTACTAGATTATTATTACTATGTAAAAGAAGAGCATCAAAACTCAGCACAAAGTACTGCACTCTATTGGTCTTTATGAATATTTCGTCATTTTGATTTGTCATTTCTATGCCTTAATGTCCTACCTGCTCATGTATTCTTAATAAAAAAAATTAAAAAAAACAACATGCTTGTGAACAAGTATCCAATTCTCAGCCTTCAAGCTGTGATAAGGAGCATCTCTGTAATCTATTGCGGCTGCATTCACCTGGTGAGAGACATATTTCACCATATCAGCTAGACCTTTACAATAGTCCAGGACAATACCATCAGTTATTGAAATTAATGCAGCTGAAGTAACATGTGCACGTCTTTTTGATCTTCCTGTGACAATCTCATCGGGTGACAATCCTGCCTTTCTCTTCTCATATTCATCAATACCAAGGAATTGACTCCGGACACTTTAAAAATGTTGACACACAAACTTTTGCCAGCTTATTTTGAGTGTGCTATTCATTCTCTCAATGAACCATCAGTTAATCTCCAAAACTGTATATATTATTTGAGGCACCTTGTTCTTAAAATGAGTGCTACAATTGATCTCCCGAAAAGTTGGGAGTCTGAATCTTGGAATTAATTCCCTCAACAACAATTTGGCTCCTGTAAGGCTATCTTCTCTCCTTGTGGGAAATGCTTCAACCCATTATAAGAACAAACAGACTACTGCCAAGATATACTTAAGACCATTGCAGAGTGGCATCTCAATAAAGTCTGCTTGTAACACTGTAAATGGGTATTTTATTTTGCCAATGTGATTCATGATAGTAATAGTCTCTCCCTTTATTGGTCAACTGACAAACCAAGCACTACTCATGCGCATCTTCACCAACATGTTGAAAACCTGGGTTTTCCCAATATTTTTGGAACACCCTGACCATACTATTTCTTCCAGCATGTGTCTGATCATGCAAATATGTACACGTCGGTTGCAGCACTGAGTCCAGCAGAAAATATTTTTGACCCTTGTTCACATACAAATCCTGATAGTTCTTTTTACAACCCAATCTATTCCATTTTAGTTTTTATCAGGAGCAACATCCTGTAGGTCCCTCAACTCAGTCAATGAAGTCTGCAAATAATCTATAAAATAACAATTCACATTGTTTGAACTCTGTATTTCACTATTATTTATAAATATTTCATTTTCATTTTCTTGAATGACAGACCCTTCCTGCAAGGCTCAATACCTTGCTATTTGGTCAGTATACTTGTTCCCTAGTGTGACCAAACTCTTGCCAACCTTATGGACCTAACATTTCACCACTGTCACTTCCTTTGGTTTCTGAACAGCATCCCACAAACCTAATATGTGCATACTGTTTTATTGAAGCACATGAGAATGTCATGAACACCTTTTGTAAGCAGAGCTGACCATAGTCATGCAGAACACCAGAGCTGTACTGACTATCTGTATAAATAGTAATATTCAAATTCTCTGACAAGCAGCAGGCTGTTGTTATAGCAACTAATTATGCTACTTCTGCTGAAGTCACATTTGGTAAAGAAGATACCTCCAATGTTTCTGAAACAGAACAAATGGCATAATACAATCTCACTCCTCCATATGGATCCCTCAGATAGGACTCATCAACAAACACTGTCAAATCTGAGTTCTCTAGATTAAATTCTTTAATGTTTGGGGCTAGTTATGTGAATAACCCAGTCACCTCAATACAATCATGCTCCAATTCATCATCAATTATTTTTTCATTGCCTTCACTTTTGTCTAAAATTGGAAGCAGTGTTGCTAGGTTTAGGACATTGCATCTTCAAAATGAAATGTTCTCCACTAGCTGTTCATATCGACTCAACCTGCTATTTATAATATACTGTGTTTTTGTCCTTGTCAACAGAATTTCAACAGAATGTGGAACATAGACAATCAAAGTATGACTCATCACAATCCCTTCACTTTGCTCTCTTTCCAAACAAACTGCTGCAACCAATTTTAGGCATCCAGGAAGACTTAAAGCTACTGGGTCCAAAGCTCCTAACAAATAAGCTACTGGACGCATTAACCCACCATGCTTTTGAGCAAAAATTGAAAGTGCACATCCGTGCTTCTCATGGTAGTATAGGTAGAAAATCAAATTACAATTAGGCATCTGGAGGGCGGGCGCATGACACAAATTCTCTTTAAAGTTCTTAAATGATTCAAGGCACTCATCATTAAATGGTACTGGATCTTGTACATCATTACAAGTTAATCTTAGTAAAGGTTTCACTATCAGGGAAAAATATGGAATCCATTGTCTTTAATGACCAACTGTTCACAGAAGCATCTGAACCTCCCTCTGGGAGGTCAGGGAGTTCAATTTCAAAAACCCGTTCATTTGAAACTTTTTGCACATTATTTTCAATATGGTGTCTGTTAGACCTGACAGCCCTAGGGTGGTCTTCCCCAAAACATTTGTGCCTACTTGCCTGCACTTTTGCAAAATTCCTTTTTGTTGGCCTTAGGACTCTGTCCACTGTACCACTGCTAACCAGTGCTAAAGGGTTTTCCTCCCTAAAACAAGTTTGATTGGTATATACTACAATTGACATATTTAATTTACTCATACGTCCATAGTAAAGTGCACTACGTGTGTCCAGGGCCTGTACATTAAATGCTGCTAATGGGCCTGCAGCACTGCTTTTGCCTCCCACTTAAGTAGCACTTTAAAACATGTCCCAGACCTGCTATTGCAGCCTGAATTTAGTGTTACACTGCCATGTTGACCTGGAATTTAAGACCCTTTGCCAAGCCTTAGCCCCCCCTTTTATTACATGTCACCCCTAAGGTAGGCTCGAGGTAGCCAGTAGGGCAGGGTGCTATGGAATTAAAAGACAGGGCATATACCTTTAAGTTTTACATGTTCTGGTAGTGAAAAACTAGCAAAATAGTTTTTCACGACTTTGAGGCCTCCCCCTCTCATAAGGTAATATTGATGATTCCTTATTACATTTAATAAGCTGTAATTCCTTATTGGGAAGGGGTGGATTTGTCATGTTTAGTACCTATGAAATTGTAATGATAAATCCTCTTTAATTGCGAAGTCATATTTATTTGTTATCATTTTGAAAATGCCTCTTTTAAAAAGAAGGCATTTTCCTGCTCTTGGCCCTGTATGCCTGCAGTCTGTCTTCAATACACGTCTGTGGTGGGTGACTTCTGGTCATTGTCCATTCCCTCTAGACAGACACACACAAAGGGAGCTTAGATGTAATTGATGGGCAATCCACATCATAATGGGCCATCCTGTGCAGGATGGGAGGGAGGAGCTAGCCACAGCCTCAAACTTCAACCTGAATAGTCTGTGCCCAGTCCCCACACAAAAGGCTGCTTAACCCCCTGTAGTGAGTCTGGAGCCAGTCTGGACCTCTGTGCACTTCAAAACCCTTCATAGAAAAGTCTCCCCCATTTCAAAGGCAGCACTGGGTATAAGAACTGGACTTCTGACCGTACCAACTCAGTACACTTCTGAACCTCGGGGCTGATGTGCTGCTGAAGGACTGCCACTCTGTTGGACTGCTACTCTGTAAAAACTGATTTCTTGCTGTGCTGAGCTGCTGCTCTCCTTGCCTAGGTGAGAAGGACTGGACCCACATTACTTGAACCCAACACCCAGAGTGACTCCAAGGGCCAGCTTACTGGTCTCCAGTTTTCTGAATTCTCGGGGACACACAAAACTTGCAACTCACTTGCTACAGCTCAGGGTCTCTGCCATCTGTGATTCTTGCCCTGCCAAAGGTACAAATTCAGTCCTGGGCCCTTGGAAGAAGGTATAAAGTTGTGCTCTAGCAAGAATCCCCGCTTCAATGCTGTTGTGCTCCTCAAAACCAGCACATCGCCATGGACGATGGTGCATCGCCATTGTTCCAAGGATCGAGTGCCCCCATTCCTGAGGCATCTCTGACATTGCGCGGCTCAGAACGATGCATAGACTCCATCCTAAGGATCAATGACGACACATTACCTTCTCTGCTCCTCGCATCTCCCTCAATGACAACGCAAACAAGGTACTTTGCAGAGGGCCGAGGCTTGTCCCTGTATCTGACCCATGCCAGAACTTTCAGATTTGACCCAGTCTAACATGACCTGATAATTCCAGTTGGCGCTTTATGCTTTTAAGCACTACATTTCAGTTTATTCTTTAAAAAAATCATAAATCTGGTTCTACCTATTAGATTCTTGTTGTTTTGGCCTTGATTTCTTTCATTAAATTAACCAGGTGTGGTATCTCTTTGTGTGGTGTTTTCACTGTTTTACTGTTTGAAGTGTTGCACAAATGCTTAACACATTGCCTTTTGAGTTAAGCCTGCCTGCTCCGTAGTAAGCTACCAGGGGATAAGCAGAGGTTAATTTAGGGTGTGTTTGTGACTTACCATGACTAGGACTGTGGCTCCTGCTTTGACAGCATGCATACCTCTGCCAATAAGAAACCCAGTTTCTAACAGTGTCCGAGATAAATGATTCTTTTCTCACAATAGTTCATTTTTTAGTCGGGGAAACATTATGCCCATTTTCCGTTAAATAATTAAAAAATGCAATAGACCAATTTACGATCCTCTTTTGTCTTAGATGTCAACAAAAGGTCATCTATATACTGCATTAAAACTGAATTATATGGCAATTTCAGTCCCTCCAAATTCCTTTTTAAAATCTAGGAGAACATTGAATGACTCTCCGTATACCTTCGTGGGATTCAACACCATGCAAGTACTTTTTTCAAAAACTGAAATGCAAAGAGATACTCTGAATCCTCATGCAGTGGTGTTGAAAAGAATGATTGGCACTAATAAGTGGCTGTGTACCATTCTGCCTCTGCTGGAATTCAGAATATGATCACTGATGGATTCTGTGCCACAGGACATCAAGGAACTACAATTTTATTTATCTTTCCAATGTCTTGTATAATTCTCCATTTCTGGTTTCTTAATTTTCATAACAGGCGAAATGCATGTACTGCCAAGAACCTGTCAAACCATTCCTGCTCAAACATTTTCTCAATCATTGGTTTCATTACCTTTTCTGCCTCTTTTGAAAGTCTATACTGTCTAGTTATCAGAAATGTTGTATCTGGTTTTAGCTTTAACTTTAGCACTTTTGCTGTTATAATTAATCTAATTTCCTTTTCTGAAAAATCCCATACTTCTTTTCTAACTGTGAGTCTCAAATCAGAAAGGAGATCTTCTTTTGGCAAAACTGAGTACATTTCAACCCTGGGATCTTCTGTAATACTATAAAAAAGTGAATCCTCATTCTCAGTTTCCACTGCAATACCATCCAGACAGTAAAAAAAATACAGTTCCTCTTGCAAAGAAGATGCACATCTGTGCTATTCTGACTGACACATCTGCTGACACTTGATTTACAATTTGTCTGTTAGTAAACCTTACAACTTGAACTTCTTTTCCAAAGAGGGGGAGGTTTGGAACTTCCACAGAACAAACTGTAGAACGGGTGGCCATCACATGATTTAAAAATGAAACAGGATAACCATTGACTTCTCCATCAATATATGGGCCATTTTCATCTACCTCCAAAGCTGCTACAAGTAAGCACTCTTCCGCCCCTCTCAGGCACCATCATTGTGAATCAGTGCCTGCTATCTCATCATTGATGATCATGGTGCTCTGTGAATAACTCGGTTTATATGGAACTTTATTTCTCATATTCTGCTATATTACTAGGGCTGAGGGTACTGGCATTCACAATGTTGTCTGATTTTGCATATTTTTTTCCAAATTCAGCACGTTTGACATTGTATTATTTCTTTGCACTATTTGTGATATATCTTTACATTTATCTAAATTCTGTATACCCCCCCTTTTTCTAATGCTGATCCACCCACACCGACGACAAGCTGTGGTCATTTTTTAACACCTCAGCATTCCTAATCATACCATTCACCTCATCGTTCTGCACCATCTGAGTCGGCCATTCATTCCATTCATATTTCTCACAAAATTCACATACGGGCACATTTGTCTCTTCTCAGACTGCTTCACCTGCCAATCATTAGTTTTTCCTTTCATTTCTTTTCCAGACAATCACTATTTTTCTTTGCTAATTTCAAAATCTTCTCAATACCCTTTGTTGAACAACAAAATTCACTCTGCTGAATGTGATTGCTAATCCTGCAGCCCACTGTGCAACTGTGAATTCTAACCACAAGTCTTCTGGGACAACAGCGTAAACGCTGCATTCAAATCTGTCCACAACATCATACCATTTTGCTGGGTCTTCTCTCAACTTTGGAAAATAATGCTAAAGACAAACAAATATGCCCTTGTCCCTGGAATATGCACTAGAGTCCCTCCACAAACCTCCCTCAAAGGAAACTCAGCCACTGTACCTGTTCCTACTGCCGAATTACTTGCTATGCTTTTCCCTGTGTTCACCTCACCGTTTTTCATCTCTTTCTCATTTACAGTTCCCTTTTTTCATTTTTCTCAATATTTCTTTAAATCGCTCCAATCCTGTGTTTTCTCAATCAAATCTTTAATGTGATTAATCTTAATGTGATGAGTCCCATCTCTTTAATTTCATCATGTGTTAAATCCATTCTATAATTTCGCTTGATATTTTTCATCCTACTAATCTTAATATCTAATTCATCTGCTAATTCTTCCATTTTGTCATGTGCTTCATTAACACATCTGGCTGCTTCATTGATCAAATATCTCATTCGATCAGCATTGTATGTCAGCAATCTGTTCAAGTGTACATTACTGTTAGAAATGAGGTCTCTAATTGGCAGAAGTATACACCCTTGTCCATGTAGGGACCACAATCCTAGTCAGGGTACTCACACTCCAATCCAAATTATCCTGTGCGCACCCTATCGTAGCGTGGCACAGAGCAGGCAGGCTTAACTTACAAGGCAATGTTTAAAGTTTTTGTGCAGTAACTCATACAGTAACAGTGAAAGCACCACAAAAAGTACTCCACACCAGATTAGGAAAATAGATAATTTTTATCGGAATAAAACAAGACCAAAATGACAAAAATCCAATATGCACAAGTCAAGATATCACTTTTTAAATGTTTAAATGAGTCTCAATCCTTAGGAATCAGTGGTTGGATGCTTTTAACTCACAGTACCTGGGATGCGTAATAAATAATGATGCAAGGAGACCGCAGAGGAGGAGATATATTGAAAAATAAGGCACTATGTTGGATTTTCCAGCACAGCACAGATGATGCGTCCTTTTTTTTCCACTCTGAAAGGTGATGCATTGATTTCCAGGAGCTCAGCCTTGGTTCCTCACTGCAATGCAGGGATATTTTTATGCCCATGGACAATGCGTTGACAATCCTTGACGGGGCATGGCTGCGACCACTGCCAAAATGGCCTCCGTCTAATGAGGCTCTGGCACATGTGGCTCTATTATTGTATCATATCGCTGCCATCACTGCCTGTTAATCCAACTGGAGGGCACATTGATGTTCCTGTGACCAGGGGAGACCTGGGGAGCTGCCTAGTGGCTCCAAACCTCATGCTCTGCAGCTCCGCTGGCTCCTGGTGGCCACGCGGCCAGGCCTGTCTCAGAGGCCCCGCAGCGACAAGGGCCGCAGGCAAGCCTAAGGCCAGGATCGCCCGATCCCACCAGTGCCGAGCGCCATGAATAGCCCTCTGTGGCTCCCCACGCATGCGCAGGAAGAACCCGCATGCCTGACCAAACCCGCTGACGGGGTTGGAGCAATCTGGGTCACACCCCAGGGCACCGGGGAAACACATGCAGCCCCTCGGTTTCCCCTACGAGACCCAGCCTGCCGGAAAACCTGCACCCTCCTCAGCTCCAGCGGGTGGCTGAGGCCGGAGTCGACCACCACAGCTCATGTGGTTGTGGTTGGCGGCAGTGACTGCCAAAGACAGACAAGGCGGGCCCTAAGGATGTGAGTAAGTGTGCAGAATATGGAAGAGCAATTCATTACCATCGCTGACTGCATTGACAAAGTGGGGGAATGCCAGAACCGTCAGGGGGTACGAAGTTTGGAAGATGGTGCTATAATGATAAACAAACGAGTGGAGAAGCTGGAACATGTGCTCAAACAAGCTGCAATGAAGTGTGAGGACCTAGAGGCCCACTCTAGGAGGAGAAATATCAATATATCTGGCATTGCCGAGACAACCAACATGGACAGAACGGACACCTTTGTGGAAAAACTTCTCACTGATCTTTTTGATCGCTCAAGGTTTTCCACCGCATTTGTTGTCAAACTTGCCCACCGCCTGGTAGGCCCTAGACCTCCCAAAAGTCAGCCCTCCACATTTTCTAATTGCCTGTCTACTCAGCTACAAAGACAGGGACACCGCACACCTTCTTGCTCAAGAGCAGGGCCCCCTTTGCTATCAGGGAACCCTTATTTCGATATACCCTGACATTACGACTCTGGTACAGGAGGCCCGTAGAAAGTTTAAAGATGTAAAAAAAAAAAATAGACCTGCGTTATGCTGTATCCTGCCCAGCTACAAGTAAATCCCAATGGGAAATATCATGTGTTTGACGTGGCCGCTTTTTGAAAAAATCTTCAGCCTAAATCTGCGTCATCCTGCTCGGATGCATCCAAACATGCCAACCCATGAGACACATGTTGCTCACTTTCACCAGATTCACCATGAATATCATACTCATTCTGACTACATGGGTCCAAACTTTGTCCAGATGTTACATATAAGGTTCATATTTGTGGCCTTACCGCAGTATCTATGTGCTAAAATGCCAGCTAACATGACGTACATGCAGTAGATTTGAAAACACCCTATAGCAGTACTTTGTTCTTTGGTCCGCTGCCTGCCGAGCGGACGCCACGCCCCAATGGTGTATGGATTGTTTTTTGTTTTGTTTCTATTGATGAGGATTCGCTGGATGATCTCTTGTCTGACGTGGGCGGGGTGCTTGGTGTTTTCTGTTTTCAAGCAATTGATGTTTTCTTATTTCTTTGTATATGCTTGTTATGTCACTACACCTAGGAGATACTATACTACCTACCACACAATTGCAACATACCATTCACCCATTCGCTATCCATCGCACACACAAAATCATACCGTTTGACCTTACATTCATATCTTGGATATGGGAAATTCACCACCCATGGAAAGGGAAGCAGGTGTTATCATACCTACATTGACAGAACGTGGGAGTGGCCTCCTGCAGGAGACACATATACTTTCCAGCAATGACACTCCCTTTGCTAAGGGCTGGGGTGCACATTGCTTTTTCTCAGGGTATAGCTCTTGTTCACATGGCACATGCATTCTTATACATAAGCGTGTGCCTTTTACACGTCAGTCTTGCCACTCCGACCAAGAGGACTGATTCGTTCTTGTACAGGACATCCTGGTTGATTAACAGGTGTTATTATTGAATACCTACGCCCCTAATGTGATTGACCCTGCCTTTTTGCACAAAATAGCAGCACACCTTGGACGGCTGGATGCCAATCATGTGCTGCTTGGGGGCAACTTTAATATGCCTCAGTGTTTACAGGCCAAGACCACTAGTGCCCAACCTATGGATAAACCCAGAGCCATGCTTTAGCATATAACTGGTACTTATGAACTGCGAGATGTGTGTCGTTCCAGACATCCAAATGATCCAGACTACATTTTTTACTCCGCACCACACGCTATCTGGACCAGACTAGACTATTGGTTCCTCTGTGCCAAAACCTATCTCTGGCTCATAGACATTGCTGTTCTCCCTCAGACGCTATCTGATCATAGTCCAATCCTCCTTAAGCAACAGATAAACTCTGGATACGGAATGGAACGCACCTGTAGGTTCCATAGTAAGGCCCTGTGTGACCTGGTGTTCCACTGGGAGATTCTTAATTCAGTGACCAAATATTTTGAGTTAAACTCCAGAACGGTAAAAGAGCAGGCCACCCTCTGGGAAGCCTTTAAGGCTTTCATACGTGGAGTGTATATATCAAAATATGTGGGTATCCTTCAAGACAACAGGGCACAGCTACACCGTATAGAGAAACAATTACATAACTTAGATGCTGCAGCTCTTGTGGCTCAGGACCCCTACTTACACTGTTGTTCTGAATTGCTCACGGAATACCGTGACCTTGCGAACAGGAAGCTGGCATACCTAGGGAAAAATGGCTGGGCCCTTCGATTTGGGGAGGGAGAATGCCCGGGTCATATCCGTGCATGACTACTGCACCCTAACCGAGTTAATGGCTACATCACAGAGTCTTGGGGGGACGGGAAGCGGATAATGGGTAGTGAAGGCGTTATGGCCGAATTCCTACAATACTATACACGCCTCTATACATTACATACAATGGACGATCTGTCTGAGATAAATACTTAACTTGATGAAACGGCCTTAGTGTGGCTCACGTAAGGGCCAGTAGGAATTCATCAGAAAGCCTATCTCACTTGGGGCCAGATGTAGGTACAAAAGAAATTAGCGACTCGCAATTTGCGAGTATGTGCGACTCGCAAATTAGCGTGTCGCTAATAGGAATGCAGGTACAATGTCCGTGTACAATTTGCGAGTCCGCTGTCTGCGAGGTCGCTGTTTGCGACCGCGCAAAAAACGAACTCGCAATTTGCGAGTGGGTGTCGCAAATTGCGAGTACCATGTAAATTGATTGCAGGTGCTGCAGAACACTCCAGAAACCACTCCAGAACACTCTGGAAACACTTCCTGGCACATGATGATGACATCACAGCCAGGAAGTTTACTAATACACCTGGGAGGAGGGAGGACCACACCCATTTTAAACTGCTGCACAGCCAACAGGAGGAACAGCAGCTACAAACACCAAGAAAAAGAAAACTCAAATTTTCTGAGAAGGAGCTGGAGGTGCTGACAGAAGAATGCTGTCAGCACTATGATGATCTCTTTGGAAAGGCAGCCCTCAATGTGCCAGAAGCAACCAAAAAACAACTCTGGCTGGAGATCCAAGAAAAAGTGAACTCCCTGGGGGTGAGCCACAGGAGTGTGGAAGAGATAAAAAAACGGTGGTATGACCTCCGCTCCCGGACCAAAGAGAGGGTGTCAGAAAGGCTCCGGGAGATGAGAGGCACAGGAGGGGGACCATCATCCGTACCACCACCCACACCCCTGGAAGAAAGGGTGGAGGAGACCCTGGAGCAGGAGGCAGTGACAGGAATAGGAGATCTGGACACCTCTGAGCCCACTACATCAACCGGTGAGTACCATGTGATATGCCTGTACCCCCATCAATGCCATACCCCCACCCACCATGTACACAGGGGCATGCACAACCAAGATAGCTCCATTACAGGGTAGCAAACACCAGAATGATGCATTATGGGAAATGTAGTCAAGTAGGCAGTTCATAGGCAAATGTTTATTAGGAAGTGTGCAACAGATAGTAGACACTGACAGTCTGTTCCCCATGTCCCACAGGTCTCCCACAAGACACCACCACAAGCCACAGCAGCCAGCCCCATGAGGACAGCACAGGAGCTGCCACCACTCCCACCTGCACGACCAACACCATCCCTGTGATGTCAACACCTGCTGCAACAGTGGTTCAGGAGGCTGCGCCAGCGACAGGCAGGAGTGCCACAGTAGAGCACACAGGGCATCCACCGCTGCGCAGGCGACGCAGGTTCAGGAGAGCAGGGCTGCAGGCTGAGTCCAGCCGTCCATCTACCACCAACACTGAGGCACAGCTGCTCTGTGGTCAGCGCCTGGAGAACAATATGTTAGGGCGTATTAGTGGGGTGCTGCACCGCTTTGTGAGGAGCAATGAGGCCAGCATGCAGCAGCTCCATTCCCAATTGGACGTGATTGGCACAAACACTGGGGACCTAGCCCTGTCCATGAGGGAACTGGTGGCAGGACTACTGTCACAGGGCGAGGGTGGGCGGCGCAGGGACCGTCAGCTGCTACAGAGGCTTGACAGGATGGCCACATCAATTGGCAGACTGGCAGTTAACACCACTGGCCTGTCGAGAAGGACAGTTGGCCTCCAAGTAGAAATGGGTCACTTTGCAGGGGATGTGGCTAGAGGCCTGGGCCGGATCACACATGTGATCGATTTAATGGAGGCACGGCATTGTCCAGGGGCACAGGGGACACACCCCAGGACAGCGAAGAGGGCTCTACAGTGAGCAGTGTCTCTGCCACTGACACTAGGGTGCTCCGGAGTGGGAGTACCAGGCAGAGCACTGCAGAACAACCTGGGACCAGCCAGGCTGGCAGAGGCCGCCGTAGGACATAGACTGGACCCTGTCCCTGATGTAGGGGCACATGACACAAATGTGCCCCATGCATGGTTTGCTTTTTGATGTTCATGAACAGTTAGTAATTGTAAATAGTTGAATTTCTGCACATATTAAATAGTTTTTTTTGTTCCACTTAACAAATGGAGTGTTTGGTCAATAGGTGAGTATGGTTGAAGTTGACACGTACCTTTCAAAGTATTGGGTTGCGATGTGTTCCCGTCTCAGTCCGCCTTGATTTGCTATACTCCGATCCCCATGATGGCGATGTGGTTGCTCCTGCTCATCATCCTCTGAATCAGGGTCTGCAGGGGTGAGAGGTAGCCCACGTCGGGTGGCAATATTGTGCAGGATGGTGCATGCGACAACAATTTTGAATGCTGTAATGGGGGTATACTGGAGGGCACCTCCACTGCGGTGGAGGCATCTGAACCTTGCTTTCAGCAATCTGAAGGTGCGTTCTATTATGTTCCTGGTCCTCTTATGTGCACTGTTGTATCGCCTCTCGGAATCATTGCTGGGTGTTAAGTACGGAGTCATAATCCATGGCCGTAGAGCATATGCACTGTCACCTGTTGGGCACAAACATTACACTGTTAGAAAGTCCTGGTTGGTGTGCACAGTGACCTGTGTGTATGTCTACAAGGTGTATGCAGCTCTACCTAGGAGGTATCCATCTCCAAACTCCCCACGTTCCAGGCGTTGGTGTATCCCACTGTGCCTAAAAATGTAGGAGTCATGGGTACTGCCTGGAAATTTCGCTACAATGTCGGTGATGACATAGTGGGCGTCACAAACAACCTGAATATTGAGTGAGTGGGTACACTTTCTGTTGCGGAACAGATGTTCCAGGTTTGCAGGGGGGCATATTTGAATATGTGTCCCATCTACACACCCTATGACATGGGGAAAGTGGGCAATCCGGTAATATTGCAGCTTGGTGCTGTTAATTTGTGCCTCATTCCTGGGTAGGTATATGAAGTGAGACATGTGTGTGAGTATGGCATCTCGGAATGCCCTGAGGAACCTTGACAGTGCACTTTGAGATACCCCACCTGCCACAGCAATGACCCCCTGATAGCTCCCTGAGGCCAAGAGGTGCAGTGAGCATAGCACTTGCACATGCGTAGGGAAGGCGCAGTGTCTGGCGTTCTAGCTGTGGTTTTAGTAATTCAATTAATTCTAGTATGGCTGCGCTGCTAAGGCGGTATTTGTCGTATATCTCTTCCTCAGTTTGCTGGAAGAGTGTCTGCCTTGTTCTGTAAATCTTCTCCTGTCTCTGGCTCCTCCTCCTCCTCTGCTGGGCTGCGTGGACTCTCCTCCTCACTGCTATCAGGTATATCTCCGTCATCTTGAGAAACCCAGATGCCTTCTGGGTCTCCTTTTATACTTTGGTAATGGTTACCACCTGCTCTGAGTTGGTGGTAAATGGGACATGCAAACTGGGCTTTTTGCGACTGGTCGCAATTTGCGAGTTGCAATTGCATATGGTTTGCGACTCGCAAATTGCGACTTCCTATTTGCGGGTCGCAAAATGGGGTTGCAATCTTTGCGAGTCGCTAACGGCTCGCAACGCCTCTTGCGAGTCGGAAATGGGATTTTTGCATTACATTTCCGATTTTGCACAGTCGCAAATAGCAATTCAGGCCATTTGCGACTCGCAAGACTTTGCTACATCTGGCCCTTGAAGAGGTAACAGCAGCTATCGATGCCATTAACGGTTATAAGGCACCTGGGTTGGACGGCCTGACAGGAGCTTTTTACAAGGCTTTCAAATAACTGGCCCCACATTTGTTGGCAGTATATAATGAATCCTTACATAATGGCATCCTTCCCACTACACTCCGCAAAGTGGTCCTAACCTTGCTGTTAAAGCCTGGCAAGAATCCTTTATATTGTGCACCTTATCATCCTCTCTCTCTTCAACCTGGACAATAAAATACTGGCCAAAATCCTTGCCACTAGGCTAGTGCTCCTGATGGAGCAAATTATTGCACCTGTACAGTCTGGCTTCATCCCTCACTGTTCGACTTCTTTAAATCTTTGCACTATTTTTGTGGTCCTGCACCACATATCCCCCGAGGTCCCAGCTGCTGTAGCCCTATTGGACACCAAGAAAGTGTTCGACTCCTTGGAGTGGCTGCTTTTGGAAGCCATCTTGAGCAGACTGGGCATCCCTTCCCTATTAGTGTCATTAATAGTGCTGCTATACAGTGGACCAGTAGCTCACATACGGATCAATGGATCACTCAAGTACAGTTTCTCTGTACCGCATGGTATTAGGCTGTGATGTCCGCTTTCCCCTCTCTTATTTATAATTGCAATGGACCCGTTGGTCCGAGTCCTGCAGGACTCACATTCCCATAGAGGACTTCAACTCATGCATGGCCCTCTCTTACCTTCTCTTTATGCAGGTAATATCCTGCTCTTTCTTCATCTTCCATCAACCAACCTTGCTTTAATAATGCGAGAAATCGCTTGTTATGGAGAAATGTCTGGACTATAAATAAACTGGGATAAATCGTAGCTCTTTCCGCTGACCGAAGCCACTCAACAGATTCCAGTTGAGTTCCCCCTCTGATGGGTTACTGATGACACCAAGTACCTAGGCATTCGTTTACATAGGGATAGAGACAGAATACTTCAACTGAATTAAGGACCGGCCATGATCGACTTTGAAATGCACGTAACACAGTGGATTGAACTACCATTATCTATAGTGGCCGCATCGTCATTTTCAAGATGGTGGTGCTCCCCTGCATTTTTTACACTTTCTTAAATATTCCTGTCCCTCTCGCACACCTTCTTCTGCACATTATGAAGTCAACTTTTGTGTTTGATATGGGCAGAGGTCGCCACATGGTCCATTGGGACACTCTTAAACTCCCATTTGAAAGGGGGAAGAGGGGTGCCTAATTTTTACATTTATTACGTGGCAGCTCAGTGCCACTATTCATACAGATGGTGTCACGTAGACGCTTGAGTCCCCTATCTTAAACCTCAGCGGGCCCAGCTCAATGGACTCCTACACTCTCAAATTTTGCTTAAAGGCATACCATTGGGCACACAACACGAACTAGACTTCCATATCACAGATAACATTTGGAAATTCTGTTGTGCCCAGGGTAGGAAGCTGGCCTGGTGTGTGGTGGACACCTATGGTGTTATCACCCTATACCAGGTCCAGGTATCCCCTATTAATGAAGTGTAGGCAGCGTCTAGGAAGCATGGTCTCTCTAGAGGTAGTTGTTGATGAGCAGCCAAGACTTATCTAGGAGACATGCAAAGTTTATGCAATACCACTAGTCACATAGCACTATCACACATGAAAGAACCACACAGTGTTTAAAAAAAAATAGAGGTACTTTTTTTTGGTAACACAAACACTAGAATACTATTAGGCAGTCCCCTGAACTGGAAGTAAGGAAACACAATAATTATATACACAATAGCAATCAGTAAGGAACATAAAAACAACAAGCATTGTCAAAAGTATTAGAAAACAGTGTAGGCCCTAGGAGAGGGCTAAACCATATACTAAATAAGTGGAATGTGAGATAAAGTCCCTCACCCAAGGATGAGGAATCATTAGAGGTAAGCTGGAGGAACTAGGAACCCCAAGAGGTGAGTACCAGTGTGAGCCCAAGCGACCAGGAGAACAGAGGTAAATACCTGGTTTTCCCCAAAAGCAACAGGAGGACTCAGGAAAAAGATTGTGCAAAACCCATATCAGACTGGAAGAACCCAAAGGTGGATTCTGGCAGAAGAGGACCTGCTAAGGAAGAGGACCCAGCAGTTGGAAGAGTCACAGAATAGGATGCAGCCCCCACAAGCAACCCACTGGCAGCAGGCACATCAAGTCACAGTGAGGTCCACTCAGCACACCTGAAGAGGAGTTCCACATCGCTGGAGCAACAGAGAGGAGACTGTTCTTGGCAGAAAGAAGTGCCGGGGCCAGGGCTACAGGAAGCCTGAAGATCCCTTGAAGCAGGAGAAAACAAGCCTTGGTAGTTGCAAGAGTTGTGGTGCACAGGGGTACTGTCCTGCAAGGTCGGGCAAGGGCTTACCATCTCCTAAGTTGGATAGCTGGCAGAGAGGACCAAGGGGACCTTGCCAAACCACCACCACCTGTGATGCAGGATCCATGCAGTTCCAGAGGAGAGCAGACCCACTCAGCTGGTCGTCATTGAAGTTGGTGCCTGCTGATGCAGGGAAGTGACTCCTTCACTGCAAGGGATATTCCTTCTTACTTCTTGGTGCAGACTGGAGTCTTGTCAACCTCAGAGGATGCACAGCTGGGGAAATGTTGCAGTTGCTGGAAAGAGCAAGAGAAACAATGTTGGAAAGCAGTCTTCGCTGAAGTTGCAGATTGTTGGTTCCTGAAGAGTCGACTTGTGGTTCCAGTGGCCAGAAGATGAAGTAAATGATGCAGAGTAGTCCTGCTGGAATCTTGCACATTGAATAAGAGGACCCATCCAAGAGGGAGACCGTAAATAGCCCTAAAAGGGGGGGCTTGGTCACCTGCAAGGCGACCACCTATCAGAAGGGGGCTGTGATGTCACCTGCCTGACTTCGCCACTCAGATGCTCCCAGGGGCCTCTGCCCATCTTGGATTCAAGATGCAGAATCAAGTGTCTACCTGAAGGAGCTCTGGGTACCACCCCTGGGTCACTACCCTTTCTTTTGTCCAGTTTTGCACCAGAGCAATACCCGAGGGTCTATGGACTGGTGCAAACCAGTTTATTCAAGGAGAGCACCAAATATGCCCTTTAAAGCAAACCGGTGGCTTGGGGAAGCTACCGCTCCCATTGCTTGTAACACCTATTTCCAAGGGAGAGGGTATTACCTCCCTCTCCCTTAGGATATCCTTTGTTCTGCCTTCCTCTGCCTAAGCTGGTCAAGCAGCAGGAGGACAGCGCATCTGAGGGGTGGCAACAGCACGGGCTGCCCAGAAAACCCCAGAAGACTGGTAGGAGCAGTACTGGAGGTCCTCTAAGGAGCCCCCAACGTGCATGGAATCATACAACGAATACTGGCAACAGTATTGGGGTGTGATTCCAACATGTTTGATACCAAACATGCCCAGGTTCGGAGTTACCATTATGTAGCTGGATACAGGTGTCCAGTACACAGGTAAAATGTCTTCCCCGCACTTACGAAGTCCAGTGTAATGGAGATGGAGTTCGTAGGGGCATCTCTGCTCATGCAGGGATGCCCTTACACACAGGGACCTGCATTCTGCCCTATGGGCTAAGAGGGCCTACCATAGGGGTAACAGTGCAGTGACCTGTGGAGAAAGGGTGTATGCACTTTTTTACGCAGGCTGCAATGGCAGGCCTGCAGGCACATTTTGCATGGGCTCCCATGGGTGGCATAATTCATGCTGCTGCCCATGGGGAACCCTGGTGCTCCAATGTCCTAGGTACCTAAGTACCATATACTAGGGACTTATAAGGGGCACCTGTATGCCAATTGTGGGGTGTGTAAAGTCCTAGACAGCCAAATTTAGAGGGAGAGAACACAATCATTGGGGTCCTGGTTAGCAGGATCCCAGTGAAAACAGTCCAAGCATACTGATAGCAGGCAAAAAGTGGGGCTAACCATGCCAAAAAGAGGGTACTTTCCTAGACCCAGATACATCGTATATATCTAATAATCCCAGACATAAGTTACTACGCTTCAAATTCCTTCTTTCACCGTTGTTACTTACCTCCTACAGCCATTGCTCGGTTTGACCCCGACAGATCACACCATTGCCCTAAGTGTAGCATGTCGGGCACAGACTTTGCTCATCCCACCGCGACGTGCCCGAAATCTCTGCTTACTGGACATCTATCTACAGACACATCTCTTCTATGCTACATGCAGACATAACACCTAGTCCTCTCCAGGCCTTACTAGGGTATACGAAAGACTTCCCATGACCATCACACTGTTTAGTTTCTATTGCCCTCTTGCTTGCCAAATGAGAGATTGCAGTGCAATGGGGAGACCACAGAGCCCCAACCTCCACGGACTGGCTCCGCAGCATGATCTTCTGCGATAGTGTTAGTGAAGAATACGCACTTCTTCAGCCTCCTGCATCGAGGCCTATGGTATATGGCAGGCCTTCCGTGATTATCTCACTAAACTTGCACATGGCTCTTCGGATTGACCAGCTTCCTCTATCCATTTCTGTGTTGTTGAGCCCCCGCATATATATCCTCTAATCACAATACAGATCTGCACATTCTTACTGACTTACATTTGAATGCTATAATGTGATATGTAGACACTATAAGATTCAGAAATCGCCTCACACTGTGATAGGGACATCAAATGTTTGTTGGCTGTATGCTTTACTGCAAAAATCTAATAAATTACAACAACAAAAAGAAAATCCTTAGCGTGTTGGTAAGAAAGAGCAGGCGCTGCATCAATCTGGTAGGCGATGCAGTGATTTTGTGAGCTGCAAGGCAGGCGCTTCATCGATTTCTGAAGATATTTCGGCCATTTTCTGATGCACGGGGATTTTCTTTTCTTGGGTGACGTCTTGTGGCCCTGAAGCTTCAGAACAGGAGGCAAGCTCAATCCAAGCCCTTGGAGAGCACTTGTGGGAAGGCAGAGTTCTTCCAGCAGAGTCAGGGGCCAGCAGGCAGCAGGACAGCAAGGAGGGCAGCAGTCCTTCTCAGCAAAGCAATCCAGATAAGTCCTTTGAGCAGCTAGGCAGTCCCTCTGACATAGCCCATTTGCAGGTTCAGAAGTGTCTCAATATGGTGGGGTCAGAGACCCAGTAAATATACCCCAAAATGCCTTTGACGTAGGGGGAACTTCAAAGAGCGGTTTTAAATTGCAAAAGTTCCCCTTTCAACCCAGCCCTGTCTGCCAGGATCCCTGTGGGGGGTGGGGTTATCAGTCCTTTGTGTGAGGGAAGGCCATTGCCTTTGAAGTGTAAGAGAGAGCCCTCCACCCTTCCTGTCCAAGGAGACCCATTCAATATGCAGATGAATGCCGATGTGACAGAGTGTCCTGTGTTTATGGCTGTCTGGGTGGAATGCACAAGGGAAGCTGTCCACCAGACGTGGATTGGGCACAGATGGCAGTTAGTGCAGAGAATTGACCACTTTCTCAAAGTGCCATTTCTAAAATAGTAATATTAAATCCAACTTCACCAGTAAGAAGTATTTCTATTACCATTTTTGCCATACTAAACATGACAGGGCTACTCCTTTCAGATCAGAATCTATCACTTAAAAGTGTATAAGGGCAGTTCTAGTGCTGGCCTATCAGTGGAGCAGACCTCACTGTAGTGAGAAACAAATTCATGAGTTTTTCACTACAAGGACATGTCAAACACATAAGCACATGCCCTGTCTTTTACTTACATAGCACCCTACCGTATGGCTTACCTGGGGCCTACCTTAGTGATGACATATGTAGAAAAAGGGGAGTTTAAGGCTTGGCAACTAGTTTTAAATGCCAAGTCGAAGTGGCAGTGAAACTGCACACACGGGCCTTGCCATAACAGGCCTGAAACATGGTTGAAGGGCTACTTATGTGGGTGGCACAATCAGTGCTGCAGGCCCACTAATACAGGCCCTGGGCACCTCCAGTGCACTTTACTAGGGACTTACAGGTAAATGAAATATGCCAATGTTACTATTGTTTGGGGAGAGAGCACATGCATTTTAGCACTGGTCAGCAGTGGTAAAGTGTGCAGAGTCCTAAAAGCAGCAAAAACAGCATCAGAAAAATGGAGGGAGGCAGGCAAAAAGTTAAAAGATGACCAGCCTAAGGCTGTCAGGTCTAACAATTATCCTGAAAAATTTCTATCTTCAGAATGCCACACAGACTTCTTTAGGTAGTGGTTCTATCACCACTCTCTCTTTTACTTGCTCCATGCTATTTGTGCTGGGCACCAAACAATAACTCAAGTCTCTAACGGGGCACTTGGTGCAACTCAAGTAAAAGCCTGCACTGCTACCGTATCTGCCCCTCCAACAACAGCAACAGTACAATGGTTTAAAGAATTGACATTATCTGTCTCTTCTCCATCTTTCATCTCTTGTGAATTAACTTTTTTTGCCCTGTCTGTTTCTGTACCTTTAGCAGGAAACATGTTAACACTCTTCATTTTATTCACTCTACATGCCTTCTCTTCACTAACCATCGCGGACCCCAGCAAACTCAACAACTACCGACCAATCTCTCTGCTCCTGTTCCTAGCCAAAGTAATAGAAAAAGCCATCAGCCAACAACTCTCCTCACATCAAGGAACCTCCTAATCAACTCCTCCCAATCCAGTTTCTGCAGCACCACAGCACTAAGACAGTCCTCAGTGCAGCTACCGACATTCGAGCCTTACTCCACCAAGGAGAGACTGCGGTTCTGCCCCCATACTCATCACAAGGCTGCACAACATAGGCATCCAATAAGATGCTCTCAGACCATGAGTAGAAGGGATAGGCCCTCAGGGTCTTTGGCCCACATAGCCAGTTCTGAGTCAATACCATCAGGTTAGTGCCTTCTGAGCCTTCTGGCATTCCCGCTATTTGCACATTATTCTGACGTGCTCGGCTCTAAGTGTCTTCGGCTCTCTTGTGCAATGTGTTAAGTTGCCTCTGAAGCTCAGCAGTGGCAGCAGTATTCATGGCCTGTTGAGAGTCCAGCTCCAATATTTTTCCCTCAGCTCTGTGCACTTTGTCGGTCAATTTGCTGTGATCATCGAGAATCCACCTAGGTCTGCCAAGAGAGTTGTGTGTGTGTTTTAAGTTCATTAATTACAGTGTAAACTACATCAACAGACTCATTTTTCTTTTCAAAACACTCTGCTTTAAGGATACCTCTTGTGGGAGGCTGGCTCAGTATATTGTGTACACCTATAGGTGAGGCACCTTGTATTGAGTCTAAGCAACCCTCAGTGATAGTGTAGGCAGCTCTAGATAACCAGAGCTCTCATACGGGTAGCTATGGAGAGCAGCTAAGGCTTATTCAGGAGGATGTAAAGCAGTTGCAAATACCACACAGGCCAGTGAAGTACACACAGGAGAGAACCAAACCAGTGTTAGAAAAATATGTAATACTTATTGTAACACACAATCTAGAGATAACTTTCCTAAATCTCCTAACCAGAGATATGGTCATACAAAAATATACTTAGCAACAGGTAAGTATAGGCATTAAATAACATGGGCCCCTATGGGCCGGGGCTTTTTGGAGCTAGGAGGTCTTCGGGCTGAAGAGCCAACTAGCCTTCACAATGGCAAGCAGACAGCGCACAGGGGTTCCCGTCAAGCAGCTCCAGTGAAGGACCACAAACTTCCCAGTTGCAAGGAAGATAGATCAGACCTCTGGAGAGCCACAGAACCACCACCTGTGTTGCAAAGCCTTGGAGAGTCCGTGGGACAGCAGGATCCACAAGCTGGTTGTTGTCGTTGAGGTGTCTGCTGATGAAGGGGAGTGTCTCCGTCACTCCGAGGAAGGTTCCTTCATGCTTTCCTAAGTGCAGGCAGAGTCACAGTGACTCTGGAGGATGCACGGCAGAACTTGGAAACAAAGTTGCAGTAGGAGTCCTCCTACTGGTTACAGCCTTGCTTCTGGTTCCATAGAAGAATAGCAGTGATTCGGTGTCCAGCTGCAGAAGTGTCTTGCAGACAGTTCCTGGAGTCTTGCAGATGAATCTGGGGTCCCACCCTTAGGTGAGCCCTTAAGTAACCCCGGGAAGGGGTTGGACACTAACTGCAATGACCTACCTATAAGAGTGGGTCAGGGACGTCACCCAGCTGGACTAATCAGTCAGATGCTCCAAAGGGCCTCTGCTCTCTAGGTGCAGATTCCTTACCTTTAGAATTTCCCGCCATCAGATTGAAATTCAGAACTTTTGCAGAGCAATATCCTTGCACATGCTGTCAGGTGGTGTCGTTTGGAGCTGCATGGCGTCGTTGGGGTTGTTGGAGCCATCTGTGATGTCACATTTGCCTATAAAGGCACCACACAGGGGCACGTACGTAGGTCACTTTTCCACAAACATCCACGCCAGAAGCGCAGTCATTAAAAAAAAACGTTTTTGTGTGCTAAAAAATCTAGGGCCCTGAAAGGGATAATCCCTAACCCTAGTAGAAGTGGTCACAGAATGGGGAGGCATGGGTGGATGTAAGAAATCTGCAGCAAGATAGAGTCTCTACCAGATAATGCGTTACTGAATTTAAGTAACTTGTTCAACTGATAGTGACTTCTAGCTGCAAATTCCTTACCGTTAAAATAGATACCCAAGCCAGAATCTTCTGGTGGTGGACTGCGGACAGATTTTCTCACACTACAAAGTCCTGTAGGAGTGAATGGGCCAAGTGCTCATCTTTGCGGACCTGATTTTCCAGCCAGTAATGCCTTGTTAATGTGTGCAAGGATGCCCACATCACTGCCTGACAGATGTCCAGGACTGGAACACCCCATGCTAATGCAGTGGCACCATGACCATGTCCCCGCACAAGATGTTGTCCTGACGTAAGACGGTGGCTGGTCTGTGGATAGGGTGGTGCCATGCCCCTTCCAAAGCCTCGAAAGGGGCGATAGACAAACTGTGGCGAGGGGTCGCCGAGAGGCCCAAGGACATGGCCGTAGCCCGCAGTCCTTAAAGCGCTCCAGCACTGAGTCTGCATTTTCACAAAAAGGCGGGTCCCATTGAAGGGCATGTCCATGAGGTTTGCCTGGACATCTCTGAAAAGCCAGAGATACATAGCCAGCCGTGGCTTTGAAGGGCCACTGTTGAGGAAATTGCCCTACCCAGCGAGTCCTTTGTGTCCAAACTGCACCTGATGGTAAACTTGGCTGCATCTCTCCCATCTTTGACTGCCTGTGAGAGAGTGGCCCACATGTCCTCCCGGACCCCTGAGGCAGCACCTGTGCCACCATATCATATAAAGTATGGGAAAAACAGCCCAATAGCCATGAGGTGCTTACTGACCTCAGTGCCAACCTAGAGGAAGAAAACATCTTCTTCCCCGATTGCTCCAGCCTCTTGGATTCCCTATCTGGGGGAGTGGAAGGGAAGGCGCCATGGGAAGTGGATCCCTGGACCAAGCTCTCCAGGGTGGGGTGTTGTGTGAGGAAGGTAGGGTCGCCCGGAGCTTGGTGATGGTGGTGGCCGATTGTCCTGCTTACAGGCACCCCTGTAGTGGGTTTGGACTTTCCTGGCTCCTCAGACCAGTCAATAGGTTCTAATTAGGATTCTAGAGGTTCCTGTGACCCCTCCTGGCTCCTCAGACCAGTCCATAGGTTCTAATTGGGACTCTAGAGGTTCCTGAGACCCCTCCCATTCCTCACCAGTGCCTGGCTGTTGGTAGAAATGCTCAGACAATAATCTGGCACCTGTGGGTGCCGTTGGTGCCAGAATCGACGTCATGCGACACCGTTCCAGCTCCAGATGATCAGTAATTAGGGAGTGATGCTGGAGGAGGTCGACTGTCTGGACCCAGAGTTGTTTGGGATCCGATATCGTATCCAAGAGACCGCATCGGCGTCTAAGCTACCAGTGTGGAACCTGATGGGGCCTCTGATGACCCTGCAGGGCCTGAAGGCCCTCCAGCAGGGCTAGCCCACTCCAAAATGGGACGCACAGACTTGTAAAACTGTTTAAGTTGAGTGGGGGTTGCTCCGGCTTCCAGAAAAGGCAGAAGACGTGGAGTCGGCCTGGCAATGATTCTGCAGAACAGTGCCTGGAACGTCAGCATTCTCGACTTCCCTCGTCGGATGATGGGCGCATTGAAGTCGAAGTCTGCTTGGACTTCTTCTTCTTTTTGTGCCTCTTCCCTGAGTGCCTAAAGGACCTTGAGTGGGATGAAGTGGACTTGGGGCTCCTGGAGTGGTCCCGCAACCTCCTCCTCGCCCAGGACCATGACCTCCAAGGAGGCACACCCGCTGGCAGTCCGAACACGACTTTGAGTTGTGGTCTTGGTCTAGGCATCAGAGACATACCTGGTGGGGGTCCATCACAGACATGGTGCAGTGGTAGGCACCACACAGCTTGAACCCCATCTTCCTCAAAGTCATCCTGCACAGACAAAAAACAGTCTTGACAAAGAGATTAAAAAAGGCCTGTCAAAAAAGACGGATCTGCACTTTAACCAGTGCGGAGGGAAAAGAATTGACGTGCATGCGCCTGTGTGGTGCCTTTATAGGCGACCGAGAAGCCACAGATGGCTCCAGCGATGCCACGTGCATATGAACGATGCCACCCAACAGCATGGCAAGGGTATTTCTCTGCCAAAGTTCCAGATTCCGAGCTGATGCCAGGAAATTCTAAAGGTAAGGAATCTGGAGCTACAAGTCTCTATCAGATGAGCTCTGACCTGAGTCTGAGTAGTTGTAGCAACCTAATCCACAAAGGTTTGGATTCTGCTCTGTAAAGGTCGAACTTGGCCTCAACCTACCCGATGGCCTAAGTAACCAACTTTGCTCTGCCCTATCTGGCATTTGGTAGCCTTGATAGTGAGTGAGGTCTGCCTTCTTTAAGGTCTCAAGTACACTCCTGAGGTGGACCAGCCGATCCTGACAGGTGGAGCTAAAGACACCAATATCATCTAGATATGCTGCACTAAAGTCTTCCAGGCCTACCAGAACTTGATTCACCAACCTCTGGAATGTGGTAGGTGCATTTATCAAACCAAAGGGCATCACAGTGAAGTGATAATGCCCACCAGGATTGAAAAATGCTGTAATGGGTTTAGCAGCATCGGTTAACTTGTTCTACCAATAACCTGCAGTCAAATAAAAAGTGCTCAGATACTTGGCTACAGCCAGACATCTGCTCTTGGGATAGGATGGGCATCACTCTTAGTGACTGCATTGAGGTCGCTGCAGTCTACACAAAACCTTATTTCTTTCTTCCCTCCCTGGGAATGAGGTTTGGGCACAATCACAACAGGACTAGACCAAGGGCTGTTTGAAGGCTCAGTAGCCCCCAACTCAAGCATCTTTTGGACTTATGCCCTAATGCAATCTCTGACATGGTCGGACTGTTGCTTTTGACAGGCAGACTATCACCTGTGTCCACATCCTGGGCACACCAGATGGTCTGACTGGGTATCAAGAAAAGGACTCCTGAAAACTGTCTGAGAACTTGTCTGCAGTCAGCTTGTTACTGTCCATTGAAGAAATCGGAAAAGACTACCCCATTCACTGAAACATCAACAGCGTTGTGGTCTGGGAGAGGGTCACTGATTGGGAGGGGGAATGAGCAGGAGAAAGTTGAATAGAATACGAAAAGACAGCATCTAGTTTACAATTAATCATGAATCACACGAAAATGTGGCTTAACTATGCATAGTATAATTCAAACCTCTATATTGCCTAAACATTTAGCGTTAAGGAATTGACGTAGGACAGCACCTTAAGTCTTTTTGTATTGCCAATTTGAAAGGGCAGAAATGCACTATATTTACAAGATACAGTGCATTTCTGTCCTTTCCCCCTGCACTGAAGCACAATTTGCTGCCTAACGCCAATGCAGGCACCTTGCACCATGGTACAAGGGTGTCTGCTTTGTTGGCAAAATTGTTTTGTGCCAGAAGGTGCACCTTCCTGCACACAAATAATCCAGATAGGCGTTTTACTCTTTTTCTGTGTGCTGCAGAATGCAGCACATATAGAAAGAGGAAACAATGAGGAGAAATAAAGATATTTCTTCTTGTTGCGCCTGCCCTGGGGATGCGTATAGTTTTGAAGTATCGCCAGGTTTACAGATCCTTCTAAATCTGGGAATGCATCAAAACCCATGGGTGTTGCATGGGAACACCAGCTGTAACACCTCCCTGATGCTACGAGGCCATGAAAAGTTACACAGTTACTTTGCATGGCCTTATAGATACGGATCTACACTCTGCACAGGTGGAGCGTTGGAAAAAGTGATGCACCAGAGGTGCAAGGTGCTTTAAAATATGTCCCTTAGTTTCAGGAGCAATCTTATAATTTCTTCAGTTACAACTCTATGCATCATTAAAACTAAATTATTTTAAAAAAAAATCCCACAATATTTGCACATTTTACATAGTTTGAAAAACACTATGACACCTCCATGGAGTACAGGTCTCCAAGGCTGCTTCTGTGAATGTCAGTCTACTATTACACCTGTGCGGAGTTCTCCATGGAGGAGAAGATTGCACTAGGAGAATGGATCCCACTGTGCACATGCAAACTCCTTTCTTTCTCTTTTTCATTTTTCACAATGGTAAAAGCTATTCCTCTACACACCACTAAATGTGAGAGTGAAATATTCTTCTCTGCACCATGGAAGGAGAACAGGCCCTGCCCTGGACCAAATCGAACGTTATGACAAGTTATGAAAACACTGCACCAATTTTATGTCAATGATTTCCGCTGTTGTGATTGACGATTAGTGCAAAAGTGCTTGATAAGTGCAAAAGTGCTTGTGCAGTGCAAACATTAGGGTATGAAACATAAACAAAAGGAATACATGAACATTAACCTGTTTAGTGAGGGCGTCGGCCACTGGCCGACGCCCACACTACCTCACTGGTGCGTCATGACCAGTGGCCGACACTAGGGAGGGGGGTTAAAAAATCCTCTGGTGCATTGCACCCGAGGAGTTTATTAATTTTTTTTTAAACCCCCAGGAGACACAGAAGATCTTCCATGTCTCCCCCGCCACCCCAACCGCCTCTTTACGATGTCAGCACGCCCAAGGTGTGCTGACGTCACTGTTTTGTTTTCCCTATTGGAGCAGGAAGCTGCCACAAGGCAGCTGCCATCGAGGGCCAGGAAACTCCACAAGACACCAGGGATTTCACTTGGGGGGGTCAGCCCCCTCAGCAAACGGGCCCCGCCCCTCCAGGGGCTAAATGTTTTTAAAAAATAAGCTATCCATGCCAAATTTGCATCCTTTTTTTCCAACATCCTAGGGATTCTAAAGGTATCCCGAGTTTGTGGGTTCCCCTGGAGGAGACCAAGAAATTAGCCAAAAATACAGTGAAAATGTTTTGGTTTTTTTTAAATGGGAAAAAAGGCTGCAGAAGAAAGCATGTGTTTTTTCCCCTGAAAAAGGCATCAACAAAGGTTTTGATGTGCTAAAATCACCATCTTCCCAGCGTTCAGGAACAGGCAGACTTGAATCAGAAAACCACATTTTTCAACACAATTATGACATTTTACTGGGACAGACTCCATTTTTACTATTTTTTGTGCCTTCAGCCTTCTTCCAGTTAGTGACAGAAATGGGTGTGAAACTAATGCTGGAACCCAGACTGCTAAACATTTCTGAAAAGTAGACAAACATCTGAATTCAGCATGGGGTCATTTGTGTAGATCCTTCAATGTTTTCCTACAGAAAGTAACAGCTAAAATAAAAAATAAAATTGAAATTGAGGTGAAGAAAGTGCCATTTCCTTCTATAACTTTTTTCAGCTATGGCAGATTTTTTAAAGCAATATACCGTTACGTCTGCTGGCCACTTCTAGTTGTGGGGATATATATGGCTTGTAGGTTCATCAAGAACCCTAGGTACCCAGAGCCAATAAATGAGCTGCACCTTGCAATGGGTTTTCATTGTATACCAGCTATACTGCAATTCATTTGGTGAAATATAAAGAGTGAAAAATATACATCAAGAAATGTTTTGTATTTCCAAAATGGGCACAGGATAAGGTATTGAGAAGCAGTGGTTATTTGCACATCTCTGGATTCTGGGGTCCCCATACTAGCATGTGAATTACATGGCACTTCTCAAATTGACTTATTTTTACACACTGTCTTACATTTGAAAGGATAAAATGTAGAGAAATACAAGGGGCAATAACACATGTTGTTCTATTCTGTATTCCCCCAAGTCTCCTGATACAAATGGTACCTCACTTGTGTGGGTAGGCCTAGTGCCCGCAACAGGAAACGCAACATGGACACATGAAACTTTTACATTGAAAACTGACGTGTTTTTTGGAAAGTGCATAGCTCTGGATTTTGGCCTCTAGCTCAGCCGGCACCTAGAGAAACCTACCAAACCTGTGCATTTTTTTAAAACTGGACACCTAGGGAAATACAGGATGGGATGACGTGTGGGGCTCTCACTAGGTTCTGTTACCCAGAATCCTTTGCAATCCTCAAAATTTGGCAAAAAAACACTTTTCCCTCACATTTTGGTGCTGCAAGCTTCTGGAATCTGAGAGGAGCCTCACATTTCTTTCCACCCAGCATTCCCCCAAGTCTCCTGATAAAAATGGTACCTCACTTGTTTGGGTAGGCCTAGTACCCGTGACAGGAAATGCCCCAAAACACAACATGGACACATCACATTTTCCCAAAGAAAACTGACCTGTTTTTTGCAAAGTACCTAGCTGTGGACTTTGATCTCTAGCTCAGCCGGCACCTATGAAAACCTACCAGACCTGTGCATTTTTTAAAACTAGACACCTAGGGGAACTTAGGATGGGGTAACTTGTGGTGCTATCACCAGGTTCTGTTATCCAGAATCCTTTGCAAACCTCAAAATGTGGCAAAAAAACACTTTTCCCTCGTATTTCGGTGCTGCAAAGTTCTGGAATCTGAGAGGAGCCACAAATTTTCTTCCACCCAGCATTCCCCTAAGTCTCCTGATAAAAATGGTACCTCACTTTTTGTTGGTAGGACTAGTGCCCACGCCAGGAAACGCCCCAAAACGCAACATGGACCCATCAAATTTTTACATTGAAAACTGACTTTTTTTTGTAAAAGTGCCTAGCTGAGGATTTTGGCCTCTAGCTCAGCAGGAACCTAGGAAAACCTATCAAACTTTTACATTTTGTAAAACTAACCACCTAGGGGAACCCAGGATGGGGTAACTTGTGGAGCTCTCATCAGGTTCTGTTACCCAGAATCCTTTTCAAACCTCAAAATGTGACAAAAAAACACGTTTTCCTCACATTTTGGCGATAGAAAATTCTGGAATCTGAGAGGAGCCACAAATTTCCTTCCATCCAGCATTCCCCCAAGTCTCTGATAAAAATGGTACCTCACTTGTGTGGGTAGGCCTAGTGCCCGTGAAAGGTAATGCCCCAAAACAATACGTGGACACATCAAAATTATCAATTACAAAACTACCTGTTCTTGCAGGGGGGGCACCTGCGTTTTTGTCCTGGACCCAGCAGCCATCTAGGGAAACGTACCAAAGCCAGACATTTCTGAACTCCTGACACCCGAGGGAGTCCATGGAGGTGTGACGTGCGTGGATCCCCCAGTATTTTCTTAGCCACAATCCTCAGCAAACCTCAAATTTAGCTAAACAAATCACATTTTCCCCACATTTCTGCATGGGATCACCGCACTGGCTCAGATTTCCTACCACCCAACGTTCCCCTCAGCCTCCCAATAAAAATCATACCTTACTTGTGTAGGTGGGCCAAGTGCCTGTGACAGGGAAGAGCCAAAAACATCAAAATTGAGGGGGAACCAAAGCGGGTCCAAAAGGGCAGTTTGGAAAAAATGTTTTTAGGCTGACAAGGGGGGCAGAATTTTTATCGGTATAGATGCAACAATGCTGGCTGGTAGGAATATTGTGGATTCCTGCAGATTCCGGAAGGTTCCATCACAAAAATGTGGGGAAAATGTGTGATTTCAAGCAAAGTTGGAGGTTTGCAGGGCACTGTGGGTAAGAAAATGGTGCGGGCTGCATGTGAAGCACACCACCTTGGACTCACACAGATGTTTAGTTTTCAGATGTGTCTAGGTCTCGTAGATTTTTCGAGATGGCAGCGTCCCAAAGTCCAAAAAAGTGCAGCCCTCACCATTCCAAGTAAGACGATTTTGAGAGTTAGCGAAGCTCTCATGACCCAAATGTAAAACCAAAACCCAACTAATCAAATGTCTTCTTTCTTGCCGTTGAGATAAGATTTTTTAGTGTGCGGGGGGAGAGATGAAAGGTCATTACCCCCTTCAGTTGGGGTGGGGGAATAACCATGCCCATACTGGCTGGTAGCCACCACCCCATTTTTTTTTTTATTGCCTGACATCTGGTAGGCTTTCGGGCCCCTTGGGGAGTGGATTGGGGGTAATTGCCCCATCTCCCCACTGGTGGGCAGAACAAATTTGCCCCCATTTATTTGGGCGTGAGGGTATGGCCATGCCCCCACCCTCTTTTTAAAAAAAACAAAATCTTCCCTGGTGTCTGGTGGGCTTTCTGCCCCCTTTGGGAAAAGATGGGCCTTAAAAAATAGGCCGATCTGCCTCCAAGGGGGGCAGAAATGGCCAACAGTAATGTGCCCCCATGGGGACCGACCCTTGCCCAAGGGGCTGCCCCCCAAACAAAACACACACACCAATCGCTGGTGCCTAAGCGGTTTCTGCCCCCCTTGGGAGCAGATGGGCCTAATAGAAATAGTCCGCTCTTCCCCAGTGGTGGGCAGAAATGGCCTAAAATAAAATTGCCCCCCAGGGGAGCGACCCTTGCCTAAGGGGTCGCTCCCCATCTGTAAAAAAAAAAAAAAAGTAAAATAGATCGATCTGTGAAATTGTCACCAAAAAAATCCCTGTTGTCCAGTGGTTTCTTTCCCCCCCCCTCCCCCCAGGGAAATGACCCTTGCTTATGGGGTCACTCCCCACCTGTGAAATACTTTTTAAACAAATATCCCTGGTGCCTAGTGGCTTCTGCCCCTTCCCTCCCCGGGGGCAGATCGGCCTAATTAAAATAGGCAGATCTGCCCCAAAGAGGCAGAAATGGCCTTAAAAAAAATGCCTTCCGGAAGAGCGACCCTTGCCCAAGGGGTCCCTCCCAGCGCGATGGGGGCGACCTCTGATGAGGTCAGCATGCGATCATGCGCTGACATAATCAGACATGAGTGGGGAGCATCAGGGGGGTCGGTGGTGGAAGGGGAAGTGATTCACCTTCCATCCCTGCCCAGGGGAGGGGGGTGGGAGGCCCACGGGGAGCGCTAGCGCCGGTACAGGACCACCTGGTTACCTCCTTGGCACACATCAACCATGCCCGAGAACGTTCCAGCTCGTCCCCGGCACCCAAGGGGTTAATTGTGTTTCCAGATACAGCATCACTGATATTGGGCAATTTGAAGTGTATGCACCCCAGAATTTATCAGTATATTAGTATAAATCATATTCAAAATTAGTAGTCTAGAACACAGCACAGAATGCTGTTTGGATCAGGTATGCTATTTATTTGTTTTCTATTGGTGACTGTCTTGGGCTGTTATGTTTCATATATCAGCTAATATGTATTTCATCCTATGTGGTGTGCTTGCCTGGGGCTTTCTCAAGGCTTAGAGTTTCCTACAGTCAAGCATTGAGGATACTGGTCCTGTAGGTACTGTCTGAGGTTTTTTATTAAATGGTTTGAGTGCAACTGTCAAATTTGTTCTATCAGGGTGAGGATACAGTCTGGCATACAAGCTCTAAACCTAGATGCAAGATTACGATCTTTATGACACTCTAAGCTGTGAGAAAGCCTGAGTCAGCCATGCCAAATATACTAATAACTTTTAGGATGCACATGTCCACAACTATAACCATAACAAGTGCCCCACCTGTGTGACCAAAGTCTCTAACTGGATGAAAGCCAACTGTCTCAAGCCCAACACTGACAAGACAGAAGTAGTGATCTTCAGCAAGAACACCTCACCATGGGACTCCAACCAGTGGCTGGTCAAGCTCAGGCCCACAATCACACCCACAACCAGAACTCATACCAGGAACCTTGGAACAATCTTAGATAGCAAACTGGACATGACTGTACAAGTCAATGCCGTCAATGCCTCCTGCTGCCACACCCTGAAGATGCTGAAGAAGCTCTTCAAATTGCTTCCAAGCAACTTGAACAACTGTCACTCATGTCCTAGTCACCAGCAAGTTGGACTATGAGTATATTTTCTACACTGGGGTCATCAAGGAACTCACTTGAATACTTCAAACAATTCAGAACTCACCAGCCATATTTATCCTTAACCTCCCACACAGAACTCACATCACACCATACCTCAAGGAACTACACTGGCTCCCAAAACACAAATGAATACCATTACTGTTCCCTTTCAGGAATTTGATAGAACATGTTGCCCTCCTTTCCAGACATTCATTGTTCTCTGTCTGTGGTATCTGTGTTCCTGTTTCTTGAACAAAACTATGCTAAGATATAGTGTGCATTAATCCTCACCTTGGCTTTAACATTTTGTATTCTTTCTTTTTACCTTTGGTTCTTCATGCTTAGCCATCGTTATGTTACTGTGTGTTTATTGTTCTGGGGTTTTCTTTGTATTTCTATGCCATATTCTATTATAGACTTTTAGGCTTCTGTACTCTGTCTCACACAATCACACATATGGCATCACAGAGTAAATGAAGTAGTAAAATACATTCCACTTTTCTCAATTCAAACTCCTCACACACACATTCAAGGCACTACACAACTCAGATCACACCTACCTAAACAGCCATATATTCTTCCACCAACCACTGAAGTGCCTCCGCTCCACAAAACTCCTACTTGTCACATCCTACACATATACAGAATCAGGTCAGGAGGATGGGCATTTTCTTACATCTCTCCTAAAGCATGGAACAGGCTCCCACCCTACATCAGAGCCTCCTCATGTCTTTTAAAATTCTGCAAGAAGTAGAAGTCCTGGCTTGTCAATTAACCAGCCAATCATAGGTAGGGCTACACACACCCACCCACACCTGCTCAGCACCAAGATACCCTCAGGGTTAATATTGCACTTTTCAAACACACAACAGTAATCAACCCGAAGGGAAGATGGCGTCACCCAACCAATTTCCACTTTTTCTTTGATATCCTAAATAAAAGCTAGGTTTTCCAATACTTTGGATATTGTTTTTTCAAGCTTGGCTTCAAGAAAATATTTATTTTCCTTATCCAGTTGTCAATTCTCTTTATTATCGTATGCCTGTTTGTGTATAGCTCACTTCGGCTATTGCTAGTTTCAACTTTTTTGATTTGTATGCAAAGTCGATTTGGAGTTTCAGGTGATTGACAACTTGGGACAGACATCTCCGCACATATATTTATAATTTTCGATTTTCATCAGCTGTTTTTTTCATTAGTCAGAGATCCATTCTGAACTAACTGCTCCATTAAGCAAATTGTAGGAAAAGATCCTATAGAACTAGAATTCCAAAATACCAAGGCCCCACTGATAATCTTCGACAAGTCAATAGGAGCTATTCCTCCCACATGGTACAGTTTAAATCTAGATTGAAAAATGCATAAAATATTGTTCTTACCCAGGTGCGTTCAGAGCTCATCAGTCACTACCTTCTCAGTGAGTTGGCTAACTGAAGAAAAGCCTGCATTGATGCAAATGCAGGCGTATTTTGGATTTAAGCAAGATTTTCTAAGCAGAAGGATAACACTTACTTTTTCTAACTTGGCCAGAATCTACCATTTTCTAAAGGAGACTTAATGAACCCTTGCATATCCAGGTGAAAACATCAGTAACTTTTGTAAATGAGCAACTTGATACCACAGAAGTCCTTTAAGTTAAACATACGGACAGTTTTCTCCGTTGGCACAGTGCCAAAATAAGGGACCATAGTGTGACATTTTTACTAACATGATAATATTAGCCAAACACAACCTAGTAGATCTCTCATCGCTATTTGGCAAGCACTAGTGTAGACTAATGTACCAATTCTTGGCTGAAGGTTGATAGAGCGGTCCGTACTAATAATTTTACCTGTTTTGGACGCTCTTTAGGCCGATGAATCTTTTGACTTAGTGGGAACTCTCTGTACTCTTAATCGATCAATCTCATCAAAATCAATAATCAATAACGAACATAAGCAACACCTTGAACAACATAACACTTAACAATTAATCCAGAATACATTTCGGCGAACCCTGACCTTTCAGTCAGGAAGAACCACACCAGTGTATTGCAAGTTAGTGAATTTATTTCCCTATATTAACAAAGCTAGCACAATGTAAATGTTTCTCAACACCAAATGATAAACATATATGAACATTAATAGCTGTCCATAACGTCGAAACAAATGTAATCTATGTAGCATTTGAATCACAAGGCATTCGATAATAGCAATGCAAATCACTAATACGATAATCTGTAATGAACTAATGGCATACATTTAGTCAGCATAATAAGATCTCCAATTGCATCGTGCGACATATGGAATCCTCATCTAACCTCAAATTAGCATCAGCATGTGGGGCTTCATGCAAAAACAATTTAGCAACATTAATTTAGGAAAAACTCCTCACTAGGGGTCTTACCAAAAATCAGCAGTTGGTTACCTAAAAGAAACACAATGCAATTTTACAATTTCCTTTCATATTTACCAATTACGATCAGCATACAAGGAAGTCTTCGTCTCACAGGTACCGTTCTTCGGTCATCATAGGTACCGTTTCGATCGGCATAGGACTGGGCAAAGGGGCAGGGGCGAACGGGGCAATTGCCTCACGGCGGCAAGGTAAAACTATTACTTCATGCAAAGGGATCAAATCAAAGTTACAGTCTCTAGGGCAAGAATCATTAAAGTCTCTTTCTCTCGATTAGAGAAAGCATCAAAGTCTCTCAAAATGGCGTCGCAGCAAAGTGGGCCATAATAGCTACGAAGTCTGCAAAATGGCGGGTATCGATCTGGTAATGGCTACCTTCTTCTCGTGCACCTGGGTTTTATAGACAACAGTTCGAGTCCTGTAGGGTCTCCATTGGAGGGTTCATAGGTTAGTTTCAAATTGACCAATCAAAAACGACAGTTCTCAAGCTTTTACTTAAGCATACATTATCCTTGGAGATGGGTACGCAAATCGCAACATTGTTTCCCAATTAGCTTACTCTCAGAGCCTCCATTGTCCGCACCTGCAAGTCGACCTTGAATTAAAGAGAAAATATGCCAAGCTGGCACTAACTTTAAGATAAGCATGTGAACAGTTTCTGTGGAAAAGTACAGCTTCAAGCAAAAATACACGTTTATTAGCACAGTGGAAAAATACGAGCATCTAAACCGTGAGACCAGGCAACTAGGCCAAAGCCTCCGCTAAAGTAATGCTAAGCTAAAACATTTCAAACAAGCAAATCGTAGCAGACGTTTATGATTATGTCGGATTAGTGCAATTCTAATTCACCACGTTATATAAAGCACGCATATAAATGATGGCAAACTACTCTGAGGGCACATTTTGTCCCCGTACAATCTTAATTAATTCGGTTAATGTCACACATGATTATTTCAGCACTACGTTTAAGCGTTAATAAATCAAAACCTTCATTTTCTGCTTCATCAATCCCTCCTCTGATGACTACTTGTCATCACACAAATTTAGCCCACAAATTTTATTCCATTAAAATTCTGTCAGTTCCCTTTTCCTTTTAGTACCCCTTGTTTGCGCTTTGTATTCTTCTGCCATTCTTTTCATAATTTTCTCTTCTTTTCTTCTTTTAATTCTTTCCATAATCATTATTATTCCCCTTTTTATTCCCCAAATTCCAAATACGCAAATTATTACTATTAATATTCCTTCTATTATTTTCAATAATAGTCCATTCCAAATTCCCCCAATCCAATGTCCCACTGAAGCTATTCCCTTTCCAACCTTCTCCCACACTCCTGGTTCTTTCAGTTCTTTCAAATCTGCACTTTCTTTTGTTAGATTAGCAAGCATAGTTTTAATCTTCACACTATTATCCGGTATATAGGTGCAACAGTGACGTGCACCAATCATTTTGCAAACGCCTCCATCCTTTGCTAAAAGAATGTCTAAAGCAAGCCTATTTTGAAGAGTCATAGCTCTTTCCGCTGCAAGCTCAGCATCTATCAGGATTATAGCACCTGAAAACTTTGTCAGCATGTTATCCACTATGGTAGACAACTTTCGTATCTTGATGGAATTCAGCACAACTCCCAATGAAGGAATCATGGCTCCAAATATATCACCTACCACAGCAGCTGCGGTCTCTCTTTTCTGGATACGATGGGATCCAGATGTCTTTTCAATCATCGATACATCATCCAGCTGATAAACCTTTGGAAACACTATACCCAAATAACATCTCCCCCACCATCCCTTTGGGAGACGATAATAGGCATTATGCCCACAAATGTAATATACACCTGGAATGACAGGGTCAAGTCCGTTCATCATGAATGTCCATTTGGCCTTAAAAATAAACGTATGTTTGCATTCACTCGCTCCTACAAAAATATTGTCATAATAAGATTCACCTCGATATATACAAAACTTCCCTACATGCCAAGCATCTAAAGCTATTTTCCCTTGTGTCTTTATAGCAGCAAAATCATAATTATCTACTGAAGTCCTCTTATGTAACTCCTTTTCTAATTTCGCTTTCATTTGAGCCCTTCTATCATCTGTGCGATCTAAAAGCTTATTTCTACAGCAGAGACTGAGCAGGTAAGATTCTCCCTATGAGCATGAGCCGTTTCAAAAGGTTGCATTGGCTCGAAAAAGTCCCTCATAATTTTGTAATCCCAATATTTTGCAGTCTCGCTTAGCTGCGCTATTATAGGAACATAAGCAAAGGTAACATCATAATTCGAGTAAAAATACTGTATGTTAGTTTGACCATAAAATCTAGACATTACTATACTACATGTAATCCCATATGTAAGAGGCATGTGGTGATAAGTTACCCCTTCCTTTACTGATGTCGGTATCTGGGTACACACATAACAATCCTTCGCATCCATCGTTTCAACATACTCTGTTAGTAAGCGATAGAAAACGTTATACGAAAGCTCTTTCTTATCATGCAAGAGCCTCTCATCCAATGCTAGCCTTTTCAATGGGGTTAGTTCAGTGACAGTAACAGGAGCAATAGTAGAAGCCTCAATATTCTCACTTTCACCCTTTCCATGTATCCCAAACACAATTGCCATTATTATTATTACACATGTTATTACCAAGCCCATACACACGTATTTACAATATTTCTTTCTATTGTTTTGCGTCATGATCTGTATAGAATCAGAGAGCTAGAAGCACCTATAAATGAAACTATTTAGCGATTCAGTTACAAAGCTGAACAAGCGCAATGTTCACACCGTCTTCTTCAAAAGGCCAGTCACTTATCGGTTAGCAGCATTTGTCTCAATTCGGCAATAACTCAGTCTTTATCAGTTTAGCAAATGTCTCATCCGGTTTAACAATGTCTCAGCTGGTTGTTTCCTTCACGTTATATTGTAGCAAGCAATATCATTTACTCTTTCAATCGACAGAGTCTATGAAACTTTTCTTTTCTATTGGTATCTCTTCTTCTTCTTCGTTCTCGATGCTTAGAGATACAAACTCGTCAGTCCAATCATCATTGACTGCAAATGCCCATTCAGGACCGGAATACCTCCTATTTGGTATCCTTTTTCTTTTCAATTTTGCTTCTCTTTTCGACTCTCCTTCGCTGGTACTCTCCTCTTTTGTCAAGTCTTTTTCTTCACTTGACGATTGTTCCACAACAGTTACTTCCTTTCTTTTCTCTTTCACTTTTGGTCTCCCTCCTTCGTTCAAACCTTCTTTGCCCTTTTCTTTTACTGGTGAGATACTTAGTCTTCTCTTTGCACCATGTCCATTTGATGGACCTGCGATCTTTTCTGTGGAAGTTTGAACCTTTTCGTTCTGTTCTCCCTTATCCCCTTCTTCCGGGGAATCGATCACGTTCTCCTTTTCTTTTTCTGTGTCGTCTGCTTCTGGGAAAGCCTTCCTCTGATCAGGCTCTCCTGCTTTTTCACCTTTTTCGAGCCCTTCGTCACCGTTACTTTCGTCAGGCTCTGTATCACTTTCAGCTGCTTCAGGCTCCTTGTCACCTTCAGCTGCTTCAGGCTTTTTGCTACCCTCAGCTGCTTCAGGTTCCTTGTCACCTGCAGCTTCTTCGTCGCTGTCTGAACTTTCTCCTGGGTCTTCCCCAAGTGAGTCGGACTCTTCACCTTCCAACAATATCTCTTTCTCTCCTGCTTCTGCCTGTCCGCTTTCAGTTCGCTTTTGTTCTGTCTCAGCACTCGGCACTGCTTTATCAGGCACTGGTAGTTTCAGCGCTTCAACTTCCTCATCTGTGGGACACAACACCTTCTTTGTGTGACTGGCGTGAATCCAGTTGGGAACCCCCGCACACTTCACAGCGGTAGTTGTCGTCAGGATCACTTGGAAAGGGCCTTTCCAACGGGGTTCCAGACATGATTTTCTCACGTGCTTCTTTACCACGACCCAGTCACCTGCTTTCAATGCGTGTCCTGGACCTTGGATCGGTGGCAAGGTGGTCGCTTCCACCTGGTGAGAGAAAGAGCGAACCACGTCAGCCAGTCCTTTGCAGTAGTCTAACACCATATCATCTGTAATATTCAAAAGCATGTTTGCGGGAACTGCAGGAAGTCTCATAGCCCTGCCCATGAGAATTTCGTGCGGAGACAATCCAGTTTTTCTATCAGGAGTGTTTCTCATTGACATTAGCACTAAGGGCAATGCGTCAGGCCATTTCAAATTTGTCGATGCACATATTTTTGCCATTCTCGATTTCAGCGTACCATTCATCTGCTCCACCAGTCCTGATGCTTCAGGGCGATAGCTACAGTGCAGCTTTTGCTCAATGTTCAGCGCTTCGCAAAGTAACTTTATCACCTCGTTATTGAAGTGACTTCCCCTATCTGATTCTAAAGAGATCGGGAATCCGAAACGTGGTATCAACTCCCTCAACAATAGCTTGGCAACTGTAAGGCTGTCGTTTCTACGTGTGGGGTATGCCTCAATCCAGTGACTAAAAATGCACACAATCACCAACACATATTTCAGACCCCCATGCACAGGCATCTCAATGAAGTCCATCTGCATACGGCTAAAAGGACCGCTTGCCCTACCAATGTGACTCGCGCTCACAACTGTTCCCTTTCCTGGGTTCATCTGCTGGCAAGTGACACATCGATGGCAAACTGCTTCTGCAGCTTGACGAAATCTGGGGTTAAACCAATAAGTTTTGAACAATCTTATCATGGCATCTCTCCCTAGGTGAGCTTGCCCATGATAGAACCGCGCAAGCTGTGATAAGAGACTATTTGGCAGAACATATTTTCCCTCATGTGAGACCCATAACTCGTCTTGTCTCTTTATGCATTGTGATTTAATCCAGGAATCTCTTTCATCCTCCCTGACATTATTCTGTAATGCTTTTAGCTCTTCTATTGTATCTACAACCTTCAAGGCAAATGCTTCAGCTGGTTCGAGTTCTGGCTCACTTATTGTATTCCAATCATCCCTCAGTAATATACAGTTCAAGGCACAAAATCTTGTGACTTGATCCGCATATGCATTTCCCAGAGACACATAGTCCTGTCCTTTCGTATGAGCACTGCACTTTACCACTGCAACTTCAGCTGGCACTTGAATGGCATGTAACAATTCCCTTATTCTATCCCCGTTTTTCACTGGGGATCCTGAAGAGGTCAGGAAACCTCTCTGTGACCATAGTTGTCCAAAGTCATGCACAATCCCAAACCCGTATTGACTATCAGTGTAAATGGTGACTTTCATCAAAGCAGACAGTTGACATGCTCTTGTGAGGGCTACAAGTTCTGCTACTTGTGCAGAATAGACTCCTTGAAGCCATCCCGCTTCCAAGACCCCTGTTACAGTACATACAGCATATCCTGCTTTCAAAATCCCCATCCCATCTCTTAGACATGAACCATCAACAAAAATAATTTGGTCATTTTCATCAAGCTTGGTATCCTTGATGTCCGGTCGGGGTTTTGTGCAAAATTCAGTCACCTGAAGGCAGTCATGCTCGACGTCTTCAGCGTTCTCAATTTCAGCATTTTCTCCAGGAAGCAAGGTAGCTGGATTCAACGTAGTGCACCTTTTCAGCTGCACATTCGGTGAGCCCAGAATGATCGTTTCATACCTTGTGAGTCTTGCTCCAGTCATGTGTTGTGTTCGGGAGCGGGTCAAAAGTATCTCAACTGAGTGAGGGACCATGACTGTTACTGGGTGTCCCATCACTATTCCTTCACTCTAAGTGAGGCTGATACCAACTGCTGCTACGGCGCGCAAACACCCTGGGAGTGCTGCTGCAACCGGATCCAAAGTAGCTGAAAAATACGCTACTGGTCTGTTCACGCCACCATGGGCTTGGGTCAAGACAGACAAAGAGCATGCATCACGTTCATGGCAAAACAATGTGAAAGGCTTCGTGTAATCAGGCATACCTAAAGCTGGAGCCCTGCACATGCATTCCTTTAGTTCAACAAAAGCATCCATCTCGTCTCCTTTCAGCTCAATTTCATCCAAGGCATCCTTCTGGGTCAATTTCAGTAGGGGCTTCGCTAGGGACGAAAAGTTGGGAATCCACTGGCGACAATATCCCACCATTCCCAAAAACTTCCTCACCTCCTTCCTTGTCTTTGGTGGACTCATTTGGAGTATACTTGTAACTCTTTCCTTCATTATTCTCCGTGACCCTTTCTCTATTTGGTGACCCAAGTATTTCACTTTCTTCTGGCAAAACTGTAATTTGGAAGGGGACACTTTATGTCCATTCCTTCCCAAATGATTCAACAGCGCAATGGTATCGGCTGTGCAGCCACTTTCTGTCTTTGATGCAATCAGTAAGTCGTCAATGTACTGTACTAATGTTGACTCGAATGGCAATTCTAATTCTTCCAAATCTTTCTTTAGAACCTGATTGAATATTGACGGTGACTCAGAAAACCCCTGAGGAATTCGACACCAACTGTACACTCTGTCTGGGAATTTGAAACAAAAGAGGAATTGGCTGTCCTCGTGAAGAGGCACAGAAAAGAATGCCTGTGACAAATCGATGACTGAGAACCATTCAGCATCGCAAGGGACTTGAAACATTATCACAGCTGGATTCGGTACTACTGGGCAGCACTTTATTATGATGTCATTTATTTTCCTCAAATCCTGCACGAGTCGGACTTTCCCACTTGGCTTTATTAGTCCCATTATCGGTGAATTGCATGGGCTGCTTAACACTTCTTTCAGTACTCCCTGCTTTACAAATTCGTCAATGAGTTGGGCAACTTTCATGAGAGTATCTTGTGGCATGTGGTATTGTGGGGTCTGGGGAAAGATCGCATTGGGCTTTACCATCACTTTCACTGGTTCCACTCCTTTCATCAATCCCACCTCTTTCCCTGTCATGTCCCACACTTCCTTTCCGACTGTCTCCCGTAATTCTGCTGGGATATCTTCTTCAGTTATCATCGGGAAGAGACAAATCAGAGGATACTCTTCGTCGACTGTTTCTATCTCATCCCCCTCTACACTGTCCTCGTCTTCCCCATCATTGCTCGTCTCTATTGTTATTCCTTCGTTTGAACACATTATCGAACAACCCAATTTACACAATAGGTCTCTTCCTAACAGTGCTATCGGGCTTGAGTCACACACCACAAACTGATGTACCCCTTGATAGTTACCAATGTTGACTGGAACCGGATCTGTGATTGGGTTCGTCAGATGTCTGTTTGCTACTCCCACCACTTGAACTGTCCTCCCTGAGAGTGGCAAATTTGGTACTTCACTGCTCTTAACAGTTGAACGTGTGGCTCCCGTGTCAACCAAGAATGAAACACGATGACCCATTACTCTTCCCTCTACGTACGGACCCCTTTGATCGACTTCCAAGGATGCCGCAAGCACACAGTCTCCTTCTTCTCCTGAACTTTCACTCTCCCATACGTTGTTTATTCCACTCTCACTGTGTAATGGGAACTGTTGTACGGTGCCATTTGTACTCATTACCTGACCTGTTACCTGTGGAGGAACCATCACTTGCTGCTGACTCATTGGTGCCAAGGGTATTTGCATTTGCTGATTAGGTACCATAGGTAACTGCTGTTGCATCGGCTGCATTTGCGTCATCTGCATACGAGGCATCTGCATCTGCTGCGGCTGCATCGGTTGTAATCCCTGCAATTGATTTATGGTCTGAAAATTTGGGTTTGGACCTCTCAATTTCGGTCCCCTCATTGTCTGAAATGCATTGACATCATTATTTTGCTGACCAACACCTACATTTGCACCTGCACCTACACCTGCACCTACACCTGCACCTTCCTGCACCACCATCGGGCACTCGCGTTTCCAATGACCGACGATTCCGCACGCGTGACACGGCATCACCTTCTTCATTGCCTGCACACCCGTCACAACAGTGTTCAAATCCGGACCATTATTCACAAAACCTCCTCTGCCTCTGCCTCTGGCCTGTGGCTGAAACGCCATGTTTCCCTGCAACTGCAACTGCGGTTGTGGTACCTGCTGTTGGAACCCTTGCATCCCTTGCAAACCCTGCAAACCTTGCAGACCTTGCAAACCTGTTTGAGCTGCCTTAAGCTGCATCATCATCACCTTCTCTTTCAACTTTTTCTGTTTCACTTCAATTTCGTCGCTACAGTATTTCGCATAGGTCAAGACTTCGTCAATCGGTTTAGACTGCCAACAAATCAAGTGCGACTTTATCATTTGACTTATCTCTGGCCTCAGCCCTTCCACAAATCTGAAGACAAAATGGAGCATGTCCTTCGCCTCTATGGTTTCCGTGCCACGGTAATTCTTGAACGCCTTCAACAACCTCTCATAGTAACTATGAATCGATTCTTTAGTTTCTTGGGCAGTTCGGTCAATCTTCTGCCAATCCACGTTTTTCGCAGGTACCTTCGTTTTCAAATGCTCAATCACCTTGTAGTACAAGCTCATCACCAAAGGCGATGGTGCACCTGTCTCCCTGTTCCTCTCTGGTTCACTTGTCGGCCAACCTATGGCTCTTTTGCAATCCTCCCACAAATCTGCCGGAACCACAATCTCAAATAGAGTGTTCAGGTCTTCCCAGAGACATTTTGCAAGCTTCACAAACCTATCAGTCTGCTGATACCATTCAATCGGCTTCTCTCTTAGTTTGGGAAAATCGTCCGTGAAGGACTGAATGTCGCTTCTGTGCCATGGTACATGTACTAATTTTCCCCGTGCTGTCTCCCTCATTGGTAACATTGTTACTGTATCACTACTCTGCGGTCTTTTCTCATTGTGCTCTGTAGCACTGTCCCTCCTCTTATCCTTCCTCTTTACCCACCTGCTTTCCCACTTGTCTAAGCACGTCCACACTTGTGCACTCTGCAGCAATTCTCTAAGGTGTGCCTTCATGCCTGCTGATCTCATGTGTTCAAAATCTGTGGTCCCAAAATCCAACCTATAGCTCCTGCTCAAATGTTTCGTCTTGCCTATGTCAATCCCATTTCTGTCCGCTACTTCCTGCAGACTTTTATGTACCTTGTTCACTTCTTTCGTGATCTTTGGACATAGATACCTCAGCTCTTCTTCCGTGTAGGACTCTAATATATTCACCCCCATATTCCCTTCCACCAATTCTTGTGCTTCCATGTTCAGCCTCATCCTATTCAAGTAATCTTCTCCTTTCCCACTGTCTGGACTTTGTGTGGAATTTAGACTGTTGAACCACTGGGTTAGCTGTTGCGCATTTACTCCCATCAGTGTAGCATTCACATCGACTGCCATCGATGGCTGCGGCAGCTTTTCAGTGCTCGATGTGAGAGGTATTATCAGTGGGGGGCTCGACCTCACCAGTGTTGACTGAGCACATATGGGACTAAACTCCAACAAGGATCCAGACCCATTGGGCTGAGTCGCTATCGGAGTTATCCCCGGAGTGTTTTCTATGCACCTTCTTTCTGTCCCATTCTGCAGCATTGATCCCTGACTGCTCAGACCCGAATTAGGCTGACTATACAGAGGTACCGCTGGACCTACGGTAATGGGCAAGGATATCGCGTCTGGGTTCTGTCCATTCCCCATGTTCTGAGGCATGTTCATTCCCACACCATGGGTCATCATTGTCGGCATGCCCATCTGGCTCCCCGTCATTTGAGCATGTGCATTTCCTCCCTGCATCTGCTTTTGAGGCATCAAAAACTGAGTTGATTCAGCTTGTGCCATTGTTGGGCTGTAACCATTCTGTACTCCCCTTACTGTTGGATCTAGAATCATTCCTGCACCGTTATCACTGTTGTAGTACCCTGGCATCTGTGACTGATAACTTTCTGCTGGTTTCAACACAGGCACATCTGGATATATTCTCCTAACTTGCGGTATCTGCGGGGTGAACAGCAGACTCGGGTCCTTTGGTCCCGATGATGCTCCTGAACTCTGAGTTTCATTGTTCTGTACCGGTGCCGGAGGGGCAGAACTGGTACTTGGACCTTGTCCATTCTCTGCATAAGGTGGTGGACGGTCGTTCAGCAATTGCATTATCAACTCCTCATCCTCTAACTCCTCTTCTCTTCTCAACTTTTCCTCGTCCTCTCTATCCTTGGAACACTTTCTGTCCGTCTTACAGGTAGCTTTCTTACCTGTCTCTTCTCCTTCCTTAGTAATTGCTGGGAACAATTTTATCCCCTGCAATACATCTGACCTCCACACCTTCTGTGCATTATCCCACCTAGCATCCGCTAGTGTCTTTTCTACCTTCCTCATTCTGGTCTCGAACTTCTTCTGCTGTTGCTGTCTGGCCATTAGTTTCCAAATTGCCAGAGCCTCAAACTGTGCTGGCCTTGGAGGCACCTTCATGTCGTACATCGTGAATCTCAAATTCTCTAAAATCCTTATATTGAACGTCCCATGTATCGGGAACGCTACGCTCCCATGTTTCTCTGTCAACTTGTGCCATTGCTTTAACCAAAGACACGGAGCTACCCCCTTCTCTTCCATTACAATGTAAGCTGGTGTACCCTCGGGCGGCGTCTCCTCTCCTACGCTCGCTTTAATGTAAGACTCCCCCTTCATCGCACTCCTGAATGCTTTAAGGAATTTCATCTTCTCGTCTTTTATTTCACAAAGTTTGTAATCAATATGTGACCTTTATTCCACAAAATTTGTAATCAATAGGTGACTTTAATTCCCGGAATACTCTTCACCTGCCTTTCCCCTTTCGATCGAGTGCCACGGACTGCGTCCAATCCGTGCGCGACCCTTCTCTCCAACCAACCTATCCCAGCGCGGCTCTTAGTGACGTCACACTCACACACACTGCGGCTGACAAAGCCTCGCGGCTAATCCTCCTTCACTCACCTCTTTCCGTAACAACTTCTTGCATATATTGCGAGCTACCAAAAAATAAAACAGATCTGTCGGTTTACTACAGGAAGGGTAACACAGTCGCTTCAGGACCTTAGGGACCTTTCACCAACCTTGGCCACTATTCGATCTTTTTCACCAGCCTCGGCCGCTATTCCGTCTTTCTCGGTCCCCACATTCGCAAGCAAATCTGACCCGCAGACCTACTCTCAACTTGTCAATGATCTGTTCTAGTGCACTTAGAATCTTGTCAGAGCCCGAAGTCGAAGTTTCTTTCACTCCTTAACACACGTACCGACTCGTTGACCACGCCCGATCAACCTACTAAACCGCCCAGACCACAACATGGATCAACATACTCCGGAGTCTCTTGACCTCGCAGGGCCCGTCTCAACAACAACAACCACGTGGACCTTTTATGCACAAAGCGCCAGACGCATATGAAGTTCGACGACTTCCCTACTCTCACACTCGGAGCCGCACCTCCGATATCTCTATGAAGTTCGACGACTTCTCTACTTCTACACTCGGAGTCGCACCTCCGCTATCCTTAAAAAGAAAAAAATCCTCGCAACCTTTTCACACACCCTGCGGCAATAAGCTGTGCAAGCGCAAAACCCTAACTTCACTCATACCATCACTAGTACCGCCAGCGCTGATTCCACACCTCCGTTCTCTCCATTCGCAAGCTCCGAGATCCCGGGAAAGTCGCGGTGGACCTAGCCCATCATCATCTTGTCAATCTGTTTACCCAAGAAAAATCTAATTCAACCTCTCGAATGGGGTCTCAAAATGCGCAACCGTTAATTCAACACCATGTACTTTAAGAGTACAGGGTCCCAAAAGACGTAACCGTCCTCTGCTACCATCTACTGATAGAGCGGTCCGTACTAATAATTTTACCTGTTTTGGACGCTCTTTAGGCCGATGAATCTTTTGACTTAGTGGGAACTCTCTGTACTCTTAATCGATCAATCTCATCAAAATCAATAATCAATAACGAACATAAGCAACACCTTGAACAACATAACACTTAACAATTAATCCAGAATACATTTCGGCGAACCCTGACCTTTCAGTCAGGAAGAACCACACCAGTGTATTGCAAGTTAGTGAATTTATTTCCCTATATTAACAAAGCTAGCACAATGTAAATGTTTCTCAACACCAAATGATAAACATATATGAACATTAATAGCTGTCCATAACGTCGAAACAAATGTAATCTATGTAGCATTTGAATCACAAGGCATTCGATAAAAGCAATGCAAATCACTAATACGATAATCTGTAATGAACTAATGGCATACATTTAGTCAGCATAATAAGATCTCCAATTGCATCGTGCGACATATGGAATCCTCATCTAACCTCAAATTAGCATCAGCATGTGGGGCTTCATGCAAAAACAATTTAGCAACATTAATTTAGGAAAAACTCCTCACTAGGGGTCTTACCAAAAATCAGCAGTTGGTTACCTAAAAGAAACACAATGCAATTTTACAATTTCCTTTCATATTTACCAATTACGATCAGCATACAAGGAAGTCTTCGTCTCACAGGTACCGTTCTTCGGTCATCATAGGTACCGTTTCGATCGGCATAGGACTGGGCAAAGGGGCAGGGGCGAACGGGGCAATTGCCTCACGGCGGCAAGGTAAAACTATTACTTCATGCAAAGGGATCAAATCAAAGTTACAGTCTCTAGGGCAAGAATCATTAAAGTCTCTTTCTCTCGATTAGAGAAAGCATCAAAGTCTCTCAAAATGGCGTTGCAGCAAAGTGGGCCATAATAGCTACGAAGTCTGCAAAATGGCGGGTATCGAGCTGGTAATGGCTACCTTCTTCTCGTGCACCTGGGTTTTATAGACAACAGTTCGAGTCCTGTAGGGTCTCCATTGGAGGGTTCATAGGTTAGTTTCAAATTGACCAATCAAAAACGACAGTTCTCAAGCTTTTACTTAAGCATACATTATCCTTGGAGATGGGTACGCAAATCGCAACATTGTTTCCCAATTAGCTTACTCTCAGAGCCTCCATTGTCCGCACCTGCAAGTCGACCTTGAATTAAAGAGAAAATATGCCAAGCTGGCACTAACTTTAAGATAAGCATGTGAACAGTTTCTGTGGAAAAGTACAGCTTCAAGCAAAAATACACGTTTATTAGCACAGTGGAAAAATACGAGCATCTAAACCGTGAGACCAGGCAACTAGGCCAAAGCCTCCGCTAAAGTAATGCTAAGCTAAAACATTTCAAACAAGCAAATCGTAGCACACGTTTATGATTATGTCGGATTAGTGCAATTCTAATTCACCACGTTATATAAAGCACGCGTATAAATGATGGCAAACTACTCTGAGGGCACATTTTGTCCCCGTACAATCTTAATTAATTCGGTTAATGTCACACATGATTATTTCAGCACTACGTTTAAGCGTTAATAAATCAAAACCTTCATTTTCTGCTTCATCAAGGTTCAAACAAGTTATGCCCCATGCATCTCCCCAAAGTTAGCTCGAGATAATACATAATGAGCACAAAACAATGCCAGAGACTGTCAGGCATATTTATTTATTGCTGTTGAGACTTCAGACATACATGCAGGCTTTATTTTAAGCGACTTTTAACGGAAAATAAATTAAACGTATGGTTGTAGATTACCTGTGGGTCTTTATCGTCCAAGACTGGTCCTTGGCCTGAGTGAGGAATATCCAAGCTCTTCTTGATAAATTCGCATTGGACATCACATTTTGCTCAGTGTTCCTATTGTCCCTATTGGAGAGGCCGGCCATATTTAAAATGGTGGCACTGCAACAATTCTTATACCTGTTGCAAAATGTCCTCTGTGATGTACCACACTCATTCTTTGTGAAGATGAATCCTATGTTGAGAGGTTTCCTCTGGAATGCTGGATTCCCGTCTTCAACAAAATGTCACAAGTTAACTTACAAGGGGAATTGCAGCCACTGATATTCAGCACTACAACAGAACCACCCATCTGTTGGTTATAAAGGAAAGGTGGTTCGATACCCAGGGTGATCCTGCTTAGGCGTCTGAAAAATGGGTTTTACATGGGGTCCTCATGTAGCATATTTTACACGGAGGGTGGTAGATCCATTGTTATCACTGGTGACTAAAACAGTATTCAAAATACGAAGGGACATGCTGAAGTAGCTAGGCCGGGACAAGCGGTTAAGTGAACAAGTGCCATTGGTAGTGGGAATAACACAAACAACTGGCTGCATTGAAGGAATCTGTGGGTTGCATATGATTGGGATTGCCACTCTTAGGAATGTCATGTCTGGCATGCTACTGAAATCCTATCATGTTCTTCAAACTGAGTATGAACTTCCCAAGAGTCCGTTCTTTCGGTATTTGCATACACAACATGCATTAACGCCGTATACATGTGAATCTGTGACCTTCCAGAACACAATCCCTTAGAGGTCATGCTCCTCCTGGCGACCAGAAGGTGACAAAGATTTACTCCCCCCCCCCCCAATAATTAATATAGCAGACTCTTTTGGAGCATAGCATGCTGCATGGGAAGGGGACCTGGCCACACTTATAGAAGAGTTGGGTGAAGCTAGATCCTCCCTGAGGGACTCGTCAGTAGTGTCCGAATATCACATTATTCATTGAAATACCTGCATTATTTGTATATCTTACAAGACACCACTGTGGAAATGGCTGCCATATCTTCCCCTAATTCCTTTTTTTGTCTCTCCCGATAGGGGGATTTGCTGCACACTATATGGGGGTGTACAGTTATTTCATCATATTGGGAGGCTGTTTTTACTGCCTATGGTCAATATTGGGAGTAGCAATAAGGCTGGAACCAAAACGTACCATTTTACATATAACCACTGAAGTAGATAGCGGCAGATACAAGCTTGAGTTGCTCTGATTGGGGCTAGTAATGGTGAGAAGGGACTCGTCCGCAGATGGAAGAATGAGCAACCCCCGTCAATGGAGGAATGGTAGAAGAGGCTGGACCACTATATGGGAATAGAGAGACCAGTCTACATGGCTATAGGTTTCCCCCACAAATTCACAAAGATATGGCAGCCCTGTGGCCGATATCGGGGGATCGACATAGATCCAATAAGGTCTGCAACTAGTGTATCAGATTACGAAATCTGGGGATACAAGGGTTGAGAGGTATGCACTGGGCATTGAATGCTCTTGTGATGGGAATAAACACCGATGTACCAGCTATGGAATAGTGGTTGACTGTAGAAGGATGTGGGGTGAGGGTGGGGAGGGGTCACAGAGTGGGGTTTTTATAGTCTTTTATTACAACATTGTTTGTAAGGATGTTGATCTCCATAAACATTCTAAATGTTCTAAATTTTATAAAAATATGATTGCACAAATCATTTAAATAGTAGTAACAGCAAAGGCATAAAATGCAAATATTATGAAAATTGGTAACATATATGGGAGCATTTTTAGAATCCCTAAAGGCCTGATCTTAAAGCATCAAAATTGTTGGCATTATAAGGTCCAGTATTTCAAAAGATCAACGCACATTCGTACCTGTACTTCAGTTATGCTTGCCCAGTTTGCAGGGCTACATGGAAAACAAGGCTAAGTTATGTCTTTGCTGGGAAATATGTTATGAGACAAACAGACTCAGCTGGCCTTGGATGCCTTGTCTTGGAGTCACTCTACTGGCTGGAATGTCCTCAACGTCCTATATCCCTTGCTGACATGACTGTGAACAGCTAATAAATATAATTGTCAGGTGATTAAACTAACAGGGTCACTAGGGAGGCATTTCTAGGAGGGATGGTGTATTTGAAGCAACCTTTGGTTTATTTGTCACCCAAAAGTTGCTCTGTATAGTCTACATCTGGCCAGTGAAAGAGCTGCTGGCGAGGGCTTACATATGCGGATACAGCAGTAGCTTCAGGCAGATTAACTCTCTGAAAGACATGTTTTGCTTTCACAATGCTCTTCTGAACCAAGGCGCCTTTGTTATATGCAATTGCCAACTTTTCTTCATCGAGACAGGTCTAGCACTGGCTTATACAGTAGTAATCAACATTTCTGATTTAAAATATACATTTTCGAGCATGTCAGACATCTTTATGAGACTGCATCATGAATAAGAGTAACTGAATGTAATCTTCACTATACTCTTTCACATAATGTTTGAAAAATTATTGACATTTTCCATTAACTAACATGTTTTTGAAACCAATGGCCAAGTGGTCAAACCATCTGAGAGGAAGAGCTGTGTGATTCATAAAATGTATCTTCCTGCCAAATAGTAGCACCAGCGCATGCTATTTATTATTTGTTGATATTTCCACAAGTTGCTTAAATTTAAGTGAGACCAGATTATTCTACAAATATTCAACTGCGAGAGAATTGGACACATGTAAGAATCAAGAAATGTTCATGTGAAAGTGAAATTGAACGCAGTGGACGATAAACCACTAATAAATGGAATACCAACGGTCAGAATTAATAAATATAGGTAAATCATTTGTATGTTCGAGATTTTGCAATGAGGGTCCGGCGTGGGCGATTGTGAGGTTATACCAGTATACATGTAGTGAGTACTCCCTCAAACTCAATTGGGCCTGTATGATTTTTGTGCTTTAGGTACTAATTATTCCAGAATAAACCAATGAGTGGTATATTATCAAGATCTACTATTCTCTGCACAGTTTATTTCATGACATAGGATAAAATTCCTTATAGGATGAAAAATGTATTTATAAAACAACCGATATCAGCTTGTGGAGTTTCAATATCCAAGTGCAAGGGCTTAGTGAAAAAATGAGTCAAGCGGATGTAATCTCACACAATTCTGGGGGCATTTAGAGTTTCGTAGATGCAGATAATATGCCTAAAATAGGTAGATGTCCCATCCATCCTATTTAGAGTGTATGGCCTTGCATACCGCCTCATAATTAACTCCTTCTTTCCCCTGATGTTCTTTAAATATTGAGCAATAGCTTAGCACCCTTAACGTAAATGTGGCGCATTTCTTCTCATCCAGCTCAATCAGGCTGACCCTACCAATAACAGTAAAATGCAAGAAACAATGAGATAGACATTTTCAGTGATTGAATGAGGAGAGCAGTACGCAATCTTGAGCAAACACTGAATTGTTCTTGATTAAAAAATGGTTTCACCTGTAAACTACTACTAGCTAGCTCTTCAGGTGGCTTCCTATGTTAAATTGCCCCCGTGATGAGCCAACATTTCGTGACCCTATTGTTTTATATGGTACAATAAACAAAATGGGAATATGTGCCCGATTTTGTAAAGAAAAATGTTACATGGATGCAGAACTATCAGCTACCTGGATCACACCCATACCATGCAGATTCCGAATCAAAAACCCATAGATATTCCTGTGAATAGAGTAGACACAAATAACAACATAGCCTGGATCGGTCAAACCACCATGTTCATTCCAATTACGTACCTACAATATCTAGCTGCAAGGGGGGGGGGGGTGAATGGGGGCTTTTCGTCCCTTCACTCAATACACAGACAGCTCATCACATCACCCAGAGCAATTTACACCACCAACACCACCAATGAAGACAGCAAAAGAAGCAGAATGCTATTCAAGACAGACAAGCATTGCATCAATCCCCTGCCCAACCCACCTATTTCTCACTCCACAGAAACGTGCAATGCCATTAACCTCTTCTTCACTGAAAAAATACAGAAGATCCAATAGCACATCAACTACACCAAGCCTGCTTCAAATCTTACACCCATCCCTTCCTGTAGCATCCCACTCAACAATGGTCAGCCTTTAAAGCCCTGTTTCTCCCAGATCTTCCTGCATACTCAACTCCATCAAAGCCACTTCTTATGAAGATGATGTTTTACCATTGTTCTTCAACAAAGCTCTCTCTGGAGGTGCTCCTGCCCCCCTCCTTAATATTGCCAATGCCTACCTCTTTCAAGGCATCTTCCTAGAAGCTTTCAAGACAGGCCAGGTATTCTTACTGCTAAAGAAAGCTACTTTAGACTGTGATTACCTCAACAACTACCGGCCCATCACTCACCTACCAGTCAAGGGCAAGAGCATTAGCAAATCAGTCAATGTTCAACTCCCAAACCTCATCAATGCTAACCATCTCCTGTACAACCTCCACTCTGACGTCAAATCACACTGCAACATGGAGGCCGCAACTTTACACATGGTAGACAATGCTCTCTTGACCACAGACAATGATGACCCCTGCCTCTTGATATTGCTGGACCTCTCAGCTGCCTTTAGTACAGTCAACAATCCCATCCTCTTGTGCACTAGGGAATATTGAATGGGATTCACTGGCAATGTCCTTCAATAGAGTCTGTCCTACTTTTCCAATCAACACCAGTTAATTCATATGGGTACATTCAGGTCACAAAAGATCCCTTTCACTGGGGGAGTCCCCCAGGGCTCTAGATTGTCTCCTATCATCTTCATCCTATAGTTGGAACCTCTTGGTGCACAGATAACAGCATCAAGATTCAATGCTGATGATACACAACTCTACTTAAAAGTCATCTCTGCTATATTAAACCCACCAATCACTACTTGCACATCATCCAGACCTGGATATCCAGTGCATACCCAAAGCTGAACCAAACCAAGACAGATTTCCTGTTGTTTGCCAAGAACAGTAAACAAGACACAGTATGGAGTTCTCTCAATGACATGAACCTTGATGGCTTTAAACCTCTACTTTCACCAAATGCCAAGTCTTGGAATTACCCTAGACACCAACCTCACCCTGTAGGAACCCATTGCCAAAACAAAAAACAAAGATGGTCCTATGTCAGTTCTCTCTTCTAAAGAGGGTCAAACCATATCCTCCAGAAGGCAACTTCAGACATTGTGGCAGTCCATGCACTTCACATCAGTGTTGCTATATGTTCAGTGCGGAAGCAATGTCATGTTCTTATGGGTGTCAGAAGGTTTAAGTAAGACTGTTGTATGGTTAATGGGGAATTACCAGCAGGGCTGGCTTTAGGGTGATATGAAAGGTGCGGCTGCACCGGGTGCTGACCTGGATGGGGGAGGGGGGCGCTGACCTCAGGGGGGCACTGTGTTTAGCAATAACTTAGGAAACGTGCAATTTAAAAGTACCTGATGAACAGTTCCTTCTGCTTCCAGGCTTCAGGAGGCAATAATAATGGCAAGACAACTCTTGTGATTAATGTTCTCGCTAGAGAGATAGAGCAGAGTTTTGTCCAGTGGCAGTTTTGACTAAATATAAAGTAGCGCCGAGGGTTAACATGCCTGCTGTAAAGAACAGAACTATATTTTATGTGGATTAGTAAAGCCAGGCTTTACAAGGTCTTAAAACAAATGAAATGCATGTGAGAGGGGCTATGGAGAGATGAGGGGCACTTTTGCCGGGTAGTAGTGAGAATCATTAGGTGGGGGTGCCAAAAAAGATTACTGCACCGGGCGCCACCAGCACTAAAGCCGGCCCTGATTACCAGCAATCCTCAGCAGTCCTTTGAAAGGGAGAGCATTGGCTCTTTTGCAAGGGGGCAGTACCAGAACTTTTCTGCATGGCAGCTATGTTTTTAAAAAGAGTGTGTCTGAATTTTGCTGCATAAACAATATATTGATAATGGGACAGTGCCAGAAATTCTCAGCAGTACTGCTGTTATTTTAATTTAGCAATACCAGAGCTTTTCACCATGGTTACTATATGTTTAATAATGTACTTCTGGTAGCTGTTATGAAGGAGCTTGAAATGTGGACAACTGTTGTACTTTCCTGAGCAGGTATTATGGATATGTGTACATTGTACACAGCAAAAACGTTTCTCATACACAGAATGGTTACAATGCAGGCAGCAACAGTTTACACTTCTCAACCATCCAAATACAGAAGAATCCAGGATAGTGACAATAGTTTGATGTGTCATTTAGAATTGTTTTCCTCCTGCGTTTCACTTCCATTTCCTCTTTTGGTTAACTGTTAGACCTGGCATCCTTGACGTGGTTTCTCCTGACTTTTTGCCTCCTGACCTCCTGTTTTTCTGACTTCATTTTTGCTGGCTTCAGAATTCTGTGCACTTTACCAGTGCTAACCAGTGTCAAAATACAGGTGCTCTGTACTCTAAGCATGGGACATTGACGTATCCACAATTGACACATTTAATTTACTTCTAAGTCCCTAGTAAAGTGCACTATCTGTGCACATAATCAGCAAATTAAATAATATTAGTGGGACTGTGGCACTAATTGTGCTATCCACTACAGTAGCACTTTAAACATGCATCATGCCTGCCACTGCAGAGCCTGTGTGTGCAGTTTTAAACTACCATTTTGACCTGGCAAGTGCATCCACTTGCCAGGCCCAAACCTTCCTTTTTACTACATGTAAGGCACCCATAAGGCAGACCATAGCTAGCCCCAAGGGCAGGCTGCAGTGTAATTAAAACATTGGGCATGTACTTTTATTTAAGTTTAACATGTCCTTGTAGTGGAAAACTATTAAATTCGTTTTTCCCTACTGCAAGGCCTGTCTTTCCCAAAGTTTAACATTGGGATTGCCCTGACACAGTTTTTAAGTGTAATTTCCAATGTGGAAAAGATAGAAATTTGGAGCTTGGTGTCTCTGAACTCACAATCACAATTGATGGTGAAGTCAGATTTTAAATTGTAAATCTGAAAATGCCACTTTTAGAAAGTTGGCATTTTCTTACTTTAACCATTTTGTGCCTCTAGCTGTCTCTGAATACACGTCTGGTGTGGGTGACAGCTGGGCTTTGTGCATTACCTCTAGACAGTCACACACAAAGGAAGCTAGGGTGTGATACTCACATCCCAATGGCCCATCACCAGGCTGAAATGCCTACCTGAGCTAGATTGGGAGGGATGAGCTGACACTTGCACCTGAATAGGGCTGTGCCTGTCCCCACAAAGAGCTGCATAACCCCCTGTAGAGTGTCTGGAGCCACGGAAGGAGGGGCAGGACCTGATGCACTTCAAAGGCCTCTCTTTGAAGTCTCCCCCACTTCAAAGGCCCAACTGGGTAGAAGCACTGGACGCCAAACCCCACTAGATCAGTTCACTTCTGGATCTGAGGACATTCTGCCAGGAAGGACTGCTGTGCTACCAGGAGGGACTGCCACTCTGTTGAACTGCCTTACTGTGTTGGCCTGCTGCCTGCATTCTCTTGCCTGGGAGTGAGAAGGACTGGACTTACCTCTCTACACCCTCTAAAGAACTTAAGTGACTCCAAGGGCTTGCTGGCTTGCCTCCTGTTCTGAAGTCTTAGGGCCATCAAAGACTTCTTTCAATCCTGCTTCAGCTGTTGGACTCTGCCAACTGTGAGTCCTGCCCTGCCAAGAGGTGCCAATCCAGTCCTGCACCTTGAAAGTGAGATTTGCAGCTGTTCTACTACAATAATCGACGCACCGCTGCTGTTATGCCAATCGAACCACCACACCCTCTGCGATGCCAATGCAACACCGCTGCAATTAAGGAAGAGGGCTTTGCAACGCTGACTGGGTGGATGAGGATCGACACATCACCACCAGCTTCGGCGCATCACCTTCGCATCACCCACTGCGTGGCTCGACGATGACGCATCACCTTCAATGCAAAGGGTTTCATGCCACACTCCGAGGACATCGCAATGATGACTGTGCATCTCAATGATGACGCATTCCCTGATTGTGTGGATCACAACACTACACATCTCATTTGCATTGCCTCCTTGTCATTGATGCAACCCTCCATTCAAGGTGGCTTTCAGCGGGCTCTGCATGGGTCTTGTAGCCTGCCTGCCTGCCTGCCCTCCATTGCAGGTGGCCTGAACTTTGGATTTACTCCGGTCCAGCGCGAACCCAATTAACCTTTAAGTGCTATTGATCTCTAAGCACTCTATTGCAGTTAAGTCTTTAAAAATTCATACCTCAAATTCTACTCATTGGATTTTTGTCAGTCTGGTCTTGTTTTACTCATAACATATTCTTTATTTTTCTTAACTGGTGTGGAGTCTTTCTGTGGTGTTTACACTATGTTACTGTAATTTAAGTGTTGCACAAATACTTTACACATTGCCTCTTAGGTTAAGCCTGACTGCTCTCCGTCAATCTACCAAACGGTGAACACGAGTTAATTTAGGGCATATAGCTGACTTACCCTGACTAAGATTGTGGTCCCTACTTGGATAGGGTGCACACCTCTGCCAACTCGAGCCCCAATTCTAACATAAACTCTTTAGAACTTCAGAACTACAGGTAGGCTTTGCAGGGTGGAACATGATGGTGGTAGTTTAGGTGTCTCATGTTGTGGTCAGGGAGAAAGAAACAGGGATGTCTCAATACCACACGTGCATATAAAACAAATACAATGTTGGATTCAGCAGAACACAAGCATTTATGTGCGAACATCAGACTCCGAAAGCAATATGAGACCATACAAATGGCAGAAGAGTGCCATACAAATGTTGGTAACATAACGTTATCTCTCAATAAAGTCTCCCTCCTATATTTGCACAGTTACAACAATGATTTTAAATGAAGAACATTGAGCCTAGTAGTCACTTCTTGAGAAGCTGCTTTTGTTCTCTGTGGCATGGACAAGTGCAGCAGCTCAGAAGCCTAAGTGGCAGGTACGCACTGGCTTTCGTTTTGTGTTAATGTGCTGGGTGGCAGCTGTTGAATAGTCGAGCCCTGGGATGTTGTGGCATCTTATGGCAACTGGGATCAGTGTCAGAGCTGAAAGACTGCATTCACAGGGAGAAATTATTTAATTATCTTTACTTCCCATTCTTCATTGTTGTTACGATTCCTAGATGTATGTGCTTGAATCATACCCTGCCACTTTAAACAGCAGAAAAAGGTATTAGAAAGGGAACAGGTCCAACAACATGGTTTGTTCAGTAGCACATCCACTTCATTTGAAACAAACCAAACTTCAGCCATTGATGTGAAAGTGCTGAGCTCCCTTCTCCCCCTAGATGCCACTATAGTCAGTTTTCATAGCATAGGTGTGAAAGAAACACAGAATGTACACAGAAGGTAGTGAAATCCTCTGACTGGGAAGGAGGGAGGGTCGCATTTGAATCTATGGAAGCTCCAGAGCTAGATAGTTAAATTATTTTCCAGCAAATGATGTTTTGTAGCGACACATGCTTGAATCAGAAAAGCAAGTAGTACTTCAAATGTAAATAAAGTGAAAATTAGCCTCTCATTTACTGAATCAGGTTGCCTAAGACTGCTTGACTCACTGAGGCACGGACTGTCATGTTCACAACCAGGCGGTAGCGTTTGGTGACAGCAGTGCCATCCTAAGGGTTTTCGGAGCCTTCAGCAAGAAATATTATGAGTTCTCTGTACAAAACAACTTATTTATCACGAATTTTCAACTTTTTCAAGATATTGTGATGTCAAAAAATATTGAATTATATGTTACATTTTCAGAAACAGGGGCGCTCAATTTGCTGTCATCCACCAGCCAAATATAGGCAAATGAAAGCTTGAACAGCCATTTGTAACGCGATTTTAGTGCTTGGATATACATTTTTATAGTCTTGCAAAAACAATATTTTATGTCAAATTCAGGCCTAGATTTTTCAAGTGTTTGTGTTGTGCTTAAGCCACACAAAGCAACTCAAAGATACTGCAAAGGTTTCAGTAATATTTACAGAGCCACGCAAGGGGCAATTTGCACTGCCTTGCATGACTTTGTAAATAAATGTAAGGCAACACAGCGGCTTGCACTGCATCGCATTACATTGCAAACTGAGAGGCATTCCATGGGTGAAGCATGGGTGTTCCCATGCATCCACCCATGGATATTGGAGCATTCCCTGATTTGCTAAAGGTAGCTAACCTGTGAATGTGTGAAAATACTATGCCTTCCCCAGTGAGGCGTAACAAGAAGAAATATCAATTCCACATCACACATAGGAAGAGGAAGATGTCTTTAAGGATTGTTTTGGTGTAGGAATGTATCCCTTCCTGCAAAAAAACAATCCTGCCCATAACACAGACACCCATGCATTACGGTGCATGGGGGCCTGCATTGGTGCTTGTAAATATGGAGCATTTATGTTCCCTCCCTATAACGCAATGCAGTGCAGCACCTATGCTTGCTGTCCTGCATTACGTGAGAGATTGGTAAATATGTCTTTCAGTGTCTAGCAGCCTGTTGCTCCCATTGTAGGAAACAAATGATTAGAGTGAATAGGTTGCATGTTTAGTAGACCAGTGCGTACTATTAAACTGACACATATGCACATAACACTTGCAATTGGGGCTTTAATTGCCAGGTATTCTTAATCACATAGAAATCCCTCCTACTTCTGGCATTTTTGTTTCGCATTGAAATCAAAGCACTACTCTGAGGATTTTGGCTACTTCTTTGAGTGAAATCTGATAACTTTCTCCTTAATTCTCATCCCCTCTCTGGCTGCTCCCCTCCCTTCTATGGTTTTATGGCTCTTTGGTTAGACAATGACATCTAGTCCTGCTGCTGAAGGCAATTATGACAACAATGACAGAAATGCCAACAGCTTAAAAGAAATTTTGGTGAAGGAGGAGTGGATTCTCTGAGCAATTATGGTAACATGTAACACTGTAGTCAGATTTTAAAGGATGCAATACTTTTTTGCTGTATAATCAACATTCTTTCGCTATACCTAAAAATATATAGGGATACATTGTAAGATATTGTGTATTTTAAAACAGATTGTACCAGGAATAGTAGTCAAAAGAAGATTTAATTTTACAGAAAGTTCCTCTTATTAATTTATGTGATTATTGTGACAAATCATACGTTTTTAAGCATTCAGGTCAGTGCCATTGGTGAATGCTTGAAGGAAGTTAAATAGAGATTTGGTAAAAGTGACATAGGCATCTCCCTCAAACTATTTTTGGGTATATTGGCCTTTTTGGGACAAGCAACTTGTTTTAAAACAGGGCTGCATTTAAATACAAAAATACCTTTTGAGGTGGAGGCTGTCTTCCCCAAAATGCTTTGGAAAACGCAAGGCAAGTGTTGCCTTTTTAATCACACTACATTTCAGCTGGAACTAAAAACAATGTCAGACTTCCTGGTGTTACACAGCTAATATATTGCATAACTGAAATGTAGTTCAGAAACCCACCATGTTACCAACTTGATAGTAGGCGCCCCTTCCAACAATGACACCAAATATCCCTGATGGGCTACCAGCAACAATCTTTTATCACTGTTGCTATTCATGTTTCAAATAACACCACCACTTTTCAGAAAAGCTGCCATACCTTTAACGGGAGTATGAAGATATCTGAGCGGTATGCTATGATATAAAATAATAGTCCTGTCAAGGTAATTCTAAAGAAGGCTGCTATGCATTTATTGAACAGTACACGTTTTCTTCAGGAAGCCGTCCATACATCACTTGGCAGTACCAACACACTTAAAATGGATATTGCTCTTTGTGAGAACGCAATAAAAATTCCTTGCTCCAAGATCATTGGATTATGTTTTTATTGGGATAATTTAGCTATTCCTCAAAGGTCCTCCATACATCTGTTGGGCAGTACCAACACAACACAGCATGGGTATGGATCTTTGTATGGCCAGAATTAAACACCTGGGTGGGGTAGCCAAAAGTCATTAGACTGTAACAATACTTCATAGTTGTGCTTCTATACTTTCCGTGGGATAGAGCCAAGACATCTCAGTAGGGCGACTATGCTTTTCATGGACAGTATCAACACCTTTCAGTAGCATTACCACACTTTAAATGGGTAGTACCAATATTCCCAGTACAGTATTTATACCTTTAGTAGACCAACATTTCTCTGCATGACTGCCTTCTATATATTGGATGCAACCAGTTCTTGTCAGCAAAAATTGTATCACTTTATTTGACTGTATCAATATCCGTAAATGATGGCTCAGTGGACTAATGCATCCAATCTGTTTTGACCCTGTGGGCATAGATTTGAAGCCTGTAAGGTTCACTCAGCCTTTCATCCTCTTAACTTCAATGTAACGAGTACCATTCGATTGGACACCAAGAAACATTTCTTATTAGTGCCAATAGACCCCCCTCGGATGAATGTGCACTTTAAAGAGGTCGCATTATATCAGCCAAGCTGCATATTTTTATTAGTTTCCTGTCAAAGGCTCTGTGGCGGAGTGGATAGAGCTGTAAACTTGACCCTTGTCATGAATTACATCCTCAGTCAGTAGTTCTCCTAGAGGAAGAGCACTCTATGAGTTGCCAGCAAAAAATCCAAATATTCTGTCCATCAATATTGGGACATTTGCTAGTGACTATAAAATGGTCATTGCACTTTTCTCTTTCTTAAGAGGGTGCTGAAATCCAGTGGAGTGTGAACATACACAGACTGGTTGAGTGAGAGACAGGCTGCAAGCAGGACTGGAGAGAGAGAAATGTACCTACCTTTACTTCTGTGAACAACTGCTCATTTCGGCTTGAGTTCTCCGAAAACAAAATGTTGCATTTGAAAAGTGTGATATTTGGCATTGATATTGGCACTGAGGACTGTTGTAGGATTTTTATTTAGCTGGTGCCATGGATTTACTTGTGGTGATGCTTATGTCTGCTTGGCCATGGTAACTTAGATTATGTAACTCTTTCCAGTGTCTTGGTCTCATTATCCCTATTCAGTTACCTGTGTCAGCATCCAAATATCATTGTGTGCTAGTTTGGTATCACCTGTCTCATTTTCCCCATGCTTCAGTATCATCGCCCAGATTTCAGCCTCCAAATGTCAATGTCTCTGTGGTAGTGTTTGTTTCTCCTGGCTTGGAGTGGTTGAGCTATTATGCCAGTATTACTGTTTCAGTATTCCAATGGCATTGTACCTATCTCAAAGTCGCACAATACTCAAAGGGATATCAAATGTGTATTAGAAGCTAAACCCCCTATCCACTCTACACCTTCTACGCCCAAGGCCCCCCAACTCTCCTGTTGCAAGGAAATGGGAAACTGGCCCATCTCGTGCACACGCAGGAGGGGATGCAAACTGCGCTAGGCAAACTCATCCTTTCAACTTATCTAGGTCGGGAACGATTTGCTGGGTCCCAGTACAGTTTATGTTTGGCAGTAGCAATGTCTAACATTTACGGAGTTAAGGGTGGTACACAGAGTTATTTATCTTTTAATAAGTCACTATTATTGTTAGTGCTGCTACCAATAATAATAAGATAATAATAACATGTTTACACATATTTTGACTCTCACTTTAGGAGAAAGCTGTGTAAATACGCAAGCCCAGGTAGCCCACCCCTTCCTAGTGAATTTAGATGAACAGCTATAGGAAACTCTCACTCCAGCTGCAGGGCAAACTACACTTACCTCGGGGAGCAGCAGTCTCTCAGGGGTCCACCCAGGGAGCCTTGGACTGCCGTGCGGGCCTCGGACCACAGAGGGTGAGTACCGTTGAGTTAGGTAACAATAAACATCTGTTGTTTCATCACCGAGGTAGAAGGTGTGTTTTACAAGTATGGATTTGTTAAATTACTAGGGAAGCAAGGCTCCAGGAGTGAAACTCCTAGCATGGATCAAAAGTTGGTGGCCGTCGTGGAGAATCAGTGGAAACGCGTTGAGGTACATATTTTAAAATCTCTTATGGGGTTAAGGTATCTGCTACAGAGACCTGCGTGCGCCCAGCATTCCCCTTCATGTAATAAGAGTGAGTTACCTCTGGTGATTAATACACTTTGTGGAGAGATCCGAGTGCAGTCTATTCAAATCTTTGGCTTATCACTAAATACCAAAGGGGTGTAATACGTCTTCTCCAAAGCACAACGTGTAACATGCAGATCAGATTTACAATATATGTTACTAGCTCAGTGGGGCATTTTTTTGTTTGTTGCTGAGAGCGTTGTGTCACCTGCAGATTGTAAGTTACAATTTTTTGTAGTATTGCTTAGTGATACTCATGCACAGAAATAGTGGTTTGTGATTTTACCTACCATTTACTTTTTGCGATGCAGCATTAAAACTAACCTGTTCAAAAGATTTTTTTCCACAAATGACTTTTAATGACGTAGTATGAAAGAGCTTGACTCTTTCATATAATAATATAACTTATTTGTCTGGTTGCCACCAATAGTTATATAGAATTTTTCTTCTCAGCATTTGGTAAGCCCGAAGACAGCTATGCGTGCAGGTAAAACTAGAAACCTTGTGGCATTATACGGTTTGCACACTAGAGTAGCATTTGAAAATGTGTTATGCCGCAAGGTATGGATCATTCTTTCAGTTTTTTAAATATTTCAAGACTACACCTTCAGAATTGCTTTATAAACCCAATTGCTTTTTTTTCCCAAATTCTTTCAAATGCAATGTTTGCCAGTCTTTTTCTTCAAATGTATCTCAGGTGGTGAACTAACAAACCCCTTATGACAATTGGGCTTACTATCTTCGCTCGTTAAGTCAAACTCACCCCCACATTTTATACCCCACCATGTTGAAAAGTCACCAGCCGCCACTGGATGGAGAGGGAGAAGGAAGGTAGTGACAGAGAGGAGACAGAAAGATTTATGAGGTTGAGAAAGACATAAAGAAAGGTAGAAAGAAGTGGGAACAGAAAGAGGTAACAATATAAGTAAGCGTGGAGAGTGAGGTAGACAGAGCTAGAGGTAGGGAGAGTGAAATCTGAGAAGACGTACTAAGTACACGGAGTTGAGGTAAGGAGAGGTAAAGTACAGAAAGAGGTGAGAGAGAGAGGTAAAGGTAATGAGATGTAGAGGTAGGCAGGTAGAGAGGTGAGAAAGAGAAGTAAAGAGAAGTCCAAGGTAGAGAGAGTGGTGAGGTAGCGAAAGTAGCAAAATCATAAAGAGTATAGAAAAGTCAGCTAAAGAGACCAGTGAGGTAGAGAGAGGGGTTTGATGAAGAGAGATGAGATGTAGAGAGAAAAGCAAGTAAAGAAACAGAGGTGCAGTACAGAAAGCGAAGTAAGGCTGATGCAGAGTTAGAGGGAGAATGGGACAGATTTGAAGGATAGAAAGAATGGGAAAGATAGAGACGTGAACATGTATAAAATACGGTAGACAGAGGGGTGAAGTGGACCACAAATAGAGAAAGATGGAGGTGGAGAGGTGAGGTAGGAAACGGTTGAGGAAATTATGTAGGAGAGACTGGCGGGGTAGAGAGAAATGTGGTTGCTAGAGATGTGAAGTTGTGGGAGAAATGAGGTGCAGAGAGATAAGGCATAGAGTAGAGAGTTAGAGCGTGTTGAGGTAGAGGGCTGTGAGAAAGGTAGGAAGAGGTGTGTTATAAAGAGATGGAGTGAGGCAGAGTGGTGTGACAGAAGTGACTGAGAGAGAAGTGATGTACATGGAAGAGAACTAGAGGAGGTGAGATGGAAACAAAGCAGTGGGGCCCTGTGAGAGATGTGAGGTAGGGAGAGAGTTAAGCCAGAGAGAGTAGAGAGCTAAAGATGTGGAAATGTAGAGGTAGGTTCATAGAATGGCAGAAAGAGATGAGCTTGTGTGAAAGAGAAATAGACGGGGTGAGGTAGACATACTGTAGGCGAGGTAGAGAGATGAGATAGAGAGAGGATAGGTTCATAAAGATATACAGAGGATTGAAGAGACAGATAAAGAGAAAAGTGGAAGTAGAAGAGATTAGAGGAAGGAAAGGGTGACGCAAAAAGATGATTATTTTTTATTTATTTAACTGCCACCATCTGCCTGAGAGTATAAGGGTTCAGGTTGGACTGGCTGGGCAGCATCAGCTGTGAATTCTAAACACAACTGCTTTTAATGTGCGTCATTATCCATTACCAGGGGCCCCCCTGGAAGTTTGGGCCCTGGATACTTGTCCCATTTGTCCATGCCTGAAAAGGTCTCTAGGTGAAAGTGTGCATACTTTTCAACATATCTGTGAGGCAAATATCCAGAAGCGGTACTCCTGCACGGAGCACAGTTGTGGTCATCATGCTACCTATGGAATATGCCCTCACTCACCTTGAAGTTGGCTCTTAGCTTTATGTGTCAAAACGTGATGAAGCTGACAGCCAATGAGTAATTCCTTGCTTAGACAATGGCCAACCACTGCCTGGGTGGCCAAATGAGACATATAATTGATCAGAATTACAAATGACTTTATTCTTGAACATGTAGAAGCTGCTATGTCTGTGCACATCCAACAAATACAAGGATGTTTCAGCTGACATTGACAGGTTTGTAAAAAAGGAGGCAATAAAAGGTTTCTTTAGGTGAAAACCCAATCTGTTGCGTTTCTGGCTTCCAGCCACGACAACGGCCTGACTTTTATGAACTCTCAAACTTCAGAGAAATACAGATTTAGGGTCTGATTTAGATATTGGCGGATGGAATACTCCCTTACAAACGTGAGTGTTAGCCGTATGATCTCCAAAGGAGATAATGGGATCGCATTACAACAGACAGGATAACCTTCACAGCTTTGACAGAGTATTCCCCTCCACCAAGATCTAAACTAGGTCCTTAGTCAAGATGTCAGTTCGGAGGGAAATGAGCCATAGACTTCAGCCGTATGTGACTACTGCATTTAAATGACAGTGCTACTTTCCAGCCAACCAACAGTCATGTGAGACAAAGAATGAATAGCAGATTATAAAAAATCATGTTTCATCATAAATAGGGATACTCAAGGATGTCGCTAGAAATCTCGTAAATGACTTATTTTAAAGACAAAACTCTACTTTCTAGTGCGAAGCATATGAATAGTTGTAAATATAAAAACAAACAGTACAGTGGCAGCAATTGTAGTTATTAAGCAGAATAACCAAAAGAAATGTAACATGATTCAGGGTTTGCAACACCCTGCTATGTCCCCTCCCCTCCCTCCTTGTCTTTAGGTAAATTATCTCTAGCACATAATAAAGCCTGTCGGGGTGTTAAATGATCTCACATTTGCCCGCATAACTTAAGTGAGCAAACTGGAATATTGTTCTGAGTTGGAGGGAGCTTAACGTGCCAGCCAAGAGAGGAAGAGACAGGTTGACGCCCCCCCTGCCCCGCAGTCACCTCATCGGGTCTACGAACCTCTGGAAACACAGAATGCACCCTCCTGTTAATTATTATCACACCTTTGTGTATCATTTCTTTAGACTGTTTTGATAATCAACTATAAACATAGGTGTCATTTGTGGAATGTTTATACAAATATCAATCAACACTTAAATCAGGTTCCATTTCACCTAATTCTAGTTCTCCCGTCAAGGACAAGGCCTTGTTGAACATTTCGAAGAACATGTCTGGTAATGTGCAAGGTCATGTAGTATAGAAAACAACTATTGCCGAACTTTCAGATAGTACTAAAGGGGACATTGAACATGCATTTGTGAAAAACGTACTGATCACCGGCACTTATTTTTGAGGGCCAGGGCTTAGTCGTCTGCCTCAAGCATTTGCGTGCAAAAGACACGTTTGGGAAAGAGAAAAAAGAAAAAGCGTCACAATGGGAGAAAATAGAAAGCTGCAAGCGTGAGCTGAAGGGGTAGGGATTGGTTTTAAATGGATTGAAGAGGTCTGAGATGGCTTCGGGATTACGCTGCCTCGGTATTCCGTGTTCGCACATTTAATTGCTTTGGGCACCGCACCTTTTCATTTTCAAATTAAGCACTGTATAAAAGATATCTTTACTGAGATGGTTGTTTTATGGTGAATGCGTGAAGCTCTTCAACTCACCTTCCTGTGCCACATGGATGAGTTCAAAGGGAGGCAGAATCCGCTGACAAGCACTGTATTGAACTCCCACGGTATTGAAAGGTATCTCACGGGTGGAAAAACATGAAAAAAGACTTTCATAAATTGTCTGATTTTTTTTGTTAGAATAATAATGAAACATCCTTTGTTCTCCTAAATCCCAATACTGCCCCAAGGAGAACTCTTAGAGGGTGAAGTGGGGGGAGGGGGAGAGTCTTCGAGACCTTCTTGGGCTAATTGCAGTAAGTACGGTAGAACTTGAATCGAGATGGAGTTAAGCCCCTTACCCATGCAAGAAACACAGAAGGGCTTGCACTTAGCATTGGAAGTCTGTGTTGTAGCACATGCCCAGGCCTGTGCCAGTACTTTCCTGCAGTTTACAAGAAGGTTGGCATGCCCAAACAATAAGCGGTAAAGTGCCAAGCTGTCAGGTTGAGTGACATCAGTCCGTGGTGCAGGACTATCCATTGCTTCTGAAGAGCAGCTTGAGATGGTTCTTTAACTGTATTGGTGGACAATGTGACAGACCTAGCGCAGCTTTGTGGGAGCAATCATTATTAGTGAGCAGTGACCTGCTTTCACTCAGCACCCTGGGAATGAGGGGAAACAGCAGAAAGACAAAAGCAAAGACTCTCGACCTTGTCATCAAAAAGTAATTGACCTTGAACCCCAGTTGCCAGTACCTGCTGGCGCAGTACAAGCATTTCTTGTTCCTCAGGGTGGCAAATAGATCTAGAGTTGGATGACCCCATTTTCGGAAGGCATGCTGCAGAACATACTGGTGAGACTCCCAGTTATGGCAGTCTGACGGTCTGTGACTGAGTGCTTTTGCTCGATTATTATTGACTGCTGGAAAGTATTCCATGGAAATATCTACTCTCTTTACTACAGCTCAATCCCTCAACATCTTTGACTCCTCTATCAGGGAATGAGCCATCATTGCAAGATTGCTGGCAATTATGTGCATTGAGGTTGTGTTGACTGTCCTGAAAAGCACAGCTTGGTGACTTTTCCTCATCCGACTAGGGGCCTCTTGTGGGCAGTTCCTGTATTTGGGCCTCCATTGAAGCATCTTCCATTGGAGGATCTGTTGTCATAATAACCCTTTCCATGGTAGGTTGAAATGGAAGGCCTGGCTCCAGGTTTCTGAGAACGTCCACAACAGTAGTGCTTGTCTCAAGTGTTTGGAGATCAATATTCTGTTGACAGTCGGCATTACTGGTCAAGCTTCAGTTGAATCCGTCCTAATTGGAGCTGGCAGGACATTTTTTATCCCATGCATGATGATATTAGGCTCAGCAATGATTTGTAAGTCCTGACTGGGATCAACTTATGATAAGAGATGTTCTTTACAAAAGTCCTGAGTTTTTTAACACTACCTTACAAGGGGAACTCTTTCCCTAGCTGCATATCTAAGATTGGTCCTAAAGACTGCAGTTTTGTTGCCTGCCGAATAAAAGAATGCTACACATTTATTTTCAGATCAAGTTGATGGAAAGGTTTTATGCAGGCGGCTGTGGAAGCGTTGGCTTCTTCCTCTGAAAGAGCCTTGTTGAGCCAATTGTCCAAATACATGTACACCTGTTGACCCCCCCTGCATAGGAAGGCTACTAGGGAAGCTAGTCACTTTGTAAATATCCAGGAGGGGTGGGTTTTAGGTTGAATGGGAGTACTGTCTGTGGCAGGGTTATATTGAAAAATAGGCATCCTCACAGTTAAGTGAGGTAAAGAACACCCCTTCATGAAGCAAAAGAGACATTTCTATCTAAAGCATTGTTTTTTCAAACAATTGTTGTTATTGGAGGTCCAGGATAGGTCTCGATTCTCCCATTTTCTTCCAAGAAGAACTTGGAACAGACACCCAGATTTCTTTGGTAACTCAGCACCTTCTCGTTTGCTCCTTTGGAAGAAGAATTAAATTTAAGTGCTGCAGCTTCTGAAGGTGCTGTTGATGCTCTTTTCTGAGTGGATGACTGGTCAGCCACTCCAGGAATTCCAGTGTGCATCTGGGCCACACAATTGTAGTATGTGCCCAAGCATAAGAAAAAATAGCAAATTCTCCACCTTGTGCCTAGATGGGGGATGGGGGGTAGTATTCTCTTTGTGGTATCTTGGAAGCAGGATTGTGAAGCACCCTTGTTCTTTCCCGCAAACGTGTTGTAGCCTCTTATGGCTTTGCCCTTTGCCTCGAGAGTAGTCTAAGTCATAGCCAGATTGTTTTGAAGGAAAATAATGATGACTCATTTTGCCGTATTGATACCAACCTTCCCTGTATGGGGGGGGGGACGTCTGGAGCCATAGAAGGAAGCAGAAGGAGCGTATTCGTATTGCAGGACTCGTAGCAAGCGTGCCATACCAATATCAATCTTAATGCTTTTGCAAGGCATCAGACGTAGGTTTGCCAAACAAGATGTTTGTGTTGAAAGGCATGTCAAAGGATTTTGCCTGTACTATGAGACAAAAAGATGGTTAGTTTAATACTGAATACTGCTGTCTAAGAATAATAGAGATTTGAAGCAAAATGACAGGGAACGATTCAAGAATGTGATTCTATGAAAGATCCAAAGCTGGAGAAGTGCATTTCTGATCCTCCTTCAGAACATGGCAAATTGGCTTTCAAAAGTAAAGAGGTACATCATCACCTTCTTCGTTCTCTTCCACATTGCAAATTCTGCCTTTGTCTCTCCTCAAGAAATCTACTAGATTTGTGCATTGTCCTGCCGGTGTTCTAACAGTGTCCTCAATTTTCGCTTGCATATCCTGCATATTCTCACTGTTTTAACACAGGTACACAATATTATCCTTGTTGGTCGCTAATCTTTCCCCCAGCACTTGGACTTCTTTGGTCATGTCAGCCTGCCTTCAAAGCCTGCATTTGCATGGTGACCATATTCACAATTGTATCATGGCGATCTCCCATGCACTTCTGTATGACTACCATTGTAATCACTGGGTCTCCATTCCCTTTTTTAGAGGCCATTGTAGGATGGGCAGCCATTTAGATCAATTGAGCATAGATGGATAACATTCAGCAAAGTGCAGGTGGGTACCCAGAGCCAAGGGCCACAAATGTAATAGGTGTATGGAATGCACCTGGCTATAAACACTCCACGCTTACATGTGTCGTCAAACAACCAATGTCAAAAGGGTCTTCCAAAGTCCTGGACTGCTGTGGTAGAGAGTTGGAGTTCAATTCTGGGGGGGACATAATGATTAAGGGAGTCTTTCACTCAGGGAAGGTGGGTACTGATTGGGCCACTGTGGGCTCCTGTGCTATAATGCCCTTCGGTTTTATAGCAAGTCGCTGTGGCATTCAGAAATGAGGACACTAGTTTTGTGCTGGGAGGGGATCAATACATAGAATTTCAACTTTGCTCAACACTGCTGGTGAAGAGGAGTAACATGTCTGGGGCTTGATACCACCCCGATATTAAGTCAAGTTTCAACCCTTCCTGATAAGTGGTCTGGTGGTGTGTGAGAAATTATTCTTGTGTCAGCCTTGAAACAGCACCTACTCAGGGATTGTTGGTCAGAGTGCCGGGGTAGCCATATTCAGTGGTGCTGCATCACATGGCAACTGCTGCATCGCCATCTCTGTTAGCCTAGGGTAAGCAGTTACTCATAGGCAGCCTTGCTTTTGCACTATTGATAAGGTTTCTCCCCCAACCAACAGCTATATTTCTACATGTAGGAGGCTGGCCCTCTATGTAGTGTGCAAAACTAGGCACACTGTGCAGGGGGTCCAGGCAATCACACATTGGTTTACAGGGTAAAAGATAGATTTTTTAATTTTAATAAAAATAGTCTTTGTGCATAATTACACACATAGGAATCAATGGAAGATCACCTTTAAAAATACATATAAAATCGTACAGCTGCTTTACCAAGTTCTTCTTTTGCAGGTGGCTCAAGGTCCTCAGTGGGCACACTGTGCCAGCTTGAGAAGTTCGGGTGGCTCCCGGTTCCGTTGGGAGCAGCAGGAGAAAGTCTCTGGAGCTGGTGCATGACCACTGCGGGGGACCACTTGGAAAAGCACTGCAAAGGTAAGTTTAAGGATGGTTCCTTGGGGTCCCCATTGAGTGTTGAGGTCACAAGGGGTGGAGGACCTTAGGGCACAGCAGGTTCTTCATTGCAGGGCACAGGGCAGCCAGGTGCAGAGTGAATCGGTGAGCCAGGAGCTCTGCGCAAGGAGGCTTTCTGGACCAGGAGGTAAGTTGGTTCAAGGGTCACTTGCAGGACAACGGGGCACTCTGGCGGGAGGTCCAGGATGTTCCTGAAGTCCCTTGACGGGGGCTTCATCCTGTCAAGGCGGGCTGGTTTTCTTGGTGTCCGATGTTAGCTGACCAATACCCAGGGTACTGGTACGGTTTGACCACTGGAGAGTGCAGTGCCACAAAATGCAGCACACTTGCAGGGCTTGTCCTTGTGGTCCTTAGTGTGTTTTTTGATATGGCTGAAACTTCTGGTTTGGGAGTTAGCAGCTGGTCAGTGAAGTTACCCTCACTGATTTGCTGGTTTCTTGCTGTTGTAGAGTGGTACCTCCACTCTAGAGGGAAATTGTTGAAGCCTGGAGGTCCTCTTGGGGTTCTTTAGAGTCTTTCCAGTTCTCCTGCAGCTCCTCAGTGACAATTGTTGGGTCCTGGGTGCAGCAGGCAGGATTTGGTGCCTTTTCTTTGTTGCAGCAGGTCCACAGTTGTGGTGCCTTGGATCTGGTCTTCTTTTGTCCATCAGATCTGATTTCCTGGTCAAGGGATGCCCACGAAATAAAATGGAGTGCCCACCTCACAGGCAACACCTTAGGGGTGGTGCATACCAGGTGGGGCCACTCCTCCTACCCTTTGTTTGAGTTTCCCACCATTGCTCCTGCCAAAAGTGAGGGTTTGCACAGGGGTAACCATCTGCTGCTAGCAGCAGGCCTGGGGGTCGAGTTTCAAAGGCGTTTAGCCCTTTGAAGATCAATGTCAGGGCAGTGCACATTCCTGAGGGAGATGGTGTTGGCACCTCCACCCAGGAAGGACTTTGTTCTACAAACAGACAGATCTCTCCACCAAGGTTTGTAGATTGGATGTCTGGAGGTGGCAGGTTGGACAGAACCAGTCAGCAATCGTGCCAAGTTAGTTAACTTTTGCAGGGGGCACCTGGGTACATTTAAGGATAGTACATTTAGGGATAAGTCCAATACTGGTACCAGTTTGGATTTATCATTCTGAGTTGCTTGATACCAAATAAGCCAGGGTTCAGAGTGGCCATCATGTAGTTGGGAAACTCGTATTGACCAATGTCCATCACATGTATTAAAACGGCTGCTCGCTTCACTCACTATGTCCCAGGTTTGGCAAGGGCATAGTGGAGGCAGATTGCTCATGCAGATATGCCCTCACACATATTATGGATCACCCTTCCTTAGGGCTGGAAGGTCTGCCAGAGGGGAGTCTTATCCATAGTGTATGGCAGACAGGGCACATAGGCAGAGTGCCATATCGAGTTTTGCCTTTTAGGATTGCACTAGGACACTTAGCCTACAATGGCAGTGCTGCGTGCGTCTGGATGCATGGCTCTAGAGGGCGGTCCAAGCAGTGCTTCTGCCCTCAGGGGGCTACCCTTAGTACTCCATGCCTCTTCCTGTCTTTATCCCTCCCCCGAGAGCAGGAGCCAAGTACTACCATTCACCCCCTCCTCCCATTGTAGATTAGTGTTTAGTGACTACTTTTTTAGTGTGTTTTCAGCACCCAACACAAGAACCTGTGCGCCAAACCACTACATCTAAGTACCATTTACTAGGGACTTATAGTGGCAGCTAAGGGTGTTGCCAATTACCTTTGCAGTTTTTAGAGAAAAAAAACACTACCACTGGGAACCTGGTTAGCAGGATCCCAGTGCACTCCAGTCCAAGTTGCATCCAGAAGCCAGACAAAAAGTGTGGGGGAAGGAGGGGTACTGCAACCAAGTGCCATTTTCCCACACTATATCCCTTCTATCTAGATCCCTTTGTGAGATTTCTGTATGTACATGTCCCAGCCCAGAATATCCTGGAGTCACTGTTTTGCAGAACTGCAGCAGTTGCCTTTGTAATGATGTTCTACCTAAGTCCCATACTCTAATTTATGTTGATTACTGTATACTTGATTTCCCTGTCTCTGACCTTGGCGAATGTGTAGTATATTTGATTGGACTAAAGTAAGGTAATTTTCTTATCCATACTTTTTCCAGTTTTATTTTTTTATAATATAGACCTCTTTCCTAATATTCCTTTAGTCTATTGGAATCCATTTTTGCCATCGATATGTTTTTGATTATGCTATTATATTCTTAGATATGACAATTTAATTGCTAACAATCTGCTGCGGGATACAGTTCTCTGATGAAGTATTTAGGAGCAAAATTATAAACGAGGCTACTTGGCATATGTATAGGAAATATGTTAGTTTTAGTTTTTAAATAGAATACAAATACTGGAACTGCAAGAAATGGAAGAAACGCGGAAAGTAGAACTCGTGTGAGTAGATAAAATAGATAACATATGTTTGAAAATAGAACTGGAAAAAACATAACTGTGACATTTTAAATAAATGATTAGAGAATATTTGGTCATTAACAAAATAATTTCCATATAAACGAGGACAAACAGGCCCTTGAAAATGTAAACGTGTAAAGAATACATTTTAAAAATGCCTTTTCTCATGAAAATAAATATAATGATGAAAAATTGTGGTATTAGCTTCAATATAGAACGTTGATCCGAAGGTGATTTTATAAAAAAAAAAAATGACAGATACGTCTTTATCCCAGATGTAGTTATATTCCTATAATAAAGATCAGATTCTCGCTTGAAAAGAAAAACAAGCATTGGCAATGCCAATTGGTCTCGGCAATATGTGCATTTGTGTATGGCTCTGGGGGTGGTTTTTAATAATATACATAATGAAGTAACATTCTCTACGCCTATAGTTCTTGGATCCTAAACCCTAGTCGGCCACATTCTCCTTTCAGTGGTCCGTCTGCACGTAAGATAAGGGGACTCAAAACTCTCTCAGGACTTCCCACCAAACAAGCCTGGCCAACGCTAAATCGGCCTGTCGTCGTTTTTGCCTCGCAGAACGCAGATAAAAAGATCCAGATGGCAAAAATCCAGCAACACAGTCTCCGGGAATCACTGCAGTCAGTAGCAGCACAAGGTGTGTGATGGAAGGCACTGTGCATGACCAGAGGAGTACAGGATCCGTCAGGGCAGTTAGAACCAAGTGCTGCAGAAAGAAGCCCAAAACAAGTCCAATCGCCAGTGGGAGGCTACCAGATTAGACAAGGAAATGTTTACACCATGATTTTAGAAGACAGCCCAGCTTCTTCATGCGCCACCTGCTGAAGAATAACTGTAGACCCCCTCAAACGTGACTTTAGGTGTGTGAGTAAGATGCTTCAGGTTTGAAAAGTGTCTAGTTAAGGACATAGGCTCCAGTTCCCCACAGTGTTTGGTTTGTTTTCAGGACTTGGTGTGGGCTCTTGTGTTTTCTGCCTCTTCAATGCAGATTGTTTGAGGTTTTCAGCACTTAGCATGAGCGCTTGTCTTTTCGGCTGAAGACAGGGAAGATAGGTGCTCGGGTTGCTTGCATGTTAAGTGCTCAAATAAGGGGATGCGCGTGGAGTGGTTCGGAGCACAGATGCTTGCGTTGGGTGCTAAAAACAAACTAAAAAAGTAGTCACTAAACAGTAATCTAAAATGGGAGGAGTGGGTAAATTGTAGTACTTGGCCCCTGCTCTTGGGAGAGGGATAAATACAGGAAGAGGCATGCATGCCGTAACAAATGAGAAGTGCAAATAGGAGAGCGACGATGGAGCAAGCAAATCAGAAGTTTATGGGTGGGCTGAAGCCAACGAAGAAGATACAGCATGTCTCAGTATGAGACAGCGCATGCGCACCGTCTAGAGCCAAGACCTAAAAATCACCTGTAAAACAAACTAGGATCAAATATGGCCTCAAAATAAGAGAAAATATGGATGAGTAACTAGCTAGTTACAGAATTCTCTGCTGTTCATTTCAAATGGAATGCAGTTTAATAAAAAAAATTAAAAAGCATGGTGAGGGTTGCACTTTTTCCCTTATGCAGGGTAATCCCCAATCTTTTTGCCTCCTGCCTTCTATTTATTCTGACCTGTTTTTGTTGGCTTTTGAACTCTGAGCACTTTACCACTCCTAACCAGTACTAATGTGCACACGCTCTCTGTGAAAAATTGTATTGTTGATTGGAATTCCATGATTGGCATATTTGATTTACTGGTAGGTCCCTAGTACAGTGCACTAGAGGTGCCCAGGGCCTGTAGATCAAATGCTACTAGTGGGCCTGCAGCACTGGTTGTGCCACCCACATTAGTAGCCCTGCAATCATGTCTCAAACCTGCCACTGCAGTGTCTGTGTGTGCAGTTTTAAACTGCAAATTCGACTTGGCAAGTGTACCCACTTACCAGGCCTAAACCTTCCCTTTTCTTACATGTAAGACACCCCTAAGGTAGGCCCTAGGTAACCCCAAGGGCACGGTGCAGTGTATGTTTAAGGTAGGACATATACTAATAATGTGTTTTATATGTCCTAACAGTGAAATACTGCCAAATTTGGTTTTAACTGTTGCAAGGCCTGTCCCTCTTACAGGTTAACATGGGGGCTGCCTTTAAATATGATTAAAGCATAGATTCCTTTGGGAGTGGATAGACATGTGGAGTTTGGGGTCTCTGAACTCACAATTTAAAAATACATCTTTTAGTAAAGTTGGTTTTGAGATTGTGTGTTTGAAAATGTCACTTTAAAAAGTAGGCATTTTCATGCTTAAACTATTTCTGTGACTCTGCCTGTTTGTGGATTCTCTGTCTAGGTCAGTTTGACAGTTGGGCTGTTTGTACCTCTCTCTAGACAGTGACACAAAGGGAGGGAGCTGGGGAGTGGCCTTGCATATCCTGATGAGCCACCTGTGCTGGGAGGGAGGGGAGGAGTGGTCATTCACACCTGAAAGTGCTGTGCCTGCCCTCACACAATGCAGTCTCCAACCCCCTGGTGTGTGTCTGGGGCCTGGCCTGGGCAAGGCAGGATTTCACAAACAAGAGAGACTTTCCTTTGAAGTAAGCCTACTTCAAAGGATAAAATGGGTAGAAGAAGAGCACCCAAAACCACAGTCTTTAGATAACTTCTGGACATCAAGAGGATTCTCTGCCTGGAGAAGAGCTGAGAAGTGCTGCCCTGCCTGTGAATGTGCTTTGTGGAGCTATCCTGCAGTTGCTTTTTCTGCCTGGTGAAAGGTGACAAAGACTGGACTTTGATGTGCATTCCTGCTTGTGAAGAAATCTCCAAAGGCTTATCCTGAGCTTGACTCCTGTTTTTGAAGTCTCAGGGTCATCAAAGACTTCCCCTGCCAGCACTAGGACTCTCTGCTGAGACTCCTGCCCTGCCAAGTGGTACCCTATCCAGTTCCTGGGGCCTTGACAGGTGAAGCTGGCAGTCTAAGAGTGAAAATCCACGCACCGACCGCCGTGTGGGGAAATTTCAGACATAACCTCCGAGATGCGGCTGAAGGAACGGCGTGCCACCGGCTCCGCGGCTGAAATCAACGCACCGCTGCTTGCAGCACAGCTGGAAGATCGACGCTCACGGCTGGAGAAACGATGCACTGCATCGCTAACGGAGGCTGGTAATATCGCAATCCACACAGCGTGGTTTTGCTAACACTGTGCGGCAGGATTTTCGACGCAAAACCTTGCTGGGTGCAGTTTTGTTTAGATAAATATTTTCTATTTTTCTAAACCTGTGTTATGTCATTTTGTAGTGTTTTCATTAAGTTACTGTGTGTGTTGGTACACATACTTTACACCTAGAACTCTGAAGTTAAGCCTGCCTGCTCGTGCCAAGCTACCAACCAAGGGGGTGGGCGAGGCTTAGCTGAGGGTGATTCTCCTTTACCCTGACTAGAGTGAGGGTCCTTGCTTGGACAGAGGGTAACCTGACTGCCAACCAGAGACCCCATTTCTAACAGTGAGGAAAAGTCACACAGAGCTCTAAAGTACATTTGATTATAAAGAGGACTTGTGGAGTGTTTTTCCTCAAAATACAACTTATCAGCAAAGGTGTATTGATAAGAGAAACTTGATGTGTAATAACACAGTCAGAGTAGTTGTAAGAAGAGGCCGCTCTTTAAATAGGTCTCCTTGATGGTACCTGGTAGGGTCCATCTTCTATAAGAAATGACAGCTGGTATAAAGTTCCAGTTCAGGTGCACATTGGTACAGCACTGAGCAGAGCACTTAGGGGTATATTTATGACTTTGTTGGTGCAGGGCAGTGCAGCAAGTCACTATTCAATATAGTTCATTCCTGTCCTGTTCCCTAGTGCTGTATCGATCTAGGCAGCTTAGCGCCAAAGCAGGTACCCTTGTACCATGGTGCCTCGGTGCGTTCACTGCATGTAGGATTATTTTTGCACAGGAAGGGGCACCTTCTTGCACAAAAAAGCCTGAGAGGTGTTTTCCTCTATGTGTACTGCAAAATGCAGCACACATAGGAAGAGGAAAAAAAAAAAGGAGAAATAAAGATATTTCTCCTTGTTAAGCCACTCCTGGGGAGGTGTTTCTTTTTGGCACATTGCCAGTTTTGGTAAACCTGGGAATGTAACCTCACAAACAAAAAGGAAGGAGAAAGTTAACAAATGGTACTCCCTAATTTGTGTGTTCTTGGAACTCAGTGAGTTTTTAAAAATTGCCCTGACCCACTATATAGGGCATGCCTCATCATTGGGTATGTTACAACACTCTGGTGCAGACCAACATCCAGAGTGTGTGTGGGGGGTGGGGAGTTGGCTGTGTGTGTGTTAGCGTTTGTACCCTATATTCTAAAGGGATCCACTATTGCAGCTAATATTAAAACTATCTAAGGGGGTACCCATTCTCAACTTTAATTTCGGTCCTCCTTGGCAGGATTAAAATCAAAATACGGGGTGGACTATGGGTAACTATTTTCTTGTACCCCACTCTGGATAATCTGGGAATGTGTCAAAAACCATGGAAGTTGCATAGGGGCAGCCATGCAATGCCATGGAACACCTCCTTTTGCGCAGAGTAATGCAACACAGCAATTTGTGCTACGTTTCAATAGTCAAGGTTTTTGAAGCCATTCAAAGCCACGCAAAGTTACTTTGCATGGCTTCGAAAATATGACTTAGAAGTTTGCACCACACATGTACCACGTTGCCTTGTGCAAGCATGGCGCAACCCTCTCATAACTATGCCTCTCATTTCTTAATATTGCACCAAACACGCAATAATGAAATATACTAATTAAAACGTGTTCACTCCTGATTAGAAGCCATGAGAATGGAATGGTGATATCTTGTCTAGTTTAACAGGCGAATACGGTGACAGGCGTGAATGGGAGCATTCACTTATGAAGCAAACATCCCCACATGAAAAAAACTGCTTGAGTATCCCTATGACAAATAAGCATAAATCAAACGTTTTTGAGCCAGAATCCCTTACCACCTCTGAGAGAACATTCTTGGGCCAGAATCCCTTACCACCTCTGAGAGAATGGTAAGAGTACCAACCACCCAAGACCTCTAACGCTTATTTGAAAACTGTAAGGATTTAGCACCGCAAAGAGGCAGTGCAGTAGTGCTACTGAAGCCAGGGACAGTTAATCGTTAATGACCTGCCGAGCTCCTGCTAACCAAGGACTGATCACCACTAACAGGCAGTGTTGGTTGGCCCAATGGGGTATTCCATAGCACTTGCTACCCCTGAAAAGGCATGCAAGAGATTTCCCTACTCTGTAGGGCCCAGGGTTTTTTTTTTTTTTTTTGGTTTAAGTTGTATTTTGGTTAGGTCTATAATAAGCCATACTATAAGAGTTGGTTGATATGATATATCATATGTTAAGGGATAGGTATAGAGCATGAGAGTACACCCCAGGGACCTTTTGCAGCCAGCAGTAGGACAAAGGAGAAGAATAGTGTAAGGAAATGCCTCCTTGGCATGGTTGCCCCCTGACTTTTTGCCTTTGCTGATGCTATGTTTACAATTGAAAGTGTGCTGAGGCCTGCTAACCAGGCCCCAGCACCAGTGTTCTTTCCCTAACCTGTACTTTTGTATCCACAATTGGCAGACCCTGGCATCCAGATAAGTCCCTTGTAACTGGTACTTCTAGTACCAAGGGCCCTGATGCCAAGGAAGGTCTCTAAGGGCTGCAGCATGTCTTATGCCACCCTGGAGACCTCTCACTCAGCACAGACACACTGCTTGCCAGCTTGTGTGTGCTAGTGAGGACAAAACGAGTAAGTCGACATGGCACTCCCCTCAGGGTGCCATGCCAGCCTCTCACTGCCTATGCAGTATAGGTAAGACACCCCTCTAGCAGGCCTTACAGCCCTAAGGCAGGGTGCACTATACCATAGGTGAGGGTACCAGTGCATGAGCATGGTACCCCTACAGTGTCTAAACAAAACCTTAGACATTGTAAGTGCAGGGTAGCCATAAGAGTATATGGTCTGGGAGTCTGTCAAACACGAACTCCACAGCACCATAATGGCTACACTGAAAACTGGGAAGTTTGGTATCAAACTTCTCAGCACAATAAATGCACACTGATGCCAGTGTACATTTTATTGTAAAATACACCACAGAGGGCACCTTAGAGGTGCCCCCTGAAACTTAACCGACTATCTGTGTAGGCTGACTAGTTTTAGCAGCCTGCCACAAACCGAGACATGTTGCTGGCCCCATGGGGAGAGTGCCTTTGTCACTCTGAGGCCAGTAACAAAGCCTGCACTGGGTGGAGATGCTAACACCTCTCCCAGGCAGGAATTGTCACACCTGGCGGTGAGCCTCAAAGGCTCACCTCCTTTGTGCCAACCCAGCAGGACACTCCAGCTAGTGGAGTTGCCCGCCCCCTCCGGCCAGGCCCCACTTTTGGCGGCAAGGCCGGAGAAAATAATGAGAATAACAAGGAGGAGTCACTGGCCAGTCAGGACAGCCCCTAAGGTGTCCTGAGCTGAGGTGACTCTAACTTTTAGAAATCCTCCATCTTGCAGATGGAGGATTCCCCCAATAGGGTTAGGATTGTGACCCCCTCCCCTTGGGAGGAGGCACAAAGAGGGTGTACCCACCCTCAGGGCTAGTAGCCATTGGCTACTAACCCCCCAGACCTAAACACGCCCTTAAATTTAGTATTTAAGGGCTACCCTGAACCCTAGAAAATTAGATTCCTGCAACTACAAGAAGAAGGGCTGCCTAGCTGAAAAACCCCTGCAGAGGAAGACCAGAAGACGACAACTGCCTTGGCTCCAGAAACTCACCGGCCTGTCTCCTGCCTTCCAAAGATCCTGCTCCAGCGACGCCTTCCAAAGGGACCAGCGACCTCGACATCCTCTGAGGACTGCCCCTGCTTCGAAAAGACAAGAAACTCCCGAGGACAGCGGACCTGCTCCAAGAAAAGCTGCAACTTTGTTTCCAGCAACTTTAAAGAACCCTGCAAGCTCCCCGCAAGAAGCGTGAGACTTGCAACACTGCACCCGGCGACCCCGACTCGGCTGGTGGCGATCCAACACCTCAGGAGGGACCCCAGGACTACTCTGATACTGTGAGTACCAAAACCTGTCCCCCCTGAGCCCCCACAGCGCCGCCTGCAGAGGGAATCCCGAGGCTTCCCCTGACCGCGACTCTTTGAACCTAAAGTCCCGACGCCTGGGAGAGACCCTGCACCCGCAGCCCCCAGGACCTGAAGGACCGGACTTTCACTGGAGAAGTGACCCCCAGGAGTCCCTCTCCCTTGCCCAAGTGGAGGTTTCCCCGAGGAATCCCCCCCTTGCCTGCCTGCAGCGCTGAAGAGATCCCGAGATCTCTCATAGACTAACATTGAAAACCCGACGCTTGTTTCTACACTGCACCCGGCCGCCCCCGCGCTGCTGAGGGTGAAATTTCTGTGTGGACTTGTGTCCCCCCCGGTGCCCTACAAAACCCCCCTGGTCTGCCCTCCGAAGACGCGGGTACTTACCTGCAAGCAGACCGGAACCGGGGCACCCCCTTCTCTCCATTCTAGCCTATGTGTTTTGGGCACCACTTTGATCTCTGCACCTGACCGGCCCTGAGCTGCTGGTGTGGTGACTTTGGGGTTGCTCTGAACCCCCAACGGTGGGCTACCTTGGACCAAGAACTAAGCCCTGTAAGTGTCTTACTTACCTGGTTAACCTAACAAATACTTACCTCCCCTAGGAACTGTGAAAATTGCACTGTGTCCACTTTTAAAACAGCTATTTGTGAATACCTTGAAAAGTATACATGCAATTTTGATGATTTGAAGTTCCTAAAGTACTTACCTGCAATACCTTTCGAATGAGATATTACATGTAGAATTTGAACCTGTGGTTCTTAAAATAAACTAAGAAAAGATATTTTTCTATATAAAAACCTATTGGCTGGATTTGTCTCTGAGTGTGTGTACCTCATTTATTGTCTATGTGTATGTACAACAAATGCTTAACACTACTCCTTGGATAAGCCTACTGCTCGACCACACTACCACAAAATAGAGCATTAGTATTATCTCTTTTTGCCACTATCTTACCTCTAAGGGGAACCCTTGGACTCTGTGCATACTATTCCTTACTTTGAAATAGTGCATACAGAGCCAACTTCCTACAAATAGTAAGGAAACTTGAAGCGTTAATAGGCAAATATAAAAGTTTTATGCTCTTTTAATTCTTAAAGACAAAATGAGCAGAAATTGACAATAGGGGGGAGAGGCAGATTATTTCATGAGCGAGGGACCAGAGCTGAAATTGACTCTTGACTGACAGAAAATTTGTTGACATGAGGGACCATTAACACAAGTAAAGATGCTGAACAAAGAGCACTCAAAGGAATGTATTTGGTTAGTGTAGTTTGTGGGAGAGCAACCACAGAGACATTTATGGACCAGAAAAAATATTTTAAATGTCATTCTTTTTCGAATAGGTAGTCAATGGAGATTGGCCTAATTAGAAGAGGTAGGGGAGAAATGTGGCATGGAAGATTTAAATTTGGTTGCCTGATTTTCAGTCACAGCTCGCAGGTGTTAAAAGTGGTGAGGGGTAACAGAGGGGTGGTGGGGGTTGGGAATAGTAATAAAAACAATAAAAAATAAATTTAAAAAAAACTTACCTTGGCTCCCGTGCCGTGCACCGCTCCGCTGCTGGCATGCAGACACAGGCTCCCAGCCTGCCCTGCAGCCAATCCTGACTCTTCTCAAAGCAGCGTCAGGATTAGCTGGGATCGCCCAGACAGGTGCTGCCAGGCAGACTGGGAGCCTGTGCAGGCTCCCTTCAGCCCAGCAACAGTGTTGCTGGGCTGAAGAGAGCCCTGTGTGCATGTGTGTTTGGCCAGCCCAAGATGGCTCGCCAAACCCACATGCGCTCTGAGGAGTAGTGCTGAGCACTCCCCCTCAGAGCACGTCACCCGCGTGGCCCCACCCCTTTACAAGGAAACGTTAACAAACACTGTTTGTTATTGTTTCCTTGTAAAGGTTGTGCAACTGCTGCTGCTGGCGGAGCGGCGGCACACCTCCACCCTCATGGAGGAGACGCCCCTGCTGATTTTTGATAACCGGTAATCTATAGGCTTGTTTATTGGAAAGGCTGTTGCACACCATGAAGCCCATGATTAGTTTGTAGGGATAGTTGTCAGTGTTTCAATTGGTTGCATATTAAGCAAAAAATTTAGGATTGGTAGACCAGTTAGTTGCATGCCATTTATATCCCCAAGGGAATTAGTTGTTATTGTTGTGATTGAAGCGGACACTTCAGTTATGGATAAGTTTACATTATTGATGGTTAAGAGTTAAAGGACAGGAGAGATATGGACATACGCAGGTTCAGGTTAGTAAATTTGGATTCATGCCTGTTACGTAATTCATTCAAATTTGGGAATGTTTTACATTCGGTGCCATTCAATGAGTACTGGGAAAGATTATAGGACTGAGGAGATATGGACGGAGTTGGGTTCAGATAATTAATGTGGGAACAAGCATGTCATGTACATTTTGGAAATGGCTTATATGGGGCATAGTACAATGAGTAAAAGTACCACAAACAGCATTTCTGTATAAATATCTAATTAAGTGAATTGTAACCTTCAGATTTATTAGCTTACTAAGAGTTGTCAGAGTTTCTGTGACGCTGTTCATGGTATCCATAACACGTGTCTAAATGGACTAAGGTCTTCTTCATTCTACTTATTTCCATTCTTCTACTTTCTTGGGGATTAAATTAAGTCCCCTTTCCTGTTGATTACAGGGTCCTTATTTTATTGTCTTTAAAATTAATGTCAAGAAGAACCAAGATCTTAGCATCTTCCTAAACTTAATTGGTTCTTGGTGATGCATATATTTACTTTTAGAGAATTCCATAATTTGGGAGATTGGACATAGAAGAATGTGCCACTGACAGTTTTCTTCTTACACAGGGGGACAATTAGTTTGGGTGCCAACCTAGAACCTAGCATCCTGATCAGGGAATATTTAATGAGTTTCATCTGTAAGAAAGATGGTCCAAATCCCTTTATTGCTTTGTATTTTAAACAGAGCAGTTTGAAGGTAGATCTTCTGGCAACAAGTGGTCAATGCAGAGCTAATGAGATTTGGTTATGAGTATTAAGGGGTAGCGGTGGTCTTGCTGCCACATTTTTAATTATTTCTGGCTGTCTCATAACAGATATTGAGACCCGGTGGTATTTACCATTGGCATAATCTAGACGTGATAGAATGAGTGATGTGGGGGTGGGTGAGGGAAGATACATTGGAGCATAAACATTGTGCAACATGTGGAATTAATCAATTGGTTTACCTGCAGGGTCATGAAAAGGACTGAATCCATAATTCCTAAGATCCATAACTAGAGGTGAAACATGGAGGTGGCCCTAACTTTTCAAGCCACTTTATTAGAAGGTTATGGCTTTTCTATTCACCAAATTAGGGTGTCTGTTTTTGAAGCACTGAGTTTGAGGTGACTCCCTTATCCATTGATCAGTGGCTTTGAGGCTGTCATCTGGAGACCTCCATGTTATTTGGTTTATCCAATTTAAAAATGATCTCGGTACCATCTGCACAGTTGTGAAGTTGAAGGATATGACAAGCTGTGGGAGTTGTTTGATGTAGATATTGAACAAAAGTGGTGAGAAGTGGGCTATAGTTTTAAAAATATCATGAGAACAGATGATGCTTGATCTCTTATTAAAGTAGGAATTGATCGAGTCAGGTATATTTTCTTTTATGCCAATATCATTTAATCTACTTGAGAGGGTGTTGTGCTGTAGAATATTGAATGCAGCTGTTTGGAAATGTAAGGACTTCCTCAAGAGCAGGTTTTAGGGGATTGTGGATCTATGAAAGAGTCAGGAACCAAAGGTCAATATGCAAATTAATGCTGTTTTGAGTTCTGAGGAAAAAACACCTATCTTAGGGACTTGGTGATGTTCAGTGTAAGGGTTGTTGTTGGTGTAGATAATAAGATTTTCTTGAATGGCATGCTGGCTCGTTCCCAGGACCTCAATACTTCATGCAATTCCGTGAGTGTTATTTCGAAGCAGGATAGGATGAGTTTCAAATGAGCACCTTGTGTGAGGTTGTTTCTACTGCAAGCTTTTATCTTCATTTGATACATATACGCCTACTGCTTTAGAAATTGAATAATAAGCTATTTTGTCACAGAAGCCCTGATCTTGTGGTGTTGCTGATGTACATTCCTGACTGAAGAATCCTGCTAGAATCCTATGTAGTTGCTTTTTTGTGTATTTCACCATGGAAATACTGTTTGAGTAGTAAGATTTCTTTGTTTTTTGACATATGATTTACAAATGTTGTTGAATCTTTTCAGATGAGCTTTCTCCCCTAAGTTGTTAGATTTTTACCACTTTTGCTGGAATGCATATTTGTGATTTTATCACATTTATTTTGTCATTCATCGAAGAGTTCTTAAGTGTCCGCCTCTGTTTTCTTGATGTTCTCAGGAGGATAATTTTGCTGAAGATGATGTTCATCCAGTCATAACTCTTCTCTACTGGCTTCTACGGTTCTTCATACGGTTTATTTTATTGCCTGTAAGTTGTTGTGCGAGACATGAAGTTGATTGAACATTTTGTCAGAATGCTATGGTTCATTGAGCTGAGATAAAGGTCGCTGCAGGGGACAAGAAGAGTCTTTGTGATGTTCAGTAGCCGTGGATTGCAGAAATAAGTAGAGATGGGTTGGGTGAGATTGAAGACAAGTAGTTCAGAGGTGAAGACATTAGGCGAGGCCAACTTTGGTTTGTCAAGCCAAATGAAAAGCTAAGGTATTTGATCGAAAGGTGAGATATGAATCCCAGAAATCTATCTGTGAATGCTCCACTGGTTGGTAAAGGTCTGTGTAGTAGAAAGAATATGCATGAGAATGCTGGGTTAGGATTACACCTTGTCAGTAGAGATTCACACTCTGATTTTCTTATATCTTCCAATTTGGTTAGGTTATATCTTTCCTGAATAATCTCCTTTTTTGGCTTAGTAGGTCTAGGGGAAGCATTGATTTCCTCATTTAACAGTCTGATGGAGTACTGGTGCTATATCATCTCCTAGCCATGCTATGTTATGTTAATAAAAAAAGAGGTGTGATTGCTTTGTTAGACAGAAGGTCATGGATTCATTTTTACTTTTGGACAATGATCTCGCAGTGATGACTAAGAAAGTTTGGTGGGAGGTCAGATGAGACTCATCTAGAGGGGATTTGGTGAAAGCAGGATTCCTATTTCAAGGAGTGTGATTGTTGTGGTCCTGAGTTCAAAGCGATCTATGATGTTGTCCTGGTATGGTGGGCAGAGCCAAAATATTGCCCACCTGCCTCTCTGGAAATCATTTGCCAAGCTAACGGCCTGATCTTAAGCCATCAGTTTAGGTAATGACTCACTTGCTCAAAAGCATAGCAGATTGCTCAAGGGCCCTGCAGGTTGCTGCTCACGGGCAACTGGCCAGCAGTCCTCCATCTACACTCAGTGTTTGCATGTAAACCAATACATTCTAGATTTACCTATTCAGTTATGACAGATTTGCCTGTCCCTGCTGACATGCTGTTCCCATGCTCCGGCCCTCGGTAGATCCAGAGGAAAGACACCTGTGGTGTCGCCAGTCCTACAGGGGTAAGTCAGGTGAGCCAGTTATTGTCTATGTAGCTCTTGTTAAAACTTGTGATCGCAAAATCAACCAACAGATACATACAAAAGGTGCTATGCTGTGTTGTGCTATAATATCAATGATTCTTACTGAATTATGTATAACTGTTATGTTGTGCATAACAGCAGAGAAATAAATTGCTGTAAATTAATTAATAACGTTGTTAGTCCAGACATCCAAAAGGACATACCCAATAATCACATAATGTTATAAACTTTTATTTACTGTTTTTCTATTTTTATTTTTTGTGTTATGTTAACCAGGCTTGCTGCTTAAGCGCTTGTTCACAAATGATTTCATCGTCTTATAAGGCTAAGTGAACAAAAGGAATCCCACAGGTCATGATAGCACAAGAAAGCCTGGCAAAAAAGCCAGGTTTTGAGAATTTTCCTGAAAGTTATAAAAATGCCGTCCAACCGCAAGTGATCTGGTAGAGTGGGTGCCTGTAAAGAAATTCTTAGGCCTCTCATACTTGTCTTCTTATATCTCGAACCCAGAGAAATTTGGCGGTGGAAGATCTTACCATGGTTAGGGGGATATATTTTATAAATCTCTCTTCTAAAAAAATGAAGATTTAGTCCCTGAAATACCTTAAAGCTCGTGCAACAGATTATAAACTGAACCATTTGCTTAAAAGGCAAACAATGTAGATTTTTTAGGATAGGGGTTACATGAGATTACCACCAGACGTCTGAAGATGGGCTGCTTCATTTATGGTAATCTAGAGCCTATGAACCACATATTTTACAAGGACTATTTCTTTAGAATTAACATAGTCCAACTGTGACACAACTCTCACATTGATTACTGTCCATGGAGAGAATGGTAGATACTTTCCTAATCATTTTCCGATTATGTATAAATTGAAATACAACTGCTTCAATCTAAGATGACATATTCAGTCTGCTATCTATCAGTACCACAAAGTCTTAGCCAATTTCTTGGACTGAGAAAGTTCTCCCATCTCCAGTGGGCAATAATAGCTGTTCCAGAGATTAACTTTGTTGTTTATAATCACGAGCTCTGTTTTATCTGCATTTTACTTAAGCTGGTTGTTTCCTATCCACCACCAAATGATTCTCATGTTGTTCTGAAATTCCAATTGTGTAGCCCTGGTGTTATCTAGGCAGATAGGAGGCAGAGAGTCATTTGCATAAAGGTACATTCTGCGTTCCCTAGTTACCAGTGCTTGGGGTTTGGCATTCTTAAACAGATGGGTAGATAGTGACATAGGGAGAATCCTTCTATAAACTCCACATATAATCGGAGTAAAAATGGCTACTGCTGGATGGAACATCACTGCCTGGGCATGATCTTGAAGAACAGAATTCAATCAGTTCAAGGGTGTGTCATTGATCCCTGCTTCCTCCAAATGGTCAACAAAAATCTAATTGTCGACCGTATCGAAGGCTGCAGCTAGGTCCAATACCAACAGTGCAGGGATCTGTTGTTGGTCTTTGTCAAACCTGAGATCATCTATTGCAGCCATTATCACAAAAAAGTGCTATGGCAATGCAAAAAGCCTGCTTGGTGTAATATCAAATATTCTGAGCTTTGAAGATGGTCACAAAGTTCCCAGACACATGTGCCGCCAATATTTTTCTGAGTAGGAAAGAAGGGATATGGGACAGTATTTTGAACAGTTTAAGAGTTGTTACCCTGTTTTTTTAGAAGTGGAAATCACCCTAGCACTTCTAAAAGTTTTAGAAACAGAGCAATGAGTGATGGTTTTAAAGTTTTTTGTTGTTGTTTTTTTTCAAAGAACGTCTACAGCGTGTTCGATGTTTCTGATCAAGTGAGATCACAGGTCTATAGGAGAACCTGATTTATTCTTTTCCATTAATTCGTGGAGGCAACATTCATGTAAACTCTTAAAAGTGACAATTTGTGTCCTCCTCCTGAGTAACCAAATTCGGGGTAGTTTTAGTGATGCTAACTCTTATTAAATCTATTTTCGTAATAAAAAAAAGGAATTCGAGGTGTCACAAAAGACTTGAGAAGGCACTATGGCCAAAGTAACTTTATCAAGGGAGGATAGCTCGTTTATTATTTTTAAGATCTCCTTTTGTATATTGGAGGCGTCTGAGCCTTTATTGGAAGTAAATAGACTTAGCTTTAAATAATATTGTTTTATATTCTGCCACCCCAGTTTATTTTCATTTGTATAGTATTTATGCCAAATGTGTTCTAAGTGACAAAACTGGATCTTGGCCACTATCACCTCGGGGTTAACCAATGGGGCTGACTTAGATGAAATGACAGTTTTACCACTTAGTAGCTGAGCATGCATTTAAATAACCTTCTGTAGACAGGCTAAAAATTCAAAATACGTATTTTCAGGCTGCTGGCTAAGCTCTGCTTCAGTGGGCTTTAGCATTTTACACAGAACATCTAAATTAACGCATTGCCACTTACGAGTAGTTTTATGTTCCACTTTGCCTATCTTGGGGAAAGACGAATTTAATTAGTTAATGGCCTCACCATGAACAAGAAGACACTCTAAGGTTATTTAACTTAAAATTCGGCATCCAAAACAGATCGAGAGTATGCCCTTTTATATGAGTGGAATCCAGTATGTTGTTGGAAATTCAATTATAACATTAACTGAAAGAACCCCTGGACCTTGGAGCCAACTGTATGGTCATTTATCCAAGAATTAAAGTTCTCAATCACTGGCAATAGGAAGTGATTAATCAGGAGAGAACAAATCAGTTCCTAAAAATTATTGGGAAAAGAGGCTATATATTCAGGCGGACAATAAATTAATAAGCAGATCAAGGAACAGTTAAATTCAATTTTCAAAACTATAAAATCAACATCAAGGATAGTTTCAAGAGGGATTAATGAGAGAAGGGAGAGTTGCTGTACTATTGCTGCAATGCCACCGCCTCTTCCATTAGAGGGTCTATTCTTACTAAGAGCATGGTCATCATGGGGAGTAGCTGCTAGTATGTTAGACATTGTTTCAAGTGAGACAAGTTTCTGCTAAAAACAGTGTATCTGGCTTGCCTTAGTCTAAGATTTTCTCGCGCAAGCACGTATTCTGGAATGCAATATGAAGCGAATCTATAGATCAAGATGTCGTCACTCACCCCTCGGGAAAGGTTATTGCATCATGAGTTGTGTCAGGTGCCCTAATAGTACATTGAGTAACATGAGAAGATTAAAGACCATTTTTCATAAGGGTTCTCTCGATTGGCAGGCATATATGAGTATTCAGTGGCCTCCTTGCCAGCAATTGAGCTGGTGAGTGTGGCAGAAATCCGGCATAGTGCCTGGCCTCTGGTCCTGTTTGCACCTGGATGGGTTTGCATTTGGTGCACCTTTGGCGCACCTGGTGCGCACATCTGCACCATGGCCCTTTTTAAATAGGAAATGCTTATATCCAGTTGGTCACTCCTGACCTCTGGAGAGTTATCTTCCAATATGGTGTCATTAATGTTAAAAAAAGGGGAGGGGGAATGACTCCCTGATCAGCTTAACAGGAGTGCTGTAACTGCAAGACTAGTGTGGATTAGAAAGCACCACCATGCAGTCAAAAAACACCTTTTACCCACTGAAAAATCAAGCCCGTCCCCAGATAGCTCCTGCAGCAGTAACGGTGGAGATCGTTCCTTCTCCTACCTCACAGGGAAATCCTGGAACAGCCTCCCCAACCACACCTTTGAACCTCTCTCTCTTCAGAAGGGAACTCAAAACCTGGCTTTTCAACTGAGACTTCCGAGTAGCCTGGATCTAGTGCCTGAATACCCTCACAGGTGATTAGCGTGCTCTACAAAACCTGTTTGATTGATTGAGATATCTTTCAGTATGCCACTGAGAACAGCCGCCTCAGTGCAAATAGTCAGTAAAGTGCATGTTTACCAAAACCAAAAGATGATTTAAGTATCTGCCTGTGTACAAAATTCTTAAAACAATTTCCATGACAATTATTATTATTATTATATTATTATAACAAATAATTTAAAAATAACAGTAATTATTTCCTCAGTCTTTGGAACGCACCTGCACAGCAGACACTCTTAAACAGGAAGTGATAACAGCCAGTAGGTCACCCCTGACCACTAATAGTACTAACTTTCAATATGGCAGCTTCAAATGTGAAAGAAATGGAGGGGGAAATGGACTCCCTAATGACCTTAACAGAAGTGCTCTTACCTCAAGACTCACAGGAGTGTTCTAATTGGAAGACTAAGTGGTCACTCGCTTTCAATTACATTTGGGACCTGTGTACCGCACAGGCTGCGCTTGCAGCCAAGTCTGTAAATCTTTCAGTCATCATAGTTTCTTTTCACTACAATGTGTGAAACCTTTGAGCTGTCCAACCTTGCAACTGTTTAAAAATAAAAAAGCAGTCACTATTTGGAACATATAAAAGCATGAACACTCAGAATAAGTGTTTCACCGTGGAAAGAATTGACCTTATATTAACTAAAACAATATATAGATGAGAGGGAGTATGTTTTTACTTCAGGTGTTGTTTTACGCTGAACTATACTCACCACCTCTTAAAAATCTAAGAGAGAGAAAATTGAAGAAGTAAATGTAACATGAGTCTGCTCACTACCAGAGAAAGTGAAAGTAACAAAGGATTTTGAATGAGTAAACCATGTGTTGTCTTAAGCACACTTGTCCTGTGTGGAACACGATAAACAAAAGAAAACAGATAACTCATATACCCTAGGATCCGAAATCACCATAAAAAACAAGCATTTGCAATGCAATGGGTCTCACGTTTGCTCGAGTTAGAGCTATTAGTTTTGTAAATAACTAACTGGACTTTTCTAGCCACATAAATTGAAAATGAAAAGTAAAATAGTTGACAAAAGCGAGCCGATTCAAAGCGACTCAGCCAGCCTGAGTGACACAAAAGGAAAAATTGTTTGCTCGCAGTCAAACGTACTGGCAAACTGCAATTATCCATGTAGCAGGGTCTATGGCCAAAGCAGTAACAAAACTTCCCCAAGGAGGGACAAACGTAAAGCATTTACCAATGATGACAAATGATCTTTGAAAGGCAAGCCCATGAACGAGTGATAGTGGTGAGCGTGCAGTTGGCGGTAGTTAAAAGCCCACAAATAGACTACAACAGGCCAGAGTGCTTGCACACTCGACCCAAAACTATCTGGATCTTCAAAATGTGTGAGTACTATCCATGTATGAGAGAGCCTGTTTAGATTCTTGCCCATATTGAGTCCAAGCAGAGGACACTATGCATTTCATAGTTGTCACAGTCAGATTAAATTGGACAATGAACAATGCTACTGAATTCCGTAAGACACTTTAAAATGAGAGGAGGCTTCCACAGAGTGGAAATGTGATTAAGGAAGGCATCGGTTATACCAAAATACAATGGATGTTACACTTAGCAAAACAAATTACAATAGAAATCAAATAAGATCTGTGATGTCTATGGCCCAAGGCAAATTAGTTTAAAGAGCAAACGAAGGCCATGAAGAGTGGCAGGAAGCCAGAATGGTCCCACCGGAATCAGTAAAAGTTTCTGAATTCCACATCCAGCTTAACTGTTTATAATATGTATACCTCACTTCATCAATGCTATGGCGTTATGGTCAAATAAGCTCTCTGGGCTGTCTTAAACACAAATGAGAACAAGAACTCCATTTGGCTATGTTGCAAGTAACAACCCTTTTGTGGGGAGGGGCGGTTCTACTCATTGTGAGTGAGGTAAAGTGATGAAATGTAATTCAGGACCCAATATTAGATATGTTACACATAACAATTGACAGGGATGCAAATCAATATAAGGTGGCACTCCTATTCAGTGACAGACAGGATAAAAGGGCATCCAACCATCTGCCCTAAATAGGGTGGCTGCTGTTATGTGACAGTGTCAACAAGGACAGCACTGATAGAAAGCTGACAGTCTGCCTGACTTACAATGAGGTAGGTATACTGAGATACAAAGGGCCTGATTTAAAGTTTGTCGGAGGGGATTGCCCTGTCACAAAAGTGACGGTTATCCCATCCACGGTATTATAATTCCATTATATTCTATGGAACTTCCAATTACAGCGGGTGGGATATCCGTCAAGTTTGTGATGGAGTAACCCCTTTGCCAAACTCTATACCAGGCCCGTTTGGGTCAGAGTACCCTGTATGCCAACATCTAAATCAGGCCATTTTCGCCTTAGTGCATATGGGTATTAGGATGGGCTAAAAGAAGCTACTGAAGTAGAATATTTGCAAAGTTTAATCAATTAGTCAATTTATATAGAGCTGCTCATCACTCAAGAGGGCATCCAGGTACTTGTCCGAGGGACTGGACAAACAGCAACAGAGAAGAGGATGGCTGGAGCTGCAGGGCGGCGGTCATTCCATGTCTTTGCTGTGAAGTAGGAGAAGGCACATCCTCCGCTTCTGCTTTGGTGTATGTAGTGAGTGTGGGCGGGCAAGAGGGGCATGGAGCGTAGGTGTCCGGCTGGTTGGTGGAAGTTTACGCGGTGGTTGCTGTAGGTGGGTCCTTGGTTATGTAGAGCCTTGTATGCATGGGTCAGCAGCTTGAACTGACAACTCTTCTATATTGGGAGGCAGTAGAGTTCTCTGAGGTGAGGAGTGATGTGGTTTCGTCGAGGTAGGCCACAACAAGTTTGGCTGCTGCATCTTGTATGGTCTGAAGTCTCTGTAGGAGGTATGAAGCGATTCCTGAGTAGAAAGCGTTGCTGTAGTCCAGTCAGCTGCTGATGATGGTGCTTCTTGTGTTCTGGGGAAGATTTTTGGTAGCATGCACAGAGTGAAGAAGCAGGCGGAGGAGACTGAGTTGATTTGAGACTGCATGATCAGCTTGCTGTCCAGAATGATGCTGAGGTTTCTAGTATGGTCGGTCAGGTGAGTGAGGATCGTAGCTCTAAAGGCTACCAGGAAGCACTCCATGGAGTTGCCGAAGATCAGTACTTCCGTTTTGTCAGTGTTGAACATCAGGCAGTTGTCCTTCATTCAGTCAGCGACGTTCATCATGCAACTGTGGAAGTTGGTTCTGGCTGTGGTAGGGTCTTAGGAGAGGTAAAAGATAAGTTGGGTGTTGTCTGCATATGATATGATGCGGAGTCTGTGGAATCTGACAGTGTTGGCCAAGGGGGTCATTTTAGGTCCTGAAGAAGGTGGGACTAAGGGAAAAGCCTTGGGGAATACCACAGATTATTTCCTTGTGTTCTGAGGTGAATGGTGGTAGGTGAACCTTCAGTGTTCTTCCGGGAAAGGAAGGAGACAGTCCATCTGAGCAAGTTCCCTTGGATGCCAGTGTTGTGCTTGTGATCAGCATGTAGTGGGATATGGTGTTGAATATAGCTGAGAGGTCAAGGAGGGTCAGTGTTGCTGTCTCTGCCTGGTCGAGAAGGGCTCGGATGTCATCGGTGGCTAGGATCAGGACAGTGTCTGTGCTGGGATTGTTGTGAAAGCTGGACTGGGAAGTTTCAAGAAGAAGGTTCTGCTCTAGATGTTTTGTGAGTTGTCTGTTCAGCAGTACCTGCTCTCCAACTACATTTTCAAGCTATCTCAATTGAAACATTAAGGCCAATTCTTACAAAAGATAATGCTAAATGCAAGGATTATAATTTACGGCTAGATGTGCACATGGAGGTAATCATAGTACATGGCCATAGGTTCACCCACCCAAACTTTTATAGAAAAATATTTGTTTCAAGACATGGCAAAGCTAAGGAAGAGAACTGCACAATATCTGTAATGGCTTAGGTCTGGTGTACCTCTCACTTAACCAGTACATTCAGATTATCCAAATGAATAGAAAATCCTAACCGTCTGGTTATTTTCTGTTCTCCAGGTGAAAGCAAAGTGAATATTGAAGTATAAATAAATGTCAATAAAATTGTGTGCTGTTTACAACAGTACACTACATTTGCAAGTAGCTTCAAATACATCAAATGTAGACTATTTTCCAGTCTGTGGATCATTGGATAAGTAAAGTCAGAAGGAACCTGCAGATGTCATACAATAAGCTGAATAACTATTTAGAAGAAAAGTTAAAGTTGTGAGTAGTTTGGCATGAAGTCTTAGAAAAGATGATGCAGAGTAATGATCTTACAATGTAATTCATAATATTGTCAACATCAATGAAAACATAGCACTTCATCTCTGGCTCACCAACTCTACCAGAGAGAATCAAGAAAATGTCATATAAGGAAGAAACCTTATGCCCTTCTTATGCTAAAGAAGAAGGGAATGATCTTTATTTATCAACACTATGCACGCGTTATTTCGATCTTTGCCTTTTGTGATTGGGTATCACAACATCTTGAAAGAAAAAGAAGTAAGCACCCTTGTTCTCATACCTGGAATATACAAGATTGCTAAATATTTCTCAGATAAGGAAGAAAAAGTTTTGTCTTGATTGATTCTGACAACACTGTTCCAAATAATAAACATGCATTTCCCTGAATAAAAACGGAATGTCTTGTGTTAAAGATCTCATGACTTTTGCTAGGTGAGGTGTGGCAAAAATCCATATCCACATAATTTTGTTTGTTTTACACTTTGGTTGCTGACCAATGTTAAATTTCCAGACACAAAAAAACTCAACAATTAACAAACCATTGTTTACCTTTATTTATATTGGTGTTCAGAATCCATTCATTAAAAAAAAAAAGACTTTTCATGGCATTTTTACCAAAAGGATTGCATGTGTATTATAGGTCTCACAGATGAAAAGGCAATAATTCTGCTGAAGATTTTTGGATATGCTAAAGATGCTGGACTGCTTGGCTAGAAGGACCTACAGCAATGTTTAACCTGTAACCTAGCACACCTAAGATGAGGCATTCATAGCAGAACCGAATAAGGGTACGGACTAGGGAAAGGAATACCACACAGAATGGATATTACGTTTTTCTTGCCAAAAACATCTCTGTTAAATTATAGATGTTTGAATGACAACAAAGTTCAGGATCCAAAACTAGACCTAAGTTTATCACCACGGGGTGCTGGGTGGGGAAGGACCCACAGAAGTTGACAATAGACTGGCCCCAAATGGTGAATTAACAGGTTGTTTTTACATTATGACGTAAGAAGTGATTTTCGCAAGTTTTATGGTCTTTTATTGTAATAATTTTCAAAACAAGTTAATTTCGATTAACTGATTGAATGATTGACTCTAAACAATGTAATTATCAAGCAACTGGCTTTGGTCAGATAGAAAAGGATTCCACCCTCCTTGTAGGGGCTACTGTGGGTGCTTAATAGGTCAAAGTTTGATGTAAAACTGTGGTCAGTGCTGTGAATCTATAGGATCCGGAGGCCTCCAGACGGCCCACACTCCCCCCGCCAGGAATGCACGAGACAACAAGGTTTTTTCGTTGGAAGAAGTATCTTTTATTTTCAAAAAGTCATCATATAAAATACCTCATAACTTCAACAAGCCAAACATCAAATAGCAAGTATAACAAGGTTAGTCAATAAAGAAAACATTTTTATTTACATGTTACTGAGAAATTACTTGTGACCATAATCAGTGACAGGATCCCTTCCTGTCCTGAACCACCATATTGGACCACACAGGTGAGCCGTGTCTCACCTGTATCCGTAGGAGGGACGGTTACCCTGACTACCCGGTACCTTGTCCTCCAGTTTAGGGTTCTGCCCCCCCTCCAAACACCAATCAGCCCTGGGGTGTAGTGGGGGGAGCCAAGAGCTGGAGCCCCATGTTCTCCCCCAGCGATCTGAGGTCTCTTACCCCCTGATCTGGTGTGTACATCCGCTGGTTGGCTTAGAACTTCAGGATCCTATCCCAGATGTCCTCCTGGGGGCCCCACCTTGGGGACCCCCTCCTATTGTTTCTAGTCACATTTTTTATCTCAATTTCCCAATTTTCCTTCCAAACTACTAACATAAAGGAGAGGGTGGGTGGGACAAACGCGGGCCGCACGCCAGGTCCCGCCGCCGCACACCAGTAAAGAAGGTTTAACCTTCTTTGGGGGGGCCTTTAAATAGCCCCCCACCAGTGCGCGGCGGCCGGAACCAGTGGGCGGCCAACGTCGGCCCCACGACATGCCCCCCGGGGCATGACTTCCGCCCCAACGCCTCGCGAGGCGTCAGGGCAGATATCCGGCCGACCCCTGCACCCCCGGCAGGGAGGGGAGTGCCCCAGGGCCTCGGAGGCCCCGTCCCCTAACGGGCCGTGCCCTCCCACTACGGGGGGCGCTCTACCCTAGGATCCGGAGGCCTCCAGACAGCCCACACTCCCCCCCGCCAGGAATGCACGAGACGACAAGGTTTGTTCGTTGGAAGAAGTATCTTTTATTTTCAAAAAGTCATCATATAAAATACCTCATAACTTCAACAAGCCAAACATCAAATAGCAAGTATAACAAGGTTAGTCAATAAAGAAAACATTTTTATTTACATGTTACTGAGAAATTACTTGTGACCATAACCAGTGTGACAGGATCCCTTCCTGTCCTGAACCACCATATTGGACCACACAGGTGAGCCGTGTCTACCTGTATCCGTAGGAGGGACGGTTACCCTGACTACCCGGTACCTTGTCCTCCAGTTTAGGGTTCCGCCCCCCCTCCAAACACCAATCAGCCCTGGGGTGTAGTGGGGGGAGCCAAGAGCTGGAGCTCCATGTTCTCCCCCAGCGATCTGAGGTCTCTTACCCCCTGATCTGGTGTGTACATCCGCTGGTTGGCTCAGAACTTCAGGATCCTATCCCAGATGTCCTCCTGGGGGCCCCACCTTGGGGACCCCCTCCTATTGTTTCTAGTCACATTTTTTATCTCAATTTCCGCCACAAGGGCGACCAGGGCCCCAAAGGTCCTTCGCCCTCCCCACCCAAAAAAAGGCTGCGGGCAAAACCCCACATGTCGCGGATAAATTGCTCGGTTCCTTCGTCAGACAAATGCACTTGGTCGTTGTGAAACATGTGCTCGCCTTTCAGCAGTTTGTGGGGGATATTCCATAGGCGCCCCGGGCCATTGATGGTTCGAGATCTTAACCCTGCCCCCCACTTACGACGTGGAACCATGTGTGACCAGGCAAATGCTGCCCCTGGAAATTGCTTTGCCACTTTTGTGATTTCAAGAAATACCGTCTCCCTAAGAGTTTTTCGGCCTAAACGCACTAAATAATTGCCCCCCAAGTGAATGATGATTAGGTCCGGAGACTGCAGTCCCCCTCGACTACTCGCCAACTCGACCAAATGTTGCAGCTGGGTGATGCCTCCTCCACCAATGCCACACCACCGAAAAACCACGCTCTGCAAGTCTGCCGGTTTCGACCCACGGAGCTGTTGCAACCGGTATGCCGCCCGACGGACAAATGAATGGCCCAATACCCAGACTACTCGCTGAGGCATTTGACTGAAAGAAAAGAAACATACGTGTGAGACATCACCACTGAGCAACCCAGTCCCTGTTACACCAACTCTGGCCTGATGTAATGTTTGTAACATTCCGAAGACCAACAACCTATATTTTTTACAGCGGACGCTGGAAGGCCTGCTGCCGCTGCCACTGTGGCTGCGCCAATTCTAATGGAATGGGATGAGTATCCTTGCTGATCCACTCCGCTTGATTTCAGGGACAGTTTAAAGACTTCCGTGAACTGGTAGCGTGACAGGCAGTCCCCGCAGGGGTGAATGAAGAAGGTCGGAGACTCAGCCATAGGGCGCACCGCCATATATTTGTTTGTGATTAACACAGGGCAAAAGGGGGAACCAGGCGCCTCACTGAGTGTGATGCGTGTTCCTTTCTTCAGCTGGTCGGTCTTTGATTTACGCAACATAATGTGTAGTGTCCCCCTGCAAACCGTTAAGTCTTTCAGCTGCAGGCCCCCCAAGTGGTCACCCTTGGAAGAGCCTACCAACTCGCTGATGCAGAAAGCCCCGTAAAAAGCCAAAGTGAAGGCCGCAGCAAAAAGCGCCGCCTCGGTGTGTGAAGAGCAGACGGTGTGAAGTGCCCTTAGAATCCTTTCTAGCAAAGGAGGGGTGACGGGACGCCTGCCATCCGAGCTACCCGGGGATCCCTTGGCCCAACCCCTCAAGGCCTGTTTTATGATAAAAGTATTCAGAGGCCTCTCCAATTTAACTATTTTTGCGAAGAAACGTATCGCCGCCAAATGGGCCTTCGCGCATGACACCAGACGCCCTAGGCTACTCAGATGTTTAAGGAACGCCCCTATTGCTGCCTCAGAAAATGTTTCTGCCATATGCCGAGCATGCAAGAAACGCCTGTTAAGTAAAAAACTGTTCTCGTAAGCTGTTTTTGTGCGTGGGGCCAAGGATGACGCTACTAAGTCTGGGAGGGAGGGCCACCAATCTTCCACAGAGATTCTGGGAACTCTGTCATCTTCTCCTTCGCCTGGGGGTGATACCGCAAATATTCCTGCATTAATGAACGAGACAATGCGTCAGCTGCGTTGTTATGCACCCCAGGCACGTGCTTCGCTTTGAACGTGATGTTATGCTGAAGACAAGCCAGAATCAGGTGTTTCAGAAGGCGCAAAACCAAAGGGCATGAAGCGCCTTGGCGGTTGATAACATCCACCACCGCCATGTTATCCGACCAGAAAATTACCACCCTGTTCCTGAACTCCTTAGCCCAGATGTTTACAGCGACCACGATTGGGAATAATTCCAAGAACGCTATATTCTTGGTCCAACCCCATTTGATCCAGTCTCTAGGCCAGTCTGCCCTATACCATAATGGGCCCAAAATTGTGCCGGAGCCTATGCTTCCCGCGGAGTCGGTGTATAGGCCCAGCGTAGGGCTGGGTATTGCTTTCTGCAGCCAAATGACCGACCCGTTGAATGTCCTAAGGAACAGATCCCACAACCTCAGGTTGTCCCTCACCTCTCTGGACAGCCTGGTGTGGTGATGTTTTTCTTTTAGCCCCGTCCTTGAGCGAGCTATTGACCTAGAAAAGGGGTGACCCATGGGGATGATTCTTAGTGCAAAGTTCAGCTGACCCACCAGTACCTGAAGCTGGTGCAGGGTCACCTTTTCTTGAGATAATATAGCCTTAATGGACTCCTTGAAAGCCAACAGTTTATCCAAAGGCAAGCGGCACTCCCCGGCCAAGGAGTCAATTTCAATCCCTAGGAAAGTGATGCAAGTAGAAGGGCCGACTGTTTTTTCGGGGGCCAAAGGAACCCCAACTTCTTTGAACAAAGCGATTAAAGCTTGCAGGGCCCACCTGCACTTGTCAGAATTTGGGGGTCCCAGAATCAGAAAATCGTCCAGGTAATGAATGACCTCCTAGTGTCCCGTACGTTGTGAGAATACCCACTGAAGAAAGGAGCTGAATTGCTCGAAATAACTGCAAGATATGCTGCAACCCATGGGCATGCATTGGTCGAAGTAATACTCCCCCCTGAATTGAAAACCCAGCAGGTGGTAGTCCTCGGGGTGCACGGGAAGCAAGCGGAAGGCAGATTCAATGTCGGTTTTTGCTAACATAGACCCCCGGACCAGCGCTCTCACTTTCTCAACCGCATTATCCACTGACGCGTAACGAACTGAACATAGCTGTGGATCGATGGCGTCGTTAACTGATGACACCCGAGGGGCTGAAAGATTGTGGATCAATCTGAACTGTCCTGCTTCCTTTTTTGGAACCACCCCCAACGGGGAACACACAAAACCTGATAGTGGAGGGCACCTAAAAGGACCAGCAAGCCTGCCCAGGGACCTCTCTTTCTCAATTTTTTTTGCAACTACCGAAGTGTTCTGTAAGGCAGATATGAGGTTCTTACAATGATCTACCGGAGAGACATTAGGGGCGGGGATCCTGAAGCCAAAGGAAAAACCGTTAAGAAGTACTGAAGCCGCATCCACAGAAGGGTAAGCCTGTAACCAAGGGCGTAACATTTCTAACCTGACCGGGGAGGGGAGAGGAGAATCAATTTGATGGTTTACTGGATTCCCTACCCCGCTCTTTAGATTTCTTAATACACTTGGATTCAGGATGGGACGGGTGTCCACAAAAGGAACAGTTATGCTTGAATTTGCATGTTCCTGCGGGACGTGAACATGACCTTCTGTTAAATGCCCAGCAAGACCCTTTCTTCTCACCGGACAACTGGGGCCGAAAGGGCTGCCTCCCTGGGACCTTGTTGTTAACACATTCAAGCCACACATTCACTTCTGTCTGATCCCACCCAATGGAGGGGTCCTCTACTTTTGCCCAACGAAAATCCCTATCATACTCCAACCAGGCGGACCCCCCGTACGTGTGTTGAGCTTTCAATATCTTATTGGCATAATAAAGCAAAGAGGTGCCCAACTCTGGTTTCTTCTCCAACAGGATTGACATAAAAACATTAAAGCCAAATAGCCAATTTGTGATGTTTTCTTCAATCCTAGGCTTTCTTTCACTATAGGAAGATGATTTATGTTCCTTCTCCTTCCCCTCAATCTCCCTTCTTTTAGCCCTTATTAAAGAGAAAATGTCGACAAAGTCTCCCTTCCATATTTTATCCCTTGTTTCTGTGCTAAAGTGGGTGGCCAGCTTACCTGGTCTGGATAATAACGAGTCTGTCGTTCCTTCCTTGGCCGGGATGTCCGGACTCGGAAGTTTGCTTGAGTTGGGCTGGACGTCCTGAACCGGTGGGGGTGATGGGAGACAAATGCTCGGTGCCGGGGCGACACACGGGCTGTTGATCGAGGCCTGCAGCAGGTTTGAGGAGTGCGCTGCAACTAGGGAATCTACCTGGCGTTTTAAATCAGCTTCTGTGTTTTGCCATGACATGTCCGCCCCCCATGGTGCAGTGGGTGGTGGGGCGGTGGTAGACGGTGCGTTAATACCGTCCAATAGTTTAGAAACTTCCATTAGCGCCAGCCTGGATGGCTCTTGATCATGCGCCCGGGAATCGTGGCCGCCCACAGGTGGTGGACCCGACGGCGCGGGAGGAACTACCCCTTGATGAGGTGTGGGAGATGGCCCGTGCTGAACTGTAGGTGCTAAGGCCACCAAGGAATTACGAATATCTGCTAGGACTCCCTCTATACCCACGCCTGAGGGGGCTGTGGAGCCCGAGTTAAGAACTTGTGGCGTGGGGGGTGGCCCAGTGAGCGGGGCCGCGGCAACGGGCACACTCCACTGTTCTGAGAGGCTAGTTGCTGCAGGAGGTGACAGAACGATGGTTGCCGGGACCGCTGCGGGGGGCGTTAGAATGATGGTGGCCGGCACTTGCGCTTTTGCATTCCTTCTACGTTTAACTGGGGGGAAAGCCGCATTGGGGGCCACATGGGACCGCTTAGGGCGGGAACCCTTCTCCCTGCCCCCAACTTTTTTTGGAGCCTCTATGGCCACACTGGATTCCTCACTCCCCAATTTTTCCAAAACTAATCTCAGCAGCTGGGACAACTCGGGGTCGCGCTCCCTCCCTTTTTGGGTGCAGGCCTTCTTAGGTGGCATGGTGACCAGCCCTTATGGATAGCGCCAATTGTAAAGGACTGCCTAATTAACAGTATAACCCCCCTCTTTTTTAAATATATATTTTTTTTTTTTCTTTTTTTGAAGGGATACGACCTGAAAAGAAATCAGAGGTACACAGTCAAACACAGGGATCCCTAAGACACTCTCCCAAATGTCCACAAATTGAAGCCGCCTTAATCCTGTGTCCACCTCACATCAATCAAAGACCTGAAGAAACCACCAATAATGTTTAGTGCTAGAAATACTGTTTCAACGTAGGATTGTCATCACCCATGTACCATAAACAAGAATGTTAACTTTGGACAAAAAACGCCCCCAGACAACAACAGTGGAAATGAAATATGGCTCAAATAACACAGTGCACTGCCGTTCTTTGAAGTGCGCGTGACATGAAAGTCTGCAGCAATGGATGCAATAACTTTAACTAAGACAACACCAAGATAACCACAGTGAAAATTAAGTGTGGCTCAAATGCCAGACAATTAATGCAACCACACAGGCTGCACCACCTCTTTGGCTGCCTGCAAATGGGCTGCTTCTTAATAATGGCTCATACACCTAACGCACTATACAGACAGGAGGCTTAACTGCGTTAAAGCATGAAAGTTCGCCCAGCGCACGTTTAACAAAATGCACTCGACGTCTGGAATCGCTGCCCACCCCTGATAATGTGTTTAAAAAACACGAGCGCTGAGATCAATAAAAACCAGGCCAGTTAACACAGCGCGTGCTTGAAAACGCGCTGCTCGCTACTCGGGAGACTGACCCAGCGACCGGAACCCTAAGCACTCCGCAGCGCGGATAATTTTTTGCCCCCCACGTGGTTTACCCAACCAAATCGCCGGCCGCCGTGAAATTATCTACGCCTGGAAAGCTGTATTTTTCCCAACTAAATGCGTTTTAAGGGCATGGGCTGGATCCGAACCGCTGTACAAGGATAGGCTGCTGCATCAAACTTTTCCCAACTAAATGCGTTTTTAAGGGCATGGGCTGGATCCGAACCGCTGTACAAGGATAGCCTGCTGCATCAAAGGCTCTTGACCTTGCCACTGCGCTACAACTCTTTGGTAGACAGCTGCGCGTTTTAAATGCCCCCCACGCGGCTTGGAAGCAGGGGCCCCGGCGCGCCACCAAAGCGCGAAAAATTCCGGGGCAGGCACCGAGCAGGACGCGCAAATACTCACAATAATCCTCGACCGCGAAGCAGGAAAAGACCACGATGACGACAGCAACTCCCTCTGGTGAGTAATCCCCACTAACGCGGGCCGCACGCCAGGTGCCGCCGCCGCACACCAGTAAAGAAGGTTTAACCTTCTTTGGGGGGGCCTTTAAATAGCCCCCACCAGTGCGCGGCGGGCGGAACCGGCGGGCGGCCAACGTCGGCCCCACGACATGCCCCCCGGGGGCATGACTTCCGCCCCAACGCCTCGCGAGGCGTCAGGGCGGAAATCCGGCCGACCCCTGCACCCCCGGCAGGGAGGAGGGGAGTGCCCCAGGGCCTCGGAGGCCCCGTCGCCTAACGGGCCGCTGGGCTCTACCCAATGCATCACAGCAGCCATACAAAATCCATTAATCTCCCTCCTGAGCTTATCAAGAGCACGCCTGAAAATGCTCACTCGTGTTCATTCATGGATGACAGTCATTAAAGCCAGTACAAAATCTCAAATGTTTGTGGCACAAGAGTGTGATTGAGAAACTGCAGCACTTTGCAAAAGCTTAACCATAACATTTCTTATGAAATGATGGGGGCTGAAAAAAATGTGATCATTAATGTTGTGTTTTAGTCCTTTAGATCATATTAGTGTAGATTGGAAGCTGTTGACAAAATTCACTCAAAGGTGTGTGTGCACTATTCTGATTCAAAAGTGAATATCTAAATCAGAGCGGAAAGTAATACTGTAAATATGCGGTGATCATCTCACCTATGAAATAGCGATCCGCGCGATACCGGATTGTGAAGGGTGCGATAATTGTTATATCGCATAGCGGCCAAGTAATAATGAGTGCGCAATGCTTTGGTCATAAAATATTAATTTAACCCCTCCATCCCACCCCCCACAAATGAAGATTAAGTCAAATAATACCATTTCCAAGTGCGGCCTCTAAACATTGACATTAGGATGGGATCTGCACATTAACCTAAAAGAAATTCCAACCACACACAGGCTGGATAAGAAATAAAATAAACATTTACAGTGCAATGGGTCTCACATTTGTGAGAGTTAGAGCTATTGGCATTGTAAATGATAATGTTTTTACCTATGTGTTTTGTTCTGGAGCGTAGTGGATGTATGTGGTATGAAGTGGAATTATGTGTGTTGTATTGTAATATTAGTGAGGAGGGACAGTGCGTGTGAAAGCACGATAGATGGGAAAGAGAGTACAACAGAGAGGAAGAAGTGGAAGGGGGACACGGAGGGAGGGGGGTGGGAGAGGTGGACAATGGCACAGTGTTAGGACTACTTCTACTGCAGAATGGAAACCTCAGTGTAGAAAGGAGAGAGGGAAGGGGTAGTGGATAGATAAATGTGGGGGAAGGAGGCAATGAAAGGTGGAAGTAGCAAGGTACAGAGAAAGGGAAAAGGGACACAAAGAAGGATGATGGGATACAGGAAGAATGAGACAGCAAACATGTTACAACAAACACCTTAACTCGCCCTCAATAATCATATCACACACATTTCAGTGCAACACACATCATGACACAAGCAATGCTGAGATTGATTTAACCTCTGCATGACATTTTTTTACACTCATTAATTGATCTGTTTCAAACTCTTTGAGGTTTCATCTCCTTTCAGGTGATAGTTTGCAGCCCCATGGCTATATTTACTGCAGCATTTTCTAAACCATAATTGTCAGTATGCTGTTATACCTGTAAATCTCAGGACATAATTCATGAATATGACATCAATCTGTAGTTATCCAACCAACTGGGAAACTAAAAAAATGTTGCATGAAACGTTAAAACTCTAGTAACAAGTGTGCTAGGATTCTTTAATGCGCTGTGAGCAAGATGAGCATAAGAAACTACAGCATGTTTTGCATTTATGTCAAACAATTTGTATTTTGAGGGACGGCTCTGCAAAAAAAACACACATTTCAAGAAGCACGAGTTCTAGCTCCCTAGAATAGTAGACATGGCACTAAATAGATTTTACAGTATCATGAGCATTTTCAGAATGACAATATCTCAAGGGTTTTGGTTTTACATGTATCTAATGTAGTGTTGACACATCCCTAACACAGTGGACCAAACGGGGGTCTGTCTATACACCTTCAGGGCCACCAACATCGACGAAGACGACAATCGTAAGTACGCCTAGCACAGAGGGGGAGGAAATGGCAGTGATACACTGCCACACATAACACACATTCCTCGCACAGACAGCAAAGGCCACACACAGGCACACACAATATACGTCAATGCCAAGTACCCAATACACACACATGCCAAACATACAGCACAATGCACACAAATCCACCAACACACCCCATAACCATACAATGACAACTAGACCACAAACACCTCAACGCAGGAATAGACAGGCACGTTGAGCAACAACACACACACACCATGAACTCTATGTAGCAATGACACACAATCAATAGCAGTGAACACACATCCAAACAATGACACAGGTGACACATCACTACAACCAACAATCAAGGAAATCCACACATGCAGCACCATACACACGGATGCACATTACACCTCATACAATATCACAAGCAAGCAGTCAGACACATTAAAACGTGCCCATGGCACAACCCATCTACTCAGCGCTTGCAACACAGACACAACCCATAAACTGACCTCACACACCGTTGCACATAGCTGTCACACCACCATGTAGAAGGAAACCAGGAGAAGCATCTAAATTCTATAACAGCAGCACTGTGGGCAGTTGTATTCAACAACAAAATATAAAAATAAACTATATACAATATGTGCCAATGGCAATTCCAATGTCCAGAAATTCAGGACACAGTGTCCAAAAAATCATGGCTCCAACTAGACTCCTGACAGCTAATAGGCTTCCACGTCATAGGGGCATCAATGGGACTGGCAGGCACCCTAGGGGTGTGGGGGTGGTGGGGTTGGCTTTGATGTGGAAGGGGCATGTTTTGGTTTGGGATTGGGAGGGCTGACTTTGGCACTGGGAGAGGTGGATTTCTTGCTGGGTGGAGGAGCAGGGCAAACACTGCGGAATGGGAGGTGGAAGGGCATGACAAGGGCAGGGGAACACGCCATTTACAGGGAACAAGGGGAGGTAGAGAAGTAGGGAAGAGGTCAAGGGTGGCAAGGAAATCTTTCTTAGGTACACAGGGGCAGTCACATAATTGAGGGTTGGGTGTGGAGGTAGAGGGAGTGCTCGTCTGATGTGTTTGTGTACTGTACATGGATGCTGGTGTGTGCAATGTGTGCATGTGTGTGGTGGGTGAGTGGGTGCGTGTGCATTCATTGGGAGGAAGGGGGTAGAGATGCAGGGAGAGGTAGTGGTAGATGTGTGAATGAATGTTGCTGTGGTGTGTTCAAGTGAGGTGGATGTGCTGCAGGTGGCAAAGACGGTAGTCGTGATGAGTGCGGATGTGGTGTGTGGGGTGTGTGTCTGCAAGTCTGCTGTTGTGGTGATTGAGGGTATGACAGGAATGCTAGCTGGAACAGTATGATGATGCAGAGCTGGCAGCTGTGAGTGGAGATGTGACTATAAGAGAGGAGGTGGAGGTGGAAGTATCTGTTGTGTTTGCAGAAGTGTGTTGTGTGTGCATGCCTGTGTGAATGTTTGTGATGCCTATGGCTGTCTTTGCGCACCTTGTCTGTTGTTGTGGGTGTATGCTGGTCTGTAGGTGTGCTTCGGACGAGTGTAGGGAGAGGGGTTGTGGATTGGGAACCAGAAGCTGGAGGGGGGAGGGAAGATGAAGGGACACTGGCTGCCATCAACGAGGAGGCCAGAGCATGAACGATCTCTGTAGGCCAGACAAAGCACCATGACTGCCTTCTACGAACGCATTGGACTGCTGCATCTGGGATGCCGGTCCCTGGATGGCATTCACAATGCATGTCTGCCCCACAGAGGTGACTGGAGCAGGGGCAGAGGTGCCTGCACAGAAGGAGGCACCCACCCTCCTGGGTGAGCGGGCACTGACAACTGGGTGGGGTGCTACGGGAAGGGCAGTGCTGGTAAGGGGGGTGGCAGACAAGGATGGTGGTGGGGTGGCCAGGGAGCCGCCATCGGAGGAGGAATCTGTATCAGATGTGTTGGTTGCTCCAGTCTTCCCCGTGGGGCTCCCCTCGCCCTCCGTCCCACTGGTCCCGTCGGCTTCACTGGTGCCAGCCTCCTGGGTCCCGTGGGCTGCTGCATCCCCACTCGACGGTGCCCTTCCTCGTCTGCCAGATGATGCCAATGCTCACATAGACAGAGGTCGAGAGAGAGAAGGAGGGTGGGAGAAACCGAAAGAGAGGAAATGATAACCCACACATCCACTTCACATACAAACAATACATATTACAGCCCCTTCCAGGAAAACAAGAGATCATTTTGCAATCAATTACAATTGAGTCATGCAAACAATACCCAAACTCATCAGATATCACTTCAACCCTGCAGCCTAAACACCTTAATGAAGACCACTACATGCTTATCAACTGATAAATGACTTATCCAAAAAAATCCAACCCAGGAACATATCCAACCACATGTCATCCATTATGGGATGATACAAATCTGAGCTCAGAGGGACTGAGCACACTAACTGACAGGAATGTGTGGAGTACATGTGGTACAGAGGTCCATTGATGTAGCAAGTGAAGCAACTGCAATGTTCACGTAACATGCCTGTCATTACCCACAGTGACAATATGACCACCTTGTACTACAACAGTACACGCAGAGATGGAGGATGCAGCCAGTGATATGATAGCATACTTGAGCAACCCATAGGTATAGGTGAACGTGTGTCACAGTACCAACACTTCTTTTCCTGAATGGCTCAACATAGCTAACGTGTTACACTCCTATATGATTGGTGTGACAACCTGGACTGTACATTCCCTAAATCTCATCTGAACACGTAAATTCCAAATCCAGTGAGGGTCACAGTACACAACCATGCAGAAGTCACCCAACAGGCAACACTTACCCCCTTGTGGCTGCTGCGCTGCCTTCAAGCACCCATCCAAATCTGGGTAGGCCACCACCTGTATGTGGGCCATTAGGGGGGTCAGGGTCCAACAGGCACCCCTTCCACGTCAGGAGGCCATCCCCAGCTGGGCCTCTGCGGTCCTCCGGGCCCAGCGTCTCAGGTCCTTCCACCACTTCCTGCAGTGGGTGCTCTGCCGGCTATGGACCCCCAGGGTCCGCACTTCCTTGGCGATGGCTCTCCATAACCCTTTTTTCTTGTGGGTGCTGACCTGCATGGGAAACATTCCAAAGATGGGGGACATGATGCAAATAATACCAATACAGCTGTAACCTTTGGCGACACACAACAAACACAGACCATGCACACTGCCAATATCCTACACATATCATGTGCATTCAAACCACCTGATCAGTCATGACATGTCAAAGTGCACACACACATATATCGTCAAACACCACCCAACATGTGGGACAAAGGACGTTGTACTGACCTGTTGCCCTGGAGCACCATACAACTGCCCATACAGGGGTAGGACCCGTTCCACCAGTTTCTCCAGTTCCTCTGTAGTGTGTGCCATCGTTGCTCCAAGATACAGGACACAGCAGCGCTCAAATGCCAGGAGTCAAGTTAGCTGGCCCATACAAAATGGCTGTTTTGACCGCAAAGGTCATGACCATCACCACTACCGGTGATGGCCACTGGTCCCAGCCTTCCATAGATATCAATGTTAACCAGTGAGAAGTTGCACGGTGGTTCAGTCTGCCTTCTGCCATGATGACTTCCGCCGGCGGAACAAGGTCACTTCTAGCTGTCCAATGCATGCTGGACTGGCGGATGCCATATTAGTCTGTAACATGACTGTCCTGGGTTCACACTGCCTAATTACCTGCATGTCGTCAAAAATAGATACATTAGGTCACACATTGTGGCTAATGGACACATGTAGTGAAAGTCTGGTGACATCACCACAGTTGTCAGCATATATGATTCGTATAGTGGAACACATGGAAGGTGTACATGTACATGTCCTATATACATTCATTGTCACAGGGATTTTGTCCATTCGTATGGTTAGGAATAGAGTGCGGACTAATGTGTCTTCCCACAACATGACAGCCAACTTGCATGAACAAAACTTCGTGACTGTTGTATGTCATACTTGGTGCCCTACATTGTGAGAGGTTCCCAGATTGTTGATGTGTTCCACACAGATAACGCCACAATGGAATGATGAGGAATGCACCAGTTTACCGGCCACTCATACCATAGAAGAGCACCACAACATCCTGACCTATCGATGTCACAGCTACAGGGAGAAAGGGCCTGGCTCATAGGTATGTGTACTGCTTTCCATGTCAGACGTTTGTACCCCTCCAAACACAGTCAGCACTCTGCCTAGCATTGTTACCTATAGTCATGTTCCCTTTTCCACACAAGTGACTCCGGATACCCCACCCTGCCCAGGCTCCTGATACCCGTGAGACATCCAACTACACAAGGAGAGAACAGGAGGCACATGGCCAGACAAGGCGAGTGATTGAGTGGACTTTCAGTCTCTTTAAAGTTAGATTTTGTTGCCTACATGTGTCCGGTGATGCCTTACAGTACCGACCAGGGAAAGTCTGAAAGATCATTGCTGCATGCTCCATAATCTGGCTCTCAGAAGGCACATCCCACTGTTGGAGGAGGGGGACATTGATGCTGGAACAGTGTTTGGGGACGGTGAATCGGATTCTAAGGGGGAGGCAGACGAGGATAAGGCACATGACAAAGGACTGACATGATTCGTTACTACTTTCAATGATGTACAGGTATGTGTGAATTATATGTCATCTGCATATGGGAGATGTATTGCTGAAGCCAGTCTGGAGCCAGTATTTGCATGCAGCAAGGTGTGTGTGGGGAATACAGCATTGCATCTTGCTTTCCAACTCAGAAAGGTAGGTGACTTGCTATGAGGGGTAGTGGAAATGCACAGCTGCGAAGGACATGTGTGGAATGCTGGTGCCATTGCGGTACAGCCTTATAGTTGTACGAAAGGTTTAGGGTCCTCAGTCTGCCTGTTTGGGGAAATGTTAGGGGGACTTATCGGTCTTTTCCTGCTGCGTAGGCATGTCATTCTGCTGTGTGGCAAGTACCTCTTCCTGCCTACTCAAGGAGGTAAAAAATAGAGGATGTTACATATGTTACATCTTTCCTGTCCCACATGTGTGAGTGCCAATGCAGGCCCTTACATATTTGATACCATAGCTGCTGGGCCAGTCATCCTGTGTATGTGTTCAATACTATGGATGTATGACTTGGTTCACATGCTTACAACATTGTGCCTGATTCCATTTCATTTCATTTTCCCTCTTCAGGTCACATCTCTGTCTGCAAGCTGTATTTTCTGTTGCAGTCATTGACAGTGGATATCATTACAATTTGGATGTACTTATACACCTGCTGGGGTGCCCCACTACATCTGTCACTTCAACACTGTTGTGGTGCTGACGTGTATATATTTGCTGCTTGGAAACAGGATTGCCACTACATACAATGAAGAGACATGCCCCATGTCTTGTGTTAATTTGTGTTTATTAAGTGTATGACATCACAGTCCAGAGGAGTGGGGTAATGGTCTGGGTGCTGATCAGAGTGGGTGGTACAGCTGTTTGTCTCACAGGTCCTGTATCCATTTGCCTGGTATGATGTGAACTTGGTTTTGGACAGCCAACAGAATATAACAGTGGCACACAAGGTTGATAGTTCAGAAGAGGGATCACCTATTGGTCTTGGCCTCAGGTCCTGCAGGATGTCGGCATGGGTGACCTCTGTTACGGGGGAGTCCCTCAGCTCCAGGGGTAGGGGGTGCTGGTGGCCTGTGGGTCCTCCTGCTGGGCCACCATTCCAGTAGCAGGTGCCGATGTTCATGGTAGGGGTGTTTCCTGACTACTGGATGGGGCCTGCTGTTGGGTGGAGGATGTCCACAGAATACTGTTCAGTTCCTTGAACTCCACTAATATGGAGACCATGGTGGCACTGAGTGCCTGCCACTGATGCATGGCTACCTGGTGGTATTCCCCCTGCAGCATTTTGGTGTCCTGCAAGGTGGTCAGTATCTGGCCCATCTTGTTCTGGGTTTGTTGGTAGGCTCCCAGGACTCTGGAGACGGCCTCCTAGCCAGTCATGTCCTGTACCTGCCTCGTCCCTTGGCCAACAATTACCCTCCCACTGGCCCTTGCACCCTGGTCCCCGGGTTCAGTGTGCCCCCTCCCACCGACTCCATGACCATCATTGTCTTCGGTTTGCACCATTGGCTCCTGCCCCTGTCCTGTAGGGCACACTGATGTTGGATGTGACCTTGGGACACTGGTATGGGAAGGTGGGCTCTGCTTTGCTTTGGCTGCCAGGGGGGAAGTGTTTTCAGTCGTGGGCACGGTGAGGCTGGTGGTGGAGGACTGACCACTCATGCCTGATGGGCCAGGTTTGTCGTCCATATCCAGATTTCCAGGGGAGTCCTCCCCTGTTGGAGCTGCTTCCAGGCCCGGGCTTTTGGTCTCTGGACTCCTCTGCTGTGTGGCAGTACTTGGTAGACCTGTGGAATGAAAGGTATTGTGTCAGATGGTTGTATTGTAGCAGTGACACACATGGTTGTATGCCATCATTTACTGGATTTTCAGGGCAGTAATGGCATTGACAGTTACCAGTCCACTGCTTGTGTTACCATCAGTGGAATGTTGCAATGGGCCTATTTTGGAGAATAGTTAATGTTTGTCTTGCTACTGTCATTGTCATGTACTGATGTGCATTCCTTATACTTATTGGTGATAGGGAGTGACATAGTTTAACATGCAATTGCAGAGATGTGAAGTGGATGTAACAGTCATGCAAGGATAGGGAGTGTTGCATTATGGTAGCTGTGGCACTTGCTGCAGTGTGAGGTATCCATGCACTAGGTGGGCCTGTGAGGGAATGGTGTCAGTAGGAGGCTGTGGCATGCAAGGGTCGGTATTGGGTCCATGGTGGGCTTATGAACGTTAGGGGGGTGAGAGGGGGGTGGGGGTACATGCTGTGCATGGGGACATATTGGCTGGAGAGTACAGTTGACTTACCAGTGTCCAGTCCACTAGGTATTCCCGTCAGCCCTTCTGGATGTAGAATGGCCAGGATCTTCTCCTCCCATGGTGACAATTCTGGGGGAGCCTGGTGGAGGGGGGCACAACCAGTCCTCATGACGGCGATTTGGTGCCTAGAAGCCATGACCCGTCCCTTCCCCCGTAGGTCGTTCCACCTCTTCCTAATGTCCTCCCTTGTGTGTGAATGGTTCCCCATTGCATTCACCCTGATGACTATCCTCTGCCATAAGTCGTTCTTCAGGGCTAGGGATGTCTGCTGGACCTGTGCTCCAGTCGCGGCTCCACTCTGATGATTTCGTCAAACATTACCCTCAGCTCCTCATCTGTGAATCGTGGGTTTTTTGTGGTGCCATGGTGGCTGTGTTGTGGGTGGGGGTGTATGTTGTGCAGGGATGCTGGGTGTGATGTTTGTTGGTGTGTTGAGTGATGCATGTTCAGTGTGATGGTGCCTGTGATATCCAGATGTAGTGCCCCCTTTTAGTGTGCCCTTGCATTGCTCTGTCAGAGTTTCTGGTTGCAAAGGGTTCTGGGTATGTGTGGGGGGTGTTTTGTAGTGCTGTGGACAGGTGTGTGTATGTGTCTCAGGTGTTGGGTAATGGAATTGTACAATGTGGTGCAGTGTTCTGGCCGAGGTGGCTTTTTTTCCCCACAGGGGTTCGGACCGCCAATGAATTGTCGCTGTGTTGGGACCGCAGTGCTGATTTGTGAATCATCATTTGGCGTGCGGGATGTTCTCGGCATGGCAGTGCTGGTGTGCAGCCGCCTCCTTCACGCAGTCGTTTTGGCTGACGGTTTTGGTTTTTGGGTGGCGTTGTGTGGGTAACTCGTAATGCGGCGGTCTTCACACCGTCATCATTGGCGGTCTTTTGACGGCCGATTGCACAGCGGTCTTCGGTAATGGCCGCCAAACTCTGAATGGCCACCTGAGTCTCTTTGCCCCATATCATACATTTGGGTTGTTGCTTTCCATCCAGTGAACTTTTTATGTGCATAGGCTCAAACGTGGGTGAATAGGGAGATTCAAAAACAGTATCAGAGTAGCAAACAGAAACAACATATTGAGAATGATTCACAAAGGTAACTTACTCATTTGAGTAAGTTTACTACATTTGGGTTATTTGCAAAATCCGAGTGTAACATACTACTAAAAACATCAGTAGTAAGTCCAGCATCGCACATGACCAACCACTGGTACTGTAACGTCTTCCCATAGACAATAATGGAGGTTGGAAATAAAAACAAAATCCCATGGAATTAGTTACATTTAATTACATTATTTAAAATAGGTAAAAATATAAGCAAATATAATTTAATGGTAAAAATAGTATGTTTATTATTCAAGTCTAAAATATTTGAATACCCTATTTTGAATTTTAAAAATATTCTACAATCATTTTTATTAAAATATAACTAAATGAGTTGTAACTAATCACATACATCACTTCTAATAAATATTCAAACATAACAACAACAAAAATTATTTCGGTGAAAATTTATTTTTTAATCTAAATGTCATAAAAAGAAATGTAATTTAATACAGTTATTTCAAAATTAAGTTGCATGCTCTAGCATTATATTCTATTGTTCTCCTTTAAAATGAATATATATAAAATACATTTCTATTAATATTTAGCATAAGAATATTTTTTTTAGGTATTTTCAAGTTAAATATTCGTTGTTATTTTTTCATATACTTTGCCATGCCAAGATCTCCACACCTCTATTGCTGGGACAAGGAATCCATAAGAAGAGTCACTGCATGTGTATAAATAACACTGGCTGTAGTGCCTGTGAGTTGGCTCAATTCTAAAAGAAAACTGTGTTCCTGCCATTTATTTTTGCATGTTTGTCCCATTTGCATTGGACACTGCAGCTGTTTGAGTGCACAAGTATGAGGAAGTCATCACCATGCAGCTTTATATTGGTTTGGTGCAACACAGCGTTCCTTCAATGGTACAGTGCCAGAAATTGTTTTGTTGTGCAGCCGGAATATCAGCTTTGTTGGTAAATTTTGACCTAAGTCTGCTCTTTCATATTTGAAAAGTAGAGCACCATACGTTTACTCCATTTCTTTATTACACAATCCGCAAAAAGCAATGCACAATCAGTTTTCTATGATTTTTGCCCGAGTTGGAGCTAATAGTACCACCACTACTGACCAGCTGTGAGGTCCCAATTAGCACTGTGGCCACAGAAGCCTCTCACTCCTCTAGTCCCAATCAGACTGAACTATGCTTTAGATAGTGTCCTCTATTTCAAACACCACAAATACCAATTTGCTACTTTAATGACTACGGGTAACCCAGTCGTTCTGCAAAAACAACAAAGGTGGTTGACAAAATACAGCTTATCTAATTTTGAGAATCTTCTTGTCATCCTAAAGTCTCTCAAAGGGTGAACTCACACCTGGGAATCCTGTTGTAATGTACTAACCTACCCTGGTGCCAGCAGGTTTAGCTGGGTCCCATGCCTAGTATTTGCATTTCACAGCCTTCAACCCATACGGAGACTCCTGTGATCCACTGAATATGGGCTCATCACACCTCTTTCCACCTAGCTGCCCTCAGATCATAAAGAAACTGCCTTTGACCATTAAGAAAATGGAAACCTTATCTAGTGGACAACTTGCTTCAGCACATGTGGAAGCTTATCATGTTTGTTTAACAAGGGCCCAATGCACTTTACAGACTTCAGCTCACATGGAACCTACCCATGCCCATTTAGAACCTGTAAATCCTATTTATCAGGAATTTACTTACCTTGGAAATTCTAACTATTGGTACCATGAAACCAAGTAGTCAAAGAGTTATGACGTCCTGTAGCACTATCTTGTGATCCTTGTCGAAGCGATGGGATCTCAACACCCCCATAAACTAGCACACATCACATTGTTTTGACTAACCTGTCATTTGCTGGACTATGGGAAAAAAAGGAGAAAGGTACGTGTTCAGAGAATAATGGGATAAAATAACATTGAGATTCATCTGTCGAGATACTGGGTACCACAGTTCACACCATTCTAAACTGGGGACACAAAGTAGAAAGGCCACTTCCTCCTGGAAGCTGACCTATCTCCACGGTGACAAGAACCATTTTAAACTGAACCGCCTTCACAGTCATCTAATTTTCTTCCTCCCTTCTTAGTTTGGGTATAGAGGTTCCCACCTCCTCTTTCACTAACGTTGCTAGGGCGACACCTAGCTTACCCACAAAGGTTACCCAACACTTGAGCAACCCCACCATGACTAACATAGTCAGGGGGCCTAACTTACTTTTGGCCATGGGGTTTGCCTCCCAGGCCAAGTACAGTCCTGCCATGAAGGCCTGCAACCAGCAGAGGCTATTGACAGCTGTCTGAATCTAGAACAATACCCCAAGCTCTCCACTGACATGGGTGAGCTGCATTAGGGGCAACTGTGGGTTCCTGGGATCACTCTTGCTGCTTAGAGTGGGGGGCTACCACATCCTGTGGCAGGCACTGTTCTTCTGCTCTCCTTTCGGTCAAGGTAGGGGTGGCAACCTGTTGTTTGACAGCTACCTAAATGTTCAGGACTTCATTGGGGTCAGATGAAGCCTGACCAGTGCCAACTTTAGGGTTCTTCCTTACTGGAACAGAAGACCTTTGGCTCACTAGAACTCTCTTTAAGAGTGGCTTACCGTTCTTCTTTTCCCTTTTCCTTGTAGGACCCCCAACCTCTGAGCTATAGGGAATGACTCTCCAGGACCTTTGGGTTGGGGGGGCGTTCTGGGTGACCGCCCCCTTAGGATCAGACCAACCTCTGGGAAGTCACTGCCCAGGAGACAACCTAAGGAGAGGTCAGAACTGATTACCACCTTAAACCAGCTAACGGTACCCTCCCTTTCAAGGGGCACTATGGCTATAGGTTTGGTTGTGACTTCACCTATGGCTTCCCTTAACGTTCTTGTTTTTCTTGACACATACTGGTCTGGGGACACCAACCGGTCACTCACCATGGTGTGACTGGCACATGTGTCTCTCAGGCCAGTGACAGGGATCTCAGTCACCTGAATGGGGTGGAAGTGCCTACTCCCACCGTCAAAGATCCCCAGCTTACCATCTGGTCCTGTCTCCCAGCACAATGCTATGCAGACATCATCCGAGGAGTCCTCCTGTATGGCTACACTGGATTCAGGGCTAACCACCTTCTTGGGACAGGTGGGGTTACCCCTGAAGTGTTCTGACTGCAGACAGTCAAAAAACACCCTGTTATCCAAGTACTTTTTCAGTTTTGGGTCCCCCTGCATCTGCTTATCAGAACAGGGACGGAAACCACTTTCCTCCTATTTATATTTAGGGTCCTGGGTACTGAGGAAGTCTCTGTGATGGGCTTACCACCACCTCTCTTAGGTTTCTGTTGCCATAAACACCCCCTTCTTGAAGTCTCCCCCATGGTGCTGATTGAAGACCCGGGCTCCCACCCACTCATCATCTGTCTCTACCAGTTCCCTGGGTCTAGACAACTCTGAATCCACTAGATCCTAGTGTAATTTCTCTTTTACACATTGAGTCAGGATGTGCTCTTTAAGAACTAAATTATACAGCCCCTCATAAGTACTCACTTGGTTACTTTTAATTCAGCCCTCTAGTGCCTTCACTGAGACATCTACCAACTCCACCAATGACTGTGTGTGTTCCTTCTGAGTGCCCCTGAACTTCACCCTGTACTGTTCTGGGATAAGACCAAGTTTTCTGCCTAGACATGTTCTTATATGTGGGTGGGATTCTGCCTCACCCCCCTCTAGGATCAAGAGCCTATCCCTCCCAGCTACTGGAATCAAATCCCACAAGAGGGAACCCCAATAGTTGAGTGGGCCCTTCTCATCCTAAGGGCCCTTTCAAATGCAGCCAGCCATTTGTCAATGTCACCCCCCTCTACATACATGGGAATTCTTCCCTTGGGAAGCTTGGGGTCAAACCCACCATGCCTGGACATCTCAGTACTTTCCTCTTTCTACCTTGCCCACTTTTTCTTCTCTAATTTCAGTTTCTACTTTGCTGTAGCTAGGGCTGATAACTGAGCCTGAAGCTGTCTCTCCTCAAGGAACAGTATGAACCTGGTAATAGAAATAATAGACAGGTTGTCATCCTTCTCCTCCTGGTGGAGGTCCTTGGAGGGGTCATCCTCCTCCTTCCTTTCAATCTCTGGAGCTGTATGTGCCCAGGCCTTAAGGGACTTAATCAGTTCTGCTTTCCAAATTCTACTAGCAGCAGGTAAACCCCTAGCCCCACACTGACTCTTCAGCTCACCCACTGTGAGTTTGGACAGGTTAGCCAGATCCAGCTCCAGCTCCATGGTATCCCTAGTTTTGGGTCACTACAAAAACTTTGGCACCAATTGAACACAAGAACAACTTAGAAAAATCAAACAATGACATATTAAAAAAATTTGTCCTAGGTCAATTTAGAGTTTTTTTTTTTAAAGATCTTTACGTAATTACTGTATGGTGTAGTTTAAACACAAAAAAAGATCCTCAGCGCTGAGCACGAAATGATGGGAAAGTGGGTTATTAGTGCTGATAAGTAGGGACCTACCACTAGTAATAAGGCCACAATCACAATGTAAGCTTCAATCAGGTTCTCTGTAAATGAATCCCTTGCTCAATACCTGGTAGCTGGTAACGAGCAGGCAGGCTTAACCTAGGAGACAGGTGTGTATAGCATTTAAAAACATCAATACATTAAATAAGTAATACTGAACACACATGAAAAATCCGACACCAATGTACAATGTACAGAAATAGGAAATATTTTTATCTTTAAGATGATACCAAAACATATCAAATCCAATGTAGGGAACCAGAGATGTGAATGTTTAAAGAATAAATGAAAAAATGTGCTTTCTAGTGCCTAAAAACCAATAGTGCCTACCGAGGAGAGCTGGTTTCACTTGACCGGGACCAAGTCACAATTTGAGGCCAAACACGTTGGATACACTGAGTGGGACGCCTTGGTAAAAGTTTTACCTTTGTTTTTCTGGAACTTTTTCTCTAGTCGTCAGGCAAGGCTCCTTGTCAGGTCACAATTTGATGCGATGTCATCAGCTTGGCTCTTTGCGGGCTTCCAGTCAACTCCTGGAGGTGTCATCAATGGGGAAAAGCTCCAGAGCTTCAGCAGGATGAACCTTAAATTCAAGCCCAGTCAAGGTTCAAAGTCAGTGGGTTGACTCTCATCAATGGGTTGGTCACTTTATGAAGCTTTTTTCCAAAAGTTTTCCAGTCTTCTCCAAATTTCTGGATCTCCTTCCATAAGTCCTCATTTGAATCTCCAGTGGTCAACACCACCAATCCAAGGGTCTTAAAGAAGATCTGGGATGGTCCTTGAGATGTTGGACTATGTTTCCCAGAATACACCTGGCAAATCCTCAAAAGTCCAGCTAAAGCTGGTCAGCTGGGCCCTCCTTGGTGGTGATGTTGCAGCTGAAGCTCTTTTAATCAGTTGGTGTCAGGGAGTTCACTCCTTCCCTCTCTTGAAGCCAGGCAGAAGTCCTTAGAGTTGTAGTTCCTCAGTGTGCAGCAGGTGCAGTCCTGCAGAGTACATTCCTTTAGAGACCTAAATGAAATTCTTAAAACATAAGTTCTTAAATGGAAAAAAAAATATTGTAAGGAAGTATATTTGATTTTGAAAAATACTTTGTTCTCAAACCAAGATGCCATCTGCCTGCTACTGTTCTACAATTGAACAAAAACATAAAGTTCACAGTTAATACATTTTTCATTGATTCAGAATCTCATTTTGACATAAAGGATTAATCCTGGAAAACATATAAATTGAAGGGTCCACCATTTTGTGGCCATCAGTGAGGAGACAACTGTCCTGCGCAGAAGTGACTGATCGAGCTATATGAGTTTTAGACAACAGTGCCATTTGTTTCTAAAAAAGTTAAGGAGCATAAAGTACCTTTTATAAGTGCTGAAATATAAAAAGATTGCCATTTATTTTTTTCCTATTGAAACAAAGACCAGAAACTGTATTCTTCAGAGAGAGGGGCAACCATGTGACCATGGAATTAATTCAATAGGCATTCAGGAATCTCTTGAATAGAAATAACAATAGCTTACAAACACCTTTAGTACAACTGAAATACCACATTTCAACCTGTAAAAGACCACCAGATTATTAAAGTATGATAACAAACAATAACCTACAAAACCTTTTTTTCCCCTCAGAGGACAAGAGGGAATATTTCTTATTATTTCCTGACAGTCATGAAGAAGAACGGTTACTAACCAAACCTTTTTATTTAAAATAAGAAAAAAACAAATCGAAAATATACTAATTCTAAATTATTTCAATCTAGAAATTGTAGAACATTTAAAAGTGAAAATGTATTTAGCTTAAATATTTTTTGTATACTCTTTTAGCAGACAAAATAGAAAACATGAATCCTGCTAAATTTGTATTATCTAAAGGGGGACACAGGTGTCGTGCCAATCTGGGGAAAGTTTATTACGGGGAACAATACATTAAACCTAGAGCTCACAGGGAGTGTGTCAACAATTTTTCTGGCTGTTGCCCAGACAGAACAGTTACTCTAGGGGACCTTGTAGAAAGAATCTCAAAGCATACTCACACTGCCTCTGTGTTGGATTTAGCAGAGATATATTTAAAAAAAATAAAAGCAATAGTTAGTCCTTCCAGCGAGCCCTCTGGTTCAAGTTCAGCGAGGTTGCCGAATACATATCCCATTGTGTTGTCAGACAGATGCCTGTCATCCCTAGCCTAAAAACACTGATAATAAATAGAAAATGGCATGTGTGTAGGGATCTTCCCCCACAATCAAAACCATGCTCTAATATTACTTTACCCAAATATTTGAAAGTAACCTTTGATAATGACCATTTTCTATTTTTTAATAACCAAGATTATCAAAAATGCCTATAAATATCTTTCCTTCCTTCATAACCTAGTACATTTTGAGAGAAGCGATATTTGGCTGAAGGATGTAACTTTTAAAACCAGGGGTGGAGCTTAGGCTGTACGATTGGTTGGTGGGGTGGGTGATCTTCAGATTTTCCTACAATCAGGCTGTCATATAATGTTAAAATACATAATATCACAAGCAGGGGCCTATGTTGCAGTGGAAAGGAAGGGGAATGAGGATTGGTAGTGGTACTAAGTGACAAAAAAACACAATATTTTGTAAAATAACCAACATCTTTGAAGGCTTTAAAATCAGAGAGGGAGAGAGTGTGCGTGCATTTTTGTCTGTGTTTATGTAATACCTTCTTATGAAATCCAACAGACACTTTACCATATCCAACTGAAAGCACCTGTATCCAACTATTTTCCAGAAAATACATTTATGGGGGGGTGTAACACCCTAAACACCCCCTCTACTTCTATGCCCCTGTTTAGGGGGCTCATTACAAGGCTGGCAGTCATGAGACCACCAGCTTTAGGGTAACGGTTGGACCGCCTCACTCCAGATGGTCTGCCTGCCACATTATGACCCTTGAGGTCGGAACACAATCACCTCTGGGAACAAAGTTCCAGACGGTAAGTCAGGCGAAGAAGGTGGCGGATGCCAGAGAGTGCTTGCACATCTGCGAAGCGTATGTCAATAGTGAAATCCGAGCGAAGTCATAAAATTTAAACAATATGGTGTTGGGTCCAGGCTAGCCCTAACACCTGCCACCCCAGGTGTCGGAGGGCCACACACTGAAGAGTGGGTGGTTGCCTAAATATTGAAAGAAGAGTGGCCAGGGCACACCATTAGCATGAATCCTGATCCTGATAATGTTCAAGAATAAATAGAAAGTTCGTTCTTGGAAGATGATGTGTAGATATTTATTATAAGTGCAGGTAGAAAGTAGAAATCTCAATCAAAAGACTGCGTTGTACAAAATGACCATGTGTCCAGAGGAGCCAGATGGTGATAAATGGTCAAAGTTACAATAGGATGTTCGAATGTAACAATAAGTCCATACAGCAAAACAGCCAACTCGTGTTTCGTCTTCAAGACTTTGTCAAGGCTTCAGATGTATAAGTTGTGTTTTTGAGGATTAATTTTATTATTGAACAACAACCATGTTCTCAATGAACCCAAAAAACTCATTAATATCAAAACTGAATATTTTTGGAAGTAGTTTTTAGTTTGTTTTTAGTTTTAGCTATGTTAGGGGGATATCTGTGTGTGCAGGTGACTATCACTGTGCATAATTATTAGGCAACTTAACAAAAAAAAATATATACCCATTTCAATTATTTATCATTACCAGTGAAACCAATATAACATCTCAACATTCACAAATATACATTTCTGACATTCAAAAACAAAACAAAAACAAATCAGTGACCAATATAGCCACCTTTCTTTGCAAGGACACTCAAAAGCCTGCCATCCATGGATTCTGTCAGTGTTTTGATCTGTTCACCATCAACATTGCGTGCAGCAGCAACCACAGCCTCCCAGACACTGTTCAGAGAGGTGTACTGTTTTCCCTCCTTGTAAATCTCACATTTGATGATGGACCACAGGTTCTCAATGGGGTTCAGATCAGGTGAACAAGGAGGCCATGTCATTAGATTTCCTTCTTTTATACCCTTTCTTGCCAGCCACGCTGTGGAGTACTTGGACGCGTGTGATGGAGCATTGTCCTGCATGAAAATCATGTTTTTCTTGAAGGATGCAGACTTCTTCCTGTACCACTGCTTGAAGAAGGTGTCTTCCAGGAACTGGCAGTAGGACTGGGAGTTGAGCTTGACTCCATCCTCAACCCGAAAAGGCCCCACAAGCTCATCTTTGATGATACCAGCCCAAACCAGTACTTCACCTCCACCTTGCTGGCGTCTGAGTCGGACTCGAGCTATCTGCCCTTTACCAATCCAGCCACGGGCCCATCCATCCGGACCATCAAGACTCACTCTCATTTCATCAGTCCATAAAACCTTAGAAAAATCAGTCTTGAGATATTTCTTGGCCCAGTCTTGACGTTTCAGCTTGTGTGTCTTGTTCAGTGGTGGTCGTCTTTCAGCCTTTCTTACCTCGGCCATGTCTCTGAGTATTGCACACCTTGTGCTTTTGGGCACTCCAGTGATGTTGCAGCTCTGAAATATGGCCAAACTGGTGGCAAGTGGCATCGTGGCAGCTGCACGCTTGACTTTTCTCAGTTCATGGGCAGTTATTTTGCGCCTTGGTTTTTCCACACGCTTCTTGCGACCCTGTTGACTATTTTGAATGAAACGCTTGATTGTTCGATGATCACGCTTCAGAAGCTTTGCAATTTTAAGAGTGCTGCATCCCTATGCAAGATATCTCACTATTTTTGACTTTTCTGAGCCTCTCAAGTCCTTCTTTTGACCCATTTTGCCAAAGGAAAGGAAGTTGCCTAATAATTATGCACACCTGATATAGGGTGTTGATGTCATTAGACCACACCCCTTCTCATTACAGAGATGCACATCACCTAATATGCTTAATTGGTAGTAGGCTTTCGAGCCTATACAGCTTGGAGTAAGACAACATGCATAAAGAGGATGATGTGGTCAAAATACTCATTTGCCTAATAATTCTGCACTCCCTGTATGTAAACACGAAAGGTACATAGATCAAGCTGCTGGTAGTCATGAGTCCTTGGGAGAAATCAAATAGTATAGGCAAATGATGGGCATGATAAGCCTCAAGTATTTGTGGAGCGAATAAACCTGTGCCGTGCGCGTCAGGGTTTTTTCAGAGTGTTTGGAAGTTCCAGACGGGCTGATGGGTGTCTGGGTTGTGGTCAGCCATGGTGGCACTGCACGTTTGCACGGATTACAACTCAACTTTTCACCAGGACGCCAACATGAAAAGGCTTGCCCCCTGCCCAGCACCCTCTGAATACGCTTTGCAGACAGTGCTCCTTCCAAGAGTGCTAGTGTGCTACAGTATTGGCCTTGGCTCCCTAAGGGAGCTGAGACCAATACCGCTGGCATGACGGCAGCATCCTCCCCACGAGTTTGGCTGTCGGCTGTTTGGCTGTCATCCAAACACAAAACTCATAATGAAGCCCTAAAATCTATCCTTGTCAATTCAGCCAAGTATACACCATACATGGTAAAACTAATGAAAGGTACCTGCCCCTTGTGTATGGTCTACTGTCAAACAAGTATTCCTCTGCTTATACCAAATTTCCAACATTTGTACATGACAAGCCTAACAGAAAAGGACCTGGCAAAATAATTCTTGATTTTGAATTGGTAATGATTACGGTTATTAAAAGAATTGAAAAAAAAAAAATTTCCATTAATCAATTTGATGAACATTTGACCAAAATGAAAACTTTGGGAATGAGGAGGAACAATTGGTTAGTAAACTACTTCAAACTTATTGCCCACATACTACACTACAGATCCTGTACTACTAACTTAAAGCCAGTTGTATCAAAGTAATTTGCATTCACAAATGGTGCGAATCACAAAATTCCACCATTTGCGAATATAAAATAGCCTTTCAGAATGTATGAAAGGCATTTGTAGTGCAATCTTAAGGAATCACAAAAATGGTGATTCCCTTACATTGCAACTCAATTTTGCAACTTGCAAACTGCAAATCACAAATAGGTAATCGTAATAACAATGTATGAACCATTTGCAAATTGCAAATGTTTGCAAAAGGGGATTTTGCATGTGCATTTTACAACCAACTCAAATCAGGTGATAAGCAGGTGCAACCTATATAAATAAGCCAAGAGTGCATCAGCCATTTTGAAAAATGGTTCCACTCTATGTAAGGTGAGGAGGACGAGGATACTGGCAAGTTTGAGGAGAGGGAAGAGGAGACAGGAGCGCATTTTCAGAGTGCGCATTACTTTGACCAAACAGAGGAAGAGAGTTATGACAAGTATTGGTTGAATTCAGCCATGATATTAAACCTAATAGCAGATTCGCAACCACAACTGCAGCGACACACAGAACCAATGCAATACCCACTCATGTGCAGGTGTTATGCTCCCTGCACCTCTTAGCCTAAGGAAGTTATCAGGGGGAAATCACAGCAGCTGGAGGTGTCACATAGGCTCTCATTATTCGAATGAGAGTACTGGATTTGAGCGGCAGAATCACCTGCGGTGTGGGAAACTGAGTCTAACCCACTACAGGTGATACCTGTCGCCCCAATCCGGGTTTCTGGTTCTGGCTAACTAGCAGTGCCTCTTCTCTACCCAAGAGCAGGGATGATTGGGCAGCCGAGCGCATGACACAATTGACTCCATGGGGAAATCGTGGTCACTCAGATCGCATCCGTTTTCTCTCAGTTATATTAGTCTCACGTATACAAGAACAAGCAGAGGCAGTATATGTTTAAATAAGGTTTTAATGAAGCGACTGCATCTAGATAATAAAGCATGTCCTGCAATAACCAGGACGCTAAAGCATGGCAGGATTAAAATTGTGACAAGGAGAGTAAAGCATAGAAATAACACTACCATATTGTCACTCTAGTCAATAGACTAGTTCCTACCTAGGCTATATAAAAGGACCGCATGTTAAGCTCTAGTTCTGCCCTCCAGGTTGCCCTGGGAAGACCTCATCCCCCATACCTGAGCAAAGGCCTGAATTCTGCATAAGCAGCTGTAGCGAAGTGTTCAGCCATCAGCATACAGTCGTGGTCATTTGGCTGGAATCTCCCTCTAACGTGTAGGGGACAGGAAAGTGTTTTTATAATAAAACAGCTGATGTTCTGAGAAAATGTCCCTACGTAAGGATGTGTATATTTTTATGAATTCCAGAGACAAAGTATTACCACGTTTACCGACAACCTATCTTACTGCAGCCTTGAGAAAAGCACGGAGTGAACAAAATGTCTTGTTTAAGGACGCAGTGCTGGCCTAGGTAAAGAACAGCTAGATAGAGAGATATAAAACAAGACCGCAAATGTGGCAATTGTTAAAGTAATAAACGAAGTAGAATAAAATTGATCTAGGTTAAAGCGCACAGCTGCAGGCCTGGGTTTGCTAAAATAACGTGCATGTAGCTATAACTAAAATGGCTACACAACACCTTCCCCGTGCTGGTTTAAAGGTGGTTCAAAGCCTAATTATGTATAAAAGCTACTAAAATTCAACCTAAGATACATATAAAAATGTCAGTAATGACAAGTTAAAAAAGACACTTGAGCGTATTTAAAAGGACAATGTCAAAAATTTACTGTGCAAAAAAAAGGCAGAATTTCAAGAGTCAGTCATTTTGGAAGTTGACAATAGAATCCGGGATAACTGAAGACAGGAAATCATTCACTTCGGCAGGTGGTAAAATAGGAAACTCATCGCCAATAAGAACCAAGGAGCATTCGTGTTCCAAAGCCTGAGCGTCAGCCAAGGCAGCAGCATTTCCGTGGTGTGCCCAATAATGAGTTCAGAGCTGCATTCTCCATGAAGGGCAACTCATAAGCAGCTTCCCGCAGCAAACGCACCCTCACACGCATGTCCAATAATGAACCCTCAGTGAGAACATCAACAAATCAGCGTCCAATGAAAGCAAGCGCTACATAGAAAGACAAACTTTCAGTGCATGTTCAAACAAGCACCAGAAGCATCGAAATATGGGCTGAACACAATGCAAAACCGGTCTCAATGAGAGAGACCAGTCACACTCCAATTGCTCCAGGAGTGTTGCTCCGAAGTACTGTATCATGCGTTCACGACAGCTGCGCTGGTGGGAGCGCTTTCATTCCTCCTTGTTGCGGTGGGACAGATATTGGCAAGAAAAAGAAGGAATAGCAAAATGCCACCTATTATAGCCAAAGTTATTGGAAATCCCCCGAAAATGCTAGAGAAAATTGAATGGATGGCAGATGGTATTAAATCGAATATAGAGGAGAAGGTGTGAACGAAACCAGAACCAACAGCCTTAAAGAAATTTGCGATTCCAGTAGTTCTGGAATCATTAAATATTCGTCCCACGAGCTCACCTAAGTGTCTCGGAAAGTTAGTACTTAAAAGGGATTATCTCTGCTGATGATCTTGCTTCCTGAAGTGCGTAGGTCTTGCATGCAGATGTGAGCGCCACGTTTTTAGAACAATAAAGCCTTGAGTTTGCTCAACAAATGTCAGCTACTTCTCTTTGTCGTGTGGGAGGAAAAAGTGTGTTCCCACAGCATGTAACAATCTTAGAGACCGAAACAACAAAATATTCCGGCTCACATCCCACAACAGTTTTCACTATTGAGGAGAACATAGATGCCATTTGAAAGCACCTGGAATGCAGGTCTAATTAAAGGGACTGGAACTCCCTTCAGATAACAAACCAAGTTCGCTGCCAAAGCGTTACACTCCCCGTGCAAGGACAGCTGTTTACAAACCATCGAATGGCTGACAGAAGTCTTGCATTCACTACCGCTAAGAAAGACCTCTTTCATGCCACTGAGACATTTGTACGAGAAGGGCAGCTCTCACATCTCATGGATGTAACTATCTCCCAGACTTTCATATCTGCCTAGTGGAATGTGTTTTAAACAGGATGTGAATTGGAATCTTGAAATAGGCAGATTAATGACCCCGTGTATTAACCATTCTGCAGATGGTATTTCAGCCACAGTAAAAGGCAACTTTTCTAACTTTTCGATGTTTAACATGACATGTCACTTCTTTCTTAGCCATTTGTTGTTGTTGTGTTAAGTTAAATGTAGAAAATATGTCCCTTGCGCTAACGTGTTGCCAGAGAACGCAACCTGCCTTCAATGTTTGAAGTGTCCAACCCAACTGCATAATGGACCTTAGTTGACTTTGTCCATGGTGTAACAAGGACATATCACTTTGTATTATGTCTATTGCAGAAGAGACAATGTTGTTTAAGGTGTATATCCGGTCGGACAGGGTATTAATCCCATTATCTACAACAGCTAATGCTTTCTGTAAGTTTTCCTGGTCTATTTTCCTTAACCAGGCAGCAGCTTCTTGTTGGGAAAGCTTCCAAATTTCATTATATACTACATATAAGAAGAGTTTTCTGTGTTGTTTTCTGGGGCCTAGCACGAAGTCCTGTAAGTCAGTGTTATTAGACAGGAGACTGGTGTGTTCTCTAGCAGCATCTAGTGAGGAACGCTTCAACCACTGCTGGCATAGTTTCCCTACACTGTATGTTGCTACTATACCCGCATGTTTGGATGACACATAGTGAGGGTCTGGCCTACTAGTTCTAAAACCCCTGTGGAGTTTATAAAACGTTTAAGACACCCATTGGTATCTATTAGCCACAACCACCACCCACCAAGGACGTGACAGTGAAGCACTAAACGTGCCATTCTGGACCCATTCATCAAGCTGATCTTCTGTTACATTTATATATTTTTGCCATTTGAAAAATTTAGCAAGGGCAGGAATACTGGGCGCATTCAATTCCTTAATCTTTGCTAAGCCTAGACAACTAGTTTGTTGTAATGTTTCATTTAAAAATATTATTTGAACAGAGGCATGTTCTGAATAAAGCTTCCTTCCCCCTTATTTGCCAATTTCTAGTTCCCCACACACTTTGTAAGTCAATCGACTTCAGCCAATATTCATAGCCTTCTATAGCCAACTGGGAAACAAAGGAATCGGAATAAATACATTTTTGTGTCTCTCAACAATATATGTACATTTTCCATTGATGGCAATTTGAAATAATATGACTCAGCATTTTTAACATTGTGCCCAGAAAAATACGCTAACTTTTCAGAATTATTTTTAGAAATCCTTTGTAGTGGAGTTGGACAATGTTCCCATTGCATGTAATTAAAAATAGTCTTTGGGGTACTTGCTCTGTGAATGAAATGGTGCCAATAATAATTATAGCAAAACATATAACCATAACTCTCTTTGGACTGATAAACATCTTCACTTTCAAATACAGTATAATACTGCAATTCAGTCATTATAGAATCAACTGTTTTCACATCCCAGTCATCAGACAACTCCAGATATTATTACATCATTCATTGAAAGTTTAAACACATATGGGATTTGAATGACCTCTGTCAGGGCATATATATCAAATGTTACTTTATCCCAAACAATCCCATCAGGAATTGGTATAGCGGAAATGTTCATGAAAGACAAGTCTCTTCGAACCTTGTGAGAAGAAATATGGGGTGTTAGAACCTCATCCACCAGTTCAACTGTTATCTTTCAGGAAGAAACTGACCATGTATTGATAGAAAGAATGTTATGACAAAGCCAATCCAAAGGAGGAAAGCTAGTATAGTCAAGGAAAGCCACAGATAGTTCTATGGGCCAATAAAGTAATTTGTTTTCAGCCAGTTTATCAGCTTACTTGTTTTTGGCAGTTCAGACGGAGAAGAGGGGAATGAGTCTGAGAAGGTGCCATTGATGTCAGCAAAGTATCCAGAACCAGTTTGAAGGAAAACTTGCAGGGGTCTCCCATTGTGGTTCATAATAAATGACGCCATCCATCTGTGTTGAAGTTGTGTCAAATCAATCAGTGCTTTCTGTATTGCTTGTAGTAACAGAAGTTGGTGGAACTAATGCAAGATCATTTTCCACCCTCCCCAAGCTCGGAGAGGTGTGTGCATCGCTACTTAAAACTTGTAGAGGGACTTCTTGACCAGTAGTGAGAGGGATTTGGGAACTACTGGTTGTTCCTCTTGGTCTGCTGTGCAGGATCGGCCACATGGTGTAACTTGACATTGTCGATAGATACAAAGCGATTCTCTTTAGCACCAGCCAACGGCGGTAGAATGACAGTTCTGGTACTGTGTATTCCCAAGACTGGGGCCGGTGCACGATGAGAAGGACCAAACTCCTTTTTCACAGCAACCTTTTCACATACTAGATCCCCAACCTTAGGAATCCAGCCGGTAGGTGTTAATGGTACATCCCTAATTCCTGTGGAGGCAGCATTGGCAGAAGCGTTGTCATCACGGAACTGTTGTAATTCCTGTAAGACAGTGACATGTTAATTTATGTCCAAAGGTGTTTCTGCCGCCTCCACACCAGGACCATAAAGATCTGGAACATACATTTGGGTTCTGAACAGGCACTTATATGAAGTACGACCCCCCCCAGGGACCTTCTAGGTAGATTTTTAAGTGCTCTCTGGACTCCATACAGGTGGTTAAGCCAACTACGACCCATACCTAAGACTCTGGCTGTTAAGGATTGCTTTAAATCATGGTTTTGTCGCTCCATGACACTATTTCCCTCAGGATGAAATGGAGACGAGTAATAGAGTTGGACCCCTAACAAAGCCATGGCGTCCCTGAATGCCCATGAGGCAAAAGCCGCAACTGCATAAGTACTGATAAAGACTCGATTTTTTTTTAAAAACAGTCCAAGCGTCAGTAGAGCGTTGTGGCCACGCCCATAGAAATCTGGAGCAGGATTCGATAGCGACTAAAATGTATTTGTATGCACTATCCAGTGTTATGGGATCACAATGGTCCAAGTACACACATTGTGATGGTTTGTTGGAAATTGGGAGGGGTGTCTGCCGTGGGCGTTTGACGGTGGAACCCTTAATTTGAAGGCAGATGTCACAACAAAGGACATACTACTTGGCCTGTTAGTGTAGACCTGGCCACCAATAACGTGCTTACAACAATAATATTGTAGCCGCCATACCAGCAGGGGCATATGCTACCCCCTCATGCGCTGCTTTAATCAACTCTGATCTTATGTCTTTGTTTGGAATCACTCTTTTGGATAGGGCATGCCTTCAGCCGTGGCTTTCACGGCAGCCCATATATCATCGTCCGGTTTCACTCCTGAGCAGGTTACTGCAGCAACAGCAGCCGTAGCTACTGCTGATTTGGCGGCTTCCTCAGCCACTGTATTTCTAGCAACGTGTGTCCCAACGCGCTGGTGTCCATGTGTATATACATCATGGACATTTGGTACCATTTCCTTTAAGTCCGCTACTTTCCTCACAGAAGTCTGTGTTTAATGGTGTTGCCTTCAGAATCTCTGAACCCTTTCTGGTGCCAGTAATGAAGGTATTCATTGAAGGACTGGACACAGTAGTATGAATCACAAACAATCAGTGTTAACTGTACAGGATCCGTATGTTTTCCAGTGCCATCACCAGAGCCTTTAGCTCTGCTAATTGTGCTGTGCAAGCCTCTAAGGGTTAGAATGTATGTATGCTGGGGACAAAATTTATTATCCTCCATATAGCCATTTACGACTGCGCACACAGCAGAGTGTTGATGTTTAGTGCCAATTGCAGGTTGCGCTGAGCCATCAGTGTACATGACTCTTTGATATTGATAAATAGGTACTGTATTTGCAGGAACTGGGTATTCTAGGTTCATATTGCAAAAATTCCTGAGTTTGTAATTTTGGGTCAAAAATGTAGTCTACATCAGTGGCTGTCAAAGATGTTGCCCATTGTATCCAACGTGGATGTAATGCTTTATCGTTTGGAACTCTGGCTTTGGTAACAGCCTCAAGGGCTGGAATTGGAGAGATGACAATAATGTGTTTGCCTTGCGCTACAAGTTCCCAAAACAGTCTGAAAGAGAATAACATCAGAAGCAAAGGCCTTCAGGTATCATCATCAGGCTTGCTCCATGCCAGACTGGCACTGCAATGTCTGACGGGACCCTCAATGGGGTCACTGGGCCAAACCTCTGTGTCAAACAAACAAAGCAATGGAGAGAAAACAAAACAGCAAACTATAATTGGCTCAAACCTCCTCTAGAACTTATTTTAATTAGAGACGGAGGGAGTTGGTCAAGATTAAAAACATCAAGAGAGTTCAAGGGAAATAAAGGCCCTTAACTCTTACACAAAAAATGTGGTTAAAAATATTATATCTGATACCACTCAATAGGTCAACATGTTTTGCGCCTACATTTGTACTGATCTCTTGGCGCTTCTTCAGGACTATAAACTATCTTCTCCATCAAATAACAAAATAAATAACGTTATTGTACAGGAATCGTGAGAATCTACTCACTCAATAGTTCACTGAACTCCTGTGTATCTCCCAGACCTGGAATCAAAACAACACTGTGGCAGTCTGTTAATAATTCACATAAGTATCATTGAATATGTGTAAGACTGTGACAAAGGAAACAAAATTCAACACATACATAATAAGACCGAGATCTGAACTGCACTATAATGAGAAGAGAAGGGATAAAAAGGCTTACCACCTAGTCTGGAGTCATGGTATCTCCTACTTGGGATCACTAAGGCAACTTGCCAAGTTTCTGCAATAAGGAGAAAAGGTGTATGCCGCCCAAGGACAAATGATACGTAACTTCAGTGCTTTTAAAAAAATGATTGCAAAGGCAAAACAAAAATCAGTAGGCTCAATTCCAATCATGTGTCTTAATTGAAGATTTTCTATTTACAGGACTATTCAGAATAACCGAGTCCAACGATATATTGTAAAATGTACCAATCGTTATTTTGTAGAAGATTATTGCCTATCCATTGTTACCGATAAAAAGAGACCTTAGCGGATTCCTGAGCAAAATAGCTATTCAAACATTCAATGCGCCGGCCCAAAAGAAAAATAATATTGTTGCGAGTTAGCCACAAAAGAAAAAAGAAAGGCAATCGCGTCTACTCACACTTATCTAGTCTCCAGACGAACTTCTCGATCACCGCGATGTGAATACAAGACGTGGTGGATCCGGAAATGAAGGACGTGCTACATTGAGCCGTCCAATCACAAGGGCTACAAGGGAAAATGACCTCACAAGAAAAAAGATTAGGAAACGGACTCCTTGCTGCCGGTAGTTCCTTACTTGACATAGAAAGGGGACTGTTCGTCAACTACAGTAGTATCAGTGTTTTAGATACAAGAAGCTGGAAAAATTACTTCTGAAATTAGGCACTCGCTTACATTGAGACAAGTGAAATTATAACAGAAATGAGTTACAAATAAATTGTCAAATGATGTAATAAGAATCTAACAATGGGGGGCAAAACATAAATTAGATAGAGACAAATGGAACAACAACTGTTGCACATGTGTTGAAGACCAAAGTGCAACCCCCCCAATTGGAGTGTAAAAACCCAAAGTTCAAAAGAGAATAGCACAGATTGGAAGCTCCTATATAGGAATATAATATTCATTACCAAGAGAAACGAACAAATACTAATTGCTATTTATTGTTGGAAGATAGTCTCTGTTAGGAGAGGGCATACCCAGAGTACAACCTGCATATGTATGTCTCAAGGGAATATAAACAATATAGCGGAAATCTCAGAGGGGGTAAATAAATTAGAAAGAGGTCCTGGAGATAATAAGATGAAAAATAATTCCACTGTAAAAAAAGAAAAGAAAACCAAGTACAGTAAAGTAAATTATGGACACCTATAGTCCACCGGCAATACTCAGCCAGGGTATTTCGGCATTCAACCCCAGAATATGTGTGTCTAGTTTGAACACCCATCATTGTTCAACTTGTAGAAGTGTTTTAGCCGGTGACTGTACGACTTCCAAGACTATCCACCAAAGATCGTCAGGAGTATGTTTAGTTTCCAGAGTGAATGCTGAGTTTCGTGGTCAAACGGCCACAGCGAATATTACTCCTGTGTTCATTGATTCTAATCTTGACTGGTCTCGACGTTATCCCTATATAGCGTAATCCACATGGAGAGCGAATTGCAATTGGTTGTATTGCAATTAGTGTGTCTGGTCAGATGCCACAAGCCAATTGGTTCCAGTGTGATCATCTTCGCACGTTCAGTAAGGGAACAGACATTGCAGTTACCACATGGAAAGTGTCCTTTAACCAGTGGTAAGGACCATAATCGAGTCTGATCACCTATCTTATGCAATGATAATGGTCTAGTATGTACAACTGAATCTTTTATGTTAGATGTTCTTTTAAAGGCAAACAATGGTCTGAGTATCTGAGGTCCTCCACTAGTAAGGATCGACCAGTGTTTCTTGACCAACTTTTTCAGAGAGTTAGCAACTGGAGAGAAGGTGGTCACACACGTTAGGCATGAAGACATGTTTTTTGAGGAAGGTAAAAGTAAAGATTCTCTTCTTGACCAACTTTTTCAGAGAGTTAGCAACTGGAGAGAAGGTGGTCACACATTTGCCATTTGGTCAATTCCTAAGACTTCGTTGGAATTGTAGCAATGTGTCTATGTTTGAACAACAAGCTGATGACCTATCGGAAAAACTATTAAAGAGACATTACCCCACTAGAATCATCAATACAGCATGCAAACGCGCTCACAATAATAACAGAGAATCTTTACTTTTACCTTCCTCAAAAAACATGTCTTCATGTCGAACATGTGTGACCACCTTCTCTCCAGTTGCTAACTCTCTGGAAAAGTTGATCAAGAAACCCTCATCGATCCTTACTAGTGGAGGAACTCAGATACTCAGACCATTGTTTGCCTTTAAAAGAACATCTAACATAAAAGATTCAGCTGTACATACTAGACCATTATGATTGCATAAGACAGGTGATCAGAATCGATTATGGTCCTTACCACCGGTTAAAGGACACTTTCCATGTGGTAACTGCAATGTCTGTTCCCTTACTGAACGTATGAAGATGATCACACTGGAACCAATAGGCTTGTGGCATCTGACCAGACACACTAATTGCAATACAACCAACTGCATTTATATGATCTGCTGTCCCGGTGGATTACGCTATATAGGGATGACGTCGAGACCACTCAAGGTTAGAATCAATGAACACAGGAGTAATATTCGATGTGGCCGCTTGACCACGAAACTCACCATTCACTGTCTGGAAGCTAAACATACTCCTGAAGATCTTTGGTGGATAGCCTTGGAAGCCATACAGTCACTGGCTAAACCACTTCTACAAGTTGAACAACAATGGGTGTTCAAACTAGGCACACATATTCTGGGGTTGAACGACGAGATATCCTGGCTGAATATTGCCGGTGGACTATAGGTGTCCATAATTTATGTTACTGTACTTGATTTTCTTTTCTTTTTTACAGTGGAATTCTTTTTCATCTTATTATCTCCAGGACCTCTTTCTGATTTATTTACCCCCTCTGAGATTTCCGCTATATTGTTTATATTCCCTTGAGACATATATATGCAGTTTGTGCTCTGGGTATGCCCTCTCCTAACAGAGACTATCTTCCAACAAGAAATAGCAATTGGTATTTGTTCGTTTCTCTTAGTAATGAATATTATATTCCTATATAGGAGCTTCCAGCCTCTGCTATTCTCTTTTGAACTTTGGGTTTTTACACTCCTGTTGGGGGGTTGCACTTTGGTCTTCAACACATGTGCAACAGTTGTTGTTCCAATTGTCTCTATCTAATTTATGTTTTGCCCCCCATTGTTAGATTCTTATTACATCATTTGACAATTTATTTGTAATTAATTTCTGTTATAATTTCACTTGTCTCAATGTAAACAAGTGTCTAATTTCAGAAGGAATTTTTCCAGCTTCTTGTATCTAAAACACTGATACTACCATAGTTGACGAACAATCCTCTTTCTATGTCAAGTAAAGAACTACCGGCAGCAAGGAGTCGTTTTCTAATCTTTTTTCTGTTGAGGTCATTCCCTTGTAGCCCTTGTGATTGGACGGCTCAATGTAGCACGTCCTTTATTTCCGGATTCACTGCGTCTTGTATTCACATCGCGTGATCGAGACGTTCGTCCAGAGACTTGATAAGTGTGAGTAGACGCGATTGCCTTTCTTTTTTCTTTTGTGGCTAACTCGCAACAATATTATTTTTCTTTTGGGCCTGCACATTGAATGTTTGAATAGCTGTTTGCTCGCGAATCCGCTAAGGTCTCTTTTTATTGGTAACAATGGATGGGCAATAATCTTCTACAAAATAACAATTGGAACATTTTACAATATATTGTTGGACTCGGTCATTCTGAATAGTCCTGTAAATAGAAAATCTTCAATGAAGACACATGATTGGAATTGAGCCTACTGATTTTTGTTTTGCATTTGTAATAATTTTTTTAAAAGAACTGTAGTTACGTATCATTTGTCCTTGGGCATACACCTTTTCTCCTTATTGCAGAAACATGGCAAGTTGCCTTGGTGATCCCAAGTAGGAGATACCATGACTCCAGACTAGATGGTAAGCCTTTTTATCCCTTCTCTTCTCATTATAGTGCAGTTCAGATCTCGGTCTTATTATGTATATGTGTTGAATTTTGTTTCCTTTGTCACCGTCTTACACATATTCAATTATACTTATGTGAATTATTAACAGACTGCCACAGTGTTGTTTTGATTCCATGTCTGGGAGATACACAGGAGTTCAGTGAACTATTGAGTGAGTAGATTCCCACGATTCCTGTACAATAACATTATTTATTTTGTTGTTTGATTGAGAAGATAGTTTATAGTCCTGAAGAAGCGCCAAGAGATCTGTTCAGACAAATGTAGGCGCAAAACATGTTGACTTATTGAGTGGTATCAGATATAATATTCTTAACCACATTTTTTGTGTAAGAGTTAAGAGCCATTATTTCCCTTGAACTCTCTAGATGTTTTTATTCTTGACCAACTCCCTCTGTTTCCAATTAAAAGAAGTTCTAGTGGAGGGTTGAGCCAACTTTAGTTTGCTGTTTTGTTTTCTCTCCATTGCTTTGTTTGTTAGACACAGAAGTTCGGCCCAGTGACCCCATTGAGGGTCCCGTCAGACATTGCAGTGCCAGTCTGGTGTGGAGCAAGCCTGATGATGATACCTGAAGGCCTTTGCTTCTGATGTTATTCTCTTTCAGTCTTTTTTGGAACAGTGTACACCTTTATGAGTAACATGTTATGAGTAAGGAGGACGTACACTGGACCAGCCAACCTCCTTGTCCCCTTTATCGTGAGACTTCTTTAATGACGGCCATCTGAACAGCAGTGAGAATTTTCTCAGTGGGAGGAAAGAGTTGTTCTGCTGCTGAATACAAATGTGATTTCTATGCAATCGGGACTGTCTCACACTCATTGAAAGTTACATAGGTGAAACCAATGGCACCAGCAATTACTCTGATGACCAGATGTGTTTTGTTGTCCCTTGTGTGTAGATGTTGTGCTGCAAGCATGTTTGTTTCCAAAGCTCTAAGAATGCGTGTGTGTTTCGACTGTCCAAAATTTACTTGAAAAGTCGGGACTTATTAAGTCGTATAATGGTTTTATGCATGATGCAAAATCAGGAATGTAAGTTCTGCCGAAATTCAGGCAACCGAATAGGGATTGGAGTTTTTTAATTGTATTTGGAGGTTGTAACTGTGTGCATTTCTCCAAGAATTGCAGTGCTAGGCTCTTTCCTCCACTTGATAGCTCATATCCCATAAACAGGACGCTAAGGAAGGCTATTTTTGTCTTTTTTAAACTGAATTTTTAGCCGAACTAGGCAAATCCCACAACAATGTGGACTACCCATCTCAAATGTTCCAGTAATTCATCATCAGTGAGATAAATATCATCTACATAGGACAAAGCTTTAGGGTTAATGTCGTGCAATAGTTAAGTCACACAAGATGCGAACAGTCCTGGACTGTTCTTGTACCCCTAGGGTAAACTACAGATTTTTTTCTGGGAGCCTAGTGCGCTGAAACTTGTTAAGTCTCTACTCTCAGGTGCTATATTTTGGCAGACTAAACCATCGGAAATATCCACTGTTTTGTATTTTTTACGCAATATATTGTTCATAAGTGCTGTGCTATGTGAGTTTTGTATAGCAAATGTGCATTTATGACTGTTTAAATGTCTGTAGTCTAAGACTATTCTGTGTGAATGGTCCGGTTTAGCTACTGGGAATAATGAATTATTCATGGGTGGGACACAGGGTTCCATTACGCCCTGGTACTCAAGTTGTGTGAGGATTTCCCTCATGGGTGCTTTTGCATCATGTTTTATTGGATATTGGGGTTGTGGTTGGGGTTGATTTTTAATAGGAATTAGCTGATAGGGGGAATCTTTATCCCATCCTACATGGATGCAATATAACGCGGATGCCTGCGCCAATGCCCAATCGATGGCATAGGATTCTGAGAGCTCCTCAGGAACAAGAGGTGAGAAAGAAGGTTTAATAACATTTTCCCCATATGGGTAAGTATGGACAAATGCAGGTGGCCAATCCTTTTTTGCCAGCAAAATATCATATATGTTTATGATGCGGTCCCAAAAGATTGCGTCGATTGTGGCTCAATGTCTCCTTCTAACTGTAGTGATACTTTGTACACCCTATCAGGCGTGGAGACACGCATGTCTGCAGTTTCTACTTGTAGGAAGTCATTAGTTGCTTTCACCTCCAGGTGCTCTAGAAGAGTCAAGCGAACTATTGTGACCTTGGCCGCATTGCCCAATAGCACTAATGCCCACTTCTTGTTCTTCAATAGAGCCCTCTTCTTGAGTGGCATGTCGAACTGCAACTGCTGCCACTTTTTCTTTTTGAATTGGGTTTTTTGTTAGGGAAGTCTCTCTTCTTTTTTTAACAGAAACTTCTGTTGAGCGTTGTGATTCCTGTCTCGGTTTCACATACTCAGTTCTTCACTCTGACTGCCCAGCTCTCTCATTGTGTTTTTCCGGTAAGTCCTGAAAGGAACGAGATTGGCGTGTATCAGTATATTGATATCTGTCAGACGTTTTTATATTATCTCTATTTCTGAGATTATATCTATTCTGCGGGGTCTCCGTATGCAGAGATTCTCCCCTTTCTTTCTTAGGTGTTTGTTATTTTTTTTATCTCAGCGTTTCTTAGCACCCTCAGGAGCTTGCTTGGTAGAATCTTTATTAGATTTACCTTGAAATTGTGGTTTTGTTGGTCTGGCCCCCAGACTATCTCGACCAATGCTACAGTAGGTCTCCGCGATAATCTCTGTCAGCTCGCGTCTAGGAGCCATATGCGCACCGCTAATGCAACTGCTTCCCCTTTAAGGTTACTTAATATAATTGAGGATACTGTGGCAAAATTGCCCATTAGTTGCATCCCCAAGTCCCAGGCTGGGGCAGCCCCTTATTCATCTTGAATTTGTTTCAACACTTCCGGTAAATTGGCAAGTGTCGGTGTACCGTGTGAGGTAGTATAGAGTGTGGCAAATACCGTGCCCCATGTATTACAATTATCGATTGTGGGAACCATCCCAAATGGCAAGCACATAATTAATATTCTGTGTTTATCCTGAGGTCCCGTTTGGGGAAATACTGCTTCCAGCGCGTTTATTTTTTTAGCTTACCAAAAAGGAATTTCTTCTCGTTTGGCGGTACCTTATCCATGATCGAATGTACAGTCGCAGGATTAATGCCTGGGGTTTCTGCATGTGGTTACACTGGTGCAGCATGTGCAGGGTTTGTATTTAATGCTTGCATTACAAACTGCACTAATCATCTGAATATTGCTGTCAGCTCAGCATATAAGCGGCGGACTTCAGCAGCAGTTAAATTTGCTGCAGCAGGGTGAGGTATATAAATGGCCAAAAAAGGGCAGGTAAAACTGTAAACTTTGCACTTGTATAGCAGACTACTCACCTATTAGGGTCTCAAGGCGCTGTACGCATACCGCTGTGGAACCCCTCCTGGTTTTTCCCTGTGAGGTGCCCTCTCCTGGACAGCCCCAGGGTGAAGCCAAGCATCCAAGCGCTGTGAGGGTAGTTGTGGAGATTAAGTAAGCTATTGCCCAGAGTTACAGAGTGGGACCCATTAATTAGATTAGGCACCAAGGTGAGAATGATCTGGTCCAAGGGAATTGAGCCCAAGACCCGCTGAGGTGGGAATTGAACCTTGGTCCCGGACCAGATATCTGCATCAGGGTCTGCCGCTCTAACCATTGTGCCACACTTCTCCACAGGTAGGACCTTCATTACTTAGAGGACCTAACCTAACATGTAGAATTGTGTGGGGTAGGACGCCATCAAGCCAATTATTATGTTCTTGATAAGATAGAATATTTCTAGATATGCATATGCTCTGTATTTTGCAGGTATGTTTACGGTGTATAAAGATGAAAAGTATTAGTGTTCCTATCAACTGCTGTAAATGTGACCCAAGGATAAAAAAGTTCTGTTCTATAGGCTGGGTGAACCTCAACAACAAATGTGACTGGACCCCCCTCGGCCATTAGGCCATGTGCCAGTAAATGTGCAGTAAAGGGTGGTCGCATTTTGACTGCAATTGCTACCTGTTGTGGATTCGCCATAATGAGTGGTAAATTTTGTTCAGATTTAAGCACACCAAATGGGGATTATCCTTTTAGAGTTCAAGCTTGAACAACCACAGCATTAGTTAGGTACCCCCTACTTAGCTGAGGAGGAACTCCTCAATACCACGGACGTCTCCGTATATAGTTCTGAGGTGTCTTTATATATAGTGAGACAAAGATACTCAGAAGGACCCGAAAATAAGAGCCTGACCAAACGCTGGCGGCGCATTGTCACATAGGCTCTCATTGTTCTAATGAAACTACTGGGATTTGAGTGGCACAATCGCCTGTGGTGTGGGAGACTGAGTCTGACCCACTATAGGTGACACCTGTCGCCCCAATCAGAGTTTCTGGCTAACTAGCAGTGCCCCATTTCTACCCATGAGCAGGGATGGTTGGGCAGCCGAGCACATCTCACAATTGACTCCTCAGGGAAATTGTGGTCACTCAGATCGCATCCGTTTTCTCTCAATTACATTAGTCTCACGTATACAAAGACAAGCAGAGGCAGAATATGTTTAAGGTTTTAACTAAGCGACTGCATCTTAGATAATAAAGCATGTACTGCAATAACCAGGATGATAAAGCATGACAGGATTCAAATTGTGACAAGGAGAGTAAAGCATAGAAATAACACTACCATATTGTCACTAGAGTCAATAGACTAATTCCTACCTAGGCTATATTAGAGCACAGCATGTTAAGCTCTAGTTCTGCCATTCAGGTTCCCCTGGGAAGACATCATCCCCCATACCTGAGCAAAGGCCTGAATTCTGCATTAGCAGCTGTAGCGAAGTGTCCAGCCATCAGCATATAGTTGTGGTCATCTGGCTGGAATCTCCCTCTAAAGTGTATGGGACAGGAAAGTGTTTTTATAATAAAACAGCTGATGTTCTGAGAAAATGCCCCTACATAAGGATGTGTATGTTTCTATGAATACCAGTGACAAAGCGTTACCACGTTTACTGGCAACCTATCTTACTGCAGCCTTGAGAAAAGCACAAAGTGAACAAAATGACTTATTTAGGAACGCAGTGCGGGCCTAGGCAAAGAACAGCTTGATAGAGAGAAATAAAACAAGACCGCAAATGTGGCTATTGTTAAAATAATAAACGAAGCTGAATACAATATATCTAGGTTAAAGTGCCCAGCTGCAGGCCTGGTTTCGCTAAAATGGCTACACAACAGAGGTGTGTCCCAAAGTGCACTCTCATGCTTCTTCCATACATTCTTGAAGGCAATGTTATCTAAAATCAATGAGCACATCAAATTTTCCAACACCCCACAGGAATTGCAGCTCACAAAATTAAAATTCTATCAAGTAGCCCAATTCCCACATGTCATTGTCTGCATTGATGGGACATATGTCACAATCTGTCCACGATCTGACACTCAGTATATCTACAGAAATAGGAAATGTAGTCATTCCATGAATATACAGGTCATCTGCAATGCCTTACACTTCATCACAGATTTAGTGGCCAGATTACCTTGTAGCACCCATGACTCCATATATATTCAGGCATAGTGGAATCTACACACGGCTACTTGGTAGAGAGCTTGGAGAAGGATACCTATTTGGTCATTTATCACATAACAATGTAGCATAGTGTACAGGTGAAGTTAGAGATGACAAGGACTCAATATTCTCTTCTTGTCATTGTAGGAGGCAGTGCTTATGTAATGTGGTCCTTCATCCTCTCACCATACTTTAATTCAGCTACAGCAAGTTAACGGCATTACAATGTGGCACATAGGAGGACATGAAGTGTCACTGAGAGGACCTTTGGCTTGCTGAAGTGTCGCTTCTGATGCCTGCCCAAAAGTGGCCAAGCATTACAATACAGTCCAGAGACCTGTTGCAAGCTTGTGGCTACAGGCGCTATGTTGCATAACATCACAACATCGCGAGGCATACCCCTGGAACCCTCAGATATGGAGTCTGATGAGGATGACGACCCATTACCACCATGTCACCCACCAGATATATCAAGAGCATTAGAAGGCCAATAGAGATGTGCAGAGATTACGCACAATTATTTTTGATGTAAGTAATGAAGAGACCAGGTATTGTTCCTTATTGCTACAGGTATCACATTTATTTCCTTAACATCAGGTTAAATATGTGGGCATACAACATAGGTAGTCCAAAAGCACTATCTGCACTTAAATCAAATGCTTCACCGTTAACATCATATCAGTAATGCAATGTCACAAAACAACAAGCCCCGGAACATGTCCCCATTACTTTTTGCATCCACGCACTCCACTAGAACGGTCAGTGGGCTCAGTGGTATCTCTTGTTGAGGGTTCTGAGACAGCACTGTGTCTGGAACTATGATGCCTATACTCCATCACGGGGCAGTCACACTACTGAGGCTAGAGAGCTCCTTACTGTCCCCACCACCCAGATCGCTAGTCCCAGGGATCCAGGCTGTCTGCATGTTCTCCAGTGTATTGGTAACCTGCACCAACCCCGTGCAACATTTCCACTGCAATGAGCCATTTCCATATTTTGTGTACTTTTTTAGTAGAAAAAATAGAAAATATGAATCCTGCTAAATTTGTATTATCTAAAGGAGGACACAGGCTTCATGCCAGTCTGGGGAAAGATTATTACAGGGAACCATACATTAAACCCAAAGCTCACAGGAAGAGTGTCAACAATGTTTCTGGCTGCTACCCAGACAGAGCAGTTATTGTGGTGGACTTTGTAGAAAGGACGTTGTGACAGCAAAGCTGTTGCATTTGTGAGACGATTGACAGATCTGCTTAACCCATCCAATCTACCCATCAAATAGTGGTGGTACCTACAGTGGGTGACATAGTCCTGCTGCATTACTGTGCAAAGTTCCTTAATAGCATTCATCATCTGCCTTAGATTATCTGCTGTTGCGTTCTGTCCTTCCAGAACTGTTGCATTCAGCTGGCACATGTTGTGATTGAGCGACACCTACTGCCTCTACATTGATTTCATGTGCTTACATTGTAGGTGCTGCACCTTCAACATTGATGTCTCCAGACAGAGATGGGCCCTAACCTTCCTCTGAGCTCTGCCTGACATCTGCTTTACGTCTCCTGAGTGGAGTGTTTTGGTGCTGGGAAAGGGACTGACATCTGTGGGTGCATCTATCTTCAGAAGGCAGTGTATCCACGTCTTCTGGCAAGTCATCGGACTCCAGATTAAACTCAGGGAGTGTTTCCACTGTTGCCCTGCGTCTTGGTTGTGCAGGTGTTATGGACACAACATTTTTGACCTCACACCGTGGCTGGCTTTCCTCATTACATATTTTTTGCATGTCTCAGTTCACAGTTTCATTTTGAAGTTAACAGTTTGCCTGACTTAGGGCCAGATGTAGGTAGGAAAAAATTAGCGAGTCGGAAATTGCGAGTTGTTGCGACTCACAATTTCAGACTCGCTAAATGGTATCCAAGAAGAAAAAGTGACTTCAATTTGCGACTCACAAATGAAGTCGCACCGCAGCTTGTGAGTCCGCTGTTTGCGAGGTCGCTTTTTGCGACCGCGCTAAAAACGAACATGCAAATTGCGAGTGGGTGTCGCAAATTGCGACTGCGCTGTAATTTGAATGCAGGTGCAGCAGAACACTCTGGAAAACACTTCCTGGCTCCTGATGATGACATCACAGCCAGGAAGTTTACTAATACACCTGGGAGGAGGGAGGACCACACCCATTTGAAACTGCTGAACTGCAAACAGGAGGAACAGCAGCTACCATGGCAGACACTCCTAGAAAGCGCAAATTGAAATTTGCAGAAAAAGAACTGGAGGTGCTGACTAAGGAATGCTGTCAGCACCATGAACAACTTTTTGGGAGGGCAGCCCTCAGTGTGTCAGAGGTGGAAAAGAAAAGGATTTGGGCTGAAATACAGGACAAGGTAAACTCCCTGGGTGTGAGCCACCGGAGCATAGAAGAATTGAAGAAACAGTGGTATGACCTGCGCTCCCGGACCAAGGAGAGGGTGTCAGAGCGGCTCCGGGAGATGAGAGGCACTGGAGGGGGACCATCCACTATACTCCCACCCACACCCCTGGAGGAAAGAGTGGAGGAGACCTTGGAGCCAGAGGCAGTGTGCGGGATGGGAGAGCTGGACACGTCAGCAACAGGACCATCAACCGGTGAGTACCATGAGACATGCATGTACACCCATATATGCCATACCCCCACCCACCTTGTACACAGCAGCATGCACAACCAAAATAGCTCCATTTCAGAGTAGCAACCACCTGCATGGTGCATTATGGGCAATGTAGTCAAGTAGGCAGTTTATAGGCAGCAGTTTATTAGGAAGTAGATAACAGATGGTAGATACTGACAGTGTGTTCCCTATGTCCCACAGGTCTCCCACACAACACCACCTCCAGCCTCAGCATCCAGGGGCCACAGGTCAGCCACCAGCCTGCACAGGACTTAGGACCAGCCACCACAGGGACCTGCCCCACCCAAACACAGTACCCTCCTGAGCACCAGTTGCCATACTGGTGAGTGAGCCAGCACCCGGTCCCAACCACAGTGCTGGTGCACAGGACACGGAGCCTCCACTGCGTCGCAGGCGACGTCTAAATGTCCCTCCAGTGCCGCAGTCTGAGTCAGGGGACGCATCCATGTCGGCCGCCGAGGCTGCACTCCTACATGGTCAGCGCCTGCAGACAGGGGAGATAAGGAACATATCAGGGGCCATGCGGCACATGGAACAGAATCAGAACACAGGGCTGCAACTGGTACACACAGACCTGCAACAACTCAATACCCATGTTGGCGACCTTGCACTCTCAATGAGACAACTGGTGGCAGAACTCATCACTGAGAGAGAGGGTGCAAGGCGCTGTGACATTCAGCTCATCCACCGGCTAGATCGCATGTCTGCCTCCATCGTCAGGCTGGCAGTGAACACCACTGGCCTGTCACGGCGCATGGTCAGCCTCCAGGTGGACATGGGCCACTTTGCCAGTGATGTGGCACGTGGACTGGGACGTCTCAGCCACGCCGTAGATCTCCTGGAGGCACGACAGGTGGCAAGGGGCATGGCAGACACGCCGCAGGACAGCGAGGAGGGTTCCACCGTTAGCAGTGTCTCCACCAGTGACACCAGGGTGTTGCGCAGTGGTAGCGCAAGGCAGGGCACTGCTGACACACCAGGAACCAGCCATGCTGGGCGAGGCCGGCATAGAGTGTGAGCTACGCACTGTCCTGGAGTAGAGACACATGAGGTTAATGTGTCCTCATGCCAGGTGGATTTTTACAGCCCCTGAACTGTAGTTCACGTATATAGTTTTTTTGGTGCACATTATTAAATTCCTTGTTTGTTCCACTTCACACCTGGACTCATTTTGTGTGACATTAGTGAGTGTGGTGAGAGTTAGCATGTACCTTCCAAAGTATTGGTATGCAATGTGGTCCCGTCTCAGTCTGCCTTGATTTGCAATGCTTCTATCCCCATGATGGTGATGTGGTAGCTCTTGCTCGTCATCCTCCGAATCTGGGTCTTCTGGGGTGAGAGGTAGCCCACGTCTGGTGGCAATGTTGTGCAGTATAGTGCATGCGCCAACTATCTTGAAAGCTGTTACTGGGTTATACTGGAGGGCACCTCCACTTCTGTGGAGGCATCTGAATCTTGCCTTCAGCAGTCCAAAGGTCCTCTCTATGATATTTCGGGTCCTCCTATGGGCATTGTTGTATCGCCTCTCTGTCTCATTGCTGGGTGTTAAGTACGGGGTAAGTATCCATGGTCGTAGTGCATATGCACTGTCACCTGTTTGGCACAAAATGTACAATGTTAGCTGGGCATAGATGGGTTCCACATTGACCTGTGTGTATGTCTTCAAGGTGTATTCAGCTATATCTAAGAGGTATCTGTCTCCAAACTCCCCATGTTCTAGGCGTTGGTGTATCCCACTGTGCCTGAAAATGTAGGAGTCATGTGTGCTCCCTGGAAATTTGGCAACCATGTCAGTGATAACATAATGGGCGTCACATACCACCTGGATGTTCAGTGAGTGGGTACACTTCCGGTTGCGGAACAGATATTCCAAATTTGCAGGTGGGCATATTTGTATATGTGTCCCGTCTACACACCCTATGACATGGGGGAAGTTGGCAATCCTGTAGAATTCCAACTTGGTGCTGTTGATGTCTGCCTCATTCCTGGGTAGGTATATGCATCTGGACATGTGTGTGACTAAGGCATCTTGGAATGCTCTGAAGAACAGTGAGAGTGCACTTTGGGATACCCCACCTGCCATGGCAATGACCCCCTGATAGCTACCTGAGGCCAAGAGGTGCAGTGAGAATAGCACTTGCACATGTGTAGGGATGGCGCAGCCGCGCACAGTCTGGCGTTGAAGCTGAGGATTGAGTAGCTCTATTAAATCTAGGATTGCTGCACTGTTAAGTCTGTATTTATCATATATCTCCTCCTCAGTTTGTTGGAAAAGTGTCTGCCTAGTTCTGTATATCTTCTCCTGTCTCTGGCTCCTCCTCCTCGTCTGCTGTGTGGCGTGGGCTCTCCTCCTCCTTGCTATCAGATATAGCTCCGCCATCTTGAGTAACCCAGGTGCCTTCTGGGTCTCCTTTTATACTTTGGTTCTGGTTACCACCTGCTCTGAGTTAGTGGTAAATTGGAAGTGCAAAATGGGCTTTTTGCGACTTGTCTCAATTTGCGAGTGGCTATTGCATTTGGTTTGCGACTCGCAAATTCCGGCTTCCTATTTGCGGGTCGCAAAATGGGGTCGCTATTTTTGCGAGTCGGTAATGGCTTGCGTCACAATTTGCGAATCGGAAATGGCATTTTTGCATTCCGTTTCCGATTTTGCAGGGTCGCAAATTGCGATTCGGGCCATTTGCGACTCGTAAAAATTTGCTACATCTGGCCCTTAGTGTTTTGAATTGTCATCTGTTTTGTCTATCTGTGTGGGGATGCACAATGCTGCAATGTTTGTTCTAGGTTAAAAGTTGGAGTATGGACTACCACTTCCATAAGTCATTGTTGGGCTGAATGGAATGTGTGGCATGGACTATTTTGATCAGTGAGTGATAGCATATCTTTTCTCTAAGGGACAATTTTGCATGCACATATGCTGATTCAAATGATTGTTACCCTAACCTTTGCTGGTGCCTGCTGTGGCTGAGGTGTCTATGTCAGTGACCCCAACTATGGCTTCGGGCGGCAGAGTTGACTCCACCATGTCCTCCAAGGGGGTGGATGGTCCTCCACCAGTGCTCCTTGCCTCCTTAAGCCTGGTTGCTACCCCCTCCTTTGTACATGTAAGTAAATCATACCCGCGCTTCCATATCTCCTCAATGGAGCGCTGCGCCACACGCACCTCACTGACCTTCGCCTGTATGTCACTCCACAACTATTCATTCTCACTGTCCGGGACATGGAGGTGAGTTTTTACCGAAGAGCTTGTCAGGGCTCTTCACCACCTCTTCAGTGAGCACCTCCAGTTCCTGCTCACTGAACTTAAGCTTCCTCTTCCTGCCTCCAGTATCCTTGGCATTCTCCTCAGTGCCCATGGTGAGTTTGGGTAGTGCCCAACACTCCTGACTGGCTCTCTGATGCTGTTCTCACTGTATCTGCCTCTTCCTGTGGCTCAGACGTCTGGAAGCATCATGCACTGACCCACTTCCTGATTGTGAGGTCAACAAGCAGCACCAGAATGCAAAAATCACAAATTGCCATTACCAAATTGCAATATGCTATTTTACCGAAACGCTATTTGGTAATCGCTATTTGCGATTGAGAATTTTAGGTAGTCACAAAATATTTTATGTTACATGGCTTTTTGCGAATTCCAAATAGTGAATCAGTAAATATTGCTATTTGGTAATCGCAAATGTGGTGCTTCATACATATGGCCCCTAATCTTTACTCTGTAGCCTTAAAAACAAACAAAAATTAGAATATAAATACTTCCAAAACCCCATACACCACACACATCTCCACAAAACATTACAAAATTCGAAATTCTAAACAAATATTTTAATAAAGTAAGAAAAAAAATTACATTTAGGTGTCTTCAAATTTCAAAAAGAGTGGGTGTTGTTAGACCCCTCCTCAACTCAAAAGATATCATGGTATCACACTGTGTAGACCACCACCAACATCTTACGATCAAAACCCAAATGTCCAGAACCCATTAAGATCCTCCATTCATGGAAAAAAAAAACATAACACTTGAAAACTGAAACAATTAAAAGTTGAAAGCATTTTTTTTGTTTGTTTTTTAACAAAGGGACCGCAACCACCTACTACCTTTTTTAAAATGAAAAAAACTCAGAAATCTGCATGTCCCAGCAGGCCGACAGTCTTATAACCTGTAAACCAAAATAGATACAAAATATTACAAAATTTCTCCTTACCTTACTCTCTACTCCCCTTTTCTGAAATAAGTAATAGTAATAGTTAAAAACATCTATATTTTTTAACTGACCGCTGCCTGAGAACTCATCCACTTGTGACTACGACACTCCATTGACACAGACGCAGCAACAGAAAACATAAGATAAAAGGATGTTCAAAAAACATTAAAAGGACAATTACCACTATAGAAACCAATGCCAAGTAACAGCTCCTGGTGTAACACTCACCACTATGTAAAAGCACATGTTAAGTGTTAGTGAAAGTAAAACCTCTAATGTATTGCTAACATATCGGGGATGGAGTAGGTCAGCAACTGCATTGTCATGGAACTTGTTTTTGTTTTTAACAAGGAAATATGAAAAACTTTGTGTATCGTCAGAGAGCCAGAAAATGACAATTTGACAGCCACTGGAGTCATGATGTTGTTAACTTTGTAGGGTCCATTTACAAACACTGGAATTTCTTGGATTTTTGGAGATGCACATATTCAGAGGAGAGACCTATCTGATCCTCAGTTAGTAATGTCCAGGAGAGCTGACAAACATATCCACATATCTCTTGCATCTAACCTATGCTTCTAGCATGCACATGGTGTAACGCTGAAGTGTCTTACAGTACCTTAACGCTTCCTTTTTTAATATTACAAATAGCAAGTGTTATTATTGTTATTTATGGTTATTGCTTCTGTGTTAATGCATATATTTGAACTGGGAAAATACAAATAATAAAAAATTTAGTTTATCGTGTTTTTATTTGATTCATCAGAATACAGAAATATAGATGAAAAATTGCTTTGTTACCCACTTTTAATCTCCACAGCTACACTAAAAGTATGCTATACAAGTCCAACGTTTAATTTTTTAGGATTCTTTGTTCGGTTTACACCCATAAAAGATATCTAACAATTAATGATACAATACATAAAAAATATGACTACAGATGCAAGAAACTGATTCAGTTAAAGTTAACATCCTCCTAAAATTTAACGACAGCTTTAAAAGCAAAATGACAGCAAAGAATACATTGATCGTTTGAAGGTGCTGCACAAATAGTAAAGCAGCTTTACATTGTCTAACACCAACTTTTTTGAGTAATGCCGTAAACAGTGAATTCTTGTCTCCTTATAAAATTTACAAAATTACATATAGCGTAAGCTGCCTTTGCTCAAAGTACTGTAACGCAGCAGCAAGGGTGGTCTTTTGACCAATCACCCATAATAAGAAAAGCAACAAAAAAGTGAACAGTGCTTAGCCAGTAGCAAGCCAGTATAAACCTCTGGTGAGTAATAGTGACAGCAAAGAAAATAAAATGGCAAGCCTGCTGAAGTTAATAACAAGGAATGAGCAATGTTGGTTGCTTTACTCACTTCTTTCTGCGGTCGCTTCTCTTCACGTAAACGTTTAAAAAAAATTAACTTGTAATATCATTCTTTCAAATTGTGCAAAGGGAGACGAGATTGTTAAAAATGTCAGATTTATACAATATCAGACACAGGTGTGCTGTGTGATCTAGCCAGGATATTCAGGCAGTGTGATCTAGAGTAGGGGTGGACGTACTGCTTGGAGCTGCACTATGTGGAACTCCGAGAAGTAGAAAGAAACTTTGCTGTGCAATGCGGAGTTCCCCATCACACCCATTCCCATTGTGTTTCATGTCAAATGCAACACGAAGTACATTCCCACGTTCAAAATCACATGTGTAAAACACTATGGGGTTCACATGGGCGCAGCCATTCTATTTTTCACTCTGTTTATGGTGCTGGACCTGTTTGTTTTTATCCTTCATTGATCTTTTCAATATTCCACCCTTCTAATTAATCTACCTCTCATTTTTATTGTATTAGTGTGTCTTTTTGTGCCCAACTACTTTTGTGTTTTTTCATTTTTTTCATGCTTTTTGTGACTTTTTGTATGTTTGTTTTTTTCCATTATTTCTTACTTCCTTCTCCTGTTTCTATTCTTCTTCACCCCGCCACCCAGCACCAAGATGGAGCAGGGTGGCGCCAGTGAACGGGGGGGCATCGCCAGAGCCCCCCAAGACAGCCAGCAGCAGACACTTACCCTTGTGGGCAGCAGCACCACCGAGGGGTGCAGCCTCGGGCCATCTTTAGTGAGTAGGAGATGGCAGCATTGTTTTTTTATGTGCAGCACCACCTCCCCTCCATGCTGGCAGCAGGTGGCAGGCCTGGTAGCGGTTAACCCCTATGGGAGCGTCAGCTGACTTAGGCTAGGGCAGGTGTCTCCAACCAGTCAATCAGGAGCTCAAAGAAACCTTCAGAGTAGCTCACACCTTTGAGTTTATTTTTAGATAAGCACCGGGTCACATTTCCCTTTTAAAGTTAAGGGAAGGCTGTGTTTATTTTACAATATTATCTTCAGTCTGCAGATAGCAGGGCCTGATAATGAGCAGTGCTGGAGTAAGATGTATGACCTGAGGCCACAAAGGTGAACAACTGAAGCACTGAGGCTTTTAAATCTTAACTATAAGTCCTTATCTACTAGTGTGAGTCCTTATCTACTAGTGTGAGAACAAATTGATGTTTCTGAATGCTTTTAAACAGAAAATTAAAATGATGTGTTAAATTAATGATTAAGTTTGCTTTTCATTTTTAATTTTGTCCCATTTCAAAGTATCAGATTTACGAACAGCAGGCCTCTTGATACTGTGCTATATTTATAACTGAAAAGTACAGTCATTTATTTATATGAAATATTGAGTCAATTATTTCTTAATATTTTGTGAAGAATGTTTCTTCACTATAAATTCCTCCCATTTAAATAAATGGCTGTATTTATCGGTCTACAGGCCACTGGGTGCAAGTTGCCTGATGTTTTTAAATGAAACATTTTGAAATTTTTAAAGTGCGGAAAAATATTCCACATTAGAAATATTTTTGTAGAAATTTTTTATGCATTTTAAAAATCTCCCAATAAAATAAATTGGCTGTATGTTTATGTTATACATATAACGGTTCTGCATATGGGAAAGCTATATCCTGAACCAAAAGTACGTATGACACAGGCTCTCTTTCACCTATATCCTATTCATACGCCAAAAAGACCATGCTCTAACTGGCACACGTCAGCCCTGTCATAGTGCCCCTATACAAAAAGCATTTTGTTCAAACCATAGTTTCTAGCTCTATGGATATTAGGCTTAGTCAATTAGCTGGGCAGGGAGTGTCTAGTAACACTGCGCGAGTGCCTTGGCCTTCAGTAGCTCACAATGATTTTCACTGATCAGAAGCAGCTCTCACTATAGAAAAGGTTGGAGACCCCTGGGCTAGGGTGTGTTGTGTCTTCACCGCACCACCCATGTCCAGTGCACCTCCCAGCAGTTGATGCACTGCTTGGCAGATATCATCAACCATGATCAGGACCTGCTCGCCAACAAGATTCTGAGACTCTGAGTAATAATTATATTATCTGTTGTGTCTGTGTTCTACAATGCTAACTTTTTTTCTGAATAGCATGCTTCTCACACTCAGAGGTAAATTATATTTAGTTTACGTTAAGATTATTATTATGTGATCCAGTTTGAGCTCGGCAGGTGCTCAACGCTACCTAATCATACTTGTTAGCGCTCGCTTTGGCTGATTAAGAAGCCAATGCAACGCATACTACTCTGTCCTTTGGTCACCATAGTTAATTAGTGATGAGAGTGAGTTAGCATTCTCTGTGACTTTCTTTATCATGGTCGTACTGTCCCAAGCAATTTCACAGTGATGTGTAGTACGAGTATGCATCTTTGCATTGAAAAAAAGGGTCACTGAGTTTGTCCATCAAGGGGGTTGAGAAATGAGAATACAATCAAAGATCATTCATTGCAATGCATTAGGAGTATAGCCAACTCAACAATAGTTGAACATACTAGTACCATGGGTGATCTGATTTAGAAAAGTACAATGTCACTGCGTTTGCCTGTTATAATAATTTTGTGGAGATTAACTTTACACTAATCTTTTGTTTTATCTTCTTTATTTCTTTCATCAGCATCCAAGGGCAAAAAGAGGGGCACAACAGTGGGAGGTCCAGCAAGAGCAGCTGATTGTGAACACCCCCATGTTACACCTACAGTGGTGGTTAACTTACTCAAGGCCTCTTCTATCTGCAACTCAGCGAAAGGACACATATGTGGTTATTATGAGTCTGGCAGTCGCATGACTGCCAGACTCGCAGTGGCGGCCCCACCGCCAACAGGATGGTGTTGGGACCACCACATTAGGACAGTGGTGGAGCCGCCACGGTGAGACCACCAACACCGCCAGGCTGCCACAAGCCAGCAGCCTAGCGGTCCCGTGGTTTCTCACCCTCCAGGGCAGCGCTGCTTGCAGAGCCGCTCTGGGGATTAGGAGTCCCCATCTGCCAGCCATTCCATGGCAGTTCAGACCGTCATGGAAAGGCTGGTGGAATGGGGGACTCGGGGAGCCCCTGGGGGCCCATGCACTTGGCATGGGGAGTGCATGGGCAGTGCAGGGCCCCCATGCACAGCCCCATTGCACATCCCACTGCCCAGGCAGTGGAATGCGATGGGTGCTGCTGCACCCACTGCACTGCCACATAGCCGCCAGCTCCAATGTTAAGGCCCTGTTCACAGCAGGGCCGGCATGCAGAAACACTGTTTCCACCCACTGGCCCAGCGGTGAAGTCCTATTAGGGCCGGCAAGGTTCAGGCCGCACATGAGGTCTGAGGGCAGGGAGAGTTTGGCAGGCGGCCTCTGCCACCGGCCAAACTCTTAATAACCACCATAATGTACACTAAAAATGATAGCTTGAAGGAAAGTTGAAAGAAAGGAAGGATGGATGAAATGAGCGAAAGGAAAGGATGCGTGGGTGGGTGAAAGGATGCATGGGTGAAAGGATGATTGAAAGAAAGGGTGGCTAGTGGATACTTAATGGATAGATAATGGATTGTGAATTTTGGTGAAAGACTGGATGAGAGAAAGTAAAGCTTAAATCATGGTGGCTATGGGTGAATAATATAGTGGGAAGAATGAAAGGATGGTTGAATAAATGATTGGATGAATAAAAAAGGGAGGTCTCCTATACAGGAGCATGCTGCTCACCTACTTTGCTTGCTTTATGTTTTATGGTTATGAAAGCTATGGTTCAAAGTGTGAGATTTTAAAATTTGGGTTCTAATCCCTTGCCTTACTGTATTTGTTAAACAAGGCAGATATGTATCCCACTCATCATCATCGTTCATCAACCCCTCCCTGCCCATGGCATTTCGCCACCCATGACCGAAGAAGTGCAGTGTGGTTCAATTTGCGGCTGCAGTGTTGGCTATGCAATGTGCATGTCCTTCAGTTAATGCAACATTTACAAAGTTTTCAATGCATTGCAAACCAAACACACAAGATGTGTTGTTTTCCCTTCACCCACTCACTCACTTCTTAGTACTTCACTCCTTTATTCTTTCCTAATTTCTTCCACCCCTACCAAACAAATTGAAAAATCCATTCTTGGCATGTGCCACAATTTTATGGCTGTGTGAAGTGTTTCCAAAATATATTTTATGGTTTCCATAACAGATTTATGCTATGTCTAGTCCGATTCTTCCCTTTAGACTCATCTACAAAGCAACTGAATAAGCCAAAGCTTAGGCACATGATGAACAGATGACTATTGGCACCCTTCTATTCTATAGCAAAAGCTCTATCTACCTGCCTAATCCCTCTGCCTTACTCTGCAGTAGAGTAAGTCAAGTTTCCTTCCCTTACTGCCCAGCAAATTAATTTGATGTAAAGAATTGGTGGTGGTGGGCGAGGCCAGTGAGTAAAGTGGGACTAGTAAGAGCCCTATTTGATTTCAAGTAAGGGATACTCTGTACCAAATGTGCAAGTACAACCTTTATAGCCTATTCCATTCCCTGTAGTGAAGTGCATTGTTTTCCCCACCATCTACTTACGGCAGATAGGATAAGAACTATATCTGCATTTTACGCATGACGTGTGACATATCTTATGTATTCATCTTTGGAAGGCAGTTGTGGAAGAGCAGGGTCATTGTAATTAAAGATAAATAATTGTCAGCTACAGCTGCCCTAGCTGCAGACAGTAGCAAAGTACTCGAAGCACTGGCTAGCATGCCTCCATTTATTTTGCACAACAACTTGCATTCCATAGTACCTAATGCCTCACTCACAAATGAGAGGTAATTTATTTATATTTTTCAACTAAAAATGTCTGTTTAGTTACTAGAAAAGCCTTTAAAAGAAACAAAATGAAATTGCTGCTTTTTTTTTATCTGGTATTATTCTGCCTTCATTCTTTTCCACCAGACAGTCAGTACTTTTTATGTGAGGCATTTGTGGGTAAACAAATAAATTTGTCCCTGTGACTCTCCTAATCATAATCATATCAAATTCCAATGTCCTTAGGGCACCAGCAATGTAGTGCTACTGTGCCACCCACTACCTACTTTTGAAGAAGTGTTTGTCTTTTTTAATTTTGTTCTTCTCGATATAGCTACTCTTGCTGGACAACAACCAACCAGACAGGATATAACGGCCCCTCTGCGGCGGCAGAGGTTGGAGAACATCCAGGGTGAATATGGGCGGCTGGTGGTCCTGGAGGAGGAAGAGGGTGAAATAGCTGCCTCGGACTCAGGACCCACCTCAGCAGCATGCCAGTGCCAGCCTCCCAGCCACTACATCACCAGCACAGCCGTCAGGGTCCCTGACTGCCACTGCTGTGACGCCCTCCCCGAGAGGCAATTCAAGGTTTGTGTCATGCAGCAGCTCAACCACATGGAAAGCCAGCTTGGTAGCATAGAGCAGAGCCTGGACCAGCTGCAAACCCATATAGACTGTGCCTTCTTCTGAGCCCTTTTTTTTTTTTATTTATTTTGTTTTGGTGGGAAGAAGTTGTTGGTGATGGAGAGGGTGGGAAAGCAATCGGGGCCAGGCTTCACTTTAGACTTTAGTAGGACTTTACGGGGACAGGGCTTTTGATTTAGGGAGAGGGATGGGCCAGTAGTGGGTGGAAGGAGTGGTTTTTTGTATTTGTTAAAAATAAAAAAGGGGATCATTCATTTTACTTGAATTAGGCCTCAAATGTTTATTTTGGTGTTTTAGTTGTACTGCTGTCTTTTAGTATATCCTGTTTTCTAAATCTGCTAAAAAAGTGCATGTCATACCCTTAATACTTATATCGTTGCACTGCTGCCCTCTGCTACAATATGGAGCACTAGGGGATGATTGCAATTGCCTATTTTGCAGACCAAAACTTATATACATACAGACATCTTCTTCAGTAGGAGTTAATTACTAACTAGACAAGTTCACTTCAATTCGTGGTTCTTCTCTTACCTGAATAGATTGTCAAGATTGTACCTTTCAGCAGGGATGAAATGGAAGTACGGAAAGTTCCCAGCCTTCCTGTGAGACAAACTGGCTAGATAAGCCAAGTCTGGCCCAATGGGATGAAGGGGCGATAGGCAGCAGGACTCAGAAAGGCGTACCAGGTAGATGGGTGCAGCCTATGGTTTCTATAGCGAAACTAATGATAAGTATCATTAGAATCAGAGTTACAACAAAAAGACCTTCTCTTGTCTTGTTAATCTTACCCTCATTTCCCTTTCCTATTTCTTTTAAGGAGCTGAGTCCAGGATGTGGATTGACAAGCACTGTAACTAGAAAAAGGCTCTGAAATCAGTGACATCAATAGACTAGAACAATATTATACCAATCTAGGGAATTTCTATACACATATCTAAACTAGTGCTATTCACTCCAAAGCCAACTGTGGTCACAACTCAGTAATAACAATCATTCTCATTTCCTTGACCATTTTCATATGTAACAGACAATACTCTCTAATACATTAGTCCATAGGTGCCTAAGTCTCTAATAACTCCTTGGAGGCTGAAAACAATAGTGCATTAATTAATTTGTCTAGATTTTGATGACAGGTTCAGGAGTTCATGGCAATTCATATCTTGCTGAAATTCATTTATAACTTTACAATACCTTCATAGTATCTTGCTTCACTCCATTCATGACTTTACAAAATAAGTTCACATTATTCAAATTGAGGATGCAATTATGGAACTAGGAACGCTGGAAGCAGCAATCCAAAACAGGGTGAGTACGGGCTGAATGACAAACCCACCTGAGGAAAGTAGAGTGCTCAAAAAAAGACACAGAAGGCACGCTGTGTCTTACTTGAAAGCAAAAATATGACCTACCGAGGAAGAGAGGACATGGCCAACTGTGGATCGGAGAGGAATCCTGCAGGTGTGCTCAAGGATGCTGAGAGCAACCTGCATCAGGTTTGAAGACAGGAAACAGGAACTGACAACAAGCAATTGTCAAGGGCAGCACGCAGTTTTAAGCCTACGCGCTCACTGTTAAAGGGACTGCGATCCGCAGGCCCTGACATAGATGAACCGAAAGAGTCTTCCTCCTGCAGGGTTTTTCCCAAGGTGGCATCTTAAGGGGGTGGTAGTAGTAGCAGGCTATTACACTAACAGGGAAGACAGAAGGTGCCACTCCCACCAATGTGAACTCCAACTGCAGGATTAATCAAAGCATTATCCATCACTGTCAACTAGATTGAAAGAAAACAGAGAGTTAGTGGGTCTTCTTATATCATAACTTAAGGAAGACTGAGGCCAGACTACCCCAATTACACTATTTGACACACCTCAAAGAAGACCTGATATGATAATACAAGCTAGCCATATCAACTTCTGATGAGCAATGGTGGGGAGCTAGTATTTCAAGAGTATAGTTAAGAAATTAAATCATGGAGTCAGGAGAAGTGGGCACAGAGTCAAGAGAGGTTGGACAAGGTTTAGCGTTTATGCAACACACAATACAAAGCATGAATGATGATGTTGATGGGACCGGTGTGGAATATTGCTCAGGTAATAGAAGGTCAAGCAGTGAGTTGGTGTCACTTTCACCACATCCGTCCCAGCAAGTGAGTGATCCATTTATTCTGTACAATTAAGTCACACCACCATAAATCACACAGTCTGGGTGAAGAGGGTTAAGGGCACGATGAATTATTATGAAAGCAGATTTGGGGAAGGTGTGACAAAGACAAACACTGCACGAAAAGAAACCATGACAATATTCATCAGGGTGCTGCACAGCACACCCTCATCAATCTAATGTCGAAGGAAATGATGAAAGGATAAGTATGACACATTTCAGTTAAATACATTGCAAACAGTCCTTCTGCCAGAGAGATCCACAATAGATTCTCTCTAAATGTTATGTCTTCTAGGTTTGAAAAATGCAAACGATGGAGAATTAAAGTTAACCTACTCAGTTCTAAAAATTATGATTTTTTAGAAGAAAAACAATATTGCATTGCCAAATTGGGTGGTGCATCTCCATTCTTCTTGGAATGTCTGTCACTCTTGGGTGCCTACTGGCTGACCCTGTCTGGTAGGTAAGCTGGAGTCTTGAGCTTTCACCAAGTTTTGTTTGTGCAGGAGAAGACTAGGAGAAGGCCTGTGTCTTGAAAAAAACAGTAACTGTATTATAGACTAAAGGAGAAGGACAAAATGAAGCAAGGTAAGCTTCATGAGGAGTCACGAGTGTACCAAGAAGACTCAGAGGCAGAGCAGGAACACACGAGGAGTTTGACGTTTGAACTAACGATATAGGAAACACATACTCAGCAACATTTCCCAAAAATGCACCGCTCTCCAATTCATAGAGCTCAGTGAGTACTAGGCCCCAGAGTCTTCACCATCATCATGGTCTCTCTTTGAAGTGGATAACTTTCTCCTTCTAACTGTTGAGGTAGTCCCACCCTCTGTCCTTCCATCCTCCTCCTCCTGATTCGGAGGAACTCCGTCCCAGTCCCAAACAGAGTAAGTTAAACCTGTGCAGTTAAGTGCACTGCTGTTGAAGAACGAATAGAGAAAATTAACTGGAGTATTTTGTGTACATTTGTGTTTGGTAACTAAAGTGAATGGTATGGTGTGAGGAACCAGAAAAAAGGAGTGGACCCTGCAGGTGTTGTGTAGCCATTTTAGCCATAGCTCCATGCGCGTTATTTTAACAGACTAGGCCAACCCGCTGTGCACCTTAACCTAGATATATTTTATTCGGCTTCATTTTATTATTGTTACAATAGCCACTTTTACGGTCTTGTTTTATTTTCTGTTTAGCTAACTTTTTTTGCCTAGGCCAGCACTCTGTTCTCAAACAGGACATTCTTGATCACTCTGTGATTCTTCCAAGGCTACAGCACGGTACATTGCAGATGAAAGTGATAGAAGTTTAGTCTCCAACATTCGTAGAAAACATACATCCTTACGTAGGGACATTTTCCCAGAACATCAGCTGTGTTGTTATAAAAACACTTCCTTGTCCCTTATACGTTAGAGGGAGATTCCAGCCAGAGATCTACGACTGTATGCTGATTGCCGAATGCTTCGCTACAGATGCTAACGCAGACCGCAGGCCTTTGCTCAGGTATGGGGGATGATGTCTTCGTAGGGGAACCTGAAGGACAGAGTTAGAGCTTAACATGCTGTGCTCTATCATAGCCTAGGTAGGAGTTAGTCCATTGATAATAGTGACAATATGATAGCGTTATTTTTACGCTTCACTCTTCTCGTCACAATTTTAATACTGTCATATATGAGGCTAAATGTAATTGAGAGAAACGGATGAGACCTGAGTGACCACGGCTTCCCTGAGAAACCAATTATGTCATGCGCTCGGCTGCCCAGTCATCCATATCCTTGGGTAGAGATGAGGCACTACTAGTTAGCCGGAGCAAAACCCAGATTGGAGCGACAGGTGTCACCCGCAGTGGATTAGACTTAGTCTCCCACACCGCAGGCGATTCTGCCGCTCAAAACCCAGTACTCATTAGAATAATGAGAGTCTGCGCGACATGGTGCTGCCAACGTTTGGTCAGGCTCTAATTTTCGGGTCCTCCGGAGTATCTCTATCTCATTCTATACTATGATGCCTCAATACTATATACGAAGACGTAGGTAGTACTGAGGATTTCCACTCCAGCTACATAGGCTATCCTATTTGGGGCCGGAGGTTGTTCAAGCTTGAACTTTAAAAGGAAAACCCTATTTGGCGTGCCTCGTCTGAACATTTCTTCGATCTAGTATGGCGAATCCACAGCAGATAGTAATAGCAATCAATATGAGACAACTTCTGACTGCACACTTATTAGCAAACGGCCTAATGGCCCAGGGGGGTCCAGTCACATTTGTGGTGGACACCAATCCAGTTTATAGAACAGAACTCTTTTATTCTTGGGTCACATTTCCAGCAGTCGAGGGGAACACAAATACATTTGATTATTATACACATGCAAACGCACCTGGACAAAACAGGCCATATGCATACTTAGAAATACCATTACCTTACCAAGAACATAATAATTGGCTTGATGACGCCCTACCCCATACAATATTACCAGTAAGGTTAGGTCCTCTAAGTAACGATAGTCCTACCTGGCCATTATTGTCCACTTATACACCACATTCTGCAGTAGCGAATTTAGCAGTAGCTGAGGTTCTTCGCTTATATACTGAATTTACAGCGACATATAGACGATTGGAACAGTTTGTGATGCAAACATTAAATATAAACCCAGCATGTGCTGCTCCAGCACAACCACATGCAGTAACGCCAGGTATAAAGCCTGCTACTGTACATTCAATCATTAGTAAAGTACCAGCCAAACGAGAGGAAACTCCGTTTTGGTTAGCACAAAAAATAAATGTGCTGGAAGCAGTATTTCCCCATATGGGACCTCAGGATAAACATAGAATTCTAACGATGTGCTTGCCATTTGGGATGGTCCCTACAGCAGATAATTGTAATAATTGGGGCATGGTATTTGTCGAGCTCTATACAACCGCGCACAGTACACAGACACTTGCCAATTTGCCAGAAGTGTTAAAACAAATTCAAGATGAATACGGGGCTGCCCCAGCCCTGGACTTGGGGATGCACCTTATGGGCAATTTTGCCACAGTATCCTCAATTATTTTAAGTAATCTTAAAGGGGAAGCAGTCGCACTAGCAGTGTGCATGCGGCTCCGTGACATTCCTCAACAGGATCAGGAACGCAAGCTGCCTGAGATTATCGCAGAGACCTATTCTAGCATTGGTCAAGATAGTTTGGGGGCCAGACCAACTAAACCTCAATTTCAGGGCAAATCTAATAAAGATTTTCCCAAGCAAGCTCCTGAGGGTAATAAGAAATGCTGGGATAAAAAACAACAAACTCCTAAAAAAGAGAGGAGAGAATCTCCACGTATGGAGACCCTACAGAATAGATATAATCTCAGAAATAGAGACTATATAAAAACGCCTGATAGATATCAATATACTGATACACGCCAATCTCGTTCCTTTCAGGACTCATCGGAAAAACGAAATGAGAGAGGTGGGTGATCAGAGCGCAGAACAGAGTACGTGAAACTGAGACAGGAATCACAAATCACAACGCTCATCAGAGGTTTCTGTTAAAAAGGAAGCGAAACCTGCCCAACAAAAACCCCAATTTAAAAAGAAAAAGGTGGCAGCAGTCACAGTCCGACATGCCACACAGGAAGAGGGTCCTCTTGAAGAACAGGAAGTGGGCACTAGCACTGCTAGACAGCGCGGCAGAGGTCACAATAGTTCGCTGGAGTCTTCTAGAGCATCTGGAGGTGAAAGCAACTGATGACTTTATACAAGTAGAAATTGTGGACATGTGTGTCTCCACGCCTGATGGGGGTGTATAAAGTAACGCTACGGTTAGAAGGAGACATTGACCATATAATAGACGCAATCTTTTGGGATCGCGTAATAAATATATATGATGTTTTCTTGTCCGAACAAGATTTTCCACTTGAATTTGTCCGTACCTGCCCCTATGGAGAAGATGTTATTAAACCTTCTTTCTTGCCCCTTGTTCCAGAGGAACGCGCTGAATCCTATGCCATTGATTGGGCTCTGGCACAGGCACCTGCATTATACCGCAATCACGTAGGATGGGTTAAAGAATCCCCCTACCATGTAATTCCTATTAAAAATCAACCCCAACCTCAGTATCTAATAAAACATGATGCAAAACCACCCGTGAGGGAAATACTCACACAATTAGAGTACCAGGGCGTAATTCAACCCTGTCTCTCCCCAATGAATAATCCATTATTACCAGTAGCTAAACCAGACCATTCGTATAGAATAGCCTTAGACTACAGACACTTAAACTGTCACAAACACACATATGCTATACAGAACTCACATAGCACAGCACTAATGAACAACACAGTGCGTAAAAAATACAAAACGACGCTGGACATTTCTAATGGTTTCTTCTGCCAGATATAGCGCCTGAGAGTAGAGACTTAACAAGTTTCAGTGCACTAGGCTCTCAGAAGAAATTCTGTTGTTTACCTGTTCGCAGCTCGAGGCTGGTGGGGAGGGAGTTCCAGGTCTTGGCTGCCAGGAAGGAGAAGGACCTCCCACCCGCCGTGGAGCGGCAGATGCGAGGGACGGCAGCGAGCGTGAGGCCCGAGGAACGGAGGAGACGGGTGGGGGCGTAGAAGCTGAGGCGACGGTTGAGGTAATCCGGTCCCTTGTTGTGGAGGGCTTTGTGTGCGTGGGTGAGAAGTCGGAAGGTGATCCTTTTGCTGACTGGGAGCCAATGCAGGTGTCTCAGGTGTGCAGAGATGTGGCTGTTGCGGGGTATGTCGAGGATGAGGCGGGCGGGGCGTTTTGAATACGTTGCAGGCGTTTTTGGAGCTTGGCGGTGGTCCCAGCATAGAGGGTGTTGCCGTAGTCCAGGCAGCTCGTGACGAGGGCGTGGGTCACGGTTTTTCTAGTGTCGGCGGGGATCCAGCGGAAGATCTTGCGGAGCATGCGGAGGGTGAGGAAGCAGGTGGAGGACACGCCGTTGACTTGCTTGGTCATGGTGAGAAGAGGGTCCAAGATGAAGCCGAGGTTGCGGGCGTGGTTTGCGGGGGTTGGTGCGGTGCCGAGGGCCGTGGGCCACCAGGAGTCGTCCCAAGCGGACGGGGTGTTGCCGAGGATGAGGACTTCCGTTTTGTCAGAGTTCAGCTTTAGGCGGCTGAGCCTCATCCAATCTGCGACGTCCTTCATGCCCTCTTGTAGGTTGGTCTTGGCGCTGGCGGGGTCCTTGGTGAGGGAGAGTATAAGTTGGGTGTCGTCGGCGTAGGAGGTGATGATGATGTCATGCTTGCGTACGATGTTGGCGAGGGGGCTCATGTAGACATTGAAGAGTGTCGGGCTGAGTGATGAGCCTTGAGGTACGCCGCAGATGATCTCGGTGGGGTCTGAGCGAAACGGAGGGAGGTAGACTCTTTGGGATCGGTTTGAGAGGAAGGAGGCGATCCAGTCCAGGGCCTGGCCTTGGATCCCGGTGGAGCGGAGGCGGGTGATTAGGGTGCGGTGACAGACGGTGTCGAAGGCAGCCGAGAGGTCGAGGAGGATGAGGGCGACTGTTTCACCGTTGTCCAACAGGGTTCTGATGTCGTCTGTGACTGAGATGAGGGCGGTTTCAGTGCTGTGGTTGGTTCGGAATCCGGTTTGTGAAGGGTCGAGCAGGTTGTTGTCTTCCAGGAAGGTGGTCAGCTGTTTGTTGACGGCCTTCTCTATTACCTTGGCGGGGAAGGGGAGGAGCGAGATGGGGCGGATGTTTTTCTTTACTTTAGTAGTGCGTTGACTTCGGTGTGTTTCCAGCATTCAGTAGCAGAAGAAAAAGAGGAGTTGATGACGGCCTGGAGGTGCGGGGCGATGATGTCGTCGGCTTTATTGAAGATGAAGTGAGGGCAGGGGTCCGATGGAGCGCCGGAGTGGATCGAGTTCATGGTGGTTTTGGTTTCTTCGGTGTTGATGTGGGTCCAGTCGTTGAGGGTGATGGTCGGAGGTGTGGGTTCGGTGATGCTTGGTTGGGTCTGGTGTCCGAAGCTGTCGTGGAGGTCGCTGATCTTGCGATGGAAGAAGATGGCGAGGGAGTTGAACAGATCTTGTGACGGGGTTGGAGAACTCCTTGACCATGCTAAAAAGTTCTCTGCTGTTGTGGCTGTTTTTGTCCAGTCTGTCGGTAAAAAAGTTCCTTTTGGCAGCGCGGATCAGGTGGTGGTGTTCGCGGGTAGCGTTCTTGAGGGCGGTCATGTTGTCAGCGGTGTGGTCCTTGCGCCAGGCCTTCTCGAGGGCGCGACAAGTTTTCTTCGATTCTTTGAGGGTGTCAGAGAACCAGAGAGGTTTTTTGGTGTTGGCCTGTCGATGCGTGCGTTTGAAGGGAGCAAGGTTGTCTGCGCAGTTGGAGATCCAGTTCATGAGGCTGAGGGCTGCGTCGTTGGGGTCGGTGGTGAGGGTGGGTTGGTGGCGAGTGCGGAGAAGAGTTGCTCTTCGGGGATTTTGTTCCACTGTCGACGAGGGATGGGTTGAGTGCGGAGGTGGCGGGTCTCGCGCCGGAATGTGAAATGTACACAGCTGTGGTCGGTCCAGTGTAGAGCGGAGGTGTGGCTGAAGAAGACGTGTTTGCTGGCGGAGAAGATGGGGTCAATCGTGTGTCCGGCGATGTGGGTGGCGGTGTTCACCAGTTGCTTGAGGCCGAGGTTGGCGAGGTTGTCGAGCAGGGTGGTGGTGTTGGGGTTGTTGTTTTGTTACAGATGGAAGTTGAGGTCGCCTAGGAGGATGTAGTCCGGCGAGGCGAGGGCGTGTGGGGAGATGAAGTCGGCGATGGCGTCGCTGAAAGGGGCGCGCGGTCCGGGAGGACGGTAGACGAGGGATCCTCTGAGGGTGGTCCTGGGGTCGGTGCGAATCTGAAAATGCAGGTGTTCAGCGGCGAGAGGGGTGTCTTCGGTGGAGGTGGTGACGCTGATGGAGTCTTTGAAGACGATGGCGATACCTCCTCCTACTTGGTTGGTGCGGTCTTTTCTGGAGATCTTGTAGCCTTCGGGGATGGTGGTGGCGATGTCTGGAGCAGAGGAGGCGTTCATCCAGGTCTCAGTGATGAACGCGACGTCCAGTGCTGTGGAGTCCAGGAGGTCCCAGAGTTCAACGGCGTGCTTGTGGACGGAACGAGCATTGACCAGGATGCACTTGAGGTGGTTGATGGCGCGTGGGCTTGTGGTCGTGGTAGTTGCGTGGTGGAAGATGCGTTTGCAGGAGTTGCAGGCGAAGGGTCCATGGGTGCGTTTGGGGTGAGCTTGGAAGCAGGTGTTGGAGCGCCCTGGGTTGAGGGCGTGGAGGGTGGTGGGGTCGTAGCGGATCAGCGGGGCTTGGGAGAGCTGGGGACCAGGGGTCGTGGCGCTGGGCGCGGGCCAGGCGCGGTCGTGCGCAGACGGGCTTGACTCTGGCGCGCACGCTGCGCATTCGCGCAGCGGCCACCATATGAGGTAGGAGGGGGGGAGGGGTCAGCTGGGGTCGAATGGGAGCTGGGGGGCGGGGGCGGGGGCGTGCAGGAGGTCGCGGCGGGAAAGCGTGAGGGGGGGACAGGTAGAGTGAGAAGAGCTGGGGGAGGGGGGTTTAAGGGTGGAGGGGGGTGAGTGTTAGGAGGTTTAGGAGATTAGGGAGAGAGATAGGAGTAGGGTTGTGAAGATAGGGGAGGGGGGGGTGGTAGAGGTGGGTGAGGGTGAGAGGTAGAGTGAGAGGATAGGAAGATAGGTAATAGAGGGGGTGGCGGGAAGGGGGGGAGAGATAGAGAAATAGATAGAGAAAGTAGATAGATAGAGAAATAGATAGATAGAGAAATAGATAGATAGAGAAATAGATAGATAGAGAGATAGGTAGATAGCGAACGGGATAGGTAGGGGTGATAGAGAGGGGGAGGCGAGTGAGGGAGGGAGATGAGGCAGGAGCAGGAGGGCAGGCGCGGGGAGAAGAAGACGGAGGAGGCAGAGGAGCCGAAGACAGAAGATAGAAGACAGAAGACAGAAGAACAGAAGACCGGAAGAACAGGAGAACAGGAGACCGGAAGAACAGATGAACAGGAGAACAGGAGAGCAGAAGACCGGAAGAACAGGAGAACAGGAGAACAGAAGACCAGAAGACCAGAAGACCAGAAGACCAGGAGTCCAGAAGTCCAGGAGTCCAGAAGACCAGGAGTCCAGAAGACCAGGAGTCCAGAAGACCAGGAGTCCAGAAGAACAGGAGTCCAGAAGAACAGGAGTCCAGAAGAACAGGAGTCCAGAAGAACAGGAGTCCAGAAGATCACAGATGAAGATATGAAGAACAGAAGGCAGAAGACAGGCAGAAGACCACAGAAGAAGATGAAGAAGAAGAGAGGCGATCAGGAGAGGCAGAGAAGCACCCAGAAGAAGAGAGCAGACGGGGAAAAGAAGAGTACAGAAGAAGATTACAGAGGAGAAGCGAGGAGGAAGAACAGAGAAGAAGAAAAGAAGCAGGAGAGAGGGTGAGTAGCGTGGGGCAGGGCGAGGGGCAGGGAGGTGGGGGGTACTTACTGTGAGGTGGGTCTCTGGAACTCAGGAACCTGGAGGAGCTGCAGCGGCAGGGGGAGCGATCTACCCTTGGGTCAAGGGTCGCTACCACTGTCGCGCAGTGGCCGCCATATGAGGTAGGAGGGGGGGGGTCAGCTGGGGTCGAATGGGAGCTGGGGGGCGGGGGCGTGCAGGAGGTCGCGGCGGGAAAGCGCGAGGGGGGGACAGGTAGAATGAGAAGAGCTGGCGGAGGGGGGTTTAAGGGTGGAGGGGGTTGAGTGTTAGGAGGTTTAGGGTTTAGAAGATTAGGGAGAGAGATAGGAGTAGGGTTGTGAAGATAGGGGAGGGGGTTGTAGAGGTGGGTGAGGGTGAGAGGTAGAGTGAGAGGATAGGAAGATAGGTAATCGAGGGGGTGGCGGGAAGGGGGGAGAGATAGAGAAATAGATAGAGAAAGTAGATAGATAGCGAAATAGATAGATAGAGAGATAGGTAGATAGAGAGATAGGTAGATAGGAGGAGTGAGGGAGGTAGATAGCGAACGGGGTAGGTAGGTGTGATAGAGAGGGGGAGGCGAGTGAGGGAGGGGGATGAGGCAGGAGCAGGAGGGCAGGCGCGGGGAGAAGAAGACAGAGGAGGCAGAGGACCCGAAGACAGAAGATAGAAGACAGAAGAACAGAAGACCGGAAGAACAGGAGACCGGAAGAACAGAAGAACAGAAGAACAGGAGAACAGGAGAACAGGAGAACAGAAGACCAGAAGACCAGAAGACCAGAAGAACAGGAGACCAGAAGAGCAGGAGACCAGAAGAACAGAAGAACATAAGAACAGAAGACCGGAAGAACAGAAGAACAGAAGAACAGGAGAACAGGAGAACAGAAGAACAGGAGAACAGGAGAACAGAAGAACAGAAGAACAGGAGAACAGGAGAACAGAAGAACAGGAGAACAGAAGAACAGGAGAACAGAAGAACAGAAGAACAGGAGGTCACAGATGAAGATACGAAGAACAGAAGGCAGAAGACAGGCAGAAGAAGATGAAGAAGAAGAGAGGCGAACAGGAGAGGCAGAGAAGCACCCAGAAGAAGAGAGCAGACGGGGAAAAGAAGAGTACAGAAGGAGATTACAGAGGAGGAGCGAGGAGGAAGAACAGAGAAGAAGAAAAGAAGAAAAGAAGCAGGAGCAGGAGAGAGGGTGAGTAGCGCGGGGCAGGGCGAGGGGCAGGGAGGTGGGGGGTACTTACTGTGAGGTGGGTCTCAGGAACCTGGAGGAGCTGCAGCGGCAGGGGGAGCGACCTACCCTCGCTATATATCATCCAAAAATGCGGGTATAGTTCCAACATATAGTGTAGGGAAACTATGCCAGCAATGGTTAAGAGCTCCCTCACTAGATGCGGTTAGAGAACACCTCAATCTCCTGTCTAATAATACTGACTTACAGGACTTCCGGTTAGGCCCCAGAAAACACAGCAGAAAGAGTTTCTTATATGAAGTATATAATGAAATTTGGAAGCTTTCCCAACAAGCAGCAGCTGTCTGGTTAAGGCAAATAGACCAGGAAAATCTAAAAAAGGCATTGGCTGTTGTTAATAATGAGATTAATACCCTGTCCGACCAGATATACACCTTAAATAACGGTGAAGACTGTTGTGGGATGCGAGCTGCAATAGTTTATGTTGTTTCGGTCTCTAAGGTTGTTACATGCTGCAGGAACGTACTTCCCCCCACTAAGATGAAAGAAGTAGCTGACATTTGGCCTCACATTGCTGCTTCAAATGTGAATTTTGACAAGTTGAGCAGACTGAAGGCTTTATTGTTTCAAAAGCATGTGGCTCTTACATCTGCACGCGAGACCTATGCACTTCAGGTGGCAAAGTCGTCGGCAGAAATACAGTCCCTTTTAAGTACAAACTTTCCGAGACACTTTGGTGAACTTGTGGGACTAATATTTAATGCTTACAGTACAACTGGAATTGCACATTTCTTTAAAGCTGTTGGTTCTGGTTTCATTCACACCTTTTCATCCATATTCGGTTTAATACCATCAGCTATCCACTCAAATTTTTCTAGTATTTTCGGGGGATTTCCAATAACTTATGGCCTTATTAGGTGGCATTTTGCTGTTGCTATTTTTTATGCGCAATGGGTGTCCCACCGCAACAAGGAGGAATGAAAGCGCTCCCATCAGCGCAGCTGTGTCGTGAACACATGATGCAGTATTTTGGAGCAACACCCCTGGAGCACTTGGAGTGTGGCTGGTCTTTGTCATTCAGACCGGTTTTACATTGTGTGCAGCCCGTGTTTCGGTGCCTCTGGTGCTCTTTCGAACATGCACTGGAAGTCTGTCTTTCTATGCAGCGCTTGCTTTCATTGGACGCTGATCTGTTGATGTTCTCGCTGAGGGTTCATTACCAGACTTGGGCGTTGAGGCTGGGTTTGCTATGGGAAGCCACTTATGAGTTGCTCTTCCTGGAGGATGTGGCTCGTGACTCATCACTGGGCACGCCACGGAATGCTGCCTTGGCTGAGGCTATGGAACACTATTGCTCCTTGATCCTTCTTGGCGAGGACTATCCAACGTTAACATCAGCCAAAGTGGAAGATTTTCTGTTATCTATGATCCCTGAATCGATTGGAACTTTTCAAAAATAACTTTGCCTTTTGAAATTCTGTTTTATGCCACATATTCATGTTTTAAATTGTCCTTTTACATACTCATGTGTCCCTTCGACTTGTCATAATTTACATTGTTTTTACACATATATATATATATATATATATATATATATATATATATATATATATATATATATATATATATATATATCTTAGGTTGAGCTTTAGTAGCAATTTTATATGTCCTTAGGCTTTGAACCACATTCAACCGACAAGGGGAGGGTGTTGTGTAGCCATTTTAGCCATAGCTCCATGCACGTTATTTTAACACACTAGGCCAAGCCGCTGTGCACCTTAACCTAGATATATTTAATTTGGCCTAATTTTATTATCGTTACAATAGCCACTATTACGGTCTTGTTTTATTTTTTGTTTATCTAACTGTTTTTGCCTAGGCCAGGGTTCTGCAAAGTCGGTCCTGGAGAGCCGGGTTCGTGACAGATTTTTAGCATATCCACATTTAGAAATATGTAGATTTCTGAAACATCTTGTTTCTAAATGTGGATATGCTAAAAATCTGGCATGGACCTGGCTGTCCAGGACCAACTTTGCAGAACCCTGGCCTAGGCCAGCACTCTGTTCTCAAACAAGACATTCTTGATCAATCTGTGCTTCTTCCAAGGCTACAGCACGGTACATTGCCGGTGAACGTGGTAGAAGTTTAGTCTCCAGCATTCGTAGAAAACATACATCCTTACGTAGGGACATTTTCCCAGAACATCAGCTATGTTGTTATAAAAAGACTTCCTTGTTCCTTACACGTTAGAGGGAGATTCCAGCCAGAGAACCACGACTGTATGCTGATTGCCGAATGCTTCGTTACAGATGCTAACGCAGACCGCAGGCCTCTATTCAGGTATGGAGGATGATGTCTTCCCAGGGGAACCTGAAGCGCAGAATTAGAGCTTAACATGCTGTGCTCTGTCATAGCCTGGGTAAGAGTTAGTCTATTGATAATAGTGACAATATGATAGCGTTATTTGTATGCTTCACTCTTCTCGTCCCAATTTTAATACTGTCATGTTGTGTCATCCTGGTTATTGCAGCTCACACTTTGCTATCTAAGATGCAGTCATTTTATTAAACTCATTATTGAAACATATACTGCCTCTATTGTCATTTATATATGAGACTAAATGTAATTAAGAGAAACGGATGAGACCTGAGTGACCACGGCTTCCCTGAGAAACCAATTATGTCATGCAGTCGGCTGCCCAGTCATCCCTATCTTTGGGTAGAGATGAGGCACTGCTAGTTAGCCGGAGCAAAACCCGGATTGGAGCAACAGGTGTCACCCGCAGTGGATTAGACTTAGTATCCCACATCGCAGGCGATTCTGCCACTCAAAATCCAGTTGTCTCATTAGAATAATGAGAGCCTATGCAACACAGGTAAATTTCACCAAGTTTGAAAGACCAACCATTTTCAGGACAAAATGATCACCCATCAACCCCCAAACATTTCAAATCATACAAATCAAGTTTACAAAATTGTTGAACTCCCTCCCTCCCTGTCAGCCACCACATACATAAACAATCATCACTCACAAACACTCAATACCATATTACCACTCATTGGTACAATAGTAGTTACCTCTTCCAGTCCAAGCATGGTGATTAAACAAAATATTATCTCCTTCATTGGTAGCACATAGCAACACACTGGAATTTGGTATTGGCACTGGCAGTCTTTTAATCAATTATCTTCTGGCGGCAGTCCTGCTAGGTGGTAAACAAAATAGGACAGACAAGGGCATATGAGTGAGATAGGCATAATCTCCAATGACGTGAAGGGAATGCGGGAGCTATTTCAGCGCACACAGGTCCTACTCCAATCCGGCCATATACTGTGTGACAAAAAAATGGTGGGGCACTATAAACCAGACACAAACACTAGCAATTTATTTATTTATCTACTTCAAAGAAAGAAAGAAATGCAATGAGAAATAATTAAAAGCTCTAAGGTGGCACTGGCATACTCAGTCTGGCAAGTAAAGTTAACCTTCAAACTCAGGTGGTTCACCCAGAAGTTGGTCAGAAAACACACGTGATTCTGACCAATCATCCTCTTCCTCCTCCTGTTGTGTTTCAGGAACGGTGTAATCAGGTGGTATAAAATGTTGATTCATTTTGATCATGGTTAATCTTTCCACACTTTGAGGTGAGAGTTTGGTTCTTATCACTGTTAAAACTGCACCAGCTGCACTAAACGTACATTCAGCAGACACACTGGCTACAGGACAAGCAAGATACTTTATTGCCAGCCTGTTGAGCTGTGGCCATTGGCACATCTTCCCATACCAATACACCAATGGGTTTTGATTCACATACACCTCTTTGAGGTCATCCAGATACTCCTGGAACATCATCTGAAGTGTCATTGGTGGTACCACTTGCTCAACCTCTTTTGCCTTCACCTCCACTCTGGACTTAAGACCTGCCACTTGAAACTAAGCCAACGTAGAGGTTCGGTCTGAGTCTTCTCATGTTGTTGTGGCTCGTGTTCTTTTTGCTGGTGTTGGTTGAATTGAGACAAGACTGCCCTCTCTGAAAGTTGAAGGCGGCACCCCAGAACCGAGGAGTGGGACTCTAAGTTCCAGCCGTCGTTCTTCCAGTTCTCTGGCTTGCTAAACAATCCACCTATTGTACTTTGAAACATCCCCTTCAGAAAAAAGAATTTTTTATAGCGTGGATCAAGTAGGGTGGTACAGATATACTCTTTGGCTGAGATAATGTATTTTTACTGCCTCACATTACAAGCCATGCGCAGGATTAAGCTCTTGACTAAAGCATGCACTTCTGGGTTTCCATTCACATCTCAGAGTGTGAACCTTTCAGACACCTTCTTTAGCTGCTCCTGTAGCAGATGAACAACGGAATAGCTTGGCCCATCATACTGTCCTCTTTGCTAACTTCTCATGTGACAATCACAAAAGGGAGCAGCATTTGCATCAGATATTTTACTAGGCCCCATTTGTTCACATCCATTGTCATAGCGTTTGCAATTGCATCCCCTTCTTGATCAAAGACATATTCATTGATATGCTTGTACTGCTCAAACAGACGTTGCAACATATAATAGGTTGAGTTCCACTGTGTTGGCACCTCCTGTACCGGGCTTTAACTGGTACTCTGTTACCACACTGAATAATCCGCAGCTGCTTCAGGGCTTTAAAAGAATGGCTGAAATCAGTGCAGATTCATCTGCAGGTGGTCAGAATGTTGTTGACTATGTCTTCTTTTTTTTTAGACACTCTTGCACAACTAGGTTGATGTAGTGTGCCAAAAACAGGGCCCTGAAATAGCTACTGTCTGCCAAGGCCTTGATTATGTTACTGCCATTGTGCGTGGCAAAATATCCAGTTCAAAGACCTTTGGGTCACAGCCATTCAGACACCTTACTATTAAATTTCTCCAAGATGTTTGCAACTGTATGTGATTTCTCCTTGGCAAACATGGCCACTGTTGCATGCCATCGAACGCTCTTAAAAATGTCTTCATGGCCAAGTCCTGCAGCTAGCTTTTGCTTTACCTCTGCAAAAGAGATCCAGTGTGCAATGATGTACCTGTAATCAGTAGCCTGACAACTGGTCCACATGTCTGTCATCAGATGGATGCCACTTTGTGGACAACACTTTGCTGCTAAGGTTGTCCAACCAATTGTAGCATATCATGATGTAGTGCTGGAACAGCAACTCTGGCAGAATATGTCTAACTTGGAGCCTTTCTTTTCAGGCAGCTGGCCACCACAGACTCGAAGAATCCCACTCGTTCCACAAAAGAAAAAGGGAGGCGGTCCAGCACTAACATATTGCCAGATTCCCATTGTACAAACACACCATTGGGTGGTTGATGTTGTAGGGCCCCTCCTGTCTGAACATGCCTGTAGTAGTAGCCTGTTATTTTTTTTCTTTTGCGGGGCCACTGATGCAGTTGACTTTTGAGTTGTAGGTGGCGGTAGATTCAATGTGCAATGTGGTGCAATCACCGTATGCCACGGTGTCTCCATCTGATTCTGAGTCTTCCTGTGCCGTTGTGAGGTCCCCAATGTGAGTGATTCTGGTGCACTGCTGGGTACAGGGGTTATTTGTGTGAGGATGTCACCCTATTCTTCCTCACCTTCCAACATGATTTGACAAGTTGTAGCTGATGTTTCCCAGCTCTCCTCAACACCGCCACGGAGACCACATTCAGCAAGTTTTTTAAGGTGCTTCTCCCACCAGATTGTGTGATGTTTTTTCATAGGGGCCTTCTGCTCCAGCTTCGGGAAAATCTACTATAGCTGGCTGCGGCTGCTGTCCACTTTACTCTATTTTTTAAATGATTGGGTACTACTTTGCTAAAGGGACAAATCCAATTTAACGTCACTGCTCATCAGCATAGCCTTGATCGCAGTGGCTCCCTCAGTGACAGACATGGTGTCTTGGGCTTAAGTTGGGACAGTGCTGTTGTTGCGGTAGTGCTGCTTCCAGGTTCCTCCCTGAAGGCCGGAGTGGCAGGCACACGTCTCCCAAAAAAGGCTGCTGTTGGCTTGCCACTAGTGGAAAGAGGCTTCTTCTCACTGACTACTATCTTGGGAGCAACTTTCTTTGGGGCCATCTTAAGCTCGCAGTTGGCAGTGGCACTGAGATGCACAAGTGCAAGAGTTTGGAGGACTGAAGTAACTGTACAGGCCTTCTGTTTGGCAGTACTGCAGGTGACGTGACATCTCTTCTCTTGTGCACCTAAAAGCAGCCAAGTGAGAAAAGCACATAATTAGTGAAATGTGGCATTGTTGCAGGTTGACATAGTACAGACAAATGCAATATTAGTTTGGTTGGTTACTTATGTAATAAATACCAATTTAATCAGACATTTTAAAGTCAGACCACACCACCACAACATAACATTTCATTTCAAATCAGGCAGCACAACGTGCAGCTAAAGGTATTTGCTTTATCTCAATCTGTTTCAAAGAAGACACCTGTGGTATTCAGAGAGAGGTGCATGGGTAAATGCAATAATCCTTAAGAAACCTATGGCAGCAACGTGGTCGAGGAGAGGGGAAATTGAATAATCATTAGAAAAATGAATTATGCTGTTGATGTGTCTGCAGTGCACCACATCCAGGATGTCCAGTAGGAAATGGAATCATTATACACCTAAAGGAACAGAATGCTGTAGCGTGGCTGTGCACCTTTGGTGGGTGGGTGGCTGGGTGGATGGAACAAGGCATATTGCTAAATTAAATGAAATAAATTTTAAAATGTAGAAAAAATGAAAAACATCGAAAAATTAATTTCAAATTAAAATCAAAAATTTGAAATTTAAAAAATTAAAAAAGCATTAAAAAGAAAATAAAATACAAAATTGGAAAACAAATTAAAATAAAAACATAAAATAGAAACTTAAAATAAAAAAATAAAATAAAAACTTAAATTAAACAAATACGATGGTCAATAATTGCAGATGTTTGTATGCAAGCTTATGGGAAAAACACACTGGCTGGATGCACAAGATGGCTCCCAACAACATGGTAAAATAACAAGGAGCAAGGAGGCATGGCAAACAAAGAACACATGCAAGCCTATGGCAAAGAGACACTAGCTGGATGGACAAAATGGCCACCAGGCACATGGTCAAACAACAACAAGGAGCCATGGGGAACAAAGAAAAAGCATATGCAAGCCAATGACCAAGGGGCACTTGCTGGATGGACAAAATGGCTGCCAGTCACGTGGTCAAGCAACAACTGCGAACAAGGAGGCATGGGGAACAAAGACCACATGCAAGGCTATGGACATAGACTACACAAAATGGCCCCTGGCCACACGACTTGGAGTACAGAGACAAAAGGTGGACGATGACAAACACACACACATTGGCCATAAGGAGGCATGGTGGTTATAACACTGAAGAAAACACTAACATTAATTCAGCAATGCAAAACACACACATTTATTGAGCTATAAACATTTCACAACACCAATTTCACACATCCTCCTATGCCTTCAAATATTACCACACAACATATTCACTTTTTGCCAAAAACTAAAATGCAAAAAATAGGCAACATTTTGTATTTCCTCCAAAGCCATCCCTACCCTAAATTAAGTTTTAAAAACATATACCACTGAAATATTTTTTTCATGCACTGATGACTACTAGTACTGGACGTACTGGCTAGATGGATCTTTGAACATCAACGCTACATAGTAAAATAATTTTGCTAATGTTACAAACATGTCTAAAAGGACCGGTACTGACTGAGCTGTGCAGCGATTTTCCTCTACCAAAGGTCAAAAATCAATGAAATTCAAAATAAATAATAACTAGGCCCATCCTTCAACTCTAGGCCACCCACCACTATCAAATTTAAAAATCAAACTGAAGTACAAATAATTACTGGGGCATGCCCAAACAAACAACACACTTATACAATAGTTTTTGAACTTCCCTTTGTGATTTCACAAAACAAAGACCTTATATCTAAAGGTATATCCAGGAGACAAAGAGAGTGATCCTTCCACCTCGAAATCAAAGTGAAAAGTGACCAGGAGAAGGACAAAGCACTGGGAGAGGCATGCTGGACAGGAACAGGAAGTTGGAGTCTCAGAGGCACTTCCTTCCTGTTTGGAAAAAAAAGGCTTCTCAATCAAAAAAATTAACTTGAAGATTCCATAGGAGAAGAAAAGCTATTCAAAAAGCAGTTTTTGACTAGATTTAGATGTATCTGGAGTAGAAAATCAATTCCAGGTGCATTTGAGCTTGTGAGTGAGGCTGTTTTGCCCACCGTCGTGTCCGGAAGCAGCGCAAGTAAATGCAAAGTTTCAAATGCATGGCCAGAAGCAGCACAATTGAACGCAAAGTCTTATGCGCTCACGAGAAAGCACCAAAACCCAACCTTGTGAGTGCAAACGAATTCCGCTCCATGCAGGATTGTGGAATTCAGGAACTTTGCACTACTCCACATAGCCCGAAGTGCTTCAATTCCGCAAACTCTGCCGGCAGAGCAGATTTCTACACCCGGGCCTGATCTAGAGCAGTGCTTCCCAAACTTTTTTGAACTGCAACCCAATATTTAGAACAACAAATTTTCACAACCCGTCTAGCTTTAATGGACATGAGATGGGCAAACTCTTAATGTCCGCACTGTGCCACAGTTACCTAGGGTTGGGCTCAGGTTTAAATTACTGAAACCTTTACTAGAAATACCAAGAATAATGACATTGTTACTTGTGGTGGACTGCCATCCACCCTGACAAAAAAAACACTTTCTCTCACTCTCTATATGTCTCTTACATCAGTCCCCTACTGGAAGGCATGCCATAGATACAGTGAAATTTTACTCAATTAGGACTACTATCAGTCCTGTTCTGTCATATTTCCACCAACTTATAGCAGTTTTTTTGTTTAGTATTATTGATTATGTTTTATTGACTGATAATTTATGTAATATTGTTTCATGTTTTACTATTTCTCCTAAATGTCAAATTTGTATTGAATTCTGGATTGATTGTACCATTTGTTCAGCCACTAGGCATTGAGGTTGTAGATAAGAATGGCCCATTCTCAGGTAGCGTGGTATTAACGAGATATCCTGTGCAAACGTGAAACTGTATTTGGCAATCAATTTATTTAATGCCTCCTCATAGTGATCATCAACAAGTGTGATTGATCCTACCCCGAACAGTCAACCAACCCACACGCCTGCTTTACAGGCAAAAAGCATAGATAAGCAATAAAGTATTGTGCCCAAAGTATACCACAATCCCTGTCCATGTTTAGCAAAAAAGGTTCCCAATTTTCTCTCAAGTTCTTTGACCACATCCACACAACAATGGTTAAATAGGTTATTATGATAATTTAGCACCATGATTTTAGATCCCTGAGTTATTTTTATCAATAATAGCTGGTATTATTTGCTGTCTGTCCCAATCCTATGTAGTTTCCCTGTAAATTGGATGGATGCTAACAGCCCAAGTCCAACCTTTGTTCTCTCACTTTAGACGGAATGGCTGGTGAGTAACAACTTAGCGAACAATCTAAATGGAAGGGACCAACTGCCCAGATCTCCTGAAAGCATATAAGAATAGAACTCTCTTTGAATGAAACCCAATCTGGAATATGCAAATTAGCACTAGTCCCTGCCACATTCCAAGACACTAGATTAATCCGACTGTAAACTGATGTAACTTTGCCGATACAATTTGGCTTCTCCTCACCTGCATTCTCAGAGGATACAGGTACTGTAGGGAAAAGGCAAAAGGTATCTGGAACATCATTGAAAAGACCTTTATGTAGATCAAAGTTTGCCTTAGTAAAACAGTCAGTCTCATTTCCAACATCACGAGGGACAAATATGTGAGTTCTAAAAAGAATTTTAAAACTTGCTCAAATTTCCATAAGGATTGTGTGCCTGATATGCATGTGAAAAATATATCATATTACCCCGTGTATAACAAAAAAGCAAGGGAACAGATTTGATCTTACTCTGCCAGTAAAAGACCATTTACTCGCTCCAACAGGGGGCCCACAACAGCTGGTGAGTGTGATGTTAGAACAATGTGAGGAAGTGAAAAATCAATTCATCAAAAGAGGGTATAATTACAAGGACATCAAAACAAGTATGATGAAAGCACAGAAAGCATGTAGAGAAGTCACGCTAAAGAGAAAAATATTGACTAATTCACGGATCAGTGATGATCAGGATATTCGAATGATAATGTCATATAATAAAGAACACAGTGAAATCACAAAAATCTTGAGACATTGGAATTTATTATACAATGACTCAGATCTTGGACCCTTGGTGGGAATAGGACCAATGACTACATACAGAAAAGCACTCTCCATTAAAGATCAACTCATTAACAGTCCTTTTGTTGAACAATTACCACAAACTTGGTTAAAGACAGAAAATACATTTTTTTTCAAATGTTTAAAGTGTAAAGCTTGCCAAATTGGTGAAAATAGAAAAACAGTAAATGACACTATGGGACACACCTTTAAGATCAACCAAAAAATAACTTGTGAGACCGCCTATGTGGTATATATATTGAAATGTGGGTGTGGCTTAAAGTATGTAGGCAGCACTATTTGTACATTTAAAAAAAAACGTATATTGGAACACATTAGGGCTGTCAATAATAGTGACTTGAGTTACGCAATGGCGAAACATCATAGACAATGTCAGGAGCAGCACTGGAAAACCATGCGATATTTTGGGGTAGCACATGTCCCCGAAAATGAAAGAGGAGGCAACAGGACATTGAAATCGCGTCACTTGGAATCTAGATATATTATTAAATTGAAGACAAAGACTCAGTTCGGGTTGAACATCGATGAAAAACTATTTGTACACTTGTAAAAAAAAAGTGTTAAAAGCTAGTAAAAGGTTAGTTTGGACTCTCTTTTTAAGTGCTTATTTTGATTTATATTGAACATACAAAAGTAGGACTTAATACATGTAGTTGTAAATATTAATGTCTATTACAATGGAAATCATCGTTATTTAAATCACTGTGGTTACATATATGGATAACAGTGCTGATGATCCCCACATTTATAGAGAATGGTACCATATTAGTAAATTGAAAGATGAATACATAAATGATGTAGGGAAGTTGACAAAATGCGAAGAATAATGCGTATTGGCTTATAATTTAAAAGCAGATGCCGATTTGATTGTGGTATTCATGATTACTTGCCTTATTAGTGTATTGCATATGTTTTGTAGTCTTGAATATTTATAAAAGCAATTTTTGTTAAAAAATATATATAATTAAATGAGTTCCTATCTCCCATACATAACAACATCTAAAGGGCAAATAGAACTAAACATAACAATTATTAACACATCATACTGTAGGGTTTATATTATGAAGAACAAAACAAGATTGGATGTATAATTGTTAATCATGGAAAAGCAATAGAGGTTAAACAAGCAAAAAACTACAGGTCTCAAAATGCAACATCATGGTAAAATGGTTCAAGACTATATAGTTGGGGGTTAGATTCGGCACTGTTTACCTGTGATCAAGAACTGTTTAGGTTGAAACTCACTGGGTGGTGATTAGCACTGGTTTGTGGAATTAATTAAAGGCTGAGACAAGACCTTCCTGGAGTGTGATGTGTTACTTTGCTGGAGGTATTGGCACTAATCCCTGCCACATTCCAAGACACTAGATTAATCCGACTGTAAACTGATGTAACTTTGCCGATACAGTTTGGCTTCTCCTCACCTGCATTCTCAGAGGATAAAGGTACTGTAGGGGAAAGGCAAAGGGTACCTGGACCATCATTGAAAAGACCTTTATGTAGATCAAGGTTTGCCTCAGTAAAACAGTCAGTCTCACTTCCAATATCACGAGGGACAAATCTGTGAGTTCTAAAAAGATTATAAAACTTGCCTAAATTTCCATAAGGATTGTGCGCCTGATAAGCATGTGACAAATATATCATATTACCCCGTGTATAACAAAAAAGCAAGGGAACAGAATTGATCTTACTCTGCCAGAAAGAGACTATTTACTCGTTCCAACAAGGGGCCCACAACAGCTGGTGTTTTAAAATCAAAACCAATAAAGCCTCCAATATTTGATGTGGGCCTATTAGTCACCCAGCCATCTGTTCTCCCCATATTGCTGTAATTACTCAGTTGCCAGATACTGCCCCTATTCTCCCCTGTTGTTCATCGTTGACCATTTTTCAGGTTGGCAATCTTGCAAAGGTGGAACATATTTTTTTGAATGATGACATAAGGAAAAGCCTTGGGTGTACATGTAGGGTTGCAGAAGATGAGGGTGACAACTTTGTAACCAACATAAAATCAGAGGCTGCAGTTGCCGTTTTAAGGGGGACCAAGAAAGGATAGGATGAGGGCCACATCCTTGTAATTATTCAGAGTACTATTCTCAGGGTTCATCTTTTGGAGCCCAAGGGCCTCAGTGTAACCATATAAGCAATGTTCTGTTAAATGTTGCTTTATTGACTGATATAATCTGCGCAGACACACTAGAATCTCAATTATTAGAAATGACAGAATTACTGTGCCATATAAAATATTTAACTGTCTCGATCAGCACTGATAAAGATGATTCTAGGCCCTGGATTCTCCATAAAAATATGTCCATCATGATTTTCACAGCTTCCTCTATAGATGTTTGACAGCTAGACATCGCCTCCAACAAGGCTTGTTTCAAGTCATGCAACATCTTCCCCCACAATGTTACTCAGGAGATTAACTAAGACTATTAAGATGGCAGCGGCCCTTCTTGCTTTCAGTTGGGTTCGATTTTTTGCCAGGTAGAACGCAGTGCAGGTTTTTTCTTCTTTGTGGGTGGAGAACTAAGTGATAGCATGGAGGGGAAAAGGCAATACATGGTGTAATAAGACACTCATTATCAAAACCCCTATCAAATTAGTCAAAATGTTAGCGATTGAGGTTGAGGCGGAGTGATCTTTACCAGTGGGAATGAGTGTACATTTTCTTGGGCCCACAACTGGTCCTTCAGGAGTCAATAAATAGTCTTACTGTTCGAAACCAAGAAGAGCTGCCCAACCCAGCCTCTTCCAGGCTCTGACAGGCTTAAACAGGCCCCTCTGGGCCCGGGCACAAAATCCAGGTGCGTCCTTGTAGGAAAGTACCATCTTGCCTGGCATGTTACCCCCATATTTCACTGTATATATGTTGTTTAAGTGTATGTGTCACTGGGACCCTGCCAGCCAGGGCCCCAGTGCTCATAAGTGTGCCCTGTATGTGTTCCCTGTGTGATGACTAACTGTCTCACTGAGGCGCTGCTAACCAGAACCTCAGTGGTTATGCTCTCTCTGCTTTCCAATTTGTCACTAACAGGCTAGTGACCAATTTCACCAATTCACATTGGCATACTGGAACACCCTTATAATTCCCTAGTATATGGTACTGAGGTACCCAGGGAATTGGGGTTCCAGGAGATCCCTATGGGCTGCAGCATTTCTTTTGCCACCCATAGGGAGCTCTGACAATTCTTACACAGGCCTGCCACTGCAGCCTGAGTGAAATAACATCCACGTTATTTCACAGCCACTTACCACTGCACTTAAGTAACTTATAAGTCACCTATATGTCTAACCTTTACCTGGTAAAGGTTGGGTGGTAAGTTACTTAGGGCCAGATGTAGCAAAACTCCAAATTGCGAGTTGCAGTTTGCGAGTCCCAGCGACTCGCAAATTGCAACTCGCAATTTGGAATGCAGAAAGGTGTCTCAGACACCTTCTGCGACTCGCTATGGGGTCGCAAATGGAATTGCATAGCATTGCGAGTCGCAAATAGGAAAGGAACACCCCTTCCTATTTGCGAGTCGGAAATGCATTTTGAAAGTCGGATCCGACTCGCAAAATGCATTTCTACATAGCAAAGAGGCATTTGCGACTCGCAAACGGCGATTTTCACTGTTTGTGACTCGCAATCTCTTTGCTATATCTGGCCCTTAGTGTGTGGGCACCCTGGCACTAACCAAGGTGCCCCCACATCGTTCAGGGCAAATTCCCCGGACTTTGTGAGTGCGGGGACACCATTTCACGCGTGCACTATACATAGGTCACTACCTATGTATAGCGTCACAATGGTTACTCCAAACATGGCCATGTAACATGTCTAAGATCATGGAATTGTCACCCCAATGCCATTCTGGCATTGGGGAGACAATTCCATGATCCCCAGAGTCTCTAGCACAGACCCGGGTACTGCCAAACTACCTTTCCCAGGGTTTCACTGCAGCTGCTGCTGCTGCCAACCCCTCAGACAGGTTTCTGCCTTCCTGGGGTCCAGCCAGGCCTGGCCCAGGAAGGCAGAACAAAGGACTTCCTCAGAGAGAGGGTGTTACACCCTCTCCCTTTGGAAAAAGGTGTCAGGGCTGGGGAGGAGTAGCCTCCCCCAGCCTCTGGAAATGCTTTGATGTGCACAGATGGTGCCCATCTCTGCATAAGCCAGTCTACACCGGTTCAGGGATCCCCCAGCCCTGCTCTGGCGCGAAACTGGACAAAGGAAAGGGGAGTGACCACTCCCCTGACCTGCACCTCCCAGGGGAGGTGCCCAGAGCTCCTCCAGTGTGCTCCAGACCTCTGCCATCTTGGAAACAGAGGTGCTGCTGGCACACTGGACTGCTCTGAGTGGCCAGTGCCAGCAGAGGACGTCAGAGACTCCTTCTGATAGGCTCTTACCTGTGTTGCTAGCCTATCCTCCTTCCTAGGTAGCCAAACCTCCTTTTCTGGCTATTTAGGGTCTCTGCTTTGGGGAATTCTTTAGATAACGAATGCAAAAGCTCATCAGAGTTCCTCTGCATCGCTCTCTTCACCTTCTGCCAAAGGATCGACCGCTGACTGCTCAGGACGCCTGCAAAACCGCAACAAAGTAGCAAAGACGACTACTGCAACCTTGTATCACTGATCCTGCTGCCTTCTCGACTGTTTCCTGGTGGTGCATGCTCTGGTGGTAGCCTGCCTCCTCTCTGCACTAGGAGCTCTGAAGAAATCTCCCGTGGGTCGACGGAATCTTCCCCCTGCAACCGCAGGCAACAAAAGACTGCATCACCGGTCCTCTGGGTCCCCTCTCAGCATGACGAGCATGGTCCCTGGAACTCAGCAACTCTGGCCAAGTGACTCCCACAGTCCAGTGACTCTTCAGTCCAAGTTTGGTGGAGGTAAGTCCTTGCCTCCCCACGCTAGATTGCATTGCTGGGTACTACGTGATTTGCAGCTGCTCCGGCTCCTGTGCACTCTTCCAGGATTTCCTTCGTGCACAGCCAAGCCTGGGTCCCCAACACTCTAACCAGTGCACAACCTCCTGAGTTGTCCTCCGGCATCTGAGACTCCCTTTTGTGTCTTCGGGTGAGCTCCAGTTCACTCCTCTTCAAAGTGCCTGTTCCGGTACTTCTGCAGGTGCTGCCTGCTTCTGTGAGGGCTCTCTGACTTGCTGGGCGCCCCCTCTGTCTCCTCATCCAAGTGGCGACATCCTGGTCCCTCCTGGGCCACAGCAGCATCCAAAAACCCTAACCGCGACCCTTGCAGCTAGCAAGGCTTGTTTGCGGTCTTTCTGCGTGGGAACACCTCTGCAAGCTTCTACACGACGTGGGACATCCATCCTCCAAAAGGGAAGTTTCTAGCCCTCTTCGTTCTTGCAGAATCCACAGCTTCTACCATCCGGTGGCAGCTTCTTTGCACCCTCAGCTGGCATTTCCTGGGCATCTGCGCACTCTCGACTTTGTCGCGACTCTTGGACTTGGTCCCCTTGTTCCACAGGTACTCTCGTCCGGAAATCCACTTTGGTTGCATTGCTGGTGTTGGTCTTCCTTGCAGAATTCCCCTATCACGACTTCTGTGCTCTCTGGGGGTTATAGGTGCACTTTACACCTACTTTTCTGGATCTTGGGGTGGGCTATTTTTCTAACCCTCACGGTTTTCTTACAGCCCAGTGACCCTCTACAAGCTCACATAGGTTTGGGGTCCATTCGTGGTTCGCATTCCACTTTTGGAGTATATGGTTTGTGTTGCCCCTATACCTATGTGCTCCTATTGCAATCTACTGTAACTTTACATTGCTTGCATTACTTCCTTTTGCTATTACTGCATATTTTTGGTATTGTGTACATATATCTTGTGTATATTTGGTATCCTCATACTGAGGGTACTCACTGAGATACTTTTGGCATACTGTCATAAAAATAAAGTACCTTTATTTTTAGTATATCTGTGGTTTGTGTTTTCTTATGATATTGTGCATATGACACCAGTGGTATAGTAGGAGCTTTGCATGTCTCCTAGTTCAGCCTAAGCTGCTCTGCTATAGCTACCTTCTATCAGCCTAAGCTGCTAGAAACACCTCTTCTACACTAATAAGGGATAACTGGACCTGGTACAGAGTGTAAGTACCCCTTGGTACCCACTACAAGCCAGGCCAGCCTCCTACAGTCCTGCACTGTGAGATGTCAGCGCACTTTAAGTTGTGCCCATTTAAGAGCCCCTCCTCGAGTTAAGGTGGGGCAGTGTGGAGCATGTAGTCCTGTAAGGCCTCTCAGGCTGCAACAAGCTTCGGGCTACGGGACAGCAGCACTTATCAGCACACTCTTAGGTAGTGCCCAATTGAGACCCCCTCCTCTTGGTAACCTGAGACAGTGTGGAGCACGTACTCCTGCCAGGCCCCTCAGGCTGCAATAAGAGTCCCCAGAACCAGCGCTTGAAATGGAGAAAAAAAATGAACCTGCTTGTTTCTGAGAAGTTCCGGCACTCTCTAAGTAAAAGTATTACGTTTTTCCCGAGAAGTGCAGGTACTCTCTCTCTCAAAATAAAAAAAAGTCCCAGTGCTCAGTACCGGACTGTACAGGGCCATTTAAAGTACTGCCCAGGACTCAAGTCAAGCAAGTACCACAAAAGAGAAGTGCTAAATCTTTATGAAATGTTATTCTGGGCAAGTTACTATCATATGATAGGGCACATAATTCCAGCGACCTTTAAAGCATGGGCAAAGTGGGAAGCTGCCCAGAGACGCCACCTTCCAAGGGCCTCCCGGGAAAGCGGACTTTCTCTCTAGCGCACTTCTGTTTATCCTTGTTTCTTAATCTTTAGTGTATAACCCATTATTGGTAGGCAACCTGGGGTTTGGATTGACAACAAAAAATGATAATTAAGTTCAAAGTTATTCCTCGAAAATATTTCTTGCCGGGGATCCACAAAATCCGTAAAACTGCATTATTCACTAGCATTTCCTCTGCCTAGTAAAAAAAAAAGGCAAATGGAAATGATAATTATCTCTTACTGGATGCAGGACCGAGCGTCAGTATCTGAAACTGACATTTTTTCCTATAAATGTGGCCTCCAGGACACTTCTCTTTGGGTGGCCAATTATCGGCTGACAGTAATCACTCTGAGGGTCATTAACCCACGCAAATAAGAAAGCAAAGCACGAAAATGTTGGCTTTATTTTCGTGTTTAGATATGTTTCTCCTGATGTCATCGCCTTGCTCTTGGGAATCTCTTACAGAAACCAATGTTGTTCTTGAAGATTCGGGATCATTGTACGAACTGACGACTTTCTCTAAATAATATTACAGAAGTCTTTAGTCTCGGCTGAAAGCTCGCATCTAAAAAAAAAAAACTGAAATCACGTGAAGACGTTACTTCTAAGGGCTAATAGACCGCCACAATAAAGTATTTAGCCTTTGCTGAGACAATGCTGCTCTCTGGTGTTCACAATAAGGAACAGCAAAAATGTGTTTTATATTTGTCTCGTTATAGCCATATGTATTGTATTAAAATGTTTGATTGAAAATAAAATCTTGAATCTCCAGGTTTATGCAGGGCGTAGCTTCGCGGGGGTGGGGGTGGTGGGATAGGTGTTAACAATTTATTATGTAGTAAATAGTTAGGTACAATAAGGGATTTCAGTCGGGTATAGTTAAGTGTCTGTCGGATTTCATCTGGGATTGTTTTTTTCTTCCTTTCTCTCTCTCTCCCTCTCGTTTTTCTCTGTTTTGAAGCCCTGAAAATGTTGATTAGTTTGAAAAATGTTGGCTTTTAAGCTCCCTAACAATCCGCCCTCCTCCCTCTTTCCACTGCCCCTTATGTCCTATTACCTATATAATGAATTTGAACAAGATAGCTCAGTGTGACTGTTAGGAAAGTTGAAGCCCCAAACACCCCACCCCTCCAAATCTTAATGACCAAGCTACGCCCCTAGGATTATGGTACCTTTATTTGGACTCAGAGAAGAAAATATGCTTAGAATGGTACAATACATTAGAACTCACACTTCAGTAACGAGTACTACGGTGGATTTTCATTGCTATCACTATTATTCGGCACTTAAGTAAGTAGCACACAATTACCTACAGTAGGCATTCTGTACTCAGGAAATTCTTTCCCAAATCGTTTAGAGGTCTCTACTGCAAACTCTGTCCGAATGGGTGGGTAGAGATGCTGTGTGAATACGTTAAGAACAGTGCCTTTCTTGGTTAAGTGAATCTCTCAGACTTTATGGTCTGTTGTTTTGGGGAGCAAGAAAGGCAGGCTCTACCCAGGTAGACTGTGGTAAACAGTCTTTACAACAAGGTTTTTACAACGCAGCACCATTGCGATGTATTTTGTACCACTAAAGTTTTTACAAAGCAGATGCCTTTATCACGCATGCCTTTATCACACATACGAGGCAAGTATAAAAGTTTTTTATGTATACACACACACATATATATATATACACACACACACACACACACACACACACACACACACATTCACTGAAAAAAACAAAGGTTACAGGGACGTTATAGTTGGGTTCTCAATTTACTCTTAGAAAACCATAGAAATGCAGCAGTTATAGTTCTTTGATGTAACTATGACTCGCGCCCTAAGGTAACTATAACTCGCACAATTGCCATGCAGTTTTCTAATCAATAACTTTATTGCAAATTTTGCAGTGATAATATCAAGGATGCCATACAAGATCTCATCAATGATTTAATATGTGGAGTAATAACCTGAGCTTGGTGAAGGTGCGAGTTATAGTTACCTTAGGGTGCGAGTTATAGTTACTTGAAAGAACTATAACCGCTGAATTTCTATGGTTTTGTACGAGTAAATTGAGAACCTAGCTAGAACGTCCCAGTAACTTTTGTTTATTAGTGAATTTCTATGGTTTTTTAATGTAAAGTAATTTTAATTGCTATACGTTATATCAACCCGTACCCAGGGTGGTTGGTCGCAAGGCCCTTATAACCATCCAACCACACACTACACACAACCTTTGGCCACGTGCAGCGCAGGTTGGTACACGGCCTGTCTCTGTCAGTGGATCTGCAAGTGGGGGGCATGAGTGTCTGAGTGGGTCTAAAAGTGGGTGTGTGAGTCTATGAGCTGGTGTGTGAGTGGGCGCATGAGTCTCTGAATGAATGAATTAGTGTATGAATGAGTGTGACTTTTATTCCAATTGTTTTCACTTTCGCGAATATTTTACGAATAATTTGAAAATTTGCAAACATTCACAAATATCGCACATGGTGATGCAAAATTATTTTAAACCCATATTTTGCCCCTAAACACACCTCAGCATTTTTTGATTTGCCTATATCTCTGGCACTGCTTGATGAATCTTCAAAAAACTTTCCAAAAAATAGTGCCCCTGTAATTATTGTTGCACATGGAAAGTTTTGGGGTGATTCGTCAAGCGGGGGCTGAGAAACAGGTGGGGTAAAAAAAAGTGTGTTTCCCATGTTAATTCTCATAGGAGCTTTGAACACAACTACAGCCTGAGCCACTGGACGAACCCACTGGTTGGAATTACACCAAATTTGGCAGATTATGCTTTTGAATATTTGGTGTAAATTTATTCAGTAGTTTGAGAAATTAAAGGAAATCCAAATTTGTATATCAGTGGCATCGATGACTGCATGAATAATGACGAGCTCGTGCAGGGAAATGCAGAGTTCTGATTGGCTGCCAACACTTCAAACCAGGAAGTATTGACAGCCATCTTTGAACTTGACTTCAGCTGAGTCCCACAAATAAATAGTAAAAAATAAATTAAAAAAAAACAAGGGGCCAGGGTAGAGTCAGCCTAACACCTTAGCTCTGGTGCTGGGATCCCATAGGGACCTCCCCAGAGCAAAAAAATAATAATAAAAAAAAAAAATGTAAAAAATGTAAAAACAATTTCCCATAAATTTGCATAATGTCGCTTATTCTGGATCATTTAAAAAAAAAAAAAAAAAACAAGCGCAGGCTCCTGTGCTTGTTTTTTTACAAGCCCTTGGTGGGCCAGATCCCAGGAGCATTCACATTTTCTATGTGGGGGACAGGCGGCTCCTGCACAGTCCCAGGACACTTGTGAAAATCTAATGTGGAAACCTGCCTGGCCCCACCGCAGCCCCAGAGACTGCCACCTCCCCGGGGCACAAAAGTAATATTGAATGGGGGGGGGGGGGCACCTGCCCCTCCTCCCCCTGCAGCCCTAAGGACCACCACCTCCTGGAGCACAAATATTAAAATCAATGCGGGGTGCCATGCAACTCCCCCCCCAGTCCCAGGGATCACCACCTCCATGCGGCACAAAAGTAAGATTGAACGCGAGGGGATCGCCCAGCCCCTCCGCAGCCCCCGGGTCTGCCACCTTCCTGGGGGCTGTTTTGATGTTGGAGGGGAGCCCCCTTCAAGGAGCCAATAAAGGCCCAGGAGACCGCCACCCCCATGGCTGGTTCCTGCTATGCCGCAGAGTGCCTACCCCTAGGACATAGCTGTTTGCTGTAACTTGGCAGGAGCTAACAGCTCCCACCAAGTCACGCCAAACACTCCGCTCGGATGAAGTGAGAGCTATCAAACAGCTCTCACTTCATGCGAGTGGAGGTTTCCTCGGTTTCCCTGCCCACAGAGATGCAGGCACGGAAACAGAGGAAACTGCTCTCACGGAGAGAGAGCTGCTTTAGCATCTCCCTCTCTGTGACATCAATGCGGTCTCCCACAGGAGGCAGGGAACCAACTGGGATCGGGGGGGCCTTCAGGCTCCCCCCGCAGTCCCAACAATGTAATTGGGTACCCTGGGCACCCAGGTCACATGGCCAGGCCCCAAGGGATGTGGTCCCTGGTGCCAAGATCAGCCTGGGGAGGGGGGCTGCCTGGCCCTCTTTCCCTGAAAGAAAGAAAAAAAAAATAGTCAGGTCTCTGGGAATGGGGTCCAGAGGGCCGGGATCAACTGGGGTTGGGGGCTGTGAATTAACTTTTTAGAATTAACTATTTAGGCTGGCTCCTGGGAGATGAGGTCCCCGGCCTGAAATTGGCCTGGGGAGGGGGCCACGTGGCCCTCCCCCCCAAAAAAAGTATTTAGGCCAGTCCCTGAGGACTCGGGTCCCCCAGGATGAGACTGGCCTGGGGAAAGGGGCTGCCCAGCCCACATCCCCCCCAAAAGATACATTTTAGAAGGCTGGGCCCTGGGGGATATGGCCCCTCGTGCTGAATTCGAAGGCGGGCATGTTGACCTGTGGACAACTACTGCTGTGCATGGCAAAGTCTGTGGGCAGCACGGGGGTGGGTGGTTAGGGGTATTGGACTCAGGGACTGGACGCAGGCCAGGTCCCGTGGCCAACCCCTTCTACGCATAGCCAAAGTCTGTATGCAGCATGGGGTTGGGTGGTTATAGGGGCTGGCTGAAGGGCCTGAATGCAGACCGTGCCTTTCGGCCAACCACCCTGTGTATGGCTCAAGGCCATGGGCAGCACAGGGTTGGGTGTTTGGAGGGGTTGGCTGAAGGGCCTCGACGCAGACCATGCCTTTCGGCAACCACCCTGTGCATGGCTGAAGGCCATGGTAAGCACAGGGTTGGGTGATTATAGGGGTTTGCAGCAGGGCCTGTGGACAACCACTACTGTGCATGGCCAAAAGCCATGGGCAGACTGGGGTTGGGTGGTTATAGGGGGTTGCCGCAGGTCAGGCACTGCAGTCAACTCTCGCTGCTCAAAGCTGAAGGCTGTGTGCAGCATGGGGTTGGGTAGTTATAGGGGTCAGTTGTAGGGCCTGGCCTCAGGGTCTGGCCAAAGGCCCTGCTGCGTATTGTCAGAGGATCTGCACAGCACATGTTTGGGTGGTTATTAGGGTTGGCTTCAGGGCCTGGCCACCTGCACACAGCTGGGTTGGATGGTTATAGGGTTTAGCCGCAGGGCCTAGCCTGTTCCCAGGTCCAGCAGTCAACCTCCGCCTCGCATGGCCATAGGCTATGCACGGTGGTGGTTGGATTAACATATAGTAATTAAAATTACTTTACGTTAAAACATATAAATTCACTGAAAAACCCAAAGGTTACAGGAATGTTACAGTTAGGAAATATATATTTTTTTAAAGAAATTAAATTAAAAAAACAAAGGTTACAGGGACATTATATTTAGGCTCACATTTCACATGTACAAAACCATAGAAATTAAGCAGTTATAGTTACCTGAGGTAACTACAACTTGCGCCCCCGTAATGCACTGCTTATGACCTCACATATTACATTACTCATGACATGGTTAGTGACATCCCTGATGAAATCATCCAGTGAGTGTAAGTGATTGTATGGATGTGTGAATGGGTGTGTGAGGGGATGAAAGGGTGAGTGAGTAGTTGAGTCATTTGCTGTATGGGAGAGTGAGGGGATGTGTAAGTAGCTGTATGGGTGAGCAAGTGGCTGTGTGAGTGGCTGCATTTGGTTGGGTGGGTGGGTGTGTGTGTGTGCCTGAGTGGCTGTATGGATGAGTGAATGGGTGTGCAAGTGCCTGTATGGGTGAGTGAATGGGTGTGTGAGTGCCTGTATGGGTGAGTGAATGGGTGTGTTAGTGACTATCAGGGAGTCAGTTGGTAAGTCAGTGACTATATGGGAGAGTGAGTGGATGGATGAGTGGCTATATGCATAAGTGAGTGGCTGAGTCAGTGACTGTATGGGAGAGTGAGTGGATGTGTGAGTAGCTGTTTTGGTGAGTGTATATTTGGGTGAGTGTGTGTGTGTGTATATATATATATATATATATATATATATATATATATATATATATATATATATATATATATATATATATAAACACACACTCACACACATACCTTACTAATACTTTCCTTAAATAGACTATCAATTTCATGATAAAGGCATGCGTTGTAAAAGTATAAGTGTGGTAAATAAAATGTAGGGTAAAAAAAAAATGCATGTTAAAGAAATGCGTTGTGTTTTAACACACTGTAACATCATACAACCAGATTGTGTATCATATCCTTTGGTGTGCGTGGTTATTGACCACCAGATATATCTGTTATGCAGGTAACTCATGGAGGAATCTGCTTCTATGTGCATTAATCAGGACCATCACCAGGGGAGGGCATTAGAGGCTCTTTGCCCAGGGCCTGAGTGTTTTTTGCAAACATATGCAACAGTTTTAAAGTTAAAAAAATAAAAATGAAGCTGTCATAAGGCATGCCTATGTTTGTAAACAAAGTCAGTAAAAAAAATCACCTGTCGCCAATATAAAGAAAAAAAACATAAAAGCAAAAATTAAAGTAAAAATTTAACCACAATTTGTTTTGGAAAACATGATGCTATGACACAGTTAAAGCAATGTGTATGTCATACCTAAAACATTTGTAGTATATGGCAGTGACTGAAGTATAAGGAAAAATATTTTGATACAGACTGAAGTATAAATGAAATTTAATGCCATTGTATCCAACAGACAAGGACTGGAGAGAACTCTCTGTGAGGTTCATGCACAAGGCAGCTATAAAGATCTGGTGGTGGTGGGGAGGTTACACAGTTCAGGTGAGCGCAGTCATATTGGGTCCTACTGAAAGGTTGTAACAAGCAAGTTACTTATCTTTGGGTATGCTCTTTCTCTTTCGGGTGGATACTCTGCTAAACCACAGTTTCCTCATTTTGTGAATATCCCCAGGTGCCAGACTGGATCCAGAATTACGTTTTTTTTTTTTTTTTTTTTTTTAACAGAATGGCCCAGTCACTCCGGTTGGTTGGGTCTGTTGGCACAGTGTTGGCCTCGTTTCATCCGGGATGTGACGGTCAGATTAGCACCAGCCCTGGGCATTGAAGTCAGTTTTTCTTCCTGACACTTTCTGTGCAATCTGACACCAAGCCGAAGAATCAATCAGATGTGGCAGAATGCAGATCACTAATGGGCCCTTTTAAAATGGAGAAAGTACCATCCCACAGTATAGGGAGGTGGGAGGACAGTGAAAAATCAGTGGTTAGATGGAGTATCTACCACACATTTCATATTCTCTGCAGTAGCGAATAGATCATGTCAAGGTTCTCTCATTCGCAGAAGAGACCTTGCACCATCTCTGTGTGTAACTGTCATTCATGATCCACTAGAAATCGCTGTCTGAGTTCATCTGCACTGACATTCAAGGAGCCTGCCAATTGGTTCTCCACCTTGGTGGTCCAGCCATTTCCAGAGACACAGGGTCTGTGACCCCGGACCCACCCTGTTTTTTGCAATACCACATGGCATTGTTGTTGTTTATAAGCACCTGCAACATCTGGTCTTTCATGACAAAAGGATGACTTTCAAAGCCGAGAGGATGGGCCTCATCTCCAGAAGGTTGATAGGGAGCAGAGGCTTGGCCTGAGACCAGAAGACTCTAATCTCCACCTCTTGCAGGTGACTTCCCCAACCCAGAAATAATGGATTGGTCATTACTGTCAGTTCTGGGTGCGTTAGGGAGAGGTGTCTGCCACTGACTCAATTGGGGTCCAGTAGCCACAACTGTAGATCTCTTGCAGTATCCTCTGTGATCTGGACTTGGTCTGAGAGGTGTCATTGATGTTGGCCGACTGAGACTTCAGATCCCACTACAGAGCCTGCTTATGCTACCTGGTGTGCTTGGCCAGCAGGATGCAGGAAGCCATCAAGCCTAGCAGCTTCAGAGACAGCCTCATGGAAATCCACATCCGAGGCTGTAAGATTAGTATCATAGCCTGAATGCCCTGAACTCTTCTTTTCCAGGGTAAAGGCAGGAAACCGAACCATGTTCAGAATGGATCAGATAAATGGGAGCATCTGAGGAGTCAAGTATGACTTCAGCAACTTGATAGTGAACCCAAAGATGACAGGAGGTCTGCCGTAGTCTGGAGGTGGTTGACATCTGTCTGTGGCGAGCCTGCCTTCACCTGCCCGCATTGAGGTAGGGGAAGACTGGAACCCCCAAACTCCGAATGTGTTCTGCTACCACTAGCATCCCTTTAATGAATAACTGAAGAGCGCTGGTGAGACCACAAGGGAGCACCGCAAACAAAAACGTTTCTTGTCCCACCATGAACTGCAGGTAGTGCCAATGGGTTTTCAGGAAAGAAATATGGAAATAGGCATCCTGCAGATCCAACCGCACCATCTAATCACCAGGTTTGAGGGCAGGCAAGAAGTAGGCCAGGGTGAGCCTCCTGAATTTGTCTTTACAGAAGAAGGTATTGTGAGAGGGTGCAAGTTTAAAATAGGACAAAGGCTGCTGTCCTTCTTTCAACAGAAAGTAGCAAGAATAATCACAACAATATACTTCTGGTGCAGGCACCTTCTCGATAGCCCCTTTGTCCAACAGGACTTGCCCTTCCTTCTGGCAGAGAAACATATGGTCCTCTGTAAGTCGATCTGGGGTCAGTGGATGATGTAGCAGAGTGGCTATGAAGAGTAGGGTCATCCTTTCTCAACAATCTTTAGGACTCACCTGTCTGATGTTATGGACTGCCAACCAGGCAAGAACCCTTGGATTATCCTTCCAGCTGGGTCGCTGTGTTCCAGTAAGGGCACGCTAAAGGGGTTTGGCTAGTGGTGTCAGTAGGCTGACTGATTCATTGAACCTGACCTCCGAGGTCGGTGGGCGCCATCCCCTTGGCCACAAAATTTCTGGGCACCTTGCTGCAGCTGAAGTGGCTTGCCAGTATGGCCAAAACTGTGAAAGGAAGAGTAGTGATGATACAGCTGACAAGATGGACAGATAAGTCGAGGAAATGTACTATGGCCCTGTTATCTTTGAACCCCTCCAGAGCAGAATATGCTTTGTCCCCAAAAAAGGTAAGTTCCATCACAGGGCATATTTATAAGGGACAATCCGACTTCACCTGAAAAACCAGCTGACATGTGACGAATGGAGACACTGGTGCCAATGGTTCGGCTGATGGAATCGGTGGTGTCTAAGCCACAACAAATTGTGAATTTAGATACACCATGACAGTCCTCGCCAATCTGCAGGACCCACCTGTCTGGGTTGGGTCCGGAAAGGTCGAAAGCATTACAGGACACCTGGGAGGACTTCAGCCCCTGAATCTCAAAGCTCACAGTACGATCGAACTGGTAGAAAAACATACCCTCATCCAAAATGAGTCCACTCTTTTGGACTCCCTATCAGGAGAGTAGTCAGAAAAGTATTTGGGTTTATCCAACTAGTAGATGCCTGCACCACCAAGATCTCAAGAGAGGGGTGTGAGACAAAAATGCAGGTTCATCCAGGGCAGGTTGGTGGTGTCTTGCAATGTAGCAATTTACTGGGTGGGGCAGAGCAAGGTTTGACCCAGGCCAATAGTAGAGTATCAGTGAGTGCCTTGTTAAAAGGGGCCAAGTGAAGGTTTGCGTAGGTTGGAGAACTTCATTCAAGACAATGATTTTGACTTCTGAGGTTGGGTGCTGAGTGCTGGATGTTGAAAATTGCACTACTCTCAGCAGGACTACTGCAAACGAAGCACTCTCCCCTGTGGCTGAAGGACATGTGAGTGTGAGAAGGCCAAAATCAGAAGCGGTGTCAAGGCCACTGGTGTCTTGGAGGTAAGCATACCAATTTTCTTAATGTAGGGTTGGCCAATTTCATCACCTTTATCATAATCATTGTCAGAATCCATGTCAAACAAGAGATGCAATGTGCGGAACATTTTTGTGTGGAGATGGGACGTAAAGCACAGGTTGTGGTTTGATGGAAACTGGGCTTGGTTGAGGTCCTACTCGAGTTGACTGAGTAGGAGTGCACAACAGGTACCTCGCCCTCTGGCTGCAATGGTGTAAGCATCCATGTAGATGCTCTGGGAACTGGTGTTAATTGTGGAGCTAGAGGTGGTACAGGAGCCAGAGAAGGTCCAATGTGAGCGTTGGAGGATCCAACTGCACAGAAGGTGAACTCACCGGTGGTATCCCAGATGGAGGGCTTCTTGGGGCCTGCAGGTGCGCCAGAGGGAGCCTGAAGGGATCTGAAGAGACAAAGCATGGTTGACGGAAGTCTTGGATCCACTTTGGCCTTGCAGGAGGCCCAGGAAACCCAGGACATGGCGGGATAGGTTGTAGGATTGGCAATGAAGTGAACCAGGTTTAGGAGGGAGATCGGGAAGTATGGTGATGCCCTCGTGCCAGGAGTACAAGAGTGGCAAGAAGAGTATGAATCCCGCTTGGATTTTTTTATGGTTTTTTTTCGGCTAACCTAAAGATTTGGAATGTGCTAACAAATTTCCTAAGAATCAACGCCTGAAAGATCAGGATCATAGCCTGAATGTTCTGGATACTCTTTGCCGGGTGAAAGGCACATACCCAAAACATATCCAGAATGGTTTCAATAAAGCAGAGCGTCTGAGAAGGAGTCAAGTGTGACTTCGGCACATTGCTAGTGAACCTCAAAGATGACAGGAGGTTTGCAGTTATGTGGAGGTGATCAATGACTGCCTGGCCGAGCCCACATTCAACAGCCAGTCATCGAGTTAGGGGAAGACAGGCACCCCTCACCTCCAAATGTGTGCTGTGACCACCACCTTCAGTTTTGTGAAAACAGAGGGATGCTGTTGAGAACAAAGGGGAGCACAGCAAATGGAAAATTCTCCTGTCCCACCATGAACTGCAAGTAGCGCTGATGGACCTGCAGGTCCAACGCCACCACCCAGTCTCCAGGGTTGAGGGCAGACAAGACGTGGACTAGGGTGAGCATCTTGAAATTTTCCTTTCAGGTGTATGCATTGAGAGGACACAGGTCAAAAATAGGATGAAAGTCTCCATCCTTCTTGGGCACCAGTAGTAGCAAGGATAACAACCACATCCTACTTCTGGTACGGTCACCCTCTTGACAGCTCTCCCATCTTTGGTCAAAAGGGCTTGCAGTTCCTGCTGCAAAAAGGAGAGATGGTCCTCCATCAGTTGCTGGGGGAACATCGGCAGAGAAGAGAGGAAGGGTGAGGTATACCATCTGCGAACGATCGGCAGGACCCACCTGTCTGATGTTATAGCTTGCCAACCCAGGAAGAATCATTGTATCCTGCATCCCAGTCGGTGGTTGTGCTCCTCCAAAGGCACACTAAAGGTATTTAGTAGGAGGGCTTGCTAGGGGTGGGGGGAGGGAAGTGGACTGGTCAGCCCAGTGACCTTGGCTGTGGGGAGCACCAGGGCCTCAATCCCAAAACTACTGGGTTCCTTGCTGATACTGGAGAGGCTGGCAATTTGGGACAGCTCTACCAAATCCACAAAAGGATTGTGTAAGGTTGGTCTAGTTGGTGAGGCAGGGAAGATAGGCCCAGAGTGTGTGCAGTATCCGTGCTCTCTCAATTGCTCCAAAGTAGAATTAGCCTGGTCCCCAAACAGGCGAGCCCCATCGAAGAGCATGTCTTTAAGGGAGGACTGGACATTGTCGGAGAATCCAAATGATCACAGCCATGCATGGAGGTAAACAGTGACAAAGATGTCAATACTTCACCTGATGGAATCAGTGGTGTCCAATTCACAACAAATTGCGAACTTGAGAATTTCACAACTGTCTTGGATGGTGAGGGCAAGGAAAGCACAGGTCAGAGGTCTTCTGGGACACAAGGGAGGACTTAAGACACTGAGCCCGAAAGGGTGTGGGTGTAGTTTCTCAGGTGGACGGCTGGCATTTACTGATGGAGAACCAGCGTGGAAGAAAAAACCTCCTTCACAAATGTTTCCACCTGTTTAAAATGGAGGAGTTGGAAAAATGTTGGGGTTAGATATGCTTTTAGATGCCTACATTTCCAAATGTTCAGGGGAAGGGTGCTGTGAAGGCTAAGCATGGTCACCCCATCCAGGGAGATGGTATGTTGCTATTCATCTGTTGATTGGGGGCTAGACCAAGATTTGGTCCAAGCCCCCAATAGAGTATGTGTTAGTGCCTCATTAAATGGGGTCAGGGGAGGTCTGCTCCAGCTAGAGAACTTCCCTTAATACGTTAGTCTTGACCTTTAAGGTGAGAGGTGGAGATCAAGAACTTCAGCCGCCCTATGCATTACCATGGAGTAAGAAGTGAATTGCTCGGTGGCTGGACCAGGGAGTGAGAGAATGCCCATTTCAGGGGAGTATCCTTGGGGTGTAGGGTAGGGGTCTACACCAACTTTGATTCAACTTGTATTTTCAAAGTGGGTCACCCTTTTAAGCGGATTTAGCCCCTAAAATTGACAGTACTGCAATGACTAAATAGTTCAATCAATCTTTATTCAATCAATTGCTCAACCATAAAAGCACAAGGAAAATAAGCATAAAACATGCGTTAATCAATATTCCATTAAAAATTCATTATACAAAAATAATAAATAAAATCTGAAAATAACACCCAAATCATATGAAATATCATTTGTGCCGCAGACTGATTTAGAAATTGTGTTCATTGCCTCCAAACATCTGAAGTTATATAACTGCAAAAAGCAGTAGACACAACAAAGCAGTCTATAATGGATGCCAAAACATTGCACAGAAGAGTGACCCTTCTTAATAAAAGGTAAAGTGCATATGTGCTATAATAAAACATAAAAATGTCTAAAAATGTAAAACAAGCTTCACTGTTACAAATGATACAACATTTTTTTTACATAAAACTACACATTCATAAACATCAAGGGCAATGAATCAGTAATTAAAAAACAAAGTGCCTATTAGTTTATGGCTCATGGCACTGTCTATCCTTCCATAGATTTTCTACTCCTGACCACCACACAGGGAAAAGAACTAACTCTCACACGTTTCCACATCACACATTTGCAAGTGGAAAAGTGCGTCCCTGCATTTACGATACCCCAACTTTATCAAGAGTGGTTTAAGAAAAATTCTAAACTGCGGGGTAAAAAAAATCTACAAAAGACCATAAGATGCAACAGAGACCGCTCCCCGACCATCATATAGACACAGTAGCAGGAAGTTCCCAAACAATCTACCTTCACCCTGAAAACAATAACCTCCACACCATGCCTGCTCTAAAATGAAACAAAGGGACCTCTCAAAGTTCGTAAGGGGTAAAAACATATGAAATGCTGGTCCACGAGACTCAAAAGATCTAGAAAAATATAATATTGACACTTTACTTAATTCAGTTTTGAGTCTATTCTCGGTGCAATATTCAAAATAGCGGTGCTTTATGATCAGCTTATCACTCTTTCTAATGGACGTTGGGGACTGTATGAAATTCACCCCTTTTCTCGGCTGAGACAGTCCATTATTGTACTCCTGCACAGTCGCTGCTGTGTTGGACCACACTATTACCCACATCAACAGAGGAGCCAGACTCACCCTGTCTGTAATGCATTCAAGACTTAACTCTGAGTGCATTATAAAACTTGAGCTAGTGGGGGAGCTTGGAGAAGCTAGGTTGTTCCCTTGTATTATATATTTCCAGATTTTCAGCTAAGTAAGGAGTATTGGAGTTCATACGTCGTCATATTTATTGTGGTATTTCATTATTTTCATAGTCATCGATACATCAATATTTTTGCACGGTTTCACATATGCTTCACAGACTGTAAGTAGTCACCATTGTCTGAGTGCCGCAGACATAACAGATTTCAATTTCCTTTTCTTGGAGCATCTCCCTCAGGTGTGGATAAACCAAGGGCAAATCTAGTAATGACAAAGATGGCTGCTTTACTGGCTCTTAGCGATTGAGTAGGTCGGAAGCGAAAGTTCAAGGAGGAGGAGAATTGCACGAGGCGCGGGAGGAGTCTGTTCCTGCAGTACCGGGTCGCTGCGCTGTTTCAGTGCCGCGGGAAAGTGCTGTATTAGAGCCGGACAAGGAGGTGGAGCCCACGGCGTACTCGGAGCAGTTTTCAGCGTGGTCACGGAGACGGGAGCGGGAGCTCTTGTGCAGCACCGGTAACAGTGCCCTCCGCTCTCTGCGTGCCTCGCTAGGTACTGCAGGGTCCCGCTAGGTCCTGCTGCTCGGTACCGGCCACGCCCGCCGACCTTATTTCACACCCAACTGCTAGACCCGCATTGACCCACACCGACCCTGACCAGAGACCCAAGCCACAGATACCAAGGCAGCGGGGGATGGGAACGTGTAAGCCCGTGAGCACCTCCCCGCAACTCAATACAGAAAACACAAATATAGACATGCAGGGCCTGGATCCTGGCCCCCAACATCTCTGGCACCCTCCTGGCACCAATAGGCCTGCTCAAGAGAGAGCAGAACCAATCCGAGCTGAACCATGCTGCCTTGATAGGTGGCACAGGAGAGTGAGGGAGTGACATGGTCTAAGGAAGGACTTGGAAGGACAGAGCACGGAGGCTGTAGTCAGGCTCCACTAAGTGTGTGCCCCGGAATCCTACGGAAGAAGTCTGGCTAGTGCCGGGTGCAGCTTGTGGAAGGCTGGAGGACCCCGCTCAAAGCCCTCAGCCCAAACCCCAAACTGCTGAAACCTGCATCCCTCCTATGCTTAGATCCTGCACAAGAGGGCACAGTCACTGCTAGCCTCCACCTTTCATCACTGGCTCACCATTGCCAAAGATACAGCTACGACCAAGTTACAACAAAGTTACGACAAAGTCTTGCCCACAACAACATATTGCTGCAGTCTTTCATACTTTGCTTGCTTCATTTCATCATGTTTTAATCATGCATACTACAGCAGTCCATGTTTTTACATCACAGCGACCTAAACATAGGCATAGAAACTTGTGACAATCTGCAACACAGCCTACACCGCCTCCCTTTGCCCTTTTTGCCTTTGGTTTGAACACACCTTCAATCACATTCGACACTTCTTTGCCTACTGGGGACAGAAACTGAAAAAGTGCAAGGTTAAGGGCTCTATGAAGAGTTTAAGTCAGAGACTAATTCAATCAAAAAAATCAAATCTGCACAGGACCAGGGAAACAATGGATCGGTCCAGCTGAAGGATGACACAAGTATAGAAATAGCATCAAACTGTGTCAGAGATAACACATTAACGGTAATAGTAAACCACAGTAATTATGAGGACTTGATCGAACATGGCAGCGGAAACATCTTCCTGACCAACCCCCAAGTGACACAGCCTTCGAATCAGCTCCAAGCAAACAGGAGCACAGGATCCATGCAGCCGCAATTTTCGCTGCTCGACTCCACAAAAAAGCAGTCCAATACCGGAAAGAGCATGCCCTCGCTTCAGCGGGGGATCACTAGAGCTGCCAGCTCACATGCTCGTCTCCTACATCACTGCGGATGGTAGACAGGTGGCTAGCAACGGAAGGCAGCACAACAACTCTACTGTTATTCAGCATCACACACCCCATAATACAAACCAGATGGACCTACCTAGTGCCCAGATGAAGGCAACTCCCTTGGCACTTCAAACCAACACAGATCAGAGCAATTTACTGGCATCAATTTATACAACCCTGATAGCCACACTAAACTCCCTCATATGGCAATCTGACTAATACGAAATGCAACTGGACTTGATTCATGCATTAGCCAAATCCATTAAAAAAATAGAAGCTAAGTTCACAACTTTAGAACAAAGAGGTTTATGCATCGACACCACTGAACCTGTACACGCTTGCACGCCGATAGTGGACAAATTATCATCCTTACTGGAGGTTCTGGCCACCATGATTACTGAATGGAGAACAGCTCTGCAAAGTATAAGTCCTGTTAGGCCTTCAACACCTGACACTGTGCAAGTCAAACAAATAAATCACACTCCACCGAAGAAATCACCAAACACATTCACCTCTAATTTCCAGCGTGCTCCCAGCTCCGCTGTCTCAGCCAGATAACTTGCCTACTACCTTAAATGCCTGGGAGTGTGTACCCAATGAGCCCAAAAACATTCTACATTATTTCCCCACTCCGTCTCAACGAAGCATGGAAACAGAGAGAAGCAAAGTCACTCTAAACAAGTCAGCAAATAATAGAGCGCCACACTGGCCAATGGCACTTTCAAAGAGAACCAAAAAGAGGCTAAAAAAGCTAAGAACAAACTGAAAAATGATACAGTACAGGCTTTGCAAAGAATGGAACATAAGGTGGGATCTCCAGATGAATCAAGCACATATTCTATCTTCAAATGTATTAAGACAAAAAAAAAAAAAGGAAAATCAAAATGCTCTGCAAACATCGGATAACCAAGCTATACAGCTACCGGCCCAAGCTGGTGCACAGAACAATAATAGCACAGGTACAAACCCAAGTGAGTCTAGTGGCTATATTGGCCCTTAACTTTTAGACAATCAACCCACACAGCCACTGGCACTGGTTTGTGGTGCTGATAATAATGGTATCATAAGCATAAAATCATGTGAGTCATGTGGATACATAGCCTCATCGAAAATCACACCAGATTTTAAATCGGTCATCTCTGCTGGGGTGAGCACTGGTTTTTCGCATCATAAGCCCAAAATGTCTGGGTTAATGGATGAACTACATTGTGTGCAACGATCGGACACCACAAGTGGGAATGAACTAAGAGAATCAAAAGTTACTGAAGAAGGAAACCAGGTAATAAAAGAGTGGAGGAACAACCCATCCTCTGTCGAGCTAGCTTAATACCCCAACGCTGCTCTGAAAGCAATCATGACATCCTGAACCGTTCAAACCTGTCAAGGCTATTCAAGGCACTACCAGAGGCGCTCAACATAAACTCTGATGATATCTTAAGAGTAGCATTTAAGTTAATACGTGAATACAGCAATCATCGCAAAGCTATTGTAATGACTCTAAGCTCTCTAGCATTGGCGGAACGAGTACTGATAAACAAGCGGTCCCTAGAGTAATGGGGCATAAAGGTAGTGCAGATGGACCATCCTAAATACTCATATCCCCTTAAAAAAACAAGTGAAACTAAGGAACAAAAACCTAGCACCTGCAGCATTTTAAAAGGGGTAGGTCACCTGAAGGCAGATGAGTGGAACAAAACTCTCCATATCGTGTACTTACCTGACTTCAACGAGTTGCATTACAAAGGTGTCTTTTGACCATGGAAATGTAAGCTGCACCAACTGGAGCACCATCACTTCTAACAGAATAACTCAGCAATATGCCTAACAGTAAAAGCCAATCCGAGAGTGGCGACCATCACTTGACAATCATCTCCTAGAATGCTGCAGGCCTGAAGAGACTCCTAAAACATGACGCAGCCCAACAGCTTCTAGAAAATGCCGACATATTATGCCTGCAAGAAACCTGGCTAACCTCATCATGGTTATCCCAGGATTTCATGCAATACAACAATTAGCAACATAAAAAAACATCTTTGGGAGACCGTCAGGAGGCCTCTCAATTTATTTAAATGTTAATCTGGACTTTAAAGTCAGCACTGTTCCTACACATAATCAAATGCTACAAGCAGTAAGATTGGAAATCTCCACACCAAAAGGTCACACGTTAAGATCACTCATAGTCAACCTCAACTTTAACATATTTGGCGAAGCAGGAGCAGAAAGTATGGTACAACTAGTTGATACTTTAGACAGAGTATTCTGCGATCACATCAGCTACAACATTATAATTTGTGTGGACTTCAATCTCAGATTTTTATGAACAAGAACAGACTCGGGCCAACCCGCATGCATGGGCCAACAACTTCAATGCTTCCTAAGCAAACACAGCCCTGCCTCTATTCAGCATTCTCAAAAAGTAAGCTCCTCAGCACAACTGTTTCCAAACATTTTCCAGGGCAAAAGTGCCCTAGACTACATCTTCGTCTCATAGGAAGCTATTAACTGTTTGGCATCTTTTGAAATTTTACATTTAAATGCCAGTGACCACCTTCCACTCATAGCAAACTTTGTGACACAACTAAGGCACCTGGACACACATAAATCAATAGGAACCTCCCAGGGGGATGAAGAATCACAAGTAATCAGATGAATAAAATGGGGACCAGTGGCTTCTCAAGTATATTACACCAGGCCAAATTTTAACAGCCAGATTCTGTTGTCAATGACGGGCGAAACCCTCAGAACTAAATGGCCAGATATCACCAACAGCCTTTTTCACCAAGTAGGATCCTCAAACATATCTCAACTTCATCTTGCAAAAATCCTTCCCCAGCATTCCATAATGCAAAGCAAGTGAAAACTAGGCAGACAGAGCATTACATGGTAAAACAAAGGTCCCCTCAATAAAAACAGAGCTTGCACTAAAATTACGAACACACACCAAACATCATAAGCAGCTGATTTGGTCCCTAAAACGCCAACAAGTGGAAAAGGAGTCTGCTCATATGTACTCCTTGATAAGAAAATACAACTGCGGTGACCTATGGAGGTGCCCAAACAACCAACGAACAAATGTGATTATTGAAGCCATGTGGATAAAACATGTAAATAAATTATACACATTTGACTCACCACTCCAGGAACAATTAAGGGAAGAACCCAATATCTACAAAATCCAGTGGGACACAAGACTTGCTCCCTCTTCAGGTGAAATATCCACCATCCTGCGTAGAATGAGGTCATCCGCGGCCACCGGCCCAAACGGTATTCCCGCACATATCTTTAAGGGAGACACAAAGCTTTGGTCACCAATTCTCTGCATTGTACTGTGACTGTCTTGACTCTCAGGACGTTCCATCAAATTGGAGAGGTTCCATACTACACCCAATTTACAAAAAGGGGGACTGAAAAGACCCAGCTAAATATCATCTTATCTTTCTTTTGGATACTGAAGCAAAAGGTTTTGGCTCAGTCCTCTTGGAAGTACAAAGCTGGGCAGAGGCCAAGGGGATAGTGCCCCTTTATCAAACTGGCTTTAGGGCAAATTCCACAACCACGGACAACATTGTAGCCCTCTCTTTTTTGGTTCACAAGGCTTTTGCCAAAAAGACACTACCACTCTTCACTTGTTTTGTGGACTACTCTGCAGCATTTGATGCAGTGGACAGGAATCTACTATGGAACAAACTTAAAAACTGGGGTATCCCAAGTAGGCTATTAAGGGCAATAACTCTACTGTACACATCTACCTGGGTAAGGGTCAAGATGTCTAACTCCACGATCAGCAAGAAGATTCCCAATACCAATGGGCTAAAACCAGGATGCATATTAGCACCGCTACCATTTAATCTTTACACAGCAGACAAGTTGCAGGCGCTAAGGCAAGCAAACCTGATTCCACCAAAAATCAGAAATTTTAAAGTCGCCCTCCTGCAATATGTGGATAATATTGTTTTGCTGGACCATTCTAAAGTTGGCTTACAAAAAGCATTAACAGCCTTGCACAGCTATAACATGGCAAACAAGATGAAGGCAAATGCTTCCAAAATCAAAGTTGTAATATTTGGTGGGTCATCGAAACATCAGCATTCTCGCTGGAAGCTGGGGCCCCTCATCATCAGCAGCACAGATAGGTACAATTACTTGGGCGTTTGTTTATCATCTAAAGGAACCCCCAACGCCTACCTCCATCATTTAAAGGCAAAGGCTGATTATTTAACAACCAGAAGAAGTCAGTCAAATAACCAAATAGGAAGCCATTCAGCAAGATTAATACTCCAAATTCTCAAAGCCGCCTTCCATCCAGCACTGAACTTGGTCATGAAGCTTTTCCCAGCCAATCAATCACCCTGACAGAAAAGCTCCATGGTAATATCTACAAAAGAGTGTTCAAGTTGCCACAATACATTAGGAACCATCTAATAACACTGGAATTTGGACTAGAAGGACAGAAGTGGGCCCTGATGGGGGCCTTTGTGAAATGCTATCACAGGATAGTCATGGCCCCACCTAACACCTTGAAATCAGTCATTCGTCACATCTTCAAAACAAAAATGAATCCCTGGTCACAACACCTAATTGTAGCTCTAAACAAACTCCAAATCGATCAAGCAGAACTGATCAAATTGGCGCAGTCACATATTTCATTCAAATCTGTGTTGAGGAGACAGACAAAAACGCTTTCCCGTGCAAGTGTCATGGAAAAACTGCGCAACACTCCTGTGCAAGAAGCGCTGGCAGACTGTTATAAAAACATATCACAGTGCTTAGCACCACAGCTATACCTTGCCTATACCATCAGGAAAGCTTGTGTGAGACAAATTGCTTTTGCAAGACTGCTTGCCCGGAGGATAAAGAAACTAAACCGAAAATGGAAGTCTCTCAATAATTTAAAGGAGTGCAGGCTTTGCGGATACAAGTCAGAGACATTCATCCATCTTCTGTGCTGTTGCCCGGCACTGATGAATGCACAACGCACTTTATTAAGACCTCTTTTTCTGCACCATGGCATAGGATCCTGCATTGAGGCCAGATCACTGGTGTTTGCCTTAAAGGAGCCAGTCGACCTGGCCAAGATTGTAAAGTTTATCACGCAGCTTCTAGCAAAACTGATGGACTAATCAACGCACATTTAGACTTGCTTTTTAGTTATAAAGGATAACTGATCTTACTATTGAAACGTTAATTTTACTAAGCTTGATTACATATATAGAGGTTTATTTTATTTTTATTTTTTCTTATTTTTTTACTTTTATTGGCCCAAGCGTTTGATAATGGCAACATTATACACTCAGGCATTTTACCAACTGCAATAAGATATTACTGGAATTGTATTCCGATGATTGTTTTCTGGGCTGTATTTTAACACATTTATATTTCATATTTTTTGTGTACTCTTGCAAAGATTTTAAGTAAAAATGCAATAAAGAATAGTAGCAGTAGCAAAGAGAAAAAAGTGATAAAAAGCAGCCATGTTTTAATCCATTTTGTGTAGAAATTGCAGATGACCTTGATCTCCGCCCAATAAGACATGGAGTAAATTACATGGAACTCCCAGGTTTTGCAATTTGTCCAGAGAGTTAGTCTGTCTACTTAGGCAAAAGCAGTAGAAAAAAAACAAAGCCATCATAGACAAACAGACCTCTGGCAGATGTATATTCTTCAGTGATAAGCCGACGTATAGCAATATTATCTAGGGTCAGCTATATGCTTTGATTCCGGTTTGTTCTACTGGCATTATTGGATTATCAATCACCCAACTCTGGAGGTGTTCTGATATACTTTGAGAACACTTTCCTTACTGAGTTTAATAAAGTTATCTGTCTATAGTTGTTCGTCAGACTTTGAGAACGTCTTTTGAATAAAAGAATGATACTGCCAGTCCAAGAAATTAGAATTTCTCCAGGTAAGTAACAATATTTAAATATGAGGATAAGAATATAGACCAGAGGGTTGCTTCTCTTTTTATAAGCAGGAAGGGAGTTCATCAGGTCCTACAGCTCCGGAAGTTCTAGCTTTAACAATAAAATCCTTGACCTGTTCTGCTGTTCCTCTAAGAAGGGCATTCTGACAGCAAAGTATTGACTAAGCCAGCGGAAATTAGTTGAGGTAGGTGTTAAACCCATTTGGCAGTGCTAACTGAGGTTGGCTTTGATTCAGTTCTAATACCTCTGGACTCTGAAATTATCTTCCAATAACTTCTTGTTTCCTTTAAAATCGCTTCCCCTCGTAGCTTAATCATTGCTGGTCTGGCAGGAGCTTTTCAGTGAGAATTTGTTGTCTAGCTCTCCTCCTTTTCAAAGGGCAAATTATTTTTCCTCTCATTGGGGAGAAATACATAATTTGCCATATGTCTAATCAATTTATTTCTCTAGCAACATTCTGTAAAAAAAAAAAAAAAAAAAAAAACTTTCAATTAACTTAGACATCAAGGCTTTTTGCACTGAAGACGTTTCCTCAAGAAAATATTTCATAAATAGATTTTGCTCAGACTCCGATATATCACCAACAGTTATTCTGATCAATTCATTTAAATTAGTTATTTTCCTTGTTTTCGACTGTACTCGTCCATTAGATTTGCTAAAGTGAACCGTATCACCATTCATAACCTAAAGCAGTATATCTTCTAGTGGAAAGTCCAGTCTGAGTGATAGTTTGAGATCGTTATGGGAATTACTGATTATACTTAGACAAAAAGCCAAAGGCAAATTATGAGGCAACAGCATAGTCTATTATGGAAGATTACTTAGTACAAGAATAAGTATAGTTAGTGACAACATCCTTTTCTAATCTTCTATTTACAAAAGGACAGTGAAGTTCCCTCAAACATTCGAAAATGAACAGCACAAGTTTATCACCTTTATTGTTATGGGATACTTAGTGCTTCTTTTCTTTCTATGTCTGCATAGACCCCTGTAGCATAATTCAACACTTTGACATTAAAGCCGCCTAATACGATTATAAGGTAAGATTTTTCTACATAAGTAGTGTGCGATAATAATGACAACATTGATTTGGCCGTGGGGAGATTCTTTTTGCTCCATTAATATAAATAATTATTCAAAATCAATGAACAACTTTGTGATTTAACAGCTACATTCCTAGTAGTTTTCATCAAACAGTGTGTTAAGAATGAAGGATGGATGAAAAAACTAAGACCATATATAATTTGTACCCAATAGAGTTGCTATTGCCCTGCTAGCATGTCCCATCCTGGATTCACTGGTAGGACAACTAAACACACACTAGATATCAAGCTCAGTATTGCTAGTGAGCCAGGTTTCTTGAATACAAATAATATCTGCAATTAAACTGTCTAAGAAACCCAGTTTTAAAATATCTGCGGAGCATCCTGCCATATTATAGGATAGAACGGTCATCCCTTTGTTGAATTTGTGGGCTTGTCACATGTTCCAAGTTGTATTGACTGTGCTGGCTAACCAGTCTGGGCATGATCAATCATCTTCATTAGGGAAGACACAAAACACTTTTTCGGTTTTAAGAGAGAGACAGAGCACCAATCTAATCCTAGAGAAACTATTGCTGTCTTTGCATTTTAACAGATCTTCTTGACACATAATATTTTGTACAGCTCTGTGAAGCTCAAATTCTGGGTTTATAGTTTTAAGGTGGGAATTAAAGGAATAACAACAATTTCTCTACTGCGAAAATATTCAGAGATTAAAATAACTGTAGGATAATAACAGTGTGCATGCCACTAATTCTCACCATTTCAATACATCTACTTCAAACAATGTAATAAAAAGGATCTATTAAATGGAATAATATGCTCATTAAAATGAGTAAAACATCTAATATTGATAGAATTCTAGTGGAATATGTGAGTATAGAAGAATAGTTTGATGTTTTGGATAAAAGACAAACTGAACATGGTGTGAACAATTAAGCGTGGATTAAATCCAAAAGTGGATCTAAATGTGTTTTCGTTAGTATTCGTACTTGTGAGTCCATCAATTAAGAAGTGTACCATGTAGTAAAAAGTAATTTTGTCCACTGTCCAGAATGGAATTATCCATTAGTTGGAGTCAGATGTTAGAGATGCTTTAACATAGTCAATGGGTTAGTAACATTATCCAGCACTGAGGCAACTTAAATTTTTCTCACTCGTCTTTTGTTGATCATTGTAGGGAAATGCTTCCTCGGCATGGTTACCCCCTGACTTTTTGCCTTTGCTGATGCCAAGTTATGATTTGAAAGTGTGCTGGGACCCTGCTAACCAGGCCCCAGCACCAGTGTTCTTTCCCTAAACTGTACCTTTGTCTCCACAATTGGCACAACCCTGGCACCCAGGTAAGTCCCTTGTAACAGGTACACCTGTACCAAGGGCCCTGATGCCAGGGAAGGTCTCTAAGGGCTGCAGCATGTCTTATGTCACCCCAGGGACCCCTCACTCAGCACATACACACTGCTTGCCAGCTTGTGTGTGCTGGTGGGGAGAAAATGACTAAGTCGACATGGCACTCCCCTCAGAGTGCCATGCCAACCTCACACTGCCTGTGGCATAGGTAAATCACCCCTCGAGCAGGCCGTACAGCCCTAAGGCAGGGTGCACTATACCACAGGGGAGGGCATATGTGCATGAGCACTATGCCCCTACAGTGTCTAAGCAAAACCTTAGACATTGTAAGTGCAGGGTAGCCATGAGAGTATATGGTCTGGGAGTCTGTCCAACATGAACTCCACAGCACCATAATGGCTACACTGAAAACTGGGAAGTTTGGTATCAAACTTCTCAGCACAATAAATGCACACTGATGCCAGTGTGCACTTTATTGTAAAATACACCCAGAGGGCATCTTAGAGATGCCCCCTGAAAACATACCAGACTTTCAGTGCGGGCTGACTAGTTTTTGCCAGCCTGCCACACACCAGACATGTTGCTGGCCACCTGGGGAGAGTGCCCTTGCCACTCTTTGGCCAGGAACAAAGCCTCTACTGGTGGAGGTGCTTCTCACCTCCCCCTGCAGGAACTGTAACACCTGGCGGTGAGCCTCAAAGGCTCACCCCCTTTGTTACAGCGCCACAGGGCATCCCAGCTAGTGGAGATGCCTGCCCCTCCGGCCACTGCCCCCACTTTTGGCAGCAAGGCTGGAGGAGATAAGGAGGGAAACAAGGAGGAGTCACCCCCAGTCAGGACAGCCCCTAAGGTGTCCTGAGCTGAGGTGACTCTTACTTTTAGAAATCATCCATCTTGTAGAAGAAAGATTCCCCCAATAGGATTAGGGATGTGCCCCCCTCCCCACAAGGAGGAGGCACAAAGAGAATGTAGCCACCCTCAAGGACAGTAGCAATTGGCTACTGCCCTCCCAGACCTAAACACCCCCCTAAATTCAGTATTTAGGGGCTCCCAGAACCGAGGAAGTTAGATTTCTGCAACCTAAAGAAGAAGAAGGACTGCTGACCTGAAGCCCTGCAGTGAAGACGGAGACGACAATTGATTTGGCCCCAGCCCCACCGGCATGTCTCCCTACTTCTAAGAAAACTGCAACAGCGACGCATCCAACAGGGTCCAGCGACCTCTGAAGCCTCAGAGGACTACCCTGCATCTAAAGGACCAAGAAGCTCTGAAACAGCGGCCCTGTTCAAGAAACTGCAACTTTCTGCAACAAAGAAGCAACTTTTAAAGACCACGCGTTTCCCGCTGGAAGCGTGAGACTTTCCACTCTGCACCCGACACCCCTGGCTCGACCAGCGGAAAACCAACACTACAGGGAGGATTCCCCAGTGACTGCGAGCCCGTGAGTAGCCAGAGTTGACCCCCCTGAGCCCCCACAGCGACACCTGCAGAGGAAATCCAGAGGCTCCCCCTGATCGCGACTGCCTGCTACAAGGAACCAGACGCCTGGAACCAGCACTGCACCTGCAGCCCACAGGACCTGAAGGAACCGAACTCCAGTGCAGGAGTGACCTCCAAGCGACCCTCTGCCTAGCCCAGGTGGTGGCTACCCCGAGGAGCCCCCCTGTGCCTGCCTGCATCGTTGAAGAGACCCCCGGGTCTCCCCATTGATTCATATCAGAAACCAGACGCCTGTTTGCACTCTGCACCCGGCCGCCCCTGTGCAGCTGAGGGTGTACTTTCTGTGCCTGCTTGTGTCCTCCCCCGGTGCCCTACAAAACCCCCCTGGTCTGCCCTCCGAGGACGCGGGTACTTACCTGCTGGCAGACTGGAACCTGGGCACCCCTATTTCCATTGAAGCCTATGGGGGTTATTACAACTTTGGAGGAGGTTGTTAATCCGTCCCAAAAGTGACGGTAAAGTGACGGATATACCACCAGCCGTATTACGAGTCCATTATAGCCTATGGAACTTGTAATACGGCTGGTGGTATATCCGTCACTTTACCGTCACTTTTGGGACAGATTACCACCTCCTCCAAAGTTGTAATAACCCCCTATGTGTTTTGGGCACCACTTTGACCTCTGCACCTGACCGGCCCTGAGCTGCTGGTGTGGTAACTTTGGGGTTGCTTTGAACCCCCGACGGTAGGCTACCTTGGACCCAACTTTGAACCCTGTAAGTGTTTTACTTACCTGTGAACTTAACATTTACTTACCTCCCCCAGGAACTGTTGATTTTTGCACTGTGTCCACTTTTAAAATAGCTTATTGCCATTTTTGTCAAAACTGTACATGCTGTTGTGATTATTAAAAGTTCCTAGAATACCTGAGTGAAATACCTTTCATTTGAAGTATTACTTGTAAATCTTGAACCTGTGGTTCTTAAAATAAACTAAGAAAATATATTTTTCTATATAAAAACCTATTGGCCTGGAGTAAATCTTTGAGTGTGTGTTCCTCATTTATTGCCTCTGTGTGTACAACAAATGCTTAACACTACCCTCTGATAAGCCTACTGCTCGACCACACCACCACAAAATAGAGCATTAGAATTATCTCTTCTTGCCACTATCTTACCTCCAAGGGGAACCCTTGGACTCTGTGCACACTATCTCTTACTTTGAAATAGTATATACAGAGCCAACTTCCTACAATCATGCATTGTTTTCTTTTGATTTTTCATTGGTTTCTGTTTTTCTGATCTGAGATTTTTCATTTTCAATGGGCGTCTTTCTATGCTCTTTTTTTAAAAGTGGGAAAGAAAGCAGGAGATACAATCAAACCTCTTACATTAATATCCTCCAAAGTCTCATTAAACAGATTTTTGGTGAACCAATTTGTGAGTCATTAAAATGTTTCTTTCTCCTCTTTTTGCTTTAAAAATGAAGGTTGTCTAGCTTGCACACCAATATGTAAAGGTGTGGACTGTTAGATATGATTTCTAATGGTTTTCTAGACACCATACATGATTTACCCTGTTGAGGAGAATTATCTAATTTGTCTGTATTTTAGCTTACATTGCGTTTACTTAGTTTTTCTGGGTTCTCCACCATTCTTGGAATTACATTCAGAAGAATCACCGAAAGAGTGTCTAATATATGATCAGAGTTACTAGTAGGTCTTGGTAAAGGCGGAGGATAAAATACGTTCTATGGAATGAAAACATTCTGAATATTGAACATAATTACCCAAAGCCTGTAAGTCAGTTTCTGGAGCTACTGGTAGCTCAGGAGTTTAAACTGATTTAATGCTCAGTGTACTAAGGAACGGGCTCGTTTTTGTTTACGGTGGTGCAGCAAGCCACTTGCTGCGCCGCCCTGTGCCACGGGCCTTGTAACTGAGGCTCTTTGTGTTCCTGTTATTACTAGTTCACTTCTTTCCCTCAACTTTAGAGAAATACGCTGGGCTAAATGCTCAACCCTTAATAACACCCAATGACAGGATATGTTTCGCATAGGACTTGATTTTGTTTTTATACACTATTTCATAGCAATGGATCTTCATGATCTGTTTTCTCGCCATTACTGTTAAACACGGAATCGAACTCCAGCTATTAAAATATATTTGTTTGCCCCAGTTGCATCAACCTGTAAGGAGCTCAACTAAGTAAAAGGAGTTAGGCGGTTCCGAAGAAAATGAAGGAAATTTATACAGTCTCTCAACTGTTTTATATAAACAGAAACAAATGCTCTGCTGAAACACCTTACGGGTGCGCAAGCCACACCTTGAGTCGCCTTTGCGCAGACCTATTCACTGGCACTAAACTCTCCTCCCAACCTCTACTTACATCCCAATGTCACTACACCGCATCCTCCTAAAGATTCCACTGACGGTAGTCTGGTTAGTGATAGTAGGTATACAGGAGCTGGTACTAGCGCTGAGGGTCAGGACCTAATCAAGATGGCTGCAAGGCACAAGCACTCCTGACCACACTGTGGGGGAGAGGAATAAACAGCAATAGTTGTGATCCGTTCCTACCCTGCCCTGTTGTCCTCAAGTTCTTGAATTACAGTGATGAAGGTGCAATAAGTAATATGAAAAAGCAGAAGCGTCTCGCAGGGCTTTGTTGGGGCAAGGCAGTGCAGGTGGGGGGGCGCAACTGAATAAAAGTTTTTTTTTATTTTTTTTAAATCACTTACCTGCTTCTCCGCCGCCGCACTGCAGGCACAGGCTCCCAGCCTGCCCTGCGGCCAATCCTGACGCTGCTCAAAGCAGCATTCCGAATGTCTGGGAGCACACAGCCAGGGCGCTCCCAGGCATACTGGGAGCCTGTGCCTGCTCTCTCCAGCCCAGCAGCTTATTATTCGTAATGATGGTGCCCTTGAATCAAAACACCACACCATGGACTGTAGCAGTCTCAAACCGTCTCGCTCACTGCCTTCTGTGCTTTGTTGCGGCTAGTCACAGCCATCCTCGCTGCCGCCACCCTCCTCCTCTTCGCAGCCTTCTTCGACACAGCTATCGCGTACTTCTGCAGTGTTGGCATCGACTACTCACGGTGTCCTCGAGGAGACTCTTGTTCCTGTAAGAGTCCAGAGTAGGTGAGCATTAAAATTCTGTGCATTCCTAGGTGCAATCAATAGTCAAAGATTTAGGCCAAACAGGACAAAAAATGATATTGGACAAGGTACTCCTTGCTGTACAATATAAGGATATTGCAAGTCACTGAGGAGTTTCATGACTGTATAGGAAGAACGAGGCTGAAGGCAGAGTTCCTTTATAAGGTCAAGAAACTGTGAGGCACTTGCAATATCCTTAAAAATTACAGCATGAGCTACTTTATTACATATAATACATGCACCCTTTCCACAAACCACTTATACTCTTGATGTGGTGCTCTTTCATATGAAAGAAATAGATGATTACAACCATGAGGGATAAAATTAGAATCTCTCGTGCAAAATTAAACACACTAATAAGTAGTTAAATGTTTGTTGTAAAAGATGTTAGAAACTGTTTAATATGTTTTTTAAAAAATCAGGTAGCTCAGAATGTGTAGAAACAAGCAGAGCAATTTTTCCTTTAATTACCTAAAACGTGGAAAAAAACATATTGCCATTAACATTTCTGTTCTGCTTATCACTGTTCAGCTACAAAAACAGCAGAAGGAAAACCTCAGGTTTCCTATTACGGTTTTAAAGTGCAGCTTTAATTATGTTCTGTGACCTGGCTTTTCCATCTGCTGCAAGCTTTGGCACCAGGCCCTACGATGTCTAAACCAAAGTGTAGTTAGTTAACTAGTTGTGTGTCTCCTGTACCATTTAAATTAGTGCCGGCTTTCATGGAGGGATTGCCGCTCCCATGTATTATATTATTTAGGCATCGAAGGTCAAAATGTTTATGAGAACTTGACATCTTATGCAGTCCAAGCAAGAGCGGATTTAGATGAATTTCAAATTATTGAAAAGCAATCGGAAAAGTATTTTTGAGTCTAAAAGAGTGTGCTGTATATCGCCATAGATTCTTTACTGTCGACTTTGTAAAATATGTGGGAAGGTTGGTTATTTTAGGAAGTATGCAACGGGATTAGAAAAGAGAGTTACGTGGCGGGAAAGGATGTCAACAGTGAGGGAGTGGGGGAGGTTGGACCAGCAAGATGGTGGGCTAGACGTGCCTTTGTGACGCTCCAAACATCCTGGAATAATACTGCCCCCCCCCCCCAAAAAACACAGACCCCCCAAAAAACTTTAAGAGCTAGTCCTCCTCGTATATAGCAACAACATTATTCAGGAGATAAAATGAAATGGTGATCCATTAGACGAGGGAGCGACCAACCAGGGAAACAGGCCGAGATGACAGTGCAAGATGGCAGCCATTTGCACATGAAGGGAGCTCCAGAACCTGCATGCCGGATATACGGGCGATCGCTGCACACCACCAGCAGCCAACGGGGCAGGGCACACATCAGGAGAGACAGACCATAGGTGAGCTTCCACAAAGGAGGAAAGACCAACGGGTCAGACCTACCGGCAGAGGCCGGCTTGGGGACGTGGAGGTGAGTGCCTGGCCTAGAGGTAGGAGCGCGGTCTGGGCCTGAGAAGTGGTGATTGTCCCCCTTGACTCACCAGCGAGTGTGTCGAGAGAGGCTGGGAAGTCAGTGGTGAGCCAGAGGAGACGTAGCCCAGACCTCCAGTGGGGTTGAGGAGAGAGGCGCCCTCATCGGTGGGCCAAGAGCGCAGGCCTGATCCGACTGGCGGAGTCCAGTTACAGCAAAGGTCAGGCCTAGCGTGGGACAGAGGAGGGATGTGGAGATGTGGTCCCCATTCATTTTGAAACATGCAGCACAGGGCAGAGTCCAGAGGAAATAGGGGCTGATTGATGGGCAGGCGGTAGGAGTCTGGAGCATGGGACTATCACTCTGCAGGGCCATAGCCACAAAGTAGGCCTGCCTACATGGGGGGGACCTCATAGGGTACCCAAAGGGATACCCCACTGATCCCGAACAGATGGTCGGCCTTGAGTAGAGGCGACCACGCCACCATGGTCCAGGGGTTAAAACTGGTAGTCTGACAGCACTGCAAACCCCTGCATTGCCCCCTGGAGACCTTGTTAAAAAGTGCTTGAAGCCAAACTGATGGACCTAGGAGTGGGGCTGGACTCCAAGACCCTGGCTCCCCAGACCTGGGGGATAAACACAGTAAAGAGCACATGGTCATACTCCCTATGACAGGGGTCACTATATAAAGAAGAGATGAGGTCCTAAGTATGCCTTCACCCCAGCAATCATCATTGATAAACTGCTCTTGGAACCACGCCAAATGCACTGAAACCATGGTGAAAGATAAAGAGCCAAAGACATTGAGAAAGGGTGAACTGGACAAATATACTGAAGTAACAGAATATCATCAACTGGAGGGAGCGCAGCTAGTGCCATTTGATAATGCATCGCTTTTATTGGCAATCAAGTGTGGCACTGGAATCCTGAATTCGGGAGGTGCGCTCAGAGGTTACTCTACTGAGACAGGACTTAAGAAATGTAGTAGAGCGAGAGTCATGGCCACAGAAAAATGGGTGTCGGAGCAGGAAGATGCTCAACAGGTACTGGCGCAGGGGCTAGGAGAAACCAAAGCAGTAGTGAAGGACCTGTTGTGGAGGATTGATGATGCAGAAAACCGTGCAAAGCACAATAACCTCTGCTTCGTGGGGTTCCCGAAGCGGGTCAAGTGCCCTAGTGTCCTGAAATTTTTGACCACCTGGATGCGAACCACCTTCCTCGCGGATTCACTCTTAACTTGGTTTGTTATCGAAAGCACCCCACCAAGAGCAACACTAGCCAAATTTTTCAATTTCCAGGATAGTGTTATGCTGCTCCGAGAGGCCAGGTGACTCGTTGCGATCAAATACGAATCCTCTAAGATAATGCTCTTTCCTTATTAGTCCGCTGATGTACAGAAACAGCGCAGGTCATTCAACGCAGTGAAAGCCAAACTCTGCGCCATGCAACTGGAATATATATTGCTATTCCTGGTCAAATTAAAAAACATATACAAGGACAAAACATGCTTCTTTAATACCCCAGAGGAGGCATGGGAGTGGATGGAGAAGAGACTGCATCTCCGTCTGTAGTTGAGACCAGGAAAAAAGGTCCATGACATGCTACGCTCTCAGCCAACGGGGTGATCCTCAGCGAAGAAGCATAGAGAGCGGTATAGTGAGCCAGTGGACAAATTCCAGAAGACAACTGACAGGCCTGAAGTGGAGAAAACACCCCCAATAGATGCAGAGTGTGATGTGGGAATGGACAAGCAACAACTCTCTGAAAGGAAGAAGACAACGAAATGGCCTGGTCACAACTGGAGGAAGCAGTAGAGCTTGACTGTGATAGAGAACTCTCCCCACAAGACGCACTACAAAGAGACAATGTAGAGAGGGGCTGACAAAGAAATGGGGGTGAAAGTAGGCCACCAGCCTGGAAGCTAGCAATTAATGGTTTGCTTGTGGTATTAGACTGATACCCGCCTCCCCCTTTCAAAGGTAAAGGTTCAGGAATAAGTGGTGGCGGACAATAAGAGTGGATATAAGTGAGAGGAGGCCCTAGTGTGTGAATGTGAGCGTGGACCCTGACTGGCTGAAATTCAAGTCACAGGAGGTCTATATGAGTGGATGTATGTTATGGTTGAGCTTAAGAAGACCGATACCAAAAGTGAGCGGCTCAGGGTCAACCGAGATCCTCTCCAATATCATGCGAAGGACAGGGAGAGGGGGGAGTTTGGGAGGGATGTTTTAATTTTTTTTTTATTGTTTGATAGTAATATGTGGCTTCACCAGCGAAGGGCATGCTTAATAATGCTGGAAAAATACCAACTGGAAGAGTGGAAGTTTACAAGTTGATGGATATGTCAGGTGATACTAAATTGATCCATAGCCTGTGTACCATCTTAACATGGAAGGAGAATGGTCTAGGAAGTAAGATAAAGAGGGTCCTGGGTACCAACGTATGAAACTGGATGTAGTCCTTCTCCAAAAAACACACCTGCAAGGGACCAAATGCCATTTCCTTTGCGAGGAGCATAGACTCTCTTAGCACATGCAGGGAGTACACCTCAGGATCCCAAGGAGTTGCAAGTCTAGTTTGGATGACACCCCTGTTTCAAATACAGAAAAAATGGGCAGACCTATGTAGCAGTCCAGGGTCTATGGGACAGGGAAATTGTCACCATTATTAGTGTATATGCTCAACCTACACCTACAGCAACCCACACTCCAAACAGTGGCTAGCATCCTACTGTAGGCCACCTCCTCCCTACATTTCCTTGGGGGAGATTTTAACAATGTCATGTTGTCAGGGATGGATAGGTCCAGGGATTTATCAGTAACAAGTGGGATCATGCTTTTGGTCTGATTCGTAGACTTCCTGGGTCTTGTGGACCTATGGCGCCATAGGCACCCAGAGGACAGAGCCTATTCCTATCACTCTGGGGCTCACAGGGGCCTCCTCTAGATTAGATTATATGTTCACCCCAGCAGGTGATGCAGGTGAAATACTCTGGGCAGATTATCTGGCGCAAAGGATTTCAGACCACTCCCCATTAATGATAGTAATAGGGCAGAGAATCTGTAGGAGTGGTAGTTCATGGCACATGAAAACTTGGGAACTGTGGGATGCAGAGACCCTGAAGGAGATCAGAGGGGATTCTGAACTCAACTCTACAGAGAAAAAGGGCACAGTGGAATTAGCAGTGTTGATATGGGAGACACAAAGCAGTGATGAGGGATAGAATGCAAAACATTATTTCCCATAAAAAGAAAAAAGTAATAAGAGATCTGTAAGAAATAGAGCTTTGCATTTTGAAGGCAGAAAACAAACATACAAACGGTCCTACAAATGACAGAAAATGCAATTCCTAACACCTGTAAAGGGGCTGTAATAATCCCCATTTACAAAAAGGGTGACTTGAGCTCCTCTGCCAACTACAGACCAATTAGCCTTATTGACAACCTCCAGACAATTTTCACCAAACAACTTTTGGATAGGGTCCTGGACTGGGTACAAGATCATCAGGTGCTATCCCCACTTCGGACGGGCTTTCGCCAGAAAACCAGTATGGTGGTCCAGGTTTTTAGGCTGACCCTCCTATATTGGAAATCTGTAGTCCTGGCAAAGCAAAACTCATATGTTGTTTTTGTGGATCTTCGGTCTGCCTTTGACCTGGTCCCCAGAGAAAAGCTATGGGATGTTCTGCACAGAGTAGGTACCCCTGCCAACATAATTTATTTACTACAACGGTTACATGAGAACACATATGCCCAGGTGAGATGGGGTAGTCAGGGAGAATTAACTGATCATATAGCCATTCAGCAGGGGGTTCGCCAAGGATGTGCTCTTGCACCAACTCCATTTACTTTATTTATAAATGAGGTGGTGCATGCGGTGTCCTCTTGCCAAAATGACACCCACTCTTAATGCCCAGAAAATTCCTATATTACTCTTCGCAGATGACTTCCTCCTCATCTCTAAAACCCCAATGGGTCTTCAGATTCTTGTTGACAGGTTCAATGCTTTCTGTGTAGACTATCGCCTAGAACTCAACGTTAGTAAAACTAAACTGATGGCGCTTAATCTAGGACCAGTTAGGAGATGTACCATTACCTTAGACGGGGCCCCCTTAAGCAAGGTCAGCTCAATAGATTATTTGGGAGTGAGAATTACAACCAGCTTACATTGGGAGGCTCAGATCAGTAAAAGTGTATCACTTTTTCAACATAGGTTAGGCGTCATTCTGCGTTTTTATAAAAAGCACTGCCATGAAAGCTGTTTCTCCAGCTATTAAGATCTATATGGCAAAAGCGCAGGGTGCTGCTGCCTATGGTGCTGAGGTGTTGGGTTTCTGTAATGCTAACAAATTGTCTGTGGCTGAAAATAACCTTGCCAGAGCATTACTTGCATGTCCACGTAGTACACTCTTGATTCCGGTCTTTCTGGATCTTGGGCTTAATCGCATCTCTGATGTGATAGCTTTGAGACCCTTACTCTTTTGGGTAAGTATCTGGACCACTCCGGAGCTCACCGTTTACAGGGACTCCCTCCTTGACATTCTAAAAAGGCCTAATGCAGCTTCCATTCCATGGATCAGGTATGTGTGAAAATGGTTTCACACCCTGGGTCTTGGGAACTATTGGGAGAACCCTCAGAATTTAGGAGAGGCCCAGAAACAACTTTTGAAATCTGCCTATTGGTCCTTTGTTAGAAATAACTATCTACTTTGCACATCATATGGACGACTGACCACTCAATTTCTTGATTTTAAGTGGTAGCCCCAGTTTGAATTTTATTTAGATTTTATTCCTGATTTATTGGGCAAGAGCTTGCACGCTTTCAATTTGAGTGTTTACCGCTAATGCATCTAACCGGTAGCTGGAGACCACAATCAGTATCCGATTTATGTCCTGGCTGTAATGATGTTTCTGAATCTGTTGAACATTTTATGTTTTTCTGTCCAGCGTATGCCCTCTTCCGGCTTAAATGGATTTGTCCAGTTTGCCGGAATGTGGGCATAAGACAATGTAGTATTGCCCTAAGGATCTTGAAGAACGATACCTCACCTGCCTTAATTTGTGCTGTTAAGCAAGTTCCTTGTGGCCGCATGGCATACACGTACTCATTTTTTAAAATACAGTAATTTGTAAATATTATGCTGCAAGGTTGTGGAATGGGAGTTTTACTCTATTATAATTGTTGATTGACGTCTTTTTAACTTTATTTTTTTTTATTAGTCAAGTATGTAATCTTTGGATTGTCGTGATTTTATGCTTTGATGGTTATTTATGACAGAATAAAGCTTGATTGATTGACAGAAAACGCATACTTGATGTCCTAAGAGAGGAATACAAAGTGCAGGCGACTGACAAAATGCACTAACAGATACCAGTGGTCCAGCGTCACCTGTTTGAAGCCGGGGATAGGGCAGGTACATTTCAGGCCTGATTGGGGCACTGCGAAAGGGAGAACCAATGGGTAAAGGTGATAGAGGGGGCAAAAGGGGAAATGTATGACTCAGATGAGGACATAGCGAGGGAGTTTGTGAACTATTATCAGACCCTTTACAAGGCACGACCCTTAGGCCTTATCAGACGAACTTCAAATAGAGTTATCTGGCAGGTATAGAACTACCCACTCTCCCTTCAGATGATAGAGCAACCCTAGACTCAGCGCTATCCCTGGTGGAAGTACACAACGCAGTATCCAAATTGAAACTGGGTAAGATACCAGGGCCGAACGGGCTCCTGGGTAAATTTTTTATAATAAATAAAAATAAAAACACACAGGCAGCTATTCTAGCTCCACAGCTATCACACATGTACCAACGTGCCCGAGAAGACAATATTCTCTCTCCAGACCTTCCTGGAGACCCTATAGTGGTAATCCACAAGGAAGGCAGGCCGCCCACTCAATGAGGGTCATATCGACCCATTTCCTTACTTAACATTGAGGCCAAGGTATTGGCCTCCTTGTTAGCTAATAGATTGATAAACGTAATCACCCCATGCACAATGATTAATCAGGCTTTATGCCAAAATGGTCAATCAGAGGTAACCTCCGCAGACTCCATAACTGGATGGAAGAGGTGTGTAGGAGGACCGACCACCATCTATTACTTTCATTTGATGCGGAGAAGGCCTTTGATGCTCTGCATTGGCTCTTTATGATGCAAACCCTACAACAAATGTGATTTGGTCCCCTGTTTGTGAGATGGGTGGGTCTGCTCTACACAAGACTTGCTGCACCAGTAAAGGTAAACGGAATACTTTCCCAGGAATTCCCCATAGAGAGAACTTCCTGTTCGCTCTTGTGTTGAAACCCCTTGGCGTGGGTGATACACACCCACCCACAGATCTCGGGATTTGGATACCCAGAGTTGCCTAGCACTCAGGAGAAGATTGCTAAATACTGACGACATCCTTCTTTACCTGACCCATCCCCAACACTCAATACCGGCATATTTCAGGCTGTTGAACGATATGGACAACACTCAGGGCATATTATCAACTGGGACAAATCAATCCTAGTCCCAGTAGGGGGACGCATTACCCAGACCTACCAGAGAAGCTGAAGGTGATAAGGAGGGCTTCAAATACCTGGGGATTTATGTCACACAGGGTCACGTACGAAGTAAAGGACGGAATATATGCAGAATACTTTTGGGGTTTCAGGTAGATGCAGAGCGGTGGAAACTACCCCCCCTAACGCTCCTGGGGTGAGCTGCAATGTTTAAAATGATCACCCTCCCAAAATTTCGGTATGTCCTTCAAAACACTTACTAACTGATCCCTGAAGAACTATTTGTTAAAACTGAGGGAATACTGTGAAAACCTATGGAAAGACGCCCACCCGAGTCATGCAACACAACCAATATAATGGGGGTAGAGGCCTTTCAGATGTCCGTGCATTCTACTGAGCCTCCCATCTGTTAATTATAAAAGAATGGGGACATGTAGAGGGAAACAATCCAAGTTATGCTCTAGAAAGGTGGCAGTTCCACTGACATTCTTATCGACACTATCTCTATGGAGGCAGCAGCATGAACCACCTGTTACCGGCTACACAGATTGCACTAGAGGGGTGGAAGAAGGGAACCAAATGCCTCGGCGGGGCAAAAAAAACTGACAAGTGAAACTCCACAGTTGGTTGAGAACAGTTTTAGGGATACTGGGAAAATTAAAGGGTTTGCGGTCTGGAATCACATAGGCATCCCACAGTTTGGGGACCTTCGGAGGGACGGATCTTGATGCCCTTCCCCACCCTCCATGCAGAATTCCAGCTTAGCAACACACAGTATTATAAGTATCTGCAGCTCAGCCATGCGTGGAAAGCAGAGAACACACCTCTAGATCTTCTCAAATATGCTCCTGCAGAGGGCAGACTGCTACAGGAAGCAATACGAAGCAAGGCAGTGCCCACTATCTACAAACCCATCAATAACAATATGCCTGACACCCTCCATAGGCTTAGAAGTAAGTGGGAAAACAAACTAGGGGATCTAGAAGCTCTAGACTGGAAGGCAGCCCTGGTGTTCACACGAGAGGTAGCAATCAAATCACATTTGAGGTTTATTCAGCTAAATATTTTACACCGAACATATTACGATAGAGCACGACTGCATAAAATGGGTAGAGCACCCTCCCTGGAACGTTTGAGATGCAGGGAGCAGAAAGGTGATTTCTTCCATAAACTCCGGGGGGCCCAGTACAGCATGTGTATTGGAAAAGAATCTTTCTAAACTGGGTGCCGTAATAGGGGCATAGATACCAGAAGACACCAAGGTTATTGTGTTGGGAATACCTGAAGACCTAGATCTCCCTCTGCATAAGTTGATATTTTGCAGTCTGGGCCTGGTGCTAGCAAAAAGAGATATAGCGAAACATTGGTGGATCACCTGAGACACCTACATTGGGCGAATGGGAGTCAGGTATGTATCCCTACATGGCGGTGGAGAAGGTTATCTACAAGCGTAGGGTTTGCCTGCGTAAATTTAGAAAAATATGGGGCACTTGGATCGATGATTACAGTTTAGGCACACAAGAATCGGCACAAGAAGAGGGCAATGACTGAAATGTCTGACCAACTAGACAGTATCTCACACCCTCATTATCCCCCCTGATTATGTGTAGAGAACATATATTGTCAGTATGCATAAGGAAGTGTAAATCATTTGGTGATACAGATACTCACCCACTGGTTTCTAATTGTTATTGAGCACCGGTTGGTACAATATTTGTTAAAATGTATAAACTGCAATACAAATAACTAAAAAAAAAAAAAAAAAAAAAAAGAGTGCCAGGTCTAACACGAGCCAAACATTATAAAGTGAATTATTAGGCAGCCTCTTTGAACTACAATTGGGTGAAAGAGCACTGAATATTATACCATTAGTCAGATTAGTATTAGCAAAGGCTTATGTTATATTACTATATAATACCCAGACTAGAAAAAAGGTCATCCCTTCATAACTTACCAGGTCAGAGAAACTTGTCAGAGTGTCTGCAAGCATGAGGAGAGTGTGCTGGTCAGAGCTGTTGTATATGTCTGGACTGCAGACTGTACTTGAAGGAGCAACTACTGATCAGGGGGTTCTATCTCGAGGTTAAGGGATGTCACATTTATCTTGGAAACAACATTTTATTTCTCTCTGCTTTAGAACTGCAAGCACTCCTGGATGCTTCAAACTTTACATCATGCCTTTATTCCTTTCAGAATATTCCAATGATGCTCATGAAATCTGTGTTTGTCACATTGCGCTCCCTTATCATCTGGTTGGCTTGGGTGGAAAGCAGCCGAGGGTACTCTGAACGGTACTTACACCGCCCTATGATATTGGTGGGCCTACTGCCCCAGATTTGGAGGCATATTTTAAACATGCACTGTTTGTTCGCACACTATTGGCTTCATGGACCTAATGACTCACCGCATTTTGTACATGGAGCGTGACACCTCAGACCCTCATACTCTGCCCTACATGATGTTCCTGCCCCAAAAACGCCAATATGGCACTTTTGACTCACTGAACACTACAACACACACATGGCATGGCTTTATGACTCAGCAGGCGTACTCTTTAATATACTCACTGAGGAAGCTGACCTGGTGTGTAGTGGGTACCCAAGGTACTTACACCTTATTCAAGGTCCAAGTATCCCCTCCTAGTGAAGTGTAAGCAATGTCTAGAAGCCAGGCTCTCTAGAGGTAGCTGTGGATGAGCAGACAAGTCCTATCTAGGAGGCATTCAAAGCTCATGCAGAACTACTGTAGTCACACAGCACTTAAACACATGAAGGAAAACACTCAGTTGTACAAAACTAAAAGTACTTTATTTTTGGAACACAATACCACAAAATACTAGAAGGGCAATCCTCCAATCGGAGGTAGGTAATACACTAGTTATATAGACTAGTAAACAGTAATAGGCCTAGAGAAGGTTAGAAAACAATACAAATAGCAATAACCAATATTGACCCGAGGGGGAGCTCAAACCATATACAAAAAATTGGAATGCGAACACAGGACCCCCACTCAGGTAAGTGGAATGTGTAGAGGGGAGCTAGGAGTAGCAGAAAATCACAGATGTAAGTAACCCCCCCACGACCAGGAAAGCAGGATTAATTCACTGGAATTTCCCCAAACCAACCAAAAGGAGGAAAAAGAAGAAAAGAAGACACTCAGACAAGTCTGCAAGAAACCAGCGGTGCATTCCTGGAGAGGAAGACCTGTGGAGGGAGGGGGCCAAGTCCAAGAGTCACAGTGGAGTCCAGAAGGAGTAGGAGCTATTACCCACCCAGCTGTACTTGCAGGAGTTGGTCGACGGGGATGAAGAACAGGTCAGCACTGCAGCCCTGGAGCCAGAGAAGAGTTCTTGATGGATGCAGAAGACGTCCCACAATGGAGTGAAGATTGCAGACAGGTGTCAGTGCATGAATTCCACCATCAAGCCTTGGCAACTGCAAACTTGCGGTTAGTGGAAAAGTGGTGTTGCCGGGGACCAGCAAGGCTCAGGAGGACTCAACCCAGGAGGTGGAGTCATAGGGGACCCTCCGCATCACAGAGAGTCCACAGGAGCAGAGGCAGCACCTACAGGAGTCCCACAGGATGGGTACACCGAAGTTGCAGAAGGATCCTATGCAGCACTGCAGGAAGGGATCCCACGCCACATGAGAACCATGCAGAGGGCTGTGCATTGCAGGAAGGAGTGCTGGAGACTGGAGCTACTCATCACCTGAAGATCCCTTGGAGGAGATGCAAACAAGCCTTGGCAGCTGCAAGAGATGCAATGCACAGGAGTATTGTCCTGCATGAGTAGGCAAGGGCTTACCTCCACCAAATTTAAACAGCTGTCAGAGAGGACCAAGAGGATTACTCTGGACCACCACCCATGATGCAGGATCCATGCATCTCAAGATGGGGAGCTCAGCAGGAGAGGGGATCCATGCAGCCGGTCATCGTTGCAGCAGGTGCCTGCGGATGCAGGAGAGTGACTCCTTTGCTCCAAGGGAGATTCCTCCTTCTTCTTGTGCAGGCTGAAGAGTTGCTGTCTTCTGAGGATGCGTGGCCAAGGAAATGTTGCAAAGCTGGCAGGTGTCAGCTGCAGAAGAGCCTTCTTCGTGGATTGCAGCGCTGTCAGTTCCTGGAGGGTCCAGTCGCAGTTCCAGGGGCCAGAAATCAAAATGGAGGCTGCTGGAGTCTTGCAAGCAGAATCTAGGGACCCACCCCAGAGGAAGACTCTAAATAGCCCTAAGAGTGTGCTTGGCCACCTAGCCAGGTGGCCACCTACCAGAAGATGCCTCTGACGTCACCTGTCTGGCCACTCAAATGCTCCCAGAGTTCCCTGCGAACCTTGGAAACATGATGGAAGAACCCAGGGACACTCTGGAGGAGCTCTGAATACCACCCCTGGGGGGTTGATGGATAGGTGAGTGATCACTCCACTTTCCATTGTCCAGTTTCACACCAGAGCAGGGACTGGAGGTCCCTGAACTAGTATGGACTGGTTTATGCAGGGGGGGGGGGGTACCAAATGTGCCCTTCAAAGTACACACGTAGCTTGGGGAGGCTACCCCTCCCACGCCCTTCACTCCTATTTCCAAAGGAAGAGATGTTACCTCCCTCTCCCAAAGGAAATACTTTGTGTTGCCTTCCTGAGCTTGATCAGATCAAGCAGCAGGAGGGCAGAAACTTGCCTGAGGGGTGGCATTTGCTTGGGCTTCTCGGAAAACCCTGTAAGACTGGTGGTAGCAATGCTGGGGTCCTCTAAGGAGCCCCCAGAATGCGTGGAATCATACTTCCAATACTTGCAACAGTATTGGTGTATGATTCCAACATGTTTGATACCAAACATGCCCAGGTTCAGAGTTACCATTATGTAGCTGGACATAGGTAGTGACCTATGTCCAGTACAAACATTAAATAGTGTCCCTGCACTCATGAAGTCTAGGAAAATGGAGCTGGAGTCCGTGGGGGCACCTTTACTTAGTGCAGGGGTGCCCTCACACACAGGTACTTGCACCCCGCCCTCTGGGCTAGGAGAGCCTGCCATAGGGGTGACTTACAGTAACCTGGTAGTGAAAGGGTGCATGCACCCTTTCACATAGGCTGCAATGGCAGGCCTGCAGAACACTTTGCATGGCCTTCCTATGGGTGGCATAATACATGCTGCAGCCCATAGGGATCCCTGGGTACCCCCAAAGCCTTGGGTACCTAGGTACCCAAAGCCTTACATGGGGGCACCAGTAATCAAATGTAGGGTGAAAAAGGTTCCAACAACCAAGTTTAAAAGGAGAGAGCATAATCACTGGGGTCCTGGTTAGCAGGATCCCAGTGAACACATTCAAACACACTGGCAAAAAGTGGGGGTAACCAAGCTAGAAAGAGGCTATTTTCCTACACTCACCATATGTAAAGGTGTCCTGGTGTGCCTGGTTCCCATTGGATCAGGAAAAGGGTGCTGCGGATGCTTTCCACAAATTAGGCATTGATACCATGGGGGACTTCTTTCAAAATGGTACAATACGTACTTGGGAGTCCATCATGGAACACACACAGACATTTACTCCCATCATGAGATATAACTATTACAGAGCCAGACATTCTTTGCAGGCGCTTAAAGATGAAGACTTTTTGGAACCACCAGAACTGTTGACACGCTCCACACTGATACAAGAGGACACTCCCTGCAAATTGGTAGCCCGGTTGTGCACCTCCGCACTAGAGGCACATAGACCCGGATTGACTAAGGCTCAACTTGACTGGCACGGAGACCTGGGTATTGCTCTCACAAATGACCAATGAAAATAAAGTTGCTCTGTATTACACTCTATAGCCTTAAATGGTAGACCTTGATCCATTTTAAATATCTCAACTGGGTATATTACAATCCTGCTCATTTTAGATACAGATTGAGAGGCACGGCTGACTGCCCAAGGCGTGGGGTTGGAGAAGCTGTTTTTTTTCCACATGGTATGGGTCGGTCCGAGCACACACCGATTCTGGACAGCCGTGTTTCTGGAACTGGAGCCCATTGTAGAGGTTAAACTGGCTGTTGTGCTGTTGTTGGCCCTGCTTGGCTATGACAAAGACAGAGGGAGACACCAAGTGAAAGGTGGCCATGGGACTTTTACTGGCAAAGCACAGAGTGGCAATGAGATGGGACTGTGGTCCATTGCCCACTCAGAGTGGCATGCAGATATGGCACATTGTTAACATCCAGACTGACACATAATGAGCTGACCCCTCCACAGAACCACCTAAAAATCTATTGGGGCCCATATCAGACTTATTTAGTCAGCAAAGAAACTGGGGAGGCATAGGGTGGGTGACCACACTCACTGGGTGGAACACAGTTACTACAGATGTTGATAGATCTCATGGCACCTTATAAATTTGTTAAGCGTATTATGACAGTGACTATTTTTAAATTGATCGTTATGCATTAAGTGTGTAGCATGCTTTTCAAGGGACGAGGTACGCTGATTAAATTTGCATCGCTTTGACGTGTAATATATTATATAAGTCCTGAATGGAAATACTCGCTGCACGATTATATTCACTGTGGTGTGGCCCTCCTTGGCCAACATTTAATCCCATAGTGCACTTGTGTGTATTGCATGTTTTCTTGGTACTTTAATAAAAGAAAACCTCAATAAAAAGAATTACAAAAACATTTTTTTTTAAAGTGAGGGTGATGAAATGGTACAGAGGATGGCTGAACTAGGTTTAGTAGAGGGTGTGGAATGGGCTTGAGAAGAAAATATCACCAAGAGACGTGATGAACTCTACATTTACTGATGGTAAGCCAAACGGCTTTTTAATTTAGGTTGGTGAATCAGCAACATTTCTGTTCAAAGCTATGAACGATTGAAGACAAAGTACTTCTTCCACCAGACATCACCACTGCATCATTTAAAGCGAGTAAGATGCATATTGTAGGCTAGTTTTAGTACACATTACATTTATTGAGTGATACATCAAAGGCAATGTTTATGTGGCTGCCAAAGAAAGGGCTGATTTTAGGTGGTGCCACCAGTCTGACATTGAAAAGATGTATAGGCTTTGAGGGAAGGTGTAGGTTTTGTTGGTGAGATGGCAAGATGCAATCATGAACGTCAATACACCAAAATGCCAGGGATAGCGGAAGTGACATTACACGCTCTTTGACCTTCAATTTCACATTCACGCATTCTTACACATATATTTACACTTACACGCATACTCTCGCATAAACACACACTCACCTGCAAGCACACACACAACATACAGGTAAACTCACCTTTTCACTTACCTCAGCTGCCAGGGAATGCTTTATTTCAGCTAATTGTATTACTTTCTTATTACACTAACAAGGTATAACGAACCATTGTTCACTATCAGTATAATAAAAACGTTGAAAGAAAACAGAGTGGAGCCCAAGTCCACATGTACGACCTGGCATTGGTTTCGCCACATCTGAGGCGAGGGATCGCAAAGACAGTGCCAGGGGTCGCAAAGAGCAAGCCAGAGGTCGCAACTGCGACCCCTGGGGACCCTTAAATGACGTCCATGGGTGCAATTGAGGCTCGATAAACACAGGCATGTTTTCTCTGACAAATATGGTACTCTTTAGGGTTACGAAAAACATGGACATTCGAGCTGGTCACAACCAAGGTTATATGAACTACCTGCAGACTTCAAATAGGATGCTCCTCAGTGTAAACCACTTGCCACAGAGGACATCAGTAGGGGTTCCACTGTTGCTTAACTCTGACATGGCAGCCAGTGAAAAAGATCATCCTGTCTACTGTTCCTTAGTTATTACTAGTTTCTTTCAGAATTACGTATCTCTGCAACATGAAAAAGTTCCTCGGTGAAAAAATTACTTAACCTTTGGTAATACTGTCTCCAGTGCATACTCTAACTGCATAATCCTCAACTTTTGGACTTTCACAAGCACCATACTGGATCCAGCGAGTTTCCCTGCAACAGCTCCAGCATGCCAGTATATGGTGCCACCAGAATTCATGACAATCTTGTCACACCCCTGGAAGTGACTATGTTGGCCACATACAGGCATCACCCCATTGTGCCGATGTCCATTTACAAAGGCAACTCTCAAATGTGGAGAGCATTTTTTGTCGGTGTCACTCATAACACCATCCTCCTCCACAGATCTCACTACCACCTCCGTGGTGCTCCTCATCTCTCCATAGGCTCTCTCTCACATTTAACTACTTTTAAAGCACAACTTACCCCGATCAATGAGGGCAGAGACCTGTATATCACACGCATTTTACAGACAATGAATAATGCGTGTAAATCAATGTGTTTATCTCCGAGTGCTGCAAACAATCAGCCCACCAGTGCAGAAGCCTATTCTAAAAAGTGTAATACACTGTTTACGCTAATAATATACACATTCGCGGTGCTTTCTCATAGAATGGACAGTTATAATATAATACATTCATGTTATTATCCCCCAGTGCATCAACCGGGAATCTAATCAGTGACCCTCTGGCTACATATCTGGACCTCTAAAGTGACTGATTTAACCTACTGAGCTTTCCTAGCAGAATAAAGCATTTCCCACAGGTAAGTTTAAGTATTATTTGCTATTCTTTTAAGGTGAGTGCAGTACATGGTATAAGCAGTTACCTGTATGCAGAAAGCCAACAAAATGGTTATGGCATATTTGTTCTTTTTATGTACGTGTCTGGCTCGAAGAAGCACAGTTCCCATACTTTTATTATGCACTTTGCAGCACACAAGTCTGTAAACTGATAGAGCATGAATGGCAAAGAAAACTATAACTAAATATGATTTGTTTTAAATATCTGTATAGCATATTTCAGCGAGTCACCAGGATGTGCTTCATATATAAGACAAAATAGTGCTGAAGTACTTGTGCTCTACTTACTAACAATTTAGCAAGGAGATGGGAGGTAGGGCAATGGAACTCCCCAACCACCCTAAAGCATGGCGCCCGGTGAGGCAACACTACTCGCACTGCCCTAGTCTCCAAGTTGGATGTGAGGGTGACAATTTGGTACTTGGACAAACTACTGAATCTAAAATGCCACGTTTTGACCTATCAAAATTCCACTCCGCACATGAAGGGTGGGCCATGAGGAATCTGCAGTTAACTGCAAAATACACCAGAAAGACTGTTAGTGAAGGTAAGTAACTTGTTCTTCTGTTGGATGCTTTCAACTGTAGATTCCTGAAACGTCTGAATAGATAAACAGTATCTCCCTTAAAGGTGGTACGTTTGAGGAATGCACTTCATACAAGGGAGTCATACAGGTTTGAGCAGACAAAATGGCCTTCGCAGCAGACCAGAGTCTCACTACAGTACTGTCTGGTGGTGTGAAGAGATTCCTACATTGCAGCCCAGCTGATGTAGAGAACCAAAACACCTCTAGCTACAGCCACAGCAGCAGCTTTGGCTGTTGGTGGAATAAACTCATAGGTGCTCAAGAGACTTCTTATTGGCCATGGCATAGCACATTTTACTAGAGAGTATTATCTATCATAAGAAGGTTGACTTGTGAACTGCCCTTCCCTTCTCCACCAGCAAATCAAATAAAGAGCTGGTTGTTTCCCTGGTACTCCCTAGTCAGAATGATATAGAAGCTAAGGGCTCTCCTGGGATCCAACGGATGAAGTCTCTCCTCTTTAGAGGGATGAGGCAGAGGGATGAGGCAGAGAGAAGGTGGTGGGAAGCGTGATGGACTACCCTACACGGAAAAGCAACACCACTGCAGAAGAAAGGATACCAGAGTCTGAGGTACTACCTTTTCAGGAAAGGTGTTATAAAGAGGTTGCACTGTTAGTGCATGCAGCTCACTGACACGATGCACTGATGACTGCAATGCAAACAGCAGCCTTAAGTGTCAGCAACCTCAATGAACACATGTGCATGGGTTCTATAGATGTGTACATTGAGAACATAAGCACCAAATTAAAGTCATACTGCTGTGTAGGGGACATGTAAATAAGCCCTTTAAACAATGCATAAAAGTGTGATATAATCAAAGAGGGCTGATCAGGCAATCGGAGGAAGGCTGAGAGTGTTGACAAGTGGCCTCTAATGGCACCCACAGCAAAACCTTGCTGGGACCAAAACTGGGCAAACAGAAGAACATAAGAAAGCATAGCCTAGAGAGTCGCCTTGATGCCTTTTGCACCAGGCCCAACTACTGCCCAGCAGCCTAAATAAATAGACTTTGTGGACAGTCGTCCAGTGGTCAGAATCACATTCACCACTTTTCCAGGTAAGTCAAAATCCCTCAACTGGTTCAGCTAAATCTCATGAAGGTGTAAGTCTTGAAGGTGGACCAGAGTCTGGATTTTGAACTTGTCTTTACAAAGGAAGCTATTAAGAGACCGAAGATCAAGAATTGGTTTTGGCCTGCTGCCTTCTTGGCACCAGGAAGCACTTGTAGAAGCATCCTGTGCCCCTCTGCACCTCAGGGATTCCCAAGTCTAAGTTAATTCAACACCAGCTAGACAAAAGTGAATCCTGCTCCTACCAGCTGAAGATGCCCAATGGAGATGCAATAAGAAGGACTTGGCAGCAGTCACAGCAGGCTATGGCTAAGAGGAATGCTACCCTTGATGTGTGCTATTGCCACCACCACCACCACTACCTAGTCCTCTGGAACCACAAAAAGGCTGAGCAACTTGCTGGGCAAGTTGCAAGGGCTGACCCGGGAGATAGGAAAGTCCACTCAAATTCCCCCAAAATGTCAGGTCCTACTGGAGAAACTGGCAAGCTGGAGAGAGTAAACATAGGGAGTAAGTCATGGCATGTCTATCCTTGAAATGCTCCAAGGTTAGGTCTGCCTTTTCTCCAAAGAGCCTAGAATCATCAAACAGCATGTCATTTCTGGACGTCTGTACTTTTCAAGAAAAACAAAGGTGTTCATTCAGGTACAGCCCAGGACTACAGCCAACAGTCTGTAGTGTATGAACCAGCCCATAAGAAGAACTTTGTGGCAACTGGTCCGTGATGAACTAATCCTTAAACTACTCTGTATAGCGGGCATGATCTACACTAACTCCATGTCCGGCAGAGCACTGAGGAAAGCATTAGGGTTTATTTTAATGGCAAATGCCAGAACAAATATACTTTCCAGCTCTGGATGCAGTGATAAATCTAGATTTCTCAGGGCAGGTCTTTACCGCTTAGCATTAGGTCGACTCACTGAGCACTGATTGGACCGGGCAGTTATCAAGGCCTCTGTGAGAACCACATTAAAGGGAAGCAGTGGTTCAGATGTTAAAGAATCAGGACAGAAATAATAAGGTACTTCCTTCTTGTCGATGCTCTAAATGCACATTTCACACATTTAAAATACTCCTAGGTGCCACACTGAATCCAGAGCATTTTCCCAGCAATGTTCCCGCACACTGGGTTGATGGTGTAATTTGGCTCCATGGTGATGCCACACCTTCCCAGATGTGACCAAGCATAGCAGCATATAAGCACCACCCTGGTGTGCTGATGTTAGTTTCTCAATCTTTCTCCTTTTGTATCCTCAGATGCATTTTAAACAAATTATAGTTTAAAGTGGGTTGATTTTTAACTTGGTAGCTTAAGATGGTAAGGAGTCCAGGGAGGAGTACAGTGAGGAATCTGCAGTTACAGTATCTGCCATTATGAAGATTACCAAAGGGAAAAACCCTTTTGTTCTGATTGCCACTTTGAACTCACCTTGAGACTCGATACTGCAGCAATTCCTCCCAAAGGAGGATGGTCTAGTGAGGAACGCTTGCAAGGCAGAGAAGGCAAAATAGCTCTCCAATGTGACCTGGCTGTCAATGCAGTAGTCTTTGAATGTGCATACAGACACTCATGTTGTCACTTGGCATAAGTTCAGAACCAGCACCCCCTTACTAATGCAATTGTTGCAGCTTCTGACCCTGGTGGAATATGTCTACAGACAATTGGGTGGTGTCAGTGGGGAGGAGATGGTGGGGTGGAAAGAGAGCCTCTGTCTATTGGGACATCAGATCACTGATGCAGAGAACCATCGACCTTGACAGTGTCCTCTTCTGCATAGCTTTACTTTTCTTCTCTCCAGCAATCCCCACACAGAGCTGGTTGCCGAAACAATGGTCTTATGTGGTCAATATAGAAGCTCAGTACCCTTTTAGGATCGAGCAGATGGAGCATTTCCTCTTTTTTCAAGTTAGGATAAGCACAAAATGTTGGTAGAGTAATGGATTGGCTGATGTAAAAAAGAAACAGCTTTTAGTAGAAAGGTTGTCTAAATCCTCAGCACCAAATTGTTCAGAAAAAAAGGTGATATGATGGTGTGTCAATCATCATATCAGACAACAATCTTTCCTAGCACCCAGCATAGATGGACTTTGTGAAAGGGTATCTGGTCCCAAGGATAACATGTACTACCCTGGTAGACAAATAAATACAATCAACTGCCACAGCTCAGTTTCCAGGCATGGAAGCGTAGGTTGCAGAAGTTCAGGTGCAGGGCCCTGCGGTTTTGGCAGATGGTCCAGCTAAAGTGATAGCTGGATCAGTGGATAAATGTTCAGGAGCTCTGGGTACTACACTTCCCTGGACCAGTCCAGGAAGATTAGGATGAGTTGTGCCCAGTCTTTACTGATTTTCCTCGGGACTAGGCAGGAGAGGTACATAAATAAGCCTTATGTCCCATCTCAAAAGGAATGCATCTCCTAGGAAGTGCCCTGGAAGAGATGCCTATGTGCAAAAGGTTGGACACTGTGCATTCAACAGGGGCAAATAAATCTGACCAGCATGTTCCCCATCTGTCGAAGTCAGTCTGTACCACCTCAGGATACAGACACCACTAGTTGATGCCTGCTAGCTTGTCTGACCTGGCATTCACGGATTCCGTGACATGGTTGGTAACTAGAAAGATGTTCTCCACTCCAACCACCTCAAGAGAGGAAGGGCGTCCAGACACTGAATCTAGGACATATTGAAAATTGATAGACAATGCACTCCTATTTTAGATATTTATGTAATATGTTCAAATTGTTTGTGTGTACAAGGGTATCAACTTGTGATCGCAGGCATGCAAGTAATAATTGAAATGCACTGTTACTACCTCGGTGTTACTTTCACGCCTACGATCAGAATTGGTACTCTTGTGTACACAATTTGAATGTGATATTACACATCTAAAATAGGAGTGTGTTGTCTATCAATATTCCATATGTCTTCATATCTCTCTGATACAGACAACAGCACACGCGGACAACCATGTCTTGCAAAAAAATGTCAATCCTTATTGGTAAAAGAGCCAACATTTTGGGGTTTTCACCAGAAGCAGCACAACATATTTACTCTTTGATAGGGGAAGTGGCGCTCTTGGGTACAACCACAGGATCAATTAAAACAATATCCAGCAATTTTTATACCTCACCAAGAAAGAAAGGATTTAAAGGCTAAACGCCAGTACTCTAATCAAATACCATAGAGCCCAGAGAATCCCCTAGGGGGTTAAGAATCTCATTAAAAGGAACCCCAGATTCATTGAACAATGGTATGCGATCCTGAACAAATGTTCCCTTGACTTAATCCTACTCACCGTAGGAGTTATCCACTTTGTTGAATGAATTAAAGACCAAAATAAAATAACTAAAAGATTAATAGGTCAACAAAATGGAAAAGAATGTTTGGAAGGAACCCTCTCAGACATAAATAATTATCTGGAACACTACACTAATTAAATGAATTAACGCAAAATCAGAAAATTCAAAAGAGACACTATTGATTATAAGTTGGAAGAGTTTTACAATTGGGCAGAGACCTAGGACAACCCACTAAAACAACTGATGGTGAAACCTCTTCTTCCGACACGGACTCTACACATGACAGAATTGAGGAAGATGCCCGCAACCTTCCAGTGAGTACCCCGTCCAGTCTATTGATACAGAACGATCTGCTGCCAGAAACCCCAGGCATCTCTTTTTAGAGATCATCCCGCCATCAACGAAAAACCAGGAGATGTGGGGGCAAAAATAGAAAAACCTCAAACCGGCATGAGGGACCATAGGATGTCCACCCGAAGTCAGAAATCATAGGAGAAAATGGCTTAGTGATAAACATTTCGAAATGCCAACTTACACCTGTTCAAATCGAAAAATCACAAAAAGGGATGTTTGTTCCCACTTATCATTTCAATGCCTTGGAACAAGAAGTGGGCTTTTTCAAATTCATAAGGAATTTAAGATTGTGACATTTCTTTGCGAATGTCGTTGCAAATAAAAAAATTAAAAAAAGAGATAGACATCCTAAAGAGATTGAAGGTTAAAAGCACCTTTGCTGCACCCTCCAGGCATAAAGTGTTGGATCCCTTTGAAGTCATAGTTAAACAAGAACTGAACAAAAAAGTCAACACTAGGACACCAACATATACAAATATGACCATCAAAGAGAAAGCAGTCAGTCAACAGACAAATTGCTGACAACCCAGATATAACATGTTGTAAAGCAGATAAAGGTGGTGCTATAGTCATCATGGACACTGCATTTTATCTACAGAATGTTAATGCACACATTCATGACAACTCAACATATTTGAAATTGGAATTCAATCCTACCAACAAATTCCAGAAAATACTTTCCAAAGTTCTGAAAAAGGCAATTACCCTTGGCACAATCACAGAAAAAGGAGAGAGATATTTAATGGAGGACAATCCGAAAACTCCCAGCATCCATATGTTGCCAAAAGAATCACAAGAATCTCATGTAACCACCCTTTGGACCTATCGTTTCTACCAGGAAATCCATACATGAACCAGTAGGCAAGTATTTAAACCAGCATTTACAACCTCTTGTTCAAAACATGTCAGTGTACCTAAAAGACACAACAGATTCTTTTTTATAAAATGGCGGCTATTGAATTTGACAGCTGATAGTCCAATACTCTGCATCATTGATGTAAAGTCACTTTACACCTCTACTCCTCATAATTTAGGCATAGAGGCAGTTAAAAACTTCTTGTCTCTCCGCAACATGGACGAGGATCTGAAAGTGTTTCTAATTTAATTACTACACTTTACATTGTACCACAGTTACTTCATGTGGAACAAAGAATATTTTTAGCAGAGAAGTTGTACATCTGTGGGAAACTGCGCAGCTCCCAATTATGCTAATCTCTTTATGTACAAATATGAGCAAGATCACATCTCAATAAGTCAAACATTGCAGGACAAACTTCTCACCTACTGGCTATACACTGATAACATTTTTGTTATATGGACAGGACCCAGAGAAGAACTCATCACAGCCACTGAGTCCCTTAATCACATTGATGATCATATCAGTTTCACATACACCATTGGAGACCACACCATCACAAACCTTAACATGGAGATTACTTTGAAGAATAATGTCTGAGAGACCAACATCTATGTTAAACCAACTGATAGAAACAGTCTATTACATTACAGTAGTTTCCACTAGAATGCATTGAAGAGACATCTGCCGTATTTTCAACTGTTAAGGATCAAACGCATGATCTCTATGGCTGACAAATTTAACACTGGAACGACATTGATGACTGGGAAATTAATACAAAGGGGTTATCCTGAATCAGAGCTTCAGAACGCCATGCAACATGTCAACACACAGGATATATCATCACTATTGATAAAAAAAAACACCACCAAGAAAACGTAATGATCGGAGTAGGTCTCAAAGTACTCCACAAGAAGCATTCATCTTAAAAAGACCACTTTAAGGTATTGGACTATGCTTCAAACAGAGGATGACTTCTGAGGCATTGTTAAACAACCCCTGCTGTTTGCACATGAGAGATCTAAGAACTTAAAGGAAAATTTTGAACTTCCCACTAGATCCCACAACAACGATCAGTTCAGAGGGACGACCGCGTGTTTGAACTGTGGCAACTGCAAACATCATAAAGAGCACCATAATCACGCACCCATGGAAAAGAACCAAAAACAAATTATACACGCATGCTACATGGGACTCTAGAAATTGTATTTATCTTTTAAAACGCCTGTGAGATTTAGCCTATGTTGGTAAGACTGAACACAAAATCAATACAAGAATTACAGAACACAAAAGTAACATAGCTATAAGGAATGAGAAATCTGTGATAGCACATTTCCAAACTCATGGACATAATGTCGGCCAATTAAGATTCACAGTGCTAGAGACTGTCCAAACAGGTGGTGTTGACAATAAAAACTGCTATTACAAAATGAAATTCACTGGCTCAAGAAATTGGACACTAAGGCCCCCAGGGGACTCAATGACTATTTGGAATTCAGCTGTTTAAAAAAAAAAAAAAGTTTTCTTAATAGCTTTCTTTACAGTTTTTATAGTTTTGCATAGTTGCCTTGCCAGCCCTTAATAACCATGTTTACGTAAGAGAGAATTTGTTTAGTTCTCACGTTCTTGGGAATGAGTGTACTGATTGAGTTCAATAATGTTGTGTTATGGTGTCAATCTGTTTTTCAGCATTATGCGACTGTTTTTAAATTGGTGATTTTTTTCTTCGTTAAGTTGACCTAACACGGGGTTGATGAATATCTACATAATGAATATTTTTAAACTGCAACGTGCACATCCAAAATTACAACTGAGGGGTTTATTTGTTTTGGTTACCATGGCAACACTGATGCATCATGTTGAACTGCAAAGTGTACACTCAACATTACAACTCAGGGGTTTACCTGTTTTGGTTACCACGGTAACATTCATGCAGTATGCACGCAGACCAATATGACGCTGAGGCATGTACAGTGAATGGAATTTCCTGGTTTAATTGTGTTTACGTTTTTTGCATGTTCATGTTACCGTTACATAGGAATGTGCAATGTTAGAGACCGCCACGGATGGTTTTACCCGTTTCACACTGGCATTGGAACACAACTTCAAAGCTTGAACCTATTTGTCTAACTAGGCTAATAGGGCGGTAAGGTGCCCACTAGGAATACATAACTACTAAAGTCTTATCTTTTCACGCAGTCGTGGACATTTAGGGGCATATTTATACTCTGTTTGCGCCGGATTTGCGTCATTTTTTTTTTACGCAAAGCTAACTCCATATTTATACTTTGACGCTAGACCCGTCTAGCATCAAAATTCTTGGAGTTAGCGTCATTTTTTTGCGTGGACACCTACCTTGCGTTAATGAGATGCAGGGTAGGCGTTTCCACGCTAAAAATGACTCTAAGGCCTTTGCGCCTTATTTAAACTCCCGTGCAAAAATGACGCACGGGAGGGGGCTGGCCTTAAAAAATGACGAGCAGCCGCATTTGCGTTATTTTTTAATGCCTGCTCAGGGCAGGCGTTAAGGGATCTGTGGGCTCGGAAGGAGCCCAGAGGTGCCCTCCCATGCCCCCAGGGACACCCCCTGCCACCCTCGCCCACCCCTGGAGGACACCCATGGATGGGGGGACCCATCTCAGGTAAGTGGAGGTAAGTATTTTTTTTTTTAATTTTTAAGTGGCATATGGGGGCCTAACTTGGGCCCCCCTACATGCCACTGTGCCCAGTGGCCATGCCCAGGGGACAGATATCCCCTGGGCATGGCCATTGGGCAGTGGGGCATGACTCCTGTCTTTGCTAAGACAGGAGTCATTTCCATGGTGGTTGTGCGTCATAAAATGACGCGAGTCAGGTTATCGTAATTTTTTTTACTCTAACCTGACTTGCACCATTTTTTGACGCACAACCCCCATTATTCCCTACGCCAGCGCTGCCCGGTTCGTGTCATTTTTTTTTACGCTCACCAGGCAGCAGCGCCAGCTAGCGTCATTCCATAAATATGACGCACGGCTGGTGCGTTGGAATGGGGTAAGCGGGCGTTAAATTTTTTGACGCAAAACTGCGTTAGCGCAGTTTTGCATCAAAAAGTATAAATATGGCCCTAAAACACCAGCACAATGGCTGCTGCTGGAGATTCGGCGAGAACACGACGAAGTGACACACACACAACCATAGCGGTGAGTGCAAGCAGATGCTGTGTGGTTAGTGTAATTTTTGTCATTCAGCTTAATTTGAAAGAACAATACGTATTTTACAATGCTGTTTCATCTGTTTGTTGTCAACACACGCATTTGTCAGTCATCACCACATCTTAACATGCAATGTATAATAACTGATTTACTAAAGTGCTATTCTGGCATTTCGCTGACACTCTGATCCTGTATGTCCACAACACAAAACCCAAGAATATAGCACAATAGAGTTTTCAGGCACTTTAGTACATGCAGCACTATCGGACCATGGGATTAAGGTTTGATCACACTCCTGCGGTACTTATTCCCCTTTTCCGTGTTTCCATGGTTGCGAAGAACATTTTACCACTCATAACATCTTTAGTCCCGAGGACTCCATTTCCGCTTACTTTCTGCTTCATTTGTTTTTAGGATAATTCATCCCCTAAAGATTGCTTTGGGACTTTTGAGCATGTACATGTCCATTTGGAGTAGTATGATGACGTTATTATCCATATGTAGATACACATGTTAATAATGAAGATTAAAAGTACATCAGTTTACAAACAATGGGGAAAAGTGTTTACTTAAATTGAAAATAAGCCTCACGAACCAAAGGAAATTTTTATATGTCTCAGAGACTCAACGTAGTGCACTTAGGGGACACTGATCCCAAGAAGGTAACTGCATCTAGGACCACATTCTACCCTGATTGTTCTAATACTACAAACATTAAGGCATAGGGGTATAAGGACTGCCCAGTGCTACAAAAGATTTATGATAAAGTTAGCGCTCCTTTTGGGACCAACGGCCTCAGGTCACCACATTTCTCAGGGAACCGCCCCCTCAACTCATTAGTGATACGTATTTTACAACCATGAGATCTAGGCAAGTAAGAGGGTGGCCTGTTGCAGCTAAGTTTGATGCATGCCATCCACCACTGCAGATACTGAACCATCCCTTGTGAGATGTGTATGGAGTCTGAATGCCAGCCTGATACTGTGGCCACTGGGATCGGAGCTTCCACTGCAGGGCCCATTATGCCATCTGGCATTTGGAATGAGGAAGAAGCATGAAGTCAGGAGTCCAAAGAGCCTCAGAGCCACCTTCACAGAGACCCAGGACTGAGCCCAAAACAGTGGGGTCACATTCTTAATGTCCCAGACTCTTTGAGGCAGCAGAAAGCCCTTGAACTCCATTGTGGCCAAAATAGCCCCAATGACGGGAATCCTCTGTGTGGGACTCTGGTACTTCAGGCCCTTGAAGATGAAGACCAAAGAAGTCAGGATTCTGTCCATCATCTGGAGGTGGTCTATGACTGACTGCAACAATTATGCTTTGAGCAGTCAATCATCGATATACGGAAACACATCTATTCCTGACCTCCAAAGATGAGCAGGAACCACAGCCATCACTTTCGTAAGCACCACCATGACTGTGGGACTGCAGAACAAATACATTTTAAAAAAAGTGTCCTGCAATTCCAGGCCACCTTCCAGTCTTCTGGGTTCAAACAAGTAAAAATCTGGACAGGGTGATGAAGGAAAGTGCCCCTTTTTAACATGGTCACTCCCACTATTTGCTTTGTATTCCATGCAATTTTGACAGAAGGTGCACTGGGTTCCTGCTAACCAGGTCAACAGTGCCAGATCTAATTTCCTGAAACAGTACAATTGTTCCCCTATTGGCCATACCTTTGGCACCCCTGTAAGTCCCTAGAAAACAGTACCTCAGGTACCTAGAGAATGCATACCAAATAGGGTCTCCGATAGCTGCAGCATGTATTGTGCCACCCTTAGGGACCCACCTCCCCTAGCTCATTCAGACTGCCATTGCAGGCGGAGTGTCTTGGTGCAGCTAAAAGTGAAAATATGACATGGCACGCAGCCTGCATGCAATAAGTGTAACTCACCCCTACAGCCCTAAGGTAGGTTGCATTATATTACATGTGTGGATATATCAGCAGGAGCAGAAACGCCCTTCTATGTCTTTGTTGCTTCCTAGACATAGTGATTGATCACGGAAGCCATTTTAAGTATGTGTGCTAGACACTGGTCAATACTAGTTCCCCAGCTACATTATGGCTTCACTGAAACTAGGGATGTTGGATTTCTTGTGATGGATTTATTAATACATGCACCCAGGGGGCACCTTAGAGGTGGCCCCTAAAAAACCTACTAACTACTGGTGTGCTGGCTGACTAGTCTAAACCAGCCCACCGCCACCAGACATGTTTCTGACTCCTCCTCCCCCCACCCTTTTCAGCTGCCTGATATGGACACGAAACTTAAAAGTGTCCCATTTTGATGGTGGCAGAACTAGTAACTCTGGGACAGTGTTATGCCCACTTTCCACGGGAAGTGGTCATATAGGGGGCATAGTGACCCCATGGGGTAAGTAGCCCATTGGCTATTAGCCTACATCCCCCCCCCCCCATCACCCCTAAATTCAGTATTTTGGGAGCCCCTGGCACCAGAAAATCGGATCCTGCAGACCTGAAAGGACACTGAAGAGACACAAAAGTGAGAACTGAAAACCAGTGACTGATTCAGCACCAACCCTACCAGCCTGCCTCCTGAATTTGACAATTGTGCCAAAGACGCCTTGTCCTGCATCCACCTGTGCCTCCAAAAGCCTTGGAGGACTGCCGGCCTTCACCCAAGAACCAGGAACTCCTCTGGAACACCGGAGCTGCTCCCGTGCATCTTGCAGGCAACCAAGGAAGAATGGAGAGGACACCGGACTGCCAATCCCTTGACAGCGGACAGCACCACTGCGCCCGTGCCTCCTAGCCAGAGATGAAGAAGGCCAGTGGTGTCAGTGTGGTTCCCAGGCCCTCCAGAGACAAAACCCACCTTGAGTTCGCCCACTGTGGACTTCCTGACGATGCCAGCAGCCTCTTTCTACAGGCCCCCATCTATATAACAACATTCAGTGACGGCAACCTGGCAGTCCGCTGCACCTGGCCGCCAAGGTCTGAGAAGAGGGCCAAAGGTGTCCTCCCTCAGTCCCCAGGCATTGCGAGACTTGAACCTACTTGTTGGTTCGGTCAGACTGGACCCCAGTCAATGCCTGCAGCCTCTTCTGCAGGTCCCCTCTTCCTGCGACCAGCTCTGGTGATGGAAACCCGACAGTCCAAGACACCTTTGCACCCGGCCACCTCCAGACCGAGGAGAGGAGGCCCACAGGTGCACCCATGTCCTCAAGCATAGAAAGAACTGAACCCCCTTGTTGGTTCACCAGGACAGTTCCCCCATCCCCTACCTGCAGCAACTTTCTGACTGGACCGATACCCCCTGATTTCAACGGGGCACCAGAGACTGAACTACACCACTGCACCCAGCCACTGCAGTGCTGCCCGAGGGGACATATTGGTGTGGCCTAGGACCCTGCCCTGTACTCACCTCAAGTCTGAAAGACTGGTCCTGTAAGTTGTTGTGGAGTACCTGTTTGCCTTAAATGTTTCTCTCCCATAGGGTAACATTTCAGCTTCAGAAAAAGTGTTGACTTTAGAAAACTGTGACAATTTCTACTGCAAAATGTACTTACCTGTTCATTTTGATTCTGGTGCCTAAATATATACAAAGATACCCAATATTTTTATAAATTGAGCCGTGTATCATTTATCTGGGTGCCTATAGTACATGTTTAACACTCCTCTTTGTTAAGCTGAAGGCTGCTCAGCCACCCTATCCCCTAGGAGCACAATGACATTGCTAGAGAAAGCCCATTCCACTTAGAAGGGAACCCTCCTGGGCTCCTTGCACGCTGTACCTCATTCTGGAATACCATATAATAAACCAGCTTCCTACATTTGTGGAGCAGCAGTGGGATACAAGACTTGACATTTGCTGTACCACTTGGTTAATAGGCGATTCCACAAAGGAATCCCAAATTGACTTTAGTTAAAAATATTTTTGCCAATTTTCAATTTTTCCAAAGTAGTTAGGCCTGTGGACACCATTTAGGGGTCACAACTGTGCCCCTGGCACTGCCTTTGTGACCCCCTGGCCTGAGATGGAAAATTCAGCGCCAGGAACACAGAAGCAACTCGTCCTTATGGACGCCAGTTTAGGCTCCCCTATTTTCTTCAAATTTTTTATGACACCATGGTGAAGAATAATATATTATTCACTACTGGTGTAATCTAAAATGGCGTAGAATTAGCTAGAATATGCACTTCCATGGCAGCTAAGGTAAGTAAAAAAATGCTTTTAAATGTATGTTGTGTGCGAGAGTGTGTTTATGTGAGAGTGTACAGAAGTGTGAATTTGTGTGTATGAGTGAAAGTGGAGGTCAAAGGGCGTGTGACGTCCGCTACCCTGGCATTTCGGTGAATTGACATCCATTGTTAGGCCCTTTTTACAAGCAGACTTAGAATTCTTTTTGAGTTTTTAATAAGGTACCAACTGCTTTAAAACCATGACTGAGGCAGTAGGTCCATGCCAGAAGCTCAACATGGACCCCTACAAAAACCTTAAATTGGCCAAAATTAAAGCCCTCTGCCAAGCATGGAAACTTGCATGGGGTTTAAATCCGCAAAAGTCTACCTGCAAGAGCTGCATGCAGAAAATGATAAAGCCATAGCAGGGAAACAAGCCCCAATGGCAATAGAATGTTGAAGAGAATGGTGATTCCATTAACAGTTCTACTGACAGTAACACCACTGGGAGCACCTCTGACAGTACCCCAGATTATGCAGAAAGGGAAGATGCTGATCTTCAGAAACTAGCTAATAGAATTAGAGGACAAACGAACAAGTTACTTACCACAGGTAACGCATCATCTGGCAGAGACTCTACCTAACTGCAGGTTCCTTACTTTTGTTTGAGCAGTCACCTGTGCGCACTGTTGGATGACTTTGTTCAGGTCCACGTGGCATCGCTGGCATCACCTGTGATGTCACGGTCACCTATGTAGGCGCCACTTAACCACATGGATTATCTGTTACTTTTTACATGACTTTCCACCCCAGGAGCCATGAAGTGAACTGACGATTGTGTGTCCAAACTAGGGCCATGAAAAGGATAACCATAACCCTAGTAAATGAGTCTGGGGAATTCATAGTGACCATTGTCCAGCACATGTATTTAAAATGGCTTCCATGGTCACTTACTATGACTGAGAATCGACAAAGACCTAGCAGGGGCATATCTGCTAGTGCAGATATGCCAACACATGTAATATAAAGCACCCTGTCTCAGGGCTGTAAGGCCTGTAGAGGGATGACTTGCATATACCTCATGCAGTGTTAAGGGACAGGTCTTGTTTTCACTTTGGCCTGCAACAAAACAGGCAGCGTGTCATGTGCTTAGTGAGGGGGTCCTCATAGTGTGGCACAATTCGCACAGCAGCCCTTAGGACCTCTTTAGTACCTCCAGGCCATAAGTACCAGGGGTACCATTTACTAGTGACTTATGGTGCGAAAGGTTTTGCAAACTGGGGAAGTGACACTGCAGATTTGGGGAAAGATCTGACAGTGGGGACCTGCTTAGCAGCAACCCGTGCACTTTGGCCACCTTGTATTGTTTGAGCCAAAAAGGTCCTAAAATCTTCTGGGGCAGCCAGCAAGTTCATACTTGTTGATGCCTGAACCGCCAGTTTTTATGGTGTAGGGTTTTAGTTAGAAATTCCATGTCACCAGAGGCCAGTCTAGGCCACCTAGCCACTTTTCAAACTATCCGAAGGGCCACACATTGCTTGTAGCCATCTAGGTTATGTTAGAAATGTGTAAGTGTGCAAAAACCTCAAAGATGCCCTGGTGCTGAAGGATTAGCAAATGCTCTACCCACAGCCTAAACAAAAGACCTAGCAGTCAATGAGATTTAGGTGGCAGAAATCAGAAGAAAAATAAAGAAATAAAGAAATTATAACAGGAACCGACATACGGAGGACCAAAGCCAGCATCTACTAGATGATCCTTTTGTCCAACTGCAAAATAGAATTATATACCGTACAGCCAAAGTTTCAGAGACTTTCTGATATGCAAATACAGTAACATTTTCTACAATGCAATAGGGAGGGTATTCCATAATTTAGCCGCCACCACTGAAAAGCTTCCCTATCTGACCGCGCTTCCTGGAATTCAGGAATTAAAAGAAGAGAAGCATCCAGTGCTCGACGGGACCAACTCGGATATATTGAATTACTTCGCGAAGTAGTCAGGATGCATTGGAGCTTATTCAAGTGATCCTGTGGAACACTCAAAAAAGGAGAACTGCAGTAGCCAAGGCAATGAAGAATAGTTGCCTGACCCACTATCCAGCAAGCTGAAGGGAGGAGGAATCAAAACATTTTCCTTACAATCATCAGCAGGAGAAATGTTAGATTTGCATGTCTTTCTGGTTGTCAAATTCTTATCAAGATGTTTTTTTTTTACAGGCTAGAGAGGGAGAGGGGAATCAGGCCAGTTTGGGGGCTAAAAATGAGACCCCCACAAACTCACAGTCTTATGAATGTTAAATGCCTGGGCACTGGATTGTAGCCATGAAGATACAGTGGACATGCACTGATGGAATGTCTCAAGCAAGGCTGCCCCTGTCCTATCAAAGGCAATGATCAATTGAGTGTTATCTCCATAATTCATACAGATGACACAAGACGACCTAACTCCAGTAGTCAGTTGCTATATGTAAATATCAACTAAAAGCAGAACCCTGTTGTACCCCTTGGCCAAGCACTTTGAAAGATGACTTAAAATAAGGAGGACAGATGGATTGGTGTATATCCTCTAAAAAGGGTTTGCATCATTGGTTAGCCCTTTCTCAGATTCCAGCTCCGCTAGTATCGAAAGAAGAATGGAGGGGACACCATGTCAAACATACTAGACACCGTGAGAAGAAATAAAGCAAAAGGATCTGCAATATCTGTCGACAAGTTATCCAAAACCACCAATGATGCAGTTTGAGTGCTGTGTGCTGGACAAAATCCTGACTGTATAGGCTCGAGGGATAAGTTACTTACCTTCAGTATCACCTTATCTGGAGGAGACAATATCTAGTTGCAGATTCCTTACCTTAGAAATCCCCCCAGGCATAAGTCTGGATCCGGAGATTTTTCTTGAACATTACCCCTGTGCACCATTAGGTGGCGTCCATAGGCTGTGCCCCTTGTGATGCGTGCCAGATATATCACCATGGGTTCTATACATGTGCCACCCCGGCGCACTGAAGTCTGTTACTTTTTACAACTTACCATGCTAGAAGCCCAGAGCCATGAAGAACAGTGACCACTGGTGCGTCAAAACTAGGGCCCTGAAATGGAAGTCCCTAGAAATCAGTTCTCAGAGCAGGGAAAATAGGCGAGTCAGTAAGGAACCTTCAACTAGATATTGTCTCTAACAGATAATGCTTTTTTGAAGGTAAGTAACTTGCCCATCTGACAGAGACATCTAGTTGCCTTACCTTAGAATAGATACCAAAGCAATACCATCCCCAGAGGTGGGTGTGCAAACCAAAATTACACCAGAAAACTCTGCAGGACCGAATGGGACAAGTGCCTTCCCTATGGACCTGACTTTCCAGGCAGTAGTGCCTGGTAAAAGTGTGCAAGGATGCCCACTTTACAGCCTGACAGATGTCCAGGACTGGAACTCCGCTGCTAGTGCAGTGGTTGCAGCTTTAGCTCTTGTAGAATGAGCATGCAGTCCCTCAGGGGGTTGCTTCTTAGCCAATGTGTGGCACATTTTGATGCAGAGTACGCCTACTGCCAGACATTTCTTCATACCCACATAACCAACAAAGAGTTGATCATCCACCCAGAACTCTTTGGTACAATCAAGGTAGACCGCCAATGTTCTCTTTTGGTCTCGCCTCTTCCTTAGAAGGATGTGGTGGTGTATAGAAAGTAGGCAAGGTGATGAATTGGCCTACATGGAAAGGTGTAACCACTTTTGGAAGAAAGTGACCACTTTGTCAGGATAGATGGAAAGGTAGGGCGGCTTAGATGACAATGCCTGCAGCTCACTCACCCTCGGGGCAGATGTAAGGACCACAGGGACAGTTGGTTTCAAAGTGAGAAGTCTCACAGGACAATTGTGGAGAGGGTTGAAAGGGTCATACATAAGAAATGTCAAAACCAAATTCAAGTCCCATTGGAGCATAATCGATGTGGATGAAGGAAACCTATGAGTAAGGCTTTTACCTATCGACAATAGAGGATTTAAACAAAGAAGGCTGATCTGACAACCACAAAAAAAGCAGAGATTGAAGATAACCTTTAAGAGTACCTGGTGCAGAGTCCTGCTGGGCCAAATAAAGTATAAATAAGAGAACCTCAGAAAGAGGGGCAGAAATAAGAGGTCAACAGACTTGTCTGTGCGCCATGCCACATTTTTTTTTTTCCAATGGCAGGCATATATTGTTTTAGTGGAAGGACGCCTGGCTGGCAAGATTACATTACAGACTTCGGGAGGTAGGTCAAAAGTTAACTGCCGCAGCTCAATCTCCACACAAGAAGGCAGAGACGGGAAGGGTTCAGGTGGAGAACCCTGCTCTGCTGCCCAGGCAGAAGATCCTCCCAAAGGGCAGTCTGATTGAAGGATCGATGGCCATGCTCAATAGCTCGGTATAGCAGACTTTGTGCCAAGTCCGGAGCCATAAGTATTACTTAGGCTTGTTGTTCTTGAGAACTCTGGGCAGAAGTGGTATGGGTGGAAAGGCATACAGGAGGCCTAAGCTCCAGTGAAGACGAAAAGCGTTGCCGAATGAGTGCCTCCTCGGAAACTCCAATGAGCAAAACTGCTGACTTTGTGTATTCTCTGCAGAGACAAACAGATCTAACCAAGGCTCTCTCCACTGCTGAAAGGGACCTTGCGCCACCTCCAGATGGAGACACCATCTGTGATCGACTAAGCATTGTCAGCTGAGTTTGTCTGCTCTGTCAATCAGAGAGCCACCAGATGCTGAACCACCAGTGATATTGCCCTGCCGTTCCAGCCATGTCCAGAGGCGCAGAGCCTCTTGACAAGGGGTCCACGACCCCACTCTGCAGTGGCAGTACCACATGGCTGTAGTGTTGTCTGTGAGCTTTTGCACTACCTTGCATGTTCGAGAGGGAAGAAAAGCTTTAAATGCTAGCCTGTCGCCTGAAACTCCAGCAGGTTGATGTGGAGTCCGGACTCTGCTGGAAACCAGATGAACAAGTTTCTTACCTCCACTAACCTATTATCTGGTAGAGACAGGATCCAGCTGCAGGTTTGTTACTTTCAAATTTTACCCAGGCACGGGCCTGGAAACTTTTTTCCCCCCACAGCGCGCCTGCGTGTCAAAAGAGGGTATTGTGCGACTCCGTATTGATGTCAGCAAAGTCCATATAACTCCCTCGTTGACGTTGATTCCTTTTCCGCGCTTGCAACGCAGATCTGGTACCGGTTAGTAGGGCAGTTTGCGGCCTACTTCCAATTTTTTGTCATCTGGAATAGTGTGCTTTATTCATGTCTTCAGGGTTCAAACCCTGTGGGTGCTGTGGATGACAAATGTCGGCTACGGACCCCCACTCAATTTGCATGTGGTGCCTGGGTGAGCACCATGACGCTGAAGTGTGTGACTCCTGTCATCAACTTCAGCCGAAGGCAGCGTCGTATGAAGCTTCTGGCAGGATGTTGGAGCTGTCCCTGTCCTCCCGTTGACCAGTCTCCTTCTCAAACTGATGTGCATTTGCGGGCTCGTCGAGTAGTTGATCTAGTAGATGCCATTCCCCATCTACGTCATAAGGTAAGTCTTGACACAAGCGGTCGAAATCACTAAAGTTGCAGGCTTCACAGCATATGAACTTACACCATTACTCAGTTGAGGAAACAAGGTCTAAGTCTACCCCACTTCTCCCTCCCTTTCCAGGGAACGTGGTTACTCTTCAGCTGATGCATGAATATTACATTTCCCTTCATGCTGTCTTTGGTGAATCACGTGCCTGTGGGTCCCAAGGAGGTGTCTACACTGGCAGGTTCGCACTCTGCTTCAGTTAAAGCTTCAGTGTCCATTGACAAAGCCATTACAGCTCTGGTGAACAGCCCGTTGCGGTTTCCCCCTCCGGCGGCGGTATCCGATCAGCTGACTCTGGCGACTCCACTGGCGGTGCCAATCGAAGTCAAATCCCTCTTTCAGTCTGAAGTCGAAATTTACGTTAAGGAATCCTCAATGTTGCTGGGTCGCTTATGACACACATTTGACATACTAACATGCATGAGCTTTTTCCCACGTTTTTCATGTCTTATGGTTTTATTTACCCGGGTTCATTCCACAGGTTTCGATGTCAGTATATTATTGCTCATCTTACTTATGGTTGCCTGGTCTTTTTCTAGACTGGTTTTATGATACTTAAAGATGTTTTTGGGAGGCCTCAGTTCGCATTCCCTCCCCAGGGTTACTATGACTTTGGTGTCCGATTCTAAAGTAAGAAATCTGCGGCTAGATGTCTCTATCAGATGAATAAGTTACTTACCTTCCATAACACATTATCTGGTTTACACATGATCTAACCACAGAGACAGCTGCAGGGAAAGGGGGGGGGGGGGGGGGAGGAGGTGGGAGAGCATATGGACTGGCTGACCCATTGGCTCCTGATCCATGTCGTCGGCCATGCAGAGGCTGGGCAGTGTGCACTGCCCGGTGGCTGGAGGGGGACGGACACGGTGGAACGCTGAAAAGCAGACTGCGGTGGACAAGGGGCCGCCACATGGCCCAAGGATCTGGCTGTAGCACGAGAATCCTTTAAATGCTCATGGGCAGAGTTTGCTTTATCTCCAAAGAGAAGAGTGCCATCAAAGGGAATGTCCAGAAGATTGGCTTGGACATCACCTGAAAAGCCAGACGTACTCAACCAGCCGTGGCGCCTCAGGGCCAACGTTGATGCAACCGCTCTGCCCAGTGAGTCAGTAATGTCCAGCACACATCTGACTGTGATCTTTTCTTTCTCTCTCCCATCAGCAACAGCTTGAGAGAGTACATCCCAGGCCTCCTCCGGAACTTATGGCAGCACTTGCACAAGCGTATCCCACAGTGTGTGTGAATAACGTCCCAAAAGGCATGGGGTGTTCACAGACCGCAATGCCAGGCTGCTGGAAGAAAACCTCTCCTTCCCAAGTTGGTCCAGTCTTTTGGATTCCCTAACCAGGGGTGCGGAAGGGAACGTACCCTGGGACATGGATGCTTGGATAACAAACCTCTCGAGGGAAGCTTGTTAAACCAGGAATGCTGGGTCAGATTGAACAGGTCGATGGTGGCTGGCAATAGTCCTGCTCACAGGAGCCCCTGTGCTGGGTTTGAACCAGCTACCTAGTAGGACATCAGTAAGGGTTTCATTAAAGTGCAAAAGGGGTTTAGAGGACGAAGCCCAATGTTAGGAGGTTAATCCTGACTCAGGTGGTTAGTCCTGAGGCCCAGGACCTCAGCTGCTCTTTGCAACACCAATGAATAGGATGTTCTCTTGTCCGCAGCCACAGTAGGGGGAGAAAGCATGCCAGTGTCAGGGGAGGTATCCAGACCACTAGCTTCACACAGGTCTGCATGCAAGTCCATAGCTGTAGCTAGTATTCTAGAGGGGCCAGCGACCCCTCCTAGAACTCAACTTTCCCCAACTCATAAGAATAAGGGTCAGGAACTGACTTAGGGAGTAAGATGACAGGATCCACAGGGCTTGAACTCGGTCTTATGGGAAGACATCCTCGTCGCACCATAAGTGTCAACGGTCAAAAAACTGATCAAGTAAAAAAAAGATGAGTAAAAAAAAAAAATTACTATGGGGTAGCTCTTCTGATCAACGCTAGGCTGGTGCGAAAAGAACTGGCACCAGGGTGGTGCCTATAAAGGACCCGCAACATCAACTAGCGTCCACGAAACAGACGTGGAGCTGATCAATGCCAGCTAAAGGCCGCAGGGGTACAGCTCAAGAAAAATCTCCAGATTCAGTCCAACACTTGGGGGAAATTTTAAGGAATCTGAAAATAGATGTCTATCACATAAAGTGATGTTGTTCAAAGAAGCCAACGAGCAGAGAATGACATACTTTTCCAAGATTTTAACAAATAGAAGATATCTAGTACAGAAATTGGAAAGAATAGTCTGAGCTGCACTGGGAGTCTTTAGCAGAGGGACAATTGGTGCCTGGTTCCACTCTGTTGGTAGCAAGGCATTGACTAAGGAATTATTACAAACTTCTAACAGAGGCTGGGCAACAGCTAACTTAGCCATATGCCAAAATGTCAAGGAATGTGGTCCGGGGTAGATCCCTATGTAATAGAGGCAGCAATGGATGCAAATTGTTCCTCAGACACTATTTCAGAGTGGTCTAATCAAGGAGCCAAAGGCGACTCATCTGGGCCATCAAGAGAGCCAGAGACACCCAACTCATATATACTGATAAGCGGATCAGATGGATGAGCAGATATTTCAGGTTAGAGTCTGGCTCCTCTCTCAGGGAACCTAGCGAGGCACAGTTGGTACTTATTTTATCTTCAAATTAGTGAGAGATATGATCCACAACCACGTGTGAGTGTGTGATAGCAGAAGACATGCAATTCAGTGAGGAGAATGACCTCACCAGTTTGAAAATTCCCTTGGAAGCGTTCTCTGCGACTAAAATATATTTGTTTTGGCAGCAGCTACCAGTTTTTCTACATTGACAATGCCTGTTTTAGCTCCATTTTGGACTTTGCAGAGCAATCACTTTGCCACTCCCTTTCTAGTTTCCTGCATCCCCATTTTTCCTTAGATATAGCTGAAATATACCAATGGGATTAGGGTCTAATATCTCCTCTATAGTAAGATGACAGATTAGTCTAGGGATAAAAAATTTACTACAGTGACGTTTTAGTTGAGATCATGGGGCTGGCTTGACCCGGAGGGCTACAGGATTATGGTTTTAGGATGAATTGGACAAGATAATGGTCTGTCCAAACCTGAGACAAAATTTCCACTCATTCAACATAATTAGCAGGACTTAAAACTGGGTCCAGTTTATGACTTTTGAAGTGAGTGGGGCCTGAAACTGCATAAAAAGCTCCATGGAAGCCATACCATCAATACAAAGAGACTGAATCTATAGATTAAAACCCACCACCTCTCACAGGCTAGAGTGAGCTAAGAACAGTGGCAAAATAAAAATGGAAGAAAATGATGAAAAAAGGTTCAATTGGGCCCAGTAGAAGGTAGCATACCAGTCCAATTAGAGTGGTGGAAGATAAGAGGATGGAAAATTCTAGAAGCTTGGCCAGCGGAAATTCTGCAAAAGGGTTCCTTAAGGGAGTAGCTGAACTAAATTACTGCCACCGTTAGGGGATCAGTAGCGAAAGAGAATTTGGAATTCCGGCAGAATAAGTGTAATTATATCCAGGGCGGATGAGCTGGAGAACCAGGTTTCTGCTAATCCAAGTCCTTCAGTAAGGGCTTCATTGGATAGTTGGAGTGGGTCTGACAAAGCTGGTCCTAGTCAGAGAATTTCAGTTAGCAAACTCACCTTCATTTTGATTCTAATTTTAAGTCCAAACCTTATCAGAGTAACGAGGAGAGAGAAAAGTATCCACCTCCTCGTCATAAGTGTCCTGAAGAACATTAGGTAGAATTGGACCTGAAGACAGTCACTAACTTCTGGTAGTACTGGAGCTGTGGCAGAGGCCTCAGATTGGTGTCTGGCTGAATAACAACTGGTTGCGCCTTTGTGATTTCATAGTGTGATAAAGGCTTGGTGTGGGCAGAAGTTTGTTCAGGGTCAGAGATCATCACTGAAACTAAATCCTGGTCTGACACAGGGGGAGTCTGCATCTGTGCTGCCATGGAAGGGATTGGTGTGGACAGTCTTGCCAAAGTGTATTTCTGAACTGTAGTCAGCAGGTCCCAGAAACAGGCCCCAAGGTGCACTGTGCGCTGGGAGCAGCCTCACTGAGAAAAGTCCGACTGGGGCCTCTGCCGCTCTGTGGACCAAAGGTGCACGAGAGGGGGCGACAAGTGCCTGAAACATTTGCAGCACAGCTTCTTTGAAACCTGTTATTTGCTGTGGAAACTACAACTGCCCAGGGTATTCGGGTGTGCCAGGACCAGCTGCAGGACCAAGTCAAACTCAAATGATGTCGAAGACGTAAGACCTTTAGCTTGCCACCCTTGAGCCTCCTTGCCGGACTTTAAATAACTAGATGGGATAGAATCTCACGTGGCTTTCTCACATTCTTGGCACATCTTTGACTTGGACTTACCGGAAGCCTTCTACTAGGAATTGGGCTTTCACAGGAATGGGCTCTCGATGGAGACATACTCCATAGCACACTGTCGCAGAAAGAACTGGAAGTCGTTAAAAGACCAATAAAGTTAAGAGAAGAGCTCTGGACCCACATCGAAGGCCATGGAAATAAAAGCACAGGGGTAGTGCTTATATGTGGTCCCATGTCACATTGTGCCACCTACAGACGTGCAGGAACATTTCTGGAAAAAATCTCCAATTCCAGTCTGGCGCTTTGGAGTATTCTAAGAGTAGGAAATCTGCTATGAGATTTAAATGGGCCGGAAGCATATCTCTAAGTATAGAGGAAAAGTGGGACCTAAGTAAGCGTCCAACTGCACAGTATTGGGATACCCTGGTCTTATGAATTCACAGAATGCACTAAAAATTACACGGTGCCCCCATGAATGATGCAGACCAGCTTTATCTCCCAGTTTAGCTTGCCAACAGGCTCACTGCTTTTACCTCCCACAAAACGAACAAGGATTACATGAAAACTCCCTATTGATGCTTGGGTCCCCCAGAATTACCCTGGTGCATCACTGCATTCATGATCTCTAACCAATCATTGATCTTTGGAACTCTAATGCAGCAGGGCCAGACGGGGTAGGTTAAGGGGCTTTTTGATGGTTGAAATTAGATTATTCACACTTTTATCCACATGATAGCTTGCAGCAATAAATAGTGGATCAGCTCTATGTATTTGCTTTCAAAATCTGATGCATATTATCCCAAATGTACGATCTATATTCTGATACTAGTGACAACTGTATTGTTGCCACTCAGATTTACCATTTCTACACTACATACTATATTAAATCTGTTCTCAAAACCATTTGTTTTTTAAAAAGGTATTGATCGATCAGAAGTTTCAGTGAGCTAGTTAGCCTTAGTTTCTACACTATTTGTAATTCTAGTGATTCTGCACATTTACGATCTACCACCGTGAAAGAGGTACTGGCAATTTCTTCAGATAGGGAACCCGATAGAAAAGCCCCACTTAGCCTCAGGGTAAGTGCAAAGGCCAAACTAACATTAGCTTAGTAAGAACTGAGCAAATTGTTCGCCTCCCAGTCATCTTCATTATGGGGTAACTTGCTGATTGCCCTGTATGGTGTTCCAATATGAACCAAATATAGCCTCCAGCCATTTGTATTGGCACTGAACCAAAAGCATTGTGGGGGAGGCTTCCCAAACTAAACATTACGCTTTGGTAACCAAATGACATGAAATCAGTCAAGTTCTAGCAGACTTCAGATGCAAATCAGTGACTGGACATGGAACAGGTAACTATGGAGGCAAGTCTGGAGTTTACATGGTTGGAAGAGACAGGCCTTCGACAAAGATGTGGAGGTGCAGCCCGGGACCAGCAAGGGCCAGCATGAGCCTAGCTGGGTCAGCCAGCGCTAGGGACACCTGCTATTATGTGTTCAACTCGGGCCCTCAGAAGATCCAGGGACTTGAAAGGGCTCCAGGAGGGCCCAGAAGAGTCTGTAAAAATATGCGGTTCCTTCTTGAAGGCCTGAACTTCATGGCCCGTGACACACAGGAAGCATCAGCTCAAACTAAGGAATGATGAGAAGATGGACGAAGGTATAGCAGCCTTGACCTTAGAGTACCAACTGATATACCTCCCCCCACCGGGAGCGGTATGGGAGAGGACGACTCCTGCTTACATTTTTTGTGCTTGCACAAGGAATGATCTTTCAGCTTCACCCTAGACTTACCAGAACTCTGACCTAGATCGGGAACGGGCCAGGACTTCCAATGCAACAGACTTCACTGCCTGTGCTCTGCAACGTACAGCTTCACTTCACACTGCATTGGGTGCCTCAGGAGGCATGTATTCCAAAACTTCCAGTCATGCTTGGAACCTAGGCACCAAAGGCAGATTCTGTGCATCTTTGTGACTGACATCTGTGTTCTGCAGGTGCAGCATGGGTTGAAACCTGTAGTTTTTGACAGAGACATTTTGCCTATTTGCACAATGTTGGAGAATATTTTGGAAGACTGAAAGTCAGGGAGCAGTGTGGAGTGCAGAAAGAAAGGTACTGACATCAGCGCACATTGATGGCACCTATTTGTGGGCCTGTGTCATCACTGTGGATGTGGCAGGAAGTTGTCGTGAAATCTGAAGGCATCACCTATGGTGCCTGGGTGTTGTTGCAGGAAAGGTTTCTTGAGAGTCTTTGGTGGCCTGGGGAAGGGAGATTCAAAAGGTTAAGAGCCTGCAGTTTTAAGTATGCATCAAGAAATGTGTTTTAGGCTGCAACTCGTTGTTATTGGTTTCAACACCTCACTAGAATTTTGCACAATTTCATATAATCTCTATACACATACATCAGTGAAACCTAAAAACATGTTACTCAATGTAATTCTTCGCCTAGGTAATGTGAAATCACAAACATTTTACATAATTAAACTGAATTGAGGTATGAACATTGTATTTGTACCTTGTACAAGAACAAACAGACAAATTATATTAAATTTGGGTATGTGGTCACAGGCATACGTTCTTACATTCTCTTTAAATGCTAATCCTAAGGGGGGTGAAGGGGTCTCTAGAATTTGTTCAGTCTCCTGTGCTGTCTACAGACATAATAAGCATGCATAGCAGTTGATCATTCAAGGCAATAAAGGACAATGCATTATAAACAATAATATGGATTCGTCAATTACAAAAGTGAATTACCAAAGGCTCTATTGACTGAGCAGTCATTTCTATTTGCACAACTGGTTACTCGTCCACAAAGATGTCTTACATACATCTGTTACTTATAGTCTTCTGGTGTCTTTTTTTAACACAAAAAAAAAAAAAATCACATCTGTAGTGAGGGTTTTGCTCCTCTAGCTACAATTTTTGACCGTATCCTCCTTAGTATTACTAAGGAGTCAGTCTGTAGCACTCAAGTTAGTTCAGAATGCGGTGAGTCAATTAATCTCATCTCTTTAGTTTTTAGTAAGCTTATTTCTAGCTTAGATTTCATCTTGCAATGCTATTAGATTATTCTCCACTAGCACAAAAAACAATGTGCTTAAGTATTTATGGATGTAATTCAATCAGTTCAGTTAGATATTTCAGTTGAACAGCAAATGCAAGGTAATTGAAGTTTTGAGTCTATTTCATAAGACGTGAAGTTCAGAATCCTCAAAAGATGTGGTATTCCCATCACCTCAAATAGCATTCTGCAGGTTTATTTATATTTTTGTGCAAATATCGCACTTTTTTTGTTCTCTTTCTTCCCGCCACACCTGCTTGGGATAGCACAGGGCACAGATGCAGGAGCATCAGTCCACTTCAGTCTTCAAAAGGAGTGTGAAGAGCAATGTCACAAATATTTGGGAAGTAGGTAAAAGTATGATTTGGTGGAGATGGGCGAGATCACTTTATTGTTGCCGGCTAGAGATAATCATAAAACCAGACAGACAGAATGGCATTACAAAAGTGTGGCAACTGGAAAGCACTAACTGAAAACTCTTTGTGCTTGTACGAGGAGGAGTGAACTTATCTTGAAAGCTACAACCATTGTCCAAGGTGGCACTTAGATCACGAGCCAATAACCTTAGAGCGCTCACCAAATGACAAAAGAAAGATATGGTGGTACCATGCAGGATGACAAAAGATGCTGGCTTTATGCTCATCATAGGCAGAAGAGCTGCTTGATCACAACATTTTCACGCAGATGGCTCAAGAGTCATAGAAAGTAAGAAAGAAACTGTGAATCCTCATAGTGCCGCATAGAGTACTCTAAACGCGAAGAGATTAAGACTTGATTATTCAAGAACACTGTATCCCGGGAATGGGCTTTCATTCTATTTTCTTTCATCTGCCACTGAACGGCGATATCTCAAAAGTGAGGGAAAACTACTGTGGCTTGACCTAGATGCTTTTGCTTAATGTTAACATCACCCAAATGTCCGAGCAAATCTAGGACTGTCATGCAGACAGTAAGCTACAGACATACTTCACTCATCTTCTAACCGCTAATTTTAAAATGAGTAATAAAGTGACCCAAATGATTTTTCAACACAAAAATGTTTTAATATATATGCACACCTCTTAAATACAATGCAACATTACACCTTGCCTATAAAAGGCAGTTCATTTTTATACATCAGATACTTCTGAAACACACCTTAAAGTTACAAAAACATAGAAAAATAAACAGCATTATATTGAATATGTAAAAACGTGTTTTGTTAAATACAAAGACTATAATTTCCTCCCATTCATCACGTCACAGGGAGTTGCTCAAGATCTTTACAGGTTACTGAGCAGGTAAACATGTTCACATGCTTAGACTATTGCTTGCACTCATTTTAAGATCATTCAGTAAAACAAAGCTTCGACGCATGCAAGCTATGTCCTGCGAGTTGAGATGCTTTTTAAGAATTCAAGTAATGTATTTAATCAGAACCGGCTACAATCAAAGCACAAAAGTCACTTTTTTTCAACAAAAGCTGGAAATAATAGGCATGTGGGTTTAGGCAGGCATCACTGGAAGAACAGATCAACATTATTTTGGATGCGTTGGTACACTGTAAAGCACACAGTTCTAAACAAGTAGTTTATTTTGAACTTGGTAGTTACAAGTTGCACTAGCCTACATAGCATCACTTCAGAAAGAGTGAACATACAAACTAAAGAAAACTATTTGCTCTGAAAAACAAACTGCATTTTGTTTCTGTCATATACTTGTGGTTAAATACTGATTATGCACATCATTAGTCCATAATAATACCAATGAATCTCAAGTTTGCCAATATTCAGTTTATTTAACCGATTACCAAGAAGGGTTCAAGACTCGTAAGGTGTGGGGACATAGAATCATATAATGTTTAAGGTAAAGGATTTGGGAACATACCTGCTTTAGTTTGCCAGTGCCTGTTCAAGTTTGAAAGTGGAGCTGCCCACTACAATACTGTGGATACTTGGATTTGACATCACAAAACGTTCTTAAGGAACCCTCAAGAGTTGGAATAAAAAGAAATGTAAATAATGTGTAAATTCTGAGAAGTTTTTGTGGGGTGAAATGAGAAAAATGGTAACCATATCACGCAAAAAAAAAAAAAAAAAACACCAGGTCCACGGACAACAAAAATGTAAGAGGTCAGAAAGCTAGAAAGCTAAAGTTAATTGGATAGAGGCAGGAAAGATAAATTGAAGGAGGCCAACACAAGAAGGCTGCAGCAGTTACAAAATGGTCACACACTTAATTTTAACAAGGGAGTCTCCAGCCTTTTATCCCACACTGGCTAAGGCACTGCTAATCTATCATCTATACAATCTCTTCTATGGGTCACGCAGATAGACCTGTAATAAAACATAGAAACCTGCATATCTGTCATGGGAAGAACATGGTTTAACTTTGACTATTTAAACATATTCATAATCCAGTTGGTTTAATAATCCAATTTATAAAGAATTAAACATTCAATTTGTTTGAGTTGAGTTTTTCTGCACTGACTGGGGAACACACTGGTCAGAGTGTTAGTGACACCCTTTTTGAAATTGAGGAGTGGTTACAGAATTTAGAGACCATTATCTTCATTGACTGGGATTGTGGATGTTAAGTGGCATGGTGGGTTCCCCAGTGGCCCGTCCTTTTGTCTCAATTTATGTCATTGTCCTGACGATGGTCTCTTGGACGGTTCAGCCATTTGAGACCAAAACGTTGAGAGTGACTCCACATTAAGTCTGAAGAAGCTACTTCGGTCATTTACAACATACTTTGGATGTTGTATGTATCTAGATCAGAACGTGAGTATCACGACAGGTGGAGTTATCGATCTCCATGGATCTTGACAAAACGCCAGTCAACTTGATCTGTGTGATTAATGGAAGGTAGTTGTGTTTTCTATAAAGCTGTATCAAGGACCCTGATTGAACACTGTTGGAATTGATAATAGGTAATACATTAGCATGTGGATATGTGTAATGTATGATTATTTGTTAGTTTCTTGGATAAAAGAAGGATATATTTTTTCAGAATTCTTTTGGTACCCCTTTTCAAAAACACTGTCTAAATTCAATATAAATTGTATTACTATACTAACTTGATTATGAATATGTTTAAATGACTCCTTTAGGAACCTTTTGCTTTATGTACTAGTTTATACCCAGTCTCCAGGGGTAATATTGGATAGGCCTAGGGTGTTTGCATTAACATTGACTGTCACATTTATTAGGGACTCCTATTAGTGACATGGATGCAATTATCTTTTAGCAGTAGTTGGTTTTGATAAATTCCTAGGGTTCAGATAAATAAGCCACCTCCACTTCTATCTACATAGTCTCCAGTCTGTTTTATTCTATAAATGTTAACAAGTGATAAGAGCCTGTCCTTGCAAATCTAAGAGCGGGTTTATTTTCAACATAAAAATAAGGAATTAATTTACAACATGCATTTTCAATCTACCCAGATGTAGAAGTAGATGAGGCTGAATTATAACAACAAATATACCATAAACATCTAATACCAATTACCCTCTAATACTGCATAGAGAATTCCTGCTTGATTAAAGTGGAAATGTGAGCAGTGATGAGTGATGGAATGATTTTGATGCTATGAATCACTCAGTGGAATTATTAAGCCAGAGTAGTAGCTCTCAACTCCACATTGAAACACTTCTGAGGAAACAGAAGGCATGTGATCCTCTAAAGTACGCCAGGGATGGCACTATAATAGGGTCACCATTTTAACACATTCCATTTTAAGAATGGTTTAGTAGAGAATGACCCAGAATGAGCTAAAAAGTCCTTTTGGATTACAGATTCAGCAAGAACCAAATTTCTGGGCTCATTGTGCTTTTCAAACAAGATGGTTAACAAAGGAACTAACTACTACCGAGTTCCATGGAGACCTTGAGGAGCAATCGATGGGATGAAGGAGGAGAAACTCCATTTGGTGCAGCAAATCCAGGGTTACAGTGTGTTATAGGTTCAATAAAAATGAAATACCCAGGCTTTGTACAGGAAAGAATATTCAGTTAAGTGGTTTCGATCAACCTTACCAATGTCATTAACTGTCCAATCTTATCTGGAGAACAACAAAATAGAAAGATAAAACAAAAATGTTAAATCTTCTAGGACCGTCCCTTACTAGTATGACATATATAGGAAAGGTATTAATCTTCTGAAAACACCTGAAATGTATCACTGTGAGCAGGCACAGACGTTCTAGTGAGGTTACGAAGTTCCAGTTCATTAATTCATCCAAGAGGTCACCCAGCTTTGAACAGAAATAATTTTTACTTTTGAGATGCTTTGCTTGAACAGCCTTAGCAAGATGACGCGAGCCATGCCCTAACAGATTGGCAACTGCTTATTTGCTTTTAGCTTTTAAACCTCTCTGTACGTTTGCAGTCAGGTACATTTTGTTTTTTAGATTGTTTGGGGCTAGTGGATTTGCATGCTATTTGGGTTCACCAGTAAACCCTGGAACGGGGGTCTATTTGGGGAGTGCGTTATGTGATAAGAGAACCTATAGTTCACAGCTGAAAACAAGTTCTTTGTGGTCAGTTGGGGATGTGCTCAGTACAATGACTCAGTTATGCGAAAACGGGTGGGTTAGCTGCAGGGTGGTCACTTGGGACATTAAAGCCACTAAATTATTGCATGGAAGCCAGGTTGACCCCATTCCTCAAAGTCCAGAATTTACTGAAAGAATCACTAGGTACCAATGCATAATTCCATTGTACTTCCTAGAGCTGTTAGATCTGTTTAGTGCAAGGCTATTAGAAGAGTATGAAAGATCAGGAGTCGAGTCAATGTTCTTGGAGCATGAGCCAGAACTTACCATCGCCAGTGACAGAAAAGTAGACCTATCAAATTTCTCAGGTAACTAGAAGACAGGAATCGCTTCTCGGTACTTGAAGGCTAGGTCCTTGTCAAATTAAGTGCAGTCAATACTATGTACCTTACGGTTCTTAGCACTTCTGGATAAAGCTGTGGTTCTGTAATTACACTTAAATAGTGCCACACAATGTCAGTGCCACGGGGGCCATTGGTAGGTTACCATATGGAAACACAGACATTAAACACATCACCTTCTGATAGCCAGTTGGCAAGTACTTCAACGCACAGAAAAAACACTTGAAAAGAATAGTGATCGGGTAAAATAACAAGAACCTTTCAGAGCACCTGAATTATTAGAAAAGACAGTAGCAACGTTTTGGCCAGCGACCAACCAGTAACTGAATAGGACGGTTAGTTGTAAATTCAAGGATGAGCTCTGGTTCCTGATTTGCACTGTATAAAACTGCTGTTCAAAGTCCTGCAAACGTAGGGCAGAGTTTTCAAAAAATGGAAAAAGAAGGCTTGCCAAACTTAAAATTCCTGATCAAAGGATGTGACACTTCGATATTTATAATGGAATCTCTGTAAAACTCAAATTGCGATAAAAAGTGTGCACAAAAACTGACAATTATGAGAAAGTCAGATGAACATTAAACTCAAAGCATTTTCATAGAGGTCGATTAATGCTTCTTTGGTGAGGGCTTTGTCCAAACAGAAAATTCAGAGAACGACAATGTTTTATTTCGAAGCACAAAGCAAGACTTCATTAAAATGTTATTCTTTATTAGATCGAAATTTGAAAGAACACAATTGTGCTCCTACATCCATTTTCTTATGCCAAAAACATGTCTTAAAATAGCGTAATCGTGTTCAGGTTCCCACTGTTGTGCAACTTCCCAATAGTTTTATTATGATTTCCATGACTTCATCAAACCTACCAAGTCACTCACTGGTTTTCATTCATGCATTTTTTTTTTTTAGGAATTTATTTTGGACCAGAGCTCAGGGTCTTAGATGGACCTGGTAAACTGGTTATTCGTTAGAGACATGCACTGATTTACTTTTTTTGTACTTATTGCAGGTCCTATTTAGGTTCTGTGCTGTACTGCAGGCAAGAAATGACAAAAATGATTAGGTTAGATGAACCTCTCTGGTAACCATATTTTAAAATCTGCCAAACCAACTCCAGTGTATCTGCAGTGTATACTGTGAAGTTCTACAGAGCTACCAGTTATATCATACTTTTAATGCATGAAAAACGTTCTTGTTATGCTATAAGAGGTGTGTATTACTGTCACAGATCCGAAAACAGAATTTAAGCACTAAGATTGATCACCTGTTTATGAAAGCAGCTCACAAATAAAGAATAATGTTCAGCATGTCAGCACAATAAAGCAACAGAAATATGCAAGAGTAGAGCACTAGCAGTTACACACCACAGATGCCATCAAAACCTCCTTGACAGCCTTCCTGCCACAACTGAAAACACTTACTGGTGGCCTCCTTGAGTTCCCTACTTTGAGAGCAGAAAGGGAACCCTATATCAGTCGGTTGAAGAAGAAAACAAATCTCAGGCCTTCTGAAAGAGACGTGGGTCAGATGTGAGCAGTCAACTAAACAATTACAAACGGATGCAGAAACCAAACATGGGCACATACTGGAAGAGTAGTAAGCAGGTGTCATAGCATTTTGTTATTCAAGTGTGTGTGACATAAAAGCAGGAACTCCATTGTTATCACAAAGCACCTTCTGCTGAGAAGCAAGTAAACTCCTGATTGATTGTTTTCATTTTATAGTGAGGAATTATGGAGTGATTAAGGCACAGAATTCGCTACTGGGATCTAAAAGTAGTGTATATATTTTGTACATACAGGTAACTCTGGGTAGAAATTTAAATTCACACGCCCTGATTTTGTAAGGTTTAAAAAGAAACTAGGCAAGTACAGCTTTGTATCGTAAAATTTTGTAGCCAAGCTATTATTGCACCAAAAAAATCTGTAAGTGCATAATTACATAAACATTTTGTTCAAAGATGTTTAAAAAAAACAACAACATATAACTGCATGAAAGCAACAAAGTAGCATTAACACCAGCCATTCAAAGAACAGATTGAAAAAACAGATGACATGCTAGAAGGGCGAATTCTAAATAGCACGAAAGGACAAGAAAATCATGCGCTTAAAGACAACACAAAAGGAATGAGATAGGGAAAACATTATAAGCACAAAAAGGTGAACAGACGAGCAGCACACAAATTCATGAAACCTCACTAAGTGTATACTCACAGTGCAAATACGAGGAGTATAAAACAGCTGTACAGTTTTTAAAAACATTTCTCACGTTATAAAAATAGATAAGCCTCGAACACCAATCTACTTCCTCCCCCCCTCCCGCACAGCATTCACGATTTTTCAGTGCATTAGTCTTTGTGGCATCTGCCACGCTGAGATGCAGACATACCGTTTGCAATGCATAGTCTCTACAGGTTGTTCGCTTTTGACATTTTAGTTTGGAGCAGGCTCGCTAGAGTAGGAACAATAGTGCTAAACTCGTATGTTTAAAGTACACATTTTATTCACTTTACAACAGCTTAGCTTTTCTGCTCGTCTCAGCTCAGCAAAACTGCTTGCTAAAATTCCAAAAATATACATTATCCGCATTAAAAGAACTATTTACAAGATAGCGAGGATGAACGTTATTTGGCTATTTTACAGATTACACGAAAAACGACTCAGGCTGAACAGACTGAGATGAGGCATTTGGACTCGAAGCCAAGACAAAAGCGTGATTTAGACAGGACATTATTTTTCAACCATTCGTGACTGTAATACATGTATACAATACAAAATGACGTATAATTTGTGCAACACTTGTCTGAACATATCTGAGTCTACCACATTCAATTCCCAATTTGTCACGGCAATACACATTTTCAAAACCAGACAGTTTCACAAACTCCCAAGGGGATAAACACTTCCAACTGTCATCCAGATTGCTTTTTCCATTATGTAATAAAACTTATATTTTGAAATCAAATTAAACTATTAAAACAAAACACCTTTGAGGTTTTACGTTTTTCCTCAAACATTTTTAAGCCCTGCATCTACAGCTATTCCCAGTTTCGCACTACGTTCACTCAAGAAGTGCACTTCATCTCTTACCACTTTGCAAGGACGAGTTCAAAAGTATTCTTCACCCTAGTTTAGCTTTGGATATGGGCTTTGACTATCATACTCTTGATGTCCCCGGTAAGGATCTCCCACTGGTCTCCTCCTGTTATCACTTTTATAGGGCCTCCCTCTAAAGCTGCGATGGGGTTGGTAGCCATCCTCCCTTCTGCTGCCAGGCCCTTTCCAACCCTCCTCGTTTCTCGGGTAATGGAATCCTCCTCGGTTAAAAGCGTAGCCCCGGTCATTCCTATATTTCCTAGCTCCGTAAGTCTGATTGTAAAAGTTCTTGGACCTGCCACTTTTTAGCATGTCAGACACCTCCCTTTCATCTTCAGAGCTTTCTTCCCTTGTTCTGTGGGGCCGAGTTTGTGGCAACACGTCTGGTAGGCTGACTGGAGCTTTTGGATCTGTCTTTTCACTCAAGAGGACAGTGGCGTTTGTGAGCTCTTGCGATTCACCGCCTGTAAGCAGAGGACTAGAAACCAGGCTCCTCCTTTTAGCTTCCTTAGCCTCACCTGATAAGTCCTGTAAGGTTGCCTTCTTTTGGGGAACTGCTGCGGCAGTACACATTTGCTCCTCCTTATCCACCCGATTGGTTCCTTTACTAGGGTGCTCACTACTTGCTCTAGTTACTGGGGTGTGCTGAACACTGGTGCTATGCTCCTTTGCATTGTCCTGAAATTGCTCCCTGCATCTTTGGGTTAGCACAGAAGAACTAAATTCTTTATTCAAATCAGATTCTGCAACCGCAGATGTCAAATTATGCTGCACAGTTGGACTTTCAATAAAGCCTTGCATTGGATACCCGTACCAAACAGGTGGAAAGAAGGAATGAGCTAAAGGAACAGGCCCTAGAAATGAACTGTGCCCCAATGGTGGCTGCGGATAGACACTTTTGTTTGCCGCAGATTCCGTGTAGATAGCTTGTGGGGGCTGGATTACGTTCTCAGTTTCTATTTGACACAGATTAGGCACCTGTCCTGGATTTCCCGGTACTTGAACTGCAGAAAAAATCCAGGGTGGGGGAGGAGGAGTGGCTGCGCCACCTTGTGCACACTGCCCATTAATTCGGGTATCATGCTGCATAGGAGATTGCCGGTTTACGTGTGTTACATGCTCATTCTCTGCTGAAGCAACTTCTGGGTACCAAGTGTTGTGTGGATACACAGGAATCTTGGGGTACATCCTGCACATATTTAAGTAGGCTTGATGCAGAGGGTACAAATAAGAATGTGGTGCCCACATTGGACAACTGTATGCCTAGAAAAAGAGAGAAACAAAAAAAGGATTTATGTCAACTGGTACCGCATTACCGTCTGGCACCAAGTCACAACCCATCAATTACAACTGCTCAATCTTCTAAGCCAAATCATCGTAGGTCATTTTTAGATTGATATTTCAGAAGATTCATGGTCATTCACCTCCTGCCCCATGATCTATGATAAGGCAGTGAATCTGAACCTCTTGACGTCTGCGGACTCCCACTTAATACTGGAATCCAGGAAACCCCACTGAATTATTATGAGAATCTGGGACTAGCAGTGTATCATTATGGGAACCCAGGGACCCTGGCCTAAGCAATTTCGATGATTTTCACCTAAAAAATGCATAAAAATATAGAAACATTAATCAAACGATCACACAAATAATGAAATTGTATTTAATTCACAAATATAAAGAAAAAGCAACATTGTAATAGTTAGGTTGAAGCTTTTCTAAAATTAATTTAGGTCATTGATTGTCTAGGCTATATCCTGTTTGGTGCACTTGCACTACTCTCATGAATCAATCTCAGGATACCAAAGAACAGGTTACTTACCTTCGGAAACACATTAACTGGTAGAGATAGGATCTAGCTGCAGATTCCTTAATTTAGAATCCTCCCAAGGCGCGAGACTGGATCCAGAAAGTTTTTCCATAGCACGTCTGCACATTGGAAGAGAGAGTTGCGCACTCTATATCGATGTTGTCAATCGGATGTGACGTCAACGGAGTCCATATAACCCCCTTGCTGATGCGCCATCGGTTGCTTTCGTGCCTATTTTCGATTACCAAAATGTGGAGCCACATAGACACTGCCTATAGAAACAATATGCTAAAATAAAAGACACCCTTGTGTCAAACAGTTACCAAATTCGTAATTCAAGTTATGAATTTCCATAACAAAATCTTTAAGACAAAAGAGGAATTAGTCCTCAGAGTGGGGGAGGATGGAAGGTTTGTTAAGGAACCTGCTGCTAGATCCTGTCTCTACCAGATAATCCATTACAGAGGGAAGTAACTTGTTCATCTGATATAGACATCTAGGCGCAGATTCTTTACTGTAGAATAAGATACCAAAGTCACACTATCCAAATGGAAGAGGGTCTGCAAACAGACCACAGAAAATATCTAATAACCAGAACAAAACCATCCTAGAACAAGAGAAAAAAGACTGGACATTCATAATAATTTAGGTGAGCAATAACATACACTCTACAACATAAAAACCCGTAGAAGGAACCACAGGTAAATAAAGTTATAATACATTAAAAAGCATGGGAATAAAATTATCCATGTTAGAATGACTATTCTGTGCCAGAAGTCACCGAACAATTTGAATATAAAACTATTTGCACCCTTAATGGAATCCAAACCCATGGATGCTCAGCCTACAAGTACTGGTGAAAAGACCACAGTAATAAAGTCACAGACAATGAAAGCATGGGGTTAACATTACACACATCAGTATGACAATTTTGCCAAATGACTGAATATAAATGTTATTTGCTTATATAACCAGATCCGAACTGCATGTTCGATACTTGTGAAATATAGATCAGCAGGCCATGCCACTGAGCAATATCTCTTAGCCATATCAAGTTCTATACTAGCCAGTCCTGCTCTGTAAAAATACAGAAAGGTCCATGTCCTGTGGATAAAGCATCAACAATGTTCTATTAAAAGAACTTGACGACAACAATAGCAACTGTTGGCATAGAATCAGTCATCTCCCTAGAAAACTTAACTAGAGATAATACAGCTACCTCTAGGATATGTCCTCATATTAACACTGACAGAAGTAAAATAATTAAACACCCATATATTAACAAGAGTAAATGTATTACTTATAGATACAAAAATAAAGCAGAGTAATCAGACAATACTGATATAACAGTATGGAACATTTAGTGGGCATCATACCACGTAGGGAAGCAACAGTCATCCAAACAGATAATGAAACTTGCCTGAGACACCACCATCAAGCAATAGTAGTATAAAGTTGAATAAGATAGTACGTTTGAAAAAGAAACCTTGATAGCCTAGCAAAAACTAAGATTAGTACTTGACCCTACTGTATGAAGAAACCCATCTACAGATAATCTAGAAAAGTTCTCCAATACTTAGATCAGAAAATGTAAAGGATTCTATAATAAAAAGGATCTGACTGACTTTGTATATTCCATCTAGAGACAACACTCCGCAAAGTGTGAACCCAAACTACAAACAACTAGATTCAGTTGACTGATGAAAATAGTTGTCACCTAGAAGAGCAACAATCCTTTAATATGTAATTAAAGTCTTCTACACAAAGTAGAAGTTATTGGGCAAACACATATTCCCCTTATGTAAAACATATTTGAACATCTTCATACAGAAGAAAAGGTACACCATTAGAGGGAATTTTCCTTCAGAAAAGGAAATGTTACGTAATAACGTAAAAATGCCGTACCAACCCATGAAGAGTCAAGAATATTAAGTACTATTCACAATAGGGTGAATAGAATCGACTGAGAGGCTAGGTCTCCTTGGAGACCTGTAACAGCATAATATAATCCAAGGAAAACAAAACAATAATGTTGAAAGAACATGTATGAACCAAGACATTTCCACATGAAGGTGTGGAATAGCCACCAAACTATAATGGCTATAAGACAACCTTAAGAGCAAAAACATACAGGCCCTCATTAAAACATTGGCGGTAAATCCCGTTTACTGCCATGCCTCCAAAATAACACCGCCGCGGATATCCGCCAAGCATATTATGAAACACACATACCAATCCATCACTATACAGCCACACACACACACAAGTCCACCAGCCCAAAAGTCAAATGATAATTTCATATTTATTACCACCGGCCTGTTGGAAGTATTATCGCTGCTTTATCACAGACCGCCAGGGTTGTAATGAGGGCCATAGTGTCTTAAGGCTCACAAGACGATAACCTTCTGGTGTACAATGTACTAAATCTATCAAAAGTAGACATTTTTATTATCAATCATAAGTAATGTCATTTATCACTTGAACGTAATGCAAGCATAAGGGCTGAAAGTAGAGCCCATATAAACTAATGAAGGCTACAAGCAACCTTCTTTGAAAGTACAAGATTAAATTTTGAGAGACACCCTCAATGTGGTTACTCACATCAATGGAACCTCATTCCATTGATGAACGCCCATAAATGAACCATAAGGTCACACAAATACCATATAAAAGTAAAAGACACTTCAACATATTAAACAAGACTAATAACAGGATTATTGTAAATAAACAATTATCAAAAGGTAAATCATATACTGAGACGCATGGAGTTGCAAATATCAAAAGTACCCTATAAGGGACAGTAAATCTCACAAATTTAGGATATCGTAAGCTAGAGAAAATAACACTGTACATAGGGTGGAACTCTGAACCCTCATATAAGGGTCTAATAGTTCACAAGCTGAGTAATCTCTGCTCAGCATGTTATATATATATATATATATATATATATATATATATATATATATATATATATGGAAAATGTCACTTACCCAGTGTACATCTGTTCGTGGCATTAGTTGCTGCAGATTCACATGCTGTGCACATCCCGCCATCTGGTGTTGGGCTCGGAGTGTTACAAGTTGTTTTTCTTCGAAGAAGTCTTTTCGAGTCACGAGACCGAGGGACTCCTCCCATTTCGACTCCATTGCGCATGGGCGTCGACTCCATCTTAGATTTTTTTCCCCGCAGAGGGTGAGGTAGGAGTTGTGTATGCTAGTAATAGTGCCCATGCAATGGAGTGAATACGTATGTATATTATGAATTTTAAAGTAATATATTTACAAATGTTCAAGATATACTTCTAAACGGCTACAGGCTCCCGGGGAGGCGGGTGGGCGCATGTGAATCTGCAGCGACTAATGCCACGAACAGATGTACACTGGGTAAGTGACATTTTCCGTTCGATGGCATGTGTAGCTGCAGATACACATGCTGTGCATAGACTAGTAAGCAGTTATCTCCCCAAAAGCGGTGGTTCAGCCTGTAGGAGTTGAAGTAGTTTGAAATAATGTTCTTAGTACAGCTTGACCTACTGTTGCCTGTTGTGCAGTTAACACATCTACACAGTAGTGCTTGGTAAATGTATGAGGCGTAGACCATGTTGCTGCCTTACATATTTCGTTCATAGGAATATTTCCTAGAGAGGCCATGGTAGCACCTTTCTTTCTGGTTGAGTGTGCCTTTGGTGTAATAGGCAGCTCTCTTTTAGCTTTAAGATAGCAGGTTTGAATGCACTTAACTATCCATCTAGCAATGCCTTGTTTTGAAATTGGATTTCCTGTATGAGGTTTTTGAAAGGCAATAAATAGTTGTTTTGTTTTTCTAATTAGTTTTGTTCTGTCGATGTAGTACATTAGTGCTCTTTTGATGTCTAATGTATGTAGTGCTCTTTCAGCTACAGAATCTGGCTGTGGGAAGAACACTGGTAATTCTACCGTTTGATTCAAGTGGAACGGTGAGATTACTTTTGGTAAAAATTTAGGATTTGTCCGTAGAACTACTTTATTTTTGTGCATTTGAATAAATGGTTCTTGTATGGTAAATGCTTGAATTTCACTCACTCTTCTTAGAGATGTGATGCAATTAAAAATGCAACTTTCCACGTTAAGTATTGCATTTCACAAGAGTGCATGGGCTCAAAAGGTGGACCCATGAGTCGTGTTAAGACAATGTTGAGGTTCCATGAAGGAACTGGTGGTGTTCTTGGTGGTATAATTCTCTTTAGGCCTTCCATGAACGCTTTTATGACTGGCATCCTAAATAATGAAGTTGAATGCGTAATTTGCAGGTAAGCTGAAATTGCGGTAAGATGTATCTTTATGGAAGAGAAAGCTAGCTTTGACTTTTGCAAATGTAGTAAGTATCCTACTATATCTTTGGTAGAAGCGTGTAAGGGTTGAATTTGATTATTATGGCAGTAATAAACAAATCTTTTCCACTTATTTGCATAGCAGTGTCTAGTGGTAGGTTTTATAGCTTGCTTTATGACCTCCATACATTCTTGTGTGAGGTCTAAGTGTCCGAATTCTAGGATTTCAGGAGCCAAATTGCTAGATTCAGCGATGCTGGATTTGGATGTCTGATCTGTTGTTTGTGTTGTGTTAACAGATCTGGTCTGTTTGGTAGTTTGACATGAGGCACTACTGAGAGGTCTAGTAGTGTTGTGTACCAAGGTTGTCTTGCCCATGTTGGTGCTATTAGTATGAGTTTGAGTTTGTTTTGACTCAATTTGTTTACTAGATATGGAAGGAGTGGGAGAGGGGGAAAAGCGTAAGCAAATATCCCTGACCAGCTCATCCATAACACATTGCCCTGAGACTGATCTTGTGGGTACCTGGATGCGAAGTTTCGGCATTTTGCGTTTTGTTTTGTTGCAAATAGATCTATTTGTGGTGTTCCCCAAATCTGGAAGTAATAGTTTAGTATTTGGGGATGAATCTCCCATTCGTGGATTTGTTGGTGATCCCGAGAGAGATTGTCTGCTAACTGGTTCTGAATTCCTGGAATGAATTGTGCTATTAGGTGAATGTGGTTGTGAATCGCCCAATGCCATATTTTTTGTGTGAGGAGGCACAACTGTGTCGAGTGTGTCCCTCCCTGTTTGTTTAGGTAATACATTGTTGTCATGTTGTCTGTTTTGACAAGAATGTATTTGTGGGTTATTATGGGTTGAAATGCTTTTAGCGCTAGAAATACTGCTAACAGTTCTAAGTGGTTTATGTGAAACCGTCTTTGCTGCATGTCCCATTGTCCTTGGATGCTGTGTTGATTGAAGTGTGCTCCCTACCCGGTCATGGAAGCATCTGTCGTTATCACGTATTGTGGCACTGGGTCTTGAAAAGGCCGCCCTTGGTTTAAATTTATACTGTTCCTCCATTGAAGCAAGATGTATGTTTGGCGGTCTATCAACACCGGATCTAGAAGTTGACCCTGTGCTTGTGACCATTGTGATGCTAGGCACTGTTGTAAGGGCCGCATGTGCAGCTTTGCATTTGGGACAATGGCTATGCATGAAGACATCATGCCTAGCAGTTTCATTACCATTTTGACCTGTATCTTTTGTTTTGGATACATGGCTTGTATTACATTGTGAAATGTTTGAACTCTTTGTGGACTTGGAGTGGCAATCCCTTTTGCAGTGTTGATTGTCGCCCCTAGGTATTGCTGTGTTTGACACGGCAGAAGGTGTGATTTTGGGTAGTTGATCGAGAAACCTAGTTTGTGTAGGGTTTCTATGACATTTTGTGTGTTGTGAACACTGTATTTGCGTGTTGGTTTTGATTAACCAATCGTCTAGGTACGGGAACACATGTATTTGCTGCCTTCTGATATGTGCAGCTACTACTGCCAGGCATTTTGTAAAAACTCTTGGCGCAGTTGTTATTCCAAATGGCAACACTTTGAATTGGTAATGTATCCCTTGGAATACAAACCTTAGGTACTTTCTGTGTGAAGGATGTATTGGTATATGGAAATATGAATCCTTTAGATCCAGTGTTGTCATGTAGTCTTGTTGTTTGAGCAGTGGGATTACGTCTTGTAATGTAACCATGTGAAAGTGGTCTGATTTGATGTATGTATTTAATGTTCTGAGATCTAGTATAGGCCTTAGACTTTTGTCTTTTTTGGGTATTAAAAAGTACAGTGAGTAAACTCCTGTGTTTAACTGTTGTTTTGGCACTAATTCTATTGCTTCTTTTTGTAGCAATGCTTGAACTTCTAATCCTAGAAGATCTATATGTTGTTTTGACATATTGTGTGTTTTCGGTGGGACATTTGGAGGGAATTTGAGAAATTCTATGCAATAACCATGCTGGATAATTGCCAGTACCCAAGTATCTGTTGTTATCCCCTCCCAATGTTTGTAAAATTGGCTTAGTCTCCCCCCACAGGTGTTCTGTGATGGGGGTGTGTGACTTGTAAGTCACTGCTTATTTTGAGGAGTTTTGGGGCTTTGGAACTTTCCTCTATTTTTCTGGAATTGTCCCCCTCTATATTGCCCCCGAAAACCTCCCGCTGATATTGGCTTTGGTAAGTGGGCCTTGTTTGTGATGTTGTGGTTTCTGTAGGTTGCCCTCGAAACCCTCCCCTAAAAGGTGTTTTGCGAAATGTGCCTCTGCTCTGCGGGGAGTAGAGTGCGCCCATGGCTTTTGCTGTATCCGTGTTTTTCTTGAGTTTATCAATAGCAGTGTAGACTTCCGGCCCAAACAACTGCTGTTCATTAAATGGCATATTTAGCACAGCTTGTTGAATTTCCGGCTTGAATCCTGAAGTACGCAGCCATGCGTGCCTTCTTATTGTTATTGCAGTATTTATTGTCCTTGCAGCCGTATCTGCTGCATCGATTGAAGACCGTATCTGATTATTAGAGATACTTTGTCCTTCTTCCAGCACTTGTTGTGCTCTTTTCTGGAACTCTTTGGGTAAGTGTTCTATGAAATGTTGCAAAAAGTGCTTGTGAATTGGCAATGCGCCATTGGTTTGTTGCTTGTGCTGCAACCCTTTTGCCCGCAGCATCAAATTTGCGACTCTCCTTGTCTGGAGGTGGTGCGTCCCCTGAGGTATGATAGTTCGCTCTCTTATGAGCTGCCCCCACAACTACTGAGTCTGGTGTTAACTGTGTTGTAATATAAACTGGATCTGTTGGCGGTGGCTTGTACTTTTTCTCCACCCTTGGAGTTATGGCTCGGCCTTTAACAGGATCCTGAAAGATTTGTTTTGAATGTTTTAGCATTCCTGGGAGCATAGGTAGGCTTTGGTATTGGCTATGAGTGGAGGATAGCGTGTTAAACAAAAAATCATCCTCAATTGGTTCGGAATGCAAGGTGACGTTATGGAAAGCAGCTGCCCTTGCGACCACCTGTGTATAAGATGTACTGTCCTCAGGTGGTGATGGCCTCGCAGGGTACGAGTCTGGGCTGTTGTCCGATACTGGAGCATCGTAAAGGTCCCATGCATCGGGATCATCTTGACTCATTGTAGTATGAGTCAGGGAGTGCATCAGTGGAGGAGTTGTTACCGGTGATGTGTGCATTGATGGTGGTGGAGACGGTGGTGGAGTTGTTTTTCTTGCTACCTTTGCCTGTGGCTCCTTGTCCTTTTCTTGAAAGGCAAGTCTTCTTTTTATTTTAATTGGGGGAAGAGTGGTTATCTTCCCTGTGTCTTCTTGAATGTGGAGCCTCCTTTGAGTATAGTCTGGCTCTACTGCTTCAAGTTCCTCTCCGAATTTATGCTTTTGCATTTGGGAGGACAATCCTTGTTCCTCTGTATAGGAACCTGTTTTCGGCTCCAAGGATGGATGTTTCGGAACTGAAACTTTTTCGGATGTCTTTTTAGGCTCCGAAGAACTCTTTTTTATTTTCGGCGTGGTGGTGTCTCAGTGCCGAACTTCTTCGGTGCCGCTGTCCCAGTGCCGAAATTTCTCGGAGCCGATGTCTCGGGTCCGAGATTGCTGTGTGGCGGTATCTCGACCTGAGTCGGATGACTTCGACACAAGCGTGCCCTTTTTCGGTGCCTTGGGTCGGTCACCTATTTTTTGGGTTAAGCCATGGCCTGTTGGCGGTGGCGTCCCCTGGGCTTTTGTTGTCTTCTCGTGAGTCTTATGTTTCGACGTCTTACTCACGGTTTTCGGCATTTCTTCGGCCTCAAATTCTTCCAAGTCCGACTCGTGGATGGAGAAAGCTTCTTCTTCCTCCTCGAAACGCTCTTGTCCTGTCGGCGTCAACGCCATCTGCAGTCTTCTGGCTCTTCGGTCTCTTAATGTCTTCCTCGACCGAAACGCTCGACAGGCTTCACAAGTATCTTCCTTGTGCTCTGGAGACAAGCACAAGTTACAGACCAGATGCTGATCCGTATATGGATACTTGTTATGGCATTTTGGACAGAAGCGGAATGGGGTCCGTTCCATCAGCCTTGAAGTCACACGTGGCCGGGCCGACCAGGCCCCGACGGGGGATCGAAAAAAAAACCAAAGGACCACCGGAGCTCTTCAAAATTTGGTGTCGATCTGTTGTAACTAACCCGATACCGAACGCAAACAATACCGACGTTTTTTCCGAGATTCTAACTAACTTTCCGACCCGAAACACAGAGCGAAGAGCAACATGTCCGAACCCGATGGCGGAAAGAAAATCTAAGATGGAGTCGATGCCCATGCGCAATGGAGTCGAAATGGGAGGAGTCCCTCGATCTCGTGACTCGAAAAGACTTCTTCGAAGAAAAACAACTTGTAACACTCCGAGCCCAACAATAGATGGCGGGATATGCATAGCATGTCTCTTCAGCATAGTAAAGAAAACTGTATGACATATCAGGTCATCAACTAAGAATAAAAACAGACTTGAAGTAGAAAGTCACCACTTCTGCACCAAGTAGGAAAAACTTGCCCACTTAATGTGAGATGATAGGGTTTACTTTAAAGAATATGACTCCAGTTAAAGAGTCCTTCAGATTGGATGCACCTACAATATCCCTCATTATCCTAAAAGGATGGAAATAAGGGTCATGACAAAACATGTAAAGAATCACAAGGTGAGCTCAATAATCATGAATCCATGCATTAAGCAGGACCACTGCATTGGTGGTCATCAGATGAAATACATACTCCACCTCAGTCATGTATAAACATTTCTTTCCTCAGAAGTCAGAAAGAAAGAATCCAATCAGAACATTCAAAGACATGTCTAGGTGGCTTTGTCAAACCGACCAGCTCTAGGTTGCTGGAAAGTCAAATCCGCATGTACACCAATTAAATGTACACCATCAAACAGCATAACTTTCAGGCTTTTCGGTACAGCCTCTGAAAACCCATAATGACGCAGCCATGTATGTTTGCGCAACGCAACAGACTGAGCCATAGCTCTACCCACTGAATCTGGGGTGTCCATACAACATTTTATGGTGAATTAAGTTGCTTCCTGGTTATCCTGCACAACCTGTAGGAGTTCACCCCAGGATTCCTCTGAAGGGGAAGGCAGTATGCATGCCACTGAATACCATAATGCATGAGAAAATCTGCCAAGAAAACAAGCCGTGTTCAACGACGTTAATGCTGGACTGCTGCGAGAGAAAATATTTCTCACACAATGTTCCAGCCACCTGGACTCCTTAGTTGGTGCAACCAAAGGAAGGACACAAAGGTCTGCAGATGCCGTAGCAGCCTGCACCACCAGACCTTTTGTGTTGAGATTTTGCAAGAGAAACTGCCCCCAGGGGCAGGTTGATGCCTATGGGATATAGCCCGTCAACTGGAGCTCTAGTTACTGGTGTCACCCAAGTTCCTAGCAAAAGGTCATATAAAGACTCATTATAAGGGAGTAAAAAATCCACTCCCGTCTCACGTAGGTGAACGTCCACTAAAGGATCTGTGGATAATTCCACTGTGGGAAGCTGCCAATCTAAGACCACAGTCGCTCTCCTCAATACCTCAGGATAAGAGGAACTCACCTCAGTTGTCATGCCAGGAGGAGAAAGTAAATCTGTACCTGGGGAGGGCTAAAGTTCACCAGCCTCATCCAGTTCTGTCAGCCAACTGGACTCCACAGGAGTCTGGAAAGTGTTGTCCAAAGGGTTTTGACACCTTACATTCCACCCTTCCAACTTCAAAACAGTGTGTTCCCATAGCAAAAACAATAACACGTTGTATAGGGACAGATGGTGACCATATCTATATGGGATTACTTCACATCGTTAAATGCTCTAGTGGGCAGCCTGGTAGGACACCGGATCAGAGCACTGGACTACATAGCACAATCCCACAGCTGGTAGTGTCCAGGTTAGCCGTCAAAACATATCTGACTGTATCCTGTCCATCTTGTATTGTCTGAGCCAAGGTGTCCCTAAATTCACTAGGGATGGCCCGTAAAATCTCACTGTCCAAACCTCACAAGGCATCTGAGCAGCATCAAAGAAGGAAGACTGAGGTCAGAAAACAGTCCAAAATGGAGGAGAAAAAAATATATTTTGCCAAGCACATCAATGTGCTTTGACTGTCTGAAGATGCACTAGGGAATGGACTGTGATTCATCCAGCTGGTGGAAGCATGACCCACCAACCTCTCAAGAGTCGGGTGCTGGGTCAAAAAGGCTAGGTCCCTGGAGTCAGGACTACAGCACCCAGTAATGGAGCAATGCACAGAAGGAGGAGAATGGGGGGAGACCATGTTGTCAACACTTAAGAAGGTACTAACTACTCTGAAGTAGCCAGCACCGGCTGCAAGACGTCTCAATGCAACTGGAGATCCAAGAAGTCTGCTGCTGTGAAGGCTTCTACCCCGAGGAGACGTTCTCTTCAGTGGGAGGCTCCACTGATTACTCCAATTCTGTCTAAAGGAAGGTATGTAGACAACTTGCATTCTGTAAGTTTAATTAGAGGCCAGCACCTATCGGTAAGAGTAATTTGACTGCATCCTCAGTCATCCTCGTTAGGTGAAGCACTTTGAAGCCCTTGATTGCATAAAGAATCTGCTCCAAATAGGTATTTCAGCATACTGTAGTACTACCACTGGTGAAGAGGCTGGGGCTTATCTCAAGTTGGTGGCTGCATCTTGTTAATCTCATAACAATTCTAAGGCCCAGTGTGGGACTTCTCTCTCAACTTCATCTTTGCCATGCCCAGTGTACAACAACTTTGAGTGACACTGCTGTTTGGAGATTGATGTGTTAGATGATGCTCCTTGATTGCCTTACAGTGAACCAGAGAGCATTTATTTTCAAGACTTGGAGCTATGGCTAGACCTTAGACACAGCAGGACGACAAAGTGGATTAAGGACTCATACTTGCTTCCTGCAGCCACAGCATGGGATAAAACCTCTGGTTTTTGGTAGAGGCATTTTATCACTAACTACAAACCAGGTACATTTCGAGTAGTTAGAAACAGCAATTAAAAATTGGGAGAACAGCTCCAGAGCTGTACTACAAGAAGAGGAAAGAAAGGAACGGATAGCGTGCAGGAGTGAGGTCTTTATACAGCTCTGTTTAATCACTTCCTCGGATGGCTTGAGAGCGATGTGGACCCAAGGGAGCCAAATATAGGTGCACAGATGCTCCTGCTTTGAAAAGCTTCAGCATTCAGTCTAGCACCTGAGATAGATTCAAAGGTAAGAAATCTGCAGTCAGAATTATCCATCAAATACATTTTCATAGCACTTCATACTCCTGACAAGCTCACAAATCTATCAGATTTGCACTGGGTTCCCTGGCAACATTTTGGAAAGATGCTGGATTTAGTATGTCCTACATAGCATGAGTTGTGTGAGGTTTGTGAAATTCGAGTTCACATACATGTAATTGCAAACCTACTTTCTGAATTAAATTATGCAAGTTTTACAAAAGAAGCATATGTAGGACATTTGTGGGTGAATGAAACATTTGGTATAAAGTTCTTTGTGTTCAATAAGATTATTGGACCATCAAAAAGCTTCTCCCACAGGTTTATTATTGGTCTTGCACTGTGGTGGATTACACCCTGTTGTTTTGCTGGACTCTAGAGTCCCTTCAAGCTACACTGTTGTAGTATCGTTTAGTATTGCACTCCACACGTTAATCGCAGCGCCAATATTAATTCTTATGCACAAAGAACTTTATACCAAATGTTTTGCTCATCTACTAGCTACATGTGTGTATATTTCAAATCATGTATACTAGTACAAAGGGAAGGGAATGATCCTCAAGAAATGTAATTTAAATGATTAAATGCATTACTGGTGGTGACAGTAGTAAAGGTCCCTCATCACCCCTCTAATGTAATCCTTTCCAAATTACAAAGAATCATCTGCACCATGTAATTATGTTGATGGAAACAGCCATCTTTGAGACAAATCAATAATTTAAGGGGGATTGTTGACTTTTCTCATTTCATCAGGGATCAAATAACAGAATCGGCTGTCAAGTTAGAAAACTAGTTGCAACCAGTTAGCAACTCTTTGAAGGGTGAGATGTTCAAGAATGACCAGTCTGCAATATAGTGATGTTCTTTGACAAAAGGTGCAGAGTTTCTGTTGAAAGAAGATTGTCTGAACCCCAGTGCTGAAAGAGCATGCACCTTGCTTTGAAGGTTATCCATCTGGCAAAAAAAAAATCCAGGGAAAGGATAAGGTACATGATTTGATAGTCCAGATAACTATGCTGATACGGCGTTTAACAGCTACATTGTGAAGTGATGGAATTTAAGTGTTATTAACTAGAGAAGATATGGGGAGGGGACCACTTGAGGGAGATGAAAGCACTGGATGTGTAAATAGGTGTTGTAGGAAGTTGGCTCTGTATGTGCTATTTCAAAGTAAGGAATAGCATGCACAGAGTCCAAGTTCCCCTTAGAGGTAAGATAGTGGCAAAAAGAGATCATACTAATGCTCTATTTTGTGGTAGTGTGGTCGAGCAGTAGGCTTATCAAAGGAGTAGTGTTAAGCATTTGTTGTACATACACACAGGCAATAAATGAGGAACACACACTCAGAGACAAATCCAGCCAATAGGTTTTGTTATAGAAAAATATATTTTCTTAGTTTATTTTAAGAACCACAGGTTCAAATTCTACATGTAATATCTCATTTGAAAGGTATTGCAGGTAAGTACTTTAGGAACTTTGAATAATTACAGTAGCATTTATACGTTTCACATAAAACACAAATAGCTGTTTTAAAAGTGGACACAGTGCAATTTTCACAGTTCCTGGGGGAGGTAAAGTATTGTTATTTTTAGCAGGTAAGTAAATCACTTACAGGTCTCAGTTTTGGGTCAAAGGTAGCCCACCGTTGGCGGTTCAGAGCAACCCCAAAGTTACCACACCAGCAGCTCAGGGCCGGTCAGGTGCAGAGGTCAAAGAGGTGCCCAAAACACATAGGCTTTAATGGAGAGAGGGGGTGCCCCGGTTCCAGTCTGCCAGCAGGTAAGTACCTGCGTCTTCGGAGGGCAGACCAGGGGGGTTTTGTCCTGCACTGGAGTTCCGATCCTTCAGGTCCTGGGGGCTGCGGGTGCAGGGTCTTTTCCAGGCGTCGGGATTGCAGAGTCAGGCAGTCGCGGTCAGGGGGAGCCTCGGGATTCCCTCTGCAGGCGTCGCTGTGGGGGCTCAGGGGGGACAACTTTGGTTACTCACAGTCTTGGAGTCGCCGGAGGGTCCTCCCTGAAGTGTTGGTTCTCCACCAGTCGAGTCGGGGTCGCCGGGTGCAGTGTTGCAAGTCTCACGCTTCTTGCGGGGATTTGCAGGGGTCTTTAAATCTGCTCCTCTGTAACAAAGTTGCAGTTCTTTTGGAGCAGTGCCGCTGTCCTGGGGAGTTTCTGGTCTTTCTTGAAGCAGGGCAGTCCTCTGAGGATTCAGAGGTCGCTGGTCCTTGGGAAAGCGTCGCTGGAGCAGGTTTCTTTGGAAGGCAGGAGACAGGCCGGTAGGTCTGGGGCCAAAGCAGTTGGTGTCTTCTTTTCTTCCTCTGCAGGGGTCTTTCAGCTCAGCAGTCCTCTTCTTCTTGTAAGTTGCAGGAATCTAAATTCTTAGGTTCAGGGGAGCCCTTAAATACTAAATTTAAGGGCGTGTTTAGGTCTGGGGGGTTAGTAGCCAATGGCTACTAGCCCTGAGGGTGGGTACACCCTCTTTGTGCCTCCTCCCAAAGGGAGGGGGTCACAATCCTATCCCTATTGGGGGAATCCTCCATCTGCAAGATGGAGGATTTCTAAAAGTTAGAGTCACTTCAGCTCAGGACACCTTAGGGGCTGTCCTGATTGGCCAGTGACGACTCCTTGTTATTCTCATTATTTCCTCCGGCCTTGCCGCCAAAAGTGGGGGCCGTGGCCGGAGGGGGCAGGCAACTCCACTAGCTGGAGTGCCCTGTGGTGCTGGAACAAAGGGGGTGAGCCTTTGAGGCTCACCGCCAGGTGTGACAGCTCCTGCCTGGGGGAGGTGTTAGCATCTCCACCCAGTGCAGGCTTTGTTACTGGCCTCAGAGTGACAAAGGCACTCTCCCCATGGGGCCAGCAACAGGTCTCGGTTGTGGCAGGCTGCTGGAACCAGTCAGCCTACACAGATTGTCGGTTAAGGTTTCAGGGGGCACCTCTAAGGTACCCTCTGGGGTGTATTTCACAATAAAATTTACACTGGCATCAGTGTGCATTTATTGTGCTGAGAAGTTTGATACCAAACTTCCCAGTTTTCAGTGTAGCCAATATGGTGCTGTGGAGTTCGTGTTAAACAGACTCCCAGACCATATACTCTTATGGCTACCCTGCACTTACAATGTCTAAGGTTTGGCTTAGACACTGTAGGGGCACAGTGCTCATGCACTGGTGCCCTCACCTATGGTATAGTGCACCCTGCCTTAGGGCTGTAAGGCCTGCTAGAGGGGTGACTTATCTATACTTGCATAGGCAGTGAGAGGCTGGCATGGCACCCTGAGGGGAGTGCCATGTCGACTTACTCATTTTATTCTCACCAGCGCACACAAGCTGGCAAGCAGTGTGTCTGTGCTGAGTGAGGGGTCTCCAGGGTGGCATAAGACATGCTGCAGCCCTTAGAGACCTTCCCTGGCATCAGGGCCCTTGGTACCAGGGGTACCAGTTACAAGGGACTTATCTGGATGCCAGGGGTGTGCCAATTGTGGATACAAAAGTACAGGTTAGGGAAAGAACACTGGTGCTGGGGCCTGGTTAGCAGGCCTCAGCACACTTTCAATTCAAAACATAGCATCAGCAAAGGCAAAAAGTCAGGGGGTAACCATGCCAAGGAGGCATTTCCTTACAGGTGTGTAGTTGGCTACATGTTCATTTGCGTGGCACATATGATGTGACTGGCATATTTGGAGATAATCTTGTTCTGGATATTAGACTAGTTTCTGCTGTACAGTTTTCATACTGTGTATGTATGGTTTGCTGTTGTAATATGTTTGGGTGCGGAGTACTAGAAGCTTTTACCAGTGGTGGATAAATATGAAGCAATGAGAGCGCAACCACCAGATGCTGTGTTGCATTATTATACCATGGTGTTTAAGTCTAGAAGGATAGATGCTGCTTATTCAACAGAGGACGACTAGCTTTGGAGGTAGTTCTAGAGAGGCACAAGCTTTGCCACCGAATGCTATTTGAATTGTTACCAATAAGTTATGTTCTTCAGTTTTATTTAAGTAATTATTTTTGGACTATTCATTAGAATGTTCATTAGAAGAAATAATTCATTTTCAACAATAAGGATCCAGTGGCAAACCTCTTAGGGGCACTGATGGTTAGCCCATGATTTAAGTGGAACTTGACTGGAAGGTCTAAAAGCGGTCTATCCTGAGAGATGATGGGAAACCCAGCAGCAATAAGCAGACATTATAGTAGTGAATCTATGGGGCTATCCAGGTGCTGTGACGACAATGATGAGCACAGTCAACCCAACATGTGGTCTAAAGGCTATCCAGAATCAGAGATCAGTGATGGCAGAGCCTCCGAGACAGAGCAGAGGCCACATAACAGAGTCTACACAACCAAGAAACATGCAAGGGTGCTACTCAGAGCACAGATGGCATACTGTAGGAGTTGTAGCAGATGATACAGTAATGTGTCTAGGAGTACAACCCATTGGTTGTTAATAGCAGACCCTAGGGGAAGCAGCAAATACCACAGTACTGGGTCTATGGGGGTTACTCAGGAAAAGCAGACACAAAAGTGATGCGTCTGTGGAGCTACCAAGAAACAGTGACTGCAGACCAAAGAGGAAGCAGCAGCCACCACAGAACTATGTCTGGGAGGCTACCCTGGGGCCTGGGCTGAGAAGAATTTAAGAGAAGTAGAAAACCAAACAGTAGTGTTTCCAAGGGAGATACCCAGGAGCGGCAATTTTAAGCTTTATAGAAGAGGAAGCTGTTAATGAGCTATTCACAGGAACTGATAATATGCAGGCCTCCGACTTGGGTAAGCTCACCAAAGAGCTGTGGTTTAGGGGCAAAATTAGTAGAAGAAGGGCAGGATGTGTGAGGAGCAAGGGTAGGGCACAAGGTTGCAACAGACCCAAACATCAAAGTCACCACAGAACATCACTCTACTGTTTAACCGGACACCCAAGCTGGATAATATAGGGAGTGAGGGTTAAATGTCAGGAAAGGGGGGCAGAGGAAAGAGGAGGGAAGGCCCAGCGATGCAGGTAACCAAGGGTTATCTGCACTTATTCTCACAAGTAGGTAGAAGGCTAAACCTCCAGAAGCAAAGCTAGCAAGAACTCTGATGATGCTGGCTATAAGAACATGCCTACAAGCTGTTCTTACCTGTCAAACCAGACCGGAAAGCACTTTACAGGCCCTCAGTAGGTGCTACAATCAAATTCAGTACACATGTGGGTGACTAAAAGGCCTACTGGAACAAAGGCCTGATAGACTTCCAAAAGCTTTGTATACCCACACACTCTCTCAACCACCACCAAGTATGTCCATTGCACTAAATAACATCCAATCCCATAAAGTCCAGTGAACAGTTAAAACATGAAAGAAGATCCTTGGGAGATTGGGTGCCCAACTATGGAATGCACTCGTACCCCTGAAACAAACTATTTTGCCCTCTCAGGAAAATCTCTCAACTGAACCCGTTAAGAAATCTGCCTGAACCCAATATTCTGGTTATTTTAACATCAACTCGTATTACTTTGTTCTAAAGACCCTATCTACTTTACACCATACTTGCATTGCTGTCCAAAGGAGCTATAAAGTTATCAGTCAGCATTTTACAAATTACCTAGATGAATGAAGCGGGCATCTAATATTAAAGTTTGTTAAATGGCACAATCTTTCACAATGCTTATCCTAAAAGCAAGTGCAAATGGGTTTGAATGAGCCTTGCGCAAAACCACAGCTGCTAGCCGCTGACATTTATACTAAACTCATCCTTACGAATGGACTTTATTATAAATCGAAACACTACCAGATATATGGTTTTTAAATAATGTGAGGTATGTGGCGCAATTAAGAAGTCCGAAGGAGACAGTACAAGCAGAGCAGATCAAAGTTAACTGTGAGAAGAAATTGGATAGTTTGTGCTGTTCTTTGTGCAAGTGCTAGGGATAACAGAGGAATTACAGACTGATTCTAACCCACTGCAAGTCACCTACTGCATTCATCAAGATCAATGGGCATATGACTAAAAAACTGAAGCTAGAAGAAGGCACTTATTGATACAGTCCTTAGTCTGCACTGGTATTTATAAGACAATCAAAAATATTACAAAGAGATTAACTTGGGAGACGAGGAGCACAAAATAAATGTTTTTGCTATAAACAAACCATACTAAAGAATAACAGCCTTGTCTGTTAGTTTTCCTGTGTGATCTGAGCAGTATAAAACACAGAGGAATAAGAAAAGAGCCAAACAGACTCTCCAAACACCTGATTAACGTCAAGCCTTTAAAGGAAAATAATGCACATTTGGAAATAATAGCATGATGATTGCTTTACCAACTGTTTAGGATGGGAGGCTGTATGTTAGACTTCAAGTCTAGGTTTACCATTGTGAACTGGGCCCTTAGACGTCTGCTCTAATTTTATGATTTAGGTCCACGTTTATCCTTCTAATCTGGGCTAAAAGTGACAAACTTGTCCCAGTATAAATAAATCTCATGGAAGGGCACCTGGTCACAGGGACCACAAGCCAAACTCATTTAGGAGGCGGCACTCAATGACCACGTATGGTGTAAGTTGAGGGGACTGATGAGGGACCACGGCTTGTGTCTGAGATTTGAGGTCCTCCTATCACGAAAGCCTAATCGGAGGACAAATGCTTAGGCCCAACAGCATCTGATACCACACTCTCTTGGCCCAGTCCAGAGTGATGACAATAACCAAACCAGAGCCTTTCCATTTTGATTATCTTCGATACCTGCGGCAGGAGAGCTAATGGAAGAAAGCTGTGCAGGAGACTGCCTGTCCAGTCCATCCAGAATGGGTTTTCTAATGCACACTTTGAAGGAAACTCCAAGGCGCAGAATTACCAAAACTGCTAATTCAAACTAACTCTCTAGATGGAAAACCACTCATGGGCCCCCACGTGATGCCTGCTCAATAAATCTGCGGCTGTGCTCAGGGACCTCACCCAGTGATTGACTGCAAAGAAGATGTTCTGCTGGTCCAGCCACCTCCAGAGACATTGCGCCTCCTGGCACAGGATCCACCTTTGTTTCAGCAACACATGGTATTCTGTAGGCCGTGAAGACCTGCACCACCTTCCCTCTGATGTACAACACAAAGGCTTTCAGGGACAGACAGATCTCCTGAAGCACCAACATGCTGATTTATAGCTGCTGCTCTGCTGATGACCAGATCCCTCGGATCATTGCCTCTCCCAGGTGTCCGTCTCAACTCAGCAGCAAAGCATCTGTTAGAACCGTAATCCCTGCATAGGAAAAAAACTGGCCAGAGGCAGGTCAAACTGGCATCAAGTAGCCATCACAGGAGAGCCAGTGCAGTGCCCTTGGCACTCTGGATGTAGTCAGAAGAAATCCTAATGCTGGCTCCACTGGGATTTGAGGTCCCACTGCAGTGCAAACATGTGCCACCTGCCTTTTGAGATGAAAAGGATGCATCAGGACAGGAGACCAAGAAGCCTTTGAGACATTCCACCCAGATCCAGGGCTGCTTTGAAAACATCGGGATCATATCATGAGTCACAGGCTTGTTGTGGAAGCGTTAAGGCAGTTCCCCAATAAACAGGATCTTTTGTGTGGGGCTCAGGTGTGACGAGCTTAATAACAGTAAATCCCAACAACATCACTAGTGCAGTAGTCATTTGGAGTTGGTCCACGACTAAAGCTGCTAAGCACGCCTCCAAGAGCCAGTTGTTGAGGTACAGGAATACACTCACGCCTGACCTCTGAAGCAGGGCAATACGCACCACCACCTTTGTTAACACCTGAGGGGCAAAGGTACAGCCGAAGGGAAGCACAGCAAACCAAAAGCGATCTTTGTCCACAGTGAACCGCAGGTAATGCCTGTGGAGCCATAGTGTGTGCTTGTGGAAATATGCACCCTGAAAGGTCAGTATGGCAGAAAATCTGTTTTTAGAACAGAATAAATCTGGGGCAGCGTGGGCATCTTGAATTGCCCTGCTCCTGAAAGGCATTCAATGGGCCATGGTCTAAAATAGGACTGGAACCTCCTTCCATTTAGACTATGAAATTTCAAGAATACCATCACATCCCCTCTCCGAATCCTGTACCCACTTAACGGAACATTTGAAGAGCAAATGACAGCCCTCCTGCATCAAGTCTCCGGAGCGTTGTCCCACAATATAGACTGGGTTTTTGTTGCAGTACCCCAAAACACACACACATTCTGCCTGGTATTTGATGCAACTTTGAAGTGCACTGGGTCCTTGCCAATCAGGTCCCCAGTGCCAATGTTCTTTCCCCCAAAACTGTTCAACTGGCAAATCCCTTAGCACCTCTAGAAGTCTCTACTAAATGGTACCCCTGGTACCTAGGGCCTGGGGTACTAAAGAGGGTCACTAATGGTCGCAGCATGAATTGTGCCACCCTAACGGACCCCTCACTACATGATGGCTTCACTGAAGATATTAATGTTTGGTATCCAACATCTTGTATTGGTGAACTCACACTGATGCCAGTGTTGGATTTACCAATACATCTACCCAGGGGGCACCTTAGTGGTGCCCCCTGAAACACTATCAGCCTCGGTTCAGCTCACAGACCAGTTTGACAGTCTACCACCCGGGACACCATTCTGGACCCCTAGGGTGAAAACCTTCTGCTCTCAGGAGGTACAGAACAAAAGCCTGTCCTGGAAGAGGCTGTAACACCCCATTCAATAGGACGACCTTCTGATTATCTTTCCTAAAATGCAAATCTGGCTTCCGTCACAGGATAGGAAGCCACCCCACTGTCCAGAGCCTATCTGGATCCTGGACAGGCAGGAAAATTAGAGAGTCAGGTAGGCATGCCAGCTCCAGGCTAGTACCCCCCCTAAGGTGGGCTACTGCGAGGTGGGCACAGATTCTCCAGAGGTAGCCATCTTTGAGAGGACGTACCTAGGAATTCTGGGACAGGGTTATGCCCACTTCCCACAGGAAAACCTCCAAAGAAGGGACTCTGAAGCCTCTGGAACCACCAAAAGCAGACCCCTGAAGTCACTACTGCACCTGCCGTCCCCGACCCAAGGTGAAGTGGACCATCGGTGCCAACAAGTTTACCCAGCTCCCCAGAGTCAGAGTCCATCGTGATTTCGCCCCTCTTGGACTCTCCAAATTCACCTGCGGCCTCTGCATGCAGGCCTTCTCTTCTGTGGCTTCTGTGGTGAGAGAAACCCGAAGCCTAAAACAACCACAGCAGTGTTCGCCTCTGGCCCAAGTAGAAGTGGGCCCCTGGTGTGAATTAAGTCCCTCAGCACTCCTGAGCTCGAGTCCATTGTGGTTTCACCCCTCCTGGACTTCCCCACAACACTTGCAGCCTCACACCACAGGATCCCTCACCGTGAGTGCCTCCGGACACAGAAACCTGACATCAATGGCCACCTCTGCATTCGCTGCCCCTGACCTGGTGAGAAGAGGACCAAAGGAGCACCTATGTCCCCCGAACACCCCATGTTTGTAACCTACCGGTTAGTTTACCCCGACTGGCCTCCTGGCCAGAGTTTGCAGCCTATTTCCATGGATACCAATCTCCATTGAAATACACTGGGTACCCAATGCCGTACTACACCTCTGCACTGGGCTGCCCCAGTGCCGCACGGAGTGACCTGTTGGTGTGGTCTTGACTCCTACGCAATACTCACCTTAAGTCTCGGAGATTGGCCGCGTCAGTTGTCAAACAATAAGCAAAACAAACAAAAGCTGCGGTCACCTATAAAGGCTCCACCCAGGGACGCGGCCATCAGTTACTTTTTATGACTTTCCACGCTAGAAGCGCAGAGTAATGGAGTGAACTGACGAATGTGTGTCCAAACTAGGCATTGAAAGGGATCATCCCTAACACCTAGAAATCTGTCCGCAGAGTTGTGAGGCAGGGGTGGGTGTAAGGAATCTGCAGCTTGATACAGCCTCTATCAGATAATGTGTTACCGAAGCTAAATTATTTGTTCATCTGAAAGAGACTTCTAACTGCAGATTTCTTACCTTTGAATAGATAACCAAGCCATATCCTCCTGATGGTGGGCTGCAGACAACGTTTTTTAAATTAGAAAGTGCTGCAGGACCAAACAAGCAAAATGCCCGTCCCTGCAGACCTGACTGTCCTGGCAGCAGTGCCCAGGCTACTGCTTGACAGATGTCCAGGATTGGAACTCCACGAGCAAATATCTTGGTCGCAGCTATTCCTCTGGTGGAACGGGTCCTTAAGGCCTCAGGAGGCTACTTTTTAGCAAAAGTGTAGCATATCTTGATACAGAGAACAACCAAGCACGAAATGGTTCACTTCTGTACTGCCTTACCTTTTTTTCACTCCAACATACCCCACAAAGAGTTGGTCGTCCACCTGGAAATCTTTTGTGCTGTCAAGGGAGAACAACAATGCTTTTTGGGTGCAGACAGGGGAGTTCCACCTCTTCTCTTATCAAGAAGGTGAAATGTTGACAGTTTCGGGTGCAGAACCCGCCACTGCTGCTGCAACAAAAAATCCTCCGATGGGGCAGCCTGATCATAAATGCTCATTTTCAGGAGCTCAGGATACCAGACTATGCGTGTCCAGTCCGGGCCACAATGTTAACTTAGGGCCAGCCGTTCCTGATCTGTTTGAGAACTCTGGGCAGAAATGGAATGGGTGAAAAGGCATACAGGAGGCCTGAACTCCACTTGAGACTAAAAGTGTCTCCAAGCAATAGCCGCATTGGAAATTCCAACACTCAAAACTGCTGACATTGTGCGTTTGGAGGCGAAGCAATCTAACTAAGACTCTCCCCACTCCTGAAAGAGTCCTTGTGCTACATCCGGATGGAGAAGCCACTAGTGATCTGCTAGGCAATGATGGCTGAGTTTGTCCACCCTAGCGTTCAGAGAACCTGCCAGATGTTGAACCACCAGCGTTAGGCCCTGCTGCTCCAGCCATGTCAAGAGACACAGGGCCCTCTTGAAAAAGTGTCCACAACCACACTCCACCTTGCTTGTTGCAGTACCACATGGTGGGGGTGGTGTTCGTGAACACCGGCATTAACTTCCCCTTGACAGAGGGAAGAAATGCCTTTAATGATAGCCACATCGCAAGGAGTTCTATAAAATGGATGTGGAGGACGGAGCCCATCCCAGGGCTGACACATCTATCACTACTGTCAGATCTGGTTGGGCAAAGGAGAGGAGTCTGCATTTGACCCAATCGCAGTTCAGCAGCCACCACTGCAGGTCTTTTGCAGTTCCTTCCATGATCCGGATCATGTCGGTGAGATTTCCCTGATGTTGTGCCTACTAGAACTTCAAGTCGTACTGCAGAGCCCGCTTATGCCATCTGGCATGAGTCACAAGCAGGATGCAGGAAGCGGCCCAGCAACCTGAATCATTCTCCCCAAAATCCAGGACAGAGGCTGAAACATCGGTATCATAACCTGAATATCCTGGACTAGATGCTTGGATGGATAAGCCCAAAAATACACTGCATCTAGAATTGCACTGATGAAAGGGAGCGTCTGAGAAGGAGTCAGGTGTGACTTTGGTACGTTTATAGTGAAACCCCACTGAATGCAGGAGGTCCATCGTAGTCTGTAAGTGGGGGATGACAGCCTGGGACGAGCCTGCCTCTAACAGCCAGTCATCGAGTTAGGGGGAAGACAAACCTCTGAGCTGCACAGACGGGCTGCGAGCACCGACATCACCTTGGCGAACACCTGAGGGGGGCTGGTAAGGCCAAAGGGGGTGCATGCAGTGAACTGAACGTTCTTGGGGACTACCTTTAATTGACCACAAGTAATGTCTGTGGTCAGGGAGGATAAGGACATGAAAATTTGCATCCTGCACGTCCAACACTCCCAACCAGTCTCCTTGGTCTACTGCAGACAAGACCTGAGCAAAAGTGAGCATCCTGAACTTCTACTTTTTGCAGAAGAGATTGACGGTTTGGGAGGTCTAGAACTGGGGGAAGATCATTGTTCTTCTTGGGAAATCAAAGTAGCAGGAGTAACAACCCACTGGGTCAGAATGCACCGCGTCCACTTATGCGCACAGCTTGGGAAGCTTGTGCAGGACAGTGACTGGCACACTGCTGGCACAGTGGTATACTCCTTCTGTAGTAAAAGAGGGGTCAAAAGGCAGACTGGGGGCGAGGTGTCACTGAGAGGCCCAAGGAGTCCTCCTTTTCTCTGAAGAGATGAGTCCCATCAAAGGCCATGTCCATGAGGTTGGTCTGGACATCACCCAAAAAGCCAGATGTTCTCAGCTAGGCCTGACGCCTCAAGGCCATTGTTGAGGAAAGCGCTCTGCCCAGCAAATCATTTGTGCCCAAGCCACACCTAATGGTGAACTTCGCTGCATCCCTCTCGTCTTTCATTGCTTGGGAGAGGATGGCCCAGAACTCCTCCAGGAGCTGTGGCAGCACTTGTGTAACCATATCCCACAAGGAAAGGGAATAACGACCCAACAGGCATGCAGTGTTAACCAACCGCAATACTAGGCTGGTGGAAGAAAGCCTTTTGTTGCCTAAGCTATCCAGCCTCTCGGATTCCCTGTCCATGCGTCGGCAGGGAACACGCCCTGTAAAGTTGAGACTTGGACTACCAAGCTCTCAGGGGTGTGGCGCTGGGTGAGGAAACTAGGATTACCAGAGGCAGGCTGATGGCAGGCAATTGTCCTGTTCACAGGAGCCCTGGTGGTGGGTTTGTACCAAGTTCCCAGCAGGAAATCAGTCAATGCTTCATTAAAGGGTAATACGGGTTCGGATAAGGACGCCTCAGGCTTAAGCACTTTCATCAAGAGGTTAGTCTTGACCACCAGAGAGGGAAGTTAGAGGTCAAGTACCTCCACCATTGTGTAAGATGCTCCCTCCTCTGTAGCTAAGGTAGGTGGAGAGAGCAAATCTGTATCTGGAGGTGTCCAGTCCACTGGCATCTCCTAGTTCCTCATACCAGTCCAATGAAGTTGGGGTCTCTAAATAGTATTAGAAAGGGTCCAGTGACCCCGTCCATTCTTTCCCCAGGTCTGGCTACTCCAGAAAATGCTCCGGTAACAACCTAGGACCAATGAGCCCTGTCTGCTCCAGAACTAGCGTTGTGCGACATCGGTCCAACTGTAAGTTGTCAGGGAGGAGAATGGGGCTGGTGCCAGTGGCGCCAGGAGCATTGGCACCAGAGAAGGTCACGGAACGACTGGCTCAGAGCAGAGGCTGGAGCAGTCGGCTCAGAACCTGATATAGCCTCTTCTAACCCTTTGTAGGACAAAGTAAGATACCAAGTACCTTTAAAAATTATCAGATAGCATGCGGTCTAGCTCAGGCTAAGTTTTATTTAGATAAAATTGGGGCAGCCAAAAACTGTCCTAGAAGTCATTTCAGGGTTAAGTCTGTCAGACCAGGCCAACACTGCCCCTACACCACCTCTTTCATGCAAGTTCAATGCAAGAAAGTTGCTGAATTCTTTCTAAAGAGAGTGGTTGATATCCAAGCCTCTTTTACTGGTTCGAGCATGGTTAGTCCAGCAATGGATCTTCCTGTACCTTGGACTCCTTTTATGCTTGAGATTTGACATTATGTGGTTCCCTCTTGGCTGGGACTAGATCAGGCTCCCCCCTTGATCCCAACCCTGCTTTGATCACGGGGAAGTTTGTATTACCAGTTATGGAACAATTCATGCTGTTGCTTAGTTCTTCTTCGAAAGAGGGCATTGTCCTTTCAGCATGGAAACAGGTTTTGGTTACCCCTTTGTTAAAAAAAAAACAAAGAAAAAAGAAAAAAAGAAAACTAACTTGGACCCTTTTATCTGGTCAAACTACAGGTCAATAACTCTCCTGCCTACACTGGCGGAGGTGTTGGAGAAACGCATTCATCTGCAGCTTACCTCCTATGCTGAACCAAATGGTATACCACATCCTTCACCATCAGGTTTTAGGTCAGATCATAGCACTGAGCACAACAGAATACTTGCACTGTCAATAAGACAATTGGGGGGGGGGGGGGGGGCACAGTGGCACTGATCCTTGAGGATCTCAGTGCTGCATTTGACACTGGACCATTCTATCTCACTGTCCAGACTGAGTAAAGCAGGTGTTTGTGGTACAACACTGGATTGGTTGAGCTTGTTCCTATCTGGACATATCTTACAGATCCATTCACAACAATAGAGGTCCAAACCACACCAGCGCCCCCTTCAGCGATGTATGTGGTTATAAACTTTGGGGTTTGGACTGACAACAAATTGAATATGAACCATCAAATTAAAGTCGCTGGAACTTGTTTAGGCATCCTCAATGAAAATCCTAATGTACCTCCCAGCCTCTGCTCACAGAACGGTAGTGCAGGCTCTGGTAATCTCCAGACTAGAATAGGGCAATAGCTTTTATTTTGGTGTTGCAGAACTTCTAATAAAACAACTGCAAACAGTACATAATGTAGCAGAAATAATTCTTCATCAATCTAGATTTACTGCCTCTGCCACTTTGCTTCACACTCTTCACTTGTTGCCTGTTGAATGTCGGTTCAAATTGGGACCACAATTATGGAATACTTTACCTCATTCCCTGAGAAGCTGTAAATAACTCCTAGCCTTTTTTAAAGCACTCAAAACGTGGCTGTTTCCACCCCTTCTTCCACAATAGCTTCCTCTGCTTGGGATTCTGATGGGTCTGGTAAGGAGATCAAGCACTGGGAAACATTTATTGGTAGGCAAGCACTTTATAAATCTTGCAAATAATAAGACCTCAATATCACTGGGAGAACTGCTGTAGCAAAGACAGATTGTGGTGGCCTCTGCAGCAACCCTCTTCTGAAGCCTTGAAAGAGTCAGTATTGTTAGGGAAAGTGCTGTATGGATGGTGCAGGGCAAAGAACGCGCTGTTGCTTTGTTTTCTATGAAGCTCTTTAGGGTCAAGTCCGCCTGGTCTTCACAGAGATGGGTGCCATCAAATGGCATGTTCATGAGGGACTTTTGCACATCGCTGGTGAAACCAGTTGGTCGTATCCATGAGTGAAGCACCATGTTTGTATCAATTGTCCTACCCAGATAGTCAGTAGGGTCCACTCCTGCTCTAATTACTTTACTGTGTCTTGACTGCCCTGAATTATTTAGTGGATGTCAACACAAGTCGTCTGGGGCTGCAAGATTTTTTTCAACATGTCACACAATGTGTTTGAGTAACATCCCAGGAGGAAGCTTAAGTTGAAAGAACAAAGGGCAAAGCTGGCATAGAACATTCTTATACTGAGTTCCTCCAAACGTTTCAACACTCTCTGGTAAAGTAGTTGGGAATGCATTTGAGTTGAGTCAGCAGATAGAAACCTGAATCACAATGCTCTCTAGTGTTGGATGCAGCAGGAATAAGATGGGTCACCTGGAGCTTTTCTGTGCAGTCAGGCAATTTGTTTATTGATGGGGGAAAGATCCTGGGAGTCTGTGAGGGCTTCGTTGAATGGGAGCTGTGGTTATGAAGAGGTCTGCTGTGGTTATGAAGAGGTCTGCCCTGGCTGCAGGACCTCATTAAGCATGTTTGCTTTACCTTACAGAGGTAAATTATGATCAAAACGTCTGTTGCTCTTCTTATCACCATGGCGAAAGATGCAGATTCCTTCATAAAAGGGCCAGGTGGTTAATTATGTACAGTGACTGGAGAGGTGTCAAGGTCACTTGGCCTCCTGGAGGTATATAAATAGATTCTCATCACTATTTAGCTGCGATTTATCACCGACATAGCCGTCATCCTATGGCTCTCGGTCTGAAAGGCTATTCTGCAAAGAAAGCATGTCAGAATCAGAATGCTGTGGGATAGGTGTAGATTCCCTTCAAAGTCTAAAAGGACTATAGGTTTATCCGTTGGCATTGCTGGTGTCGACGCATGGAGAAACCAGAACGGCAACCAGGACTGGGGTAGGATGTGGTGTGGGTGACAGTCTCAAAGTTGGGAAAGACCCTGGGAGCGGGAAAGAGGCACAGTTTGTGTCGGGGGAATAGATCAGCTGGGGTTAACCAGACTGGAGGATTCCAGAGACAACAAGGGGCCCAAAGGTGCACCAGCATGATCAGGAAGGGTACTGAAAACTTTCAGCATCACCTCTGATGGCCTACATTTGCTGCAGCACCACTGATATACTCTGAAACTCTTGCTGGATCAGGACTAATGTGGGATTTGGTTCTGCAGTGGGTGACATCTTGAGGAAAACAGGAGGCATTTCCTGATGCTAGTGGCATGAAGAAGGGAAGCCAAGTTTTTACATATTTTGTGTCTTTTTTGACTCACCTAAAATCTTGAAGTGAGATTAAGATCTCTCTCTGGAGCAGTCTCGGGATCAAGGGCGCACCAGTGACTTTGTTCGAGTTCAAGGGACTTCCAAGCTTTCCTACGGTGCTCTGCAACTCAGTGTATGTCCTAACTGCCTCAGATGGCTTTTGGTTCATCCGAGTGCATTGTTGCACAGCTTTGAGTTGTGTGAGGAGCTAAGACACTAAATCTATACCTTTTGTGGGTCTATCCCTGACATCTGTTTGCAGCAATCTTTTTGAAAACTGTTGTTTTAAGGGGAGAAATGTCCCTAGCGCTCTTGTGACATTTTTAGAAAAAAAAATGTCTGTCAAGTGGCAGAAATCAAGGGAGTGAACTCAGGATCCACGTCGAAAGTAGCAGAAAGGAACAAACTGAAGTAGACGTGTTGTGGTCCCTATATCACTTCCAGGGTAGGACAGAGCAGCTGCAGAGCTGCACAGCCCCACTTACCAGTGAGCAGAGTATGTGAGGATTGTGTGTGTGGCCTGTGCGATGACTAGGATAGTGTACAAATCCATATTCATTTTGAGTATGTTGGGCTGTATCTCTGCATTTTACATGCATCTTTGTTTGATAGCCTAAGAGATTCCATGGTTAAGTATTAATGAAGCGAATGTGTGCAGTGCACATGTCAGACTTCTGGTAACATACAGGACCATCATCAATCACAATAGGTAGGGAATGTGATGAATTATATTTGTTTTGCATGTGTTGTACAGGGAACACTGGATCATTAGACAAGTGTGTTTGTACCAATAAAAAGTTTTTCTATGCTCCATAATGAATTTGTAGCATATGACAGGTCCGACCAAACATGCTGAATTAAATTAATTGGCTAGGAGTGGGATATTGCTGCACAGACAAGGTTTGTAAAATGGGAGTAAGTTTTGAATTGGTGGCATTTATGCTTAACTGTGTACAGATAATTCCATATATATTGTGGATTTGATACATACCTAAAAAGCAGCCAAGTAGTACTTTGATAAAGTCAAAACAAAATGAGAAGCAGAGTAGGGGTCTCCATGTTCTGCCCGCCAGTGAGGTTTCAGGTGGATTGACTGGAAGTTGATAAAGTGTTCTCAAGTTTTCAACTCCTTTCTGAAGCGCAAGAGCCACTACCCGTCCTAAGTACATGTGTAAATGTGGTTTATTTTTTGGGATTGTGGATCAAACAGATGTCTATTCATTGGATGTTTGTTGGATTTGAGGTATTTGTTAAACTTCATATACAGCAGAAGGTATTCAGAAGTTACTAAAATAAGTGTAACATCCCATAACAATCAAAATGTTGCAGCCGTTATTTTGTTTCCACATGTTGTGTATGCACATTTTCAATGCTTCAAATATAGTTAGCCATGAATCCAGACAATAATACGCATGCCCTTTTCCACAAACTATGGGCAATCTGTTGAAGCTAGATTTATCTGACAAAGCCAAACCATCTATAAGCTGTTCTCTCAAAAATAGCAATACCTTTATTGTGCTTTTCTTAAAAGAAGAAGTGATTTAAGCGAATTCTAGGTCCTAACCAAACTTGGTGAGAACAGAAAGTTTTAAGCATCCTTTAATTTCACTGCTCTTCTGGTAGTCCCATTTTTAAAAATGCTCAAGAACAGAGCTCCAAATACTTATTTCAAATTTTGAAGTTTTCGATCAGCGTTCATCAAACATCATATGTCCAACAACAAAGTGCTTTCAGAAGCTATTTGGAATTTGGGGAGAACAGGTCAAATCGTACAAAGTTATAGGTAAAAACATTTTTAAAATGCCCTAAAGAAAGCCAATGTAGCACAAAAGCAAAACAGTAAATTATTCAGTACAGCAATATGCTGGAATTACGCAGTATTTTGCTGGTACTAACATACAAAACTTAACTGACAGTGGAATACTGTACTTACCTTGAGGCCAAGGTTGAAGAAGAACTGAAGGATACTTTTATCTATGTAAAAAAATACAGTTTTTGGTCTTCAATGGATATTATAAATCTAAAGAATCAATACCTAGTAGAATGTTAGCATGCAACAAGCCAGGGGTCGTGTTTGCATATCAGGAGCCCATTGCAGAAACAATAACAAGCATCTAATTATGAAACAGTGGATAATAAATATTTTGCAAAACAAATTTAAGTTTGAACAAATATTAGTGTGGCAATTGTAACAGAATGAACAAACAGAGGTGTAGAAAGAGAAAAGCATGAACTAACAGATGTAAAACAGCAGGTAACATACACATGTTCATTCAAAACCAACTAATATGGCAATCCTCCAGAAAGAAATTTCAATTGTCATTGCATCATTTATTACGTCATCTATATATGATGAACAAATTACTTACCTTCGGTAATGCTAGTGGATCCAGAAGTTTTTTCAGCAATTGCTCTCGTACACCGATAGATGTCATCATCTGACTCCACTGTGGCCTTGCTCTGCCCCAGGACGTCACGGTGTGGAGCTCTATATTAGCCATGCCCCCATGCACAGTGATGTCAGTCTCCAACATAACATTCTGCTCTCTTCCACACACAGCTTCGGTAACAGATTCAGAACCATAACAGTGTGCAGAATTGAACAGGGAAACTTATCAATATCTAGAAAGACACTCAACAGAAAGGGAAAGAGGATGGTGGTGGTCGGTGTCACTGAGGGCTCTGTAGTTAAAGTATCCATCAGAAAAAGCTTTGCATATGGTACAAACGGTTCTTCTGCTGGGTACGTCTAAATGGAGATTCCTCATCTTTTGAATAGATACTGAAACAGTACCTCTCAAAAGGTGAAGGTTCTGAGAAGGGAACGTCACACCAGAAACTATTGCAGGACTAAGCAGAAAAAATGTCCATCCCTGAGGAGCAGTCAAGGCAGCAATGCCTGTTAAAGATGTCCACAGTCACCCATGTAGCAGCCTAGCAGATGTCCAGCACTGGCAAACCCCTGGCTAAGGCTGTAGTGGTGGCATTAACTCTGGTACAATGAGTCCAAAAGCTCACCAGATGCTCCTTCCTGGCAAATACATAGCACATCTACATAAAGAATGAGTCGTCATCAGCTCTGATTCTGGACTGTCCTTCCCTTCTTAACATTGGAGAATCCCACAAAAAGTTGGTCCTCCACCAAGTGCTCCTTAGTCCAATCACTACAAAAGCTCAGAGCTCTCTTAGGGTCCAACCACTGAGGTCTCGCCTCCTCCTCAGATGGATGTGGTAGAGAGAAGAGAGCAGGGTGCAGAATGGAATGCCCCACATGGATTCCACACCAATGTGGCAGACCTGAAGGCAGAGTGCCAAGCACCAGTTTGTTCTGGGAACAAAGTAGTATTTGGGGGCAGCGCCGACTGCGCCTGCAGTTCAATGACAGTCCATTGAAATAACTGCAACAAGCACAACAGTTTTAAGGGTCAGTAGCCTTAAATAACAGTTGTACACAGGTTTGAAAGGTGTGCACATGAAGGGACCAAATTAAGGTCCCACTGAGGCACAAGAAGGGTGCATGAGGGAAGATAAGTAAGCCCTTTCAAAAAAAGGCTCACAACTGGTGACAAACCAGGAAGGCTGATCAGGCAAAGTATCAAGGTCGGACAATAACTTAATAGGGCCAAAAGCAAGGACTCGCCTAGCAAGAGAAGGGGCTAAGAGAAGCACATCAGAAAGTCTAATCTGCAGTGGATCTGCCAGATGATTCATGCAGCAGGGCATAAACGTAGCCCAACCTTGCCAGCTTACCTAATGTAATATTTACCATATCTGTTTTGCAGCCTTCTGAGCTGTGCAGTTCGACTAAAAGGCTCCAATATTTCCTCAGGAGGTAACACCTGATGTATATATATTGCTATGAGAGCTGGGTCCTGAATCACAGCTGTTGAAAGTCATTGCCATTTTTTTACACTTCCTGGCATTTACTTTGAGTTGCGACACCAGATACCAAACTTCACAAATCCGTAACCAACCCAACTGCTACAGGCAGGGTTTTATAAGTTTCCATATTTCTCCAGCTAGCACATTGTCGTTTTTGTACAGCCTGCTACCACACTTTCCTATTTTCTAAGATGCTCTAGGGATCCCTATGCTTTTTCGATATTTCTCCAGTTAGTTCACTTGGCAAACTTCTACAGTACACAGTATTTGCCTATTCCATGTCAGACTCTTCTGGGGTCAGACTATCAAAGTGTTCATGGATTCTTATTCAAACATGCATTCCAGACTGCCTTGAAAAGAGAAGGTGTTGGCACTGGTACTGAAATTGTGGTGTTGCAGCTACAAAGGAAAGAAGGCTGAAGAAGAAAAGATTCTCTCTGTCATATACTCTCCCCAGCCAGCTGACGGCCCCTGAAGCCACTAGACTCACGCGCTTTACTCTTGTGAGGACTTCAGAACAACTCTTGCAGCATCCTCGAAGGGAAGCCAACCCACAATTAAATAATGTCCTGCCTGAGATACTGGAAGGAAAATGTTACTTACCCAGTAGACATCTGTTTGTGGCATGAAGTGCTGTAAATTTACATTCCATGCATGCTCCGGCCATCTAGTGTTTGGTTTGGAGTGGTCCAACTTGTTTTTCTTTAAGAAGCATTTTCGAGTCACAGGATCAAGTGGCTCCTCCTTCTCGGTGATACTGCGCATGGGCATCAAGTCCTTTGTTAGATTGTTTTCCCACAGGTGGGTTAGAGAGAGTAAAAGAAGTACAGATAGAAAACATGTCCATGCAAGTCTATGTACATATATACAATTATAGGGTAACTGAAAACGGCCACAGGCTTCCATGGAGGGAGGGCACGTGAATCTACAGCACGAACGGATGTCTACTGGTTAAGTAACAGTTTCCGTTTGATCGCATGTGTAAGGAAATGCCTTCTTTGGCATGGTTCCCCCTGACGTTTTGCCTTTTGCTGATGCCAGTTATGATTGAAAGTGTGCTGGGACCCTGCTAACCAGGCCTCAGCACCAGTGCTCTTTCCCTAAACTGTACCTCTGTTCCCACAATTGGCACAGCCCTGGCACACAGATAAGTCCCTTGTAAATGGTACCCCTGGTACCAAGGGTCCTGTGGCCAGGGAAGGTCTCCAAGGGCTGCATCATGTATTATGCCAACCTGGCAACCCCTGACTCAGCACATGCACACTGCCTCACGGCTGTTGTGTGCTGGTGGGGAGAAAATGACTAATTCGACACGGCACTACCATCAGGGTGCCATGCCCACCTCTCACTGCCTGTGGCATTGGTAGGTCACCCCTCTAGCAGGCCTTACAGCCCTAAGGCAGGGTGCACCACACCACTGATAGGGGCATAGTTTCATGAGCATTATGCCCCTACAGTGTCTAAGCAAAGCCTAAGACATTGTAATTGCAGGGTAGCCATAAGAGTATATGGTCTGGGAGTTTCTCAATTACGGTTCCATAATGGCTACACAGAAATCTGGGAAGTTTGGTATCAAACTTGTCGGCACAATAAATGCACACTGATGCCAGTGTGGGATTTATTGTAACATACACCCAGAGGGCATCTTAGAGATGCCCCCTGAATACCAGTCCGACTCCTAGTAGTAGGCTGACCAGTTTCTGTCAGCGTGCCACAACCAGACAAGTTTCTGGCCACATGGGGTGAGTGCCTTTGGCACTCTGTGGCCAGGAACAAAGCCTGTACTGGGTGGAGGTGCTTCTCACCCTCCCCCTGCAGGAACTGTAACACCTGGCGGTGAGCCTCAAAGGCTCTTGCCTTTTGTTACAGCACCCCTGTGCATCCCAACTAGTGGAGATGCCCACACCCCTCCCGGCCACTGCCCCCACTTTTGGCAGCAAGGCTGGAGGAGATAATGATGAAAACAAGGAGGAGTCACCCACCAGTCAGGACAGCTCCTAAGGTGCCCTGAGCTGAGGTGACCCCTGCCTTTTGAAAGACTCCATCTTGAGTTTGGAGGATTCCCCCAAAAGGAATAAGGATGTGCCCCGTTCCCTCAGTGAGGAGGGACAAAGAGGGTGCGCAGCCACCCTCAAGAACAGCAGCCATTGGCCACTGCCTCGACCTAAACACCCCCCTAAATTTAGTACTTAGGGGCGACCCTGAACCCAGGAAATCAGATTCCTGCAACCTACAAGAAGAAGAAGGACTGTTGACCTGAAAGCCCCACAGAGACGACGGAGGAGACAATCTGACTTGGCCCAAGCCCTACCGGCCCATCTCCAGACGCAAAGAACCTGCACAGCAACACATCCGACAGGGACCAGCGACCTCTGACGACTGCCCTGAACCCAAAGGACAAAGAAACTCCAGAGAACAGCGACACTGTTCAAAAACTGCAACAACTTTGCAACTTTCAAAGAACTCTCTCTTCCCGCCGGAAGCGCAAGACTTCACACTATGCACCCGACGCCACCGGCTTGAGTTCAGGAGAACCAACACTGCAGAGAGGACTCCTAGGCGACGATGACAACGTGGGCACCCTGAGTCGACAACCCTGTACCCCCACAGCGACATCTGCAGAGAGGATCCAGAAGCTCCCTCTGACCGCGACTGCCTGGTAACAAGGAACCAGACGTCTGGACCAAGTACTGCACCTGCAGCCCTCAGGACCGAGAGGAAGCACCTACCAGTGCAAGAGTGACCAGCAGACGGCCCTCATCCTAGCCTAGTCGGTGACTGGCCCGAGAAGCCCCCCCGTGCCCTGCCTGCATCACCTAAGTGACCCCCGGGTCCCTCAATAGCTTTCAATAGCAAACCAGACACCTACTTTGTCCACTGCACCCGGCCACCCCTGTGCCGCTGAGGGTGTATTTTGTGGGCTTGTGTGTGTTTTTGCATTGTGTCCACTTTTAAAATAGCTTATTGCCATTTTAACCTAAACTGTGTGTACTACAGTTTTAAATCAAAGTTCCAAATTTCTATACTTACCTGTGTTAAGTACCTTGCAATTTATGAGGTTCTAAAATAAATTAAGAAAATATATTTTCTATATAAAAACTATTGGCCTGGAGTTAAGTCTTTGAGTGTGTCTTCCTCATTTATTGCCTGTGGGTGTACAACAAATGCTTAACACTACCCTCTGATAAGCCTACTGCTCGACCACACTACCACCAAATAGGGCATTAGTATTATCGAATTTTGCCACTATCAACCTCTAAGGGGAACCCTTGGACTCTGTGCACACTATCTCTCACTTCGAGATAGTATTTACAGAGCCAACTTCCTACAGCATGTATGGCTGTATATATACATGCTCTGCATAGACTATAAAGCAGTCCCTCCATAAGGCAGTGGCTAGCCTGTGGGAGCTGCAGTTGTCTGAAAAAGTGTTCTTCGGACAGCCTGTCCTACATTATCTTGCTGCCAAGCTAGTATATCTACACAGATATATTTTGTGAATGTCTGTGGTGTGGAACAAGTTGTTGCTTTACAAATGCCAGCTAACGGAATGTTTCCCAAAAGCACTATAGTAGCACCTTTATTCCTAGTAAAAAGTGCCCTTGGCTTTAGAAGTAATTGTCTTTTTGCTTTAACATAACAGGTCTGTATGCATTTAACAATCCACCTAGCTATGTATTCTTTGAGACTGCAGTACCCTTGTGCGATACCAAAAACACTATAAAATGCTGTTTAGTTTTTCTAAATTCTTTAGTTCTGTCAGTTGTAATACATGAGTATCCTTTTCACATCTGAAGGGCTCTTTCTGTCACTGCGTCAGGCTGCGGAAAGAAAACTGGCATCTCAATGGTTTGATTGCTATGGAATTGAGAAACCACCTTTGGTAGGAACCTAGGATTCGTGTGAAGGACTACCTTGTCTTTGTGTAGTTGAAAGAAAAGTTATTCCAATACACGTCTGAGAGAAGTAAAAGCAAATAAAAATGCAACTTTCCAAGATACTAACTGAATAGGACATGAATGAAGTGGCTCAAAAGGAGGCCCATCAGCCTAGTGAGTACAATACTAGAGTTCCAGGACGGTACCGGGGGTAGCCTAAGTGGGATTACTCTTTTAAGGCCTTCCACGAAGGCTTTAATTACTGGCATTTTGAATAAAGAAGAATGTTGTCTGTTTTGTAAGTATGCAGCTATAGCTGGGAGATGGAAGTGTAAGCTAAGTTTGTTTTTTGTAAATGAAGTACGTAGCAAATAATTTCTTGGACAGAAGGTTTAATGGAGTCAATGTGTTTAGATTGACACTAGCAAACAAAATGTTTCCATTTTGCTGCATAACAGGCTTTAGTTGTGGATCTAAAAGCTTCTTTAAGAATGGCCTAGCATTCAGTAGGTAATTTAAGGTAACCAAACTGACTTCAGGAGCCATATCGCAAGATTGAGTGATCTGGATGTCTGATCTGTCCTTGTTGCTGTGTGAGAAGGTACGGCCTGTTTCTCATGTGGAACTTGAGGTCCAGAAGTGGAGTAAACCATGGCTGACATCGCCAGGCGAGAGCTACCAGTATCATGGTTAGTGAGGTATGCCTAAGTTTCTGAACCAGGAATGGAATGAAAGGGAGAGGTGGAAATGTGTAGGCAAATATCCCTGACCAATTCATTCAGAGAGCATTGCCCTTCAATAGAGGGTGAAGGTTAGGCATTTTGTGTTTTTTGCTGTTGCGAAAAGGTCTATTTGTGGCTGTCCTCACTTTTGGAAGTACTTTTGAAGGACTTGTGGGTGGAGTTCCCATTTTTTGACTTGTTGATGCATCCTGCTGAGCAGGTCTGCAAAGTTGTCTGTCCCTGTGAGATATTCTGCCACGAAGTGAAAGTGATGGTGAAGTGTTCACTTCCATATTGTCTGAGTAAGTTGTGATAACAGACAACCGTGTCCCCCTAGTTTTTGTTAATAATACATTGCTGTCATGTTGTCCATCCTGACTAAGACAACTTGCAACAGGTGAGGTAGGAAAGATTTCAGAGCTAGGCATACAGTTTGAAGCTCTAATTATTAGTGTGCATGGATAGGTGATTGAGATCCCAGAGGCCTTAAAGATGTGCACTCCAGCCTGTTATAGATGCATCTGTGTTAGCGATTTGAGGCACAGGGTCCCGAAACGGCTGCCCTTCTGAAAGGGTGGTGGAGTTCCACCAGTGCAGAGAACAGTGAGTTTTGTGTGGGGTGGGGGGATTGGGTTGGGGGGGGGGGGGGGGGGGGGGATTAGGGGGTGGGGGGTTAACAACACTAGATCTTGAAGGTGAGTGTGACCATTGGCAAGATAGGCATTGGTGTAGTGGACATATATGAAGTCTGGCATGTGGTACAATTGCAACACAGGATGCCATAATCTCTAAGAGACGCATACAGTCCTGACTGCATAAGTGTGATTCTCCTGAAAGTGAGGAAGAAGTTGCTGGAAACTTTACATATGGGGTGGGTTGGTGTATGCTATCCCCTGCTTCGCATTGAGTATGGCCCTTAGATATGGTTGCACCAGTTGCAAGTGAGATCTGGGAAAATTGATGGTGAACCCTAATTTGTGAAGAAGGTCACCATGGTTTGAGTGTGGGCCTGACACAGGTGTAACGTTTTGGCTTTGATCAGCCAGTCATCCAGGTAAGGAAATATATGTATTTTTTTGTCTTCTGAGATGTGCTGCAACAACGGCTAGGCACTTGGTAAATACCCTGAGTGCGGTTGTGGCTCCGAAAGGGAGTACTTTGAATTGATACTGTTTTCCTGCCACTACAACCCTTAGGTATTTGGGGTGTGCACGGTGGATGGGTATGTGAAAGAAGGCAAACATTTAAATCTAGAGCCATCATGAAGTCTCCTGCTTGTAGAAGTGGGACGAAGAGTGACCCTATGGAAGAGTTCTGATAGAATGTAGTGGTTTAAGGGTTGCATATCCAGTATAGATCTTAGGGACTGGTCCTTTTTAGGAATGAGGAAGTATAGGGAATATGCTCCTGTCCCTGGTTACTGTAAGGGTACTCCTTCCAAGGCACCTTTGAGGAGAAGAGATTATACCTCCTCTTTTAGAAGAGCAAGATGATTGTGAGATAATCAGTTTGCACGCTAGGTGGAATGTTTGGAGGTGTGGAAGTCCGCTCCAGACAGTATCTATGTTGGATAATGGATAGGACCCAAAGGTCCATTGCTATATCTGCCTGTTCTTTGAAATACTGTTAAAGGCGGCCCCCTACAGGAGAGGTGTGGAGGTGTAAATAGTATTTTCCTGACACTGGTGATCCTCTGGGGCAGTATTTTTACCCCTGCCTTTGCTAATAATGCCTCTGTATGATCCTATGAATTAGCCTCATGAATAAGAGGTTGCGCCATGTTTAGTTTGTGTGGTGGAGATCTAAGAGGTAGCTGCTGCTCTATATTCTCCTGTATATCTTGAGTGGCATAAAAAAACGCAGTGTTCTTGGGACTGAAATGCCCCCATAGCCTTTGTGCTTTCTGTGTCCTTTTTTATTTTGTCGAGAGTGGAATCAATTTGAGGACCGAAAAGGTGCTCTCTATCGAATGGCATTTTAAGTACTGTTTGCTGGATTTCTGGCTTGAATCTGGGGCACAGAATCCATGCATGCCTTCTTAACATGACACTGGTTTTAACCCCCCCCCCCCCTTGCTGCTGTATCCGTGGCGTCTATAGTGTACTGGTTCGAGTTGTTGGCAATTGCTTGGCCTTCAGATACAATCTGCTGTCCTCTTTTCCAGTGCTAGTCTGGGAGATATTGGAGGAGCTCCTCCATTTCATCCCAGTGAGCCAGGTAAAATCATGCCTCTAAGGCCTGCAAATTAGCAAAGCACTAATGAATGGTAGCTTGCGCACCCACTCTTTTGCCAGCGGCATCATGTTTCTTGCTCTCCTTACCAGGTGGAGGAGAGTTGCCAGTTGTCCGACTGTTGGCTTATTTTCTGGCTGTGGTAGCCACTACAGAATCTGGTGGTACTCGGGATCCAATAAAGAATCCGAAGGGGGCTGACTTGTATTTTCTGTCCACCCTTGGTGTAATAATTCTTGAGCGGACAGGCTCTTTAAAGATGTTGCCTGCATGACGAAGCATGCCCAGTAATATGGAGAGATACTGGATGTCTGTGTATGGTGGTGAGAGTATCGAACAAAAAGTTCTGCTCTATAGGATCTTTGTCTAACTGGACATTGTGATATCCAGCAGCTCTAGCAATACCCTGCTGGTAGCGAGTTGCGTCTTTTGGTGGTGAAGGATGTACAGGATATAGATCTGGATCTGTAGGTATATTTGGATCTGGGTCATCTGAGTCCCAAGGGTCTTGGTCTTGTACTGTGTCTCTTAAATAGTCACTGTGAAATAGTGGTGAACTTTGAGGGGTAAGATTTCCTGTAGTAGGAGACGTAAGCAAAAGAGGAGGAGACCGGGATTGAGAAGAAGCGGGGAGAAGAGGTGGTGAAGAAATTAGTTCAGGAGGGGGAGGAGGCAAATGCCTTGTTACTGAAGTGCTGGCCTTGCCCTTTTGAACTTTCTTCTTAGGTGGTGAGGTGTCCAGGGCCTCTTGCAAAGTTAGTTTCCTTTTGAGGGTAAGGGAACTGTATGTGTATTCTTCGCTGTTTAGCATCCATCGTCTCTAAAATTGGCTCAACTGGAGAGTGTGGTTTAGAAATGGTTTGAGTCCATCAGCTCCAAGGAAGTAATGTCCTGACTTTTCGGTGCCAAACCAAATGTTTTGCTGCCTTGGGTCAGTGCCAACATTATCGATGCCAAGTGTTTGGTTACAGTCTTTCGGACCAAATGTTTAGATGTCAAGGCCAAAGGCTTTGTAGCCTACTCTGTGGTTTTCGGTGTCAAGCGATGAGGCATAACAGTCAAAGTAATTTTCCGTGACCAAATATAGCCTAATAGCAGCGGTGGCACAGATCCCTCATAGTGAGCTTTTTTCTGATCTTTTGTGTGGGTAGAAGGGGTTTCTTTACTCACAGTTGTGCTCCTGGCTGTTAATGTCAGACTGGATGTCAAAGTCCAAATCCTGTATAGAGTAGGTCTCCTAGCAATCAGGCTCCTCTTTACCATGTTTCTCGCCTGAAAGATCTGGGGTGTCTTTCAAGGATTTCTGTGCCATCTCTAGCATATGTGCTCCTCGGTCCTACGGAGTTTTCTGCGATCTGAATGATCGGCATGCTTCACAAGTAGTCTTGTGGTGGTCTGGAGAAAGGCAAAGTTACAAAACTGGTGGTGATTGGTGTGTGGGAATGTTAAATGGCAAAGAGGGCAAAATCTAAATGGTGGTTGTTCCATCAGTCTTTCATCTTTCAGTGCCGGTGGGAAGTAGGTCCGAAGTCATATTGAGATAGGTCCCGTTCAGATAGGCAGGTGTCCTGGCGTGGCTGCCTGCCCCGAAGGGCACACAGTCGCTACACGATTCGACGAAGCGAACCCAATCGCAAGTATGAAAAATGTAATCGAAACAACATTTCTGACGAATGGAAAGCAGACGCAAGGAAAGTCACTGAACGTAACAAGTCAAAGATGGAGCAATCTGAAAACATGCCTGAACCTGAGGCAGAAAAAAACCAATCTAACAAAGAACTTGATGCCCATGCAAAGTATCACCGAGATGGAGGATTCACTTGATCCCATGATTCAAAAATAATTCCCGAAGAAAAACAAGTTGTACCACACACCTACCCAACACAAGATGGCAGAAGCATGCATAGCATGTGTATCTACAGCCACACATCCCACCGAACAATATGATTCTTCCAGCTAATGACTTCGAAAGAGAACAGATGCTGGCACAGAGTAGCACCTATCGAAGTGTGGTCGAGTCACCTAGTGAGCAACATTTTAGGGTGCGATGAGTAAGATGTTGCTCACAAGCTACATGCTGGATAAACACTGCCATAGAATTTCTAAAGGTAGCCCTGTCTCCATTCTCTTCATTTTAGCATCTGGGTCTCCACCCTCCAGGCACAGGAATGCAGCCAATACACAGACTGTCTGCAACCATCCTCACTCTCCATATTGTCACAGGCTAAATTTTGGACATCCAGAATGCATCCCACTGGCCTCAGTACTTTCACTCTCACACAGTCGTACAACAAAACATGTATCACATGCTAACTGTACACAGACTTATGTGCTTGCAGGATATCAATCCCTGGTCCCGGTTTCATATGACAGAAGAACACAAAAGGGACCAGTAACCTGCACACTTTCTGACAAGGTCTGGTCATGCTGTATATTAATGAAACACAGCAGCCATCACCATTTTAGTTGATATTCCCAGGTCAGGGACAGTACTCTGATGTCTTCAATAAGGGCACGGTTGGTGCACCATTCCAAGTTGCATGACAGATCATGAACTTAACAGTCTCAGGAACACGCCCAGGCCTTTGTGTTCGAGCTAGATTAGTGTGACAACAGGGCCATATAAGAGTCAGAGTACCAGATTCACATGTAGTTGGGCACTCCTGGCAGGAAAGCACAACCATATACCACAGCAGAAACATTGTTGTCCAAACAGGATCTCACAAAAATAAGGCACTACCAACGACAATTGATATCAGGCCTCATTTTAGCCCTTTTTCAATTTAAGAGGTACTGGGAAGGGAGGAAAATGTGCCATGCTGTGAATAAAACAGTGCCCACTACAGAGAAAACATGCTAAATGCATCTTTTAGGGGTCAAAGTCTGACCTAGTTATGCAGTGTGTACATCTATATCTTGCATTCTTCTTATGCACATTATAGTTCCCTACAATTGAAATTTGGGTTGATGAGAACACTGAAGCATAGGGAGAATAACATGATGGAGCCAGGACTAAACACTTGTGCAGGAGAATTTGAGATATCGGCTTGAGTTTTTCTCCAAGATCAACCACTTAGAGGAAGCTAATACCTTCCAGAAAAGTAATTAATAATGTTTTGGAATTAATACTATGAGCAAAACTTTCAGAGTGAACTTCAGTAGACATTTGCTCCAGCATTCACAGATTCTAATTTTTGATGTATGCTCTGTTTACCCCCATATATTCTCTCTCATTGCGGTTATCATGAGGCTGCTGCTAAATCAAGTGTTCCTTAAGGCTCAACATTTCCCTGTATACGAGAGCATCCATTATTTTACGCTTCCAACACCTGAGTTACTCACTGTCCTTGCAGAAGCGGTGGAGTAGTGGTAGCCTAGCAACGCACAGATGGTTTTGCCAGTTTCTAGTTCCCCAAAATACTTAGTACAATCTCCCATGAAAATGATTTTTCTACAGTTTTGCAACCTCAGATTGTACTCTACCTCAAAAAGACTCCCTATATTCCTAAAACCCTACATAACAAAATATATCCCAACTTAAAGCATTTAGCGGTTGTCTCTCATTCTCAAGACCCTCTATTTACTCTCCTGCAACATATTTGCCTCAGATTATAGTACTTCTCCAAAATGCACACCTCATTCCAGAGACCAGTGATCAAACTTTCATTTCATTTTCCTCCCTAAAATTACTGGGAAGAAGTTGATGAAGGTATTATATTCACAGATGTAACAAAATAAATATAACAGTTTAATAAACTTCTGGCAACAAATGGTATTTCACATACACACGCCCTTCCTCCAAACCAGGGGCACACAAACCCCCTATATTTTAAATCAAGAAGAGAAGACAGTAGAGCATAATGCTGCTCAGTGCTGAATATTTCACTCTACCTATGCTGTTCTTAAAAGGAAGGAATTAAAATGTTGCAGTGTACGGACCATTTTATCTTATGCTGAGAATACGATTTCTTGTATTGAAATCAGATTACGTGATGACATTGTGGATTACCCACAGCTTGACTAAACGAAGAGCCACATGAAACATGTATTAGTTACTATGTTAATAAGCGGGATGTGCCGAGGTTGCTGATCTGTCACACCAAAAGCTAAGACCAGGAAAAGTAAGTATTGCATCCAGAATAATATCCGTGATTGAAGGTCTTTGCAGGCTCTGCATGTTGAGGTTTGTCACTGGTGACGCTCGCTTGCTGAAGCAGACGTTGGTCACCGTGTCTCTCTGGGCAAACTCACAAAATTTGTTGGAAAGGGATCCAGAGTGCAGACATGTCGAATGAGCAGCGCTAGACAGCTGCAGCCAGAAGTGGTGGAAAATGATGCATTATTGGTTCCCATCCTACAAACACTGCAAGTGCCTCTGAATATATATTTAAAAAAATATACTCGAATAGCAGAGGTTCTCATTATAAAGTTGGTCCCTAAACTTAACACAAATATCACGCTACTATGTACATCCCCAAAACAAACAAAAAACGTATCCCCGGTATAACAGACCACTAGGAAGTACCAGACAGACTTAAAGATGCCACACATGGGGGAACATTGTGCTCACGGGCTCTTTGCATGTCAATATTTCCTCCTAAATTACCAGATTTTCAATAGCAAACACTATTTTCTTTTACATCTTCAACATTCTTCATAAATAGTGCTATGAGCTTGTATGAAGATAAAATGACAAACGTCTATTCCATTTAGATCAGAAAAACTCAACCGGCAAATGCTACAGTCCTGGAAGAAGCTGCCGGATTATCAGCAAGAAAGAAAGCCTACCAGACTACAGTGCCTTCTAGCGTTTACTGCCTCGCATCAAACCTAGTTTTATAGCTAATCACATTTGAAAACTTTTACAACACTATTAATAAATGATGCAGCTCAGGACTGAGGTGCACTTTCAAAGCGTGATGAGTATTGCTGTACCTGGTTGGCTGTATGCTTGGTGCGAGTCTGTTTGTGGCAACCCCAGCTATTTTTGATGGTGCACCGGGGTGTCAAAGCGCACACATTGGAAACTGCTGCCATAGACTGTAGTCTCTCCTTTGAAGCCATACGCCAGCAAACTAACAATACCTAATCTCCTCTAGCCTATCTTAACCCCACCAATCATTTGTGTGAACTCACATATTCCACTAATGATCATATCCAACTCCTATCAATTTAATCTGCCACAAAGAAATGCTTAGAACTGTTTCCCCTGAAAGACTAATCCCAATAATAAGCAATAACCTTCAGTTGAGAGAGGTGTGGGGGAGAAGGGCGGGAGAAACAATACAACAGAGAACAGGGAGCAGATAGGGGGGCAGGAGCACTGACAGTGGGAGAGAGAGACGGATTAAACAAATGCACTCTTACAGAGTGCATGTAAAAAAAACAGGAAGTTGTACTTGGTCTATGATCCACGGTAGGGACACACCTAAAGCCCCAGGAGGAAGCAGGAGGCAGTGACCGATGAGAAGCAAGGCAACAAGAGTGATGTAGAAGTCAACCAATGGTACGTAATGGGTGGATTTTGCCAACAAAGCTGTCTTAAATGAAACCTAAAAAATGGTATCTCAATTACAGCACTAACAGCAGAATGACACTTAGCAAAATGAAGCAATCAGTACTTGGCACATGCTACATGGAAGAGAGAAACAAAAGAAGAGGAAGTGAAACCGGCATGCACAGGAAAACAAGGAGACAACACATAAGAGACAAAGAAACGACTGGTTTGCAATGAGCAGGCTCCAAGCTACTTTTAGTAAATAAAATGTCTTGTGAGAGTCAATGCGCTGTCTCAGGCGAGACCTAAAAATAGGGAGGATACTGAGCAAGCAGGAAGCACGAGCGAAGGAGGAGCATGCAGAGACAGGGATAGGCGGGGAAGCTAGGGACAGGGAGGAATAGAAATAATGGAATCTGTTTATCATACATTAAAGCTAACTAGGAGCTCACATTAAATATCTCAGATAGGGAAGAAGTTTTAACTCAGACTGGACTGTCAAGGTATGCAGTGGTTCTTAGCACTGGGGGAAGAGAGTTCCAGAATAAATATGTGTTCCTGTAGAAGGACTGTGCCACTATGCGCTCTACTTTGAAAGTTGAAGGTTCTTGAAGAAGTCTCTCTGAGCTATGCAAGGAACTGGACCCAAAGAACATTTTCAGTTTTGCTGTAAGGAAACCTGGCAGGCAGGAAGCAGAACTCTGAGGGTGAAGGACACATCTTGTAAGTAAGTATTGCTTCTATGGAAAGTCATCAATAGAGTTGGTAGCACCTGTGAAAGGTGATTAAATCTCTTAGCACCTGACAAAATGTGATACAGCAAAAAGCACAACTTTTGTGGGAACAGTGTATTTTATAAGTCCAGTCGGAAGGGCAAGTCTATAATCAATTCTTGACAGCACCAGAGACTGGTCTAAGATCTTGAAAACAAACTCAGGGATGAATTGGCCAATAGCCCACAAGAAACAATTATGAACATGCACATCTTGCATATTCGCTTTGGTTTCTACCATGGTCAGCTAAAGGTCTAACTTCTTTCCAATTCTGTCCCTGGGGACGTAACCAGGCCACTAACATTTTAAAAGTCTACATACAGCCCATCATCAATGTAATGAGTTAACGGTTAACCACCTTGTTATAAACATATAGTATGTTCTGAGTAACCCAAATAGTGTCTGATCCAAAAAGACTTTACTGGTGTCAAGGCAGTGGAATCCTCCGAGACCAGAGGCCGCACTTTTGCACAGATACATTACTGGTATCAGATCTGGAATTGGCACCTCTGGAGTCTGAGCAGGTGATGTTTGGATTGGCACGGCCCTTGGGTTAGGTGTTTGGGCCAGGCAGAGGTCCAACAGGGTTAGTCGTCAGCAGAATAGGCTCTGCTAGTGAAAGGTGCTCCATGGCAACCCTGAATCAAACAGTTGCAGCAAGGTCTCTGACAGCCACCACTATGGGGTTGACAAGGGCCAAGGAGACTAAAGGTGCACCAGGACCAGTTTATGAATATGCTTAGAGGGGGATGAATGGAGAGGAGTCAGGTGCCAACTGAGAGATTTCTCCCCAAAGTAGAACTGACTGGAGAGATATAAATCCTGCTTAGACTTCTTATGGTTATGAAAAGACTTGTTTTTACATCTTTGACTTATCCGAGGATGGTAACCAAGGAGAAGTTGGAGTTTGAGTGGGAGCGAGAAAAGGCCTGAGATTTGGCGCAGGCTTGAAATCTGACATACTATCTGCCTCTTTTCTTGTGCTTGATGACTTACAGCTTCGCCTCATACTATGTGACGTATATAGGTGCATTTATCATAAGACAGTCACTCTGGGATCCTACACACTACAGACCCAGCTTCTCCAACTAGTAGACTGTGAGCTACTGGTTGCTCTCCAGCTACCAGTAAGTAGCTCTCCTGTGTGCAGCCCAGCTTATTAGACGCTTTTGCTCGGTTGAATTATACAATTAGGAAAATGAAAATGTATTTATTTTCAGAACTCATAAGCCGATATTTGAAGAAACATGGCTGATTTTCCAAAATATACGTAAAGCTGATATTTGAGTGATAAATCACGTGGCATTGGGGAGACATTTTACAAATGTTATTACCCTTCATACCAGAGGCATTGCAGCTATGACAATTATGTATTACCCATGAGAAGCATTCCATATGGACAAAACCTTTACTGCATTACTCCTGGCACTCATGCCTGCTGCACTGAGGTGATTGCTGGAAGTAACCTTGCATATGGTGGCCACCATTATAATCTTGTCTAATGTGGACACTATTACAACACTAATAATATTAGTAGGTCTTGATGGGTTTCATTGAACATAAGTAGCTCATTATAGAAAAGGTTGTAAACCCCTGCTACAGAATGCAGGCCTGTGACAAACATATGGTTCATGCACTTGCATTACAGTTTGAACTCTGCAGCATTTTCTGGAGGGCAAGGGTTGCACAAATTCACCTAACACATTACTGTCACAAAAGTGAATCTTGGGGATGGCAAGATACAGGGAAAAAAAAGTTCAGACGCGCCCTCCAGATCCATTTTAAGGGCACAGAAAGAGGAACTGATACCCCCTGTTGATGGCAACTCCTTGCTATCACATGCAATCACTTCCGGACCCGGTGCTATGCCATTTCAGGGCCCAATGGCGCCAACTATTGCCATGTAAGTGCAAATGCAGAAAGAAATCCTGGATTGTGACTGGAGATTAGGGGAACTCAAAAGGTGAGTGATCCGTTCTAAGCACCTATCAGAAGGAGAAATGATCCCCCTTTTAGATAATCTGGGGAAAAAACCTTGAATTCACAGGTTGTTGATGAGTTGCATAGAATTGGTTTATCTTGCATGTAAGGTTGATAACAGAGGAATAATGGATGTCAAAATTCAATTGGCAATGATAATGAACATTAATATCAGAGGAGATCCTTGTGGCTCTCTATACAAGGCATGAAAAGGATCTAATTCAAGTCACTGAGTATGGCCACTGAAATCAAAACCACGGAAAGGAGTGCAACATGCTCCCTGCAAGCTTTAAGAGGCGATCTAGCAGGAATATATGGTACACAGTGTAGGAGGCTGTGACATAAAAGTACTAAAAGACATGTTGGACTTTAATCTGTTGCTCCAAGGATGAAGTCACAGAAGGAGCGTTGTTTGTGTTATGCCCTTGTAGTCTTTCTTATAATCATGGAAGTCTTAAGTGTAAAGGTGAATTTGGAGTTGGGCAGCATTCACTTTTGCCAGAAGTTTGCCAGCTGCCAGTAAGAGAAGCAACAGTTCTATGGCTGTTGCGGATGCCTATGCTGGCTTTTTCAAAGAGGTGTAACAATAGATTGTCTGGACAGATTAGTTTATTAGGCAAGTTGAGTGGGTGGGATTTAGTGCATTTTTTTTTTTTGTGCATTTGGTGGCCAAGATGTAGCCGGGACAGATACTATAATAGATACTTCTTCTACGAACCTTGAAAATGGTTACTGGAATGGGTGGGAGAAAGAGGGTTCTAGTGTGTTTTGCATTTTCTTAGTGCTTTCTGGGAATGATTCCAGTAGAATATGGCAGTTTTATTGAACGTCATGTTTTCTGGTGAGGTCAAAGAAACTTTTACTGTACATTGAATAATCGTTCAGCTTGGCCCTAGAAAGGTGGAATTTATCTTGTGAGATCCTAGTTTACAGGGATAACTAGTGCGCTTGGTGGACCTTTTGGTGACGAAGAGGTTGTAATTATGATCTTTTAAGATGGTTTTGTATTGTTTTAGGTGAAATTAGAGACCAACTATGCTACTTCGGTTCTTCTGTATCTGTCGAAGAGCTCCCTCTGAATTGATGAACTATTAATTCTCCTTTTAGCCAAATGCTCTGCAGATGATGCGAGAGAAGGAGTCTGTGGTTTGGCAAATTGTACTTTATTGTGTGGAGAATCATCTTGTGAACTGGTGTGAGGAAAGTTTGAAAAAAAGTGCCATGAAGAATCAAACTATGGATTTAACATGAGGTGTGGTGGGTGTAGTTGGTCACTGGTGTTTAAGATGAGCAGTCTGGGAATTGGAGGACTATGCACTTCACAGTACTGATCACCAAGCTATGTTGAGAGTTTAGTTTAAGGAGTAGCAAATAATGTGAGAGGCGCCCACTGGTGGGGCCACAAGACTTTGGGTAGTTTCATTGAGATGTAGTAATTTGGTTTTGGAGTTCGTTCATAGGTGAAAATTTGAGCAATATGAGGCAGTTACTATTTAATGTAGGTTAGTTTGTACTTGCACCTTAATGTTAATTTAATGGAGGAGTACACATAATTTATTTTGGATCCAGCTGGAGTAGCTTGGTCATAGACTCCACTAAAGGTAGTTTCAATTTCTATAAGAATGTTATCTAATTGAGGTGTGATATATGAATAACTGCCAGGGCTCCTCTCCTTTGGCTGTCTGTGCTCTCTCAGGACAGAGTATTTCTCCAAAGCAATACAGGCAGGGGTTACCCATGTTTCTATAAAGGTAGACAAAAGTTTTACTGGACGTTTTAGTCAAGCATTTCATAGTTGTTTTAGCACATGTTGTGCTGTGAACTGAGTATTTCAGACTGTCTGAAGAGTACTCTTGTGAAGTACTTTTTCTTAATTTGATTTTCTTTAAGGGCACAGTAAGGTTATTTATAAATGTTTCATGGTAACATGTTCTAATCATGCATCTAGAAGGACCAAGAACTCCCAAGGACAGCGGCTCTGTTCCCCAAAGACTGCAACTTTGCAACAAAGAAGCAACTTTGAAACAACACACGTTTCCTGCTGGAAGCGTGAGACTTTGCACTCTGCACCCGACCCCCCCCTGCTCGACTTGTGGAGAACCAACACCACAGGGAGGACTCCCCGGCGACTACGAGACCGTGAGTAGCCAGAGTTGACCCCCCTGGACCCTCACAGCGACGCCTGCAGAGGGAATCCCGAGGCTCCCCCTGACCGTGACTGCCTGCTTCAAAGACCCGACGCCTGGTAAAGACTCTGCACCCGCAGCCCCCAGGACCTGAAGGATCCGACCTCCAGCGCAGGAGCGACCCCTAGGTGGCCCTCTCCCTTGCCCAGGTGGTGGCTACCCCGAGGAGCCCCCCCCTTGCCTGCATCACTGAAGAGACCCCTTGGTCTCCCATTGATTTCTATTGCGAACCCGACGCTTGTTTGCACACTGCACCCGGCCGCCCCGTGCCGCTGAGGGTGTACTTTCTGTGCTGACTTGTGTCCCCCCTGGTGCCATACAAAACCCCCCTGGTCTGCCCTCTGAAGACGCGGGTACTTTCCTGCTGGCAGACTGGAACCGGGGCACCCCCTTCTCCATTGAAGCCTATGCGTTTTGGGCACCACTTTGACCTCTGCACCTGACCGTCCCTGAGCTGCTGGTGTGGTAACTTTGGGGTTGTTCTGAACACCCAACGGTGGGCTACCTTGGACCCAAACTTGAACCCCGTAGGTGGTTTACTTACCTGCAAAAACTAACAAACACTTACCTCCCCCAGGAACTGTTGAAAAGTGCACTAAGTGTCTAGTTTTAAAATAGCTATATGTCATTTATGTGAAAACTGTATATGCTATTTTGCTAATTCAAAGTTCCTAAAGTTCCTAAGTGAAGTACCTTTCATTTAAAGTATTACTTGTAAATCCTGAACCTGTGGTTCTTAAAATAAACTAAGAAAAGATATTTTTCAATTCAAAAAACCTATTGGCCTAGAATTGTCTCTGAGTGTGTGTTCCTCATTTATTGCCTGTGTGTGTACAACAAATGCTTAACACTACTCCTCTGATAAGCCTACTGCTCGACCACACTACCACAAAATAGAGCATTAGAATTATCTTTTTTTGCCACTATCTTACCTCTAAGGGGAACCCTTGGACTCTGCGCATGCTATTTCTTACTTTGAAATAGTACATACAGAGCCAACTTCCTACATGGAGTGATGGAAATTGGTTGCTTGAAGTGGCTGGTAAAACAACTGGAATGGGCTAGCAACTGAAATGGAGAGAATAGGGCAGTAGAATGAACAATGTGACTGAAATATCAGGAAACAGTCTTTCTGAGTGCCCCAGCAAGCAGTTCGTGCAGCATAACTGGGAATGGTATTGAGTGAAAGGGATGAGTTTTAGAATGAGCAGAACGCTAGGTGTAATTTTTGGGATAAGCATAATTCTTGACCTGAATGATAAAATAGTCAGAGTTGAAAATAAGTTGTTATGCATAAGAGTTAAAAATTTCTGGAACGAGTGATATGGTCAGTGCTTAAGCGAACACGGGGTGACCTTTGGAGAGAGTGGGGAAACAAATGGAAAATTGAGGTTTTGGGGTTCACTTGCTAGGTCACGGTGATCAGTACTAAGGAGGCCAGGTAAAAAGAAAAACGTTTTAGGTCACTGGATATCGCTACCTCTAAAGGGGATTTTTCATACAGATTTAAAAATAAGATTCAGTGATTTTGATGTAGAACATGTCACTCAAGTAATGGGACTACCAGTCTCAAACCAGTCTTCAAAGCCAGCATGTTGTAATAAGGTACTTTCTAAGGATTCTGAATGCTATTTCATTAGACAGCGAAGGTTATTTATAACTTGTAGCATACATTTCACATTTTGGTGCCTGTAATAGACATACATATGTCACATACTGTTGCCAATATTCAAATGAGACATTTAATTTTGGGATGTGTTTATAACTGGACCCCTCTTGAAGCCAACAAGAAGCCATGAACCATAAACTATCCTGTATTTGGCATCATCAGAGAGTTCGGTTAAGCTGTCTGCTCTATGTTCTAAAAATGTTTATGGGGTCAGAAACGTGCCAGATATTTGACCATGATAACCAGGAATATATCCGAATACTGAATCACACCTAGATTACACACTGTCCTCCTCTGCTGGCTCGCCCTTTCTGCCATAATCTGATTCCTCTTCTACAGAGATCCCATGGTGGCAACAATGTTTCTATTGCCTCCTACTTTTAGATCATCTTCTCTGGGAGCCTTTTTCATGAGGTTTCAGAAGATAGAGACCCCCCCTCGCGCAGTTCTTTTTCCTTCTTTCTCCATTTTTCTCCTCCGAGGTGGAAAACAAAACAGACTGTATGAGGATGCGATGCAGGTTTTTTCTGCCAGAGAAAGGGAATTTCACGAAGAGAGATCATTTTCAGCAAAAAATACCTTTCACATATTACAAAAATTGGTGAAAGAGGTGTCTGAAGCTTGAAGACGTTGAATGATTACAAAAAAAGCTTGAATGTTGAAGTACAATTTATGGAAAACATTTTAACCGATTGTAGGAAGCTAGAGTGGTGTAGGAGTCCCTAACTACTCTAACACTAGGCTCCCAGCAGAGTTTGGAGCAAGTCTATGTCAGACTCTAGCTTACACAAACTTAGGAGACTATATCCCTAACACTAAGTGTGTGGTGTACCTACAGTTAGTAAATAGTCTTTCCTGTGGAAAGTGCTCAGTGAGAGAAGTAAAGCAATTGCAAGAGCTTATCCCACCGCTGCACCACCAATGTAGGATGCTGGCTTGGTGTGTGGTGAGCACTTATGGTGTTATCACCTTATACCAGGTCTAGGTATCTCCGATTAGTGAGGTGTAGTCAGTGTCTAGGAAGCTAGGCTCTCTAGAGGTAGCTGTAGATGAGCAGCCAAGAGTTATCTAGGAGACATGCAAAGCTTATGCAATACCACTGTAGCCCCACAGCACTTACACACACATAAAATAACCACACACTTATCAAAGTAAAGGTACTTTCTTTTAGTGACACAAATACTAAAATACTGTATAGGCAATACTCCACTAGCTGGTGAGTAAACAGACTATCATATACACCTTAGTAATCCGGAATGGGCATAGAAAGCACCAGAATACAGTGAAATAACTAAGCAATGGAGACCCTGGATGGGGGACAAAACCATAGTAAAAAATGGAATGCGAACCGCCACCCAGGTAATTGGAATCTGTAGAGGGGAGCTGGGGGAATTAGGAATCCCAAAAGGTAAGCACCAGAGTGCCCCCCCAGTGACCAGAAGAGAAGAGATAAGTACCTGTTCTTTTTCCCCAAACCCATAGATACACTTTGTGAAAGGACTGTGCAAGACCCAAGCAAGACTGAAAGAAACAGAAGATGGATCCTGACAGAGGAGGACCTGCAAATGAAGGGGACCAAGTCCAGTTCCAGTTGAAGTGTCCGGTTGCGGCAGGAGCCACTACCCACCCTTTTGGAGATGCAGAACCAGGTCGACGGTGAGACAAGGAGTAGGCTATGCAGCACAGGAACAGAGAGAGTTCCAGAAGTGATGCAGTCGATGTCCCACGTTGGAAGAAGAGCTGCAGTCCATCAGTGGTGTGGAAAAAACACCAACAAGCCTTGACAAAAGCAAGAGTTGCAGAAGAGGAGTTGCAGAGCTACTGGGGACATTGAAGGTCCCAGGGGACTAAACCCAAGGAGGGGAGTCCCAGGCGACCCTCCGCTGTGAGGAGAGCCAGAGGTCAAGGATGAAGCCCCCCACAGGCAACTCACAGGAAGCAGGCACAGGAGTTGCACAGAGGCCTACTCAACACAGCTGGAAAGGAGCCCCCTCGCTGGAGCAGCAGGCAGGAGACTACGCGTTGCAGAGACGAGTGCTGGAGGTCAGGGCTACAAGAAGCCTGAAAATCCCTTGGAAGGAGAGCCAGCAAGCCTTGGTAGCTGCAAGAGTTGCAGTGCACAGGGGTACTGTCCTGCACGGAGGGCAAAAACCACCTCCCAAGTTGGAGAGCTGGTAGAGGGGACCACTAAACACCATCACCTGTGTTGCAGGTTCCATGCAGAGTTGCAGGTGGAAGGACCCACACGGCCGGTCGATGATGCAGTTGGTGCCTGCAGATGCAGGGGAGTGACTCTTTCACTCCAGGGGAAATTCCTTCTTGCTCCTTGGTGCAGACTGATGACTTGCTACCCTCCGAGGATGCACAGCCAGGGAAATGTTCCAGTTGCTGGAAGAAGATGGAGAAACAATGTTGTAGAGCAAAGTTGTCGCTGGAGCTGCAGATTGTAGGTTCCTGTGAAGTCCAGTTGCGGTTCCAGTGGCCAGAAGTCGAAGTGAACGTTGCAGAATCCTGCTGGAATCGTGCACGTTGAATATGAGGATTCACTCAAGAGGAAGACCCTATATAGCCCTAAAAGGGGGATTGGTCACCTAACAGAGTGAACACCTATGAGGAGGGGGCTGTGACGTTACCTACCCGAGTTGGCCACTCAGATGCTCCCAGGGACCTCTGCCCACCTTGGATTCAAGATGGCAGAATCAAGTGGCCACCTGGAGAAGCTCTGGGCGCCACCCCTGGGGTGGTGATGGACAGGGGAGTAGTTCCTCCTGTTTCCACAGTCCAGTTTTGTGCCAGAGCAAGGATCGGTAGTCCCTGGACTGGTGCAAACCAGTTTATGCAAGGAGGGCACCAAACATGCCCTTCAGAGCATACCAGTGGCTTGGGGAGGCTACACCTCCTAAGCCATGTAACACCTATTTCCAAAGGGAGAGGGTGTTGCTTCCCTCTCCAAAAGGAAATTCTCTGTCCTGCCTTCCTGGGCTTGAGCTGTTCAAGCAGTAGGAGGACAGAAATCTGTCTGTAGGATGGCAGCAGCGTGGGCTGCCCAAGAAAACCCTGCAAGCTGGTAGGAGAAAGGCTTGGAGTCCTCTAAGGAGCCCCCAGAGTGCATACAATCATACAACTAATACTGACAACAGTATTGGGGTATGATTCAGACATGTTTGATACCAAACATGCCTAGGTTCGGAGTTACCATTACGTAGCTGGACATAGGTAGTGACCTATGTCCAGTACACGGGTAAAATGGCTTCCCCGCACTCACGAAGTCCAGTAAATTGGAGCAAGGGTACTTAGGGGGCACCTCTGCTCAGTCAGGGGTGCCCTCGCACACAGGTACTTGCACTCTGCCCTCTGATCTAGGAGGGCCTGCCATAGAGGTGACCTATAGTGACCTGGTGCAGTGACCGGTAGTGAAAGGGTGCGCGCACCCTTTCACGCAGGCCTGCAGACACATTTTGCATAGGCTCCCTTGGGTGGCATAATACATGCTGCAGCCCAAGGGGAATCTCTGGTGCCCATATGCCCAGGGTACCTAGGTACCATATACTAGGGACTTACATGGGGACACCAGTATGACGATTTGGGATGCAGAAAGTCGGGGACAACTAAACTTAGAGGAAGAGAGCACAGTCACTGGGGTCCTGGTTAGCAGGATCCCAGTGAACAAAGTCAAAAACACACTGACAACGGGGGAAAAAGGTCGGGCTAACCACGCCACAAAGAGGGTACTTTCCTGCACTGATGACGTTTGTGAGATCCTCTCAGAACAAGCTGGAAAAAAAGAACTGGACCTGTGAGGCAAGTGCATCTGGGAGAGTCAAACTGCTTGCTTCTTAAAGATATAGTACTCTTTTTAGGTATTTCACTCTTGGACCTGACAGGCACCTTTGCCATTCATGATTCCATAGGAGTAATAGTAAGTTTTAAAGGCTGTTTAGGATACTTTACCCATACCTTCGCTTAAGTGCTGCAATGTGGTCTTAAGGCTTTACTAAAATAGGGATTTTCCCTCTCAGTAAAATACTGGTAAAGTTGTGTCTACATATAGGAGAAGGTGCAACCACAATGTTTCACAGTGAGGTTTCTCATTCTTATCTTGGAGAATGCACCTAGTTTGTGGGTATGGAACATACACCCTCCCAATTTTGCCATAGGAATAGAGTCAAATACCCTTGGAGTGACCAACATGGTGTCATGTAATTTGTGCATCTTGCGAACCCACAATGAGACCTCTTGCAACACCTCCAATGTATTCCACTGCAGGACGACCTTCTGGTAATGGACAGAATGGCACCACAGGATGCAGCAGCAAGCCTCTCCTGAGACTCCGACATCTATGGGCTGAAGACTTGCTCGGCTTTGAGGAGGAGTAAGGGTCTTATGGCACTACAGCAGCCCAAGGAGGTGAGAGTCTGGAGGACATCTTATTGGAGGCCTCAGTGCCAGAAGATGAATAGGAGCTCTCCGTGAAACCTGTAAGTAACAGGTCTGCAAGCAAGTGTGAAGCCAACCCGGGCTTAAAAAGTCACTGACAGTGGACACACACTGGGCTTTATTACATGTATTTAAAACGTATGGGCTTACCTCTAGGCAGATCTTCTCCTCCTTTACAGAGTGAGTAAGATGGTGCAGTGGCTCGCTCTCCATTTTCATCAAGTGGAAACCCTGGGTACAGAGGGTCTTGATACAGATTCAGAGTTGGAGGCAAAGGCATTACTGGATGATTAACTGCTTGAAGAGGGACAGGAAGTGGGGAGAACTGCACAGAAGGCCCCTGCTCCTGTACCAAAGCTGGATCCGGCTCTGAAGATGGGGCTGAAACTGCAGGAACAGACATTTGTGTTGAAATACCTTGAAAGCAAAAATGTAAAGACAGGTAAGCGCTTTTCTAAACAGATATGTCAAAAATAATTTAAGCATTAACTCACTCATCCTCCCTGCCCACGTTTTCCCCAGGTGAACAAGTTACTTGAGTAACACTCATTGTGGTGGTAATGGTGCCACAATGGTTTCAGAAACTTTTAACGCCGCCACAGACCTGGCAAGTGGCACCAGGGGGCTTTGGCCACAGCTCTGGTTCATCCCCAGACAAGCACAACAGGTATCATCCTTTGTCTGGGCATCAGTTTTCACCTTTAAAGGACGAAGCAATGCTGTCATCATACTTAAAGAACTGCATTGCACAAGTGTAGGTAAGTGCCTCTTTGTGACATGGTTTCCCACCCACCTCCCACCCCTCTCTTTGCCTGGTACCCAATGTGATTTGGACCGAAAGTACACTGGGTTCCCGCTAACCAGGTCACCAACGCCAGCTCTCTTTCCTAACACTGTACAATTGTTTCCTCAATTGTCTCACCCTTTAGCACCCTCTATAAAACCTTATTAAATGGTACCCCTGGTACCTAGTGCCTGAGGTAATAAAGAGTCCCTAAGGGAAACGCAGCACGGATTGTGCCACCCTAAGGGATCCCTCACCAAGCACATTGCAGGCTGCGTGTCTTGGTGCACACAAAAACATGACATCACACATACTTGTATGCCATGCCCCCAAACAATCCATGCAATATGTCACCCCTATAGAAGGCCTGACAGCCCTAAAGCAAGGTGCATTAGACTACATGTGAGGATATATCTGCAATATAAGTCTTTCTCAATTCTTAGTCAGGGAAGTCATTTTAAATGCATGAGCTGGACACTGGTCAATACGAGTTCCCCAGCTACATGATGGTTTCACTGAAGATAGGGATATTTGGTATCAAACATCTCATAATAAGCCCACAATGATTCCAGTGCTGGATTTATCAATACGTGCACCCAGAGGGCACCTTAGAGGTGTCCCCTGAAAACCTACCAGCTTGTGGTGTGCTCACTGACTAGTTTGAGCCAGCCTTCCACCACCAGACACGAGTGACACCCTAAGGAGAGCAAAAGGGAATGTCGACCACCCTGCCCCAGGAACCATTTGGCACCTGGACAGGCAGGAAACTTTGTATTCAGAGAGGTGTGTCTACCCCACAGGTCAGCCCCCACCCATAAGGTGAGGTGCCCGATGTGGACATTACATTTCAGATTCTGCCATCTTGGTGTTGGCAGATTGAGGAACTCTGGGACAGGGTTATGTCCACTTCCCACAGGAAGGAGTCATATAGGGGGTGTAGTGACTCCCAATGGTAAGTAGCCCATTAGCTACTAAGCTACACTTCCCAAAATGCCACTAAATTCTGCAGTTAGGGAAGCCCCCGGCACCAGAGAAGCAGATTCTGATGACCTAAAACAACCAAGGACTATGAAGAGCCACAAAAGTAGAGGGGGAAAAAAAAGAAGTACCAAAGTTGAGTCGTCCTGCAGCGGTGTCTCCAGAAACCCAGGAGGACTGCCTGCCTTCGAAAAAGACTCAGAACCTCCCATAAACAGCAGACTTGTTCCCCAGCAAACTCCAAAAGAAGGGACTTTGAAGCCTCTGGAACCGCCAAAACTTGAAAAATCACCACTGCACCCGCCACCTCTGACCAGAGTTGAAGTAGACCACTGGTGCTAACAAGTTCCCCGGCTCTCCAAGAGACCGAGTCCCTCATGGTTTCACCTCTCCTGGACTCCCTGCCATTGTCTCTGCATGCAGCCCCCCTCTACCGCGACCACTCCGGTAAGGAAAACCTGACACCTGAACACACCTCTGCATCGTGAGGCCGGAGCTCGGATGTTAGTTCGGCCCGACTGGTTTCCTGGCCAGAGCTGGCAGCCTCTTTTCACAGTGACCGATCTCAATTGAAACTCATTGGGCACCCAACGCTTTTTTGCACCCTGCACCTGGGCGCCCCTGTGCCACTGGTGGTGCTGCTTTGGCCCTTGCCCGGCACTCACCTTAACTCTTGGAGCAGGGGTATGGAATTTAATAAAATATCTATTTGTGTACAGAACAGGTTGCATTATAAATCTACTTGTCCTGTAACAAAATCCACTTGTCCCTCTGGTGTCATGTAGTGGGCTGACAAATTATGGCAGCAATCTCATTATTTAAAGGTTCTGATAGCAGCCTTGGATTATGCCAGGGCTCATACTATAGTAGGGTTTGAATAATAGCAAATTATTTTCCCACCTTTCCACAGATGTACATACTGGGGCTGTAGGAAGTAGCAAGCAATAGTTCCAGGACTGGAATGCCCTTTTGAGTCTGTGCAAACCTATGAACATGCACGTTTCAGGGGTTTTTGACAGCTCTTCTATAAACTTTTCCCATACTGAGAAAGCCTGGAAATGTATCCTTAGCAGCTGGGGGGAAAAGTAATTAGAGGGAACGTGAACTTGTTGCTCAACAGATCTTTGCATGAGCATATTTACACAGATATTTGCTTGAGCTGAAATGCAGTTCACAAATATTTTCTAGGAGTACCTTTTCCTGGCCTACCTCTATAAATTCTTGGTAATTTGGGTCACTTTTAAATCTGCACTAATGCTAGAATATATACCATGGGTGCACTTTTTTGATTTCCTTTAAGAACTGGGCCTCTAATTAGGTCTGGCAAAAGCCCACACCTTTAGTTTTTATTACAATTCTGTCTTTTTAGTCTATCTATTGGCTGGCTTTACTATGAGTGACGCCATTGTGCTGTTTCCTAAGAAGCACATTGGCACACAAATTCGTTTTGTTCAATGCCAGGAACTACTGTAGCAATGTGTGCTTTTTGAGACTAAACATATTTTTGCTTTTTGCTAGTGTGTGTTATAATAGTGAGGACCCGGCAGTTCCCACAATAAAGTTTTACCAGACCCATATCAAAACAAGACACGCATTGACAAAACTAAGGAGGGTGACGCCCAAGGTCGAACCTACCGGCTTTGCCAATGCTCGTTTATTTTCACGCTTCCCATAATCATATTGAAACTGGTTACACTGATTTTTCCATTATGGATATAATTTTTGGTAATTCTAGCATGCATCATCACATTTACGTAAATGATACTTCAAAGAAATAGTCACAAAAATGCCGTGGTTTTGCAAAAATGTTTTTTTCTGGATGCATTTTTTAATTAATGTTTTGATTTTGAAAGCAAAGAATCCTCAATAGTGCTTTCAAGCTTCTGCAAATATTTACATGTAGTTCGAGAGCATTCTGTGAGCTTTATACATAATCTCATATTGTTAAACTTTGCAAACGTGTACACATTTTATACTGGAACTATCAGTAGTGCAGTCCAGGCTTACAGCGTTTTATTAGCCCACTCACGCTAATAACAAAGGCTTTGCAATAATGATCCATGAATACGAATTCGAACAGCAATAACTTTTGGAAACAAATGTTACCTTTACTGTAACCAAAATGCCCTTCCCTGATCCATAATGTGGAACTGTAAACTGGCAGACAAAGGGCTTGTGCTGCAGGGAGTTGGGCCTACTTGTTCCAAGGACAAAATAATTATGAAAACTTGTTGCTCTTGACCCCAAACAATATGTCCTAGGCGTCGGGATACAGGAATTTCACACCACTGCTGGAGATTGTTCTTGTAAGTTGCTGTACTCCACCTGTTTGCAGAAAGTGTTTTTCCTCCCAGAGGTTAACATTGCAGAACTCAGAAATTGCACTGTGTCCACTTTCTTTTCAAAAGTTTTATTGCTTTTCACAAATACATCACAAATAGCCACAATCTGCAATATTCAGTATAGTAGCGACATAAGTGAATACAATACATATGCATATTACACATAACATAACCCATCTGGAGTGTCAAGCCGTAGATAAGAAAGAAACCTAGCACAGGAACCAAGCTTATTATCGGTCAGACCAGCCTCAGCAAGAGTCAGTAAACAGGAGTGAAGAGGGGCCCAAATATCCTTTGGCCGGGACATAGGAGACCACAATGAGGCGTATAGTTCACTTGTGGTATCACAAAAAAAATAAGGTCACCCAACCAGCCATCAATGGTGGGTTTTCTACTGCTGCCCCCTCAGTACTGCAATGTGCTGCTAGCAAGTAGGAGTGCAATAGCTGCAAATCTTCTGTGATGTGGGGCAAGAGGGTTGACACACCCCTAGAGTGCAATGACAGGGTCAGTATCAGCAGCATGTTCTAGCATAGCGGATATATATGTGTTAATATATGCCAGCAAGGCTCTGGTATAATGGTGAAATTCCATGTGGGATGTGCAAAATCAGCATGGCCAGCTGTGCATTTGGGGCATTTATGTGAGCGCAATGGGTCAAGTTTGGCAAGGAACTGGGAAGTGGGTATGTGTGGTACAAGAACTTGTAATGTATTGTGTCTACAATTTATTGGCACCAATGTGGTCTGCAGGCAACAGAACTGCCACACCTTATCAGAATGGAGGAATTCAGATCCCACTCCCAAGCCATTCATGCCGCAATTTGAGATGGGGGCACAGCTCAAGGCTGGCGCGGTACTGGCGCAATACAATCCTAGTGCTGTTTGTCGAAGATATGACTATAGTGAGAGGGAAGAAGTCAGGTGGCTCCAAATGAAAGGTGAGCAATTTTTCCTTCAGTGTACTCTGTAAGCGGACAAAGTGGTCCATCGAGGTAATTCCCTCAACCTTAAAGATGGAGCGTAGGTCTAGTTTACTATTTGTGAAGAGATTACAGAAGGTGCGAATTTGATGTGTAAAGAAAACGGATTGTACCAGTGTTTCCTGTGTCATCATGGGTTATCTTTAGGGGGAATATCAGGCGAGTAAAGGACGTCATATCCTAGGTATCTCCGAAGCCTGGACCACGCCCAGCAATTCGTGGAGAGGGTACTGATGTCCCTGGGTCTCAAGGTAAGCCTTTCTGGAGAAGAGAGGGCAATGGAAGCAGATCCACCTGATGCCTCTCAGGCTTCAGGTAGGGAAGTCTAGCATCAGGATGATACCAGTGAAAAGGAAAAATGTAATTGGGCCACCAAGCAGTAAAGGTGAAGATCTGGCACTCTGAAACCACCCTTAGAGTAGGGGAGAGTGTCTCCCATTTAATTCTGGGGATTAGGCCAGCCCATATTAGACGTGTTAACCGGGTACGTATTGTGGAGAAAGAGGAGACGTTAAATGGTTGGAATGTTGAGGATCAGATGGAGGAAACATGAAGTATGACCATTTTTATAATCGCAATGCGACCTGCTATAGAAAGTGGAAGACGGATCCACCTGTCATCTTGAGAGGAGAGGGAGTCAAAGGCTGGGCCACAAAGTGGATCACCTCATCTTTTTGCAGGAGGAAGAAGATGGCCAACTATTTAGAGGAAACTGCACACCATTTCAGGGGATACTCGAGGGTGGAAAGAATTCTGACTTATGTCAATGAATCCAAAGGCCGGATAAGGTGCCATACTGGGTGATCTCCCGAATGAGCGTGGAAACATGCAGGACCTCTCACAACACGCAACATATTATCTGCATTATTAGTAGCTAGAATGGGGCCCTTCTGGAATCAAATTCTCCTATGCAGATGGCGTTCCTGTAAGTGCTGAATTAAGGGGTCTAGGGCAATAATAAAAAGGGGAGGGGAAGGGAGCATTCCTGCCGAGTGTCTCAGGACATGGCAAACATTTCAGTTAGATGGTCGTTGACAGGCGGGCCCCACAGGGTTACCGTAAATTAGTAGAATCTAGTCTCGGAAGCTCAGAGAGAAGCCCAGCTTGTCAAGCGAAGCCCGGAGGAACAGCCTTCCGAGAGAATCAAATGGCTTCTCGGTGTCCAAAAGGACGACAGCTGCCTGGAGGGTGGGATTAGGTGACTTTACTATTGCAAATATTGTGCACAGATTAATGGTGGTGGAATGATGCAACAGAAAGCCGATCTGGAGGGGGTAGATTACATGCTTCATCAGGAAAGCCAATTGTGTTGCAATGACTTTTGCTAAAATTGTATTATCACAATTGAGGAGTGACAAAAGTCTGTACGAAGTACAAAGGTTTGCCAGGTTTAAGGAGTGTCACCACAGCCTCCTGCATGGAGGGGGTTGGGAAGGATACAGTCATTGAGGGATTCCGTATATACCTTGGAGAGGCGAGGGAGTAGGGCCGTTTTAAAAGCCTTGTAGAAATGCCCTGTAAATCCATCAAGTCCAGGGGCCTTGGAGCTACCTAGGGCATCGAAGGCTTGTGCAATTTCATTAAGTGTGATAGGGGCCGCAAGGTATTGCTGTTGGCCAGTTGTCAGCCAGACCATGAGATCTCAGATAAGATGTGATCTTCCAAGTGCTTTCTGTGTGTCATGTGGTGTATGTGCAGCAGTAGTCAAGGAAACTGTGGGCAATGTTATCATTGCCAGTGATAACACCATCATCAGTTTGGAGGTACATTACGTAGGTGGCCTAATAGGTTGGTGGTTTGATTTGGGCCAAGGTACGACCAGGCTGATCTCCCTCACCATATCACCGAGCGTGGTCGTATTTGCCCAGAAATTTCACCTCTCGATCCGCCAAGTTGCAGAACTCTCACAGCAGGAGTGAATGATTATGCAGCAACAGCGTTTGGGCTCTCACAAAGGTGGCGGAGTCTATAGTATGTAGTTCCCTCTCCACCGAGCCAGGTCACCGCAGATGCATTTTAAAATGCTTGAGTGTTTAGAGATGGAAACTCCTCTAATACAGGCTTTGAAAGCATCCCACAACACAGCCTGCTTAGGACAGAGCACAAATTTAACAAAAAGTACAATCTGACAGAAGTGAGGCATGTTGAAGGAAATCGTTGCTGCCTAGGGGTAGTATAAGAGTGTGGCATCAAGACAGTCAAGTTGGTCGGAGCGTGGTCGGAGAGTGTATGAGGTAGGTGTTTCACATCTTGTAACCAGAGCAGGGTGTTTTGACAGACAAACCGGTAGTCCAGGTGTGACCAGGAATCGTGGGGGGCAGAACAGAAAGTATAACCTCTAATAGAGGGGTAGCGAGTGTGCCACGCATCATATACATAAAGTGTATCCAGTAGTTCTTGAAGTGCATGCAGTGAGCGTGGTTTAAGGCTGGTGGATGACCCGGTGGAGTCTAGCGGAGGGCGATGCGCTATACTGAAGTCGCCACCAAGTAGAGTAAGATCAGCGGGCATGCAAATTATTAGGGCTATAAGACCATGAAAAATGTTAGGGATGTTAACATTAGGGGTGTGTACATTTGTGATCATAACTGTCCTGCTCGCCAACGTGCCGAAGGCAAGGCACCTGCCCTCCCCATCGGCGACGTGTGATTGGTAGATAAAAGTGCAAGGACTTATGGACAAGAATACATATTCCACAGGAGTAGGAGCAGTAAAATGAGAAGAAGTGATTCTGGTCCCAGTTGTGAGTAAAGTGACAGTCATCTCAGGATGACAGATGGGTTCCCTGGAGAAAGGCAAATCTTATTTGGTGTCTGGTGAGATATGCCAGAATCTGCCTCCCTTTCCAGGGATTATTTAAACCACTGATGTTCCATGTAAGGCATTGGATTTCTATATTATTAGGGGGCATAGGCAGCAGTACCCCATGTGCATGCATGTGTAGCGCAATGTAATGGTCATGTGCGAAAACGTACAGAGCAGCAATGGCGATAGAAACAAACTACTAACAAAACATCCTAACCCACCCCTCTCGCATCCCACCCATACGAACTATAAACTATCCAGTATATCCCTTGAACAGCAAAAAAAAAACATACCACAGAACAACTGCTTGGTGTGCACCAGTGGGGGAGGCAGCTGGAGGCAGCTCCTCAAACAATGCGGCCCACTACTCCAAAGAGGCCTGAAAGGGGAAAGATCTGAATCACAAACAATGAAATCCCACCAGTGAGTATAACAAACGTCACAGTGCCGTCAGGGAGACCTGTGTGTGATGTTGACCAAGCCCAGCAGGAACCAGAGAACTTTAGGAACTAACAGTATGCTGGAGCGTGGGGACCATCAACCAGGAGGAGATTTTGCCAGTGAGGCCAGAGATATGGCACAGTCTAGCGTGGTCTACTTGGATGGCCGGTGGCGTAGAACGGAAATCCTGAACCTCCTCCGGGTGTTAAAACACAGAATTTTCCATCTACCTCAATGCATAGCCTGGCAAGATATAGCATGGTGTGTGTCACATCGATTTTCTGTAGTGAGTTTTTAATGTCCTTGCATTTCGGCAGGCTTCCTGAGCTGTGAATGTGAAGTCTGTTTAGAGTGATACAGCAGATCCTTAGCACTGCAACTGACCTCTTTCACAGGACAGGTGGAGCGCTGCATCTGTCTCTGTAATTAAAGAGGCGAGCCATAAGCTCGCGTGCTGGGGCCCCCTATTGGTGGCCGAGATAGTGGTGGGCCCTCTCAATCGCAAACATGGGGGAAAAGCTACTGCAATCGAATAGCTCTGCCAGGAGGTTTTCAACAAACCTGACCGCTCTAACCAGGTTGGTGGTCCTGGTGATTCCCACAATCCGGATATTATTCCTGCACGACCGTGCCTCCAAGACTTCGTTTTTAATAGCCATTGTTTTTAAGATGAGCTCCATCTTGCCTAGTCACTTCACAATTCAGCCAGACTCATCTTCAAGGTTAGATATACGCCCCTCTCCTTCATCTATCTTAGTCTTCTGGCAGTCGGCACTCTCCCATGTTGTCAATGCGGCCAGTGAGGGTGTCAAATTGGGTTACAATAGAGCGAAACCCAGGTCTTATATCTGCCAGTATGGCCTTCGTGCTGCTGTAAGTTTCAGGGTCCTCCACTCTATCTGGGGGTTCATCCATGTCCAAGTGGGCATCCGGGCAGCACAGTGGTTTAGGCTGATCAAACAAGAGTTTGAGCTGTTTTGGGTTCTTGTGGCTCACCTTGGAGATCAGTTGGGGGGAGGAGAGAATGGGTTAATCTCACAAGAGTGCAGGAACGCGATACTAGTAGCACAATGCATGCGGCAGCCTTATGATACACTGTGCAGTCATCCAGGGGATGGGTCAGTGAGTTCTGTGTTGGTATCCTGAGGCGTAGTAAGGAGCTCTAGATGCTATCAGCAGAGGCTACTGATAACAGTGTGCCGATGGTGCCAGTGTCCGGTCACGTGGGCCTCCTGACAATATCATTAAGATTAGGTGGTTTTCGTGGCAGGAAAGCTCACGGAGCAGGTCCACTAGGTGTTCAGCTAGCTATCCTCATGGCAAAGGGTCTCTTGCCAGTATTTGTGGATGTCTTGCACTCCTGTGTTAAGCCTATGGCTGCTCGACAACCTACCTCTATACAGAGCACTTTGGGATTGCATAGCAAGCTTCTGTACCCTCACTGGGGAACCCTTTGACTCTTTACATGGTATATCTAGCTATTGACACACCACAAACAGCCAGCTCCCTACAATAAGCAACTGAAACGTAGGACTTTATAAACAAAATCAGTAAGACGACCACTCAGAATGGGGAAGAAAGAAGGCAGGCAAGTAAGGATTGTGAGTAGATACAATACCCACTAGAAATATTATTACCAAACATAAATAGCTTGTCCTTCTGGTGGATAATTCTACTCGCAGATTCTTCACCATCTGAATCAATACTCAAGCCATACTACAAAATGGTTGGTCTGAGGAGAATACAGTAACATGTCTTACAACATTAACCTGGCAAAATGACCTTCTGGGAGGACTTAGGAGACAAATAATTCATGCAGGATATGGACCATATCCCCATTGTAGCCTGAAATATCTCTACATCAGGATCATCCCCACAGCAGGAACATCCCAGTGTATCCTGAATTGTTAACTGGTGTCCCCTATCACAAACCGGAGTTATTTATGTTTCATGTTCTTAGGGACATGGAGCAAAGGATTATTGAGGTCCAATGTAGTCACATAATCCCCTGTAGGAACGTAGCCTCTTTTTAGCATGATTACCCCCACTTCTTGCCTGTTTGTCAGTGTGTTTGACTGTGTTCACTGGGACCCTGCTAACCAGGACCCCAGTGATTATACTCTCTTTAAACCTGGTTACTTGAACCACATACACCCCACATTTGGCATTTTGGTGCCCACATGTAAGTCCCTCGAATATGGTACCCAGGGCAATGGGGTACCAGGGGATCTCCATGGGCTGAAGCATGTATTATGCCACCCATGGGGAGCCCATACGAAGTGTATCTTCAGGCCTGCCATTGCAGCCTGCATGAAAGGATGCAGGCACCCTTTTTAGTACAGGTCACTGCAACAGGTCACCAAGTCACCCCTGTGGTAGGCCCTCCAAGCCCAGAGGGCAGGGTACAAGTACCTGTGTGTGTAAGGGCACCCCTGCACTAGCAGAGGGGCTCCCATGATCTCCAGTTCCATTTTCCTGTACTTCGTGAGTGCGGGGACGCCATTTTATGCATGTACAGGACATAGTTCACTACGTATGTCAGCTCCATAATGGTAACTCCGAACCTACAGGACCCCAAGTTTTGCTCCTACCAGAATTCTGGGGTTACCGGGCAGCCCAAGCTGCTGCCACCCCTCAGACAGGTTTCTGCCCTTCTGCTGCTTGAACAGCTCAAGCTGAGGAAGGCAGAACAAAGGAGTTCCTTTGAGAGACAGGGGTAACACCCTCTCTCTTTGGAAATAGGTGTTACATGGCTTGGGAGGGGTAGCCTTCCCAAACCACTGGGATGCTCTGAAGGACACATTTGGTGCACTCTATGCTTAAAACCAGTCTACACTGGTTCAGGGACCCCCAGTCCCTGCTCTGGCATGAAGCTGGACAATGGAAAGGTAGGTGACAACCCAACCTAGGGGTGGTGCCCTGAGCTCCTCCAGAGGGTCCCCGAATTCTGCCATGTTCAATCCAAGGTGGGCAAGGGCCTCTGGAAGCATCTGAGTGGTCAGGCAGGTGACGTCAGAGCCCCCTACTGATAGGTGGTCACCAGGCTAGATGACCAATTCATCCTTTCAGGGCTATTTAGGGTCTCCCCTCTTGGATGGGTCCTCAGACTCGGCTTTCACGATTCCAGCAGGACTCCTCAGCAACCTCGACTTCTGGCCACTAGAACTGCGACTGGACCCTCCAGGAACCGACAATCTGCATCCACGACAAAGACTCTGCTTGCAACATTGTTTCCACGGCTCCTTTCAGCTTCTGCAACATTTCCCCGGCTGTGCATCCTCTGAGGACAGCAAGTCTTCAGCCTGCATGAGAAGGAAGAAGGAATATCCGTTGGAGTGAAGGAGACACTCCTATGCATCCCGCAGGCACCAACTGCAATGACGACCGGCTGCGTGAATCTACTCTCATTCTGAGCTGCATGGATCCTGCATCACGGGTGGTGATCTGGATAGTCCTCTTGGTCCTCTCTGCCAGCTGTCCAACTTTGATGGAGGTAAGCACTTGCCTTTCCACGCCAGACAGTACCTCTGTGCCCTGCATCTCTTTCAGCTACCAAGGCTTTTTGGCATCTCCTCCGAGGGATCTTCAGGCTTTGTGTAGCACCAGCACTCCTTCCTGTGATGCACAGCCCTCCTCGTGCTTCTCCTGTGGCGTGGGATCCTTCTCCAGTTGTGCAGTGTGGGATCCTCTATGACTCCTAGGTCCTCTTCTAGTGGGTCTCCTGTGGGGGCTGCCTTTTCTTTTGTGGTCTCTCTGCCTTGCTGAGGGTCCCCACAGGACTCCTCCTATGGGTTGAGTCCTCCTGGACCTTACTGGTCACGAGCAGCTTCACTTTTGCTTCACCACGACTTCTGCCTTTGCCTAGGCTTGTTGGTGGCCTTTACGCACCAATGACAGACTGCAATATTCCATCCAGCGTAGGACGTCAACTGAATCCTCCAGGAACTCTTCTCCGGGTGCATTGCTGACAGTCTTCGTCCTACCGTCGACCAACTCCTGCAACCACATATGGGTGGGTAGTGGCTCCTGCCACCACCAGACACCCCTGAGACTTTTGGACTTAGTCTCCTTCTTCCACAGGTCTTCCTCTTCAGGAATCCACCACTGGTTTCTTGCAGTCTTGTCTGGGTGTTGCGTTTTCTTCCTTTTAGTCCTTTTGGGTGGTGTGGGGAAAATCCAGTAACTTACTACTTTCTTCCTGGCCGTTGGGGGGCACTATGGTACTTACCTTTGGGGTTTCCTAGTGCCCCCTCCACACATTCCACTTACCTAGGTGGGGATACTGCATTCGCATCCCATTTTTATGATATGGTTTGGGCTCCCCCTAGGGTCACTATTGTCTATTACTATTTGTCCTATTTTCTATTTCTTTCTATGCTTATTTCGGATTACTAGTGTACATATCCAGGGTGCTACTTACCTCCTATTGGGAGGGTTGCCTCTAGTACTTTTTGGTAATTGTGTCAATAAAATAAAGAACCTTTATTTTTGTAACACTGACTTTTCTTTCATGTGTGTAAGTGCTGTGTGACTAGTGGTATTGCATGAGCTTTGCATGTCTCATAGATAAGCCTTGGCTGCTCATCCACAGCAGCTACCTCTAGAGAGTCTTGCTTCTAGACACTGCATACACTACACTATTAGGGGATACCTGGACCTGGTATAAGGTATATGTACCTCTGGTATCTACCACACACCAGACCAGCTTCCTACACCCTCTGTTTCAAGAAGAGGAACTTCACATCTGAAAAGTACAAAACAGAACGTACATCAGCACTGTAGCCATAAAGCACCAAAGACAGCCCTAATGTCTGTTTCCATACATTTCCTTTGTTCTCTTTGAAGTAATGATCAGAATAAGAGTGATATGAATGTGCCATGGTACAGGGCAACAACCTAAACTGGAATGTTTTTTAAATGTCTACCACTAACCCTCCTCAAGAACAGGGAGGTGGGCGGATCACCAAGGTAGCTAGAGTATCTACAAGAAAGATTGTTCCCAAAGTTAACTTTTTCTTCTGATGGATACTTCTATCTGCAGATTCTTCACCTCTTAAATAGATTACAAAGCAGTACCCCCATAAAAGGTGGGAATGGGACAATAGTTATACAAGGAAATCCTACTGCATTTCAACATGAGAAATGGCCATCTATTCTCACCTCAGAGTACAAACAATAATGTTTGGCAAAGGACAGACATGACTGCCATGTTGTTGCCCAACAGATCTCGGCCACAAGGACAACCCTGGCTGAGGTTGAAATATAAAACTTTCCCCTTGTGAATGGGCTTGCATTCTCGCAGGAGGCTTTCTTTCTAAGGGTGTAGCACATCTTGATCTAGCCTAGGTAATCTTTCCTCCTCCTTGGTAGGATGTGGTGAGAGATAAATGATAGATGGTAATATATTGTCTTAGGGTGAAAGGACTCCCCACCTTTGGAAGGAAAACAGCTCTGGTTCGAGAGACCAACTTGAACAGGAAAACATATGAAATATGTTAACACTCAAGTTCAGATCCCACTGAGGCATGACAAATGGGGTGGGTGGACACAAATTTGTCACTGTCTTCTAAAATCTTGTGATGGTAGGGGAATTTAAATGGGGAGCTGGTCTGGAAGGCAGAGAAACACAGACAAGGTAACAATGCATTACTTGATGGTGCCCACCAAACAAACCTGCCAACTAAGCAAGAGTGCACACTGCAGGTCCTCCAATAGGCAATCGAACAAGTGTTTTCAGAACACCAAGCATCAAATCTATTCCACATTGCAGTGTAGGACAATGTAGGGGGAAGGACAGTGTGCAGACAAAATGGCATCAACCATCTCTGGCAGCTGTTGAAAGGAACCAGCCATCCCATCCCCACTCAATCTCTAGGCATGAAGCTGGAGACATTGGAGGTTGGGGTGCAGAACTTGTCCTTCCGACTAGGACAAGAGGTCCTCCCTGAGAGGCAGCTGGAGCACTGGGAAAGGCGCAGACCACACCTTTTTTGGCCCATTCGGGGCAATAAGGATAAAGCAAGCCCAGTCTTAACAAATGTACCTAATAACATGTGGAATCAGAGGAATGGGAGGAAATTAACAATGAAGTGGAAAGTTCAATCTCAAATCGAAAGTGCTCCCCAAGTGACGGAACAGAGTCTGATGGCAATGGGCACTGGCCTGAGCAGCAAGGAGATCTACCTGAGGGATGCTACATAGAGCAAATATCTCAAAATACCTTTGGATAGAGACTCCACTTGGGATCAGAAAGTGGATACAGACTCAGATGTTTAGGGACCCAGACAAGTGATTGGCAGTTAGCCAGAGGCCATGCTGGTGTGCCCACACACAGACTCCACGTTTTCCAACAGAAAAGGTAAGACATCCCCCTACTCCTCCCTGCTTCTTAACATACCACATTGCAGTCATCTTATATATCAAAATCTGGACACATTAACCACAAGGGGAATAAAAGGAGGCCTTGCGCACCAGCCAAACCATCATTCTTTTAAGTAGGTTGATGTCAAATATCTGCTCCTCCAGAGACCACAGGCCTTTAACTTCTAAAGCACCTTCTGAGAAGCTATCTCCTCCCTCCTCTCCCCCACCACCCAAACTAACAGTGGAAGCATCAGTCACTACTATGGCCATAGCTGGAGGAGAGCAGAAGGTCTTCTATTGGAAGCGGTTCTCCTCCGCATACCAATAAGTTAGGCCCATGCAGTCTCCTGGGAGATGGCTGCAGACGGCCCACTTGAGAGGCCTTATGTGCAAGCATGCATAATTGACCAGGAGGATGCAGGAAGTCAGACCTAGCAAGATTAAGGTCACCAGGACTGGAATCCGAGCCCCTTCACAAAACACCGGAATCATAAATTAATGTCTCAAGACACTCTATGGAGGAGGGGCTGAACTAGGTGAGACTCAAGTACGTTAATGGAAAAAGACAAAGCTCAATGAAGACGGTGTTGACAGGGGGTGGGGCAAAACCAGCTGTGGCGAACCGGCTTTGAACAGCCAGTCATCCAAATACAGAAATACTTGGACTCCACTATCAGTCATCGCCTCAGGAGACTTGAGGAGCTGATGTCAGTCCAAACGGGAGGACTGCGTACTAGTAGTATACGAAGCATTCCATGAAACAAAGGTACCTTCTATTAGACTGCAGGACCAGCATATAGATATATGCAATCTGCAAGTCAAGGGACCCCATCCAGTCCCTCACTTTTAGCACCAATAGAACCTGTGGCAGGGCAAGCAACTTTTCTACTTGCAGAGAAAAAGATTTAAGACTCCAAGATATCTGATCAAAGAAAGAGCACTGTACTTTCTACGGACAAGGAATTACAGAAAGTAGCACCCTTGCCCTATTTCCTTCTCTGACATCAACTCTACAGCTCCTCCTGCAGCAGTAAACGGATGTGGGAAAGCACCCATTTTGGCATGTTTAGCCCCCTACTTTTTGCCTGGTTTGTGATGTGGTGTTGACTGCTAGTGCATTAGCTTCCTGCTAACCAAGTCCCCAGTGCCAGATCCCTTTCCCCAAAACTGCACAATTGGCAAACTCTTTAGTAACCACTGTAAGTCCCCAGTAAATGGCATCGCTGGAACTTAGGGCCTGATGTACTAAGGAAGGTGTCTGAGGGCTGCAGCACCATTTGTGCCACCCCCAGAGACCTCTCACCAAACTGACACGTGATGTCATTGCAGGCTGTGTGTTTTGGTGCAGGCTAAATTGAAAACACAACCTGTCACATGCCCCTGCGTGCCAGGCCCCCAATCACAGCATGTGCCAAGTATAAGTCACCCCTAAGGAAGGGTGCATCCAGGAACATGTGAAGACATATATGCACGAGCAGATATGCCCCTGCGATGTCTGTCGATTCAGAGACATAGCAAGTGCATAGGGAAGTCATTTAAATGCATGTGTTGGACACTGGTCATTACGAGTACCCCAGCTACATGATGGCTTCTCTGAATTCTGGGATGTTGGTATCAAATATCTCAGAATAAAACCCTCACTGACCCCAGTGAGGGAATATTAAATGCACACAGAGGGCACCTGAAAACCTACCAACTACTAGTGTGTTGACTGACTGGTCCTGACCAGTTCAGCTACAACAGATACGTTTTTGGCCCCTATCAGTGATAGCCAGTGCTCTCGAGGGCCTGAGACAAAAGCATGCACTGGGCAGAGCTGTGACCTCCCCTCTCGAGCAGGATGGGCTTTCCACGGTGGGGATCCTCAAAGACCTTGCCGCCTTGTCATCAATGAATCTGACAGGTGTAAGTCACCTTTAAGGCATGGTGCATCAAGGAGCACAAGGAAAAATATGCATGAGCAGATATGCTCCTGCTATGTCTGTCGATTTTGAGACATAGTAAGTGCACATGGAAGAAGTTTTAAATGCATGTGTTGCAGACTGGTCATTACGAGCTCCCCAGCTACATGATGGCTTCTCTGAATCCTGGGATGTTTGGTATCAAACATCTCAGAATAATAAACCCTCACTGCCCCGGTGATGGGAATATATACATGAGCAGATGTGCTCCTGCTAGGTCTGTCGATTTTGAGACATAGTAAGTGCACAGGGAAGCCCTTTTAAATGCATGTTCTGCACACTGGTCATTAGAGTTCCCCAACTACATGAAGGCTTCTCTAAATCCTAGGATGTTTGGTATCAAACATCTCAGAATACTAAACCCTCTTTGACCCCAGTGAGGGATTTATTAACTGAATTTATTTATTAACTAAAAACCTACCAACTAGCGTGTTGACTGACTGGTTGTGACCAGTTCAGTCACCACAGATGCGTTTCTGGCCCCCAAGGTGAGAGCCAGTGCTCTCAAGGACCTGAAACAAAAACCTTCACTGGGGAGAGGTGTTACCTCCTCTCCCAGGCAGGATGGACATTCCAGGGCAGAGAGTTTAGGTAAGTGCCCCTTTTGGCATGGTTACCAAACACCTCACCCCACAAACACACTTTTTGCCTCTTATAGGAAGCAAACTTGACAGTGTGTCCTGCTTCCACAATTGGCACACCCCTGGCACACAGCTAAGTCCCGTGTAGAAGGTAACAATGACCCTGTGGTCAGAGTCCTCCAGGGCTGCAGCATGTATTATGGCACCAAAAGGGGCCCCTCACCAAACACATGCACATTGACATTGCAGATTGTGTGTGCTGGTGTGTGTGTGCTGGTGTGTGTGTGTGTTTTGGGGGGGGGGGGTGGGGTGGGGTGGGGGTAGGGAGGTGTAAAGTCAACATGGCACCCCTCTCTGGGTGCCATCCCCACAAACCACTGCCTTAGGCATAAGTAAATCACCCCTACAGCAGGCTTTACAGCCTTAAGGCAGTGTGCACTATTCCACAGGCGAGGGGATAGCTGCACAAGCAATAAGCCCCTACAGTGCCTAAGTCCATTCTTAAACCCTGTAAGTGCAGTGTAGCCATACTGAGTATATGGGCTGGGAGTTTGTCGTCACAAACTCAACAGATCCATGGTGGGTTCACTGAACAAGTCAGCTTGTTACCTGCAAGCTGTTTCTAAGTGTTCCCCCCCCCCCCCAAAGTCTCCAGAGGATTCCAATGGGCACCCGACATCAACTTTGACCTCTGCACTCTGTCGGCCCCGTACTGCACCCTTGGGGTCTTCCTAAACTTTGCCCTGTGGACATCCTAACCCCCGAAGACTGGGATCGTAGGTTGAGTACATACCAGCAAACTGTGTTGATACCTTTCCTCCCCTAGGACTGCATTGCTTTCTATGAGAAATTGCACTGTCTACTTTTGAAATTGAAAAGTATTACTTACCTGAAAACGTTTATCTGTAAATTCTAAAAGTGCATTTGATACTTGAAAGTGATACATTCTTGAAACTACTTACCTGCAACAAAGATCCTTTTGGTTCTAAAAATAAAGTAATTAAATATATTTTTTGATACATAAACATTGGCCTGGAGTTAGTCATTGAGTGTGTGCTCTTCTTGACTGTGTACACAAAAAATGCTTAGCACAACCCTGTAAGAAGCCTAACTGCTCGACCACACTACCACAAAAAAGAGCATTAGTATTATCTACTTTAGCCTCTGTTAAACCTATGGGGAACCCTTAGACTCTGACCACTATTCCTCATTTTGGTATATACAGAGATAGCTTACTACACACTCCAGCTGTCCTGAAGTGCCCTTGGAGCCACAGGCGCCAGAGCCCACAACTTCTGCCCTGGTTTAAGATCTACCAATGCAGCCAATTTTCTATTGATCGTATGTGTGGCTGTAGATACACCTGCTGTGCATTGACACTAAAGCAGTCCTCCCAACGAAATGTGGTGGCTTGCCTGTGGGAGTTGCAGTTGTTTGAAAAAGTGTTCTTAGGACCGCCTGCCTTACATTGGCTTGCTGACAAGCTTGACCATCTACGTAGTGTTTAGTAAATGTGGGTGGTGTGGACCACGTAGCTGCTTTGCAAATGTCAGCTAAGGGGATATTCCCTAAGAATGCCATTGTGGTGCCTTTTTTCTTGTGGAATGTGCTTTAGGAGTCAATATCAATTGTCTTTTTGCTTTAGCGTAACATTTTATTTACTTTACTATCCATCTAGCTATGCTATTTTTTGTAATAGGATTTCCTTTATGTGGTGCTGAAAAAGCCACAAAAAGCTGCTTAGGTTTCTTGAACTCTTTAGTTCTGTCACTATAATACATGAGGGCTCTTTTTACATCTAATGTGTGGAGTGCTTTTTCTGCTACAGAGTCCGGTTGTGGAAAGAAAACTGGTAACTCAATAGTTTGATTAATGTGGAATTGTGATACAACTTGTAGTAGAACTTTAGGGTTTGTACTTGGGCCAAGTTTATCCTTAAGTATCTGAAGGCATGGCTCCTCCAGTGTTAAGGCGTGTAGCTTACTAACACGTCTTAGAAATGTAATAGCAACTAAGAAAGCCAATTTGTAAGAAAGGAATTGTATAGGACGTGAGTGAAGAAGCTCAAATGGAGGACCCATGAGCCTAGTGAGTACAATATTAAGTTTCCACGCAGGCACTGCGTGCGGTTCCATTTTGCTGCATAGCAAGCTCTAGTTGTTGGCCTACGTGCCCGTTTTAAAATATCCATACATTCTGCCTGTAACTGAAGGTAACCGAACTCTAGGACATCAGGAGCCATATTGCAAGGTTGAATGATTTGGGATCTGGATGTCTTAATTGTTGGACATTTTGTGTGAGAAGACCCAGTCTGTTGGGGAGTTTCTCATGAGGTATTAGGGAGAGATCCAGCAGAGTTGTAAACCACGGTTGGCGAGCCTATGTGGATGCTACTAGGATCATTTCAGAGAAGTTTGTTTGAGTTTCCTCACCAGGAATGGAATGAGAGGGAGAGGTGGAAAAGCATACACAAATATCCCTGCCAATTGATCCATAGGGCATTGCTTTTGGACTGGGGGTGTGGGTACACCTGGATGTGAAGTTTTGTCATTTTGAGTTTTCACCTGTGGTGAACAGATTTGAGGTGTTCCCCCACTTTTGAAAGTATTTGGAAAAAAAAGGACTACTGGGCGGAGTTACCATTTGTGGATGTGCTTAGCAGGTCTGCACAGTCGTCGTAGGTGCTTGGGATATATTCTGCCAGAAGATGAGCCCACCTCCAGATTGTTTGTGCTACCTGGGACAATTGGAGAAACAGCATGCCCCCTCAACCCCGATTATGTAAACAATACATTGCTGTCATGTTGTCTGTGCGAATCAAGACAGATTTGAGTATTAAGTGAGGCATGAAAGCCTTTTGGGCTAGAAGACTTCCTGAAGTTCCAAAACACTGATGTGCGTGGTCTGGTGACTGGGGTCCCATGATCCCTGCACTGTGAGATCGTTGAGGTGAGCTCCCTATCCTGTAGGGACATATCTGAGGTTAGAACTACTTAGGGAACTGGGTCTTGAACAGGCCGTCCTTTGAGTAGGTTAGTGGGATTCCACTATAGGAAAGAAATGTAAGCTGGCTGATCTACCAACACTAGATCCTGAAGATGACCCAGAGCTTGTCACCATTGGCGAGAGACATTGTCGTAGGAGATGCATATGGAGTCTGGCATGAGAGACTATGTCAATGCAGGATGCCATCATACTTAGGAGTTTCATCAATGTTTTGACTGTGTAGATTTGATTGACCTGTACTGAAGGTGGTATTTGTTGAAAGTTGTGAACGCGTGCTGGATTGGGGTAAGCAAGGCCCAATTTTGTGTTGAGATACAGTATAATCTGTAGAGGCTGTAAGTGTGATTTTATGAAGTTTATTGTAAATCCTAATTTGTGAAGGTTTACTGTGATTTGAATGCGAGACTGACAAAGTGTTGGCTTTGATGAGTCATCTGTCCAAGGAAGGGAATACGTGTATGTGTTGACTTCTTAGATGTGCTGCAACTGCTGCTTGATACTTGGTAAATACTCTGGGAGCGGTTGTGACCCCAAAAGGTAGAACCTTGAACTGATAATACTGTCCTGCCCCTAGAAACCTTAGATATTTGTGGTGCGCAGGGTGACTTGGAATGTGAAAGTAGGTGTGTCTGAGATCTAGAGCAGTCATGAAGTTGCCTTTTTAGTAACGGAATGACATCTTGAAGTGTGACCATGTGAAAATGTTCTGAGAGAATATATTGATTTAGGGGTCTGAGATCTAAAATAGGCCTGAAAGTACAGTCTTTTTTGGGAACGAGGAAGTAGAGTGCATTGGTATTGTATAGGAACTTTTTCTAAAGCTCCTTTTGACAGGAGAGATTGAACCTCTTCTTTTAAAAGGGCAAGATGTTCTGTTGATATTTTGTGTTTGCAAGGTGGAATGTTTGGAGGTGCTGATGTCAGTTCTAGACAATAACCATGTTGGATAATGGATAGGACCCATAGGTCAGATGTTATATTTATCCACTGTTGGTGGTAAAATTGAAGGCACCCCCCTACTGGAGTGGAATGAGAAGGGAGGATATGGAGGTAGTCAATGTTTGGCTGTGGAGGGTGAACCACAATTGTGAGTGTTTTTCCTCAGCCCTTGGAGCTATTTTCTCTATATATTCCTCTGAAACATCCTCTGGAGTAGGAGGAAGAGGTTTGACGTTGCTACGAATTCGAGTGATCAGAGGATGTGGTTGCCTTGTAGCCACCCCTGTATAATAGGCAGCGAAAAAAACCTATTTGGTTGGTTTTGTAATGCACCTATTGCTTTAGCAGTGTAGGTGTCTTTTTAAAGTTTTTCTAGGGTGGAGTCAAGCTGGGACCCAAATAGGTGCTACCCATCAAAAGGCATATTGAGGACAGCTTGTTGGAAGTCTGGTTTGAAACCAGAGCACCTTAACCAGACATGTCTTCTAAGGAGTATACTGGTACTGGAATGTGAAAGTACCCACTTCAGAGGTAGGTGAATAAGATAGAGGGGAGAGAGAGGAGGTAGAGATGGAGGAGGTGGTGGTGGCTCTTGTGAAGGAACGGCTGGTGCAGTAGTAGAAGCCTTTTCTTTATGTGGTTTTCTGGTGGATGTGAGGTCTCGTGCAGCTTGCGCAGCAACCCTTTTTCCCCCACTGCATCAAGTTTTTCACTCTCTTTCTCTGGAGAAGAATCTCCAGTAGCCCGACTATTTACCCTTTTCCTGGCAGTGATGGTCACAATGGATACTGGTGGTACTTGAGACCGGCTATTTATTGGATCAGATAGGACAGCTATATATTTTTTATCTACTTGTGGTGTAATGATACAGGAGGGTACAGGTTCTCTGAAAATGTCCTGGACATGTGTAAGCATTCCTGGAAACATAGGGAGGAATTTCAGGCCTATGTGTTGATATGAGGGTATTGCATAAAAGTCTTCCACTATTGGGTCTTTATGTAATTGCACATTGTGATATGCCGCAGCTATGGTATTACTTACCAGATAAGCAGGGGTGTCTCTGGAGGTGAGGGGCGGGAAAGATAATGATCTGGATCTATTTCCATAATGGGGTGTGTATCATAAGTATCCTAAGGGTGAGGATCTTGTGGAGTATTGTCTAGTTCCTCCCTACCATCTACAGGTGAACCCTGCTGTAGAGTGTATTCCCCACCCACTTCAGAGCTAGGTGAATAAGGTGGAGGGGAGAGAGAGAGGAGATAGAGATGGAGGTGATGGTGGCGGCTCTTGTGAAGGAACGGCTGGTGCAGTAGTAGAAGCCTTTTCCTTATGTGTTTTTTTGGTGCATGTGAGGTTTCGAAAAGAATGATGGAGAAGCCACAATTCTGCCTCTGTCCTTACCAATTTGTATTTTGTGCTGCTTAGCGTCCAACGTCTCTAGAATTGGTTCAAGTGGAGAGAACAGAGCTGATGAATTGTCAGACTCTGCTGTTTCTGGCACCGAAATGTTATGCCTTGTTGAACCTTCAATCCCGAAGGGGCAGATGGTGTAGTTTCACTCTGTGCTGACATTTTCGATGGTATTGAAATACCTGCTGCTGCAGTTTTTGGTCTCGAACCTTTGGATTGTTTCAGTTCGACCGAAGGAATAGAGGCCGATTGAGAAGACTGAATTTCAGGCTTTTCCTAATGTCAGAGCCGAGCTCGAGAACAGGGCACTCAAATCAAGCTTCCTTGACCTACCATAGCCCGAAGGCAGTTGTGGTCCGGGGGCCTCTTTTGGGAGTCTTTTAACTGTCTTTGTGGAAGGAGGAGGGGCAGTTTAAAAAAAAAAATTATTCACAACTTGCCAGGGAAGTGATGTCCTGGCTCTCAATGTCGAATTGCACGTTGGAATCTGTGCCTCTGACCAAGAATGTCCCTGTTGCTCCAGCTCCTCTTGTGCATGCTCATCCCTGAAAATATCCAGAGTGTTGTCTTGTGTTGAATGTGCCATTTCCAGCCTGCAAGCTCTTTGGTCCCGGAGTGTCTTCTTGGACTGAAATGATCATCACATCGCAGGTGGCCCAGTTATGGTCTGGAGAAAGGCAGGTTGCACACTTGATGGTGATCAGTATGTGGAGATCTGGCGTTGAGGACAAAATCTAAACAGCAGCCATTCTATTAGGGTGTCAAATCCTTCTGTGCCACGAGGAAGTAGGTTTGGGGCCAGACGAGGCCCGCCGAGTACACGTTTTAAATTTAACCCGAGTCGATGTGAATTATGATTAGGAAAATATGATCGAAATACAATACCGTCAATGGAAAGGAAAGATTGAAAAGAATTTTGAACCGGAGCGAATGAATACGGAGCGAGCAGAAACACGTCTGAACCCAACAGCGAGGAAAAAAGAATCTAACAAAGAACTCTATGCCCATGTGCAGTAGCACTCGATCCTGTGACTTGAAAAGCCTTTTCAAAGAAAAACAAGTTACAGATCTCCGAGCCCAACACTGGGTGGCAAGATAATGCACAGCATGTGTATCTACAGCCACACATGCCATCCAACAACAGTATTAGTAGGCTTTGAAGGTAAGTACTCGACTTAAAGTTCCAGTCTCTTGGGGTTAGGATGTCCTCCGTTCAAAGTTCAAGTTGACCCCAAACAAGCACCACCAGCAACACAGGGTTGGCCAGGTGCAGAGGTCAAAGTTGATGTTGGATTTAGAATGGGATCCTATGGAGACTGGGGGGCACTCGAAGAAGATATGCTGGCAGGTAATTATCTGTGCCATCGGGGAGCAGACCTAGGCGTTTAGAGGAGCACCGGGGTGGGGGCACATGTCTACACCAAACACACCTTTAGCGGCACAGGGGTGGCCGGGGTGCAGGGTGCAAACAGAGCTGGGCGCCCAATGCTTTTCAATGGGAGGACCCCGGTGGGCACAAAAGATGCTGCAGGCTGTGTCCAGGAGGTTGGTTCCGGGAAACCAAAGGCTGGACAGGCAGGAGAGGTGCCCGCTGGACATTGCTGGACCATCGGTCAGATTGCCAGAGGCCAGGGGGCTGCAGGTGCCTGGTCTCCTTGGGCATCAGTAATCTTCGTCTGATCCGGTTGCGGTCAGGGGGGGTCCTCTACATTGAGGCTGCAGGTGTTCCTGTGTTGGCAAGGGGGTATTCAACCCAGGATGGACTCGAGGTCTGAATCGCCTAGGGAGCTTCTCTGGACTAGTGGGCCACCTGGACTCGGGCCGTGGGCGTCGGGCGCAGAGTGGACAAGACTTGCAGATCCGGGGTGGTTCTGGAGTCCTTTGGGTGATTTCTTCTGGATCGGCCACTGTCCTCAGGAGTTCCTGGTTATCTGGAGCTCTTGGTCCTCTGCTGGGCAGGCAGTCCTCTGGGGGTTTGTAGAGGTTGCTGGTCCTGCAGGATGTGTCGCCTTCTTGGAGTAGTGGACTTTGAAGCTGCAGACAGGCCAGTAAGGCTGGGGCCTCCTCAACTGTCATCTGGAGTCTTCACTGCTGGGGTTGGCATAGCAGTTCTTCGTTCTTCTGACGTTGCCAGGTATCTGGTGAGTAAGGTTCAGGGGAGCCCCTAAATACTGGATTTATGGGGCGTTGCAGGGGTCAAAGGCCAGTAAGTAGCCAATGGCTACTGTCCCTGAGGATGGCTACACCCTTCCTGTGCACACTCCCTTTGGGGTGGGGGCATATTCCTATCCCTATTGGTCCCTGTCCTCCAAAACAAGATGGAAGATTTTGCAAGGCCGGGTTCACTTCAGCTGTGTCCAATCCTAAGGTGTCCAGAGCTGAAGTGGTAACGCCCCCCTTGTTTTTCCCAATTTTCCAGCTACTTGCTGCCAAAAGTGGGGCTTAGTCTGGGGATGGGCATCTCCACTAACTGGAGTGCCCTGGGACACTGTAACAGACGGCCTGAGCCTTTCAGGTTCACCGCCAAGTGTTACAGTTCCTGCAGGGTGCAGGTGTGAAGCACCTCCAACCAGTGCAGGCTTTGTTCCTAACCCCAGAGTGCAAAAGGTCCCACCCCAGGGGGTCAGATACTGATGTGCTAGTGGCAGGATGGCACAGACTGGTCAGCCTTACACTAAAGGGTTGGTTAAAATACAGGGGGCATCCTCTGTGTGCACTGTACATTAAATCCAACACTGGCATCAGTGTGGGTTTATTGTGCTGAGACGTTTGATACCAAACTTCCCAGCCTTCAGTGAAGTCATCATGGAGCTGTGGAGTTCGTAATGACAAACGCCCAGCTCATGTACTTAATATGGCCACACTGCACTTACAATGTTTAAGACTGGACTTAGACACTGCAGGGGCATATTGCTCATGCAGTTATGCCCTCACCTGTGGTGTAGTGCACCCTGCCTTAGGGCTGTAAGGTGGCCTGCTAGAGGGGTGTCTTACCTATGCTACAGGCAGTGGTTTGTGGGCATGGCACCCTGGAAGGGGTGCCATGTCCACTTTGGCTTTTTCTTCCCATCAGCACACACAATCTGCAATGGAAGTGTGCATGTGCTCGGTGAGGGGTCCCTTAGGGTGTAACAATACATGCTGCAGCCCTTGGGGACCCTTCCTGGTCACAGAGCCCTTTGTATGAAAATGTCACTTACCCAGTGTACATCTGTTCGTGGCATCAGTCGCTGTAGATACACATGTTGTGCATAGCCCGCCATCTGGTGTTGGGTCGGACTTAGCTGTGTGCTAGGGGTGTGCCAATTGTAGAAACAATGGTAAAGTTTAGGGAAATAACACTGGTGCTGGGGCTTGGTTAGCAGGATCCCAGCACACACACAGTCCAGTTAGCATCAATATCAGGCCAAAAAGAGGGGAGGGGTAGGGAGAGAGGGACAGAGGGAGGGAGAGAGAGAGAGAGAGAGAGAGGGAGAGAGAGGTAGGGGGAGAGGGAGTGAGACTGTGTGTGTGCGCCATGCCAAAAGGGGCACTTTCCTATAGAGTGGCCCTTACTCTATCCTTGAGAAGAAAAGTGAGGTTGCCTACTTTGTAGACCTGGGCACTAGCAGCACACCCAAAAGGGTGATCTACGTGAACTGCCTACAGCTTTTTTGTGATAGGGCTGATTTAACCATGCTGGTTACTGATGAGGATCTGGATGCAGAGTCAACCTCTCCCTGACCACCTCTCTTACAGTCATAAAGATGGGTCAATTGATGGAGTTGTCTACTCAGACACACTCACTGCCCAACAGCAGGCTGGCTGCAGACAGGACCTGCAGCAGTATGCAGGGCCCTTCTCCTTAACCCCTGGACACGGCACACTGGTGTACTCAGGCTGTGGACACTGGAGACAGCTTGCCTGTCAAATTCAAGATCTATCAGCAGTCTTACCAAGTTAATGACAGCATGAAAGTTGAAGTAAACAAGATGTTGGATTTAGGGGTTATTGAACCCTCTGACAGCCCCTGGGCTAGCCCAGTGGTCTTTGTCCCCAAGCCTCATCCCCAGAGTGTAAAGAAAGAAATGTGGTTCTGCGTGGATCACAGAGGCTTCAACTCTGTCACCAAGACAAACACCTTTTACTTGACTGCAGGGTACTGGCAAATTCGCATGGCACCAGGAGCGAAGGAAAAGACAGCATTCTCCACGACGGATGGGCATTATCAGTTCACTACAATTTACAAAGGTTGGTGAACCAAGTCCTTGCTGGATTGGAGACCTTTAGTGCAGCATATTTAGATGATATTGCCGTCTTTAGATCTACCTGGCAGGATCACCCGATCCACCTGAGGAAGGTTTTCCAGGCGCTGCAATCTGCAGGCCTCACTAATAAGGCATCCAATAATGCCAGACAGTGAAGGACACTGTTGTATACCTGGGCCACCTTGTAGCTGGAGGCCATGACAATTTTGGACTGGGAAGCTCCTACCATCCAAACTCAAGTCAGGGCATTCCTTGGTTCTATATTACAGGAGGTTTGTGAAGGGATATGGGTGCATTATGACCCCCCTCAGAGAACATACCTCCAAGAAGATGTCTAGAAAAGTAAACTGGACAACTAGTTGTCAAAAGGCCTTTAACACCCTGAAAGAGGCAATGTGCTCAGCACCAGTTTTCAAAGCTAAGGACTACTCTAAGCAGTTCACCATGCAGACAGATGCCTCTGCACATGTGAAAGGAGCAGTCCTGTCCCAAATCAACGATGATGACCATGACCAGCCTGTTGCTTTTATTAGCGGAGGTTACTCCCCCAGGGAACAGCATTAGAGTGCCATTTGGAGTAGGGCTTTTGCTGTGGTTTAGTCCCTGAAGACGTTGAGACCATACTTGTTTGGTACTCACTTCATTGTTCAAACTAACCACAGACTCCTCAGATGTCTTATGCAGATGAAAGGCAAGAACACTAAGCTTTTGAGGTGGTCCATCTCCCTACAGGGAATGTACTTTACAGTGGAACATAGACCTGGGACGTCCCATACCAATGCAGATGGACTTTTCATGTTCTTCCACTTAGACAATGAAGATTCTCTTGGGAAATGTTAGTCTGGTCCTCTTTCGTTTGTGACGGGGTTGTGTAGGAAAGCGCCCCTTTTGGCACAGTTACCCACCCTCTCCCACTTTCTGCCCGATATCAGATGCAAACTTGACTGAGTGTGTGCTGGGATCCTGCTAACCAGGCCCCAGCTCTTGTGTCCTTTCCCAAAACTGTACCATTGCTTCTACAACTGGCACACAGCTAAGTCCCTTGTAAAAGGTACCAGTGGTACAAAGGGCCCTGTTGTCAGAGAGAGTCCCCCAGGGATGCAGCATGTATTATGCCATCCTAGGCGACCCCTCACCAAACACATGCACACTGCCATTTCAGAATGTGTGCGCAGGCGGGGAAAAAAAAGATAAAGTTGACATGGCATCCCTCTCTGAGTGCCATGCCTACAATCCACTGAATGTGGCAGCCCTAGGCAGGGGTCCACTATACGAAAGGTGAGGGCATAGCTGCATGAGCAATATGCCCTTACAGCTTCTAAGTCCATTCTTAGTGTTCTTAGTCATTCTAAGTGCAGTGTAGCCATATTGAGGACATGGGCTGGGAGTTTGTCAACAAACTCCAAAGCTCCATGGTGGCTTCTCTGAATACTGGCAAGTTTGGTATCCAACGTCTCAGCTCAATAAACCCACACTGATGCTAGTGTTGGATTTACTATAACATACACACAGAGGGCATCTTAGACATGCCCCCTGTAATTCACCCAACTCTATAGTGTGTGGCTGACCAGTCAATGCTAGCCTGCCTCTACGAGACGCGTTTCTGATCCTATAGGGTGACAGCCTCTGTGCTCTCAGGAGACAGAGACAAATCTGCTCTAGGTGAAGGTGCTTCACACCTTCCCTCTGCAGCAACAGCAACACTTGGCAGTGAGCCTCAAAGGCTTCAGCCTGTTTTTCTGCGTCAGGGCACTCCACTGGAGATGCCCACCTACCAGATGAGGCCCTATTTTTGGCAGCAGGTCCGGTGGGAAAATTAGTAAGCACCAGGAGGAGTGTCCACGCTAGCTGGGACCACCCCTAGGGTGCCCAGAGCTAAGATTAACCCCTCCTGGCAGAATCCTCCATCTTGCTTTGGAGGGTGATCATCAAAAGGGTTAGGAATGTGACCCCCTCCCCAAGGAAGTGGGCACAGGAAGGGTGAAGCCATCCTTGTAGTCTGCCCTCTGTAACACCCCTAAATCTAGTATTTAGGGGCACCCCTAAACCCTGCTCTTCAGATTCCTGTAGACTTGAAAGAACGAAGAAGGACTGAAGCACCGCAGCAGTAGTGAAGACTCTTGATATCAACTGACTTGGGCTCAGCCCTACCGCCCTGTCTACAGCTTAACATTCCTGCTACAAAAAGGCAACATCCTGCAGGACCAGCGACCTATACAAACCCCCAGCGGACTGCATGCCTACCCAAGAACCAAGATCTCCAAAGGGCAGAGGCCCTGTCCACAAAAGAAACACCCAAGAAGGAGTCCACATCCTATTGGATCAGCGAGTCTTGCCCACTTTGCACCGGACGCCCACATCCAGAGTCAGGATAGCAATCAGTGCTGAGAAAGTCCCCAGGCAATTCCAACCTCGAGTCCACCCTGGGTTAAACCCTCCTGACTAACATGACGCCTGCAGCCTAAATAAAGGGAACTCAATGATCGGCTCCAGTTAAGATTTCCAGACACCTAAAGGTACCCCTGCACCTGGAGCCCTCCCCAGCCTTGAGGAACCCAACCGACAGTCCACCAACATCTAGTGGGCTCTCAACTTACCTGTACAGCTGTTGGTTTTCTTCAGCTGACTCACTGGACCAAGCCTGCAGCCTCTTTGTGACCACCGGGGTCCCTCCAATGAAAAGCACTGGGTGCCAGACGCTGTGTTCACACCCAGGTGCCCCTGCTTAGGTGTCTTTTTGGTGCTGACCTGTGCCCCCACCCCAGTGCTGAGCTAAACCGCACCCTAGGTCTGTGCCCTGATGTCACGGGTACTTATCTGCAAGCTGTTTCTTTCTAAGTGCCCAACACCAACTTTGACCTCTGCACTCAGCCAGCCCTGTGTTGCTTGTGGTGTACCCTTAGTGTCTTTCTAAACTTTGCCCTGTGGACACCTAAAGCGCCAAAGACTGGGATCATAAGTTGAGTACTTACCTGCAAACTGTGTTGATACTTTTCCTCCACTAGGACTGCATTGTTTTCTTTTTTTATAATTCTTTATTTCATCCTTCAGGATGAAAGGATCATCACCATACAACATTTAAACAAAAGGTCACATAAAATAAGTATATTTAATATAGTCTCAGTCAAAGTTTATCAAAAGACCCCTTGTCCCACTATTCTTCCATTTCTGCAACATCACTCCTAATAGCAGACCTTGGATTCCATTCCCAGATAGATTGCTATTTCTATACAGATCCACCCACCCACTCTTTGAGCGTATCATTTTTCCCTAATTTTGACTATCCCCATCTTTTGGGACCAGGATTCCCACAATGGTACCTCCACTAATTTCCAATTCTGGTTAAGAAGTGATGTAGCCACCAGAGAAGCAATAAAAAAAAAAGTCTGTTGCCGAATAGTTAGAGATTGAACTGTCAGAATCCCAAACAAAGCCCCACATACGTTGTGAATTATAGCTCCTTGCAGCTTCTCAATAATCCATTGATAGATTTTGGACCAGAATTCCTGCAAAACAAGGCACATAAAAACAAACAGAGCCAATCCCCTGTGGTACCCCTGCATCCAAAGCATTGATGTGGATGGAAACCATTTATGGATTCATGAGAGTGTCTTAAATCATCAATTTTGGGGAAACAAATTAGCTCCCCTAACAGCTTTATGAGCAAGAGAATTGTAGTGATGCCATGTGTGAAGTTCGATTTTACAGTCTGTAGCATCTATCCTCAATTACTGCCAGTGCTACTGGAATATGGATTTGGGACATTTTTTGAAGTAGTATACGATACCAATTACCCATCCCAGTTAGCCTGCTTATTAAAAAAAAGATAGAGCCATGTTATCGGCTACAGCCTCGGTCTCTGAATGAATGCTTTCCATAAAATGCTAAATGTGAAGGTACAAGAAAAGCATTGATGGCATGATCCCAGTATTTGTTTCCACCAACTGCTCCCAGGTTTCACGCTTCTTGCCATTAACAGATTATTAAAGCTATTTATTCCTGTCTTTTCCCATTGGTTAATAGTCTTTGGTCCTAATTGAAGACCTAATGCCCCTGACTCCTTTAAAAGTAGAGGGATGAAATTGGGGTAGGTGATATTCTTCCCCGAGTTGATTATATTGAAGCGTGATTGTATGAGGGAGCTTATACCTAGTGCGTTTCAGCAATATGGGGGATCTTCAAAAGGGTGGAGAGCTCAACATTCTCTAGGAGCATTTGTTGCAAATACAAATAGTGAGAGAAATCAGAAGATCTGGATGCTTAAGTCATAAAATCTAGGAGTGCCGCCTAGTAATATTTATTTTTAAGTGAGGTAACGTTAACCCTCATTCTATTCTCATGTGCAGTATCTGGAGTTTGGTACGAGCTTTCTTTCCTTGCCATATGAAGTGGTTAAGAGACTGATCGGTTTCCTTAAAGATTTTCTGGGGAACACGGATAATAATGTTGGTAAAGATAAAGAAGAAGAGCGCAAATATCATTTTGACTAATACAACTTGCCCAATTGTTGTCAAGGGTCGTTCTTGCCACTCTGTAGGGAGTCCCTGAGCCTTACGAAGCGTATTTTTGAAATTGAGCTGGAAAATCTTTGAGGGATTATGTGTCACAAACCTACCCACATTTCTAATTACACGTGAAGCAGAACAGTAAGGCTGCATAGCCCTCAGAAGCACGGATCTTGAACTATTAAAAAGATTTGGACTTCGAGTGATTTACTTTGTACCCCCCCCCCAGATCCATAAACGTTTGTATTGCGACAAATGATGTAGCTATATTTTGAACTTCTGCCATTATGTATAGTATCATGTTGTCCGTGAATAACTTGAGCTTAGGTACATTCTGCATAGGAGCTTTGAGGAAGATGTCTTGTAATGTGGCAGCTAGGGGTTCGATGAACAATGCAAAGATGACTGGGGACGTAGGGCAGCCTTGCCACGTACCTCTGCCGATTGTTATGCTCCCCACCTTCTTCCCATTTACCACCGCACAACTATATAGATTCTTCAGCAGATGCACCAATTTAGAGGGAAAGTGAAAGCCATCTAGGATAGCGAAGAGTACTTCCCATTGTACCAAGTCAAACGCTTTTTCCAAGTCTAGCATAATAATGGCAGTCTTTACAGTGTTAGTGGAAAAGTAATCAATTGCCTGAAGTAGGCAGTTCGTATTAGATGATCTATTCCTTCCAGGAAGGAAGCCTGCTTGAACCAGATGTACCACCATTTGAGCGAGGGGAATGAGTCTGGATGTTATAATCTTTGTGAAGATTTTGTATTCATTATTCGTTAATCTAATAGGGTGGTATGACCCCGGCCTATCTGGTGGTTTGCCTTTTTTTTTTTTTTTTTTTAAGCTCACTATTGCAGCCTCCATACCATAAAGGAACATGATATTGGGGTGCCTTCAAGGATAGCATTAAAGAGTAATACCAGGCATTTTGCTACTTTAACCATGAAAACTGTATATATTTCAGTGGGCAGCCCATCACACCCACAAGCTTCTCCATTCGGGGATGCTTACACTGTCTCCTGAACTTCCTCTAGGGTTATGGGTGCTGTTGCTATGGTTGAATTAAATCAAAATATTATTTTACTTGTTCAAGAGAGGTCTAAGTTCTGGAGGTATTTAAAGTGGCATAATGCTCTAGAAAAACCTTACTAAATTCCTCTGTTTGAGCCACTGCCCGGCACCTTACCTTGTCATATATTTATTTCACCATTGCTTTATTATGGCATTTTTTAACCGATCATGCTAGAATCCTCCCCACATGCTCACTTTCTTCATGGAACTTTTGAGAGCATGTATTATGATCTATCAACTCCTGCAATGTATAATATTCTTGTAGTGCTTGTCGTGCCTGAGCTAGCCTAGCCCCGGACGTAGATGACGGAGATATCAAATAGTCGGCAACAGCTAAATCTAATTATTGCTGTCGGGTTTCCATCCGCTCTTTCTTTGTGTGTTTTAGCCTGATATGCAATTGCTTCCCCCCAAATTAAAGCCTTACAGGCCCCCATACCGCGAAGATGGAGGTGGATCCTTGATTACTATCAAGTAAGTCTGAAAACGAATAGCACATACTTTCCAACCAGCTCAGATCGACTAATGTTTTGTTAAGTGACCACCGTGACCTCTCTTGTTCCCATGCACCAACTTCTATCTCAGGTATAGGGACTAAATAGTCAGAAAACAGGTTGTTGAGTATCACTGATCTTCTACTCAATTGTGAAGATATCAAGAAAAAGTCTATCCAAGATGCTGAGTTAAATTGTCTAGAACAACACGTAAATTCAAGTAAGCAGGGATGCTCCTATTGCCATGGATCTACTAATGCGAAATCCTGTGTCATTTGGGTTAAGAAACGTACTGCCCTAGGCTTGTTCTGAGCCTTGTTCTTCCGAGAGCAGTCATTTCTAACATGCTGCAAGATACTGAAATCCTCCTCTATTACAATTAAACCTTGTAACGTTGACAGAAGATTGTATATTTCATTTAGAGAAGTTACATCATCTTCAATTGGCCCATAAAAACTAATTAAATGTATTAATTGGTTAGCCGCGTCTAAACTAATTAATACAGATTTTGCTTTACTTTTGCAAATTAGCTTTAGTACCTTCCCCCCTCCCACTCTTAATTGAGATTAAGACAGCCACACTGCATACGGCGGCAGAGGAATGGCATGCATGTTTTGTCTCTCTTTAATGTGTGCCTTAAGGTGAGTCTCTTGTAGAAATAACATTTGCAATCCAGCACCCTTAAGCCACTGTAGTACAGGCCAACACTATCTTATTATTCGGCACGTTAATATTACAGAAGGCAATCTTAATTGAGTATTCACCCCGTTTTTACTGACTTGTGTGGGGAAAGCCCAGTATTGACTCCCTTCTGAATGTTCCCTTCTCACTATTCATCCCTGGCTTGTCCTTTCTACCTGATTTTCTTTTAATTTAACCCACTCCTCACCCAAGTGACCCCCCCTCATTGTTTCCTTAGGATCCCCACCTGTCATGGGATACCTCTCCACCTCCTTCCCCAAACCGTGAGACCCCCCTGAGTGCCCTTGCCCTCCACCCCCTGTAAATCTGGACATGGCACGTTCAGAAGCTGCGGTGGGGGGTGTGAAGAGGGTGAGGGAGAGCAAGGGAGAGAGAGTGGGAAGGAGGGAGAGAGGGAAGGAGGGAGAGAGACTGACAGGGGCTCTAAAATACGAGCCCAAGGTAATCTAAGCTAAAAAGATCAACAGACTCCCTGTGGTCCCATATCTCCTGCTCTTCAGCAAAATGTGCAAATGCGGCTTGCAGTTCTCCAATGACTTCGAGCGTCCCTCAAGTTTGCAGTCTGGATACCAGTAAAATGAAGTGTCTTGTCCTCGACAAGACTGCAAAGCCACGTCGGCCCGGTAAGGCAGAGAAGACTCAGCCCAGACCGGTCCAAGTGGCAAATACTCCAAGACAAAGTGCTTGCGAAAGGGTTCAACTAGATCATCAGGTCAGTTCAGGCCTATCCCTGTCAGGGACACCCCTATCAGCCAACTCTCTGGAGCAAGAGCATGAATCATTACAAACAGAGCTTAGTATTCCCCAGCCAAATTTACAGACTCTGTGTATATTTCACCCTGCATCAGTTCCAGAAAGTTAGTAAGCTAACTCCAAGAAGAGTCAGCAAGGCAAACAGGTCTCTTTGGGAACTCCAAGCAATTCCAATTTAACCAACACTCAAAAACTGCCTGCATACCCCTTATTTACTATGAGTATTTTAAAAGATCTTTAATGAGCTTTGGGATCTTAAAATGTCACAAGACAACACCCTCAGGCAGGATAAAGAAAAGCTAGGCAAAGTAAGCATTAATATCCAGCAACTCTTCTCTCATGTAACCCAAGTCGAGCAAAGAACTACTCGGGTAGAACAAAAACTGTCCGACTTAAGAACACAATGAACAGGAAACAAATTGATATACCGAAACTCCAATCAGAATTGGAAGAGCTCTAAGTTAAGATGGACATTATTGAGAATAAGTCTCGCTCTTCAAATTTAAGGTTTGTGCGTGTCCCCGACGACTTTGAAGCAGGATCCATGGTAACTGAAGTCATAACTGACTTAGACTACCAATATATTCTTCTACAGTCTGCAGAGCTAAATTTCCTCATACTATTCTTGTGAACTGTGGTGATTTCTGAATAAAGGAGCAAATTCTCTTGCAGGCTATCAAAGCCAAAATCTACAATACTACAAAAAATTTTTTAGACATGTCCATCATGGCAGCTCGACGACAGAAGGAACTTCTTGGCCTGACTGGTAAATTTAAGCACCTGCAGGGATCATCCGGCAATCAAAGCTAACGGTGTTTCATAAGGGACAAGGCCACATTTTCCACTCTGTGGGGCAAGAAAAACATTTTCTCCAGTCAGTAAAAGGAGTAAGGCGTTAACCCCGCGTTAAGCTGCAGGGGGGACTCAGGATTGAGGAACTGGTCTTTACCACACATTTCTAGGATAGCTTTATGACGCTATGTTAAGATATGTAATGTGGCTATATAAGGCGATACGATTCCAAGTTAGACTATTTTTCTGCTGAAGACTGTATTGCTTTCTATGAGAAACTGCACGGTCTACTTTTGAAATTGAAAAGTATTACTTACCTGAAAACTGTTTATCTAAACAAAGTGCATTTGATACTTGAAAGTGATACATTCTTAAAACTACTTACCTGCAACAAAGATCCTTTTAGTTCTAAAAATAAAGTAATGAAATATATTTTTTGATATATAAACATTGGGCTAGAGTTAGTCAATGAGAGTGTGCCTCATTTCTTCACTGTGTGTGTACAACATGTGTAGCACTGCCCTCTGATAAGCCTGCCTGTTCGATCACACTACCACAAAAGAGCATTAGTATTATCTACTTTTGCCTCTGAAATACCAATTGGGGATCCACTGGCCTTTCTGCAGTGTACTTCATTTTAGTGCACTATTTAGTGAGTCAGCATCCTACATAACAGAGATGGTGTTCTAACTGAAGGGACTGCAGAGGTGGGAATTAGGTGCAGGCCACTGGAATGGTAGGACATACCCCCTTTCTAGAAGCTGAAGGACCCACCGGTCTCAAGTGATGGCCTCCCAGGAGTCCCATAAGCTTTGGCCAAAAACAAAACTAGCTCCTTCCCTCCTGGTACTGGAGAGGAGGAGAAAGAAGATGCTGCTATGGGAAAGTGCCCCTTTTTGACCTGGTCATCCCCACTTTTTGCCTGGTACATGATGCAATTTAGACTGAAAGCGCACTGAGTTCCTGCTATCCAGGTGCCCAGTACCAGATCTTTCACTAAAACTGTACAACTGTTCCCCAATTGGCAATACCTTTGGGCCCCTTGCAAGTCCCTACTAAATAGTACTCAAAAGTACCTAGGGCATGGGTACCAAGAAGGGTACCCATGGGCTGCAGCATGTATTTTGCCACCCTAAGGGACCCCTCATCTAGCTCATGCAGACTTCCACTACAGGCTGCGTCCTTTGGTGCAGAGAAAATGAAAACATGACATGGCACACAGCCTGTATGCCATCCCCACTAACACTGAATGCAATAGATGTAAGTCACCTCTACAGCAGGCCTTCCAGCCATAAGGCAGGGCGCATTATATTACATGTGTGGACATATCTGCAAGAGCATACATGCCCCTGCTACCTGAATGCTGGCTCTTCAACTGAAGCTCAGAGGACAAACCCGCTTAGAACCTTAAGACCCTTACAGGTGAATAGTTGCGCTTTACAAACCACGATTTGATATGTCTCTGTCGATTCTTAGACATGTTGAGTAATAAGGGAAGCCATTTTAAGTACATCTGCAGGACACTGGTCAATACGAGTTCGCAAGCTACATGATGGCATCACTGAAACTAGGGGATGTTTGGTTTCAAACTTCTCATATTTATAAACCCTCACTGATTCCAGTGATGGATTTATTAATACATGCACCCAGAGGGCATCTTAGAGGTGCCCCATGAAAACCCTACGAATTGCTGGTGTACTGACTGACTAAGCCAGCCTGCCACCAACAGAAATGTTTCTGACCCCCAGGGGTGAGAGTCTCTGCTCTCGGGAAGTCAGGAACAAAGCCTGCTCTGGCAGGGGTGTTATTACCCCTTCCTTCCCTCCCCTGACCCCAACAGGATGACCTGCATATCGGCTTTCCAAGGCAGAGGGCTTCAAAGATCCCACCACTCTGGTATGCAGATCTGGTAAAAAAAAAAAAAAATACAACATCAATTTATAAAAATAGATTATATTTTTATCTTTAAAATGACAAACAACAAAAATCCAATAAAGGGAACCAAAGAAATTTTTTAAAGAATAAATGATTTCTAGCACATAGAAATCAAAAGCGCCAATCTGGACATCTGGTTGTACTTGACTGGGACAAAGTAAAAATTTGAGACCGACCATGATGGAGTCCTTTTTGGATACGCATCGCAGGAGACCTCGGTCAAGGATTCTATGTTCTGATTTAGACAATTTTTCATGAAGGAAATCTTTGTCTGGGGCGAAGTTGAAATTGAAGCATATCTCCCTGGGGCCCTCCTCGAATCCACTGCGCGGGAAGCCTCGGTCAATTTTTTCAGAGCTTTTTCTCTCCGTCGTCAGTCGACCCTCCTCAGCAAGCAGATTGATGCAACATCGGATTGCCTGTCCATGAGCCCCCGGTGAAATCCTAGAAGCCTGGGGCTCCGGAGCTTTTCAGAACCTTCAAATCAGGCCAGGTTGCGGTGAACGTAAGCCAGCTTGACTCACGACGTCAGGTCGGTCCACTTACAAAGCTTTTTTCTAAAGTTGCTCCAAACTACTGGATATTCTTCCAGAAGGTCTTTTAAGGTTCTTCAGGTGGTGTCCACAACTCACCTCAAGGTTTCAGAAGCTCAATTGCTCCTTGAGGCTTGGGACTCCCAGAATGCACCTGGCTCAAATTCAAAAATGACCACTGGTCAGCTGGTCGATTTCTTCAGGCTTTGATGCAGGGGTCTCTGGTAAGCTATTTTCTACCTGCAGCAAACAGGGAGTCCCTTCTTGAAGTAGTAGAAGCCAGGCAAAGTCGTTTTGCTGGTGAAGCCCAAGTGAGCAGCTGGTGCAGTCTTTCTGAGTGCAGTGTCCAGGTGCAGGCCAGTGGTCCAGCAGGACAGTCTTCCTCCTCGTCTTGTTCCAGTAGGGATGTGAGGTGGGGTGCAGCTCTGCCAATTTTATCCTTGCTCCCGGGGTGGAAAGCGGCGGGAGGGGTGTGAAATCTGTCCAATCAAGTGCACCACACTCTTGAGTGCCCTGGGAAGTGTGGTAAAAATCAATTCTAGTTAGCAATATTCCTCCAAAATCCAAGATGGCAAAAATTCAATATCTGTATTTAGATCTGGCTGAACCCACCCACTGGTGTGACTAAGTTTCCCTTAACACTGGATTGGTGCTGCAAAGCTGGAAAAGTAATCTATGAAAGCAGGGGCTGCCCCAAGAAGTGGGAGAAAATATGGGGAGGATGGGGGTCTTACAGGCACACAGCTTTAACAAGTGGCGGGCTGGGTTCGGGCGATTGGGGGGCGTGTGATTGAGGAGCACCTGTATATTTGACGGGGGATGCCCAATAGACCTGTCAGATCCTGGAATATAGATAAATGCTACGATTAGTTTGTCTGTAACAGATCTCAGATGGGACTTGTATTACTGTCCACTATAACGTACAATGGCTGTTTTGTTAAAAATAAACAAAATACAAAAAAATAAAAGTTTCCCTTAATACACCCCTTCCTTAATCTAATCAGGGGGCACCTGGCTGTCTGGGTTTGCAGGAAATGAGGGAGGTACAGTTGCTGTCCCAAATTCCTTCCCTCCTTAGAAGACCAGTTTCGCTGCTCTCCCCCATCCTGTTCTACCATCTGCCGAGGCAGATCTCCACCCACCAAATGCTTCCTGTGTTTCAGCCCAGGCCACTTCACACCTCATCAAGGCAGCCTTGCTCAGGCTGTAAGAGGCAGACCAATCAGAGAAGGGCACTACAGGGCATAAGTCGGTAATTTTAATAAGAGTTCTAAAACTCTTTTGAGGTACGTGTTCTATCAGATTCAACAAGTTATTGGATTTATTATAACCTAATTTCATACTAAACATGCCATTTTAGCTCCTTCGTACGGAATTTTTTAAATGATTTTTAAAAAAGCCTCTCCATGTTGGCCTATGGAGCCTACTCACTACAATGGGGAAAAACAAGTTTAGCTATTTTTCCCTCACCAGGGCTTATAAAACATCTCTTATAAAGTCCCCGTTTATAGTTACAATGCACTCAATCATGGGGGCACATAGGGCATACCTTAGGGGTGACATGTAAAAATAAGACAGCTTAGGACTTTGGAAACACTTAATTTAAAGTCGAATTTGGGGTTAACTTTAACTTGAAAGCAGCCAGCAAGGCAGGCCTGCCTTTAAAATGACCCTGGGCACCACAGGAGTGCCTCTATCGAAGTACTTCCTATGCTGGGGTCCCTAAACCTACATACCCTACCATATACTAGGGATGTATAAGTAGGTTGGTAAGCCAATTATAATTAGCCTAATTTGCATATCCACTATAATCAGAGCACAGGCCCTGGGACTATTTAGCAGTGCCCACGGCACTATCAGATTCAGAAATGGGTGGAAAAAATTAGGGGGCTTCTGCAATCAGCGCAGTTTTTCCACACAGCATCCACCCCCCCCCCCCCCAATTCCTCCCCCCCCAGGTAACAAATCCAGAAGACTTAGCCCAACTCTTGGAGAGTCTTCCTGGCTTGTCAAGCGAGAAAGACTGCAAGGAAAACTGTCATTTTGCAGGGCCTACTCTGCCTTACATACTGCTGTCAGGGTCACTCCCTCTGGGTAGTGAACCCATTCCAACAGTAAAGGGACCCATTTTAAACTCAAACTTCCCCCCGTGGGGAGGTTTCCTCCTCTCTCTCTGCCAGTTTGCGTAGTGAGTTGTCCACCTCCTCTACCCCTAACTTTGCTAGGGCAACACCTAGCTTACCCTCAGAGGTTACCTAACACTTGAGCAACCCCACCAAGAGGGTCAGAGGACCTACTTTGCTTTTGGCTTTGGGGTCTGCCTCCCAGGCCAAGTGCAGTGCAGCCATGAAGGACAGCACAGGCTACCAACAGCTGTCAGAACCCAGGACCACACCTTAAGCTCTCCACTGACAGGTGGGTGAGCTGTTTTAGGGGCAACTGGGTTCCTGGCACCCCTCTTGATGTTTAGAATTGGGGGGGGGGGGGTGGAGGGGGAGTCACCACATCCTGTGGTAGACACCCTTCCTACACTCTCTCATTTGTCAGTGCAGGGGCAACACCCTGCAGCTGGACAGCTGCCCCACTACTCATGGCTTCCTTGGGGTCAGGTGATGCATCACCAGTGCCACCTTCCAGTTCACCCCCTACTGGGGCAGAAGGCCTTTGGCTCACTGGACCACTCTTAAAGAGTGGCCTGTCCTTCCTGTTCTTTTTCCCTTTCCTTGGGGACCCATGTCTCCTAACTGTAGGAACTGGCTCCCCAGGACTTTGGGTTGCGGGGGCGCCATAGGTGACCACCCCATCTGGGATCAGACTAACCTCTGGGAGGTCACTGCCCAGGATACAATCTGCTGGGAGGTCAGCACTGACCACCACCCTATACCGGTCAAGGATACCCTCCCTCTCTAGGGGGAGTATGGCTACAGGTTTAGTGGTGACCTCACCTACGGCTACCCTGACTCTCCTCGTTTCTCCTGGGACATACATGTCTGGGGACCCCAACCGGTCACTTCCCATGGTGTGACTGGCAAATGTCTCTCTCAGGCCAGTGGTAGGGATTCCATTCACCTGAATGGGATGAAAGTGCCTACTCCCACCCTCTGGGATCACCAGCCTACCATCTGGACCTCTCTCCCAGTCCAATTCTATGAGGACCTCTTCATCTGAGGAGTCCTCTATGGCTACACTGGACAGTCCAGTGTTAACCACCTTCATGGAGCAGGTTGCACCTCCCTGAAGTGACCTGTCCGTTGACAGTCAAAGCAGGCCCTGTTGTCCAAGAGCTTTTTTAACCCTGGGTCCCCTGCCTCTGCTTGTCAGAGTGATAGTGGGTTTTACTCTCCTCCTTCGTAGGCTTCTGCGGTACAGTGTGTCTCTGTGGTGGGCTTAGCACTTCCCTCTTTAGGTTTTTGGGGACCTGACCCCCCCTTTCCTGGAGTCTCCACCCTGGGATTTGACAACCACTATGGTTCTCAACAACTCATCAGCTGCCTCCCCCAGCTCTTTGGGTCTGGTCAACTTAGAGTCCACTAGGTGCTAGTGCAATCTCCTGAAATACAATTGGTCAAGATGTGCTAACTCCTGATCAAATTATATAGCCCCTCATAAGTACTTACTTTGTTACACTGTACCCAGCCCTCTGGTACCTTAGCTGAGGTGTCCACAACGTCAACCCAAGACTGGGTATTGTTTTTCTAGGAGTTCCTAAACTTTATCATGTACTGTTCTGGGATAAGACCAAACTTCTGGACGAGGTACTTATTCATATTGGGATAGGACTCTGTCTCATCCTCCCCTAGGGTCAGGAGCCTATCCCTTCCAGATACTGGGATCAACTCCCATAGGAGTGAACTCCAACACTGAGGCTTAACTCCCCTCATCCTGAGAGCCCTCTCAAAGGCTGTCAACCACTTGTCTATGCCATCCCTCTCTTGATAAATAGGAACAACCCCAATGGGTAGTCTGGGGCAAAACCCACAAACCTGGACACCTCAACTTGTATGCCGCTGCCACCATCATTTTGTTCACTCTTTGCCCACATCTTTTCTAGGACCAACTTTTCTGCCCCCAAAGCGATGTAGGCTACCTGGGCTTCAGGTTCACTCTCACTGAGGACCAGATCTGCTTCTTCTTAGGCTGATACCGGAGACCCTCCCTTCTCACTAGCTCTCAGTGAGGCCCTAACTACTGAGGTAAAGGACAGGCGACCATCCTCCTCTTTCCTCAGATTGGAGAGGACATCTTCGCTCTCCCTTCCTATCTCTGAGCTTTCTCTGCCTTTACTTGCACTACATAGGCTTCAAGGGACTTTATCATCACATTCTTCCTAAGGTTGTTAGCAGCAGGCAATCCCCTGTTCCTGCACAACGCCCTAAGCTCAGCTGCAGTGAGTGTGGGTAGGCTAGCCAGATCAAGCTCATCATATACCTAGGTTTCTGTGTCACTGAAAAACTTTGGCACCAATTGATCAGAACAACTTAGAAAAATCAAAAATTAAGTAATTAAAAAAAATGTCAATTTTAAAATTTTAAAATACTTTGTCTCTAGGTCAATTAAGAGTTTTTTTTAAATATCTTGCTTTGCTTAAAAATGTATTGTGATACAAACACAAGTACTGGATCCCATAACTACGCACCAAAAATGTTGAAAAATAGATTATTGGCAAGGGAAGGTAAGTAACTACACTTAGCAATAGGCCACAAGCCCCTACTAGGTCCAGTCATGGTCTCAATAAATTAATCCCAGCTCAAACCTTGGTAGCTTGTCAACGAGCGGTTAGGCTTAACTTAGAAGACAGATGTGTAAAGCATTCAATAAGCACAAAACAGTTAATATGTAAATCACAATAAAAATCCAACACTAATTTATAAACATAGATTATACTTTTAGTTTTAAAATGACACTAAAACGACAATAATCCACTTAAGGGAACCGGAGATATGAACTTTTAAAGAATAAATGGTTTCTAGTGCATAGAAATCAAAAGCACCAATCTGGACATCTGGTTGCACTCAACCGGGTTAAAGTCAAAATTGGAGGCCGACCACAATGAAGTCATGCTCAGCTACAGTGAACGGGAGGACTAGGTTAAAGTTTTACCTTCGGACTTAGACTCTTTCTTAAACATTTTCGGGACCAGGATGAAGTCACTAGTTGAATCTGACCTCTCTGGTGCCCTCTTCGGATGCGCATCGCAGGAGACCTCGGTCAAGGATTCTACATTTGGACCTAGAAGATGTTTTGTGATGGAAATCTTCATACGGGACCAAGCTGAAATTGAAGCCGACCTCCCTGGAGCCCTCGTCTGATCCATTGCGCAGGAAGCCTCGGTCAACTTTTTACATTCGGACTTAGAAACTTTGTTGGAGCTTTTTCTCTCCCACATCAGAAGACCCTCCTCAGCAAGCCGATTCCATGAGCCTCCAGTGAAATCCTGGAAGCCTGGGGCACTGGGACAAACCTGCAAGTCAGGCCAGGTTGAAGTAAGCCATCTTGACTCGCGACGCTGGGCTGGGCTGGTTCACTTGTGGAGTTTTTTTCCACAGTTGCTCCAAATTCGCCAAACTTCTGGATCTTCTTCCAGAAGGTTCTTTAGGTGTCACCTCAAGATTCCAAAGCTCAGAGTTGCTCCTTGAGGATTGGGACTTCAACTCCAAGAATGGTCAGCTGGTCAGTTTTTTCAGGGCTGATACAGGGGACCTCTGGTCAGGTATTTTCTACCTGTAGCAAACAGGGACTCCCTTCTTGAAGCAGTAGAAGCTAGGCAAAGTAATTTTGTTGGTGAAGCGCAAGTATGCAGCTGGTGCAGTCTTCCTGAGTGCAGAGTCGAGGTGCAGGCCAGGGGTCCAGCAGGGCAGTCGTCCTCGTCTTGTTCTAGTAGGGATCTGAGGTGGGGTGCAGCTCTACCAATTTTATCCTGGCTCCTAGGGTGTAAAGCAGGGGGGCGGGGCCTCTGTCCAATCACATGAATGCTAGCACTCTCGGGTGACCACTTCCTGGGAAGTGGGGTAAAAATCAATCCCAGGGACCAACATTCCTTCAAAAACCAAGATGGCAAGAGTTCAGATCTGGCTGAGCCCACTCACTGGTGTGGTAAGTTTCCCTAATCACACTCCTTCCTTATTCTAATCAGGTGGCACCACGCTGTCTGTGTCAGCAAAAAATTGTGGGGATGGGTGTAAGGAAATGCCTCTTTGGCATTTTTATCCACTGCCTTTTTGCCTTTTGTTGATGTCAGTTGTGATTGAAAGTGTGCTGGGACCCTCCTAACCACGCCCCAGCACCAGTGTTCTTTCCCTAATCTGTATCTTTGTTCCCACAGCCCTGGCACACAGATAAGTCCCTTGTAAATGGTACCCCTGGTACCAAGGGCCCTGATGCCAGGGACCGTCTCTAAGGGCTGCAGCATGTCGTATGCCACCCTGGGGATCTCTCACTCAGCACATGCACACTGCTTCACAGCTTCTGTGTGCTGGTGGGGAGAAAATTACTAAGTCGACATTACACTCCCCTCAGAGTGCCATGCCCACTTCACACTGCCTGTGGCATAGGTAAGTCACCCCTCTAGCAGGCCTTACAGCTCTAAGGCAGGGTGCACTGTACCACGGGTGAGGGCATATGTGCATGAGCACTATGCCCCTACAGTGTCTAAGCAAAACCTTAGACATTTTAAGTGCAGGGTAGCCATAAGAGTATGTGGTCTGGGAGTCTGTCAAACATGAACTCCACAGCACCAAAATGGCTACACTGAAAACTGGGAAGTTTGGTATCAAACTTCTCAGCACAATAAATGCACACTGATGCCAATGTGCCCTTCATTGTAAAATACACCCAGAGGGCATCTTAGAGATGCCCCCTGAAAACATATCCGACTTCCAGTGTGGGCTGACTAGTTTTTGCCAGCCTGCCACACACCAGACATGTTGCTGGCCACTTGAAGGGAGTGCCTTTGTCACTCTGTGGCCAGGAACAAAGCCTGTACTGGGTGGAGGTGCTTCTCACCTCCCCCTGCAGGAACTGTAACACCTGGCGGTGAGTCTCAAAGGCTCACCCCCTTTGTTACAGCGCCACAGGTAGTGGAGATGCCCGCCCCTCCAGGCGCTGCCCCCACTGTTGGCGGCAAGGCTGGAGGAGATAATGAGAAAATCAAGGAGGAGTCACCCCCCAGTCAGGACAGCCCCTAAGGTGTCCTGAGCTGAGGTGACTCTTACTTTTAGAAATCCTCCATCTTGTAGGAGGAGGATTCCCCCAATAGGATTAGGGATGTGCCCCTCTCCCCACAGGGAGGAGGCACAAAGAGGGTGTAGCCACCCTCAAGGACAGTAGCCATTGGCTACTGCCCTAGCAGACCTAAACACACCCCTAAATCTAGTATATAGGGGCCCCCAGAACCGAGGAAGATAGATTCCTGCAACCTAAAGAAGAAAAAGGACTGCTGACCTGAAGCCCTGCAGGGGAAGACGGAGACAACAATTGATTTGGCCCCAGCCCCACCGGCCTGTCTCCCTACTTCAACGAAAACTGCAACAACGATGCATCCAACAGGGACCAGCGACCTCTGAAGCCTCAGAGGACTGCCCTGCATCTAAAGGACCAAGAAGCTCCAGAGAACAGAGGCCCTGTTCAACAAACTGCAACTTTCTGCAACAAAGAAGCAACTTTAAAGACCTCACGTTTCCCGCTGGAAGCGGGAGACTTTCCACTCTGCACCCGACGCCCCCGGCTCGACCTGCAGAAAATAAACACCTCAGGGAGGACTCCCCAGCGACTGCGAGCCCGTGAGTAGCCAGAGTTGACCACCCTGACCCCACAGCGAAGCCTGCAGAGGAAATCCAGAGGCTCCCCCTGACCGCGACTGCCTGCAACAAGGAACCCGACGCATGGAACCAACACTGCACCCGCAGCCCCCAGGACCTGAAGGAACCGAACTCCAGTGCAGGAGCGACCACCAGGCGACCCTCTGCCTATCCCAAGTGGTGGCTACCCCGAGGAGCCCCACCTGTGCCTGCATCGTTGAAGAGACCCCCGGGTCTCCCCATTGCTTTCTACACAAAAACCGACGCCTGTTTGCACTCTGCACCCAGCCGCCCCTGGGCCTCTGAGGGCGTACTTTCTGTGTCTGCTTGTGCCCCCCCCGTGCCCTACAAAACACCCCTGGTCTGCCCTCCGAGGACACAGGTACTTACCTGCTGGCAGACTGGAACCGGGGCACCCCTGTTTCCATTGAAGCATGTGTGTTTTGGGCACCTCTTTGACCTCTGCACCTGACCGGCGCTGAGCTGCTAGTGTGGTAACTTGTGGGCTACCTTGGACCCAACTTTGAACCCTGTAAGTGTTTTACTTGCCTGTGAACTTAACCTTTACTTACCTCCCCCAGGAACTGTTGATTTTTGCACTGTGTCCACTTTTAAATAGCTTATTGCCATTTTTACACGCTATTGTGATTATTCAAAGTTCTTAGAATACCTGAGTGAAATACCTTTAATTTGAAATATTACTTGTAAATCTTGAACCTGTGGTTCTTAAAATAAACTAAGAAAATATAATTTTCTATATAAAAACCTGGAGTAAATCTTTGAGTGTGTGTTCCTCATTTATTGCCTGTGTGTGTACAACAAATGCTTAACACTACCCTCTGATAGGCCTACTGCTCGATCACACTACCACAAAATAGACCATAAGAATTATCTACTTTTGCCACTATCTTACTTCTACGGGGAACCCTTGGACTCTGTGCACACTATTTCTTACTTTGAAATAGTATATGCAGAGCCAAGACATTGTAAGTGCAGGGTAGCCATAAAGAATATATGGTCTGGGAGTTTGTCAAACACAAACTTCACAGTTCCATAATAGCTACACTGAAATCTGGGAAGTTTGGTATCAAACTTATCAGCACAATAAATGCACACTGATGCCAGTGTGGAATGTATTGTAAAATGCACCCAGAGGGCATCTTAAAGACGCCCCCTGAATACCAGTCCAACTCCTAGAGGTAGGCTGACCAGTTTCTGCCAGCCTGCCACAACCAGACGAGTTTCTGGCCACATGGGGAGAGTGCCTTTGTCACTCTGCTTCTCACCTCCCCCTGCAGGAACTGTAACACCTGGCGGTGAGTCTCAAAGGCTCACCCCCTTTGTTACAGCGCCACAGGTAGTGGAGATGCCCGCCCCTCCAGGCGCTGCCCCCACTGTTGGCGGCAAGGCTGGAGGAGATAATGAGAAAATCAAGGAGGAGTCACCCCCCAGTCAGGACAGCCCCTAAGGTGTCCTGAGCTGAGGTGACCCCTGCCTTTAGAAATCCTCCATCTTGAGATTGGAGGATTCCCCCAATATGATTAGGGATGTGCTCCCCTCCCCTCAGGGAGGAGGCACAAAGAGGGTGTAGCCACCCTCCAGGACAGTAGCCATTGGCTACTGCCCTCCTGACCTAAACACCCCCCTAAATCTAGTATTTAGGGGCACCCCAGAACCCAGGAAATCAGATTCCTGCAACCTTCAGCAAGAAGGGCTGCTGACCTGAAAGCCCTGCAGAGACGATGGAGACGACAACTGCTTTGGCCCCAGCCCTACCGGCCTGTCTCCAGACTCAAAGAACCTGCACAGCGACGCTCCCGACAGGGACCAGCCACCTCTTAAGCCTCAGAGGACTGCCCTGAATCAGAAGGACCAAGAAACTCCCATAAACAGCGGCACTGTTCACATACAGCAACAACTCTGCAACTTTCTCGCAACGTTTAAAGAACTCACTCTTCCCGCCGGAAGCGTGAGACTTTACCCTTTGCAGCCGATGCCCCCGGCTCGAGTTCCAGAGAACCAACACTACAGGAAGGACTCCCAGGCAACTGCGACCTCGTGAGTAGCCCGAGACGACCCCCTCTGGGCCCCCACAGCGACAAATGCAGAGAGAATCCAGAGGCTCCCCCTGACCATGACTGCCTGAAACAAGGAACTCAACGCCTGGACCAAGAACTGCACCCGCAGCCCCCAGGACCGGAAGGAACCGAACTCCAGTGCCGGAGTGACCATCAGGCGACCCTCTACCTAGGCCACTCAGTGGCTGGCCGGAGAAGCCCCCTGTGCCCTGCCTGCACTGTTAGAGTGACCCCCGGGTCCCTCCATTGATTCCTATTACAAACCTGAGGCCTGCTTTGCACACTGCACCCGGCCGCCCCTGTGCCGCTGAGGGTGTGTTTTGTGTGCCTACTTGTGTCCCCCCCAGTGCTCTACAAAACACCCATGGTCGGCCCTCCTAAGACGCATGTACTTACCTGTTGGCAGACTGGAACCAGAGCACCCCTGTTCTTCATAGGCGCCTATGTGTTTTTGGCCCTCCTTTGACCTCTGCACCTGACCGGCCCTGTGCTGCTGGTGCAGTGACTTTGGGGTTGCCTTGAACCCCCAACGGTGGGCTGCCTATGCCCAGGAACTTGAACTTCCAAGTGCCTTACTTACCTCAAAAACTAACCAATACTTACTTCCCCCAGGAACTGTTTTTTGCAGTGCCCACTTTTAAAATAGCTTATTGCCATTTTAACTAAAACTGTGAAGCACTTATAATTCCGAAGTCGAATTTGGGGTTAACTTTAACTTAAAAGCAGCCAGCAAGGCAGGCCTGCCTTTAAAATGACCCTGGGCACCACAGCAGTGCCTCTATCGATGTACTTCCTATGCTGTGGACCCCAAACCTACATACCCTACCATATACTATACCTATATACTATATAAGTAGGTTGGTGCAGCCAATTATAATTAGCCTAATTTGCATATCCATTTTAACAGTAGCATAGGTCCTGGAACTGTTTAGCAGAGTCAGAAAAACACTAGTATAAGTGAAAAATGGGGGCAAAAAGTTAGGGGGCTTCTGCAATCAGCCCAGTTTTCCTGCACTACTACCCTACACTCCCCGAAATTCAGTATTTAGAGGAGCCCCAGGCACCAGAAAATTAGATCCTACTGAAGTGGACACTCCAGGGACGCAAAAGCAAAAGATGCCTCGTTTTCCATCTGCCTGTTTCTACAAAAGCCCAGGATACTGCCAGCCTTCACCCAAAAACCCATTGACTCCTCTGGAGCCGCATAACTGCTTCCCTGCATCTTGTAGGCACCCCAAGAGATACTGTGAGGACTCAAGACCACCAAAACCTGATGCCAAACAGCATTGCTGCACCCGTGCCTCCTAGCCAGAGTTGAAGTGGGCCAAGAGTGCCAGTGTGGTCCACAGACCCTCCAGAGAAAGACCATGTGGTTCTTCCAACTGGGACCTTCAAGTCGACGACTGCAGCCTCTCTGTGTAGGACCCCCTTCTGCTGCGACCGCCTCTGGTGTTGGAAACCAGACGGTCCACTGCACCTATACACCCTGGACCGAGGAGTAGAGGACCACAGGTGTCCCTATGCCCCTGAACTTCGTGAGACCTGAGCCCACTTGTTGGTTCAGTCAAACTGGGCCTCCAATCCACGCTTGCAGTCTCCTTCTGCAGGGCCCCCTTCCCTACCACTGGTGACAAAAACCTGATGATTCTAAATACCTCTGCACCAGGCTTTACCGGACTGAAGAGAACAGGACCACTGGTCTCTTGTCCCAAACGTCCCCAAGCATCGCAGCTACTGAACATACATGTTGGTTCACCCAGACTGGTCCACCAGTCCCGACCGGCAGCATCTTTGTGACCGGACCGATTCCCAATGAGTGCCACAGGGCATCGAACACTGAACTGCAACCGGCCACCCCAGTGCCACCTGAGGTGACCTGTTGGTGTGGCCTAGAATCCTTTGCTGTACTCACCTTAAGGCTGGAAGATTGATGGAGGGTGGTATGAAGGAACCACGCACGCCTTAACGCGGTCGGAACCACAATAGTGTTGTTTCCATGCATGCTTTTACCATGAATTTTGTTTTAAAAGCATGCCTAGGCATGTGTGTAAACGGCATGTGTGGCTCTGTCATGCAAGCCTCACCACCTGCCCGAGGACCAAATCTATTCTCACCCTTAATACCTAAACTAAACTATTAACACCCCCCCCTACCCTGAGCCACCCCCCAATAAAAAAAAAAAAACTATCCTGACCCCCCATCTCTTAAAGCTTCCGCACCCACCCTGAGCTCTAAAGAAAAAAATAAATCTATCCTGATTACTGACCCCCAACCTCTAAAAACTACCCCAACACCCCCAACCGACCTGAGCCCTAAAACCTTCCCCAAGTAAACTACCCAGACACACCACCCATTCTAAGCCCTAAAAAACTATCCTGACCCCTGAAAACTAAATAACCCTGACTCCCCCACCCGATCTCTTTAATAAAATAAAAAAAAACTAACAGACCCTCCAACCCTGCCACTAAAAACTAAAGTACCCCGATACCCCACCAACACTAAGCCCTAAATCCACCCCACCTCTGAAAAGTACCCACCAACCCTGCCCCAACCCCATTTACCTCAAGGCCGCCTCTCCCGATCCTTCCTCTTTTCTCCTGCCCTTCCTTAAACCGTCCCCCAGCACTTTAAGAATAAAGTACCCTGCTCCTAGGCCCTAAATAAAAAACATATCCAAACTCCCCCAATCACGCCTCAAATTTGACCCCCCCAAGCCTTAAAAAAAAATTACCCAAACTCCCCTCCACCAAATACCCAAGCCCACCTCCGCCCACCCACCCATCCGAATGCTTTAATCCACCCCCTGCCACAACCCCAATGTGTCCTCTCCAGAACAACGCATGGCTTTTACTGTACCTTAACCATGCACATGCATGGTTTAAGGCACAGAAAAAGCCATGCGATGTTCCGGCAAGCGTGGTTACGCATACATGGGAAACGTCCACGTTGTTAAGGAGCCTTTGTTAAAGACGTTTCCCGCTGTGAAGTACCCGTTTGCCATACATGTTTTTTCTCCTATAGGGTCACACTGCAGCTTCAGAAAATTCAGTTTCAGAAGTGTCGACTTTTCAAACTTGTGATAACTTCTATTGCAACATGTACTCACCTGATCATATTAATTTAGGTGCCTAAACATATATAGATACCTATTTTTATAAATAGGAGTGGATCTTCTTATTGAGTCGTGTCATTTAGTCACTGGATGCCTACAGTGAATATGTCACACTCTTCCCTGATGAGCCTAAGGCTGCTCACCCACACTACCTCCTAAGAAAGCACCTTAGATTTGGTAGGGAAAGCCCCTGTCCACCATTGAGGGAACCCCTGAACTATTTGCACAGTATGCCTCATTCTGATATACTATATAAAGAGCCACCTTCCTACAGCTGCCTACCGGGAGCTGCAACCTAAGATAACCTAAGGTTGTAGCTGGGACTGTATGATGTAATGCTGCAAGACGTTAAATCCCCTTGAAGGACCACAAAACCTCAAGAATTGGTGGTAGTCTGGCGTGTGACCTTTAATAATTTGTGGGCTAGGCTGCCTAACTGACTGCTTCAAGCTTCTTCGAATTTCTACCAGCTGGTGTTGGGCAATACACAAGGACTGCACCACCAAGCACTCTGGGGACAGATGGACAGAAAGGAATGGACGATCCCCTGGAGCAAGCCTGTACCTCGGTCACCTAAAGACCGCCAGGGTGGAGGAGGGATTCTCTTAGGACACCATAAATGAGTCCAAGAGAGCTTCGTTGAAAGGTAATAGGCATACACTGGTGGCTGCAACACATCTGTTACAAAGTAGACTTACTCTCGACCATGGGTAATGGGTGTGATTGGACTTCTGCTGCTTTGTGAATAATGTAACGAAAGTCATCCCAGGAGAGCGAAGCCCCAAGGGCAACTACATCTCCATCTCAGGTGACGTGTAAAGGCCACTTGCATTGCTGAACCAAAAAAAACAAAAAAAACATTGCAATGGCAGAGGCGGCAATAACTCTGCTGCTTCACCACTGTCATCCATGTTGTGGTGCACCATGTCCGGCATGTCAATGCAATCAGTATCACACCAAAAGGTATTGTGCATCGCTCTCCAATACTGTTTTTATGTCCTGTTCACTTGCTACTTTCTCAACTGCTGCGCCTCCATCAGACATACTGGCCTTCGCTCTCAGACCTATGAACAATCTCCTGAGATTTTGGTAGAGGCTGACCTCTGGCATGGCCCAGAGGAACCAGCACCTGAGGCACTAGGGTATGCACTGGCAGTATCACACTCTCAGTAGAGGTCTCTGTGGTGGCATTGGCTGCAGCACCGGAAAGGGATCTACTAGTGAGAAATCTGTGTCAGCGGGAACTGGAGGCGTATTGAAAGAGTAAATAATTCAAATGGCATTGGGAAAGACCTGCCAGTATGAGCCTGAACAGGGAACCAAAGGAGAAGGTGCTCCAGAGGGGATCTCTGCCTGCCTGAACATCTAAAACATTGAAGAAAAAAAGGCTTCATAGGGTGTTGTGGAGGAGACAGAAAGGACCACAAGTGCTGGGGTCGAGGAAGCAGTGCTCTATCCTCAGGCTGTGGAATCATTACTAGCACCACCTCGGGTGATGACTGCATAGGAGGCTGAGAATACCTTGGAAACTTACTTTTTGAAGAATGCCAGCATTGTTTCTTCTTTTACTTGTGGCACTTACGCCTGAACGACTTGGGAAAGGGAGACGGCAGTTGCATGGATCTTAGCCGGGACAGAGGTCAAACTCGGCAGTCACCTCTAGCCATGAACAGCCCTTCCCTTAATGGCCTTCAAATGCACACTGAGGCACAACCTTCTTTTGTACTTTGACCCCAAACAAAAACAAATGGCATGGAGGTCCATGATAGACATCAGACCCTCATAATGCCTACAGTGGTTTAACCTTGAATATTTGACATCCCTCGCACAGCGCCAAAATGCACAAAACGTTTCATAAGAAAAAACTCCCTCACAGAAAGATACTGAGCTCAGGATCCAGGTTAAAGGGTGCAAAAGTAAAGGAAAGTAAGAGTTGAGAGGTGGGTGCTTTTTGGCTTCAGTGACGTTCCTATAGCATTGCTTACGACACAGACAGAGCCAGCACCTACTACTGATGTGGAAGAGCTGAGCAACATTTCTAGATCCAATCAGGGGCCCTGGATACTCAAGAGGTGAGGAATATGAAGATAGAAGAGTTCAAAACATGAAATAACCACAATCACAGCTTCCTACAAAACAAAGCACAGTGAATTATTACAACCATCATTGCACATGTATTATACCATGCAGGGCTTGTTTGGTGGGAGGCTGTGAGGGTCCCAAGTAGGATTCCAACTCAAAGGGAATTTACTTTGAGTGATGCTTGATGTGGGCAGTTGCATGTAGTGTGTGTCTGTGTGGGGGAAGGGTTACTGAAATAGGTGAGGCAGCTGTGGGTAAAGTCAGAGAGTGCCTAGAGGTGGCTTTTGGAAAATATGTAAAGATTAACATGGTACCCTGCTATGGGTTCAATATTTGTTAAGAAGGTAGGACCTACTGTGTCATCAGCCCTCAGACGAAGACAGGCAGAACCAGTTTAGTGAGTCAGCAATAGAGATGACCCATACAGACCACATATTCTGGATATGTGGGTCTGTGGAGTAAAAAAAAGTGTGTGAAAATCAGAAATAAAATAAAGCATTGGCTCAGAAATTGTGGAAAATGAGACCACAGGCCACATCAAGTTCTAATCGGCCATAGGAGAAAAAAATACAATTAAAAAAAGTTATTCAAGATCATGCGCGGGCAAGGCGGAATAGATCTACAACAGGAGAAATGTTGTTCAGGTGGAATGAGCACATGCATGTTCTCCTGAATGTTGCTCCTCAATGATACAGATACCATCTTACAAAAAGTGACGACATCCCCAAAGGAAAAAAAGAAATGTCATAACAACCGAGCCACTCGGAAATTACTCTCAGCTGGCAGTCTCACCCACACAGAAGGACAGAGCAGCCCCATGCAGAGGCCCATTACAAAACATTCACTGCCTGCAGGCGCAGAGAGATGGGTCTATAGAAAACTGACCAGATGGCAGTGTTTGTGTGGGGGGGTGTCTACAGCACATATATACAGATTGCGCCATGCAAGAGTGTGCCCCTGAAAATGCTTTGAACTTAGCACTCAAAACAATACTGTGAAGCAAACAACTGGAGGTGGCTGGAGCCCAATTTTAGACAAGGGGGGCATTAAAAAAAAGTGTCTTTCTAAAAAGGCATGAAAAATAGACCAATAGATGTTTAATGTTTATGTTAAGCACTGCATATTGATTAAATGATTGTTTTGGTTTCTTTAGGAACAGCTGGACAGAGCCAGATTATTGCAAATAAAACAAGCAACACTGGAACATTAAGTAAACAGGTGCCCGCAGAAAACAGCGTCTGACATTTGAGCTCCATCTAACTGCACAGCAAATGTGATGAGATAAGAACAAGATTTACATGCCAATTTACTGAAACTGAGTTGAGCTCAAAAGGAGTGAAAACAGGACCCATTGTGTGAAATTTTCAACAAAGAAAAAAGTAGTTCCTAAAACAGAAGCTAATATGGTGACCAGTGGATTGATATAGTACTTGGTACCTGCTCTCGGGGACAGCTAAACACTGAGGCATGACGAATGCATGCTATGGACAAATGGTAAGAAACAACATGAGAGCGACGATGGAGGCAGCAAATGTGAAGCCTATGGTCAGGCTGAAGCCCACTAAGTATATTCAATATGTTCCAAAGAGACAGCAGAAGCACAGTCTAGCCGAGACCTAGGAAGAGGGGATTTGTGATTGGTTTAGGTCAATGTTACAAGGAGAACTCTGTAGGAACTGCCTCTAAGTAAATCTTGCATCAATGGGGAGTTGTGGTCTACAGGATAAGAAGCATTCAACAAACTGTTGGGCGTAGTGTATGTGAACTGAATTCAAATTTAGAAAACAGAAACAAATACCATCAATGGCATTTAGATCTCAGCAACAACAATGTCCTAAATTACTCAACATGGTCATTTTAAGATGATTTTAGGCACATTAAAAGTAAAGGTACAGGTGTAGGGGTAAAAGTTAACACAGAGCTATGGTGGTGAATGAAATGTAGTAAAATTACAAAAAAAAGTAATCAGTATCATGTTTACGCCCAACTTCTCAATTCAGAAATCTGATAATCAGAAACAACTAACACAATTCTGAAATGCATCTATATCGCATCACCTCTAATTCAAGACCCACAGTACTGCATTCTTGATAAAACCACTGAGTCGATGGCACCTAACAAATACTGAGTTAAAGTTTAACAGACTATAAATTAGCAGTTTTAGACAATACCTGTGGCATTGTATGTTGTGGACTCATTGGGCCAAGGAGGCACAGCATCAGGCAGTATAGGCACAACAGGCGGCACCACTGGAAGCACTGGCAAGTCAGGCGGGGTCTCAGCAGGTGCTGAAGTATCACATGAAGAAGTTGCATCATCAGCAGATGTCTGTGTGCATTCTTCTGGTCTCTGGAAAGAAGACGGAGTGCAATGAAATTCCTGAGGAATCAGGTATTGTGGTCCATACTATTGCAAAACCTGTGCCGTCAATTGTCAACCTACCTTTATTCGCCAACTTTAGGAAATCAAAATCACTTCTGATATGCTAGACAGGCATTACAATTGGAATATAGTAAAAGTTCTTTAGAATGCAAATATTCCAAACAGAAATCAATATAAATACTAAGGAACCTATGAGGCAACATTGGAAAAACACTTGTCACTATACGGATCTACACAGGCAAGCCAAAACATGCTCATTACTTCTTTGTTCATTTTTATATTGCGGATTCAATTTAAAGTTTGATGTGGTTTTTTTTCTTTGTTTTTGTAAATATTTGTGTTTTGCACTTTCTGGTTGTTAGTGTTGACATGGCTCCTGCCTGTCATCCTAGAAGTCAGCAGTCTAGTGTTGATTGAGAACACATAAAAGGAGGATGTTGAGGATGCGTGCAGTGGGGACACCATTGGTGCGCTGAAGGCGAGCAAAAGGCAAGCCATCTGCACCCGTCCACGTCTGAACGTCGCCAGAGCCCTTGCTCCTTTCCCATTCGATATTAGTTGCCCCGTTAGAATCTGTTACATGGCTAAAACGCTTTATAACCTTAGAGACCTGTACATATCTCTTTAACGATGCACTGCTTGAATTGCTTTCCACTCCATTTGGAGGGTGATTTGGCTTGCTAAAAATGAAGGTTCTAATACAATACAAATACAATGCTAATGATACCAATTTTATAAGCAAAGATGTTATACAAAAAAATCACCAATTATTAGAGCCTCTACGCTACTCCTAGGCCCCACCAGCCTCATAAGCTTTCTCTGCAATGTATGATCTTAGAACTCGAACTTAATCTTCGCCCTATCCCCGGAGGAATGCTCTTTGACAGAAACCTAAATGATTTTGACCACCCTTCCATCAGTCACACTAGCAGTCCCAGGAAATGATAGCATGCTCAGACATGCTAGAGAGGTCAAACCGGATGGGGGCATTGAAATTATTTTTCAAGATACTATTATAGTGTCATTTATAGACACTTTAATGCCTGACTGGTTTGAATTAGGCATTTTTAAAGTTGAGTTTCCCCCCCAGAGATTGCTGGAAAGGAGCATTTGTATACCGCCTGCTGGGTCCTAAGAATGAGTTCAGTCATCATTTAACTGAATGCATTGACACCCATGTATTCTCTGCAAAACACTTTCTTTTGCTAGGTGATTTTAATTATTACAGGGAAGATTCCTCTAATTCTGAAGTTGTGCTACTCATCTCGGATTTGGATCTGTTGTGGTTACACCAAGAAATTAGAGACCCCACCCAAGCTACAGGTCATACTTTAGACATCATTTTTACCAATTCTAATGATTTGCATTGTGAGTCTCTCCTACTGCGTACCTGCATGGATCGTTTCTTAATCCGGTCCTATATCCTGAAAACTAATGGGACAACTATAAGTAAAACACTTGTATACAGGGCTTTGCGACAGTGGTGACTGATGACCCCTGACTCCTTTTCTAATGCTTTTGAGTATTCAATGCTCCTCCACTGCCCCCTCGACCTAAATATTAATTCAGCCTTAGCTCAATTTAACAAGTCCCTAAATTTGCCACTCGAAAGTGATGTCCCTCTAAAAATTGTATCTGAAATGCTGCTCCGATCTCATACTCCTTGGTACATCAAGGAGCTGAAACAGGAGACATCCTCCTGTAGGAAGCTAGAAAGACAATGGCGTAAACCCAAATGTCAAACTACAAGCGCTTTTAGACAGCATTGTCTTTCTATCACCTGACGATTTAATCAGCTCGTAAATCCCATACTATCACTCAAATTGAGCAACCTGGCAATTCTTCTAAAAAATTATTCAAAATCCTCAATGATTTTGTAAATCCTACCTGCTCCCAGCCTATTCCAGCTTCGCAAGACCTGTGTAATTCCTTAGCAGACTTTTCGGAGGACAAAAATTAACCAAATTATCTGAAATGTACCACGCCTGCAGATCTGTCTGCTGAGGTGCTAAACTATAATGCCCCCCTTCGAAACCGTGTCTGCTAATTAGACAAGTTTGCACCCCTTTCTCTTGAACATATTCAAAAGACCCCAGGAAAAGCCAAATATGTCTCCCTTTGGATCTCTGTCCTCCATGGACCACAGCCTTACTCTCCCACCAGATGACCCCGCAGTTCAGGCGCTGTCTATCTATTGACATGGGAAGTATTCCCTACACTTGGAAATCTGCACAGGTTGTTCCTATACAAAAAAGGTCAACGCTGATCCTAGCAATATAGCAAATTACTTTCTTATTTTGCTGCTTTCGCTCCTGGGCAAGTCATTGGAAAGTTTAATTAATTCTCAACTCTCAGCCAATCTTGAGGATAAACTACTGGACCCATCTCAATCTGGGTTGAAATCCGCTTATAGCGCCGAGACTGCCTTGAATGTGGTTAATGATTTCATAAGACTCTCCGTAAACAAAGGCAGTCCATATATGCTGTTGCTATTGGATTTATCTGCAGTTTTTGATACAGTGTCCCATTCTAGGTTTATTCAAAGGCTGTAAAAGATTGGTATTTCTGGTACTGCCTTGCAAAGGTTTCAAGATATTTTAAGAAATAGAACTCAGACTCTCTCTTCAGGCACCTTCAAGTCTTGCACTATGTTGATCGACAAGGAGGTACCACAGGGCTCTTGTCTAAGCCCCACACTTTTTAACATTTATGTAGCCCCCTCCAGCTGCTCTTACTAGAACCTTTGGCTGCGAAACAATATCTATGCTGATGATATGCAGGTGATGATTTGCTGAACTGAAGAAAATTAAGGCTCAGTTCTCTAATGGCATGAAAGCGATAGCAGCATGGAGAACAACTGTTTACAACTGAAAGCTGATAAAACAGATCATGCTAATTGGTAAAGCCCAGCAACTCCGGACCCCTGACTGGTGGCATATAGAACTTGGCTGTGTCCTATGCCCAAGCAGGTAGTTCAGAATCTTGCCCTGAAAACAGGAAAGTCTCTATCCATGAAAGACCACATCACTGTCATTAGCAGCAGCTGCTTCAACAAGATGCTTCTGCTGAAAGCATCTTTTCCTTACCTTCCATCCACTGCCAGGAAAACTCTTGTTCAGACTCTGATTATGAGCAAATTAGACTATGGAAATGCCGCACTTGCTGTAGCAAATAAGCTGCAAACCGATGCTTTGCTTAGAGCCCTACAATGGTTGCCAATTAAGAAAATGACTTTTTAAAATCTGCTGTATTACATATAAATCATAAACAAGCAACAGCCCTAGCTATTTAGCACAGAAACATACACATTACTGTCCAGTTGAGAACTTACGTTCCAAGGACAAAGCCTAACAGTTCCTCCTGTTCAACTGACAAGAAGTGGTGGCAGGTCCTTCACTTACTGGCCCTGCTTCACTGGAATAACTTGTCTTATTACATCCACACTTGTTCTGCTCATCTTAAATTCAGGAAACTGGTCAAGACAGTTTTATTTTAATGTTACGTTCGGACTTGCCCGTTTTCATCTTTAGCGCTGAGATAGCTCTCCAGGAGTGATTTGTGTGCTATAGTAAGCTATAATAACATAACATTAATTCTCAATTCACTTTAAGTGCATGGTATTGCATGGGATACGGATGTTGGTTAGCAGCACTGGAGAGTTATTCTGGAATAAGCTTTATTCACTGCATCAAAATGTATTTGACCTTTCCAATGTATAGGTGGACTACAGCAAATAGGCTGCCAGTCAACGCTTTACTTACACTACTCATTAAAACTGTTAAAAAAAAAAAAGCACTTTTAAAGAAATTCCAAATAGTACAAGCTTTAGACCAAGTGATAATACCTCACCAGCACCTGTTTTAAATGCTCCAAAAGTCAATTTAGGAAGGCACAGAATAAATCTGGTGATTATTTTCTACAACAGTTGAGAGACGTGGAATGGTCCAAGAATGCCTCAATGCTAAGCTAGTCACACAAGGTATTTTGTCCTGGTATTCGATAAAGATGACGTACTGAAATAGGCACAGATACATATAAAAATGTAAAGATAACTAGAATAAAGATACCTGCAGGACAACCAAAGTTAAGCATCTCTTCCTGCTCTTGTATAATTGATAATGGTACAAGACTAGATTAACACTCTACCTGGACACAGGTTGAGCACAGAACATCAGAGGAGATTCAAAGGTAGTTGAAAATCCTTAGATGCAGACCAAGCAACAAGTTTAACCAGTGGTCCACATAGACAGAACTGGTATCAGGTTTTAGGAAGCCAAGATGACGTCTGCAACTTCTGGTGGAAAACAGAAGGACTCTGGCAACACCTAATTTACATGTCTGCAGCTGATGCATCTCAGGTTTGGGATGGAAGACCCAACCATACTTCCGGAAAACCAGATACATCACATGAGGAAGATGAATGAAGGCCCAAGTGATGAGGTACAGAAGACTAATATCTCACATCCTGCTTGTCAGACCTAGGAGGATCAGAATCAGTTCAGCTCAATCTTTCCTCTCCTCCTGCTAAACCACTGAGAGGATCAGCAAATACAAAATGAGCAGACCCCATGACAGATGAACCTGAGGATATCCCCCACGGAACTAATTAGGGGAGAGGGCGGTGGGGTGTATGGCACAAATACAAGGACATTCCCTGTTTAAGAATGGTGAAAAATCCACAACTGGACATCCTAATCTGGATAAGGTTGTCTGTCACTTCCAGATGAAATTTCACTCATGTTTTTTTTTTTTTAAATATAGTGAGACAACTCACATCTGGTGACACGTTGAGGCTGTTTCCAAAGTCAGCCGGCACTAGGAAAACACCCACTGCAGGACCACTGCCACAGAGATTCCCAAAAGGATTCAAGAATCGACACTGTTCTGTTTGGTATAACAATATATGGTAGATATGTTGTTGGACAGACCTTGAACGGTATTTCTTCAGATGAAATGGAGAAGTGCCTCCTCTGTCCAGAGAAAAGAAAACTGCCTGTAACTCTGAAATATATATTCTGAGGGCGGTACTAAGACCTTTAATCATCATCATCTCAGTCACGATCGCCATAGCACAACAAGATGTCTGTAACAATGGTGGTCAGTGACTGCAGAGCATTGCGTGGGAAATCCACAATGAGATTGGAGGAGCATATCCACTAATGAACGTCCACGAGAACAGAGAAGAAAACCTGCCCCTGAGCTGAGAGGCTCATCTTATTTTGTATCCATTGTCATCGCAAGCATTACTGAAGTGCTTGTATATGTAATCTGGCATGTGTGCCAACATGGGGCCATGCAGGCATGGGGACAGCAGGCAGAGGACCTGCAGAGCCGGGATCAGAGTCAGATTCAAAACTATAGGAATTATTTACCAAACCTTTTAAAGAAGAGTGGACAAGGGCCTGCTCTAGCAATCCCAAGGGGCTCTTTTAGGGGGTAGTGTGGCCGAGCAGCCTTAGACTTATCAGAGAGGAGAGCTAGACATCTGCAAATACAGTCAATAAATGAGACACCCGACTCAAGAAGGAGATCCACACTAATTTACAAAAATAGCAAGCATCTTCATGTGTGTTTAGGCACCAGAATCAATATGATCAGGTAAGTAAGTTGTACAAGAAAAATCTTTACAGTTTTGAGAAGTCGACAGGGCAATTATTAGAAGCTGCAATATTATCCTATGGAGAGAAAAACAAGTACTGCATTCAGATATAGTACAGTGACTTACGGGACCAATCTCCTGGACTTAAGGTAAGTATTGGGCAAGAGTCAATATCACACCAACAGATCACACTGGGCAGCACCGGGGAGGATGGGCACAGAGGAGCAGTACAGTGTCAGCTGCCCAATGTTAGTCAATAGGGATTTTTCTGGTTGAAAAGAGACTGCAGGTTTAGCCAGGGAGTCCAGTCAGGGAGAACCAACAGGTGTGTTCAAGTCTTGAGATGTTTGGGGATGGAGGGACCCCCCCTTTGGTCCTCTTCTACACAGGCCAGGGGTGACAGTTGCACAGGTGTCCTAATGCACCTAGTTTTCTACAATGGGAGCACTCGTGGTTGAGGGGGCCTACGAGCAGAGGCTGCAGGGAGCGTCGAGTCCACAGTGGGCAAGTCCAAGGTGGGCTTTGTCTCTGGAGGGCTAGGGTACCGGATTGGTACCGCTGGCCCACTTCAGCTCGGGCTAGGCGGCACGGGTGCAGTGGTGCTTTCAGGTGTCATTTTTTTGCGGTCTGAAGCCCTATCATGTTTCTTGGGGGTACCTGCAAGATGCATAGAAGCATCTCCTCTGCTCCCTGGGAGTTCCTGGGTCTTTGTTGAAGGCAGGCAGTCCTCCTAGGCTTTTGGAGCCACAACAGCTTGCAGGACGAGTCAACTGTCATTAGTAGGCAGGAACAGCAGAAAGGCCAGCAGGGCTGGGGCGAATTCAGGTTCTTCTACCTCGGACTTTGCATTTACGGCTCTTGGGTGTCCTTCGTAGATCCGCAGGAATCGGATTTCCTGGTGCCAGGGCTCCTCTAAAAACTAAACTCGGGGCATTTTGGGGATTGTTAGGTAGTAGCCAATGGGCTACATACCCCTGGGGTCACTACACCCCCTGTATGACCACTTCCAGTGAGAAGTGGGCATAACCCCGTCCCAGCGTTCCTAACTCTACAACACCAAGATTGCAGATTTCTAAATGTGGTGGCCACATCATGCAGTTCACTTAAGGGGCGAACTGACCTAAGGAGTGGACACACCTCTCTGAATACTACATTTTCCACCTGGGGCAGGGGGAGTCAGCATCTCTCTTTTCAGTGAAGTCTTTGAAGCTCCCTGCCTTGGAATGCAGATTCGGCTGTCATCATGTTGTAAAGGGGAGGGTGGGCGGCGAGGGCCTGTAAACACCTTGCCCAGGGCAGGCTTTGTTTCTGACCACCCATGAGTAAAGGGTCTCACCCTAGGGGGGCAGAATCTTGTCTGGTGGTGGCAGACTGGCTAAAACTAATCAGTGCCCACATAAGTAGTGGGTAGGTTTTCAAGGGGCACCTCTAAGGTGCCCTTTGGGTGCATGTACTTATAAATCCATCAGTGAGGGTTTATCAATAGAAGATGTTTGATATCAACCATCCCTATTTCTAGTGAAACCATCATGTAGCTGGGGAACTATTGACCAGTGTCTAGCACATTTACTTAAAATGGCTTCCCTGTTCACTAACTATGTCTAAGAATCAACAAAGACACCCTCACATTATAATATAATGCACCCTGCCTTATGGGTTTAAGGCCTGCTGTAGGGGTGGCTTACATATATTGCTTTCAGTGCTGGGGACATGGCATACAGGCTGTGTGCCATGCCATGTTTTCACTTTCAGCTGCACCAAGGCAAGCAGCCTTAACTGGCAGCCTGCATGCGCTAGGCAAGGGGTCCCTGAGGGTGGCACAATACATGTTGCAGCCCTTGAGGACCCTCTTTGGTACCAATGCCCTAGGTACCATGGGTACAATTTACAGGGCAGCAAAAGGTATTGCCAATTGGGGAACAATTGCAGTTTTAGGGAAAGAGATCTGGCACTGGGGACCTGGTTAGCAGGAACCCAGTGCACTTTCAGTCTAAATTGCATAGTGTACCAGGCAAAAAGTGGGGGAAACCAGGTCAAAAGCGGGCACTTTCCTACAAATCTTAACCAATATCCAGAACGCATGGACATACATCCAAAAAGGCATGTGGCACTTTTAAGTTGCTTCATGCAACATCATTTCTGCCCTTAGAATAGTCTTTTAGCCTCTCAATCTGGAGGAGCGATGGAGAATGCATTTAGTTTCAATTTGACAAAGGTTGGGCCACAAAACGTTCCACTGAAGGGTGTGTAAACAAAAACATGGGATCTTAAATGTTGGGTCGATGGTGCTCTGTAATCTGCATAAGCTTCAAGATCTGAAGGTGGTTTGTCATGTTACAGCAGGGAACACAGCTATGTATTACTTAAGAGTTCTTCACACACCTGAAGGAGAAGTGAAGCAATCAGATTTGCATCATGTTACCAAGTTTCCACCAGAGAAACTGCTTGAAAAAGGGGGTTTGGTTGTAGGTAAACCTATAAATCATGTGATAAGTGCATGAAGTTTTGAGTTTATGCCTGGGTAAAACATTCTAGAGAGTGGTCAAGGAAAGCTTTGGCTAGGTTGTTTAGCTACCAGTGATAATGCCCCTGAATGTGGGTACAGGACACAAGTCTACCAGTAATCCAGATGTGGCAAAAACTTTAACAAGGTTAGAGAAACCCTAAGCAGATCAGATATTAAAGGAAAATAATTCCTGCCAGGGCGCACTGACAGTTGAAGGTAGAAGGTGGGTTTCTTTGCAACCTTGCTTGGATTTTGCATCAGGAGCTTTAGATAGGAAAACAAAGTGGCAACCTAGGGAATCACATAGTACTTGTGTGGGGGTAAAGCTGGAGGTTGTACATAGATTCAGGAATCCAGAGAAATAAGTTATTAGTTGGCTTCCTAGAGTAATGAAGACATTAAGCTTTATTATGATTTTGTAGCTAATATAATGGATACGTATCCCCTGCCGTACATTATGAGGATATTGAAAATCACAGAGGAGTTCCACAACTATGTAGAGGAACAAGGCGGAAGGCTGAGTTCCTTTATAAGGTTCTGGAACACTGATGTAATTTGCAATATCCTTATGTATATTGGGGCACTCTATTCTATATAATGCATGGCCGCACCATCACCTTTCCCACAAACCACTTGAAAAGTTGGTGCATAGCTCTTTCATATGAAGGAGCAAGCGTATTTGCAAACATGACAAAAATAAAACCTCTCGTGCACACTTAAACACATAAAAAATCTGATATTAGCTTGGAAAATGTAGAAACACGTAGAAAGATTCTAACTTTTCTATACTCTTTGAAGTGCAAAAAATAAACATTCTCTCTCCTCATCACTGAAAGCTATTAAAATAGAGCAGAAGAATGAAATGCAATCTTCTGTTTACATCGCTTTAAACGGCTGCTTCAATTATGCTCCATGACCTAACCTGCCATTCACCTCAGCTGCTGGCTCCGGCAGAAAGGCATTGTGATGTCAGAACTTGGCTGTAATAACTTATAGTTGTTTCCCAATGTCTTTTCTTCATAATCGGTGACTGAGATCGTCCCTAGTCAGATTATAAAGGAATTAGAGACATGCATTTATTCATGGATTACTGAATCCCATGCATTATAGTGTGATATTGCAAATGTCAGTTTGTCATCAAAGCGGTATATGCATCTTTCAATTTACATTCCAAAGACCTTATGTTTGATTTGAAAAACTGTTGTTCTGGTATTATTTAACCAGCTTTCCCATGTTGACTGATACTTGTAGTTGTCTTTATTGGGACACTGTCCAAGACGAAGTCAGTTGATGGTTGCATTGCTGAACTGAAATGTATACCTTTACAAGGGCTATGCAGGGGTGAATGACCTTGGGGATGGTTGCTTGAATTACCTTTTAAGCAATGGCAGTAACTTTGTCGAAGTCACAAACATCAACTGTATTTTATAATTAAATTTCCCAATGTAGTAGGGCTTCATCTGTTCATGTTCTAAACCTCAACATATGCAACAACCAGCCATTTGCTAAAAAATATACATGTTTAGGACACAGCACTCATAAGACTATCACACTGCAAATTATTTGATGCAACAACCGCATACTAAGCATTGCTCCAAAACTAAGGACAAAATAAACCAATCCAGATACACACATCTTGTGAATTAACTAAAAATATTTAGAAATAAACTTTCGATCCAGTAACAGACCACTACTTTTCTCTCTATTATAATTCTGACAACTCTGTGTAGTGTGGCCTAGGTGAATTCTATGAACTGTCCACAACCATGACTATAAAGAGGTCAAAGTGACTCATAAAAAAATGTATTTGAGCAACAGATCAGACAGGCTTTTCCTTTTTTCCCTACTTCTGCCATTTCGGTTTCATTCACCTGTGCTTGCACAAATAGGTAAGCCTTGAGTTTCTTGCAGAAAATTAGAAGGGATGGGAAGGTCCTGATGTAGCCAGGAAGGTCTTTCCAGGATTTGGTGGCGATGTAGGAAAAGAAGTGCCCTTCTGACTTGTTCCTGCAGATGTGGGGTACCTGTGGAGAGCTTTGTATGCATGGGTGAGCAATTTGAATTGTCATCTCTTCTCAATTGGTAGCCAGTGTAGCTCTCTGAGGTGGGGTCTAATGTGTGTATTGTGGGGGATGTTGAGGATGAATCTGGCAGCAGCGTTCTGGGTGGTCTGGAGTCTTTGTAAGAGTTGATTTGTGATGCCGGTGTAGTGTATGTTGCCATAGTCCAGTCTTGTGGTGTTGAGGACCTGGGAAACCATGCTTCTAGTGCCGGGAGGGAGCTAGTGGAATGTGTCACAGAGCATGCTTAGGATGAAGAAACAGGAGAAAGTGACGCGTTCTCTTGTTTGACCATTTTGTGACTGTCGTCCACCATGATACTGAAGTTTTTGGTGTGGTTGGTGATGATGATCCCAGGTCTGTGGACCAACACGGAGAGATCTTGTTGCTGAAGATCAGTACTTCAGTTTTATAAATGTTGACGGTTATGCAGTTCTGTATCATCCAGTTAGCTACGTTGGACATGCAGGTGTTGACGTTGGTCTGGTGGTGTGGTTGTTGTCTGTGAGGGAAAGATGAGCTGGGTGTTATCTGCGTAGGATACAATGTGGATTCCAAGGGATCATATGACATGGGCAAGTGGTGCCATGTAAGCGTTGAAGAGCTTAGGATTCAGTGATGATCCTTGAGGGACATCGCAGATGAGGTCCTGGGACTCAGAGTTGTAAGGTGGGAGCCTGATTCGCCGGGTGTGCTTGGCAAGGAAGGAGGTCAGCCAGCTCAAGGTGGGGGTCACGTATTTCAGAGTCATGGAGTCTTACCATAAGAAGGCTGTGAAAGACTGTTTCCAAGGAAGTGGAGAGGCTGAGTAGTATGAATTCGGTTGTTTCTGCTTGTCCACGATGGTCCGGATGTAATCAGTTGATACGATGAGAGCAGTTTCTGTGCTGTGGTTGCTGATAAATCCAGATTGTGATGTGTCTAATAAGCTGAATTCAAGATGGTTGTTGAGTTTTTATTGATAGCTTTCTCTGTGACTTTGGATGGGAAGGGCAGAAGTGAGATGGTGAGCTGCTGAGCTCCTCTGGGTTTTTTCAGGAGGGCTGTGATTTCTGTGTTTACAGTTGTCCCGGAAGGCTCCACTTTGGATTACGGTGTTGATGGTGGGGAGGTGGGAGCTGATCAGAGTTCCTCCAAGGTTGAAGATATGTGGGAGGAAAAGGGATCAGTGGGGGTCCCAGAATGAATTCATCTCATGATTTCAAAAGTATCTTCTGGGATGAAGGGGTTTCCAAACTGTGAACTGGTGGCCTGTGATTTGGTGGTGGTGGGTAGCTGAATGATGAGTTCTTGTGTCTTGCTTTGGAGGTGGATGTTAGAGTAGATGATGATTTTGTTGAGGACTAAGTTGGAGAGGTTGTCGCAGAGCTTTTGCAAAGGGGTGATGAAGTTGGGATAGGCTGAGGGTTTGGAGAATTCCTTGAAGGTGTTGAAGAGCTCTTTTCAGTTGCTGGAACCGTTTTCCAGTCTAAGAGCTAGGGCTGTTCTTGCCTCACAGAGTTGGGTGTGGCATTCCAGAAGTACGGACTTATAAAAGTTTCTCGCAGTGGTGTCCCGACTAGTTCTCCTTTTTTTCCTAATCTGTTTGCAAAGTGGTTTAGAGTTTCTAAGGTCTTTGGTGTACCATCTGGCTCGTGTGTTGGTTCTTGAGTGTGACGTTATTGTGGGAGGCTCAGGTGTCTGCGCTGGTAGTGATCCAGTTGTTGAAGGCTCTGATGTCGGCATGCAAGTTACCAATTATATTTTGTTGGTGGACTGTGTCCTTCATCTTGTTCCAGCTACATCAGAGGTTTACGTAGTCTTGGACTGGGGGGGTTTGGGTATGTCGATTTGTAAGTGGACGATGGCGTGGTCTGTCCAGGAGAGCAGAGTCAGGTGGCTGAACATGATGATCTTGCTGGTTGTGGATGGGTCCCAAAATGATCTAGGCGAGACCTAGGACCTCAAGGTTTTTTAGTAGATCTGTGGAGTGGGGATCTTTACAGTCATTGAGATGGAAGTTGAGGTTGGAGAGCAAGATGAAATTGATGGAGCTGATGTTGACGGGCGATGAAGTCTGTGAGGAGTCAGCTGAAGTAGGTCAGTAGGCTAGGATGCCTTTAATGGAGGTGTGGTTGCAGGTCAGAAGTCAGAAGTGCATGTGTTCCATGAAGGTTATGTCCTCATCGGTGGAGGTGGTGCAGGTGAAGGTGCACTTATGAATAATGGCAAGTCCTCCTGGTTTGTTTGGTTTGTCCTGGGATGGCTGCGGTGGTTGCCAATGTGGCGGTTAGCAAGGTCTCTGTCAGGAAGATATTGGGGGGTGCGGAGGTTTCAATAGCGTCTCATCTCTCTGTAGCATGTTTGTTGAGAACATCTGGTTTTGAGAATCATGCATGCCAGACGAGGCATGTGGGGAGTGCGTGTTAGCGTAGGTAAAACAGCAGTGAGCACATGAGAAAGGTCCTACCATGGAGCAGGTGAGCCACAGAAGCAGCCAGTGTGGTTGCGTGTGGTGTTCAGTGCATGTAGGCTAGAGGCTGTGTAGTGGCGGCATTCGGTCAGATCAGGGTAAGTGATGCTGGGTGCAGTCCAGGTGCAGACAGGTTGCCGTTTGGCACACTTTCGGCTGCCCGCTGCATAGTCCTGTAGCGGCTGCCATTAAGTAGGTCCAGGGGAGAGGAGTGGAGAGCGCATGGGGAAGAGCATGGGAGGGTGGGGCTAGGATGGGCAGGGTGCAAGAGATGGGAGAAGGCACAGGTGAGGAACGGGGAGGTTGGAAAGCGCAAGAGAGCAGGCATGAAGGAAAAGCAAGGCACAAAGAGGGACAAATAAGGAAAAAGCAGGGCACAAAGAGACAGAAAAAGTGGGGCACAATAGTGGAGAGTAGAAAACGAACACAAAGAGGCTCAAGAGAGTAGAAAGTTAAAAACTGGCACAAAGAAGCCCAAGAGAGTGGAAAGAGGAAAATGGGCAAAACAGGCCTAAGAGAGAGTGGAAAGGAGTGAAAATGGAAAACGGGCAGAGAAAATGACAGAGACGGGTGAGAGAAGAGGAGTGCAAGAACAAGGTGGGGCATCAAGGCAGGGAGGTCCGGTCTGAATAGGCCTTACACAGATCAGAGGAAAAGTCCAGATAAGTGGGAGCTTGGGCCTTAGCACCTGCAGGATATGACAAAGTACATGATGTACAAGTTACTTACCTTCGGTAAAGAAATATCTGGTAGAGACATATTCTAGTTGCAGATTACTTTCCTTAGAATTTTCCCCCAGACGTCAGACTGGATCTGGAGATTTGTCTTCGAGCAATACCCTTGCGCGTCGGTAGGTGGTGTCGGTGGACTCCGCAGGCGTCGTAGTCGCCGTGATGACATCGGGAGTAGTGCATAGATGCCGCCCTCGCGCAGTGACGTCAGTTTCTTTTAACGACTTTCCACGCCAGAGCGCAGAGCCGCTAAGAACACTGAGTTTGGTGCGCCAGAGCTAAGAACCTGAAAGGGGGGAATCCCGGTCCCTAGAAATCAGTTCACAAGCGGGGAGGATGGGTGGGCGGTAAGGAATCTGCAACTAGAATATGTCTCTACCAGCTATTTCGTTACCAAAGGTAAGTAACTTGTACATCTGATAGAGACTTCTAGTTGCAGATTCCTTACCTTAGAATAGATACCCAAACAATGCCATCCTCGGTGGTGGGCTATGAACTAAGATCATACTAGAAAGTCCTGCAGGACCGAAAGACCAAAATAGCCGTCCCGACGGACCTGACTATCCAGGCAGTAATGCTTAGCAAACGTGTGCAGGGACGCCCACGTAGCTGCCTGACAGATATCCAGGACAGGAACTCCACGTGCTAACAGTGGATGCAGCAGTGGCCCTGGTAGAATGAGCCTGCAAGCCGTCAGGAGGTTGCTTTTTTGCCAAAGCGTAGCACATTTTGATGCAAAGAAGCACCCATTGAGAGACGGTACGCTTCTGCACCGCCTTCCCTTTCTTCGCACCCACATAGCCAACAAAGAGTTGATCGTCCACCCGAAAGTCTTTAGTATGATCGAGATAGAACGCCAACGCTCTTTTTGGGTCCAGAAGGTGGAGTCTCTCCTCCTCATGGGAAGGATGTGGGGGTGCGTAGAAGGTAGGCAAAAGTGATGGACTGGCCTACATGAAATGGTGTAACCACCTTAGGAAGGAAGGAAGCCCTAGTGCGTAACACCACTTTGTCGAGGTGCACAGACAAGTATGGAGGCTTTGAAGAAAGGGCCTGAAGCTCACTCACCCTGCGAGCAGAGGTGATGGCGATGAGAAAGACAGTTTTGAATGTGAGGAGCCGTAAGGGACAATTATGCATCGGCTGAAAGGGGGTACACATCAAGTAAGTACAAGATTATGATCCCACTGAGGCATGATGAAGGGAGTGGGAGGAAATAAGTGGGTGAGCCCCTTTAAGAACCTACTCACAAGAGGAGATTTAAAGAGTGAGGGCTGATCAGGAAGCCTAAGAAAGGCGGCAATGGCAGACAGATACCCCTTAAGGATCCCCAATGCAGAGCCCTGCTGAGCTAAAGAAAGAATGATTTTCTTGAGAACTCTGGGCAGAAGAGGGATAGGCGGGAAGGCTTAAAGGAGGCCGGAGTTCCACTCAAGACGAAAAGTGTCTCCGAGCGAGTGCCGCCTTGGAAACTCCAACGCGCAAAATAGCTGACATTGCGAGATCTCTACGGAGGGGAAAAGATCTAACCAAGGCTCTCCCTACTTGAGAAAGAGACCTTGCGCCACCTCCGGATGGAGACGCCATTTGTGATTGACAGTGCATTGGCGGCTGAGTTAGTCTGTTCTGGCGTTGAGAGCCCGCCAGATGTTGAACCATTAGGGTAATGCCCTGATGTTTCAGCCATGTCCAGAGGCGTAGGGCCTCCTGACAAAGGGTCCAGGACCCTACCCCGCCTTGTTTGTTGGAGTACCACATGACTGTGTTGTCCGTGAACACCTGCACTACTTTCCCTTTGAGAGAGGGAAGGAATGCTTTTAATGCAAGTCTGATCGCTTGGAGATCCAGCAAATTTATGTGCAGTCCAGACTCCGCCAGAGACCAGAGGCCTCTGATCTCCGCCTCTCCCATGTGGCCGCCCCAACCCACAAGCGACGCATCTGTCACTATAGAGAGATCTAGGTGGGAGAGGGATTTGCCAGTGAACCAATTGGGATTCGAAAGCCACAACTGCTGGTCTTTCGCAGTCCCCTCAGAGATCTGGACCATGTCGGAGACATTCCCCTGATGCTGCGCCCACTGGAATTTCAAGTCCCACTGCACAGCCCGCATACGCCACCTGGCACGTGTTACTAGCAGGATGCAGGAGGCCAAGAGGCCCAGCAGCCTCAGAGTCTGTCTCACCGAAACCCAAGACCAAGGCTGAAAGATCAGAATCATTAGGATAAGCCCAAAACCGCACTGTGTCTAGAACTGCTCCGATGAAAGGGAACATCTGAGAGGGAGTCAGGTGTGACTTCGGCACGTTGATAGTGAACCCCAGCTGGTGTAGAAGGTCCGCCGTAGTCTGGAGGTGGGAGACCACTGTCAGGGGCAAAGGCGCCTTTAACAGCCAGTCATTAAGGTAGGGAAGACTGAGACCCCTAACCTGCGTAGATGAGCTACAACCACCGCCATCACTTTTGTGAACACCCGAGGGGCACTGGTAAGGCCGAAAGGGAGCACGGTAAATTGAAAGTGCTCGTGGCCTACCACGAATCGTAGGTAATGTCTGTGGGCAGGCAGGATGTGGAAATAAGCGCCCCGCAAGTCCAACGCTATCATCCAGTCTCCTGGGTCCAAGGCAGACAGAACCTGAGCCAGGGTAAGTATTTTGAACTTCTTCTTGAGGAAGTAGTTCAGGTCCCTCAGATCTAGGATAGGGTGCAAGCCTTAGTCCTTCTTTGGTATCAGAAAGTAGTGGGAATAACAACCACGATCTACTTCTGGCACAGGGACCCTTTCTATAGCTCCCTTGGCCAAGAGAGCTGCGACTTCCTGGGGGAGAAGCACCAAATGATCCTCTGAAAGGTGATGGAAGGATGGTGGCATGTGTGGTGGTGCAGATTCGAAAGGGAGGGAGTAGCCCTTCTGAATTATTTGCAAAACCCTACCCGTCCGTGGTTGTATGTTCCCAGTGGGGCAGGTGATGGTGGATTCTGCCACCAACTGGGCGGGAGTGAGGGTACAGACTAGGGAGGTTTGGAGGCTGCTGAGGGGGCAGACCTATGGTTCCCTGTCCCACGGCCACGTGGGATTCTGCGCCCCCGGCCACACAGGTTGTCCAGCATGCATGACCCGGTGGCTGGGTTGAGGAGGTGGCAGGGCGCCCCTTCCGTGGCCACGAAAGGGACAAAATGCAGACTGTGGGGGGCATGTGGCGGAAGAAAGGCCAAGGGACCGAGCCGCAGCCCGGGAATCCTTGAACCTCTCCAAGGCCGAGTCCGCTTTGTCTCCGAAGAGACGGGTGCCATCAAAGGGCATGTCCACGAGTGACTGTTGGACATCCCCTGAGAAGCCAGAAGTACGTAACCAGGCATGGCGCAGTGAGGCCACTGTCGTTGCAACCGATCTGCCCAGAGAGTCGGTCGTATGCAGCCCACAACGGATCGTGAACTTTGCCGCGTCTCTCCCGTCTTGGACTGCTTGGGAGACTATAGCACAGGCCTCCTCCGGTATCTGCGGCAGGACTTGCTCAACCGTATCCCACAGTGAGTGGGAATAACAGCCCAAAAGGCATGCGGTGTTCACGGACTGCAGCGCGAGGCTGGAGGAAGAAAATAACTTCTTACCAAATTGTTCCAGCCTTTTGGATTCCCTATCCGGGGGGGTGCGGAAGGGAACACGCTAGAAGAAGAGGACGCCTGGATGACAAGACTCTCAGGCGTAGGATGTTGGGACAGGAACTTTGGGTCGTTCGGCGCAGGCCGGTGGCGGCGAGCGATAGTCCTGTTCACAGGAGCCCCTGTGTTGGGTTTGGACCATGTACCCAAAAGGACATCAGTGAGGGCCTCATTAAATGGGAGAAGGGGTTCAGACGTAGAAGCCCCAGGCTGAAGCACCTCCGTCAGGAGATTAGACCTGACTTCGACAGTAGGTAGCTCAAGGCCAAGGACCTCAGCCGCCCTACTAACCACCATACTATAGGTAGCTCCCTCTGCCGTAGCCCCGGTAGGAGAAGACAGCATGCCAGCGTCAGGAGAAGTATCCACACCACTGGCTTCACCCAAGTCCTGTGCCCAGTCCATAGTAGGGTCTTCCTGGTATACATAAGGGTCCAGGGACCCCTCTAATTCCTCCTCGTATCCGTTCCCATAGGAAAATGGGCCAGAATCCGACCTCTGGCGAATAGGGCCCACTGAAGCCGATGGCGGCGTCGGCCGACGCCGCTCCGTCTCAGAGTCGTCGGAACGAGAATCAGGTCGACGTCGGGAGCATTGCTAAACGACCCAGCGCCGGGAAAGGTCTGGATTGTGCGACTGGCGCCGGTGCGGATCCACGCCCGGATCCGGAGGTGACCTCTGTGGCCGGGGCCGAAGCGGAACCCGAAGGCCCCTCAGCCAAGCCCCTTGGGCCCGAATGCGCCATATCGTGGTTGGCACGCCCAAAGATGAGGCGTATGACCTCGTAGAACTCTGAGTTGGGCGGGGGTCGCTCTGGGAAAGTCGGGGAAGCGCGGAGTCGACCCAGACGTAGGCTCTGAGGACGGAGGCCTAGTGCGTGGACGCTCGTCCCGCGTCGGCCGAGCCACAGGGTGAAGTCGGAGAGTGATGGGACTTCTTCAACTTCTTCTTACCTTGACCCGAAGACTGCGAAGAAGACAAGTGGTGATGGCTCTGCGACCGATCGAGAACTTCCTCTTGAGCGAGATCAGGATCTACGTGAAGTCGAGTGCCGGGCAGCCATCAGCTTAAGGGACTGCTCCCTCAAAGCCTTCGGATGCATTGCTCGACACTCTCGAGGCACCACAGGCAAACACAATGAGGGTCCGTCACCGACATCATGCGGTGGCAGTCCTCGCACGGCTTGAACCCGATCTTCGGGGACATCCTCGTCGCACCAAGTGTTGCACCAAAAATGTTCGACAAAACGGTTGAATTCGCCCAAAAAATAGCCGAGGGTAGCTCTCTCTCGGATCAGCTTGTGACGTGGAAAGAAAAGAACTGACGTGTCTGCGCGAGGGCGGTGTCTATGTACTACTCCAGACATCATCACGGCGACCACGACGCCTGCGGAGTCGACCGACGCCACCTACCGACGCGCAAGGGTATTGCTCAAACAAAAATCTCCGGATCCAGTCTGACGCCTCGGGGACAATTCTAAGGTAAGGAATCTGCAACTAGAAGTCTCGATCAGATAACACATGACAAAGTTATAGCAATTTTCATTGTTCACTTATGTTTAGAACATTAGGTTTATTTTGTTTTAAACATTCTCCATATACAAGAGAGATTTTTAATTAAGAATGGTAACAGCAGGGCTCGAAACATCTACACAACCTTTGCAAGTCATTTATCAGATTGAGCTATTTTTAGAACCTACTCGTCCTTCTGGAGAGTTGACCAAGAACAGGTGTTCTGTTCAGTCAGAAACTGAATTAACAATTAAGATGTCTTTAAATCATTTTCTTGTCACATTTGCTGTGTTCAGAGAAAGAGGTCAAACGTCAGTTTGTCTTTTTGCAATGTAATTACTTTTCCTTGTGACTGCAGAGCTCCATGATCTTGTAAAGTGAACTGTCTGACCTGTGTGAAATGAAAGGCTGTCGGTATCAGGTTTTTCTTAACATTTATATAACTGAGTCAACTTTATAAACATTTCTAAATATATTTCAGTAACTGTGAAAGACCACTTTTTGTATTTGTGTGATGAAAACAATATTTTAATAGGATGAAAAAAGTCAGAACACCTTACTTGGTGGTATGCAAATGATAAATATGTTTTCTGAAACCCAATTTTCACAGATTTGCTGTGAATACACTATATAGTTTGATCAGTAAAGCTGCAAGTTAGTGGGGACATTTCTTGGAAATTTACTGTCTGTAATGACAGTGTGCAAGCACATCATGCTCTAGTAATATACTTATTAAACGTGAGTGTTGAAAACAAACTGAGAAACACTCCTGCCCTGATGGCAAAGATATTAGTAAACCTAGAGGCAAGACATGGATCATTTGTACCCTATATGTGGCTGCTAGATTTATTAGACATGGAGCAAACATTTAGTGTATTTAATCAAACAAGGGATTTTTTTTTTTTTTTTTTTTAAACTGCAGAAATGCTTAAGCCACATATTTGAAGGTGCACTCATGTGAGAATGAAGGAAAAAGGCGACCGTAAAATACAATATTTGCCAAGGATCACACAATTTGAGGCCCGTTCTGTGTCAAGTACATTACAGTTTAGTCAAGTCTATTATTCAACCTGCAGGTCTAGTAACATTTTTATGATTTTTTGAGGCCTGTAACAGACATTGTTAAAGGAGAAATACAATCTTACCTCCTCAGTACTTCTTTGAGGGCTTTGATCAGAGAGGTTCATTTTGTGGTTCAATTCTACAATGCAAAAATGCAAATGAAATAAATGAAACAGACAAGCTGAAACAAATATATTTGTTGCCATGATAATCCAGAGTATCTTTTAAAGATTACATACATTGTTAGAGCCCCACTCTTGATTACAGGATACTACATTAGGACACAAATAACATGCTGAATCTACACGATTATGTTGAACCCATTTTGAGTCATTATAATTGCCAGCATGATTTCATGATTCACAACCTGGGACCATCCCAGTGTAAGGGGACAGAGGGCAATACAATACTATTAAAGCTACTCAGCAAAGTAATGCTAAACACAAAATTATGGATAATACCACTATTTTCGCCATATCATTAAAACCAATTGAACCGCTGCAGGCTTGTTCAAGTCACCAGGTTTACTCCAACTCCGATTATCCTTGATGTGACTGCATGGAATCCTCCAGAAGGCATCAAAACAGTGGGGCCCTCAATTCGTTTTTATATCATATTGCATTTAAGAAGGTTCTACATGTCGAAATGTGGGCTTTGTGGTGTGTTTTAAAGTACCCTCTGTGTTCTAAGATTAATGAACATTAACATAACACCTCAAAATAAATGACAAATTGTGTTTATATTCACGGTTTAAATTATATATGCAAACTTTGTTTTACAGTCACTGTGTGCGTTCACAAAATGTAACATGTATTCTGCTTACACACTACCAAATTAATTGCAGATTACAGCTAAAAAAATATCCCATTTAAAGTGCTTCATTACAACTCTAGTGACTATACCTCAGTAGCACTTGCAGCATACACCAATACTTCTGATGCTACTGATGAAAGCACTGCCAATCAATCCAATTATCTGCACAGCCCAAAAGACTCTAAATGAACGGTGTCAAAATACTGGCGTGTGGCAAAAACTGCTACTCAAGATGTACACAGGACGTGGTTCAGAGAGAATGATGGTGTCTTCCTTATTCTTGGAAAGACTGAGCAGAGGGTAAAAAATGGTAAAGTTACGGGGCCTCATTATGAACATGGCGGTCTGAACCGCCATATAATGTACAAGGGAGGGCTGCCACAGATGGCCCTCTGCCACCGCCAGGCTACCGCCGACTGGCAGCATGACAATGGCAGATATTATCCGACAGGGCAGCGCTGCAAGCAGCGCAGCCCTCTGGATAACGACCCCTTTTTCCTCCAGCCTTTCCCTGCCAGGTTTCCCCCGCCAGGGAAAGGCTGGCAGAAGGGGTGCTCCGGGGCCCCCGTGCAGTGCCCCGTCACGCAGGTCACTGCCCGATTTACGGGCAGTGATCTGCGAGACAGGTACTGCTGCACCCGCCGCACTGAGGCATTGGTGATGGCTCCATGTGGAGCCATCAGCAATGTACCGGCCCTGCAGAATGTTTGTTATTCGGTCGGCGGGTCTCAAGGGGGCTGTCTGTCTATGAAAAGACCGCCAGCATGAACATAGCGGGTTTACCGCCATGTTGATAATGAGCCCCATAGTCCTAGACGTAAGAGAAAAAAAAAACATTGGAGAGAAAATATGGCTCTTCTCGCATACACATACTATTTAGAATAATGGTATCAGGGGTTTAGGTGGTATTTGGGACGGCAGAGCTTCTGTTCACTCACCCTTGAGGAAAAAGTGATTACCAGTAGAAGATTGTCTTCCAAGTCAGAAATAGCTAAGGACACAAATGTTGACAATAGGATGGAGCCCATGAGGAAAGTCGATATCAAAATTAAAGTTCATTGAAGTACAACAAAAGGAGTTCCGATATTTTATTGCAAGTCCTTTCAAAAAGTTAGTTACAACTAGAAATATAAACAGAAAGCCTTGATCTGATGAGAAGTTTCAGGGCAAGATAGTTGCTAAAATCCTTTTAGTTGTCCCTATACCAAGTCCTTTCTGTGTCACCTGGACTGCAAATGGAAGAACTTGTATAAGACCCCAGCTTGCAAAGAGCCCAGGCTAGATTTCTGCACCAAAAAATTAAAAAAACAACTAGGAACCATGTAATTAGGAGACCATTTTCAGGGCCCTGTGCAGAAAGCCAGATGACCAAGGTTAGCCTTTCAAATACCATGCAAGAAGGCTTTGTCTCAAAAGAAAATAAAATGATCTTTATGTAAGCCATTGATTGTTATCTGTTAGTACATAAACTCAAATTACCGGACCTTGAGAAAGAAATTACATTCAGGCTGTCTATCGCCCGGAGCTTTAGTAGACTGCATTAGCTGTTGATGGTTAAGAAAGAGGTAAGGATTCCCTGATGATAAAAGCCAAGAACAAAAACGGGTTCCAGTGACTCAGCAGGTCTCATTAAATCAAGAGCTTAAAGCATACTCAAGCCTAATAAGTGCAGACTCATAATGGATAAAGAGGTTTAGATTTGAACTGTGCTCCCGTCTGAAGGATGGAGTGTAATCTCTCAATTGGTAGGAAGGCTAGCATAATTGAGAATTGAATCATCTTGATGAAAATATCCTCTTTGCTGTACCGAAGTTGGACTTCTGCACATTTGGTGACAGCCCTAGCTCCTGCACAAGGTAAATGTAGCACTTAAGTGTTCATAGTTAGATACAGGAAGGGATCCCCTACACATGATGATGACTATCCACCTCCAAGTGAAGAAAAATACCTTACCAATAGAGACTGATCACCACACTTGCCTTCACCTGGTCTGAAAAGGCACTGAACGGCAACAAAGCAACCAATACTCTTTGTTACTCATATCAAGGAGGAAGAAATGACTGGTGCTTGACAGCAATTTGGATTTGAAAATACACATCTTGTAAATTGAAGTCATTTAGATGTAGCCTGGAGATCGCCGACATATTTCATTTGTATTTCAGTAAAAAGAAAGAGCAAATAAAAAAAAAACAGCCCCTTTGTTACCTGGGGGACTTCTAAATTGAGTACTACGCCACTAAAGAGGAAGCTCTGACTGATGGTGCCTTTTTTAATTTGGGAAGAAAAAACAGGCCCTTGTAGTAACATTACACTGATTAAACAGACCAAACACATTGTTTGACTTGCAGTCAAATAACCACTGGCCATCAAATAGCATGCCTATTAAATGAGCTTAAACTGTGCCAGAAAATTATGAGGCCCTAATCCATGCATGCCTGTGGCTGCCAGCGCAAGTGCATATTGCTCAGGCTGCCGAGTGCTGCCCTCATGCCAACTGCCTTTGACTGGCAGCAGACATGTATCAGGTAGTTGAAGTCTAGCTTGAGCTCTCAAAAGACTGAGAAATGCTAACATAGGCATTTCACATGCATTATTAGAGTCCCAGGTCAACAAACAATTAGTGCTTTTGCCCATAAAACCAATCTGACAGAAGCTAAAACTGTACTCCCTAAATTATTTAGCTTCATGGACTTGATGCCCAGTGGGGAAGCTGTTTATAGGAAAGTGCCTCTTTTTGACATGGTTACCCCTCCCCTACCCACACTTTTTACCTGGTACATGATGCAATTTCAACTGAAAGTGCACTGGGTTCATGCTAACCAGGTCCACAGTACAAGATCTCTTTCTGAAAACTGCACAGCTGTTTCCCTAATAGGAAAACCGTTTAGCACCCTCTGTAAATACCTAGTAAATAGTACCCCTGCATCTAGGGCCTGGGGTACTAAAGAGGGTCCCCAAGGGCCGCAGCACAAATTGTGCCACCTTAAGGGACCCCTCACCAAGCACATGACAGACTGCCATTGCAGTCTTGGTGCAGACAAAAGTGAAAACACGGCACACAGCCTGTGTGCCCTAACACTGCATGCAATGCAAGTCACCCCTCTAGCAGGCCTTAACGCTCTAAGGCAGGCTGAATTATATCACATCTAAGAGCATATCTACACGAGCAGATATGCTCCTGGTATGTCTGTCAATTCTCAGACATACTATGTGACCAGGGAAGTTATTTTAAATGCATGATGCTGGACACCGGTCAAGACGAGTTCCCCAGCTACACGATGCCTCCACTGAAGATAGGGATGTTTGGTATCAAACATCTCCTATTGGTGAACCCACACTGATGCCAGTGTTGGATTTACCAATACATGCACCTAGAGGGCACCTTATAGGTGCCCCCTGAAACCATACCAGCCTCTGGTGCTCGCTGACCAGTTTCTGCCAATCTGTCTCCCTAGACACGGTTCTGACACCCTAGCGTGAGAGATTTCTGCTCTCAGGAGGCCCAGAAGAAAAGTCTGTCCGGGAAGAGGATGTAACACCTCCTCCCACAGGGAGCCTTCCTCAGACAGCAAACCTCATAGGGCTGTCCTCTTTGAAATGCAAATCCGGCTCCCCTCACAGGAGAGGATGCCACCCCCGTGTTCAAAGCCCATTTGGCACCTGGACAGGCATCAAAATAAGCTAGGCAGGAAAATAAGCTAGTCAGGTAAGCATGCCACTTTCAGGCTAGTACCACCCCTAAGGTGGGCTACTGCGAGGTGGATACGATTTTTCAGAGATAGCTATCTTTGAGATGGCATACCTAGGAATTCTGGGACAGGATTTGCCCACTTCCAACAGGAAGTGGTCATACAGTGGGCATATTGACCTCAGGGTCAGTAGTCCATTGGCTACTACCCTACACACCCCTAATGCCTCTAAATTCAGTAGAGACCCTGGCACTAGAGAAGCAGATCCTGGTGACCTAAGAATACCAAGGACGCTGAAGAGCTGCAACTGCAGAAGAGGAGAAAAGAAGCTGCTGACCTTGTAACAACCCGCCAGCCGGTCAGCATCCCTTGTCGAAATCTGCACCAAAGGCAACATGTCCTGCAGCTGTGACTCCAGAAACTAGAGATGACTGCCTGCCTTTAAAAAAAAAACGACTCAAGACCTCCTGTGAACAATGGACCTGTTCTTTAACAAACTCCAAAATAAGGAGAATATAAAGCCTCTGGGACCACCAAAACTTTCAAGTCACCACTGCACCCGCCTCCTGCGACCCGAGGTGAAGTGGACCTCCAGTGCCAACAAGGTTCCCCAGCCCTCCAGAGTCCGATTCTATCTTGGTTCCACCCCTCCTGGACTCCGACGACGCCTGCAGCCTCTGCGCAGAGTTCCTCTCAGCCTCGACCGCTCCGGTCAGAAAAACTCGACAACTAAGGGCACCTCTGCACCAGTCACCCCCTGAGCGGTGAAGAGGACCAAAGGTGCCTACCTGTGCCTGAGCATAGCGAGGCATGAGCCCGGCTGTTGGTTCAGCCCGACTGGCCAGAGAATGCAGCCTATCTTTGAAATCTATTGGGCACCCGATGCTGTTTTGAACCCTGCACTCGGCCACCCGTGCCGCTGAGGGTGTACTGTCAGTGTGGCCTTGGACCTTTCCCACTACTCACCTTAACTCCTAGAGAGTAGTCTTGTAAACCGCTGTACTCTACCTGTTTGCAGAGCTTGTTTTTCCTCCCACAGGATAACACTGCAGAACTCAAATTGCATTGTCAACTTTTTAAAGTGGAAAAAATTCCAATTTAAAAATGTACTTATCTGAACTATTTTTCTCCGATTGCTAAACATATATAAAGATACCTGCTATTTTTTTTATAAATTGGTGTGGATCTCCTCGAGTCGGGTCTCATTTGTGTGTATTTGTTGTAGATGTCTTGCAGTCCTCTATGTTAAGTCTAAGGCTGCTCGACCACACTACCCCCTAACTAGAGCACTTAGCGATTGCATAGGAAGCCCTATCCACTCACTGGGGCACCCCAAGACCTTTTACACCGTATTCAAATATCATATAAAAGGCCAGCTTCCTACAGTGATTTGCTCAAATTTAGCTGAGGACTCAAGCACCACTAAAGTCTCTTGCATGGGGTGGAAAAATAAACACCAGACTGAAAGAGCAGATTAACAAATTACTCATCTTCGGTAACACTTACTTTTAGAGATTCTATCTAAACGCAGATTCCTCACCTTTTCAATACTTTCCCAGGAGTCTGACTGATCCTGAAACGTTCAGGCAGTACCACTGTGCATCGATATGAGGCTCCAGGCTGATGCCATTCCACTCCGGAAATAACACGTGGAGCAACTCCAATGCGCGGACATTGTATTGCATTGTAACATTATTTATATACCGCTTACTACCCCTGACGAGGCGTCAAATCGCTTTTCGGTGAGTAGCACGCTACTTCGGAACCCAAGAGGAATTAGTGGTGGATTAGTATAGGGAAATATGAGTACAGTATTATTAGGAGTTAATTTGAGCAGAGGATTTGTGAGTTTATTAATTGGAATGACTAGAGTAATGTAGGGATAGAGAAGGGAAGAATCCAGAAGTGTTAATTGGGAGCTTATAGTAATAGGATGAGACTTGGGATGAGTACAGGAGAGATGGAGGAGGGAAGAGTCTGTGGAAAGGGTTAGGGGGATCACAGTAGCAGGAGGGGTTTTGGGTGAGTCAAAGGTGAGATAAATGAGGGAGAATTTAGTAGGGGTGTTTGGGAGATCATGGTAGTAAACTGAGGTTTGGGATGAGCTAGATGTGATAGAGGAGGGAAGAACTTACGCAGGATTATTTTGGAGAAGAAAGTAGTAGAATGGGTTTGGGATGAGCAGAGTGGGGATGGAGGATTTATTGATCGAGACATAGGGTGATGGTGAGACAGACTAAAGCTTACAAGAGTACATTTATATTATTTTTATTTATTGTATTATTTATATATCTTTATTTTTTTCTATTTATGTATGATTATTATTGTTGTAATTATTTATAATGTGAATTTTATTTATAGATGTTATTTTATTTATTTTATTTCTCTCTAGTACAGCAGGAGTATATATATAGATATGGAAATACATAGTCAGGAAATATATGTTCAAGGAATATAATAATGGGTATAATATGAGAAGAAACGTAGTATTGTATAAACACAGACTTTCAAGATTTTAATATTTGAAGTTAATTAATAAGTGTACTTTTCTAACATTCATTTATCTTTCCTCAATTTTCGAATAGCGAAATGTTTATATGAGACCCTCAAGTCACCGTGGGCGTAGAGGTATGGGCAATAATAATGGAAAGCAAATATCCTTGAACCCACATGCATGACGCACCTGCCCTAATGGCCTCTTGTCATTGTTTTAGGCATCCCTACAGGAAATCCAGCCCCCCTCAAGATCAGCCTACACTAGGAAACTAAGGCCACACCAGCCAGTCCCTCCTAGGAATGCTCATGTACAAACACATGGAATCTGGAACCCAACTAACCAAAACCTATCAGACATCCTACCACATAAACCCAGGTCAAAACCAGCCTTCCCCTCTACCATGCAGGCAAATGGATACCAGGGCCAAGCAAACCTTCTCATCACAGGCATGCTATAGTACGGACACATGGCATCGTGGGCAAAACCATGTGCTCCCCCAGTCATCATACCATGCAGACATGGGGTATCTACAGCCCAATCAGCCTTTCCCTTCTCAGCCATACAAATACTTTGAATACATGGCAAAACATATGCCAATGTCCGCCTGGCTGAGCCTCCTGGTCAAAGCATCTTCATGGTTTCAAATGCTCCGATTTGAGGTTTACAGGCCCAAAAATATTTTGCAATGTACTAAACACATTACAGAATTTTGTACCACTTTGGACTCCTAAAATGGGTTTAGAAATGGATAAGGAATAGCTATTAGGAAGGATCGTGTTGTAGGTTTCCCTTAAAAAAAGCGACTCCATTTCCTATGCACCAATGGTTTAGAACCCAACCTGCAGTCGAACACCACTGGAAAAGGTACCAAAATCTTCAAGTTGGTGTGGGAACCCTCTCGCAAAAAGGAAGGAGTTGCTGTACGACCTCTTCTCCCTTTGTGAATATTAAAAAAAAAAAGTTTATTAGGGAGGAGTCAATGGTTCAAGGGACTACTGTTTTTTTTTTTTTTTAAACCCGGACCATTAAGTAAATTGGGCTGCATTTAAAAAACAATATGTGAAAAGCAATCACAGACATGGTGACCTGCTGGAGCAGACTACCAGTCGTAGTGAGTCTCAATTTGGCACCTACCTCATTAATACTTATGAAATAAGCCACACTACGACTCTCTACGATTATAAATTTAGCAGACCAACCTATTTATAGGTACATAGGCTTTTTCGCAAACTACCACAATGGTCGCAAAAATACTTGTCGCAACTAATGGGCAGAATTTTTTGACCAGAGTTTCGTACATAAAGCCCCTTGTTGTGAAGCACTGAAGATGAGGCAATGTGGCAATTTAAGAGCTAAAGTCCTTCCTGAGAATCCACATTATAGCAGGACACCTCACTGTCAAAGGCTCTTACTGTGACGCATTTAAACTCAGATGTACTGTGATCCTTGATATAAGACTCCTATGTTACCCATGCACCACCCCTGACTGTGTGTGACTATAAAACATGTGCAAACAACTGAAATGTTTACAAAAGTCCTACAAACACTGCACATAAAAACATTTTCTTAATCAATACCTTTTCTCCAGTCATGGCAAATGGTGCGTTAAACCATTGCTCGAAGGTGCTGCAGCTCCTGAAGATGGTAGGCAAGTGTAAGTTAAGCAGCGCCCAGAGCTCAGGAACCTTGTTGTGAAGGGGAGTACCAGTCAGCAGCAGGCGTCGGGGAGCAATGTAGTGTGTATTTAGGACCTGTGTTAGCTTACAGTGGTGGTTCTTCATTCGGTGGCCTTCATCAACTATCATGTACTTCCAACGGATCTTTGCCAAAGTGTGCTTTGGTTGCTTTCAAGGGTATCCATGCCCCCAGATGCAGAGCCCCAATAGGAAATTGGTGTCAACCAGCGTGTATATTCCTAGGCTTGGTATCTTTTTAATGAACAGATTTCAATTTACAGAACAGGGAGGAAAGGAGTGCAAGTGAAGAATCGGAGTCTCTTTCTCAAAGAGCGTTGCTAAAGGTAAGTAACTTAATTTTCAGGTAGAAATTTCTAACTACAGTAGAAATTTCTAACTACATGTTCCTCACCTTTTGAATAGATACCAGAGCAGTGCCTATTCGGAAGTGGGTCTGTGAAGTTTCTCAAAACAAAAAGTCCTGTAGGCTCGAGCAGGCAAAATGCCCCTCTTAGTAAACCTGGTTGCCAAGACAGGAGTGCTTCATGAACGTGTGGAATGATGTCCATGTGTAACTGCTTGACAAATGTCCAGGATGATCACGCCACAGGCTAACTTTGTGGTAGCTCCTGGCTCTGGTGAAATGAGCTCTTAACCCTTCCAGGGACTGTCTCATAACAGATGTTTATACAGAGCACGAACCAGCGAGAGACGGTTCTTGTCTACATTGCTTTCTTCGCTCATGAAAACCCCAAAGAGCTCATCCACTCAGTGTTCTTTTTAGAAATGGGGTCTTTGGTTGGCAATCAGTTTGCACTCGGTCCAAGCAAGGACTCTCACTCTTGTCAAGGTAATACAGTGAAAACACTGCAAAGTAGACACACCAGTTTAGAAAAAAAATAGGCAATATCTATCTAAATCAAACAAGACAAAAACAAAAATCCAACATACACAAATCAAGATATGAATTTTTAAACAAAAAAAAAAAGACTCTTACTCCATAGAGAACGATGGAAACTATGTTACACAAAGTACCTGGTTTGCGTAAAAATTAAAGCCCAACGGGCGAGCGTGAGTCGAAAGTCAGCGATGCGTTGATTCCTTACTCTCAAGTGAGGCTGTGCATCGTTTCTTCCCCGGTCGGGTTGGCGATGTGTAATTTTTGTCTCCCACAGGAGAGTGATGCGTCAATTTCCAGACAGGCACCTCAGATCCACGCTGGCGTGCGTTGATTTGATGCCCAGCGATGATGCGTGAGAAGTCCCGCCACACAGTGTTGGAGAACCACGCTGCATGGGGTTTGCGTTATCAGCAGCCGCAAGTGAATGTTGCGTCATTTCTCCAGCCGCAATGCGGGTGGAGCATCGATTTTAGCAGCAAAGCATGTGGTGTGTCGTTTTTTAGCTGCATTGCAGATGGTGCGTCAATTTTCCCCACACGTTGTTCTGTGCGTCGATTTCAGCCCTTGTTCTGCCAACTTCACCTCTCAAGGGCCCAGGGACTTGATGGGGCAGGAGTCTCAGCAGAGACCCCTGGTGCTGGCGGAGAATGTCTTTTATGGCCCGAGACTTCAAATTAGGAGGCAAGCTCAATCCAAGCCCTTGGAGATTTTTCACAAGCAGGAATATACCACAAAGCCCAGTCTTTGTCCTCTTTCAGGCAGAAGCAGCAACTGCAGGCCAACCCAGCAAAGCACAGTCACAGGCAAAGGGGCAGTACTCATCCTCCAGCTCTTCTCCTTGGCAGAGGTTCCTCTTGAATCCACAAGTAACCTACAAATCCGGGGTTTTGGGTCCACTACTTATACCCCTTTCTGCTTTTGAAGAAGGCAAACTTCAAAAGAAAGTCTCGGTTGTTCACAAGATCCTGCCTTGTCCAGGCTTGGCTCCAGACTCACACCAGGGGGTTGGAGACCGCATTGTGTGATGGCAGGCACAGTCCAATCAGGTGTAAGTGGCCACTCCTCCCTCCACTCTAGCTCAGATGGCTCATCAGGATATGCAGGCACAATCAGTGCTGCAGCCCCACTAGTAGCATTTGATTTACAGGCCCTGGGCACCTCTAGTGCACTTTAAGGGACTTACTAGTAAATCAAATGTGCCAATCATGGAAAAGTCAATTACACATACATTTCACACGGGGAGCATTTGCACTTCAGCACTGTTCAACAGTTGTACAGTGCCCAGAGTACCCAAAACGTACAAGTTACTTACCTTAGGTAACAAAATATCAGGTAGAGACATTCTAGTTGCAGATTCCTTACCTTAGAATTTCCCCCAGGCGTCAGACTGGATCTGGAGATTGTTCTTCGAGGAATACCCTTGCGTGTCGGTCGACACCATGGGCATCATTGGCGTAGTAGTTGCCGTAATGATGTCAGGAGTAGTGCATAGACGCCCCCTCAGCACAGTGACATCAGTTTCTTTTAACGACTTTCCACACCAAAGCGTAGAGCTGCCATGAACACAGATTGGGGCACCAGAGCTAAGGACCTGAAGGGGGAATCCCTGTCCCTAGAAATCAGTTTGCAAGCGGGGAGGATGTGTGGGTCGGTAAGAAATCTGAAACTAGAATATGTCTCCACCATATATTTTGTTACCAAAGGTAAGTAACTTGTACATCTGATGGAGACTTCTAGTTGCACATTCCTTACCTTAGAATAGATATCCAAGCAATGCCATCCTCAGAGGTAGGCTGCGAACCAAGATCATACTAGAAAGTCCTGCAGGAGTGAACAACCAAAGTAGCCATCCCGATGGACCTGACTGTCCAGACAGTAGTATTTACCAAACGTGTGCAGGGACGCCCACATAGCTGCCTGGCAGATATCCAGGACATGAACTCCGCGTGCTAATGCAGTGGAAGCAGCAGCCGCTCTGGTGGAATGAAGACGCAACCCCTCAGGGGGTTGCTTCTTGACCAAAGCGTAGCACATCTTGGTGCAAAGAAGTACCCATCAAAAGATGGTACGTTTTTGCACTGCCTTCCCTTTCTTCGCACCCACATACCAGACAGAGCTGATCGTCCACCCAGAAATCTTTAGTACTATTAAGATAGAACACCAACGTTCTTTTGTGTGTCCAGACGGTGGAGTCTCCCCTCCTCATGGGAAGGATGTGGGGGTGCGTAAAAAGTAGGCAGGGTGATGAACTGGCCTACATGAAAGATGTAACCACCTTGGGAAGGAAGGAAGCCTTAGTGCATAACACCACTGTGTCAGGGGGCACAGACAAGAATGGGAGTTTGGACGAAAGGGCCAGAAGCTCACTCACCCTGTGAGCAGAAGTGATCGCAACAAGAAAGACACTTTTGAAGGAAAGGAGCCGTAAGGTACAATTGTGCATCGGCTCAAAGGGAGTACACATTAGATAAGTAAGGACAAGATTGAGGTCCCATTGAGGCATGAGAAAAGGAGTAAGAGGAAATAAATGGGTGAGACCTTTCAGGAATCTACTCACAATAGGCAATTTAAAGAGTGAGGGCTGATCAAGTAGCCTAAGACTGGCTGAAATGGCAGATAAATACCCTTTAAGGGTGCCCAAAGCAGAGCCCTGCTGGGCCAAAGAATGAATGAACAAAAGAACCTCAAAGAGAGGGGCAGAGAGGGGATCAACAGATTTGTTGGTGCACCATGCCTTAAATGAATGCCAATGACAGGCGTATACCGTTTTGGTGGAGGGACGCCTGGCTGCCAAGGTAACATCACAGACTTTGGGTGGAAGATCAAAAGTCGCCAACTGGCGCCGCTCAATCTCCAAGCATTAAGGTGGAGATTGGACAGGTTCGGGTGGAGAACCGTCTCCTTCTGCTGCAACAGAAGATCTGCCCGAAGAGGAAGTCTGAGTGGATGATTGGTTGCCATACTTAATAGCTCTGGATACCATACTCTCCGTGCCCAGTCCAGAGGCACCAAGACGACTTGGGCCCGGTCGTTCCTGATCTTCTTAAGAACGCTGGGCAGAAGTGGTATAGGTGGAAAGGCGGAAAGGAGGCCGGAGTTCACTGCACAGTGTTCCGAAAGGCGCCTCCGAGCGAGTGCCGCCTTGGAAACTACAACGCGCAAAACAGCTGACATTGCGCTTGTCTGCAGAGGTGAACAGATCTAACCAAGGCTCTCCCACCTGCTGAAAGAGACCTTGCGCCACCTCCAGCTGGGGATGCCATTTGTGATCAGCTGTGCTTCGATGGCTGAGTTAGTCCGTTCTGGTGTTGAGAGAACCCACCAGTTTTTGAACCACCAGGGTAATGCCCTGATGTTCCAGCCATGTCCAGAGACGTAGTGTCTCCTGACAAAGGGTCCAGGACCCTCCTCCACCCTGTTTGTTGCAGTACCACATGGCGGTAGTATTGCTCGTGAACACCTGCACTACTTTCCCTTTGAGAGAGGGAAGAAATGCTTTCAACGCAAGCCTGATCGCCCGGAGCTCCAGAAGATTGATATGGAGCCCAGGCTCCGCCAGAGGCCTCTGATTTCCGCCTCTCCCATGTGACCGGCCCAACCCAAGAGCAACATATCTGTTGCTATAGATAGATCCAGTTGGGGAAGGGAGAGGGATCTGCCATGGACCCAATGCGGATTCGAAAGCCACCACTGCAGGTCTTTCGCAGACCCCTCAGAGATCTGGACTATGTCGGAGAGATTCCCCTGCTGCTGCACCCACTGGAACTTCAAGTCCCACTGCAGAGCCCGCATATGCCATCTGGCATTTGTCACTAGCAGGATGCAGGAGGCCATGAGGCCCAGCAACCTCAAAGTTACTCTCACCGAAACCCAAGACAGAGGCTGAAAGATCGGAATCATAGCCTGAATAGCTTGGACTCACTTTTCAGGAGGATAAGCCCGAAACTGCACTGTGTCCAGAACAGCTCCCATGAAAGGGAGCGTCTGAGAGGGAGTCAGGTGTGACTTCGGCACATTTAAAGTGAACCCCAGCGTGTGCAGGAGGCTTGCCGTAGACTGAAGGTGGGAGACGACTTTCTGGGGCAAGTCCTCCTTCAACAGCCAGTCATCGAGGTATGGGAAGACAGACCCCTAACCTGTGCAGATAAGCTGCGACCACCGCCATCACTTTCGTGAACATCCGAGGGGCGCTGGTAAGGCCGAAGGGGAGCACGGTAAACTACCACGAATCATAGGTAAAGGCTGTGGGCAGGCAGGATGGGGATGTGAAATAAGCGTCCTGCAAGTCCAACGTTACCGTCCAGTCTTCTGTGTCTAAGGCAGACAGAACCTGAGCTAGGGTGAGCATTTTAAATTTCTCCTTCTTGAGGAAATAGTTGAGGTGCCGAACGTCTAGGATAGGACGTAAGCCCTTGCCCTTTTTTGGCACAAGAAAGTAATAGGAATAACAACCACAACCTACTTCTGGCACAGGGACCTTCTCTATAGCTCCCTTAGCCAAGAGAACTGCGAATTCATGATGGAAAAGTGCCAAATGATCCTCCGGGAGTTGGGTGAGTGATGGAGGCATGGCCGGTGGGGCAGATTCGAAAGGGAGGGAGTGGCCATTTCGAACGATCTGCAAAACCCACCCACCTACCCGTAGTGATAGATTCCCAGTAGGGCAGGTGATGGCGAATCCTGACGCCAACTGGATGGGAGGGAGTGGACGGGCTAAGAGGGTTTGGAGGCTGCAGCAGGGGCAGAGGTGGACTTGTCAGACCTCTGGTTCCCTGTCCCACATCCATGTGGGATTCCACGTCCGCGGCCATGCAGAGGTTAAACAGCAGGGTGGCTGGGTGGGGGACGCGATAGGGAGCCCCTTCGTGGCCACGAAAGGGGCGTAAAGCGGACTGCTGGGGGGGGGAAGGGCAGCGGAAAGACCAAGGGACCGAGCCCAAGCCCGGCAACCCTTTAATCTCTCCAAGGCAGAGTCTGCTTTGTCTCCAAAGAGATGGGAGCCATAAAAGGGCATGTCCATGAGAGACTTTTGGACATCCTCGAAAAACCAGAAGTACGCAGCCAGGCGGGCGTCAAGGCCAAAGTCATAGCAACCGATCTGCCCAGAGAGTCGGTTGTGTCCAGACCACATTGGATTGTGAACTTCGCTGCATCTCCCCCATCGTTGACAGCTTGGGAGACGATAGCACAGGCCTCCTCCAGTATCTGCGGCAGAACTTGTGCAACCGTATCACACAAAGAGTGGGTATAGCAGCCCAATAGGCAAGCGGTGTTCACAGACCACAGCACAAGACTGGAGGAAGAAAACAGCTTCTCCCCAAATTGTTCCAGCCTTTTTGATTCCCTATCCAGGGGTGCAGAAGGGAATGCAGCTAAGGAAGAGGCAGCCTGGATGACAACTCTCAGGCGTGGGGTGCTGGGACAGGAATTTAGGGTTGTTTGGGGCGGGCAGATTGCGGCATGCACCAGCCCTATTCAATGGAGCCGGTGTTGGGTTTGGACCAAGTATCCAAAAGGACAATTGGGGAGGGCTTCATTGAATGGTAAAAGGGGCTCAGATGTGGAGGCCTCTGGTTGGAACACCTCTGTCAGGAGGTTGTACCTGACCTCTACAGTACGTAGCTTAAGGCCAAGGACCTCAGCAGCCCTACTGACCAACTTAGCATAAATCGCTCCCTCCGCCGTAGCCACAGTAGGAGACAGCATGCCAGCGTCTGGAGAAGTTTCCAGTCCACTGGCCTCACCCAATTCCTATGCCTAGTCCAATCCTTCCCCAAATGCGTGCCCATAGAAAAAAAGGGTCCAAATCCAACCTGGGGTGAGTAGGCCCCATCGAAGACCGAGGCGGCGGCGGCCAACTCCGCTCCGACTCAGAGTCGTTGGTAATAAGGATTGGGTTGCCGTCGATAGTGGGCACTACCAATGCCTGGAGGGTCGACAATTGACCCGGCGCCAGGGAACGTCTCAGTGGTGCAACTGGCATCTGTGCGGATCCGCAAGTGGATACGGAGGGGACCTTCGCGGTCGAAGCCGAAGCAGCCAGTGCAGAACCCGAAGGCCCCTCAACCGAACCCCTTGGGCCCAAAGGCACCGTATCAGGGTTGGTCCACCCAAAAATGAGGCACAGGGCCTCTAGAACTCTAAGTTGGGCGGGGGGGTCGCCCCAGCTCCAGGAATCTCAGGGAAGCACGGAGCGGACACAGAAGCAGACTCCAAGGACGGAGGCCTCGAGAGTCGACACTCCTCCCCCAATGCATCAGCCAAGTGACGGGGCGAAGTCGAAGTGCGATGAGACCGCTTCAACAACTTTTTTCCAACCTGTACCTGAAGATTTGGAGGAAGACGAGTGGTGGTGGCTCCGTGAACGGTCTTGAGACCTTCCTCTCGAGGGAGACCGGGACCTACGCAGAGTCAAGCGCCGGTGCGCCATGAGCTTGAGAAAGCTCCCTCGAGGCCTTCGGGTGCATGGCCCGGCACTCGGAGCACGACTTCGGGTTGTGGTCGCGCTCCAGGCACCACAAACAAACCTGACATGGATCCGTCAAAGACATCATGCGATGACAGTCCTTGCACGGCTTGAACCCGGTCTTCGGGGACATCCTCGATGCACCCAAAAAAAATCGGTCAAAAAGAGACCAAGGTAGCTCTCTCCAGATCAGCGCATGGCACAGAAAGAAAGGAACTGACGTCACTGCACTGAGGCGGCATCTATGTATTACTCTTGACGCCCTCACGGCGACTACGACACCCACGGAGTCGACCGTCGCCACCTACTGACACGCAATGGTATTGCTCGAAGAAAAATCTCCGGATCCAGTCTGACACCTGGGGGAAATTCTAAGGTAAGGAATCTGCAACTAGAAGTCTCTATCAGATAGTAAAAACAGAGTCCAGCACACAGTCAAAACATGGGAAGCAGAGGCAAAAAAGACAGGGCAGACCACGCTAAGGGTGCCAGGTCTAACAGTTATTTTGTATGATCGATATAAAAACTCAGTGCTCTTTTGGGATCGAGGCGATGGAGGCTCTCCTCCTCCATGGAGGGGTGAGGCAGCGCACAGAACACCAAAAAGGTGATGGTTTAACAAGCTTGGAATGGCATAACTACTTTTGGAAGAAAGCATGTTTGAGTTCACAGAACTAGTTGTCTGGGAAGGAGGAGGTTTACAGCAGGTCAACACAAAGAGCTTGGAGCTTGCACGGGCTGATGTTACTGAAATGAGAATACTGTCTTGATGGTGCAAAGTCATAAGGGACAACTAAGCAGAGGGCCAAAGAAAGTACACATCCTATGGCCCAGGTTAAGATCCCACAGTGGCAATAAAAAATGAGAAGGAGGAAAAAAATGTTGGGAGTCTTTATAAAAAAAAAAAAAAAAAAAAAAAAAACATCATAACAGGTGATTTAAATAATGGAGGATGATCCGGTGCCAGTAAAAAAAAAAAAAAGGCCGGAAGATCCGAAAGGTACCCTTTAAGTGTCCCCAAATCAAACCCTTACAGGGAGAGAGGCAGAATAAATATCAAAACATCAGAGAACTTATCCTGGAAAGGGTCTATCTGCACCAGACCACAAAATTGCCCCAACAGCAGACATACCAAGTTTAGTCCAAGGAAACCTGGCTGCCAAGAGGACACTAACAACCTCCGTAAGAAGTTCACCACTTAATCTCCAAGCATGAAAATGGAGATTGTGGATGCCCTGGTGTAAGATACCGTCTTGCTACTTTGACGACAGGTCTTCCCACAGGGGCAGCCTCCTTGGAGGACAGATGCTCATGCCTAGAAGCTCTGGCCACTAAACTTTCACTGTTGCATCAAGGGCTGTTGCCCGTGTCTCCAGGGTCACCCCCGATGTTTTTTGCCTCCTCCCCCGTTTTGCTGAATTTGTTTTTGTTGGCCTTAGGACTGCTCACCGGTGCAAAATTGTTTGTGGTCACTCCATAAACATTGTAAAATAGGCTTACACCTGATAAGTCCCTAGTAAAGTGGTATACCATGTACCAAGAGTGGTAAATTAAATGCTACTAGTGGGCCCGCAGCACTTATTGTGGCAACCACTTCAGCAGCCCTGCCCTCTTTGATGTGCTCCAGAGCAGTGGCCACATTATCTCCAACAGCCCAATCAAAGTAACGGTCGTCCAACTTGCTTTACTGCCAAATAAAAATTATAGCAATTTGATAAGGGCAAGAGGATCTCACTGTCACCCAACAGTACACTGCATCACATCACCACCTGGTGAAGACATACTGGTGGTCAGAAAGGTTCAAACGTTTGTAAATACACTGAATCCCCATGGTGGCAGGCTCAAAAATTCCATATCAGTGAATGCCTGTTCACAGTACCAATCTTTGAAAGGACTCTCGGCCACTAAAGCAAGATGTCTATTTAAATGGTTCAAGGTCCAATATATGGTTACATTAATATAAGGACTTCATCATCAGGAGCTGTGGGCTCCACGTTCATTACTACTGACAGTGGTTCTAGCACAAAAACATGACCGCTTGTTTGCAAACTTGTGGCTACTTCTAATGCTCACGCAATTCTCCTTTATATGCAAAAACCTGAACGCAAGATTGTGGGTTTTTGTGTTTTAAAAATAAAATGCACACTTTAAAAGCAGTAAATAAAAAATAAAAAAGTGATTTGCTAATACGCTGCACAACTTTATACACCATTTCTCTGTTTTAGTAAAATGGGTTTAATGCATGGCAGTATTTTAAAATATAAATGAAGATGTATCAGCGGAAACTAAAATAGGCAACATGAAACTAAGTTAAGGGGCCAAATTCAAAATGCAAAAATGAATCCGCAGATATATACCATTGCACTGGTGCTATTGTAAGAATTTCAGAAATTCACCTACGTTTACTGAAATATGCTTGGGAATTTTACTTACCTCAAACTTTTGGGAACATCATTTTCACATGAGAAAATAAACATGATCACAGATTCACATCACGGCAGATCCACTTAACATTCCATCCTCCCAAAGTTGATTAAATGAGTACTAATGCAATGGGCAACAATAAACATTGTTATTTCAGCACCAATAGACCTTAGGGTGAACATGCACTTTACAAATACACTTAGTAATATTTGCTCACATGAAAAATCTGTTGAAGGATCTCAATACCCATTTTGTTCCCAACCCTGAAAAAAGTTCTAATTCTGCACTTGACAGGAGCAAACTTCCAACCTTTTCTAGTAGGTTTAGAAATTGGAGAGGAGTATGTGAATACACTTCAACATGCAAGCTAGTGGGTGTGCACAGACTCGCAGGGCATTCGGACTACTGATTCACACCTGCTTCAGCCCCTTTACGTGCATTTGCAGAAATGGTCGAAAATCCGAGCCTTGCTAGAATCCAAACCCTGACATAATGAGCACAAACAGTGAAGGGATTTTCAGAGTACCACTATAATAAGCTTGGAGCTACAATTCAGCACCTCATTGCAGGACAGTAAAAGGGAATTTTTTTTTTTTCTTTAACAGGACCAGTGGATTTCTAAAATATTGCGTCTCTTGGGCAAAAAGATACTTTATATAATTCCACGCACTGCCTGCTTATTACAAATAATTACTCCCAGCTTTATGACCTGGATGACTAAAGCATGTGGGTCTATGAAAAATACAATACTGGATAAATCTACTATTTAGATAGTTTAATTAATGTGAATAATAGGTAGCACGTTAGAGATGGATTTAAGGTTAATTTTCTTGACCACTTCACTTACTTGAAAACATGGTTCCTGTATGGTAGGTGCTTCTAGTAAACTCAATGTAGTTAATATCAATCAATCTGTGATTTCTAAAGTGCGGCTAATCAAGGCGTCTCAAGGCGCTGTTTGCGGGCGTGCTGTTCAGTCGAAGAGCCAGGTCTTGAGATCCTTACTATCAAAGACTGTTTTTACGATTTTTTTTTATTCTCAAATGGTCTTATGTAATGGTTCAGAGGTGGTTTTAATGGTCGAGTTAGAACACTCTTTACATTACACTTTGGTGGTAGCAGCCCTGTTGAGGGGTGAAGACTTTTTTCCACTTCTAGAAATCTTTTAATGGCTGGTATTCTCAGCAGCTGCTTGCCACTGTGACCAGTGATTTTTGCTGCAAAGATAGGTGTATTATTAGCAACACTTATGTCAGTTTACAATTAAACAGGAGCATTAGGAATTATACTGGGTTCAATGGTTATTTATGCCTGCTGATGGGTTCATATTGACGAATCATAACTACTTAAAAGAATAACATTTCTGTGTGTCCAGCCTTATAGCCTCTTTGGTGATAGTAAAAAAAAAAATAGGCAAATCTAGGTCTTCAGGAGCCATGCCCCAAGAGATTGCTTACACAGCTTGCGTTAGAATAGTGCCCCCTTTTATGGTGAGATGGTTTGTGAGTTTCAGTTAGCTTTTTATTAGTCCTTTCGACATGACTATTAGGTATACAGTACTAGGGATGTTGGGTCCATGACTAGGTCATCTCATACCCTCCTACAGGATATGGTAGTAGTTCTACAACCTTATATTCCACTCCCCAGGAATATAAATAAAAAAATGTAATGTACTCTATTGATGTCTGTGCCCTACAATCTGAACCATAATACGCATGCGGACCCTCCACAGCTCAGAAACCATTTGCTATGATTACCTACCAGGATTAACATACAACCTCTGTACTGAAATAATAAAGCAACTATTTCCCATCAAGGTACAGGTGCGTTATTGACATAGTAGGCACAATAAATGTTGACTATGCAGGTAGCATCAGCTACATAGGACATTTTTAAGTGTGACCACACTTCACCATGGTCATTGCAAGTGCACGTCAGATTTGTAATTCTTGAGGAACAACAATACTGACTAAAGATCACTAAACTTGCTTGTACATTGTGCACTGGACACAGCATAGCATAGCATAAGAGACTCATTTTTTGCTGGTTCTCCCTGATGTCAGTGAATGCTCTCCAAGCCTCCTGGGAATGTAGTATAAGAGTCAGAGAAAAGGACGAAAAGGACCCAGAGCCGAGCTGTATCGCAACACCTCAAATTTGAATGGCACAGAGCTTTGATTCTGTTCAGTGCCATTACTTGGTTTGATGTACACTGAAAGAGAACAGCTTTTGTGAAGTCCAAATGAAATGGAAATGGAACAATGAATGACATTTAAATGAGGTTTCAGTGCCCTGAGGCCAGCGTAGGCAAAGCCTAGGTCAGACATATGAAGAGTTTGCAACAAACCACTTGACATAATTTATCACTTTTCAAAAACAATAGTTATAAAAAAAAACACATAAAAAGAGAACCACCAAAGTTGCCATGGCCAAAAGTCACACTATAGCAGACCACAACTACACAGACCATGACAGATAAACCATTACAATTTACAAACAAGACACTTTCTATCATTTTAGCTATTCATTAGCACTTAAGACACAAAAGGTGCACACACTCATAAGTCACTTTGTGGGAAAAGTCCACGTCTTGAAAGATTATAAAAAATATACTCAGACAGACTGCATATGGTAATGTGGAGTCACTTTGAAGCAAAGAGTGCACTCTTTTCCTTGGTTGTAATCAATTAATGAGACATAAAAGGAACACAGAACATAACCTGATAGCCAACGTTACTAACAATAAAAGGCATGCAAAATGTAAAGAAACAAAAATTACAAAAAATATCTTCAAACGAATTCTGTGGCTCAGAAGACTCTGGAGTGCTAGGGGACACAGCAGAAGCTGTCCTGCAAATAGTGGTTTCAGAAACGTCTCCTTCATGGTCATTGCTCCTAGGACAGAAATGATGATGGTTGAAGATAATATTCTTTCACTCCTCGTCATGTTTAGCATTAGAGTAGAGTGTAACTCTGAAGCTGTGCAGAACAAAGATGCAGTGACACTCAAGTCATATGCATAGTTGCCCTTTGTCATAAAAGACAACTCTCCACACAGGTCTACCATCTGTGCAGCCCTGACACTGTCAGGGCTGTTCCAGGAGAGATATTTCTCCACATGGGCCGGTTCAAAGTAAGGTGAACACAACAATGTACTTTTCTCAAACCACCTTGCAAATGCTGATAAACACCATAGTGAATACACTCCCAATGATGAGACTGCTTGTTTCGCATCGCAGCTGTTGTGACAAGGTACCACGCTTTAGCTCATCACCACATACATTATAATCAACTTATTCCACCAGTCAACATTTGAGCATGGTTTGAAAAGAAACCATAATGAGGCAGTGTGTATCCTCCTCTTCCAACTGTGTGTGTGTGTGTGTGTGTGTGTGTGTGTGTGGAGTGGTGACAGTGGGAAATAGAATGAACAGCTGCTGTAGGTGCAACACTTCATCTGCAACCACAAGTGTTGAACTATATTTATCTCCTGTCCCGTTTCGAGCAGCCGTTTGACCTTTGGGCTCGGTCATTGTGCAAAATACACCAAATACAATGTAATGCCTCTGGTGTGGAGTTGACCAGGTTCAGCTCCATGGCTATTTAGCAATGATTTTTATGAGTAAAGTTTTCAATTTTAATTGCAAAATGTAACAATGAGTTAGTGTGGCAACACTCAATTTGTCAACTACACAGATCCTTAGATAAAAAAAAAAAGAAAAAACCATTAAAAACATTCAGTAAGTTAAGAGCTAAAATGGACTCCTGTAACTTTACTAAAAAGGACCACTTTAAAACATGGAGCAGCCAGATATAAAACACTCTCCTCAGGACATTGCTGGAACTCTCAGCAACCTTTGAAACCGTGGACCACCCAACCCTCATTCAGTCTCCAAGGTCTTCAAAGGGATTCACGGGCAAAGTTCAACAATTCTCCTAATTTTTCTGCCAACCCCACGTCATTCACATAGGCACCTCCAGGCCCCAGAAGTTCTCTTTGACCTGTGGAGTCTCCTAATACATCTTCAAGCTCTACACAGGGCCCCATAAAAAGTAATCAATATGTGGCAATACACAACTGTATATTATCTTAGTATGAGCTCTTGGAACTGGAAAGACGATCGGGATTCTCAGCCTCTTTTGTACCAGTGACAATTTTCATGGCCATGGATAAAGAAGGGATTCTTTACCCAATAGATACAATGGTCAGCCTAAATTCATATAACCCATAACTGTAGTTGTGCCCTCTCTTGAAAGAAAGTTCAAATAAGATATTGTACAATATGTGTGTAAGGAAGACTTAGTGAAGAGGCTGTGACCATGTGTACCACCACCGCTTTGTGAATTAAACTTATAAAAGGTCTGAGCAGTTCCTTCAAATAAAATACTTCACCTTGGAATACTGATCTTTAGCGTATAATTACAAAGTCAAATGAGGTCTTACCAGACAAACACACATTCATTACCCAAACAAAAACGGAGGGCAGGAGTCCGGAGTACTTCATGTATTTCAACTTTTATCCAAATTGTGAAAAAGCAGCACTGCAATGTTTAAAAGATCAAAGCTTCTTACACACTTTACCTTTGGGCTCTTCTGAATCAACTTTCTGTTTAGGGCTTTTCTCGTTGTTGGCATTCTGCTGTTTTCTTTGGTTGTAAACCTCTCCGCTATGTGTTGTAGTCTGGCTCTGTTGGGGATAAATGACAAACAACCATAGATAATAGATCTCAGGTTGCTGGAAGGATTTACTCCATAAGGCTGATAAAGACTGATATTTATGATTCCCACTTGAAAGTTCATGTAGAACTGTCTGCAGGTGGTAAGGTATGAGAAAAGGGGAATAGTCAAACATAGGTTTTCTCTGGCCTAACGTCTAAAATGGAACTGATGGGGAAGTGTCATAACGGAGCAGTTGTTTACAGCAGTAGCGCGAGGGAGGAGGCTAGAAGCAGGTCTGCATTCATTGTTGAGTCATGGGTCTGTATTAAGTAACATGATGCATTGTGCCATGTATGAAAGATGCACCATTAAGGGAGTGGCTGCCGTAGACCGAGACAACGTGTTCTATTACAAAACAATGCACAGCTCACAGTGCTGATGTGAACTTGCTTCTGCTCTGGGAACAGATCAGCATTGAAAGGTGTTCCAGTGGTTAGAAACTGCTGGTCTGCCCATCAAAGCTGAGATCCCAGTATCAGAAATCTGAGGATGGGGAGGGATTCCCCAAAGGAAGGTGGCAGAATCCCATGCCTCTTTCAGGAGGCGGCATATTTTACACAACATTGTATGGTCAGTCTCCTTCAAAATGCAGATGTTGTCTTACAGACAGCCTCAGGGTGGAGTGTCAAGACCATGCCCTACAACATATTTGGCAAGTATCAGATCATTGTCTATGTTTCAACAGTCTGTTTATAATGCCTCAACATGCAGACCACGTTCAGAGACAGCAGACAGCAGGGATAAACCGGTAGATAAAACACTCTTGCCGAAAGTGTCAATGTGCTTAACTCCCCCATTTGGCAGAGCAGAAGGGAAGTCAATCTGGTTGGCTTTGCTTGTGCCTGCAGCAGCAGAAGGATTTAAGGGGTATGATGTTGGGTGAGAAAAGCTGGTTCTTCAGAAGCAGTCTATGTCATCTAGCCACTGGGGGGGCGGCTCGGGGAGCCATGCATAGCTTTGTCCAAGCAGCTATCAAAGTATCTGCTAAATCCTCAATGAAATGCAGTAAGGGTTCTGGTGTGGAGGACCTGAAATGCAAGATTTCGGTCTGTGCTGCCCTGCCGACAACCACTGCAAAGAAGGTACGTTGTGAGCGGGAGCCTGGTGGAAATTCAAACTCAGTATCAAGTGAAGTGTCTACCCCCCCCCCCCCCAGCAGCATGTGGTGTGTTCTGAATGATGGCCCATGTAACATGGGGCACTCCATCACTTCCAAGGTGGAGTGAGACAGTCGTGGAGTCAGACTGTGCCACCTACTGGATCACATGAGCAACTGCTTTCAAAATCCTTATCCACTTTAACACCTGGAATTATTCTAAAGGTGAGAAATCTGCGTTTAGAAGTACCGATCAGGAGTTAGTGCTTTTTCAGGGTGGAAATGCTTTGCCTCCTGGGTTGGCACAAGGACAGTGGGTCCGTGGTTGGGCAGTGATCTCCCTAGCAAGCTCTTTGCAGAGTACAACAATGTGTGGGTGGTATATCTTCAGGAACATCTGAGTGGTCTGCCCGTCCTCCTCGTCTAGTCGCATAGCCATACTACTCCATCTAGGAATATTCAGGGGCCCAGCCTGTGAACTCGAAGTCAATTACTTTTTGTGTAGTTATCCTACCATCAAAACACACTTCAATATTCTCTAATGCTTTATTACAGACAAGATTGTTTCCTTTGCTATGGGTGCAAAACAACGGAAGAAACATATGAGGCTGCTCCAAATCCAGTATACTTTTCTTCCGCTCTACTTTACTTGATCCTGTCCCAATCCATTGTGGCAGCAGAAGCTCTAGCATGTCACTTCCTGTTCTATTTTCACAGCTACTTCCCATTTCTCCCTATAAGAGGAGCATAAACAGTCAGCTTCATGTATCACAAATGCTCAGTAAACTATAGTGGTGGCTTTCTTCCTCCTTGTTACGCTGCTCCTGGTCGTCTGTTTGTACAGGCCACAGGACATCAGTACACTTAAGGGAATCCCTTCAGGTACCTCTCCTAGAATTCTGGACCAAGTAGTTCCAGCCCTCATCTACTCCTGTGTGGGGGTTGAGAGTGCCAGGATTCGGTACTATTCTCCAACTGGATTTCTCCTGCCTTTCTACAGTTTTTTTTTATGCCTATGCCAGCTGTCTTTCCCCTCCATGTAGTGATCATTTAGAGAATGCCTTTTGCTTGCACATGGTATTCAGAATAATTTCACAATACAGTGACTACAGAAAGGAGCTACACATTCTTCTGACAGCCTCGAAAAAAAATGGATTAAATAACCATATTTTGTGAAGGTGTAGGAGAATGGATTTCTTCACATGGAAAAATGCCTCCTGTTCGGGAAAAATGTGCTTTGCACTTTTCCAGCATTGCTAATCCAGCACATTGTCAGCCATGTGGACCTTCCACTAACACACAGGCAGCAAGAAGTTCATGTGGAAGTCTACATTTTTCCAATATTTTTTGTGGCGTTCTCATGGGACTCTGTCAATCAGCAAGAACATGATAAAACATTTCAAATTACATGCCTAGGTCTATGATGCCTAAACATAAGCTTTGGAGTAGAAACTGCTAATGTGCAACATATTTCGGGTCCTATTCACAGAAAAAGTTCAACACCAGTATGCAAATAAAGAAAAGCAGAAATAGGATTGGGGCTCTAGAATCAAGCAGAAATCCAGCCCCAGGAGAACAAACTCGTAGTGAATGAAAAAGTGTAACATTTTCTGACAAATCCGATTGTATTCGATTAAAAACTCAGATGAAAAAAAGAAAAAAAAAAAAAAAAAGAAAAACAGTTCAGCACCTTTCAACAGACATTATAAAAGAAAGGAACCCCTAGCTGTTAGGATTTTTGGCATTAAGTTTGTTTTCTGTGTTTTAAGTAACAATTCTATGAGAGCGAAAAGAAAACATACGGTGGGTTGACAAATGAAGAAAATGACATTTGAAAAAAACAAAACAATCAATGTAAAAGTAAATTCATACATACAGACAGTGCAGGGAAAGCCTCTTCATCCAGGTTCTGAATCTCATAAAGAGATTTAGACTCTTCTATTGCTTGTCTCTCTCGACGTTCATCGGGCGACAGACCAAAGTAGCTGCACGCTTTGCTACTCGATTCAAATTCCTCACTTCTCTCCCTCTCTAGTTTTCTGTTAGAAGAAACGAGAAAAAATGTTGCCTACCAGAATTTAGTAGAGATGGTGTGCTTTTTAGACTCAGCACTGCACAATTCACAATTATAGGTGCGGGTGACTTACAGGATGAGATTTTGACCTTTTAGCCTCAAAGTCAATAGTCTTCAGGGGAAAATGTGTAATCCACCCAGAATAACAGTCGAGAAGCAGTTTTTTTTTTTTTTTAGTTCAATTTAATCTTGTAAAGATTAATTCACTTATTCAATTTTTTGTGCATCATTCCATTGACATACAGCTGGCACGTGTTTTGCCCCCTTACATGGTTGAAAACCTGGTGCTTTCTTAAGGCTTTGTTATAGTAGCGTAGTCAAGAAACCCATCAAGCTTACAGCAGGATAATCATTGGTTGTAAGTATCTCGTCAGAAAGAAGTTGAAGTCCTGGGCTGAATCCCTACTAGGAGGTCATTTGGGGTAGGTTGAATGAACCTGTTAGAGCTATCTGCCCTTGGCATGGTTTCCTCTGTTTTGTTGGCTTCTGACCTCCTGTTTTGATCCTGTGCTGAACTTAGTTTTTGCTGGCTTTAGGACACTGAGCATTTTACCACTGCTGACCAGAGCAAAGGTGCAAGTGCTCTGTCCAAATTGTACTGGTAATTGGGCTAGCTACGATTGAAGTATCTGATTTACTAGTAAGTCCCTAATACAGTGCAGTGTGTGCGCCCAGAGCCTATAAATCAAATACCACTAGTGGGCCTGCAGCACTGATCGTGCCACCTACATGAGCAGCCTTGTAAACATGTCTCAGACTGCAGTGTCTACATGTGCAGTTTTAACTGCCAGTTCCACCTGGCAAGTGCACCCATTTATCAGGCCCAAACCTACCCTTTTACTACATGTACGTCACCCCTAAGGTAGGCCAAAGGAAGTCCCATGGGTAGGGTGCAGTGTATTTAAAAGTTAGGATATGTACTGGTGCGTTTTACATGTCCTGATAGTGAAATACTGCTAAATTAACTTTTCACTATGACAAAGCTGATCTCTCCTACAGGTTAATGTAGGAAGCTGGCCTGGTGTGCGGTGGTACCTATGGTACTTACACCTTATACCAGGTTCAGGTATCACCTCTTATTGAACTGTGGATGAGCAACCAAGACTTATCTAGGAGACATGCAAAGCTCATGCAATACCACTGTAGTCACACAGCACTTAAATACATGAAAGAAAACACTAAAGGTGCTTTATTTTTGGAACAAACCACAAACTACTAGACAGGTAACCCACCCTTAGGCGGTAAGTAATACACTAAATATATACACTAGTAATCAGAAACCGGTACAGAAAAGGTTAGAAAACAGTGCAAATAGCAATAACCAATAGTGAACCTAGGGGGGAGCACAAACCATATACTAAAACAAGCATTTGCAATGCAATAGGTCTCGCGTTTGTGAGAGTTAGAGGTATTGGCTCTGTAAATGTTTTTTACTTATGGGTTTTGGAGTGGGTATATGTGGTGTGTAGTGGAATTATGTGGTATTGTGTGCAGTGGAATTATGTGGAGTGATGTTAATGACAATATAGGCCAATAGATAAAGAGGGCTTCTTATATCGTCTGTATGTTCAGACACAAGTTTAGCAAAATCAAAAAAGCTGGATCTAAAAAGTATGTCTCTATCAAGTACAGACATTTGTAGAGAAACAGGAAAAAAAGTGAATTTTAACAGACAGACAAGTGCCTCGATGCAGGTGAGCAGCACTACAACATTCTGTGTGCGTGTGAAAAGTAATATCACGTAACATATTATAAAATCATGTACCTTCCCTCTTCTGCATCACTTTGGATTGTTCCAGCAACAGAAAGGCAGTAAAAGTACTGCTCAAGCTCCAACAAAATGCACACAGAAGCGTTACTAACTATATTGTTAGCTAGTCATGGGCCAAGACGCAGTTTCATGACATCTGTCGTTTATGGGTAAATTGGTAACACTAACAAAATCCAGCCTTGAAGATGGGACTTTGTGTTTGACACAAGAATTGCAACAATGCATGTAATATGCAGTTTGGTGAATGAAGCTAAAAATAATGCTTCCCCTTGAATAAAATGTGCATGTAATGTAACCAGAGTAGGCAGAAGGAAAAATTAATCTGAAAAGCAGTAAACATTTACCCCCCACCCAAAGGAAAAACTGAAAACAAAGTGTTACCTTTTTGCAAAGCCGCAGTTGCACAGCAGCAGCAGAGCATAGAAAATTGTAAAAGAGACTAAAAACAGTTGTGAAAACGTTGCGGTGTGTATTGAGTATTTTAAGAGGCGATCAATAATGCACGTGAAATGATGTTAGGTGAACACATTTATTTATTCAAAAAACAATGCAGTCCTAAACAAATTGTGCATGTACTGAAAGGAAGCAGAAGTTAAAGTTATTCGTAAATGTCAATCTGATAAACCTCATCTGCAGCTCGTTTTATTGCTTGTTCTGGGCAGGTAGGGAATGGTGAAATGCGGCCACCCGTAATGAAAACGTCCTCACAGACCAATGTCACTCATTTATAATGACAAACCATCTTTTAACACCATCACAGTCTTCCTGAAAATGTGCAAAAATTTTGTTTTTACAGCTAAGCATTTAAGTGGCTGGACCTTTGTAAAAAAAGTAAAGACTGTACATGGTTTACTAATTTGAAAGCAAATTTCATCAAACACATTTTGAAATGCACCCAAACACAGCATTCATAAGCAAAACATGCCACATAACATTGTCGACTGGAGACCTGGATACAAGTTCTATTTATAGAAGATGTGTGGGGAAAGCTAAAAAAAAGAAAAAAAAAAAGTTTCAGCGTGCTCTCTCCCTAGGAATCAAAACAAAATATAGACCAGAGACATATGCGGACTAAAACATTCCGTTTTCCAAATAAAAAGCACCATACTTGGTTTACAAATAATAAAGTAAACACAGTCAGGCATATTTATTTGTAAAGGCACACAAACACAACATTCAGAAAACAGGAGGAGACAAGAACTAGCCTGGAATAAAAGTTACTGTGTGCCCTCCCAGTAAAAACAAAACAGTAGTAAAACACAGAGACATGACATGCCTAAAACATGCAGCAAATACTGTATGTGCTTTAGCTACAAGTCTGGTTCAGTCGCCTGCTGCTCCACGAGGCCCAGTGTCAAAAGAAAACAAGCATTTGGAATGCAATAGTCTAGTGTTTGCTCAGTTAGAGCTCATAGCGTTGTAAATTATTGACTGGACTTTTATTGCCAGACAGACTGAAAATAACAAAAGGAAGAGAGGGAGGGTGAGCTGGCCCTGGAAAAGCCCCCCTCTGCTATTGGTTTATGTTTATAGAGGGAGCTGGTGGGGAGGAGGGGCTGAACAAGCACCCACACTGTTGAGGTGAAACAGGCAAATGCCAAAAAAAAAGTCCCTTACAGATGAGATAAACAGGATATAGCGTAATTATAGCGTAATTACACAGTACTTTGTGCTGCTCACAAAGTGAAAAAAGGCTGGACAAAGAGGCAGAACTGACCACTAGCAAGCAAGGATTTTTGAAGGACACTGCAACTAAAATCAGAACGCTGAAACTCACTCTATTGTATACTTTAGTATACAGCAGGCCGAACGCTAACGCTCGCCCTAAAAAAGGAATGCAAACAAGGTACCCCCTCCCCTCCAGGTAAGTAAAATGTGTAGAGGGGAGCTGGGAGTACTAGAAAACCACAGAGGTAAGTAACACAGCTCAGCAGGGGAGGGGATCCACACAGCCAGTCGTCGCTTGTTGTAGGTGCCTGAGGTTGCAGGGGAGTGAATCCTACACACCAAGTAAAATTCCTTCTTCTTGTGCAGGATGAAGAGTTACAGTCTTCTGAGGATGCACAGCCGGGGAAATGTTGCAAAGCTGGCGGGAGACGTGGAAACAAAGTTGCAGAAGTCTTCTTTGTTGAAGCAGCGTTTGCCAGTTCCTGGAGGGCCCAGTCGCAGTTCCAGTGGCCAGAAGTCAAACCAGAGGTGTCCTGCTGGAATCTTGCAAGCCGAATCTCAGGACCCACCCAAGAGAGAGACCCTAAATAGCCCTGAAAAGGGGATTGGTCACCTAACCAGGTAAGCACCTATCAGGAGGGGTCTGTGATGTCACCTGCCTAGCCTGGCCACTCAGATGCTCCCAGAGTTCCCTGCCAACCTTGGAAACAAGATGGCAGAACCCAGGGACCCTCTGGAGAAGCTCTGGGCACCACCCGTGGGGTGGTGGTGATGGACAGGGGAGCGGTCACTTCCCTTTCCATTGTCCGGTTTTGTGCCAGAGCAGGGACCCTGAACCAATGTGGACTGGTGTCTGCACAGAGGGCACCAAATGTGCCCTTCAAAGCATACCAGTGACTTGGGGAGGCTCCCCCTCCCAAGCCAGTCACACCTATTTCCAAAGGGAAAGGGTGTTACCGCCTTCTCCCAAAGTAGTCCTTTGTTCTGCCTTCCTGGGCTTGATCAGATCAAGCAGCAGGAGGGCAGAAACGTCTCTGAGGGGTGGCAGCAGGTGGGCTGCCCGGAAAGCCCTGTAAGACTGATGGCAGCAATGCTTTGGGGTCCTCTAAGGAGCCACCAGAGGGCATGGAATCATACTTTCAATACTTGCAACAGTATTGGGGTATGATTCAGACATGTTTGATACCACATATGCCCAGGTCCAGAGTTACCATTATGTAGCTGGACATAGGCCACTACCTATGTCCAGTACACTCGTAAAATGCCGCCCGCACTCACAAAGTCCAGGTAAATGGATCTGGAGTTTGTGTGGGGAACCTCTGTTAGTGCAGGGGTGCCCTCAAACACAGGTACCTGCACCCTGCCCTCTGGGCTGAGAGGGCCTACCATAGGAGTGACTCTGTGACCTGGCATAGTGACCTGTAGTGAAAACGAATGCATGCACCCATTTCACGCTGGCTGCAATGACAGGCTTGCAGAACCCTTGTCATGGGCTCAGTATGGGTGGCAGAATAACTGCTGCATCCCATAGGCATCCCGTGGAACCCCAATGCCCCAGGGTACCTAGGTAACATATACTAGGGACTTGCATGCGGGGACCAGTATTCCAATTGTGGGAAGAAAAAGGTACAATTTAGAGGTGAGAGCAAGACTACTGGGGTCCTGGTTAGCAGGAGCCCAGTAGACACAGTCAAACATACTAACAGGCAGAAAATGGGAGGAACCATGGCAAGAAAGAGGGTACTTTCCTACAGTTAACAAGGGGATTGCCTTTAAGTATCCTTTAAGTGTAATTTCCCATTGGGAGCAGCTAGAAATTTGGAGTTTGGGGTCTCTGAACTCACAATTTTAAAATACATCTTTTGGTGAAGTTGGTTTTTAAATTATAAGTTTGAAAATGCCACTTTTAGAAAATGGGCATTTTACAGCTTAACCATTCTATGCCTCTGGCTGTGGAATACACAGCTGTGTCAGGATGACAGTTGAGCTGTTTGTGAATTCACTCTGGACAGTCTCACAAAGGGAGCTGAGGTCTGTCCTGCATATACTGATGGGTCTTCCTGGGCTAAAGTGGTGGGAGGAACGGACACTTGCACCTGAATAGAGCTGTGCTTGTCCTTACACAAAGTAGTCTCCACCTCCCTGGAATGTGTCTGGGGCCGAGGCAGGAAAGGTAGTGTCTTGTGCACTACAAATACTTTACTTTGAAGCTTGACTACTTCAAAGGAAGAAAGGAGTATAAGTAGTGGGCCTTGGAGATCACAACTTCAGAGCACTTCTGGACTGAGGACATTCTGCCAGGAAGAATAGCTGGATGCTGAAGGACGGACTACCACTCTGTCTGTTGCTTTGCTGTGCTGGCCTGCTGCTTGGTGCTGCTGTCCTAGGACTAAAGAGACTGGATGTTGCTTTCTACATGCTGCTACCAAGGTTCTCCAAGGGCTTGAACCAAGAGTGCCTCCTGTTAGACGTCTCAGGGCATTCAACGACTTCATTCTGCCAGCCCTGGACTTTCTTGGTGAGAGTTCTGTTGAAACCAAGAAGAAACCAAGTGCATTGACTCCAGAGTCGTAGTCCCGCTGAGTGCTATGACCGCGAATGATGCTGCATGCTCTATGTCGCTGCAGCCCCTCCAAAGTCCCGCTGCAGCGTGCATCCTGAGTGCGTGCCCCCGACACCCAGGACATCCGACACAGACCCCCACCACAGCACCTGTGGCCCTGTGGTGTGATCGCAACACTGAGAAGTCAACGCCGCACATCTTGACCTGCTAGATTCTTTGACGTAAGAAACAGACTCCTCGACCTTACGAGGAGCCTGCAAATCACCTCCCCTGCAACCGTAAGGGACAGACGCCTCACCTCCCCTGCCTCGCAGTAAAGAACTCCTCCTCTGCAGTAGTAAGTAACCAACACCGCATCGGCTCCAGAGTCCCTGACTCTGCAACGTCTTTGCTTCCTTGTCATTTTCAAAGGTACTTAGGCCTCGAAAAATCATAAAAATAGGGAACATATGACCAATTACTTGCTTCTTAGTTTACTGATAAACTTGCTACCAAGGGAGGAGTGTTTCTTGGTTTATGTTTAAGCATTCATTTTTAATAAATATATCACTAAAGCATGATGTGGACGCAAAGTCATTTACACAGAAAATTTCCATGAAATGTCCAAAAACTTTCCCACTAACTCGCAGCTATTCATATGAAAGTATATAGTATATTATTAAATCTGTGAAAATCTGGTTTCAGAAAACATTTATCCTTTGCACATCATCAAGTAAAAGTGTTCTGATGTGTTTTCATTCTATAAAGTATTTGTATAATCACCCAGAAGTATGAATGATGGGCTTTCACAACTATTGAAATATATTTTGAAATGTTTGTACAGTTGACTAAGCTATTTAAATTGTTGTGTTAGGAAAATACAGACAAAATGCTGGAACTCTGCAGTCAGAAGGAAAATTAATTGCAAGAAAAACTGACTTTTGACCTCTGTTTCTGAACACAGAACAAATGTGACAAGAATAAGATTCAAGGCCTTCTACATTTTCAGACTGAACAGAACAGCTGTTCTTTGTCAACTCTCCAGAAGGGTTGAGTAAGTCCTAAAAGTAGCGCGACCTGATAAGATATGACTCTCTATAGCGAGTAGAATTTGAGGTCTGGTACTGTACCTGGGGGTCTGCGCAACACCGTGACCGGCCCTATTCCCTCGTGAGTGGAGTAGGACTGTTGGGAATGACTGTCAACGACATTGTGATAGCCCTAGTTGGAGCTATTGTGTTTCTAAGCTCTTTACTAAGATGTAATCTTTAAATATTTGCATCTTTACTTGTGAATGTTGGAATTTGGTCATTTTGGCCTTGTTTTACAGCGGTGGCTGTTACCAAATACTATACACATTGCCTCTGAGATAAGCCTGACTGCTCGTGCCAAGCTACCAAGGGGGTGACCAGGGGTTATCTTAGCTGAGTGGCTCCTATACTCTGACCAGAGTGAGGGTCCCTACTTGGACAGGGTGCAAACCACTGCCAACCTGAGACCCCATTTCTAGCGCTGTCGAAGTCAGGATTCAGACTGGAACTTCGACTTATTTCTGACGAGAGACTTACAACAAATGATTATCCTCCACTATGCATGATTGTTTTTTTGACTAAGCTACTATAATAAAGCCCTGAGAAACCCCCAGATTTTTGATCATGTAAGGGACAAAATACATCAGCTGTATGTCGATGGAAAGATTCACAAAGAAACTGAATAATTGGATTAACCTTAAAAGGATCAAAATAAAATTTAACTATAGAAACCAACAAGACTTTATCTAGATTGTTATTTTGGGTGGAATTACACATTTTCTCCAAAACAACCAGAATTTAAAACCGAGTGGGGGACAATAGCCAACAAGAAAAATCAGAAGACAAACAATACATCCTTGCCATTTTGTTACCAAAGCTTGAAATAACACCAACTAGCAGGCTTCTATTTCAGGAACCGGGCGCACAGAAAACAAAGATGCATTGGGGCCATATCCAACAGCATCTTAATTTGAATGGCTTCATAGTTTACTTTAAAAAAAAAAAAAAAAAAAAAAAATCAGACAGGCTGATGCTGTAGTTAGTAGAACCTGAGGAAAACACAAAGGTGATGGATGGAATATTTGTAAAAAGGCTCAGCCAATGACAACCACTTGGGCTTCATACTGCTCATTTGCCACTTCAGAGACAATAGCTACATGGAACTCTGCTTTGGTTCTGCTGATGGGAACAATCCAGCCCGTACAACTAAGGCAGGATCCAGTGTGAGCTATATCTTGGGATGGTTTGTTTTCTGGTTATAGAATACATTTAACTAATATATTCAGTCTCATAGCCTCCACGCCCTGCAATTGTGATCTTAACTTTATATGTTAATTCTGGCCTGGCACGCTTTTCTTTTGGCTAGTGTATATCTGCTTTTTTCCCCTGTTACTATAATGACAGTTTCTTTACTGGAATGCCCCACCACAATTGGATGAGTGGGTATGGACACCTATTCAGTATTTGCTTAAACTCCACACAGAACCTTTCTGGTTAGGCCTAGCTACACACATCTTTCACTTTATGACCTCATGATATAAACTTTTGAAAAATTACAATAAGTAGTACAGAGTGAGAGGAGGATTTCATGGTTTGTCATTGCTGGGAAGGGCAACCCATTAAGGCCCGGACATTTTGAAGTTGGTTGCGTTGTCCCATTTCTGTACCTATTAAGCTTTGGTGATGTGGCCTTCAAATAATCCTTTAGTTAAACTGCATATATGAAAAGTAGGTTGAGACTAAGAATGTGTTCTTTCACTTTGTGACACGTTCACATTTCAATTGCTAATTTGTGGCTTTTTTGCTGAGCTCTGCTGGACGGCTGATGCTTGAAGCCTTAGCCTCTTGGAGCACAGTGCTATTCATCCTAGTGCGTGGCTTTGTTCCCCTTATCAAAACTCGTATTTATGGCTTTAAGTTCACGAAGAACATGTCACTTACCTTTGGTAACACTCTTTCTGGTTGATACTCTACCTTACTGCAGATTCCCAATCCAGTCTAGACCCAGAAGATTTTATGAAAATGTCACTTACCCAGTGTACATCTGTTTGTGGCATCAGTCGCTGAAGATTCACATGTTGTGCATAGCCCGCCATCTGGTGTTGGGTCGGAGTGTTACAAGTTGTTTTTCTTCGAAGAAGTCTTTCGAGTCACGGGACCGAGGGACTCCTCCTCTTTTTCTCCATTGCGCATGGGCGTCGACTCCATCTTCGATTGTTTTCCCCGCAGAGGGTGAGGTAGGAGTTGTTTGTTAGTAATAGTGCCCATGCAATGGAGTGAATAAGTATGTACCTATTTAAGATTTAATATATTTACAAATGTACAAAGTTGAAGCTAACTTCCAAACGGCTACAGGCTCCCGGGGAGGTGGGTGGGCACATGTGAATCTTCAGCGACTGATGCCACGAACAGATGTACACTGGGTAAGTGAAATTTTCAGTTCGATGGCATCTGTCGCTGTAGATACACATGTTGTGCATAAACTAGTAAGCAGTTATCTCCCCAAAAGCGGTGGCTCAGCCTGTAGGAGTGGAAGTAGTCTGAAATAAGGTTCTTAGTACGGCTTGACCCACTGTGGCTTGTTGTGCGGATAGCACGTCTACACAGTAGTGCTTGGTAAATGTGTGAGGCGTAGACCATGTGGCTGCCTTACATATTTCGTGCATTGGAATATTCCCTAGGAAGGCCATGGTAGCGCCTTTCTTTCTGGTTGAGTGTGCCCTTGGTGTAATGGGCAGTTGTCTTTTTGCTTTAAGGTAGCAGATTTGGATGCACTTAACTATCCATCTGGCTATACCCTGTTTCGATATTGGGTTTCCTGCGTGAGGTTTTTGAAATGCAATAACCAGTTGTTTAGTTTTTCTGATGTTTTTAGTTCTGTCGATGTAGTACATTAGTGCTCTTTTGACGTCTAATGTATGTAGTGCCCTTTCAGCTATGGAATCTGGCTGTGGGAAGAACACTGGTAGCTCTACCGTTTGATTTAGGTGGAACGGTGAAATAACCTTTGGCAAAAATGTAGGATTGGTCCTTAGGACTACTTTATTTTTGTGTAGTTGGATAAAAAGTTCTTGTATTGTAAACGCCTGAATTTCACTTACTCTTCTTAGAGATGTGATGGCGATGAGAAATGCAACTTTCCATGTTAGGAATTGTATTTCGCAAGAATGCATAGGTTCAAAGGGTGGACCCATGAGTCTTGTTAAGACGATGTTGAGGTTCCATGAAGGCACGGGTGGTGTCCTTGGTGGTATAATTCTTTTGAGGCCTTCCATAAACGCTTTAATGACAGGTATCCTAAATAGTGAAGTTGAATGGGTAATCTGCAGGTATGCAGATATTGCTGCGAGGTGTATTTTAATGGAAGAGAAGGCCAGGTTCGATTTTTGTAAGTGTAGTAAGTAACCCACTACATCCTTTGGAGATGCGTGTAATGGTTGAATTTGATTATGATGGCAGTAGCAAACAAAGCTTGCTTTATGACTTCCATACATTCTTGTGTGAGGTTTAAGTGTCCGAATTCTAGGATTTCAGGAGCCAGATTGCTAGATTCAGCGATGCTGGGTTTGGATGCCTGATCTGTTGTTTGTGTTGTGTTGTGTTAACAGATCTGGCCTGTTGGGCAACTTGACGTGGGGTACTACTGATAGGTCTAGCAGTGTTGTGTACCATGGTTGCCTTGCCCATGTTGGTGCTATCAGTATGAGTTTGAGTTTGTTTTGACTCAATTTGTTTACTAGATATGGAAGGAGAGGGAGTGGGGGAAAAGCGTACGCAAATATCCCTGACCAGTTCATCCATAGGGCATTGCCTTGAGACTGCTTGTGTGGGTATCTGGATGCGAAGTTTTGGCATTTTGCGTTCTCCTTTGTTGCAAATAAGTCTATTTGAGGTGTTCCCCAACGTTTGAAGTAAGTGTTTAGAATTTGGGGGTGAATTTCCCATTCGTGGACCTGTTGGTGATCTCGAGAGAGATTGTCTGCAAGTTGATTCTGGATCCCTGGAATAAACTGTGCTATTAGGCGAATGTGGTTGTGAATTGCCCATTGCCATATTTTTTGTGCCAGAAGGCACAACTGTGTCGAGTGTGTCCCCCCGTTTGTTTAGATAATACATTGTTGTCATGTTGTCCGTTTTGACAAGAATGTATTTGTGAGTTATGATTGGTTGGAATGCTTTTAATGCTTGGAAAACTGCTAGTAGTTCGAGGTGATTTATATGCAGCTTTCTTTGATGTACATCCCATTGTCCTTGTATGCTGTGTTGATTGAGGTGTGCTCCCCACCCTGTCATGGAAGCATCTGTTGTTATCACGTATTGTGGCACTGGGTCTTGGAAAGGCCACCCTTTGTTTACATTTACATTGTTCCACCATAGAAGCGAGAGGTATGTTAGGCGGTCTATTAACACCAGATCTAGAAGGCGACCCTGTGCTTGTGGCCATTGTGATGCTAGGCACTGTTGTAAGGGCCTCATGTGTAGTCTTGCGTTCGGGACAATGGCTATGCATGATGACATCATGCCTGTGAGTTGTAATATCATCTTCGCCTGTATTTTTTGTGTTGGATACATGCGTTGTATAATCTTTTTGAAATTCTGAACCCTTTGTGGACTTGGAGTGGCTATTCCCCTCGTTGTGTCTATTGTCGCTCCTAGGTATTGTTGTACTTTGCACGGCAGAATGTGTGATTTCGCATAGTTGATGGTGAAACCGAGTTTGTAGAGGGTTTGTATGACCTGATCTGTGTGGTGTGAGCACCTTGTCAGTGAGTCGGTCTTGATTAGCCAGTCGTCTAGATACGGGAATACGTGTATTTGCTGCCTTCTGATGTGTGCAGCCACTACTGCTAGGCATTTTGTGAAGACTCTTGGTGCAGTTGTTAAACCGAACGGCAATACTTTGAATTGGTAATGTATTCCTTTAAATACGAACCTTAGGTATTTTCTGTGCGACGGATGTATTGGTATGTGGAAATACGCGTCTTTGAGATCTAAGGTTGTCATGTAATCTTGTTGCTTTAGCAATGGTAGCACTTCCTGTAGCGTGACCATGTGAAAGTGTTTTGATTTGATGTATGTGTTTAGTGTTCTGAGGTCTAGGATTGGTCTCAGTGTTTTGTCCTTCTTTGGTATTAGAAAGTACAGTGAGTAAACCCCTGTATTTGTTTGTGTATCTGGTACCAGTTCTATTGCGTTCTTTTGCAGTAATGCTTGAACTTCTATTTCTAGGAGGTCCGAATGTTGTTTTGATATATTCTGTGATTTTGGTGGTATGTTTGGAGGGATTTGTAGAAATTCTATGCAATAACCATGTTGGATAATTGCTAAGACCCAAGTGTCTGTTGTTATTTTCTCCCACGCTTGGTAATACTGACTTATTCTTCCCCCCACTGGTGTTGTGTGGAGGGGATGAGTGACGTGCGAGTCACTGTTTGGTTGTAGGTGTTTTGGGGCTTTGAAATTTTCCCCTGCTTCTAGGGAATTGTCCTCCTCTGTATTGGCCCCGAAAGCCTCCCCTTTGGTACTGTCCCTGGTAGGTGGACGGTGTTGAATGTGAGGTACTGGCTTGTGTGGCTTGACCCCGAAACCCCCCTCTAAAGGTTGTCTTGCGGAAGGTGTTGAAAGTGCCTCTGCTCTGCGGGGAGTAGAGCACGCCCATGGCTTTTGCAGTGTCAGTGTCCTTTTTTAGCTTCTCAATTGCCGTGTCCACTTCAGGTCCGAACAATTGTTGCTCATTGAATGGCATATTGAGCACCGCCTGCTGTATCTCTGGTTTAAAACCAGATGTTCGTAGCCACGCGTGCCTTCGTATGGTTACTGCCGTGTTAATTGTTCTTGCCGCTGTGTCCGCAGCGTCCATAGATGAGCGTATCTGGTTATTGGAGATGTTTTGGCCCTCTTCAACCACTTGTTTCGCCCTCTTTTGTAGTTCTGTGGGTAGATGCTCAATGAGGTGTTTCATCTCGTCCCAGTGGGCTCTGTCATATCGAGCTAGGAGCGCTTGAGAGTTAGCGATGCGCCACTGGTTTGCAGCCTGTACTGCGACCCTTTTACCGGCTGCATCGAACTTGCGGCTCTCCTTATCTGGGGGTGGTGCATCGCCCGATGTGTGAGAGTTTGCTCTCTTGCGAGCTGCCCCTACCACAACCGAATCTGGTGGCAGTTGTGAGGTGATGAAAGCTGGGTCTGTGGGAGGTGGTTTATATTTCTTTTCCACCCTCGGTGTTATTGCCCTACTCTTGACAGGCTCTTTGAATATGTCCTTTGCGTGCCTTAGCATTCCTGGGAGCATAGGCAGGCTTTGGTAGGTGCTATGTGTGGAAGAGAGGGTGTTGAAGAGGAAGTCATCCTCGACAGGCTCCGAGTGTAGAGACACGTTGTGGAACTCTGCTGCTCTAGCCACCACTTGAGAATATGCTGTGCTGTCTTCTGGTGGGGAGGGCTTTGTAGGATACGCCTCTGGACTGTTGTCCGACACTGGGGCGTCGTATAAGTCCCATGCATCTTGGTCCTGGTCACCTTGGCTTAAGGTGGTGTGAGCCGGTGAATGTGACGGAGTCAGTGCCGGTGAAATGTGAGCCACAGGTGGAGGAGAGGGTGGCGGAGTTATCTTCTTCACCAGTTTTGTTTGTGGTGCTTGTTCTTGTTGGAATTCAAGTCTCCTCTTCCTCCTAATAGGGGGAAGGGTGCTTATTTTCCCTGTTCCACTCTGTATAAAAATCCATTTTTGAGTGTGGTCCACCTCGGTGGATTGTAATTCCTCCTCGAATCTATGCTTTCGCATTTGAGAGGACAGTGATTGTTCCTCTGAATAGGAACCGCTAGTTGGCTCGGTTGCGGGTCGTTTTGGCACCGAAACTATGTCCACGCTCTTTTTCGGCTCCGAGGCGACTTTCCTCTTTTTCGGAGTCGAACCCTCTCGGCGTCGATCCTCCTCGGTGCCGCTGTCTCTGCGTCGAGCAGCTTCGGCTCCGCTATCTCGGCGTCGATCTTTGCCGGCAGCACTATCTCGGTCCCGAGATGGCTGGGTGCCTGTGTCTCGACCCGAGTCGGACGATCTCGGCACTATTTCGGCCTTCTTCGGTGCCGATGGTCGGTCACCGATTTTATGGGTTGAGCCATGGCCTGATGGCAGTGGCGTCCCCAGGGCCTTGTCAGTTTTCTTATGTGCTATCTTCGACGTCTTACTCACTGTTTCATGGTCGTCGAATTCGTCCGAGTCCGATTCACGGATCGAGAAGGCTTCTACTTCTTCTTGTTCCTTGAAATCTGAGTGTCCTGTCGGCGTGGACGCCATTTGCAGTCTTCTGGCTCGGCGGTCACGGAGCGTTTTTCGGGACCGGAACGCACGACAGGCCTCACAAGTTTCTTCCCTGTGCTCGACAGGCACAGGTTACAGACCGAATGTTGGTCTGTATATGGGTATTTGTTGTGGCATTTAGGACAGAATCGGAACGGGGTCTGTTCCATCAGCGTCGATGTCACACGCGGTCGGGCCGACCAGGCCCCGACGGGGGATCGAAAACTACCCCGAAGGGCAACGGAGATGTTATCGTATCGATTCGATGTCGATGCTATCTAACCCGATCCCGAACGCAACAATACCGACGTAATTTTCCGATTTTTAGCTAACTTTCCGTTCCGAAACCCGGATCGAAAGGAACACGTCCGAACCCGATGGCGGAAAGAAAACAATCGAAGATGGAGTCGACGCCCATGCGCAATGGAGACAAAGAGGAGGAGTCCTTCGGTCCCGTGACTCGAAAGACTTCTTCGAAGAAAAACAACTTGTAATACTCCGAGCCCAACACCAGGCAGCGGACTGTGCTAAACATGTGTATCTGCAGCAACATATGCCATCGAACCATTTGTTTCCTGAATGCCTCAATACTTTTTACCTCTCTGTGTGGGGAAGAGAGGGAGGAAAATGTGGGGAGAGTGGTGGGACGAAAGGGTTGCAGGAAAGGAGTTGAAGGTTAACTCTGGTAGTAGATGCCTTAACTATAAGGCTCTCCAGCCTAGAGTGCTTGGTCAGGAAAGGAGGATCATCCACAGCAAGCCTGTGGAGATGTGCTACTTTATTCAGAGGTGGGAAAGAGCAAGCCTTAGTCCAGGAAACTATGAGAATGTCAGTCAGTGGCTTTCTTAAATGTCAAGAAAGGCTTGGACATATCCAGCCCAGGCTGTAAAATTAGAGTGAGGACACTAGTGCTACCCTCAATAGAAGGCAAATGTAAGTCCAGGGCTTTAGCTGTGCGTCTAATGACCACAGGAAATAAGGCACTGTCCTTTGTGGAGGAGCCAGGGGGATAATCCAACCTAGTATCAGCAGAACTGGACAATCTCATGGCACTTAGTAGGTCCATGTACAAATTATCATCCTATTGTCAGTTTAATTCATCCCCTTTGTCACCGAAAGCTAGCCGACTATGGCCCGTTTCCATTCCACAAAGTTGCATGAGTGCTGGAATGTGGCTCTAGGTAAAGGCAATTTTTTGTCAGAGTAAGAACGAACAGGAGCCGGATGCAGCAGACCTGTTTCAGGACAACGTTGGTTGAGGCTAATTCAGTTTGGAGTCAGACAGGAAAACAGAAACGGTGTCCTCCCCTGCATCAGGAAAAACATCATGGTGGCCTGAATCGGCATGGATCATTGCACCCAATTTGAACCCAAACAAAAGGGTTCAGGAGTCACAAATGGCAACAACAGATCCACCAGCATTACTCCAACTGGAGACCTCTGTGGACCTCATGGGGCCCAGAGGGACAAGAAAAGGAATTTGCAACATGCCTTCCTCAAAAGCCTCAATCTGTTGCAACCTCAACACAAATATGGGGTGCAGAGTATACTTCTTGGCAGAGGACCGGAAGCAGGACCGAGGGGCACCTTCATTTTCCTTGTGACTTCTCAAGAGGAGAGTGGCAATACTGGGAAGGTTACTGCTTGGCCTTCTTATTCTTCCTCTTGGACTTCAACTTACCCAAAGACTTGGAAAGAGATAATGACCTGTTATGGGAATGATCCCAAAACGGGTCCACGACTTGATGCAGGACTTCTTGAGGTGATCGCAAACACACAGCTTGGCTTTCTGATTGCAGAGCGCCTATAGATATTCAAGGGCACACACTTTGCACAACTTGGAATTGTTGCCCCACCAGCTGAGAAACCCCTAATGGGAATGAGTGAGACATCTGTTTGCAGCAGTCACCAACATGTTTAATCCCAGTAATTATAGAAGGGGACATATTGCCTTTCACACAGGAAATCAATTGAGAAAAAATTGTCAACTGATAAGACAAATTTGGGAGCTAGCTCCAGATCTGCATACGAAGGCATAGAAAGAAAGGAACTGGTGTCAGAAGGCAACAGTTGCGCTTATTTGCAGGCCCAACCATCATTTCGAAGGGAGAACAAGATAGACTTAGAACCACATGATGCCACCTACCGGTGTGAGGGGGCTATACTGCAACAATCTTCCAGATCTAGTCTGACACCTGGGGATATTTACAAGCTGAGAAAACTACATTTTAAAGTATTCACCAGAAAATGATATGTAGGATGACAATAGCAACATCCATTCCAATAGATCTCACCACCTTCTGTCCCTGCAATCTAAAGCTGCTCAGGAACATACAATTTTAACTAAAAATCTCAGAATGGATAGCCCAGTGCAGTAACCAGAGAAGTGGTCCACCATCATTAGAATTATCATAAACTGATCTGTGGAGTTGTTCAAAGCTGCCAGATAACTGAAAACCAAAAACGATAATTACACCTTAGTGGTCATCAAGCAAGACACTTTCCACATAGGATCAAAACAAAGATCATATTTTTTCATTCACACCTACTTAGGCAAGCACTTCCGAGCTCCACGTTAGTAGTAAGCGATAGATCAAAGCTACAATACAACTGTACTAATGCAGTCTTTACAGCAAAGGGATAGCAACACAGAAAACCACTGAGGTATGTCAAAGTTAAACATTGCATACTGCTGCTCTTTCACATCTTCTGCTTCCAGCAACAAACATTTATGAGGGTCAGTGTGCAGAAGTACAAACTCATTTCTTGATGCATAACAAAAGTGGAATTGTGCAAAACATTCTAAATCAAGACAAATACTAGCACACCAATGTTTCATCTCCAGCAAAGGAGCCCTACTATTAGCTTACACATTGCTGAAGCTTAATGTGTTGCTTCATTATGGGATTTTTCTTTCGAGGAGACCTGGGGCAACATGCACAAACCCATTAGAATATTACCATACATTTCCCTTTAGTTTACTAGCAGGTTAAAAGCTTTTTACTGTTTGAACAGGCTACAGTAAAGAAGCCTACTACAACAGCTCTCCCCAAAAGCCTCAACTGAATATATAATCCTCAGAAGAACTGCGCTTTGTATCCTAAGTCCCACTTAAAACAGCAAACTAGAATTGGCATGGCCAAAAGGAGACAAATTTGGAGGTAGGAAGGGGGAAATAGGGAGAGTCAGCAAAAACAATCAAGGAGACAAATCCAATCACATCTAACGAAGTATGATCTACATGCCATCTCATGGAGAAAAAGCCCCTATGTGCCTTATCTATCCCAGACACCAGCCATCCCCGCCACCCTTTCCGGAAAAGAACAAGAGCCTGCCATTGCCCAACGTCAATTCCTCTTCTTTTCTGTTGCATTAAGAATGTTCCCTCTTCAGTTCATGGATTACAGCACTGCCATTACTGTCAGACAACCTGTGAGAGTATTACTATTTTTTTTCCTTTTAATAAAGGTACTTGGAAGGATGCCTTTGCTAGAAGGCTTTTGAGCACAGGCACCAGTTCCTCCGTAAGGAATTCCTCAGTGATGCGAGTAGGGACCCACAGGAACCATAACGTCACTCCCTTCCAAACTCTTTCAGTTTGAATAAGCTTTCATCAATAGCACAATCTCTAAAAGTGCCCATCACCCGCATTGTTTCTCCAGAGTCTTTCAGCCATCACTCTAATGACTAGACCTGAATTTTTTGGCACCTATAACTGTTCAAACCTCGTGCCTTCTCAGGCAGTGATTCAATTTCCCCTCAAGAAACTTCACCTCCAGTTCAATAGTCAGTATTTTTGAAGGCAGATCCTCCCACCTGGCGTACAGGGCTAATTTCTCAGTTTACCATCAGCATTCTCTTCTTGGCTCGTGTAAGAAATTGGATTATTATTTTGGCTGGGTGACTGTCCACTTCATGGAAAAAAGCCAAATCATGTCAGGGTGAACCCTCCAAATCACCAACTTAACCAAAGCTCAACTCCATTGCAGCTATGAAACAGAGCAGGCATGCTAAACTTAGGACAATATGTAAAGTATTTATGCAGTATTGAAAAAGCAATAAAGTTAAAATTAAAAAATACAAATCCCAAACCGAATTAGAAACAGAGAAAACTGTAAAACAAAATAACACCAAAATGACAAATCCAAAAAAGGGACGTGGTAAACGAGGATGCAGGCGCAATTTGAGGCTAACTGCCATGGTGTGCTGGCAGGATACTTTAAACAGGTTCGTCCTAGTCAAAGGTTTTTCCTTCTGACTTACTCTTTTAAGTCCGAATTCATCACAAGAGTCCACTTCTAAAGCCCCACACAGACTCAGGGCAGGAATTTAGAGAATTACAGAATGTCAGGTAGAAGCCAACAGTGGGGTCCGATCCAAGCCCAGTTACCACTGGTCAGCTGGGTACTGTCAGAAAAAAGGCCTCTTGTGGTGTGTGGTCTCCCTGTAGCCACAGCAGTTATCCAATTGACCCTTGGAGTCCATGCGTTTGTCCTGGATACAAGAGGAAGGTCCAGTCCCTCTGCGCTACTCTCAGGTCAAAGAGAGCACATTCAGTCAACTCTAACCTTCCACCAAACCAAATCCAAATCAAAGGGGTAAAAGGTCCCAAGGTTACCCCTACCCACTTTTGCAGCAGTTCATGTTTGCCTTACTACAAAGAGGCCCCAAATGCCTCATCAGGACGTCTTCAGATGGGAGAAGTCTTCAGCTACACTAAACATGGGCTGGAGGGCTAGGGGTGCGTACTACTGTAACCTCAGCGTCCTCCTACATGTAATGCCAAAATCCAGTTTGAAACAGAAGTCTAGTAGGATAAAATCAGGGTTCTCCAGTAACCAGGTAGTGGACACACAAGAACTGTCTTGGCATCCTGCCGGCTCACTTTTAAGAACCCCAAGCTTTTTATGTGGGTCACCAGCTCTATCAAGCAGGATTTGACACTAATTTCAACATGGATGCCCACAGCCCCACCCTGCATATTCTGAGGAGTTCACAGAAGTTCTCTCTGCCCATTTAGTTCAGCCTATTGTTAGCTCCTAGGAAGCATTTCACACCTATCGGAGGCTTAACAGACAGAGTTGTCAGAAACTTACGCTTATCGGCCTTCTGCCAGCTCAGGCAGGTAAATATAAACTTCCTGAAAGTTAGTTTTCCTTAATATTTTAAAAAAATCCAACTTCATCTTTGAATTGGATATTTAATAAAAATTTAAATAGTGGTTTAATTTTTGTAGCTGGTCCAATTACTGAGATACAGTATTAGTATTTTAATGTGTACTGTGTTTTTTTTGCATAGGACGGCTAGGCCTGCAACAATGAAAACAGCTTCTAGAGCCCAGTCACTGTTCAAGGACATGCCAATATTAATTTTCACTTACCATAATAAAATGCCCGGTTTTAAAGCAATAAAGAATTCAATGAAACCCAAAATTAAGAGGTATTCCCTTATTAGGATGAAAACTCTCACCCTTTAAAGGTGACATTCTTTATCAGAGGGTTTCGCCTCACCCCGTGACAACAGGTCATGGTGTGGGCTATAACTCCCACAGTAATTGGGAGGAGCTCTTCTGATATTTTATTATATTTTAGTATGCCTCTATGGGGTAAGTCGAGTGGCGAGTAATGCATAGAGTAATACGTGCTATGGTGTAGCAAAATAAACAAAAACGTGTGGTTAAAACAAACGCCAGACTTTATGGTTGTCTGTCTGGGTCAGGATTAAGAAATATGCATAAGCAAATACTCAAGGAGGAGCCCAACAATGTTCTCTATAGTGGTCAACTTGTTTCTGCCCTCAAAATAACCCTTCTCTAAGGTATATGGGGAGCTCATCAGGATCTATGTTAAATCACTTCTACTCATTTCAAAAGTGATACCAAAAAGTGTATGCACACTTTTTTGTGTATTTTGCTACACCATGCAACTTATTGCACTCTGCACTATTCATCACACGACTTACTGCATAGGAGCATACTAAAATACATTAAAATATCGAAAGAGCTCATCCCAATTAGTGTGGGAGCTGTAGCCCACACTGTGAACTGTTGCGATGTGAGGAGAAATTATGGTGAAGCATGCCGCCTTCGGTGAGTAAGTGTTTCCGTCCTAGTACAGGAATATCACTTTTCATCTTAGGTTCATTCAATTATTTTATTTCTTTAGACCTGGCACTTTATTATGTTCAGTATTAATGGATTAAGAGCGAGTACCACCTGGTCTTTAAATCTCCCTCCGGCTTCTTGTGTGTGACTGAATATTAATTCTGAACCACTTTTAAATACCATGCACCCTACACAGTGGACTACAAGGCTCACATAGGACAACTTACTAATTTAAAATAAAGACATTTAAAGGACCCTCGGTACATTTTGTACCATATAGGGACTTCTATGTAAGTTAAATATACCAATTAGGAGTGTGCCAGTTCAACATGTTTAAAGGGGGAACGTAGGCACTTTACTACCAATTAGAAAGGCTAAAGTGACAGAATTCTAAAGCCAGTAAAAATATAGTGACCAGCAAAAGGTAGAAAATTGGGGATGACCACCCAGAAAATACAGAATTCTACCATGCTGCTTTTTAAGTCAGTGAACAATGTGCAGGAAATTTTCACCATCATGCCAGACGGTGCTTGAAAGTCTCCCTAGTGCAATAAGGGGGCCAAGGGTGAGAAAGTTAACTGATGAGCTACTGCTGGATGCCACTATTCTGAAACAGCCCAAGCAGGTATATAACCCCCCCGTCCCAAAACACATACTGAGTAACACTCCCAGAATCAACTGCACTCCTCTAGGGTCTAGAGGGTGGAAAATTGATGGTCCAGACAGGAGCTTTTTGATGTCACAGCCTTTTGTCCTATGGCATCCTGCCCCTCCAATACACTACTGAGAGGGGACCTCAGCATATGACTGAAGCTCGAATCTCACCTTATGGTTTCTGCTCTACATGACTTCTTTTCAATTCTCCAACTTGCATATTGCGCAGCAGGACCTATTCATATTGCGGGTGCTCAACTGATATAATCTTTTCAAGTCCTTTAAACCAAGGGCAACAGAACAAGGTATGCCCCTCTGCCCCCGACTGACTATTCAGCTATAGTTTCTCAATCAATTCCTCCTGCATTTTTGCTGTCACATTTGTCACAACACATCAACTCTCTTAGTCTAAGTCCTCCAGAGACATCTTTTTGATCATGCCTACCGAGTATAAATGCACTCAGTGGATTGACTCAAAGTTGACACTACCCAGAACAAATGGGTTCTTGAAACACTTACTTCAAATTTGCCTTCAAGAATCACTAAAAATTCAAAAGGTTATAACATACTAGCCCCTGATTTATCTCAAACGTATACACTCTCACATCTGATTGTAAACATACTCCTTTGTAACATGGTCAAACATCGATGTGTAAGGGTATCAACACGTTGGGACCAACTAAGCTTTTCATTCACCTGGAAGCCCAAGTAAAGACCTTCATAGCCCCGTCTCCATGTATTCATAATCCAAAAACCAAGTATGATCCACCCTTTCTCTTAAGAATACCATCACTTTGGTCTTTGAAAGATTTGCTATTTGTTAGAAATGGGGTCTCTAGTTGGCAGAGGTATTCACCTTTGTCCAAATATTCCCATGCCCATCCTCTGGTAGCTTGGCACTAAGCAGTCAGGCTTAATTTAAAAGGCAATGTGTAAAGTATTTGTGCAATAAATCAAAGAAGAACACAGTGCAAACACCACACAGGTTCAGAAAAATAAAAGATATTTATCTGGTTAAATTAAGGTCAAAATGATAAAGATTCTATAAGCACAAGTTGAGATATCAGTTTTGCAAGATTAAAGAGCCTTAAATCTTTGAAATCACCAGTTGTCGCTTGTTTGCACAAAGTACCTACTTTTTGTCAAAATGACCACACACTGGGACCGCAGTGGATGAGATGCATGGAAAAATAAGGTGTGCGTCTGATCTTCCGACAGCACAGACGATGCATTGTTTCTTTCCACGCTGCAAGGGGCTCTGTGTCGATTACCGACGCGCAGTCTTGGTTCCTCACTACGATGCAGGGATCTTTTGGCACCCAGGGATGATGCAGGGAAAATCCTGGGGGTGCAGGAAGAAGTCACAGGCATTGTGGATCCGGTAGGCGATATGTCAAATTTTCTTTCGCACGGCAGGCGCTGCAACGATTCTTCACTGAGGAAGTCTGGCTGCGTCATTCCGACACAGCTGTGCGTAAATGTGGTAGGGCTGTGTTGAATTTTCAGTTGCAATGCAAGTGCTTCGTCGATCTTTGCTCGGGAAGTCAGGCTGCGCCGTTCCGGTTCAGCTGTTTGCCGATTTTCTTGTCGTAGGGCAGGCTGTGCGTAGTTTCTGGCAGGCTATGCATCGGTTTTCGGCACACATGGAGTTTCCTTGCAGAGAAGAAGTCTTTTTGGTCCTGAGACTTCAGAAAACAGGAGGCACGCTCAATCCTAGCCCATGGAGAGCACTTCTCAGCAAAGTCAGAGGGCAGCAGTCCTTCACATAAAAAGCAGTCCAGATGAGTCCTTTGGGCAGCCAGGCAGTTCCTCTTGACAGGTGAAGGTTCGGGTCCAGAAGTATGAGTTGTAGGGGTCAGAGACCCAGTTTATATACCCAAAATGCCTTTGAAGTGGGGGAGACTTAAAAGAATAGTTTTAAAGTGCAAAAGGTCTCCTTTCAGTACAGGTCTGTCTGCCAAGATCCCAGAAGAGGGGTTCGGCAGTCCATTGTGTGAGGGCAGACCACTAGTCTTTGAAATTTAAGTGTCAGGCCCACCACCCTTTCAGCCCAGGAAGACCCATTCAGCATGCAGATGAGTGCAGGTGTGACTGAGTGTAGGAAGTTGGCTCTGTATATGCTATTTCAAAGTAAGAAATAGTGTGCACTGAGTCCAAGGGTTCCCCTTAGAGGTAAGATAGTGGCAAAAATAGATAATTCTAATGCTCTATTTTGTGGTAGTGTGGTCGAGCAGTAGGCTTATCAGAGGGTAGTGTTAAGCATTTGTTGTACACACACACACACAGGCAATAAATGAGGAACACACACTCAAAGACTTACTCCAGGCCAACAGGTTTTTATATTGAAAAATATATTTTCTTAGTTTATTTTAAGAACCACAAGTTCAAGATTTACAAGTAATACTTTAAAAGTAAGGTACTTCACTTAGATACTCTAGGAACTTTGAATAAAAGCAATATCACATACAGTCTTTGTAAAAATGGCAATAAGCTATTTTCAAAGTGGACACAGTGCAAAAATCAACAGTTCCTGGGGCAGGTAAGTAAAGGTTAGGTTTGTAGGTAAGTAAAACACTTACAAGTCTCAACGTTGGGGCAAAGATAGCCCACCGTTGGGGGTTCAAGGCAACCCCAAAGTTACCACACCAGCAGCTCAGGGCTGGTCAGGTGCAGAGGTCAAAGAGGTGCCCAAAACACATAGGCTTCAATGGAGAACAAGGGTGCCCCGGTTCCATTCTGCCAGCAGGTAAGTACCCGCGTCCTCGGGGGGCAGACCAGGGGGCTTTTGTAGGGCACCAGGGGGGACAGAAGAAGGCACAGAAATTACAACCTCAGCGGCACAGGGGCGGTCGGGTGCAGTGTGCAAACAGGCGTCGGGTTTTAGATAGGAAGTAATGGAGGGACCCGGAGGTTACTTCAACAATGCAGGCAGGCACGGGGGGGGCTCCTTGGGGCAGCCACCACCTGGGTTAGGCAGAGGGTCGCCTGGGGGACGCTCATGCACTGGAGTTCGGTTCCTTCAGGTCCTGGGGCTGAGGGTGCAGTGTTGGTTCCAGGCGTTGGGTCCCTTGTTACAGGCAGTCGCGGTCAGGGGGAGCCTCTGGATTCTCTCTGCAGGCGTCGCTGTGGGGGCTCAGGGGGGTCATCTCTGGTTACTCACGGGCTCGCAGTCGCCGGGGAGTCCTCCCTGAGGTGTTTGTTTTCTGCAGGTCCAGCCAGGGGCGTCGGGTGCAGAGTGGGAAGTCTCACACTTCCGGCGGGAAACGTGAAGTCTTAAAAGTTGCTTCTTTGTTGCAAAGAAGTGGCAGGTTTTTGAACAGAGCTGCTGTTCACGGGAGTTTCTTGGTCCTTGGGTGTAGGGCAGTCATCTGAGGCTTCAGAGGTCGCTGGTCCCTGTTGGATGCGTTGCTGTTGCAGTTTTCTTCGAAGTTGGGAGACAGGCCGGTCGGGCTGGGGCCAAAGCAGTTGTCTTCGTCTTCTCTGCAGGGCTTCAGGTCAGCAGTCCTTCTTCTTGTTAAGGTTGCAGGAATCTAGTTTCCTAGGTTCTGGGGTGCCCCTAAATTCCTAATTTAGGGGTGTGTTTAGGTGGCTATTGTCCTTGAGGGTGGCTACACCCTCTTTGTGCCTCCTCCCTGTGTGGAGGGGGGCACATCCCTAATCCTATTGGGGGAATCCTCCCTTCTCAAGATGGAGGATTTCTAAAAGCAGGAGTCACCTCAGCTTAGGACACCTTAGGGGGCTGTCCTGACTGCTGGGAGGCTCCTCCTTGTTTTTCTAATTATCTCCTCCAGCCTTGCTGCCAAAAGTGGGGACAGTAGCCGGAGGGGCGGGCATCTCCACTAGCTGGGATGCCCTGTCGTGCTGTAACAAAAGGGGTGAGCCTTTGAGGCTCACCGCCAGGTGTTACAGTTCCTGGAGGGGGAGGTGAGAAGCACCTCCACCCAGTACAGGCTTTGTTCCTGGCCACAGAGTGACAAAGGCACTCTCCCCAAGTGGCATGCGACATGTCTGGTGTGTGGCAGGCTAGCAGAAAGTAGTCAGCCTACACTGAAAGTCTGGTTGGTATCCAGGGGGCACCTCTAAGCTGCCCTCTAGGTGTATGTTACAATAAATTGCACACTGGCATCAGTGTGCATTTATTGTGCTGAGTAGTTTGATACCAAACTTCCCAGTTTTCAGTGTAGCCATTATGGAACTGTGGAGTTCGTGTTTGACAAACTCCCAGACCAGATACTCTTATGGCTACCCTGCACTTACAATGTCTAAGGTTTTGCTTAGACACTGTGTAGGGGCATAGTGCTCATACACATATGCCCTCACCTGTGGTATAGTGCACCCTGCCTTAGGGCTGTAAGGCCTGCTGGAGGGGTGACTTACCTATGCCACAGGCAGTGTGAGGTTGGCATGGCACTCTGAGGGGAGTGCCATGTCGAGTTAGTCATTTTCTCCCCACCAGCACACACAAGCTGTGAGGCAGTGTGCATGTGCTGAGTGAGGGGTTCCCAGGGTGGCATAAGACATGCTGCAACCCTTAGAGACCTTCCCTGGTATCAGGGCCCTTGGTACTAGAGGTACCAGTTACAAGGGACTTACACCGGAGTGCCAGGGTTGTGCCAATTGTGGAGACAAAGGTACAGTTTAGGGAAAGAACACTGGTGCTGGGGCCTGGTTAGCAGGGTCCCAGCACACTTTCAAATCATAAATTAGTATCAGCAAAGGCAAAAAGTCAGGGGGTAACCATGCCAAGGAGGCATTTCCTTACACAACCCCCCCCCCCCCCCAAACGAAAGAGGATGAGACTAACCTTTCCCAAGAGAGTCTTCATTTTCTAACTGGAAGAACCTGGAAAGGCAATCTGCATTGGCATGGGCAGTCCCAGGTCCTTGTTCCATATCCCTACAGGGAATGGACTTTATAGTGGATCACCTCAACAGTTTTGGGTTTTCTCCTTTCATTTGCATCAGCCATCTGAGAGGTCTGTGGTCAGTCTGAACTATAAAGTGAGTACCAAAGAGGTATGGTCTCAACTTCTTCAGGGACCAGACCACAGCAAAGGCCTCCCTCTCAATGGCACTCCAAGGCTGCTCCCTGGGGAGTAACCTCCTGCTAATGAAACAGGCTGGTCAAGGCCATCATCATTTGTTTGGGACAGGAGTGCTCCTATCCCATGTTCTGAGGCATCTGTCTGCACAATGAACTGCTTAGAGTAATCTGGAGCTTTTAGAACTGGTGCTGTGCACATAGCTTGTTTCAGGGTGTCAAAGGCCTGCTGACATTCCACGGTCCAGTTAACTTTCTTGGGCATTTTCTTGGAGGTAAGTTCTGTGAGGGGTGTCACTATTCATCCATATCCCTTCACAAACCTCATATAGTACCCAGTCAAGCCAAGGAATGCCCTGACTTGAGTGAGTTTTTGGAGCTACCCAGTCTAGAATAGTGTGGATCTTGGGTTGGAGTGGCCGAACTTGGCCTCCACCAACAAGGTGTCCCAAGTAAACCACAGTACCCTGCCCTATCTGACATTTAGATGCCTTGATAGAGAGGCCTGCTGCTTGCAGGGCCTGCAAAACCTTCTTCAGGTGGATCAGGTGATCCTGCCAGTTGGAGCTAAAGACAGCAATATCATCAAGATAAGCTGAACTAAAGGACTCCAAACCATCAAGGACTTGATTCACCAACCTTTGGAAGGTGGCAGGGACATTCTTTAAGCCAAAGGACATCACAGTAAACTGGCAGTGCCCATCAGGTGTAGAGAATGCTGTTTTCTCTTTTGCTCCTGGTGCCATTCTTATTTGCCAGTAGCCTGCTGTCAAGTCAAAGGTACTCAGGTATTTGGCAGCACCCAATTTGTCAATCAGCTCGTCTGCCCTTGGAATGGGGTGAGCATCTGTATTGGTGACAGAATTAAGCCCTCTGTAGTCCACACAGAACCTCATCTCTCTCGCCATCTTTTGTGTGAGGTTTGGGGACCAAGACCACTGGGCTAACCCAGGGACTATCAGAGTGCTCAACCACTCCCAACTCCAGCATCTTGTGGACTTCCACTTTGATGCTTTCCTTAACTTGGTCAGACTGTCTGAATATTTTGTTTTTGACAGGCAGGCTGTCTCGTGTCCACATCATGGGTACACAGGTCTGTCTGACCAGGGGTTAGGGAAAATAGCTCAGCACACTGCTGGAGGACTTGCCTGCAGTCAGCTTGCTGTTGGCCAGAGAGGGTGTCTGAGTAGACCACTCCATCTACTGTGCCATCTTTAGGGTCGGTGGAGAGGAGATCAGGGAGAGGTTCACTCTCTGCTTCTTGGTCCTCATCTGTAACCATTAACATGTTTACATCTGCCCTGTCATAGAAGAGTTTTAGGCGATTAACATGGATCACCCTCTTGGGTGTCCTGCTAGTGCCTAGGTCCAGCAGATAGGTGACACTCTTCTTCTCTAGCACTGGGTAAGGGCCACTCCATTTGTGCTGAAGTGCCCTGGGAGTCACAGGCTCCAGAACCCAGACTTTCTGCCCTGGCTGAAACTCAACCATAACAGCCTTTTGATCATACCACATCTTCTGAAGTTGTTGGCTGGCCTCAAGGTTCTTACTTGCCTTTTCCATGTACTCTGCCATCCTGGAATGTAGGCCTAGTACATAGTCCTCTATATCTTGCTTAGGCTCATGAAGAGGTCTCTCCCAGCCTTCTTTCACAAGAGCTAGTGGTCCCCTAACAGGATGGCCAAACAGAAGTTCAAAGGGGGAAACCCCTACTCCCTTTTGAGGCACCTCTCTGTAGGCAAAAAGCAGGCATGGCAAGAGGACATCCCATCTCCTTTTGAGTTTTTCAGGGAGCCCCATGATCATGCCCTTCAATGTCTTGGTAAATCTCTCAACAAGACCATTGGTTTGTGGATGGTATGGTGTGGTGAATTTGTAAGTCACCCCACACTCATTCCACATTTGTTTTAGGTAAGCTGACATGAAGTTGGTACCTCTGTCAAAAACCACCTCCTTAGGAAATCCCACTCTGGTAAAAATACCAATGAGTGCTTTGGCAACTGCAGGGGCAGTAGTGGACCTAAGGGGAATTGCTTCAGGGTACCTAGTAGCATGATCCACTACTACCACGATATACTGATTCCCTGAGGCTGTGGGAGGTTCAAGTGGACCCACTATATCTACTCCTACTCTTTCAAAGGGGACCCCCACCACTGGAAGTGGAATGAGGGGGCCTTTGAATGGCCACCTGTCTTTCCACTGGCTTGACAGGTGGCACAGGAGGCACAAAACCCCTTTACTTTCTGGGACATGTTGGGCCAATAGAAATGGTTGACTAACCTCTCCCATGTCTTGGTTTGTTCCTAATGGCCAGCAAGTGGAATGTCATGGGCGAAGGTCAGAATGAACTCCCTAAACTCCTGAGGCACTACCACTCTCCTAGTGGCACCAGGTTTGGGATCTCTTGCCTCAGTATAAAGGAGTCCATCTTCCCAATAGACCCTGGTGGAAAACCACTGACATTTCCTTTGGTTTCCTCAGCAGCTTGCTGCCTAAGGTCTTCAAGAGAGGGACATGTTTCTTTCCCCTTGCACAGTTGTTCCCTTGTGGGTGCCCCTGGGCCCAAGAGCTCAACCTGATAAGGTTCCAACTCTATAGGCTCAGTTCCCTCAGGGGATAGAACTTCTTCCTGAGAAGAGAGGTTCTTTTTCGGTGCTGAAGCTGATTCCCCAGTCTTCTTTCCTTTTCTCTTGGAGGGTTGGGCCATTATTCCAGACTCCAGCACCTCTTTTTCACCCTGAGCTCTGCACTGTGCCCTAGTCTCGACACACCCCAGTTCAGGGATACCCAGCGTGGCTGCATGTGTTTTGAGTTCTACCTCAGCCCATGCTGAGGACTCCAGGTCATTTCCAAGAAGACATTCAACTGGTGTAGCAGAAGAGACTACCACCTGTTTCAGGCCAGTGACCCCTCCCCATTCTAAAGTTACCATATGGGGCGTGGCCAAGATGGCAGAGCGCTAGGACGTTCCTGCCTGCGCTCCGCCGCCCTGGCCCCGGAATCAGCTGGCTGACCTGACAAGGGGGTGTCCCAAGGCCCCCCCCACCCCCCGAGTTGACGGGTGCTGGTGGTGGCAGGGGGCAGCCCGATCAAGGTTGTGCAGCATGCGACGCTGCCCCTGAAAAGAGGAGCAGCCGGCCCCGAACACGCTTGAGCGGTGCCCTGGGTCGCAAAGTGGTGCCTTTCTCCGGCAGCGGCCTGGGCATGCGTCTGGAGGCATCAGAGCCTCGAAGGGATCCTGCTGGGCCCCGTGAGTCGCAGGGGCATGGAGGGGGCTTACACCCCAAGAGTAATTGCCGTTTTTGGGTGGAAGGAGCCCCTTTGAAAGACCTGGGTGGGGCTGGAGGGAAGCCCCCCCACCCCCCCCCCCACATTGGACCTCTCCAGGACCGTGGAGGGACCTGGAGGTGCGGCCACATAGAGGAGAGGCCTCTGTTTGATCCAGAGGTCTTCAGTCCTACCAGCATGGACCACAAGTAAGTGCGGGCCATTGTGCGAGGCGGCAGAGGCCACAAAAGGCGAAGTCCCGTGGGAGGAGGCTACACAGTGCGCATGCCAGACGCAATATCTGTCACGAAGACACCTGGGGATTTGTTTCCGGGCGGAGCTTTTGGAGAGACTTGAGGGGTGTCCCGGCGAGATGAGTCCGGGCCCACAAGCCATGACGGCGTCCAAATCCAAGCGGGAACGCTCAGTAAGAGAGATGTTGACAGGGACCCGTATGGCATCGGGGGGCATGGCATAGGACCCACCGGCAACGAGACCACTGGAGTCGGATGAGAGTTCGCCAGTCACGAAGGGTTTTCTAACCTCCCGGTTTGATTCGCTCCGCAGCGATATCCAGGAACTTCGCAGGGACATATCCCAGGAGGTGAAGAAGCTAGGTGGAGAGGTTACCTCCCTGGGAGATCGTGTAGCGCAGCTGGAAGATGGCGAAATTCCCCGGGGCGAGGAGGTGACGGCCTGCAGCAAGAGGTCGTTCATCTCCGAGAGCAGCAGGATTCCCTCCAGATTGCAGTCGAGGATTTGGAAAATCGTTCAAGGAGACAAAATATCCGCATCAGAGGGGCCCCGGTGGGGGCGGAAAAGGAGGATATTGGAGAGTATGTGGTGTGCCTGTTTCGTTCTCTGCTGGGCCCGGAGATAGTTTTGGACAGAGTTCACCGGGTGGGCCGCGCTGGAGGCCCTGGAGATCGTTCCCCTGATATCCTGGCCTGTCTCCACAATTTTGTGCTTAAAGAAACGATCCTGCAGCGGGCTCGCAATCTTCAGCAGGTACTTTAGAGGACATGAGCTCCAATTATTCCACGACCTCTCTGTGTGGACCATGCAGCGGTGGAGAGAATTTAGACCTATTACGGAGCACTTGCGGGCGCATGATGTGTCTTATTCCTGGGGCTACCCGTTTCGCTTGGTCTTCCGGTGGGAGGAACAGCTACGGCAGGTGCGATCCGTTTTGGAAGCATTTCAGATCTTGGGCTTGGAGGAGAACTTCCAAGATGCGAGCGAGAGGGCGGCCTTGCCTGGGGGGGGTCCCCCACGTTGGCGGTGGAAGGAGAAAAGAAGGAAACTGCAGTGCCCTACGACCTCGGAGCTGAGGTCGGAGCGGAATCCGTTCTGAACAGAGTAGCCGGCGGAACTTCAGCCTAGTGGAGGGGGGGCGGGACAGACCCGAACTGCGGATGGCCTTGAGGTTGATGGCTTGTCGGCTGCTGAGGAGGGTCGGGGCGGCGGAGGCGTTGGACCTGGTTTACCAAACATGGATGGTTCTACGGCCCTGTTGACACACTTCCTCGTGAAGTTGGGTGTGCAAGGACTTTTTGGTTCTGAGCACCTGTTGTGCGCATTGTTTGAATGTTGCTGTGTTTCCCTGCGACGCTGGCTTCTGTGTGGAGATAGTCTCAGGCCTTGGTGTTTCAGATGGTTCATCTTCTGGCCCGGGGGGGTCCTCTTCCTATCGGGTCCCTTCCCTTTTGAATGCTTCTCTCATTATAGGGTATGATTATTAAATGTACAAGCTTGAATGTACGAGGACTTAACAACCCTACGAAGAGGCTAGCCATCCTGTCTGCCCTAGAGAGGTCGGGGAGCCATATATGCCTGCTGCAGGAAAAACATCTTGTTCCAAAAGATATTTACTGCATGCGCTCTAAGTGGTTCCCTAGACAGTTCTGGTCTTCGGCATCAACGAAACACGCAGGGGTTGTGATATTGTTGGCGCGCTCATTTCCTGGGGAGGTGGTGACAAAATTGCATGAGGTGCCAGGTAGGCTTTTAGCCATGAGATTGAGACTGGGGGGGGGGGGGGTTTCCTTCACTATTGCTTCTATGTATGTGCCTAATTCTCAGCAGGAAGTCTTCCTAAAACAGGCTTTGACCCCGCTCTTACAATCCCCGGATGGCTCTATCCTAGTGGGGGGCGACTTTAATCTGGTGATGGATGGGGATTTGGATCGCTCAGGCCACCGGTATGGGCAGACGGGGTCAATGAAAGCGGCGGGCGTCAATGGCTGAGTGAGTGTGGCCTGGAGGATGTGTGGAGGAGGGCGCATCCCATGTTAAGGGACTATTCCTTTTATTCGGCAGCGACCAAGACATATGCTAGGCTTGATCTTTTTTTGGCCTCGCAGGAGCTTCTTCCCCGGGTTAGGGAGTCAGCGATCGAGCCTCGAGCCCTGTCTGATCACGCTCCGGTTACTGTTGAGGTTGCCATGAATATGGGGCACGTGGGCCTATCGGAGTTGCGATTCGATGCTTCAGAACACTGCAACAGTGGATGCGATTCGTAGTGCAATAATAGATTACCTTAGCCATAACGATGATGGGGCCACTTGTATGGCGACGCTGTGGGAGGCACGGAAGGCGGTATTGAGGGGTGAGGTGATGTCGCTGTCAGCTAGGGGTAATAAAGCAAGGAGATTGCTTCGGGAGGATTTAGAACAGAGAGTGAGATCATTGGAGCGTTCACATAAGCATACTGGTGCTCCGAGAGTCTGGTGAGAGCTTGAGAAAGTGAGGAAGCAGTTGACGCAGTTGGATTGGGACAGGGCAGAGTATGCAGTGGTGCGCCTTGAGTATAAGTATTACTTAGGGAGCAACAGATGCAGTAGGCTATTGGCGCATCGGTTGCGAGCGCAGCGTCAATGATAAAAATGGTCCGCTCCCCTTTGGGAGTGGAAGCGCGCACAAGCGACCAAATTGCGGAGGCCTTCGCGGAATTCTATCGGGGATTATATGGAGCCGAGGACCCCGGCAATGCATCTCCTGAGGCCTTCCTAGAGGGTATTGTAATTACTTCTTTGACCGAGAAAGACGCGACCTCATTAGATCAACCCATAAGGGCGGAAGAGGTCATATCAGCGATTTCACGTTTGAAGGTTGGGAAGTCACCATGCCCTGATGGTTTTTTCGCACTTTTTTACAAGACCTTCTGTGTGGAACTTGTACCGATATTAGTGCGACTCTTCAATAACTTTCGGCAGACGGGGGCTCTCCCAGCCAGCATGCTGGATGCCATGATTGTGGTTATCCCGAAACCGGGGAAAGATCCCGAGGAGTGCCCCTCCTACAGGCTATTTCCCTCTTGAATATCGATGTCAAACTGTTCAATGGTATACTCGCACACCGTCTCAATTAATACATGCCAGGCCTTGTAGATCCCGACCAAGCAAGATTTATACCACAGAGACAGTGTAGTGATAACACTAAGAGACTGCTTCACCTATTGGATAAAAGGGATCGCTCACGCAGGGAGGCGCACTTTCTCTCTATCGATGCCAAAAAGGCGTTCGATAGGGTTCATTGGCCATATCTGTTTAGAGTCATTGAACGTTTTGGATTGGGCCCGGGTTTCATGGCATGGATTCGTTGCATCTATCAGGCGCCCCGGGCGGCAGTCCGGGTCAACGGAACGCGCTCGCTGCCGTTCCCAATTCAAAGAGGGACCCGGCAAGGGTGTCCGCTTTCGCCTCTCTTGTTTGCGCTTTATATGGAACCCATGGCGCAGCGGCTTCGCAATAACCCTCAGATCAAGGGAGTGAAGTTCGGGGGAGATGAGCACATCATTTCATTGTACGCGGATGATGTGATTCTTACCCTCTCGGAGCCTGCGAACTCAGTGCCTGCACTAATGGAGATTCTGGAGGGATTTGGACGGGTCTCAGGATTCAGGATAAACATGTTAAAGTCCCAGGCCATGAGCAGGTTTATTAGTGCCGAACATGAAAGATCTGAAGGCCCGATTCCACTTTATATGGTCTTCCTAAAAAATCCCGTACTTGGGGATTGACTTAGGGTCCACTGTTGCCCGTACTGCGACAATGAATTACACGAAACTGACCCGGGAGGTGCAGCGCGACCTAGAGACCTGGGGGAGACTTAAGCTGTCTTGGCTAGGCAGGGTGGCAGCGGTGAAGATGACTATCTTGCTGCGTGTTCTCTACTTCTTCCAGGCACTTCCGGTGGCGCCCCCGCCACAGACGATAGCAGCCCTCCAAACAGCGAACCTAACATTTATTTGGGAATGTAGGGCGCCGCGGTTGCCGCGACGGGTGTTGGATCGCCCAAAGCAGGAGGGAGGACTGGCGGTCCCCTGCCTTCTACGGTACTTTCAGGCTGCACAAATGCGTTTTTTATTAGAATGGAGCCGCCCGTCTTCCGAGAAACATTGGTGTTTCATGGACCAAGCGGTGGCCGGCTCCCATATATGGAAAGAGCCCTGGCTCCGCCACCGCCACAGAGCGCAGGTGTTGTATGAGTCCCCAGTCACGGAGGTGTCTATGAGGGTATGGGATGTGGTAGCTAGCAGGCTGGGCTTGACGACATTCCCGTCCCCAATGACTCCCTTAGGTGCGAACCCTGATTTTGGCCCGGGCCTGCAACGGGAGGCACTAAGCCGTTGGTATGAAGGGGGCTGCAAAAGGGTAGGTTACCTTTTCGACGAGCAGGGGGTGATCTCCTTCGACCAGATGAGAGAGGTCTATGGCTTAATGGAGGCAGATAGGATGATGTATTACCAAATACGGCACTGGGCCATGTTGCCAGCTAATAAAGCATTAATAGACAGCCCGCTAACACCGTTTGAAAAATGGATCTTAGTAGAAAAAAGACAATAATCGGGTGTTCTCGGAGCTCTACGGCCTCCTAAGGGGGGAAACCCGTTCGCCTAAGACTAAGGGTCAGCTGAGGTGGGAGAGGGAACTGGAGAGAGAGCTTTCTGATGCGGAATGGGAGGGTGTTTTCTACAGGACTCACCATACGGCCTACAGTGCGGCAGGCACAGAGACAGCCTATAAGGTGTCCTCCTATTGGTACTACACCCCAGCTAGGATCCATGCTTGGGATCCCACTAAGTCGAGCCTTTGTTGGAGGGGTTGAGGGGTGGAGGATCGCTTGTGCACTTGCTATGGCATTACCGCAAGCTTCACCGGTACTGGGAGAATATTATAGATGCTATTGATTCGGCGTTTGATACTCAGATCCCCAGATTTCCGGCATATACTTTGCTGGGCTTGCCTAACCCGCTTACCTTCCCCCTGAGATCACTGAGGGGGCGGCAGATGGCCTTGAACGCAGCACTGCAGCGGTTGTTGGCCGTGTGGGGGACTGACAGGATCCTGACAGTAACCTCATGGCTCCACAAGTTGTGGTTCATTCTTGCTATGGAAAAGCTCACGTTAGCTTCACAGCAACTCAGTGGCGAATTTAAAGAACTCTGGCAACCATTCTTACAACTACTTTCCACGGAGTTCACAGAATTGACATGCCCGGCCTATCCGAGGGTGCTGGAACTGGCTTGAGTGAAAGGGAGGGAGTGAGCATTAGAGAACTATATGCAGGACCAAGATTGAGTGGAATCTAGGTTTGGGACTGAGTGATGGCTGTATGATGTGCCAGTAGCAGGGAATTAAAATGTCACTTACCCAGTGTACATCTGTTCGTGGCATCAGTCGCTGTAGATTCGCATGTTTTGCATAGCTCGTCATCTGGTGTTGGGTCGGAGTGTTACAAGTTGTTTTTCTTCGAAGAAGTCTTTCGAGTCACGGGACCGAGTGACTCCTCCTTTTGTCTCCATTGCGCATGGGCGTCGACTCCATCTTCGATTGTTTTTCCCCGCAGAGGGTGAGGTAGGAGTTGTATTGTAGTAATAGTGGCCATGCAATGGAGTGACTAAGTATGTACCTATTTAAGGTTAAAATAATATATATACAAATAGTTGAAGGTACCTTCCGAACTGCTACAGGCTCCCGGGGAGGCGGGTGGGCACATGCGAATCTACAGCGACTGATGCCACGAACAGATGTACACTGGGTAAGTGACATTTTCAGTTCGATGGCATCTGTCGCTGTAGATACGCATGTTTTGCATAGACTAGTAAGCAGTTATCTCCCCAAAGCGGTGGCTCAGCCTGTAGGAGTGGGAGTAGTCTGAAACAATGTTCTTAATACGGCTTGACCTACTGTGGCTTGTTGTGCGGATAACACGTCTACACAGTAGTGCTTGGTGAATGTGTGAGGCGTAGACCATGTGGCTGCCTTACATATTTCTTGCATTGGGATGTTTCCTAGAAAGGCCATGGTAGCACCTTTCTTTCTGGTTGAGTGTGCCCTTGGTGTAATGGGCAGTTGTCGTTTAGCTTTAAGGTAGCAGATTTGGATGCATTTAACTATCCATCTGGCTATACCTTGTTTTGATATTGGGTTTCCTGCATGAGGTTTTTGGAATGCAATAAATAGCTGTTTAGTTTTCCTGATGCTCTTTGTTCTGTCAATGTAATACATTAATGCTCTTTGACATCTAAAGTATGTAGTGCCCTCTCAGCTACGGAATCTGGCTGTGGGAAGAACACTGGAAGTTCCACTGTTTGATTTAGATGGAACGGTGAAATAACTTTTGGTAGAAATTTAGGATTAGTCCTTAGGACGACCTTATTTTTGTGTAGTTGTAAAAAAGGTTCTTGTATTGTAAACGCCTGAATCTCGCTTACTCTTCTTAGAGAGGTAATGGCGATGAGAAATGCAACCTTCCATGTTAGGAACTGTATTTCGCAGGAGTGCATGGGTTCAAAAGGTGGACCCATAAGTCTAGTTAAGACAACATTTAGGTTCCATGAAGGAACAGGTGGTGTTCTTGGTGGAATAATTCTTTTAAGGCCCTCCATGAATGCTTTAATGACTGGTATCCTATATAGGGAAGTTGAATAGGTAGGCTGCAGGTATGCAGATATTGCTGCAAGGTGTATTTTAATGGAAGAGAAAGCTAGGTTAGATTTTTGTAAGTGAAGCAAGTAACCCACTACATGTTTTGGGGGTGCGTGTAATGGTTGGATTTGATTAATATGGCAGTAGCAAACAAACCTCTTCCATTTACTGGCATAGCAGTGCCTGGTGGATGGCCTTCTGGCTTGCTTTATGACTTCCATACATTCTTGGGTAAGTTGTAAGTGTCCGAATTCTAGGATTTCAGGAGCCAGATTGCTAGATTCAGCAATGCTGGATCTGGGTGTCTGATCTTTTGGTTGTGTTGTGTTAACAGATCCGGCCTGTTGGGCAGTTTGATGTGGGGTACTACTGATAGGTCTAGCAGCGTTGTGTACCAGGGTTGCCTTGCCCAAGTTGGTGCTATTAATATGAGTTTGAGTTTGTTTTGACTGAGTTTGTTTACCAGATAAGGAAGGAGAGGGAGAGGAGGAAAAGCGTAGGCAAATATCCCTGACCAGTTCATCCATAGGGCATTGCCGTGGGACTGCCTGTGTGGGTATCTGGATGCGAAGTTTTGGCATTTTGCGTTCTCTTTTGTCGCAAACAAGTCTATTTGAGGTGTTCCCCAGAGCGTGAAGTAAGTGTTCAGAATTTGGGGGTGAATTTCCCATTCGTGGACCTGTTGGTGATCTCGAGAGAGATTGTCTGCGAGTTGATTCTGAATCCCTGGGATAAATTGTGCTATTAGGCGAATTTTGTTGTGAATTGCCCAACGCCATATCTTTTGTGCCAGCAGGCTCAATTGCGTGGAGTGCGTTCCCCCTTGTTTGTTTAGATAATACATTGTTGTTATGTTGTCTGTTTTGACGAGAATGTATTTGTGAACTATTATTGGTTGAAAAGCCTTTAGTGCTTGAAAAACTGCTAGCAGTTCTAGGTGATTTATGTGCAGTTTTGTTTGATGTACGTTCCATTGTCCTTGTATGCTGTGTTGATCGAGGTGTGCTCCCCACCCTGTCATGGAAGCATCTGTTATTACGTATTGTGGCACTGGGTCTTGGAAAGGCCGCCCTTTGTTTAAATTTATATTGTTCCACCATAGAAGCGAGAGGTAAGTTTGGCGGTCTATTAACACCAGATCTATAAGGTGACCCTGTGCTTGTGACCACTGTGATGCTAGGCACTGTTGTAAGGGCCTCATGTGCAGTCTTGCGTTTGGGACAATGGCTATGCATGAAGACATCATGCCTAGGAGTTGTAATATCATCTTTGCTTGTATTCTTTGTGTTGGATACATGCGTTGTATGATGTTGTTGAAATTTTGAATTCTTTGTGGACTTGGAGTGGCTACTCCTATTGTTGTGTTTATTATGGCTCCTAGGTATTGTTGTACCTTGCATGGCAGAATGTTGGATTTTGCGAAGTTGACTGTGAACCCTAGTTTGTAGAGGGTTTGTATGATTTGATAAAGGTTTGTTTGCTACTGCCATCATAATCAAATTCAACCATTACACGCATCTCCAAAGGATGTAGTGGGTTACTTACTACACTTACAAACATCGAACCTGGCCTTCTCTTCCATTAAAATACACCTCGCAGCAATATCTGCATACCTGCAGATTACCCATTCAACTTCACTATTTAGGATACCTGTCATTAAAGCGTTTATGGAAGGCCTCAAAAGAATTATACCACCAAGGACACCACCCGTGCCTTCATGGAACCTCAACATCGTCTTAACAAGACTCATGGGTCCACCCTTTGAACCTATGCATTCTTGCGAAATACAATTCCTAACATGGAAAGTTGCATTTCTCATCGCCATCACATCTCTAAGAAGAGTAAGTGAAATTCAGGCGTTTGCAATACAAGAACCTTTTATCCAACTACACAAAAATAAAGTAGTCCTAAGGACCAATCCTACATTTTTGCCAAAGGTTATTTCACCGTTCCACCTAAATCAAACGGTAGAGCTACCAGTGTTCGTCCCACAGCCAGATTCCATAGCTGAAAGGGCACTACAAAAATTAGACGTCAAAAGAGCACTAATGTACTACATCGACAGAACTAAAAACATCAGAAAAACTAAACAACTGGTTATTGCATTTCAAAAACCTCACGCAGGAAACCCAATATCGAAACAGGGTATAGCCAGATGGATAGTTAAGTGCATCCAAATCTGCTACCTTAAAGCAAAAAGACAACTGCCCATTACACCAAGGGCACACTCAACCAGAAAGAAAGGCGCTACCATGGCCTTCCTAGGGAATATTCCAATGCACGAAATATGTAAGGCAGCCACATGGTCTACACCTCACACATTTACCAAGCACTACTGTGTAGACGTGCTATCCGCACAACAAGCCACAGTGGGTCAAGCCGTACTAAGAACCTTATTTCAGACTACTTCCACTCCTACAGGCTGAGCCACCGCTTTTGGGGAGATAACTGCTTACTAGTCTATGCACAACATGTGTATCTACAGCGACAGATGCCATCGAACTGAAAATGTCACTTACCCAGTGTACATCTGTTCGTGGCATCAGTCGCTGAAGATTCACATGTGCCCACCCACCTCCCCGGGAGCCTGTAGCCGTTTGGAAGTTAGCTTCAACTTTGTACATTTGTAAATATATTAAATCTTAAATAGGTACATACTTATTCACTCCATTGCATGGGCACTATTACTAACAAACAACTCCTACCTCACCCTCTGCGGGGAAAACAATCGAAGATGGAGTCGACGCCCATGCGCAATGGAGACAAAGAGGAGGAGTCCCTCGGTCCCGTGACTCGAAAGACTTCTTCGAAGAAAAACAACTTGTAACACTCCGACCCAACACCAGATGGCGGGCTATGCACAACATGGGAATCTTCAGCGACTGATGCCACGAACAGATGTACACTGGGTAAGTGACATTTTCATTGCTTGGATTCATAAGTGAGGACCAACGGTCATTTTGAATGCTCTGTCCTCAGGGATTTTCTTGTCCGACCATTCCTTTGAGCCCTCCACCTGGGAGAAGTTATTACTAGGAAATCTATTAATCAGAATGAAAAGTTTCTTGCCTTATGTAAACATCTTTCTGATGGATACTCTGCCTATCAGCAGATTCCTCACTGGTCCCACCACCCCCGTGTTCTGAAGAACTAGTAAAAAGATTCCAGTCTAGTTGTTGCACTGCACTGCCATGATTAATCTGTTGTTTCCTCCTTTCTGACTCTAAAGGGCACAGGAAATAATTCCAGATCCAGTCTGGAGCCAGAGGATATTCAATAGGTGCAAAGTATTCCAATAGACAGAGCATCCAGACAGCTTATTACTGAAGGTAAATAACTTTTCCTTCGCTCCCAAACCTGGGTACATCAAACATTCAACCACACATGGTTTATCACCAAAGATTAAAGCCAAGGACGGTTTCAAAAAGGCATATAATAGGACCCCTACTTTTTCGTCTTTAAAATTGTTGACCTGGAAGAAATATTGTACATATTTGAGGCCTGTCCTCCAATATAAAAGTTCTATATTTAGCATAGGCAGATGACGTGGTTATTCCCATTGGCTCTCAATAGTATGTACACCGTATTACGCAAACTGCAAATGTATAATTAGAAAAACAGTTGAATAATGTTAGACCTGATAGCCTTAGGGTGGTCATCCCCCAACTTTTTGCATGCCTCCCTCCACTTTTCTGACACTGTTTTTGCTGGTTTCAGGACTCTGTACTCTTTACCACTGCTAACCAGTACTAAAGTGCATATGCTCTCTCCCTTAAACATAACGTACCCAATTAGCATATTTGATTTACTTGTAAGTCCCTAGTAAAGTGCACTACATGTGCCCAGGGCCTTTAGATTGAATGCTACTAGTGGGCATGCAGCGCTGTAGCTCTTTAATCATGTCTAAGGCCTGCCATTGCAAGACCTGTGTGTGCAGTTTCACTGCGACTTGGCATTTAAAAGTACTTGCCAAGCCTTAAACTCCCCTCCCCTTTTGCTACATATAAGGTACCCCTAAAGTAAGCCCTAGGTAACCCATAGGGCAGGGTGCTATGTAGGTAAAAAGCAGGACATGTACATGTGTGCCTTATATGTCCTGGTTGCGAAAAATTCCTAAATTGGTTTTCCACTACAGTGAGGCCTGTCTCTTTCATAGGATTGCATTAGGGCTACCCTCATATACTGTTTGAGTGGTAGAACTGATCAGAAAGAGGTAACTAGGTCCCATTTAGTGTGGCCAGAATGTTAATAGACAATCCTGCTTATTGGTGAGGTTGGATTTTATATTACTATTTTAGAAATGCTACTTTTAGAAAGTGAGCATTTTTCTGCACTGAAAATCCATCTGTGCCTTACAGCCTATCTCCAATCCACATCTGGGCTGGTTGACAGCTTCCTTGTGCATTTCACCCAGACAACCACAAACACAGGATACTCAGTGTAAGGAAATGCCTCCTTGGCATGGTTACCTCCTGACATTTTGCCTTTGCTGATGCTAAGTTATGATTTGAAAGTGTGCTGGGACCCTGCTAACAAGGCCCCAGCACCAGTGTTCTTTCCCTAAACTGTACCCTGGCATTCGGGTAAGTCCTTTGTAACTGGTACCTCTGGTACCAAGGGCCCTGATGCCAGGGAAGGTCTCTAAGGGTTGCAGCATGTCTTATGCCACCCTGGGAACCCCTCACTCAGCACATGCACACTGCCTCACAGCTTGTGTGTGCTGGTGGGGAGAAAATGACTAAATCGACATGGGACTCCCCTCAGAGTGCCATGCCAGCCTCACACTGCCTGTGGGATAGGTAAGTCACCCCTCCAGCAGGCCTTACAGCCCTAAGTCAGGGTGCACTATACCACGGGTGAGGAAATATGTGCATGAGCACTATGCCCCTACAGTGTCTAAGCAAAACCTTAGACATTGTAAGTGCAGGGTAGCCATAAGAGTATATGGTCTGGGAGTTTGTCAAACACGAACTCCACAGTTCCATAATGGCTACACTGAAAACTGGGAAGTTTGATATCAAACTACTCAGCACAAAAAATGCACACTGATGCCAGTGTGCAATTTATTGTAACATACACCCAGAGGGCACCTTAGAGGTGCCCCGTGAATACCAACCCGACTTTCAGTGTAGGCTGACAAGTTTCTGCCAGCGTGCTACACACAAGACATGTTGCTGGCCACATGGGGGGAGAGTGCCTTTGTCACTCTGTGGCCAGGAACAAAGCCTGTTCTCGGTGGAGGTGCTTCTCACCTCCCCCTGCAGGAACTGTAACACCTGGCGGTGAGCCTCAAAGGCTCACCCCTTTTGTTACAGCACCACAGGGCATCCCAGCTAGTGGCGATGCCTGCCCCTCCGGCCACTGCCCCCACTTTTGGCGGCAAGGCTGGAGGAGATAATTAGAAAAACAAGGAGGAGTCACCCACCAGCCCCTCAGGACAGCACCTAAGGTGTCCTGAGCTGAGGTGACTCCTGCTTTTAGAAATCCTCCCTCTTGAGAGTGGAGGATTCCCCCAATAGGATTAGGGATGTGCCCCCCTCCCCTCAGGGAGGAGGCACAAAGAGGGTGTAGCCACCCTCAAGGACAACAGCCATTGGCTACTGCCCTCCCAGGCTTAAACACACCACTGCATTCAGTATTTAGGGGCACCCCAGAACCTAGGAAACTAGATTCCTGCAACCTTAACAAAAAGGACTTCTGACCTGAAGCCGTGCAGAGAAGACTGAGACGACAACTGCTTTGGCCCCAGCCCTACCGGCCTGTCTCCCAGCTTTGAAGAAAACTGCAACAGCGATGCATCCAACAGGGACCAGCGACCTCTGAAGCCTCAGAGGACTGCCCTGCACCCAAGGACCAAGAAACTCCCATGAACAGCGGCTCTGTTCAAAAACCTGCAACTTCTTTGCACCAAAGAAGCAACTTTAAAGTCTTCACGTTTCCCGCCGGAAGCGTGAGACTTCCCACTCTGCACCTGACTCCCCCGGCTCGACCTGCAGAAAACAAACACCTCAGGTAGGACTCCCCGGCGACTGCGAGCCTGTGAGTAACCAGAGACGACCCCCCTGGGCCCCCACAGCGACGCCTGCAGAGAGAATCCAGAGGCTCCCCCCGACTGCCTGTAACAAGGGACCCAACGCTTGGAACCAACACTGCACACGCAGCCCCCAGGACCTAAAGGAACCGAACTCCAGTGCAGGAGCGACCCCCAGGTGACCCTCTGCCTAGCCCAGGTGGTGGCTGCCCCAAGGAGCCCCCCTGTGCCTGCCTGCACCGTTGAAGTGACCCCCGGCTCCTTCCATTACTTCCTATCTAAAACCCAACGCCTGTTTGTACACTGCACCCGGCTGCTCCTGTCCCGATGAGGGTGTACTTTCTGTGCCTTCTTGTGTCCCCCCCCCAGTGCCCTACAAAACCTCCTTGGTCTGCCCCCGAGGACGCGGGTACTTACCTGCTGGCAGACTGGAACCGGGGCACCCCTGTTCTCAATTGAAGCCTATGTGTTTTGGGCACCTCTTTGACCTCTGCACCTGACCGGCCCTGAGCTGCTGGTGTGGTAACTTTGGGGTTGCCTTGAACCCCCAACGGTGGGCTATCTTTGCCCCAACGTTGAGACTTGTAAGTGTTTTACTTACCTACAAACCTAACCTTTACTTCCCCCAGGAACTGTTGATTTTTGCACCAAGTGTCCACTTTCAAAATAGCTTATTGCCATTTTTACAAAGACTGTATGTGATATTGCTTTTATTCAAAGTTCCTAAAGTATCTAAGTGAAGTACCTTACATTTAAAGTATTACTTGTAAATCTTGAACCTGTGGTTCTTAAAATAAACTAAGAAAATACATTTTTCAATATAAAAACCTATTGGCCTGGAGTGAGTCTTTGAGTGTGTGTTCCTCATGTATTGCCTGTGTGTGTGTACAACAAATGCTTAACACTACCCTCTGATAAGCCTACTGCTCGACCACACTACCACAAAATAGAGCATTAGAATTATCTATGATAAGCCTATTGCTCGACCACACTACCACAAAATAGAGCATTAGAATTATCTATTTTTGCCACTATCTTACCTCTAAGGGGAACCCTTTGACTCTGCACACTATTTCTTACTTTGAAATGGTACATACAGAGCCAACTTCCTACATTGGTGGATCAGTGGTGGGGGTCTAAGACTTTGCATTTGCTGGACTACTCAGCCAATACCTGATCACACAACTAAATTCCAAAAATTGTCATTAGAAACTGTTTTTTTTTAATTTGAGCTATTTTTCTAAATTTTTTAAAGTCACGCTAGGGCCTTGTGTAAGTTCCTGTTAGCATTTCTTTTAGAGTTTAAAAGTTTGGATTAAGTTCTAGAGAGTTTTAGATTCTTAAAAAGTTTCCCAACTTTTAGAGAAATAATGTCTAGTACAGATGAGATGGTGGTGGAACTCAACCTCACCCCTTACCTGCATCTTAGGATGTCAGAGTTAAGGACTCTGTAAAATAAAAAATATAAAAACTGCATAAAACCCTACCAAAGTACAGCTCCAGGAGCTTTTGGCAGAGTTTGCTAGAAACCACCCCTCTGAAGACAACCTTACAGAGGGGGAAACTAGTGACCTGGAGGAGAATTTCCCCCCTCCTGTCCTAGTTAGGGAGCCCAGGGTTTCACAAACCCTGACTCCACAAGTGATAGTCAGAGATGCTGCTTCTCCCACAGGGGAGTCCAACAACTCTGGAAGCATTGAGGGCAGCCTCAATGAAGATGACCTCCTGTTAGACAGGATGGCCAAAAGATTGGCTTTGGAGAGACAGCTCCTAGCCATAGAAAGGGAAAGACGAGATGGGTTTAGCTCCCATCAATGGTGGCAGCAACTTAAATAGGGTCAGAGAGAATACTGACATGCTAAAAATCCCCAAAGGGATTGTACCAAAAATATGAAGATGGTGATGACATCACCAAATGGTTCACAGCTTTTGAGAGGGCTTGTGCAACCAGAAAAGTAAACCAATCTCACTGGGATGCTCTCCTTTGGGAAATGTTCACTGGAAAGTGTAGGGATAGACTCCTCACACTCTCTGGAAAAGATGCAGAATCCTATGACCTCATGAAGGCTACCCTGATTAAGGGCTTTGGGTTCTCAACTGAGGAGTAGAGGATTAGGTTCAGGGGGGCTCAAAAATCCTCGAGCCAGACCTGGGTTGATTTTGTTGACTTCTCAGTCAAAACACTGGATGGTTGGATTAATGGCAGTGGTGTAAATGATTATGAAGGGCTGTATTATTGGTTTATGAAGGAACACCGTTTAAGTAATTGTTTCAATGATAAACTGCATCAGCATCTGGTAGACCTATGTCCAATTTCTCACCAAGAATTGGGAAAGAAGGCAAACCACTGGATCAAGACAAGGGTGACCAAGACTTCCACAGGGGGTGACCAAAAGAAAGGGGTCACAAAGCCTCCCTAGGGGAAGAGTGTTGAGACATCCAAGGGAAAAAGTAAAGTCTTCTACAGGGCCCCAAAAACCTGCCCAGGAGGGTGGGTCCAAAGCCTCTTCACAATCCTCATTTGGGTACAAGGGTAAAAACTTTGATCCCAAAAAGGCCTGGTGCCGCAGCTGTAGTCAGCATGGACATCAAACTGGAGACTAGGCCTATCCCAAGAAAGGTTCCACTTCAACTACTACTCCAGTTAGCACTGGAATAGCCAGTCTCCAGGTGGGATCAACAGTGTGCCCAGAGCAAATCAGGGTTCACACTGAAGCTACATTAGTCTCTGAGGGTGGGGTGGACTTACCCACACCAGCTGCCTGGCCTCCTAACATGCAAAAATACAGACAGCAGCTCTTTATTAATGGGACTAGAGTAGAGGCCCTGAGGGATACAGGTGCCAGTGTCACTATGGTGACAGACAAACTGGTTTCCCCAAGACAATACCTGATTGGACAAACTTATCCAGTCTCCAACGCTGACATTCAGACTAACGTACATCACATGGCTATGGTAACTTTATGGATCAAATCGATTTATTATTATTTTCAATTATAAACATCACATATGCATTATATCAAACTGGTACAATTTCAGTAAAATGAGGCATGCTCCATGTACAGTGACACTAAACATGAACAAAACTGTAACTGTGTTCGATGGCATCTGTCGCTGTAGATACGCATGTTTTGCATAGCTCGCCATCTGGTGTTGGGTCGGAGTGTTACAAGTTGTTTTTCTTCGAAGAAGTCTTTCGAGTCACGGGACCGAGTGACTCCTCCTTTTGTCTCCATTGCGCATGGGCGTCGACTCCATCTTCGATTGTTTTTTTTCCGCCATCGGGTTCGGACGTGTTCCTGTCGCTCCGAGTTTCGGAACGGAAAAACAGCTAAATTTCGGAAGATTTTCGTCGGTATTGTTGCGTTCGGGATCGGCGTAGTTAGAATCAACACCGCATCGAAGATCGAAAAGCTCCGGAGCCCTTCGGGGTAGTTTTCGATCCCCCGTCGGGGCCTGCTCGGCCCGACCGCGTGTAGAAGAACGCCGATGGAACGGACCCCGTTCCGTTTCTGTCCCAAATGCCACAACAAATACCCCTATACAGACCAACACTTGGTCTGTAACCTGTGCCTGTCACCTGAGCACAGTGAAGACACTTGCGAGGCCTGTCGTGCGTTCCGGTCCCGAAAAACACTCCGAGACCGTCGAGCCAGAAGACTTCAAATGGCGTCCACGCCGACAGCCCGCCGAGAGTTCGAGATACAAGAAGAGGAAGAAACCTTTTCGATACACGAATCGGACTCCGAGGAATTCGACGATCCACGAACCGTGAGTAAGACGTCGAAAACCACTCATAAGAAGATTGTCAAGGCCCAGGGGACGCCACTGCCACCAGGCCATGGCTCCACCCATAAATTCGGTGACCGACCGTCGGCACCGAAAAAGGCCCAAACAGTGCTGAAACCGTCCGACTCCGGTCGAGACACCGGCACGCAGCCTTCTCGGGACCGAGAAAGTGCTGGAGACATACATCGACACCGAGATAGCGGTGTAGACACGGCTCGACGCCGAGACAGCGGCACCGACGAAGATCGACGCCGAGATGTTTCGACTCCGAAAAAGAAAAAAGTCACCTCGGAGCCGAAAAAAGATGCAGACAGGGTTTCGGTGCCAAAACAACCTGCAACCGACCCAGTTTCAGGCTCTTATACAGAAGAGCAATCAATGACCTCCCAAATGCGAAAGCATAGGTTTGAGGAAGACCTGCAATCCACCGATGTAGACCATACGCAGAAACGTATTTTTATACAGCAGGGGACAGGAAAGATAAGCACCCTTCCCCCTATTAGGAGAAAGAGAAGACTGGAATTTCAAACTGACCAAACACCACAAACAAAAATGGTGAAAAAGGTTACTCCGTCACCCTCTCCTCCACCTATAATTCATGTCTCACCAGCACAAACTCCATCACATTCCCCGGCTCACACCACCATGAGCCAAGGTGACCAGGATCAGGACGCATGGGACTTATACGACGCCCCTGTGTCAGATAACAGTCCGGAGGCATACCCTACAAAGCCATCACCACCAGAAGACAGTACTGCATATTCTCAGGTTGTGGCTAGAGCAGCACAATTCCACAATGTAAGCCTCCACTCAGAACAAGTCGAGGATGACTTTCTATTCAACACCCTCTCCGCCAACCACAGCTCCTACCAAAGCCAGCCTATGCTCCCTGGTATGCTTCGGCACGCAAAAGACATCTTTAAGGAGCCGGTCAAAAGTAGGGCAAATCACACCAAGGGTGGAAAAAAAGTATAAAGCGCCTCCTACAGACCCTATTTTCATCACTACACAGCTGCCACCAGATTCTGTCGTTGTAGGAGCAGCTAGGAAAAGGGCCAACTCCCACACATCTGGGGATGCACCACCCCCAGATAAGGAAAGCCGCAAGTTCGATGCAGCTGGAAAGAGAGTCGCAGCACAAGCTGCAAACCAGTGGCGCATCGCTAACTCTCAGGCACTACTTGTGCGCTATGACAGACCCCATTGGGCTGAGATGCAACATCTCATTGAGCATCTACCCAAAGACCTACAAAACAGGGCAAAGCAAGTGGTTGAGGAAGGACAGAACATTTCAAACAACCAGATACGCTCCCCCATGGATGCAGCAGACACAGCTGCAAGAACAATAAATACATCTGTGATCATCAGAAGGCATGCATGGCTACGAACGTCTGGGTTTAAACCAGAGATTCAGCAGGCAGTTCTCAATATGCCATTCAACGAAAAAGAACTGTTCGGTCCAGAAGTGGACACGGCGATTGAGAAACGTAAAAAAGACACGGACACTGCTAAAGCCATGGGCGCACTCTACTCCCCGCAGAGCAGAGGAAATTACAGCACCTTCTGCAAAACACCCTTTATAGGGCGGTTTCGGGGTCAGGCCACACAAGCCAGTACCTCACAGGCAACAACATCCAGTTACCAGGGACAGTACAGGGGAGTCTTTCGGGGCCAATATAGAGGAGGGCAATTCCCTAGGAATAGGGGAAAATTTCAAAGCCCCAAAACCCCTAGAACTAAGCAGTGACTCACATGTCACTCACCCCCTCCACACAACACCAGTGGGGGGAAGAATAGGTCATTATTACAAAGCATGGGAGGAAATCACTACAGACACTAGGGTTCTAGCAATTATCCAAAATGGTTATTGCATAGAATTTCTACAATTCCCTCCAAACATACCACCGAGAGCACAAAATTTATCAAAACATCATTCCGAGCTCCTGGAGATAGAAGTTCAAGCACTATTGCAAAAGAATGCAATCGAGTTAGTACCAAACACACAAATAAACACAGGAGTTTATTCACTGTACTTCTTAATACCAAAGAAGGACAAAACGCTAAGACCAATCCTAGACCTAATGGGTCTTGATTAGCCAGTCGTCTAGATACGGGAATACATGTATTTGCTGCCTTCTGATGTGTGCAGCCACTACTGCTAGGCATTTTGTGAAGACTCTTGGTGCAGTTGTTAAACCGAACGGCAATACTTTGAATTGGTAATGTATTCCTTTGAATACGAACCTTAGGTATTTTCTGTGCGACGGATGTATTGGTATGTGGAAATACGCGTCTTTGAGATCTAAGGTTGTCATGTAATCTTGTTGCTTTAGCAATGGTAGCACTTCCTGTAGCGTGACCATGTGAAAGTGTTTTGATTTGATGTATGTGTTTAGTGTTCTGAGGTCTAGGATTGGTCTCAGTGTTTTGTCCCTCTTTGGTATTAGAAAGTACAGTGAGTAAATCCCTGTATTTGTTTGTGTATCTGGTACCAGTTCTATTGCGTTCTTTTGCAGTAATGCTTGAACTTCTATTTCTAGGAGGTCCGAATGTTGTTTTGATATATTCTGTGATTTTGGTGGTATGTTTGGAGGGATTTGAAGAAATTTTATGCAATAACCATGTTGGATGATTGCTAAGACCCAAGTGTCTGTTGTTATTTTTTCCCACGCTTGGTAATACTGACTTATTCTTCCCCCCACTGGTGTTGTGTGGAGGGGATGAGTGACGTGCGAGTCACTGTTTGGTTGTAGGTGTTTTGGGGCTTTGAAATTTTCCCCTGCTTCTAGGGAATTGTCCTCCTCTGTATTGGCCCCGAAAGCCTCCCCTTTGGTACTGTCCCTGGTAGGTGGACGGTGTTGAATGTGAGGTACTGGCTTGTGTGGCTTGACCCAGAAACCCCCCTCTAAAGGTTGTCTTGCGGAAGGTGTTGAAAGTGCCTCTGCTCTGCAGGGAGTAGAGCGCGCCCATGGCTTTTGCAGTGTCAGTGTCCTTTTTTAGCTTCTCAATTGCCGTGTCCACTTCAGGTCCGAACAATTGTTGCTCATTGAATGGCATATTGAGCACCGCCTGCTGTATCTCTGGTTTAAAACCAGATGTTCGTAGCCACGCGTGCCTTCGTATGGTTACTGCCGTGTTAATTGTTCTTGCCGCTGTGTCCGCAGCGTCCATAGAGGAGCGTATCTGGTTATTGGAGATGTTTTGGCCCTCCTCAACCACTTGTTTCGCCCTCTTTTGTAGTTCTGTGGGTAGATGCTCAATGAGGTGTTGCATCTCGTCCCAGTGAGCTCTGTCATATCGCGCTATGAGCGCTTGAGAGTTAGCGATGCGCCACTGGTTTGCAGCCTGTACTGCGACCCTTTTACCGGCTGCATCGAACTTGCGGCTCTCCTTATCTGGGGGTGGTGCATCGCCCGATGTGTGAGAGTTTGCTCTCTTGCGAGCTGCCCCTACCACAACCGAATCTGGTGGCAGTTGTGAGGTGATGAAAGCTGGGTCTGTGGGAGGTGGTTTATATTTCTTTTCCACCCTCGGTGTTATTGCCCTACTCTTGACAGGCTCTTTGAATATGTCCTTTGCGTGCCTTAGCATTCCTGGGAGCATAGGCAGGCTTTGGTAGGTGCTATGTGTGGAAGAGAGGGTGTTGAAGAGGAAGTCATCCTCGACAGGCTCCGAGTATAGAGACACGTTGTGAAACTCTGCTGCTCTAGCCACCACTTGAGAATATGCTGTGCTGTCTTCTGGTGGTGAGGGCTTTGTAGGATACGCCTCTGGGCTGTTGTCCGACACTGGGGCGTCGTATAAGTCCCATGCATCTTGGTCCTGGTCACCTTGGCTTAAGGTGGTGTGCGCCGGTGAATGTGACGGAGTCAGTGCCGGTGAAATGTGAGCCACAGGTGGAGGAGAGGGTGGCGGAGTTATCTTCTTCACCAGTTTTGTTTGTGGTGCTTGTTCTTGTTGGAATTCAAGTCTCCTCTTCCTCCTAATAGGGGGAAGGGTGCTTATTTTCCCTGTTCCACTCTGTATAAAAATCAGTTTTTGAGTGTGGTCCACCTCGGTGGATTGTAATTCCTCCTCGAATCTATGCTTTCGCATTTGAGAGGACAGTGATTGTTCCTCTGAATAGGAACCGGTAGTTGGCTCGGTTGCGGGTCGTTTTGGCACCGAAACTATGTCCACGCTCTTTTTCGGCTCCGAGGCGACTTTCCTCTTTTTCGGAGTCGAACCCTCTCGGCGTCGATCCTCCTCGGTGCCGCTGTCTCTGCGTCGAGCAGCTTTGGCTCCGCTATCTCGGCGTCGATCTTTGCCGGCAGCACTATCTCGGTCCCGAAATGGCTGGGTGCCTGTGTCTCGACCCGAGTCGGACGATCTCGGCACTATTTCGGCCTTCTTCGGTGCCGATGGTCGGTCACCGATTTTATGGGTTGAGCCATGGCCTGGGCCTTGTCAGTTTTCTTATGTGCTATCTTCGACGTCTTACTCACTGTTTCATGGTCGTCGAATTCGTCCGAGTCCGATTCATGGATCGAGAAGGCTTCTACTTCTTCTTGTTCCTCGAAATCTCGGTGTCCTGTCGGCGTGGACTCCATTTGCAGTCTTCTTGCTCGGTGGTCACGGAGCGTTTTTCGGGACCGGAACGCACGACAGGCCTCACAAGTTTCTTCCCTGTGCTCGGGCGACAGGCACAGGTTACAGACCGAATGTTGGTCTGTATATGGGTATTTGTTGTGGCATTTAGGACAGAATCGGAACGGGGTCCGTTCCATCAGCGTCGATGTCACACGCGGTCGGGCCGACCAGGCCCCGATGGGGGATCGAAAACTACCCCGAAGGGCAACGGAGATGTTATCGTATCGATTCGATGTCGATGCTATCTAACCCGATCCCGAACGCAACAATACCGACGTAATTTTCCGATTTTTAGCTAACTTTCCGTTCCGAAACCCGGAGCGAAAGGAACACATCCGAACCCGATGGCGGAAAGAAAACAATCGAAGATGGAGTCGACGCCCATGCGCAATGGAGACAAAGAGGAGGAGTCCCTCGGTCCCGTGACTCGAAAGACTTCTTCGAAGAAAAACAACTTGTAACACTCCGACCCAACACCAGATGGCAGGCTATGCACAACATGTGTATCTACAGTGACAGATGCCATCGAACTAGTGCTTTTCGAAGGTGTGGAGAGATGGCCATGTCATCACACGAAAAATCTCACCAACTGGTACTCCCCTGGCCAGCACATATGTAAAAGACTTGGTTCTGGAGGAATGATATAGATTCCCTCAGGTGGTTCCTTTTTGGCAGGAGCATAGCATATTTTTATCCACAAGATAATCCAACGCAACAAAGTCCTCCTATGGAGTTTCCTGTCCTTTCGGTTACCTACTTAATCCACAAATAGCTGATTCTGAGACTGATCTCCTTTTTACAGTCATTATTATAAAAGACTGGCCTCTTTGGATACAGCTGGTATATTCCTCCATGACAGGAACTGGGTGGAGGTCAAAAGGAAGGCATCTCATCTGGACAACGATAATAAAACACATTTGGAAGATTACATTCACAGGGGAGTATAATTTGGTAGATTCTAGGTTGTATTTAGGTGCAATAAGCCTGAATTAATTATCATTAATAGGTAATGGATGCACCCAAGTTGAAGAAAACAAAAATTTTGCATCAAAAAGAAGTTGGCAGTGGCAGACGAATAGAACTACCTCAGCAGAATACATTTTTAGAACCTATTGGGGAAACACTAGCAACAGCTTCCAATGCAGCCTCGCGGCCCAAGGAGATCACCTGTATGTGGGTAAGCAAGGATGCGGTGGCAGTGCGTACTCAATGTTGACCATCAACATTCCCCAACGGAAATCAGATTTGTTCTGGCTCACCATTTATAGAGGCTAGGCCAATACTCTACAATTAATTTTCCTACATTACAATTAATAGTTACTGATTTACTACTTAGCCCATAACTCTATGATGAATGAGGTTTTTCTTTTGGGGGGGGGGGTGAGGGGGAAGAGGGAGGAAAAAGCTTTATTTATATCTTACTCATGTTTCTCTCTGCATATTGGGTTTCTTTTATTTGTGCAAGTACCAGAGGAAAGAGATCACTAACTTCAGTAGAAAAGCCCCTTTAGTCCCCAGTACCATCTTGCATGCGAAGAAGCATGTTAAAAGCAGGTGGGCACACACCACTTGCAGCTTGCTGACACGCCTCCCCGAACTAATTGCCACATTAAAAACAATTTTCAAAGTGAACAAACTTAACTGAAGGAGTTTAAAGGAGCGACCACCAAAAATGTCAAAATCAGATGCAGCTCCCACTGACTCATCACAAACTGAGTGGGTGGAAGCATATGCATGACCCCTTTCAAGAATTTGACCACAATTAGGAACTTGAAAATTATGGTTGGTCTGGAAGGAAGGAAAACACAGACAGGGCTTGTAAGGATATGCCTCCTTGGCATGGTTACCCCATGACTTTTTGTCTTTTGTTGATGCCAGCTATGATTGAAAGTGTGCTGGGACCCTGCTAACCAGGCCCCAGCATCAGTGTTCTTTCCCTAAACTGTACCTTTGTTCCCACAATTGGCATAGCCCTGGCACACAGGTAAGTCCCTTGTAAATGGTACCAAGGGCCCTGTTGCCAGGGAAGGCCTCTAAGGGCTGCAGCATGACCCCCTCACTCAGCACATGCACACTGCCCCACAGCTTGTGTGCGCTGGTGGGGAGAAAATGACTAAGTTGACATGACACTCCCCTCAGAGTGCCATGCCCACCTCACATTGCCTGTGGCATAGGTAAGTCACCCCTCTAGCAGGCCTTACAGCCCTAAGGCAGGGTGCACTATACCACAGGTGAGGGCATATCTGCATGAGCACTATACCCCTACAGTGTCTAAGCAAGACTTTAGACATTGTAAGTGCAGGGTAGCCATAAAGAGTATATGGTATGGGAGTTTGTCAAACACGAACTACGCAGTTTCATAATAGCTACACTGAAATCTGGGAAGTTTGGTATCAAACTTCTCAGCACAATAAATGCACACTGATGCCAGTGTGGAACTTATTGTAAAATGCACCCAGAGGGCATCTTAGAGATGCCCCCTGAATACCAGTCTGACTCCTAGTGGTAGGCTGACCAGTTTCTGCCCACATGCGGAGAGTGCCTTTGTCACTCTGTGGCCAGGAACAAAGCCTGTACTGGGTGGAGGTGCTTCTCACCTCCTCCTGCAGGAACTGTAACACCTGGCGGTGAGCCTCAAAGGTTCATGCCTTTTGTTACAGCACCCCAGGGAATCCCAGCTAGTGGAGATGCCCGCCCCTCCGGCCACTGGCCCCTCTTTTGGCGGCAAGGCAGGAGAGGATAATGAGAAAAACAAGCAGGAGTCACCCACCAGTCAGGACAGCCCCTAAGGTGTACTGAGCTGAGGTTACCCCTGTCTTTAGAAATCCTCCATCTTGAGTTTGGAGGATTTCCCCCCAATAGGATTTAGGGATGTGCCCCCCCCTCCCCTCAGGGAGGAGGCACAAAGAGGGTGTAGCCACCCTCCAGGACAGTAGCCATTGGCTACTGCCCTCCTGACCTAAACACACCCCTAAGTTTAGTATTTAGGGGTGACCCAGAACCCAGGAAATCAGATTCCTGCAACCTACACCAAGAAGAAGGACTGCCGACCTGAAAGCCCTGCAGAGATGATGGAGACGACAACTGACTTGGCCCCAGCCTTACCGGCCTGTCTCCAGACTCAAAGAACCTGCACAGCGATGCAACCAACAGGGACCAGCGACCTCAGAGGACTCCGAGGACTGCCCTGAACACGAAGGACCAAGAAACTCCAGAGAACAGTGGCACTGTTCACCAACAGCAACATCTTTGCAACAAAGAAGCAACTTTTAAAGAACTCACTTTTCCCGCTGGAAGCGTGAGACTTCACACACTGCACCCGACGCCCCCGGCTCGAGCTCCAGAGAACCAACACTGCAGAGAGGACTCCTAGGTGACTGCGACTTCGTGAGTAACCCGAGACGACTCCCCTGCACACCCACAGCGACGCCTGCAGAGAGGATCCAGAGGCTCCCCCTGACCGCGACTGCCTGGTAGCAAGGAACCCGAGGCCTGGACCCAGCACTGCACCCGCAGCCCCCAGGACCGAAAGGAACCAAACTCCAGTGCAGGAGTGACCATCAGGCAGCCCTCTGACTAGCTCATTCGGTGGCTGGCCCGAGAAGCCCACCTGTGCCCTGCCTGTATCACCTAAATGACCCTCGGGTCCCTCCATTGCTTTCTATAGTAATCCTGACACCAACTTTGCACACTGCACCCGGCCACCCCTGTGCCGCTGAGGGTGTGTTTTGTGTGCCTGTTTGTGCCGCCCCTTCCCCCTCCCCCTCCCCCCCAAGTGCTCTACACAACCCCCCTGGTATGCTCCCTGAGGACACAGGTACTTACCTGCCAGCAGACCAGAACCAGAGCACCCCTGTTCTCCATAGGCGTCTATGTGTTTTGGGCCCTCCTTTGACCTCTGCACCTGACCAGCCCTGTGTTGCTGGTGCAGTGACTTTGGGGTTGCCTTGAACCCCCAGCGGTGGGCTGCCTATGCCCAGGAGACTGAACTTGTAAGTGCTTTACTTACCTCAGAAACTTAACCATACTTGCCTCCCCCAGGAAATGATGATTTTTGCACTGTCCACTTTTAAAATAGCTTGTTGCCATTTTAACCTACACTGTGTGTACTACTGCTTTAATTCAAAGTTCCTTACTTACCTATGTGGGGTACCTTTCATTTTATCTATTTACTTCAAGTCTTGAATCTTGTGGTTCTAAAATAAATTAAGAAAAATGTATTTTTCTATATAAAAACTATTGGTCTGGAGTTAAGTTTGAGTGTGTTTTCCTCATTTATTGCCTGTGTGTGTACAACAAATGCTTAACACTACCCTCTGAAAAGCCCACTGCTCGACCACACTACCAAAAAATAGAGCATTAGTATTATCTAATTTTCCCACTATCAACCTCTAAGGAGAACCCTTGGACTCCGTGCACACTATCTCTCACTTTGAGATAGTATATACAGAGCCAACTTCCTACAGAGCTGCACTGTACCTTCTGACAGTACCCATAAACCAGAAACAGGACAAACTGAAGGATCTTGGATAAGCAATCTTTCAAAAACTCTACATCCTGTGCCCTGCACCACATCATAAATGTATTCCATCTTTCAGAGTAGGCAGATTTAGTTGGAAGGCGGCAAGCTTATATTATGACGACTGACTCCAGCAGTAGTTGGAAGGAGCTCAAAAGCACCCGGTCACTACAGGGAGTGCAGAATTATTAGGCAAGTTGTATTTTTGAGGATTAATTTTATTATTGAACAACAACCATGTTCTCAACGAACCCAAAAAACTCATTAATATCAAAGCTGAATATTTTTGGAAGTAGTTTTTAGTTTGTTTTTAGTTTTAGCTATGTTAGGGGGATATCTGTGTGTGCAGGTGACTATTACTGCGCATAATTATTAGGCAACTTAACAAAAAACAAATATATACCCATTTCACTTATTTATTATTACCAGTGAAACCAATATGACATCTCAACATTCACAAATATACATTTCTGACATTCAAAAACAAAACAAAAACAAATCAGTGACCAATATAGCCACCTTTCTTTGCAAGGACACTCAAAAGCCTGCCATCCATGGATTCTGTCAGTGTTTTGATCTGTTCACCTTCAACATTGCGTGCAGCAGCAACCACAGCCTCCCAGACACTGTTCAGAGAGGTGTACTGTTTTCTCTCCTTGTAAATCTCACATTTGATGATGGACCACAGGTTCTCAATGGGGTTCAGATCAGGTGAACAAGGAGGCCATGTCATTAGATTTCCTTCTTTTATACCCTTTCATGCCAGCCACGCTGTGGAGTACTTGGACGCGTGTGATGGAGCATTGTCCTGCATGAAAATCATGTTTTTCTTGAAGGATGCAGACTTCTTCCTGTACCACTGCTTGAAGAAGGTGTCTTCCAGGAACTGGCAGTAGGACTGGGAGTTGAGCTTGACTCCATCCTCAACCCGAAAAGGCCCCACAAGCTCATCTTTGATGATACCAGCCCAAACCAGTACTCCACCTCCACCTTGCTGGCGTCTGAGTCGGACTGGAGCTCTCTGCCCTTTACCAATCCAGCCACGGGCCCATCCATCTGGCCCATCAAGACTCACTCTCATTTCATCAGTCCATAAAACCTTAGAAAAATCAGTCTTGAGATATTTCTTGGCCCAGTCTTGACGTTTCAGCTTGTGTGTCTTGTTCAGTGGTGGTCGTCTTTCAGCCTTTCTTACCTTGGCCATGTCTCTGAGTATTGCACACCTTGTGCTTTTGGGCACTCCAGTGATGTTGCAGCTCTGAAATATGGCCAAACTGGTGGCAAGTGGCATCGTGGCAGCTGCACGCTTGACTTTTCTCAGTTCATGGGCAGTTATTTTGCGCCTTGGTTTTTCCACACGCTTCTTGCGACCCTGTTGACTATTTTGAATGAAACGCTTGATTGTTCGATGATCACGCTTCAGAAGCTTTGCAATTTTAAGAGTGCTGCATCCCTCTGCAAGATATCTCACTATTTTTGACTTTTCTGAGCCTGTCAAGTCCTTCTTTTGATCCATTTTGCCAAAGGAAAGGAAGTTGCCTAATAATTATGCACACCTGATATAAGGTGTTGATGTCATTAGACCACACCCCTTCTCATTACAGAGATGCACATCACCTAATATGCTTAATTGGTAGTAGGCTTTCGAGCCTATACAGCTTGGAGTAAGACAACATGCATAAAGAGGATGATGTGGTCAAAATACTCATTTGCCTAATAATTCTGCACTCCCTGTATTTAAGTATGTAGGCCAAGGTCCTACAGAATGGGATGCACTATCCACTAGATTTGGGAGAGGAGGCTCGGCCTCAGAGGTAGACAGAGTTGGAGACAGTCTCTGGAAGTCTGTGTACTACACCTTGCCCTGCCAGTCTGAAGCGATCACAATGGCTTGAGCCCAGCCCTGGTGAATCCTCCTCCAAACCAGAGGACTCAAGGGTATGGGAGAAAACATGTCATAAAAGGCTTACTACAATGGATACTGAAGGTCAAAGAACTGCGGGCAATGAGCAATCTCTCAAGTGACAAAAAGATTTACTTGAGGGGCACCCCGCAGGACAAAAATGGACTGTACCACCTTCAAGTGGAGACGCCACTCTAAGTCAGCAACATGATGCTGAAAGATGGTGGGACCTGGTGTGGAGAGAGCAGGTCAGTTTGTTGGCTACAAGCCAGATTCCATGCTGGGGCATCCAAGCACAGGATCTCAACTTTCGGATATAAAAAGCTTGACGACATACCACATTGCAGTATTTCTGACCATCATGATCTTGACAGACTGGCCACAAGGGGATGGGAGGGACGCTTTAAGGGCCAGGCAGATTCCTCATATGCCAAGCAGATTGATGTGAAGCATTGGCTCCTCTTAAAACTAGAGAACGCTGTTCTCCAGTTCCTCCAGATGTGTGCCCTTCCCCATGGTGAATGCACCAGTCACCACAGTGGCTACTGAGGCTCTGAAAGCACTCTAGGTGAGACATGGGCACAATCGTGAGAAAGCCCAAGTCAAACAGCAGGGATGTCGGCCCTGTATGCAGTCTGACCCCTTTCGAACTAGGAAGTACTAAGAGTAGTACCCATGCAAAATGTTCAGCTATATGACAAAATCCATCACTACTTTCTGCAGCACCTCCTGCTGCAAGAACTTTTGTTGATCCTCTGACTGGAGAGATTGAAGAGAAGGAATCTGGGCAGGAGGGCGTTGAAAGGATAGGGCATACCCCCTTGCTACAATCTGTAAGACCCATAATTCTGATGTTTTGGCTCTTCAGCCTAAAGCAAGAAAGATACCTGATCCTCCAACAGTCTGCAAGTGCTCCTTTAAGGAGCAAGTAAAGCAACTTTCAAGGATGTGCACAAGAGGAGGTATACTGGGTAGGAAACAGCTTCTTTGTTGTTGGACTGGCTGGAAGGGCTGGTACCGCAAAAGGGCAAAGCCTCAGGGGAAAAAAAAAAAAAAAAATCACGAAACTATTGGACTGTCCTATTTTCCAAGACAGGGAATTGGATGCCAAGAGACTGGGAAACAGCTCTACCCACTTGAAATATCTCAAACACTACGTCAGCCTGGTCCACAGACAGACACCCCTCCATCCTCAATTGAATGGCATGTCCAAGACGTTCACCTGTACATCACAGTAAAACCCAGTGGTTCTGAAGCCAAGCATGCCTCTTCTGAACAATGGATGACCTCATGGCCCTGGGTATGGAATTTTTAAGTATTCAAGCCTGTCCTTATGATCTAGCAGGCAGCATCTTGGTCAGCTCTCACCATCCCAGAAAAATAATCCCTAAAGTGGCCTGGAAGATTTGCAACTAGTGTGTTAGCTGACTCCCACAAGGCAAAGTTGTATCATGTGAGCTGACAGGCCAACATCATTGTCCTCAAGGCCAAACTAACAGATGAATTATTTTTACAGAACATGCCTAATTTTTCTTTGATTCTCTGTCCTGGTGGGCCGATTGAAATGCACCACGATTATTTTTGGAGCTGGCCGAAGTCAGCCCTCCCAGGCTTCCCCAGTCATAGTTGAGTCAAAAGGAAAGCAGAGTCTCCTGGGGCAGGTCTGAACATCCTCACAATAAGGCAGTGAACAGACGGGCCAAAGGTGGGCTGATCGTACTGTGCTTTCAAGGGTTCCAGCAGGGCATCATTAAATGGCAAGAGAAACTCTGATGCTGCGGCAGTAGGCTGCAAAACGTCAGTCAAAAAGTTGGGTCCAACTTCCACAGGAGGCAAAGCCAGCTCTGGGACCAGTTCTGCATTTTCTTTTTTTAATATTGCCTGACAGTCTGCCACTTAAGAAGAGCAGGGCCTATAGAACACTCCATTTTAAATGTGGAGGTACAAGTCAGTCTGTGGCCTTGCTACAGTCATTCATATCATGCATGACTAGCTTCAACACCTGGATTCCGGAAAAATTGAAAAACAAACGACAAGCAAAGTAATTTCCTGAAGATGCACCCGACCAAGGACGAACGTAGTAATTCAATAAACACAGTATGCTAGAAAGTACTTCTCATTAGGAAAACTGAGTTCAAATTGATAGTGTTCAAGTTACAGCACTTATGGACTATTAAAGAACACTGTTCTACTGGCCTTTAAATAAACAGGGCCTTTTGAAATTACCACAAGATCTTATATTAATAGAATTTAAATAAAGTAATGGCTGCAGGTTGGGTAATCTTTATTGAATTCACATCAAATAGCATACTGCTATATCAGGGATACTCTAAAAGCATTAGCTGTTTAATTGCTTCAGAACTGCCTTAATAAAAAAATGTGCGCTTTGAAGCTGGGCAAATGGGACATAGGCTATTATGCAACTTCAAACTGAGATGATAAACGTATATGCACTTCAGAGTAATTCTCAAGCATAACAATGTTTCAGAAGACAGCACAGGCAGTGAACCTCCCTTCCAATTGCTGGATCATTTCTTAATGCCAGAAGACAAACCAATCTGGGGATGCTTGTGCTCTCGTTCGGAGAGAAAGTGGGCTAGAAGTTAGCTCCAGGTCCAAGACTAATGTAATTATGGTTTCTTCCATTCTGGCAGAGTGCGAACACAGAAGAATAAGAACAGGCAATGTCAACAGGTCTGGATTTGATGTTGTATTGTAATGTGAATCATTACAAGTAAATAGAAAATAGCATGGGAATAGATATGTATTTGTGTGGAAGCAAAGAACTGTAGAATAATACTAGTGTAGGTTAAAAGGTCAGGTGACTCAGTGCATGCTGAATATATGGCTTTATGCCAGGCAGAAGCACTAGGCATTACCTGTGCTGCCTGCATTTGGGACTAGTTCGCTCTGATGATCTGTTGGGAGACGCTGCACTGATCCTGGTTGATATAGAACAGGCCATCGATATGGTGCAATGGCCTTATGTCTTAGCGGTCCTCTGAAAAATGTGCTTTGGACCCCGGTTCAGGCGATGGGTATCTTGACTGCAGAGGTTGCCAACCAGTGGTCTGGGGGCTCCTGGGGGTCAGCGAAGCCTCCTCAGGGGTCCGCAACTGCTTCGAAAATTAAATATTAAACAGATTAGGTACCCAGCTTTCGGTCATGACTCAGTGGAGGGGTCCCGGGATTCCAATGATGATTCAGTGGGGGTCCCCGGGTTCCAGTAATGATAAAGTGGTGGTCCACAGAAGTCAAAAGGTTGGAAACCACTGCTCTACTGTACATGGATCTGTGGCTCCAGGTTGCGTCAGAGCCCTCTCACAGAAGTTCCCTATTGAAAGGGGCAGGATGCCCCACTCCCCAGTTATTCACCCCGATGATGAAACCTCTAGCGGAGCTCATTCAGACTGATGCTTGACTTAATGGCTTTGACTGAAGGGGGTGGGGGGGAGAGCAAATCAGGCTTTGCTGTATGGGATATGCTCTTCTTCCTTCAGAGATCTTGCAACACTGGCTCATGGAGATCTAAAGGGAGGTGTCTGGGCTTAGTCATTTTGGGGAAGTCAACGCTGGTGTCTGTTTGGGTGTGATGGACAGTGGGTAGATCCTCCTTTGCGGGTGGCCAATTACAGTTACTGCTATTTAGGCATGACAGTGGCCCTCTCCAGATTGAGGTACTGGAACTTTATGCTACCCCACAGTTGGCCAGGGAAGAAGGAGGAATGGTCCATGTTGAGTCTCTCAAAAGCAGGCTGTGGGGCACTCTTTAAGATTGTGTCCCTCCCTCATTTTTTATATGATCCACATCATTACCCCCACCCACTACAATCTAATTTCTTTACTGACATGCGGGCACATATCCGCTTCCTGCGGGCGGGGAAAATGCCCAGTCTCTTTTGGGAAGCGTCGGTTCTCTGTTTGAGGGGGAGTTAGGGTGTGCGGATATCCAACTATATTACTGGGCCTTGCAGTTGGTCAATATCAACGACTGGTCCCGACTGGATAGATGGGACACCACTTAGTGTACCTGCACCCGTATGATTTACTTCATTTGCTGCATAACAAGGCACTGCCTCACTCTATGCCAGTCACTCAGGTCCCTATTCGCTGTTGGTATGCGGTTCTTCACCACATTAAATGGCATGGTACCTTTATGAGGGTGGCTCCCTTTTGGCATGGGATGTGGTTGACGGAGAAGGTAGGCCTTGAGGGATTTTGTTCTTTGAACCTTATTGATGTCTCCACCTTGGGAAATGTCTGGAGGAAAGGGTGCATGTGGTGATTTCAAGAGCCGTCAACCGAGTCTATTTGCACTCCTCTCAGTTCTATAGGTACCTTTCGGAATTTAACCTGCTGGAATGTATATGAATAACGTGTGTACGTGTGTGTGTGTACGTGTGTGTGTGTACGTGTGTGTGTGTAAGTAAGGGGGGGAAGCATTTTGTGTTTATATAAATCATTGATATCTCGATGCGCTTCCACTTAACCCAGTTTAATTACTCTCATTTGGATTCACTATTCGCCAGCACGTCTATGATGCTTGGGACATGCCCAGGGCCCTGAATGTCTCTGGTGACATCATTCTCCGGGCTCCCTCTTTCACGTACTGTGGGACTGCCTGGTGACACAAGAGTACTGGAACAAGGTCAACAGCCGTTTGGGTGAGTGGTGGTACTGCCGCTGGCTCTGGATCCCAAAATATGCTGCTGGGGATAATGGACATGCTGGGGGGGGGGGGGGGGGGGGGGGGGGTCCCAAGCCATGTGCGTCCTTGTTGCCACAGCTAACTTGGTGGCTGTGAGAGACCTATCCAGGCAGTAGAGAGCTGTACAGGCCGCGTCTCTGCACAAATGGGTTAGGGGCATGGACAACTGTACGGCGGTTGAAAAAACAAGTGCTTAAGGTACAGGGGTTCTGCAAAAATATGAGCAAATTTGGGGTCTGCGGACAAGATTTAGAGGCCCGTGAACTGACTGTGTAATTGAGTGCATGGGTGGCTCACTCCTTCTGTTGTAATGCGAGTTCACTTGTCAATGACAGACAGTACGCTAGATTTGTAGCACAGATTATTTCACTGTGTGATGCCTTGCACTTGAATGTGGGTCTTCTGGGGCGGGATTGAGCATCCTTACAATAAGGCAGTTAAAAGACAGGCTAAAGGTGGGCTAATCTCGCTATGCTTTCAAGAGTTACAGAAGGGCATCGTTAATTAGTAAGAGAGGCTCTGATGCTGCGGCAGTAGGCTGCAAAACGTCAGTCAAAATGTTGTGTCTAACTTCCTGAGTTTGGTTTCAATTGGAATATGAAAACAAGAAAATTAGTTATTTAAAAAAAAAAAAAAAAAAAAAGGTCAAGTAACCACTGCACTGCCAAACCACACCTAAAAATCCATGTAGGTTAATGACTACTCTCCTTCCATCTGTGCGGCTGCCAGAGAAAAACAACATATATTATCTAGTTATCTAAGACACTTTAATAGCACTTATAACAGCATTCTAATGTAATGTATGTGCCGCAAAGGGCAAGCTTAGGTAGGTGGATAAGTAAACAAAATGATCACAGATGCTAGAGGGCAAGCATTTGTTTGTGGGAGTACACAATTTCTGCCCAATCAAACATGTACTTTTGGCTTCCAACATGTGGGTGGAGTGAATGCCCCTCTAGTGATGATCAAATAATTGTCATATGACAGCTGGGCTGTACAGCTAGATCATAAAAAGGACGCAAAAGAGAAAGTGCATATGTGACAGAAAGAAAGAGAGGGAGCCAAGAAGAGAGAGATTAGAGATTTTGAATGAGAGTCTGGCAGCTTCGAGTACCTGACTTGAATTAAATTATTTTTTCAAAGATAGGTTCATTGTCCTAGAGAAGTCAACATGGAGACTTTTATTGATTTTATATTTGTAGCTAAGCATACAATAGTAGTCTTTAAGATTATAAAATTTGGGAAAAAACTACCCTATCCATCTTACTAGAGATGAGAAACAATTACTTTTGATCATTGTACATAGTAAATTTTTAACACTGGTCCACACAAGCTGGCACGTTGCCAGAATGTTAATATAGGAATATTTTCAATTATTCCCATTTACATTCATTGTTGTACATTTATTTCTGTTGTATCCTGAAAGTCTGACATGGCACTGGGCTTCATAGACCAACTGTGAACTACCTCCGAACAAATGCTTACCTGCCCGCTGCCTGTGCTGGAGTTCTACTCTGAGTTCTTTGTTCACTAGAAGTATGCTGGGATGCTGGCCCAGGGGATGGGCCATAATGTTGCTGGCGATTTCCTGATGCTTGCTGGAGTCGAGGTGGCAGAGTGGACTGGGGCTTCCCTGGTTTACCAGCAATCTTTTGTCCCCTGTAGTCTCCATCTATCATACACACAAAAAAACACACACACTTTGTCTAAGGATGCCTCACAGTTAACAGTCACAAAGCATACATGCAATTAGGTGATGCTCCGTATCAATAAAAAACAATCACAAATACACACCAGTTTGAAAATGAGCACTGCTTGTTATAGGAACTCTTTTTAACTTTTTTCCTGGCACAGTGTTCCATCCCTCCTTTGTGGTCGTCAGTGGAGCAGCCTGAGGAAGTGGTTTCAGGCTCTTAAGTGAAACATCAAACCTACAGGGGATAGAGACAAAAAAATACCCATTAGGTAAGACTCGGATGCTATAGCTTTGAGCCCCATCATGTGCCATTTGTTCATAAAGTGTGTGATACAAATACAGTAATATTACAGAAGAAAAGAGTTGTGTTTATGTTATCTTTTTCCCCGTGGCTATTTTAATTTTCTGCATATTCCTGATCAAGAATAATCCCTAGATAAACTAATCTTCAACGATTACAGCATTTTACTCATTTAACAAAGGGGCATGAGACTGAAGCATCAGCATATCTTCTGCCAGAGCATTACTGGCAAAACAGTATTGCTGATCCAGAAAGGCTCTAAATCTGATAGTTATACTGCAAATATGTGCTTCACGGTGAAGAGAACCAAAAAGCCAAAGCCAACAATATAACCAGAATAAGTGTTAGCAAATAATAAAACTACTTTCTCAGGAAAGATGAGGCAGAAAGGGGCGCAATAAACACATGAAAGGCAAGAATCTACCAATAAAAGTTATGAAAGCCAACATTCTTCACATAGATAGTACTTCTCGTAAATTTGTCTTCTGGAACAGCTCCAACAGCAATGCCTGATACATGGTAAGGGTTTGAGGAATAACAGGACATAATCCAAACCAAGAAATATTGCTGCAAATCTCATCCCTCACTAGGATTACTTCTCAGTTAAGAGCCTAGGCAGTAATGGTTGGTAAAAGGATGATAAAAGGACTAAGTCACTGCCTTTCTCTTGTTAGAGGTTAGTATTCTCTTCAGGAAAGCAAACATGACACTCTCTCTCGCGGAGTGAGCCACAATTCCTTCTGAGGGGTCGCTTTGAGAAAACATAGCTTTATAACAGGTTGGCTTTCCTAGATAGTCCGTTTTGTCACCATCTACTGGTCATCAGTCCTGTAGTATTTGGACAGATCAACATAAATGACTATAGCTCTGTTACCATGGAGCACGTGCAGATGGTCTGTTTTCTTCAAAGTGTAGGTGATGGAAAGACAGTGGGGAAAAATCTTTTGGGAGTGGTGAACAGGTTAGACAACCTCAGGGTAAGGAAAATGGACTGAGAAAAATAAATCACTCAAATGGGGTGAACGCATCTCATTATAGAGAAACTAGGTCCATTCCTAGTTCCTTTGCTTCAGGCAAAGATTAGTAAGTAATATTACAAATATGGTGATTTAATGTAGACCACAAGGTCATACACAAAACATTGCTGTGTTCTAAAACCATCCACAATGTGTTGGTTATTGGCACGTGCTGTACTCGAGTAACCTGGAAAAGTCATTATAGATCTCTGATCAAAGCACTTGGGTCTGTTTCCTTTTGTTATCCCGGGTCTATAAAAAAAGAATGTAAGGAAAATGTTACTTACCCAGTAAGCATCTGTTTGTGGCATGTGGTGCTGTAGATTCACATGCTCTGCATACTTCTGCCATCTAGTGTTGGGTCTGGAATGTTGCAAGTTGTTTTTGTTAGTAAAGCCTTTCAAGTCACGGATATTGTGACTCCTCCTCTTACTTGCAATGCGCATGATCCTTGACTCCATGTTCAGATTGTTTTCCTGCAGGTGGGGATGAATGGAGTGTAATACAAAAGTAGATAAACTAAATGATCAAGCGTGATAATGTGTACTTATAGGTGACTGCGGAGGCGGGTGGGCGGATGTGAATCTACAGCACTACATGCCACAAATAGATGCTTACTAGGTAAGTAACGTTTTCCCTTTGACGGCATGTGTAGCAGTAGATAGACATGCTCTGCATAAACTGAAAAGCAGTGCCTCCATAAAAGCGCTGGCTAACTTGTGGGTGTTACAGTATTCTAGAATGGAGTACGTAGCACTGCCTGTCCTACATTGGCTTGTTGGTGTGCTAAAAGGTCCACACAATAATGTTTAGTGAAAGTGTGTATTGTTGACCATTTAGCTGCCTTACAAATGTCAGCTAGAAGTATGTTACCTAGAAATGCCATAGATGCACCCTTTTTCCATGTTGAATGTGCTCTGGGAGTAATAGGTAATGGCCTTTTAGCTTTTGCACAGCAAGTGGGAAAACATTAAACAATCCATCTTGATATAGTAGAATTAGTAATAGAGTACCTTTATGTGGTGGAGAAAAAGCAAGAAAAAGTTGTTCTGTCTTCCTAACATTTTCAGTTCCAATATAGAACATTAGCGCTCTTCACGTCTATCATGTGTAGGGCTCTCAGCAACTGAATCAGGTTTTGGGGAAACAAAACGGGCAATTCAATAGTCTGATTTATATGGAGTTCAGACACAACCTTAGATAGAAAGGTATGGTTAATACGAGGAACCACCTTATCTTTATGTACCTGAAAAAATGGTTCTTAATAACTGAAGCTAACTTGCACGTCTCAGGGAAGTGAATGCAACTAAAAAGGTTACCTTCCACGATAGAAACTGTAAAAGACATGAGTGCATTAGTTCAAAGGGTGGTCCCATAAGTCTGGGGAGTACTATATTCAAATTCCAAGAAGAAACTGGAGCTAGTCTTGGTGGTACTACCCTTTTTAATCCTTCCATAAAAGCCTTTATGACAGGGATTCTAAAAAGTGAAGAACACTGTCTGTTCTGTAGATAAGCAGCCATGGCTGCTAAATGTAACCTTATAGAGGTATATACAAAATTTGCTTTTTGCAAAAGAAGAAGGGACAAAATAATATTGTGTATATTGTGTAGACACTTGGAAAGGAATCCAGTTTTGAGAAATACGGCAGTGAACAAAATGCTTCCACTTGGCTGCATAACAAGCTCTTGCGTGTTTAAAGAATGTCCATTTACTCCATTCTTGAGGTAAATTTAAATATCCAAATTCTAGGATTTCAGGAGTCAAATTGCAAGATTCAAGTCTTTGGGGTTTGGGTGTCTGATTTGGCCTTTGGTCTGACTGAGAAGGTCCAGGTGTAGAGGAAGCTTCTTGTGTGGTACTACTCATAGATCTACTAGTGTGGTGAACCATGCTTGTCTTGCCCATGTGGGTGCCACTAGTATCATCATGAGAGAGGTTTGTCTGAGTTTCCGAACCACATATGGAAGAGGAGGGAGAGGTGGAAAAGCATAGGCAAATATCCCTGACCAGTTGATCCATAGAGCATTGCCTTTGGACTGAGGGTGTGGAAACCTGGAGGCAAAGTCTGGGCATTTTGTGTTTTTTGTTGTTGTGAATAGATCTAGGTCGGTACACCCCATTTCTGGAGTTCCCATTCGTGGACGTTTTGCGGCATCCTGCTGAGATCGTCAAAAGTGTTCCAACCCTGGAAGGTGTTCCACTAACAAGCAAATGTTGTGAGGAATGGCCCAGTGCCAAACTGTCCGTGCAAGGCGAGACTACTGTGGTGAATGTCCCCGCAGTTCCAGCAGATAAAACATGTCTGTCATGTTGTTCGTGCATGAGGACTACTCTCTTTTTGAGCTGTGTGTCAAAGGCTTTGAGTGCTAAACGAACGGCAAGCATCTCCAGATAGATGATGGGCAAAAATGTGTGCACATGATTCCAAAGACCCTGTATTGTAAGGTTGTGGAGATGAGCATCCCATCAGAGAAGCGTCCGTTGTCAGAATGACTTGGAGAACAGGGTCTAAAAACGGCTGTTCTTTGGAAAGATTGGTTTTGTTCCACCACTGAAGAGTGTGAAAGGTGCAGTTGCCTACCAACATTAGATCCTGTAAATTACCCTGTGCTTGAGACCATTGGCATGTGAGACATTCTTGCAAAGAACGCATGCGAAGGTGTTAATGTGGCACTATTGTAATGCAAGAGGACATTATTTCCAGAAGTTTCATGATTGATCTGACTGTAACCCGTTGATTGGGGCAAAAGTGAAGAAGTTGTGTTTGGAAGTGTTGTATCTTTGCTGCATTTGAATAAGCTGCTCCCATCTGTGTATTGATTATGGCCCCTAGGTAAGGTCGTACCTGTAGTGGGGTGAGATGGGACTTCTAGAAATTGATTGTGAATCTTAACTGGTGAAGCAGGTCTATTGTGGCTTGAATGTGGTTGAGACATTGTGGAAGAGAGGTGGCTCTGACCAGCCAGTCATCTAAGTATGGATATACATGAATTATTTGCCTGCGTAGGTGAGCTACTACAACCACTAGGTATTTTGTAAACGCTTTTGATGCTGTGGTGACCCCAAACGGAAACACTTTAAACTGATAACGTCATCCTTGAATGATAAATCTGAAGTATTTGCGATGTCCTGGATGTACAGGAATATAGAAGTAGGCGTCCTTTAGATCTAGCGCGGACAGAAAGTTGCCTTGTTGCATCAGAGGTAGCACATCCTTTAGTGTGACCATATGAAAATATTCTTATAAGATGTAATGGTTTAACGGTCTGAGATCTCGTATGGGTCTTAGTGAGCCATTGTTTTTGGGTATGAGAAAGTAATGGGAGTACACTCCAGTTCCCTGGTGTTAAATAGGAACTGGTTCTATTGCCCCTTTGAGAAGCAAAGAGTGTACCTCTTGTTGAAGAACTGTGATCCTGTGAAAGATTGTGACAAAGAGGTGGTATATGAGGAAGATGTCTCAACTGTTGCAGGCTTATAAGGTGGTTTATACTGTGTTTTGAAAAAAGTACAAGAGGAAGGAAGAAGTGCCCCAATATACTTAGTCCTCTTGTCCTTTTTTATATTTTCTAAGGCCTGATCTACTTGTGGTGCAAAGAGATGTTCCTTGCCAAATGGGACATTAACGATTGTATGCTGCACCTCTTGTTTAAAACCAGAAATATGCAGCCATGCATTGCGTCATAGTAAAATATTAGTATTAATCCATCTGGCTGCTGTATTAGCGGAGTCTAACACCCAGCAAATGGCATTATTTGAAATGAGCTGTCCCTCATTAACGATTTCCTGTCTTTTTCCTATGCTCCTCTGTAGATATTGGAGTAACTGCTCCATTTCATCCCAGTGGGCACGATCATATCTGGCTAGAAGTCCTTCCATATTGGCAATACACCCGTGATTTGCTGTGGGAGCAGCAACACGCTTGCCAGATGCGTCAAAAAGCTTTTTCTCCTTTTCAGGGGGTGGTGCATCCTGAGAAGCTTGCAAATTGGCTCTTCTTCTAGCACTGGAGACAACCAAAGTGTCTGCTGGAGTTTGACTCCAGATGTATATTGGATCTGAAGGAGGTGGTTTGTATTTCCTCGCCACTCTTGTAGTAATAATGAAAGTCCTAGATGGATATTGAAAAATATCATCCGCATGTTTGAGCATTCCCTTCAGCATAGGGAGATATTGTGTGGATTCATGAGGCTGTATAAATAAAAAGTAATTCTCTATAGGATCTTTGTGGAGGAGTACCTGATGATATGTAGCACCCCCCCCCCCCCAACTAATTCCTGAAAATATTTAGTGTCCTCTGGTGGTGAAGGTCTAACTTGGTAGATCTCCGTCAGCATTGGTGTATGTGTCAACATCATTGTGTGACCATGGATCTATGTCCTCAGGCATATATGATGCATCATCACTAGGGTCATGGACATTGTGACCTGAGTGCAGAGATTATTTAGGAGATAGGTCTAGTGGGTCTAATGTAGAGTGTTGTGGAGAGGGTGTTTATGGTGGTGGAGGGTTAATTGGTGGAGATGTAGACAGAGGTGGATGAGTCTCCTCCAGTTCCATGTCCACTCTTTTCTATTTTGTTGGAGGTTCCGTTGTGTTTAAAGCCTCCTCAGAAGTGAGCGGTCTCTTAGCAGGACTAGTTCTGGATTGTAATGGAGACTCTTTGGCTTGAAGCTGCTGGTTTATCTTGTGAAGAACTGGCTCTGGCCAATTTTTCAGATCACGTTTTTTCAATGCCAAAGCAGGTTTGCTTTTCGATGCCCAAGATGTTGGTGCAGGGGGGCAGTCTTTTCGGTGCCGAAGCACTGGACACCAAATGTGTTGATGTTTCCGGTGCTGGAGCTACAGACACACGGCTAGGTATGGAAGCTGTGGTTTTTAATTTATGTTTTGTGCCGAGCATGAGGGTGGGGTATCCAAACCAACTGAAAGGAGTGGCGGCTCAATTGCTTCTGATCCGAAGTTAGCCTTTTGGCTGGAGCCGGGGCATGTTTACTCGCTGCATGTTGACCTAGAGGGATCGACTTCATTTCCAGTCATTTCGGCCTCTGAATCTGAATCGTGGACCGAAAACGCCTATTCTTCAGCGGCTGATGCCTCTTAAATCTCCTGCTGCAGTCGACATGTCTTGGGTGCCGAAAATATCAGGCATTTCCTCCAATTCTTGCCTATGCATTTCACGTCCGTGAACTCTTTGATCTCAGAGTTTTCTTTGACTGGAACGACTGGCAGGTCTCACAGTTTTCTTCTCGGTGTTCTGATGAAAGGCAGAGGTCACAGACCTGATGATGATCAGTCCGAGGGAATTTGGAGTGACATTTCAAACAGAAACTGAATGGAGCCAGTTCCATTAGTTGTTCATTCTCCAGTATGTTGAATGGAGAAGAATGGGTGCCCTAAAGGCTAGCCCCCTCCCCCCCTACGGGCCGCAATCAAAAAACTAATCAGTTCTATAGTGTTCCTTCGATCCCGGCACGCAATGCAACAAAGAATATCACAATCGAAAACAATACAGACGGGTTTGGTGAGGTTTTCCCAAACCGAAGAGGCCTATTATGTTGTCGGACAGGAGATCTTAGAGAACACGACCAGACAGCAGAAGAAGAAAATCTGAACATGGAGTAGAGGATCCAGCGCATTGCAAGCAAGAGGAGGAGTCACTACGTCCCGTGACTCAAAAGACTTTTCGAATTAAAACAACTTGCAACCATCCGGACCAAACACTGGAGTGCGGAAGTATGCAGAGCATGTGTATCTATAGCTACACATGCCATCAAACACATTTCGAAGTGGTACAATCAGTAAATACTGCCAAAACTTAGAATGATAATGTATTTTTGGGATCAGACATCATGTATTTACATATAAAGACAGGATTTGCAACGTTCCAAATCTCCTAGCTATAGTGATATCATGATAACACATCCTTGAAAGTCTGTAAACAATGCGGCAAAAAGGCTCAAAAGGAGACCTTGATCAAGAAAGCAAAGGGTAGGCTCAGATCCCAGCTAGGCACAAGGAAGGACCCAGACTGGAAGGTATTTATCAAGCCTCACAGAGAGTGAAAAAGAAGTCCATGTGTTTAACCCTCAATCCAGCTGAATCAGTGATAAACTGCCTTGAGCTTCCCAATTTTGCAGCCTGGCACAGGCACACATGCAGTTGCATATGGAAGTGGGAGGGTACGTTAGCAGTGATCCCCTTTGGGGAAACTCCACTGAACAAAACCACATTTCTGCTTCGGTTTGTTAGCTAACAGATCAGGTGACAGTTTGCAGACATGACTGGCAAGCCTGTACAATTTTATGTTCTCTACACCAACTGTATAACTGGCCGACATACTGTCGCCCCTGTCCAGGAACCAGAACATCAAGGCTAATAACTCATGAGTGAGTATCTTGAAGCCTACACAGTACCCCACTCATTTTGACAAAGCACACGGCTTTAGCAATGACAGTCAAGTTTTGGGCTTAAAATTCTGTGACTAAGTGAAGTAATGCTCTTGGACATTGTGCAGGGGTGGGGATTTGGCCAATGGCTCTCAATTCTTCAATGTTTCTATTATACGAGACTGCTGCCCACTCAAAGGTTAAACTGGGAGACATCCAACACTGATAGTTATTTTTTGTTGAAAAGGATTTCCCTCACTTGCATGCTCTAACCTAACAAAAGCAACTGTTGTTTTCAGGATATTTCCAAAGACCCAAACATCCATAAGCAAGGCTCCATTAAATCCTCACATTTCACTATCCAATTAATGAATAACCTCACTAGAATGCCCACAACAGTGCAAGAGGCCCAGAGTTCTGGAAATCATATGAAAAAAATCCTTCAACCAAAGTGTGGGCCTAGATTTACTACTATGCAGACAATGCTGACCCTTCTATTCTGATAATAAAAAGCACCTAACCATCTACCCACCAGTTACTCAAGTCCCACCATGTTGTATGCAACACAAACAAAAATCCTGACTGGAGGCCAGGTAACATTTCTATGTTCACCGCAACACGGAACCTGCAGGAGGTCACAAGAGTCCTGTAGGTGTGAGGAGGCTATCTCCAGCGGTCCAGCTTATAAACTAACTATCTGGGTCAGTGGATCATAATCTGTGGTCCACAGGGACTGTGAGGTGCACGGTGGGGGGTAGCAATGTCTACTCAAGGGGCGCATGACTGTTTAGAAAATTGAATAATATTAACATATTAATGAATATATAGATATAAAAAGCTAAAAATTAAACACTGTAAATGCCAAGAAATTCTAAATTGAAGGATGAAAATTAAGTTGGTATGCTTTTCGCGAATAAGCACAAGTACAATAAATAGTCTAGTCACAACAACTCATGGCCTGAAGCACTGATGTGTACCAACAAAAAGAGCATACATTAGCAGCAAAACAGAAAGTGATATATTAAAGTCTAGCACGTTATTTTGCATTTTATAAATAAAACTACATTTTGAAAAGCTCTAAACTTCCCTTTAAAAATATGACTAGTTTTTTGCATATTTTTTTGTTTGTGCATTAAATAAAAATGTCAACACTGACTTTTTGTGTGGTGTATTTGTTTACATATTTTTGTGTATTTTTTTTTTTAGGTTCAAATTGTAGAAACTGAAGACTGGCAATGCGGTGAACAGCCACAGATCTCGGAAGGTCAATAACTGCTAGTCTAAGCAGAGGATTTTGTAAATCACCTGCTTGCACAGCATCACATCTGGTATTGAGGTGAGGCCGAGAGGGAATGCTGCAAACAAAATAATGTAATCATTGCTCACAGCTAGTCCAAAAAAAAAAAAAAAAAACATAGGAACCTTACAAACTTACTGTAGAACTGTAGACTGGGTTAATAAAAGAGACGCCCTGAAGATCGACTAATATCTGCCAGTATGGAAAATTCATTGCCTTGAGAAATTGAACAAATGTGTGGATTTTGACTTTCGCGTTGTGAGGAATTCCAAGAGGACGTGCAGTTACAAGACTGGATGGAGTAGGACACCATTTGTGGGCAACAGAAATGACAGAGTGACAATATTAGTATCTCTGATTACCATATTATTCTCCATAGCTTGTTTATCAAGATGATTCTGTTGTGTGAAGAGCAGGTGTGTGTGTTTAGGGAAGATTCTCAGATAATTGCTCTCTGGAATATATAGAGAAAGTACCTGTAAGGAAATGCCTCCTTGGCATGGTTACCCCCTGACTTTTTGCCTTTGCTGATGCTATGTTTTGAACTGAAAGTGTGCGGAGGCCTGCTAACCAGGCCCCAGCACCAGTGTTCTTTCCCTAACCTGTACTTTTGATTCCACAATTGGCACACCCTGGCATCCAGATAAGTCCCTTGTAACTGGTACCTCTGGTACCAAGGGCCCTGATGCCAGGGAAGGTCTCTAAGGGCTGCAGCATGTCTTATGCCACCCTAGAGACCCCTCACTCAGCACAGACACCCTGCTTACCAGCTTGTGTGTGCTAGTGAGAACAAAATGAGTAAGTCGACATGGCACTCCCCTCAGGGTGCCATGCCAGCCTCTCACTGCCTATGCAGTATAGGTAAGACACCCCTCTAGCAGGCCTTACAGCCCTAAGGCAGGGTGCACTATACCATAGGTGAGGGCACCAGTGCATGAGCACTGTGCCCCTACAGTGTCTAAGCAAAACCTTAGACATTGTAAGTGCAGGGTAGCCATAAGAGTATATGGTCTGGGAGTCTGTTTTACACGAACTCCACAGCACCATAATGGCTACACTGAAAACTGGGAAGTTTGGTATCAAACTTCTCAGCACAATAAATGCACACTGATGCCAGTGTACATTTTATTGTAAAATACACCCCAGAGGGCACCTTAGAGGTGCCCCCTGAAACCTAACCGACTATCTGTGTAGGCTGACTGGTTCCAGCAGCCTGCCACACTAGACATGTTGCTGGCCCCATGGGGAGAGTGCCTTTGTCACTCTGAGGCCAGTAACAAAGCCTGCACTGGGTGGAGATGCTAACACCTCCCCCAGGCAGGAGCTGTAACACCTGGCGGTGAGCCTCAAAGGCTCACCCCTTTGTCACAGCACCGCAGGACACTCCAGCTTAGTGGAGTTACCCGCCCCCTCCGGCCACGGCCCCCACTTTTGGCGGCAAGGCTGGAGGAAACAAAGAACAACAAGGAGGAGTCACTGGCCAGTCAGGACAGCCCCTAAGGTGTCCTGAGCTGAAGTGACTAACTTTTAGAAATCCTCCATCTTGCAGATGGAGGATTCCCCCAATAGGATTAGGGATGTGACCCCCTCCCCTTGGGAGGAGGCACAAAGAGGGTGTACTCACCCTCAGGGCTAGTAGCCATTGGCTACTAACCCCCCAGACCTAAACACGCCCTTAAATTTAGTATTTAAGGGCTCCCCTGAACCTAGAAAAACAGATTCCTGAAACCTACAAGAAGAAGACTGCTGAGCTGAAAAACCCCTGCAGAGGAAGAACAGAAGACACCAACTGCTTTGGCCCCAGTCCTACCGGCCTGTCTCCTGCCTTCCAAAGAACCCTGCTCCAGCGACGCTTTCCAAGGGACCAGCAACCTCTGAATCCTCTGAGGACTGTCCTGCTTCGAAAAAGACAAGAAACTCCCGAGGACAGTGGCACTGCTCCAAAAGAACTGCAACTTTGTTACAAGGAGCAGATTTAAAGACCCCTGCAACTCCCCGCAAGAAGCGTGAGACTTGCAACACTGCACCCGGCGACCCCGACTCGACTGGTGGAGAACAAACAACTCAGGGAGGACCCTCCGGCGACTCTACGACTGTGAGTAACCAAAGTTGTCCCCCCTGAGCCCCCACAGCGACGCCTGCAGAGGGAATCCCCAGGCTCCCCCTGACCGCGACTGTCTGAACTCCATTTCCCGACGGCTGGAAAAGACCCTGCACCCGCAGCCCCCAGCACCTAAAGGAACGGAACTTCGGTGCAGGAGTGACCCCCGGGAAGCCCTCTCCCTTGCCCAGGTGGTGGCTACCCCGAGGAGCCCCCCCTTGCCTGCCTGCGACGCTGAAGAGATCCCTTGATCTCTCATTGAAAACAATTGTGAACCAGACGCATGTTTGCACACTGCACCCGGCCGCCCCCGCGCTGCTGAGGGTATACTTTCTGTGCTGACTCGTGTCCCCACCGGTGCCCTACAAAACCCCCCTGGTCTGCCCTCCGAAGACGCAGGTACTTACCTGCTGGCAGACTGGAACCGGGGCACCCCCTTCTCTCCATTGAAGCCTATGTGTTTTAGGCACCTCTTTGACCTTTGCACCTGACCGGCCCTGAGCTGCTGGTGTGATAACTTTGGGGTTGCTCTGAACCCCCAACGGTGGGCTACCTTGGACCCAAACCTGAGACTTGTAAGTGATTTATTTACCTGACAAAACTAACAAAAACTTACCTCCCCCAGGAACTGTGAAAATTGCACTAAGTGTCCACTTTTAAAACAGCTTATTGTGTTTTATGTAAAAACTATACATGCTAAAGTAATGATTCAAAGTTCCTAGAGTACTTACCTGCAATACCTTTCAAATGAGATATTACATGTAAAATTTGAACCTGTGGTTCTTAAAATAAACTAAGAAAATATATTTTTCTATAACAAAACCTATTGGCTGGATTTGTCTCTGAGTGTGTGTTCCTCATTTATTGCCTGTGTGTATGTACAACAAATGCTTAACACTACTCCTTTGATAAGCCTACTGCTCGACCACACTACCACAAAATGGAGCATTAGTATTCTCTCTTTTTACCACTATTTTACCTGTAAGGGGAACCCTTGGACTCTGTGCATGCTATTCCTTACTTTGAAATAGCACATACAGAGCCAACTTCCTACAGTACCCAAACAATTATCTCTCGGATCTACTGGTCAAAGAAAAACTCCATTCACCTCGTGAGAAAAACAGACTTCAAGAAAAAGTCATTAAAATAGTGTTGGACTGAAAAGGGCCGATGAAGATTGTGGTTGTCTACTCTTACCAGTTGTTTTTCCTCAAGTAGGGGGACAAATGGGTGATTGTTGTACCCAATTTGGTCTTCATGTCTATATGTCCTAATCACTCATGACTTCTGGTTAAAAAAAAAAAAATGGATATCCAGGGGAGGTTACTCACACAGGGCTGGCTGACTGATCTGGTTAAGCCTTTAGACAAATAAATGCTGACCAGAAAAGAGGGCACAGCAGGCTACAATTTTAATTAAAAACAATGTGCGGCGGTCAAGCTTTCAATTTATTTTCTTCGGCTACACAAGTCTTTATACAATGCACAACCAGGTTTTCTTGCACATCTTAACCAGACTCGATGACTAAAACTTAGCCACAACATGCACTGCATTTAAGGCAGTGTGTAAAATGTGCTTGGATGAATCCATCCCATCTCATCCCACCTAGGACATGACTACTGAAACAGGCTGCTAGTTGTAGGAGGCTGGCCCAGTTTATGGTGTACACCTATTGTGTGGCACCCTATACTGAGTCCAGGCAAACTGTGAATAGGTGTCCAGATGGCAGAAGCTCTCTAGGGGTAGCTGAGGCGAGCAGCTAAAGCGTATCTAGGAGGAATGTAAACCACATGCAATACCATAGCAGTCAGACAGTAACTTAGTCACAAGAAAGAACCACACCAGTGGTGCAAAAATAAAGGATACTTTCTTACAGCACTATTACTAAACTGAAATTGGTTTATCTCCCTATGGAGATATTACATACAATTATACACATGAAATAACCAGCAAACATAGCACAGAAATATACAAGGCCCTAAGGGAGGTCCATGTCATATACTAAAAAAGTGGAATGTGGAAGTGGAACTCCAACCAAGGTAAGTGGGTTTGTTAGCTAGGGGCTGTGGCCAGTTAGAAACACCAGCGGTAAGTACAGTAGGTAACCCCAGCAACCAGAGGTAAGTCAGTTACCCACCCAGTTGTCCCACAGGCTAACACAGAAAGCAGTGGCTGTAGAATTCGGGACCCTTCCCAGCAGACCCAGGGGAACCCAGCAGGCAAGAGGGTGGATGGAGCGTGCCCCTAACCCAGGATACCCAGATGACAGAAGCACCTACACCAGGGACCCAGATGCAGAGGGGAGAATGGTCTCTCAGAAGACTGTGGATGGCTTGGATTGTCCAGCTGCTGTCACGACCCAGGGACAGATTCCCGACGTGGAGGCCCTGCAAAGGAAGGGGACAGAGTCCAGCACCCAAGGAGGCGCCTAGGGGGTGCAGGTGGCAATGCCCTCCTACTGAAGATGACGTTCCTGCAAGTCAGTGGAAAAAGAGGTACAGCTGCGGGTCCAGGTGTCGCTGGAGATCCCAGCAGTTGCCCTATGAGCTGTCCCTGGACAATCGTCCAATTGCAGGAGGATCAGTGACCAGCCAGGTCTCCAGCAAGCACTGGTAAGTGCAAATATAGAAGAAAAGTTTGCAAAGTTGTGGGGACCAGCAAGGTCGAGGAGACTATACACAGGGGGCAGTCAGCACCCAGGAAAGCCAACAGAAGTTGATGGAGCCCCCATGAGTGACCTACAGGTGCCAGACACAGGGAGTCATAAGGAGGCCTTACCCTCCCAGCAAAACGGAAGTCCCACATCACAGGAATTGCACAACAGGAGCTGATCTTCGGTTAGCAGAGTGCTGGGGCTATTTGGAGGCTGAAGATCTCCCGGAGGAAGAGTCACAAAGCCTTGGCAAAAGCAACAGTTGTGGTGCACTGAGGAGCCAGTCTAGTGGCAGACAAGGTCATACAGTCTCCCAACTTGGCTAGAAGACAAGTAGAAACCAGAGGCAGCCACAGACTCATTACCTGTGCTGCAGGATCTTCGGATGTCCAGAGACAGCAGACCGACCCACCCACCCCCCTGCACCAACTGGTCAACGATGCCTTGAGGTGCCTGCGGTTGCAGGGGATTGACTCCTTCACTCTAAGGAAGATTCTTTCTTGCTTCCTGGTGCAAACAGAGTCCTTGTGACCGTGGAAGATGCACAGCCTTGGATGCGGCAGAATTCTTGCAGGATGCAGAGAAACAATGTTGCAGTAGGAGCCATCCCACCAGGAGCAGACTTGTTTGGTTCCAGGTAAAGAACATCGGCAATTCCAGGGGCCAAGGGCAGAAGATGTCTTGCAGAGAGTTCCTTGTAGAGTCTTGCTTGTCGAATCAGAGGACCCCACCCATGAGGGAACCCTTTAACTCTAAAAAGGGGTTGGTCACTCTCTGCAGTGACCTACCTATCAGAGGGCGCCTGGGAAATTGCCTGTCTGGCCTAACCAAAAAGATGCACCCAGGGGCCTCTGCCCATCTTATTTTTAAAATGGCAGAATCAAGTGGCCACCTTGCAGGGCTCTGGGCACCTTCCAAGGGGAGAAGCTGGACAAGGGGGCAGTCACTCCCCTGTCCTTTGTGTAGTTTCATGCAGAGCGGGAATCGGGGGTTCCTGAACTGGTGCAAACCGGATTATGCAAAGAGGGCACCAAATGTGCCCTTCAAAGCAGTCTGGTGGCATTCAGAGGCCACCCCACCCCAACCCTTAAACACCTAATACACAGGGAGAGGTGGTCACACCGCTCCCTTGCATGATATCCTGTTCTGCTCCTCCGGCCTGAGTCTGGCTCATCAGCAGGAAGGCAGAACAGTGTCTGGGGTCAAAAGCAGCATGGGCTGGTAGCTGGACACCCGTAAGGCTGCACAGGCAGAACTGGGAGTTTGTCATTACAAAATCCACAGTTACATAATGGCTTCACTGAATACTGGGAAGTTTGTTATCGAACTTCTCAGAATAATAAACCCACACTGATGCCAGTGTTGGGTTTATTCTAAAAAGCACAGAGGGAGTCTAAAAGGTGCCCCTTGTATTTTACCCAATCCTCTAATGTAGGACTGACTGGCCTGTGCCAGCCTGCTACTAGCAGACAAGTTTGTGAGCCCATGGGGTGAAGGCCTTTGTGCTCTATATAGCCAGAAATAAAGCCTGCTCTGGGTGGAGGTGCTCCACATCCCTCCACCCCCTGCAGGAACTGTAACACCTGGCGGTGAGCCTCAAAGGCTCAGGCCTCGTGTTACAGTGCCCCAGGGCACTCCAGGTAGTGGAGATGACCATCCCCCAGACAAAGCCCTACTTTTGGCAGCAAGTTTGGTGGGAAACTTACAAAAAACAAGGAGGAGTTACCACTTCAGTTGGGACCACCCCTAAGGTGTCAAGAGCTGAAGTGACCCCCTTCCTGCAGAATCCTCCATCTTGGTTTGGAAGATCGGGACCAATAGGGAAAGGAATGTGCCCCCATCCCCAAAGGGAATAGACACAAGGAGGGTGTAGCCACCCTCAGGGACAGTAGCCACTGGCTACTGCCCTCTGACCCCTGTAACGCCCCTAAATCTTGTATTTAAGGGCTTCCCTGAACCCAACTCACCATATTCCTGGTGACCTAACAAGAAAAAGAAGGACTACTAAGCTGAAACCCCCAGTATAGAAGAAGGAAGATGACAACTGATTTGGCCCCAGCCCAACCGGCCTGTCTCCTGCTTCAAAGAACCTGCAAAAGAACAACGACGCATCCAGCTGGGCTAGCGACCTCTGTAAAGCTCCAGACCACTGCCCTGCACCCAAAAGGGCCAAGAACTCCCGTGGACAGCGGCCCTGTCCAAAAAGAAACCAACGACTCCCACCTCACTCCGAATGTGTGAGTCCTAACCACTCTGCACCAGACGCCCACAGCCCGTGTCCAGGTGGTTCAAAGAGCTAGAGGAGATCCCCAAGCAATTCTGAGCAAGTGCCCACCGTGGGTTGACCTCTCCATGACAACACTTGCAGAGGGAATCCCGAGGACCCCCTGAGCCCGAAAGCTCCGGAAGAAAATATCGGATGCCAAAGGACCCACTGCACCCGCAGGCCCCCAAGCCTGGGAGAAACCGACACCCGGTGCAGGCACGTTCAGCAAGCGGCCCTCCTCCCTGTCCAACTGGTGGTGTGGCCGAGACCTCGCCTGAAGCCTCTGAGGGACTCCCCTCACCCCCTTTTCGGGGTTCCTTCATGGATCAGCACTGGAAACCCGACGTCCTGTTTGCACTCTGCACCCAGCCGCCCCTGTGCCGCTGAGGGTGTGTGTTTGGTGCCGACTTGTGGCCCCTCCAATCCCCCCGTCTGCCCTCCGAGTCACGGGTATTTACATGCAGGCAGACCTGATTCCGAGTACCCAGTCTCCACAGGAGCCCACGGTAAATTTGCTCATCTTTGGCCTCTGCACCCGGCTGGCCCTGTGCTGCTGGGGGTGGGTGTATGGGGTTGACCTGAAGCCCAACCGGTGGACTTCCTAAAACCCGGAGACTGAAACTAAGTGTTGTACTTACCTGCAAAACAATCTAACACTTCTTCCCCCCAGGAACTGTTTCTGAAAATTGCACTGTGACCATTTTTAAAACAGATGATTGCCAATAATCCAAAAACTGTATAACTTGCCGACTTCGAACAAAGTACTGTTGATAACATGTGTGAAATTTGAATGTATTGCAGTACTTACCTGCAACTTGAATCTTGTCGTTATAAAAATAAATTAGGAAAATATATTTTTGCTATATAAAATCAGTTGGTCTGGAATTAAGTCATTGAGGGTGTGCTTCTTCTATTGTCTGTGTGTACACAACAAATGCTTCGCACTACCCTCTGGTAAGCCTAACTGCTTGACCAAACTACCACAAGACCGCATTAGTATTATCTACTTTAGCCTCTGGGGAACCCCTGGACTGTGCACACTAGATCTCATTTTTGATATAGTATATACAGAGACAGCTTCCTACACCCAGTCACCGCTAATCAGCTTGCTTTCCCTTGGTGTTACTTGCGTCTTCCGATCCCTCTCCCTTCCTCTGTTGAGCGGCCTCTGCTTCGCTCCATGTGTGGCCTTGTGTCCCCTTTCAATTTTTTTGTTTCCCTTTCCTATGTGCATGCACAGAATGACCTAGCGATGCCGGTGAGTCCTGTGTGCGATCGCAGACATCCTGAGCACAGCGTGGTGACCCACAAGCTTCCCTTAGCGTTTTTGTTCCCCCGACACCCTGTTTGCACACAGCATAGGGTTGTATCATATTTACGCAGGCTTGGTCTAGAGTCGTATTTTTGTGAAAAGGCAGCACCCTCCACACTTGAAATTCAGCAGTTCCATTCCTTAGCAGGGGTTTTTCCACACCCCCTATTCTCTCGAAGTACTTACTTTTCGCTCGGGTCAAGAGAATGGCTAATTTAGAGCCTTAGGATGCAGAAGAGAACTATTTGCTTAATGATGGTGGAAACCATTTGGAAATGGACCTAGTTGAGGCCTTACATTGTCGGGAACAATAATCTGTGAATGATGCCCTGGTCAGGGCCCTTTGCCCTTTTACTGGTCAGCTGCTGTATTGCGCCCGCCACCAGAACTGACTGCCGGGTCATCCTATCCCTGGTCAGGATCCTACTTCTGCTAACAAGGGTAATACCAGTGATAAGATGCAGTCAGATGCACGTACAGAAGCCTTTGTTAAACTTCTGCGCTAGAGGGGAGGTGATCAGGCCTATAGCGCACCTCACCAATCAGGGTCCCATGACACTTAATACTTCAACTTCTACTTCATAAGATCCTGATTCATCACAACTGATGACAGGGACGATTCGGATAAACCTTCCCACATTAAAAGCAGGTACCTCGTCCCAAACCACATCACTTTCTTACTTCTGAACCCACAGAAATCATGCACCCTAGAGCTAATTGGACTTCCTCCCCAGGTGTGGCAAAATATGTTCAAACACACCTTCGCCATGGTTTCGATACAGAGGCTCACGCTCATTTGCGCACAGAATGCCCTCAACCAGACTTAGAAGGCAACGTTTTGGATACTTCGGAGGTAGACCCAACTATGGTCATCTTCATGAAAAAAAAAAATGCAAAAGACTCAAAAAAAACGCCTAGATAGGGTGTGGCATAATTACCAGGATAAGCTTCTTGACATGGCCGGACCACTGACTAAAATCCTAGAGCTCGCTTACCACACCAAAGAATACCAATCACCTGTGGATCCCAATATCTTGATAGGCTGGGTGTGGAGTGCTATCTGTTAACTTGGGAACTCTAACTGCATCATATCTACAGAGCGGAGAAGATCTATTCTTATGCGAATCGATCCTACACTATTATTTAGAGGACCTTTTGTTAAGGAACTAGCTAAATTTTGTTCTACCTATTCCACAATAGTGAAAGCACAACTGTCTCTTAAAGTGTTCAAAAGAGGCCTGGCTATATGATGGGCAGGCGCCAGGCCGGGATTCCTTTCAAAGCTTTCAACAAAATCACTACCCTTGAGGTAGAGGTGGCTGGTATAGAGAGACATCCGACACCACCGTCTATATCACTTGCTCCAGAGGCAGTTGATCCTGTTTCAGAAAAAGCTCCCGCCGTGGACCGGAAGAAGCAACTCAAGAATCAGGATATACTGGTAAGAATAATTCAATTTTCAGAAGTTATTTTTGGTGGGGGGGGGAGAGGGTGGAGAGCAAGCCTGTTTTTAGACAACTGGAGACTTATTACTAACGATCCTTGGGTCTTAGAATTTGTTCACTTTTTCAGACTAGAGTTTTATGAGACTTCGATTCAGGTATTCCCTCCAAGACCAATGTATTTTTCCCCAAACAGAACAGATTTGGGGACTCGCACAGCTTCTTTCCAGGGCGGGAGCCCTTTAAACATTGTCGGAGGCAGCCTCAGCTGCTGATAGGGCGGGAAGCCCTTCTTAACTTCACAGCGCGCCCGGGACTCGCACAGCTTCTTTCCAGGGCGGGAGCCCTTTAAACATTGTCGGAGGCAGCCTCAGCTGCTGATAGGGCGGGAAGCCCTTCTTAACTTCACAGCGCGCCCGCAACCGCGGGACTCGCACAGCTTCTTTCCAGGGCGGGAGCCCTTTAAACATTGTCGGAGGCAGCCTCAGCTGCTGATAGGGCGGGAAGCCCTTCTTAACTTCACAGCGCGCCCGCAACCGCGGGACGCGTGCGGGCGGCGCCCGGGCGAAGCCCGGGCCAAGGGCGGGCCCGTCCTTCGCCCGTCATCGACAGGAAGAGGCTGGGCTGGGCCACCCCTCTTTATCTGGTCACAGACATATTAATGCTGTAATTTAATTACACCTGTATCGTGCAGCATACCTGTGTGCCCTTGTGGTCCTCGGGGGGTGCTGTCCCTTTTGTTCCCTCTGCTGACCTCCACGTCTCCCCCCCGCCGTCGCCCGACATTGCGACCGCTGTGTGGGAGGAGCGTTGACGGACCAGGACGGGACTACTTTAGCCAGGTCCCCTAGCACCACGGAAGCAGAACAAACGGATCTCATACGCCCGAAGGTGATATCAAACTGATCCTGCCCCTGGCTGAGCGGGGTCGGGCAAAGGACAGGCCATTGTGAGTCCGTTAGGGAGCCATTAGGGGGCCAGAAGGGGTCGGGTTGAGCAAGTTCACTAAGCAGTTAATTGTAATTGTTTTTATTGAATCTGATAACGTTTTAGTAAGCTGTATACCTGGGCTCCATTTAAATTGATTCATTGTGTCTTCTGGGTGTTATACACTTGCTGTTCTGTGTTATTGCTGATATATGTAGAGGCCCTATACTTTGTAAACGATATAAAAGTTCTGTATAGTGCAGGGCCATAAAACTAGACAGTCTAGTATTTATCAAAAACTAGTAGTGGTCGTCATATTCGTGAAGGCGGTGTAGAATGGCTAAGAATATTTCCACCCTGGATAATTACCTGGTTAAAATGGTGAGCAAGATAAACACTGATAGAAGGAAGTCCTTAGGGAAGGAGTCCACCCCAGAAATGTTTTCTCCTGTAAACAATGGTAGCGGTTCTGTTATGATGGACCCCCTTAATATTGAAGCTTTCCCTTTGGAAAACTCAGCCGCTTTACCCTTAGTTTTAGAGCCACCAAATCAAGTCCCATTGGAGCCCCCGAGTGAGCCTGCATCGTCTCACTCTCCCCCTAAGAGAGCTGTTAGAAAATGCAGAAAAATGCTATCCAAGCGGGGTAACACTCATTTCAAACCAACAATAGAACCAATGATAGAATATGGTCATAGAAGTAATGTAGCTGAAAATGGGATTACAATTAACAAGGACGATGTGAATGGTGTTCTCTTGGGCCACATCGCTAAGCTATTTGAGGAAAAACTAGTCCATATGACTAAACCTCTTATGGAAAAGATTGAATTACTATCTACGGAGGTATCTAGGTTGGGTGGTCTTTTAGACAAAATGTATATGGAACAGACTATGAAACAGTGAGCTATCCGTCCAATCCGGCAACCCTGAACAATTGGTTGAAGCACAGAGGCCACGTTTACCTGAATATAGGGAGCCACCAAGTATGGTGGATAGTACCCCTCATATGAAAGCAGCTGCATCTAATATTGTGAGGAACACTACTCCTGTGAACAGACCAAATTTTATTAACCTTCCACCTGATTGTGAACCCTATGTCATAGTCCTTTCGAACATTCCTCCCTTAGACCCAACAGCAGTGAACTTCCGTGAGGAATCACATGATTCTCTCAAACGGAAATCAGTTGCCTGGTTAAACAAAAATTGTGGTTTCCCCCCACACCTATCCGATCAAATACTGTCTACTAGACGGATACCATGGATCGGAAACGGAAGGAAAAAATGTAAGGGAGACTGTGTAATTGTCAATTTTAGGCACCCTCAACATGTTGCGACTGTCCTTCTTAGAGCAGCCTCCTTGGATATAAAGGAATCTGACGTGGGTGTGCATCCTCTGGGTTATTTTTATCGACACTTAGCCAGTACATCAGAACCTTCTAAAAAACACAGACCCTTGACTATTAGAAGAAACACTAGCTCTTATACCCCAACTGGAAATACCTTTTCGGTACTGAGCACTTTGGACGAAAACGATTGACTCCCACGAGCAGGGGATCCCATCACAGAAACGTTAGTATATACCCAGACGTGGGAACAAAAACAGAGTATAGAAGATCTTGAACCGGAACTTATAGTACCCTCGAGTCCCAGAAATACAAGGACAGTTAAATTGGTAGACAACGTTAAATCCCCTTATTCTATTTTAAGTAAGACAACTAGTTCGGGTGTACCGGATAAGTGCCTCTCAGTGACCATGGAGGGTAAAGACACTAGTAAAGACACTAGTAAAAACTACAACTAAGATAAAGAGCCAAACCCCTTAGTTGAGCTGGAGGACGTTACAGAAAAAGACAACCTACTTACAGTATTAGATCCTCCCTGTGTAAAAGGAAAATCAAGTATTAGATTGATATCATGGAACATAGCTGGCTTAGCAAGGAACCTTGAGGATGTGGTATGGTGCTCCTATATTGAGAACTACGACATCATACTCCTACAAGAAACTTGGATGGTAGAAACCCCCCATAGGCTGGGGTATAAAACCTATTGTTCCCATGCTATTCCATCAACTAGAGGGAGAGCCTCAGGAGGACTGGTCATCTGGGTTAAAGTGACCCTAGAAATAGATGTCACCCCGCTACCCATCCCCTCCCCGGACCTACTAGGCCTTAAAATCAAAACAAGAGGGAAAGAAACTATACATCTAATAAATATATATAACAGACCGTTCCCTTCTAACAAGGAATCAGAGGTAGTAGAACTCTTGGACTCCGTTCTAGACTCATTAGGAGATAATGCAAAGGTGTTAGTTGGTGGAGATTTTAACTGTAAATATGAGCCTATCCCGGGGTTGGAAAAATTATTTGACGATCAAGATGCTGCTAATGACATCCTGCCCTTAAAATCTGTAAGTGCAGCTAAAGGCACAAAAGCCGCCTTACAGATTTTACAGTTGACTGTGGCGCATGACCTAAGGGCCTGTAATGGTCGATTTCGCTCAGACAGACCAGCAGCCCCAACCTATTTTAAGAGAAATTCCAGATCCCATATAGATTTTGTAATGGCTACCCGGAATATATGGGACCAAATAACCGACTTCAAGATAGACCTTAGGACGGAGAGTGATCATTTTCCCCTCCTACTATGGCTGGATTCTCAATCATTCATTTTTAAATCCAAAAAAGAGACCCTATTAAATACCACGGTCGCGGAACTAGAGGTAACTAATAACAGGCGTGCCCTAAGATGGCCCTATATCTTGGGAACTGAAATAACGCTGATAAATATATACAATGTATTTACTGACACGGTAGGAGGCCTTCAGACAGCATTAGTGGGAACACAAGGTGTGCTTGACATACATCTTAAGCTGGTAGACGCATTAACCCCACTATTGAGCAAAATCTATAAAAAAGATGGTAATAGGAAACGGAATGATCTTGAGGCAGCGAACCCATGGTATAATAAAGACTGTCGTATAGCAAAATCAAGACTAATCCAAGCAGTAAAATCCGGGAACAGCTTGGATATAAAAAACAATAGACTAGCCCACAAAAAAATGTTGGCCCAAGCTAAAAAAACATGGGATGAAAATTTCTGGGAGGATCTCTTGAATGCAGCTAAGCTACGGGATCAGAGTATGTTCTGGAATTTAATCGCTAATGGAAATAAGCAGGGCAGCTCAACAAAGGATATTTTCCTAGATGAAAATACTTGGTGCGACCACTTCACTAAGCTCTATGCTAACAAACAGGAGAATTTGCCCTTCGAGGACCATGAGACAAATTCAGAGATAAGTGTTGCTCCATTAACCTTTAGTTTAGAAGAAACTAATAAGGTTTTATTAGCTGTGAAATTGGGCAAAGCCCCAGGCCCTGATAAAATCCCCGGAGATCTTCTAAAATATGATGTGGATGTGTGGGGGCCTTACATAAATTACTTGAGTAATTCCATTGTGGCAGGCACACCAATCCCCGATTCCTGGAAAGGGGCAGAAATTATGACAATTTTTAAAAAAGGTGATCGCTACGATCCAAGTAATTACCGCCCAATAAGTTTGATAGACTCATTTCAAAAGATATATGCCAGACATATTTTAAACAGGCTTTTAGATTGGATTGAAGAGACTAAAATATTAACCAAATATCAGGCTGGCTTTAGAATAAAAGTAAGTACGGTTGACCAGGTGTTTAGGTTCATGTGCATCTGTTGGAAGTATATAAACATAAGGAAGGGTAGCCTCTATGTGGCATTCATGGATCTAAGGGCCGCCTTTGACCTTGTTCCTCGCAATTTGTTGTGGTCTACATTAAGAAACATGGCGGTCCCTGGGGAACTACTTAAAGAACTTATCAAGCTTCACACAGGGAACTATGCAAAAATTAGGTGGGGTAAAGAAGGTGAGACCTCAAGGGCCATACCTGTAGACCGTGGTGTGCGCCAAGGCTGCGTGTTAGCTCCTACACTCTTCTCACTATATGTTAATGATATTCCAATCTATTTAAGGGATTGTGTACATGACTCACCGAAGCTAGGTGGCGAGCCGGTTACGGCATTACTATTTGCCGATGACACCATCCTCATTTCTCAAACTCCGAGAGGTTTACAGAATTTGGTGGATTCTTTCCAGAAGTATTGCGTGGGGAAGGGGCTAGAAATAAATCCTACCAAAACAAAGTATATGTCAATAAACTCCAAGAAATCCCTCAGGAATAATCTGTCCTTGGATAACCAAAAACTGGAACAGGTAGGGAGTTTCAATTATCTGGGGATGATGCTGGATAGTAACCTGTCCTGGAAAGGGCAGATGGATAAAAGCATCCTAGCCCTTAAACAAAACTCAATGCCTATTTTAAAAATACACAGAGCCAGTTACTCTAAAGCAATCTCACCAGCACTGGAAGTATATAAAGCAAAGGCCCAATCGACCGCCCTTTATGGTGCTGAACTCTGGGGCTTCCATTGCAATAACAACTTTGGAAAAACGGAAAACCATTTTGTACGAAGGCTACTTAAAATACCGACAAGAACCCCCCTAGTCCCTGTTTTCCTTGATATTAATCTTAAAAGAGCAGACTATCAAGCATTATTAAGACCATTGCTGTATTGGGTCAGGCTATGGGTAACCCCGGAGTTGAGTGATTACAAGAACGGACTGACTGAACTAACTCAGATAGATGGACATATGAATACCCCTTGGTTAAAATATGTATCTAAGTGGTACGAGAGATTAGGTTTATCACACCTATGGGAAGCTCCACAGAATATGACAACATGTACCAGGAAAAATGTAAAGGACACTTTTTGGTCTTATGTCAACAGAGAGCTATTGCATAGTTCATCGATTGGTACTCTGACTTTGAATTTTTTAAACATAAAAGATACACCTAAATTCGAACAATTTTTGGATGAGGTCGGCCCTCCTCTGGCAAAAACACTTTATTTACAGTTTAGGTACGGGGTCTTACAGATCAATGCTTACACATGCAATTGGGGAGGGGTAAAAGGTTGTGAACTCTGCACTCTCTGTACCTTAGGGGCTAAAGAAGACGTTGTTCATTTACTCTTCTTTTGCCCAGTATACAAGAAACCAAGGGATCGGTGGATCAAACCCGTTTGTAAATATGTGGGGGTCAGATCCTATAAAGAAGCAGTGCGCATATTTCAGTCCAATACTTCACAACTAGTGGTGTTTGGCACAAGCAGATTCCTATATAATGTGTACCTTATCAGGAATCGACTTGGTCACAAATTGTAACGCTTTGTCAGGTGGCCCGCTCATCCCCCTCCTTGCAAAGGTATATGATGCACTGTTTTATCGACAAGTTAATTAATTTTTTTTTTTTTTTTTCCTTTCCTCTTAGTTCTGGCTTTTAATTATTTTATAAATTGTTACTTATATTTTTATACACTTAATGATACTGCTTAATCATGGGGACATCCATATACTTCTTGCCAACTGTATGCATTGTATCTTATATTTTATTGTATAATGTATTTATGTATGTCGTATTTATTTCCTGTCCTGACTTTTATGGCAATATTTGCCGAAATAAAGTAACGAACGAACGAACGAACAGATTTTTATACACTCAGAAACTGAATCTGCTTATAATTATTTATTTTTTTTAAACACGCAATATCTTTTTGTACTCCCCACACACTAAGGGTTCATCAGTCCCATTTTTCTTGTGGAAAAGAAGGGGGGGGTTATCGCCCTGTATTAAATCTCAAGCATTTCTGTGTCTGGATTCTATACAGACTTCAAAATGGTGGGCTTTCATATGCTAGGGAATATCCTTCGGGAGGGCGACTGGATGGTACGCTTAGACTTGAAAGATTCTTACCTTTCCATCACCATTCTTCCTCCTCACTGAAGATTTCTTCAATTCCAATGACAAGTTCACTGTATGGAATTCGAATCTCACCCCCATCAGACTGTCCTCAGCCATGTGGTGTTTCACCAAATTGATTAAACAGAGGTGGAATCCCTCAGAGCAAGAGGAGTCCACCTGATGGTATATCTAAACAAACTTCTCCTAATGGCACACAATCCTCAGACTCTTCTTGCTCATCTTTCTTGGACCATCCAATTCCTTTAGTTTGGGCTTCATAATCAACTCCCAGAAATCCCTCCTGACTCAGGCTCAAAAAAAAACAACCAAAAAAAAAAACTCCAGGGTTTCCAGATAAATTCAGTCTTCAGTAAATTGATTCTTAAACCTCAGAAAATACGCAGCATCAAGAGGGAATGGAGGTCTGCGTTAGACAAAGAGACTGTATCATTGACAGCGACGGCCAAGAGAGTAGGGCTTTTAGCATCCTCAATTCATGCTATTTTTCCAGGTCCCCTCCAATATAGGGCTCTTCAGAGGCTAAAAATCCAACATCCCTGTAAGGGCTCTTATTTCTCAAAACAGGTGCATCCATCAGTAGAAGGTATAACGGAAATTCAGTGGAAGTTGATTCACATCAAAGCTTGGAATGGCAAGGCCATTTTCAGCACATCTCCGGAAATAGTGATGAGTCCGATGACAGATGGTGGGCCTGGGGGAAGAGATGTGATCTCTCTCACTTTTTTTTGTGGGGAAGGGACGGGGGGGCAAACTTTGGTCAGAAGCAGAGCTAGGTCTCCATATCAATTTCTTGGAACTCCTGGTGGGCTCTTTTGCCATCAGGAGTCTCTCCTTCCAGAAGAATTAGGAGGGACAAAGTATTGTCTTCTAGCGGAAATTGTTAAGGACTTTTGCCACTTTTTACATCAGTCATCACATTTCCATTTCAAGTGGAATGTCTCCCAGGCAAGAAGAACCAAGTGGCCGACCGGAACTTCCGACATCCCCGGGACTCCAGCGACAGGAAGCTGAATCATGCTTTATTTCTACATCTTTTCAGATTTTGTGGCCCATGCAAAGTGGACCCATTTGCTTCACTGCTCAATCGACAAATGACCACGTTTTTCAGTTGGTGTCCAGACACGGAAGCCCAGGCGTCAAATGCTTTCCGTCAGGACTGGTCTCGGTTCTGAGGTTTTGCTTTTCCCCTGTTCCTAATGAACCCCAGAGTCCTATTAGAACTCAGATTCAGAAGTCAGAGATCATTCTTAGAACGCCCTGCGGGAAAGCTCAACCATGGTTCCCAGTAGCCATATCTCTGACCTGTGCTTCTCCGATTCTTCTTCTTCCTATCCGTCAAATTCTCCTCTGGAATTCGGATGGCCTTCCCCATCCCTTAATCCTCTCAGGACAGCTTTGGTTGATGGCTTGGATGGTTTCAGGGACAGGTGGCATTCCCTGGCCATTTCACAACAGGCTGCAAATTTCATCAGGCAAGCATGGGCAAGAGATACCCACAAACGTTATTCCTCTACTTGGAAGAGATGCAGTAGTTGGTGAGCTTGTCCCTACAGGTTTAGCACGTAGGACAGTGAATAATTTCAGATTTGCAATTTTGTCTTGACACCTCCCTATAGATGGCAAACCGATGGGTGAACATCCAATGGTTTCCAAATTGAGGAGTGGCACTCGTATGGCCAGCCCTCCGAGACCAAAGTACTCTTCTCTTTAGGATGTTGATATTGTACTTACATTCTTGGAACAAAAGCAGCAAATATTGGTCCCGCAAACAGATCTCTACCAAAATGGCAATGTTATTATGCCTAATCTCATGTAAGAGGGTGCCAGATGTTCATACTCTAGATCTGGCAAGTAGAGATTTTTTTTTGCCCACCAGAAGGTATGACGTTCAATATTACTAGGTGTACCAAAACCCATTCCATGTCAGTACCTTATCCAAATCTTCCAGACAATCCTTAATTGTGTGTAGTTCATGGTTAAAAGGATGGTAAGGCAATGACATGCCAACTGAGACATGATTTAGGTAGCCAACAACTTAATGATTTATAAAATCCTTTTAGACCTGTAACTGTAGCTACCTTGGCCAGTGCGATTATATGGTTATTATACAAAGCTGGTATTGGTTCTTCAATTTTTGGAGCTCATTCCTCCAGAGGAGCAATGGTTTACAGTGTTTCTCTTTAGGCTCTTGTTTAGAAGACATTTTCAGAGCTGCAGATTGGTCTTCATAAACTAAATTTCATGGATTCTATTGTAAGCCTATTGTTGATGTGGCGTCTGTGGTGGTGAATCAGCTTTGAACAAGCATAACCGAGCCTCTGCTCCTGACATAGAATATAACATTTTCTATCTTACGTAACAAGAATTTTCAATTGTATTAAGGACACGGAGGCGAGGTTTATCCCACTCTGGGTAGTTATCATCATCATGTTTGTCAATAAATTATGATTATACAATTGTTTGATTATTTTCCCATCTGATTTGGGATGTATTACACAATTTGGTATCTGGGGCTATTTTATTCTATAGATTTTATTTTATGGTTAATTTTTCATTTCTGGTAATGACCAGCAAACTGGTTGAATATGGTGTTCCAGCTTAATCTGGAGTTACATGGGAATAGAGTCCGGTTGACTGATTCCTTCTAAGCCTCAGAGTTGGTGTCCTATGGCGATCTGTTGACCCCATTGGTCTTCTGTGGAGGCAGTGTTTCAAGGTTTTGGATCCATGTTGGGGTCCACTCGAACTGTTGGTGACTATATATTTTTCAGATTGGATTGTGCATCACTTATGAGACTTTATTTACAATGAAAGAGGACGCAATGTGGTTTGATACTCCTAGGGGTTACTCTCCTCTGAAAGGGGCATGTGATGTGTTTACAGTGACAGATGGGCAATGTAGTTTGATTTTACTTTAATGTGTTTAGTGCTGAAGTTACAAGTAAAAAAAAAAATGTTTAAAAAAAAAAAAAAAAGAGAAGCATAATCCTCATCTCTGCGTCCTTAATAGAATTGAAAATTCTTGTTGTGTATGCTAGATTTTTTTTTTTATTGCAGTCCAAACTGACTCCACTCTAGGAAAGGCCTCTCCTTGAACAAGTTGGCCCCAAGGTCCAGTTCTGAGGTAGCATCACCTGTCATCTGATTATCCTACTGGGGCGAGGACCAAAATGATTCAGAAAAGGATGCCATAGGACTCTAGGGCACGAGTCAGGTAACCTGTGGAGTCTCTTATGAATGTATTTTTCTGTCAAGTCTTTCTGTCTCACGGCCTCTCCATCATGGACGTTGTATTCTACACAGTGATGTATCAAGAGGGGTGTTTCCATAGTTGTTCAAACAAAACAACAGTACAGTGAAGAACACCTGTAACCTAATATCGGTTCTGCCAAATACAGAATGAAAGCTGCAGGAGCTTAGATAACCTCCAAGTATGAAAGCATAACTGCAGTACATTCTATCGAGGTTAATACTGCTCTGCGCTACCAAGACAAAATGAGTAACTTCATGGTAAGAAAGCCATACAACCAGGTTTCTGTCACCACACTAAAGATGCGTGAAAAGCCAAGAGGGTCCCACCTCTTAGAAATCAGTGTCATATCACCTCCACCCTGGATCACACAAAAAAATAAGGTAAGTGCTACTTCTCAGCCTCCCCAGTAAGCAGTCAACAGTAGGTGCAGCAGGAATGAAACACAAATCCAATGAAAGAGCCACTTGAATACCATAAGATTGGCAAAGTCGCTCCATATTTTTCACTAAGGCCTTATCATCAGGATGTTTAAAAGTCTTGTAGTCATCAACACCCGTAATGTGATTTAAATGTACAGAAATAAGCAGAAATAGCAATACTACTGCGAGATGAAAGCAAGGTTACAGGAAGTGAGAAAATGGATGTGGCTGAGTGTTTTATCATTGTGGGCCCCCGCATGTGGGAGACGACATGTGGGGGGGGTGTTCTGTCTGGGCCCATCCACCCCCTTAGCTCCCCCCCATTGCCCCGTCTGCAACCCTTTCATGTTCATTTCTCCCCAGCTTTCCCATTAAGAGGAAGTAGGGGAAAGGATTTCTGCCTCTCGTTAAGAGGAAGCGGGGGAGCGAATTTCTGTGCTGGTCGCTTGCTGGCGCTCTTCGCTTACATATAATTTTTGGCTTTTTTGTTGTGATACATTTCAATACCTGTGTTTATGTAGCTGGACAAACATTACTGATGTCACTATGCTGTGTAATTGAGACAGTTGTTTTTACCAACGTCACCTGTAACGTCTTATATGCCTCGATTTGGTGCCAATTGCAATAAAAACATGTTTAAAAAAAACAAAAACATTGTTACAGGAAGCAGACTAAAGACTGAAAGACAAAAAAGAGATCCATGCCGATCAAGCAACCCAGGTAAGGTGCTGAGTACAGATAGTGGTGGCAATCTAGGATGGGTAGCCCTTTACTGGATACCTTCCATTGTTATAAGGCAACACCATATCTGTTGGAAAGCAAACACACAGCAATATATACAATTAAGGGTTGCAATGATGAGTTAATAAAGTCAGCTCAAATATGGCCCAGCCCCCTTGGAAGTCTACAATTGTTATTAAACTCACAAACATCCACTTCAAACAAAAAGACAGAGCTTGGCAATCGGGCAGCTGATTCATAGAAAATGGCTGCGTGGAGGAAATAAAGCAAAAAAGGAGGGCAGGGCATAGCGGTAAAAATGTTGAAACGTGACCAAATTAAAAAAAATAAAAACATACTTCTTTCCAAACTCTTCGACAAATACAACAACAGGTCCATTTTCAGAGCTCACTTCTTGAATATGAGCATCATATAACTTCCCACCAGTTTCCAGTCGTACCTGCAAAACAGCAATGTGTAAGAAAAGACAAGTAGTGAAAATTACATTCAAACCCATCACTCGTGCCTCGTTCTGCTCCATCTCAATCAAATTAATGCAAACTGATCTTGATGAGTGATATATAAAAAGGTTACTATAGATAGGCCTGATTCTGCGTCAGTGGACACTGCAAAGGGACCATGGGTGGTGGTACCACCTGACGCACATTGAATGAGTAACAGTACTCACTTTACACTTGTCTCCGACTGAATACTGCATTCCAGCAGCAATGGAAAAATCGCGCCTCTGCTGCTCTGTAAATAGCAACGACATAACAGTAAATAAAGGATTAGACCGCCCTTAATGGTGTCTTTCTTTGGAACACCCATATCTGCGCTCACCAGCTCACAAATAAGAAAAAGGATTACTAACCTCGTTTCAATTTAAGCCAAACATCATATTCCAGGTTTCTGTAAAGTGCTGGGTTAAGAGATCGAAGAACTTTTCGAGGCAGGAAAAAATAGGTGGGACTTCCACTGCCGTGGATCTGTTGCAGTAAGGGAAGAAAAAAAAACATTCATACATTTAAAGTGCGTAACCCACGGCTCTCAAACTACCCCGTGTACGTTAGTTTCCCAATCCAGACAGCGTGACTGCATTCCGTTTGTAGAACAGTAAGGCCCAGAAATCAAAGAAAGGTAACAGTTTGGGGCCACGGGAAGCAGGCGATTCTGCGACAGCGGCGTCTCAGTATAACATATAGAATATTTAACACCAAAGAAAGAAAATAATGAACAACCGACATACATTTTCATGTGTACTTTTAACCGTGCACAAAGCAAATGAACAATGTACAGCGTTGCCAGACTGTAATACGTAACTAAGACAATATGTAAGCAAGGCAGCATGTTTCCGCACAGGTATTTATTTCCATTTGATGCCTTAGTGGTTTCTGGGAGCAGTAGTTTTGGTGCACTTCATCAAGCCCCATTCAACGAAAAAAAATAAGTTAAAGAAATGATCATGGTGCCCTGTCGATGAGAGCCGGCACGGTGGCCCTTCCTTTGCTGGGTAATTAAGGAAAACCGGAATAGAGTAACTCGTTTTATTCCGAACATTTGACAGAAATGAAATGTGAATACAAAAAACAGAGTATCGAATCACACGAGAACTGTCTTTACGAATGAGTATAATACAAACATAAAACATATAACTTTCAAATACCTTGTTTCCCGAGGGAGTCTTAAACCCATTCATGTTGCCCACAATAGCGTTTTTACTCCTGCGAAAGAATAAGAAACAAACTCTGCTTTACAACCCACATACGAAGAAAGGTTCAAGCAAAACAACACGGAGCACTGCGTCCTGCGCATCCCAATTATGCTAACACCTCATTCGAACAAGTTTTCATCGTGTTTCTTAAAAATAATAGTAAAAGTGATTGGCTGTAATAACTATGGACTCGTAACGCGTTTTTTAGAAAACTGCTGTTAACAGTTTTGCTATCATCCTGACAATTTTCAGAGCCCAAGCATAAGTAGTTTGCTTCCTGGGGATAAACAGCAATAAACTAGCCTGATCAGAGAAGAAAAGTCAAACTGGCCCATTCGATTCCAACACACCGTCCCTCCTCATCCAGTTTCATTAAGTCTCAATAACTTGCACCTGAGGCAAAAAGGCCACTTCCCATTCTCCATGGCAACCGGTCTTCCCCTTCCGAGTTTCAGGCAGAGAGTTGCCCGATCACAACCGGATAGGCGCAGTGAAGGGTTCATTCAAGATTTAAGGCCCGCCAGGTGTGAGTTTAGAAAACTACATGCCTTGTTATGAGATAAACCACCGTTCCGAGGCGTCAGACTCCAAGGTGGTAGGTGTCAGCACCAAGAGGGACAGGTGGCTGCATGACGTATCAGTACGCCTCCTTCAGCCAGTGCTGGTTTATTAATCTAATGCAGGTTGTATTTAGTGATTTACGCTTTCGGTTTGATCATTACCGAAAACGTCCCAGCACGCAAAGTGTTGTTGAGCAAAAAGCCAAGACTTTCAAAGGTGTTAGACACGACATGAGACTTTTCGATAGTTGTGAGACATATGGAGACAATCTGCCTGAAGGTCCTGCGCATCCCACTGGAGTGAAGAGATATGTAAATATCTTGCCGCCATAGTGCAAATAAGCCAAGACCTCTAGAGCTAATAATCTACCCGATAACGATTTTGACGGAGATCCTCCTTGAGATAAGAAAGTTTATTACAAAAATAAATACCTAACAAAAAGTATATGTAACCCATATTCTTCTGGACTATCAAGTTATCTCATTGCACCTTTCAGTAGGTCTCATACTGGCAATCTTTAATTTACCATAGGAACAAAATGAAAAAGTGGCTAGCTGAACTACTCTTAGGGGGCTACCTGAGATAGCCATAAAACAGTCAGTGGTGAAACGCAGACCCCTGTGGTGCAACGGGAGGGGAGGATGGGAGGGCGGGGGTTGGAGGTAAGGGGGATGGCGCAAACACTATAGGGGTCCCAATCCTTAAAGGGCCACCACTGATCCCACGACCAACAGATAGATATAGAAGATTTAGGGGACCCTCGTCACATTCTGGTCGGGCCCCATCATTTTGCTTTATGCCACTGATTATTTTTTTTAACGTATCGTAATTTATATGTTTAAATAAAGCTTTACCACCTCACAGAGTAAAAGAGAAACAAATACATAGTTTAATGAGAGAAGATGCAACAAAAAAAATATTAGAGACCACAGAAAATGTGAAAGGGCACGCAAAGGTATTTTCTTTTAAACCCCCTTTCCACACCGGGGCTCCGTGGGGGCCATTTTGACATTGCCAGTTCTTAAGTGATGCACATTTACAAAGCCATGGCATGTTGTGGATACAGACATGTCGTGGGTGAAGCGGCCAAAGTCATTTTCTGCTCCGGTATTAATTTTCTGCTAAATATCTCAATGGCAACCCTGTGTCTGCAATTTATATAAGTGGTAAGCCAGAATTGTTCGCACTGCCAGAGCCTGTTTTGCAAATGCTTTGTTTGGCCCAGCAAGGAGTACTTTGTTGCAATGTGTATGTGCCTGCTGCCACTTAAGATATATATGTGCATGTCAGAGTCCACAACAGCGAACTCTGAGAAACCCCTCAAATACAACTAACAGCAAGATCACAGCCAATGTATTCCATAGAGGCAGAAGACAGTTAGGGGATATAGTTCTAAATGATTCGTTCACAACCATCTGTTATTCAATGCCCCCACCATGCCTCTGGAACTCGGACCACAATTTTGGAATATGGTGGAGATTACATTAAACACTAATAAGGACCCAACTAATAATAACACCACAACAATGAAATGAAACACGACAACAGAATACAATTTAATAACATGACCCAATCAAAAATATAACACAGCAGACGACAAACTAATACGACAGTAAATACACAAGACAAAGCAATGCCACAATAACAAGAAACAACAACACATTACAACACACTCACCACACAATTATACAAAACTGCAATAGTACAACACGATCAGCACAGCAAAACAAAGCAACAAAAAAAAGAAAAAGATTACAGCCCGGAATGCAACTACTTCCACAACTTATTCGCTGAGCAGCAACTGCCATTGGCTTCCACAAGATGGTCGACTCACTTTAAGGTTCCCTGGCATCCTGCTGCTAATTCTTGTACTGCCGCAGCTATGCAATACCATGCCTTAGCCAATGTAACCCTGTGTGGCTGACATACCTGTGAAGCTGTAGGCCCCAAAATGATGACCACAATGGGCTGCTCTCTGGCTGTAATGGAAAGCTGTGTGACCAGCCTGCTAGCGCTTGGTGGTGGAGTTTAGAAGGGCTGGGGACGCTGCCATACAAAAAGAGACCAAGAGTTTGACTGTAGAGGCAGCCCTGACTCTAGGGCCCCGCAAAGCAGGGTGACGACGACTGCTTCGCCTGTCCCCCGACAGTGACAGAGTGAGGAGAAAGTGATGGGCCAAAGGAGTGAACCGTGGTACGGAAGTAGGCCGCTACCTCCTGCTGCCGCATGCACCCGACAGCTGTGGCAACACCCCTAAGGTATTAAACCCCCTTCCAAGGTCTTGTCAGCATTGGGGCCGTCCTGGTAACCTAGATAATGGAGATCCATCAAAACCTTGGAAATCAGGGCCACATTATACGTGTGTGGAAAATGGGGTGCATGGGGGACGAAGTCTGATGCCTTCAATTCGTGACATCTATTATTCATTACTTTAGTTTAAAGTTTCTTTCTGATAAGTGTACATTGCTGTCTTATCACTGTGTTGGGCAATAATTTCTTGTTAGAAATTGAGTCTCTAGTTGGCAGTCAGTTTACACCCTGTCCAAGCAGCACTCTAGTAAAGGTAAGGGAGTCACACACCCAAGATGTCCCCTGCTTACCCCCTTGGTAGCTTGGCGCAAACGGGCAGGGCTTATCTCACAGGCAATATGTAAAGTATTCGTACATACAAACACAGTAACAAAGTAACACAGTGAAAACAGCACAAAAGGACTCCACACCAGTTTAGAAAAATAGCCAATATTTATCTAAATCAAACAAAACCAAAACGGCAAAAATCCAACATACACAAGTGGAGATATCACTTTTTAAATATAAAGAAAGTATAAAAGAGTCTTAATCCTGAGAAATCAGTAGTTGTATCCTTACAACACACACAACCTTGGATGCGTCAAAAACAAAGATGATGTGGGCCGCAAGGAGGGTGATGCGTCAGAAAAGCAAGCAATGTGTTGATTATTTTCACGCAGGACAGACAATGCATGGATTCTTTTCCCGCCCAGCAGGTGATGCATCGATTCTTTTTCTGCCTAGCTAGCGGTGCGTAAATTCTTTTCCTGCCAGACTAGCGATGCGTCGAGTCCTGGTTGCAGAGTAACTTTGATGATGAAAAATGATACCCAGGAATGATGAATGAAAAAAATCCAGACGCACGGCAACGATGGATCTGCACTGAAGCAGGTGATGTGTTGATTTTGCAGCCACAAGACAGGCACTGTGTCAATTTTTCTGCCACAACAACTCCGGTGCAAGGAATTATTTTTTATAATGAATTTGTATAACCTGTTGTTCTTATACTTTTAAGGTTGATGCCAAATAAATAATTTATGATTGGATTGGGCAAGGATTATCACTCAGGTTACCAGCTTCTACTTCAAAAGGCCCAGGGACTGGATTTGGCACCACTTAGCAAGTCAGGACTCTCAGAGCCCAGGCACTGGCAGATGACGTCTTTGATGTCCCTGAAACTCCACAACAGGAAGCAGGCTCAGTTCAGGCCCTCAGAGAACCCTGGCAAGCAGGATGTAGAATGCAAAGTCAAGTCCTTTCCCTCCCAGGTCAGAAGCAGCAAGCAGCAGGCAGCCGGCAAGCACAGCAAACAGACAGAGTGACAGTTCCTCCTATGGCATCCAGCTCTTCTTCCTGGCAGAATGTCCTCAGTCCAGAAGTGGTCTAAAGTTGTGGGGTCAGCAGTCCAATACTTATACTAATTTCTGCCTTTGAAGTAGGCAAATTTCAAAGGAAAGCCTTTGTAGCGCACAAGACACGGCCTCTCCCTGTCCTGCACCAGTCACACTCTAAGGGGTTATGAGACTGTATTGTGTGAGGTCAGGCACAGCCCTTTTAAGAGCAGGTATCAGCTCCTCCCTCCCACTCTAGCCCAGGAAGACCCATCAGGATATGCAGGACACGCCTCAGCTCCCTTTGTGTTACTGATGAATAAGTTCACAAACAGCCCAACTGTCAGTATGACCCGGACGTGAATTCAGCGGCCAAGCTGAGGCACAGAATAGTTAAGCAAGAAAATGCCCACTTAAAGTGGCATTTTCTATTCTACACTCTAAAAACCAACTTAACATCAGACATATTTTTAAATTGTGTATTCAATGACCCCAGACTCCATATTTCTATCTTCTCCCAATGGGAAATTGCACTTAAAATATATTTCAACGCAATCCCCATAATACCCTATGGAAGAGATAGGCCTTGCAATAGTGAAAAACAAATGTAGCAGTATTTCACTATCAGGACATGTAAAACACACCAGTACCTGTCCTACCTTTTAAATACACTGCACCCTGCCCATGGGGCTGCCTTGGGCCTATCTTGGGGGTGGCGTAAATGTAGTAAAAGGGAAGGTTTGGGCCTGGCAAGTAGGTGCACTTGCCAGGTCGACATGGTAGTTTACATCTGCACACACAGACACTACAGTGGCAGGCCTGAGACATGTTTACAGGGCTACTTATGTAGGTGGCACAATCAGAGCTGCATGCCCACTAGTAGCATTTGATTTACAGGCCCGGAGTACCCCTGGTGCACTTTACTAGGGACTCACTAATAAATCAAATATGCCAATCATGAAAAAGCCATCACCAATCCAATTTAGAAGGAGAGCACTTGCACTTTAGCACTGGTCAGCAGTGGTAGAGTATCCAAACGCCCAAAACCAGCAAAAACAATAGGAGGAAGAAGGCAAAATGTTTAGTGATAACCCTGCAAAAAGGGCCATTTCCAACATTTCTCATTGGTTGCTACTATCAAAATCATTTTTAATTACATATCTGTTTGACTGTTATTCTTTCCTATATCCCCTTTTCCTAATCATATCGTTAGAGTTTGTTTACCACATACATTTTCTCTATACTTTCATACTGTTTACATATTTGTTTCTCGTCCTACTATGATTCTATGTCTTTATTGTAAATATCTGATCTCTTTTTCTCCTCATATCCACTACTCTCCTTTACTAATACTTTTTTTTATAATTGTAATTTTGATTCTATTCACTTTCTTTATTTTCATTTTCTTTTGTATTATGCAATCTTCTACAACACCATTAAAGATTGCATCGTTGAAAGTTCATGGTCTTACACATTTTATTAAGAAAAAAAAAAATCGTGCATATCTTGGTCAAAATAAGTCTGATATCACTCTATTACAAGAAACTCATCTTACTGCAACAGAAAGTGAAAAACTGAAGGGAGATTGGGTTGGACATGTTATACAATCAAGCATCGCTCCCAATAAATCACCTATGGATCTCACCCTTACAGGTAAATGTGGTGTTGCAATTCTTTTTAACAAAAATTTACCATTCAAGATTATACAAACATGGGAAGACTGAGAAGGGAGATACATTTTTTTCCAAAATTCGTATACTTAATACTTTTCTGATTACTGGTTCAATCTATGCCCCTACTGATTCTAAAACGACTTACGTTTCTCAATTTAGCAGATTATTATCCACTTTTTGATCTATTCGTAATTTATTAGGAGGAGACTAGAATGTAACTGTTGACCCATTCATGGAAAGATCAGGGAAATCTGACACATACCATACTAGTGACAGATATATTTTACACAATTTCATAAAAGATTATGCCCTTCAAAAAACATGGAGACTACTACATCCATATGAAAGGAATTATACTGTTATATCATGTCCACACCTGATTAAGTCAAGAATTGACTATTTTCTACTTTCACCTTCACTTTTACAATTAGTAACAAATATCATACCTTGTAGTCTTTCAGACCACAATCTTGTAGATATCCACTTGTACAAAGGTCTGTCCACTTCCCCAAAACCTACATGGAGATTTAATCTCTTTGCATATAAACCCTCCCAAGAAAAAGCAAAACTAAATGTACATGTTGAACAATTTTTAAAAAATAATGAACACTCAGTTAATAGTGCAAGTATACTATGGGGCACGGGTAAAGCTGTGATAAGAGGCTTGATTATGAAAGATTCAGCAATACTTAAAAAAACATTTAAATGATACTTGGTTAAATCTTGAGAAGGAAGTTACTAATCTTACAGATAACTACTCTCAAACTGAATCTCCTGAAATATTGAAGAAATAATTTTCTGTAAAAATCAAATTCAATAATTTATATACAACACATGCTGATAAAATGTTTATTTCTTATTCACCAGTGTCATTGTAAAAGAAGAAAAAATGCTGGGAGACTCTTAACTTATCAGTTACGGCAACAAAAATTGTCTAGAATAGCGCAGCCGTGATCCACAGCAAAGAAGCGGTATTAGGCGGTATTAGGCCACCAGGGAGTCAAGATGGGGGTCAGCTGTCATGTAAGTGCGTCCCCTCCCACCCACTGGCATTATTTTGGCTAAAAAAGGCATGGACCCCCCCCAGGTGTGCTGATCGCCCCTTCCCTCCCCCCCAAGAGTATTAAAAAGAATTACAACAAAAAAAAGTTAAAGAGAAAAAACAAACTAAAAATGGCGAGTCGGCCCTGCTGACATCTGCCGACCCCCCCTATGGGGGCATAATTGTTTTTATATACATGTGTGGTTTCCCTTGGGGGTCGTGACTGGGCCTCAGGAAAACCACACATATATGAAAAAAACACACGTGATATGGAAAATGTCACTCACCTAGTGTACATCTGTTTGTGGGAATGGGATATAATTCCTCTACTACAAAAACAAGACTACATGACAGCATTAGATCTAAAAGATGCTTACTTCCACATCCCTATACACCCAGCAAATATCTAAGCTTGTAATAGCAGGCAAACATTACCAGTTCAGAGTCCTACCATTTTGAGTAACAACAGCACCAACGGTATTCACCAAGACCAAAGACACCAAGGTCAGACATGAGCGGGTAAGAAAAGCTTAGGTTAATTGTGCTTTCCCAGGGATATTGCATAGGAAGAAGGCAGATAGTAAAGGTAGTTCAGATACATTGAAAAAAACCAGATTACAGGGACGTTATAGTTAGGTTCTGAATTTACTTGTACAAAACCATAGAAATTCAGCAGTTATAGTTAAAGTTCTTTTAAGTAACTATAACTCTGGCACAAAGGTAACTATAAATCAAGGCCCTTGCCATGCATAGTTTCTTATCAATTTTATTACAAATGTTACAGTGAAGAAAGACGGTTATTTGGTCAAATATAGTCAAACTTTTTACGTCCTGTGGCATGTGAATGTGATGGGCCCTTGCCTTTCAGCAGTAAATTGACATGAGTACAATGCTTGGTTGGATTGGGCCCATGGCGGGCGGTATGAAAGTGTTGTGCGTGAATAGACCTTAAAGCGGTTGATGCTGCGAAGAGGCCTTATGGCTCACATTCACAAGGCTTGATTTTAATACTCTGATACTTTGATAACTATTAATGCTTTAAAACCAGTATTTCTGGAGGTGCTAAAACCAACCAGTGTGAGTGGTGAATTAACATTAACATACTAGTGCCAGGGTGCATGACTCACGTAGCTCCCACCAGTTTTTCTTCACCCAAAATCCCCTGCAAATCACAAACTTTGCTTAAAGAAACACATTTTCCTTCAATTTCCGTGAGGGAATCTGCAGGCAGCCACAAATTTCCTACTACCCAGCGCTCCCCTAAATCCCCATAGAAAAACGTTGCCTCACTTGTGTGGGTGGGCAAGTGGGAATGCTAGGTGTTAAGAGGTTTGTGGATCCCTGCATATTCCCGTAATTTACGTCACAGAAATGCAACAAAAAAGTGTTTTTATTCAATGTTTGACATTAGCAGGGTATTCTGGGTAAAAAAAACTTTGGGGAATCCACATAAGCGATACCTACCTTGACTCCCTTTGATGTCTACTTTTCAGAAATGTCTGGGTTTGATAGGTTTCCCTAAATGGTTCCAGATCCCAGGACTAATTAGCGCACTAGCCTTAGTTATCATTATTGCCACAATACGTTTTGGGCCCTTTCCTGTCGCGGGCACTTGGCCTAAACACACACAACGAGGTACCATTTTTATCGGGTAACCTTGAGAAATGCAGGGTGGAAGGAAGTCTGTGGCTCCCTGTAGATTCCAGAACTTTCCATCAGTGAAATGGGAGGAAAATGTGTTTTTTAGACAAAATTTGAGGTCTGCAAAGGATTTTGGGTGACAGAACTTGGTGAGAGCCCTACAAGTCACCCCCTCCCAAATATACATGTTTGATAGGATTCCCTAGGTGTTGGCTGAGCTACAGCCCAAAACCCACAGGTAGGCACTTTGCGAAAAACACATTAGTTTTCAGTGGAAAAATATGATGTGTTCAAGTTGTATTTGGGGGTGCTTCCTGTTGTAAGCACTAGGCCTCCCAACACAAGTGAGGTACCATTTTTATTGGGAGACTTGGGGGAATGCTGGGTGGAAGGAAGTTTGTGGCTCCCCTCAGATTCCAGAACTTTGCATCACTAAAATATGAGACAAATTAGTTTTTTAGACAAAAGTTGAGGTTTGCAAAGGATTCTTGGAGGCAGAACCTGGTGAGAGCCCCACAAGTCACCCAATCCTGGACTCCTCTAGGTATCTAGTTATCAAAAATGTACAGGTCTTTCTAAGTTTCCCTAGTTGCCTGCTGAGCTACAGCCTAAAATCAATGGCTAGGCACTTTGCAAAAAACGCATCTGTTTTCAGAGGGGAAATGTGAAGTATCCATGTTGCGTTTTGGGTCATTCTCTGTCGCAGGCACTAGGTCTACCCACTCAAGTGAGGTACCATTTGTATCAGGAGATGTGGGGGAATGCCAGGAGGAAAGAAGTTTGTGGCTCTCCTCACATTCCAGAACTTACATGACAAAAATGTGAGGAAAATTAGTTTTTTAACAGCGGTTGAGATTTGCAAAGTATTGTAAGTAGAAAAATGTGGTAAGTGCCCCACAAGTCACCCCATCTTGGATTCCACTATGTGTCTGATTTTTAGAAATGTACAGGTTTACTAGGTTTCCCTAGGTGCTGACTTAGCTAGAGCCCAAAATCCACAGCTAGGTGCACATCAGTTTTCAGTGGAAGAACGTGATGTGTCCACGTTGCGTTTTGGGTCGTTTCCTGTCACGGGCACTAGGCCTACCCACACATGTTTATCAGGAGATTCGGGGGAAACACAGAATAGCAGAACAAGTGTTATTACCAATTGTCTTTCTCTGCACTTGGGCGTTGCAAATGTAAGATAGTGTGTCAGAAAGAAATCATTTTGAGAAATGCCCTGTAATTCACTTGCTAGTATGGGACCCCCAAATTCAGAGATGTGCAAAGAACCACTGTTTTTAAACTTTATATCTTAAGGTTTTCTTGATACCCATTGTAGGAAAGTACCCTCTTTTTGGCATGGTGACCCCCACTTTTTGCCTGCTGTCAGTGTATTTTTGACTGTGTTCACTGGGATTCTGCTAACAAGGACCACTGTGACTGTGCTTTCTCCCTCTCAATTTGGTTGTTCCTAACTTTGTGCACCCAACACTTGGCATACTGGTGCCCCTATGTAAGTCCCTAGGTACCCAGGGCATTGGGGCACCAGAGGTACCCCATGGGCTGACGCACATATTATTCCACCCATGGGAGCCCATACAAAATGTGTCTGTAGGCCTGCCGTTGCAGCTTACGTGAAAAGGTGGATGCACCCTTTCACTTCAGGTCACTGCACCAGTTCACTGTAAGTCACCCCTATGGCAGGCCATCCTAGCCCAGAAGGCAGGGTGCAGGTACCTGTATGTGAGGGCACCGTTCATGAGCATAAATGCCCCCACAAACTCCAGCTCCATTTTTCTGGACTTCGTGAGTGCGGTGAAGCCATTGTACCTTGGTACTGATCATAGGTCACTACCTATTTCTAGCTACACAATGGTAACTCTGAACCTGGGCATGTTTCGTATCAAACATGTCAGAATTATACCCCAATACTGTTGCCAGTATTGGTTGTATGATCCCATGCTCTCTGGGGGGCTTTCAGCGGACCCCTAGCTTTGTTCCTACTAGTTTGCAGGGTTTTCCTGGGCATCCCGAACTGCTGCCATCCTACAGACAGGTTTCTGCCCTCCTGCTGCTTGAACAGCTCAAGCCCAGTAAGGCAGAACAAAGGATTATTTTTGGGAGAGAGAGGCAATGTCCTTTCCGTTTGGAAACAGCTGTTACATGGCTTGGGAGGGGTAGCCTCCCCAAGCCACTGGGATGCTTTGAAGGGCACATTTGGTGCCCTCTTTGCATAAACCGTTTTTCACCAGTCCAAGGACTGCTCTGGTGTGAAACTGGACAATGGAAAGGGGAGTTACCACTCCCCTGTCTATCACCACCCCAGGGATGGTGCCCAGAGCTCTTCCAAGTAGCCACTTGATTCTGCCATCTTAAATCCAAGGTGGGCAGAGGCCTCTGGGACTATGAGTGGCCAGGTCAGGCAGGTGATGTCACAGGCCCCTCTTGATAGGTGGTCACCCTGCTAGGTGACCAATCCCTCTTTTAGGGTTATTTAGGGTCTCCCTCTTGGGTGGGTCCTCAGATTTAATGTGCAAGATTCCAGCAGGACTCCTCTGCAACGGTTTCTTCGACTTCTGGCCAATGGAACCACAACTGGATTTCAAAGAAGCCTACAATCTGCACCTCCAGCGACGACTTCGCTCTGCAACATTGTTTCTCTGGCTCCTTCCAGCAACTGCAACATTTCCCTGGCTGTGCATCCTCTATGGGCGGCAAGTTTTCAGTCTGAACCAAGAAGCAAGAAGGAATCTCCCTTGGAATGAAGGAGTCATTCCCCCCTGCATCCACAGGAACCAACTGCATCGACGACCGGCCACGTGATCCTCTCTCCTGCAACCCTGCTGGATCCTGCAACACAGGTGGTGGTCTTGAGTGGTCCCTCTCAGTCCACTCTACCAGCTGTCCAACTTGGGAGGTGGTGAGTCATTGCCTTTCCTTGCAGGACAATACCCCTGTGCACCGCAACTCTTGCAGCTATCAAGCCAAGGCTTGTTGTCTCTCCTTCCAAGGGATCCTTAGACTCCGTGTAGCTCTGGCCTCCAGCACTCTTCTCTGCAACGCATAGTCTCCTGCCTGCTGCTCCAGCGATGTAGGATTCTTTTCCAGGTGTGCTTAGTGGGCCTCACTGCGAATCATGTGCCTGCGAGTTGCCTGTGGGGCTGCATCCTCGACTTCTGGCTCTCCTCACTGCTGAGGGTCACCTGGGACTTCCCTCCTTGGGTTGAGTTCCCTCAGATCTTTCTTGTCCCCAGCAGCTCTGCAACTCTTGCCTTTGCCAAGGCTTGTTGGTGATTTTCCCACACCACTGACTGACTGAAACTCTTCTTCCGATGAGGGACATCAACTGCATCACTTCTGGGACTCTTCTCCTGCTCCTGTGCTGCATAGCCGACTCCTGGTCTTCACTGTCGACCTGGTCCAGCATTTCCACAAGATGGATAGTGGTGTCAACATCAGGGCAGTGCGCGCTCTACAGGCGACTAGAATGCAAAAACCTAATAATTTCAAGCTAACATAATTTATGCATTGTGCTGATATGATGTTGTTTAACCTTTTGCATTGCAGAGTTTAATCCTGAGGACTTATGTTCTGCATGCACATAAATACTGTTCACATGTAATGTACTGCTGCAGGCTTTCAGACTGTGTCAGGGTGTGGTCCCTTTCCAGGGCCTTCTTAAAGCTTTCCCTGCAGCATGCCTGGGCGTGATTGGTGGGCTGGGCTAAGACTCTATAAAAGGGAGCCAGCCCAGCTCCACGTGCTCACTATTCAGAGGTCCCGGTGCAGAGCAGCAGCAACTTCCTGCACGCCTGTTCCGGCGGCCTACTTTGATCCTCCAGGCCTTGCCCTTTTTCACTTTCATTGGTGATCCTAGATCAGGGCAGTAAGACGGAGGTCGGGCTGGGCCCCCGACCCTGTTATCAAAGACTCTCGAGCTCTTGGGCCTAATCTTGCATGATAAACAATTTTATTCTTGTGCGTGTGAATGTGCGCTTGGTCGTTTTGTGGCATTTGCATGCTGACATTCGAATCGGCAGGACGCGCGATTCTTTCTTCGTGCTTAATTCATGTTATTCATTGTGCGCTACCATGCCTTGGCAGTTCCATGGTGGCATTCGAATCGGCAAAATGCGCGATTCGTTTTCTCGTGCTTAATTCATGTTACTCATTGTGCGCTACCATTCCTTGGCAGTTACATGGTGGCATTCGAATCGGCAAAACACGCGATTCGTTTTCTCATGCTTAATTCATGTTACTCATTGTGCGCTACCATTCCTTGGCAGTTTCATGGTGGCATTCGAATCGTCAAGATGCGCGATTCTTTCTTCGTGCTTAATTCATGTTATTCATTGTGCGCTACTATTCCTTGGCAGTTACATGGTGGCATTTGAATCTGCAAGACACGCGATTCTTTCCTCGTGCTTAATTCATGGTATTCATTGCGCGCTACCATTCCTTGACAGTTACATGGTGGCCTTCCAATCGGCAAGACGTACGATTCATTTTCTTGTGCTTTAACCCTTGATATTCATTGTGCGATACAATTCCTTGGCAGTTACATGGAGGTACTCGAATCGGCAAGACGAGCAATTCATTTCCTGAGTGTAATTCATGTTACTCATTGTACGCAACCATTTTAAGGCATTTACTTGGTGGCTTTCGAGTTGGCAAGTCGCGTGATTTATTCCTTGAGTCTAATTTGTGTTATTCATGGTGCACAATCATTCTATGGTATTTACTACTTATGTGAAAATCTGCAAAGTGCGCAATTCATGTTCCAGCAATTTGAGAGAACAAAAAAAGCCAGAGTTCTAGATGTAATGTTATGTGTTCTTAATATGTTTCTCAAACACGATTCATATGATGTTTTAGAAATCATTCAGATTGTTTCCTGATCCTTATGCAAAGGATAATACTTGAATCTGAAAGTTGCATTTAACCTTTCTTGATTCCCTCACAGGTATCCAGTCATCTTGAAGCCTAGTCACTTTAAGTCTATGCTTAGGTTGTCCATGTTTTCAGAATGACATTGCTTAGAGTCATAGCCTAGTATTGATTCATATGATGTAATTTTGATATTGTGTGTTTTAACCTTTTTGCTATCTACAGGTCTCCTTCCCAGCTGTTCCCTTCCTAATCCCCTTTTCCCCCACTTGGACTCTCTTAGACTCTGTGACAATTCTAATCAGAGTATTGGAGCTGTCTTGTGGTGGAAGTGTTGGGAACGTGCACAGACCCCGAAGGTCTGGTGACTCTGACAGTAGCTCCTGCCCTAATCGGACACTCCAACTGGAACTGGACTTGGTCCCCTTCATTTGCAGTTCCTCTTCTGTCAGGATCCATCTTCTGTTTTTTCCAGTCTTGCTTTGGTCTTGTACAGTCCTTTTCCAAAGCTTAACTGTGGTTTTGGCCAAAAAACAGCTACTTACCTCTTCTCTCCTGGTCGCTTGGTGGGGGGAATCTGGTACTTATATTTTGGGGTTCCTAGTTCCTCCAGCTCCCCTCTACAGACTCCACTCCCTTGGGTGGGGGTCTGCCTTCTGCATTCCATTTACTTAGTATATGGTTTGGTCTCTCCGTAGGGCCCCCATTATTTTCTGTTATTTAACTGTTTTCTATTGCTTTCTATGCCGATTCATGACTTCTAATGTGTATTTAATAGTGTGTTTACTGACCTGTTGGTAAAGTATTGACTATACAGTATTTTAGTATTTGTGTTACCATAATAAAGTACCTTTATTTTTTAACATTGCGCGGTCCTTTCATGTGTGTAAGTGCTGTGTGAATATAGTGGTATTGCATACCTTTGCATGTCTCTTAGATAAGTCTTGGCTGCTCATACACACCTACCTCTAGACACTGTCTACACCTCACTAATAGGGGATACCTGGCCCTTGCATAAGGTGATAACACCATAAGTGCTCACCATACACCAGGCCAGCTTCCTACACCTATTTTCCACTCTTTATATTTTACCAAATGTATTGCTGGTACATAATGAAAACCCATTGCAAGGTGCAGCTCATTATTGGCTCAGGGTACCTTGGGTTCTTTGTGAACTCCGAAGCCCTACAGATCCCCACAACCAGTTATTTTAACTGTTACCTTCTAAAGGAAAACCTTGAAGGACCTACATAATGACCCCTTGCTGAATTCCCACTTTTGTCTACTTTTCAGAAATATATCGTTTTCCAGGATCCACTATTGGTTTCACACCCATTTCTCGCCCTACCTGGAAAGAGGTTGAAAGCACAAAAATAGGAAAAATGGGGTATGTCCCTGTAAAGTGCCAAAACTGTGTTGAAAAATTAGATTTTCTGATGTTAGTCTATCTGTTCCTGAAAGCTGGGAAGATGGTCATTTTAGCACCACAAATCCTTCATTGATGCCACTTTCAGGGAAAAAACTGATGCTTTCTTCTGCAGGATTTATTTTCCAATTTCCCCCACAAACCCGACATTTTAGCTGTATTTTGGCTAATCTGTCAGTCCCCATCAGGGGAATCCACAAACCCTGGGTACCTTTAGAATCCCCAAGATGTTGGGGAAAAAAGGACACAAATTTGGCATGGATATGTGGGGAAAATGTTATGGAGCTCTAAGCGTGAACTACCCCAAATAGCCAAAAACAAGGGCTTTGAACAGCAGCAAAAGGGTTAATGAAGCATTATAATTGGGACACTTGCCCCCTGATTTTTTACAAGCTCGGATTACAGCACTTCCCCAAAAAATCCCTTAGAATGTACCAGCAATAAATCAATTTCACTGATAAATTCCAGTGTTAAAATTTTAGCAAATATTTTAGACACTTGACTCAACTCCATTACTACTTTCCTCATTCACCCTTATGAGGATGGTTTAGTTCCAGGTCGTTCTTCTACTAATCATCTTTGTATAATTCTACATTTATTATGGCAATTATGTAATAATAATATTATCCTTGGAGGTGGAAAAAACCTTTGACAGAGTAGAATGAGAATACCTTTTTATGGGCGAGCGCAAAGCGCTCCGTCCATGATGTAAACTCTCTTTGGGCTTCAAACCACGCCCAGATCAGGTCAGTCACTTTCATTGGTTCCTGGGCTTTCTCTTTAAAATCTGCTTGCTTTCATTTGTTAAAGGCCTGCATACGTCATGCTTTTTCCGGTGTTTAGCCCACCTACACAGCACTGGTAAAGTACTGAAACCATTCGAGGCTCGATGTTTTCAGCCCAGGTTTCCGGACTACTTTACCTGTTTATTTTCCCCGCAGCGCGATCGCTCTGGGGTTTACATAGCGCGATCGTGGTCCGTTTTTACATTTTGAATTTCAGCGCGCTCGCGCTGCATTTTACATAGCGCGATCGCGCCGTTTTTTTTCTTTTAATTTGTGTCGCGAAAAGTCTGGTTAGGAGTTTACAACGCAAATAGCTCTAACTCGAGCAAATGTGAGCCCCGTTGCATTGAAAATGCTTGTTAGAACAATGGAAAGGATGGGATTTGGAAAGATCTTCTCACCTTAACAAAAGGTACCATTCACCTACCTCCTCCACTGAAACCGTTTCACTTCTTCATATTTTAATATTTATTGTGGCACAAGACAGGGGTGCTCATTGTCTCCATTACTATTTCTCATTGCTTTGGAACCACTAGCCATTGCCATAAGACACAACAGAGACATAAAAGGAATTACATCCTCTGCTGGTGAAATTAAAGCCTTTTATTATGCAGACGACATCCAGAATCTTCAGCCAATTCTTTGATTTCCCTCCTGAATATTTGTTAATCCTTCCCAGGTTATAAAATGTATTGGTCTAAATGTGAAGCCTTACCTAAGACTAATACCACTACCATGCCTCTATCAGTAATCTTCCTTTTAAAAGGACTTGCTCAAACTTAAAATATGTCTGCATATTTCTTAACTGTGGTGTTAAAAACATGATGATTGTCAATTTACATCCTATCATTGATCAAGTCAATAGAGATTTTCAAAGCTGGTCCTATTTAAACTTGTCACTTTTGGGAAGAATATAAATGATAAAAATGAATAAAATCCCTAAATGTAATTATATCTTTGGAATGATTTCTTTGCCTATAACCCCAAACTTTTTTAAAACAATGTCTTCAGCGATATCTTGTTTTATTTGGGGTGATAATGAACCTTGTCTTAGTGGGTCGAAATTGCACTCTTTTGCCTTGAAAGGTTCCACATTTGAAACATTACCGCATAGAGCACCAGTTAGCACGCTCTGTCTATATACTTTCAGCATATTGGAATATTCCTCTCTGGATTAAACTCAAACAATCCCTACTTAAAACAAATACTCCACATACTATTTATTATAAAATCCTCATTTCACGAAGTTCTCTAACCCCATTATTTATTTTTCACAGATTGCTGGCAGAAAGCCCACAATATTACTAAATCCCATATTCAATTACATTCTCAGGCCCCAACATAGAAGAATGCAAATATTAAATTTAGAGGGAAATAACTTAATTGGCATATCTGGATTAAGCATAAAATAAATAATATTTCTGCCACAACAAAATACTTAAAAATCCTTTGAAAATCTACAAGAGTTTAATATTCCTAAATCACAAGTCAACAATTATAATCAATTCAGTTTTGACTGAATTCTAGGAAAAGCTCTGTAATTCACTAATCACACAATTCATTCACATATGCAAGAACTTTAAAGGCATAGTTTTAGGTATATACTCTGTATTAATTGATCATTTCTTTTCTATTGACACAACCAGTAATTTGAGATGAGGGTGGTCTTCCGGGTTGACTACAAATGTTTAAGGTAAGGGCACACTATTGGAAAATTGTAATAAAGGGCTTAGAGATTCAAGTCTTAAACTCAATCATTTCAAAATATTACACTGATGGCACTGGTCTTCTGCTAAGCTCCACACAGCTAAAGTAAGTCCAGATTTTAACTGTTGGAGATGTCAAGAACACAATTGTAATTTAGTTTATATATTGTGGTAATGTACCCAAATGTTTTCCCATTAGTTACAAAATGAAAGTCGTTTAAATATTCACTAGCTCATCTTTCTATCACTCCACGACTTCCATAACTACATATTCACATACTAGTATCACAGGTTTCACTTCCATCTCAAAACATGCTTTCAAAATGGCTTTGTACAGCTCTTAGTTTGGCCAAAATGAATATACTACATTTTTGGAAATCAGATACTGTTTAGACTTTTAACTCTTGGTTGAAAAATGTTTGACGTAACACAATTTGAAAAAATGGTTTATAAATTGAGTAACTCACATCATTTTGGCTGTAAATTGGGTCATTTTTAAGAAATGTAAAATATACTTTTGCTTTACAGTGTTATGATGTCATTTTACTTTTTATTATTAAGTTAAATTATTGTTTCAAATTATTGTAATAGGTTACGATGCTTTTCATTTGATTTATAACTGAATGTATGAGACTGGATCTCACTCTGTTCTATAACTCAATGGACAGGGGGCTGTCAGCAGCAGAGGAGAGGTTTGAACAGTTTAACAAAGGTCACAACTTGAGCAAAAATTATGGTCTATAGGTACAAATGTGACAGATTTGGAGGCTGTTCAATATTTGCCTTTCTGGAGATCCAGAGAATTTGGAATTGGAAGACATACACTCCTTTTCATCATCCTTTATCATGTATATCACACCTTTGATCTGCCTCTGGCATTCCAAAGGGCACACAGAGTTCACTCAGGATCGCAGGCAGATTAAACTTCACCTGGCAAATTATAGCTTCTTTTTTTACAGCCTTCAGCAGACACACTAGGTGGTCTCCAGGGGCAAAAAGAGGGGCTCGAAAATCTATGACAAGAAGTTCATCACACCAGGCCTACCTGAACCAGAGACCATATTCCTTACCAACAATGGGAAAAAAAATACATATTTGTCAGTGAAGCCGTCAAGTAGTTGGGGAACTCATACTGACCAGTGTCCAGCACATGCACTTAAAATGGCTTCCCTGCTTACTTACTACGTCTAAGAATTGACAGAGACATAGCAGGAGCATATCCGCTCTTGCAGATATGCCCTCACATGAAATATAATGTACCCTGCTTTAGGGCTGTAAGGCCTCCTGTAGGGGTGACTTACCTATATTGCACACAGTGTTAGGGGACAGGGAACACAAGCTGTGTGCCATGTTGCGTTTTAACTTTCAGCTGCACCAAGATGGCAGTCTGCATGTGCTAGGTGAGGGGTCCCTAAGGGTGGCACAAAACATGCTGCAGCCCATGGGGACCCTCTTTTGTACCCAAGAGCTAGGTACCAGGGGTACCATTTACTAGGGACTTACAGGTATTGCCAATTGGGGAACAAATGCACAGTTTTAGGGTAAGCGCTCTGGGACTGGGGACCTGGTTAGCAGGAACACAGTAAGCTTTCAGTCAAAATTGCACCAATTACAGGCACAAAGTCAGGGTGACCACCTAAAAAAGACAGAGTGGTTTATAAAGGTTGCCAGAACAGCATCATGGCAATATAGGACCATATTACACATTATGTATTTTTCATATGACATGGTATATTAATTGATTTTAGTACCATATAAAAAACCTTAGCGCATTTAAGTGTCATCTGTTTAGTACTCATTATTTGCCTGAAACTGCAGATATGTTTGCCAATGTTTTCAGAAATGTGGGTTATTGCTGGGTATAATTTGCTAATATTGAAGATGTGTTTTGTGCAAAAAATTTTATTATAATAAATTAACTTTTGAATGCAACGCATGCTGTAAGGAAATTAAAACCATGTACTTCAAAACAGTCTTTCCTTTTGTAGTATCTTAACAAGACACAAATAAAGAAAAAATATAAAGTGCAGCGTGGGTCAGTGGAACTTTTTGCTGGCATGCTTTACTCATTACAATTTGTATTTTCCCACACTGGGGAGGATTCATGGGTAAAAGCTTGCAATAAAGATAGGCCTCTAAGGGTGAGCTTTTAAGGTGTGCTGATTAATGGTCTCAGAATAGCACGCTCATTTTGAAAATCACTGAAAGAAAAACCAAATGATGTGCTTACATTTGTTTAGGGAAGCTAAATATCCTGCAAAATTATCTCTCTCTCCTTTGCCAAAAAAATAATTTATTGGATTACAATGCCAGAGGAAATCTTATATTGTTTTGTTAGGAAGGGATTTCCAATGTTCACTAGGAGGCTTAAACATTCACTGGGCATCTCCATGTACAGGGCTTGCATTTACAAACTGTCTGGTCATCATCAGGATTTTCAGTTGGCAAGGACACCTACATAAGTAGGGGCACTCATGGACCCACAGTCTCCACCAGCCCCAACATAAAATAGCTATTTATGGTCAGTGACCAGTGTCATACCTCAACTTTAAATAGATATCTCAGTAGCAGTCATGGCTAGCAGCACCATTCTAATGGGCCTGGAATCACCCAAATCAGTTGACGACAAAAAGACGCTATGATGTGGGCTGAAAAGGAAAAACACCCTGTGTCCTTCTACAACTGTGTAGGGGGTAGGTAGGGATCCCGAAGGGTGCTAGCCAAGTAGTGCATGCTGACTGTTGGAGCTGGGTTCTGGTTGCAGTACTCTCCCCCCTCACAATGCCCCCAACCACACTTTTTGCCTGTTTTTTGATGCAACTTTGAAATGCACTGAGTTTCTGCTAACCAATGTTCCTTCCCCAACAAAAAGACACCTGGTCACTTAATTCCCAAATGGCCAGGCCCTGTAGCACCATTTGTAAGTCCCTAGTATGTGGTACCTCTAGTACCTAGGGCCTAGGTACTGCAGAGGTTCTCTAAGAGCCGCAGCATCGCTTGTGCCACTCTAAGGGACCCAGCACAGAACTCATGCTGACTGCCACTGCAGGCTGCGTGACAAGGTGCTCCAAAACGTGAGAAGACGACATGGCACACAGACTGTGTGGCCCATGTCCCCTAAACACTGCATGTAATATTTGTGAGTCCCCCCCATAGCAGGCCTTACAACCCTAAGGCAGGGTCACTAAATTAAATGTGTAAAAATAAGAAATAAATGATACTGATCTTGAAAATCTTTCACTGTATGTCGGAGATACTGTCCTTACCGGGATGCATCGTCAGCATCTGATTCAGAATCTTCATCACTGCCAATGCTCTCCTCCTTTGCCACATCAGTATCAACAGGATCCAAAAGGATTTTGCTCACGTCTGTTGACAGAACTCTCTCATACAGCATTTCATAGAGAATAGCTGGGTATAAAAAAAAAGGCTGATTTAGCTTACAACTACTAATTATATTGTGTTCGCTGTACACATTCAATATTTATTGACTTCTGCCTCTACCCTTGGTTTATGGTATGTTGCATGGCATGCCATGGGGGAGGAGATGGGGAGGGAAGGGAAAGGGAGGGGAAATGGGGGGGTGGGGGAGAGAAAGAGAGAGATAAAGAGACACACACACACACACACACACACACACACACACACACACCCCCGGGGTAGCCAGTGACTACTGTGCATGGTCTTTAACAGGTACCAATGTTTGTCAATGATGTTAAATGGGCTCTGGTTCTACTGCAATGAAAAACATTAGTCAGTATTAAAGTTAACTAAGCCTATACATACCTGGTCCTCCAAAGGCTGCTTCTGCAAACAGTTAAGGTTTACTCTGGGGAATTGTTAGAGGTTTGGGACACGTACAGTGTGGGTTATAACACATGGTAAAGTTCAATGGTAAGTGTTATTAGCTTAATAAGGAAGAGAAATATACATAATCAGAAAAGGTACAGCATTTAAAAAAAGGAGGTGGACAAAATAAGCTTGCAGGTCCTAGCACCTTCTAAATCTTAAGTATAATCTCACTAATGGTAGCTTATGACTTGACACCTGAGTAACTACTTAGTCAGTAAACATGCAAAGGGTTCAGTGTAAGCGTATGACAATGATCATTATCATATCAGCAATACTCTTCTAAGATTGAATCCATTAAGTCCAATGTATGCGTCTGAAGACAACTGGGGTATTGATCTAAGGGTCCCCTCAATGACCTGCTCCAGCTTAACTGCTTTTTACTCACTGTTGGACAGCGAAAATGGGCTGGCCATTTCAGCTATATTAAGGGCCACACCACCAACCCGAAGTTGGACAAAATAAATACAGTAGATGCTGCAACCACTGAAAGGGGCCACCACGCACAATGTGAATTAAAGGTCTGCATGGTGCTCAGAAGTCTCTGATCTTCAGGTAAAGGAGACAGGCACAGGGGAGGAAACCAGGACTAAAGGGCCAGTTAAGTGCCACAGTAACCAAGGGTCTTGGTTCCAAGCAGCTCTGAAATACAGGCCACCACTGCACAGTTAGAAGCGAATAGCACCTGTATTCATCTCAGAATCTACCACCTCATTCAAGATTTTGAGGTGGCATAGCACAAACAGAATAGGGGCACTCACTGCAACAGGTTTTTTTTTTTTTTTTTTTTAACAGATTATGCTGGGCTCCATACTAGAGTGAGGGTGACACCAAACCTTGAACAGATGGTTTGTCTGAAACTGAGGGCTCAGAGGTATCTTATCCAGAAATTCCAGCCAGAGGCCCTGGTTTGTAAAAGAGTCAGGAAAAAACAGCTATAGGAATCCTAGGAGATCAAACTGAGTTCAGTTATGAGACAGTAGAGAGGAGCACATTGTGGGGGTCATTTTGACCCTGGCGGTACTAGACCGCCAGGGCTAAAATGGCGGAAGCACCGCCAACAGGCTGGCGGTGCTTCCTGGCCTATTTTGACCGTGGCGGAAGCGCCGCGGTCGCACCGCCGGGGCCGGCGCTATTCCGCCAGATTTGCCCCGACGGTGATAAACCAGGGGATTACGAGTCCCCGACCGCCAGCCTTTTTCTGGCGGTCTGAACCGCCAGGAAATGGCTGGCAGTACGGAGAGTCGTGGGGCCCCTGGGGGCCCCTGCACTGCCCATGCTACTGGCATGGGCAGTGCAGGGGCCCCCTGACAGGGCCCACCCGTCGCACGGGCGCAACACCGCCGGCTCCATTTGGAGCCGGCTCCCATGTTGCGGCCCAGCGGGAATGTCCAAATGGGCACAGCGGGAGTGCGTCTGCATTGGCAGCCGCCCGGCGGTTACAGATTGGCAGGCGGCGGTAGCCACCCGCCAAAGTTGTAATGACCCCCTGTATCTCTTAAGTCACACATGTTCAACACACCCCAGGTTAAAGATCCTATGCCTGTCACCAGCTCTAGGGAGGAAGGACTACTGAATATTTGTCAGATGTCAATGGGTGTGCGCAAACTTGCAAGGCAATGTTGATGTTCATGCTCATCTGTTGATCTTTGGTCTTAGTCTGGTTCGTAAGAAGGCAATCCTCCTCGCAGGTCTCTGGTAACAGTCAGCAGGTCCTGAAGTTACTGGACTTATGTTTTCCCCTATTAGGTGCTGCATATTGGGGGCAGTCTTTAACAGGTCTTGGTACTTGTCCTCAAGATAGTTTCAGTCACAGGGAAGTCTTCTAGGGTTGTAGCTATCTCTCTTTACTGCTCATTGCTCATTTTAGGAGAACATTCTTCCTTCTAGCACGGATACTGAAGAGGAACTTTCTGTGAAAATGCAAAGGATCTCAATCTTTTAAGCGTCCTTTCTTTTGAAAAACTAGACATTTAGATTTATAAGTTTTCAACATGGCACTTTAAGCCATTAATAAGCATCTAATTGTTGGTGTTCCTCCACGGCTACATCCTGCCCAATGTGGTTAGGTACATTGGCCCTTCTCAGCATGAAGTGATAAAAGGTTTTTAACAAAGGTTTGTTTTCGTTTACGTTTGTTTAATTGCTCTTTAAGATAACTTTCATGTCTGTATATATTTAGTCTTGTTGGAGCAGGTGTATTATCTAGCATAATCTCTTGCCAAACTGCTTGGAATCCTGATCTGAAATTCAGACTGACCTCCAACAAGTCACTCTTCCAAGGTAAAGAACCTATTGTAAAATACTGTTCTGTTGAAGTTCCTCTGATGGACCTTCGTTGTCATAGTCTTTAAATGTAAGGATTCCTCGCCACAAACAAAGGCGTAGAATCTTTTGGCCTTTTATCGCCTCTGGCTAGCTATTGTAGTCCTTACTCCACCTCCCACCATCCGACACTGTGTACAAGAGAGGAATAATGTGAAGATCTGTGCTCTTCTCTTCTCCTTAGACATGTGGTGTTCTGTGTGTGAAGGAGAAGATTGCCACTCCTCCACCCCTCTAGTAATTAATTTGCCATCTGTGAATATTCAGATTACACAACGGAATACCAGCGTAGGAGAGTTCTGATCTGCTGAGAAACCACCATGTTTGTTCACTGTATATGACCTATTTTAATGGATACAAACCACTCCTGTTTTAAATTTGTTGTCTTCTCACTGACTTTTTTTCTTTGTAGTACAACCCTTGGAGGGTTCACAACTGTTAACCAGCACAGCAATATGTACTGTAAATGTTGATTCATTGTGGAATGCTCTGTAGGTCTTGCCTGTCGGGATCGGTGCAGGTTAGTGGTACGCGTTGGCCAATGTTATATGTCTGTATTACTCTACCTTGGCTCCCTGTGGGTCACTTGTGCTAACTCCCTTTGTTTAGGTGGAATTCCCAAGAAAGCAGTGAACCACCTCACACTTGCACTTTCACAATCAGCACTGCTGTTTCCATGGAAGTTCACATGGCAAAGAATTTCATATCTATCTACTGCAGTCATTTCAGTAGCAGTATGTTGTACTTTAATTAACAGTATATTGCTAACAAGCAAAGCAGTGCACAAATGGTAGCCCACACAAATCTGTAGATAAAAAGTGAGCTCTTTGTGAAGGCACGGATGCCAGCAGTGGTAGCATGGAGAAAATGGAAGTCTCTCATTATTTCAGAAAAGTGTAGGAGTAATGTAATTCTTGGTTTCTGAAAAACTTTGGCAACAAGACATACTTGTCGGTTATGATCTGTTCTTGAAAGAGCAGGAGAACATTTTTGTCAGAAATTAAACAATTTGGTTCCTTTCTCTAATGCAAGAGAATTTTTAACAAAAGAGCAACAGTACGCGGGAGGAAGTTGGTTGTATCTTATTAGTGTTAGTAAGCCTCAAAGAAGGATTTTTGAGGTATATGAACTTGGGAGTTGGGTCCAGTATTCTTCAGCCATAATGATTTCTGTTAGTTTTCTGCTTCTATTTGCAGTTGCTGTAAATATTGGTTAGCTTCTGCCAAACAGTCACTTGGCAGTGTCACCAAAATGAAGCATATAGAACCTACTTGATCAAGAAGGTGCATAACCCCAATTGAAGTTCATTTAATGTTGACCTAGGCCATTATTTACATGTTATTTATTTCTCTTTATTTTTGTCCTTGGTAAGCTTTCATCCTTTAGATCACTTGTGCACTGAGCTGGCCAGTTTTTGTAGCTCCCTAGCAGAGTACTTTGCATTGGCAGATTAGGGGCACACCAGGATGTACATCACTAGTCCACAAATAAAACTGCCCCTCATCACCAGGCGATGAAAATCACAACAGTGGGTGGCAGTGATTTTATATTCAAGGCCCCCGGTCTTTTTACCTGTAGACCTAGGAGAGGTAGTCTCCAATTGCCCTCGGTTAAATCCATTCATTTTATGGAGTCCTTAGTGTGGTTTTGTGTGAACATGGTAGTTGGGACAAAATGGTGGTTCATCAAATGAGTGTCATTCCTTGCAGATTGGAACTTTTTTCAGGCAGAAATCTCAGATTAGTTCACTAAGTGGATGATGTTTTTCTGATGCTTTGCTTGTTTGTCAATTATGTGTCCAGGCAGCTAATACCAGTTCCCTGTAGTTTGTCCTCCAATGCCACAGTGAATGGCCTTGAAAGTGACCATTTAACCTGTGCTTTTCTGAAGGGCTCACATTTAAACAAATAATACACTTGATGATGCCTTGGGTTCTGCCAGAGCCAACACATTTGGAAAACAATTGGCCCTCTGTAAAGAATAGGATGTATTCACTCTGATTACCAAATTAGGGAGAGACCCTAAAGGTTGCAGCACGAATTGTGCCACAACAAGGAGCCCCTCACCAAGCTCCACAGGCTCCCATTGCAGGCTGCGTGTCTTGGTGCAGAAAAAAGTGAAAGCACAACTTGGCACACAGACTGTGTACCATCTCCCCTAACAGTGCATGCAATACATGTGTCAGAAATGGGATCTCTAGTTGGCAGTGGTTTGCATACTGTCCAAGCAGCGATCCTCACTCTAGTCAGGGTAAGGAAGTCACACAGCTAAGATAACCCCTGCTCACCCACTTGGTAGCTTGGCTCAAGCAGGTGGGCTTATCTCAGAGGCAATGTGTAAAGTATTTGTACATACGCACAGTAACACAGTGAAAATACCATAAAGGTACTCCACACAAGTCTAGAAAAATAGCCAATATTTAGCTGAGTAAAACAAGACAAAAACAACAAAAATTCAACATACACAAGTAAAGATACCAATTTTTAAAAGTTTAAAGTAGTCTTAATCCATAGAATTCAATGGTTGTATCTTTTTAGCACAAAGTACCTGGGATGAGTCAAAAAACAAAGAAGATATGCGCCACAGGAGAGGAGAGACACTGAAAAAGCAAAACGATGCATCAGTTCTTTACTGTATAGGGAAGATGATGCATTGATTCTTTTCTCACGGGAAAGGCGATGCGTCGTTTCTCGGGCTCAGTTCCTTACTGCAGTACCTGGTCGATAAAAAGTGGACACCCATGGACAATGCATGGAAAATCCAGATGCCCTGTGTTGCTGGAACAGCACTGAAACAGGCGCTGCGTTGATTCTGCAGCAGCGAGAACAGCACTGCGTTGATTCTCCAGCCGAGGGACAGGCGCTGTGTCGCTTTTTTAGCTGAGGTGCATCAGTGCGTGGATTTATTCCTGCAGCTCACCAGCTTACACTTTGAAGGGCCCAGGGACTGGAGTTGGCAGCACATAGTAAGCCAGGATTCTCAGCAGAAGAACTCAGGCACCGGCAGATGAAGTATTTGATGTCCCTGAGACTTCTAAACAGGAGGCAAGCGCAGTTCAAGCCCTTTGAGAACCTTGGAAAGCACTATGTAGAAAACAAAGTCAAGTTTTTTTTCAATACCAGGACAGAAGCAGCAGGACAGCACAACAAAGCAACAGGCAGAGTTGCATTCCCTCCTACAGCATTCAGCTCTTCTTCTTGGTAGAATGCCTCTGGTCCAGAAGTGTTCTAACTATGGGGTGTCAGAGGTTCAGTACTTATACCAATTTCTGTCTAGGAAGTAGGCAAACATCAAAGAGTAGTCTTTCTAGTGCACAAGCCCCTGCCTTTCCTGCCCTGGCCCCAGACACATTCCAGGGGGTTGGAGACTGATTTGTGTAAGGACAGGCACAGCCCTATTCAGGTGAAAGTGTCAGCTCCTCCAACCACTCTAGCCCAGGAAGATCCATCAGGATATGCAGGGCCCACCTCAGTCCCCTTTTTGGGACTATCTAGAGTGAATGCACTAACAGGCCAACTGTCATCCTGACCCAAACATGTATTCCAGAGACAGGCAGAGGGACAGAATGGCTAGGCAAGACAATGCCCACTTTCTATATGAGACATTTTGAAACCTACAATAAAAAAAAAACTTCACCAAAAAATGTATTTTTAAATTGTGAGTTCAGAGACCTCAAACTCCACATCTCTATCTCCTCCCAATGGGAAATCACACTTAAAAGGTATTTCAAGGCAAGCAATTGTTACTCAATGCGAGAGATAGGCCTTGCAATAGTGAAAACTGATTTTAGCAGTATTTCACTATCAGGACATGTAAAACACACCAGTACATACCCTACCTTTTACATATACCGCACCCTGCCCATGGGGATGCCTTGGGCCTACCTTAGTGGTGTGTGACAGGTAAGTACAAATGGATACGTGAGTACGCAGTTTGGGTTTACAGACTTTACTCTCTATTTGTCTTCTCCAATAATTGTCCCTTCCTTTCTCTTATTTTTTCTATCACGACTTATTTTGTATGTCTGTAGACTGTATTCTTCCTTTTGTTCTTTCCTGTTCCTTATTTTCTTTTCTTTCCGGTTGCAGGTTGGTGCCTCAGGGAGCCAGAAGATCGTCCACCGGGAGAGGGAGAGAAAAATAAGACGCCTGTTTTAAAAGGTACTTTTGTCTATATGGTAGGTACTGCTCTTTCCTGTCTGGCTTGTCTTTCCCTTTTTCGGTCTTCTGTCATGTTTCTCCTGTGCCCTTTTCTCCGTGATTCTGTTAGTATCTAGATGGCCCTCACGATTTCCTTTGTCTGATGCCCTTTCTCTCTATCTTACTGCCTTTTAATATTCATTCTTTTTGTTTAATTTTACCTTTTGCTTTCCTTTCACCCAGTGCCTTTCCTTAGTTTTGTTTTTTCAGTGATTTTTCATGGGTCTTTTAGTAACTTCAAAGAAAAGTAGTGCTCCCCTCTTTTGTGCCCCTTTTTAACCTTACCTCCCCTTCCCCAGCTCATGCCCCGTACCTGGTGAGGCCACGTTCCTCGTGGAACGTGGCTGGTTCCTTCACACGTTCTCCCCCTCAGTCTTCTGGATGCGAGTTCCAATGTGGTGTTCCCTAACGTCCAACCCCAATTTCCTCCTTCGCGTCTCTGCCCTCCTCCGCCTCCTCCTCCGTGTCTCCGACTTTCTCCTTTTCCACATCTCTGCCCTCTTCCTCCTCGAACCCGTTTTCTTGCCGGAGTCTTCCTGTTTGTTGTGGCCCCGCCCCCTGCTCCATAGAGCCGGTATGACGTAGAGGCTTGACCTCTACGTCAGGCATGCTGAGAAGTACCCCTGGGGTACCTCCAGTCCTGTCCAGATCCTTGCGTCCCACTGCAGGGTGCCTTACATGTAGTAAAAGGGAAGGTTTTGGACTGGCAAGTGGGTGCATTTTCCAGGTAGAAATGGCAGTTAAATCTGCGCACAGTCACTGCAAAGGCAGGTCTGAGACATGTTTACAGGTCTTCTCACGTGGGTGGCACAATCAATCTGTACCAAAGTCAACTCGTCCTGCAGCTGTGACTCCAGAAACCAGGGAGGATTGCCTGCATTTGAATAAGACTCAAGACCTCCCGTCAGTGCTTAATTTGGGCCAGTGGTTTCTGGTGTGGGGCACCAGCACTTATTTTTGAGGGCCAGCACTTATTTTTCTGCTTCAAGCATTTACTGCAAGCAAAATACTCACATGGGAAAGACAGAGGAAGATAAAAATGAAAAAGTATCACAAAGGAAGAAAGCAGAAAGCTGCAAAAGTGAGCTGAAGGGTCAGGGAGTGGCTGTAAATAGATTAAAGAGGCACAAAATGGTTTCAGGATTGTGCTGCCTCAGCATTCAGTGCTCACACATTTAATTGCAGCAGCCGTGTATTTCAGAGGAGAGCTTTGGGCACCGGCATGTTTTTATTTACAAATTAAGCGCTGTCTCCTGTGAACTGCGGACCTGTTCTCCAACAACCCCTACAGAAGGGAATCTGAAGCTTCTGGAACCGCCAAAACCCGACACCTGAAGTCACCACTGCATCCGTCATCTCCAACCCAAGTTGAAGTGGACCACCAGTGCCAAGAAGGTTCCCCAGCCCTCCAGAGTCCAAGTCCATTGTGGTTTCACCCTTCCTGGACTCTCCAACGATGCCTGCAGCCTCTGCATGCAGCCCCCCCTTTACCACTCCGGTCAGAAAAACCTGACACCTAAGGACACCTCTGCACCCATCATCCCTGAGCCTTGAAGAGTACCAAAGGTGCCTACCTGTGCCCGAGCATCGTGAGGCCTGAGCCTAGCTGTTGGTTCAGCCTGACTGGCCTCCTGACCAGAGCCTGCAGCCTCTTTCCGCAGTGACCAATCTCCATAGGAACGCATTGGGCACCCAGTGCTGTTTTGCACTCTGTACCAGGCCGCCCCCATGCCACTGAGGGTGTACTGTGGGTGCTGCCCACTACTCACCTTAACCCCATGAGATTGGTCTTGTAAGTCACTGTACTCTACCTTTTTGCAGAACTTGTTTTTCATTCCATATGATAACATTGCAGGACTCAGAAATTGCATTGTGTCCACTTTTTAAAGTGAAAAGCCTTATTATTTGAGAACGTACTTACCTGAACAATTTTTCTCTGATGTCTAAACATATATAAAGATACTTGCTATTTTTTTTTTTTAGATAAATTGGTGTGGATCTCTTTCTTGAGTAGTGCACTTCAATTACTGACTATTGTGTGTATTTGTAGAAGTCTTGCACTCCTCTGTGTTAAGCCTAAGGCTGCTCGACCACACTACCCCTAAATAGAGCACTTTGGGATTGCATAGCAAGCCCTGTCCACTCACTGGGGAACCCCTGCATCCTTTACATGCTATTCACACACCACATAAAGGGGCAGCTTCCTACACTGGTGGTGCAGCAGTTGGGATAAAAGACTTGATATCTACTGTACCACTCTGTTGATAAGTGATTCCAAAGAGGAATCCAAAAATTGTCCGTAGTTAAGTATTTTCTCCAATTTTCAATTGTTTTCTTATTTGTTTTAAAGTAGCTGTAGGGCCTTGGTTAAGTCCCTCTGCAAAACTGTTTAGAATTTAAAATAGTAAAATTAAGATGGGGCTTTTACAAAAGTACTTAGCAATTTGTTTTCTAGGTCCTTTAAAAAAGTTCCCAACTACTTTAAATGCCATGTCCGAGCAAGGGCCTTCCCGGGAACTTAACTTAGGACTCTATCATCACCTTAAGGAACCCCAACTTAGGGAGATCTGTAAATCATGAAAACTTGCCACTGGGCCTAAACCCACAAAAGCCCATATGCAGCAGTTGCTGGCAGAGAGTGATAAGGCATTGGCAAGTAGTAATCTTCCCACTGGGGAAGAGGAGGAAAAAGCAGAAGTGTATGAGGTCAACATCGACTCCTTCTCTACCCCCTCAGCGAATACGTGCACTGAGAAGATTACTAGCAGTGTCTCAGAAGATATAGATAATGAAGATGCAGATCTTCAGAAACAAGCCAAGAAGATAGCATTAGAGCCTCAACTCTTAGCTATAGAAAAAAAGAAAGAGCTGAGACGGGCCTAGGACCCATCTCTGGTGGCAGCAAACTCACAACTAGGGAGGACACTTGTGACCTTAAAACACCTAAAGGGACTATCCAAAAATACTCAAAAAGAGATGATATCACCAAATGGTATAGTGCATTTAAGAGAGCCTGTAAAGCCAGGATGATCAGCTAAACGTATTGGGCCCCTCTCCTTTGTGAACTGTTCTCTGGTAAATGCAGGGATAGACTCCTGAAACTGAATAAGACAGATGCCGAGTTCTATGACCTCATGAAGGATACCCTGATTGAGGGCTTTGGGCTCACCAATGAAGAATACAGAATCAGGTTCAGGGAGACTCGAAAAACCCAGAGTCAGACCTGGGTAGAATTTGTGGACTTTTCAGTGAAAACACTGGCTGGCTGGCTAAAAGGTAACAATGTGCATGACTATGAAGGGCTTTATAATTTAATTATGAAAGAGCACCTGTTAAGTAATTGCGTTACATCAGTACCTGACAGACCAAGGTCCACTTTCTCCTAGAGAATTGGGAAGGAAGGCAGACCACTTGGTCAAGACAAGTATGATCAAAACTACCACTGAGGGGGAGATCATAGGAAAGAGACCAAAAAGCCCTCCCAGTGGAAAGATGGTGACCAAGGAAATGGCAAAAACAGAGCCTTCTAAAGGTCCCCAAAAATCATCTCAGGAGGGAGGGCCCAGAGACTCTTCCCAATCCACGGGTGAGTACAAAGGTAAAAACTGGGATTCCAAAAAGGCTTGGTGTCATGACTGCAAGGCTCTTGAACTTCAAACTGGAGACCCTACCTGGCCCCACAAAAAGAATGCCTCTAGTGTGCCTGCAGTAAATGCAGTGGTAAGTCTCCAGATGGGATTCCAGGTAGGCTCTGACCATGTCAGTGAACCCACTGAGGCAATTCTAGTTTCAGAGGGTGGGGTGGCTGTAGCTACCTTGGCTGTCTAGCCCAGTAATCTGGAGTGATACAAACAACAGCCACATATCAATGGGATTAGAGTTGAAGCCCTGAGAGAGACTGGTGGCGGTGTCACCACTGTGACTGAGCAACTGGTGTTCTCTGACCAATACTTGACTGGAGAGACATATAGAGTCCTCAATGTTGATAATCAGGATACAGTACATCCCATGGCATTATTAGAATAGGTGGTTAGTGGCAAAAAGAAGGTAGTGGTATTGCCTGAAATCCCTGTACAATGTCTGCTGAGCAATGATCTGTAGTCCTCAGCATGGCCTGAGGTCGAAAGAAAGACCCATGCAGCTATGCTGGGTATACCTGAATGGATGTGTGTAAAATCAAGAGCACAGTGCAAAGCCCAGGGTGAAACAGTAGAGTTGGATTCTCGAATAATGGTCCAACCTACCAAGAGAAAGGGCAAGAATTCTGAAATACCAGCTTCTAAACAGATACCAGAGCAATGCCCCTCTTCTCAGGGAGAAGACCTGCCAGCCCTTGAGGGAATTGAGCCTCAGAAACCTGGCCCTTACACAGAAGAGCTCTTAGGCCCAGTGGGGCCCTCTAGGGAAAATCTGATCCAGGGGCAGAAGACCGTCCCACTCGAAGCCCTGAGACAACAAGCTGCAGGAAAATTGAGATGTGGTTCCCCCACAACCTATTGGGAGGAGTGTCTTGTTTACAGAGACCTCAAACCTGGTGCCACAAGGAGTGTTGTAGTGCCTCAGCAGTTTAGAGAATTTTCTCCTCACACTGACCCATGGCATGCCCCTAGCTGGGCATCTTGGCTAGGCTAAAACTGGAATAGGTTAGTGAACCACGTCTACTGGTCAGGTATGTCCCAGAAGGTGAAGGGGTTTTGTAACTCCTGTGCCACCGGTCAAGCCAGTGACAAGATAGGTGGCCACCCAAAGGCCCCCTTAATTCCAATTCCAGTGGTTAGGGTTCTCTTTGAGAGGTTAGGGGTTGCCATTGTTGGTCCCCTCCAACAGCATCAGGAAACCCACTTATAGGTATAAGTGGAGGGTGTTGGGTCAGAAATTTAGGGTCGTAAGGCACAGGCCTATGGCGGCGGGTGATTGTCCTGTTGACAGGAGCCCCTGTGCTGGGTTGAGATCACCTACCCAGCAGGACATCAGTGAGGGCCTCACTGAAGGGCAATAGGGGTTCAGATGTGGTAGCCCCGGGCTAAAGCACCTCAGTCAGGAGGTTAGTCCAGACTGCCACTGAAGGCAGCTCGAGATGCAGGACCTCGGCTGCTCTTCGCACCACCATCGAGTAGGAGGCTCCCTCCTCTGTGGCCACATTAGTAGAAGAAAGGATGCCAGAGTCAGGGGAGGTGATCAACCCACCAACTTTACTCAATTCCTGAGCCTAGTCTATATGAGGGTCATCAAGTTGGTATTCCAGAGGGTCCAGCAACCCCTCCATACTCTCACTGTACCTATAGGTATAAGAACCATGATTCAACCTGGGAAGAAATGTACCAGTCAAAGTCGAAATCGGCGTCAGGCGACACCGTTCCTGCTCCGGGTCGTAGTTAGGAATGAGTATGGGATCGACATCAATTATGGGCCCACCCAATGTCGGGAACATCAACTTCTGTGCCAGGGAAATGTGCAATGGCACGACCGGCGTCGGCTCGGATCTGGAAACGGAACCTGGGGTGCCTTCCGGAGCCGAGGTCGAAGGCACAGAACCCGAGAGGGCCCACGCTGACCCTACTGGGCCCAAGGGTGTCAAAAGAGGGTCGGTCTACCCAAATATGAGGCACATGGCCTCATACAACGCCCTGAGTTGGGCCGGCGTGGCTCTGGCTCTCAAAATCAGGGAGGCGCGCAGTCGACTCAGAAGCTGTCTCCGATGAAGGAGGCCTAGAAGGTTGACGCTCCTCCCACATCTCATCGGCTGAGCGACGGGATGAAGTTTAAGACTTCGACTTCTTCTTGTGACCCGAATGTCTATAGGACTTGGAGTGAGACTAGGACGAGTGGTGATGGCTCGTCAAATGGTCTTGTGACCTTCCTCTCAATCGAGACTGGGATCAACGCAGAGCTGACCACCGGGCCACCTCGGGTTCATGGGCCGACAGTCGGAGCACGACTTCAGGTCGTGGTCCCGCTCCAGACACCACAAGCACACAAGGTGCAAATCCGTCACCAAAATCATGCGGTCACAGTGCAGGAGGCTGGCTCAGTTTATGGTGTACACCTATGGTTTAGCACTCTAAACTGAGTCCAGGCAACCCTTAGTGATAGTGTTTAGATGTCCAGAGACCAACACCTCTGTAGGGATAGCTCAGGCAAGCAGGCTCAAGCCTATCGAGGAGGAATGTAAAGCACTTGCAATACCAAAGCAGATGGATAGTGACTACCACAGAAGAAAGAACCACACAGGTGTTGCAAAATGAAAATGTCACTTACCCAGTGTACATCTGTTCGTGGCATCAGTCGCTGAGATTCACATGGTATGCATGAGCTCGCCATCTGGTGTTGGGTCGGAGTGTTACAAGTTGTTTTTCTTCGAAGAAGTGTTTTCGAGTCACGGGACCGAGTGACTCCTCCTTCTGTGCTCATTGCGCATGGGCGTCGACTCCATCTTCGATTGTTTTCCCCGCAGAGGGTGAGGTAGGAGTTGTACTATAGTAATAGTGCCCGCGCAATGAAAAATGTAAGTATGTACCTATTAAAGGATTAAGTAATATATATACAAATGTACAAAATTGAAGGTAACTTCTGAACTGCTACAGGCTTCCGGGGAGGTGGGTGGGTCCATGTGAATCTCAGCGACTGATGCCACGAACAGATGTACACTGGGTAAGTGACATTTTCAGTTCGATGGCATCTGTCGCTGTAGATACACATGGTATGCATAGACTAGTAAGCAGTTAGTTCCCCATAAGCGGTGGTTTTAGCCTGTAGGAGTAGAAGTTGTCTGAAATAGAGTTCTTAATACAGCTTGACCTACTGTAGCTTGTTGTGCGGATAGCACATCTATACAGTAGTGTTTGGTGAATGTGTGAGGCGTAGACCAAGTGGCTGCCTTACATATTTCCTGCATTGGGATGTTTCCTAAAAAGGCCATTGAAGCACCTTTTTTCCTTGTTGAATGTGCCCTGGGAGTAATGGGCAGTTGTCTTTTTGCTTTAAGGTAGCAGATTTGGATGCATTTAACTATCCATCTGGCTATACCTTGTTTTGATATTGGGTTACCTGCATGAGGTTTTTGGAATGCAATAAATAGCTGTTTAGTTTTTCTGATGTTCTTTGTTCTGTCAATGTAGTACATTAATGCTCTTTTGACATCTAATGTATGTAGTGCTCTTTCAGCCACAGAATCTGGCTGTGGGAAAAATACTGGTAGTTCTACCGTTTGATTTAGATGGAATGGTGAAATAACTTTTGGTAAAAATGTTGGATTAGGTCGTAGGACGACCTTATTTTTATGTATTTGGATAAAAGGCTCTTGTGTTGTGAACGCTTGAATTTCACTTACTCTTCTTAGAGATGTAATGGCGATGAGAAAGGCAACTTTCCAGGTTAGGAATTGTATTCCGCAAGAGTGCATGGGTTCGAAAGGTGGGCCCATGAGTCTTGTTAGAACCACGTTTAGGTTCCATGAAGGAACAGGTGGTGTTCTTGGTGGTATAATTCTTTTAAGCCCTTCTATAAATGCTTTGATAACTGGTATCCTATACAAGGAAGTTGAATAGGTAGTTTGCAGGTATGCAGATATTGCTGCAAGGTGTATTTTAATAGAAGAGAAGGCTAGCTTTGCTTTTTGTAAATGGAGCAAGTAATTTACTATATGTTTTGGAGTTGCATCTAGTGGTTGTATCTGATTATGATGGCAGTACCAAACAAATCTTTTCCACTTACTTGCGTAGCAGTGTCTAGTGGATGGCCTTCTGGCCTGCGTTATGACTTCCATACACTCTTGGCTAAGTTGTAAGTGTCCGAATTCTAGGATTTCAGGAGCCAGATTGCTAGATTCAGCGATGCTGGGTCCGGGTGTCTGATCTGTTGGTTGTGTTGCGTTAACAGATCTGGTTTGTTGGGCAGTTTGATGTGTGGTACTACAGACAGATCTAGCAGTGTTGTGTACCAGGGTTGTCTTGCCCAAGTTGGTGCTATTAAAATGAGTTTGAGTTTGTTTTGACTCAATTTGTTTACTAGGTAAGGAAGGAGAGGGAGAGGAGGAAAAGCGTAAGCAAATATTCCTGACCAGTTCATCCATAGGGCATTGCCTTGGGATTGCTTGTGTGGGTATCTGGACGCGAAGTTTTGGCATTTTGCGTTCTCTTTTGTTGCAAATAAGTCTATTTGTGGTGTTCCCCAGAGTGTGAAGTAGGTGTTCAGAATCTGTGGGTGGATTTCCCATTCGTGGACTTGCTGGTGATCTCGAGAGAGATTGTCTGCCAGCTGATTCTGGATCCCCGGAATAAACTGTGCTATTAGACCAATCTGATGGTGGATTGCCCACTTCCATATTTTTTGAGCTAACAAGCTTAACTGCGTTGAATGTGTTCCTCCTTGTTTGTTTAGATAATACATCGTTGTCATGTTGTCTGTTTTGACAAGGATGTATTTGTGGGTTATGATTGGTTGGAAAGCTTTTAGTGCTTGAAAAACTGCTAATAATTCTAGATGATTTATATGCAGTTTTGTTTGATGTATGTTCCATTGTCCTCTTATGTTGTGTTGATTGAGATGTGCTCCCCACCCTGTCATGGAAGCATCTGTTGTTATTACGTACTCTGGCACTGGGTCTTGGAAAGGCCGCCCTATGTTTAAATTTATACTGTTCCACCATAGAAGCGAGAGGTAAGTTTGGCGGTCTAGCAACACCAGATCTAGAAGGTGACCCTGTGCTTGAGACCACTGTGAGGCTAGGCACTGTTGTAAGGGCCTCATGTGCAGTCTTGCGTTTGGGACAATGGCTATGCATGAGGACATCATGCCTAGGAGCTGTAGTATTGTTCTTGCTTGTATTGTTTGGTTTGGAGACATGTGTTGAATGACCCTGTTGAAATTGTGGATCCTTTGTGGAGTTGGCGTTGCTACTCCTTTTGTCGTGTCTATTATGGCTCCTAGATATTGCTGTACTTTGCTTGGCAGAATGTTTGATTTTGCAAAGTTGACGGTGAACCCTAGTTTGTAGAGGGTTTGTATGACTTGATTTGTGTGGTTTGAGCATTGTGTGAGCGAACTGGTTTTGATTAGCCAGTCGTCTAGATACGGGAACACATGTATTTGCTGCCTTCTGATGTGTGCAGCGACTACTGCTAGGCATTTTGTGAATACTCTTGGAGCGGTTGTTAAACCAAAAGGCAATACTTTGAATTGGTAATGTATTCCTTTGAATACAAACCTTAGATATTTCCTGTGTGATTGATGTATTGGTATATGGAAATATGCGTCCTTGAGGTCTAGGGTTGTCATGTAGTTGTGTTTTTTGAGCAATGGTAACACTTCTTGTAGTGTGACCATGTGAAAGTGGTCGGATTTGATGAATGTGTTTACTACTCTGAGGTCTAGAATTGGTCTCAGTGTTTCGTCCTTTTTTGGTATCAAGAAGTACAGTGAATAAACTCCTGTGTTTATTTGTGTGCTTGGTACTAATTCTATTGCATTTTTTTGCAGTAGTGCTTGAACTTCTATCTCTAGAAGCTGTGAATGGTATTTTGATAAATTTTGTGATTTTGGTGGTATGTCTGGAGGGAATTGCAGGAATTCTATGCAATAACCATGCTGGATAATTGCTAGGACCCATGTGTCTGTAGTTATTTTGTCCCATGCTTCGTAATATTGACGTATCCTCCCCCCCACTGGTGTTGTGTGGGAGGGGTGTGTGACATGTGAGTCACTGCTTGTTGGTAGTGGTTTTGGGGCTTTGAAATCTTCCCCTATTCCTAGGGAATTGCCCCCCTCTATACTGGCCCCGAAAACCTCCCCTGTACTGTCCCTGGTAGGTGGGCGGTGCGGACTGTGAGGTGCTAGCTTGTGTGGCCTGACCCCGAAACCCTCCTCTAAAAGGTGTTTTGCGGAAGGTGTTATAAGATCCTCTGCTCTGCGGGGAGTAGAGTGCGCCCATGGCCTTGGCAGTGTCAGTGTCCTTCTTGAGCTTTTCTATGGCTGTGTCGACCTCCGGACCGAACAGAAGTTTTTCGTTTACTGGCATGTTAAGCACTGCCTGCTGAATTTCTGGCTTGAATCCAGACGTTCTGAGCCATGCGTGCCTACGGATGGTAACCGACGTATTAATGGTCCTCGCGGCCGTGTCTGCTGCATCCATGGAGGAGCGTATTTGATTGTTGGAAATGTTTTGACCCTCCTCAACAACCTGTTTTGCTCTTTTTTGCAGATCTTTTGGGAGATGTTCAATGAGATGCTGCATCTCATCCCAGTGGGCTCTGTCGTATCGCGCTAGCAGCACTTGTGAATTTGCGATGCGCCACTGGTTTGCTGCTTGGACAGCAACCCTCTTCCCGGCTGCATCGAACTTCCTGCTTTCTTTATCTGGGGGAGGTGCATCCCCAGAAGTGTGTGAATTTGCCCGTTTTCTGGCAGCCCCTACCACCACAGAATCTGGTGGCAGCTGAGAGGTGATGAATACAGGGTCCGTAGGAGGCGCCTTATACTTTTTGTCCACCCTAGGCGTCACTGCCCTACTTTTAACTGGCTCCTTGAAAATGTCCTTTGCATGGCGTAGCATGCCTGGGAGCATCGGCAGGCTTTGGTAGGAGCTGTGGGTTGAAGAGAGGGTGTTAAATAAAAAATCATCCTCTACTTGTTCCGAGTGGAGTTCCACATTATGGAATAGTGCTGCTCTAGCCACCACTTGTGAGTAGGCTGTGCTGTCTTCCGGTGGTGATGGCCTAGTTGGGTATGTGTCTGGGCTGTTATCAGACACTGGTGCGTCGTACAAGTCCCACGCATCCTGATCTTGGTCATCGTGGCTCATGGCGGTGTGAGCTGGCGAATGTGACGGGGTGTAAGTTGGCGAAGCCGGAGTTACAGGTGGAGGTGAGGGAGGAGGTGTTACCTTTTGTGCTGTTTGTTGCTGAGAAGTAAACTGAAGCGTTCTCTTTCGTTTGACAGGTGGAAGGGTACTGATCTTCCCAGTCCCCTGCTGAATAAAGATACGCTTTTGCGTGTGATCCACGTCAGTGGATTGCAGTTCTTGTTCAAATCTATGTTTGTTCATTTGAGAAGACATAGAATGCTCTTCAGTATAGGAGCCAGAAACAGGGTCTGATGTCGCTTTTTTCGGCTCCGAAAACCCTGTCGATTGTTTTTTCGGCTCCGATGTAACCTTCCTCTTTTTCTGTGCCGAAAATTCTTGGCCTCTATGGTCTTCGGCGCGACTGTCTCGGCGTCGATCCGTGTCGACACCGAACTCTCGGTGTCGATGCTTCTGTTTAGCACTCTCTCGGTCCCGAGGAGGCTGCGTGCCGGTGTCTCGACCGGAGTCGGACGATCTCGACACTGAATGGGCCTTTTTCGGTGCCGATTGTTGGTCACCGAGAATTTGGGTGGAGCCATGGCCGGTTGGCAGTGGCGTCCCCTGGGCCTTCTTTCCTTTTTTAAGGTCTGATCTCGACGTCTTACTCACAGTTTTTGTAGAGTCTAGCTCGTCGGAGTCTGAATCCTGGATGGAAAAGGATTCCTCCTGTTCCTCTTCTGTCTCGAACTGTCGACGCTCTTTTGGCGTGGACGCCATCTGCAGTCTTCTCGCTCGACGGTAGCGCAGAGTTTTTCGGGACCGGAACGCCCAACAGGCCTCACAGGATTCTTCGCTGTGCTCGGGTGACAGGCACAGGTTACAGACCGAGTGTAGGTCCGTATAAGGATATTTGTTGTGGCATTCGGGGCAGAATCGAAACGGGGTCCGTTCCATCGGCGTTGTTCTCCACGCGGTCGGGCCGACTAGGCCCCGACGGGGTGCCGAAATCTACCCCGAAGGGCACTGAAGCGCTTCGATGTTCAACGCGTCGTCGTATGTGTCTATCTCTAACCGGATCGCAACGATACCGTCGAAAATCTTCCGTTTTCAGCTATCTTTCCGTTCCGAAACTCGGAGCGACAGGAACACGTCCGAACCCGATGGCGGAAAGAAAACAATCGAAGATGGAGTCGACGCCCATGCGCAATGAGCACAGAAGGAGGAGTCACTCGGTCCCGTGACTCGAAAACACTTCTTCGAAGAAAAACAACTTGTAACACTCCGACCCAACACCAGATGGCGAGCTCATGCATACCATGTGTATCTACAGCGACAGATGCCATCGAACATAAAAGATTCTTTATTACACCACTAACTACTATACTAGGGTTGGTATATCTCCCTCTGGAGATACCTACACACAATATAACACCAAAGAACAAGCAGAAATAGTGTAAAATGTACAGGGCCCTTTGGGGGTCAAAACCATATAGTAAGTAAGTGGAATGCGAAATAGTGAACTGAACAAAAATAAGTGTGGCAGTTAGCTAGGGGCTGGGGAAGCGCAAAAACACCAGAGGTAAGTATAGCAAGTGTCCCCAGCGACCATGTGCAGGGTGGTTATCTACCCGGTTGTCCTACAGTCTAACACACGGATGTCTCAGTTGGAGTTCTTGAATTTCAGGACCCTTCGCAGTGGACCCCCAGGAAACTCAAAGACAGGAGGAAGGTTGAAGAGTGTACCCACCCAAGAACTGCCAGAAGACAGGAGTACCTACACCAGCGGATCTGGATGCATAGGGGTGAAAGGACATCAGAAACCCTCGCTGAAGTCAATGGAGGCCTCGGTTGTCCAGATGCTGTTGCGACCAGTGGGCCAGGTCGGTGGAACCCAAGGACAAATCCCGGACGTAGAAGATCTGAAAAGGAAGGGGACAGAGTTCAGCACACTCAGAGGTGCCCAGGTGGTGCAGGTGGCAACACCCACCCTCCTGCAAGTTTGGTGATAGAATTCCAGCTGCGGGGTCGAGGAGCTGCAGGAGGTCCTAGGACTCACCTACGAGCTGTCCCACGGCAGTTGCAGGATTGCAGGAGGGTCAGTGACCAGCAAGGCCACAAAAAAGCACTGGCAAATGCAAGCAGAAGCTGAAGATGGATTTGCAAGTTTTTGGGGACCAGCTAGGTCCAGGAGACTCTATCCTTGGAGGGGGAGTCGGGCTGGACCTCAGTACACAGGAAGGCCAGCAGAAGTCATCTGAGCCCCCACGAGTGACCCAGAGGCGAAGGACTCAGGGAGATACAAGGAGGCCTCAGCAGCACAATAAAGCAGAAGTCCTGCGTCGCAGGAGTTGCAGAATAGAAGTTCATCTTCGAGTTGCAAAGTGCTGGAGGCTGGGGTTTCTCTGTGCTCAAAGATCTCTTGGAGGAAGAGCCAATCAAGCCTTGGCAAGAGCAACAATTGTGGTGCACAGGGGTTCCTTGTAGAGTCTTGCTAAACAAATCTGAAGACGCACTCACCGGAAGCCCTTAAGTTACCCTAGAAGGGGGTTGGTCACTCTCTGTAGTGACCCTCCTATCAGAGATCAGGGATGTCATCTACCTGGCCTAACAAGTCAGATGCTCACAGGGGCCCTCTGCACATCTTGTTTCCAAGATAGAAGAATCAACTGGCCACCTGGCACAGCTCTGTGCACCTCCCTAAGGGAGGATTTTGGCATTGAGGTGGACACTTCCCTGTCCTTTGTGTGGTTTCATGCCAGAGCAGGGATAAAGGGTCCCTGCACTGATGCAAACCAGTTTATGCAAGGAGGGTACCAATTGTGCCCTTCAAAGCAGTAGAGTGGCGCAGAGAGGCCCCTCTACCCCAGCCCAGAGACACCCAGTTCTAAAGGAGAGGTGGTTACACCTCCTTTCTACAGGAAACCCTTTGTTCTGCTTTACCCCTGCTCGAGCTGGATGAGCAGTATAAGGGCAAAACAGTGTCTGCAGCAGTGTAGGCTGCAAGACAGACCCTGGAAGGCTGTGCAGGCAGATCTGGGGATCTTCTAAGGAACCCCTGGAGTGCATGGTATCATATAACTAACACTAGAATCGGTGTTGTTGCATGATTCCAACATGTTTGATACCAAACATGCTTAGGTAGGGGAAATCATTATGTAGTTGGACTACTCGTACTGACCAGTGTCCACTACATGTCCTAAAATGCCTTCCCCGCACTTACAAAACGCAAAGAATAGAGTCTGGGGTTTGTAGAAGTACTCTGTTCATGCAGTAGTACCCTCACACTTAGGGACATGCACCCTGCCCGTGAGCTGAAGGGTCTACCAGAGGGGTGACTTACAGTGTTTAAGTTCAGTGACCACAATGTAAGGCAAGCCTTATATCAGGGGTAAAAGGGTACATGCACCATTTCACGCAGGCTGCAATGGCAGGCCTGTAGACACAGTTTGCATGTGCTCCCATGGATGGCACAATACATGCTGCAGCCCATGACAGACCCCTCGTGTACCAATGCCCTGGGTACCTAAGTACATATACTAGGGACTTACATGGGTGCACCACTATGCCAACTGTGGGGGGTAAACGTAGCATTTTATCAAATTTTGGGGGAGCGAGCACAGCACTGTGGTCCTGGTTTGCAGGATCTCAGTGCACTACAGTCCAAAACATTCTGACACCAGGCTAAACAAGTAATGCAATGGGTCTCATGTTTGCTTGAGTTAGAGCTGTTAATGTTGTAAATTCCTAACTGGACTTTTCTTGCCACTTAAATTGAAAATGAAAAGAAAAACAGTTAACATAAGTGAGCTGATTCAAAACGCCATGGCCACCATGAGCACGAAGAAGAGAGACAAAAGAAAAAAAGTTTGCTCGCAGTCAAACGTATCAGCAATCGGGAAATTAATCATGTAACAGGGTTTATGTCCAAGGCGGTAATCAAACCGCCCCAAGAAGGGACAAACAAAGGATTTTGAAAGGCAAGCCCACAAATGAGTGACAGTAATGGGAATGCGGTGGGCGTGGTTAAAAGGTCACAGATAGATTACAACAGGTCGAACTAAACAGTCAGGGTACTACAACCAGAACCCAGCTTACTACAGACAGGAGTCACACAGCTTGAATCCGGTCTTACGGGAAGACATCTCAACACATTAAGAAGCCAAAAAGTTTGACAAAAGGGTAGAAAGAGTCAGTCCAAAAATTACATAGGGTAGCTCTTCTTCGGATCTACGAGTAAGAAAAACTGACGTCAGCCGCTGGGGTGGTGCCTATATACAACAGTGACATCATCACGGTGACCACAACGCCAACAACAGATGCAGAGTCGACCGACTCCACCTGACAGCGTGCATGGCTATTGCTCGAAGAAATATCTTCAGATCCTGTCTGACACGTGGGGGAAATTCTAAGGTAAGGAATCTGCAACTGTCAAGTCTCTATCAGATTGACAGGTTAGGGGCAGCCAAATAGCTCACATCATATTTCACATCAGAGTACTGGCAGATAGGTCTGACCCCTGGAGCAAATGAGAAATCAGCATTCTCCACTCCTGATGGGCATTATCAGTTTACTCTTATGCCTTTTGAACTATAGAAGGCCCCTGCCACTTTCCAAAGGTTGGTGGATAAAGTCCTGACTGGGTTAGAAGACTTTAGTGCAGTAGATCTTTATGATATTGCTGTATTTAGCCCTACTTGGCAGGATCACCTGATCCACCATGAAAGGTCCTTGCAGCTGGGAAAAGGACAGGCCTCACTATCAAGGCAGGTAAGTGCCACATAGGGCAGTATCAGGCTGTATATTGGTCATCCTGTAGATGGAAGCCACATTAAACCAATAAAACCCGTGATCTAGACAATTATGGACTGAGTAGCTCCCACCATCCAGACCAAAGTTAGGCTATTACGTGGCTTGATTGGGTACTACAGGAGGTTTGGGGAGGGATAGGGCACCACTGTGGCACCTCTCACAGAACTGACCTCCAAAAAAGTGAGCTGGACAGCAGGATGTCAAAAGGGTTTTGACACGCTGAAGAAAGGAATGGGCTAAGCATCTGTTCCAAAAGCTCCAGATTACAGCTCACAGTTCACAGTGCAGACAGATGCCTCAGAACATGGGATAGGAGCAGTCCTATCCCAAATCAATGATGATAGACATAACCAACCTGTTGCTTTTATTAGCAGGAAGTTACTCTCCAGAGAGCAGCATTGGAGTGCCATTGAGAGGGAAGCCTTTACTGTGGTTTGGTCCCTGAAGAAGCTGAGGCCATTCGTTTTTGACTCCCACCTCCTTGTACAAACTGACCACAGGCCTCTCTGATGGCTAATGCAAAAGAAAGGTGAAAACCACAGACTGCTAAGGAAGTCCATCTCCGTACAGGAAAATGACTTTACAGTGGAGCACAGACCTGGAACTTACCATGCCAATGCAGATGGCCTTTCCAGGTTCTTCCACTTAGAAGATGAAGACTATCTTACAAAGGGAAAATGTTACTTACCAGTAGACATGTTTGTGGCATGCAGTGCTGTAGCTTTATAGGCTTTGCATTATCATTCCACCTAGTGTTGGGTCCAGAGTGTTACAAGTTAGTTTTCTTTGAAGCAGATGTTTTTCGAATCACAGGATCAAGTGACTTCTCCCTCTCAGTGATACTGCGCATGGGCATTGAGTCCTATGTTAGATTGTTTTCCCGCAGGCGGGTGAGAAAGGGGAATGAAAAGGAAGTATAGAGAAAGAGATGTCAATGCATGTGTATCTGCGTTTGTACAAATATAAGGTAACTGCAATGGCCATAGGCGTTCGGGGAGAAGGGCAGGCGCAAGTGAATCTACAGCACTACAGGGAACGAACAGATGTCTACTAGGTAAGTAACATTTTCCGTTCTGTGGCATGTATGGTTGTAGATACGAGGGGCGTGGCTTGGCGCCATGGCGGTAGCAGCTTCTTTTTGAGGCTCCCGCCTTTCTCTCCTCACCCCCGGGGCTATAATACTCAATTCGGCTCCAGATTCCGCACAGAGGGAGCGGAATACGTGGTGCCCCCCCGGGCTATCGATGTTCGGCTTCTGACCCCCAGAAACCACCGTTTGGGCTCCGATACGAATGGGCTAGATGCAAATCGGAAGAAAGCTCGAGGGGACAAGATGGCGGCGGCCATGCACTCCGGGACCTGGGCGGCCGGGAGAACACCCTTGGGCATCACCTCGGCTGACTGAGAGAAACACGGAGACCTAGACCGAACCATACTGAGCCAGAACGAGTAGAAAGAAGGAAGAAATCGGCTGATGGGCAATGCTGGAGGAGACGGCCCGGCACAGCGGTGTCGCTATAAGAGGAGGTGAGGAGGCCTGGCACCAAGAGGGGATCGAGGGCGCAGCAATCCGATACAGTAAACCGAGATAAGCTCACCAGGGGGAGATGGCCCGGGGCGCTGTAATCTGGAGACCCGAATAGCGAGAAAGCGACCAAAGGTGAGAAGGGGCCTGACGTAACGAGGCTGAAACCTAGCGAGGCCGCTTAAGAAGGGGTGGGAGATCGGCCGGACCAGTGATACGGGGAACCAGAGCAGAGGGACGCCACCCCAAGCCAGAACATTGAGAAACGGCCACTAAAAAGACACCGACCTAACAATATCCAAATCAGACTTTTCTAACAGATAAATCGACTAGCGGTCGAATAAAGAAAGGGACGGTGGCGTAACTTAAAAATACAGCCCGGCCCCACGCATTACCCCTAAATTCCGACAAGTAACACAGATTATTCGCCAATCCAGCTTAATAATCTAAGACATTTGGCTCAATAAAAGACAGGCCTCCACCCCCCAGGTGCCGGACCCAGGTGGGCCCATCCAGCAAATTTTGGAAAAACAGGTAAACACTATCATCGGCTCTATACTGCCTTTACACTATCAAGTGATCACCAGCAAAAACGCTGCACTGCGCCAGAGATGGGCAAACCAAATAGAGGGCGGGAAGCCGATAATACTAGAGATATAACAGACAATGCACCCCCAGAACAGGAGGTAGTGGGGAGATTTTCCTCTGTAGAGGAGGGAGCCACGAAAGAGCCTACTCTGCAAGATGTAATACAGGCTATTGCGGCCTCCAGAAACGCTCTTGAGATGAAAATAGACTCCCTCGCGTCGGACCTTACAGCACTCAGAGATGATCACCGGCACCTAGCAGAAAGAGTGACCTCGACAGAAAAACTGCTGACTGAATTGGGACCAGAGCTCCAAGGCGCTTCCAAAGCAACAGGACAAATGGAGAAACGAATAAAAGACTTGGAACTGAGGGCGGAAGATGCAGAAAACAGATCGAGAAGAAATAACATCAGAATCATGGGACTACCGGAGAAAATCGAAGGAAACAACATGGTTGACTTCCTTGAAAAATGGCTGAAGGAAAATATAGCGAACGAGGGACTGTCCCAATTTTTTGCAGTGGAAAGAGCACATAGAGTCCCAGCACGACCATTTACTCACCCAAAGCAGGAAAAAGGGAGACTGCTTACTGGACAACCAAGTGATTCGGATCTTCCCCGATTTTTCGCGAGAAGTATTAAGGCAGAGGGCTTCTTTCAGGGAGGCCAAACAGAGACTCAGAAATCTAGGGGTCCAATACAGGATGCTATTCCCGGCCAAACTCCGAATAATAACCACAACAGGCACACAGTTTTTTAACTCGGCGGAGGAGGTTTGGAACTGGATGGACAAGCAACATCTCAACGAGAAAGAATTAACCTTGAAAAACACCAAATAAACCTTAAAGGAAAATCTAACAGCAGAAACACTACAAGACGCACTAGTCCACCCCCTCTGGAGATTTTAAACGACCGTCAAAAAGCAGTGGAGGCGGCTGCGTCCCTCGGCTGTTCTGAACAGAGTTCACCTAAGCAAACGCATAGTGACGTAAACCAATCAGACTCGGAACATGAATCAGATTTGTCACTCACGCCTAACCAAAAGGGCCCGGATGTAACCCCAGGGACGTCAGACACCATAATCTGAAGTACATCCTTGAATTACAAACAGAACTCCTGGGAAATATGATATATGTAAACCTCAGGGACAACTAGGAGTACACTTACGGATTCTAAAACCGAATTAAAAGTTTGCAAGAAGAAACTAACCCACTGACACCCGATAATCGAAACCCTGGAGCCACTGAATTTCAGTCCTTCTTCCACCTGCAGGCTGAGGAGAGATCGCCCTGCTGAGCTTCGGTTTGCTAACTGAGGCACCCCCCACGTGGTTGGACAGTTAACTTTTTCTTTATTTCACACAAGTTTGGGCGAGAGAGGTTCGACTTTTGTCCTAGGGATGGGGAGTTGGGGAGTTTTTATGTTGGGGAATCTGCTAGGGTTTAATATCGGTCCGAGAATTACCACAGAAAGTGCAAAATGGAGCAGGGAGCAAGAAATTACCAGGGAACCTATCATACTACTAGGCTGCCAGGAATCACCCCCCAGTAGAACCACAAAACACTACTATGGCTACACCAAAATCGTATAAGGTCCTTACCTGGAACATCAGGGGTATGAACTCTTTAGTCAAGAGATATAAGATATCTTCTTAGTTGATGAACTCTTTAGTCAAGAGATACAAGATATCTTCTTATTTGCAGAGAAGGGGTATTCAAATAGCTATGTTACAGGAAACTCACTTAACATCGAAAGAGGGCAAAGCCTTACAAAAGAGAGGGAGAGGTCAGGCATTCTATACTACTTATTCAGCATACTCGAGGGGCACTCTGATTTGGCTTCGAGCAGGGGTCCCATTTCAGTTGACAGATAGCCAGGTGGACCCAGAGGGGAGATTCGTAGCGATCAAAGGCAGACTGGAATGGAAGGACATAACACTAATCAATGTATACGCCCCTAACACTGGACAGGGTGACTTCTTCACTCGACTATCCAATACACTAGCGACATTCCTGCAAGCACCAGTAATAGTGGGTGGTGATTTTAACTGTGTAAGTGACGTAGGTGCAGATAGATCACATCCTCCCCTACCACACTCTCCATTAGTGAAGATAGCTCAACAGTTCACCACATGGCAGGCAAATTGGGGCCTCATCGACACCTGGCGTAAACTACATCCTAGTGCCAAAGACTACTCCTTTTTCTCTGCCCTCCACGAGCTCCATGTTAGATTAAACTCCTTCTTGTGCTCACCAGACATACACTTACTTGTATTAAACACAGAATACTGGTCTCGCACAATATCTGACCATAACCCCCAGTTGCTGTCATTAGGATGGGGGTCCCTCACCCCATGCATACACACATGGAGACTTAGACCCGAATTACTAGAAGACCCCCCCCCTTCCGAGATGATATCCGACAAGCCATAGAACGTTATTTCGAAGAAAACAGCAACTCCACGACTAGCGGACTGATAGAATGGGATGCCTTTAAAGTAGTAATAAGAGGGAGATGCATTGCTGAAACAGTAGGGATACGTAGGACCTTACTAGGAGAGACTGAGAAAGCCCAGGATGTTTTAAGAGAAACAGAGAAAAATAGGCCTGGAAACCCTCATTTACAATCCCAAATACAGGAAAACAGATCAAAAGTAACACACTGTGTCGAACGTCTCAGATGCTTCGACCATAAGCAGTACCTCGCAAGAGTGCATGGCAAAAGAGATAAAGCGAGTAAACTGCTTGCCTGGGTAATATCGCAGTCAGAAAAATCCCCCCCTATAATGAGCCTGACCACAGGAGATGGGACCCAAATACACGACCCTAAACAGATTAATGCCCAGTTTCTGGCCTTTTATGAATCATTATACCAAAAAAGATCTAACCTAAGTAGAGACCTAACTGAGCAATACCTATTAACATTAAACTTAAAACCCTGGGAACCAATATCCACCGATACATTAGAAGGAAACATCACACCAGATGAGATCAAAGGGGCTGTGAAAGACTTGGCAAGGGGAAAAACACCATGAACTGACAGCCTGCCTGCCGAATTTTACAAAACCTTTGCTGAGATACTCGCACCTCGCTTGGAAAAAATGTTTAAATGCGCCAAGGATCAGGTCCTATTGCCTGAAACCACTAGGGAAGCCATTATAGTCCCGCTGCTCAAGCCCGGCAAGGACCCAACTGGGATGGGGGCATACAGGCCCCTCTCCATGCTGAACCTCGATTATAAGATACTCAGCAAAGCCTTAGCAACTAGACTCCTTCCTCTGATGCCTTCTTTCATCCACCCAGACCAAGCAGGCTTCATTCCAGGCCATAACACAGCAGGAAACATACGCAGGCTCTTCGCAGTCATGAACGGAATAACCCCCTCGACTGAATCTCCGGGCATATTGGCAGTAGACATTGAAAAAGCCTTTGACAGCCTAGAGTGGGACTTCCTTTATAAAGTTATGGCCCAAATGGGAGTTGGCCTTGATTATATTGCATGGGTGAAACTGCTTTACACTAACCCTGCAGCTAGAGTCCGTACGGGACGTATTATATCATCCAGATACGCAGTGGAACGCGGGACGAGACAGGGTTGCCCCTTCTCCCCCATATTGTTTGCTCTAGCCATGGAACCTCTGGCTGCGGCGGCCAGGGCGGGACAGGGAGGACCTGGAATACTGATCGGAAATGTAAGACATTTCATAGCCTTATATGCAGACGACCTCCTGATATTTTTGGGTGACATGCAGAGGGATCTCCCAGTAGCTCAACTAATGCTGTCCAACTTCGAAAAACATTCAGGCCTAAAAGTAAACTGGGACAAAACAGGTCTATTCCCCCTAGTGAAACATCATCAACCCCCACTGACTTTGGGAACGGTTAGATGGATACCTGAAGGGCTTCCATATCTAGTAGTAAAAATATACCATGAGACTAGAGACATTTTTGATGGAAATCTGGGCGGCGTATTCCGCCCCATAAAATCCTGCATGACATTCTGGCAAACACTCCCTCTTTCGGTGATGGGTCGCATCGCGATTCTTAAAATGATAGTACTACCTAGACTGTTAAACCATTTCACGGCCCTTCCGATGTGGATTCCTAAGTCCTTCTTCAGGGATATGAATTCCGTAGCAAGCTCATTTATATGGGTAGCGGCAGGAAAAGGGTGGCTTTAATAAAGCTCCAGAGACAGCTGTCAAACGGGGGCCTAGCAACTCCTGACTTTGAGTCATATTACATTGCGGCTCAAATACAGTGGCTGGCGCTTTGGATCTCTAACAGTCTGGTGTTACAACCTAATGCAGAGTCCTCCGTGCCACAGAAAACAAGACTGTTTGAAATACTGCTGGACCCCACAAAAGAAGAAAAGCAGGACAGCCCAGAAGTGAAAATAATAGCTAAATGCTGGAAATCATACTTGCACAAAACTAAAACTAAAACTCCCTACTCAGCGGAACTTCCTCTCAGCGCGCTGCAAGCAATAACTCAGAAAAGGGCTGAACTTGAACTTGGAGACTGGCTGGAGGCCGGGGTTAATACGTTAGGCACATTATTCGAGAACAATAAGTTGAAATCGTTTGAGACCCTTAGAGCACAATATGACATACCGGCAAAACACTTTTTAACTTACGGGACTGTAAGGGCTAGCATAGGCAACCACTGGCGAACAAAAAATTCTGAACCATCAGCGCAGGGTATGTGCACGTATCTGACATCCCCAACTCCCAAGACTAGGGTTATTTCGAATTTATATGCATTGATTAGAACAGATAATACAGCCCCCCTTCCATACCTGAAACAACAATGGGAAAAAACCTTTAACAGAGATATCTCTGAAACAGAATAGGAACGTACACTACAGAACTTACCTAAAGCATCGCGGAATGCCAGATTTAAACTGATCAATTTCTATGTCTTGCATCAAGCCTACCTTACACCCGCCCGTATTAACAAATACTTCAACAAAACCGCAGAGTGCTGTCCAAGATGTAAGACAATAGATGCAGAATTCAACCACATGTTTTGGGAATGCCAGACACTGACATCTTATTGGTCTGAGATTTGCCAAAAATTATCCCAGATACTAGGTAGGACTGTGTCATGTTCAATTGACACCTGCCTCTTGCACACATTTACACATTCTACTAAACATAAAGCCTCAGGCAGATTCCTAGACCTAGCTCTAACCCTGGCGAAAAGAGAAATAGCCAGCAACTGGAAAAACCCGGGGGGCCCTAAACTGACAAGCTGGAAAAATGAACTACTTAGGTGGGCTGCTGCTGAAGGCACTCTGCTACAAAAAGAAGGCAGAACCGGGATCAGACCTCCTGAAGTATCAGCTAACTGGGAACTAATAATGGATTCACTAAAAACCGAACAAACCATACAGCACCCCCCCAACACTCCATAATAACACCCAAGTTTCCTGTACAAATACACCAGAGCATTCAGCCATCAAAAACAAAACATAGCTATCACACAGACAAATTCAGCAGACCCCTACACATGCAAACTACCCCCAGAGACACAATTAAGGTAATTGAAAGTCTCCAACTTTCCTATTGCAGAAGTACTATCATTGAATAAGCATTCGGACCGAGGGGTCAGGGTGGGAAGGGGGGAGGGGGGGAGTTGGATTTCGATAATACCAAATAAATAATGTTTATTAAAATCGAATCTCTACCAGTTTAAGCGCACAAATAAATAAAACTAATGTGATATACAGAAAGATGGAGAAGAAGAAAATACAATGTAAACTGTTTTGAATTATGTATAAAATCAATAAAATTTGGTTTAAAAAAAAATGTATGGTTGTAGATACACATGCTTTGCATAGACTGTAAAGCACTCCCTCCAAAAGCAGTGGCTAGCCTGTGGGAGTTGCAGTTGTCTGGAAGGGTGTTCTTATAACAGTGGAATGTGCCCTATGAGTTTGTGGCAATTGTCTTTTTGCCTTAGCATATCATGTTTGCATACATTTAACAATCCATCTAGCTATGCCTTTCTTTCAAATTGGATTGCCCTTGAATGGCAAAGCAAAAGTCACAAAAGTTGTTTTCCTAAACTGTTTTGTTCTGTCAATATAGTGTGAGTGCCCTCTTTATATCTAAAGTGTGGAGTGCTCACTCTGCTACTGAACCAGGTTGTGGGAAAAACACTGGCAAATCAATGGTTTGATTGATATGAAATTGAAACACCACTTTTGGTAGGAATCTTGGATGTGTACGAAGGACCACCTTATCTCTATGAATTTGAAAGAAAGGTTCCTCTAGAAGTAATGTCTGGAGCTCACTGACACGCCCGAGTGATGTGATTGCAACTACAAAGGCTACCTTCCCTGAAAGAACTGAATAGAATATATGTGAAGCGGCTCAAATGGAGAGCCCCTAGGCCTAGTGAGTACAATGTAAAGATTCCATGATGAAACAGGTGGAAGTCTAGGCAGAAGAAGTTCTTCCATGAACATTTTAATAACAGGGATTCTGAACAATGAAATATGTTCTCTATTTTGCAAGTATGCAGCTATAGCTGCAAGCTGTAATCTGACTGAAGTGTAAACTAAGTTAGTTTGCTTCAAATGAAGCAAGTAGCAAATAATTTCTTGGATAAATGCCTTAACTGGATCAATGTGTTTCGACTGGCAGTAGCAAACAAAACACTTCGATTTTGTTGTCGGTCTGCATGCCTCCTTCAAGATTTCCATACATTCAGGAGGTAAATTAAAATAACCAAATTCTATGACTTCAGGAGCCATATCTCTAGGTTGAGGGATTTAGGGTCTGAATGCCTGATCTGTTAAGGTCCTGTGTGAGAAGATCTGGTCTGTTGCGGAGCTTCTTGTGAGGAACTTGAGAGGTCCAAAAGAGTTGTGAACCAAGGTTGACATGCCATGTGGGCACTACCAGTATCATAGTTAGTGATGTCTGTTTGAGCTTGTGAACCAGAAATGGAACGATTGGGAGAGGTGGAAACGCGTAAACAATTATCCCTGACCATTTCATCCATAGAGCATTGCCCTTAGAGAGAGGGTGAGGGTACCTGGATGTGAAGTTTGGGCATTTTACATTTTCTTCTGTGGCAAGAATATCTATTTGAGGATTTCCCCGACCTTTCAAAGTATTTTTGAAGGACTTGTGGGTGGAGTCCCCATTTGTGGACTTGTTGATGCGTCCTGCTGAACAGGTCTGCAAAGTCATTGTCCGTCCCTGGGAGATACTCTGCTAGTAGGTGAATGTGGTGGTGATGAGCCCATTTCCATAATGTTTGTCCCAGTTTTGATAACTGGAACGATTGTGCTGTTCCCCCCGATCCACCCCCAGAAATAGCGCTTGAAGCTCCAGATAGCTGATGTGTATGGAACAATGTATATAATCTGAAAGACTCTGCACTGTGAAGTTTTGAAAATGTGCTCCCCAACCTGTCAAGGATGCATCTGTGGTCAGACAAGTTTAGGAACAGGGTTTTAAAAAGGCCGCCCTTTTAAGAGGTTGGTGGAGTTCCACCATTAGAGAGAGTGATAAGTTTGGCGGTCAGCGAACACTAGATCCTGAAGACGAGACTGTGACTGACACCACTGATGAGACAGACGTCGCTGTAGCGGCCGCATGTTGAGTCTGGCATGGGGTACGATGGCAATGCAACATGCCATCATCCCTAAGCGCCGCATGATAGTTTTGACTATGGGAGTGTGATTCTGTGCTGAGGAAGCAGATGCTGTAAGTGTTGTATCCGAGCTGCACTGGTGTATGCTAACTCTAGTTGAGTGTTGAGAATGGCCCCTAAATATAGTTGAACCTGGAGAGGTTGTAGATAAGATTTTACAAAGTTGACTGTGAACCTTTACTTGTGAAGAAGGTTCACTGTAATCTGTATGTGGGAATGACACTGTTGCAAAGTGCTGGCTTTGATAAGCCAATCATCTACGTATGGGAAGACATGAATCTTTTGTTGTCTGAGATGTACTGCAACCACTGTTAGGCATTTGGTAAATGCCTTGGAAGCAGTTGTGACCCCAAAAGGTAAAACTGTGAACTGATAATGTTTGCGGCGATCACAAATCTTAAATATTTGCGTGTGCCAGATGGATGGGAATATGAAAGCATGCATCTTTGAGGTCTAGAGCTGAGTAAATCTGCTTGTTGAAGGAGTGGAATGACATCCTGAAGAGCGACCATGTGAAAATCTTCTGAAAGAATGTACTGTGTAAGGGGCCAGAGAGCTAAGATAGGTCTGAGTGACCCGTCCTCTTTTGAAATGAGGAAATGTAGCAAATATGCCCCTGTTTCTTGATATTTGGGTGGAACTGGTTCTATAGCCCCTTTTGAAAGGAGAGCTTGTACCTCATTTTTTGAGCAAAGTGAGGTGTTCTTGAGATAACCTGTGTGTGCAAGGAATGATATTGTGAGGTGTGATTGTCAGCTCCATGCAATAACCAAGTTGGATAATGGACAGGACCCATTGGGTCTGAAGTTGTTTGTGTCCACTGAGTATAAATGTCCTGAAGACATCCCCCAACTGGTGTTACATGGGGTTTAGGTATGTTGAGATAGTCAGTGTTTTTCTTGTAGAACCTGAGCTCTGAGAGTTGTTGTTCTTGCACCCTGCCTTTGAACTTATGACCTCTGAAAGAGTCTTTGGTATAGGAAACTTAGGCATGTTTGTTTTGTGAGGTGGAAGGGCTCTGATGAAGTTGTTGATTTGTAACCCCACTATAGAGCGGGAGACAAAAAAATCCTCTTTGTGCATCTGACTGAAGAGCTTCCATGGCCTTTTTTTGTATCCTCGTCCTTTTTTAGTTTTTCTAAGGTGGAATCAACTTGTGGACACAAGAGATGTTCTTTATTAAAGGGCATATTTAAAATTGCTTGCTGTAGTTCAGAGCACCTAAGCCATGCATATCTTCTGATGTGGACACTTGTGCTTATGACTCAGGCTGCGGTATCTGCAGCATCCAGCTCACATCTAATTGACTTATCAGCAATGGTTTGCCCCTCCGACACAATTTGTTGGCCACGTTTGTGATGCTCCTCTGGGAGATATTGGAGGAGATCCTCCATTTTATCCCAGTGAGCTCAGTCATATCTAGAGAGTATGGCTTGGGAGTTGGCTATGCGCCAATGATTAGCGGCTTGCACAGCTACTTTTTTGCCTGCTACATCAATCTCTTTACTCTCTTTGTCAGGTGGGGAGAGTCTCCAATGGCCTGGCTATTAGCTATTTTGCCGGTGGTAGTAGCCTCTGGCGTCACTTCTGATGCAATAAATAAAGGGTCTGAAGGAGCTAGCTTGTATTTTTTTATCTACCCTTGGCGTTATTCTTCAATGGACAGGCTTTTGGAAAATGTTGCTTGCACGCCGCATCACACCCGAGAGCATAAGGAGATACTGGGTGTCCCTGTGTGTGGTGGTAAGTTTGTCAAATAGAAAATCTTGTTCAAAAGGATCCTTATGTAAAGGTACATTATGGTATCCAGCTGCCCTAGCAATGACTTGTTGGTAACTGTAGTATCCTCTGGAGGGGAAGGTCTTGCGGGATACACGTCAGGATCAGTATTAATGACTGTGTCTAGATCATAAGAATCCAAGGATCCTGATCTGGTGTTCCTCAAATAATGGTGAACCTTGTGGAGTGTGGTCTCCCTCTGCTGGAGAAGTGGGAGAATGAGGGGGAGGAGACGTAACTGGAGGTGAAGTAGGAGGAGGAGGAAGAGGACAAACAAGCTCCTCTGTGGAAACAGTCTTTTCCTTAGGGAGTTTTTTAGGTGGTGAGGTGTCCAGTGCCTACTGGAGGGTTAGCTTCCTTTTAAAATTAACTGTAGGGGAAGCTACAATTCATTCTGTGCCTTCTTGAATATATACTTTGCGCTGTCTAGGATCCATTGTCTCCAACATGGGTTGAATAGGCGAAGGCGTGCTGGAACAGTGGCTTGAGTCCAAATGCTCCGAAGGAACATGCTCCGTTGTTTTCTGCGCCAATTTTAGGTTGGATCTTTTTCGGTGCCAAACTCGGATCCGAAGATTGTCGGCTTGTAACCAATGCGGTTGGTGCTGAGTGCTTGGTGGTGGAAGGTTGGACGAAGTTGATGAGGTCGGAGCGGAAGATGCAGCCGCAGTCTTCATGATTTCCCGTGCCCAGCCGATTGGTGGGGCATCCAAAATTTCTTTCCGAGACTGACCATCACTTGAATGCAGCAGTGGTCCGGTGACCTCGGTATGGATTTTTTTGGGAGGTTTTGTGGTAAGAGGTGGAGCCATGTACTCACAGTTTGCACCGAAATAAGTTCTTGGCTCTCGATGTCAGATTGGATGTCTGAATTCAAATCTTGGATGGAGACTGCTTCCTGGTGGGGCTCCTCCTGCACAGGTTCTTACCCGAAAATATGCGGGGTGCCATTTAGAGTTCTGAGCACCATCTCTAGCCTACGGGCTTGTTGGTCTCAGAGCGTCTTCCTGGACTGGAACAATCGACACGCCTCACAGGTAGCCCCTTTTTGGTCCGGCGAGGTGCATAAGTTACACACCTGATGACGATTGATGTAAGGGTACTTCGGATGGCACTGAGGGCCGAACAGAAATGGTGTCTGTTCCAACGGGCTTACGTTCTCTCCGGTGCCAAAAGTTTCAAGGCCTAACAGCCCGATTCCGTCCCCAAGGGTGTACGGTAAACTGAACTAGAACTGTCAAGTGAGAAACGGTCGATGTGAGAGTCAGTCAGCACAATCGAATGTATAATACTGTTGAATAGAAAAGACAGAGGGAAAGTCTTGAACCGGAGCAAGTCGAAGACTGAACAAAGAATTACACGTCCGAACTCGACGGCAGAGAAAAAACAATCTAGCAAAGGACTCTATGCCCATGCGCAGTATCACAGAGAGGGAAGAATCACTCTGTCCCCTGACTCAAAAGTTATTTTTCTTCGAAGAATATGTTTTTCAGCACTCTGGACCCAACACTAGATGGTAGGATAATGCAAAGCATGTGTATCTACAGCCACACATGCCACCAAACAGTTAGTGTAAACCCTCTTTCATTTGGGAGGGGGCCTGTTGTGGCTAGGCAAGAGTTGAGAGACACATTCCTCGGTTCTAGATTTAAGAATCGAGGTACGTGGCATATGGCGGGGAGAACTGAGAGAGACGATGTGGAGGAAGGTCGTAGCAATGCAAGTAGGAAGACATCTACTGATATTGTATTGTATTTCTTCAAGCTATTTAAATATACCTGATTAAACAATCACTTAATAAGCATGTTGCTGGAGTATTTGTTCTAACAATGGCGACGAGCTGCCTAAAGAGAAACTTGCGTGCGGACAAGGTAACCGGTGCGGGGACATTGAAACAGACTATCAAGATGGTGGTAAGTCTTTTAATATAAAAACTACAATAGTGGTAAGGCTATATTACCACAATCCGGCATTATCTTTTCAACATTTTGGTGAAAGACAGTTACGGGTGGTTGGAGACTCGCGCATTCAGTCTGCAGGAGCAGTTAGAAACGTGCGTCATCACAAACATCTTGTGAGCATAGTTGAACTTAAACATCAGAACGCATGCATGCATTCATGACGTTATGGCAATAGGCACGCCTTTAATGGGTCCCTACTCAAGTTGTCTACACACGTTGTCAAGGAAATCAACGCGTTACGAAGGACACACACAGTTAATCAAGGCGATATGCACACCATTAGTAAGAGCCTACGCAAGCTATTTACACGCACTAGCATGTGAAGCAACGCATTACGGCGATAGGCACACCATCACATAACGGAATGCAGTTGTATGCATTTCAGGGTGCCTACGTTTGGATTGTAATGGCGATAGGCACGCCATACTCATAATTATAATAATTGAAAAAACAGAATAATAATATATAAAGAGAATAACTATAGAGAGAGGAAGAGTAATTAAATAATAATTACAGTATTTATCCACACACAAAGTTAAATTCATCTAGAGCATTTTATTCAGGAAAAGAATCAAAATGAGCACTCCCAATCCAACTTATACTGTATCAGCACAAAACTTCACCATCAGCCCTCTTGCACCTTTTTGCTCTTCAGGTACTGAGCCCATATTAAAATGGGAGGAATGAAAAGAATATTCTTTAAACTACATTACAGCAATTGATTAAAAAAATACTATATCAGCAGAACAAAAAAAAAAAAAAAGGATACTTTACATGCTTTAGGTCCTATAGGACTTAAGACTACAATCAAATGAATAAAATGGAAGTTACTGGAGACATCAATATTTTTAATGCAACTATCCAAGACCTAGACTGTTATTACAGACCTAAAGTATGTATAGGTATTACCAGGTACACATTTTTTTAACGTAAACAGGAAGAAAAAAAAAAGAACCTGTTGATGATTACGTAGCAGAATTAAATAAAATAGCCCTAGATTGTACATTTGGTGCATTTAGGATGAGTTAATCTGAGATCAAGTAGTTATGCATGCAAATAATCCTGTGATACAAGAATGTAATGGATTAATGGAGATGCACCTTTAAGTGATGTTTTGGCTATGGTTCGTAAAGCTGAAACGTCTAGTAGATGTGCTGGTGCATTGAAAATGGATGTAAAAGAGTGTAAAACTGTACGCAAAATCCAATAGAAAAGCAGATAACTAAGAACATAAAACCCAAAGACACACCAAGATGTCATTGATGTGATAGTAAAGACCATCTTGCATTCAGTAAAAGTTTTTCGGTGGTCAAACAGAAATGTGCCAATTGTAGAATTATTGGGCATTTTTCCAAAGTGTCTAGGAGAACATTGGAATTGTAACTTTAAAAATATATGCTAATTCTGGATCGCCTTATACTATCATCAACAAATCAATTTGGAAAGAAAAATTTTGCAAAAAGTGGGCAACAAGTTATTGCCTTCAGACATTAATCCAGAAGGATATAGTGGTGAACAAATCTATATGTTGGGGTTTAGGTAGTTTGTTTTTAGATTAAAAAACAGGGAAGCAAGAGGCAAAATTTAAATGGCAAAAAAGGACCTCCAGTACTTGGGTGGTATGACCAAGAAAATGTACACATTGTGTTAGATCCCAATCATCAAGAACAGGTACTAGTGGTGGACGAAGGTATTTTTAAAAAAGAAACAAAAAAAAAAACAAAAAAAAATAAAAATAAATCGGAGAGGAATTTAAACTCAAATTTTATAAAAGTTTTCTGCAAACAGTTAGGAAATCTTAAAGGTTTTGAACACCAAATCATTTTGAAGGATAATGCTATACCAAAAATACATAAAGTAAGAAACAGTCCATTTATGTTGAGACGCGAGGTATCTGCTGAGTTAGAAAAGTTGGTATTATCTGGCATTATAGTACCTATTGAGGCATGTGATTGGATTGCGCCTTTGGTTGTTGCGAGGCAAAGTAACGGAAAAATTAGACTATGTGTTGATTTACGCCATTTGAACAACATAATTGTGGACCAGTTTCCATTACCAAAAATTAATTGAATTTTATCTTGTGTGAGGGGAGCAAAATGGTTTTCCACAACTGATTTATCATCTGCGTATGATCAAATTTCTTTAACTGAGAGTTTGACGAAATTTACAGCCTTCATAACACCAGAAGCATGCTATCAGTTCAAACACATGCCATTTGGCATCGGCAGCAGCAGTCTTCCAGAGGTTAATGTCTAAACTTTTTGACAAGGAAGATAATGTGAAATTTTAACAAGGAAGAAAGTGTGAAACTTTTTCAAGATGACATTCTGATTTTCGGAAGTACAAGAGAAGAACATAATAACAGACTCATGAGAGTTTTGTCAATATTAGAGTCCAAAAGGTTAACTATTGAGTTTGCTAAATATAAATTCGTAGAAAATAGCTTTTCATATTTTGGTCATATTAGTGCAGATGGAGTCAGACCTAAACCATCTTCGATATAAGCCATTAAGGAGGCACCTGCTCCTACTAACAAAGAGGATATATGGTATTTCCTAGGTATGGCGGAATACTGTGCCAAGTACATTCCAGGGTTTGCTGAGAAAACATTTTACATTAGACGATTGCTTAAAAACAAATGCAAATTTGAGTGGTCTACACAATGCAATGATAGTTTTCAAAGCATAAAAGAGGGGATTGCTAATGCATCAGCATTAGGAAGTTTTGAGCCAAATGCAATGTGTGTCATTACCACGGATGCAAGTAATAAAGGTTTGGGTGCTGTGTTAATACAGAGAAAGGGAACAAAGAAAGAATGTGTAATTGTGTATGCTTCACGATCTCTAACACCTACTGAAGAAAAATCTCTTATAATTGTGAGAAACATTAGCATGTGCATAGGCGCTAGATTATTTTGTGTGGGGAAGACTATGTATCATATAAACCAACCATAAACCGTTGGTAACATTTTTACCTACAGATGGCATGGTAAATACTTCGGCTAGGTTAGCACTATCATCTATGCGACTCTCTGATTATCAATACAAGGTAGTTTATGTTCCTAGAAAAGATAATGTGGTAGCAGATTTTTTTATCTAGAATGCCCAATGATTTGGAAGAATATGAAGACGATAGATGGAATGAATTTCAAATCGCATTAATTCATGATAGTGGCGAAGCAGTTATTAACGGAGATGTCTGGAACAAAGAGTATGAAGCTGAAAATGTTATCAGATGTGGAGTATTTGTGTAATGATTGCCCAAATAAACAGAGCTTAAGTGAAGCCTTAAAATCTTTTTGGAAGGTGAGATCAGAACTTACTGTAGAGTCAATATAATTTTGAGATGGGAAAGAATAATTCCACCTGAAACTTAGCGAACAACAGTCATATCATTAAGTCATGAAGGACATTCGGTTATCACTAGAACCGAAAGTATTGTAAAGAAAATGTTTTGGTGGTCTGGTGTCGATATTGCAGTGGAAAGATTTGTTAGGGAATGTCCTAACTGTAGATTGGCTGACAAGTCATTAAAGACTTTACGGCCACATATGAGCGATTGTTTAATACCTAATAATCCAAGGGAAACAATAGCAATAGACATTGTCAGTCCTATTGGTAACCCACAGAAATACATTTTAGGTCTAATTGATTTGTTTAATTGTTGGCCAGAAGAAAAAGTTGTGGACAAGGCAGATACTGATGTTGTGTTGGAGTTTTTAGATGAGACTTATTTCAGAAGGTATTCCGCAAATATTTAGAGTGACAATGGTGCGCAATTGAGGTCACTAAAGTCCAAAGCATAAAACCACTTCGCTTAACAATCCAAGTGGTAATGGCATGGTTGAAAGATTCAACTGAGTAAATAAAGGAATCAAACAATTGGCAATGGTTAGCAATGAAGATTGGATTACTCAATTGGGAAAAATTATTTGGGCATCCAGGGCCAGACTGTGTTTCTGCAGGCGTTTCTCCTTTTGGTATGATGCAGGTTAGGAATCCTAGGACCAAATTCACTCCTGGATGGTTGTTTCGGTCAAATTTAGAACAGTGGTCTCTTGAAGACGTTAGAAAAAAAATGAAGGAGGTTCACAATAAAACCAAGTCATATTATGATGATAAGAAAGGAACAAAACACGTAAACATCAAAGTGGATGATTGGGTCAGATTAAAGAGACCAGGTGCAGTACCAAAAGGTGAATGTAGATTTTATGAACCAGATGTAGTTGTTGAGGTTTTGCTAAATTGCTGTAAGATTGAGTAATGGGAAAGTGTGGAATCTGAATCGTGTAGCTCATTATAATAAGGATTTCTGGAATCAAGAGCACAAAGAAAGCAAGGAATTAAAAATTGATTTTCGAGATAAGAATGATTTGAAGGAAAACGAACATGTAAATAAAGAACAAATTCGTAGGGAGATACAAACTGGAGAGGAAACCGTGGATAAGAGTAAATGTAAGCAAATGGAAATAATAAACTCAGGAAAAGATTTGAACAAATGTGTTGATAATACAGACTGTGAAACTAATAAGTGTAGCAAGAGTGGAGAGAGTCTGAAAAATGATTCGACAAAGGATCTGACCATGAACTCCGAAGTTGATAACAGCTTTGAAGCACATGATTTGGGTGATGAGGAAGAAACAGAAACTGTACAAAGGAGTAATCCAATAAGAAAAGCTCCTATGTGGTTGGAGGACAATATACATGATAATTTGAAAAAAAAAAAAAATGAAATGCAAACTTGCAGGTCTGACATATTGGTATGTAGATTAATATGCTTCAAATTTCAAGCTGTATTTTATTTTATGATTTTATTATTGTATATTCGAGTTGTATTATCTTATTGTTTGTTTTGAATAAAGAGGGGGATGTGTTGTGGCTAGGCACGAGTTGAGACACGTTCCTTGGTTCTAGATTTGAGAATCGAGGTACGTGGTGTTTCGCGGGGAAGAACTGGGAGAATCGCTGTGGAGGAAGGTCGGAGCAAAGCGAGTAGGAAGACATCTACTGATACTGTATTGTGTTTCTTCAGGTTATTTAAATATATGTGATTAAACAATGAGTTAATGATTATGTTGCTGGAGTATCGTTCTAACAGGGTCATATAAGTGCCTCTTATTGACATGGTTAGGAATGAACAGCTGGTAATAGTTTGGTGGCAACGGTGACTCCACCTTGTCCTTTGGGCACCCAAAGCCTTACCTTGTTTGTTTCCACAAAAGCCTTCTTGCAGATATTGCCCCTCCTTAGACAACTGGTAATCTTGTAAGAACAACTATTGTGGCTGGTATGTTCTTCGAGGGAGCAGAGAAACTCCCTTTGGAGACTGTCCTAGTTTGTTGCCTACAAAAAACAGTTAAAGAATGTTGGTAGTGCAGCATACCTATAGCCTTTGCTACGTTGGTATATTTCTCTGTTTTGTCCAGCATCTAATCTACCTGAGGACCAAAGAGAAGTTCATTGTCAAAGGGCATGCCAATGAGGTATTGTCGACCTTCTGGTCTAAAGCCTGAAACCCTAAGCCAAGGTCCGTGGTGGAGTAGAAGGATAGGACTGACTTCCATGGATGCTGTATGTACTGCATCTGAAGCACAATGAATGTTAAAGTTCCAGATAACTTTCCCTTCCTGGACAGTTTCTTCCTGTAGGCTTCGGGAAGATGTTTAAAAAACTCCTCCATCTCATCTCACTGGTCGCTATTGCTAGTAATGCCTTGGAGTTATTTGAAATGCCACTGAATGGCAGCTCCCAAGGCGACCCTTTTGCCTGTCACCTCTATCTTCTTACTCTTTTATCATGAAGTGGCATATCCCCCTGCTCCTGCACCCAGCATGAGAGCTCTCTTGCGTGCCATGTCAACTCCTAGAGGGCTTGGTATGACATGCCTACAAATGAGGAGAGAGAGGATTTTGTGGAGGATGTTTAATTTTTTGTCTCCATCCGGGGAGTAACCCACCCTCCCCCTGACCTTCATGGGGTCTTTGAAATTCAAGATTTTTTTTTTTGCATAGAATGGAAAGGGGAAGAGTGCCTTGTTTGTCAAAGTCACTTCCCCTCTGACTTCCAAAAGCATCAGAACTTTATAATGTGCTGCTCCTCTTGTAGCAACAGAATGATGTGCAGTAGTATCATCTGATGGTGATGCTTTCAGAGGATGGGGTTAAATAATGTATCATCCTGAGAATCCACCCAGTAATCACGCCATGCACCACCCTGATCATCATTGGAACTTGCTTCCTGATAAGATGTCAGTGGATGAGAAGAATAGCTTTAATCAGAATCCGAATAAGAGTTATCCAATAAGACCTGGACTTCAGGTGTAGTTAATACTGGGTGACTCCTCTTTTTCTATGTAATTCTTTTAATTTTTCTAAAACTGTCTCCTCAAAGGTAAATTTCCTCTTTTGAGGGGACATTGAGTTGATGAAGGCAGACGTGCAAGTGTCTTACCACTCACTGTTAAAGAATATTGTGTAGCTGGTCTAATGGGTGTGAAAAATATACTTGACTTTAATGTGTCTGTATTGGAGGTATGACATCAAACTCTTGGATCCGAGCTTCAGGGCATCACCCCGAGGGACTTCATGCATCACGATAGCCTTTCAGTGCCAACCAAGTCTTGCCTTTAACAGGTGCTCCTGACTGTAAAGGTTTTTTTTCGGGTGGCTTTTTTAAACGGAGTAGATCCTTGGTCTAGGCATGGTGCGCCCAGAGGCTGCTCTTTGGTTTTGAGATAAGGCTTGATTTGAGATCAAACCCCAGAGGCTTCTTGGTGTGTAAAGGTGCACTATATGCCTGAAGCCTTGGTGTGTGGGCCCAGGTCTCACAGGCAATGCTAGACATTCAGTATTGTTCTAGTCCTGGGTGTGGTTTTTATGAAAGGCCCTGAGGCCTCCAAAGTGTGAGGCGTGAGAGGAAACATAGTATGAACTCCACTGCAGCATGGCTTCAAGGCTACTGGGCTGGGCCTCCCTCGTCACTGCAATGGGCTTCTTCAACATACTTGAATACTGCTAGGCACAGTGACCTGTTAAAATATCTGTGCTGCATTGCAGAGTACTGAACTCACCTCTAATTGTTTTGGTCCCAAACAGTTTTTTTTTTATTTATCAAAAAGCATTACAATAGGCACTTTTGTTGTGTTCCCTCGGCAGACAGAAGTTACAGACCAGTACTGGTCTGACCACGGGACTTTGTTATTGCACGAAGGGAACAATTTAAAGAACAAGTTACTAAACTTTGGTAAAACCTTATCTAGTAGAGGCTATCTGGCTGCAGATTTCTTGCCTTAGAATTATCCCCAGGTGTCAGAGTGGATCCAGAAAATGTTTGTGGGCAGTACTCATGCACCAGTAGTTAGCATCATTCAACTTTGTGTGGCATTGTTGGTGCTGGAAGTGACTTGCGCTGTGCCTAAATAGGCACCACCCCAGCACGCTGACGTATGTTTCCTTTCACAACTTTCCACACTAGCTGCGCAGAGCCACAAACAACACTGACAACTAGTGTGGAAAACTAGGGCCCTGAAAGGGGGCCCAGCCCTGTCACTAGAAATCTGTAAACAGAGCAGGAAGGATGAGTGGGTCGGTAAAGAATCTAAGGCTGAGAGTCTCTACCAGCTACGCCTCCACCGAAGGTAAGTAATTTGTTCATCTGATAGAGACTTCTAGCCCCAGATTCCTTACCTTAGAATAGATACCCAAGCAATACCTCCCTAAACGTTGGTCTGCAAAATAGTCTTGCAGGACGAATGGGCAAAGTGCCCGTCCCTACAGACCTGACTGTCCCAGGATTAGTGCTCGGCAAACATGCCCACTTTGCTACCTGTAGGATGTCCAGGACAGGAACTCCGCGTGCTAACGCAGTGGTCACAGCCTTGGCTTTGGAGGAATGCTTTTTGACCAATGTGTAGCGGATTTCAATACAGAGTGCGATCAATCAGAAGATGTCAGTTACTGTACTGCCTTCCCTTTTTGGGCTCCAACATAAACCATTTGTGCGGTCAAGGGAGAACAAAGATTTGTGGGTCCAATTGGTGGAGTTACTCCTCTTCTTAAGAGGGATACGGTGGGACATAAAAGGTAGGCAGGGTGATGGACTGGCCTGTCTGAAAGTGAGTGACCACCCTTGATAAGAAGAAATCTCAAGTGTGAAGGTAGGACCAGCTTGTCTGTGAAGACATTGAGGTACAGGGGGCTTGGAAGATAAAGCCTGGAGTTCACAGACCCTCCGGGCAGATGTTATTGCCACTAGAAAGGTCATCTTGATAGTTAAAAGCCTGAGCGGAAAGTTGTGGTGCGGCCTGAAAGAAGTGAACATCAGGAAAGTAAGAACTAAATTTAGGTCCCACTAAAGTATGACGAATGATGAAGGAGGAAATAAATGTTGGAGACCTTTAAAAAACCTATGTACAATAGGGGACATGAAGAGGGATAGCTGATCAGGCAACAGTATAAATGCTGAGATGGCTGAATGATAGCCCTTTAAGGTGCACAAAGCAGAGCCCTGCTGGACATGAGAGAGAATAAACAGGAGGACCAGGTAAGGTGGGGGCAGAAAAGGGGTCAAACTATTTCTCAGCACACTATGCTACAAACCTGCTCCAACTGCAGGCGTATACCATCTTAGTGGAGGGACACCTGGCTGCCAATATGAAATTACAGACTTTGGACCGAAGGTCAAAAACTGCCAACTGTCACCGCTCAATCTCCACGCATGATGGCGGAGTGTTGACAGGTTCGGGTGGAGAACCCTCCCCTGCTGCTGCAACGAAAGATCCTCCTGAAGGGGCAGCCTGATTGGAAGACCGAAGGCCATGCTCCACAGCTCGGGATACCAAACTCTCTGGGCCAAGTCCGGAGCCACAAGATTACTTGGGCCCAGTCATTCCTGATTTTCTTGAGACGTCTGGGCAGGAGTGTTACTGGTGGAAAGATGTGCAGGAGGCCGGAGAGTCACTCGACAAAGAGCATCTCCAAGCGAGAGCCCCCTTGCAAACTCCAGCGAGCAGAAGTGCTAACATTGCACATTCTCAGCAGAGGCAAACAGATCTAGTCAAGGCCCCCCCCACTACTGAAAGATACCATGGACCACCTCAGGAGACAATTTGTGATCCGCTAGGCATCTTTGGGTGAGTTTGTCCACACTGGCGTTCAGAGAGCCCGCCAAGTGTTGAACCTCATGGGAAATGCCCTGGCGTTTCAGCCATGTCGAAAGGCGCAGGGCCTCTTCACAAAGGATCCACAACTCCACCCCCACCCTGTTTGCTGTGGTACCACATGTTGATGGTTTTGTCCATGAACACCTGCACTAGACTTCCATTGATGGAGTGTAGACAGACTTTCAATACCAGTCGGATTGCCTGAAGCTCCAACAGGTTAATGTGGAGTCATGATTCTGCGAGGGACCAGAGGCATGTGATTTCCGTTTCTCCCAAATGCCCGCCCCAGCCCAGGAGTGACTCATCTGTCACTAGTGTCAGATCTGGTTGGGGGAGGGAGAGGGGTCTGCTGCTGACCCAATCATGGTCAGTTAACCACCACTGAAGAACTTTTGCAGTGCTCTCAGCGATCTGGACCATGTCAGAGAGATTCCCTTGATGCTGTACCCAATAGAAATTTAGGTCCCATTGCAGAGCCCGCAGCAGGCATGTGTCACAATCAGGATGCAGGAGGCCATTAGGCCCAGCAGCCTCAGAGTCAGTCTCACCGAAACCCAGGATAGAGGCAGAAACATCAGCATCATAGCCTGAATATCCTGGACTTGCCATTCGGGAGGATAAGTCTGAAACTGCACTGTGTCCCGAACAGCTCAGATGAAAGGGAGCGCCTGAGAAGGGGTTAGGTGTGACTTCAGCACATTGACAGTGAAGCTCAGCGAGTGCAGGAGGTGCCGTCTGATAACTGCCACATATGGGGTGAAGTTGAAGACCTTGTTGACTTCTTGCTCTTTTTAAGGTGGTCCTTACCAGACTGGGCCAACCTCGAGGTAGATCTATGAAGCTGCAACAGATCCCAGGACCTTCCTCTCGATTGAGATCTTACAGTATTGCACATCGAGAAGCAAGGAGCTTGAGAGATCGTTCCTTCAGGTCCTTAGGGTGCATGCCGCAACAATTGACGCAGGTCTTGACATCGCAGTCGCACTCAAGGCACCAGAGATGGATGAGGTGCTGGTCCGTCACAGAGATTTGTCAGTGACAGGCATCGCAAGGCTTGAATCCAGCCTTCCTCGTCAACTTACCTGCCACACACGGAGACAAGTCTCAAAACACTTCGACATAAAGTAAAAAATAAAATAAAAAAAAAACAGTGCAAAAAATGATTGGGGTAGCTCTCTCCAAATGCTGCAGAAGGAAAAGAACTGATGTCAGTGCACAGGGGTGGCACCTCTGTAGACACGAGGCCATGAGGAGCCGAACACCCACCCACATTGGCATGCAGGGGTACTGCTCACGAAAAATTTCTGTACCCAATCTGACGCTAGGGGCTGGTTCTAAGGTAAGGAATCTGCAGCTGAAAGCCTCTATCAGATAGTGTACTCTCCATTTCCTTCCCCCAACCACCAACCGCAGAAATAAGCACCCAAAACACGTTCAGAACATATACTACAATATACATCATGTGATATTACACAACACCACCAAACTAAAAGAACATCTTTGATAAAAGCAAGTTATTATTCTGAGGACAAAGCATGTTATCTAGGGTAAAACATGTAATCAAGAGCTACACATGCTAAAGATTACTACTGGTTATGTAAAACTTAAAATGAAAGTGTAGGTGGGGGGCAGATCAGAAGTTTAGGTTATGTGAACAGATGGTTAAAAGCAGTAAGTGATCAATAGACATTGAGGAGTGTGGAAATGGTTTTGTTTCTGAAATAAGACGAGCACCCGTTAAGTACAGAAGCACGTAGAGAATCTTTCATACACAAAACGGCCTTATAATAGGTGCCATTGATAAGACAGCAGTAAGGTATTTTGATTAACATGGCACATTATGACAGTTTTGAACTGGTTCAAATGCTGCTTGGTTTTCTAAACAGTCTCCAGTTTAATGTTTGGACTAATGATTCCATTGGAGTACATACTCTCTGTGAACATGCTTTTTGAGACAAGACTATCATAATAACAGATTACAATAGATTATAGATGCTGTTTGGAAAACAGAGAAGTATTATATAGAAGGTTGGTGTGTGAGAAAAGAGTGATCATGAAAAAAAGCCAGTAAGCAAAACCAAAATATTAATTTACAGTTATCTTAAAGATTATGGGGCCACACAACAAAGGTATTTATGATTTCGTGTTGTAGTACTCCTTTATCTATTCATAAATGTCTTTGTAAATCTGCCACATAGTTGAAAATGGTCTTCATGTGAGACAAAAGTGATCATTATAAAGGAATAAACAAAATATTAATTTAAGATTAGTTTAAAGATTGTGGGGCCAAATCAGAAAGGCACTGTTAATTAGGTGAAATAATACTACAGGATTACTACTTCACATGCTATGAAATGCCTTTATGAATTGGCCCACAGAGTTTTTTTTTTTAAATCTTAAGCGGTTAAAAAGGAGCTCCCCAGCAAACTGGAGTAGTACAGTTAGTTAGACAACATAATGCTGAAAGAATATGGAACAATTACTCTCAACTTTGCAAATTTCTTGCCCTTAGGCAACAACTACATATGTTCACATTTACTGTTTACCTTGTGTTTACAATTTTTTGACATTCTTCAAATTATATTTTTGAGATGCCTTCAGAGAAAAAGAGAAGGCTATGCTTCTCTTGAGACATATCAACCATGTCAATTAGCCCAATACTGTACAAAAATAAGAGAATATTTTCCAAGAACAAAAAACAACTAAGGTAGCAGAAAGCAACAGGACAACACCTTATATAAATTTCTCCCTGATAGAGATTGTTTTCCAGCCGAACTACTTCGGCTTAAACTCATTTTTACAGCTGTACAGCAATGCCTAAGTCACAAGTCAAGAACAGGGCACTATGGGCCCACAAACGGATACAATTAAAATTTCTGTAGAAGCACTATTTCACCCCAAAAACGCTTAACCCAACATTTATTGTACAAGCCACTGTACCAGATGCAATAATAAGGGGATATGTAAACTGGCAAGGTCTTGTACAGCACCACATGGATTGTGTATACCACAGTTCACCCAGAAGTACCACAATCTGAGGGGTTAATACAAAATGATTATCTGCCCATGAAAACATTATATATCGGAAAAATATAGTGTATGTTTGTTGTCGGATGGCTTTTGTCTTGAGCCAGTATGTTCAGGAACTGTGAAAAGTTAAGCTGAGAGAAAATAAAATTAAATATATATTTAAAACACACAGGGTACTCACACTGGCACAAAGCCGCGTTCTCAGTGTATGATGCAGGATAGACTATATCATAATGATTTCCATTGGAAAAGCACAGCATTATCTGAAAGGAATAAGCAAAAAGGCAACACGGCTGTTAAAGACCCTTTTTGAACACATATTTAGTAACAAAACAAATAGTGATACAGTATTACTAAAATGACATGAGTTCTTTAGCATAGTGCTCATTCAACCTGAACAATCTAAAATAAATGTGAGGCTCTTGTAGGCAGATATAAAAGTTAAGAAAGTTAACAGACGGGCTACACTAAACAGAAATTATAGGTATTGATCTGTTAATTTGAATCTAACTACATTACAAAACTGAATGCTCAATTGTTGCTTTAAGGCATTTCAGAGTAGCTTCAAAGTGCCATTAGGAAAGAGCAGTCACTCAGGCACCATTTGTAAACAATGCCAAGCCAAAGGCGAAGTGGTAGGTCTACGATAAAAAACACAAATGGAAAGACACACGCACACTCTTTCCCGCTCTCATCTGCCCCACAGCAGAAGGCTTGTGTTGTTTTGTTAAGTAATTATGGAAAAAGACAGTCTGGAATCAGACGTAATGGTGCGGGTCCCGACAACTAAAGGTGAAGTCAAATGGATGTTTCAGGGTGGGCCAAAAGCAAAATTTTGCAATAACCTAAGCACTTTTGAGTTTAAATTTATTTAACAATTATTGATTGCTATACAGAATTCAGCAGAAATTGAGGCCAAAATGTTCCTTTTTTTCCCAATCATCAGAGAAGAAAATCTAAAGTCCATTGAAGTAAGGAGATATGTTCTATGAAAGCAAAACATATTTTTAATTAAATGAATCCCTACAAACCGAGGCCATCAAGCAGGGCAAACTGTCATGAACAAAATCCCTTCTATAGAGTAAAGTATCAACAAACAACATGAAATATTGGTCATCACCATCTGAACAACTGCCAACAGGAAGATGCACTAAATCAGAAAACAATGTCTCCCCCTACAGAGAGGCACTTCTAAACTCTATCTGTATGCCAACAACATCTTGCTGACACTAACCGACCTTGAACACTCCTTGCCAGCCCTGATGGGGATCATAAATGGCTTTGCACCCCTTTCCGGATATCGGGTGAATTGGGACAAAAGCGAGGCCCTCCCACTCTCGCGAGTGACGACGAAAGCAGCCCTCCTGGGCTTCCCGTTCCGTTGGACCCCAAAGCACTTCAAGTATCTGGGAATCCTAGTCAATCGTGGCCTAGAACGAATGGTGGCAGACAATTTGGATCACCTCATTGCACGTATGCAACTAGACTTCGACAAATGGACCCAACAGGGCCTATCCATGTGGGGCAAGTTGCAGGCGGTGTGGATGGTCACAGTGCCGCGACTTACCTAGGTTCTGGGACTCCTGCCCCTTCAGATACCTCTCACCATGCTGAGGTCGATTGATGCTGCAATCAGATCCTTTGTGTGGGGATCCGTGCGCCCGCGGTTGGCGCCAGCTAAGCGAATAGCACGCAGATCCCATGGTGGAGTGGGACTCCCCTCGGTGGAGCATTATGCCCTAGCTTTCCACCTGTCCCCGCTAGCCGCAACTCTACATGGCCTCGCGGAGTCGCCGGTGTGGATCCCAGTGGAGAGAGCACTACTTTCCCATAATGGAGGCCTAGACGGACTTTACCGCATGAACCCCGCATACCCTAGTGACCGGAATCCGATCTTGCAGGCGACATGTGCTGCATGGCACAGGGTCCATCGCCTGCTAGGGATCCATCCCTACCTTCACACCCAGGCCCCCCTATGGTACAATTACAGTTTACACATAGGTGGAGAAACTTTCCACTGGCCAGAATGGAGGGAAGCTGGTATAGACCGACTAGCACAGGTGCTAGAAGACGGTAAGCTTAAACCCTTTGTCAGGTTATGGGCGGAATTCGACCTTCATTCCAAACAAGAATGGAGATATCAACAACTCCAGCACTGTATGCGCCAACACACTGACACTATTCAACGGGGATTGCATTCCTCGCCCACTGTAGCTTACCTGAAGGCCTGGGGGAAACACAAAGGAGTAATGGCTGGCTTGTACGAAGTCATCACAGGCCACCTATATTCCCACCCTACACTGGACACCTTGCAACTGCAGTGGCAGACCCGCCTCCAGCAGGATTTTGACGTAGAGGACTGGGCGGCTATGGTGGAGGCGCTGGACAGAGGCACGCGAGAAACCCGCTTAAAATTCTGTCTCTTCAAGGTACTACACAACTGGTATTGGACCCTGGCGAAACTCCACAATACCGGCCTCCTCCCACATGCAATATGCTGGCGTTGCACAGAAACACACTGTGACCTGCTCCACGTCCTATGTGGCTGCCCATCTATCCGACCTCTGTGGACAGCTGTAGAACACACCCTGATGGAATCCATGTCGCTCCCCACCCCTTTGCCCCCCCTCTCTTATCATGCTACACGACATGGACTCCCTCCCAGCCTTAACATGACCGCAAAAAAGACCCCTACATACTGCCCTAGCAATGGCAAAAATGTTTATCCTACGACACTGGAGATCGGTTACCTCCCCTACGCCTGAGGAATGGATAGTGGCGATGATTACCATAGCTAAACACGAAAGAATCATTTATAATCTTCAAGACCAGGCTGCCATCTTTGCCCAGGTGTGGGCCCCCTTCCTATCAAAAGGCCCTGACATACCGCCGCCATCGGTCCCCAGCTAACTCTCTGCACATTTCACTCCCCCCATCCCACCTTTTTTCTCCTCTTCTCTTTTTCATCCGTTTTCCGACTCTTATGTCTTCTCCTTTCTCCCTACCTTCCCGCCCCCCTTTTATTTTTTATATATCCCCTCCCCACCTTCATACTGTATTGAACTCATCGTCATTAATATTGCTACTATTTATGCCGGCTTTCGCCACCTGCCCCATCCGTTCCCCCTGCTACTGTTCAAATACACTATTAAGCATACCGTATTTATCGGCATATAACACGCACTTTTTCTCCCTGAAAATAGGGGGCAAATGATGTGTGCGTGTTATACGCCGATATAAATGTAAGGTTTTTTTTCCAGAAATTTCCTCTTAAAATGAGGTGCGTGTTATAAGCCGGTAAATACGGTAATTAGATTCTTGTTTGTCCGGATTGTTTTGAATGGAACTCTCTAGTCTTTCTACCCTGTGGATAGCAATGTGGAAAACTTGTACCCTTGCCCTTGTTTATCTTTCAGCTTTATCTTCGTTCATTGCTAATATGTAACTAAAATACTTGTATTGAAATTTGTGCATAAAAAAAAATTACAACACAGAAAACAAGCTGCATATCAAGGTGAAAATAAATTAGCTAAATTCTGATGGTATGTACCTTTTATTCCTAATATTATGTTGGTGTAGGCAGAATCTGGCTCCCACTCCTCTCTTCAAAGTTAACAGTTTATCTATTTATTCACAATTTCATCAAACAATAAGTTGCTTAAAATGTTCTCTTATTTTTGTCTGCACAAAAGCATTCTCTTCAGAGAACTTATCTCTATGCTTATCTAACCTGCCAGTTCCATTTTTACCAACACACGTCAACTCCTGGCCTTTTGTGCAATAAGCAATAACATACACTACTTGCAAATTTAAAACCAAAAAGAGGTTGACAAGGGTCAGGTATCTATAGCTCCACAGTCTACAGCTTCACTGCCATTTTCGCTACCATTGGTATAGTTATAAATAGTTAAGAGTACACGTTTTACAGTTGATATTGCATCTTGCATAGTTCATTTCTCCCTCAGAAACACTCTCAAATGACCATGGCAGCACCCTGAAATGATGCAATTTAGGTGACTTTTACCTATTCAAGGCATTCAAATTCATGTTAATCTGTCATAGGTCATGCTCACCCAACACATCAAGCTGATTGACTGGATTCACACTGTACCTGAATATAATCCCAACTGGAGGCTGTCAAAGAAAATAATATTTGCACACTCAATTCTCTTCACTGGAAGTTTTTGAATAAAGTATACAAGAGCCCATATAGAGTCAGAAAGGCCCACACTAGCTAAAAGAGTGGATTATAGTTTAAGCAGTACAGACGTTTTTGTCTGCACTTCATGTGGAAGGAGGCCAATTACTGATCTTCCTGGTTGAATTTGTGCTGTTAGTCATGTTTGGGACCCGCACCAACTGCAGTGCACAATGTACATGCTTAACATAACTGTGATTAGCGTCAAGGGCTATCCCTCTTGAGGCCTCCCAGTTTACAAGCAGGAGCAAGATGGCGGGTTCCCACAATTTACAGATAAAGAATATTCTGGTAGCTGGCTTCCATTAGTTTCTCTGCATGTCACTGCTGCTGTGCTTCTTTATAAACAGCATAGCTTGTGTAACTCAGGGTGTGTTTTTAAGTCAGATGCACAAGTACTCCATTGGTGCAGAAAGGAGATAGTTGTCTGGATCCCACGAGTTAGGGACATATCCAGAACATCTTTATTTGGCCTGCAAGAGGCTGACACGTATGAAAGGAAAGGATAAGGGCATTTCCCTATATGAGCCGTAGCCCCAGTAACAGCCTCCGAATGGCTGAGGCCAGTCTGGAACAACTCACACGTTCAGGGATTGTCTTTATCATCACTGATTCTAAGATACTGCAGAACATTATAATTATAATTTTATTAATATATCATTATTATATTACAGGATGCCATGTCATTACAAAACAAGTTGTATCTGAACTGGATTGGATCATTTACATTGTTTTACTTTAGTGAAGTGTGTGCATGGCTGGTTGGCATGGCAGAGACTACTAAATCTTAGGTCTCAAGCTTCCCCCGAGACCAGCATTACAGTTCAACTTTTACTTCAATGAAGAGCTGTGTATTCTCCAAGATGACATGATTGGAAAAATTGCAAGAAGCCACATTAAGACCTCCTTTCAGAATCAGTGCTGTTCTCTAGAACGAAGTGAGAAGCCTAATGCTGGTGTGAACAGAGGAGAAGGAGGTAGAATGTAAATTTAAATAGCTGTCCGGAATTCAAGTTCACAACTGAGAGGCCCAGCTGCTTAAACCTCTGCCATGAGGGATCTGCTGCTGCCTGCCTTAAGCCCTGCCTGCATGAACAGCCTGCCTGTGGCAAGGTCAGTGTTGTTGCTGTTAAGCTCACCCAAGATGAATTGCAGAGGTGTCTTCTCTGCCCCTCCACCCAGGTCTCCCTTCCAATTGTGTCCAAATAAAGTAAAAAGGCTGAAACTGCTGATGCAAGAAATCAAGCACGACTAGGGAGATTGTTGCCCTTATTTGACAGCTTACGTTTAGATGCTCTTCTTTCATTATTTTCTGTCCCATGGACACATTATAGCTGCAGGCCCTATCAGTTTCAACCAACTAAGGGACATCTTAGCCACCATACTGTGACGGCTGAGGCATTAGTGCCAGTTTTCCAACCACTAACAAACCAAACAGCTCCACTTCTATCAATGCCCTTTTTACAATTTGGACCATGAGCACCTGACATTCAGGAAACAACTGTCCAAGTCAGTCCTACACCAGCTTCTGGCACTACGATGAATGTGCGCCTACAAAGGGAGAAGAAAGCAATGAACTGAGAAAGAATTACACCAAAACCAGATTTGCAAGACCTATCCACATCAGAAAGTGTACACCCAGGATCAAGATGTTTCAGGTGACTACATTTGGAGGAAAGAGCATAACCTGTAAAAGATAATATTTTAGCAAATGACGGCACACTGATGTACTAAGAAATCTGATTGTATTTTAAATGAAATAGCACCTGTTGGACATTCAATTGGTATTATTGAAGTGTTCATTGTATCTCACCTTCTAAAGGTACATTACACTTAAAGAGTAAGCCATGATTGTTCGACTTCAATTACTATCAAAAGCCTAAATACAAAACAGACACTCTTGGAAATTTACTGAAATGCACAGGAGCACCCAGTATCTTTAGTCCAAAGATGACAGGCAATACTTGTCACAAGGAAAGTGCAGTTACGCTGAAACCCCTTAATCTTGGAGAACTAGTAAGATATCAAAAATGGCTAAATCTGATCAATACAATTTAGGAGGTTTCATAGTGGCAGGACCCTTTGAATTTGTCATATTATTACTTATTTTGAAATCTAGTCAGATAATAATATTTCCCCCTCAAGAATAATATGGCAGGGAGTGTCAAACCATAGGCAAGCTTCTCCACAATGTTCCCAGAAGCAAAAAATGATTTGGGCTGATATACACCTCATAAAAGGACGTGGAGCCCTGTGAAAGAGGAGCCAGTTCCACTCTCACGAAAAGTATCACATTCGCTTCTATAATGTCTCCACTAACAAATCCAATGTGTGGATTAGCTTTTCATTGAGGACCAGGCGATATCTTAAAATATTTTTTGGGCTATCTGTCCTTCCAGATAGAACTACTGGGAATTTCAAAAATGTGTTTTTCAAGTTGTCACAAAGGGTTTTGACCTTAAAACACCTGGAAACTTGTACTTAACCAATATTACATTCCTTGTTACCTCAATTAGCCATTTAGAATCAGGGTGACGGGGTGTAGGATTTTTAATTTGCTTCTCTGAAGTCCAAGTGATACTCACATCAGGTTGTTCCCCCCCAAAAAAAGCAGACATTTTCTCTCTTGTATATATTTAAAGCCAAATGCATTATTATTTGAAGAGAGTTGAGTACTACAGCATTACTTTCTCAAAAAATGCAAATATTTCTCAATTTATACGAATTATTCACATTTCCCTCCCTAAAGTCATAATGGAAATGTGTAATAATTTATCATCTAAACAAAATGTCCATTTATCTGAATACTGTGCAGATATTATAGCCACATCTCAATACCCCCACCCTCATCTGTGAATTAATGTGGGAATGTACAAGCTAAGAAAACATCAAGTAATGTCATACATCAGTTCACTAGTATATTTTATTTTCCATTACAAAATCTTAAGCTACATTGCATCAGCATAGAAGCCTCTATAAAACTACACAACAACCACCATTTTATCATGCTACTGTGGATTACCATGGCCTGGGAGAGGATGGAGCACAATCAATTAAAGTTGAAAAGCAGCTATGTGTAAACAAGTGTGGGGTAGAACATTATTGCCTACTACTACATTGTCTTGTGTGACAGAGCCAAAAAAACACTGTAAAATAAAAAGTGCACTTCATAAATATGCAAATAACATTGCTTTACCTTAAAAACAGAGTTTCAATCATTTCAGAGAGAGGGATGGAAAAGAATAAAGTCAAGCCGAAGAATGGACCAACATTTAGCAAGTGAATTATGCCAGTTTCTTCCATCAAGAAGAGATGCATAAAACTAAATAAAACCAATGTACCAAACTTCACTGGAGAGGTTATCTAGTAGCCATGTTTATTCTTCTGCTATGCATTTAGCAATTGCACAGATAATTTCCTACTAGTTTCCATGTATGACAACTTGTGCTTCATACCTGGTCAGGGTGCCTTTAAAAGAATGGCAAAGCAAAAATATACCCTTCTGGTGAAATACGGCCTTGACATGAGTGTGGTGACCATGACACATGGGTCACAGTTATGTTTAAAGTTCTGTATTTCAAGTATAAGAACTGGCTGAACAAATAAACAACTGCCTAAATGTTCACCCATGAAGTAATTTACACCTGATTCAGAGAATGTAGGACACTTTTAAGGACACAACAGTCAACAAGTTCCATGAAATCTGAGTGAATGAATACCAATCAAAATTAATAAGGACTATCTTTAATCAACATGAAAAGTTTCAATAAGTGTCTAGTGAAGCCATACACATTAAACTGATCACAAGTCTCTACCGGGTTCAGAGCTTTAAGAGATAACATGTCAACTGCACATAAGTAAATAGGTGCCTTCCAGGAAGATGGTACATACAAGTCAAACCAAAAGCAGAGGCTAAACCGCCAGGATCTGACTGCAACATGCTCCCACATTAGTTACTCAGTCACCTTGAGTTTCTTCATCCGTGTCAATTCAGAATGTACATCTTTTACGTATAGGAAATTATTGAAGGTAGGCAGAGTCCAACAGAGAGATGATTATTTAAGAATGAGCACTAGAAGTATGTAAGCAATGAATGCACCATGAGTGTTCAGCAGCACTGTCTGACTGGCATGTCAGGCTATGGTTGTGGGACCTATTTGTGTGTGTGAACAGATCTGACTGTGCCAGTCTTTGTCTGCCTTCTGTCCATTTATTAGCTTGTTCATCAATCTGCACCCATTTTTCTGTGCTTTCTGTCTATCTGACCATCTGTGTGTGTGTGTGTGTCTGTGAATCCCTGTATCTACATGTCTGTGTCAGTCAATCTATGTTTCTCTGTGCCCATCAGACTGTGACTGACTCTCCTATGGATGCAGAACAGTAATATCACAGATCCTTAAGGAAGTATTCGAAGGACTAAAGAACAAGTTATTTACCTTCCGTAACGCTTTTTCTGGTGGATACAGCTGTGGATTCCTCAACTTATGATTTCTCCCAATGCGCCAGCATTTGACGGAAATTTCCTTCCTGGCTCCCAGGTCAACCAGGACGTCACAATTGCATGGCTCCGCATGGGACTCCGTCTGAGGTCATCATGGTACTAAGTCCTTTCCGGCGTGCTGACGGCAGTTTCACCATTTTGTACGTGCCTTCGAGGGAACAGGTGAATACCGACCTCACATGCAAAATACATACCAATGCAAATACAAATATAAACCCCAATAACAGTTTATATAAAAACACCAAAACATATATACAATCTGTATAAAAAGAAGTCTTGGTATGGCCAGACAGGCAACAGGGAGGCGGGTGGGACTGTGAAGAATCCACAGGTAGCTACTATATCCTCCAGAAAAAGCGTTATCGAAGGTAAGTAACTTGTTCTTCTGATGGATACAACTACCTGTGGATTCCTCACCGTATGAATAGAATCCCAAAGCAGTCCGTACTCGGAGGTGGGTGCCTGACCGGTCAAACCAAGAAATCCTGCAAAACAGAACGCGCAAAATGGCCGTCCCTCCTAACTTCAGATTCTAAGCAATAATGCTTCGCAAAAGTGTAGGGGGAAGCCCAAGTTGCGGCCTTACAAATTTCAGCAATTGCGACACCTCTAGCCCAGGCCGAAGTGGCACACTTAGCCCTGGTGTAACGGCCCCTAATACCCTCAGGAGGAACTTTCTTTGCTAGTGAATAACAAATCTTTATGCAAAGAATGACTCACCAGGAAAGAGTCCTCTTGTGGACAGCCTTGCCCTTGATCTTGCCCACATTTTCAACGAAGAGTTGATCATGAACTCGAAAGTCTCTTGTCCTCTCAATGTAGAAACTCAGAACCCTTCTTGGATCCAAGCGATGAAGTCTTTCCTCCTCCTTTGATGGATGAGGAGGAGGGTAGAAGGATGAGAGTGTTATAGACAGGCCCATATGAAAGAGTGACTACTTTAGGAAGGAAAGCCGCGCGGGTTCTCAGCACCACCTTGTCAGCATGAAAGGGTGTAAAAGGAGGTTTCACACTAAGAGCCTGAAGCTCACTCATGCCTAGCTGACGTGATAGCTGTTAAGAAAACTGTTTTTAAAACTAAAAGCCTCAACGGGCAAGAATGCATAGGCTCAAATGGTGAACCCATTAAAAAAGTCAGAATCAAATTCAAATCCCCACTGAGGCATGACAAACGGAGTGGGAGGAAACTTGTTAGTCAAACCTTTCAGGAACCTAATAATTATAGGGGACTTAAATAAGGAAGGCTGATCAGGAAGGCAAAGAAAGGCCGACATCGCTGACAAATAGCCCTTTACTGTCGACACTGCACTACCCTTCTGTGCCAAGGTAAGAGCAAAAAGCAAAATATCAGTCAAATGGGCCTTCAAGGGATCAATTTGTGTCTCTCCACACCAAGCAACAAACTTTTCTCATCTGCCGGCATAGACAGTCTTGGTGGAGTGTCACCTGGCGGATAAGATAAAACCCACCACTTCTGGAGGGAGAGAAAAGGAACTCAGATTGCCCCGGTCAATCTCCAGGCATGTAGGAGCAGGCTCTGGAGGTGGGGGTGTAGAACCTGCCCCTGCGACTGCGAGAGGAGGTCTACCCTGTAAGGGAGACGAAACAGAAAGCACAGTGAGAGTTGGAGAAGGTCTGTGTAGCACACCCTTCTTGGCCATCCGGGGTTATTAAAATGACTTTAGCCTGATCTTGGAGAATCTTCCTCAGAACCCGAGGAATCAAGGGTATAGGGGGAAACACGTAAAGCAACTGGTCGTGTCGCGTGGGCTCTCATTATCCTAAATGAGACTACTGGATTTCTAGGTAACAGGATCGTTCACGGTGTGGGGGACTGAGTCGGACCCACTTGGAAGGACCTCTGTCACCCTAAATCCGGTTTTGCTCCGGCTAACTAGCAGTGCCTCATTTCTCCAAAAGTGAAGAGATGATTAGGCAGCCGAGCGCATGACATCTTCGGAACTTCTCAGGGAAGTCGTGGTCACTCAGATCCAAACCAACTCTCTCATTTACAGTATGATCTCATATACAAATGACAATGACAGTATAAGTTTTATATAATGTTTTAATAAAACAACTGTATTTGAGATATTAAGGCGTGAGACGCAATAACCAGAACCATACAACACAGTAGGATTGAAATAGTCACCAGGAGAGTAAAACATAAGAACAAAGCTATCATAGTGTCTATTAGTTTCTACTCTCCCTCTGCTTGATCTATTTTGAGCACAGCATGTTAAGCTTCTAGCTTGCCTTTCTGTATCACTGGGGAGACATCAGCCCTCATACCTGAGCAAAGGCCTGTGATCTGGATCAGCATCTGCAACGAGGCAGTCAGCGTCTTGTTGTGGTTCCCTGGTCGGAATCTCCCTCTCTCGTGTATTGGGACAAGAAAGTGATTTTATAACTAACATGTCAGCGTGATCACAAAATGTCCCTACGCAGGAATGCCAAGTCTAAATTCCTACCACGTCTATCGGCAATGTACCAGACTGTATCCTTGACTGAAGCACAGAGTGAATGTGTTATGGAGAACTCCAGTGTTGAAGTAGGCTAAACAGTGTGATATGAATAAAAAACAAAACCGTAGAACTGGCTATTTGAAAAATAACAGTACGAAGCCTAATAAAAAGCATTTAGAGCAAAGTGCACAGAGGCTCTAAACTGCAAGCAAATGAATAAAATACATCCAGGGCAAAGTGCACAAAGGCCTAAAGCCTGAAGCTAACGCGCAAAGGATACTTAAAACTAACCATACTACAGTTGCACCAAGACATCTGAAATGTGTCCCCCAACAACGGAAACTGGAGGCTACAGAACAACGGGCAGTGCGCGTTCTCCTGAGTGGCAAACAGGTCTATCTGTGGAAATCCCCACATCCGGAAGATGTGAAGAACCAGGTCCGGATGAAATCGTCACTCGTAATCAGCCGAGAAATGCCGACTGAGACTGTCCGCACGAACGCTGAGAACCCCGGCCACATGGTTTGCTACTACACAAATCCGACGGTCCTGCACACAGGACCAGATCCACAGAGCCTCTCTGCAGAGAAGATACAACCCTACTCCTCCCTGCTTGTTGATTCACCACATCGCGGTAGTGTTGTCCGTCAAGACCTGAACAGACCGACCGCAAAGGGATGTGAGGAAGGCCTTGAGAGCCAGACGTATTGCCCGCAATTCTAACAGATTGATGTGAAACATCTGTTCCACTGGAGACCAATGACTTTTGACCTCCAGGTCCCCCAGATGAGCTCCCCACCCTAGAGTGGAAGCATCCGTTATGACTGTGGCCACTGGTGATAGAGAAAACGGCCTTCCTTGGGAAAGGTTGCCGTCCACAGCCCACCATCGTAGATCCGCTGCAGCGTCTCTGGAGACTGTTATCGACTCCTCAAGATCCCCTCTATGTTGAAACCATTGCCTGCGGAGTCCCCACTGGTGAGCCCTCATGTGCCAATGTGCATGAGTGACCAACAGAATGCAGGAAGCAAACAGACAGAGCAGACGTAGGACCTTGAGGACTGGAACAGCCGCTCCCTTTTGAAACATTGTAATCAACGCCTGAATGTCATGTACCCTCTGAGGAGGAGGAAAGGCCCGATCCAATGATGTGTCCAGTAAGGCCCATATGAACAGGAAGAGCCGAGAAGGCTCCAGGTGAGATTTGGGCACATTTACCGGAAAGCCCAGGTTGAACAACAACTGGGTTGTCATTGTCAAGTGATGCAGCACAAGCTCGGGGGACCCGGTTTTGATCAGCCAATCATCTAGGTAAGGGAATACAGATATTCCCTTCCTTCTGAGGGCCACTGCAACCACTACCATCACACCTTCGTGAAGACTCGAGTTGCGGAAGGAAGACCAAAAGGAAGGACCGCAAACTGGTAGTGTTGCGATCCTACCACAAACCGGAGATACTTCCTGTGTGACTTCAGAATAAGGATATGAAAATAAGCATCCTGCAAGTCGATAGACCCCATCCAGTATCCCTTGATCAACGCAAGAAGCACATGTGCTAGGGTCAGCATTTTGAACTTCTCCTGTTTGAGGAACCAATTCAAAATCCTCAGATCCAGGATAGGCCACAATCGACCATCCTTCTTGGGAATCAGGAAATACCTTGAATAGCATTCCTGACCCTTTTCCTGCTCTGGAACCAAATCCACTTCACCCTTTAACAAAAGGACCTGCACCTCCTGCTGAAGTAACCGGAGATGATCTTCCGTACAAAACGAATGACGGGGAGGGAAGGATGGGGGAAACTCTCGAAAAGGAACAGCATGACCTTTCCCCACAATATTCATCACCCTAGAGTCCGATGTGATTAACTCCCACTCGTGGAGAAAATGAAATAGACTTCCCCCTGCGGGAGAAGTATGATGCAAGATGGAGAGAAAACTAGGGCTGCTTTCCTTGATGGGTTCCCCCAGAGGAAGAGGATGAGATGGGAGGCTGCTGAGTGGCTCCTCACTTTCTAACCCCCCGCCCTCTATAAGACCTATAACAAGGGTTGGCAGGCTGCTGCATGCTGGACTGTGGCCTCTCACGAAAATAGGACCCACAGCCAAAACCCCTGAACCTTCGAAAAGATCTAAAGGGTGTGGCCGCTGAAGCCTGGAGTCCCAAGGACTTTGCAGTAGCCCTGCTGTCTTTAAAATGCTCCAAAGCTGAGTCAGCTTTGGACCCAAACAGCTACTCGCCATCAAACGGAAGGTCCAACAGAGTTGTCTGAACATCCGTGGAGAAGCCATAAGACCTGAGCCACGCATGCCTCCTGGTTGCCACTGAAGTGCCCATTGCCCTGGCAACCGAATCTGCTGTATTCAAACCGGACTGAATAACCTGCTTGGCCGCCGCTTGACTGTCCAACAGGAGTTCATCAAACTGACCCTGCACATCCTGAGGCAAACTGGGCACAACAGCTCTTGCTGTGTCCATTAGGGCATGCATATACCTCCCGAGCACATAGGTAACATTGACAGACTTCAAGGCCATACTGCACGAGGAGAAACCCTTCTTTGCTGTTCGCTTAGACTCTCTATCTGATGGAGTAGCAGGGAACGAACCAGGTGCAGACCGGTCAGAACAAGAGGCTTGCATCACCAAGCTCTCAGGTGTTGGATGCTGAGAAAGAAACTGCGGATTCCCTGGAGCAACTCTGTACCTCCTAGCCACAGTCCTGGAAACCGCTGGAGTCGTGAAAGGCTTCCTCCATATATCTAGAATGGGCTCAGGAAGGGCATCATTAAAAGGGAGGAGGGGCTCAGAAGACGTAGCGGAAAGATGCAACACCTAAGCCAGAATGTTTGGCTTCGCCTTCGATGCTGGTAAAGGAAGGTCCAAAAACTCAGCAGCCTTTCTTATCACGCTGTGGTAAGATGCGGCCTCCGCTGTGAGCTCACCAGGGGATGAAAAATCCCACTCAGGGGATGTATCCAGGCCACTTGCAGAGTCAAGGCCCTGAAATTCACCCACGGGCTCAGTAATCTCCCCTTCCTGCAACAGTTGTTGCTGATACTCCTGCTCCTCCAACAGCCTCAAGGCCCTCCTTCTAGACCTCAGTCTGGCCTCCAAACGCATCAACAGAGAATTAGCCGACGCTGACGACGCTGGTTTCAAAGCAGATGGATGCTCCGGCGGAGGAGAGGGTGGAGAGACATTGCGGCCCAATCGGGATCCATTCGGTGCCGGCATCGACTCCATTAGCATCACCTGGATAGAAGAGTACAAATGGGGCCTGTTTGTACAGCGCCGGCAAATCCAGCGAGAAAGGTAATGGACCCGTGTGACCATCCAGTGCACCAGCAGGGGCCACAACTCTGTTGAAAATGCTGAACATAGCATTGAGGAAGGCTGATGGATCTGCTCCCGGAGTCAGGAAACCTCTGATCCTCCTGAGGCGCTTGAACCGAATCCGAAGCGTGCATACCCGACTCCTGACCATGAGCGGACACTGCAGAAAAGTGAGCCGGAGGGACTCGAAGATCTCCATCAGCATCCGCGCTGGAGAGGCCTGTGGACTCTGGGGCTGAGAAGTCACCGTTGGCCTGACCTCCCACGCCGTACGGCACCATCTCAGAGGGGACCAAGACCGATCCCTGGAAGAACACCATCGAGAATCGTGCCGGTGCCGCTTCTTATGCGACCTTGAGGACTTAGGCGAAGATTAATCCCTCGCCTTAGATATTCGATGACCCTTATGCTCCTTCTTAGCTTTTGCCAAGAAGAGCTTAGCCTCTCTCTCCTTCAAGGCCTTCGGGTTCATCTGCTGGCAGGACACGCACCCCTCCACGTCGTGGTCCAAGCTCAAGCACCACGAGCAGTTCTCATGAGGATCCGTAACCAACATGCGACCCCCACACTCATAACAAGGCTTAAAGCCCGATTTTTTCGGTGGTGACATTGTAACAACAACAAATCCTCGAAACAGTAACTGTTCAAGAGGTAGGAACAACCGTTAGCGTCGAAGGCGTGGAAAAAAGGGAACTGACGTCAGCACGCCGGTGAGGACTTCTTATTGCCACGATGATGCCACAAGGAGTTGCATGCGGAGCCGTGCAATTGTGACGTCCTTATCGACATAGGAGCTAGGAAGAAAATGTCAGTCGAATGTTGGTGCATTGGGAGAATTCTTAAGGTTAGGAATCCACAGGCAGTTGTATCCATCAGAAAAGTCCATATCATAGATTGTTATGAAAATGAGAGGCCATACTCCCACCTCCATTATAATGGAATCACAAGAAAGAAATTATAGACATTTAACCTGGAAAATAGGTCAAATGAGCACTGCACACAGATCACATTGGTCCCTCTGCTTACATTACTCAATTCCAAACATCAGCAAGTACACACACTATCATACACTAAGTCCAACATGTAACACTTCTTAGAAAACACAGAAAGAAGAGGCTGAGAGAATGAAACTCAAACAAATAGGGAACATAAAAATTAAGGGAAAATGTACATTAGAGACTTGCTGATACATTTAGTTCTTGTTCTCCTTTCATAAGTGGGTGAGGAAAAAGCATCTCTAATAAGAATGCTGGCACTTTAAAATAATCTAAAGCCATCCATTAATGAATATTCCTCCTTGTGTGAGCTCTGCTTCCTTTTGTTTCACCCACTGCTACATCCCGTTCCTAAATTTTATTATAACACAAAAGGTTACAGAATAGGAAGAAATGAGGTAGACAAAAGATTCTTTATTTTCCTGCTACAATCTTCCTCTTTTTAAAGTAGAGGGAAAAATGGCTTCACAGTTTAAAATTCCATAGTAGGGCAGGGAAAACAGCACAAGCACAGCCAGGCGTCCAGTTAATATGCTGTGCTGAACTCTGTGGCATCTGGCTGATAATTATATAGTTCCTAAAAAATGCGTCCAGAGAGCAATGTTTGCAAAAATCATGCAGAGCAGTCAAGCCTGCTGCCCTACAAATGTCTTCAAAAGGTTTATGATGTTACCTTTACTTTGGTGGCCTAATCTTGAAGTCTGGGGAGCCGATTTTGTAAGATATTTAAATGATTCAGACCTAGCAACACTGGCTTAAGTCACATTGTTGTTAGGAGTCATATCACTCGAAGCAAAAAACAGAAGCTCTGGTCATTTGAAGGCTTTTGCCTTCATAGAGAAAATATAATTGCATGCAAAACAACAAAATTGTCCGAAGTCTCTTCAGCCAAAGAAGTTTGCTGTTTAGGCTGAAAGTGGAATTCCATTACTACCGCCAAAATGATAGAAGGGATAGTGTAAATTAATACCTTGTTGATCCAATACCATACCCATTTTTCTGGCTGAAAGATCGCTATCAAAAAGTAGCTGTTTAGTGTAAGGAAATATTATGCTGCCTTTGGTCACAGGCTCAAAATGTGATATGGGAACAGGTCAGACTAGGTGCAAATCTCACTGTGCAGCTGTAGCTTTAGCCAGAGGACAAACACCAGCAAGACTCAAAAGTGCATTAAAAAAAAATAAAGAATGCCAGAGGAAACTGCATACCTAGTATACATTAACTACTGGAGAGGAGAAACCTACTGCTTTTTATCCAATTATTTAAGGAAAATACACTGGAACATTTTTTTATTTAAAAGACATCTATGGGTAAGCCCAAAACCAAATGCCCATATGAAGAGATGGGCATTCTTTGCACGCCACAAAAGCAATGAAATATTTCAGTAGTGTCCAATTCAATTGCTTTGTAGGTAGTTTCCTTTGATAAATGTGTCAATTTAAAGCAGTGTCTGTGAATTACAATCCTCCACGATGAAAGTTCATATCTTTATGCCCCAAATTAATCATTAATCATTTTTTAAATACTGCTTTGATGGCAATCATTAAAATTTTGCTTAAGATAAAAATATGTGTTTACCTTGTCAGGAAAGTGATTTTCAGTTACACACGATGGAGGTGCATTAGGTTCCTGATAAATGACAAAATCTTTCCTGAGAAAAAGCAAGAAGGGTCAAACTTAATGAATATAACCATGATCAAGATTCATGTACAAGACTTAAGAAAACAATAATTCAATAACATGGTCGTAAGACCTTCTTCATATGGCTTAGCAAGCTAAAGCTAATTCCAGGTCAACGGCTCAGTACTGGTTATAATGCCAGTGAAAGTTTGATTTTCATGACCAAGAGCGTGCTTGAGTGCGAACTCAGTTTCTAGGACTGTGGACGCTAGTCCCAAGTCTGTGCCTGAGAGTTATGCATTACTCTTATGCCTGTTCAGTACTACGGTGATGCGCACATTACTGTTGACCAAATTCCATTTCTACTTCTAGAGGTCACGTGTCTCAGATAGGACTTCCACTCTTTATGGCTACTGGCTATGGAAGCTGGCATAATTATTACTCACAATCCCTTTGACCTAGTAAGTCAGATTGTTAATGTTGGCCCGGGCCCAAAGGCAGCTGGCCTCAGAAGTTAAATAGATCTGAACTATTTGAAGCTTTCCATTGTTGTTAAAACAAAATATACAAGATGGAGGCGAAAGGACAAACAAAACAGTTCCGATGATACTTAGTGATTGTCAGACAGTGCATGAGGCTTAGGATACCCACTGACATGTAATCCACATAAATTATTCATGTGCCATCAAACATGTAAAAAATTATTTACATGTTCATACCTATAATACAGTCAACTGCCTTCCCCGGTGTATATGTGATTTAATATGTACATACCTGGACATATTCTATGTTTTGTAATGGAAACTTAGTTGGAGAGCAAAGGAGCGCTACAATTTCATATTGTCAATCAGACTTTGTTTCTTGTTCTCATTGTAAGTATGAACACGTAGTATACTTTGTTGTTTTAACGATTTCTCCAAAACAGGCAACAGTTTCCATCAATATTTTACAAAAGATAATCCCAACAGAATTACAGAAAACATTAAAAAAAAAAAAAAAATCAGCGTACTCTTTGCACTCTCAAAAATTCCTCTGCAAATGCTTATCCTCCTCAGTGGATGAGAGATAGCACATTAGTGGACAATTCGAAAGAGTAGAGGGAAGAGTATGGGAAGAGGGTGCATCAAATGAGAACAGGCAAGGTCACACATGCACTCCATCTTCATACTATTATTTTGCTGGACAGCATTCTATGTCCCTTTCACTGTCTGGCAACACATCCCCCAAGTCAGGAGGAAAGGGGGCTTCAATATTTGTATAATTGAATCCTAAATGATGCTGTATGAATCCAAAGACATGTCAATTAAGAACTCTTAGCAAAGGAGAAATACTAGTCATCAATTAGGAAAAAAATGGAATATGTCACTTACATCTGTTCGTGGCATGTAGTGCTGCAGATTCACATGCTATGCATTATTCCACCATCTAGTGTTGGGGTTGGTGTGTTGCAAGTTGTTTTTCTTCGAAGAAGTCTTTTTCGGAGCCACGGGATCGAGTGACTCCTCTCGGTCATACAGCGCATGGACATCGACTCCATTGTTAGATTGTTTTCCCGCAAAAGGGTGTAGGAAGGAGTGACAGAGTGTAGTAATATAAATAGTAAGTAAAATAGATGTCCATCCAAGTGTAAATGTATATACATATATAGAAAATATAGAAACTACAACAACTACAGGCTTCCGGAGAGGAGGGAGGGTGTATGTGAATCTGCAGCACTACATGCCACAAACAGATGTACACTGGGTAAGTGACATTTTCCGTTCAATGGCATGTGTAGCTACAGATACACAGGCTATGCATAGACTACAAAGCAGTTACTCTCCCCAAAAAATGCAGTGGCTAGCCTGTAGGAGTTGGAGTTGTTTGAAATAATGTTCTTAAGACAGCTTGACCAACATTGGCCTGTTGCTTAGAATATACTTCTACACAGTAATGCTTTGTAAATATATGTGGTGGACCATGTGGCAGCTTTACATATGTCTGCCATTGGTATATTTCTTTAAAATGTCATAGATGTACCTTTTTTCCTAGTGGAATGTGCTTGGTGTGATTAAAGGTTGTCTTTTTGCCTTGATGTAACATGTTTGTATACATTTAACAATCCATCTTGCTAATCCTGGTTTAGAGATAGGATTCCCTTTATGTGGTTGTTGAAAAGCAACAAAAAGCTGCTTTGTTTTTCTGAATTCTTTTGTTCTATCCACATAGTACATAAGAGCTCTTTTAAGGTCAAGAGTGTGAAGGGCTCTTTCCGCAATTGAATTTGGCTGTGGGAAGAAGACTGGCAATTCCACTGTTTGGTTAATGTGAAAAGGTGATACCACCTTTAGGAGCAATTTTAGATTGGTTCTAAGTACAACTTTATGTTTGTATAATTGGAACAAAGGTTCTTCAAGAGTGAATGCTTGTATTTCACTAACTCTTCTTAATGAAGTAATAGCTACTAGAAAAGCAATTTTTCAGGTTAAGAATTGAATCTCAAAGGAATGCATGGGTTCAAAAGGTGGGCCCATTAATCTGGTAAGTACAATATTGTGATTCCAAGCAGGAACAGGTGGTGTTCTGGGTGGAAAAGTACGTTTTAGTCCTTCCATGAAGGCTTTTATAACTGGGACTCTAAAGAGTGAGGTGTGTTAACAGTCTAATATGGCAGTAAGATAAATCTTAATAGATGAGAAAGCGAAATTTGATTTCTGTAAATGAAGTAGGTAGCATACAATATCTTGTATTGATGCTGTAAGTGGGTCAGTATTTTTAGATTGACAGTAATAAAAAAAAAAATCCATTTGTAAGCATAGCATTGCCTAGTTGTAGGCTTGCGTGTTTGTTTGAGAACTCCCATGCATTCTAATGGAAGTTGAAGCATCTAAATTCTATGACTTCAGGAGCCAAATCGCTAAGTTGAGAGCACTGGAATTTGGATGTCTGATGTGTCCTTTGTTTTGTGATAATAAATCCGGTCTGTTTGGAAGTTTGTAGTGAGTTACTACTGACAGGTCTAGGAATGTTGTGTACCAATGTTGTCGTGCCCACGTTGGGGCTATGAGTATCATGGTTAGAGAAGTCTGACGCAGTTTGTTGACCAGAAATGGAAGTAGTAGGAGAGGGGGAAAAGCGTAAGCAAATATCCCTGACCAGTTGATCCACAGAGCATTGCCCTTGGAGAGAGGGTATGGGTGTCTGGATGCAAAGTTTTGGCATTTTGCGTTTTCGCTTATTGCGAATAGGTCTATTTCTGGTGTCTCCCACTTTTGAAAGTACTGATGAAGTACTGGGGAGTGAATTTCCCATTCGTGTATCAGTTGGTGTGTTCTGCTTAGGAGATCCGCTAGCTGATTGTGTATTCCTGGGATGTATTCTGCTAGTAGATTAATTTGACTGTGAATTGCCCATTTCCATATTGTTTGGGCCAGAAGGGACAATTGAGATGAATGTGTCCCACCTTGTTTCTTTAGGTAATACATGGTTGTTATATTGTTAAGTTTTTATCAAGACAGTCTTGTGTTTTAGAAGCGGCTTAAACGCTTTTAGGGCAAGGAACACACCTAATAATTCGAAGTGGTTTATGTGATAATTTAACTGTTTTGAATTCCATTCCCCTTGAATGGTAAGGTTGTTGAGATGAGCTCCCCAACCTGTCATTGATGCATCTGTTGTTATTGTGGTCTGAGGCACAGGGTCTTGAAATGACTGCCCCCGTCATTAAATTGCTGGGATTCCTGTGCGTTTGGCGGTCTAACAACACTAGATCTTGCAATTGATCCTGTGCTTGAGACCATTGCTGTGAGAGGCACTGTTGTAGTGTCCTCATGTTTAGTCTTCAATGTGGTACTATTGCTATGCAGGATGCCATCATTCCTAATAGTTTCATGATAAATCTTACCGTGTATTGTTGATTTGGCTGCATTTGTGGTATGAGATTTTGAAAAGCTTGTATCCTTTGTGTATTTGGATAGGCTAAGGCTTTTTGCGTGCTGAGAATAGCGCCTAGGTAAGGTTGTACCTGTGCTGGTTGAAGATGAGATTTTTGGTAGTTGAGAGTGAACCCTAGTGTTATGTAGGGTCTCTATTGTGTATTGAGTGTGTTTTTGACTATTACATTGCTTGATTTTTGTCTTCTTAGGAAAGGCTGCTACTACCGCTAGACATTTTGTGAATACCCTTGGAGCTGTTGTTATGCCGAATGGTAGAACTTTGAATTGATAATGGTTTCCTGATATCACAAACCTTAGGTGTTTTCTGTGAGCTTAATGGATGGGTATATGAGGTCTAATGCAGTCATGTAATCTTATTTTTGTAGAAGTGGAATGACGTCCTGCAGACTTACCATGTGAAAGTGTTCTGACAGGATGTATAGATGTAGTGATCTGAGATCTAGGATGGGCCTGAGAGTGCCATCCTTTTTGGGAATGAGGAAGTATAGTGAGTATACTCCTGTTCCTTGTTGCGAATGTGGGACCAATTCTATTGCCTGTTTTAATAGTAGCGATTGTACTTCTTGTTGTAACAGAACAGTGTGTTCTGGGGACAATTTGTGAGAACGTGGAGGATTGTTTGGGGGGGGGGGTTAGAAATCAATTCTAGACAATAGCCATTGTGGATAATTCACAATACCCATTGATCTGTGGTGATATTTTGCCATTGGGAGTGGCATTGCTGCAGTCTGCCCCCCACAGGAGATGTGTGGGGTTGAAGGATGGTAAATAAGTCACTGTTTAGATGGGGTAGTAGCTTGTTTTGAAGTTTGGAACTTGCCTCTAGTTCTAAAGTATTGTCCTCTATGAGACCCTCTAAACCCCCCTCTCTGGTACTGCTGTTGCTGTGGCCCTTGTTTTGCCTGGGAGGTAGAAGCCTCTGTGGATTGTGGTTTGAATCCTCCTCTGAACTGTTGTCTGCTAAAGGAGCCTCTATAGGGTGTTGTGTATAAGGAACCCATTGCTTTGGCAGTGTCTGAGTCTTTTCTTAGCTTTTCTATGGCCGTGTCAACTTCAGGGCCAAACAGGTGCTTTTTATTAAAAGGCATATTGGGTACTGCCTGCTGTATTTCTGGTTTAAAACCAGAGGAGCGTAGCCATGCATGTCTGCATATAGTGATGGCAGTATTTACGCTTCTGGCTGCTGTATCTGCAGCATCAAGGGCAGGCCATATTTGATTGCTGCTTATGGCCTGACCCTCTTCCACAATCCTTTTGTGCCCTTTTTTGGTGTTTCTTTGGGAGGTGTTGTAGGAGTTCCTGCATCTCGTCCCAGTGGGCTCTATCATACCTTGCTAGCAAGGCTTGAGAGTTTGCAATTCGCCACTGTTGGCAGCCTGTGTCGCTACCCTCTTGCCAGCAGCATCAAACTTTCCACTCTCCTTGTCAGGGGGAGGAGCATCCCCTGACGACTGGCTATTAGCCCTCTTTCTAGCAGACCTCACTGCCACTGAGTCTGGAGGAACTTGGTGGGTAATATACCCAGGGTCTGTAGGAGCAGGTTAATATTTTTTTATCAATGCGTGGTGTTATAACCCTAGCTTTGACTGACTCACTGAATATTTGATCTGCATGTTTAATCATGCAAGGTAGCATTGGAAGGCATTAATATTTTGAGTGCGTGGAGGATAATGTGTTAAAGAGAAAATCCTCTTCTAGTGGGTTCAGTGTGCCTAAGCACCCCATAGTACGTTACTGCCCTGGAAATAACCTGCGTGTATGCAGTAGTGTCTTCTGGTGGAGAAGGCTTAGAAGTGCATAAGTCTGGGTCACTGTCTGGAATGGGATCGGGATCGTAGAGATCTCAAGGATCAACCGTATCACCATGAGAATATTGTGAATGAGTTGGTGAAGGCAAAGGTGGTGGGATAGTGGGTGGTGGCGAAAAAGAAGGTTGTGGTGAATGCGGGGGGAGAAGTATGGACGGGTAATGGCTTCTCCTTCGGTTTATAAATCTTTGCTGGTGGTGGAGCAGTGTCTAAATGTTCTTGAAAGGCCAACTTTCTCTTGATCTGTAGAGGAGGTGCAGTAACTATTTTGCCAGTCTCTTTATGGATGTGAATTCCTGATTGTCTTTCATCCATGACCTCAAGGATAGGTTGGATCTCAGTGTCCCCAGAAACATGATGAGAAGGTCTATAAGACTGTTCATCCAGTGATTTTGAGCTCTGTTTAAGATGGCTCGAAAGTCCTTGCTCTTCCGAATAAGAAGACTTTTTCGGCTCCGAAGATGGTAGTTTTTTCTGGCCCAAAGATACCACCTTTGTTTTGGGTCCGAAGCAGGGCATCGAGGCTTGGACTCCGAGGAGGGAGGACGCTTGCTCAAGTCAGAAGTTGAACTTTTGATGGACTTACTTGACTCAGATACCGACCGAGGAGTGGCCTTTTTCGACGCCGAACCCGAAGGTCGGTCAACGAGTCTTTTTTCGGGTCGAACCATGGCTCTCTGGCAATGGTGTACTCAAAGCCTTTGTGGACTTTTTATAAGTGGGCGTAGGGGCAGACGTACTCACGTGCTGACCGGCAGTGATAGGCTTATCTTCTTCCGATTCTTCTTCGGAGTCGGTGTCTCTGATGGAAGCCGTCTGCGCCTGTTCTTCCTCCACGGTGTGGAGATGTTCCGTACTCTTCGACACCATTTCCAATCTTCTGGCTCTCCGATCACGCAGGGTCTTCTTGGATGAAAACAATCGACAGGCCTCATAATCTTCTTCTTTGCGATTGGGAGAAAGACACAGATTACATACAAGGTGTTGATCTGTGTATGGAAATTTCACGTGGCATCGAGGACAAAATCGAAATAGAGTCCGATCCATCAGGCTTCGGCGCGGTACGCCCGAACAGGCCTGAGTCGGGCGCATGCACCCAAAAGGGCAAAATTTAGTTTTCAACTGTACTATCGGTTCGATACCAGGTGGAAAGGGGATCAAAATAATACAGACGATTAAGGGATTTTTCTACAGTTTCCGATTCGAAATCTCGGAGCGAGAGGAAACAAGTCAGCGGAAAGAAAACAATCTAACAACAGAGTCGATTCCCATGCGCAGTATGACCGAGAGGAGGAGTCACTCGATCCCGTGACTCTGAAAAGACTTCTTCGAAGAAAAACAACTTGCAACACTCCGAGCCCAACATTAGATGGAGGAATAATGCATAGCATGTGTATCTGCAGCTACAAATGCCATCGAACATATATTATTATATATATTTTTATTTTTATTTTTTGTTAAGCGAAAATGTAACACTGGCATTAGAGAGTGAGAATCCACTTATCAGTAGTGGGTATTAAGAGTAAAAGTGAATCCATACATGAGTAAATCTACACATGCAAGCTTACTCTCACTCTTAAGTAACTCTATTGCTTTAGGCTATTCACCATTTATGAGTGTAAAGTTACTAAGAAGTGTAGATGTACATGCGCCCGCCCACTGAGACTGGGGTTGGGGGTTAGTAAACGGCATACACCATTGCATACTTTACATACTGCACACTTGTTTAGACCTTGGCAATTGGAGCAGGGAGATCTCTCTCTGTGGAAAAGTATAGGGACAATTATAAAAGTTCATTAAAATGTATAATAAAAGGTTCATTTTTATGCTAAATGTTAATGTACATTGACACTAGTGACTTAGGTGTTCACTATGACATTGGTGGTAAAAGCCACAGTGACGGCTGCCAACATACCGTCGCGGAGGCGAACATTCGTTCGCCATATTATGACACACACACACACTAAACCGACAGAATACTGCCGCAAACACAAATCCACCAGACCACAGGTCAGTGTTAAAGTGTCGGTATAAACACCCATACTGTTACGCCAACAAAACAACGCCCACCACAATAAGACACAAATCACCACGGCAGACATTCAACGGCGGTAAACCATTGGCAGTGCACACCGGCGCGGTCAGAATGGCCACCCAAACACAAAACAACACAACATTGGCCAAAACTAAAATCACACATCTGACACTCATACACACACCACACCCACCCACAGCACTATAGAACACACACCCACATTACACATAACCCTTTGCCAACACGAAAAGACTGCAATAGCTAGCCACGCAAATCACAGAGACAACTAGACACACACACACACACACACCACAACCACCCATACATCCGTCATGCACTCCACATCCCACACTCCACCACATTACTCAACTCCCTCTGCACAACACACACCACACAACACCCATGTCCCCACTAAGGCACACCCATTTCACAGATGAGGAGTTGCGGGTCATGGTGGAGGAAATAGTCAGGGTGGAGCCACAGCAAATCTCCATTGCCAGGAAGATGGAGCTGTGGCGGAGAATCGTGGACAGGGTAAACGCCATGGGACAGCATCCAAGAACAAGGGACGACATCAGAGGTGGAACGACCTACGGGGGAAAGTATGTTCTGTGGCAGCAAGGCACCAGCTTGCCATCCAGAGGACTGGGGGGTGGACCCCTGCCTCCTCCCCCCAGCTGACAGCATGGGGGGAGCAAGCCATGGCAACCTTGCATCCTGAGAGACTCACTGGAGTAGCCGGAGGACAGGACACTGGTGAGTCAATATTCACCCCAATACCTGTATGCCACCTCACCCCCTCACCCTGACTCCCATCACTCCACTCCATCCCAGCCCTGCATGTACACCCATCACCAAAGCATGCACAGCATGTAGAACTAACAAACCCACAAAACATCACCACACACAAGGGTGGCAGGGCAACAGCAATGATATAGGAGAAGCTAGGGATGTAGTATATGTCACAGACATGAAGCATAATACATCACTTACATCCCCACAGGTGCCCCAGCCAATCCCAGCGGGGAGGAGGCGCTATGACTATCCAGTCCCCCAACAGAAGATGCCCCCAGTAATGACAGCAACTCTGGACTTCTGGATCTGGATGAACTACCTGGCCCATCAGGGACCACTGGTCAGTTGGCTACCCCAGTCCACTCCGAGTCCACCACAGAGCCTCCCCCCCAGTATCCAACACGACAGCACCTACCAAACGTCCCCATTCCTCTGTCCCCATGACACGTCAATCAGCAGTGTGCCCACCAGAACAGGGACGCCAGTCCGCACCTCACAGCCAAGACAATCAGGGTCCTAGGGTCAGTGGCAGAGGACACACCGTTCAGGGTTCACAGGCACAGGGGGACAGGGACACTCTGAGGACAGCAGTGCACCGGGGGGGGGGGGGGGACAGGCCCAGGGAACTGACTCTCCAGGAGGCACTCACTAATGTCATGGGGGCTTACCAACAATCCCAGGACAAGATGGGCCAAATTCTTAACAACATGCAGAAGAACAAGCGGCTGCAGGAGGTACACCATCAGATCATCAGGGAAGATTTGCAGGCCCTCAACACCACCCTGGTCTCCATAGCAGGGGTGCTGGTTGATATGGCCAACATCATGAGGGAATATACAGCACACCAGCGGGCCCCTTCCACTAGCCAGTCAACTGAACAGCCCACCACATCTGCTGCAGCTAGTGGACAGGAGGCCCTGCCACAGGACCCATAGGCCACCAGCACCTCTCCCCCTGCAGATAGTGAACCACCCCGCAAACATTTCCTATGACCCAGACAGATGCCAGAGACACTTGCCAAGACCAAGACCACAACCAGGAAATTAGACCCTCCTGAATGTCCACCTTGTGTTCCACTCTGTCTCCTTGTCCACTTTGAACCGCCATTGCTCCCCTTCCTATGACCCCTTGGACACTGGACCTGTGCTACAAACAGACTGGACCAATACCCTGGACTTACCTCTACCGTCACCCCATTCCATTGAACTATTCCTTCTATTAAGTGCACTAAAATAAACACCCTTGAACACAACTTGAGTGCTAGTGCTTTATGTGATGAAAATGTGCACTTATGATAATTATATCTTGTGCAATTGACATGCATACAAATAATGAGCTGTAGCTGTCTGTAGTCATGACATCAGTGCAGAGTAGTAATAACACCAATATCTGCAAACAGAGAATGCATAGGTGACAGTCAGTTGAGAAGCAAAGGAAGTGACTGCCATCCTGCTACAGCCACACTGAAAACATAAATTATTAGAAGAATGGTCAGTTCCACTGCCTTACCTGTGTTTCATTGGAAGTACTGCTGTATTACTAATGTTCTGTTGTCCACATCCTCATCCTCTGCCTCCTCATCTTCACTGTCCTCAGTGTCCACTGCTGCCAAAGGGGCATTTCCAATCTCCTTGTCCTGCAGATAAGGCACATGTCCTCTGAGGGCCAGGCTCAGCACCCTGCAGCATACTACAACTATCTGGCAGACCTTCTCAGGGTAGTAGCACAGGGATCCATCTGTCAGATGGAGGCATCTCAATCTGGCCTTCAGGAGGCCGAAGGTACATTCTATGATTCGCCTGGTTCGCCCATGTGCATCATTATACTGATTTTCAGCCCCTGTCCTTGCATTCCTCACAGGGGTCACGAGCCATAACAGGTTTGGGTAGCCAGAGTCACCTACAAGAATTGAGGGACAAACATTAGCCTTACACAATGGTATGGGGGATGACTCCAAAAGGCATACACTGACATATCTTGAATGGGGACTCAGGCTCACCTATCAGCCACACCCTCTGCCTTTATAATTGTGCCATCACATTTGGGATGCTGCTATTCCTCAGGAATAAGGCATCATGCACCGACCCAGGATACTTGACAGTGACGTGGGAGATGTACTGGTTCACCAGGCACACCATACACACATTGAGTGAGTGGAAACTCTTCCGATTCCTGAACACCTGTTCATTGTGGCATTGGAGTTTTTTGGGGGGGGGGGGGGGAGGGGCAGTATACAAATGTAATATGTGTTCCGCCAATCGCCCCAATAATATTAGGAATATGTCCCATTGCATAGAATCAAGCCTTCACAGTGGCCAAATCTTTCACTTAGGGGAAAGTGATGTAGCTGCACATGTGTTTGACCAAGGCAGACAAATCCATTGCCAGCACTATTGAGAATATTGGCTATGACATTCCTGCTGATAAGCCCACTCTCGCTTGGACAGAACCAGTTGTCAGGAAATGGAGCACTGACAGAACTTGCACAACAGGGGGGGTCCCAGTGGGATGACGGATAGCTGATATCAGATGAGGCTCCAATTGAGTACACAGTGGTCTTGTCCAGTCTATATGTCAGTATTATATGCCTCTCCTCCAGTGTAGCCAAGTCCACAAGGGGCCTGTACACAGGGGCTTGCCTCCTCCTCCTATTCCTCCACAGTGGTAGGTATCTAAAGGACACAAGCGTGAGAAGGGTGTCAAACTGTACAATGGAACCACCACCCCAGTGCAACTGGGCATGTATGTAATCGGACAATGTGAATGGCAATGTATGTACAACTCACAACAATGACGCAGTTTCCAATTTCTGATTGTTGTCCACCACCATGAAATGGTGGCCATCTGTCCTGTAAGTATGGTCGTCATGGCGGAAGGCGTTCTTGCATGGGGCTCTATGGAGTACAGCATCCAATGAGGATCACTGGCGGCGGTGACGGTGTACACCAGATGTGATTAACATTTTCTATCTATAACCACACTTGATTCCTGACTTTCCACAGGACAACACTTACACTGCATGTACTGCTATGACCTGTGTCTGGAGCCTGCCATGGCCTGTGTGACCGGGGAAAGGGCCCCTGCCTTCACTTTGGAGGAGGCAGAGCACCTGGTGGATGGAGTCCTACCCCTGTACAGACAGCTGTATGGGCCCCCAGACCAACAGTTGAGTATACCAAGGGGACGATGCATGCGACAAGGTGTGGGGTATGTCTGGCTGTAGTGTACATGCAGGGCTCCGAGTGATGTGTGTGCCAATGGAGATGGAAATGTAATTTGTGGGCCATATGTGTGACAGGCCAAATTGTATGGTTAATGGTGTCTGTATTACCTCTGCAAGTCAGTGCCCATCAGAAGAAGGGATTGTGGCATGCCATCGCCAAGGACATGCGGACCCTGGGGGTCTATAGCAGGCGGAGCACCCACTGCAGGAAAAAGTGGGAGGACCTGAGACACTGGGCTCAGAAGACTGTGGAGGCCCAGCTGGCGATGGCCTCCCAACGAGGGCGGGGTGCCCGACGGAACCTGATCCCCCGGACTGCTCATATACTGGCGGTGGCCTACCCAGAGCTGGATGGGCAGTTGATGGCAGCACAGCAGCCACAAGGGTATGAGTACAGTGAGCGTGACAACCATTTTTGTTGGCTGGCATGGGATCCTGGTGGTGGGTTTCAGTTAGTGGGTGCCCCTTAATGCCAGCTCAGACATTGCTGCGTGGTCCAGCACAAGGTAAATGGGTGTATAACAAAATGTTCAGTTCCAGCTAGGTGGCATTCCAGGTCAGACAGGGCTTAGTGGGTCCGAGGAGGGGTGCAGTTGGCAGTGGTTGGCTCTCATCTTGTTGTGGTACCTAGCCAATGGAATGCCAGTGCGATGTATAGTGCCCAATTGTGATCCCTGTGTGTGATGGTAATGTGTATGCCATCTGTGGCGTTGGTGATGTAATTGACCCAATGCTCCCTTTCTCTCGCTCTCCCCTATTTTCTACTGTCATCCTGTCCATGTGCGCATTAGCATCATCTGGCAAGGGAGCAGGGGCACCAGCAACTGCGGGAGCTGCATCTCACAGGACCAAGGTGGCTGAGTCCACCGACGCCAAGGGGACCAGTGGGACGGGGGGCGATGGGAGCACCACGGCGGAGACAACACTGACTCCGATTCCTCCTCTGATGAGAGAGCTCTGCACCCTGCAGACAAGCACCACCCTCCCAGTAGCCCCCCACTGAGTTGTCTGTGCCCACTCACCCAGGAGGGTGGGCATCTTCTTTGCCCTAGGCACCTCAGGCCCTGCCCCAGTGAGGAAGGTATTGACCTCCTGAGATCCATCTCTGAAGGGCAGTCAACAATATTGAATGCCATCCAGGGGCTGGCATCACAGATGCAGCAATGCAATGAATTCCTGGAGGGCATCCACAGTGGGCTGGCGGCCCTACAGAGATCATTTCAGTCTCTGGCCTCCTCTCTGATGGAAGCCAGTGTCCCTCTTCCTACCGTTCCCCCCCCCAGCTACCACTTCCCAGTCCCAGTCTTCTCAACCCCAACCCATCTCATGCACACATAAAGACCAGCATGCATGCAAAACATCAGACAAGAGTAGCACAGTCAAACACAGGCAGCACACTTCAGGTCACAAGCACTCACACAAACAACAGACAGTTGCACACAAAGCCACACTCCTCCTCCTCTCTCACAGTCACATCTGCACTCACACCTGCATGCACTGCATCAACAGCCACCATCCCCACACCATGCAGCCACACACCTCACTTGCAGACCTCCACAACATCCATCCACGCGTGCCCTTTGTCCTCTCCCACCCTGTCTGACGCCCTCCAAAGAGACACAAACGCACGCACTCAGACTCCCAAAAGCCACCCATCCACACCACACACACTCTTCATGCACCTGCACCCAGCAGATGTACACCTCCGACAACCACTCCCTCAACCTCCACTCCCATCCCTCCTACCACATCCCGCCCCAACATACCTAAGAAGCTATTTCTTGCCCATCTTGACCTCTTCCCTCCCCCTCCATCCCCCGTCCTGTCCGTAAGAGCAGGGTCCCAAGGACACAGAACAGCACCTCAGCCAAAGTCTGCTACTGCTCCCATCAAATCCTCAGCTGCTGGCACAAAGGGGCCCCAGAGTTCGACGGCTGCCACTCCTACTGCGAGTACACCTCCACCTCAGAAAGGGAGGACTAGGTTGGTGAAAACCAAGGGACAGGAGACGGGGACAGTGGAGGCACCCCCTACTCCTTGAGGCAAGAAAGGGAAGGTTCCCACTCCACCTCCTAAGAAAGGGAAGGTTACCCCTCCACCAGCAGAGGGAAAGGAGCCCTCACCTCCAGCAAAGGCAGCCAGGGTAACACCTCCACCAACAGTGGGCAAGGAGCCCTCACCTCCAGCAGAGGGCATGTAGGGCACCCACCAGGGACAACTGGTCAAGGAGCCTCCTCCAGAACCAGTGGGCATGTTACCCACTTCAGAGGCTGTGGCCTTACACTCCCCTCCAGGGACAATTGGGCAAGGAGCCCACTTCAGAACCAGTGGGCATGTTACCCACTTCAGCTGAGGTGCCCTCTACCCCAAACCCCCTTCCCCCTGAGGTGCCTGCCCATTTCCAACATGATGCCCCTGCACAGTGGAGTCCGGATAATGTCAGGAGTCAAGTTGGGCCTTGGACTGGGCCATGTGGGCCTTTTGTACTTCGTACTGGCCACTGGCCCTTGCTGAACATTGAGGGATGCTTTTGTTTTCGCATGGACAACATGGTGGCTGTTGGCATCAAATAACAGTGTCACTTAAACCTCAATGTGGTCCTTGTTTTAATTAGATGTGGGTCCTGTGACATTAGTTTTACTCTGCAGCTAGTTGTGTGTATGGTGTGTGTGTGTGAATGGTGTGTGTTGTGCGTGTGTGTGTCACTCTCCTTTTCCTCCCTCCTTCCCTTCTTTGCTAGGTGGCTGTACTCACCGGCATCGTCTTCGTTAGCGTTGGTGTTCCAGAAGGACCATGGTGAAGAAGAACATCAGGAAGACTTGAAGTTCCGGTTCCATGGCAGCGACTGTCTCCTCTGTGTCTCTGATGGTGAGTCTTTTGTTTTCTATGCAGTGTTTCTGGCAGGCTTTTGATGGCGTTGGTACCGCCCCGGAAATCGTGGCAGTTTGCTAAGTCATAATATGGTGGGCGGTACCTTGTTTTCGCTTGGCTGTTGATGGCTACCGCCATGGTCAGTGGTATTAAAGCCCTGGCGGATGGTGTGGTAAGTTAGCTGCCTATGGGAGGGATCACAGCCATGGTCATAATTTGGTGGTAATTACCGCCAGCCTGTTGGCGGTATTACCACCACTTTAACATTCACTGCCAATGTCATAATGAGGATCAAAATTCTGAATTAAAATAGTGAATGAATTTGAGCACATTACAATTATTTTTAAAGATTTAAAAAAATTAAATAAAAACCTAAAGAAAATTTTTTATATTTATAAAGTCAGAAAAAGTTACCTATATAATACATTTTAAATAATTTCATGAAAAATAAATCAAAAGGTAATTAAAATATTTTTAATGTAAACTTATATTTGATTTTTTAACATTAAAATACATATGTGTTTCAAACGGTTTAAATTAATTATTTAAACATTAATTTGTAGGGTGTTCTATTTCAAGTCGCTCCCTTCATTATTTTCTATGGGATGGTGTTGCATTACCAGTCGTTGACTATGTATGGTGCTAGACTTACTCCAGCTCTGTTTTGGGTCCTATGGCCTGTATCCACTATAAACATGCAATATGTGAATAGCAATGGTGTTTGAAAATGTGCCCATTCTGCAGGATCACCCCCAAACTTTTTGCCTTCCTACTCCTATTTTTACTAGATTTATTTTTGCTGGCATTGGGACTTTGTACACTTTACAACTGCTAACCAGTGCTAAAGAGCTTGTGCTCTCGGCTCTAAACATGGTAGTATTGGCTTATCCCCAACTGGCATATTTAATTTACTTGTACGTCCATAGTTAAGTGCACTACATGTGACCAGGGCCTGTCAATTAATGCTACTTGAGGGCCTGCAGCACTGAATGGGCCGCCCACTTAAGTGCCTATTAACCATGTCTCAGGCCTGCCACTGTAAAAATCGGTGTGCGGTTTTACAATGCCATGTCGACCAGTCAAAATAACCTTTTTGCCAGGCCTAATCCTTCCCTTTTTATTATACGTATATGTCACTCCTAAGGTAGAGTCCTGGACAACCAAGAGGGCAGGGTGCATTGTATTTTAAAACGCAGCACATGTACTTTTCAGTTTTACATGTCCTAGTAGTGAGAACCCCCCAAAGTCACTTTTCACAACTGCAAAGCCTATTTCTCCCATAGGATCCCCTAGGGCAGAAAATATACTTTTCAGTTTTACGTGTCCTAGCAGTGAAAAACTCCCAGTCACTGCTGCAAGGGCTATCTCTCACATAGGATAACACTAGGATTACATTATTACATGTTATAGATTTAAGTCCCAATTGTGAAGAGATAATACATTTTAAGTTTGAAGTCTCTGGAATCACAATTTAAAATCTAAACTTATGTTGAAGTTGGATTTTAAATTGCAATTCTGAAAATGCCATTTTATAAAGTTGGCATGTTCTTACTTAAGCCATTTGGTGCCTGCTGCCTGTCTCTGATCAAATGTCTGGGGTGGGTGACAGCTGGGCTTTGTGTATTCCCCTAGACAGCCACAAACAATGGGAGGTTAGGTGTGACTTGATGGGCCATCCGGGCGGGAAGGGGCTGGCTGGACCCAGCTTCACTTACACCTAAATAGGTTGTGTTCTGTCTGCACACAAAGGGCTGCATACCCTCCCGTACTGAGTCTGGAGCCAGGACAGGAAAGGAGGACCTCTGCACTTCAAAGGAAAGTATCTGAAGTTTCTCGAACTTCCAAGGTATCACTGGGTTTAAGTACTAGACCTCAAACACCACCACTTCAGGGCCACTTCTGAACCTGTGAATACCCTGCCAGGAGGAAGGATTGCTATGCTACTGAAAGGAGTGCCACTCTGCTGGACTGCAACTCTGAAGGAGCTGCTGCCTTGCTGAGCTGACCTGTTGCCCTCCTGCCTGGAGAGGAAGAACTGGACTTGGGATGTATCCTGAACCCAGGATCTCAACTCCTGAATCTGTCTTCAATGAGCTCCTGGCCCTCAAGAGGCACCCCTCACATCCTCAGCTCTTGGAACTGGTTAAATAAAGTCAAGCTTTTGGGCTCTTTGCAAACAGGCCAGTTCGCTCCAGAAACTTCGTTGGTTGTTGCTCCAGCCTGTCCGGCCACAACTCCCAGCCTGCGCCTCGTGCCCCATCGACTATTGCTCGCGAAACTCTCCTTGCTCCTGGCGAACTTCTTCCCCGCAAAAAGGTCTCTTGGTACAATTCTTGAGAAGGTAAAACTTCTGCAGGACTAATCTGGGACTGAATCCGATCCTCGCTCCATCCCTGTCGGCTTCAACTTTTGACTTTGACCTGATCAACCCAACCTGATAGCAGTGGCTGACGCTTTATGCTTTCAGGGCACTATATTGCAGTTTTTTCTTTAAAAATGTATAACTGCGGTTCTACTGGATTTTTGTCATTTTGGTCTTGTTTTATTTATTACATTTTGTTCTATTTGTCTATCTTTTTGTGTAGTGTTTTCACTGTTTTACTGTCTGAAGTGTTGCACAAATACTTTACACATTACCTCTAAGCTAAGCCTGACTGCTCTATGCCAAGCTACCAGAGGGTGAGCACAGATTAATTTAGGGCTTCGTAACACTTACCGTGATGAGGACTGTGGTTGCTGCTTGCCTCAGTCAAACAACAACCCAATTTCTAACATTGCTTTACTCTTTATTGGGTGGTGCATGTCCCTACCTAGTTCTCCCTTAAACTCTCCATAGTCCTCCCAAAATTCCTCCCCATTTGTAGTAAGTATTCCCCATTTTCCAGCCACTCCAGCTGTGTCTCCTGCATTTACTACTACAACTTACACCTACATGTGAGTAGATCTCTACAGTCAGGGTAGAGACTTCACACATAAAAGACAGGAGGGAGAGAAATTGACCTCCGCATGTAGGTTATTGAATAGCATTTTGCAAAATGTTTAGTAATTCTATAGGTCTCAGAGTGTGGAACATGTTTTATGGTGACTTTCACTATAATAAGCTGGTTACATAAGAATGATCTAGGAGTGATGTTAGATCCTAATAGCTCTCCACCCATCATTTCTGAAAAAGGACTTTAATGTGAGTTCAGTTGATAGTGGGAAAGGCATGGATGTGGCTCGGATAAGCTGAGGAGTGAATTTCCACAAATCTTTAGAAATGAGTTGGGTTGTACGAGAGGTTACACACGCAAGATTCAGATGAAGGCACAACCTTTTTGCAGTAAAGTACACAATGTCTCTTTAGCAATAAGGCAAGAAATGTGCACTGAACTAGAAAGACTAAAAAGTAAGGGAGTAATTGAGGAAGTAGAAGGTACTGAATGGTTAGCGCCTATAGTGGTAGCCAGGAAGCCCAATGGTAGTGTGAGGCTATGTATGGATCTCAGGAAACTGAACAAAGGTGTCGTAGTCGATAGATACCCGCTGTCAAACATTTCTGAATTGTTGGTAATGTTGGGTGGAGTAAAGATTTTTATCACCATAGATCTCGCCTCCGCCTACCCCAGACTGAATTGGAAGAGTCATCTAAGAACCTCACAGCTTTTATTACATTGTTTGAAACATTCAGGTATGTTAGACTACCACTTGGGCTAGCGTCTGTAGTGTCAGTCTTCCAACGCACAATGGAGAAATTGCTACGTGAGATAGAAGGTTTATGCGTGTATCAAGACAGCATCACAAAAGAAAAGAAAATGATGGACGGAGTCTTAAAATTTTACACTCGCCCCATCACAGATCTGGGTTTAATCCATTGTTATTTTGCTTGCCACGTCACCCCATTTCAGACACAGCCGTATGCAAATCAGTCTTGACCCTGCTCCCTATGGGAGCAGTCTAGCCTGAACTTTCAAGCCAGGTCCTCCCTGGACAGGATTCAAGCATCCTGGGACCGGTTTCAGGGTATCACCCTTCATCAGCCAGGCTATGGCTGGTTCCAAACTGGGGTGGCATGGTGAGCAAAAGAACGATGGATTACACCCAGATCTGTGACAGGGGGTGAGCGGTTGAAATGTTTCAGCACTCCGTCAATCATCCTTTTGTGTTGTGTGTATCGAGACAACATACATGTCTTTTGGGAAGAATGAAATTGAACATAATGATAGGGTAAGGAAAGTGCTCAGCAAACCAGATGAAAATACCCTCACTATCAAAATAGAGAAATGCAGACTTAGGAGCAATACTACTGACTATCTTCGTCAGATGATAACAGTTTATGGGTTAGTTCCTAAGGGAGACTTAGTGAATGCCATTTAAAACATGGTTTCTCCTGTGACCAAAGAGGAACTCAAGGGATTCTTGGGAATGTTATAATAAATGTATTAAGAATTTTGCAGAAATCAGTTCAAACATGGGACATTTGTTAAAGAAAGGGGTTGAGTTTGTATGGAGTTTAGAATGTGAAAGGGAATTTATGTAACTAAAAAACAAACTATCAACAGCCCCCAAACTTAAAAACTTTGACCCAAAAAACAGCTGGACAGGACAAGTAGATTTGTGAAGTAACATGTCCTATCGTCAAATACATATTTAATTTAAATCCACAGCTCTAAAAGGAATTGATGCGGTTTCTCGCAGAATCACAAAATGGGTTGAGAGTTTTGATGTGAAATATATACCCGAAGCAGAAAATATTTTGGCTGATACGCTGTTCAGATTGGTGCCAGACATGAGTAATTGTCCAAAGAAAGACTCTACAGATTCATATGAAGCTGAGTGGGTCTGTGAGATTGATTATGAAATAATATCTGCACAGAGATGGCTAGAAGACATTAAGGCAGACAAGGTGTTGAATGTAGTTATGAGTGCAGAGACTTCTGGTGGGTTAGGGACCATTTGGCAACAGAGGCAGGCCTATTGTTTAGAGGCACTAGGCTAGTTCAAGTGAGTAAATTAAGAGGAGAACTGTTAGATCTAGCCCACAAATGTCACACAAAAAAAATAAGGAGAGGTTGCATTCCTCATACTGGAGGCTGAGATTGGACATCCAAACAGAGAGATTAGTAAGAGAATTCCTAAAGTGCAATCCATTCTTATTAAGAATCGTCCTTCTGGTCCGTGACCCTAGATATTCTAGGACCCATTCATGGTGGCAATTCTCAGGATTATGTCATTGTAGTGATGGATGTATATTCCAGGTGGCCAGAAATATGTTTTACCAGAGGCATACAGACTAAAGTTGTCATCAAGTTTTTAAAAGAAGTGATCTCAAAGGAGGGAATTCCAGAAACTTTACTAACAGATTATGTGGTACAATTGGTGTCTAGAGAGATGGAGGGGTTCTTAGATGGTTGTGGTGTAAAGCATGAGAAGTGTGCTCTCTATCACCCCGAAACGAGTGGGATGGTAGAGAGGTTTAATCGAGTGTTGAAGCAAACAATTTTTCTAGCAAATAGCAATCATTTTTGCTGCATGGAAGAAGTGTCAAATACAATAAGTGCATATACATTCACAACTCACTCAGTCACAAGGGAACCACCATTTGCTTGGTTTTGTGGAAGTCAACCCAATGCAATTTTAGAACCAGCTTGGGTGAATAGGTTTTTGAGGAACTGAGGAAAGGAAATAATCTCTGAAGATTGGAATCTCAGGGAAGAAGAAAACAAAGGCTAATAAGGAGCACTTCGACAGGAGAAATACAGGCAAGAAGACTGAGGTCAAAGTAGGTGCCTGGGTCATGATAAGAAAACCTGGATGGAAAACTGAGTGCGGCAAATGGTCAAAACCCATGAGGGTATTAAATGTTTTCACTAATGCAATCAAAACAGAAAACCAAAGTGTGTAGAATTTAAACCGAGTGGTGATTTATAAAGGAAAAGAAAGTTAATGTAATGTAAATGCTGATCAGAAGGAAGGTGTGAGTGACTAAGCATACACTCAAGTAGAGTGATGATGTTGCAAGTGAGCATACACTCAAGCAAAGTTCTAGTAGAAAAGTCAAACTCCGTCATACTTAAAAGATGTTGTTGTAAAATAGATGTTTCTATTGTACAAGAGTTGTTTTCCCTATTTGTAGATAGCTGACAAACCTTTTGGGGTTTATTTGTAAACTGGTAATAGTTGTCATGTGTCATACTTTTTGTTGTATGTGAGGGAGGTGTGTGGAAACTACCCAGTGTAGAGATTGCATTATATCATAGTTAATAGAACTAAGGTATGATGAAGTTCTGCTTAGACAGTGGAATGTAAAGAGAGTCCTGGATCGGTGCTGAGAAGAATGGCTGATATGTTTCTCTCTCTGCTATCATTTATGACTTTCTGAATAAACCGCTTCTTCTTTACGTCTCATGAGCTTTGCTAAATAAGGACTCAACACTATCACTTACATCCACTTCATTCAATTTTTGTTTAACTTTACTCATTTCACAGGCTGAAACAAGATGTCCCTTTTTCTTACAATATGAGCAAAACCCTTTAAGTGGAGGAAAGTTCTGGTCATTGGCAAAATAACCTTCTTTATCACACCTGAAATACTTCTTTGTTGTCTTTGTCCGTTTGTCTGTCTCCCATGCAAATGTTTGATCTTTCTTTTTCCTTTCTTCCTTGACAGCATGTACCTCCTGGTTAGTATCCCTCGTCTCCTCATCAGTAGCCCTCTTCATTACCTCTACACATTTCAAGGAATGTTAAATTTTCTTGGCCTCATCTATAGTAGGTTCATCTCACAACCAAAGTTCATCATGCACCTTCTCAATGTTACATCCCTAATCTTTTCATCAAGAAGGTAACCAAATGTACATGAGGATGCTAAACGTCTAAACTAAGTAACAGTTTTCTATAAACTCTCCCTCATTCTGCCACCTATTCCCAAAGTAATACCTTTCAAGAATTGTGCTTATTTTTGGTCAAATTTACTTATACATGTCTCATAGTATTGAGATCAACTGCTTCACTGTCTTGAACATCAGGAAGATTATCAAATACTTCCGGTCCTTCTGCTCCAAAACGGTGAAGCAGAAGTGCTGTTCTTCTTTCCGCACTCAACTACGTACCACAGACCCTGGAGTGCCTCTTAAACACTTTTTTCCATTTTTCCCACTTTACAGGTAGATCACAAGGACTTGCCAAAAAACCTGGAGGTGCTGTGACATTTTGCATGTTGCTGATAATAGTAAAACAAAATGTAAAATGAAAGAATAAAACTACATAAAATAACAGAGCTCAGACCAGCGGGTCTTTTTGTGTGTTTGTGTCTAAACGCAGATTATTTAAACAAGCTTCGAAGAATGTGTCTGTCGTCGGTTAGATAATAATAATAAACAGGCTGACAGGCTTCAACGAGGTATGAGTCGTTGTTGTCAACCATGAACTAATCTGGTTGTCACGTTTAAGGCGTGCCTGTCTCCGAGTAAGAAATTATCAGACAGACAGCCTTCCAGACTTTAAAGCAGCTGTCAATAGTTGAAGAAGTGTCTGTTAACGAGTTGAGATTAAGAGGAGTGTCTGTTGCCACGCCAAAGGTAAACAGTTGGATGAAGGTGTGCCTATCAACGGGCAAAGGTGTTAAGCGGAAGTTGCACTGCAGTTAAAGTGGATGTCAAATATCCCAAACATGCAAAATGACCACCAAAGATAAACAGGCTGTTAAAGATATGCCTGTCATCAAGTACAGGAATTAAGGGGACATTGTATTGCAGTTAAGGGAAATAGTAAATATCCCAAACGTTCAATAAGGCCGCCAAGGCGTCCACCACGGTGTGCTCTTCTGTCTGCCTTCTTTCTAAAGGCAACTGGGCTCCAGACAGTAGGGTGCAGAGGCACGCATAACCCATTCCTCTTGGTCGAGGGGGGATGTGGGATGAAGCTCGGAGCAATCACCAGCTATACAGCAGTCCAAATGACATCACAAGCTCCTGCGGCCATAGGACAGTAAGAAGTGAAGGCCTGAGCTTTCATGTGGCAATTTTTAAAATCCAAACAACGCCTAAAACAGTACCCCAGGGTACCGTTAGGTACTGCTTTCCCTCAAGTGCGTTGCACAATCTACACTATACGGGGAGCATAGAATGAATAAAAGTAAAAGTATATACCACTGCTGCTTGTATTTGTAGCAGGAAACTCCAATGAAAGAATATTCTGTAATAACGGCGATGTTGAGATGTTTCTTCTAATAGTAAACCTCTCCTCTTTGGCAGTTGTTTTCGCTCGTTGCCAGTGCTGAATCTTTTTTAAGCAAAGACGTTGTAATGAAGAAGCGGTTTATTCAGGAAGTCGTAAATTATAGCGGAGAAAAAGAAACATCTCAGCCATCCTCCTCAGCACCAGTCCAGGACTCTCTCGACATTCCACATTCTAAGCAAAACTTCACCATGTCTTAGTTCTCTTAACTATGACACAATGCAATCTCTACACTGGGTAGTTTCCACAGTTTAGTAATTCTATAGGTCCCACAGTGTGGAGCACTTTTTATAGTGACTTCCAGCTCCTCCACCACCCTTTGCCAACCACTGCTGGAACCACCACTGAGGTGGATGGTCTATGACATGAATGCAGTTCTTAGTGAAATTTTCTAGTAATTGTAGACATTGTATAGACATATTCAGAATGAGCTTAATCCACTACCATTGGATCAAGTAGTGAGTCTCTGCGACCACCTGCCATCAATCCTTAGAAAATACTTTGTAAGCAAAAGAGCATGTGCTTTAAATGCAGCTCACCAATTTATAAAAGATACAAATAACAATTTGGCAATATTTTTTATTCTAGGTATGAGCTCGATATTAGCAAATTCATTACGTAAACATGTACTGAAGAGCACTGGAGTACCGCTAAAAACAGCAAAGGTCTGCTGGATGAATTTGTAGAGTTTATTTTTTATTATCAATCACATCTATAAATAGGTTATTTATTAAAAAGACGATAAAAACATTTGGAGGTGACATTCAATTATTCAAAAGATTTGTTAGATGGACAAGGAAGAAATGATATACCAAGACATTTTATAAACAGATCATAACATTCAGCTCATAAACCAGTTATCAATGACAATTCAGAAAAGTCGTGAATGCAAGGGCAGCAGAGGAATGAACTATGAAGGAATTTGAACAAAAGTACAAGCTCACAGTCCGCCAACGAGTTAAATTCTCTACCTAATGTTCTTCCTGTGCTTTCACATACATCACTTTTAGACGCCGTAGTAGTCTAATGAAGAATTATTTTCACTAAAGATTACAACTCTATTGAATTACTTATGTTAACAAGCCAAAAGCAAAACTTTCTACAAACATGTGAATGCATCTTACTTGTACATTAGAGAGAGTGCACTGATTTCCACTTGGCCGACCCACTCCTGTATTCCAAAACAAATGGAAAGAGAAAAAGAGTTCTTAATTTGTGATTTTTTTTCCACACGCAGACATTTTCCACATGCAGGCAGTTTGCAAGATTTTCCATAAAACAATCACACATTACTTAGCCATTAACTATCCTTCTCCCAGATGGTTTTAGTATCTTTTCAAAAGGTCTTTGGACAAGGAATGCAAATGAGTTCTTGCTTTGATGGATATCATCTCTAGTTTAGCTCTTCAAACCAACAATCACTTTAAGGATGAAATATTTTATTTTATATGTGCAACACCTGAAATGAAACGTATTGTATTCCTGCTTGGGACATGAAGTGCATTAAGTTGTCAAAGCAGCAGCGAGCCAACAAATAATCATGTGGAAAAACATCTAAGAGCATACAAAAAGAATATCAAGGCAGAGCTACACACGAGACAAAAGTCAAAGGTCTACATTGATGCTTCTAGAGTACTCAGTTGTATATGATGCTATTTGTAAGGAAATGCCTCCTTGGCATGGTTGCCCCCTGACTTTTTGCCTTTGCTGATGCTATGTTTACAATTGAAAGTGTGCTGAGGCCTGCTAACCAGGCCCCAGCACCAGTGTTCTTTCCCTAACCTGTACTTTTGTATCCACAATTGGCAGACCCTGGCATCCAGATAAGTCCCTTGTAACTGGTACTTCTAGTACCAAGGGCCCTGATGCCAAGGAAGGTCTCTAAGGGCTGCAGCATGTCTTATGCCACCCTGGAGACCTCTCACTCAGCACAGACACACTGCTTGCCAGCTTGTGTGTGCTAGTGAGGACAAAACGAGTAAGTCGACATGGCACTCCCCTCAGGGTGCCATGCCAGCCTCTCACTGCCTATGCAAGTATAGGTCAGTCACCCTTCTAGCAGGCCTTACAGCCCTAAGGCAGGGTGCACTATACCATAGGTGAGGGTACCAGTGCATGAGCATGGTACCCCTACAGTGTCTAAACAAAACCTTAGACATTGTAAGTGCAGGGTAGCCATAAGAGTATATGGTCTGGGAGTTTGTCAAACACGAACTCCACAGCACCATAATGGCTACACTGAAAACTGGGAAGTTTGGTATCAAACTTCTCAGCACAATACATGCACACTGATGCCAGTGTACATTTTATTGCAAAATACACCCCAGAGGGCACCTTAGAGGTGCCCCCTGAAACTTAACCGACTGTCTGTGTAGGCTGACTAGTTCCAGCAGCCTGCCACACTAGAGACATGTTGCTGGCCCCATGGGGAGAGTGCCTTTGTCACTCTGAGGCCAGTAACAAAGCCTGCACTGGGTGGAGATGCTAACACCTCCCCCAGGCAGGAGCTGTGACACCTGGCGGTGAGCCTCAAAGGCTCACCCCTTTGTCACAGCCCAGCAGGGCACTCCAGCTTAGTGGAGTTGCCCGCCCCCTCCGGCCACGGCCCCCACTTTTGGCGGCAAGGCTGGAGGGAACAAAGAAAGCAACAAGGAGGAGTCACTGGCCAGTCAGGACAGCCCCTAAGGTGTCCTGAGCTGAGGTGACTAACTTTTAGAAATCCTCCATCTTGCAGATGGAGGATTCCCCCAATAGGGTTAGGATTGTGACCCCCTCCCCTTGGGAGGAGGCACAAAGAGGGTGTACCCACCCTCAGGGCTAGTAGCCATTGGCTACTAACCCCCCAGACCTAAACACGCCCTTAAATTTAGTATTTAAGGGCTACCCTGAACCCTAGAAAATTAGATTCCTGCAACTACAAGAAGAAAGACGGCCCAGCTGAAAACCCCTGCAGAGGAAGACCAGAAGACAACAACTGCCTTGGCTCCAGAAACTCACCGGCCTGTCTCCTGCCTTCCAAAGAACTCTGCTCCAGCGACGCCTTCCAAAGGGACCAGCGACCTCTGACTCCTCTGAGGACTGCCCTGCTTCGACGACGACAAGAAACTCCCGAGGACAGCGGACCTGCTCCAAAAAGACTGCAACTTTGTTTCAAGAAGCAGCTTTAAAGAACCCTGCAACTCCCCGCAAGAAGCGTGAGACTTGCAACACTGCACCCGGCGACCCCGACTCGGCTGGTGGAGAACCAACACCTCAGGGAGGACCCCCGGACTACTCTACGACTGAGTACCAAAACCTGTCCCCCCTGAGCCCCCACAGCGCCGCCTGCAGAGGGAATCCCGAGGCTTCCCCTGACCGCGACTCTCTGAAACCTAAGTCCCGACGCCTGGAAAAGACCCTGCACCCGCAGCCCCCAGGACCTGAAGGACCGGACTTTCACTGCAGAAGTGACCCCCAGGAGTCCCTCTCCCTTGCCCAAGTGGAGGTTTCCCCGAGGAAGCCCCCCCTTGCCTGCCTGCAGCACTGAAGAGATCCCTTGATCTCTCATTGACTAACATTGCGAACCCGACGCTTGTTCTTACACTGCACCCGGCCGCCCCCGCGCCGCTGAGGGTGAAATTTCTGTGTGGGCTTGTGTCCCCCCTGGTGCCCTACAAAACCCCCCTGGTCTGCCCTCCGAAGACGCGGGTACTTACCTGCTGGCAGACTGGAACCGGGGCACCCCCTTCTCTCCATTATAGCCTATGCGTTTTGGGCACCACTTTGAACTCTGCACCTGACCGGCCCTGAGCTGCTGGTGTGGTAACTTTGGGGTTGCTCTGAACCCCCAACGGTGGGCTACCTTGGACCAAGAACTGAACCCTGTAAGTGTCTTACTTACCTGGTAAAACTAACAAAAACTTACCTCCCCCAGGAACTGTGAAAATTGCACTAAGTGTCCACTTTTAAAATAGCGATTTGTGAATAACCTGAAAAGTATACATACAATTGAAATGATTCAAAGTTCCTAATGTACTTACCTGCAATACCTTTCAAACAAGATATTACATGTTAAATTTGAACCTGTGGTTCTTAAAAATAAACTAAGAAAATATATTTTTCTATACAAAACCTATTGGCTGGATTTGTCTCTGAGTGTGTGTACCTCATTTATTGTCTATGTGTATGTACAACAAATGCTTAACACTACTCCTTGGATAAGCCTACTGCTCGACCACACTACCACAAAATAGAGCATTAGTATTATCTATTTTTACCACTATTTTACCTCTAAGGGGAACCCTTGGACTCTGTGCATGCTATTCCTTACTTTGAAATAGCACATACAGAGCCAACTTCCTACACTATTCATCAAAAACTTTGTCTTGGCTGGCTAGTTACATATTGTTGCATATGCTGCTATGCTGGATACGGTCTGTTAATGTTTCACTTTCTTTTCACTTGACAGCCACAAACTGCAGCTTTTTTACTCAGTGATATCAACTATCACATGCAGTATCTAATAAGGCTCTGCAATTTTACCTGGTTTCATCAATGTATATGGGTACACAAAATGGATGCATATCACACCAGATATTACATGTCACAGAGTATGTAACAGATCTACCTGAAACTGAAAGAAGTTCCAAAGAATGGCATAAAGTTGCAAAGCTATCCATCACAATTAGCTTTGCCCAAAGAGTCAAACGTTAGACATCATGCTAGTGGCCCTGCTAATCCCTGAAGTGTTACTTTCACTTTGCTAGTCTTTATGAGTGCACCAGACAATGCCAGTTCGGAAGGTTCACAATACCGGTGTTATCGCTGACAAACATTTCAACTTCAGATGCTTGCTAACAAGTGTGCCTTCTGCCGCAAATATTTCCTCGTACTCGCCAAATAGTTTACCTTGGCTTTCACATGGTCTTATCTCTTCTAAACAGCATCATGTGGCTCCTTCAGATATCACTAGACAAGCTTCAAAGGATTCAAACTTATAATGTGTGACTCCATTGTGCTGTAAGACACACTGACCACATCAAAAATGCCCTCAAATCCTTTCACTGGCTCCATATTAAAGAGAGATCTCCCTTTGAGAATCTGTGTACTGTCCAGAAGTCGATCCTTGGGCACCATAGAGCATATGTAGCTATTCTAGCTCTACCAAAGAGCTTGGTAAATCTGCTGATGTTCCCATCAAATAAAATGAAGTTGGAAAAGACTACATAAAATCAGAAGCACCTTGAAAAAAATATCTCTTCCACTCTCTTTTAGTTTTAAATTCTTCCAACCTACTCCAGACCCAAATACAGGCCGCCAATAAAGCATTCATATGTGTTTAAGACAAGCAAAGATATTCTGATGAACTGTTTTTCACATTTGGAGATATTTATGATGTTTCTTCTATGAAGAGTTGTCAGAACATTATCACTTGTTGACACTTTTGTTGCCTACCTCAAACACTCTGACATGCCCTCTGTGCTTTTTGTACTTTATAAAAACTCTGAATGAACAGATTACATCTCTACACTATGAGGAGGGCTTTATCTGTTTGCCTGGTAAAAACCTAGATTCCAGTTACAGGCCTGAGGCCTTTTTCCTCCCGGATGTGTTCCTAGACAGAATACATAAAACAAAAAAGCAGGATTGGTCCCTTTAATGGGCATGGACCTCTTTTAAAAAAAAATATATCCCTTTTAAGAATACAAATGCAGGGAAGAAGGGATTTTGTCCCTTATAGTTCTCAATCCCTGCATTCGAAGCTAATCACAGTGGGTTGTAAATTGTAACCTGCCAAATAAGTATTCGTTAGGGACATTGGTTTGCGACTGCCTGCAAATGGGCAATTTGCAAAATGGCTTACTAATATTTAGGTTGATTTGCAAATTGCAATCTTGTTTACAAGCCAATTTACACATCCTTGGTTTGCGATGAGGCACCGTGCATTAGGCCCTTTGTGCCCAAGCAAAAAAAAAAAAAAAAAAAAAAAACACCAGTTCTTTTATATATCCTGATGAGCTTTGTTGGAAACATTAGCACGCAGGGTAGCTTCATATCTTAATTCCTTTTGGTAACCTGTTCTTTTAGTTCAGAATTCTTTGGCGAACAACACAGTGAACCCAAAGGTGGCTTTTTAGCCAGTTTTTTGTACACCCAACTCAGAATTAAACAATTCAGAAGTCTTTCTTGGCTCACTAACTCCCGGAGACAGGTCTCAAGCCAGTGTGGAATCCATTCTTTCTCACCAGAAACCAACTCATATGAGATTATTACGCGCCAGGTGCTCGTTAATGTGTTCTGAACTGTGCTTGTGAAGTTATTTTCTCAGGTACAAAAATGCTTACCTGCTTTTCAGGTCGAGCGCACAAGTGCATTCACCTGTTCCAAGTATTGTGGGCTTTTAACTATGCCCATCTCAAACCCATCACTTTCATTGCTTCCTGGGCTTGCCTTTCAAAATTCACTAGCTGTCATTGGTAAATGCTTTACGTTTGTCCTGCCTTGAAGCAGTTTTTGTCACGCCTTGCAGACTGCCCCCGTTACATGGATTATTGCACAATTGCAGATATACTTCAGCGTGGGCAAACAATTTCTGTTGTCTCTCCCCTTCGTGCTGCATGGCAGCCATGCACTCACACTGCGAACAGGCACAACAGCATGAACTCAATCGGCAGTATTGGAGCACTGGTCACATCGTTTACAGTTACCTAATCAAAGTCGTTTCTCGTGGCTCTTCCTTAAAACACTTGAAATTGGTGAATGCTTTACCTAAACAAGAAATCCTCAAAGTGAAAGCGGCTCTCCCGGCACAGAAGAAGAGCTGATACTACAATAGTCACTGCACTCGGGAAAACTCGACTCATAATGCTTTGGGGGGCATTAGTTTTACAAAACATTTTTGCTCATAACTCATCCTGAGGTGGTCCTAGAACAATGGGACCACCACCAAAACATTCACAACAATGTGCTCTTTCTGTCATATTTGACTCCCCGCACTAGGTTAGTGGGGGTCTCAAAATAATAACCCTTCCCACCATTCAGTGTCTAAGTTCTCTCATGGTTGGAACTTCTGTTTTACTGCTGGGAGTTGGTTGTGTTTTAAGGGCCTTGTCTGTAATGAACGAGTTACTTACCTTCGGTAACGACTTTTCTGGTGGATACATTAGCTACCTGTGGATTCCTCACCTAATGAATACTCCCATGGCGCCAGCATTCGATGGAAATCTTCTTCCTAGTCTCTGCACGTCGACGAGGACGTCACTCTAGCCCACGCGACGCCGTCTGACGTCATACAGGCAATAAGAGGTCCTCGACGACGTGCCGACGTCAGTACCAACATTTTTTACGTGCATGAGAACAACCACGCAATGAAAGAGCAAGGCAACATCCCATAACCTTGTAAAATACACAATATTGCAATGAATAGCTGTAAATTTAATATAACGAACAAATATATGCAAATCATGTATGTACACAAAGATATATACATATATATATATATATATACAGATAATATACACACGTACCCATATATACAACGTCTATTGCAACCTTGAAGGCCAAGAGGAGCGCACTCAAGGATTACTTGGTAAGACCAGAAAGGCAACGGGGAGGCGGGTGGGACCGTGAGGAATCCACAGGTAGCTAATGTATCCACCAGAAAAGTCGTTACCGAAGGTAAGTAACTCGTTCTTCTGATGGATACAACTACCTGTGGATTCCTCACCTAATGAATAGAGTCCCAAAGCAGTACCACGCCCGGTGGCGGGTGCCTAAATGGTCAAACCAAGAAATCCTGCAGCACTGACCGTGCAAAATGGCCGTCCCTTCTGACCTCAGAGTCCAAACAGTAATGTTTCGCAAAAGTGTGAAGGGACGACCAAGTTGCGGCCTTGCAGATGTCAACCACAGGAACACCCCTGGCCAAGGCCAAAGTGGCCGACTTAGCTCTGGTGGAATGAGCTCTAATGCCCTCAGGAGGGACCTTCTTTGCCAAAGAGTAACAGATTTTAATGCAAAGAACCACCCACCTGGAGAGTGTTCTCTTGTGGACTGCCTTTCCTCTCCTCTTGCCCACGTACCTGATGAACAGCTGATCCTCCAGCCTGAAATCCTTTGTTCTATCAATAAAGAAGCTCAACGCCCTCTTTGGGTCCAGACGGTGCAGTCTTTCTTCCTCTTTAGAAGGATGAGGCGGAGGATAGAACGTGGACAAAGTAATTGTCTGAGCCAAATGGAAGGGTGAAACAACCTTCGGGAGGAAAGCAGCCTTGGTCCTCAACACCACCTTATCCCCATAAAAAGTTGTATAAGGGGGCTTTACTGATAAGGCCTGCAACTCACTCACTCTCCTTGCAGATGTTATCACTACCAGGAAAACTGTTTTTATAACCAAATACCTTAAGGGGCAAGAATGCATAGGCTCAAAAGGGGACCCCATAAGGAAAGTCAGGACCAAGGACAAATCCCATTGCGGCATAACGAATGGTTTTGGAGGATATTTATTTAGAAGACCTTTCAAGAATCTGATAACAATAGGGGATTTAAATAACGATGGTTGGTCTGGAAGACAAATGAAGGCTGACAAGGCCGACAAATAACCCTTAATGGTAGCCACTGCACAACCTTTCTGCGCTAGAGAGAGAGAGCAAAAGACAAAACGTCCGATAGATGAGCATGTAAGGGATCAATCTGCCTCTCTCCACACCACGCAACAAATTTAGACCACCTATTAGCGTAGATAGATTTAGTGGAGTGTCGCCTGGCCGCTAATATAACATCCACTACATCAGGCGGGAGAGAGAAGGAACTCAGGTTGCCCCGTTCAATCTCCAGGCATGTAGGTGCAGACTCTGGAGGTTGGGGTGTAAAACCTGCCCCTGCGACTGCGAGAGGAGGTCTGCCCTGAAAGGGAGACGGAGCGGAGGGCACATTGAGAGTTGGAGAAGGTCGGAGTACCACACCCTCCTTGGCCAATCCGGAGCTATTAAGATGACTAGCGCCCGGTCTTGGCGAATCTTCCTCAATACTCGAGGAATCAAGGGTATGGGAGGAAATGCGTAAAGCAACTGGCCGCACCAGGTTATTTGAAACGCGTCCCCTAACGCTCCCTGCATCGGATACTGGAGGCTGCAGAATAACGGACAATGCGCGTTCTCCCGAGTGGCAAACAGATCTATCCGAGGAAACCCCCACATCTGGAAGATTAAACGGACTTGATCTGGATGGAGACGCCACTCGTGGTCGGCCGAGAATTGGCGACTGAGACTGTCCGCACGTACATTCAAGACCCCGGCCAGATGATTTGCTACCAAGCAAATCTGATGGTCCTTTGCCCAAGACCATAGTCGAAGAGCTTCTCTGCAGAGAAGGTACGACCCTACTCCTCCCTGTTTGTTTATGTACCACATCGTGGTAGTATTGTCCGTCAGGACCTGTACCGACTGACCACGAAGGGAAGGGAGGAAGGCCTTGAGAGCCAGACGTACAGCCCGTAACTCTAACAGATTGATATGAAACATCTGCTCCTCTGGAGACCAAAGGCCTTTGATCTCCAGATCCCCCAGATGAGCTCCCCACCCTAGAGTGGAAGCATCCGTTATGACCGTGGCCACTGGTGGCGACTGCGCGAATGGCTTTCCTTATGAAAGATTGTTGCTCGCAATCCACCACTTCAAGTCCACAGCAGCATCTCTGGAGATCTTGACAGCACCTTCTAGATCTCCTTTGTGTTGAGACCACTGCCTTCGGAGGCACCACTGAAGAGCCCTCATGTGCCAGCGAGCATGCGTGACCAACAGAATGCAGGAGGCAAACAGACCGAGCAGACGAAGAACCTTGAGGACTGGAACTACCGCTCCATTTCGAAACATTGGAACCAATTCCTGAATATCTTGAATCCGCTGAGGCGGAGGAAAGGCTCGACTCAATGTTGTATCCAGTACTGCCCCTATGAACAGGAGGCGCTGAGAGGGCTCCAGGTGAGATTTGTGCTCGTTCACCGAAAAACCCAGGTCGAACAACAACTGAGTCGTTGACTGCAGATGATGCGACACAAGCTCCGGCGACTTGGCTTTGATCAACCAGTCGTCCAAGTAAGGGAATACTGCTATCCCCTTCCTTCTGAGCTCTGCCGCAACCACCGACATCACCTTCGTGAAGACTCGAGGTGCTGAAGTAAGACCAAACGGAAGGACCGCAAACTGCGATCCCACCATAAACCGGAGATACTTCCTGTGTGACTTGAGTATCGGGATATGAAAGTAAGCATCCTGCAAGTCGACAGACACCATCCAATCTTCCTTGTTCAACGCCCAAAGCACCTGAGCTAGGGTCAGCATCTTGAACTTTTCCTGTTTGAGGAACCAATTCAAGATCCTCAGGTCCAGGATTGGTCTCAACCGACCATCCTTCTTGGGAATCAGGAAATACCTTGAGTAACAACCTCGACCCCTTTCTTGCTCTGGGACCAACTCTACCGCGCCCTTTGAAAGGAGGACTTGTACCTCCTGTTCTAGCAACAGGAGGTGTTCTTCTGAACAATAAGATGGGCGGGGCGGGATGAGGGGCGGGAACTCCCGAAAGGGAAGGGTGTAGCCTTTTCCCACAATACTGAGAACCCAAGTGTCCGTTGTAATAGTCTTCCACTTGCGGAGAAAATGCTGTAATCTTCCCCCTACAGGAGAGGAGTGAGTGGGAAATGGTGGAAGCCTAAGGCTGCTTTCCCTGCTGCACCCCTCCAGAGGACGAGGAAGAGGCAGAGTGCTGCTGAGAGGCTCCTCTGGTGCGGGCCCTCCCTCTCCCTCTAAAAGATCTATAGGGATGGGAAGAGGCAGGTTGCTGGAATCTCCCCCGAAAGGAAGAGGAGGAAGAGCCACGCCCAAATCCCCGAAACCTCCTGAAAATCCTGGAAGAGGCAGAGGAAGAAGGAGCTTGGAGTCCTAGCGATTTGGCTGTGGCCCTGCTCTCCTTAAAACGTTCCAAGGCCGAATCTGCCTTGGCGCCAAACAGCTTGTCCCCATCAAAAGGGAGATCCAATAGGGTTGACTGCACATCTGCAGAAAACCCCGAATTACGGAGCCAGGCCTGTCTCCTTGCCACCACAGTCGTGCCCATTGCTCTGGCCACCGAGTCGGTCGTATCCAGCCCAGCCTGAATAATCTGGGTCGCAGCAGCCTGAGCATCTGAAACAACATCCAAAAGACCCTGGGGAAGCTCCGTAAATGATGAGGAAATGTCCTCCATAAGAGCATGAACATATCTCCCCAGGATACAAGTTGCGTTGGTGGCCTTCAACGCCAGACTGCAGGACGAAAAGATTTTCTTGGACTGCGCATCCAGTTTCTTCGAGTCTCTGTCCCCAGGCACCGTCGGGAAAGAACCAGGCGCTGATTTGGATGAACAGGAGGCCTGCACCACCAAGCTCTCCGGTGTAGGGTGCCTAGAAAGAAAGCCAGGGTCAGTTGGTGCAGCTCGATACCTCCTGGCTACGGCTCTATGAACCGCTGGGGAAGATACTGGTCTCTTCCACACCTCTAGCACCGGATCCAGCAAAGCGTCATTAAAGGGCAATAGAGGCTCTGCCGCAGCTGAGGCCGGATGAAGCACCTCTGTCAGAAGGTTCTGTTTTGTCTCTGCCACCGGCAAAGGCAGGTCCAGAAAACTAGCTGCCTTCCGTACCACTGCGTGAAAGGAAGCAGCCTCCTCCGTGTATTCCCCTGGAGACGAAAGATCCCACTCAGGGGAAGTGTCCAGCCCACTGGCTGTATCTAGACCATGCAGTCCATCAACCGAGTCCTCTAGTTCTCCTTCTTCCAGGACTCGTTGGTACTCCTGCTCCTCTAATAAACGGAGAGCACGTCTCCTCGAATGAAGCCTCTGCTCGATACGCGGAGTCGACAATGCCTCCGCCGAAGCCGAAGATCGGCGCCGATCTTCAGAAGCCACCAACGCCGTGTCCGGCGCCACAGGTAACTTCGGCGCCAATGAAAGAGCACTCGGAGTGGATGGACCCACCGGAGTCACAGGACGAAATCCCGACGTCGACGGGATGGAAATCTCCGGGGCCAATCCCTCCGAAGCCACCGGAGCGGCCACCGGCGCCGACACCGGCGCCGAGCCCACGTTCCCAAAAGGGAGAAAGGGCATAAAGGGTGCCGGCCGTAGAGGCGCAGGATCACCCAATGAAAAGGCCAAAGGGCCAGCCGGAGCACCCCCTGGAGCCATCTGTTGGAAGATGGTATACATCGCATTTAGGAATGCGGTACTATCGGCTCCAGGGGTGGGAAAAGCCGGATACTGGGGTGCCTGTATCGAAGGCGACCCCGACGCCGGCCTCGACGTCTGCGACGCCGGGGACAACACCAGAGGCTGCACCACTTCAATCACCGACGCCTGTCCAGGTGAAGTCGGTGACGCCGGAGAGGGCAACGGCGTCGATGGATGCGGCGTGACCGTGGGACTGACCTCCCAAGTCCTCTGGCGCCGATCCGAAGACCTGGAACGAGTCTCCTTGCTCGAATGGCGCCGTGATTCTCTACGGCGCCGGGAGTCTCGATGACGCCGGGAGTCTCGATGACGCCGATGCCTTGGCGAAGAAGACTTCTTATGATGTTTTTCTTTCTTCGACTTCGCCATAAACAACTTCGCCTCACGTTCCTTGAGGGCCTTTGGATTCATGTGCTGACATGAATCGCAAGTCGAGACGTCGTGGTCGGAGCTTAAACACCAAAGACAGTCGGAGTGAGGATCCGTAACTGACATCTTGCCCCCACACTCACGACAAGGCTTAAAACCCGACTTTCTCTGCGACATTATTACTGCAGCGAAGGACTACGCAGCAAAAAATACACTGTAACCACGAAAGTAACAGTTGCTCCCTCGAAGATAACCGTTTCGAATGCACGGAAAAAAGGGAACGGACGTCGGCACGTCGTCGAGGACCTCTTATTGCCTGTATGACGTCAGACGGCGTCGCGTGGGCTAGAGTGACGTCCTCGTCGACGTGCAGAGACTAGGAAGAAGATTTCCGTCGAATGCTGGCGCCATGGGAGTATTCATTAGGTGAGGAATCCACAGGTAGTTGTATCCATCAGAAATCATTGTTATAGGCCTGTTACCCCTGAATATATGTAATGCACTGTATTATCTAGGGGTTCCACTGTGTTATTTATTGCTATTTTTGTGTGGTTATGCACTAGGTCTAACTATAGTTACATGGCCATGTTTCTTACAAATGCTATTTTCATTGTAATGTCCTCTAGAGGCTGTTTGAAGCATTACAGTCATATCAACATATTAAAATATTCGTGGCACAGAAACTTGTCCCATAATGCTTTGCAGGGAATTACTTTTACAACACATTTTTAATCATAACCCAGCCTGTGGTGGTCCTAGGACAATGGGACCACCTTCAAAACATTGAACACAATGTGCTTTTTCTATCTAAATTATCTCGGGGTCCCCACACTATGTTAGTGGGGACCTCCAAAATAATCTCCACCACCATTATAGTCTTAAGCTTTCTCATGGCTGGAACTTTTGTTTTACAGCTGAGAAAAGTTATGTTTCATGGGCCTTGTTGTAATATCATTTCAATAGTCCTGCTAGCCTTAAAAATGTGAAATGCACAATGTCCTTTAGGGATTAACCCCTGCGCTGCCAGGCCTTTTCCCCTCCTGTGCAGAGCCTTTTTTTGGCTATTTGGGGCAGTTCGTGCTTAGGCCCTCATAACTTTTTCTCTACATAAGCTACCCAAGCCAAATTTCCGTCCTTTTTTTTCCAACATCTGAGGGATTCTAGAGGTACCCCGACTTTCTGGGTTCCCCTGAAGGAGACCAAGAAATTAGCCAAAATACAGCGAACATTTCGGTTTTTTAATAATAAAAAAAAAATGGGGAAAAAGGGCTGCAGAAGGCTTGTGTTTTTTTCCCTGAAAATGGCATCAACAAAGGGTTTGCGGTGCTAAAATCACCATCTTTCCAGCTTTCAGGAACGGGCAGACTTGAATCACAAAACCCCATTTTGCAACACAATTTTGGCATTTTACTGGGACATATCCCATTTTTACAATTTTTTGTGCTTTCAGCCTCCTTCCAGTTAGTGACAGAAATGGGTGTGAAACCAATGCTGGATCCCAGACACCTAAACATTTCTGAAAAGAAGACAAAATTCTGAATTCAGCAAGGGGTCATTTGTGTAGATCCTACAAGGGTTCCTACAGAAAATAACAGCTGAAATAAAGAAATATTGAAACTGAGGTAAAAAAACAGCCATTTTTCTCCATGTGTTACTCTGTAACTTTTTCCTGCAATGTCAGACTTTCAAAAGCAATATACCGTTACGTCTGCTGGACTCTTCTGGTTGCGGGGATATATAGGGCTTGTAGGTTCATCAAGAACTCTAGGTACCCAGAGCCAATAAAGGACTTGCACCTTGCAACGGGTTTTCATTGTATACCGGGCACACAGCAATTAATTTGGTGAAATATAAAACATGAGTGATTCCTGGTGTCCAGTGGTTTCTGCCCCCCTTGGGGCAGATTGGCGTAGCAAAAATCGGCCAATCTATGGCCTAAATACAAGTCGTTCCCCATCTGTAAAAAAAAAAAAAAAAAATAAATAAATAAATAAAAAAAACATCCCTGGTGCCTAGTGGTTTCTGCCCCCCTTGGGGGCAGATTGTCCTCATAAAAATAGGCCAATCTGCCCCCAAAGGGGGCAGAAATGGCCTAAATATAATTTGCCCCCCGGGGGAGCGACGCTTGCCTAAGGGGTCGCTCCCCTTGCGTGAAATTCGTGTTAAAAAAAAACTCCCTGGCGTCTCGTGGTTTCTGCCCCCCTTGGGGGCAGATTGGCCACATAAAAATAGGCCAATCTGCCCCCAAGGGGGGCAGAAATGGCCTAAATATAATTTGCCCCCTAGGGGAGCGACCCTTGCCTAAAAAAACAAAAAAAGAAATCCCTGGCGCCTAGAGGTTTCTGTGTCCTCCCCCACCCACCCCACCTGGGGGCAGATCGGCCTAATAATAGGCCGATCTGTCCCCAGGGAGGGGGGGGCAGAAAAGGCCTTGAAAGGAAATGCCCCCCTGGGGAGCAACCCTTACCCAAGGGGTTGCTCCCCTCATGCCAATTTCCGTTTAATAAATAAATCCCTGATGTCTAGTGGGCATTTCAAAAGCTGGATCGCTTTACGATCCGGCTTTTGAAATGCTCTGAGAGACTTCAAAGGGAAGGAAATGAATTTCCTTCCCTTTGAAGCCTTTCAGGGCCCCCATCACATGATCGGAAGAGAAATGCAAAAGCATTTCTCTTCCGATCGCGCTGGAAGCTCGAGGGGTCCTCTGTGAGGTCAGAGCGCAATCGCGCGCTGACGTCACAGGGGGGGGGGGGGGGGGGGAATCTCAGGGGTGGAAGGGGAAGGGCTTCCCCTTCCATCCGTGCCTTTGGGGGGTGGGGGGGGAGACCACAGAGGGAGCGCTAGGGCTCCCTCTGAGCTCTTTGCCCAGGACGTAACCGTTACGTCCGCAGCACAGAACTGGTTAAATATATTGTTACACTGCATTACTTTCTCCCATTCTTTTTTGTGTGGTTATGCTCTCAAAGGGCTGACTGTATGGTTACAGGACCATGCTTTTCCAAATGCTATTTTTAATGTAGTACCCTCTGGGTGCTGTTCTGAGCATTGCAGTCAACATAGTATAATATTTGTGCCACAAAAACTCACCCCATAATGCTTTGCAGGGCATTACTTTTACAAAATATGTTTGCTCATAACTTAGCGTGCGGTGGCCCTGGGACAATGGGACCACCTTCAAAACGCTCTGTCTACATCATCTCTGGGTCCTCACACTACATTGGGGGGACCCCAAAATAAAACCTCCTCACACCATTCTGTGTCTTTTAAGCTTTCTCATTGCTACAACTTTTGTTTAACATCTGGGATAAGTTCTGTTTTAAAGGCCTTGTTTGTAATATCATTGCAGTAGGTCTGCTAGTCCTAAAAATGCCCTCTAGAGGCTAAGTATATGGTTACACTGCATTACTTTCTCCTGTTTTTTTTCACAGGGTTATCCACTGTAGGGGCTAACAATATGGTTACCTGACCATGTTTCTTACAAATAATATTTTTCTATGGTGCCCTCTAGGGGCTGTTTTGAGCATTACAGTCTAATGCCAAAAGATTATTTCTGATAAAGGTTTATATGATAATTGAATGTTTTAATAAGCTCTCTTTATTACAATTATGACCATAATTCAGGCCAACTTAACATCCCTATTACATTATGCCTGTTTGAACACTCTAGATATGTTTGGGTGACCCTTCCAGTTTAATTCTCCTCTGCAGCTGTCTTGTGTCTTTTTTGGGGAATTGTGTTAGCCAGCCAGCAACTATGATGGTGGGGTGGTGAAAGTGGTATTCTACTGGAATTAGCATGGCAGATTTAAATTAAAATGCTAAATGGCAGCATTTTCATTTTTTGCTGCAGAAGGAAAAAGAGGGTAAAGGGAAATGCTTTAGTTATATGCAGGGCCACTGGAATTACGTGACAGGAAAAAAAAAATTATGAGGCAGGATTGACCAATTTAAGTGGCAAGAAAAGTCTAGTTTTGAATGTTCAATGCCAATAGCTCTAACTAAAGCAAATGTGAGCCCTATTGCATTGCAAATGCTTAATATTGCTAGCTGTGTTCTTACCCTCTGTGAAACATCCCTTACTTTTCAAAAACATTTGTCATGATGTTCTGCAAAATAAGACTCAGTAGTGTCACTCTAGTGACAGCTTTTGACAGAGGGGACTCTAGTGAATTCACGGGTAAGGAAAGGTTACTTCCTTATAACGCTAGTTCTTACTAGTTCTTAATCATGAACATTTTCTTCAACTTCATAACAGTACGATATACTCATGCATATGCCAAATTTTGAAAAACAAATATTCAAATTATACATGTTAAATTTTTTAAATAATGTGAAAGCCACATACCAGAGAAAGCAAGGTTGTCTGTCTTTTTAAATTTATCAAATTACACCAAATTGGGCAGACAAAGGGAATCTGAAAACCATCACGGCTAAAATAAAAATGTAAGTGAAAAATTAAGAAAGGAATGGTGCGCTCAACTTTAAGTTTGATTAAGTGGCAAATAACTGTCATTTAGGCTGGAGGTGATGAAGAGAGCCCACTAGGATCAACAACAAACTGTGCATTAACTATAGAATCAAGACGATTACCAAAATGTGGATTAGAACTCTGACGACAGATCAGTATTCAGAGCATAATTAAACAGGTTCCGATGGAAAGCTTCAGTCACAGAGTACCTACTTTTGGAATAAGAGTCTGTGTAGTAACTCTTGACAAATCTATGAAGGGAACTCCAGATAGGGTGCAGCGACATTGGGGGGGGGGAGGGGGGTGGGGGGAGCAAGGGTATAGTGGACAAAGCTTGAGATTTACAAGATAATGAACCATTAGGCCCTGAGGTAGCAGACAAGGATACCAGCAATTTTCTACCTTACAATATCCTGTTAAGAGGAAGCAAAGCCAGTGCAACCAATTCTACAGAGTTGTTGATAATTACAGGATTCTTAGTTTTTTCCAAGTACTACCATAATTTTCTTCGAACATTTAAAATAAGGAGTATTACTTTATTATTGAGAATGTCAGAAATCACTCTGACTTAGAAAGAAAGACAAGTTCTCAGTGATACCTTAAATTGATTTAACACCGTGTAAGGCTTCTTGGCGCATTGATCCTGCGGCTCATTCTGACCATTTGTTCTGAAGTAATAGGTACTAAGATTTCAACTTTCAGCTCAATTATTGGAGATGTTTGAAAACCCATTTAAACAGGACCTCATTAAGCTGGCACCGTATTCACCTCCTAAAATGGGCAGGGTCTTCAAAATTGTATGAAAATGCTTTTTGACCTTTTTCAGTAAATCTATAATCACTGACCTGAAAACAGGCATCTGAGAAGGCCAACATCAGATTCAGAATTAGCACCAAAAGCACTTTTTTTTTACAGCATTGGCAAATCTGTAGGGTCACAGGTTTGCTGAGACACCACATGCAGACCTTCTTTCAAATGGAGGAGTAGAATGTTCTTGTGGAAGAACATTTTGCTTTCTTTCCAACTGTTCATGCCATTGTCCTGAAGCAATTTGCTACTTAACCCTGTAAGCATCTGTTCGTTCCATGTAGTGCTGTAGATTCACATGCTCTGCACACTCCTGCCTTCTAGTGTTGGGTCCGGATATGTGCAAGTTATTTTTCTTCAAAGAAGCTTGTGCATGGGCATCGACTCCTTTGTTAGATTGTTTTCCCGCAGTCGGGTGAGAATGGAGTGTTAATAAATGTTAGTAAAGAGATGTCCATGCATATGAGATTATAAGAGTAGTACTGCAATGGCAACAGGTGTCCGGGGAGGAGGGTGAATGCATGTGAATCTACAGCACTATATGCCAAGAACAGATGCTGACAGGGTAAGTAACATAATTTATTCGATGGCACGTGGGGATGCAGACACACATTCTCTGCACAGTCTATGAAGCAGTGCCCTCCAGAAAATGGTGGCTAACCTGTGGGTGTTGCAGTTGTTTGAAAAAATGTAGGTAGCACTGCCTGTCCTATACTTTGCTTGTTGGCGTGCTAATACATCCACACAGTGATGGTTAGTAAAGGCGTGTGGAGTTGGCCGTCCAGCTGCATTATACATTTCAGCTATTAGTATATTGCCCAGAAAAGCCATAGATGCTTCTATCTCACGGGTTGAGTGTGTTCTTAGAGGTGTGGGCAAAGTTATTTTAGCTTTCATGTAACAGGTTTGAATGCATTTAATTATCTATCTTGACATGCCTGATTTAGATATGGCCTTCCCTGTGTGAGTGGGCAAAAAAGCAACAAAGAGTTGTTTGGTTTTCTAAAAATTTTTACTTCTGTCAATATAGTACATTAAGGCTCTTTTACATCTAGTGTGTGAGGGGCCCTTTCTGAAACTGAAGTGAGTTGTGGATAGAAAACTGGTAATTCAACTGAATGGTTTAGATGGAAAGTGGAAACTACTTTTAGAGAAATGTTGGGTTAGTTCGAAGGACTACCGTATCTCTGTGTATTTGAAACAAAGGTTCTTCCAAGGTTAGTGCCTGGGGCTCACTGACACCTTTTAGTGAAGTGATTGCTATTTAAAGGTCTACTTTCCATGAGAGAAATTGAAGAGGGCAGCTATGCAGGGGTTCAAATGGTGGATCCATAAGTATAGTAAGTACAATGTTGAGATTCCAAGCAGCCCCAGGGGGTACTCTGGGTGGAATCATTCATTTAAGGCCTTCCATGAATGCTTAGATAACTGGTACTTTAAATAGAGATAAATGTCTGTTTTGGAGGTAGGCAGCTAGTGCAGCTACATGAAGACGTACTGATATGTATGCTAAGCCACACGTTTGTGACTGAAGTAAATAGCAGACAATATTTTGAACAGTTACATTGAAGGGTTTAATGTGTTTGTCACAGGGCAAAAAAATATATTTTCCATTTAGCGACTTAACATGATCTGGTTGTGGGTTTACGTGCCTCCTTGAGAATGTTCATACATTCTGGAGGGAGATTCAAGTGTCCGAATTCTATGACTTTAGGAGTCAAATTGCAAGACTGAGTTCCTTTGGATTTGCCGGACTTCTCCATGGTTTTGAGTGAAAAGGTCCAGGTTGGGAGGAAGGTTCTCATGACAGACTACAGAAAGTTTGAGTAGTCTGTGAACCATGGTTGTGGAGCCCAAGTGGGAGCTATTAGAATGAGGGTGAGAGACGTTTGCCTGAGCGTCCGGACCACATACAGAAGAAGAGAGAGAGGTGGAAAAGCATAGGCAAATATCCCTGACCAGTTAATCCGCAAAGCACTGCCCTTGGATTGCAGGTGAGGGAGCCTGGAGGCGAAGTTCGGGCATTTTGCATCGTCAGCGGGTGCAAACAGGTCTGTGTGTGGAAATCCCCACCTGTAGAAGCATGGAAGGAGGACTCGTGGGTTGAGCTCCCATTTGTGGACTTGTTGCTGCAGCCTGCTGAGGAGGTCGGCAAAGTCACTGGCCGTCCCTGGTATTTTTTCCACTAACAGGTCAATGTTGTTGTGTATTGTCCAATGCCAAATCTCCCGAGATAGGCATGGTAACTATACAGAGAGTGTCCCCCCTGTTTTGGTAAATAGGCTGTTGTGCTTTCTGTCCTAAGACAACTTTAACTTTCAGATGTGTTAAAAAAGCTTTCCGTGCCAGGTGAACTGTTTGAAGCTCCAAACAGTTTTTTATTTTTTTCAATCTTTTTATTGAACAATGAAACAGCCATTGTACAATGTAACATGCAACAATAAAAGACCCATTATTTATCGACAACTCAGAGACAGATTTCAACAGGTGTCAAATATCAAAGATATAGCATTTCAATCAAGCATCCCCCAGGTGACGTAGTTTGGTGTAGCCAGATCGGTGTCCCTCCACCTGCCTGTACAGTGTCTGAGAGAGGGTCACTCCTTACTCCTGTAGGCCCCCCACCCTCCCCAGATTTTCTCCCACTTCCCTGGGCAACACCTGGAAGCTCCAAATAGTTGATGAAATCAATTGACATTTGGTGTTCCAGAACCAGTGAACTCTGAGATTCTGTGAGTGTGCTCCCCATCCTAAGAGTGATGCATCCGCTGTGAAAGTGATCTGGGGAACAAGGTCTAGAAACTGCTGCCATTTCAATAGGTTTTGTGTGTTCCACCACTGCGGAAAATGATGTGTGCGGTTGTCTACCAACACTAGATCTAGTAATTGACCCTGTGACTGTGACCATGGACTTGCCAGACACTCCTGCAGCAGTCGCATATGCAGTCTGGTATGTGGCACTATTGCAATACAAGATGCCATCATGCCTAAAAATGTCTCTGAATTGTTCTGACTGTTGTGTTAGTTGGGATGAAACTGTTGAATGAGCATTGTGATGCTGTCGATCCTGGCTGATTTGGAGTAGACTAATCCTAGCTGAGCGTTCAGAATAGTCCCTAGGTACTGTTGAACCTGTGAAGGTTAAAGGTGAGATTTTTTTAATGTTGATTGTAAACCCCAGTTGGTGCATAAGTTGCTAAGTGGATTAAGTATGTTGCAGACACAAATGACTCGTACCGGCTTTGACAAGCCAGCCACCCAGATATAGGAAGACATGAATATTCTGTCTGCATAGATGTGCTGCTACCACTGCTAGACATTTTTTGAACACAAAGGGAGAGGTAGAGACTCCGAATAGGAGCACTTTGAACTGGTAATATGTGTTTCCACTATTACAAACCTGAGGTATTTGCAATGTGCTGGACGTATTGGAATGTGAAAATAAGCGTCCTTTAAGAATAGTGCAGGCATAAAATCTGTTGTATCAGGGGAATTACATCCTGTAAAGTTACCATATGAAAGTGTTCGGATAGTATGTTAGATTTAGTGGCCTAAGGTCTAAAATAGGACAAAGTGAACCATCTTTTTGGGGAATGAGGAAGTATAGTGAGTACACTCCTGAGCCTTGCTGTTGAAGAGGGACAGGCACTATGGCCTCTTTGAGCAACAACCCTTCAAATTGTTTCCTCTAAATGTGGATGTCTGATGTTATTGTCTATAGGAAGAGGTAGAGGTACCTGATGTTGATGGGGTGCCGAAAGTTGCCACAACGAGTGGGAGTTTGAAGTGTCCCCATAGATTTGTTTACTTCATTATCTTTGTTCATTTTTTTCTAACATTTGGTCTTCTTGTGCACCAAAATAATTGTTCCTGATCAAAAGGGGCATTTAAAAGTGCTTGTGACACTTCTGGTGTAAAACCAGATATGTGCAACCAGGCATGTCTATGTAATAGAATGCTAGTATTAATGCCTCAAGTCACTCTGTCCGCTGCATCAAGGGCACATCTAATGGAGTTGTTAGAAATTGATTTTCCCTTCTGGACAATTTGTTGTCCTTTCTTCTTATATTCTTCAGGAAGATGATGAAGGAGTTCTTCCATTTCATCCCAATGGGCTCTGTTGTATCTTGCTAAGAGGCCCTTGAGTATTGGCTATGTGCCAGTGATTAGCTGCTTGGACCGCAACCCTTTTACCAGAAGTGTCAAATCAACTAAGATTCTTTATCAGGTGGAGGGGCATCTGGCATTGTTTGGGAGTTTGCCCTTTACCATGCATTTGAAACTACAAAATAATCTGGAGGCTGTTGACCCTTAATGTATTTAGGGTCTGAGGGTGCAGTTTTATATTTTTAGTCTACCCTTGATGTTATTACACGTGCACATACTGGATCTTTAAAGAGCTCTTCTACATGAAGTGTCATCCGTTTTAACACAGGCAAGTACTAACATGCCCTTGTGGTAGAAGACAATGTTTCGAAAAGAAAGTCATCCTCAATAGTATCTTTATACAATGGGACTTGGTGGTATGCAGCTGCCCTAGCTATAAGTTCCTGGAATGGTGTTGCATCATCCGGGGGTAAGGGCTTAGCTGGGTAGAGATCCAGGTCATTATCTCCAGTGAGGTCTATATCATAAGTGTCCCATGGACTTGTACGTTATCTGTACCTCCCTGATCATCTATGAATGATTGTGGAAAGCTTAAAGGCGTATCATCAAGTGATGTGGTGAATGAGGTGTTGTTGGTGACGAAGAAATAGGAGGTGGTGGAGAAATAGGCAAGGATGGATGTAAAGGACTAGTGGGATTGTCCTTTTTATTTTTCTCTTTAGGAGGTACTGGCAGTACCATGGACTCCTCAAAAGTAAGCTGGCTCTTTGATGTGAAAGGCATTGACTGCACTGACTTTGCCATAAAACGTCCAGTAGAAGGCTGGATGTGTATTTTCTTTTTTTCGGATCAATCCTCTATGCCATAGTGTCTAGGATCGGTTACAGTGTAGAGTCTGACGTTTTTTGTACCGAAGTTGGTTTGTGTTTCGGTGCCAAGATGGTCAGAACCAAAGCAAGATTGCTTGAATTACTCGGAGCCGAGGAGGAAGAATGGTCAGCTCAGCACCAAGACTGGCCGGCTCGGTATGATAGAGATGTATTTCGGCATGGCTTTCAGTGCCGGGCCTGAGGGCGGGCATCCTGCTCTGATGTTCAGTGCCGACCATGGCCTGTTGGCAGTGGTGGCTCGTCAGCTGAAGTTTCAGTAGGAGCTGAATGTTTAGTGGGTTGGACAGGGGCATTTGTACTACTCACTGCGCGCTGTCTTGATGGAAGATCTTGGATCTGTATACCAAACTCTACTTCGGAGTCTGACTCAGAGTCCCAAATGGAAAGGGCCTCTTCTTCTGCTGCCGAGGCATCATGCAGTTCCTCTTCCTGTTCAGTGTAATGGAGACCGAAGAAGTCAGGGGTCCTCTCAAGGTCCTTACGCTGCATCTCCTTTCTCAGTGCTCTTCTCGATGATCCCGTAGCATCTTTTTTGATCAGAACGATGAACAGGCTTCGCAGTTCTCCTCATCATGGTTGGGGGACAGGCACAGGTTGCAGACCTGGTGGAGGTCGGCAGATGAGTACTTTGCGTGGCAGTGAAAACAAAATCATAACGTCCTTTCCATTAGCAGCTCAACATAGATGAGAACAACGAAATAAGAAGGCCCTGACTGTCTGGGCCAGAGGGCCGCAAGGGAAGCATGTTGAGTTGATGAATGGGTGTTTTCTTTATTATCAACGGGAGAGATCGGACACGCGTTCAAGAACAATAGTGGCGGAAATTGAGGTGTAGATGTACTGAAGTAATGGTCTCGAACTGGAGCACCAAAGAACACGTTCAAACCTGATAGCAGAAAGAAAACAATCAAATAATGGAGTCGATGCCGATGCGCAATATCACTGAGAGGAGGAGTCACTTTAACTCATTACTTAAGCAGTTTCTTCAAAGAAAAACAACGAGCACACATCTGCACCAAACACTAGCTAGCAAGCGTATGCAAGAGCATGTGTATCTACAGCCACACATGCCACTGAACCATGTTTTTTAATGAGAAGCTCGTGAGCTACTGGTTGCTCTCTACCTACCTATGAGTAGTTCTTATATGTGCAGCCAAACCTACAGGACACTTTTAGTTGATTGAATTAATATATGTATACCAAACCTGAGAGTGTGTATTTGAGATGAAAGTGTGTATTTTCAGAACTCAGTTGATGCTTCGAGAAAAATGGCTCAACTTTCAAAACGTATAGAACGTTGATATTTGAGTGATAAATCAGGGCACTGGGCAGACTTACTACTAATATCATTGTCTTGGTGCTGAGGGCATTGTAGCTATCACCACTATGTAGTATTCCTATTGAGGCATTTAAAATGGAAAAAGCCTTTTCACACTACCGTTAGTAATTCTGCCTGATGTAAAGAGGTGATGGCTTCAAGTAATGCTGCATATGGTGGCCACTGATGTAATTATGTCTGGTGTGGTCACTATTACAACACTAATAATATTAGTAGCTCAGGATGATTTACTCTGAACATAAGTAGCTCTTGTTACAGAAAAGGTTGTAGACACCTGGTCTAGAAGATTCAGGATCCGGTACTGTAGATGCTCAAGAACCACGACGTCAAGCACGGCAACTGTGGTGATGACTAGTACCTGAAACCATGGAGAAAGGCTCAGGCCTGTTTGGAGGACTATTTTGTGAGTGGGTAATAGGTGGAAAAGAAGCCAATCCAGAGCCAAGATCATAATCCGCCTGCTCTTTTCAGCCTGCTAATCACCTACAGTATAGAGAGACTGGAGGAAAATTGTACCAACCGTTCTTCAAACAGTTTCAAAAGGCATTCCCTTTGAAACGAGCATCAGCAAGCCTAGAAATGTAGTCTAAGCATTGTGCATTACATCCAACAGCAAACAAGTGTAGATCTGGAGCTGTAAATGTTGTAAAGATGTTTTAAAGCACCTTATGGTTGACTAATCACCATTCTGATTGAGCGTGCCTGTGTTTGTATTCTGCAATACTGAAAGGAGCACTACCCTGAAGTGACTGTTCTTTGATAGAAGCCAGTTACGAATGGTCTCTGCACATATCACGTAAACTCTCAAATCGTGTTCCACTGTGCATGTGAGGTAAAGCACTGTGGTGGTGGTGTTGGTCTGCATTGAGTTGGAAGAGGTGACACGTAGGATGGATTTCAGTGCCTATGGGCTGTTCTCAGTTCCAGTATTTTGATGTGAGAGTAATGCTTCCTGACTGACCACTTCACTTTAGTAGTTAGATTGTCGTTTTGAGCACCTTATCCCTTCAGAAATAAGCTGATCACAGTCAATTTGCTTGTAAGAGGTTACAGAAAGGGGAAAGAATGTTCCTCTTCTGACACCATCACAATAGAGTTTGGAGAAACAGCTCAATGAAACACCATCCCAGTCACCTGCCCCCTAAGTCATTGACTTTGCAGACATGCTTCAATGTGTGATGACTGTAGCCTACTATTTGGTACTAAGACTAGGAAGGGTTTGAGATCAGGAAAGTACAACAAGCAGCAAATAGCCCAAGGAGAGGCTAGTGAAACCAATGTATCAGAAGTAATTCTGGCCTTTGTTCTGCACAGAAGAAAGTCTTCATCCTAAATTGAAAAAACATCATCCTTGTGGCCAAAAGTGTTCCACAGAATAAAATAACAAATTGGTGAACAGACTGATTTGACTTCAATAATGTTTTACGCTTTTGACATTGAAAAGGTCTATGATGGTATGGTGGACCTGCTCCAATCTTCCATAGCGGGCTGGCCTTGACTTGTCTATTGTCATCCTAAGGCAAGATGAAAATCATGCAACTGAGTGCTTACCAAGCTCCCTCAGGCTGGTTCTGAGAGGAGGGCCTTTCAGTCCCTCAGTGTTGTGAAAGGCATTTTGTGTATGATTTCATAGTTCTCAATAGTGTGAGAATCTGGGCAATGTTTCACACAAAGAGACTGAGTATACTTTAGGAATTTCTCTCTACCGCCAGAATGGCATTTGCCAAAAAGAGACAGCAGAGAAAAGTAAGTGAGGAGAGAGAAACATTTATAGCACAAGTGGAAAAAAAGCTCCTAGTAAGGCGTCAAATACGCAATCATGCTTCCCCCAGAAAAGTATGAAGAGAAAGGAAAGCCTTCAAAATCCAAAACTTGATCAGGATCCTTGCCATTCACAGGAAAAGACAAAATACCAGGCTGACCACAGCATGCAGGATCAGACAGTGCTATTTCTAGACCTTTAAAGAAGTAATATTGGTTTCCTCACATTAAAAAGCATCAATATAGGAACAATGCTCCTGACTTCATTTTAATATGTTGTTTGCTATGACTGACTTGGTTTAATTGGGCACGTTATATTTACAAAATTATTTTCAAAGTTGGCATTGTGTAGGTTTGAAACTCTGTTCCAGGGCTTGCATATACATAAGGATATTCTACTGCTAATTATTATCTCACATAGAATTATACAATGGATAACTTAGTGTAACTGGTATTCATGGAACAAGTTCTGCAGGGTCAGATTTTCTCAAGAACACGGAGAAGCTAGTAGTGCCATCCTTTTGAATCCTAAGTGGATGTCCCACTAGCACCACAACATTCAGCAAATAGCAATTTGTTTTCTTTGGAGGAGGACATAGTGATATGGGCATCCTCTGAGCAGCACGGCAACAATACCCTGAATATAAATCTGATTGGAGCAACATAAATGCTAGCTATATGACTCGCACCTGCAGCTGGTGTCACCACCTATTATATTATCTCTGATGGAACCTCTGGGATCCTTCTTCCTCCTTTGATGTCCATGCACACAACAGGAACACTATCTCTGTCTCTTAAATGGGATTTATTGACTCTTTGCTGTCTCAGCAGTATAACGGATCAAGTCACTGCACTGCTAGACTGTGCTGACTGAACTAACGAGTCTCTTACTTATCATTTCCAAGACACGGTTGTAAGGTTAGTCCTCTCCATCGACTGAAGCCTGTTCAATGCACCACCAAGAGCATTGAACAGGCGGAAGAGCAAGAGCCCTCCCACTCAACCAACCAAGATCCTCATGCTTGACGTTTCCTGATGCAAAGCTACTCAGCCACTGCAAAGATTTCTCAGTGTTGACCCAAATACACTGGCAAGCATTTTGTGGTCCTTTCAATACCTCACACCAGATAACTTCTGCCATGTCTTCATAATTCATTTAAGGGTTGCCTTTCCTGAACCTTTTCAAGTCAATAACTCTAGATGTTAGTTGACTGGCCTGAACATGAGAATACCTCCAGTTTCAGATGCTTTAGACTGTAGTAATGTGAATCAGGGTTGGAAAAAAGATCTCTTCAAATACCACCTCAACCACATCCTACTGCTTGGAAAGCACTTCACCTAGTACAGTTCAGAGGGATTTCAGATCTTCATTATACCAAACAGTTTCTTTAGAGAAGAAATAATATCTATCATATCTAAAAATGCTCTATGTCACCATCTGGAGTGGTTAGGGAAGTCCGATGCATCTCTAGCATGCTGGTCAGTAGGGCTTTGCCGCCATTGAGACAGGATATGACTAGGGATTGAACGGAATTATAAAATCTGATATGTGCAATCGATTTCTCATAAGTAGGCAGGAAAAGAGAAAATCTGTCACAGCGACACAGTTATTTTCACTATGTGCCCTTGGATGACTCAACTGGCCATTTTCATTTTTCTCTAACTATATTCCATGTTTCCTGGTTAAGGCATGACAATAATAAGCAATTTTATGTCTTCTGAAACTACAAACAATATTGGGGAGGAACGCTGTACAGATGGGCAGCATGTAGAATTGAAGAAGTGTGGGGAGTCAAAGACAAACAAGAGCAAAACAGTAAATATACAAACAAAAATCGAGTGCAACACAGTAAAATACCAGCTGTGCATGTGTGATTGTCAATACATACTTGTGGATTCTCCAATCGTTGTAAATATTCTTCAAATGGCCCCTCAATAAACTAGAACACAAGAGCAAAGCAGAAGTGTTATAATGCGATAAAGTTCATGATGAAGCAAACTCAATGCAAGCAGGTATTTCCTGGGGATTATGACTAATTACTCTTCTGAAATTTAGAGCAGTGGAGCAAGAACAAATCAGCAGTGTTTGTAACCTTTCAATTACAGCTAACAAGCATTCACTCCTCTGCTTTAAAAAATTATACCAAATATAGGGTCTTTCAGGATCATTTGAAAAAAATGCCACACACCTGTACTGCATGTCAAAGAAAAACTGGACCTCACTAAAATACTTAAACTCCACTACAAGAGCTAAATGACAGACTACACATTTGTTTTGAGGCATGTTTCATTCTTCAAAATACCATGATGTGCTTAGGGCCTGCAAACAAACAAAAAAGTCATACAAATGTGAGATGTCTTTCTCTCTGGCCAGCTTGCCATTTCAGAATGTTCTAATCAGTTGAGTGAATGAAAGGGGGATCTAGAGTTTGCACATCTATAAACTGTGCGCAGTAATTTAACTGACCATGAAAACACATCCAGGATGTTCACACTTCAAATCAAATATTTGTTGTCCTTTTAAGAATTGGAAAATGAATGAGCACAAACAGGTTGGAGAAGAGAATACCAGGTACCCTTCTCAGTTGTGTAAGATACAACCATACCCTTCCTGACCAACGTTGGCAGCATACAGATCCCCAAAAGACTTCAGATATACTAACTTTTTAAAAAGCAGGAAGAGAACCAGTGAAGGATTGCACAGCACAGAAATATGGTCCCACCTCATGATTTTTTAAAAGATGGTCTGCAGCACCTTGAAACCATTCCTTCTCCCTCAGAATGTTGCATGCTATTTTCTAAATACTTTTCTCTGTGTAAAGCTCCCTTCTCCCACCTGGTATTGACTTTTTTTCTGAACACATGGTGACACTCGCTTTTCGCATCTCCCAGCTTGAACTCCGGCCACTGTTGCTTTCTTCACGAACAGCTTCCCTTCCCTCGGTTTGACAAGAACTACACATTTTTAGTCTAACTATTTTTACATTTTAAAGTCCGTTTACAAGGCAGCTAAAGAGATCACATTTTAGAAACTAATTCATTGATTGCTTCTGCAGTGACCAAAACCTTACAAATTAATTTAGTATTCGACTCAAAACCCAGAACACATGAAAAGCACTCAAATTCATCTGCTGTGACATGAGGTACCTGGAGTAAACATTACACAGCACTACTTCAAGAGTAAGGCTGGGGGACTCAATTCTGCTAGGTGTTTTCTATTAAGGGGGGCTGTGTCAACTGAACTAAGTACTAAGCTGACTGCATCATGCAAACCCAAGATAAACAAGCACTGGCAATGCAAATAATTGTGGGTTGTAGTTTGAGTTCAGGATAAAACAATGAAAAGCTTGCTGTAGTAAAACAACTAAACAAAGACATATACTTTCTTTATATATATTATATCTTTGAGATTAACATGAGATGATGTTGGTGTAGTTTTGAGATGTAGAATAGTGTCCCATTTATTGCAACAGAAAGCACTAGACTAAAAATATAATAAGAGGTAAATTACAAGAAAAGAAACAACAGCACTTACCGCTTCAAATGCGTCTCTGTTTTCTCTGAGATAATTAATGCAAGCTAGCCGAATGTCATAATGTCTTGCCTGAGAATGCTGCACCTGAGAAATTAAAACAAAGGGGATAAAAATAAATTTCTACAGACTTATAATAGAAGCCCATGAATTAGTGAATTAACTGAATCAAAGGGGAACTCCTCAGCCACCTGTGAAGCTAGAAAAGTACATCAGAAACATATACTGTAAAACTAGCCTTTTCATGCCAGGACTCCTGAAAATAGACTTTAGTTCAAAGTGGGAATAAGATTTCACTTAAGGAGACTATTTGTCCCTGCCACATATCTGGGTAGCATTGGATGTGGCCTTTCAAAAAAGGAAGACAGACTGTAAGAGTGTGGCAAGTAGACCCACTAGGTTAGATCCCAAAAGCACAAACTTTATAGGTAGAAAATGGTAACATACAATGGGCCAACAGCTAAACGTCACTGCCTGAAACACTCTAGAAATACTTCCAGTTAAGGCAAAAGTTGCAACGTCAGTGCTTTACCGGAAAGATAGTGATGTTATGAGAAGCAAAAAATGCCACATTTAAACACTAATAAATTCTCGCTAGTAGACAACTGTACAATTTTACAAGAGATTTGCCAGCAAAAATCACAAATTCAAGACGTAATTAATCAAGACCAGTAGAAACTATTTCACAGGTTGCATTTATACATGGCATACATGGACTGTTCTGGCAGAGTTTGCCAAAAAGGGGGAGGCGGTCTTATTCGAAATGTTGTTGGCTATAACTGTAAGTATTCTAATATGGAGATTATCAATGGCATGCGCCTTGCTTCATTCAGGGAGAATGAAAGCTTGAAGTTCATGGAAAAAACAAATGTGATTACATCTCGTTCCTAAACACTTACATAAACATACAATAAGTGGATAGTAAGTCCTTAACAATGAATCCTACTGTTGGCTCCATGTTTAAGTTTCTCTGGTTATTAAGACCAGTCTTACCAACAGCGGTAACACACACACACACACACACACACACACACACACACACCAGAATCAGCATGACTGAAGTAAAAGAAGCAAAGAACAATGAAGCAAGGACATCTTACAGCTCTTAATCGAAGAACAAGATGATACAAAAAAAAAAATATATATATATACATATATATATATATATATATAGTTTTTTATTATTATTTTAAAAACCAAAGGTTACAGGGACGTTATAGTTAGGCTCACATTTTAAACATACAAAACCCTAGAAATTCACTTGTTTGAATTATTTCAAGTAACTGTAACTCGTGCACTAAAGTAACTATAACTCGCTTCCCTGCGGTGCACAGTTTCTTAATGAATAATTTTACAACAAATGTTACAGTGGTATTATCAATGATGTTATAAAAGATGTCATGAGTGCTGTAATATCTGGGGTATTTAGCAATGCATGGTGAGGGCACGAGTTATAGTTACCATACGGCACGAGTTATAGTTACCATTGAGAGCGAGAAAGTGACAGAGATAGAGTTTTTGTAGGCATTGATGAATGATATATTTAGAATGAGCTATTTCTGGACAAACTGATAAGAAAAAGGCAGGGGTGTGGAATTTATTAAAATATCTACTTGTCCAGGGGACAGGGTGCTTCTCAAATCTACTTGTCCTGTAAAAAGATCTACTTGTCCCTTTGGTGCCATGTAGTGTGGCGACAAATTATGGCAGCAATCTCATTATGTAAGAGCTCTGATAATAGCCTCTCTGATTATGCCAGGGCTACTCCAATAGTAGGGCTTGAATACTTGCAGTTTCAATCCCTACTGTAGCAATTTCCTTATTTTGCCACCTTTCTGCAGATCTGCATACTGGGGCTGGAGGAAGCAGTAAGCAATAGTTCCAGGGCTGGAATGCCTTTGAGTCTGCAAACCTACTAACCTGCATGTTTTAAAGATTTTCACCAGCTTCTCTCTAATATTTTCCCATAATAAGAAAGGTTGGACATTTACTCCTGACAATGGCAGAATTAGAACTTCTTCCAGGGTTGGGAAGAAAGTGGCCGGAGGGAAAATGAACTTGCAAATGCTCAATAGATTTTCACATGAGCAAATCTACACATGCGTATTTACCCATGCTAAAATACAGTTCACAAATATTTTATAGGGGTACGACATATACCATGGGTGCACTTTTGTGACTTTCTTTAAGAATTTGGGGCCACATGTAGGTAGGTTCAGATTGGCGACCCGCAAATTGCGAGTCAGAGCGACTCGCAATTTGCGAGTCGCAAATCCGAATGTAGGATGGTGTCCCTGACACCATCTGTGATTCGCAAGGGCTTCGCAAATGCCCACCTAGTGAATAATCATGAGGTGGGTCGCAATTTGCGACCCCCTTGCGAATAGCGGCCCTCACAGGGATGGTGGCCTGCTGGAGACAGCAGACCACCATGTCTGTGACTGCTTCCTTAAAGGAAAACGAGATGCATTACAAAAACGAAAAATGAAACGTTTTCGTTTAATTTTTTCAGAGCAGGCAGTGGTCCTCAGGACCACTGCCTGCTCTGAAAAAATGTTTACAGTGACATTCACAATGGGGAAGGGGTCCTATGGGGACCCCTCCCCTTTTGCGAAAGTGTTAGCACCCATTTGAAATGGGTGCAAACTGCGATTGGTTTGCGCCCGCGTTCGCGGTCACAAAACAATCCTACATTGCACTGCGAGTCGCAATTAGGAAGGGAACACCCCTTCCTAATTGCGAGTCGCAAACCCGTTGTGCGATTCGGTAACCAGGTTACTGAATCGCAAAACTGGGTTTGTGCATCTTAATGTGCTTTTTGCACGTCTCAAACAGCGAAAGTCGCTGTTTGCAACATGCAAAAAGCTACCTACATGTGGGTCTTGGTCCCTAATTAGGTCTGGTGTTAACAAAGACATTTTGTTTTTATAAAACTTCTATTTCTCTCTCTTTCGGCTGGCTTTACTTTGAGTGATCGCATTCTGCTCTTCCACAAGGAGCATATTGGCACACAAAGTAGTTTTGTTCAGTGTCAGGAACTACAGTGGCAATCAGTGACGTAACGAAACTGGAGGGTGCCCCTTTGCAAAGAACATGGAGGAGCCCCCTCTCCAGACTCACTCAGGGCAGGTGCTGTGCTGAAGGGGCCCCCTGGAGGGCAGCTGCGGGGCCTTTGTTATGCCACTGGTGGCAACGTGTGCTTTTAGAGTTCAAAAACTTTTTGGGGGGGGTTTTGCCAGTGTTTGTTACAATGTTGAGGGCCTGGTAGCTCCCACAACAATAAAGTGTTACAAAAGCCATGTCAAAACAAGACACGCATTGAGGAAACTAAAAGACTTATAAAAATATGTCAGACCAGTTGGCTTTGTCAGTGTTTGTTTATTTTCATGCCTCCCATATTCGTGTTGAAAATGGTTACACTGATTTTCCATTAGAAATATTTTTGGGAAATACTAGCATGCATCAACACATTTTAGTAAATAACACTTCATTTGCATCTAATCAGAGAGCATTCTGGGAGCATTATACTTAGCCTCATAGCCTAAACTTTTCAAACATGTGTATACACTTTTTTTTTTTTTTGTTGTACTGGAACCAACGTCAGTAGTGAAGTGTGACCTTAAAACATTTATTTACAGCACTCACCCTAATAATGAAGGCTTTCAAATAATGAACCATAAATACAAGTTCGAACAACATTATCTTTTGGAAACACATTACCTCAACTGCAGAGAGTTCCACTCTCTGTAAACAGGCAGCCAAAGTGTTTGTGCTGCAGAGGGTTGGGCCTACTTGTCCCAAGGACAAAGTAAACATAAAAACTTGTTGCCCTTGACCCCAAACAAGATGTCCCGGGCATCGGGCGATAGGAATTCCACATCCCTGAAAAGGGTTTTGTCAATTAAAAAGAGTGAGATCACCTTTCAGTATGTAATTTGAATATTTATAGCTGAAAAGAAACTAAAGCAAGAAATCACCATAGACCGGAACCATTAACCATTAACCTTCAGTATGCATATCTGAGACCTTAACCACTAGGACAGAGACGACTCCTTACTGTGCAGAGTCCAGACTTAGCTATGACATTCAACCCACAGATTTTGAAAAACTTCAATGTTTCATCACTAGAAATGTTTAACAGTGAAAACACTAGAAAATAAACAGACACACTGTCATGAGATACCAGGATTTGAACCTTCAACCGACAGTCCAACAGCTTTACCACTACGCCAGAAGTGACCCTGGTCTGCTGTCCATCAAAACGTGAACATAACATCTGTGCCAAACATCTTGCTAGTTTGACACTTTGAGGAAATTGTATGGAGTGACCATTGCAATAATAGTCTCTCTCTTCCAGCCCAGAGAGAGCGAGGAGTTTGTGTGTGTGACAGGACCGTTGGGCCTCAAGCCCCCCACAGTCCTAGCCGGCTCCCCGCATCCTACAGGAGCCAGCATTGCTACCACAAGCAGGGACCTGCTCTAAGTAGCAGCACCCTGCTTGCAGGAGTAATGTTTTTAGCTGTTTTTCTGCATGTATATTTGTGTGCAGGGGAACAGATGAAAACTCCTCTTTCTGCAAGTGGGAGCTGTTTGACAGCTCCCACTAGCAGAAAACAGAGTTTTTGTTCTGACGTGGGGGGAGCTGTCAAAGCTTGCGCCAAGTGACAGCAAACAGTTATGGCCTGAGGGTGGGCCCCCTAGGACATAGCAGGAATCAGCCTTGGGGAGTGGCGGTCCCCAGGGCCATTACTGGCTCCACGAGGGGGCTGCGGGTCCCCCTCCAACGTCAAGCAGCCCCAGGGAGATGGTGGTCCCTGAGGTTGGGGGTCCGTGATGTATTCCCTTCCTTTTTTAAATTCATCCCGGGGCTGATTATGTGAGGGAAGTGATGTGTTGCAGGTGAAAATATGAGCTGCTGATTGACCAGTGTGTGTGTGACCAGATGGTTTGAGTGTGTAAGCGTATGCCTGTGAGTCCTGACTTGTGGCAGTGTGAGGGAAGATAGCTATAGAGTAAGATGCTAGACCCTCACTTTCACCCTAAAGTATGTTGCAAGTTCTTCATTTAGCACAGTGATACTCAAAGTGCGGTCCTCCTGTCCTTCCCATTTGGCCCCCTGGTCAACAACAGCACTGGGCTGCTGTTCACTCGACTCAGCACTATGATTAAAAAGATGTTCAATGAACATGCAAGCCTTCATTTAAACATTATTCGAAGGTAACGAAAGGAAGTAACTAGTTTATCCTGCACGCTTAACTTTAGGAATTTTTAAAGACATATTGCAGAAAAAGTTTAAATATGATAGTCTCTTTAAAAAAAAGTGTATTTCATTAACATGCAGATGTTTCACCTTAGTACATCAAATTAGAGCAGTGCACAGTGAAGTTTTTTTCTTTTTAGATAGTTTTGGAACATAAATTCAAAAATGGTCATCCCCCCACCCTGAAAACAATGCCAATAGCAATCTAAGAGGCAAGTCAGTTGTTTTGTGCACTCTTTGGGAAGCCTGGGTTTCTATTACACATGAACAACATTATAGGTTCATTAAATCAAACTCAGGAGAAAAACTTTTGTATGGCGCACATCGTGAAGTCATGTATTTTGAGGTTCTCTCATGTGCAATAATGAAGAAAAAGGAGGGCAAGTGACATAACACAATTGCCTAGCATCACGCATTTTGGTGAAGTGTGAAAGCTAGGATTAATCCCAGGTTTTCAGGTTTCACATTGTGCAGTTCAGCCAGTTTATGTATATGATGTGCTTCCCTGACACCAAACAAAATGACCCCCGCCCCAGCACTCTTCCAACTCCCCCCCCCCCCCCACAGGTTACCGGCTAGCAGCAATGCGGCCCTCTGTCACATCAAAAAACAAACATTGAGGCCCCTGCGAAATGGTTTGCAATAACCCATGGTATAATCTTGGCTGTTCTTCCCATTTCCACATCTTGAAGACGTCAGACAACCTTTTCTGTCACGCAGTTTTAAAGGTTAGCCTTTACTTTTCGCTGAATCTTCATTCATTAGTTCATTTTATACAAGGAAAACTAATGGAGCCCGAGCTTTACTTTTTTATTTATAACCAAGAACCTGAATTTAAAGACCTTACTAGAGGAAACTAGCTCTATCATCTATGTGTTGTGGTAATGCTCTAACATTAAATCAAAAGAAATGTAGAGGGCAACAAACTACAAGATGATTGCCACTGTGCATCCCGCCCTCAAATGTATTTGTGCACCTAAAAGTTAATTAAACAAGCATTAAAAAAATAGTAGTTATTTATTTTTTTATTTTAAAATGCACCATTATACCACCAGATCAAATTTCAAAATGTATATACTGGTATTGAAGCTTAAGCGTCTGGGCCAGGGAAAAGAAAAAGAACAAAATGATTACTGTAAATTCACATAATGATTCATAGATCAGGATTTGTAGAATTCGCTAAACAGAAAGCAGTTAGAACTGCAGAAGGTTTACTAGCAGGGCGGATTTTCCAACGTCAAACACTTGGGGATGGTGAAAGGGTGGAACCATGGATGATTTCAGTGGTGAAGCATAGTGAAAGCCCTTTAAAAGTTCACAAAGGCAAAAATAGTTGGGCTCACATATTGCACTCGCACACAGCACTCAAGCCTGCTTTAAATATGAAAATTAGGTGTGTAAAACATCTAACTCCCCACTCATAAATTTTATGATGGCCTAGAGGAAAGGCGGATTTCAACAGGGAACAATATGTTCCCTGTATAAAACAAGTATTTGAAAAGTCACAAATCTTACCTCGTTGACCTCGACTTTGCACAGCACTGGCAAAAAAAGGAAAACTATAAAGGTGTGATAATGTGGCTGCATCATTGCATCTGCATGCAAGCATGATGACGTATGCACATCAAAGGAATAATGAGGGTACCATGTCTAATAATTTACAGATCAAAAAAGGCAGAGGCTATTGGCAATGCAGACTGGCTGGCTGCAAATGGCAACTGATAGGACCTCCAAAATTCAGAATCAAATAATTTGGGGGGAAGCAATGTTGGAGTTGGGGGGTAGGTAAAGTGAAAGCAACCAAGAATAGGTAATTGAGGGGGGTTGAAGGAGAACAAGAGAGTGCAAAAAAAACAGCTGCACCCTCATGGAGCGCTCAATCAAAAAGAAAATGTATTTCCTTAAATGTAAGTAATGAAACAAATAAGTCATCTAATCAAAGGAATGGTAAAGTGGCTATGTTTCAGGGGAGAGACAAATTTAAGTGGAAGGCGAGCCATCAAGCAGGAAATAGGCACCTGAGAATGACAATGAAGCCATCCAATGATAAGCAGAGGGCAACCACTAAGTCCATGTAAATTTTTTGTTTGATCTAGAAAAGGCTTTCAAAAAGGATTTGGTGGGTGCTATTCCAAAAGGCAGACCGAGGAATGTTTTAGGACAGCATTAAAACTCTCATCACCATTTCAAAACGTTTACTTTTGCAAGTATACCTAATCTGATGTTGCAGACACCAATGTAGTTAGCTGTTGATCGTCTGAATACCTCAGTGAACGAAAAAAGATATTAGTAAGGTTGCTCATTCTACAGCACTCCAAAAGACTATTATTTTGAACATACAAATAATGCTGTTAAGCAGAGAAAAATCTACTCTTATCTCCAGTGTGGGCCCCATCTTAAAGAAGGGCTATCACTCAAAGAAACACTTTCTTCTTCAGAAGCATTTAGGCCCCATTCTTTACGGTTTAGGAATCAACATGAAAATAGAAAATGCAAATTATGCGTTACATTATGGGACAATAAAGTTTGTTATTTATAATAATATTATTGTTGTGCAAATGTATTACCCTCATTACTACTAGTATAATACCCAAGTACAGCATTCACCAACTGTAAGGTTGCATGTTAACGTTTGCATCTGATATGCCACCATGTGTGATGCTTTTTTCCTTTCATCTTAATTCGGTTTTAGCTGAAAATAATTCTTCTTTTGAATTTATTTATGTGGCAAGTATTCCATAATGATGAGAGAAACACAGTAACCGCTGAATCACGTCATTCCAGAGGCACTCAGTTAGGTCTGTGGGATTCAGTATTATGTTTAAGCTTACCTATTATAACAGCTAGTATCCTTTATTCGTTACTGTCAACATTATCACATCCACAAATGAGTGGGTTGTGGTCGAAGTGAAATAAGAGTTAGCTTAAGAAATTGGTTCTTTGTTCTTTTTCTTAACTTCTAGAAACATGTTATTTTTAATATTTCTTTCTGTACACCTGGTGAAAGCAACACTTGTATCGTATTAAAGCACAGCTTCGATCACACTGGCTTATGTACCCTAAATGGAGACAAACCAAATGATAGAACTGAAAAATAAAGAGGATGTTTTTCCAAAGAGGGACTCTGAGTAAAATCAGATGTACAGCGAGAGCAAACCTCAAGTTGACTATTTCACCACAACCCCAAAGTTCAAAAACATACAGCTATACACTTTTACCCATCCATAATTTCATTCTACGCATGATCTACCACCCCGCCACTCTTACCATGCTCAGATGAACAGAGGTAGAAGAGTTACAGGGAAGCCGTGCATAACAAGAAGCCCAGCTACCCAAACACAACCCATACAAAGCATTAACATCCACCTGCTATCCTTATACTCTCTCCGCTGCAATACCCTTGCTCAGTCCCAATAAAAAAATATCTACAGGGAGTGCAGAATTATTAGGCAAGTTGTATTTTTGAGGATTAATTTTATTATTGAACAACAACCATGTTCTCAATGAACCCAAAAAACTCATTAATATCAAAACTGAATATTTTTGGAAGTAGTTTTTAGTTTGTTTTTAGTTTTAGCTATGTTAGGGGGATATCTGTGTGTGCAGGCGACTATCACTGTGCATAATTATTAGGCAACTTAACAAAAAAAAATATATACCCATTTCAATTATTTATCATTACCAGTGGAACCAATATAACATCTCAACATTCACAAATATACATTTCTGACATTCAAAAACAAAACAAAAACAAATCAGTGACCAATATAGCCACCTTTCTTTGCAAGGACACTCAAAAGCCTGCCATCCATGGATTCTGTCAGTGTTTTGATCTGTTCACCATCAACATTGCGTGCAGCAGCAACCACAGCCTCCCAGACACTGTTCAGAGAGGTGTACTGTTTTCCCTCCTTGTAAATCTCACATTTGATGATGGACCACAGGTTCTCAATGGGGTTCAGATCAGGTGAACAAGGAGGCCATGTCATTAGATTTCCTTCTTTTATACCCTTTCTTGCCAGCCACGCTGTGGAGTACTTGGACGCGTGTGATGGAGCATTGTCCTGCATGAAAATCATGTTTTTCTTGAAGGATGCAGACTTCTTCCTGTACCACTGCTTGAAGAAGGTGTCTTCCAGGAACTGGCAGTAGGACTGGGAGTTGAGCTTGACTCCATCCTCAACCCGAAAAGGCCCCACAAGCTCATCTTTGATGATACCAGCCCAAACCAGTACTCCACCTCCACCTTGCTGGCGTCTGAGTCGGACTGGAGCTCTCTGCCCTTTACCAATCCAGGCACGGGCCCATCCATCTGGCCCATCAAGACTCACTCTCATTTCATCAGTCCATAAAACCTTAGAAAAATCAGTCTTGAGATATTTCTTGGCCCAGTCTTGACGTTTCAGCTTGTGTGTCTTGTTCAGTGGTGGTCGTCTTTCAGCCTTTCTTACCTTGGCCATGTCTCTGAGTATTGCACACCTTGTGCTTTTGGGCACTCCAGTGATGTTGCAGCTCTGAAATATGGCCAAACTGGTGGCAAGTGGCATCGTGGCAGCTGCACGCTTGACTTTTCTCAGTTCATGGGCAGTTATTTTGCGCCTTGGTTTTTCCACACGCTTCTTGCGACCCTGTTGACTATTTTGAATGAAACGCTTGATTGTTCGATGATCACGCTTCAGAAGCTTTGCAATTTTAAGAGTGCTGCATCCCTCTGCAAGATATCTCACTATTTTTGACTTTTCTGAGCCTGTCAAGTCCTTCTTTTGACCCATTTTGCCAAAGGAAAGGAAGTTGCCTAATAATTATGCACACCTGATATAGGGTGTTGATGTCATTAGACCACACCCCTTCTCATTACAGAGATGCACATCACCTAATATGCTTAATTGGTAGTAGGCTTTCGAGCCTATACAGCTTGGAGTAAGACAACATGCATAAAGAGGATGATGTGGTCAAAATACTCATTTGCCTAATAATTCTGCACTCCCTGTATACCTAGGATCCTGCCACTCACCAATAACCCTTCTCTAAAACCCTCTCGCTCGGTTTGCCCAAATATTTGCAAAAACACTTGGCCTCGTGCCACTAACAACCCTCTGTATCTTATCTTCCTCACCACACCAAAGCTGTGCTCTCCGTTCTCACAGAGAGTGGAGAGTCAGTCTCGCACTGACAACAGCAGCTCATCATTGTGGCTTGGTTCCCCCGTCAGTGGAGAGACCCATGCTACATCAGGGAAGACAGCGGTCAGCGGCAGATGAGACCTCTCTGGATTCTCCAAGTTTTGCTGGGTCTGTGGAGACCGTCAGAGAGTCGACAGGCTGCCAACGGCCAGTTCCATATACCGCTCAGACTCTGGGGCCTGGGCAAAGCAGGGGACACAGAGGAAGTGACAGCTCCACCTTGTGACATAGCAACAGTGTGAAACAATTTTTTCCCACTGCTGTTAAATTACAACATTGAAAACTGATTTTGAAACGTTTCTTTCCAATGGAAGACATTGTTATCAGTATGGTCGCTTTTACTCCGTTTTTATGCATCTGATCGATCAGTATGACCTATTTTGTATAGTTTGGGGAATGAGCTGAAAAGTATCTTGTATGTGAGCAGTCTGCGCTCTGCTGAATTTCAAGATTTGTGGGCTCGCCTGTGTGTCCATTATTTTAAACTCAGTTGACAAATTAGATGTGTATTTTGCCAGACATGTATGTGCACCAGTAACCAGTTTAATGAGCAAACAGAGTGTGCAAATGTGCAAAAGGCAATATTATATGTAGGGTATTTGTCAGGATGTAGTGCAACATCAAAAAAGCAAAACGAATGAAGGCATAATTAAATGTTATGAGCTATGTATTCAAATGGTGTCAGAATCTAGTCACAATCAAAGTGCACCTTGTGTGAATCGGATCTATCATCTATGCTAGGTGTGAATCATGGGTTCTTCTGTCAGCGCCTGTGGGTGAGAAGATTATTTGATCTATCTGAAAGGAAAAAGCATGGGAAAGTAACATTCTGCTTAAAGTCTATCACTATCAAACTTGGCCTGGCAGGAAACTAGTTTCTTAAGGTTGCCTCCAGTATTTCAAGATCTACCAGAAATTCTTATGCCTACCTACTTGGGGAAATTGTAAAAATGAAACAAGCATTTGCAATGCAATGGGTCTTGCATTTGCTCGAGTTAGCTTTATTGGCATTGTAAATTCATAACTGGACTTTTCTTACCACGTGAATTAGTCAACCCGGTCCCATAATTTCTTCTTTTCCTACCATATAATTCCAGTGTCCCTGCATATAACTAAAGCACCTCCATTTACCTTCTTCCTCTATCTTCAGCAAAAAAAAAAAAAAAATTGCCATTTAACATCTAATTTAAATCTGCCATGCTAATGCCAATAGAATACCACTTTCACCACCCAACCATCAGAGGAGAAATAAACTAAAACGGTCCCCCAAACATATCAAGAGTGTTCAAACAGTCATAGTGTAATAAGAATGTTAGGTTGGCCTGAATTATAGTCATAACTGTAATAAGGAAAGATTATTAAAACATATACAATCAGAAATAAACTTTTGGCATTAGACTGTAATGCTCAAAACAGCCCCTAGAGGGCACCAGAACAAAAATATCATTTGTAAGAAACATGGTCATGTAACCATATTGTTAGCCCCTAGAGGGCATAACCCCATGAAAAAAAACAGGAGATAGTAACGCAGTGTAATTATATACCTTTAGGGATAGCAGGCCTACTGCAATGACATCACAAACAAGGCATTTGAAACAAAACTTCTCCCAGTTGTAAAACAAATGGTCCAGCCATAAGAAAGCTTAAAAGACACTGAATTGTGAGAGGGGTTATTTTGGGGTCCCCCACTAATCTAGTGGGAGGACCCAGAGATGAAGTAGACAAAACAAGTGTTTTGAAGGTGGTCCCATTGTCCTAGGACTACCACAGGCTGAGTTATGAGCAAAAATGTTGTGCAAAAGTAATGCCCTCCAAATCATTATGGGGTGAGTTTTTGTGCCGCAAATATTATTGTATGTTGACTGCAATGCTCAGAACAGCTCCTAGAGGACACCAAATAAAAACAGCATTTGGAAGAAACATGGCCATGTAACCATACATTCAGCCCTTAGAGAGCATAACCACATGAAAAAAAAGAATGGAAGAAAGTAATGCAGTATGTCATATTTAGCGCCCCTAAAGGGTGTAGTGCATTACACATTTTCAAGGCTAGGAGGCCTAGGCCTATTGTAATGATACTACAAACAAGGCCCATAAAACATAACTTCTTTCAGCTGTAAAACAAAGTTCTAGACATGAGAGCTTAAAATGATAATGAATGTTGGTAGGGGTTATTATTTTGGAGTCCCCACTAACATAGTGTGGGGAACAAGAGATGATATAGACAATGCACATCATGGTCAATATTTTGAAGGTGGTCTCATTAGCCTAGGACCATCACAGGCTGAGATATGAGAAAAAACGTTTTGTAAAAGTAATGCCCTGCAAAGCATTATGGTGCAAGTTTCTGGGCCACAAATATTTTAATATATTGATATTACTGTAATGCTTAGAACATCCCCTGGAGAACACCACACTAAAAATAGCATTTGTAAGAAATATGGTCATGTACCTATATAGTTAGCCCGTAGAGGACATAACCACACAAAAAGAAGATTGCAAATAATACAAAAAAAAATGGCAACAACATAATACAATGCAACCATAAATTTAGCAGGCATAGTGCATTATGTATTTCAGGGGTAGCAGGCATATAGTAATGATATTACAAACAACCCCCTTAAAACACAAGCTATTCCCAGCTGTAACACAAAAGTTGCAGCCTTGAGTGTGCTTAAAAAGACACTGAATGGTGCAAGAGGTTATTATTTTGGGTTCTCCATTAACCTAGTTGGGGACCCAGGGATCACCTAGACAGAAAACGTTTTGGTGGTGGTCCCATTGTCCTAGTTATGGGTAAAAATGTTTTGTAAAAGTAATGCCCTGCAAAGCATTATTGGGGAAGTTTTGCAAGTGCAGTGAATATTGTAGTATTGGCTCTCACGCTTTGCCAGGAGAGCCGCTTTCGCTTTGAGGATTTCTGTTTTATGTAAAGCATTTACCAATTTCAAGTGTTTCAAAGGGAGAGCCACATGAAATGTCTCCAATTAAGCTAATTGTGAACAATTTTACCAGCACTCCAATATCGCCGATCAAGTTCACTCTGTTGTTCCTGTTCGCTCTGTAAGCACCATGACCGCCATGCAGCAAAAAGGGGAGAGACAAAAAACACTTTGCCCACGCTGAAGTGTATTAGCATTAGTGCAATAATTAATGTAACTGGGGCAGTCTACAGGGTGTGACAAACAGTCTCAAGGCAGGTGAAACGAAAAACATTTACCAATGACATCAAGTGATTTTTGAAAGGTAAACCTAAGAACAAGTGAAAGTGATGGGCGTGACATGGGCATGGTTAAAAGCCCACAATACTTACAACAGGTCAAAGCGCTTGCTCTCGACCTTAAAACTGGTTATTTTCACAACAAATTACTACCAACCAAACTTAGCGATTAGGCTATACATTGCCAAACTCTGAACCCCATCACTGAAACATCCTGAGGTCCAAGTATCTTCCAAGAGGGTTTGTGTGTTCTTGCAAATCTGCCCACTGAGGAGCTTTTCAAAACAAGAGTGAGAACAGTATGCGGCTTGCAGCCTATTTGCAGAATTTGAAGCATGGCTATTCTTTGGAAGTGAGTTGTAACAATCTGGAATTAGTTTTGTCCCCATACCAGGGCAATGAGAAGCCCTGAGAGCTCGCAGAGAGAGAAAGAGACTGACCTACAATAGGATGCTACCTAAAGGACCTGAAATGCTGGAGCAATACAAAATATACAAAAACACCACTGAGAGTCTGTCTGCCTGTGCCCCTCAGAAGTTCCCAGGTCATCTCAGGCTCTAAGGCTTTGAAGTAGAAGCATCGAGAAAAAAACCTGAAGATTTTGCATTCATCTATGCAGAGCCCAATGTGTGAGAGAGAGAGAACAATATTAGCAGATTAGATCAAGAACCCTTAATTGGCTTGCTATGTCATTAGCCCAGTATGAAGCAACAAATAAAATCAAGTTACTGTTTCTCATGTGGACCCAGAGACCGGTTGTACTGAGGGTCTTGAGTTGCAGAGCTCTGCAAAGGAAGAGAACTTCAAACAAATTTCGAGTGTGTTCCAAGTTAACTTTCATTTATTATAACCTCCACCGGCCAGCCTGATTTCGGCTCAGAAAAACCGTCTTTATGCAGTCTATTTGTTTCTAACTACATTTTCCTACTTTAAAAAATACAAGTGTTTAGTATAATAGCTCTGTTTTTTAAAATTGTATTTGACAATTTTTTAGCATTGATTTGTAACTACGTGTTGCTAAACAGCTTCTTTTTTATCTTTATTGGTCCCCTTTACACACAATTCTTTTACAAAGTATTGAGTTAGTATTTGTTTCACTATTATTACATATGTCTTTGATTGAGCCTTACATTTTGTACCTCTATACTGTACTTCGTTGTATTTCATTTCTGCAATCCCTCGGGAATATAGGATTAAGACATAAAATCAACCCAAACTATCAAAAATGAAAGGCTTGTGACACCTTAGATTCTTCGGCTCACTTCTGTCAGAAACAGCTGCAACTACAGCACATTAAGAAGGCAATATAAATCTAGGAGGCTGAGCATTTGCAAAAGTGAGAACAGCTTAGACTCTTCTCAAAATATGTCATGTCGTGGAATACAAAAGGCCAAATATGAACGCAATAAATAAGGGCTAATGGGTGTTTTATGGCTATTTGGTATAATGTAATGCACCGTTTGCGTGGCATTAAGGCACATTTATGACTGATATTTTCAGTTTTACAAGATACTCCTTATTCAGTAGAAACAACAACTTTTTCTCGAGAAAGATCCTGTTAAAGAATCTGAAACGTTATTATTTCCTTTATAATTGACTCAATCTAGGCCGGAGGGCATACAGTTACAAGCCTCCTCTGACTTACGGTTAATGACGTCACAGCCTAGAAGAGGGAGCCAGGCGCTGTTTGGAGTCAACCTTAGGCCACCTTACACACAGAAACGCCCTTCATTCCACTCGGTAGGTCCCTGGCACGCATGACATTCAGACAACAACAGAATTAACATTTATCAACAAGCTGCTCTCGCATAGTCGAGGCTTGAATCATCACTATTTCTGTACAGAGCGAAGAAGTGACTTTGCGGACTCGTGCTCCTTTCGGACTGAGAGTAGTGTTTGTGGTTACTATGGACACTGTTCGCAGGTCAGGATATTCCATCCAGTATCTCTAGGTTTACTATGCATTGCTTAGGCGAGTTGCAGTTCAGTCAGTTAGGTTCCAACAAGCACACAAGTAAAATGCTCCTCACTCCTGAAAACGTACGTAAGGAATGAATCAGGATGGGAAATATGTTATATCTCCAGTCATAAACAAGGGTGAAACAAGGGTGAAACAAGATTTGGAAAGCACCCTGAAGCAAGAATTAATAGCATTCTTATCGACATGACAATCTAACGACTGAGGTGCAGTCTGTGTGTCTTCAGGGGATGGGAGATACTTTCTGGTCTTGCTCGAGATTTATCTCTGTGCACACCGCAAACACGAGATGTTTAGGAGATTACACAACCAACCCTCCTGATGATCCGTTCTATACCTATACCTTAATGAAATGGAAATTTCATATGATGGATACTGGGTCAAAAAGATGGACGAGGTGCTGCTCATACAAATTATTTAAGCAGAGAGGAATATTAAGAGCCACAAAATAAACAAATAATACTGATGTACAATTATAGTTCTCAAATCAAGTGAAACCCTCCTAGAATTGGTCATCTTGGAGATATGGGTGCTTTGCAGGCACACAAGACACAGACTGGAGCAACATACAGCATTTTTGTCCCTGTGAAGTGTCAAGGCACAATTAAAATCCAGCCTTACTAGCAGGTCTCTCAGAGGTGTACTTGTCAGATGCAACCAGTTGTTCGAACTCAGCAACAAACTGAGGTGTGCTTTAGTTCAGTTGACCTGAAAATTTACTCTGGAGCCATTATTCAAGGTATTAAAAATGTGGGTGGTCAAGAAGTGCTAAATCTTATGGTTCCTCACTGACCTTTTACACAGACTTATCTAAGTGACATTACTCACTTATCAGTCCAGTGGTCCTTCTGGCCAGACCTTATGTACACTATTGCCCTTCCCATTCTGGATCCAAAAGTGACCAAGCATGCTGAAACAGACTTTAAAGTGCAAGAGACTAAAGCAATCATTGAAGGTGTCATTAGGGCTCTTTCTTAAGGTCAAGAAGCAGGGACTGGCAGCCTTCCACAAGAACTATAACAGGCATTATCCACTTTGATGGCTCCAGTCACCGTAACGGTTTCCCAATGTGATCCTTGAGAAGTCTGAGTCCTCTCGATCATGGAATGACGCAAAATAGCAGCATTTCTTAAGAAGGGGCATGATCTCAAAATAAAAATCAGATCTCCTTGTTTCACTATTAAATTAATGTACCAGTTGTATGCCAAATTCCGAGTGGTACAAGAAACAGCAGCTTTGCCCATCTATCTGTGGAAGCTGAAGTGCTACAAGACCCAGTCTCATTAAAAATACTTTGGACATGGTCTTTTCAGTGGGAGGTGTTAGAGAAGTTGGGATTTGGGAGAACATTAATCAAATAGGATCAAACCTGTATCAAATACTATAAACTATGATCCACCTGTATTGACTTGACTCCGACTGCTTTACCGTGAGATAAATCTGTAGTTTAATCCACAACCCAAGAGTCTTGCCATCATGCTGTATCTCTGGAAGATAGTTATGCTTGACTTGGTTACAATAATTTGTATGGTTGTGCTAACGCGCCCGTCTATGTCAATTTATACACATCAGGACTCGTTTTAGGTCGATGAATCTGTGGGCCCAGTGGTGAGTCTCCGTAAGACGAGATTACAATTATTAAATCAATAGTATTATAAAAGTTAGCATCAAAATATATTTCACAATAACCATTAATGAACCTTCGGCACATTCATTAATTCTCAGACTCAAATAACCACACCTTGAAGGAAGATTTTGTGAATTTATTCCCTATTGATTACAATCTAATAATAAACGCATTAGTTTCAAAACCAAGAAGCATAAGAGCATAATCACAAAGTGGCAACTACGATAAGCTTTCAATAATGCGATGATCAGGAACATAAGATAGATGCGTCAGCAAAGAATAGATCACGGTGCATAATAATCCATAAGATATCAGTTCAGCATAGCTATGTGTCAGTCATGTCAGTTCCGTCAGTCAAATGAACACCTCATCTAACCTCAAATTAGCATTAGCACGTTGGGCTTCATGCAAAACAATTTAGAATATCAATTTGGAAAACATCTAACTAAGATATCTAATTAAACATACAGCAGTTGGTACCTAGAAAGAAAGGCAAATAGATTCCGTTAGCATTATAATTACCCTCCTCGAGATAGGTCAGCATTCAGGATCAGTCTTCGTCTTCAGGACATCAGTTGGGTCACCGTCAGTCTATCTAAGTTGGAAGCAAGGAACACTTTCCCTTAAGGGGAAAGTTAACGGGCAATCTATGGACAAGGTTATTTTCTAAGTCTCAAGTCATCAAACAGAGTGACAGAGTTTCTGGATGCAATCAATATCATCCCCTGCCTAATGTGTCTCGTCTCTCGTGTCATGGGTTTTTATCCCCTTTTCCGTGATACATTCCCCCAAAATTCTATTGGTTAATAACTACACCCCATTATTGGTAACCAATCAAATTATACATTAAGTAATGCATTTGTCATTTCACGATATTAGTTCGTCTTCTAATTGGTCTTCATAATCGACATTTTCGTAGGTGGCATATCCGGGGTTACTTCACCATTTTGGCACACGTCTCGGGTCAAGAGTTCTCTTCTCCTCGCTTTATTGTCCTTGAAAGTGTCTATGTTTGTTTCAAATCACACAATTTTAGACTAGAGGCTACTAGCATGCGAATGGGAGGATTCCGCGATGTTGCTAACAAGTACAGAAAAGAACAATAGCTGGGTCATGGTCGTTTGCAAGTCCGCATACTGGAGAAGCAGAAAAATACGCTTTTAAATGAGAGTTACACAGCTAGTTCGCGACTCATGCTAACTTAAGACATACGAGTTCTAATGAATACAGTTTTAATCGTGGTAATACATATAATTAAAGATTATTTCTTTTATTCAACATTAGTGTTCACAAGCGAATAAGTCTTCACGTTTATTAATACATTTCAATTATTAATTTGCATTGTCAAATGTAAGCATTTCACGTCTATAAAATATAATATTTGAACTACGCTCTCTCAGTTGGAACTATCATTAGAATGACTGCATATGTCAATGATTTGACTATCAACACCTATGATCATGCTCAGCCCCTATTTGTAATAGTGGAGTTGCCAAAAAAAAACACCTCCTGTTTAGGATATTTTCTATGAATTGTCGAACCTTAGTAGCTTTTTGTCTGCAGTCTACAATCACTGAATCTTCGTTTGTGGACTAAACTACAGATTTCAGTGCTCTTCACGCATGGGCTAGCTCCAGAAGATTCAAAGGTGAACTATTACAATAAATTTTCATGTCATCTTAACCTACAAGTCTACTGCTGGGACTCGATGGAGAAACATCTGATGTTTGATCGGATGTTTCTATACTGGTTCCCACCTAATAGAGCATCATGCTTTGACATTTGTATGCAGAATGGCAGCACACTGTGCCAAAACGTAGTTGTTTTTTTAGGGGGCTCTATTCAAGACAGTTCTGATTCCTGATATGTTCACTAACACATTGAGACACTATAGTACTATATTCCAAATTGTACAGGCAACCACCATCTGGGATTTTTCTATAGTTTGCCATTTTTCATGATGTGAACTATGGATTTTGGAAGGTCACTTCACTATCTAAGATCTATCAACTTTTTGACTGCACCAAATGCAGAACTTCTAATCAACTGCTTTCTAAGTAAGGTATATTTCTCAAATATATGCAACTAAAGTTTTTGCATATAACAAATGCATTGTCAGAGATTAATGCACTGTTTTGGCTGTTCATAATTCTCAATCTACCTTCCATCCTCATAGTGTATGCTTTATTTTTGGATATATAGACAGTAGACTATTTGAGTGCCTGGGTGGAGAAGTGGACTGGTAAGCTTGATCATGGAAAGCCCTGAATTGTATCAATCTTTAACCAATTATATTAAACCTCTCCGGCTTTCAAGTAAAAACTGCAACAACAGAGGTCTATTTTTTTTTTTTTTAAATAAATTATTTTTATTGTTTTTCAAACCATAAACAGGGTTCACACTGTCGTATACACCAATGCATACAGGGTACATTCATGAGTTATATAACTTCTTGCAACCTATTAAGGAATTTGCCATCCAGTCCTTCATGGCGCTTTTATGGCCACCTCACTGTCTGGGCAAAAAGACTGCTTTCCTTCCCCCAGTATCTGCCCTCCTTTGGGTCACAGTCTAGACCTGAGCCCCTAGCCGTTGCCCACCCCCCCCCCCATATCTTTTCCCATTTCCTGAGCAACCCCTGCCATTATATATATCCTTCTCAGTTCACTGACACCAGTCCAAATTGCGTTGCCAGTCTAATATTTGATAGATGACTGTGTCCCCCACAACCCATGCTTGTGCAATGTTGCACTTAGCCAGTCCGGCTGCTGGTCTCAGATACATTTCAGTATATCTGGGACAGGTGTCTTTACCTTATATTCCCAGGATAAGCCACTTAGAGTCCAATAGAATGTCAAATGCAGTGGCACAGGACTTTTTCCAATGACCCCGACCCAGTATTCCCTTATTTTGGGACACTCCCAAAGTATATGTATAAATGTGCCGTCTTCATCGCAGTTCCTTAGGCAGAGCAAATTCTCTGCCCTGCCCATTTTAAATAGCAATTTAAGAGAGTAATATACTCTATATAGGATATTTAGCTTTACCAGCCGGAATCTGGCCTTGATGCCTATGTCCTTGGGATGCCCAACAGAGTTTCTGAATGTCCGGTACCGCCAAACCCCCCCCCGTATAGTCCCCTCTGCAGTTTGGTCAGTGCAATCCTGACACTCCCCGCCCCCACAACAGTCTCCATACCTCCGATTCCATTGTGCCAAAGACCTCTTGTGAAATGCTGTATAGTGTTCTGCATAACATAGAGGTGGCGCGGCAGGCTCATCATCTCATAGAGAGCAGCCTTCCCCAACAGGCGGAGACCGTGCCAGTGAGTCACATTCCCCTTAAGTTTTTCCAGCAGGGGTTTCCCCAGGAAGTCCCCAGGGTCTCTAGTTACGTATATTCCCAGGTAGCGAAAGCCCTCAGTCACAACCGTGGCCCTGCAATCTCGTGGGAGGCAGGGCTTCTCCCCAGAAAGGGGAAACACCACCGATTTTGACCAATTTATCATATATCTCCTGAGGTTGCCAAATATTTTCAATATTTGCATGAGCTTGCCTATCGTCAGTGAGGTCCTTTAAACATAGAGGAGAATATCATCCGCGTAAAGTGATATATGCTCTTCCCAGCCACCTGGAACTTGTATTCCCTTCACCAAGGGATCCTGGCAGATCTATGCTGCCAATGGCTCTAGCACTACAGCAAAGAGCAGGGGGGACAGTGGACCACCCTGACTGTGCCCCTCCATAGCTCAAATTCTCGTGACACCACTTCACTGACCCTCAAACGTGCCATGGGAAAGGTGTTAAGTAGCTTGGTCAACGCACAAAACTCTGGCCCGAAACCCAGTCACTCCAGTACTGCAAACATATAATTCCACTCCAGGGAGTCGAATGCCAATTTGGCATCCAAAGCCAGCAGAGTCGCCTGTTCTGCGTGAGGCCCTGTGGTCAGGTGCAACACACCACACAGGCGTCGAAGGTTGAGTCGTGTGCTCCTGTCAAGCATGAAGCCCGACTAATCCGGATCTATCAGGGATCCGATTACCCTCCGCAACCTATTGGCTAACACCTTGGCTAGTACCTTAGCCTTCATATTTAGTAAAGAAATCGGCAGGTATGAACTGCAAGCCTCCTGAGGCTCCCCTCCTTATGGATCACTGTAATCGTCGCTGCTCTTTGGTCTACAGGTAGGCAACCCTTGTCCCTGGCCTCCGTAAGCATCTCTAGCAGTAGACCAGCAATCACAGTGGCCATTCCTTTATATAGTTCGACTGGGATCCCATTCGGGCCTGCAGCCTTCCCCGTCTGGGAGTCCAGCAGTGCAAGGGTCCCCTCTTCCTCCGTCATCTGGCCTTCCAATGTGTCTCCCATTGTCTTTCTGCAGTTGGATATCGCTGAGAAAGTCCCTGCAGTCCTCAGTCGACATGTCTGTCCTAGAGGGGTACAGGCTCTCCTAATAGTCTGCAAAGGTCTCCGCTATGGCTGTACAAGTTGTCTGCATGACCCCTGCACCGTGTTTTCTACCCTTAGTACTCACGCGTGGTCCAACCATCAGCTCACAGATTCGACGATGAACCGCAATTGCGTACTGCCTGACGTGGTTTTCTGCCAGGGATCTCAGCTCCATCCGTCTCAGTTTCTCTCGAGCTTCTGGGTCCCCTAAGGCTAGAGCGGCCTCCGCCAGGCCAAATATGTCTCCCTCTATGGCTATGCATGTTCTCCTTCTTCGCCATCCCCAGTAATGCCCACACCTGCTCCCTCAGGACTGTCTTGAAGGCTTCCCACAAGGTTCCTGCTGATGGCACTGAGCCCCAATTTTCTGTGAAATAGAGGGCTGACCCCTCAAGCAGGCTTTCCTTGTCCCGAGACCCTCAAACCCCAAGCATCTAGACGGGCCGGTAACGTATAGTCTCGTCGTGCACCCATCAGTCTGACCTTGACCGGGGAATAGTCAGAGATGCCTCTCGCGTGGATAGTCGCATAGCAGAGCTGGGGGTTGGGGGCCGACATATAAGGGCACAGAGTGACACTGTAGTCCAATCAGGAGAAGCTGCCATGTGCCGCTGGGTAGATTGTGTATTGTCTCATGTATAGGTTATCCTCCCTCCACAAGTCAGTCAGGCCCACTGCCCCAGCAAACTGGGAGAGTATTCCCTTGCCTCCTCCCGCCCCTGACGGCCTGGATCTGTCCATATCCATGGTAAGATTTAGGTTGCCACCTAAGATAAGGATCCCTGGGGGTAGATTCAGCAGTAGATCTTCCATCTTCGTGAGTGCCACTGCCTGCAGACGAGATGGGAGATTTTAGTGAGCAGACGAGATGGGAGATATAGTGAGCACAGGTTGAGTGTGGTACCTTCCCTAGTCCCCAATGTGGCCACATAGTGGCCAGTATGATCATGCCAAATCTGATGTGTGATAAGGGGTACTGTTTTCTTAACAAGTACGCCCACTCCCCTAGAGTCCATGGTGTACCTTAAGTGGTACACCACAGACTCTTGGGGAGTGGGCATACTTGTGCTCTAAGCGTGTAGCCAAATCTGTCAAAGCCACATGGGTCCCATAGAACTGGGGTTCCACAGTTTTGTTAAATCTACTGCCTTTGAGACTATATTGTGCAGCAAAGAACATACTCCACAAACACTCTTAGCATTTTTAGGTATAACGTATGGTGTGTGCACCATTCATGGCAAACAAATGGCAGTCTACACTTAATTTAATTTGGGTCAGTCTTTCTAGTCATTAGTAAATACCTCTGCAAATAAATTGTTGTCCAGAGATTTTAATTTTCGATTTGTGTTTCTGGCTCATTAGAGAAGTAATTTAGCTTAGGTAGACATTGCTGATTCAGGCCAAATTTTTCTGGACGACATTCTTTTAAATTGTGGATGTGTTGCAGTGATGATGTAATATTTCAGGAACTATGAGACCCATGTACTTCATTTTGGTGTCAAAACAGATGTTGGGGGGTCAAGTAGTCCTATAGACAGAAAATAAGTCCTCAGAGCAACCCTTTCGCCATTTTTCAAAATGGCAGCTCTGATAGAGGAAGAAGAGACGTATACAGAAATTAAACAAATGGTCTTTAATCCTTTTATGTATACACCAAACAAAGTTTATGACCTAAATATGAAAAGATAATGTTTATCACTCCTGTTTTAGAAACATTTTCATAGGTCACTGTATCTATTTGTTTCGGCATTCGCTTGTGGTACATTTGTAGAGCGTTGAACAGTTGAAGAGCTTATCAACAGGAACAGGGATATCTTTTTGTACCACAGGTTTTGCAAACACATGTACGTGTAGGTTCTGTGGGTAGAGGCTTTAGAAATTTCGTAGGTTTTAGCACCCCATAAATATCTTCCCAACCAAATTCACACGGATCTTTCTCTACAGGTGCATGATCCAAAACATTTACACATCTTCTGATCAAGTAGAACGCTCTTTTAATGTGTCCACACCCAGAATAAGGTCAACTAGGGCGACTGATCTCTAACTCACTGTACCGAAGATCGTCAAATGTGCGACAGTCAAAACTCAATGTACACACACACATATTTCTATGTCCTTAAAGTCACATTCTTCTGTCTCAGCAAATCCATTTAGAATATTCACAGGTTCAGCAGTTAAAGCTCCAAGCTATTTTCCAATTCTGCTCATAGTGTTATCACCAGTAAGAATATGTGCCTTGATAAGAACACTGGGCATGTCTGGGTCAAGTTTGTTGTACAGAATACGAAGTGCGATAAAGTCTCTTTTCTCGCCTGTTCCATAACATATCCACAACTCTGACAATCCTTGACTTATGAACACTGCAACAAATCTAGGTAGCTCAGTAATAATATATGTGTCATTTGACAGTACAATGACTCGATTGGAATCATTTTGAGCAGCCCACTCAACATGTAGCATAACACGAAGGTCAGCTTCTTCGAAGTTCTTCAACAATATGGCCCGTACCTTCTCAATCTCTCTCTGCAGGCACCAACTCCTCATTGACAATCATTCCACTTGCAATAACTGGAAATTCAGGGTTCTCTAAAGCATCAGCAATGTTTTGGCTCCAGGTTCATCTTGTTCGATACTAATGACCAGAATGTCTCAAGTTGCACAGGTATAGATGTCCAATTTTTGATGCAGGTAAGGTCAACTGTTCCAATTGCACACATTCATTTGATTCGCTCACATTTTTTGACAGATAGTTCAAGATAACTGTCAAAGACAATGTGCAGTTCTTGAAAAGTGCACACTGGCTTTGATATCTGTAGAACAGTCTGAAAAACCTCTCTGAAGTTTTGCATGGATGAAATCTTAACCTTTAGCAATTGTGGCATACAGTCCACAACAAGAGCAGTTTTCAACAAGGAAAACGTTTCAAATTGAAATTCTTCAGATGAAAGGTTTTTTTTCAAACTGTTGTACAAGTTTGTGCTTCACTAATTTGGTTGCAGTATTTCCATCAAATAATGTGTTTGCTGGAAGAAGATTATGCAATAGCATGTCCTTGATAAATTCAGTCCTTTGTTTTGCTACATGTATCTGTGTTAGCAAACATTGTTATTTTGTAACTTGCTTTGTAGTGGCTGTTTGTATGAAACTCTTACTACGGCAGTTAGTCTGGAAGTTTAGCTTTAGTGATAAAACCGTTTTTTTTCTCTCAATACAAATTTCTCCTGTTTTAGTTCTACGCATAGTTTCTATCCATGTTCCAGGCCATCTAGTAGACGTGCTTTTATATAGTTATCCACATATTGTTTGATCACAAAGTTGTGTAGTCACACAGGCTCAATCATTTCAAAGGGGTTTACTTGCTGCTGCATGACAGGAAAAAAGGCTGTTAGCATGTTTACTAAAACATTCTACTCTCTTTCCCACTTGTTTGTGGTGAAGAACAGTTTCACGATGGTCCATTAATTTTGAATTTGTCATCTCTCTAAAAACATGGAAAATATAAAGAACTTCATGGGAAACTAACTGCCATTGAGCAACATATTCACTTTTATGTGTCTGACCAACAATTCCCTTGGAGCTTTTCTGTGATCTCTGTATCATCTGTTCCAGTTTCATATCTGGAGCCCCAGCACTGAACATTCCCTATCTGTCTTTTACCACAAAAAGTCTTTGGATGAATTTTCTGCAGAGTTATGTTTTTTCACCTCTAGCTACTTCACTCCTTCCAAATATTAGGACCCATATCTCAGGTAGTTTATGGAATCGTATTTGCAAAACACAGTAATCAAGGACTCCACAGTTTTCATGTGCAGCTCCCAATCAGCATGTACTAAGTTTTTCACCAGAGCTATCATGTGTCAAACATTTCCCATTACCTGCAAACTTCTGATTTTTCTTTGCATTCTTTGACAAACTCTACAAAATAGTTTTTTCAGGTTTTCTGATTTTGCACTGAGTGCACTGAACCTTGCCTTGCTTTGCCTTACGTCTTTTGAATGAAGTGCACCCTGTGCCTTGTTTACTTCTGAGATAGGATATTCAAAATCTAATTGCCATTCTTGGTCCAGAAAGCATTCCAACGTAATGCTTCTATAACCTCAGATATGATGAGCACACCTTGTAATGAACAAACATAATGAGTTGCGCTCAATAGTGACTGGACAGTTTTCCTTCCAAAGATTTCAGCCTCAATAAGTGCATCGTCTATGCCACATCCACTGAGATAACTTCCTGCACACCACAACACACCCTCTGTCATGTGGAAAACACCCATTAATGGATAAAGATCATCAAGTTCTACTGGATTACTCTTACAAATGTCAGCTACAATACGGAAAACACCCTTATCACAGACGATTGGCAGGATAGGCTGGTCTTCAAGCCGACCATACACATTTTGGAAATGCTTTAGAGCTGTGTATATTGTTGTGTAGTTTGTGGCTGGAGATGGGGTTACTTGTAAAAATGCAATCTTCTTCAGTGGGACGGTATCCTGGGCGATCAACCCACGGAGGAACTGGCTTTTGTTCATCCTTCAATCTGCACTGAATAAGCAATCTGATAAATTTAGTTAAATCAGCTTTGCGGACTGCAGCACCAGGAAAAAGAAGATCCATGTCCTCAGCCACTTTGAAACTTCCTGGTGGACTGGGACATGTTGATGGCTTGTAGTGATTTTGCACACGTTGCCAAAGCAGTTGGGTTATAAGTTTGCAGCTTAGTTTGTCTATACCTACAGCTGACACAGCTTGTTTTCCAGAAGCTACTTCATTGGTACAGTCTTGAAAGAGCGCTGTGGCAGTATCATGTGTGCCAAATATTCCAGGCAAAACAGAGATGTCTTCAAAATCAAAATTATCAAGAGCAGCAATTGTAAATCCTTTCCTGGTAAAGTGACTTGAAAGTGGTGTGCTGTTGGATTCACAATATTTTAAAGCATGAGCTGCTAACAGGTTTTTGCCCCATACTACGTCATAACTTGTTGATACCCCAATCCTATTCATTGAAGTAATTAGCTCTCTACTTTTGCAAGTGTTATAGATTGCGTGGCAGTCATAATGTGTAGCGAAGTGTTCTTTTTGCCGTGATGTAATTCATAAAACATGATTTGAAAAAGACAGCATATTTGCACAGAATAAGCTTGTCAGTTCATGGGATTGTCATACACTTTGCTTAAATCTTCACAGCTATCATTAATGTTGTCAGTTCTGTTCCAAAATCAAAAATTGTAGTTTATAACAGCATTGCTTTGCTGATATTAAATAATGACGTAAAAAAATGTTAAGACAACATCAGTCATTCCTGTTGACGCCCATGATTTGCAGAACTCTGGGGCATCACTAAATTTGTCATCAAGTCCAAAATCTAAATCTTTCAGGACGTTTCCTAAAATTGTACCTGCCTATTTTACTGCATCCTGTGATCTTATTTATGCAGCAAGAACTTCAGGAGTCAAACCAGCTGACAACACCATAAGTGGCTCATTCTTTTTCTTAGACTGACAAAAACAAATGAATTCTGTCATTGTACATTCTCACCAGAAAAATCTTAATTTCATTATTATGGATCAATACAGTTTTATCAATGTTGACCATTATTTCTTTGATCTCGCCCGTAGCCTGGCTTTAAAACTTAATTTGGTTTTTCAAAGAGTGCAAACTTAACTGAAGGCTGGCAGTTATGTTGCTGCTTGGAGCTCATTGTACATTCATATTTTCGAATGTATGCAGTTCAGGTGGGCATATAAATCTGCTGCAAATACATTTACCTTGCTGTTTAGATCAGCTACTCTGCTGAAAAACTTAATCTTGGCAGGCACTATCTGCAGATAAAAGCATGTTTGCCCTTTGTTACTCACATACTCCGTACTTTGTTCTTTGGAAAATCCCTTTGCCCACTGTTCTGGCTAAACCACAGAAAACACACAGAAGATCCTTTGCTTCCTGATCAGTTGTTGGAGGTGGACGAGGGGTAGCCATCGATCTTCTAAGTGGATGGGCTTTGGGTTTAGTTGTCGTCGTTTTCTCAGAAAGCTCGGATTGCTGTGACTTACTGGTTTCTGCTATATTTTGGCAATTTTTCCAGGCTTGTTTTCCATTGTATACGACTTGTAGCACTTGTTACAATGATAAAATAGTTGATCTTCTTCACCCATCAGTTTTGATCTTTTGTGATCTTCGTCATGCCATATTTCTCCAGCATCTAGAACTCTCTTTTGTCCAGTCACAGTTGATTTTATTTTTTCTTTAGGATTAGTTTGGCATAAGACATTAATCTTTGTTGAAGTAGTCCTCAGATTTTGTAGTTAGCAACACTGTCAGGAGGTAAAGATCTTCTGCTACTGCCTGCTCGCTCATGTTTATGAATTTGAATCAACAGAAAACATGAAACAAAGACAATTTTGAACTAAATTGCCAATATGATGGCTAAAACACATCATTATAGAGCAACCATTTTGAAAAATGGCAGAAGGGTTGCTCTGAGAAGTTTTCTTCTGCAAGTCTACGTGACCCCCCAAAACCTATGTTATGTTACCAAAATGAAGTATATAGGTCTAATGGTTCCGAACATATTACATCACTGCAATACATTCGCCATTTTTTAAAATGTGGTCCAAAAAATAAAATAATACATCAGCCCGGATTAGCAATGTCTACCCAAGCTAAATTACTTCTCTAATCAGGGCTCGAAAAATCTACTCGATCACCGAGTTTTACTCACCTCTTCTGGCAAGTGGACAAGGAACAGGTGTTCTGTTCAGTCAGAAACTGAATTAGCAATTAAGATGCCTTTAAATCTTATTCTTGTCACATTTGCTTCATGTTCAGAGACAGAGGTCAAAAGTCAGTTTGTCTTCTTGAAATGCAAATACTTTTCCTTGTGACTGTAGAGTTCCAGGATTTTGTAAGGTGAACTGTCTAACCTGTGTGAAATGAAAGGCTTTTGCCCTCAGGTTTTTCCTAAGACACAACATTTATATAACTAAGTCAACTTCACAAACATTTCAAAATATATTTCATTAGCTGTGAAAGACTATTTTTTTTTTACTTCTGTCTGATGAAATATATTTTAATAGGATGAAAAAAGTCAGAACACTTTACTTGGTGATGTGCAAACGATAAATGTTTTCTGAAACCCAATTTCCACAGATTATTGTTAATACACCATATAGTTTTACTAGTAAAGATGCAAGATAGGGGGAAGGTTTTGGACATTTCTTGGAAATTTACTGTCTGTAAATGACAGTGCGGTACCACATCATGCTTTAGTAATATATTTATTAAAAGTGAGTGTTTAAACATAAACTAAGAAACACTCCTGTCCTGATGGCAAAGCTATTAGTAAACTAAGAGGCAAGTCATGCATGGATGATGTGTACCCTATATGTGGGCTACATTTATTATACATGGAGCAAACGTTGAGTGTATTTAAACAAAAGAGGATTTTATTTTATATTTTTTTACAGCAGAAATGCCGTAAATCACATATCTGAAGGTGTCCTCATACTTGAGAATGAAGAAAAAGGCAACTGCAAAATACAACAGTTGCCTAGGATCACACAATTTGAGACCTGTGTCTGGGTCAAGTACATTATGGTTAGGTTGCATAGATTCGACCTGCAGGTCCAGTAACATTTTTATGATTTTTCGAGGCCTGCTAATGATACAAAACACAAATCAAAAATGAAAATCTCTAGCCAACAATTTCTTTTTTTTTTTAAACGGATACATCTCAAGGGGTCAGGACTATTTTTGCTCTGGAACGTTTGGAAGTGCCTCTGGCCAATGACTAACCACATTTTATATCAGTCCATTGTAATAATTTGGCCTCACTGTTTTCCTATTGGTTGTTTTGTTGTGCCCTTCTGTCTCCACTGGAATGTGTGAGTGAAGATTTTAAATCTGAAATCAGCCAGTGAGCTACCATTAGCACTGGAGAGCAAGCACTGACAAAAGCCTCTGAAAAATAGACCCTACAGAAATAAAATAGTAGCTTTATTTTCTGTTGCATTTATTTTTCAGATGCTTTTGTTAAGGCTCGCCTCGAATATTCTACTCACCCACTTGCTATGGCAAGTCATATTTTATCAGGTTGAGCTATTTTTAGGACCTTCTTGACCCTTCTGGTGAGTTTTCAGAAAACAGGTGTTCTGTTCAGTCAGATAGTGAAGGAGGCCCTTTAATCTTCTTGTCACATCTGCTCTGCGTTCAGACAAAGAGGTGAAAAGTCTGTTTGTCTTACAATAATTTTTCTTTCTAACTGCAGAGTTTCAGAATTTTGTCAGTTTTTTCCTAACAACATTAAAATAGCTAAGTCAACTGTACAAACATTTCAAAATGTATTTCAGAAGTGTTGAAAGCCCACTGCTTGTATTTCTGTGTGATATAAAAACATTTTAATAGGGTGAAAACAAATCAGAACACTTTACTCGATGATGTGCAAAGAATAAATGTTTTCTGAAACCCGATTTTCACAGATTTGGTAATACATCGTATAGTTTTATCAGTAAAGCTGCAGGTTAGTGGGAAGGTTTTTAGACATTTCACGGAAATTTTCTCTCTTTAAATGACGGTGTGCGATCACATCATCCTATAATATATTTGATCAAAATTAGAGTTTAAACATAAATTTAGGAACACTCCTGCCCTGGTAGCAATGCTACTAGTAAACTTAGAGGCAATAAGTGAATCATGTGTTCCATATATGCGGCTAGATTCTTTTTTTATACATGAAGCAAATGTTTAGCCCATTTAATCAAACAAAGAAAGTCAAGTACATTACAGTTATGGTCGAGTAGATTATTCAAGTTACTCAACCTGCTGATCTAATAACATTTTTATGATTTTTCAAGGCCTGGTTCTGCAGCGCCACTCGCCCACTGATTATAATGACAGTGGCAATGTTGAATGGGTTTTATGACGGAGCCACGCATGCCTTTACAACGTGGGCAATACAACAAAACCTGTCGTAACCACATGGTCCTTTACCACGTAAGTCGTTCCAACTACAGTCTGCGCAACAATAGAGAGGTGCTGGACATAAAATCCAACACCAGTCCAACAACGTATTCCCTAAAGCAAGTCAATGTAAAGATATACATGGCAGAAGAACAGGTGGTAACGATGTGTTCACTTTATTGCCCGCATTGGAAAGGCACTGTGTGGTTCCGGCTGCGTGGTAAGGGCTGTTTCCCATTGGGAGGGAATTCTGTATATACTGTGTTCTTGTTTTATGGTTCAAAAATGGATGATACATTTATTATCAGCTGGTGAGAGGCCTGGCAGCACTGAAGAGCGAGCACCGTCTAAAGCATTTGCAAAAATGTAAGCTACAAAAATCATAAAGCAACCTTCTTTTTCTATGGCACCCATTTTTTTTTTTTTTTTTTTGCCGGGGTTTAGGAGCAATAGCTTAACCACTTCTAGGATGTGCACACACCCGATGAACACCATCCAAATGTCAAAGCTACTGGCTTTGCCAATGGTTGTTTATGTTGAGCTAACAGTATAGCTCTGCTTCAAACTTAAGTAAAAGTAAAAAAAAACTGCAACACATCTCTCTAAAACCATTTGGTGGAGGATTTAGCTCACTAAAACAGTAGTGTAAAGAAACGCTGGAGATGGCATAACCGAACCTAACCTTTGGAAATTTTGAAATTTACCCAGCTGATAATCAGGAACTTCACACAATTCTGCGCATGGATAGAATTCTACACCCAACAAATGCTTACCCATGGCATTGCATAACTTGGGGTAAGACGCTTTGGTAAAGCAGAGTTTAGCACACACCACAGAAAATGGTTTCTATCTGGCACTTCTAGGAATTCTTCATCCACATTCTTAAACTTGTATTTCACATATATCATTGCGGCACTGAGGAAAAAACAGCAAATGACACCTTCAATTAGGGTTTTTTGGCTCTTCACAAAATAGTCCATCTTCTGCTGAGCTCCCTATTGGCATTCTAATGTTAGCTACTGATTTAAGAGTTCCCTCTGCAAAGGGTGACATTCAACAATTTCATATGGATTTCAAAAAGGACCTCACACAATCAAGCAGGACTTCATCAAGTTTCTTTAAAATGTGGTGCAAAAAGTGGAGACACTGCATGTTCATATAGAAACTGGGTTATCTGATCAGCTTCACATGCCCAACAAACTTATCAAGCAAGTCACAACCATACAAAAGCTACAGGAAATGATGTGAAAGAAACTAGATGATCAGGTTTAATTTCTATGACACTGCGTCCACCAAGATTTCAAACCTATTCCCCTCCATATCTATCTTGATGGGAGAGAGACTTACAAAAGGAATTAGCACTTAAAGACTGGAAGCGGCTCTGGCACAACATAACTAAAACTCTAAGCAGTATCCCTCAGGGGAAACACCCGGAAGAACGAGTCCGGAACCAAGAGGTTGTGAAAAACGAAAGCGAAACAATGCTTTCGTTTTCCACAACTCCCTCTCCCCTAACCACGGATGTCTGAACAACGTACATGCGCAGTTAAGGTACAGAAGGGAGTTGGAGTGGATGCGGTGAAGGAGGAGGTAAGTTGGGCTGGGACTGGAGCTGTTTTGGGGGGTGAGGGGGAGCGGTGGTGGGGGGGAGGCTCGGGTGATTAGGGTTTGGGGGCAGGGTTTAGGTTTTAGGGGCGGGGTGGGGACTCTGGGTATTTTTAGTTTTTGGGGTGGGGTGGGGGCTGGGGTGGAAGCATGCTGGGTCGTGCATGCTGATTGGTAATGCCTTTACCAGGAATGAGTTTACAACGGTAAAATCGTTGTAAACGCATTCATGGTTAAGGCATTAGTGTTTAGAACAAGGTCGTTGTTCCGACCTCGTTGTTGAGCCACAGGTGGTTTAGGCACCCGTGGTTCCGACATATAACCATCCCTCAGAGGGAATCCATCTAGAAAGATTTTTGTGCCAATGGTACCTCACCCCGGTGCGACTTTGCAAAATTCTCCCTACGGCTTCAACTCTATGCTGGCATTTTGAGTTGTAAGAGGGTACACTCATACACATATGGTGGTCCTGTGCAATTATCCAGACATTTTGGAAGGAGACTGTGGACTGCATCAAGGGAACCCTATGGTGCCCACTCCCAGCTGACCCAACAACAGTGATCTTAGATATAACACCTACATACATGCAAGTCATAACTGGCCCAACAAGACACTCATCCGTCCTATGACAGGAGTAGCTAAGCAACCTATAGCTCTCTTCTGGAAGAAACAAGATGCACCCACATGGCACTATGGTTCCATAGGGCACGGCATGGCTTGCCTTGGAACAGATCTCTCACAAGATAGTACATTGAGAAGAAATAGTCTCATACATGGCAGCCCTTTATAAACTTCATGTCTTGGTTGCAATATCAGTACTACAGTCCTCAACGAATACGAGCACTGAAACTTTCTAAGTAACATATAGAGTACATGACATCTATATGTGTCACACATCCTCCCACTGTAGGTCAGGCTGACACAATCTCCATATCCTCACTGCCGCTATATATCACTATGCAACATCCTCCTATGGACATGCACATGTACATTGCTTCCTCAACCCAACTAGAGTTTCATGCTCACATGCTTGCTCTCAGCAACTCATACATACAATCTTGAGTAACCTATGGTTTTCTACACAGAGGGTAAGGCACTCACTGGGATGCACTCGTATCCCTGTTTCTCTCCCAGCTACACCTTTTCCCCTCTCCCTGTTTTGTAATACATCATTTTTCCTGCTCTGTGGGTGGTATGGCTAGATATTTTGTGTTTTTTTGTATATTACATATCCACTTGCTCAGCGCAGATATGAGTATTGATGTACTACTCTTTGTATTACCAAAAATCAATAAAACTATTTGAAACAAGAAATTAGATGATGGTGAAAACCACAGTTGATCTATGAATATATGTATCTGAGGACTTAAAGACTTCCCAAATGCAGGCCACGAATAGTCTTACCAGACTTGTAGGTCTAGTGACTTGAATAATCTACTCAACCAAACTAGAATGTGCTCGACCCATAATTTTTTTTCATTATCACATATAAGAGCACCTTCAAATATGGCGGTGCAGAATGTCTGCAAAAAAAAAAAAACTCCTGTTTAAATGTAATAGACTAAACAATGTATGATAAAAATCTAGCCCACATATAAGGTACACATTACCCCTGTCTTGCCTCCTAGTTCACTAACAGCATTGCCCTCATGGCGGGGGCGGACATTTTTTCTCAGTTCATATTTTAAAAAAAAAAAAACTCAGACTTTTAATAAACATATTACTAAAGCATAGTTTGGCGCGCACTGTGCAGACATTTTCCACTGAAATGGCCATAAACGTTCCCACTGTCATGCGGTTTTACTAATAAAACTGCATAGGGTATTAACATCAATGTGTGGAAATCGGGTTTCAGTAAATATTTATCATTTGCACATCATCAAGTAAAGTATTCTAATTTATTTTGATTCTATTAAAATCTTTTTTTCAATCTTAAATCAAAATTACAAAAAAGTGCTTTCCTAACTACATAAATATTTTGGGAATATTTTTACAGTTCATTTACAAGCTACTTAAACGTTGCCCAGCATGACTGTCAGAGTTTACTTTACAAAATCCTCTAACTTTGCAGAGAAAGAAAAGTAAACACCACTCCTCAGACTAAAATATGCTGCAATTTGTAAGAAGACATGGGCTGACATTTGACCTCTGGCTTTGAACACACAGCAAATGTGAAAAGATAAAAACAGTATTCAAAGGCAGCTTTATTGCTCCTTCACTTTCTGAATGAGCAGAACACCTGTTCTTTAACAACTAGCGCTCTTTCGGGAGACTAGCCCAGTATGTATTGTATTGTAATCGTATTTATATAGCGCTTACTACCCCTGACGAGGCGTCGAAGACCTTTTCGGTGAGTAGCACGCTACTCTGGAACCCAACAAGAATTAGTGATGTATTAGTATCGGGAAATAATAGTACAGTTTTAGTATTATTATGAGTTAATTTAAGCCGCGGATATGAGAGTTTGTTAGTTAGACTGACTGGAGTAATGGAGGGGTGGAGGAGGAAAGAAGTCCAGCAGTGTTAAATGGGAGAATATCCTTCATTTACTCAACCCAAAGGCTTGGGATAAGTAAAGGGGGATGGAGGAGAGAAGAGTATGTGGCAGGGTTAGGGAGAGCATAGTAGCAGGGTGAGATAAATGCGGGATAATTTAGTAGGGTTGTGTTGGAGGTCACGGTAGTAGAGTGAGGTTTGGTGAGTTAGATGTGGAAGCGGAGGGAAGAGCTTAGGCAGAGTTATTTAGGAGATGAAAGTAGTAGAAAGGATTTGGGATGAGTCAGAGTGAGAATGGAGGATAATTTGATAGAGACATGACATATGATGATGGGTAGATAAGCGTGATAAGATGAGAGCAGGAATTCATAGATATCTAGTATAACAACCCACTCAGGAGCCATGCAATGACCCACAAACATGCCAAGCACAGAAACAACATATTCACATATATATATATATATATATATATATATATATATACACACACACATGAATACACACACATATGAAAATACAATACATAATTAGAACCATGGGTAAAATATACTTAGTCAAACAGGTTTAAAGAGTGCGTGTGTATTTTATTGTTATGAAATAGTAGCGATACATATTTTCTAAAGAACTATACATAACTAGAAATATACACATAATCAGAAAACAATATTTATCAACATAGGCATATGCAGTCCATAGTTGTTTGAATATGTTGGTTATGAAGGAAAGAGACAACTCTTGAGTAGTTTTCTGAAGACAAGAAAGTTATCTGTGGCTCTTATAGTTGGGGGAAATGAATTCCATAGTTTGGCTGCTTGAACAGAGAAGGATGTACCACCTATAGTCTTTTTCTTGTATGGTGGTGTTCTAAGGTGGGGTGCCAATCTTGAGCGGAGGTTTCTTCGTTGGATGTATTTGGTTATTTTGTTTCTGATAAAAAGCGGTCCTGTTCCATGTATAGCTTTGTGGGTGATACAAAGCAGCTTGAAAGTGCATCTTCTGGCAACGGGTAACCAGTGTAGTGCTCTCAAGGCAGGTGAGATGTGGGCTTGCGGCTTTACATGTAATAGTAGCCTGGCTGCGGAATTCTGGATACGTTGTAGTTTTTTCAGAATAGATAGAGATGATCCATGGTAGAGGCCATTGGCATAATCCAGTTTGGATAGGACAAGCGAGATAGTAGCTTGCACCTGGTGTGGAAATCTGAGGTGGGGGAAGATGCGTCGTAAAGTCACCAAGGTGATGAAGCTTGTTCGTGCTAATTTGTCCACTTGGGCATTCATAGTTAACTTGGAATCCATGGTGATTCCTAGGTTTTTAACTTCCTTGGATAATTGAGGAGGTGGTCCGAGATAGTCAGGCCAGACGCACAGAGGGTCATAATTTTTCCAGTCACCACATACGAGTATTTCTGTTTTGGAGGTATTTAGTTTGAGATGGCTCCAGGTCATCCACTGATCAACGGCTCTGAGGCAACTGAAGATTCGTGAGTTTTCAATGTTTTTGGGGCATTCTAATTTAAGTAGTATTTGTGTGTCATCTCCATAGTTGTAGCATGTGAGATGGAAATCATTGATCAGTTCTGGTAAAGATATCATGTAGATGTTGAAAAGCAAAAGGTGAGGTGATTGATCCTTGGGGGACCCCTGCTTTTGTGAGGTAGGGTTCGGACGAGAAGGGGGGCGAGTGGATGATATTAGATCTTTTTTGAAGATAGGAATTAATCCAGTCGAGAGCAATCCCTTGTATGCCGGCTTTGTGGAGTCTTTGAATTAGTGTGTCATGGTCAACCGTATCAAAGGCAGCTGAGAGGTCCAAGAGAAGTAGTGCAGCAACTCCATTTCGGTCGACTGTGTTTTTAAGATCATCCCAGATTGCTATGAGTGCCGATTCAGCGCTTCTTCCTGGGCGGAATCCAGTTTGAAGTCTGAAAGTATAGAATTGTCTTCAATGAATTGTGACATCTGGGCGAATGCTGCTCTTTCTATCAATTTGCCCAGGAAAGGTCCATTTGTGATTGGTCTGTAGTTGTTGGGGTCTTGCGGGTCTAGGTTTGTTTTCTTTAATAACGGTCATATGTATGCCTTTTTCAGGCCTACAGGAAAAGTTCCTGAAGTTAAAGAGTTGTTGATGATTCTTCTTACAGGTGTGGCAGCAGAAGTAGATAGAAGAATGTTCTTGAAGATTTGTGGTGGGCAAGGGTCAGAAGGGCAACTGGAAGGTCTGCTTGCTTTGACCAAATCCATAAATTCCCCCTGGGATATTTGTTTGAAGGACTGTAGAGGTTGGGTTGGTTTATTCTTTGAGGGTACTTTAGGAAAGGGGTTGGTGCTGATGTTTTTCTTCTGTTTTAAATAAGAGTCCAATGTGTCTGCCTTGGTTGTGTAGCGAGTTGCCAATTTGTTTGTGAAATCTTGAGTAGTGGGATGACTTCCTTCCATGCATGTAGGTTTTCGAAATTAATTGAGAATTTTATAAAATTCCTTGGTTGTAAATTGAGCATTTTGAATTCTGTCTGAGTAGTACCTTTTTTTTTTTTTTTTTTTTTTAGCTTTTTTGATTGAGGATTTCTATATTCTGTTAAGTTTGTGTAGCTGCAGTTTGTCTTGACTGTTGTTTGTTTTGAGCCAGGTCCGCTGCAACTTTCTGATTTGTTGCTTTATCTTTTTAAGTTCTGTGTTTCTCCAAGGTGTTGGTTTTCTTTTGTCGAGTTTAGTTGTTCTGACTGGCATTAGGATATCAAAAGCTTCCTGTAGCCACTCAAAGTTTTGGCACAGAATTCATTGTATCTAGATCTGTGTTGGCTGTTAGTTGTGTTTCTAAGTCATCCAAATTGAGTTTGCTCCATGGTCGATAGGAGTATGCATGGAAGTAGTTGTGAGGTGTGTTGATTTGTGGAGTTGTATGTCAGAAAGTTATCAAATGGTGGTCTGACCAAGTGATTGGCATTATGCTATGAATAGTAACTAGTTCAGGCTTAGCAAAAATAACATCTAGGATGTGTCCAGCGATGTGTCTGGGATTGTGTACAATCTGATGTAGGTTCAATGCGACTAGGCCAGTGGTGATAGCTTCTGGATGGGGCTTATTGGGTTTGTCAAACCAAATGTTTAGATCCCCAAGAATGCATAGGTTGGAGTATAGTGTAATAAGGTTTGAGACTGTGTCTAGAAAAGCATCTGGGAATGTGGAGTTGTTAGGTGGAGGTCTGTAAAGGAGGAGAGAGTTACAGGAGGAAGTTGGAATATGGTGGCATCTGGTAAGAAGGGCTTCACAACCTTGTATGGAGATGTTGTCTGTTTTACTGAGGTTCAATGCCTGTTTGAATATAATAGCTAGTCCACCTCCTCTCTTGCCTATACGGTTTTGTGTGATGGTTTGATAGCCTGGAGGAACGGCTTCGTGCAACACTGGGGCCATGTCATCTCCCAACCAGGATTCAGTTATGAATAGTAAGTCAGGTTGTGTGTCTGTGAGCAGGTCGTAGATGTGGTGCTTGTTTTTTGAGAGTGATCGAGCATTTATGAGATGGCAGTTTAGAAAAGGTGTGTTGGTGGTAGTGTTGTTTTGTTTAGGAGAAGGGTAAGTAGTATAATGTGAGCTTGAAGCAGGAGTGTTGCTAGTTGTGATAACTGTTTGAGGCTCACAATAGTCTTGCTTTTCAATATAGTGTTCCTCTTCCAGCAGGTTAAGGAGGCATTTTGTTGGGTCTGCGTGTGTGGGTGTTGGACTTGGTGGCTGAGAGAGCCATGAAGAGTGTACTGTTTTTTGTAGGGTAGTCTTATTATGTAATAGACAAGGGGATGCGAGGTTGCTATGAGTGGCATGTTATTGGTTTTTTTTGCGTTTGTTTAGTGTGGATAGAGTATGGGTTAGGGGTGGTGGAGGAGCATGTGGATCATGATGTAAGGCTCTAAATTGTGCAATGAAGGAGAGGCGAGTGAATGAAAGTTGCTGGGTTGGGGTGCTTGTGGTAGGTGTTTGTGAAGAGTGAGAAAGTAGGGATGGAGATAGGATGGAATTTGTATTCTTTGTGTAGTCCTGAGGGTGGGAGTGGGTATGACGATAAGTGTAATGTAAGTTTGTGTTGCTTTGATGTGCTGATGTTTGTGGTTTGTATTGTTTTTGTGAAATAGTGTGAGGGGATATTAGTGTAGTTGTTTTTGGTGAGGGATTTGTATGTGAGTTAGTGCTGGTGGGTGGAAATTGAGTGTCAGATGGGGTGTTGATGTGTTTTGGAGATGAATGTACGAGGTGTGTAAGAAGTGATGGATGTGTGTCAGGGGAGTTAGTGTTAGTTGCCATGACTGGAAGAGGTAATATGTGTGGCGGAGTGAAATGTGGGGATTGTATGGTAGTGTGTAATTTGTGAAGAGAGGGGAAGAGTGTTTGTAGATGGTGTGTTTGAAGGCAGGGTTTGGGCATTGTTATGATGACAGTTGGTCTGTGTGGAGCAAACAGCGGATAGTGTTGTTGGTTAGTATGAGCAGAGTGTGTGTATATGGAAGGCTGAGACTGAGAGAAATGTATACTGTAGTTTTGTATTGTATGGGCGATGGCAGGTTGTGTTAGTGGGAGTGGACAGAGTAGTGTTTGCTGTGAGAATGCAGGTGTTTGACTGTTGTAGTTGTCGGCGATATGTGTATATGTGTTGTATAAAGGGTATTGTGTTGGGTGATGGGACAATGCAATCTGTCTGTGGTCAGTTAGTGATGCATGAGTTGGATGTCTTTGTAGAAAATGTGTTTGCATGTTGAGGGATGTGAAGGGGCTGGAACCATTCCTGGTCCATTGAGAATTGGGCAGCATTTCTGGCCCTAGTCCCTACCATTCCCGACCAGGCTCAAACAGGCAGCTGCCCTTGTCCTCTCCGCCTTTGCTGAGACGCCCTGAGTCCTAGCCTTTAATAGCCCTACTTGCCAATAAGAAGCTGGTCCCAATATCGAAGTGTCGCCCTGTGCAAGGGGGTCCCAGTAGTTGTATTTGTACTCACCCACTCCTAACGCATCCCACCCCCTTAGAAGCCCATGGTCGTAGTGCACAGTCCGCGGTATGCCCACCATTTCCCCCATATCTTCTGGTGTTTCTTGCAGCATCCTTGGGCAACATAAATAAGTTAAGTTTGCACATGTTATTACTAAGCATTGCTGTACAAATCACAGCAGGCTGTACACCCATTTATCCTTACCTTGCTTGGTGGGAGCTGTCCTAAAAATAGGTTGCCTGTATAAAATCTGACTTGCCATAGCGAGTGGGCAATTAGATTTCTCAAGGCCTGCTAAATTTATCTACAGGTCCTTTTCAAGCACATCCTTCTGGAGTCTCAGAACAGAGACGTTTCCCGCCACAGAATCGACAGACTATCACATCAAGAAGAAACTAACTACAAATGCGCTGACAAGAGTAAATTTCTACCGGATTAGACAGGGTATCATTGCAGCAGCCAGAAAACTGGTCGACAGCCAACACAAAGAAGAAAGGATAACCCTAATCCAAGATGCTTTATAAACTACCCTGACAACTAGAAGGGCAACAGGAGGAGCCCCAGAATTTTTCCAGACAAGAGAATATTACACACCAATGGAAGTTCCCTTTTCACCCAAAGTTCTCCAAGAGTAATAAACTTGCTCTGTGAAAACGTACAAGGAGGCCAATTCCATTCTGGTAGACATGGCCAGTCAAGAGCAGGGCTGCTCTTGTACAATCAACAATATGTGGCAAACCAACTCATCTACTGGTTACAAGGCACTTTTAGCAATTCTATAGGATTTAACATCTCATACAAAATTATCAAGTTTTGGACTTTCTGATCGTACTCAAGATGCGGATCTTAAGAAACTTTCTCCCATTATATCTGCCATTACACTGTGGAGAACTGTATAGTTGTGCAGAAAGTAGAGAGCAGTCCTACGACTATAAAGCAAAATTAACTATCGAAGGTTGTGATCTTTCATCTGGAGAATGATGAATGAAAATTGTGAACTGGGCTTGGAAAACAGGACTTGGTAGAAATTATTTTTCTCAGTAACAGTGCTTGATTAAGAACTTAAGATCTCACTATGGCTAATCCCCAAAACCACCCAACCTTGTACAGCGCACGACCCACAGTTTTTTTGTCAAATATTTTACTGCACATATTACATTGATATTATCAATTACATTATCAAAGGTGTCATGAGTGCCGTAATTTGTGGGCTAATTAGCAGTGCATGGTGAGGGTGCTAGTTATAGTTACCTTAGGGCACGAGTTATAGTTAATTGAGGTAGCTCTAACTATAACAGGTTAATTTCTCTTGTTTGGTACGTTTAAGATGTGAGCCCAACTATAACGTCTCTGTAACCTTTGTTTTTATAAATTAATTTCTGGGTTGCTTTTTTAATTCTATTTCCTAACTATAACGTCCCTGTAACCAGTGTTTTTTTCAGTAAATGTCTATGTTTTTTTTAACGTAAAGAAATGCTCATTAGTCTACGTTAATCCAATCACCTCTGTGCACAGCAGTTGGCCGTGCACAGCAGTGGTTGCCCGCAGTGCCTGGCCTACGGTTGGACCCTGGGGCCAACCTCCCTAACCATCCAAACCCATGCTGCACATGGCCCTTTGGCTGTGGCCTGTCTCTCTAGGTGTGAGAATAGATGTGAGAGGGCCTATCTGGGGGTGAGAGTGGTGCTGACAGTGTATGTCAGGGTGTCAGAGTGGGTGTATCAGGGCCTTAGTGGGTGCGTCAGTCTCTGTGCGTTTGTGAGTGAGAGCGTGAGGGTTTCAGTGGGTCTGTAACTGGGTGTGTGAGAGTCTGAGTGGGTCCACGAGTGGGTGCATAAGGATCTGAGTGTGAGAAAAATTGAAAAAGAGAAATTGAGAGAGAGAAAGAATGAGTGAGAGGGAGTAAGATAGACATTTTTTTAGGCTTTGGTGAATGATATACTTAGAATAAAATATTTCTGGACAAATTGAAAAGAAAAATATATTTGTCAATTAAAAAGAGTGAGATCACCTTTCAGTATAAGTCTTACATTTTTTAAGTTCAAAATAAAGTAATTAGGGAAATGACCACAGACACACCTGGACTAGAACCCTCAACTTTTAGTGTAAGGGTCTGTGACCTTAACCATTACGCCACGGGTGACCCTTGCTTATGCTGAAAGTCATTGCATGAAAAGACCACTGCAATGACTATCACTCTCTCTCTCTCTTCCATCCCATTATGGGATGGAAGAGAGAGAGAGAGTGTGAGAGGACCGCACGTTAAGCCTCAAGGCCCCCGCGGTCCTAGCTAGCTCTCTAACATTCTGTGGGAGCCGGCATTGTTCCCACAAGCAGGCAGCTGCTTTTCAATAACAGCTCCCTGCTTGTGGGAGCAATGTTTTCATCTGTCTTCCCTGCATGCATATTTGCATGCAGGGAAGACAGATGAAAACTCTGCTTTCTGCAAGTGAGAGCTATTTCACAGCTCTCTCTTGCTAAGAAACTGGACGTTGTTTGCTTTTGCTTGGTGGGAGCTTGCAACTCCCACCAAGCAAAAGCAAACAGCTATGTCCCGGGGGTGGAGTCCCCAGGGCCATCAGTAGTTCCTTGAGGGGGGCCCCCCTTCCAACGAACATAGTCCCAGGGAGATGGTGATCCCTTCCCTCTTTTATTATAGCCCTGGGGAGGTGGCAGTCCCTGGGGGAGTGGGGCTCAACATGGCTGCCAACATTTCCTTGTTGAAGTGTTGGCAGCCAATTAGAAATCAGCACAAGATGGGGAGGGATCGCTAATCCTTCATCATAGATAGAAATTTGGATTTTCTTTAATTTCTCCCCCAAAAAAAAAATCAAACAAAAAGAAAAGGTCGCTTTCTCGACCAAGAGCTACCATTCTGCCAAATTTGGTGTAATTCCGTCCAGTGGTTCAAGTGTTAGTGCTGTTCAAAATCCCTATGGAAAAATGAATGGGGGGAATAAGTGTTTTGGGACCCTGCCTTTTTCCTCGGCCTCCGCTTGACGGATCACCCGGACACTTTCCAGACAGACGCTGAACTGAGTGTTGTATTTTCTTGGAAAATGTTGTGAAGATTTATTAAAAGGCGCTAAAGTTATTAACAAAACAAAAAAATGCTTTTTCTATAAAAACTAGGATGGTCATTACGAGCTTGGTGGTCTTTTGGGAAGACCGCCACAGTGGTGGCTGCCAAAAGACCGTCATGTTGGAAGTAATCCGATCACCTTATTAAGAGTTACACAGTAAAGTCCGCCAAATAACAGCCAATTTTTTTAAACCGCCAGGACACTGGAAGACAAAACACTCCCATCAGATTACGATCCACATATCACAACAGTGGTACTTCCAAGGCGGAAAACCACTGGCGGTGCAAACCGTGGCGGTCTCTACTAACATCACACTGAACACAACACCATATTGGATAATTTGAATACTGACACACATCCACACACTCGACACCTCTACACGAGGCAATATATATCACACCCCTACAACAATACACAATCCTTTGCAAACAGAACACCACTCACAGCCACAGAGGAGGACCAACTATCACAGATTTATCGATAAATACTTTTGACACCCATACAAATTTCACCCTGCATACAACCCACACCTACACAATGTACACAACACACAATTTACAATCACAAACAATACACAACGACCATCACCCACTCACATCACCTACACCTCGTCACTTTTTTTTCCATCCTTTTTCCTTTAACACTACCTCACCACCTTTACCACCACTACCATGTGCCCACAAAAACACCCATGTTTCACTGATGATGAGTTGAGGGTCATGGTGGTTGAAATTGTCAGGGTAGAGCCACACCTGTTCGGAGCACAGGTCCAGCAAACATCAATAGCCAGGACAATGTAATGGAGTTGTGGCAAAGAATAGTCGACAGGATCAATGCTGTAGGCACCTATCCATGCACAAGGAGGACATCAGGAAGAGCTGGAACAAGCTCCGGGGGAAGGTGCATCCAGGCACCAGCTGGCGGTACTGAAGACAGGCAGTTGGCCCCCACCTCCTCCCCTACTTTCACATCTTGGGAGGAGGTGGTCTTGGACATACTGCACCCTGGGGGTCTGACAGGAATACCTCGGGGAGTGGAGTCTGGCAAGTCCCTACAACATTCATGTCACCCAACTGTTTTGTCCTGCATGCTCCCTCCCCACCTTACCCCACCTCAATTAACAAACCACCCACCACCCCTCTGTCCAAATGTCCTAAATCTAAGTTCATCTGGCACCACAGCCCTTTGGAATGGCATGAGAGAGACTAGGAACTAATAGCACTAGACCTCCCAGAAGGCAATTTCCCATCATTATGAAACCGGAACAGTGCACCAAAAGTGAGTTGTCATCCATGTGAAACTAACTACCAATCTAACCCATCATGAATGTCCAACTGTGAAACAGTTTATGGCAATGACAGCAATGCAAAGGACCACTCCCACTATTATTATAAGCAAAACATAACTACAGCCGAGTACCCCATCAAACTGCCCTTAGAACAAATATACCCAAGACTGAAATATATTCACCTGGGCTGGAAATCCAGATGCCAAAGTGGATGCTCATGCAGTACATCCAGATAGAGGTCAATGTCTATTGCTTACTCCTCTACTGTGTCCCTACTCTGACACTATTGGGCAGTGGCCAGTTTTTCAGTGCCATTTATTATGCCAGACAGTTCACTAGGCAACAAAGGTGAACGCCCATGTCAATAGTCAGACATCATAATGCAGTCTAATGACTACCAACATAGTTTAACATATTTAAGCATGGTGTATGGTACTGAAACTACAAAGTCTCATTTTGTACTAAATAAGATTTTGCTGCAGCGGTCATGGTCATTTATGGGGATCATGTTAAGGCACTGTTTACATCTCACACAACATCACTAATACTCTAAATGAAACATCACTTGTTGTATCACTTATTGCAACTCTGCATACCAGAGACTGTGACTAGCCCTCTGGATAAAGGCCCCAGTGAGGACAACACCCCTGGATGCGTGGACACTGAGGACATAGCTGGCCTATTACGGACACCTGGTTAATCAACAACTGTCAGCCTCACCCTGTCCACAGAGAGTCCTCCCAGCCCTGTTGTATCAACAGCTGCAGAGGGACCAGGAAGTCATGTAGCTGGGGCAAGCACAAAATGCCATCCTGGCTTACATTGCTGGGGTGCTGAAAGACATTGTACTACCCCGTGTAGGTCTGGCACACAACATAAGGCCTCTTCCACTAATAATGACTCTTCAGACCTTTCACCATCTGCTGCTGCTAGTGGAATGGAGGCACTGCCAGATGAAGGACATGCCTCAGACACCCCATCCTCTGCAGCAGAGGAACCCCCCCACAAACATGGACGCCCACCCAGACATTCAGGATAAGCAGATGCTAGATCAAACCAACTGCCTGGAAGTGAACCTCTCTTGACTGGCTCCCCATGTGTGCCACATATGCACTCTGTTGACTGATATCTAACTCCATTTTCCTATGGTGCAAGGACACTGGGCTTGTGTTTCCAAATGGTGTAGCAGCTTCCCTGATGAATTCCATGAATGAACCCTTCGCTGTTTACTTTGTGTTTTTTTGGTTACTATTCACACATAGTTGTGCCCTCCCCAGTAAATAACACTTTAACACAGGTCCTGTGTAAGTGTCATTCATCAACCATGTACAACTGTCATCTATGCAAACTATAGTATCAATATGTCCCTCTGTATTGTACAACCTTTGTTATGGACATCACACATGTATTCTATCACCAGGAGACTTATTACATTGGGACTGTAAATAACACAGACAGAAGCCAATACAGCTGTATTCTACATCTCCACACATTTATTGTTAGATCAGCAAATAGCAGATGGAATAGTACTGCTAGTGACTTATGATTGTCACCTTAGGTATCATACACTACTAACCCACAGGATAGAGAAGTTAGGGACATGTCAGTTTTCCTACAAGCCAGGAGGCATACAGATTAGTCATGTGTAACACTATGTAAAGCCCTACCACATACCCATACCATAGCTTCCTAATAATCATACCTCATGATACAGAAAGAGCTCAGTACTGATCACCCCCAGTCCAGGGACCCTTCACTTACATTGATCACCTACCTGTAGGCTTGCCACTCACCTATGTCAGTCTACAGATAGATGCATATTGGTCTGCAAAGTAGGAACACACTGACAGCTATGTTACAGGTAGGTCACATACAACAGAAACCTTCATGATGATAGAGGCTCTGGTTAAACATTTTCACATGTGCCAGACACATATGGACAACCAGGTGACACCATTTGACCACGTCCAGTACCAAAAAGGTCTTCTTGACAGGAAAACACACTTCCACCCCAGAGTCCTGACAGTCAGTCCATATTAGTTACACTCCACATACTCATGGTTTCATCCTTGTCCACTTATCATGTCTGCCTGCAATTCCTACCTGCCTCTGACACTGTCTAAGTCTTGTCAATGATGAAGAGCAAAACAGAACCTTAGCAAATCCGTGATTGACAGAGATGATGGATAGGATATAGCTGTAAACATACATCAATTCTGACAAATCATTTTCACAAGTGTGACTTTCCATGTGCAGTAACAATTCAGGACACTGTATACCACTATGTTCTGTACAGAATACCAAATTACAAACTGCATTCGCAACTGATTCATTGGCATTAGAGCAACCTAAGACCTCATGGATGATGGTAAATATGAGGCGACATACCAGCCATCAATTCTAGGATACAAAACCATTAAGAAAACATCACATACCTTGAGTCAGTTGAAATACCGATTGATGAGGTCTACCATGGAGTCTCCAGCTTCCACTTCTTCTGGCTCATCATCACTTGGCAAATCTGCATTTCTACCCACAAGTTCTGCTGCCTCCCCTTCATCTGGTATGAATGGTATCTGACGTCCCAGGGCAAGGGTGTGAAGCATGCAGCAGGCAACAATTATTTGACATACCTTGCTGGGTGAGTAGAGGGTGCCTCCTCCAAATATTTCCAGGCAGCAAAATCGTGCCTTCAGGAGCCCAAAAGTCCGCTCAACAACACACCTTGTCCTTCCGTGGGTCTCATTGTAGCGGACTCACTCTGGCGTGGTTGGGCACCTCACTGGTGTCAACAACCAAGGACGGTTTGGATAGCCTGAGTACCCTGTGAGGAATAGGTATAACAAAACAAACATCAGGGACATGCAGGTTTGTGATAGCAAGAGATAAACTTAGCAAGCACACCTCAAATGGGACTTACCAACCAGCCAATCTCTCTCAGTGTAGTTTTGTCATCAGCAGTGGAATATTGCTGTTGCGCATGATGAAGGAATCACGAAATGATCCTGGATAATTCGCATAGACTTGTTAAATGTACTGGTTTGCCAAACACACCACTTGGATGCTGATGGAGTGGCAGTGTTTCCTGTATGCCGGTTCATTAGCACTGGGGGAACCAAGGCAACATGGGTGCCATCTGTGGCTCCACCTACATGTGGAATGTGTCCCATAGCATAAAACTCTGGCTTCACATGAGCCAAATCTGCATGCTTGGGAAACCGGAAGTAGCTGTCAGGGTATTTCAACAATGCACTCAGTACATCCTTCAAAACGAACCTGAACATGGGCTGAGACATCCCTGCAGTTAGGGCCACTCTATTCTAAAAGGAAGTGTAGCACTGACATGACTTGAATGATGGGAGGTATGCTATCGGGATTGCGAATGGCAGGCATCAGATATGGCTCCAACTGATCACAAAGGTCTATGATTGTCTGCCTATTCAGGCAATAGATCTGTATAATAGGTCTGTCCTTCATGGTGTGCAGGTCTACTAGTGGGTGGTACACTGGAGGTTGCCCCCCTCTCCTCATGCCAGAGTAACTGCGTGGAAAAACAAATAGTTTGTAGGTGACACTTTAAAATGTACACATAATGAATATGTTCATATGCAAGTCAGACAGATCTGCTGTTGATGTCAAAGACAACATATGACATCTGAAGTAGAGCATCTTGGTATGCATCCTATGACACTCCCCTTTGGTTCACATTCCCTCAATCCTCTAATGTACTATACATGCATACTTATCTGTGACTGTCAGTGCTTGAGAGTCCAACTTAGTGTACGTGTGAAACATATTTGTTTCACCTATGCTACATTACCGACGCACATAGGTTGTTGAGAATAGATGTACATTTACATTTCCACCATTCTCTCTGTCACACAGCTTTTACTACTTGCATGCACAATTAGACTACTAAACATAAAGGCAGCACTCACTAATATTTCACACAATATAGGGAATCATTAATGATGCAGATTCCCATACTTTTCCATATATACAACTACATCAAAATAGCAGCTGCCTGACCTCATGTACTGGACATGAGCCCATTACATCCACAACAACACCTCTAACGAACATTCCCTCTCCCTCCACAACCACACCCTTTTGCTATGGCGGTCCCCATGTGTCTAAAAAAGGTTTCCTTTTGGAGTGTGCGTTTTTCCCTGCTCCTCTCCCACCCGGTGATACCCCTAGACATTCTGTGTCCATCCCAAAGTCTGGCCCTACCACCGCCAAGACCTTCGCTGCCCCACCTGCAAGTACCCATTCCCCTCTCCCTGCCAAGATGTCTACCCCTCCTAAGGAAATCCAACCCTCCCCTAAACCTAAGATTAAGCCAAGAACTCCCTCCCAATCCAGACCCCAAAGGCCACCCACCAAAACCTAAACCCAAATCCCCCGCCGCCACCCCTCTTCCCCGATAACCCCTGAGGTGCCTGCCTGCCCCATAGATGTACCTACTCGTGGAGGTTACATGGCAGTCATGAGTCAAGTTCGGGGCACACATATGTGCATTGTGTGCATTGGCACTGTTATTTATGAAGTGGCCTATAGTTTTTCCAATTTACTGGATTTAATAATAATTTGAGCCAACCTGTTGTTGGTTTCCTGCTTAAATCTTTGTCATGCATTTCTCTTCCTAGTATGGAGATGTTCCTGGCTGACATTAGTTGTGTGTGTGTGTGTGTGTTGCTGCTTCGGCCACCTGTGTTGTTTAGCCAGTATTTGAGGTTGTGTGCAGTGCTTTTGTCTGAAAGTGGTAGGGTGTGTGTTGTGTGATGGACAATTGTGTGTCCAAGATGTTGTGTAGTGTTGGGATTGAGTGTTGTTTGTGTTGAGATGTGTTTTTTGGTGTGTTGTGTGCTTTGACTGTGTGTTTGTTTTGTGCATGGTATGTTAGATACAATGTTCTGTATAAGTCGATCGGTAAGTAGTATGGTTGTGTATTTTTTGCCTCTTGGTGTTATATTGTGATGTATGTGTGATGTGTCCCTGGGTAGTGTCCCCTATGGGTCCCTGCCAAGAGATTGGAGATGGTGGGGTTGTGTTGTGGTTGTGATATGTTGTGGTGTACTGTGTGAGCCTGTGCAGAGTTTTTGTGCGTACCTGTGTGTGTTGGCCGTAGCGTGGTAGTTGTGAATATGCAAGTGTGTATGTGGCTGTATGTGAGTGTGCGCGTTCATGTGCTGTTACGTGTGTGCCGCCCTCGCCACCCTTCCCAAATGTATGTTGTGTGGGTGCACAAAATAGACAATCTACAACAGTACGAGGTAAGCGCGTGTACTTATGGTTGCTTTCTTCGGCGTCGCAGATTCTGGAGTCGTTGGGCGAGCAGGAGCCGCAGGAAGATGTCTAGTGCAGGTTCCACTGCAGCTCCGGACGAGTATGGCTTCCGAAAGGCGAGTGTCTCCTTTTATGCAGTTGGTTTCCGTCTGGATTTCCGTGGTGGTACGAGCGCTGCAGAAACCTTGGCTGGGTGTAACCTCGTAATCTGCACGGCGTAAACACGGTCTCCGCCAGCCTGCAGGTGGCTACCGTCGTCCGTGGCGGTGCTTTGGCTGTGTTCTGTACTGAATGCCGCCAATGTCATAATTTGGGGGGTCTTCTCCGCCAGCCTGTTGGGGGTACCACCGTCAACATGGCAGTCCTGAGACGGACAAACTCGTACTGAGGCCCTAGGTCTTAACTATAACTACCTAGTGATGACAACCACTAATATATATAATAATATTAGAAGGCAAGGTAATTGTGATATAGTGATCTGCAAAGATATATTTTAAAGTTTACTGAACTGAAGGAGATTGACTCCAGCAACCTACTCAGTGTAAAATGTATATATGGGAACGACCAGAACAGGAAGTTAGCCTACTACGCTGTTAACCACTAGAATTCAGCAAGTTGAGTAGATCTAGCTCCTTGGGCCATCATACTTTCACAAATTAAAAACAAATGAAAGTATCCAAGTGCACTAAGGCACTTGTGAAGTGAGAAATAGGTTTTCCTTGTGTATTCCATTTCTGATAAACAGACATTTTAAGCATTGCAACCACTCGATTACTAACAATTGAGACAACTTAAAAATGATGCTTGACAATTTTAATCTGGATCGAAGTGTAGCCTTGTCACATACCACAGGTATCAATCATAAAAATTATGGGTCCACAGTGGTTGTCCCAGCAGAATCAAACAGTGTCCCTACTCAAATTGGCAAGCTTCAAAACAAGTCATTGAATATTGCATGAATAAAAAAACAATTTAAATTAAGGGGAGCAAACCTAACCACTTTCTTACACAACAAGCAAATGATTTCTCCACAGGAATCTTGGAAATGTTTTTTCTACTTTCCATTGGGCAGCAGGTAATACAAAAAAGGGCAGGCCCAAGTGGTGGGTTTCTAACCCTAATAAATAATAACTTAATTATAAAAGGCTTTGTCTTATTGGCTGTGTCAAAAGAACTACTAGAGGTGGTGTTAAACACTAAAGGGACCAATCCGTTCTGACTGTTAACATTTATCCCCCAACGTCTATAAAGAAGTCAAGTCACGGATATAATACTATCTTGGATGAACTTGCCCATATCTTAGAAGAATATGCTAATATTATTGTTAGAAATAGAGTCTCTAGTTGGCAGTGGTTTGCACCATGTCCAAACAGGGACCCTCACTCTGGTCGGGGTAAGAGTCATACATCTAAGATAACCCCTGCTCACCACCTTCGTAGCTTGGCACAAGCAGTCGGGCTTAACTCAGAGGCAATACTTATCTGAGTAAAACAAAAACAAAACAACATAAATCCAACAAACACAAGCAAAGATTCAAATATTTAAAGGTTAAATCTCAATAAAGTGCTTGGAAACACAGTAGCTCCAACTGGGGCTATCACATCGTCATTGACTGAGTTGTTCCCAACCATCTGACACCACTCACAAGGGAGTACAGGCCAGTCATGGAGTCGCACAGTATGTTTGGTAAACAATGAAACAAAGACATTGCACGAAGTCTGGGAGGTGAGGAGTCACTGGAGCTGGGGAATGCCCCAGTTCCTTACTGTTACTGGGCAGGTGAGGCGTTGGTTCCTTACTGCAAGGCATGGGAGGGGAGGTGTTGATTCCTTGTGGTTGCAGGCAAGGTGATGCAGTGTCGGTCCCTATCGATCTGGCAGGGCCGATGAATCCAGCATCAACTTAGCGTGTCGGAATCACATCACAGGGCACAGTTACTGCAGTGGATTTGAATGTCCCGGTGTCAGGGGCATGGCACGCAGGACTCATGCTGTGTCAGGACTTTAGAGGTGCTGCAGTGGCATCAGGCCTGCAGCGTCAGTTGCAGTCATTGACTCAGTGGGGACCTCGGCTCCTGGTGCAGGCAGCAGCGTGGAGTCAGACAGCAGCACCGATTCCAAAGTTGCTCTGTAGTTGATGCACTTGGTTTCTTCTTGTTTACACCAGAACTCGCTCCCAAGAGCCTAGGAACTGGACTTGGCATCACTTGGCGAGTCAAGACACTCAGCAAGAGAGCCCAGGTGTTGGCAGACAAAGTCTTTTATGTCCCTGAGACTTCTTAATAGGAGGCAAGCTCAGTTCAAGCCCCTGGAAAGCAGGATGTAGAAAGCAAAGGCCAGTCCTTTTACTCCCAGGGCAGAAGCAGCAAGCCAGCACAACAAAGCAACAGGCAGAGTGGCAGACCCTCCTAAGGCATCCAGCTCTTCTTCCTGGCAGAATGTCCTCAGTCCAGAAGTGTTCTGAAGTTGTGGTATCAGAGGCCCAATACTTATACCCATTTCTGCCTTTGAAGTGGTCAAACTTCAAAGGAAAGTCTTTGTAGTGCTAAGGACCCTGTCTTTCCTGCCCTGGCCTCAGGCACACTCCAGGGAGTTGGAGACTGATTTGTGTAAGGACAGGCACAGCCCTATTCAGGACCAAGTGTCAGCTTCTCCCACCACTCTAGCCCAGGAAGACCCATCAGGATATGCAGGGCGCACCTCAGCTCCCTTTGTGTGACTGTCTAGAGTGAATTCACAAACAGCCCAACTGTCATCCTGACCCAAACGTGTATTCCATGGCCAGGCAGAGGCACAGAATGATTAAGCAAGAAAATGCCCACTTACTAAGAGTGGCATTTTCAAACCTACAATTCAAAAAACAACTTCACCAAAAGATGTTTTTAAATTGTGAGTTCAGAGACCTCAAACTCCATATTTCTATCTGCTCCCAATGATAAATTACACTTAAAAGATTTTCAACGCAATACCCATGTTAACCTATGGGAGAGAGATTGGCCTTGCAATATTGAAAAGCAAAGTTTGCATTATTTCACTTTCAGGACATGTAAAACATATTAGTATGTGTCCTACCTTTTAAAAACACTCCACCCTCCCCATTGGGCTGCCTAGGGCATATCTTAGGGTACAAGTAGTGAAAGGGAAGGTTTGGGCCTGGCAAGTTGGTGCACTTGCCAGGTCGAACTGGCAGTTAAAAATGCACACACACACACACACTGCAGTGGCAGGTCTGAGATACATTTACAGAGCTACTCGTGTGGGTGGAACAATCAATACTGCAGGCCCACTAGTAGCATTTGATTTACAGGCCCTGGGCACACATAGTGCACTTTACTAGGGACTTACTGGTAAGTCAAACATGCCAATCATGGATAACCCAATTACCAATACAAATTCAGACAGAGAGCACTTCCAATTTAGCACTGGTCACCAGTGCCCAGAGTACCATAGCAGCAAAAACAGGAGGTGAGAAGCCAAAAAGTCTGGGGAAACCCCACAGAAAGGGACCTTTCCAACAACTATCATCAATGTAACATGGTTTTTAATGGTGATGTACTTTATAGTCCCCTATTGAGTGTATTAGATGATTCATCAGGTGTAATATATACCACTTACCCAACAAATTGACAAACAAAAGCAAAAATCAAAACAGCTACTGATTTGTACCATTTGTTTAATCTATTATCAAACATGGCATTCAGGTCATAAAATTGTAGTTTGTCTAATGGCAGGTCAGTAAAATCAATATCTGTAACTGATAAATTAATTTCTATTATTGACTACAGATGTATACATTACAATCATTTTGACTGGTGTAAAATCTTGGAAATGATATCCAGAAAAAGAGTTACCGTAACCCACAACTCACTGTATTACACTGTAACCATTAACAATATCAAAGTCTTCCTTCACTTACAAACAATAAAGTTATCTAACAATTGAAAACTACAATGGAATCATGGCATAAACCTAACATTGTCAAATCTAGACACTCAGTCATTCATAACTAGTAGTGCATTGTTAACTAACAATTCGGATGACCTACCAACATCTTGGATTCATGACTGGGAACCTTTCCCAGATAACTCCTGAACTTCTCTCTCCAGTTTATTTCCTTCTGCTCATTGAACACTAACTACGAAAAAATTAGAGAGTCCTACTTTATCATGTGGACTATCCAGCCCACGTTCTCATGAAGAAAACAAATGTTTTTTTTAATAGAACCCTCACCCACCAGAGTGTCCCCTTGGTGGTGGTCTTCATCATTGGGTTCCTTCCCATTCCGCTGCGAATGGGGCATGCTGCTATCAATGAGCTACACGATAACACTGAATAATATCAGACTATATGGAAGAAAATAGGAGTTGTAAGGGGTTCTGTTAAAAACTATTTGCCTGGTAGCAACTATTACCTTAACAAATGCCCCAGGCAGTATGGTTAAACTCTGGCAAAGAAAAAGAGGCATGTTCAGAGCAGTACTGTGGCCCTAACTTCCTCCTTTGATCTGGTCTACATGTTTATGCCACCCTTACCTGTGGCTTTCGTCAGGAACATAAATCTCACTCCATGAGTCCACTTATCCAAAATTTATCAGGTGCATTCCAGTCACCCACCATGCATACCAAAATATTTTTCACCTACTTGGTGTCTGAACCACCGTATATGTAGTGGCACTTAATAGTGCTCCATAGGTCCACGGATGTGAGCAGTGCTTTCAGTCATAGTGTATTCAAGGTCCCTGTCTGGCCCATTAACCTATGATACTGCCATCTGTTTCTGCATTTGAATGTATTACAGCCAGACTTTTCGGTTCTTTGTTTAACAAAAGCAACAGGCGAATAGTCATTGTAAATCGGGAGTATAGGAAAGCATTAAGACATTGGTAAAAATACCCAACATTGAGGCATGCAATAATCTGACCAAACAATGCAACTATCAGTATAAGAAAACATCCGGGCATTAAAACTGACCAAAACGAAAAAAGAATGGTTGGAGTTACAAGAAGCAATAAACTTGAAACACTCTAGCAAATTCTGGGCTTTGATAGGGTTTGGGACAAATACATACAAAAATCAGAAGCAATATTGTTGTTTCGAACAAACAATGGGAAACGTATATTGAAAGAATTTTCACCGAAAAAGCAAACCCCCTTATAATTGAAGGTTCCTATTTCAATAAGAAAATAAACATTTACCAAAAAGAAGTTGGCAACCTAATAAGGAACAGCAGGCAGTCAAGAACACCGGCCCCAACAGGATACCAGTAGCAGTATTCAAATCCGATTTGAGCCTCTGGCGTATTCTACTACAAAACCTATTCTTAAATTTGTTAGATACAGGTCAAATACCATTGTCATGAATCTACAAAAAAGGGCCCAAAAATAACCACAAAAATTGTCTTATAACTCCCTCTGAGACAGAGGGCAAATTGTTTGCGAGCTTCTTATTACAAAAATTCATCATAAGAGCCTCGCCCCAATGCCTTTAGCCAATAAATTTAACCACCTTCCGAAATGCATGCTCCACTATTGACAACAATGTGGCTCTCATTAATTAGCTAACAATGACATCAACAAAAAGAAAACACTGTATGTTTGGTACATAGACTGCAGCATTGCCTTTGACAATGTTGATGGAGGCCGACTGTGGGCCGAGCTATTCAACTGGGGAATTGATTACTCGCTGTTGCATCTCATCATTGCCTAATATAGCAATGCCTTGTTGCAAGTGAAGCTATCAACAAGGAACAATCTATTGTCAAAGATGTACACATATACAGGAGTTAAACAAAGGTGTGTTTTAGTTCTCATTTTTTTCTCCCTTTACATCTTGGACCTATCAGGCTACCTAGACTCTCTTCCAGGTGTTTGGCTCCTAAACGTAGTAACTATCCCATTAAGCATCTAGTATACGCCAAAGACAGTTATCTTTTCTCTTACCCCTGCTGGCTTATAACACCAACTCTCAAGGATACATGATTTTACTACAGCAAATGGTGTTATTGGTCAGTGTAACAAAAACCAAAATGATTATCTTTGGCAAAGGCAACCTCAGATGGAAATTAGGTGACAACCACACAGACTAAGTGAGAATCTATGATTATCTAGGCGATACAACTGACAACAAACTATCATGGAAAATGCACATCCTCGGGAAAGTAAACATTATGCGCTTACATTCAACATTTACCTATCTGAAACGTAAAAATACATAGCTTTGTCACAAAAACTGCAAATAAAGAGGGAAAATATATAATATTCCGGCTACTGTATCTCCCAATTTTAGTGTTCGGAGGATCATGGGAATATCGAGGAATTTAAAATGTTGGTTGTGGGCAGGATGAAACACTGTCTTCTAATGTATTATTATTATTACATATACGTAAGAAACACTTATGTGACACCTCTAAATAAGCTAACATTATGCTCGCAAAAAAGAAATCACAATCTATTTCATTCACCTACTCACAAGGGCACCCAAAAGGTTCTGGCAGGAGAGTGCCACAAAAAAGAATGGACCTTAAGTTTAATTGTGGGGCTTAAAGAAGGACATGAACCACAGTACACTAGAGTGGATTCGGGAGGGCAGGAATTATGATGCATGCAAGGCCTGGAAAAACTCAGAAAGAATAGACTAGCCACTATATTAAGTGATATCAAGTGAAATAAAGGGAACTAATGAAAAACGGAGAAGAGTATATCCTAGTGTCTAACGTGGGCAAGAAGCGGAATGTACACGAGAGCGGGAGAAAAAAAAAGGAAGGGCAGCTTAAGAGCAGACACGAGAAGATATGAGTACAGCGCACGAAAGGTGAGAGCAACAGACAGTACGTGGAAGGCAGATGGAAAAAAAAAAGCAAGAGGTATGGCCACTCGTGGCTGATGGGAATCTCAGACACGAGTCAGAAAGTTACTGATCGGGAACACACATAGCACGATTAAACCAATCGCGAAATCGCCTGTGGTGGCCACGTCAGGTGCAACTTGGGATCGTGGTGGACGGTTCCTTATACTGGCCTGGGCGCACCCTTGTCGGCTGGTGGTAGTCTCCTCCCATGAGCCACGTTAGTTCATACTATCGCAACCACAGATAAATGAGAAAATAAGGCTCTTCAGTTTTTTACCTGCTCGGCCACAGCTCTGAAGAGACAGGAGCCATCCTTGGCAACTTTCTTCCGATAGAGCCCCTGGGAAGCCAGGTACTGATCCATCAGTGCCTCCCTTGTCAGCTGCTCCTTTCCCCCTCCTGTGGTCTCCGGGCCAGCCCCGGAGGTCACCTCCATCTGCGCCCTGGGCTTCACAAACTGCCCGCTCGCCTGGACGAACGGGGGCGCACGCAACTCTGGGTCTACATACAGCCTCCCATGGGCGACTGCTGCTACGGCGCCGCTCTCCCGGTCTCGCACCGTCTGCGCACTGTGGTTAGTTACATGAGTACCCCGGTACCCCGGCCCCGAGCCACTCCTTGCCTTATCGCCCGGAGCACCGTCAGGAACCGGGATTTCTGAGCAGAAGCGCGGCACTTCCCGCAGCTGTCTAGAACGAGGAGAGGCCGGAGGTTGGGAGGAGACACGCGCTGATCTGGGAAACACAAACAGGAAAGTTTATTTTCACTTTCACAGACACAGGGAGCGGGCATCATGGGAAGTGTAGTCCCGAGGAAAGAGAAAAACAGTGCCTACGCAAGCCGAGGGGGGACAGCCTGAGCCCTAAACCGTCTAATGTTGTTACCAGATTGTGGGAGAAGATTCGCTTTAAAATGTCCCACCCTTACGGCAAGCTTGTTGTGTGACGTAACATAATACTAACTCGTACCAACATGTTCTGGAAGCAGAAACAATGCGTTTTTTTGGTGTACGTCTCCCTTACTGGAGGATCCAGTGTCTTGGTGCCAGTCTTATATTTTGAAGACAGATCACAATGAAGCATTTGGCTAATATTAAGTTATAGTCCCCTCGACGTTAATATATAATTGCGCCAATGAATCGAAATTGTCTGCCCCACAATTTTGAGACGCCACTTCTCCGATAGAGTTTAGCCAGAATCACAAAATGTGTATGCCAAGATGTCCGCCGGGATAGCATGAGTTAAACTGGGTCTTGTTACTGAAGACACATCCCCCGAAGACTAAGAAGATGACTGGACTATCAAACATCCATATCCACATGTTGTGACGTTTTTATTGCAACGAATACCTTAAATGGGTGATATGTTAGGCATAGTTATGTTCCTTTAAACAGAAACAAAAGAAAATAATGATAACCGATAGGGAAATATCTGCTAGTAACCGTTTATTAATGCCAAATAAGTACAATTTTTATTTTGATATGATAGTTTATATGACACTTGTTTATGTTTCGATATGAACAGAAATACATGGTATAAATAGTAAAAGCATAAACATTCATTTATAATTACATTGCCCTATTTGTCTTTAAGTGAAAGAGTAATCACATCTCACCAACATGGACACCACGTTTAACGCTTCTCGACACAGAATACGTTTGTCCCTTTTCCCTTTCGATACCTCTTTCGGAAAAGAACGGTAGAGGCTTGCTAGTAGGCTGATTCGTGTTTGTGGAATTAGTATTGGCTATAAATAGAACAAAGCACGTTTCCTTGTATTAATCGTAACCGTTTTTAGTGCTTTATGTACTTGAGAAAAGGTTGAAAACCACAAAAAGACACATGCAGAACGAATCACAGGTAATGGAGTAGAAAATAATGGTCGACGAGTGTGAACCAGGGTGATGTCTTTATTTGCTTTCTGAGAAATGTCAGCACACTTAAGAATTCGTATTCGAGCATGGGTGCCACTTTTCCCAACACTGTACCTGTTGTGTGCCAAAAGAAGTGCACATTCGAAACTGTTAAAGTCACAAGGCCCGAACAGGTCAGCAATAAATGACACGCATACACAGGTCTGTGATGCACTCATCAGTGTCTGTTGGCGCCAAGCCCACCGGCAACTTTATTTCCTACGAGTCCTGACGTCAGGACTCTACCATCTCGCTCTTACCTCACAGGGTTACCGCTATTCTATTCATAGCGGTATTTATCCCACCCCCCTCCCCCACCCCCCGAACTATTGGTATGATCCAGGGCAGAACATAACATTCCTCCTCAACTTAAAAATGAATAAAAAAAAAAAAAAAAGTTATACTTGAAGACAGGAATATCAACCATAAACAGCAATGTTTGATTTTCAACCACCTAATAACTTATCACATGTAACCAAAAACATATGATACGTGAGACAGCAAGTAATTCACCTACAATGCAGTTGAGCTATGAACACACATAGGGGGTCATTTTGACCTTGGCGGACGGCGGAGGCCGTCCGCCAAGGTACCGCCGCTGAATGACCGCACCGCGGTCAAAAGACCACGGCGGCCATTCAGACATTTCCTCTGGGCCGGCGGGCACTCTCCAAAAGAGCGCCCGCCGGCCCAGAGGAAATGCCCCTGCAACGAGGACGCCGGCTCAGAATTGAGCCGGCGTAGTTGCAGGGGTGCGACGGGTGCAGTTGCACCCGTCGCGTATTTCAGTGTCTGCAAAGCAGACACTGAAATACTTTGCGGGGCCCTCTTACAGGGGCCCCTGCAGTGCCCATGCCATGGGCATGGGCACTGCAGGGGCCCCCAGGGGCCCCGCGGCACCCCCTACCGCCATCCTGTTCCTGGCGGGAGACCCGCCAGGAACAGGATGGCGGTAGGGGGTGTCAGAATCCCCATGGCTGCGGAGCGCGCTCCGCAGCCATGGAGGATTCACAAGGGCAGTGGTAAACCGGCGGGAGACCGCCGGTTTACCCTTTCTGGCCGCGGCTGAACCGCCGCGGTCAGAATGCCCTCGGGAGCACCGCCAGCCTGTTGGCGGTGCTCCCGTGGTCGGTGACCCTGGCGGTCACCGGCCGCCAGGGTCAGAATGACCCCCATAGTCTTTGAATCTCATGGGTGTGGTGATGCGAGATCGCAAATTATATCTGTCCCCACCTCTTTTCAGGATGTCATCAGGCACCACAATTTCAGGTACCTTGTCGGCCTCTCTCACACCGGCCTCTTGGTTCACCTCACCAGTTCTGGCTGCCTCCGTTCCCTTGCGAGCCTCTGAGCTGCACTGAGTACCCACTGGGGGACAGATTTCTCCGTGCAAGTCGGGTATCAAATCTTCTTCCGGCTCTTCTATGGCATTCTCAGTCGAACTCTTTTCTTCGGGTGCCTTCTCATCACAGTGATACTGCTTGAACCATGAAATGTTCCGTGTAACGGTCTCCTCGTTTCTCTTTACAGTCACTAGAGTCCCCTTTATTCTGACAACTGCCCATGGATGGGGCTCGAATGGAGTCTTGAATTTCCTCCGGGATATCGGTTCTTTATTAGCACCTGATCTCCCACTTGCATGTCTTTCACACAAGCTCGTCTTTTCTTTGACATCCTGTCATTCTTAGCTTGTCTGTTACGTAACTTCATTTCCACTTGATCATGGACCTTTGTGGGAATACTGATATGAGGTATGGTATCTCTCACACCCCTTCTCATACAAATGGAACTGGGTGACATTCCAGTAGTGCTGTGTGGTGTCAGACGATACTCTCTCAGAAATTCAAATATCGCACAGTCTAGGTTCCTTCCTTGTGCTACTGCAATTCGTATCACTTTATTCAGGGTTCGCATGAATCTTTCTGCTTCCCCATTGGCTTGAGGCCATCGAGGGGTGATTTTGCGGTGATGGATGGAGTGCGAGGCCAGATAGTGGAAGAAGTCGTTGCTTGAAAACGGGGGACCATTATCTGTCCTCAATTCTTGCATGATTCCATGGGTGGCCATTATTTTCTCCAGGCACTGTATCACCTTTTCCATGGTGATGGATTCCAACAGCTCGATCTCCGGATACTTTGAAAAATCGTCAATGACCACCATCATGTGCCGACCATCTGGTAGACTGCCTAGATCTGCACTTGCCCTTTGCCAAGGGGTGGATGGAATCGGTTCTGTGATGATGGGGAATGGAGGATCCGCCGGCCCCACCATTTGGCAAACATGACACCGCTGTATTGTCTGTTCCACTCTGGAGTCCATATTTGGGAACCACACTTTACTTCGCAGCCTGGCTTTGGTCTTCACCATGCCTTGATGGGCAGCATGGGCTAGATCAATCGTGCGTTGTTGTAAGATGTCCGAGATGACAAGACGACTGCCTTGCAAAAGACAGTCTTCTGAAGACACAGCCAGCTCGTAGCGAACGTGGAATAATGCCTGTAGTGCCACCCTTGCATCCTCGGTTCTAAGTGCCAGATTTTGTTTCAAACGATGCCACTTCCCATCCTGAACACATGACATGGCTAACTGTAAAACTTTATCCCTTTTGGTTGCCTCCTGAATTTCTCTCAGTGACATGGGTAGTGGCTTCGATCTCTCCACCACTAACCGCACATACTCCTCAATGTCCTCCACTTCGTCCTTTTCTGACGCCGGTCTGGCATGGCGTGATAAGTAATACCACAGACAATTGATATCCTTGCAGTTGTAAGATCCATTTCTCTATTCTTGGGGGCGGCTGAGATGCTGTCTTGTTGAATAATGGTATGAGGGGTTTGTGATCAGTGTAGACAAGGAATGGATGACCCTAGAGATATAAGTGATAGTGGTGACATCCCCAATTTACTGCTAAAGCCTCTTTTTCGATGTGGGAATATCTTTGTTCAGTCATGGTTAACGCTCTGCTGACATACGCCACTGGTGCCCACTCACCATCCTTCCCCTTTTGGGACAACACAGCCCCCAGACCACCCGGGCTTGCATCTACTGACAGTTCCGTGTCTCTTGTCTGGTCAAAATACACTAACGTGGTTTCTGATGAGAGTGCTTGTTTTGTTGCCTGAAAAGCTGCCTCCTGTGTTTGACTCCATTCCCATGGGGGTATTGGCCTTCGTGAGTTCTCTCAGCGGGGCTGTGAGAGACGTGAGGTTTGGGATGAACCTCCCACAGTAAGTCACCATTCCCAGAAAGCTTCGAACACCCGTGACTGAGGTGGGGGCGCGCGCAGATTTTATGTATGCCACTTTCTCTGGGTCAGGTCGGGCACCCCGTTCTGAAAAATGGTAGCCAAAAAATGCAATATCCTGTCTCAGAAACTCACACTTTTGTCGGTGTAGAGTTAACCCATTCGCGTGTAGTCGTTGGAAGACTGCCCGGAGTCTTTTTAGGTGTGTTTCTATTGTGGGGGCATGCACCAGAATATCATCACTTACGTTGATCACTCCTAGTCCGGCTAGTACCCCTCAAATGGTGTCCTGAAACACTTCTGCCGCTCTGGTAATCCCGAAGCTTAGGCGTTTGTATCGCCTCAGCCCTACATGTGTAGAGAATGTTGTTATCGCTCGAGATTCCGGGGCTAACATGAGCTGATGATATCCTGCCTGCAGGTCCATTTTAGAAAACCATTTAGAGCCACTGACTTCAGTTACAATTTCATCTACTGTGGGTGTGAGGTGGCGTTCTCTCCGGATGGCCACATTGGGAAGGCGCATGTCCACGCATATGCGCACCTCTCCTGGCTGTTTTGGTTTCTTGGTAACCACAATGGGTGACACTCAGGGTGTGGGTCCTTCCACTTTTTCGATGATGTCAGCTTCCTCCAATTTCCGTAGTTCAGCCTCCACCTGCGGTCGAAGGTGAAATGCTATCCGTCGATGTTTAAGGGCCACTGGCTCTATAGACTTGTCAATGTGCAGTCTCACTTGCCGGTCTTTCAGACAGCCAATCCCTCTGAACAGATCAGTGTATTCTTCCTGCAGGTTGTCCAGCGTTCCTAGGTGTATGCTCAACGCGAAGGTCACCAACTTTAACTCTTCCGCTGTGCGGCAGCTGAGTAACATTCCCGTCCCTATTTTGGCGACGTATACTTTAGCTTGCACTGTGGCCTCTTCGTGCTTGATATCCGTTATAAACACTCCTGCCAGTGGGAGTGGCATGGTTGACCCAAAGGCGAATACTTGCACGGCTGTGCGGCGAAGTGGGGGTGATTGTTGCAGTTGATTAAATACCGATTGAGCTAAAATGTTAATTGAGGCCCCCGTGTCAATCAACGCAGTCACTTGGTGGCCTGCTACTTTTACTTTGCATTTCGGCATCTTTTTCCCTGTCCGACTGCCTGGTTCTGTGGCGTGTATTACATATACTGTCCCATCTGGTTCATCATCGTCATCCATGTCCGGAATTATGTCCAGTTGTTGAATGGTTTTTGCCGCATGACTCATTCTCTGTCTCTCTGTCTTAGGTCTTGTTGTAGAACGACATACTTTCGCAAAGTGATTTAGCTTTTGACAGTTCGTGCATTGTTTTCCTAGTGCCGGGCATTTGCCTTGATGTGGGAAGATCCCTCCACACATATAGCATTGTCGATGGTTGTTTGCCGATCTTGTTTTGTCTTTTCTTTTTGTTTTAGTGCCTGAGTTAATGGTGTTTACTGGCTCTGTTTCGATAGCTTGCGTGAGTGCCGATTCCATGTGTGCCGCTCTCACTTTGGATAGTTCTTTTGATCTGCCCATCGTTAACATGTCAGCCATGCCAGGTATTTGTAGAATGTGCTCCCTTAGTTTTGTAGAGTAACATCCTTGAATAAATTGGGCTCTTATTTCATCCTCAGGATCTTGCAGTGTGCACGTGCTGGCCAGTTTCCATAGTCTTGCATAATAAGTGTCTACCGATTCCTCGGGTTGTTGTCTGGCTTGACGGAGGAGAAAGCATTCGTAATCTGGGTTCGCCATTGGTTCAAAATATGCTGTAATTGCCCTTTTTAGAGTTCGGTAATTGAATGGGGGTCCCTCTTCCACTACTGTCTTGCTAATTCTATGTATCATTGCTCCCCCCTTATGCAGGAGGATCGGTCTCTGACTATCTGGGTCTAGCGCCATTGCTGCAAAATAGTTCTCTAGGCGCTCCACCCATGATTTCCACTTTGCCACCTGAGCTGATGGAGGCCCTTCCATTCCTTCCATTACAAAAGGCACTAATGCTGGGAATGTGGCCATGATACTGTATTTCCGTTTGTTCCTTTTCTTCTCTTATTGTTCTTGGCTTATTGCAGGTCTATGTTTTATTTTTATTTATTTATTTATTTTTTTATTTTAGGGAATTGCTGGTTGTATGGATTGTGTCCTGTACCGTGCTTTGGTGGTGTTCCTGCTCTCTTATTGCTTCTTTCAGGCCAAAAAAAAAAGTAGTGTCTTTGACTGGAATGCACTCTCTGAGGGCGGGGCACAATTACTTTCTGCACATGTTTATTGGGCTCCCTTTTATTACCGGAGCACAGTGCCGTAGGACTGGTGTTGTGCAGCCTGCTTCGCCTCTGAGCTCCCTTCCGTGGCGACCAGTCACACCCCTCTATGCTCACCGTGTCGAACGCCGCCGCGCTCGTGTTACCGGTAATTTCCTCTTGTCGTTTCGTGTTCGGAATTCAGGCGCCACGTGTATGCAGTGGCTCTGCCTCCGTTTTCCGCCCAACCGGTGCTTCTGCTGCTGTATAAATGGGCTGAGAGGTGCTTTACGGGGCCGCGCCCTCGCGCGCGCCCATCTGCTCAGTAGCGACGGACTCGTGGTCGTTGCATGCGCTGGCTCCGCACGGCCGACGCAGCTCTGTTTCTGAAGCTGCGATGCCACAGAGAGGAGATGGTGAGCTCTCCGCTCTCGTCGCCAGTTTGTTGTGTGCCAAAAGAAGTGCACATTCAAAAGAGTCACAAGGCCCGAACAGGTCAGCAATAAATGACACGCATACACAGGTCTCTGATGCACTCAATGCCTGTTGGCGCCAAGCCCACCGGCAACTTTATTTCCTACGAGTCCTGACGTCAGGACTGTACCATCTCGCTCTTACCTCACAGGGTTACCGCTATTCTATTCATAGTGGTATTTATCACACCCCCGAACTACTGGTATGATCCTGGGCAGAACATAACAGTACCGACACACACCGCAATAACAGTACTTTACGGAGTTATAGCTGCCACGTTTGTAATTTACTTATTACTGACATTTCTCTGTTTGGTATGCTTTGGTGCAACATTCCAGTGTCTTTTGAGTGACGTTTCACCCGAGTAGAAAAAGGTAGATGGGTCCATATACCGATATTGGAAATATAAGTCCGTTGTGTACAATTTAATGTCTACAAGCGACCCTGATAGAACCTAGACCAGCCTAACGGTGCCAGTCACCTATGGCACAGACTGCATGGGAGTTATATGTGCAAGTCTCACGCATGTAAAACTACAACTGTTTTAATAGACCACCAAGAAAAAACGTGGGGCTCTGCTTCTGGTTCTACATCTCCTCTATTATGTGTTTTTTAGTTGAGGCAACTTTTCCTCTTCAAAGACGCTCCCTTGAACAGAAAACAAGAGACTTGAAGGAAGGTAGAATAAAGTATCCATTTTATGTCAAGACCAAAGGCTCCTATTATGCGTTTCTTTTCTTACTTTATTTGAATAGCAGCAGTCAAGAAACATTCTGCAAATCCCAAGAAGCGAAGGAAAAAGAGCCAATGGGAACAAAAATGTAATCATAACATGGTATTATGACATCACTTGACTGCGAACAACCCTCTTTTCTTGCTGCTCGCAGTCAAGTTAAGTACCTTCACACTTTCCTTATTTAACATTTACTCGTTTTTTCATTGTATTTATATATATTTTGAATTATTGCCTTGTTTGTACTTGCAGGTTATACAGTAGCGTGTTTCTACCGCTTTTCTCCCCAGCTGGCACATTGCCCCACGCTTATTCCGAGCGCTGCTCCTCACGATCCCTTTCCAACGATTTCTCTTGTTTCCTCAGACTGCGGTCGCCATATTTACCGCGTCTGAGGAAGCAATAGGAGCGTCTTTCCATTCCGCACCTTATATATTTTTGGATTGTCGTGTTCGCCTTACCCCTGCTAGTCGTTCCTGCTATCCTTCTACATGCGACAGCTCAGTTTCTGACATCCCCTCCTCCCTTCCTCCTCAAGTACCGCCCATAGGCGGAGTCTTCATTTTGAGCCTTCCCTTTACAATTTGAATCCCTTTTTTGGTGGTTTCCTTGGAGGTTTTCAGTGCAGGTTCAGTTTTACATTACAGTAAGGAGATTGACAGCTCTCCTTTAGGGCAGGATGCCCCTCATGATATTAATGATATCAGACAAGAGCTTAACTCTTTTACCAAAAGCTCTGTACAACAGGCAGTTTCCTGTTCTATTAAAAAATTATTAAAAAATTTGGAATCTTCAATTTCTAACATAATCACCAAGACGATTTCAGCCCAGGCTGAGGGTGAAAGCAGTCAGCACCTTTCACCCACTAAACAACCCAAGAAAATACAAAAAGTGGCGCTAACAGTGAGTGAGGTTTCCTCACACATGGCAGAGTAAACGGTTCATCACAAGGCTCCTTCCAAGGAAAATAAAAATTTGGATAATGTTAAAATGTCTTTAAAACCTAAATCTAAATAAAAAAATATTATACCTCCTATTCTCATTACTTCCATCCCTGATACAGATGACGACATGCCTGACATGGATTCAGATATTAACTTATCTGACAAGGATGACGGAAAAAAAAAAACAGACTATCCTCCTTTGACACCCATGACTCTCTTGGATTCTGAAGGTTTATCAATGTCTGACCCATGCCGCGTTCTTCACCCCAACTCTACTGAGTGGGTACCTGCGGACCATGTGGCCAAATATGTATCTGCCAAATTGAATTGCCCTTTAGACATACAGACCAGGGCCAACTTAAAGTCCGAATGCCCTCGCCCTTCCCTTTCTCAAAAAGCCGCAATTACCCCTTCAATTGACCAACCTTTACTAAAAAAGTTTTACAAAACTTGGCAAAGATCCTCAGAAAGGGGTGTACAAGGCATGGCCATCTTGCCAAGATAAACTTTTAGATGTTGTCGGTCCCCTCACAAGCATATTTGATCTGACGGAGGTGGCCAGAATTGATGGTACCTTTATTGATCCTGAAGAACTCTATTTATGGGTTCAGCTCACTTTTTGTCTTCTCGGAAATGCTAATTCCGCGGTTACTCACGAAAAGAGGAAAGGCCTTTTATTGAAACTTGATCCAAAATTGGTCAGTTTGGCGACTGTACATCCTCATGTCAAAACTGAAGGTTTACTCTTTGGAGAATCGTTCATCAAAGAACTGAGTAAATATGTGACCACATTCACTTCTTTGGATAAGGCTCAACAATCTTTAAAGAAAATGTTTACACAACGTGTTTTTGCCAGGGCCTGCAGAGGCAGGAACCGCTTTGCCGGGAGGGGTTTTTCAAACCAAGGTTCCTGTGGCTACTACAATGCATCCTATCAGGAATGTAGGCCACAATTCTACCCACAGAGAGGCAGAGGTCTCTGCTCCAGAGGTTACAGGAATTCCAGATCTTCCAATCAGTAAGGTAAGCCTACCTTGTGGGTCTATCCCTGTAGGGGGTCGTTTTCGTTATTTTCTTCTAAAATGCTCGTCAATCACATCAGACCTTTGGGTTCTGAACACTGTTCAAGGTTATATTATCGATCTTTATTCAAACCCTATTCAAACAGAATTACCTCCCTTTCCACGTTTTTCCACAGAAATGTCCGATCTCATTTCTTTAGAAGTTCAATCTCTCATGCAAAAACAGGCCATTTCTCTTACCCAACCCCATCCTTCAGGTTTTACTAGCTCCATTTTCTTGGTCCAAAAGAAGAACAAAAAGATGCGGCCAGTAATCAATCTCAAGCACTTCAATCATTTTGTGGTCTATCAACATTTCAGAATGGAAACCATCCTTCATCTCAGAGATACGATCCTCCAACATGATTGGATGGTTCGTTTAGATCTACAAGACGTATATGTAGTTGTTCCAATTCATCCAGACTTCAGGAAATTTCTCCAATTTCCGTGGCTAGACCATTACTTTCATTTTACCTCTCTACCCTTCGGTCTGTCGTCGGCTCAATGGTGTTTCACCAAGCTCATGAAACCGGTGGTAGCTTCTCTCAGAGCTCAAGGTGTGAGACTCATCATTTACTTAGACAACATTCTTATAATGAGCCAGTCTCCCCAATCTCATATGTCTCACATATCACTGACTTGTTCTCTCTTATCCGACCTAGGTTTATCATCAACAAAGAAAAATCCATTCTGATTCCGACCCAACTTATAGAATTCTTAGGCTTCCAAATAAATTCAGTTTCGGCCACCATCCTTCTCACTTCTGCAAAAATAAAATCCATAAAATCAGAGATTCTTCAGATCTTACACAGCTCATTGATCTCCCTAAGATCGCTGGCTCAAATAGTTGGTCTTCTTTCCTCATCTATTCAGGCAATATTTCCAGGCCCCCTGCATTAAAGGGCTCTCCAGAGATTGACAATTCAACATTTAAGAAAAGGCCTATCATATTCAGACACTATCCTGCTAGATCTCAATTCGCGTACAGAGCTCCTATGGTTGATAGACCATTTAGATGCCTGGAACGGAAGAACTATCTTTGTATCATCCCCAGATCTAGTGTTAGAATCAGATGCAAGCCACACAGGCTGGGGGGCCCGATGTGGGCCAATCTCGACTGGAGGTACATGGTCTTTAGAGGAGTCCAAATTGCATATCAATTGTTTAGAGATGCTTGCCAGCTCCTTTGCAATCAGAAGCCTCGCAAAGCACAAAGTTCATTGTGCTATCCTTCTCAGGATGGACAATATTTCAGCAGTCGGTTAAATAAATCACCTCGGGGGCACAAAATCCAAACCCTTGGAAGAACTAGCCAAGAGCTTTTGGGAATTTTGCCTTCTAGACCATATTTCGGTTCATGCAGAGTATCTTCCACAAGCTCTCAACTCAGTAGCAGATTGGCATTCTCGCCATCTTCGAGATACAAGCGATTGGAAACTTCATTCCTCAATTTTCCCAAAAAAATCAGAACAAATGGGGCCCTTTAGTAATCGACCTGTTTGCTTCCCGCCTCAATGCTCAGCTTCCTCAATTCTGCAGTTGGCGGCCGGAGCCGTTGGCCTTCACATCTGATGCCTTTTTACAGGATTGGTCTATCACCCTGAATTACGCCTTTGCCCATTTTCTCATGATCAGCAGGGTGCTTGCACAACTCAGAACACAACAAGCCACCTTGGTACTCATAGCTTCATACTGGCAATCCCAAATCTGGTTTCCAACCCTATTGGAACGTTCAGTGGATTTTCCTTTCCTTCATCCTTCTTTTCCGAACCTCTTGTAAGATGCGCTTCACCATCCTCACACCCTCTTTTTGGACAACCTCCTGACTCTGTCAGCATGGAAAATCTCAGGAATTCCCAGTCTCTCCCTCTTATTTCCTCAGACGCTTCACAATACATCGCACAGTCCTGGGCTCCAGGGACCAAGAAGGCTTACAAATCAGCCTGGTCTTTATGGCACAGCTGGTGTTTGGGAAAACACATTGATTCCTTTTTAGCAGATGTGATTTTTATCATAAATTTCCTAGCTGCCGAAGCCAGCAAAGGCAAAGCCTTTCGTACCATTAACCTATATAGATCAGCTATCTCTTCTAACCTTGCCTATGTGAATGGAAAACCAGTTGGAGAACATCCTCTTGTTTGCCGTCTTTGGAAGTGAGTAAAGTTTTCTGATCCTCTGATGCCCAAATACAGACAATTATCAGACATGAATGTAGTTTTAAAATTCCTCTTGTCATGGCCTGAAAATATCAAGCTTTCCTTGAAAATGTTATCTGCCAAGTTGACAATGCTGTTATGTCTTATTTCTATCAAACGCCTTTCTGATGTTAAAGCTTTAGACATTTCTAATCGCCAGTTTACTCCATCTGGAGTATTGTTTACAGTGGTTCGTCGAACCAAGACCAATTTAACTTCGGTTTTCTATCCTTATTTTCCAGATTACCCTAAGTTATGTGTTGGACAATGCTTAAAAGCATATGAACAAAAGACTACAGATTTAAGAATGCCCTCTCTATCCCAACTTCTTATTTCCTTTAGAAAACCCTATAATCCTGTTTCTGCCACGGCTCTGGCTCGTTGGGTCAAATAGATCATGTCCTTGGTGGGTATTGACACCTCCATGTTTGGGGCTCACTCTGCCAGAGGAGCTATGGCTTCTAAAGCTTTCTGGGCAGGTTCACGTCTAGAGGATATTCTTAGATCTGCAGACTGGTCTAATGATAATGTATTTAAGGTTTTTTATTGCAAACCTGTTGATAACGTTTCATTGAATGTAATTAATATGCTTTGAACTCGCATAATAGGAGCCTCCGGTCTTGACATAAAATGTAGATTTTCCTAGTCTATGACGGAAAGTCTTAATTTTATTAAAGACACGGAGGCGAGTATTATCCCACCACATTGTTTAATCGTTGTTTCTCCCTCCTTTTTTAGAGACATCGTCCACCAATCAACCTTCCTCTTAAACCATCATCCTTTGCCTGGAATTCCAGACTCCAAAGTTCATCGTCTTCTACAAGATTGGATTGCCTGCTGATCCTGTCTTCCCGGACCATTCTCGACTCCCTGGATTTTTGAACTTTTGTTCTGACTTATTTTCCTTTATTTTGGCTATTCTTCTTCTATTTTCCATATTTCCTCCATTTAGTTCTGTTTGACTTATTTCTCAAGAAAAGAGGGCTGTTTGCAGTCAAGTGATGTCATATTACCATATATGCATTCTGATTGGTTACCATGTTATGACTACGTTTTTGTTCCCATTGGCTCTCTTTCCTTCGCCTCTTGGGATTTGTAGCATGTTTCTTGACTGCTGCTATTCAAATAAAGTAAGAAAAGAAACGCATAATACTCACCTCAGTATCTTTAATAAAATTAAGACTTTCCGTCATAGACTAGGAAAATCGACATTGTCCACAAGCGCTAGAAACACATGACACACACAGGTGGGGTCTTAGCATCGGGTGCTCCTCAGTGGCTTGCTGTATATTGCCAGAGGACTGAACTGCACAGATTGTTCTTCATTAATTTGATTGCTAATGCTTCATATCTATTTTTAAAAGTGGTATAGAAGTTATCAGTGCTGTAATTTCTGGGGTAGCAGTCTAGTGCAGTGCGTAGTGAGAGTCATAGTTACCTTAGAGCGCCAGTTATAATTACTCAAAATAACTAACTATACCTGCTGAATTTCTTAGACTTTGAACGAGTAAATTCAGAATCTCACTATAAAGTCCCCGTAACCTTTGTTTTTTTTCAGTGAATTTCTATTTTTTTTTGTTTAACATAGAGTAATTTTAATTACTATACAATAATCCAACCACCGCTGCAGATGGCCAAGGGCCATGCGCAGGGGTTGGCTGCAGGGCCTGGCTAATAGCCAGGCCCTGCAGCCAACCCCCTATAACTATCCAACCCCACGCCACTCACAGCCTTCGACCGTGTGCACCGGGTGTTGGCCACAGGGTCTGTCTCTCTGGGTGCGAGAGGGTGTCTGGGTGTGGGAGTGGATCTGGATCTGCAGATTGTTTTGAGATTTTTTTTGTTGAAATTGCTTTTTAGCCCTGGTGGGTTTTGTGAGGGACCTCTAGAACAAGGCTAGGGTTCAGGGTGACCCTACCCTCTTTTCTTTTTTTAAAAACTTTTTTTGGTGGGACTCCCAAGATGGCAGCCAACACTTCCTTGGTGAATTGTTGGCAGCCAGTCACATATTGGCACGGGGACAGTTGGATCCGCGGAGGATCCACATCCCTAGATATCTATATTTTTTGCTCTTTAATATCTGCAAAACTACTGAGCGGATTTAAACCAAGACACAAAAAGCACAATATGCGCAACAAGATATAGCTTCCTGACAAATTTGCTGCTATTCCATTCAGTGGTTTGGGCTGTAGGGTGTCTAAAGACCCTTTGGGAAAATTAATGAGGAAAATGCATTTTGGGACCCCCCTTTTTCTTGGCCCCCACTTGACGGAGCACCTATAAACTTTCAAGACATCAAATGAACCCGATGAAATGTAAGTTTAGAAAATTTCGTCAAGTGGCGCCAAAGTTATTGGCAAAGCAAAAAACACTGTTCCTATGTAAACCTGTCCTAATCATAACTACCTACTGGCAACTGTCAGTAGATAATATGTCATAAAAAACATATTATAGCCGCACAAAGGAGCAAGTTTGAAAATATGTTGAAGTATGTAGATTCTTTTCTTAATCTGCTGTATCTAGTTTACCGTCTTACACTAAGGACACTTCAAACATTTTACGGAGGATCTTCGATATTGGATGGGACAATGATATGCTTCAGATTTGTTTCTATGTCACGTCCCTTTATACCAATATTAGACACACAGATGGTTTAAGGGCCGTAAGACATTTTTTGAAGATGAGACCTATTAAATACTTTGCACACAGCCAGATGCTTCTTCAGATGATTAAGTTAGAATATATGTGCTTTCCATGGAGGAGATTTTTATGCAAATGAGGGGAAGAACGATGGGCACCTTCTTCGTCCCCAGCTATGCAAATTTGTGTATGGACTGGAGGAAGGAGCAGATGTTTAGCGACCAGAAATATGAGAGATGGATGCATAATACCTCGTGGGTGAGATTCATAGACGTTTATTTATAATCTGGAAGGTAAGTGCAGAGATAGAGGAGGAGTTTGTGAAAGAGATAAATGTTAATGATTTGAATTTGGAATTCACACACAAGATGAGCGAAGAAATTGAATTTTTAGATGTAGAGGTGAATGTTGAGGAACAAAGGCTGATGACCACATTATATAAAAAGACCACTGCTGGTAATTCAAACCTCCATGCACACTGTTTCCATCCAAGGTTTATGATCAGGAATATCCCGTATGAGGAATTATATAGAACACAAAGACTATGTAGAACTGAAAAAGGATTGAGAAGGAAATGTGTGAGAGATTTGAGCAATGGGGATATACCAAGGACTGTCTGATGTCTGCGATGGAAAGAGCTAGAAAGATTAAAAGGGAAGAGGCTCTGTTTGCAGAGACTAGACGAGCACAAGCAGGGTCCCACTATAGGTTCATCACCACATACAGTAAACCGGTGCTATTAAGAAAGGCCATGAATAAGCACTGGCACCTGATAAGAAGGGACCCTGTGATAGGTGAATTGATGGATAGAAAAACAAACATAACTTTTAGAAGAGCGGCATCCATGAGGGACCATCTTGTTAGGAGTGAAGTCACAAAAGTGAGGTCCAAGGCTAAAACCACGAAAAGTCTTTATGCAAGGCTTGTCAGTATGGATTTAGTATAATGGAATATCACACTAAATGTAGGAAAGGGGTCACTATCAGGGAAAATATAAATTGCAAAACACAATTTGTTGTATACATAATAGAATGCCTATGTCCCAAGATTTATGTTGGTAGCACAACATTACCATTTTCTCAAAGAACATCAGAAAGGTTTGTCAAAACTGCTGTATAATAGTGTAATCCATATACTGAGACTTTGCAGAAGGGGAGATAGTGAGGTACAGCTCAGAAGACAGGAGGCCACCCGGATACTAGAAATGGACACTAGGGAGCCCTTAGGTTTAAATACTGATGAGTAGTTGCAAAGATTCCTGTGATGATTGACTAGGTGGGGGCTAGGGGAATAGAGTGTATTAGAATTATGTATTTGAAGTGCATGAGGAATGAGTATATCCCTCCGCTATCTCCCCATAACTTGTGGGTTGCATGAGAAAACAGTAGATTCCCAAACTATTTCCTGTTTCCGAATAAAAGTGCCAGAGCTTTAAAGAAAATAATATTCCTAAGTGTTTCCCCATGTTAGTTTAGTATTATTGAGGAAAACATTTCACTTGCATTGTCTTTCAGAAGCTGGTGACCGTCAGTAGGCAGACAGTTTACGCACTGGAGGAGATTAGCAGACAGGATCCTTAACAGTAGGAATGTGCTGTATGATTATTTGTGGTGACAGAATTACCCACTAGGGACATGGACAAGAGTATGTATATGTGTTAGTTGTTCTGTAGAATAATTAATGACACATGGTCGTGGGCAATGAGCACTATTTTGATTTGTATTTTCTATAAATTTAGTAAATTTGGAATATGTATCCAATTGCCACAATCAGAGTTGTATAAGTCAAGTTATAAGTCAATAAATTATGTGGCATTGCAATTGTATTATGTTGCCGCATCGCAGTACACTAAAGAGTATTAGAAATGTGAACACTAGCAAGATGGCGGCCTTCTAGGACAAGAATGATAGTCCGTTTGTGATGTTTATGATTTGTTGGGGGGAAGTGATGTAATTAAAAATGGCGGATGTACAAAAAGTGGTATTATGATACGCTGATCAGGGCTCTGTTGAGTTGAAACACGTTGTTTTTGCCTATTTGCTGGAACAATAAACACTCATTTGCAATGCAGTGGGTCTCGCGTTTGCTCGAGTTAGAGCTATTAGCTTTGTAAATTCCTAACTGCACTTTTCTTGCCATATAAATTGAAAATTAAAAGTAAAACAGTTAACATCATCGAGCCGATTCAAAGCACCATGGTCGCCATTAGCTCGAAGGAAAGACACAAAAGGAAAAATAAGTTTGCTCATAGTCAAACATATCAGCAAACGTGCAATTATCCATGTAACGGGGTCAGTGGCCCAGGCGGTAACAAAACTGCCCAAAGGAGGGACAAACGTAAAGCATTTACCAATGATAACAAGTGATTTTTGAAAGGCAAGCCCATGAACGAGTGATTGTGATAGGCATGTGGTGGGCGTGTTTAAAAGCACACAGATAGATTACAACACGTCAGAGCGCTTGAGCGCTCGACCCAAAAATGGTGAAATGCTGCCGGAGTGCCAATCTTATTTCCTAAAGTTAAGGGGCTGGTGATTTATCATAACGCGCTGGCGCGCGCTATCATGGCACCGCTGACAGTTTGGAGCATGTTGATTACGCATTCTGGATATATATATATATATATATATATATATATATATATATATATATATACACACACACACAGAATCCAGCAGTGGCCTATTATACAGTCTCAAAGTCTCGCTTCAGTGTGTGTGTATACAAAATCCAGCCATGGACCATACAAACCTAAAGTAACTTTTGAGTTTGTAAGGTCTAATGCTGGATTCTGTGTATACACAGAACCTGTTCTTGAAATCCATTCACAGTTAATCACTTGTGCACTGAGCTTTTAAGTGTGCAAAGAAATTACATTCAGAATTATATTTTTTCTAATTGTTGTGTCCAGTTATATGGGCTTTCACCTTATGTAAGCTTGACATCAGTTGTTTTATTTAACACATTGATTGCATTTCAAAAACATTTTATTTCTACCTCTAGGAATCACTGTGTGTTAATCAGTTGCCCAGGTTTTGGGCAGCTGTTGGGCTACCTTTGTTGTTATAGCACTTCTAGACTGTTACACCTGTATGCAGTTCACATGGTGGTAATGAGCTACAATCATGCAGTAGAGATGGACAGCAGCATACAGCCACATTACACAGTGTGCCACGGTTCTAATGCATCTGTGTTACCCTGACAGCCATTTGGCCCCTTCCCGGATCCCAGGCATGATTTTAGTCAATGTATAAGCCTGGAATCAGACCAATATAACTTAGCAACGACAGCTCCTCCAACTAAATGTGTCACAAAACAGGACATCTTAATACACGCCAAGTAGATAATGGTTTTAACCCACCTGCATGCAGCGCGGGATGACACTGGACCATGAGTCTTTGTAAAATAATGAGTAATTGAGTACAGGACAATCTTAAAGCTGATTACACAAATATAAAATGGGACGATAAAGAATAATAGCCAACTAAACTATCAAATTCGTAGTTCTTCTGAATATTTGGAAATGGGCACCAGGATGAAAGAATATCTACTTGTTACATCAAGAGCACAAATGTTGGATACTCTTTTAAAGGTTAATTAACACAGTAAGGTAGTCAGTTTTTCAAATAATAGTTTCAGGGATGGCCAGCTCACTGAAACCCTTACAGATATTGACAGTCAAATTTGTTTATGTGCTGTGTAGCAGCTAGATGCAAGTGAGAAAAATATATGTGTATATACAGTATATATATATATATATATCTGCACATATAGATGTATTGTTTTATGCATGACTTTTTACAGTCAAGAATATGTTCCTTGTGTTTAAGAACGAAATGTGTTGGCTGATCTGTGGCTGTGCCTTCAATGAAATAAGTGAAAATAACAGGCTACCTTTTGATAAAGGTATTGTTTGAGCTATACATTCTTCACATTAATAAGAGTGAATGAAGAGCAACTTCAGAATCTTGTACAGTAAAAAACTGCTACTTTAGTTGAGGGCAACCAAGTCATTCTATAAAACTGAAGACACCATGTTGGAATTCATGTGAGGGCCTAGTATATATGGTCATGTAGACTGAAAATATGTATATTCAATCATTCAATTTACAGGTATTGGTGTTCAGGATGACTTAAATGTCTCCTCCATTGATGTTACAATGAGGGCCTCAATGATTTGCCATTGAACGTTGTTGTATTCATTTTTTTATTCACGATGTGAGGTACAGAAGTGCATTTGTGAACTTGCAGCATATCCTACTGTAATGCAGTCTTATGAGTGCTCTGTATCATTTTGCTCACATAAATCAGAATATAGGGGTACCATTTTGCTGATATTTCAAATGCTGTATTATATTAGATATGTGTAGTATGTAAGTAGATACATTATTTTGTCTGAAAATGTACGTGTAGGTGATTCACACACACCACAGTATCCACATTTGTAGCGACCATGGATCAACAGGAAACTGCACCAGCATTTCGTAGTCATTTTGGGCTTGGTGGATGGACATGTATTCACAAGATGCTCCGTTAAATGCATATAAGGGTTTGTCAAAATTTCTGTTATCAGAGGACAGAACATACAATTTGTTTGCCTGTTTAGTGACAATGATCTTGGTGTTGAAAGTGGAAACAGAGATGATTCACTGGTTTTTATTACATTTGGGTATAGATGTCAACTTTGATTTGTGACGGTAGAGCCAAGTCCTTTTGATTGTACATTTATCCAAGAACTTCAGGTATCTCGTTTGCTGTGTTTTAAAACAAGGATTTCAGCCTCTCTGAAAAACATTACATTTAGAATTACATCAAATCTGGAGGAACTGATTGTATAGTAGAGTATTGCGAAACACACATGGGTGGTTTCTTCTGTACTGGAACAGAAAATGTGTTTTTAATGTATTTATTATTTTCAGAAAGATATATAAGCCGTACAGTATCCACATTTGTACTATCGTAATGGTCGTACATATTATGATCATTACTGGCTCAGTACTGAAACAGTATAGCCTTAGAGAACATAAACATTTTAAACCTTGGCTTACTTTAACCACTTGCCCCATTACCTGTCAACACACCTTTTCAGCAATATTTATTCTGATAATGCCTCCCCTGACATGCCCATGGATATCACTATTTCGAGAATCACTGTTGTCCCCTTCTGTCTGCCACCCTCAGCATAAGCTCCTCATCAGGCACCAGAGGCCAGACCACTGCAGAGTTTAACTATTAATGATGGCCTGCCACCCAGAGGGTCATTCAATAATCATTCCATTTCAACCTTTGCCATTAGGTCCTCAACTACTTTTTCTTCTCACCAGATTAACAGTATTTCTTCAGCAGTGGCCCAGTCTAGCATATCGTTTTTCCAAGTATCCACTTTTGATGGCCATACACCCAGCCAATGTATGGCTATTCTCCTCTTCACAATTGTTACCCCAAGCAGTAGAAATGTCAGAGCCATCTATTCCTTTTTCTTCATTGTAAGCGGAAGAGCTAGTATATATTCTCAAATTGTACACTGTGTGACTTGACCTGTACTGTGTGCAAGCTTGTCCAGCAGTCCTGACTAGAAACCTTGCACCATCCAGCATTTCCAGGTTAGGTGTATGAAGTCATCTACCTCTTCCAACAATGCGGACATCTCGGGGGAAGTGCCCAGGATTAATTTTATTGAGTTTGACAGGGTTCAGGTAAGTCCTATGCACATAATAATATTGAAAAGATTTAAAAAGTGCATTACTCTACAACGGTCTCACCCCATGCCCCCCTCACCCCAGGCTGAAAGTTTGGCACCTCTTCCTGCCATTAGTCCTGTATTTCTAACATTGATTGAGGTCTATCTGGATGTAGAATTTCATACAACGTTACTTGGTGTCTTGCAGGTTGTTAAAGAGTGAGGTTTGACCATGGTTTGAATAGGTACAAGGACCTCAAGAAAACTGATAAAGTGAGCAACTTTCCCTAGATGTTCGTGCTATTACTACATGTTGGAGAACATGACCTGCCCCTATATCAAAGAGTTCATGTGTGATAGTAAAGCTAAAAAACTAATATTAGGAAAAGATCTGCCAGTGTCTGTCACTCTCCCCACTTTCAGCAATCTACCGACATACTCTTGGTAATGTGCGCAGAAAGATACATTCTCCAAAAATGCATTGCTGGTGTACAGGGGGCAGGTTTCAAAATTGTTTAATAGCACTATCTCATGCGCCACATACTTGCCATATAACAAATTGTATAAGAGATGGAATCACTCTACCCTGCATCAATAGGGTGCCTAGTGAATATTCTTCATGCTTACCGTTGAGCAGTCTCTTTCACAGTTTTCCAGCTCCTCAAGCCAGTGCACTGCATGCTGTAGCTGTGTCACCATGCACTAGAGTTCTTTGTCAGGGATCTCCAGCACACCCCTACAATAAATCATTTATATTACTGAGTTTGAGGTACACTGTTGTGTAAAGCTTTCCTTCTCTGATCTTGATAGTGAGGTCAAGGAAATTGTCAGGCCTCGCAAAACCATAAAAATATTACTCAACCTGACTGTAATGTACTTGACCTGGAAACTGTCTCAAATTGTGTGATCCCAGGCAAATAATGTATTTTACAGTCACCGTTTTCTTCATTCTCATATCAGTGCACCTTCAAATATGTGAGTTCAGCATTTCTGCTGTAAAAAATCCTCTTTTGTTTGATTAAATACACCAAGCATTTGCTCTATGTATAATAAATCTAGCCCACATATAGGGTACACATGATCCATGCATGACTTGCCTCTTAGTTTACTAATAATGTTGCCATCAGGACAGGAGTGTTTCCCAGTTTATGTTTAAACACTCACTTTTATTAAATATATTATTGAAGCATGATGTGGTAGCGCACTGTCATTTACAGACAGTAAATGTCAAAGAAATGTCCAAAAACCTTCCCACTAACTTGCAGCTTTACCTATAAAACTATATAGTCTATTAACAATAATCTGTGAAAAATTGGGTTTCAGAAAACATTTCACATTTGCACATCACCAAGTAAAGTGTTCTGACTTTTTTCCATTCTTTAAAAAAAAAAAATTTCATCACACAGATGTAGAAAAATGGTCTTTCGCAGCTACTGAAATATATTTTCAAATGTTTGTAAAGTTGAGTTAGTTATATAAATGTTTTTACCAAAAGCCTTTCATTTCACACAGGTCAGACAGTTCACCTTACAAAATCCTGGAACTCTGCAGTCACAAGGAAAAGTATTTGCATTGCAAGAAGACAAACTTACTTATGACCTCTGTCTCTGAACACAGAGCAAATGTGACAAGAATAAGATTTAAAGGCATCTTAATTGCTAATACAGTTTTTGACTGACTGAACAGAACACTTGTTCTTTGTTCACTCGCCAGAAGGGTCAAGTGGAATCTAAAAATAGCTCGACCTCATAAAATAAAACCCGCCAGTGCAAGTAGATTTTTCTAACCCTGATTATGGTGGCATTAGTGATAGAGTAAATTAATTTCCCCTCAAAATGCACGATAGAAAGAATTCCCAATTCCAGCACAAAGTTTGTGCCTATCAACAAGGCCTTGATTTAGAGGAAATAATCTCCCAGAAGCAGGGTGCAGGTTTATTGTTACAGCCAATGTAGTTGAAAACACCTTTATCTCTATTGGTACTACCGTTGATGCATGGGAATTGGTCAGAAATTAGGTTAATAACGGGTGGTGCTTCAGATTGGGAATTGTTGTTTTATAACAATTCTACATCCATGGATGCTGGTTACCTTTAAGAGGCAAAGAAGAAGCTTGAGGTAAGAACTGAAGACTGGAGTCAGATTATATAGAACGGATTGTCTTGGGTCAGTTTTAAATGAGTCTATTTGTTTTTTGACTCCAGATACCGTTGTTAAAGGGGCTAAAGATATTGGAGCAAGACACCTAAGGAAGTTCTGTTTGTATTCATAAGTCAAGTTAGTTAATGAGTGGCACCATGGTTTATGTAGGTTGGGATCCTAGATTAAATCTGGGATGCTAAAACTAGTTAGTGATATTATAAATATCAGGAAGGAAATGTTGTCTATTGCACATTTTTATACCAGTGTATATTAAAAGTTTAAACACAATGCTATATTTACTTGTTTTATCTCAAGGCAGATGAGAGGGAAAACTGGACAATTTATTACCTTTGAAATAAAATGACCATAAGTTAGGAAACATTCAATAAATGTTGGTGTTAAGAAAGGTTGAGTAGCTACTAGAGGCTTGAGTGATCAAAAAAAAGACTTTGCTGCACTGTAATATGTGAGCAAGAGATTCTTTGTGTATTATGAATGATTTGGAGACCTAGGATTTCTTCTAATGAACCTTGTTTTGCCTAAGATATAAAGTTTAAGATATCTTAGAGTAACCATTTGGTGCGCTCTGTAGAGTGATGTTAGTTCAATAAAAAGATGGTATTTTGTTCTAATGATAATTATTGATAATTGAAGTTACACTAGTTACCTAATCATATGTTATTCAGTTTTCTTGTTTGTTTTTGTTTTTTTCCTTTCTTTAACTTTCCAAACATTCCAGAAGAAGCGATTGCTTACAAAACACACACAAGCTGTTATCAGTTACTCTGTATGAAGAATCAGGATTGTCATGTATTACTTTGTATGAAGAATCACGTCAAATTGGATGTTCATCTTTGACAATAGAACAATATTTCTTGAATTGAACATTTATCTGTGACAATAAACAGTAATTTTTTATGAAATATTCACAGTTCAAGCGTTTTATATTGTCTCTCAGAACATTAGTTATATCCCGTTGTAGGTCAGTCTCTGTTGAAATCCACATTTTAAATCAACCCTATCAAATATGTGCTGTTGCATACATTTGATGTATTCAGAGGTATAGAATCTTTCAGTGAATAGGTCAATGTAGTTACATAAATGTTTAAGAATTGAATACAACTGGTAACAATTGGTCTTCCTGGGGATGTTGTTTCCGTTCTTTTTAAGACTCTAGGGAAAGATATAGATAGATTGTGTTCTAGGGCATTTGATGTAAAGATAATGAAGTTTATTATTACAGAGAAATCCCTCGAAATGGACAGAGACAGTCAATTCATGTACACTGTTCTTAAGCTGTGTCTTGGCACAGCCCTTACTGCCCAAGCTCATTCCTTTCTTCCAGCATTGAGCTTCTCTGTCTTCATCACCATGATTTTCTATTCATGCTTGGCTTCTTCAGGACCCACTACTTCATGTCCTCTAGGTCCACTGCTGTAGGCCCGTTCTGGAACTTCTCAGTATCTCTGGAACCAGTGGTGCCACCTGAAGCAGCTCAGTACCTCCCCTGCTTGAGGAGGTCCAGCTGTCAACATCTCCACAGCTACCCTTTTAACGTTCCATTTCCCTTTTAATGTGCAAGGTGTCCACCACAGCTTCCGTTTGACTCATGCCTCCTGGTCCCTCACCTCTTATAATTATGGGCCCAACCCAGGTAAGGCTCTATATGCATATGTGTGACATTTCTATGCTTGCAGTGTGCCTTTGTGTGACGTTTACATGCATCATGTGAGACACTTGAAGTGACACTTTTTTAAAAGACAGGAAAGTGGTACAAAACGGAGAGCAGTGTTATATTGTTTGCATTCAGGGACATGTAGTTTTGTGTTTATAATGAGAACATAAATAATATAATATCCAAATGTAATTAAAAAGAAGATGACTGGTTGAAGTAATCAGCACGGTCATAGGAACCAGAAAACAAAGTAGAAATCTCTAAAGATGCATCTTGTCAGGACCCACTTTGCTTTCATCATACACACTATGAACTGGAACAGTGGAAAAATATGTGTTTTAAGCAAAAGTACATACTGATATTTTTTACTTACCCCATGTCATTCTAAGTAAGTGATCCATTCGAGTGTTTTCCTTGCAGTTTGATGCTAGTTTTGCTTTTCTGATTACAAGTGCATACATACAAGTAGCACAGTACAAAATACAAAAATAGACTAGATCTGCTTATGTCTGAGGTCTTGATATGTTTGTATGACAGGTATTTCTAGAAACAAAATCAAAATTATGTCTGCCAGTTTATTGTGTTATAGTCACACTTTCAAATGCCATACATTGAGGAAGATCTTTTAAAGTGATTCTTTACTGTTTTCATTAAGATCATTGATTATTTTACACTAAACCTTTTCATACCCTTAAAGAATGTTTGGAAATTCAGAAAATAAATAAAAAAGTGCTTTTTCAGAAAAGCCTTCAGCACACAGAAATAAACAACTGAATATACCCAACTTCACCTGCCCCCAATTGGTGAGGAATTCGTTTAATACCCTGTAGTGCTTCAGATTGGGAATTGCTGTTTTATAACATTTCTATATCCATGGATACCAACAAGTCAGTCTCATTCAACTGGAATCACACTGGGACCAGGAGTTAAACACCCCTGCCAAAATAAAAAAGGACAGTTTGAAATGATGTACCCTTCTTTATCCTTCAATATTTGTATACCTTTTTTGATTATCCACAACTGACCACTCTAAAATAGCTACCAAGGCACATGGTTTAAACTAAAAGCCTTAATAAATAAATAAATATTGTACCATTCAAAGTGGGACTTTCTCATGGACTGGACTTATGAGTCCTGCTGTGTCCTTTTAGAATTAGAATCTTATGTTTTTGCATACCATCACATGGGTGTGTGTTGCACCTGATTCAAATAAATAGGAAGCACTGTGCACCCTTGTTTGCTATTGTATTACCCAGTTTTTAATATTTTATGCAATAGTTACCATTTATAGGCTGGAGCTAAATGGCTTCACAAAAACACAAGTAAGTACTATTTGAACTTATCTGTAAATAGGCACCAGTGCTAAAATGCATTAACACCCTCTATATCACCTCCTTAGTAGGAATCTAGCCAGACACTTTACATTTTAAAACAATCTTTATTTTTGGGTGTTTGTCTTATTTTAACACATTAGATTGTATTTGTGCATTAAGTGAGATGTATTTAAATCTGCAGTTTAGAATTTAAAAAATAATTCCTTGACTACATTCCCATGTAAGAAGTAAGAAAAATTACATATTTGGTGTGCGCAAAAGAAAATGGCCAGTAATATTTTTATATCTATAACAGCATTAAAGTCTAATAAACCATAAGTGAATCAGGTGTTTTGTGCAGCATATGCTTAAAAGGGGATCACTTCAAGATGCCTGCAGTGAATAAACAAGTAACCTGCAGAGATAAAATTGTTTGCCCAATATCATACACTATAACTAAGTGGAGAAACTGTGATTTCGTTTTGAATTTCCCGAACACTCAGTTTGCAATTCAGCCACGGAAATTCTTTCATATTGTCTCATATGTTGAGAAAATTACAATGCTTTGTACATAGCCAGTTTCCAAGAGTTATATTTATGTACTTTGTCTTGTACTATGAAACTTTATTGCATGATTATTTAAAAGCGAAGCACAATGTAAAATAAAACCAGTACCCACCCCTAAAATACATTTGTGGAGTCCAATTGTGTATTATTCTCACACTGTACCCCCATAAAACACATATAAATAGCTCACACTGTGTGTTATACTAAAATACACACATACAGTCCCTAAAAGAAGTCCACTGGTCCATCAGCCTTAGGTTCTACAATCATAGGAGTCCAGTTGTATACCCTGCTCATGTAACCCATTTGCAGAGGTATAATACGAAATTTCCTAGCTATCGTGAAGGAAAGTTTCAATTCTATTAAGGACACGGAGGCGAGGATTATGCAGATCTTTCTTCACTTTTAATTAAACAGCAAGTTCAAAGTAAAACAAAACATGAACAAAAAAACTACAAGTTCCATGAGCCCGCCGCCATGGTAACGAGTATCCAATGAGGTGCGCTCCTTCACGTTGGTATAAGTATCCCGAAATGCGTCACACTTCCTCGACTTCACTGCGGAAGGAATCCTGGTAGAGTCAATTGGTCGTAGTCTCGGAACCTACCAAAAAAGGTATAATTAGATGCAAATCCGATAAAACATAGATACATACTGACTGCAATAAAGTCATGAACCTTAAAATACCACTAAATAGAATGTGATCACCTCTGAATCAAGTACAACATGATGTATTTAGAACATGATCAAAAGGACAACAAATAAATGCACAAACTCAAGTATACTACCTTGTTACGGAGGTAGATGCAATCGGGAGGGGACATACCAGCGTAGAGTATGTGGGTGGGATAATCCTCGCCTCCGTGTCCTTAATAGAATTGAAACTTTCCTTCACGATAGCTAGGAAATTTCGTATTCTATCACAGGACCGGAGGCGAGGATTATGCAAGTTTAAAGCTTACTCACCACAAGTGCGGCTGCTTCATGAATTGGTTTAAAGTAAAACTTTTTAAAAGTAGACTCTGAAGACCAATCAGCAGCATGCATGATGTCCTCCAATCTGCCCCCCACCTGTATGGCTTTGGAAGCCATAGCTCCCCGAGTAGAATGGGCGCCAAAAACTTGAACATCTATTCCTGCCTCAGAGAGAATCCATCGAATCCATCTGGCAATGGAAGGGGAAGAAACCGCCTTAAACGGTTTCCTTATGGAAATTAATAACTGCTCGACTCCTGGAGGTCTGCAAGAACTGGTCACTTCCTCATAGACTTTGAGACATCGAACCACACATAGCTTCGGGGAGTCAGGAAAAGCGGGATAGGATACTGACCTGGTATTAGACTTTGTCCTCCTTGCAATAGTAAACGTGACTCCCTCAGGAGTAAAGATACGAGCGGAAATATCCAATGCTCTGACATCGGACACTCGCTTACAGGAAATGAGGCAGAGAAGCACGGCCAATTTGGCTGACAATTCCTTTAGTGACAAATATTGGTTGTCCCGCCAAGAGGACAAGAGAGTAAGAACTAAGTTCACGTCCCAGAGTTCCGAATATCTGGGCTGCGGAGGTCTGGAGAGTCTAATACCCTTAAGAAGTCTACAAATCCAGGGATGCTCCCCGACCGGGAGATTGTTAAGGGGCGGGTGGCCCGCCGAGATGGCCGAACGAAAAGAATTGATAGTGCGATACGCTAAGCCAGAGTCCCCTAATTCTGCAAGGAAATTGATGATGTCGGTAACACTGGCCCCCATGGGATCGCAGTGTTTGCCCACACACCAGCGAGACCATCTGTTCCATGCAGATCTATATCGTTTGCATGTACCCGGGGCCCAGGCCTGTGCGATGAAGTCATTAGCCTCCTGCGAAAGTCGGTTGTCTTGCCAACGATGCCGGAAATTTTCCAAGCTATGAGGGAAAGATGACCTTGAAGGACCAGAGGGTGATAGGAACCCAACGGATCCAGGAGTATTGAGGGAAAATGCGGGAGGCGAAGAGGACACTCGCACGAGAGTTCCAACAGGGTCGGGAACCACGGCTGTGACCTCCACCAGGGGGTTATCAGAACCACCATCGCCTCTTGGCGGCGAACCTGAGCCGCAACCCGCGGGATGAGGAGAAATGGGGGAAAAGCATAACCCTGAAGGGTATCCCAATGCTGGAGAAACGCATCTACTGCCGCCGCTCCCGGATCCGGTCGCCAGCTGAAGTATAGGGGAAGTTGAGCGTTCCAACGAGACGCAAAGAGATCCACTGAACAGGGACCCCAGCGATCTATGATCGGCTGAAAGACCGAGCGATGTAGTCGCCAATCGCTGGGATCCTGGAGAAACCGAGAATTCCAGTCTGCCCCCACATTCTGGACTCCCGGAAGATACTCTGCTGTGACTGAGATTTGGTGTTGAAGGCAAAAATGCCAAAGATTCATCGCCAGTTCCGCTAGGGCTCTTGATCTTGTTCCCCCTAAGCGATTTATGTAATGTACCGCCGATACGTTGTCCATCCGTAGTAGAACAACACATGAGATTTTGTCTCTCGTGAGAGATTTGATCGCAAAAGATCCCGCCAGGAGTTCCAGGCAGTTGATATGCATGGTTAGTTCCTGCGGGGTCCAGCGTCCCCCGAACGATATGTCTCCGCAACGAGCCCCCCATCCCTGGCGACTGGCGTCTGATTCGATCACCAGATCCGGGGCTGCACCAAAAAAGGCTCTGCCATTCCATGCCTCCATGTGGTCCAGCCACCAAAACAACTCCGTCCTTGCCTCTGGAGACAGGGAGATCAATTCGGAGTATGTGACCCCTCGGCGAAGGTGAAACGCTTTCAAGCGTTGCAGGGCTCTGTAGTGTAGGGGACCCGGAAAAATGGCCTGAATCGAGGAGGAAAGCAGGCCGATCACCCTGGCTAATTGACGTAACGAAATGCGGTCTCGTCGAAGGACTTTCCTCAGTTCCTTCTTTATCTTGGAGATCTTCGGCGTCGGGAGACTGAGAGACGCCGATCGGGAATCCACTAGAAACCCTAGAAAGACTAACGATTGAGTCGGAGTAAGTTGCGACTTCTGTTGGTTGATCACGAAACCAAGGTCCTGGAAAAGCGCAATAGTTGTGTTCAGATTGAACATCAACTGAGACTTGGACTGGTCCATCAAAAGGAGGTCGTCCAGATAAATTATGAGGCGAATGCCTAGCAATCTCAGTTTTTCCACTATTGGTTTGAGAAGTTTTGTGAAGCACCAAGGTGCCGATGACAGGCCGAAGGGGAGTGTGGTGAATTCGAACAACTGGCCGTTCCATATGAATTGCAGGAATCTGCGATGGGGCGGAAAAATGGGGACTGTGAGGTATGCGTCTTTGAGATCCTTGAAAAACCTCAATCTCCCTCCAAAATTTTTTGGGGAAAAAGGGATAAGCCTCACCAGAGGGACCTCCAGGGGCGTTAGATGCTCCTCGCGTGTTTCTGGACCCTCTGCCTCTTCCCCTGCCTCTGTTGGGGAAGAAAGTTCCTTGTCTGCCGTCCCTCCAACCGTTGTTCCTGAAGGAATTGGGGCCTCGCTGGAAAGGACGGCCGGAAGAGCGACCCCTGCCTCGCCCGGCCCCGCCAAAAACCTTGTTGGGGAAGATCTTTTTAATGGAAGATTGCGCTTTATCCAAAGCCGAAAACGTAGCCACAAACTTCCCCAATTCTTTGACAAAAGGGTCGCCAAATAAATTGCCTTGGGCAACAGCCCCTGCCTCTGAGTTAGATAGTTCCCCCAATTTGGGGTCGATTTTGATTAATAACGACCTGCGTCTTTCTGCAGAGATAGCACAGTTCGCGTTGCCCAGGAGACAAACAGCTCTCTGAGCCCATCCTGCGACGATGTCCGTCTGAAGGGGAGTGTTTGCTTGCCTGGCACGCTCCGCCAATTGAACAATCTGTGTGTGGGGACCAAGGACATCAAGAAGTTTATCTTGACATGCTCGCCAGGAGTGGTCAATCCCTTTTTTGGGATCCCTGGTATACTTTGCAAAAAACGTACACATTTTAGGGTCAATATCAGGTGTACAAGCGACCTTATCCGATAAAGACGGGCGTGGGCACTCCGCCCGTAGCCGGGCCCGCACCTCCTTGTCCAGAGGTTGCCTAATTTTGCTGGCGACATACTCAGCCACCTTGTGGTCTGGGCGCCACTCCGAGGAACGTGGATGGTAGATACCCTCCGGTTCAAACATATCGGAGTCAGAATCAGCGCGATCCGAAGGATCTGGTAAGGTAGCCCCAGGGCGCCAAGGGCGACCTGAGTCGTCATCCAAAGATGATGAGTCCTCATCTGAACCTCCCATGAAGCCTTTGGGGGATTCCAAATCAGGGTTCCATAGGTGGTGAAGCTTGTCACCCATCACCCCGGGCAAACAGCCCTCCCGGGAGGGTAAGCGCGTATGCGCGCGCGCACTCTTGGGATGGGAAAAAAACTCGCCCTCCTCCAGGTGCCCCGCGTCGCGCTTGCGCAGTTTCCTGGGAGCCGAAAGGGTAGAGGAATCACCCTCCGCTCCCGTCACACCAAACATGCCCGTACCTCTGGACACCTGTTCAGTAAGTTTAGCTACACTATCCCTAAGAGGGGCCAAAGCGTGGGAAATAGCCTGTGAAAACAAAGTGTCCACCCCGGGGGGGAGGGTACGGCGAGAGGAACCCTCACCTGGGGACATGTTGGGAAAAGGCTCATGTTCTTGAGGGGAGTGCATAATGAGGACTGGACAGAGTGTACACCCAACAAAAAATATGATATATAGGGTAAAATCCCTACCCACTCTGTCACTGTAAGTGCAATAAAAATAATATCTTCCCTAATGGGGTAAACCTTACCCAAATGGGTGTCACGGGTAGGGACAAAACTGTACCGAAGGTACAAACGTGTAATTGAGGGCCAAAAAACCCTTAATTGTGAAAAGAAAACAAACGCGAGGCGCGAGCGCCGAGCGCTGAGAGCTACATGCTCTCCGAGAGAAAACAGCGTGCGCGCGCCCTCTAGTGGGCCCGACGTGTTTATAAACACGCCGGAGGGAGAAACACAAAAGAAACGCTCGAGCGGAACGTTCGTTCCGGCGAAAGAAGACAGAAAATGCAATTAGCAGAGACGCGCCAAAGCAAACAAAAAAAACCCCGAACCGGAGGCAGAAAGGCACTTATCTGGCTCACAGCAGTGAAGAAAGAGGAAGTGTGACGCATTTCGGGATACTTATACCAACGTGAAGGAGCGCACCTCATTGGATACTCGTTACCATGGCGGCGGGCTCATGGAACTTGTAGTTTTTTTGTTCATGTTTTGTTTTACTTTGAACTTGCTGTTTAATTAAAAGTGAAGAAAGATCTGCATAATCCTCGCCTCCGGTCCTGTGATAGAATTGACAAACTCCAAGCACTTAGAGTATATTATAAATGCTGGCTTCAAAGTACACCACTTATTAACCACACAGAGGGTATCTGATCTATCGCAGAATCATACGTTGGCTTAATGGCCTCCACACAAAGTGCAAGTGCTGCCGTCCGATGGGTCCTTATATCATAGTAATATGAGAGTTCCATTTCACTGCAGTCACAAGCCTAGAATCCCAAGGCGTCTCTCTATAAGAAGTGACGAATGGTTGGAAGCCATTTCGTCCACAAGCCCCCAGTTCAAGCTACCATGGGGAGTTTGTCTCTCGGGGTTTGATGTAAACCAAGATATAAGAGTGCAAATGCTAATGTCCATGTATCCCTTCTACCTAATCATAGGGAGATCTATTTCAATACAGTCACAAGCTGAGAACCCGGAAGCATCTTTTTCTAAGAAGTTCACAAAATTAGTTGGAAGGTAAGAGCCATTTAGTCAGCAGAGTTTCTGTGTAGGTCGTGGCCCCTATATCGATTCACACCCTTATTTGGTTATTTTGCCTTGTGCACAATATAGTGCCTTTCTCACTTTGCAAAAAAGTTTCCCAAAGCAGGCCAATTCTGTGGGGACCACTGTAGTAAATATATGACTTATAGCTTCTTTACATGTTCTCAGCTTATGTTTCAGGAACAAGGGTTTTTAAGAGCTGACGTCTCTCTGAGGCCAGACATGGGCAAAAATATACCAGGTGTGCTATCGACTCAGTGTGATATTGACAAAGTGTGCATTCATCTGAAGACCCCTGCAAACATTTCCATTCATGCCTGTAGTCCCAAATAGGGCGAGTTCGAAGCTGCATTTGCAAGATGTTCTTGAACGCTCAAGCTCCTAATGGCACTCTCATATAAGGCTGGCTTTTTGTATTTGCGTAAGATTCGAATAAACCCACAGCTCCACTGATATTCCTTATTGTAGAGATATCATTTTCATTGGAGACTTGAGCGCCCAGTTCTTTCAACCACTTTTTCAGCAAAGCCTTTATGATAGAGGCATCTGATATGTAAGATGGCGCCAGATTGAACAGTTCCTCTGCCTGTCTTAAGTAAATGGCCCAGCTATTATTTGCATCTCTAAAAATTGCTTTCAGGGCCCTTCTCAAGCTATCGGGGTTAGCTTTATGGACACTCTGGTAGAACTTAATAATGTCCATTTTGAACATTATATCCATTTTTACTATTTCCAGTTCCAGTCGTATCCCTGCGTGTCTAGTTGGTCTGGGGATATGAAATACCTTTTTGTAAGCCCTCATCAGCAATTCTCCAATGAAGTTGTTAATCTGCCCGGAAATGCAAGATGACCATAGGAAATTGCAGGTAGTAATTTTGCCTTTATCACTCTCCTTATTGGCTCTGATGTCAGTGCTTTAATCCAGCGATATAGTTTTGCTAGAGGATAGGAGATTTTCTCTGATTTGGCTGTCAGTGCAGCTACCTGGTGTGATGTTTTCCATATGTTGGATAGCCAGACTCCAAGGTAATGGTACTTATCTTCCGTCTCTATGTTTAGCGGACCGAGTTGCCAGACTCTTTGATGTTTATTTGCCTGGCGGCCAAAGACAAAAACCTTGGTGTTCGCAGCATTTGCTCTTAACGCGTTTCTTTCATTGTAGCTGTGTAGTATGTCCAAACCCCTTTTAGCCCCATCCGGGTTTGAGCGAGGCAAACCAGGTCATCCGCATATTGGATTATAGGTAACACAGTTTGACTCAGTCTCTGAGACAACATATTTCCTCTGAGTAGTTCTGTGCCCAGATTGGCCATATACGGATTAAAAAGGGTGGGAGCAATAACACAGCCCTGTTTTAATCCTTTGTTGGTGTTGATCTTCCTGGTTCCATGTGTACTTGTGATTTTAATATGCACCCAGGTGTCAGAATATAAAGCAATTATCGATGCTAACTGTTTTCTTGGTATCCCCCAGTCTATCAATTTCTTCCAAAGGATTTGACGCACCACCCCATCAAAGAGAGTCTGGGATGATGGTCTCAGTATTTTCGGCTTATGTATGAGAGTGCCAGAACATTATCTAGGGTAGAAGAGCTGGGTCTGAAGCCGATATATGCGTAAAATGTCATTTTCTGCTATCCATCTTTTGAGTTCTTGGAGTAGTACCCTTGCGTAGGCTTTGCCGTCTACATCCAGTAAGGCTTTCAGCCTATAGTTCTCCGGCCTGGTGTTGTCTCCTTTTTTTAAAATGTGATGTAGTATTGAGCCTTTTCAGGTCCGTAATTTTGAGAAAAATTCAATGCTTTGTACATAACCAGTTTCCAAGAGCTATAGTTATGTTCAAGAAATAAGACTTGCAAAGCATGACAATCACATGATAATTCACAGTGACGCTGCCAAAGAGATCTTTAAACAAACAATTTAAGGGAACCATGTGTGATTGAATCACAAGAAGAACATTAACATAAAAGTTAATGACTATTTACAAACTTTGTAGAAAGCAAACCAGGATACTACAGGGATTAAGACAGGCACTTGTTCTCCATGGTAAATGTCCCAGAATATGATGTTTTAACCACCCTTTAAAGGCATTGAGGTCATTGGTTGATCTTAAGGACATCATGAGGTCATTCCACCAAATATAATTTGTTACTTTCCATGACTTTACATCAGGAGCCATTACATCGCAGTAAGCATATCAAGAGTAACTTTGCATTGGGAGTGTTTACTTCAGGACTACCTTTACTTGGTATCATAAATGGTAAATATATTTTAAGTGGGAACCCCTGTTTTATGGTATTTATATTTGGGACATTTCTGTCTGTGATAATGCACATTTCTCTCTTTTTTTATCCGTATTTACCTATATCTTTTTGATGTTTTGTGAAAAAATTTAACTGAAACTAACACATTTCCACAATGATCTAACAGATAAAGGTGTGCTTGCAATTGGATATCTAATAGGTTTCAGTGCTGTAAGAAGGCATATATAATGCATCACTCATGTACAATACTCTTATAGGACATTAACATTTTAGTACAAACATGCACATCTCTAACTACAAAGTGCTTCATTTGGAAAATGTAACCCCTTTATTTGTTTTTTTTACTCCTCAGATTGTCATTCTGCATGGATATTGCCCTAACAGCCATGCCTTGAAGGCATCGAAGATGATATAAAAAAGAAGACCTATTTTGTGTTTTTTATGTTAAAAATACAGCTAAAATTACTATGTTTTCTCTTTCTATTTATCTGGAATACGTACATATATTTGAATATATATATATATATATATATATATATTCAATGAAAGTTTAAATGGACATTATTGTGATATATGCTAATGAGATCTTAGTTTACGTTTAAAAAAAACGAAGTTTACTAAGCTAACTTTAACTTGTGTTTCCGTCATGCACAGCTTATGACCTTACAAATTACATTACAGATGACATCTCAAATATTATTGAATACTGCAGTACTCCCACAGTACCCGCCAAACAAGCTGCCAGCTCCATGGTATTCCTGTACCATGCAAGCTTCCTTGGGAATGCATGCGAAGTACTCTGCCATGGAAGCTTGTACACCGCTACTGCAGGAGTCACTCAGTACCTCACGGAACAGCTGCCCTGGGTCCCACAAGAGTAATGTTGTACCCATTGTCTCACTGTCTGAAAAAAAGTATTTTCATCTTTGGGAGTGGAGGGAACAGGACACTGGTAATGGTGGCCAGAACATTTTGTTCAGAGTTACGGCCAGCCAGGACCAACCATTTAGGTACACCTAACTTTTTTTTATCGTTAACCGCTTCATTCTTAACCCGAGCGCCTCTTTAAACACTAATATTTTGAAAAGTGCTCAATGCATTTACACCAAATACCAAAAAGAAAGCTTTCAGAGTAATGTTCAAATTGTTTTGCCAACTTTGGTGTACTTCTCTTTAGCCATTTATTCAGTATCGGAAAGGAAAGCTTCCTATGTGAATTAACATAGGAAATCAAAGTTTCATGGGCGTTAGTAATAGTTACTTTAGGGCACGAATTTTGGTTACTTGATATATCTGGTGAACTTTAGTGGTTTTTGTTGTCTACAATGGTATTTTTTAACTGATATTTTCTCCTTTACTTTAACTTCCTTTTCACCTTTGTTTTTAATTCAATTTTGAAGTTTTTTTTTTAATGTAGAGTAAGATATTATTGCAGTTCCTAACTATGAAGTATCTTAAACTTTTTTTTTCCAGTGAATTTCTATATTTATTTTCTGTACGTAAAGTAAGATGACCATATCCATGCACATGAGGGTTGAGTGCATGGCCTGGCAGAGCATTATGGGGCAGTTCTTGGATGAAACCTTTATTAATAAATGAGCAGCTCCCACTGCTCATTTATTATTCTTTTTTTTTTTTTTTTTTTTAATGGGTGTCCCATGGAGCTGGCCTTGCAATGCAGTGCTTATGGCCTCACTTATTACAATACTCATAACATATTCTGCAACATCATTGTTAACATTACTAATGACAACTGAACTGACATCATTGACGACAACACTGTGTGTGACGGGGATGAGAGTTACCTGAAACACTGATCAATGTCATTATGGATGCTCATGTTTTTCTATTTAGTTTAAAATGTTACATTTGAACTGTTATTTTCACCTAACTAAAACATCGCTGTTCGAAATGAGGTTTCTGGTTAGCTAGGGGATGTACCTTGTTCAAGCAGAATTCTCCCACTCTAGTTAGGACACGTCAGAAACACAACTTATGTCTCCTGTGCTCACCCTCTGGTAGCTTGGTGCAGAGCAGACAGGCTAAACTTAGAAAGCAGTGTTTAAATTATGTGTGCAGTTTATGCCCACAGCAACCCATCTGCATGCACCACAAAAGGGACTCCACATAGAGTTGTAGAACAATACACAGAATCTTTATATTTTGAGGTATGTGCAAAAGTAACAGTAATCCATTCAGCAATAATTTTTCAGATATGATTGGAGTGAATCCATCTGCAAGTATTCCCAGAAAGCACAATTTTAATTAGCAGTGCTTCAGGTGAAAATCACAGTTACCTGTTTAGTAGTAATCTGATAATAATTTTAAAAAATAGCAGTGCCCTAGGATAAGGAGTGCCCTAGGATAAGAACCGCGGTGAGATCGCACAAGTACATGGTTGCATACAATATTGTTGGGGCACTTCCGCCCGGGGTGATATGGTAATTCCCTTGGACATGCTCTCCGTCTCCGAGGAGCCAAGGAGGTATGCCCCTGGAGCAAGATGCGGATTTCTCATTGCAGGGGAAGAGCCACAGTGTGGGGCATCATTGAAGATGGTGTGGGGCTCGGGAGTAGCCCCCTGGGTGTCCTTTAAGGGCAGTAAGGAGCGCAGAGGAAGCGGTGCTGGTGTTGAGTTGGAGGCACTTTGCCTCGGTGTGTTGTGGCATTCTCCTGGCGCAATCTTGCCTGTCGGAGCAGCTGGAGAAAATGAATGCTTTGGCTGTTTTTTTTTATCCTGGGCGGGGAGGCAGTGCAAATTGAGTGCTGGACCATGGGCATTCTGTCGTGGCTGGAGCATCTGGGTACTGGCTTATCGCTAGAGTCCCGCTACAGGCAGCGGTCAGGAAAGTTGAGGTGCTTTGCCTCAGGGGACTACAGCACTTCTCCAGGTCACGCTCTCCTCCTTGGAGCAGCCTGAGAAGTTAGTGTGATTCAGCTGCCGCTCAGGACAGGTCGGTCAGGAAAGTTAAAAAAATGTTCAAAAGTTCCTAAAACATAGCAACAGGTTCTGCCCTGCAATGGAAGGCCTTATGAAAAAGTTGACTGGTCACCTGCCTATTGCTTGTTATAGTTAAGTCTTAACCTTAACTAGGTACCAGAGAGGTGCAACCAAGAGTGTTAAGTGTGAAAATGAACACATAATGAAATAATACTGTCACAAAATGAGCTGCATAATGTAGCAGATTTGTTTTAAACATCACCACTTTGTCGAGCGGGCATCTCACTCTGTGTATTGGAGGCATGTATCCAGTTAGGTAGTCCACCACACTTAAAACCGCAGTGTTGGTGATCAGGATCGCCTTGTAGTGTCCTTTCCACCTTAGTTCCAAACAAGATTTCTGAATGTGCTTTTTCACTGGGACACAGTCATCAGACACTGCTCTTGACTCAGGATGGCAGTAGTAGCTCCATCCTGGTGAGAAACAGAATGTATCACATCAGCCACTCCTTTGCAGTAGTTGGGAATCATGTCATCTATGATATTTACAAGTGCATGCGCAGGCACAGCTTGCAGTTGCATGGCACGTCCCATGAGGATTTCATGTGACAATCATCCTGTTCTTCTATCAGGAGTAATTTGGCTGATCAACACTAAAGGCAAAGCAGCTGGACAATTTAGAGAAGTGGATGCACATACTTTGGCAAACGAGATTTCCATGATTTAAGTTGTTCAACTATTCCTGAAGCTTCTGGTCTGTAGCTAAAATGTCATCTTTCTTCCACTTGCAGTGCCACACACAGCATTCAAAGGATTTCATTATTAAAATGGGACCCTCAGTCTGTCTTTGGAAAAACTGGAAATCCGAACCTTGGTATGAGTTCTTGCAACAGCAGTTTGGCTACAGTCAGATTGCTGATCCTCCATGTTTGGTAGGCTTCCACCCATTGGGAGAAAATGCGCACTATGATCAGGATATAACTCAGCCTGTTACAGACAGGCCTTACAATAAAATACAACTGCATTCTGTTGAAGGGCCCTCCTGATCTCCCTATGTGACTCGTAGTTGCAGAGGTTCTTCTCCCTGCATTCATTTTTTGACAGATCATGCATCCATGGCACAATTCCTCAGCCAAAACTAAATAGGGGATTACACCAATTCTGCTTGGGGAGCAGTGTTGTGGCCTGATCTCCAGTGGAGTAGGACACACAGAACTCATGCTCCGATACTCTGTGGGCCTCAATAACATGGAATTAGTACTCTGAGAGTAACAAAGCCCATAAAACTGCACCCCTCGCCTTGCATTACCCACAGAAACACCCACTCTGTGGCATACCCCTGCTTTAAATGGGCAGCACCCAGCCTCCCACACAGGGTAAGGAGGCAGTCTGCCTTCTTCTGGGGCCCATTTGGGTCACCCGCTGCACCTAGGAGACCTTCTATTCCACTACATATCACAGAGACTGGACTCTCTTCTCCTCGCCTGCCTTGTCTCCCATGCAGATCGCTGCTAACCTGATAAACCTGCTCTTACAGTACAGCCTCCTCACAGGCCATTTCACCACGCCGGACTGAAAATGACAGCCACCATCTTCTCAAAAAAGTGCAGCCTGTCAAGGGGCCCTATGGGGGCCCGGAAACCCCCTCAACAAGACACAAACCGCTGCTGCCCCTGACGGCTGATCTCTGCCCTTGCTAACGAAGACGTGAAGCCCCTAGTGCTAGCCAAGCAAGAGAGACAGCCACGAGCTCTGCGTGGAGACACTGCTGCATACTTTGAGCCCTGTGATAGTGGACCTGTCTCTGGGACATGGACAGCGGTAATAGCTGCGCCGCCCCCACCGCACTCATGCTCAACAGCAAGAGGGCCCTGGCCCCAACCCCGCAGTGGTTTGATACCCATTGTCACTTACCTGGCACCTGCAAAGTGGATTGTTCCCTACAAGGCCTCACAGGCAGAATCTACCCTCAATGCAAAGGCAGGGCATCATCGAAGACCCCGCAACCCTCTGGGTACACCTGTGGGGGTTCAACACTCAACATGGCCTGCAGTGACTCTTGCTGGCCCCCTCGCCTCAGCCCCTGATAACGTGCACCCTCCAGTGGCATCTGGGCCTAGGCCACATTGTCTAGTGCCTGATCAGGGATCCACTGACTTACTCAAGGCCTAAAGCACCTGACCTACAACGGAAGCTCGACCTGCGGGCATGGACCACCCTATCTCCTTCCCACACTCGATCAGCAACAAGGGACTACTGGCCCCAACCCCCCCTATCCTCTCAGATGATGGAAATGCACCCCTGCTGACTTTCTCTATAACCTGTTTAGTGATTAGCTGGGGAAAGTCAGGACCTGCAACAGAGGTGAAGACTGCATCAACTAGTCTCCAACACTGGCACGACAGCTAGATGTGCCCATGAGGGTCCTGAAGAATTCCTTAAAAGGCTTTGACGGTCCCATCCAACCCTCAAATCTGTCCTCCACCTAGCATCTGCAGGACCACATCAACATTACCACCCACAACACTAAAAAACTAACATCCCTCCATCTCAGGATCTCGCCGACAGACTGGCCACCTTCTTCCATCAGATGATCAAAGACATCTATGACAGCCTTGGACCCCAAGACGCTCTGAACTCACCAACAACATTCCTGCCAGGATCCACCAACCCCCCATGACTCCTGCACCTGGACCCCACTAACGATGGACGAGACCCACTCCATCATGAGCAGCATCCACTCTGGGGCCCCTACCAACCCCCGCCCCACTACATCTTCAACAAGATCAGCACCTCGATTGTGCCTGAACTCTGCAAGATCACCAACTGTTCCCTAGAGTCAGCAACCTTCCCCGAAGACTAGAAGCACATTGAGATCTGCCCTCTTCTGAAAAAACCCACAGTTGATGGATCTCAAGAACTACCGCCCATCTCGCTGCTGCCATTCCCAGCTTAGGTCACAGAGAAAGCAATCAACACTCAGCTATGCCAACACAAAGAGGATGACAACATCCTGGACATCTCTGAATCAGGTTTCAGAACTAACCACAGCACCAAATCCACCCTGCTCGTCGCCACAGATGGCATCCGCTCCCTCCTCAACCACGGCCAAACAGCAGCCCTCATCCTACTTGATCTTTCAGCCAGATTCATTACAGTATCTCACCGCACCCTATGCGCCTGACTCACTCATACGCGGCAAGGCCCTTCAATGGATAATCTTCTTCCTGACAAGCAGAACACAGGATGTGAGACTCCCGCCACATCTGTCAGAACCTATAGACATCAGCTGTGGAGTACCCCAAGGATCATCGTTGAGCTCCACGCTGTTCAACATCTACATGACCCTGCTCGCCCTATAATCAGGAACTATGGTGTGAACATCGTCTCCGATGCTGATGACACCCAGCTGATCATCCCCCTGACCGAGAACCCTTCAACAGCCAAGAAGAACTTTAGGGACGGGATGGAAGCAATCGCTACCTGGATGAGGAAGAGCTGCCTTAAATTGAACTCCGAGATCCTCATCCTGGGACCTTCCTTCTCAGCCTGTGATGACTCTTGGTGACCCTCAGCACTCGACAAGCCACCCACCCCCACAGACCATGCACGAAACCTCAGCGTCATCCTCGACTCAACGCTCACCATGATCAGACAGGTCAACTCTGTCACCTCCACCTGCTTCCAAACCCTCCGACTCCTACAGAAGACTTTCAGATGGATACCAACCGACTGCCTAAAAGCCGTGACACATGCCCTAGTCATGAGCAGGCTTGACAACAGCAATGCCCTTTATGCCAGAACCTCCAAGAAAAACCTGAGCAAGCTGCAACAAATTCAGAACTCCACCACCAGGGTTGTGTTAAACATCCCCCACTGAGAGCACATCACAAAACACCTGACAGACCTCCACTGGCTCACCATCGAGAAGAGAGTCAACTTCAAACTCCTCGCACATGCCTACGGAGCCCTCTACAACATCGGACCCATCCACCTGAACCACAGCATCACCTGGTACTCCCCTTCCAGACCTCTCTGCTCGTCCCAGTAGTCGCTCGCCAACGTACCCCATATAAAGAAGTCCTCATCTGGAGGAATGTGAGTAGTGCGCTCTCAAAATATCTGATTGATTGATCTGGAGTGAGGCCTTTCTGTATGAACTGGAGGGGAGCAGATTGCAGTTTCCCCATGATTGAAAGACTGCAGTCTCTTCCGTGAGAGAGCCGTGATTGGTGGGGGGACATGCGGTAATGGGCTTTGACAACCTGATTTTGATGCAGCTGCCTAGCCCCAGTAAAGCCCCCCACGCAAGGCAGCTAGGACTACTTCAGTGCTATCACTTGATGTCAGCTGGTAGTAAGCTACGCAGTAATCACACTATGACTACAGATAATCATGTCTGGGTGCCCTGCTCAATAAACTGAAAGAGGCTTCTCAAATGCACTAATTTCCGCCACCATGCAGTCCTAAGCTTCAACCTTCTTCACAAGTGCTCTGCCGGCAATTGACTGCACTCACGGGCCCTGTGGCCTCTTGCCCCCCAACCACTACAAACAGAAGGAATTCACAACTAAGTGGATCTAGCTAAATAGGGATCTAATCACAAAAGCCTTAGTGGAACCCTCCATCTCAAGCACATAGACTGAGCCAAATACATTTGATCTCAGCAGTATTGAGAAATCCATACGAAATAAAATCTGCTCCACCACCCGCGCATCACTGAGAGAAGCCTCATGCACTGTCACATAGAATCTCCCTTTTGCCACCAGTGTCACTGACCGTGCTGCTATTCTGCTCACCAGTGACGGATTGCATTTCGGGCCTGCAAACCCGAATATGCTCCAGAACCCATATCTGGTGTTTAGTAAAGTGTGCCCCTAAGCAATCACCTGCCCTTGCATGGGCCAATAATTGTTGTTGTCCTTGAAAAATGTTCACTTGAGCTAATGCTTGTTTTAGAACTCGTGTAGGAATCTAGAGCAAGTGTAAACATGTTGCCTAAGCTCTTGGCATCCTCATGACTCAGACCGGGTGTGGCCAGGTACAGCAGCCTTATGACTCAGTCTGGCTGTGGCCTGGTGCAGCAGGTATTAAAAGCCGCACCAGTCTTGAGGTGATTGTTTGCTGTCAGAGGTCTTCAGATGCAGGGTGGGATTCTCTGCTGCTCCGTGCTTGTTCTTGGATTGTCTATTCCACAGCCCAGCACTGCGGATTCTGATCCTAGAATAGAAGAGATCAAGAAGATTAGCATCATAAAAGGCGTTACGCACTGCACACGCTTGAAAAGCTTCCTAACGGTTTGATAGTTGATTGCCGGATGTTCAGACGGGCAGTGCTCACTAGAAGGGCATGTTATCAGTGTCCTTGGTTACTTGAATACTTGATGTCTTCCGAATATTAACGCTCATAGTTGTTAGCTTGCAATGACAGTGCAGGTTTGAGCGCTTGTTGGACAATTGTTATTTTAACGATGTATTATGAACATGTTTGTTATAGTTATGTTTTATGTAGCATTTTTGAGATACCAATCATTGCCTATGATAATGAACACTCAGTGCTTGGCACACAGTCGTGTCAAAACGTGAATCAAAGGTCTATTATTTCCATGTTCAATTGTCACTGTGATGTAACAGTGGTCACACCAATTACATAAGAAAGTGAGATTTAGTATATTAACCCTATGCTCCCAGTGTGGTTAAAACACTGAACTGTGTTCTCTCTGATTTTAACACGCTGCCCTGATTAATCCCTGACTATTTGAGAAATCTAAATACTTAAGAATTGATTTTCATACTTTATCGCCTGTTTTATGTCTATGACTGTGAGTGTGACTGTCTTTTAGAAAGTCTCGTCAAGACCCAACGAGCAAGACGTACACTGAATTTCTGGAACACGTTAGGTAGGTCTTCCAGTGGGGCCACATTGACTTGGGAACAAGGTGGGAATACATGTAGATAGTATAGAAGGCTAAACATTGTATCTGGTCGCAGGTTCCATACTGTTTCTTGAATATCTTGAGAGAGAGGGGAGACCCATCAAAAGCGGGAAAAGGGACTCTGGCAGGTACACCTAGTTTATGGGAATCGGCGAAGAGTAGTTTTACTATATCAGTTACATGAAAAGTATCATTTGACTAAGGGCCTCATTACGACTTGAGCGGTCTGACGGTAAGACCACCAAGGTGGTGGCTGCCAAAAGACCGCCATGTTGGTGGTCATCATACCACTGTGTTAAAAGGCACATAGCTCAGACCTCCAAAAAACAGCCAATTTCCCAAAACCCACAGAATTTAAAAAAGGCGGTTTGACCACCGGCACTGCCAGCCCGACAAAAATCAACTGATCAACTTACGATCCACAAATTACGAGAGTGGTTCTTTAATGGCAGAAAACCATTGGCGGTGCTAACAATAGTGGTCTGAACTCATATCAGTTACAACACTACACCACATTGGATAGTTTGAAAACCCCACACCTACACACTGCACTATAAAACACATCCCTACACAACCCACAAAATCTTTGCAATCAGAACATCACTCACCGCCAGGCACTAGCAAAGAAATGTATATCTAGTTAAAGAATAGGTAGCCCTACACATTATACTCAGCGCACATCCCACACTTGAAAAACATACACAACATACATTTCTCAAAACCACACAATACACAACTGTTACCGACTCACATCACAGCATCCACACCTCCTCACAAACATTTTTCATCCTTTTTTGATTAACTGACCGTTTTACCACTATTACCATGTCCCCACAAAAACATCCACGTTTCACTGATGATGAGTTGAGGGTCATGGTAGACGGACTTGTCAGAGTAGAGCCATATCTATTCGGAGCATAGGTCCAGCAAACATCAATATTCAGGAAAATGGAGTTGTGGCAAAGGAATGTCAACGGGTTGAATGCAGTAGACAGTTACCCATGCACAAGGGAGGACATCAGGAAGAGGTCGAATGTCATGCAGGTACCAGCTGGCAGTCTTCAAGACTGACGGCGGGTCCCCACCTCTGCCCCCGCAGTTCACATCATGGAAGGAGCAGGTCTTGGACATCCTGCATCCTGAGGGCCTGACAGGAATACCTGGGGGAGTGGAGTCAGGTAAGTCACAGCAACATTCATGTCACCAAATAGTTTTGTCTTGCATGCTTGCTCATCACTTTTCCCCACCCCAATGACCAAACCACCCACCACCCCTCTCTCTAAATCGCCAAATACCTCTCACTGACATGCAACATGTCAAGTAAACCCACCTTGGCCACAGTGTTTGGGACGGGCATATGAAGTCCTGGGAACTGACAGTACTACAACTCCCAGAAGGCACTGTTCTATCATTAACAAAACCAGCACATCACACTAATTTGAAATGTCTTGCATGTGAATAAAGTAATCCATCCTGCATGAGCCACCATTTAACAGTTCATGGCAATGACAGCTATGCAATGGCCCACTACCAGTACCATTACAAGCAAATCACAGCTACAGCTATGTCCCATACCAAATTGTACTCTGAGAAAAGCTCCCTAATAATGTCATATACTCATCTGGGGGGACGCATAAATGGCAAACTGGATGCACTTGCAGTACAGACAGAGGCCCAGGTCAAATTGTAACATTAACATTGTGTGCCAGCTCTGACACCATTGTGCATTATTCAGCTTCTAGTTAACTGAATGATGCCATTCACACCTGTCTTTACTCAGACAAGATATGAGGGTATTGGCAGCCATCTAAACACCAACATACTCCAAGAGCTTGGAGCATGCTGTATGCAGTTTCAATTCTCTGTGTCCCAGATTGCAGTACCCAGATTAAGTAGCAGCTGTCATTTCAGGGGATCATGTAAAGGCAGTGCATCTCATATACCATGTTTAGTTGTCTAATTGATACAACACTTGTTACATTACTTACACCAACTGTGTGTTCCCGTTCTTCTTCAGGTAACATCGCCAAACCTTAACATGGAGAGGACACCAGAGACTGACACTACCCCTCTGGATGAAGGCCCCAGTGAGGAATACACCTCTGAATGTCTGGACACTGAGGACGAAGCTGGACCATCAGGAACACCTGGTCAGTTAACAACTGCCAGCCTGACCCTGCCCACAACGACTCCTGCCAGCCCTGTTGCAACTACATCAGAGGCAATCATTTGCCCCCAAACCTGTGACCCAAGGGCCATCTTTTCCATAGTGTGCCCCCCATTACAGGTACCTGAGTCTCCTAATGTCACCCCAGCAGTGATGGTCCTTCCACCAGTAGGAGTGGCCATACTGTGCCAGGGGCACAGGTACGTGGGGGTTGGGTGTGTGGGAGGGATAGTGTGGGCCAGAGGATAGGGCCTCCAAGGGACACAACTGACCAGGAGACCATCCCCCAAGTCTTGGGAGCCTACCAAAATTCCCAAAGCATGATGGGCCAGGTACTGACCATGATGGGGAAGATCAGACAGCTGCAGATTGACAGCTACCAGGAAGCCATGCAGCAGTGGCAGGGCCAAAATGCCATCCTATCTTCCATTGCTGGGGTGCTGAGGGACATGAACACTACCCTGAGTATGTTTGGCAGTCAACATCAGGTCTCTTCCACTAGCAATGAGGCATCAGGTCCCTTGTCATCTGTGGCTACTAATGTATTTAAGGACCTGCTAGCAGAAGGGAATGCCTCAGACACCCCACCTTCTGTAGCAGAAGAACCCCCTGCAAACGTGGACGTCTACCCAGACATCTAGGAGGAGCAGATACCAAGACTAAACTCACTGCCAGGAAGTGAACCTCTCCTGATTGGTTCCTCTTGTGTGTCACTGATACATCCTGTTCACTATTTTGATACCTAACTCCATTTTCCCATGGTACAAGGACACTGGACTTGTGTTTCCAAATGGTGTGGCAGCTACCCTTATGCTTTCATCCACCATGACTGAACCCTTTGCTGTTAACCTTTTGTCATTTCTGTTTCAATTCAATTCACTCATATTGTTGTGCACTTCCCAATAAATATCACTTAACCACAGATCCTGTGTAAGTGTGATCTATCAACCATATACAACTGTCATGTATGACAACTATTGTACTTAAATGTTCCTCTCCAATTTCATACCTTTGTTATGGTCATCACACGTGTACTAGACAACGAGGATACATATTGCATTATGAATGTAACATAGACATAACACAAGTCACCTATATTGTACATCTCCACATATTTATTTTGAAAATAGCAATCAGCATTTTGTGAAGTCATGCTGTGGACTTCAGCTTAGATGTCATTCACTACCAACCCACATAATACAGAAGTTAGGGACATGTCAGTCTATCACCATCCCAGGAGGCAGTCAGATTAGTTCAATGTATCATCAGCTAAAGCCTTATCACATACCCATACCTTTTCCTTCTAAATGACCATACCCCATGAAACAGACAGAGCTCAGTACTAATCTTCCCAGCCATGGAACCTTCCACTTACCATGGTCAGGTATCTGTAGGCTTGCCACTCACCTATGTCAGTCTTCACACACATGCAACTTGGTTTGCAATGCGAAAACACACTGACAACTATGCACAAGTTAGGTCACATACAACACAAACCATTATGATGGTAGAGGGTCTGGATACTGCATTATGTTGTGTTAGGCACAAATGGACACACACATGGCATCATTTGAGCCACCTCCAACACCGAACAGATCTTCTTTATAGAAAAGGGCACTTCCAAACCACTGTCCTAACAGTTGGGGAACAGAAATCACACACCACAAATCTCATGCTAAACAGTACCTGTTTTAATCCATGTCCACGTCTCGTATCAGTCTGCAAATCCCATTTGCCTGTGACACTGTCTGAGATTGCCAAATGAGGATGAGCCAAACAGCCAATCTGCAAATCTGTGATTGACATAGATAAAGTATAGGCCAGAGTGGAACACATACATCACATTGTCTATTCATAACTACAAATCTGACATTGATTGTGCATTTTCTAAACATTAGACTGTACATAACAGTTCTGTACACAACTCCAAGTAACATTCTGCATGCGTATTTCAGTTATGGGCTTTGGAGCCACTTAATACCCCACTGATAGTGGTAAAGAGAACATGGGATGCATAACCTGAACAATACCCCATTAAATCTGTGTTGTAACATCACATACCTTGAGTCAGTTGAATTACTGATTGATGACATCTGCCCTGATGTCTCCAACTTCATCTTCATCATGATCATACTCACTTGGTAAGTCTATATTTCCACCCAGAGGATCTGCCGGCTCCCCCTCATCTGTTATGAATGCTATCTGATGTCTCAGGGAAGGGTGTGGAGCATGCAACAGGCAACAATTATTTGACATACCTTGTAGGGTGAGTAGAGGAGGGCTCCTCCAGATTTGTCTATTCTGCAAAATCTTGCCTTCAGGAGCCCAAACGTCTGCTCCACTACACTCCTTGTCCTTCCATGGGCCTCATTGAAGAGGACTTCCCCTGGCGTGGTTTGGTACCTCACTGGTATCAATAACCAAGGACGGTTCAGGTAGCCAGAGTCCCCTGTAAGGTATAGTTACACCAATTTAATTTTTAATCTTTGACATCCACATATATGGTAGCTGGAAAAAGGTACAGATACACATGACATATGACTTACCAACCAGCAAGGCCCTCTCTGTGTATAGTTATGTCATCAGCAGTCCGATTTTACTGGTCTGCATAATGAAGGAATCATGGACTGATCCTGGATACCTTGCACAAACTTGTGAAATGTTTAGGTCAGCCAAACAGACCACTTGTACATTTATTGAGTGGAAGTTTTTCAAGTTTGTATATACCTGTTCATTAGCACTTGGGGGAACCAAGGCTATATGGGTTCAATCTATGGCTCCAACCACATGTGGAATGTGTACCTGAGGATAGAAATCTGCTTTCACATGGGCCAAATCCTCTCATTGGGGAAATCTGATGTAGCTGTCTAGATGTTTTAACAATGCAGACAGTACAACCTTCAAAACCAGACTGAACATGGGCTGAGACATCCCTGCAGTTAGGGCCACTGTATTCTGAAAGGACCCAGTGGCCAGGAAATGCAGCAGTGACATGACTTGAATGATGGGAGATATGCTATTGGGACTGCAAATGGCAGGCATCAGCTCTGGCTCCAACTAATGACATAGATTCATAATTATCTGCCTATCCAGGTGATATATTTAGATTGCATGTCGCACTTCCATGGTCTGCAGGCCTGCTAGTGGACGGTACACTGGAGATTGTCTTGGTTTCCACAGGCCATGGTAATTATGTGGGACAGCACCAGAATGTCTGTGAATGACTCAATCAATACATCATGAGCATGATCACATCACACATATATCTAAATCATGTCACATGAAACAGTGAATATGTGATATTCGGCACATAGAAAGGAAAAATGTGAAAGTGTACTGGATTCAAATCCCCTAAACCCTTGCATGTTCTCTAAATGGAGATACATGTCACTGACAATGAAAGTTACATCAACCTAGTTGACATGTAACACGTATTTGTTGCAACTATACCATCTTCTGATTGTCGTTTGTATGATGACAACACTTTTCATATTGATAACCCAAAATACCTCATTTCACTTCCTCTACTAATGACATGCACATTGATACTTGTAAACAGTACCCCAGCATGTAACACATTGTCATAGTTATAAGTTTACCATAAATGACGCAACTTTCATAACTTCTTCATACATGGATGAGCCCTAAAATGGCAGCTGCCTGGCCTAGGGTACAGGACATCAGGAACTGACCTGACTCCATCGGCGGATGCCGTCATGGCAGTTACAACCACAGTGGATATTCTGCCTTTGGTGGACTTGGACCAAAGGCACATCTGCTGGCGGTGACGGTCCTGTATGTGGTGGATGTGACCGCCATCTTCTGCACAATTCCTCACTTGACTCCTGACACTGCTGTCAGCAAGACCTCCGTGACCTGAGCTGCTGTGTACTGCCTCTGGGAGCAATCATGACACGTCCTACAGATAATAGGGCCCCTGTCATCTCTCCAGAAGAGCTGGACAAGCTTGTGGAGGAGGTCCTGCCCCTGTATGGACAGCTCTACTCTATGGTGCACCAGAGGACCAGCTGAGTCCAATGCAATACAAATGGGTGAAAGGTAGAGTGTGTGATGATGTAGATGAAATGTGCAGGACTGAAGGATTGAACTATCATGTGTGGGTAGATAGTTATATGCACATGTGCATAGAAAGACTGTTACCCTGATACATAGTAGGTAGTGTGTGATGTATGCACCCTGATCTACATATGTACATTACAACATTTACATCAATGTTGGTGTGAGAAATAGTTGTAGAGATGTATCCTTTTAAGGACATACTTGTGGCCTGGTCATAAGTTTCTAGGAAAAACCTGGTACTGGGTATGCTTGCTGTATGTCTGACTCCACTTCACACATGGCCTGATTGCAGAGGGTGACTTGAAAAAGGATTTGAAGTGTGAGGAAGGGTATGTTTGGCTACTTGCGCTAATTTGATTGTTCACCATACTTGTTTTGGAATGGAGCATGTATACATGACTTTCTCCTCTTGTCTGTGTCATCCAGGTCAACACCCATCAGAAAAGGGGATCTGGTGAGCCATCGCCAAGAAAGTGCAGACCCAGGGGGTCCATAGCCAGCGGAGCACCCACTGTAGAAAGCCGCGGGAGGACCTGAGATGGTGGGCCCGTAAGACCGCTGAGGCCCAGCAGAATGTCCTCCCAAGGAGGTGGGGTGCCTGTCGGATCTTGCCCCCTTATTGCCCTATATTGGCGGTTGCCTACCCTGAGTTGGATGGATGTTTGAGGGCAGCACAGCAGCCACAAGGGGGTGAATACTGACTACACTCATTTACATTCTTCTGCAAGGTCAGTGTATGATGGGAAAGACTCTAAGCAGTGACAGTGTGGTAAGTGCAAAAGGTTAATTGTCTCCTAGGAACACCTAGATATAGAGTCCTCAACATTGGTATATAGGTGTGCACATTGTATTGTGTATAGGGACATATTACTCACCTATGTCATCCCTTCTGTACAGTAGCATATGATGATGCACATGTGAATGTGTCATATGTGTACCACCATCCTGATGGTAAGTTGTCCTGGCCTTTGCCCTCTGTAGATTCCAATGCCCCTTGATCCATTGCTTCTTGAGGCCACATGATCCAGATCTTTCGAGACCTCTCTTCTATGACACTTAAAAAGTGACAAAACTTTGAACCAATTACAACAGCTCTATGAGATAAGGGAATTCAATACCAATGGCTGCATCCCTTTTGCCGTGCCTTCCAATGGAATGATCAAAGATAAATAGTACACTCCCTCCCCAAAGCAAAAAGAATCCTTGGAATGTCTGACGACTCACAGGACGGCAATCCCAACTCTCCACAGTCACTGAGCATTGGCACTGGAAGTCATCTGTGGCAACTGTGCAGAGGAAAGCCACAGGCCATGCACAAGCAGCGGAGGCTTCTAACTTAGCGAGCAAGAACCCTTGCAGCTGTCTTCTAAACACCCATAGCATGTGCACGAACTTCTACCATCTTTAGCCACCTGCACCCTATATATGGGGCTCAAATGGGCTGTGAGACGCTGTCACTCCTCAATGCAAAGCCCACGGCCCGGAGCTCAAGCTGCCCACCAAAGACTATACAGTTGTATAACTTTGTGATATCCCTACCATGCTAATTACTTCCTAATACCCTTTCTGTAGGTCTACGTCTCCCCTCATGGGGCGGCTCTTAATGGGGATGGCAAACCAAAGAGGCCTGGCGGACCTCTCTGTCAGGCCCTGGATAGAGCTCAACTATGTTAGGCCCTGTTGGCATTGTTCTACCCTCCTTACCTTTCCTTTTTAGGCAAATTCGCTCCTCACTGGTACACACTCCTCGTGCAGCCCTTTCTTAATCGTCTATTCAGAAAGGCACCAATTTCCCTCCCATCTGGCCGCACACAGCTGACCACAGAGACATGCGATGGGGCCTAATCCCCCTACCAAACTATTCTCCCTCATTGTTTGAGGTTTGAACTCCCCCAATAAAAGACAACAGATGTGGCGCTATCTGCTTTTTTCACAAGAGACTCACTTAACACAAATAGATTGTCATTGCATGGCCCATCCCAAATACCCTGGCCAATATTGTGCCCCCACATCTACTCATCTACCAAAACATCAGGAGTTGCCATACTCCTTAAAGGGACTTCTCTACCAAGCCAACCAAAGTCACCATGGACCCAGACAGCAGGTTTCTTAAGCTGACAATTACAAACAGCAAGTCCACATTCACCCTTTTGAACCTCTATAATCCGAACCAGTCACAAGAAGTATTTCCTAAAAAAGTCCTATGAGACCAACTTAAAGTCATCCCTGAGGAACATATTTTAGGGGGAGATTTCAACCTAGTTTGGGACCCTTCCTTAGACCAATGCACAACACACCTTCAGGGCACGGGCGCTATGTCGACCGCACTTAAAAAAGAGATTAATGACCCTGGTATGGTAGACACATGGCATTATCTTCTTCCCGATACCAAGGACTATTCATTTTATTCTCATGTACACCTATGCTACTCACGCTTTGACTATTTGTATTCCACTCTCTCCTCAAAGCCCTAACTGCGTGCATTTCAGACATCTTTATATCGTGCCATGCACATATCAAACTCACCTGAACGTCATGCCCTGGACACCCCCACACCGTTCCACGTTGGTGCTTCGCCCCCAACTTCTCCTGGACCCTGTAGCTAGAGCTGCCATTGCGGAATATTTTACACTTAACACTCTCCCCAACACCCCCCTCCACACCTTGTGGGATGGCTTCAAGGCTACCATCTGGGTTACTATTTCTACTATTGCCATTGTTAGAGCCTAAGAGGCCTGTCTCATTTAGAGAAATTTTACGGAGGAAATCCGCTCTCTTGAGCAAATTGAGAAATGAAACCCCACAAAAGGAACAAAATGACAGCTAGCTCTATTACGGGGCAGCTTTGCTTGCTCCGCACTAACAAAGCTGAATGCTCCCTACTTACACTCAAACAGAAATTCTATGATGGCGGACGATAAAGTAGGCACCCTACTATCATGCTGACTCAGACATCAGCAAGCTAAATCACACATATCTAAGATCCACAGTCAGGGAGACAGCTGGGCTATACGAGAGAAAAGGGGTGCCTTTCACACCTTTTATGAACACCTTGTACGATTCCAGGGGCAAAGACCCACTGGCCATACAGGCTTATTTTAGAGGCTGGCGTTGGCAGCCCTTGGAGCCTGCAATCGTTCAAGATCTGGAAGAACCTTCTAGTATGGACAGCTACGAAGGCTCTCAAAATGCTCCCAAAGTGGAAAACGCCTGGCCCTGATGTCCTTCCACCTACATTTTATCAGATCTTCTTCCCTCAGCTATGGGATCACCTTTGCATTCTCTAAACCTCTCTCTCTAGCTCTACCGTCCTCACACCAACTATGTCCCATGCTGAAATAACTCTGGTTCCAAGGATCTGACCCTCTGCTTCTCATACCACCCAATAGTCTTGCTTAACACTGATTCAAAAATCTACACTAAAATGATCATCTCAAAACCATCCTCCCTGGCCTCATAGACCTTAATCAAGTACGGTTCATTCATCACAGACAGGCCCTGGTCAATATCTGCTGACTCACACACTTGGAGGGAAAGGCTCACCTGCATAACATCCCAGCTTTTCTGCTCTCATTAGATGTGGAGAAAGCCTTTGACAGGATGAGTTGGCCCTTCCTGCACGAGGTCCTTGTCAACATAGGCCTAGGTCCCACAATGATAAGTAGAATCATGGCCTCTTAGGTGGCGGTTCAACAATCACTCTTCTCTCCCTTTCTCCCTCTTCAGAGGTACCAGGCAGGGGTGTCCCCTCTCTTCTCTGCCTTTTGCATTGGCAGTAGAACCCCTAACCATCCACCTTCGCCAAGCCCTGGAAATAACTGGTATCCCTTGTCGAGGGCGGGACCACAAAGTCTTGCTTTTCGCAGATGACCTTCTCCTTGCCTTGACTAATCTGCTGAGTTCCCTCCCGGCAGTGATCCGCGCTCTCTAAGCTTTCCAAATCATATCCAACTACAAAATGAATATGTCTATGTCAAAGGCACACAATCAGACCCCCTTGCACCCTCCCACATCTCCAACAGATGACTCCATTCCACTGGGTAGCACACTCTATTGAGTACCTGGTCATAATCATAACCAATGACCTTTATATGTGGATGCATTCGAACTGGCCCTCCATACATCAAAACATTTTAGAAGCCCTCCGTAGATGGAAGCCACTTTATGTCTCCTAGCTAGGCAGCATAAATGCAGTTAAAATTATCATTCTTCCCTGGCTACTATAGGTATTCCAGTCACTCCCCACACCCATGCCATCTGAAGACATAATAAAACTCTAGGGAAAGCTCTGCACATTTATATGGCAAGGGAAACAGCCCCCCATTTCTCATGTGTTGCTTATGCTACCCAGAAATAAATATGGTCTAGCGTGCCCCAACCTCCACGATTACTACTGGGCTGCCCAAATCTGATTAACCTCGGAGTGTGTGGTCAGAGAGAGAAAAACACATTGGGTACACATCGATCGGGCGGCAGCTTGTAGACCGTTATGGGATTTAGCATGGCTTCCAAAACATTCATGTCCCCGCAGCGACCCCGACACACATGGTATGGGACAAACTTGATTTGAGCACAAATCTTTCTAGGTTCCCGTTCCCAAATGCTGCTATCGCTTGCATACCCAGATTTTTCACTCGTGCTTCTGGGAGACTCCTTCCCAGAGTGGATTAAAAGTGAATGTAGAACACTGCAGGATCTTTTCCAGGGAAATGCTATCACACCCTTTGAGTAATGCACACCTCTCTGAAGCCTCATGTCTGCAGCATCTTTAATTACATCAATGGGCCCTACAGCCCTCCAATACGGAGGCTGCTACCCGCTCACTTACCCTTTTTGAAACGCTGGTCTGAAATGTTGAAGGCACCCGAGGCTTGATTTCTAAGACATATGATGTCCTCCAACAATCTTGCACTGTCCCAAGCCACCCATATCAAAGACAATGGGAATCTACTCATACGCAAGGTATCACTTGAAAACAGTAGAAAACATATGGCTTGATATCCCTATGACATTTCACAGCATTTCCCAACAGGAAACTGCCTATAAATCTCTGACGCAGGGGTATTACATCCCGACCCGCATTGCCTCCCATGTGTTGGAGAGGTGGGGCAGTACTGTGTGACTTACAGCACATATGGTGGTCCTGCCCACACCTAAACATATTCTAGCAGGAAGTCCTAAGACATATAAAAGACACACTAAAGTACCCTATTCCCATGGACTACCATATAATCATCCTTCGACTTTGCCCACTGTCACATGCAATGACACACTCAGACTGGTATTTGGTACAACATATGACGGGAATGGCAAAGCAACTTATTGTTCTTGCCTGGAAGTCCCCTAAAGCCCCACCCATTGCAACTTGGTTCACAAAGTTATGGCATACCCTAGCAATGGAGCACATGACCCACAAACTCTAAGGCTCAGATAAAAAATTCACACAACAATGGCAACCCCTCAGAGACCACATGTCTCATCTCAAATACCTGATTTTTTAACCACCTTGTTTGTGTGCCCTGCACCTTTTTGACCAATTATTGTGTTACTTTGCAAGTTCTCAGCCCTGAACGTCCCTCAACCACCCTCCTTTGGATGCCCTGAGCACGCTTCCTAAGCTAAACTCGACCCCACTGCCACCACACCTCATACCAGTGACAAAGGGATGCTACCCACACATCAAGAGCAGCCTAACCCCTAGTTTACCTATCTCCCTCGCCCCCCTTCACTCTTGGACTGTATTCACCAGCTAGCCACACACAAGCACTCCTTACAACTGCACCATCCCAGGATTATTTCCCAAGGGGTCCTCCAATCTGGCAATTGATAATAACATTACCTATTCCTCTAGCACGTGCCATTATCTAATGTTCAATGCCCCCAGTTTAAAAAACTGCCCTCTCTCTATCCCTCTGTTCCCCCCTTGTCATTTTTCATGTTATACTACATTGCGCAATGTGTACTTAGGTCCCTTTTTATGCCCACCACAGACTTATAACATGTTGCACACTGTTTGTATTTCGCCGGTCATTTATCTTGTGTAATTTTGCCAAAAACTTACAATAAACAGACTTTGTGAAAAAAAAGCCAATTCTGCCTGAGCAACCTCATCCTGGCATCCCTCTCTATGCGCGCGGGACCATGAAAATGTCTCATTATTAGGAATTACAGGCTATCAGGTAACACAGGTCTTCCGTCAGCTGAGATCCAAATTTCATTTGTGTTCTTAATAAATCCTGCTCTGAACCATTTATGTTGCTCAGTCTCTGACACTTCCTACTGCAATCTCTTGATTTCATCCCAAGTATCAGCTACAGACAACAGCATTGAAAAGGTAGTGCCCTTATCAGATTCATTTGCATACTTTCTACTAAATGCACATGTCACAATTGCAAAATACACTTCCTTGGCATGTCTGTTTCCAATGGTTATGTAGTCATTTCCACTTCTGAGAGCTACACATTTAACAAGCACAATTTCTTGAGGCAACTGTGAAGCTTCTTAAAATTTCATCAAATAGTCTCTGCTCTTAACAGGAGATGGGGATGAAGTCATGAATCTCCTCTGCTACCACAATTGTCCTAAGTCATGGTTCACACCAAAACCATATTGATTTGTCTGTCATATTGTCACCCTTAATTGGTCTCAAAGATAGCAAGTTCTGCATAGGGCAGACAATTCTGCCACTTGAGCAGAGGTGACACCTCAAAGCCGGGAAGCTTCCACCACACCCTGCATTGTGTAGACAGCATTAGCTGCTCTCAAATTCCCCCATTATCTCTTAAACATGAGCTGTAAACACACATTACATAGTCAGGCTCATCAAGGGGCTCATCCTTAATATCAGGTTTTGTTTGGTGCACAAATCAATGCCATTGAGACAGTCATGGTTAACCTCTTCCCCATCAGTTTCCCTTTCAAGCAAAAGGGTGCCTAGAATAAAAGTCTGACATGTTTTTAAAATTACATTTCCAGCAGCAAGAATCATTTTTGTTTGTATTTTGTGAGTTTGCTATTAGTCATATATTGAGCTTTAGTTCGTGTAAGTAAAATCTCCACTTAATGTGGGGCCATCACTGTAAGAGGATATCTCATGATTATGCTCTCGCCTCTCTCACTACTAACACCAACTGCCACAACTGCTTTAAGGCAGCCTGACAGTCCTCCGGTTACAGGGTCAAGGGTAGTCAAAAAGTATGCCACTGGTCTTTAAGAGAGTCCATGCAATTGAGGAAATACTGAAAGAGCACTGCCCTCCCTCTCTCTGCAAAACAAATTAAACATTTTACTATAATCAGGCAATCCTAATGCCGCAGCCTGACAGAGACCGTCTCTCAACGCTAGGAACAATTTTAAGCAATCGTCCCATGGAAGCGGACCAGGCACATATTTGTGCATCAGCCTCAGTAAAGGCTTGCCCACTTGGGAAAAGTTGGATATCCACTGTCCACAATAGCTGACCATTCCCAAAAATATTCTGCCTTCTCTCTGTGTTTTAGATGAATTCATTTTCAAAATGTCAGCATTTCTCTTGCTTCCTTCTTAATGAGATGTCCTAGGTACAGAACCTCTTTTTGACAATATTGCAACTTACTGGGGAGACATCTTGAATCCGTTCTGAGCCAAATCGATTTAGCAGGACAATAGTCTCTGTTTACATGATTCTTGTGTACCTGACGCCACAAGCAGGTCATCAGCATACTGCACACAAACAGAATTACAGGCCATTTGTAAAGATTCTAGATTCCTTTCAAGATCTGAATAAAGATCGATGGAGGTTGTGCATACCCTTCTAAGACTCAGTGCTATGCCAGAACTCTATTTTGAAATTTAAAGGAGAAGAAAAACTGAATATCCTCATGAGATTGAATTTTTTTTGGCAAAGATCAACCACTGTGAACCATTGAGCATCATATGGGAGTTGAAACATACTGTAGCTGGACAGGACAACATGAAATGACTATACTGTTAAATGTTCTCAAATACTGCATGAGCCAATATATGCAGTTCGGCTTTTGTAGCCACTGTCTTATCTGTGAGATTGTATGGAGTTGTTCATTGGAAACACAGCATTTGGTTTAATTAGGTTCCTCATCTTTAAAAAGTTGATGTCTTAACCTGAAAAATCCCATGGTTTCAAAGTATCTCATAAATTGGAAGGCAAGTCTTCTACCTTTCTCACAAGGAACAGTCAAACTGCGGTCCTTGGCTGGCCATTTTAAATTTAACATCCTCATCATGTGTTTCAAACTCAACTTCATCTGGTGTACAGTAAACCATGCAATATAATGTGCACAAAAGATCCCTTCCTAACAGATTTACAGGAATTGAATCACTCACAAGAAACTGATATTCCTCTTCAAATTAACCTATCTTGCAGGGGCCTGCTTTGACTGCTGGTTAGATATTTGCTTATTTGTAACACCTCCAACTTGTGTCTTCTTTCCTGAGAGGTGTAGGTCAGGAACCTCCGCTGTTCTACCAGTGTATTGGGTAGCACCAGTGTCAATTAAAAATGGAACTGGGAAGCCTTTCACCTTATCTTCTACAAATGGACCACTCTGGCCTACATGTAAGACTGTGCCAAGTACGCAATCTTCCTCTCCACTCAGGCACCATCATTGGGAATTGTCGGAGTCAAAGCTCTTGTTTTCAAGACATGGGAAATTGTTGAAATGGGTTCTGACTTTGGAAAGGATTTGTGTTTGCTCTTGGAGCCTAAAGCATTAAACATAGAGTTACCCACATTCTGTGGAGAAATCGGAGCTTGCGGGACCTGCATCATTGAGGTTTATGACTCTTTCAGGATTCTATTGGTACTCCCTCTTCCAATGCCCAAGCTTACTACAATAATGACAAGGAGTTGTTCTGCTAAATGTTGTGATAGGTACCCCAGAATTTGGATCAATCAGAACACCTCGACCTCTGCCTTGTGAAATGCCAGTTCCACCTTGCATCGTCTGAACTTCACTTTGGTAACTAACTTCTTGCATTCCATCAATGTTTCCCACATACGGCTGGTTTTGAAATCCTTTCTGAGCCAACTGTGCTTGGACTTGAACTTTTCCTTTACTCTTTCCTGCTTCTTCTCTTGTTCTTAATTTCATTACTTAGCATCTATCAAGATTTCATCTAATGGTTTAGTCTGGCAACAAATCACGTTCTGTTGTATCTGCATACTGATCTCGGGGCACAATCCCAGAATGAACTGTGACACAAGGCTTCCCATATCTCCCCTTTCAGGATTTTCTTGACCAATGTGCTTTTTAAACACCTGCAAAAATTGTACATAATAGGCATGCACTGATTCTTTAGCTTCCTGAGCCGTCTCTCATATATCTTTAGCCAATCAATATCCATTGGCGAACCTTTTCTTTTCAGGAAAGTGTTCACTTCATTATACTTTGTCATCACCATAGGAGATGGTGCACGAGTATGTGGATCCCTTGGGGGTTCTGTATGTGGCCACTGTATAGCTATCTTGTACTCCAACTCATGAACTGCTTGGTACCACAATGTTAAAAAAGGTATTCAAATCTGTCCACAAACCTGTCAACCTGAGTGTACCATTGTGCATGATTCTAACTGAATTTAGGGAAATTGTTCATGAATGCTGCAAGAATACCTTGACTCCCTGGCACATGATCATACCCTGCACCTGGTTTCTACCTCACAGGGTAAACCAGTGCCTCATCTTCACCTCGGGATGCTGGAGGGGCTTTGCCATTTACCTCAACACTGCCTGTTTGCTTATTTTGCATTCCTTGCTTTATCACCCATTTGCTCTCCAATCTGTCAAAATCACTCTATTTTTGAATGCATTTAACCAAATCAACAACGTGTAACTTCATCTCTCAAGATTGCACTGGGACGATCATTTCATCATCTAGATGTCCCCTCAAACGTTTATTCAAAGGAAGAGCCTTAAAAAGGTCTACCTTATATTTCCATGCCAATTCTATTAATTTCTCATAGGTTGTAGCTGCACATCGTGTAATCCCCTTATAAATATCAGCCCATTACCCTCACATTGAGTGAGTTGTCTAAACGTCCCCAAATGATTTCTTCCAATTCGCACCTATACTTTTGTACATATAACGGTCTAATTCTCCCTTAAGATTTGGATGTTGGCTCAGTCTCTCCTATGCCTCTACTCTCTAGCGTTTCCTCAAACCATTGGGAAAGAATCTCTTATCGAATGGTCCTATTCTCCCCAACTTGAGTTGTGAAAACAAGTTTTCTCCCTTCTCTTAGAGATTTGACATTTTTCTGGTGGACTCCAGTTATCAGTCTGTGAATTTTGCCAAATTAGGATAAACCCTGTTGCAGCTACTCCACCTGCAGCCTCTGAAACAGCAGGATTTGAGGTAATGGTTACTGGTCAAAATCTAGAAACAGCAAACAAGGGTAGTAAGGGTGAAAGGACGCCGCACATCTAAACAGTAAAACAATGATTTTGAGACAAATATCCAAGTAAACATAGAATCTGGTGCAATCTGGCCCAGTGCCTTACTACCCAGTAGGCACAAAAAATGGGTAACAGAGTACCCAAGGACAAATATTAAACAGGAAGGCCAACAGCACACAGAATATAAAGTTCAATAGTGTTGCAGGGATAGGTATCCCTGGTGGTGTGTAGTCGAAGTGAAAGAGTTGAATGGAGTCTCAGGTCTGTTTTGCAGAAGGTGTCTTTATTTGTGACAACTATAAATCAGAGTGCCATCAACGAGATACAGCCAACACGTGTTTCGTCACACAAGTGACTTTATCAAGGCTGGGCTATGCGGCCAGAATGGTACGTAACGAGGGTAAGTAATGTGGGTGCCCCGTAATCGGTTGTGTGGGCTATTGGAAGGTCAAATGAAGCTTTTAGGAGTGAGCCATTTAAAAGTATGGCTGAGTGGGGTCATGAATATGAAAGAGAAGGCAGGTGTAGCAGGCCTTGATAAGCCTGTGGTGATAACCTGTTGAGACGCGTTGATAAAGTCACTTGTGTGACGAAACACGTGTTGGCTGTATCTCGTTGATGGCACTCTGATTTATAGTTGCCACATCTCTAGGATCTGCTCTCGCTAGTCCAGGGGTCTCCAATGAGTAACTCACTCAGATGTGAAATAGAGCCCAATACCTCTTTCAGAGGCTCTGTGCATGTCAAAGAAGGCAGCACTGCTCAACCTTAAGACCCTCAGATTAGCAGGCTGCCAAAGCAATGACAGGATATTATAATAAAGCTCAAACACATAATGTATCAGCCTATGGGGTCTGCCTCATGACCATCTGTCTCCACTCACAGTTACAAAACAAATTTTAAGTTGATAATTGAATGGGAGACTTATTGCTGTGGCCCTTTGTGCTAGAGTATACTTGATGCTTTGACAGGTTTTTCATTAGCAAGTTGGAGGCATTTAATATTGGTGTGCCTTTTCCTGATATTTCTGCTTGTGACCTCACCGGAAATGCTTGGGTGGCCACTACTAATAACCCTGCTTATGGTATACACATTATAATGTTAACATATGTGATTGCTACTATACAGTAACAACGTTTTCTGGTAGCTCAGGAAGACTTTCCTTGAGCAATTGTAGCTCACACTTCAGAAAAGGTTGGAAAAAACTCTGCTTCTAGTCTAAGGAACACAAGTTATTATAATTCAGCAAAACACTTTTCACTTCATCCTTACTCCTGTGAACCAATCGGTCTTCTCCAAACTCGGGGAGCACATAAACTCCCTAGCTTTGCATGTCTTTCCAATAGGTCATACATAGCTTTCTCCTTGAGTTGTTACTCTGAACAGAATGTTATGGTTCAGGCAGCTGTTCCGATGAGATGATTTCCGTACATCTTCCTCTTCTACCAGTGAGAACATCACTATTAGATATATCAGTTATCTAATACATAGCAAATGCCTATTGTTAGACCTGCCCGCCTTAGGGTGGTCTTCCCCCAAAGCTTTGCCTCTCCTCTTCTATTTGTCTGGACTTATTTTTGTTGGGCTTAGAACTCTGAGCACCTTACCACTGCTAACCAGTGCTGAATTGTGTGTGATCTATCCTTAAAAATGATAATATTGGCTTATCCCCAATTGGCATATTTAATTTAATTATTATTCCCTAGTAAAGTGCAGTACATGTTTCCCGAGCCTGTAAATTAAATGGTGCTAGTGGGCCCGCAGAACCCACTGAGGTAGCCCTTTAAACATGCCTCAGGCCTACCATTGCAGAGCATGTGTATGCAGTTTTAAAGTGCTATGTCAACCTACAATATATATCTCTTGCCAGGCCCAAACCTTCCTTTTTCATACATATATGTCACCCCTAGGGTCGGCCCTGGACAGCCCAAAGGGCAAGGTGCAATGTATTTAAAAAGTTGGACATGTACTTTTAAGTTTTACATGCCCTGATAGTTAAAAACTCTTACCTTTGTTTTTCACTACTGAAAAGGACTATCTTTCCCGTAGGAAAACATTGGAGTTGCCTTATTACATTCTTCCCAAATGGGAAGAGATAACTGTTCATATTGGTTTCTCTGGAATCTTAATCCTATTTTATGGTGATGTCAGAGTCTAAATTACAATTCTGAAAATGCCACTTTTAAAAAGTTGGCAATTTCCTGCCTTAGCCATTTTGTGCCTGGAGCCTATCTCTGGTCACATGATTGGGTGTCATTTTCAGTTGGGCTTTGTGTATTCGTTCTAGACAGCCACACATTTGCTAGCGCGCCCGGTCCTTAGTAAGTAAACTTACAAGGGGGCGCGTATAGGTTGATGAACCTTTTGAATCGCATGGAGTATCGTAGCCATGTAGTGACCACCGTAATGGTAGCTAACATCAATAATCAAGATACATTCTATGAAAAAACAACTTTAGACCTTAATACTCAAGAATAACCACTACTCAGGAAAAGGGTTAACAAGTTTTATTCCCTATTGCTTACAATTCTAACCATCTGTTAATTCAATCTTTATTCAAATCAATTCTTTAGTAATTCATCAGTTATAAGACATTATTTCTTGAAGAAAACATACGCGGCAAAGCAACACCATAAGCTATGAATATCAGCATTAATAATGTAATTCAGCAATTAAGTTTGTCAGTCATTTGTCACTGTCAACGTCACCCCTAACAACCTACCTAACCAAGATTAGCATTAATTAGCATGTGGATCTTCATGCGAAAACTATTTAGAGAAAACATAAATTTAAAAAAAGGCTACCTAAGTGAAAATCTAATTAAAACAGCGCAGTTGGTACCTAGAAGAAAAGGCACATAATTGTCAGTCACATTTTCATAGCTACCTATCCAAGATGGATCAGCAACAAGACAGTCTTCGTCTTCAGGTCATCAATTGTCGGCTACAGATCAGGCTCACAGAGTATGAGCCCAATATCAGCACCTCAGTGTCAGTGAGACCGGATCCTCAGGGTTTGCGCCTGTTCCCAATATGTCCACCTCTTGGCAGCTCCAAACTCTACTAGCTATTATAGCACAGAGTTAAAGAATGGCCAAGTGGGGGATAGGGTTTAAGTTGGAAACAGCGGGGAAGGAGACCTGTGGAAGCAAAAGTTAAGAACACAATAGTAAGATCATTCACATTAATCTTCATGAACTTTGTTTGAATTTTTATGCTCTAATAACATGAGAGATCAAGAACTTTTCAATAACGTGACCTTGTTAAAATCATATACTCTGAACAATGAACTCTCTCAAGTTAATCCATAGAATAGCAAGTACGTCACAACAAGAGTCAATGAGTACATTCGTTCTAAAAGAATTTACTGCTATAGGATTCATGAATGATACTGTAAAATAGGCAAAATTACTAAATTTGTTTTATCTAGAAAGATCACACTCTGTTTGATCTAAGTTTCAAGATTTAATTGCCCAGAAATTATTGCGCACTTTATTGGCAGACTGCGCATTAAAACTTAAGTACCTAGAATGATCGGGCGCTCTACCGATCTGTACTGCAAGGGTTAATTGCCAAGAATGAATTGCGCACACTGTTGCCGATTCAACCAGCAAGATTCAAATGCCTCGAAATGATCGCGCACTCTGCCGATCCAAACTGCAAGGGTTAAATGCCAAGAATGAATTGCGCACACTGTTGCTGATTCAACCATCAAGATTCAAATGGCTCAATATTATTGCGCACTCTGCCAATCCGAACTGCAAGGGTTAATTGCCAAGAATGAATCGCGCACACTGTTGCCGATTCAACCATCAAGATTCAAATGCCTCGAAATGATCGCGCACTCTGCCGATCCGAACTGCAAGGGTTAATTGCCAAGAATTAATCGCGCTCACTGTTGCCAATTCATCCATCAAGATTCAAATGCCTTGAAATGATTGCGCACTCTGCCGATCGGAACTGCAAGGGTTAAGTGGCAAGAATAAATTGCACACACTGTAAATCACAAAGCCAAAAACTCAAATGTTTCTAGAAAACGGAGTTGAGGGCCTTCCCTGAACTCTGCCTTACCGCTCTGCTTGAAGATCAGCAAGATAATGAGGACAGGGCCAGGAAATGTCCAAGTAGGCCTCCGGAACAGGAGCCCTGGAAAATGCTGCTGCTCTGCACCGGGACCTCTGAATAGTGAGCACGTGGAGCTGGGCTGGGTTCCTTAAATAAACCCAAGCCCCGCCCATCTGCCACACCCAGCCACACCCAGCCAGGCTTTAGGAAAGGCTTGAAAATTAACTATACATTGCAAACAGTATTAAAGACATTTCAAGATAAATACCTGCAATGCAAAAAGTTAATATGCAATATCAGCACACAATGCATGAATTATTACATTGCATAAGGTTGGTCATTTTGCATTATGTTGCCCGTAGAGCACGCACTGTCCTGGTGTTGACAGTACTCTCCCTCTCCCGAATGCGCTCTAGGGCCTGGTTTGTCTGGGTTTAGGCGGTGAAAACGCCGCACTAGTCGTGGAGCATAAATGTCAGATGTTGAGACCTATGAGTCGTTCTGTGGACCGTACCCTTTCCAAGATATTAGATACCAGAGAGTACAACCTCTAAACTTTGAATCCAAAACCTCTTTTACTTTGTATTCCAGTTCTCCTTGTACCAGGACTGGAGTTGGTCGAGAGCGAGTTTTCTGGAAAGCTCTTTCTAGGAGAGAAGTATGAAACACGGGATGAATGCATCGTGATTTTGGTAACTGTTTGTAGGATGCTGGATTGATCTGTTGAAGAACTGTGTAAGGACCTATATATTTGGGATTAAACATATGTCTTTTCTTGAAGTCAATGTGACGTGTGGAAAGCCACACTCTATCTCCTGGCTTATATTGTGGGCCCTCACAATGTTTTTTGTCATAATGTTTTTTATACTTTTGTTTTGCTTTGTTCAGATGTTGCTGGATTGGTTTCTGGGTTTGATGGAGTTGTCGTATTGTTTCTGACACTGCTGGTGAAAGTAAACGTTCTTGTGGAATTGTGATTGGTAAAGTATCTGGGTGATAACCAAATAGACCGAAAAAGGGCGTCACTCCAGTAGAAGTGTGATGCGAGTTATTGTAGGCCAGCTCAGCTAACCAAAGCATTGATACTCAGGAATGGAGTGCTTTTTCAGCGTAAGCATGCAAATCTTGTTTCAATGTTTGATTGAGTCTCTCAGTTTGGCCATCTGTTTGAGGATGGTGACTGGTAGATAATGTAGATGTAACTAGTAGTGTTTTGCACTATGTTTTCTAGAAGTTAGAGGCAAATTGTGATCCTCGATTGGAAAGAATTATTTTTGGTAATCAATGATAACGGACCACCTGATTTAAAAGTTGTTGCCAATTCACTGGAGGTAGGCAATTTCCTGCAAGCAATGAAATGTGCATATTTTGTGAGACTATCTACCACTACAAGGATTACTGAGTGATGTTGAACAACTGGGAGTCCTGTAATAAAGTCTATTGATATGTGTTCCCAAGGTCGGAGCAGAGTTGGGAGAGGATGTAACAGTCTTTTTGGTTTGAATGACTTGTCTTGGTACGGGCACAAACTTCACAGTTAGTTACCATTTGCTTGACGTCTTTTGTGAAAGTAGGCCGCCAAAAATATCGCTGGATTAGTTCAAGTGACTTAGGAATACCTGAATGACCTGCCGTAGGTATAACGTGCAACCAATGAAACACTAATTTGCACAACTTGGTAGTAGGAACAAATAAACATGCATCATGAAAAGGTTGGCCTTGTTTGATTGATCTTTTTGGGTTTGCTTGAGCCCATTTCTGCCATTTTTCGATGGTGAAAGAATTACGAATATTTTCAAAAAAAATCTTCAGTTTTGAGGATTTTGTCTGGAGCAATGATAGCTCGTGGCGGCTGGATTGTGGGCAACATGGTAGAGTCTTGTCTGGACAAGGCATCCACTTTGTGATTATCTTTGCTGGGGGAAAGGTTACCACAAAATCAAACTCTGCAAAAAACAGCATCCATCGTAATTGTCGAGGAGTCAAAAGTCTAGCTGAACTCATGAACTGGAGATTACGATGATCTGTGTATACTGTAATAGTGTATCTGGCGCCTAGCACATAGTGTCTCCACTCTTTAAAGGCACCATGGACTGCTAGAAGTTCTTTCTCAGCTATGACATCATTTTGTTCCGCTTCGTTTAGTTTTCGGGACATGTAAGCTACAGGGTGTAGCTGACCGGTATCTTTGTTGCGTTGTGATAACACTTCACCAATTGCCACATCTTAAGCATGTTCTTCTACTATGAATGGACGTTCAGTATCTGGGTGAGTCAAGACTGGGGCGGTGGAGAAGGTTTCCTTTAAGATTGAAAAAACCTTGTCAGCTCCTGGAGACCATACAAATTGTTCTTTCTTTCGTAGTAACTTGATGATTGGTGCCACTGTCTGTGAGAAGTGGTCTATGTACCTATGATAGAAATTTTAAAAACCAAGGAAGCACTGAACATCTCAAACGGTTTTTGGGATTGGCCAATCGGATACTGCTTGCACTTTTCTTTCTGCCATGACCATGCCTTGAGGGGTAAGGATGACCCCTAAAAATTCAGCGGTGGTAACATGAAATTCACATTTGCTCAATTTGCAACATAAATGATGTTTCCGAAGGGCTGTGAGAATCTTTTGGACATGTTGTACATGTTCGACTTCGTTAACAGAATATAATAGAAAATCATCAGTATAAACTATTGCAAATAGATATAGATATTCTCTAAGGACATCATTCAGAAAGAATTAGAATGCTGCTGGAGCATTACAAAGTCCAAAGGGCATGACTGTGTATTCAAATAGACCATATCTAGTTTTAAAGGCGTTTTTCCACTCGCCGCCTTCCCTCATCCTGACTAGGAGGTAAGCTCCTCTTAGGTCTAACTTGGTATACATTTCGGCTTTTTTAACTTGATCCAACAGGACAGGGATCAAGAGTAATGGGTATTTATTCTTTACTGTGATTTTGTTTAACCCTCTATAATCTATACAAGCCCTAAGATCCCCATTAGCCTTGGGAACAAAAAGAAGAGGAGATGGGGCAGGAGACTTGGAAGGACGGATAAAGCCATTAGCTAGAAATTGGTCTAAATAGTTCCTTAGATATTGATTTTCGTGTTCAGACAGGGCATACACACGACAACTAGGGAGTATAGCACCAGGAGTCAGGTCAATTTGACAGTCATAAGGTCTGTGTGGTGGCAAGGTTCCTGCTTCGTTTTAATCAAAAACATCAAGGAAGGATGAATTCTGCAAAGGCAGTGTTACATCTTTTTCAGTGGCTGTGGCTATGTGGGATTTGTGGGAATCTGTAACATTTGATGTTTGGAGACATTTTCCTTTACACCGAAATTAAGAAAATGTGATTTTCCTTTCTTGCCAGTTTATTAAAGGATTATGGTAACTTAACCAAGGCATTCCTAGAATAATTCCATACTGAGGAGCGTGGATTACATCAAAGATTATTTTCTCTACATGTTTGGTGTCTTGATTTCCCCCTTTACAGATTACAGACAAGGGGAAGGTCTGTAGAGTCACCGGATCTCCAGCTAGGAGTTTTCCATCTACAGCTCGTATTATTTCTGGTGTTTTCTTCTTCTTACATGGGATCCCCCATGTTTGAATCAATTGTGCATCAATAAAATTACCAGTAGCCCCGGAATCTACTAAGGCTTTCTTTAGATAAGTCTTTTGTTTTACCAGTACTTCTAGATCTAATTTTAAATGTCTTGACTCAAGTAAAACCTTTTTTGCATCTTGTGAAGGGTCCACGGTTACACCCAAAAACAACCCTTCCTTACATCTTGGGTGTTCTAGTTTTCCTGATTGATCTGTGTATTTGCTACAACCTTCTTGGTAGGGGTTTGTTTACTTTTTGGTTTTGCTGGACATTCTTTAGTGAAATACCCCTTTCGACCACAATACAGACATTGTCCGTTCTTTCTACGTAGATCTTTCTCTTCTTTTGTTAAGGGCCGCCTGATGGTTCCTATTTCCATTGGTTCATGATTGTGGCCTCCATGAATTTGTGAGTCTCTATGCTCATGAACACGCCAGGAACTTTTCTCAGTGTTTTTACGTGTTCCACGTTGTTCTGCAAGACGATGATCTAACCTTAAAACAAGATTTATCAGATCTTGACACTACATGGGTTGAGGATCAATCTGTGCATGAATGTCTTTTAACTCATCATTGAGTCCTTGATAGAACAGGGCTGATGCCTTTTCCTCAGGCCAGGCCGTTTCTGCTACCAGACGATTAAAGTTAGCCAAGTAAGAGACAAGATCCTTATTTCCTTGTCGCAATTCTAACAGTTCTCGGTCTGCGGACAGAGTAACTGTTCTTCGATCGAAAACACTTTCAAAATCTCGGACAAAGTCTCTCCAGTTATAAAGCAAAGGATTATCTCGACGCACGAGAGGGATTGCCCAAGTGGCCGTGTCTCCAGTCAAATAAGAAATCAAGAAGGCCACCCTGGATTGGGGATCAGGGAAGGTGTTTGATCTACAGGTTAAATGCAATTCTACTTGAGTCAAAAAGGATTGTACCTTCTGAGGATCACCTGAAAACCTTTCTGGGGGAGCCAAAGGTATGTCTGTGGGAACTGTGAGTGATATTTTAGTTGGAGGATTCCCTCCTAAACTTTGAGGAGGAGGATTAGGCCAGCCCGCACCCAGAGAACCTTGACCCTTCTTTCCCACTTTGTCTTGTAACTGATCCACCCTTTCTGCTAGATTGGTTGCTATGTTTTTAGATTCGACTACATCCAATTGAAGCTGCGTAATTACTTTAAGTAACTCATCCAATGTGGCCATATTGAAAACCTAGCACAAACCAGGAGGATAAAAATTTGTGGCCTCACTATTCTGTCAGCGAGACCGGATCCTCGGGGATTGCGCCTGTTCCCAATAGGTCCACCTCTTGGCAGCTCCAAACTCTACTACCTATTATAGCACAGAGTTAAAGAATGGCCAAGTGGGGGATGGGGTTTAGGTTGGGAACAGCGTGGAAGGAGACCTGTGGAAGCAAAAGTTAAGAACACAATAGCAAGATCATTCACATTAATCTTCATTAACTGTGTTTTAATTCTTTATGCTCTAATAACATGAGAGATCAAGAACTTTTCAATAATGTGACCTTGTTATAATCATGTACTCTGAACATTGAAATCTCTCAAGTTAATCCTTAGAAAAGCAATTACGTCACATCAAGAGTAAATGAGTACATTTGTTCTCAAATAATTTACTGCTATAGTATTCATGAATGATACAGTAAAATAGGCAAACTGACTAAACTCGTTTTATCTAGAAAGATCACACTCTGTTTGATCTAAGTTTCAAGATTCAATTGCCCAGAAATTATTGTGCACTTTATTGCCAGACAGCGCATTAAAACTCAAGTACCTAGAATGACTGCACGCTCTGCCGATCCGAACTGCAAGGGTTAATTGCCAAGAATGAATCGCGCACACTGTTGCCGATTCAACCATCAAGATTCAAATGTCTTGAAATGATTGTGCACTCTGCCGATCTAAACTGCAAGGGTTAATTGCCAAGAATTAATCGCGCACACTGTTGCCGATTCAACCATCAAGATTCAAATGCCTCGAATTGATCATGCACTCTGCGATCCGAATTGCAAGGATTAGTTGCCAAGAATGAATCACGCACACTGTTGCCGATTCAACCATCAAGATTCAAATGCCTCGAAATGATCGCGCATTCTGCCGATCCGAACTGCAAGGGTTAATTGCCAAGAATGAATTGTGCACACTGTTGCCGATTCAACCATCAAGATTCAAATGCCTCGAAATGATCGCACACTCTGTTGATCCGAACTGCAAGGGTTAATTGCCAAGAATGAATCGCGCTCACTGTTGCCGATTCAACCATCAGGATTCAAAATGATTGCGCACTCTACCGATCCGAACTGCAAGGGTTAAGTGCCAAGAATAAATCGCACACACCATAAATCACAAAGCCAAAAACTCAAATGTTTCTAGAAAACGGAGTCGAGGGCCTTCCCCGAACTCTGCCTTACCGCCCTGCTTGAAGATCAGCAGGATAATGAGGATAGGGCCAGGAAATGTCCAAGTAGGCCTCCGGGACAGGAGCCCTGGAAAATGCTGCTGCTCTGCACCTGGACCTCTGAATACTGAGCACGTGGAGCTGGGCTAGGTTCCTTAAACAGACCCAAGCCCTTCCCACCTGCCACACCCAGCCACACCCAGCCAGGCTTTAGGAAAGGCTTGAAAATGAACAATACATTGCAAACAGTATTAAAGACATTTCAAGATAAATACCTGCAATGCAAAAAGTTAATATGCAATATCAGCACACAGTGCATGAATTATTACATTGCATAAGGTTGGTCATTTTGCATTATGTTGCCCGTAGAGCGCGCACTGTCCTGGTGTTGACACTCGGACAGCGTCTCCTGACGTCATCAATTTTCTTCCCGCAGTTCTGATTCGTCACCCCTTGTCATGACTTTTTATTCGGGTCTCCCAGTCCATCCCACTAATTGCTAATTGATCAATCGGTCGGAAGATATGACTCTAACCTATAGTTTTTATTTACCAAATCGTATTCTTATATTTTACAAAATGCTGATTGGTTCTTCTTGTGATGAAGACATCATCCGGCTCTTCAGGTATCAAAATTGCTGCACATGGTTCTCTAGTCAGTGCTTCCATTGTTCAAGACCTGGGAAAGTACATTTAGGCTACACTACACATAATTGTTTCAACTTGTCTTCACCACCTCCTGTCTGTCGGTACATTGCAGAATGTTGTAGCTAAGTGACTTGAACTCTGAGCGGTTCAAGGTCTCTGTCTCCAGTTACCAGTCCTTTGCGAGGCCTTCGAATTCTCCATGTTTAGCCGGAGCAAGGCCCAGTGGAACTAGGCCTCTGGTACGGCTAGTTTAAGACTATTGAATTAATACAAAACATAGGTTATACATCTCATTATGACATATTAGTACATGTTTCTCATATGTTTTCATTATTTCGCATATTTTATGTTATTTTAGTACACATGGTGATCACTCCCCGAGGGCACATTTCTAAACATGCACATTATTTTCCACTATTAATTTCTCTATGCATTTTTCTCATTTAATAAACACACATATAAGTTGTTAATAATTTCTTAATTAACATATCTGTTCCAACACACTTATAGTGCTTATGTGTGCCAGGACGGGCCACCAATGGCAGTATGGGAGAGAAGTGTCGGGCCCAGCCTCACTTACACCTAAATAGACTGTGTCCCCTCTCCACACAGGGGGCTTAATTACCCTGCATTGTCACTTCAGCCAGATTGGAGCCAGGGCAGGGATGATAGTGAATTTCATGCAGTTCAAAGACACTGTCTAGAAGCTTCTTCAACCTTCCAGCATCAGGGCACCGGTGTATAAAAGAAGGACCTCAGACACCACCACTTCAGTACACTTCTGGGCCTGTGGACACTATGTCAGGAAGAGGGACCGCTGTGCTTCTACAAGGACTATCAGTCTGTAGGACTGCTACTCTGAAGAAGCTGCTGCCTTGCTGTGCTAAGTTGCTGCCTTCTTGCCTGGGGAAGAAGAACTGGACCTGCATCTTCACCTTGAACCTTAGAGCCCCAGAGTGACTCAAAGGACTAGTCTGATAGCCTCCTGATCTGAGCCTCAGGGACATAACCAGCTCCCCCAGCCCCTGGACCCATAATCAGTGAGTCCCTGACCCCAAAAGGTGCTTCTGACATGTTGCACCCTTGGTGTGGTTCTTGTTAAATTCAAGCTTTTGGGCTCTTTGAAACCACAAACCGGAAGTGCACTGCTCCGTCTCTTCGCCCAGCAAGCATCGATTGTCTACGGAGGACCACCAACACAATGCTCCAGCATACTTATCTGGGACACCTAGCCTGCTCTTTGTGCCATGCTGACCACCACCAGCGACGCTCTCCTTGCTCCCGGCAACCTTCCTGCACGTGAATAGGGGTCTTGGCACAAGACCTGAGAAGGTGAAAATTCAGCAGGCCTAATCTGGGACTGTATCCGATTCACGCTTCATTGCGGTCAGTCTGAACTTTCGAATTTGACCCAGCTCAGTGTGTCCAGATAACTGCGGTTGGCGATTTATGCTTTTAAGCGCTATTTTGCTGTTTATTCTTTAAAAATTCATAACTCCGGTTCTATTAATGGGATTTTTTTCATTTTAGTCTTTTTTTATTTATTAAATTCTGCTCTATTTTTCTAAGCTGGTGTGAGATACTTTTTGCATGGTGTTTGCAGTGTTTATCTGTTTGAAGGGTTGTACAAGTACTTTACTCACTGCTTCTAAGTTAAGCCTGACTCCTCTGTGTCAAGCTACCAGGGGGTGAGCACAGGTTAATTTGGGGTTTGCTTGTGCCTCACCGTGACTAGGACTGTGATTGCTGCTTGACCAGGGCTCACACCCCGTCTGCCAGTAACCCAATTTCTAAAACCTATTTACTAGCTAATGGAAGGCTTCCGGGAAAATACAGCTTCTGCAGTGGAAAGAAAGAGAGTGCAAAGCAACTGCATAAATATGTGAGCAGGCCTCTCAGGTTTAAACAGGTAAAGTCTACATTCAAAATGGCATTATGTTTGAGGCTAACAATTCATTACAAAAAATTAACTTGAGTGGTTGCTTATAATGGCTAGGTGTGATTACTTACTACAAATTTTGAATACACATGTGTATGTTGTTTGATGTTTCATTTTCACTTTACAATAAATAGGTGTAATTCGCAAAATGAGGAATTTCAATCCATCAAAGCCTATATATTAATGTGCTGTGTCACTGATAAATAGGTTACTGCTGTACTCTACTTAAGACTGGGTTATGGTTCAAGCAACTGTTGCTCTTGGTAGCACTTTAAGAAAGAGATTGATTTTCATATACAGAGAGATGTAGGATAAGTAATAGGTTTTTGATAAAGCAAGTGTAAGTAACAGTCAAACCTAAACCCGATCATTTTCACTTTATTTGATAGAGGAATGTGCCCATCAGTTAATGACTTTGCAAAATCATCTGTCTCCCAGTGCCTTGACCAACCTATTATCCCATATCCCATCAAACGGGTGCACAGGAAGTGACATCGTTTTTTTCATGTCAAAACCGTATAGAACATAAACTAGGAAAGAGGATTTAGGGCCTGATTTAGAGTTTGGCAGACGAGTTACTGCATCACAAAAGTGAGATATCCAGCGCCATATTAAGATCTCCCTAGGCCAGGAGTCTTCAAACTGGGGAGTGTCCCCCCAATCCTCTCCCCTATCCCCCTGGGGGATGGCCTCGAGTGATCCTAGGGGGAGGTGCCATGCTCTGGCCAAAAGAAGCATTATGCTGATAAGAGAGCTTTGTTTTAAGCTAAAAAATGAGCAGCAGTAAACCGCTCTGTAATGGGCCAACACTAACATGTTTTGTCATTTATATTCAAGCTGGGAGTATGTGCCAAAAGGGAAGGGGCTCCAAATGCTCTTCAAAACCCCCACCTGCATATATTAACACTGTGGATACTTTTACGGTTAGTAAGATGTGCCTGACCAGAAAAGTATGTTTGACATCATTAATTTGATTGCATTTTTAAAAAAGTAACAGAACTTAACTGTAATGTTTAAATAGGCCTTCACATATTTAAACATTGCCAAACTATTACAATGATTGTGAAAAATTTGTAGGAGGCCCGATAATTTATTTTTGATGGGGGGGCAATTAAAAAGTTTGAAGACCACTGCAACATGCTATACAGGATCATTGTGAAGGAGTAACCCTCTCTGCAAAACTCTAAATCAGGTCCTCAATTTCTGATTATCCATTTTCACAGAAATTGACATTACTTCCCGTCTTCACCCTACTTCAATCAACACTTCAGGGCGTCCAATCACCTGGCATCCCAGAGCAAAGAACGGACTCAAACAGGATATTGCATGTTTGGGCCTATAAGGACCAGGAAGGGCTTTGATCCAGAACATGACCAGGTAAAGTAAAGTCACAGGCATGTCCCAGCACCGCTATTGCAAGTCCCCACAGCCACATCCAGATCTAGATGACCCAGATGCTTACATAGAATTCTCACAACACATAGATCCAACCTTGTACTCATTACACTAACTACCCAATACCCATAAACACACATTCCATCTCATGCTCATTAACGTCACTCTGCAGTACTAAACACGCCAGACATCACAGACATCTGCCTCTACCAGAGATTCAACCCATCCAAGACAAAGGTCCTGTTATTTGCCAAGACAAACAAACAAAAAACAGTACAAAACTGGTTAAAGGACATGCCAAGACAGTTGGATTCACTTTGGACACAAACCATACCCCCAGGGAACACATTGTGAAAAAAGCAAAGCCTGTTAGCAGCCCTCTCTTCTAAAGAAAGTCAAACTGTTTATTTAAAAAAGTGACTATTCTCACATTGCAATGGCAGTAACACTCTTCTCCATCGCTCCCTGACTCCACACTGGTAATCCTGAAGGGCATCCTATACACCACAACATGTCTCATCCCAAAGCCTGAAGAAATATGATCACTTCATCCCATCCTAATGGAACTCCATTGGCTCCCCTTACTCTTCAGCACCATTTTCAAAACAAGCTGCATCATTTACATAGCCACCACAACCAGCACCCCTGCTTATCTTGCAGACAAGTTTACAATCTCTGGTGGTTCTTAAGACACCAGCAGCTAGGACACCATCAGGCTGCACAGTAAGGAATGTATTAAAGGAAAGAAAAGTCACGAGACATTTTACATCTATGCACACAGGACTAAGACAAGATCCCTGCACAACTGCCATCCAGCTTTTCTGAGCTGCAGATGTCATCATATGCTTCTCCAAGATATCTAACGTTTGGTTCCAGTTCTCCAGTGTTGCATAATGTTAATGTTCCCATCACCACAAGTGTCTAAACTGTTTGTTAACCACTATGGTTACCACTCCAAATTGTTTCAAGGCACACCTGTTCAGATCGCAGTGGTTTGTGAACAGTTTCATGTCCATTGCTCACTACTGGCATGTGATCAAAAATAGCACAATGGAAAATAGCTCTCACTGCCATCTGTATTTGTTTTAAATTTTAAATTGCCTTGCAAACAGTTCCTAAAGATTTGCTCATTATTTTCAAATCTATTTGTGCATGTTTACAAGCTCACCCTGCAATGCAAATAGCTATAAAAATGACTGAATTGATTCACACCAAAGCTAACAAAAATAACTATTCTGAGAAAAGGTGTATATTCCTGCCAGGTTTCACATAATTCTGTTTTGTAGTATTTGTTATGAAAGAGAAGCAAAACTTGGATTTAAATTTGGAAATCCTACTTTTGCAATAGATTTGAATAACTTTGGGTTAGCGTGGTTTTTTCAATAAAAATACTTCCATTGACATAGCAGGAGCACTTCATGTGAATACAATCACCATGTTCCATATGCCTTGGTAGCATAAGGAACATAGTAACATTTTTATTTTTCAAAAGACAAACCCCAAAATTGTGTGTTTATGTTTTTTAAATAGAATCATTATCGTTGAAGCTTTAGGAGTTATCTCAAGTGGCGTAAGAAGGCCAGCTGTGGCACCTTGTCAACTGACAAACAACTATCACAGCTGCTGTTTCTGTCAGTAAAGCTAGCTATGAGTCCCCTCATCAGAAACGCACCGCATCCACTGCCTATGAATTATGGAGGAGCAACAAGGTCCTGGAGGATGGGTCATACACGTATTTACATTGTGATTATGGTTGACTCAGAGTTCCCATAGGAAATGCACTTTTTGTTTTTATAATCAATTTAGTGCTAGTCAAAGAGACTGCATGAAACTCCCCAAAACGTTCATCCAGTTTGTCAATTGAGGGTCTTTCATAGCAAAATTTGTGCAGGTCTTTATCAAGCTGGGGCAAGAAAAATTGTGAATTTTCATTTTTAACAACTATAATATTCTTTGCTCTTTGATACAGAGAAAAGATGGAACAGAATTAGACCAAACCTGTCAGAAAATTACAACTTTGCTCAAGGATTGTGCTGTTTGTTGGTTTGCTGTTAAAACGCTCAGTTGTGTTCGAGAAATTACCTTCTAAAGAGTTGCTTGGATTGGACAAGATAATGTTAAATGTTAGAGCAGTATTTCTAATTTGCCCATACCTTTAGTACTGATTGATCAATTTGTACAAAATCTAGCGGATGTTTAACATGTTTGGCTGTGGCTTTGTATTTTTAAATTTGTGCAGATTCGTCAAAAGGGGCACATCTAAATTGGAAGTCAAAAGTATTTTCATTTGCTAATAAATATGGCATTATTTGATTAAATTACACAGAATTATGCAGGTAGCATCTCTACATTTTTGTTGCATTTGTGCAGATCCATCAGGGGTGTGGGATAAAGTTGAGAGGAGTGCAAAAACATTTTCATGGACTGGTAACTTTGTTTTTCTATAATGAATCTATATTAAATGTGGAGACTCTTAGCACATTAAGGTCAATGCAGTAATCTCGGATTTCATGCAGATCAAATGAATGAATCAATGATAAGACGTGTAGGGCACGACTGCTGCCCCAATGAGGGCTCAGGTGCTGAACAAAATGCTTATTGCTTCTAGCAGTCTTCCTTATCTAGCCTGTGGCAAAAAAGAAGGGGGTACTAAATTAAACCGCAAGGGTTAAAAACATTGCAGTTTTACAGATCTGTGCAACACTTGGTAGGCACCTACCATGGTTAATTTGCTTGTAGTATTTTGAGTTTCAAACAAACTCATCAAGTTTGAGGTACACTATGGGGCGGTCAAAAAGCAGCAGTTACCACGTTAACTTCCATAGGGATCTTTTCTTTCCACTACAGAAAGAAGCCCGGAAGGGAATTATAACATTTGTGGAATGTAAGTAAAACTTTACTCAGGGAAGTGCCTTTGTGAGGCTTGGAATAAATCTGATCAGTAGCTTTCAAGAAATTAGCATTATAATAAGGTGCCAGTGGGCTTGAAAAGTTTAAAGTTAGAGATAGCTAGACTGTTAGGGTGGGATAGTCTTTGTAAACAGATTTGCAGACATTCCATGGATCCATTTTTAAAACTAAAATTCCTGTTTGTAAGAAATCTTCCATTGTCTATTTCGAGTCCGAAGTACAAAGTTTCATCTCGAAACCCATGCTATGCATGTTTGAAAGCCGTTCTCATTAAGATTTTGCAGTTTGCAACAGGTTAGCAAGTTATTAGCAAATTAATACTTTTTTGCCTTCCCACCTGCAGGACTGTGTCAACTAATAATGAATTTTCATGAAACTACATATACTAAAGGTAAGGTAAATATGCTAACAGCATGTAAAATTTGATGCTGGCCCATGATATAGCACCAAAGGTATTGGCAAGTAAAAAAAGTTTTGACCCATGGTCAGATCTGCCTGAAAAGTGAGATTCCTACCCTAGGAGCAACATTTTAGCAGACTAACAAATACCATGCCCATTTGTTAAACAGCAGCACCATAATAATTTGCAAATGAACACTTTTTACACACCCTCTTCCTCTGCTTAACTCTGCCTCTTCTTGAAACTTTTTCATGATATCTAATATTTCAAGAGTAGACAACATGTTAACGGCATCTTAAATTTCATGCAGATCTAGGTTAGGGCAGCGAAGGGTATTAGCACATGGAAGATTTTGTAACCTTCCTTTGAAATTTGCTTTCCTTTGATTGTTATGTATAAAACTTGGCATACCAAGAGAAAAACAAACATGATAAAGATTTGCCAAGTTTCATGTTGTTTTACAAAGGCCAAAGTCTTGCACAGTGGGGATTGGCCTCCGCTAGAGGCTGGACACATCACTTAGCATACAACCTTGCTTTGCAGCCAACCTCCAAAGCACATGATCAAAGGCTGTGTGCAGTGATGGTATGACTATCTGCGGAAAGTTGAGTATATGGATCTTTTAGCGTATGATAAACAAAAAATTCTCACACACCCAATGCCTGATTCACAAAGATAAACTTACATTTTTATTTAAGTTTATGATTGTTTGCTATCCACAAAGGTATTTTACTAGTGCTAACTACACAACTGTAGACATTCCGCAAATAAAAGGATAGGGCAGTCTTATCTTTTTATGTGTGAAGACTTTGCAGTGGTAAAGTAAAATACCTTTTTGAATAGCAAACAATTGTAAGCTTACACAAAATTGTATGTTTACCCTTGTGAATCAGGCCCCAAATGCAATGCTCACGTTTTCTTGTTGTCCCAATATTTTATATCAATGTAATGTAATATGTAATCTAATATGTATGCTTATTGATAACGTTTGCAATCTCATTTGTTGCATTAAGAGTGAGGGCATGAGCAATCCAGTTGGTGTGCACATTATGGTTTGCATGACTATTGTTGTGGATTGTGATTCTTAACCATAACTTTCGAATTTGAGTGTTTTTTAAATTTTACATTTGAAACAATGACTTCACATTAAATGTGTGTTTTTAGGTGAAATCTTACCCATAACAAAGTCAACTAATGATCCACTTCAACCTCAGTTTTTTCCAGAAAGTAATCTTTTGCAAAATGCAATAATAGTTACCGCCGTTCATAGCAAGTAGTTGGTGAGCAGTCTTGGTTGGCAACCTTCTTTTAACTTCCAACTTACCTAATAAAATATGAAATGGAACTGAAGGAGGTACAAATTCTGTTTATTCATTTATTTCAACATATTCAGTGCACACAATGCATGGCATAACTCACATTGCCCACCATGTTTTGTTCTGGTATGCAGTGTTTTTTCCTGTGCCTTTTTAAAATGGGTGTGTTGCATTTTGTTTTGTGTTTCTGCGGTGTGGAATTACATAAGTTATGGGGTGCATTGAATGTCATAAATGGCGAGTTTCAGATTTTTGCATATTTGAGCCAAAACCACATGTTTTTTTCAGTTTTTTGTTTAGTCGAAATTAAATGTTTTTTTAAAGCACTTTTTTCAACTCCCGCTGTGTATCGCCTGCAGCCCGTCCATACACCGACCCAGTGTGGGTGGTCAGCCCCACTCCGTACAGTCTTTAGTTTGTGGCCAGCCCATTGTGGTTCAGGGGTATGGTGGCTGGCCGCATTCCAGCCTTCTGTGGCTAGCCAAACCTCACTGGTCAAGTCAAAAGGCCATGCACAGCACAGGTTGTCCGAAGAGCTTTGTCCAACCTTTCATGGAGAGCCTACCCCCACTGCGCAAGTCCATTAATTATGCACAAACGGTGTTCCTGTCCTATTTTTTCTCTCTTTGTTTTAAAAAATAATTATACATATTTTGAAAAAGGTTAAAATTTTCATGAAAATCATGATTGTTTGCAGAAATTATGTTTTTTTCTGGTGCTTAAAGTGACAACCATGGAATTGCAGTTTTACCATGGTGAACATGACTTTTTAAAAATTTTATATGCCGTTTTCCATGCCTCTGGGTGCCCCTATTTTCCCACAGTGTGAAAACTGTAGTTTTAAAAAAAATAGCAAACTTTAAGATGAAGGATGAAAATAAATTCCCTTCATCAGCCAATCACGTTTGACAAAAATTCAAATGTGATTTGCAGGATTCACAATTTAAAATGGGGGAACGTGAGTTCACTAACATATATGTCTTAATGATTGCTTATGTTCTATGAAACCCCAAATCCACATATGTGCCCTAACGTGTGCTGACATTCATGATTAATCAATTGTGATTTTGTTTTTATACCTGCTTGAAGCCCACTAATGCCTTTGGGTTATTGTACACTAAAACACACATTTTAAATGAATTTCCATGTTGCTATCATGCGTTGTAGAAAGCACCTTCTAGCTGAACCATTCTAGTATGCGTAGCCTCATTCTGAAGTTGGCACACGTAAGTAAGCAGGGATTAAAAACATCAGAAGAGACAACTCTTGCTGGCCATATATGTACCTTCCCATCAAGGTCTTTTTGCATTTTTTTTCCATGAGAAGAGCCTGGAATTTGCTCATTAGTGATTTTATGTAGGCTTCGGTCTTTTCACGTGCTCTCACTTACATCAACTTGCATTGAGAAAAGTGTATCAAAGTAGCACAAAAATGTGTGGATTTTACCATTACATGCTATAACTGACAAGATGCAGTTCTCTGGGCCTTTGTTTAGGGGACTGCCTTGCTTATTTTGAATGCTTTCTGGCTATTTTTGCATTAACCACATGTTAGACTGATATGTGCTATCCATAATGATTTGTGATTTCTTTTACAGAGCCTGGTGCATTTTGTGTCTCCACTCAACGAGCAAGGTGAGCCCTGGACCGAACTCCACATGATGACCCCAGGCGCTAGAGGTAAGTGATAGATGTCTCTAGAGAAACGAGGATGGAGCACAGCTCAGCAGAGGATATGTTGATTCAGCTGGATAGTGTAAACATCTTGAGCCAAATTTAGGTGAAGTCTGATTGTGTTTACCTTACTTAGCTTGCTTCGTTGCTCTTCATGTGTTGTTTCGTTTATTTTGTAATGAATCACTGTAGGAGTGGCACAGACTTTTGCTGGAAAGCAGACAAAAAAATATACAAATGGCGGTGCTAGGCCAAGAAGTACCAAAAGATTTGGGGCCGTAGACTTAAGATTGCTTGTAGGACAGTGACTAATACATCTTTATTGTATGTCACTATGATATGTTATTCTGGGGACTAGTGGATTTGATGTCTATTGTTTATTGATATTGGTCCTGCCAGTCAATGCTTATAGTGTGGCCTATGATGTATAAAAACAAAATAGTTTGAGGTGTGGCTTTGCCAGCAAACATGGCGTTCGCGCTCTGCATCTCACCGGCTGATCCGTCCACAACCGCTGCTCCCGGGCCCATCTGACCCCAATTGAGCAAACACATGCAACAACAGTACATTTACCCTCTGGAAGAACGGTAAAGGACAAAAGGAATTAAGTGAAATAAGTGATATTTTAGAAATAGGTAGATATACGTAACAAATAGAAAAACAGTATATACAAACAATTACAATATGTACAGAAGGCCGTACATTATCCTTTGCAAATGTCTGTGGCCCACTGGACCCAAAATCATGGGCCAAGCCCACACTTGACTCCTGCCTCAATACAGAGAGAACACTGCAGGGACATCAGGTCGAAAACAATGAGGCATCTCAAGCGGGTGGGGAGGGGCGGCACCTCAGCCAAAAGATGGAATAATGCCACTGCTCCTCCAGGGGGCTCCATGCCCACTGCTAGGTCCTGGGGTGTGCAAAGCCACAGTCTCTCAAGTCTCTCAAGTGGGTGGGTTGCCCACTGGTTGGTCCTGGGGAGTGCAAAGCCACAGTCTCTCAAGTCTCTCAAGTGGATGAGTTGGCCACTGCTTGGTCCTGGAGAGTGCAATGCCACAGTCTCTCTAGTGGGTGGTTTGCCCACTGCTTGGTCCTGGGGAGTGCAAAGCCACAGTCTCTCAAGTCGCTCAAGTGGCTGGGTTGCCCACTGCTTGGTCCTGGGGAGTACAAGGCCACAGTCTCTCAAGTGGATGGCTTCTCCACTGGTTCTGGAGGGGGCTCTGTGCCCAGTGTGCTTCATCCTGCCGAGGATAGAGTGAGTGGATGCATTTCTCCACTGGTTCTGGAGGGGGCCTTGTTGTTAGGGTTTGTACACAGCAAAGAGCATGTCCCCTCTCACTGCACTAGTGGGTTCTGTAATAGCTCCCTTTTAAACTTACTATTGAAAGCCTTTCTTGTTATCTCACCTTCCCCCCCCCTAGGCTTCTGTGTATGTGTTTAATGTGCTGTTTTGTTTACACATTGGGCCTTGCTTTTACCAAGGCTTCTTTAAAATACTCCTCCCTAGGCCATGTGTTAATCCAACTCATTTGTATAATAACTGAAACTCTGCACACCTTTCAAGAACATGTGCAGCATGTGAGGACCACACCCAGCTCTTCAAACCACACCCAGCTCTGCACACCTTCCAAGAACATGTGCAGCATGTGAGGACCACACCCAGCCCTTCAAACCACACCCAGCCCTGTCTATAAAAGGCATCCCCTGAGCCTCACCCAGTGCTTGTGCTCGTCTACCTCCCGCTTACCTGAGAACAGATCCCTCGGCGCTGGCACTCCTGCTCTTTACAGACTTTCATTGACTTCAATGGGTGCAGCTTCTGGCTCTTCCTTCTTCCGGTTTCCGGTTCCTCCTTGCTTCAGCCTCTCTCCTATGAGTAACCTGCAAAAGAGAAAGAAGACAAGGTTAGACTGATCAGTATCTCTTGCCAGCAACAAGTAAGTGCAAAACCTTTTATTACCTGAAAGAACTTTGACAACAATTTCTGGATTAGTGTATAGACAATTTGAAACGAAATACCTTCCACGAACATTGTGATTCAAACTCTTTGTTACAAGAATATTTTGCAGAACTTTGTGAAGCAAACATTGTTTTTTCTCATGGAACTTTTAAGAATCGAACAGTGGAAACCATTAACAGCAAGGCAAACAGTAAATCAAGGACTTGCACAAATTACATGCTGTATTTTGATGTAAAAGTACAGCATTTGTTTTATAAAAGATTCTGGAAATATGGGAAAAGTGAGTCTGCTATTGGGAATTTAGGCTTTAGTTATATTATGATGAATGTTTGATATTGGTAATTCTGATAACGGTATTTGTTTAATGTTTTAGAAGCTTTACAGTAATAGAAAACACATCCCAGAGCAGTAACACATTCCAAACCTGGAAACTAGAGACCAGGATCCAAGAGGTACTTTTAGAAGAGAATTTCTAATAAATAAAGGGATAGTCAGGAACCCATTTAGGAATAGGTGGCACTTATCTGTTCTTTGTTTATGTTTCATTAGGCACCAGTTTCTACAGAAGTCAGAAAGGGCTGCAGATTTGTGCAGCACTTCAACAGTGGAAACGCAAGAACGGTGTTGTCTCTCTTTTTTATTTTATCCACTTCCCCCCTTCCCTTGAGCTTCTGTTCTTAGTGCACTGTTTTAAAAACTAGTGTGCTGGAACAAGCAGTTTCAGGGTGGGGTCGGATTGTCTTCAACCTCCATCAGAACTGAACAAGAACTCAGGTGAGCTGGGCTTTGACACTTGTGCCCCGTGTGCTTCATCCTGCCAAGGATAGGGTGAGTGGCTGCATTTCTCCACTGGTTCTGGAGGGGGCTTGTGCCCAGTGTGCTTCATCCTGCCAAGGATAGGGTGAGTGGATGCATTTCTCCACAGGTTCTGGAGGGGGCTTTGTGCCCAATGTGCTTCATCCTGCCAAGGATAGTGCGAGTGGATGCATTTCTCCACTGGTTCTGGAGGGGGCTTTGTGCCCAGTGATGCAGCACTTGGGGTGTGGCAGTTCACATTTCCTCACCTGGGTGTATGAGGCACGAGATTTGCATGGACGAAGTAGCATGATACTCCATGGAGGCAGGGCCAGACTCCTTCCTCCGACGACTAAGGCTGCAAACTGGTGGTAGTGCAAGTGCTGGTGAGGGTGCTTCCAGTGGTGGTGGGAGGCTCCAGGCTGTCTCCTGCAGCCTTGGACGGACGCACACTGGGGCTGCAGCTGCTGGTAGTGGTCCTACTGTCAGCGGTGCAGGTGGTGGTGCTTGCGGCGGGGATGCTGGTGGTGCTGGCCGTGGTGCAGTTGCCAGTGCTGCCAGTGATGGAGGGAGGCACCAGCTCGTCTCCTGCAGCATTGGATGGCTGCCCACTGGGGATGCTGCTGCTGACAGTAGTGGGGGCAGGCGGCGGTGCTTGTGGCGGTGCTGGCCGCGGTACAGGTTGCGGGGCTGTCGGCTCTGTTGGTGGGCACCAGGCCCTCACCTGGAGCCTCCGAAGCCTGAAGTGCCTTGCCTTGGCTTTACTGCCCCTTCCTCACCTTGGCAGATGCTGCTGGGACCTTGGCTCTGGCAGCTGGAGTTTTGGAGGAGGCCTTGCTGGGTGGGTCGTGCTCCTTGCCCTTGCTGCATGCTGTCCCCTTCTTCACCTTGGCAGGTGTCGGAATGGTTTGGTCCTTTGCAGGGGTCGGTGGCACACTGCCTGGCCTGACGGGTGCCCCCTTTGATCCTCTGGGAGTTGCAGGGGCCACAGTGGACGCCAACTTGGTGGCTGAGGTGCTGGCCTGGGATCTGGACACCCTGGCCCGAGGGGAAGGACGGAGGTGAGGGGTAGGGAACAGGTCAATGTTTGGCAGAAAAAGTTTTTTTACACACATTGGGACAGGAAGATGAGAGGGTTTAGGAGTGGAGGAAGAGAGCGTGGTTGTAGGAAGTGTCTGTCTGCTGAGTTTGGGTGATGGTGTATGGGCTGGATGCTGTTGTGAGGTGGATGGCTGTTGGGTGGGTGGGTGCTTGCATTTGTATACTTTGGGAGGAGGGGTCACAGACACAGTGAGAGAGGACACAGGGGACGTGTGCATGGTTGTGGGGGTGGTGACTGCTGGTGTGGGGCGTGTTGTGATGGGCGTGCGGTGATGGAGGTAGTGGATGAAGATGTAGTGCATGCAGGTGTAAGTGTAGACGCTACTGGGAAGGAGGTGGACAATGAGGAGGAGGGGGACACAGTGGAGGCAGTGGATGTTGGTGTGTTTGCATGGGTATGGTGCTTGTGTGAGTGCCTGTGAGATGAAGTGTGGTGCTTATGTTTGCCTGAGCCACTTTTGTGTGGTGATGTGGTTGAATGCTGGTCTGAAGGTGTGCTTGGGATAGGCTGGGGTTGAGGGGATTGTGTTTGGGTAGAGGAAGTTGGAGGGAGGAGGCTAGACACAGGGACTGAGGCCAGAGCCTGAAATGCTCTCCGTTGGGCTGCCACGCCAGAGTGAATGCCCTCCAGGCTTGTTGCAAATGCCCTGCTACACCCTTGATGGCATTCAGTATGGTTGGCTGCCCAACAGAGAGGGATCGCAGGAGGTCAATAGCCTCCTCACTGAGGGCAGCAGGGCTGACTGGGGCAGGGCCTGAGGTACCTGGGGCGAAGGAGATGCCCACCCTCCTGGATGAGCGGGCACGGGAAACATGCTGAGGGGCTGCTGGGAGGGTGGTGCTGGTAGGGGGGCTGGCAGCTGTACCTGTTGTTGGGGTGGGCACAGAGGTGTTCGCTACCACCAGGGAGCTTCCAACGGAGGAGGAGTCACTATCTGTGGTGTCCCCTCCTGTCCCCGTCGTGGTGCTCCCCTCGCCCTCCGTCCCACTGGTGCCCTCACCTTCGGTGGATTCGGCCGCCAGGCCCATGTAGGATGCAGCTCCCTCCGTTGCCGGTGCCTCTGCTCCTCCACCAGATGATGCTAATGCACACAAGGACAGCGTGACAAAGCAAAAATGGGGGGGGGAGACAGAGGATACACTTGGTCAATGCCAGCAACACCACTACCATTGGTGTACACAACACATAGGAAGCAGCTCTATGCACTAGGCCATGCCCAACCATTTACTAATACAGTCACCAGCCCATGGGGTACAATGCCTAACGCCAGCATCTGCACACCAGAAACCCACAGGACCCTGCCCAGTAGTAGATGGCCACTTACACTATTGGGGTAGGAGTGCTCCAGAGTCTGCCCAACAAGGGACCTACCCTGCCATTTTAGCCCTGGCTAGGGGCACCCACAGCCCAAATCCCCCATCCAGGTACCTCCTAACGCACGCAAAGTCAGCTTTCAAAATCTGTACTCACCGCCTTGCGGCTGCTGTGATGGCCTCAAGCGCCCATCCAACTCCGGATAGGCCACCGCCAGGACGTGGAACATCAGGGGGGTCATGGTGCGACGGGCACCCCTTCTTTGTTGGGAGGCCAGCCCCAGCTGGGCCTCCGCCGTCTTCTTTGCCCAGCGGCGCAGGTCCTCCCCTCTCTTGCGGCAGTGGGTACTCCGCCTGTCAAAGACCCATAGGGTTCACGCCTCCTTGGCGATGGCACACCAAATACCCTTTTTCTGGTGGGCACTGACCTGGAGGGAAAAGACAGCAGACAAGGGAATCATTCACCTGTCTGGATCGTCAGACTCATTGCCCACCAGTTCCCACCCATCCCCTGATGCACATACAGTGACCACCATACATGCTGCACTCTGGCCAGGATGCCTCAGCACCCCCCAACATGTGGCTTACATTCACAGCACTCCATACATTCATGCCCCACGCATCATGCTCACAGTGTACTCACCTGTTTGTCTGGAGGACCGCAGAGTAATGTGTACTGGGGTAGGACCCCATCCACCAGTTTCTCCAACCCCTCCGCAGTGAAGGCAGGAGCCCTTTCCCCAGACACATGAGCCATTGTCGCTTCCAGACACAGGTCACAGCAGCACTTGCAGTGTAGGTCCTCTCCTTTTGAAGGTCAGGTAGCAAGTGAGTGAACAGATAGAAAATGGCGGTCACGTCCGTGGCGGTGCATATCGTCACCGCCGGCGTACATCGCCATTGGCTCCTGGAACCCACAGGGCCCAATGATAACCAATGCGAAGTTGGCACAACGCCAGCGCAATTACCTCATTTCCACTTGTCCCTCCTCACAGGTCAGGAAGCCGCTATTTCAGGGGGGCACAGGGAATGGCACCTAACTGTGTCACAGCAGAAATTGGCACATCAACTGACTCTCAAGTTCACATACTGTTTCTGTAAAGTACATAAATCAACATTAGTGCAATAGATGTGGGAATATGACCCTCTGCTCACCGTTCTCTCCCATAGGCCTCAACCGCTGAGGCAGAATATGAGATGGCGGCATCCTCCGGTGTGCAGACCCCTGGTGGACCTTGCGACTATGGAGGACAGACACATTATCATTACCTACAGACTTGATCGTTGCTACAATCCAAGAACTGTGTGCCCAATTGGAGCCAGCCCTGATGTCAGCTATTCATCAGCCCACAGGAATCCCCTCTCTAGTGCAGGTCCTGTCAGTGCTCCATTTCCTGGCAAGTGGTTCCTTCCAAACAACAGTGGCCATGGAATCAGGGATGTCTCAGCCAATGATCTCTAGCGTGTTGACCAGTGTGTTGTCTGCCCTGCTAAAACACATGCGCAGCTACATCGTGTTTCCCCAGGTGGAGGATCTGACCACAGTGAAGGCTGACTTTTATGCCCTGGGACATATCCCCAACATCATTAGTAACATTGATGGTACACATGTGGCATTTGCCCCCCCGGAGAAATGAAAAGTTTACAGGAATAGAAAAAGCTATCACTCGATGAATGTGCAGATGGTGTGTTTGGCCGACCAGTACATCTCCCACGTGAATGCCAAATATCCTGGCTCTGTGCATGACACCTTTATCTTGAGGAATAGCAGCATCCCATATGTGATGGGGCAACTCCAGAGGCACTGGGTGTGGCTAATAGGTGAGCCAAAGGTCCCCACCCAATATTTGTTGGTGTCTGGGTATGGGGTCGTCGCTAAGGGTTAGTGTGTGTCTAACAGTTGTCCCTCGATATTTGCAGGTGACTCTGGTTACCCCAACCTCTCAATGCTACTGACCCCAGTGGGAATGCCAGGACAAGGGCAGAGGAACATTACAATGAGGCACATGGGCGTACAAGGAGGATCATTGAACGGACCTTCGGCCTCCTGAAGGCCAGGTTCCAGTGCCTTCATCTGACAGGGGGATCCCTGTACTACTCACCCAAGAAGGTGTGCCAGATCATCGTTGCATGTTGCATGTTGCACAACCTGGACTTGAGACGCCAGGTGCCTTTTCTGCAGGATGTGCCTGGAGATGGTCTTGTGGCAGCGGTGGAGCCTGTGGACAGTGAGGAAGAGGAGGCAGAGGAAGAAGATGTGGACAGCAGAACAAATATAAGACAGCAGTACTTCCAGTGACACACAGGTAAGACACTGTAACTCCACTTTACATTTCAGTTATCTGTTGGACATTGTACAAGACAGCCTCTTTCCCTATGTCTATGGCCACTGACTGTTGCCTTTGGAATCTCTATTTTCAGATCTCTGTGCCCCAATCTGGCTCCTGCTATGTGTACTGCTGCCCACCAAAGGTCATCCTAAAGTATATTTCACTGTACATTTACATTGCAATGCTTTGATAATGTTGTACTAATACATTTGTGAATCATTAGACTGACTCCAGATTGGTATTTGTACCAAGGGTGTTTATTTAGGTGCTCATAAGTATAGGGGTATGTGCAAGGGGCTGGGGTGATGGTGGAGGAGAGTCCAGAGTAGAGTCCAGTCTCTTGGTATCACAGGTGCATTGTCCAAGGGGCATAGGAAGGGGAGCAATGGTAGTTCAAGGTGGACAGGGTAACAGAGTGGGACACAAGGGTGACAATCAGGAGAGTCCTATTTCCTGGCGGGGGCCTTGGCAATGTTCTCTGGCTTCTGCCTGGATCGCAGGGACCGTTTGCGTGGTGGTTCTCCTTCTACAGGGGATGGGGTACTGGTTGCCTGTTGTTCCAGTGGCGGGTACTCCTGTCCACTAGCGCCGGCAGAGGTGGAAGGCTGTTCCTCGGTTTGGCTAGTGTCAGGCGCCCGTTGTTGTGCCACTGCCTCCCTCATAGTCTTGCCCATGTCAGCCAGCACCCTTGCAATGGTGACCAGGATGGTGTAGATGTTTTTTAGGTCATCCCTGATCCCCAGGTACTGTCCCTCCTGCAGCCGCTGGGTCTCCTGCAACTTGGCCAGTATCTGGCCTATCATCTCCTGGGAATGGTGGTATGCTCCCAGGATGTTGGAGAGTGCCTCGTGTAGAGTGGGTTCCCTGGGCCTGTCCTCCCCCTGTTGCACAGCAGTCCTCCCAGCTTCCCTGTTGTCCTGTGCCTCTGTCCCCTGACCCGTGTGCCCATTGCCACTGATCCCAGGTCCCTCATTGTCCTGGGTTTGTGGGGTTGCCTGGGGTCCCTGTAGTGGTGGACACGCTGCTGATTGACGTGTCCTGGGGATTGTGGCATGGGCCCGCTGAGTGGGTGCTGTGGTGGTGTTTCCTGAGGGGGGAGGCTCTGTTGTGGGTTGGGACTGTGGCACGGGAACTGACTGTCCAGAGGTCCCGGATGGGCCAGGTTGGTCATCCTGATCCAGGCGTGCAGAGCTCCTGTCGTCACTGTGGGCCTCTTCGGGGGGGACTGGATGTAACTGGCACCTCCTCTCCGGTGACGTTGTTTATGGGTCCTGTGGGAATGCAAATGCAGTGTTATTGTATCTGCGTGTGCTGTCTTGTGCATGGGTGTGTTTCCCTGTATGATTGTGATTTCCCTGTTAGCTTGGCCTTGTGTGAGTGGTGATTTTGTGGGCTGGGTGAGTCTCTCTACTGGGCATGCTGTGGTGATGGGTGTCCATGAGTGTGTGTGCTGGGGGTCCATGGATTGTTATGGCATGCAGGGCGTGGTATTGGGATGGGTGGGTTGTGATGATGGGGTATGTGTGAGGTGGTTGAATGATGGGGGTGAGGGTAGGAGCAGGAGTCTGTGATGGCATGCAGGTAGGGTGGGGGGATAAAGTAGTAAAAATATGACTTACCAGAGTCCAGTCCTCCTGCTACTCCTGCGAGGCCCTCAGGATGCATTATTGCCAAGACTTGCTCCTCCCATGTTGTTAGTTGTGGGGGAGGAGGTGTGGGTCCACTGCCAGTCCTCTGTACTTCTACCTGGTGTCTTGCAACCACGGAACGCACCTTCCCCCGTAGGTCATTCCACCTCTTCCTGATGTCATCCCTTGTTCTGGGGTGCTGTCCCACGGCGTTGACCCTGTCCATGATTCTCTGCCATAGCTCCATCTTCCTAGCAATAGACATCTGTTGCACCTGTGATCCGAATAGCTGTGGCTCTACCCGGATGATTTCCTCCACCATGACCCTTAGCTCCTCCTCTGAAAACCTGGGGTGTCTTTGGGGTGCCATGGATGTGGTGTGAGTGATATGTATGAGGATGGATGTGTGGGGTGATGTGTTGGGGTGATGTGTTGGTGTGTATGCTGTGATGTGCGTGGATGGTGTATGGGTGATGGTGTTCTGTGGCTCAGATTGAGTGGGTGCTCCTGGCTTGTGTCTCTCTGTGTTAGCAATCTTGTTTTTTGTTGAAAGGGTTGTGGGTAATGTGGGTGTGTGTATTATAGTGGTGTGAGTGTGTGGGTGTGGTGTGTGTATATGTGTCAGGTGTGTGTAGTTTGAATTGTCCAATGTGGTGGTGTTTTGTAAATGTGTGTGTATTTTGAGCGCGGCGGTATGTACCTCCAATGGTTTACCGCATTTGAAAGACCGCTGCGGTGATTCGTGGATCGTGATACTGTGGGCGTATTCCTTTTGGCGTAACGTGTGGGGTTTGCCATCGCCAGTTTATCAGTGACCTTTGGGCTGGCGGACTTGTGTGGATGTCTGTATAGTGGTGGAATTCTCTGTGTGGGTCATAATACCCGTAGCGGAATACCGCCGCGGGCACGGTATGTTGGTGGCCATCAGCATGGCCGTAGGCGGCATTTACTGCCACGGTTGTAATGAGGGCCATTGAGTTGGATTTATGTGGTAGAGAAAGGTAGGCTACTTTTAGGATAGAAGGAGCAAAGAAGATTAGGAATAACACTAGTTCCCAATAGAATAGAACAAGTAATGGCAATTAGCAATTCAAACATAGAGAAATGGAAGCAGCCATTTCTTGTGGGTATTTCAGGAAAAACTGGGCATGTTGAAAGATTTTTTTAACTGTATTATCCTGAAAGGAGGATCCATTCCCAAGGTTCAGAAGGTAAGCAGAGTTCCATTAGCAATGAAGCAAGCATTAACTATAGAATTGCACAACCTTGGTGCAGAAGGAGTCAGTGAACCCATAGAGGTATCAGAGTGGCTCAGTCCTATTGTATAAGCACAGAAATCAAATAGAAAAGTCTGCATGTATGTGGGTTTACATGATTTAAATAACTGTATCTAGGTGGATCATCACCCATTTCCAAATATAAATCTTTTGTTGAGCATCTTGGATGATGGTAAATATTTTACCACTTTAGACCTGTCAAAAGCATATCACCAAATTGTTCTGCATTCATACTGCAGGCACCTAACATCATTTGTAACTCCGCAGGGAGCATTCATATGCCTAAGAATGCCATTTGGTTTGGAATCTGCTTCTGCGGTGCTTCAACGTGTAATGCACATATTGGAGGGTATAGTTTGGGTCACTGTTTTCCAGGACGACCTTCTGGTGTATGGATGAGACAAACAGGAACGTGATTGTATCTTCTCAAAGGTATTGAAAAAATTACAAGAGGCAGGACTTACAAATGGTATAGAAAAATGTAAATTTGTTGTACCAGAAGTTGAATACCTAGGTCATGTTATTGGCTCTGATTGCCTTAAATCCAGCTAAAACTATTAGAAGCTATTGAACGTGCTTTGATTCCTGTAAACAAGGAACAACTTAAGGCGTTTTGGAGGCTAGCGGAATATGTGCAAAATTTGTGAACCATTTTGCTGATCTAGTTCAACCCTTGAAGTTATTGCTAAAAAGGGTGTAAAGTATGTTTGGTCCACTGAATGTGAAAAAGCATTTAAAATAATCAAAGAAAGTATAACCACAGCTTTGATTTTGAAACCATTTAATCCAGGGTATGGAACCATCTTGTGTACTGATGCCGGTGTGTACAATTTATGAGCTGGTTTGTTGCAACTCCATCAAGGCAAGGAAATAATTGTGGCTTATGCTTCAAGAACATTAAAGGATACTAAACAGAACTATTCAGTCATTGAGAAGGAGGCTCTCGCCTGCTGGTGGGGAGTTCAACATTTCAGAACGTATTTGTGGGGAATTAAATTTGAACTGAGATCAGATCATAAGCCCTTAGTGGATGTCTTTTCTACCAAGGGAGATGCCCAAGCTACACTTTGCTTAGCCAAATGGTAGTTTAGACTGCAAGAATTCGAATTCACTATCAGATATGTTCAAGGTACAAGAAACATTGAAGCATGTTGTCTTTTATGTTTACCTATAGAATCTTCAGACACTACAACAAATTAGAGAAAAGGGGATGATACCTGGGTGCTAGCCACAGTAGACATGTTATCAGATGGAGCCATCTCAAAGGATAAATGGTTGAATGCATTAATGTCAGGTGAAGAATTGCCAGAAGTTAAAAAATAATGTGATTCATGAATGGAAAAAGGAAGAGACTGTTGACATGTTATTAAGAAAATACATTTTAATATTGAACAAACTGTCTTTAATTAATGACATTGTGTATAGAGGTGAACGATTGCAGGTTCTTGTTTCACTTCGTGAAAGGGTTATTTCACTATTAGATGACAGTCATGGTGGGATATCTGCAATGAAACACAAAGCGGAAGTAGATTTCTGGTGGCCAGCAATGGATAGAGATATAGAGAGATTTGCGTGGAATTGTGTAAGCTGTTTGAATAGTGATAAATTATGGACCATATGGGAGATACCCATAGTGTCCATTAGATGCCCTGAAGGTGCTTGGCAGAAACTAGGCATGGATATTTGTGGTCCCTTTAATCAACGTGGTTTGAAGGGCAAGTATGCTACAGTAATTGTGGACTACTACTCCAAGTGGCCAGAAGTATGCACAGTGGATGAGGTAAAATCAGAGGTGGTGACAGCATTTTGCAGGGAAGTATTCGCAAGGGAGGTCATTCCCTCGGGAAATCATCACTGACAGTGGTCCCTAATTCAGAAGTAATGAACACATTTTTTAGATCCTCAAACATACAGCATCACAGAGTGTCAGAGAAAACAGCCTTGTGGAAGAGTGCTAGAAGGTTGTACAATTGACAGCAAGAAAGACTTTGAATTGGAAAGAGGAATTGAGAGATATGTTATGGAACTACAGGTGTACACCACATTCAGTAACAGGAGAATCTCCTTTTATGTTGTTGAGGGGACAAAAACCAGCCTGGGTGGATGAGAAACAAATAGAATGATTCTAAAAGTGTAGTAGATCGCGATCAGTGATAAAGTGATTAAAAGAATTAAGGGAAAACAAAATAGGTATTGCATGAGGCATGATAGCAGATTGATTAAACGTCCATATGGTTTCAAAGAAGGAGAATTTGTACTGGCAAAGTTAGGAACTGCTGTAAAAAAGGTGAACCTAAATTTTCCAAAGCAAAGAAAGTAGAAAAAGTTTATGGTAATACTGTGATTTTGGAAGGAAATGAATAATGGAATGTGGGAAGGTTATTAAAAAACTATTACCTATTACTCAGGGAGGAAGAGCATTGCCTCCCCCCTTGAAAACGATAATAAACTGTGTTTATTATTGTTATCTTGTAAAGGGGTGGGCCACAGGGGTGACGAGCAGTGAGGGGGAGTGCACAGCACTCCCTTTCAGAGTTTTAGCATGTCTGACCTTATTTGGTTTCTTGTCTTTAATTTAAAAGGGGATGTGTTAGCGTTAGAGGTTCGATGGACCTTTTGACTTCGTTTGGAGGAAATCCCACCATAGGACTGAATTTCAATACCAATCAATAACAATATCTATCAATAGAATAAATAATCTGGGAGTCAGTAATTTCCACACACCATGACCCCTTTGGCCATGAATAACCACACATTTATGTAAAATTTAGAATGTTTATTTCCCTGTATTAACAATGCTAATACCATGTAACTTAATCTCAAAAGCAGATTATATACATACAGAAACAACACTGGTTGACCAAATATTCTAAAGAATCTCAATTTAATTGAAGCATGTATGGTAATGCATTCTATCTAGGATTACAGTACAACTCAATAACAAGAATAACTGCACAATAGAAATAGCATACATTTAGATTCAGCAAAGAACTGACATCAACTGTTGTTAATAATTAGCAAACATCTTCTATGAGACTCCTAACTAACTTTCTGATTATAATAGCATGTTTGGGCTTCATGCAAAAAAATTTAGTCAACACAAATTTGGAAAAACATCTAGCTCTGGCTCTATCAAAATTAGCGGTTGGTACCTAGAAATATAGGACAAATTTAATCATCAATAATATTTCAATATACCTCTCCTTGGTATGGCTCAGCAAGCTGCGACTGTCTTCATCAATTGGACATCTGTTTGGTCAGCATCAGCATCGGACCATGAAAGGGAATGGTTCAGAACGGGGGCTCTAAGCTATCCAAACCATTTGTAAGCATAGCCTAAGGATCAGCATTCAGCATCAAAAGTTTGAGCAATAAAGTTAAAGATAGAATTTAAAGTTCTCAGGAATTGTTCAGCTCCTCAGACAAAATAAACACACTCCTCTCAGAAGGATGTCAAAATGGAAAAAAGCCCTCTCTCCTGTCAGTGCAGCTGGGCTGAGTTAAAATCACCCAGAACACTTTCCATGTTGCCATTGGTCAAAGAATCGTACGTTTACATTTAGTCCAATGAAAGTAGAACTTCAAATCTAATAAATCTAATCTTTCACTTGTCGATGATTAGCTCCTATTCTCCTGTTCCCATCATCGGACTCATCAGGTAACAATTTTGTATCTCTGTGTCCTCCAGTCAGTGCATCCATTGTTGGCTCCTGGGAACATAGCTTTCACACACACTAAACTCTACTTTGTATCTATAGCTAATACAGTGTATTCTAGCAAGCAGTTCTCATGGGAAAGAAAGCATTTACTAGTGTTTGGTCAACACAGTGAAATAATACAAATACTAATTTTCCAACACAGCCATTTTGTGTGAATCATTTAAACAGTGCAACTTAACATGAGGCTATGCAACTAGGCCAAAGACCTCGCTAACTTAAGGCCTACGATTAATAAAGCAAATACATAATACATGATCACTAATATAACATACTACCACATTAATCTAAACATGAGCACGACATTTCATATTAGTAAGTAATTAATAAGGACACTTCGTGATTACTGACGGCCACTCAAGTAGGCACATTTTCAAGTAGGGCATTATTTTTCTTTATAAATTCATTTTCTAAACAGATTCATAATTCGGAATACATGAATATCTATTAGTAAAAATTCTGCGCTAACTATCCCTCCTCTGATGACTAAATATGTCATCACACTTACATCTTCCCACACAAATTTTTGCTCCGCTAAAGTTTGTCCTCCCTGTCCCTTCTATTTCTTTCTATTTTCTTTTCGATTTTTGCATGAACAAGTTTTCCATTTTAATTTATTACCTCCTCCGATCATTTCTCGTTTTCTTCAATTTAATCACGATACAATTTACATATTCCCCATGCTCCAATTATGCAAATCACAATGATCAAAATCCCCTGTAATTTTCAATATTATTCCTTTCCCTATGTTGCCATGCCAATTTCCTGCTGATCCCTTACCAACTTTTTCCCAAACTCCTTGTTCTTTCAGCTCTTTCAAATCAGCACTGTCATTGTTCAGTTTACTAATCAAGCTTCTAATTTCTCTGCTATTATCAAGGATATATGAGCAACAATGCTTTGAGTTCAGCATTTTACAAACTCCGCCATCCTTTGTAAAAGAAAATCTAACGCAAGGCGGTTCTGAAGAGTCATAGATCTTGCCTCAGCCATTTCTGTATCCATTAGGATCATGGCTCCTTAAAAATTTGTCAGCGTGTTATCCAGAATAGTAGACAACTTTCGAATTTTTATAGAATTTAAGATAACTCCTACTGTAGGAATTATTGCTCCAAATATATCTCTAACTATACTACAAGGAGACTCTCTCTTTTGTCTAACGTGATGTAATTCAGTCATTTTCGGTAACCCTTTCAAGTCCTCAAGTTGAAATATCTTTGGGAAAACTATCTTCAAGTAACGTGCCACACCATCCTCTTGGAAGACGGTAATATGCATTTGGTCCACAGATGTAATAAACTTCAGGAATTGCGGGATCCTGTCCATTCAACATGAATGTCCATTTACTCTGAAACAAAAACACGTCTACATTTACTCATTCCCACAAACAATGTATCAATTCTAGATTTAAGCCTATATACACACATAGTTTCCTACGTGTTGCGCATCTAAAGCTAACCTTCCTTGTGCCTTGATTTCACTAAATGCATAATCATTTCTAAATGTCCTTTTCTCTAGCCCTTTTCTAATTTCTCCTTTAATGCTTACCGCCTGTCATCTGTCTAATCTAAGAAGCTCTTTTCTATGGACGTAAGCAAGCATGTCAGGTTGTTTCTATGTGCATAAGCTGTACCAAATGTCAACGTAGGCCCAAACATTCCTCTCACTAATTCTATGGTATTCTCCTTATCTACTCTACTCAGGTGTTTAATTATAGGGACAAACGAAAACACAACATCATAATTGGAATAGAAATACTGAATATACTCCTGGTTATAGAATCTCATTAGTAACAGACTACAACTTATCCCATAAGTGAGGGGCAAACTGTGATAAGTAACTCCTTCCTTGATTGATGAAGGAGTCTGCGTGCAAACATACCAATCTTTCACATCCATCGTCTCAACATACTCACTCAATAAGCGATAGAAAACGTTAGACAAAAGTTCTCCTTGGCACTATCTACATGCAGATATTTCTCATCTAACCTTAACTTCTCTACTTCTGTGAGTGCAGTAGTTGTCTCTAAAGCTAAGGTATGGTTGGCCACACTCTTATCAAGAAGAGTCATACCCACAATCAGTACCAGGCACAATATCATGCATACAATCGCCAAACCAATGCCTATAGTTTTACAGCACCTATTCTTCATACCCTGATGGCTAAGGTTACTCATGATCTGTAAAGAATCAGAAAGAAGAGAAAAATTATAACTATGCAGCAAAATCAAAAACAAAAGTCGCCAATCTTTCTTTAGCAGTTATTTACAGCTTTCAGTCTTTCTTCCAGGATCCCTTGTAAAAAATCGGTAATTTGTCAAAATCAGGTTTAGCAGCTTGTCAAAACCAGGTTATCAAAAGTCTTTTCTTGCTGATTTTAGTAGTCTCTTCTTGCACTCTCTCAGTTAACAGTTCTCAACAGTTCAGTTTGTTTCTTTCCTTCAAGTGCCAAAATATTGACCTAGAATGTCTCGATGAAAACAAAAAGACAAAAATTCACTCTGCCAATCACTTGTTGTTGCATACGCCCATTCAGGACCAACATACCTTCGATTTGCAATCCTTTTTCTTTTCAACTTGAGATCTCCATTTAACTCTCCATCACTAAAAGTTTCTATTTTTGTCATGTCTACTTCTTCATCAATTGTTTTCACAGTAATTGCTTCTTTTCTCTTTGTTTGTGACTTTGGCCACTTCTCTTCTTTCAGTGAACCTTTCGTTAATGCTCTTTTCAGTGTCGGAGTTGTAATTCCTCCTTGCTCTGCAGGATTTTCTCTTGACGGACCTGCAACTGGTTCAGGAGGAGTCAGATCATATTTGCTTTGATCCGCCTCCACTCCTTCCCCCCTCGGGGTCTGTTGTTTGCTCTGTTTGTCTCTCAATACCTTCTGCTTCTGGGAGAGCCCTCTTCTGACTAGACTCTCCTGCAACATGAGTTAAGCTTGGTGTGCTTTCACTCTCCTGTGGGTCTTCTCCTTCACATCTCACATGAGTGACTGAACCACTTGCAGTTTCTCCTTCTCCCCTGTCCAGCTCTGGAATTGGTCTGGGCATTGTTGGTACTCTGAGCAACTCCTCTTCATTGTACAACAGACATGCCACTTTCCTCATATGGCTTGTGTGGATCCAGTTTGGAACTCCAGCGCATTTCACAGCTGTAGTAGTGATCAGCACTGCCTGGTAATGGCCTTTCCACTGAGGCTCCAAACACGTCTTCCGCACGTGCTTCCTGATCACAAGCCAGTCACCTGCTCTCAGATTATGTCCTTGATCTTGAGACAGTTGCAGTGTGGTAGCTTCCACCTGATGAGAGAAAGAGTGAACCACATCAGCCAGACCTTTGCAGTAGTCCATATCATCTGTTATGTTCACAAGAGCATTTGCAGGAACCGCTGACAATATCATTGCGCTACCAATAAGGATCTTATGCGGTGGCAGTCCTGTCTTCCTGTCAGGTGTGTTTCTCATTGTCATCAGAACTAACAATAGTGCGTCGGGCCATTTCAGATTAGTGGACGCTCACATTTTCGCCATTCAATGCAACTTCTGCTCAATGTTTAAAGCTGAACATAGTAATTTAATTACTTTGTTGTTGAAGTGACTTAGGGGGTTATTACAACTTTGGAGGAGGTGTTAATCCGTCCCAAAAGTGACTGTAAAGTGACGGATATACCACCAGCCGTATTACGAGTCCATTATATCCTATGGAACTCATAATACGGCTGGTGGTATATCCGTCACTTTACCGTCACTTTTGGGACCGATTAACACCTCCTCCAAAGTTGTAATAACCCCCTAAATCTATCTGATTCTACAGAGATTGGAACCTGAACCGTGGTATCAGTTTCCTAAGTAGTAATTTCGCTACTGTGAGGCTGTCATTTCTTCATGTAAGGTAAGCTTCAATCCAATGGCTAAAGATGCAGACAATCACCAACACATATCTCAGTCCTCCACACACAGGCATCTCAATGAAATCCATCTGTGTTCTGCTGAATGGACCTCCTGCTCTTCCAATGTGGCTCAAATTGACCACTGTCCCTTTGCCCACGTTCATTTGTTGACAAATGACACAATGATGGCAAGCTGCTTCGGCAACCTGTCTAAACTTTAGCTGGGCCTCTTTTGTAATGTTAAACTTTGGAATTAACCAATTTTGTTTAAACACTCGGATCATAGCAACCCCCATCACAGCATGTGCTTGACCATAATAATATCTAGTCATTTGGGTCAACAAACTATTCGGCAACACAGCTGACCGTTCTCTGAAACCCACAGTCTGTCTTCACGTTGGACACATTTCAGTTTGGCCCATGACCTTTTCTCCTCCCTTTCAATATAATCCTGCAATGTTTTCAATTCTTCTAAGGTATCTATAACATGTAACACATAACTTGGGCGCATCTGATCGTCATCAGATAGCAATTCCCATTTGTCTTGGAATGATATACAGTTCAATGCGCAAACTCTTGCGACTTGATCTGCATACCCATATCCCATTGACACAAAATCTTGTGATTTCAGGTGTGCACTGCATTTCACCATGGCAATCTTCTCAGGCATTTGAATAGATTGCAACAATTCATGAATTATTTCACCATTTCTGACTGGTGAACCAGAAAAGGTCAGGAAACCTCTCTGTGACCACAACTGGCCAAATTCATGCACAGTCCTAAATCCATACTGGCTGTCCCTATAGATAGTAACTTTAAACTGTGCATAAACATGGCATGCTCTAGTAAGGGCCACTAGTTCCGCAACTTGCGCAGAATATACTCCTCGAAGCCAGGACGCTTCAAGTATTCCAGAAATTGTGCATACGGCATATCCTGCTCTCAGTGTTCCCGTGCTGTCTCTTAAAAGGAACCATTGACAAAAATAATTTGGTCATTTCCCTCTAATCGGGTATCTCCAATATCAGGTTTCAGTTTTGTGCACAGATCAGTTACTTCGAGACAATCATGCTCAACATCTTCTAATTTGCCAATTTCAAAATTCTCTTTTGGGAGTAAGGTTGCTGGGTTAAGCACTGTACATCTTTTCAATGACACATTTGGAGACCCCAGGATGTTTGTTTCGCAATGAGTCAGCCTGGCACCTGTAAGTTATTGCGTTTTGGTTTGTGTAAGCAAACCTTCAATGGAATGAGGGACCATTACTGTCATTACTGTACCTCACAATACTCTCACTCTGCGTGAGGCTCATTCCAACCGCTGCGACTGAACTCAGCCTGGTAAAGCTGCTGCAACTAGGTCCAAAGAAGCTGAAAAATATGCTACTGGGTGGTTTACACCACCATGGACTTGAGTCAAGACAGACAAAGAACACGCTAATGACAAAACAACATGATTTTGTGTAATCAGGCATTCCCAAAGCCAGGGCTTTGCGCAGACTTTCTATTAACTCAGAAAATGCTTTCATATAGACTTGATCTAACACTAAAGGATCAGTAACCTCTTTGTGAGTCAGCTTCTGCAATGGCTTTGAAATAACTGAAAAGTTGGGAATCCACTGGCGACAATAGCTTACTGTTCCCAAAAACATCCTGACATCTCTCTGTGTTGCTGGGAGATTCAGTATGGCTGTAACCCTTTCTCTGGATATTTTCCTGATTCCTTTCTCAATCAGGTGACCCAAATATTTCACTTCTTTCTGGCAGCACTGTAATTCTGCTGGGGACACTTTATGACCATTCTTCCCTAAATGATTCAGTAAAGCAATTGTATTATACTTGCATTCTTCTTTTTTGTTTTGGATGCATCAACAAATCATCAATGTATTATACCATTGTCGGGTGGAAAGGCATTTCCTATGACTCCAAGTTCTTTTTCAAGATCTGGTTGACAATGGAAGGTGACTCTGAAAACCCTTGAAGAATTCTACACCAACAGTAGACTAGATCCAACAATTTGAAACAGAAGAGAAATTGACTATCCTCGTGACGAGTTACAGAAAAGAATGCTTGTGACAGGTCTATTACGGTAAACCATTCAGTATCACATGGCATCTGAAACAAAATCACTGCTGGGTTTGGCACTATTGGCCAACATTTAATCACAATGTTGTTCCCTTTTCTAAAATCCTGAACAAGTTGAAATTTCCCACAGGGCTTTCGCAATTCCATTATTGGTGATTTACATGGACTGCTCAACACTTCTTTCAAAGCACCTAGGTTGACAAATTCTGCAATTATGGGTGCAATCCCTTCAATTGTATCCTATGTCATATGGTATTGAGGAATCCGGGGGAACATCGCATTTGGCTTGACTGGGACCTTACCTGGCTCAACTCTTTTTATTAGACCAATGTCTTTCCCTGTCAAATCTCACACTTTAATTTCAACTGTTCTCTGTAAGTCATAAGGAAGATCTCTCACTGTGAAAACTCGAAAGAAGGCAATCAGAGGGTGCTCCTCATTTACCTGTCTTTGGAGCTGGGTCATCCTCATCATCAGTGTTTGTCTAAATTTCAATTCCATCATTTGAGCAAGTAATCGAGCATCTTGTTTTACACAACAAGTCCCTTCCCAGTAAGGAAACTGGCCTGTCGTCACAAACTACGAATTTGTGTCATCCTTTAAAGTTGCCAATTTTAACTTGAACTGGTTCTGTAATTGTGTTTGGTCATATACTGATTCGCTACTCCTACAATCTGGACTGTTTTCCCTGAAAGGGGCAAATTTGGAACTTCTGCAGTTCTCACTGTGTTAACCAAAAATGAAACTTTATGACCCATTACTTTTCCCCTTACATATTGACCTTTCTGATGTACGTCTAGGGAAGCTGCAAGCACACTTTCTTCTTCATCCAAACTTTCACTCACCCAATTATCGTTTATTCCATTCTCACTGTGTAACGGCAATGGTGCACTGTTTTATTACTCTGATTAAACCTTTGACCTGTGATCTGCTGAGGAAGCATCACATGCTGCTGCTCCATTCGGGCTTGAGGTATTTGAATTTGCTGTCTAGGTACCATTTGAACTTGCGATTTCATTGGCTGTGACTGGGGCATCTGCAAACGTGGCATTTGCACATGTTGCATGGGCTGAAAACCTTGCATCGTATTCAAATTTTTTTCAAAATTTGGTTTATTTCCTTTCATTCTCAGTCCTCTCATGTTTTGAAAAGAATTGATGTCACTTGTTTGCTGAACAACAACTTCCCGTACTAACATTGGACACTCCCACTTCCGATGTACGAACCCCCCACAAGCGTGGCATGACAACAATCTCTTCATTCACTGCACATCATTCTGAACCACTACAGTATTCAAATCAGGAATACAATTTCCTTTTCGAGTTCCTCCACAACCTCTACCTCTTGCTTGATTCTGAAACACCACATTTCCCTGCTGCTGTTGCTGGGGAAAATCTCCCTGCATTCCTGTTTGTGCCACTTTAATCTGCATCACTATTGCCTTTCCTTTCAACTTCCTCTGCTTCAACCTAGTCTCATTACTACAGTGCTTAGCATACTGCAATACCTCATCAATCGGTTTAGCCTGCCAGCAAATCAAATGACTCTTAATCATCTGGCTAATTTCAGGTCTCAATCCTTCAACAAATCTGAACACAAAACGAATCATGCCTTTTGGCTCAATTGTTTCTGTACCACTGTAATGTTTAAACGCCTGCAACAGTCTCTTGTAATAGGCATGTATTGACTCTTTCGCTTCCTGTGCTATCCTATCTATTCTCTCCCAGTCAATATTCTTGGGCGAAATCCTTGTTTTCATAAAACCAATCACCTTATAGTAATATTTCATTACGTCAGGAGATTGTGCACCTGGATCTCTCTGAGGTTGTCTTGTCGGCCAATCTATGCTCCTTTTGCATTCAACCCATAAGTCTGCTGGAACTACTATCTCTAAAAGGGTGTTCAAATGCTCCCACAGGCATTTTGTGAGTTTCACATACGTGTCTGTCTGCTGGTACAATTCTAGCGGCTTCTCTTTCAACCTTGGATAATCATTTGTAAAGGACAGAATATCACTTCTGCTCCAAGGGACATGAACAAAATTCCCTCCTGGAATCTCTCTCAATGGCAGAATGTTCACTGGGTCCTCAACCTGCTGCACATTTGCAGTAATATTAGCAGAATCCCTTTTCTTCTTGTCTCTTTTCTTCACCTGTCTGCCTTCCCATTTGTCTAATGCTCCCCATGTTTGAATGCTCTGGTCAAATCCAGGGCACTTCTACCTCTAGAATCTCCTTGAGAAGTACTCAGTCTCTCTAACCATTCAGTTAACTGCTGAGCTGTCAAACCCTGTAAAGTAACATTGTTGCGACTCACATCTGGCATTCGCTGTACTGTCAGATTCGGGGTTTCTGGTGTCACCACACATGGATTTGAACCTATGTATGACCTCACCTCATTATTTGGAGGAGTCCTGAAGGGGCTTAAGTCAATTAATGACCCTGTTCCATCAGACGTTGGTCTCATGGGGGTTGTCATCCTTGCATTCATGTTGTATCTCTCCCTTTCTACACTCGGAATGAGGGCTTTCTTCTCACTGTTCTCATTATTTCCCTGGGAAAACAACGGTATGACCGGACCTATGGGAACTGGTACTGACACTGCATCTGAACTTGGTCTAACATTCGGCTCTCGTGTGTGCACTATTCCTGTATTCTGATTTGTCAAGGTGAACATTTCTGTCTGTGATCCTGCTATGGGGGTGTATATCGGAATTGTCTGTGACTGTATCGGGGACATCAGATTTGGGGGGGACTCTACCTTGACCAATGTTGGCTTCTGGTAAACTTGTCCTGTCAACACTATCAAGTTTGTTGCAGTATCTACAATAGGTACATCAGGGTAAATTCTTGGCATATCCATTTGTGGCATAGGCCTCTTAACTCCCAAAGTAACTGGAGAATTATGGCTAACCTGTGTCTAGCTCTGGGTTGGTTCAACTGATATTGGGGCTGTAGGATCTACACTGGTGCTTGAACTTCTCTCATGCGCTGCATATGGCGGGGGACGATTTCTAAATAACTGTAAGATGAATTCATCATCATCTGACTCTTCATCGTATGTCAAAGACTTCCTAGATCATATGGATTTCTGTTCTTTGTCATCAAAAGGATACAAATCCCTCTTTCTAGCTTAATTTTCATTCTCTTGTGTAATTGCAGGAAACAACTTCATTCCCTGTAAAGTCTTGGTTCTCCAAAATTTCTGATCACTGTCCCATCTGGCCTCTGCTAGTGTTTTCTCAGCTTTTCTCATTCTCCTCTCACATTTTTGTTGCTGTTTGGCTACTAATTCCAAACTTGCTAATGCCTTGAACTGTGCTGTTCTCGGAGGAAGTTTCAAATCATACAGTACCCTTCTCAAATTCTTTAAGCTCCTCAAATTAAATGCTCCATAGGCAGAAAACGCGAAACTCCCATCTTTCTCTGTCACTTTGCACCATTGTTTCAGCCAAAGACATGGCGCAGCACACTTCCCTTCGAATACAATTTAAGTGGGTGTACCTCCTGGCTGTGTAATTTCTCCTATACTCGTTGAAATATACATATCTCCCCTTAGGGCACTTTTTAAAGCTTTGAAAAATGTAATCTCTCCGATTTTTATGCTACTTTCAATCAAATCAGAAAATGACTTTCAGTCCCAAAATCCTTTTAGCCGACCTTCTCAACCAATTGTGCCTCACGGTTGTCTGTGCGCGACCCTTCTCACTAACCGACCTATCCCAGCACGGCTCTAATGATGTCACACTCACACATACAGCGGCTGACAAAGTCTTTTGGCTTGTCCTCCTATACTCAAACTCACGCAAAACTAATGCAAAATTATTGCGAGCACTAAGCAAAATCAAAACCCAATTTGTCTGTTTACTATAGGTAGGGTAACACAATCACTTCAGAAACCTTACGGATTTTTCACTGACGGCCTTGTTGCTTTAACAGCTACTCTTTCTTTCTCAGTTTCCCTGACTCACAAGCAAAGTTCAACCTGCAAATTTTACTCTCAACTGATCAGTGGGTCTCCCCTGGGGCACATAGAACTCGCCAGATCTCAGTCGAAAAAACTTTTCACTCACTTTAACATGCACCCTTTTGTTTTTTTCAACCACGCCCGATTGACCTATTAAACCAGACAAATTACAACAAAAACAAGGTGTCTCATACACTTTTCAATATACTCCGGAGTCTTAGACCATGCAGGGCCCATATACCAACAACCACATGGACAATTTTCAAGCACAAAGCACCACACACATGTGAAGTTCAACGACTTCCCTACTCTCACACTTTAGAGTACACAAACTCTTTTAACTACTTCGTTCAGAGTACGCACACTCATTCAACAACTTCATTTGGATACACAGACTCCCTAAACCCTCACAAACATCAAAATTCACCTGTGATTTGCAAAAGCTGTGTAAGCGCAAAACCTATTCCATTCACACTTTTACTAGAACACTGAAAACATCTTCAAACAATCATTGGCAAGCTCCAAGGTTCTGGGAAAGTCATCCTAAGTTCTGAGGGACACATTTTCTTTCAACATTGTATCATTGAATCCGAAAATCCAAACTTTCACAAATTTCTCTTACCCAATCTTCTTTCTAGGGGACTAAACCATTTCCCTACTACAGTCTCTGGGTAGCAGCTATTTCTCAGGGGGGAACTTTCGTGGTGGCCTTTTAAAGAGACGTAACCATGTAACATTCTACCTATCTCTAAACTTTATGATGGGCTCTTAAGGAGACAAACCATATACCTGGCCTTTATGGTGGGCTTTTAAGGAGAAAAACCATGTACCAGGAACTTATGATGGGCTCTTAAGGAGACAAACCATCATACTCTGCTACCATCTCTGTAAGCGCATCTGACCTGATTTGGTTTCTTATCTTTAATTTATAAGGGGACGCGTTAGAGGTTTGATGGACCTCTTGACTGCGCTTAGAGGAAATCCTACAATAGGGCTCAATTTCAATACCAATCAATAACAATATCAATCAATAAAATCAATAATCTGGTTGTCAGTAATTTCCATGCACCATGACCCCTTCGGCCATGAATAACCACACCTTTATGTAAAATTTAGAATGTTTATTTCCCTATATTAACAATGCTACTATCACATAACTTAATCTCAAAATCAGATGATATACATACAGAAACAACACTGGTTGACAAAACCTTCTAAAGAATCTCAATTTAACTAAAGCATGTATGGTGATGCATTCTAGAATTACAGTACAACTCAATCGCAAGAATAACTGTGCAAGAGAAATAGCATACATTAGATTCATCAAAGAACTGACATCAACTGTTGTTAGTAATTAGCAAACATCCTCAGTGAGCTTCCTAACTAACTTTCTAATTAGAATACCATGTTTGGGCTTATGCAACACAATTTAGTCAGTACAAATTTGGAAAAACATCTAGCTCTGGCTCTATTAAAATTAGCGGTTGGCACCCAAAAATAAAGGACAAATTTCATCATCAATAACATCTCGATATACCTCGATCATCAAGCTGCGACTGTCTTCGTCAATTGGACATCTGTTTGGTCAGCATCAGCATTGGACCATGAAAAGGAATGGTAGAGAATGGAGGACTCTAAGCTATCTGAACTATTTGTAAGCATAGTCTAAGGATAAGCATTCAGCATCAAACCTTTAAGCAATAAAGTAAAAGATAGAACTTAAAGTTCCCAGGAACTGTTCAGCTCCTGAGACAGAATAAACACGCTCCTCTCAGGAGGATGTCGAAGTGGAAAAAAGCCCTCTCTCCTCTCTGCAGTCGGGCTAAGTTAAAATCATCCAGAACACTTTCCATGTTGCCATTGGTCAAAGAATCGTATGTTTACATTTAGTCCAATGAAAGTAGAACTTCAAATCTAAGATATAACTAAATTGCCTTTCACATGTCGGCTCCTCTTCTCCTGTTCCCATCGTCGGACTTGTCAGGTAATAATTTTGTATCTCTCTGTCCTCCCGTCAGTGCTTCCAATGTTAACTCCTGGGAACATAGCTTTCACACACACTAAACTCTACATTGTATCTCTAGCTAATACAGCGTATTCTAGCAAGCGGTTCTCATGGGAAAGAAAACATTTTCTAGTGTTCGGTCAACGTAGTGGAATAATACAAATACTAATTTTTCTATGCAGCCATTTTGTGTTAATCATTTAAACAGTGCAACTTAAGATGAGGCTATTTAGCTAGGCCCAAGACCTTAAGGCCTACGATTAATAAAGCAAGTACAAAATACATGATCACTAATATAACATACTACTACATTAATCTAAACATGATCACAACATTTCATACTAAGAAGCAGTTAATAAGGACACTTTGGGGGTCATTACAACCCTGGCGGACGGTGTTAAAGCTGCGGTAATACCGCAAACAGCACGGCGGACAAAAAAAGGGAATTATGACCGTGGCGGAAACCGCCAACATAGACAGCCACTTTAACACTCTGACCGCCACGGCGGTACAGACAAGCAGCTCGGTGGTCACCGCCAACAGACAAGCGGAAGACAATGTACCGCCCACAGTATCAAAACCCGCCAATCCGCCACCTTTTCCGGGGCGGATTCACCGTGGATAAAAACACGGTGGAAACAGCTCTTACAATGGGAAAACGCTCACCTCAACACACTCCACGAGGAAGGAGGCCACCATGGACCCGGAACTACAAATACTCCCTGCGCTTATTTTCCTGCTCCTCTACAAACACCAGCAACGTAGGCGCCGAAGACAACGGTGAGTACTGCACCTACGACATAGGGGAGGGGGAGGCAAAAGTCAGGGACACACACATGCAACACCCCCACCCCCAACCCGACCCTCACCCACTACAACACACACACCAATGCATTTCCAACCAGCATAGTAACAACCCACAACCCCCCCGGAAGAATGCAAAGACAAAAGGGAATCAGTTCAAACATTGTAATGTATCAAAATACAGTAACCAAATATATACAGATATTTATAAAAATTCTAAAATTCATACATCACGATTAGTACTGGATGTATGCACATATCAATGTCCGTGGACCACTGAGCCCACAATGCATGGCGAGGCCCACACTAGATACCTGTCCACAAACGGAGAGAACACTGCAGGGGCATCAGATAGAAATACAACAGGCACCTCAGGGGGAAGGGAAGGGGGGGCACCTCAGCCGGATTACAGCACCACGACAGATCCACAACGGGGCTCCATGCCCATTGATGTATCCTGGGGATTGCAAAGCCACAGTCTCTCAAGTCTCTCCAGTGGGTGGTTTGCCCACTGATCAATCCTGGGGAGTGCAAAACCACAGTCTCTCAAGTCACCCCAGTGGGTGGGTTGCCCACTGCTTTATCCTGGGGAGTGCAAAGCCACAGTCTCTCAAGTCTCTCCAGTGGGTGGTTTGCCCACTGATCAATCCTGGGGAGTGCCAAGCCACAGTCTCTCCAGTGGGTGGTTTGCCCACTGATCAATCCTGGGGAGTGCAAAGCCACAGTCTCTCAAGTCACTCCAGTGAGTGGTTTGCCCACTGCTTTATCCTGGGGAGTGCAAAGCCACAGTCTCTCAAGTCACTCCAGTGGGTGGTTTGCCCACTGCTTTATCCTGGGGAGTGCAAAGCCACAGTCTCTCAAGTCTCTACAGTGGGTGGGTTGCCCACTGTACCATCCTGGGGAGTCAAAGCCACAGTCTCTCAAGTGGATAACAGTCTCCACTGGTTCTGGAGGGGGACTGGTGCCCAGAGTGCATCACGCTCCCCGTGACGGTCCCAGTTCCATCACTGTCCCAGCTGCACATGGGCTAACAATGCTTAATTTGGCGGTCTTTGCCCTGTTCAGCGGTGCTTGCCTTTGCTGTCTCTGACCTGTTCAGCAGTGCTTTGCCATGGCGGTCTTTGCCCTGTTCAGCGGTGCTTTGCCATGGCGGTCTTTGCCCTGTTCAGCGGTGCTTGCCTTTGCTGTCTCTGACCTGTTCAGCGGTGCTTTGCCATGGCGGTCTTTGCCCTGTTCAGCTGTGCTTTGCCCTGTTAAGCGGTCTTCACCATGGTGGTCTTTGCCCTATTCAGCGGTGCTTGCCTTTGCTGTCTCTGACCTGTGCACCAGTGTGTGGCATGACGGTCCCTCAGTGCCCAGCGGGGAGTCAGTTGTCTCCGGACCAGTGACGATACTGCTGCCCTCCAGGGCACTGACTCTGGCGGTGGTCTCCGGACCAGTGACGATACTGCTGCCCTCCAGGGCACTGACTCTGGCGGTGGTCTCCGGACCAGTGACGATACTGCTGCCCTCCAGGGCACTGACTCTGGTGGTGGTCTCCGGACCTGTGACGATAGTGCTGGCGGTGGCGTCCCGGCCGGCGGGGAGGAAGGCGGCCTTCTCCGCCGTGCTGCTCTTACCAGACTTTGGAGACTTCCTCTGCCCCTTCACCACCTTGGGAGGAGTCACAGCTGACTCGGCACTCCCCCCGGGGCCCTTGTGAGCTGTTTTGCCGGCAGGAGTCTTCACCCTCTCCCGTCGGGCACTTTCCAACTTAAGGTGCTTTACAGGGGGTGGACTGGCAGTGCTTTGGCTCCGTGTCACACTGGCTGCCCTGGTGGCCGGTGCACTCCACAGACCTTTAACATGCACCACTGGTACCGGACTTTTTTTGACTGAGGTGCTACTACGGGACCTAAGAATTGGAGGGGTGAGGGTGGTGGGAAGGAGGTCAACGTTGCTGAGGAAGAGTTTCTGACGAACACTGGAATGGGTAGCTGGAGGGGGTCTGGGAGTGGAGGAAGAGGAGGTGTTTGTAGGAGGTGTAACTTTAGGTGATTTGGGTGCAGGTGCAGGTACTGGAGGCTGTTGTGAGGTGGATGGATGTTGGGTGTGTGGGTGCCTGCGTTTGTGTACTTTGGGACGGGGTGTCACAGACACACAGGGAGCGGACACAGGGGACGTGTAAATGGTAGTGGGGGTGGTGAGTGCAGGTGAGCGGGGTGTGGTGCTGGGTGTTCTGGTGCGAGTCCTAGTGCCTGTAGATGTAGTGCATGGAGGTGTGAGTGTAGACGAGACTGTGAGGGAGGAGGGAGACGAGGAGGAGGGGGACACAGTGGAGGCAGTGGATGTTGGTGTGTCTGTATGTGGGTGATGCTTGTGTGAGTGCCTGTGGGATGTGTGGTGCCTATGTTTGCTTGAGCTACTTTTGTGTGTTGAGGTGTGTGCATGCTTGTCTGATGGTGTGGTTGGGATAGGCTGGGGTACAGGGGATTGGGTCTGGGTGGAGGAAGTTGGAGGGGGGAGGCTAGACACAGGGACAATGGCTGCCATCAGTGCTGAGGCCAGAGATTTCAGGGTTCGATGATGGGCAGCCTGACCAGAATGAATGCCCTCCAGGAATGAATTAGTGTGTTGCAACTCCCTTTCTACATCCTGGATGGCATTCACAATAGTAGACTGCCCAACAGTGAGTGACCTGAGGAGGTCAATGGCCTCCTCGCTGAGGGCAGCAGGGGTGACAGGGGCAGGGGCTGAGGTGCCTGGGGCAAAGGTGATGCCCACCCTCCTGGGTGAGCGGGCACGGAGCGAAGGCTGAGGGGCTGCTGAGAGGGTGGTGCTGGTAGTGGGGGTGGCGGCTGTACCTGTAGAAGTGGGGGGCACAGATGGTGCAGCCACCACAAGGGAGCTCCCATCGGCGGACGAGTCCGTGTCGCTGTTTGGTGATCCGGTGACCGACGTGAAGCTCCCCTCGCCCTCCGTCCCACTGGTGTATTCAGAGTCTGTGGTGTGGCCCTTCATGGCCATGTGGGATGCAGCTCCCTCGTGCTCCGGTGCCACTGTACCTCCGCCTGATGATGCTGATGCACAAAAGTACAGGGAGAGCACAAAAAGGGGTGGGGAAACAGAAGAGAGACAGGTTAAGTGCATGGCTTACCGCTACCGTTGGCGGACAATACAGACACAGCAGCCCCCTGCACTATACCGTGCTCTTGGCCTCTACAGATGCAATTCCTGGGATATGGCCTACATGGCTATGAGTGTCATCTGTCCACATAGATGACACAGGGGCATGAATAGCTGTACTTGGCACTCTACAGAGGTGGGCTGGGGGGCCACAGGGCCATGCCTTACGAAGGGGCGTAGCCTACGTTACTCGCCCTGGCCTAGGGAAACCCACAGCCCTCCTCCCCCACCCAGACCCCTCCACTGCGCGCAAAGTCCGCAGAATGAGAGTGTACTCACCCCCTTGTGTCTGCTGTGATGCCCTCAAGCGCCCATCCAACTCAGGGTAGGCCACCGCCAGGATCCGTAACATCAGAGGGGTCATGGTGCGACGGGCACCCCTCCCACGTTGGGAGGCCATCCCCAGCTGAGCCCTTCGCCGTCTTCTTGCTCCAGCGGCGAATGTCCTCCCATCTTTTACGGCAGTGGGTGCCCCATCTCTGGTGGACCCCCAGGGTCCGGACGTCCTTGGCGATGGCACGCCAAATGTCCTTCTTCTGGTGGGCGCTGACCTACATGACATGTACAGGGGAAGAAGAGAAGTAATTACCAACTGCACCGTCGAAGTGAGTGGCCCCCATCCCTACCCTTGCCATGTGGAACATGAATTCACACTCCTTCATGGTCGCAGAACTCTGCCCCCTTCCCACTGACATCCAATCCCTCTCCACCCAGCATAGCCCATACAACGTGCTCCCTGTGTACTTACCTGTTGGTCTGGAGGACCGTAGAGTAGCGTGTACTGGGCTGGGGGAGGACCCCGTCCACGAGCTTCTCCTACTCCTGAGCAGTGAAGGCAGGGGCCCTTTCCCCAGACACAGCAGCCATTGTCTCTTCCAGACCGAGGGCACAGCAGCACTTCCAGTGTAGGTCCTCTCCTGTCGAAGATCAGGTATCAAGTGATTGAACAGATAAAAAATGTCGGTCACGTCCGCGGCGGTGCGTATCATCACCGCCGGCACACTTCATCATTGGCTCCTGGGACCCATAGGGTTCAATGTTAACCAATGCAGCATTGCGCCGCGGTCTTTGACCGCCTACCGCAACGGTGTACAACGCCAGTGCAGTTACCTCACATCCCATTGTCCCAGTTTAGAGGTCAGGCAGCCGCCATTTCAGGGGCCCACATGGCTTCATTTACTACTGTGTCACACATACCTAGGCCTACACTCAACACACATACAGGAAGAGTTTTGTATTTGGTGTCGTGTTCTGTGTAGCTGTGGGTACATACCTGAGAATTTGTTGACTCTGTGGTCGCTGTTGTCCTTCTTAGGCACCGTCAGCTGGGACATTTGAGGAGATGGCGGAATCCTCCGGTGTACCGACCGCTGGTAGACCTGTTGACAACGGAGGAGTGACATTTGATCATCACCTACAGGTTTGACTGTGCCACAATCCAGGAACTGTGTACCCAGTTGGAGCCAGGCCTGATCTCACCAATCCGCCATCCCACAGGAATACCCCCTGAGGTACAGGTGCTATCAGTGCTCCATTTCCTTGCAAGTGGTTCCTTTCAAACAACAGTGGCCATGGCATCAGGGATGTCCCAGCCTATGTTTTCCAACGTGTTGTCCAGAGTGTTGTCTGCCCTGCTGAAACACGTGAGGAGCTACATAGTTTTCCCTCAGGTGGAGGATTTGGCTAAAGTTAAAGATGACTTCTATGCCCTGGGACATATCCCCAACATCATTGGTGCTATTGATGGCACCTATGTAGCTCTGGTACCCCCCCCCGCAGGAGTGAACAGGTGTACAGGAACCGGAAGAGTTATCATTCCATGAATGTACAGATGGTATGTTTGGCAGACCGGTACATCTCGCAGGTAAATGCTATGTTCCCTGGCTCTGTGCATGACGCCTACATCCTGCAGAATAGCAGCATCCCGTATGTGAAGGGTCAACTCCAGAGGCACCGTGTGTGGCTATTAGGGGACTCTGGTTACCCCAACCTGTCATGGCTATTGACCCCAGTGAGGAATCCCAGGACCAGGGCAGAGGAACGCTACAATGAGGCCCATGGGCGGACTAGGAGGGTGATCAAACGCACCTTCGGCCTCCTGAAGGCCAGGTTCAGGTGCCTCCATATGACAGGTGGTTCCCTATTCTACTCACCAAAGAAGATGTGCCAGATCATCATCACCTGCTCGATGCTTCACAATCTTGCTTTGCAACGCCAGGTGCCTTTTCTGCAGGAGGATGGTCCAGATGACGGTGTTGTGGCAGCTGTGGAGCCTGTGGACAGTGATGAGGAGGAAGCTGAGGAAGAAGACATAGACAGCAGGGAGTCAGTCATACAGCAATATTTCCAGTGACACACAGGTGAGAACAATTTTTTTACCATTACATTCACTTTCACACTTCTACCTCTATCCTGTCTGTCAATTAGAAGCAGTATTTGGTAACTGAGTTGTACATGTCCATTACGGTTTCACAGGTGTGGTTACCAACGTGTGTCATCTGCTTGCATCCTTCATGGACTTGTGATGTGTGACATAGGTATGTTGGCATTACATTTGAAAACGCATTTTGTCACTGTCATTGCTAATACACATTTTCAAAATCACAGACTGACTCCAGATTGTTTTGTGGTTCAAGGGTGTTTATTGAAGTGCTAATTATTGGAGGGGGTGGCAAAATGGTGATGGGTGATGGTGGAGGAATGTCCATGGCAGAGTCCAGTCTATTAGTCTCACAGGTTCACTGCCCATATGGGCATAGAAAGTGGAGCTGGGGCAGTTCCAATCTGGACAGGGTAACAAAGTGGGACAGTGGGATGACAATCAGGGTGATCTCATTTCCTGCCGGGGGTCTTGCCATCTTGCTCTGTCCTGTTCCTGGATCTCAGGGACCGCTTGCAGGGTGGTTCTCTGTCTGCAGGGGGTGGGGTGCTGGTGTGGTGGTCCTGTGGCGGGGCGTCCTGTCCACTAGCGCCGGCGGAGGTGGTGGGCAGTTCATCGTCCAGGCTAGTGTCAGGGGCCCCTTGGAGTGCCACGGTGTCCCTCATGGTCTTTTGTATGTCCTTCAGCACCCCTACGATGGTGCCCAGGGTCGAGCTGATGGTTCTGAGTTCCTCCCCTAACCCCAAATACTGTTCGTCCTGCATGCGCTGGGTCTCCTGAAACTTGGCCAGGACCGTAGCCATCGTCTCCTGGGAGTGGTGGTATGCTCCCATGATGGAGGAGAGGGCCTTGTGGAGAGTGGGTTCCCTTGGTCTGTCCGCCCCCTGTCGCACAGCAGCCCTCCCAGTTCCCCTGTGTTCCTGTGCCTCCGTCCCCTGGACCGTGTGCCCACTACCACTGCCCCCAGGTCCCTGTTGTTGTTGGGGTGGTGGGTTATCCTGGGTTCCCTGTAGTGGTGGACACACAGCTGATTGACGTGTCCTGGGGACGGAGGTATGGGCCCGCTGGGTGGGTGCTGTGCTGGTGTTACCAGAGGGTGGAAGGTCAGTGTTGGGCTGTGCCTGTGCAAGGGGAACCGACTGTCCCGAGGCCCATGATGGTCTGGGCTGGTCACCTGGATCCAGTTGGCCAGAGCTGCTGTCGTCACTGTGGGCCTCTTCTGGGGGTGGAGTGGAGATGTCTGGACCCTCCTGTGTTGTGGTGACGTTACGTAGTGGTCCTGCAGGGGTATAAGAGCATGATTATTGCATGTGTGTGTGTCATGGTGTGCAATGGGTGGGTGTGCGTGTACCCCAGTGCAAGCATTCCTGTGTGGGTGCTTGTGTGATGATGGTTAGGGGTGTTATGGGTATGTGCAGTGGGCATGCTTTAGTGATGGGTGTCCATGCTTAGTTGTGTCATGCAGGGCTTGGTGTTGGGATGGGTGGTTTGTGTTATTAGTACATTAGTGAGGAGTTGGAGTGATAGGGGAGGGGGTGAGGGTGGGGATGTGTGATAGCATGCAGGTAGGGTGGGGGATATGATAGTTAAGATTTGACTTACCAGTGTCCATTCCTCCACTGACTCCTCCGATGTTTTTAGTTGTGGGGGAGGAGGTGGGGGTCAGCCGCCAGTCTGCTGAATCGCGATGTTGTGCCTGGAGACCACTGAACGCACCTTCCCCCGTAGGTCGTTCCACCTCTTCCTGATGTCCTCCCGATTTCTTGGATGCTGTCCCACAGCGTTGACCCTGTCAACGATTCTTCGCTATAGCTCCATCTTCCTGGCTATGGAGGTGTGCTGCACCTGTGATCCAAATAGCTGTGGCTCTACCCGTATGATTTCGTCCACCATGACCCTGAGCTCCTCCTCGGAAAACCTGGGGTGTCTTTGGCGTGCCATGGGGTGGTGTAGGTGATGTGTGGGGTGGTGTATGTGTTGATGAGTGTGGTGATGTGTGGTGGTGTGGGGTGTTTTGAGCGTGGATGTTGTATGGGTGATGGTGTTGTGTGCCTCTGTGTGGTGGGGTTGTCTATGCTGTGCAGTCTCTCTGGCCTTCGTCAATAATTTTTGGTCGTAGGGGTTTGTGGGTGATGTGGGTGTGTGTTTTATATTGTGTTCGGTGTGTGGGAGTGTTGTTTGTATGTGTATCAGGTGTGTGTATTTTGAATTGTCTAATGTGGCAGTGTTTTGGAGATGTGTGTGTATTTTGAGCGCGGCGGTGTGTACCGCCAATGGAATACCGCGGTTGAAAGACCGCCGCGTGGATTCGTGGGTCGTGATAGCATGGGTGTGTTTCTGTTGGCGTGACGGTGGAGGAATTGTTTTCGCCAGTTTATCACTGACCTTTGGTGTGGCGGACTTGTGTGGTTGTCTGAATTTCGGCGGATTCCGTGCTGTGGGTCATAATAGCTGTGGCGGAATTCCGCTGTGGTGTATTGGCGGTCTTCTGCACGGCGGTAAGCGGCTTTTACCGCCAATGTTGTAAGGACCCCCTTTGTGATTACTTGCAGCCACTCAAGTAGGCACATTTTCAAGTAGGGCATTATTTTTCTTTATTAATTCATTTTCTATGCAGATTCACAATTTGGAATACATGAATATCTATTAGTAAAAATTCAGCATTAACAAGAGCACATGTGTGTTTGGCCGGCCGTCTTGGGTCGGCCAAACACACATGCGCAGTAGGCTCTCAGTCTGCCTGGGAGTGCTGTGGCTCGGCACTCCCAGCCAATCCTAATGTTGCTCTGAGCAGCGTCAGGATTGGCCGCAAAGCCGGCTGGGAGCCTATGCCTGCAGTGACGAAGCTGTGGAGACGGAGGAGCAGAGCGGTGAACGGCTTTCAGGTAAGAGGTAAGTGGTTTTTAAAAGAAATAATCTCATGTTCATTCCCCCTCCCACTCCTCATGCTGCCCTGGCCCTTCCACGTCCTGCGAGCCGTGACTGCTACTACGATGATTCTGTGTCTTCTTCAGGAAGGACACGAATTTAGGACCGAATAGCGACCCTTTTCAAAGTTTTTAATTGCTCTATATGAGACCTTGCAGGACCTGATCAACTTAAAGCCCTGCAGCAGCACACTGATGTGGAGGAAGTGATGAGCAGGGGCCCAATCATATCTCTGCACTCCATCCGGCCTGCGCATCACACACATCTCTGTAGCTCACTGTAGAATCACGAGGCCAGTCTTAGAGGTGGGTGAGCAACTGAAATCTCAAGCGAGATGCCTGGTTTATCTCGAGCTCCTCTTGAACCTCAAGCCTAAAGCAAGCTGAGCTTTCATGTGACGTTTGCCTGCTCCCATGTTCTAACCTCATGCTCCAAGTAATAATTACAAAACAATAACCTTTGATGTAAAATGGGCGAGGGCAGTGCTTAATTTGAGCTAGTGGTTGCCGGTGCAGACATTCGGCAATCATTTTTGGAACTGGCACTTATTTTTCTGCATCAGACATTTACTGAAAACTGAAAGAGAAAAAATGAACAAAATGGGAAGATAGAGGAGGAAAAGTATGGAAAACTGTCATCAATATATTAAAGGTTGGTATTGGCTAAGCCAACATTTAATTGTACTGGCCTCAGATATCTGAGCAGAGTTTTGGGCACTGGCACTCATTCTATTGCAAATTAAGCACAGGGCGTGAGAGATATCCATCTAGTAGCTGAATTGCACAATGTGAAACCAGAAAATCTGAGGTCAATCCTGACTACCCCACTTGAATAACTTGTGTGATCCTAGGCAGGTATTTTATTTCACTGATTCTCATTTTGATTCATTATCACAAATTAGAGCACCTTCAAACGCGTGAATTCAGGACGTGCGCCATACAAAAACCTCTCACGGTAGCAGACTGTGATGTAGCACCACTTATAATAGAATCAAGCCACGCATGGAGTGGACTTGACAACTCACTTGCCTCTGATTTCAGTAGTGGCATTGTTTCCAGGGGCAAGGAAGAGGTCGGCATGAATATTTTTAAGTTTATGTTTCAAAACTATTACTTTTAAGAAATGCCTCTCAATACAGTGATACATCCTGAAGTACTAAGGTGAAGCGCATCCACATTTTAAAGCATGGGTCTCAGTTCTGGCTCAGCTGTCCCTGTTGGATCACCCACCTCTTCCCAGTCTGCACCAACAGGGACTTGATGCCACTGTTGCTGCAGACACCCGGTCTGACTCGCACTGCCAGGCGAAGACTGGCTAAGAAATTATTAGCAAAGCTGCGTACCTGGTCTCCGCGTCTTAATATTTGATTACATAATCAATGTTCATTGCTGTCTCTTTACCGTTATAAAGACCATATGTGATAATCTGAGGAACTGGTCCAACAATTCTTGATAGAACACTGGGCCCTGTTGTGTGCAGTACAAGCGTTAAAATACTTTTCCAGTAGGTCTGACTGGGTGTTATTATTAAACTTAACGAGACACCTTTAATCGCATTACAGAGGTGATGCTATCAATCATGTTGTCATATTTCCAGGAAAGCTGATATCAGACACCAGCCAGTAAGCTGAGGCTTATTATGTGATGGTTCGAAATATCAGTGTGTCATCGAGTAACCCGGGAAAATGACATCATCATGTGGCTTCAGTTTACAACAGTGAGCAATACAAATCAAAGATACTAATACTATACTGATAAATAGAACGGCCACATAGACGCCATTAAGTAATTTATCTGAAGAATCGAACAAATTCCCACTATTGGCGGAATTGCACCAGTGGAATGACCCCCTCCCCCCTCACGAGGGTCCCGGAGTTTCCTATATTACCGACCTGCCTCTGGAAATGTTAGGGGATGTACGTCATTTCTGGGGTCTCCACTCTCGCTTGCCCTTTGTGACCCCTGGCACTGCCTGGCCTCAGAGATGGCAAATTCACTGCCACGAACACAGTGGCAGCTCGTCCTTATGGGAGGGTGACCACCCGTCCTTAATCTCCAGGGACTGCCCGTAATTCAGCCCTACCGTCCGTCCGTTAAAGAACAAAATGTAATTAGGACAGGTCAGTTTCCCCAGCTGAATTGAAAGGCAGGGAGTCTTGTGTGCTCTGAGGGAGGGAGCGCAGACAGAAAAGAAACAGGCCTTCATGCTAGGGTGTCTCCTTCTCTAAAGAAATGCAACTGGTAAATCTGCAAATGCACAGGGGCTAGCAAACCTGTATTGACTTTAATCATAGGAGTAATTTGAAGCTTTCTGATGGCAAATATATTTTCTTATAGAGAGGTAGTGTAAGGGTGTTCCAAGGTGAGCTGTGGAGTGTGTGGTTTTAATGAACTGTTATAAAAAATGTTTGCAATAGGTATAATCTGTATAGGAGTGTGTCGCGAAGTGTCGCAGAGTGGAATGGCAAAGAGTGGAGTATAGTGTTGTATTGTGGAGTGGCGAGAGTGTTGTGTTTAGGAGTGACATACTGTGGAGTCAAGTAGAGTGGCATATACTGGGTGGTATGCTGTGGAGTTGACTGATGTAGAGTGCATTGGTGTAGAGTGTTGCAGAATATAGTACTATAGAGTGAAGTGGCATTGAATGCACCGGCATAGAATACAGCAGCGTACAATGTAGAGACATAGATTAGAGTAGTCCATGGGAGAGTGCAGGGGTCCAGAGTGGAGTGGTGCAGAGTAGAGTGGCATAGAGTGCAGCGGCGTAGAGTAGAGTAGAATAGAGTGGTAGAGTGTGCAGTAGTGTAGAGTGGCATTTAGCGCAGTAGCGTAGAGTGCATCATAGACGTGAGTGCCATAACGTGGAGTGGTGTAGACTGGTGCAGACTAGAGTAGCATAGAGTGGTGCAGTGCAGAGTAGAGTCTAGTGCTGTAGAGTGCAGTGGCATAGAGTGGAGTGATGCAGAGTGCAGTGGCATAGAGTGCAGTTTTGTAGAGTGTATTGGGGTAGAATGTAGTAGCACAGAGTAGAGCGGTGTGGAGTACAGTGGTGGAGAGTACAATGTTGCAGAGTAGAGTGTCAGTGTAGTGGTGTAGAGTGGAGTAGAGTGGCATAGAGTACAGTGGTGCAAAGTGCAGTGCAGTGGGGTACAGTGCAGTTGTTTACAGTGCATTGGCGTAGAGTACATTGGTATGGCGTGGCGTGGGGCAGAGTAGATTGGCATAGAGTGCAGTGGAGTAGAGTGGCGTACAGTAGAGTGGCAGAGAGTGCAGTAGTGTAGACTGGTGCAGTGGAGTAGAGTGCACAGTAGACTCAAGTGGCAGAGTGCAGTGGCATAGAGTGGTGCAGAGTGGTGTAGAGTAGAGTGGTGCAGAGTAGAGTATAGTGTTGTAAAGTACTGTGGCGTAGAATGGAGTTATGCAGAGTAGAGTGGTATAGAGTGCAGTGTCAGGATGCAGTAGTACAGAGTAGAGTGGTGTAGAGCAGTGGTCCCCAAACTGTGGTCTGGGGACCCTTGGGGGTCCGTTAAGCCTCCTCAGGGGGTCCGCAACTGCTTAGAAAATAAAATAATATTAAAATATTAGGTCCCCAGCTTTCAGTAATGACTCACTGGGGGTCCCTGGATTCCAATAATGATTCAGTGGGGGTCCCCAGGTTCCAGTAATGATAAAGTGGTGGCCCACAGATGTCAAAGGTTTGGGAACCACTGGTGTAGAGTATAGTGTCATAGAGTGCAGTGGTGTATAGTAGAGTGGCACAAAGAGCAGTGGCATATAGTACAGTGGTGCAGAGTATAGTGCAGTGGCATTTAGTGCAGTGGCATATAGTGCATTTGTTTAGAGTGCATTAGCGTAGAAGGCATTAAAGTAGAGTGCAGTTGTTTAGAGTGCAGTGGGGCAGAGTGGTGTAAAGTGCAGTGGCATAGAGTAGATTCTTTCAGAGTAGAGAGCAGTGGCATAGAGTGGATGGGTGCAAGGTAGAGTGCAGTGGCATTGAATGTAGTGGCACAGAGTGCAGTGGTGTAAAGTAGATTGTTTCACAGTAGAGTGAAGTGGCATAGAGTGGAGAAGTGCAGGGTAGAGTGGAGTTGCGTAGAGTGGCATAGAGTATGATGGCATAGAGTAAAGTGGTGCAGAGTGCTGCGGCATAGAGTGCAGTGGTCCAGAGATTAGAGTGACATATAGGGCCTCATTATGATCCTGGCGGGCGGCGGAGGCCGCCCGCCAGGATGCCGCCGTCCAAAATACCGCGCCGCGGTCAAAAGACCGCGGCGGGTATTACGAGTTTTCCCCTGGGCTGGCGGGCGGTTGCTGAAAAACCGCCCGCCAGCCCAGGGGAAAACGACCTTCCCACGAGGATGCCGGCTCGTAATCGAGCCGGCGGAGTGGGAAGGTGCGATGGGTGCAGTGGCACCCGTCGCGTATTTCAGTGTCTGCAAGGCAGACACTGAAATACTTTGCGGGGCCCTCTTACGGGGGCCCCTGCCGTGCCCATGCCATTGGCATGGGCACGGCAGGGGCCCCCAGGGGCCCCGCGACCCCCCCTACAGCCATCCTGTTCATGGCGGCTTTCCCGCCATGAACAGGATGGCGGTAGGGGGGGTCAGAATCCTCATGGCTGCGGAGCGCGCTCCGCAGCCATGGAGGATTCAAACGAGCAGCGGAAAGTCAGCGGGAGACCGCTGACTTTCCGCTTCTGACCGCGGCTGAACCGCCGCGGTAAGAATGCTCGTTGGAGCACCGCCAGCCTGTTGGCGGTGCTCCCGTGGTCAGTGGCCCTGGCGGCCACCGGCCGCCAGGGTCAGAATGACCCTCATAGTGTATTTGGCATAGAGTGCAGTGGTGTACAGTGCATTGTTGCAGAGTGGCATAGAGTTGCGTTGTGCGGAGTAGATTGGTGTTGCCTTGACTGGAATGGTATAGTGTGCAGAGGCACAGAGCGCAGTGGTGTAGAGAGGCATGAAGTGCATTGGCATAGAGTAGAGTGTTACAGAGTAGAGAGGCGTACTGTGAAGTAGCATAGAGTACAGTGGCATAGAGTGGAGTGGAGAAAAGTGGAGAAGAGTACAGTGTCCCACAGTGCAGTGGCATGGAGTGGTGTAAAGTGGAGTGGTACAGAGCAGGGTACAGTGGTGTGAAGTGGTGCAGAGTAGATTGGAGTGGAGTATGCATGGTGTGGTAACGCACTGCATTACAAACAACACATTTTTGATTGAAATGACCATTACATTTGCAGAGACATACAATTTTCAAATAAAACTATACAGTGCACAGACGATGATGTGTGGAAATTGCATCACCTAATGTAACTATTTGTTTTAATCATATAAAGGTATTTGTTTCTAGCATAGTTCAGAATTAACAAAAATGTGCTTTATTTGTGCTCCTAATTCTTATATATTCTGAAATCCTTGCACAGTTTATTTAAATGTTGTCAGGTGATAGAAAATACTCTTTCCTACCCTCAGTATTCAGCAAAATTGTCGTATAAATCCTCTCACTTTGAAGTCAGAGAAAGAAAAGCAACCACTAGGGCCCTCATTACAACCCTGGCGGTCGGAGTAAAAGTGGCGGTAATACCGCCAACAGGCCAGCGGGAAAAGAAATGGGATTTTGACCATGGTGGTTACCGCCATACCAAACCGCCACTTCTACACTCTGCCTGCCAGGGTGGTAACGACCGCTTGGCTGGAGTACTCAGTGCTGGCAGTGCTTGAAATGGAAAAAATAAAGTGCAGAGTACCTGCTTGTTTTCGAGAAGTGCTGGTACTCTCCAATTCAAAGCATTACATTTTTCTTGAGATGTGCTGGTACTCTCCGTCTCAAAATAAAAAAAGGGTTGGTACTCGGTACCGGAAAGTACCGGCCCATTTAAAGAACTGAGTGCTGGCAGATTTAATTACAGCAGCCTTGTGTTGAGGAGGACTTTGAGCACCAGCACCTTTTTATGTACAAATTAAGCACTGGGTAATCTGCAGTATGCAGCCATACATGGAGTAGAAGGGGGTACTCACAGAAGCAGGTAGCTTTACACGGAACGGACGGAGGGACTCTGGGACTGCTGACAAGAGCAAACCATTTTCTATGGAGTATAGGGGTGGCACTACAGGGCACTTTTCGGGGGAGAGGGGTGGTGACGGCAGCAAGGCAGACGTACAGAGGGTGCTCCCTGCAGTAGGCAGGTGTACAAGAAACAGAAAACCATGCAATACTGCAGATCCCATGCATGTGGAAGAGTGTTTGCGTGTGGGGGCAGACTTCGAGGGTAATAAATGCAGTGTGAGCACTGAGCGGACCACGGACCTCGGCTGACAGCAGATGGACAAGAATGACAAATAAGCTGCGAGGGGCAGAACATGTCACGATAACAAAACAATGACAACACCGACATCCAAATCAGGATTCAAACTTGTAGCCTGCAGGTCACCGAAAACCTCAGCCGACACTCTATAGATCATAGTATTACTGCTGCAACTGCATCCTCATTGTATATAGCCCATGAGCAGCTGAATACTGTCTTCAGAGAATGAACGCAGTGCACCTACTGGGTCACGAATTTAGAACGACTGTAATGATGCCCATTCTGCACTCTGAGCACTACATCTATCAACGACTTTAACGATGCACCCTCACCAGAAGCTCTACCTACAGTGATGCCGACTGTATGTGCTGATCATTGCCGAACCTTCCTCCAGCTCCGCCCACCCTCAACCCCGCCTCCCAACTTTCCTGTCCCATCTTTCCCACCCCAACAGCAATGCTGACCTTCTTAAAAGCCTTCCCGCGGTTTACTCAGACGAACTGGAATGTGTAATCTGATTAATGCGGCATGCTGTTTCATTATGTCCCGAAACTGTCATCTATGTGAAGTAAGCACACTAGAGAGTCACTAATTCATACTGGATTCAATTATTATGTAACAGGCTAAAATACTAGAAACCAGGGTCACTGCAGTTATACGGCAGCTGCAACCATGTAATCCATTAGCTGCTGTACAATCTGATAGACAACTTTACCACAGCCCAGACTCCCAACATGGGTAGACAGTGAAATTCCCTCCATGCCCTCAGCAGCACACTGGGAATGTTCACGGGTTTTTTGCTCAGTGTGGCCAGCACGATCCTCTGGTGGAAGAAGTTGCAGCCTTCATAGCAGAGACAGTGCGCAGCAGTCACGGCAAGGACGAACTGCTGCTGGTCTCCCCGGGCTCCAATACAGCTGCAGCAGACTGCAAAAGTGTGCCCAGGTGCTGCCTTGTTGACTCCACGAGGGGTGTCGAAATACGAGACGACTCGCCCGTGGTGTGGACGGCGTGGACGCCATTCGGAATTGTCACTGTACCGGTTACAGCAAAGCTATAGCTTGCTAACTTTTCCGGCATATTTGGAAAAGTGACATAATTCAAAGTCCGAAATTGATGTGAGGATTAGGTAGGAGCGGGCATGCAGCTACATGGGAGGAGGTAGGAAGGGCAAATGCTGCGTTCAACAGTGCAATTCAAAACAAGCATTTGGAATGCAAAAGTCTTGTGTTTGCTCGAGTTGGAGCTCATAGCGTTGTAAATTACTGACTGGACTTTTATTGCCACACAGACTGAAAACAACAAAATAAAGAGAGCGAGGGCGAGCTGGCCCTGGAAAAGCCTCCCTCTGCTGTTGGTTTATGTTTACAGAGGGAGCTGGTGGGGAGGAGAGACTGAACAAGCACCCACACTGTTGAGGTGAAACAGGCAAATGCCAAAAAAAAGTCCCTTACAGAAGAGATAAACAGGACATAGCGTAATTACACAGTACTATGTGCTGCTCCCAAAGTGAAAAAAGGTAGGACAAAGAGGCAAACTGACCACTAGCAAGCAAGGATTTTTGAAGGACACTGCAACTAACAAATCAGAACGCTGGAACTCACTCTATTGTATACTTGGCCGAACGCTAACGCTCAACCTAATAAACGGAGCCCCAACGACCAAAGCAGATGTATCACATGACTGAAGAAGGACGAGCAGGGGAGGGTTTGAAAAATAATACTATCATCAGGGAAGCACACCATCTTCACTAATGCCATGTGGCCCACTACAGAAAGCAGAAAAGAAGACCAAAAAGCAAAATTGGCTCGGAGGGACCGCGATGCGCTGACGAGATATCCGTCCTGCAAATCAGTGGGGAAATGGTAGATATTATTCACTTGATATTGAATGGTAACTAGTTCCCAGTTCTATCTGAGGTCTAATTGTACATAAAGGTGAAAAGAGTAACATATGTTATAGAAACACTAATTACATTTTAAGATCGTTTTCATGTTCTTACATTTTGTTTGTGCGATTCACATCCCAAATATTTTGAAGATTCCATGTGTACTTGACACTTAGAGATAACCCAGACCACGGATTAGGCTTTTGCTCAACTGTAAAACCATTTTAAGCATGGACAGAGGGGACAATTGCCTTACACAACCTTACAAGGGGTCTAGCCTCTGCTCATCCTTCACAAGAATGAACAGTGGACCATTGCTCAAGAAGAGTTTGCCAGGGTGGGTAGGCGCTGCTTGTTCAACTACTTGACAGTGCCTCTTCTGTTTCTCCCCTGTGTGCAGACAACTTTCCAGATACACAATACCTTCCAATATTCTTGGTGAACCTATCTTGTCTGATTTTAGGAATTGTCCCACCTTGTTCTTCTCTTCCTTATTTATCCAGTTCTTAGCAACAACCCTTTGAATCAGTTGCCATGGATCTCCCATTTAATCTCAATTTCATCCTCCTCTTTTATTATCTTTGATTGGTAGTCCGGGCTCCCGGTACTGAGATAAATGTAGGGTCCCGGACGTACACTCTAGTGCTGTGAGACTACAGACAAGTTGTGTGTTCCTCACATCCTGGCATTAGGTGTGAGACTGTCGCCCACGCCATGTACTGCGCCATAAATTGTTTTTAGGTTGAAAGTCCATTAGAGGTTGAGGTGAGCCAGATGTTTTTGTTCACCTTGTTTAAACTAACATAAGGGTACTTGCCTCAATGTTTCCCAAACTGTTTCCCATAGGTTTTAAAGTGTTTAGAAACATAATCAAAATGTTGCTGTTTCTTTCTCTCCAAGAAAGGTTGGGTAGATTTGGGTAGGGGTGGTGGCCTTGACACAGTGCTGAAGGGCATTAATTTACTATCGAGCAAGGACATAATATGAGACCTGAATGTAGCATACCAAGAGGCAATCACAAAAAGACCACATTGAATAAATAGTGCTATGTTAAAAAAGAGTAAATAAATGCACTGATAAGTAATGGGGTATGGCCTCTCTTTGGTGTGTTTGTAAAACTGATGTTTGTTCTTGAATTTTTGTCCTGAATTTTGACCCTTTGTCCTGATATTTTTACAGTCCTGAACAGAATTTGCCTCAATGCCAGGTGTTCACCCTACCTTATGGACGTCAGTTGGGGCTCCATTCTCTTTGTTGTCTCTCATTTTTAGGTTGCACTGCTTTGGTATGTGTCTGGGCTTTTAACCACGCCCACCGCACGCCCATCACTATCTCCCGTTCATGGGCTTGCTTTTCAAAAATCCTTTATCATTGGTAAATGCGTTATGTTTGTCCCTCCTTGGGACTGTTTTGTTACCCCCTTGGCCATCAACCCTGCTACATGGATAACTGCATTTTTTCCGATAACTTTGACTGCAAACAAACTTCTTTTTCCCTTTGTGTCTCTCCTTCGTGCTCACACTCATGGCGGCTGTGGAGCTTTGAATCAGCTCGCTTATATCAACTGTTTTATTTTTTGCTTTCAGTTTGTGTGGCAAGAAAAATCCAGTTAGAAATTTACAATGCTAATAGCTCTAACTAGAGCTAACGTGAGACCCATTGCATTGCAAATGCTTGTTTTATTACACCAGTAGTGATTAATAGCATAATATTCACTATTAGTGTCATAAAAATGGGGCACAATTAGTGGGAATATACCCTTTCATGGCAGCTGAGGTAAATGCAAATGCTTTTAAATCTACATTGTAAGCGTGCTTGCGGGTGGGAGTGTGTTTATATGAGCAAGTGTATGTAAGTATGAACTTGTGTGTATGTGTAAGTACATGTGCGTGAGAGCAAGCGGAGGTCAAAAGGCTTGTAATGTCACTTCTGCTACCCCTGGCATTTTGGTGAAGTGACGTCCATGGGTTAGGGGCCTCTGAAGAGTCGGGCTTGCTTTTTGCCCATGAGCTACATTGGGACTTAGAGGAGTACAAAATGTATTTGTTTAATTTCTTTAATTATTCCACAACAATTTTTGAATTGGTTCTAGAATGCCCTGGCCTCCGTGTCTGTTTATGTTTAAAAAACACAGAACTACCGAACACATAATACTTCACAATGTCCAAAGTACTAATTTACTGTGCTAATGACACTATTGAGGCCACCTGTCTGTCCGTGCCATACTTACTCCCTCTTACGCGACCTTATGCCTGTATTCCTATACTACTTGCTTCTCAAGACATAAGCAGGGCACTGGAAAATTATCTGTCCCCAAATATTCGATGACTGCAGTTTGAATTACATATCATCCCGCTCTCGCGTGTTTGGACATATTTCTATGCTGTTCAACTGATTTATGTTATGTTATGTATGTTATGTTACACATATTTGTAGGGTGGTATATTACCCAGAAGGCATTTGTGGCTTGCTGCGCAGTGAAGGGGTGGGGTGACGCGTGGTAGGGGGAGGGGGGCACTTGGGGAGTAGGGGATAACAAAATAAACAAACATTAAATAAAAAATGTAAATTAAAAAAAACGTACCTGCATCTCCACTGCACATCTTTCCTTGGTCACTGTAGGCAAAGGCTCCCAGCCTGCCCTGCAGCCAGGATTGGCTGGAGCACCCCGGCTTGGTGCTCCCAGGCAAGTTGTGTGCCTGTGCCTGCTCTCTCCAACCCGGCAACACTGTGCCAGGTTGGCGAGATCACAGTGCGCATGTGTGTTGGCCGGCCCAAGACTGCTGGCCAAACACATGCGCACTCAGGAGAGTGCACACTCATGGCTGTCATACCCCACCCCTTTAAAAATAAAACAATAATGAACAATGTTTATTATCATTTTATTGTTAAAACTTTGCAGCCTCTAGTGGGGGGCAAGGGGGGTGACGTTCCTCCGCCATACCTGAGGAGCCGCTGCTGCCATGGGGGTATCCTGGCTCAAGAGAAGGAAGAATAACTGGAGTTGCCTGAAGAGGGCCTATTGGAAAAAGGAATGCACAGAAATACGAATTCGAGGAGGCATGGACAGATGAGGAAGCTTTAGCAGTTTTGCCCTGTTTGGGACTCCTCAGTCCGGCCTAGTTTAGTTAGGAACAGACAATAGTCCTTTTCAACTTTGTCCTGCTTCTTTGGAATCTAAAAATATTTTTCCTTTTCTGAAATATCTAGGAGTTTTGAGTAGTTTTTGCTCTAACTCTATGTGTCCAAGTAAAAGCAGTGCACATTTAGTGCTTTTTTCCAACTCCAAAACAAGATAATTCTTCTTCTGGTCTCTTCTCCGCTTAAGTTAATGATTTTTAATACCAAAATACCTGCCTTGATTGATTATTGCACTGTGGTTTATCTAACACTATCTACCTACCTGACTTACAAGCTTCAGAAAGCTTAAATGTACACATTCAGGATGGTATTCAGCCTTAGAGCCAGAGATCATATCTTGGGAGCTTTAACCTCCGTCAGTGGCTCCCTGTTAAAAAAACCTCACAGTTTTTTCATCTTTAATCGTCTGGCATACAACATGTACACCTGTTACATTTCAGTCGCCCCCTCCTTTCCTTCCAGGCCCCCATCATTTATTAACAAGATCACATTCAACCCCACAAACGTTAACCATCTAGCCTATGGTATGTCAACCATTTCCTTCCAACCTTCTCATACTTACGGGGCATCCCCTAACCGTGTATAATATCTCTTCCATCTTGGCATGCCAGTCCATGCCATTCATCCAAGCCACCATTAAAGGGGTCGTGGGTGAGTTCCCATGCCCGGGTATCTACCCATGGCCACCAGTGTGCCCAGGCTCACTGGGGTTCTGTCTCTTTGGGGACCTCCTATATTTTCAGGTATGCCCAGTAGTGCAATTCTTGGATGTGCCTCAATATGCAACCCCAGTGCACTGGCCAAAGCAGAGAAGATGGCATTCCAGACACATGGGGGACAGGGCACAACCAAACCATTTGGAAAAAATCGCCCCGGGGTTGTGACATCTGTTACCTCTGGGGAGGTGTGGGTTCCCGCTTTCTATAACCAAAGGGGTGTTAGGTACGCCTGGTGGAGAAAACTAAATTGTATGAGTTGAAGTCTCGCTGATATTGCCAGCAGTGAGGGGCCATACATGCATCCCACCAGTCAGCTTCATCCAGGGTTCCCACCCATCCCTCCCATCCCTCTCGTAATGGGCACAGCAAGTCAGGGGAATGACATGCCAGGGTCTTATAAATCTGCAATATTCCACCTTTTCCTATGGAAAACATAAGCAAAGCGACCCTCAAGTGAACTATTTTCTAGGATATCAGCCAACTTGTCTTTGTTGCAGTAAGGCATGTCAGAGTTGTAAATAGCGAAAAAAACAGAGAGGTGTGCATTCGAAACTCAGCCCGGAGGTCCTTAAAAAGCTAATATAGTCCAAATCCCACACATCTCCCAGGCAAAAAAATCCTATATAGTCCCATCCCTGAAAAGACATCAGGGGCCAGTCAACACCCCTCCCGTAAGGAGTTCTCAAGTGTAAGTTTGCGGTCCCAGCCTTTCCATCTTAGCACTGCCCTCCACACCCGGAATGCCACCTGAGTCAGTTCTGGAAGGGTTGAAGAAATGGGTGTCCCATATAGCATCCCCACCAGCCAGTTCAGGTCTACGAGGGACAACTCTCCTTGGTACATTGGATACCCCCATCCCCCATTGACTGTCAAGAGTTTAGCTGCCCAGTAGTAGAGGCGAATGTTCGCCATCTATAGTGCTCCTTCGTACACAGAAAGACACACTTGCCAAAGGCCACTCTTGGGGGACAGTGCGCCCAGATAAACTGTTATGTCATGGCCACCAGAGAGTCGAACCAGGCCTGCAGAATGGGGAGGGGGTAATTCTGAAGTATGTAATGTATACTCGGGGGATCATCATTTTAAAAAGGGCTATTCCACCCATAATGTTCAAGGGGAATCTGTCCCACCTGTGACATATCTGCCTGAGCTTTCCTCACCACTGGGACGAGATTGAGACTATAGGTGAGCCCTGGTTCCCATGAGATGTAGATCCCCAGGCATAAAAAAAAGCTTAGGGGATTCTGGGTTGCCAGCTTTTGTCTCAGAGTTCTCCTAGTATGGGCACTAGGAGGGATTTATCCCAGTTCACATGAAGACTGGAGGTGGCCCCAAAGGTACTCAGGATATGTATTAGGTGGGAACCTCTCTCCACGGGATGAAAGAAGAACAGTAACAGTAGAAGATTTCAGCAGCATATAATGCTATTTGGTCCTCCGTCGCCAAGCCTCAGTGAAATCCCAGACTGAAAAGGGTTCAATAGCTAATGCAAATAGGAGAGGGGAAAGGGGATATCTCTGTCTGGTGCCCCACCCATTAGGGAATCTGGGAGACATAAGCCTGTTGATCCATACTCAATCTTTTGGAGTGGCGTGGAGGACCCCAACAAATGGCCATTATATGAGCCCGAACCCCATTTTAGTAAGGGTTTCATCCAAGAATGACAAACTCAGGGTGCCGGAGGCCTTTTCAAAATCTATCAACAGGAAGGCTGCTGAGCCCCCCAGGGACCTGATCCGGTTTAGGGCGAGGTGTATTCTCTGGATACAGTGGTACATGCTACGACAGGGGATAAATCCACATTGGTCTGGGTGGACCAATTGGGGCAACACCCATAAAAGGTGACGGGCTAGAAGCTTTTCATACAATTTGACCTCTCTGTACGAAGCACTGTGGCTAGGAGGGCATCCCGGTTTAGGTAGAACGACCAGAATAGCGAGATCTATGTCTTGTGGAAAATGTCCCGCAGTACTCTCCTTGAGAAAGAGGCCCAGAAGGGGTGGGAGGATATCTGGTCAGAATTTCTGATAATAGTTTATTGGGTAACCGTCAGGGCCCGGTGTTTTCTGAGACCTGAGATCAATCAAGGTGTTCCCCACTCTCTACAGGGTGAGTGCTTGATCCAGGGTGCCTCTGTCCATGTCATACAATCGGGAAGTGGTAAGTCAGCTACCAGGGGAGTGGAGGATTCACATTTGGTGCTCGTCTGTTTTTCATAAAGTGTTTCATAATATTGAGCAAATGCTGCCGTGATTCCTTTAGAGTCCTCCACCACCTGACCTGCTCTGTCCTTGACAGAGTGAACCACCCCGGATTCTGTGTCTTTTGTAGTTAGCCAATGAAGAAGTTTGCTCGACTTTCAGTGGAGGCCATCCAGTATTTGTGGGCTTTGTCCATGCATAGTTATCATAGGGTCGTCCTGTCCAATGCCAACTGCTGCTATGACAAGATTGGCTGCATGACCGGAGCCATCCTTTCCCAGGCTAAGATGGAGGCCTTTAAGTCCCGGATATGGGCCTGCATGTCCCGTTCTAACCTTCTGTAGTGGGAGCAAGCGATATCTTATGAAAGCTTTACAAGCCCCTCCACAACACCCGGCAGACTCCACTGAACCTTTATTCAGTTCTTCGGATACATATTCGGAGAACTGCCCATCAGTGAGGAGTCAAGCATTGAGCCGCCATACCAGGCAATCCCAGGTCACCGGCTTCCTAAAGTGAGTAACCACTGGGGCATGTTCTCATATACCCCGGGTAAGGATGTGTAATGCAGAGGTGTGTAGAAAGTCCAATGCTGATGAAAATAAGTAATCAATGTGGGCTTGTGAGCCATGTGTTGCAGACTTGTGTGTGTATTCAAGTTTCTCAGGGTTCCAAATCTGTATAAATCGCTCAAACCTAGCCCCTTCACCCACTCTGCAGGCCCTGTCTTTGCCGTGGCTCCCTCTGTGTGGCTATGCCAATCCTGCGTGTTCATAATGCAATTGTTACCTCATGGGACAGGGCACTTGACAGGGCACTTATTAGCTTCCAAAGGGTCTGCAGTGTAGGCTGATGTGTGACCTGCAGGACATGCACACTAAATAGATTGTAAGGGGTGTCCTCCATTGAGCCCTTAAAGGTGACCTATCTTTCTTGGTCATCCCTCGTAACTTGGAGGAGTACCAAGGGGAGAGTCTTGTGTAAGAGGATGGCCACCCCCGGGAACACTGGGAATATCCAGCGTGGTAAACCTTGATGTAACCCCAACAGGCGCGGAATGGACAATTGTGCCCTTGTAGATGGGTTTCCTGGAGCATCAGGGTAGCCAGCATGTGTCTGTGTACGAACTGTAGAACAGCTCCTCTCTTAATTAAGGGTGGGGGGTAAATTACACTCCACTGGTGGGGTTTGCGGAGCTTTTGCCACTCTGCGCTCTGCTTGGAGTACAGCAAAAACTCTGTACACTGCTAGGTGGCAGAGTTTGAAAGCGCTCACTACTTGAGATGTCCCTCGGTAAGGCACACGCACTCTGTCAGATGATGTTTTTTAGCGCTTGGTCGTCCATTGCTTCTCCTGCTACAGGAGCCATGTTTCTAACTGCATCCACCCTTTCTGTGATGTCACACAGCTACCAGCCAATCCCACATTCAAGTGCATTTTCAGACCTTTGTGAAGTCAGAGGGATCACTCGTATTGCAATGTGCAAAAGTTCAAAGATAATCTGCTTTCAGCAAAGCAGTTGGAGCAAGAGCCTCCGGGATCTTACGCGGTACTGTGGCATGCCCTCTCCTCTCAGGTCAGTGTCCTGGTCGGGCAACTAATGTGGTATTATGTTGTTTACTAGTGCGTCCATCGTCTAGGTGCTATTTAACTAAAGGCGAGCAGTCAGGCTAATTTCTTCCCTTTTTGTCTCGAAAGCTTGATTTAGATGCTTTCTCCTCTGCAGGGCATCAATACTATCATGGCCTAACACATATTGCAGAGCAGACAGGACTCCTTTGCTTGCCACTTGCACTGATCTGATAACTTAATACAGTCATTAGAGTATGCATCTCGATCAAGCTGTAGGATTTTGTTCCTCTAGCCAAGAGCGGGACTGTGAGTGGAAGAGTAGGTTGATCGGATACTTTTTGGGCATTTTTAACACGTTTTAGTCATGTCAAAGAATTCACCAACCCCAGATCAGCCACCATTGACCCCCCTCCCTCTCAAGACCTTTGTGACTCCCTCACCACCTTTTCCATCGCAAGATCACGGAAATACACGACAGCTTCAACTCCTCACCCCTCATCACCACTGCGACCACCACCAACCCTGATGTCCCCAGCCGCACCAACCTCCTGCTCTCCTGGACCCACATCATCGACGAGGACACCATCAAAACCATGGGCACCATCCACTCTGGGTCTCCCTCCGATCCCTGCCCCACCATGTCTTCAACAAAGCGAACGCCATCATCGCCCCCCAACTCCGTATGATCATCAATAGCTCCTTCGAGACCACCACCTTCCCAGAGAGCTAGAAACACTTCAAAGTCAATGCCCTTCTGAAGAAACCCAAGGCGGACCCCGAAGACCTCAAGTATTACTGACCCATCTCCCTCCTCCTCTTCCTGGCAAAGGTCATCGAGAAGATCGTCAACGGCCAACTGACCCGCTTCCTGGAATACAACAACACGCTGGACATCTCCCAATCTGGCTTCCGAAGGAACCACAGCACAGAGACCACCCTCATCACCGCAACCGACGACATCAGGACCATGCTTGACAAGGGATAAACTGCGGCCCTCATCCTCCTGGACCTCTCGGCTGCCTTTGACACCATTTGCCACCACACCCTCTGTACTCGTCTCTACGATAACAGGGATCCGCCACAAAGCTCTTGCCTGGATCATGTCCTTCCTCTCCGGCTGAACGCAGAGAGTCCGCCTTCCTCCCTTCCTTTTGGGGGCCACCAAAACCATCTGCGGAGTTCCCCAAGGATCTTCTCTCAGCCCAACTCTTTTTAACATCTACATGGCACCGCTCGCCAACATCGTCCGATCCCACAACCTCAACATTGTCTCCTACGCCAACGATACCCAGCTGATCCTCTCACTCACCAAGGACCCCACCACCGCCAAAACCAACCTCCACGATGGACTGCACGCCATCGCCACCTGGATGGACAAGAGCCGCCTCAATCTTAACTCTGACAAGACAGAGGTCCTCATCCTCTGCTCCAACTGCTCCACATGGGATGACTGCTGGTGGCCAGCTACACTAGGAACCACACCAACACCCACCACCCACGCACGAAACCTAGGCTTCATCCTAGACTCATCGCTCACCATGACCCAGCAAGCCAACGCCGTCTCATCTTCCTGCTTTAACACCCAAGCATGCTTTGCAAGATTTTCAGATGGATCCCCACCGAAACACACTCTCGTCTGCAGCAGACTGGACTACGGCAATGCGCTCTACGCAGGGACCACAGCCAAGCTCCAGAAGAAACTGCAACGGATACACAACGCCTCCGAAGGCCTCATTCTCGACATCCCTCGCTGCGACCACATCTCAGCCCACCTCAGAGACCTGCACTGGCTCCCTGTCATAAAGAGGATCACCTTCAAACTCCTCATCCATGCTCACAAAGCCCTTCACAACACAGGCCTGGCCTACCTCAACGAGCGACTCACCTTCCACACTCCCACCCGCCAACTCCGCTCCGCCAACCTTGCCCTCCCCACTGTCCCTCACATCCATTGAACTACAGCTGGCAGCAGATCCTTCTCCTACCTCACCACCAAGACCTGGAACACCCTCCCCGTCCGCCTTCGACAGACCCAGGACCTCCTGACCTTCAGAAAACGCCTCAAGACCTGGCTATTCGAGCAGTAGCAGTCCATCCCCTCCTTCCACCCCTGCGCCTTGAGACCCCAGCGAGTGAGTAGCGCGCTTTACAAATGTTTGATTGATTGATTATATCAATCAACAGTATGCATTAATTGCTCTGCATGTTGGGGTCTCCAGTGCCACATACCGAATAGGGGATTGCAAGCAACACGAGTGGTGGGCTGAAATCTGCAGAACTTGACAAAGTTCTCATGTAACTCAGCAGAATTCCACAGAGTAAAACTCTGCATGTTCCTCCCACCCTTAGTCTTGATGCGGTCTAGCAGCCCATTGACGCTTCACGTCATGACCGAATAAGCCCTCATGGAATTTGTGTATAGTTGACCTAGGATGTTTGGTGTAACCCCTCATTGGAGAGGACCCCCTCAGACCCATATATGCCGAGGTACAGTGTAGAGAGCAAGTGCAAGCGAGGGTTGGACTGTATGTCTGAAGTTGAGAACCAACAAAACATAATAATTAACCAAATGAAACATAAAAGAATAACAGAATGTTCCCTCACTCTATACTTCCCACCCTTAAGAAGCATCTGTCACCCATTCCCAAGATAACACAAAATAAGTAGGGGGTGAAGTACCTAAATGTTCCAGACAGTACACCTACCCACCGCTTGGCAGAACCATAGTTGAGAAGCTCAGCTGAGGATACAGTGGTGCTGTTGTGTTAAGAGGACAAATGGATACTACAAAGTGTTAATCTTCCTGGAGGTTTTGGTCCAAACGTCCACTGCCTTCATTGGCTGGTGCTGTCCGAAGCTCCTCCTGTTCTGTGGCTCTTTTTGCTCTGGGGGCTCATGTCGTTTTCCATCGGAATCTGTAGAAGCATCGCTTTCTGAGAGACCCCACCCACCTCCTCCGAGAGTGCTTGCATTGCAGCCCCACCTTAGTCCCATCAGGCCTGTGGTGATCATTCTTGGGGGAAGGTGGCTGATTGCCACTGTGAAGGTTGGTTCACAGGTAGGGGCCTTTGTTTGATCGGACTATCAAAGAATATGGATTTTGAATCATGGATTACGCGCAAATGGGCGGGGGAAAGAAACATGTAAGATAAGTGCATGGATCATAGTTTTTGTTTCACTAGGTCATAGGATTTGTGCCTTGTCGGAACCTGTCGGGTGTAGTCAGGAAACGTCAGGATGCGACCCATTTGAAACATTATTTGCCCTTTATGCTCATGCACCTCACAGAACAGCACCCCTGTTCCTGTAAATCAGAAATGTTGTGATCATTGGTCATGGGGGCGCATCCAGCGGGGGTATTTGGGCCAGAGATCTATGAGCCCTCTCTATGATAAAACAAGGCAACAGTTCCTCTGCTGTGATCCTGGATTGAATCCACTGATCAAGGAATGTTTCTGGATTTTTGCCTTTGATCCCCTCCAGAAAGTCAGGAGGGGTCCCGACCGTCTTGCCCAGTCAGAGTGCACCTAGGCAGCATGAGCAGTTGGCATTTGTATGTCTGTCACCACCTGCGCCCACTATAGATCATTAACCCCCCCTTCGACCCGGGGGGAGTGTCCTCTGAAGACCAAGTTGGGAAGAGGGGATAGCCTTGCACCTTCATCCAGGCCCAACGTCACACCAGGCTTCAAAGCGTCACCCGTCCCAGTGGTTCTGTGAGTGGAGGAGACAGGTGCTGATATCAGTTATTAGGGAGAGGAGTGGCTTCCTCTTCCAAAAGAACTGCAGGACAGCCCCAGGGGTCCCCAGACTCCATTGAGTAAGCAAGAAATACAAAGAAAACAAGAAGTGGCTATAATGGGTGAGGTTGTGTCAGTGTCCACATAAATCTGTGTTGGGGAGGATTTCTCTCTCACACAGCCGCGGCCATTCTTTGGGACTAAGGGACCATGCTCCCTCACCTTTTGCCCCTCATGAAGAGTGCCTGTTATGCTGAGCAAAGGTCAGCCTGACAGATTTTGTTCATTTCCAGATCAGGCAGGCTGGATCTAGACATGCATGATTTGTGAAGGGTCCTGACTGCCTGAGCTGAAATTTGCTGGGCAGAAGAGGTCACAGCTCCTGTGGGCATGACCTCCTCACCTCAGCAAAGGTGCCTTGAGGTCCTCCCCCTCGGTGACGAGGGAAGTGTCACCCATTGACTCTGACCTGGGCGCTTCAGGTTTAAGCCCTGAAGCGTCCAGGGCGAGTGTCAATCAGTGACACCTTGTCACCGAGTGGGGTGGGGTCAGCAGTCTCACTGACCCCATCCCACTCTGTGACGAAGTTGGGACTGCTGCCTTCCCTCATTGGCTGACCTATCGTCAGCCAATGAGGGAAGGCAGCAGTCCCAAACCTCCTGGGACCTTAGAGGCTGAGCTTAAGGTAAGTGTGTGTGTGTTTTTAAATGAATGGTGCGTGCGTGTTTGTTCGAATGTTTGATAATGAGTAGTGTGAATGGATGTGCGTGTGTGTGTGAATAAATGAGTGTGAGTGTCTATGTGCATCCCGCCTGCCCCCCTCCCTCCTAAAATTACCGGCTGCACTGCTCTCACACTAGACCTGTAAATGTATCTCATTCCTAGGAGGATCCAAACTGATCCTCCACTGTCTGTGGTGAGCGTATAAAACCTTGCAATTTTTTTCAGTTTTAGAATATAGTTGATCTTGGCATCTGAAGCATTAACAAATTTAAAGATCTGAAAGCAAAGAGACACTTACAAAAGCATAAAAATGTCCTAAGTGCAATTTGCCATTTTCAGCACACCAGAGCTCTCCCGTCTGTTCACTTGGAGCATGTAATGCGAAATACCGCACATTTCTGCCCTAAATTTATCCTCTTTTTATCATTGCAATAAGTGAAAGAGAATACAACATGCTTCAGTTTCTTGCTTTGTTTTATACACTAAGAGAGAGAGAGAGAAAAAAAATGGACATAAGCACAGCCTCCTTATTAAAATATTGAACAAGAAAAGCAAAAGTGAGAATAAACGAACACCAGAGCACATTCAGGTGAAAGAAAAAATACAACGAAACAGATGAGACACTTTCTTGAGAAGGAACATTGAGAAAACTATTTTGAGTGGTATGTTAATGAGATAATGATGTCTGCTTATGTCAGTATAGCACATAACTAATTATGAGAATGATGAGTTCGATCAATGACAGAATCTCGGAACAAATATGTGGGGACAGAATATCATGTCAAAAATATCAATAAACAAAATATTAAGAAGTTAAGAGCAAATATGTAGGTATAGATTTAGTATTCTTAACTCCACATATACGTACCTTGAAGATGTATATTATCAAGATACATATATCTGAAATTATATATAGTAAAGCTTTGCTTGCCTATAGAAATATACCTTCATGATATTTTTGCCCTCGATATTCTTGACACAGTATTTTGTCGTACGATATTTTTGTTTCCAATATTTTGCCACAGATGGATTTACTGCTTGCAGACATCTGAAAATAGGTGTACCAATGAGGTTGCATGAACTCTGATTTAAAAAACATACCCCGTATTGCTATTAGTCCAAAAAATCTGATTTTTAAATAGGACTCTGCATCTGATAAATATTTTATCATTTTGCAGTACCATGATTCTGCACCTGGCATATAGCTTTGCTTTTTTCAGGTATCACAACAAACCAGTGATCAACCCTTCCTTTTTAATACTGTCTGAATGCAACTGAATTAATATAAGATAGCAGTATACGTGTTATGAGCACAAGTTTTTTTAATATTGACCAAAATACAGAAGGGACGTAACTGTCAAGACATAATGAGGGCACGCCCACTAAGAGAGGGGTGCCCTAGATATGTTACCCTCTCCAAGGGTCTAGTGGTCCGGTCCTCTGCCAAGCAACACCCATAATTCCGTCAGTGTCTGTCCATTGTGCAACACTGCAGCAGCATTCTAGTGACTAGGGGCCAGATGTATCAAAGGGTTTTTCCCATTCTGTGTCAATGGGAAAATGTGTTTGTACATATGACCCTAAATTCCCCCACCCCACAATCACCAGTATAATAACAATGGTGAAGAAGAGGTGCCTCTCTCTCATGCTGCCTTCGATGAGTCTTGCCTTGGTGCTGGTGCTAGTGGCGGCTGCACACTTTATCCCAGGAGCGCGGTGCTTGTGCCATGTTCAATGCATATGAATTTGTTGATGTAAGCGCGTCGGAGCTTGGAAATTCGCCCGTCCTCCCTTGATGCATAGCCTGCTGTGACTATTTGAGTCCAACACATCTCCTCACGTTTTGAGGTCTCCTGAGCGTGTCACACCCATCTGATCCCATGTGAGGCACCTGGGCATCTGGTTGCAGTCGCACTGCACACATTTGTACCTCCTGTGAGGGAATCCACCCTACACCATCAATCACTAGTGAATGCAAGAGTTTCCTGCAGGAAAAAATAAAAAGAGGGAAAGAAAAAATTACACAAACAAGCAGTGGCACCAACAGTCTGAGCCAAATCAAGCATTGGTGTGCGCAAGGGATCTGTGCACAGAGACAAACAAGATTTGGCAACAGCAACTCAAGCCATTCGACTGAACAGGTGACGCTGTATGCCAGGCAACTACTAAACATTTCACAGACTCCACAACACAAGTTACCCTACCACAGACTTCCCAGAACCTGTACCACCACCTTTCTTAATGCTACTATTACCCACATGAAGCTGTCCCTACGGCTCAGATCCCAGCAGTTGAGCCTTTCATAATAGGAGGGGCTCCATCAGCACAAGCATTCAGATAGCTGGACTGGGTGGAGAGGGTGGAACTATTCTTTGAAGCCACACAGGTTGCAAATGAAAGAAAGCGAGCTATGCTCCTACAACTAGGAGTTAACAATATCCACAAAATATAAAGTAATTCATGGAGGAGACTCTGAAGACCACAGAATGCTCATATTTGCTCCAAATGCATATTTGGAACCGATGGTGAACCAAGACTACGAGTGGTTTATATATTGCCAGGCTCGACAGGACCCAGAAGAATCGATTGATGCTTTCTTCGGGAAACGCCCTGAAGGCCGACTCCGGAACAACGAAGTCATGGGCAACGAAAGCGGAACTACGCTTTCGTTAACCACGACTTCGTTGTTTTGTGCCTTAACCACGCATGTGCTGAACAACGCACATGCGTGGTTAAGGCACAAACAAGGGAGTCAGCTGAGGAGGATGACGCTATGAGTCAGGTAAGTGGGGCGGGGGTGGGGAGTTGGGGTTTTAGTTTTAGGGGCGGGGGTGGGGGGGTCAGGGTATTTTTAGTTTTAGGGGCGAGGGGTGGGGGGGTTGGGGTTTTAGTTTTAGGGGCAGGGTGGGGGGGTTGGGGTATTTTTAGTTTTAGGGGCGAGGGGTGGGGGGTTGGGGTTTTAGTTTTAGGGGCGGGGTGGGGGGGTCGGGGTATTTTTAGTTTTAGGAGCGGGGGTGGGGGGTTGGGGTTTTAGGGGTGGGGGTATTTTTAGTTTTAGGGGTGGGGCAGGGGGTGGGGGTGGGGGGTTGGGGCTTTAGGGGCGGGGTGGGGGGTTGGGGTTTTAGTTTTAGGGGCGAGGGTGGGGGGTCGGGGTATTTTTTGTTTTAGGGGCAGGGGTGGGAGGTCGGGTCAGGTAAGTGGGGCGGGGGTGGGGGTTGGGGTTTTAGTTTTATGGGCGGGTGGGGGTGGAGGGGTTGGGGTTTTCGTTTTAGTTTTAGGGGTGGGGGTCGGGGTATTTTTAGTTTTAGTGGCGGGGTCTTAGTTTTAGGGGTGGGGTGGGGGGTCGGGTATCTTTAGTTTTAGGGGCGGGATGAGGGGTTGAGGTTTTAGGGGAGGGGCGTTGGGGCGGTTTAGGGGCAGGGTGGGGGGTCGGGGTATTTTTAGTTTTAGGGGCGGGGTGGAGGGTTGAGGTTGGGGTAATAGTTTTAGGGGCGGGATGGGGGATGGGGTATTTTTAGTTTTAGGGTTGGGTGGGGGTCGGGGGGTTTTAGTTTTAGGTGCGGGGTTGGGTATTTTTAGCTTTAGTGGCGGCGTGTTGGGGTGGTTTTAGGGGTGGGGGTTGGGGTACTTTAGGTTTTAGGGATGGGGTGGGGGTTGGGGTTGTTTTAGGGGTGGGTTGGGGGGTCGGCTAATTTTAGGGGCGGGTGGGGGGGTTGGGGGTTTAGGTTTAGGGGCAGGGTGGGGGGCTCGGAGTAGTTTTAGGGACGGGGTGGTTTTAGGGGTGGGGGTTGGGGTACTTTAGGTTTCAGGAATGGGGTGGGGGTTGGGGTTGTTTTAGGTTTTGGGGGTAGGGTGGGGGTTGCTGTAATTTTAGGGACGAGGTGGGGGTGGGGTAGTTTTAGGGGCAAGGGTGGGGGGTTGGTGTGGTTTTAGAGGGGGTGGGGGGGTCAGGGTAATTTTTTAGGGGTCGGGGTGGGGGGTCAGGGGGACGCATGCTGGAACAATGCATGCCTATCACTAATGCCTTTGCCAGGAATGCCTTTACAATGAAAAATCGTTGTTAAGGCATTCGTGATAAAGGCATCAGTGGTAACAACGTGGTTGGTGTTCCGACCTCGTTGTTCAGGCATGTGTTGTTCCGGCATGCGTTGTTCCAACATACATTCGCTTTCTTCACAAGACTTAAAGAACTGGTGAGCACATGTGGTTTAGCAGATGAGAATGAAGAGATACAGGCTCAGAATATTCAGAGTTGTGCCTTGACGAAGCTGGGAGAGCATATCCTGCAAGAGTTGGGGAAGTCATTAGCAGACATTTTGACCATGGGCTGCATGAAAGAACTGTCAAAGGCATGCCCCTCACACACGGAGGCGGCCCTACAGCATCCAGTAAAAACAAAACCTGTTAATACAATCGCAACCTGAAAAGGACTAGAATGACTGAAGAAGACAGTGGCGCCAATACCGCCTTGTGGATATTGTGGTGGACCAGCCCTTCGCCCAGCAGAATGCCCAGCAAAATTAAAGCGGTGTGCTGGATGTGGAAAGTTCAATTACTTCACCAAAGTGTGTTGGTCGAAGAAGAGGCCACCACCTTGCACAACAATTAACGCAATACCTGCAAAGGCAATAGCGATATAGACGATTACGAGAGTGTGGAACACACTGTGCTTTCTGTTTTCACAATAGGAACTGCTGCCAACTCACAACATCAACTACCTCTACCAACTACCCAATACAGATAGGGGAACACCCAGTTGTGGCCATTGTTGATACTGGCTCGTCCATAAACATCATGACTGCAGAGACTTTTTGATCCTTAGTGCTGACACCGACCCTCCTATGGGCAAATTACCCCAATACCCATGTTAGGACAATCCACAGCACCCATAACCTATGGATCCTGGATGGCGAGCTCCTGCACCTATGTTGCTGAGGTGGGGCACAGCACGCTATTAGGGTTTCGTTCAGCGGAAGCAGAAGAAGTGGTCACTTTTGCATTCAGAATTCACCTTAAAAGAGTGTCCTGGATACTTGACTTGTTCCTGAAAGTGTTTGATGGCATTGGGTGCCTAGAAAGAAAAACTATGACACTGCATATTGACCAATCCATTTTAGCCAGTGGCCCTATGTTGCAGATGTGGTTCATTCCACCTTAGACCTCAAATTGAGAGCGAGCTAGAGAAGTTAGAAGCCGTCTGGATTATAGAGGTGTCAGGCCCCATCCCGTGGGTAACACCCATCATGGTGGCGCAAAAACAGAAAAACCCTGAGAAGTGCACATATATGGAGAGATGCAACTTCAAAATGCGGCCTTAAAGCGGGAGCATCATTTGACTCCTACCATCGACTATGTGATTGAAGAACTAAGTGGAGCCAGTTGGTTTTCAAAGGCAGGACCTCTGCTCAGGATATCATCAGCTCACTCTGGATGAAGCGTCGAGATACATATAACATTCTTTACTGATGTGGGGTTGCAGCGTTACTGGAGACCTAATTTTGGGATCTCAAGCACTGCTGAGGTGTTTCAGAACGCCATACGAGAGGTACTGGCAGGTCTTCCTTGCATAATCAACTTCAATGACGACACTTTGTTGTACATCCAATCGGTACAGAAACATCACAGCTGACTAAGAAGCCTTCTTCAAATATTTCAGGACTCAGAGCTCATGTTGAATCAAAGTAAGTGTGAGTTCCTCAAAAAGAAAATCAATTTCTTTGGCTACACGTTCTCGACGGAGGGCGTAGCATATGACCTGTCTGAAAGTAAGAGATGTCAAAAATGCCCCCCGCCTTCTACAGGCTCAGAGGTTCACAGTTTCCTCGGAATGGTGGCCTACTGTTGCCACTTCATTAAAGATCTGACAACTTTGACCCAGCCCCTCAGATATCTAACCAGGTCAGCTAAACCCTGGGTGTGGGGTGAAGAACAAGAGCATTCATCTCAAGCCACCAAGAGTGCGCTGTCAGCGGATACCACCTTCACATACTTTGACCCCCGCAGAGCCACTAGCATTGGTGTGGACTTGGAGCAGTGCTGATGCAACATCTAGAGGGCGGAGAATGGGTGCCTGTGGCATTTGCAGTCAGGTCCCTCACCCAGACTGAGCAGTGGTACTCCCAGAAAGAGAAAGAGGCAATAGACCAGTGAAGGGCCTGAATCTGACCAGGATAGGATCCTGGAAGACACTGAGTAGAATGCCAGCGTTCAAGAACTGAAGAATGGAAGCGATGGCAAAGCCCATGTTGAGGTACCCCCCTGTGCTGAAAATGATCTGAACCAACCAGACCTGGGAGAAAGCTGGAGTACCCACATTAAGTACAACCTGCGGGGTGACCCTACTTCCTCCACTTGCTTAAGAGATCATGTTGTGTGTAGGCAACTGTGTGTCCACGAGAAGCTCAATGATTTTAAGAAAACTGTGCGAAGTGACAAGATGGAGTCAATGTGCAAATTACAGATTCTTATGCTATGCCTCGTTTGTGAATGGGGATGCAGTGTAAGAGGTCTGAGTGGTGTGTTATAGATTTTATTCTTGTATATGGTTAGCTTCGTTCTAAAAGCTCGTTTGTTCTGTTTGAAATTTGTGGAGGATTGTAATGTCTTCACCAGTGACTTAACTGGCAAGGCATGTAATGAGGGCACACCCACTGATTGAGGGCCGTCCTAGATATCTAACCCTCTCCGAGGGTCTAGTGGTGCTGTTCTGTGCATTACATGAAGGACACATTAAATGATGGTGGGGACAAACAGGTCGGGGAGAAACCACAAGTCATGCAGCTAAGCACTCATGATTGTGTCCAGTGTCTGTTCATTGTGCAATGCTGCTGCAGCATACTAGTAAGTAAATACTCCCCCACACTCACCAAAATAAAAGAGATAAATAAGCATTTGTAGTTCTCAGTAAGTGATCCTTAGTTAGCAACATACAGCCTATAGATTAATAAGAATCATGGGTCTTAGAGAAAGCATAACAATGGGGAATATTTGTGCATATATGGCAGCTAACAAAGTATTTGGAAACTACAATTCCAAACAGATATCTGCAACAGGCAGCAAGTAACAGAACAAGTGATGTGACACGCAACATGACTAGGCAGGACACTGTACGTGATGCTGTAACACGCTGCCTGAGGATGCATGAAACAGCTACAGAACAAAACCTCTCTGCACCGCAAGGCATCACAAGCAGACTGACGATAGAACAGTACATGAACTGCGGCTCCACACCCTTGACCAGGTGAGCTCCGTTATAAAGGTATCAGCTTTTATTAAAATTTGTGAGAACGCTTCACTATTTGAAGTGCCATATTTGGGGTATGAGAAACCCTCTCATTGGGATTGATAGTTATGCTAGTATAAAACATGGCCGTTTAAGTTATCTCGAGTATCCGCGTAGGAATCTGATAGACCCTCGACTTTGGTGTCAGTTTATTTGTAGGTAGACACTCTACTTCTATGTCAGTTTGTAATTTATTTTGTTTTGTCTTAAACAACAATGAACTACTGACTGGGCACATAATGAAACTTTATGTATGAAGCATCCTGTCTTTTGAGGGAACTGCACTAGTTTAAAGTCCAAAAAAGACTCAGTTCAAAGCTCTATGCTTTATGTATTGAGCTAAATCAGGAAATGGCCCCCATTACCCACAGGATGTTGTCAAATTATATAGGACAGCCCGGCCCTGCGATCTGGAGATCTAAATCTATATGCAGTTCCGTTAATCATGGATATGGGTGACCAGTCCTTCACATACTTAGTTCCCAAACTGTGGAATGGTCTGCTACATCTGAAAAGCTGTGCTTCTTTATCTTCCTTTTGAAAACAATTAATGACCTGGTTGTTTTAAGCGAGTAACCTTTCGGGAACCCTAGCTGACTTTTAGTGCCGGGAAACCCCAGGTAGGAAGCTGAGCCCTTTATAAACTTTTAATAATAATAATAATACTAGGAGCAATCTACATAATTAACTATAATCCTGGAGAGTTGTGACTTATATGTCTGTATGGTTTGAAATGTATGTTCGACAACAAATGAAGTACGCATGGTGCACACGATGAAACCAGAGCAATGGGAACACAAGTAACCCATACAATTATTGGTAATCTTTAGTCTACGTCTGTTGTCATAAGTCCACCTAGTCGATTTTGTGTTCGATCACCACGTCAGGTCTTGTAACATGCAAAGTCTGCTAAAATCAGCGGAATCAACCAGTATATTTTGTCTCTCACATCATGCTACAAGTTTTTGGCATGTCTGACTACTGGGCTTAGCCCCCTCACCATGTCCTGGACACAAAAGTAACCCAAAGTTACGGTCAGAGCAATAGATGAGCGTGAACACACATATTAGTTACAGTTTGGACCTAGTTTCGATCGGAAAATCATTATTTGTTTTGCCTATAACTTTGGTGCTGTTTGGTTAATCTTTTTAAAACTAGTACGCACCTCACTTCAACCACTGTGTGGAACTGTGTGGAACTTTTCGGGGTGATTCGGCTAGCTCGAGCCAAGCAAAAGGGGGGGTCCCAAAATGTGTTTTCCCCATCCAATTTCCTTTACGGATTTTAGACACAACTTCATCCCGAACTGCTGGATGGAATTATACCAAATTTGTTTGAAAGCTAGAGTTTGGTCCAGTTTGTTATTTGGTGTAAACCCGTTCAGTAGTTTTGGAGTTATTCAAGGAAAAATAAATGTGTATATCTAGGGATGCAGAACCTGCGCAGATTCACTCGCGGACCGAAAGCAAGACCCCGAATGGCTGGCCGCAACATGACAGGAAAGTTGCAGCCACCATTTTCTTTCTAGCTTGGGACTGTGGAGGGAAGAAAAAAATGGGAAAAACACATAAGGAGTCAGGATTCAGGTAGCCTGACCTCATAGGACATTTTTTGCTTCATGGGCAAATAAATTGCAATTTTTTTGGTCTAATCTGCGGATCTACTGCGGGGCTCTGCGCAACCCCTGTTTAAACTTGCGAAGGATCCAAAATCCAATTAAAAAAACACACTTACACGCCAACATACGCTGTGCATGGACCTCTACCATGCATGGCTAAAGGCAATGTGTGGAGGTGGTTTTATAAACATGCCGTAATTAGATATTACTTTACCGTTAAAAAACATAGAAATTCACTGAAAAAATAAAGGTTACTGGGACTGTATAATTAGGTTGACGTTTTAGCCATACAAACCTACAGAAATTGAGCAGTTATATTTATACTTATAGTTATACTTAATTGAAGAAACTAAAACTCATGTCAGAAAGTAATTTTAGACTACAAGTTATAGTTTTTTTTATATAAGTATAATAACTATAAATTTAACTATAATTGCTGAATTTCGATGGTTTTGTATGGGTAAAATGTCAAACTAACTGTAACGTCCCTGTAACATTTGGATTTTTCAGTGACAAAAAATATATATAACAGATAGATTGATTCATAGATAGATAGATAGATATCCCACAATGGTTGACTGCCCCACAGAGATGAACCTCAGGAGGTCAATAGCCTCCTCATTGAGGGCAGCAGGGCTGACGGGGCAGAGGTGCCTGCGGCAAAGGAGACACCCACCCTCCTTGGGTGAGCAGGCATGTGCAACTGGGTGGGGAGCTACAGGGAGGGTGGTCCTGGTAAGCAGGGTGGGGACAAGGATTGTGCTGGGATGAACCCAAATGTGCCCGCCACCGCCAGGGAGCTTCCATCGGAGGAGGAAGCCGAAGATGATGTTGTACTAGTCTTCCCCATGATGCTCCCCTTGCCCTCCGTCCCACTAGTCCCTTCGGCGTCCGTGGACTCTGCCTCCTGGGTCCCGTGGGCTGTAGCTTCCCCACTCGCCAGTGCCCCTTCTTTTTCACCTGATGTTGCTGAGGCACACAAGGATAGAAAAGGACAGGGAGAGAAAGGAGGAAAGGGTCAATACCTACCCATCTAGTACACATACCAACAAGTATTCTACTCCTCCCCTGACATGGCAGGGAATGGCTATAAAACACTGTCCCCAAATATTGGTCATGAAGACATAACTCAATATGCAAGGTATCACCTCCTCATTCCAACAAAATGACTAGGTTGGACACGCTGCAGCCTGTCATCAGTTGTTCTACAATGGTAAAAACTTCCAACTACCTACATATCCCTACAAAACTGACACTTTGTTTACCATATGTACTGGATAGGTACATTGCACACAAAATATTGGACAAGTTGGTAAAGGACACATGATGTTCATAAGTCCATTGAGAATGCAGTGATTTCACAGTAGAAGTTCCATACCCAGAGGATCTATTACCCAATATCAGCCCTAACTAGATGGCATTGGCTATCTAAAACAGTCTCATAGGGATATAATGTTTGGAAATCACTCAACATAGGAGTGTGTCTATACGTAACTGGACAAGGAGGTATAGCTCCAATATATCACTGCTTGCTTGGTGTTCAAAATCTAACTAACACCTCTTCTAAACAGTGGAAGTAATAGCCAGGACTATGATTTTATCTAATGTACACACACCTCATTAGTACATTCGTAATCCAACTGACACAATAGATGCCCATACAACTAAGCTATGGTGCTCTCAAGGGCCCATCTACCTCCGGGTAGGCCACCGGGCCTAGCGTCTCAGGTCCTCCCACCACATTCTGCAGTGGGTGCTCTGCAAGCTATGGACCCCCAGGGTCTGCACTTGCATAGTGATGGCTCTCCATAACCCACTTTCCTGATGGGCGCTGACCTGCATGGAAGACACAGACAAAAGAAGATATTCATGTTACAGTACACCTACAGCAGTGGCCGACACACAGCATGCACAGCACATGCTTGTACAGAGTCCACAATATGCCATTATCATTCATACAACACTACTCCAGCGGTCAATCATGCCATGTCTATAGTCACACACTTTCACAGTCAAACACCACCCTAGCTGATAAGTATACCACATTGTACTGACCTGTTTATCTGGAGCCCCGTACAACTGTCCATACAAGGGTAGGACCCCTTCCACCAGTTTCTTCAGTTCCTCCATGATAAAGGTTGGGGCCCTATCTCCTGCAGGACATGCCATTGTGGCTTCTAGATACAGAACACAGCAGCTGATGCAGTGGAAGTCTTGCTTGCTCGAGTGTCAGGAGTCAAGTGAGCTGGGCTATAGAAAATGGCTGTCATGGCTGCTGCGGTCATGACCGTCACCCCCACCGGTGATCATCATTGGCCCCAGTTTCCCATAAAGATCAATGTGACTCAATGAGGAGTTCCAAACACCTCCTGCCATGACGACTATTGCTGGTGAAATTAGGTCACTTACATCTGTCCTCTTCATGTAGGACAGGCGGCTGCCATTTTACATATTTTAAAGATTTCTATGACATCCTAGTGCGTCATAGCATGAAGTTAATCACTAGTTGCTGGATGTATGAATTCAACTCATGTGAACACACTAGTAATGTGAGTGTCACCTGCCAAAATGTCTGATGTATAATCGTTTCAATGTATGGACGTTTGATAACTGTATCCGACTTAGAGGGAGTTTACTATGTCTGACTTCCATCTGTGTACAGACCCCTTGTGACAAGTATAGCAATGGAATTGACAGCCAGGATGTAGCAGTTGTGTAGTTTGTGAATTACTGTTTCCCTGTGTCAGGTTTCAAATACCATACCTTACATGACTTGTCCTGTTTACCACTTCTATGGTGTTCTTGAGAAACAGCAGTGTAACAGATGTCCTGATATGTGTTCTGTCTTATGCCTAGATACAGTCTGGGGAGATTGAGAAATGCACTGGTCTACCGGCCCCTAGTCGACCTTGCTACCATTGAAGTAAGATACATAATACAGATGTATCGTCTGAACCGTCAGACCATCAGGGAACTGTGTACCTAGTTGGAGCCGGATCTCCTGCCAGCTATACGTTATCCACATGCCATCCCATCAACAGTACAGGTGTTATCTGTTCTGCATTGCCTCGCCTCAGGATCTTTTCAGGTGACAGTGGGACTGGTTGCAGGATTGTCAAAGCCAATGTTTAGTTTTGTGTTACAGGATGTACTGGATGCCTTACTCATGCACTTGAACAGCTACATCAGGTTCCCACAACATGCTGATCTGTACACTGTGAAGTCAGCCTTTTATGACATTGCACACATTCCATATGCAATAGGGGCCATCAACGGCATCCACATCGCTTTAGTTCCTCCCAGGGCCAATGAGCAAGTCTACAGGACCATGAAGAATCATTATTCGATCAATATGCAGATGGTGTGTCTTGCCGACCAATACATATCCCATGTGACAGCAAAGTTTCAGGGATCTGTACGTGATTCTTACATCTTGAGGAATAGCAGTGTCCCACAAATTATGTTGCGAATACGGAGAGTGAGGGTCTGGCTCATTGGCAAGTATACCACTGTCTATGTCTAACTTCTATGCTACTGCACTTCACAGTCAGCTCTATTCCTCTCATAGTTCCCTAATGAGTTGTGCCTTTCTGCACACAGGTGACTCCGGCTACCCCAACCTGCCCTGGCTCTTGACACCAGTAACGTACCCTACAACAGAGGGGAAGGACATTTACAATGAGGCTCATGGCTGAACGTGGCATGTGATCGAGGGGATATTTGGTCTACTGAAAACAAGATTCAGATGCGTACATGTGTCTGGTGGTGCCATACAGTACAGACCACAGAAAGTCTGTCCAATCATTGTAGCATGTTGCATGCTACACAATCTTGCCCTGAGAAGACACATTCCACTGTTGGATGAGGAGGAGGTGGCAGCTGTACCCGTGGCTCAGGCTGATGAATGTAAGTGACGAGGAGGCACATGAGAAGGATGCAGCTGACTCTGGGTCTGAGTTGATTCAGCAATTCTTCCACTGAATGCCAAGTATGTGTGGCCTAAAGTTAATGGCAATATCACAAAATAAAATGGACGGAGTGTTGAAACTTTTCAAACACTCACCCCCAGTCACAAATCTGGGTTTAATCCATCATTATTTTGCTTGCCACGACACCCCGGTTCGGACCCAGCTATATGCAAATCAGTCTTGACCCCGCTCCCAATAGGAGCAGTCCAGCCCGATCTGCCAAGCCAGGTCCTCCCTGGACAGGATTCAAGCATCCTGGGACCGGTTTCAGGGTATCACCCTTCATCAGCCAGGCTAGCTTGAATCCAGTGGCGCAGCAAGCACTGGACCCACGTTTGGGCATACCCTAGCCACTTCAATTAGGCCTGCTTGTCGGTCTCTGGCATCCTCTGCTGGGTGTCAGTATTAGGGATACCCGTGGATGGAGAGGAAGTGTGTTACATTGTTGAAATGTTCACATGGTTGTTTGCAATCATATCCTTGACATGCTTTCCAGTGATTACAATGACAGCTGCTTGACCACTCACAATATTTGGGGGCTTTTGGATAGTGCTATTGTGTGTTTGTAGTATAGTAGGCTGTGGTCATCAATGCTGTCATTGCCATGCACTTATGAGCAGTCCAAGTATCCTGTAGGTGAAGGCAGCGACATGGTTATATGTGCAGGTCTCCTAATGTGGGGTGGAAGTAGCAGTTATACAAGGGTGGGGAGTGTTGCCTTGTGGTAGTTGTAGTACTTGCTACAGTGGGAGACACCCGTGCTCTTGGTGGGCCTGTGTGGGATTAGTGGTAGTGGGGAGGTGTGGCATGCAAGGGAGGGTATTGGGTTTAGGGTGGATTGGTGCAGGTAAGGGTGCTGCAAGATGGTGTATGGGTGGTGGGGGTACATGCTGTGCAGGAGTACATGGTGCCCGGGGAGTGTTGTTGACCTATCAGAGTCCAGTCCTCCTGGTATTCCAGTCAGGCCCTCTGGGTGCAGGTTGGCCAAGACCTTCTCTTCCCATGATGTCAATTCTGGGGGAGGAGGCGGGGGTCCGCTTCCAGGCTTATTGATGTATATCTGTTGTCCTGCCGCCTGGACCGGACCTTCCCTCGTAGGTTGTTCCACCTCTTCCTGAGGTCCTCTTTTGTGCACGGATGGTTTCCCAATGAGTTCTCCCTGTCAACGATCCTCTACCACAACTCCGTTTTCCTAGCTATGGATGTATGCTGGACCTGTGCTCCAAACAGTTGTGGCTCCACTCTGATGATTTTGTCTGCCATGACCCTCAACTCCTCGTCTGTGCGTCATCGGTGTTTCTCTTGTGACATAGTGGATGTATTGTGGGTGGTCGTGTTTGTTATGTGCAAGGGTGTGGGGTGTTCTGTTTGGTGAGGTGGGGTTGTGTGGTTCGGAATGCTTGTGGTATGTGGTGAATATGTGCAGTGGCAACCTGTTTGTTGTGTGCAGGGGTGCAGTTGTGTAGTGTGTGCTGTGTGTTAGGTGTGGTGGTGTCTATGGTATCCAGGTGTAGTGTCTTCTGTTTGTGCGTTCTTCAGTTTCTCAGTGTGTAATTCAGGATGCCAGGTTTTGTGGGTATGTGTGGGGGTGTGTTTTATAGTGCAGTGATCAGGTGTGTGTTGTGTGTGTATGTGTGTCATGTGTGGGATATTCATACTGCCCAATGTGGTGTTGTGTTCTGGTGGAGTTGAGTTTTTGACCGCGGCGGGTCAGACTGCCAATGGATTGCCACCGTACAAAGACCACTGTGCTGATTTGTGGGCCATAATTTGGAGGGTGGGATGTTAGCGGCGTGGTGGTACTAGTGGTAGAACTGCCTCTCTCCTGCCCTTGGTCAGGCCAACGGTGTTTGATTTTCGGCTGTCTTTGGCCGGTTTGCAGTTTGTGACTTGTGATATGGCGACCACAAGACCACCAACACTGGCGGTCTTTTGGCCCACGCACAGACGCCGGTCTTGTGCTTAGACCGCCAGAGTCGTAATTAGTTTCTGTGGTAGCTTGCCTTTTTCCATAATGACGAAACAAAATTGAGAGGAATATATTCATTTTAGGCCCCTCAAACCCCTTCCATGGATGGAGAGGATGTCCTGCAGAGTGCCGAGACACAATAACCAGCATACCAGACCCCTACCCTATCTTGGGGCAGGTATATTCTTTTTTACCCAAGTTAAAATGAGCATATTCCTTTCAATAACTGCATTTATGAAACACCACTCTGGTAGGGTAATGGTGTTTTTAGAGAGTAGCGTTGTGATGCCTAGCCTCTAATACAGTGCCACATTTGCTTTGGCATACAAACATACTAAAGTTTGTTGACTCTCAGTGTTCACAAAACTGCACCTTTTTCGAATAAGCAAGATGTATAAAGTCAGACATAATATTAGCTGTTGGGGTTGTTGAAATTCTTTTATACCTTGCCTGGGTTCAGAAGATCTGCCTGCACATTAAGGCAGTAGGTGCCCATGGTAGAATAAGTCAAGGCAAGTTTCATTTTTGTTGAGAGGCACTTTTATTAAATGTACATTGCCCAAGACATCAGTGGGCAAGTGAGTGCAAATCAAGCAGAATTGTTTTTTATCGTTTTGCAGTATTTCGCAAGCAAAACCCGGTAGGAGCTTTTCTAGCACCCCGAACAGCATCTTGGTTCAAGGACAGATGTGGTACAGATTGGTTTTACAGCTCATCTCCATTCACCGGCAAGAGATATTCAACAGGGGCCAGAGGACGAGGGCAGTGACAAAGATAGCAGGCCAGGTCCCCAGAGGTATTGTGAATCCAGAAGACAGTTGCATAACTCAGACTGAGGTGGTAACACTGAGAGGAGATGGACGTATCTTTGCACCGTTGCAAGGGAGCACTGCAGGCAGACTGGCTCTGTTTAGAAACAGGCAAGGCTGGCCAGCAATGAGTGTCTAGGCATGGGGCCTAGTGCAGGTCTGAAAATGGATCCCAGTGGTCAGGCCTCTTATGGAGTTGCAGCAGACACTGGGAAGAATGAGCTATGTTGGCAATCCATGACACTTCACAGCTGTTGGTGAAACAGCACCAGGTATGGACCTCTCCAACAAGGCTGCAGGGCAGACTGCTTCTCGTGAACATTCACCAAATCCCAGTGACTCTGCTGGAGGGTGAATCTGACCTCTGACGGGCAGTCAGGTAAGGAAGCTTCAAGCTGAAAATGAAAATTGTAGAGACAGCGAATGATTTTTTTTCAGTATTGAAGAACTGTATCATTATTTAATTGCAGGTCTAATTTAGCAGCTGGGACGGGTGGGTTTGAAGGCAACACCATAGGGTGTCCTATAACTATTTTGTAGAGCCTCAGCTTGATTCTTTGTGTTGGGATTGCCCTAACTGACCACAATGCTGAAGATAAGGCATTTGACCACTTCAGCTAGGTTCCAGAACAGAGCTTTGCTGCTCTGTTCTTAAGTGTACCATTTCAGCTTTCTACATTTCCTGGTGATTTTGGGTGACAGTTACAATGAAAGTGTTGGTTGATCCCTAAAGCTTTGCAAATCTTCTGTACACGTGTTGAAATGACGTGTGTTCCTCTGTTACTCAAGACGTGAAACATGAAATGAAGTCCATGAGTAAGTGTTATGGCATACAGTATTGGCATCTGCTCCTGCATATGAACACGCTTCCATACACCGAGTTTTTACATGTTAGAAAATAATGGCTAATTTAAACATGTTTCATGTAGCATGACTAAGCCGCACCCACCTTGCATTGACAGCTATTCCTACTTGCAGAATAATAGTGCACATTTATTTTATGTGAGTGAGATGTTCTCTCTCTCTGTGCTTGTATGTTTTTCAATTTCAGGAAAATCAGGAAAAAAGAAAATCAAACCTCAACTGTGGTGCTATACTCATGTAAAGCAATGCTCAGGACATTCCTTCATTTTGTTCCCAGCAATGTCCTGTGTATGTCCTTCATTAGTTGAACAAAACATTGTTTTGCTGCGGTACATAAAAATGTCAGTTTGCTTCCTTCATTAGTTATTCATACCCTAACCAATGAAATGCATTAGGAATTAGATATCTCTAGAAGTATCTTGTTTACTAGAATATTGATTGGTTTATATGTTTGCAACATTGATAGTCCAACCTTGTTGCGTCATATCAGACAACGAAATAGCTGTGACTTCAGTACCCTGAAACATTATAAAAGCTGCATTATTTTGGAGAAGAGTCAGTTCCTTCTGGGCCTTCTTTCAGGGAAAGATTCTATGTCATTCTGCCTTTTTGATTTTTATGTAGATTTTGCACTTTCTTATAGAGCGGAGTCTATCTCACTCTGTTTACTTTACATTTCGTCTTTTCCTTGGCTTATCTTCAGAGGCTGACCTTTTGTTGGTTCACATGAGGGATTATACTTTGAATATTTTGTTTATGCTAATTCCTAATTGAGTAACTAATTACTTTTTGCTTTCTGTAGTGATCATATTTTTTAATAAATTCAGTGGCTTTAACCTGGAATCTTGTCTTGTGGTTTCTTTAGTAGCCTTAAACTACGACTTGAGGAGACTCAGATAAACTGGATTTTATGCATCGACCCTCTTAATCTCTTAATTGGTTAATATATCATGTATTGGAGTATCAATTACCCCAAGAACATAAACCTAGACATAAATATAGGTGACACATTTGGGCATCTAAATAAAGTCTATTTGGAGGTGGACAAAGGGACTCCAAGGAGGTGGGTGAGCATCCGTGGTTGTCTTGACTCTCTTAGCAAAATAATACTACAGGCAGATGACACATGAGGGGCAATAGTTTGGGGTAATAGAAGGAAAGGGTGGAATACAGTGGTGAGATTCATGCTATCCCTAACAACATGGGTATCTCCAAAATATAATCGTGCAAGGTTGAAGAACAGGCATTTCTGAATGATCACACACCCTAAATTGTTTCTCTACCGAGTCCCTTTTACAATTCTTTGAGATCCAGTATTGCCTTTCAGTGTTGTTCGTGTAACAAAGAACATTTAGCAAAGGCACAGTGAATAAACCAATTTGTACAACATACATATCTTCTTCATGGGTTCGAGACAGAGTAATTTTTTTAGCTGCCGAATCAACAAGAGTGTTCCCTTGGGATACTTCATCATAAGAACTTTGTTGGGCAGCACATTTAGTTGCAGCGACCCACTGTGGTAAACGTCAGGAGTTTAACTTAGACAGACTGATGTCATGCATGACTCAAAATGAGTCTGTGAACAAAGGTAAATTATGTTTCTTAGCGAGGACACAAGCTGTGGGCAAAGCAACAAGTTCTGCAACTTTGGCAGATTGCACATTGGGCGGGCAGGCAGTCGTTTTCAATAATTTGATACATATAGCGCATACAAGGGGTCATTACAACCCTGGCGGAAGGCGGAGAACCGGCGGTAAGACCGCCAACAGGCTGGCGGTCTCACTCTGTGGAATTATGACCATGGCGGTTATCGCCATGGTCATCCGCTGGGTCTCCAGCCCGGCAGCCGTCACTATACCGCCGGCGGTATTTGGACCCGGCTTACCGCTGTGGATTTCCAGCGGTTTGAACCGCCATGAAATCCATGGCGGTAAGCACTATCAGTGCCAGGGAATACCTTCCCTGGCACAGATAGGGGTCTCCCCCACCCCCAACCCCGACTTCCTCCCCTACCCCACCACAACCCCTGCCACCCCCCAAAGGTGTCAGGGCCCCCCTCCCCACCCCAACCACCAACATCACTTCACCCATACCCACACGACACGCACGCAAGCACCACCTACATACTTACACGCACACACGCCGACATACATGCCTACATCCACACACACCGTCAGACACGCACACCCACATTCAAACATACACGCACACATCCATACAGACATACCCACAGTCATACACGCACTCATTCCCATACACACAACACCCCGCAGGCATACCCGCACTCACACACCCCCTCTACATACACAGACGCACACCCCCATGCACCCACACAACACACAACACCCCCCCACTCCCCTACCCTCACGGACGAACGACTTACCTGGTCCGACGATCCTCCGGGAGGGGACGGAGCCATGGGGGCAGCTCCGCCAACACCACACCACCAACAGAACACCCCCACGGCGAATCACAGGACATGATTCGCTGGGCGGTGTTCTGTTGGCGTGGCGGTGGAGGTGGAGCAACCTCCACTTCCCCGCCTCCCGCCAGTATGGCTGTTGGCGGCTCTCCTTCTGTAAAAGGACGGAGAGCTGCCAACGGTAATAATAGGGCGAGCGGCAAACCGCCACCAATGGCGGTCTTCCGCACGGCGGTCCCTCGGCGGTCTTCAAAAAAGATCGCCGAGGTCAAAATGACCCCCACAGTGTATTCTGCAGCCAAATGACTTTCATTTTTAAGAAATAATCCTCCACGAATTAGACTAATTCAGAGTTTGGTGTTGGAGCATTCATAGTTTCACTGCGGGGCTTTGTTATACGGTCAGTTACCATAAGACAATCATGGCAATCTTCCTCTTAGTGATGGGTATTAGAGATGCGTGGTTCAGAGTGGAACAATGTACTAGGGTGAATTGGGAGGGAGACAACAAAAGGTTCTCATATCAGTACAACCAGGCAGTGGAGAGTTGTTGGATCATGGTAGTGAGGAGGGGAGCAACAACAGAGTGAGGGATAGTTAGTGCTCAATTTGAGCCTGTTGTTTCCAGTGGGGGCCTTGGTATTGGGTATGTTGATGTCTAATTAAGCCCTGGGTACAGCCACAATCAAATCAAAGTAAAACTCAGAGACTTCAATGAAGTGAGTACCAGCAGCTACAGAGCGGAGACATACGGTAGCTCTGCCGTTGTGGACTCCAGAGCAGAGGAATAGTATGCTATATGCTTTTTTATGATCTCCATGATATTTGGCAGGTATGCAAAGTAGACATTTTTGCATGGTCATGGAGCTGTAAGGTGGGTACAAAGACAAGACCTTGCACAATTTGTACAAAAACATGCTCAGGTTCTTTAAACCACTGCAAGGATTAATTTTGAAGGTGATATGTCATAGAAGCATATCCAAGGATTCATAGATAGTTTGTGTCCAGGAGATGGTCAGTGGGCGTGCTAACTTAAGAATGGCTTCAATTCTTTTAGGTGAAAAGTGGCACGTCCCTGCAGAGATTTTGTGGCCCAGATAGTGTACCTAGGGAAGGCAGAATTGAAGTTTATCCTTTAAAACCTTGTACCCTTTCTTAACCAATTCAGTGAAAGAGTAGACAAAGTCAATCTCCCAGTGGTCTAAAGTAACAGAGACATGCAAAAAATCATCAATGTACTGCACTAAAAGTCGAGTTCCCATGAAAGACCAAGGTGCCTCAATCTATGTTTAAAGCTTGGGAAAACTTTGTCAGACTCTGCAAAGCTCTGAAGAAGCTTCTGCCATGAAAGTTGAGAACCACCAAATGAGAATGAGAAGAGAAGAGAAAGTGACTCTCTTTCTGGATGGCTATTGCGAAGAAGGTGAAATACAAATCTACCATCATAAACCATTGGGCATTCACTGGGATGCGGTAAAGGATGTTAGTGGGACTGCGAAGAAGGATATTATTGACACTCTTCAGTCTTGGACCAATCTGTGCATATTGGTCTTCCCCGCCATTTTGATAGGAAGTATGGGTGTATTACATCTCCTTACAATTGGTACCAAAACACATTATTGGTTGAATTCCTGCTTTGGCTCCAGGCTCTAGAGGATACTGTGGAATGCACAGAAGTCATTCCATAGAATTGACCTTTAGTTTACTGGGTAAGTAAAGTGCATACACACCACGCCATTGGCCCCAGTGGAACATAAAGTGGAGGGCACTTCTGGATGTAACTCAGAAAATTATTTTGGCATTTCAGAACTATTGGTAACATGTTGATAATTTGTTTCACACAACAGGAGAAGGACCTCATTTTCCCTGCTCTGTGGTATAGTTTGAGGTAGACACCATCTGAGGTACTGAAAACAGTACAGTTCAGTGTTCACAATATATTGTGACACAACAGATTAGCCAGGTTGACAGGGCCTAAGGGAAAATGTGCATGCCTGTGATAACATCAAGGGTTATGGAAACAGGATTAGAAATGTAATGCAGAACACTTTGGTTAGAATACTGACTGCATTTGTGGACAAGCCTGAGAGAGGTAGTGAAGGGAATTTGGAGATTTTCAAGCCACAGTGGCTTGTACCATTGCCAATAAGGTAAGTGGTGGGTTCTCCATTTACCATACAATCAACATAGGGACCTTTCTGATCTATGGCTATCCCAGCATTTAGTGTAAAGTCAGTACAGAAGGCACCCCTTTGCCCCAGAATATCCCTGAAATCTGCACAGTCCCCAGGGTACCATACTGCCTACTGTCATCTTCATCCTTTGCATGGAGCCATTTGGTGCTCTACTCATGAATAACAGCATCAAGATTTACTAATATGCCGGTGATAGATAACTTGAAAGTCTCATCTTCTTCAGACATCCAATACCTCAAACACTGCCTGCATATCATCCAGACCTGGATGTCCAGTGCCTAGCTGAAGCTCAGCACAGCCAAGACATAATTCTTGCTATTTGCCAAGAACAACAAACAAACAAAACAATACAAATCTGACTCAATGACGTGAATCTTGGCAGCTTCAAGTACCAAGTTTCACTTAGTCAAGTCACTTGGATTCATCCTGGAGACCAACTGCACCCTCTAGGAATGTGTTGCCAAAGAAACAAAGACAGACTGGTACAGCTGTTTCTTGTAAAGAAAGTGAATCCATTTCATCCAGAAAGTGACTTCAGAATTACAGTTCAAGCCCTCACACTCTTGCATCTGAATGATGAGAACCTCTGCTCCATGGCCTTCTAAACTCCAACCTGGTGCTCCTTAAAGGCATCCTACACATTGCAGCACACCTTATCCAGAGCCTGAAAAACTATAATCACATTATCCTTACCCTGATGGACCTCCATTGGCTCCCCTGGCAAGCCTACACCATCTTCAAAATTAGCTGCATAAATTACAACGCCATAATGACTTGCACCCCCATGTAACTTGTAAACAAGGTCAACATCTTTGGTGGTTCTTGGCGTATCTGCAGCCAGGACACCATCACACTACGGAGTAAGAAGCTTAAAAATTACAAAAAGACAGCTGGTCCCATATTATCCCATATTAATCCTGCCAGCACTGCTGCAAATTAGGAAACAGCTGAAGACTCACCTTTTTAAAGAACACTAAATCACAATGCTGCATAACTGTCCACATTCCAGCCATCTCTCGTATTACTCATCTACATCTACTTTACTCGTCTATAGAGTTTTGCTTCCTTTGGTAGCTTGATTACATTTGGGTGAATCAGAAAGGCAAGGTGCATTTAAAACCGCATTAGGACAATCTCTTTTCCAATTGCCAAACTGCCCATAATTGAGGTGTTGCCTTTTAACCCATTTGTCCCCCTTTGTGTAAGCTCCCCTTCACACTGTATTCCATATTCTGTAGCTTCAGTCATCAGTTTGAATTGGGCAGATTCTTTTATTATTGCGAGGCCCATGACAGTTTGAGACTGTCACTAATTCAGCCAGGTTATTGGTTTGACGTCCAATACCAATAGTTAATGTTGAAAAATGGCCCATTCTGAAGGGTCATCCCAAACGTTTTGCCTTCCTTCTCTTTTTCTGACCATGTTTCTCTTGGCTTTAGTACTCTGAGCACTTTATCACTGCTAACCAGTGCTAATGTGCATGTGCTCTGTCCTCTAAACAGGATAGTATCAGGTCATACCCAATTGGCATATTTTCTTTACTTATAAGTCACTTGTAAAGTACACTACGGCATTCATTATGACATTGGCGGTAAGTACCGCTTACTGCCATATTGACTGCCACCACCATACCACCGCCGCAGCGGATTACCGCCATCCATATTATGACACACAGAGAAATCAGTCACTAAACAGCCACAAACACAAGTCCGCCTGACCAAAGGTCAGTGATAAACAGGGTGTAGCAAACCCCACACCGTTACGCTAACAGAATCACGCCCACAGCATTATGACCCACGAATCACCACAGCAGACACTCAATGGGGCTAAACCATTGGAGGTACATACCGCCGCGCTCAAAATACACACAACCTAACAAAACTACACCACATGTGACAATTCAAACTGCTCACACCTGACACACATACATACACCACACCCATCCCACTGTAAAACACACACCCACATTACCCACAACCCTTTACCAATACAAACAAGTGCCACAAGAGAGATAGCAAGACCACACACAAGACCACAGACACACACCACCATCACCTATACACCATCCACGCACCCTACATCACACACCCCAACACAGCACCCCACACACCCTCACCCACACCACTCACAATACATCCATGGCACTGCAACAACACCCCAGGTTCTCTGAAGAGGAGCTAAGGATCATGGTGGAGGAAATCATCCAGGTAGAGCCACAGCTATTTGGAGCACAGGAGCAGCAGACGTCCATGGCTAGGAAGATGGAGCTATGGCGGAGAATCGTGAACAGGGTCAATGCCGTGGGACAGAACCCCAGACCAAGGGATGACATCATGAAGAGGTTGAATGACCTACTGGGGATGGTGCGTTCCACAGCAGCAAGACACCAAATAGTTGTAGAGAGGACTGGTGGTGGAGCCCCACCTCCTCCCCCACAACTAACAACATAGGAGGAGCAAGTCTTGGCAATCATGCATCCTGAGGGCCTGGCAGGAGTAGGAAGAGGACTGGACTCTGGTAAGTCAAACCCCTATTACTATCACCCACCCTACCTGCATGCCATCACAAACCCCCACCCTTACCCTCACTCCCATCACTACCCCACCTCCCACATACCTCACCATCACAACCCACTCATCCCAATACCAAGCCCTGCATTTAACACCAATGCACGGACCCCATCACAGACCTGCATGGACACCCATCACTAAAGCATGCACATTAGAGAGAATCACCTAGCCCACAAAATCACTACTCACACAAGGCAAAGCTGCAAGGCCAATAACAACCATACAGGAAAACACACCCATGCACAAGATGACACACACATAAACAATAACACTGCATTTACATCCTCACAGGTCTCCCACCCAACGTCACAGCAGAGGAGGTGCCAGCAACTTCCAGTCCACCCCCAGAAGAGGCCCACAGTGATGACAGCAGCTCTGGATGCCTGGATCTGGATGACCAACCTGGACCATCAGGGATCTCCGGACAGACGGTAACCCAGGCACAGTCCCATGCCACCACAGAGTCTCCCCACTCAGGAAACACCAGCATAGTGCCCACCCAGCGGGCCCATATCTCTGTCCCCAGGACACGTCAATCAGCAGTGTGTCCACCACTACAGGGACCCCAGGCCACCCCACAAACACAGGACGATCAGAGACCTGGGGTCAGTGGCAGTGGGCACACTGTTCAGGGGACAGAGGCACAGGACAACAGGGAAGCTGGGAGGACTGGTGGGCGACAGGGGAAGGACAGGCCCAGGGAACCGACTCTCCAGGAGGCACTCACCAACATCCTGGGAGCATGTCACCATTCCCAGGAGTCGATGGGCCAGATACTGGACAAGTTGCAGGAGATCCAGTGGCTGCAGGAGGGACAGTACCTGGGGATCAGGGAGGACTCCAAGTACACAGGCAGACCAGCATGCACCCAGGACAACACACAGGAGTAGTTCAGGCAAACACAAGCACCACACATCATCACACAGGCACTCACACAAACACCATCCAGATGCAGACATACCAACATTCACTGCCTCCACTGTGTTCCCCTCCTCCTCATCATCGTCCACCTCCCTCCCAGTAGCGTCTACACTCACACCTGCATGCACTACATCCTCATCCACTATACGCCCCTCACTGGCAGTCACCATCCCCACTCCCATGCACACATCCCCTGTGTCCTCTCCCACTGTGTCTGTGTCCCCCGCTCCCAAGATACCCAAACGCAAGCACTCAGACACCCAACAGCCATTCACCTCACAACAGCATCCAGCCCATGCACCTGCACCCAAACACAGCAGACAGACACCTCCTACAACCACTTCCTCTTCCTCCACTCCCAAACCTTCATCCTCTTCCCGCCCCAATGTCCCTAAGAAGCTTTTCCTCTCCACCATTGACCTCTTCCCTACCCATTCTCCCCCCCGTCCTTCACGTCAGGCCAGGGTCAAGAATACCCAGGCAAGCACCTCAGCCACCCAGTCCATAGCACGGTAGTGTCAACAGCTACAGCAGGTAGGAGAGGATCCTGGGAAGCCCTCCGAGGCTGCAGAGGATGGGCTGAAGCCTCCCCCCAGCACCGCCACCAGCACCACCACCAGCACCACTGCCAGCAGCAGCAGCCCCAGTGGACAGCCGTCCAAGGCTGCAGGGAATGGGTGGAGCCTCCCCCCACCATTGCCAGCGCCGCCACCAGCACAGCAACCAGCACCACCACCAGCATTACTGCCAGCAGCAGCAGCCCCAGTGGGCAGTCGTCCAAGGCTGCATGGGATTGGCTGGAACCTCCCCCCCCACCACTGCCAGCCCCAACACCAGCCCACCACTGCCACCACTGAACATCCGTCACCGCCAGCGGAGAGGGTGTGGCCCTGCCTCCATCAGCTGTTGTGCGTCCTGGCCCCTGCAAATCCAGAGACTGTGACCTTGCACTCCCCAAGATCTGCATCACAGGGCACAATGCCCCTCCAGAACCAGTGGAAGAAGCCATCGACTCACCCCATCCTTCCCAGGATGAATCACACTGGGCACAAGGCCCCCTCCAGAACCAGTGGAAGAAGCCATCCACTCACCCCATCCTTCCCAGGATGAAGCACACTGGGCACAAAGCCCCCTCCAGAACCAGTGGAGAAACCATCCACTAGAGAGACTGTGGCCTTGCACTCCCCAGGACCAAGCAGTGGGCAAACCACCCACTTGAGAGACTGTGGCCTTGCACTCCCCAGGACATCGCACAGTGGATGTAGCCCCCTCCAGGACCAGTGGTGTTGTACAATCTTCCGGCTGAGGTGCCTCCCCATTCCCCGTCCCCCTGAAGTGCCTGTGTATTTTCGACCTGATGCCCTTGCAGTGTTCTCTCCGTGTTGTTGCAGGAGTGAGGTGGGGCCTTGCCTATGTGTTGTGGCCCTGTGCCCCACAGACATTGAGGACTGGGCAGTGTCCCTCCATTTGTAAATATGTATATACGTTTGTAATTGAATGCACTTGTTCATATTTTTAATCGTATTACACACACTTTCTTCAAATCATTTTGTCCTTGCATTATTCCTGAGGGGGACGGGGTGGATATGTAATGTTACTGCATCTGGTTGTTTGTATGGTGTTGGGGGTGAGGGTGTTGCGTGTGTGTGTCACTTTCTTTTTCCTCCCCTCTACCTTGTGTGCCAGGCGGCAGTACTCACCGGGGTCGTCTTTGCTGGCCTTGGTGTTCGTAATTCAGGAATAGGTAGACGAGCATGGGAAATATGTGCAACTCGGGCTCCATGGCGTTGTGGTTGTTACTAGTGTCTCCAGAGGTGAGTCCTTTGACTTCTGTGTTCTGTTTCCGCCATGCTTTTGATTTCATTGGTACCACCCCAGAAAAGCTGGCGGATAGGCTGGTCATAATGCAGTGGGAGGTACATTGTCTTCCGCCTGGATGTTTGCGGTTACCGCCGTGGTGCTTGTTGCTACCACCGTGGCGGTCGGTGTGTTGAAATTGCTGTCTGTCTGAGCAGTTTCCGCCGTGGTCATAATTCCATTTTTTTTTACCGCTGGCCTGTTGGCAGTATTACCAACGCTTTATCACTGACCGCCAGGGTTGTAATGAGTGCCTATATGTTCCCAGGACCTGTTAATGAAATGCCACTAGTGGTCCTGCATCACTGATTGTGTCACTCACTTAAATAACTCTTTACTCACAATTCGAAATCTTAGTCCAATCTTGTTTCACCAGATACATGTCTGAAATATCTCTCTCACGGGTCCCTACCCTCCACCTCTCTCGCTGTTTCTCCTCCCCCAACCAGCAAAATGCCTCTTCTGGATAATTGGTCACAGCTTGCCAGACCCACGTCGATCTCTAAGTAAAGTCCTTTCCCAGCTTTGGAAAAAGTTCCCAAATAGAGGAACTATTCTGCCTTTTCTCTGCGTGAGCCAAAGTAAATTGTTAGCTCTTGTGTCTCACTTTGCATAGTTAATCTCAGACTGCCTTCCAAAGCTCTCAGCCTGTTAGGAATGGCCGCTAAATATAGCTATTTCTATTTAGCTCTTACTCGGACTAAAATAATATAACAAAATCAATTATTTTCTCTCGGCTCTGTTAGATTATCAGGCGCCATCACTCACGTCTGCAGCCTGGCTAACAACCACTTACTCTAATTCTATCTCTGTATAAGTAAGCAGTCATCTAAAAATAAAAACTGTTGTTTCTGTCGCTTTACAACGTTCTCTCCTTGGATGTCTAGTTCTGTGTTTTCAGCCCCACTTTCCAATTGCCCTCTTCACACTATTGTCATCAGCGCAGTCCCCTGGGCTCAGTTCTCTCAGAGCTCCCCGTACCCAAAGCCTCCAGCTCTCGCCAGTTTCCTGTGAGACTCCATGAACCCAGCTAGGTAAGCCATCTTCTTCAACCCTTTGCCTCATGCCCATGTACTGGCATCTGGAAATTGCCTTTCTGTTCGCCTGAGAGGACAATGTGCATCTGTGCCCATCAATCGGTTGTGCTCTCCTAGTCTGAAACTTGTTGTCCTAGGAGAAATAATTCTAAAGCCTTGAGGACTAATGCTCGGTGTATACGATTGTTGACTCTTTGTCTGGGCTCTTATTGTGCCTGGTTTGCAGACAATTGCTTGCTTAAGTGGCCTCAGACACCATCCCTGTGAAGGAAGCGCGCTTACAATAGAAAACGTCTAGCTTTTACATCTTGTTCTGAGTTGCACATTTGCTGTGCTGGCTTTTTCCTCCTTTGACAGCGGAGTCAGTTTCACCTCTAAGAGAAATGAAACCGAACTGGAGGTTCTTTGTAGAGCGTAACTGGATCCATAATAAATGGGTATACAAGTTGCGCTTATCAAGGTACAGTGCACTAGACTGAATATTTCCATCTTAAATTCAGTGCGTTGGGTATGATTTTTAAATATAACATAAATTGCCTTTTATTACTGTTTCTATATTGTGGTAAAAATGCTTTTAATTTTACGCTATTTACATGCCCAGCAGAGTCTATCACTAAAATTGTGTTTGTGCTTCTTCCTGCTGGTTAATTTGACCTCTGGTTTCACCTGTAAGGAAGACCTACAGACATATTGGAGAAAATAGCGATGCTAACTTTTGATTACACATTATTTTACCGAGATCCTACGGCTACAAGTGTTACGTTGTTTATTTCAAGGCTTTCTCTTGCTATATTTCACGTTATCTGTGACGGTCTTGGATCACTGTTTAAGCTACACCCCATCACCATGTGCCTTGCGATAGATGCGATCAGATACAGATGGAGGCTAACATCCTAGCTCCTATTAGAAGTACATTTCCTGCTCCTACCTTGAAATACCTTTGAAACTCCACGTTGGGTATGTGAATATCTCTTGGGAACAGCAAGTTCAGGTCACTCACCTAAAAGAAGACAGTGAGAGAAGTTAAGTAACAACCAAAGGGGAACAAAGGGAGAACTTAAGTTAACAAAGTTCGTCTTTGTATTGGCACATGAATACATATCAAGAAATCAGTACTGATAAATGAACAGGAAATTGGGAATCAGTCTGTGATGGAACAGCTCAGCTGCAAGACTAATCCAAACAAGTTATACTTTGACGCACAGTGGCGCTAAGAACAGGTTAGAGTCATTTTTTCTGATGCTAACCATTGCGCCTTGTCTTAAGGCAAAATGATGTTATTACCGGAATAATGACTTTAATCCAGTTTGCGACATGGAAAAATGTTGCAAAACTGATTTGCACCATTTTGTCTCTGCAATAGCTTCAAAAAGCGACGCAAACGCAGCAAACAGTGCTAAGGAACCCCAAAATGGATCACAGAAGCCAGGAGAGACCCCGGGGAGACCTCAATCAACCAGGAACCAGCCAGGAGGACACAGACAAGACCCAGGGGAGAGGCAAGAAGAGGAAGTCTCATTTCAGCGGAGAGGAGCATGAAATACTGGTCAGAGAGGTGACGGAGCACCAGCATCAATTATTCATCACCTCTAAATTGCCAATTGGGAGGAGAGAGGCAATTTGGCAACAAATTGTGGACATGATTAACAGTGTGGCAGAGTTTAGGAGAACTGTCACCAAGTGTAAGAAACACTGGCATGACTGCAAGCGCAGGACAAATTAGAAAATGGCAAGGAACAGGAAGGCAGCACTGCATACCGGAGGTGGAAGTCCTGCACCGGAAGAGGACCTGTACGAGATGGAGGAGATGGTTGCAGCTATCATCCCGGAGGAGATCGTCACAGGAATCGCAGGACAGCGCAGACTACCAGGAAACAACACATATGCAGGGTAAGTTGCAAAGGGGACAAAAATGCCTAAATGTCAGGTGCAAGAAGGGGGAGGCACATACCTACTACACAATGCACGTTAGCCCTGAAAATCAGGCAGTGGAAAGGGCAAAGGGGCACAGCACAGGACTCCTTGCACTGCCCATGCAAGGTTCATGGGCTGTGCAGGGGCATCGAGGGATACAGCACAACACAACACCAACAACCTTTGCATGGGGGTACACCACCATGCCAAGGCTGCTGGAAATGCTGAAGCAGACCAGGAGGGTAGGGAAGAACGTAAAACTGGGCTGCTGTCACAGGACAGCTGGTATTGTCAGAATGTAAGGTAGGGGACAATGCCCAGTCTCAGGCCATTGGCTCAAGCGGCATTTACCATTGTCAACACTTGCCACTACTACCTCTGCTATGTGTGCTGGTCAAATAGGAAATGGCAGTTAGGTGCCCGTGGCACAAACACACCCAAAATGAGGGATCAGTATGACTACGTGATCAATCCCCATCAATCCCTATCCAAGTGCAACTCCTGTCAACTGATCATGTCCATAGACTCAATAAACATCAGGCACTATTACATACATTATGAAGTACACACCAGTAATCTCATACCCATGCTGCCCATTCCAGGGTCTACCCCTGTGCCTGTGTCACAACAGCTGCAATGCCACTATGCAACATCTCAGGTGTCATAGTGCTTAGACAACTGCATTGAGGGGGAGAACATATGTTTGTAGCTAGGAAAACACACCTGCACAGTCGTAAGAGGAAATGGAACTCTGCCATGGCCCATCAGTGCAATGCAACGTAGCACCCATACACAAACATCAACATGAGAAACTACCAATGGTGACACCTGTATTGTTTCATGGAAATGCAATACATGGTATGGTGCTGGGTCTCAGCACCGTTTAGGTGTATGTGAAAAATGATAGACTCGGACAGGGCAACATTTTTATGTGTGGTGCATGTGGCATCAGCACACCAACTAGCATTGCAAGGCCTCACCATGCTAATGGTAGCTGAGGGAGGGTTGATGAGGACAAGAAGGTGGCAAGCCACAATTTGGACAGAAACCACACCTAGAAGATGTGAATCAGACAAATCCCCCAACTACTCACACTACATGTGACATGCAGGTGGGGCATAGGCCTGAGAGACTGCAAACAGTAATGACAGGAACAATGAATAGGAACCCAGATTACATCGTACCACCAATAAGAAGTCAGTGACGTCACATTACAGCTGCACAACACAGACACACTAATTGTACAATATCTCAATTCAGAGAACGATGGATCTCCTGTGGACCTGTCTGTCCTGGACTACCCTGATGACATGGATGACCAGCTAACAACCATCAGCCAGGAAACCCTCCAAGATGTCCTGGGAACCCGCCAGACATCCCAGGGGACCACCACCCCAATTGTACGACCTGCCAGCACAAACACAGCTGAGGACTCTGATGACACTGGGACCACCTTTGAGAGGACAGTTATGGAAGTACAGTGGGAACTGGCCAAAGAGGCGTGGGTGCGGATGCAAACTATGTCAGCCAGCCTTGAGGGGATGCGCAACTGCATGATGACATCCGCAGAACAGTCAGCAGCCATAAAAGTCACCCATTCACAATTGCAAGGAGACCAACTGTGTGTGAGGGACCTCACAACTGATATGAGGGAGTTGCAGCAACACCTGCCCTCCCAATTTTGCAGCTGCATGCATGACAACAAGCTGGACTCCCTCAGGGCAGATATAGCTGTCTACCACAGGGATGTTGCTGCCATACTCAAAAATCATCAGCTCCTCCTTGCTGCAGTTATGCCATATCTAGTTCCACAGATGATGGCTGCCGGGAATTTGGAGTCCACTTCTCTAACCACTGAAGTGTGTGTTGCCCCCTCAAGCCCACCACCACCACCATCACGGGCAGAGGAGATGGCACACACATCAGAGGATGAAGATGTGGAACAGATTAACTTCACCCGTAGGGGTACCTGGTAGCACCAGCCCATGTCACATGGGCACTGTTTTTCCTTTGTCCTGTGCATGACAACATGCCAGTGTTGCTACAGTTGGTGACATGCACTCTTCACCCACACACTGTTAACTTTACCACTATGGGCTGCAATTGTCTCTCACTACCCAATTGGCAATTCATGTTCCTCTACACTGAATGACACTTAATCTCAGCATGTCCAATGACATGTCCCTCAAGCTTGCACTTGTGTTGCGTCACAATTGAATGCTTTACACTAATGGGCTCACAAACCTGGAATACGTAAATATTGCACTACAGCACCTTAAAATAAACAGCACCTACACAACCCCTTTGTCTCTGTGTAATGTGACACATCTACTTTGCAGGAGATTTGTGATGCATGTAACATGTCAATGGTCACAGTGTCAATACCAGAGTGCAGGAATAATGTGGGCAGATATTTACGCACAAGGGCCAGGACTTCTCAATCTTCTGTGCTACCTCTACCTCATTTCTGAAGTAAAAGCAACATAAACTTACAAAATATCATTGTAATTTGTAAGTTTGCGCTGCTGTTGCGTTAAAAAATGAGGCAAATGCAGTGTAAAAATAGTATATTTCAGGCCCAATGTATCTACAAAATGAAACTCAATGCTGGCAACATCCCCTACAAGACAGTCATTGTGTATGTGACATTTTCCTCAAAACATACATGCCACACCAACAACATACTGCAGGACTGGCTGTGTAAGAGTATTTGGCCAATAATGTCAGCTGGGAGTACAATTAAAACACCTAGGTGTGAAGTTTGTATACTTGATCTCATCAGAAATTGACACCACTCAGTTTAGCAGTGTTCACATGAACATCAGACTGCAGGCAGATGTCCCACAGTGCCCAAGATTCCAACACAGGACCCATACGATGACAGCTTTAAAATCACACCTACCTGTCCAATACATGGGAACCAAAGTCACCTTGAGTGGTGGGTACAATGGATGGCAGAAACATAGAGATTTAGCTTTGTTGTAGCTGCCAAGCGACAGCTCAGTTAGAAGTGGTAATTAACATGTCAAGAGTGGGCTGTGGATGCAGGACGGAATACACAGGCCAACAGAAAATTGGCACTGTACACTCATGCAAATACCCAGATCCCCAAGAATATGTCACATGCCATAAAGGAGTACCTAAAACTTTAATAATTATATATAAAAGAGAATTTAAAACTATGTCACACACCTATAGTAACCTAACCTATCCTAACTATACATTACTCACAACTGGCCCTAATTACCCAATGCTAAACTTACTCACCACATTTAACTAAACACTCTAAACATTTACCCCCCACCCGCCTTATATGACGGGACACATGTAGGACAACATATACTAACCTAAACAGATACTAACTAATACTAAACAAATATATATTTTTTGTATATATATATATATAAATATATACATATATATTAGAATACACAAAAGCCCCAACATTAACCCCCACCCACCCACAAAGTACATGTAATAATATGAAACCCCCCTCCCCCAACCTACTTATCCTAGCTAAACTACTAGCCTACTCTAACCTATCAATATACCCCCTTAACTAACTAAAAAACTTGATAAGGAAAGAGGATGGAGGGAACAGAATTAGAGGTGAGGTAAGGCAGGAGTTCAGAGGTTTGCCCTCTTCAGAGTTTTTTTTATTGACTTTAGCTTCCGGCTATTCCTGTCCACGTCCCGCTGGACAGTGTCAATCTTCTTTAGGACTTTTCTCATGTCCCTCTGTAGCTGTGTTAATGTGGCCATGTCCAAAGCAGCTGCTGTGGTGGTCTGTGTCCCTGACGTAGTTACTCCTGGAGGTGCCGTGGTCGGTGTGCTGTAATTGAAGGTGCAGCAGGTGTTGTGTCTGTTTGCTCCCGAGGTTGAGGGTGCAGCAGGTGGGACTGCTGTTCTGGTAGCCACTGTGCCATGGGTTGCAGTTCTGGTGGTGGCTACACTGGTTGTGGCCAATGCCTGTCCCCCTTGGCTGAAAGCCTGCCATGCTCTTGTGGCTCTCTCTCTACGATAACGTGTTGCCATCATTCTGAACCCAGACTCCCCATCCAAGATGTGCCTGTACCTCACTGCCTGCCTCTGGAACTCCCTTATCTCAGCTGCATTCTTGTTGGCAGCTGTAACAATTAGACAGGCAACCATTAGTGTCATTATTGTGTGATGCATGTACAGATGATAATCTAACACTCACCCTCAAATTGCACATGCAGTCCAAATCACAGTACAGATGATACATTGTCCCTGAGGAATGACATGGCAACGCAGCCTAACCATTAAGCATTTCACAGCACAGCAAAGCACAACAAGGTGTGTACCAAATAAACTGATCTGTGAATTTATGTAGTGCAACGTGTCAAAATGCAATTGCAGCAAGTACTTAACATGGGCCAGGCCGACTAATCCCTATCATCTGAAACAACTTTTAAGCACCCAAGACCAGTGATTTGTATATGTAATTGGCAGGATGGTATGCAGTTGCTAATCATAAGGGATCAGTGTTGTTTGGGACACATGCATGCTTGAATTAAATGTCTGTCTTCTACACTGTGACCATCACACCTACCTACATATATGTTCTCCCCTGCCCCTGTGCCTCAGGGGTGATGGGCATGCAATACATCATCACAACTGTCAAGGACAACCACAAAGCCATGTCCACCTGTACATGGATTTAGTGAGTGGAACACATGTGAGGAGGCCTGCCAACTAGGAATGAGGTATGTATCCATTGGTCAATCTCATCTACATTAATGTTTCCATTTGTGGACAACCATCAACACCTGATCTGCCAACACATTTCCAAAATCACCCACATTGATGCCAGCACACGTCTGGCCTTGACCTGCATGCATGCCTATAACATACCACATAAGTGTCACGTAAATGGAGTACAACATATGGGGCTAGATGCTGGGGGACAGTTACCTATACAGTCCTACATGAACATTACAATACAGGGATGCGCAATTTTGTGTGGAAAACTGATGCATCACTGTCTTGTGTAAATGAGGGAATGACTTGCTTACAATATTCTGACACTGGAGCACTTCCAACTCAAATGTGGGCCTACATGTGGCTACTAATCACCTTGTTCACATGCTGCTGCCTATTGCGCAGCACAAGACTCTCAAGAGGTGACTCTCTGCCTATGAATGTCTAACCTTTGCATGGAACACTATGTCAGCCTCCAGTCAAGTAATATATCAGATCACGTGCTAGCTCATCATATCTTGCAATGAGTGCAACACACAAGAGTCACTCACACAAAAGCTGCAATCACTACACAGGACAGATATTTTCTCATTTACTGGATACGTCTGGGTCCTCAAATCGAGCCACTTCCTCAATGGTATAGGGGGCCGGTCCACCTGTAAGACATGGAAAGGAAATATATGCTCAGTGTCTGATCACTGTACAAACGCGTGGACAACATATCACAGTATGTGACATTGTATATGAGTGAGCTGCCGATCCTGCATGTAGATACTCCAACAGACATACCACTGCAAAACTCGCATTGACACTGAAACTCCAGTGAGTGATAGACACACATATGCACACATGCACTGGGCCTAACAATCATGTGGTGCTAAACCTGACTACAAAGATTTGTGGCTAATCCATTTCATATGGTACTCCATGTCATGATTTGTGACAATTGCAATGGCACTCCCCTGGTGTACTGCAATACAAGTGACTCAGGTACTGTGGCTTATTTATCAAGGGACTATGATTAACTGTGTGATGGAGATGTGGGTCAATTTTCAGTCAGCAATTATTGTGCATTTAGTGGTCCATAACAGATGTGGCACAGTTGTATGTAGGTAAAAAATGCTCCATTGGCAGTGCCCCCTAAGCCGTATATGCCCTCTATGCCAACATGATGGCAGGGATCATGTGTGTGTAATGATGACAATGTAGCGCTAAACATGGATAGCCCACTTTGCTGTCCCAAAACAGTGAAATATGGTATGCTGACAATATCTTAGCTGATCATCATTTACAGAATGCATGGGCACAGGTGTTGTCATTGCACCAGAAATGTGTTACTCAGGGCAAGATCAGTTTTTGTGAGTCCCACATTGCGAGACTTACCAACTAGCAATTAGCAAGTTGGATGATCTGAGGTAGAACACTCTCAGTGATACTGTTGACAATTTAAAAATTGTGTAGCAAATGACCTACCTCATGAATAATGATGAGGTAGGTCTCATTTTGCAAACCCCTTGAGAATGGCGGCACTCACAGGGATGCTGGCATGCTGGGCTTAGCAGCCACCATGTCTGCGACTGCTTTCAAATAGGGATGTAAATATTTATTTAATTGCTGGCTTATTTCAGCAGGGGTAAACAGAAAGTATTTCAAAAACCTATTTTATGACTGAAAAATATTTTTGTAAGCAGCCAGTGGACCGTGGCACTACTTCCTGCTCAGAATCAGTTTTCGGCCATGCATTCACAAAGGGGAAGAGCTTCCATGGGGACCCCTCCCCTATTGCAAATGGGTTAGCACCAACTTGAAACGGATGGTAAATGCAATTGCTTAGTGCCAGCATTTGTGCCCAAGAAAAAAACAATCAGCGGCCTGCGACTCAATAATAGGATAGGAACTCCCATTCCTAAATGCCACTAGGAAACCCTGCTTTGTGATTGTGCAATGTGATAGCAGATTGGCAAAATTTGGGTTGTCCATTTAAATGAATATTTGTCAAGACGTAAACACAAAAATTCTAAAAACTAGGCCGTTTGTGAAAATTAAAAATAGCTTGGTACATATGGCCCTAAGAAATATTCAGATATGGCTCAACGACACTCTGGACTGCATTGTTAACATGTGTAAACATGTATAATACATCTCTTTACTGATACACTAACAGTTTGTTCTACTTGCATTCCACATGGCCACAAACATTGCATGCAGCACGTCAAGTCATCTGCTACTGTCACTCAGGAGCATTCTACTGTACACATTTGTCAATGTTATACTCACCAACAGGGCCACCAATCACCACACTCAGGCGGTCCAGCAGGTCGTGTTCTTTGGCCACCAGGTCAGCCCAGTGATGCTTCAGCTGGTGCTCGTTCCTTGAGGTGTTGAACACATGTTTCAGGTGGAAGAGCACCTTGGCCCAACGCAGCCACCTTGCCTCCGTGTGATACCCCTGTATCACACGGCCCCCGACTCCAGCATCATTGGAAGAAAGTGGCACACCAGCCACACAAAGCCCCCAAGCTTCTCCTCACGCATGCGGCTCAGCTTTGCCCTTCCCGACATGTTAGAGTACAAAATTTCAATAATAAAAGGGAAAAAGTAAGGAAAGAAAAACAGAAAAAAGGAAACTTACAACCCAAATTACAAACCCCAACTAACTCAACTAATCTACCCCCAAACACACACCCAACAGTACAAATACAATTCAGACAACACTAAACTACACAAAGATACTTACACAGGTACAATAGACAAAAGATAGACACCAAAAGATACAATATATACAATCCAAACAAGAGCAACACCAATACACAGCCACACAGTCAAGAAAAAGCACAGACTGTAAAGTGAAAGTTAAAGTACACCCACTGTACCATGTCTGTAAACAGGATTTCCTATTACATCACTTCCTGTCCCCTTTGCGCCCCGTTTTCCGTCTTGCGTGTATTTTCTTGAAGCATAAGTAGTTTGCGTGAATATATTCGACACACAACCTACATGTGCAGCAAAATACCACGATTTACTGGGAAACTACTATTTTTATGGATTTCCGCATATGTGGGGTGCACTGGTGGAATTAATGCTAGGGGCCCATTGATGTTCAGTATGCGTTTGTGTGGTTTTTCGACGCATTTGCGCCAAACATTCGGACTCAAACTGTGTTTGCGTAAACTTTAAATATTTAACAGGCATGCAGCCTGTATCTAGATGAAGATAGGATGGTATGGCCTGCAGTGTGTATTATAGTGTTTGGCGGCATGTGGTATACCATGCAAATGTGGCCCACATTTATACTATCTTTGCACAGCATTTCCTTTGTTTCTGATGCAAAAGTGGCGCAAAGTTACAAAATTCTATTGGAGTTTCTAAGTTTGCGCTGATTTTGCGTCAATAAATTACACCACGGGTGCTCTACAAAAGTTTAAATCATGGGCTGTGTGTTTTGTGTGTGAATTAACTGTTTCAACTATATGTGTGCTTCTGATGGAACGGCATGCAATACATTTGGCGTAGTGGTCATGTATGAATGTGTTACAAATGAGTATCAACATCAGATGGCAATCAATGATGTACGACAGTCATGATATGTGTTTGTAATATGTGTTTACTCATTTGATATGTGCAGTTGTTTGACTTTGGGGACATTACATTTCACACGACAAACAATACACATGGATGATTGAGGATGGCTGATGAGGGCTATGTCAGATATGTTAGCCCTCACATCTCATTAATTGTTGGCTACAACGTCATGGTGACTTGTGTGTAAACTACCCATATGTCGGCCATTTGTACATATTTGGTAGGTACAGTGTTTTCAACACTGAGCCTCAATTCAAATAATAAAATTGTTATGTACACACCAGTTTGACAAATGAAAATTACCTATGTTACTCATGTTGCTGTGGTGGACCTGCAGCCCTGGCTGTATGTGTTCACATATTCTCAGAGGTGCATTGTACAAAAGTGTCCAGTTCACATGTGTGGGCATGTGTACCCTGTGTCAGTATTGGGCTCCATGGTGTTACGGTTTCGTGCAGGTCTAGTCAGGCGTCTGTTGGGGCAACCATTCAGTTCACAGAGTATCTTGCAAAGCAGATTTGTCCTAAAGGAGATCAGCTAAAGGCACACAAGGGGATAGGGCAGCTATGGTACGACAGATAATACAGAAGAGTGAATACAGAGCAACCTTAGTGTGGATATATATGTAACGGGTCAGTAATGGAGACACATGCAGGGCTCATCATTAAGATTGTACAGAGGGTAGGGCTCAGAACTTCCCACAGCAACAGGGAACATCAGTGCCTCTGTGCAGATTAATCTCACAACTAATCACCATGCAAGCCCCATAGAAAGGTGGCAGCAGAAGTGAATCTGTGTCTGGACCCTCAGGGCACAAACATGGATTGTCCTTGCATACACAAGACTAGGCCTTGTTTGTCGGTCTAGAGACACAGTAAAAAATCCTGGAATACAGCCATAGCACACTGTCACTGTTAGGCACTAATGACTACATGCAAAACTAAACAAAGGATGAGGGCAGGATTAGCCTACTGGAAACCAGGTGCCAGAACAAATACAAAGTCAAACAATTCTAAACAGTTGAGGACTGATAGTACACTTACCAGACATGATACCCCAAGAGGAAACAGAGGGCAAAGGAACAAACTAGGGGGCAAAAGCAGGCACAGGGAACAGGCGCTGGTTGACGCAAAGACTGGAACAGGTCTGGGTAACCGAAATCAGGTTCTGGCAGAAACAAACATGAACAAGGCTGAAAAACAGGGAGCAGAGTCTGACTGGAACAAGCGGGAACAACACTATGTAAACAGAGAGCAGTTTCAGGCATAATCAGTACTGTAACAGAATCTCATTGACGTAAGGCGGTTTCATGCATCCTTAAAATGACCCAAACTCCAAACTTTTGACGCTAGACGGGTCTAGCGTCAAAATATAAATATGGAGTTAAGTTTGCGCTGGATTTGCGTAAACAAAAATGACGCAAATCCAGCAGAAACAGAGTATAAATATGCCCCTATGTAACTAGCAGACACAAAGGCCCTCATTACAACCGTGGCGGTCAGTGTTAAAGCGGCGGTAATACCGCCAACAGGCCGGCGGTAAACAAAAATGGGATCACGACCACGGCGGAAACCGCCAAAACATACAGCCAATTTAACACACCAACCGTCACGGCAGTAGCAACAAACACCGTGGCGGTAACCGCCAACAGCCAGGTGGAAGACAATGTACTGCCCACCCCATCACAACCCGCCCATCTGCCAGCTTTTCCGGGGCGGTACCAATGCCATCAAAAGCACGGCAGAAACAATACACAGAAGGGAAACCACTCACCTCTCGACACACAACAAAGAACCAGGACGCCATGGAGCCCAAGCTGCAGGTCCTCCCCATGCTGGCCTACCTCCTCATCCACCAGGAGTACCAACGTTGGTGGCGACGAAGACTGTGAGTACTGCACCTAGGAGACAGGAAGGAGGGGAGAAAGACAGTGACACACACATGCAACACGCCACCCCACCACCCCCACCATCACCCACAACACCATACACACAAACACATGCAGCAACATTACATTTACACCCCGTAACCCCCTGGAAGAACGCAAGGACAAAAGGAATAGAGTCAACTCAGTGATATATTAGAAATAGTCAGATATGCGTAAGAATTTCTAAAACAGTATTTACAAAAATATACAATATGTACATAATGGGGTACATTGTCCACTCAAAACGTCTGTCGGCCACTGGGCCAAAACTCATAGGCCAAGCCCACACTTGACTCCTGCCTCAATACGGAGAGAACACTGCAGGGGCATCAGGTCTAAAACACACAGGCACCTCAGGGGTAGGATGAAGTGGGGTGCACCTCAGCCGGAAGATGGGACAATGCCACTGCTCCTGGAGGGGGCTCCATGCCCTCAGTGATGTCCTGGGGAGTGCAAGGCAACAGTCTCTCAAGTGGGTGGCTTGCCCACTGCTTGGTCCTGGGGAGAGCAAAGCCACAGTCTCTCAAGTGGGTGGTTTGCTCACTGCTTGGTCCTGGGGAGTGCAAAGCCACAGTCTCTCAGGTGGGTGCTTTGCCCACTGCTTGGTCCTGGGGAGTGCAAAGCCACAGTCTCTAAAGTGGGTGGGGTGCCCACTGCTTGGTCCTGGGGAGTGCAAAGCCACAGTCTCTCAGGTGGGTGCTTTGCCCACTGCTTGGTCCTGGGGAGTGCAAGGCCACAGTCTCTCTAGTGGATGCCTTCTTCCACTGGTTCTGGAGGGGGCTTTGTGCCCAGTGTGCTTCCTCCTGCCAAGGATAGGGTGAGTGGATGCATTTCTCCACTGGTTCTGGAGGGGGCTTTTTGCCCAGTGTGCTTCATCCTGCCAAGGATAGGGTGAGTGGATGCCTTCTTCCACTGGTTCTGGAGGGGGCTTTGTGCCCAGTGTGCTTCACCCTGCCAACAATAGGGTGAGTGGATGCCTTCTTCCACTGGTTCTGGTGGGGGCTTTGGGCCCAGTGTGCTTCCTCCTGCCAAGGATAGTGTGAGTGGATGCATTTCTCCACTGGTTCTGGAGGGGGCTTTGTGCCCAGTGTGCTTCCTCCTGCCAAGGAGAGGGTGAGTGGATGCATTTCTCTACTGGTTCTGGAGGGGGATTTGTGCCCAGTGTGCTTTATCCTGCCAAGGATAGGGTGAGTGGATGCATTTCTCTACTGGTTCTGGAGGGGGATTTGTGCCCAGTGTGCTTTATCCTGCCAAGGATAGGGTGAGTGGATGCATTTCTCCACTGGTTCTGGAGGGGGCTTGGTGCCCAGTGTGCTTCATCCTGCCAAGGATAGGGTGAGTGGATGCCTTCTTCCACTGGTTCTGGAGGGGGCTTTGTGCCCAGTGTGCTTAATCCTGCCAACAATAGGGTGAGTGGATGCCTTTTTCCACTGGTTCTGGTGGGGGCTTTGTGCCCAGTGTGCTTCCTCTTGCCAAGGATAGTGTGAGTGGATGCATTTCTCTACTGGTTCTGGAGGGGATTTGTGCCCAGTGTGCTTTATCCTGCCAAGGATACGGTGAGTGGATGCATTTCTCCACTGGTTCTGGAGGGGGCTTGGTGCCCAGTGTGATTCATCGTGGCAAGGAGGGGGGTGAGTGGAAGCATCTCTCCACTGGTTCTGGAGGGGGCTTTGTGTCCAGTGATGCAACACTTGGGGTGTGGCAGTTCACAGTCCCTCACCTGGGTGTCTGAGGCACGGGATTTGCAGGGACCAGGTTGCATGATAGTCCATAGAGGCAGGGCTAGACTCCATCCGGCGACGGGTACGGCTGCAAACTGGTAGTAGTGGCGGGGCTGGTGGGGGTGCTGCCAGTGGTGGAGGGAGGCTCCAGCCCTTCTCCTGCAGCCTTGGACGGCTGCCCACTGCGGCTGCTGCTGCTGCCAGTGGTGCTACCGTCAGCGGTGCAGGTGGCGGGGCCTGCGGCAGTGCTAGCAGCGGTGCAGGTGCTGGTGCTGGCCGTGGTGCAGGTGCCAGTGCTTGAGGGAGGCTCCAGCCCTTCTCCTGCAGCATCGGATGGCTGCCCACTGTGGCTGCTGCTGCTGACAGTAGTGGTGCAGGTGGCGGGGCTTGCAGCGGTGCTAGTGATGGGGTTGCTGGTGGTGCTGGCCGTGGGGAAGGTGGCAGTGCTGGCGGTTGTGCTGGTACACACCAGGCCTTCACCTGCAGCCTCGGACGGCTGAAGTGCCTTGGCTGTTTTTTCTGCCCCTTCCTCACCTTGGCAGATGGTGGTGTGACCTTGGGTCTGGCAGCTGGAGTCTTTGAGGTGGCCTTGCTGGGTGGTTGTGGCTCCTTCCCCTTGCTGGATCCTGTCCCCCTCTTCACCTTGCCAGATTGCATAATGGCTTTGGCCTTGCAGGGTTTGGTGGCACACTGGCTGGGCTGACGGGTGCCCCTTTGAGCCTTTGATAGCTGCAGGAAACACAGGGGGTGACGATTTGGTGACTGAGGTGCTGGGATGGGTTCTGGCCACCCTGGCCCGAGGGAAAGGATGGGGGGTGCGGGAGGGAAGAGGTCAATGTTTGCCAGGAAAAGCTTCTTAGGGACACTGGGGTGGGAAGATGGATAGGGTTTGGGAGTGGAGGAAGAGGGAGTGGTTGTAGGAGGTGTCTCTCTGCTGAGTTTGGGTGCAGGTGCATGGGCTGGATGCTGTTGTGAGGTGGATGGCTGTTGGGTGGGTGGGTGCTTATGTTTGTGTACTTTGGGAGGAGGGGTCACAGACACACTGGGAGAGGACACAGGAGAAGTGTGCATGGATGAGGGGGTGGTGACTGCCAGTAAGGGGTGTGTAGTGATGGGCGTGCTGGTGATGGAGGCAGTGGATGAGGATGTAGTGTATGTAGGTGTGAGTGGGGACGCTACTGGGAGGAAGGTGGACGACAAGGAGGAGGGGGACACAGTGGAGGCAGTGGATGTTGGTGTGTCTGCATGGGGATGGTGCTTGTGTGAGTGCCTGTGAGATGAAGTGTAGTGCTTGTATTTGCCTGAGCCACTTATGTGTGGTGATTTGGGTGAATGCTGGTCTGAAGGTGTGCTTGGGATAGGTTGAGGTTGAGGGGATTGGGACTGGGTAGAGGAAGTTGGAGGAGGGAGGCTAGAGACAGGGACAATGGCTGCCATCAGTGCTGAGGCCAGAGCCTGAAATGCTCTCTGTTGGGCTGCCACGCCAGAGTGAATGCCCTACAGGTATGCATTTGTTTGTTACAAAAGCCTCTAGACACCCTGGATGGCATTCAGTATGGTTTACTGCCCAACAGTGAGGGATGTCAGGAGTTCAATAGCCTCCTCACTGAGGGCAGCAGGGCTGACTGGGGCAGGGCCGGAGGTGCCTGGGGCGAAGGAGATGCCCATCCTCCTGAGTGAGCGGGCACGGGAAACACGCTGAGGGGCTGCTGGGAGGGTGGCGCTGGTAGGGGAGGTGGTGGCTGTACCTGTTGTTGGGGTGGGCACAGAGGTGTCCGCCAGGGAGTTTTCATCGGAAGAGGAGTCGCTGTCTATGGTGTCCCCTCCTGCCCCAGTCGTGGTGCTCCCCTCGCCCTCCGTCCCACTGGTGCCCTTACCGTTGGTGGATTCGGCCTCCAGGCCCATGTGAGATGCAGCTCCCTCCGTCGCCGTTGCCTCTGCTCCTCCGCCAGTTGATGCTAATGCACACAAGGACAGGGTGACAAAACAAAAAGGGGGGGAGAGACAGAGGATACACTAGGTTAGTGCCAGCAACAACACTTCCGTTGGCGTACACAACTCACAGGGTACAGCCCTATGCACTAGTCCATGCACTACTAGTTACTAAGATAGTCAACAGCCCATGGCGTACAATGCCTAACGCCATTAGCTGCACACATGAAACCCACAGGACCCTGCCCAGTAGTAGATGAACACTAACACTATTGGGGGTGGAGTGCTTCAGAGACTGCTCAACAAGGGACCTATCCTGCCATGTTCGCCCTGGCCTAGGGACACCCACAGCCCACATCCCCACCCAGGTAAACCTTAACACGCACAAAGTCATGATTCTGAATCTGTACTTGTGGCTGCTGTGATGCCTTCAAGCACCCATCCAACTCCAAATAGGCCACCGCCAGGATGCGGAACATCAGGGTGGTCAGGGAACGACGGGCACCCCTTCCTCGTTGGGTGGACAGCCCCAGGTGGTCCTCCGCCGTCTTCCTTGCCCAGCGGTGCAGGTCCTCCCACCGTCTGCGGCAGTGGGTGCTCCGCCTGTCAAAGACCTCCAGGGTCTGCACCTCCTTGCCGATGGCACGCCAAATACCCTTTTTCTGATGGGTGCTGACCTGCATGGAAAAGACAGCAGAAAAGGGCGTTAGTTAACTGTCCAGACCGACACACTCATGGCTCACCAGATCTCTCCCATCCCCTGACGCACATACATTGACCACCATACATGCATCACCCTGGCCAGGACGCCTCAGCCCCCCCCTACATGTGGTTTACTCACACAGCAATCCATACATTCATGGCCCACGCATCATGCTCACAGTGTACTCACCTGTTTGTCTGGAGGACCGTAGAGTAACGTGTACTGGGGTAGAACCCCATCCACCAGTTTCTCCAACTCCTTCACAGTGAAGGCAGGGCCCTTTCCCCAGACACATGAGCCATTGTCGCTTCCATACACAGGTCACAGCTGCACTTGCAGTGTAGGTCCTTTCCTGTTGAAGGTCAGGTAGCAAGTGAGTGAACAGATAGAAACTGGCGGTCACGTCCGTGGCGGTGCGTACCGTCACTGCCGGCATAAATCACCATTGACGCCTGGAACCCATATGGCCCAATGATAACCAATGCGAAGTTGCCTGGCGGTCGTAGACCGCCTAATGCAACGGCACACAACGCCAGCGGAATTACCTCATTTCCACTTGTCTCTCCTCACAGGTCAGGCAGGGGAGCACAGGCCATGGCATTTAACTGCGTCACAGCAGACATTGGCACAGCAACTGACTCTCAGATTCACATAGAGGTTCTGGAAAGTAAAAGATGCACCATTATTTCAATTGATGTGTGAATAAGACCCTCTGCTCACCGTTTTCCTCCATAGGCTTCTGCTGCTGAGGATGAATATGAGATGGCGACATCCTCCGGTGTACAAACCCCTGGTGGACCTTGTGACAATGGAGGACAGACGCATTATCTTAACCTACAGACTTGATCGGGCCACAATCTATGAACTGTGTGCCCAATTGGAGCCAGACCTGATGTTAGCTATCCGCCAGTCCACAGGTATCCCCCCTCTAGTGCAGGTCCTGTCACTGCTCCATTTCCTGGAATGTGGTTCCTTCCAAACAACAGTGGACATGGAATCAGGGATGTCTCAGACAATTTTCTCCAACGTGTTGAGCAGAGTGTTATCAGCCCTGCTGAAACACATGCGCATCTACATTGTATTCCCCCAAGTGGAGGATTTGGCCACAGTGAAAGCTGACTTTTGTGCCCTGGGACATATCCCCAACATCATTGGTGCCATAGATGGTACACATGTAGCATTTGTCCCACCCCGGAGAAATTAACAAATTTCAGGAATGGAAAAAGCTATCACTCTCTGAAAGTGCAGATGGTGTGTTTGGCGGACTAGTACACCTCCCATGTGAATGCCAAGTTACCTGGCTCTGTGCATGATGCCTTTATCTTGAGGAATAGCAGCATCCCATATGTGATGGGCCAACTCCAGAGGCACCAGGTGTGGCTAATAGGTGAGCACAAGGTCACCACCCAGTATGTTTGTGTCTGGTTATGTGGTTGTCCCTAAGGGTTAGTGTGTGTTTAACATGTATCCCTCGATATTTATAGGTGACTCTGGTTACCCCAACCTCTCATGGCTACTGGCCCCAGTGAGGAATGCCAGGACTAGGGCAGAGGAACGTTACAATGAGGCACATGGGCGAACAAGGAGGATCACCTGAAGGCCTGGTTCCGGTGTCTCCATCTGACAGGTGGATCCCTGTACTACTCACCCAAGAAGGTGTGCCAGATCATTGTTGCATGTTGCACAACCTGGCCTTGAGACGCCAGGTGCCTTTTCTACAGGAGGATGAGTCTGGAGTTGGTCTTGTGGCAGCGGTGGAGCCTGTGGACAGTGAGGAAGAGGAAGCAGAGGAAGACGATGTGGACAAACAGAAGTAACATAATACAGCAGTACTTCCAGTGACACACAGGTAAGACACTGTAACTTCACTTTACATTTCAGTTTTCTGTTGGACATTGTACATGACAGCCTGATTTCCCCATGTCTATGGCCACTTACTCTACCCTTTGGCATCTCTATTTTCAGATATCTGTGGCCCACTCTGGCTCCTAGTATGTTTACTGCTGCCCAATAAAGGTCATACCAATGTATAAATGACTGTATATATGACTTGCAATAATTTCAGAATGTTGTACTAAAACATGATTCAATCATTTGACAGACTCAAGATTAGTGTTTGTTCCAAGGGTGTTTAGTTAAGTGCTCATACGTAGAGGAGGATGTGCAATGGGCTGGGGTGATGGTGGAGGAATGTCCAGTTAGAGTCCAGTCTCTTTGTATCACAGGTGCATTGTCCAGTGGAGCATAGGAAGGGGAGTAATGGCAGTTCAAGGTGGACAGGGTGACAGAGTGGGACATAAGGGTGACAATCAGGAGAGTCTTATTTCCTGATGGGGGTTTTGGCAATGTTCTCTGGCTTCTGCCTTGATCGCAGGGACTGTTGGCGGGGTGGTTCTCCTTCTGCAGGGGGTGGGGTGCTGGTGGCCTGTTGGCAGGCCTCCTGTCCACTAGCGCCGGCGGAGGTGGAGTGTTGTTCTTCGGTGTGGCTAGTGTCAGGGGCCCGTTGGTGTGCCACTGCCTCCTTCATGGTCTTGCCATGTCCATCCCTGCTATGGTGACCAGGATGGTGCAGATGTTTTTGAGGTCCTCCCTGATCCCCTGGTACTGTCCCTCCTGCTGCCGCTGGGTCTCCTACAACTTATACAGTATCTGGCCATTGTCTCCTGGGAATGGTGGTATGCTCCCAGGATGTTGGTGAGTGCCTCCTGGAGAGTTGATTCCCTGGGCCTGTCCTCCCTCTGTCGCACAGCAGTCCTCCCAGTTTCCCTGTAGTCCTGTGCTTCTGTCCCTTGAACGTGTGCCCACTGCCACTGACCCCAGGTCCCTGATCGTCCTGTGTTTGTGGGGTTGCCTGGGGTCCCCGCAGTGGTGGACACTCTGCTGATTGACATGTCCTGGGGACAGTGGCATGGGCCCGCTGGGTGGGTGCTGTGTTGGTGTTTCCTGAGGGGGGAGGCTCTGTGGTGGGTTGGGACTGTGCCTCGGTACCCGACTGTCCAGAGGTCCCTGATGGGCCAGGTTGGTCATCGTGATCCAGGCATGCAGAGCTGCTGTCATCACTGTGGGCCTCCTCTGGGGGGGGCACTGGATGTTGGTGGCAACTCCTCTCCAGTGATGTTGAGTAGGGGTCCTGTGGGGATGAAAATGCAGTGTTATTGGATCTGCGTGTGCCATCTTGTGCATAGGTATGTTTCCCTCCATGGTTGTTATTAGCAAGGCAGCTTTGGCTTGTGTGAGTTGTGCTTGGTTTGGCTAAGTGATTGTCACTAGTGTGCATGCTGTGGCGATGGGTATCCATGCAGGTCTGTGATGGGGGTTCATGGATTGGTGTTACATGTAGGGCTTGGTTTTGGGGTGGGTGGGTTGTGATGGTGGGGTATGTGTGAGGTGGTGGAGTGATGGGGGTGAGGGTAGGGGTAGGAGTTTGTGATGGCATGCAGGTAGGGTGGGGGATATAGTAGTAAAGATTTGACTTACCAGAGTCCAGTCCTACTGCTACTCCTGCAAGGCCCTCAGGATGCATTATTACCAAGACTTGCTCCTCCCATGTTGTTAGTTGTGGGGGAGGAGGTGAGGGGTCAACCGTCAGTCCTCTGTACGGCTACCTGGTGTCTTTCAAACTCAGAACGCACCTTCCTCCAGGTCGTTCCACCTCTTCCTGATGTAATCCCTTGTTCTTGGGTGCTGTCCCATGGCGTTGACCCTGTCCACGATCCTCCGCTATAGCTCCATCTTCCTAGCAATGGACGTCTGCTGCACCTGTGATCCGAATAGCTGTGGCTCTACCTGGATGATTTCCTCCACTATGACCCTTAGCTGCTCCTCTGAAATCCTGGGGTGTCTTTGGGGTGCCATGGATGTGGTGTGAGTGATATGTGTGAGGATGTGTGGGGTGATGTGTGGGGTGATGTGTTGTGGTGTGTGGTGTGAGGTGCGTGGATGGTGTATGGGTGATGGTGTCCTGTGGCTCAGATTGAGTGGGTGCTCCTGTGTTGTGTATCTCTCTGTTGGCAATCTTTTTTTTTCATGGAAAGGGTTGTGGGTAATGTGGGTGTATGTTTTATATTGGATTGGGTGTGTGGTGTGTGAATGTGTGTCAGGTGCGTGTAGTTTGAATTGTCCAATGTGGTGGTGTTTTGTAAGTGTGTGTGTATTTTGAGCGCGGCGGTGTGTACCGCCAATGGTTTACCACGGTTGAAAGACCGCTGTAGTGACTCGTGGGTCCTGATACTGTGGGCGTATTCCTGTTGGCGTAACGGTGTGGGTTTTGGTACCGCCAATTTATCATTGACCTTTTATCTAGCGGACTTGTGTGTGTGTCTCTATAGTGGCCGATTTCTCAGTGTGGGTCATAATAACCGTAGCAGGATTCTGCTGCGGTCACGGTATCTTGGCGCCCATCAGCACCGCAGTAGGTGGCATTTACTGCCAGGGTTGTAATGAGGGCCAAAGTCTTATATTTCCTTTTGTATTTATGTTTGAGTTATCACGTCCAAATCAAGGAGGAAATTTTGCAGATTGCATGAAATTAACCTGCACCTGACCCGTCTATCTTCTCAATCGACTTCCTTTCTCCTCTTAAGGGTCCCCGAGACACTGTACAGTTGGCAGTTCTTAGTGCACCCATAATGGAAAAGGTGAGCATTCATTTCTCCTGCTGGATGGAGAAGCAAGATAGGTTATTGCTTGCACCTCATATATAACCAGGTCAAAACCTGACATAATAGTTGATCAATTCTCCATGTAAGCACTTAGAAATGTTCAACTTTACTAATCTCGCTACTAACAACGAGCAATGTTAATTCTTCTTTCCTTGTCAAATATAAAGAAACTCTGTAATCATGCCTTCACCACTTCCGGTTTCAAATTAGATTTTGGTATATGTACACCATAAATCAAGATAATCCCATAAAATATATTTTGCATCCTCTGCCCAAGGATATTGTTTTTTTATAGTTCTTCCACTGACATGCATATTTTGGCACAGACTCACACCCTAGAACAGATAAACACACATAGACACACACACACACCACTGCATAGACACACACACCCTGCACAGTTGCAGCTGTGCATACAAACACCCCTACTCAGACAAATACCCACTGTATAACACTCATCCCCTCACAGACACACAGTACCCCACATAGAAGTACAGCTATTCTGCAGAAGCACACAATTTCCTGAACAAGTACATGATTCCCTGCACAGGCTCACTCCCCCTTGCACAGAACTATACCAGCTGCACAGATACACACACACATTCACACGCTACTGCACAGATACACACCTTCGCCTGCACAAACACACAACACCATTCACAGACTCAGAAGCATCTGCGCAGATCTCCTGCAAAAATACACTGCTACAAAAACACCCCAGCACTGATAAAACTACTTGGACACACCTCCTGAAGACACACATCCCTGGACAGACACACACACATGCACAGATACACTCATAAACACACACACACACCCTGGCAAATAAGCTCACATTCTCCTAACACATAAACTCATGCTCCTCCACCTGCACAGATATGCTTGTGGAGCAGTGTACTACAATTCTATGAAATGCTATAATTACCCTATTTCTTATAGCTGATTTATGTTGTTTTAAGTTTCTGTGCTGCTTGCCCCATAAATAATTTTGGCCATGGACATTTTATACTGTAAATCACAGATGTAATTTTTCAAGTAGTAGAAGATCGTAACCGTGTAACCATTTCTGTTTTCAAATGTTTTGTTGTAGATTTCGCTATTACAGTTTGAACATGTAAAACAAGGATATGTACCCATTCCGCTAATCTCAATGTGTTTTTTTTTGTCTCAGAACTGTGGAAATCGAAGCATATCTGAAATTCATTGCCTTTGTATGTATTGTTAGCTGTTTGTTCTAGAAGTCTTTAAAAAAACGAAATCACTTTTTGTGATATATTCTGGTGTTTTTTAATTCTTTTTAGATTTTGTGACTTTGTGCGGGATACGGAATAATTAATCTGCTACCATTTTTCCTTATTGTGGATTGAAGCGTCGTATGTCGGGCAAGCTGAGCAATTCCATTTGTTGCCTCTCTTAAATATATTTTTTTAACTTCTTTTTATTTCAACTTATTAATAGCATATTGGTCACAGTGCCATTAAGATGTGTAGTATACCAGTCGCTCAACAAGACATTTTGGGATATTTATCATTAGCCTATTTATACAATATAATTGAGTGGAGAAAGTAACAACAGTAATAAAGCATTTGAAAACTCTTTGCACACCCAGCTCATTGCAGCCATATTACCTCCTTGCCTTCCCCACACAAGGCTTCCCTCTCGAACCTCCCACAGAACACAGTCGTTAACCAGTATTCTATGCTACAATCCTTCACACTCTGCCTTTGTTAATTTTTGGTCTGTGTAACCCCTCTTCTCACACTTTTTAACACTTCCAGTTCACATAGTGTGTGCTTACTGTCTTTCGATGTGGTCTACGTTATTCTCAATAACTGGCTGTAAGTAACGTTTTCGCTGAACATTTTTCAATGGTAACAATTTGCATGAAGACATTTATTTCTATCTGTAGGTTTTACCTAGCGGTCAGTGGTTAAAACTGTGTAACCTGGATAGATTGTTGTATCCAGCAATCATAGAGGTGTTTTCCCACATTGTTAGGAATGATTTGATGGAGTAATTTGTTATTTTAAATAATCTGAAAATTCCAACCGCTCTTCCAAAGTTACATCTCAAATATCTAAAATGTTGATAAACCAGCAATATTTTGTTGTTTGTATTCTATGTTTTATTCTGAAGACTATACTCAATTTAAAAAAAGCATCTATATGTTTACATAACCTGAGGCTCTGTTATTGTCAATTGCTCTTCATTTGTTTGTTAATGGCATTCATCATTAATATTTATATATTTATCGTAGCTGTGTCATCTAAAATTCCATTTGGCAATTTACTTTGGATAAGATTTCAACATGAATTAAACTGCTTCAGTACCTGCAAAACGTTGTATGCCCCTGTAAAAAGATGTAAAACACTGCTAACGGTTTCAATATTGAGCTAACTGCTGAAATAATAACTCCTAATGGTGAGTTGTTAATATTGTTATGTATTTTAGGTAAATTGCACTATAGTGGCTTTCAAAGTTTTTCTATTTTTAAAAAGGACGCTGTTGATTATGAAATCCATCCTCCATTAATTGATGTCTTTACTAAATGGCCTACATGATTGTTTAATACCAACACTGGATTATAATCCAAATTTAGATATGGATGCTATTCAGGTTAGGCTATTTTTGTCAGATATCAATGACTGTCACTTATCACTATTGTCCTCCTTTATCAGCTTCTCTGATTACCAATGTTTGGTCATTTTATAATGTGGATCGTTTGAATCGTCTTGGGGTTTATGTGCTTGCTCCATTTGTTAGTGTTAATAGCAGTTTACACTTCCTTTACATTTTTCTTTTTGAGAGAGTAATGATAAGGGTGACCTCCCTCAGGTGTCTCACCACTGTCCTTCAGATTCACTGAGAGGAGGGTGCAGAGCTAGTAAGCAAGGTACCAATTAATGTGTGCAAGATGGCAGATGCAACTTAGGGGTACATAAGAGAGGAAAATGTGAACACATTGAAGAAACAACCTCTCAAACAATTCACAAGCAAAAATAGAAAACAATAAAGAAACAAAATCGCACAAGACTTCGAACTATACCTCAAAAGAAAAGACTAGCAAAAATATTAACTCAAGAATTCTACTCATAACACTGATATCAAAAATAAGGGACTGGGGTGCCAAGCACAATGAAGACAGATCGTGTAACATTGGTATGCATGAAAGATCAGACTTCGAGTCCTTATATAGTAAACCCTTGCTAACACCTTTTCCAATGGCCGAGGAACAGAATTCCACCTTCTTGTATTTGCAAGATTCAGTGAATAAGATTATACCTCCTGGAACAGTGTACCATGTTGTTTTGTACTTCAACCATTAGATGTCTCAAAACTTATAAATACGGTAGTTGTAAACATCTTTCCCTTTTTCCAGTGTTCAAAGAAATGTGGCCTCAAGAAGTAGGAGTGTCGCTTGCAGGTAAGTGTACCTCTTTTCCTCCAGAGTCTTGTATTTATTAAAAGTATTTAAGACTCACGGTTCAATTCCTCATTTGTCTGGGTCCACAAAGACTTGTGGTTCTGGTTTGGCGAGGCATAACAAATTGAAGCAAAAAGTTGATATATCATTCTTTAAAGCACATTCCAACACTAGTAATATTTTTTTTTGGTAACTGGTCATTGGTCATTCAGAACGTTTTTTTCTTTTAAATGAAACTCCCATCTTAAAAGAGGGTATATTTCAATGCACAAAGAAACCTCTCCAGCATAGTTCCTGAAACATTTTACTCATTTTGTGTTTCAAAAATGAATATTTGTTAGACAAGATATAAACTTAACTGAAGTGTTTTCAATGTGTTTCCAAAGTTTTGTCTTTTACAAAGTAGACACTTGGTTTTTGTAGTAGTTTGCAGCAGCACTCATTAAGACTGATGTTTAGTCATTCAGTTTTTTTCATCCTCTCACCCTCCTGCTCCTTCTGTGGATACATTCTCTAAATTGTGAAATCAATTGTGCTCCTGATATGCTGGGTACATTTTCCTGTTTAATTGTTCTTCCGGCTCCAATGATACTCGCAAAGATTCTCGTGGAGCTTATTTTGTGGTTTAGAGGTACACTGTGTTCAGTGTACGGCATACAAATCTGCCCATTTTTAAACTTGAGTCTTGTAATATTGATTTTGAGTTTACATAATTTATTGTAATTGATTTTCTTTGAGTGTTGCCCCAATTTTTCTTCTGTGCCTTTCAATCTTTTAGCTAATTCTTTCTCCTCAGTTTGGGATTTTCGTTCAGTTTAGTTCTAACCTTCAACAGAATAATTACATCCAACCAACACTTAAATAAGATCATCTCCCACTTTCACACATGCTCTTTAGAATACTTTAATAAGAATGTTTAATTGATCCTTTTCATCCTGCTGGTCTCCATTTGATTTGTGGTATTCAAACGTCTGATGTTTGTTTGTGGACTGGTTTTGGTTGTGCTATTTGTTAATGTAGCTATTTTTCTTCCTGAACATTTTTTTGTTTCTTCTTCTGAAAACATTAACATTTCTGCTTGCTTGGCTTGCACTGCAACTATTGCTTTCTAATGTCGGATGTCCTTGTTAATGTATTATGAGTTGTCCTCTATACCTTCTCCTCTCTAATGTGGTGTGCGATGCCATGTAACTGCACCTCATTAATTGGGTGTGGATTGCCCCATAGCTGGCAGTCACCAACTGGGGGCTGTATCGCACTGTTTTATTGGGTTGTGATTTGTCCCCTACCACCCTATCCTGAAATCAGAACCCATCAGTGGGGAGGGCTTTCAGCAGTTTACACAAAGTGTGTCAATGTTTCTAACAGTCAGGCCTCTCCGAGGCATGGCTGTAAAACAATACAACTGTTTCCTGTAGGCACAGGATCTCTCCTCCTACCCTGAAAATCTCTTTTTGGCTCTACCAACAGCCTCCCAAAAGTGACTCTTCTGACAAAAAGTAGAAAAAGATAATTATATCACCTCCTTACAGCCACTTCCCCGTACATTTATCTTTCGAGAGCCCAGAGGTCAACTGGTAAAAATAACTCAGTGGAGTAAAATACCTGGTGTGGACATATCTGCAGGTCGCATGTTCATAGCCCATGAATGCTCCCTAGCACTCATTTTTCCGTGGACTATAAAATGACTACTCCTAAAATGGAAGTTAGGAAACTGTATTTAGAGAGTTTTAAATCCAAGGAATATAGCAATAGGCTCCATACAACGAACGTTCATGCCTGCAACACGTCTATGGATATTGTTTTCTGTGTAGTGCATAACTGCACTGGATTATGATGCAGTAGTTCACTCAGTGTGTTTGTAATCTGTTACATCACTCTTTTTTCAGAGCAGAACTTCCCCACTTCCCCAAACCTCAAAAGACACTCTTACGAATGACTGATACGCCTGACAGGAGAGCAGACAGATGCCCTTGTGAGCAGGTACAGTAATAACATAGTTTTTTTTATAATGCTTGCAAACACACATGATGTTTCTAGAAGCTCAAATTACAGATGTGACAGTGACCAAATGTATTGGTAGTCAAATTACTGACCTTGAAATGATGGAAGTCTGAGGCTGTCTTGCCAGGAATGAAATATGTGACTGTCAGGTCACTGCATATGTCAGCAAAGGATATAACGCCATTGAAACCATCATGCAGGCATCTGCAGTGCAATTTTTCCCTACACACAGAACACGAGCAGTTTGAGCACCCGCCGTGCAAACTTCCCTCACACACACCGCAACTTCACTAAGGCACCGGCAGTGCAGGCTTCTTTTCCACACAGGACAGGTGCAGAACAAGCAACTGCACTTTAAACATCCTTCACACTGAACAGAAACAGTACAAAACCATCTGCAATTCAAGTTACGAACACACAGAACGAGTAAGTAAAAACATTCACAGTTTAAGCCTCCTTTGGCTCACAGAAAAGATACAATACATGCATCCATAATATAACATTTCCTCACATACAAAGAAGGTACAGTACAGGCAGCTGCAGTGCAACTTCCCCTCCACATATAACAGGTACGGTACATGCACGTGAAGTGCAAGCTTCCCTCACAGACAGAACTTAGGTACATTATAGGTACCCTATTGCAAACATCCCTAAGCACATGAGTGTGGGCAGTGCTAAGCCCCAGTCAGCCTGCCCCATGTACAGATAAGGACAAGTACACCACATTCAGGCCCGAACAGGTGTAGCGTTTTCAATGTTTTTTTGGCAATGGACAGGGTAAAAAAACCCTGACATGAATAAAATGCTCTTATTTTTCAAAAGAAGATGCCCTTTAAATATACGGTTAGGCAAGTGTAGCCTTTCTAGGCTTGACTCTACATAGACATAACTGACCTATCTTTGTTGATGTACGTTTAGTTTAACATCTAAATGTTATGTTTGACACCCCCCCCCCCATGGGCAATTTTTTTAACTGTTCAACAGCCTATGGTGGCTGAGGCATATTTTTCTGGGCTTCGTTCTCTATTAGAGTTTGAAAATATATAATAGGTATACTGGTTATTTGTGGTTGATGTGTGTTGTATAGATTTGGCAATATTAAGTAACATGGCTTAATAGGCTCAAGTTAGCACTGCATACATTAAAAAATGTTAAAAGTTCCTCTTTTGTAGTGGCATGCTTGTCAATATAAATGAATGTATGTGTTACGCAGGCCAATTTGCCACTTTAAAGCTTCTGTGTTTCAGGATTATCCTGTTGCCCAAAGCTCTCACATTTCTCAGATCCATGTGTCAATATCTCATGAACTACTCTTGCATGAGTCTTTAAAACGAAAGAGCTCTCTGTGTACCAGTTGCACATGCTAAGTGTGGCTTTGTGGCAGGTACACAGGAGTCAGCAGTGAAAGACTCATGTTTGTCACCCAGACACTCCATGGATATGGGTACAGTATTTTTGGCATGGATAGAGAATATACCGTGTGCATTGATTGCACACACTGATTCCAGGAAGAAAGAAATGACAATGAGGCCCAGTAGAGTGTGAGTCTTCCTTGAAATGAGCCTTGTACCACTGACTTATTGATAGGCCCTCCTGGGTGCTAAAAATGAAGTTTTGCCTATGGAATTTGAGGTCTCAGCATGATTCCCTGACAGAGTGAGGGAACGTATAAGTGAAAATTATGTTCTCAAATCCTGGGACTGCCCAGGAATTCTTTGTTGTCAAGAAGAAAGGGTGTTCCTGCTACTTGGAATAAGGCAATTAGTTTTGAGATTGGACTTGTGAGCTTTGAAATCATTAGCTTGGATCCAACCTGGTTTTATTTCCCATTAAAAGGTTGTCAAGAACTCTGGCACCTGAGAAACTATATGTACGTTAAGTATATCTGAGCTCTGTTGGTGTAAGCGTTTACTAATGAGGAGAATACTGAGTGTGGTTATCCTCCTCTTTGTTTTGTCCAGAATTTGGTTCTGGCTATTTTGTTAATTCTGTGTGACAATTTTCAGGATGGATCTATTTTGTAAAATGTTTACTTTTTACAATGGTGCAAAAAAATGGGGCATGTCTTTAGACAACTGTTACCAATGTTCACTGTTAACCTAACTAAAGTGAGATGAACACCTACGCTGAGGTAAGTTGTATTTATTTAATCACATAATCGTGTACAAATAATCACCCAAGAGCACACGGACTTCCAACCATCTTCGTCCTGTTGCCGCTCTTCCCCGTGCCCCATTCTAAACAGAACATTTAACAATCCCCCGCACAAGAGCTTAAAGCATAGAAAGACTATTGAGAATAAACCTAACTTTATCACTAAATAAGCACAACACTGGCATTAACGAATACAGGTGAACACTACATTTAGTTTTCCTCTTATTTATTTTTTAATGAAATCTTAAACAAGGAAAAAATAAATTAAAAATACAAATAAAAAATAATAATGTGTAGAAACCTAAGGTATGTACTAAAATAAATTTCAAGATAAATGCATTCGTCTCACAACAGATTACACATTACTGGTATCTCAATGGTATCTTGTGAGACCTGACACTTCTTCTAACTGGTGTTCCCCTAGGAGCAGAACCAGCACCTTTATTTACTTCTCCCTGACATTTAATGGGCACATGAGTATTGCTGAAACCAGGTGCAGATACACATTGTTTCTTGGATGTATGTTGGTCACTAACCTGGACATCCTTAGTACCTGCAGTGATCATCGCCACTTTTCCTACATTCTACCAGCTTCTTCCATTCAAACATAAATCATTTTCACACACCTTATCAACCTTTACTTGTTCAGAACATTTTGATTCACCCTTCTTCACAAAACCAGTTTTTTTGATCTGTACCCAGAGCTTTCTTGATATTTGATAAAACATAGAAATCAATATCCTCCTTAGATGCTGGATTTAAAAAAAAAAGTTTGACATCCAAGCAGGCCTAAAAGAAGTGACTGGTTTCCTTCCTTTAAGAGCTTCAAAAGGAGATATTCCCATGCTCGAATGGGGGGGGGGAGGGACGTAGAACCACAGCATGCTGTGCTTTGCCGCTTTAATCACACACCCCTTAGCTAAAGCCCACTGAATGCATTCACCTAACCCAAGATTTAAGTGTTTCAGAGAGAACTCTTCAAATGTCTGATAGCATTTTCTTTCAAGAAGACTTCTACATAATTTGAAATAAATTGTACCCCACTGTCAGAAACCAAATCTTTTGGCAATCCTCCATACAGGTTCACTGATGAACTTTACATGTGGCCATTTGGAATAATAATCCACACCATAAGCATATATTACTTTTTGTGGAAGCAAATGAAAAGGTCCTATTAGATCAATTCCATCCTTTTCCCATGGGTGCAAAGGGCATTCAATAGGTGAAAGTGGTGGCGTGCCTGTTTTCATAGACTTATCACTAGTGGCTCAAATTGAGCAATTTGTGACTAATAAATCAATATCCTTATCCATTTGTGGCCACCAATAGTATTCACTTACCCTCCTTTTGTGAGAGAGGCACCCAAATGTCCCTCATGAGCACCCTTCAAAATGGCATACCTGATGATCAAGGGAGGTACCAGCTTATCACTTCTCATCAAAACTCCATCTTCAATTGTTAATTCGTCAGAAAACTTAAAGAATGGTTGAGAATTGACATCTAAATCCTTTTCATGAGGCCATCCCTCCTTAACATGAGTCTTAACTCTACTCAACAGTGCATCATTCTCTGAGGCCTCCCTCCTTTGTTCTTTTAAAATTGAACTAGAATGCCCAATCTCTACAGATGCAATCAAACAATTTTCATCCTCAAAGTTATCGTCTTCCTCACCTTTCTCCATAACAGGATATCTAGAGAGGTAATCAGCCCTCACATTCTTCCCACCAGCAATGTGAAGAACTGTAAAATCAAATTGTAACAGTCTGGACACAATCCTTGTTATTCTTGGAGTGCTACTTCTACTATTGGTACCATTGAGAATAGCCACTAAAGGTTTATGGTCTGTTTGCAAGGTGAAGTGATAACATTTACATTTTTGAATGGCCCACAAGCATGCCAAAAGTTATTTTTCTGCTGCAGAAAAGTGGAACTCATTATCTCTAAGCACTCCTAAAGCAAAACCAATAGTGTGATCATGCTCTCTGCTACTTACTTGTGTTAGCACTGCTCCCACGCCAAATTTGCATGTATTGACAGTCAAACAATATTTGAGATTCGGGTCATTCGATTTCAAAACATTAACCATAGACAACTTTTTTTTATATTATTAAATGCACCCTCACATTCAGAACTCCACACAAATTCATTTTTGTTTTTTAACAAGTTAGAGATTGGTCTAGCCATAGTTGCAAAATCTTGAATGAATCTAGAGTAGAACTCACATTGTCCGAGAATCTATGTGACCCCCACCTTATACAGAGGGGAAGGTGCATTCTGAATTGTTTCCACTAAACCTGGCTTAGGGTAAACACCCTCTGCTGAAATGATGTGACCAAGGTATTCAACAGATGCTTCTGAAAAGTGACACTTCTCCCTTTTAGTACAACACCAGCAGCATCAAAGACTTTAAATACTTGGCGCAAGATCACATCATGTTTGTAACTATCACATGCATGAATTAACACATCGTCCTGCAAAAAAAACATATTTTTGGATGCCTTTTAATACCATATTCATTATTCTTTGAAAGACTAATCCTGCTGAAGCAAGACCAAAAGGCATGCAACAGTACTGATATGTGTCCCAGGGGGACACAAATGCCGTGAAATGACGGGAATCAGGTGTTAATTTTATTTGGTGGTATGCTGACGCTATGTCAAGTTTTGTGAACAACTTTGCTCCGAATATGCTAGAGAGCATTTCACTTATTTGTGGAAGGGGATGGGAGTCTGCCCGAATCTCTCTATTGAGATCTCTCAGATCTACATACACCCACAGATCACCATTTTCCTTTTTTTCTACCTTTAAAGAAGAAAGCCAGAGTGAGGACTCAACAGGTTCAATGATGCCTTTCATGTGCAAGCTCTCTAATTCTTTTTCTAACTCATCCCTAGCACTGCAAGGTACCCCTCTCAATTTGTCTTTAATAGAATAGCTTGATCTTTATTTTGTATTTTGTGTTTAAAGACCTATATCTTTCCCAATTCACCAGAAAAACTTTTGGGAAACCATTGATCAACATTTCAGTGTATGGAGCATGTCTTACTACTGACACTTGCTCACTTGTACCAGTATGTAGAACCATACCAAACAAACCTTGGTGGAACCAACCCCCTATATTAAATCCCTTGACCGGTACATAAATTTTGCCCTAAATCTATCTCCCATTTAACAATAGAATGTCCTTAAAGAAGCCTTGGAGCTCAATCGCCCTTCCCTCATAAGAAACCGGTGACCTGTCAGGAGGATTCAAATTAAGATCACCCCAATTTTCTTTCAACAATTCTTGAGTTCTCATAGTGATTCTGGCTCCAGAAGCCACTAATAATCGTATTTGTTTTTCACCAATTTGTACATATATGTAAATATCTACACACCGTTTGCGAATTGTTATACCTACATCCTTAACAACCAACACCATATCTTGCATCTCCCGCATCAACTCATCAGTCCTATCCTCACACTCATCGAACATGGATGTTACATTAGTGTATATGCTCCCAGTACTCTGGCATACTTTGGCAAAATTTTGCTACAGAGTCTGCATTGGACACTCTTTGCTGGACATGTTTTACCCCCTTTCTGATGTGGCGGGTAACCACGCCTGAAACAAATATTCGTTTGTTTGAAGAAAGCATTTTGTTTGTTTTGTTCCACGTTATTAGATGTTGTTTTAGCCAATTTTCGTTTATCCTCCTTATGCATCACCGCATAAACTTGTTCATCATGTTTGTCTTCCAATTCTCTTGCTGAATTGATTGCAGTTTCAATGCTCCTAGCAACTCTAATCGTGTCACCTAACGATGGGTCTCCCATGGATAGTAGCTTTTGCTTAATGGATTTATCAATACAGTGACAAATAAATTGCTCATGTAATAACTGTTCTCCAAAGGCATCAAAATGACATTCAGCAGAAAGTTTTCTTAGAACTGATGTGTATGTATTCACATCCTCACCAGTTTTCTGTTCCCTTCTAAAAAACGTATGTCTTGCTACTACCAGACTTGGTGGAGTATCAAATCTTGTAATTAATTTTTTTAACGCTTCTTCGTATTCGTCCCCCTCCTCCAGATGAACATCTGGCAAGTGTTTAAAGGTTGATCTTCTTTCAAATCCCAACCAATGCAACAAACAAAATGTATTTCTTTCTGGTCTGAATCTTGATGCACCAGTGGCTCCTAAATACATCTCAAATGCACCATTGTTTCCAAGGTCTGGCTGGTTCTCCTGGTGCATCTAAGAATGGTGGCGGTGGGATAACTTATTGCATTTCAAGTGTAAATACTTCAAATGTTTAACAATTTTAGGAACAAAATATACTCAGCTTGCAAAAAAAATATTTTCAATAACTAAGGTAAACGTATGACATCAGGTACTTTTGTTATAATGTTAATGAAATTGAAATATTATTTAGGACGAATGTAAACTTCCAATGTGTTCATATATATATAAAGTAAACCAAACGTATGACTTCGGGTACTTTTGTTAAAATGATAATGAAAGAAAAAAAACCTTGTTCATGACAAATGTATCAGACATCCTTAGGCCTTTAATCCACGTTTTATTTTGCATAAACTTCACTAACATGAATGACCTCCTACGATGTTTTAAGATCGTCTCCAAGATTTAAAAATGAATGCCCGATATGCACTTCCGACTTGTGGAGGCAGCATTGTCGTTGTGGCCTGAAAGTTTGTTTTTCCCCATACATCTCACGCCCCCCTTACATACACAGTAGGACAGCGCAGTACCTACTGTATGAAGTGTGCTAATGCTATCCAGCGACGCAATAGTTTCCTCTGACCAGACTTCGCTGGAGCTGTATGATCGTTCAGTCTTTGTGGGTTCACGTCTGGGGTGAGTACTTCAGCTCGTTGCCACATAAAGTGAGCTGAACACCAACTTTGAGGTAAATTGTATTCATTTAATCATTTAATTGTATACAAATAATCACCCCAGAGCCCACGGACTTCCAACTGCCTTCAGCCCGGTTGCCGCTCTTCCTCGCGCCCTGTTCTAAACAGAACATTTAACAATCCCCCACACGAGAGCTTAAAGCATAGAAAGACTATTGAGAATAAACCTGACATTATCACTAAATAAGCAAAATATTGGCATTAAAGAATAAAGGTGAACACTACACTAAAAAAAATTATTTAAATCTTAAAGGATCTTTCAGGGCAGATGATATTTACAGGTACCTAAGGAAGAATTCATCTTCAGAGCTTAAATTGCCTGATAATCTGTAAATTTCCTGGTTTTATTTTCTTTGTGGATTGAGGCTTGTCATCATGTGTCATCAAGATCAGAATACTTAGTCTAGACGGAGTGGCCTGTGATTAATGTGAGATTCAAATGTTCATTTACCCGCGACTATTTCAACAGTGTTTTCTGTGCATGCTACAAATGGGGCAGCTCTGTACACTGTAGCTGTTGTAACTGAATGAGTGGCTTAAGAGCCCCTGAAACCCATGCATGGACCAATGAAGGGCTCCTGTAAAAGTTGTAGTCATCTGTGATGACAGAAGTGTCCCAGAAACCCATGTTTGGCCCAAGGGAACAACCTCATAATTCCTTCCACTGACAACTGATACATGTGTGACATCTACCATCTTATCCTACCCGGGATTTATGACACTCTAGCAAATCTCGGTAAAGCCAATTATTCTTTTATTAAAGATTTGCATTTCACTTCCCATCAAATTCCCATTGATGTGGTATCTCATGCCCTGACTACATATGTAATGCCAATTCGAGCAACTCCCAATTGGGCTTGCCTCAGTGGCAAGCATGTTCCAGAAGATGATGGCTATATTATTCGAGGACACACTTGGTGTTCAGGTGTTTCAAGATGACATCCTTAATTATGCCAAGATTCCTGTTGAAGGCAGCATTATTTTAGAATGTATCTTTATTATTCTGAGAGGCAAAGGGATGACTGTTAGATGAGCGAAATACAGATTGTTTACAGAGGAACTAAAATATTTGGGGCACACCATCTCCTCCACGCCATTAAACCCAAATTCTGCTTAGTTCAAGACATTAGAGAAGTATCTCTACCTTAGGACAGAGATGCTTTGTTTTCTTTTCTGGGCCTTTGTGAATACTACGCCCAGTTGTCCAAGGCAGTGTATTGATTTTACAACCATTAAGACAGTTGTTCAAAAAATGCTTAAAATCTGAATGGTTTGCTAAAGCACATAAAGCTTTTGAGAAGGTCAAAAAACGGTAATTAAAGCACCCTCTCTTAAACCATTTATTTCTGGCCAGCAATTAGTTATCAGTGTAAATGCCATCTTAGATGCTGTTTTGGGACAGTTGGGGGATGGTAAAAGGCTCACTATGGCTTTTGCCTCTAAAAGATGAAGAGACCAACGGCACAATTCAAATTGAACCACTTGCTAGTGTATCAGCACATTTTGGGAGCTCCATTCGATGTCTACACTGATCACAAACCCTTTGTCTACTTGCATAATGGAAATAGTGTCAGAACGGCTTTGACAAGAATTGGTGAGGCTACTTTAAAAACTGCAGTACTAAAATGTTGTGGTCAAATATGTAGCTGTTGGAAAAAATTCCAGACTGACTGTCTCTCACCAATGCCTCTGCTGGATGATGTGATCATCATTGGGTTGGAGGATCATGAATGTGTAGTTGCAGCTTTGGACACAGGGTAGAATTGTGCGGGAGTGTTGACGAAGAGGATTGGTCTGTAGCTTGTGATGAAGACACATTATTACAACAGTTTAGAAAATACATTAAGAAGGGTTGGCATAGGTGCAGTTGTTTAGGTTTTGAATTGAAGGGTTATGTCCAGGGTGCACCTGATCTCCCACTAAGCAATGGTATAATTATGTGCCATGATCCTTTTCTTCCTCTTGTGAAGTTAAGATATAGTTTATACAAAGTAACTCACAAGGGCCATTCGGGAACAACTGCTATTTTATTGGTGGCCTTCAACAGATATGCAGGTGGAGAAAACGGTTAGTGCCTTACCTGAATGTCTTTTGTCTAATTAATACTGGAAAGCATATAAAAAATGTCAGAGGATTGGAAAAACTGTCTATGAGTCGTTTAACCTGTTACCAGCATGAATTAAATATATACTAGTCATTGTAGTCTATTACTGTAGTTGGAAGTATTATTCATTTGTGGAATCTGGCTCTACGAGGTGTGCTATCAAATTTGTAAGTTACATTTTGGAGGGTTAGGTTTATTATCGTGGGCAGTGGTACTCATTTTTAGCCAGTGAATGTGGAAAATCAAAAGCATGACATCAGGCATTTCCAAAATATCCCATTTATCACCCCATCAAAAGGTCAGGTGAAGAGCGCAAATCCATTTCTCAAAGGAGGTATACAAACAGCATTAGCTGCCAATCTAGATGTTGATATCTATCTAAAACAAAAAAAGCCTAGTGCTATAAGTCAACTGCGGATTACATAACGTTTGTTTCCCCTTTAAGACTGTTGAGAGGCTGGGATCCAAAAACCTGATTCTTTGTGAACTGTTTGAGAGCTTTATTTGATGTCCATGAAAGCAGTCATGGTTCCAAAGGTCCAGGGGTGAAGGTATTTGAGAGGGTGCATGCAAAGGAGGCAGTTCACAAACAAAATGTACTGTGATCAGAAAAGCAAGTTAAAGATCTAGAATTGGCTGTTGGTGACTGGGTGGGCATCAAGTAAAAATAATCAAGATGTCAAAATCCTCTGTTTTGGCAGAATAAGATGTGATGTGATATAAGGAAGTCTGGTTTGTGTTACCAATGAGCAAGCAAAAATCATCAGAAGCTCAAAGCACTCTTTTGGGGACATTCCAAAATGCCATTGAATCAGGCAGTACAAGGGGTACTTGCCCGTGGGTCAGTTTCATACTCCAAGTACTGCTCAGGATCAGAATCCAAATGGTGACATGTTGGCAAAGCACAGGCGATTAAGCAGACAGCAGAGGCAGGGGGAGCCCAAGATGTTAAAAAAGCATAGGGTTCTCAGCTTATCTGAAAGGGCAAGTGACTACTGAACTGTGAGGTACTTGATTGTTCTCATGGTATGTGCGTTAGAGAGAGAACTACATTTAGCAATGAAAGAACTAAAAACATATTAGGTTTGTGCCTACTGAACAAAGTATATGTCTCTAATGTTACCTTGTGTTCGCAGTAAGTGAATTGGCCATCTTATTGCATTTCACCATTCTCAGTGACAGTGTTTGCAACTGCAATTCTATTAAAAACATTCCCTTATTTTCCAGTGAAAGTCACACTAACATACCAGTGATTAACAATTACCCACAGTCACACGTTCTCGAAATGCAAACTCTTGACTTTTCTTTTTAGAGACAATCTCTATACACAACAAGCATTTGCAATGCAATGGATCTCACGTTTGCTCGAGTTAAAGCTATTAGCGTTCTGAATTCCCTACTGGACTTTTCTTGCCACATAAATTGAAATTGAAAAGTAAAACAGTTCACATAAGAGAGACGATTCAAAGTGCTATGACCGCCTGAGTATGAGCGCGAAGGAGAGACACAATGGGAAAAAAAGTTTGCTTGCAGTCAAACGTATCAGCAGTCGTGCAATAATCCATGTAATAGGGTTGATGGCCAAGGCGGTAACAAAACTTCCCATGAGCGGACAAACATAAAGCATTTACCAATGATAACAAAGGTTTTTTGAAAGGGAAGCCCATGAATGAGTGATAATGATGGGCGTGCGGTGGGCGTGGTCAAAAGCTTTGAGAGAGATTACAACAGGCCTGAGCGTTTGCACGCTCAACCTAAAAGAATAGTGCCTGCTTAGCGCAGTTCAGGACTATTGACCTATCAGGACTGACTCTTTTGGTAATCTCTAATTATATTTCTAAAATAACTTGCTATCAAAACAAAATACAACTTTTTTCTGATCTATCCGTAATGTAATTAGTGTCGGTCAATATAGGGTGTTACAATGTGTTTGGTAGAAAACCTCAGTGCTCTTCTCAAGTTTCTTCATCGAAAAACACTCTTTGTTTGCTGTAACACTATTATCCTTTGGCAGCTCTCACTTCACCTGCTGTCGTTGACAGGTAAAGAGAACAAGTGTTACCAAACTGGTAAAAGCCGCCTCCTCTGGGGCAAGTCGACAGTTACTGAGAATTTTGACTATTATAAAGGTGGCAGCTAACACTTTCTCAAGCAGTTGACATAGGGCCTGATTTAGAGTTTGGCGGGCAGGTTGGTCCTTTAGGAACATGATGGATATCCCTTCCGAATCCCTTCCACCTTATTACAGACCCATTACATCCTATGGCACTTCTAATAAGGTGTGTGGGATATGTTTCATGTTTGTGACAGAGTAACCCACCTGCCACACTCAAATCAAGCTCAATCTCCACTACGTGCAGTGTTGTTCCACCTAACTGACAATGGTAGCCCTTCTGTTTCTATTAAGGGTGTCAGTTGCCTTATCCACCTTATTATAACATACGTAGCATGATCAAGGCCACAGTATCACGTATCACATTCCATAATGAATTTTATCGCATTGGTGTGTTCAAACATTGTGAAGTAATATCATATTTAATTGCCAATTACCACATTCTAAGATTCGATCTAACAACTGTAATCTAGTACCACTCCGTTGCGGCTCGCGGGTGTGCAGGTGGAGGGATGGCACGCGGGGAGCAGGGGTGTTGGAAATAGTAATAAAATGTTTAAAAAATAAACTTGAACGCCATGCTCCTCCGCCACTCCTCCATCTTCTGCTGCAGGCACAGGCTCTCGGCCTGCCCTGCGGCCAGTCCTGACACTGCTCAAAGTAGCATCAGGATTGGCTGGGGTGCCCAGCCAGGGCGCTCCCAGGCAGATTGGGAGCCTGTGCAGGCTCTCTAGAGAGCCTACTGTGCATGTGTGTTTGGCTGGCCTGAGACGGCTGGTCAGACTTACATGTGCTGTGAGGTGGAGTGCTGTGCACCCCCCTTACTGCTCGTCACCCTCGTGGCCCTGCCCCTTTAAACAAAACCATAATAAACAAAGTTTAATATGTTTTTTTAAAAGGTTTTGCAGCTGCCGCTGCTGGTGGGGGACAGACCTCCTCCGCCCTAATGGAGGAGCTGCCCCTGGTACCACTATGAATCACCAATAGCATCCATTACTGTGTTCTAACAATTTTTTATGCCATTTTAATAGGACTTCAGCAAGGCAAATGTTAGAATACAGAACATAAAAAATGTATTTGGGCCCAAATTTATCAAGATACATGCAATGCAAAGCTGTGCAGAAATGTGCATTGTTGCACGAGTGAAAGGCAAAACAATTACACAGTATCTTATTTAGTATTTGTCTCATGAGAATGATAACAGTGGACATGCTTATGCTAAAAAATGCCTTGTATGTACCACAATAAAAATTATTTAGTACCTATTGTCTATTCCTGTTGTTATTGCGCAAAGGTAAGCAAGGAGTGTGTTGTGTGAGTTTTACACTTAAGGCAAGTTTAAACATCTAGAAATGGACAATCATCTATGGTAAATTGCGTAATTAACTATGAGTACTTTGATAGTAATTAAATGTGTAACATGTAGGAATATCATGGAATTTACCTGTTTCTATTTTGGTGCAAGGATTACACACAAAGCTAGGTTGTGCTGCTTAATTTGACTATTTGAAATGGGTTTCATGGAATCCTATGGTGTTTGTGCTGTTTCCGCCCAATTTCAGCCACTTTGCGTAGATATTCAAAGTCTTTGTTATGTTGCTGCACTCTGGTCAACTTTCAGCAGAAAGGCCCCTTTGTGGATCAAAGTTGATTGACACTGTCCTTTGCATTATACACCTGCTTCCACCAAAGTTTAGTAAATCCATTCCTTAGAGTGGTGAACAATGATATTGTAGGGCCTGAAGAAATGGAGAAGAGGTAGACTCTTGGATCTTCCTTCAGGTTTCTCTCAGTATCTTGGAAGATGCAACTTCAATAGTAATAGACAAATGCTGCAGGCTGAGAGTGCGAAGAGCTGAAATATGTAAAATCAGGGGATCATGGCAATCCTAATTACCCTGTTTGCCTGAGGAAAGAGTGACTCCATACAGTAGCCATAGTGCCACCTTGCACTTAATAGTACACACAAAACATATTAGGTGTCTACTTAAAAGGATTAGGAGCAGGATTAGGAGCAAAAACCCTCCTTACCAATTTTGGTGATTCTTAATTTTAGATGAAGGTTGGTGCAAGGGTTGATAAATAAAGCACCAAAACTACTCTGCAGCAGGATGGAGAAAGGGCTGGTGTATGATATTCAGAACTAGAGAATGTGGAACAAATAATCCAGAGGAAAAAAGGCTTCAAAGTGGATGATGAACGCAATGAAAAATAGGGGAGGTAATGCATCCATCTCAAGGTACAGTCGTGTTTTATACAGCTGATGCAGCAAATCGCATCACAGAAAAAGATTTAGCACAATTTTGGAGAGGGAACTTCAGACAACAAACATTGTGAATTAAAAATTCAGGGCACAGCACACTGCTTGGCATAACATCAACAACTCACCTTATGGTACATGGGGTTCAAGATCACAGTCACTTTAAGTTACTGTCAATTAGTAGAGTATAAGCCAAGTGATTCCGGATTCTTGTCCATTGACTGTGAGCTTTGCCTTGAGGTTATTAGACTAACGAGTCTCTGTGGATATATCTGCACTTTAAAGTTTTACTTAACCTGACGGACAATGAAGAGCATATAATGCAACCCCAAACCAACGTATTATGTTTTGCTGATGATGGACAAAAATCCAAAACACGTATTGAGAGATACACGCACTGGCTGTGCCAACATGTTGCACACAATATACAACTCGTGAATACATGAAAGTGACTGCGTTCATTCCATCTACCATAATGCATCTGAATCAAGTGGTGCTGTTATGCCAGACAGAATGCTTCCCTCCCACTTTGACAAAGACTGGAACAGTAACCACCTGGGATTGGAAAAGATTTAAGGTTCACCTCAACTTTTTCTTCAGGAGAATGGGGACTCCCAGGCTCAAGAAGAACCTCTCCTTTAACATCTTTCCTTTTTGCAACACTCCCTTACTCTGCCCACCACCCTCATAAGCTGGCGCTCTACATTGTCCATTGTACAAATTATGTCATTAGAAGCTAAAAGTGTTTGGACTACTTGCAACACGTCTTTGAGAAGAAAAGAGGTTTGAAATGTACTCATAGTCTTAACTGAGAAGATGTAGTACAGAAATGTAAGTGCAGAGAACTCAGTACATACAACCCATGGGATTGGGGTCTCTCCAGCTCTACATGTCTTCAGTGATTTGAAGGATGTCAGAATCATCCAGTGAACAATTTGTTCAGGAAAAACAACTGATGCTCCTGGGAACAGGAAAAACCATACGCAAAATCTTGATCCACTCATGCAGAGTAGTTTTTTTTTTATTGATGAATTGAGAAGCTTGAACAAAATCAGGTGCTGCTTAAACCAATATTTAGAGATAATTTAATTGATGAGAACGTCACGTAGTGTCATTGCTTTCTAACTCCACACTATCTATGGAAATCTCATCCTCTTACCCCTGCAGAGATATTGCTACAAACGTGCTCATTTGTCACTGCTTGCTTGTTAGTCGTCTCATCCACTGTTTCATTTATAATCGTTTTTCACTAACTATTGACCCCTCTCGCTGTTCCCAACAGATATGTCTCTGTAACTCCGTGGACACAGAAAGCACTGAATAGTGAAGGGATAGATGAGCACTACAGATCTTACAGATAATGGGATGTTTTAAATATTAGTCTCAGATATTAAAGAAATGAAATGCTATTATCAAGCAACTAATGGAAACCTGCCAAAAGATAAAAATGCAAAAAGCAAGAAAATATAAATGTGAAGCCGTAAAAAAACTATTCTAGGCCTGAGTCACAAAGGTGAACTTACACTTTTGTGTAAGTTTCCGTGTTTTTCGAAATCACAAACTCCGAGTTATTAGTAAATTTAGGGTGGCAGAGACTTTGCAGTCAGGGCGGAGAACTCCGCACATTAAAAATTAGGACAGGTCTATCTTTTTATGTGCGAGTTCTCCGTCCCGACTGGGGAGTTCTGCAGTCCTAAACTTGCTACTGACTCGTAGTTTGTGAATACCAAAAAAAGAAGTAAACTTACACACAAGTGCACGTTTACCTGTGTAAATCAGGCCCACGGTGTTTAAACGCATCCGTGTGCATTGCCCCCAGCATCATCGACTACCTTATTCGCGTGATAAAACCGTGCTGTGAGTCTCGCTGCACTGATGTAGGAGCTTTGGATGCAAACATGCACGGTACAAAACTGAGCTACCCCAGATGTTTCTACGCCATCTTAGACACTGCCTACACCCCCTCACCCCCGGGGGCTATTAAAAAGACTTTCGATATTACAAGACCGCGAGCAGCAGCTTGCACGGAATCCTAGGAACATTCCTTTGAGATACTGGGTTTGCTGAGGCAGGCATGAGGAATTTGCTACTTAGACGGCAGTAATGCATTTACGTTGGCCGTGGATAGTAATGCCACTTCTTCCAAGGCTGTGCAGACCAAAATGATTCAAGCTGAAATCTGCTCCAGGGTGTCACCGTCAGCATGTTCCATTCGGAGTCCATCTATCACAGAGTGTTGCCAACACTGCAGCCTGGAAGCCACATCCTACTCAAGTATGACCTTTCATCCTAACTAATGAAAGGAAGGGAATAGGTGCCCTCTCGGCGGTTTGAACTGTCAAATACAGCGTCAATCAGGTTATGGGGACCTCTAGGCCCCGGTGCCACCGCACCTGCTGCACTAATGGAAGCCACACCCCTGATCAAATGACAAACATTTTAGATCTTATCCTGTAGTCTCATGGTTGGAGGAGGTAACAAAAGGCATTCACCATTACACTTCATGGATTTATATATTTACCTTCGATTAGTGAGCAGGATCTCGACTGTTTTACCTGAAAATACACGGGGTCCGTTTAGCATGAGGGTTTCACTATTTTGTTTCTACGTCAAAACTGTTAGTTAAACATTACACAGGGACTTTTGATTTTTCAGACTAGCACATTAAATGATTACATTCGGAAGAAGTGTATGTGGAAATTTTTATTGGAATCATCAAGAACTGAGCATGCTTAACTTTTCGCCCGGTTATGAAAGTACATCTGTGTGGCAGTATAAGCACTGTATCTATGAAAGACAAACAACAATCCCTTGCCATGCAACATGCTGTTACAAGCTGCATGCAATCACGAAGGCCAAAGTAGATCTCTCTAAAGCTGTAGTCATTCGCCTCAGTTTGTATAAGCACATAGCTTTGGGCATCTTGCGCCTTCAGGTTTGTCAGATGTTTATTTTTTTCTTTTTTAAGAACGTGCAAATCAATAAAATCAAAGAAAAATGGCAATAACCATTAAACTACAATACAGTCCACAAATAGAGCACTCGTACATGAAAAACATAGAAAGACCAAAGCCTCCGCCACATCAACACCACATGACCAGACTAAGGGCTCATTATAATCAGCCAGCATTGCCCATTACCGTGAATGTGATCCGAATTTGTTGATAATTCTTCAAAGATTACTTAAATCTGGTGCTGGAATTGGAAAATAATTACTCCGGGAGCCCATAAGTTGGATGTCAAGGTGTGACAAAGCAAAGCGAATGGAGTAAGGAGGGACGAAGCTTGAAGACTAGAATCTAACAGTCATATTTTACATTAAAAAAACTGCTGCAAAGAAATTGGCAACAAAGACACGTGACAGCGAATCTCTTCTACAGTACTTAATTGGTCACAAAAGGCTGCATTTAAATATTTGACGGAGTTAAGACAGCTTCTGCAGAGATCATTGTGTTCCCTGCAATTTTGAGGGGATTATAACAGGGTAACACAACTCTAGTAGTTAACACAGTTCTGGAAGAGTTATGTGTCTTGTCCAGTTACAGTTTTACTCATAAAGTAGCCTTGTGTAATATATAGATCACAGATTTGTGTTTTATTTAGATGGGTAATTGGGCTACTGTTTTTGACATTTAGACCTCTATCACTTCCAGTTCATAAATTGCAAGCTTTCTAATAAAGCACTTTGATCTATTTACCGGCATTCAGGAGCTAGATGCAAACTGCAAGTTGTGGTTTTAGATTCTTGTTTTTTTTCCCGCAAACTATTGTCATTCTAAGGTTGCAAAAAATAGTTACTTTCGGAAATAACAAAGGGCCAGATGTAGCAAAGGGTTTTACCCATTCTGTGTCTATGGGAAAATGTGTTCGTACATATGGCCCAAAGTCTTGTCCATACAGGAAACTACGATCACTACATTACATTATATATCCTGACTTTGTGTTTCTCCCCACCATTTCCTCTTAACCTTTAGGCCCTCATTACGAGTCTGGCAGTCCTAGGCCTGCCAGACTTGCGGTGGCGGTCTGACCTCCACCAAAGCGGTGGTCCCACGCTTTGGCAGCAGTCAGACTGCCACATTATGACCATGGCAAAAGTGCCACGTTCAGACTGCCGGCACCGCCAGTTTCCCTCCACAGGAGGGGCTGGCAGTGCTAGCAGTCCTTATCTGCCAGGGCAGCGCTGCATGCAGCACAGCCCTGGGAATTACAACTACCCTGTTCGCCAGCTTTTGCATGGCCTCCCCAGAGCTAATAACAGGCCTGACCCATGATAAGGGCCATACTATTGACCTTGCCTTCAGCAGCATCAGTACCTTATGGGTCCAAACCCATCTCCCCTGATCTGGCTAAACTATTTCCTAATCCCTCTGCTCTTACCCTCATCCTCTTCTTCGCTCCCACCTCCTGCTTCTAAATGACTGGAGCAGTCTTAGCCCAAACTTAGCCTAAAGAACTGGTTAGAGGTCCTGTAAACCACCAATCCTGACCTCTTGGTCCCTGTCGATTCAGCTGCCCGTCACTTAACTGAGTGGCTGGCCAACTCATTGAATGTTGTCCTCCTATTAAGGTGGCAGAAAGACGGTCAGCGAGCCCATAAATCTCCTTGGTTCACCGCTGATCTGTTTTTAAAGAAAGAATGGAAGTGCTTAGAAAGGAGATGGAGGACGGCTTATGATGCAACCTGTTGAGTAGAATATAGGAACTCCGTCAGGCACTATCATGTGGAGACTAAAGCACCCCAAGCTGCTTTCTATTCCACTAAAATTGCCAATTCTTCTGGTTTCCCAAAAGAAGTTTTCAAGTTCCTTAAAAACATCATTGAGCCCATGGAAGCCAGCTCTACCTCAATGGCATCAGCTGAACACTGCATCAAATTGGCCTTTTCTTCAGCAACAAATTATGGATATTTATTCCTCCTATCCTAACACCACAGACTTGGTGGATATTTGCCCCAGTGACCCTCCCTTCGACAGTGAAGAATGCTCCCTCCTGCCCTTCCCTCAACTCACTGTAGACACAGTCAAGGACCTCCTAACCTCTGTAAAATCTGGCTGGCCCCTGCTTCCTTGCACATCCTTCGCCAAGGGTCTATTGTCATTACCCCAATAGTAACAGAGTTATTCAACCTTTCTCTATGATGTGAGCTTGTACCCTATCTATGGAAACACAATTGTTTAGCCACTCTTAAAGAAATCCAACTTAAACCCATCCCTTCTAAGCAGCTATTGGCCAATATCTTTGCTGCCAGGAGTCTCCAAGGCGCTTGAAAAATATGTCAACAAACACCTCGCTGTCTTCCTGGAATCGAATGTGCTGCTTCATTCCACCCAGATGGGCTTCCGCCATCTACATAGTACAGAAACAGCCCTTTTGGCTGTGGACAAGGAACTGAGCAGCCTCCTGGATCAAGGTAGATCTGCAGCCATAATCTTGTTAGATCTCAATGCTACTTTTGATACGGTAGACCATCCTCCTCTCCTGCAGAGGATCTATAATGTCGGTATCTGAGGCAGAGCTCTGGACTGACTTTCCTTCTTCCTGCAGAATTGTTCTTTACAGTTCCAGGATGTGCCCTTTCTCTCAGCAAGCCTTCTGTCTTGCTGCAGAGTGCCCTAGGGTTCCTCCTTGAGCCCCATCATATTCAATCCTTATCTACACCCCCTGGCTGATATAGTCCAAGCCCATGGGCTATCATTGGTTTCCTATACTAATGAAACTCAGCTGGTGATGTAACTTTCCCTGGACCATAATTCCAGTCACTTATCTTTGGCCTCCTGTCTTCATGATTTAGCCAGGTGGATGGTGAGTTGTAAATTGAAACTCAATGAAAACATAACTGAGATCATGTTGTTGGGCAATAATCTTAGTAATCCAGCCTTGAGCTCTTTTTCAGGCTGTTTTAGCAACCTACCTACCCCTAAAAATTCAATAAAGATCCTCCGGCTCTGGCTTGGCACTGATCTTACCGTGGATTCTCACACAAAAAAAATCACCACTACCTGCTATGGCATTCTGAAATTGTTGTGGAAGGTCTTCCATCTCTTTCCCTTCACTGCTAGAGGAATGGTTGTGTAGGCCCTTGTTATTAGCCCATCTTGATTATCGGAATGCCCTGTTCCTAGGCCCACCATGCTATGTTGTCAGAATGTTGCAGATTGTGCAGAATGCTGCTGCCTGCCTCCTGATGAATGTCCCTAAACATGCCTTGGCCTGTAAGGCCTTGAGGGACTTACACTGGCTTCTGGTGGAATGTCAAGCACAGTTCAAGTCCCTTTGTATCATGCACAGGGCAATTTATAACAAGGGCCCCCTCCTGCTAAGACCCTTAACCTGCCCATATCACCCAGGGAGAGTCCTTTGCCACTCGTCAGCCCATCTGTTGAAGGTCCCAAGATTGACAGGTCCTGCTGGGTGGGGGAGGGGGAGGTCTACTTCCGTTCTGGTCCCCAGGCTTTGGAACACTTTCCCCTTGGAACTCCATCTTGTGGAGCATGAGCTTCCTTTCTGCAAGGCTCAGAAGATCTGGCTTTTCGTGTCTGATTCCTCCTGCCAGTACCATTGGTCCATCTTCACTGTCTGTGACAGCCCTGGGAGGCCTTCGAGCATCCATGTGCTATCTAAGACCACAAAAATAGAATAACTTAATGTATTTTGGTGCCCTAATCAGAATGCTTTAAAAAATGTTTTCTCCACAGATTAGCAGTGTTCCTCATTCAATTTACATAGTGTTAGGGTCATCCATCCTGCATGACTGTGAGAAAAGGCCCCTTTTGTCATGATTAGCCCCCACTTTTTGCCAGGTATTTAATGTAGTCTCAAAGTTGTTAGTGCTCAGGGCCAGTGCTAAACAGGTTCCATGGGCCAGATCTCATTCCCAAAACTGTTGTGATGCCTTGGCACAGTTGGCAACACCTTTAGCTGCCACTATAAGTCCCTAGTAAATGGCACTTAGGTACCCAGAGCATGGGGTACTAAGGGTAGGCCACTGAGAACAGCAGCACAGATTGTGCCACCTTGGAGGGCCATGTATCCAGAAGCACCCAGCACTGCCCCTGCAGGGTGAGTGGTCTGATGCAATCCTAAAATGCTAACTCAACATGGCACACAGCCTGCGTGCCCTGTCCACTACATACTACATGCAACATAGGTAAGTCACCCCTCTGCCAAGCCTTTCAGCCCTAAAGCAGTGTGCACTATACTGTATGTCTGGGCATAGGTGCATGAGCAATATGCCCCTACTGTGTTGTTGCCAAACCTGGGACATAGTAAGTGAACAGAGCAGCCATTTTACTACATGTGCTGGACAGTGGTCAGTATTAGTTTCACAGCTACATGTTGCATACAAGGTGACGCCTCCATTCAATTTTCCTCCAACTTGCATTGAAGGAAAATAGCCAATCAGGTGTAGGTAAGTGACCTCTGCCCACAGAAAGTTATCACCTAGCAGGTGTAGCCACCCAAAACTAGCTGACCCATTGGTCACTACTAGGTACTCCCCTAAACACCCACTAAATACAGTATTTAGTGGGCATCCCAAGTCCAGAAAATCAGATTCCAAGGACAAAAGAAGACCAGCGCAAAACAAGACTCAAGGCTCCAGAACTGAAGTCCTGCTGCACCAAGAAAAAGGTGCCAAACCCTGCCTGCTGCACCTCGAACTCGACAATCGCCACTGAGGGGTTGCTTGGACATTGGATGGACTCTACAAGCCCCCAGAGAACCTCCACACTTCAAAAATCACCAAAGATCTCCCTACAGAGTCAAGGCATCACTCGCCTGCAACCAAGGAACAAAGACCCAGTGAAGGCCACTTCACTGACAGGCTGCTGACCAAGGAACTGGATACTGCAGCTGGACCAAACTCCACCTGACAGACCATGAAGACCACCCCTGCAAATGTGTCAAGTTTGGTGGCAACTCACCCTCCAGTGGCCAAACCGTGCACTAGCCCCAGGTACTGGTCACCTAACATCGGACACCCAGAAGGGCAGTCTACTCCGGACTGAAAAAAGGCCAGGAAGAAGCCCCAGTCAAGGGACTTCAGAAACCACGAGGATCTCCCACCAGAGTGCCCTTATTGGCCTCCAAGCGACCCTCAAAGTGACCTACCTCCTGCTTCAAAGGGCACCTTTGCGCACAGCTCCTTGCTCACTTATTTGCTCTGCACCAGGCCAGCCAGTGCCCTGCACTGAAGATCCATCTGTGCCCTAAGGGTCTCCTACCCCTTGTGGCCCCGATAGTCCAAGAGGGCCCACTAGACTTACCTTTAAGTCGACCTGTGCAGTGCTTTTCCAAGTGATCCACCACTGTGGCCTGGCTCCAGCTCCAACCACTTTCTGCAGATGCTCCTGCAGAAACCTGGAGCCGCCCAAACTTCTCCAGCTGATCTGTAGTGCCCACTGGTGACCTTGACATACCTGCAAAAGGAGACATTGGTAAAGGCATGGCCTGATTTCATGTGCATTTTAAAATTATTTCTCCATTGATACCCATGGTGCGTAATTATGCACAAAAAGACTATTTTTGCTGAAACGTTAAAAATTCATAACTTAAAAAGCACTTACCCGATTTTGATGATCGTGGTCTTAAAAATTTTATAAAAATCTGAAGTATGTTTGTAAATTAGCCTTGAGTTATTTTTTTGAGTGTGTCTTGCTTTATTGATACTGTGAGTGCAAAAAATGCTTTGCATCTCTCCAAGATTAGCCTAACTGCTCAACCAAGCCACCATAAAAATTAGAGCATTAGGTGGTCTAGTTTCTACCTCTGTAATTCAATGCATTGTTGCCTAGACCGTCTGCACAGTGTTCCTAGTTTTGCACACTACATAGAGGGCCAATCTGCTATGATGACTATTGTTTTATTATTTAAGGAAGGAAGATATGAATTATGTGGGATGTTAAGCCTTTTCCAAGAGCAGGGGTAGAATGCACTTCATGTATGTTTGCCCCTGAAAATTTGTAATAGCATCATCATAACATTTCACCTTTGGCACTTGCACAACATAGATCATATTTTTTGATTTCTGCAGTTTCTCAGTGTTGCATGACTTTTTGCTCTGTTATAATTATTATACTGATTCTTTTTTTTAGCTTTGGCTTAGAGAATGCCTTGTGTCAGCATGCAGTAATAAAACTTATGTAGAAAAGAAGCATACTTTTATTCATATGGAAAGGGACTTTGGGTCAGCCCTCTTTATCCACTGCTCTGTTCAGCTTCATTAACATTTTGCGTCTGCCCATCAAACACTATACTATAGTGCAATGGGCCACTGGCTCTCTTACACTGTGAGTGACTGCAATACAATGACTTATATTTGCACATCCACCTTATATTCAGTTCAATTCAGTGGCAGGGTGCATTGGCCAATACTTTACTTTGGCAATGCTATTTTCTTTCTATACTTTATCTTTTTCGTTTGAGTTATCGTTGTGAGCTTAGGTTATGCCTTCAGGTTACTGTAATATTTTTGCTATGATGCCCATTAAACCTAAAAAGGTTTTCCATACCTGTTTTAAATGCATCTGCCTGCTACAAAGTACCAGTTCTGTTCTACTAAAGTGATGGTAATTTTTTATGTAAAGTTTTTATTTCAATATGGCTACAACACAGGCTACAATGTATTTCTTTAATGTTTCTTCTATTTATTTCTGTGGCATACACTTGCAATAAAAGTAAAAAAAAACAATTTCACCAGCTTCACAAGGGTCAAGCTATTGGGCTTGCCAATGTTTGTTCTTCTTCACTATGGAAGTTGGACTACTTTCCTATAATACTAATACATATTGTTAAGAGAGTCACAGTTATTGATGTTAATATTTCTTTAATAGTTTCATTAAAGATTTCCTAGTATGTATACATTTGCAGACAGGATACAAGGATGCACAATAGCATCCCCATTTTTGAGACCATCGTGTACATTTTTCTTCAGGATTAATTCTAATTTTGAACAGTTGCTGTGGGGTTATGTAGATGTTTCATGGCAAAAAATGGACTGTGCTGTGTTGTAACAGCTTGGATTTGTGTAGTTGTACCATGCCATTTTCCTCCTCTGCAGTACTACTTCTTAGCTCATCATCCAATATTTCCTTCATTCCTGCAATTCAGCTGTTTCCTATATTACATCATCTTGTTGTTTTGAGAGACATGACGTTTAATAAAAAAGATATTCTAGTCTGCACCCTCTATTTGATTTAAATTGTTAACTATTGGACTTCACTCTCTTTGCAGGATCACACACAAATATTTTGCTGTAACCCCTCCTGTTCTGCTGAATTAGTTTTTGTTGGCTTTAGTACTCTCTGCACTTTACTGCTGCTAACCAGTTCTAAAGTGCTTGTGCTCACTCCCTAAATATGGTAATATCAGCTTACACCTGATTGGCATTATTAATTTACTAGCAAGCCTCTTGTAAAGTAGTATGCCGTATACCCAGGGCCGATAAATTAAACATTACTAGTGGGCCATCAGCACTTATTGTGCCATCCACTTAAGTAGCCCCTTAAAACATGTTCCAGGCCTGCCATTGCAGTCTGTGAGCAGTTTTAACCTGCCAATTCATCTTGGCAAAATAATCCTCTTGCCAAACTAAAACTCCCCTTTTATTACATATAAGTCACCCCTGATGTAGGCCCAGAATCCCAAAGGCTGTGAATTGCAGTTAAAAAGGTAGGACATGTACTTTTAAGTCGTACATGTCCTGATAGTGAAAAATGTCTACATTCATTTTTCACTACTGTGAGGCCTACCTCTCCTACCTCTCTCATAGGATAACATTGTATTATCTTATTACATGTGTTTGGGAGCAGATGAACTGTCATGTTTGGTGTTTAAGGAATTTAAAATCCTCTTTAATGGTAAAGTCGAATTTAAAGTCACAATTCTGAAAATGCCACTTTTTGAAAGTTGGTATTTTCTTGTCCTAACCATTTGGTGTCTGCAACCTGATTGCTGGGTCACATGACTAAGGGCCTGATTACAACTTTGGAGGAGGTGTTAATCCGTCCCAAATGTGACGGATATACCACCAGCCGTATTACGAGTTCCATAGGATATAATGGACTCGTAATACGGCTGGTGGTAAATCCGTCACTTTACCGTCACTTTTGGGACGGATTAACACCTCCTCCAAAGTTGTAATCAGGCCCTAAGTGTATTTGGCAGTTGGCCTTTCTGTATTGTATCTGTATTTCTGTGTTAATAGAGAGAATAGGTGTTGGCAGTATGGGCCACCTGCTGGCCAAATGGAGGTTGGAGCTGTGGATCGCGTCTTTTGCACATCAAAGAACTTCGCACTAACTCATTGTGCCTGGGGCCAGGGTAGAGAAGCAGGAAACTTTAGACACTTCTGTGGGGGAAACTTCAAAAGTTTCTTTCCCTGCAAAGCTGATATCAGGTATAAAAATAGGACCCTCAGACACACCTTTCAGTTCACTTCTGGACTTGTGGAAGGACTCTCCGAGGACTGCCACGCTACCCATGGCCTGCTGTGTACTTCAGAAGACTGCCCTGCTGCACCAACACAACTGCCCTGCTGCCTGAAGCCTGCCTTGTGCCCTCTGGGTACTGCCATGCTTGATACCTGCTTTCCTGCTTGAACGCAAGACTTCCAGATTGACTCCAATGACTAGTTAGCGTCCCCTGAATAGAGAGTCAGAGACAGAAAAGGCTCCAACCATCTTACTCTGACAATTGGACCTAGCCTGAGTGAGTCCTAACCCTTCAAGTGGTGCCTCTGCAGTCCTGGAGCCTTAAAGGTGGTGCTAAAAGTGCCAAGATAGCCTAAATCCAAAACTTGGAACTTGAACATTTTCTGCCAAAAAGTGTTCTGAGAATCGAGAGGAAACTGGAATCCAATCTGCTCACCAATCCGCTGAATGTGCATCACCGGTGGGCCTGACTTCACTGCAGCCCCTGCTCTGTTTTCTCTGCATAATAAAATCTTGTTCAGCAGGTCCTGGTAGAAAGGGTATCTGACCTTGTGGAGCCCTGGTCAGCTACAGCTTGCAGGTTCCTCCCGCTGGAAATTTTCGACTTCCACAAAAGAGACTTTGGCCCTAATTTCAACCTTGGTGGGCGGCAACCGCTGCCCGCCAAGTTGAAAGCGACGGGCGGCCGCCAATGCAGCCACACTCCCAGGGGGCCTATTTGGAGATCCCTGCTGGGCCGGCGGGCAGAAACCTGGTTTCCGCTCGCCGGCCCAGCGGGGATCTCGGCTGCAACACGGGAGCTGGCTCCAAATGGAGCCGGTGGTGTTGCGGCTGTGCGCTTTTCACTGTCTGCTATGCAGACAGTGAAAAGCTGCATGGGGCCGTGGCAGGGGGCCCCGCGACTCCCCTTTCCGCCAGCCTTTTCATGGTGGTTCAAACCGCCATGAAAAGGCTGGCGGGAGGGGGACTCGTAATCCCGTGGGCAGCTCTACAAGCAGCGCTGCTCTGGAGGATTTAAACCGCCAGGACTAAAGTGTCGGGAAACCGCCGGTCCCGCCGGTGCAACCCCGGCGCTTCCACTATTGTCGTAATTCCCCAGGAAGCACTGCCAGCCTGTTGGCAGTGCTTCCCTCAAAACAGCCCTGGCGGTCAAAGATCGCCAGGGTTGTAATGACCCCCTAAGATCCTGATTTACATGTTGGCGCTAACAGTCTTGCCATTGACTTTTTGACTGAAAGCCCATCCGTTGCTGTGACTGTCAGTCTGCCTTAGTTAGGTAGACGAAAGCACATCCGAGTCCCACGACTCTGCCAAGAAACATCACCTGCGTCAACAGCGCCATTGGATATATTTCCTGATGGCAGGACTTCAGATACATTTACCGCCTAGAAGAGTTGGATCTGCCTTACCACTGAGGAAAAAGTGGCGGTCTGACCTCCACTTCTGAGTTGGATGATTGGGGGGGTAAAAACACACATTTTTTTCCACCGCCCCCATCTTTGACTGGACATGACTGGAGAAGGCCTGTCGTCACTGCTGCCACTGACCGAAAGAGAAAGCACAACCCCCCCATTGACTTGAAGGTAAGTATAACATTCAAACTAAAAAAAGCTGACATTCAGCAGTTATAGTTTACTGAGCTAATTTGAACTTGTCCCACGCTTTCCCAGTGTTTTCATCAATGATGTAATTTGAGGTGTTATGAAAGATGGCATCAATGATGTCATTGAACATACCATGCATGATGCAATCTGTGAAGTCATAAGCAGAGAATGGTAGAGGTACACGTTCTATTTAGCTCAGTAATCTGTAACTGGTGAATATCAGCGTTTTTTTTATTTTAAAATGTTACATTTTAACTGACATTTTCACCTAACTTTAAATGTTTTTTCAGTCAATTTCTGAGTTTCTTTAATATGAAGAAAAATATTATTACCACACCTAACGCCCGTGGTGAACAACCCCACCACCATGCAAGGCCTTTGACCTGGATTGTGGCCAGGTCTGCCCTCAACCTCCTTCAGGTGTCTAACCCACCCACCCCCAAGAACACTAACTCTATGTTTTTCCTTTTTGTAACTCATTTATCTGGTCCCTCAGTTATCCAGATGGACTCCCTCAGGAAAACCTCAGGCGTCCTGCAGGATTGCACGACCCCCAAGAATAGTTTTTTGAAAAAACGTTTGGCCCCAGGATAGGTCAGGGGTGATGAATATATGCACTGACCGAACCCAAAGATTAAAGTAACGTTATGGTTAGGTGTAATAAAAAGATGTGTGTTCATTTAAAAAAGAAATACCCTTAGAATTTCACTGAAAAAAATCAAAGGTTAAACTAATGTTATAGTTAAGTGAATTCTCAGTGATAACATTAATGTTTTGGACTATACAAAACACACCAATTCACTAGTTATAGTTAGCAGAGCTAGCTATAACTTGCACCCGCCATGCACTGCTCATAACCTCACATCTGACATCACTCATGACATGTTCTATATCTTTCTGCAGCCCCTTTAGATTCTTTGAAACTCTTTTTGTTGGGCTTTTTTTTTACACAACTTACCATAGTTACATATACACTGACATGATAATAAATACAGTTGCAGTAGCCAGTGAGTCCAGCTGCATATCCTAATCCACAAGGTAGTGCAGTATAGGTAGTGGGCTAGGGTGATGTGGCATCACAGCAGCCCCTTTCGGGGACTCATGATGAAGCGTGCTGCCCATATGGAGCTGGGCTGTGGTCTGTGGTGTATGAGACTCTAATCTTAGGTCAGGAAGTGTGTGTACCTCTGTAAGAACAAAACTAGAGGGAGAGGGAGTAATTAAACAATAGCACAGGTGTGAGTAATGGGTGTTTTGGTAGAGTAGTAGTGGGGAGCAAGTGCTCATGTAGGTTGGGATGAGCAGTGGGGCTGTAGGGCTGTGAAAGCCAATGGGATCCATTTCTCATCCATTTAGAGCGGGTGGTTTATGTGTGCCTGGAGGGTTTTAGATACACCTGAAACTGTGAGCTGCGGCGGGCAGTGAAGACAGAGGGAATGTGAGTAGTTCTATGTCAGACCTTCACAAGGATGTTTGTCCTCTCGAGATAGTTCCCAGAACTGTGGAAGCATGGTGTACTACTGCTATACACTTGTCAAGGAAGGTTTTGTGCCTCTTCATAGTGAAGATTGGTGCTTTCTGCCTCTCCCCATCATAGTAGCACCTGATACCATTGGGTGAATGTAGATGTTTGGGGGGTTCCCCACCACAGTATCAGGGTGTGTTAAGCCAGTAAGAGTGCCTAGTTCCTGAAGCAAACTCAGGCTAACTGATTTTTTCCTTCACTTGTATATCCCTATGGCAGGGCCACCCATGTGTTTAACTGAGGGAGTTCAGTAACCGTAGCGACGGTATCATGAACAACATGCCAATATTGTGCCAGGGTGGATCAGGACCGAAGCATGTGCTGGAGATCACAATGTTGTACTGACATCTGGGGCGGGTGAGGTGGGCTGTGGGAAAAATGCAGTTGAATTTTGATGGTGTTAGGTAGGCCCTATGTAGCAACATGTAATGTATGTTTTTGATTTTGGGATTCAAGTGCCATTGTCCACTCTGAGTCGTCCACTCTACCCAGACGTGTAGGGACCATGAGCACTGCAATTTAACAGTAGATTGTTGGTTCTTGCCCCCTTCTATAGCTTTTTGACTTCATTTCCACAACAGCTGCAATTTTTCCCAGTAAACCCTAATGGCGGCCATTTCATTTCTAATCCTCCAACAGCCAGCCAATTAGAGCACTTGTGGTACTCAGGGCAGCCTCTCTGCCCTGTGAGAGCGCGAAGGCTCACAGGAAGAATGGGCCTCTTGACCAATCACAAGGCTCAATTTTTTGATTTGCACTCTTGCAGGACTCACATGGACCCAATCATCTGAAAATACAATTATTTTTTTACCCTTAATATAGCCTTAGAACCCGCCGTAGCGGGCTCTACCGGCTATTAAAGGCCCGCTCCCCCCGTTAAATGCCCGAGCCTTTGGCTCGGGCATTTAACAAGGGAGAGGGACTTTAATAGCCGGTAGAGCCCGCTACGGCGGGTTCTAAAGCTATTAGAGCATGAACAGAGAAGGTGAGAGCATGAAGGCGTCATAGACTGAGCCAAATTGTTCAGTCCCAGAGCCGTTCATTCTTTTTAAAATTATTTAAACGTGAGTTCTGTCTTTATTTTAACTTTGAGGTTTTCGTTTATTTTCCTGAAACGTAACACCACCGTCTGCAGTTTTACGTTTCAGGAAAATAAACAAAAACCTCGAAGTTGAAATAAATACAGAACTCACGTTAAAATAATAATAAAAGAATGTACGGCTCTGGGTCTGAGAAGTGTGGGTTAATGGGTTCTGCACACAGAGGTCAATTGCCTTATGTTTTGAAAAAAGGCACAAGGCTTTTCAAAACCATACCGTTGCAGCTCAGGCTGCACACGTTGCGCAACCGGTCCATGTTTAACTAAATATATTTTTACATGTGTCTGGCTCACTAAATTACTTTTTTGTAAAGCGCATACAGCGTTTTCAAAAACCTTGGCAGATATATTACAAAAATAAACGTTTTTGTACACATACCTTCATCTCGTAAAGAACAATGGCGGCTGCCGTTAAGTGTAACAACTCTTTTCACACTCTGTAACTGGAATTGGACGAGGTGCTGCAGAGTTCATTTTTCACTCTATTTAAATAATTTCCAGGGTTCAACCACCTTGCTGGGAAACAAGCATCTTCTTTTTTTTTTCAATAAAGAGATTGGGTCCTTTTGCTGGGCATGCGCTTCTGAGAACGGAAGTGGAGATTCTGAAAAATAAGGAAGAGCCCACCCATCATGTTCGTTCTCTATGCAATCTAGAAAGCAGTACTGTTTTTACCAGAAATGAGGTATGTAAGGCACACTTTGACAAAGAATAACAAGGCTTGTAAAATGTCAGTTTCATTTTGAAAATATGACTAAATAATTGGAAGAATCGAAAGAAGCGTAAAAATGTCTGACTTTTTAACACATTTTAAATTTCAGCAACCAACTGGGAACAAAAGGCCTTTATTATATTACTAACACTTCATTCTACAATAAAAGTACTAAAATCATGAAATAAAAAGTTTTACATTCACAAGTTAAACATGCTCACTAATGTGTTTGAGGAAAAACAAGCATTGCAATGCATTAAAACAATCAGGACACATCTGTACTAGTAAGATTTAATTTCAGTAAAAATTGCACATTGATGTTAAATGTGATGTTACAGTGTGAGAAAATATCGGAAACAATTCTTTGTGTATTGTGATCTGTGCTGCTCCCTGGTACTCTAAATGAAGAACTGTCTTCTATTTCTACACCGGGTTGTGCTCCATTTATGTATTTTTCAAATCCATCTTTCTTGATACTGTCACCAGCATTTGCTAGTACAGTGGACCAAACAGTTCTATCTTCAGATGAAGCTTTCCAGTAATTTTGCACACTCATTTCGCTTTTGTGGCCAGTGACTGCCATTATCTGATGTGCTTCAAAACCATTATCTGCAAGCAATTGCACAGCTGTAGCGCGCAGACAATGGTTTGTGTAAATACGGCTTAATCCTGCTTTCCTGCTGATTTCTTTCATTAGTCCTCCAATTGTATTTTTCCCAAGAGGCTTATTGAAATACCACACAGAGGCACTTGCAGCATCCGCCACAGTAAGTTTCTTTGGTTGTACATAGAAGCAACTGCATTCTCTGGGCAATTTGGAAATGTACAATTTCAAAGATTTCACAGGACACATTGCACTGTCTGGTTGGGCATAAATGCGCCCTCTGTTTTGATATCTAAGTTTCTCATTTACTTCCTTATGGTTTTTTGTTGGTTCATTGAAGGTTAACGTTGCATACTCTCGGTTGTGTTCATCTAGTAGGAATGTGAAAGCATTTTTAGGCAACTCTCGCAATCCTTCCCTGCCGCGTCTTGCAAGGTGAAGTTGGGTATCAAAAAAAACTTTGTACTGAAGTGAAATAGGTTCATCACAGTTCAAAATACCACAGTGTTTTATCAGTGACAAGTCCTGTGCTGATATGAATTCTTTTCTAACACTGACATCTTTGCCTTCTCTACGTTGTTTTTTTAAAATTGCTACTAACACATTGTTAGAGGGTGCAAACACAGCATCATGCATGATATTAACAGCTCTGCTAAAAGGAGGATTATTAATTTGTCTATTTAGTCCAGCTCTTATTGATATTAGGCTTTGATTACTATAGCATTCCCTTTTAGCATTTCTTACCTCCGCATAAAAATGTCTCAGAAGGCTGCAGAGTTCAGGAAGTGGTTGCATCTCAAAATCAGGTGCGTGCCTATTTTCTACCAACCAGTCTCTGAATATTTGAGTTGCCCATTTTGTTGCTGTTCTAGTCTTGCTTTCAGCCCTCTGCTCTTCAAGTACATCCAGTTCATGTGCAGCAAAGTTTTGGTGGCGTTTTCCAGGCTTCTCTTTTAGTACTCCAGCTAATTTTTTTACCCATTCTTCAATGGAAATATGTCCAAATAAATTGAAAGAAATGTGTTGAGGCTTTTCCAAAAACAGAACATTCCTTGGAGGATTTGCCATAGCTACTGCTGAGCTCTTCACCTGGTTCTGACTGTTGGATTAACTGCACTTTAAACCGTAGAATGGCTTGCTAGTGTCAGCTTGTGGAGTTTAGAACACTCAGCTGAGAGGGCCTTTACCAGTGAATACAGATCTCTGGAGCTGCATTGTCTTCAATGGAGTTCTGAACATTCCAATGCTCTACTTTTTTTTAAACTACTGAATGGATTTTCATCAAATCACAATCTGTGGACCAAGATCTAGCTTTTGAATAATCTTCACAATTGTTTTTTTTTAAAAGCATCATTCATCACAGCTCCTTCCTGGAAAGTGTCTGAGTGATTCTTCAAGTGGGGTTGAAAAAAGGAAGGGATCCCAAAATCAATTTTCCCCATTAATATTTCAAACTTTTTGTGCCTGTCATTTAAGATTTCTAGGAGGACATGCCCTACTGAAGTGGAAATATTAATCTAACTAGTAGACCTTTCTTTTATGAGTTAGTGCAGAAAATGGAGACAAAGTGAGAGGAAACTTTGCAAAAGGCAGGTAGCAAGTCAGAAGTGGGCAACTTCCATAAAGTTGAAATTTGAGTAAATTAACAAACCTTTTTATAATAAAATTCGAAGGTAGTAAGTAATAAAAACACTGATTTCATATGCAAAACAAATCACAAAGATCCGCATTGTTCAAGGAACCACTTTCACAATGCTTGTTAATTCCAAACCTTCCAAACACATCGTTCTATGTCCAACGAACTAAGGTAGGTACATATGTGGTAATTATTAAGTTCTAGATTAGAACTCTCTCTCTTTTGTGATGTTGAAGAAAGGGAATGTTTAGGTTTTAATAACAATGACAGTTGTGCATGGAGAGCTGCTGGTGGATGAGGTAGAGTATAGACCTCTATTAACAACAAAATGTCCGCTGTTTTTGGGAGTTCATTTAATCAGCAACTTCACTTTTGATGACAAGGGCGGGATGCACCACATGCTGAACTGCTTTTTCACCTCAACATCAAAGTGCCACAAAGTCATTAAACGACTGTTGTGACTGCAGGAGAATTTGAGTGTACTCACCAGTTCTCCACGGGTGCAAACAGGAGGGACCATGACGTATGTAGTGTGATAGATTTGCCACCTTAAAAAAGGTGACAGGGTTCGGGAAAGTCTCAGGAACACAATGGGAAGTGAAACGCACTCCGAGTTTAATTGACGTCAGAGAGAACATGATAGTACCCAACTTCCAGTAAAAAAAATCTACTGACTTGTTTCGACGCAAGCTAAATTTTCTAGGTCACATTAGGTTCCGAGGTCATGCTCAGCGGACATTTTGTGAGATTGGGTTTGACACTATTACATCCAGAACAAGTCAATAGGTTGCATAGCATTACGTGATCACATTCGGTTGCCATTTTAAGAGATTGGGCCCGATCATATTGGAAAAAGACAGTAATATGAGACAATGGCACACAGTCTCATGAATTGATACCAATCAAGCACATTTAATGGGAGGATAAACACACAGCTTGAGGTGCCTGACTAAATAAATCAGTGACAGTCACACCATTAACTACAGTGCTTTCCCTTCTATTGCATTGTTTAGGGTGAGAAGTACAGGGAATTTTATGGACTCTAACAGAATTGAGTATGGCTGATCAAAGGTCTTTACATCAATATGACATTTGTGTTCTTAAACTCGATTGTCATTACTTACCTAAGGTCAGCAAAATAATGGAGAGGTACTACTTTGGGATGAGAGAAGAAGGGAAAGACGAATTGGTGGAAGATTTTCTGGCTGATCTCAGAAAATTAGCATCAAGTTGCAAATTTGGAAATCGAACAGAAGACAGGAGAAGAGACCACTTTGTATTGAAATGTTACAATGATAAGTTAAGGGAAGAACTTTGGCTAAAAGATGTACCACCATTGGAGGAAGTGACAATTTTTTTTTTTTTAAATCTGTTTATTGCATTTATGACATAAACAAAAACGCATCCATTTAAACAATACAACTGAAATACTTATAAGAGATAGAAGCAGAGTAGGAAATGAGAATAGATAGTAGGGGGTATGAAGATTATAGTTTGCTTGATGAATGACCGCGCGTCTAATGTTCGGTGATCCGATGGAGGGGTTAAGGCTACCGTGGGAGGGGCACGCATAAGAAGCGAACAGGGTGTGAGTAATTCATTTCGAGCAGGGTATGTTTGTCGTAGGAGGAGTGTACCCCTGTGGGTGTAGCTTTGCAGCGGTGTATCTAGGGCATGTGTTTGTATACTTATCATCTGCGTTCAAGTTAAGGTTCATATCTGAGTGGTTGCACGTGCGAAATATGTCAGTTGTGGTGTCTCGGGTGATTGTTATTCCAGTAGACTAGGGAGGCCGTGTATCGTCTTTTTCCTGTAGTTGATCCGTGAAAGAATCCCATATGTCGGCACCCTTGATTACCACCCCTATGTCGCGTAATGTATGTAATACTTGTATTTCTGCGTTGACCCAACGCTGTACGTCAGTTATCCAGTTGCGGGAGTCTGGGGCGCTAGGTGACTTCCACTGCGTGGCGATGAGTCGTTTGAGAGTAACAAATGCGAGATCTGCGCATCCATGTTTTTGTTTATCTTTGCTACGTCTGTGTCGGATACCCAATAGGCAGGGCACAGGGGTAGGTGCTAGGGGTATTCCCAGCCATGTCGCGGTTTGTTATGTAATGTCTTGCCATACGCGGAGTAGTGGTGGGCAGTTCCAGGTCATGTGTAAGAAATCAGCTTCCGTAATGCCACACCTTGGGCAATCAGGACTGGCTTGGGGGTACATGCGGTGGATGCGGTGTGGAGTCAGGTATGTCAGATGTAGGTAGTTGAGCTGGGTGTATCTGAAACGGGCATTGCGCGATACCTTGCGCGTGGTTGTGAGGGACATGGACCATGTTGGTGTTGTAAATTGTGTGTGTAGTGCTTTTTCCCATTTGTTCTTGGCTTGTAACTGTACTTCTTCTGGATTGGCCCGTAGTGTGTTGTGGATCCATGAGATTCGTGCTGGTGTGCCGGTATCTAAGAGCAATTCATGTAAAATAGGTGATGACTGTGGTTCCCTGCTGCCGTGCCCCCATGCGTTACGTATTAAAGATTGCAGTGCGCCATACATAATAAAACCGCCCTGTCCCAGAGCATACGTCGTCGCAAGTACTTCATAGGAGATGAATTGGCCCTCTGCGAATAGTTCTCCCACTAACCGGAGACCTTTATCGGCCCAGTCAGTAAGACACACACAGCCATGTAGTTTGTGTATACCTGGGATGGCGAGTAATGGGATCTTGGGCGAGTATGGTGGTTTTCCAGACCCCCTGTTCACGTAGCGCCGCCACACCTGATCGGCCACTTTTAACAGGATATTGCCATGACGCGGAAGGGCCACGCGCCCTATAAGCTATTCCAGTGTATTTAAGCCTCCCAGTTGTACGCCCACTGTGTGGCTTTCAGAATGAGTGGGGTCTTGTAGCCAGATTAGGATCCAGTGCAACTGAGCCGCTGCGTAGTAAAGTTCGAATTGTTGGTACTCCCATCCCGCCTCTGTCCAGTGGTAGACAGATCTTAGCCAAGGCCACACAACTGTGTCCGGTGCTCCATATCAAATCTATCAATAGCTTGTTCAGCTGTGCGAAAAAAGTGCTGGTGAACCATAATGGTAGGGCAGCGAAAAAATATAGTAGTCGAGGGAGTATTATAATTTTGATTAATACCACTCTGCCCATAGGTGATAGTGGTATTGCATACCAGAAGGGCAACACTCCTTTTATTGATCTAATCGTCCGGTCTAAGTTGCCCTCCTTAAGGTCAGATTCGTCATGATATATGTGCACACCTAGATATTTAAAAGTGCTATAAGTCCATTGTAGGTTATGCTCCGTGGATATGTGGGTCTGTGTGTCGGGTAGTCAGCGCATGGGGAATAGACATGATTTGGCCCAATTAACGCGCAAGCCGGATATGTCTCCAAAATAATTCAATAATTGTAGCAGGTTTGGCAGGGATTCGGAGTGGTTACGTAGGTATATTAATGCATCGTCTGCGTATAAGGAGACTATGCGGTGTTCCATGCCATCTGGTATGCCCCATCTTGTGGCTTCATTGCGCAATTTAGCTGCGAGGGGTTCAATGGCTAGTGCGAACAAAAGTGGTGATAGGGGGCATCCCTGGCGTGTGTTTTGAATTTTTCCGAGGTGATGGTGCCCGTTTTAACTCGTGCTATGGGGTCTGAATATAGGATAGATATCCAGCATGTGAATGCTTTACCAAATCCCATTAACTGCAGAGTTGCCATCAAGTATGCCCAACCCAGTGTGTTGAAAGCTTTTTCGACATCTAGTGAGACCGCCACTCTGGAGTAGTCTGTGTAAGGAGTTTCAGCTATCAAACGCAATAGGTTCCTGATGTTAATGGAAGTGCTGCGTCCAGGTATGAATCCGGATTGATCTGGGTGTATCAGGGAGGAGATTATTGGGAGAAGTCGGTTTGACAGTACCTTACCTAGTATTTTACAGTCCGTGTTTAATAGTGACAGGGGTCGGTAAGAGCGTACGTCTAGTGGGTCACGACCCTTTTTATGGAGGACTACAATCGTTCCTTCACGTTGTGAATCTGAAAGACGACCTATTTCATATGCCTCCTGTAACATAGTCAGATACGGAGTGAGCGTTTGTGATGAGAAATCTGGTAGTACTCGATCGGTAGTCCGTCTCCCCCTGGGGCTTTATTGTGGGCTAGTTGTTGTAATGCTTGCTTAATTTCGTCACTTTCTATGGGTTTGTCTAACTCTAGTGCTTGTGCAGTCGTTAGATGATTTACATGGGAGGTCCTGAAAAAATCTTTTAATTGTGTTGCGAGTGGGGGAGGTTCTGCCTGATATAGCCTTGCATAATACTGCTTAAATGCATCATTTATTTCTGATTGTGTATTCACAATCACACCAGTATCTAGGCGAATGGCGTTTATAGGAGTATGCCGCTGAGTCCCTTTAGCTAACCAGGCCAACATGCGGCTTGATCGATCACCCTCGGGGTGTAGTCGCGCCGTGTAGTGTCGATAGTCGAATTTTCGTAAACGGGTTTCAATGTCACCCCATTGCTTTTTGAGTGTGATCGTGTTATTATTAGCAGTACTGTTTAAAGCCGCTTCACATTCCGTCTTACGTAATTTCTCCTTGGTGCCATGTAACTCTGAGAGTAAAGTGCGTCGAATACCTCCTGCAGCCCCGATACACATGCCCCTAATTACCACCTTGTGTCCGTCCCACTCGATTGCGCATGTTGTGGCTGTTTGGTTATTGATTGTGAAGTAGGACGCTATGGTGTCAGCTAGTTGCTCCCAGAAGGGCGGGTCGCGCAGCAAGGTGGGTTGTAAGCGCCAGGTAGGTGTTCGTGATAGCTGAGTGCCCCATCTCAGTGTAACGATTAGGGGGCAGTGATCTGATAGGGTTTTGGCCAAATAATTGGCGCTGTGTATTGAGTGTGTTATCGTGGCCGAGCATAATAGTAAATCAATCCGTGTGTGGAGGTTGTGTACCGGTGAATAAAAGGAGTATTCTTTGTCAATGGGATGAAGACTTCTCCATGCATCATGTAACCTCCGTTCTGTTATCCAGGACCTTAGCATCTCAGATGCCCGCCTACTAGGGGCGCTTACCATTGGCGGGTGTGATCTGTCCATGGAGATGTCCATTGCGCTGTTAAAATCTCCTCCCCAGATAATTGGTATGGACGGGTCTTGTGAGATCTGTGCTGATGTGGCCCTCAGGAATTCCCCCTGTCCCGAATGTGGGGCATATATACCAGCTATGATTAATTGTCTACCATCCAGCTCTCCACTAAGGCAGACATATCTGCCATCTGTGTCTATATATGTTTTTTTGGACAGCGTAAGAGACCCCTGAAGCGATCCAAATCAGCACTCCCTTTGCATATTTTGATATTTTAGTGCCATAGACAGTGCCCGGCCAGCTTTTATTAATTTCCTTTAATTCTTGTGTGGTGGTATGGGTCTCCTGTAGTATAGCTATATGCACCTTGTGGCGTTTGAGATAGGCATGTACTCTGCGTCTTTTAGTAGGATTAGCCAGGCCCCTTACGTTCCAGGTTATAATATTGTATGTCATTGAAGCGTTTTGTGTACGCACCGCAAGCAGTGCGCGTTTTTAGGTAGAATTCACCGCGTCCCCCCGCCCATCACCCCCCTGCCCCCCTGATTCGGACCCACCCTCGAGTGTAGGGTGACTAGCACATACCTTGAGGAGTTAAGAGTGAGAGGAGTATGGAAGAAAGGGAGAAAAAGGAAGAAGTGTGAATAACCAGGCACAACAGGTGCAAGAGTGGCTTCGAGCCGATTCGTGTCCATACGGGAACCCATCTGGGTTAGGGGGCTGTTGTGGTATATGGTCCAAGGTGGCCGCGAGGACCGGCCTAATTGGATGACATCATCTCCCGTTCAGGCACAACATGGTCTCCGGAGGGATTCCAATTTGCTTGGTGTGATACGAATTAGGGCCGTGCATCTTCCACCCATAGGCAGGTTAAAGGGGAGACGATCGATTCCGGGATGTGAGGTCTGCCCAGGTGTTGACAGGGAGTGCCTGCGTAGGACGGAGAGTTCGCAGGCCGCGGGCACATAGTGTTTGTGTCTTACGGAGTAGGTTGATCGCTGCATTTATGTGTTATTTTTAAAGGTCGTCTGCTGTGCGCGGTGTGAACGCCGGCCCCAATGTCAGAGGGGATGGGGGTGGGCTCTGCAGGGTCCCCATCGAGTCTGAGTCAGTGGTGCAAGATTCGCGGTTGTGCTGTATTAGAATGTTCGAGAACCTATTGACGTCCTTTAGCGTTTGAGCTTGCCAGTCCGCTGCTTGTTTTACAGTAGGGCGTGATCCGGTTCTGGGTTTCGATTTCCTTTTCTTACGCTTCTTTTGTGTTAGCCATTCCTTTTGCTCCGTGTGTTCATCTGTAGGGTCTGCTAAGTCCTTGGCGTAGATCCAAGTCCAAACATCTTCTGAGGCCGGGAAGACGTGGGTTTTGTCGCCATCCACTACTCGTAGTCTAGCAGGGTACATGAGGGAGTATGAAAAGTAGTACCCGTTTTGCTTTAGTGAAAGTGGCACGTTTGCGTTGGACCTCCGCTGTATAGTCCGGGTAGGCCGTGACTTTTACGTTTTCAATTTCAACGGGACCCAGCGCATGAAAGCCCTTTAGGATTTGATCTCTGTCACGGTAATTCAATAGCCTGGCTAATAATGGGCGAGGGGGGGCCCCTGGGCGTGCGGGTCCACCTGGGATCCAGTGTGCCTGCTCCACCGTCAGGAAAGAGGAGGCCTCCTGTTTCAGTATGTGATCTTTTAGCCAACACTCCAGAAATAACTCTGCGTTAGGGAGCTCGATTCGCTCCGGGAATCCCAGGAATCTAATGTTATTACGGCGTGAGCGGCCCTCTGCTTCCTCCGCTCGTCTTTGGAGCTGTATTATCTCAGATTCCTGTTGTTGTATTCGGGTTTTCATGACCTCAATATTTGGGTGAGATGTTTCTAGAGTTGATTTGACTGTGGTTACTCTGTCCGCTAGCTTCCGGTGTTCAGTGTGCAGTATAGTGACTTCCACTGTCATTGCGTCTATTTTTCCTTCCAGGGATGTTTTAGTTTCTAATATCGCCTGCAGTACCTTGTTGATTTGTAAAGAGTGAGCAGCTAGCGTTTCAGTCACTTTGTGCAGTGGATCTGAGCCCTCCATCAGGGGTGGGTCCCCGAGTCTGGCCTCTAATTGGCCCCTCGGCAGTTTCGGTTTCACCATCGTGGTGTCTCCCATGAGCTCTCCTCGTATAACGTTGTGGTTTAAGTGGCCAGTTTATACGGTTCCGACATTTGTGTTGTGCCTTGATTTCAAGGTTTCATGGGAGGGTCTTTATATACAATGAGGCCAGACTTGTCGTGTGCCCTTCGGTAGGCGCGTGGGAGTTTGATGCGCTCCTCAAGAGATATGTGCCGGATATTTGCAGTTGATGATAGCGCGTTGCAGCACACGTATCTGTGCGTTTTGTGTTAGGAAAGAATCGGCATTGCTCTCGGGCTTTACACAAAATTAAGAAATGTAATTGAACCTGATTTCGCTGGTGGGTGTGGTGGTTAACTCATAGATTGCTTGATTTCTGGGCCCAGGGGCTCCCCCAATGTATGTTTCGTGTAAGAAATAGCTAGCGCTCCACGTTTTTGCCGGGCCCCATACCTCGTCTCAGGCCCGATGGCCCAGTCGCACTCAGTTTAGCAGCAGTTCCGAACAAAAAGTCCGGACTTCGTCTGTCCCACGCCACGGCCCCTTCCTCATCCGTAGCTGGATCGCAATCAGGCCTCTCCGCCATGCGCGCGCCCTGGGCCCTTTTTCCGCTCGGAGTCGTAAACCACCCATCAGGTTGGGCGCCTTCACAAGGGTCGGCACCTACGGGGGTGCACCCGCAGTGCTCTGTCGTCTCCGCCCACCGCGGTGGCATCCCTCCGTACCTGCACGCATGGATCAGCTGCTGCGACCGCCGGACCGCTCGGCTCCGTGCTGGGTCCGCGTCCTCGTCTCCGTCTGGGCCCGGAACGAGCCGCTGCAACAGTCAGGTCAGATTTTCGGGGTCTCAGGATATTATTGAACATAAGGCATGTGGGTCCAGGGATTTTCAATGCATGGGGACAGAGGGATTGCAGGATAATTGTAGGCCGCGTGCGGAGCTCTGATCCAAGCGACCGCACTCGCCGCCATCTTGGCCTGGAGGAAGTGACTATAATAGCTAAGCGGGTTAAGTACACAGTTAAATGTGTGGGAGAACTAACTAAGGAAAACAAGCATGATATGAGTGCAAACTAGATAGAGATAGAAGAAGTTGTATGTAAAGGTAAGCATAAAACTAATGTTAATGAGAATAAGAGTAACACACATGAGTCTAAAGTGGGACCTGATTTTCCAGGAACATGCTTCAGGTATTGGAGGTTTGGACACAGGGCTAATGCTCCAACTTGTTCAGCAATTCAGATTTTGTGCAAGACTTGTGGGAAGAAAGGTCATTTTTCAAAGTGTTGTATGGGAAGGAACAAAAAGGAACACAAACATGAGGTAAAAGAGATTGTCTTCCAAGTGAATGAGTACAAAAATTTTCATCTCACTGAATGGGTGAACACCGATAATCTTGAGGTTATGGTGAAATTTGAATCATGCTTGCAGCTCTCCATGATTTCAAAAAAGATTTTTTTAAAACATTTTAGAGGGAAGGTAAAAAGACACAAGATGGATGTGAAACCAACTGGGTATGGTGGGTCACCAGTTAGAATGTATGGCTATGTTGTTGCAAGTCTGGAGTGCAAAGGAAGGTTTGTGGATGCAGAGGTATATGTGTCAAACAAAGGGGATGAGTTACTTGGTTGGCCATTTCAGAGAATTTTGGAGATATCACTCAATCCCAATGCAATTCTACAAGGTCAGGTGCAGGAGATAGCTAGAGACAAGACTGATTATGAAGGAGACTTGCCAAATTATTTTGTGATGAATTGGAATGCCTGTTAGGGTACAAACATCACATTAAGTTAAAATTGGGTGCAAAACCTGTGGTTGCCAAAGTGAGGAAAGTACCAGTCAACAAACAAGGAGGAGACAGAGATTACACAATTAGTTTACTCGGGGGTGATTGAGCCAGTGGAAGCCACCAAGCGGTTGGCTCAATGAGATACTCTTGTGTGTTGACCTCAGAGCACTAAATAAGGAGGCAACAATAGATAGTTTTCCTCTTCCGAACATTGATGAAATAGTAATGATTCTGGCTGATGGTAATTCTTTTACAACACTGGACTTAGCATCAACCTACCATCAAGTTAGATTGGATTAATCATCACAAGATTTGATGGCATTAGTTACTCTCATGGGAGCTTACAAGTTTCTTAGGATGCCGTTTGGTCTACTATTGGCATCCTCAGTATTTTAGAGAATGATGTCTACAGTAGTGAAAGAGATAGAAGGAATTTGTTGCTATCGGGAGGATGTGTTGATTGATTTTTGGATAAATGAAAGAGGAAAATTATTTGAAAGTTGGTGAAGTGCTGGAGAGGTTATTAAAAGTAGGTCTTACATTGAGAAAGGACAAGTGCAGGTTTTGTGTAAGTGAAGTAATCTATTTAGGATATCACAGTGCTGGGAAGGGAATAAGACAAAAAAAACTAGTTGAGACAATTGTGGGCGTGAAGGATCCCTGTTCCAAGGAAGAACTGGTGTCTTTCCTTGGAATGGAGGAGTACTATAGTAAGTTCACAAGGGTTTACGGATAAAACAGTCCATCTTCAAGACTCACTGGGAAAGAAATTGGAATTCAATTGGGATAGGAAGTGCCAAAAAGAGTCTAATCCGTTGAAAGAAGATCTAACTAATGCACCCAACCTACAGGCATTTGTTCCAGGCAAAGAAACCTGTATAGTCATGGAGTAAAGGAATTGATGCAATCATTGTTCAGAGGAAAGAGAGTACAGAACAACTGCATGCACCTTAGGCTGCTTGAGAGGTGCAGGTTAAACTGCTCTGGGATTAAGAAGAGGCTATTGCTATCTTATGGGAACCAGTCAAATTCAGAAGCCTGATTTAGGGAACCTCCTTTAGGGTAAGATCTGACCACAAACCCTTAAAAAAATGTTTTTAAAGGAAAGGCCTGGGTTCAATTTTGCCTAGGTTAAGAATGTGGATTATTGCTCTCCAAGAGTATAACTTCATAACTGTATATATCCCAGGTGCACAAAATTTCACAGCTGATTGCTTATCATGGTTGGTTGACACAATAAATTCACAAGAGTCGCTAATAGATGGCATTTTTGCGAGAGGCACCAGATTGGTTCCACCTAAAGAATTGAGGAGTACATTAATTTCATTAGCACTTGAAAGCCGTATGGGTATAGCTAAATTGAAAGAATGCCTATATCAAGATTTCTGGTGGCCTGGAATAGATTTAATGGTGAAACGTAAAGTGAGGGACTGAGTGCAGTGAAATATGAATGACAAAGTGCTAAAAACTGACATATGCCCATGATATGTAGAGAACTACCAAAATATCCATGGGAGCAGCTAGCTATAGATGTAGTGGGTCCTCTCCATGGTGAGCATCACCGTATTTAATAGTACTGCTTGATTTATAGTCACAATGGATTGAAGTGAGTTGTGTGCATGATACCTCCTCATGTAATGTGGTCAAATTCTTATGGAAAGTATTTAAGGGGGAGAGTTATCCTCATTTTATTTTGTCTGACAATGGTTCTTAATTCTGCTCACAAAAAATGGAAATCTACTTGAAGGATTGTGGCATAAGTCATAAAAAAGCTCTCTGTATCATCCCAAGAAAAAATGGAGCAATGACAGGTTAAATAAAACCTTGAACGATAGTATACAATTGGCAAGAGTAAACAGTTTAGACTGGAAAAGGGACTTTCAAGAAAGAATCACAGCTTACAGGTGTCACCACATGCCACTACCGGTAAAACACTGTTTGAGTTGTTTAAAGGGAGGACTGCCAATACACAATTATGTCCAGGTTGGGTGTTACTAGACAAACATGTAACATTTAATGGAATTGGTGAATGGAGAGAGAGAACTGAAACGTCAACTTGACAGGAAAACCTATTTTAACGTACACAAATATGTTAAGAACATTACATTTCAGGTTGGTGATTGGGTAAGAATTAAAGCACTAGTTGGGTGTCAACAGTGGTCCGAATTTACAAAGGAGAAACAGGTCATTAAATTATTTAAGAATGCTATTGAAACCAATGATGGAAGAATTTGGAACTTGAGTCAGGTAGTGGAAGCTCGTCATACCAGGTGGTGACAAAACTGGAAGTATTCAGCCTGCTGACAAAGGACCAGATGAGCAGATAGGATCTGAACAAGGAGGAGATAACAGGAAAAATGAGAGGATATGTAAATCTCCTCAGTACTTACATGATTACATTAGAAGTTTAAACAAAAGAAGAAAATCTCTCTCTCTCTCTCTCTCTCTCTATATATATATATATATATATATATATATACATATATATATATATATGTATTCAGAAAAACTGGTGCAGTGTAATCGCACACCAAGGGCTGCACAACATCCAAATAGGCTCCTAAAAATGTAGAGTCAAAAACCACTTGTAATTAATTTCATCGGCTGCTATTTATTGAAAAAAGTTTAAATGCAGGTTAAATTCGAACCGCATAAAAAGGTATAAGAAGCACAAAAAGAGTCAATAATGTGCCCACCAAGAACAAACACACGCTGTCCCAACCAAATGTCAACGCGTTTCGGCAAAAGCCTTCAACAGGACATTGGCAGACATTTTTACACCCAACTATTTAAACCCTATAGTCCTTCTTTGTTGTTAACTACATAGCTAGAGGGAAGTGCAAACCGAGCGGCCATTTTGTAACATAGCAGTTCTGGGTTTGAAAGTTAGAAAATAGTAATCCTGTGCTTAGATGAAATATAAACTTCAAATATAACATTGTGTATTTCTTTTATATTGTAATACCATATCACATATATGATGTGATCGCCGGTAAATGCATAAATAATATATAGTCTTAATTAATAATTGTTAAATACAGGAAAAAGAACAACCCATATATAGGTTTTTTTTCTCTCTTTCTCTTCCTTTTTTCTTTCTCTCTAATATCAAAGTATTGTCCACTTTTTACTTGATAGTTTTGGAAGCCTGATATATAAATAGATAAATACATAAATATATGTACTATAACTTAATTACAATACAATCAATCTATATACAAGCTATAAATAAATAAATAAATGGAATAATTCCAATCGATTCTTATCAAGGAATGACAATAAGAAATATATAAAAAGGACAGATATATAAATAGATATTAATAACCAAAATTCTATACGATATATATATATATGTCTGAAATAGTGTATGTCTGTGCATACCATTTATTTTCTAATACTGAATGTGAGGCATGTTATAATTTTTGTAGGGTTTCATTGTTCATAATGGGGGAAGCGTGAGGACGTTATTAGCATAGGTGTTATTAGCATAAGGACATTCACTGTCAATAAGGAGGAAGAAGTATGAGGTAGTTAAGTTACAGGTTAGAACTGCCTCTTTTGCAATGTTGTAGAGAGGCAATGTTTAGGTTTAAATAGCAATGACAGTTGTACATGGGAAGCTGCTGGTGTATAAGATGGAATAAAGAGCTCATACTACAACGCGCTGTCTGCTGTTTTTGCAAGATCATTTTATCAGCAACTTCAGATGTGGAAATATTCATCTACCTAGTAGACCTTTCTTTTTAAATAAGTGGAAGCGAAGTGGGAGGAAAACTTTGCAAAAGGCAGGTATCCTGTCAGAAGTTGTCAGCTTCCTTTGAGGGAATTTATAAACATTTTTGTAAAAACTTTGGAGGTAGTATGTAATAAAAAACTGATTTAATTAACAAAACAGGCATATATCACAAGGATCCGCATTCTTCTAGGAACTCTTTCACAATGCCCATGAATTTACAATTACAAACCTTCCACACACTATGCTCTAAGTGGAACGAACCAAGGTGGATAAACATGATGGGAGAGGAAAATCAAAGGTATAACAGTTTAGCATATAGGTTTGTAACCTGCAAACTTGTGCAAATGAACACCAACAAATCATTGGTGTAATTGTGATTATAATTCTTAGTTAGGATGTGCACTCTGCTCTACAGTCAAAGATTTCAAACTCTGTGTCAGTTTAGGCTGTGTTCTGTACCAATCTATTGTCTCTGCATTAAAGACATAGCTTTGTTTACTTTGTTGTAGAACTACATTTTGCAGAGCAATACACATTTCCCTGTAAGGGAACACTGTTCATCTAACTTTAAAGAACTGTATTTTCCCTGGTGGAGACTCCCTTTCGTGCTTGCTCAGGGTCTACCATGGTACATCTAAGTGATACCACTTTCAAAATGCTGAAAATCAATGTGCAAAACAGAAGAAAGTGTGAATTCTAAGTCAAGAGTTGACATTTGTACTCGATTACAGTAACAGTCTTCTTTGTGACTTGTGCATCCCTGTTATGATCAGTTTAATGGATTTGATATTGCTCTAAAATGCATACTGTTCTCTCCATCAGTGACTTTGTTGCAGCATAAGTAGTCAGTGTGTTGGCTGAGGTGTGAAATCAGAAGTTACATTCTGTTTTCCCAACCCATGCTCACATCCTCCTCCTTCATCTTATCATATTGTACTTTGCCTACCATTTATAACACCTTTGTAGAACTGTTGGCTGTCTACATAAGGAGACCTGAGTCTTAGACCGCATTTCCGAGTTGGTTGGTACTATGGGTGTATTTAAATACAATTGTGAGAAATATACTGGGTGTGGTAATACATCTTCTTATTAGTTTGGATACTAAGAAGATGAGCTAAAAACGCAGGCCTTTAACTTATCACCCAAATCTCTGCATGTTATGCTTTTTTACTCCATTTATGGTCCCCATAATTTTGTCAGCTTTGCTCTCCCAACATCTGTTAAGGGAAAGCCTGGGGTGGGTGTGAGGTGTATTGTAGAACGCAACATACCAACATACATAAGTGTGATTCCTGTGCAAACTTCTGTTTTCGCTAAGATTAGACTTTAGCTACAAACTTAGAAAGAGGCCTTTAGCCACCCTGTGACGTTTCAATTAATTCCACATTAACTTTGTGGGCTGCCCTTAAGCACTTTATCCACCAACTCCATTAACTTATTCCAAACTCCATTCCGAGCATAACGGAAGGAGCAGACACTCAACTTACTTCACTACCTGTTTATTGTGTAAATGTGCTGCGGAGCATGATGAGTTTTAGCTACCTGAGTAGCCTTAATCAAATAAGAAGGATGCCAGCTTTATTACACTTTATACGCACCAACATGTCATCATGCCTAAACATAGAATAAATACTACTCATGCATTTAGTGCTTGTCATGCAAAGTGATGAAACATCCAAAGATTAATGAAGTGTGTGTTATAAAATTGATCTAAATTATACTTTACGTGAACACATAAAATTATGAATATAAACTAGCCCTAGGGGGATGATCAGGACCAAAAGTATTGGAGTAGCTTTTTCTAATTAACTAAAACTATTGTTTATATTCAGTTGAAACTTTCATAATGCCCATGCTATTAAAAATATAATTATTTTAACCTTCACATGATAATAAATGTACCTAATAATAACAATTATTAACAATATCACAAAATCTGTTTCTTTATGCATAAAATGTTTAGATAAGAGTGTATGGGAGAAGATATGATATTTAAAAGAATTGCATTACATTAACAATGAACTCTTTCTCTCATATTTCTTGGGTGACTGAGAACCGGCATCCAGTAGATAGTTTAATTGCAAATTGAACAAAAGTGATTCTTACCTGTTTGTTAGAGAGATTAGTCGAAGGAAATTATCCTGTTATCATGAAGATGATTTGCTGAGCAGGAGGCAAAAGACAAAGAAAGAAGATACAAGTTACAAAATTGTGTGATTTTACAATGCTTGTTCCTAAATTAATGTGTGAAGCTTTTTTCGGGGGAAGTTTTTCAGGGAAATGCTTTCCGAGAGACTTTTAGGAGAGCGGTCTTAGAGGTTTGGGCTCATTATGTTGTGATACCCTCCTCTATTCTGATACTTTGTGATTTCTCATAGAAGCTCTCTGAGATACTACTCACAGTCACTTTGAGCTGCTTTATTTTTGCCACTTAGATATTTCAAGACTCTATTTGAAACGTGTTTTCTCAAAAACTTTATTGAGTTTCTAAGGACCAGATGTACGACCTTTTGTTTTGTGACTCTCAATTTGCGATCCATTTGATAATCTCAATTTGCAAATCGCAAAACAAAATGTACAACAGTGTAAGTACACTGTTTACGTTTCCCAATTGGGTTGCAAATGACCTACCTCATCAATATTCATGAGGCAGGTCAGCATTTTTGACCCTATTGGGAATGGCCACACTCACAGAAATGGTGGTCGCTGAGGACAGCAGACCACCATGTCTGTGATCAGTGGCGGCTGGAGAAATTTGAAAGTGGTGGGGCGTAAAATGAACCATCATTTTTCCATTAGTGAGCAAACAGGCTTTCAGGGTAAGGAAAGCCTAAAGATGCATGTGCAGGCTGCAGGCTGCAGCCTTTGTGATGCAAGAGGGCAAGACATTTAGGGAAACATGGTGACTTGACAGGACGGGGCTAGTAACAATTAGGGGTGAGTACAATTCGTGAAATTTGCTTTTATATAGTTAGGCACAATTATGGGGAAATTAGGGGAAAATATGCAGAACTGCATAAAATACAAATGAAGCATTTAGTACATGCATCACCATGTCCAGTTTTGATGCAATGGCACATTTCATGCTAAATAAGTGCTGCATCAAAAGCAGGTTGCATTCTCTTTGTTCTGTGTTGTTCTCGCTCTATAATTCTGCTGCAAATGCAGCATAATTATGCAACATGGCTTAGTGGTCTAATTTTGGCAATTTCACATGTGTAATGTGAAATTCTCACTATTATGCCACATAAATGAAATTTCACACAAGCTTAGTATCATTGGTGCAGACTAAAATCATTGGTTTTAATAATCAGAAGAGGACAAGCTAAAGAAGCTACCTAGTGATAACGTCCCAGGTGTATGTGATGCATTTTTGTGCATGTTATCAGTGTGGTAGATGGATAAGTATAAGTGAAAGAGAGTAATGGAGGCCTGTGGGTTCTATTTTGAAAGTCCATGGCCTGTCCATGTGCGTAAGCTGGGGATGAGGTTGCTTTCGCAGAAGGTGGAAATGAGTTTCTGACATTCCTGAGGCATGAGGAAGGAGATCTAGACAGGGAAGCCGGAGAGAGTAGACAGGCACCTTTAGAAATTCGATTAGGTCCTTTTGCTGCAAGGGGCTGCTAGCAAGTTTTCCGGAAGCACAGACACTTAGAAGATGGCTTGGATGGGGGTGGGGGAAGTACATTTCGGGACTGCAGTCTGCTGTTCATGGTGAGAAGTATCCTTTACTTGAGGCCATTCTTTTGGCTCTTTCCTGATCACTTAAGTGTGGCTGTTCATAGACAGGTGATGAAAGTTTGCACCTCTCTTTGTCTCTGTTGTGAGTACCCCAGAATGCAAACTACCCTGCTGTGGGTAGCACAGGAACTACCTGAGCTCAGCTTTATCATAGCCCTGATAGCTCTCTGTGCAAGGGGCAGATAGTGACTGTATTGATAGCAGAACAATCTGTATTACCTTTGTGTCATTGTGTTGCCTGCAAGACCTTACCGGTCTGGACTGGGTTTGGAATTAAAAAGGAAACAATGAGCACATGGCCGGCATTTGGAGGTGGGTATACACTTGCTCAGTAATTTGTTAGTTACTTTCTGTAATGATTTAAACAACCTAATAAACAACGAAATTGAACCCTGCCTAGAGGGATCTCAGATGATTACGCTTGAAGCATGTGTTCCCCTTATCACGTTTGTTAGAAGCAATATATATTTAAGTACACTTGTGACCTGTGTTTTTGCTAACATCTTCCTCCGCAGAAAGTAAATATACAATTAGGGTTTACTGTTCCAAATCTCCCCAGGGGAGAGAGCGCGATGTTGCAATTTATGGATGCACACTGCAGGCATTACCTCGATCTATCAGTGAGGTATACCGCAAACACATGCAACACAGACACACAGACTAAACATAAATCAGCACAACTCAAACTCCCAAAAGCACAATCATCACAGACAGGTTGAACATAAAACCTCTAACAAATACACAAAACAGACACAACACTAAATAGTCACACACATAAAAAACAGAGTGACATGTTCTCCATCATCTTAAGCATACTGGTATCACTCCCTCACTCAGGCCAGCATGCCCATGTCATCACAAACACACCTGCCAAGAGTCACCAAACACGCCAACAGCCCTCTTACAAACATACAAGACTGAGTCACTCACAGCTCCCCCTTTTTTCACACGTAACCTCCGTATCTCAGATACAAGCACCCAGAACCGCCATTGCTCAAAAAAACAAAGAAACGGTAATCTAAAACCCCATTATGACAGCCACAGTCTTATCATCCACACTCTTCTTCACCCCCACACTGCTCATATAAATGTCATTTGAAGCTCAAACAGACAGGAATTCCCACTTCCAGAAAAATAAATCAACCTTGAAGCACACAAACATGTGCAAGAGCAAAGAAACTATGTTTATGTAGTAAGTCTGTGCTGTCGCCTGAGGAGAAATTAAAAGTACAATAGTAGTTGCAAAGAAACAACCTGTAAGGAGTGCTGCGTGCAGAAAACATCGGCCACAGTGGCAGGCACCAGCAAAGACCAGACAACCATCAGTCGCACAAAGACAAAATAATGGTGATATCAATACCACACTGTCCACAGACAACACTAAAAATAAATAACACACTAAAAGTGTAGTCTGTAAAGCATGTTAGGTATTGTGTTTACTTTGTCACTCATGTCTGTCATTTCATGCCAGTAAAGCGTTCTGAAACATAATGCATCCTGGCCGGTGTAGTCGTCGTACACTTCATGTGAAAACGTTTTGCAAATATCCAGCATTGGAAACTTTACATTTCCAATAACATGGAATTATCAGGCAATTCTCCGTGTTTCCAGACACCCAGAAATACCCTACAGGTAGGCTTCCTGCACTTCCCGCTTTTCCAGCTTGCTGCCTCTCTCAATGTGAGGGTGCCTGGGAAGTAAGATGACTAAACGTGTTTGTAGGCCAGGAGGGTGTTAGGTGAAATAATACGCGTGATAAAGACACATGCATTTCTTTTTTATCCAAGGCATGTTTATTATGTGCAGTTACTTGAAGGTGACGGGCAAATAAACCTTAGGCACATCCCCCCTCCATCTACCCCACGTGCCTACACGTATTGGGCCATGCAGAGAGTCCGTCTGGTTTGCCAAACTATTTCCTTGTACCTGAGGCAAAATCGAGTCACACTCCCTGAAGTCTCCCTCTCCAGCACAGCGATGCACTAGAGCAGTAGTTCCCAAACTTTTTTGACTCGTGGCTCCCTTGACCATTGCCTGCGGCTCCCCATTACATTACCTGTTTAGGCAGGGGAGGGGACAGTGGTGGTGGGGATTGTAAGCCTGGCCTCTATAGTACTTCCCATTTAATCCCTGAAAAATAATTGAGATGAAGGTATGAAGAATAGTGTGTGCAATGCAAGGATATGCCTTCTCTCCCTTCTCACATATTCATGTGCCGTCAGGTCATACAGTGCATCTGTTTGATGTTCATGCACGCTCAGCCCGGAGCTGGACATACGCAACCAAAACCGCCAGGGGCACTTGGGAACTATGGCCTCAGCCTAAGCATTGCTTATTAATCATGCATTAGATTTCATACAAACACAGGGTACTTAATTACCTTTATATTCATCTTCAATTGTGGAACGGTAACCCACCTCGTTTATCAAAGCAAAGTAATGTAATGTTTAAAAAGCTGAGGTCTTTAAATGCAATAACATAAAAGCACTCAAAATGTAAAATATGTTCATGTTTTGTATTCCCACAAGTACAATACATTCTTGATTGTTTTATCAGATATCCTTCTTCCAAAATATTGTCTTAATTTTGGAAATGTATGCAGCATTGTTTGAGGGCACGCATGGTTCAAACTACAGTGCTGGTTTTATTTAACAACATTATCACACAAGGAGTTTTCCCGCATGTATAATGATGGAAAACACAAGGGGATTAGAAGGAATTTGAAAATGACGATGTAACAAAAATTGGTAGAATTCCATAATATTTGTTTCATTTTAGTCCACACTTTCTTAGTAGAATAAATGTCACCTATCATAAATGTGTTTACAGGGAATCCTTTTCCACAACACATTTGACAGAGGATATGTAGACCAGACAATGTAGCTGCCAAGACTGCAAAGTGTGACAACGTTCGAACTAGACAGAGGTGTCGCGGTTTTTTAAATTCGCTCACTCGTTCATGATATATATTTCTCAGGAAAGGACATGGACTTCCTCCTTGGTGGACACTAAAACGACTTCAGCACAAAGCATGTGCAATATTAATTACAGGCCCCTTTTCACCTCTTTAAAAAACATTAATTACCTTAACAAAAAAATAGAAAACAGGAATCATAAAGTTTACAAAAGTTTATATCTACAAAGTGCATTTTAGACAATATAGACGATATATTTTACAATAATCACTTTTAATGTACCCTTTATATTCCCTTGTTAATGTATATAATTTTCATTTTTATGTTTGAGTCTTAATTGATGTTTGCTGCTCAGACACACGTGCGTCTTTTGTAGCATAGGAAGCAAGCAATCTGATAAGACTACATACTAACAGAAAAGAAAAAATTAACTTACAGGCCAAAGTTTCTACAATATTAAAGCTGAAGTTTATAATAGACGTGCATAGTGCAGCTCAGCGCTCATCCGTCCAGTACTAAGTGAAACCATATTGCCAGCTGCGGATATGTTAGTGATGATTCATGACTTGAGAGAAATTCTATCCTCCTCCTTCACACAGAAGAAAACAACGTCGTGGCGCACAGTTTGGGAACCACTGCACTAGAGGGCCAGTGCAGGAAGCAGGAACGAGCGCAGCGGCATCGTTTATACAAAATTCTTCAGCAAACTCCAATGCCTTCTTTGCGCCTGCAGCCTCTAATCCCACTCTCTCACAACTCGTCACAGGACGAGGTGGGGGTAAGTGAGGCTTGATCCCCCGCCCACCCTGTGACGATTGGTGAAAGGGTGGGGTGGCTTGGCTCCAGTCCCTGATTGACGTGTAGCCTGTGGTGCTACAGGGCTTCACCCTCAAGCGCCCGGAGGCTAACTTTACACCCACATCATCAGAAGGTGGAGCTTAGACTTGGGGACATCGATTTTGCCGAGCTGATGGCGTCACAGGCCTCAGGGCTGTGAGCTCGTCAACCCGGCAAATTGTGATTGACGGCAGGCTGAGCAGCCTTCTGATAGATGCAACATCGAATAAGGATTACATGAGGAGAGTGCAACTGAGATAAGTGCTATTGAAGAGCTGTCCTCAGTTTATCTTTATTTTTTTAACAGTTACAAACAAAATTAAAAAACATTTATTGGAAATATAAAAGGGGCAGAGCCCCAGCGCCCATGTAGGAGGAGCAGCCACTGTCTGTGATTGCTTTTTAAATAAAGCAGTGTTTTTTTAATGCAGCCAATTTTCCTAAAAGGAAAATAGGATGAATTTCAAAAAGAAAAATGAAAAGTTTTCTTTTCATTTTTTTTAGAGCAGACAATATTTTTGCTACCATTCACAAAGGGTATTTGCGAATAGGTTAGCACCAATTTGAAATTGCCGTTGACCTCAATTGTTTTGCAACTGCATTCATGGTTACAAAACAATCATACGTACAATTAAGATTCGGTATTAGGAACGGATACCCTGATCACGCCCCTTCCTAATACTGAATTGCAAAACCCAAACTGTGATTCGTTAACAAGTTACTGATTCACAATTTGGGCTTTGTACATCCTTAAAAGCCTTTTTCTAGTAGCAAACAGCCGATTTGCTTTGCCACTGGAAAAATGCTTTGTTCTGTGGGCCTAAATTCTTTACCAAGTTTGATTCATGAACCCTTCCTTTATTAATTCTTTGTAGTTAATTTTCTTTGTCTTAAAACCCATCCTTAGATTAGAGTAGGGAATTACTTTGTACAGAACACTCTTCATATATTGTTCTGTTTAATTTCATAGATGATTTGTAAGTTATCAATGAAGATGAGAAACTAAGAAAACTGATAATAATAATTCTTAACCTACTTCAAATTCTCTGAAAGAAGTGTCATCAATCCCTATCGAAAACTGATAAATGTTTTTGATTGCAGCCTCTATTTGTCTCATACTACACTTCTGTAGTTCATTGCCTGGGGTCTAGTAGCAAAGTGAAAAAACTTAAAATGATTTATTACAGTCAATTTCTGCTCTAGCAGTATATTTTGAAAAGTTTCTACATGAATATCACAAGACATCAGGAAACATGACACACTAGTTGATATCACATTCAAAGGTACTTGCCACGTTTTCTAAGAGTTGATCTCACTTACATTCCAAAAGTATATTTATGTAAAGTCACAAGTTCAAAATTATACAATTCATAAAACTTAAGTCCATGACAGTTCCTTGTTTATTACTGCATCTTAATGTTATTTATTCCTTATGGGCATGTAAACAAATGTCTTTGAGAACTGGTGTACACACTCTGCAGCACAAAAAAGGTTAAAATCATATTAGAATGAAACTCCCAACTCATAACATACAGAGAGGTTATAGTTGGACATTTATCTCTTCATCAACATTCAATCCTTTTGGTATTTGTTATCAAGTTCTATAATATAACGCATGTTTAGACTCCTCAAGATTTTCTTCTTGTCACCACTCCTAGAATCACCCATAGAATCTGTGGAAATGTTAGATTGTTCTGTGTTTTTTTATTTGTTTAGATTGTTTGGTGTTAATGTCTTTTGATTTGTGCTGTGGATCTATTATTTGATGTTGATGTGGCCCGAAAAAGGACAGCAAAGCCTATCTTAAATGTGCTAATTAGTGCCTGTGACTTATAATTCATGTTTAGTAGGATATATGTTTGCCATTCAAAGGCAGCACAATTACTGGCCTTTTTAGGTCTCAACTAGAAAGCACTTGCGCTGTCTCTTTGAGACATGTTGTATTCAGTTTATGGACTTTCAAAACTCCCAGTGCTTTTGGTTGTTTTTTTGACCTGTCTTTCGAAATTCCTTTGCTCCTGTTGGTGAATAGTTTTCATATGTCTGCCTTGGGGTGCTTTGTTCCCTCCCAGCGGACTTCACTCATTGATCATTTTTGTTGGCCATCTCTGGCCATCTGTTGCCTCCTAACTCACACACCCTCCCTCCCATCATTGCTACTGTCCTTCCTGCACCGCTGTTTGTTTTGAAAGGGACTTTCCTTGCACTGCTTTTTGTTGCTAATCTCTGGCCATCTGCTGCTTCCTTGCATGCACCCCCTCCCTCCAATCATTGCTGTTGTCCTTCCTATGCCACTGCTTGTTTTGAAAGGGATGTTCTTTGCACTGCCCTCGGGGGATCGTATTTCCTTTTCTGCCATTCTCAGACATAACGATTTAATAAACAGATCATTCACGTGCGCCTCTCGGGTTGCCTCAATCCATAGCCATCTTCACATTCAGCTCTTGTGCCAAAGAGTTTTAATATGTCGCATTAACGCCTCACTTGCTGAAAACAGAGACTTCAACAAATGTCTCTACCCTCTTTTTCCTCTCCTTTCTTTAAATGTTCCCCTGTGAAATGGATCCAAAAAAAGAAAGAAACACTTTTGCTGCAAATGTCGTCTTTTTCTGACATTTTTATATTCCAAAGTGCAGCGTCGGGACAGAGAGGAAAAAAAATATTTAAAATACGAAGAACAAATAAAAAAACAAAATAAAGACCGAGTGGTCACAAAGTGGCCATATTGGTTTTATTCACACCCACAGATATTAACGCCATTTTACAGATTGTGCCAGTGAAGTGCTTCTTTTGTTTTCTCATCTTTCTTCGAAAAACATTGTTTTACCCGACGGGGAAGTGCCTCATTCCTGGAACTACTCTGATACCTGGTTGATGTGAAGAGTGGAAAACGTTTAATGTCATCCTTATCAACTGTTTTCCTTTGCCAAGAGTTTAAATGTGTGTTACAACATCCTTGTTGCTTGATTTTACCTTCTTTTCTGCACTTGCTTGAAGCCCTAAACACTCTCATGCTGCATGCAAGCGGTAACCCACTTGCTTTAAAATACAAAGATGAGTTTTAGGCACTGTTTCAGCAATGCCAAAAGACTAAATAAAGCAAGACAGAATGGTCGCAAAATGGCCAGATTGATTTTAGTCACACACATTAGCGCCACTTTACAGAGTTTGCCAATGAAGTGCTACTTTCATTTTCCCGCCTTTCTTTAAACAACATTGTTTTCCCCAGGTGCGGAGGTGCACCATTCCTGGAGGTACTGCAATACCTGCGCTTAATTTTCTTTATTTGGTGGGTGTGGGGAGCGCGAGGTAGAGAACCTGGGGAAAAGGGATCCCTGGGAGTTAGCACAGGCCCACTGGCACAAGTGTGGGGAGCGGGAGGGAGAGGACCTGGGGGAAAGGGGATCCTTGGGAGATAGCACAGGCTCACTGGCATGGGGCCTAGAACAGAATGAGCAGGCAGACAATGGGGAAATGACCTTCTGGGGCTGGAGCAGCCCCTAGACCTCACGCTGGCTGGGGCCCCAGTCAGAGACAACAGAATAGGAAAGGGGCAGGCTGGGGGGGTAACAAAGGGAAGGGAAAAAAGGTTAGTGCTGGGGTGGGTGGCTTCAGGGGTGGGCATTGCCTGATAAGGGTAAGGTAGCTACCCAAAAGGAGGGGGTGCAGTTGGAGGAGAGCAGGAGGACAAAGGAGGTGTTTGAGGCATGACACCCCATCACTACTGACTGGGCATCAGTTGACATAGAGGTAAGGATTCAAGAGCAGAGAAGATTGGTGGCGGACACAGAACTGAGGTGGGCCAGGCTGTGTAAGGAGAGGGGAGAGGCGGAAGGGAAGTCCAGGAAGGCAAAGAGGAAATCAGTGGGGGTTAGTGGGGGCCAGGATGAAGGGCACGGGGTGAAGAATGGTAGCTGGGTGTGGATTCCACATGAGGAGCAGGGGGCAGCTCCGGCAGCTGGTGCGGCTGGTGGGATAGGCAGCCTGACGGCAGCACCTGGCGCACACAGCCAAGGGCAGCGCGGAGAGTCAATGCCAGCGTCAGAAGCTGACATAAAGGTGGTGAAGCCAATGGGGTGCAACACTGCCCCAGGACGTTGGTCGGAAGAGATAGAGGGTCTTCGGCGGCCTTCTCTACACCGTGGGAACGCACGAAGCAGATGCCTGGCTTACGCCGAAAGGGTTTCAGGTTGGCTGATGAATACGAGATAGTGGATGCAGCTGCTGCTGATGAAGGAGTGGGTTTGGATGAAGAGGAAATGATCCCTGTCCCCCCCCCTCCCTCGCGCTTTCCCGCCGCGACCTCCTGCACGCCCCCGCCCCCCAGCTCCCATTCGCCCCCAGCTGACCCCTCCCCCCCCCCTCCTACCTCTTATGGCGGCCGCTGCGCGACAGTGGTAGCGACCCTTGACCCAAGGGTAGGTCGCTCCCCCTGCCGCTGCAGCTCCTCCAAGTTCCCGAGTTCCTGTGTTCCTGAGACCCACCTAACTGTAAGTACCCCCCTCCTCCCAGCCCCTCGCCCTGCCCCGCGCCACTCACCTTCTCTCCTGCACCTGCTTCTTTTCCTCCTCTCTGTCTCTTCCTCCTCGCTCCCCCTCTGCAATCTTCTTCTGTGTTCTTCTGTTCTTCTCTTCTGTTCTTCTGTTCTTCCCTTCTGTTCTTCTGTGTTCTTCCGGTCTTCTGTGTTCTTCTTCTCTGTTCTTCTCGGTGCTTCTGTGTTCTTCTTCTCTGTTCTTCTCTGTTCTTCTCTGTTCTTCTCTGTTCTTCTGCTCTTCCGATCTTCCGATCTTCTGTTCTTCTGTTCTTCTGTCTTCTGCTCTTCCGGTCTTCTGTTCTTCTGTCTTCTGTTCTCCTGTCTTCGGCTCTTCTACCTCCTCCGTCTTCTTCCCCCGAGCCTGCCCTCCTGCTCCTTCCTCATCCCCCTCCCTCACTCGCCTCCCCCTCTCTCACCCCTAGCTAACCCGTTCGCTATCTACCTCCCTCACTCCTCCTATCTTCCTATCTCACTATCTAACTCCCCCACTCTCCACCTCCTCCTACCTACCTATCTGTCTATCTATCTATTTCCCTATCTATCGACTTCTCTATCTATTTTCTCTATCTATTTCTCTATCTCTCCCGCCACCCCCTCTACTACCTATCTCCCTATCCTCTCACTCTACCTCTCTCCCTCACCCACCTCTACAACCCCCCCTCCCCTATCTTCACAACCCTACTCCTATCTCTCTCCCTAATCTCCAAACCTCCAAACCTCCTAACACTCACCCTCCTCCACCCTAAACCCCCTCCCCCAGCTCCTCTCACTCTACCTGTCCCCCCCCTCCCTCGCGCTTTCCCGCCGCGACCTCCTGCACGCCCCCGCCCCCCAGCTCCCATTCGCCCCCAGCTGACCCCTCCCCCCCCCTCCTACCTCTTATGGCGGCCGCTGCGCGACTGCGCAGCGGGCACGCCGCTGGCGCGCCAGAGGCGCGCCAGAGGCAAGCCCGTCTGCGCCCGTCCGCGCCTGGCCCGCGCCCAGCGCCACGACCCCTGGTCCCCAGCTCCCCCAAGCCCCGCTGATCCGCTACGACCCCACCACCCTCCACGCCCTCAACCCAGGGCGCTCCAAAACCTGCTTCCTAGCTCACCCCAAACGCACCCATGGACCCTTCGCCTGCAACTCCTGCAAACGCATCTTCCACCACGCAACTACCACGACCACAAGCCCACGCGCCATCAACCACCTCAAGTGCATCCTGGTCAACGCTCGTTCCGTCCACAAGCACGCCGTTGAACTTTGGGACCTCCTGGACTCCACAGCCCCGGACGTCGCCTTCATCACGGAGACATGGATGAACGCCTCCTCTGCTCCAGACATCGCTACCGCCATCCCCGAAGGCTACAAGATCTCCAGAAAAGACCGCACCAACCAAGTAGGAGGAGGTGTCGCCATCATCTTCAAAGACTCCATCAGCGTCACCACCTCCACCGAAGACCCCCCCCTCGCCGCTGAACACCTGCATTTTCAGATTCGCACCGACCCAAGGACCACCCTCAGAGGATCCCTCGTCTACCGTCCTCCCGGACCTCGCACCTCTTTCAGCGACGCCATCGCCGACTTCATCTCCCCGCACGCCCTCGCCTCACCGGACTACATCCTCCTAGGCGACCTCAACTTCCATCTGGAACAAAACAACGACCCCAACACCACCACCCTGCTCGACAACCTCGCCAACCTCGGCCTCAAACAACTGGTGAACACCGCCACCCACATCGCCGGACACACGCTCGACCCTATCTTCTCCGCCAGCAAACACGTCTTCTTCAGCCACACCTCTGCCCTACACTGGACCGACCACAGCTGCGTCCACTTCACATTCCGACGCGAGACCTCCCACCTCCGCACTCAACCCATCCCTCGTCGACAGTGGAACAAGATCCCTGAAGAGCAACTCTTCTCCGCTCTCGCCGCCAACCAACCCACCCTCACCACCGACCCCAACGACGCAGCTCTCAACCTCACAAACTGGATCTCCAACTGCGCTGACAACCTTGCTCCCCTCAAACGCACGCATCGACAGACCAACACCAAAAAACCTCTCTGGTTCTCTGACACCCTCAAAGAATCAAAGAAAACTTGTCGTGCCCTTGAGAAGGCCTGGCGCAAGGACCACACCGCTGACAACATGACCGCCCTCAAGAACGCTACACGCGAACACCACCACCTGATCCGCACTGCCAAAAGGAACTTTTTCACCGACAGACTAGACAAAAACAGCCACAACAGCAGAGAACTCTTCAGCATCGTCAAAGAGTTCTCCAACCCCAGCGCCAGCGCCAACGCCGTCACGCCCTCACAGGATTTGTGCGAATCCCTCGCCACTTTCTTCCATCGCAAGATCAGCGACCTCCACGACAGCTTCGGACACCAGACCCAACCATACACCACTGAACCCGTTTCCCCGGACATCACCCTCAACAACTGGACCCACATCAACATCATGAACTCTATCCACTCCGGCGCCCCTTCGGACCCCTGCCCGCACTTCATCTTTAACAAAGCCGACGACATCATCGCCCCGCACCTCCAGACCGTCATCAACTCTTCTTTTTCTTCTGCTACCTTCCCCGAATGCTGGAAGCACGCTGAAGTCAACGCCCTACTAAAGAAACCTACGGCTGACCCAAGCGACCTGAAAAACTTCCGCCCCATCTCTCTTCTACCTTTCCCAGCCAAGGTAATAGAAAAGACCGTCAACAAACAGCTGACCACCTTCCTGGAAGACAACAACCTGCTCGACCCTTCACAAACCGGATTCCGAACCAACCACAGCACGGAAACCGCCCTCATCTCAGTCACAGACGACATCAGAACCCTGATGGACAACGGTGAAACAGTCGCCCTCATTCTCCTCGACCTCTCGGCTGCCTTTGACACCGTCTGTCACTGCACCCTAATCACCCGCCTACGCTCCACCGGGATCCAAGGCCAGGCCCTGGACTGGATCGCCTCCTTCCTCGCTAACCGCTCCCAAAGAGTTTACCTCCCTCCGTTTCGCTCAGAACCCACCAAGATCATCTGCGGCGTACCTCAAGGCTCATCGCTCAGCCCGACACTCTTCAATGTCTACATGAGCCCCCTCGCCGACATCGTACGCAAGCACGACATCATCATCACCTCCTACGCCGACGACACCCAACTTGTACTCTCCCTCACCAAGGACCCCGCCAGCGCCAAGACCAACCTACAAGAGGGTATGAAGGACGTCGCAGATTGGATGAGGCTCAGCCGCCTAAAGCTGAACTCTGAAAAAACGGAAGTCCTCATCCTCGGCAACACCCCGTCCGCCTGGGACGACTCCTGGTGGCCCACGGCCCTCGGCACCGCACCGACCCCCGCAGACCACGCCCGCAACCTCGGCTTCATCTTGGACCCTCTTCTCACCATGACCAAGCAAGTCAACGCCGTGTCCTCCGCCTGCTTCCTCACTCTCCGCATGCTCCGCAAGATCTTCCGCTGGATCCCCGCCGACACCAGAAAAACCGTGACCCACGCCCTTGTCACGAGTCGCCTGGACTACGGCAATACCCTCTACGCCGGGACCACCGCCAAAACTCCAAAACCGCCTGCAACGCATCCAAAACGCCTCGGCCCGCCTCATCCTCGACGTACCCCGCAACAGCCACATCTCCGCACACCTGAGACACCTGCATTGGCTCCCAGTCAGCAAAAGGATCACCTTCCGTCTCCTCACCCACGCACACAAAGCCCTCCACAACAAGGGACCGGAATACCTCAACAGACGCCTCAGCTTCTACGTCCCCACCCGCCCCCTCCGCTCCGCTGGCCTCGCACTTGCTGCCGTCCCTCGCACCCGCCGCTCCACGGCGGGTGGGAGATCTTTCTCCTTCCTGGCGGCCAAGACCTGGAACTCCCTCCCCACCAGCCTCAGGACCACCCAGGACCACTCCGCTTTCCGGAGACTCCTAAAGACTTGGCTGTTCGAGCAGCGATAACCCCCCCTTTCCCCCCTAGCGCCTTGAGACCCGCACGGGTGAGTAGCGCGCTTTATAAATGTTAATGATTTGATTTGATTTGAAATGATTGATCTGGATTACGATGAGGACCTTGATGAATGTGAAGAAGGGGAGATTCACAAAAAAGAGGTGAGCAGGGGAAGGGGCAGGGGCGCAGGAGCAGCGCAACACCCTCTTCTGTTCATGTTTTGCAGGGTTCAACGTCCACTGCTCATGGGTCCGAGGTCTCCCGCAAGGATGGAGGCAGGCGCAGACCAAGGCTGGACACTGCAACGACTGGTCGTGGGGTCCAAGGTAAAGGAGAATGGTGGGCACCATGGGGTGAACAGAGGGGCAAGGCCAGTGCGGCACAATACAAATCTATTGGTGTGGGTGAGGATTCTATACACTTGCAGCCTGATACCGGTGCCGTAGATGCATGAAGTAAGGACAAAGTAGGAGTCAAGGCGCTGTCGGCGCAAAGCGAAGACGGAGGTGTAGTGGTAAGCGGGGAAAAGGTAGATGAGGATAAGGGGGGGGTCGGGACATAATACATGGGACTCGCTATGCCGTTGGGGTCACATGTGGCAGACAAGACAAAAGCAAGGATAGGGAAACATGAATATGTCGATGTTTTCAAGCTTTTACATAGGGATATTCAGGAGAAAGAAGGTTCTAAGGAAGAAGAGTGGGAACTGGCTCAGAGGCCTCGTGTTCCGATAACTATGGACAACTGGACCTCTGCATTTTTGATTTACGCTAGTATATAATGTGGGAAATATCTCGACAGGGCCATTGCCATGTTTAAATACATGGATATTATTCGGAAAGCACAACTACACTTTGGAGGGTTTGCTTGGCAAAACTACGATGAGGAGTTCAGGGCCAGAGTTAGCATAAACCCTGAGAAGCCCTTATGGGACGTGGATTCGGAATTATGGATGCAATAAATGGCATCTTCACATTATGCGGCTTCCACACACACAGCTAGTGGTCTCCCGGTAGTAGATAAGCCGTTTCAGCTGCGTCCCGCTCAGGGAGGGGCGGGTATGCCTCAGAGGGCACAGGTATCTACCTCAGGCGCCTTTTGGAATTTCAACAAGGGGTTTTGCTCCAGGCTCCCGTGTAAATTCAAGCATAAATGTTCAAAGTGTGGGGGTAAACACCCAGTCATGCAATGCTTTTCCCTCGCCAGTTCAGCGGAGCAGTGGAGGTCTACCAGGGGCAGGGCGGGACAGCGAGCTCCTGGGCCAAAGGGCGCCTACTTCAATTAGGTTGGAGAGGTTACTTTATTGGTTGCGTGTGTACCCGGATATGGACAAAGCGCTAAAGTTGAAATGGGATTTCAGAGATGGTTTCTGTGTGGGATATCAAGGGCCAAGGAGTGGGAGATGGGCAGATAAGTTGCAGTCAGCTAAGGCCATGCCAGAGGTGGTGGCGGCGAAATTGAACAAAGAAGTGGCAGAAGGCAGGATTTTGGGCCCCATTCATGAATGGCCCATGGAGAATCTGATGATCTCACTTTTGGGGGTGGTACCAAAAAAGAGCAGTGGGGACTTTAGGCTGATACATCATTTGTCATGGCCTGAGGGGACATCAGTGAATGATTTAATTGCACTGGAAGATACAAGAGTGGTATACACCTCAGTGGATGATGCTATTCGGCTCATCCGTGGGTGCAGGAGAGGTGCAGAGTTGGCCAAGTGTGATATCAAGGCAGCTTTTCGGCTGCTCCCCATTCACCCGGATGATTTTTCTTTGCTAGGGATGCCGTTGGGGGGTGCTATATATGTGGACAGAGTCCTTCCCATGGGCTGTGTGAAATCCTGTGCACTGTTTGAGGCTTTTAGCACCTCCCTGCAGTGGGGTTTTGTTTAAGTGAGTGGACATCGGACAGTGTCACACTATCTAGATGATTTTTTGTTTGTAGGAACAGTGCAGTTAGGCTCTTGTGGCCGAGCTCTGCGGCAGTTTGAGCGGTTGCCACAAGATTTTGGGGTACCTTTAGCCCCAGAGAAAACGGAGGGCCCGAGTTATGTTTTGACTTTTTTGGGCATTGAACTGGACACAAGGGAGTTCATAGCACGTCTAGCAGCAGTAAAAGTTGAGGAGATTCTGCCATTTTTGAGGGGGATCAGAATGAAGTAAAAAATGTAATTGCGCGTGGCTCAACAACTACTTGGTCTTCTGAATTTTGCATATAGAGTGGTTCGGGGGGCTGGACTTTTTAAAGGTGCATGGGTTTGGCAATGTCAAGTGCATCCCTCCCACATCACAGGATTAGGTTAACCATAGGTCTGCGTGAAGACATTAAAGTATAGGACCTGTTTTTGACACAGTTTAATAGGGTCTCCACGTCCTTCTGGGAAGAGGACACTGTTTGGAACGGGCAGATTTTTTCAGATGCGGCCGGTGCAGCTGGTTTTGGACTGTTTTGGGATGGTCGTTGGTGAGCAGAGACATGGCCTGAAAATGGCTGAGGAAGGGGAGGAGCATTGCTTTCTTGGAGTTCTTTCCTTTGCTGGTGGCTTTGTCGGTTTGGGGAGATGAATTGGCAAACAGGTCAGTGATGTTTCATGTGGAAACTTGACGGTGGTTGAGTTGGTGAACATGCAGAGAGCTAAGGATCTTCGAGTGCTGTGGTTGCTCAGGAGGTTTATGTTGCGTTGTTTAACGCTAAATATCATTTTTAAGGCTGCACACATTCCTGGGATAAACAATTACGTTGCAGATTCCCTGTCTCGTTCGCAGTGGCAGCGTTTCTGTCAGTTGGCACCCGGCACGGAGGAGCACAAGAAAGAGTTCCCGGCAGACATTTGGGGGTGGGGCACGTGATGGTCATGAGACTGGTGGAGAGGTCACTTGCAGAATCAACCCTAAGGAGTTACCACTTTGCATGGTTGGAGTTTCAGGATTTTTAAGTTTACAGGGGGCAGTTTTGGACACAGGAACAAGGAATACTAGAGTCTAGGGTGATGCGTTTTGTGGTGTTTTTGATTCGGAAGGGTTTATCGCCAGCCACGATTGGGGGCAAGTTGGCAGGAGTGTCTTTTTATGGGAAGTTGTTTTTTTGGATGGGACAGGCGAGAAATTACATCCTGGGAAAATGTTGAAAGGTTGGGGGAGAATCCGCACAGGATCAGCTTTTGTTCGTGAAGCCATCACAATTGAGTTACTATTGGAGATCTTGCACGTGCTGCTAGTTTGTTGTTTCAATGCCAATGAGGTGGCCTTATTTCGTTTATGTATGATATGGATGTTTTTTGGGGCTTTTTGTGTGTCTGAATTGTTGGGGGTGGGGAAAGCTGGTGGTTTGAAAGTCATAGAGGTGCAACGTGAAGGTGAGAGGCTAGGGATTAGGTTGCAGCGATCAAAGACGGATCAATTGGGGAAGGGTAAGTGGATATGGTTGGAGCAAGGGGGAGTGTCGGATGCATGCCTGGTACAAGAATGGGACTCTTTCAGGGTGAGCAGGGTGTGTCAGAGGGAAAGGGTGTTTATTCATGAGAAGGTGACAGCTTTCCAGCTATTGTCTGTTCTGAGAATGGCTTTGTGGCACTTGGGTAGACAGGTGGGTAATTTTGGTACTCACTCCTTTAGGATTGGCGCAGCCACTGAAGCGGCCAGGTTGGGGTGAGATTGTAATAGGATCAGGCGCATTAGACGGTGGAGAACGAGATGCTGTGAGCACTATGTACAGGCTTAATCGGCTAGGGGGGAAAAGTACAGGAAAGTTTTGAACAGGGAGCGATTGTCAGGGGTGTGTGTCGTAAACGGGGGGGGGGCTTGTGGTTTTCATTGTGACTCTTGTGTTTCTTTTCCAGGTTGCGTGCATAGCCCAGAGAATCATAAGGCGACCACCTGGTTGGTCGGGCACTCTTTTGTTCTTTGGGTGGCAAAATTTGCAGAGCGGTAGGTCTATGGATGATCTTTGGGACTCTTGAGTAGCAGACACGAGGTGCTGTGGTGGGGAAAAAGCGGCATGAGATGGAGCAATTTGCTTCCTTTTATTACATCGATTTTGCTGACGTGGGGATGTCCTGATGTATTGGTGTTACACCTGGGAGAGAATGACCTGGTCCGTTTTTCTGGGCTCACCCTACTGCAACACATGCAGGGTGACTTGGTACTAATGAAACGCAACATGCATGGGACTTGCCTGGTATGGACAGAACTTGTGCAACAGAGGAAATCGCGTGGAGCACAAAAACATGGGGCTATCAAGAGGGCTCGGAGGAATCTCAATAGGGCTACGCAGGTTTTCTGCTGGGCTCTGGATATTAAGGTACTGACACACGAGGGGAGAAAAGAAGAGGAGCAGGTGCTTTTCAGGTATGACAGTGTGCATTTCTCGGAAATGGGGAATGCACATTACATGATGGAGTTGCATTTCCTGCTGACCAACTTATGGGGAGAAAAATGTTGGCATTGTGAAACGGATGGCAAAGCATGAAGTGTTTCAGCGGGTTCGCTGGTGGGGCAGCAAAACGCCAGTTGGGTTTGTGCTGGTTGGCAATAGATGGGGGAGGGTGGAGAGTCAGATGCAGGCTTGTCCACCCTTCCAGGGGGGAAAAAGAAGCAGGTGAAGGATGATAGACTGCGGGAGGTCCAAGTCAGGCAGGAGATATGAAGAAACGGGGGATGTGTGGGAATGGAAGTGGAAATTGGGTGAGCGAAGTATAAGTGGTGGATTGAAGTGAGGATGTAATGAAGGGGAGTTACAAGGTTAAAGATAAAAGTTGACATTTAAGTTCCGGTTACTTTGATATGTTATCATGATAAGCAAGCCTGTTCTAATAAATGGCCTTTTACACTAAAACAAGGGTGTCGGAATCTATGTCCTGATATGGGCCCGGCGAAGAGCTGGATGCAGTCGAGTCTTTTCGTGGGAGCTCTCGGGTCGGATGGAGACGGCCAGGACAGGGATAGGCTGGGGGACGGGTGAGGGAGTGTTTTTTGGGAGGTTATATAAGGGGGTGAGGACTGGAGGATCGGCCTCTTGGGCACCAGCAGGTTATGCTGCGCGGAAGTTAGCCACCCACCCGAACTGCAGGTAAGAAGTTGAGAAGGGTGGTTCTGGTGTGAGGCAGTAGGTCAGGGATGGGGGGGGACTTTCATTCCAGTTTTAGGGCAGGTTGCTTGGTGCGGGCAGTAGATGGGAGAGGGTGGAGAGCCAGATGTGGGCTTGTCCACCTTTTCAGGGGGGGAAAAGAAGCAGGTGAAGGATGACAGACTGGGGGAGGCCCGAGTCAGGCAGGGGATACGCAGAAAAGGGGGATGTGTGGGAATGGATTTGGAAATTGGCCGAGCAAAGAATACGTGGTGGATTGAAGTGAAGATGTAATGAAGGGGAGTTACAAGGTTAAAGATAAAAGTTGACATTTAAGTTCTGGTTACTTTGATATGTTATCATGATAAGCAAGCCTGTCCTAATAAATGGCCTTTTACACTAAAACAAGGGTGTCGGAATCTATGTCCTGATATGGGCCCGGCGAAGAGCTGGATGTAGTCCAGTCTTTTCGTGGGAGCTCTCGGGTCGGATGGAGACGGCCAGGACAGGGATAGGCTGTGGGGCGGGTGTGGGAGGGTCTTTAGGGAGGTTATATAAGGGGGTAAGGACTGGAGGATCGGCCTCTTGGGCACCAGCAGGTTATGTTGCGCGGAAGTTAGCCACCCGCCCGAACTGCAGGTAAGAAGTTGAGAAGGATGGTTCTGGTGTTAGGCAGTAGGTCAGGGATGGGGAAACTTACATGCCAGTTTTAGGGCAGGTTGCTTGGTGCGGGCAGTAGATGGGAGAGGGTGGAGAGCCAGATGTGGGCTTGTCCACCCTTTCAAGGGGGGAAAAGAAGCAGGTGAAGGATGACAAACTGGGGGAGGCCCGAGTCAGGCAGGGGATACGAAGAAAAGGGGGATGTGTGGGAATGGATGTGGAAATTGGCCGAGCAAAGAATACGTGGTGGATTGAAGAGAAGATGTAATGAAGGGGAGTTACAAGGTTAAAGATAAAAGTTGACATTTAAGTTCTGGTTACTTTGATATGTTATTATGATAAGCAAGCCTGTCCTAATAAATGGCCTTTTACACTAAAACACTTTTTTACACTTTCCTCCCTATTTTGAATTCCCGCTACACCTCTCTGTCTGTAAATGAGATAGGGCTTTTGGGCGATGCGTATACTTTTTAGGAAAATAATGCCATATTTATGTGCTTTTGAACACTAATTAGTAACAGCTGTTTGCGTTTCCTTTCCTTCCGTTGGCTCTGCAAAACACTTTAACTAAGCTAACAAATGGGACAGCGAGGAACGTGTATGATTTCTGGCAGCTGCTCTTTCCCTTTTGTTTTAAGTTGGAGTTGTATTAGGACTTGGCCAATATATTTTTAAAAAGCGCCTGCCTTCGCATATCGCATTTGCGAGGCTGATCCACGGACACAGCAGATTAAATATGCTCCTGTTGCATACTTGTAACAGTGTGGAAGTCTTTTTTAGTTGGTGAATTTAATGGTTTCACAAATAAATCTACATGAAATAAGTTGTTGTGTATGGACCTACTTTAGTGCTTTAGTTATATGCAGGGCAACTGGAATTATGTGCCAATAGCTCTAATTTAGGCAAATGTGAGACCTATTGCATTGCAAATGCTTGTTTCATTTGCAATTGACTATTAAAGTTTATACACAAAAATACTGTTAGTAATTTCTAAAGTAGCCATTAGATGGCACACTTTCTTTTTCATTGATCTCATAGTCAACGTTACAAAGTTTGATAATGTTTTTATTTTATAGTGCATTTTCGTTGCTTTTTGTAAACAACAATTAACATATTACAGACTAAATATATTTAATACTTAAAAGTATATTGTGCAGCCAGCACAACTTCATGTGTCATACTATTCTCAATAGTAACTTTGTATTTCTTTGAATAGATCTTATCCATTCCCCTGAATGTTTAGCTCATCTTTTCAGTTGCTCAGATATTGTCACAGGAAGCAATGTGGAATTGCCTGAACGGATAAGCTATGCAATATACTCTTTGCAGATGAACTCTTCACCCATCGGTCTGTTTTTTTTTTAAAGAAAAGTAAAAAAATACACAAATGTTGGCCCCATTTGGATTACTTCAATATTTTTTATATTGAACTCCAAAAATCTAATCTCTAAACTTCTGGGAGTCCAGAACCCGTCGGCAAATCTTTACTTCACCTTACACATGACAGATCCATTATAATTTCATCACTGGCTGATAAAATGCAAATCCTGCTGGACAAAGATAACTTCAGAAACCAATAATACCTTATATACCAGCCTTAGCTCCGAGATCACCATGGTTCATTGGTGCTGGAACAATTCTCAGAGTGGGGGTTCTGGCATCTGTGTTAAATCAGTCAGTTCACAGTGATTGCGAAAATCCAAGCGTGACACAAAGAATCAGTGTAGCATACACATTCACTAGGAGAGTGCTAATGGTCTTGTATGTAAATGGTGGTGATCCTCTCATTCACCAAGGACCCTGCCACCGCCAAAACTAACCTCCACAATGGAACGAAGGCCATCGCCGACTGGATGGAGAGCAGTCGCCTGAAACTGAACTTGGACAAGACGGAGATCCTCATCCTCAGCTCCACCCCCTCCGTTTGGGACGACTCCTGGTGGCCAGCCACTCTAGGAACCACACCAATGGCCACCAACCACGCACGCAACCTGGGATGACCCAGCAAGTCAACGCCGTCTCATCATTCTGCTTCAACACCATCTGCATGCTCCGCAAGATCTTTAGGTGCATCCCCACCGAAACCAGAAGGACGGTCATCCAGGCCCTCATCAGCAGCAGACTGGACTACGGCAACGCTCTCTACGTGGGAACCACGGCCAAACTCCAGAAAAGACTGCAACGTATACAGAACGCCTCCACACGCCTCATCCTCGACATCCCACGCCACAGCCACATCTCAGCCCACCTGAGAGACCTACACTGGCTCCCGTTCAACAAGAGGATCACCTTCAAGCTCCTCACCCATGCCCACAACGCCGGTCCAGCTTACCTCAACGAACGACTCACCTTCTACACCCCTAACCGACAACTCCGCTCCACCAACCTCGCCACCGTTCCACACATCCACAGGACTACAGCCGGCGGCAGATCATTCTCCCACCTCACCGCCAAGACCTGGAACACCCTCCCCATCCACCTACGGCAGACCCAGGACCTGCTGACCTTCAGGAGACGCATCAAGACCTGGTTGTTCGAGCAGTAGCAAATCCCCATCCTCCCAACCCCCTCAGCGCCTTGAGACCCTTGCGGGTGAGTAGCGCACTCTACAAGTGATTGATTGATTGATTGATTGATTGAGTATGAATATTTTTGGAGTACTGCAGCCACCCTTCCACTCTTACTTCCAGCGCCTATGCCAGAATCACAAAAGATTACCTAAGTCTCTGAAATACAGAAACAGTCCCATGGACTGCAACGGTTGAGATTTGGAAACACCTTAGAATCATCTTGGCAGATTCAGGAAACTCCTCATAACAGCCCAATTCAGATAGCCATTCACTTAAAGGGGTTATCCAGTGTAGAGAAAAGCACAGTCCTCTTTGTACAGCCCTGCATCTTTAACAGTCCAAATTGGATATAGTCTGAATATTTCATCAGCCTTCTTTGTTTTCTGCAGTCTGAGGCTTGTGGAAGACACTTAGGGGGTCATTCTGACCCTGGCGGTAAAAACCGCCAGGGCCGGGGACCGCGGGAGCACCGCCAACAGGCTGGCGGTGCTCCCATGGGCATTCTGACCGCGGCGGTACAGCCGCGGTCAGAAACGGAAAACCGGCAGTGTACCGCCAGTTTTCCGCTGCCCTGGGGAATCCTCCATGGCGGCGCCGCTTGCTGCGCCGCCATGGGGATTCCGACCCCCATTACCGCCATCCTGTTCCTGGCGGTCGTGGCCGCCAGGAACAGGATGGCGGTAAGGGGTGTCGTGGGGCCCAATGGCATGGGTACTGCAGGGGCCCCCGTAACAGGGCCCCACCATGATTTTCAGTGTCTGCCATGCACTGAAAATCGCGACGGGTGCAACTGCACCCGTCGCACCCCTTCCACTCCGCCAGCTCCATTCGGAGCCGGCATCCTCATGGAAGGGTGTTTCCCGCTGGGCTGGCGGGTGGCCTTCTGGCGGTCGCCCGCCAGCCCAGCGGGAAACCCAGAATACCCGCAGCGGTCTTTTGACCGCGCAGCGGTATTCTGGCGGTCCCAGCCAGGCCGCCGGCTTCTGCCGCCGGCCGGGGTCAGAATGACCCCCTTAGATAAGTACTTCACTGCTGATATGGCGGAGGTCAGTTTACAGATAGCTCTCTTATATTTTCCTGAAGATCAGTTGTCTGTTGCTATACATCATATGTTAAATTGGCAACAAAGTTATCTATCAGATTTTGATTGATCTGTTGATGGCAATAGGCAGATATGAGAGGGAGGTGTTTTTTTAAGTGTTTGCACTCTTTGAATGGCCATTCAGTGAATGATGCCCCAACAGATTTCAACATCCATCATCAAAACACATCATCAAACAGAGCAAGGTTCTTGAATGCCTGTTGTTGCTGGTTGTTAGCCTTTTGACCAAGTTGGCATTTAATTACCAGTTCCTGAACAATTTCTTCTTTGGGTTCATTCTGTTTCTTTGGCTAAATGTAAAACTTGTGACAAACTATGGCTATATTGCCAGTTTTGGCAACTCTAGTTTCCAGTCTCTGCTTGGCCTCTTTGCAAACATTTTCTGTTTGTTGACCTTGGAGATCCAAAGCTACAGGGAACTATTTGAACACATCTTTTCCCTCTTAATCCAAGGCATTTAGTTGCAGTGCTGTCTTCTTGATGGAACTGAAGAATTGCCCAATGTAGAGCTACTAAATATTTTTGATCCTTACATCTGGGGTTGATGATTGTATATAGGTCATATTGATGGATACAACTTAAAATAGTACTCCTTCCTCAGCGGCGAATATTTTCACCTTTATCTCCCTCTTGTGAAAGAAAATCAGCCGACACAAGTACCCCAAAGTCTCTATGCTTCCCCCGACACTAAACTGGCATTTATTTGCATTCCGTCCCTTTTTTCATTTTAGCTTACTCATCTGCCCCCTAACAACATTTTTCCTAGTTATACCCGTTCAAGGTTTTTAATACTTTAGCCAGAAAAAATGCTGGTGCACCCTGCATCCTACAGCATTGCCGCCGGCTCGATTACGAGCTGGAGACAATGCTGTAGGGTGTTTCCCGCTAGGCCAGCAGGCAGAAACTCAGGTTTCTGCCCACCAACCTAGTGGGAAACTCTTAGTGGGACCGGCAGGGAAGTAGCCACTATGGCGGCATCCTCCCCATCGGAAGTTTGTCAGGTGGCTTCAACCATCCGCTGAACTCGTAATCAGGCCCATAATGTCTCCGAGGGTTTCCTGCACAACAGTGTACTATAGCTCTTTGAAATTAATGTTAGGTGACATACAAGAGCTATAATAACCCACTGCAAATAATTAATTACTATTTATGAAAAAAGACAAACATGATTCTATTACTGCGAAGATCAAGGGAAGGTGCTTTAGGACTATTTCCATAAAAATGGACATGTGTTCTTTTTCAATTAGAGGTAGTGCAACTAATGGGATCAGTTACTTCTAAAATATTGAATAGGTAATGTGGAACGGTTTGTAGACATAATACAATTCTGTGGAGTATCTGTAATACCCACAACTACAGATAGCTTAACTATTAGTGAATGAACAAACAGTGTACATCATGACAAAGATCAAGGCAAGATAAATAAAACTTATGTACATGAGCTGGGTGTAAATCAATTGAACAATTCTATAATAGCAAATAACTATGAAACACACAATCATTATGATGAATCCAATGCAATCCAAACATTTTTTAAACTTTAAGAGGAAGTTAATGCCATTCTGTCTTAAGAGTTTCACACCAAACGAGAAGCTAGCTAAGTATACATGAAACAAATCAACATGAAACTGATGGAGCAGGGTTTTCAATCTTTGGGTGAAATCATTAAATAACCCCTCACGACTGGTCGTGGCTTTGTTCTTTGACAAGGAAAAGTGTAAAGGAGGAATCATCTACAATAAACACATAGCAATAAATAATTAAAGACTTTTAGTACAGTTAGCCCCTTAGATGCTGGGCCTCACCTGCCCTCCTCCCCTGTGCTGAGCCCTCTTTTGGCTATTTGGGGTAGTTCGCGCTTTAGCCTTCATAACCTTTTGTCCACATAAGCTATCCACGCCAAATTTGCAACCTTTTTGTCCAGCATCATCAGGATTCCAAAGGTACCCAGAGTTTGTGGGTTCCCATGGAGGGGACCAAGAAATTAGCGAAAATACAGCTAAAATTTAATTTTTTTCAGAACAATGGGAAAAAAGGGCTGCGGAAGAAAGCTTGGGTTTTTTTCCCTTGAAAATGACATCAACAAAGGGTTTACAGTGCTACAATCACCAGCTTCCCAGCGTTCAGGAACAGGCATACTTGAATCAGAAAACCACATTTTTCAACACAATTTTGGCATTTTACTGGGACATACCCCATTTTTACTATTTTTTGTGTTTTAGGCCTCCTTCCAGTTAGTGACAGAAATGGGTCTGAAACTAATTCTTGATCCCGGACAGCTAAACATTGCTGAAAAGTAGGCATCATTTTGAATTCAGCAAGGGGTCATTTGTGTAGATCCTACAAGGTTTTCCTACAGAAAATAACAGCTGAAATAAATAAAAGATTAAAATTGAGGTGAAAAACACAACCATTTCTCTCCACATTTTACTCTATAACTTTTTCCTGCAATGTCAGATTTTCAAAAGCAATATACTGTTACATCTGCTGGGCTCTTCTTGTTGCAAGGATATATATCTATATATATATATATATATATATATATATATATATATAGCTTCATCAAGGACCCTACGTACCCAGAGCCAATAAATGAGCTGCACCTTGAATTGAGTTTTCACTGTATACCAGGTATACAGCAATTTATTTGGTAAAGTATAAAGAGTCAAAAATAGGTATCAAGGAAACGTTTGAATTTCCAAAATGGACACAAGATAAGGTGCTGAGAAGCAGTGGTTATTTGCACATCTCTGAATTCGGGGGTCCCCATACTAGCATGTGAATTACAGGACATTTCTCAAATACACTTCTTTATTACACACTGTCTTACATTTGGAAGGGGGACATATGAGAAAGACAATGGAAAGTAACACTTGTTCTCCTATTCTGTGTTCCCCCATGTCTCCTGATAAAAATTGTGCCTCACTTGTGTGGGTAGGCCTAGTGCCCGTGACAGAAAATGCTGCAAAACACAACGTGGACATGTCACATTTTCCCAAAGAAAACTGACCTGTTTTTTGCAAAGTATCTAACTGTGGACTTTGGCCTCTAGCTCAGTCAGCACTTGAAAAAACACAGCACACCTATACTCTGTCACGCAGAATTCTTTGCAAACCTCAAAATTTGGCAAAAAAACACTTTTCCCTTGGGTTTTGGTGATAGAAAGTTCAGGAATCTGAGAGGAGCCACAAATTTACTTCCACCTAGCATTCTCCCAAGTCTCCGGATAAAAATGGTACCTCACTTGTGTGGGTAGACCCAGTGCCTGCAACAGGAAATGCCCCAAAATACAATATGGACACATCACATTTTCCCAAAGAAAATGGATGTGTTTTTTGCAAAGGGCCTAGCTGTGGATTTTGGCCTCTAGCTCAGTTGGCACCTGGGGAAACCTAGCAAACCTATACATTTTGTTTAAACTAGACACCAAGGAAAATTCAGACAGGTAACTTGTGTGACTCTCACCAGGTTCGTTACCCAGAATCCTTTGCAAACTTCAACATTTTGCAAACAAACTCTTTTTCTTCACATTTCGGTGCTGCAAAGTTCTGGAATCTGAGGAGACCCACAAATTTCCTTCTACCCATCATTCCCCCAAATCTCCCGATAAAAATGGTACCTCACTTGTGTTGGTAGGCCCAGTGCCCGTGACCTGAAATGCCCCAAAACACAACGTGCACACATCACATTTTCCCAAAGAAAACGGAAGTGCCTAGCTGTGGATTTTGACCTCTAGCTCAGCCGGCACCTGGGGAAACCAGCAAACCTATAAATTTTTTTAAACTAGACACCTAGGGAAATTCAGAATGGGATGACATGTGGGGCTCTCACTGAGTTATCTTCCCCAGAATCCGTTGCAAACCTCAAAATGTGGAAAAAACACTTTTTCTTCACATTTTAGTGCTGCAAAGTTCTGGAATCTGAGGGGAGTCACAAACTTCCTTCCACTCAGCATTTCTCCAAATCCCCCAATAAAAACAGTACTTCACATGTATGGGTGGGCCTAGTGTCTGCGACAGGAAATGCCCCAAAACACAATGTGGACAGATCACATTTTTCCATTGAAAACGGCGTGTTTTTTGCAAAGTGCCTAGCTGTGGATTTTGGCCTTTAGCTCAGCTGGCACCTAGGGAAACATAGCAAACCTATACATTTTTTGAAACTAGACACCTAGGGGAATCCAGGATGGTGTGACCTGTGGGGCTCTACCAGGTTCTGTCACACAGAATCCTTTGCAAACCTCAAAATTTGGCAAAAATATAACTTTTTTCTTCCCATTTTGGTGATGGAAAGTTCTGGAATCTGAGGGGAGCCACACATTTCCTTCTACCCAGCATTTCCCCACGTCTTCTGATAAAAATGGTACCTCACTTGTATCAATAGGCCTAATGCCTACAACAGGAAACCCAACATGGACAAATCACATTTTTAGATTGAAAACTGATGTGTTTTTTGGAAAGTGCCTAACGGTGGATTTTGGGCTGTAGCTTAGTAGGCACTTAGGGAAACCTACCAAACCCACACATTTTTCAAAACTAGACACCTAGGAGAACCCAAGATGGGATTACTTGTGGGGCTTTCACCAGGTTCTGTTACTCAGAATCCTTTGCAAACCTCAAAGTATGGCAAAAAAAAAAAAAATCCTCACATTTCAGTGAAGGAAAGTTCTGGAATCTGAGGGGAGCCACAAACTTCCTTCCACCCAGGATTCCCCCAAGTCTCCTGATAAAAATAGTACCTCACTTGTGTGGGTAGGCTAGTGCCCACAAGAGGAGTGGATCACACAAAGGTCAATGGTAGTCCTTGCATGAGGGCTACTGTTAACCCTGGAGTGATCTGTCCCTAACGCAGGCACTAGGCACAGGCACACAAGTGGGGTTGTGTGTTTATCAAGACAAGTGGAGAAACACTGGGTGGTAGGAATTGTGTGGATCGCTGCACATTCCTGTAGTTTCTGTGATGAAAAAGCAAGGAAAACGTTTCAATTTTGCAGGGTATTCTGGGTAAGAAAACTTTGTGAAATCCAAACACGCCACACTTTTGTGGACTGCCCTGGGTGTCTAGTTTTCAGAAATGTCTGGGTTTGGTAGATTTCTCTATATGGCCGCCGATCCCTGGACCAAATACTCGGGTGACTTTCTTACAAAACCAGGCTGTTTTGTGGTAGGAAATTTTGATGTCTCCACAATCTGTTTTGGGTACTTCCCTGTTACGGTCACTTGTCCAACCACTAAAGTGAGGCAATGTTTTTTTCTGGAGACTTAGTGGAACCTGGGTGGTAGATAATTTGTGGCTGCCTGTAGATTCCAGGACTTCCCCTCACTGAAATGCAAGACAAAAGTGTTTTTTAAGCAAAGTTTGTGATTTCAAGGGGATTGTGGGCGAAGAAAAACTGGTGAGAGCCACACAAGTCCTGCACCCTTGGAGTCCCCTGGTACTAGTATATTAAAGTTAATCCACCACTCATACTGGTTGGTTTTAGCCCCTCCAGAAATTATGGTTTAAAAGCATAAATACTTATCAAAGTATCTGAATATTGAGATTGAGCCTTCTGAAGGTGGGTCACAAAGCTGCATCCAGGCACCAACCTCTTTATGGTCCATTCACATGCCATTCATGCACAACAAACAACCCTTTCATACCGCCGGCCACAAGCCCAATCCAACCAATCACTGCACTCACAATAACTTACCGCTGCCAGACAAGGCCCCATCACATTCATACACCACCGAATGGAATAAGTTTTACCACCTGTCACGTAACCGCCTCCTTCTTCCTGATCATTACCGAAAACATGCGTAACAAACCTTTACTAATGATTCCCATGACAGCCACAAGGAAGACATGTTTTTCATGCGCCTTTAGTGCATTCACTGTGCTAAATCCAGTTCCTTTCAGTTTGTGGGTGCAAGTTGGGGGTGTCCGAGTGTGCCGTACAAAGCGATTTCTCAAAATGAGTGAGCATATCTACCTTTGAAACTAAGGCAGACGTGCAGGGGAATTCTTACGATGTTCCCTAAAGAGAAAGTCATAGGCTATACGTGTCATTCGCCTTCAGTGCTGGGATAGCACCAATGGGTTTGAATGCATAGGTGTAGATGATGTACATCTGTACTACCTTTACCATCTGCCTTCTACCTGTGCAATATCCCTGTGAAGGCACACCTACCATAAGCTTTCCTTACTCATTCATGTGTCTGTCCTCATCAGAGCCCTGACTAATACTGTGTTATTGCCAAGCGAACCTATACTAGTTTGTGGATGCCAGTTGGGGGTGTTCGAGTATGTCTTGGAAGGCCTATTCCTCGAACTGAGTGAGTATATCTACTGTTGAAACCAAGGCAGACATGCTGGTGAAGAAATCCTAAGGTCTCTAAAGTAAAAAGTCAAACAAATATCCCGTGGGTCTCATTCATCAACACTTCTACTTTTGCTTTGAAAGTGATGCTACAAATTGAGTTTGCACACTTTCAAACAAGTAGAAATGTTGGTGAATATGTCCGACAAGACAGTTGTTTGACTTTTTACACTTACTCTGGTTCTCGTTGGCAATCATGGTGGTCCTGTGTAGCATACATGAGTTCCCTAACAAGCACTTCAAAATTCAGTGATGCCATTAACATTTTGCCACACACGGTACTCTGTGACAATGTGGCATATGTTCTGTCCACTAGTATGTGCAGTTTGAGGACTATAGTGCACGTTAATTGGACAGAACACCTAGCACGTTCTGATGGTGGCTATAGGTGTCAAGCAGGCCATAAGGAAGTCCATGATTTCCTGAAGTAGATGAAGTAAAATTCTGTGGCTACTTGCCTAACAAAGCAGTGGCCCATGGATGTTCAGTATCCATGCACAGCCACTGAAAGGATTACCCAACGGCAGCTCCAACTCAGTCGATTTCCCAGAACTTTGCTTTAGTATGATACAACGTAAAGCAAGTAGGGACAAAGAGGCCTGGTTGAGATGGCACTGGTGACAGTAATACCGACTCTCCTGCCGCTTTCCATGCTTCAAGCACACTTTACAGCAACGACATAAGCAATCCTTTTTGGGTGCTTTAGGAATGCGATCAGCAAAGTATTGCTCCTGCAGCCACGCCACATCCTCCAGAACAAAGGAGGTGGAGGCTGCTGCTGCTTCTGTAACAGCAGTGAGGCTTTCAATTGCAGACAACTGGAAGTCAAGGAAAGTCATGAGTCTTCCTGTGGTTGTCTGACAATAAACAACATACGCACTGTATGTTGCCATCTGGATCAGGTGGGTAAACAGTTTCTTGTACCAGTCTTACGCCACGCATTGCATGGTTGAAGAACCTGGTCATTCTGGTCTAGTACGCCCATTTACTTACTGTAATCAAGTAAACAGATGGGCTTGTGGACTTCGGCCATCTGACCTCAAACCATGCTGGGGATAGTACTCTCATCATGAATTGTAGTGAGCACGTATACATCACGCCTATCCAAGAACTTGACCACCAGCATTTCATTGGAATGCAACACAGTACTCTGGGATTTCTGGAGCTTCTTGCACACAAGCTCCTGCGGGAATCCTTTGAGGTTACAATGAACTGTACCGCAGGCCACAGTGCCAGCTTTGTAGAGCTCACTGAACAGCTCTACTCCTGTATAGAAATTCTCCACATAAAGGTTATAACCTTTGGGAAGGAGTGGCTGGACAAGTTCCCATACAATTTTACATGTGACCCCTGCAGGGTTTAGGGTAGAGTCCTTCCCTGTATACACTCTCAAGCTTTACACGTAGCCAGAAGAGCTCTCATACAGCATGTACAGATTTATGCCATAGCAAGCTCTTTTGCTCACAATGTAATTTCTGAACAGCAGCCGTCCTTTGTACAGGATCAAGGACTCGTCAACTGCTAAATTCTTTCCAGGAGTATAGATCTCTAGAAACCTGCCAGACAAATGTTTCACGACAGGCTGAGTATTGAACAACCTGTCATGGTCTGGATGGTCCCGTGGCAATGCAGGAGAATTGTCATTGAAATGCAGCATGCGCTGCAGTAGCAAAAAACGATCTCTGCTCATGTATGGGGCGAAGATGGGGGTTACCCAAGCCAAGCGAGTCATCCAGTAGGACTGCAAGGTGGGTTTCTACAGTAACCCCATTTTGAGCGGAAGGCTCAAAAATATATTTACCTCCGCCAGCAAAGTGGGAGACCACTGGCGTGCCCTAGAATGGGGCCCTGGAGTGCCTCCATGCTCCCTCAAAAATTGATCTGCACGCAAATTTGTTTGCTGCATAACTTCCTGAAGGAAGTCGACATCTAAAAAAAGATGGATGTAGTCGACTAGCAAAACGTTGGCTGTATCGACTTTACATCCAGCGTCACCAGTAAAAGGTGGAATTTGGGGCTAAACTAAATGGGGGGGCTGCCAAGAGAGCACTCTTTCTACACTTGCCGCCGCACGCACATGCTCTCTGGGTTGGGCTTACCCGTTGTTGACCCGCTGCACAGACTGTGCTTGCGAAGGGACAGCATGACTGTCGTCATAGTCTCCCTCAGAATCACTGGAAGAGGTGTCGTCCGATTGGACTTCACTGACTGAAAAATCACTCCCAGATTCTGCCTCACTGTCCCCTCCCTCTGATGCTGTCTCAGTCTCTGATCCCACCTCAGAGCTATCCTCCATAACCTGAGTTAGGGATTGGGCAGCAGTCATCCAACGAGACGCCCTCTCTGCTGCTGACTAAACTGTCCCTCTAAAGTACTAGCCTACGTAAAAGGCAGATAGAGTCACAAAATTGCTCGTGGGTGAGTGTGATATGTCCAGCAGTAAATGTTGTCATCTTACCTTTGCTTTTTCTCTGATTCAGCAGATTCTCTGTAGGCCCTGAAAAAAACAAAAAAGACACACTATTACTTCACCTTACTACAGACCCATCATCACAGCCTTTAGCGCTGGCAGCACCAGGGCGACAGTAATTTTTGGTGCTCTGCCTCCCAGGACCCCCTCTTCTAATTCCTTCAGTACCACCCAGCAAAAGTGACCGTCATATCTCCATAGCCCCCCTCCACATACATTTAATTTGCTTTCAAGCGCAGGTAACGTCTGAGAAATTTGTCTCTCTTTTTACATATATATATATATATAAAATATATATTATCGCTCCCCCAGGGAAAACCCATTTTTTAAATGATAAAATATTGCCCCCCAGGGTCTGCCCATGTAGGAAGGGCCGACCTGCCATTTTGTTTTGTTTTTCCACATGAAAAAATCTGTAATTTTACTATCTGGGGGCGCGATCGACCCCCAGAAATACCCCAACATCTTTTTTTTTTAAATCTATGCCCCCACAGGGGGGTGCGGCCCTCTTACATGGGGGCCGACCCTCCTAAACAAGATCCCTGGTGCCCAGGGTTGTTTCCTGGCCATGGATCGCAGCCACGCTGTGATCCATGACCAGGAAACGGTGCCAGGAAGGCATTGATGCCTACCTGGCATCTGGGGAGGCTGTTTTGGCCTTTTTTCCCTGCCGGTGTGGGTTGAAGATGCTCACCTGCTCCTCTGCTGCTCTGGTGGACAAAAATGTGATGTGAGCACGCCTCGCGGCACGTCTCCCAGGGTAATAAAAAAGAAATCCTCCAGTGCATTGCACCAGAGGATTTTTAACCCCCTTCCTGGTGTCGGCCGACGCCTGCACCAATGGGGTTAAATAACGAAAATTAGGGAGAGTTAAAGGGTTTCATTTTCAATTCTTTTAGTTTTTCATTGTTTGTTCGATAAGAATTAATCTTTTAGATAAGAGCATTAAAGCTAATAAAATTCAATAAACAATATTTTATTATAAAAAAGAATACAATATTTGTTAAGATTACAGTTAATATTGTAATTATGCAGCAAGTGTGTTCCATAAAAGAAGTTCCCTAATCTAAATTGAATTGGGATAAGGTAGAATAAGGTGTCAGTTCAGATGCTCAATAAAGAGTTCTTATGAGAGGAATCAGGGTATAGGCATAAAGCCTAAACAGGAAAGTATTGTCAGCTATAAATCAGCAGATATCAAAAATGTATAGGCTAAGCAGCCTCTCATGTAGAGAGATGCAAGATGCTCAGGGATGAGTCTCCAGACAATGCGAGTGAGAGAAGTTGAAAAGAAAAAGCCCTTTTAAGAGAAAAATTCAGAGGAAAATCCCGTCCTGCTCTAGGAACATGCACTGATATAAACACACAGTTTTCTAGGTGGCAACATGTTTTCTTTCATCTTGGAGAAGTGTGACACAATGGTTAGAGCAGCAGACCTTGATGCAGAGATCTGGCCCCAGACCAGGGTTCAATTCCCACCTTGGGGGGGTCTTGGGCTCAATTCTCTTGGACCAGACAATTCTCGCCTCGGTGCCTAATCTAATTGATGGGTCCCACTCTAACTCTGGGCAATAGCTTGCTTAATCTCCACAACGGCCCTCACAGCGCTTGGATGCCTTGCTTCTCCCTGGGGCTGTCCAGGAGGGGGCGCCTCAAAGGGAAAAGCCAGGAGGGTTCCACAGCGGTATGCGTATAACGCCTTGAGACCCTAACGGGTGAGTAGTGCGCCATACAAGTGCGAAGTTTACCATTTTTTTTAATCTTCTGCATCCTCCAATGAGATTTCAGTAAACTACAGAGAATACGTAAACTTTCAGTTTTCTCATGTTCGTACAATGGTCTATAGACATTAGACCTTCAACAGATACATCGTCCACATTATGTGTTCCATTCCCATGAGTCATCCTTCCTGTTGCCTCCTCCTCTCCCGTTGAGAACCTCACTATCAGTTGTCTAGTAAAAAACAAATGACTATTCACTAACTAACAGAAGGCTTCTGGAAGTTGCAACATCTTCTGCAAAAGAGAAAACATCTAGTGGAAAATAACAGTGGAAAACAGGCTTTTCAATGTTAATGTGTTAGTTTAATTCAACATGGCATCAGCAATTAGGCTAATTTAAATCAGGACTTATTTACGTTACTTGCAGGCTTATAACATCTAAGTATGATTACCTGCTTCAAAATTCGCATTCAGTAAATGTGTTATTTAAACATAGGCTTTTGCACATTTAGAATAATAAGCGTTTTTTGGTGCGCAAAATAAGTTCGCTCTTGCGGTTCCCCCCTTTGATGGTTGAAAAACCATAACAATCCTTCTTCACAAATTAATTTTCAGTGTACACCCTATCTCTTTGTTGTGTCCTCATTTTTATTTTTCAGGGTTTCAATTTCTTATATTTACTCTTTCTCTCTTCCATTTATAATTCCCCTCTCATTTGCCTTTCTCTTTCTTTATTCTTTCTGTGTTAAGTAACAACTAAATCCTTTATATAAAGCATAAAACCATATCAAACAAATGCTTAAAATTAATACAGGGTTTAACCCTTTTGCTACGAAGCCTTTTCCCCCCAGTGCTCAGCCTTTTTTTGGCTATTTGGGGCAGTTCACACTAAGGCCTCCATAACCTTTTGTCCATGTAAGCTATCCATGCCAAATTTGGGTCTTTTTCCAATATTCTGGGGATTCTAAAGGTACCTAGGGTGTGTGGATTCTCCTGGAAGGGACCAAGAAATTAGCCAAAATGTAGCTAAGTTTTTTTATGTATTTTTTAGAAAAATGGGTGAAAGTGCTGCAGATGAAAGTGTCTGTTTCTTTTCTTCTAAATGGCATCAATGAAAGCTTTGCAGTGCTAAACCCTTCCCAGCTATCAGGAGCAGGCAGAGTCAGAAAACCGTTTTTTACCACAATTTTGGCATTTTGCTGGGAGTTAGCGCATTTTTCCTTCTGTATGTGCTTTAAACCTCTTTCCAGCTTGTGGTGGAAACGAGTGTGAACCCCATGCTGGATCCCAGAAAGCTATACATTTCTGAAAACTAGACAAAATTCTAAATTCAGCACAGGGTAATTTGTGTAGATCCTTCAAGGTTTTCCCGAAGAAACAAAGAGCCATATTTATGGCCTCATTTGTGTTGCTCTTGCAACCTCCTTAAGTGAGATTTATGAAGCCACACAAGGCCACTTTCATAAATCTCGAGTACTGTAACGCAGCACAAATCGCTCCATGGTGTTACATTACTCTGCGCCAGGGAGGCATTTCCATGGGTGTTGCGTGGGTGTTCTCTGCAACAACCATGGATCTTGGTGCATTTCCAGATTTACAAGAACTTGTAAACATGGTAATGTGCCAAAACGATACACCTCCCCAGGAGAGACGTAAAGTGGAGAAATATGCTTATTTCTTCCTCTTTCTATGTGTGCTGCATTTACGCTAGACAGCCAAAAGGATGCCACTATAGGGGGACAGGATAGGAATGTACCATATTGAATAAATATTGCACATTCCTATTCTTTCCCTGTGATGCAGTGCAGCGCAGCAAGGTGACTTGCTTACTGCCCTGCATCACAAAGCCCATAAATATGAGCCTTAGGGCTTCATTATGACTTTAGCAGTCTTTTCGGAAGACAGCTGTAGTGGCGGCCGCCAAAAGACTGCCATGTTGGCGATCATCTGACTACCGTATTAAGAGTCACACACTGAAGAATGTCACTAGACAGCCAAAAATCCGACATATTGCCAGGACACAGGTGGGCAGGAAAGAGGTGGTTCCACCACCAGCACCACCAGCCCAACAACTTACCACCCACCAGATGACACACAAATCAGCACAGCAGTTCTACCATGGCGGAAAACCATTGGCGTTGCGAACCGCTGCACACAAAAACTCACTTCAGACAGAATATCACATTGGCCAGTTCGAAAACCCCACACCTGACACACATACACACAGCAGACACACCTACTCACTGCACTATATAACACCCCCCCACACAACCCATAACCCTTTGCAACTCAAACGACATTTGCATACATCAAAGCAGGCAAAAAACGACAGACACCACCTTTAAACTTTAGGCACACATAGACATCTCACTCAGCACACACCATACAACTGCACGAGCAACGCAATACACACATAACAAGTACACACAAACACCACAACTGACTATCACATAAAACTAAACACCCCACCCCACCAAGCACCCTACACTGCACCCTTGCGCACACAACACCCATCAACATCACAACCACCACCATCTCCCGACAAAAACACCCAAGCTTCACAGACAATGACTTGAGGGTCATGATCGATGAAATTGTCAGGGTAGAGCCACAACTGTTTGAAGCACAGGTCCAGCAAACATCCATTGCCAGGAAAATTGAGTTATGGCAGAGAATTGTCGACAGGGTCAACTCAGTAGGTAACCATCCACGCAAAAGGGTGGACATCAGGAACAGGTGGAACAGCCTTCAGTGGAAGCTGCGTTCCATGACATCATGCCACCAGATTGTCATGCAGAAGACTGGTGATGGGCCCCCACCTCCTCCCCCAAAGTTCACATTGTGGGAGGAGAAGGACATCCTGCACCAAGAGGGCCTGACTGCAATACCCGGAGGACTGGACTATCACTCCTCTGGCACACTTTCGTCATGTCCAGCATACTTCCACACCACCCAAACACTCCCAAATTCACGCAATCTTCCACTACACCTCCCACCTAATCACCTAATGACCCTCTCCTGCATGCCGCACCACCACCCAGCATCAATGCTCACACTCCCGCAACGCTAGCCCATCTACATCAAAACCTGCTATGTCCACTCCACAGCACATCTCTTGCATGTTTGACTATTGCGCTAGCTACACCAACTGGATGCTTCAACTGAGGACCATTAAATGGCAATGACAGCAATGCAATGGCACTGCACAATATCAAACAAGGCTAAACACAGCCACAGCACTGTCACCAAACCTAATGGCGACTTATCCTGATCTACAACCCCGAAATGGACTAAGCTTGGCCTAGAAAGCAAGAAGGTAAATCCCATGCACCAAATGCACAGACAGGGCAAGTTACCATGCATACAGACATACCCTCCTCCCACTTGGACACCATGCTGCAATGTACAGCATCTAGCAAGCCTGATTGCCACGAGCAAACAGGGCACACTTGTCATGTGAACCATCGCACAAGACCTGAAACCAAACGTTACCTAACCTGATTGATACCAATCCTCAATGGAGCATGGTACACGTCACAATCCACTACCCACAAACAATGTTTGCAGTGCTGCATCTGTCATTGCCATTGCTGGGAATCATGTCAAGCCACTGTATGCATCAGACAAAGAGATAACCAATCACATGTCCACTATTTAACTCTCTCTCACTCCATCTACAGGTACCCCTGCCACCATCGAGAGGATGCCAGAGACAGACAGCCCTCCTCAGGATGAAGGCCCCAGTGAGGACAACGCCTCTGGATGTCTGAATATTGATGACTTACCTGGCCCATCTGGGACACCTGGTCAGTCTACCACTCCCTGCCTCACCCTGCCCACATTAAACCCCCCCCCCCCACCCTGTGGCATCAACAGCACAGCCAACCCTTCATCCCCAAACCTGTGTCCCAAGGACAGTTCAATCAATAGTTTGCCCCACAGTTCAGGGACCTAAGTCGAGCCTTCACACCTAAGACAATGAAGGTCCTGGTGGCACTGGGAGTGGGTACACTGTACCAGGGGCACAGGCACATGGGGGCAGAGGGCATCGGACAGACCCTGTGGACCAGAGGATGGGGCATCCAAGGGAGTCAACTGACCAGCAAACCATCTCCCAAGTCCTGGGAACATACCAACAATCCCAGGACAGGATGGGCCAGATCATTACCATGTTGGGGGAAAACCAAAGGCTGCAGAGGGAATACCACCAGTAAATCATCCAGAAGTGGTAGGCCCACTATGCCACCATGGCCTCCATTGCAGGGGTGCTCAGGGACATCAACACCACCCAGCTAGTGGAATGGAGGCACTGCCAGGGGAACCGCAGTCCTCTGGCACCCCTCCCTCCTCAGCTGATGAACCACCCCCCACAAATGTGGACGTCCATCCAGACATCCTGCTGGAGCAGATGCCAAGACCAAACCCACTGCCAGGAAGTGAAACTCTCCTGATTTCTCTCCCTGGTGTGCCACTGAGAAACCCTGTTGACTATTCAATGACATTACTCTATTTTCCCATGGCCCTTGGACACTGGGCCTGTGCTACCTACAGCTGTGCCACCTACTCTGATGATTACAACTACCATGGCCCCACTCATCACCTGTTTGTCACTGTAGGCACAATAGATTGTTTGTCCACATTCCCTGTACGTCCAATAAACACTGTTGATCACAGCAACAGCATATGTGTCTTTATTTGAACATGTACAAATGTTTTGTCTGCAAAATGTTATGTGAGTATGGCCCCATAAACCAGTACAACAGATATGTCCCAGGTCAGATGTAAGGTAGTCACTATTCCAGACACACATTACAGTACATTCACTCCTCCAACCTGCAAAAGAGACCATTACACAGAGATACATCAGGACAGACGGCATGGTGTCATACAAAGCTCATATGCAATACGTAGTTGTCCAGCCCAGTGTAGATTACCACCGAAGCAGGGCAAAACAGGTGACATTTCTACTTCCCCTGTCACAGGAAATACATGACAATTCACTGTAACTGCCATCTGTCATGTGCAAAACTCTATTCTGTAAACAGTTACCAACAGCTAATAAGCATGAATGCCTCAAGCCATAGGTTGCAGAGGCATTAATTGTCATAACACAGTCAGTGGGTGGAATAACATGAGAACAGGAGAATGCAGGACACATAGCTTAACACAGGTCTGTCCATACAAGATGTGAATTTAGCAACCTGCAGTGAGTGCACATGTAAGATCAAATACATGTAAACCCTTCACCTTACATTCAAGCACTCACCTCCCCCAACAGACACATAGGGAGAGGAACACATTACAACATCACTGATTAAACTAATCAGGAGGACCATTGTCACCATTCAATGTGGTTACACATCACTTACAAATACACAGTCAGCATACCTGTATGTCACAGGAAATACTGATCGATGAGCTCAGTCCTAGAGTCAGCTCCTCATCACTTTCCATGTCTGCATCACCAGCCACTGGTCCAGCTGCCTTGTCATCATCAGCTAGCAATGGTATCTGATGTTGCAGGGAAAGATGGAGGAGCATGCAGCAGACAACTATGATCTGGCATACCTTTTGAGGAGTATATAGGAGGGCATCGCCAGAGATGTCCATGCACCTGAACCTGGCTTTTAGATGGCCAAATGTCCTTTTGATTACATGCCTGGTCCTGCCATGGGCCTCATTGAAATGGAGTTCCCCTTCCGTGGCAGTGTACCTCACTGGTGTCAACAGTCAGGGAAGGTTAGGATAGCCAGAGGCACCTGTGTGCATATAGGTAGGAGCTGTTACAATATAAGTACAGCCACAGGGAAGAATGTGATGACAGGTGCTATAACAGATACACATCCAAATGTATACATACCAAGCCCTCTCTGTGTGTAGTGGTGCCATCATGTGTGGGATATTGCTGTTCCTCAGAACTTAGGAGTCATGCACAGATACTGGAAACTTGGCTGTCACCTGTGCAATGTACTGGTCTGCCAGACACACCACCTGAACATTGATTGAGTGGTAGTACTTCCTGTTACTATTCACCTGTTAATTGGCACTGTGAGGGACAGAGGCTACATGGGTACCATCTATGGCCTCTATCACATGAGGGATGTGTTCCATATCATAGAAGTCTGCCTTCACATAGGCCAAATCTCCACGTTGGGGGAACCTGATGTAGCTGTCCAGTTGTTTCAATAACGCACACAGTACATCCTTCAACACAAGACTGAACAGGGGCTGTGACATCCCTGCTTTCAAGCCCACTGTTTTCTGAATTCTGAAAGGACCCAATGGCAAGAAAGTCTAGCACTGACAAGACTTGCACTGTCGAAAGGATGGCATAGGGATTGCGTATGGCAGGCAATAGATCAGGCTCCAACTGTGCACATAGATCCATGATCATACAATTCAGACCGGATGTTATGCCTGTCCTCCATGGTTGCAAAGTCAATGTGTGGCACTTGGGGAGTCAGATGTGTATTGTCCACTGCAGTTGGTATGGGGCATGTGTACCTGACTTTCTCCTTCCGTCTGTGTCATCCATGAAGGTGAACGTCCATCAGAAAAAAGGGATCTGGCGTGTCATCGCCAAGCAAGTGCAGACCCTAGGGGTCCACAGCTGGTGGAGCACCCACTGCAGAAAACTGCAGGGGGACCTGAGATGCTGGGCCCGGAAGACTGCAGAGGCCCAGCTAAGGATGCCCTCCCAACAAGGGAGGGGTGCCCATCGGACCCCCCTAATGGCCCGCATTTTGGCAGTGTCCTACCCTGTGGTGACTGGGCATTTGAGGACCGCACAGCAGCCACAACAGGGTGAGTACTGACTATATCCTGGCACTTGGCTGGCCCTAATAGGGATCACGTGCCTCACTGCATGCAAAGTGACATTGTAGTAATGACATCCTGTGTATTGTCTATTGGAAATGGGTATTATGCACCTTTGCTGAGTTTCCATAGTAGACACGTAAGCATACTGTCAGTGGATGTACATGTCCCATTTCTACACTTTTCCATGTCTGGAATGTGGAGTTGGTCAAAATGCATAGCCACGAGTTTGAGACCATCCTGCCTATGCAATTCATGTGAGTATTAATATCACCCTAAGCACTGAGTATGACCACCTCCATCTATCTGCATTTGTGGCTCTGAGGTGTCAGTCCACTCCCATCTGTGTAATATATCTCTATATACTACTGTGTGACTCAAGTTTGATCGCAGGGACTAGATACATCATGAACTGGTAATGGTATTGACTGAATGTGGGGCTGCCATTACAGTTGTGTGGTATATAACCTATTGTAAGACCAAAGTAGAATGTTCTATTTGCTCTGCTCTGGCCTGATGTCATGCTCTGACATCATATAGAATGTGGAGTGTTGAGGGAGATTTGAGCAGAGCTGAGAGGAGGGTAGCTGTTGTTGTGCTGTGGATGAGATGCTCCAATAAAGGACCAGAATACACATTTATTTGGATATACTTTCTTCTTTTAACACTGGCGACGAGGATGTTTTGGAGCATCTTAACACCTTTTTGTGGCTACTTCATCCTATCTTCCTTTGGAATCTGAGTTGTACCAATTGGAATTACCTAATTCATTTTTTTTTGTATTGTTGGAACTGCCTGCTACTCTCGGATGTTGAAAACTGAACTGAGGAAAAGATAAGGTAATAATTTGTTTTTTTTCTCCTTCTTATTACCTTTAAATTTGGCAACTGTCCAGCAAACCGTCTTTTCAGTTTCCTGCCTCTCGCTGACTGCTGTTTAAATGCGCTCAGGAGAGCGCGTGTATATTTCTTTCAGCGCGAGCAGGACAACGCGGACAGAGCAGCATTTATCGCTCGTTCCGTGTTTTTCTGCACTTTACATTCACGCTCAGGAGAGCGTGAAGACTAATTAAACTTTTTGTTTATTTGTTATGCTCAGGAAAGCATAAGGTTTTAATCTAACTGAAGCGTCAATTGAAACTAGCGCGAGACAGAGCAGCGCGCCTGCTGTTTTCTATCGTATCAACACGCATTCACCAATTTTCAAAACGTTGTTCATATAAACTAATCAAACAACGATTTTACGTCTGGTGATCAAGGTGCGGGTGTCTACAAATAAAACGTCGACATTGATTAATTAAAACTCACCGAGACATTTTCTTTTTGTTCCCATGTTTTTCCAGTTCTATGAAGAGTGATTAACTAAACAAGGTCTATCTCCTTCAAAATTTCGGCTATTTGTTAAAAGCTACAAAACGATACTGATTGACCTACAAGTTTCACATATGTTATGAAAGTTTACATTTTACATATGTTGTAAACATTTTCTATCAACATTATGCAAAGTGTTACTCCACCACCTTTCTTTTTAACAACGCCTGGTGAACCAATGATAAAGTGGTCCAAATGGAAGAAAACTTTTCTGCATTATGCCAGGGTTTGTGGATCTAATTTGACAAATGAATGGAAAACTGCACTGCTCATGCACTGTCTTGGTTGTGAGGGTCAAGAAATATTTGAAAGTCTTCCAGATCCAGGGGAAGAAGCTACAGACCTCAACGAATTTGAACTCTGTCTAAAAAAACTCAATTTACACTACCTACCCAAAGTCAGTACTATATTAGAACGGTATCATTTTGGGATGAGGGAGCAGAGAGCAGGTGAAAGGATAGAGGAGTATATTACTGCTCTTAGAAAACTTGCATCAACATGCAAATTTGGTAGTACAATTGAAGAAAGAATTAGAGATCAGTTTATGTTGAGATGTGCGAGTGACAAGATCAGGCAAGAATTATGGAGTAAAGATGATCCTACGTTGCAAGAAGTAATTATTCTGGCCAAAAGTGTCGAACATACATTGGCTTGTATCGAGGAGTTAGAGAAACAAAGGAAGGTAGAAGTGAACAAAATTGTGACGAAAGGAGAATCGGCCAAGTGTAATACCTCTCAGCGTGAGGATGACAAAATTGACCAAAGTGCAGAGAACCGTTACAAAAATGCTAGGTGTTTCCGTTGCGGAAATGTAGGACATTTTGCAACTTACAAAAAATGTCCTGCTGTGAACTCTGCCTGTAGATTGTGTAATAAGAAAGGACATTTTGCTAAATGTTGCAAATCTATAAAAAATCAAACACTGGTAAAAACAATTGAAGATTGCATTTTGTCAGTTTCATTGACTACAGGAAGAAAAAAACATCCTAAGGATACTGTAACCATTCTTGGAATATCGTGTGAGATGTTGTTTGACTCTGGAGCGTGGTTGACATTAATTTCTGAGTTTTTTTACCAAAATTTGAGTCACAAAGTCAAACTGGAAAATCCTGATCTTGTTCCTGGTGGATATGGAGGTCAGGTCATTGATCTGAGGGGATATTTCGAAGCAGAGATTACGTACAAGTCCAACACTATTTATGGGAAAATGTACGTTCCAGTCAAAGGAGATAGTGTCTTAAGTTGGCCTCATCAGGAAGGTTTGAGAGTCATTCTTGATCCTAACTCTCCTTCTCTGGTTATGATCAAAGAAGATTGTGTAAAAACCTTGAGTCAGATATGTGAGATAGATACTACAAGGGAGGAGTCTTTACCTGAATTTGTTGATGAGTTCAAAGAAGTTTTCAGTACGAAATTAGGTTGTTTGAAGAAATATGCTCATCAGATAAAATTAAGGAAAGGATCTATTCCTGTTACAGCTAAAGTACGCCCTATTCCTATCTCTTTGAAAGAAGATGTGGAAAAGGAGATTAAAAGGCTGTGTAATGAAGGTATCATCGAGCCTGTGGAGTCATCTGAATGGATTTCACCCATTGTAGTGGCGAGAAAACAATCCGGAGAACTGAGGTTATGTGTGGACTTGAGGAATCTCAATAAATGTGTCATCAGTGACCAGTTCCCTCTACCTAACATCACTGAGATGGTCACCATGTTATCTGGTTCCAAGTTCCACACGAAATTTGATTTGACCTCAGCATATCATCAGATTGTACTACATCCGGATTCACGTGATTATACCACGTTTATCACTCCATTTGGCACTTACAGATTTCTTAGGATGCCCTTTGGGTTAGTTTCTGCAGCTGCAGTATTTCAAAGGCTTATGTACAAGTTGTTTGGTTCTATGACTGGTGTCAAGTGTTTCCAGGATGACATTTTAATACATGGAAGCACTATGGTTGAGCATGACTCGAGAGTCAGGAAAGTTCTAACTATTCTCAGAGATCATGGGCTGACACTCAAACTGAAGAAATTTCATTTTAAGAAAACTGAGTTGGATTACCTAGGTCGTAAGATTACTGCAGCAGGTTTGCATCCTAAGAAGGAGTTGGTAGAAAATATCTTGCATCTACGTGCACCTGAGAAAAAAGATGAGTTAATGTCTTTTCTAGGAATGGTTGAATTTCATGCAAAATTCTTACCAGATCTTGCTTCCAAAACAATGTGCATGCGTCAGCTTTTAAAAAAAAATACTGAATTTAAATGGGATGAGGCATGTTTGAAAGAGTTTGAGAACATCAAAGCTGAATTATCTTTCATTGGGTGTTTGGAATCTTTTGATCCTATGAAAAAATGCGTGATTATGACTGATGCGAGTGAGAAGGGTTTGGGAGCTGTGTTGTTACAAGAGATGGATGATTTAGACCGCAAGCCCATAGTATTTTGTTCTAGAACGTTACGTGGACCAGAATTCAATTACTCCACTATTGAAAAAGAAGCTTTAAGTGTCCATTGGGCAGTAAATAAACTTAGAAATTTTGTGTGGGGTAGGAGATTTGAAGTTTTTACAGATCATAAACCATTGGTGGAGGTATTTATGAGGAAAGGACTAGACTCAATTTCTGGAAGAGTGAGTAAGTGGGTGATCAGTTTACAGAAGTATGACTATACAGTACACTATGTCCCAGGTTCCTATAATAGAGTTGCTGATTGTCTTTCCAGATTGAGCTCTGCAGTTGAGGAAACTTTGAATATGTATGGTTTGAAGGATGTTTCCGTGTGCAGTGTAACTGGTGGAATTGTAGAACAAGATGAATTGCAGAAAGTTGTAGCAGAGGACAAGGTTTTACAACAGGTGTGTGAGAAGATCAGGTGTGGTTGGACTCATGATACCAAGAAGGACAAAGATTTGTGTGGCTATTGGAAAGTGAAAGATGAACTATCGGTTCAAGATGGTTTTCTGTTACGGGGTTTGAGACTAGTAGTTCCTGTGGCTTTGAGAGATAAAATCATTAGTCTTGGACATGATGGTCATCAAGGTATGAGCAGGACAAAGGCTAGAACTCGTTTGGATTATTGGTGGTCGGGTGTGGATTTGAGGGTGGAGAGAGTAGTGAGGGAATGTGTTGATTGTTGCAATAGTGATAAGGTGTATAAAACAAGAGTTCCTCCAATGTGTGTGAGGGAAATGCCACTAAAACCATGGCAGGAAGTAGCAGTTGACATTGTGGGCCCGGTACATGGTAGGGGTGGTGCCAATTACTTGATAGTACTGATTGATCATTTTTCCAGGTGGGCTGAAATTGTTATATGTAGCAGTACGGAGACTGAGAAAATTATTGAGTTTTTCAAAGACATTTTTGGGCGTGAAGGTTTTCCCAATACAATTGTCACGGATAATGGACCACAATTTGTTTCGAGAGAAATGAGTGAGTTTCTTGGAAAATTTGGTATAAGGCACAAGAAGTGTTCTCTTTACCATCCCGAAGGGAATGGGATTGTAGAAAGATTCTACAGGTGTGTGAAAGAGTGTATACAACTAGAAAGTGCATCAAATAGAGACTGGAAGGATGGTCTGAAAAAATGTCTTTGTGCATACAGGGTGACTCCTCATTCCACAACAGGTAAAGTTCCTTTCGATCTTTTCCGAGGTCGAAAGGCTAACACTTCACTTGCACCTGCATGGGTATGGTAGAGGAAGAACGAAATTGAACAAGACATAGTGAATGTGAAGAATGAAAATGAAAGTGTAAGTGTACAAAAGAGGAAGATGTACTACGACAATAAGAAAGGCGTGCATGATTATAATATAAAGATTGGTGACCAGATCTTGGTTAAAAAACCGACTTTGTGTAAAGACAAAAGTAAATTTCAAGGACCTTTTGAAGTTGTTAAGCTTTTTAGAAATGCAGTAAAGATAAAAGATGGTAGAGTATTGAACCTTAATAGAATTGTTAAATTTATAGGGAATTGTTGATGATGATGTTTGCATAGGCACTGTACATTTTATTCTATTTTATTTTCCTGTATTTCTTTTCAAATCTTGTATATAGTTTCCTTGGAGCATTTTCTTTTTTTTTAAAGGAGGGAGGTGTGTGGTATATAACCTATTGTAAGACCAAAGTAGAATGTTCTCTTTGCTCTGCTCTGGCCTGATGTCATGCTCTGACATCATATAGAATGTGGAGTGTTGAGGGAGAGTTGAGCAGAGCTGAGAGGAGGGTAGCTATTGTTGTGCTGTGGATGAGATGCTCCAATAAAGGACCAGAATACACATTTATTTGGATATACTTTCTTCTTTTAACAAGTTCCACAAAAGATATGGCCTCCATGGGACAGGATTACTGATTTGAATGCTGTATTGATATATATCGGTGATCTTCTGACTGTAGGGTATGTGAAGATCGGCAAACAGGGATGCTGATACATGTACAAATGATGATGTCTGGCTGTAGACATCATGCATTCCTAGGTGCAATACTTGTGGGGATGTGACCATTAAACTAATGGGATGATACTAGAGGTGGTAAGTGGCTTGACAGGTCTTGTATATGTCACCATGGTATGTATATGGGATGTATGACAGTGGCCTAGCAAGTGATATGCTACATTGCAGAGTGACTGCCTACATCATGTCCTAAAGGTAAGGTGGGGGCACATCTGATGGGCTGGGACTTTTCTGCATGCCTTGGTCAAGCTGAAGTGGCAGATTAGGAGAGGTTGGCCTATTGCATGTCACATGGCATGTAGATGTGAATCTAATGTTGCATTTAGTCTCCGCTGGCTGGCTCATGTAGTAGTGGGATGTGTAAGTGGTGTACAGGCAGTGGTGTTGGGTCATGTGTGCCTAATGCATCATGACATTTACTGTCAGAGATGTGTGTTGTCTGGGCTCTGTGACAGGTATTGTCATTTCAGGAATGGTGTTTGAGGGTGAAGCTGTCATGTTGCGCAGTATGACAGGTGTGACTGCATTTGTTGTGGCATTCTAAGTGGACCATGGTGTAATATGTGTGTTCCTGAAGTACATCTGTTGTGACACTGCACTCATGATTGAGAATGGATGTGTCATATGCAGGACCAGCTTGCGGGGCTTTGTTGGGGTGGGGTGGCACTGGGAGGTGCGTGGGGGTGAATTAATATTTTTTTTTTATTACTTACCTGCTTCTCTGCTGCTGCCGCAGCTGCCTCTCTGCTCCTCTCCTGCACAGCAGGCACAGGCTCCCAGCCTGCCCTGCAGCCAATCTGAGCAGCGTCGAATTGGCTGGGAGTGCCCAGCCAGGGCACCCCCAGGCAGAGTGGGAGCCTGTGCCTGCTCGATCCACCTCAGCAACTGTGTTGCGCACTGAGGTGGAGTGTGCACTCCCCCTCAGGTCTTGTCATCCCTAATGCCCCACCCCTTTTACTACAAAACGATAATAAACTTAGTTTATTATTGTTTTGTAGTAAAAGTTTTGCAGCTGCTGCTGGCGGGAGCTGCTGGTCATATGTGTTCTATGGGCCTTTGTAGATGCACTTGACTGTATGGTCAGTTGTGATATATATGTTATTTGGTGTCTGCTGATCTGGCCCTATGATTGGGTCAGACTATTCAAATGGCTATGCCACAGACTCTCATTTTACACATCAGATGTCAACTCTTTGGGTGTCTGACTTGCAAAGCGTAATTCAGGTTTGATTTCCATATTGGCATCACTGTACAGAGTGTTTGGTCTGGCATGTAATGTGACAGGGAGGTGCTGTGTGGTCTTTGAGTGGAGTTGTCTTCAATATAATGGATATGTTACAGATGGCATGGTCTGCTCATATATTGTCACTGTGGGAGACAAAAGTGTTTTGTTTCAATCAGCTGGACGGATGAAATGGGCCTGGAGTGGTTTGATGTGTATATAGGCATACAATTGATACTGCATCCAGGGCATGCTGTGCCAGAAATGGGGTTGGTAGTCATCATGTGGATGACTCCATTTGAGCTGTCCTAATTAGGTATTGATGTAGGTGTGAGGGTTGTAATACAGGTGTGGGTAGTAGTGACATGTTGTGACATGATGTAGGTAATGTATATTGGCACCTGCAATGGCCTAGCCAGGATAAGTATTGTCACAGATGTGCTTGTTAACCAGTATGTATGAGAGCTATATGTTAACCCTTTTTCGCTCTCTCTCGCTTTCTCTCTCGCTCTCTCTTTTTCTCTCTCCCTCTCTACCTCCCACTCTATTTGTGTGTATCAACACCGTCAGGTGAAGGAGAAGGGGCACAGGCAAGTGGGGAGGCAGCAACTCACTGGACCCAGGAAGCTGCAACCAGAGAGAGTGAGGGACCCAGTGGGACGGAGGGCGAAGGGAGTGCCACCGGGGAGACCGGATCTACCACCTCTTCTTTGGAATTCTCCTTCAGTGGACACTCCCTCAAGGTGGCGGACCCATCTGTGACCACCCCAGCACCATCTTTGTCTGCCACCTCCTTACTAGCACTGCCCTCCCTGTAGCTCCCAACCCAGTTGGCTGCACCCGCTCATCCAAGAGGGTGGGCATCTCCTTTGCCACAGACACCTCTGCCCCTGCCCCAGTCAGCCCTGCTGCCCTCATTGAGGAGGCTATTGACCTCCTGATGTCCATCTCTGTGGGTCAGTCCCCCATTGTGAATGCCATCCAGGGACGGGCAGCTCAAGTCCAACAGAGCAAAGTGCTCCTGGAGGGCATTCACGTTGCCCCGGCTGACCTCCAGAGATCCTTTCAGGCTCTGGCCTCCTCACTGATGACAGCCAGTCTCCCCTTGTCCACTGTCCCCCTTCACCTACCTTCTCCCAATCCCAAACCCCTCTCCCCAAACCCATCCAAAGCACACATACACACAGGCATGCAGCCACCTCAACAGGGAAGGGTACCACTGACAAGCACAAACACCATAAGACCTACCACCGGCATGCACACAGACAACACCCACCCCAACAGACAGTCACCCATCCTACATGGCATCTCCCTGAACCTCCTCCCCCCCTCCTCACAAGACACCTAATTGCCCGCACTCACCCTCCCAACAGACACTCAGCACCCACAAGCATTCCACGCACGCACTTGCACCCAAAACATCCACACCGACACATCTTACAGCCACTCCCTCTCTCTCCACCCCCAGACCCCTTTGCCATGACCGCCCTTGTGTGTCTAAGAAGCATTTCCTGCTTTCCTTGTTCCCTACTCCTCTCCCAACTTGTGATACCCCCAAGCGTTCTTCCTCCAAGTCTAGCCCTTCCACCTCCAAGTCCTCCCCTGCCCCCTCAAGTGTCCATGCCCCTCCCCCTGCCAAGAAGTCTACCCCTCCCAAGCCCAGGCCCAAGGACCCCCCTCTCAAATCCAAGGTCAAGCCCAAGGGCCCCCCTCCCAAACCCAAACCCAAAGAACATCCTCCCAAACCCAAGCCCAAACCCCCTCCTCCACCATCTCCACCCAATCCCTGAGGTCTCTGCTTGCCTACCATGTGGAGGTCAATTTGCACTCAGGAGTCAAGTTTAGGCACTCTAAGGTGCCATTTGTGCCTTTGGCACTTTGGACTGGCCAATGGCCTTTAATTTGTACATATGTTCATATTTCTTTTTATTGTTCTTATTTATTAATACATCTGGCCCAACATATTGTTGGATTGATGTTGACATACTCGTCATGCCTATCTTTCAACAGGGCCGTTTGGTGTTTGTGGGCTTTGGTTTGTGCATGTGTGACGTGTGTGTGTTGGTTGGGCCAGCTGTTGTGCCTGGGCTGCATGTGTGGGTGTGACCCTGCCATTTGTCTTGCTGTCATTGCTGTGTTCTGTGTGTGAGACATGTTGTGTTTGTTACATGCATGTATGTAGCACAATTGTGTATTGTTTGTGTAGAGGTGTAATGGTGGTGTTGTATGCCCTTGTGTGGTTGTTGTGTCTATGTGTGTGTGGTGATGGCTATGTCATATGCGTTGTGTGTGGTGTTTGCGTGTTGTGACATATGCTTTGTTGTATGGCAGTGTAATTATGTTTATTGGTGACTGGTGTTGTTACCTGTTGTTGTTAATGTGTGTTGTCATGTGGATGTGTGCAATGACATTGCTTGGTGAAGTGTCTGTGTAGTTGCAGTTTTGTTGTCCTTGTGTGTATCGGTGCTGTTGTGGATGGTTGTGTTAGTGCCGGTGCTGTGTATGTGTATGTGGATTGATGTGTGTATGACACATGTGTGTTGGCCGTGGTGAGTTTAGTACGGGTGTGCGTGTGTGTGTTTCTGTATGTAGGAATGTGTGTATGTGCGTACGGGTATGCACTTACGTGTGTGTTGCCGTCGCAAGCCATCCCAGAAGTGTCTGTTGTGTGTCCGTGTGTAGATTGGGTTTTTCCTCCTGTGTGAGGTGGGTCTGTGTATTCATGGTTGTTGTCTTCGTCGCTGGTTCCGGAGAAATTGTGCGAGCAGGAGCAGTGGGAGGACTTCCACTTTAGGTTCCATTGCGGCTCCAGTGAGGTATGTGTACCAGAAGCTGGGTGTTTCCTTTTATAGAGTTGGTGTCTGCCAGGGTTTTCGTGGTGGTGCAACCGCCTCGGAACCCTTGGCAGAGTGCAGCCTCGTAATATGTCTGCCGGGAACATGGTTCCCATCGGCCTGAAGGTGCCTAACGCCATCCGTGGCGGCATATCCGCACTGGCGGTACTGGCAGTGATTTAGCTGTGTTCTCTTCGGAAGACCGTCATGGTCATAATTTGGCGCATAACCGATGCCGCCAACATCGCAATCCTGAGACTTCCTAACTCGTAATGAGCCCTTTAGTAAGGAAATGGAACAATATTGAAAATTAGCAGGAAAAGACAGGCATTTGTGACAACGTTGTCATTTGTAACTTATCATCACAGTGGCTGATGTGCAAAAGCAATATATCATTACATCTGCTAGACTCTTCAGCTTGTGGCCATACATAAGGTTTGTGGGTTTTCCAAGAACTTGAGATACCCAGACCAAATACTGAGCTGCACCTTACAAAGGATTTTCATTGTGTACCGGGTACACAGCAATTCATATGGTAAAATACAAATAGTGAAAAATAATTATCATGGAAACCAATGTATTTCCAAAATGGCACAAGATCTGTAGTTTACAAGTAGTAATTATTTGCACATCTTTCCATTTGTGGGTAAGGCTTTGCTCAAAATGACTTATTTCTTATACACTGTCTTACATTAGGATGGCACAAATGCATAGAAATACTATTGATAATAACACTTGTTCTACTATTCTATGTTCCCCTAAGGCATAGGATAAAAATGGTACCTCACTTGTGTGGCTAGACCTCTTGCCTGTCAAAGGAAACAGCTCAAAATGCAACATGGGCACATCACATTTTTTTCACTGAAAATTGACCCCTTATTTGCAATATGCCTCACTGTTGATTTTGGGCCTTATCTTAGCCAGCACCAAGGAAAAAGTAGCAAACCTGTACGTTGTTGAAAACTAGATACCTAAGGAAATCCAGGATGGGGTGACTTGTGTGGCTCTCACCAGGTTGTGTTACCCAGAATCCCTTGCAAACCTCACAATTCTACTAAAACACACATTTCCCTCACATTTCTTTGATCAAAAGTTCTGGAACCCGGGGGAAACCACAAACGTCCTTCCCTTCAGCATTACCCCAGGTCTTCTGATAAAAATGGTACCTCACTTGCAAGAGTAGACCTAGTGCCTGTGACAGAAGAAGGTCCAAAACACAACATGGACACAACATATTTTTCCTCCGAAAACTGAACCTTTTTTGCAAATTGCCTAATTGTGGATTTTGTGCCTAAAGCAGCTGGCATCTAGGGAAACCCAGCAAACCTGTTACCCAGAATGCCTTGCAAACATCAAACTTTGACTGAAAAAACACATTTTCCTCACAGTTCTGTGATGGAACATTCTGGAATCTGTGAGGAGACACACATTTCTTTCTAGCCAGCTTTTCCCTAAATCTTACAATAAAAATGGTATCTCACTTGTGTGGGTAAGCCTGGTGCACGCTGCAGGAAATGGACCAAAATACAACATGGACACATCACATTTTTCCACTGAAAACTGACCCTTGCTTTGCAATCTGCCTAGTTGTGTATTTTGGCTGTTTCTGAGCCGGCACCTAGGGAAATATAGCAAATCTGTACATTTGTGAAAATTAGCCACCTAGGTGAATCCAGGATGGGGTGAGTTGCTTGGTTCTCACCAGGTTCTATTGGCCAGAATCCCTTGCAAACCTCAAACTTAGACTAAAAACACATTTTCCTCATATTTCTGTGATGGAAAGTTCTGGAATCTGAGGGAAGCCACAAAGGGCCAGATGTAGCAAAGGTTTTTACCCATTCTGTGTCTATGGGAAAAAGTGTTCGTACATATGTCCCAAAATTCCTTCCACCCAGCATTCCCCCAAGTCTTATGATAGAAATATTACCTCAATTGTGTGAGTAGGCCTACTGCCCGTGGCAGGAAATGGTCCAAAATGCAACATGGACACATCACTTTTTTCCACTGAAAACTGACCCTTGTTTTGCAATGTGCCTAGCTGTGGATTTTGGGCCCTAGCTCAGCTGGTGCCTTGGGAAACCTAGCAAACCTGTACATTTGTTAAAAGTAGACAACTAGGGGAAGCCAGAATGGGGTGACTTGCATGGCTCGCACCAGGTTGTATTACCCAGAATCCCTTGCATACCTCACATTTTGATTGAAAAGACTAATTTCCCTCATATTGTGTGATGAAAAGTTCTGGAATCTGAGGGGAGCCACAAACCACCTTCCAACCAGCATTCACCCAAGTTGTCTGATAAAAATCATACCTCACTTGTATGGGTAGGCCTAGTGCCCGCAACAGGAAAGGGCCCAAAATGCAACATGGACACATCACACTTTTCCACTGAAAACTGACCCTTTTTTGCAATTGTGCCTAGCTGTAAATTTTAGGCCCTGGCTCAACTGGCACCTAGGGAAACCAGGCAAATGTGTACATTTTTTAAAACAAGACTCCAAGGGAAATACAGAATGGGGTGACTTTCATGACTCTTGGGAGGTTGTGTTACCCAGAATCCCTTGCAAACCTCAATATGTGACTAAAAACAATTTTCCTCACATTTCTGAGATGGAAAGTTCTGGAATCTGAGGGTAGCCACAAACCTCCACCCACACAGCATTTCCCCAAGTCTTGTGATAAAAATGGTGCCTCATTTGTGTGGGTAGGCCTAGTGCCCATGTTAGTAAATGGTCACATTACATTTTTCCACTGAAAACATAGCCTTTTTTTACAATGTGCCTAGTTGTGAATTTTGGGCCGTAGCTCAGGCGGCACCTAGGGAAACATAGCGAACCTGTACATTTGTGAAAAGTAGACACCTAGGGGAATCTAAGAGACTTGTGTGGCTCTCACCAGGTTTTGCTGCCCAGAATCCCTTGCAAACCTCAACCTTTGACTGAAAAAACACATTGTCCTCACATTTCTGTGATGGAACATTCTGGAATCTGTGGGGATACACAACTTTTATTCCATCCAGCATTCCCCAAAGTCTTCTGATGAAAATGTTACCTCACTTGAGTGGGTAGGCTTAGCGCCCTCGACAAGGAACGGGACAAAACACAACATGGACACATCATATTTTTCCACTGAAAACTGACCCTTTTTTTTGCAATGTGCCTAGCTTGGATTTTGGCCCTAGCTCAGCCGGTGCCAAGGGAAACCTAGCAAACCTGTACATTTTTCAGAACTATATATGTAAGGAAATCCAGGATAGGGTGACTTGCACGACTCTCAAACTTCTGTTTTATCCAGAATCCCTTGGAAACCTCAAACTTTGACTAAAAAATCACATTTTACTCTGTGATGGAAATTTCTGGAATCTGCAGGGAGCCACAAACTTCCTTCCGCTCAGCATTCTCCCAAGTCTTCTGTAAAAATGGTACGTCACATGTGTTGTTGTGCCTAGTGCCTGCAACAGAACAAATGCAAGCAAGGTCAATAAGGGACCCATTTTGTGGACTCCCATTGATGTTATTGTGATCCATTCCTGTCTCAGGCACTAGACCCTGCCACGCAAGTGGTGCAGCATTTTTACTGGAACAAGTTGCGAAACGTTGTGTGGTAGGAATTCTATGGTTTCCTTCTTGTTCTGGAAAAATATGGCATAGAAATGTAAGGAAAATGTGTCATTTTAGTCAAATTTTGGGGTTTGCAGAGCATTGTGGGCAAGAAAACCTGCAAGGATCAATGAGAGGCACACTACCCTGTACTCCCCTGGGTGTCTGTTTTACAAAATATCTAGAGTTGTTAGATTTTCCCTAGTGTCAATGTACACCCTGGCAGAGAAAGACAGAAAAGGGCAATTTTACTGCACAACCATTTATCCCTCAAGTACACATACATACTGGTTGGATTTGGCACAAGAGTGAGTGAAATGTTCAATATGTAAATTTTATTAACAAGAGATTTCACAAAAATGAAATACAGTTGAAAGTAAAAAAAACAGAACTATTAACTCATAGCTCGTGAGCTGTAAAGCCGCAATAAGGCACCAACCCCTTTAAAGGCCAATCACACATCTTTCATGTGGGACACACAGAAAACCATTCACAGTCAGCCATGGGCCCAGCATATTACAACACTCATATCAACAGAGAGCACCATTCAAAGACCCATCAGTCTCATACTCCCAGATGACTGACACAGTAATCACACCTTCTGGCAGCTGACAGAGTGCCTGGACTGGCATTTGGCTGCTAATATATGTGTAGTGACTGGCAGCAAGTCACTACACACACACTGCCAGCCAAATGCCAGCTCACACACACAACCAGCCAAGTGTCAGTCCATGCACACTCCTAGCCAAGGGCCAGTCCTCGCACAATGCCTGCTAAGCAGCAGTCTACACACACCGCCAGCCAGGCACCATTCCACTCATACCGCCAGTCAAGCACCAGACACGTACACCACCAGCCAAGCACCATGCATGCACACTGCCTGCCAAGCGCCAGTCCACACACACTGCTAGCCAAGCACTAACCCATGCACACACTGCCAGTCAGGCCCCGGTCCATGCACATTGCCAACCAAGTGCAAGTGCACGTACATCACCAGAGAGGCACAGGTCCACGCACACTGCTGGCCAAGTGCCAGTCCAAGCACTCTGCCAGCCAAGCGCCCCCCCGTGCACAACGCCAGCCAAACCCCAGTCCGCACACATTGCCAGCCAAGGGCCATTCCATACATATCATCAGCCATGCCTCAGTCCACACACACTGCTAGCCAGGCGCCAGTCCACACACACCACCATCACATTTATTGTAATTTAAAAAAACATAAAGCGATTTGAAGGAGATAAAAAAACAATTATGTTCTCAAACACAACAGGTCTAACTAAATAGATCAAACTACTGCTGTGAAGCTGAACAAAAATTATAAAACTATACTGACCAGTCAGTTCTCTTTTACGTGTATGGCTGCTCTCAATAAGTCTGATGTGTGTGGTATAATTTAAAATATGCAGGCACACAGCCCAGGATTAGAAAAACACTTGGGCAGGTCGAAGGAATATCCTTCGGCACACCTGTTCAGTCACAGACTCTACAACTCCTACAGGGAATGTGTTTTTTGGAGTGTTGGAGGAATGTTATCTGGAAAGTGCCTTTCTTTCAGCCTAGCCACATCCTCCACCGCTCCAACTCTAGGAACACTTGCCTTCTCTACTACAACAAGGCTGCCTATTTCAGACTGCTGAAACTGAACAAAAGTCATCTTTGAATCTGGAGAAAAATCATTGAATACAACAAAAGCTTTGAAGGTTGCTAAATGAAGCACATGGATAGCCAACTTCTTATACCAAATGTAAGCCCTAGGAAAAGCATTGTAAGGCTTTAATTTCTGATTTACTCTATCTACACCAACCACATGCTTATTGCAGTCTAAAATGCACACTGGGTTGCGTGCTTCATCAGCAACCTAACCCCAAACAGTCACAGATGAAGTACTTTCATCATGAATGGTGGTCAGCATGTGGACATCACTCCTGTTTGAAAAGTTCACAGCTACAAGTTAATCACTATACAAGGCGCTGCACTGTCCAAGCAACAGAATCCATTTTGAACAATTCCTTGAACAATTGCACACCAGTGTAGAAATTATCTACATATACATGGTGATCTCTGTTAAAAAGTCCTCTACTAAGTTCCTACACAAGGACTCCAAAAGTGGATTGACCCCAGTTGGGTCAATAAAACAATCCCTACCAGTGTACACCTTGAAGTTATAGACATATGAAGCACTACTCTCTGACAGCATATTCATATTAATTCCATAATGTACCCATTTACTAGGAATGTACTTCCTAAAAACCAAACAGCCCTTGAGCAGGAAAAAAGACTCATCCACAGCTATTTATTTCCCTGGAACATAGATCTCTGAAAAACGAGCTACAAAATGATCAATTACAGGCCAAATCCTGAAGAGATGGTCACAATCAGGTGAATCTCGTGGCAATGCTGAAGCATTATCAACAAAATGCAATGAAGTAGAAGTAAATATTGATCATGACTCATGGATGTAGGAAATATAGCTGTTGCCATCAAGGGACTAGTAGATCAGTATGGAGACAGCAATGGCTTTCTTATTAAGCCCATCAAAAAAGTTAAACCCAAGAACATCTTCAACTCATGGAGATGTGTGGGGAATCCACTGGATAGCTCTAAAGTGGGGCTTACGTCTTGCACTATTTTCCCTCAAATACTGTTCAGCATACAAATTAGCCTGGTCAACAATCCCATCCAAAAATACTCACCGAGAGTGGCTTTAGAATCAGATGACTCCTCTCTTACAGAAAATTCACTGCCAGAATCTTGGACTTTTTCCTCTGCCTCAGATGCAGATTCAGTCTCAGAACCATGGTCAGAGGAAGATTTCAAAAGCAAACCAGCATCCTGCTTAGCTGCAATCCTGCAGCTAGCCATAATCCTTGCTAATAAAAGTAACACAACAAATAAGTCAACAATACCCAACACTATGGAAAATAAGTGTGGCTTTATCAGACAGAAAGTAAAACTACTGGCATACAGTGATCTGGAAGGAAAAGTCAGTCAATACAAAGCACACAAAGACCTACACACTGAAAAAAAATACCACTCACTTGCCAGAGACAGCTAAACTGAAGATCACCTGCACCTACTCTGTACGGACACAGAAAGCACCAATGATATCGCACTAGAAAGGAAAAACAAAAGAAAACTACACACAAGACAACACAATAGGCATCTTCCATAAACACAAGGAGAATTTGACACACAAAAAGACAGAAGCGAAATATGTCGCTAATATTACCCCATTAAAAAACGCATTCATGCAGGTCAATAATACTCATTTGAAGTAAACAGTACAAAAAGTTTTCTCATCAAACACATGAAACTACACAAGCTGAAAGGGTCTGCCACCAAGGAAATCAAAAAGCTTTGCACTAGAACAAAAAAGGGAAACAAAACATTAAGGTCACAAATTGAAATAATAAGAAATAAAACAGTTAACATTATAAAACACTTTGAAAATTTACATTAGGGGCGATCATCTGACTACCGTATTAAGAGTCACACACTGAAGAATGTCACTAGACAGCCAAAAATCCGACATATTGCCAGGACACAGGTGGGCAGGAAAGAGGTGGTTCCACCACCAGCACCACCAGCCCAACAACTTACCACCCACCAGATGACACACAAATCAGCACAGCAGTTCTACCATGGCGGAAAACCATTGGCGTTGCAAGCCGCTGCACACAAAAACTCACTTCAGACAGAATATCACATTGGCCAGTTCGAAAACCCCACACCTGACACACATACACACAGCAGACACACCTACTCACTGCACTATATAACACACCCCCACACAACCCATAACCCTTTGCAACTCAAACGACATTTGCATACATCAAAGCAGGCACAAAACGACAGACACCACCTTTAAACTTTAGGCACACATAGACATCTCACTCAGCACACACCATACAACTGCACGAGCAACGCAATACACACATAACAAGTACACACAAACACCACAACTGACTATCACATAAAACTAAACACCCCACCCCACCAAGCACCCTACACTGCACCCTTGCTCACACAACACCCATCAACATCACAACCACCACCATCTCCCGACAAAAACACCCAAGCTTCACAGACAATGACTTGAGGGTCATGATCGATGAAATTGTCAGGGTAGAGCCACAACTGTTTGAAGCACAGGTCCAGCAAACATCCATTGCCAGGAAAATTGAGTTATGGCAGAGAATTGTCGACAGGGTCAACTCAGTAGGTAACCATCCACGCAAAAGGGTGGACATCAGGAACAGGTGGAACAGCCTTCAGTGGAAGGTGCGTTCCATGACATCATGCCACCAGATTGTCATGCAGAAGACTGGTGGTGGGCCCCCACCTCCTCCCCCAAAGTTCACATTGTGGGAGGAGAAGGACATCCTGCACCAAGAGGGCCTGACTGCAATACCCGGAGGACTGGACTATCACTCCTCTGGCACACTTTCGTCATGTCCAGCATACTTCCACACCACCCAAACACTCCCAAATTCACGCAATCTTCCACTACACCTCCCACCTAATCACCTAATGATCCTCTCCTGCATGCCGCACCACCACCCAGCATCAATGCTCACACTCCCGCAATGCTAGCCCATCTACATCAAAACCTGCTATGTCCACTCCACAGCACATCTCTTGCATGTTTGACTATTGCGCTAGCTACACCAACTGGATGCTTCAACTGAGGACCATTAAATGGCAATGACAGCAATGCAATGGCACTGCACAATATCAAACAAGGCTAAACACAGCCACAGCACTGTCACCAAACCTAATGGTGACTTATCCTGATCTACAACCCCGAAATGGACTAAGCATGGCCTAGAAAGCAAGAAGGTAAATCCCATGCACCAAATGCACAGACAGGACAAGTTACCATGCATACAGACGTACCCTCCTCCCACTTGGACACCATGCTGCAATGTACAGCATCTAGCAAGCCTGATTGCCACGAGCAAACAGGGCACACTTGTCATGTGAACCATCGCACAAGACCTGAAACCAAACGTTACCTATCCTGATTGATACCAATCCTCAATGGAGCATGGTACACGTCACAATCCACTACCCACAAACAATGTTTGCAGTGCTGCATCTGTCATTGCCATTGCTGGGAATCATGTCAAGCCACTGTATGCATCAGACAAAGAGATAACCAATCACATGTCCACTATTTAACTCTCTCTCACTCCATCCACAGGTACCCCTGCCACCATCGAGAGGATGCCAGAGACAGACAGCCCTCCTCAGGATGAAGGCCCCAGTGAGGACAACGCCTCTGGATGTCTGAACATTGACGACTTACCTGGCCCATCTGGAACACCTGGTCAGTCTACCACTCCCTGCCTCACCCTGCCCACATTAAACCCCCCCCCCCCACCCTGTGGCATCAACAGCACAGCCAACCCTTCATCCCCAAACCTGTGTCCCAAGGACAGTTCAATCAATAGTTTGCCCCACAGTTCAGGGACCTGAGTCGAGCCTTCACACTTAGGACAATGAAGGTCCTGGTGACACTGGGAGTGGGTACACTGTACCAGGGGCACAGGCACATGGGGCAGAGGGCATCGGACAGACCCTGTGGACCAGAGGATGGGGCATCCAAGGGAGTCAACTGACCAGCAAACCATCTCCCAAGTCCTGGGAGCATACCAACAATCCCAGGACAGGATGGGCCAGATCATTACTATGTTGGGGGAAAACCAAAGGCTGCAGAGGGAATACCACCAGTAAATCATCCAGAAGTGGTAGGCCCACTATGCCACCATGGCCTCCATTGCAGGGGTGCTCAGGGACATCAACACCACCCAGCTAGTGGAATGGAGGCACTGCCAGGGGAACCACAGTCCTCTGGCACCCCTCCCTCCTCAGCTGATGAACCACCCCCCACAAATGTGGACGTCCATCCAGACATCCTGCTGGAGCAGATGCCAAGACCAAACCCACTGCCAGGAAGTGAAACTCTCCTGATTTCTCTCCCTGGTGTGCCACTGAGAAACCCTGTTGACTATTCAATGACATTACTCTATTTTCCCATGGCCCTTGGACACTGGGCCTGTGCTACCTACAGCTGTGCCACCTACTCTGATGATTACAACTACCATGGCCCCACTCATCACCTGTTTGTCACTGTAGGCACAATAGATTGTTTGTCCACATTCCCTGTACGTCCAATAAACACTGTTGATCACAGCAACAGCATATGTGTCTTTATTTGAACATGTACAAATGTTTTGTCTGCAAAATGTTATGTGAGTATGGCCCCATAAACCAGTACAACAGATATGTCCCAGGTCAGATGTAAGGTAGTCACTATTCCAGACACACATTACAGTACATTCACTCCTCCAACCTGCAAAAGAGACCATTACACAGAGTTACATCAGGACAGACGTCATGGTGTCATACAAAGCTCATATGCAATACGTAGTTGTCCAGCCCAGTGTAGATTACCACCGAAGCAGGGCAAAACAGGTGACATTTCTACTTCCCCTGTCACAGGAAATACATGACAATTCACTGTAACTGCCATCTGTCATGTGCAAAACTCTATTCTGTAAACAGTTACCAACAGCTAATAAGCATGAATGCCTCAAGCCATAGGTTGCAGAGGCATTAATTGACATAACACAGTCAGTGGGTGGAATAACATGAGAACAGGAGAATGCAGGACACATAGCTCAACACAGGTCTGTCCATACAAGATGTGAATTTAGCAACCTGCAGTGAGTGCACATGTAAGATCAAATACATGTAAACCCTTCACCTTACATTCAAGCACTCACCTCCCCCAACAGACACATAGGGAGAGGAACACATTACAACATCACTGATTAAACTAATCAGGAGGACCATTGTCACCATTCAATGTTGTTACACATCACTTACAAATACACAGTCAGCATACCTGTATGTCACAGGAAGTACTGATCGATGAGCTCAGTCCTAGAGTCAGCTCCTCATCACTTTCCATGTCTGCATCACCAGCCACTGGTCCAGCTGCCTTGTCATCATCAGCTAGCAATGGTATCTGATGTTGCAGGGAAAGATGGAGGAGCATGCAGCAGACAACTATGATCTGGCATACCTTTTGAGGAGTATATAGGAGGGCATCGCCAGAGATGTCCATGCACCTGAACCTGGCTTTTAGATGGCCAAATGTCCTTTTGATTACATGCCTGGCCCTGACATGGGCCTCATTGAAATGGAGTTCCCCTTCCGTGGCAGTGTACCTCACTGGTGTCAACAGTCAGGGAAGGTTAGGATAGCCAGAGGCACCTGTGTGCATATAGGTAGGAGCTGTTACAATATAAGTACAGCCACAGGGAAGAATGTGATGACAGGTGCTATAACAGATACACATCCAAATGTATACATACCAAGCCCTCTCTGTGTGTAGTGGTGCCATCATGTGTGGGATATTGCTGTTCCTCAGAATGTAGGAGTCATGCACAGATACTGGAAACTTGGCTGTCACCTGTGCAATGTACTGGTCTGCCAGACACACCACCTGAACACTGATCGAGTGGTAGTACTTCCTGTTACTATTCACCTGTTAATTGGCACTGTGAGGGACCGAGGCTACATGGGTACCATCTATGGCCTCTATCACATGAGGGATGTGTTCCATATCATAGAAGTCTGCCTTCACATAGGCCAAATCTCCACGTTGGGGGAACCTGATGTAGCTGTCCAGTTGTTTCAATAACGCACACAGTACATCCTTCAACACAAGACTGAACAGGGGCTGTGACATCCCTGCTTTCAAGCCCACTGTGTTCTGAATTCTGAAAGGACCCAATGGCAAGAAAGTCTAGCACTGACAAGACTTGCACTGTCGAAAGTATGGCATAGGGATTGCGTATGGCAGGCAATAGATCAGGCTCCAACTGTGCACATAGATCCATGATCATACAATTCAGACCGGATGTTATGCCTGTCCTCCATGGTTGCAAAGTCAATGTGTGGCACTTGGTGAGTCAGATGTGTATTGTCCACTGCAGTTGGTATGGGGCATGTGTACCTGACTTTCTCCTTCCGTCTGTGTCATCCATGAAGGTGAACGTCCATCAGAAAAAAGGGATCTGGCGTGTCATCGCCAAGCAAGTGCAGACCCTAGGGGTCCACAGCTGGTGGAGCACCCACTGCAGAAAACTGCAGGGGGACCTGAGATGCTGGGCCCGGAAGACTGCAGAGGCCCAGCTAATGATGCCCTCCCAACAAGGGAGGGGTGCCCATCGGACCCCCCTAATGGCCTGCATTTTGGCAGTGTCCTACCCTGTGGTGACTGGGCATTTGAGGACCGCACAGCAGCCACAACAGGGTGAGTACTGACTATATCCTGGCACTTGGCTGGCCCTAATAGGGATCACGTGCCTCACTGCATGCAAAGTGACATTGTAGTAATGACATCCTGTGTATTGTCTATTGGAAATGGGTATTATGCACCTTTGCTGAGTTTCCATAGTAGACACGTAAGCATACTGTCAGTGGATGTACATGTCCCATTTCTACACTTTTCCATGTCTGGAATGTGGAGTTGGTCAAAATGCATAGCCACGAGTTTGAGACCATCCTGCCTATGCAATTCATGTGAGTATTAGTATCACCCTAAGCACTGAGTATGACCACCTCCATCTATCTGCATTTGTGGCTCTGAGGTGTCAGTCCACTCCCATCTGTGTAATATATCTCTATATACTACTGTGTGACTCAAGTTTGATCGCAGGGACTAGATACATCATGAACTGGTAATGGTATTGACTGAATGTGGGGCTGCCATTACAGTTGTGTGGTATATAACCTATTGTAAGACCAAAGTAGAATGTTCTATTTGCTCTGCTCTGGCCTGATGTCATGCTCTGACATCATATAGAATGTGGAGTGTTGAGGGAGATTTGAGCAGAGCTGAGAGGAGGGTAGCTGTTGTTGTGCTGTGGATGAGATGCTCCAATAAAGGACCAGAATACACATTTATTTGGATATACTTTCTTCTTTTAACACTGGCGACGAGGATGTTTTGGAGCATCTTAACACCTTTTTGTGGCTACTTCATCCTATCTTCCTTTGGAATCTGAGTTGTACCAATTGGAATTACCTAATTCATTTTTTTTTGTATTGTTGGAACTGCCTGCTACTCTCGGATGTTGAAAACTGAACTGAGGAAAAGATAAGGTAATAATTTGTTTTTTTTCTCCTTCTTATTACCTTTAAATTTGGCAACTGTCCAGCAAACCGTCTTTTCAGTTTCCTGCCTCTCGCTGACTGCTGTTTAAATGCGCTCAGGAGAGCGCGTGTATATTTCTTTCAGCGCGAGCAGGACAACGCGGACAGAGCAGCATTTATCGCTCGTTCCGTGTGTTTCTGCACTTTACATTCACGCTCAGGAGAGCGTGAAGACTAATTAAACTTTTTGTTTATTTGTTATGCTCAGGAAAGCATAAGGTTTTAATCTAACTGAAGCGTCAATTGAAACTAGCGCGAGACAGAGCAGCGCGCCTGCTGTTTTCTATCGTATCAACACGCATTCACGAATTTTCAAAACGTTGTTCATATAAACTAATCAAATAACGATTTTACGTCTGGTGATCAACGTGCGGGTGTCTACGAATAAAACGTCGACATTGATTAATTGAAACTCACCGAGACATTTTCTTTTTGTTCCCATGTTTTTCCAGTTCTATGAAGAGTGATTAACTAAACAAGGTCTATCTCCTTCAAAATTTCGGCTATTTGTTACAAGCTACAAAACGATACTGATTGACCTACAAGTTTCACATATGTTATGAAAGTTTACATTTTACATATGTTGTAAACATTTTCTATCAACATTATGCAAAGTGTTACTCCACCACCTTTCTTTTTAACAACGCCTGGTGAACCAATGATAAAGTGGTCCAAATGGAAGAAAACTTTTCTGCATTATGCCAGGGTTTGTGGATCTAATTTGACAAATGAACGGAAAACTGCACTGCTCATGCACTGTCTTGGTTGTGAGGGTCAAGAAATATTTGAAAGTCTTCCAGATCCAGGGGAAGAAGCTACAGACCTCAACGAATTTGAACTCTGTCTAAAAAAACTCAATTTACACTACCTACCCAAAGTCAGTACTATATTAGAACGGTATCATTTTGGGATGAGGGAGCAGAGAGCAGGTGAAAGGATAGAGGAGTATATTACTGCTCTTAGAAAACTTGCATCAACATGCAAATTTGGTAGTACAATTGAAGAAAGAATTAGAGATCAGTTTATGTTGAGATGTGCGAGTGACAAGATCAGGCAAGAATTATGGAGTAAAGATGATCCTACGTTGCAAGAAGTAATTATTCTGGCCAAAAGTGTCGAACATACATTGGCTTGTATCGAGGAGTTAGAGAAACAAAGGAAGGTAGAAGTGAACAAAATTGTGACGAAAGGAGAATCGGCCAAGTGTAATACCTCTCAGCGTGAGGATGACAAAATTGACCAAAGTGCAGAGAACCGTTACAAAAATGCTAGGTGTTTCCGTTGCGGAAATTTAGGACATTTTGCAACTTACAAAAAATGTCCTGCTGTGAACTCTACCTGTAGATTGTGTAATAAGAAAGGACATTTTGCTAAATGTTGCAAATCTATAAAAAATCAAACACTGGTAAAAACAATTGAAGATTGCATTTTGTCAGTTTCATTGACTACAGGAAGAAAAAAACATCCTAAGGATACTGTAACCATTCTTGGAATATCGTGTGAGATGTTGTTTGACTCTGAAGCGTGGTTGACATTAATTTCTGAGTTTTTTGACCAAAATTTGAGTCACAAAGTCAAACTGGAAAATCCTGATCTTATTCCTGGTGGATATGGAGGTCAGGTCATTGATCTGAGGGGATATTTCGAAGCAGAGATTACGTTCAAGTCCAACACTATTTATGGGAAAATGTACGTTCCAGTCAAAGGAGTTAGGGGGTCATTCTGACCATGGCGGTAATTACCGCCATGGCGGAGGTCGGCGGTAGCACCGCCAACAGGCTGGCGGTGCACCGCTGGGCATTCTGACCGCGGCGGTTCAGCCGCGGCCAGAAACGGAAAGTCGGCGGTGTACCGCCGACTTTCCGCTGCCCGTCAGAATCCTCCATGGCGGCGGAGCGTGCTCCGCCGCCATGGGGATTCTGACACCCCCTACCGCCATCCTGTTCATGGCGGCTCTCCCGCCATGAACAGGATGGCGGTAGGGGGTGCCGCGGGGCCCCCGTAAGAGGGCCCCAAAAAGTATTTCAGTGTCTGCCCAGCAGACACTGAAATACGCGACGGGTGCAACTGCACCCGTCGCACCTTCCCACTCCGCCGGCTCAATTCTGAGCGGGCATCCTGGTGGGAAGGTTGATTTGCCCTGTGCTGGCGGGCGGTCTTTTGGCGGCCGCCCGCCAGCACAGGGCAAATGTCAGAATCACCGCCGCGGTCTTTCGACCGCGGTGCGGTGTTCTGACGGCGGTACCTTGGTGGACGGAGGTCAGAATGACCCCCATAGTGTCTTAAGTTGGCCTCATCAGGAAGGTTTGAGAGTCATTCTTGATCCTAACTCTCCTTCTCCGGTTATGATCAAAGAAGATTGTGTAAAAACCTTGAGTCAGATATGTGAGATAGATACTACAAGGGAGGAGTCTTTACCTGAATTTGTTGATGAGTTCAAAAAGTTTTCAGTACGAAATTAGGTTGTTTGAAGAAATATGCTCATCAGATAAAATTAAGGAAAGGATCTATTCCTGTTACAGCTAAAGTACGCCCTATTCCTATCTCTTTGAAAGAAGATGTGGAAAAGGAGATTAAAAGGCTGTGTAATGAAGGTATCATCGAGCCTGTGGAGTCATCTGAATGGATTTCACCCATTGTAGTGGCGAGAAAACAATCCGGAGAACTGAGGTTATGTGTGGACTTGAGGAATCTCAATAAATGTGTCATCAGTGACCAGTTCCCTCTACCTAACATCACTGAGATGGTCACCATGTTATCTGGTTCCAAGTTCCACACGAAATTTGATTTGACCTCAGCATATCATCAGATTGTACTACATCCGGATTCACGTGATTATACCACGTTTATCCCTCCATTTGGCACTTACAGATTTCTTAGGATGCCCTTTGGGTTAGTTTCTGCAGCTGCAGTATTTCAAAGGCTTATGTACAAGTTGTTTGGTTCTATGACTGGTGTCAAGTGTTTCCAGGATGACATTTTAATACATGGAAGCACTATGGTTGAGCATGACTCGAGAGTCAGGAAAGTTCTAACTGTTCTCAGAGATCATGGGCTGACACTCAAACTGAAGAAATGTCATTTTAAGAAAACTGAGTTGGATTACCTAGGTCGTAAGATTACTGCAGCAGGTTTGCATCCTAAGAAGGAGTTGGTAGAAAATATCTTGCATCTACGTGCACCTGAGAAAAAAGATGAGTTAATGTCTTTTCTAGGAATGGTTGAATTTCATGCAAAATTCTTACCAGATCTTGCTTCCAAAACAATGTGCATGCGTCAGCTTTTAAAAACAAATACTGAATTTAAATGGGATGAGGCATGTTTGAAAGAGTTTGAGAACATCAAAGCTGAATTATCTTTCATTGGGTGTTTGGAATCTTTTGATCCTATGAAAAAATGCGTGATTATGACTGATGCGAGTGAGAAGGGTTTGGGAGCTGTGTTGTTACAAGAGATGGATGATTTAGATCGCAAGCCGATAGTATTTTGTTCTAGAACGTTACGTGGACCAGAATTCAATTACTCTACTATTGAAAAAGAAGCTTTAAGTGTCCATTGGGCAGTAAATAAACTTAGAAATTTTGTGTGGGGTAGGAGATTTGAAGTTTTTACAGATCATAAACCATTGGTGGAGGTATTTATGAGGAAAGGACTAGACTCAATTTCTGGAAGAGTGAGTAAGTGGGTGATCAGTTTACAGAAGTATGACTATACAGAACACTATGTCCCAGGTTCCTATAATAGAGTTGCTGATTGTCTTTCCAGATTGAGCTCTGCAGTTGAGGAAACTTTGAATATGTATGGTTTGAAGGATGTTTCTGTGTGCAGTGTAACTGGTGGAATTGTAGAACAAGATGAATTGCAGAAAGCTGTAGCAGAGGACAAGGTTTTACAACAGGTGTGTGAGAAGATCAGGTGTGGTTGGACTCATGATACCAAGAAGGACAAAGATTTGTGTGGCTATTGGAAAGTGAAAGATGAACTATCGGTTCAAGATGGTTTTCTGTTACGGGGTTTGAGACTAGTAGTTCCTGTGGCTTTGAGAGATAAAATCATTAGTCTTGGACATGATGGTCATCAAGGTATGAGCAGGACAAAGGCTAGAATTCATTTGGATTATTGGTGGTCGTGTATGGATTTGAGGGTGGAGAGAGTAGTGAGGGAATGTGTTGATTGTTGCAATAGTGATAAGGTGTATAAAACAAGAGTTCCTCCAATGTGTGTGAGGGAAATGCCACTAAAACCATGGCAGGAAGTAGCAGTTGACATTGTGGGCCCGGTACATGGTAGGGGTGGTGCCAATTACTTGATAGTACTGATTGATCATTTTTTCAGGTGGGCTGAAATTGGTATATGTAGCAGTACGGAGACTGAGAAAATGATTGAGTTTTTCAAAGACATTTTTGGGCGTGAAGGTTTTCCCAATACAATTGTCACGGATAATGGACCACAATTTGTTTCGAGAGAAATGAGTGAGTTTCTTGGAAAATTTGGTATAAGGCACAAGAAGTGTTCTCTTTACCATCCCGAAGGGAATGGGACAGTAGAAAGATTCAACAGGTGTGTGAAAGAGTGTATACAACTAGAAAGTGCATCAAATAGAGACTGGAAGGATGGTCTGAAAAAGTGTCTTTATGCATACAGGGTGACTCCTCATTCCACAACAGGTAAAGTTCCTTTCGATCTTTTCCGAGGTCGAAAGGCTAACACTTCACTTACACCTGCATGGGTATGTTGGAGGAAGAACTAAATTGAACAAGACATAGGGGGTCATTCTGACTCCCACTGGGCGCGGTCACCGCGCGCCCGGCGGGAGCCGCCAAAATACCGTACCGCGGTCGGAAGACCGCGGCGGGTATTTTGAGTTTTCCCCTGGGCTGGCGGGCGGCCTTCAAAAGGCCGCCCGCCAGCCCAGGGGAAAACGACCTTCCCACCATGAAGCCGGCTCGTAATGGAGCCGGCGGAGTGGGAAGGTGCGACGGGTGCTACTGCACCCGTCGCGTATTTCACTGTCTGCTATGCAGACAGTGAAATACAAGCGGGGCCCTCTTACGGGGGCCCCTGCAGTGCCCATGCCATTGGCATGGGCACTGCAGGGGCCCCCAGGGGCCCCGCGACACCCCCTACCGCCATCCTGTTCCTGGCGGGCGAACCGCCAGGAACAGGATGGCGGTAGGGGGTGTCAGAATCCCCAAGGCGGCGCAGCATGCTGCGCCGCCTTGGAGGATTCTGACGGGCAGCGGAAAACCGGCGGGAGACCGCCGGTTTTCCTGCACTGACCGCGGCCAAAGCGCCGCGGTCAGAATGCCCTGCGGGGCACCGCCGGTCTGTCGGCGGTGCTCCCGCCGACCCTGGCCCCGGCGGTCTGAGACCGCCGGGGTCAGAATGACCCCCATAGTGAATGTGAAGAATGAAAATGAAAGTGTAAGTGTACAAAAGAGGAAGATGTACTACAACAATAAGAAAGGCGTGCATGATTATAATATAAAGATTGGTGACCAGATCTTGGTTAAAAAACCGACTTTGTGTAAAGACAAAAGTAAATTTCAAGGACCTTTTGAAGTTGTTAAGCTTTTTAGAAATGCAGTAAAGATAAAAGATGGTAGAGTATGGAACCTTAATAGAATTGTTAAATTTATAGGGAATTGTTGATGATGATGTTTGCATAGGCACTGTACATTTTATTCTGTTTTATTTTCTTGTATTTCTTTTCAAATCTTGTATATAGTTTCCTTGGAGCATTTTTTTTTTTTAAAGGAGGGAGGTGTGTGGTATATAACCTATTGTAAGACCAAAGTAGAATGTTTTCTTTGCTCTGCTCTGGCCTGATGTCATGCTCTGACATCATATAGAATGTGGAGTGTTGAGGGAGATTTGAGCAGAGCTGAGAGGAGGGTAGCTGTTGTTGTGCTGTGGATGAAATGCTCCAATAAGGGACCAGAATACACATTTATTTGGATATACTTTCTTCTTTTAACAAGTTCCACAAAAGATATGGCCTCCATGGGACAGGATTACTGATTTGATAGCTTTATTGATATATATAGGTGATCTTCTGACTGTAGGGTATGTGAAGATCGGCAAACAGGGATGCTGATACATGTACAAATGATGATGTCTGGTTGTAGACATCATGCATTTCTAGGTGCAATACTTGTGGGGATGTGACCATTAAACTAATGGGATGATACTAGAGGTGGTAAGTGCCTTGACAGGTCTCGTATATGTCACCATGGTATGTATATGGGATGTATGACAGTGGCCTAGCAAGTGATATGCTACATTGCAGAGTGACTGCCTACATCATGTCCTAAAGGTAAGGTGGGGGCACATCTGATGGGCTGGGACTTTTCTGCATGCCTTGGTCAAGCTGAAGTGGCAGATTAGGAGAGGTTGGCCTATTGCATGTCACATGGCATGTAGATGTGAATCTAATGTTGCATTTAGTCTCCGCTGGCTGGCTCATGTAGTAGTGGGATGTGTAAGTGGTGTACAGGCAGTGGTGTTGGGTCATGTGTGCCTAATGCATCATGACATTTACTGTCAGAGATGTGTGTTGTCTGGGCTCTGTGACAGGTATTGTCATTTCAGGAATGGTGTTTGAGGGTGAAGCTGTCATGTTGCGCAGTATGACAGGTGTGACTGCATTTGTTGTGGCATTCTAAGTGGACCATGATGTAATATGTGTGTTCCTGAAGTACATCTGTTGTGACACTGCACTCATGATTGAGAATGGATGTGTCATATGCAGGAGCAGCTTGCGGGGCTTTGTTGGGGTGGGGTGGCACTGGGAGGTGCGTGGGGGTGAATTAATTATTATTTTTAATTACTTACCTGCTTCTCTGCTGCTGCCACAGCTGCCTCTCTGCTCCTCTCCTGCACTGCAGGCACAGGCTCCCAGCCTGCCCTGCAGCCAATCTGAGCAGCGTCGGATTGGCTGGGAGTGCCCAGCCAGGGCACCCCCAGGCAGAGTGGGAGCCTGTGCCTGCTCGATCCACCTCATCAACTGTGTTGCGCACTGAGGTGGAGTGTGCACTCCCCCTCAGGTCTTGTCATCCCTAATGCCCCACCCCTTTTACTACAAAACGATAATAAACTTAGTTTATTATTGTTTTGTAGTAAAAGTTTTGCAGCTGCTGCTGGCGGGAGCTGCTGGTCATATGTGTTCTATGGGCCTTTGTAGATGCACTTGACTGTATGGTCAGTTGTGATATATATGTTATTTGGTGTCTGCTGATCTGGCCCTATGATTGGGTCAGACTATTCAAATGGCTATGCCACAGACTCTCATTTTACACATCAGATGTCAACTCTTTGGGTGTCTGACTTGCAATCCTAATTCAGGTTTGATTTCCATGTTGGCATCACTGTACAGAGTGTTTGGTCTGGCATGTAATGTGACAGGGAGGTGCTGTGTGGTCTGTGAGTGGAGTTGTCTTCAATATAACGGATATGTTACAGATGGCATGGTCTGCTCATATGTTGTCACTGTGGGAGACAGAAGTGTTTTGTTTCAATCAGCTGGACGGATGAAATGGGCCTGGAGTGGTTTGATGTGTATATAGGCATACAATTGATACTGCATCCATGGCATGCTGTGCCAGAAATGGGTTTGGTAGTCATCATGTGGATGACTCCATTTGAGCTGTCCTAATTAGATATTGATGTAGGTGTGAGGGTTGTAATACAGGTGTGGGTAGTAGTGACATGTTGTGACATGATGTAGGTAATGTATATTGGCACCTGCAATGGCCTAGCCAGGATAAGTATTGTCACAGATGTGCTTGTTAACCAGTATGTATGAGAGCTATATGTTAACCCTTTTTCCCTCTCTCTCGCTTTCTCCCTCTCTCTCTCTCTCTTTTTCTCTCTCCCTCTTTACCTCCCACCCTATTTGTGTGTATCAATACCGTCAGGTGAAGGAGAAGGGGCACAGGCAAGTGGGGAGGCAGCAACTCACTGGACCCAGGAAGCTGCAACCAGAGAGAGTGAGGGACCCAGTGGGATGGAGGGCGAAGGGAGTGCCACCGGGGAGACCGGATCTACCACCTCTTCTTTGGAATTCTCCTTCAGTGGACACTCCCTCGCGGTGACGGACCCATCTGTGACCACCCCAGCACCATCTTTGTCTGCCACCTCCTTACTAGCACTGCCCTCCCTGTAGCTCCCAAACCAATTGGCTGCACCCGCTCATCCAAGAGGGTGGGCATCTCCTTTGCCACAGACACCTCTGCCCCTGCCCCAGTCAGCCCTGCTGCCCTCATTGAGGAGGCTATTGACCTCCTGATGTCCATCTCTGTGGGTCAGTCCCCCATTGTGAATGCCATCCAGGGACGGGCAGCTCAAGTCCAACAGAGCAAAGTGCTCCTGGAGGGCATTCACGTTGCCCCGGCTGACCTCCAGAGATCCTTTCAGGCTCTGGCCTCCTCACTGATGACAGCCAGTCTCCCCTTGTCCACTGTCCCCCTTCACCTACCTTCTCCCAATCCCAAACCCCTCTCCCCAAACCCATCCAAAGCACACATACACACAGGCATGCATCCACCTCAACAGGGAAGGGTACCACTGACAAGCACAAACACCATAAGACCCACCACCGGCATGCACACAGACAACACCCACCCCAACAGACAGTCACCCATCCTACATGGCATCTCCCTGAACCTTCTCCCCCCTCCTCACAAGACACCTAATTGCCCGCACTCACCCACCCAACAGACACTCAGCACCCACAAGCATTCCACGCACGCACTTGCACCCAAAACATCCACACCGACTCATCTTACAGCCACTCCCTCTCTCTCCACCCCCAGACCCCTTTGCCATGACCGCCCTTGTGTGTCTAAGAAGCATTTCCTGCTTTCCTTGTTCCCTACTCCTCTCCCAACTTGTGATACCCCCAAGCGTTCTTCCTCCAAGTCTAGCCCTTCCACCTCCAAGTCCTCCCCTGCCCCCTCAAGTGTCCATGCCCCTCCCCCTGCCAAGAAGTCTACCCCTCCCAAGCCCAGGCCCAAGGACCCCCCGCTCAAATCCAAGGTCAAGCCCAAGGACCCCCCTCCCAAACCCAAAGCCAAAGAACATCCTCCCAAACCCAAGCCCAAACCCCCTTCTCCACCATCTCCACCCAATCCCTGAGGTCTCTGCTTGCCTACCATGTGGAGGTCAATTTGCAGTCAGGAGTCAAGTTGAGGCACTCTAAGGTGCCATTTGTGCCTTTGGCACTTTGGACTGGCCATTGGCCTTTAATATGTTCATATTTCTTTTTATTGTTCTTATTTATTAATACATCTGGCCCAACATATTGTTGGATTGATGTTGACATACTCGTCATGCCTATCTTTCAACAGGGCCGTTTGGTGTTTGTGGGCTTTGGTTTGTGCATGTGTGACGTGTGTGTGTTGGTTGGGCCAGCTGTTGTGCCTGGGCTGCATGTGTGGGTGTGACTCTGCCATTTGTCTCGCTGTCATTGCTGTGTTCTGTGTGTGAGACATGTTGTGTTTGTTACATGCATGTATGTAGCACAATTGTGTATTGTTTGTGTAGAGGTGTAATGGTGGTGTTGTATGCCCTTGTGTGGTTGTTGTGTCTATGTGTGTGTGGTGATGGCTATGTCATATGCGTTGTGTGTGGTGTTTGCGTGTTGTGACATATGCTTTGTTATATGGCAGTGTAATTATGTTTATTGGTGACTGGTGTTGTTACCTGTTGTTGTTAATGTGTGTTGTCATGTGGATGTGTGCAATGACATTGCTTGGTGAAGTGTCTGTGTAGTTGCAGTTGTGTTGTCCTTGTGTGTATCGGTGCTGTTGTGGATGGTTGTGTTAGTGCCGGTGCTGTGTATGTGTATGTGGATTGATGTGTGTATGACACATGTGTGTTGGCCGTGGTGAGTTTAGTACGGGTGTGTGTTGTGTGGGTGTGCGTTTCTGCATGTAGGATTGTGTGTATGTGCGTACGGGTATGCACTTACGTGTGTGTTGCCGTCACAAGCCGTCCCAGATGTGTCTGTTGTGTGTCCGTGTGTAGATTGGGTTTTTCCTCCTGTGTGAGGTGGGTCTGTGTATTCATGGTTGTTGTCTTCGTCGCTGGTTCCGGAGACATTGTGCGAGCAGGAGCAGTGGGAGGACTTCCACTTTAGGTTCCATTGCGGCTCCAGTGAGGTATGTGTACCAGAAGCTGGGTGTTTCCTTTTATAGAGTTGGTGTCTGCCAGGGTTTTCGTGGTGGTGCAACCGCCTCGGAACCCTTGGCAGAGTGCAGCCTCGTAATATGTCTGCCAGGAACATGGTTCCCATCGGCCTGAAGGTGCCTAACGCCATCCGTGGCGGCATGTCCGCACTGGCGGCACTGGCAGTGATTTAGCTGTGTTCTCTTGGGAAGACCGTCATGGTCATAATTTGGCGCATAACCGATGCCGCCAACATGGCAATCCTGAGACTTCCTAACTCGTAATGAGCCCCTTAGTAAGGAAATGGAACAATATTGAAAATTAGCAGGAAAAGACAGGCATTTGTGACAACGTTGTCATTTGTAACATCATCACAGTGGCTGATGTACAAAAGCAATATATCATTACATCTGCTAGACTCTTCAGCTTGTGGCCATACATAAGGTTTGTGGGTTTTCCAAGAACTTGAAATACCCAGAGCAAATACTGAGCTGCACCTTACAAAGGATTTTCATTGTGTACCGGGTACACAGCAATTCATATGGTAAAATACAAATAGTGAAAAATAATTATCATGGAAACCAATGTATTTCCAAAATGGCACAAGATCTGTAGTTTACAAGTAGTAATTATTTGCACATCTTTCCATTTGTGGGTAAGGCTTTGCTCAAAATGACTTCTTTCTTATACACTGTCTTACATTAGGATGGCACAAATGCATAGAAATACTATTGATAATAACACTTGTTCTACTATTCTATGTTCCCCTAAGGCATAGGATAAAAATGGTACCTCACTTGTGTGGCTAGACCTCTTGCCTGTCAAAGGAAACCGCCCAAAATGCAACATGGGCACATCACATTTTTTTCACTGAAAATTGACCCCTTTTTTGTAATATGCCTCACTGTTGATTTTGGGCCTTATCTTAGCCAGCACCAAGGAAAAAGTAGCAAACCTGTACGTTGTTGAAAACTAGATACCTAAGGAAATCCAGGATGGGGTGACTTGTGTGGCTCTCACCAGGTTTTGTTACCCAGAATCCCTTGCAAACCTCACAATTCTACTAAAAAACACATTTCCCTCACATTTCTTTAATCAAAAGTTCTGGAATCCGGGGGAAACCACAAACTTCATTCCCTTCAGCATTACCCCAGGTCTTCTGATAAAAATGGTACCTCACTTGCAAGAGTAGACCTAGTGCCTGTGACAGAAGAAGGTCCAAAACACAACATGGGCACAACATATTTTTCCTCCGAAAACTGAACCTTTTTTGCAAATTGCCTAATTGTGGATTTTGTGCCTAAAGCAGCTGGCATCTAGGGAAACCCAGCAAACCTGTTACCCAGAATGCCTTGCAAACATCAAACTTTGACTGAAAAAACACATTTTCCTCACAGTTCTGTGATGGAACATTCTGGAATCTGTGAGGAGACACACATTTCTTTCTAGCCAGCTTTTCCCTAAATCTTACAATAAAAATGGTATCTCACTTGTGTGGGTAAGCCTAGTGCACGCTGCAGGAAATGGACCAAAATACAACATGGACACATCACATTTTTCCACTGAAAACTGACCCTTGCTTTGCAATCTGCCTAGTTGTGTATTTTGGCTGTTTCTGAGCCGGCACCTAGGGAAATATAGCAAATGTGTACATTTGTGAAAATTAGCCACATAGGTGAATCCAGGATGGGGTGAGTTGCTTGGTTCTCACCAGGTTCTATTGGCCAGAATCCCTTGCAAACCTCAAACTTAGACTAAAAACACATTTTCCTCATATTTCTGTGATGGAAAGTTCTGGAATCTGAGGGAAGCCACAAAGGGCCAGATGTAGCAAAGGTTTTTACCCATTCTGTGTCTATGGGAAAAAGTGTTCGTACATATGGCCCAAAATTCCTTCCACCCAGCATTCTCCCAAGTCTTATGATAGAAATATTACCTCAATTGTGTGAGTAGGCCTACTACCCGTGGCAGGTAATGGTCCAAAATGCAACATGGACACATCACTTTTTTCCACTGAAAACTGACCCTTGTTTTGCAATGTGCCTAGCTGTGGATTTTGGGCCCTAGCTCAGCTGGTGCCTTGGGAAACCTAGCAAACCTGTACATTTTTTTAAAGTAGACAACTAGGGGAAGCCAGAATGGGGTGAGTTGCATGGCTCGCACCAGGTTGTATTACCCAGAATCCCTTGCATACCTCACATTTTGATTGAAAAGACTAATTTCCCTCATATTGTGTGATGAAAAGTTCTGGAATCTGAGGGGAGCCACAAACCACCTTCCAACCAGCATTCACCCAAGTTGTCTGATAAAAATCATACCTCACTTGTATGGGTAGGCCTAGTGCCCGCAACAGGAAAGGGCCCAAAATGCAACATGGACACATCACACTTTTCCACTGAAAACTGACCCTTTTTTGCAATTGTGCCTAGCTGTAAATTTTAGGCCCTGGCTCAACTGGCACCTAGGGAAACCAGGCAAATGTGTAATTTTTTTAAAACAAGACTCCAAGGGAAATACAGAATGGGGTGACTTTCATGACTCTTGGGAGGTTGTGTTACCCAGAATCCCTTGCAAACCTCAATATGTGACTAAAAACTATTTTCCTCACATTTCTGAGATGGAAAGTTCTGAAATCTGAGGGTAGCCACAAACCTCCACCCACACAGCATTTCCCCAAGTCTTGTGATAAAAATGGTGCCTCATTTGTGTGGGTAGGCCTAGTGCCCATGTTAGTAAATGGTCACATTACATTTTTCCACTGAAAACATAGCCTTTTTTTACAATGTGCCTAGTTGTGAATTTTGGGCCGTAGCTCAGGCGGCACCCAGGGAAACATAGCGAACCTGTACATTTGTGAAAAGTAGACACCTAGGGGAATCTAGGAGACTTTTGTGGCTCTCACCAGGTTTTGCTACCCAGAATCCCTTGCAAACGTCAAACTTTGACTGAAAAAACACATTGTCCTCACATTTCTGTGATGGAACATTCTGGAATCTGTAGGGATACACAACTTTTATTCCACCCAGCATTCCCCAAAGTCTTCTGATGAAAATGTTACCTCACTTGAGTGGGTAGGCTTAGCGCCCTCGACAAGGAACGGGACAAAACACAACATGGACACATCATATTTTTCCACTGAAAACTGACCCTTTTTTTTGCAATGTGCCTAGCTTGGATTTTGGCCCTAGCTCAGCCAGTGCCAAGGGAAACCTAGCAAACCTGTACATTTTTCAGAACTATATATGTAAGGAAATCCAGGATAGGGTGACTTGCACGACTCTCAAACTTTTGTTTTATCCAGAATCCCTTGGAAACCTCAAACTTTGACTAAAAAAAACACATTTTACTCTGTGATGGAAATTTCTGGAATCTGCAGGGAGCCACAAACTTCCTTCCGCTCAGCATTCTCCCAAGTCTTCTGTAAAAATGGTACGTCACATGTGTTGCTGTGCCTAGTGCCTGCAACAGAACAAATGCAAGCAAGGTCAATGAGGGACCCATTTTGTGGACTCCCATTGATGTTATTGTGATCCATTCCTGTCTCAGGCACTAGACCCTGCCACGCAAGTGGTGCAGCATTTTTACTGGAACAAGTTGTGAAATGTTGTGTGGTAGGAATTCTATGGTTTCCTTCTTGTTCTGGAAAAATATGGCATAGAAATGTAAGGAAAATGTGTCATTTTAGTCAAATTTTGGGGTTTGCAGGGCATTGTGGGCAAGAAAACCTGCTAGGATCAATGAGAGGCACACTACCCTGTACTCCCCTGGGTGTCTGTTTTACAAAATATCTAGAGTTGTTAGATTTTCCCTAGTGTCAATGTACACCCTGGCAGAGAAAGACAGAAAAGGGCAATTTTACTGCACAACCATTTATTCCTCAAGTACACACACATACTGGTTGGATTTGGCACAAGAGTGAGTGAAATGTTCAATATGTAAATTTTATTAACAAGAGATTTCACAAAAATGAAATACAGTTGAAAGTAAAAAAAACAGAACTATTGACTCATAGCTCGTGAGCTGTAAAGCCGCAATAAGGCACCAACCCCTTTAAAGGCCAATCACACACCTTTCATGTGGGACACATAGAAAACCATTCACAGTCAGCCATGGGCCCAGCATATTACAACACTCATATCAACAGACAGCACCATTCAAAGACCCATCAGTCTCATACTCCCAGATGACTGACACAGTAATCACACCTTCTGGCAGCTGACAGAGTGCCTGGACTGGCATTTGGCTGCTAATAAATGTGTAGTGACCGGCAGCAAGTCACTACACACACACTGCCAGCCAAATGCCAGCTCACACACACAACCAGCCAAGTGTCAGTCCATGCACACTCCTAGCCAAGGGCCAGTCCTCGCATAATGCCTGCTAAGCAGCAGTCTACACACACCGCCAACCAGGCACCATTCCACTCATACCGCCAGTCAAGCACCAGACACGTACACCACCAGCCAAGCACCATGCATGCACACTGCCTGCCAAGCGCCAGTCCACACACACTGCTAGCCAAGCACTAACCCATGCACACACTGCCAGTCAGGCCCCGGTCCATGCACATTGCCAACCAAGTGCAAGTACACGTACATCACCAGAGAGGCACAGGTCCACGCACACTTCTGGCCAAGTGCCAGTCCACGCACTCTGCCAGCCAAGCGCCCCCCCGTGCACAATGACAGCCAAGCCCCAGTCCGCACACATTGCCAGCCAAGCGCCATTCCATACATATCATCAGCCAGGCCTCAGTCCACACACACTGCTAGCCAGGCACCAGTCCACACACACCACCATCACATTTATTGTAATTTAAAAAAACATAAAGCGATTTGAAGGAGATAAAAAAACAATTATGTTCTCAAACACAACAGGTCTAACTAAATAGATCAAACTACTGCTGTGAAGCTGAACAAAAATTATAAAACTATACTGACCAGTCAGTTCACTTTTACGTGTATGGCTGCTGTCAATAAGTCTGATGTGTGTGGTATAATTTAAAATATGCGGGCACACAACCCAAGATTAGAAAAACACTTGGGCAGGTCGAAGGACTCTCCTTCGGCACACCTGTTCAGTCACAGACTCTACAACTCCTACAGGGAATGTGTTTTTTGGAGTGTGGGAGGAATGTTATCTGGAAAGTGCCTTTCTTTCAGCCTAGCCACATCCTCCACCGCTCCAACTCTAGGAACACTTGCCTTCTCTACTACAACAAGGCTGCCTATTTCAGACTGCTGAAACTGAACAAAAGTCATCTTTGAATCAGGAGAAAAATCATTGAATACAACAAAAGCTTTGAAGGTTGCTAAATGAAGCACATGGATAGCCAACTTCTTATACCAAATGTAAGCCTTAGGAAAAGCATTGTAAGGCTTTAATTTCTGATTTACTCTATCTACACCAACCAAATGCTTATTGCAGTCTAAAATGCACACAGGGTTGCGTGCTTCATCAGCAACCTAACCCCAAACAGTCACAGATGAAGTACTTTCATCATGAATGGTGGTCAGCATGTGGACATCACTCCTGTTTGAAAAGTTCCTACACAAGGACTCCAAAAGTGGATTGACCACAGTTGGGTCAATAAAACAATCCCTACCAGTGTACACCTTGAAGTTATAGACATATGAAGCACTACTCTCTGACAGCATATTCATATTAATTCCATAATGTACCCATTTACTAGGAATGTACTTCCTAAAAACCAAACAGCCCTTGAGCAGGAAAAAAGACTCATCCACAGCTATTTATTTCCCTGGAACATAGATCTCTGAAAAACGAGCTACAAAATGATCAATTACAGGCCAAATCCTGAAGAGATGGTCACAATCAGGTGAATCTCGTGGCAATGCTGAAGCATTATCACAAAATGCAATGAAGCAGAAGTAAATATTGATCATGACTCATGGATGTAGGAAATATAGCTGTTGCCATCAAGGGACTAGTAGATCAGTATGGAGACAGCAATGGCTTTCTTATTAAGCCCATCAAAAAAGTGAAACCCAAGAACATCTTCAACTCATGGAGATGTGTGGGGAATCCACTGGCTCGCTCTAAAGTGGGGCTCACGTCTTGCACTATTTTCCCTCAAATACTGTTCAGCATACAAATTAGCATGGTCAACAATCCCATCCAAAAATACTCACCGAGAGTGGCTTTAGAATCAGATGACTCCTCTCTTACAGAAAATTCACTGCCAGAATCTTGGACTTCTTCCTCTGCCTCAGATGCAGATTCAGTCTCAGAACCATGGTCAGAGGAAGATTTCAAAAGCAAACCAGCATCCTGCTTAGCTGCAATCCTGCAGCTAGCCATAATCCTTGCTAATAAAAGTAACACAACAAATAAGTCAACAATACCCAACACTATGGAAAATAAGTGTGGCTTTATCAGACAGAAAGTAAAACTACTGGCATACAGTGATCTGGAAGGAAAAGTCAGTCAATACAAAGCACACAAAGACCTAGACACTGAAAAAAAATACCACTCACTTGCCAGAGACAGCTAAACTGAAGATCACCTGCACCTACTCTGTACGGACACAGAAAGCACCAATGATATCGCACTAGAAAGGAAAAACAAAAGAAAACTACACACAAGACAACACAATAGGCATCTTCCATAAACCCAAGGAGAATTTGACACACAAAAAGACAGAAGCGAAATATGTTGCTAATATTACCCCATTAAAAAACGCATTCATGCAGGTCAATAATACTCATTTGAAGTAAACAGTACAAAAAGTTTTCTCATCAAACACATGAAACTACACAAGCTGAAAGGGTCTGCCACCAAGGAAATCAAAAAGCTTTGCACTAGAACAAAAAAGGGAAACAAAACATTAAGGTCACAAATTGAAATAATAAGAAATAAAACAGTTAACATTATAAAACACTTTGAAAATTGACATTAGGGGCAGATCATCATCTCAAACACCCAATCTGCCCCCCAAGTGGAGCACAAAGCAAGGGTAAGAAATTGCCACCCTGGAGGGAAGTGACTCTTACCCCAGCCAAAGATCACTTCACATATACAATGATCCAAATGCCAGCCACACAAGCCAGTTCACACACACACAGCTAAATCCCTAGTTCAAGCACACCATCAGCCAAATGCCAGTCTACACACGTCACCGGGTAAATGCCAGTACACACACAGCCACCCAAATGCCAGTACATGCAGACCGTCAGCTGAACTCCAGTTCACACACACTTACAGAAACTTTCCCTGGTGTCTAGTGGTTTTCTGTCCCCCTTGGGAGCAGATGGGCCCAAAGTTATGGCGGGAGGGGTACAGAAAACTGCCAAAATAGTGCCCCAATAATGGGGAGTGACCCTTGCCCAAGATGCCGTCCCCTGACATATAAATAACATCATCCCTAGCATCTAGTGGTCTTCTGCTCCACTTAGAGGCAGATGGGCCTAAAAATATGGCCAATCTGCCACAAGTGGGAAGAACACCACCAAAATATTGCCCCCATAATGGGAAGCAACCCTTGCCCAAGGGGCCATTCCCTGACATATACAAAAGAAAATCCCTGGTATCTAGTGGCTTTCTGCTCCTCTTGGGGGCAGATGGGCCTACAAATATGGCTGATCCCCAGAAGGGGCAGAAAATAGCCCAAAATAGCCCAAATATTTCCCCCATAATGAAGAGCGACCCTTGCCCAAGAGGATGTTTCCAACATAAAAAAATGAAACGTCTTGGGCCCGTATTTATACTTTTTTTGCGTCGCATTTGCGTCGTTTTTTGACGCAAAAACGGCGCAAACTTGCAAAATACCATTGTATTTTGTAGGTTTGTGCCGTTTTGCGTCAAAAAGCGGCGCAAATGCGGCACTAAAAAAAGTATAAATACGGGCCTTGGTGTCTAGTGACTTTTTGCCCCACTTGGGGGCAGATGGCCTTAAAATATGGCTGCTTTGCCCCCAGGAGGGGCAGAAAATGGCCATAATATTGCCCCCATAATGAAGAGCGACCGTTGTACAAGGGGCTGCTCCCTGACATATAAAAAAAAAGAAATCCCTGGTGTCTAGTGGCTTTCTGCTCCTCTTTGGGGCAGATGGGACAAAAAATATGGCTGATCTGTCCCCAGAGGGGGCAGAAATATCTAAAATGCATGCCCCCAATAAAAGGGACAGACCCTTGTCTAAGGGACCACTCACCTAAAGAGAAGGAAATCCCTGGTGGCCCAGTGGGTGCATTCCTGCTTCGCGATCGCGGCCCAAACTGCAATCCTGCTACAGGAATTCACTGCTGAGAGACACAGGGGAAAGGATAAACTCTTTCTTGACCCCTGTGCCTCTCTGTCTTCCCCGATCCCTCCCCAGAGGAAAAACTTACCTGTTTTCTCTGATGCAGTGGAAGCAATTGACTTCTAGCGTGTTCCGGCGGCATTTGATTATGTCGGTGCATGGTGAGCTCGCTGATGTCATCAGATCACCAGGGGGGGGTCAGGGATGGCAGTGGAAGCACATCATCTACCACCGCCAATGGAGGTATGTTGCAGGGGGACCTGTGGGGCGGGTCACCAGCGCTCCCAACACTGGTGGGTGCAAGGGTGGCTTGAAACACTTGCCCATCATGGCTGATGACAGCTCAGAGCATGGAAGTGATTAATATGACTCTAAAAAGTCCTCCTCCTGCTGTTTCAAACCAATTGCTAATAACATAAGCTCCTTTACCTAGTGGCTCTAATACAGTAGTGGTTTCTAAAAGTTCTAATTCAGGTTTCAGGTCAGAAATGCTCTTTGAAAATTCCTCCATCTTTCTACTTTCATCAGGTATGTATGAGAAATAATGTTGAGCGTTCAACATTTTGCTGACTCCGCCTTTTTCCGCTAACAAAAGATCTAAAGCTAATCGGTCTTGCAAAACAATTGATCTAATAACCACTAATTCTGTATAAATAACTGCCAGCAAAGCACCAAGTGCCAGATGTACTAAGCAGTTTGCACATCGCAAACAGCGAATTTCGCTGTTTGTGACGTGCAACATGCACTTTGCAATGCACAGACCTCGTTTTGCGATTCGGCAACCTGGTTACAGAATCGCAAAACGGGTTTGCGAGACGCAATTAGGAAAGGGTGCCCCCTTCCTAATTGCGAGTCGCAGTGCAATGCAGGATTGCTTTGTGACCGCGAATGCGGTCGCAAACCAATCACAGTTTGCACCCTTTTGTAATGGGTGGTAACCCATTCGCAAAAGGGAAGGGGTCCCTATGGGACCCCTTCCCCATTGAGAGGGGCACTGCAAATATTTTTTTCTATGGACCACTGATTGCTCTGAAAAAATTAAACAAAAACGTTTCATTTTTTGTTTTTGTAATGCATCTTGTTTTCCTTTAAGGAAAACTGGCTGTTACAGATGGCATGCGCTTGTAAGTGTGATCAATTCCGCCACTTATGCAGAGATAACACCTCTGAAGCCAAGAGGCTTCTACCCCTTCCTGAATTGTACAAACAGTGTAAGGTACCATGAAAGTTCGCTTATTGTCTTGTAAACATGATCCGTCCACAAAAGGTATATAGTCTGGCTCATCTAGGGGTTCATCTTTAATGTCCGGTCTTGGCTTCGTGCATAAATCTGTAACATCCAGCCAGTCATGTTCAACCTCATCTCCATCAATTTCATTTTCAGGCACTGGTAACAATGTTGCAGTTTGAGTGTTTGACATCATTGGAGAACTACATTGTCTGCAGCAAGTATTTGTTGTTCATACTTTGTAACTCTGCTGCTTGTCAACTATTGTGCTTTTTTTACAGCTGAGCACATTTTCCACAGAGTGAGGGACCATCACTGTAGGAGGGTTGCCCATCACTATACTCTTGCATCTCCCAATATTGACACCAGCTGCCACAACCTGCTTTAAGGCAGCTGGGCAGTCTTGCGGCAACAGAGTCAAGAGTAGCTAAAATATACATCTTTGAGAGTCTCCATGCAACTGAATAAGCACTGAGAGAGCACAGCCCTCCCTCTCACTGCAAACCAATGTGAAAATGCTACTGTAATCAGGCATTCCCAGTGTTGGGGCACAGAAGAGACTTTGGGCCTGATTCTAACTTTGGAGGACGGTGTTAAACCGTCCCAAAAGTGGCGGATATACCACCTACCGTATTACGAGTTCCATAGGATATAATGGACTCGTAATACGGTAGGTGGTATATCCGCCACTTTTGGGACGGTTTAACACCGTCCTCCAAAGTTAGAATCAGGCCCTTTGTCTCAGCTCTAGGAATGCTTCAAAGCAATCTTTGTACCATGGAAGCTGATCAGGCACATCTGTTGTGAGCCACTCACCTGAACTCCAGGTGGTTCAGATGAGGCGACGATAATCCCCGAATCACAATGAGATCTGACAGGAGACCAATGAAGGACACACTACAACCCTAGGAGTTTCGAAGGAGAAGGGTGGTTGGGATTAGAGAAAGAGAGAAGGATAGAAATACCAGGACTTCTGCATATTTGGATTTCTTCAGGCACTGCTGGGCTCAAGGATATTGGGTTCTAGATTCAGGATACTGGCAGTCAGGCTTATTCAGATAGTAGGGCCTGTACTTGGGTTTCCTTGAAATGAAACTACACTTTAAAACAAGAAAAACTAAACAGATCTTTGGCATTAGGTAACATGAAATCAACATACCAATAATTCATACTAGAAACATTCCCCAGTGTGATTCAAGAATCATCCAGGCGTTATCATGAACTGGAATGATCATGTACAAGGATTTCACTGAGAGAAAATAACTGGGTCAACTACTTCAAATTCTTAAGTAGTTCAAAAGCCTCAAGAGTTCAATGTTCATATGCAAATATGCAATGACAGTCAGATTATAGTCCTCAATTGTCCCAAAAGTCTTTAGAAACCCAACATCAGATTCTGATCGAGAAAACACAGGTTGAAAACTAACTACGAGCACAAGATCCAGGAAGGTGCAGCTATTACAAGAAATGCAATGTTTTTCTAATGTCTTTTCAGTCATAAGATTGATCCGAATATTATTGCTTGCTCTAGATAAATTTGCTTAATCAGAGCTGATCACAATCCAAATTGAAACAGAAAACTTGTGTTACCTTTTTTTGGGATGACTCGTGTCTTTTGGCAGTGCAGAGAAGGGCGTAAATACTAGGCTGGAACTCAGGAAGCATGTAGCTGCAAGGAGAAGCCTGTTGCTGAGAAGGCATGGATGCTGCTGCGAAGAGAGGACTGCCTCTGCGAAGGGAAGGCTGTTGAAATCTGGAGACAGGTAAGCGTTGCTTCCAAGTTAAACGAGGCTGAGCAGGATTTGTCTGAAATGCGGGCTTTGATAGCCAGCCCGAACCAGGTGAAGGAAACACAAGGGATAAATAAAGGAACTCGTTAGACATTATGGTAATTGCACATGTTTCTCAACTGTTGTTTTTCCATTAGGAGGATCAACTAAAGAATAGGCAGTTGTCAACAGTTGAAATGTGCTTCCTAGATTACCTGGGTGGGGCCCAGGTGGTTGTAGACAGTTGACATGTGTCTCCTGGATTACCTGGGTGAGGCCCAGGTATTCAAAAGTTATTTTGACAACAAGCATTGGTCTAGATCTTCAAACATTGCCATTATGTTAATAACTGAGTTGCCAAGTTATACAAGGTTTCACAGGCATAACATGATTTAAACGGGTACTGTGATGAAAAGAAAATAACAACATCTCTGATTTCACTCATAAAGGGGGTGAATAATGCATGAGTAAGGCATGACTAGCCCTGCTCACAGCTGGGACCATGAATGTTTCCCCTCCCAAAAGTCGACCAACAGGCCGCAGTTTAGTGGAGTTCAGAGTATTGAAACGTTGGATCAGATGAGGGGCATGGACAAATGAGGCAAGTTCCCAAGAGTGTTCAGAAGGGGGGGTAACTCTTCCCATCAATCAAAAAATAATTTTTTCCTCGAATGCGTTTTGCGTCTAGGATACGTTGTACTTCATATTCTTTATGATCTCCTACTATCACTGGGGAGGCGGTATATCTCTTCATGTGTGTGGATGACTTGGTTTGATAAGAGAAACGTGAAACACTGGATTTATAGCATATTCATCTGGTAAGTGAAAACGTATTGTGACAGGTGTCAGAATATCAATAATCGGAAAAGGACCTATGAATCATGGTTGCAGTTTGCTTGGGCCTTCAAGTTTGATGTTGCGAATGGATAACCAAGCCATGTCTCCTTTCTTATGTTTAGGTTCAGGAGTTCTACTTTTATTGCGTGTGCTTTCTTGATTAGTGTGTATTGTGCTAAACATTTATGGGCTTGCATGTCTTGTAATGTAAATAACCTTTCAGAGACTGAAGTCATTAGCTCTGGTCTGTTGGGTAGCATCACTGGAAGAGACTGTGGATGCTAACTGGTGAGGAAGAAGGAAGGAGAGTACCCCAAGGTGGTATGAACACTATTATTATATGAGAACTTGGCCAATGGTATGGCCTGGTCCCGTTGACTAGTAAGAGTGGAGGTTAAACACCTAAGTGTCAGAGTCACCAGATCCTCGGGGTCTGTGCACGTTCCCATCACGTCCACCACTGCACAGCTCCAAGACTCTGATAGATAAATCACAGAGACGGAGAGAGTTCAAGAGGGGAAGAGGGGATTAGGAAGGGAACAGCTGGGAAGGAGACCTGTAGTAAGAAAAAGGTTAGAACACACAATATGAAAATTATATCTCCTGAAATCAATACTAGACTATGATTCTAAGCATAGTCACTCTGAAAACCTGAACAATCTAAGAGTTAAGTTTTAAAATGACTAAGTTTCAAGATGGCCGGATACCTGTAGGGGAATCAAGATGAATTAAATGAAAACTTTCTTATTCAAGTACTTTCCTTTACATGAGAATCAGAAAAAAACATTCTGACTAAATTTAAAACCAGTCATATAAATCCTGTTTTGAGAATGAATACTAGGACCATACAATATTGCCTCTAGAAACTCTGGCCTTCTGTGTACTATTAAAATGTTTCAACACAAATTGCGCATATTGCAGATATACATATATATAGTAAACACCATAAAAGGATTGTGCATCATGAATAACACAATATGGATTCAGGAAACAAATCACATAACTTGTCAACTCGAATATTACATAATAGATATCTTAGAATAGTGGCATACAATAAACAACATGAATTAAACTCGAGGAGAGAATCGTGCGTCTTGCCAATTCGAGTGTTACCATGTAAAATACCAAGAAATGGTAGCACGCAATGAATATCAAAGTCAAATCATCATTAATCGAATTGCGCGTCTTGCCGATTCGTAAAACACGATGTAAATATCAAGGAATAACAGCTCACAATAAATAACAAGATAAAAGTACAATGAAACGAACCGCGCTTCTTTTGCCGATTCTTAAGCCACCATGTAAATGTCAAGAAATGGTAGCGCGCAATGAACAACAACGTTAAATGCTCATGAAACGAGTTGTGCGTCTTGCCAATTCGTAAAACATCATGTAAATGTCAAGAAATAGTAGAGTGCAATGGACAACAATGTTTAAACACCATAAAACGAATTGTGCGTCTTGCCGATTCTTAAGCCACCATGTATATGTCAAGAAATGGTAGCGCGCAATGAATAACAAAGTCAAACCTTTATGAAATAAATCGCGCGTCTTGCCTATTTGTAAACTATCATATAAATGTCAAGAAATAGTAGCGCGCAAGTATTAACAAAGTCAAACCTTTATGAAATAAATTGCGCGTCTTGCCTATTTGTAAACTACCATATAAATGTCAAGAAATGGTAGCGCGCAAGTAATCTGTTACTCATTTAAGAATTTAAACTAAGAATATGAAAATTCTCAATAACGGTGTCGGGACAGTCCAACCACCGTCTTACTGCCTGGAACAAGGATCACCAATGAAGGATTAGGGCAGAAGACTGGAAGATCCAAATAGGCCGCCGGGACAGGAGCTCAGGAAGAAGCTGCTGCTCTGCACCGGGACCTCTGAATAGTGAGCACTGGGAGTTGGGCTGGCTCTCTTTTATAGAGTCTTGGCCCAGCCCAGAACCACGCCCAGGCATGTTGCAGGGAAAGTCTCTGGAAGGCCCTGGGAAGGGGCCACACCCTAACACACTCTGAAAACCTGCAGCAATACATTGCAAAGGAACAGTATTTGTAAGCATATGAAAAATAAGTTTTCAGGATTGAACTCTGCAATGCAAAAGGTTAAACCACAACATATCAGCACAATGCATAAATTACTTTGTTTTGAGAGTGCTGGGTTTTTGCATTTTTGTCGCCAATAGAGCGCGTACTGCTCTGGTGTTGACAGTACTCCCCTCTACCAGACGCGCTCTAGGGCCTGGTTTGCTTGGATTAAGACGATGAAAGCGTCTCACAAGTACTGGAGTATGAACATCAGATGCGGAAACCCATGAGTTACTTTCAGGACCATAACCTTTCCATGAGATTAAGTACCATAGATTACGCCCTCTCAGTTTAGAATCCAACACTTTCTTGACTTCGTATTCTTCTTCCCCTTGTACTAGAACAGGAGTTGGATGAGGGTGGACCTTTTGGACTGCCTTTTTCAAGAGAGAAGTGTGCAACACTGGATGAATCCGTAAGGATCTGGGCAATTGTAGTTTATAGGTCACCGGATTGATTTGCTGAAGGACAGTATAAGGACCTATGAATTTAGGGTTAAACATGTGCTTCTTCTTGAAATCTATATGTTTTGTGGAAAGCCACACTTTGTCACCTGGTTGATATTGCGGTCCCTCACAATGTTTCTTGTCATAATGCCTTTTATATTTTTGTTTGGCTTTTTCTAAATGCTGTTGAATCAGTTTCTGGGTTTGATGTAAATGCTGAATGGTTTTTGACACAGCTGGAGTAAGAGAACTTTCTGGAGGAATTGTGATGGGCAAGGTGTCAGGATGATAGCCAAATAAACCAAAAAAGTGTGTAACGCCAATAGAAGTGTGGAATGAGTTATTGTAAGCTAACTCAGCTAACCAGAGCATAGATGTCCAAGAATGAAGTGCCTTTTCAGCGCAGACACGTAGGTATTGTTTCAAAGTCTGATTTAGTCTTTCCGTTTGACCATCTGTTTGAGGATGGCGACTAGTAGGTAGCGTAGATGTCACTTGGAGTTTTTTACACCATATCTTCCAGAAATTGGAGGGAAATTGTGACCCCCAATCGGAGAGGATAACCTTTGGCAGTCCATGATAACGAACCACTCTGTTCAGTAAAATAGTTGCCAATTCACTAGAAGTGGGCAATTTTTTACATGCAATGAAATATCCATATTTCGTGAGACTATCTACTACCACCAGAATTACTGAATGCTGTTGAACCACTGGCAGACCGGTAATAAAGTCTAAAGAAATGTGCTCCCATGGACGACTTGGGGTTGGAAGTGGATGTAACAACTCTTTTGGTTTTGAATGACTTGTTTTAATGCGAGCACAAACTTCACAGTTGTTTACCATTGCTTTTACATCTTTTGTTAGGGTAGGCCACCAAAAATAGAGTTGGATCAGTTCAAGAGTTTTAGGAGTACCTGGGTGACCTACCGTAGGTATAACATGCAACTAATGAAACACTATCTTGCGGAGTTTGGTAGTGAGTACGAACAAACGAGCGTCATGAAAGGGTAAACCTTGCTTGATTGACCTTTTGGGATCTGCTTGGGCCCATGTTTGTTATTTTTCAACAGTGAAAGAGTTGCGAATTTCTTCAAAGAAATCTTCAGTTTTTATGATACATAGAACCTTGTCAGGAGCAATGATAGCTCTGGAGGCTTGAAATGCAGGCTACGTGGTAGACTCTTGACGGGACAAGGCGTCAGCCTTGCGATTATCTTTACCAGGCCGGAAGGTTACTACAAAATCAAATTTGGCAAAAAAAAGCATCCAGCGTAATTTCCTAGGGGCCAAAAGTCTGGCGGAACTCATGAATTGAAGATTACGATGATCAGTATATACTGTAACAGTGTATTTGCCACCCAACAAATGATGTCTCCATTCTTTAAAGGCGTCACGAATCGCCAGAAGCTCTTTTTCAGCAATGACATAGTTCTGTTCGGCTTCGTTCATCTTCCGAGACATATAAGCTACAGGATGAAGTTGACCAGTGTCTTCATTTCGTTGTGATAAGACGGCTTCTATTGCTACTTCTGAAGCATCAGCTTCCACTATGAAAGGTTGATTCGCATCAGGATGAGTCAAGACTGGGGCAGTGGAGAAAGCTTCCTTCAAAGTCGAGATGGCTTGATCAGCTTTCGGGGACCATACAAACTTTTCTTTCTTTCTTAGTAGCTTAGTTATGGGAGCCACTGTCTGGGAGAAATGATTTATGAACCCCCGGTAAAAATTTGCAAACCCCAGGAAACATTGTACATCACGAACAGTCTTTGGGGTGGGCCAATCAGATACAGCTTTTACTTTCTTTTCTGCCATCACCATACCTTGAGGGGTAAGAATAACCCCTATAAACTCAACTGTGGTAACATGAAACTCACACTTGGTTAGTTTGCAATATAAATGGTGCTTTCGAAGGACTGCAAGAATTTTCTTGACATGTTGGACATGTTCGTTTTCATTGTCTGAGTAGGTCAAAATGTCATTGATGGAGACTATGGCAAATATGTTGAGGTACTCTCTAAGAACGTCATTCAAGAAAAATTGAAATGCTGCTGGAGCATTACACAGAACAAAAGGCATGACAGTGTATTCAAAAAGGCCATATCTTGTCTTGAACGATGTTTTCCATTTGTCACCCTCTCTCATTCTGACCAAATGATAAGCACCTCGAAGATCAAGCTTCGTGTAGACTTTTGCTTTCTTTACTTGTTCCAATAAGACCGGAATTAGGGGCAAAGGATATTTATTCTTGATGGTGACTTTGTTCAAACCCCTATAGTCGATGCAAGTTCGAAGTTCTCCATTAGCTTTTGGAACAAAAACAAAGGCGAAGCTGCAGGAGACTTAGAGGGGCGAATGAAGCCATTCTCTAAAAATTGATCTAGGTATTTTCGTAAATGTTGATTTTCATGTTCTGACAGGGCATATACACGACAGTTGGGAAGTATCACACCTGGGGCTAGATCAATTTGACAGTCATAAGATCTATGAGGAGGTAGAGTCTCTGCTCCTTTCTCATCAAATAAATCTTAGTAAGATGAATACTGTTTGGGCAGCTGAATTTCTTTCTCTGCGGCAGTAGCTACGTAAGAGTTGCAAACTTTTGGTACTTGAATCTTTTGGAGACATTGTTCGTTACATAGCGCAGATGAGAACACGATTTTTCGTTCTGCCCAATTGATCTCCGGATTGCGATGAGTTAACCATGGCAAGCCGAGGATAATCCCATATTGGGGAGCATGGATCACGTCAAGGATGATTTTCTCTTTATGTTTCTTTCTTTGAATCTTATCTTCACAAATCATCGACAAGGGGATAGTCTGAAGAGTTACCGGACCCCCAGTCAAGAGTTTTCCATCGACTGCCTGAATGATTTCTGGGGTCTTCTTTTCAATACATGGGATCCCCCATGCACGAACCAATTGGACATCAACAAAATTCCCAGTAGCCCCAGAATCGACTAGAGCTTTTTTTAAATAGATCTTTTTCTTGACCTGAACTCTTATTTCCAGTTTAAGATGTCTAGATTGTGAACGGTCTACGGTGACACCCAAGAGCAACCCTTCTCTGCATCTCGGGTGTTTTAGTTTTCCAACTCGACTGATGCATTGACTGCGACCTTCTGAACTGGACCTTGCTTGTTCTTTGGTTTGATTGGACAGTCTTTGGCAAAATGACCTTTTCGCCCACAATAAAGACATTGTCCATTTTTTCTGTGTAGGTCCTTTTCATCTTTGGTCAAAGGTCTTCTGATGGTTCCAATTTCCATCGGTTCTGGCGTTCTTTCTTTCGGACTTCTTGAGTCTCTGTTATCATGAACGCGCCATGAATATTTTTCAATCTTTTTGCGCGTTCCTTTACGTTCTGCTAAACGATGATCAAGTCTCAAGTAAAGATTTATTAATTCTTGACAGTCTGTAGGTTGTGGATCGATTTGCGCTAAGATATTTTTTAATTCCTCTTTGAGTCCCTTGTAAAACAAGACCGCTTGTTTTTCTTCAGGCCAGGATGTCTCAGCAACCAGCCGGTTAAAGTTGGCTTAATACGACACTAGGGGGATTATTACAACTTTGGAGGAGGTGTTAATCTGTCCCAAAAGTGACAGATGTACCACCAGCCGTATTACAAGTCCATTATATCCTATGGAACTCGTAATACGGCTGGTGGTATATCCGTCACTTTACCATCACTTTTGGGACGGATTAACACCTCCTCCAAAGTTGTAATAATCCCCAAGGTCTTGATTTCCTTGGCGTAAATCTAATAATTCACGATCTGCTGACTGTGTTACAGTTCTACGATCAAAAACTCTCTCAAATTCACAAACAAAATGTCTCCAGTTATACAACAAGGGACTATTTTTACGCACAAGAGGAATTGCCCAAATAGCTGCATCCCCAGACAGATATTATAAAAAGAAAGCTACTTTAGACTGGGCATAGGGAAAAGTATTTGGTCAGCAGGTGAAGTGTAGTTCCACTTGAACCAGGAAAGATTGCGCTTTCAAAGGATCACCTGAGAAACGTTCTGAGGGAGCTAAAGGAATTGCAGAAGGAACATTTAGGGAAATCGGATTACTTCCAGAAGCCTGAGAAGAAGTACCTGGCCAAGACACACCTGTGGGACTTTGTCCCTTCTTCTCTACCTTATCTTGCAACTGACTCACTCTCTCTGCTAAGCTAGTTGTCAATTCTTTGGATGATACCACCTCTGCTTGGAGCTGGGTGATAGCCTTGACTAACTCGTCTAGCGTGGCCATGCTGAGAACGTACACAAGCCAGGAGGATAAAAATTTGTGGGCTCACTATTCTGTCAGAGTCACCAGATCCTCGGGGTCTGTGCACGTTCCCAACACGTCCACCACTGAACAGCTCCAAGACTCTGATAGATAAATCACAGAGACTGAGAGAGTTCAAGAGGGGAAGAGGGGATTAGGAAGGGAACAGCTGGGAAGGAGACCTGTAGTAAGAAAAAGGTTAGAACACACAATATGAAAATTATATCTCCTGAAATCAATACTAGACTATGATTCTAAGCCTAGTCACTCTGAAAACCTGAACAATCTGAGAGTTAAGTTTTAAAATGATTAAGTTTCAAGATGGCCGGATACCTGTAAGGGAATCAAGATGAATTAAATGAAAACTTTCTTATTCAAGTACTTTCCTTTACATGAGAATCAGAAAAAAACATTAATTTTAAACCAGTCATATAAATCCTGTTTTGAGAATGTATACTAGGACCATACAATATTGCATCTAGAAACTCTGGCCTTCTGTGTACTCTTAAAATGTTTCAACACAAATTGCGCATTTTGCAGATATATATATATATATATATATATATATATATATATATATATATATATATATAGTAAACACCATAAAAGGATTGATATATATATATATATAGTAAACACCATAAAAGGATTGTGCATCATGAATAACACAATATGGATTCAGGAAACAAATCACATAACTTGTCAACTCGAATATTACATAATAGATATCTTAGAATAGTGGCAGACAATAAACAACATGAATTAAACTCGAGGAGAGAATCGTGCTTCTTGCCAATTCGAGTGTTACCATGTAAAATACCAAGAAATGGTAGCACGCAATGAATATCAAAGTCAAATCATCATTAATCGAATCACGCGTCTTGCCGATTCGTAAAACACGAAGTAAATGTCAAGGAATAACAGCTCACAATAAATAACAAGATCAAAGTACAATGAAACAAATCGCGCTTCTTTTGCCGATTCTTAAGCCACCATGTAAATGTCAAGAAATGGTAGCGCGCAATGAACAACAAAGTTAAATGCTGATGAAACGAGTTGTGCGTCTTGCCAATTCGTAAAACATCATGTAAATGTCAAGAAATAGTAGCGTGCAATGGACAGCAATGTTTAAACACCATAAAACTAATCGCGCGTCTTGCCGATTCTTAAGCCACCATGTAAATGTCAAGAAATGGTAGCGCGCAATGAATAACAAAGTCAAACCTTTATGAAATAAATTGCGCGTCTTGCCTATTTGTAAACTACCATATAAATGTCAAGAAATGGTAGCGCGCAAGTAATCTGTTACTCATTTAAGAATTTAAACTAAGAATATGAAAATTCTCAATAACGGTTTCGGGACAGTCCAACCACCGTCTTACCGCCTGGAACAATGATCACCAATGAAGGATTAGGGCAGAAGACTGGAAGATCCAAATAGGCCGCCGGGACAGGAGCTCAGGAAGAAGCTGCTGCTCTGCCACGGGACTTCTGAATAGTGAGCACTGGGAGCAGGGCTGGCTCTCTTTTATAGAGTCTTGGCCCAGCCCAGAACCACGCCCAGGCATGTTGCAAGGAAAGTCTCTGGAAGGCCCTGGAAAGGGGCCACACCCTAACACACTCTGAAAACCTGCAGCAATACATTGCAAAGGAGCAGCATTTGTAAGCATATTAAAAATAGGTTTTCAGGATTGAACTCTGCAATGCAAAAGGTTAAACCACAACATATCAGCACAATGCATAAATTACTTTGTTTTGAGAGTGCTGGGTCTTTGCATTTTTGTCGGCAATAGAGCGCGTACTGCTCTGGTGTTGACACTAAGGATCTGTTCTGAAGATTGGTTGACTCTCTCCGTTTGACCATCTGTTTGGGGATGATAGGATGTTGAAAGATCCAACTCAATTCCTAATGTAATACATAGAACTTTCCAGAATTTTTATGTGAATTGTGAACCACAATCTGATACACTAAACTCCACAGCTGAGGGTATCTTTCTGAGGGAAATATAGTGGGCCATTTTGGTTAACATATCTACCACTACCTGAATGGTGGTAAATTTGTTACATTCTGGTAAATTAGTGCCAAAATCCAAACTGACCATATGCCAAGGAGCTGATGAAATGAGTAATGGCTGTAGAAGACCCAAGGGTGCTACGTGTTGATTCTTATTATGCGCACATACAGGGCAAGAATTTACACAAGTCTGAACCTCTTTTTGAATATTTTTCAACCAGAAATGTCTTAAACTTTTCTCTTGGGTCTTCTGGATACCTGGGTGTCCTGCTAAGGCCGAGTCATTGTGCCATTCTATGATTTGGTGTCTCAAATCTCCTTGTGGTATGAACATTTGTTGGTCATGAAAAAAGATAGCCTTCTTTTATGCTGTGTTTTGGGTTAAGCAACCAATCCTGGGTCCTAACTGTTTGTAGTGCCTTCTCAACTTCAGTCAAAAGTATCAGCTATTGTCACTGCCACAATATTTTCATAGGGTATAATACTAGGAGGGAGACTAGAGTTCTCCTTGTCTTCGTTTTGCCCTAACCTAGACAAAATGTCTGATTGTAATTGCTTTGTTCCAGGAGGATAATTGATAAGGAAACCAAAATCCCTAAAAAAGTGTAGCCAATGCATTTGGTGAGGTGTGAGAGCTTTTATTGAAGTAAAGAACTCTAAGTTCTTATCATTGGTGAAAATTGTAATGGTGTATTTTACCCCCAATATGTGGTGACATAATTCTGCAAAAACCGCCTTGATGGCCAATAACTTTCTCTGTCTACCATTGACTAGTTTTGTTCAGCAGTAAGTAGCTTTTGAGAACACTATGCTAAAGGGTGCAAATGGCCAGTCTTGGGATTTCTCTGAGATAACACACCACCAATGGCTGTTTGAGAAGCATCCACCTCAAAACATAATGGCTTATCAGGATCTGGATGTGACAGAACGGGAACTGTTATGAATTTCTTCTTTAAGGTTTGAAAGGCTGGTTCAGCTGCATCTGCCCACAAGAATGTCTGCCCTTCCTTTAATAACCAAGGCCCTCATTATGAGTTTGGCGGTCATGAGGCCGCCAAACAGGCCACGGTGGTCTAACCGCCACGGACCCAGCAATAAAGACCGCCGCATTATGAGTTGTAGGGTTTGGCCAAAGCCAAACCGCCACTACGCCGCTGGTCCGGTCGGACTGCTGCGGCTGACAGTGAGCTCCTCCAGGCCGGTAGCAGCCCTAAGGCCGCCGGCCGTATTAGGAGGCAGAGAACCGCCAGGCTTTTCGCGGTGGTTGCCCTGCCATGAAAACCCTGGCGGTAACGCACTGGGCGACAGGAATCCCCATTCCAGTCGTCAGCACACACACGACCACACACATGCACACACACTCCCCCCATCCACACACTTCCAAACACCCCCAACCCAACTAACACCCCCTCCCGCTCTCACACTGACATACACACACCCCCACTCACACATATGCACCCCTCCACACACTTCCATACAAACACCCCCACCTGACTGCGTGTGTACACACAGACACCCCACTCACTCGCAGACTTGCACACATACACACCCACTCGCATGCATCCCAATCCACACACCTACTCACTCGCACCCAACAAACCTGCACCCCTCCACGCACACATACATACACAGATGCACTCATGCACACTCATTCTGCCACACATACACACACACACACCACACACATGCACCCAATACCCCACTCCCCTTTGGATAGTCCGCTTACCTGTTTCGGCAATTTGGTCACCTGGGAGGGGATGGTGTAGGAGGCTGGCCTGGCTTATAGTGGGTACCTGATGGTACTTACACGTTGTGCCAGGTCCAGTTATCCCTTATTAGTAGATTAGTAGTGTTCTAGAAGCTTAGACTGATAGAGGTAGCTATAGCAGAGCAGCTTAGGCTGAACTAGGAGACATGCAAAGCTCCTACTATACCACTTATATCATATAGGTACTATATCATAAGAAACACAATACTCAGGGTTACTAAAAATAAAGGTACTTTTATTTAGTGACAATGTGCCAAAAATATCTCAGAGGATATACTCCCTTAGGAGGTAAGTAGAATACACAAAATATACACACAAACCAAAATCAGGTAAGTAAACAGTTAGAAAAATAGTGCAAACACTGTAGAATACAATAGGATGCAGTAGGCCTAGGGGCAACACAAACCATATACTATGAAAATGGAATGCGAACCACGAATGGAACCCCAGGCTAGTGTAGTGTGTAGAGGGTTGCTGGGAGTGTAAGAAAACACTAATGGTGTCCAAGATACCCCACCCCAAGACCCTGGAAAGTAGGAGTAAAGTACCATTATTTTCCCAGAAACACACTAATGATATAGGATTTTGCAAAGACCACAACAGACTGCAACACACTGAAGATGGATTCTTGGACCTGAGGACCTGCAAAGAAAGGGGACCAAGTCCAAGAGTCATGAATGTGTCCAGGGGGGGGGCAGGAGCCCACTAAACCCCGGATGAAGGTGCAAAATGGCTGCCTCTGGATGGAAGAAGCTAAAGATTCTGCAACAACGAAAGGTGCTAGGAACTTCTCCTTCGTGCAGAAGATGTCTCACAGAGTGCTGGAGGATGCAGAGTTGTTTCTTTGGCAAAAGACCACAAACAAGCCTTGCTAGCTGCAAGAGTTTCAGTTAAAGATAAAGGGTGCTGCCCGGTCCCAGGATGGACCAGGATGTCGCCACTTGGGAGAGGAGACAGAGAGGCCCTCAGCAATGTAGAGAGCCCACGCACAAGAAGGTAGCACCCACAGAAGCACTTGAACAAGGGTTGAAGAGGTCTGAACATGGCGGTCGTCTCAACACTGCAAAAGAGGGTCCCACGAAGCCAGAGGTCAACTCAGGGAGTTGAGCAATGCAGAACAGAGTGCTGGGGACCTGGGCTTGGCTGTGCAGAAGGGATTCTGTGGAAATGTGCACAGGATCCCTAGCAGCTGCAGTTCACACAGTGCACAGGATTACTGTCTGGAGAGAGGAGGCAAGGACTTACCTCCTCCAAATTTGGACAGTTGGACCACTGGACAGTCTGGGTCGCTTGGGTCCACCACCTGTGTTCCAGGGGCCACGCTTGTCAGGATGAGAGGGGTCCCAGAGTACCGGTGACGCTGATGTTTGGTGCCTGCTGAAGTAGGGGGATGATTCAGTCGACCCACGGGAGATTTCTTTGTGGCTTCCAGTGCAGGATGAAGGCAGGCAGCCCCCAAAGCATGCACCACCAGGAAACAGTCGAGAAAGCCGACAGGATTAGATGCTACAGTGTTGCTGGTAGTCCTCTTGCTACTTTGTTGCAGTTTTGCAGGTGTCCTGGAGCAGTCAGCGGTTGATCCTTAGCAGAAGTTGAAGAGAGAGGTACAGAGGAACTCTGGTGGATTCTTGCAAGTAGTTATCTGAGGAAAAGCCCACAGGAGAGACCCTAAATAGCCCTCAGAGGAGAATTGGCCACCTAGTCAGGTAAGCACCTATTAGGAGGGGTCCCTGACGTCACCTGCTGGCACTGGCCACTCAGAGGCCTCCAGAGTGCCTTCACACCTCTGGATTCAAGATGGCAGAGGTCTGGGACACACTGGAGGAGCTCTGGGCACCACCCCTAGGGTGGTGATGGATAGGGGAGTGGTCACTCCCCTTTCCTTTGTCCATTTTCACACCAGAGCAGGGACTGGGGGTTCCCTAAACCGGTGTAGACTGACTTATGCAAGGAGGGCACCATCTGTGCTCTTCAAAGCATTTCCAGAGGCTGGGAGAGGCTACCCCTCCCCAGCCTTTAACACCTATTTCCAAAGGGAGAGGGTGTAACACCCTCTCTCAGAGGAAATTCTTTGTTCTGCCTTCCTGGGACTGGGCTGCCCAGACCCCAGGAGGGCAGAACCTTGTCTGTGGGGTGGCAGCAGCGGTTGCTGCAGAGAAAGCCCCAGAGAACTGGTTTGGCAGTACCCAGGGTCCATAGTGGAGCCCAGGGGAGGCATGGGATTGGCACCCTAATACCAGATTTGGCATGGGGGGACACTTCCATGATCTTAGACATGTTACATGGCCATATTCGGAGTTACCATTGTGAAGCTACATATAGGTATTGACCTATATGTAGTGCACACCTGTAATGGTGTCCCCGCACTCACAAAGTCTGGGGAAATTGCCCTGAACTATGTGGGGGCACCTCTGCTAGTGCAAGGGTGCCCTCACACTTAGTAACTTTGCACCTAACCTTCAGCATGTGAAGGTTAGACATATAGGTGACTTATAAGTTACTTAAGTGCAGTGAACATGGGATCTCCTGGAACCCCAATACCCTGGGTACCTAGGTACCATATACTAGGGAATTATAAGGGTGTTCCAGTGTGCCAATTAGAATTGGTAAAAATGGTCACTAGCCTATAGTGACAATTTTAAAGGTAGAGAGAGCATAAGCACTGAGGTTCTGATTAGCAGAGCTTCAGTGACACAGTTAGTCACTAGACAGGTACACACATTCAGGCCACAAACTATGAGCACTGGGGTCCTGGCTTGCAGGATCCCAGTGAGACAGGCAAAAACAACTTACACACATGTAAAAATGGGGGTAACATGGCAGGCAAGATGGTACTTTCCTACAGATGGGTCCTGGTGTCTGCCACTGCCAGCACTGCACTGCCGTACAGGACACCACCACGCCGTATTAGGCATCGTCATAGGCAGGCGGAGTTCTGTTGGTGTGGCGTTGCTGGTGATGAAACCGTCTTTCTTTCTCCATCGACCAGGCCGATGGCATCGGATTCCCATCAATAAACGGGCGGCAATCCAAAGCAACTCCAAATGTGGCCATCTTCAGACCGCTATTGGCAGTTTGTTGGCGGCAGTGGCTTTGGCGGTCTTGCAAAAAAAACAACAAAGTCATAACGAGGGCCTGAGTAATCGTTACCACAATAGCTGAAAGGTAGTAAGCATCGTGTAGCTATACCTTTGTATAGATAGTGGAGCCACTTACTTGATCTAATAGCATGGGAATGAGTGGTAAAGGGTAACGATTTTTAATCGTGGCCTTTTTAACTGTGCGAAAGTCGATGCAGGCTGTAATTCCTCATTCTGTTTTGGGATGAACAAGAGGGGCGAGGAAACGGGTGAGGTGGAATGCGTTATGAATTCTAGTTCTAGCATTTTGTACAAATATTTAAGTAAATGTTGGGTTTCTTTCTCAGTAAGAGCTTAAATTCTACTGCATGGGAGTACTGACACAGGAATGAGTTTGATTCTGCAATTATACACACCGTGAGATGGTAACTTGGCAGCTTTGATAGGATCAAAGACGTCAGAAAATTCATATTATTCCTGTGGCAATGTGTTAGGGTGAGAATGATGTGCAACCACACAATGAATTTGTGTGACTGGTTCCTGAGCTTCTTGATAACTTGCTGTCTTACAAAAAGGGGAACCCAAGCTTTTAGTTGTCAGGACCTAATCTATCTTTGGGTTGTGATGCTCTAAGCAGGGAATGCCTAGAATCACACTAAACGTTTGTGTGTCAATAAGAGCAATCAATCGATATTTATAAAGCGTGACTTCTCATTGGTGAGGGTCTCAAGGCACTGAGGACGAGGAGAGGGGCTTCATCCGAAGAGACATGTCTTGAGGTTTTTCCTGAAGATGGTGAGTGACGGGCTTTGTCGGTGGTGCAGGGGGTGGGTTGTTGCAGCTCTTTGCTACAGTGTACATTGTCCTCCGGAGGTGGTTTGCAGATGCGAGGGACGGTGGCTAAGGCCATCTGGGTGAAGCAGAGGGATCTGGCGGGGATGTGGATGGAGACGTGGTGGTTCTGGTAGACTGGTCCTGTGTTGTGTATGGCCTTGTGGGTGTGAAGCTTGAAGGTTATTCGCTTCTCTACCGGTAGCCAGTGGAGGATCCTCAGGTGTTGGGAGATGTGTTCTTGGCGAGGGAGGCCCAGAATGAGTCTGGTGGCATTCTGGATAAGTTGAAGTTTTTTTTTTAATGTTCCTAGTTGATGTGCCAGCGTAGAGAGCTTGCTAGTGAGTAAGGCATGGATGACTGTCCTAAGACAGTCTGCTGGGATCCATCTGAAGATCTTCCCAAGTTTGCAGAGTGTGTTCCAGCAGGAGGAGGCAACAAAGTTTACCTGGCGGGTCATGGATAAGGAGGAGTCGAGGATGATTCCTAAGTTGCGGGTGTGCTCACTGATGGATGTGGGCCACCATGAGTCGTCCCAAGCTGAGGTGGCATTTTCGAAGATGATGAGCTCAGTCTTGTAAAAATTGAGCTTGAGGCAGCTTTTTCTCATCCAGGTGGTGACGGCTTCCATTCCTGAGTTGAAGTTCCTTTTGCCCGTGTCCGGGTCTTCGGTGAGAGAAATGATGAGTTGTGTGTCATCCGCATATGACACGATGTGCATACTGTAGCTTCTGACAATGGCAGCAAATAGGGCCATGTATATGTTGAAAAGTGTGGCACTCAGTGAGGATCCTTGAGTGACTCCGCAGTTGACTGCTGTGGGTCTGGAAGTGTAGGGCGGAAGTCTGACCCTCTGAGTCCTCCCAGAGAGAAAGGAGTGGATCCATTCCAGGGCTTTTCCGCGGATTCCTATGTCGTGGAGTCTGGTGCGCAGAGTGCTGTGTGAGACCCTGTTGAATGCTGCTGAAAGGTCAAGGAGTATGAGTGCTGCAGTGTGGCCACAGTCTAGAAGTAAGAAGATCTCGTTAGTGGCTGCCAGGAGGGCTGCCTCTGTGCTGTGGTTGCTGCAGAAGCCGGACTGGGAGCTGTCCAGGGAGTTGCTGGACTCAATGAAATTCCATAGTTGTGCATTGATTGCTTTCTCCAGTACTTTGGCAGGGTAGGATAGCAGCAAGATGGGCTGGAAATTCTTTAGATCTGATGGGTTGGCCAAAGGTTTCTTCAGGAGAGGGCGTATTTCGGCGTGTTTCCAGTCCTAGGGGAAGGTCCCTGTATTGATGGAGCAGTTGATTGTGTTACGGACCTCGGGCGATGGATGCGCTGGCTTTGATGTATATGTGGTATGGGCAGGGGCCCGAGGGGGCTCCGGAGTGGGTGCCGTTCATGATGTTGACTGTTTCCTCTATGGGGAGCATGGACCAGCTGCAGATGGTCTGGGTGGGTTCTAGGTGGTGGGTTGGTCACAGGTTCCGGTGCCAGGATTTTCCGGGAGGAAGTTGTCGTAGATGTCCTGGATCTTGTGGTGGAAAAAGGAGGCGAGTTTCTCGCAGAGATCCTATGATGGGGGGATGCTGGTTGGCTTCGGAGGGTGGATCTGTGAACTCATTGATGACTGAGAAGAGTTCCTTAGAGTTGTGTGCGGAGGAGTTGAAGTGCTCCTGGAGTGCGTCCTTCCTTGCGTTCTTGATTTTTTCATCGGTGGGTGGCGGTTGTGGCTCTGAATGAGGCGAGGTCTTCACTGGTTTGGCTGTTCCTCCATTTTTTCTCTAAACATCTGTGGGTTTGCTTTTATTCTTGGAGTTTGGTGGTGAATGAGCTGGCTTTCTTAGGTACACGTTTGGCCGATATCAGCCAGAGAAGAGTTAGAGTGTTGGTGCATTCAGTGATCCATGCGTTGAGATTGCGCACTGCTGTGTTGGCATTGGGAGGGAGGAGGGAAGGATTTGGCGAGCAGTGAGGTGAGTTGCCCATTGGTGATTTTGTTCCATTTCCTGTGGGGGGTCCTAGAGGTGCAGGTGCAGCTGCTGGGTGTGGTGATTTTGAAGTGTATGAAGTGGTGGTCGGTGCAGTCTGGGGTGGAGATGGTCTCAATGGTAATATGGTTGCTTGAGGTGAAGATGGTGGTCCAGTGTGTGTCCTGCAATGTCTGTGGGTGCAGAGACCTGCTGTCTGAGGCCGATGGTGGCGAGGTTGTCGAGTAGAGCAGTGGTGTTTGGGTTGGTGCGCTCCTCTAGGTGGAAATTCAGGTCGCTGAGGAGCAGGTAGTTGACTGACACCAGGGCCTGGGGTGTAGCGATGTCTACGATGTCATCTGTAAAAGCTGGGCGGGGACCGATACACCAGGGTACCGCATATGGAGGAGTTGTGGTTGAAGTGGAGCAGGAAGTGAAGGTGTTCCATGATGGTGCAGTGTTCTGATGGGACGGCCTTGACTCATAGGCCCTCATTATGACACTGGCGGTGAGTGATAAAGTGGCTGCAATACCCCCACCAGGCTGGCGGTAATTACCGTCAAAGTATGACCATGGCGGAGATAACTCCCATAGACAGCCAATGTAACACACCAACAGCTAGAGCGTTAACAACACTGACCACGGTGGTAGCCAACAACAGCCAGGCGGAAGACAAAGTACCTCCCACCATATTGTGACCCTGCAATCCACCAGGATTTCCGGGGCAGTACCAACACCATCAAAAGCCTGGCAGAAACACATCACAGAAGAGAAAAGACTCACCTTCGGAGGCACAGGGAAGAACAACACCGCCATGGAACTGCAAGTCTTCCCGATGCTCATCTACGTCATGCTCCACCTAGAACACTAACACTGACGAAGACGATGACGGTGAGTAGAGCCGCCTAGCACACAAGGGAGGGAGGGAGGCAAGGGAGAGTGACACACACATGCACTACAAACACACCATACACACAACCACCTGCAGACGAAAAACAATGGCACACGATACACAGCAGAATAATGCAAGGACAACAAGAATGCAGTACTGAGAATGTACTGATTGTAAACAGCTACCAAAAGAACCAATTGTATGAAAAATAGATATGTACAAGTGTACACAAAGGGCCAATGCCCAGTCCAAAGTACTAAGAGCCCACATGGCCACAGGGCAAGGTCCAAGGCCCAACTCGAATCTTGACTTCATCCGGATAGAACTTTGCAGGGGCATCAGTTTGCTAGTGGGCAGGCACCTCAGGGGGATGGGGGTGGGGGGCACCTCAGCCGAATACGGGAACAAGTCCACTGGTTCTGGAGGGGGCTTCATGCCCATTTCTCTCTGCTGGGGAGTGTAAGGCCACAGTCTCTCAGGTGGGTGACTTTCCCACTGGTTCTGGAGGGGGCTCCATGCCCATTTCTCTTTGCTGGGGAGTGCAAGGCCACAGTCTTTCAGGTGGATGACTTTCCCACTGGTTCTGGAGGGGACTCCATGCCCATTTCTCTCAGCTGGGAGTGAAGGCCACAGTCTCTCAGGTGGGTGACTTTCCCACTGGTTCTGGAGGGGGCTCCATGCCCATTTTTCTCTGCTGGGGAGCGCAATGCCCAGTCTCTGGAGTGGGTGACTTTCCCACTGGTTCTGGAGTGGGCTCCATGCTCATTTCTCTCTGCTGGGGAGTGCAAGGCCACAGTCTCTCAGGTGGGTGTCTTTCCCACTGGTTCTGGAGGGGGCTCCATGCCCATTTCTCCCTCCTGGAGAGTGCAAGGCCACAGTCTCTCAGGTGGGTGACTTTCCCACTCGTTCTGGAGGGGGCTCCATTGCCATTTTTCTCTCCTGGGGAGTGCAAGGCCACAGTCTCTGGAGTGGGTGACTTTCCCACTGGTTCTGGAGTGGGCTCCATGCCCATTTCTCTCTGCTGGGGAGTGCAAGGCTACAGTCTCAAAGGTGGGTGTCTTTCCCACTGGTTCTGGAGGGGGCACCATGCCCATTTCTCTCTGCTGGAGAGTGCAAGGCCACAGTCTCTCAGATGGGTGACTTTCCCACTAGTTCTGGAGGGGGCTCCATTGCCATTTTTCTCTCCTGGGGAATGCAAGGCCACAGTCTCTGGAGTGGGTGACTTTCCCACTGGTTCCGGAGTGGGGTCCAGGCCCATTTTACTCTGCTGGAGAGTGCAAGGCCACAGTCTCTCAGGTGGGTGACTTTCCCACTGGTTCCCGGAGGGGGCTCCATGCCCATTTCTCTCTGCTGGGGAGTGCAAGGCCACAGTCTCTCAGGTGGGTGACTTTCCCACTTGTTCTGGAGGGGGCGCCATGCCCATTTTTCTCCGCTCTGGAGTGCAAGGCCACAGTCTCTCAGGTGGGTGACTTTCCCACTGGCTCTGTAGGGGGCTCCATGTCCAATTTTTTCTCCTGGGGAGTGCAAGGTCACAGTCTCTCTGGTGGGGAACATGCCCACTGCTTCTGGAGGGGGCCCCTTGTACAGCAGTCCCTAGGGTGGCCTACAAGGCTTCCGCTGGTGGTGATGGCTGCACTGTGTCATCTGGAGGTGAGGGCTGCACTGTCTCCGCAGGTGAAGGTGCCTCCTGGGCAACCTCTGCTGGAGGTGAGGGCTGCACTGTCTCAGCAGGTCAAGGTGCCTCCTGGGCAGCCTCTGCTGGAGGAGTAGGCTGCACTTCCTCAGCTGGTGGTGAGGGCCCCATGACTACTGGTGGTGGCGGTGGTGGTGTCACCCTGACAGCCTCTGCTGGAGGTGAGGGCTGCACTATGTTGGCAGGTGGAGGTGCCTCCAGGGCAGCCTCTGCTGGAGGTGAGGGCTGCACTGTGTTGAAAGGTGGAGGTGCCTTCTGGACAGCCTCTGCTGGAGGTGAGGGCTGCACTTCCTCAGCTAGCGGTGAGGGCACCGTGACCACTGCCGGTGGTAGTGTCACCCTGACAGCCTTCGCTGCAGTTGAGGGCTTCTTCCCCTTCATGGCAAGAGGCGTTGGATCCTTACCCTTCCTGGCAGGGGTTGAGGGCTTCTTCCCCTTCATGGCAGGGTGTGCTGGCCCCTTAGCCTTTCTGGCAGGAGTCAAGGGCTTCTTCCCCTTTATGGCAAGAGGTGCAGGCTCCTTCCCCTTCATGGCAGGAGGTGTGAGATCCTTAACCTTCCTGGCTGGTGGAGTGGGATCCTTCACTGACTTGCCACCATGACTAGGTGGTGCCACTACTATCCATGTGGACTGTTTGGCTGAGGTGCTGGGCTGGGTCATTGGGACCCTGCTCTTACAGGCAGGACTGGGGGAGGGAAGAGGTCAAGTTGGGCAAGGAAAAGCTTCTTAGGGATGGTGGGGTGGGATGAGGAAGGAGGGATGGGAGTGGAGGTTGAGGAAGTGGTTGTTGGAGGTGTATGTCTGCTGGACTTGGGTGCAGGTGCATGGGCAGTGTGCTGATGTGAGGTGGATGGCTGTTGGGTGTCTGAGTGCCTGCATTTGTGTCCTTTAGGAGGGGGGGCAGACAGGGTGGGAGAGGACACAGGGGACAAGTGCATGGATGTTGTGGAGGTGTCTGCTAGTGAGGTGTGTGTGCTGCTTGGTGTGGTGATGGTTGTGGATGTTGATGCAGTGCATGCAGGTGTGAGTTTACACATGTCTTTGAGGGAGGTGGAGGAGGAGGAGGGACAGTGGAGGCAGTGGATGTGGTTGTGTCTGCAAATCTCTGGAGTTTGAATGAGTGCTTGTGGGAATAAGAGTGGTGCCTGTGTTTGACTGTGCCACTCTTGTGTGCATGCTCGTCTGTATGTGTGCATGGGATGGGTTGGGGTTGAGGAGACTGGGACTGGGAAGTGGTAGTTGGAGGGGGGATGGTAGGAACAGGGACAATGGCTGCCATCTGAGAGGAGGTCAGAGCCTCAATCAATCTCTGTTGGGCCGCCAATACACCGTGGATGCCCTCCATGAATGCATTACATTTCTGCATCTGGGATGCCAGCCCCTGGATGGCATTCACAGTGGTTGACTGCCCTACAGAGATGGATCTCAGGAGGTCAATAGCCTACACACTCATGGCAGCCGGGCTCACTGGGACAGGGCCTGAGGTGCCTGGGGCGGAGGAGATGCCCACCCTCCTGGGTGAGTGGGCACTGGCAACTTACTGAGGGGCTACTGGGAGGGCTGTACTGGTACGGGAGTGGCGGCTGTACCTGCAGCTGGGGGGGTCACAGAGGTGTCTGCCACCACCAGGGAGCTTCCATCAGAGGTGGTGTCTGTGTTGTTGCTTCCTGTCTCCGCCGTGGTGCCCCCCTCGCCCTTAGTCCCACTGGTTCCCTCGGCGTCAGTGGACTCTGCCTCCAGGGTCCTGTGGGATGCAGCTCCCTCTGTCGCCGGTGCCCCTGCTCCTCTGCCAGATGATGCTAATGCACTCATGGACAGGATGACAGAAAAAAAAAGGGGGGGAGAGAGAGAAAGCAAACACTGGGTCAATTACTGCACCAACACCACATTTGGCATACACAGCACTGTCACACACAGGGATCAGGCTTGAGCACTATGCGTTGCACTGCCAGTGACTTGGCTAGATGCCACAGCAGGATGAGGGCCACACACCGCCAACTGCAACCCCTCCTTGGACCCACAAAGCCCTGACTGACATTGAATGCTAACAACTTAGGTTACCTGTATTTGCCATACACCCATTACCCTTGAGCTGGATCACGCTGCAATGTCTGGCCTGGCATTAGGGGCACCCACTAACTCACACCCACCACCTGGATCCCATTCTACCTGCCAATGATTGTAGTAATGCCCACTGTACTCGCCCCCATGTGGCTGCTGTGATGCCCTCAAGCGCCCATCCAGCTCTGGGTAGGCCACCGTTAGTATGCAGGCCATCGAGGTCAGGTTCCAATAGGCACCCCTTCCTCATTGGGAGGCGATCCCCAGCTGGGTCACTGTAGTCTTCAGTTTCCAGCATCTCAGGTCCTCCCCCCGTTTCCGACAGTGGGTGCTCCGCCTGCCATAGAACCCCAGGATCTGCACGTGTGATGGCACACCATAATCCCTTCTTTTGATGGGCACTGACATGCAGAGGTAATACAGACAGGAGGACACCATTACACATACACAATTACACAATGCAGCCTGTCACAGATATGGCCTACCAATCCTGTTTCCGGCACACACATCGTCCGTCGCACACCATGTACACACCCACAAGACATTCCTCCCCCCCGATGGCACAATGCATGCACACACATCTTCATGCATCCTTCCCACATGCATCATGCCCAAGGTGTACTCACCTGTTGGTCTGGAGGCCCATACAGCAGTCCGTATTGGGGTAGGACCCAATCCACCAAAGGCCCCAACTCCTCCGAAGTAAAGGCAGGGGCCCTTTCCCCGGTCACACGGGGCATGGTAGGTTCCAGACACAGGTCACAGCAGCACGCGCAGTGTAGGTGTTCTCCTGTTGAAGGTCAGGAAACCTGAAAGTGAGGAATCAGATAGAAAATGGTGGTCACGTCCGCGGCGGTGTACACCGTCACCGCAGATCCCCATTGGCCACTGTACTCCATAGAGCCCCATATTATCCACTGAGGAATTGCACACCGGTGCAAGACCGCCTTCAGCCAAGACGCCCAACGTCGGCAGGGTTACCTCACTTCCATCTGTCCCTACATACAGGACAGGTGGTCGTCATTTCATGGTGGCGTACAATGGTCGTATCAACCTTAACTGCGTCACAGCCTAGGTTAGCACATACCTCACCATTCCCACTGTTCCATCACATAAATGCACTATGTACACTGAGGTTGGGGTTCCATTGTTCAAATTGTGACAGCCTACTCACTCTTGTGTCCCTTAGATACTTACCGCTGTGGATAAATAGGAGGAGGAGACAAACCCCCGTGTACAGAACCCTTGTGGACTTGGCTACACTGGAGGACAGGCACATTATACTCACCTATACACTGGACAGGGCCACAATCACAGAGCTGTGTGCCCAATTGGAGCCTGACCTGATATCTGCTATCCGCCATCCGACTGGGATCCCCCCTCTTGTGCAAGTGCTATCAGTGCTCCATTTCCTGGCAACTGGTTCTTTCCAAGTGACAGTGGGCTTGGCAGCAAGAATGTCACAGCCAATGTTCTCATTCGTGCTGGCAAGAGTTTTATCTGCCCTGGTGAAACACATGTGCAGCTACATAGCTTTCCCCCAGGTGGAAGATCTGGCCACTGTGAAGGCCAGATTCTATGCAATGGGACATATACCCAATATTGTTGGGGCCATTGATAGGACAAATATTGCCAGAATGAACAGGTGTTAAGGAATCAGAAGAGTTTCCACTCACTCAATGTGCAAATGGTGTGCCTGGCTGACCAGTACATCATCCCCCACGTCAATGCTAAGTATCCTGGGTCAGTGCATGACCTTTGTTCTGAGGAATAGCAGCATCCCAAATGTGATGGCCCAAATACAGAGGCACAAGGTGTGGCTAATAGGTGAGCCATGGTCCCCACCCACGGTATGTTAGTGTATGCCCTCAGGTGTCATCCCCATATCATTGTGTGGGGTTAAATGTTGTCCCTCAATACTTGCAGGTGACTCTGGCTACCCAAACCTATTGTGGCTGCTGATCCCTGTGAGGAATGCCAGGACAGGGGCTGAGGAACGTTATAATGAGGCACATGGGCAAACCAGAATGATCATCGAGAGGACCTTCGGGCTCCTGAAGGGCAGGTTCAGGTGCCTCCATCTGACAGGTGGATCCCTGTGCTACTCACCCAGGAAAGTCTGCCAGATAGTAGTGACATGTTGCATGTTGCACAACCTAGCCCTCAGATGGCATGTACCTTTTCTGCTGGAGGAGGAGACTAGAGATGCCCCTGTGGCAGCAATGGACCCTGAGGACAGTGAGGACGAGGAGACAGAGGATAAGGTTGAGGACAACCGAACATCAGTTATACGTCAATACGTCCAATGACACACAGGTGAGACAGTGCAACTGACCATTCCTCTGACTATTGACGCTTTCTGTGTGGCTGTAGCATGATGGCAATAACTTCCATTGCATCTCAACTTACTATCACCTATGGCTTGTCATTTTACAGATGTTGGTAAGAGAACTGTGTACTGATGTGATGAGTACAGACAGCTACAGTTAATTATTTATATGCTCTCACAGTGTTCAGATCATTTGCACTAGATGTGTCTGTTTCCATAAATGCACATTTTCAACACATAAAATACTAGTAGTCAAGTTGTGTTCAAGGGTGTTTATTGTCGTGCTATGAAACTGAGGGAAAAGTGCAATGGAATGGGTCTATGATGGAGGAAAGTCCAGGGTATTGTTCCAGTCTGTTTGTAGCACAGGTGCAGTGCTGCTTTACAACAAAAGCAGGTGCAGTGTCCAAGGGGCCATGGGGGGGAGCATAGGCAGTTCAGGGTGGACAAGGTGACATGGTGGGACACAAGGGGGACAATCAGGTGAGTCTCATTTGCTGGTGGTGGTCTTGGCAAGTGTCTCTGGCTTCTGTCTGGGTCACAGGGAACGTTTGCGGGGTTTGGGTCTTGTGGTGGGGCCTCCTGCCCACTAGGTGCAGCAGAAGTGGAGGGCTGGACAATGGACTGGCTAGTGGTAGGGGCCCGCTGGTGTGCTGTTGCTTCCCTCATGATGTTGGCCATGTGTTGGACCTGGCCCTTTTACAGGGTCATTCCCCAGACGTTTTGCTTTTTGCCTCCTTATTTTTCTGACCCTTGTTGGCTGACGTTTTGACTCTGAGCACTTTTTCACTGCTAACCAGTGCTAAAGTGCATGTGCTCTCCCTTACAAAATTGGTATGATTGGATTATACCTAATTGGCATATTTAATTTACATATAAGTCCCTTGTAAAGTGGTATCCCTATACCCAGGGCCTGGAAATTAAATGCTACTAGTGGGCCTGCAGCGCTGCTTGCGCCACCCACTGAAGTAGCCTGTCAACCATATCTAAGGCCTGCTAGCGTAGAGCCTGTGTGCGCAGTTTCCTGCCACATGGACCTGGCATCTAAATTTATTGCCAGGCCCAGAACTCCCCTTTTACTACATGTAAGTCACCCCTAAGGTACGCCCTAGCTAGCCCTTTGGGAAGGGTGCCATGTATGTAGAAGGCAGGACATGTGCCATGTTGCGAGGCCTGTCCTGGTAGTGACAAACAGCCTAACTTGGTGTCTCACTGCTGAGAGTGCTGTCTCCTCATAGGATTGCATTGTAAATGCCCTACCTTATGTGTAAGGGGTATCGTCTGATTTATGAGGGGTAGCACAAGCATGTTTGGTATGGTTGTGATAGTGGTGAGAAATGCTGCTTACTGGTTTAGGTGTATTTTTTATTACTATCACAGAAATGCCGCTTCTAGAAAGTGCACATTTATCTGTGCTTATGACTTTGGTGTTTTGCAGCTTGCCTCCAATCCACGTCTGGGCAGACTGACAGTTGGGGCTTTGTGCATACTTCTCAGACAGCCTGTACACAGGGAGGGTGGAGGTGCCACAGAGCTGCATCTACATATTGTAAAGCCTTCCTGGGCTGAGAGAAGGGAGAGGCGGGGCTGTGCCCTGGCCTCACACAATAGGGTTGTTTAACCCCCACTGATGTTTGGAGCTTGTGCTGGAGGAGAGAAAGAGCACTCCCAGAACCAGTTGTAAGTGGTTGGAACCCCCTCTCCTGGCCATTGCAAAACACACTGTAAACCTAGTATAAGTTCAGGGGAATTTTCCCCACAATTTAGTCATGTTTTGGACATTCTTGGAACTCCCGGAACCTTACCTGGAGCTGGACAGGACGCTGTTGAAAAGACCCACCAGGACCACCTTGGACTGCTGCTGCTGTGCTGACCTGTGACCTGCCTGGTCACCAGGAGGAACAGCCACTGCTGGTAACCCCTTGTTGTGCTGACCTGCTGCTGGGTTCTCCAGCCCTGCACCCCCCTTCTTCACTTGTTGTCTCCAGAGGCAGGGTGCTGTGGCCCCTGACCTCTGTAAACTTATTTCTGCACATGGAGGGCTGTTGAGGAAGCGCTGGGAGAGCGCTCCTGACTGCCCTGCAGGCTTTTAAAAGCGCTTCTTCTGTCCCAGGATCACCATCGCAGCCCGGGGTCTCTTTTGTGCCCCTCGCGCTGTTTTTAGGGCTCTCTTGTGCCAGCAAGATCACCGCCGCAACCCGGGCTGCAAGGAAAGTTCCTTCACTGTAAAATCGCTCCTCGTTCCTAAAAAGTTCACCGCCGCGACCCGGCTGCGGGAGATTCCAGTGCACCAGGGTCGCACTGTCCACGGAGCCCCTGGGGCACCCAGAAAGGAGGATAGGAGCGAGCGCGCACCATCCCTGGTGCCTGCTCCACTCAACAGCCCCGGTCGGGCTGAAAAGCGGCTCGCGCACCACATCGGGAAGCAGGAGGAAAAGCCTCATCAGAGGCCCCTGCTCCCCTCTTCACTTTGGCAGACGCACCGAGGACGAGGGCCGCTGCCTCCCACTAAGCAGGACACGGGGCGGAAAGGGAGTTCCCTTTCCCCCGGTCACTGCCCTAGGGGTGCGATCGCCCCAACTACTTGATTTTCTTGTGGGTTTTGGGCCCCCCCTCTTTGGAGAGGTCCATTAGAGGCCCCAGGGGGCCCCACAAGGATCACGGGTCCCCAGAGGGGCCCATTTCAAACACTACAGAGAGGGCGCTGATCGCCCCTCTCCCCAGGAGCAGCGCGTGGCCCCCGTGAGCGCACAGGGAGTGCAGCGCGTGGCCCCCATACTCCTCTCACTAGGCACAGGGAGTGCCCCCACACCAGGAAATAAGGTACTTTTCTTGTAATATAGTGGCTCAATGAGCCAAGTATGGACCTAGGAGAACTTCTATGTTCAACCTGCTTTCCTGCCACTAGATATGTGTGCTGATGTTCCTTTTATGGGCATGACTAGCTGATATGTATTTTTTAGGACTTGGGCTATGTTCTCTCATGTTCCTTCTATGGGTATTTAGGAGTTATTCATGACAAGTGCATAGAATTCTTACTGTAATTCCTGACTACTGCTTATGTTGCAGAATCCTGAGTACGTACGTGTTCTAATGTGACAACTGCGTATTCTTGCAGAGTATTAGTAACTACCCTAGCCAACCAGAAACCCCATTTCTAACACCATGTCTGCCACCACCCCTGCTATGGAGATCATGGTGGTGTTGATGGCCTGCAAGTCCTCCCTGATCCCCTGATACTGTTCCTCCTGGTCCATCGTGTCCTGGGAATGTTGGTAGGCTCCTAGGATCTCAGTGAGAGCCTCCTGGAGAGTCGGTTCCCTGGGCCTGTCCTCCCCCTGACGCACAGCGGTCCTCCCATTGTCCCTGTTCCCCTGTGCCTCTGTCCTCTGAACAATGTGCCCACTGACCCCAGGTCCCTGATTGCCTTGGGGGCGAGGTGTGGCCTGGGGTCCCTGTACAGGTGGGCACACTGCTGATTGATGTGTCCTGGGGACAGAGGTGTTGGTACGCTAGGTGGGTGCTGTGGCATCGGATACTGATCGGGGGCTCTATGGTGGACTGTGAGTGGGCTTGGGTGACTGACTGTCCAGTGGTCCCTGCTGGACCAGGTTGTTGGTCCAGATCCTGAAGTCCAGAGTTACTGTCATCACTGGGGCATCTTCTGTTGAAGGACTGGATAGTTGTGGCACCTCCTCTCCGCTGGGATTGGCTGGGGCACCTGTGGGGATGTAAGTGATGTATTATGCTTCATGTGTGTGACATATTGTACATCCCTGGCTTCCCCTCTATCGTTGTTGTTGCCCTGCACCTTTGTTTGTGTATGCTTTAGTGATTGGTGTCCATGCAGGGCTGGTAGGGCTGTCCATGCACTGGTATAGCATGCACAGCTAGGCACTGTGGTTAGTCATATGTGTATGTGCAGTGTGTGGGATGGAGTGGAGTGATGGGAGTGAGGGTGAAGGGGTGTGATGGCATGCAGGTATGGGGGGTGATAAGTGGTAAATGTTGACTCACCAGTGTCCAGTCCTCCGACTACTCCAGCGAGTCCCTCAGGATGCAGTAATGCCAAGACTTGCTCCTCCTATGCTGTGAGCTGTGGGGAAGGAGGTAGGGGTCCACTGCCAGTATTCTGTATGGCGAGCTGGTGCCTTGCTGCCACGGAACGTGCCTTCCCCCGTAGGTCATTCCACCTCTTCCTGATGTTGTCCCTTGTTCTTGGATGTTGTCCCACGGCGTTCACCCTGTCCACGATTCTCCGCCATAGCTCCATCTTCCTGGCAATGAATATTTGCTGTACCTGTGCTCCAAACAGCTGTGGCTCTACCCTGACAATTTCCTCCACCATGACCCTTAACTCCTCATCAGTGAAACAGGGGTGCCTTTTGTAGGGACATGGGTGTTGTGTGGTGTGTGTTGGTGAGAGTGTGTTGAGTAATGGGGCGGGTGTGTGATGTGGGGTGCGTGATGGATGTATGGGTGTATGTGGTGTGTGTGTCTAGTTGTCTCTGTGTTGTTCGTGTCAATCTCCTGGCAGTAATTGTTGTTCATAAAGGGTTGTGGTGTGTGTGAGTGCCAGGTATGTGTTTTTAGTATTGGCCAATGTAGTGTTGTTTTGTATGTGGGTGTCGATTCTGAGCGCAGCAGTATGTACCGCCAATGGTTTACCACCATTAAATGTCCGCCTTGGTCATTCGTGGGTCATAATGTGGTGGGCATTATTCTGTTGGCATAACAGTATGGGTGTTGGTTCCGCCAATTTAGCACTGACCTTTGGGCTAGCAGATTTGTGTATGTGGCTGTATTCTGTTGGATTGGTATGTGTGTGTCATAATATGGGGAACGGATTTTCGCCTCCGCGGCGGTATGTTGGCGGCCGTCACCGTGGCTGTAAGAGGGATTTACTGCCAATGTCATAATGAGGGCCATAGTGAGGACTTGTGCATGATTGCGAGTCCTCTGCCCAGGCAGGAGGGGCCTTTCCTCCTTAGGATGCTAAAACCACCGGGAACGGCAATGGCGATGTTTGGACCGGAGGTGGGGTTGGTCGAGGTCTCGGAAAGGAATGCGATGTCCGGTGGGGCAGTATTGATCAAGTCCCAGAGTTCAGTGGCATGTTTGTGGAGGGAGCGGATATTCAGGAGCAGGCAGTTGATGGGGTTGTGGAGGTTGTTGGTATCTTTGTGTGCGGAAAGTAGCTTCGGCTTGTTGAGGCTGGTGCTGAAGTTGCAGTTCTGGCAGATGAACGGTCCGTGGGTTGCCTTGGGAGAGATGGTGCAGCAGTTGCTGAGACGTCTGGTGTTGAGGTGGAGGAGGGTCTCAGAGTTGTAACGGAGGTAGTCCAGGGGGTTGTTTAACAGAGGTCCAGGGTTCCTGGTGCTGAGTGCAGTCCAGGCGCGGACGGGCGCAGACGGGCTTGCATTTGGAGATCCTTCGGCGTTCCAGCGGCATGCCTGCTGCATGCGTCTGCTGTGCGGCTGTGCTGCGGCGGCCATTGAGATGGGGAGGAGGGCTGGGGGAGTGGTCAGCTGGGAGGCTGGAGGGTGGGAAAGGTGTTTTGCGGGGGATTGTGGGAGGGGGCAGAGGAAAGAGGGGAGAGGGGAGAAAGGAAAAAGGAATAGAAACAAATGAGAGAAGATAGAGAAAAAGGCAGAAAAAGTATGAGTGAAAGAGCGACAGAGATAAAGAAATGCTTACTTATGATGTCCACTAGACCACCAGAGATGAGGCGCAGGGATGAGTCTGCAGGTGGAGGAGGGCCTCAAACTGAGAGTCAGGAGACTATCAGTTCGCCCCAGCAAAGGGAGAGGCAGCAGCCAGAGGAGCTGGGGAGAGCAGCAGACGCTAACCAGGAGGTCAGTGCAGTTGCCCTCTCACAGCGCTGCAGCTGCCATTAAGAAGGAGAGGGGGTCTGGGGTGCGGTCAGCTGGGAGGCGGGAGGGCAGGAAAGGTGCTTTGCAGGGGAGGGGGCAGAGGAAAGAGGGGAGAAAGGAAAAAGGAATAGAGGAAAAATGAGAGAAGATAGCAAACAAGGCAGAAAAAGCAAGAGTGAAAGAGCGACAGAGAGAAATAAATACTTACTTGTGATGACCACTAGACCACCAGAGATGAGGTGCAGGGACGAGCCTGCGGGTGGAGGAGGGCCTAGAACGGAGAGTGATGAAACTCTCAGTTTGTCCCAGCAAAGGCAGCAGCAGCCAGAGTAGCTGCGTAGGGCAGCAGACACTGACCAGGAGGTAATTGCAGATCAGAGATTATGTGGTCTGTGTGACCGTTATCCCTGACCAAAGTCAATCATATTAAACTATATCAGTCCAAAGGAAAGAACTGAACCATCAACTGCTCTCACAGGTTACGGTTCTGATTTTGTCATTTGGGAGATACACAATTTTTCAGCTGGGGATAGATCAAAAACATTTCCAGTGGCCCCGGAGTCAATGAGAACAGTGAGATTATGTCTTTTTTGTGGTGATAGAATGAAAGTAATTCTAATGGTTATGTGTCTTTGGACTCGATTAATAATATTAGTCACATATTGTGAGATCTGAGGAGCATAACTCTCGAAAAGGTGATCTCGTCATTATTCGAGAGTGTTAGTTTTTCTGCAGTGTGTCATCTGTATCTATGCAAGCTACTGTCTTTCTTTTTGGTCTTGGCTGTACAATCTTGGGCAAAATGATTAGGCTTGGCACAATAAAGACAAAGATTATCCTTATGGTGTCTGCCCATCTTTTCTGATGACAACAGCACTTTGATACCTCCAAATTGAATGGGTTCTGATTCAGATGCCTCATCATCCTTGTCTTTACTTTCTGTTTTCAGGACTCCTATACTTGTGTCATTTGGTGGCCGCTCACTTCTATGTTCACTGAGTCTGTGATCCAGTTTAACAACCATATCAATTAATTCTGTGCAGTTCTCAGGTAATTCTACAATGTGTGCCACTGAGTCTTTAAAATTGTCCTTAAGACCTCTATAAAACAAGGATGTACGCTTTTCCTTAGGCCAATGTGTTTCAGAAATACGGCGATTAAATTGAGCAATGTAGGTTAAAAAATCCTTAGAGCTGTGTCACAAATTTAGTAGCTCATTGTCGCTGGACTGAATGAAAACATGTTGCACAAAGAGGCTATTCATTTCTGCCTTAAAGGCTGTGAAACTGTATAGGATAGAGTAATTAGATTCTATCAATGGAATGGCCCAACTAACGGCCACACCACTCAGATATAAAATAATGAAGGCAACTTTGGCTGCATCAGAGTTAAAAATCTGGGGCTTACAAATAAAATGTAACTGACACTGACTCATTAATCCTGTGAATCCTGCGCTATCTCCATTTAATATTTCTGGGTTAGCCAGAGAAATTGACTAGGAGTCATGACTGTAACATGTATGTTTTGGTCTGGGCGAGATGAGGGAGAGGGTGCCATGAATGGTTTGTGAGTATTACCAGATGCAGGTGGGCTTAAGCCTGTGCGATTCCTTTTCTCTGAAGTGTCCTTCCACTGTGTGAATTCAGTTTTGCTTCTGTTTAACTCCACGCTTAAACTCACATTCTCTTCTTTTAAGTGTTGCTTTTCTTACTGAAATGTGCTCAATATATCAGTTATCTGGGTAGTCTCAGAAAGGGTCTCTGCTAAGGTTTGGAGTAAGGTGTCAATGGTGATGTCGCCACCCAAAGGGAACACTATTTTTTGTGGCTTAGTCTTCTGTTCCGAGCCACTCACCTGAAATCCATGTGGTTCCAATGGTGCGACAATAATACCCGAATCCCAATGAGAACTGACAGGGCAGCAATGAAGGACACACTGCAGCTCTAGACATTTCCAAGGGGAAGGGGGCTGGGATGTAAGAGAAATTGAAAAATACCAGGACTTCTGGGTATTTGGATTTCTCTCCAGGCACTGGTGGGCTCAAACATATCTGGATTATTTTTCTGAAAAAGCACTGGGAGAGCACAGCCCTTCCTCTCACTGCAAACCAATGTGAACATTTTACTGTAATCAGGCAAACCCCGATGGTCGGAGATAATGTGGTGGTAGTACCGCAAAAAAGGCTGGCGGTACTTCCGCCACATTATGAGATTGTCGGGTTGGCTGATGCCATCCGCCAATGTGCCACTCCGACCGCCAAGGCAGTAGCAGCCGCCGGGCTGAAGATAAGAATCTCCAGCCTGGCGGCTGCTATTGTACCGCCAGCAGTATCATGTCCCTGCCTACCGCCATGGTTTCCATGGCATTCGTAACGCCACAAAAACCATGGCGGTAGGCCCTATCAGTAACAGGGAATTCCTTCCCTGTCACTGATAGGAGGCCCACACTCCCCCAACACGCCCCAGACACCCCCCAACCCCCCTAACCCCCCTTCATCCAAGCTTCCCCTCCCTTCCAACCTCCCCCATACACACACACGCAGACACACACTCATTCACACAGACATACACGCATACATACATGCATGCATCCATTCATTTACGCACACATCCGTACACACATTCACACTGACACGCCGACATGCATTCACATTTCTATTCATACATGCACTCACACACATGCATGCACGCACGCAAAAAACAATACACACACACTTGCATCATGCACACACTCATACATGCACACACCCCCACACACTCACACAACACCCCCCCTCACCTGTCGGAAGGACGACTTACCTGAATCCAGGGTGTTTTTTTCTGCAGGGGGTGGGATGGGGCTCTGCTATCACCAGCAGCCCACGCCAGCAGAACACCGCCAGGCCCTATTATTTTTCATAATACAGCTGCCGACGGTCTACTGGCGTGGCGCTGCTGGTGGTAGCAGCACTACCTTAACACCATCCGCCAGTATGGCCAGGCCCTTTTTGTGGTGGAAATCCGGCTGTGGTCATAATTTGGTGAACGGATGGTAGCTGCGGTGACAGTCTTTTGGCGGCGGTCGCAGCGTCAGTGGGAAGCATTTACCGCCATTATTGTAATGAGGGCCTTTGTCTCAGCTCTAGGAATGCTTCAAAGCAATCGTACAATGGAAGCTGATCAGGCACATCTGTTGCGAGCCACTCACCTGAACTCCAGGTGGTTCCGATGAGGCAATGATAATCCCTGACTCCCAATGAGATTTAACAGGAGAGCAATGAACGACACACTGCAACCCTCAGAGTTTCCAAGGGAAAGGGTGGTTAGGATGTGAGAAAGAGAGAAGGATAGGACTTCTGTGTATTTGGATTTCTCTACTCTGGGCACTGCTGGGCTCAAGGTTATCGGGTTCTAGATTCAGGATACTGGCATTGAGGATTATTCAGATACAAGGGTCTGGATTAGGGTTTCTCTGTAATGAAACCACACTTTAAAACAGGAAAAAACGAAACAGATCTTTGGCATTAACTAATGTCAAATCAACATACCAATAACTCACACTAGAAATATTCCCCAGTGTGATTCAAGAGTTTTCCAGGAATTATCGCAAACTGGAATTATGATGTACAAGGATAAATTGGGAGAAAATAACTCGGTTCACTACTTTAAATACTTCAGTAGTTAAAGAGACTCAAGAGTTCAAGGTTCATATGGAAATATGGAATAGCAATCAGATTATAGTTCTAAATTGTTCCAATAGTCTTTTGAACACCAACATCAGATTCTGATCGAGAAAACACGGATTGAAAAACATCCATGAGCACAAGATCCAGTTGCAGTTATTACAAGAAATATGACTTTTTTTCTAATGTCTTTTCAGTCCCGTGATTGATCCAAATATTATTGCTTTCTTTAGATAAGTTTGATTAATCAGCACTGATGAAAATCCCATTTTAAACAGAAAAACCTGTGTTACCTTATTTGGGATGACTCGTGTCTTTTTGCCAGCACACGAAAGCATGAGATGAAGAGATGAATTGCAAGCTGCCCGCCTTTTACAGGTACTGTAGTAACTGCAGCGAAGATCGGAAATACTAGGTCGGAACTCAGGAAGCACGTTGCTGCAAGGAGAAGACTGTCGCTGTATAGGTATGGATGTCGCTGCAAAGAGAGGACTGCCGCTGTGAAGGGAAGGCTGTTGAAGATTGGAGACAGGTAAGCATTGTTTCCAAGTTAAACGAGGCCGAGCAGGATTTAGGCCCTCATTACAACCCTGGCGGTAGGTGTTAAAGCGGCTGTAACACCGCCAACAGGCCAGCAGTAAAAAAAATGGGATCACGACCACGGCGGAAACCGCCAACATAGACAGCTATTTTAACACTCCGACCGCCAGGGCGGTAGCAACAAACACCGCTGCAGTTACTGCCAACAGCTAGGCCGAAGACAATATAACGCCCACAGTATTAAAAGGCACCAATCCGCCAGCTTTTGCGGGGCGGTACCAACGCCATCAAAAGCATGGCAGAAACAGAACACAGAAGGGAAACCACTCCCCTCTCGACACCCAAGGAAGAACGAGGAGGCCAAGGAGCCGGAATTGCAGATCCTAGCCGTGTTGCTGTATTTATTAATACACCACGAAGTGGAAGAAGGCGGCGGTGGCGACGACGACGACGGTGAGTACTGCACCTAGCACACAGGGGAGGGGAGGAGGAAAAGAGAGTGACACACACACGCGACATGCAACACCCCCACCCCCCCACAACAACATACACACACACACACACACACACACACACATATCCAATAACATCACAGATACACCCCGTCACCCCCTGGAAGAACGCAAGGACCAAACTAAATGAGTTTAACTAGTGTAATATTGGAACAATCAGATAGAGCAAGAGAACAGCAAATAATCAGTATACACAAATATTTACAGCAAGTACACAAGTCCGTACACTGTCCCATGAAATGTCCGTGGACCAGTGGTCCCAAAAAGCATGGGCGAAGTCCACACATGATACCTGCCTCAAAACAGAGTGAACACTGCAGGGGCTTCAGGTCGGAAAAAAAAACAGGCACTTCAGAGGGGAGGGGAGGGGGGCACCTCAGCCGGATGATGGTACGACTCCACTGCTCCTCGAGGGGGCTCCATGCTCACTGCCTGGTCCTGGGGAGTGCAAAGCCACAGTCTCATAAGTCTCTCAAGTGGGTTCACTGCCCACTGCCTGGTCCTGGGGAGTGCAAAGCCACAGTCTCTCAAATGGATGCATTTCTCCACTGGCTCTGGAAGGGGCTTTGTGCCCAGAGTGCTTCATCCTGCCAAGGACTGGGTGAGTGAATGTAACTCTCCACTGGTTCTGGAGGGGGCTTTGTGCCCAGTAATGCTGCACCTGGGGTGTGGCAGTTGACTTCGTCTCACCTGGGCGTCTTAACCACGCGATGTACCTGGAACAGGTAGCATGATACTCCATGGCGGAAGAGCCACACACCATCCTGTGGCAACTTAGGCTGCCAATTGCTGGTTCGTGTGAGTGCTGGAAGTGGTGTCTCAAGTGGTGGCAGGGTCCAGGACGTCACCTGCAGATTCTGATGGCTGCACACTGGGGATGGGGCTGACGTCTGACAGAGTGGCATCGGCTGTGCATGTGGCATTGCTGATGGCGGTGCAGGTGGCGGTGTCTGCGGCGTAGATGCTGCCAGTGCTGGCCATGGTGCAAGTGACTGTTGTGGTGGATGGAGACACCATACCGTTTCTGGCAGCCTCGGATGGCTGATCTTTGGGGAGGATGCTGCAGACTGACGTTGTGGCAGCGACGGTGCTGATGGCGGTGCAGGTGGTGGTGCAGGTGGTGGTCGGAGCGGCGGTGGTGACTGTGGTGCATGTGACTGCCATCCCTGATGATATGGGGGTCACCAGCCCCTCACCAGGAGACATCGTGCCCAGAGGTGATGTGACCTTTGGCTTGTGGCCCTTCCCCATCTTGACAGTCACTGCAGGGTCCTTGGCACTGTCCACTCGGTGTTTGGGCGAGGCCTTGCTGGGTGGGTGGTGTGACTGTCCCCTGCTGGAAGCCGGCCCCTTTTGGACCTTTGCAGATGGTGGAATAGGGTGGTCCTTCTTTTCTGTCGGTGGCACACTGGCTGCTCTGACGGGTGCCCCCTTAGACCGTGCTGGAGTAGCAGGGGCCACAGTGGATGCAGATTTGGTGGCTGAGGTGCTGGGCTGGGATCTAGACATCCTGGCCCTAGGGGAAGGACGGGGGGAGGTGTAAGGAAGAGGTCAATGTTAGCTAGGAAACGTTTTTTTGACACACTGGGATGGGAAGATGCAGGGGGTATGGGAGTGGAGGAAGAGGTAGTGGTTGTAGTAGGTGTACATCTGCTGAGTGTGGGAGAAGGTGCATGGGTTGGAGGCTGTTGTGAGGTGGATGGCTGTTGAGTGGGTGTGTGTCTGTGTTTGTATACTTTGGGAGGAAGGCTCACAGACACACTGGGAGAGGACACAGGGGACGTGTGAATGGTAGTGGGGGTTGTGATTGCTCGTGAGCCGTGTGTTGTGATGGGCGTGCTGGTGATGGAGGCAGTGGCTGATGATGTAGTGCATGCAGGTGTGAGTGGAGATGAGACTGGGAGGGAGGTGGAGGACGTGGAGGAGGGGGACACAGTGGAGGAAGTGGATGTTGGTATGTGTGCATGGGTATGTGCTTGTGTGAGTGCCTGTGGGATGTGTGGTGCTTATGTTTGCCTGAGCCACTTTTCTGTGTTGATGTGTGTGCATGTTGGTCTGATGGTGTGCTTGGGATAGGATGAGGTAGAGGGGATTGGGTCTGGGTAGTGGAAGTTGGAGGGGGGAGGCTGGACACAGGGACAATGGGTGCCATCAGTGCTGAGGCCAGAGCCTGAAATGCTCTCTGTTGGGACGCCACGCCAGAATCAATGCCCTCCAGGTATGCATTTGTTTGCTGCAAATGCCTCTCGACACCCTGGATGGCATTCACAATGGATGACTGCCCAACAGTGAGGGATCTCAGGAGGTCAATAGCCTCCTCACTGAGGACAGCAGGGCTGACTGGGGCAGGGCCTGAGGTGCCTGGGGCGAAGGAGATGCCCATCCTCCTGGGTGAGCGGGCACGGGAAACACACTGAGGGGGTGCTGGGAGGGCGGTGCTGGTAGGGGGGTGGCGGCTGTACCTGTTGTTGGGGTGGGCACAGAGGTGTCTGCCACCCCCAGGGAGCTTCCATCAGAGGAGGAGTTGCTGTCACTGGTATCCCCTCCTGTCCCCGTCGTGGAGCTCCCCTCGCCCTCCGTCCCACTGGTGCCTTCACCCTCTGTGGATTCACCCTCCAGGGCCATGTGGGATGCAGCTCCCTCCGTCTCCGGTGCCTCTGCTCCTCTGCCAGATGATGCTAATGCACAGAAGGACAGGGTGACAAAACAAGAAGGGGGGGGAGACAGAAAACACACATGGTCAATGCCAGCAACACCACTACCATTGGCGGACACAACACACAGGGAGCAGCCCTATGCACTAGGCCATGCACTAGCAGTTAGTAGGACATTCACCAGGCCATGGGGTACAATGCCTAACACCATTTGCTGCACACCTGGAACCCACAGGAGCCTGCCTAGTTGTAGATGCCCACTAAAAACATTGGGGTTGGAGTGCCTCAGAGCCTGCCCAACAAGGGACCTACCCTACCAGATTCGCCCTGGCCTAGGGGAGCCCACAGCCCACATCCACCACCCAGATACTTCGTAAAGCGTGCAGAGTCAGCTTAGTGACACTGTACTCACCCCCTTGTGGATGCTGTCATGGTCTCAAGTGCCCATCCAACTCTAGATATGCCACCGCTAGGATCCGGAACATCAGGGGGGTCATGCTGCCACGGGCACCCCTTCCACGTTGGGAGGCCAGCCCCAGCTGTGCCTCCGCCGTCTTCTTGCTCCGGTGGCGCAGGTCCTCCCATCTCCTGCGGCAGTGGGTGCTCGGTTAATGATAGACCACTTAGGTCTGCACTTCCTTGGCGATGGCACGTCAATACCCTTCTTCTGGTGGGTGCTGACCTAGAGGAAAGGTACAGGAGGAAAGGAAATTACTCCCCGTCCGGACCGTCATACTCATTGCTCACCAGTTCCCACCCATGTCCTGATGTACATACACTCACCATCCTCACATGCAGGCCTCAGACCCCCTACATGTATCTTCCATCCACAGCACTCCAAACAGGCATTGCCCCCGCATCATGCTCACAGTGTACTCACCTATTTGTCTGGAGGACCGTAGAGTAGCGTGTACTGGGGGAGGACCCCATCCACCAGTTTGTCCAACTCCTCCACGGTGAAGGCAGGGGGCCTTTCCCCAGACACTGTAGCCATTGTCTCTTCCAGACTCAGGTCACACCAGCACTTGCAGTGAAGGTGAGTGAACATATAGAAAATGTCGGTCACGTCCGCGGTGGTGCGTACTGTCACCGCCGGCGTACATCGTCATTGGCTCCTGCAACCCATAGGGCCCAATGATAACCACTGCTGAATTGCGCAGTGGTCTTCGACAGCCTACCGCAACGCTGCACAACGCCAGCGCAATACCTCATTTCCCCTTCTCCCTCCTCCCAAGTCAGGCAGACGCCATTTCAGAGGGGCATATGGCACCTAACTGCGTCACAGTACAATTTGGCAGATATACAGACAAACTACACCACACACGGATTTACTCACATTACTGCAAACAAACTTGTGCAATCTATGTGGTACATGACCCTCTGCTCACCATTCTCCTCCATAGGGCACATCCGCTGGGGCAGATGATGAGATGGCGTCATCCTCCGGTGTACAGACCCATGGTGGACCTGTCGACAATGGAAGACAGACACATCATTATCACCTACAGACTTGATTGTGCCACAATCCAAGACCTGTGTGCCCAATTGGAACCAGACCTGATGTCAGCTATCCGCCAGCCCACAGGAATCCCCCTTCTAGTGCAGGTCCTGTCAGTGCTCCATTTCCTGGCAAGTGGCTCCTTTCAAACTACAGTGTCCATGGCATCTGGGATGTCTCAGCCAATGTTTTCAAAAGTGTTGACCACAGTGTTGTCTGCCCTGCTGAAACACATGAGCAGCTATATCGTGTTTACCCAGATTGAGGATTTGCCCACAGTGAAAGCTGACTTTTATGCTCTGGGACATATCCCCAACATCATTGGTGCCATTGATGGTACACATGTGGCATTTGTCCCCCCCGCAGAAATGAACAAGTGTACAGAAATCGAAAAAGCTACCATTCGACGAATGTGCAGATGGTGTGTTTGGCGGACCAGTACATCCCTCATGTGAATGCCAAGTATCCTGGCTCTGTGCATGATGCCTACATTTTGTGGAATAGCAGTATCCCGTATGTGATGGGCCAACTCCAGAGGCACTGTGTGTGGCTAATAGGTGAGCCCAAGGTCCCCACACAGTGTGAATAGGTGTCTGGGTATGGGGTAGTCCCTAAGGGTAACAGGTATCCCTCGACATTTGCAGGTGACTCTGGTTACCCCAACCTCTCATGGCTACTGACCCCAGTGAGGAATGCCAGGACAAGGGCAGAGGAATGCTACAATGAGGCACATGGGCGGACGAGGCGGATTATTGAGAGGACGTTCGGCCTCCTGAAGGCCAGATTCCAGTGCCTCCATCTAACAAGTGGCTCCTTATACTACTCACCGAAGAAGGTGTGCCAGATAATCGTGGCATGCTGCATGTTGCACAAGCTGGCATTGCAACGCCAGGTGCCTTTTCTGCAAGAGGATGGGCCCAATGATGGTCTTGTGGCAGCGGGGGAGCCGTTGGATAGTGAGGAAGAGAAGGCAGAGGAAGAAGATATTGACAACCGAACGAACATCATCATGCAGTACTTCCAGTGACACAAAGGTAAGAGACTGTAACTGCTCCTCACATTTCTAAATACTGTAGGACATTGTATAAGTCAGCCTCTTCACCTTTGTCTATGGACACTGACAGTTCACTTTGCCTTTCAATTTTTCAGATCTTGGTACCTCATTCTGCCTTCTGCTATATGTACTGCTGCCCAACAACTGTGATACATAGGTATGAGCAAATGAACATTTACATTGATATTTTTTGTTGATGTTGTAATAATACATTTGTGAAAGATCAGACTGACTCCAGATTGGTTTGCGATTCAAGGGTGTTTATTTAGGAGCTAATGTGTATAGGGGTATGTGGAAGGGGCTGGGGTGATGGTGGAGGAAGGTCCATAGTAGAGTTCAGTCTCTTGGTATCACAGGTGCATTGTCCAATGGGACATAGGAAGCGGAGTAATGGCAGTTCCAGATGGACAGGCTGACATAGTGGGACAGAAGGGTGACAATCAGGAGGGTCCTATTTCCTGGCGGGGGTCTTGGCAAGGTTTTCTGTCTTGTGCTTGGATCGCAGGGACCGTTTGCAGGGTGGTTCCCCTTCTACAGGGGGTGGGGTGCTGGTGGCCTGTTTTTCCTGTGGCGGGCCTCCTGTGCACTAGCACCGGTGGAGGTGGAGGGCTGTTCATCGGTGGGGCTAATGTCAGGGGCCTGTTGGTGTGCCACTGCCTCCCTCATAGTGTTGCCCATGTCTGCCAGCACCCCTGCAATGGTGACCAGGGTGGTGTGGATGTCCTTCAGGTCCTCCCTGATCCCCATGTATTGTCCCTCCTGCAGCCGCTGGGTCTCCTGCAACTTGGCCAGTACTGTGCCCATGGTCTCCTGGGAATGGTGGTATGCTCCCATGATGTTTGATAGTGCCTCGTGGAGGGTCGGTTCCCTGGGCCTGTTCTCCCCCTTTCGCACAGCAGTCCTCCCAGCTTCCCTGTTTTCCTGTGCCTCTGTCCCCTGAACCGTGTGCCCACTGCCACTGACCGCAGGTCCCTGACCGTCCTGTGTTAGTGGGGTTGCCTGGGGTCCCTGTAGTGGTGGACACACTGCTGATTGACATTTCCTGGGGACAGTGGTATGGGTGCGGTGGGTGGGTGCTGTGGTGGTGTTTCCTGAGGGGGGAGGTTCTGTGGTGGGTTGGGACTGTGGCAGGGGAACCAACTGTCCAGAGGTCCCTGATGGGCCAGGCTGGTCATCTTGATCCAGGCGTGCAGAGATGCTATTGTCACTGTGGGCCTCTTCTGTGGGGGGACTGGATATGGCTGGCACCTCCTGTCCGGTGACATTGGGTAAGGGTCCTGTTGGGGTATAAATGCATTGTTATTTTATCTGTGTGTGCTATCTTGTGCAATGGGTGTGTTTTCCTCTATTACAGTGCTTGCACTATTGCCTTGGCCCTTGTGTGAGTGGTGATTGTGTGCCCTAGGTGAGTCTCTTTTAATGGACATGCTTTGGTGATGGGTGTCCATGCATGTCTGTGATGGGTGTCCATGCATTGTTGTTGCATGCAGGGCTAGGTTGTGGGAGTGGTGGGGCGTGATGGTGGGGTATGTGTGAGGTGGTGGAGTGATGGGGTGAAGGTAGGAGTAGGAGTTTGTGATGGCATGCAGGTAGGGTGGGGGGATAAAGAAGTAAAGAGTTGACTTACCAGAGTCCAGTCCTCCGGCTACTCCTGCGAGGCCCTCAGGATGCATTATTGCCAAGACTTGCTCCTCCCATGTTGTTAGTTGTGGGGGAGGAGGTGGGGGTCCACTGCCAGTCCTCTGTATGGCTACCTGGTGTCTGGATACCACGGAGCGTACCTTCCCCCGAAGGTCCTTCCACCTCTTCATGATGTCCCCCCTTGTTCTTGGATGCTGTCCCACTGCGTTGACCCTGTCGACAATTCTCCGCCATAGCTCCATCTTCCTTGCAATGGATGTCTGCTGCACCTGTGATCCGAATAGCTGTGGCTCTACCTGGATGATTTCCTCCACCATGACCCTGAGCTCCTCCTCAGAAAACCTGGGGTGTCTTTGAGGTGCCATGATGTGGTGTGAGTGATGTGTGAGGTGATGGTTGATGTGATGTGTGGGGTGATGTGTTGGGGTGTGTGGTGTGATGTGCTTGGATGGTGTATGAGTGATGGTGTTGTGTGCCTCTGGATGCTGGTGTGGTCTTTGCTTTTCTCTCTCTCTGCTTCTTCAAAACTTTTCGCTGTAAGAGGTTGTGGGTAATGTGTGTTTTATAGTGTTGTGGGTGTGTGGGTGTGGTGTGTGTGTGTCAGGTGTGTGTCTTTTGAATTGTCCAATGTGGTGTAGTTTTGTAAGTGTGTGTGTATTTTGAGCACGGCGGTCCGTACCGCCAATGGATTACCGCGCTTGAAAGACCGCGGCGGTGATTCGTGGGTCGTGATGTTGTGGGCGTATTCCTGTTGGCGTGATGGTGTGGGTTTTGGTACGCCAGTTTATCACTGACCTTTGGTGTGGCGGACTTGTGTGAGTGTCTGTATAGTGGCGAATTCTCAGTGTGGGTCATAATACCCGTAGCGGAATACCACTGCGGGCACGGTATATTGGGGGCCGTCGGCACGGCGGTCAGTGGGATTTACCACCAGGGTTGTAATGAGGGTCTTAGTCTGAAAAGCCGGCTTTTATACACAGTCCAAACCAGGTGCAAGGAAACTCCTGGGATAAACAGAGGATCTTGTTAGTCATTATGGTAACTGCACATGTTTCTCAACTGTCTTTTTTTCATTAGGAGGATCAATTAAAGAACAGGCAGTTGTCGACAGTTGACATGTGCTTCGTAGATTACCTGGGTGGGGCCCAGGCGGTTATAGACAGTTGACATGTGCTTCCTGGATTACCTGGGTGAGGCCCAGGTATTCAGAAGTTATCTTGACAACAAGCATTTGCCTAGATCTGCTTCAAACATTGCCATGATGTTAATAACTGACTTGCCACCTCACACAAGGTTGAAAGGCATAACATGATTCAAACTGGTACTATGATGAAAAGAAAATAACAACATCTCTGATATCACTCATAATGGAGGGAAATAAGGCATGACTAAGGTATGACTAGCCCTGCTTACAACTGGGACCATGACAACATCTTTGTGCATCAGCCTCCGTAAAGGCTTGGTCACTAGGGAAAAGTTTGGTATCCACAACCTACAGTAGCCAATCATTGCCAAGAACATCCTGACTTCTCTCTGGGTGGGTTCATTTTCAGAATTGCATTTACTCTCTTTTATGAAGCAGCTTATTTTTCCTTGACTCTATCTGATAATTTTTCCCTAGCTGGCTTTCTAATCTATCGCCCTCCTGGTCCGGCCTCAAGTTTTGTCACTGCGCTAGCAGGTACTTTGCCTTCTTTCTTAATACGCCATTTCCGATTCCTAGTTTTAGACGATCTTAATCTCCATATGGAAGATACAGAGTGGAAAGCTGACTACATATTGGTAGAAGATTTGAAAGCTCTCCAATGTGTCCAATTTGTCCACCTTCCCACATATAAAATTAGTCACACATTAGATCTGATTGTTGCCAATTACCCTGGGGTGGTGGTTGATACTCTCACAACCCTCACTTGGTCTGACCATTGTGTCATACCTTTCCAGTTTCCATTACCTAGTCCTTTAACAAGCATAATTGTAGGTCATGTAGGTAAGCAGATGAAATCCTATAACTGGAGGAGGGTCACATCAACAACTTTTTTTAAAGGCCTTGCGTTAAATCGCCCTATTTTAGCTACTAATGTAAACAAGGCAAGCTCACAGTGGGTTAACTTGATAACAAGTGCGTCGGACCTTACTGCACCGTGAACTTGCCACTCTGCTAAGTAGCTTAAACCCTCAGCCGAATGGCTTATTGAAGTGCTCTGGACTCTTTGTTCCTTTTAACAGGTCGCCCCAACTAGCATCCCAATCGAGAAAGGGTGTAATGAGATTGCACATTTCATTTGCGATAAGTTACTCAGCCTCTTTGATTCCTTTCCTAAGGAGGTGACTGAGGCTCCCTGCCTTGATGTATGGTTCAAACCTAGGCAGGTTATAGCATAGACTGTTGGAGTTTAGCACTCTTGATCCTGATTATTTTCTGTCCTATGGGGAGGGTGAAATTGGGCTCCCCTAATGGTCCAGCCTCTCCTATGATTCTGGAGAGAGGCAAGGAGGAAATTCTTCCAGGAGTATGTGTCCTCCTTAATATGTCTTTTGGAACGAGTCAAGTTCCTGTGAGTTGGAAACAGCCTATGGTGGTGCCATTGTTTAAACCAGAAGACTTTAGGCCAATCTCTTTATTTCTGTTTTTCACCAAAGTGACTGAAAAACATATGAATGACCAGCTGATGGATTTTATTGAAGCAAAGGAGTTACTACATGAGACACAATTAGTTTTTTGCCCTCATTTCAGCATGGATTCTGCCCTGTTAGCATCTGAATCTTTGAGACAGATAGCGGATGGGGGGAAAACCTCAGCTATGATTATGTTGGACTTAAGAGCAGCTTTTGACACAGTTCCCCATAATACACAGCTTTCTTCCTCCAGAATCATACCTTTCAGGTGATTCAACATCCGTTTTCTTCAGAGGTGGTGTCACTGCAGCAGGGGTGAAACAGGTCTCAGCACTGAGCCCTACTCTCCTCATTCTTTATATGCGCCCCTTGCTAATGGCATTGAGCATGATGGATTCAATATTGTATCATTCACTGCTGGCATGCAGCTTATTATTACTGTCTCCCAGGATGGAGGAGTATCTACCTCTCAATTTAAGTCTTGCCTGCCTAACATTGCAGAATGGATATCCCAGAGCTGCTCCAAACTTAATGGGGATAAAACCGAGGTACTGCTAGTTGGGAAACGGCCTTCAATCTGATCCTCTGCTTGTTGGCCTGAGGCTTTAGGACCTGTACCGGTATCCCAGTCGAAAGTGAAAAGTCTTGGTGTCTGGTTTGATGTCAATCTATCTTTTGAAAACCAGATTTCCTGTTTGGCAGGAAAGTGATTTGGCATCCTAAACATTTTAAGCAAAACCATAGGCTTTCTAGCTGTTGAGTCCAGGAAATCAGTAATCCAGGCCTTAGTGATTTCAAGGTTACACTATTTTAATGTGTTGTATCTTGGGGTATCATAAGGTAGACTAGCTAAACTCCATAGAGTGCAAAATGCGGTGGCACGCCTTCTGCCTAAAATCTCCAGGTGAGCGCCTACTGGGTCTGCTTTCAACAGGTTACACTTGCTTCCTTTTAGTAAGAAAGGTCCCTTTAAGGCTTTAATCTTTTGTCACAGAATCCTAAATGGGAAAGGCCCCTGCTATCTTCACAACCTGGTAAAAAGGTATGTTTCGAACAGAGACCACAGATCTGCTGGAGCTTCCCGCTTAGTCATCCCAAGAACAACAAGAGTGTGTATGGGGAAGTCTCTTTTACAAAACAAAATGATGATGGACGGAGTGCTGACAATGCAAACACTCACCCCCAGTCACAGATCTGGGTTTAATCCATCGTTTTTTTGCTGCCCATGCCATTCCAGTTTGGACCCAGCCATATGCAAATCAGTCTTGACCCTGTTCCCTATGGGAACAGTCCAGCCCGAACTGCCAGGCCAGGTCTTCCCTGGACTGGAAACAAGCATCCTGGGACCGGTTTCGGGGTTTCACCCCTCATCAGCCAGGCTAGCTTGAATCCAGTGGCATGGGAAGCACGGGACCCACGTCTGGGCAAACCCTTCCCACTTAGGGCGACATTAACAAAACAAAATGATGATGGACGGAGTGCTGACAATGCAAACACTCACCCCCAGTCACAGATCTGGGTTTAATCCATCGTTTTTTTGCTGCCCATGCCATTCCAGTTTGGACCCAGCCATATGCAAATCAGTCTTGACCCTGTTCCCTATGGGAACAGTCCAGCCCGAACTGCCAGGCCAGGTCTTCCCTGGACTGGAAACAAGCATCCTGGGACCGGTTTCGGGGTTTCACCCCTCATCAGCCAGGCTAGCTTGAATCCAGTGGCATGGGAAGCACGGGACCCACGTCTGGGCATACCCTTCCCACTTAGGGCGACATTAACAAAACAAAATGATGATGGACGGAGTGCTGACAATGCAAACACTCACCCCCAGTCACAGATCTGGGTTTAATCCATCGTTTTTTTGCTGCCCATGCCATTCCAGTTTGGACCCAGCCATATGCAAATCAGTCTTGACCCTGTTCCCTATGGGAACAGTCCAGCCCGAACTGCCAGGCCAGGTCTTCCCTGGACTGGAAACAAGCATCCTGGGACCGGTTTCGGGGTTTCACCCCTCATCAGCCAGGCTAGCTTGAATCCAGTGGCATGGGAAGCACGGGACCCACGTCTGGGCAAACCCTTCCCACTTAGGGCGACATTAACAAAACAAAATGATGATGGACGGAGTGCTGACAATGCAAACACTCACCCCCAGTCACAGATCTGGGTTTAATCCATCGTTTTTTTGCTGCCCATGCCATTCCAGTTTGGACCCAGCCATATGCAAATCAGTCTTGACCCTGTTCCCTATGGGAACAGTCCAGCCCGAACTGCCAGGCCAGGTCTTCCCTGGACTGGAAACAAGCATCCTGGGACCGGTTTCGGGGTTTCACCCCTCATCAGCCAGGCTAGCTTGAATCCAGTGGCATGGGAAGCACAGGACCCACGTCTGGGCATACCCTTCCCACTTAGGGCGACATTAACAAAACAAAATGATGATGGACGGAGTGCTGACAATGCAAACACTCACCCCCAGTCACAGATCTGGGTTTAATCCATCGTTTTTTTGCTGCCCATGCCATTCCAGTTTGGACCCAGCCATATGCAAATCAGTCTTGACCCTGTTCCCTATGGGAACAGTCCAGCCCGAACTGCCAGGCCAGGTCTTCCCTGGACTGGAAACAAGCATCCTGGGACCGGTTTCGGGGTTTCACCCCTCATCAGCCAGGCTAGCTTGAATCCAGGGGCATGGGAAGCACGGGACCCACGTCTGGGCATACCCTTCCCACTTAGGGCGACATTAACAAAACAAAATGATGATGGACGGAGTGCTGACAATGCAAACACTCACCCCCAGTCACAGATCTGGGTTTAATCCATCGTTTTTTTGCTGCCCATGCCATTCCAGTTTGGACCCAGCCATATGCAAATCAGTCTTGACCCTGTTCCCTATGGGAACAGTCCAGCCCGAACTGCCAGGCCAGGTCTTCCCTGGACTGGAAACAAGCATCCTGGGACCGGTTTCGGGGTTTCACCCCTCATCAGCCAGGCTAGCTTGAATCCAGTGGCATGCGAAGCACGGGACCCACGTCCTAAGTGGGAAGGGTATGCCCAGACGTGGGTCCCGTGCTTCCCATGCCACTGGATTCAAGCTAGCCTGGCTGATGAGGGGTGATACCCCGAAACCGGTCCCAGGATGCTTGTTTCCGGTCCAGTGAGGACCTGGCTTGGCAGTTCGGTCTGGACTGTTCCCATGAGGAACAGGGTCAAGACTGATTTGCATATGGCTAGGTCCAAACTGGGGTGGCATGGTGAGCAAAAGAACGATGGATTAAACCCAGATCTATGACTGGGGTTGAGTGTTTGACAATGTTCAGCATTCCGTCCATCACTTGTTGTTTTTGCTTTGTCGCCCTAAGTGGGAAGGGTATGCCCAGACGTGGGTCCCGTGCTTCCCATGCCACTGGATTCAAGCTAGCCTGGCTGATGAGGGGTGAAACCCCGAAACCGGTCCCAGGATGCTTGTTTCCGGTCCAGTGAGGACCTGGCTTGGCAGTTCGGTCTGGACTGTTCCCATGAGGAACAGGGTCAAGACTGATTTGCATATGGCTAGGTCCAAACTGGGGTGGCATGGTGAGCAAAAGAACGATGGATTAAACCCAGATCTATGACTGGGGGTGAGTGTTTGACAATGTTCAGCATTCCGTCCATCACTTGTTGTTTTTGCTTTGTTGCCCTAAGTGGGAAGGGTATGCCCAGACGTGGGTCCCGTGCTTCCCATGCCACTGGATTCAAGCTAGCCTGGCTGATGAGGGGTGATACCCCGAAACCGGTCCCAGGATGCTTGTTTCCGGTCCAGTGAGGACCTGGCTTGGCAGTTCGGTCTGGACTGTTCCCATGAGGAACAGGGTCAAGACTGATTTGCATATGGCTAGGTCCAAACTGGGGTGGCATGGTGAGCAAAAGAACGATGGATTAAACCCAGATCTATGACTGGGGGTGAGTGTTTGACAATGTTCAGCATTCCGTCCATCACTTGTTGTTTTTGCTTTGTCGCCCTAAGTGGGAGACGTGGGTCCCGTGCTTCCCATGCCACTGGATTCAAGCTAGCCTGGCTGATGAGGGGTGATACCCCGAAACCGGTCCCAGGATGCTTGTTTCCGGTCCAGTGAGGACCTGGCTTGGCAGTTCGGTCTGGACTGTTCCCATGAGGAACAGGGTCAAGACTGATTTGCATATGGCTAGGTCCAAACTGGGGTGGCATGGTGAGCAAAAGAACGATGGATTAAACCCAGATCTATGACTGGGGTTGAGTGTTTGACAATGTTCAGCATTCCGTCCATCACTTGTTGTTTTTGCTTTGTCGCCCTAAGTGGGAAGGGTATGCCCAGACGTGGGTCCCGTGCTTCCCATGCCACTGGATTCAAGCTAGCCTGGCTGATGAGGGGTGAAACCCCGAAACCGGTCCCAGGATGCTTGTTTCCGGTCCAGTGAGGACCTGGCTTGGCAGTTCGGTCTGGACTGTTCCCATGAGGAACAGGGTCAAGACTGGGGTGGCATGGTGAGCAAAAGAACGATGGATTAAACCCAGATCTATGACTGGGGGTGAGTGTTTGACAATGTTCAGCATTCCGTCCATCACTTGTTGTTTTTGCTTTGTCGCCCTAAGTGGGAAGGGTATGCCCAGACGTGGGTCCCGTGCTTCCCATGCCACTGGATTCAAGCTAGCCTGGCTGATGAGGGGTGAAACCCCGAAACCGGTCCCAGGATGCTTGTTTCCGGTCCAGTGAGGACCTGGCTTGGCAGTTCGGTCTGGACTGTTCCCATGAGGAACAGGGTCAAGACTGATTTGCATATGGCTAGGTCTAAACTGGGGTGGCATGGTGAGCAAAGAACGATGGATTAAACCCAGATCTATGACTGGGGGTGAGTGTTTGACAATGTTCAGCATTCCGTCCATCACTTGTTGTTTTTGCTTTGTCGCTCTAAGTGGGAAGGGTATGCCCAGACGTGGGTCCCGTGCTTCCCATGCCACTGGATTCAAGCTAGCCTGGCTGATGAGGGGTGAAACCCCGAAACCGGTCCCAGGATGCTTGTTTCCGGTCCAGTGAGGACCTGGCTTGGCAGTTCGGTCTGGACTGTTCCCATGAGGAACAGGGTCAAGACTGATTTGCATATGGCTAGGTCCAAACTGGGGTGGCATGGTGAGCAAAAGAACGATGGATTAAACCCAGATCTATGACTGGGGGTGAGTGTTTGACAATGTTCAGCATTCCGTCCATCACTTGTTGTTTTTGCGAAGTCTCTTTTAGCCTCTAAACTCTGGAACTCCCTGCCCATTGACCTAAGATTGGAAAGCCCTGACGTAGTTTTTCGTAAGAAACTTAAGACATGGTTTTTTAGGCAGCCGTAACTGATTGTCTTTGGCTTAGGGTTAGGGCCTGCTGTTTCCATCTTAGCGCTAGCACACTCCGTTTGGAGTAACCATGTGCTCTACAAATCACATTAATATTATTATTATTATTATTATTATTATTGTTATTGTTATTATTGTTATTATTATTATTATTATTATCTTGTGACGCCTTCCTCATTCCTTTTTCAATGAGATGTCCTAAATTCTTCTTGACAGTATTGTAATTTGCACCTTGTGTCCATTATCAGCTAAATGATTTAAAAGAACATTAGTATCCTGTTTACAAGGTTCCTGTGTACTAGTTGCCACAATCAGCTCATTGATATACTGCCCAAGAACTGAATTGCAAGCCATTTGTAAGTTCTCAAGACTTCTCCTTAAGATCTAATTAAAGATCAAAGGGCTCTCTGTATACCATTGTGGAACCTGGCACCATGACAAAATGTTATCTCTGAATATATATTAGAACAAGAATTGATTGTCCCCATGCAACTGAATAGAGAAAAAGGCCTGGCAGAAATCCACAATGGTAAACCATTCTACAGTGCAGGGAATCTGAAATAGTATTGTTGCTGGATTCAGTACCACGGGAAAACTATATTGTTAATTTTTCAAAGATTTTGTACAATTTGATACTTTCTGTTGGGCTTCAGCAAGCCAATGATTGGCAAATTGCACGGACTTCCAACATTTCTTTCAAAATCCCTTGTTTTAACATGGTTTCAATCCCTGGAGTTCTTTTGATTTTTAACCTATCAGTATCCCTTGCTGGAACTTTTCCTTTCAAAAAGGTAATCACCTCTTCATACTTTGTCATCACCACAGGTGAAGGTGCAAAAGTACGTGCATCTCTTGGAGGCTCAGTAAGTTGCCATTGCACAGCTATTTTACATTCAGCCCATAGGTCACTTGGTATCACAATATCAAAGAATGTATACAAGTCTGTGCACAAAACCTTTGAAAGTTTTGCAAATCTGTCAAACTGTGTGTATTACTGAGTGAGATTCTCTCTTAGCTTAAGAAAGTTGTTGATGAATGTCTCAAGATCACTTTCACTCCACAGTACATGAACATATCTTCTACCTGGTGTCTCCCTTGTAGGGATAGTTAGAGCCTAATCTTTATCTGGAGCCACTGATGGTAATGTACCATTCATAGTGGTAAACAACTTATTGTTTCTTTTTTCCCTGTGTTTCTTTGCCCACTTGTTCTATAACCTGTCTTGCTCTATCTTTCCCAACTCTGAAAAGTGTAATTTCATTCCTGAAAACCACATTGTCACAATAGCTTTATCATTTAACTGTGCCCTGAAACATTTTTGTAAAAGAACACTTTTAAAGAGATCCACCTTGTATTTTCCTGCCAGCTCAGTCACTTTTTCATGCGTGGTAGCTGTTCCTCTTGTGGTTTCATTACTCACATCTATCAATTCATTTCCCTGATATTGATTCAAATGTGAAATATTGAGATACCCTCTATTAATTTCATCTAATTCCACCTTTAAGTTTGGCAAACTGAGAGGCCTTACCCTTTCCTGGCTAGTAGATCATTCCTCTGTCTCTGCCATCCTTTTATTTTCTGAAGTTTCTTCAAAACATGGGGGAAGAATCCCATGATAAAATGGTCCTGCCTGTCACTGTGCAATAGATGTTGTAAAGAGAATCCTTCTCCCCTCTCTTAATGATTGAACATTTTGTGGTGGGGTCAAAGCAACAATTTGTGGGTTTTGCAATGTTGGAATAAACCCTGTTGCGGCTACTCCTCCAACAGCACCTGGAACAGTAGAGTTTGGAACAATATATATTGGTGCAGTTGCCAATATTTCAGCTCCTTTTCTCCTATGATATAAACCATCCTCTCGCTACCACTTGATGGAGCGGGGTTTTCCATATTTCAATCTTTGCAGGTAATCATTAAATATTCTCCTGGCACCGTTCCTTTAGAACTTTGTTTCCGACAAAAAGACATATAAAGGAGTAATCATCCACCTTAACAGATGGAAATAAATCGTTAAAGACTTTTAGTACAGTCAAATAAAGAGAACCAGTGTGAGTAGAAGGGTTTTATTTTTAATTATTTTAGTTTTTCATTATTTATTTAATGAGTATTAATATTTTACATCTTAGCATTAAAATTAATACATCCAAAAATGTATATTTTATTATAAAATAGAATACAATGTTTTTTATGATTACAGTTAATAATGTATTAGAACAGCAAGTGTGTTTGTAGGAAAGTACTATCCTTCCTGGCATGTCACCTCCAAATTCTGCCTGTTTGTCAGTGTGTTTTTACTGTCTCACTGGGATCATGCTAGTCAGGACCTCAGTGCTCATAGTTTGTGGCCTATATGTCAGTATGTTTTATTGTGTTGTCAGTATGCTTGACTGTGTCACTGGAGTCCTGCTAATCAGTACTCCAGTGCTCATGCTCTCTCTGTTTCCAAATTTGTCACTATAGTCTAGTGACCACTTATTTCACTCCAGATTGGCATAGTGGACCCCCTTACAAGTCCCTAATATATGGTACTTAGGTACCCAGGACAATGGTGTTACAGGAGATCCTTATGAGCTGCAGCATTTCCCTTGCCACCCATGAGGAGCTCATACAAACACTTCTTCAGGACTGCCACTGCAGCCTGAGTGAAATAGTGCAGGCACTATTTCACAGCCATATTCACTGTACCAGGTAACTTATAAGTCACCTATATAATCTAACCTTCAGTTCCTGAAGGCTAGGTGCAAAGTTAATGTGTGTGAGGCCACTCCTGCATTAGCAGAGGTGCCTCCACATTGTCCAGGACCAATATCCCAGACTGTGAGTGTGGGGACGCCATTATAAGTATGAACAACATGTATGTCAATACATATATGTAGCTTCACAATGGCAACCCTGAATATGGCCATGCGAGGTGTCTAAGATTGAGAAATTGTACCCCCAATCTAATTCTAGTATTGGGGGGGGCAATTCCCTGCACTCTGGGGGCTCAACCATGGACCCCCAGTACTGCCAAACCAGCTCTCTGAGGTTTCTACTGCAGCCCCAGCTACTGCCACCTCACAGACAGGCTTCTGCCCTCCTGGGGCTTGAGCAGCTCAATCCCAGGAAGGCAGAACAATGCACTTCCTTTAGGAAATAGGTGTTATAGGCATGGGAGGGGTATCCTCCCGCAGCCTCTGGAAATGCTTTGAAGGGCACAAATGGTGCCCTCCTTGCATAATCCAGTCTACACCGGTTCTGGGGCCCCCAGTCACTGCTCTGGCGTGAAACTGGACAAAGGAAATGGGAGAGACCACTCCCCTGTCCATCACCACCCCAGGTGTGGTGCCCAGAGCTCCTCCAGAGTGCCCCTGTGTTCTGCCATCTTGTTTTCAGGATGGTCAGGGAACTCCGGGAGCATCTGAGTGGCCAGTGCCCGCAGGTGATGTCAGAGACCTCTCCTGATAGGTGCTTACCTGGTTAGGTGACCAATCCCCCTCTCAGGGCTATTTATTCCTCTGGATGTTTCTACAGATTCGGTTTTGCAAGATTCCAGCAGGGCTCCTCTGCAACCTCTGCTTCACCTTCTACCGTCAGATCAACCGCAGAACTGCTCCAGGAACTCTACAACTACAACAAAGTATTCAAGAAGGTTACTGCAACTCTGTAACCTCAGCTCCTGACAGCAACGGCAACAGTTTCCAGGTCGTGCATGCTCCGAGGACTGCCTGTCTTCATCCTGCACCAGAAAGACCGAAGGACTCTCCCGTGGAGTGACGGAGTCACTTAACTGCTTCAGCAGGCACCCCTCTGCAGTGAAGACGAGTACTCTGGGTCCCCTCTCCTGACGACAAGCATGGATCCTGAAACACAGGTGGTAGACCAAAGTGACCCAGACTGTCCCAAGGTCCAACTGTCCAAATTTGTTGGAGGTAAGAGCTTGCATCCCCGAGTCAGAGAGTACCCCTGTGCATCACGTGTTTTGCAGCTCCTAGAGCTTCTGTGTGCTTCTCCAAGGAATCCTTCATGCACAGTGTAGCCCAAGTCCCCAGCACTCTATCCTGTGATGCTCACTCCCTGAGTTGTTCTCCGGAGGCGTGGGATCCCTTTGTGTAGTGCTGTGATGACCGCGATTTGCAACTCCTTTGTCTCTGTGTCCTGGGACTCCGGTGGGTGCTGCCTGGTCTTCTGAGGGCTCCCTGAAGTGCTGAGAGCCACTTCTGTCTCCTCAGTCTGAGTTGAGACCCCCAGGTCCCTCCTAGGTCCAGGTAGCGCCTTTTCCCACCAACCCCATCTTTTGCGTGAGCCAAGGCTTGTTGGCGGAAACCAATGACAAAAACCAGCCTGCATTCTTCTACTCGACGTGGGACATCTTCTGCACCAAGCAGGAACCCGCAGCTGTCTTCGTTGGTGCATCTCTGACTTTTTCTTCTAACCGGAGAATCCACTTTTGCACCTTTATCCGGGTTAGCAGGGGCTCCTGTTCTTCCTGGACTCTTCCTCTGTTCTTTGGATTGGTCTCCTCTTTCCACAGGTCTTTAGGTCCAGGAATCCATTGCTTGGAGTTCTGCAGTCTTGCTTGGTTTTTGCATAATTCTTCACCATGACTCCTAGTGTGTTCTGAGGAAACTTGCTGTACTTTATTACTATTTTCCTGGGCTCTGGGTTGGGGTACTTTACTAACTGTCACAGAGACCAGATCCTCGGGGCCTGCGCATGTTCCCAACATGTCCACCACTAGACAGCTGCAAAGCTCCGATAGAAATATCACAGAGCCTGAGAGAGTCCAAGTGGGGGAAAAGGGGATTAGGAAGGGAACAGCTGGGAAGGAGACCTGTAGGAAGCAAAAGGTTAAACAACACAATATCAAGATACAATCACATTGACTTTCAATAGACTATGGTTCTAAGAGTTCTCATACTGTAACAATGGATAACCTAAGAAGTGACTATAACTAGACCTCCAGAAATCTAGGTACCTGGAAAAAATCAAGAATGGGATAATACGTTTCATATGAGCTTTTCATGAAATATCACATACTGTCTAGAAATACAAGAACCTTCTAGAATAATGTTTCAGAATTAACATTACATTTTTACATGAGGACAAAAGGCTATCTGAAACATTCCCTGGAAAACAATAGGAATTGTACTAGGGCTTAATATGCACAAAGAATGTCACATTTTGAATTTAGCATCTTCACAGAAAATCCCAAAAGCTTGGGATAAATGTATGCACCTCATCAAACACAACACACCAAAGTTTTAATTGCCATGAAATGATCACGCACACTGTTGACGATCTGAACGTCAAGTTTTACATGCTGGAAATGAATCACGCACACTGCGGATTTGAACAAGAATATGCAAATGCCATGAACTGATCGCGCACACTGTTGCCGATCTGAACATCAAGGTTTACATGCTTGAAATGAATCGCGCACACTGCCAATTTGAACAAGAATATGCAAATGCCATGAAATGATCGCGCACGCTGTTGCCGATCTGAACATCAAGTTTTAAATGCGGGAAATGAATCGCGCACACTGCCGATTCAAACAAGAATATGCAAATGCCATGAAATGATCGCACAAGCTATTGCCGATCTGAACATCAAGTTTTACATGCGGGAAATGAATCGTGCACACTGCCGATTCAAACAAGAATATGCAAATGCCATGAAATTATCGTGCAAGCTGTTGCCGATCTGAATGCCAATGTTTACATGAGAGTAATGAATCGCGCACTCTGAAAGTTTCAAAAGTAGGCCCAAAACTTGAGAGTCTTTGAGAACGGGGTCGGGGGCCCAGCCCGACCTCCGCCTTACCGCCCTGCTCAAGGATAACCAATATAATGTGGGGCAGGACCGGAACATCAAGGTAGGCCTCCGTAACAGGAGCTCAGGAAGTTGCTGCTGCTCTGCACCGGGACCTCTGAATAGTGAGCAAGTGGAGCTAGGCTGGCTTCATTATATATTGTCTGGCCCAGCCCACAAACCACACCCAGTCATGCTGCAAGGGAAACTTCTAGAAAGTCCTAGAAAGGGACCACACCCTAACACACTCAGTGAGCCTGCAGCAATACCTGGCAAATGAACAGTTATTGCAAACATCATTAATAGTGTTTTTCAAGGTTAAAGTCTGCAATGCAAAAGGTTAACATACTGCATATAAACACAATGCATGAATTATGCTCTTGCATAAAGGCTGGGTTTTTGCATTTTTGTCACCCGTAGAGCGCGCACTGTCCTGATGTTGACACTAACCTTTGGTGTTTTCTGACACTCCTAGAGCCCCTCTACACACTACTCTTGCCTAGGGGAGGAACCAACTTTCGCATTCCACTATTTTAATATATGGTCTGTGTTGCCTCTAGGCCGATTCTAGCCTATGGTGATTTTCACTATTTGCACTAGTTTATGACTATGTACTTACCTGATTTTGGTTACTAGTGTTTATTTATTTTGTGTTTTACTTACCTCCTAAGGGAGTATAGCCTCTAAAATAAGGTACCTTTACTTTTGGTAACACTCAGTATTGTCATTCTTGTGTGTGAGTACTGTGTGACTACAATGGTATTGCAAGAGCTTTGCATGTTTCCTAGCTCAGCCCTGGCTGCTCTACCTACAGCTACCTCTAGACAGCCTGGCTTCTAGACAGTGCCTACATTTCACTAATGAGGGATAACTAGACCTGGTATAAGGTGTAAGTACCTGTGGTGCCCACTACAAACCAGGGCCTCCCACAGTGTTCCATAAAAGAAGTTCCCTAGTCTAAATTAGAATAAGGTAGAATAAGGTGTCAGTTCAGATACTCAATGAAGAGTTCTGATGAGAGAAGCCAAGGTATAGGCATAAAGCCTTTAAATGCTGAACTGGAAAGTATTCTCAACTATAAATCAGCAGACATCAGAAGTGTATAGGCTAAGTAACCTCTCATGTAGAGAGATATAAGATGCTCAGCTCATGTGAGTGACAGAAGCTCAAGGGAAAAACCCCTCCTAAGCGAAAAGAGCAGAGAAAAGTCCCATCCTGATCTAGGAACACTCACTAATATAACAGACAATTTTCTAGGTGACAACATGTTTTCATTCAGATTCTGTGTCATCCAATGAGATTTCAGTAAACTCCTGGGAATAAGCAAATTCCCCGTTTTCTCATGTTTGTACAATGATCTGTAGATGTCGAAAAGGTACATTCTCCACATATTGAGTTCCCAACAGTTCTTCTCATGATTCATCTTTCCTGTTGCCTCCTCCCCTCCAAGTGAGAACCTCACTATATATTACCTAGTACTAAACAAATGCCTATTCACTAACTAACAGAAGACTTAAATTAGCACCTACTTACTTCACTTGCAGGCCTATAACTTCTAAGTATGATTACCTACAACAAAGCTTGCATTTAGTACTTGTGTTATTTAAATGTATGCTTTTGCACGAGCACAATAAAAAGTGTTTTTGTTTGCAAAAGGAATTTGCTCTTGAAAAACCTAATTTTAGCTTTTGGTAATTGTACCAATACAATATTGTGGCAATTTAAAAAACATTAAACGAGGAAGGGCAACTGGTCCCTAAATATGTCCATATAAAAAGGCATGAGCTCAGGATTTTGCATAAAACCCAAATTAGTTTTGAGTAGCCCAAATTCAGGACCAGCAGCCTGTTTTCTTGTGTGGTACCCAGAGTTTCTAGAAAAACCAAAAATTGTTTCAATCAAACTGCTAGTTTTATTGGATCAGGAATGGTGAGAAACCTCAATTTCTTGAGGCAATGTGTTCTTGTGTTAAGGCACCACCCAATGCTTCATGATATCAGTAAACAATTAATTAACAGAGCCCACTCAATAATTGAATTCTAGATCAACAGAAACGTTAAAGGGTTTTATTACAAAATTCAAAGGCAAAGCAATGCAGAGTCAATGCCATGGATGTTGTCAATGAAAAAGGTAATATAGAGAAAGGTAAAATCAGAATTTATTCTAATGCCAAGATTGCAACATTGGAAGAGTAATGGACAGCATCCCTAGTAGAGCAGTAAATTCTTCTTGCTCACTCCCACAATGAGGGTTTTTATATATTATTTCCATATATTAACTGTGGTGTGAGCAAATATATTAGTTTATCAGCAAATCAGAGCACAATAAATTCAAACGTTATATTACCTAAGCACTATCCCACTTCATGAATAAATTATTCTCCCCTATTTATTCTAATGTCATCAGGAGATGTATAACGAATTAGAAACATGAACATTGTGGTATATGAATGAACAGAGCACAGTAAAACAGTGGAATGATTCCGAGAAAAACAGTTGCAGTTTCATAACTGAGCCAAGAAGAGCAGCATAAACAATGACAGTGGAAATAAACAAGTAAATCCAAATCCCAGCTTGATTGTGTGCTGCAGAAACTGCGAAAAGAGACATGGGCTGGGGGGTGGTGTAGACAAGAGTGACAAGTATGACTTCCATCTTGGACAAGATGGTGTTTATACTTAAATTGAGGCCTAGTTAACAATAACAGAAAAAAATGCACTTCTGCACATCATAGAAAATCTGTTTCAAAAGCAATAGTGCTATATCAGTGTTCATGTGTAACCACATATATTCAAATATACTGTCCATGTTTTAATGATGCACAAAAACAGAAACACATAAAAATCTTTAGCACCTGCTGAAATTATAAATTGTTACCCTCCCACTGAAAACCTGAACAACTTATTGTACTACAATAGGAATAATGTCTTCGAGATTTTGCTTTGCTGTTCTATGAATTTTAAAGACTGACCATCTGTAAGACACTCCTGTTAATGAAAAGGTTCGATAGGTCTGCAGCTACATTCCCCTTTTTTACTATTTATTCAGTTTATCATTTTCTGTTGTCTCCTATATCTATTTTGTTGTTTTATATTATTTAATTTATTCCATGTGCTGGATGATAGCAATGATGTTGCCCTGATTTCTTCTTCACTACTGGACGTTTTAAGAACAATTTGACTAATAACGTTCTAAATGGAAAGAATTAATTGCCTTCTTTTAGAGTTAAGAAGCAAAAGGCTTCCATAGATTGCCTCAAAAGCTTTCTTAAAATTGATGACAGCAACATCCTCCTCAGTCATCCTCACTGCTGGCCTCTACAGTAGAATTGTTTCAAAACCAAATGGCTATGGTTTTGTTCACAGTCTTTAAAAACAAAGGTCTGTCAGATTGTGTCATAGGTCTTCAAACGTCTGACAGCTGTTTCTTTTCAGTCATTTGTTCCTACATTTTAAAGCTGGAAATGTTTAACTTTCCACAAAATTTGAATAATTTCCCCATTGTTGAGCATGGAATTTTACTTTTCTCTTCCATCCAAAAGGGTACCTGAATTTCTGGACCTCATCGTTCTCCTGAGTTTTCCAGGCCTGGAGCATTGCGCCCCACTTGCTACTTTGCTATCATAGTTGGTCCAAACCTAAGGAATGTGAGAGGTGGATTCCGAGTTTCATGATAAGGAGGTTGGTCACTGAAATGTACAAACAAATGTCTGTTTATCTTCAACTAAATGAAGAGAGGCGGACGCAGCTGGTGAATCAGACATCAGAGAGAATGACTCCAAAATGTTTAGAGTTTTCCATACATAGTGAGGGATGACTGAATAATTTCTTTGAATCAGGAGATTGGAAAGAATAATGAAACCTAGGGAGATTATTTATCAGCTTTAACTGCCTCAGCTTGTGAAATTGTGAATTCCAGAGGTAATGGCAGAATAAATCCAAATGTGGGTGGAACCTAGGGGAGTAAATTTCAAACTATACTTTGTAATTTGAGCCAATAATAAGTAGAGAGACTACTGTGCATGTCTGTAATGTTTACTGAGGTAAGTGCACCAATGAACGTATGACTTAATGGTGACGAGGTTTGAAGAGGTTAACTCAAACTCAATGATTATTCAGTAATTAACCAATTTGGTTCAATAGCCTAAAACATTCAACATTAGAGCTAAAATATAGCACCACAATTACTGGAACATAATCAGGTCTATGTAGCGAACAGTCATTGCAAAGGTGTCTGAGATCGTGACATGTATCTGAGATGTATATTGACGTTTATTAGCACATCATCTGCCAATTATAGTAATTTACATATCACCTCCCTCCGTCCGTAATTTCTCATCTGCTCCTGTAGAATGTTTTCACTCTATGCTTATTAGCTTTATTGGTTCCTTTTCATGATGTAAATGAGTTAAAGTAGATTTATTGATAGAAATAGTGGCACTAGGCTTATCATGCTGTGATGCTGTAATGCCATTAATTGTGTTTGACCAATGACTTTGTGTTTCACCACTGCGCATATTGGTTGTTCAATGTTCATCAGTAGCACATTACATGTTGTATTCAGTTTAGCTGCCTATTGGCTTTAACGTGGCATTAGACATTACATATGGTTTTTAGGTTAGCTGCCTATTGGCTTTAACGTGGCATTAGACATTACATCCTGTATTCAGTTTAGCTGCCTATTGGCTTTATCGTGGAGTTCGACATTGCAGTTGAGACATTGCAGATGAGCTGTGTTTTTCCACATGATAGACCAAGTTGTGTTTTTCGTATTCTGTTCACACCAAACCCTAGCCTGATAAGAGCGCGTATATTTTGTGTTTTCCTTTCTACTCAGCCTTGGGAAGAGGTGAGGTTTGGGAGATCTGGCCAAACTCCAATGGCTTGTTTATTTCCCAACTCTGAGAGGAAGGGACCTGTAAGCAGGCTTTTTACGGTGTCCCTGGGCAGCAACAAGGGGGAATTTTCCAGGACTTCAGTCAGGAGCAGCATCAGCTGCCTGACCTCCCGTTTGGGTGGAAAATCTCTTTCTTGCAGTTGAACAGGAGTCATCAACTTGCAAGCATGAGAAAGATGACGAGCAGGCCCTACGGTGATGAATTTTGACTTTTATTCTTTGCTTTGAAGTTATGCTAAAATATAATCACATGTATTTTCTGTGTACATTGCAATTGAGAAGTTCTTTGATATATTTTGCTTTCATTGCTGTGACTACTTTCAAACGTGTGCTTCCAACCTACTAATCTCGTCTTTCAGGAACCTTGTGGTGAAGTAATAATAAATGTCTTCTTTAAACTAAGAAGTGCATTCCAGAGAAGTTTTGTCAGCTCGGTCATAAGATAAAGGAAAGCAAAACAGATGTGTGTCCCGACACAACAGCCGAGAGTTCCTACATGGCAGACGAGGTGCCTTCACTAGCAACAAAGGTTAACATGCTAGTACGTCCCAGCATACGAAGTGGACTGCCACAATCTGACACTGGTGTTTTCCGACAGGGGGGTGGTTTGTCAGAAGTAGGAGGACAGAATGAACAGATGACAGTGCAGAGACAAGAGGATGCCAAAACCAAATGTGAGAGGCAGCCAATGGAGTGCCTTAGCTCATCAAAGGAATGGAATCCCTGAACCTTGCCAGTCCAGGAGAAAAACAGTAAAGTACCGAGAGAGCATGAGGCAGGAGGACTGTGCAGCTGTTCAGAAGAAGGACTTTTGGTCCTGTCCACTGTGGGTGAAAGGGTTTTTCCTGGGTGTGGTATCACAGCTGTTTTTCAGGTATTTGTAAAAACTGGGAAAGAGCAAAGCTAAAACAATTGAGACAGTGACGGAAATATTACAGAACTTTTTTTTAAAAAGTTTGCATACACACAGTCTGGGTGTCAGTGTTGGGTGTTGTAATTACTAGGTTCAGAATTTTAGGACCTGCTTTATTATTTTGTTTTGTGGGTTACACGATTCCCTGAGAAGCCAGAGCTGTGACACAGAAGTAGAAGACTTCTTTTCTTTCAGGGTAGAAGAGAACAGTTAAATATCATAAGAAAAAAAACTCTCAGTTATCTCTATTTGCATTGTTCAATAAAATTCCTTGTGCTAAGACCTAACGCTGGTGTCTTGTCTGGCAACTCTGTTACAGTGGTGTCAGAAGTGGGATACTTACCTTCCAACATCCATACATGACCCAGCAAGTTACCATGGAGGACATGATCAAACAGCTTGCAGAGGGGCAGAGACATCTTCAGTAGGTTGTCAAACAACAATCACAAACTGCCCAACAAGACAGAAAAACTCTGCAAACGGCTTAAAGACTCAAGCTAAAATGATCGTAGAGACACAGCAAGCCTACAACTCTGCTATCCAGAGACTGACTGACGCTATAGCCAGTGCGAAGGTTCATCCTAATGTTCCCAGCTTGGCCCCATGAGCGATGGGGTCAATATGTCACTCCTCTGTTGTCAAGAGAAACTGCTTATCAAGCTGCTGATCCAGCAGGAATCACTCTCTACAAAGATGTAAATAAAAATATTTTAAAACAGGTAGGATATGATGATGTGCATTTCCGCACTAAGGGGTCATTATGAACACACCGGGATTCCCCGCCATGTTCATACTGGCGGTCTTAACATAGACCGCCAGCCCCTAGAAGACCCGGCCGGCCCTATAATATACATTCCACAGTGTTTCTGCCCGCCGGCCTAGCGGAATGCTGGGACAGGACATTACCGAAGGCTCCACATGGAGCCGCCGTCAATGCCGCAGTGCGGCGGGTGCAGCAGCACCCGTCACGCATTTCACTGCCTGTAAATCGGGCAGTGACGTGCACGATGGGGCTGTGCACGGGGGCCCCTGCACTGCCCATTCCAGGGAAAGGCTGGAGGAACAAGGGTACACTATCCGGAGGCCGGCGCTGCTTGCAGCACCGCCCTGTCGGTTAGAGAAATCCGCCAACGTCAGGCTGCCTGTCGGCGGAACTGCGATGTAATGAAATACATTCCAAATAGAAAGAGAGACAGGGAGAACATTAGGGAGTCCTAATTAATAGGAGCAAGAGTCCTCACACACCCTATTGGGTGTCATGCTTCATCATCGGACATGCTCCTCGTCAGACCGGCGCTGCAATGTCTGACGGGCACCCCCGTGGAGGGGCTCTTTGCCGGAGATCTTTTCTCGATGATGCCACAAACCCCAAGTGTGAGCCAGAAGAAAAAAAGGCGAGATAGAAAGAATAAAATTGGCTCAAAAACCCTCACTGAATACTAAATTTATTTGACGATGTCGGGTGATGGCCAAGGTTAAAAAATATAATAAGGGAGTGAGACAGAGATAATGCTCAACCACTCTCTAACAACTTTTTAAAGAAGAGAGGAGGTCAGGAACTACCAGACCTACCTCAAAATGAGGTTGACATGTTTCGCGTCTCTTTGGTCCAAAAGGATCCTCTGACGCTTCTTCAGGACCTAATAAATCTTAAAATTCTCCAACAAAAAAACTAAATAGACTCCTGCAATCTGAAGCTGACAGTAAAAAATGTTACCAGTCACTTACACGAGTCCAATCTGACCCGGACTTGCTGTTCCTATTAGTCACCCCTCCCAAGTCGGGACCGGGCTTCATGGGATAACACAGGCCTATGGCCAGGCTTGCAAAGACTTTCTGCAGTCCTGGTGGTGCCGATACAACCTACCCCTGGACGCGCTCCCGAATGTTGCGGAAGCCTGGCAGTGGCAGAGGGCCACCTGTAGCGGTCTTCCCTTGTTTGTAAGATGGCGGTTCAGACTGCTAAGCCGGTGGCAGTAATTTCCGCCACCGCCGGCTGTTCATAATGAGGCCCTAAGTTTTGAAGAGAATAGTTGAATACTAATGACAATTCTAGAGCCATTTATTGTTGCGTGCATGATTTGGGAACTCGCTGGTTAAAACCCTCATCCTCCACCACAGATGAGGTCAAAGAAAAAATATTTCTAGAACAAACCTTGGAGGCACTCACTATCTCTACTAGGGTTTGGATTAGGCAAAACCCTAATTTGGTGGTACCCAAGAACTTGAGCTTGCATGTGCATATCACAGGTCCCCTGAGTTTAAAGCCAATGCACCTCGAGGACAGGTTACATTACCTGCATCCTGGAAGCTCCTCAAAAAACCCTTATCCCGACCCCTACCCAAGACCAAAATTGGTCCAAAGGCAACCAAAAGGGAGATACAGCAAGACCCACAGTGTTATCAGTGTGCGGAATAGTTCCATATCACAAGGAAGTTTACTCAAAAGGCAACAAGCCCTGAACCCATGGAGATAAGGTTTACTAAGGGACGGGCCTTATATCTAGGTAGAAGTCACCCTCAATATAGAACACAAGTTACCCTTAATGGAAGCAGAATTTTGGCTTAGGTCAACTCGGGATGTCACTACTCAGTAGTACGACAATCACATGTAAACCAAAATCAAATCCTGGCAGGAGAAACTGTGGTTTTCACATGTGTACATGGAGATGAGGAAATGTATCCCATAGTCCTAGTTCAACTTCAATGGCAAGGAACTATTACCACACTACACGTAGTGATTGTACCCTATCTGGCTGAAGAGATCATTTTAGGGACAAATTATCCCTGTTTCCAACAGCTCTTGGACGATGCGGGTAGAATGGAGACAGAGTTGAAGTGGTTAGATGAAGCACCCTTGCAGCAGGAAGGAAATAATGGGGGTAAGCATAAAGCAAAGAAACTGAGGGATGAAAAGTGTAGGGATAAGAGAATGTTTACCTGCTCCAAAACAAAAGAAAAATGTTCAATATTTATTTCCAGAGATCAGATATGGGAACACCAACCTAGTTGCAGGACAGCTCGACGTGAAGATGCAAATTTAGCACATGTCTTGGCACTGACGTCTACCAAAGAACGAGCACAGATAGAACCATACTTTCTCATAAAAAAGGCCTTTTATATAGGGTTCCTGCTCAAGGGGAGGGAAAGAACCCACAATTGTTGGTACCTCTACCCTTCAGACAACAAGTATTGCGTCTAGTCCATAGGCAAGTACGGGATGGTCATTATGGCAGAGAAAAAAAACTTATTAAGAAAGTTCTTTTGGCAAGGGGTTTATGCTGACATGAAGAAATATTGCACTTCTTGTGAATGCTGCCAGAGGGCCAATCCAGCTAATATACCTAAACCTCCCCTACAACCCTTACCTATTATTGATGTGCTATTTGTGAGGGTAGGCATGGATCGGGTGGGACCTCTAGTCACTTCTTCAAGGGGCAACAAATATATTTTAGTCTTACTGGACTATGCTACTTGATACGCTGAGGCCATCCCCCTTTCTAGTATGACAAAGCATGTTGTTGCACGAGCAATGATTGACTTCTTGGCTAGAGTATGTGACGCTGCAAGGACCTGCGGCGCCCCACTTGCGGACCGTGGTCAGATCGGCGGTCCGAGTCCTGGACAGCCTTTTCTGCCGTGGGCCGCGCTTTGACCCGCATTTCGGCCCGCTGCCTATTTTCGGGCCACAGCATGACCAGTCAGTCTTTCTTTGGGTGCTGCTTCGCACTGCGCCCGCTTTTCGCCCTTATATTCTCTCTTACCTATTTTTTCTGCCTTTTTTCTTTTTTCTTGTTTTCTCTTTCTTTATGGTTTTCCTTCTAGCCATCTTTTCTTCATCCCAGGAGTCTGTGTTTCCTTCCCTGCATGCTTTGCTTCCTCTTTTACACCATGGCTATCTTTCCATTCACTCAAATGTGGCTTTTCCCAATTCACGATGGTGTCTTTGGAACTTCCTGTGTGTCACTTCCTGTTTACCAGTATATAAGCACAGTTGGTCTTCTGTTCCTTGCGTTGCAAACACTTCTGTTCTGGTGGTGCTCCTCGCTCCTGTATCCGGTGATTTTTGGACTTCTCCTGTTCTTTCGTGGCTGCAGTATTGCTGTTTCCAGTTTATATTACGCTTATCTTTTTTCTTACCTCCTTTCCAGGAGTTCCTTGCCTCTGAGGTTTTTCCCAAGACTGGGTTTTTTCCTTTGGGACTCCTTCTGGAGGTCACTGTCTGCCTGTTGTTACTCCATCAGCAGCACCGTGGCTACTGGAAAGGGTCGCTGTAGGAAGTTGGCTCTGTATGTGCTATTTCAAAGTAAGGAATAGCATGCACAGAGTCCAAGGGTTCCCCTTAGAGGTGAAATAGTGGTAAAAATAGATAATACTAATGCTCTATTTTGTGGTAGTGTGGTCGAGCAGTAGGCTTATCCAAGGAGTAGTGTTAAGCATTTGTTGTACATACACATAGACAATAAATGAGGTACACACACTCAGAGACAAATCCAGCCAATAGGTTTTGTATAGAAAAATATCTTTTCTTAGTTTATTTTAAGAACCACAGGTTCAAATTCTACATGTAATATCTCATTCGAAAGGTATTGCAGGTAAGTACTTTAGGAACTTTAAATCATAAAAATTGCATGTATACTTTTCAAGTTATTGACAAATAGCTGTTTTAAAAGTGGACACAGTGCAATTTTCACAGTCCCTAGGGGAGGTAAGTTTTTGTTAGTTTTACCAGGTAAGTAAGACACTTACAGGGTCCAGTTCTTGGTCCAAGGTAGCCCACCGTTGGGGGTTCAGAGCAACCCCAAAGTCACCACACCAGCAGCTCAGGGCCGGTCAGGTGCAGAGTTCAAAGTGGTGCCCAAAACACATAGGCTAGAATGGAGAGAAGGGGGTGCCCCGGTTCCGGTCTGCTTGCAGGTAAGTACCCGCGTCTTCGGAGGGCAGACCAGGGGGGTTTTGTAGGGCACCGGGGGGGACACAAGTCCACACAGAAATTTCACCCTCAGCGGCGCGGGGGCGGCCGGGTGCAGTGTAGAAACAGGCGTCGGGTTCGCAATGTTAGTCTATGAGAGATCTCGGGATCTCTTCAGCGCTGCAGGCAGGCAAGGGGGCGGTTCTTCGGGGAAACCTCCACTTGGGTAAGGGAGAGGGACTCCTGGGGGTCACTTCTCCAGTGAAAGTCCGGTCCTTCAGGTCCTGGGGGCTGCGGGTGCAGGGTCTCTCCCAGGCGTCGGGACTTTGGATTCAAAGAGTCGCGGTCAGGGGAAGCCTCGGGATTCCCTCTGCAGGCGGCGCTGTGGGGGCTCAGGGGGGACAGGTTTTGGTACTCACAGTATCAGAGTAGTCCTGGGGTCCCTCCTGAGGTGTTGGATCTCCACCAGCCGAGTCGGGGTCGCCGGGTGCAGTGTTGCAAGTCTCACGCTTCTTGCGGGGAGCTTGCAGGGTTCTTTCAAGGCTGCTGGAAACAAAGTTGCAGCCTTTCTTGGAGCAGGTCCGCTGTCCTCGGGAGTTTCTTGTCTTTTCGAAGCAGGGGCAGTCCTCAGAGGATGTCGAGGTCGCTGGTCCCTTTGGAAGGCGTCGCTGGAGCAGGATCTTTGGAAGGCAGGAGACAGGCCGGTGAGTTTCTGGAGCCAAGGCAGTTGTCGTCTTCTGGTCTTCCTCTGCAGGGGTTTTCAGCTAGGCAGTCCTTCTTCTTGTAGTTGCAGGAATCTAATTTTCTAGGGTTCAGGGTAGCCCTTAAATACTAAATTTAAGGGCGTGTTTAGGTCTGGGGGGTTAGTAGCCAATGGCTACTAGCCCTGAGGGTGGGTACACCCTCTTTGTGCCTCCTCCCAAGGGGAGGGGGTCACAATCCTAACCCTATTGGGGGAATCCTCCATCTGCAAGATGGAGGATTTCTAAAAGTCAGAGTCACCTCAGCTCAGGACACCTTAGGGGCTGTCCTGACTGTCCAGTGACTCCTCCTTGTTGCTTTCTTTGTTCCCTCCAGCCTTGCCGCCAAAAGTGGGGGCCGTGGCCGGAGGGGGCTGGCAACTCCACTAAGCTGGAGTGCCCTGCTGGGCTGTGACAAAGGGGTGAGCCTTTGAGGCTCACCGCCAGGTGTCACAGCTCCTGCCTGGGGGAGGTGTTAGCATCTCCACCCAGTGCAGGCTTTGTTACTGGCCTCAGAGTGACAAAGGCACTCTCCCCATGGGGCCAGCAACATGTCTCTGGTGTGGCAGGCTGCTGGAACTAGTCAGCCTACACAGACAGTCGGTTAAGTTTCAGGGGGCACCTCTAAGGTGCCCTCTGGGGTGTATTTTACAATAAAATGTACACTGGCATCAGTGTGCATTTATTGTGCTGAGAAGTTTGATACCAAACTTCCCAGTTTTCAGTGTAGCCATTATGGTGCTGTGGAGTTCGTGTTTGAAAGACTCCCAGACCATATACTCTTATGGCTACCCTGCACTTACAATGTCTAAGGTTTTGTTTAGACACTGTAGGGGTACCATGCTCATGCACTGGTACCCTCACCTATGGTATAGTGCACCCTGCCTTAGGGCTGTAAGGCCTGCTAGAGGGGTGTCTTACCTATACTGCATAGGCAGTGAGAGGCTGGCATGGCACCCTGAGGGGAGTGCCATGTCGACTTACTCATTTTGTTCTCACTAGCACACACAGGCTTGTAAGCAGTGTGTCTGTGCTGAGTGAGGGGTCTCTAGGGTGGCATAAGACATGCTGCAGCCCTTAGAGACCTTCCTTGGCATCAGGGCCCTTGGTACTAGAAGTACCAGTTACAAGGGACTTATCTGAATGCCAGGGTGTGCCAATTGTGGATACAATGGTACATTTTAGGTGAAGGAACACTGGTGCTGGGGCCTGGTTAGCAGGGTCCCAGCACTCTTCTCAGTCAAGTCAGCATCAGTATCAGGCAAAAAGTGGGGGGTAACTGCAACAGGGAGCCATTTCTTTACACAAGCCCCCCCCCAGCCCACAGGCCAGGAGACTCAGCCCAAGCTGGGAGAGTCTTCCTAGTCTGTCAGGCGAGGAAGAGTAGGAGAAATAGGCTGGTTAGTTGCAGGGCCTACTCTGCCTTACATCCTTCTGTTCAGGTCATTCCCTTTGGGGAACTGACCTACTTCCACAGTGATAGGACCTAGTCTGAATTGCCTCTTGTCTGCCTCTTCAATGTCTCCACCCATTCTTTCTATTTTGGTCTTAGAGGTATCCACCTCTGCTAACCTTATCTTGGCCAGGGTTACCCCTAGCTTACCCAGAGAGGTTACCCAGAGCTGGAGTAACCCCACCATGACCAATAGGGTCAGGGGGCCTAACTTGCTATTTGGCATGGGGTCAGACCACCATGCTAAGGATAGTGCAGCCATAAAGGCTAACACCCAGCAGAGGCCACTGACAGCTGTCAGTGCCCAGAACCACACCTTTAGCTCTTCACCTAAAAGGGAAGGGGCTAAGTTACAGGCCTCTTTGGGTTCAGGTTGCCTGTCTGCTGTATTAGAGTAGGGGGTTACCATATCTTGTAGTAAACACCCTTCTTCCACTCTTTCTTCTGTTAGCTGAGGAGCCACCCACTCAGGTTTAACAGTTGCCTGACTAGCCAGGACTTCTTGTGGGTCAGGTTGGACTTTATCAGGGCCATTTTTGGAGTTCTCCCCTACTGGAGCAGAATCTCCTTGGCTTGCTGTAACCTTGGCTAAAGGTTGTCCACCCTTCCTACTCTGTTTTCTTTTCTTCTTCTTCTGGGGCCTGCTTGCATTTACTGCAGAGGCAGGACTTCCAGAATCCTTGGGAGAGGACTGGCGCTGGACCAGTTCCTCTCTTGGGCTCTGACTAACCTCTGGGTAGTCATTTCCAAGGAGACAATCAAGGGGGAGGTCTGTACTGACTACTACCCTTCTCCAGCTAAGAGTGCCACCCACTTCTATGGGCACTAAAGCCACAGGCCTCTTAGTGACCCTGTCTAGGCTAACTCTTACCCTGGCAGTCTCACCTGGGATGTACTGGTTTGAGAGCACCAGCCTGTCATGCACAATAGTGTGACTGGCACAAGTGTCTCTCAGGGCAGTGGTTGGGATTCCATTCACCAGTAGGTGGTGGAAGTGTCTACTCCCCTCTGGAATCTCCAACTCACCTGTTGGGCCCTGTTTCCAGTTGAAGGCTATGAAGACCTCCTCATCTGAGGAGTCATCTCCCATGGCTACACTGGTGACCCCAGGAATTTTGTTCTGGGGTTTGTTTTTGGGACAAGAAGTGTCCTTGGTGTGGTGCCCAGACTGTTTACAGTTGTGGCACCATGCCTTAGTGGCATCCCAGTTCTTACCCTGGTACCCACCTTTGTTTTGGGTTGTGTCTTGGGGCCCACCCACCTGTTCTGGTTTTTGGGGGCCTACAGAGGACTCTTTTTCTTTGTTTCTAGTGTTACCCACTTTCTCCTGGGGAGTTTTTGTAACCCCTTTCTTTTGGTCACCCCCAGTGGAAGTTTTGGTTACCCTAGTCTTGACCCAGTGGTCTGCCTTCTTTCCCAATTCTTGGGGAGAAATTGGACCTAGGTCTACCAGATACTGATGCAACTTTTCATTGAAGCAGTTACTTAAAATGTGTTCTTTCATAAACAAATTATAAAGCCCAACATAGTCACCCACTTCATTTCCAGTTAACCAACCATCTAGTGTTTTTACTGAGTAGTCTACAAAATCAACCCAGGTCTGGCTCGAGGATTTTTGAGCCCCCCTGAATCTAATTCTATACTCCTCAGTGGAGAATCCAAAGCCCTCAATCATGGTACCCTTCATGAGGTCATAAGATTCTGCATCTTTTCCAGAGAGTGTGAGGAGTCTATCCCTACACTTTCCAGTGAACATTTCCCAAAGGAGAGCACCCCAGTGAGATCTGTTCACTTTTCTGGTTACACAAGCCCTCTCAAAAGCTGTGAACCATTTGGTGATGTCATCACCATCTTCATATTTTGTTACAATCCCTTTGGGGATTTTTAGGATGTCAGGAGAATCTCTGACCCTATTTAAGTTGCTGCCACCATTGATGGGTCCTAGCCCATCTCTTGTCTTTCCCTTTCTATGGCTAGGAGCTGTCTCTCTAAAGCCAATCTTTTGGCCATCCTGGCTAACAGGAGGTCATCTTCACTGAGAGCATCCTCAGTGATTTCAGAAATGTGGGACCCTCCTGTGAGGGACTCACCATTTCTGACTAACACAGTTGGAGACAGGACTTGAGGGGTCCTGTTCTCCCTATTTAGGACTGGAGGAGGGACATTGGCCTCCAAGTCACTAATTTCTTCCTCTGTGAGGTCATCATCAGAGGGGTTGGCTTTTTCAAACTCTGCCAACAGCTCCTGGAGCTGAATTTTGGTAGGTCTGGAGCCAATGGTTATTTTTTTGATATTACAGAGAGACCTTAGCTCCCTCATCTTAAGATGGAGGTAAGGTGTGGTGTCGAGTTCCACCACATTCATCTCTGTATCAGACATTATTTTGCTAAAAGTTGGAAGACTTTTTAAAGAATCTAAAACTGTTTCTAGAATCTAATTTCAAACTCTTAACAAACTTTTAAACTCTAAAAGACAATGCTGAACAGGGACTTAACACACAAGGCCCTAGCAGGACTTTTAAGAATTTAGAAAAATTTCAAATTGCAAAAATGAATTTCTAATGACAATTTTGGAATTTGTCGTGTGATCAGGTATTGGCTGAGTAGTCCAGCAAATGCAAAGTCTTGTACCCCACCGCTGATCCACCAATGTAGGAAGTTGGCTCTGTATGTGCTATTTCAAAGTAAGGAATAGCATGCACAGAGTCCAAGGGTTCCCCTTAGAGGTGAAATAGTGGTAAAAATAGATAATACTAATGCTCTATTTTGTGGTAGTGTGGTCGAGCAGTAGGCTTATCCAAGGAGTAGTGTTAAGCATTTGTTGTACATACACATAGACAATAAATGAGGTACACACACTCAGAGACAAATCCAGCCAATAGGTTTTGTATAGAAAAATATATTTTCTTAGTTTATTTTAAGAACCACAGGTTCAAATTCTACATGTAATATCTCATTCGAAAGGTATTGCAGGTAAGTACTTTAGGAACTTTAAATCATAAAAATTGCATGTATACTTTTCAAGTTATTGACAAATAGCTGTTTTAAAAGTGGACACAGTGCAATTTTCACAGTCCCTAGGGGAGGTAAGTTTTTGTTAGTTTTACCAGGTAAGTAAGACACTTACAGGGTCCAGTTCTTGGTCCAAGGTAGCCCACCGTTGGGGGTTCAGAGCAACCCCAAAGTCACCACACCAGCAGCTCAGGGCCGGTCAGGTGCAGAGTTCAAAGTGGTGCCCAAAACACATAGGCTAGAATGGAGAGAAGGGGGTGCCCCGGTTCCGGTCTGCTTGCAGGTAAGTACCCGCGTCTTCGGAGGGCAGACCAGGGGGGTTTTGTAGGGCACCGGGGGGGACACAAGTCCACACAGAAATTTCACCCTCAGCGGCGCGGGGGCGGCCGGGTGCAGTGTAGAAACAGGCGTCGGGTTCGCAATGTTAGTCTATGAGAGATCTCGGGATCTCTTCAGCGCTGCAGGCAGGCAAGGGGGGGGTTCCTCGGGGAAACCTCCACTTGGGTAAGGGAGAGGGACTCCTGGGGGTCACTTCTCCAATGAAAGTCCGGTCCTTCAGGTCCTGGGGGCTGCGGGTGCAGGGTCTCTCCCAGGCGTCGGGACTTTGGATTCAAAGAGTCGCGGTCAGGGGAAGCCTCGGGATTCCCTCTGCAGGCGGCGCTGTGGGGGCTCAGGGGGGACAGGTTTTGGTACTCACAGTATCAGAGTAGTCCTGGGGTCCCTCCTGAGGTGTTGGATCTCCACCAGCCGAGTCGGGGTCGCCGGGTGCAGTGTTGCAAGTCTCACGCTTCTTGCGGGGAGCTTGCAGGGTTCTTTCAAGGCTGCTGGAAACAAAGTTGCAGCCTTTCTTGGAGCAGGTCCGCTGTCCTCGGGAGTTTCTTGTCTTTTCGAAGCAGGGGCAGTCCTCAGAGGATGTCGAGGTCGCTGGTCCCTTTGGAAGGCGTCGCTGGAGCAGGATCTTTGGAAGGCAGGAGACAGGCCGGTGAGTTTCTGGAGCCAAGGCAGTTGTCGTCTTCTGGTCTTCCTCTGCAGGGGTTTTCAGCTAGGCAGTCCTTCTTCTTGTAGTTGCAGGAATCTAATTTTCTAGGGTTCAGGGTAGCCCTTAAATACTAAATTTAAGGGCGTGTTTAGGTCTGGGGGGTTAGTAGCCAATGGCTACTAGCCCTGAGGGTGGGTACACCCTCTTTGTGCCTCCTCCCAAGGGGAGGGGGTCACAATCCTAACCCTATTGGGGGAATCCTCCATCTGCAAGATGGAGGATTTCTAAAAGTCAGAGTCACCTCAGCTCAGGACACCTTAGGGGCTGTCCTGACTGTCCAGTGACTCCTCCTTGTTGCTTTCTTTGTTCCCTCCAGCCTTGCCGCCAAAAGTGGGGGCCGTGGCCGGAGGGGGCTGGCAACTCCACTAAGCTGGAGTGCCCTGCTGGGCTGTGACAAAGGGGTGAGCCTTTGAGGCTCACCGCCAGGTGTCACAGCTCCTGCCTGGGGGAGGTGTTAGCATCTCCACCCAGTGCAGGCTTTGTTACTGGCCTCAGAGTGACAAAGGCACTCTCCCCATGGGGCCAGCAACATGTCTCTGGTGTGGCAGGCTGCTGGAACTAGTCAGCCTACACAGACAGTCGGTTAAGTTTCAGGGGGCACCTCTAAGGTGCCCTCTGGGGTGTATTTTACAATAAAATGTACACTGGCATCAGTGTGCATTTATTGTGCTGAGAAGTTTGATACCAAACTTCCCAGTTTTCAGTGTAGCCATTATGGTGCTGTGGAGTTCGTGTTTGAAAGACTCCCAGACCATATACTCTTATGGCTACCCTGCACTTCCAATGTCTAAGGTTTTGTTTAGACACTGTAGGGGTACCATGCTCATGCACTGGTACTCTCACCTATGGTATAGTGCACCCTGCCTTAGGGCTGTAAGGCCTGCTAGAGGGGTGTCTTACCTATACTGCATAGGCAGTGAGAGGCTGGCATGGCACCCTGAGGGGAGTGCCATGTCGACTTACTCATTTTGTTCTCACTAGCACACACAGGCTTGTAAGCAGTGTGTCTGTGCTGAGTGAGGGGTCTCTAGGGTGGCATAAGACATGCTGCAGCCCTTAGAGACCTTCCTTGGCATCAGGGCCCTTGGTACTAGAAGTACCAGTTACAAGGGACTTATCTGAATGCCAGGGTGTGCCAATTGTGGATACAATGGTACATTTTAGGTGAAGGAACACTGGTGCTGGGGCCTGGTTAGCAGGGTCCCAGCACTCTTCTCAGTCAAGTCAGCATCAGTATCAGGCAAAAAGTGGGGGGTAACTGCAACAGGGAGCCATTTCTTTACAGTCGCCCTTACCTTGATCAGTCCAGAACCAGCAAGAGACCAGGTGGTGCCTCTGGACTGACAAACAATCACGGTAAGAAGCATTAAGATCGTGACAGAGTAGGGTTACCTAAAGAAATCATACAGATCAAGGTACTCTGTTTATGTTGAAACTAATGGCACAAGTTTGCACTATCCTAGGGATCTGACAAATCTGGAAATTAGGCTACCATCCTCAAATGAATGGTCTGATAGAATGCTACAACAGAACGATTAAGACCACCTTAAAGAAAGTTGTTTCCGACACTAGTCAGGATTGAAATAAGAAACTCCTTCGACACATGCCCAAAGCTCCACAGGTTATTCCCCTTTTGAATTGGTCTTCGGTCGCCAACCTTGAACATTGCTGAATATGGCTGTCGAACAATGGGAACAGGAGGGGCACAAGGGAAAGGAGTTGTTAGATTATGAAGCTCAGTTGAGGAACAACCTAATGCATTTGTGGAAAGAAGTGTGCACAAATATGGAGAAAGCCCAGCATAAACAAAAGAAAACTTATGACAGGCAAGCTAAAATATACCAATATCCATGTAGGTGACAAAGTATTGATGTTGTTACCTTCCTCAGATAATAAACTGTTAGCAAAGTGGAAGGTCCTTTTGTAATTTTAAGCCAAGTTACCCCAGTTACTTATCGAGTACCAGTCCCACATAAAGCAAAGGAGGGCCAGGTATACCAGGCAAACCTTCTAAACAAGTGGGAGCAGTCCATGAAGATTCTCATTTGGGGCTTTCTGTCATGTTTGTCATCAATTAGCAACAACTCGGAATTGCCCTTTTCATAGGGGGAAGTCCATTGAAGGAGGGAAAATAAATGCCAGAACTAATTTTAACCCTGAACAGATAAGGCAACTTAGAGAAAAATGTATCCTTTTCCAAGACGTATTCTCAAGTAAACCAGGAAAGACACCTTAATACAGCATGATATAGTCACAGAACACAAAAAGGTGGTACGGCTGTGCCCCTACCATATTTCAGTAGCGAGTCAACAAGCCATGGAAGAAGAGATAAAGAATATGTTGCAAAATGAGATAATTGAACCCTCCAACAGTAACTAGTGTTCAAACATTGTTGTAGTTCCGAAACCTAATGGTTCCATTAGGTTTTGTACAGACTTTCACAAAGTGAATAGTATCTCTAAATTCGACACATACCCTATGCCCGAGTAGATGAACATATAAAGAAATTGGGGAAGCCAAATACGTTTCCACACTAGCACTTACCAAGTGATATTGGCAAATACCATTGACAGAAGAGGCTAAAGAAAAAAAACAGCTTTTTGAAACCCTTGAGACTCTATCAGTTCATGACTCTTTCTTTTGGGCTACATGACACCCCTGCAACTTTTCAATGAACAATGGACAAAATACTCCAGCCCCATTCTAATTATGCCTCACTGTACCTAGTTGATATTGTTATCTTTACTCCTTCTTGGCGCCATCATCCATAGCATCTAGGAGCAGAGTTAATAGCCCTACGAGAAGCCGCTCTATCAGCAAATACTAACAAGTGCCTCATGGCCACTGACCCCATACACTAGCTGGGCTATCAGATATAAGCAACCTCCATCCACCCACAGGCTGACATAATTGCTGCCATTAAAGTTATTCCAGGACCCTCCAACAAAAAGGAAATACGATCTTTCCTGGATTTAGTGGGATATTACAGGAGGTTTATCCCAGACTTCTCAGAAATCACTTTCCCCCTACTGACCTACTTAAGAAGGAAAAACCAACAAAGTTACAGAATCGGTCCCAAATCCATCATCAAAGCTTCGATCTCTTACCTTTGTGTAAAGACCCAGTATTACTATGTCCAGACTTTGATAAGTCCTTTGTAATACAAACAGATGCTTCTGGTGTAAGATTGGCACCAGTATTGGCACAGCCAGATGAGGATGGGTTTTAATGACCAGTGGTTTATACCAGCAGGAAACATCTCCCTCAGGACTGCCATTATGCCACCACTGAAAAGGAATGTTTGGCTATAAAATGGGCCTCGGAGGCTCTCCAATGCTACCTATTAGGGCCGTCGTTCCTGATCACACCCCATTAACATGGTTTGCTCACAAGAAAGATACAAATATGTTGACTTCTGTGCTGGTTCTTAGTTATCCAACCCTTCCCCTTTCAGGTCCAGCATCTTACGGGAACCCTCCTAACCAAAGTGGACTTTATATCCAGGTATGCTAGTCCCCAATGGCCCGATTGGCCATTCCTGAATAGGGGATTCTGTGATCTGAGTCCAGATACAATGGCCAAGAGTTCCAACATGGCCAAGGAGATGCATTTACAGGCTAGAAAGGTTAACACACTAGCTTTTCAAGTATGTCCAGCGTAGGAAACGGATTGCCATAATATGATGCTAGTGTTTTCAGACAGGGGGGCATTTCTTTGGAAGTAGAAGGAGAGAAGATGCTGAGGACTGTGCGGACACAAGAGGACGGCAAAACCAAAGGAGCACATGCAAGACAGCCGACAGAGTGTCCCAGCTCATCAAAAAAATTGTGTTGCTAAGCCTCTCTGACCCATGAGAAAGCCAACAGAGTACCCAGAGAGCAAGAGGCAGGAGAGGACTGCCCAGAGGAGCATGCTGCTGTTCAAGAGAAGGACACTTTGGTCCTGGTTGCTGCAGTCCTGACAGAGGACAAGTGAAGGGATTCTTTAGACATAAGCATTTTGTCAGGTAGAAGGGTTTTCCTTGGTTGTGGTATCACAGCTGTTTTTCAGGTGTTTGTAAAAAATGTGGAAGAGCAAGACTAAAAGAATTGTGGCAGTGATGGAAAAATTTAACAACTTCTTTTTTTAACAGTTTGCATAAACACTGGTGTTGGTGATGGGGGTTGTAATTACTAACTGCAAGTATTCAGGACCTGCTTTATTGTTTTGTTTTGAGGGTTGTCTGGTGCCCTGAGAGGCCAAGGGTGTGACAGAGAAGTAGAAGACGTCTTTTCTTTGGGGGAAAAAAGAACAGTTTAAGATCATAAGAAAACAAAACCTCTCCATTTGCATTGTCCAGTAAAATGTCTTGTGCTAAGTCTTAATGCTGACATCTTTTCTGACAACTCTGTTACACATACAAATGTGGAAATATCTATATATATCAGTGTCTCAATCCCTAACACTGTAAAGCAAGAAATGTTCACAGTTCCTCACCATTGGCAGTTAACACGCCAGTAGGTGATTAAGATTTTAAGGGTATGTCTAAGAAAATGCAATCCAGAGGTTATTATCCACTGAGAGGTGAGTGGAATTACCTGAAGCTAATTCAATCAAGATATACAATGTAGAGAGTAAATGCCAAAATACTGAGGTTCGGGAAAAATTAATGGCCTGATTGTTGAATACTTTCATCGGCTGCAGAAAGCTTAGTATGAGGAATAAGGGAATTTTGGATGGTCATATAGAAATCAACAGGAATACAACCTTAGCTGTAGTGTTGGTCTTTTTTAAGTGTACTGGAATAGCTTCAAATATATCCTCTTGGCATCAGTAATTGCTAAATATAGCTGTAGCAAAATGGGTTCCTCCAATTTAGTCCACTTGGATTTTTTGCAAAAATGGGATCCACCAATTTAGTCCACCAGGACTTTTCACTTTTGAATATCCAGTGTTTGGACTTTTACTGTGGGTGAGTCTCACTGCCTAAGTCTCACTCACAGTAATTTTATGGTAACTGGACTGAGTGTATTTGCTCCAGAGTCTGCCTATAAAGAAAAGGCTTCTGCAGGGCAGCTAGGCTACGGGGCCCAGGGCACACATGAACATGTGTGCATAAACACATGTTCATGTGTGAGAATACCATCATGTACAACCGGGTAACTACACCGAGCTAGAATGTTACATAAAGGACTCTGCCAGGAGAGGTGCTGACCTCGGGTATGTCCTATAGTAGTAGTGGACATTCATAGATAGGTAAATAAGGTTTACTGGAAAATCTGCAGAGCTTTACTACATTTTACACACAGGTAAAATCAGCCTTAAAGTGCAGTTTTGCTCCACCTAGGCCTACACTGTCCAGTGAGGTGTGAAACTGCGGCAAGACATGCACACCAAGTTTGAATATGCAGGTCCAAATAACATATGTGTTCATCTTGTGGGTCGTCAAGAATTGCAACATTTCCCTAGCTTGACTTACATTCAGATTTCAGGGCTTTTGTCCTCCTGCTAGGTCATATTATTTATTCTACTCCCCAACAGAGGGAACAAAGGCCTTGCCGCAAAAAGGGTGCAATTATCAGTGATTGACTCTGTTCCTGAAAAGGAAGGGTGGAGAAGAACATCCTCATCTGGTAATTAGCAGCCACACTGCACCTGCGCTGGGTCTGCCCAGACCCACTGAAAAAAGGAGGAATCCCAGACATCTGGATCCAACACAAAAGGGCACCTCCTTTAAAGTTTTGTTGGGAAGGTGTCTGGCAGTCAAGTCAGCCAAGGGTGGAGTTTAGACTCTCAGACAACTCATTACAGAGGAAATGGCATGCTGCCATAGTCGGTTGTCCCAGAGTGCTTTGCAAGAGGGTTGAGGGATGGTGGAGATATGATGAGACATCCTAGGATTGGCCCGGGGTACCTGCTATCTAGAACTTTCCTCCCACACTTGTAAACCCTTGTAGAAGGGAGAGACAGTGAACAAGACCCTGGACCTGGAGGCAGCAACAGCAGAATCATGGACAACTAGGAGGTGAAGCCAACAGATGTCCTGCTAAGGACTCTGTCTTTTGCTGACCCTCAGGGCTAGACTGGTGTTTCCAGGTCCAGAGGTGCTGGCCCCCTAGTGCTCCCTGAGGACCAGTTGGGAAGAGGATCTGGACTCTACTGCCACCCTAGGTGCCCTAAAAAACATCCAGAAGGCTCTGGGGCTTGGGACTCGGGCTGGATGTGGAGGAGCTGCCAAGATTCCCCCACCAGCCATGGAGGAGCAGCAGGAGCCAAGAGTGAAGAAGACTAATGCAGGTAGCCAATAAAATCATCTCCCTTCAAAGTGTGCCCTTTAGAGACCAGGAGGCCTATCGCAAAGAGACTACAAGAGTAAAATGATCCCAGGATCTGGGAAATTGGCCAATGGGTCTGGAGTTTTACACCTTTAAAGGTTTGCGTATTTGAACAGGCCGAAAATGAAAAAGGGGGCATTTCTGAAGTACCCCCAGGATGGGCTAAGGCCCATGGGTTGGCGCTGACAGAATGAATTATATAACTCTAGATTGCCCAAAATGCCCTTCTTTCCTCTGTGGCTCACATATCATTAGCAGGGCCTGGGACCCTATCCCTGGTGCATGGAGCCACAAAGGAATGCCGGTCACATTGCTGCCACCTTGGGCCAATGACAGGGGCAAACAGGTGTACTGCCTTCTAGTCTGCCTGCATGAGATGGGCATGAGATGATGCAGCACTCCCGTCACCAGGGGGAGGCCGAGAAAAAAATATTCCCTCTCAGAGGAAGCAGAAGGACAGATGGTCAGCTCCGACACGGCACCACAAGACCGGTACTGCCTGCTGGGAGTCATTAGGGTTGCAGAAGCTTTGGTGGCTTCCCTCATGGCCACAATGATGCACTTAGCTCTGGGTCCCTGGGCGGGACAAAGGTACCCATCTTAAAACAAAAATAACAGAAAACAAAAAGAGAAGAAGCAAGGCCTCAGAAGCAAGCGGCAGTGGCACAATTAAAAGGAATGGCAGAGACACCACCAAAGATACTCCTATGTGTTTTGGGGAGCTGCAGGAGGTGCAGCAGCCTGCCCCCCATGAAGTGACTTAGAGTAAAATAACCTTATTTATCCCAGATCATAGTATGCATGATATGGAGAGATTTTCCAGATTTTTTTAAGTATCCCTGGAGCTGGGTTTTGGTGCTCTTCACCTTGGAAGTGCAAGGACTCCTAATGGTTCGTCCTATGTCTGCATTATGTGGCCTAAAGTGGCTAACGAAAGACTTTAACACATGATTAGGTTTCTCTGAATGCAATGTTTTTTATTTAGAAATGCTTTATTCATAATGACTATTCAGAAATATTGCACTGATTTTATTAATGATAATGATTGTACTAAAATATGGTCAGAATTATGATGCTGACATCTAACATGTAACTATTGTTCTTATAATGGGTTGATCCCTTGTCAGTGCCAATTTGGTTGCTCTGTATAGTAATGTGATGACCCTTTGACAAAGTCAGTAGTCCTACCTTATATAGTATGATACCCCTTATGTTATAATGCTGTAGCTGTCATAGGTAAGGGCTCATTGTGATCATGGGGTTCATGATCTACTAGGAGTCAAATTTGATAAGCGTGTCACCAAAGGTATTTTTTATCTACCTACTGTATATGTTTGTAGATTAATGTGTAAAATGTATTTGAGTGTCTGTACTAAAAGCAATAACTAAACAATGATTGATTGAGTATTGCTTTGTGCCAATGAATGGAGATAACACTACACTGAGAGAGTCAAGTGCTACAATAGGGTACTTGGTGCAGGACTCACATCCTGCAAAACTAATACCCCAACTATTTACAGTATTGTTGAGCAAAACCACCCATACTCTTTATCAAAATACATTGGGATGCAAGGACGGTCTCAGTCTGGGATGTGTTCGAAAGACTAGCTTTAAATAGTTTTCCAAGAGTCTTTTCAAATTATTTTTACCCAAAAACATTCTTTCTTCTATTGCTCGGCATTGTATCATGGTCTGCTTTTGTAATATATAGTTATGTTTGCATGTTTTGTACTTTAGATATTTAAAGATTTTAATTTCTTTTCATTCACGTAAAATAAAAAAATTCAATTTTTCTAAGGAGTGATATTCATGACAACATATCTTACAGTAACACTGTAAGCCTGCCAGATGATTATCATTGTACTTCGTCAGCAAGAAATGGTGGAGCACAATAATATATTTTTCACAGCAGAAAGAATTATAGAGCTTAGACCTGCTGATTTTCCCCGATAATCAGTACTTCTGATATGTGGATGTGATCATTACATCTGTAAAAGTGACTAGGCCAGGTGCACATAGATTTTTTCTGGAAAGAGTAATGAAGTGTAGGTCAGATTTTGTGTATTTTTGAATGATGTTTTTTACGCAGGAATGTAACGCCAGAGTGAATTATTTATAGAATCGGAAGCTTCTTCTAGTACAGAGATCACAGATCCCACATCTTTCTTAGTGCATAGATATAAGTCTGAGGAAAATATTGTCTGTTTACTTCAATTAAATTAAGCTGTACTTCCAGTCAATTCTAGCCACATGCCAAATGAAGTGTGCATTGAAAACGTTTCAGTTTGAACTGATACCACATGTTTAGGAAGTTACAGGGATACCATTTAATTGCTCTCTGGGTCTGGTTAGTTGAACCTTTTATTCAAAAGTGCACCCTGAATTGAGCTATATCATAATCATTTGTTTTGGTAACAGTTTAATGTTTTATTATTTATTTTTAAAGCGGCAAAGTAGTCAATTTCGCATTACATCTTATCAACCATCAATTTGGTGTAAATTGTACTACTAAAAATATTGCTTTGTATCACACCAATTTGGTCACCAATAAAAAAGGGAAAACAAAAAGACATAAGGACAATAAGGGAATATCGATGGAGCACAGGAGAACCCACAATAATTAATAGCCCTATATTAATGTGTCAATGTGGTTGATAAAGTACATTTCACCGAAATATAATTAAGTACTGCATCGTCATGAAGGGTTTTTTCTCTTCATCATTACGAGCATTTACAGCTAAATGGTTATGAAGAGGGCATCAGAATTTTTCAAATCTCCGAAATTCACCCAAATAATCAATATAATTATTTTTGAAACTATGTATATTACAGTAGTCTATGTTTTCACTTGGAGGCTATTATTATGTTCTTTCTAATTGTACATTAAGATGGATATTCTTGCCATAATATTATTTCCATACTTTTGCTTGCATCTTTAAGCATAGGTGGAATTTATGGATGTAAGGCCCACAATCAATGTGTATCAATGAAGCTCAGGTTTTATTTTAAAGTACCTTCAATGTTGCCACATATATTTTCCGGAAATTATTTATTTAGGAGCAAAAAAAACATATGCTCATATATGGCAATGCTACTTTGACAGTGCCCTTAACACTTGGTTACATTTAGTTTAACTTTTTTATAAATGTGCTGATGTCCATAATGTCCTATTTAGACAGAATAGGGTGATTTATTTATGTATTTTGCCTTCAACTCATGGAGACAGTCCATCTACCTTTTAAGATATTCTAAAATATATGATAAAGACACTTAACTTTAAGGAGTGTTTCTTTGTGGGTGATATATTTAAATCACTATGCTGGGCCATCAGCTTACTCTTCTCCTCTGGTGATGAAGAATGTGAGACTGTGTTACAAGTGTATGAATCCTTCGGACATGAAAATAGCATTAGAATGTACCAGACATTTATTAAAGGCACACCTATCTTCTTATGGAAATCATTGAGAGACAAATACAACAAAGACTTGAGGGGTGATTACGAGTTTGGGAGTTGGAAAAACCCAACCACCAAACACCCTCGATGAGGAGACCGCCACGGTGCTGGCAGTCTCCCCACTGGCTACATTAAGAGTTTTCCACTGGGCTGACTGGCGAAAACCAAGGTTTCTGCCAGTCAGCCCAGTGGAAAGTGTGCGGTGGAGCCGAGTCCAATGCCATTGGACAGGAGACCTGCGTAGCACCATTGGAATGTCCACTGTCCGTACAGCAGACAGTGCGCATTCCCATGGTGCTGGGAAGGGGGGCCTCAGCACTGCCCATGCCATAGGTATGAGCAGTGCAAGAGCCCCTCTGTGGCCCCATGCACTTGTTCTCTGCCAGCCTTTACATGGCGTTTGAATCACCATGAAAAGGCTGGCAGAGTACATGGTTGTAATCAGCACAGCGGCAGTGACTTCAGCGCCACCGTGGCTGATTATAACCATGTCAGCACTGTGGCGCTGACTTCAGTGCCGCTGTGGCTGATTACAACCACGACCGCAGTCATCTCATCGGGATAAAAAATCCTGGCGGAGACGGCAGTCTTTTGGCAGTCTGACTGCCAGGGTCTGGTGCATTGAGACCGATAATAGGGCCCTAAACCTCAATTTCCCTCTTGCCCCCACACTGAGATTGCAGATTAAATATGCAATAATTTTCAAACTACTTTTAACAATTATATTTGAAAGTGAGCTATTATAACAATAAGGAATTGGCAACAAAATGGCATAGTTTGGCCTCAGGACTGCCCTCTGCTTCCCAAGATAAATCTCAAACTGGAGAGATTATTGATAAAGACAGAAACTTTGTAGCCATAAATGAATGTATGTCCTGTAATACATGTAGATATTTAGGACCAAACACGTTTTTGGTTCATTTACTAATCTGATAGCATGGCATAGGCCACATTTCAAGATGAGAGTCTGTAGCTTGAAATTATGTTTGTTGGCATGGTCTCCTGGTCTTGGAACTTTGGATACCAATTCAAGGTTATGCTTTTGGGCGGTGTTCACAGACCCACTGGAGCCAATGAAGTGACCTGATAGCAGTACATTAAAAGTCATTGTTGTAACTTGTTAAAGGAGCTTCATCTAAGAAGGTGTCCATAATGAGTATTTTACTGAGATGAGCTGTTAGGAATGACACAATCACTTACTCTTTGTAAAAAAGCATTGCAGCTAGCAAATTAAAATTGGAGGTTTGTGCCAGGACTGCCCTAAATGTCACCATACATGTGTCTGATACCCAAGACAATACACAAGAACAAACACAGCAGTGAATGCTGATTGGTTCTCATGGATGCTCGGACAGGACACATGCCTTGAATGTCAGTAAGCTGCATCCACCAGGTGAAGTCACACTTATGAGCCTGTTCTTAGCAGCAGTGTGATTCCAATTCAATGTTTCTCATGGTCATAATAGTAACTCCAGCCTTAATTATTGTTTCTTTCTCAGCATCTTGGCTTTGTCAAGCTAGAGAAGACTGTGAAAGTTGGAAATAGGTGAATTCAAAGTTTTAGAAATGAGCCCTCACTCTAGTCAGGGTAAGGGAGCCACACAGCTAAGATAACCCCTGCTCCTCCCCTTGGCAGCTTGGCACGAGCAGTCAGTCTTATCCAGGAGGCAATGTGTAAAGTATTTGTACACAGGCTAAGTAACACAATGAAAATACCACAAAAGTACTTCACAGCAGTTTAGAAAAACAGCCAATATTTATCTAAGTAAAACAAGACCAAAACAACAAAAATCCAACATACACAAGCAAAGATACAAATATTTCAAATATTAAATCTTAGTATAGCGCTTAGAAACACAATAGCTCCAACTTGGGCTATCACAATGTCTTGACGGAGTCGTCTCCAACAGTCCGACGCCACTTGCAAAAGATTGTGGTCCGGTCACGGAGTCGCATGGACCCCTGGAACAGTACCTTGGAAACAAGGAAGCAAAGACGTTGCATGGAGTCAAGTAGGTGAGGCATCGCTGGAGCCGGTGCGGCGTCGGTTCCTTACTGCTACTGGGGAGGTGAGGCGTCAGTTCCTAACTGCTAGGCAGGGAAGGTGAGGCATTGGTTCCTTATGGTTGCAGGGGAGGGTATGCTGCATCTGTGATGAGGTGTCAGTTCCTTACGACAAAGTGGGGTTGATGAAACCAGCAGGTCAAAATGCGATTACAGACTTTGTTTTGCCACGATCACACCACAGGGCCACAGGTGCTGTGACAGAGTCGGGTGTCATGGACATCGGTGACAAGGTACTTGGGACTCATGCTGTGGCGGGACTTTGGAGGCACTGCAGCAGCATCTGGCCTGCAGCGTCGGTTGTGGTCATTGCACTCAAACTCAGCAGGGACCACGGATCCAGTACTTATACCCATTTCTGTCTTTGAAGTAGGCAAACTTTTTAGTGCACAAGACCCTGCCTTTCCTGCCCTGGCCCCGGGCACACTCCAGGGGGGTCGAAGATGGCTTTGTGTAAAGACAGGCATAGCCCTATTCAGGTGCAAGTGTCAGCTCCTCCCACCACTCTACCTCAGGAAGATCCATGAGCCTGGTGATGGCCCATCAGGATATGAAGGGCACACCTTATCTCCCCTTTGTGTGACTGACTACAGTGAATACACTAACAGCCCAACTGTCATCCTGACCCAGACGTGTATTCAGCAGACAGGCAGAGGCACAGAATGGTTAAGCAAGAAAATGCCCACTTCCTGAAAGTGGCATTTTCAAACTCACAATTCAAAAACCAACTTCACCAAAAGATGTATTTTTCAATTGAGAGTTCAGAGACCCCAAACTCCCGATCTCCATCTGTTCCCAATGGGAAATTACACTTAACAAATATTTCTAGGCAATCCCCATATTACCCTATGGGAGAGATAGGCCTTGCAATAGTCAAACCCATACAAGACGGCTGGCCAAACACACATGCGCAATGAGGGGGAGTGCTTCACAATGAGGGGGAGTGCTGCACACTCCCCCTCTGTCCCTGTCACTCCCCTTGGCCCCGCCTATTTTACAATAAAATGATAATAAACCTGGTTTATTATCATTTTATTGTAAATGTTTAGCAGTTGCTGCTGCTGATGGGGGTAGCGACGCTCCTCCGTCACAGCGGAGGAGCCGCTGCTGATTAATATGGATGCATCTAAATCTGCTTGTCTGTATCTGATTAGGTACCTGACTGGTATCAGAGCATCTACTGCAGATCACCAGATGCTAGACTACGCTAGCTCTGTTACAGCATTGATGAATACACATAGGAACCACTGCTATTTGTAAAATGGCACCATTACCTTTGCACATTGAAACAGGGAATCTTCTGATGGAGCCGACAATGTGATAGGACCTAATTTAGATCTGGGAGCAGGCACAGCCTTTGAACAACCCTAAACCCAGCCACCTTCCTGAATTCTACACCCACCAACGGTATTAGCCCTTGAATACAGGGGCAGCTGAGTTATGGCAGGGAGTTGGCACGGCAGTGGCGGAGATCACTGCCTAGCAGTAATTGTGCCTTTCAGGATCCCTGCACCATGGGGAATCCCTGGGCTTTCCCTTCTCTGTATCACACATGCAGAAGATACCTCAAATGAATCCTCAGGGTTCACCATGGCCCAGGGGTTCAATAGTTCATTGTTAAAGGGTAGCTTCTGACTGATGAGTGTGTATGTCTCCTGACAAAATCAGATTCCCAGGGATTTCCTTATCAACTTTGCACACATATGCATTGTAAAGGAAACCCCCCCTTTTATGCTGTGCAAATTATCCCAAGCTATAAAAGAGTATTATCACTTCTGGTATAGACAAGATTACAACAGTGACTACTCCTTGCAGGAATAAATGTTGTAGGCACATCAGGCAAAGTTACCAGATATTATGTCACTAATGTAGAGTACCCTCAATTACACCAAGGAAACCCACAATATCCCAAGAATGACCACCTTTATGCCAGGTAATGTCTAAATTGCCCACAAGATGTCAAGGATGGCCATTATTCTGCAAGAGTGGCTACTATTTTGTCCAGCGTAGTGACATCTGTTCAAGGATGCTCAAAGTAGGGCAGGAATGGGTCTTGGTACTTCAGGATTATTCTCTAAGCAAAGGCACCCAAAATATGCCAGGATGGATCAGCATTGGAGTATTATGACTACGATTGCCAACATCTGAGCTCTGTAGAGGCTGCTGGTAAGCTACTGGTAACTAATGAGTTACTTGTTGGAGACCCCTGCCCTAGATGCAGTAGGTATCAAACCGTCGACACTACATTGCTGGTCAGGCTCCTCAAAGCAAAATAACTCACTCATGATTTCAGACAAAATACATGTATTTTAACTTCCTTTTACTTACCACTCTTCCCTTCATTTTTTTAAAATTGAAATAACTGTATTTTGGCAGACAGGTGTAATGCAGCATGTCCTGGTGACTGGCTGCTGTTGTGGCGCGCCGGTAGCCCCCATAATGCTGGCTGAGAAGCTACGCAACAGGAATAGCAGCGCCTCGAAGCAATATTTCAGGGCAGGCCTTTGCGCAGCAAAACTACCAGGTCGCAGTTCATCGGACAGTGGGCAAGCTCTGGCGGAAGGCAGCAGCGGTCGAGAGTGAGCTTTGGCACGTTTGGAAGAACACGTTTGGCAAATGAGCCAGGCACATTAAGCAGGAGAGAGGTAAGGAATTATTATGTGTCCTGTAGTGAATTTGGAGCACCCTGTCCCGAATATATGACTAAATAAAGCACGGTGTGGTGCAGTACTTCCATTTACAACGAGCACATTTTCCATTGAACTGGCCACTAAATGTGCATCAGACATATTGTGTTATTGCTGAATATATATGACGCTCAAACGGTAACTTGTTAAAATCGGGTTTCAGCAGGTACATATCATTTGCATATCACACAAGTAAAGTGTCAGGTTTGATTCAATCGTTTTAAAATCTTTGTTTCCATTATACTACAGAATTACAAAAAATGTAACATGCCTCACTTTCCTTTCCTTCCTGCTGCTATTTTTTGAAACAATTGTATAGTTAATTTACAACTAATTTCCAACTATCTAAATTGTATTGTGTGTTAGAAAACTTTTGGTGTACAGCTTTTACTTTGACGCTCACTGTGTCCCATCAAGGCTGTCACTTGGTTCACGTTAGAAATGTCACTCCCCTTGCAGTTAGGGCAAGCAGTATCCATGTTTAGAGACTAAACAGCAATTTGTCAGCAGACTTTACCTGACATTTGACATCTGTCTTTAAAGGCACAGCAACTGCAACATGGCGAAAACAACATATAAAGGCCTCTTTACTGCTCATTCTCCTTCTGACCACTTGTATGGTTATTTCGGGGGTTCTGCCGAAGCTGCCTCGCCCCTACTTCCAGTGCCTATGCAGCTTGCCACTGTAACTTCTTCCCCGCAGTTGTACCCTATATGAATGCTGCTACAGCTTCTCGAAAGATTTTTCCTATATTTTATAGACCTTGCAACCATTAGCCCAGTAATGAGACTTGAGCCCCCGTTTGAAAAGTACATGGAGGCCCACCCCCCCTCCGGACTCACTCAAGAGCTTTCAGGCCAGGATGCTGTGCTGAGGGAACCTCCATGAGTCCCACCCCCCCTTTTGTTACGCCACTCCATTAGCGTTGTATGTGAAGCATGATTGCGACCTAACTCCACAGCAAGAGAACACCACAAAGCGAATGTTGTGTTTTAGACTTTAACATTCTTGGAGCGCCCTCTGCTGCCCAGAGTCAAGAAATGCATCTTTCAGATTTAGTTTTTGACAATTTGTTGTACTCAGACTCATGGGCCAGCGCTCCAATGTTAACACCGTACCCTGAGCTCAGCTCCAATATGAAGCTTATTGACTCACATTGTGAAGTTCAGTAGACGCCACTTTAAAAGAATCATAAAATAAAGTGAATGTATGGGGCTGCTTGGCAGATTTGGGAAATCCTGAGAATAAGTGCTTGATTAATCATGAGGATGTAGAATGATGCCATTATCACAAGTGAAACTTTCATTGTGCTCTTGTGGACTTTTCTGCTGTATTGTATAGAGCTGATGGAGAAATTCCCAGGTTGAAAATGCTCAGTTGAATAATACCGGGGTGGCTGGTTCTCCTAATCAATGAACTGTACAGTGATACATGGCATGCTTGAAATATCCTGAAGGGCGGAGCTATAACGAATCGCCTTAGTAGTCGATATGAGTAGTACCCACATGAGCCATGGGATGCAGAGCAAAGTTGATTATTTGATACAGTGCTGACAAGGTTGCGTCCTCTCACAGTCCCCTTCAACCTCTACACTATTGTGGTAGAGTTTGTCTGGGTTTATATTTTTGTGAAAAATAATAATGACGAGTAATGGATCTTTGCTGTTCTGTGTGAACGATTTTTCTAGTGTTTCTAACTGTTGCAATTTTCAAGGCCCTTACGTTCTAGTTCCCATTACTGGGTCTAGTCGTATTCATTTGTGTGAAATGTTTCATATTAGTTTGAACTTCTCCAGATAGGGGTAGCATGGAAGATGCTTGACGCTTTAAAATGGGATAGTGCTTATGTACATAAGTATTGATGTGTTTTTTCTGAATTATCATGAGTTGTCCCTTAAGATCATACCACAATGAATCTGCTACTTTGCTAATTTGTCATGCAAAAATTGTGTATAAGAACCCCTTGATTTGGGGGGTGAGCCACATTTTTTAGATTGCCTACTAGGGATGCTGCTTGATTCTTTCCTGATTTTGCTGTGCATTGAAACTTAAAATGATTTCTGATTTTTAACTATTCTGTATAATTTTTCATTTGAGCCTCCTGTACCGCTTGAATTCTGAGATCTTTGTGATAAAACCCTTTAACTTTCCCTTGACCTAGAAATCAGTTATTTGGAGATCTAAGGGCCAGATGTATCATCACGGCCCTTTGCTAGTTGGAAATAGCGATTTTTAAGAAATCAATATTTCCGACTCGCAAAGTGCCACATATTACATTTGCGATTCGGTAATAGCGACTTCTTAAAAATCGCAAATGCTATTACCGAATCTCAAATTGCGATACCGGCCCCATTCGCAGCTATGGGCCTGTTGGCCCAAATCTGTGAATTTTTTGCATTTTCAAAATTGCGATTTCTGAACCAGAAATCACAATTTTGGAAATGCAAAAGCTCAGGGTGCTGGGGGCCTAAGGCCCCCTCTGCTGCACCCCAAAAATGTTTTGGGGGACATGTAAGGTGCACACATGCCAAAAGGGCATGTGTGCTTTACATGTTCAATTTAAAAATGCATTTTAAATGCATTTTTAAATTTTGCACCAGGTTACCACCTGGTTTCTTCTCATGGAATTTTGCATGTGCAAAATGCCATTCTGCGAAAAATCGCAATTTGCAATTTTTTGCAGCATCTCCTTGCGATGTGGATTTTGCGAATCGCAAATTGTGACTCGCAAAACCAGGTCGCAATGCAAGAAATCGCAATTTTTGCGATTTCTTATTTGTGGTCTGCGAATGCCTTTCATGCATCGCAGACCACTTTTTTGCACTCGCAAACGGCTGAATTTTGCAATTTGCACCGTTTGCGAGTGCAAAAATATTTCATACATCTGGCTCTAAATGACTTATTTCCGTACTCTGCTAAATTGATGTTGGGGAGGGTGCCCTTTTCATGCTAGATCAACTTGTGGGAGAAGTGACTGGGGTACATTCTGAGGTAATCTAAGAATGAAGGTTTTCTAAAATATTGAGGTACATATTTTCTTACTCAAAATTAGTAGCAGAATATGGCTGCATGTAAAAGATCACCTCTTCTTTTTAAGGGGCCCCTAAAGGGTTTCTTGGCCCCTAATGCCCAATCCAAGAGAAAAGTGGACTTTCTGGAAACCTGCCAGCAATTTCATTGCAGGAGTTTCTCAGGAGATGACTTGCAATGCATTCCTGAACAATTTGGAGCGACGTGTGAATACGGTGAATTGATTTTTAAATGTTGCATGTATTTTTGGGTCTGGTGAAATGTGAATCGATGAATGGATTTCTATGGTCTTTGTGAGATGTTTGACTATACAATACTAATTGCAGGTTTGATTAGTTGAGTGATCGCTGTTTTGATGATGTACTTTTCATGTTTGTGAATTTATTTTATTATTGGTAGTGTTGCTTACCTGATTTGTTGAAATTCAAGATTTTGTGGTTTTACTTGTCGATATGGTAGTATGTAGTGTGATGTGCTGCATACACACAGACAGGAGTTTTCCTTTCTAGGGTTGTATGTTTAATTTGGGTTGGTGTACTTTGCTCTTATGTGCACAGTAGTAAATTCATTAGATGGGGTGGATTGTCACTGGATGAAGGTCTAACTTGTCTGAAGTGTGGTTAAGGTGTCGTTTCCTGTTTTTGCTTAGTGCCTCTCTTTATGATTGCTTAATTTAATAATTTGCTATAGCATTTTTTTTACTTAATTTAGTGATTTTCCTTTCTATCTAGCTTAATCAGACAAAGGTTTCTTTGGTTTTAAAAATTTTAGCATTTTTCTTTCTTGTTCACAAAGAAGTTGCACCGTGATTGGTTAGTCAACGAGGGAAATATGCTGTGGTTGGTGGGATTTTTTTTTGTTCAAGCTAAAACGATTCGTCTTTTTTGAATATCTGTGTATGCCTGTGCATACTTTTTTAGAATTGTTATATCTATAATTCACCTTGTCTTGTCTTCAGATTTATTCATCAAGACACCAACTAATTTAATTGCCAATAAATAACTTCATAAATAATCCCCCTGTTAGCAGTTAACTTTGCATTGCGTTGGTGGGATGGCACTACAAAGCTACTCTGTCATTGGTTGGTTACTGACAGCGCTGCACTGTGATAGCTTGAACTATGACAGAGCCACACTAGGATTGGTTCTTGTTCATTTGTTGTGATTTCTGAGATTGTTGTAAGTGAAAATAATGGGAAATGTAATGAAATAGCTTAAAGTTTCTGTGGTGCCAGCAGCAGATCAGAGATTACCTGCTGATGGAATGCTCGCATGAGAAATGATGACGAACATTGGGCTCTACACATACTTAGATTTCTGAATGGCATGAATATATTGAGTTTGACCAAAATGTATAGTTTCTGGTAGAGGATACTTTTAACATTAGAAAGTTAGATTTCTTAAGACAAGCCATGAATGACATTAAGCCGATGCCCAGAACTACACAGTTTTAGGCATTAAATAAATGGAATCGGATGGCAACAGAGAAGGAGAGAAAGAGAATGCCCAAGCAAGTGAAGGGTTAATTTAGACAGTGGTTAGAAAACAAGAGGGATAGACAAACATATTTTGGAGGGGCATATGATGGAAGGTATAGGAGCCTACCGTGCCACAGTTAAAAAAACAATTGATAAAAGCAAAGGAAATGAGGGAGAGAAGCAGGCTAATGATTCTGTTGAGGAGAGTAATTTCCTGAATGATCTTTTTGAGGCCTGATTTGGGTGGAAGAGGAGATAGCACTACAATACAAGCTTCTATAACAGTGGTACCGCATGCATCAACTGAGACGGAAACGGCAGCATTGGCTAGTACCAGTGGTGATACACAATCTGTTATTTACAGTCAATTGCACTGCAACTGCTACAATTTGCCCGATGATAGAGCAACCCACCTTCTAGGCCACGGTTCACGGAATGTTCACTGCAGTGTAGACATTTGGGACAACACTGGGCACAATGTGTCAAATTAACAGAAGTCAACTAGGAACAAAACAGCTTCATGGACCAGGCAATATGATTAAAGCCTTGTTGAAATGTGTGCAGTAACTAAGAAAGATGTGTATTTCCTCGATCACTTTTTTTCTTATTTTACTATCCCTGGTTTTTATTTTGCTCTATTGATTTTGGTAATGTCGCTACTAATTATATCATCAGGTTCACAAGTCACATGACATCACTTCCTGTGATGCTACCAGGGGTGATGATGTGATGTCACCAACTATAATGTTGTTACAGGTCAAAGAGAATGTGATTTCTTTTCTGCTCCCCTTGGCATTTTGTTGAATTGCCGTCCATAATAGCAAGTAAGAAGAAAGTGAAGGGGGCTGAAAGCAGAGAAATTACTTGGAATCTAGGACAGGAACAGTTTTAGAAGGAATTTCCTTTAAGAGAAGTACATGGAGGAAATCTAGTGCATGTGACATGGACTCAAGCTGAACTGTATGCTTTTACTACTAATTTTCTGTAATTGTGAGAAGAACCAGTGAAGTGGTACAAAGAAGTGCACAGACTGACAAATATTTCACAGGTGCTGTGGACTGATTTGAAGTCATTTTTTGTGATTGTTATTCCTAGTGATTGTGAGCTGATATGTTAGGTAAAAGTCTTGAGAACGTCCCAGGAATCAGTGCACGCTTTTCATGAGAGACTCGTACAAATTTTCAAGAAATACAATGGAATTGAGGGTCCCAAGAAAGATGGTGCCAGTGTTTTTTTTCTGCTTTTGCTACGGGTTTGAGGCCAGAACCTTGCACTATATACAGCAGAGAGACATTTTGGCAGACAAAAAAGCACAATTGCAATTTTGAAGCTGACAAAATATAGTAGTGATTATTTTGATGTGAAACAGAAAAAGATCAAAGAGAATTTGATGATTGCTCTGGCACAACAGTTTGAGAGAGGATCCTGAAACCAACTAGCTTGAAATTATGAATTATGTTCAGCCTGGAATGAATGATGTGCAATTGAGAAATGGAATCATGCAAATGTAAGGTGGTGGGACAGGGATGATGAATGTGAATGTTGAGATGATGAAAAGAAACACTGCTTGTTATTTCTGTGGGAGAGTTTAGCAGTGGAAACATGAGTGACACCAGAATCCAAATAGAAATCAAAGAAAAGTTGTTCTTCAAGTACAGAAACATGTGATAGTTTCAATTATGTCAAATTGTGATCAGTGTATACAGTTTTAGAGATACTTTTGAATGTCAGTGCTTTCAGTACCAGCGATGAAACAAAACATGAGAAATAAAGTGCAGGGTACCAACATAATCTATAGATTCTGAATGATGAGCCAACATGGAGAAATTCACAATGATGGTGTCTGAAAGGAGAGGAGGATTGTATACTTGGAGCAGTCCCAGAGGTTGAGTATAGTGGCCCATATGTTGACGGAGAGCTCAATGGCCATCCCATTTCATTTTTAATTGATACAGGGGCTACCTAATCTACAGTTTTTTCTGTGGAAGTCACAAATCTATCCCCCTCAGGTAGAGAAGAACAATTTGTAGGGATTATTAATAAACAATTCATTAGTCAGGTTGCAACAGGTGTCAAACTTAAAACTGGTCAAAAGGAGAACAAACATCAGTTCATTTTTTGTGATTGAAGTCCTGTAAATCTTTTGGGTAGAGACTTGCTTTGCAAAAGGGATTGTGTGATTTATTGCACACCAGATGGTGTTGCCATTGAAAAACAAGATGAAGATTCAGTGTTTAAAATAAATTCACAAGACATTAGAGCTCAGTTGTTCCTGGGTCTAACAAAAGAGGACCTACTTACATACTATCAAAGATGAGGTATGGGATTTTTCTGGAAAAGAGATTGGATTGATAAAAAGAGCAAAACCAGTTAAAACAAAAATAAGGCCATATGCAATAGTCCCTAGAACTAAACAGTATAGAGTTACAAAAGAGACAGAAGATGGAATGAGACCAGTGACTAACAAAATGATTGAACAGGGAATCTTCCCGGAGGTACTTGGTACTTCTTGTATATCTCCTTTGATGGGAATAAAGAATCTGAATTGAAAAGGGTGTATTGTTCAGGACCTGAGAAAGATTAATAACATTTTGATCCCATGTTTTCTTGTGGTACCGAATCCAGCAGTGACCTTGATTCCAAATTCCTTCAGATGCAGAATTATATATAATCATTGTCTTATTCCAAGCGTTCTTTTCCATTCCCTTTCATGAAGAGAGACAATACCTCTTTGCGTTTTAATTTCTGATTAAAGTTCTCAAGTGTTGTACGGTTCCACAAGGGTATTCAAAATAAGAGGAAACCGATGACAAGGAATGCACCACTCCTAGTTTGAGTAATGAGTTTATTAAGGCACTTCCCAGGTATCAAATAAAAGCGCCTGAAAATATGAACATAAGCATTTAACTTGAATGCAGTGAAACATGTGTAAATGCCAAAATACTTACAACAGTTAAACAATGACAGGCATAAAAAGTACAATACATCAACAATGAATATATGCAGATTCCGGAGACAGGGAAGCAGTACTTTTCTGTAATGAAAACATTGAATACATTCCCAAGGTGAGACTCTCTTATCACACCTACTGTCCAAATCCCCCATGTTGTTCCTGCACAGTGCAACTCAGTGCTGGTGGAAAGAAGCGCAAACACATTCTAAGTGGAAAACAGGCTCAGTGTGGAAAAACCCTGAGCAACCGATGTGACTTCTGCCACCTGAAGTTAAGCTAAGCACAAAATGGAGAAAGTGGTCAAGATGGAGTTGGTAGATAAATACAGATAGCATTATACTCCACCCTTTGACCAGTGGCTCTCATAACATACTGGTATAAAAGTAACCCTTTGTGGTCTGAACATTGCAATCAAATTAGGTATGCATTGTATACAGCAACATAGCATTATTATAATACAAATCACAATGAGTATTCCACCTAAAATAGTGCGTAATTGCCCCAAATCAGGCAACCACCTAAACAACCAATTCCACCACCCTTTGTCTTCATCTTGTTTTACTCCCTTCACCAATTCATGTAAAGCTTTAATATGGGACTTGATGGAGGTGGAATGGTCTGAAAAGTTAAAACAGTACATATGCTCACATTTTAAGCAGCCATGATTGTGCTTCAAGAGCAAGTAGTCAATGGCTGCCCTGTTTTGCAATGCAGTTTTTGTAGTGCCTCGTATATCTAGTAACAACTCAGCCAAGGCAATGGAGGTATGATTAATGTTCTTGACCATCAGACATGCTAACTTGTTAATAACTCGAGTATTATAAACAGCTAATCCTGGAACGCCTACTATAGAAATACTTAAGCTTACATACTCTGACTTAGATAATAACTGAATTTCAGAGTCCCACTCTTCACTTTATTGAACTGCTTCTCTTGTGAGTAACTTATGTGATAGAGAGTGAAATGGAAACATTATAAGTCCTAACCACCTAAAAGCACACAGTCCTCCGGATATATTGGCAGGAATGTAAGTATAGGTAGTGTTTCCACAAGAGAATGACCACCCCACCGGCAGTTTAACGCTCTTGATATGACTAGCAGCAGTCACGAAGTGTTGGCAAGACATGCTGTTATTAATGTTTTTACCCATTTTATCATTTATATGCTGGCACAGTACTTGTTGTTCCTATTGAATCTCTTGAGGAGACCCCGTTGTTGCTTCAAGATGTCTTTGAGCACATTTTCTGATTTTATAAGTGTTGCAAATTAGGTAGTAGCAGACATCACCGGTAGTAATGTTGTAAGTAATATCATGTGTTGTTATCCAATTTTTCATCCTTTACCTCTTGGCAAAACATACAACACTCGTAGGGGGTGAAGTGAGTCAGTAGATCACTTTTTTCTACTGCTCTGTCTTTGTTGGTGGCATTAAAGATTTGCAGCAAAACGCTGGCAGGAGGCGGTATGGCGACTAAACATGTAGAAATAACATCAACAGTACCTTTCGTATTCATCATGCAGAAATCCAATCTGTTGAGCATGGTAGGCGCCAATTGGATCCAAATGTTCTCATTCTGGTGCAGTAAGGGTGATGATCGGCACGCTCGGTCAATCACTTCGGCGCTGGGGGCTTTCGTTCCCTTCCGACCCCACATGGATGCCCGAACACCGACCAGGTAGTGCAATCAGCACAAAGATACCTTGCAGTATGAACTGTATAAGAGACAAGTATGATCATTCTCGCAAATAACATTTATCAGCTGGTACGTGTTCCCACTTTTCCTGCCCTGGTTTCATGACTAATAATATGTTGTCCCGGCCTTTTGCTATAACTTCTGCTGGTTCAGGAGGACGATTTGGGGATTCTACCCACACCTTAGCACCATCATTTTTGCCAGTTGAGCCAAAACCTCCCTCCCCACACACTGTAAGAAGGGCTGGGGCAGTCCCCTTTTTAACTATTCCTCCAAACACTGGAATAATGATAATCTGAGCAATTCTGTCTCCAGGTTGTATTATCAAGTCAGTGTCTCCACTGTTCAGCAAAATGGCTTTAATTTCTCCTTGGTAGTGTGCATCGATCAGTCTCCCTGTACCTGAGTACCTTTGAGTGCCAATCCAGATCAAGGAGCAATCAATCCGATATGCTCCGGGGTCATCTGTATTCCAACACCTGTTTTAGGAAGCATCATGTCTCGTGGTTTTAATCTGTACATTTTCAAAGCATGCAAATCAAGACCTGCAGATTATGGTATTGCTCGGTATGGAGCTAAAGCTTCTGGTTTTATTTCCCAATACATGATGGTGTTTGTTGCTACATGGGGCTGTATCCGTAATGCTGGGGTCAGCATTTGCATTAAAGGGGTCTCTGCATTTGTCAAAGGTCTATTATTCAAACTTTGGAGGGCTTCATTTAAGTGCTCTCTACAGGTTCTCAAAGTTCTATCGGATAATTTTTGTAATTGGGCTTTCAGTAAGCCGTTCATTCTCACTCATTCCTGCAGCTTGTGGGTAATATGGAATTTGATAAATCCACTCAATATTGTGTTATGAACAATAATCTTGCACCAATTTACCTTTAAAATGTAACCCGTTGTCACTCTGGATTTGGAGTGGGACTCCGTAATACAACATTAACAAGTCCAGAGTTTTGATGGTATTAAATTGAGTAGCACATTTCCAAGGGACAGCAATCAAATAGCCAGAATAAGTGTCCACCACAGTCCAGGCTTATTGACACCCGCAACTATTTGGTAGTGGCCCAATGTAATCAGTGTACTATATCTACTCTAGCAACTTCCCTCTCCCCAACTGACCTCTGACAGTTTGCGAGACAGATCTCTGTTGTGTGTGTTGATAAATGGGGCATTGAAGAATGACAGTTTTGATCAAATCTATGGGAACATGCATCTCTTCAATCTCTGCCCACCTGTTAGTGGCCTTCTCTCCCAGGTGTCCAAATTTTTGGTGCACCCACTTAGCCATCCCCACCAAGTCTGAATCCTGTGTCACCACTTCTGCCTCTGAAATTTTGGCTTTATCGTCTGCAAGGGAATTAAACCATTGTTCTAGTAAGTCGGTGGGACAGTGGGCATCTACATGATATGCAGTCACAGTACTTTGTTCTAACACTTCCTAAATTTCTTGCCACAATTCTTTGCCCCACACCTCCTTGAAATGTATTTGCCAGTTATGTGCATGCCACATGGGAAGCCAGGTGGCTAACCCATTGGCAGTGGACCAAGAATCAGTGTAAATGTGACATGTCACAGGCAATTCTTGTTTCAGTGCCCGATATACAACATACAATTCTGCATATTGACTACTTTTCCCTTCTATAGTGGAAAGCAACTTCTTGGTGACTGGGTTATAAGACACTGCCTTCCAATATCTCTTGGCTCCCACATATTTGACTGACCAATCGGTGAAACATACATGCTTCCCATCCTCAGGGTACAAGGATTCAAATGGCTCACCCCACCTACCGGGTGATTCTTTTATCTCTGGTACCTCCTGCACCCTCTCATCACCCTGCTTGGGGGCCTGTGCCACTTGTTCATTCAGGACCGATGTCCCTGCTGGTCCCACTCAAGCGCTGTCCTGTATGTACCACTTCCAATTTATCACACTGGCTTCTTGTGCATGCCCTATCCGATGAGTTTTAAGTGAACTCATCACCCACTGCATTATTGGAATCTCAGGTTTCAGAATCACAATATGACCTAGGGTCATTTGCTCAGTATCCACTAGAGCCCAGTAACACACAAGTAGCTGTTTCTCAAAGGGAGTATGTTGCTCTTCAGCATCTGGTAGCTTTTTGGTCCAGAAAGCCAGGGGCACCCTCTTTCTTCCCTGTTTTTGCCACATACTCCAATTTACATATTGCCCCTGAACGGTTACTTCCTGTTCCTTTGCCTCAAGCTGGCCCCCACCTTTTTGAACAGACTCTTCACTGGAAACTGAAAAATTGGTGGAATCCCAAATTTGGCATCCCTAACATCAGGATTCCAATCTAGCTCTTCTTTAACAATGACTAAATGAACTTTCTTTTGATTGACTCTACCCCTGTGTTTCTGGTACCTATATTGTGCAACGTGGACGGCTGCTTTCTCTGCAACAGACTGTTAAGTATCAATTTTATCTTGCAGTAATTTATTCTGACAGGACAGCATAGTTCCATTATTTTTGGCTTCAACTAGCTGCCTCTCCAATTGCTGATTTTCTTGTTCTGAGCACATTTTTCATGCATTTTTCTATAAGCAGATAACAGGATCCAGCCCTGTCTGCCTAAAATAGATAAATCCCATCCGCTCTCTACTGGCACTTTCTGCAAGCAAATTAATGCATTTTATAGTTCTGCATCGACAAGACATTCACTCCAATTCTCACATAACCTTGCACCACATACCAATTGATTTGCAAGAACATCATAGGGTGATTTTCCCCACCCTGGTATGTCATTTTGCACCTGGGAAACTGCCTTTGACTTTTTGGCAACTTCACTTTTAAATCTTTCCCTTTGTATTCTGCAGACTATGCCAAATTGTTCTGCTTTGCTTCATACTAGGAAGAAACTGATGCCAGGGAATGCAGCACTCCTAGTTTGAGTAATGACTTTATTAAGGCACTTCCCGGATATAAAAAAAGCACACGTAATTACGAACATGAGCATTTAACTTGAATGCAGTGAAACACATGTAAATGCCAAAATACTTGCAGAAGTTAAACGACAGCATAAAAAGTACAATACATCAACAATGAATATATGCAGTGAATACATATATATATATATATATACATATGCACAGCCAAGCTAGATAATTAAGAATAAAAATGCATCACCATAAGGATTGAATCCAACATCATCCTTGCCAACATCAAGCTCAGGAACCCTGGACAGCTGAGACAGGAGAACCTTCCCCGATGGGATTTGATTTGGGCAGTGCATCCACCCACAAAATGAGTTCCTTCTGTCTCAGTGCCAAGCTTTCCCACCTTATATACCTTAAACAAATCCAAGAGGAAAGTTGTGGCAACCTCCCCCTCCCTTAGAGTAAGTTGTGAAATTCAGGCGCTAGCTGTACTTGGTCTGCGTCGAAGACACGCAAAGGAATGGTCACGGCCCGATGCACATCCCACAGGCAGAGGAGCAGTACTTTTCCATAATAAAAACATTAAAAACATTCCCAAGCTGAGACTGTCTTATCATGTCCACTGTCCATTTCGCCCATGTTATTTTCCTGCACATTGCAACCCGGTGCTAGTAGACAGAAGCGCAAACACGTTCTATGCAGAAAACAAGCTTGGTGTGGAAAACCCCTTTGCAACCGATGTGAAAGCAGGCACCTGAAGGCAAACACAAAATGGAGTCAGTGGTCAAGAAGGAGTTGGTGGTTAAATACAGATAACATTACAAAAGCTAAGACAAAAGACGACTGTAAACCTGCAATTGCCTTATTAAATCAAATAGCTGACAGTGGGCACAAGGTCGCTCCTGCTAAACTGATGTAGAAAAGGGTGCCTTTTTGTACACGCACAACCTGTGGGAGAACTGACTGAGGTAAATTTTGGGGTAATCTAAGTTTTGAGGTGTTCTAAAATATTGGGGTCTAGTTTTGTTCCCAGGAAAGCATCCACATTGAGGAAAAAGAGGTCATGGTTGATTTCCCCTGTAAGAAAATAGGTTATTGGTTGACTGGGGTGTAAGCCCTGGGTAAGCAGCAACCACAGTCCTTGTCAAAGTGAGTCACAGGCCAACCCTAATTTAACCTGTGCGCAACCCTCTCGTGGCTTGGTACAGAGCAATCAGGCTTAATTTAGAGGCAATGTGTAAAGCATTTGTGCAACACTTCAAGCAGTGAGAAAGTGAAAAACACCACACAAAAAGGATATGACACCAACTTAGGAAAACAGAACTTTCTTTCATAAATAAAACAATACAGAAATGACAAAAACCCAATCAGTAGAACCGTAGATATGCAATTTGCAAGATTTAGTGAAAATAGCACCAAAAACCACAACACGCCAACTGTGGCATGTGGTCATGCCGGACCTTGACAAAGCACAACTTCAGGGCGACAGCAATAGAGCGCAGGCAGCCTACAGGGACCCAGTTAGGCCAGTTGAACAATGTTTCTTAAATACTGGTTTGCAGAGAGTTGCAAGGATGTGCGTCGAAGATGAGTCCCGCAGCCAAAGTGATGCGTTGGTTTTGAGAAGCGGCAAGGATATGATGCAAGGTCCTGCATTGTTGTTGACGATCCCATGGACAAAGGCTTGCAATCTGAAGTCTGGTGATAAGAATGGGTAGCACAGCTGGGGCAGTTCTATGGGTCTGAGGAGCTCTAAGGCTGCAATGAGGAGTCCAGCTTTGTTATAGAGGCTGCCGTTTATGAGGGATACGATTCAGGACATTGCGATGGGTCCAATCCACCCAGCAGCAGCGATGCATTGGTTCTGCTCTGGTTTGTGCCTCACAACAGAGAAGATGGGTCAGTTCTGCTAGATCCAAGGAAGCTGGCAGAGCAACTTAAGCCCACTTCCAAGGGTCCAGGAACTAGAGTCAAGGTTTTGGGAGCCTTCTGTTCCTGAAGTTCAGGTCCAGGGGCCAGCCTAATAGCCCTTGGTGTCACTCTAGTAGTATTGAGTTAAATAGATGCAAGTCCAGTCCCCATCACCCAGGCATGAGGGCAACAGGCAGCAGGTCGGCACAGCAGGGTAGCAGTCCTTCAGAGCAGCAGCCCAAGAGAGTGGCAGTCCTTTCAGCAGCACAAACATTCTTTCTCCTGGCACAGTATCCACAGGCCTAGAAGTGTACTGAAGAGTTGGGTCTGAGGTCCAAAATTTACACCTAGTGCTTTGAAGTTGGAGAAGCTTCTGGAGCTTATCACTGCCCTGAGGTGTCAGACATCCCCTTCCTCCCTGTCCTGACCTCAACTTGTCTGGGGTCACAATAGACTACTGACAAGCCCTCTGTGAGAGTGCTCAGGCAGAGCCTTTGTGAAGCACAAAGTTGATAGGTGACATGTCTTCCCCATCCCCCTCGCTATGGTCCATCCTGCCAACACCTATCATCCTTTTGTCTCACTGTCTGAGAGCAATACACAAAGACCAACTACCAGCTATGCTTAGACATGTTTGCCAGATCAGGCTGCAGGCATAATATGGTTAGGAAAGTCTGACTGGCTGCTTGACAGTTGCCAATTGTGGGGGTCCCAAGCGTCTCTTTTTATAGTAGATTTCCAGACACCAAATGTGATTTAGAGTCTTTGATGTTTATGTTGGGGTCTGCTTCCTTCTGAAAAGCCCTCTCCTCTGCCTGCCCTTGTTTCCGAAAGCAGTCGGTCACAGCAGGAGCAAATCCAAATCTGATAACCCCACACCACAGGCCATGGGAGTGATTGGAGGTTCACACCTGGGTGTCAGTCAGTGATTTGTGTATCAAAAGGTTACCCCAAGGCCTCAACCCTACTCTTTATGATTCTCTTATCTGCCCCATCTACTTCCTGAGATGTGCCCAGACCCCTTCCCAGTGACCTCTCTCTGAATCAAAGAATCAAAGAACACCCTTTGAAGTGTACTGAAGAGCCTGGCTCTCCCTTTCACCATTGGGTTCCATTCAATTTACAGAATTGCAGTGAAGCACAAATCTGTCTGGGAATTCCTCTACCTTCTCTTCTCATGTTCCTCCAATCAGCCCAGGGTCTTCCAAAATAGAACTTACAGTCTTCCATGTGCTTAGCACAGACATTTAGTGTACAGGCAGTGAACAACACTACATACTTCATGTTTGGTACTATTCTCAGGCACACATACACCCAGCACATGCACATAATATGCATGCACTTCACATTACTAAATTATCACTGAATTGCACCATCCATGGGCACACATTACCCCAGCACATGTATACCGCACATGCACTGCGCAACACTACACACAAAAACCATTGTAGGCCTAGGGTGAGTATAGCATACACCAGAGGAACTTTAAATGAGTGAGCTGTAGGCTTCACTCCAGTGACAGATACATTCCTGTTGATCATTACACTGTATGCTGCCACCACCGTGCTTGTGCTGCTTATCTCCTGGCAAAGACAGTTGCCTTTTACCACTATGAGAGTAGCGCTTTGGGCACCCTTCCCAGTACAAAAAATACCACAATTTGTGTGACAGACCAATGTCATGGCGCATATTCTTAATCAGTGCTCACCCATGACATCAAAAATCATCATTAGGGATGCAGAAATTATTACTGTTGGGGCACTCAGAGCAGTGGTGCACATCCATCACCATGTGAGAGAATTATCTGTCCCAACACTTCACTTTTCTGCTTGTGATAGTATCATTAACAGGTGTCTCACATGAGGCATGGGAACATCACACACATGCACACTGCAAACACAGAAATGTCATTAAAGCACACTGACAAATTGCCAGCTTTATAGATGCCAAAGTTACTATAAACTGACTAGGAAATCCCTTTATGTTCACTAGCTGTGTTCCAAACATTTCACGTATTTCCTGAAAACACCCCCCCTCCCAGCTAACTATTCTTCGGCCCTGTTGAAATTGCCACTGCATGAAGGCATGGAAGCACTTCAAGGAGCATTTCGTAAAACAAATACCTCGTTTGCCAGAGTGAGGAATTATTAAATAGACATATTGCAGGGAAGCATGAGTCGGGATGGGTGGGGATTTCCTTCTCGGGTTTGCAGCACTTCCTAGAAATCCGTAAAGCAAGCAAATTGGCAAAAGCTATAGCTCTCCAGGGAGTTAATCGGGAGAAAATAGAAAAACAACTCTGTCCTGTTAGTTGAAGTAGCTCGTGCAAGATTGGAAAGCTGTCGTATTTGGGCAATATTCTGTTTGCTAAGAGCAATATAACTTGTTATTTATTTTGTACGCAGATATCATAATGCTGGCTTAAAAGTGTTCACCAATTGCAGCTTGACAACTGGCATGCATGCGAAATGGCTAGAGGAATGTAACAGTAAACCCCAAAAAATCTTGAAAAAGTCAAACTTTGTTTTAAATAAAAAAGTGGCATTGTTGGTCGCCCGGCTGTGGCAGCCTAGGAGACAGGCAAAAAAAATTAAATTCTTCCCCTACTATTTTAGTTAATAATACTGCTTACTACACTATATTCTTTTCAGAGTGGGTTGTATACAGTGCACAGTTTTTGCAAAAAAATATTTGTCACATACTGTTTCCTTTATATGGCACAAGATCAAAGAAAATTTGCTAAATTCTCGTCAAAACTTTCGCTAACCTTAATAAGAGCGTGTGTTATGTCAGATGCCCGAGGTGAGACATAATCTGTTCTGTTTCACACTCTAAATACGTTCTGTATTAAGGGTGCCTAGTGTCCTTTCCTACCTTCTGGTTCTGCAGGTTTAATTTCGTTGCCCTAAGTCCTAAGACTACAGACAAGAACAAGTAAAAAGAGAACACTTCGTAAATGGTGACACTGTTTCAGCAGGAGGTATATGAGGCTCTAAGGCGGCTGGACTCCATAAATTGCCTATGTGGTTCTATTTTTGGTTTCTTGTTTTTAACTAATTGCCAATAAGTACCACTCTTTGGTCCTCATTTACAAGAGTCTTACACATCGGCTTCGATGCTTCAGATTTCTTGCGTTGCCCTACGACCCCCTAACAACCCTATGGATGTGCTGTATTTACAATACAGAGCTCCATGCCGAACGTTTTCACAGATGCCTCAGAAATTCTGAGGCATCTGTGGCACTAAACTGACCCGTTGCTGTACTAGCATAAAAAAATGACACTACTCCAGCAGTGCGAGTAAGGCTCCAATAGAGAAAAGTCCTGCGTCAGTTTAGCGCCTGCTCTGAGCAGGCACTAAAATTCTGATGCTGTGAAGTCGCAGAACGACTCAGTGAAATGTTGTAAATACCACTGTGTCAGTCCTGTGTCACTTTTCCCGAGGGAATATCTACCTTGCATACATTATACCTGGTGCAAGTGTAATGTGACGCAAGGCTTTACAAACTGACACACTGGGGTTAATGCGTCAGTTTGTAAATGTGGAGCAGTGTAAAGCGCTGCTTGCGCCACCGTTATGTAAAAAGAAAAATATGACACAATGGTGGCGCAAAGGCCTTGTAAATGAGGCCCTATGTACCTTAAGGGTGTGCTATGCAACAGTTTGTATTGTTCTGTGGCAGTGAAATGCAATGTTCATGTTTTGGGTATACCTTATATATCACATGACAATAATATCAGATCTACTTCTTTGACTTAACACCAGCATCGTAAAGTAGGTACAATAAATGAATAAAATAGTTAAAAGAGTAGGTAGACAAAGCAGAGGTAAAATAATAATATCACTTACCCTTGCAATGTAGTGGTAGGGGATAGACTGTGTGCATTCTTTTACAGGTCTGTGTTATCGACATTGATAACTGCGATGCAACCACATTTTGTTTTACAAAATGTGAACATGGATTTTTACTGCCTCAGGTCTCACTGACTGTTGCAAAAAGAAAGTAAGCAAAATCGAACATTCCTTACAATAGGTAATATGGATCTCAATAGCAGCTCAGCTTCATGTGTCAAAATATGCTATGTGTATTTGTAAAGCGCACTATCACCCGTATGTTTATTCCGGCACTGAGCAGGTGTGTGCCTGAGGACAATGGGAAGCTGCTGGTCAGCAGAGGGAATGTGAAGAGAAACTGGGGTCACAGTAATTGACACAATATATGACACCTTGCAGTATAACAGTGAGCCACTATTTGGAGTTAGTCTATAATCTCACATTGAAAAATACTTTTGCTTTTGTAGTATAAACACATTTTGAAGAGTACATTTCTCAGTAAGACCTCATAATTGTCACATATCACATTTTCCCAACATTAGCATCTTCATATTTGCCATAGATTTGTCAGTGTCTAGGTGAATATGGAGATTAGTTATGTCTAGTGTTGTTGGGGTATCTCGTCCCTTTCGGTGTGCTTCACATTGAACTTGTAAAAGGTGTGATTGTTTGTTCAAGCTTGTTTTGTAACAGGGTCACCTGTATGGCAATTCAGTTGGTCTGTGTGTAGGTTTTCTACAGTGACCCTGCGAAGCTTGTCACTTTACTGACAGACACATGTGCGTACTGAGTCAGAGAATTATTTTAATAGTAAAACATAAGAGAATGGTAAACCATTTGCAAACAACTGTTTGGCCAACAGGGGATTGTTTGCTTTCGTAGCAGTGGAGCTTGTCTTAAGAAACAATAATGTTATGCTGTATAGAATTATCTGGTGCATTTTGTAACACACAAGGCTCCAAAAGATTATTGGCCTCTGAGAAAGACAACTTCTGTCCCCATGACATTAGGGGTTATGCTGGGATGCTATCCTTGCCTTGGGCTGGTGTGTTTTTTCAAAACCAGATGATTTCCATGAGACTTACTGTCACTTTTTTGCTTTCTTGCATCACTACTGCTTAGTGCTTTATTTGTAAATAATAAGTGCCAGTATACAAAGATTTCCCAGAATTTTGTGGCCACTACTGGTGAATGTTGGGTTTGTTCTATAGTCAAGATTCCAACATATACTTCTACCATCCATCACGTTCCACTCTTGCAGGTTCTTTTTATTCCTTGCTTTTTCCCTGTGCCACAGTCTTTCGGTTTCTCTTTCTCATTTTTACCCCTTTTTGTATTTTTCTCCCCTTTCTGTTATGAGGGGAAATAAGTGCCGGTCTCAAAAAGAAGTGCCAATGAGCCCCATCAGCAACCACCAGCTTAAATTAAGCACTGGTAGTGTTACAGCTGAGCAGCCTTACTGCTAGTTCATTGGTGTTGAAGGGTTATTTTTGGAACTGCATTGAAGCAATCAATCAAATCAATCAGGGACTTGTAAAGCGCACTACTCACCCATGAGGGTGTCTCAAGGCGCTGAGGAGGGGAGGGGGGAAGGCGGGAGGGTGGGAGGTGCTGCAACTGCCCGAACAGCCAGGTCTTGAGAAGTTTCCTGAAGGTAAGGAGGTCTTTGGTCTGGTGCAGGTGGGTGGGAAGAGTGTTCCACATTTTGGCGGTGAGGTGCAAGAATGATCTACTGAGTTTGAGGCAGCTACTCTTCATCCATTCGGCGATGGCCTTCATCCCTTCGTGGAGGTGGGTCTTGGTGGAGTCCTTGGTGAGGGAGAGGATCAGCTGGGTGTTGTTGCATATGAGATGATGTTGAGGTTGTGGGATCGGGCGATGTTAGCAAGCGGGGTCATGTAGACGTTGAAGAGGGTCGGGCTGAGGGACTAACCCTGCGGTACGCCGCAGATGATTTTGGTGGCCTCTGAGCAGAATGGGGAGAGGCGGACTCTCTGGGCTCTGCCGGTGAGAAATGAGGTGACCCAGTCCAGGGCTCTGTTATGGATTCCATCATTGGTGAGGCGTGAGCGTAGGGTGTGGTGGCAGACGGTGTTGAACGTGGCCGAGAGGTCCAGGAGGATGAGGGCTGTGGTTTCGCCGCTGTCCAGTATGGTTCTGATGTCCTCGGTGGCGCCGAGGAGGGCGGTTTTGGTGCTGTGGTTGCTGCAGAATCCGGATGGGTCCAGGGTGCGGTTCTCCTCTAGGAACTGGGTTAGTTGTCTGTTGATGGCCTTCTCGATGACTTTTGCCAGGAAGGGGAGCAGGGAGATAGGCCGGAAGTTCTTGAGGTCCTTTGGGTCCATCTTGGGTTTTTTGAGGAGGGTGTTGATCTCAACGTGTTTCCAGCTCTCCGGGAAGGTGGCGGACTCGAAGGATATGTTGATGATCTTCCGTAGTTGGGGTGGGATGACAGAGCTTGCTGTCAGGAACAGGTCATTGTCGTTTCCGTTTTCATCAAGCCAAGTAATGACACTCACTTCACTCCTCCAACAGCCCCAGTGCCCACAAAAGAGTCCGACCTCGTCTTTTCAGTCGGGCACATGCCTTGCTCTTGGGGGGGAGTCAGCAGTTTGCTGTGAAAATGTGTAAGGTTTTGCTGTGGCTATCTGCATTACTCATGCTTATATGACTGAGCAAAGCTTGCACTGCGTGGTTAACTGTGTCCCTGGGTACAAGGTCTTTCAACATCTTGCGAAATGACGTAAGATCTCGCAGCCATCTTGGGTAACGCCTGGCCACATGAAGAGGGTCTGCACTTTACTTAGGTGCCAGTTGGTGAATTTTCCCTCCAGGGACAAATTGTTGACCGAGACTGAAAAGTAATCGCTTAGCTTAGAACAACTCAGGATCCAAATGTGAGCCAAAAGAATTTAAGATTGAGAGAGTCTTTGGGAACAAGTAACCAAAAAGGATTTTAAGAATTTTCCTAGACTGTCACAAATAAAATTATTTTTTGGGGGGAATTAAACACATTTTCAAAACTATGGGCCTGATTCACAAAGGTAACCTTACACGTTTGTGTAAGTTTAATATTTTTTGGTATTCACAAAACTGCAATTAACTTTACAACTGCAGACTCCACAGTTGGGGCGGAGAACTCCACATATAAAAAGATAGTCTTGTGCAGAGTTCCCCACCCGACTGGGGAGTTTCCACAGTTATAAAGTTACTATTAAATTGCAGTTTTGTGAATACCGACAAAGAGTAAACTTACACAAATGTGTAAGGTTACCTTTGTGAATCAGACCCTCTAAATTTGCATGGTATAATGTTTTTAAAATGATAAAGATTAAAGGTTCATAACTTAGTTGAATAGAGATAACTAATTTAGTGGAACTAGGAGAACCTAAGTACTTGGCCAAGGTGCCTTTGAGGTTTTTAGTTTCATTGCACCCAATTAACAAGTCAGAATTCTAAATAAATATTTGGGGCTTTCACTGCTGGAAAAGCTCACTAAGAGGCGATTGTTACGCTGGAAAACGTTAATAAGTGAAAGGCTCTGGAAAGTTTCAAGTATAAGTTGCGATCTTTGGGGTATGTGTGTATCCTTTGGAGTAACAGGTGTGTTATTTTTCCAAGTCACGTAACATACTCCATACCAGGTCATAACACCTTCTTTCACTCCCCCAGGAGTAGATTTTACTTGCAGTTCATTTTTGACAGACTATTCAAGACATTACTTACCACAAGTAGGATTGAATTATTGTTACATTTCGTATTCCGTGAGGATTCAGCAAGGCATTAGTTCTGTTTGTCTATCATCTTTCAAAGGGCTGGACTTGAAACCAAAAGACGTCTGGCAAAAATGTTCAAACCAGCCTTTCAAACCACCCTTTTCCCTCAGTTTTAATCTCTCTTTCTTCTGTCTTTCCTCTCTCTAACCCCAAGCCCCCTGCGTTGAACTTACCGGGGAAGTTGGACAAAGTATCAGAGGCATCAGCAGTGCCCCACTGCCCTAAAAAAGAACAGCTTCCAAAGGCTCCAGCACACCGGGGAAATGCCCAGTGCAAAAAACGGATACTCCAGGCCTCAACTCTCATCCACAGGATCTACTCACCAGTACCAGTACCCCTTTCCTACCCACTGCGCTACATTTTGCTGTAGCCTGTTGGTGGACCGAGGTGTTTAAATCAAAGTGCGGGTGAAGAATGGTTGCAATCCGCTTCTGCTTACGTAAACGGATCTAACAGAAAACCATCTGAATCGTATGCGTGCAGAATAAGGTTCTTTCACTCAGATCAACTGGCTCATGAGCAGCAGACTGTACTTTGCAACATGTGATTGTCATTAAAGCAGGCCAGGCTTGGAGCAGCTCAGTTATTCTTCCAGTACAACCTACCGCGGCAAACTTAAATCATCCATTTTCAGTAGTGAAAATACCTGCATACCAGCAGATCATGGAACACCAATGCAACCCATTAGGTGCTCTAGAAAATGTTGATTTTATTGGATTGAACGTGTTTAAGAGGACAGTGCAATACATTCTAACACAGTTTTGTAGTATAAAGAGCAGAAAAAAAAATCAAATACCTCTGCAAATAAATGTTGGCACTGCCTTTCTTCTAACATAGTTTGATTTTGTTTGAAAGTACTGATCACAGGACTAATCTCAGCAGACTTAAGTTACAGCAGCTCAGACCTAGTGTGATTATTTGGTCTTCAACGAAGACTTCAATCAGTTTCTGCCTGACGTGATCTAGAATGTAGAATGTTCACATAGCTTTCCTCAAAATACATTAAAAAATGAAAATAAAATTATGTGAAATATTTCTTCGAAATACTGAATTTGCCTTTCGGTGCAAATATGATGCAATTAGGATTGTATGCCTAAAATGTCCTTTTATCTGAATGAAAATACTGTGAATGATCTTACGAATGCAACTTCCTGTTCGTCCTTCAAGCACCGCTTTTTAAAGACCAAACTCCATGTGTTTCAGGCTCTGTCATGAGTTGGGGAGATTCCTTACATTGGTGGATTTGGTTACGTCCCACAACATTGATATTGCCTGGGTAACTGAGAAATGGCTCACCCCCACCAGATTTGCTTCAATGAACCTGTTCACACCCTTGCATATGGTATCATTGTGTACAACAGACCTGCAACAAAGGAGGAGGCGTGGCTCGGTTTTACAAATCTCCATTTTCACTCCACCTTCAGGCTGCCATCAATCCTGGGTAGGAATACCCTATCTTGTCTATTATTGACTTCCTCAATTTCAGTCACAGCTGCCTTTTAGTATAGCCTCCTTAACATTGTCTTAACATCCTTCAATTCTGATGGCCGCTCTTGCCCTACAATATTCAACTAAAATCTATTAATGGTGCTCTGTCCTCTCTTTTGATCACTTGGCTGCAGACTTAACTTTCAGCTAACATCCAACTAACCTATTCATTATAAGGGTCCTGCCTTATATGCTTTTATAAGGCCATCTCTTTATCACTAAAGGACACTTTGTCCATCACTTTTTGTCAGACCACTTTCTTGTTCTGTTCTCCAATTCCACCAAAACTGAAGAGGGGTTCCCTCTCAGAAGGGGTTCAATCTGCCTAAATGTCTAAGGAACATCATCCCTCAAGAACTATTCCTTCTGCTTGGAACTTTGCTATCCAGTCAGGCTCTAATTAGGAGTCCACTCACTAGTTTCGCTTATATCAGATTCTCAGGTGATATAATGGATCCGAAAAATCCCAGGTAGCCTGGGCTAGTAAACAGCCCCACTGTACCTCTTGTTTCACCCAAGTATTAAAATCCTTAAAAAGAATAATCAAGCACAGCCTGGAAGTGACGTGGATAAAACACAAGAATTCTGAGCACTTGTTCAACTTAGCCCACTTAAAATGCTTTGAAATAGCTATGCAAAAATATAACTGGGCTTCCATCACTGACAAGGCTGCTAATTGATTGAGATCACTTTTTAAATGAATGCAGCGTAAGGGAACAGGTTTTTTGAAGGTTTACCCCCACACACTTCTTGCCCCCATTTTGACTACCAGGTAATGGTGTAATGACTCTTAAATGCCTTGAGCCCTGCTAAACAGGACCCAGTGCAGGTCCTCTGACCCTGAAAATGCTGTATGTTTAATTGGCGTACCCGAAGTTGACACAGCCTAACTTATTTGTAGGTCCATAGTACATGGTATCAGGGCCTGTAAGTTAGCATGACCTTCAGGGACTGCAGCACTTGTTGTGCCATTCTGAGTAGGACAAGGTAAAGCATGGCTCCCAGTCTGCCATTGCAGACTGGAAAAGCAGATTAAACCTGCTAACTCTGCAAAGCCCAAACATCTCTTTGGAATGTATTTAAGTCATCCCTATGGTAGGTCTTAGGAGCCCTAAGGCAGGGTGCTGTATGCTAAAAGATGGAACCACCATGTTTACGTGTTCCAGTAGTAAAAACTGCGGAAGGGCTAGTAGCCCCATTGGCAAGTACAGAGCTACAGGCTGCCATCCCAGTCCTGTTAGCTTCTGAATGGGACTACTAAGGTTGGCACTGTTGGTATCAAAATAATCAGTGCATAAAATCCAATTTAATGGTTAAATTGAATTTAATGTCACTGATGGACAAAGTGCAACTTTAGAAGTTGCCACTTTAGTTGTCCAAGGTTTCTAGTGGCTGTTTGCTGTTCTACTCAGGTCTTTCCTGCAGAGAGCTTTCCACCCTCCCGGGGAGATGTGCTAATGACTCTCAGGGAAAAAAGTGACAAAAGAAGCTTACCTCTGAAGGAGGTGTTTCCTCCCCCGGGCAGGAAGCCACACAGTGTCAGCCCAAAGGGAAAACTTCAAATGCAAAGCCCGTGTTGAAGGGCATATGGGGAACACGTGGGAGAGGGACTGCTCTACTGTTTAGATAGACTGACTCCAGTGACAGGAGAGGAGAAGCCAGTTGTCAAACCATTTTTCCAGGGGTGTGTAGTCCTTGGTAGCCATACCTTTGGTGGTGGGTTAGGGAGCCTCAAAAGTCGAGAGAGGGATCTCCCCATGTTGGGAGTGGACAAAATGGTGCATCCTAGGATAGCCAGATGCCACACTTCCCAGGAAGTGGTCATCATGAGAAACAGAACCTGGTAGCCCATTGGCTACCAACTGCGACCTACCCTGAGGACATTTTCTGTAGATAAATAGGGCACCACTGGCACCCAGAACTGAGACCGCTCTTGGAAGGAGGACTGAAGGAAGCCTGCCCTGCTTCACCAAGGGACCAGCAAAGAGAGGCTGCACTGGCTGCACCTGGTGGCTAACGAAGAAAGGTACTGTGCCTTCTGTGTCCTGTTTAGGGAGAAGCTGTCTCCAGAGCCTAGTCAAGCCAAGAGAAATACAAGGGCCAGCTGACTGGCCTCCTGTTCGCAGCAAAAGGACACAACTGCTGAAGAAGGTGGGCTGCTGGGGCAAGGTAGTAGCCCAAAGTCTTTACTTCAAGTCACGATCACTGACACCCTGCAGCACTGGTGACCAAGACCAGATGCAAAGAGTTGCACCCCAGAGTTGCGCTGAACCCAGGAGTGCTATTGGAGAGTTGTTGAGACCCTCAGAAGGTGAGTGGTGATTGTAGTTCAGGCAGACTGTAGGGGACTTTTCTTGGACGTCGACACTGCAACCAGGACCCCTGAGGATTCGGACCAAGGAATCCCTGTGATAACACTCCTGTTAACCACATCAGATCCACAACATCCTTAGAGAATCTTCAGCATCCTTCATTCCTTGCTTAAGGACTACTCCTTAGAAATCCATTGCAATGCAGATAAAGTGCCCTGTGAAGAGCTGCTTCCCCTGTGAAGGTAACTGTTCTTGAGGACCTTGCTGGTCCCCTGTCTAGCTCCCTGCTGGAGCTGGTCGCCCCAAGTACTTGTGGACCACATTGACACTTGGCTAAGTTTTTTTCGAAAAAGTTTTTAAGTGTCCAATTCATTTGCTTTACCAAGGTTTGTTCAAGGCTGAGTGAAATCGCTTTGCTTTATTATTGCTTGTAAAATCCATATCTCCGGAACACCCTGGTGGATCCTTCGCATTCTAGTGTCTAAATTCTTTTAAAAATAATTTATGTTTCATAAATTGGTGTTGGATTTCTTGAGCGTCGCATTGATTTCTTCTTCAATTAATTTGGTGCTTAACACTTGTTCCTCTGGGTAAGCCTTGATGCTCAGTGTCACTGCCACCCAGGATTAAGCTGAGGCTTTACAGATGCACCCAAGGGCCCTAAAGAGGATGGTAAGTGTAATACATCCTGTGTGATTGGATAAATGGCTTCTTTATTGAAAACATCATCCTAATCGGATATAATTTAAATACTAATTCATTGTCAGCTGCCAGCACTGTGCCCTTGACCATCCCTGCATCCAACCTCTGCCTTGGTTTAATTCAGATCCAATTGAGTGTTTAGTCTTCATGCTTTTGTCCAGTCTTAAGCCTGCTGACTCCGTCTTGGACTCTGCACTTTGAAAAGCTATGCATCACTAATTTTTACCCCCATTTGTAATCTCATGAAATGTCTATTTCAACTGGCTCAGTCCCATCATCTTAGAAGAAACACAAAACAGACGAGTGACGACCATCCCATCACACATTTGTCAATTTTTGTTCATTAGGTAGAAAAAACAATGACAGGTCAATGTCACAGCTCTCTTGATCCTAACCATTGTCTCACACCATCAAGACTGGCTCCTGCTGAGACATGGTACACAGAAAATGCTAGTTAGCCCTTGGGATGAAAGCCAAACACCTGTCTTTGTTAAGATGGACCTATTTTAGCCCTCTAAAAATGTGAAACATGACATCCTTCACTATAGACTTTCTGTGGTTGCCTTGGCTGGTGGACAGTTTTCACGGAGCTTAATTGGTTTTGTCTTTTTCTCACTCCTTTGTTGATGACACCCAACTATACATCAGAGTAGCCAGGCCAGACAATGGCTTACAATCCTACCTTGTATATTGGAGATCAAGGAATAGAGGAGACCTAATTATCAGCAACTAAATAAGAACAAGATGTAAGTCAGTATATTCAGTCTAATTAATAGATTTCCTCTCTGTGGACTGAAATTGCCACCGTTACTGGAGCTTAATTTGACAACAGTTCCTAAAATCAAAATCTTGACTTCATTTTTTAAGCTAATGTTACGCTAGAGGATCAAGTTATTTCTGTGGTATATAACTAAGTCTTTCAACCTTACTCTTACTTATTTTAAAAGGGTGTGAAACCTCTATTTCCATCAAAAAAACATTGTTGTTGGTGTTGCTAGGAATTCCCACCTTGTCTATGTGCATATCTTGCATGGCACTGCAGTTAGACTGTTCTATGACCACTGTAAAAGGTATCAGAAAAGCATTGCATTGGCATCCATCAAGGCTCTAATCACCTTTAAATTACCACATCATATTTTTAGATTTCGCAATGGACTATTTAACATATATAGAATTATCCCTTACACCCCACCGTTGCCCTGCATAGATCCTCTGGCAACTACATAAATGCTCCAAAATACAGATTTACCTCAAAAGCAGTGTGCTGCTTCTCTTACAAGCCACCATTTATTGTCATAACCATCCAAATTACATGGGGACTTGCAATAATTTTACTACATTTAAATGCCAGCTCAGGAAATACATATTCTGAGACTATTTAGATAATTCTAAGACCTTTTGTTACGAAAACCATTGCATGTGAAAAGATTATGGCAGACTGCACATTTTGAAGAAAAGTGCTGGCTTGCCAGGACTCTCAGAGTCCAGCTGTTGGGAGGAGACCTGTCAAAGATGTGTTAAACTGTTCTTGGCTTGAGCACATTCAGCTGTTGGTCATGGCTGAACATCAATGTGTAGCCAAAATCTTAGTATTGTCCCTAAGGTCACATTGGTCATTGATACATGACAGTTTATGCATTATGTTAATCAAAGTACTAATAGTTTGATTACAAAGTGATGCACTGAAAAGTCGTGTTAGTGCACATTCACCTACGACTAATAATTGAACCTTGGTGGTATTGAGATTACATTACATGTGTGAAGAATTAATCTATCATTAAGTAATATTTTAGAGTCTAAACTAATAACCTGTATTGAAACAATATTAGATTTGTGATGTTGTGTTTTGAATATATGTGCAAAAATAGGGAAATGTAGTTCTGCGCCACACTAATGGAAATATATTGACAAAGTTATTTCTTTTTAAAGTTCCAGTACCATGAATGTTAATGAAAGCTATTAAGGCTGAATTTATAGTTTGTCGATTAAGATGTTTTATTAGAATGATTAATGTTCTTTTTAATTCACTTGAATTAGCCTAAGTGAGGCCTGCTAGGGCCTGTACCCTTGACTGTGCAGAAAGTGCCATGTTTTGCTAACATGAACTTTTCTTTCAGACTTCGTTCTCATGAGAATGATTGCTTGGTAATAGATGTCTATTGTTTTACACATAGAGAGTTTATGAATTTGCCCTTGAGAAGGGAACATTTAGAACTGTAAACTGACATTATATGCAGATGTGTCAATCTTGCATGGACGAATACAGATGGATTTCACTCTCATCAAAAACCTGGAAAATCATGTGGATGTTTTAAGTTGGAATCGCATGATCAATTGTTTATTGGATGTTACACCTGCAACGTCAATGTGGAGTTATAGACTCATGAATCATCTTGCCCTTTGAACTTTAATATACCGTTCCCCAGATGGATTTGGTGGCAGACTCCTTTCGCCTATTTTCAGACGCTGAACCTCTTGGACTCTGAGAGGCATTGCCTTCTCTACCCTTACCCCTTTGAAATGCTTTGCTGAGACTAAGAGATTTTTTCCCTTATCCCAAGAAGAAGACTCTTGACCGAGCTTCTGAGATGTTGACGCCTTCGCTTCATACTTAGTTTTGCCCACTTTAGTTAGTGACTTGATGCCCAGGAATTCTTTTTTCCAAATTCTTTATGGCACTTTTTGTGCTTTCGTTTTTGCCCGCGTGTGTTCTGCCCCACACGTTATCCCTTGTTTGGCTGATCTATACAGTTTTCCCTTGCTCAAACTAGCTGTACCTTGATGATGTGAATGGCCCTAATGCTTGTTAAAACTAAGCAACACTTGTTTTCTATCCACCAGATCATTTTACTGATGTTCTGTGTTGTATTTATTGAATGCCTAGTTCTCTTAATGTTAGTTTGCTTGAACTTATTTAGTCGCCTTGGTCAACCCTTGGTGATACTATATCTTTATAACTTTGTCTAGAGAATTGTCCACATGACTTTGAGCTTACGTTTGTAATAAAACCCCTTAACTTTATTCCAGACTGGAGTTTTCTTCGTATGGCCACATGTGTCATACTGCGTAATTTAATTGGTTTGTTTTCAAATAAGTTGTTTGGTTCTACCACACCCTTATGCTGGGTCCAATAAACCTTTGACCTCATCAGCATTGATTCCTGCGAAGGATGAAAATGCTCCAGCACCATCTTCTTTCCCCATCCAGCACCGGGAGGAAAAGTTATTACCTCCTGCTGTTGCTAAAGGTAGTCCTCCTTCAGCGTTGACCACATCCATGCCACAGAATTTTTTTTGTGGGCTGCCAGCACCACCGACTGGATGGGTATTCAAAGACATAGTTGGGCTCTGCTGTCCTGAGTCCAAAAAAATCAACTGCATCGAAATCAATTAAGAAGTTCTGGGGATAGTCTTATTTGAACCTTACGTCATAATTGCTGGTGAGTCCGTCCTATTCCTAGGTCATGTGGACACCCCATTCACTTAAATATTCTGAATATGATAAGCGAGCCTTGTGATACAAGTCCTTCAAAATATTGAGCCATGCATGGGAATACGGTGTACTGTCTATCGGAACCCATTCTGTATAGCTTGTGGGCAAATTCACACCTGTGCACTATGTCCGGAGTGAAAGTTCTATAATAGCATTTGGGGTAATTTCTCTTCCCAGGGAGGAGTTAAAGGGTCCTGGTTTTCTTTGATGATCGCCATTTCATGTACAGTATTTGGCTGTATGTCTATTAAAGGACTTTTCTTATGATAAATTGAAACACCGACTGGGAATTCATTTATTGTTTTGTTTTAATGTATACTATGTGTCATCACCTTTGAGTGAGGCTAAAAGCTGATGACGAGTAGGTCTTACCGAATGCGATAATTATTGCATCTCATAAAAATCTGACACCAAGTTGTTTGGAATTCATTGAATTTGATAATGATTGTATAGTCTAATTTTGGGAGACTAACTGGCTACACCAAAATCTGCATGTCTCTATAAATACTGGGCCTTTTCCCCTTGTTAAATTGCAGCAGGATTGACCGCTGAAATTTAAAGAAGAGTGCAACTTTTATCTCATCTGGTAATTACTGAGTGCAATAAATATTGAGCACTCGTAAACACAAGCAGGTGTTTGTGCAAGGATTGCATTTTAATGGATCACTTGTAATCAGGCCCCATGCCTGGCCCATTCTGCCTTCTTGAGAGAACCAAATGCTAAAGAGGAGAACTTGGTAATACAGTTTGGAGACCAATAGTACTTTGGACCTGGGACACCAATGGTAAGCAACTTCACTTGTCACAAATGGAGCATAGTTGTTCTTCATTTCTCTAGGTCCAGATTGATCAGGTATCATAGAGAGGAGTCCTCTTGAATGAATGAATGAACCAACATTTACAGAGAGCGGCGTTCACCATTACAGGTGTCTTGGTGCTATAGCAACTATGCCAGGATCCAAACTACACCATATCATTTGAACTCTGTTTGCTTACAAAACCCTCACCCGAACCCCACATCCTGATCCTGTTTTGGGAAGAGCCAGGTTTTTCCTATAACTATTCAGATTTCTGTTGGCTCTAAGCTCAGCAAGTAGCTTGTCCATATCTGGGCCACTTTGACCTTGAAAGTCCTCCCTCCTGCCATGACTTTTCAGAATTTTTGCATATGGATCAGATTTGGTGTAGCAGAGCATAAGTCCCTACTTGGTTTGTAGTAGCAAAACTTCTTTTGTAGCAATACTAGTCCAGTGCCATTTAATGCTCTGTGTACTACACACAAGGCCTGGAAGATTATGTGTTCCTTCACTGACAGCCAGGGTAGGGCTCTCAAGACTGCTGATGAGAAAGCCTTTCTTGTTTTATTCAATGCTATTTTTTCTGCACATTTTTGTACCCTATACAGTCTGCTGAGTAGATACTCTGGAGCTCCAAGAAGTAACGCATCACAGTAGTCTAGTATGCTCAAGATTGTGCTTTGTACTACCAGCCTTCGAGCAGGCTGAGGTAGTAATGGGACAGTTTTCCTCAGATTTCTCAGCAGGCCAAAACAGGTAGCTAATGTTTTATTAAATAGCGTTTCTAGAGACAGTTTTTCGTCTACATATACTCCCAGATTCTGCACAACCTAAGATGATTGTGGGATTTCGGTGCTCACCCATGGCCAGAAATTCCTTAGGAGTGCTTCAGAACTTTTACACGGGCAGCAGCATAAAAACTCTGTTTTACATTCATTGAACTTTAGGCAGTTCTTTTTTAGCCAGCTAGCCATTTCTTGTATACAGAACTGAAAATAATTCAGCGGATTAAGATTATTTTTCTCACAAAATACAATAAACTGCATGCGTAGTTCACAAATGAGATCCCAAAGGATCTGATTATGCTTACTGAAAAGAATGGGGCTGAGGGCTGGGCCCTGAGGTACCCCATGTTCCATTTTTCTAAACTTTGATTGAAAAGGGGTTCTAGAGATCACTTGGTATCTATTTGTCAGGAATGATTCAAAACATTGTAAACAGGTTCCCTCCACTCCTATTTCTTTCAGTCTCTGTAACAGTAATTGGTGGTTGATGGTGTCAAATGCCGCCGATAGATCTAGTAATATCAGTGCCGCCATTTGGCCTCCCTCAACTGCCATCCTCAACTCATCCACGGTCATGATTAGTGCTGACTTCGTTCCATGTGCTGGTTGAAAGCCATTCTGTTTTCCCTCCAAGGTATTATACTTTTCAAAAAGGTCTATGAGTACTTTACTCATATATGTTTCCACTATTTTGGTTGGGTAAGGAAGTAGAGATACTGGGCAGTAGTTACTCATATAATTTCGATCTGCCAAAGGCTTTTTCAATAATGGGTCACTGGAGCTTTTTTTCATTCCTCTGGAACTGTAGTGGTCCTCAAATATTGTTCACAAATTTCTAGCAGGATAGAGAGAAGTTCCTCTTCTCTATCTTTCCAGATCTAAGGAGACAGGGGGTCCAGCATGGAGCCAGAGGAGATATTCTGTGCTAATAATTTAAATTCCTCTTCTTTTATCAGTTCTATTCTATATAGTTTTATTTTGGTTCCTTGAGGAGGAGGTATGTCTGCCATCCCCTCCTTCAAGGATTGATCCTTGTTCCTGGAAGCTTTGATAATGTCTGCTAAAATTAATTGTATTTTATTGTTAAAATATTCTGAGAGTTTATCACAGAATTCCTGTGAGGGCTTTACAGCTTGTTTAGTGCGGTCTGGTTTAGCTAAATTATTTACCACACTAAATATATTTTCTGATTTGTTAGTTGCTTCTATCATTATTTCAGTATAGTAGTCCTGTTTAGCTTCTGATTTCTTCTTTGTAGTTCTTCATAGCCATACGTAACTGTAATTTATCATGCTCAAGATACACTCTCTGCCATTGTTTTTCTAATTTTCTGCAGAGACTTTTTTTCTCTCTCAGGTAATCTATAAACCATGTCTCAGATGGTCTTCCCCATTGAGTTTTACTGGTATGATCTAATCTAAGATGTTCCTTATAGAGTCCTGTAGATAAGTGTAATTCTCGTCCACTGTTCCTTTCTCCTTCGTAGCTGCTTAGATTCTCAAATATCTTCCTTTGTATTGCTTATTTAATTTGTACCATGGTATGCCATGAGACCAATCTTAGCATTAGACTCCCCCTTTCCTACTGCAGTCCATGCCAGATCAAATGAAACAAGTACATGGTCCAACCAACTCAGAGGGGTTATTTACTCTGTTAATTAGGTTTGTAGGCGCAAATATCAAGTCTAGAGTATGTCCTTGTAAGTGAGTGGGCCGGTCACTAGTTGTTTCAATCCTAGGATCTCGCATGCAGTCAAGAGTTCCCTGTTCTGTGTATGGAAGGAGTCCTCCTCCCAAATATTAAAATCACCCAGTACAAAGAGGTTAATGTGAGAAAGGGCAAGGTTTGTGATCAGTTTCATGAAGGGCTGCAAGAAATGATTTAAGGGCACAGGTGGCCTGTAGAATAAGAGGCCTGAAACAGCTATTTCTTTCCTTGTTTTAATGGTAAAGTCAACTGACTGTACCCTCTTTATTTTGTCTGTTTGTAATAACGCCAGCTCCCCTCTATCTTTAAAGATAATTGCCACTCCCGACCTCTTTTCTCCCATTTAGGTTGGTACAGTGCTTTAAAACCCAGAGGGCAAGTAAACCCTAGATCCACTTCTGAATCTGAGGGAGTCCAGGTCTCTGTAATAAAGAGAATGTCCCAGCTATATGATTCTAGAAGGAGCCTTAACTCTAATGCGTGTTTTATAAAGGAGTGGCCGTTGATTAGGCTGCATTTCAACCTCTTCCCGTCCAACTTTATGCTTGATGAATATGTGTTATAAGGTTGTCTGCATTCTTCCCTAACACCTCTATCCTTGTTTTGATTTGGGTTATACCTAAGCCTCGAGCCCTTTCTTGTGTCCCTCGTCCATCGTTGTTAAAACCAACAGCATGGCTGCCACTGAGCGTGTGCGGATGGGTGCAGACGGGCTTGCCTTTGGCTATAGGCGCACCTGCTGGGCACAGTCGCATTAAATACTTCCTTTATACCTCCTTTCTTTCAAAACCTCTACAACAAATAGACCATTCACCCCCGTAATAGCAGTGGAGACCATCAAACAGTATTAGTTCTCGAAAAGGTGAGAAAAAGGTGTTCGCCACAGTGCTCTTTATTCTATTGCAAAATCCTCAATCCAGATGCTTCTAACATTCCCCACAATCCTTCTCAATATTAAACTAATTACTCTTCATTAAAAGTTAAAAAACAACTTCTTTTTGTTTTCCTCCTCCCTGATGCAAAATACGCTGTAGTCAGTTACTGACTGGCGCAGCACTCTACTGCACCTCCACTATTTAAAATGCATTATTTTGCAGGATTCAAATATTGCGTCTGCTCCATCAACCTAACCACAAACTCCCCCAAGTAATGAGAATATGGCATACTTGCACCTGGGTTTTATCAGAAAGAGTAGCATATATTTGAGGCCCACTGAATGCAGCTTTTTCTTGACCACATCAGAGCTTCATCTTTGTTACTGCTCTAGTCATATAATCTGGAAATATGAGATTACCTCGGTTTTCACAATGAACTGGGCCTATTCCTCTTGCTAACTAAAGGATGGCATTCATCCAGTACCTTAATTGCCTTTGTCAGCTGAGAACAGGGCAGACAAACCCCCAGTAATTCACAAATAACTTCACTTTTTTGCCTCTCCACAATCTCAAGAAGACTAGCCATCCAGACTTTCTTTGCGTGTTCTGTCCTCTATGTCCTTGTTGTAGGTTAATTTTACAAAGAAGGAGTCACCAGGTAATTTTTCTTAATGTGGTTTCTCTTTATTTCTCTCATTTCCTTCTTGTTCTCACTTCAGAGTATTTATTGGCTCTCTTCCTGAAGGGAGTCTTTTAAGGTCGTCTTTTTCTTTCTGGTTTTCATAGGTTGGAGGACATCTTCTGGCTGCCCGGATTAAGCCAAACAATCCACCTGGAAGAAAGTGTGAGAGGAAAAGGAACCGGAGTCAGGTAAGTGTTTCAGATCTTGGGTGGAAAACAGGGGAGTTGCTCATGAGTGACCGGTAGGGGATTATTAATCTATTGGTGATTTACACCCAGGCCGTGACCCCATGCGATAAAGTGTCTATAGAGGGGCCCTTCGCCATAAGCCTGAGCCGTTACACATATGCTGTGTTTTCCCTTGTTTAGCCACGTTCCTCCAGGAACGTGGCAGGGATTCTTCCTTCTTTAGCTCCCCAGTCGTCCTCACAGAGCCATCCTCCTCCGTCCTCGGGTTCTCCTTGGGCAGGTTTTTCTGTAGTCTTCATTTCGGGTCCCGCATCTTCCTTCCTGTGCGAACATTCCTCTCGTTTGGGTCCCACGTCTTCTTTCCATTGTGTTTCCACCTCTCGATCGGGTCCTGCATCTTCTGTCCTGTGCGTTCTCTCGCCTCTCTCAGGTCCTGCGTCTTCTCTCCTGCGTGTTCTCTCACCTCCCTCGTGTCCTGCATCTTCTCTCCAGTGCATTCTCTTGACTCCTTCGGGTCCTGCGTCTTCTCTCCTGCGCGTTCTCTCACCTCCCTCGTGTCCTGCATCTTCTCTCCAGTGCATTCTCTTGACTCCTTCGGGTCCAGCATCTTCCTTCTCTTCTTCCGGTTCATGGTTGTCCTCCTCTACCGGCTGACACCAAAAGCAGTTCTCCCTTAGGTCAGAGCTGCTCATCGAGGTTCCCCCGGGGCGCCTATTGGTGCTCTCCGAGTGAACCGACCTGATGAAGCTTGCTGGAGTCGCCTCTGGAACCCTGTCTCAGTCCTCTGCATGAATTTCCAGCAAGATTCTTGGGCCTCATAGCTTTGCAACCTCGGCTTCTTTACCCGAAACCTGTGTTTTTGTGGTCTTCAGTTCCACCACCCTGTCAGTGGCCTTACATAGGTCCATTCTCACTACATTCAAATTCACAGCCACCTCATTGAGGCAAATCTCTAGTGACATTCAGGTGAAGCTTACTACCTACAGGCCATGCTTTATTGTTGGTGTTTCTTCCATTAGCAGTGGATTGCCCGAGTTAGTTGCCAACAGTGTGAAGTTGGCTTTTATTTATTGTTAAAAGGAAATCAGAATGTCTTGTGCCAGTTGTGATTTCAAACCCTTTACTCTGTATGCTTATTTAAACTTTTTGCATGCCCACTCCTTTGGTAGTGCCCTTGGACCCAAGAGCAAGCAAATCATAAGTAATAAAAAAAACATTAAACAGTTGAACTAAGCAGTCATCCAATTCAGACACATTAGGTTTGTGTCTGTTGAGCCAGTGACTGGTCATCCTTCACTTTGGCTAGAATATGTGTCTATCTTGCTGGCCTGCATGTTTTGCCATGGTCATGTTGGAGTACACCACTGTCACTTCTGGAACTCAGATGTGGACATCTTTGGCCTCTTCAGGTCATTAGGATTTCACTAATTTTCGAATACAGAATTCTTGTAGCAGTTCCAATGCAAGTCCCAACTTGCCTAGCCCTGCAGGTCTGTTCTCAGAGACACTAGTCTGTGTTCACTAACCATGTAGGAGTCCTCACTGCTGCAGTGCAGTTCTCAACAGGCTTGTAGTTCAATACCAGGCATTGTTGGGCCCTTTCACAAATTACAGTAATTGTGTTTCATTTAGGGGTGTTCTTCCATAGAGTTCTCTAACCCACTTGAGTTACACCAGGCCGGTACAAATTTCAATTCTGGCCCCAATTTTCAAAGACTTCACAATAGGCACCCACATTTGCAAGCTACTAATGTAGTTGTTTGATATGTGAAAGTCTATTCAGTCCTCTGGGGCACTTTCCAATTACTGCAAGCCATTTATCCTGACCCAGTCTCATCTGGAATTCTGCACATCAGGGTAGCTTGTGTTGAGTTTATCTCTTCTATTCCTTTAGGCAAATTTTGCTTAACATAGGGGTGAGTGAGGGGAAGGCACCATAGGACGCCCTTCCCAATGCGCTCTTCCATAAGATTCCAGTGACTACAAGCTCAATCCTTCTGATCCCATCAGTCTCTTGTTGGTCTACCTACACCGGTGACATTGCAATGTCTTTGTGGGCTCATGGTTAGAGATACACCTGCCATGGTATAGTATGGTATAATAGAGTTATTTATATAGGGCTTACTATCTCATGCATGGGGCTTTGAGGGCTGCTCTGAGGGATCCTAGTGTTATTGATTTAGTCAGACAAAATAGTTATAGTTAATTGTGTTGTTTCTATTCTATGTCATTCAATTTGTACTAATTGCTAACTGCTCCTTGGAGACAGCCACCTTCCCAGAGGACTAGAAGCATGCTGAGATCTGCCCGCTCCTGAAGAAACCCACGGCTGCCCCCATGGAGCTCAGGAACTACCACCCCATCTCGCTGCTGCCTTTCCCGGCCAAGGTTGTCAAAAAAGTCATCAACACTCAGCTCCACAAACACTTTGAGGAGAACAACATCCTGGATATCTCCCAATCATAATTCAGTACCAATCACAGCACAGAGACTGCCCTCCTTGCTGCCACCTATGACATCCGCTCACTCCTCGACCGTGGCCAAACAGCAGCCCTCATCCCACTGGACCCATCAGCCACCTTCAATGCAGTCTTCCACCACACCCTCTGCTCCAGATTCCACGCAGTAGGCATTCGCAACAGGGCCCTGTCCTGACCAGCAGAATACAGAAAGTCAGACTCTTGCCATACCTATCAGAACCTATGGAGATCAGTTTCGGAGTACCTCAGGACTCCTCCTTGAACCGCATATTCTTCAACATCTACATGGCCCCACTTGCATCCATCGTCAGAAACCACGGACTGAACATCATCTCCTATGCCGATGACACTCAGCTGATCAGCTCTCTGACCGAAAAGCCTATTACAGCAAAGAAGAATTTCCACAACGGGATGGAAGCCGTTGCCGCCTGGATGAAGGAGAGCTGCCTCAAGCTCAACTCTGACAAGACTGAGATCCTTATCCTGGGATCCTCCACATCAGCTTGGGATGACTCCTGGTGGCCCACCAGACTAGGCAGCCCCCTCACTCCTACACACCAGGCACGCAACCTCGCTTCATCCTGGATTCATCCCTCACCATGACCCGATAAGTCAACTCTATCACCTCCACCTGTTTCCACACCCTCCGACTCCTCTGGAAGATCTTCAGATGGATCCCAAATGACTGCGGAAAGACTGTAGTCCACTCCCTGGTCACCAGCAGACTCAACTATGGCAATGCCCTCTACGCCGGACCCACCAAGAATAACCTGAAAAGACTACAACACATCCAGAATACTTCTGCCAGACTCATCTTGAACATCCCCCACTGTGAACACATCACTGGGCACCTGAGGGATCTCCACTGGCTCCCCGTCAGGAAGATAATCAACTTCAAACTTCTTGCCCACGCCTACAAGGCCCTCCACGACTTGGGACTCACCTACATCAACCACCGTGTCACCTTCTACTCCCCCGGCAGACCTCTCTGCTCCTCCCAACATGCACTTGCCACCGTGCCCCGCATAAGGAAGGTCTCGGCTGGAGGAAGATCCTTCACCTACCTCGTGGCAAAAAGCTGGAACACCATGCCTATCCATCTCAGGCAGTCACCATCCCTACCTCAATTCAGGAAGGACGTTAGGCCTTGCCCTTCGACTGAAGCTCAGAGGACCAACCCCACAGCGCATTGAGACCCTCACGAGTCAGTAGTGTGCTTACAACAGATGATTGATTGATTGCTTGATTAGGTTAGTGCTAGATAGGGTTCTATAATATCTGTTTAGCTGGTGGGGTAGAAGAGTGATACAGATTCCTTGTCTCCAGTAGATTCCAGTCAGAAGGAGCCACATCTTCACCCCTTACTAAATTCTAGATGATTATAATTGTCTCACATCTCTGCCAAGGCAGAATGATTTATTTGGGTGTTGATCTGGAAAGTAGTGTTCTTTTCCAAGAGTATCTCTTAAGCTTCATCTGTAGGAAAGCTGGTTCCATTCTGGTTATTGCCTTGTGGGTAATGCACAGTATTTTGTGTATATATGTCTTTTGGTAACAGGGAACCAGTGGAGAGCCTTCAAAAAGAGAGATGTGGTCTTGTAGCTCTACATGTATGAACTGTCTTGCCTCTCCATTCTGAATTCTTTGGAGGCATCTCATAAGAGAGACTGATACTGCATGGTATAAGCCATTTAAGTAATCGGGCTGTGATATGACAAGGGAAATAGTCTGGATCTTCTGTCAGAATCACTGATGTAGGGAAAATATGATGCTACTTCCCCAGGTCACTTGGTTAACTTGAGAGCTCATAGAGTGGATTTGGTCCATGATAATTGATAAGCTACTTACTACCCTTTGCAATTGGTAGTGTTGCTAACTTTTTAGGCCTGGTTGTCGAATTATCATTGTTTTTCCATTTTACATATGTGGAGGTTTAAGGTGGTTTGTCATAATCTAGTTGTCTACAGCTCTGAAGCAATCACCTAGTGATAATCTTCATGATTAATAGGTTTTTCCAATTTAAAGTTTGTTTAGGTATCCTCTGCAAAGTTGCAACTTGGAGTTAAATGATTGAATGAGTTGCAGAAGTGGATGGATGTGTACTATGAAGAGGAGTGGCAAAATGGCTGAGAAATGGGACACTCCTGTCTTGATACTATATAATATCTAGGTAAACGGAGGAACTGAGATAATGCTTGATCTGTCCAAAAGGTGGAAGGCTATCTAGACAATCATATTTCCATCAATCAAAATTTCTTTGATTTGATGTAGTAGCGTTTCACGATACACATTGTTGAAGACAGCTGATAGGTTGAGGAGTAACAGTGCTGCTACCTTGTTTCTATCTTTCATTGTTTTCAGATCATCCCAAATGATGATCAGGATGATTCAGTACACCTGCCTGGGCAGCAGCCGGCGTTTGGTTAGATTCTACTTTATTCTCTTTGACAAAGTTTGCAATTTTGGAAAATGCTCTTTCTACTAATTTTCTGTCGAACTGTCCATTTGAGATTGGCCTTTATTTGTTATGTTGTGTTGGATCTAGTTGTCTAAATAAGTGGTCACATATATGATGTCTTGAGGCCTGTTGGAATTATATGTGGCTGTGGTTAACACACTGCTTATATTCATTGCTGCAATTGCAGGGAAGTTAAAAGTATTATTCCTGTCAATGTTTGTGGTTGCATGGGTTCTGGACACCACACAAAAGAACAGACATCCACCAACTAAACTATCTTCCATCCAGTATGTGGCACAGACGTGATGAATTTTAAGATTTTAAGGAGTCGTGAGCTCAACTCTTAGTGTAGTGTACTATCATGAGTATTCCATTATGGTTCAGTCAAATCGTTGCCTTTCTATGCACCACTGTGGAAGTTATACTCCTCACCATCATGTTAAGTTCCTGTAATGTCACTGCTTTACATGAGAATTAAGACTTGTTAACAATCAGTAATTGTGCCTACCCTATTGATTCAACTCTGTTCAGTTGATTCCTGAAATTTATTGCCTTTTAATATGCCACCTTATCATACAGTTATGTCATTTGAGGTTTGTGGCTCAGTTCCAGTAGTAGATACCCACTATAATCTCTAAATACATTTGATCTTCACTGGAAACTTCATTAGGCAGTTGCACAACATTTTTATTATCTTGCACTTTTCCATGCAAGTGCCTGATACTGTGTCCCATGTAGGTAACTGAATAACTCTCTGCCGTTCACCAGAATAGTACAGCAGCCATGAGGTCATATCACATGTTGTAGGTCGACCATAGTCTTTGTAGAAAGGTTTAACAACTGTTCACATGGTCATTGTTTAATACTGTTCAGTTTTTCCTTTGTTAGGAAGTACAACATACCAAGGGTAAGAAAGTACTACATTTATAGGTGAACGTAATCATCAGAATAACAATGGTAACTAGGATAAATATGACTAAATCTTACAAATCAGTTGTACTGGGGCTTATAGCTTACAAATTAAGCAAGATTCATAATGTAAATTACCTCACTGTGATTTAAATGGTTGCTGTTAGAAATGGTGTCTCTACTTAGCAGTGGTTTACACTCTGTCCAAGTAGGGACCCTCACTCTATTCAGGGTAAGGGAGTCACACAGCTAAGATAACCCTGATCACCCCCTTGGTAGCTTGGCTCAAGAAGGTAGGCTTATCTCAGAGGCAATGTGTAAAGTATTTGTGCAGACAAACAGTGACACAGTGAAAACACCACAAAAGTACTCAACACCAGCTTAGACATATAGCCAAAATTTAACTGAGTAAAACAAGACCAAAATTACAACAATCCAACACACACAAGTAAAAATACAAATGTTCAAAGATTAAATGTAGTATTGTGCTTAGAAATAGAATAGATCCACTGGACCTATCAACATGGCTTGACGGAGTCGCTTCCAACAACCCACCACCACCCGCAAGGGAGTGTGGCTGCCCACAGTGTCGTGTAGACCCCAGTTACAGTACCTTGGAAAGCGATGAGGAAACAAAGACGTTGCACAGAGTTGGGGAGGTGAGGCGTCAGTTCCTTACTGCCACCAGGGTGGTGTGGCATTGGTTCCTTACTGCTAGGCAGGGGAACTGAGGCCTTGGTTACTTACGGTTGCAGAGGAGGTGATGCAGCATTAGCGGTGAGGTGGCGGTTCTTTACGAAAAGGTGGTGTTGATGAATCCAGCACTTTAAGATGCCAGGCATCGACTTTGCTGTGTCACGTTCATACCATGGGGCACAGATGTTGCGGTGGAGTTGGGTGGCACGGCACTCTGGACTCATGCTGTGGTGGGACTTTGGAAGCGCTGGGGTAGCAACGCGTCTTCATTGCAGGACCGGGTATTTGCACTCAGTGGGGACTATGGCTGCGGTGCAGGCAGTGGCGCAGTGTCAGACAGCAGCGCTGGTTCTGAAGTCTTTCTGGAAGTGGATGCACTAGTTTCTTCCTTGTTGCACTAGACCTCACTCCCACGGGACCAGGAATTGGATTTGGCACCACTTGGCAAGTCAGGACTCTCAGCAAGAGAGCCAAGGCACTGGCAGATGAAGTCTTTGATGTCCCTGACAATTATTAACAGGAGGCAAGCTCAGTCCAATCCCTCAAAAAAACTTTAAAAGCAGTATGTACAAAGCCAAGTCCAGTCCTTTCATTCCAAGGACAGAAGCAGCAGGCCAGCATAACAACAGCAACAGGCAGAGTGGCAGACCTTCCTACAGCATCCAGCTCTTCTTCCTGGCAGAATTTTCTCTGTCCAGAAGAATTCTAACTATGTTTTGCCAGAGTTCATTACTTATACCAATTTCAATCTTTGCAGTAGGCAAACATCAAAGAGAAGTCTTTGTAGCACACAAGAACTTGCCTTTCCCTACGCTGGCCCCAGACACACTTCATGGGGTTAGGGACTGCTTTGTGTGAGGGCAGGCACAGCCCTATTCAGGTGCAAGTGTCAGCTCCTCCCATCACTCTAGCTCATTAAAACACATCAGCCTGGTGATGGGCCATCAGGATATGCAGGGTCCAACTCAGCTCCCTTTGTGTGACTGTTTGGAGTGAATGTGCAAACCGCTCAACTGTCATCCTCGCCCAGACGTGTATTCAGCAGACAGACAGAGGCACAGAATGGTTAAGCAAGAAAATGGTCACTTTCTAAAAGTGGCATTTTTAAACTTACAGTTCAAAAACCAACTTCACTAAAAGATTTTAAATTATGAGTTCAGAGACCCCAAACTCCACATCTCTATTTGCTCTCAATGAGAAAGTACACTTAAAATATATTTCAAGGTAATTCCCAGGTTACCCTATGGGAGAGATAGTCCTTGCAATAGTGAAACAACATATTTAGCAGGGATGTATGATGGAACAAGCATGCGCCAACCACACGTGCCTGAACAACGCGGTTGGAACAATGGCTGCGTTGTTTCCACAAATGCCTTTACCACGCGTGCTTTTACAACTATTTTTCATTGTAAAGGCATGCCTAGTAAAGGCATGTGTGGAACGGCATGCGTGGATTTTACATGTGACCCCCCAAACGCCCTTAAAATACAACTACCTCAACCCCTCACCCACCCTAAAAATAAAACTACCCTGACCCCCACCGCCACAAAAAAATTACCCAATACTCCCTCCCACCCTGAGCCCTAAAACCTACCCTGACCCACCCCAAAAGTAACTGACCCCCACCCCAAAAATAAAACTACCCCACTCCTACAAACAAAATTACCCCGACTCCTGCCCCACCCTAAAAATAAAACTACCCGTCCCCCCACTCACCCTTAAAATAAAACTACCCCAATCCCCCACCCACAAAATAAAACTACGCCGACTCCCTCACCCACCCCAAAAATAAAACTACTCCGATAAAAACTACCCACCCTGAGCCCTAAAACCTACTCCAACCTCCCACCCACCCTAAAAACAACTGACCCCTCACCCCCAAAAATGAACCTACCCGCCCCTAAAACAAAATTACCCCTAACCCCTGCCCCGCCCCTAAAAACCCACCCTAAATACAAAACTACCCCGACCCTGTCCTAAAAACCATAGTACCCAGACCCCCACCCCTTAAAAAAAAAAACCCTAACCCGAAATACTACATCAACCCTCTCCCAGCCCCACTTACCTGACAGTGTCCTACCCCGACCGCCCACCCCGGCCCCCCACACGCACCCTAAATACAAAATGACCCCCACCCCTGCCCCTTAAAACCTGACCCCTCCACCTGCCCTAAATACTAAATTACTCTGACCGCCCACCTCTGCCCCTGAAACCCACCCTAAATACAAAATTACCCTGACCCCGCCACCCCTAAACACCTGCCTCCCCTCCCCGCCTCTAAAAACAAAATTATCCCACCCCCTACCCTTCCCCTAAAAACCCACCCCCCCTAAATACAAAATTACCTACCCCCACCTCTGCCCCTTAAAACAAAATGACCCCAACCCTCCACCCGCCCCAAAATCAAAACTGCCCCACTTACCTGACCGCATCCTCTCCCGATGCTGACTCCCTTTTTCTTTGCCTTAACCACGCATGTGCATTGTTCAGCACATGCATAGTTAAGGCAGAGAAAAGGGGAATTGTTGTTAACGCAAGCGTGGTTCCGGCATCGTTGTTGAGGATGTTTATCATTTAGTAGTATTTCACTATCAGGACATGTGAAACACACCAGTACATGTCCCACCTTTTAAATACACTGCACCCTGTCCCTGGGGCTGCACTGGGCCTACCTTAGGGGTGACTTACATATAGTAAAAGGGAAGGTTCCACTTGCCAGGTCGAAATGGCAGTTTAAAGCTGCACACACAGACAATACAGTGGCAGGTCTGAGGCATGTTTACAGGGCTACTCATGTGGCTGGCACAATCAATACTACAGGCCCACTAGTAGCATTTGATTTACAGACCCTGGACACACCTGTTGCACTATACTAGGGACTTGCTAGTAAATCAAATATGCCAATCATGAATAAACAAATCACCAATATATTTTTGACAGAGAGCATATGCACTTTAGCACTGGTTAGCAGTGGTAAGGTGCCCAGAGTCCTAAAGCCAACAAAAACAGGTCCGAAAAAATAGGAGGAAGAAGGCAAAAAGTTTGCAGGTAGCCCTTCAAAAACAGCCAGGGCTAAAAGTTGCCAAAAAACAAACACTGAATGTTTGGAACTCAAAGTGTTCTAAGTTATGAATAGTGGTGTTAAGTTGTAATAAATCATTCTGCTATGGATATACAAGCAATGGTCTTTACTATACACATCTCAAGAAATACGGTATGATATGATCTATAAAATTGATTACCATACATGATATCTGAACAGAAACATTTACCCTGACATCTGTGCCAGTCCTTCCTTCGTACCATAAAACTATGTAATTAAAATATGACAGTGACATGGTGATAGCTGAATTACAATAAGATGAAGATGATTCGTCAAATTATTAATAATGACTCGTCAACTATGATCATAAAAAAGGCATGCACAGATAAAGTTCCATAGTTCTGTCATAACTTTACATATATGTTGATGAAAACAATAATACAATGAGGACTGTATTCTCAGTCTCCTGCGTATAAATTTATATTTAATTATTTTGATGTTTATCCCTCACTCCACTGCCCCTTCCCCACCCCCTGCTGTTGGGATACTGAGCAGAATGTTGCATGGTTTGCAAATGCAAAATGGCACTGCTGTTTGTTGCAATTCATATTATGTAAACCAAAAACTTTGCAAATCTGTTGGTCATGAGTATGCTGATAATACTTTTCTGAGAATAATTGCTGTTTTTCTCGAGCCAATAAATCATGTTGTAAATTGGGTGTATAATGCGTGACAATAATATGGGCAACAAAGTTTTGTGTATCAAAATAGAAATTGACCGTCCACATATAACCACTAGCTAAACTAAAGTTGGATTTTTGTGTTACGTTGTAAATGTGTCCTTTATTCTTTCATTGAAACGCAGACAGATGAAATTAAACATCTAGCATGGATCCATCCACTGAGAATTATGTTGGACACCACTGCTTAAAAACAGGTGATAACAATTGATATTTTTACGTAATACATCAAAAAAGGACAAATTCGATTGAAAGGCAGATCAAACTAAGTCATTTACAACTCTCTTTGTTTACAAACAATTATCTTATAAAAATCTAATAGTTTAATTAATACTCTTGACACAGTAAAGTACAATGAAAATCAGCATATGAAAGTACAGTGGGAGGAGGATTTCAATCTCTCTTAGACAAAAAATACCGACCCTTTGTGAGGTGAATGAGAAGAATGTGTGTACAATTGTCACAATTGCGTTTTTTCAATGACACTTATCCATCTGTCTGCTCTAAAAATCATTCTGGAAGGGTTTAGTCACCTTCCAAATACGTTTTATCAAATTTGTGCGTGTATTTGTCCTCTTAGGTCTATGTTTCAGAAAGGTAAAAAATACCGGATTTCACTGCTTCTCTTAAAAGAATTACCGTCCTGGAGTTAAACATACAGCCCGGTAAAAACAGGCCACGTGGCAACATTGTATAGGAAGTACATTGTCATCTTATATAAATGTTTCAGAATTAAACAAAGTCTTGAGGTTTCACCTAACGCCCCAAAAAGTGGATACAGTCTAGTTCGAAAGTTAATGATTCATACAAAAGTACTTTTTTTGTCCTAAAATGCTGAGCTATCTTGCAATGCTCCCATAAAGCAGCTAGTATGGCGCGTGCATCTGATAGTATTTTGGGAGTGTTTTTCCCCTCACAGCAGCTGCCCTCTGAACAATAGCTGTCATGGCTCCTTGGGGAGGGCACGTTGTTGCAGCCCTCTCCCGTGTAATGGATTACAATTAGCCGTCTACTGCACAGTGCCGAGCACGAGCGGCGGTTTCAGGTTCTCCTCGGTGGAAGCTCTCTGGGGAGGGCCGCTCATCTCACTCAGCGGGAAACTGGCCAGCTCTGCAAGGCCGCGAGCACCACCGCATCCTGTGCCCCACCACACACACAAGGCCACACAACTGCTCGTTTATGAACAGTTGTTGATGACGGAGCTCTCAGCGTGGCTCGAAGGAAAAGAACAGACTGATATGTCTTCAGTCGGGCTTAACGAATGCTGTATCAGACTAATACTATGTAATGTGAGCTTAGTGGGCATTACGTGTTAGGTGTGAAGCGAGTGCTGAACTTATTCTGTTTTGATTTATTTTATTATAATAATTGTGCTCATTTCCACTAATCAGACCCAAACAAACAACCATGCAGAGCCCCCATAACCTTTTAGCCACATAAGCTATCCACGCCAAATGTGTGCTTTTTTTTCCAACATCCTGGGGATTCTAAAGGTACTATGATTTATGGATTCCCCTGGAGGAGACAGAAAATGGGCAAAATAATAGCAAATTTAGTTTTTGGGGGGAATAAGTGCTGCAGGAAAAAGAGTCTGTTTATTCCCTACAGTGGCATCAATAAAGGATTTGGGGTGCAAAAATCACCATCTTCCCAGCTTTCAGGAACAGGCACACGAATCAGAAAAAAAATCTACACAGTTTTGTCATTTTACTGGGAATATTCAATTTTTCCTATTTTTGTGTGCTTTCAGCCTCCTTCCAGATATTTGTGTCAGGAAAGCTATACGTTTCTAATGTAATACCAGGCAAGAGCGTTAGCTATATCTTGGTGTCCTGAGATGCGGACCCCTTGTTCGTTACAAATTTCGGGAATAATCCTAGAGGCTTGTCAGCCGGTATAGCAACTTTCCAGTTTTGTCCCCAGCCATAAACCATAGCAGTGGTAGCTCGCCAAAGGTACTTTGCCGCTTCCAAAGAGTGATCTCGGATTTCCTCGCGGATCAATAGGAGTTGCCTAGCTACCCCTTCGTTGGCCTGTGCCTCCTGTTCAGCTTCTAGGCACACTGCCCATGCCTCCAACTGCTCAATATTGCATATCTGAGAGCTCTCCCAAGCTCGTACAAGGCCTCTAGCTGTACCCCGCAGGACCGCCTTGCTTGCAGCCCACAAGGTTCCCGGGGATGTCACGGATCCTTCATTGAGAACAAAGCATTCACGAAGTGCCTGCTGCAGCTGCTTGACGTAGGCCCCATCCTGCAGATACCATGCATTCAGTCGCCACTGTTGGAGTGTGTCTATTAAAGAAATATTAATATGAAAAGCTTGCAGTATATTGTGTAATGAAGCTGCATAGAAAATCAGTTAATGTAGAAAATAATGCACACGTTTGAAATGTGCCCACGGGGAGTGGCCACCAATGTATACGAGGACTAATGAGACTAATTAATGATTAATTAATAATGTACTAATGTATGGTTTGTATTATCGTATCTTAATTAGAGTCATGTATTAGGGGTTTGTCAACTTAAATTACTAGGCCTTAGTTAGCGAGGGTCTGGGCCTAGCTGCCCGGTCTCATATTAACTGTGTTTTTCTAATGTGCAATGTGCTGTTTTCCTGAAGGACACGAAGCTGTACTTTTCCAGAAGCTAGCGATATGTGTGTGTAGCCGTAGTAAATTCTTTCTCATGGGACCCGACTTGCTCAAGGAGACATTCTTGCTGAATGCAAAAGTGTAATTCGTACCAGGCACAAGGCTGCCTGGACTAGGAGAAGACAATAGGACTACTGACTGGAGCGTAAAGTGTAACTTTTCTTACCTGACATTCCACCTGATGAAGACGTCAATTACAGTGTTTTGTGTTTTGTGGAAAATTCTAGTAAGATGTGTGGAGAATTATTGGACAGAGATAATGATGCACCAAAATTGATCCAATGGGGAATTAAGGGCTAGTTTGACAGTTTTGATATAACAGCGTGACCCGAGGAGAAATCAGCCATTATTCTGACATTCTGCCTTAAGCCATACTTTGCTATTTTACTTTGAGACATTGCTGTCCTGATACTTTAAACCATCCTCTATCTAAGTCCTTAGTGATGCTTGCTTTTCCTCTTTATGAGGGAAGAGCCTTATTCTTAGCTATGCCATATTGAGACTTTGCGCTGTCTTGCCTTGTGCTGATGGTGAATCGACTGATGTCCTGAGGATGAAGACTGACGCTGATTGCTGATTCATTTGGATGGGTAACTATCTAATGAAATTGTAATTGTCTGTTTGCCTTTTCTTTCTAGGTACCAACTGCTCTTTTGATAGAGGCCATAGTTAGATGTTTTCCAAATTCGTGTTTGCTAAATTGTTTTGCATGAAGCCCAACATGCTGATGCTAATTCGAGGTTAGTTAAGGTGTTCACAAATATCTGACGAAAATAGACAAATGACTGAATACTTGCTTTGTTGAATCTTGTACTTAGAGACTTTGCTAATCTGCTGATTATTAATGATGTGTTAATGCCTAATGAATATTCTCTATGAATTTATTAAGTGTGTCCTAATTACAAGTTTGAAGAGTTACTAATGAGATTGACTGCTAATGAGATTAACAGAGATGACTTTAGATTGTAACTAATAGGGAATAAATATCCTAACACTCAATTAGATTTGTGTTGTTGTTCATGACTGAAAGGTCATGGTGTGTTCACTTTATCGATTCTTGTTGAATGTTATTAATAACTTGCTGATTAGGTATAGCGAATATTGATTGATTTATCTTTACATTGGTTGTGATGCCAGAAAGATATCTCGTACTAGGAAATCTCCAAACATGGTTAAAAGGTTCATCGGCCTAGGCGTGTCCCCTTGTAAGTTTACTTATCAAGGTCCTGACGCGCTATCAGTTTTTGGTAGCAGAGGTGATGGCTTGGCCCTTTGGGGCCCCAGGACGAGGGACCACTGTTTGATAAGATTGTCGACTCGAAAGGTCCGAAGGTCTGGTAGAAATTGATGAGTGGAGTTTGGAAGTAAGCAAGGTGTATTGGAAAATTGGGTTGTGGGAAAACTGTTCTTTTTCGATGATGCAAATTGAAAAGATGATCTGCCCCTAAGTCCCGAATTACTTTCCTGGAATCTCAGAGCCTGCCGAAGTGAGTTTGGGTATGTTCTCGGTGTTCTAGTGATAGTGTGAGTGAAGTAGGTTTGCGCTTGTCCAGCTAATGCATATCGCAGGTGAATTGTGAGGTTTGTGAGAATTGTAGGCCAGGTAATGTTTTAGTAGGAGTGTGCGTACTCCGCAATATGAGAGTAGGGAAGTCGGCGAACTTCATGTAAGTGTGGCGCTTTGTGCTCAAAAATTGTCCACGTGGTTGTTGGTGATGTACGGACCCTGCGTGGTCTAAGACTCCCGAGTATATTGATAAGTGTATGAGACACTTGGTTTATGTTGTAATTTGCACGGTTTAATAGGTCAATCGGGCATGTTGACGAGTCGAGTTTGAGTCAAAGTGAGTGAATGAAAACTTTGAGGGAGATTTGGTGAGTCCTAAAGTGCACTAGGACAACCCATTGACAAGTCGAGAGCAGAATTTGCGTGTCAAATTTTGCATGCAAGTGCGGGATCTGAGAAGGAGAGAGTAGCGGCCGAGGCTAAGCAAAATCTCTGTAAAGTTCTGAAGTGATTGTGTTACCATTTCCTGTGGTAAACCAGCAAATTTGAGTTTTATGGGTGCTCGCAATATATTTCATTAGTTTTGTGTGAATCGAGAGTGAGGAAGACAAGCCGCAAGACTTTGTCAGCCGCAGTGTGTTTGAGTGTGACATCATTGGAGCCGCGCTGGGATAGGTCGGTTAGTAAGAAGGGTCGCGCACGGATTGGCAGCTGTCCGTGAGAGGCAATTGGTTGAGAAGGTAAGTGAAGAGAGTTCTGGGAATTAAAGTCACTTCCTGATTCGATTGTAAACAAAATAAAAGACGCAAAAATGAAAATTTTCAAGGCCTTAAAGAGCGCTTTGAGGGGAGATACATATATTACCACAAGTGTAGGGGAGGTTACACCGCCAGAGGATACACCGGCTTATGCCGTAATGGAAGAGAGGGGAGTCACGCCAATGCTTTGGCTAAAGCAATGGTGCAAAGCGACAGAGAAAGAAGGGTGTTTGGCGTTTCCGGAGCATGGAACATTCAATATCAGAATTTTGGAAAATTTGTGGAGGGTGTTAAATGAGCTAAAGCCACCTCCGAGGCCAGCACAGTTTGAGGTGTTAGCAATTTGGGAACTGATGGCAATACGGCAACAGCAACAGAGATTTGAGAGGAGAATAAGAAAAGCAGAAAATACACTAGCGGAGACTAGGTGGGATAGTGCACAGAGAGTTTGGAGGAGAGAAACGATAGACGGAGTTAAGATGTTTCCAGCAATAGCCCAAGAAGGTGAAGACAAAGGAGGGAAAGCTACTTGTAAGACTGACAAGAATTCTTCTAAAGACAAAGAGGCTAAGAAGCCCTGGTCAGAGAAGGATGACTCAGACGATGATGAGTTCCTTAATTACTGAATGACTGACCACCGCCATATGCAGTAGATGATAACAGACCGAGTACTAGTACAAGCCCTGTGAGTTTGACTCAGAACAAGGTGACAGTGAATCCAATACAGGTCACTCCTGTCTCCACACCAGTTCCGGTGCAGAGTAGTATTAGTGTGTCCAGTGCCACAGAGATGCAATCCAGCCACCACAGGTTCAGAGGCTTTACCCTGATGTCCCAGTGTTAGAGACTACCACGAATTTGATGGTGCCGTCAGAGCCGACATGTACGAGACCAAAGCTGATTCAGACTGAGCCAACTCCACCTTTACTGCCCCAGCCATAACAACAGATGGTTCCAAATTACACTTCGGTCACAGGTCCGCAGTCAGTCATGGCACTAGTAATGAACCAGAATATGGGAGTTAATGCCCACAGGTTTTGGGAAACAGTCAGACACCAGCTGCAATATCCTTGCCCATCACAGTTGGTCCACCAGTACCATTGTATGCGCAGGTGAAGCCTAGCGTATGTGATCGGGGAATAATGACCCAAGAGATGACATGAGGAGGGTTTGTAGGTAGCTCTCAAGGGATGACTCCAGTGGAACCGACATTCAAAAGGTCTAGGTCTTTATTAGACTTTAGTCCGATTGGGGCTCCTACAGATGCTATGAGACAGTCAGGTTTTGGACTGCTGACTCCGCAGATCTTGAGTACAAATATACCGCAAACACCAATAATGCAGGCTGGGAATATCTCCTTACAAGGTTTAACTGTGCAACAATTGAACGATTGGTTAGACAAGCTGAATTCACCACAGACTACTCCTGCAGCAGCAGGGAGGTCGGAAGGAGAAGAGTATCTGAATTTTGTGAGGTTGGGCATGGAAGCAAATGAACCAGTTGAAGGAAGCATGGGAGTAAACAGGCTAGAGTCATACACAGAAGCAGAACTAAGATACTTGTGTCCAAAAATAACCAAAGAAGTGAGCAGGGTGCACCAGAGGTTGGCTAATTTGGCAGATAAATATGGAATAGACTTAGAAAGTACTAAACATTTGAAGAAGAGTTACAGATTAGACTTTGAGCCTAAAGACTTTGAACACATGAGGTCTAAAGGAATGAAGGCACACCTTAAAGAAATACTGCAGAGTGCACAAGTTTGGGAAGCCTTAGAGAAGTGGGAAGGCAGATAGGCGAAGAAAAGAGATAAGAGGAAAAGTGACTGCATAGAGAAGCCAGACAAAACCTCACAGGATGTAGGCGCAGAGAAAATGTTGCTGATGAGAGAGACGGCTGGAGGGGTTCTTGTCCATGTGCTGTGGACCAGAGGTGATATCCTGTCATTTACGAATGACTTTCCCAGGTTGAGGGAGAAACCAATAGAGTGGTATCTGCAGACGGATAGGTTTGTGAAGCTTACGAAATGTCTCTGGGAAGACCTGAATACTCTCTTTGAGATCATAGTTGCAGCAGATTTGTGTCTTGAGTGCAAAAGGAGTGTGGATTGGCCGGCTGCGGAACCGGCAAGGGATAGAGTCACCAGAGCACCGTCTCCTGAAGTGATGAAGTACTACTATAAAGTGATTGAATTCTTGAAGCAGAGAGTTTTGCCGCAGAATGTTGATTGGCAAAAGATTGATCGGACAGCACAGGAACCCAAAGAGTCGATACATGCCTATTATGAGAGGTTGTTGAAAGCCTTCAAGCACTACAGTGGTACAGAGGTTATTGAGGCAAAGGACATGAATCACCTTGTGTTCAGATTCGTCGAGGGATTGAGACCTGAGATTAGCCAGATGATTAAGAATCATTTGATCTGTTGGCAGGCGAAACTGATTGATGAGGTGTTGCAGTATGCGAAATACTGTAGTGACGAAATTGAGTTGAAGCAGAGAAAGTTGAAGGAGAAAGCAATGGTAATGCAAATTAAGGCAACACAGTCAGGTATGCAGGGAAGTTGTCTACAACAGGTGGTGCAACAGCCACAAGGAAATGGGATGTTTCATGCGTAAGTGAGAGGCAGAGGTAGAGGAGGTTTTGTGAACAGAAGCACAGACTTGAATACTATAGTGGTTCAAAACGACGTGCAGGGGATGAAGAAGATGTTACCTTGTCATGCTTGCGGGGGTGTCGGACATTGGAAGGTGCAGGAGGGTGTTGTTCAACAAAGCAATGATGTCAGTGCATTTCAAAATGTGAAGGGACCAAGGTTGAGAGGTCCTAATCCGAACTTTCAGAATAACATGATTCAGATGCAGGGTCATCAACCCATGCAGCAGGTGCAGATGCCACGTGTACAGCCGATGCAGATGCAACAAATGCAACAGCAGGTTCCCATGGTACCTAGACAGCAAATGCAATTGCCCTTAGCGCCAATGGAAAAGCAACAGGTGATGCTTCCTCAACAGGTCACAGGTCAAAGAATGAGTCAAAAAAACACAGTGCAACAATTCCCATTGCGTGGTGAGAATGGAATAAATGATGAATGGTCGGATGAGAGTTCAGATAGTGAGGAGTGCAGCCTTGCAGCGTCCCTAGAAGTGGATCAGAGAGGGCCTAACGTCCAGGGAAAGGTAATGGGTCACAAGGTCTCATTCTTGGTTGACACAGGAGCTACACGCTCTACTGTTAGAAGTGCAGAGGTCCCGAAATTATCTCTTTCGGGACGTACAGTTAAGGTAGTGGGAGTGGCAAATCAACTCTTAACAAACCCAATCACAGATCAGGTTCAGGTCGAGCTTGGCACTTTTCAAGGATTGCACAGGTTTGTGGTTTGCGATTCGAGTCCCGTGTCCCTACTGGGAAGAGACTTACTGTGCAAGACGAGGTGTTCGATCACCTGTTCTAATGAGGGAATTGAGGTTCAGACAAACAATGACGATGAAGGGGATAACGGGTAGGTTTCAGAACCTGAGACAGAGACCGCAGATGAGGAGTACCCTCTGATTAACTTCTTCCCAATGTTCACAGTGACTGATCTGCCAGCAGACTTGCAGAGGACAGTCCAAGAGAAGGTGTGGGACTTGACAGGGAAAGAAGTAGGACTGATAAAAGGATTAGAACCAGTCAAAGTCAATGTAAAGCCAAATGCTGTGTTTCCCCAGGTACCGCAGTACTATATGGCACAAGATGTCCTTATAAAGGTGGCGCAATTAATTGCAGACTTTGTGAAACAGGGAGTCTTGAAGGAGGTGATGAGCAGTCCATGTAATTTACCAATAATGGGATTGAGAAAGCCTTGTGGGAAAGTTCGAATTGTCCAAGACCTGAGAAAGATTAACAACATAGTGGTGAAATGCTGCCCAGTGGTGCCAAATCCAGCTGTGATTATGTTCCAGGTTCCATGTGATGCAGAGTGGTTCACAGTAATTGATTTGCCCCAGACGTTCTTTTCTGTGCCTTTTCATGAGGACAGCCAATTACTCTTCAGTTTCAAATTCCTGGATAAGGTTTACAATTGGTGTTGAATTCCTCAAGGGTTTTCAGAATCACCTTCTATATTCAATCAAATACTGAAGAAGGATTTGGAGTCATTGGAATTGCCTTTTCAATCGACTCTAGTGCAGTACATTGATGAACTGTTGATCGCATCCAAAACATGGGATGAGTGCAAATATGATTTGATTGCCTTACTGAACCATTTGGAAAAGAACGGACACAAGATGTCCCCAAAGAAGCTGCAATATTGTCAAAAAGAGGTGAAGTACTTAGGTCATCAAATTGAGAAAGGGTCGAGGAAATTATCCAGGGAAAGAGTGACTGCACTGTTACAGATGAATCCCCCAACTACACGGAGAGATGTTAGGATGTTTCTGGGAATGGTGGGCTACTGTCGTCAGTGGATCCCAAATTTCTCAGTCATCTCCAAGCCACTGGTGTGATTGACGGTCAATGATGGGCCAGATGTAATAACGCTGTCAGAGAAGGAAATGAAGGCGTTTACTGAGCTAAGGGAGAGCATGTGCAGGGCTCCAGCTTTAGGTATGCCTGACTACACGAAGCCTTTTGTTCTGTTTTGTCATGAACGTGATGCATGTTCTTTGTCTGTCCTGACACAGGTTCATGGAGGGGTAAACAGTCCAGTAGCATATTTTTCAGCTACTTTGGACCCAGTTGCAGCAGCCTTACTGGGTTGTCTGTGCGCAGTAGCAGCAGTTGGTCAAAGCCTCACACAGTGTGAAGGCATAGTGATGGGACACCTCTTAACAGTCATGGTCCCTCACTCAGTTGAAATACTGTTAACCAGTGAAAAGACGCAGCACATGACAAATGCAAGACTAACGAAATATGAAACGATTATATTGGGGTCACCAAATGTAACGTTGAAAAGATGTACAGTGCTGAACCCGTCAACTTTGCTTCCAAATGAAAATACAGAAGTTGAAGATGTTGAAGATGTAGAACATGATTGTCTTGAGGTAACAGAAATGTGCACCAAACCAAGGCCCGATATTAAAGATACCCAATTGGAAGAGAACAACAAAATTATCTTTGTTGATGGCTCATGTCTGAGAGACTCAGTAGGAGTGTTGAGAGCTGGATACGCTGTATGTGCAATCTCTGGTATCCTTGAAGCGTCTTGGCTTGAGAGAGTATATTCTGCTCAAGTGGCTGAATTGGTTGCTCTTACTAGAGCTTGCCATGCTTCCGCCCAGCTGAGAGTGACTATCTATACTGATAGCAGATACGGATTTGGAACTGTCCATGATTTTTGCCAACTGTGGTCACAGAGGGGTTTCCTAACCTCTTCTGGTTCTCTAGTGAAAAATGGTGAAAGAATTAAGGAGTTGTTGCTCGTGATTCAGTTACCTCATGAAATTGCCTTGGTAAAATGCAGTGTTTATTTGAAATCACAAGACTTTGTGTCAATGGGAAATGGATATGCGGATCAAGTCGCAAGATTTTGCGCATTGAACTGTATATCGTTTAAAGATCAGTGGGAATTGTCACCCGAAACAGAAAATGAGACATGTACAGGTTACGCATTGAGGGTGATTGACACGCTAAAAGAATTGAGATTATTGCAGGGGTGTGCCAGCAAAGATGAGAAGCGTTCTTGGGTTAGGATGCAATGTGTACAAAGACCAGATGATTTGTGGGTCTCAGATGAAGGGAAATTGGTTTTGCCGAACAGTCTCCTGTCACAGTTTGCAAGGTTTTACCATGGTCAAGCACATATTGGGAGGGATGCCATGATCAGGTTGTTAAAAACTGACTGGTTTAACCCGAAGTTCAGACAAGCCGCAGAGGTGATTTGTCATAGGTGTATCATCTGTCAACAGATGAATGCGGGGAAAGGGACAATGGTGAATTTGAGCCACATCGGGCGAGCAGGAGGTCCATTTAGCAGAATGCAATTGGATTTTATTGAGATGCCTGTGTGTGGAGGTTTGAGATATGTGTTGGTGATTGTGTGTATCTTTAGTCACTGGATTGAAGCATACCCTACACGTAGGAATGACAGCCTCACAGTAGCGAAGCTGCTGCTTAGGGAATTGATACCACGTTTCGGGTTTCCGATCTCTTTAGAATCAGATAGAGGAAGTCACTTCAACAATGAGGTGGTTAAGCTATTGTGTGCAGCATTAAACATTGAGCAGAAGTTGCATTGTAGTTACCGCCCTGAAGCATCAGGTCTAGTGGAACAGATGAATGGTTCTCTGAAGTCGAGAATGGCAAAAATGTGTGCAGCAACAAATTTGAAATGGCCCGATGCGTTGCCCTTGGTGCTAATGTCAATGAGAAATACGCCCAACAAGAAGACAGGACCATCTCCTCATGAAATACTCATGGGCCGAGCTATCAGACTGCCCGCAGTGCCTGCAAATGCGCTTGTGAATTTCACGGATGATATGGTGTTGGACTACTGCAAGGGTCTGGCTGACGTGGTCCGCTCTTTCTCTCACTAGTTGGAAGCTACCACCCTGCCACCGATAAATGATTCAGGACACAATCTGAAAGCTGGTGACTGGGTTGTCATCAAGAAACACGTAGGGAAGTCGTGTTTGGAGCCACGTTGGAAGGGGCCATATCAAGTGATACTAACGACTACTACCGCTGTGAAGTGTGCGGGAATTCCGAACTGGATCCATGCCAGTCACACGAAAAAGGTGAGGTGTCCAACTGATGAGGAAGTTGAGTTGTTGAAAGTACCAACAACAGAGAAGGAAGTCTCAGGAGCGGAGAGTGGTCGAAGGGGAACTGAGACAGAAGGAGAGCCAGTTGAGGATGGCTTAGTCACTCTAGTAAGATACGAAGGAGAGGAGACCCAGAGAGGTGACGGTGAGCCTATCTCAACTGAGGCACCCGGAGGGCCAAGTCAGAAGGAGGTTCTCCCAGAAGCAGACCAATATGGACATGAAATAGAGCCCCTGACAGACCCAGAAGGCGAAGAAGTTGAGGCGGAAGGGAGTCAGAGTGTCCGAACTCCTCCTGACCAAACTGCAGGTCCATCAAGAGAAAACACCATAGAATCAGAGGAGGGTGAAAGACTGGCACAAGAAAGATCAAAGGTCAGAGAGACACTGAAAGGAGATAAGTGGCCAGAGTTGCAAGTGACAAAGGGAAAAGTGGTTGTCGAAGATACAATACAGGAAGAGGTTGACACAACCAGAAGAGAGGACCTGAGTGAAGGAGAGTTGCAAGGTGATCGCAAGTTGAAAAGAAAGAGAGTAGCCAACAGAAGGTACGCAGGTCCTGAATGGGCATATGCAACGTCAGCTGAATGGCAACAAGAGTTCTTGGCATTCTGCTTTGATCGAGAAGTTCCAGGTCAGTACTTTGGTACTTGAGTCTGGCTGAAGAGATCGAGTAGGCGTAAGAACTGAATTGAAGAAAAATTGAGAAAAGAGACTGAAAACTTATCGGATGTGACACTGTTAACCTGAATTGACTTTTGAAACGCGATTTTGACAAGCTGCTAACATGAATTGACAAGGATCCTGGGAGTAAATGTGGAAGCTGTAATTAATTGCTGAAGAAATACTCTTGCTTGCCTGACTATGCCGAAAAAAAATAAAAATAATAATAGGTTTAACCATCCTCTGTTGGTTGCTGTTTGAACTAATAATACTTCACTTTCTGATTCTTTACAGACAATGGCTAACACTAGAGATGATAATAGAGGAAGTAGGCGTTGTGAATGTTAGGGTGTTGGTTTGGGTGTCGTGTGTGTGATATTCATCGTAGTTGTGATTATGGGTATGCCATTGGTGGGTAAGAGTGGACCTAACAATGCTACAATTTCTGAGGCCGCCACTGCACTAACAGCTTGGGAGAGGTTTGAGCAGGATACAAAATATTTGCATGAAGAGACTAACACAAAAGAGGAATTATCAACTAATGTTTTCTATCGCTTGCTGAGTGAGTATGTTGACACAATGGATGCAAGTGATTGTTATTTGTGTACACAGATTCCTGTTTCGGTACAAGAAGGGGTTACCTATCATAGTCTTCCTTTAACATATGGGATAAGCTGTAGTCTGTTACTAACAAGATTCTATAATCAAGAAGAGATTCAATATTTTTATTCAAATCACAACCTTGTGTTTTCTTGTGCGCCTTTCATAGAGGATTTGAGTAGTGTGGCTAAATACTATAGCATAAAGTTAGTGAAGGGATTCTTTGAGGCGACACTAACAATTAGTACATCTTCTGCACACCGCAATAATTTGCCATGTTTGCTTACACCTGTAGAGAAAAGCTTTTTAGATCACATGGAAGATAGAAGACGGGCATTGAAGGGAAAGTTAGAGAAAGGATTGCAGCAGCGGGCTTTTGCTAGTAGTGAGAGTTACAGTGCGGTTAGGGAACAGGGGAAATTAGCTCTAGATGCATTACATGTAGGGAAGCTTTGCATAACTAGACCGAAGTCGTATTATGACAATGTGTTTGTGGGAACGAGTGAATGTAAGCATGTGTTTTTGTTTCAGAGTAAGTGGACATTCATGTTAAATGGACAGGATCCAGCAATCCCTGGGATCTATTATATATGTGGACTTAATGCTTATTACCGTCTTCCAAAGGGATGGTATGGGACATGTTATTTGGGGATAGTTTTCCCAAAGATATATCAGCTAGAAGACTTGAAAAGGTTTCCGAAATTGTCTCAACTACATCGTAGTAGACAAAGGAGAGAGACTGCTGCTGGTGTAGTAGGAGACATATTTGGGCCAATAATTCCTTCAGTGGGAGTTATCTTAAACTCCATAAAGATTCAAAAGTTGTCTACTATTGTGGATAACATGCTGACAAATTTTACAGGGGCTATACTCCTGATGGATACTGAGCTTGCTGCGGAGAGGGCCATTGTTGTGCTTCCATACCTGACAATAGTAATGAGATTAGAAGTATGCTTACTAACTTAACTAAGGATAGTACAGATTTGAAGGAACTGAAAGAACCAGGTGTTTGGGAAAAGGTTGGGAAAGGACTTGCTTCAGTGGGGAGTTGGTTTAGTAGTATTTGGCATGGGATATTGGCGAAAATAATACAGGGAATATTAATTGTTATAGCTTGCTTATTTGGATTATGGCTGTCATGTAAAATTAGTAAAAGAATTAAATTGAAAATGGTGAAAAATAATAAGAGGAGGGAAGAAAAACAAAGGGAAAAATTATTCAGGGCAAAATCAAAAGGAAAGCTAATTAGGGAAGAAACTGAGCTGAGGGAATTTCGAAATAGAAAATTTAGGGGATAATGTTTGTGTGATGACAAGAGTCATCAGAGGAGGGTTTTTTGGAGTGTGTCTTTTAAAGCAATATTCATATGAAAAGCTTGCAGTATATTGTGTAATGAAGCTGCATAGAAAATGTGATAATGTAGAAAATAATGCATGCGTTTGAAATGTGCCCACGGGGAGTGGCCACCAATATATACGAGGACTAATGAGACTAATTAATGATGAATTAATAATGTACTAATGTATGGTTTGTATTAGCGTATCTTAATTAGAGTCATGTATTAGGGGTTTGTCAACTTAAATTACTAGGCCTTAGTTAGCGTAACTTTTCTTACCTGACATTCCACCCGATGAAGACGTCAATTACAGGAGCCAATCAACCGTATGAGAACTGTGTTTTGTGGAAAATTCTAGTAAGATGCGTGGAGAATTATTGGACAGAGATAATGATGCACCAAAATTGATCCATTGGGGAATTAAGGGCTAGTTTGACAGTTTTTATAGAACATCGTGACCCGAGGAGAAATCAGCCATTATTCTGACATTCTGCCTTAAGCCATACTTTGCTATTTTACTTTGAGACTTTGATGTCCTGATACTTTAAACCATCCTCTATCTAAGTCCTTAGTGATGCTTGCGTTTCCTCTTTATGAGGGAAGAGCCTTATTCTTAGCTATGCCATATTGAGACTTTGCGCTGTCTTGCCTTGTGCTGATGGTGAATCGACTGATGTCCTGAGGACGAAGACTGACGCTGGTTGCTGATTCATTTGGATGGGTAACTATCTAATGAAATTGTAATTGTCTGTTTGCCTTTTCTTTCTAGGTACTAACTGCTCTTTTGATAGAGGCCATAGTTAGATGTTTTCCAAATTCGTGTTTGCTAAATTGTTTTGCATGAAGCCCAACATGCTGATGCTAATTCGAGGTTAGTTAAGGTGTTCACAAATATCTGACGAAAATAGACAAATGACTGAATACTTGCTTTGTTGAATCTTGTACTTAGAGACTTTGCTAATCTGCTGATTATTAATGATGTGTTAATGCCTAATGAATATTCTCTATGAATTTATTAAGTGTGTCCTAATTACAAGTTTGAAGAGTTAGTAATGAGATTGACTGCTAATGAGATTAACAGAGATGACTTTAGATTGTAACTAATAGGGAATAAATATCATAACACTCAATTAGATTTGTGTGGTTATTCATGACTGAAAGGTCATGGTGTGTTCACTTTATCAATTCTTGTTGAATATTATTAATAACTTGCTGATTAGGTATTGCGAATACTGATTGATTTATCTTTACATTGGTTGTGATGCCAGAAAGATATCTCGTACTAGGAAGTCTCCAAACATGGTTAAAAGGTTCATCGGCCTAGGCGTGTCCCCTTGTAAGTTTACTTATCAAGGTCCTGACGCGCTATCACCACATAGGGCGGATTAAAGACTGGGTAGGTCCCACAGCAAATCGAAGGGGCGCACTGTCAGAAATTCAACGTGCCAAGATTTCAATATGGGTGAGGTAGCTGCAGTCCGTGCTCGGCAGAAGCACCAAGTCAATTCTGGATTGCGTGCCGTGGGCCGCTGAGGTATGTGTAAATTGCCGAAGCCGCGTATGACATACTCGCCACACATCGCAGAGACCCGCGGCAGACAACTACGCCATAAGAGTAGATACAATTCTGAATTCAGCCAGGGGCCATTTGTGTAGATCCATCAAGGTTTTCCTATAGAAAGTAACAGTTGAAATAAAAAAAATATTGAAATATTGAAATTGAGTTGGAAAAAAACAGCCATTTGTGTTTTCATTTGTAAATTATTCTAACGGTGGCAGACTTTCGAAAGCAATATACGGTTATGTCCGCTGGAACCTTGTAGTTGCAGGGATATTTAGGGTTTATACGTTCACCAAGAACCCGAGGCACCCAGAACCAATAACTGAGCTGCTCCGTGCAATGTTTTTTCATTTATTTTGTATTGGGTATATAGCACTTCATATGGTAAAATATAAATAGTGAAAAGTAGAGATCAAGGAAACCAATGTATTTCCCAAAAAGGCTCAATATATGGAGTTTAGAAGCAGGGGTTATTTGCACATCTCTTAATTGGTGGGTACCCATACTAGAATGTGAATTATAGGGTATTTCTTAAAGTTACCTCTTTCCCACACTTTGCCTTAAATTTGCAAAGTGCAGATGCAGAGAAATACAATTGGTGATAACGTTTGTTCTACTATTCTGGGTTCCCTTACACCTCCCAATAAAAATGGTATCTCACTTGTGTGAGTAGGCCTGGCGCCCGCAACAGGAAATGGCCAAAAATGCATCATGTATACATCAAACATTTCAACGTCAATCTGTCCCGTTTTTTGCAAAGTGGGTCACTATGGTTTTTGGGCCAAACAGCTGGCACCTAGGTAAATCTGGCAATCCTATACATTTTTGAAAAGTAGTTACTGGAGGAATCCAGGGTGGAATGACCAAGGGGATCCAGAGTGGGATGATTGCAAACCTCAAACTTTGACTAAAAAGCACATTTTCCTTACATTTCTGTGATGGAAAGTTCTGGAATCCGCACAAAGCCACAACCTTCCTTCCACCCAACATTCTCCTTTGTCTTCTCATGAAAATGGTACCTCACTTTTGTGGGTAGACCTAGTGCCCAGGAAGCAATAGGAAACGGCCCAAAACACAACATGGGTACATCAATTTTTTTCCACGCGACTGACCCATTTTTGCAAAGCGGGTAGCTAGGTCAGCCAGCACCTAGGGAAAACTAGCAAACTTATACATTTTTTAAAACTAGACACTTAGGGAAATTCAGGGAGGGCTTCCAAAACATTCTTTTACTTAGAATCCCTTGCAAACCTCAAAATCTGTCTAAAAAACACATTTTCCTCATATTTCTTTGATGGAAAGTTCTGGAATCTGAGGGGAGCGCCAAATTTCCTACCACTCAGCGTTCCCCTCGGTCTCCAGATAAAAATGATACCTCACTTGTGTTGGTTGGCCAAGTTACCTCTGACAGGGAAGAGCCCAAAACATGTATAGTGTTATTTTAGTAACATTTTGAGGTTTGCAGGGCACTGTGGGTAAGAATATGGTGTAGGATGGATGCAAACCCGAAAACACCCTGGACTCCCTCAGATGTCTAGTTTTCAGAATTGTCTGGGTCTGGTAGATTTTTACCCAAGCCCAAAAAGTGCAGCTGTTGACCATTGCAAGTGGGATGATACTAGGGGGTTAGCGAAACCCATCTGGCCTAATTTGTGAAAACAACACCCAACAAAACCAGAAACCCTCTTGCTTGCCATCGGGGTGAAATGCTTTGGTCTGTAGGGAAGCAGAAAGACTGTTTCACCATTTTTGAGTGAGTGTGGGCATGCCCATGCTGGGCAGTCCCCAGCCCTACAAAAAAAAGTAATCCCTGGTGTCTAGTGGGCTTTCAGCCCCACAGGGGGATGTGGCAGATAGGGTAATTGCCCCATCTGGCCCCCTGGGAGGGCAGAACGACTGTTTCCATTTTTGGATGGGTGTTCGAGACTTGCCCATGTTGGGCAGCTCACATTGATACAAATAAAAATAATCTCTGGTGTCCAGTCTGCTTTCTAGCACCCCCGTCTGAGGTAAGATGGGGTATTTGCCCCCATCTGCCCCCCCAGGGGCAGAAAGGCTGTTTACCTATACTGGAAGGGGGGTCACATGTCCATGCCCAAGCTGGGCAACCACCACAATACAAAAAAAAGAAAAAGTAATTCCTGTTATCCAGTGGGCTTTCTACCCCCCATGGCAGGGCAGATGAGGGTAATTGGCTCCATCTACCCCCCCAAGGGGGCAGAAAGACTGTTCTCATTTGTGTCTGAGGGGCATTGGCATTCCCCTTGTGGGTAGTTCCCTACCCCTAAAAAAACAATCCCTGGTCTATAGAGGGATTTCTGCTCCCCCGGGGCAAGTTTGGGTAATACCCTCCATCTGCCTTATAGATGGGGGCAGAAATGCTGTTACTATTTGTGTTCAGGAGTGGGGACATTGACATGCCCAATGTAGGCAATGTAGGCAGTACCCAGCCCTCTTTTATTAAAAAAGTACCCTGGTTTCTAGTGGTCAGATCGGGGGTAATAACTCCCATCTGCCTCCCCAGGGGGTTGGGGCAGAAAGACTGTTATTAGTGTTTTGGGAATGGGGTGGGGGCATTGGCATGCCCATTTTGCCCACCCTATGTAATAAAAAAAATAATCCCTGGTACCTAGTGGACCTCCTCCCCTGGGGGTTGAAAGACTGATTATGTGCAAAAAATTTAAGGAGGGAAGAAAAGCCCTTGTCCAAGGGTCTGCTCCCTCCTCCCTTGTGTCTAGCGGGTGGATCCCTGCTTGGGGATCGCGCTCCTGCGGCGATCCTCAAGCAGAGATCTAGTAGGGAGGGGGAAATTCTCCCCTTTCCATAAATACCTCTCCCTTCACCTAGGTTCTTGGGGGGCTGAGATAACCCCACAAGCACCTAGGCAGTGAAAGTGAAATGGGCCGATTGGCTCGTTTCACTTTTTGTTTCAGTGAAATTGCATCAGTGCATCATGTGCGCTGCTCGTTATTGCTCTGAAAACCAAGAACAGCCTTGGGAGCTGGGAGAGCTATTTCCCAGCTTCTGAGGCTGTTTTTACAAAAAACAAATCTCTCTGCTGTAAACAGCAGAGGGATTTGGAGCATGTGTGATGAGGACGGAATGTTTCTATCCTCCGTACATGAGTGCCGGTGCGCATGATGGAACTGTTCCGTCATGCGCACTGAAGGGTTTAAAAAAACACTATTGTGCCATTTTATATAGGATAAAGCCTCCCTGCCTTACATTATAAGGATATTGCAAGTATCCTTATACTTATTGCAAGTCACTTAGAAGTTACCATATGACCATATGACCATATAGAGCCAAAGTTTGAGTTACATTTATAAGGTTATGGAACACTGAGGTCCTTTGCAATATGTACAGCAGGGGCAGTGGCGGCCCGTCCTTTAGGGCGGAGGGGTCACACCCCCCCACCCCATGAAGAGTGTCTGTCAGGCTGAACAAAGGTCAGCCTGACAGACACTCTTCATGTTCAGGTCAGGCAGCCAGGAGTGAGCCACGCGCGACTTGCGCACACTCCTGGCTGCCTGAGCTGAACTTTGCTGGGATGAGGAGATCACAGCTCCTATGGGCGTGACCTCCTCGGCCCAGCAAAGGTGCCTCAAGGCCCTTGCCTGGGTGACGAGGAAAGCGTCACCTACTGACACTCTCCCTGGGCGCTTCAGGTTTAAGCCCTGAAGTGCCCAGGGCGAGTGTCAATCAGTGACACTTCGTCACAGAGTGGGGAGGGGTGAAAAGTCTCACTGACCCCATCCCACTCTGTGACGAGGCTGGGACTGCTGCCTTCCTTCATTGGCTGACCTAAGGTCAGCCAATGAGGGAAGGCAGCAGTCCCAACCCTCCTGGGACCTGGAGGCTAAAGGTAAGTGTGTGTGTGTGTGTGTGTATGTATGTGTGTTATGTTTTACATTGAATGTTTGGTGCGCGCGTGCATGTTTGAGTGTTATGAGTGTTGTTAATGGATGTGAGTGCGTGCGTGCATGTGTGTGTGAAAGAATGAATGTGTGTGATCTTGTAAAATGAATGTTTGGTGCATGCGTGCATGTTTGAATGGAATGAGTGTTGTTAATGGATGAGCGTGCATGCGTGTCTGTGTGTGAAAGAATGAGTCTGTGTGTGTGTGTCCCGCCCGCCCCCTCCCAAAGCTGCCGGCCGCCACTGAGCAGGGGGTACCACTTATATCCTTGGTGTGTAGCTCTTTCATATTAAAGAAAGCACATGTTTGCAAACCAGATGAATGAAAATAGAATCTGAAGTGTAAAATGAAATACATTAAAAAAAGCTGTTCGATATACATTGTAAAAAGATATTAGAATGAGTTTAATGCAAGTTAGTTTTTTTGTTTTTTTTTAATAGCAGCAGTATCTTGGAATGTGTAGAAACATGCAGAAACATACCCGAGGAGTGCAAAAAATAAAGATTTTGCTATAAATATCTCCTTTCCACTTGTCACTGCACAGCTAGAAAAACAAAGCAGAAGAACGAAAAGCAATGCTTCGTAAAGACGGGCTGCATTAATTATGCTATGGGATGGCTGCTTTAATTCTGCTCTGTGACCTGACCTGCCTTTCCCCTCAGCTCCTGGCTCTAGCAGCAAGCATTGTGAAGTAAGGACTCAACTGTAATAAATTATTACAGTTGAGCGGCTAAGTCATTTCTTTATGATAGGTGACTAGATGCGTCACTAGCTGTGTATTATAAACAAATAGAGGTTTTTATACAGGGATTTCAGAATCCCACACATTTTACTATGATAAAGAGCTGTAAAATGCATATGATATGAAAGTTGATAGATCATAATGATACTGGCTAAAATGTTACTCCAAATATTATTGTTATTATGGTACTGGTAGGTTGGTGTCAACAATGACCTGCCTTTCCCCTCGGCTCCTGGCTCTAGCAGCAAGCATTGTGAAGTAAGGACTCAACTGTAATAAATTATTACAGTTGAGCGGCTAAGTCATTTCTTTATGATAGGTGACTAGATGCGCCACAAGCTGTGTATTATAAACAAATAGAGGTTTTTATATAGGGATTTCAGAATCCCACATATTGTACTATTATAAAGAGCTGTAAAATCCATATGATATGAAAGTTGATAGATCATAATGATACTGGCTAAAAATTTTACTCCAAATATTATTGTTATTATTGTATTGGTAGGTTGGTGTCAACAGTGATTCAGTGTTTTAGTTATATTGGCAAGATCACCTAAACATCTTTCTGTGAGTAGTAAAAGCTGCCGTCAGTATTTGAATTTGTTAGCAGAAATTGAATTGTGTCTGATGTTAGTACCATCCTGTGTCACTTAATCAATGTTTCATTGTTTGAGGTAGTAAGTCATTAAATACCACTTTGCCATATTTATGAGGCTTTTTCACAACAGCATTTTGGAGTACGTGTGTGAATTTACCCCGAAACCTCTAGCTTCCTCTTAGTAAAAGTACAAAATTGGCAGTGCTTTGTATTAGTACTAATTTTATATGAATATTCTCATTTCAGTCCTTTTTTATGATTTGAATCTAATGCAAAAAGACGTGTGTGCATAAAAGGATACTACGAGTGTGTTTTTATATACTCCAAAATACAACCCTGAGTTCCTGCTTGCCTTCTCACGTCAATGCTCTGTTTTCTTTTAGTTATGTGTCAATTGCTCTCTTTCAGTCAATCCCATCTCCCTGTATAGCATTAGCATGATATTTATTACAGAGTAATCATTTTGAAAATCTCAAAGTGGACACCACACTCTGTTTTCCCTTTAACAAGCAGCAAAGGCCCTTTTCACATCTTTGGCAATGAATACCAGTTGAGAATTAAGAAACATAGATGTATCTTTATAAATTTTTTTGTAGGTGCTCGTGTGGTGCAACACAGTGCAAGATGTAGTGGCGATATATGATAAATACCTGCAAGGGCAGTGGCTAGTTCCCACTGAACCCTCAATAAATATGTTCCATCAGAAAAAGTACAGAGGACAAACAGCAGCAAAAAAAGCCAAGCATAAACAAGCATTGGCAAAGCCCATATATCTGGCATTGGTGTGCCAGTCTTTTAACTTTGTCATTGCTTGTTTGGTTTTGTTTTTCCAAAGCTGACTGTTGGGGAAGCTGCGGGCCCTTGTCAGTCTAAAACATTTTTAAGAAGCAAAAATAATGTTTGTCTCAAAAACACACATCTCCATAGTGATCCCTGGCACTGACGGGAACTCCATTGTCCATGGATGTTATCCTTGTGAAATACCAGAATGTCGTCACTCACAGTAAAGTCAACCAGTGGCAGAAGTAGGCTGCCCATTACCCCATGATGTTTGCTGTTGTGGGTTCAAGGAAAATGTGAATGCCCCAATAGCTGACAAATGGATGAAGAGGGCTGGATTAAAGCCCTTTTAAGTATGGCATACACATAATTTTAGTAAAATCAAAAGGTCCTGGCTAACACGAGACCTAAAAATAAGACTCCATAAGGTACATGAACAACAGCAATATTATAAGACTATAGTCAAAGTACCCCCAAAATGTAATTGTTGTGATACATTTGCCTGTAATGAATTTGGAGTACATCCCAATGCAGGTTCAGAAATGGAGACGGGGTTAATAATTAAGGAAGCTTTGAAATGCTCAGAGGGGAGGCGCAGCTCTGAAGAATCAAATGAACATAACAATTACAATTTGGTGTTTGGATGTTTAAATATAATACGTAGTCAATGTAAAAATGCCCCACATCCTGCTGTAAGAACAATTAACACCATGTACATGATGCTGAGATTTACCCAGCCAATCACAGTGCTTAGAATGCAGGGATTAACTACTGTTGTCTGAATGCATTCTAGGACTTTTCGTATGCACATAAAACAGATAGGGACATAGGGCATTTATTTTCCTTTGGTGAGATGCGAAGGATGGTGCTAATAGCCTTATTTTCTTCATGCTATTAATTTTACTTCTTAAGTGCCCTTTTTCACTTAATGCACCTTTATTTTCAGTTTGGGGAAATACTATGGGATGTGAAGTTGATAGAGGTCACCGCCCTAATTTAACATACTGAGTAGAGGCCAATAATGCATAAATGTAACAACTACAATCCGAATAGTGTATTGCACTTTATGCCACAAACATTATTAAAGGAACGAGTAAAACAACATACCACTCACTGAAAAGAAAAATGAGTAAAACCGTGATTAGTGCTTGCCCTAAAACAAACTAACCAAGCTAAGGTTATGTAATTCAGACAATAAAATCAAGATGCAGCTTTTAATTGAACAAATACAACAGGCAGTATATTAAATGGAGCATACGTCTATCACCTGCATACTTTTTCAGCCTACAAATGATAGCACCACTGACCGCTTTTAGTGTCAACAAATACAAATATCACTAACACAAAGCTGTTTGAATGTTCCCTCCAATACTGTCAGCAAGTTAAAATAATATTGAATAAAACATATTGCATGAGGTACCCACTGAGTTATTCGATTCAATATTTGTATTTTGTCATTAGGGACTTTATAAAGCAAAGACTCGGTTTCAAGGAGAAGCAGAGTATTTTATAGACACTAGGAGTGATTCGAACTAGAGTTGCTGTTTACAGAACAGTATGGTATGTGAGTGCGTAAGTGTAACGTAATTTAATCAACATTTATGGCCTTGCTGCACATCGCACCCAAACAAAACAGAAAATCCTTCTGGCATCCATTTAACATAGCTCATTTTATTTCATTATATTTCTCGGGGGAATCATATTATATGCCCTATAATGTATACATAAATCTCACAATACCATCGTATACAAATGTACAAAAATCTTTACCGAATAGGTACTTATAGATAGGGAACATTTTTCCCATAGATTGAGCATTTTTTGTTTTGCTAATCACTCTGGCTCCATTTTATGAATCTTCACTAAATTTTCAAAACTAGTATGTCAGTTACCTCAGATGCTGTTTGTAAAGTTTCGGGGTGATCTGCCAAGCAGGAGCCAAGGAAATGGTGGGGGGGGGGGCCCTTTCCAAAACACTTTTTCCCCATGCAATGTCATTGGGGATTTTGCAGTTTTTAGACACAACTAGAGCCTGAACCAAGGTTGATAGAGAGCTAGATCTTGGTCCAGACAGAGGCCCTCATTACGAGTGTGGCGGTCTCAAGACCACCACACTTGCGATGATGGTTGGACCGCCACGGACAGGGTAGTCCGACCGCCCTATTTTGACCGTGGCACATGGGCCACAGTCCGACTGCTAGTTTTTGATGTTGTTGTTTATTAATTCAACATCCATAACAACATAAACAACTATTAACGGTTTATCAAATTTAAAACAAACATCATTGTCACATTTTTCTAATATTTATAATCCAGTTAGATAGAATGCAAAAGAAAAAACAAAGGACAAACCTATTGACTTTGCCAATGCTCGTTAAACTTGGTAACACTCTGGGAATTTTTGGACCTCATTAATACCAATTTAACACCCAAATATAGCAATATGCAACAGAAAAGTGACCAGTCCAGCTTTGCAGAGGGCCTTCCACTGCACAGGAAGAGGTTATCACATTTTTAGCAACTTTTGAACCATTTGAGTTACAAACATTTTTGTGGTTAAAATCTGCAGATTGTAAATCAGATGATGGAATATGTAGCAAATGTGGGAAATCTATAATTAAGCTAAAATGTCCCCTGTTGCATAATCTGTGAATTCCATTGGCCCTGCCAATGGTTGATAGAGATAAACAGCGCCTGTGCGCATGTGTGTGTGTGAGAGGCAGAGAGAAGTGTGTGTGAATGAGAGAGAGAAATAGAGAGATAATAGAATGTGATTGTGAGATAAAGGTGTGTACGTTTATTAGATTTAAAGAGAGGGAGATAGAAAGAGTGAGTCAGAGAGAGACCTTCTCCTGCACATCTTAGAGAGAGACTTCACCTCAGCGAGGGGAGGTGTTTGAGTAAACAAGAGCCTGCTTGTCTTTAAAGACCACATAAACCCTGCAGCTCTGGCCTAGCTTGTGGCAATAGATGGTGCCACATTTTGCTTAACCGTTTTTTCTTTATCATTTGATTAAGGTCCCAAAAGGTACAAAACAGGGACATGTCTGCTGTCAGCGTTTAAACCAAAACACCCTATCATGCTAAATATGGTGTCGGCATGAGGAATTATTGGTCAATTTGTATTTACCCTCACAAAATCTCCCGAATTCAGCCTGTATTCAAAGCCTGTGTTAACAGCTTTACCACTTGAGCCGTGGTGAAAAAGACTACTGATTATCGTTGCTGCTTTCCGGACCCATTTCCCTCCAGCTGTGCGGGTCTGAAGTCAAGACTAATAACTCTCACATGGAGCCACAAGCAGAACACGTACTGTAACTTACTTACCCTTGAAATAAAAAATGGAATGTACCGGGGTAAGTAAAGTGCCAGTTCCCACTCGAGGCACACTCCCATGTGCATTGCCGTAGCCCATAGAAGCCTAGAGGCTCTTTTGAAATGCACGTGAGTGCTTAAAATGATCTTTGAATCCAGTATCGCCAGTGGAGGCAACATGTAGCTGTTGCTGTGTGATTAACATAGGTGAAATTGACCCCCCCCCACACACACACAGACACCCACCCACATACACATGAACAGAGCAAGCACTGACTGCATTGGAGGCCTAAAAGCTGCCCAATGGGCACTATTGGATATTCTGAGATCATTAACGAGCTAATACATTTGGGGTATTCTTGGCTCTTCCCATCCAGGCATTATCATCTGGCCCTGTCTGTTATTAATATTTCCGGGGCATTAGCGGCTGCGCCTCAGTCGGAATGACAGAAAACCTCACCTAGTGAAACCCATTCTGCGGTGGGGCAGTGACCCTCACACCCTGCCCGTTGGCTCTTCACACATCATGCCAATCACACAATGTGGCCCTCATTATGACACTGGCGGTAAGTTCCGCTTACCGCCATACCGACTGCCACCAACATACTTCCGCCGCTGCGGTTTACCACTACCCTTCTTAAGACACACACATAGCAATCCGTCACTATACAGACACACACACAAGTCTGCCAGCCCAAAGGTCAGTGATAAACTGGCTGTACCAAAACCCACACCGTTACTCCAACAGAACTACGCCCACAATATTATGACCCACGAATCACCATGGCGGACATTCAACCCCGGTAAACCATTGGCGGTACATACCGCTGTGCTCAAAATACACACAACCCAACAAAACAACACTACATTGGACAATTCAAACTACATACACCTGACACACATAGACACACCACACCCACACACCCACACCACTATGAAACACCCACCCACACTACCCACAACCCCTTAGGACTCAAAAATATTGCCAACTGAGAGAGACAGACTAGCAGCACCCACAGAACCAGAGCCGCAAAACACCATCACCCATACACCATCCACGTACCTCACAGCACACACCCCAACACATCACCCAACACACCCTCACACATACCACTCACACTATACCCATGGCACCACAGCAACACCCCAGATTCTCAGAGGAGGAGCTAAGGGTCATGGTGGAGGAAATCATCCGGATAGAGCCACAGCTATTCGGATCACAGGTGCAGCAGACATTCAATGCCAGGAAGATGGAGCTATTGCGGAGGATCGTGGACAGAGTCAACGCCGTGGGACAGCACCCAAGAACAAGGGATGACATCAGGAAGAGGTGGAACAACCTAAGGGGAAGGTGCGTTCTGTGGTAGCAAGACACCAGATAGCAGTACAGAGGACTGGCGGTGGACCTCCACATCCTCCCCCTACCTAACAACATAGGAGGAGCAAGTCTTGGCAATACTGCATCCTGAGGGCCTGGCAAGAGTAACAGTAGGACTGGACTCTGGTAAGTCAACTCTTTACTACTTTCACCCCCCCACCTGCATGCCATCACATACCCCCACCTTTACCCTCACTCCCATCACTCCACCACCTCCCACACACCCCACCATCACAACCCACCCATCCCAATACCAAGCCCTGCATGCACCACCAATGCATGGACACCACTTACAGCTCTGCATGGACACCCATCACCAAAGCATGCACACCTAAGACAATCACCTAGCCCACCAAATCACCACGTACACAGGCCTAAGCTGCCAGGGCAATAACAACCATAGAGGGCAACACACTCATGCACAAGATGGCACATGTAGAATCAATAACACTGCATTTACATCCCCACAGGTCCCCCACACAACGTCACCGGAGAGGAGGTGCCAGCAATATCCAGTCCCCCCCTAGAAGAGGCCTGCAGTGATGACAGCAGCTCTGCACTCCTGGATCAGGATGATCAACCTGGCCCATCAGGGACCTCAGGACAGTCGGTTACCCAGGCACAGTCCCATTCTACCACAGAGCCTCCCCACTCAGGAAACACCACCACAGCACCCACCAGTGGGCCCATACCACTGTCCCAGGACACATCAATCAACAGTGTGTCCACCACTACAGGGACCCCAGGCCACCCCACAAACACAGGATGATCAGGGACGTGGGGTCAGTGGCAGTGGGCACATGGTTCAGGGGACAGAGGCACAGGACAGCATGGAAGCTGGGAGGACTGCTGTGCAACAGGGGGAGGACTGGTCCAGGGAACTGACTCTCCACGAGGCACTCACCAACATGCTGGGAGCATACCACCATTCCCAGGAGACGATGGGCCAGATACTGGACAAGTTGCAGGAGACCCAGTGGCTGCAGGAGGGACAGTACCTGGACATCCACACCACCCTGGTCACCGTTGCAGGGGTGGTGGCAGACATGGCCAACACCATGAGAGAGGCAGTGGCACACCATCGGCCCCCTGACACTAGCCAAACCGATGAACAGCCTTCCACCTCCTCTGACACTAATGGACAGGAGGCCCCGCCACAGGAACAACAGGCCATCAGTACCTCTCCCCCTGCAGAAGGAGAACCACCATGCAAACGGTCCCTGCAATCCAGGCAGAAGCCAAAGAATATTGCCAAGACCCCCATCAGGAAATAAGATTTTCCTGAATGTCATCCTTATGTCCAACACTGTCACCCTGTCCACCTTAAACTGCCATTGCTCCACTTCCCTCTGCCCCCTTAGACAATGCACCTGTGATACAAATAGACTGGAACTTTACCCTGGACTCTCCTCCACCATCACCCCAGCCCATTGCAATACCCCATCCACTTATTAGCACATAGTTAAGCACCCTTGAAAAAAATACAAGTATGGAGTCTGCCAATTGATTGAACTATGTATTCGATTAACAAGCTGTAAACATTGCAATTCAACTGTACAGTAATGTATACAGAGGTATGACCTGTAGTTAGCTGCAGTCAACACACCAGAGTGGGGCACAGATATCTGAAAATAGACATGCCAAAGGGTACAGTAAGTGGCCATAGCAGTGGGAATATCAGCCTGTGAAAGTGACAATATCCAATATCAAACTGTCAATGGAAGGTTAAATTACAGTGTCTTACCTGTCGTATGATTGCTGTTCTATTGTCCACATCCTCATCCTCTGCCTCCTCTTCGTCACTGTTCACAGGGTCCACACCTGGCGACATAAGGCAAGGTTGTGCAACATACAACATGCCACGATGATCTGGCAGAGCTTCTTGGGTGAGTAGCACAGGGAACCACTTGTTAGATGGGGGCACCGAAACCTGGCCTCTCTATTCTTCTTCTGGTTCGCCCATGTGCCTCATTGTAACTTTCCTCTGCCCTTGTCCTGGGATTCCTCAGTGGGGTTGGGGTAACCAGAGTCACCTGCAAATATCGCGGGATACCTGTTAGCCAAACACTAACCCTTAGGGCCAACCCCATACCCATACACCAACATATACTGGGTGGGGACCATGGGCTCACCTATTAGCCACACCCGGTTCCTCTGGAGTTGAGCGATCACATATAGGATGCAGCTATTCCTCAGGATAAAGGCATCATGCACAGACCCAGGATACCTTGTATTGACATGGGAGAGGCACTGGTCCGCCAGGCACACTATCTGAACATTCATCGAATGAAAGCTCTTTCGATTTCTGAACACCTGTTCATTTGTCTGGGGGGGGCAAATGCAATCTGTGAACCATCAATTGCCCCAGTAATGTTGGGGATATGTCCCATTGCATAGAAGGCAGCTTTCACTGTGGACAAATCCTCCACCTGGGAGAAAACAATGTAGCTGCGCATGTGTTTCATCAGGGCCGACAACACTCTTGTTAGCACTATTGAGAACATTGGCTGTGACATTCCTGCCGCCAAGCCCACTGTCACTTGGAAAGAACCAGTTGCCAAGCAATGGAGCACAGATAGGACTTGCACAAGAGGGGGGATCCCAGTGGGGTGACGTATAGCAGATATCAGGTCTGGCTCCAGTTGGGCACAGAGCTCTTCGATTGTGGCCCTGTCAAGTCTGCAGGTGAGGATAATGTGCCTGTCTTCCATTGTTGCCAAGTCCACCAGGGGTCTGTACACGGGGGATGTCTCCATCTCCTATTTATCTGTAGCGGTTGCAATCTAGGGTGCAAAACGATGAGCATCTGGTCAGTATTCCAAATTTCCAAACACTACACTGCATTGCATGTTGTGACTGAAACAGCATGTTGTTGGATAGGCCCAAATGGTGCCTTTGTGTACTGTGACGCAGTTAGGTGCCATGGCCTGCCCCCCCCGAAATGGCATCTGCCTATCCTGTGTGGAGGGACAGGTGGAAATGAGGTAATGCTGTTGACGTTGTGCACCGTTGCGGGAGGCGGTTGAGGACCGCCGTGCAACTCCTCATTGGTTGTCTATGGGCCCTATGGGTTACAGTGGCCAATAGTGATGTACGCCGGCCGCCATTTTCTAACTGTTCCCTCACTTGCTACCTGACCTTCAACAGGAGATAACCGACACTGCAAGTGCTGCTGTGACCTGTGTCTGGAACCGACCATGGCTTGAGTCACTGGGGAAAGGGCCCCTGCCTTCACCACTGCGGAGTTGGAGAGACTGGTGGATGGGGTCCTACCGCAGTACTGAATGCTGTATGGGCCTCCAGACAAACAGGTGAGTACACTGTGAGCATGATGCATGGGGCATGAATGCATGGAGTGCTGTGTGTGAGGGTCTCGTGTGGGGGAGGGGAAGGACCCTGGGCAGAGTGCTGCATGTATGGTGGGCAAGGTCTGTGCATAAGGGGATGTGAGGGATATGGTGTGCTATGAGTGTAACAGGCCAGACGGTATGGCTGATACCTTTTTCTAGGTTTATTTATCTGCAGGTCAGCGCCCATCATGACTGGTGACTAGCATTATGACTTCTAGTGCATTGCATAGATCGTAGGCCTGTTCCCTGTGTGAGTGTGCTGTGTACCCTAATGGTGGTGTTGATGCAGCCATTGACCAATTGTATCCTTTGTATCCCCCTCTTTTTTGTTTTGTCACCCTGTCCTTGTGTGCATTAGCATCATCTGGTGGAGGAGCAGAGGCACCGGCGACGGAGGGAAATGCATCCCACAGGGCCCAGGAGGCCGAATCCACCGACGGTGAGGGCACCAGTGGGACGGAGCGCGAGGGGAGCACCAGGGCAGAGACAGGAGGGGACAGTTCTGATAGTGATACCTCCTCCGATGAAGCTTCCTGGTGGTGGTGGACACCTCTGTGCCCATCCCAACTACAGGTACAGCCGCCACCCCCGTACCAGCACCGCCCTCCCAGCAGTCCCTCAGCGAGTTTCCTGTGCCTGCTCACCCAGGAGGGTGGGCATCTCCTTCGCCCCAGGCACCTCCCAGGCCCTGCCCCAGTTAGCCCTGTTGCCCTGAGTGAGGAGGCTAGTGACCTCCTGCGATCCATCTCTGTTGGGCAGTCAACCATAGTGAATGCCATCCAGGGGCTGGCTGGCTATTTGCAATAAACAAATGCATTCCTGGAGGGCATTCACTCTGGCATGGCGGCCCAACAGAGATCAATCCAGGCTCTGGCCTCCTCCCTGATGGCAGCCATTGTCCCTGTATCTAGCCTCCCCCCTCCAACTTCCTCTATCCAGTCCCATTCCCCTGAACCCCAACCTATCCCAGCACACATTCAGACCAGCATGCACCCAAGATAACACACAGGAGTGGCTCAGGCAAACACAAGCACCACACATCATCCCACAGGCACTCACACAAACACCATCCAGAATCAGACATACCAACATCCACTGCTTCCACTGTGTCCCCCTCCTCCTCGTCCACCACCCTCACAGTAGCGTCTCCACTCACACCTGCATGCACTACATCCTCATCCACTACCCCCATCACCATCACACCTATCACTACACACCCCTCACTGACTGTCACCACCCCCACATCCATGCACACGTCCCCTGTGTCCTCTCCCACTGTGTCTGTGCCCCCTCCTCCCAAAGTACACAAACACAAGCACTCAGACACCCAACAGCCATCCACCTCACAACAGCATCCAGCCCATGCACCTGCACTCATACACAGCAGACTGACACCTCCTGCAACCACTCCCTCTTCCTGCACTCCCAGACCTTCACCCTCTTCCCGCCCCAGGGACCCTAAGAAGCTTTTCCTCTCTGCGGTTGACTTCTTCCCTACCCCTCCCCCCATCCTTCACGTCGGGCCAGGGTGGTCAGAACCCCGGCTAGCACCTCAGCCACCCAGTCCATGGCCACAGTAGTGTCGGCAGCTCCTGCAGGTGGGAGAGGCTCCAGGGAACCAGCCATAACCACTGACAGTGTGTCTGCACCAGCTGCCAAAGGGAAGGGCAAGGAGGCACCAACAGATGTCAAGGGCAAGGAGGCACCACCAGCTGTGAAGGACAAGGGCAAGGAGGCTCCTCCAGCTGTGAAGGGCAAGGAGGCACCACCAGCTGTGAAGGGCAAGGGCAAGGAGGCGCCACCAGCTGTGAAGGACAAGGGAAGGAGGCACCACTGGCTGCCAAGGTGAAGGACAAAGAGGCACCACAAGCTGGGAGGGGCAAGGGGCCTGCCCCTGCGGGCAGGAAGGTCAGGAGGCCTGGTGCAGGGACCGAATCAAAGCCCCCACCACCAACCATGGTGGTTCAGCCATCCGGGGCTACAGGGGAAGGGCTGGAGCCTCCCCCCACCACTGGCATTCCTGACACTGCCACCAGCATCACTGCCTGCAGCAGTGCCAGCAGCTGCAGCCCCAGTGGGCAGCCCACCCACTTGAGAGACTGTGGCTTTGCACTTCCCAGGACAGTGTGATGGGCACGTAGCCCCCTCCAGGACCAGTGGTGTTGTTCCATCTTCCGGCTGAGGTGCCCCCTCGTTCCCCATCCCCCTGAGGTGCCTGTGTATTTTCGACCTGATGCCCCTGCAGTGTTCTCTCCGTGTTGATGCAGGAGTCAAGTGGGGCCTTGGCCTATGTGATGTGGCCCTGTGGCCCACGGACATTGTGGACTGGGCAGTGTCCCTCCATTTGTATATATGTTTACACTGTTTTGATTTTGATGGACGTATTTATAGTGTTTTATCTTATTACACTCTCTTTAATCAATTCCTTTTGTCCTTGCATTATTCTTGAGGGGCAGGGGATGTATATGTAATGTTACTACATCTGTTTGTGTGAATGGTGTTGGGAGTGGGGGTGGGGGTGTTGCGTGTGTGTGTCACTCTCTTTTTCCTCCCCCCTACCTTGTGTGCTAGGCGCCAATACTCACTGTGGTCGTCTTCGCCGGCGTTGGTATTCATGGTGAAGAAGGAGCTAGACAAGCACAGGGAACACCTGCAACTCGGGCTCCATGGTGGCGTGGTTCTTCCTCGAGTCTCCAGAGGTGAGTCGTTTCCCTTCTGTGCACTGTTTCTGCCATGCTTTTGATGTCGTTTGGTACCGCCCCGATAAAGGTGGTGGATAGGCCTGTTGTAATAGTGTGGGCGGTACATTGGCTTCTGCCTGGCTGTTGGCGGTGACCGCTGTGGTGCTTGTTGCTACCGCCGGGGTCGGTCGGTGTGTTAAAGTGGCTGTCTGTGTGAGCGGTTTCCGCCGTAGTCATAATTCCATTTTTTTTTTTACTGCTGGCCTGTTGGCGGTGTTACTGCCGCTTTATCACTGACCGCCAGGATTGTAATGAGGGCCTGTGTCTTCAAGCATGGTTGCTGTTTGTCCCAGCCAAGGCTGCCTCCGTCACACAACTGTTGATTCTACGCCACAGGCATCTACATAAACAGCAGTGATTACACAAAGAATAAGCGCTTTACAAATGTTCCACAAATGGGAAAACATTATATTGAGTGGGTTCCACATTTGTTCCTGCATGCGGTGAAGAAGAAAGAAGACAGAAAAGACGGCAGCAAAGAAAGAAGATGGCAATGAACAAAGAATACTCCAGCGAACAAAGAAGACAGCTGCGAAAAAAGAAAACTGCGAAGACAGCATCAAAGAAAGATGTCAGCAAAGAAAGAAGATGTCAACAAAGAAAGAAGACAGCATGCAAGAGTACTTGGTCCAGAGACAACCCGACGGCATGAAGAAAAGAAGACAGTAACGTGTAGACGGCATGCTGACCAATCAGAAGCACGTAAATTAGAGCAACGTTGGACCAAGCCAATGGTAAGTTCAAGTAAGTAAAGGGTGCTTTCTTTGCACCTTTTAAGTTTTTTTATCAAAAAAAGATTTTGCAAGCACAGCACGTATGAAGGTGAAACCTAAAAAGGAGAATGAAGATGAAGAGCAGGGGAAAAGTGGTAAGCAAGAGAGAATGGTGAATGGTGTATGGCAGGGCGAAGGAAAGAAATAGGATGTTTACGGAAAGGGGACATTTGATAAAAAAATAAAAACTTTAGATAGTGGAGAACACAAGGGTAAGTGTGAAAGTGGTAAGGATCATGATGAGAAAGGGGAAATGGAGAGGAGCAACTCACCGCATCAGAAAAAGGCGAAAGTAAACAAACAGCACCTGGACAACCTGACACAGGAGATGGGGGAAGAGGAACAATATTTCTGAAGTGAATGGTTTCGAAGAAGGTCTAAGGGAGCAAGATAAAATGGAACTGGGTAGTGGAAGGTGTAAAGGGAAACGTGTCATGTTTTGGGGGGATTAGTCCCAACTAGACAGTAACACAAAGGAACAGAAGACATTTTGGAGTTTTGAGGGTGGAAGGGCAGACACAAATAGATAAGAGTTGGTGTTGTGGTGTCTTCTCCCCATCCCACTCTAACACAATAATAAATGGTAGAAAAAGGAGAGTAATATTACAGAGAAACAACAACTATGACAAAACTGAATTGATCTGTTTGAGTATAGAGAAAATATTTGGTGAATGCACTTCGAAATTACAGACACTCGTCTAGCAGTGGCACACTGGACCAGAGGGGCCATTGAATTCTGATTATTGCTGTATTTCACAGTTCAAACAGTAGCTGGAGGGCCCATTTCCTTCCTTGCACTAGGGCCCATGCCCCACTTGCTACGCAACTGGACACTTTAGGTTCATCAAAACCTGTGCAAAGTAATTTTTTCTCAAGGATCATACATTATCACTGTTATAGAATATATGTTGTTATCCTTTAAGCAGATGTAAAATTTTGCAAGGTATAATTTATTGACATAAAATTTAGTACAGTTAGTGGCCCAAAAGAAGTAATGCCATCTCGTATCTCCTGCTCTGCACATCTATTGGTCACAAAATATACACAGATCCTGGCTGCTAATCTGCCTATAATTTAAGCATGCGGTTTGAGTCTTGGGTTACTGTTCTAATATTTTTAGTTCTGGCTCTTCATAGCTAAATTACTCTTTGGAATTAGTACCTTTTAGGTGCTAGATACATGTTAATTTTAGCTTTATTAAGTATGACCCACTCAAACAGACAGAGTTATCCATGCAGAATGAGGGTCTAAGTCACAAAGGTTTTGCTGTTCTTTACTTTTGTAGCACGCCTGAATTCCAGGGCTAAGCCAGGAGTAATAAAAGAGTAAGTTACACTTACTCACACACCAGTGTTTGATAATGAGGCCTTATGTTAGCAAATCAAAGCCCAGCAGTGTGAATGGGGCTGGGTTGCAGTTCACATTGCCTATCAGCTAATCTCATAGTACAGATTCTGTTGCTGTAAAACACACTAATTCAGCCTGTCCTTATTTCAGTCCATCTTTCTGTAGCCTCCTCAAGCCTACGCACATCTTCTTGTACTGACCACAGCACTGATGGGGGGGATGGGCATAAGATAATCCCCCCATTCGTTCACACAGAGAGCACAACCTCCTTCCTCCCTAGATGCCCTCCCTCCCAGCACCCAAAGCCCCTGGCCCACAACTGGCTCAACTCAGAATTTTACCATCTGCCCAGAAGTGGAGGTAAATATCTGTATTAAACTTCCAAGAATCGGGAAAACATACCTTAAAAGATCTTGTATTTTAGGGTCTGACAGGTAATTGCCCATTCCAAGGTCTTTAACTCATGATCCCCTTTAACTCACAGGATTATTCTGGCCAGTATAGTTCATTCCGGCCCTGGCATCTCCCCACGGAGTTAACATGGAACTTACAATGGGGACAATAGAGGGCTAAACACTTTTGTTGATCTTGTGTTGTACTGAGGACATGGAATATCATGACATCATTACAATGATGTCATGGTATTCCTTGTTCCAATGTGACAGTTGGGGGCTTCAGAGATCTGTGCCCCTTTTACTTATATGGACGCTTTACTATGAACTCTTCATTTATGAATTAAATTGTTTATAACACTTCTGCTGCCGTGGAGAAATCATTTCAGTGGCGACCAGGGTCATAGGATCTCTGGAAGCATTGTTGGACATACATCTGAAGCCCCCAACTGTCACATTGGAACACGGAATACCATGACATCATTGTAATGATGTCATGATATTTCCATGTCCTCAGTACAACACGAGATCACCACATTATTTTCCCCTTTTTTTTTTTTACATAACAGAACTGAACTAAAACAATAAACTACTACAACATTACCGTTAACTTCGTTACCACCAATATTGAGTGACAAAAAATATGTACTGTAATATATATGTTATGTAAATATTACTAATATGTGATAAAGTCTTGAAATTTCTTTGGTTTGTAACAAATTCTAGTACTCATTCTACCTCTGTGACAACCATTACCCGGTTTACTTATTCTACTGGATTGAGTATTCTCAACCTGTTTTTGTGCAGCCGGATCCAACGCTATACGTGAAGTACTCCACCAGCTCCCATCTGATAACATCACAGCATTCTTACGTACTTCACATATCTGTTGAGAATCTTTAAATTTAGATAGACCTTTTCTAACTAATACCATGTTTTTTACTCTTACCCAATCACCCACCTGCAATTCCCTACTTCTGTTATTTTCGTCTGATCTCCGTAATCCACTCAAATTAGCGTTGTGTGCTGCAACTTGCCAGACCTCCTTCAAGTCACTACCCTCATGGAACATCTTTACCATCCAAAAAGGACATATTTCCGTAGATGCTAATCTCCCTCTCATTAGTTCAAAAGGGGTTTTCCCCGTGGCAACATGAGGTGTAGTACGATAAGACCATACTAGTTCCTTTATGGCGTGGTCTATTGATGAGTGATTTCTGTAAGAAGCCTGAATGCAGTCTACCATAACACGATTGAATCGCTCTACCATGCCATTACTTTGTGGATGATAAAGTAGTGTTCTTATGTGCTTGACACCACATTTACTCAAGAATTGAAGCATCTCTGATGACACAAATTGAACCTCATTGTCAGTTAAGATTTGCTCCGGGAAGCCTTCACGACTAAAGATTTTCTTTAAACAATTGATCACAAGTCGAGTAGTGGGAAACCTTACTGGCTCAACTTCTACCCATCTGGATAGATGGTCAACTATGACCGCAAAATATCTCATGTCAGGAGGCAAAATGTGATAAGGACCAAGAAAATCAAGCACCAGTCTTTGCTAAGCTCTCGCGGGAGACGGAACAAACGAACTATTCACACCTTCAGTAATCAACACCTTATCACTGGTACAACATCTTGTACAGTTTCTTACAAAGTCCTCAATTTCTTTATCCATCCCTGGCCACCAAAAATCAGACCTCAATCTTCTTTTAGTAATCGTGGCCCCCAGATGAACAGCATGTGATGCAGTAATTAGACTCCTCCTCAAACATACTGGTGGAACCAGTTTCTTCCCTCTGACTAATTTATCACCCTCAATAGACAGTTCGTCAGATATTTTCCAAAACGGTTGTAACTCTGATGGTAAACACTTTTCCTTGGGCCAACCTACTCTGACCATGCGCATCAATTAATGAAAAAGGGATGTGTTAGACTTTTCATCCTTGGCGTGGTCTCCCTTAACTTTTTGCCTCTGTTTCCCATGTTGTTGATGCTGGACTCTGTTTTTGCTATTTTTCGTTACTCTGGGCATTTTACCACTCCTAACCAGTGCTAAAGTGCAAGTGCTCCTTTACAAAATGTGTATGTAATTGGCTTATCCATGATTTGCATATTTGATTTCCTAGTAAGTCCCTAGTAAAGTGCACTAGAGGTGCCCAGGGCCTGTAAACCAAATGCTACTAGTGGGCCTGCAGCACTGGTTGTGGCACACACAGAAGTAGCTCTGTAATCATGTCTCAGACCTGCCACTGCAATGTCTGTGTGTGCAGTTTTAACTGTAAATTCAACTTGGCAAGTGTACCCTCTTGCCAGGCCTAAAACCTTCCCTTTTCTTATATATAAGACACCTCTAAGTCAGGTCCTCGGTAGCCCCAAGGGCAGGGTGCAGTGTATGGTTAAGGTAGGACATATAGCAATGTGTTTTATATGTCCTGACAGTGAAATAGTGCTAAATTCGTTTTTCACTGTTGCATGGCCTGTCCCTCTCATAGGTTAACATGTGGGCTACCTTTAAATATGATTAAAGTGTAGATTCCCTTTGGGAGCGGATAGATATGTGGAGTTTGGGGTCTCTGAGCTCACAATTTAAAAATACATCTTTTAGTAAAGTTGATTTTAAGATTGTGTGTTTGAAAATGCCACTTTTTGAAAGTGAGCATTTTCTTGCTTAAACCATTTCTGTGACTCTGCCTGTTTGTGGACTCCCTGTCTGGGTCAGTTTGACAGTTGGGCTGGTTGCACCTCTCACTAGACAGTGACACAAAGGAAGCTGGGGTGTAGTCTGCATTTCCCGATGAGCCATCTGTGCTAGGAGGGTGGGGAGGAGTGGTCACTCACACCTAAAAGGGCTGTGCCTGCCCTCACACAATGCAGTCTCCAACCCCCTCGTGTGTGTCTTGGGCCTGGCCTGGGCAAGGCAGGATTTCACAATCAAGAGAGACTTTCCTTTGAAGTAAGCCTACTTCAAAGGGCAAAATGGGTATAAGAAGGGCACCCAAAACAACAGACTTTAGAACACTTCTGGAAACCAAGAGGAACCTCTGCCTGGAGAAGAGCTGAAGAGCTGAGGAAGAAGAGCTGCCCTGCCTGTGACTGTACTTTGTGGAGCTATCCTGCAGTTGCGGCTTCTGCCAGAGTAAGAGGGCAAAGACTGGACTTTGTGTGCCTTCCATCTTGTCTCCAAGGCTTGATTTAGATCTTGCCTCCTGTTGTTTGAAGTCCCAGGGACAGCAAAGCCTTATCTCTGCCAGCACTTGGAGTCTCTGCAGAGACTCCTACTCTACCCTGTGGTGCCCATCCAGTTCCTGGGACCCTGAAAGGAGAAGCTGGCAGCCTAAAAGGAAGAAATCCACGCCCAGAACGTCGTTCGGGGAAAAGATCGACGCAACTCCGATCTGCGGCTGAAAAATGTACGCGCCACTGGCTTCGCGGCTGAAAATCTATGGTCGTCTGCAACGCGACCGAAGAATCGATGCACGGAGCTGGAGAAACGACACGCAGCATCGCTGACGGAGGCTTGGAGAGCGTAACCCACACTGCGTGGTTTTCAGATCATTGTGTGGCTGGATTTCTGATGCAAACACCACTGGACGTGTAAAAATAATGCAAGGCCTGCCCGGACCCGAGAGTGCTGACCAGAGCGACGCATCGCACTCCTGCAGAGAGAAAAACGATGCGCCCCGTCCCGACGAAAGGAGAAACAACGCAAAGTCTCGCTCGTGAGTGAAATCGACACATCACAAGCCCTTTTTGACGCACACTCGCCCGTGTGGGGTTATTTTTGACTCACCCAGGGTACATTTTCATGCTAACAGTGTTAGTGTGTGTTTAAAACTACATGAAGACTCTTTTTGCTTTTTAATTGATAACTTGACTTGTGTATTGTGGATTTTTGTCGCTTTGGTCTTGTTTAGATAAATATTTCCTATTTTTTAAACCTATGTTGTGTCATTTTGTAGTGTTTTCATTAAGTTACTGTGTGGATTTGTACAAATACTTTACACCTAGCACTCTGAAATTAAGCCTTCTGCTCGTGCCAAGCTACCAAGGGGGTAAGCAGGAGTTAGCTGAGGATGATTCTCTTTTACCCTGACTAGAGTGAGGGTCCTTGCTTGGACAGGGGGTAACCTGACTGCCAGCTAAAGACCCCATTTCTAACAGGATGTCAATTTGAATGGCCAGTGGAATGTGAAAGGGCTTTTAATGAAATAAAGAATTTTATTATTAATGCAGTAAATTTAGTCATGAAAGAGTGATTGCATTTGCATCAAGAACACTGAAAGGTACATAATTAAATTATTCTACTATTGAGAAAGAAACTATAGCATGTTGGTGGGGCATTCAACATTTTAGAAACTTTGCATGGGGTGCTGATTTTGAATTATGGACTGACCACAAACCATTAATTTACGTATTCACAACAAAGGTTGCGGGAAAGGCTCCTCCACGCATTGCAAAATGGCTATTTAGATTGCAAGAGCATATGTTCACAGTGAAATATATACCCAGTATAAAGAATGTCAATGCTAATTTTTTATCACATTGTCCATTAGAAATGTCTGAAGAAGAGGAAGAAATTTTAGTAGCAGATATAGAAAACGCAAGTCTTAAAGCGATTTCCGAACAAGAATGGAAGTCTGAGGTAGAGAAAGATGAAGTATGCCAGAAAATAATATATATATTGCCAAGACATTGGAAATTGGAACGGAACAACCTGGATGAGATTGCCAATTACAAATTTGTATGGTCAGACTTATCATGTATCGATGGGATATTGAGACGGCGTGACAGGTTGTTGGTTCCAAAACAATTCTGAACCAAAGTATTATCTACTTTACACGAAGGACATGGTGGTATGTCTGCCATGAAGCACAAAGTTCAGATGGAGTTTTGGTGGCCAGGATTAGATAGTGATGTGAAAAGATTTGTAAGAGGGTGCATGGCATGCACGTGCAGTGACAAGTCACACAATACGATAAGTACACCAGTGATAGATATAGAATATCCTGAATGTGCATTGCAGAGACTTTGGATAGATGTGTGTGGGCCATTTGATATATTAGAAACTGATAACATTTATTCTGTGGTATTAATTGGGTATTATTCCAAGTGGCAGAAATTACTTTTGTCAGGGATTTGAAAGCTAAAGTAATCATAGAGTTTTGTAAGGAAGTGTTTAGGAGAGAAGGATATGCTGAGGTAATACTTTCTGACAATGGTCCCCAATTCGGGGCAAAACGATTTGAGGATTCTTTAAAGCACAGTGGAATTATTCATAAAAAAAACTGCTGTATATCATCCTCATGAAAACGGTTTAGTTGAGAGATTCAATACAGTGTTAGGAGAAAATATACAACTATATACGAGAAGCAAATTGGATTGGAAGGAAGAGATCAAGAAAATGGTTTGACATCACATTCCTTAACTGGTGAAACTCCTTTTGTATTGTTAAGAGGTAGAAAAGATTGTACTGTAGCTGTACCAGCTTGGATGAACAAGAATAAAATTGTATGGGTGGATAAGGAAAATATGACAGTGTGTAGTTAGGAAACAGCAACAATATTGTTCAAAGGAGAGGGTTGATACAGAGAGTGTGAACATAAAATGTAAAGCTGGTGATGTAGTAAAGATAAGGAGGTTTCAGGATTATAGGAAGGGCAAATCTAAATGGTCAGATCCCAAGAAGATTCAAATGGTATTGAGATATTCTGTGGTTTAGAATGATGGAAAGAGATGGAATTTAAGGAATATTATGAAGTGTAGCAACATGGAGGCAGATCAATTTGTAAAAGGAAATCGTGAGATGATCACATAACAAACCAATAAACAGAGATACTACGAAGTGTGGGAAAATGCATCAGGATGGTGGAACCATACGGAGAAGTAAGCGTCAAAGGAAAATTCCAAGAAGATTTATGGATTAGATTTAAATTAGAAAAGTGTATTATGTATATAGTTATATATAGTATATATTACATAAAGTTACAGTTATACATGTTTTTTTTAATTGATAAGGGAGATATGTTGTATATTGCACATTCATATGTATTTGTGTGGTTGTCATATGAACATGTTGCCATGACAATTAGAACAGTGAAGTGGAATGTAGACAGTAAAGGGGCAGTTGGTGATGGGCTGATCCCTGGGCTGGCTGTATATGTTTCATACTGAATAAATAGATACTTATTTAAATAAGAAGACGTCTGTTTATTACGAAGAAGAAGCTGTTTTTACTACCTGGCTAAGAAAGGTACATTTCCGCTTTCCAAAAGACACAGAACTAAAGTCTAGGAGCAGAGGAGGCGGGAGAAAAAGAATAAGAGTAATAATAAGAGTGAAGCCGAGGGTAAATATTAAACCCAAGGAAACAAAAGGGGTGCGGGGAAACAAAGAAATTGAAAGCAGAGAAAGAATACACATGACGGAAGAGAGTAAAAGAAAGATAGACTGCAAGCCACTAGAATGTGTAGGAAACAGAGGCTGAAAGAAACTAATAACAGTGTTAGGAGAAAAGAATAATAATATGGGAACAGGGAAGTCTATAGGAAAGACAACTACTCACATGAAAAGATATATTTTTATACTTTTTTTTTTATTTTTTATTATTATTTACTTTTCATAGCTACCTGTTTTTTTTTAGGACCACGCTGGTGGAAGAAAGAGATGCAATACCATGTTCTAGAACGGATGATAGTGAGAGGACTTTAATGAGCCCGTTTTCTTTTGGATTAGGCAAACTTTACATAAGATCAGCATTAGTAAGAAAGTTCTGTTGTGTACTCCTTTTCCTTCTGGTGGTTGTTCTGTCAGATACACGTGCGTGTGCGCGCACACACACTCTCTCTCTCTCTCTATTGCTCTCTATCTCTCTCTCTCTTTCTCTCTCTCTCTCTCTCTCTCTCTCTCTCTCATACTCCCACATGTCAAAATCAAAGCATTCGAGCTGTCCCTTGAAGAAAATAATACCTAACCAATACTAATCACTGGTTACACAGGTAAAATGCCCTTACTTGATTTATAATAAGATAATTAACTGCACATGTAGTCTGGATGAGAAAAACTAATTTTGCAAATATTATAATATGTTCATTGACAGAGTCGAAAGAGAAGTGTTGCACCTTTAAATGCTGCCAGAGTTTTTGGCATTGTTAATGGTGAATCTCACCATATTTAAATGTTCCACTACTTGTATTTTTGTTTAATTGCCCTGATCCTCTCCACCTTTGACTCTCAAGACATACATCTGACGAGGAGGCACTTTCTTTAGGTCTGATGTTAGCCAAGACCTATTGATTTTACTAAAATGAAATGTGTAATATACTTATATATAGTGGCTTTCAGCCACCTCTCTTCATTCATTGGTCTTTTTTTGTGTCATTCACATTTCATTTCCACCCATCACAGCATATAGCATGAGGCAATGGGGTATCCTGATAAATTTACTTTGAGTGATTGCATGTTGCTCTCTCACAAGGAGCGCATAAGCCAACAAGATAGTTCCCCTTTGGTGCCAGTGTTTTTGTTTTGACTTTAGTGTCGCCTTTGTGTTTGTTGTCTGATCTGATAGAGCTTCTGATGCACATTCAATTTTTATCAGCTCCCATCTTATGCCAATGCTGTTGTAAATTACTAGTAGAAATGGTTGCTGTGCAAAAGCAGATAAGCTCAGCTAATTGATACATGATACAAAATCTTTATTCGACTTTCAACAAGTCATAAAAGACATAACAGTCATAAAAGATCTCCAATTATGATACAAACATTTCAATATATAATAAAAAGTCGAGTAGATAAAATAATAAAAAATGTAAAAGCACACAACAATAAATCAGTCTAGTATATCAATAAATAAAATAAAAAACCATATCACAATAAGTTACAATTCGATCACCTCCCCCATAGATTTCCTTATCTTTAATACAGAACATAAAAAATTAGCAAAGATTCCGCACATCTCTAGAGAAGATAGTGACTGGAGACAGACATAGGCTGTGCGACACTGGGGGAGATTAATTGACCTTAAAAGCGGAACAACTAAACGCTTCCTCTGGCAGGCGTAAAAATTACAGAATAAAACCACATGGATTGTAGATTGAAGTGTTTTTGCATCACAGGGACATGGTTTTAACACAGTGGTCCAATCGTTCATAATTGGAAATGAAACTAGACGATGGAATGTGTCTGGCCTAAATCTTGTAAGAACGTAACGGTGGCGAGGGAGTACCATGTTTGCCAAGTACGGCTGCATGCCCTCAGCCGTCAGAATTATTTGATTATAGATGACTGAGTTTTTTTTTATTCTACCTCCCAACGTATGTCTTCTAGATAGTTTAATGCCAAGATACTCAGGTCCTTCCTGGATATCTTCCGCAAAAAAACTGGGTTTGTATAGTAGTCTTGCTTGCCCATTTTTTCGAAAAAGGTCATAATGTATTTTAACCATGGTACCCTTGATGTATATAATGATTTCGTACAGTCGGTCAAAATACCCTTATTAAATCTGGTGTGTTCCGAAGTCTAGACTTTATGCCATAGTAGTAGTGGCTGGATCTGTATCAAGTCTGCAATGTAGGGAACTCCGAGTTCCGAGTGTGTGACATACGATGAGGTGCCTTTTGGTACCCTCAACAGATGTCGTAGGAAGTCATTTTCCACTGTCTGCACTAGATCAAAGTTTGTATGTCCCCAAATTCCTGCCCCATACGTAACGGCCGGAATACACTTGGCTTTATAGATCTTTATCATGTTAGGTGGTGTAATCCCCCCAAGCCTTTTGGAGAAGAGTCGTAGTGCCATCGTTGTTTTAATCAGGTGTACTCTCTTCATCTTCCTGCAGTTGGCCCAGGAACCCAGCTTATCAAATGTTATGCCCAGATATGAAAAGGTTTGCGCGATTTCGACCTTGCTGTCTAAAATGGTGGTGTTATAAGTCTTGCCGCGCTTCCTTCCGCAGTTCATGATAAAGGGTTTTGGAGCGATTGACAGTAAGTCCCAGCTGTGTCATGTATGTAATGCAGGTTGTTAGAAGTTTCTGGAGAGCTATTGGGGTCCTGGTCATTAATACTGCGTCGTCTGCGTAAAGTAATGCTGGGACGGGTTGCTTATCTATTTGTGTTACATCTTTACACCTAGCGGCCAATTCTTTGTCTAGATTGTTTATATACATTGAAAACAGGAACGGAGCGAGAACGCAGCCTTGCGCACTCCTCTGTGTAGACCAAAGGGGCGAGTACATTCCCCTTTTAGGCCGTACCTCACTCTTGCTCTGCACCCTGTGTACATTTCGCGGATAAATTGAATTAAGGCTAGTTCCACCCCCATGCTATTTAAAATGACCCACAATTTATCATGGATTACACAGTCGAAAGCTGATGATAAGTCGATAAAGGCCAGGTACAGATTGCCTGTTCTAATCTTAGTATACTTTCCAATGATGAGACTTAAATTTAAACTTTGTTCTACTGTTCCGATTCCTTTCCGGAATCCCTACTGGACCGGGGATAGAACGTTCTTTTCCTCTGCCCATGATTGCAGCCTATTCAGGATTATTCTCCCTGCTAGTTTAGCTGTTGTGTCCAGCAGGGAAATTGGCCTGTAGCAGGCTGGATTAAGGCGGTCACCCTTTTTATATATTGGAATTATGTTGGAGACTCTCCAAGATGGTGGGGGTCCGCATGTGCAGATAGCCCTCAACGTCTGCGTCAGTACAGGCCCCCACAGCTCAATATTGGCCTTAAATATATCGATCGGAATGCCATCAGGGCCTGGCGCTTTCCCTGATTTGCTTTCAATTATAGCTTCCTCTACCTCCTGAAGGCTAAATTGGGGGGTTATATCTAGGCGCGGACCTTCCTGGTGATCGTGGTCATGTGTATGGTCTAATAAATCACTCGTCAGTGAATATATATTAGAGAAATGTGCTACCCAATCTTTTTCGGAGATGGCGATTTCCTTCCTAGGAATGTCTCTGTCCCCTAACACGGGGGAATTTATTGTCTGCCAGAAAAGTATATTATCTTTCTTATGACTTGCTATATGGAGGGTTTCCCACAAGTTTGTTTTTATAGTCAATTTCCTTTCCTTTATTGCTGTCTTATATTCCTGTCTGCGTTTACGTATGTCACTCACGCATCTTTTTGGGGCATTTAGGGCCTTTTTCAGTCTCTTATGTGCTTGAGTGCAGTTACGGTCAAACCATCCGCACGTCCTTTTTTTTCCCTGTCTTACTAATAGTGAGGGCTTCTTTTATGGTTTGAGTAATCATCGTAAACGCACTTAGACATTGTCCTGGATGTGGGTTCTCTCTTAAGCAGTCTGCGAAAGCATGTTTACATTGGCATATTACCTGTTTTAATAAAGACTTGGGATCTGTCTGAGACCACTTCATAGTGTATCCATTGCGCGGCACCAGTTCAATGTCATCTACCAGTGTGATACTGTCTTCCCTAGCTGCTAAAAGAGGGGATAGTAGGAGATTTATGCTCTGTGGTAGTGATCACTAATTGCGATGTCGTGCAAGGTATAGTTTGTAAGATGGTGTGCGAAGTGAGTGGACATTAGGACATAATCGATCACTGTATTTGCGCCCCTTCCGTTATACGTTGGTTTGAAGTGTGGTTCGTCCAAGAATAATTCATTTACAAAGGATAGGTTATAGGTTTGAGCTAGCAAATTCATTTCATCTCCTTGGGTGTTGTGAGAGAAGTGGAGGCTTGCACCTATACCTTCCGAGTCCCATCCACATATCTTATCTGAATTTTCTTTGCACGGATGGATGTTAAAATCACCACCCCATATCAATAGGATCTCACGGTTATTTTTTTCACATATTTTTTTTAAGTCATTTCCCATTTCCACGAGAGTGTTGGAAAATTCTCCTGGAGCAACGTTATTATAAAAATTAATAATGACCAGGTGGGTATTGTGATCTAAGTCACTCTCTATCATTTGGTAGTATGGACTCGTAAATTGCATCACTAAGTTCTGTAAGGGCAACTTATTAGAGATATATGTACACAGTCCCCCTTTAGGTCTACCATGCCTGGACGGCTCAGCAGGGGTGTGGAATGTTTTGTAGCCGTTTAAATGGGCAGGGGTTAAAAGCCATGTCTCTTGTAGACAAACACATAGATAGTCTTCTAAAAAATTAACCCAGATCTCGTTGCCTAACTTATTTGCTAGACCTGCAATGTTCCAGAATAGTAAGACTATTTCAGGTTTCTGGTTAGGATTCTGTTTAAAATTGCAGGGCTGGTTCTTTGGGGAAGGAGGGGGGATATTGCCCATAGTGGTATTTGGTATGTTACTAGATTCATCATTGCCCTGGCTTAGATGAGGTAATATCTCATTCCTTATTGAAACCGTTGTATGTGATGTATCTTCCTTTTGTAGTTCCGTCCCTGATCTATGTTTTATCTGTGCTTCTCTATCATGGAGAGCTAACTGTTTCATGTCCAGTCAGTCTATATTTTCCAGCGTTGAAAGGGGATAGAATCTATTGCACATTATAGGCAAGTCTGGGCTGAATGAGGGTGCTACAGCTCGCTGTGAGCAGGTGGAGTTGTTCCCCTCTGGTCTTTGATAAAAATACCCCATGGGTAATAGCGAGATTCCTTGTAAAGTAGCTTGTCTGGCTCCTAAGTCAAGAATAATCCTTTTCACTAAATTTGGTGAGCCAAAAGAAAGGACCACACAGTCTCCCATCAGCGCTTTCCTACTTTCCTACTGGTTCCTATCCATTTAATTCTTCTGACCATTTTTATATCATCAAAAAGAGTCCTCACCATTCCAGGGCTCATTCGGGCCCCGATCCAATTAAGGGCCTTGTTTCTCAAGGCCGTCCAAGTTTCTCGTTGTTGGCCATCTATCGGTGGAACATTAGCCAAGACCACAACATATGGTGTAGCCTCCGGGGGAAGATGTAACAAGTCACTAGGGAGGTAAGCGAGATTCGGCGATCTAGGCCTGCTATTTATATTTATCCCCGGATTTGAATAGGGATAGGTATTCGCTGCCCTGCGCATAGCACTACTCGCTGTCTTGCATAAAGTGGGATTTAGAACTTTTTTATCTGAAGAAAGATTATGAGGTAAAATGAGGGTTGGTTATATTGGTTCATAGAAGAAGCTATTGGGTGAGGTTGGGGCTCATTCTGGGAGTTAACGTTTCGATGTATACTAATTGGCCTGTTAGACGGAATAGATTGTGTGTTGTTCTCGTGTTCTAAGGACCGCAATGTGTTTCCGGGATCCTTGCTTGTAAAATGCGTGTCTTCCCGTTGTAAGGACTTTATTGTTTCAAGGCCTGCCTCAAGACTAGACTCCACCCCCTTTAGGCGCTCCGACATTGAGTCCAGAGTGGCTCCGATAGATAATTTCAATGAGTTTACTATCTCATGGAGATTTATGAGGAGTGATCGAACAGTGTCTCCTGCTAAGGTTGGGGGCTTCTTCCGGGTTAGTTTTTTTGAATGTTTTTTATTTGGAGTAGTTATTAAGTCTATCACTGGCGTTTTCTTTGAGGTCTTGTCCACCAGGCCCGTCTCCGGTTTCCTTGGTCGCTTAGCAACAGGGGATATTTCATCCATGGAATAGATTATGTTCGAGGAGTCTTTAATACAACCATTTGTAAACCTTACTTTTGAGTGTCCGTCCCCAAGTTCGCTAGATGGGGAGTTATGTTGCGGTAGTACAGACCCTAATGAATCACGAGATTGCTCTTTAGATAATGACATTTTCCCTTCAACAGTAGGAATTTGCTTATCTATCATTCCCATCGCCCCAGAGATGTATTTTAATATGGATGAACTGTCTTTTAAATTTGTTGAGGTGTTTAGTTTTGAGTGCTTCCTTTTGCCCATATTTTACGTAGTGGCCGGTAACTCGGAGAGCTGTATTCATATGTCTAAAGCAAATTCCCTCAGTATAAAGGAGAAAAAGGTCTCTAAACACTAGGGGACCAGCTTAAAACACAAAGATAAAGAGGGGGGGCCCAGACCAACCTCTTCCCGTCGATATCAGGCGAGGGACAGAGGGTTCCTTCGTGCAATGGGCCTTACGGCCAGTCCAGATAGATAGTTGGATTTAGAGGGCTCCTGCCCCCTCAGCAAAACGCAGCGCGACAGTTATAGGGAAGGTTGAGAGGAAAGGAGAGCAAACAAAGCGTCACAGTACCTTCAGGCAGCCCTATGTTCGTAGGTGTCCAGTCCAGAGATTTTTTGGAGAAATGTCAGGGTGGTGGCCCTGCCCTGCCTCTTCCTGGCAATGACGGGCAAGGACGGGCCCGCCCTTGCCCCGGGCGCCGCCCGCGCGCGTCCAGCGACGGCGGGAGCGCTAATCAAATTTAAAGGGCTCCTGCCCCACAGGTCTCATTCACAGCGCTTCCCGCGGCGGCAGGAGCGCGATTTTGAAATTAAAGGGCTCCTGCCCCACTGGACTCCTTCACAGCGCTTCCCGCGACGGCGGGAGCGCTAATCAAATTTAAAGGGCTCCTGCCCCACAGGTCTCGTTCACAGCGCTTCCCGCGGCAGCGGGAGCGCGATTTTGAAATTAAAGGGCTCCTGCCCCTCTGGACTCCTTCACAGCGCTTCCCCAGCTAATTGCAATATCACCGCACAAGGAAGGAAAGGGGAAAAACCAACCAATAATGCACAGTCGGATTCCAGTGCACTAGAATTTTTTAATGCACCTTATGGATCCCAGAAGATAGGCAAACTTGCATGTTACTTTGGTAGTAAAGTAACAGAGCCTGAATTGAAGCTAATGGTGAGGCACGTGATACTGTGTTTTAATTAATGTAAAGCTGCAAGACCAATTTTAGAAAATGACAGCTATGTTAAATATGAAATTGAATAGTGTGTACTCAGGTTTGTGTGCAGACATTATTTCTGACTGAATTAAGAAGATGAATGCCTATTCCCAAGAGCTTTATAGCTCCTTGTCGTAACTCAGGTAGCTAGAAGACTTCCCCAAGCTATCAACCTACACAATGATGAAATATAAGGTAAGCCTTTCCAAAAACCACTTTACCTTTAGACAGCAAAATAAGACTGCATGTTTGTGACAGTCCAATCTGGCAACCAATTCTTGATATGATAATATGATAATTTCTTCAGCAGCAGGCTAGAGCATATTTATCCAAAAGTATGTTTTACTTTTTGTTTCGTTTGTGTACCATTGTCAGACAGACTTTCACTTGCCCTCGATGTCTATACATAATTTGATGTATTGGTTTATTGAGACCTAAGTCTTTTAAACTCTTTACAATGTCATAGAACCAGCCATAACTAGAAGCAATAAAATTGTTGAAACATACATGTCAAATTACATAATTTCTTTGAATAATGTCCTATATTAACAACAACATCAAAATAATGCATGCTCACTAAAGCTTTTTGTTAAAATATCATATTTTAAGAATACGAGGTGGAGCAGCCTCCTCTTCACTGCTGACCGCCAGTATGGCTGCTGGCGGCTCTCCGTCTGGAAAAGGGCGGAAGGCTGCCAGCAGTCATGATACGCTGTGCGGAAAACCGCCTGCACTGGCGGTCTTCAGCATGGTGGTACCTCGGCGATCTTGGTAAAAGACCTCCAAGGTTGAAATGAGGCCCTTAGTCTTCTTTGGGTTCAATCTTATAGTTGATGATCTCAGATGAAAAATAATATACCTTTTTTAGGCATATCAGTCAAAGATAATATAAGTACAATTCATTGGATATTAGCACATTGATACAACAATTACATAACTGTACTTCAAGACCACGGGCTGACAGAATGAGAGGTAGAGAGAATGGGAGTGACAGACAAAAAGAAAGGAAGTGAGAAAGAAAATAAAAGCTTATACAGGAAGAGAAAAAGGGGCACAAGGTGGGAGAAAATGACAGATAAAGACTATGCCATATATATATATATTCACTGTAAATTGCAGCTCACCTGACACTTCCACTGTATTAAGCATCCTCCTACAGTACCTTTGTCAGTGACGGAGGCAAACTCTGATGCAAAGAGTCAGGTTTAGAGATGCAGACAAAGAAGGTGAAGTTAAATATAAATAAATACTCACAAAAGTGGCACATCAAAACTATCAAGCTTTGAGTGCTAAACTATATTATTTGACTGAAATCATGTGCACCCTAGCCCTTTATATGTTACCTCAGGACATACTTACGAGCCACCAACTTTGAAATGAGGTGGAAAAGAAAAGAACCCACTTGCGTAAATTGCTCTGGGAACTTCTGCCCCATACCACTTAGTCAAATAAAAAGCTTCACTCTGATTGTTCATGCTACCTTGCCCCTACACTGTTGACATATTTAGCATTACTAATCTTCATCATGCATTGCTTTCAGTAACTGAATATGATTAAGTTGCCATTGGAGAATTCTTTAGATCTTCTGCAGAAAAATCTGAATTGTATTAATGACTATAAAGGTCTGTTTGTCTTTTTATGGTTTGAAGATTCTAAGGCTTACATTCTTCCAGTCACACCCTGATCTTGACATTTCAACTGCCTACCAGCTCCCAGCCCCAAAATCATAGGGGCTGATAGCCACACACCTAGTACCTTCTCTCTCAACACCTGTGTGCCCTGTGGCCATGTTCCAACACATCCTGGGCCCTGGAACCAGTTTGGCACTTGGTTCACTTATTCTTGTGGAACCCACGCTGGGCACCTTGGTGGCTTCTTTCTGTGGTAACAGCATCAGGACAGACTTCACAAGAATGAATTCTCTGTTTTCCATTACCTGGGGAAATACAGATTTAGGCATCTGGGTGATGGTAGGTTACAAATATAGACAATGTCCAAACCAGGGTGTTGCCAGCATCTGAAGGTGGGACCACTGAACAAAGCAACGGATCACCCAGGACCTGCTGGCAATGACAATATAAGGATGAAGAGACTAATGGGGTTAGCTTTTGCTTTTTTACCTGAAGTTGCTGTATCTGCATTACCATGTGTCCCCAGGGACTTTCTCCTAAGGTAGATGGAAGACCCAAGATTTGATCTTTGAAGCATTAACCCATCTGCCTCTGAAGGAAGGGCCTCCCCTCACTGTTTAGCAAGTGGCCATCCTTCTTCTCAGATGGAAAGGCACATATATCAACTGGATATTGCGGAGTCAATGTAGGTGATATTATTAACTCAATGTTGTGGCAGAGAACCACTAAAACAAAGTCATGCACTCCCACCCCTACCCAAGTAGACCTTCTTGGATGGTAAGTTCAAAACTTGAACTGTAGTACCATTGTAGCACTTCAGCAAATCTGTAAGTTATAGAACACTGCTGAATATGTAACTGCTATTCAGTATCCTTCTGCGACTGGCTCTAGGGATAATGCAACAACTGGGAACCAGTGAAGAGTTTGAAGGGCAGGGTCGCATGATCATGGGCCCAGGGTTTTGAAGATGTTTGATGACTGCTGTTCTCTACTGTGCTGCTGTGTACAGAGGAGAAAGATGGAGGCCCCAAGAAAAAGTCTATGTGCATAATTAAAACAGGAATGTACCAAGAAAATGAGAGCCTGTACCTTTGCAAGGAGTCCGACCCTAGAAGGTGCATGGTTTTTTATTGGTCAGTCTCCACGAGTGAGGATTTCTACCTTTGAAGGATTGAGTTTGTGGTTCACATGTTCTCTCTCCAGTGCAAAAAAAACAGACTGTTGGAAGAACATATTCCCACATTACTGTTGTGGTGTCCTTTCTTTTTCCTTCCATTCCTTCTCAACATTTTCATCACAAACATAAACAAGTATTCATATTCAGGGATCATGCTTTTGCAACAGCTCAAATCCTTAATCCAGCCTTGATCTGTGATTTGTGATGTGTCGAACATGATTACTTTATTTAAACTTTCTACAAATGTGAATTATGTGTACATGTAAGATGAAACCATTTTAATCTCTATTTTCGGGAAACCCTGCATCAGATGAGAAAGTAGCCAAAGAAAGAAACACCCAGTGAAGCGATGAAGTCTGTGTTTGCACATGACTGCTAGAAACACGTGTAAGGCATATACTTAGTTCTCCACCGGTTCAGAGGGTGTAAATAAAAGCTGACACTGAGGCATATTTTTTCCTGCCATCTGCGGTGACGATCACACAGTGGGGGAGATGAGGTAATCATCGGATCACTTACACTATTCTCGCTCCCCAGTGAATAATTGTCTGCACCAAGGATGAGCTCACTTACTATTACAGGAAGCACATCTGTAAGTTATAGCACACTGCTGAATATGTCACTGGCCCCAGTGCTGCTGCTCTTCAGTCTCTTTGGACACATTATTATAGCTCCTCTACGAGGGACTCCTAGCCTGGATGCTGTTGGTTCTAGCTAAGGATAAAGATTACTGCAAAATGTTCATCTGCTGCCCCGAAGGGAGGTGAACTATTCTCTGGACGCCAACCAATGCTGTAATTCGATCTGGCCATGTGCCAAATGGGCGTCGGTTTTACGTGCAACTGGCACTCTGGACAGATTGATCTAAATGCACATTTTTTCGAGAAAAAAAAACACTTCTTAAGGTTATGGAACTTTTTGCAGGCCATCGAATGTGATGTATCCTTATCGAAAATGTAACAAAGTGCAGTACACATCAGCGTATTGTTTATAATTGATGCATCAGAATATTGTGTGAAGGGGAAGCTAGACTCAAAATCACTTTCTTCCAGCCTGACCTTGAAGAGTAGCAGCTGCAGCTGAAATAAGAAGCTAAGAGCACTTCGATACGAAAGAGTGACGCCCTCCTTTCCCGAGGCTCCCATTAACACCTGCATGGCGCAAGCGATAACGAGGTATGGCTTGCTTGTTCACATATACCAGAAGGCAGCTCTGCAGAGTCTCTTGGCCCAATCTATGCTTAATTTGTGAAAGAATACGTGATAGGGCCCAAGGTTTTGCTCACCGAAGGTCGGTGAGCCGAATACCAAGGCTGTCTAATCTTTATTTCACCGCCTGCCTCTTTCATCCTAAAACATACTCTCTCTTTCCCTTGTCTGTCTCCTTTTAATTCGTTTTCTCCCTCTGTCACTGTTTTCGTCTTTCTCTTCTTCTTCATGCCCCCCTTTTGTTATTTTCTGTCTCTTGCTCTGAACCAAGGACTGTTAAGGAAAAATAAGGGCCAGTCTCCAAACATGAGTGCCACTGGGCCCTACCTGCAACCACCAGCTCAAATTAAACACCTGAACCAATGCTGCTAGTTAATGGAGCAGACCTCGTGTTATTTAGTTGTTCAAACCTCGTGGATCCTGAAGCCACATGAGCCACATATAGTGAATATACAATAATTCCGAACTGAAATGAACCCCCCTGGTGTCTAAGCTTATAAAGAAGAGGACAACATAATAGAGGCAGGTCCTGGCAACTGCTATCCACTCCACAGGTGACTCGAGATTCAAACAATTGTGTCACCTGTAGAAAAGCAATCGAAATGTACCCTTTCTCATTCATACACTACTCAGTGGTGGCTGCCACTCAACGGAGGTGGCGGGGAAGGACGGGGGGAGGGTTTGAATTTTTTTTTTACACATTTATAAAAAGCTTACCTTCGGGGGGAGACACATTTGTCTCCCCTCCGTCCTCATCATCTTCTACTTTCTGGCTGCACACAGTCTCCCAGCCAATCATGACGCTGCTCTCACCAGCATGACAGCAGTGTTGTGATTGGTCTGAGTGGCCTGCTTCGCCGCTCAGACTGGGAGTGGGACCCTGGGCATGTACTCCACTCGGCTGTGCAATACAGCCGGGTAGAGAACATGCAAAGTGCGCATGTCTGTTTGGCCTGCTCAACACATCCGGCCAAGGAGACATGCACACTTTGTGCAGTAAAAACCCTCCTCCAGCCCCCTGAATCCAGCCTAGTCATGCCCCTCACTTCCAGGAAAAATAAAATGATTATAACCATGTCATAATCATTTCATTTTTCCTTTCCCCACAATCCAGTGGGGCAACGCTCCTCCATCTTAGCAGATGAGCCACCCCTGACATTACTCAAATCTGTCCTCATGTTTAGACCATTACATGGGTGCCTGTACCCACTTTCCTTCCCATTCATAAATGAATTCTCAACTAAAATCTCAGCTTCCTTTTATATAACTATAACTAACCATGGTTGCATGGCCACTTCATGCTAATTGTGGAAACTTACTTCCACCTATGACACCTTACACCAATTCTGCTAAAGAAAAATAGACAATGGTTCCATAGGCATTCATAAAAAGCCACATATGCTCGACGATATTAACACAGGTTGATACACACTTTGCAGGTTTGCACTTTATTAGTCTGTTTGAGGAAGCAGTGTAAATCATCTCAGAAGGCTATTATATAACATCAGATAGTCAGTCATTTTATACCTGTCTGTCAACCTCAAGTGTTTACATGAATTGAGCAAGAGAAGAGAGGAAGCAATATGGCCCTAAAGACAGGCTTCAGATGCCATTTCAAAAATATAATTGAAAAGTAAGTATGTACTGAAAAAGAGAGTGTGAGGAAATGGAGTGTATTACATGGTGTGATGGTGCAACCTCACCATAAAATAAGCCTACCAACCCCTTTAGTACCAGTAGATTTAGTTTGTCAAACCATCATCTCCACCCTGGAACAAGTGCTAAGCATTTAAACAGCACCAAAACAATTGAAGCAGAAATAATGGAGGCACTCAAGAAATCCAACACCAACTTATAACAATAGACTGTATTTGTATGTATTTTTAGGCACTAAAATGAAAAAGGTCCAGGGAAGGGTTCCGAAGATATAGAATGTACATGATATAGTAAATCAATGCATTTCACTGAACCACAAACAAGCATTAGCAAATTCAACAAATTTGACACTTTGAAACTTTTTCACTAAAATGTTTTGGTTACCTGTAGTGCGGTCAGATAGAGTCAATTTAGGTGACCAACACCAATACAGAGCAGGTTGTCATTTTCGCTCTCATTGTACCAATGAGGCTGCTGGATTTGGACAGCAGCATCACCTGAAATGTGGGGAACTGAGTTCGACCCCACACCAGGTGACAACTGTCGGCCTAATCCGTTTCAGGCCAGTCAGCAGGGCCTCACTTATGCCCAAGAGCAGGGGTGATCTGTGGCAACCAGGCACATGACATTGTGACTTTTCAGGGACATCGTGGTGGATCAAATCTCAACCTTTTCTCTCAGTTCCTAAAATTAGATATTCACCATGATGGACTGGGAGCTTTCTCAAAGAGCGAGTGAGGCACTGTTATTTTTTCTTGCTTTATCTTGTTAGTGATTGCTCTATCTTTTTGCTCTACATTTACCGCAGTCACAAACAGGAAAAACAGCTCCAACAGACCTGTCGGAAACAGGAGTATATGTGACAGCTAGCCTGCTGCAAAGGAGTTTCCACCAGTAGAGTCAACTGCCTAGCTTTGAGACCCCAGCGGGTAACTAGCCACACTTTAAAAGAATGCTGATTGATTGATTGAACTGATACTGCGCCATCAGAAATCAAGCCATTCTTTCACTTCTGAATGAGACAAGGAAACTGAGGGATTGGCAGTTCAGGATATCCTTTGATTTTTGATATTAGCTTGGCTTCTTCAATGACATCAACCTCAACTTCAAGGCACACAACACATGGAACATGAATATAGCATGTCATTATTTACCACTGCCTCAATACAGTCATATGAAAGCAGGCACCGTCCTGCTAATGAGCACTTCAGACTCCCAACTTAGTCCATTGAGAACTATCCTCCTTGCAGCAGCAAACACCCTTAAGGTGAAAAGGAAATACAAACTAACTAGGACACACATTGAAGGGACACTACTGTCTCCCACTGTCCACCCTCACCATCAAACTCTGCTGCATCGCTTTTGAAGTCTGTGTTTGCAGTGGGACCTTGTGAGCAAGTTCAAGTTCTCAGGTGGGTTATATAGAATAGACAATAATTGTGCAGGACAGAGATATTTACACAAGAGGCCTTCACTGCTGTGCATACAGGAATACAATTATGATGTCAATGTAGAATTTCCTCAGCTTCTTAAAGGAAATGCAGACTAATCTCAAGGAACGTTTAAAGTCCAAGTAAACAGAACCACTGCTTCAGCACCTACCTAATTACATAAAGAGAAGGTGAAAAGATGCCTCTAAGGGAGGCAGTCTTAGGCTGGCAATTTCACATTCACAATGAGTGAGAGCTCTATTTAGAGTCTGGCAGAGCAGGGGTTTCGCTGTAAATTGACAGTGCTACTGCCCCACCAAACTTGTGGCTCCCCTGCTCTATATAGTGTTTGGTGAAGCACTGTGTGTTTACACCAGCAGATCTTCTCCTAGCCTTTCCAGCAAAAAACCTCTGACCAGATGGCCACAGAGGTGTGAAGTCAAAGTGTAGCGTGGCATAAGGTGATGAGCCAACCATCACACATTTTCCTGAAGCAGCACTGCCATTCGAGGCATGGTGGTTCAAGGTATGGAAAGCTCCCTATGCTTCGTGGGCATAATCTTTTTTAGTTATCAAGAAACAAGCATGAATTTTGAGAGTTTGTTTCTTGAATACAAAAAAAACTTTGCCAATCATGCACAACAAACATGGTGCTCTTTTGGCAAAGCTTCATTGCCTTCAATAGAGCTGACTCAATGGCTCTGCTGAAGGCACAGAAATGTCCACTTGCCTTACAAGGATCTCTAAATATGGCGGAAGGCCTTCTACCAGAGACACATAGACCCTCATTACAACCCTGGCGGTCGGTGATAAAGCGGCTGTAATACCGCCAACAGGCCGGCGGTAAAAAGAAAGGGATCATGACCACGGCAGAAACCGCCCAGATGGCGGAAGCCACTTTAACAAACCGACAGCCACGGCGGTAGCAACAAGCACCACGGCGGTAACAGCCAACAGGCAGGCGGAAGACAATGTTCCGCCCACTGTAATAACACAGGCCTATCCGCCACCTTTTCTGGGGCTGTACGAATGTCAACAAAATCACGGCAGAAACAAAATACAGAAAGCAAAGGACTCACCTCTGGAGACTCAGGGAAGAACCACGGCACCATGGAGCCCGAATTGCACATCTTCCCCATGCTGCTATACCTCTTCCTGCATCATGAACATCAACGCCGGTGAAGACGACCACAGTGAGTACTGCTGCCTAGCACACATGGGAAGGGGGAGGAAAAAGAGAGTGACACACACACACAACACCCAACACCATACACACAACCACATGGAACAACATTACATATCCACCCCGTACTCCTCAGCAATAAAGCAAGGACAAAAGGAATTGATTAAAGTGAGAATAACAAGATAAAATAGTATAAATACGTACTTCAAAATCAAAAAGTATATACATATTTACAAATGAAGGGCCACTGCCCAGTCCTCAATGTCTGTGGGCCACACCTCGCTCCTGTAACAACACGGAAAGAACACTGCAGGGGCATCAGGTCAAAAATACACAGGCACCTCAGGGGGACGGGGAATGCTGGGGCACCTCAGCCGGAAGATGGTACAACGCCATTGGTCCTGGAGGGGGCTACATGCCCACTGCTTGGTCCTGGGGAGTGCAAGCCCACAGTCTCTCTAGTGGGTGGTTTGCCCACTGCTTGGTCCTGGGGAGTGCACGGCCACAGTCTCTCTAGTGGGTGGTTTTCCCACTGCTTGGTCCTGGGGAACGCAAGGCCACAGTCTCTCTAGCGGATGGCTTCTTCCACTGGTTCTGGAGGGGGCCTTGTCCCCAGTGTGCTTCATCCTGGCAAGGATGGGGTGAGTGGATGGTGTCTTCCACTGGCTCTGGAGGGGGTATTGTGCCCAGTGTGCTTCATCCTGGTAAGGATAGGGTGAGTGGATGGCTTTTTCCACTGGTTCTGGAGGGGGCCTTGTGCCCAATTTGATTCATCCTGGCAAGGATAGGGTGAGTGGATGGCTTTTTCCACTGGTTCTGGAGGGGGTATTGTGCCCAGTGTGCTTTATCCTGGCAAGGATAGGGTGAGTGGATGGCTTCTTCCACTGTTCTGGAGAGGGCCTTGTGCCCAGTGTGCTTCATCCTGGCAAGGATAGGGGGAGTGGATGGCTTCTTCCACTGGTTCTGGAGGTGGCCTTGTGCCCAGTGTGCTTCATCCTGGCAAGGATAGGGTGAGTGGATGGCTTCTTCCACTGGTTATGGAGAGGGCCTTGTGCCCTGTGATGCAGATCTTGCGGAGTGCAAGGTCACAGTCTCTCACCTGGGTGTCACACCTACAAGATTTGCAGGGACCAGGACGCACTACAGCCCATGGATGCAGGACTACACACTGCCCGCAGGCGGTGACAGTTGCTCAGTGGTGGCAGTGGCGGGGCTGGTGTCGGGGCTGGCGGTAGCGGGGGAGGCTCCAGCCCTTCCCCTGCAGCCTATGACGGCTGCCCACTGGGGCTGCTGCTGCTGGCAGAGGTGCTGCTGGCGGTGGTGCTGGTGGTGGTGCAGGCAGTGGTGGGGGGAGACTCCAGCCCTTCCCCTGCAGCCTCGGACGGCTGCTCACTGCGGCTGCTGCTGCTGGCAGTGGTGCTGGTGGCGGTGCAGTCAGTGGTAGGGGAGGCTCCAGCCCTTCCCCTGCATCCTCGGACAGCTGCCCACTGGGGCTGCTACTGCTGGCTGTGATGCTGTTGGCGATGCTGATGGCGGTGCAGGCAGTGGTGGGAGGGAGGCTCCAGCCCTTCCCCTGCAGCCTCGGATGGCTGAACCACCATGGTTGGTGGTGGGGGCTCAGAATCAGTCCCAGCACCAGGCCTCCTCTCCTTCCTGTCTGCTGGTGCAAGCCCCTTGCCCTTCCCTTTGGCAGCTGGTGGTGCCTCCTTGCCCTTCCCTTTGGCAGCTGGTGGTGCCTCCTTGCCCTTCATTTGCCAGCTGGTGGTGCCTCCTTGCCCTTCCCTGGTGGTGCAGGCACACTTTCAGTGCTGATGCCTGGTTCCCTGGAGCCTCTCCCACCTGCAGTAGCTGTCAACACTACTGTGGCCGTGGACTGGGTGGCTGAGGTGCTCGACGGGGTTCTGACCACACTGGCCCGACGTGAAGAAAAGGGGGAGAAAAGTAGGGAAGAGGTCAACGGTGGAGAGGAAAAGATTCTTACGGACATTGGGGCGGGAAGAGGGTGAAGGTTTGGGAGTGGAGGAAGAGGAAGTGGTTGTAGGAGGTGTCTGTTTGCTGATTTTGGGTGCAGGTGCATGGGCTGGATGCTGTTGTGAGATGGATGGCCGTTGGGTGTCTGAGTGCTTGCATTTGTGTACTTTGGGGGAGGGGACACAGACAGTGGGAGAGGACACAGGTGACGTATGCATGGATGTGGGGGTGGTGACTGCCAGTGAAGGGTGTGTACTGATAGGTGTGCTGGTAATGGTGGTAATGGGTGAAGATGTAGTGCATGCAGGTGTGAGTGGAAATGCTACTGGGAGGGAGGTGGAGGAGGAGGGGGAAACAGTGGAGGCAGTGGATGTTGGTATGTCTGCATCTGGATGGTGTTTGTGTGAGTGCCTGTGGGATGATGTGTAGTGATTGTGTTTACCTGAGCCACTCCTGTGTGTTGTCTTGTGTGCATGCTGGTCTGCCTGTGTCCTTGGGATAGGTTGGGGTTGAAGGGAATGGGACTAGGTAGAGGATGCTGGAGGGGGAGTCTAGAAACAGTGATAATGGCTGCCATCAGGGAGGAAGCCAGAGCCTGGATTGATCTCTGTTGGGCCGCCGTGCGAGAGTGAAGGCCCTCTAGGAATGCATTTGTTTGTTGCAAATGGGCTGCCAGCCCCTGGATGGCATTCCCTATGGTTGTCTGCCCAACATAAATGGATCTCAGGATGTCAATAGCCACCTTACTCAGGGCAGCAGGGCTAACTGGGGCAGGGCCTGAAGTGCCTGGGGCAAAGGAGATGCCCACCCTCCTGGGTGAGCGGGCATAGGAAACATGCTGAGGGGCTGCTGAGAGGGCAGTGCTGGTACAGGGGGTGGCGGCTGTACCTGTAGTTGGGGTGGGCACAGAGGTGTTCGCCATCACCAGGAAGGTTCCATCAGAGGAGGCATCACTGTCAGAACTGTCCCCTCCTGTCTCCGCCGTGGTGCTCCCCTTGCCTTCCGTCCCACTTGTGCCCTTACCATTGGTGGATTCGGCCTCCTGGGCCCTGTGTGATGCAGCTCCCTCCGTCGCCAGTGCCTTTGCTCCTCCACCCGATGATGCTAATGCACATAAGGACAGGGTGACAAAATAAAAAAGGGGAGATGAGACAAAGGATACACATGGTCCGTGGCGCCAGCAACACCACCGTTGGTGTACACAACACACACACACAGGGAATAGCCCTACACACTAGGCAATGCAGAACCAGTAGCAATGCATGTCACCAGGCCATGGATAGGAATACCTAACGCCAATAGCAGCATACCTAACACCCACAGACCCCTGCCCAGTAGTGGATGCCTACTAGCTTGGTAGGAGGTGGTGTTCATCAGCCCCTGCCCAACATGGGACCTACCCTTAAATGTCTGGCCTGGCCTAGGGGCACCCACAGGCCCACATCACCCACCCAGAGACCACCCCACCACGTGCAAGTAGTATATTGGGAAACTGTACTCACCCCCTTGTGGCTGCTGTGATGCCCTCAAGTGCCCATCCTGCTCCGGATAGGCCACCGCCAGTATGCAGGTCATTAATGGGGTCATGGTTCGACGGGCACCCCTTCTTCATTGGGAGACCATCCCCAGCTGGGCCTCCGCCATCTTCCTTGCGCAGCGTCTCAGGTCCTCCCACCGTTTCCGACAATGGATGCTCCGCCTGCCGTAGACCCCCATGGTCCGCAGGTCCTTGGCGATGGCACGCACATACCCTTTTTCTGATGGGCGCTGACCTGCAGAAAAATACACATAGAAAAGGTATCAGTCAGGCCGTCTGGCCTGTTACACTCATGGCCCACCATGGCCCTCCCATCCCCTTACGCACAGACATTGCCCACCATAAATGCATCACGCTACCCAGAACCCTTCTACCAATCTCCCTACACAAGGCCCTCACACACAGCACTCCATGCATTCATGCCCCACGCATCGTGCTCACAGTGTACTCACCAGTTGGTCTGGAGGACCATACAGCATTCGGTACTGGGGTAGGACCCCAACCACCAGTCTCTCCAACTCTGCAGCGGTGAAGGCAGGGGCCCTTTCGCCATTGACACGAGCCATGGTAGGTTCCAGACACAGGTCACAGCAGCACTTGCAGTGTAGGTCCTCTCCTGTTGAAGGTCAGGTAGCAAGTGAGTGAACAGATAGAAAATGGTAGTAACGTCCACAGCGGTGCGTACCGTCACCGCCGGCATACATCACCATTGGCCACTGTAACCCATAGGGACAATGACAACCAATGAGGAGTTGCACGGCGGTACTCAACCAACTCCCAAAACGGCGCACAACGTCAGCAGCATTACCTCATTTCCCCATGTCCATCCACACAGGACAGGCAGATGCCATTTCAGTGGGGGGCAGGCCATGGCACCTAACTGAGTCACAGTACACATAGGCACCATTTGGGCCTTTGCAACAATATACTGTTACAGTCACAACATGCAATGCAGTGTGTAGTGTTTGGAAATGTAGTATACTGACCAGCTGCTCACCGTTTTGCCCCCTAGATTACAGCCGCTGTGGATGCATAGGAGATGGAGATATCCCCATGTACAGACCCCTGGTGGACTTGGTAACAATGGAGGACAGGCACATTATCCTCACCTATAGACTGCACAGGGCCACAATCACAGAGTTGTGTGCCCAATTGGAGCCTGACCTGATATCTGCTGTCCATCACCCCACTGGGATCCCCCCTCTTGTGCAAGTCCTATCTGTGCTCCATTTCTTGGCAACTGGCTCTTTCCAAGTGACAGTGGGCTTGGCAGCAGGAATGCCATAGCCAATGTTTTCAGTAGTGGTTACCAGAGTGTTGTCTGCCCTGATTAAACACATGCGCAGCTACATCGTTTTCCCCCAGGTGGAGGATTTGGCCACAGTGAAAGCTGACTTCTATGCAATGGGACATATCCCCAACATCATCGGGTCAGTCGATGGAACACATATTGCATTTGTCCCCCCTCCCGGAGCAATGAAGAGGTGTACAGAAATCTAAAGAGCTTTCACTCGATGAATGTGCAGATGGTGTGCCTGGCGGACCAGTACATCTCACACGTCAATGCAAAGTATCCTGGGTCTGTGCATGATGCCTTTATCCTGAGCAGCATCTCATATGTGATGGCTCAACTCCAGAGGCACCGGGTGTGGCTAATAGGTGAGCCCTGGTTTCCTCCCAGTGGATGTTGGTGTATGGGTATGGTGTTGGCCCTAAGGGTTAGTGTGTGTCTAACAGTTGTCCCTCAATACTTGCAGGTGACTCTGGGTACCCCAACCTCTCATGGCTACTGACCCTTGTGAGGAATCCCAGGACAAGGGCAGATGAACGTTACAATGAGGCACATGGGTGAACAAGAAGAATAATAGAAAGGACATTCGGCCTCCTGAAGGCCAGGTTTAGTTGCCTCCATCTAACTGGTGGATCCCTGTACTACTCACCCAAGAAGGTCTGCCAGATAATTGTGGCCTGCTGCATGTTGCACAACTTTGCCTTGAGACGCCAGGTGCCTTTTCTGCAGGAGGATGAGGCTGGAAATGGGCACATGGCAGCAGTGGACTCTGTGGACAGTGAAGATGAGGAGGCAGAGGATGAGGATGAGGACAACAGAACAGCAATAATACGACAGTACTTCTAGTGACACACAGTTAAGACACTGTAACTTCACTTTACATTGACAGTGTGGTGTTTGACATTGTACATGGCAGGCAGATTCTCCCAATTCTATGGCCACTGACTGCACCCTTTGGCATCTCTATTTTCAGATATATGTGCCCCACTCTGGCACCTGGTGTGTTGACTGCAGCCTACTACAGGTCATTCCTATGTATTTATTCCTGTATAGCTGTATTGCAGTGTTTCAAGCTTGTTAAACAAATACATAGTTCAATCATTTGACAGACTCCATTCTTGTATTTTTTCACTGGTGTTTATTTTAGTGCTAAGAAGTAGAGGGGGTAGAGGAAAGTCCAGGATAGAGTCCAGTCTATTTTGTATCACAGGTGCATTTTCCAAGGGGGCATAAGAAGGGGAGCAATGGCAGTTCAAGGTGGACAGGGTGACAGAGTGGGACACAAGGGTGACAATCAGGAGAGTCCTATTTCCTGGCGGGGGTCTTGGCAATGTTCTCTGGCTTCTGCCTGGATTGCAGGGACTGTTTGCGTGGTGGTTCTCCTTCTGCAGGGGGAGGGGTGCTGGTGACCTGTTGGTCCTGTGGTGGGGCCTCCTGTCCACTAGCGGCAGCGGAGCTGGAGGGCTGTTCATCGGTGTGGCTAGTGTCAGGGGCCCGGTGGTGTGTCACTGCCTCCCTCATGGTGTTGGCCGTGTCTGCCAGCACCCCTGCAATGGTGACCAGGGTGGTGTGGATGTCCTTCAGGTCCTCCCTGAACCCAGGTACTGTCCCTCATGCAGCCGCCGGGTCTCCTGCAACTTGTCCATTATCTGGCCCATCGTCTCCTGGGAATGGCGGTATGCTCCCAGGATGTTGGTGAGTGCCTCCTGGAGAGTCGGTTCCCTGGGCCTGTCCTCCCCCTGTCGCACAGCAGTCCACCCAGCTTCCCTGTTTTCCTGTGCTTCTGTCCCCTGAACTGTGTGCCCACTGCCACTGAGCCAGGTCCCTGATTGTCCTGTGTTTGTGGGATGGCCTGGGGTCCCTGTAGTGGTGGACACACTGCTGATTGGCGTGTCCTGGGGACAGAGGTATGGGCCTGCTGGGTGGGTACTGTGCTGGTGTTTCCTGCGGGGGGAAATTCTGCGGTGGTATGGGACTGTGCCTGGGTAACCGACTGTCCAGAGATCCCTGATGGGCCAGGTTGGTCATCCAGATCCAGGCGTCCATAGCTGCTGTCATCACTCTGGGCCTCTTCTGGGGGTGGACTGGAGGTTGCTGGCATCTCCGCTCTGGTGATGTTGTGTGGGGGCCCGGTGGGGATGTAAATGCAGTGTTATTGTTTCTGCATGTGACATCTTGTGCATGGGTGTGTTGCCCTCTATGGTTGTGATTGCCCAGTCAGCTTTGCCTTGTGTGAGTAGTGATTTTGTGGGTTAGGTGATTTTCTCTAATGTGCATGCTTTAGTGATGTGTGTCCATGCAGGTCTGTGATGGGGGTCTGTGCATTGGTGTTACGAGCAGGGTTTGGTATTGGCATGGGTGGGTTGTGATGGTGGGGTGTATGTGAGGTGGTGGACTGATGGGGTGAGGGTAGGGGTGGGGATATGTGATGGCATGCAGGTAGGGGGGGTTGAAAGTAGTAAAGAGTTGACTTACCAGAGTCCAGTCCTCCTGCTACTCCTGCCAGGCCCTCAGGATGCATGATTGCCAAGACTTGCTCCTCCCATGTCTTTAGTTGTGGGGTAGGAGGTGGGTGTCCACCGCCAGACCTCTGTACTGCTAACTGGTGTCTTGCTGCTGTGGAACACACCTTCCCCCGTAGGTCGCTCCACCTCTTCCTGATGTCATCCCTTTTTCTGGGGTGCTGTCCCACGGCGTTGACCCTGTCCACGATTCTCTGCCATAGCTCCATCTTCATAGCAATGGATGTCTGCTGCACCTGTGATCCGAATAGCTTTGGCTCTACTCGGATGATTTCCTCCACCATGACCCTTAGCTCCTCCTCTTAGAACCTGGATTGTCTTTGTGGTGCCATGGCTGTAGTATGTGTGGTGTGTGTGAGGGTGTGTGGGGTGCTGTGTTGGGGTGTGTATTGTAAGGTGTGTGGATGGTGTATGGGTGATGGTGTTCTGTGGCTCTGGTTCTGTGGGTGCTCTTGGTGTCTCTATCTCTCTGTTGTTAACTTTTTTTAGTCGTAAAGGGTTGTGGGTAGTGTGATTGTGTGTGTTTTATATTGGTGTGGGTGAGGTAAGTGTTTGTGTGTCAGGTGTGTGTAGTTTTAATTTTCCATTGTGGTGTTGTTTTGTATGTGTGTATGTATTTTGAGCGCAGCAGTATGTACCGCCAATGGTTTACCGCGGTTGAATGTCCACTGGGGTAATTTGTGTGTCATAATGTTGTGGGCATAGTTCTGTTGGCGTAAGGTGTGGGTTTTGGTATCACCTGTTTATCACTGACCTTTGGGCTGGCAGACTTGTGTGTGTGGCTGTATAGTGACGGATTGCTATGTGTGTGTCATAATATGGGTAGCGGTAAACCGCTGAGCCGGCGGTATGTTGGCGGCAGTCAGCATGGCGGCAAGCGGGACTTACCTCCAATGTCATAATGAGGGCCATTGTCTTTTATATCCACTGAGCTGTTGGGCAAGCAGACTGCCCTCTATGGTCTAAATGACCCCCTAACTTAGATAATGTCCTCATTCTTAACTGTTGTTTGGAATCCCGCAAGTAAAAAGTGTGTGTCCTCTGAAAAAAGAGTGTACATCCACATCCAAAGAATGTAGCTTGAGTCTGCATGAAATCAAGCAATAACCTAAACAGGGGATATGCCTATTATAGTTTGTGATTGCAATGTGTATTACAGGTCGCCTATATTCAGTGATAGACTCAAAACACACATGGTGGAGCAATGTATTTGACATTTGGCATTACATGAAACTGAGTAACTCAAACAGTCAAGAGAAACTTACACTTAGAGAAATACCGACATATGGGACGCATGTGTAAAGCCACATAGAAGTTGCAAAATTGCAGGGTTGCACCCACTAAATGGCTTTTTTAAATCTACAAATTTTGCAACTCAGGTCAATGAATCCCAAAATGGTTTTAGAAAGGTACAACAAACCACTATTTGGAAGGAGTGTGTTTAGGGCATTGCTTAATAGCTATTCATTTTAGTATGTATGAATATTTTGCAACCAAAATCTGGTGGAAAACACTGAAAAGTAACCAACTCTCAAGTTGGGGTGGTAGCATATTCTCAAAAAGGAAGGCTCCCCTGCCAACCCATTTCCCATTGTAAATGTAAAAATAAAGTTTATTGAGGAATAGGACTACTGCCAACTCTCAAGCTTTAAAAAAATAAACCATTTTTTTTAAAAACAGACCTGATTTTTTGTAGGAAAACAGGCTGCATTAAAAAAATATAATTCATTAAAATGCAATCACAGAGATGGTGGTTTGCTGACATCACCAGTCCTACATCTTTGTGAAGGAAGTCAATGGTATTCGTCGAAGTTTGCGTCCTACCTAATGATTATTGATGAGGTAGGTCGAATTGCTACCCACTATGATTCCAAATTTTGTGAATCGATCCATTCACAAAAAGTCAGTGCACAATTTGCAACCACTTTTTGCAAATGGAAATTTAGAACATCTGACCCTATGTGTTCACTTGAACCCTGTGACTCTGGACGCGACAGCAATTTGAAAGGAAAGGTGAACCTGTAAATGACGACTTAATTTAAATATGGATTATTTTCAGTTGAATGAGAGCAAACAGTCAACAAAGCAGCCACAAGGAAGCAATAATATTTTAGTGCGCTTTGTTTAAAGTGACTAATACTGAATAATATAGGCGCTCTTGAGTGACTGCTCGATTGCGTGCCATGATTCATGGGAACAGCTGCATCGTTTCACATGTCAATGCTGTCGCTGTTTCCTTGTAGCTGAGCCTTTTTACAAAGTGGGCACAAATTATTTCCTGTACAGGAATTCGACTACTACTTCTGAAAACTGCCAGTTTCATTCCACAATCACAGGGTATAGTCATTGCGCTTTTGTTTAAACTGTTAATTTTCCCATGTGTGATTCAGAGAAGAAGCAACACTGCAGACATTTCTCAAGCCTCCCCGAACTTGAGTTTTCACTGTGCTGTGTCAAATTCCGTGACAGGTGAATAACGACACGGAATTCTCTGTACCTTATGGATATACCTTTCTCTACATTCCTTGCTATCACCTATTGATCTAGTGCCCGAGAAAGTTGCCTCACATCATCCTGGTAATGTGCTATATTATCTTTGAACGCCCTTTACTCGTCCGTCCTCCTGTCCATCACCTCAATGGAAGTGCTATCAAGGCTGTGAGACAGGAGAATTCTGCACTGCTGGATCCGAGCGTAGATATCAGGACACTACATCTTGACGGAAAGACAATACAACCCCCATAAAGAGAAAACCTCCTTTGAGCTTGGACCTCCTGTGGTTGTTTCCTCTTACAGACGAGGCTGTTGTCTGAGTTGCTCTGTGTCTTTGGGTGAGGATGGCCTGTGGCTCGTGCTGTCACGTGACACCAACAGACATGTTATTTCAAAACTATTAGCTAGTATCGCAAGAGATTCGAGGGGATTTGAAATAATGAATTCCTAATCTTCAATATTGCACTACGCTTCTGTAGGAAGGTCTATATGAAGGTCTGTACTGAAATGCCACTGGTTCTTGTATCACACAAACACTCAAACAACTCTGTGAGTTTTTCAATGTATCCCTACTATCACAATTGGATTTAAGCATCATTTTAGCACTGAATTACACACACACACAGATTATTGGAACTCAGTTGTCAAAATCATTAACATGATGCATAATCCATATATGCTAGTAGACCTCAAGCCAAACCAATTCATGTGTTACATGATCAGATAGGTAACATATTTTCATCCTTTGGAAATGCCATGGAAATATTCTCATGTTCAGCACACTGCAGTTTTACCTTAAGTCAGTGTCAGGAATGAGGCGGAGCAGAAGATACGCAGGGGCTGGAAGCACTGGAGAACAGGGCTGTGGAAGCCTATGGAGGCTGGAACACTAGACCGATAACATCCTGGGAATGCACGCTAACTCACTTTCTGGGTGAATGTCATTTCCAGATAAAGAAATGAGGACCACTATTTAGACTCCCTCAAACCCTAACTCAGTGTTTGGCAATGAGCTACGATGATGCATTGACTTTACCTATCCTCACTACAGATCAGTGGTTCCTAACCTTTTGACTTCTGTGGGCCCCCACTTTATCATTACTGGAACCCGGGAACTCCCACTGAATCATTATTGTAATCCGGGGTCCCCCCACTGAGTCATTACTGAAATCTGAGAACCTAATCTGTTAATATTATTTAATTTTCTAAGCACTTGCAGACCCCCTGAGGAGGCTTCACGGACCCCCAGCGGTCCCCGGACCACAGGTTGGGAACCACTGCTATAGATCACTCCCATTTTTGCATTTCACAGTTGTTGTTGTTTTCGCCTGCCCAGTTCCCTTGGTTCCTTTGTTAGTCCCTATAAGAAAATGGATTATTAGGTGAGAGGGCTGAGAGCAATCCTTGTCAGCGTGAACCACAAAACAACCTAAATAATCCAGTGTATTGCTCTGGTAGCTTGTCACAAAAGCAATCAAGCTTAACTTGAGGCAGTATGTAAAGTATTTATGCAGCACTGAAATAGTAATAAAGTGGAAACTCAGCACAAGATAAGTCCCAAACCAATTTAGAAAAATATAGTAAATTCTAAAAAATAAAATGACAGTAAAAATACAAACTTACAATAAGTAGAACTGGAGATGCAGTTTTTCAGTAGAAACCAATTGCAGCAATCTGGTCATGCTGGGCTAGGAAAAAAAGTCAGAAGTTAAGGCCCACTGCGACGGAGGGACTAGGTTCATCCTGGGGGATAGTTTACCTTCTAACTTAGTCCAGTTTCATAAGAAATGCGCTTGTAGATGAAGGAGAAGGGTTGTCAATGCCTGGTTGCAGAAGTTCCAGGCCTTGATTGGAACTTTGGCTTCTCACTGCGGTCATCAGTGGCACGAAGAGATGGGCGACAATCGGTACTACATGTTGGAGGGAAATGTGGGGCCATTGTTGTCGACACTAAGAGCTCCAGGATGTGAAGACCGGGGTCTGTGTCTCGGCAGTTGGCTGCAGGCTCCACATTGCCTTCTTGAAGTCCAAACAGATGCAGTTGGTTCTGCAGCTGCAGGGAAGGGGCCCTGGAAGCTTGATATGTCCCTGTAGCTTAAACAGGAGGTTAGTCAACTGACCCTTGGAGTCACTTCTCGGGTCCTGGTTTCAAGGCAAGCAGGTTCAGTCTTCCTACCAGCTCCAGACAGCAGAGCAGTCCTTCTTCTAAGTCTCCAAATGTTCAGGAGTGTTCTGATGAGAGGTTCTGAGGGTACCACTTTTATATCCAGTACCAGCATCAGATTTATTAGATGGTGAGCTTGGTGCAGTTGAGACGTCTGGATGGCAATGGCACCCCTTGTGATATTATACACGCTTTACAATCGATCTGTGTAACTATTGGATCTGTGATGATAACTAAGAATTATCATTCTCAACATCACAGGAGAGCATGGTTCAACCATGCATGTTCGTGTTCAATTTGTTTTTTTTAAACGGAAACTGTCTGTTAAAAAAGTGTCTTGCTTATAGGAAGAAATTGGGCTTTGCAGATACCATTACCAAGAAACAAGGACAATTCTTCGAAAGAGCTGGTAAGAGCAAGTCACTGCAAAGATATGGGGTCTTTTTGGAGGGTGGTGAGTGTCCCTTACTTAAATTAAAACAAATAAGCTGGTATAGATTCAATTATTTTGACTGTGAAATGAATGGACGTTTTTGTCCATGACGAATCCCAGATTATTATAGACTGTCAGTATTCAGGTGATGTTAAGGAAGTACAGTACCAGGTTGGCCAATCAATTCAGGGGCAGGAAATAATGAATGCACTGTCAACAAGTCGACTTGGGAAAGCTCCAGGACCTAATGGCGTCCTCGTCACCACCTTTACGTTTACTCTATCTTTGTGGCACCTTTGCGGACAATTGCATGTCATGCTGCTTTTATAGATAGTACGCCACACCCCTTGGCTGAGGCATTTAGGGGGTCATTATGACCCTGGCGGAAGGCGGAGAACAGGCTGGCGGTCTTACTTTGTGGAATTATGACCATGGCGGTTACCGCCATGGTCATCCGCCGGTTCGCCGTTCCGCCCGCCGGGCTGGAGACCTGTGTCTCCAGCCCGGCGGCCGTCACTATACCGCCGGCGGTATTTGGACCCCGCTTACCGCAGTGGATTTCCAGCGGTTTGAACCGCCATGAAATCCATGGCGGTAAGCACTATCAGTGCCAGGGAATTCCTTCCCTAGCACTGATAGGGGTCTCCCCCACCCCCCCGACACCCTCCCATACCCCCCACCACCCCTGCCACTCCCCAAAGGTGGCAGGGCCCCCCTCCCCACCCCGACCCCCAACATCACTTCACCCATACCCACACAACACGCATGCAGGCACCACCTACATACTTACACGCACACACGCTGACATACATGCCTACATCCACACACACAGTCATACACACACACCCACATTCAAACATACACGCACACATCCATACAGACATACCCACAGACATACACGCACTCATTCCCATACACACAACACCCCCGCAGGCATACACACACTCACACCCCCCTCTACATACACACATGCACACCCCCATGCACCCACACAACACCCAACACCCCTCCACCCCCTCCCCTCACGGACGATTGACTTACCTGGTCCGTCAATCCTCCGGGAGGGGACGGGAGCCATGGGGCAGCTCCGCCGACACCACACCGCCAACAGAACACTGCCACGGCGAATCACAGGACGTGATTCGCTGGGCGGTGTTCTGTTGGCGTGGCGGTGGAGGTGGAGCAACCTCCACTTCCCCGCCTCCCGCCAGTATGGCTGTTGGCGGCTCTCCGTCCGTAAAAGGACGGAGAGCTGCCAACGTTCATAATAGGCAGAGCGGCAAACCGCCATTACTGGCGGTCTTCCGCACGGCGGTCCCTCGGCGGTCTTTAAAAAAGACCACCGAGGTCAAAATGACCCCCTAAGTGTCATTAAAAAAGGGTGATAGATCCCAGGCCAGTGTTTATGAACCCATTTTTCTACTGGATGCAGCAGTGAAGTTACTGGACAAAGTTTTACTATCAAGATTATAGACCTGGGCAGAGGAAAATGGTATCTTTTCTGAGATCCAATATGGATTCAGATTGCATGTGGGTAGGGCTGAAGACTGCCTCAACCTGCAATTGCTTACTGGGAAATACACTATGGCAAGAGCTGGATGGAAGTGGGCTTTGTGGATCTTTCATTGTCTTCATGTTTTTTAATCATTCTAAACAAGGGAACTACATGGAAGCCATGGGTTTGTGTCTTCATTGATTATCCTCCTGAAAAGGTCACACCAGGACAGGACACGGCTGCAAGAGTTTGCTACGAATGGCAACAGTTAAGGAGCCACCCAGTGTCAATTTTACTTAATGCAGGTGATGCCATTATCCAGCACGCCAAATGGTTTACAATATTTCCTGGACAGATTAGCCCTCTTTTGAATGAATTAGGTTAAAAAAGTAATCTTACAAAATCATTCGTTATGACCTGTGGCTGTGACTAAGATTAGAACGCATTTCATAGGCAACATTAAGTTGGGGAGAGAAACTAATTTCCCTTATTGGGGCATTCTTTCTCTATATCTGTAGAGTGAAGACATGTGCTTAAGGTGAGAACACATCAGTTTGTAAACTTTACAGCAGCAGTGCAAAGATTTGCTGCAAAACTGGGGGACAGACCAATGTAAGTCATCTTAGAAGTATAGCAGGCCAATGTATTTCAGTGGGGGTCATTAGGGGTGGAGTTTGGGGTTATATTAATCCAGAGCCACTTCAGAGAATTGATAATTATTTTATTTGCCACCTTTTGTCATTGCCGAAATCCTGCTCAAATGCTATTTGCCACATATAAATAGGTCTTCCCTAAATTACAGATTTTATCAAAAGCCACCCAGTTTTTCTGTGGGTTTCTATATGTGCAAAGATTAAACAGATTTCACATAAGCTCGTTTTAACGAGTGCTGGGCTTTAGATGATATGATAGCTATTTCCTGGCTCAAGAATGTCACACAAACCTTTGGTATGCTGGGAACCTCCGAATTATTTGCACATCATGAACGTACTGATGGTACAGCCAAACTAATAGTGAAGTGCAAGTATTTTCCTTTCCCAAGACTGAGCAACAACAAGCTAAAGAGAGTCTGAAAACCTCAGTTCGAACATATTTGTTGTTGTCCCCGTCTGATGCTTTTGAACCGTATTTACTTTTTTTTCGAAACAAACACTATAGGTTGTAATTGATGCTATTGATGTTGAACGCTTTACCTTTTTCTATTCTCATTCCAATTTGCATGCTTTTCTGCACATTGCATAAATCCCCGCGGCAATGATTTATCATACCTTTAGTCACAGTGTTAAATGTTAGAAGTTATAAATGTGCTACGGGTCTTATTCAGTAACTCCCCTTAGAAAGCATCTGCAGTTCGTAATTAGTTTTATAGTACTGAAAATTAGAACAATCTATGGCAATCATTTTCACATCTGTACTCTTACATGCAGTGGTGTAAGTGGGCGGTATCGGATTTTAATTCATGAAAAACTGTTCCCCTACTTATTATTAAAAGACAACCATCCCGGGACGGTAAACTCCGATAGTGCAAACGCTTTAGCTTAAGTTTAATTCAGGGAGTCTCCTGTGCTCTGAGAGGGAGGGAGGGGCAGTCAGTTCATCAATAAACAGGCCTTCTTGCCAGGGTGCCTTCTCGCCTATAGAAATGCAAATGGGCACAACTGGTTAATCTGAAAAATTAAAGGTGGTTTATGAGCAGGTACTGGTTTAATTGATCGAATTGCATGAAACTTTGTGATGACAAAGATTTATTCTTTTCGACTGGTAGTGCCATGGAGTTACCAGCTGAGCTGTGCTTTTTAATGCAGTTAAATAAAAATAAATCATTAGCTACAGTCTGGGTATTACTAAAATCTATATTTTGGAAGCACGTTTTTATCTGAAACCTTATTGCACATTTGGTAGCAGTCTGTCTTATACTTCATGCATTGCAAGTTTAACATAATGACATGACTTTTTCTCTGTGCATCCTGTCACAGGCTGGGCCCTCGTAGCACTAACACCACACAAGCCACATTTATGTATTGCACCAACCAAGATTTAATTCTGTGGCCTTCTGGTTACACCTAGACCTCTCAGTAGTGCATTAACTAATAGAGATTTCACAAACCACAATAGTGCGCTTACCACTGATTAACATAACTTTTTTTTTCACTTAATCTGTGAGTTATTATATATGTAGCTACCTTAAGGGGAATGTTATAGTTTTTTTTTTGGTCACATCTTTGACCCCGCCCCACAATCATTGATCCAGCCCTCATTGCAAGCAGCATCACAGTTCCCATACTTTTGTCAAAGCACTTTGACTCCTGCTTACATGTAATTTATTATTCCCTTTCCTTATCTATTCACTGTCTGTGATTTTGAATGTATACTAGGTGATACTTTATTGTGCTTTTATGGCTTACATAAAGCCGAATAAAGATAAATTGGGGTGGATCGGCTATCTGAACATCCCCCCCACTGGAAGTAGAATAAGCCGCCAGCTCCTGCTCTGGCTCCTGGACTTCTGTTATCTGTTCCATCTTGTCTCGACCTGCCTCCCTCCTGCTGAGGAGGGCCAAAGGGGGCTGATGACCCAGTGCTGCATGTTTCACTAGCCATTCCATTGGTTGTTTTTAACCACTGCAGGTAGAGACGCCACTGTCTCCATTTCTCGCATATTTGGCCAGTGCCTCTGCTCCATCCTGATCCTGGTCTACAGATACCGCCAGACCCAAGGGATGAGAAAGAGCAGAAAGTGGGAAGAAGAGAGGAGTGGGAAAAGGAGTGGCAATATGTTATTGAGACCAGGGGTTGACAGCACCAGTTAGTGGGAGTCCAGGAGAGATCCAAGTATCGGAGTGTCCCTGGGTGAATGCAATTAGTTTTTTACATGGACACCACAGGAGAGGCCCAGCGGCAACTTAGCAGGAGGATTAGGGGGTCCTAGCCAAAAGCAAAGGCAAAGAACTAAAGGGACCTAAAGGATTGAAAGGACCGGAAGGCCTAGTAGGCCCAGATGGGAGCACGTCCAGCTTTATTTCAGACAGAGAACCAGTATGAAAGTGCCTGATCTGCCTGAGCCAATAGTAGTCAAGCCCCATCCCAACTCTGAGTGGGTTGCTATATCCCATCTGCTTCTCCCCACTTTTAGATTCCTGGAAGCCAGTCTTGTGTAGTTTCAGGCATTGGTAGTGGTCGTGGTCACCAAACTGGTGCCCAGTCGGAGGCAAGCACTCTGAGAAGGGGGCTCTGGTGCGGCTTGTAGTGAAGTACCTTGAGCCGATGGATTTGAGCAGCACAGTAATACAGCTCCCACATCACCTTTGTTGCTTTCACCACTCTGCTTCGTCAAAACACTTGGGGCCAGATGTATGAAAACTGGGGTCTGCGAATCGCAAAATGCGATTTTTAAGAAATCGCTATTTCCGAGTCGCAATTGGCCATGTAACAAAATTGCGATTCGGAATTAACGATTTCTTAAAAATCGCTATTTGTGGTTTGTGAGGCCCATTTACCGAATCGCAATTTGCATTCTCGCAATTTGCGATTTTTTGCGATTCGGTAAAAAATCGCAAAATGTGAGAAAGTTCGAGAATTCACACCTAGAGGAGCCTGATGACATCACCAGCAGGAAATGAGTCATCCCAGGCAGTTACAGGTGCCACACCCAAACCAGCATCCTGAGTGAGAGCAGCCCAGCCACTGTGAGCAGCACTGTGAAGGAGCAGCATCACCTGAGCCACAATGGAGCCCCAAGGTCCAGGGATCTGAGAAGCAGGAGAGGAAGCGCAAACTGAAGTTCAGTGAGCAGGAGCTGGAGGTCTTAACAGAAGAGGTGGTGAGGAGTCATGACCGCCTGTTTGGCAAATCATCCCTCCAGGTGCCAGAGAGTGAGAAGAGAAGACTTTGGCTTGAGATCCAAAGTAAAATCTGCACAATTGGAGTGGCACAGCGCTCCATTGAAGAAATCAAGAAACGCTGGTATGACCTGCGGTCCCGGGCAAAGGAGAGGGTGGCAAGGCGACTTGCAGAGGCCAGGAGCACAGGAGGAGGGCCACCAACCGAGCCACCTGCCACACCACTGGAGGACCTGGTGGAATCAACACTCCTACCGGAAGCAGTGACAGGGGTCACAGATATAGACACCTCCGCTCAACCAAGTACCAGCCAAGGTAAGTGCAATGTTGTCGTGTGAACCCAATATGTGCATGCATAAAAGCCCCTTAGGAATAAGCATGTAATGTGAAGTAGTGTGTGAAGTAGTCCACTCCACATCTTAGTAGCAGCACAACAATGCATTATGGGAGTCGTGGTCCACAAACTAGTGCAGACAGTGGCATGATAATGTAAGCAAGCATAGTGACACCCAAGGTAACACAACACACACTACACCATGTAGAGCAGTACCAATAGCTTTATTGCCATTTCTGGACAGAGAATGTAACATACAGAACTGACATGCTGCATATTGTTGTTGCAGGTGGGCCTGGCACAGCAGCCACAGAAATTGCGTGTGTAGGGGAGACGGACACACAGTTGCCCTCTGACACCAACACCAGTGGGTCCATCAATGTCTCAACTGTGCGCCGCAGGCCCAAGCCATTGCCACTTCCAGACCTCAGTGGTGACTCCGATGTGCAGCAGGAGGGGCCAGGCACACCATCTGCACCCGAGAGGCGCAGCCAGGTATCAGAGGACAGGGGTCATTCAGCGCATCGTAGAAGTGCCACAGTGTCCCAACAGCAACTGCAGGAGGCAGCTGAGGGTACATCCCTGTTTGGTGGACTTGAGGCTGCTATGTTGCAGCAACAGCGCCTGCAAAACAGAAGAATACTGAGTCTGGACAGGAACCTTAGAGTCCACAACAGAAATATGGTTGGCCTGCATCGGAGACTTGACACCCTGAACAAAAATATCAACCAGCTGCGTGAGGGACAGGTGCAGGCCTCCCAGGACACTAGGGAGCTGACCAGTGCATGCGTGACCTGTGTGAGGAGCTGAGACACGAATGAGTGAGTCGACGCAGACATGAGCACCATTTTCGCACCATGTTTGCGAACTACTGCAGGTCCTCAAATCGTATGGCCAACTCCACCGCCCTCATCGCCCGTCGTGCTGTGGCGGCCCAGGTGGAGGCTGCACACACCAGCAGGGATGTGGTCCAGGGCCTTGTCCAAATCACCAATGTGATAGAACTAGTAATGGGACAGAGGTCGGCCACTCCCAGTGAGGTTGCCTTGGGGGACACGGAGGACACTTCGAGCCTCAGTAGTGTGCACGTACCTGCTTCAGACACCAGACGGCGCAGTGCCAGGCACAGCACTGCCACTGAGGCTGACATTCAGGGTGCCAGTGAGTCAACTGGGCACCCCAGTGGTGTGCGAGGGAGGAGAAAGTGACTCTTGCCGCATTGACTCTGGTGTCCCCACTATGAAGTAATAGTGTGGGACTCAGTTCATTTGTTGATTTTCGTTTTTATCATTCACCTTTTTACTTCTTTCATCACAATTAATAACCTGACGTAAGGGAATAAATATTTCTATCAGTACAGCTACAGTTGTCAGTGGAGTTTTGTTATACATACTCACGTCTGAAATAGTTGTGTGTGATGTCAGCACGCCTTTGCCGTCCCTCTGCTGCACTGGTCCTGTCTGCTGGCTGTAGAGGTGGTATGGGATCGTCATCCTCATCTGATTCAGTGTCACTGTTTTCTATAGGAATGCCCCTGGTTGTAGCTATATTGTGCAAGATTGCACAAGTAGCCACTAATCTACATGTGGTTTCTGGACTGTACTGTAGTGCCCCTCCACTCTTGTGGAGGCAATGGAAGCGACTCTTTAGGAGGCCAAATGTGTGCTCCACCACGTTGCGGGTTGCCCTGTGTGCTGCATTGTATCTCCATTCTGCTGGTGTGGTGGGATTGAGGTAGGGCGTCATCATGTAGGTGCGCACTGCATAGGCACTGTCTCCTGAAAGGGACAGAAGGTTTGATGAGTACCTCAGACATCTGAAAAGGGTTTGTTATCTACGCGCCATTGTAAAGAGTGACATTACCTAGTAGATATCCTTCACCAAACTCCCCAGCTAGCAGTCTTGAGTGAATGCTGCTGTGGTGAAAGATGTATGAATCATGTGTGGTCCCTGGGTACCTGGCCACAAGATCATTTATGATGTAGGAGGCATTGCATATCACCTGTATATTCATGGAATGTTGGTGTTTACGGTTTCGGTACACATACTCTGTGACAGAAGGTGGACATATTGCCACATGTGTGTCATCTATGGCACCTAGGACGTGGGGGAACTGTGCTATCTGATAAAAGTAAATTTTTGTCTGCTGTATTTCCTGTGGGGTGTGGGGGAATCTAATGTACTGTTGGAGTTTGCTTAGCATGGCGTTGATAAATGCATTGAAGAATCTGGAGAGGGTGTTTTGTGAGACCCCCCCCCAGCCGCTGCTATAACCCCTTGATAGCTCCCTGAGGCGAGTAGGTGTAAGGAGCATAATACCTGCACATGGGTGGGGATAGTATGTGTCCTTAGTGTTCTGCGCTGCAGTATGGGTTGTAGCTCAGCTGTCAGGTCAAGTATCATGGCTGAGTTCTACCTATACCTCTCATGTATTTCCTCCTTTGTCAGGTCAAAAAGTGTAATGCGCACTCTGAAAATGCTCTCCTGTCTCCTCCTCCCTCTCCTCAAACCTGCCAGGATCCTCATCCTCCTCGCCATGACGTAGAGTGCAGCCATTGTGGTAGAGAGTCTGAGGCATTCTGGGCCTCTTTATATAGGTTGCACCTGGTTACCACCTTTTTCACTTAGTGGTAGTTTGCATGTGCAAAATGCCATTCTGCGAAAAATCGGTAATTGCGATTTTTTGATGCATCTCTTTGCGATTCGGATTTTGCGATTCGCATTTTGCACCTCGCAATTTCCTACTGGAAATACTGAATCGCAAAATGTGACTCGCAAAACCCGGTCACACCGGAAAAAATCGAAATTTTTGCGTTTTCTTTTTTTTGGTCTGCGAATGCCTTTTATGCATCGCAGACCACGTTTTTGCACTCGCAAACGGCCGATTTTTGCGATTCGCACCGTTTGCGAATGCAAAAACTTTTCATACATCTGGCCCTTGGTTCGTCTGGGCTTGCTTGACTCAAGTAGCCAAGTCCAGTGGCATACGAAGGCCCAGTGACACTGTGTTTAAACATTATCTAGGACAGAGGAAAAATTTCTTATTACCCTAGCCTCACATTCTGGGTGAAGAAGCATGTAATAATACAAAATAAACCAGTAGTTCTGATAAAGCCATTGAGACCTACTAGACAAAACTTTAAATTAAGAGTGCAGGCCGCACACTTGGCATCCATAAGCGACCTAGAGAACCACCAGTAGCAGGAGAAAATTTTAGGGCCCTACTTGAATCAGCTGAGCAACTGCAAGCCAGAAGCCAACATGACCAACCATCCACCTAATGGAACCAATACTAAGAGAGTGATAGAGACAGAATAGATGGAGAAAACTGCTGTGAAGAAAAAGGCAATAAAAGCAACTGCATCAATTTATGACCGTCCTGCTGCCTCAAAAAAAATTGAAAGAGAAAAGTTGCTATGCACCCCCTGATGTTATGTTCAGCTCCGTTGTGTTGATATATTTGTGCTGAGTAGCAATTTATGCCCACTTAATGGGCAGAAAGTATCTGATTCCCCTGTGCTATCCACCTTTCGATCTGGGTTATGTCAGAGTCTCATCAGTTATATTTTCACTATTCTGGACATTTGGCATTTGATTAATGATTTGAATCTTATAAGAAGAATAGAAAGTGATCATGATCCTCTATTAGCAACTTTTAGGCTCCCTCATGAAATCAATTCAGTATTGACAGTAGAGCTCGTTGTCATCTTGCCTGCAACAATTTGATTGTGAAATCAAATAGTCAAACAGGTGTGAAATTGCCTGGACTAGCATAAGCAAAAAGAGAAATTACTTCCTAATCAGTGAGACTGCAGACACAAGGAGCTGTTAAATCTAATAGATATATCCAGTATTGGTGTAATCCCAAAACTACAAACCCTGTTAAAGACAACCTTACGTTGGGCAGCTCTTACTTCAAGATCCTGAATGATCCTTTAGGAGACCCAGGAGCATTGAAATCAAATGATTCACTTTTGAATGTTTTAATCTAAGCCGTCTTTAGTAAACTCTCTAAAAACAGAAGCTCCATAGCAGAAGCACAATTACACCTAAAGGTTTCAAGGAGAGAGTATAAATGCCTAATTAAATTTAAGCGGTCAATCTTCACATAGAAACATGACTGTCCCTTAAACAATTGTTTGCAAAGAAAAATACAAGGAGTTTCTGAAAACTAGCCTGATATGGCTGTGAAGGCCCCACAAAAAACCTGGAAGCCTGTATTTTACCTTTTGTATTTTTGTTTTGTCAGAGAAATTTAGCATTTTTGTATCTGTTGAATCAAAAATGTGCATTTCTCCTCACTGAAGGTTAAGCCTGGGTTCACCGACGTTTGCAATACTTGCCTCAGAACATTGTTATGACATTCAACAGTTTTCCCAAAGACCAATATATCATTTTGGAAAAACTCAATATTTCCCATCCCTTAAAATATGTTTTGAAACACACTTGCTGCGGAGGTTGAGCTGTATGGCATGTGAGTGAAACAAAAGGTCCCGTTTGATTTTAGAAATGCAGTTAATGATTTGGATTCACCATGTAATCTTATCTGATGGTAAGCACTCTTCATATCCAACTTTGAGAAGTACTTACCACCCTTTAAAGAAGACACCAATTCACTTATATTAGGAAGTGGGAACACATCAACAACAATATTGTGGTTCAAAGATCTGAAATCTATACAAAATCTCAACTTGCGATCTGAGGTTTATGTGATAACGATGGGTGAGACCCATGGTGATGCCTCGACTGGCTCAATGATCCCTACTTCTGTCATTTCATCAATCAATTTTTTTACCCTCACCTCTCATTCAATGGCATCCTTCTAATTTTATGTTGCATTGTTATTGCATATTTGGTTAATATGATTTTGTGTGCATAAACCTTGAGACATCCAAGTTTCTCTTCAGATGCCCTCCTTGCACCATTTAAGCTATATTGCAACTTTTATACCACCATGACTTGGCTTGGTGCTCTAGGATTAATCATGATAGTCAGATCAAATTGGTGCATCCGTCCTATTTTGGGAGGATTTGGCAGGACTACTTACCGACACATAAACTTTTCCTTTAGCCTGGCAATATTCAAATGTTATTGTGCCTACCACACACCCCAAAATGTCCATGGTTTCACCTTGGTATCCACCTGGACTTATACCCTTGGGAACAACGTAACTTTCTGTCAATGTGATTTAAACAATTCTTCAGGAATAATGGTGTGCATTGACCTAAGTCCACTACTAACTTTATTTTACTCCCACACACTGAATTCTGCTGTCGTTCTGTTCCTTCTGTCCTAATCCATTTTCTTCTTCTCATTAACCTCATCTGCTACCAGTATCCTGCCACACATATCTAATTTGGTACCCTCTGAAATGACACCAACCCTGGATTTCCTGCTCTCTATGCTAGCCTTGCTGCTCTCCCTGCACATACGCGCAAAGTGGCCCCTTCAGCCACATTTCCTGCAGTCTTTATTGATTACAAAACATAATTTAGATTTGATGCATAATACGAACTTCTACATTGAGAACATACTTTCACTTTGGTTTTACTAACACTCAATACAGTCATCTTATTTCCATCCTTGGATACTGCATTGACCTCTTTTTCTGGACTTTCTCTGTTCACCATAATACCTCCTCACTATTTTTTCTTCTTTTACTCAATTCCTTCATACAATATTGTGACTTCTCTATCACCTTTCCAATGTCCACAACATCTTTGAGGGTCGGCCTTTAGCTGCCAAAAGCCTTTCCTGTATCTTTTGTGCTCTTGCATTGGACTATGAGCTGATCCCAAATTAATTTGTCCATCATCATCCCAAAGGGACATTTGACAGACAACTCCCACTCTAGCCACAGACTCATCTATAGTTTCAAGTTCACTTTGTGGTTCAGTGTAAAATTTGTAGCCTGCCATAAACGGATTAACTTCCTTTGCGAATCTATCCTCCAATCTTTTCAATGCTTCCTTATATTCATCATCCATAGGTTGACCATTCGGTGCCAGAGTCACAGGTAAGTATTTGAAAATGTATTAACCCTCATTCCCTAACACACTCAGAAATTCCCATCCAATCTTTCCATATAATAATAGATGGTAAGTCTAGTTGTGACAAAAAATGTGGTAGAGTAATTATATGGCTATGGGACTTAATTACTGTTCTTAATCTAAAGCAGGCAAAAACCCTAAGACAAATGAAGCCGTGCAAATTACAATATAACTGATTCATATCGAAGTGGCCTAAAAATACCGCAAACATGTAAAGTAACCTAAGGATCATGAAAATCAGGTATATGTTTTGAGGCTAACACCCACAGGACAGTGTGTCACCATTTGTACTCTCTCGAAGACTCCTGGCAACCAACAAGTACCTCATATTGTCATCATGGTGAGCGCATCATTGTTCATGCTCTCCCTCAGGTGGCGAAATCCCTAGTGAAGTCACAGTATCTCTTAGAAATGCTGCAAATGCCGCCCAGATGTTGACAGAATTTAAAGATGAGTCGTTTAGGTGAGTGTATCAACGCTCAAGCTCTCGAAAACTGTTTGCACTCTCCAGCGATCAAAAATGGCCCACTGGGAAAAGACACTAATGCGCCCGACACTGCACCTCCAAATGACGCCGATGAGCCACAGTGAATCACTTACATAACTACTGGATATGGCTGAACTGAAAATGGCGCTCCTCCTACAATCACCACAGTGTTTCCAGGAATCTCCATAGACACAGTGTAAACAAACCAATTCAAAATGGCGCCACTACGTATGAAGTGATCACGTAGTGCGCAGGACATTACTCTGTGTTAGCCTCAGCTCCTAAATTGGGCAAAAACCACTGTAAGGGAGTCGACAAGACCTGGTCAAATTGCCAGGACAAACTTTTAGACCTGGTGGGCCCGTTGGCCCGTATTTTTGACATGGCAGAATCGGCCAGAACGGAAAATGCAGACATTGATCCTACAGACTCCTCCTTAGGGATTCAGAGAGCCTTCTGCCTCCTGGGCAACGCAAATGCCATATTACACATGAGAGGAGAAAAGGTCTTTTGCTGAAATTAGACCCCAAATTAACTAATCTAGCTTCAATGGACCCAGGTATCAAGGCGTACGGACTCCTTTTTGGGGACTCGTTTATTAAACACCAAGGCAAATTCGTTTCTACTTTTGCCTCCATTGACAAAGCTCAACAATCCATCAAAAAAGTATTCACCCAACGGGTTTTTGCAAGGGCTGGCACAGACAGGAGCCGCTTTACCAGCAGTTCCTTTCGGTCGCAAGGACTCAGAGGCTCCTTCAAATCCACATATGGAACACAATTATTCAAACCCCAGTTCTACCCCCAATGAGGCAGAGGTTACTGGGGTCGAGGACAACGTGGATTCAGGCACAACAACCCACAAGGTAAGCCCCATTTCTGGCCCTCCTCCAGTAGGGGGTCGCCTTCATTTGTTTGCAGCAAAATGGCACACCATAACAACAGATCCATGGGTTCTCAATACAATTCAAGGTTATTCAATAGAATTCTACTCAACCCCTCATCAGATATATCCTCCCCCTCCTCTGTGTTTTTCAGCAGAAATGTCTTCTCTCATCTCGGAAGAGATTCATTCCCTTCTGTCAAAACAATCCATCCAACTTTCCCTCCCAGATCCATCAGGCTTTCTAAGTACTCTCTTTTTAGTTCAAAAGAAAAACTAAAAATTAAGCCCGGTCATCAATCTCAGAACCTTCAATCGCTTAGTTGTATACAGACACTTCAAAATGGAAACTATAGTCCATTTAAGAGATATTCTTCTTCCTTCCAATTACATGGTTCGCCTGGATCTTCAGGACGCATATCTTTCCGTTCCTATCCATGTGGATCACAGAAAATTCCTTCAATTCCAGTGGCTGGGACAAACTTACCAGTTTCCTTCCCTTCCGTTCAGCCTTTCAGCAGCACCCTGGTGCTTCACGAAGTTAATGAAACCGGTAACAGCTCAACTCAGATCCTTAGGCATCAGGCTTTTAATCTATCTAGACAACATCCTCCTTATGCATCAGAACCGTCTTTCGCTCCAATCTCATCTCCAAAACACGTGCTCTCTCCTATCTCAACTAGGTTTCCTCATCAACAAGGAAAAATCTATTACAATCCCTTCCCAAAGAATAGAATTCTTAGGGTTCGTAATAGATTCTTCTTCCGCTACCCTACATCTCCCTCAACAAAAAGTAAAATCTATAAAATCAGAAATTCTGAAGATTCTCCACAGTTCCCAAATTTCACTCAAATCCCTAGCCAGAATCGTGGGTCTTCTTTCCTCCTCAATCCAGGCCATCTTTCCCAGTCCACTCCATTACCGGGCTCTTCAAAGATTAAAAATTTGTCATCTCAGAAAAGGCCTTTCATACTCATAAACAATCAATCTCGACCAAGAGTCTTGCTCAGAGCTTCAATTGTGGATAGACCATTTAGATGCCTAGAACAGACGAACTATCTTTGCATCAGCCCCAGGTCTTGTGTTGGAATCAGATGCAAGCCTAACAGGTTGGGGTGCCCGTTGTGATCCAATCTCGACTGGAGGTTCCTGGTCTTCAGAGGAGTCCAAATTGAATATAAATTATTTAGAGATGCTTGCAGGCTCCTTTGCAATCAAAAGCCTAGCAAAAGACAAGGTTCAAAGTACCATCCTCCTCCACATAGACAATGTATCAGCTGTCCGCTACATAAACCAATTAGGGGGCACCAGGTCAAAACCCAAAAATCTCACTCACTGCAGAATATCTATCAGGTTCCCTCAACGAGACTGCAGATTGGCACTCTCGGTTCCTCAGAGATGCCAGCGACTGGAAATTCCACTCCTAAGTCTTCCAATCTCTCCTCCGCAAATGTGGACCTTTCATAATAGATATGTTTGCCTCCCACCTGAACACACAATTACCCCTGTTCTTCAGCTGGCAACCGGATCCTTCAGCACGAGCCTCAGATGCTTTTCTACAGGACTGGTCCTCTTCTCTCAATTACGCTTTCCCTCCGTTTATTATGATTACCCGAGTCCTCGCTCAAGTCAGACGCCAGAAAACAATGTTAATATTTGTTGTTCCCTTCTGGCAATCCCAGGTTTGGTTTCCCCCTCTCCTCGAGCTGGCGATCGACCACCCTGTCCTCTTTCCAATTTTTCCTTCCTTTTTTCGGGACCCTCTAGATTATCCGCACCCTCTCATACTCAACAACACTCTCACTCTTTCGGCTTGGAAAGTATTGGGCCTTCCTGACCTTCCATTCTTATTTCGGCAGAAGCTTCAGACTTTATCAACAAAGCCTGGGCTTCTGGCACCAGGAAAGCTTACAGTTCTGCATGGTCTCTTTGGACAAGCTGGTGTGTGGGAAGATATCTCGATCCCTTTTCAGCCGATATAATTTATATAATTAATTTTCTAGCTGCCCAAGCCAGTATAGGTAAGTCTGGCAGAACAATCAACTTATATAGATCTGCTATCTCCATGCGACATGCTTACTTCAACTGAAAACCTGTTGGAGAACACCCCCTGCTTTGTCGTCTTTTAAAGGGAGTAAAGTTTTCCTTTCCTCCTTTACCCAAGTACTCAAAGTTTTGGAATGTTAACGTTGTTTTAAATCTGTTTCTTTCCCGGCAAGATAATACTGACATCATTAAAAATGCTTTCAGCCAAACTCACTATGTTACTCTGCTTAGTTTCTATCAAATGTTTATCAGATGTGAGAGCTTTAGATATTTCCTCTCGTCAATTTTCCCCTACAGGAGTTTTGTTCTCCATCAACAAACATACCAAAACGAATTTACGCTCAGTGTTTTAGCCTTATTTTCCTAACCAACCTAAATTGTGCGTAGGTCAATATCTCAAGGCTTACGAAGATCGCACAGCCAATCCCAGAATGTCCTCTTTTTCCCAGTTCCTTATTTCATTTTGCAAACCTCACAAACCCGTAACTTTGGCTACTCTAGCCAGATGGGTTTGTTGGGTCATGTCCTTGGCAGGTATCAACACCTCAGTTTTTGGCGCTCACTCTTCTAGAGGAGCTATGGCTTCCAAAGTATTTTGGGTGGGTTCTGGACTAGAAGACATTCTGAGATCAGCTGATTGGTCTAATGACAGTGTATTCAGAACTTTTTATTATAAACCAGTTCATACAGCAACTTACGTAACAATTAACATGCTTTAAACAAGCATAATATGAGCCTCCGGTCTTGCCATAAAATGTTGATTTTCATAGTCCTTTATGACGGAAAGTCTTAATTTTATTAAAGACACGGAGGCGAGTATTATCCCACCACAGATTCTCTATAACTGTTGTTTTGTAGATTCTTTCTCCCTCCCTAACAGCTTCATCTACTCAACCTCAAAGCTCATCTTGAATGTCAGACAGGACTTTCACCTTCAACAACTTCGTCCAGCGTTCCATCTCGTTGCCATCATCAACTACTTCCCGAGTGTTGGATTCCTCCTCTCTATCAGTCTTGGATGAACTCTTTTCAAGAACTTTGTTCTCTACTGTTGGCAGTTGCCATTGTTCTAGCTATTTTTCCTTTGTTTTCTCACACTGACTAGCCATCTTGCATCAAGAAAGAGGGCTGGTCGCAGTCAAGTATGGTGATTATACTATGTCATTCGTTCCGATTGGTGTATTACCCAATATGTTTTTTTCTTCCCATTGGCTTTCTGTTACCCTTAGCCTCATGGGAATTGTAGTTTCTTGACTGCTGCTATTGTGAATAAAGCAAGTTAGAAAAGCATAATACTCACCTCCGTCTCTTTAATAAAATTAAGACTTTGTGTCATAAATTGCTAGGAAAATCTACATTATAATGGTAATGACAGAACTAAAATGATGTCATACATCATAACACTCAGCCACTTGCAATTGAAAGCAAGGTGGAGAAGAAACTATTGTACATTTTCCGCTACTTTGTACTATTTCGTTGCAGACCAGAACACGTTACTTACATTCCATCTTTAACAAACATAATAGTAGGCATTTTAAGGCTGTAATATACTTATGTCCGTGCACTGATTCAAATCCATTTTTCTTCCAGTGGCTTTGTGCATTTATGCAGCCTTGAAAGTTACCAGACCCACGAACCAAAACCCTAGCTGCCAAAGTAACAATTGGTACAGGGCAACTTGCACCATTTACATTTGTTGCACTATTTGCACCGTACCACTAATCTATATTCCATAGTTTAGTTACCAACAGCAAACGGTATGTCATACCATTGACTACTGTTGCAGGTTATATTCCACGTCTGGTTTTACTTAATATACGGAAGAAATGTTCTCTTAACAAATTACAATCATAGACAATGCATATTATGTTTCCATTAGGCAGGGGAAATCGCCTGAATTGTTTAATTTAAAGATCGTAGACTAAACTACCTAATAACTAATTAGCACAGCTGAGGGGAGTAAGAACCATCAGTAATTTCTCATCTTATGATTATCTCATGCCTCCTTGAACAGTTTCCAACGGGAACGATGTTTCGTTTCATTGGCCACTTTTTGCAATCATGCGATGCCAAGTTGTATCTATTATGTAGGAGGAATGCCTTTTACCTTATCGCAATACTTGCTTCTAATTAATGAACCATGCTGATAGATTTAAAGTATCATTTCTATCAGCTTGCATAGCTGAGGGTAGTAACAAGAACCTTCGAACTTTATTTTTGTTTAATTTTATCTTGCATAGTTACTTCAAGAACATGCTGGCCCGTTGAAACTTGCTATTCATTATGTATTTTAGAATTGGCACTATCTAACAGAAAGAATGTCATCTGACTCATAATACTAGGGAGAAAGAGATTTTGAAAGCACGAAGTGAACTGGCAATCTATAATGTATTTTAAGTGGTTTCCTGATATTTTATACTTTTTATATTTGTTTATGCTATATTCAATTTTTTCATTTTGCAATTCATGTATTATATTGTATAGCTCACATTTGTAAAGCTGAAAGAAATAAAGGTAGTGATCGTTGAAAGAAAGAAATTAAAAAGGGAGAAAAAGAAAGACAAATACTGAATGTTGGATCAGAAGGCATATACAAATCATTTTTAGCCCTGAGACACTTCATTGTCGTCAATGAAGCTCCCAACATTCCTGCGTTCCAATATATTTTATTTCCCTTTTGGGAGTCCTACATTCCAAGCCCTGGGGACCCATGTTCTTCTTGCTGCTTACCCAAGCAAAAACAGTTTATTTGCTAATCCTCGTCCACTGCATCAACAATTCCCTCACTAGAACAACTGACTCCCTCCACTTATCAACATCCACACTTCATCATGCACCACATGGCTGTCCATCTTTACCACTTCACCTCAATTCTTATTTTGGACTACTACCATATGTAAAATGTGCCAATACCTCTAATGTCACATTGCAAGTAACCGGATCAATGGCATATGCCTACAGAATTTGGACTAATGCTGCTATACTTTTTCTCGGTTTATTTTTTTATGGGGCAATAATAATGAGTGGTAAACGTTTTTTCACACAAGTTGTTAGACGTAAATGATGAGGTAAGATGATTCCATTTGAAACAATTTTATTATGATATTTTGAAATGTGTTTGTTCATGTATTATAGTCAGGCCACATGTTTGTGCAAACACCATCCTGGACAAGATGAGTGCTGTCTCTTTCATTCACTCAGCTGCCTCCCCCGCCCCATGCACATTCTGTCCCCATACGCTCTGCAGAGCGAAGACAAGCTGATGTAATTATTTATTTCCATTGCTGTGAATACATGAAAAGGGGTCCTATTCATTTGTCTGAATCATTGTTAAATGTTTTATATTATCTTCGAACATATCTGGATGACAGCATAGAAGATGATGAAGATTTTCTTAAAATGGGATAGTGCTTATGAGTTAAGGTAATGATGCTACTCACACCACGATTATTCTTCTGCTTTCCTAATTTGTTCTGCAAGTATAATGCATAAGAACCTCTTTTCTAGGGGTGAGCCAGAGTTTTAGGGACTTTGGGATTTTTTGATTTTTTACTAAGGATGCTGCCCGGTTCTCAATTTTGTTGCTGATTTGAGACATAAATTCTGTTTTTGAATACTTTGTAGAATTTTGTGTTTGAAAGCATTGATTGCATTTATTTTGCATTGCTTGATTAGAAATTGTGTAATAAAAATGTTTAACCTTTCTCTGATCTAGGACTCCATTATTAAGTGGTCCCAGTATCTTATGTTTGCTACTCTGCTAAATTGATGGTTTGGGGGGTGCCTTTCCGTGCAATTTAAATATGTAGGAGAACCATCTGAGGTACATTTTGTGTATTGTGAATTTTGGGGTGTCCTGGGTTTTGGGGCTATAGTTTTTGCTCTCACACTGCTTCCAGCTCCTTAAAAAAACCTTCATTTTGTGACTCACACTATGTTCAGCCTCCCACAGTTGACTTGTAGCTCTACCACCAAACAAGCCTGTACACAATGAAATCCAGGGCTCCTTCAGCGCCCTTCAGGGCCACTCGCACTGCTTTTATCTGCCATCACAATGAATATCTCCAATTTCAGACCACCATTCACGTGCAGCAAATCTTCCTCTTTGCATTGAGCAATTATCTACCAGGTTTAAAACCCTTATAGGGGGAACATTTCTATCAGCTCTTAGCCACTCTACTGCCCATCCAACCTGCTTTTTGAGAACAGGACTTTGCGCCGTGGCATGTAACCTATTTCTGGTTACATGCCACAAATGAAAATTGGTAGAGCACCTGCTCAAAGAAAAAGTGACTTGTGTGGTGCAACAAAGTCCACACAAACTCTTACGATATACGTAAAAATGTATCTGTGGATAGGCAGTGGCCTTGTCAGGGAATTTCATCCTTTTCAATTGAAAGGATCCTTTCTCTCTCGGGAGGCCATTTCCCCATGAGGGAGAGAGCTTGGAGCCTGCATCTTTGGCTAGAGGAGGGAGGTGATAATTCACAGTATATTTGGTTTTTTTCAGTATTTGTTGTAATGCTATGTTATATGTTGTATTGGCATTTGCATGGCACACATCTGCCATTGGAATATTGTCTAGAAATATTCAGAAGGCCCCATGCAGTGATCTGAAAAGGGCCCTTCTTTACCTTCATCCACCCCTGCCGGTAGGGGCTATCTCTCAGCACCAACTCCAATTCATAAGATGTGCTGATGATATGCACATCTTTCACCTGATGCAAAAAAACGATTGCAAAAGGCAGAAATATCACTGTGTGTCTGAATCTCAACCTACTGAATGAAAAATAAGTCCCTGTGAACTCATATTTGATTTGCCAGTAAAAACACATTTTTGAGTCTTGTCTACCATGCCAAAAAATAAACGTTCATCCTCATTGTAGAGAAACACATGAAGCACACTTCCTGTCACCATGACTGGCAAAACTATTTTTTGTCAAATTTCCAAAATTAGAAAAAAACACTTCTGTCAAAAATCTGAACAAGTTCTGTGAAAAATCCGAAAAAGGGAACCATAAAAGCAGTTAAAGATAAAAAGGGGCACGAGTAAAGGACCCTGCAATGAACTATTAAGATATTCTGGATATAGGGTGGCTATAACTGATAAGGCTACAGTAGTGCTAGGGCATAGATATGGTTAGAGATGGTATAGTATAGACTAGGTAGAGGTACTAATGTAGAGGCAAGGCTAGGGGTCCTAGATATAGACAAACCAATAAGTGGTAGTGTTTAGCTTGTTGTAAATGTATTACAGTATAATAAGTGAGATGTAGGATTAGCAGGGTATATGCAGGAATAGAGGTACTAGGGTTAAGACAACGATGGAGATAATAGGTTGCAGGCAGGGGTAAAGGCAGTAAAGTATAGGCCGGGACACAGATACTAGGCTATAGGTGAGAGAAGAGGTACTAGAGTACAGTTAGGCTAAAAGAGTATTTGGCCAAAATAATGACTTTTATTAACATGGTACATTAAATAGCATGTCAAAAATATTGTTAGTACAGAAATATCATGTCACAGAATATCATTGTCAAGAATATTTTTTGGCATATAATATTGTTGTAAAAAACATAGTTGTATTTAGCATTGTTTACTTAAATTTAGTTGTAAAATATTGTTGTGTTTAATTTACTATATAAAAATTAAAATATTTATTTTAGGTGTTAATATTGCTGGTATAATTGTTATTCTTTTTTTGCACTATTGTTTGTAAATCTTAATATTTTGCAATTAAGTTAGTAATTAATGTAGTGGTGGGTTTTTGGTTCTGTAGGAGAATAGGGTCGGAAGTAATTTAAATATATAACCAACTTAATTTTATGTGGTAATAAATTTGTATTGTAAATTAAATATTTAATTATTAATGATTATTATATGTGTTTCTTAACTAGCTATTTTGTGTATTTACGTTTTCCTTGTTTTTATTATTGCAGATTTAAACATTTAAATACATTTTACTGTAGTAGCAAGCTGTTATTTTTTGTTGAGAAATACTTTTTAATTATTTAATAACTATTTAATTGATTATTAATCACTTAAATTGTTTTATTTTTTAATTGCTGGATTTTTTTATTTTTTCAATTTTACAGTATTTTTAAAGTAATTTATGTACCAGTAGCAGGTTTTTAGTTTTGTAGGGGACTAGGGTGGGACTAGTAACATTACAAATAATTTTATTTTAATTCTAATACATTTTTAAATGTTACTTATGTAATTGATGATTAATTATATAATTTGCTCATTTTGTCATTGATTTATTTTTTAATTTTACAGTATATTTAAGTGTCCACCTTTTTAGTAATGTATATTTTAGTATGGGGTTGTTGGTTTTGTAAGGAAATAGGGAGGGAAAGTATTGAATTTTACATTTTTTTAAAAATTATGTTTTAATAATATTTAATTAATTAAGCAATAATTAGGTATGTATCTTTTGGTTACTGGAAACATTACTTATATAATTTATTTATTTAATAATTTAGTGTCAAGTATTTTTAATAGTAACGTTGTAGAGTTTTTGCATACATTTTTTGTTTTTGTTAAAGGAATAGTTTTAAAATAAATTGCTGTATTCATTATGTAAATATTTGTTGTTGGTAGTTTTTGTTTTTTGTGGTAGGGAAGTACATTTTATTTACCTTTATGTTTTCTAATTTTAATTTCATTGTATTTTTCTTATTTTTAAGTAGTATATTGTATGTATAATTATGTATATTACAATTTTATTTTTTTACTTATTTATTTGTGCAAAATGATTAGAAGGTGGAATGTTATTAGTAGTCCCCCCAAATTCATAAATTTTCTGTACTGTTGGTTACAGTGGAGTGTGAATAACAACTCTAACCCCTCTGGAGTCCAACACTTTCCCTACTGTTGTGTGGATTAGAGTGAGAATAATAAATCTACCACCCCTCGGGGAGTCCAACAAGTTCTCTAAACTGGAGTGGAAATAGTAAATATCACCCTTATGAAGTCCCAAGATTTTGTGAGAGCCGGAATTGTGAGAGAGGTGAGACGAAGAGGTGAGAGGTGACACAAACTCTCTCAGCACGCACTCAGAGGGCATGGCACAGAATGCTGTTGCAGCTGCTATACTGCTTGGAGCCTCGGGACATGGACACAGCCACCAGATATTGCCTGCAATCTAGAGACCGATGCAGAGAGAGCTGTGGGAGGTGCACTGAAACTTCCCAGGAAAGGCACTAGTGGCACCGGGGGCTGTGGGGAGAAGAGAGTGAAGAGAGTAATCAGCTGGGCGAAATTAAGTCTCTCTTGCTTCTTTGCCGCTCGTCTCTTGTGCGTCCCCCTATCAGCCGCTAGGTGGGCTGTACTCTCGCCCCAACTTCCACACTCTGGAGGCTGGCTGCAGAGGGTGGCAGCAGAGAGGGACTAAGGCGACTAAGGTGAGGCCCTCGGAGGCTGTGGTCTTCTGCTGGAAGGTGCAGAATTGGTCGGAATTTGTCCGTGCACCACATTAAGCTGCCCGCCCACCTAATCTGTTCTCACTCTCCTAACGACTTCAATCTTGCCTCTTGAAAAAGCTACAGAGTTCTCATCATCCCCTCCCACCTGCATTTGCTGACCCTCATTGAAGCCCATTAACCAGAATCCATAACCACAGTGTACATGAATTGACTGTTCCTGCTCTTGGTCCTGGGCTTCTTAATGCTGGCACATCAGCTCCGGCAGCTCCAGCTCAGTCAGCCCTGGCACACTAACCTTGTGACTGTAACGTCACAGCCTGACATAGACCTGACATTAGGAAAGACATAGGACCATTCGTCACTGTATAGTGCGGTGAGCACACAGTAGGCCGTAAGGGCATTCAGGTCTGAGAGCTGATCTCACCCCCAGCTGGGAAGAAACAGTGATCAAGCAATTAGCGACATATTGAGGATTCTTTGTGGGCACGCAATAGGTGGCTAGCTAACTCTACAAGGTGTGGAAGCCTCAATTTTGTCTTTCCTGGCTCCTGAGCCTCAAGGCAAACTGAGTAATACAAGTCCTAAAATGTTGTGGACACAACCAAAGAAAGTTGTCTATGCCCTGTACCCACAAGTGGATATAGTTCAACGTGGGAAGTGTTATACCATGTTATCCAGCAAAACAGGAGGGCCAGTGCCCCTCGAAAGCACCAGACAAGGGAACCCAGATGCCCTCAGGACAGCTAGGATAGATCTCACCATTAATCCTGATAACACCCGAACAGCCTGTACCAACTGCGCCTCCGGAATGATCTCAGATAACTACAGGGCATAGCCCTGTGCCCTAAAAACCGAAAATTGCAACCAAGTTTAATAACCTGGAGGATGCAGGGTCAGTAATATATTTGAGAAACACTAACACCACTGGGCTACCTGCTCCTCTTAGCTCTACAATGGTAATTCAGAAACAACTCAGGGGGGAAGTAACTCCATTTCAAAATATGGAATTTGAAAACAGCCTGACCAAGAAACCCCTGTAACCAACCTGAAGACCCCTGACAAGAGGGAGAAATCTGATAAAGTCAGCATAGGAGTGGAAGCATCACCTACAAACTGCCTAAGGTGTGGGCTGAGCTCTGTGCATCAAGAACAGCAATTCTGGACCAGCGCCTTGGACCAACCTCAAACTGTTGGGTCTAATGATGGCAGAGAACGATACCTTCACAAATTGGCTAAGCTGTGTGCTGGGGGGTGTATCTGTCTCTCTTAATAAATCAACTAGAGGAGGAAGAAGAGAGACGCAACCTTTGGGCAAACCAGCGGCCTCTGCAAATGAGGAGGATCCTCGTGGTAGTGGTCACTCCAGTACCAGGAGCGGTAGCCTTATGGCTGAAATGTCTTTCCCAAATGTACTGAGCCAGAAGGGAGTAACCTGAGAAGCAGATTACCTTTTGCAGGATCAGCCAAAGTATTTCTCATACCTCTGCTCCAAGGAATGAAAGAACATGCTAGCCTCATATGCCAATGATGCACTGCCAAACTCCAGTGCCTTTCCATTAGGTAGCAAGGAACCACAAGGGGGACACTGGGCAATCCTGCTCAGAACTTTGCAGAGCTCGGTAGATGCAATGAACTACCAAGCAAATAAAATGGATATACAGATTAGCCTCTTAAATACCCTGGTAATGTATGTATCAGGGATTCATGAGAAAATTGCAAATTTGCACAATCTGATAAGAGCTCAAGCAGACATGCAAGGCGTTGGACAAGGCTGCAATTATTCATCCATTTTGGACAAAGTGCCAACTCTTCCTAAGACAACTCACCTAAAGGTCACCATCAAGCAAAGGGCTCCTAGCAGTACAGAAGATACATAAGACGATGCAATAAGGGCACTCACAGCCCCAACAGAACCTGGTGCTGAAGTATGGGAGACGGTGCCAGGCAACATTGACATCGCAGACTTTCAATTTGAGAATCCCCGGTACTGTCTGGTGTGGAGCAGACTCAAGGACGACCTCCACAATAGGACATACACAATGAACCGATTATGAACATCAGATGACTGGGGAAGCCTCTAAAGACAAGAGAGCCAAGAAAAGGAGGGGATGTAACAAAAAATCTCTTTTGGCAAGTTGCTTCGTGGCCTATCCAATTTTCAATCCAAAAAGAAGGTCATCTCTATCTATTCACTAACAAGAATCCACAATAGATGTGAAGGTATTCCAAGTGAAGAGAATGGAGTGGAAGAAGCTAACAATGACAACAAAGTGGGTAGAGAAATAGGAACAGCTTTGGGAGTTGACCCAATGGCCCACCCAGACATAGTTATCGCAATTAACCCAAACCAACATAACCCAAACCAACATTCTAAATTCTTCATGGGCCTCTCACTCAAATGGGGCGGACAGAACACAAACCCCTACCACCAAGTTTTCCCAAAAACACTCAGGAATGGATACCCCAAAGATGAAGTAAGTTCATTTTTGGGTCACCGGGCTTAGAGTGTGCCTACAAAGCCACCAAAGTTCTCTATTAGCTTGGGACCAGAACTCAAACTCACAGGGAAAGGGGTGGCCACTAATCTGCCTCGGAATCTAGCACTTTTTTATCAATTACATCTCTTGCCGGACACAGGATGGAACCAATAAATACCCATGAAGCCAAGCTACTATATACAGATGATATATCCAAGGGTCTCTTTGATATTTTAAATAGGAGTAACGTCCTAAAGCTACATGCTCCATTGACTCACTTGGGGAGGTTACATCAAAGGACATTTTCTCATGAGAATTTTTTGACCCTGACCCTGGACAATTAATTCACTAAAGTCACTTGGGGCTCTGTGGATTGGGCACAGAGGTGCTAAAAGAGGTGGATACTTTCAAAAGTTGGGGGATTACAATCACCCCCATATGGAGCATAAGTGACCAGCAAGTACTAGAGGCTACAAGAATGGAGGGGCCACCACTGAGTTGATCAAGAAATGTTCATTCAGTCCTTAGAAATGCATTGAGTAAATCTCCAGGACCTCCAACGCATGCTGCCACAGAGCTTACTGTGAAGTCTGTTTCTCCACCTAAGGCTGAAACAGACTGGGCTGGCTCTCGGGGCTTTAAATACGACCGGGTTAATAAAATGACAAAACACTCACAAAAGTCTCCAGACAGATCAATCATTTAGATTATGCTCCTGGAACATCAACTGTTTGGCCAGTAAACTGTGTGACCCAGAGATCCTTCACTATCTCCCTTCTTTTCAAATTGTGCTACTTCAAGAGACTTGGTCACAGGTCTCAGTCCCTTTGGGTGGCTTCTTCAACCTCTTTATTCCCTCAATTAAAGCTCGCAATCATGGGCACTGCAAGAGGGGCTTGCAATGTATATATCAGCAACAAGTGCTATTGATGGAAAATGGGTCAGAGGTGGTGATGATGGCCCGCAAGTGGTGGACATAATACTTGAAATCCTCAAAAGCATCTCTTGGCAGACGGGCAAACTCCATTGACTAACTGGGAAAGGTTCACCACATCTCCCACAGACAACTATGCCAAACCACCCCTGGCCCAAAGAAAAAACAACAACTACCAGGGCCCTCTTCGTCATGCTTGGGGAGATAACCCCTTGATTAAAGCAAGCAAAAAGAAAGTAAATCAGCTCTGGAAGGCCACCAGGAGGATTCCAATGGACCTAGAGCTACACTGTAAGCTCAGAAATGCTAAGAAACATATAAAAAGATCAAAGTGGGTACTCCTGAGAGAGCATAGAGATTCCTTCTGTTTAACCTGCTGCACAACATCAAAGAAAATAACTCCACTAGATTCTGGTGGAAGGTGAATGAAATGACCATCTCTCTTCTGAGAGTGACAACTTTAAACATCTCAGAGAAAGTCTGGTCACAGGGAGGTTGTAAAAGAAATCCAGGGAACTATTACTTGGTGGCTCCAATAGGTGATGATGTCAAATACTTTGTAGGCACATTGCTGGAAGACCTACAGCATTGGGCAGAGGTGAACACAATTATACCGCTAAATCAAACAGGCATCACCAAACATACAGGGACAACAATTAATATCATGTCTCTCTTCCTGCTGAACAAGCTAGCAATGACAAACCACTATCCTGTCTATCTGTGATTCATAGATTACAAATCAGCATTTGACAGGGTTGACTAGGGGAAGCTTTAGAGGAAATTGGCTAATTGGAACATCCCAGATGGCCAGATAAGGGCCCTACAACTACTGCATACTGGCAAATTGGTCTGAGTCAAGTTAGGGGATGGCTTCGGCTTGTGCAGGGCTATCAAAACAATACAGTGCTTAAAGCAGGGTTGTATGCTGATCCCCAACCCTTTTTAGCCTGTTCTTAGCCGATCTCCCATCAGGCCTAAATGCCGTCAACTTCCATGCACCCAAACTGGGTGGACTCAAGCTCTCAAACCTACTCTATGACGATGGTTTAGTGCTTGTCAATAGGACAACAGTAGGCCTGCAACGACTTTTAGATACAACTTAGGGGGTTCTTTTCACTGCAAATAGAAAGTACACAGATCACCTGGAGAAGAGAAAAAGGAAATGAAATGCTCAGGCATTTGGCCTAAGGTCTGTATTTAAAAAGCTGAAAGGTCCAACACTTACCTTTTTTTTGCAGGTGGCTCAAGCTAAGGTCCTTCCAACACTGACTTATGGAAGTGAGGCCCTGAGGGCCGGGACAGCAGATACAGTAACATTGAAAATGTATAGGTCAATTTTCCAACTGCCAGCACACACATCACCAGCCCAAATCAGACTGGAGTTTGGTATAGCACAGCGATCCCTGGCGTGGAAAGCAGTATTTGTGAACTGTTGTCATTGGCTAAAACACACTCTAGAGGGATCCCTGGGGTACCACCTTTGATCATTGGGGTACCTCCGTTGGACTTAAATGCAAGGGAGGACTCGTTCTCCCACACAAAACTATTTACACCTGGCCCTAAACACCTTTGGTCTTTCAGCTGTTTAGGCTTTATCTCTAAGTCGTTCAGAACGTAAAACACTGGCAAAATCTAGTACACAGGTGCTGTCAATCTTAGACGATAAAGCCAGTTTGTCTAAACATAGCCATGGTTGAATGACTCTTCATGGTTGTACTAAGCTGAAACTGCAGAGCCACTTAGGAGAATTTTATAGCAACCAGCTTAATGAACAGATTTTGAAATACAGGCTGGGGATACTGCCTATTCTAAAGCTTTACCCACAATAGAAATGAATTGAAGGCCAAGAAAGCTGTCAACTTTGTGATCAAGGGCCTGAGGACATTATCCATGTGTTATGCCTATATATATCCACTTTGGGTGAACGCTGTGCACTTATGCACAGGAAACTGAAGGAAAGAGGCATAAGGACTTTCAGGGAGGTGGTGGTAGCCTGCTTTGAACCAACTGATCCCAGTTTCTCCAGAGGTTTGAAGAAAGAATTTTGGAAAATTTTCAAGCGGATGCAGCGAAAGCCACAAAAAGCCCAAACAGTCATCCTTTGTCCACCCAGTGTAATTCACATTTAGTAGCTCTGTAGAGAAACAGGAAAAGTCAGAGATATCTGGCACTATAATATTAAATGCAAAGGGGGAAAATGGCTAAGTTGTACGAGACAAAGATCTTACCAGATAAGGCATAACCCTTTAACATCTACAAGTCATGGGTAGCTTTTAGTACGCATACCTGCTCAGTATAGCTAAGTGTTAAACTATAAGATGTTGTTAGAGCATAAGCACTTCAAGCAGCCCAGCATATGCAATTTAAGGACAGTAACCCCTCAGAGTTTTGGTGGTAAGCACTTGGGTATTAGACCAGGCAGCTAGAGCACCAGCACTTTATTAGAAAGGGAGGAATACCTTCCCATCAGACCTCCAGCGGCAAAGTGCCCCTATGATCAAGTGCTCAGAGCAGTATCAGAATATGCCTTGAGGGCAGACTGAAAGGCAGTAAGAGCACCTGCACTTTTACTTCTACTTGATTGCATGCATTTAACTGCTGTCAATATGGGCAAAGGGAGTTGCCTAGAGCTCTAAAACCTTATCAGAAGGCACAAGTACTTTATTGCTAGTTGTGATGATTTAGGGCACTCTCATGCCTCACAGGTTGGAGCCGGTATGAGCACTTGCACTTGCACTTTAGCTTTAAGTAAGCATGTCTGCCTGCCATAGCCTGGCAGCAAATCAGAAGGTGCTGTAAGGGCAAAAGTACTTTAAGAAATTAGGCATATGCACTTTAATTGCAGTAATCCCTCAGACTTAGTGGTAAGCACATGGGTGTTAGTCCAGACCGTGAGAGTATCTGTACTTTATTTGCAAGGGATGATTACCTTGCCTAAGACGTACGGCAGCAAGGTGCCCATACGATTATTTGCTAAGAGCATTATCATAATGTGCCGTGAGAGTAGACTGAAAGGGGGTAAGAGCACCTGCATTTTAGCCTTCTTAAATCACATGCACTTTAGCTGTTAGTCCACATGGGCAGTATGGAGCTCTAATATTTTATTAGCGAGGCATGAGAACTTCTTTGGTAGTTATGAGGACTCAGGGCACCCCCATACCCCATGGGTTATAGTCGGTAAGTGCACTCAGACTTTAGCTTCTCCTAAATTGCATGCATTTTAATTCACAGTTGATTGTCACCTATACACCTTGCAGCCTGTCATTTTAGGCTGCACAGGGCAGCTAAAAGAACACAAGGTCCTGGGGACAGTTAACCACACGTGGAATGGTTTGTTCTCTTCTGATTTATTTTAAACCATCATACATGTTTTAATGCACGTGTGTTTTATCTTTATTAAACATATAGAGCAGTTAAAAGAACATAGGGTGCCAGGGACAGCTGGCCAAGTACGGAAGGTTTTCTTCTCCTTTGACTTATCGAAACCATACATAGGTTTTAATGCACACATGTTTTACTTTGATTAAAGATGGAATGAGCTTTTTTTATAACCAATTTTATTGAGTTTTACATCTGAACAAAACAGAAGGACACATAGGTTGCATTCAACCTAGAAGCTCATCATAGTTACAGTGAACAAGTAGTAAAAAAGCATATTACGTAACACCCCCCTGTAGTGTAACCACGCCATAATCTCCCACTTCCATGATTCAGTTCCCCGTAATTTCCCCCACTCATTTCCCCTATACCCAATCATCAGATCATGTTTCTTAGGGCAACCTCTAGCCTCATAAACCACTTTTTCCTGCTGGGAGCACCAGTCAACCCCTCGGCACCACTGTGCCATTCCCGGGGCAACTGGGTTCTTCCATTGTGTTGCAGTATATCACATTTGGCAATTAGCAGGGCTGTTCCCAGAAATTATTTTTTGGCTCCTGTGCCGTCCACACCCTCCTAGATCCACAGCAAGATCACTATTGGGAAGAAGGGAACTTCCCACCCCAGTATCTCGGTTGGTTCCCTTGTAATAACTGACCAGTAGTTTTGAATTTGAGGACAGACCCAGGTCTTGTGATAAAAGTCAGCTGGGGAGAAACCACAGCTGGGGCAACTAGGCTCAGGGAGTAGACCCACCTGATGTAGTCTCTGTGGTGATAGATACACGCCATGTAGGTAGTAGGTCTGAATCAACCTCAATCAGAAGAGATAGTGAGAGTTTTGGGTGCCATCAAGGCATCTCTCCAGTCGTCCTCCTCGAGCGGTCCCACCCATTAATAATAATAATAGCTTTATTCAGTTATTGAGGCCATCAAAGCATAAAAAATACAATAATAACAATATTTAAAAAGCATACTGTAAAAAAATGAATAACTCGAATTACATATACATGGATTAAAACATAACAGAAAGAATACGTCCCTTTTCTTCATACCTTCTAATTCCTACTTCCTAAAAAAATATTGACAAAGAATAAAATTTATTTCAGTGAGTGATGTCGTATATGCCAAGCTGTCGCAAGGAACTTGCTGACAGCATGGATAAAAAATTTTGAGGTGTCGCTCTTTAAAATCCTAATAGCTGTAAAACACTGCCTCAGGCCCAGATCTCGCGCGGATCCATTTTGTTCTAGGAATCATATAAGCAGGACAAAAGAAAATAAAGTGTTCAGTGGTTTCAGTGCAAACAAGACAAGCTGGGCAAAGATCAGTGGATGAGGGCCCTCCCCAATTCTTAGTTAAGGATAACAGCGGGAGGCTTCCAAAGCAGAAGCGTGCATAGAGACCCTTCCCCAGTAAGTCAGGAATCAAATCAAGATATTGTTCAAACTGGGGATACCACTTGAAGTCGATTAATAAATTTGTCAATCTACCATGGGATGTACATCGAACCAATTCATTCTTTATATGGGACCAATATACTGTCTTTAAGAGGGTCTTATCAGATCTTCCCAACTTGTGTGGCTCTTCCTAAAACCTTCTTAGACCCAGAGCAGAGAACCAGTTAGATACATGCATAACCCAGGGTATGGTGGCCGCTCCTGGTCTCCTTAGAATGTCAAGTACTAAATCTCTATATACAATAAGTTCCGGGACAGTCCAAATCCTTACCCAATATAACAAGGGTCTTAGGGCTATCAAATTGGCTATACGATTGAAACCTAGGTCCAAGAACATGGGGATCAGGGGAGTACTCTGGGGGCATGCAAGTAGGGGCCTAGCAAAGTTGTTTTCTCCTACTGCTAATCTTTTGCTCTCTGAGAATCCCCATAGTTCAGCGCCATAGGTGGCCTTTGCCAAATAAATTTTGATGGATGGAGATACAGCTTTGGATACAGAATTCTTATATAAGCGCAGAATAGCAGCCGCTCTGTTCTGAAGAAGCCCCACGCTTTTACCAATTTGTTCCTCCCAATGCAAGTTATGTGAGAGCCTCACACCCAAGTAGTCTATGATCCTAACTCTACTTAATAGGGCCCCATCCAAATTGATGGTGCATCTTCGGCTGCAGCCAGAGGTAAACACCATCAATTTTGTTTTGGTAATATTCAATTCTAATCCATGGTCACCACAAAAGGACTTGAATCTATCCACAAGGATTTGGAGGCCCATAGGGGTCTTGGAAATAAGAAGAGAATCATCAGCAAACAACAGTATTGGGATCTTCTGCTCGTTTAGAGTGGGAGCATCATTGGTGCATGAGGCCAGGATTTGTACCACTTTGTTAATGAATAGCGTAAATAGTGTGGGAGCCAAAACGTAGCCCTGACGAACTCCCCTCCGTATAGGGATCTTATCAGTCAGTTCTCCTTGGTCACCCCACCTCACTTGTGCATATGTATCATCATGTAGCCGTTGTAACAAAAGAACTAGATTGGTGGGGACGCCAATCTGAAGTAGTGCTTCCCAAAGCTTTTCTCTGGAAACCAAATCAAAAGCGGATCTGAGGTCCACGAAAACAACAAAAAAGGGATGTTTTGCGAGGACCACATATTTCCAGTACAGGAGAGTCAATCTGAAGACCCGATCTATCGTGCTAGTTTTAGAACGAAAGCCCGCTTGCAGCATTGAAAGGGCCTGATGTTCTTGGACCCAGCTAGTCAACCTCTCTAGCAGTTGTTTGGCAAAAATGTTCTGCAGATTATCAATTAAACTAATGGGTCTATAGTTGGTGGGGGAATTTGCATTACCCTTTTTAAAGATAGGGATTATCTCAGCACCCTTCCAAGTGCTTGGAATTGGGCCACCAGCAGCGATTCTATTTGAAATCAAATTAATGTACCAGGACCAGATAGTTATTTCTGATTTATATAGGTCACCTGGTATCTTGTCAGGACCAGGTGCTTTACCTGATTTGAGTGAATTAAATGTGATTTTAGTTTCCTCTAAAGAGAAGACAAGTGGTTCGGAACAATCACCCCGGCTGCCCAGTCATGGGGTATTTGAGTCATGTGCTGGGGGATGTCCAACTAAAGGGTTTTAAGGGGCAGCATAGAGTTGGGTAAAGTGATCTACCCACACCTCGGGTTGAATATGATTCCTTATACGCCTCCTGCCCCCTCCTTGCCCTCTGGACAATAGTTCCCAAAACATCACATTATTATTGTTTTCCGAGGCATAAATCAAACCCTGCCAAATTAAATCTTCCCATTGCTTTTTTGCTAATATTTGAGCCTTCTAATATGAATGCCTAGCTGATTGAATCTCTGCAGGGGAGCCTGTCTTAATAGCACCTTTTAATTCAAATTTGGCCCTACTGCAGCCCTCGTTATACCATCCTTTGTCAGTCTTGTAAGGATCATCACCCGCTTTGGCTCTAGTCTTTTTTATAGAAGAACCTCTGCAATCCCTTAAGCATTCCTTGGTGAATGTCTACGATAGGGATGTTGTCAGTTGCATGTTCCTCGTAGATTGCCAACTCATCTACAAACAATTTGTAAATCCCAGCCATTGAGTGAGAACTAGACAGAACCTTTGGCCATGAGACCTCAGTGTAGTTATTATTCAACAGTGGAGAGGGAACCACTGTGCGTTGTATATTCGAGGTTCTCCTGAAGATATCCCCATCCATAGATAATAACAAGAGGTTATGGTCACTTTCACATCAGAGTTCTACTTTCATGTCCTTTAGTAGAGGCCATAACCTAATATCAAGTAAGAAATAATCTATTACGCTCGAGGACGTCCCTCGTTTGAAGGTGGGTGCCAAATTTAAATCTAAGGGGGGACGTCCATTGCAAGCCCTGAGACCATACTTTAAACATAACATAGCTAGCTGGAGGGCTACACGAGAACGAGTGCACGGTTAATTGTTAATTAACTGTGGGATTCCCCACATCTCGTCTTCCTCATCTGTTAAACCAGTGATCATGTGGGAGGGTTTAAACGCACAGAAAAAATCTCCTGCTATTATTAAATAAAATGGGGGATTTAGGGAGTCAATAAAATTCTGTCAACTGTATCAGAGTTTGAGACTCAAGCCCCCTAGGAGCTGATCTCGCGTATACATTAATAACAATGATTTTGAATTCCCGATGCAGGGTAAATTGCACTCCCATTAGATCCACAGAATCTATTTTTGAACCAACAATGTTCACATTGCAAGTTCTTGTTAATAAGCATTAGTAAACCCCCTTTAAGACGGCCATGACCCTTCTCCGAAGGCTGGGCAGGAATATTATATGAAAGAAATCCATCAATAAAAATTTGCTCATCATCCCAGGTCTCTTGAAACAAACAAATATGAAGGGCTAGATTGACATTCTCTTGCAAAGTTTGCGCGCCATCTGAAGCGAGCGCTGTATATTGGTGACTAATATTCTCAGTAGCATCTCCATGCGGAATGTGTGTTACACTGGTAGGCAAATCTCCCTCTTCCTCCAGTAGTCCAAATCAGTTAGTGCATGAGATATTAGGAATCACTACAATCTCAGGGCTTAGTGGCGGGGGATAGCCATAGTGCCTGTGGAAGGTGAATCCGAGTGACTAAAGGGAATATCCACAGTATTGGAGGGAATAGCTACTGTCATATGGGCAATTTCACCCCTAGGGGCAAGAGAATCCACGTTTAGAGAGGTCAAAACTGAGGGGTGTATTGGTTGTATCTTCTTCCTAGCGAAGATTTCTGGTATTTTCCCCCTCCTCGAGGTTTCACACTTGTTTGTAGGTGGATTTGGATTGCTTTTCAAAAGTTCATCAACCTCCTTAAATAACAAGTCAATTTGATCGAGGGGATTGGATCCTTTACTGTTAGCGGGACTCACTGGGTTTTTAGTATGCTTTTTCAATTTTTTAGTGCTGTTCTGTCGAGGTGGAACGTCCACGGCTTTGCGTTTTCCCATTGTGAGGTACTGACAATATGCAAATCACAGCACCAGAAATGATAAAGATTGCCTAAAGCACTTATTCTTGTGTAAGAAGAGTAGTAAGATTTATCAAACCTCTGGTGCTAAAAGGGCCTAACACCACCACAAACGACTTAATTTAAATAAGATAGTCTGGACTCAAATAACAACTTTTATGAACACGTAGCAGAAGGCCCAGTATCGTACCTTAGGGCCCAGAGGGGGGCCCAGCCTCAGTCGGCCTCTGATGGGCGCAGACGGGCTCCCCTTGGCCCGGGCTTTGCCTGGGCGTGTCCCGCGAATCGGGCGAATGAAGAGATTTAAAGGGGCCTCAAGTCCCTGCCCCCAGCAGCAGCAGAGTGTCCGGAGCGTCCCGCAAGGCGGGCGGGCGAAGAAATTCAAAGGGGCCTCAAGTCCCTGCCCCCAGCAGCAGCAGAGTGTCCGGCGCGTCCCGCGAGGCGGGTGCGCAAAGAAATTTAAAGGGGCCTCAAGTCCCTGCCCCCAGCAGCAGCAGGGTGTCCGGTGCGTCCCGCGAGGCGGGCGCGCGAAGAAATTAAAAGGGGCCTCAAGTCCCTGCCCCCAGCAGCAGCAGAGTGTCACATGAATATAAACGTAAGAAGAGTGTCTGGGCCGTCGCCGGGCAGCAGATCTGATCTGCCACGACATGGAGCGGAGAAACCTGAGGAGGCCATAGTAGACTCCTCCTTGGGGCAGCTAACAGCTCCCTCCATCTCCGGGGCAGTGCACGGAGATGCTCTCGGAAAGCCCCACGTCCCCGTCTGCCCAGCACCAGCCCCACAAGCCCACCCACCCATTCTTCCCAGCAGGCTGGGCGGCGGCCCAGGGTATTCGAGGTATTGCACGAAGTGTACGGTGAATCTGGGATTTTTTCCCTTTCCCTAGGGAGCCCTTCAGGAGTTCAGCATCTAAGGGGTAAAAATCTGGCAGTGGGTCGGTGCATGGGACCGGTGTCGAGAGGACGGTACGAAAGTATTTGTAAAATTGTGTAGGTGCAAGTGTAAATTCCTTTCAGATTTCATGTGTGTTCCTGTCCATACATCTCCCAATAATGATAGCCCTATCTGGTCCCATTTCTTAAAGCTCTGGAGCCTCATAAAGTCCCCAATCCATGTACCGTGCCAGAGGGGCGTCTGTCTAGTAAGCACATTTGCCCAGCGGGTGTGCCTCAGCACGGCTCTCCATGAGGACATATAAAGGCTGGTGATGGTGACAATGTCTTGAGGGATAGGGAATCCACAAAGTATGTTTGGGATTTGGGGAAAGCCCATCAGTGATAGCTCCATATGGTAAACTGCCATTAAATGGGAAGCTAAATAGTAGAGAAAGAGATCCGTCATCCCCAGGCCCCCTTCATACGGGCCACGTTGGAAGGTCTGTAGGGCCAGGCGGGATCGGGTACCACGCCATTGGAAAAAGGTGGGCATGAGCTGCAGTGATCAGAGCCAGGCCTGGGGTATGATGAGCGGGGTGTGTTGAAAGACGTACAAAAACCTTGGCTGGATCTTCATTTTCAAAAGGGCGATCTGGCTCAATACATTCAGTGGGAGGGATTGCCATTTGTCAAGGTCTTGTTTTGTCCTTTTCACCAATGGTTCCACATCAAGGTTCCAGGTGAGTTCTCGTAGCAGCGTCACCCAAATGCCCAGGAATTTGATGCTGAGTCTACAGAGGGGTATGGTGTCCTGCCATTCAAAGCAGTCTCTCACAGATGCCAGGGGCATAGGCCCAACACATCCCCAGAATTTTGAAGCATATGTAGACAGCGAGGGCTCAACAATGCTGGGTCAGCTAAGTATAGAAGGACATCATCCGCATATAAAGCAATTCGATCCTCCCCTTCCTCGTCCCAGTTCCACGCCTGGATCTGTTCATCTGTGCGGATCATGTGTGCTAAGGGTTCAATTGCCAGGACATCCCTGCCTCGTCCTGCTCCCGATGGGGAAGACATCTGAGAAGGTCCCGCCAACTGCACTCTGGCTGTAAGGTTGGAGTATAGGGCCTGCAAAAGCACCCGAAACAGCGGTCCCAAGATCGCGTGCTCCAGCACTGCCCCAGGTAACGCTAGCCCACTGAATCGAAGGCCTTCTTGAAATCGAGAAAGAGGAGTGCCAGGTCGGTCCTGAGTTGGTGTCGATGTGCCAGGGCCACGTGCAGGCGTTGGAGACCTGTGCGCGTGTCAGCATGAAGCCGTACTGATCCGGGTGTATTAAGATGGGGAGAACCATTTGGAGTTGTGCTGCCAGAATGGTGGCAAGTATCTCATTTTCGCAATTGAGAAGAGAGATAAGGTGATAGGCTGAGCAGGAGGTGGGAGGCGGTTGTGATTTTGGTATTACCACAAAAGTGGCTGTATCTATCTCGGGTGGGAAGACACTGCTACTCTCCACCTGTGCCTATAAGGTCAGTAACTTTGCCAATAGAAGATCTTTGAAGACCTTGTATTATTCTGCTGGAAAGCCATCAGGGCCTGTGGTTTTCCCAGAAGCCATTGTAGCTAGTGCTGTCGATGTGTCTATAGTTGCAAGGGGTTTGTCTAATATTTTTGTTTCAAGTCGAGGAAGCCTGGGGAGGGACAATTCCTCCAACAACTGTGCAGACGGCACACTGTCATCAGTGTTTGGGCCGTGTACAGGGTACGGTAATGTTGGGTAAAAGCTTGCCCTATTGTCGGGATTGTGCGCAATGAAGTGCCCTCTCGTCTATGATTTCAGGTATGATGCTGGGGTTTTGGTAGTGGGAAGCTAGCCAATATAACAGTTTACCATTTTTGTCATGAGCCTCCAGATGGGTAAGTTAGAATAAATACACCCGCTCGTGTGCATGAAGATTCCAAGAGATGAGAACAAACCTTCATTACCAATAAAATAGTGTTGTATTTCTGCCCAGATTGCTTTTGCATATGCTTTGTTTTTTAGATAGCAGGCGTTGAGGGATCACAATGGCCATAGCCCATCTCTTGGAGGGCCAGACTCAGCAGCAGGGAGGCATGGTCTGAGATTCCTCTCTGCAAAATTTTGATTTGGTTAACAGCTCGGCAGTCCAGTGTGGGCTTAAAGATTAGGTCTATGCGTAACTGAGTGTAATGAGCCGCAGACGTGTACGTGTATTGTATGTGTTGATGATGCCAAGTTCGCCAGGCACCGCACAGTCCCATGGAAGTATACCAGTCTGAGAGATGTTGGGCGTTTGTGCGGCGGGCTATGGAGGGGGATCCGGACGCATCCACCTCCGGTGTTAAGACTGCATTAAAGTCCCCTCCTATCAACATCAGTCCCTGGGGCAGATCCAGGAGATGTTTTGAAAAGGTTTGAAGGAAAGAATGTAGGGTCACTAGCGGTCCAAAGAATGTCACTAAATTGATGGTGCGTCCTTTAAGTGTACCAGTCAGGATTAAGAATCGTCCTTGCGGATCCAGTACCATATGGGAGTCTGTTGTTGAGCAGGACTTCCGCAGTAAAATGGCCACCCCGCTAGAGCATCCAGTGTGTACAGCATGGTACACTCTGTCTTAGCCCCTACGAACTTGCGGTTATGGCCCAGTAAGTGTGTCTCCTGCAATAATGGGACATCTTGAGAATGTTGGTGGGCAAATGCTAGGACCGCTGTATGCTTCACCTTGTCTAAGAGGCCATTCACATTCCAAGATAGAACCTTAGCAGTTGCCATTGTGAAGTTCTTGGTAATTGCAGCATCTCTTGGGAGCAGAGAGTTAAGGGGCTCCCTCTCTGTAGTTCACTATTTATTCACCATTTAAAGTGCATGTGTCGGTATGCAATGTACCATACTTTCTATAGGGTGTGCTTCACATTGAGCTGCATAAGTAATGCATTTCTATACAACTATGTTCAAATAGGTCATGCAAAAAATAGTCTAAGACAAACTTTGTCCAAACCCTGGTAAACATACAAAACCCCTTCCCCCAATTCCTGCCCCACCACATACTTCCCTCCCAGAATCATCTGTCGCCCTATTGAAAACATGCAACATAACACTACAAACAAAATAAACAGAACAAAACCAACAACAGTTAGCACTAAGCTAAAAGGAGGGGGTGTGATTAGTGGTCCCCTCCTCTGTGTTGGATAATTAGTAGCCATCAATGTAAGTATCTGGTTAGATCATGGGGCTGCGTGAGAAGTCAGAGTCAGTATGATGGTCTACCAACCGAAGGGGGGAGTCGGTACGTCCATCATTGTCCGAAGCTTGGTGAGGTTTCTCGTCTGGAACTTGTGGACCCCTAGACGGTGACAAGGAGATTTCTCATCCCAGTGGAGACCACAACAGGGAATCTTTATTGGAGCCCCGGCATCGTCGCTGAGATCGAGTTCTTTGACGTTGGTACTTGGGTTTTGTGCCTGTAACAATAGCTTGTGATTCATTTGAAGTGCGTATTGGGGTACTTCTGGCATTTCAGCATGGGTGTTCCTCTGTGAGCCATTGCCAGGCCAAGGCTGATGAGTCAAAGAAGTGGGTCTTATTTGCATAGAGCACTCGTAGTTTTGCAGAAAAGAGGAGACGGTATTAGAGGCCCATTGCCCTCAGCTTTTGCTTGACTTTTGTCTAAGACCTTCTTTGTTGTTGGACCTCACATGTGTAATCAGGGAATAGTAGGACTTTTGTACCTTTTTAGCGGAGGTCCAGATGATTACAGGCTTCGAAGAGCATAGTGTCTCTTTCCCTGTAGTTTAAAATGTGTGGCTTTCATGGGTCTCGGCGGTGTCCCAGGAGGTGGTTTTGGGTTTAAGGCACGGTGGACTCGTTCAACAACAAACCAAGTCGATAGGCGTTCAGGTGGCATCCAACTCTTTATCCATTCTTCTAGAAAGTCTGTGGCCTGTTGCACCTCCGTCCCTTTGGGCACTCCCAGCACATGTATATTGTTGCACCTCGAGTGACTCTTCGCTCTTTTGTTTTGGTCGCTAGGCTTGTCACGTGGGTTTTAAGGGTAGCTACTTCATCTTCCACCATCGAGATTCGGGACTCGACATTGGTGATTCTGGCAGGGGTATTTCGGAGGTCCTGTCGCAATAGGGCCACATCCTCTGGTACTTCACCTATGTTTATTTTCACTGCTAATTGAGAGGATTGCATCGCTTGCAGAATAGTGTTGAGTTCATTGGCGGGGACTGGTGTTTTCTCTCCTGAGGAATCACCGGAGGTGGTCGGCACATAGTTAGTAGTGTATTGATACATTCGTGTTTGTGCAGTGGTCGATCTGAGCGGTTTATCTTTGCCCATTGTAGCTTCATTTTCAAGGAGGTTAGTGGTGTAGTGTATGCACCACTTATTGTTACCTCTTCAGCTACCGGGTCTGCGGCACAATGTACCCAGCTTCAGGTTCAGTGATTATGTTGCAAGGTGTGCTGCTGGGCTCTGGGTGGGCGGGTTGTGGGGTGCTTTAGAGGTAAGTATGTGGCGGCGAAAGCGTTCACGCCCCACTGGGGTATCTCCTGGTCTTCAACTCCAGCTTCTTCTTTTTGAGTTGATCTGGATGGCAAGAGCTTTCTACACATGGATATTATTGTCAGGGTTGTCGGGATTGTTCCCCATAGGGGGTTGGGTCTTGTCGAGGAACTGGTGTCTTGCAGTCCTCATGCTCGAGGATCTTCTTGTTTCCCCAGCCCCCTTGGACCCAGGTGTTGCGTGTATCCATGCAATTCTGGAGTGGTAGGGAAGGTTCCTCCATTCCGCGGCTCCCCCACCACCACCAGCAGACACATCCGATGACTCCACCTGCCACAAGGTTCTTCCCCTGAGCACCCCTGGTCTGAGGCAGCAGTCCCTAGTAAAGATCTTTCTGTCCAGCCTTGTAGAGTCGTGGCGCGGCGATTGCCAGTAGGTCCACCACCAGTTGCTCAGCACCAGGCCCCTACCACAAAGGCTTTGGCTCCCACGTAGGTCCATGTGGTGCTCCCACCCTTCCTCTGCTGCAGCTGCTTCTGAGCCTCAGGCAGCCCAACGCCAGCATCTTCGGCTATGTGAGAGCGGGTGTCCTCCCCCTAGGCTTCGTCGTCTCACGGTAGTAGTTCTCCATCGAGTGCCATGGACAGTCGCCCCCAGGATAGGCCCCCCCGATGGCGCTGTTATGGCCAACGGGTCCGCAGCTCACCGCTCAGCAAAAGGGAGCATCGCCATCCCCGTACAGGTTCCCGCTGCAGAGGCCCCAGCTCCCTCTTAGGCCACCGCGCCATCGGTATCACGCCCTCAGTGGAGCTGCTCAGGGGCCTCAGGCAGCCCAACATTGGTGTACTCTGCTGCGCGGGAGCGGGTGTCCTGCCTCCGGCCACGTCAACCCAGGTCAGCTGTCCTCTCTCCTGGTTGCCGCTGGCCAACTCATTTTCACCTACTCCTGGCCCAAGGCGCCAGGGTGGGGACGCCGGGAGTTTGTACCATTTTGACACTGCAGCACCTGGGCAGTTCGCCGACCCCAGTATGTTTTGGCCCCTCAGGGTCAGCAACAGATTTCTGGCCTATAAGTCCTCATTCCCACCGCTCTTACAGCCTCCACAGTGTCAGGGCGCTGTTAGATCGCCCCGCCCACCATGGTGGGGCTGTCAGCTGTTTGGCCTCCAGCAAGTTATGGGTCTGTGTGTGCGTCTCTCCAGAGCCACAAATGAGGCAGGTGGGCCCCCCACATTTCCGGCGGGGGATACAGGGGCTTTAGAAGCTTGGATGGCAAATTGTTCTGATGGAATATGAGAGGGTTCAGGAACACACCTAAAGTGCGCCCCCCCAGAATGAGTTATTTTAAACGGCATTTATGGAAGGAACAATTTGTAATGTGTTTCATGAAAGGAATGATTGTGAATGTTTTATGCGCCACACTGTACATATATGTTGCAATGGTTTTCATTAATCGAGCAATTAACAGTTTAGACTTAAACCCTTTCAGAAGTACAGCACTTACAATACTGTTTTTAGGATGGAGTAGGTACATAGAAATATTTTTTAGGGCTTAAGGTGTAAGCAACGGAAGATGCATTAAAATATGAGCAGCAGTAGAGGTACTAGGGGAGTCAGTGAGGTAGAGATACACAAGTGTAAGAAGGGTCAGGTTTACTAGGGTAAATACAGGTGTAGAGGTAGAAGGATATAGGCAAGGTGAGGGGCTGTTGTCTGTAGGAAGTGATATAGCTTCCTCTGTATAGACAGATTACTACCTCTGCATAGTCAAAATATGGGTTCTGGGATAAAGGAAAGAGCAGAGGAAGGAGGATATAGTATTGGTTGAAGTATTACGGTATCACTGTGTAGGGATGCTAGGGTATAGTGATACCAGACCATAGGCAGGATATAGGTAGGGTCAGAGGTACTAGGATGTAGGATACCAGTAAAGTAAAGGCAGGATTAGTGGTACTAGGATGTAAATATGGGCACCTTTATTAGCATATAGGCTGTGTTACAGCTACTAGGGTATGGGGTAGAAGAATAGGGTAAACAAAAAAAGTTAAAGAAAAAGTGCAAGAGAGATAACATTGGTATAAGGTATTCAGAGAGGAGGACATACAAATGTCAAGTGGTCCCCTCACCCGACAAATGGCACAAAGAGAAAGTAGACAGAGAGAGAGAAGGAAGAGATTGGGTAGCGGAGTTTTCCCTCACAACCAGTGATTTCCATTGCTTTGGAAATGAATAATCCCCAACATTAGGTAACATCAACATACCTTATGTAGTGGAGTATTTAGGTACCTGTGTTGGTGGTTTCACAGGTGAGGGTTACAAATACCTAGCAACAGAACGGTTTCATAACCATGTAGACGGACTTTCGGTCTGTTACTGAACATAACCTTCCTTGTCCAATTTGCTCACTCACAGTAACACAAGATAAAGTTTTTGCTATTTAAAATATTGATAGACGGATTTGTGTACAGTGCATTTATATGTATTTATTGGTCCTTGGCACGTGGGTAGAGATAGGAAGGTCTGTGGGATGCCTGTGGTCTGGCACTGTGGAACAAATAGGGTTGGCTGGCCTGTGAGGTTAACTATAGTTGAGGGGGTCTGAAAGCATAGTGTCACTCATGCACGAGCCGCCCACAAGCATCCAAAACACCTTTTCTACTAGGAAGAGCGATTTTGATGATGTGACGGCAAGGCAGTAATGAAGAATTAGCAGCCAAATGACACCACCTCCATGTACATGCCCTCCACCACATGCACAGGCACTGGAGCCTGTCAAATTACAATGGCTGTGGAGGTAAGAAGATGGTGTACAAGGATAGGATAATAAAGAGGATGTAGATGACAAAGAAAGTGGTAGTGCTAAGTGTTCTGGTAAATGGTAAGAAAGAGTTGGTGTAGAAGGCAAAGGTTCTGGAGATGGCAGACCTTACAGAGATGGCAGCAAACTTGAATCTTTTAGCTTACGTTAAAGCTTATTTTTTATCAAAGCCCATCATTTTTTATAATCCTTTATTTTTCATGTTCATATGAAACAACTTTGTAGCAGTAGGCACAGTAACCACAGTTACAGCAGGTAAATAAAGGAACAGTGCCCAGCAATGCAATAGACCTTCACATTCATTGTACAAGGAGGGAACAACTGACACATATAAACTCCCCACCTCCCCACTCGGGGATCCTACTCAGCAAAGGGTTGCTATTCAAAGTCATTACTGTCGCCAATGTTGGGATCAGAATCTGGGGCCGGGAACCTGTCGCCCAGATCCCGCCAATTATATCATTCCCCGCCTTATTGTTCCTCCTGCTTAGTTTCGCATTAACCTGTGCGCAGGATAACAACAGAATTCGACTTGCAGCACTTCCAGTCCACCCACCTCTTAACGCCTGGTGAGGGTGGCCAAGGCCACTCTGCTTCACTTCCCAGTCCAAAGAAGTGAAGCAAGGATTCTGTCCAGCTGTCTGAAAACCCTGGTGGGCATTGGGCAGAAAGACTTCTGTATAACATTTAAGTAGTGCGGTAGGAGCACATCTTAGAAATAACTATTCTGCCCATCAGCAACAGTGGGAGAGTGTTCCAGAAGGTGGCCGAGGCATGAAGCAAATTCATCACCTTCCTCTTGTTGAGGCGCATTTGTTGGGCCTTGGAATGTCGAACCTTAATCTCCAGGTGCCGAAAATTTTCCAGCTCCCAACACATACCAATGTCTGGCAGGCTCTCCACTGGGATCCCTACTAGCACAGCAAGAGGAAACAACAGAGATTTACCATGGTTGATTCTTAGCCCTGACATAGTCCAAAAGTTGTTCGGTAGACACAGCAGAATCTCAAGGGATCCCCGGGGGGAGCTGAGGTAAAACAGAGCAGCATCCTCTTTGTATAATGATATGATATGCCTAACGTAACCCAAGTTTATGCCCCAGTCCCTCATCTTCCTCCTAGCCCACATCACCAAGGGCTCCATCGTGAGAGCAAAAACAAGCGGAGGCAGTGGGCAGCCCTGTCGCATCCCCCTTCCCAGCACCTGGCTGCCCAAGCAATACTGCCCCACCCACTCTCTGGTGCTAGGCTTGGACTGGAGAAAACAAATCCACCCCCATAACTGAGGTCCAAACCCTTTACCCGTAGACCATCGAGCAGGTAACTCAATCAACAGTATTGAAGGCCTTTGCCCAGTCAATGGAGGCCAAGGCTATTTCGTTACAGCAATCCTTCACTCTGTGCATAACATGCAATAGATGCCTGAGATTCATTCCGGTGTTTCATCCCAGGATAAACTCGCACTGGTCCTCGTGTACCAGGCTGGTTTTAATGGGAGTCAAGTGGTTGGCTAAAAGCTTGCACAGGGTCTTTACATCTGAACTGATCATAGTAAGCAGCCTATATGCCATATGCTGCAGGGTCAGTCTTGTCCCCAGCGGGCTTGAGCTGCATCCATATGTCTGCCTATCTCATGGTAGGCTGCAATATCCCAGCGTCCTAGGCCTCAAGGAAAACCTTGAGCAGCCCCTACGTGAGTGCTGTGGAGAATTCCTGAAAAAACTCCATTGGGAACCCATTCTCTCAGAAGCCATGGCCCGCAGTAACATACACAACACCACACGTAATTCTTCAGTTCGATGGCAGAGTCTCGGTCCTTGGCCACAGCCTCCTCAATCCTAGGAAGTCCCAGGACCTCCAGGAAGATCCTGTAACAGTCTTGCACAACCCAGAGGTCCATCCTGTACACACTCTCCAGGTGTCTGCAGAAGGTAGACACAGTGACTGCTGTCTTTGTCATCCTCGCACCATTGGGAGTCACCTGATGTGTCATGGGTGATGGTGTGTGTTCTCTGCACAGCATTCAAGCCAGCAACCTGCCCGCCTTGTCTCCCTTCCTGTGCAATCGCTGCCTGTATTGTTTCAAGGTGTATTTATCTAACCTTTCCCGTATGTCCGCTATGCGCTGTTGCACTCTGTTTCCCCCCTGCGTGTTTCAGGGTCTGTCAGGTCCCTCACGTGCAGCACAGCCAGACCCATTTCCTCTGACTTAAGGGTGGCCTGAAGTTGACGCAGCACCCCACAGGTTAGACCCATACATGTTCCCCGCAGCACCGCCTTTAGTGTCTCCCACTTTATGGCACTACGACCCGTGGTGCCAAGCTGATGTCCATATAGTCCTTCAAAGCCTGGGAAAGTGTGTCCCTCCCCACCAGGTCTTGAAGTATCTCTGCTATCAACCTCCATGCCACTCCCCTCTATGTGGGCACCCTCCAACTGCAGCGTACAGAAGACCAGAAAGTGATCTGAGAGGTACCTAGTCAGGTGGGTCACAGGCACACTCTCCGATACCAGGATACCACCCACTGGGAACCTATCCAGCCTACTGTGTGTGTTATAAGTGAGGAAGTGGCACATGTATGCTCCCTGTGTGGGATGGAACATGAGCCATGCATCCACAAGGCCAATATTGGCCATACCCCTCTAAGTGTGGCAGTTATGTGGGGTTTGGTGCCCTCCCTGGGAGGAGCCCTGTCAAGGCCTCCATCAAGCATGCAATTACAGTCAGTCAGACAGAATATGGTCATGTTCACCTCTTGTACCACCAAGTCCTGTATCATGTGTAAAACACCTGACTCGGCCTATGTGTTAAGTGCAGTCACCAACCTACCATCCAGTGCCCCTGCAGCAACAGATACTTGCAATCCACATCGACCTTGACGTACGTTAAGGAGATTGGTGTGCCTGGGCAACCCACATTAGCCCCCCAGGATATGTAGAGTAGGAAGAATGGAAATCATGTCCCCACCTCCGGGCCAGGTGCGCAGCCCAAGTGTCATCCAGGTGTGTCTCTTGCTGGCAAGCAATAGTGATCCCACGACCCTTTCAGAAGGTGAGCACCCTGTATCTCTTTGTGTAGGTTTCTGACCCTCTGGCATTCCATTTTATAAGCTTAAAGTTACACCCCATCATCGGGACACAAAGGTTTTCGGTACCCTTCCCCTCCCCACCACACTGTGTTCAATCCTAGCTGTCGCATGAATGTATACAACAACAAACAATGCACCCTCCAACGGACAACAAAGCAACTACAGATGCCCACCCATTGCATATGCCAGGACCTGCACACCATCCTCACCCATCGAATAGGGAGAGGCCAACAGTCCCCACATTCCGACCAGCCACACATCTCTGCTTATGTCACCTGGGTCTCATCCAGGTATCCGGATCCCACCCCACTGACAGAAGGCCCAGTATTTGAATGCCCTAGGCAGTGATCATAACTCTCAACCATCTAACAGGGAAAGCAATCATCCACCCATAGAGGACAGTAACATACAGCTGCACCAACCATACAACACCCAAAAGCACTTTCCACACAGAGGAAGCAGACAGCAACAGCCAAATCAATTCCATATCTTTGCAACATCTAACATTTCTGGCCCAATCCAGTACAGGGCCGGGAGCCCCAGTCTATGATTCAGTCACAGGGGGCAGAGGCCTATCTACAAGGGATGCCTTCATTCCCTTCTGTCCAGCTCCTGGATGGTGTCATCCTCCTTGATTGTCATTCCCTGGGACAGCATCTCAGTGGCCCCCTCTGGTGTGATCACATCGGGGCCTGGCGGGTCTTGGACCCAGAGCTCCTCTGCTAGCCCCCACCGGGGCAGAGAAATGCGGTCTTGTCCCAGAGCTTCAACCATTCCTAGACTTCCTCTGGGTGGTTAAAAAAGTATACCTTTCCTTACGAGATTACTCTCAGCCTCGAGGGGTACGGTAGCATGTACATCAGCTGGAGTTTCTGTTTCACACTCAAGAAGGATTTACATTACTCCTGCACCTTCTTAGTTTAGTCCGTGGAACATCTCAACTTCCTTAGCCAAACGGATGCCAGAACAACTATCAGTGGAAAAGGCCTCCGGGGCCTCTCCACGCCCTGCCTTTTGCAAGGACATTTAAGAGATCTCAATTTTTACCTACACAACCACAACTCTGCCAACCTCCTGGACAACCTAAGCAACATTGGATTCTAACAATTATTCACCAGCCCCACACACGCAGCAGGACATATCTTGGACCCCATCTTTACAGCCAACGACAGAATTAAGTTCTCCCACACTACGGAGTTCACACGGACCGACCATCACCTGCTACATTTCTCCATAGCCAGCAAACTTGGGCCTTCCACCACACCCACCCCTCTGCAGATAGGGAAAAATCACAGAGAACCAATTGACCACCGCCCTCCACTCCAGCAAACCCATCCCCTCCGGCAACCTTGAGCAAGATGCCCGCTATCTATCTGAATGGATCCTCAACAAACAACAACAAAGTTGCCCCATCAAGAAACTCCACCTCTAGAAGATCCAGCAAGCCTGCAAGGTGGCTCACCCCTGAACTCCACACACTCAAGAAAGAATACAAACCACTAGAAAGAGAGTGGTGCAGTAGCAGAGAACAAGTAGACCACACCACCTTGGAAGTAGCACTAAACAGATATAGGCCCTCATTCTGACCTTGGCGGTCTTTTCGCAAGACCGCTGAGTTACCGCCGCGGTGAAGACCGCCGACCGCGGCGGTGTGCCGCTGTGCGCATTCTGACCGCTGGGAGCGTTCCGCCGGAAAACCGCCAGCAGCCACACTGGCGGTCGGCGGGAAAGTGGAGACTGGTCAACCTCCACCGCCACGCCAGCAGAACACCGCCCAAAGAATTACGACCCACATTTCTGTGTGGCGGTCTTCTGTTGGCGGTCTTCTGTTGGCGGTCACGTCCCTATGGCTCCCGTCGCCTCCCGGAGGACCAACGCACAAGGTAAGTTGATCGTCCGTGAGGGGAGGGGGAGGGGGGGTGTTGTGTGATGTGGGCGTGCATGGGGGTGTGCGTGTGAGTGTGTAGAGGGGGTGTGTGAGTGCGTGTATGCGGGTGGGGGGTGCTGCTGTGTCTATGGGTAATGTGTGCTGTTCGGCAGGTGCGCATGTCGGCATGTATGTGTGCGGGTATGTGTCCCCGTTGTGTATGTGTGTGTAGGGGGTGTGTATATGTGCATGTTGGGGGTGTGTGCATGTCGGGGTACATGTATGTGCATGTCGGGGTGGGGGTGGGGAGGGGGTTCGTACCACCTCTGGGGGGTGGCAGGGGGGTGGAGGGTGTGGGGGGAGGACTCGGGTGGGTAGTGGGGGGTGGGGGAGACCCCTATCAGTGCCAGGGAAGGAATTCCCTGGCCCCGATAGTGCTTACCGCCATGGTTCGCACGGCGGTTCCCGCCCGCAAGAAACCGCGGCGGTAGGCAGGGTCATAATACCCTTGGCGGTCTTGGGACGACCGCCGGGCCGGAGTGCGCAAACTCCAGCCCCGCGGTCATGACCGCCGCGGCGGTCGGAGTGGAGAAGTAGCGGTCGGTCGCGGCGGGGACCGCAGCGGTCAGAATGCCATTTTTAATACCGCCGGTCTGTTCGCGGTCCGACCGCCGTCTCTCCGCCGACCGCCAGGGTCAGAATGAGGGCCATAATCTGTGCCTCAAAGAAGCAAAAATGGTCGCCCTGCGCAGCCGCACCAGGGAAAGTACTAACCGCCTGAAGGAACTTTTCAAGATCATCAAAGAGTTCTCCTGCCCGGCAGCCACTGAAAACACCATCCTACCCTCCAAGACCCTCTGTGACTCTCTAGCTGACTACTTCAATGACAAACTCTCAGCCTTCTACAGCAACTTCCCACACAAACCCACCAGCATCGCCCACTTTCTGACCCCACCAAGAGACTCTCCTAGCCACTTGGTTACTGACTGGAAGCAACTATCTAGCTAGAAAAACAGCAGCTCTCATGACTTTGACCCACTCCGGCTCTCCCAGTGACCCATGGCCCCACTACATCTTCAACCTGGGCAAGGAGGAAATCAGCAGCATCCTCACCCCCATCCTTAACACCTCCATCAGGAGTGCAACCATCCCGAAGCTTGGAAGCAAGCATTGATCATGCTGCTCCTAAAAAAAACATTTGCCGACCCCAGCAAGCTCAACAACTACAGCCCCTTTTCTCTGCCCCCCTTCCCAGCTAGCGTTCTGGAAACAGCCACCAATCAACAGCTCACCCAACACTTGGAAAGACATAGGCCCTCATTCTGATTCTGGCGGGCGGCGGAGGCCGCCCGCCAGAATTCCGCCATCCAAAATACCGCGCCGCGGTCAAAAGACCGCGGCGGGTATTTCAAGTTTTCCCCTGGGCTGGCGGGCGGCCGCCAAAAGGCCGCCCGCCAGCCCAGGGGAAAACGACCTTCCCACGAGGATGCCGGCTCGTAATCGAGCCGGCGGAGTGGGAAGGTGCGACGGGTGCATTTGCACCCGTTGCGTATTTCACTGTCTGCCAAGCAGACAGTGAAATACTTGTAGGGGCCCTCTTACGGGGGCCCCTGCAGTGCCCATGCCATTGGCATGGGCACTGCAGGGGCCCCCAGGGGCCCCGAGACTCCCCCTCCCGCCATCCGGTTCCCGGCGGGAGAACCGCCAGGAACTGGATGGCGGGAGGGGGAGTCGGAATCCCCAAGCCGGCGCAGCAAGCTGCGCCGGCTTGGAGGATTCCTGGGGGCAGCGGGAAACCGGCGGGAGACCGCCGGTTTCCCTTTACTGACCGCGGCTAAGCCGCCGCGGTCAGAATGCCCCGCGGGGCACCGCCGGCCTGTCGGCGGTGCCACCGCGTCCCGCGGCCCTGGCGGTTCTATACCGCCAGGGTCGTAATGAGGGCCATAATCTACTGGACACCTCCCAATGTGGTTTTGGTACCAACCACAGCACGAGGTCACCCTAATTGCATCAATGGATGACATCAGGTCCATCCTCGACAACAGAAAGAAGGCTGCCCTGATCCACCTCGACCTCTTGGCCACGTTCAACATCATCTCCCACTACACTCTCACCTCCAGACTCCACCACATCAGAATCAGAATCAACGCCCTCAAATGGATCCATGCCTTTCTCAAAGGACGTGCCCGGAGAGTTCACCTCCCACTTTTCAGCTGAGAACAAAAGAGCATCATAGGCGGCATCCCCAGGGGTCCTCACTCAGCCCCACTCTCTTCAACGCCTGCATGATGCTGCTGGCCGAGCTTGCTCGCTCCCATGGGCTCAACATTATCTCATACACTGACAGAACTCAACTCATACTCTCCATCTCCGAAGATCACACCACACCTAGAGACAACTTTAGCAAAGTCATGACACACGACTCAAAATTCGTGAGAGCAAACTGTCTCAAACTGAACATGGACACAACAGAGGTGATTATCTTCAGAAACAACTCCCCCACAGGGGATGACTCATGGTAGCCCCCCATGCTCAGATGACCCCTGACACCAACTGACTATGCCCATAACCTAGGTGCCATCGTCGACAGTAAACTCACCTTCAAACAACAGATAAATGCAGTAGCCTCCTCCTGCTTCCACAACCTCTGCATGCTACGGAAGATCTTCAGATGGATCCCTATCAAACCCAGAAGGACAGTAACTCAAGCCATCATCGCCAGCAGACTAGACTACGGAGACACACTTTATGTAGGATTCTCTGCCCAGCTCTTCCACCACCTCCAAACCATCCAGAATGCAGCGGCGAGACTCATCGTGTACCTCCCCAGGCAGACCTGCATCAACTTCCACCTCAGGGGTCTCGACTGGCCGCCCATGCCCAAGAGGTGCAAATTCAAAGTTCTCACCCTCGCACACAAAGCCCTCCACAACATCAGGCTCTATTTAAAAAACCACAGACTCTCTTTCCACTGGCCTTCCAGAGAACTCCATCCTACTACTCTCACCCTCTCTCAAGTCCCAAGAATTTGCCATAGTCACAATGGGGGCAGTCTTTCTCCTTCCTTGCCGCCGAGATTTGAAACAACCTCGCACCCCACCTGAGTTCCACTCAATCCCTCCTCGACTTCAGGAGGAAGCTCAAGACCTGGCACTTTGACTGGAAGCTACCAGTTCTCAGCAACAACCCATAGCGCCTGTATACACCCCAGGGCTGAGAAACCATGCTTTATAAATCTAATGATTGATTGATTGATTTTGTGATTACTTACAAAGGTACTTGCTGATACAGCCTCCCACTACTTGATTTTCCATTTTTATGTTGTATTTTTAATTTCCAAGAATTGTATTATGTAGAATTGACTTTGTGGGTGAAATGCATATTGCTCTGGAAAACCAAATTATCAGAACCTTCAAACACAGGGAGAAAGTAAGGCACACATATTTGTAAGTTAAAAAAGTAACTTTGGACATTGTATATTTTCTTCGTGTTCTCATGTCGTGTTACATCGTGCTTCATGAAAATGTTATATTTGGAGACATATACCCGAAACCTTCAAAATATACCTTTCCTTCTCGTTTTATAGGAAAATCGGTTACATTTGCCTACCATAAAATGCTTCTTTTTTAAAAATATATTTCCAAATATAACTTTAAATAAGTACCTACTGGCCAAATAACTTGGCAGAGTGTTGCTCTCTGAAGCGGGGGCAGTGAAATCTGAATGCTGGCTTTATCAAAACAGAGAGCTTGGCACTCTAAGAAATGCAAGGAGGTCCGATCCAAAGTCAATAGACGACAAGCATTATTATAATAGAAATCATTTTACTGTTTTCTGTGATATGCCAAGTTTATAAATTGCTTTTACAACTGTTCCAAAACAAAAAAAGTCTTGTTTTCAGATTCGTTTACACGACATTCGCAAATGTCATGAGCTTGTCAAACTTTTCTCAACTTAGGCGTTTGCTGGAACATTTTTCTGCCTTTGATAATGAACAAAAAAATGATTTTATAGGGTACATCATGGCACACAAACAGCTGTCTAAATCCATCAACGCAATTGCTTTAAATTGTCACACTGACTCAACATCAAATTGATCTAAATTGTTTAAGAGATACAAAGAAATCGAAACTGGTAACATAGACAATTCAATTTCTAACAACTGAAACAATTCTTTAAAAGGGACAGTGTGGAGAGTGGGCACAAATTAAGAAAATATTACAGTGGTTTTATAAAATCACTGGCACAGTCACTCGACCTAAGGAGGTGTAGCACATTGAAATGTGTGGCATTGTGCACGCACTCAAATTCTAAGGTATGTTTACATAGTAAATATATCACTGACTTCCAAGCAAGGAAAACGAAACAAAAGTGTTTACTCAGTTACGTGGTTAGAAATCGGGGCCCTAGTGGGTTTGTTTCTGTACCCAAGTCTTTGCGACGCCATTGCAAGATGTGAGACAACTAATGATCCCCGAAAGTGAAACAGGGATTTATTAATAAGGAAAAAGACAACAAATATATATATCCCTGTTGTCTGAGTAGCATTGTAAATTTGAAGTAGATTTTAGTATTAAACTGAGATCAAAAACGCTTCAATAATAAACATGAAACCAACCAATGTGCGCTGCTGTAGCCAAATGTATGAGAAACAGCATAAAGCACCATAGTCATTTTCATATTTTGGTGGGGTGTCACATTTGCACTTTATGGTCAAAATACACAAGAAATGGTAATAAGTGAGGTTTTTGGAATTGAGGTAGGGATACATCATAGTTTGTACCTATATTCACGTTGGTTTTTACAATAGGTGAAAACTGGTTAAACAAATACTACTGCATGGAGATTGATGTCGACTCCATGTTATTAGCCTATTTACGCCTCTCAATGAAATAGCCATTTTTACATGTCATCTTCTCTTACCATGGGCAGGCATTCCCTTACCAGCGAAGAGGAACATTCTTGCAAACAAAGGGTAAGACGCCAAGGTTTTCACTAAATAGATAAAGAGCAGTATTTGTCCTCAGGAGTCCTATAATGTAGTTTGTCCATTTTTTATATTTTTAACTGTTGGTAAATTTGTAAAACTGTTATTAGGCCGAACTGCCCCCGGGGGGGGGGGGCAGAACACTGTAGGCGCCAGGGCAATTTTTTTTTTGTGTTTTTTTTTTTTGTTGTTTCTTTTTTTAGAGATGGGGAGCGACCCATCAGGCAAGGGTCGCTCCCCTGGGGGGGCAAATTGTATTTAGACCATTTCTGCCCCCCTGGGGGCAGATTGGCCAATTTTAGGTCAATCTGCCCCCAAGGGGGCAGAAACCACTAGGCACCGGGGATTTGTTTTTTAGCGCCAATGTCACGCAGGGGGAGCGACCCCGTAGGCAAGGGTCGCTCCGGGGGGGGGGGGGTTGGGGTGGCAAATTTATTTTAGGCCATTTCTGCCCCCCCGGGGGACAGATCGGCCTATTATTAGGCCGAACTGCCCCCGGGGGGGGGGGGGGGCAGAACACTGTAGGCGCCAGGGCAATTTTTTTTTTGTGTTTTTTTTTTTTGTTGTTTCTTTTTTTAGAGATGGGGAGCGACCCATCAGGCAAGGGTCGCTCCCCTGGGGGGGCAAATTGTATTTAGACCATTTCTGCCCCCCTGGGGGCAGATTGGCCAATTTTAGGTCAATCTGCCCCCAAGGGGGCAGAAACCACTAGGCACCGGGGATTTGTTTTTTGGCGCCAATGTCACGCAGGGGGAGCGACCCCGTAGGCAAGGGTCGCTCCCGGGGGGGGGGGGGGTGGGGGTTGGGGGGGCAAATTAATTTTAGGCCATTTCTGCCCCCCCGGGGGACAGATCGGCCTATTATTAGGCCGAACTGCCCCCGGGGGGGGGGCAGAACACTCTAGGCGCCAGGGCAATTTTTTTTTGGTGTTTTTTTTTTTTGTTGTTTCTTTTTTTAGAGATGGGGAGCGACCCATCAGGCAAGGGTCGCTCCCCTGGGGGGGCAAATTGTATTTAGACCATTTCTGCCCCCCTGGGGGCAGATTGGCCAATTTTAGGTCAATCTGCCCCCAAGGGGGCAGAAACCACTAGGCACCGGGGATTTGTTTTTTAGCGCCAATGTCACGCAGGGGGAGCGACCCCGTAGGCAAGGGTCGCTCCCGGGGGGGGGGGGGGGGTTGGGGGGGCAAATTTATTTTAGGCCAATTCTGCCCCCACGGAGGACAGATCGGCCTATTATTAGGCCGAACTGCCCCCCGGGGGGGGCAGAACACTCTAGGCACCAGGGCAAATTTTTTTTTGTGTGTTTTTTTTTTTGTTGTTTCTTTTTTTAGAGATGGGGAGCGACCCATCAGGCAAGGGTCGCTCCCCTGGGGGGGCAAATTGTATTTAGACCATTTCTGCCCCCCTGGGGGCAGATTGGCCAATTTTAGGTCAATCTGCCCCCAAGGGGGCAGAAACCACTAGGCACCGGGGATTTGTTTTTTAGCGCCAATGTCACGCAGGGGGAGCGACCCCGTAGGCAAGGGTCGCTCCCGGGGGGGGGGGGGGGTTGGGGGGGCAAATTTATTTTAGGCCATTTCTGCCCCCCCCGGGGGACAGATCGGCCTATTATTAGGCCGAACTGCCCCCCGGGGGGGCAGAACACTCTAGGCACCAGGGCAAATTTTTTTTTGTGTGTTTTTTTTTTTGTTGTTTCTTTTTTTAGAGATGGGGAGCGACCCATCAGGCAAGGGTCGCTCCCCTGGGGGGGCAAATTGTATTTAGACCATTTCTGCCCCCCTGGGGGCAGATTGGCCAATTTTAGGTCAATCTGCCCCCAAGGGGGCAGAAACCACTAGGCACCGGGGATTTGTTTTTTAGCGCCAATGTCACGCAGGGGGAGCGACCCCGTAGGCAAGGGTCGCTCCCGGGGGGGGGGTGGGGGTTGGGGGGGCAAATTTATTTTAGGCCATTTCTGCCCCCCCGGGGGACAGATCGGCCTATTATTAGGCCGAACTGCCCCCCGGGGGGGGCAGAACACTCTAGGCACCAGGGCAATTTTTTTTTTGTGTGTTTTTTTTTTTGTTGTTTCTTTTTTTGGAGATGGGGAGCGACCCATCAGGCAAGGGTCGCTCCCCTGGGGGGGCAAATTGTATTTAGACCATTTCTGCCCCCCTGGGGGCAGATTGGCCAATTTTAGGTCAATCTGCCCCCTAGGGGGCAGAAACCACTAGGCACCGGGGATTTGTTTTTTGGCGCCAATGTCACGCAGGGGGAGCGACCCCGTAGGCAAGGGTCGCTCCCGGGGGGGGGGTGGAGGTTGGGGGGGCAAATTTATTTTAGGCCATTTCTGCCCCCCCGGGGGACAGATCGGCCTATTATCAGGCCGAACTGCCCCCGGGGGGGGGGGCAGAACACTCTAGGCGCCAGGGCAATTTTTTTTTTGTGTTTTTTTTTTTTTGTTGTTTCTTTTTTTAGAGATGGGGAGCGACCCATCAGGCAAGGGTCGCTCCCCTGGGGGGGCAAATTGTATTTAGACCATTTCTGCCCCCCTGGGGGCAGATTGGCCAATTTTAGGTCAATCTGCCCCCAAGGGGGCAGAAACCACTAGGCACCGGGGATTTGTTTTTTGGCGCCAATGTCACGCAGGGGGAGCGACCCCGTAGGCAAGGGTCGCTCCGGGGGGGGGGCAAATTTATTTTAGGCCATTTCTGCCCCCCCGGGGGACAGATCGGCCTATAATTAGGCCGAACTGCCCCCGGGGGGGGGGGGGGCAGAAACCTCTAGGCGCCAGGGGAATTTTTCTTTTTTTTCTTTTTTTTTTTCTTTGTTTTTTTTTTTTTAGAGATGGGGAGCGACCCATCAGGCAAAAGTCGCTCCCCTGGGGGACAAATTGTATTTAGGCCATTTCTGCCCCCCTTGGGGGCAGATTGGCTGAGTTTAGGTCAACCTGCCCCCAAGGGGGCAGAAACCACTAGGCACCGGGGATTTGTTTTTTGGTGCCAATGTCACGCAGGGGGAGCGACCCCGTAGGCAAGGGTCGCTCCCGGCGGGGGAGGGTGGGGGGGCAAATTTATTTTAGGGCATTTCTGCCCCCCCCCCCCCTGGGGCCGGCTGAGCTACAGGCCAAACACCACAGGTAGGCACCTTGCAAAAAACACCTCTGTTTTCTGTGAAAAAATATGTTGTGTCCACGTTGTGTTTTGGGCCATTTCCTTATGTGGGCGCTAGGCCTACCCACAGAAGTGATGTACCATTTTTATCGAGAGACTTAGGGGAACGCTGGGTGGAAGGAAATTTGTGGCTCCTCTCAGATTCCAGAACTTTCTGTCACCGAAATGAGAGGAAAAAGTGTTTTTTGGGCCAAATTTTGATGTTTGCAAAGGATTCTGGGTAACATAACCTGGTCAGAGCCCTGCAAGTCACCCCATCTTGGATTCCCCTGGGTTTCTACTTTTCAAAAATGCACTGGTTTGCTAGGTTTCCTCAGGTGTCGGCTGAGCTACAGGCCAAAATCCACAGGTAGGCACTGCTTTTTATAAAAAAATGTGATGTGTCCACGTTGTGTTTTGGGCCCTTTCCTTTCGTGGGCGCTAGTCCTACCCACACAAGTGAGGTATCATTTTTATCGGGAGACTTGGGGGAACGCTGGGTAGAAGGAAATTTGTGGCTCCTCTCAGATTCCAGAACTTTCTGCCACAGAAATGTGAGTAACATGTGTATTTTTAGCCAAAGTTTGAGGTTTGCAAAGGATTCTGGGTAACAGAACCTGGTCCGAGCCCCGCAAGTCACCCCTCCATGGATTCCCCTAGGTCTCTAGTTTTCAGAAATGCACAGGTTTGGTAGGTTTCCCTAGGTGCCGGCTGAGCTAGAGGCCAAAATCTACAGGTAGGCACTTCGCAAAAAACACCTCTGTTTTTTTCCAAAATTTAGGATGTGTCCACGTTGCGCTTTGGGGTGTTTCCTGTCGCCGGCGCTAGGCCTACCCACGCAAGTGAGGTATCATTTTTATCGGGAGACTTGGGGGAACGCTGGGTGGAAGGAAATTTGTAGCTTCTCTCAGATTCCAGAACTTTCTGCCACAGAAATGTGAGGGACATGTGTTTTTTTAGCAAAATTTTGAGGTTTGCAAAGGATTCTGTAACAGAACCTGGTCCGAGCCCCGCAAGTCACCCCTCCTTGGATTCCCCTAGGTCTCTAGTTTTCAGAAATGCACAGGTTTGGTAGGTTTCCCTAGGTGCCGGCTGAGCTAGAGGCCAAAATCTACAGGTAGGCACTTCGCAAAAAACGCCTCTGTTTTTTTCCAAAATTTAGGATGTGTCCACGTTGCGCTGTGGGGTGTTTCCTGTCGCCGGCGCTAGGCCTACCCACGCAAGTGAGGTATCATTTTTATCGGGAGACTTGGGGGAACGCTGGGTAGAAGGAAATTTGTGGCTCCTCTCAGATTCCAGAACTTTCTGCCACAGAAATGTGAGTAACATGTGTATTTTTAGCCAAATTTTGAGGTTTGCAAAGGATTCTGGGTAACAGAACCTGGTCCGAGCCCCGCAAGTCACCCCTCCTTGGATTCCCCTAGGTCTCTAGTTTTCAGAAATGCACAGGTTTGGTAGGTTTCCCTAGGTGCCGGCTGAGCTAGAGGCCAAAATCTACAGGTAGGCACTTCGCAAAAAACACCTCTGTTTTTTTCCAAAATTTAGGATGTGTCCACGTTGCGCTTTGGGGTGTTTCCTGTCGCCGGCGCTAGGCCTACCCACGCAAGTGAGGTATTATTTTTATCGGGAGACTTGGGGGAACGCTGGGTGGAAGGAAATTTGTAGCTCCTCTCAGATTCCAGAACTTTCTGCCACAGAAATGTGAGGGACATGTGTTTTTTTAGCCAAATTTTGAGGTTTGCAAAGGATTCTGGGTAACAGAACCTGGTCCGAGCCACACAAGTCACCCCTCCTTGGATTCCCCTAGGTCTCTAGTTTTCAGAAATGTACAGGTTTGGTAGGTTTCCCTAGGTGGCGGCTGAGCTAGAGGCCAAAATCTCCAGGTAGTCACTTTGCTAAAAACAGCTCTGTTTTCTGTGATGTGTCCACGTTGTGTTTTGGGGCATATCCTGTCGCGGGCGCTAGGCCTACCCACACAAGTGAGGTATAATTTTTATCGGGAGACGTGGGGGAACGCTTGGTGGAAGGAAATTTGTGGCTCCTCTCAGATTCCAGAACTTTCTGCCACAGAAATGTGAGGAACATGTGTTTTTTTAGCCAAATTTTGAGGTTTGCAAAGGATTCTGGGTAACAGAACCTGGTCCGAGCCCCGCAAGTCACCCCTCCTTGGATTCCCCTAGGTCTCTAGTTTTCAGAAATGCACAGGTTTGGTAGGTTTCCCTAGGTGGCGGCTGAGCTAGAGGCCAAAATCTACAGGTAGTCACTTTGCTAAAAACAGCTCTGTTTTCTGTGATATGTCCACGTTGTGTTTTGGGGCATATCCTGTCGCGGGCGCTAGGCCTACCCACACAAGTGAGGTATCATTTTTATCGGGAGACGTGGGGGAACGCTGGGTGGAAGGAAATTTGTGGCTCCTCTCAGATTCCAGAACTTTCTGCCACAGAAATGTGAGGAACATGTGTTTTTTTAGCCAAATTTTGAGGTTTGCAAAGGATTCTGGGTAACAGAACCTGGTCCGAGCCCCGCAAGTCACCCCTCCTTGGATTCCCCTAGGTCTCTAGTTTTCAGAAATGCACAGGTTTGGTAGGTTTCCTTAGGTGGTGGCTGAGCTAGAGGCCAAAATCTACAGGAAGTCACTTTGCTAAAAACAGCTCTGTTTTCTGTGATATGTCCACGTTGTGTTTTGGGGCATATCCTGTCGCGGGCGCTACGCCTACCCACACAAGTGAGGTATCATTTTTATCGGGAGACATGGGGGGAACGCTGGGTGGAAGGAAATTTGTGGCTCCTCTCAGATTCCAGAACTTTCTGCCACAGAAATGTGAGGAACATGTGTTTTTTTAGCCAAATTTTGAGATTTGCAAAGGATTCTGGGTAACAGAACCTGGTCCGAGCCCCGCAAGTCACCCCTCCTTGGATTCCCCTAGGTCTCTAGTTTTCAGAAATGCACAGGTTTGGTAGGTTTCCCTAGGTGGCGGCTGAGCTAGAGGCCAAAATCTACAGGTAGTCACTTTGCTAAAAACAGCTCTGTTTTCTGTGATATGTCCACGTTGTGTTTTGGGGCATATCCTGTCGCGGGCGCTAGGCCTACCCACACAAGTGAGGTATCATTTTTATCGGGAGACGTGGGGGAACGCTGGGTGGAAGGAAATTTGTGGCTCCTCTCAGATTCCAGAACTTTCTGCCACAGAAATGTGAGGAACATGTGTTTTTTTAGCCAAATTTTGAGGTTTGCAAAGGATTCTGGGTAACAGAACCTGGTCCGAGCCCCGCAAGTCACCCCTCCTTGGATTCCCCTAGGTCTCTAGTTTTCAGAAATGCACAGGTTTGGTAGGTTTCCCTAGGTGGCGGCTGAGCTAGAGGCCAAAATCTACAGGTAGTCACTTTGCTAAAAACAGCTCTGTTTTCTGTGATATGTCCACGTTGTGTTTTGGGGCATATCCTGTCGCGGGCGCTAGGCCTACCCACACAAGTGAGGTATCATTTTTATCGGGAGACGTGGGGGAACGCTGGGTGGAAGGAAATTTGTGGCTCCTCTCAGATTCCAGAACTTTCTGCCACAGAAATGTGAGGAACATGTGTTTTTTTAGCCAAATTTTGAGGTTTGCAAAGGATTCTGGGTAACAGAACCTGGTCCGAGCCCCGCAAGTCACCCCTCCTTGGATTCCCCTAGGTCTCTAGTTTTCAGAAATGCACAGGTTTGGTAGGTTTCCCTAGGTGGCGGCTGAGCTAGAGGCCAAAATCTACAGGTAGTCACTTTGCTAAAAACAGCTCTGTTTTCTGTGATATGTCCACGTTGTGTTTTGGGGTATATCCTGTCGCGGGCGCTAGGCCTACCCACACAAGTGAGGTATAATTTTTATCGGGAGAGGTGGGGGAACGCTGGGTGGAAGGAAATTTGTGGCTCCTCTCAGATTCCAGAACTTTCTGCCACAGAAATGTGAGGAACATGTGTTTTTTTAGCCAAATTTTGAGGTTTGCAAAGGATTCTGGGTAACAGAACCTGGTCCGAGCCACACAAGTCACCCCTCCTTGGATTCCCCTAGGTCTCTAGTTTTCAGAAATGCACAGGTTTGGTAGGTTTCCCTAGGTGGCGGCTGAGCTAGAGGCCAAAATCTACAGGTAGTCACTTTGCTAAAAACAGCTCTGTTTTCTGTGATATGTCCACGTTGTGTTTTGGGGCAAATCCTGTCGCGGGCGCTAGGCCTACCCACACAAGTGAGGTATCATTTTTATCGGGAGATGTGGGGGAACGCTGGGTGGAAGGAAATTTGTGGCTCCTCTCAGATTCCAGAACTTTCTGCCACAGAAATGTGAGGAACATGTGTTTTTTTAGCCAAATTTTGAGGTTTGCAAAGGATTCTGGGTAACAGAACCTGGTCCGAGCCCCGCAAGTCACCCCTCCTTGGATTCCCCTAGGTCTCTAGTTTTCAGAAATGCACAGGTTTGGTAGGTTTCCCTAGGTGGCGGCTGAGCTAGAGGCCAAAATCTACAGGTAGTCACTTTGCTAAAAACAGCTCTGTTTTCTGTGATATGTCCACGTTGTGTTTTGGGGCAAATCCTGTCGCGGGCGCTAGGCCTACCCACACAAGTGAGGTATCATTTTTATCGGGAGATGTGGGGGAACGCTGGGTGGAAGGAAATTTGTGGCTCCTCTCAGATTCCAGAACTTTCTGCCACAGAAATGTGAGGAACATGTGTTTTTTTAGCCAAATTTTGAGGTTTGCAAAGGATTCTGGGTAACAGAACCTGGTCCGAGCCCCGCAAGTCACCCCTCCTTGGATTCCCCTAGGTCTCTAGTTTTCAGAAATGCACAGGTTTGGTAGGTTTCCCTAGGTGGCGGCTGAGCTAGAGGCCAAAATCTACAGGTAGTCACTTTGCTAAAAACAGCTCTGTTTTCTGTGATGTGTCCACGTTGTGTTTTGGGGCATATCCTGTCGCGGGTGCTAGGCCTACCCACACAAGTGAGGTACCATTTTTATCGGGAGACTTGGGGGAACATAGATTAGCAAAACAAGTACTATTGCCCCTTGTCTTTCTCTACATTTTTTCCTTCCAAATATAGGAGTGTGTAAAAAAGACATCTATTTGAGAAATTCCCTGTAATTCACGTGCTACTATGGTCACCCCGGAATTCAGAGATGTGCAAATAACCACTGCTCCTCAACACCTTATCTTGTGCCCTTTTTGGAAATGCAAAGGTTTTCTTGATAGCAATTTTTTACTCCTTATATTTCAGCAAATGAATTGCTGTATACCCGGTATAGAATGAAAACGCACTGCAGGGTGCAGCTCATTTATTGGCTCTGGGTTCCTCGGGTTCTTGATGAACCTACAAGCCCTATATATCCCCGCAACCAGAGGAGTCCAGCAGACGTAACGGTATATTGCTTTCGATAATCTGACATTGCAGGGAAAAGTTACAGAGTAAAACGTAGAGAAAAATTTATGGTTTTTTCACCTCAATTTCAATATTTTTCTTTTTCAGCTGTTATTTTCTGTAGGAAACCCTTGTAGGATCTACACAAATGACCCCTTGCTAAATTCAGAATTTTGTCTACGTTTCAGGAATGTTTAGGTTTCTGGGATCCAGCATTGGTTTCATGACCATTCCTGTCACTGACTGGAAGGAGGCTGAAAGCACAAAAAATTGCACAAATGGGGTATGCCCCAGTAAAATGCCAAAATTGTGTTGAAAAATTGGGTTTTCTGATTCAAGTCTGCCTGTTCCTGAAAGCTGGGAAGCTGCTGAGTTTAGCACCGCAAACCCTTTGTTGATGCCATTTTCAGGGGAAAAACCACAAGCCTTCTTCTGCAGCCACTTTTTCCAATTTTTTTGAAAAAAACGAAATTTTCACTGTATTTTGGCCAATTTCTTGGCCTCCTTCAAGGGAACCCACAAAGTCTGGGTACCTCTAGAATCCCTAGGATGTTGGAAAAAAAGGACGCAAATTTGGCTTGGTTAGCTTATGTGGACAAAAAGTTATGAGGGCCTAAGCGCGAACTGCCCCAAATAGGCAAAAAAAGGCCCGGCACAGGAGGGGGAAAAGGCCTGGCAGCGAAGGGGTTAAGCAACTATAACTCGTGCCCTAAGGTGACTATAACTCGCACCCTCGCCATGCACTGCTTTTTACCCCAGATATTACAGCACTCATGACAACTTCTAGAACATCATTACAAATATAAACGAAACATTAGAACTCAAATTATTGAAGAAAAAAATTGTGCAATGCGGAGGCGCGAGTTATAGTCATTTGAAAGAACTCTAACTATCACTACTGAATTGCTATGGTTTTCTGTGAGTAAATTCAGAACCTAACTATAATGTCCCTGTAGCTTTTTGTTTTTTAACTGTTGAGACTCTGGGTAGTTCCCAAGTTTAGTTGGAGAGCAGCAACTGTAAGGAGCACCCTGCAACACCAGCGACACTCTCTAGATTTGCTCACCTCAAATGTCTGTTTTTCTTTCAAAGTTTTACAGTATAGGATTAGGAGGGTGTTATCCACACTGAGCTAGAAAGGAACAAAGTATTTTGCAATTTATTCAGTAAAATCTTTAAGCATAAGATTGGCACAGTGCTATGCTTGCCGAGCTGTAAAATGAGAAAAGCCTTTCACCACTCCACGCATAGTATTACAACTTTGGATTCGTAAAATACCATCCAAGCCAACATGGAATGAACAAAAGCAACCTTTGACACCTGTTTTGCCATCATTATAGCTCATCAGAGAGATTTAGCTTTGTCCAGACACTAGGGAGCACCCAGTAAGTCAAAACAAAACCCTTTCAGGGTTAGAGTAAAGCATACCTTAGGCAAAAAAAAGAGAAAACTTTCTAAGTTTAGGTGGAGGGCAGCTTCAGTAAGGAGCACCCTGCAACACCAGAGACACCCTAGATTTGCTCACTCAAATGTCTGTTTTGTTTTAGCAAAATCTTTAAGTATAGATTTGCACAGTGCCATCCTCACCCAGCTATGAAATGACCTGTGCTGGATGTCAGTCTCCCTTAACATGTGACATAATAATTGAGTAAGCGAAGCAAGGCCTGGGCCTGACATGAGGCAAATGTCTGACTCTAGCTTTTCTCATGACCACAGGACCTGATTTCTCAAAACAGAGCCAGGCGAACTTTTCTTACATTACAAATTTCTCTCCACAATGCTGTGCACAAAAACAAAATCTATAAGGGTGCATTTCAGCTTGAACTTTTTCAGAAGTTCAAAGCCAGGTATGTGAGACTGTGTCTGGAACCACTTCAATACAGCTCACTGAAGGCTTGTAATAACCGAAGCCACCTCTCGCCCGCATTCAACATTTAAACACAAAATTGATGTTATCGTGAGGTACCACCTCGACATTTCCCCGTAGAATGGGGAATAACTGCTCACACCCTGTATTGCAGGGCACAATTCCACAGGGTTTTCCTTGTTCCAGGGGGATTAAAGCTTAAATTCACCACCTACTCAAGCAGGTGGTTAACGTGAGCTGGGGCCGAGCGCTGGACGCGGTGGAGGTCGGTCGGTTGAAAAGCAGGCGAGGGAAGGGCGAAAATGTGCCCTGGCAGGGGGAGAATTGCAAACCCCCTGTGCTGAAAAAGTGCACGAGCAAGGATGTGAACAGAGGCCTGGCTGCTTTTGCCACCAAAGCCTCATGTGATTATTCTGATCAGATTTACCAGCTGGTAAAATCTGGTCCGAGTTCCCATACACGGAAAGACGGGGTGCAGGAATACTGAACCAGCCGTGATCAGCAGTGGTAACTCCCAGGGAATAGGGAATATTTGTTTAGTTCCAGTTTTACCAGTTTGAAATAAACACGTTTTCCCCTAGTACTAGGTGGATGATGGCTCGCATTTACGACCTGCTCGGAGCACTGATAATTGTGAGCTGAGGGTGGCAGATGCTGACAGGGGCGGAGGGAGGTGAGTTGTAAGGGTAGGAGATTGTAGGGGGAAAGGATAAACTGGCAGACTGCCGAACAAAATTCTTGACTAGGGACAGACTGAGGCTTGACTGCGGTTGCAGCCAAACACTCATACGATTGTACTGACCAGAATTGACAGCTGCTAAATTCAGGTCAAGTGTTCCCATGTCTGGTAAAACCAGATGCAGGCGAGTCATGCAGAGGCAGAGCGGTATCCCACCTAGAGATTCCCCTTCACTTGACAACGTAGTCAGGGCCTTCCTAAGATATCTGGCACCTCTTTGTTTTCCTTTTATGTGGAGTTACCCTCACCGAGCTGTTGAGCCATTCCTGAAATCGTTCTCTTTGTTAAGACAAAGGAAGTCAGTGACATTAACATGCAAATAGTGTCTTTCCTTCCCTTTACTTTGTACTAATTTTAGAAAGACATCTTGTGTCAGTTTGATTTAATGTGATCGGAGCATTCATGTAACACAGTGTACTGTTGAGCTCCAGTTAGGACTGGGCGAAAGGGACTGTCCTTTGACGTTAAACGGGATGGAGAAGAAGATAAAGAACCAGTGGCCAAAATGCACAATATGTCACCAGGAATTCTGAATTCAAGTCCCAGCCTCCTTAGTTGACATTTTGTGATCTTTGTCAAATCATTTTAATTAATTAGACCTCATTTTCATTGACAGTCACATGTGTGAGCACTTTGAAGTAATTCAGTAAAGGAAGAGCCTTATACAAAAGCCTCTCGTTCTCTCATAAACAAATTCATAACCTCTAACCTTTTCCCATCTTTAACAACAAACTGAAATGAAACACTGTCAAATAGCAATGCGCCACACACTTTTTTTAAATTATAACATAATTATCATATTGATAGATTACATTTGTTGTATACCTTACGTCCCATATATTTTGATGGCTCTTGCTTTGGTTCTTTGGGCGAAGCTTTCACAGTTAATTTGCTGGCTTTCCTGCTTAGTGGCTACAGGAGAGTGACTAGTGCAGCCGAGGTAAGAATGTTATTATTTACCGGTAATGTTAATTTCCCTCTCATCTCCGTCCTCCTCGGCCCAGTGATAACATCATGAGGATGTACCCAGCAAAGAAAGAAGAACAAATGCACCGACAAAATGTTGGTGAATCACTATACCTTTCTCAACAATTACATCATTGCTGATCGCAACTCTGAAGAATCAAAATTCAGTTCATTCTAAGTGGGCAATTAAATTTTGCAATGCCTAATAAACGTATGGTGAGAGGACCATGTTGCAGCCCTGCATATCTCAGAAATGGAAACACCACCTGCCTCCACCCTTGCCGCGGAGACAGCTCCGGTTGAATGGCCCTGTTGAACAGCTCTGTATGAGTGAGGGAACCTTGGAACTCACAGACTTATACTTTTGATAGCCAAAAAACCCATCTGATAATCGTTTATGTTGTTGCCTTTTTATCTTTACTAGTTGCCCCAAAGAAAACAAAAACAGAAATAGGACATCTAAACTTCTGTATATGAGAGAACTATATAGGCAAAGCACACTTTACATCCAAGGAAGATAAAATGATCCGGTCAAAATCTAAGGAAACCTCAACACAATTTCTTTGACCAGGGATTGTAATTTTGAAACACATTTGGGGTCTGACCTCAGGACCACTTAATACCGAAAAATCGTCTGTCTGTAAAAGAAGACGTTAACTCCCCCAATTCTCCGAAGTTCCTTGCTGCTGTGATCGCTGGCAGAAAAGCGTTTTATACACTCTGGGCAAGTTAACTCTGCCTGCTTCAGAGGTTCATAAGGGCTAAGTTGTAACCCCTGTAAAACAATGAACAAATCCCAGGTTGGAACAGGTGATTGAAAAGAAGGGTTTTGTAGCCACCCCTTTCTGCCCTGCTGTACAAAATCCAGAATGTCAAAAAGGCTCAATAGACAAGGCTGAGAAACATTTGGACATGTACAATTTATGAAACAATGTCCAGTGCTTTTTATATGAGGTCAATGTTGAAGACTTCCTTGAAGTGTAAATTTCCAAAGCAACCCCTTTGGGGCAAACCATCCCCTACAGGCAATTTATTCCATAATCAAGCTGTCAGCCTGAGTTTTTGAAGTTGTAGACTTGGTAACCGAGGAAACCAAGGAAGAACCCTTGGGCATGGACATCAGAAGAGAAACCCATGGGAAATGGAGGCAAAATTAGGCACTCAGACAAACTGTGCTCTTCTCCTCCTGAACCTTATGAAGACCCTTCAGGAGGAGGGGAATCAGAGGGAAGGCATACAAGAGTCCCATGGGCCAGTGGATCGATAGGACATCCACTGCCCAAGCTTAGGGAGAAGGCTCTGCTGAACAAAAAATCAGAAGCATTTCATCTAGGGGTTCACCAACATGTCCATCCACTGAGTTCTGAAGATTGAACATATGCAGTTGAACTCCTTGGTCGAAAGATGGTAACTCACTGAAGACAGGAGGTTTTGACTGAGGCTGTCCATCTGGAAATTCTAGACTCCCAGAAACAGACAGCTCCCAATGCTAGCAGGTAAGCTTCCGCCCATTTGAACAACCAATCCACAAGCAGATTAATTACTGTGTTCTTTATTCCCCCTGACACAAGAGATAGCACATAGCAACATGGAAACCTGAAAGTCTGCCCTGGCTAGAACATTTTGTCCCTTCAAGTGATTGGCAAAGGTGTGTAATGGTTTCTCCACTGCAATCAGCTCCCTCCAGTTGGAGAAATGGAGACTCTCCTCTTGAGACTGTCGCGTGGGCTCTCATTATTCTAAATGAGACTACTGGATTTCTGGGTAGCAGGATCTATAACGGTGTGGGGGACTGAGTCTGACCCACGTGTAAAGAACTCTGTCACCCTAAATCCGTTTTTTGCTCCGGCTAACTAGCAGTGCCTCATTTCTTCCATGTGGAAGGAATGATTTGGCAGCCGAGCGCATGACATCTTTGGAACTTCTCAGGGAAGTCGTGGTTACTCAGATCCAAACCAACTCTCTTATTTCCAATATGATCTCATATACAAATGACAAAGACAGTATAAGTTTTATATAATGTTTTATTAAAACGACTGTATTTTAGATATTAAGGCGTGAGCCGCAATAACCAGAACGATACAACACAGTAGGATTGAAATAGTCACTAGGAGAGTAAAACATAAGAACAAAGCTATCATATTGTCTAACAGTTTCTACTCTCTCTCTGCTTGTTCTATTTAGAGCACAGCATGTTAAGCTTCTAGCTTGCCTATTAGAATCACAATGGAGACATCAGCCCTCATACCTGAGCAAAGACCTGTGATCTTGGTTCAGCATCTGCAACGAGGCAGTCAGCGTCTAGTTGTGGTTCCCTGGTCGGAATCTCCCTCTCGCGTGTATTGGGACAAGGAAGTCATTTTATAACTAACATGTCATCGTGATCACAAAATGTCCCTACGCAGGAATGCCAAGTCTAAACTCTTACCACGTCTATCGGCAATGTACCAGACTGTATCCTTGACTGAAGCACAGAGTAAATATGTTATGGAGAACTCCAGTGCTGAAGTAGGCAAAACAGTGTGATATGAATAAAAAAACAACACTGTAGAACTGGCTATTTGAAAAATAACAGTACGAAGCCTAATAAAAAGCATGTAGAGCAAAGTGCACAGAGGCTCTAAGCTGTCAGCAAATGAATAAAATATATTCAGGGCAAAGTGTACAAAGGCCTAAAGCCTGAAGCTAAAGCGCAATGAATACGTAAAACTAACCACACTACACCCTCCCCTTGTCGGTAGCAAGTGGTTCCAATAATATAAAAGGATGCCCCAAATATAAACAATACCTAAAACAATTATTTCGACAAAGTGAGAAGACAACAAAGTCATAAATTTAGGTAACATGTGACCATAAAGCCAAATTCAATATAGTGTCAATTTCGTAAAAATCCAATCGTCAAATAGAAGCAATAGAACGCAGGAGTTCCTCCACTTCGATATATGTCAATATCGGAAGATCCACGCCACAAAGCACCATGGAGCAGGTGTGATCCAAAGCCCCAAAACCATTCAGGGCGGCACCCCGTGCAGGGCCTATGAAAGAGACAATACCATCTTCCTCCAGGAAGGGAATCTCATAAACTGCCTCACGAAGCAAGCGCATCCGTAGTGCACAAGTCTGGGAATGAGCCCTAATCGGGAACATCAACAGATCAGTATCGACCATTGGAGGGCGACGCAATGAGAGACAGAGAGTCAGTGCATGTTCAAACAAGCACCAAAGGCACCGTAACACGGGTTGCACACAATCCAAAACCGGTCTGAATGACAGAGACCAGTCACACTCCAAATGTCCCAGGAGTGTCGCTCCAAAATGCTGCATCATGCGTTCACGACACAGCTGCGCTGACGGGAGCAGCAATACAGGATCTCGTTGTGACGGGACAGCCATTGCGAAAAAATAGCAACAACAGCAAGACTCCAGCCAATAAAGCCAAAGTAATCGGGAAACCCCGAAAAATGCTTCCGAAAATAGAATGTATAGCCGAAGGTATCAAACCGAATATGGAAGAGAAGGTGTGAGCGAAACCAACACCAACGACTTTGAAAAAATGTGCAATACCAGCAGTGCTGGATGCATTAAATATACGTCCCACAAGTTCACCGAAGTGATTCGGAAAGTTAGTATTTAAAAGGGACTGTATCTCCGCCGATGACCTTGCCACCTGAAGTGCGTAGGTCTCGCTAGCAGATGTAAGGGCCACATGCTTTTGAAACAATAAAGCTTTTAGCTGACTCAATTTGTCAAAATCAACCTTGGAAGTAGCAATATGAGGCCAGATGTCCGCTACCTCCCTAATTTGAGTGTGGGGAAACAACACATTCCCGCAGCACGTAACGGCCTTGTTGACAACGACGATGTAAACTATTCTGGCACGCATGCCACAGCAGCGTTCGCTGTTAAGGACAATGTAACTGCTGTTAGAAAGCACCTGGAAAGTGTTTTTAATAACCGGGACTGGAACTCCTTTCAGATAACAAGCTAAGTTAGCAATCGAAGCGTTACACGCCCCGTGCAAGGACAGCTGTTTACAAACCATTGAATGGCTGACAGAAGCTTCGCATTCGCTGCCGCTAAGAAAAACCTCCTTCAAACCATTAACACATCTGTACTGAAAGGGAAGGTCCCACACCTCGTGTATGTAACTGTCTCCCAATAGTTCATATCTTCCCACCGGAATGTGTTTCAAACATGAAGTAAATTGCAAAGTAGAGATAGGCAAATTAATAACTCCATGAATCAACCATTCAGCTGACGGAATCTCAGCTACCGTGAAAGGCAGTTTCTCTAATTTCTCAATATTTAACATAACATATGTCGCTTCCTTTTTAGCCATCAGTTGTTGTTGACGAGTCAAATTAAAAGAGATAAAGATCTCTCTGGCACGAACGTGCTGCCATGGAACGCGACCCGCCTTCAAGGTCTGAAGAGTCCAACCCAGCTGCATGATGGACCGCGTCTGACTCTGCCCATGATATAAAGAAGACATGTCCGATTTAATAATGTCAATGGCAGAGGAAACAATGTTGTCAATCGTGTAAACACGGTCAGAAAGGGTATGCATGCCATTATCAACAACAGACAAAGTCTGCATCAGATTTTCTTGATCAATCTGCCTCAACCGGGCTGCAGCCTCCTGTTGTGAAAGCTTCCAAATCTCATTATAAACCTCGTATAAGAACCTTTTCTTTCATGGTACTTTGGGACCTGACAAAAAATCTTGTAAATCAGTATCATTAGACAGTAACGTGAGATGTGACTTAACTGCATCCAGCGTGGATGACTTCAACCATTGCTGACAAAGCTTCCCCACACTGTATGTAGTTATAATATCAGCATGTTCTGGTGAAACGTAACAAGGGTCTGCCCTACTAGTCCTGAAGCCCCCTGAAGAGGTGACAAAACGTTGATGACACATATTAGTGTCCACAGGCCATAATAACCACCCGCCTGGATGTAACGATGAAGTGTTAAGCGTACCATTCTGGACCCAATGTGTAAAGTCACTAAAAGTAGCATTCACATAGTGCTGCCAATTTTTTAATTTAGAAGGGACAGGTATACTAGGCAAAGTCAACTCCCTAATTGTCGCTAAGCCCAAACAGCTAGTCTGTTGTACTGTGTCATTGAGGAAAATCATCTGCACAGGGATAATGCATGCTCTAAATAGCGTGTCCCTGCCTTGCATGTGCCAATTTTTCAAACCCCAAACACTTTTCAAGTCAACAGTTTTAAACCAGTATTCATATCCCTCGACCGAAAGTTTTGATACAAACAAATTGGAATACAGTAATTTAGTATCGGTCAATAACATTTGCTTATTAGAATACGGTGCAACTTTAAAATAGTAGGACTTAGCATTTCGTTGATCATGCCCAGAAAAATATGCAAATTTATCATAATACGTTTTCGAACTCCCTTGTGGAGGAGTCGAGCGATGTTCCCATTGCACATAATTAAACATGGGCTTAGGGCTACTAGCTTTATGAATAAAGTGGTGTCCATAATAGTTGTAACAAAACATGTCACCATGATTATCTCTAAACTGGTAAGCATCTTCATCGTCATAGACAGTATAATATTGCAAATCCGTTAGCATAGAATTTACTGTCTTCACATCCCAATCATCAGAAACAATGCCAGGTATAACAATATCATTCATTGATAATTTGAGGACATACGGTATTTGAATCAATTCAGTGGGACCATATATATCAAACATTACTTTATCCCACACAATTCCATCTGGAACTGGTATAGCAGAAATGTTTACTGTGGACAAGTCTCTTTGAACCATATGAGACGAAAAATGCGGTTTTAACACAGTCTCCACGTGCTCAATGTCAGATCGATCAGGAAGAAAATGACCATGTATGATCAGAAAAAAAGTAACCACAAATCCCAACCATAATAAAATAGTCATCACGGCCAAAAACAGCCAAAAATAGTTCCAAGGAAACACAAAATATGTGCGTTTAAGCCAACCCAGCAGCCGTCGTGGACCGTGGACAGAAGACATCGAGGACGAGGAGCCGGACCCATCATTATCAGCGTCGTTGAAGCAGCCAGAAGCAGTTCTAGCAAAAGGTGCAACTGTGAACGAAGAAGCAGATGGAGGCTCTCGCCGTGGCACGCTATAAACCACATGTTCAGAAACGTCAGTAGAACGTACAGCAATTTGATCACAAGATTCCATATTAATCGCCGTCGGTGAAACAATCGCAAGATCATCATCCACCCTCCCCAAGCTCGGAGAGGAAACAGTGTCGGTGAAAATCACCTGCAGCGGGACTTCCTCCCCAGTAGTGAGAGGGATTCCGGAACTACTGGGTGTCCCTCTTGGTCTGCTGTGCAGAATCGGCCACATGTTGTAACTTGACATTTTCAATGGAAACAAAGCGATTTCCTTTGGCCCCTCGCAGCAGCGGTAAAATCACAGTTCTCGAGCCGCTCACCCCCAACACAGGGACAGGTTCTCGATAAGAAGGACCAAATTCTTTTTTAACTGCGACCTTTTCACGCACTAGATCCCCAATCCTGGGTATCCAACCAGTAGGTGTTACTGGCTCATCCTTAATTCCTGAGGAGGCAGCACTGGCAGAAGAGTTATCTTCACGGAATTGTTGTAAATCCTGAAAAACAGTGACACGATCATTTATGTCAAAGGGCGTATCTGCCGCCTCCACACCAGGACCATCTAGATCAGGAACATACATTTGTGTTCCAAACAGGCACTCATATGAAGTACGACCCCCCAGTGACCTTCTAGGCAAGTTATTAAGTGCTCTCTGTACTCCATATAGGTGGGCTAGCCAACCACGACCCGTACCTATAACTCTGGCCGTTAAGGACTGCTTTAAATCACGATTTAAACGCTCCACGACAGAATTTCCCTCAGGATGGAATGGAGACGAGAATTGGAGTTGGACCCCCAACGAAGCCATGGTGTCCCTGAATGCCTTAGAGGCAAAAGCAGGGCCCTGGTCCGAATGAAAAGCCGCAACTGCAAATATATCGACAAAGATACGCAAATCTTTAATAACAGTTCGAGCGTCAGCCGAGCGTTGTGGCCATACCCATACAAATCTGGAGCACGAATCTACAGCAACCAATATATATTTGTATGCACTATCTGGTGTCAGCGGACCACAATGATCCAAGTACACACACTGTAATGGTTTATTTGAAATCAGAAGGGGCGTCTGCTGCGGGCGTCTAGCCGACGATGCTTTAATTTGTTGACAAACGTCACAACAAAGGACATATTGCTTCGTCTCTTTATAGAGACCAGGCCACTAGTAACAAGCCTGTAAAAGTGAAATCGTGGCAGCCACCCCAGCATGTGCAGAAGCCACCCCCTCATGTGCTGCAGAAATCAATCGAGGTCTCTCAATTTTATTGGGAATTTCACGTACACCAATGCCTGGAATTGTAACAGTAGCATTCAGCGCACCATTCAAGCAGTAACTATATTTTGAAGGAAATCCTTTAGGAAAGGGCTTGCCAGCAGCGGTAGCCTTTATGGCAGCCGAAATTTCTGTGTCTGGTTTGGAACTCGAACGAGTCACTGCGGCCACAGTGGCGACAGCCACTGCCGATTTCGCGGCTTCATCAGCCAAAGTATTCCCAGCAACGTGTATTCCAACGCGCTGGTGTCCAAGTGTATGCACAACATGGACATTAGGAAGCGTTTCCTTCAGATCCGCAACCTTACCCCACAACATTTTATGTTTAATGGCGTTGCCTTTAGAATCTCTGAACCCATTCATCTTCCAATAGTGTAGATATTCGTTGAAAGACTGCACACAGTAGTAGGAGTCACAGACCAGCAAGGTTAAAAGCGCCGGATCCGCGTTCTCCAACGCTAACAATAGAGCTTTGAGCTCAGCCAGCTGTGCCGTGCAATCTCCCAAGGTTTTAGTATAAGTATGTCGGGGGCAGAACACTTCCCCCTCCATAGTGCCGCTCACCACCGCACATGCAGCAGAATACTGTTGTTTAGTTCCAACCGCTGGTTGCGCAGAGCCATCGGTATACATGACCACTTGATATTGGTCAAAAGGCAACGTACCAGCAGGAACAGGGTATTCCATTCCATATTGAAGAAATTCTTGAGTCTGCAGTTTAGGGTCAAATACATAATCTAAATCAGTGGCTGTCAAAGACGTAGCCCATTGTATCCATCGCGGGTGTAAAGCTTTCGAATTAGGAACACTCGCTTTCGTAACAGCCTCTAAGACCGGAATCGGGGAAACGACAACAATGCGTTGACCCTGGGCCAGCGGTCTTTAATAACAGCCATCTGTACTTCAGTGAGAATTTCTCAGTTTGTGCAAAACGTTGCTCTGCAGCAGAATACAAGTGAGACTTGTATGCAATCGGGACTGTCTCCCCTTCATTAAAGGTGACATAAGTAAACCCAACAGCCCCAGGTATCACCCTGATGACTAAATGTGTCTTATTGTCCCGTGTATGTAAGTGTTTAACTGCTAAGAGATCACTCTGTAACTCTCGCAGTAGGTGTGTGTGTTCAATCGTCCAAAATCTACTCGAAAAATTCGGCCGAATCAACTCGTATAAGGGCTTTATACGCGTCGCATATTCAGGAATGTAAGTTCTGCCAAAATTCAGAAACCCCAACAATGACTGGAGCTTCCGAACCGTATTAGGAGGCTGCAATAAAGCACATTTCTCCAAAAAATGTGGCGCTAGGCTCTTGCCCTCACTCGACAACTCATATGCCAGGAAAATGACGCTGAGGAAGGCAATCTTTGATTTCTTAAAATTAAACTTATAGCCAATATCAGCAAACCCCACAACAATGCGCGATACACGCCTCAGATGTTGCAGAATCTCATCATCTGTCAGATATATGTCATCAACATATGATAATGCTTCAGGGTCGAACTCATGCAGCATTTCAGTTACACGAGCCGAAAACAGTCCTGGGCTATTCTTATACCCCTGAGGCAAACGACAATTTTTTTTCTGAGAGCCAAACGCACTAAAACAGTTATAGTCCCGACTCTCGGGTGCTATATTCTGGCAGAAAAATCCATTCGAGATATCCAATGTTGTCTTGTATTATTTACGCACTATATTATTCATAAGCGCTGCGCTGTGTGAATTTTGTGTTGCATATGTGCGTGTATGACTATTCAAATGTCGGTAATCCACCACTATCCTATAGGAATGGTCCGGTTTAGCAACCGGAAACAAGGGATTATTCATCGGCGAGACACAGGGCTCAATTACACCCTGGTACTCCAATTGTGTAAGAATTTTCCTAACCGATGCCCTTGCTTCAAATTTGATAGGATACTGCGGTTGTGGCTGAGGTTCGCCCTGTATCGGAATTACATGATAAGGTGATTGTCTGTCCCACCCCACATTATTTCTATACAAGGCGGGAGCCTGTGCTAGAGCCCATGATCTACTATAGGACTCCGCTAGTTCTCTCGGAACAAGTGGCGAGAAGGAAGGTGTAATAACCACCTCCCCAACCGGACAGTCGCGAACAAAGCCAGGTGGCCAATCTTGTTCGGCCAGCAGAACATCATATGATTTTACCACATGGTCCCAAAAAATGGCGTTTATAATACGGTCAATGTCCCCTTCCAATCGCAGAGTCACTTCATATACTCTATCAGGATCAGAGACTCGCATATCCGCCGTCTCGACTTGTATGAAGTCATCAGTTGCTTTCACCTCCAGATGCTCTAGAAGACTCCGGCGAACTATTGTGACCTCTGCCGCGCTGTCTAACAGTGCTAACGCCCATGTCTTGTTCGTCAAGAGAACTCTCTTCTTGAGCAGCATGTCTGACTGAGACAGCTGCCACTTTCTTCTTTTTAAATTGCTGTTTCTGTTGCAGCGGTTTCTCTTCTTGTTTAATAGAAACCTCCGCTGAGCGTTGTGAATCCCGTCTCGGTTTCACGTACTCCGTCCTCCGCTCTGACCGCCCACCTCTCTCACTTCTCTTTTCCGAGGAGTCCTGAAAGGAACGAGATTGGCGTGTATCAGTATATTGATATCTATCAGGCATCTTCAAAGTATCCCTATTCCTGAGATTATACTTATTCTGTGGGGTCTCCGGTTGCGGAGACTGCCCACCATCTTTCTTAGGTGTTTGCTGTTTCTGTTCCCAGCGCTTTTTCAAACCCTCAGGTTGTTGCTGTTTAGCATTGTCTTTATTATTTTTACCCTGTAACTGGGGTTTTTGTGGTCTAGCCCCCAGGCTATCACGACCAATACTAGAATATGTTTCCGCTATTATTCTCGGAAGCTCCCGCTCCTGATTAAGCAGCGGAACATCCCGAAGATGCATTCGCACTGCTAGTGCTACTGCCTCTCCTTTGAGATTACTCAAAATAATAGAAGAAACTGTGGCAAAATTGCCCAGCAACTGCATGCCCAAATCCAAGGCAGGGGCAGCCCCATATTCATCCTGAATCTGTTTAAGTACGTCCGGTAAATTAGCTAATGTCGGTGTACCGTGTGCCGTAGTGTAGAGCGCGGCAAATACCGTGCCCCAGGTATTACAAAGGTCCACCGGAGGAACCATCCCGTACGGCAAACACATCGTCAAAATTCTATGTTTATCCTGAGGTCCCGTATGGGGAAATACTGCTTCCAGCGTATTAATTTTTTGCGCCAGCTAAAATGGAGTCTCCTCTCGTTTAGCCGGCACTTTACCCATTACCGAGTGCACAGTGGCCGGATTAATACCCGGAACCACAGCCTGTGGGTGCGCTGGAGCAGCACGCGCTGCATTTGTATTTAGTGTCTGCATGACAAACTGAACTAATCGTCTATATGTAGCCGTTAATTCTGTATATAAACGACGAACTTCAACCACTGCCAATTGAGCAACCGCAGGATGTGGTGTATATGTAGCCAATAAAGGCCAGGTAGGACCATCATTACTCAGTGGACCTAACCAAACTTGTGCTACAGTGTGTGGGAGGGCGCCATCAAGCCAATTATGGTGTTCTTGATAAGATATAGGTATTTCTAAATAAGCGTAAGCCCTGTATTGTCCAGGGACATTCGCAACTGTGTATTCGTGAAAAGTATTTGTTCCCCCATCCACTGCTGGAAATCCGACCCAAGAATAAAAAAGTTCTGTTCTATAGGCTGCATGGGCGTCCACCACAAAAGTGACTGGACCCCCCTGGACTGTCAGTCCATGTGTCAACAGATGTCCCGTGAGCAGGTGACGCATATTAATTGCTATATTCACTACATTAGGATTCACCATTTTCTATAAAAAATAGCTTCAGGTCAGAGAAGGAACACCAATATCGGGGTTTTCCTTTTCAAAGTTCAAGCTTGAACAACCAACCACTAAGCAACAGGAAGCACCTATGCTGTGGCGGTGGAAACCCTCAGCCCCACGGACGTCTCCGTATACGGAACCGAGGAGTCAAAATATATATGAGACCAAGAGAGTCAGTCGGACCTAATCATTAGAGCCAGACCAAACGTTGGGCGCCATGTCGCGTGGGCTCTCATTATTCGAAATGAGACTACTGGATTTCTGGGTAGCAGGATCTATAATGGTGTGGGGGACTGAGTCTGACCCACGTGTAAAGAACTCTGTCACCCTAAATCCGGTTTTTGCTCCGGCTAACTAGCAGTGCCTCATTTCTTCCATGTGGAAGGAATGATTTGGCAGCCGAGCGCATGACATCTTTGGAACTTCTCAGGGAAGTCGTGGTTACTCAGATCCAAACCAACTCTCTTATTTCCAATATGATCTCATATACAAATGACAAAGACAGTATAAGTTTTATATAATGTTTTAATAAAACGACTGTATATTAGATATTAAGGCGTGAGCCGCAATAACCAGAACGATACAACACAGTAGGATTGAAATAGTCACTAGGAGAGTAAAACATAAGAACAAAGCTATCATATTGTCTAACAGTTTCTACTCTCCCTCTGCTTGTTCTATTTAGAGCACAGCATGTTAAGCTTCTAGCTTGCCTATTAGAATCACTGTGGAGACATCAGCCCTCATACCTGAGCAAAGACCTGTGATCTTGGTTCAGCATCTGCAACGAGGGAGTCAGCGTCTAGTTGTGGTTCCCTGGTCGGAATCTCCCTCTCGCGTGTATTGGGACAAGGAAGTGATTTTATAACTAACATGTCATCGTGATCACAAAATGTCCCTACGCAGGAATGCCAAGTCTAAACTCTTACCACGTCTATCGGCAATGTACCAGACTGTATCCTTGACTGAAGCACAGAGTAAATATGTTATGGAGAACTCCAGTGCTGAAGTAGGCAAAACAGTGTGATATGAATAAAAAAACAACACCGTAGAACTGTATTTGAAAAATAACAGTACGAAGCCTAATAAAAAGCATGTAGAGCAAAGTGCACAGAGGCTCTAAGCTGTCAGCAAATGAATAAAATATATTCAGGGCAAAGTGTACAAAGGCCTAAAGCCTGAAGCTAACGCGCAATGAATACGTAAAACTAACCACACTACAAGACCAAGGACTCTGCATTTTCAATCCCCCAGAGTAGCTCTCTAGGCCCCAGGTTGGCATCCATTGTAAGACATAGAGGAAGAGGATACTGAAAAATAACCTCTTTTGCAGCAGATTTCGTCCAAAAACCACCAGTGCAACTGGTTTCTGATCTGGGTTCTCAAGAGAATCAACACCTATTAATTCTGTATACTCGGGGAATAATAAATGAGAATGTAATTCAACAACAGTTTGAGGTGATAGGGAGCCCTTGGAACCACAGATGTTGACACTGCCATTAGGCCCTGCATTCTCAACCAGGTCTGTGATGTTGCTTTGGGTTTAGCCAGGAGTTGCACAAGCATATTTTGAATAGCAACAAGCTGCTGAGGAGGAAGGACCAATGCGACCACTCATGTTGAAGTAGGCTCCGATGAAACTCTTTTTCCTGCGATGGTTAAATATTCGATGTTTGAAAATTCACAAAGAATCACAGCTGTTGCAAAACCTTCAGACCCATCGGCACATTCTCTTGCACCTCTAAAAGAGAGGAAGCAGACAATAACCAGTCATCTATATATGGAAAAAATAGAAACACCAAAGTCCAAGATAAGCAACGTGTGGGGCAAGTACCTTTGTGAACACTCTGGGAGAAGTTGTGAGACTCAATGGGATGGCTTGGAATTCAGAGCAAAGGTACTGCTGGAGAGACTGATTGGAATGTGAAAGTAGAATCCTGTATGGTTTAGTTCCATTGGAACTGGAATCATGTCTTTCCCTTTTAAAAGGGCCCGAGTGCCAAGAAGTATTACTGACAACTTTCTTTCATCCTTTTGTAGTGGGGTGGGTCTGAACAGCATAGGTGGATGTTGAGAGAACATAATCTGAGATCCTCTCTTCACTATCTCCAGAATCCATTGATCTGGGACACAGGTAGTCCATTGGTGATAAAATTGACTTAACCTTCCCACAACCGTCAGACAGTCATTTTTTAGACTAGTCCTTGCTGGTGATGTTGGTGGGTCAGGTTTTAATTCCAAATTTGGCTCCCCAAACCTGGCCTTGGTCTTGAAAAGGATGTTTATCCCGAAAGTTCAATGACATGCATATAGTTAAAAATATCTTCTTAGGGGGTGCCAGTTTAGACAATGTAATGACCTTCTGCTACTCTGCTGCATTTTGAATTATTTTCTCAAGTTTGGCTCCAAATAGTTTAGGACCTGTGAAAGGGAATCTTTGAATGAGGGTTCCTTGACTTGATTCCAGTTTCCAAGTTTTCATCTAGAGGAGTCTACATCCAGCCACAGTAGCTCCTACAGATGCAGTTCATGCCCAAAGACTGTAACATGAGACAGCCAATAGAACCTTTGCTAAAAGCTCCATATTCATCAATAAAGTAGTCGGATCACCATTGTCCTGAATGCAGTCAAAGAGATGTTGAAAATCCTTTAACAGGGCCTAGGTAGCATAACCGGCAAAAGTGTGTGCTGTAACTGCCAAAGGAGAGGCATCATAAGACCTTTTAAGGGAGGAGGCAACCTTTTTATCAACAACCTCAGAAAGTGATGTGTCATCTGAAGTGAGATTTGATGCTGACACCATTGAAGCAAGGATTGTATTGACCTTAGTAGTCTGAGGAAATTCAGTCTCAAAAGTCTTCAGGGTATGTCATTTGAAAAAGTGGGGTATGGCCACTTTATCAGGGTCTTTCCACTCTTTCAATAAAATTCCCTTAAGATACTATGGAGGGGCAGGTCAACCGTGTCAGGAGCAAAATAATGTGTACTAAGTCCTTTATCTTGAGGATTCTTTTGCTCAAAACTCAAAGCATCCCTGATATAGAGAGTAGGTCAAAAACTACGAGCTTTGTTCGTATTTCCCACTTTGGTCCTCCTCAGACTCTTCTTCCAAATCTTTGTGACGCTTATTATGTAGCTCGGCTAAAGCAAAGTCTACTGCATCCTCTATCATTGTGCCACTTCTCTGATGCTTTTCCTCCCTCCATCTGAGAATGCAGGACAACTACGAGCTAGTGCAGCATTGTTCCTGCTTTATAGTCATTTGGTAACGTGATCCTGTGACTCACGGGAACTCTATGCCAGACGAAAACAGTGCAGCTTCCTGCTTCCCTGACGCGCATAGGCACCATGACAGGAATCCAGGATGCCAGTCAAAGACAGCTCACATGCAGCCCAGAGCCCAGCATAAACCGCTTCCCAGCCCAGCACATGGGTGCGGAGTACACTGAAAAACCCTTGGAACTGCTATGCCCAGCAACAGCAGTAAGTCAACATGCAGAAAACTGGCAGCGGTGTAAGGAAAAACAGTATGAAAATCATAATGTACCAGTTGAACCTGGAGCACACACACAATTTTAGGCAGTCAATTGATCAAAAAAGCCAATTTTGATGGTTATGAAGCATTTAGAATCCAACATAGAGGACGTACTCTGTAAGAATGAGACACCCAACACATGTTTCGTCTTGTAGATGGCTTTTCAAGGCTAAAATGTGGTCCAATCAACATAATGAAAAAACCTCAGTGGGAGAAATCTCAGGTCTGTTCCCTCAGAGAGTAAGCTTGTAATAAGTTTCACACTAAGTAGAAAAAGCCTCTGTGATCTAGAGTACTTCAGGCCAGTAGTCAAAGCCACAAAATAAGTGACTACATGCCGAGAATGTAAATGCTGCATATGAATAAAGTCCCAGTTTCCAAATCTATAGGATGAGAGCAAAAGGTAGGTGAAGATGAGGCCGTGATAATCCCCCAAGTAGAGCTGAATTCAGCATTTGTCAAGTCCTGCCACAATAGTGGCTCACAGAGGCTTTCTCTTCAAAGTGTGACCTTATTACAAGCTTACTCTCTATGGCAGGGGCCTTCAAACTTCAAGTCATCCCGGGGGGTGCCAGGCTCTGGCCAAAAGAAGCATTATGCAGATCGTAGTGCTTTGTTTTAAGCAGAAAACAGATGATTGCATTTTTTTAAAGGTAACAAAGCTGACAGTGCGCATTCTGAAGGTGCTGGGCAGGGGGGTCCCTACACTGCCCATGACATGGTTGTGGGCAGTGCAGGGGCCACCAGCACTTACTTTCCGCAAGCCTTTTCATGGCAGGCTCCTCACCATGAAAAGGCCGGCGGAAAGAGGGTTTGTAATCAGCCTGGTGGTGCTGAGTTCAGCACCGCCATGGCTGGTTTGAATCCGGACCGCCATCATGCCATCAGGAACCATGTTCCCAGCCGGAACAGTGGTCCTTTGGTAATGAGGCCCTAAGTCCTTGTTTCTCCAAATCCCATTAATAAGAACTGAGAGGAGACGCCTCAGATAATTAGTATGTTATGTGAACCACCAGGATTCGCAATAGTGTGCTGCAAATCCAAAACAGTTATGCTGTGATTGCCTGGCTAAAAGGTTGACAACGCTGGACGAGACAGAGAGAATGGTACTTAGTCATAGGGATACCAGAGTTTTAATGGAAAGTGAAGAGAAATTATGTCTAGGTAAACTCTTCAGAGCTCCACATTTGGGGAAAAAAGTGCTATACAAATGCTTCAATGCAATACAACTAGATATATTCCTTCACTTCTGGCTCATCCATTGTTATCCACTCCCATACCATCCATCACAGTGTGTATACACACAAACAAACATACACACTCTCTCTCTCTCTCTCGCTGGAATGGTATAACACCACAGCAGTGAACAAACTCCACATACACACTGGAATGGAATAACACCACAGAAATGAACAACCACACACACACACACACACACACACAACGGAATGGAATAACACCACAGCAGTGAACACACACACACACTAGAATGGAATAACACCACAGCAATGAACAAGTTGCCAGAGAGGATGGAGAGGGAGTGTCCCTCCCCAAAAAATGTTTGAAGGAGAGGATGCCGCCTCTCCCTCCACCCCCACAATGAGAAGAGCTGTTTTTAATGTCGTGAATTCTTTGTTTAGAAATCCTGCCGCGCTGCCACAACACCAGCTTCCTAGCCAACGTTTCACCCATTTCCTGTCCGAGAATTCACGGCAAGCCACCGGAGCACACGAGCAGAAAGCGGGAATGTAGTGTCAACGAAGCAGCAGCCTAACACGATCTGCCACTATGTCTTAATTCCCGGTGTGCACACACACATATATTTATGTTGTTTTGTTCTCATATGCTCATAACTTGATTAAAATACATAAAGTCATGCAGAAAGTATAGTTTAATTGCAGCAGAGCGATCGAAGAGACATAAATAAAATTAAACTTAAAAGCGTAAATGCAGAATTTACCAGTGCAAGTAATTGAAAAAGGTGCCATTGAAAGTCTTAGACCGTTTTACTTCTGAATAACATTACACAAAAATGTAGTAATATTAAGAAGGAGTATTCACCATCTGTTGGTGGTAAGTGGGGGATTCCATGGTGTGGAAAATGTGTGAGCACTTAGAACGCATGAGTTTGCCAGTATTTCTGGACTCCTCAGTAACCATTTGTCATACTGAAAATAGTCAGAGGTTTACTGCTGTCAAGTGCAAGAGTAAACTGATTTCCAAGGTGGGAAAGGGAAAGGAGCACATCCAAGCTTGGTGGGGTTACAGTGGAATTTTTTTCTCCACAGGGAAAATATTTTCCTTGTGAAAGAATAACAAAAAAACGGTGCCATTTCAGGAAAGGTGCTAGCATTCCAACGAAAACAATTGCAAGCTATTTACAATTACAGTGGTGGAAATACAAATACAAAAGCAAATGTAGGGACTGACAGGTAATTCTGAAGTACACCTCTGAAGCTGCGGGCCGGTGCAGGTACTCATATGTAGCCACAGAAACCTTTGTGAATATGGCAAAGTAGACAGCCTGTACCTTTATTTGGCAGTATACTCAGCAGTGCAGATATAGTCCTTTTGTGAATCAAGCCCTTGATCCACTTAGGACGATTATTGAGAGATAGTAGGGACTTTGTGTTGAAGCTATTCACACGTTTGGACTTGTGTCTGAGCCGGCATTTAGGAAATAGGTGCATGCTGAGGTGAGGGACGAGTGCCAAGTTGCTGTCCGTACGCACAGAAGGCTCTTAACTTTCTTCTGACTCCTCAGCAAGAGTCATGAACTGACAGGTACCAATGACTTACCAGCAACTCACCAGTGACACTACCAATGCCATTAGTCCTACTAAGAACCACTAAGAGCTACCAAGAACTATGTGAACAAATAAAAATAAACTTAGCACAAAGATTGATAAGTTTCAGTAAAAGTAAAAGTCTCATTTTTTCTTCACATCATATTGTATAACTTCCTTCCTTCAACAGGTTTGAGCAGCAAAATGATAATGGTACAATTGTTATGCACGATTAAACACTTCCAGGTAGGAATTTATTCCACACTTTTGGTTGACCACATTCACATAACATGCTTCTTTGCCTAACCAAATAGTATTTACCGTCAGAACTGCTCTTAAAAAGCAATTGTATGTCAGGATCAAACTAAGCAGAGTTTACCAAAGCAGTCTTGAAAGGACTAGCGTACTTATTTACCTAATTGCATCTGACATCCAACATCCAGTAGGCATTCTAGTGTCGTTATAACCTCAACTTGTTTTTTTACACTGATCATCTAATGTAACATAAAATGAGACATAGGCCCCATAAATCAGTAAAACGTACTTGCAAGCATTCTAAGACAATGGTGGGACTCGAGTCTCCCGGGCCACAACCCATTAAAATTCATGACAATCTGAATCAGGGAAACGTGTATACTGACCTCCTATTGCCTACTTTAAACCCACTAGTAACTTACTTAGTAAAACCAGATTCACTACAATTCAACATTATTACTGCTGACCAAAGTGGAGCTACATGGATCCCCTTAGTTTGTCGGTAGCCAAGCCCCCTTGGAGGCAGGCTACTTATTCATGGTAGCTGCGCGGACACAGTGAATTCCTCACCTTTAGGTGGGTAACCTAGCTTCTGTTTAGGAGCTGCCATGAATGGTCCTGCCACCTCAGTTCTGCTGTGACTCTCACTGCCATATTCATTTCCTTGTAGCGCATTAGGCTCTGGGAGGTGCCTGGACTCCTGTCCCGGTCGTCCGCCATTTTCGGGTCAGGCCCGACTGGTTTTAACTTTATTTTATGAGTTCCCTTTTGCACATTTATTTTATCTTCATTATTTTAGCTAATATTATTTTTCCGTGAGCTCCACCTGGCAGGGTAGCATAGCTGGTTGGAGCGGACCCTCTAGACTCAGTTGGTGATTGTTCCCCCCCCGGTTTGCCCATAGCCATGCCCCATCGGAGGAGGGCTACTTAGTCATGGCAGCTAAGCGGACATGCAGCAAATGCACACCAAAGGCACCCGTAAGGCAAGCCCATCTGCACCCACCCAATCCTGGATGGCGCAGGGGCCAGGAACCATGACCATTTAGGGCCCCCCATCCTGAGCTATATGGCACAAAAAATCTGCCGTCTGGCCCCAGTTGTAGAAGCACCATGCCTGAATCTGGTTAAGGGTAGTTTGAGATGTGGTAAGTGTGGTTTCACTACCTTAACATACTCTGTCAAAGGACCTGGGGTCAGTCACAATCCCCAACCAGTCCACGCAGCACAATGTTACCTCCTGAACTGCAGCTTCTTACCGAAACACAAAGCAGAAATTCTTGATTTTCTGACTGACCACCAACCGGATGCTTTCTTTCCTGTGGAACCTTGGCTTACACCTCACTCAGCCCCGGATATCTTGGAGGCTGTTCCACAAGACTATGCCATTGTGAGGTGGGACAGATACTCTGAAAGAGGCGGGGGAATTGCAATTATTTTTAAATGGCATCTCACCTGCATCCTATCTGACAATGAGATTGAAGGTTGTGAAAGTGGCCTTCTTTCCTCTATCCTTATCTAAAGCCTGCATCTTAGCATGACTTCTAATATATCACCCTCCGGGCCCTGCGGCCCTCTTTATCTCAGCACTTGTCAATACTTCTCCTAGGTATGCACGTCATTATGCTAATTTTCTTATTTTGGGTGACCTAAACTTACATCTAGAAGATCTCACATGCCAATTAGTGGCAGCCCTTTTGGAAGATCTAAACACCTTCCAGCTTACTTAAATGGTCCACGGACCCGCACATCAACAGAGTCATACTCTAGATTAGATTTTTGCCAATTTTACCAGCATAAAAGTGGCTCCACCCTTGCCAATCTCTTGGTCAGATCACTTTGTCTTGCCGTTCCTAGGGCCTTGGGCAAGTCAGCTACTATCTATCATGAAATGAGTCAGATAATACCTCAGAAATGGTCCAAGGTCAGCCCAGTGGCCTTTTTTTGACAGCTTTGAGCCGCAACCCACTGATTCTCAATGACTACATGAACCTGGCCAATGCACAGGTGGAAACATCGGCCAATGTGGCACTAAACATTATTGCGCCCTTGAAGAACTACAAAGTGGGTCACTCCAAGCCTTCCACAGAAAAGTACAATGTAGAATTACAGAGAATTAAACTGGCTTGTAATTGTTTGGAACGCTTATGGTGCAGGAACTACAGCTCTTCAGACAAAATGACATATTTTAGGGCTTTAAATACATAAGGTGCATACACATTTTATTCTATTCCCAAAAGGTTGAACAAGCAAATAATTAATCTAAAGAGATATTCCAGATAGTAAAATCCCCTAAGAGCGGGTTTCTCAGGGTATTAGCCCTTCATTTGCAAGTGCAACTGAATTGCGCATTTTTTCTCAGATAAAATCTTAAAGATCTATGCTTCCTTTTCCAAGGCTAGGAGGGAGGCGCATAGCCTGGCCTTTTGGTCCCGGCCTCCTAAGTCCTCAGATGGACTAGATAGCATAAATAATCTATTTTTGGATGATCTAGGTATCTTCTGGCCTAAAGTAAAATCCAGGTCCCCTCTGGACCTAGCTCTGCTTAGCATTCTAGATCAGGGCTGTGAGGCTATTTTACCTGTCCAATGTGACCTACTGAATCAGTCCTTCTGCTCAGGTCGGTTTACGGCTAAAGCGAAACATTCTGCTATTTTACCTTTGTGGAAGAAGCCTACATTAGACCCAATAAACCAGAAGATTTTAGACCTATCTCACTTTCTTTGCTAAACTAGCAGAAAAACACATCAATCTTCAGCTAAAACACTTAATTGAAGATAAACAGATCCTGCACAAGAACCAGTGAGCCTTTCACTCATAGTTCAATAATGAATCAGCTCTGTTACTCACCTCTGAGTCTCTAAGACGAACCATGGATGAGGGTATAACAGCTGCCCTGATCATGCTCACCTTAAGTGCAGCCACTGATACAATATCCCACAGCCTCCTTCTGCAATGGGTCTGGAAGTGCGGCATCCGGGGTTTGTCTTTACGATGGCTGGCAAGCTTCCTGCAGGATTGGACATTTCAAATGACTCAGTGACCCGGCTCCTCAGAGGTACTACCCAGTGGTGCCCGCTGTCCCCCCTTTTCTTTGCTCTATATATGGAACCTTTTGTGCAAAGAGTGAGGGATAGACCGGAGATTACAGGGGTCAGATTTGAAAGGGAAGAGTACACGATCGTGCTTTACGCAGATGATGTTGTGGTGACACTTGACGACCCGGCGAGAGCCCTTCCTGTCTTTCTATAGGAAGTGGAGGCTTTCAGTGTGGTGTCAGGCTTCCGGGTGAATCTATCGAAGTCCTGGGCACTCGACCTTGCGCTTCCAAGGGAGACGATAAATGGCTTAACACGGCGCTACCCCTTTTGGTGGGAGAAGGACTCTGTCCCTTACCTGGGTCTCCAAATAGCCCGAACAGTGTCCGAGACTGCTTCCGAGAACTACCGGCTCCTCCTGCGAGGGGTCAGGGGTGACTTCGCAAGGTCGAGACGCTATCCCATCTCGTGAACTGGCAGAATAGCAGCCGTCAAAATGTCGGTCCTTCCCAGAGCCCTCTTCCTTTTTCAAACGCTACTGGCAAGACACTGTCCGGCACCCTACAGGTGCTGCAGAGGGAAAGCAACCGCTTTATATGGGGGGGGTAAGAGGCCAAGAATGGCCGGCCTCCTGGCAAGTCAGGCCCCGGTGGGGGGGGGGCCTGGGAGTCCCAGATGTGCAGCAGTATTATAGGGCCACACAGCTAAGATACCTGGTGGAGTGGTCCAGATCGGCACCAGACAAGTGCTGGCTATTCATGGACCGTGCGGTGGCGGGCGCTTCTTTGTGGGAGATTCCATTCCTCCTGTGCCGTCATAGACCATGGGGCTTGTACTCGTCCCCTGTTACCAGAGTCACAATGAGGGTGTGGGACTAGGCAACTGGTTCGGGCGGTCTTACCTCCTTTCCGTCCCACTTAACGCCTATAGTGGGGATCCCGGATTTCTCTCCGGGCCTGGACTGTCGTGCCTACCATGACTGGATAGCCTCCGACCGACGCTCCATCGGACATCTGTCCGACGAACGGGTCATAATTTCCTTCGAAGACCTTAGAAGGTCCCAGTCTATCCCAGAGACAGAGAGAATGCGCTACCTCCAGATTCAGCACTGGGTGTTGCACCCCTTGAATAGGGAGAAGGCCAGTCACCCCCTCACACAGCACGAAAAATGGTTGCTGACCAGGAAATCAGATAAACACATAATATCGGAGTTTTATGACTTACTCCAGCGTGCAGTCCCAATTCCCAGCATTCCGATTCGGGCTCGCTGGAGGCAGAACTGGGGAGATCTCTGACGCCGGAGGACTGGGAGGTGATTCATTACAGGGCACACTACGCAGCGCATTGCGCCGCGAGCATGGAGACTGAGATAAAGATAGCCACTTATTGGTACCTCACCCCAGCCCGACTCCTCCAAATTGACCGCACATGATCACCCCTTTGCTGGAGGGGATGCAATAGTATAGGCACTTTGACCCATTTACTGTGAGATTGCCCGAAGCTGTCTGGGTACTAGGAGGGAATCCTACATAACATTGACACTCACATGAACACCCAACTCCCACGCTTCCCATCTTATATCTCACTGGGTCTTCCAAATCCCCTAATGTTTTCGCTCAAATCCATGCGGGGCTGACAGATAGGTCTAGCACTGGGGGCAGCTCTCCAAAATATACTGACTCACTGGGGAACGCCTCGGATTCCTACGCAGCTGGGGTGGTTACATAGACTTTGGCTGATCCTGGGGATGGAGAGGATCACCCTATCCCTTACATCACACGGGGACTCCTATAGAGAGCCATGGCACCCATTCCTGACTTTGCTCTCCGGAGAGTTTAGGGAATTGAGTTTCCCAAGATATCTGCGACATCTTTGTTTACAGGAGTAGGAGATTCCCTGACGCGTGAACGGGGGCGGTGTCCTCGCGGTCCATTATCACTCCCACAGCCACGACTACAAGCTAACGCTCTGGGGGGGAGGGGTGAGTGGAAGGGAGGTTGAGAGGGGGAACTGGCCTGTTGCCTGTTTCTCCTTGGGGATTGTTGGGTGCTGCGACACCCTCCTGCGTCTTTGTCCCTTTCTTTTCCTTTCTCCTTTTCTTCACATTTAAAATCCTTAATAAAGAAATTTGAACAATAAAACAAGGGGTGCAGCAGGGCTCAGCCCTAAGTCCGACTCTTTTCAGTCTTTATATGCACACTCTGGCTGACATTATTGAACGGTTCGGCATGAAAATCGTATCATATGCGGATGATACCCAATTGATTATTACCCTTAACACATGAGGAGATTACCTCTGCATCCAATTTCAGATCCTGTCTGCTCGGGCTAGCCGAGTGGATGAACCAGAGTTATCTCAGGCTTAATGCTGAAAAAACGGAGATCCTCGTTTTAGGGAAACAACCATCTATCTGGTCATCCGCCTGGTGACCTGACACCGTAAGGCCTATTCCCACCCCTCAAATGAAAGTGAAAAATCCTGCCATCTGGTTTGAAAAGACCCTCTCCTTCGATAGCCAGATTGCCAACCTTGCCATGGTCTGTTTTAGTATTGTAAAAATCCTCCCAAAGATCTCAGGCTTCCTGACGGAGCCTGGCAGGAAAACGGTAGTCCGAGCTTTACTGGTATCTAGGCTGGACTACTTTAATGTGATCTATTTGGGATCCACTCAGGGCAGCATTTAAAGGCTTCAAAGAGTTCAAAATTTGGCAGCTCGTCTGCTGTTAAACATCCTCAGACTCTCGCCCACAGGGCTGGCTTTGGAGAAACTCCACTGGCTCCCTATAAAGGAACGAGTCTCATCAAAGCCCTATGATTTAGCCATAAGATCATGAATCAAAAAGGACCTCATTACCTCCATGATCTGCTTACACCTTACCAGCCCAGTGTATGCTTGAGATCCTCAGGAGCAGCTCTCACAGTAATTCCAAAAGTAGGTAAAGCATGAATAGGAGGTCACTCTTTCAGCTTTCTGGTGGTTAAACTGTGGAATTCCCTGCCCTTTTACCTTAGGCAGGAGCAGTTAGAACTTGCTTTTGGGAAAAAGAAAGTTAAAACCTGGCTCTTTATACAATCTGTGAGAGTGTAGAGTATCAAGGACCACAATGGGACAGGGAATCTTAGCACGGGGACACTCCTGGGGGAGTAACCATGCACTTTACAAGCTTACTAACATAACAACATAACATAACATTAAATTGCAAAGATTGCAATTCTATAGTAAATAAAAACAGTAAGTGCATAATTATTTAAAAACAATACTAAAACCACAGAGCTTAATAAACCCTCAACTTCAGAAGTCTTAAAAAAAGAGGATAGCTAATATAAATACCAAGATTAAAATTCTATTTGTTGTAAAAACAATAACAGAGATCAATGTAACTCTCCCTACAATGAGTTCACTGTATAGTAATCCTGAGAGTAACTCATAAATCATCTTTGTTTATTGAATAAAAAATTTCAATAAAAGATATCCCAGCAGCCAAGAAAAACAGTTAAGGCCACTCCATATCCCTGGCCAGTCCCTGGATAATTCAGAACTGTTGACAAATTTAAAAGGCCTAATTGTCTCTGACTTCCACCGAAACTCCTCAATACCGCTTTGTCAGAGGACCAAACAGGGGCTACTGGGCCCAACCATGCAAGTTGATGCCTTTTACCCCTGATATCCCGGGACCCTAATTACTATGGATTCTGAGCAACTGGGCGAAGTACTCCTTCAGCACTTGACTCTCAGTGGCAGTGAGGATCCAGCAGTCCAATGCTTATCGGGGGAGCTAGACACAGGGGGGTGCACACAGGCCCACAACCCAAAATGCGCACAGCAATAAATGATTGTCTACTCAAATACTTGCTTTTATGAAAGAAGGAGTATTTACATATGATTGAGTATTTATATATGACCGCAAAGTAAAATATAACAATCACAAACAATACGCACAATCCCCTGATATCAGGGCTCTAGTGTTTCATAGACAGGTCCTTGAGTCTCACTCCCCTCAAGCTAATGGTAGTTGTTATTTCCCATTTACTCTAGGAGACATTCAGGTTAAGCCCCACTATTAGTCAAAGTCTCAAGAATCCCACTCCAACTCTTTAGTAAAGTCAAAAGTATTCCAGTGCCAAAGTGCTGTCTATTAAGCAGGTTCCCCTGGGGCCATCTGGAGTGCAATCAGTCTTACCCACACCACCAGGACCCAAGTGATCAGAGTATCTGAGCACTCTCTCTTTGCAGACACTGAAGCTGCAGTGGCAGTCTATGGTAAGGCTTTCACAAGTGACCTAGGTGGTCTGCTGTCAGCTGTTCTCAAGTTCCTCACATGCATTCCTGCAGTGACAGGGTGGTTCTTGATGCTCTTCCAAACCTGGGTAAGTTCCTTGGTTCCTCCCACAGGTAGTGAGTGGAATGCAATGATCTTGGTATTGGTCCTCAGTTACACACAAGCCTGCCAAGGTCACCATGGTGGGCTCTAGACAACACTTCTTGCTGGGTCCTAGTGGTCTCCTCTGGTCACCCTCTGCACATGGGTTCTGGCCCCATTGGCACAGCGGCAATCTTCACATTAGCTCTCCAGAAATACGGGATCACTGATTTGATACCACTCTTGGGCTACAGCACGAACAGCATGGGAGCAATCTTCACAGTGGCCCCACGTGGCATACAGGGTTGCCACTTGATACTACAAATCGGCTACAGTCTGATTGTCACATCAGCAATCTTCATTGCGACCCCACCTTGATATCGTATATGGTCCAGTCAGCAGGGCAGCAATCTTCACAGTGGCTCCATCTGGCATACGGGGTCACTGAGTTAGCACTGCACATGGGCAATGCCCCGTTCGGTGCAGCAACTCTCACAGGTCACCTCACAGCAGCCCTTCTCTCCTTCTCTGACATACGGGGGGTCTCAGACTTTGCTCTGCACAACAGCAAAGACGTAATTGGTGCAGCAGCCATCTCCTCACATCTTGCTAAGGAGAGCCACTTGGCAGGATTCCCCAGATAGATGCTGCTCCCTCTACCGCTCTCCTCTTCCTCATAGAACTCATTGGCCTTGGCAAGCAGGCAGGTGCTGGTGCTCCAGGGGAAGTGGTCTTGGATTCCCTGGGTGATCTGCCCTCACTCGTCTGGGAGACTAGCAGTCCTTGGCCGCCAGTCCTAGACACAGTCAGAAGTCTTGCAGAGCTTCTCCTCCCGGCATAGCCCAACTGGCAACTTGACAGGTGACCATTTTTGGGTCTCCAGCTCCTCTTATTGTAGTCCATTTCCAGAAACTAAATGTGACATAGAGTCTCAGTCTTTGTATTTTATGCTGGCCTAGGCAAAATTGTATTTATGCCAGAGTAAACAGTGTAATTTCAGTAATTAGGCATTACTCTTGTGATGCAAAATTACCCAAATTACTTGATTATGCCAGCTTGAGTTATTAAGAGTAATATGGAGCATAAATCCTACATCAGGAGTACAGGAACAATGAACTAAGCTGTTCATGTCCTGTAGAATTTAGTGCTATTTTGTTAGAGCTAAATATATTCTGGGGCCCATTTTGGATGCCAGGATGCACTAAATGCTCTATTACACTTCCCATAATTATGCACAATTATGCGTATTTTTGCAGTATTTGAGAATAATTACGCTAGAGGGAATTACACCAGTTATGCACACCCTAATTTACGTTGCAGTCTACTTACTTTTAAACTACCCTCTTCTCTGTTCTCTCTTTCTCAAGAAGGCAGTCTGACACAGCAGGAGCGAATCCAGTTCTGGGCCTCACAACACAGGCCATGGAAGTGACTAGAAATTCACATCTGGATATCAGTCACAGTGACATGTGACTCTTGTGAGTCTCTGATCAGCCCCATCTCCTTCCTGAGATGTGCCCAGGTCCCTTCCCAGTGACGTTTCTCTGAATCAAAGAACATGCATCGAAGTGTAGGGAAAAGTCTGGTTCTCCCTTCCTCCAATGTGTTCCATCCAACTAACAGGAATGCAGCAATACACAAATCAGTATGTGGGAATTCCTCTACCTCTTTTCCACATGTTTTTCCATTCAGCCTTGGGCCCCAAAATAAAACCCTGAGTCATCCATGCATCATACCACTCACAGGCACACATACACCCAGCATATGCATATGGCATACACACACTGCACAGCACTACATACTTTATGTAATTTACCACTCCAAAGCATGCATACACTTAGCATATACATATATTGTAAACACACTGTACAGTACTGCATTATCCCTGTATTGTACCATTCACAGCCACACATAAACCCAGTATGTGTATTGCACATGTACTGCACAGCACTACACACCATACCAATGTAGGCCAGTGGTGAGTTAAGCACACAGCGGTAGAATTTTAAATGAGTGAGCATGTGGGCTTCACTCCAGTGACAAAGGTAAAAAGGACCTGTTCCCTCCTATTGAACACTACACAGTATGCTGCCACCACTGCACTCATGCTGCATAACTCCTGGTGAAGGCAGTCGCCCTTCACCACTATGATAGTAGCACTTTGGTTTAAATTACTGCAATCCAGGAGTCAGGCCTATGACATGGTGCACACGCAAAATCCGTGTTTGCCCATGACAATGAAACCAGAATTAGGGATCCAGATATCATTACAGTTGGGCCACTCAGGGCTGGAGTGCACGTCCATAACAACGCAAGAGTCTTTTTCGTCCCAACATTCTTCAAACTCTGAGTCTAAAATGTTGACCAATGTTGACCAACCCTCTAACAACCCAAGCATCAGATTCTGATATAACCGTCCTACTTATCCAGTATTCACTCCTAAGGGGGCAATCAGTACCACAAATGTAGGATTTTTTGAGTAGCCAGTCTTTTTTGTTTATGGAACAAGTTTCAATATTTTAAAAATGCAGATTTAAAAGCCTTGCATGAAGACTCTGAACCTTTATAAAAATGGAACTACTTATTGCACTTTAAATCAACAATACTAATTTCTCCCATTGTGATAATCAAAAATGAATTAGGTACAGAATACATTTTAGGACATCCTCATTCCTCACTCCTCATTCCTACTTCTCATCCCTGCTTCTCATCTATCATCCCTACTTCTGATCCATCATCCCTGCTTCTCTTCCATCATCCCTACTTCTCATCCATCATACATCATCCCTGCTCTCATCCATCACACCTGCTTCTCTTCCATCATCCTTACTTCTCATCCATCATCCCTACTTCTCATCCATCATACATCATCCCTGCTTCTCATCCATCATCCCTACTTCTCATCCATCATATATCATCCCTACTTCTCATCCATCATGCCTACTTCTCAACCATCATCCCTACTTCTTTTTCATCATCCCTACATCTCATCTGTCATCCCTACTTCTCATCCATCATATATCATCCCTACTTCTCATCCGTCATCCCTGCTTTCTTCCATTTTCCCTACTTCTCATCCCTCTTCCCTGCTTCTCATCCATCATACATCATCCCTACTTCTCATCCATCATTCCTGCTTCCCTTCCATCATCCCTACTTCTCATCTCTCTTTCCTGCTTCTCATCCATCATACATCATCCCTACTTCTCTTACATCATCCCTGCTTCTCATCCTTCCATCTCTTCCATCATCCCTACCTCTCTTCCATCATTCCTATTTCTCATCCCTCATCCCTGCTTCACATTCATACTTCTCATCCATCTTCCATCATTCCTACTTCTCACACGTCATCCATCATCCCTACTCCTCATCCATCCTCCATACTCCTCATTCCTCATCCCTCAGTCATACCAACACATTTTCAGTTTTGTGAAACACACCTTCACACTGATTGGTTGGCAACAACCAATCAGAGTTATGAGAGAGGCATGCACTCTATTTCACTGAAAATAAGCCTTCTCATTGCATGTGCTGGGTGAAGACAGAGGAGAAGAAATGCAACTGTGTGTTTGTTTTTAGTGAATTCAAGGCTGTACAACATTTCGTTTCAACTAAGTGTTTTTCTGTTTACACAGGCCTCTGCAGAAAGTTCTGCTGGTTTGTGAAATACTAGAAGCCCACAGTTTGGGCCATAAATCAGCGCTTGGAGAAATGGTTATACAGTTGGTCTACAGTTCAACTAAAACCTTTTACCTTCTTTCTTTTCTTAGCTGCATTTGTCAATACCTACAACGGGGCTGGAGCATACCTCTGGCTCTCATGTACCACATCTGTGCATCAACCTTCTGCACTGCAGCATCCATGCACCATAAGAAGTCCCTACTCCTGACCAGCCACTGTAGCTGATAGCTGTGAATGTTGCACGCTGTGCTCCAACTGGAGCTCATATCTGGACTTCACCTACATCATCACCCCCCACGTCATCACTCCTGCAGTCGTATGTTGACAGTCTCCACACTACTGTCACACCGCTATTCTTAGACTTCCTGCCTATGCGCTCTCCACAGCATGTCCTTTCAGTGTATCTTCTGCAGGACGCCCCTAACTACGCTTTGCCACAGGGCTGGAATACCTCTCTAAACAATAACCTTCACTTCTAACACGCCAGATGTACCAGCACCTATTCCGTGTGAACATATATGCACGCACGTGCCTGCCACTGATGGCGACGTAACAACATTTCAGGCCACCCCAGTTTACGAATTGTGAAATATAGGTAAATGACCGACAAAGACGTCTAGTGAGAGACAGGGAGCAAAGTGATAGCACATCAGCGTAGGGGCTCCAAGGTGGCCGAGGCAGTGTTTTTTCACGAAGAGCAGGGGAAAAAGAGGCAATTTAGCCACCTAGGGTCGTGGGTTAGGTGGTATGGTGAGTATGTGTACGGGTGCTTGAGGCATGAACCCATCCTTGTCTGGGATTCCAAAGGTGCTGCCAACAGACAAGTGAAAAAACATAGGTTGTTAAGTGTTGCTGGAAGTACAGAGATAGAAAGCCTAAAGTGCAATTGAGAGAAAGACAATATTGTTTTGGACGAGTTCTGAGCAAGGGAAGGAGTGAACCCGCACGAGCACACAGGAGCTCTGAAATGAGAATGCGCCAGTACGAGGCACTGACTGTCGTTTTAAGGGCAGACTAAATTATCAGGCAACAACTTCAGAGAAACTCCTGCTATTTATTTTAGTACTTAGCGCTCATCTTTTATTTTCCTTACACCGGCTAGAGAGAGGGAACGAAATGATGCGAATAGGTGTAAAATATACAAGGGTGCATCATTATTTTTTCATTTTATTATGTCCAATTTTTATTTGAGATTAACTGGTTTCAAAACCAAAATCCACTCATTGTTGGTATAGAATGACATCCACATATCATCAAATATGTAAAGTGCCGGACAAGGTGCAGAGCCTGATACACTAAGATAAACTTACACTGTGTAAGTTCTTAATCGTTCGTTATTCACAAAGTTATTTTACTAGTAGTATCTCCATACATAAGATAGGACAGCCCTACCTTTTTATGTGGTGAGACTCCACAGTCGTAAAGCTACTGCTAGTAAAATACCTTTGTGACTAGTAAATAGTCGTAAACATACACAAAAGTGTAAGTTTACTTTTGTGAATCATACTCCACTATCTGCACTGATTGCTGTGTGCATGCATTATGAGTTTAATTGTGAAACGCCGGGCTTTATGTGCTTTACCACATCAGTGACAAGGTAAGCATGCATCTTCCATTACAACCTATAAATGATAGCAATAAAATGCATTGTCCCTCTTGGTACACTACGTTTAGTAGTGTATATGTGAAAATTGTGAAAGAGAAGTTCAAAATGTACCACTGAAACCTCCACTGTCCTCACACTGTCGTGCAAAATGTTTGGTCATTTTGATACATGTGCACTTTTAAGTAGCATTTGGAACTTTTACAAGCCCTACGTCTTTAGCAAGGTGACTATGATAACCAGCACCAGGGTGGGACTGGGAGAAAAAACACAGCTCTGGGCACCACAATAAAAGAGGGCACCATTAGCGTAGCAGATAACTCAGAAAGTGGTATTATCAGAGAACTCAACAGTAAAAACCAGCCCACCTGACCATAAAACTGTTCCATGACCGCTAAAACTCCAGGCCGCACACTGATCCAACACCACCACTCTGAAGGGTCCGGCACCACTATGGTGACACACAACCCAATGACTTATTCTTGAGCCTGCTTATTTCCCAGGCAGTGTTGAAGTGTGTTGAACTTGGCCCTCTCTGCAGTGTCAACCCCAAACCTTTTGCCTTCTCTCCTCCTGTTTTGCTGAATTTGTTTGGGTTGGCCTTCGGACTCTGTTCACGTTGCCAACGCTAACCAGTGCTAAGGTACTTGTGCTCACTTCCTAAACAAAGTAATATTGGCTTACACCTGATTGGCATGTTTAACTTACTTATAAGCCCCTAGTAAAGTGTTGTACCATATACCCTAGGCTGGTAACCTAAATGCTATATGTGAGCCTGCAGACCTCCTCGTGTCACCCACCTAGGTAGCACCTTAAAACATGTCTTAGGCCAGCTATTGCAGCCAGTATGCAGTTTAAACTGCTGATTTGACTTTGCAAAATATGGGCTAAAACTCCCTTTTTATTACATATATATCACCCCCAAGGTAGACCATAAAAAGCCCATAGGGCAGGGCTCATTGTTGCAAAAAGGTTGGACATGTACTTTTAAAGGTTTCATATATTGGTAGGGAAAAACTCACAAATTCGTTTTTCACTACTGTGAGGCCTACCTGTGCCATAGTGTACATTGGGTTTCCTTATTTGGGAGTAGGTACAAATGCCATGTTTGGGAACAGGAGGATATGTCATGTTTGGTATCTAAGGAATAGTAATTTAAAATTCAATTTATTCATAAAGTCTGATTTTAAGTAGCAATTCTGAAAAAGCCACTTTTAAGAAGTTGACATTTTCTTATCCTAACCAAGTGGTGCCTGTTAGATCTGTCAGCTTTTTGGCACATCACCCCTGTCTTTTTGCCTTCTGACCTCCTGTGTTTATGGTGTACTCGACTCTGTTTTTGCTAGTTTATTGTCTCTGCGCACTTTAACACTGCTAATCAGTGCTAAAGTGCAAGTGCAAGTGCTCCCTATGTAAATGGTACTGTTGATTGGTTTATCCATGATTGGCATAATTGATTTTCTAGTAAGTCCCTAGTAAAGTGCACTAGAGGTGCCTAGGGCCTGTAAATCAAATGCTACTAGTGGGCCAGCACCACTGGCTGTGCCACCCACATTAGTAGCCTTGTAAACATGGCTCAGACCTGCCACTGCAGTGTTTCTGTGTGCAGTTTTAAACTGCCAATTCAACTTGGCAAGTGTAACCACTTGCCAGGCCCAAATCTTCCCTTTTACTAGATGTAAGGCACCCCTAAGGTAGGCCCTGGGTTGCCCCATGGGCAGGGTGCAGTGTATGATAAAGGTAGGACATGTACTGATGTGTGTTACATGCCCTAACAGTGAAATACTGCCAAATTCGGTTTTCACTGTTGCACGGCCTTTCTCTCTCATAGCTTAACATGGGGGCTGCCTTTAAACAACTTTAGAGTGCAACTTCCCTTTGAGAGCAGATAGAAATAAGGAGTTTAGGGGCTCTGAACTCACAATTTAAAAATACATCTTTTAGTGGAGTTGGTTTTTAGATTGTCAGTTTGAAAATGCCACTTTTAGAACGTCGGCATTTTCTTGCTTAAACCATTCTGTGACTCTGCTTGTTTGTGGATTCCCTGTCTGGGTGAGTTTGACAGTTGGGCTGTTGGGATTTCCTGCTGGACAGTGACACAAAGGGGCCTGGGGTGTAGCCTGCATATCCTGACAAGCCATCTGAGGTAGAGAGGAGAGAGGAGTGGTCACTCACACCTGAAAGGGCTGTGCCTGTCCTCACACAATGCAGACTTCAACCCCCTGGTGTGTGTCTGGGGCCTGACCTGGACAAGGAACGATCTTACTAACACTTGAGACTTTGCTTTTAAGTTTGCCAACTTCAAAGGCAGAAAGGAGTATAAGTATTGGACCCTAAACCCCCAGACTTTTAGAATCTTTCTGGAATCAAGAGGAACCTCTGCCAAGGAGAAGAGCTGAAGCTCTGGAGGAGTACTGTCCCTTTGCCGTGTTGCTTTTCTGGATTGGCCTGCAGTTGCTGCTTCTACCTTAAAAGAGAGCAAAGGGTGAACTTTGCTCATGTTTCCTGCTCGAGAAGGTTCTCCAAGGTCTTGGAGTAGAGCTTGTCTTCTGTTGGAAGTCTCAGGGATATCAAAGACTTCAGTTTCATCTTCCTACAGCTCTGGGAACTGTGTATTGTGTGCTGTTCAAAGGGAAAAACCACAGCGACACCGTCAACAACGCTGCTGGCCTGCACCATGACCTGTTGACACCGCACGGAGCCGTACTGCCCCACTTCACACCGCGACCCTGGTATCACTGATGCCGTCATCGGACAGAGTCGCTGCTCGCACCGCAACCTGCTCACACCGTAGCCTGGGCATCTCTGACAACGATGTTCCTGCTGACACCAGTGCCGCTGCCAGCACCGTGGCCTGTGGCCACCTCTCGTGAGGAGCACGAAGCACCGTCTCATTCCACACTTGAGCCCCGGTCCACTGACGCCAGCACCATCGACTCCAGTGTCATCAACAGACGCTCCTGTCTGCACCGCGACCGATGGATGCCGCACGGAGCCTGTCCCGATCTGCACCGCCGACTTGGGCCTACCAATGACAGCCCTTCAGCAAGTACAATGCTGCTGCCTGCACTGTGACCTAATGACACCGCACGTCGCACTTCCCCACTTCACATGTAGTCCTGGTCTCACGGATGCCGCTGGACACCGTCACCGAGCCGATGCCTTTACCATGACCTGTGGGCACTGCACGTTGCATCGTCCCGCTTCGCACTGCAGCCCCGATGCCATCCACGCAGGTGCTCCTGACTTCATCAGCCCGAAGTTTGATCCGCAACATGTGTGACTTCCAGGGCCCGATGACTCCCCCACTGACTCCGGAACCGACACCACGACGCCAGCGATGCCACTCTCCGGAGCTCACCACGAGGATCACAAAGCCCTACAAGTCCAAATGTACAGTTTGTGGGTCTTCCCGACACCGATACTGGCCAACTACGCCGCGGCCAGCCTGAACTATTGGTTTTGTTGATCACAACGCCGTGATAGTCCCAGGTGGAGTTATCGACTTCAAGGAACTGTATTTTTATGTTAAATCTTACAAAATTCATATCTTTAGCACTGTATGTTGGATTTTTATTGTTTTGGTCTTGTCATACACAGATAAATATTGGCTATTTTTCTAAAACTGGTGTGGTGTCCTTTTGTAGTGTTTTCACTTATTACTGTGTGTTATGTGCGAATGCTTTACACATTGCTTCTGAGATAAGCCTGACTACTTGTGCCAAGCTACCAATGGGGTGAGCAGGGGTTATCTGAGTGGGTATCTCCCTTATCCTGACTAGAGTGAGGGCCCCTACTTGGACAGGGTGCAAACCGACTGTCAACTAGAGACCCCATTTCTAACATGGGTTGTCAGCGGGGAGGATAGGACTTGCATTTGCACTTGATCTACAGTGATTGGTGTACACTACTACCATATTGCATACCACTACGTGCCACATACAGATTTTTTATTTTGATTTTCTTTTCTCTTTGACCTATTTTTGATCTTGAGTTCAAGTGAACTCCAACAACATCATGTCTCAGTCAAGAACATCTTCAGTTGCATCCCAGGATCTGGTTTATGAGGAGGATAGGTTGGAAACCTATACCGTGAAGGAACTGAAGGCAGTTTGTAGAAACCTCAAAGTCCAAGTCAGAGGTCGCACCAAAAAGGAGGAGCTACAAAAGGCGCTGAGGGCCTGGGTAGCAGCCAGAACTGCCAGTGGGCAGTCTGTGCATCCAATGGTGGAATCTGTGGACCCAAATCCTAGGAGAGATGTTCTAAGGGTGCAGGAGCTGATGGAGGGGAGGTACACCTGGGGTCAAGTAGCAGTGGTGGATCAAAGGCCTTACTCCAGAGGAGCTGGAGGATAGGAGAGAAGCCACGAGGCATCGGATAGAATTGAAAGATTAAGAATGAAGGCGCAGAGGGAGCAGCGAGCCATGGAGGAGAAGATGCTTTTGGACCATGAGCTCAGAGTAAAGGAGCTGGATGTGACGAGCAGATCCAGCACTGATGGTGGCAGCAATTCCTCAATGTAGTCAGACCGAATTGTGCACATTCCTAAGAACGTAGGGAGAGAGTACAAGAAGGGGGACGACATACAGAGGTGGTTTCAGGGATATGAGGCATCCATGCACATGAATGGGTTCCCTGAGAAGAATTGGGGGGCAGGACTGTGGAACCACTTCACAGAGGAGGGGAGGGACACTTTACTAGCTTTGGGTAAGGGGTACAGCCTCACCTACGCTGACATGAAGGAGGCCCTTCTCACCAGGTATGGCCTAACTCCTGACAAGTATAGGGATCAGTTTAGAGGGAGTAAGAAAACTGAGTCGCAGACATGGTTGGAATGTGTAGATTCATTTTGCAGAGCACTGGATGGTTGGGTGAAGGGCAGTAATGTCACAGATTTTCAGAGGCTGTAGAACTTAATTGCATGGGAGCACTTGTCTAATCTGTTTTTTGCAGAGCTTCGCCAGCACTTGACTGATAGTAAGCTGACTTACCTGAGAAAGCTTGCTATGGAGGCAGACCGCTGCCTGAGTACCAAAGTCCACAAGAAGGTGTATGGGGGAGATTCTGCCATGGGTGGGCAGGGTTCCCAGCATCAGAGTGGGGGGGGGGCAAAGGTAAACAAAAGGAGTCTTCCAAAGGGCCTCAATCTCGTACCCCTGGGTAACAAATCCCACCCCCAGGAGATAAGAAACCATGGGCCTCTTCAGGAAAGCCTGCAGAGACAGGGCACCATAAGTGCTTCGCTTGTGACCAGGAGGGTCACATGAAGGGGGATCCCAAATGTCTCAAGTGGACACCGCCACCCAGCGGTGGGCAGACCAAGGTGTTGGCCAGTGTAGCACTTGGGGAGGAGTTAGTCCCATGTGGGTGTGGGTATCCCACAGAGATGACCCTTGTCTCACTATGGGACAGTGAGATGGTCCAGAAAAACCTAATGGCTGATAACACTAAAAAACACAAGCAGTGGGTGACCATCAATGGTCAGAGGTTAGAGGCTCTCAGAGATACTGGAGCCAGTGTGACCACGGTCCGGTGTCACCTGGAGTCTGAAGAGCAAATAGTCCCTGGTGTATTCTATCAAGTAGTTGCAGTGGACAACTCAGAGCGACAATATAAGGTGGTGCAGGTTTCCTTTGAATTGGGAGGGGTCTCAGGTTCCTTGAGGGTAGCTGTGAGTCCCACCATGCCAGTTGACTGTCTGCTGGGCAATGACCTGGAGACTTCCGCCTGGAAGGAGGTGGAGCTCAGGTCGCACTTGGGGATGTTGGGGTTGCGTGACCACTTCGGTCAATAAGATAGGTGGGGTGCGAGCTTCAGATTTTCCAACAATAATGCTGGGATATCTTGTTAAAACACATATGAGCAGCAAGACAATAGGGGGGGGGGCTTAAGGGCAGTGGAAAGAGAGAGAAGGGTGGATTATTCGGGGCACTTAAAACACAACATTTTTTAAACTAATCAACTTTTTTTTAAGGTCTTCAAAACTAAGATGAGAGAGAAAGAGTGTGTTTTTGTCAGAGTGGGCATGTAAAAATCCCAGGTGAAATTCGACAGACACTTCACCACACCTGACTGAAAGCAACTGTACCCAACTATTAGCTAAAGAATACATTTTTAGGGGGTTGTCACAACACAAACTCACCCCCCTTGAGATTTCGTATAGGCCAAAACTATTGTGTTTGCCAATGCTTGTTTTTTTCAAGCCATCGTGCTGGGTCGAGTGGATGGAACTGTGAATACATTGGTCTTCAAAGGGTTAGAATTATAGACACACCCTCGATTTAGGTAGTACCACAGATGGGAAAGCAGTCAGAAAGGCAGAAGAGTGGCCCATGAATGTCAATTCACCAAAACGGCAGGAATAGCGGATGTGACATCACACGCCCTTTGACCTTCGATTTCACACACACACAATGGTTACATATACACACACATTCATACCTACGCGCTCTCTCTCTCTCTCTCTCTCAAGTGCGCGTAAACACACACCCGCAAAATATTTTTTTTTACTTATTTCAGCTGTCATGGAGGGTCATATTCCAGCTAATTATACTCCTTTTTTTATTACACTAATAGTGAATAATGACTCATTATTCACTATTAGTGTGATAAAAACATTGAGAGAAAACTAAGAGTTGAGCTCCCACAGACGTCCATAAGGACGAGCTGTCACTGTGTCCATGGCACTGTTTTGCCACCTCTGAGGCCAGGGGTCACAAAGGCAGTGTCAGGGGCCGCAAGGGGTAAGTTAGGGGTCGCAGCTGAGACCCTTAGCGACCCCTAAACGATGTCCATGGAGTGGCCAAGCAAAAGAGTATTTTTAACAATGTTCAATAGGCATCCTCCAGGGCTCGGATAATCTAGATTTGTTGTACATGGATGTCCCAACGACAAACAATAATTCAACCACTCGAGTGCTTTAGCAGGAATTTGACAAACCGCATCAGGTAAATCACAGCGCCCAAAAGAACCTGACAACTCACAGGCCCTAAACTAAAGTAACCCGCCCCGTCGCGCGGACCACACACGTGCTGCACTTTGAAATGCCCAGAATGGTTACAGGCGCCCTTATAGCGCTGAATTTGTGGTCGAACATATCCAAAAACTCTCTGAAAACTTAGACGCAGCACTCCTGATGCCCCCCACGCCGCTAATCACCTCGTGGTGTATATGGGGCTACTGCTGGCCCGCAGTCTTCTTTTCTGCCAGTCATGGGATCGAGATGCCAAGCGCTTTAAATATTCCCCATCAGCGGCCGGCTCCAGACTCCTGGCAGACTCCGCGGGCAGCCATGTGGGTGGCACTGAAGCTACTTTTAGATTCTTGATGTGGTAGAAAGAACTGCGCGGCCAGCTCTGCCAAGAGCGCATCCATTCGCTTTGATGACTTATTAATATATGCACCGCTTATACAAATATATGTCAGCCTGTGCGCATTAGCGAGGAGCGAAAAACGTTTTAAAGAAAGCATTCTCTGAACGCTGGCTGTGAAGAGATAAACTGGGGCTTATATGGGCAGATCGATCTTTGTACCTCACTGCATGTAGTGAGCGTGATGGGAGCCTTCTTTACAAGCGCGCACGTGAGAGGTGTTATGGTGAAATAGCCCGACACAGGCGGATTTACAATTTAAATGTTGCGTGTGCTTGTCTCTTAGTTAAAATATCCAGTACAAAGAAGCAGCCGCCGTGTGTTAAACGCTGAATGCAGAAATCGAGGGGTAACTTGCAGGTTAAACTGGGTACTTGTAGCAGCTGATAAATGCTCAGACACAATAAACTGGAATGATATTCAATATAATAATATAATAATAATAATAATATAATAATGCTGAGTCCCTGTGGACTCAGCATTTTCACTAGGTAAATTTCAGTAGGTCAAACCTGCAAAAATGTACTGTAAATGTGATGTACGTGGAAAGTATGGCCACAACTACAAGACTTTTTAAAGGTTGCAAATGGCCCGATTCTTCGTTACAACCGCTAAAAAGCAATTTTGTATTTACCAAAGCCAAATTACGATTCAGTAATCTCTTACTGAATCGAAATTTGGGGTTGTGGGGCCAGATGTATCAAAAAAACGATTTGCATTTCTTAAATAGCAAATTTTAAGAAATCGCTATTTAAGAAATGCAAAATGGTATGTATGAATATTGCGATTCGGTAATAGCGATTTCTTAAAATTCGCAAATGCTATTACCGAATCGCAAATAGAGAATGCAACCCCATTCAACCCTATGGGCCTGTAGGCCCATAGGTGCGAATGGTTTCCAGTTACGAATTCGCAAATTAGGAAATGCAAATCCCAGGGTGCTGGGGGCCTAAGGCCCCCTCTGATGCACCCCAAAATATTTTTTGCAGACATATGAAGCACACACATGCCTTAGGGGCATGTGTGCGCTACATGTCAATTTTAAAAATGCATTTACAATGCATTTTTAAAATTTGCATATGCTTACCACCAAATTGAATTCGGTTGTAATTGCATTTCCTAAATGCCCAATTTGCATTTAGGAAAATGCTTGATACATGTGCTTTGAAAATCGCAAATAGGAATTCTCTATTGGCGATTTCCTATTTAGAGAATCGCAATTTGCGATTCTCTAAATGGGGTCGCAATTTTAAGGAATCGCTATTTTAGCGTTTCTTTAAAATTGCACAGTGAATGCCTTTCATACATTGTGAAATGCATAGTTGCATTCGCAAACGCAGAATTTTGCGATTTGCACCGCTTGCGAAAGCAAAAACGCTTGATACATGTGTCTGTGATTCAGTATTAGGAAGGGGCGTGTTTAGGGCGTCCCTTCCTGATACAGAATGACAGTGGTATATATGAATGTTTTGCTACCAAAATGCAGTCACAAAACATTTGCAGTTTACCACTAATTTCAAATTTGCAAATGGGAAGGGGTCCCCCTTTGTGAATGTTTGTGAAGGCATTTTTTAAGACAAAGCAGTGGTCCCAGGGGCCACTGCCTACTCCTAAAAAATGAAAAGAAAACTTTTAATTTTCTTTTTTAAACGTATCCCGCTTTACTTTAAGGAAAACGGGATGCATTTAAAAAAATTGCTTAATTTAAAAGCAATCAAAGACATGATGGTCTGCTGTCCCCAGCAGGCCACCATCTCTTTCATTTTTGCAATTCCCAATGGATTGCAAAGCGAGGACTACCTTGTTAATATTCATGAGATAGGTCTATATGTGACCCACTGGGAATCCAAAATTAAACTCATACTTTCGTATATTTGAGAAAGCAATTTCCTAATTGCGATATACAAAGAAACGCAGTTGTAAAATCGCTATTTCTAACTTTTGTACATATGGCCCTTAGGGCCAGATGTAGGTAGCTAAAAAATTGTGAGTCGGAAATTGCGAGTCTTTGCGACTCGCAAACAGGTATCCAACAAGAAAAAGTGACTTCATTTTGCGACTCGCAAATGAAGTCGCACCGCAGATTGCGAGTCCGCTGTTTGCGAGGTCGCTTTTTGCGACCTCGCTAAAAACGAACACGCAATTTGCGAGTGCGTGCCGCAAATTGTGACTGTGCCGCAAATTGCATGCAGGTGCAGCAGAACACTCTGGAAAACACTTCCTGGCTCCTGCTGATGACATCACAGCCAGGAAGTTTACAAATACACCTGGGAGGAGGGAGGACCACACCCATTTCCAACTGCTGAACAACCACCAGGAGGAACAGCAGCAACAATGGAGGACTCAGGCAGGAAAAGGAAACTCAAATTTTCAGAGAAGGAACTGGAGGTGCTGACAGATGAATGCTGCCAGCACCATGATCAACTATTTGGAAGGGCTGCCCTCAGTGTGCCTGAGTCTGACAAAAGGAGGATTTGGACGGACATCCAGGAGAAGGTGAATGCAATTGGGGTGAGCCACAGGAGCATAGACAAACTGAAAAAGAGATGGTACGACCTGCGCTCCAGGACCAAGGAGAGGGTGGCAGAGCGCCTCCGGGAGATGAGGGGCACAGGAGGAGGCCCATCTACCGTCCCACCACCCACACCCATGGAGGAACGAGTGCAAGAGACCCTGTAGCCAGAGGCAGTGGCTGGAATAGGAGAGCTGGACACATCAGCGCCAGGACCATCAACCAGTGAGTACCATGAAACATGCATGTACACCCATATCTGCCATACCCCCACCCACCCAGTACACAGCAGCATGCACAACCAAATTAGCTCCATTTCAGAGTAGCAACCACCAGAATGGTGCATTATGGGCAATGTAGTCCAGTAGGCAGCTGATAGGCAACAGTTTATTAGGAAGCATACAACAGATGTTAGATACTGACAGTGTGCTCCCTATGTCCCACAGGTCTCCCACAAGACACCCCCACCAGCCCGTCCAGGGTGCAGAGGTCAGCCAACAGGCAGCACAGGACCCAGGAGCAGCCACCACAAGGCCCTGCACCACCCGACCACAGTCCCCTCCAGATGCACCAGTGGACATAGTGAAGATTGACCCAGCACCCGGTCCCAGCCACAGTGCCAGCCAACAGAACCCTGATGCTCCACTGCGTGGCAGACGACGTGTCCATGTCCCTGCAGTATCCCAGGGAGATGTAGGGGACTCCTCCATGTCCGCCGCCGAGGTAGCTCTCATCAGAGGTCAGCGCCTGCAAACAAGGCAAATGAGAGTGATATCAGGGGCCATGCGGCGAATGGAGAGAAATTACACAACAAGGCTGGCACAGGTCCACACAGACTTTCAAAACCTGAACAGTCATGTAGGTGACCTTGCACTCTCCATCAGGCAACTAGTGACTGAACTTGTTACAGAGAGAGAGAGTGCAAGGCGCCGTGAACGCCAACTTATCCACGTTTGGACCGCATGGCTGCCTCAATCATCCGCCTGGCTGTGAATACTACAGGGCTGGCACGCCGGACAGTCAGTTTACAAGTCGACATGGGCCACTTTGCAGGCGATGTGGCTCGCGGCCTGGGATGGATAAACCACGCTGTGGACATGATGGAGGCAAGACAGGTGGCTAGGGGTGCGGCAGACACACCTCAAGATAGTGAGGAGGGCTCCACTATCAGTAGTGCATCTGCCACAGACATCAGGGTCTTGAGGAGTGGCAGTGCACGGCAGGGATCTGCAGACACTCCAGGCACTAGCCATGCTGGGCGTCCCAGGCATAGGATTTGAGCTACGCACTTACAAACAATTGAGGCACATGAGGTTAATGTGTCCTCATAGCAGGTGGACATTTACAGCCCCTGACCAATAGTTCAGTTCTATAGTTTTTTGGTTCACTTAATTAAAGTTCTTGTTTTTTCCACTTCACACCTGGGATCTTTGTGTGTGACATTCGTGTGTGTGGTGACAGGCAGCACATACCTTCCAAAGTATTGGTTTGCAATGTGGTCCCGTCTCTGTCTGCCTTGATTTGCACTGCTTCTATCCCCATGATGGCGATGTGGTAGCTCTTGCTCGTCATCCTCCGAATCTGGGTCTTCAGGGGTGAGATGTAGCCCACGTCTGGTGGCAATGTTGTGCAGTATAGCGCATGCGGCAACAATCTTGAATGCTGTTATTGGGGCATACTGGAGGGCACCTCCACTTCTGTGGAGCCATCTGAATCTTGCCTTCAACAGTCCAAAGGTCCTCTCTAGGACATTTCGGGTTCTCCTATGTGCACTGTTGTATCGCCTCTCAGTCTCATTGCTGGGTGTTAAGTACGGGGTAAGTATCCATGGTCGTAGCGCATATGCACTGTCACCTGTTTGGCAAAAATGAACAATGTTAGCAGGGAATGGATGGGTTCCACATTGACCTGTGTGTATTTCTGCAAGGTGTATTCAGCTATACCTAGGAGATATCCGTCTCCAAACTCCCCACGTTCTAGGCGTTGGTGTATCCCACTGTGCCTGAAAATGTAAGAGTCATGTGTACTCCCTGGAAATTTGGCTACCATGTCAGTGATAACATAATGGGCGTCACATACCACCTGGATGTTCAGTGAGTGGGTACACTTCCGGTTGCGGAACAGATATTCCAGATTTGCAGGAGGGCATATTTGTATATGTGTCCCGTCTACACACCCTATTACATGAGGGAAGTTGGCAATCCTGTAGAATTCCAACTTGGTGCTGTTGATTTCTGCCTCATTCCTGGGTAGGTATATGTATCTGGACATGTGTGTGAGTATGGCATTTAGGAATGATCTGAAGAACCGTGAGAGTGCACTTTGGGATACCCCACCTGCCACAGCAATGACCCCCTGATAGCTACCCGAGGCCAAGAGGTGCAGTGAGCATAGCACTTGCACATGTGTGGGGATGGCGCTGCCGCGCACAGTCTTGCGTTGAAGCTACGGATTGAGTAGATCTATTAATTCTAATATTGCTGCACTGCTGAGTCTGTATTTATCATATATCTCCTCCTCAGTTTGTTAGAAAAGTGTCTGCCTGGTTCTGTATATCCTCTCCTGTCTCTGGCTCCTCCTCCTCATCTGCTGTGCAGCGTGGGCTCTCCTCCTCCTTTCTATCACATATATCTCCGCCATCTTGAGTAACCCAGGTGCCTTCTGGGTCTCCTTTTATACTTTGGTTCTGGTTACCACCTGCTCTGAGTTAGTGGTAAATTGGGTGTGCAAAATGGGCTTTTTGCGACTAGTCGCAATTTGCGAGTGGCTTTTTCATATGGGTTGCGACTCGTAAATTGCGACTTCCTATTTGCGGGTCGCACTATGGGGTCGCAATTTTTGCGAGTCGGTAATGGCTTGCGTCGCAATTTGCGATTCGGAAATGGGGTTTGTGCATCCCATTTCCGATTTTGCGAGGTCGCAAATTGCGATTCGGGCCATTTACAAATCGCACAATTTAGCTACATCTGGCCCTTATTGAGGTAAGGAGCTACTTCAGCATGTCATATCCTGTTTTCCAAGTGAAACTTCAGCACAGGAGGGTGTGGTAAAAAGCTCATCTCCATCTGCCCCACTGGTGACTGGGTCCAAGCAGAGAAATACAGTCTCTTGCTTCCTTAAAAGGCTATACAAATATGTAGCTTAACTTGCTGTTGTCTGTACCACAACCACCAAATTTACCTAAGTGCACCATTTGGGCACATAGGGCAACACAGTATTAGTTCTTGGGGTGATACTGGAAGCTGAAGTACAATGATTGCACCAGCTTTTATTGATTACTTAACACTGGGGCAGTTTTCTCATACCAGGGGTCTATATAGGGCTTTATTCTGAACATGTGCCCATGTGCTGAATTGACCTGTACGCCTGTTTTCTATGAACGTGCACACACACTGTTGTGAGCAGCTTGCTCTGTGGCACGAGCCCAACTAGACGTAAACTTCAGGGGTCTTGGAAGAGGGGGACTAACAGGTCAGCCAATAAAGGTGGGGCTGACACATAAAAAAATGGAACAAAGCTATTCTTAGAGCCAATACAAGAATATAGAGTGATAAATTGTGCATTTTTAGCAGTGGTCAGATGCTGTACAATTGCAACAATTATTTCAGTGGATTTGACAGTGTTTATAGGCTACTGACCAATCGTTAGCAAGCATTGGCAAAAGCCAATAGGTCTTGCGTATGCAAGAGCTATTGGCTTTGCCAATGTGCTTTAGCCATATTGTTCACCAGAGTGGCTGCTGTTCAGCATGCGGCATGCAGGCGAGTGGTGCGTAGTGTCATAGAGTGGAATGGTGAGGAGCAGAGTAGAGTGTTGTAGAGTCGAGTGGCAGAGAGTGTTGTGTATTGGAGTGGCATAGTGTGGAGTTGTATAGAGTGGCATACACTGGAGTCGCATAGAGTAGAGTGAGTTGATGTACAGTGCATTGATGTGAAGTGTTGCAGAGTATAGTGCAAGGCATTGAGTGCAGTGGCATTAAATTCAGCAGCGTACAATGCAGCACCATAGAATGCATCGGCATAAATGAGAGTGGTGAATAGTAGAGTAGAGTGGTGCATAGTGGACTGGTGCAGAGTGGAATGGTGCAGAGTGGAGTGGCATAGAGCAAGTGCTGCAGAATAGAGTGGCACATAGTAGGGTAGCACCGAGTAGAGTAGTGTGGCATTGAGTTCAGGGGCGTAGATTAGAGTGGCGTAGTGTGGTGCAGAGTGGAGAGGCATAGAGTTGAGTGATGCAGAGGACAGTGGCGCAGAGTAGAGTCGAGTGGCATAGAGTGCTGTGGCAGAAGAGTACAGAGTAGAGTCAAGTGGCATAGAGTGAAGTGGCGTAGAGTGGTGTAGGGTAGAGTAGCATAGAGTGGCACAGAGTAAAGTCAATGCCATAGAGTGCAGTGGCCAAGAGTGCAGTGGCATAGAGTGGAGTAGTGCAGAGTAAAGTGGCATAGAATTCAGTGGCATGGAGTGCAGTGTTGCAGAGTAGAATGCCAGAGTACAGTGGTGTAGATTGGAGTAGAGTTGCATAGAGAGCAGTGACAGAGTACAGTGATACAAAATAGAATGCAGTGCATAGAGTGCAGTGACATAGAGTGCAGTTGTGTAGAGTGCATTAGCGTGTAGTGCAGTGGTTAAGAGTAGAGTGGTATGAAGTGCACTGGCATATGGTGGAGAGGCACAGAGTTGAGTAGAGTGGCATAGAGTACAGTGGCATAGGGTAGATTGTTTCAGAGTAGAGTGAAGTGGCATGGAGCTGAGTGGTGCAGGTTAGAGTGCAGTTGCGTAGACTGATGTAGAGTGTAATGGCGTAAAGTCTTGTAGAGTGCAGGGGCATAGAGTGCAGTGGAGTAGAGTAGATTAGAGTGGCATACAGTAGATGGGTGTAGAGTGCAGGGGCATAGATTTGAGTCTTACAGAATAAAGTGCATTGGCGTAGAGTGTATTGGCATAGAGTGCAGTTCCACAGAGTGCAGTGTTGCAGAGTGGAGTAGAGTACATTAGTATAGAGTGGAGTTGTGCAGAGTAGATTGGTGTGGCCCAGACTGCAGTGGCGTAGAGTGCAGGGGCAAAGAGTGCAGTGGTGTAGAGTGACGAAGAGTGCATTGGCCTATAGGAGGGTGGTACAGGATGTAGTAGAGAGGTGTAGCATGAAGTGCCGTAGAGTGCAGTGATGTAGAGTGGAGTGGTGGGGGAGTGCAGTGGCATGAAGTAGTGTAAAGTGGAGTGGAGCAGAGTAGAGTGCAGTGGTGGGAAGTGGGGCAGAGTACAGTGGAGTGGCTTAGAGTGGAGTATTCATGGTGTGGTATCAAACCACCTTTACAGACAACACATTTTCAACTGAAATGACCACCACATTTGCATAGACATGCAGTTTTACTAATACAACTATACAGTGCACAGACAAAAATGTGTGAAAATTGCATCATCTAGTTTAATGATTTGTTTCAACACACTTCTGAAAGAACAAAAAATTTGCTTCATTTATGTGTTCGTAATTCTGATACATTCGGGAATACTTACACTGTTCATTTAAGCATTATCGGGTGCCAGAGAAAAACTCTTTCCACCCCTCATTATCCAGCAAGACTGTCACATAAATCCTCTCACTTTGAAGTCAGAGAAAAAAAGTAAATAAGAGCCCTTGGTAGACAGAAATGAGTATAAGTAGTGGACCCCAAACCCCAGACTTTTAGATGACTTCTGAATTAAGAGGAACCTCTGCCAATGAGAAGAGCTTGATGCTTGAGGAGGACCTGCCGCTCTTCCTGCTGCTTTGCTATGCTGGCCTGCTGCTGCTGTTTCTGCCTAAGAGGGAAAGGACTGGACTTTGCTTTTTGCAACCCTACTTGTGAAGTGTTTCCAAGGGCTTGGACTGAGCTTCCCTCCTGTTAAGAAGTCTCAGGGACAGCAAAGACTTCACCTACCAGCCTCTGAGTTCACTTGCTGTGGATCCTAACTCGCCAGGTGATGCCTACTGCAGTCTCTGGGCCCCTGGGAGTGAATGCTGGTTGAAAGACCAGTGCACCGACTCGGGACGATGCCAAGACCAACACCTCTGTTTGACTCCGCAACGCCACCTGCAGCCGAAGCCGTGGTCCCTGCTGGAGTATAACAACCCTGCTGGACATTGCAGGCCTGATGCCGCCGCAGCCCCACTGACGTCCTGTGACTTTGTGAGTCCCGGGTGCTGTGTCACCAACATCCATGACGCTCGGCCGAGGCACCCTCAGCCCAGTGGCATGACAGTGACCCGATGAGGTCGCCCCTCTGTGTCTTGACCCACCGGACATTGACCCTGCCGGAGCGCAAGGAGCCAACTCTTCTCACCAATGCTGCATCACCTCCCCTGCTCCGCAGTAAGGAACCAACACAGTACCAGATCCAGCGATGCTTCACCTCCCCAACTCCATGCACCAGCTTGTTTGTTCGTTACCACAGTTACTGTACCTAACGGTCCGTGCAACTCTGTGACCAGCGCCATTGGTGTCGATTTTTGGGAACAAATCCGTCAAGATGCAGTGATAACATCAAACTGAAGCATTTGTTTCATTTCTTAGCACTATATTGGAGTTTAATCTTTGGAAAATTCATAACTTTGCTTGTGTATGTTGGATCTTTGTTGTTTTCGTCTACTTTTACTTAGATAAATATTGGCTATTTGTCTAAACAAGTGTTGAGTGATTTTGTAGTGTTTTCACTGTGTTACTGTGTGTGTTTGTAAAAAAACTTTACACATTGCCTCTGAGATAAGCCTGACTGCTTCCGCCAAGCTTCCAAAGGGGTGAGCAGGGGTTATCCTAGGTGTGTAACTCCCTTACCTCAACTAGACTGAGGGTCCCTGCTTGGACAGAGTGTAAACTGCCTGCCAACCAGAGACATCATTTCCAACACAAACTACAAAGCCAATTGTAATCAATGAGCATTATTCACTACCAGGTCAACTTTCTGAAAGTCCCCAAGATGTCTTTAGCTCGCTGTCTGGTAGGTTGCAACCTAAAAAGGGGAGTTAGTGATTTGACAGCTAGAAAACAGGTTCTACAGATTTCAATACAAAGCACTCTGGAACCAGTTTTCACAAAGTTATTTCAAGGTGATTGTCAAATCTCCCCAAAAAATCTTCTGTGAAATGACAATGAGCTCATAAAATATTTTTAATTCCATCTCCAGAAAGAGCCTTCTGTCTGACTGTTGACCAAAGGGATGTTTTCCATCTGCTCATCAGGGCATTTCAACATAAACTGTTTTGAGACCACACACACGTGCAGGTCACTGAATAATACTAGAATAAAGCACACAAGGTTTGATTCCTAATGCATCTTTCATTCCTCCTGAAATTGAATAAGTGAGTATCATTCGGTTGGTAATATTACCGCATTTAGGGCCAGATGTATCAAACGTTTTTGCATTCGCAAATGGTGCAAATCGCAAAATGTTGCCGTTTGCCAATGCGAAAACGTGGTCTGCGATGCATGAAAGGCATTCGCAGACCAAAAATACAAAATTGCAAAAGTTTCGATTTTTTGCGTTGCGACTTGGTTTTGCGAGTCGCATTTTGCGTCTCGCAATTTGCTACATGAAATACCGAATCGCTATTAGCGATTCTGTATTTCAAGTAGGAAACTGCGAGACGCAAAATGCGACTCACAAAACCAAGTCACAATTCGATGCACCAAAAAATCGCAAATTGCTATTTTTTTGCAGAATGGCATTTTGCACATGCAAAATACCACTAAGTGAAACCAGGTGGGAACCAGGTGCAACCTATATAAAGAGGCCCAGAATGCCTCAGACTCTTTTCCACAATGGCTGCACTCTACGTCATGGCGAGGAGAATGAGGATCATGGCAGGTTTGAGGAGACAGGAGCGCATTTTCAGAGTGCGCATTACACTTTTTGACCAGACTTAGGAGGAAATATTTGAGAAGTACAGGTTAAGCTCAGCCATGATACTTGACCTGAAAGCTGAGCTACAACCCATAGTGCAGCGCACAACACATAGGACTCAGAGCATCCCCACCCATGTGCAGGTATTATGCTCCCTCCACCTACTTGCCTCAGGGAGCTATCAAGGGGTCATAGCAACTGCTAGAGGGGTCTCACAGAGTACCCTCTCTAGATTTTTCAATGCATTTATCAATGCCATGCTGAGCCGAATACACCAGTACATCCGATTCCCCCACACCCCACAGGAAATACAGCAGACAAAAATAGATTTCTACCAGATAGCACAGTTCTCCCATGTCCTAGGTGCCATAGATGGGACACATGTAGCAATCTGTCCACCATCAGCCAAGGAGTATGTGTACCGCAACCGTAAATACCAACATTCCATGAATATACAGGTGATATGCAATGCCTCCTATATCATAACTGATTTCGTGGCCAGGTACACAGGGAGCACACATGATTCATACACCTTTTGCCACAGCGGGATTCACACAAGACTGCTAGCTGGGGAGTTTGGTGAAGGATATCTACTAGGTGTTGTCCCTCTGTACACTGGTGCATTGATGGCGTGCTGATGTCAGATGGCTCAGTTACTCATTATACCCTCTGTTCCTTCCAGGAGACAGTGCCTACGCAGTGCGCACCTACATGATGACGCCCTACCTCAATCCCACAACACCTGCTGAACGGAGATACAATGCAGCACAAAGGGCCACCCGCAATGTGGTGGAGCGCACCTTTGGGCTGCTGAAGAGTCGCTTCCGGTGCCTCCACAAAAGTGGAGGGGCACTACAGTACAGCCCAGAGACAACATGTAGAATAGTGGCTACTTGTGCAATCTTGCACAATATAGCTACCACCAGGGGCATACCTGTGGAAATATGTGATTGTGAATCTGAAGAGGATGGTGATCCCATACCACCCCTACAGACAGCAGACCGGACCAGTGCAGCAGAGGGCAGGCAAAGGCATGCTGACATCACGCACAACCATGTCAGATGTAAGTATGAACAACACAAATCCACTGACAATTGTACTCGTAGTAAGTACATTTATTACCTTAATGTCAGGTAATATCAGTTCCACTAGTAGCAACAATAAGTAATTGAAACAATAAACAAAAGCAGTTAACAGATAATCACTATTCCTTCATAGTTTCTTTATGGCACAAACAATTACCATCCCCTGTGGCCAATACACTAATTTCCTCCGGCCACGCAAGCCACTCAAGTGCGCAGTTGCCTCACTGGCACCTCTATTTTCTGCCTCAGTGACAGTGCTGTGCCTAGCACTGCGACGTCTGGCATCAGTTGTGGTCACAGCTAAGCTGCTGAGGCTCGATGTGTCCTCAGTGTCCCCCAGTCCCAGTTCACTTGGTGTGGCTGACCGGTTACCCATCATATTGTCTATCACAATCGTGATCTGCATCAATCCTTGTGCCACATCCCTACTGCTGTGCACTGCCTCCACCTGTGCGGCCACAGCACGCCGCGATATGAGGGCTGTTGAATTTGCCAGCCTATTGACAGAGCGACAAAAAACGCCAAACATACCCATGAAACGTCTCTCCTGCCTGCGGTGGCTAACTCTGTCGTGGCGCAGCTCATCACACAGTTCCTTCACTGCACTAGTCAGCTCCCTCGTATTCTCCGATGCTTGGATCTGTCCCTCGTGCAGCTGTTTGATGTTTGCATTGAGACACTCCAGCTGGCGATGCAGCCCCCCAATGTTTGTTTTGTGTGCCTGCATCTGCCTTTGTAACGCAGAATGTTTTTTGTTTTGCAGGCGCTGCTGCTTTAACATAGCTGATTCCAGGCCACCGAACACTGATGGTCCCTCACCTGCTTCAAAAGCATGTCCGCCTGCATACATAGGCATCCTGCGGGGTGTTGTGCTACGCTGTGGATGGGGCTCCTGCATACCAGTGCATCTGCCACCTGGGGAAGGTGTGTGTGAGTCATCCTGCTGCTCATCAGAGTCCTGGCTCAGTTCTGGTAGTGGTACTGCCCTAGCCCTGCGTCGGATGGGCGCTATATTCTGTGACTCGCTGGTATTAGAGTCAGAAGCGGGTTGGGTGTCTGTTTCCCCTGCAACGGCACATGCTGTAGCTGCTGGGCCTGGGCCACCTGCAATGACAATATGCAGCATGTCAGTTTTGTATGTATCAATAAAGGTCACACAATGGTAATAAATGTACAGTTACTTCTCATCACAATGTTGTGGGTGTTGTGGTCTTCTGTGTGTCGCTCTGCCTATTACATTCTATGTGCTACTTTCAGCTCTGGGTTGTGGACTACCACTCCCATAAGGCATTGTTGTGCTGCTTCTAAGATGTGGAATGGACTACTACTCACAATGCTTTGCCCTACTTGCTAATTCCTAAGGGGCTTTTGTGCATACACATATGGGGTTACATTTCAATATTGCACTTACCTTTACTGGTACTTGGTGTGCCAGATGTGTTGATGTCAGTGACCCCACTGACTGCTTCTGGGAGGAGTGTGGACTCCACTAGGTCTTCCATCGGGGTGGAGGGTGTCTCTGTGGGTGGGCCGCCTCCTGTGCTCCTGGGCTCCTGCAGTCGTCTTGCCACCCTCTCCTTGGCACGGGACCCCAGGTCGTACCACCTCTTCTTTATTTCCTCCACAGAGCGCTGCGCTACTCCAACAGCGCAGATTTTGGTCTGGATATCTGCCCAGAGTCTACGCTTTTCACTCTCAGGCACCTGGAGTGAGCTTTTCCCGAACAAACGGTCATGGCTCCTGACCACCTCCTCTGTGAGCACCTCCAGCTCTTGCTCACTAAACTTTAGTTTACGCTTCCTTTCTCCTTTCACTGTGCAGAGGTGTCCATGGTGGTTCTGCAGTGCTGCCTTCTTCACAGAGTTGCTCACTGTGGCTGGGCTGACTCTCTCTGAGTGCTAGTTTGGGTGTGGCACCTGCAAACTGCCTGGGTTGACTCACTTCCTGCTTGTGATGTCATCAGGCTCCTCCAGGTGTGCGTTCTCGCAATTTGCGATTTTCAATTACCGAATCGCAATTTGCGTTCTCAAAGAATGACCATAGTCTCTACATTGGTTGCTCATAAAAGCCTACAGCAATTATATAAATTAGCCTGACCTGGGGAGATAAAGGGGCAACCTTGAGTGGGGCACAAGAGAGACACCAGGCAGACTACATGGTTATTAGTTTGTCGCTGTAACACTGGAAAAAGTAATGAATAAAGTAGTGTTTTTATTGGGAAACTCTTTTGCATTGGAACCTATTGTACACTATATCAGAATTATGTTGCTTTTTACAGACCTATGCTAAGTCTAACAACAGAATAAGGTTTAAGAAGCACTTTGCTGCCAAACTACATTAGTTTGAAGAGGCAGGACACAATGATGCAATGCCTACACAAGGGGAATGTAAGTGTTCTGCATGGACACCATTCTGTTGAAAACCACACAAGCCATCTATTAAAGCAAACTATCCATCATTCTTACAATGCACTCTGGGAACCTGCTCATAAAGGTGTTTCCTTTAGGCGGAACATGTATGTCTCTGTTTAGACATGTTGTATATTCAGGCTTCACATAGGTGAGCTATCATCCAGTCTACCCACGTGTCAGATAGTAGACACTTCTGCTGTGCCTCAGGTGACAATGATCCATTAACAAAGGACGGGTCACAATCCATCATTTCTGACCAATGTCTTCTACATTTGCCACCAGTCTTCTTTTTATGGTGTACGGTGACCCATTATATATATTGAAAACCTACACATACAAGATAAGAGTTGAGTTGTTAATTGTAAAGTGCAAAAATCACCCTGAGGCATGTTGACACTGAATTGACTAACATCAGAAAAGATTGGAAGATAACCAATAAATTAATTTTAAGATCCTTCCTAAACATAGAATGGTCCTCTATTTTAGTCAGGCCGTGACAGGGTACATTCCAAACAAATGAAGCAACAAAAAAGGAACATCCCCCTCAAGCCACCACTGAGTCTTTCTAAATCAGGGGACTAATAGCAGGAGGGAAGCTCCACAATGAAGAGAATGTTTAGACTTGGAAGCAAAAACACAAGCAGCATGGGGAATGTTTCAGAATAGGCACTGGGGGCATAGTAGGGTGCCTTATAATGGATCTATGTACCAGTGTGGATGTCATCATGATAGAAGCACAAAGTCAAGTTATGTAGAATTTGGGAAATAATTAGTGCTCACAATAATTACTGCTAACCTAATATGGGATATTTAATGGGTGACATAATCAACTTTTACTGAGGTTTGTATCTCAGATTGAAGCCTAACAAGTGAAATCAGTGTTTACCAAACCAATTTATTTTGCAATTTATTTTTCAACTTTGTCATAGCATTTTGTACTGATATATTTACTCAGCAATTTGCATAAAAATCTGTCAGGATAAAATTGCAGAATGTGGCAAGGGATGCACAGCTCTTAATTCGGACCTTTGTGCAAACATTCATCTGTGCCTTGATCAAAACGTAAAACACAACTTTGAATTATGGACTAAGTAAAATATGCAAATTCATAAAAGGCAGGGACAGCTTATGTCAACAGTAATCTGACTAGCTCTGTATCGCCATAATCAGGGCCTTCCAGTGCTGGAGGGTTCTAGTATACTATATTCTATAGTACTTGTATTTATTTAATGTGGTGCCATGTTGCTGTTCTGTGCTGTTCTGAAAAGTCAAGGTAGAGCTGGACAGCAAAAGAAGACAACTTCTACCCAGAAAACAATGTAAATATGTGCAACTTGTTATTCAGCAAATCTAAAGACAGCTTGGAGGCCAGAATATAACTTTGATTGATGGAGTCACTTAAGGTTTTAGGGTGACAAAGGTTTACTGTTTTTGAGAGGTAATGTAAGGGTGTTCTCAGCTGCATTTTGGAGTGCATCCTTCTAACAGAAGCTCATTAGAAAGGTTTGAGCAATGTATAGTCTACAAATATATATTTGTAGCTCACTTGTTTTATCTTAAACTCTAAGGGACTAATGTACCAAATAGCCAGTGGCAAAAAGTGGTTGCTAATTGTGCACTGACTTTTTATAAATGTAAAATAGTTTTGGGAATTGCCTATGTATTCTAAGAGTATTCACACACTTGCAAATCATAGTGGGTCAGAATCTAAGGGCCAGATGTATCAAAGAATTTAGCATTCGCAAACGGTGCGAATTGCAAAATTCGGACGTTTGCGAATGCAAAATCACCTTTCTGCATGTAAGAAAGGCATTCGCAAAGCAAATTTAACGAATCGCTAAAATAGCGATTCCTTAAAATTGCGACCCCATTTAGAGAATCTCAAATTGCGATTCTCTAAATAAGAAATCGCAAATAAGGAATCCTTATTTGCGATTTCTTAAGCACATGTATGAAGCAATTCCTTAATGCGAATTGGGCATTAAGGAATCGCTAATTACCACCAAGTTGAACTTGGTGGTAACCATGTGCAAAATTTAAAAATGCATTTAAAATGCATTTTTAAATTGTACATGTAAAGCACACATGCCCTTTTGGCATGTGTGCACCTTACATGTCCCCCAAAACAATTTTGGGGTGCAGCAGAGGGGGCCTTGGGCCCCCAGCACCCTGGGGTTTTGCATTTCCAAAATTGCGATTTCTGGTTCAGAAATTGCAATTTTGGAAATGCACAAAATTAGCAGGTATGGGCCAACAGGCCCATAGCTGCGAATGGTGTCGGTATCGCAATTTGCGATTCGGTAATAGCATTTGCGATTTTTAAGAAATCGCTATTACCGAATCGCAAATGTGATACATTGCACTTTGCGAGTCGGAAATAGCGATTTCTTAAAAATCACAATTTCCGAATTGCAAAGGGCCGTGATGATACATCTGGCCCTAACTGACCTCATCAATACTTGTGAGGCTGGTGCAAATTGCAACTCACTGTGATTGGACACCATCACAGGCATTGATGGTGGCCTGCTGGGGTCAGCTGATCCCCATTTCTTTGCCTACATTTAAATAAAGTAAACTTTAAAAAACAGTGCAGCCTGCAAACAGTACTGCATTGAAAAAAAAGCTGTTATTAGGTTTGTTTGAGAGGTGGTGGTGGTCCCTGGGACTACTACCTACTCCCCAACAAACTGTTTTTTACATTCACATGTGGTGGAGTATTACCATCTCAGCTCAGGAGTCAGTAACTTTTCAATGTTTGGCAACCAGATTTTAGTTACAAAACGTTGATATATACCATAACACATTGCTATTTAGAAGAGACACTCTAAATACACCACTTTCAAATAGTGATTCACTATGCCTTTCTAAACCTATTTTGCGATACGTTAACTTGCTACCAAAAATGCACTTAATATATTGAAAAAGCCGTTCTGTAGTGCCAAACACTGTGATTTTACAGTGTTTTCAGTCGCAGGCTGGGACGTTGTAGCATTATATATATACAAATCACTATTACCAGGTGCAGCCAGTAGGATTGAGTTGTGTGACTGTCTGGTTGCACACATAGACATCTGCAGTGATCACACTGAGCTTTCATAATATTGAATAATGCATTTCACACTGGCTACTTTAACTTGCATTTATTTTTCATTTTAGGTGTGTGTGAGTTATATTTATTTGCATAAAGGAGAAAGGCCAACAAAAAGGTGTTAAACATTTTGTACTTTTTAGCTACATCTTTGGTCCGGACTCCTTTGCACTCAGGATCACAGTTCTAATACTTGTTTTATCCACTTCAGCCCCTGAACAACCTATGAAATACTTTGTAAGACGCTGCAATTGAACCCCATCTCCAGAGGCTCAGGACACATCAGTTGAAGAATTGAATGTGTCCCTGAAGCTGCAGCAGCCCGTGCTGATGCACATGAGGGATGTTGGGGGGAGGTGCTAAAACCCTTTTAGCCCAATGGGTGTTGCACACCTGCTCTGCGATAATGACTCATGGGAGTGCTAAAGTGCTATGTTCACAGTGAAGGGGTTTTAGGATAGCATATTTTGGTACAGTGCTAAATTTCAGCTGGTGGCTCCAGGTTAGGCCCACCGACATACTTTTTGGGGACTGGGACTTGTTTTTAATCACCAGAATTCGACCCAGAGCAAGAGAGAGAAACAAAGCACAGGGGGAAATGAAGATCAAAACTAATACAGAAAAAACATTGTCAAAAGGAGAAAGCAGGGATGAAATAGATTCTACAACAGTGAGAGATAAAGGGGCAGGAAGAGTATTTTAGTAGAGGAAAGAGACATGAGCCTTGGTATTCGGCACTCCCACCATTCAAAATCAACATCAGTAAGCTTCTAAGAAACGGTTGGGCCCTGGCATTTATTCTTTTGCAAATTAAGCACTGATTTGGTGCTGTAGATTCTGCCCTTGCAATGTAGCTGAGGCCTGTATGGACAATGAGGAATTACGCAGTAGTGGGCCGGTTTTCAGACTCAATACAAGTTTTTTACTTGCAGACCAACATCTTCTCCCTCGCAGTGCAAAAACGCAGAGTGGGGTTGTGTGAGGGACTGCCTCACAGAGCAGCTGTTATACTGCACTTCTTCCACTATGGGTATATGGGTGATGCTGCCCATTAACCTATTATCAAGACCACTGGAATTATGCAATTTTGCAACGGTGGTGCTTCCCACATAATTCTTGATTTGCTGCTTGCCACATAATCCATCATCTGCTGCACAATCTGCAGATTTTCATAAAAAATATTTCTAGCTGAAATGGTCAAATGTTGCTAAAACCAGTTGCTGCACAGTCGAAGGTCCTTCCAGTCACCTTTCTGTTGCTTACTGCTGTAGTTGGATGTTAAACTACCGATAATGAGGTGAAACGTTTGCCTAGACAGTGTTAACATATAAAAAAGACAAATTAACAATGCCAGTCTTGGGTGGTGGGCAGAACGCCCTACCCCCCTGGGAAATTTCGGATGAGTGGGAGCGTTCGAGGTAACATGGCGAGCCATGGGTTAGTTCATAAGGTGGGGGTTGAGGGGATGGGAGGTTATATAGGTATATGGCGACCGTTATAGGGCGCCATTTTGTTAGTATGCATCAGCTGTCAAGGTCAGAGCTTTTCAAAGTTTGTGCAGAGCTTTCCAAGTTGTTCAAATTGGATGAGCAGTGTAGTCGTACGACATTTGTTGTCAGCACAGTGTTTTGTATCCCCAATATACATTGTAGGGTAGCACATTTGAGGTAAGGTGCAGGCTTGATAACTAGAGCTCAGTTATGGCCTCTCAAGATGTGTGTGGGAGCCAAGCCATGGCAAACCTGCGCGAAGTGGAGAGGGCTGATTTATTGTCAGAGGGAACATTGATGTTAGGGAGGCCACCCAGGAGGACAGCGGAAGGTGTTGTGGTGGTGGGTTTACCCTGTGACCCCCGAGTATGTAAGCTGGCCCGGGAGTGAAGGTAGAGGGTAGGAGGGGCCAGGGTCAGCCATCGCGAGCTGTTGTTTCCAGGAAAGTCTCAGCCCGTGGGCGGGGGCAGGGTAAAGGTGTGACCCCCGTGGTCTTTACACCACCGGGGCCGCAAGCAAGCTGCGGTCAAGGCTGGGCTCAGGAGCCTCTGAGGGGGCCATTATGTGTGAGGAGGCCCACGGGGTGGCGGAGCAGTGGAGCGTGCGCTCGCCCCCGACACGCCTTGCACGGTCTTACCTGGTGGGGGTGCGGTGGTGGCAGATTCATTGTCGGCTGCTGCAGCAGCCTTTTTGGCAGAAGTACTTGTGCAGCCCTCCAGGCCTCCTGCAGTGGTCTGGTTGGATGGTGAGATTTTTGGGGATGGGGCTTCAGGGCAGTGGGTGTGGTGTAATGATCCCCCAGCACCAGGGCCCCTCCCGGCATGTCAGGGTCAGTTATCCAGCAGCCAGGTGTTACAGGTGGGCCTGGGACCCTTTGCAGTGTTACAGCCCAGAAAGTCTTTTACGGCTTTGGATACTTTGCCTGAAGTTGGAGCTTGTGTAGGTGCAGCTGGCTCTGGTGCAGCGTTGGACCATTTGGAGAGCCAGTGGGGTACAGTATCTGCATATGGCCTGGCCGGTTTTGACCCATACCCGGATTTGTATGCTAACCAATTCTGAAATTGTGGTGTGGGTTATGGTGAAGTGCTGAGCACCACAGTGTGATGTGACTGGGGGGGGTGACGAAGTGGGATCTGGATTATGACAAGGACAAATGTGAAGAGAGGTAGATTGTTGAGGAGCAGAAGGACGACTCAGGTTGCATGTGTGTGGCGAGGGAGTACTAACGAGGAGAGGAGACTTGGGGCCAGATGTAGCAAAAATAAAAATTGCGACTCGCATTTTGCGAGTTGATGCGACTCGCAAAATGCGAGTCGCAAATTGGAATGCCAGAAAAAAAAGCGATCCGAATTTGCGACTCGCAGCCGGACTCGCAACGCTGTGTGCGAGTCCGCAGTTTGCGAGGTCGCTGTTTGCGAGTGTGCAAAAAACGAACTCGCAATTAGCGAGTGGGTGTCGCAAATTGCGAATACCTTCAAAATTGCTTGCAGATGCAGCAGAACACTCCAGAAAGCATACCAGAACACCCTGGAAACACTTCCTGGCACATGATGATGACATCACAGCCAGGAAGTTAACAAATACACCTGGGAGGAGGGCTCAACAGTGAGCAGTGTCTCTGCCACTCACAGTAGGGTGCTGAGGAGTGGTAGGCACAGCACCATGGACGCAGCAGGGACCAGCCAGGCTGGCAGGAGGGGCAGGAGATCATAGATAACAGCCAGGACAGATTAATGTGGCACATGGCGTTAATGTGCCACATGACTGGTTGGCATTTTCCTGCCCATGGACAATTTCAACTTGTATATAGTTTCTTCATGACATTAATAAAACAGTTATTTTTGTTCCACTTAACAAATGGTTAATAGGTGAGTATGGTGGGAGTTGACACGTACCGTCCAAAATATTGCATTGCAATGTGGTCCCGTCTCAGTCTGCCTTGATTAGCTAGACTCCTATCCCCATGATGGCGATGTGGTTGTTCTTGCTCTTCATCATCAGGATCTGGGTCTGCAGGGGTGAGAGGTAGCCCACGTCGGGTGGCTATGTTGTGGAGGATGGCGCATGCGACCACAATTTTGAAAGCGGTAATGGGGGTGTTTTGGAGGGCGCCTCCACTGCGGTGGAGGCATCTGAATCTTGCCTTCAGCAGTCCGAAGGTGCGCTCGATCAGGTTCCTGGTCCTCTTATGCGCACTGTTTTATTGCCTCTCTGATTCAGTTCTGGGTGTTAAAAACGGAGTCATGATCCAAGGCCTGAGAGCATATGCACTGTCACCTGTTGGGCACAAAAGTACATGGTTAGGAAGTCCAGATTGTCGTGCACAGTGACCTGTGTGTATGTCTGCAAGTGTCTGTGGCTCTACCTAGGAGGTAACCGTCTCCAAATTCCCCACGTTCCAGGCGTTGATGTATCCCACTATGCCTAAAAATGTATGAGTCATGGGTACTGCCAGGAAACTTAGCTACGATGTCCGTGATGACATAATGGGCATCACAAACAACCTGTATGTTGAGTGAGTGGGTACACTTCCTGTTGCGGAAAATGTGTTCCAGATTAGCAGGGGGGCATATTTGAATGTGTGTCCCATCTACACACCCTATGACATGAGGAAAGTGGGCAATGCGGTAAAAGTCCAGCTTGGTGCTGTTCATTTCTGCCTCATTCCTTGGTAAGTATATTAAGTGAGACATGTGCATGACTAAGGCATCTAGGAATGCCCTGAGGAACCTTGACACTGCACTTTGGGATACCCCACCTGCCACGGCAATGACCCCCTGATAGCTCCCTGAGGCCAAGAGGTGCAGTGCGCATAGCACTTGCACATGCGTAGGGATGGCGCAGCCACGCAGAGTCTTGTGTTCTAGCTGTGGTTTCAGTAAATCTATTAATTCTAGAATGGCTGCGCTGCTAAGGCGGTATTTGTCATAGATCTCCTCTTCAGTTTGCTGAAAAAGAGTCTGCCTGGTTCTGTATATCTTCTCCTGTCTGTGGGCCCTCCTCCTCCTCTGCTGGGCTGCGTAGACTCTCCTCCTCACTGCTATCAGGTATATCTCCGCCATCTTGAGTAACCCAGATGCCTTCTGGGTCCCCTTTTATACTTTGGTAATGGTTACCACCTGCTCTGAGTTAGTGGTAAATGGGACATGCAAACTGGGCTTTTTGCGACTAGTCGCAATTTGCGAGTTGCAATTGCATGAGGTTTGCGACTCGCAAATTGCGACTTGCAATTTGCGGGTCGCAAAATGGGGTCGCAACGGATGCGACTCGCAAACGGGTCCCATTGCTTTTTGCGAGTCAGAAATTGGCTTTTTGCATCCCATTTCCGATTTTGCACTGTCGCAAATTGCGAATCGGCCCGTTTGCGAGTCGCAAACGTTTGCTACATCTGGCCCTTGGAATTTTACAGAGCTCGGCAGAATCATCAAGGAAGTTGGTAGGGACTACGACGGGACTGAGACCTGGGCCAAGATGGTTGGCTTTAGTGTGGGCCCCACCCCTGTGGCCAGGTAGGGGCAATAAGAGGGTCAATATGGGTGCAGGGCCAGTGGATGTTGGGGTACAGGAAGCCGTAGGGGACATGGAACCAATGATGGGTCAAAGCATTCACTTTCAGAAGGATAGGTATGTGCAGAATCAGGGCCATGGGAAAGAGGTAGGGGGCTTGAGGGGGTCACAAGGCAAGATAGTGCAGGCAGGGTCTCTCAGCCAGGGGAGATGGGGACGTGGGAGAGCAAAGAGGAGGAGATCAAGAAAGAGAGCAATGATATTAGGCAGAACAAGCTACTCTACATGGGAATGACGAAGCTACTGGGGGCCAACCTAATGCTGGCAACCAAAAAGCGGACATGTAAAGGATAGTATGTTGAGCTGTTTAAACTGGTGCACAGGGAGATCAGGGCCAAGGAGGACTCTAAGGATTTTTTATTTAAAAAAAATATATTTTTAGTAAATTTTTGCTTTAATTCTGTTTCCAACATTTACTAGTCACATTATATAGGTATAATAAATCAGTAACGTTGCTGATACACAGTTTAACACATTAACTTAACAACTTAACTGAGGTCATTATCGCGCATTAAATGAGGAGTACAGAATTGGTTCCTAAACAGTCGCTCGCCAAGATGTGAATATGGGCACTTTTCCACTACATCAGGTATATACTCTTGTGAAACTGGCGCTTATGCGCTGCGTGGGGGAAGATCTAGAGCGGAGGAGATGTGCGTGTTGAGTGTGGGGTATATAACTTGCGTTATGATGTGGAACCACGGCTCTTCTGTGGGCGATCGTTATGATCACCCTTGGCATACATTCAGACGCAGGGAGGTGCCAATCATTCCGGTGATTCTCATTTAAAGAGTCCCTAGTTGGGCAGGGTGGAAAGCCGTCAGGGCTGACTACTATTTGTAGTTATTCGAGTGCATTAGTTTAAGGCGGTTTCTCGTCGCTTTTGGCGTCTAGTCTATCTACCAGGATCTCCCACGCCTCACTGCCCGTCTGCCGGGGTCCCATTTTTGTGTTCCTTAGCACCATCAACTCTGCGCTGGCCCATCTTAGTGTCGTACTGTGCCAGGAAATCAGGTCTGGGGCGGTGGCCGACTTCCAGTTCATTGCTATCAATCTCTTGTACATTACGAAAGCTAGATCAATAAACTTATGTAGGTGCTTGTGCTTTTTGTCTCTATTTCTCAGGCCTAATAAACATGATTTAGGCTCTACTGTGAGTGCCAGGCCCGTCAATTCAGATACCTTTTCCACTATTGCGCTCCACTTTACACGCACTAGAGGGCAGTCCCATACCATGTGGTAGAAATGTGCCAGCGGGGCTCGGCACCTTGGGCAAGCTGGGTCCGAGGTAGGGAACATACTTTTAATCCTGGCTGGAGAGAGGTACGTTTGGTGTAGATAATTTAGTTGTGTATATCTGAACCTAGGGTTTCTCGATACTCCCTTAGTGTGTAGTAGGGCACAAGGCCATTCCTCCTGTGTGATCGGGAGTGGGAGCACCTCGTTCCACTTAGTTAGTGCCTTCCCCAGAACGGGTGCCGTTTCTTTATTCAGTGCTTTGTACAGGTTCGACACTATTTGCAGTTGGCCGTCGTATTGCAGCATATGGTGTACTGCAGTGGAGGTCGTGGGTTCCTGTTCTCCCGAACCCCACATCTTCTTTATAGTATGGCATAGGGCATGGTATGTCATAAATTGCCCTGGGCTTACTGCTGTGAGGTCGCGTATTTCTTCGAAGGTCATTAATTTCCCTTCCTCGAAGCAATCGCCAACCTTCTCAATGCCCGCATCTGCCCATACCGCCAAGAACCTTCCTCTGTCTTCTCCGGCCCAGCCCGGGAGGGCTCCTAGTTGCACTAGAGGGGAGTAGGGGAGCGCGCGGCGTCCACCCTGAATATACCTCTTCCAGCATGCATGCGCTACCTGCAGTTGTGGTTTGCCGGCTATTCCCTTCGGGGCTCCGGCCGCCATCCATGCGACCAATGGTGTGCCACTCAGGTTGGCCAACGCCCCTGCCGACTCCGCTAATGTGGGTCTATGTATCCAGTCCAGCACCGCATAGTAACGCTCGAAGTTTGGGGCACCCATGCCTCCCTCGGCTACTGGGCGCTGTAGTGTGGCGAGGGCAACTCGCGTTCTGCCTCCTGACCAGATGAGTTGCAGCAGTGCACTGTTTAGTTCACGAAAAAAGCTCTTGGGGACTAGGAGTGGCAACGCAGAGAAATAATATAGGAGCAGGGGGAGTATCAGCATATTTGCTATTGCAACTCTGCCCATTGGTGACAATGGCAACTTGCCCCAGAAGCGAAGTGATCCCTTAATGGAGGCAAGTGCTCTCCCCAGGTTACCGTCTCTGAGGTCCTCTGGTTTATGGTATATTTGGACCCCCAGGTATTTAAATGAGTCAAAGCACCATCTCAGGCGCCCGGACAGGGTTGTAGCTCGGTTTGACAGTGTCCGTGCGACAAGGGGAAATACGCATGATTTTTCCCAGTTTACTACCAGTCCGGACATTGTGCCGAACTCGGCAAGGAGTGTCATTACTGATGGTATTGTCTCGCTTCCGTTACGAAGGTATATTAAGGCATCGTCTGCGTACAGAGATATTATGTGTTTCGTCCCGTTCCTTAGTATGTCCCATTCCTCCTCCTTCGATCTCAGGCGAGTGGCCAGTGGTTCCATGGCGATAGCAAATAGCAGAGGGGATAGGGGGCATCCCTGCCTAGTGCCTCTTGCAATCGGGAAACTTTCGGATACCGTTCCGCCCGTTCTAACCCTTCCTCGTGGCCCGTAGTACAATGTCTGCACCCATTGTATAAATTTTGGGCCGATTCCCATTTCCCGCATGGTATCGCATAGGAAATCCCACCCCAACGTGTCAAAAGCTTTTTCTATGTCCAATGATAGTACCATTTCATCCTGTGCCCCTGTGGGGGTGCTTCCCATCACTCCCAGAAGTCAGCGAGTGTTTAGGAATGTATTTCATTTGGGAATGAAGCCGTTTTGATCCTCGTGTATCAGTGTGTGGATGACAGGGGCAAGCCTGTTGGCCAATATTTTGCCCAGAATTTTACAGTCGGTGTTTAATAGTGATAGTGGTCTATATGATTTGACACCTGTGGGGTCCCGTCCCTGTTTGGGCAGGACCGCTATCACTGCTTCTCTCTGTGTGGGTGGCAGTGCCTTGTGTCTCCAGGCCTCTTCGTATACTTTTAATAGATGGGACTTCAGGAGGACCGAATATTTTGCATAGTATTCCATTGGGAGGCCGTCCATACCTGGTGCCTTGTTTCTTGGCATTTGTGTTAATGCGGCTTCTAGTTCCGCAGTGCTCAGTGGGGCTTCTAGTGCTTCGGCGTGTTCCTGAGATAGTTGTTTTAAATGAGCACCAGTTAGGAAAGTTACGAGCTGACCTGGTGTATAATCCGTACGTTTAGTGTATAGGTGCGTGTAGTAGTCCCTGAACACCCTGTTTATATCTGCTTGCGTGGAGACCCACTCATTATTGTCTAGTTTTATAGTCCCTATTGGGGTCTGTTGCTGGGTTCCCTTTAGGAGCCAAGCCAGCAGTCTGCCCGACCTGTCCCCCTCAGATTGTTGGCGCATTAAATGATACTTATAATCATGTTTGCGGAGGCGGGAGTCCGCTTCATTGTATTTTATGCGTGTTTCTTGTAGTGTGGCGTATGGTGCTTCATTACCGGCTATCGCCACTTCGAGTGTTCTCAGTTCCTTCTCCAGTTTGCTTATCTCCGAGTGTAGGGCGCGTCTGACTCCCCAACTGGATGCCATGCAGAACCCTCTTACCACCGCCTTGTGTGCCTCCCATTCTGCTGCTCTTGTATTTGCGGAGTCAGAGTTTACTTCCCAGTAATGCTTTAGTGCTGTGCCTAGTCCCTCTGCGTAGGCCTGGTCTTGGAGCGCTTCTGGCTGCAACCGCCATGTAGAAATTACCTGGCGGGTCGCACCCCAACCCAGGGTTATTTTGAGCGGGGAGTGGTCCGACAGTGTCGTAGCTAAATATTCTGACACCTTCGTCAGCGCGCATATGTCAGTGGTGCCCCAGAATATATCTATTCTTGTGTGCACCTTGTGTGGCACAGAATAAAATGAGTATTCTCTCTGTCTGGGGTGTTGTATTCGCCAGAGGTCATGGAGTCTCATGTCGTCCGCCCATTTCTGTAGTGGGTTCTTGGTGTTTGAGGACTCTAAGGATGAGGAGTCCGAGCTATTGCGCAGGCCGAAACTCCCAGTAAATATTGAAAATTGAACCACGTTGTTTCTCATCTACGCCAGTGTGTATTGTGAAAAATACCCTGAGCGTTGTGTGGCACTCTTTAAATACCTGGACGTAGTGTGAAAGGCACAAGTTTCTTTCGAAGGCATGGCATGGGTGTGCTATGATGAGGAGTTCAGGGCATGGTTGGCGGAGGACACAGAAGGGGTCTGGGGGAATTGGACTACGAGCTCTTTTTGCAGACCATGACTCCCAAGCGGGCAGTCCCATCAACTTATAGGGCGAGTGGCTGCCACTACGCCAAGGATGCCAGGTCTAACAGTCACCAACAGGCCCACTGTGATCCCCAGTTGTATGCACATGTGCGTTTACAGTATTGAAGACCGAATTCATAAAACAGCTGTTTACACACCAAGAAGAGTGCCCCAATAAAGACACATAAACTCTTTCCTATCACCTGCAAGGTTATGACAAATATTGTAGGCTGTGGCATGGGTATTGTTAGGATCCTCTTGCATATTGTGTAGAACCTATGTTAAATGCAATAGACTGGAGATGGCACCCGGTCTAGCACCCTTGTCAAGTGTTGTAAGCATGGTCCATTGTTTCTGAAAATCTCATGTTGCACTGTCTGTTGTTTATTTGTGTACACCTGTAGTGTAAATTACTTTTTGTTTTTAAAGTGAAAGCATTAACTGGATTGGTAGCATCGTTGAGCGTTACTACTGTCCCTGCAGAGGTCTGACTTCTAGCCCACCACAGCTTCTAGAGTAAGCCTTGGACCGCTCTCTCTTGTTATCTTGAGGGTCAAGTGCTACAGGGGTGTACTTGGTGATCGGTTTTGGGTTCCATAACAAGGTAACTGCAGGAACAACATAGGTAAAGCACTTCATATGAAAAAACTGGAGCCTAGTAAATTACAATTGCCCCTCAATCCCTCAAACTATTCCCACAGCACTCAAAAGATTTGCATTCACTATTACCTGTTGATTCTTTGGGGATGTGCATGGATATTTAGCCCTGTTTATCCAATGTCCTCCATGTGTCATCAGCCTCTGATATTGACTGCAAGATAATTGGGTTTACTTGTGGGATCCGATTGACTGCCAAATCGCAGAAGATCACTGGGAGCGAGATCCCTGAGTCAGTCTCTTCCTCAAGTGCCTAATTTAGCTCTGAGCAGAACTGAAAGTTCTTCCACGAAGAACATGTGCTACGATTTGTATAATGGATGGCTGATTGGAAAAGGGATGAGTGTTACTTGGAGTCATACAGGGCAAAAGGCAAAGCTCACCGACTCTTCTTTTTGTGTTGAAATTAGCAAGATAATGTATACCTACTGCATAGCGAAGGTATAACATGTTCAATTAAAAATATAGAAATGTAAGTCGTAACGTTTGGTTCAATATAACAACAAAAACGCTGTAAAAAAAAAGCGATCGTTTGCCTTCCTCGAGGTCTCCCCATGTCTACAATGACTGCTCTCTCTAGTTATTAAACATTCTGGCATTGTTCCTTAAAATATATGAAACTTGGTGTATTCCAGAAGGAGAGCAAATGGCACTTTAGGGCCTGCCGAACAAGGCCAAGAGTTCACAAATTGCAACAACATTTCCAGATTTCATTTGCTGTGCAACGTAGGTAAAGCACGAAAGCTGTTCCCAGCATGCATTAAGCACCTCAGTAGTATTTTAGTTGCCTGTAGAAACTGATGCTACATTCCCCCAAGGAACGCCGCGCTGTCCTCTGACTCATCAGCATGCTTGAAGCAGTTCAGCATTAAATTAACAAACTTGTGTTACTTTGCAGCCGAAGGGTCACACCCAAGTCGCAAGATAGACCCTCCCTGGGTCCTGTTCCTATACTCGTAGCTTTCGTACACTGCTGCTTGCTGTAAAATTGATTATCTTTTATTATTGGCAGGGCCACTAGGATTATGCAGCGTGGCAGGACCAAATTGTGTGGCTGGGTTGACTAAATAACGCGGCAAAAAAAGCCAAATTACTTCGGAAGGGAGGTCACATTCAAAATAACCAGGGACTATCAAGTAGTGTGGAAAAGGCCGCTTTAATGAAACGGGTGCCTTTCTAAATCAAATACAATGACTGGCTGTAACGCCTTACATCTTAACATTGTCTTAACCTCACTACACATAACCATAACTATCAAAAAACCTCCCCCCTTCCCTAATTGTCCGTTCCCAATCCTGTCAATCAAATTTCCAAATACCACTCTTGCCACTCATATTACTACATCCCCCAATTCTTGTCTCAAAGCTTTAACTTTGACTTTGTGATCTTTGATTCCATGTTTGAAAATCCCAACTAGCAGCCTTTCTATCTGGTGTCTGCATGCTTCACTGCCCACTTGATTTAGGAGTGGCCATAGAGCCAAATCTCAATGTGACCCCACCCGCAGCCCGCAAAGCATCCTAGGACAAAACAAATTCATGTTAATGATGTGTGCCAAACACCCAACCAGCTTGCAAGTAACACTTGTGGCAGTCTGAGTGCCAACACCCCACCCTTCTAATATCAGCCATCGACCAATCCCTCACTCCACCTTCTGTCGCCATGCAGATGCGAAAGGAGTGAGTACCAAAATCCTGTGCCCTGTAACCCAGCCAACTGAGCGCCTTACACATAAACTCCCAAAACGTCACCATCTTAGTGGCAAAAAATCGTCCCCTTCCCCTGCCTGTACCAGCATAAAGCCAAACACCTCTCATTGATACGCAGGTTCCTCTGCCCAACTGGTCAGCCATACCTGTACCGACTCAGAGAGCATCCTCACATCCCCCCACCGAAGTCCTTCCTACGCTTTGGAACTCACCACCTCCTTACCCCTGAGAGCACTAAAAAAAGAGCCATACCATCATGACAGCAAATACCTGAGCCTCTCCCTCATTGCAGCAAACGTTTGGGAGAGCTAATATGACCTTCTTCAGAATATCCAGTGGTATTTGCCTCCTCACTCTTATGCCCTCACCCCGCTCCTGTGCTCAACCCTCTGGCATCCTCCACCCCATCTCCCCAGCAGTAGGTTCATAACCCCACAATAATTTGCAGAAGAAAGCAATCCCAGCCAGCTTACCTGCTATGGTGACCGCCGATAGCCCCTTAACAATCAAATTCAATATCAAAGTCACCAAATCATTCCGTTGCAATGATCCACCATCATCTACACCACATCTCTGTGCCCCAGACCGTAGAACTTCCTCCCACCCCAGCTGATACACCTGCCTCGTAGACCCCTACAGAGAGCCCCGTAGTAAATGTCTCACATGTTCCCGCCGATCGTTCAGAGATGATCCAGCACCGTTGCTTTCACCTTGTCTTCCCACAGACCAAGACCACAAAATCTGGTCCACTGCAAACGAGAAAGAGCATTAGTAATTTAAATTATCCGTGCCTGCTACATGCCGTTCCTTACAGGTAACATTGACACGCAAGCATTCAAGAACAAAAACTCGTAGCAACTTCCAGACCATTGGGTCCTTTGCCGACTGGAGGTTAACTATGTGCACCATGGACATATTGTCCACATTGAATAAAACCCGCTTGTTAGCAAACCACTGCCCCCACAGTCACACCGCCACCACCAGTGGAAAGAAACTGAAGAAAAGCAATGCTTCTGCCTTCTCTTTTCCACTCTTCAGGCCACTCCTTGGACACTACTTGCTTTGCCAAAACAGTCAAAGCCATGTCCAATTTGTGTCAGAAAACAATTGAATGGCCTACTTCATTTCCTCTCCCAAACCTGCCCTGGGTACACAATTAAATTCATCCAGGAAACTGGGCCAAAGCCGCAGGTCCTTCACCCCAGCAGAGAGGCGGATAAGATAATGAGGTAAGCTTGCCATCGAGAGCGCCCACCCCAGTCTCCGGCAAAAGGTCCTCCCCACCTGAACAGCCCTGCAAGGGAAATTCATATACCCCAGCAAAACCTGAATGTCTTTGACCTGCACCTCGCTTTTCCGGAGGGCATTGTCTAACAATTCCAGGCAGCCGAGCTTCTTGTGTCTCAGCAACCTAATCTCCATTGTTTGAGAATCCAGTTCTACCTCTAGGATGGTGATAACCTGGACCTGTCCCACCATCTTCTCTGGCGCCAGGGGAACCTCCAATTCCTGCGTCAACTCTTGAAACAATTTCAAACTGAAGTCCTGGTTCCCTGCTGGATCGGTTAAAAAGAAATCATCCAAATAATGTGTCATGATGTTTTGACCCTTCACATGAACAAAATGATTTTGCAGAAAGGAACAAAACACCTCAAACAGTGAACAAGTGTAAAGAAATGGCTCCCTGTTGCAGTTACCCCCCACTTTTTGCCTGATACTGATGCTGACTTGACTGAGAAGTGTGCTGGGACCCTGCTAACCAGGCCCCAGCACCAGTGTTCCTTCACCTAAAATGTACCATTGTATCCACAATTGGCACACCCTGGCATTCAGATAAGTCCCTTGTAACTGGTACTTCTAGTACCAAGGGCCCTGATGCCAAGGAAGGTCTCTAAGGGCTGCAGCATGTCTTATGCCACCCTGGAGACCTCTCACTCAGCACAGACACCCTGCTTGCCAGCTTGTGTGTGCTAGTGAGGACAAAACGAGTAAGTCGACATGGCACTCCCCTCAGGGTGCCATGCCAGCCTCTCACTGCCTATGCAGTATAGGTAAGCCACCCCTCTAGCAGGCCTTACAGCCCTAAGGCAGGGTGCACTATACCATAGGTGAGGGTGCCAGTGCATGAGCATGGTACCCCTACCGTGTCTAAACAAAACCTTAGACATTGTAAGTGCAGGGTAGCCATAAGAGTATATGGTCTGGGAGTCTGTCAAACACGAACTCCACAGCACCATAATGGCTACACTGAAAACTGGGAAGTTTGGTATCAAACTTCTCAGCACAATAAATGCACACTGATGCCAGTGTACATTTTATTGTAAAATACACCACAGAGGGCACCTTAGAGGTGCCCCCTGAAACTTAACCGACTATCTGTGTAGGCTGACTAGTTCTAGCAGCCTGCCACAAACCGAGACATGTTGCTGGCCCCATGGGGAGAGTGCCTTTGTCACTCTGAGGCCAGTAACAAAGCCTGCACTGGGTGGAGATGCTAACACCTCTCCCAGGCAGGAATTGTCACACCTGGCGGTGAGCCTCAAAGGCTCACCTCCTTTGTGCCAACCCAGCAGGACACTCCAGCTAGTGGAGTTGCCCGCCCCCTCCGGCCAGGCCCCCCTTTTGGCGGCAAGGCCGGAGAAAATAATGAGAATAACAAGGAGGAGTCACTGGCCAGTCAGGACAGCCCCTAAGGTGTCCTGAGCTGAGGTGACTCTAACTTTTAGAAATCCTCCATCTTGCAGATGGAGGATTCCCCCAATAGGGTTAGGATTGTGACCCCCTCCCCTTGGGAGGAGGCACAAAGAGGGTGTACCCACCCTCAGGGCTAGTAGCCATTGGCTACTAACCCCCCAGACCTAAACACGCCCTTAAATTTAGTATTTAAGGGCTACCCTGAACCCTAGAAAATTAGATTCCTGCAACTACAAGAAGAAGGACTGCCTAGCTGAAAAACCCCTGCAGAGGAAGACCAGAAGACGACAACTGCCTTGGCTCCAGAAACTCACCGGCCTGTCTCCTGCCTTCCAAAGATCCTGCTCCAGCGACGCCTTCCAAAGGGACCAGCGACCTCGACATCCTCTGAGGACTGCCCCTGCTTCGAAAAGACAAGAAACTCCCGAGGACAGCGGACCTGCTCCAAGAAAGGCTGCAACTTTGTTTCCAGCAGCTTTAAAGAACCCTGCAAGCTCCCCGCAAAAGGCGTGAGACTTGCAACACTGCACCCGGCGACCCCGACTCGGCTGGTGGCGATCCAACACCTCAGGAGGGACCCCAGGACTACTCTAAGACTGTGAGTACAAAAACCTGTCCCCCCTGAGCCCCCACAGCGCCGCCTGCAGAGGGAATCCCGAGGCTTCCCCTGACCGCGACTCTTTGAATCCTAAGTCCCGACACCTGGGAGAGACCCTGCACCCGCAGCCCCCAGGACCTGAAGGACCGGACTTTCACTGGAGGAGTGACCCCCAGGAGTCCCTCTCCCTTGCCCAAGTGGAGGTTTCCCCGAGGAACCCCCCCCTTGCCTGCCTGCAGCGCTGAAGAGATCCCTAGATCTCCCATTGACTTCCATTACAAACCCGACGCTTGTTTCTACACTGCACCCGGCCGCCCCCGCGCTGCTGAGGGTGAAATTTCTGTGTGGACTTGTGTCCCCCCCGGTGCCCTACAAAACCCCCCTGGTCTGCCCTCCGAAGACGCGGGTACTTACCTGCAAGCAGACCGGAATCGGGGCACCCCCTTCTCTCCATTCTAGCCTATGTGTTTTGGGCACCACTTTGAACTCTGCACCTGACCGGCCCTGAGCTGCTGGTGTGGTGACTTTGGGGTTGCTCTGAACCCCCAACGGTGGGCTACCTTGGACCAAGAACTGAACCCTGTAAGTGTCTTACTTACCTGGTAAAACTAACAAATACTTACCTCCCCTAGGAACTGTGAAAATTGCACTAAGTGTCCACTTTTAAAACAGCTATTTGTGAATAACTTGAAAAGTATACATGCAATTTTGATGATTTGAAGTTCCTAAAGTACTTACCTGCAATACCTTTCGAATGAGCTATTACATGTAGAATTTGAACCTGTGGTTCTTAAAATAAACTAAGAAAAGATATTTTTCTATACAAAAACCTATTGGCTGGATTTGTCTCTGAGTGTGTGTACCTCATTTATTGTCTATGTGTATGTACAACAAATGCTTAACACTACTCCTTGGATAAGCCTACTGCTCGACCACACTACCACAAAATAGAGCATTAGTATTATCTATTTTTACCACTATTTTACCTCTAAGGGGAACCCTTGGACTCTGTGCATGCTATTCCTTACTTTGAAATAGCACATACAGAGCCAACTTCCTACATTGGTGGATCAGCGGTGGGGTACAAGACTTTGCATTTGCTGGACTACTCAGCCAATACCTGATCACACGACAAATTCCAAAATTGTCATTAGAAATTGATTTTTGCAATTTGAAAAGTTTTCTAAATTCTTAAAAGACCTGCTAGGGCCTTGTGTTAGATCCTGTTTAGCATTTCTTTTAGAGTTTAAAAGTTTGTAAAAGTTTGAATTAGATTCTAGAACCAGTTGTAGATTCTTAAAAAGTATTCCAACTTTTAGAAGCAAAATGTCTAGCACAGATGTGACTGTGGTGGAACTCGACACCACACCTTACCTCCATCTTAAGATGAGGGAGCTAAGGTCACTCTGTAAAATAAAGAAAATAACAATGGGCCCCAAACCTACCAAAATACAGCTCCAGGAGCTTTTGGCAGAGTTTGAAAAGGCCAACCCCTCTGAGGGTGGCAACTCAGAGGAAGAGGATAGTGACCAGGAGGAAAATTCCCCCCTACCAGTCCTATCTAGGGAGAACAGGGTCCCTCAAACCCTGACTCCAAAAATAATAGTCAGAGATGCTGGTTCCCTCACAGGAGAGACCAACACCTCTGAAATCACTGAGGATAACTCCAGTGAAGATGACCCCCTGTTAGCCAGGATGGTCAAAAGATTGGCTTTGGAAAAGCAGCTCCTAGCCATAGAAAGGGAAAGAAAAGAGATGGGCCTAGGTCCCATCGATGGTGGCAGCAACTTAAATAGGGTCAGAGATTCTCCTGACATCCTAAAAATCCCCAAAGGGATTGTAACAAAATATGAAGATGGTGATGACATCACCAAATGGTTCACAGCTTTTGAGAGGGCTTGTGTAACCAGAAAAGTAAACAGATCTCACTGGGGTGCTCTCCTTTGGGAAATGTTCACTGGAAAGTGTAGGGATAGACTCCTCACACTCTCTGGAAAAGATGCAGAATCTTATGACCTCATGAAGGGTACCCTGATTGAGGGCTTTGGATTCTCCACTGAGGAGTATAGAATTAGATTCAGGGGGGCTCAAAAATCCTCGAGCCAGACCTGGGTTGATTTTGTAGACTACTCAGTGAAAACACTAGATGGTTGGTTAACTGGAAATGAAGTGTGTGACTATGTTGGGCTTTATAATTTGTTTATGAAAGAACACATCTTAAGTAACTGCTTCAATGAAAAGTTGCATCAGTATCTGGTAGACCTAGGTCCAATTTCTCCCCAAGAATTGGGAAAGAAGGCAGACCACTGGGTCAAGACTAGGGTAACCAAAACTTCCACTGGGGGTGACCAAAAGAAAGGGGTTACAAAAACTCCCCAGGAGAAAGTGGGTAACACTAGAAACAAAGAAACAGAGTCCTCTGTAGGCCCCCAAAAACCAGAACAGGTGGGTGGGCCCCAAGACACAACCCAAAACAAAGGTGGGTACCAGGGTAAGAACTGGGATGCCACTAAGGCATGGTGCCACAACTGTAAACAGTCTGGGCACCACACCAAGGACACTTCTTGTCCCAAAAACAAACCCCAGAACAAGATTCCAGGGGTAACCAGTGTAGCCATGGGAGATGACTCCTCAGATGAGGAGGTCTTCATAGCCTTCAACTGGAAACAGGGCCCAACAGGTGAGTTGGAGATTCCAGAGGGAAGTAGACACTTCCACCACCTACTGGTGAATGGAATCCCAACCACTGCCCTGAGAGACACTTGTGCCAGTCACACTATTGTGCATGACAGGCTGGTGCTCTCAAACCAGTACATCCCAGGTGAGACTGCCAGGGTAAGAGTTAGCCTAGACAGGGTCACTAAGAGGCCTGTGGCTTTAGTGCCCATAGAAGTGGGTGGCACTCTTAGCTGGAGAAGGGTAGTAGTCAGTACAGACCTCCCCCTTGATTGTCTCCTTGGAAATGACTACCCAGAGGTTAGTCAGAGCCCAAGAGAGGAACTGGTCCAGTGCCAGTCCTCTCCCAAGGATTCTGGAAGTCCTGCCTCTGCAGTAAATGCAAGCAGACCCCAGAAGAAGAAGAAAAGAAAACAGAGTAGGAAGGGTGGACAACCTTTAGCCAAGGTTACAGCAAGCCAAGGAGATTCTGCTCCAGTAGGGGAGAACTCCAAAAATGGCCCTGATAAAGTCCAACCTGACCCACAAGAAGTCCTGGCTAGTCAGGCAACTGTTAAACCTGAGTGGGTGGCTCCTCAGCTAACAGAAGAAAGAGTGGAAGAAGGGTGTTTACTACAAGATGTGGTAACCCCCCACTCTAATACAGCAGACAGGCAACCTGAACCCAAAGAAGCCTGTAACTTAGCCCCTTCCCTTTTAGGTGAAGAGCTAAAGGTGTGGTTCTGGGCACTGACAGCTGTCAGTGGCCTCTGCTGGGTGTTAGCCTTTATGGCTGCACTATCCTTGGCATGGTGGTCTGACCCCATGCCAAATAACAAGTTAGGCCCCCTGACCCTGTTGGTCATGGTGGGGTTACTCCAGCTCTGGGTAACCTCTTTGGGTAAGCTAGGGGTGACCCTGGCTAAGATAAGATTAGCAGAGGTGGATACCTCTGACCTCAAAATAGAGAGAATGGGTAAAGACATAAAAAGCACAGACAAGAGGCAGTTCAGACTAGGTCCTATCACTGTGGAAGTGGGTCAGTTCCCCAGAGGGAATGACCTGAACAGGAGGATGTAAGGCAGAGTAGGCCCTGCAACAAACCAGCCATTTCCTCTACTCTTCCTCGCCTGACAGACTAGGAAGACTCTTCCAGCGTTGGCTGAGTCTCCTGGCCTGTGGGCTGGGGGGGGCTTGTGTAAAGAAATGGCTCCCTGTTGCAGTTACCCCCCACTTTTTGCCTGATACTGATGCTGACTTGACTGAGAAGTGTGCTGGGACCCTGCTAACCAGGCCCCAGCACCAGTGTTCCTTCACCTAAAATGTACCATTGTATCCACAATTGGCACACCCTGGCATTCAGATAAGTCCCTTGTAACTGGTACTTCTAGTACCAAGGGCCCTGATGCCAAGGAAGGTCTCTAAGGGCTGCAGCATGTCTTATGCCACCCTGGAGACCTCTCACTCAGCACAGACACCCTGCTTGCCAGCTTGTGTGTGCTAGTGAGGACAAAACGAGTAAGTCGACATGGCACTCCCCTCAGGGTGCCATGCCAGCCTCTCACTGCCTATGCAGTATAGGTAAGCCACCCCTCTAGCAGGCCTTACAGCCCTAAGGCAGGGTGCACTATACCATAGGTGAGGGTGCCAGTGCATGAGCATGGTACCCCTACCGTGTCTAAACAAAACCTTAGACATTGTAAGTGCAGGGTAGCCATAAGAGTATATGGTCTGGGAGTCTGTCAAACACGAACTCCACAGCACCATAATGGCTACACTGAAAACTGGGAAGTTTGGTATCAAACTTCTCAGCACAATAAATGCACACTGATGCCAGTGTACATTTTATTGTAAAATACACCACAGAGGGCACCTTAGAGGTGCCCCCTGAAACTTAACCGACTATCTGTGTAGGCTGACTAGTTCTAGCAGCCTGCCACAAACCGAGACATGTTGCTGGCCCCATGGGGAGAGTGCCTTTGTCACTCTGAGGCCAGTAACAAAGCCTGCACTGGGTGGAGATGCTAACACCTCTCCCAGGCAGGAATTGTCACACCTGGCGGTGAGCCTCAAAGGCTCACCTCCTTTGTGCCAACCCAGCAGGACACTCCAGCTAGTGGAGTTGCCCGCCCCCTCCGGCCAGGCCCCCCTTTTGGCGGCAAGGCCGGAGAAAATAATGAGAATAACAAGGAGGAGTCACTGGCCAGTCAGGACAGCCCCTAAGGTGTCCTGAGCTGAGGTGACTCTAACTTTTAGAAATCCTCCATCTTGCAGATGGAGGATTCCCCCAATAGGGTTAGGATTGTGACCCCCTCCCCTTGGGAGGAGGCACAAAGAGGGTGTACCCACCCTCAGGGCTAGTAGCCATTGGCTACTAACCCCCCAGACCTAAACACGCCCTTAAATTTAGTATTTAAGGGCTACCCTGAACCCTAGAAAATTAGATTCCTGCAACTACAAGAAGAAGGACTGCCTAGCTGAAAAACCCCTGCAGAGGAAGACCAGAAGACGACAACTGCCTTGGCTCCAGAAACTCACCGGCCTGTCTCCTGCCTTCCAAAGATCCTGCTCCAGCGACGCCTTCCAAAGGGACCAGCGACCTCGACATCCTCTGAGGACTGCCCCTGCTTCGAAAAGACAAGAAACTCCCGAGGACAGCGGACCTGCTCCAAGAAAGGCTGCAACTTTGTTTCCAGCAGCTTTAAAGAACCCTGCAAGCTCCCCGCAAAAGGCGTGAGACTTGCAACACTGCACCCGGCGACCCCGACTCGGCTGGTGGCGATCCAACACCTCAGGAGGGACCCCAGGACTACTCTAAGACTGTGAGTACAAAAACCTGTCCCCCCTGAGCCCCCACAGCGCCGCCTGCAGAGGGAATCCCGAGGCTTCCCCTGACCGCGACTCTTTGAATCCTAAGTCCCGACACCTGGGAGAGACCCTGCACCCGCAGCCCCCAGGACCTGAAGGACCGGACTTTCACTGGAGGAGTGACCCCCAGGAGTCCCTCTCCCTTGCCCAAGTGGAGGTTTCCCCGAGGAACCCCCCCCTTGCCTGCCTGCAGCGCTGAAGAGATCCCTAGATCTCCCATTGACTTCCATTACAAACCCGACGCTTGTTTCTACACTGCACCCGGCCGCCCCCGCGCTGCTGAGGGTGAAATTTCTGTGTGGACTTGTGTCCCCCCCGGTGCCCTACAAAACCCCCCTGGTCTGCCCTCCGAAGACGCGGGTACTTACCTGCAAGCAGACCGGAATCGGGGCACCCCCTTCTCTCCATTCTAGCCTATGTGTTTTGGGCACCACTTTGAACTCTGCACCTGACCGGCCCTGAGCTGCTGGTGTGGTGACTTTGGGGTTGCTCTGAACCCCCAACGGTGGGCTACCTTGGACCAAGAACTGAACCCTGTAAGTGTCTTACTTACCTGGTAAAACTAACAAATACTTACCTCCCCTAGGAACTGTGAAAATTGCACTAAGTGTCCACTTTTAAAACAGCTATTTGTGAATAACTTGAAAAGTATACATGCAATTTTGATGATTTGAAGTTCCTAAAGTACTTACCTGCAATACCTTTCGAATGAGCTATTACATGTAGAATTTGAACCTGTGGTTCTTAAAATAAACTAAGAAAAGATATTTTTCTATACAAAAACCTATTGGCTGGATTTGTCTCTGAGTGTGTGTACCTCATTTATTGTCTATGTGTATGTACAACAAATGCTTAACACTACTCCTTGGATAAGCCTACTGCTCGACCACACTACCACAAAATAGAGCATTAGTATTATCTATTTTTACCACTATTTTACCTCTAAGGGGAACCCTTGGACTCTGTGCATGCTATTCCTTACTTTGAAATAGCACATACAGAGCCAACTTCCTACAACAAGAAACTGAACAACCCATTAGAAGAGCTTTGTCAACCAAAACAAATCCTCTATACTGAATTCCCAACAGTTCGTAATCCGCCAGGGAATTGTCAACAGGTGGAGAGCTGACTTCACATCAAATTTTGCCATCAGTGCCCGGTGCCCCAACTGATTAACCAGGGCCACCACTGTATCCATCAACGCATAGTGTACCTGGCTGAAAACATCAGGAATAAAATCATTGATGGACAGCCCCTCCGGCCAAGACAAATGATGAATAAACCAAAATTCCCTGGGTTCCTTCTTAGAAGCTACACCAATCGGAGAAATTTGTAAGTTATCTAAAGGCCAATCTTTGAAAGGTCTTGCCATCCTCCCTTCCTTCACCTCCTTCACCAGCTTGTTCCAAACCAAATACTCATGCCCTCTGACTGACCGAAGGTTTTCCACCCACGGACGCTCCCCTCCCATGGCTCTTCATAACACAAACGAAAACCATCTACAAACCAGCTCCCAACAATTCTCATTCATTCTCCGACCCCAAAAGGTCGAGCCAGAACTGCAACTTGTCTGCCTTAACCAGAGAACAAGCCCTTTCCCATTATCTGCTGATGCCCTCTCCCCCTTCCGCGTTCACCATGCCCACAGCCCTGGGTAAGCATGTGCTTGCCTCCACATTTTGAGCATTCATGCTTGTATTTACAATATTCTCAAAGCACTGCCCCCCCTGGTATAGGGCCACCTTGCCCCTGAGGATCCCTTCTGCCCTCTACCTGTTACTCCTATCCCCCTGAGGTAGGGCATCCCCGAAAGGGTTTGTTAATAATGAGCCCCCTGGCAAGTGTCCCCACTTGCCAGGCCTAAACGTTCCCTTTTACTATATATAAGGCACCTCTAAGGTAAGCCCTCCATAGCCTAGTGGGCAGGGTGCAGTGTATTTAGAAGGTAGAACCTGTACTGGTGTGTTTTACATGTCCTGATAGTGAAATAGTGCCAAATGGGGTTTTCACTGTTGCAAGGCCCATCTCTCTCATAGGTTAACAATGGGACTGCCTTTAAATGTCTTTTAGGTTCAGTTTCCCATTGGGAGCAGATAGAGATGAGGAGTTTGGTGTCTCTGAACTCACAATTTAAAAATACATCTTTTTGCTAAGTTTTTTTTTAGATTGTCTGTTTGAAAATGCCTCTTTAGAAAGTGGGAATTGTCTTGCTTAACCATTCTGTGCCTCTGCCTGCCTGTGGAATTCACGTCTGGGTCAAACTGACAGGTGGGCTCTTTGTGAATTCCCTTTAGACAGTGACACAAAGGGAGCTGAGGAGTGTCCAGCATATCCTGATGAGTCTCCTGGGCTAGAGTGGGGAGGGAGGAGCTGACACTTACACCTGAAACTGCTGTGCTTGTCCTCACACAATGCAGTCTCCAACCTCCATGTGTGTGTCTGGGGCCAGGCCTGGGCAAGGCAGGATCTTGTGAACAGCAGAGACTTTCCTTTGAAGTTTGCCTACTTCAAAGGCAGAATTGGGTATAAGTAGTGGACCGAAAACCCCAGACTTTTAGATTACTTCTGGATCAAAAAGAACCTCTGCCAAGGAGAAGAGCTGAAGAGCTGGAGGATGAGTACTGCCCCTTTGCCTGTGAGTGTGCTTTGGTGGGTTGGTCTGCAGTTGCTGCTTCTACATGAGAGAGGACAAAGACTGGACTTTGTGGTGTTTTCCTGCTTGTGAAGTGTCTCCAAGGGCTTGTACTGAGCTTTCCCCCTGTTCTGGGGTCTCAGGGCCCTCAAAGTCTTCCTCTGCCTGCACCTGGACTCTCTTGCTGAGACTCCTACCCTGCCAAGTGGTGCCCTATTCAGTACCTGGGCCCTTGAAAGTAGAAGCTGGTGGAACCAAGGCTGAAATCCATGCACCAGAGCCGAGCAGGAGTAAAATCGATGCAGCACCCGCCTTGCGGCTGAAAAATCTCACAGCACCCGCCTCACGGCTGACAAAATCGACTCATCATCCATGCAGCGCAACTCTTCACCACCGTGCACCAGGATTTTGCATGCAACATCGCTGGGCATCACAATAACAGTGAACCTGCACGGACACGAAGCTGCCCGTCCGGAAATCGACGCATCGATCTTCTGCTGGAGAGAGAAACAACACATCGCCTACCCAACTGGAGAAGAATCGAGTCACGGCCTCACTTGCAAGTCAGGAATCGACACGTTGCTTACTTTTCTGACGCATTCTCACTCGTGCAGCTTTATTTTTGATGCATACCATGTACTTGGTGTAAAAATATGCATTCAATGATTTATATGGATTAAGACTCTTTTTCATTTAAAAATTCATATCTTTGCTTGTGTGTGTTGGATTTTTGTAGTTTTGGTCTTGTTTGCTTTAAATAAGTTTTGGCTATTTTTCTAAACTGGTATTGTGTCCCTTTTGTAGTGTTTTCAATGTATTACTGTGTGTGTTGGTACAAATGTTTTACACATTGCCTCTGAGATAACCCTGACTGCTTGTGCCAAGCTACCAAGGGGTTGAGCATGGGTTGTCTGAGGAGTGTAACTCCCTTACCTTGACTAGGGTGAGGGTCTCTGCTTGGACAGAGTGCAAAATGGCTGCCAACCAAAGACCCCATTTCTAACAGTGGCATGAACCAGCTACATCTGGAGACAGGGTGGTTGACTAATGGTGATGTACTGCACAAGAGGGTTCACAGCAACGTCGCCAGTGGTAGAATGTAAAATGATGAGGCCCCCCTACAGAATGTGATAAGGTGCCCCTAAGTGTTTCATATCACAGATATTGATTGATCTTGGCTTAATTGGACCCCATCCATGCACCACAGATGCTGCAGTGGCCTGTGTTATGCCCCTGAATATCTCCCCTTCATAGTCAAAGTCCAATGCCTGGCTACAGACTTCTCCAACTATACACAGACTTCCTAATGTTCAGACACATCAACCAACCAAACAGACACAAGAGCTTTTTCTATCATCCAGGGGGAGATTCTTGAGAAGATGGGAGGTCAGAATCAGCAGCCGAGGGCACAACTCGTAACTGCAATATTTCTGAAACTACTGTATTCTGTCAAGATATTTATAAAGCCATCAGACTTTAAAAACCCATGTCTTAGGAACTCCTGTACACAAATGGAATACTTTGATGTGACAAGGCTTCATGAGTCCCTTTCTACAAAACTGACAAATGTAGTTAATGTTTTCCACACTATGCACACTTACAGAGCTGATAGAGCACAAAAGGGGTCTCACAATGCAGGTTTTTAAAAATGTATTTCTCCACAACCACTAGGTAGGTTATAAGCAGTTTGATGTGTTGTGTGATGCAAAGCCTTAGATATCAATCCCAGCAATACACTTCCAGTCCGCAAAAAGGCAGATATAATCTCAAAATCCTGTTGGGTCTACTAGTGGTACACTGGAAGGCAGGGACAAAGGGCCCTCACCACAGAGGTTCTTGAAAACCAGGAAGCTGAGCTGGGGTCTCCTCTTCTAGACAACTCTCCTTCTGCGTGGGCACACTTTCAGCACTTCTGCAGCAAGCTGGCTTCTTTCCTAAATTCAAGTTTAGGCAACTGTTTTGCACAGTTCACAGCCAGTATGTGCTGCAATCACTGGTCATGTTTACAAGCAGTTAAAACTGTCCTTGTGTTTGTCGAGAACTTTGTACTTGGATGTTCTGGGCTTCCCGAATCTGTGTCAGACCATCATCTAAGAGACTAAAGAAACACCAGAGCTGTGTTGTAACTCCCCACAACCCGGGGACCACCACCTACTCCGGGCCATTTAAATGTTAAGAAGAGGGAGGGGGCCATGCGTCCCCATCCTGGGCCATATAGGGCCCCAGAGACCACCATCTCTCACCTCCCCAGGGCCAGCCTGTGCAGAAATAAGGAGGGGGTCACATGCCCTCAAGCCCCCTGGAGCCATTAATGGCCCTGGGGATGGCCACACCCTAGGGCCAGCTCCTGCTTTCTCCCAAGGTGCCCACCCTCGGGAGATAGCTGTGTGCTTTTGCTTGGCAGGAGCTGTGACAGCTCCTGCCAAAGCAAACACTCCGTTTTCAGCAAGCGGGAGCTGTAAAAATGCTCACGCTTGCTGGAAGCAGAGTTTTTGTTTCTTTCATTGCCCCCACCCGTGTTGGCAGGCAAGGGATGAAAGTATTGCTCCCTCTCGCAGGACAACTTCAGAAGGAGACTGTCAAAAATGAAAATTGATTCAGAATAGGGTTAGCCAGACAAATAGAAGGCCTTTTAGCTCAGGCCCCTCAGCACACAACAGACTACCTTAGGTGAATTCTGCTACTATAGGAGGGATCACAAGCATCTCATTGCCAACCTTGGAAGGCACAAGGAATCTTTGACATAAAAAATTGTGCTTTTGACTTTTGGTTTGAATATCTTATATATATACATCCACCTCATTACCAACCTTGCAAGTAACACTAGGAAATTGTGTCTTTGAGTTTTGGTTTAATCATTATTCATTACAACCAAAGTTATGATTTTTTAAAGTTTAAAGTGTAAAATAACACCTAAAAGATCAAAGAGCTAATCGCTGAGATCTAGTTGCAGCAGCCTAGAGGTTTCTCCTAAGGTCCCAGAGATGTTTAATTAAAAAAAAGTTGTCCTGTTCTTCGATAAATACACATGTTTCATTCTGGAACAAAGCACATTTCACAGAAATCAAACCTCAATGGGAAGCAGTTACAGATATAAACAAAGCAGGTGCCCAAGTTGGAGCTCCACTTCTGTAAAGTGATAATCATCCCAATTTCTTGCGCATGGTCAAGCCACAGCAAGTGTTTTTGTCAGGAGGTGTTTGCATCCCTTGTTTTTTTTTTTTTGCGCAATATCTCATGTAGTGACTGTGATGAGTGAGTTCTTTCTTGTCATCTGCTGCTGAGACCAAATATTGCGTTCTCCCTTTTAAAAATTATACATATCTAGAATGGCCTAAAAGTCCCACCTATTGGCCCCATCTCATATACATTAGTGGTATGCAACGTCTTCCAACTCCTTTTGCAGGATGATGGACAGCGTCTTAAAAGGCCCCCGAGCGCATTTCCTACCAATTTTGGAGACACGTTGTTGATGCAGAGGAATATGATCATATCTCCACAAAACAAAGAAGCACTTGCTTCTGTAAAGTACAAATCATGCACGTCTGTTTTCTCTGCAGTTCCACCTTGAAAAGACATCCAATGAAGCCACTCAAGGAACAATTACATTGGCAAAGTTACAGACATACAAGATCACTGGAAGGAATACCTCGGTGTCATTTACGTAGCTGTAGTCTAGGAGATGCAATATACAAATACCCAATGAAGTAGCATTAACTAATTAGGCAGTCAAAAGTACTCCAGCTGGGTAGACATTCTGCAGAAAATGGTAGCCTCTTCTTGGATAAATACACAGGGCAGGATTAATTCTGGTATGATGCTCATTTCACAAACAGCCAAACTCAACATGAAGCACTTAGAGGTATAAAGAAAGCAGGTGCCCAAGTTGAAGCTCCACTTCTGTGAAGTATTAATCATCCTAATTTCTTATGCATGGTCAAGGCAAAGAAAGTGTTTTTTTCTCTGCATTTCCATCTTCAAAAGTTATCTGTAATCCTTGATGGAGGTGTTTGCATCCTTGCTTTTTTTCGAATGCAATATTTCATGTAGTGACTGACGAGTGGGTTCTTTCTTGACATGTGCTGCTGACACCAGAGATCGTGTTCTCCCTTTTGAAAACTACAAGTACGTAAAACGGCCTGGAAACCCTGCCCATTTGGCCCCACCCCATATACACTGGTAGCATGCAACATCTTCCCACCATTTTCCCAGGATGATGGACAGTTTACTAAAATGACCCCCTGAGAGCTTTTCCCACTGATTTTGAAGATGCCATCTTGATGCACAGGAATATGATTGCATGTTTACCAAACAAAGAAGCACTTCATGAGTGATGTGGGCTTGGGTGGTTATAGGGGGTAGACTGCAGGGCCCGGCCACAGGCCAGGCCCTGCAACCAACCCCCTTGTGCACCGCCAAAGGCCATGCATGACACAAGGTTGGGTGCTTATACGGAGTAGGCTGCAGGTCCTGGCCACAGACCAGGCCTTATGGACAATCCCCGCTGCGCACAGCTGAAAGCAGCGTGTGGTGCGTGGTTAGGTGGTTATAGGGGGTTGGCAGCGGGGGTTGTTAGAAATGTAGTCTCATGTGTAAGAAGGCAATGTGTAAAGTATTTGTGCAACCCCCTACAGTATTCCCAATTAAAACACCACAAAAAAACTCCACACAGTATTAAGAAAATAGAGACTCTTTATCTATTTATAGGATAAGACCAAAGCAACAAAAATCCAATTAAGATATCTCACTCTTCAAAGTTACCAAAAGCAGTGCTTGTAGCAGGTCGCATTCTTAAAAGATCGTGCGGTGCACTCTGCAATTTGAGTGCACTTTGTTTAGGTACAGTACGGTAATACTCCGGTTGTGATCTTCACTGAGAGCGGACGAATGTTATGTTCTCGAGTAAAGCTCTCCCCAGCGTGGTAGCAAGGTATCTGTCAAGACCATGGAGGAGCTGTTAGGAGGGCCAGCAGCAACCGGGAAATCACCACCGCTGCCACAAGTTGAGAGTGAAGGAGGGAATGCGTGGTTGGTCGAACTGAAGCCGCTCTGTGGTCTTTGGCAAAGCGGGCGGTAAGTTGCATGGAAACCACTCTGCGATCCTTGATAAAACAGGTGACAAGCTGCAGGGAAGCCACTCTGCGATTCTTGGTAAAGAATGCTGCAAGCTGCAGGGAAGCTGCTCTACGATCCTCGGCAGGGAAACCGCTTCACAATCATTATTAAAGCGGGTGGCGAGCTGCCTGGACGTTGCTCTGTGATCCTTGCCAAAGTGGGCGGTGAGCTGCAGGGAAGCCGCTCTGCAATCCTTGGCAAAGCAGGCGGCGAGCTGCAGGGAAGCCACTCGGTCATCCTGGGCAAAGCGGGCAGCGAGCTGCAGGGAAGCCACTATGTGATCCTTGGCAAAGCAGATGGCGAGCTGCAGGGAGGCCACTCTGAGATCTTTGATAAAAGCGGGTGGCAGGTTGCAGGGAAGCCGTTCGGGGTCTTTGATGTTCCAGAGCCCCTTAGTAGAACCGGAGGCAGGTCAGCAAGCCCTTAGAGCCACTCTGGGTTTAGCTGTTGATTCTTGGCCTCAGGGCAGAGATCAGCAGGCAGCAGGAAAGCACAGCGAGTCAGAGCAGCAGTTCATGGGAACAGTCAATCCTGGCAAGATGGCAGTCCTGGCACACAGCAGTCTTTGCTCCAGCAGGTTCCTTAAGTACAGAGGTGTACTGAGTTTTGGGTGTCAGAGGCCCAGTACTTATGCTAAAAAGTGCCTTTGATGTGGGGAGTGACTTCAAAAGGTTTCTGTGAAGTGTGTATATATGTATATATATATATCTATATAACCATTTTTTGGTATATATATATATATATATATATATATATATATATATATATATATATATACTTATACTAAAAAAACAAAGGTTGCAGGGACGTTATAGTTAGGTTCAGATTTCACATGCACAAAACCATAGAAATTCTGCTATTATAGGTAGAGTAAGTCTTAGAGAGTGTAAGACTCAGAGTGTCACATAAATTATGCAAAAAAGGAAGCAATGAACTCTAGGGAGTTCCAAAGTTCAGGTGGAGAGTAGCTTCTTTACATGGAACACCCTACAACACCACTGATATTCTGAATATATTCACCTCAAATGTCTGTTTCTCTAGTAGATTAATGTTTAAGCATAGAATTAGCACAGTGCCATCCTTCCAAAGCAAGTGAGTGACAAAGCCTTTTGCCATTTTTACTGCAAGGCCATCCATGCCAAGCCAAAAAATGATAATAGTCTTTTACCACTCCAGACACAGTATTGCAACTTTGGATTGGTAAAATACCAGCCTGGAATCAATAAAAGCAACCCCTGACACATGTTTCATCTGGGCATACTCCTCACACTTAGGGCTTCACAGTGGAGCATGCAGTCTCAGCTACTGGTAACTTGGGTCGACTCAAACATTCCATCCATTACTGCTTTGTATACTTCAGTGTGATGACCTTAGTGGGACTGGTACGCCCATTCATGGGCCTGTGCACACTGCACCACGGAAAGCAAGCTATACCTGACTGATGAGCCCTTACAAGGGATAAAACAGTTCTGGGTTGCTTGTATTCTGATTTTGGGAGGATCTGGCCTGGCAGAATGGGGTGGGCTGTTCCATTGGAGCTGAATTAAGATTGATTTGCATATGTCTGGGTCCCAACTGAGGTGGTATGATGTGCAAAATACCGTTGGACTGGGATGCAGCCCCAAAAAATTACTAGTGGCTTAGATTATGTCAAGTAGTCCATACACCACTTTTTTGTATACTTCTGTGTCACGTCAATAACATGGCACAGGTGCAGAGAGAAAGTGTTTCCCTAATTTACTTGGGAACACACCACCATGCTAATGAGGCAGTGCCCTCCTAATATAGTGAAGGCGGTGAATGTGTGCAGGCTCCATCCGTATTACAGAAGCGGCCACTGTTCTTTCTGTAATACTACAGTGCCGTGGGGCTGCAAAACACGGAGGGATGCACCCCAAGGTACTGTACCTAAAGAGGTCCATGGTCTTGCACTAAAATAACATTGTACTAGAAAACTTTGTTAACCTAAAAATAATATAAAGATCACAAAATGTATTTTTATTAAAACAATTACAAATAAATTATTACTTTTTTACTTTTGTAAGTATTCGCCTTTCAAAATGCCTTATGGGGGTTATTCAGACTGGGTTGTGCCTTCTCAGATTTTCCATGAAGTCGATCCCATTCCGTATAAAATGCATGGATTATCTTCCACGTAGAAAAACAATACAATGATTCCGGTGTAAAATACCACGCGTGCAGCTCCTTCTGTGGCCTGAGGACAGCAGTTACTCCGTTTTCAGCCCATCTCAGACTCGCGCTAGTGGAAGCTTTAATAAGGTAAAGAACTTTAGATCTCGTCTTCAGAGAAGAACTTCTACGGAAAAGTGCCGAGGCGTTCCTCTCCTCCTGCCGGTTCCTTTTGATATGGATACACTTGGAACTAGGCAGGAGGAAAGCTCCTTTGCTGAAAAGCGGCTACGTAGCCAAGCCACATCTGTCAGACAGCAGGGTGTTTGCCAGCTGCGAGATATTACACAGACAGGCACACATTGCAGTGGAGAGCACAGCACAATGGCGAAACAAAATTAAGAGGCATCGTCAAAGCAAAACATGTTGAATTTTACATAGTGAAAGGGCACACACGCAAAACAGACTCAGTAAGGCCAGCAACACAAACCAGCAATTTTCATTGGTGGACATTCTATACACTGGCAGTCCTTAAAGCAATACATAAGGGCGACATACCATGGTCTAAGCGTGGATATATGAGTATGTGGCAGTGGGAAGCAAAGACACATTTTGCACCGTCTCCAACTCACAGAGTAGGTTTTGGTACAACGGCAGCATATTAAGCTTTCGGAGCTAGAACTAGCGTCGATCAAGCAGCACTGACAGAACACACCCTCCCCCCTCCCCCATCGAGAAGTACAAGCAGGAGGCACAAACTGGCGTAACAAAGGCCCCCGCAGCCCCGCGGGGTGGGGGGTGTAGAGTCCAGGGCCCCACATTACAGGGGGCGAGGAGCTTAATGGGCCTCCTCATACACTGTGCATGGGCGGCGAGCACTTGGCTTGAGAGCTCCTGACTGGGTGGGGGAGGTGGGCCCTTCCATGTACTTTGCTGGGGGCCCCTCACGTTTCGTCACGCCACTGGATTCACATAGACACCAACATGCATGAGTGGGTCACAATGTAAACGAAGCTGTTGCTGGGGGAATCAATAGGTACTGGACAAGATTGATACTTTACTTTCAATTCACATCTTTAAAATTACCGCAAAGCAGCGCTACTGTTCTCCTGTGCGAGCGTTCAACGAGATTCTAGGCCTTGCGGTGGGAGCGCATCTCTTGTGAGCACATAACAGAGTTGTCAACTGTCTTCGGAGAGATGCATTACACACTCGTTCTGGAAATCATGTGGCTGTGTTCAGACTCCAAGTCTGTACAAGAGTTTGATTAGAACAAGCATTGGTACCAGGAAAGCAGTTTTCTGGAAGGTTCTATTTTCTGTCTGAGCTATTTCGATTCCCGACCCTCCTTTATTTGTTGATAACCCATTTCTGAATTCAGTTTGGGAATTAACCTTCATAGTACCTTAGAAGGAGTGGTTCTTTCCATCCCACTATGGTGGAGAATTGCTTTCTATTCACTTTCTCTTCCTGTCATCGGAGTCACAGGACTACTCAGCATATAAAAGGAGAGTGAGCAGCTAGCTGGCCACATTGCAGTGTCACTCTACCCCTTGTTGCTTGTGCCAGAAATCTCCTGGCTTCCTTGTGCATTCTTCAGCCTCCTGTTCTCCATTCGTCATATGCTTTTAATTTGCCTGTTATTTTTTTATAGTTTTTTTGCTACGTCAGATTTTTTTCCCTCTAAAGAAACGATATCTATTTTAACTTTGGAGTTGGAGGAGGAAAAAGAAGCCACCAGTGCTTAGCTTGAGCCAGTATTTGCAGGTCTGCCCCATTGTACTCTTTTTGGGGACCAGGACTTATTCTTGGGTTCAGCCTGCGTCTGTGAATGCACTGCATGTGCTCTTTCTTGCAAGACACTATTGTTTACAATATAGGGTTTGGAGCCCACCCATTGCTTAAAATGTGTTCGCTCAAGTGTCAATGTTCTATGCAGCCTTCTAGTTGGCTAGAGCAGGCCCAAGTGCTACTTCTGTTCCTTTCTGCGGAGCACGGACCAAACACAGATTGCGCAGTCACAGGCTCAATTTAATAAAGGGCTTGGGGCCTGCTAATTGCTTATCATTTGTTGGCTTCAGTGTCTATGTTGTTTGCATACTCCTAATTAGCCAGCACAGGGCAAGTGTCACTTCCATTCCTTTCTGTGGAGCACGGAGAAACCACAGATTGATCCAACTTAGTCAGTAGCCATCCGTGGCTCCCAGTGTGATTGAGATACTATTTCTTCTCACCCCCCCCCCCCCCAGTCCCACTGAACGTATCTGGTACTCCCTTTCTCCTTCCTTATTTTGTTTTTCCTATACCCCCTCCACCCACTGTCTGTTATTGCTGTTGCCTCCCTTTCCCCTCTCATGTTGCTTGCCCCCAGCTTTTTTAAAACATATTGTGAAGGCTGCTTTGCAACATGGGTTTGAAAAAAAGAACTATGACGCAGTCAATGTCTGACTGCATCATACCGGATGATGTGCTGAAACACATATTGAACTTAACTGAACGACTGCGCCACCTGGGGGAAAGAGTGGATGATGTGGAAGGCTGAACCTGTTGAAGCAACGTCCGGAATGTGGGCTTAGAGGTGAGGGTGATGGGAACTGACCCTGTGTCCTACCTTGAAACCTGGATGAAATACTTTATGCCTGCAGATGCCCTGACCCCTTTCTTTTCAATAGAGAGAGTGCACAGAGTCCTGGGCTGCTGCGCCCCACAGGGCACCAACTCCAGGCCCATGTTGGCAAAAATGCTCCATTATAGGGACCGAGATGGAATTCTACAGGAGACCCCATGTGTGGGCCCACTACAGATTAACGCCCATCCCATAATGCTGTTCCCCCTGTACACACTCATGGTGGAGCACCAGCATGCCTCATTTGCAGGTGTAAAGTGCAAGCTGAGAGAAGTTGGACTGAAGTATTTGTTATTGTACCTAGCTAAATTACAAATCATGTCACAGAATAACTCACCCTTTTTTTAACTGACCCTGCTGCCACCGGGGCTCAGCAGTTTTCAGTGCCGTGGATTCAGCTGTGCCCATACCCCAGGCGTGCTTGGTGCCTGGGCAAGACAGCAGGAGGTTCCAGTGCTGCGCCAGACTGCGAGGGCACTCTGACACAACCCCCAGGAAGCGCCAGGAAGAGCCGGGGGTGGGAGCCACTGCTCGGCTCTTGAGATCACTGGCACATTCTGCACAAGCTTGGGAATGCCAGACTCAGTTCCAGCAACCTACTCCAGCGATGTGGACTCGACCTCCTCCCAACTCACACCTGAGATTACAGACAGCAGACTGCCTGCCCTGCTGCCACTAGTCATGGTATGCATTTCAACTCACACTCCCCAGTCTAGCCATATCCCCAAGTCGAGGCATCAATTGATACACTAAGGAAGTCCTGGGCTACACACACTAGTATCTTTACATTGATGTTACTTTAATCTCACCCCTAGTTAATGGTTTTCTTTTAGTTTCATTAGTTTGAATGGACAGCCGGTTGCTCTTTGCCCTACACTGTTCTGTTATTTCTGGTTTATCTGGGAAGGACAGCCACTCGAGTTAACTACTCACTGGATGGGGACCCACCTTGGGATAAGGGGGCTCACTATGCTGATTCTCACCTGCACTATTACCTCTCTCACATACATTACTCATGACTGTTGGTAGGGCTAGATCCATTACTGATTACAATATAGTGACATGGAACATTGAGGGAATGATTACAATATAGTGACATGGAACATAAGGGGAAAATGCATGGCATGGAAGTGCTACATATTGCACTAGTGCAAGAAACCCATTTTACAGCTCAGAAGGTCACCTGCTTCCAGTGACGGTGGCGGGACAAGGTTTTCTCGTCCGAGTACTTGGTCTTTGCAATGGGGGCTTTAATCTGAATAAGGCTAGGAGTCCCTTTTCAACTCCTGGCTTATAGCATAGAAAATAAGGGAGATATGTCCTATTGCTCGGGTGCCTGAGTGGCTCTCCCTTATTGCTTGGCAGTATTTATGCCCCACACACGGACCAGGCCACCTACTGAGCGTCCCTATCTACACAAATGGCACAAAGGGGTGACTCACCCTAGATAATGGGAGGGGACTTTAATTGTGCACCACACCTGATAGATTCTTCCCTCCTACTCCTGTAGGCTCCCACAGTACCTAATGCTGCAACCCTTGTACACTGGCTGACATGTTGGACCCTTGTGGACATCTGGCTGCAGCCTATCCCCACTCACAGGATCTACTCCTCAAATGACCTGTATATGAGTCTAGACAGAACACTATGCTCCACCTGACTCACTGCCCTAACTGGGCAAGCAGACTACTTTGGTCAAACTTTCTCTGACTATAACCCATTATGGGTGACCCTTAGCTGGGGCCGACAGTGTGCACCTCTTCCAATGGCCTGGCTGGTACAGCAGGACCAAACCCAAAAGCCCATCACTCCCATTAGATCAGGGCCAGATTCACTTCTCCTTGCATAACAAGACATACAGCCTTCACAGAGCACTACCAAGGACGTACACCTCAACCATTCCTCCAACAATACATTCAGTTGTCCTCTACTTAGACACTATCCCCTACCATGCATTGTACCAGAACAGTGACAGGCCCTAAATACACCCATTACTACGGACGAGATCAAGGAAACTCCCGGCCTGACAGGCTTCCCCTGGAATTTTACAGCACATTTGCTGATATCTTAGCACCACGGCTTGAAACACTCTATCAAACAGCACTCTTTGGGGGGATTCTCCCGTTCTCTCTTTGGGAGGTGTCACTGGTCTTGCACTCTTTGGGGGGGATTTTCCCCTTCTCTCTTTGGGAAGTGTCACTAGTCTCCATCCCAAAACCTGGCAAAGATGTCATAGATCTAGCCTCCAACAGGACGCTGGCCTTATTAAACACAGATTAGAAAATAGTAAACTGGGTCTAGGCAGATGTGATCGATACACTCCTGGCTCACTTGATCCACCCTGATTAAAACAATTCTGCACCAGAAAGCAGCACATCTTGAATATAAGCTGTTAATTTCAGATCATGGAATTTGCCCCCTGGCAGCATGCCTGGTACTCGGATAAATGGCATTTGACTCGTTGGACTGGATGTATCTCTTCACTTCTCGGCTCCTTTGATTTCAGGGACCACCTAGTTCGTATTGCTTGTCTACTTCACAAGTGCCCCAGGACACGTGTATGCATTGGATATCAGATCCAGTCCCTCTCCAGAGGGGCACCCATCACGGCTGCTCACTGTCTCCTTTTCTATTTGCTTTGGTGATGGAACCTATTGCGATACCATAGTGCAGCAGAGAAGCAGACTGGGAAATTCTCCTTTGGACCAGATGCAACCTGTCTTTCTGTACACTGATGAGATATTGTTCTGCTTACATGACACTACAACAGACTGCCGAGATATAACGCAGGCTCTTGAGGAATTCCAGCCAGTCTCTGGCTTTCATGTATACTGGCAGAAGTCCTGTTTCTTTCCTTTTTGCCCACAGTCCCCAGAGGCACAACAGATTCTTGGCCACTCTAATGTGCGCTGGAATCACTACATCTTTAAATACCAAGGTGTACACATTCACCACTCGGACTTACTTGATGGACACATCATGCATTCAGTAACAGAAATTTTCGGGAAAATAGCCTTTTGGAACACCTTACCTTCGTCAGTAACAGGGAAGACTGCACTCTTAAACATGATCATGCTTCATAGATTACTATACTATTTTGCTAACCTCCCTTTTTACCTGCAGGAAAAATATTTCCACCCCCTAGATACTATACTAGGAGAACTAATTTGGAACAGAGGCCAATGCTGCATGGTGTTAACAAAACTCATAAGCCCTACTGACCAGGGTGGACTGGGTACCCCCAACTTTGAGTATTATTATATTGCCTCACAATTCCACTGGGTAACTCGATGAGTGGCCAATTATTGTCTAGATGATGGTGCACAGCAGAAGTGCTCTGCTGTTTTTGACTGATAGGACACTCACTGCACCCCTCTCCCCGACTCCTGCGAGTAGCTCATCAGTGCTTAGGCAGAGCCCTACAACTCATGTTGCCTGTTCTTACTAACACTCCAACGATACCACAAAGTCTGCAACATCTTGGTGCTCATGAGACCCTCATCTCTTTTCGACAATAGCAAGCGTGGGCATCGAGGCGCTGGGGGATCTCTTACAGGATGAGATATTGCTCTTATTAGATGCCCTTGTACAAAATCACGGGGTACCCAGGAACACTTCACAGCTTATAGTGCTCTGCTGCACGTACTCATGGATGTCATTTAGGGGACGTCAGGGGTCGCAACTGCTCTTTGCAACCTCTGTCACTGCATTTGCGACCCCTGGCCTCAGCGCTGCCAAATACGGTGCTAGGAACACAGAGGCAGGTTGTCCTTATGGACGTCAGTTGGGGCTGCACTCTATTTTCTGTGAATTTTGTGTAATAAAATGGAGTACAATTAGTTGGAATATTCCCTTCCATGGCAGCTGAGGTAAGTTAAAAATACTTTTTAATGTATGTTGTCGGAATGCTTGCAGGTGAGAGTGTGCTTATGTGTGAGAGAGTGTATGTAAGTATAAATGTATGTGTATGTATAAGTATGTGTGTGTAAGTGGGGGTGAAAGGGTTTGTGATGCCACTTCCGCTACCCCTGGCATTTCGGTGAATTGACGTCCATGCACGTTCTAAGACGTAATTGACAGATTGCCACTGACCAACCACCCAGGCAGGAAGTGCTCTAGTCACTACATTCCCTGGGCAATGGTCGCCATCTCGTTAGATGGATCACCTTCTTCCTGGCAGCCTATATAGTGGCACCCCTTTACGCACTTTGAGCCAGATGAAAAACGGAGTTCAGAACATTCCGCGATGCTGAATGGCAATGGAAATCCCGCTCATCCGTCCACGGTATCCAGAAACGCCCCGCTGAAACGTGTAACTTTGTATGTGTTGCAAAGAGGCTACCAGACCTCAGAGAAAATGAGCACCCTCTTTCCCAGAGCCGAATCTGCTTGCCCTTGCTGCTATTTCGCAGGCGCCGACCTACAACATATGAACTTGTCTTGTTCGAATCTCTGTCTTTACTGGACAGGAGTCACAAGCCAACTTCAAGTATCTGGGCAACATAACCAAGGTAGATGCCAGGTCTGTGCCCTGGACTTATTCATACGCTCCAAAACTGACAGGGCCCTTTCTCGTTTCCTCGACCTTGCAGTAGTGCTTGCGATTCACTCAGTGATACGCGTCTGGGAGGCCTCGATGTCACCAGCTATTGGCGCCTGGTGACAGGGACTTTTGTCGTGGGCGAAAGCCGATAGCGCCTTACTCGGGGACATACTCATTGTCCGTGAGCTGGGATACCCCACTTGAGGCATTTTGCACTCAGCAAGATTATGCGCCCCCACCATAAACCATCACGCCAGACAGGACAACAACTACTGACATCCTTCTACAAATGGGCCCTGTTTCATACCCTGCTTCTCTCACCGTCACCCAGCCTATTACAAGCCACTGATTGGAGCCTGTCTCTCTTGCCGTAGCACCGTCCTCGCTCTTATTCTTCTTAGTTCTCATTGGCAAATGTTTACATCGCAACGTTCACTTCCTTGCCAAGATGTCGTCGCATTATTTGCCTTCCATGTTTCTTTGTTCTGCAACACCCATTGACTGCATTGTATTGTAATGCACATTCAAAATCAATAAAATACATTAAGAAACAATTATAAGCAATACGTGTTTCCTGGCACACTTTATTAACGGAAAAATAAATGTAAAGTAACTCTTATATACCGGTAATAAAATGATGACTCCAATTTTATTTTACCTACCGTTGACGTGTGAAGAACAAAATAAATGCACTTGTTTTTTTTAATAGCGTCATATAAAATAAAAACATAACTAGATTCATTAGATCTGTCACTGATGCAGCCAGGCAATTGCAAATCAATCAATATTGTGTTGTAGAATCTTCCATCTTGAACATGCTCTTTTACACCATACATTGGAAAGTGAAACTTATTTAGTCATTCACAATAAAAGAGACAAAGCAATATGCCACGGATCATAAATATGAATAAATAGAGATGCTAAGACAAAGACGCAGGGGTTATGTTGTGCTGCACTATGTTATTGACATTCGTATAACTTCATCTATCATTACTGTGGCATGGTAGCTTCATATTCAGCATAATGCTGCTGACATCTCCTCCTTGTCCCACGTTCGTCACTCTTCTGTACCCGGTGAAGGCAAAAGGATGGACAAATTGTCAGATTTTTATGGGTGGCTGAAAGATGCCATGTATTTCAATATGATTCTTCTGTGCACAATTTTTTATATTTTTTTAAAGGAAATATACATTTTGCCTCTCACCTTTTGTTTTTGATCCCATGCTGAACTTCGTTTTTGCTGGCTTTAGGACTCTGGGCACCTTACCATTGTTGGCCAGTGCTAAAGTGCAAGTGCCCTCTGTCTAAATAGTATCAGTGATTAGTTTATCCATGAATGGAATGTATGATTTACTAGTAAGTCCCTAGTCTAGTGCAGCACATGTGCCCAGGACCTGTAAACCAAATGCTAATAGTGGGCCTGCAGCACTGATTGTGCCATCCACACGACTGGCACTGTAAGCATGCCTCAGACCTGCCACTGCAGTGTCTGTGTGTGCAGTTTTGAACTGCCAGTTCGACCTGGCAAGTGCACCCACTTGCCATGCCCAATCCTTCCCTTTTATTACATGTAAGTCACCCATAAGGTAGACCCAAAACAGCCCAATGGGCAGGGTGTAGTGTATTTAAAAGGCTGGTGTGTTTTACATGTCCTGAAAGTGAAATCCTGCTAAATTTGTTTTTCATTATTGCAAGGCCTATCTCTCCCATAGGGTAAAATGGGGAATTTCCTCAAAATATCTTTTAAGTGTAATTTCCAGTGCGAGCAGTTCAAGACATGGAGTTTGGGGTCTCTGAACTCACAATTCAAAAATACATCTTTTGGTGAAGTTGGTTTTAAAATGTAAGTTTGAAAATGCCACTTTTGGAAAGTGAGCATTTTCTTGCTTAACTGTTCTGTGACTCTGCCTGGCTGTGGAATACACATCTGGGTTAGGATGACAGTTAGGCTATTTGTGAATTCCACCTAGGAAGTCACACAAGGGGATCTGGTGTGTGCCCTGCATATCCTGATGGGTCTTCCTGGGCTAGAGTGGTGAAAGGAGCTGAAACCTGCACCTGAATAGGGCTGTGACTGTCCTTAAACAAAGCAGTCTTCAGCCCCCTGAAGTGTGTCTAGGACCAGTGCATGAAAGGCAGGGTCCTGTGCACTACAGAGACTTTTCGTTGAAGTTTGCCTACTTCAAAGGCAGACATGGGTACAAGTACTGGACCTCTGACCTCACAAAGTTAGAATCCTTCTGGACTGAGGACATTCTGCCAGGAAGAAAAGCTGGATGCTGTAGAAGGCACTGCCATTCTGACTGTTACTTTGCTGTGCTGGCCTGCTGCTTCTGTCCTGGGAGTGAAAGGACTGGACTTTGCTTTCTATATCCTGCTGCCAAAGGAAACAAGCACTTCGACTCCAGAGCGACTTTGAAATGGGCACTGCTGTCCAACTCTGCGACGATGCCTGCACCAGGAGCTATGGTCCCCATTGAGTGCAATGCCTGTGCCACAGGCACAACGCCTCTGCAGCACCTCTGAAGTCCCACTACAGCATGAGTCCTAAGTGCCGTGTCACCGACATCCATGACGCCCGACTTCACTTCAGCACCTGTGGCCCTGTGGCCCTGTGGTGTGATTGCGGCTCCTCAAAGTCGACGCCTTGCATCACCAATGACTCTGTAACATCTTTGTTTTCTCATTTTCCAAGGTACTGTACCTGGGGTCCATGTGTCTCAGTGACCGGCCCGCTCTCCCTCATGAGTGACGTCAGACTGTTGGGAAGGACTCCGTCAAGATGCTGTGATAGCCCCAGTTGGAGCTATTGTATTTCTAGGTGCTACATTAAGATTTCATCTTTGAAAATTCATATCTTTGCTTGTGTATGTTGGATTTTTGTTGTTTTGGTCTTGTTTTACTCAGTTTGTCTAAACTGGTGTGAAGTACTTTTTTGGTGTTTTCACTGTGTTACTGTGTGTGTGTATACAAACACATTACCATTGCCTCTGAGATAAGTCTGCCTGCTGTAACAGAAAGGAAAATGTACAGAGCAAGGCAAAAAACAACTAATATGCAGGGGCTGGATCGATGACTGAACTTGATGGAGAGTACATTTTAGTAACGCTTTTAGTGACCCAGAAGTCAGCAGAAGGTGACAATTTGTGTCTCATGTTTGACAGCCTAACGCAGAAAGCTGCACTGACTCACATTTTAAATGTGCTTATGTTTTCATCTGTTGATGGTAACAATTGTGCATTCCTTATTAAACCATATATTGGAGAAATAAAATTGATGTTACTGTGCATTTTAGACTCTAGACTAATTGCTGGTATTAAACACATTTTATTTTCTAATGTTTAATGTGTGATTTATGAGTCTAAAGATATGTGCATGAATTGTAACAATTGCACTTCTCTGACACACTTAATGAAATGTATTAACAAAGCTAATCTAAAGTAAAATGTATTGCTTATACTAATGTACTATTCATTTTAATGAATTATAAGTTTATATTTTACATGTTTTATTAAATTGCAATGATTAAATGCAATCAAATTGATTTCTTGTGCTAGCACAACTTAGGCCTACAGAGCGAGTATTTCACAGTCATGTAAAAATGATGAATCTTTGTTCTCATGAGAAGCCTCACAAGTAGTAATAGGTTAATTGTTCAATTGCACAAAGGCTTTTAGTTTAGAGATCTTGTGTAGGGGGCTGGCCTGGTTTGTAGTGGGTACCTCTGGTACTTACACCTTATACCAGATCCAGTTATCTGTTATTAGTGAAATGTAGACAGTGTCTAGAAGCCAGGCTCTCTAGGAGTAGTGTGGATGGGCAGCCAAGGCCTAACTAGGAGACATGCAAAGATCATGCAATACCACTGTAGTCAGACAGTACTCACTCACATGAAAGAAAATACTCAGTGTTACAAAAATAAAGGTACTTTATTTTGGTGACACAAATGCCAAAAATACCATAGAGACTATACTCCCTTAGAACATAAGTAATACACAAACTATATACATTATTTAGCAGAAATAACTGAAAAAACAGAAAATAGTGCAAATAGTGAAAATCACAATAGTTAGAGATGGGCCTGGGGGAACACAAACCATATACTAAGAAAGTGGAATGCGAATGTCGGTTTCCCACCTAGGCAAGTGAAGTGTGTAGGGGGCGCTGGGAGTATTAGAAAACACCAAAGGTAAGTAATAGAACACAACCAAGAGCCCAGCAAAGCAGGAGTAAATCACAGTAACTTTCCTAGAATACATAATGACACAAGAAAGAAGGTTAGGCAGGAACCAGAAGAGACTGCAAGACACCAACAATGGATTCCTGGACCTGAAGACCTGTGGAAGAAGGGGACCAAGTTCAAGAAGCACTGAAGAGTTCAGGGAGAACAGGAGCCCCTGCTAACCCGGATGAGGTGCAAAAGAGGAACCACCGGTGAGGAACAACAGTCAGTATTGCACCCAAGAAGACAAATGAAGGTTCCTGGTTGGTGCAGAAGATGTCCCACGCAGGGTGGATGAATGCAGTCTGGTTTGCGTCACTGGATTCTGCCAACAAGCCTTGGCACATGCAAAGCACACGGTTAGCGGAAAATGGCGTTGCCCGGGACCAGGAGGGACCTAGTGGACTCTATCCAGGAGTTGGAGTCAGAGGGGGCTCTCAGCAACTCAGAGAGCCCTCAGAAGACAAGGCAGCTTGCACAGGAGTCCCACAGCATGGGGATAAACAAGGTGCAAAAGGAGGCCAACGCAGCACTACACAAAGGGAACCCACGCCTCCGGAGAACCACTCAGGAAGCTGTGCATCGCAGGAAGGAGTGCTGGGGGCTGGAGCTGCCAACAAGCCTTGGCAACTGCAAAACAGCTGGGGGGCTGGAAGGATGCCAACAAGCCTTGGCAATTGCAAAATACGCAGTGCACGGGGGTACTGTCTTGCATGGGGAGGCAAGCTCTTACCTCCACCAAAGTTGGACAGTTGGACATCAGGAACGTCGAAACCTCAGTCCACCACCCGTGTTGCTGGATCCACGCACTTCTTCAGGAGAGGGTTCTCAAGCCACCGGTCGTCGCTGCAGAAGGGTTCCTGCTGAAGCAGGGAAGTGACTCCTTCACTTCAAGGGAGATTCCTTCGTTCTTCTGGTGCAGGCTGAAGACAGGCAGTCCTCGGAGGATGCACAACCTAGAAACAGTTGCAGTTGCTGGCAGGAGCTGAAGATACAAGGTTGCACAAGTCGTCCTTGCTTCTTTGTTGCAGTTTGTAGAGTTCCTGGAGGGTCCATATGCAGTTTCCGCGGTAAGAAGGTGAAGTAAAGAATGCAGAGGATTCCTGCCGGAGTCTTGCAATCAGAATCTGAAGAACCACGGTCAGCTAAACAGGTAAGCACCTATCAGGGGATCAGGGGAGGGCTCTGACATCACCTGCTGGTACTGGCCACTCAGATGCTCCCTTGGAATCCAAGATGACAAAACCCAGGGACCCTCTGGAGGAACTCTGAACACCACCTCTGGGGTGGTGATGGACAGGGAAGTGGTCACTCCCCTTTCCTTTGTCCAGTTTCACGCCAGAACAGGGACTGGGGGTCCCTGAACCGGTGTAGACTGGATTATGCAAGGAGGGCACCATCTGTGCTCTTCAATGCATTTCCAAAGGCTCTGGGAGGCTACCCCTTCCATGCCTGTAATACCTATTTCCAAAGGGAGAGGGCGTAACACCCCTCTCCCAAAGGAAATGCTTTGTTCTGCCTTCCTGGGCTCGAGCTGCTTGAGCAACAGGAGGGCAGAAACCTGTCTGTGAGGTTTCAGCAGCTTGGGCTGCCTGGAAAACCATAAGAAGGCTGTAATGGCAGTAATGGGGGTCCTCTAAGGAGCCCTCAGAGTGCATGGAATCATACAACCAATGCTTGAAGTATGATTCCAACATATCTGATACCAAACATGGACATATTTGGAGTTACCATTGTGAAGCTGTACATAGGTAGTGACCTATGTCCAGTGCACGCATAAAATGGCGTCCCTGCACTCACGAAGTCTGGGAAAATGGTCCTGGGCAGGGGTGCCCTCACACACAGGTACTTGGCACCCAGCTTTCAGGGCTAGAAGGCCTGCAATATGGGTGGCTTATAAGTGACATGGTACAGTGTTAATGGCAGTGAAAGGATGCATTCACCATTTCACACAGGTTGAAATTTCAGTCCTGTAGAAGCCTTTGCATGGGCTCCCTATGTGAGGCAAAAGAAATGCTGCAGCCCATAGAGATTCCCTGGAACCCCAATGCCCTGGGTACCTAGGTACCTTATACTGGGGACTTATAAGGGGTGACCAGTATGCCAATTTTGGATGAAATACTAGGTTACCAGTATGCAGTGACAACATTTAGAGGAGAGAGAGAGCATGATCACTGGGGTCCCGGTTAGTAGGATCCCAGTGAACACAGTCAAACACACTGACATCAGGCAGAAATTGGGGATAAAATGCCAAAAAGAGGGTACTTTCCTACACCTTGGAGAGGAACATCCAGGCCTGTGGACTTAATGTGAAATAAATTGTTGCTACCAATATATATATATATATATATATACATGGAACTGAGATCATCCAATAGTGAAACCTGGGAACCCAATTAACTGTTGCAAAGGAATACAAATGTTTCAACAGTTCGGAGTCACTCTGAAAGAGGGGATGTTCCCCTGACAGACTTGAGAAAATACCAGACTATGGCAAAGTACAGTTGTTCATTTATTCTTCTGGGATGAGGCCCTTGTTACGTGACATGATGCCATTAAACTAATCTATTTGATTTCTGCATTTTTATATTAGGCATGGACTTTGAAAGTTTAGAGCACATCTTCAGACCCCTTGAGCCCTAGGCAGATTCTTAGACCTGACAGCCTTAGGGTGGCCAGCCTCCCTCCATTTTTTGACACTGTTTTTGCTGGTTTTAGGACTCTTCACACTTTACCACTGTTGTTCAGTGCTAAAGTGCATATGCTCTCTCCACTAAAACATGGTAACACTGGTTCCTACCCAATTGGCATATTTAATTTACCTGTAAGTCCCTAGTAAAGTGCCCTTAATGTGCCCAGGGACTGTAAATTAAATTCTACTAGTCGGCCTGCAGCACTGATTGTGCAACCCACATAAGTAGCCCCATAACCATGTTTCAGGCCTGCCATTGCAAGTCCTGTGTGTGTGCAGTTTCACTGTCACTTTGACGTGGCTTTTAAGACTACTTGCCAAGCCCTAAACTCCCCTTTTCCTACATATAAGGCACCACTAAGGTAGGCCCTGGGTAACCCATAGGGCAGGATGCTATGTAGGTAAAAGGCAAGACACGTACATGTGTGTTTTACATGTCCTGGTAGTGAAAAACTCATACATTTGTTTTCCAGTACTGTGAGGCCTGCTCCTCTCATAGACTGGCATTGGAACTGCCCTCCTATGCTCTTAAGTGGTAAATTCTGATCTGGAAGGAGTAGCCATGTCTTGTTTGGTATTGCTAGACTGGTAATAGAAACTCCTGCTTACTGGTGAAGCTGGATTTAATATTACTATTTTAGAAATGCCACTTTTAGAAAGTGGGCATTTCTCTGCACTTACTGCCATCTGTCCCTTACAACCTGTCTCCAATCCACGTCTGGCCTGTGCTGGTTGACAACTCCCCTTGTACATTAAATCCAGACAACCATAAACACAGGACACTCCGTCACATCTGCATTCATCTGCACACTGAATGGGTCTTCCTGGGTAGGGAGGTTGGAGGAGCTCACACATTTCAAAAGCCAGTGGCCTGCCCTCACACAAAGTACTGATAACCCCCCACAGGGATTGGGCTGAAAGGGGAACTTGTGCACTTCAAAACCAATCTTTGAAGTTTTCCCACTTCAAAGATCTTTGTAGTTATATGAACTGGATCTCTGACCCCACCAAATCAGACACTTCCGGACCTACACCTGCACTCTGTCAGAGGAACTGCCTGGCTGCCCAAAGGACTCAACTGGACTGCTTTGCTGAGAAGGACTGCCGCCCTGCTTGTCACCTGCTGCAGTGCTGTCCTCTGACTCTGCTGGAAGGACTCCTCCTTCCTCCTGAAGTGCTCTCCAAGGGCTTGGATCTAGCTTTCCTTCTGTTTCTGAAGTCTCAGGGCCAACAAAGACTTCACCTTTTCAAGATAATCATTGTGCATCCAAAATTAATGAAAAAGCTGCAGAAATTGACGCAAAGCCCGCATCACGGCTGGGAAATCGCAGCAATGCCAATAAGAGTGATGCAGCCCCGACGGGAAATTCAACGCAGCGCTTGCCTTGCAATGAAAAATGTGATGCATCGCTTACTGGATCGGTGCAGCACCTGCTCCTTCTACCAGTGCATCAAGGATTTTCAAAGCATTGTCCCTGGGCATCAAAATATCCCCGCATCGCAGTGAGGAACAAGACTGCACACCTGAAAAATGACACAACCCCTTGCAGCATGGAAAGAAACGACGCATCGTCAGTGCCTCACCAGAGAACCCAACGCATCTTATCCTCTGCGGTCCTTGTGCATCGTTATTTTTGACGCATCTGTACTGTGTGTTACAAAAAAACAACTATTGATTTCGAAGGATTGAGACTCTTTTAAAACTTTTAAAAGTGAGATTTCAACTTGTGCTTACTAGATCTTTGTCGCTTTGACCTTATTTTATTCAGATATCTATTAACTATTTTTCTAAACCTGTGTGGTATTTTTACTGTGTTACTTTACGATTTTTTGCACAAATACTTTACACATTGCCTTCTAAGTAAGCCTGACTGCTCAGTGCCAAGCTACCAGAGGGTGGGCACAGGATAATTCAGATTTTGTTGTGACTTACCCTGACTAGGATTGTGGTCCTTATTTGGACAAGGGTGTATATCCCTGCTAACATGAGACTCAATTTCTAACACAGATTAGTTCTCTCTCTCTCTCTGCACCTTGCCTGATGACACTCCTGGCTGAACTTTGCTGCTGATCCAGATGAACTGCTGATGAGGAATTCCTGCCCTTGGACAGATGTATCCCTCTCATCTGATTGCCGTTGCCCCTTGACATGTCCCTTTTGCTAGAATAGAAGCTATTTTGCTGACACCCACTCTTCTCTTCCTATTATTTTGTAGTCCTGGATATATCTTTTCCAAAATATTTTTTGTCTCCTTTGTATTTTTTACCGCAGGTGTCTGTCCCCACACATGCATTTTCTAGTTTGTTAGCTGTAGAGACAACCTATGTCCAGTCCCAATTGGCATACTCTGCTTAATTGAACTTGACAAATGTTGATATATTCTCACCTGAGATATGTTTCTGTATCTCAGATAATTTCATTAATGAAATGCATAATTCTTCTTGAATGTCTAATTGTGTTTATGCTAATTTGTTTGAACTTGTTTCGCCACTTTGGGCAGCCGTTGATCTACTTTTTTAAATAGATTTTACATGTTGCCTTTATGCCACTAGCTTTGTGGTTGTAAAATACAGTTTTGAACCTATTCCAGGTTGAAGGTTTCCCACCGTGACCACATTGGTCATGGTGTCGAAAGTGCTGGGGTGATGTTAATGTAAATTTGTGTATGGTTCACCACACTTCTTTCTGGGTCAAAATGCCAGTTGACCTCTGTGAAGCATTGGATTCCTGCGAAGGATGAAAACTTGCTTGCAGTTTTGGTAGCAGAGGTACGGGTATGTCCAATAAGAGGGGGGTACCATATTTTTGTTCAGTGTTAGTATTGACAGTTTTGGTAAGAGAGTTACGGTTTCACCCCATAAGAGGAGGAACCATATTTTACGTTAATGTTAGGAAGTTAGGATTCACAATTCTAGTAGCTAAGTTGCGGTTTCATCTCATCAGAGAGGAACCATATTTTGTTTAGTGATAGGGAGTTCACATGTCATTGCCCAGTTCAAAAATTGCCCACCCTTAATTCTTCCAATGATCCATTCCAGAGACTGATGAAGTTCCTGCATCATTCCTACAACTGATGTGTTGTGTGAGTATAAATAGGGATTTGCGCTTGCGATGCTTTTGCTTGAAGATTGCAGTGAAGTGTGATGTTGTGAAGTCATACTTGAAGTGATTGTGGTACTTTGTGCTAAAAAATGTCCACGGTTGTTGTGGTTGTTTACGGGTCCATAATGGCCTAAGATCCCGGAATAACACACAAGTGTAGAAGACACTTGGTTAATTTATTGTCTGCAGTTAGGTACATGTCATGAGGTCCCATTGACAGTGCCAATAGTTTTCCTTCAGTGAGTGTGAGTTGTGGTTGTTATTTGGTGAATCTGAAAGGCCTTTAGAGGATCAACTGGAGTGATAATTGCTGGTCAAATTTCACTTGTTGTATAATTGTGAAAGCCACAGTTGGAAGTGTAGCCCGTGAAGCTTTTAAAACAATTGAGTTCCTACCTGTAGTGTGCAGACAGGTTGTTGATTTTTGCTCGCAATATTTTGCCTTTGTTTTAAGTGAGCAATGGTGTGAGAGAGAATTGCGAAGCGACTTTCACTGCTGAGTGAAGTAAGTTTGATGTCATTTTGTGCTGTGCTGGGATAGGTTGGTTAGTGTGAAGCCGCGCTGGTATAGGTCAACAGCACAGTGTTGCTATTGGTTGAGAACATATTATGGAAAAGACTTGTGGGATTGAATTTACTTCCTGGATTTGATTGAAATAGTTGTGGTTAATTGAATTTAAGCAAAAATGAAAATTTTCAAAGCCTTCAAAAGTGGACTTAGAGTAGATGTGTTTATTCCACTTAGAGGGGGTGAAAAGGTAGCACCCGAGAGAACACAACCTTATGAAGTGTCAGAAACAAAAGGAGGTTCACCAGCCACAAGGCTTAAACAATGGTGTAAGATCACTGAAAATGAAGGTCCATTAGATTTTCCTTGTTAAAGAACATATAATCTGGGAATTCTAGACAATTAGAGGAGAGTAATGTGTGAATCAAAGCATCCTCCAAGACCCACATAATTTGAAGGTCTGTTGTTATTGGGAACTTGGTGCAATACAGAAAGAAACAATACAATTTGAGAAAGAAATGAAGAAAGCAGTTAAGACATTAACGGAAGCTAGATGGAATGCAGAAAAGAAAAGACAGAGAGCCGAGATACTAGATGGAGTGAGAATATTTCCACCTATCACAGATGAAGATAACAGAGTTAAAAACTTAAGATGAGAAAGAAACACAAACCTAAAGCAGAACAGATAGTAGAAGATGAGGGTAAAACACAGCCACATATGAAAGTGATTCAGAGGATGAGTTTATAAATCAGGTTTTGATGAATCGTCCCCCACCATATCATCAGTGGAGGAAGCGGAACAGAAAATAGTTCTGAATGTGCTAACTGCGTGGTATTGGCCTCATACCCAATCAAAAGCAATGTCGGAAGATTGGAGACAGGCATCTCTATGGCTGACTGTGGAGTTGTGGGAAGACGATGCCAAAATGAAGCGGATGAAGAGATTCTGGAAGGACCTGAAGAAACTGAGAGGAAAAGAGGCGTCACAGAGATGTCACAGAGATCCCAGAGGAGAAAACAGGGTGATTTGGAGGACAACTGGCAGCACATTGATGGCAACCTCAGGATGCTGAAGGAGGAGAAGAACCCCACTGGAGTCTTACAGGCCCAGTCATGCTCCAGGAGGAGGAGCATGGCTTTCACAGGTGCGTGACCGGGTCCGTAGCTGGGGAGGGAGGGTGCGTGTAAACAAAAGAGACCAGCAAAAGACGTTTGCAGTCAGTATTTGTTGTTTTCATTTTTTTTTTTTTTTTTGCATGTGCGTTGTGCTTTCCATTCCATGGCTTTTGAGAACGGGCCTTGGTGGTGACGAACCCAGTGGGGAGGGTCCCACCTCGCTCTCTCCTCGTTCTTTTCCCTTTATTAATATATACATCGCCAATCCGGTTACCCCACAAAAGAAAGCACTTCCATAGAAACGTCAGTCACTACAAGCACGGTGTGGTGGTGGTTGAATTAGGGCATACAAAGACAATATACTTACCTGCACATATCTTCCTTTTCTCCGATGGACTGGCAGAGTCCTCTCCAGGAGCAGAACTGGGAACGTAGGAGCAGAGGAAAACTCCCCTAATAACCATGGACAGTATTGTGCTTATTTCAAAATAAATACTACTTAAAGAGAACAACCCTGACTCTGCCTATTTGTTTATACCCTAAACGTGGCAAGTAGTGGAGAATGCAGGCAGTCTGACCATCTGATACAAGATGGAGAACATAGTACATCAACTTTGAGAAGGTCACAGGAAATTGTAGTTGGCCCTCGAGAAACACATGGCACAAGCCGAAATAGATCGAAACATTTTCAATAATGACATACGAGAGCAGGACGATAGCCTGACTAAAATGTCAGAGGGGCAAAATGCAGCTAACGTCTAGAATATCGCAAGGCAGGGGGCTGGCTGCCTCAAATTCTACAATTCCCTTTCAGAAGTATGTTCCTGGGAAGGACCCACTTGTGTTATTCCTCAACTTTGAGCATGCTGTCTGAGCTAGTTCCTGGTCCATCAAAAAGTGGCCTTTCCATCTTGCTCCCCTCTTGACTGGTGATGCACAAGCCACCTGCCAGGTGGCTAATATGGATGGTACATCTACATATGCAAACATAAAGAAAATTATGTTGGATCGTCTTGGAGTAGATGACGAAACCTAGAGGATGAAGTTCAGGAAAGAAAGAGGTCTTCCTGGAGACACTCCAAAAACGTTTTTCTACTGAATTAAAGACACAGCCAATAAGTGGCTGAAACCATCAGAATCAACCAAGGAAGAACTAATAACAAAGATCTACCTTCAACAATATCTTGAGGCCTTACCCTATCACGGTTAAGGCAACATACTATTCTATCTGTAGAGCAAGCAGTGGAGATGGCTACCATGTTTTCCTGAGCCCACTCCTGTAGCATGTGCCTAGAGGGGAAGAAGACCAGTAAACCTCTTCCCTACTCGGGGCTCAGAAGCAGTAAAAGAACTGCCCCCCCCCAAAAGTAACTCCAGAAACAAAGAAAAGGTGGCCATCCCGAGTGGACATCAATCCTAACATGGGTCCCCAGTGATTCGAATGTGGGGACCAGGGACACATCGCCCATTGTCCATGATAGAGCCTTGCAAACTGTGACAAAAGACTGTTTGGCAAAACCAGTTTCCCCTCTTCTGAGACCCACAAGTCATCAGCTCTCTGTACGCATTGCATTCTTTGCCAGGAGCGTTTCTCCTCTCTGCTAGCACGACCCTGTAGTGATTTTAGCTCATCTAATGTGTCAACGACTCCTAATGCAAAGTTCAGACATGTCTCATTTTCAGTTTGGGGTAACAATTCCCACTGTTCCTTGAACGATATACAGTTCAATGCACAAAACCTTGCGACTTGATCTGCATAGCCGTTTCCCATGGACACAAAGGGGGTCATTTTGACCTCGGCGGTCTTTTTGAAAGACCGCCGAGGGACCGCCGTGCTGAAGACCGCCAGTGGTGGCGGTATTCCACTCAGCGTATTATGACTGTTGGCAGCTCTCCGTCCTTTTTCGGACGGAGAGCCGGCAACATCCATACTGGCGGGCGGCGGGGAAGTGGAGGTTGCTCCACCTCCACCGCCACATCAACAGAACACCGCCCACGGAATCACATCCTGTGATTCGGCGTGGCTGTGTTCTGTTGACGGTGTGGTGTCGGCGGAGCAGCCCCCATGGATCCCGTCCCCTCCCGGAGGATCGACGGACCAGGTAAGTCGATCGTCCGTTAGGGGAGGGGTGTTGGGTGGGGGGGGTTTTGTGTGTTGTGTGCGTGCATGGGGGTGTGCGTGTGTGTATGTAGAGGGGGTGTGTGAGTGCGTGTATGCTTGCGGGGGTGTTGTGTGTTTGGGAATGAGTGCGTGTATGTCTGTGGGTATGTCTGTATGGATGTGTGTGTGTATGTTTGAATGTGGGTGTGCGTGTCTGACTGTGTGTGTGGATGTTGGCATGTATGTCAGTGTGTGTGCGTGTATGTGTGTTGGTGGTGCCTGCGTGTTGTGTGTGAGTGAGTGATGTCTGATGTGGTGGGTCGGGGTGGGGAGGGGGGTCCTGCCACCTTTGGGGGGTGGCGGGGTGGTGGGGGGTGTAGGGGAGGGAGTCGGGTTGGGGGTGGGCGAGACCCCTATCAGTGCCAGGGAGGGAATTCCCTGGCACTGATAGTGCTTACCGCCATGGATTTCATGGCGGTTCCAAACCGCATGAAATCCATGGCGGTCAGCCGGGTCCAAATATCGCCGGCAATATAGTGACGGCCGCCGGGCTGGAGACCCAGGTCTCCAGCCCAGCGGTCGTCTCCGCCCTGGCGGGCGGAACGGAGAACCGGCAGATGACCATGGCGGTCATAATTCCAAAAAAAAGACCGCCAGTCTGTTGGCAGTCTTACCGCCGCTTCTCCGCCGTCCGCCAGGGTCATAATGACCCCCAAAGTCTTGTGACTTAACATGAGCATTGCATTTCACGACGGCAATTTCAAGAGGCAACTGAATCGCATGTAACAAATCCTTATTCTGTTTGCCATTTTTCACTGGAGAACCAGAAGAGGTCATGAAACCCCTCTGTGGCCACAATTGGCCAAAATCATGTACAATGCCAAATCCGTATCTACTGTCAGTATAGATAGTGACTTTCAAATTTTCAGCTGCATGGCATGCCTTAGTAAGGGCAATTAACTCAGCCACTTGTGCGGAATACACTCTCTCAAGCCAGGAAGCTTCTATAATGCCGGTGATTGTACACACAGCATAACCAGCTCTTAGTATTCCGACTAAGTCTCTCAAACATGATCCATCAACAAACATAATGCAGTCATTTTCTTTTAACTGCGTATCTTTAATGTCAGGTCTGGGTTTGGTACATAGTTCTTTTACCTCAAGACAGTCATGCTTCACCTCCTCTGAATTACTAATCTCAGTGTTTTCAACAGGAAGTAGAGTTGGCGGGTTCAACACAGTACATCGCTTTAATGAGACATTAGGCGACCCCAAAATAATTATCTCATATCGGGTAAGTTGGGCATTTGTTATGTGTTGAGTCTTAGTTTGAGTTACCAGAATTTCAACTGAATACGGAACCATTACTGTTGAGGGATGTCCCATCACTATGCCTTCACACTGTGTGAGGCTCTGACCAACTGCTGCAACTGCGCGCAAACAACCCGGTAAGGCTGCTGCGACTGGGTCCAGGGTAGCTGAAAAATATGCTTCAGGGTGGTTTGCACCTCCATGGACCTGTGTTAAGACAGACAAAGAACAAGCATCACGTTCATGACAAAACAGCAGAAAAGGCTTCGCGTAATCAGGCATTCCTAAAGCTGGTGCCCTGCACATACACTCTCTTAATTCCATGAATGACTCAAGCTCTTCCTCGGACAGAGTTATAATATACTGTTCATCCTTAGTTTCCTTGCTTGTCAGCTTTATCAATGGTTTAGAGATAATCGAAAAGTTGGGCATCCACTGGCGAGAGTAGCCCACCATTCCCAAGAACATCCTGACATCTCTCTTTGTTGTCGGGGGGTTCATCTGCAGTATAGCCGTCACCCTTTTCTTTGATATTCTCCTGGACCCTTTCTCAATCAAGTGTCCTAAGTATTTCACCTCTTTCTGACAGTATTGCAACTTCTTTGGGGATACTTTATGTCCGTTTTTTCCCAAGTGATTCAATAAGGCAAGTGTGTCATACCTGCAGTCATCTTTTGTTCTGGGCGCAATCAGCAAGTCATCAATATACTGCACTAGAGTCGAACTAAAAGGTAATTCTAACGACTCAAGGTCCTTCTTCAATATCTGATTGAAGATGGATGGTGATTCCGAAAACCCTTGAGGAATTCTGAACCAACAGTACACCTTATCCAGGAATTTTAAACTGAAGAGAAATTGGCTGTCCTCATGAAGAGGCACCGAAAAGAATGCTTGTGACAAGTCTACAACTGTGAACCACTCTGCATCACACGGAACCTGAAACATAATCACTGCTGGATTCGGCACTATGGGGCAACATTTTACCAAAATCTCGTTTATTTTTCTCAAATCCTGCACAATTGGAACTTTCCCACAAGGCTTTTTCAGACCCATTATTAGTGAATTACATGGGCTGCTCAATACCTCCTTCAGAACTCCTTGCTTTACAAAGTCTGCAATTATCTGCAACACCTGAATAAGGACATCTTGTGCCATGTGGTACTGCGGCACCTGAGGAAACACTGCATTTGGCTTCACCTGTACTTTGACCGGTTCAACTCCTTTTATCAGTCCCACTTCCCTTCCTGTTAGGTCCCACACTTTCTCTGTCACCGTTCCTTGCAACTCAGCTGGCAAGTCAGTTACTGTAAGCATCGGGAATAGGGTTATCAAAGGGCAGTCTTCATTTGTGGTCTCTGTTTCTGATTCTGTAAATTGCCCATCATCCCCCTCATCATCACTGTTTGTCTGCACCTCAATTCCATCATTAGAACAGGTAATCAAACATTTAGTTTTGCACAGTAAGTCTCTTCCCAGTAGGGATACAGGACTTGAATCGCAGACTGCAAACTTATGCAGTCCCTGAAAGTTGCCAATCTCAACTTGAACCGGGTCAGTAATCGGATTTGTCAAGTACTGGTTTGTTACTCCGACCACTCTTATGGTTCGTCCTGATAGTGGCAATTTTGGAACCTCTGCACTTCTGACTGTAGAGCGTGTAGCTCCCGTGTCTACCAAGAATGAAACCTTGTGACCCATTACTTTTCCCACGACATAGGGTCCCCTCTGATCTACTTCTAGGGACGCAGCAAGCCTACACTCTTCACTGTCAGAACTGTCATCCGACCATTCATCATTCATTCCATCTTCACCATGCAATGGGAATTGCTGTACTGTATTATTTTGGCTCATTACTTGACCCATGACCTGCTGAGGAAGCATCACCTGTTGCTGTCCCATTGGAGCTAATGGTAATTGCATTTGCTGTCTAGGTACCATGGGAACCTGCTGTTGTACCTGCTGCATTTGTGCTGGTTGAACACGCGGCATTTGCATTTGCTGCATGGGCTGTAACCCCTGCATCTGAACCATGTTATTCTGAAAATTCAGATTTTGACCTCTCATTTTTTGACCCCTCACATTTTGAAATGTACTGACATCATTGCTTTGTTGAATGACACCATCATGCACCGCATTTGGGCATTCCCGCTTCCAATGCCCCACGCCCCCGCACGCGTGACATGGTGACATCTTTTTCATCCCCTGCAAATCATTTTGGACCACAACAGTATTCAAGTCTAGACTGCAATTCACAAAACCTCGACCTCGGCCTCTAGGTTGCGCCTGAAACACGCCATTCCCTTGCGGTTGCTGTTGTACCATCTGTTGGACTCCATTCCCTTGCATACCTGCCTGCGCTGCCCTTATTTGCATCACCATCACTTTCTCCTTCAGCTTTCTCTGCTTTAACTCAATCTCGTCACTCCAGTATTTCGCATACTGCAATACCTCATCAATCGGCTTCGCTTGCCAACAAATCAAATGATTCTTAATCATCTGGCCAACCTCTGGTCTTAGCCCTTCAACAAATCTAAACACAAGATGGTTCATGTCTTTCGGCTCAATAGTCTCAATACCACTGTATTGTTTGAACAACCTCTCATAGTAAGCATGGATCGATTCTGTGAGGTCCGGTCGATTTTCTGCCAATCAGTCACTTTCGGCGACACTTTCTGCTTCAAAAACTCAATCACTTTATGATAATACTTCATCACCTCCTCAGATGGTGCTCCGGTCACCTTATCCCTTGCCGGCTCCTGTGTCGGCCACTCCACACCTCTCTTGCACTCAAGCCATAAGTCAGGTGGAACAATAATCTCAAATAAAGTATTCAAGTCCTCCGAGAGACACTTTGCAAGTTTCACAAACCTGTCTGTCTGCTGATACCACTCTATCGGTTTCTCCCTCAACCTAGGATAATCATTTGTAAATGACAAAATGTCTCCCCTAGTCCGTGGCACATGGACTAGAACTCCTCCAGCTGTTTCTCTCATTGGTAATATTTTTACTGTTCCGGTATCTGATGGGGCTTTAGTCGAACTTGACCCCGGCCTGTCGCTTTTCTCCTTATCTCTTTTCTTTGCCCATCTGCCTTCCCACTTTTCTAAGGCTCCCCAGATCTGCGCACTTTGCAATATTTCTTTAAGATGCGCTTTTATTCCAGCTGACTTCATGTGATCAAAATCTTTAGAGTCGAAGTCTAGTCTGTAACTTCTTTTGAAATGTTTAGTATTCTCAATGTCAATATTGTATCTGTCTGCCAGGTTCGCCAACCTCTGGTGCACCTTGCCCACTTCTTTAGTAATCTTGGGGCACAGATACCTTAACTCTGCTTCTGTGTACGATTCTAATCTGTTTACCCCTATTGTCCCTTCCACTAGTTCAGCAGCTTCCACACCCAGTCTCACAAAGTTCAGGTACTCATCTTTCTCTGACCTTTCTGGCTTCTCCGCAGTTACTGCAGTCTTTTGTGAAGCATACGTTTTTTCAAACCACTCATTCAATTGTTGCACAGAGAAACCTTGCAACAAAATGTTTCCTGACTGCATCAACGGTGACTGTGATGTCTCTGCACTAATTGTCTGTGGGGCTAAAACACTTAACCCTGCTTGTCTCATTGCCTCTAGAGGAGCTCCAATCGGACTGAGGTCTAACAAAGATCTGAGTCCTTCTGCTGCTTGTTCTCTTGGTAAAATGGGCTGGGTGGTTCCTGTGAACCCTCCTCTTGTTATCTCTGGGGTCCTCACTCCCTGATCGCATGTGCCAGGCTTATCTTGCGCATACAATGGTACTGGTGGACCGACTGTAATTGGTAATGATATGGCGGCTGGTGTCTGACCTGGTCCCAAACCCCGCGAAGCAGGAGTTCCCAAAGCTTGATTCACTGTAGCTGATGCAGGCACTAATGAAGATCCTGCTACTGGGCTATAACTTGGAACCAGCTGTTGCTGCGGCTGGGGCAGCAATTGCGGAGTTGGCTCAAGCTGCACCAACCTCGATTTTGTGTACATCGGATCAGGCGGCACTATCAGACTCATAGTCGTCTCTAGTACTGGGACGTCTGGATAGATTCTCTGTATCTGCGGTGGAGGTTGCAACTGTATCTGCATGTCTGGTGCCGTATCACTAGTCTGTACTGTATCAGTAACTCCATTCTCCTGCGTCTGGTTCCCAGGACCCGCACTAGTGCTCGGAGCATTGTCGTCTACTGCATAAGGTGGCGGGCGATCATGTAACAACTGATTAAGAAACTCTTCATCATCTGAGTCGTCTTCCTCTATCCAAGACCTCTTAGTCTCTTTTGGTTTACTAGAGTCTTTATCTGTCTTACAAGTGGCTTTCTTTCCCTGTGTCTCGTCTCCCTGTGTTATTGCTGGGAACAATTTAAGTCCATCGACTATCCCCCTTCTCCACATTTTGCTCTCATTGTCCCATCTAGCCTCAGCTAAGGTCTTTTCTGCCCTTCTCATTCTCCTCTCTAATTTCTGCTGTCTTTGTTTAATAGCCATTAAATCCCAGACTGCTAATACCTGGGACTGAGCTGGCCTCAGAGGTGGCTTTTGTACACTTACCATCCACCTCAAATTCTCTAAAATTCTTGTATTGAACGATCCGTGTTCCGGAAATGTCAAACATCCCTCCTTTTCTGTCAATTTGCACCACAGTTTCATCCATAAGCAAGGCACAACACCCTTTTCCTCCATGACTATGTAAGCTGGAGTACCCTCAGGCTGTGTAGGCTCCCATTCACTTGCCATAATGTATGCGTCTCCTTTCAGAGCGCTCCTAAAAGCTTTTGATAAAATTCAGCTTTGCGTCTTTTCTTTTGTTTGTATTTAATCAGGAAGTGACTTTAATTCCCAGGACACTCTTCACCCACCTTTCTCAACCTATTGCCTCTCACGGATGGCAGCCAATCCGCGTGCGACCCCTCTCGGCAACTGACCTATCCCAGCGCGGCACCACCGTCATCACACTCACACACTGCAGCTGACAAAGTCTTGAGGCTTGTCCGCCCCTCACTGGATTCACACCAAACTAATGCAAAATTAACTGCGAGCACTTTTAATAACAACAACAACTCAAATTTGCCAGTTTACTACAGAAAGGGTACACATTCGCTTCAGAACTTTACAGAGATTTCACTTGAAGCCTCGGCCGCTACTCTCTCCTTCTCAGTTCCCACACACGCAAGCAGAATTCGACCCTCAAATCCTACTCTCGACTTGTCAATGGTTTGTTCTAGTGCACTATAGAACTTGCCAAATCTCCATCGAAGGTTTCATTCACACAATTGTCTCAAACTCGACTTGTCAACCACGCCCGATTGACCTACTTAAACCACACAAATTACAACATAAACCCAAGTGTCTCCTACACTTGTAAATATACTCCGGAGTCTTAGACCACGACGGGTCTGTTCATTAAAAACCAACCACGTGGATAATTTTCGAGCACAAAGCGCCACACTCATATGAAGTACGCCTACTTCCCTACTCTCATACTGTGGAGTACACCCACTCCTACTAAAACAACATTACCTGGCCTAAATACACGCAAACTTCACAAATCACCTGCAAAATGCATAAGCTGAGCGAGCGCAAATCCTACACCACACATGCTAAAATGCCGAGAACATTCCCAACTCACTTAGGCAAGCTCCGAGATCCCGGGAAAGTCATGGGTAATTTAGAAACACATCATGGCCCTCATTCTAACCCTGGCGGTGTAACACCGCCAGGGCAGAGGGCAGAGGAAGCACCGCCAACAGGCTGGCGGTGCTTCCTGGGCCATTCTGACCGCGGCGGTAACGCCGCGGTCAGAAAAGGGGAACCGGCGGTTTCCCGCCGGTTTTCCCCTGGCCCAGGGAATCCTCCATGGCGGCGCTGCTTGCAGTGCCGCCATGGGGATTCCGACCCCCTTACCGCCAGCCTGTTCCTGGCGGTTTTCACCGCCAGGAATAGGCTGGCTGTAACGGGTGTCGTGGGGCCCCTGGGGGCCCCTGCTCTGCCCATGCCACAGGCATGGGCAGTGCAGGGGCCCCTAACTGGGCCCCACCATGATTTTCACTGTCTGCTGAGCAGACAGTGAAAATCGCGACGGGTGCCACTGCACCCGTCGCACCCCTGCAACTCCGCCGGCTCCATTCGGAGCCGGCATCCTCGTTGCAGGGGCATTTCCGCTGGGCCGGCGGGCGCTCTTTTGGAGAGCGTCCGCCGGCCCAGCGGAAATGTAAGAATGGCCACCGCGGTCTTTTGACCGCGGTGCGGTCATTTGTCGGCGGGACTTTGGCGGGCGGCCTCGGTCGCCCGCCAAAGTCTGAATTAGGCCCCATATCTCCAATTTGCATTATCCCAGAAAAACAATCTAAACAATAATTCTCCGTCCTAGGGCCCCAGAGGGCGTAAACCATCCTCTGCTACCAGAACTGTTAACACGTCCCTTTATGATAATTTATTACACATTAGGACTCGTTTTAGGCCAATGAATCTTTTGACCCAGTTGAGAGACACCTTAGGACGAGATAGCTAATCAATATGTCAATCAATACGTCAATAATGTCAACAATATTTATTACCACAATGCATTTCACTTTAGTCAAAGACATTAATCGATTCAAGACAGCACCATGACCTTGTAGTCATGAATAACCACACCAGTTTAGTCAAATTTTACGAGTTTTATTCCCTACTAGTTACAATTCTAAAAGTAGATGTGTTAATCTCATCACCAAGAAACAAAACAGCATAGTCACGATATGGCAACTCTGATAAGATTTCATTAAGGCAAGAATTGCAAACATCAGAACATAACACGGCGTGTACATAGATCAACTTTAGCAAAGTGTCATCAACGCGTCAGTCCAACAAAGCATAGATTCAGTCGTTTGTCTATTTGCGTCAGTTTTAGTGAACCCCTGTCCTAACCACTGATTAGCATTAGCATGTTGGGCTTCATGCAAAACAATTTAGAACACCAATTTGGAAAACATCTAGCTGTGGCCTCTGTCAAAAGTAAGCAATTGTTACCCTCCAAGGTTTAGGTCAGCACTCAGGTTCAGTCTTCGTCTTCAGGGCATCAGTCGATTCACCATCAGTTAAGACTCAGTTCTGGGGCAAAAGGGGCACTTCCCTCATAAGGAGGCAAAGTGTAAAATGGGCAAAACTAAGGAAGGAGATGGTTATGAGAAAATCAGCAAAGTCACCAAACAGAGTGACAAAGTTTCGGGATAAAATCAGTAGCATTCCCTAACCCACCTAAATGGCTCCCCGTGTCATGGGTTTTTATCCCTTTTTTCTTAGTACATTCCCCTAAAATTTCATTGGTTTACGGTTATACCCCACTATCTTTACCCTATTAGAAAACAGATTATGTCATTAATCTTTCACCCCATATTATTTTACAGACATTTTATTGGTCCATGTGATTGACGTCTTCGGAGGTAGCACGTCCGGTATGATTTCATCCTTCTGTAATTCTTTGCACCTCTTTTGGTCAGTAGCTCCATTGTCTTTACCGGTTTAAACGACTTTGTACATTACACTAATCTACACTGTTGCATTTTAGTTAAACATTTCTACAAGCAAGATGAATTTCATGAGAAAGGATCCACTATGGTTACGTTCAGCTTCTAGTTGAAGAAAACAAGAGGTCATGTCCTTTTGCGAGTCAGCACACTGCACGTTAGAAAAACACATTTAATATGAGAGCCAGGCAGCTAAGCTCCGGCTCATGCTAACTTAAGGCCTACAAGGATTTTAGCACAAATTCAATAATGCAATCATTAATAATTAGTATAAAACTTATTCAATTATAATAATTCATCAACACTAGTCATTTTATTAGTGCACGTATACATTGGTGGCCACTCCCCGTGGTCACATTCCAAGTGCACGTTTAAGCAAGAATTCATTACTACAATTTCTAAGCGCCATTATCACACATTAGTTCATAAGCATTTCATGTTAATATAGATTATATAAACTACGCTCTCTCAGTTCCATCCAAGAGGAACTGGTGCTCTCTGATTGTTTTAGTGCCCAAACCAGACAGAAGCTTGCGTTTCTGTATTGACTTCAGGGCTATCAACAAAATCTCCAAACTAGATAGGTACCCATTACCATGGGTTGATGAGTTAAGCGAGAAGTTAGGGGAGGCCTGATACATAACAACAAAAGGTTACTGGTAGGTTCCTCTGCGTTCCTGTGATCGGGAAAACCAACTGCCTTTGCTACTCTTGACAGCCTCTATCACTTTACTGTGCTCCCCTTTGGTCTCCATGAGGCTTCTGCCATCTTTCAAAGGCTTATGAGCATCTTACTACAACAACACCAAGCCTACTCATCAGCTTATTTGGATGACATATTCATAAGTGGCAGAACCTGTGAGGAACACCTACACCATCTTCGGTTGATCCTTACGGAATTATTAAATGCTTAGCTCCACATCAATGCCAAAAAGTCTAGGTTTGCCTACAGCAAGGTTAAATACCTAGGCTACCTCTTGGGTGAGCATGAAAGAGCCTCAACAGGAAAAGGCAAAGGCCATTGCTAGTACCCCTTTTCCAAAAACAAAAAGCAATAACTTTTCTGGGCCTGCTGGGATACTCTCTCCATTTTATCCTACAATATTCGGAACTGTCTGCTTCCCCAGCAGACCTTCTTGGGAAATCAGTCCCCGCAAAAACAGTTTTGAAACCAACTGAAAATGTTTGGATATCATTCGATAAGTTAAAGATTGTTCTTAAGACCAATCTCATATTGGTATATCCTGACTTTAATACCCAGTTCATAGTGCAGACTGACGCATTTGGTGTGGGTACAGAGTACGTGCTCTCACAACCAGCTGAGGATGGAAACAAACAACCCATGGTGTATTTCAGCAGGAAGCTGTTCATCCAGGAACCGAAATACTCCGCCATTGAGAAAAAATGTTTAGCTGTTAAATAGGCCATTGAGAATCCCTGCTGTGACCTTGAAGGAAAGCATTTTGTTCTTTTTACTAACCATGTCTCTCTTACCTGGTTATACAGTAATAAGGGTAACAATAATCACATCCTCTGCTGGTTCCTGTCTCTGAAACCTTTTCATTTCGAGGTCCTACATCATAAGTGCAAGGATCATGGCAACACTGATTATTTCTCTCACCATCCCTTTTCCACGACCTTGAAAATCTGTAGGGAAGGGTGTGTAACCTGACGTCGAGCCTGACACAACGGTACCCTTTATGTTACAGGGAGGCTCCTTGCCCTTTAAAGAAGACACACTACCTTCAGAGGAGACGGGATCAGAGGTGTGGCTTTGGCCTCATACCCAATGAAAAGTGATGCTGGAAGATCTGAGGCGGACATCGCAGTGGTTAAAAGTGGAGTTGCGGCAAGAAGACCACAAAAAGGAAGCCAATGAAGAGATCCTGGAAGGAGTGGGACCTGCAGAAACCAAGAGGAGAACAGGAGTCGCAGAGATCCCCAAGGGGGAAACAGCGCAATTTGAAGAACGACTAGCAGCACGTTGGTGGCAACCTCGAGGCACCGAAAGAGAGGAAGAACCATTTTTAGCATCATGTTCTTTTCTCTGGAATAATAAAAGTAGAATGTGAGGGACACAGAATAATATTTTGTATTGCCGGCCCCAAGACTGAGTAAACAGTCCAGTGATTAGGTACGTACCAGTGTCAGGCTTCTGTGCATGAACAGAAACACGTCCACTATAAAAACATCTTGTAGGAGAAAGGGCATTAGAGGGGGATTCCAGCTAGAATTGCCATCCATGCTGCAAGGTGGCTTTCGGTAGACCTCAGCATTTGTGTCTCCACGAATCCTAAATTGGGGACCTTGTACCAAGGTAACAGGGGTTGGGTGTGCTTCTCATCGACACTGTATGGACAGATTTGGCTTAAAGCATCATTGTTTCGCTTAGGGGCTAGAGATTAGGTTTTTAGGTAGGAATTGTATATTCATGTTATGACAGTCTGTTGGGGTTGTTCATATTTACATCTCTAATTTTCACAATCCTGATTCTGTTGTTCCTCATTATCCCACTCATCGCAAGCATGCATTTTATCATAGATTGCAGTTCTTTCAATAAATGCATTTAAAACTGTCCTGCATCTGTTTTCTTCCCTATGTGTGTGTAAGAGATGTATATGGGGAGAGTTGGGGACTTCAGAGTCCATGCAGGGCTGCCACAAATCACCTTTACTAGTTTGGTTTTGGTGAGGTACTTCTAGTGAGCCGGGAGGGTTGGACCAACAGCCGCCATCTGACGGAGGAGTGACTCAGTTACCTTCAATGCAGAAGTGCTGCCACCCCAAATCCAGCAGTCTTGTTACCTTGAGAGAGCCCATAAGATAGTCAGTCACTACGAACATGGTGTGGGGTTGGTTCAATTAGGACATTTAAGGACAATATACTTACAAGCACATTTCTTCCTTTTCTCCAAGGGACTGGCAAAGTCCTCTCCTGGGGCAGAACTAGGAGCGGAGGAGGAGAGGAAAATTCCCCTAATACCACAGGATAGTGTTATGCTTATTTCAAAATAAATACTACCTAAAGAGGACAACACTTACTGTTCCTATTTAGTTATACCCTAAAAGTGACGGTGACATAAGTGCATGTGGCTGATCCACCAGTTCCGACTGTCAATACAGCACAGTCCTTTATAAGCCCAGTTATGAATCAGGTAATGCCAATTCCTAGTGTGAATTAGATGGTGCAGACACCTAATGTGACCACACCTGTGCAAAATGTTAATCAGAATCAGACTATACCTATTTATAGACCAGTGCAGACAGTGTCAAATGTTACCCCGAATCAAACAGGACAGTCTTTCAGTACTGTTTTAACATGTCAAGGTACTGGAATTTAAATTCCATAGAACCACATGGAACCCATTGGACCCAATGAATTAACAGTTCCCTATAGGTCCAGTTGTTCAATTGTATGCTTTAGGTAACCCTGGAAGTAATGCCCAGTCAATTAATGTTTCAGCAGTCCCAGAAGCACCATTATCTGCAGGGATGTCACCAAGTGGTATGCAGAGGTAAGTATTTTCAAACGATGCGGAGATGGAGAGAATAGACCCCTACACAAATTACAGATCCAAACTAGATGTTAAATCAAGCAGGACCAGTTCTTGATGCAAGATTTCCTCAAGGAACTTCACTTTCTTACATGCCCACACCTGATCAGATCACGAATGTACATTGCAGTGCTCCGCAAAATATGCCCCAGAGAAAGAATATTAGTTTGCAAGGTTTTTCAGCATGGAAGTTAACTGAGTGGTTAAACAACCTGAGCCCGTGAGGAGCAACATGTACAACAAATGGTGATGTTAGATCGGAAGAGACACCAGAGAGACAGAACAGGAATGTGCCCAGATTGAAATTAAAATAAAATTAATTGATTATAGGAACGTTTGAAATGGAGCAATTAGAAACATATACACAGAAGACGAAATGCAGTAAATGTGCAAAGAGTTTACCCAATTTGCAGCAGTGGCTTGTGAGAACATAGCCAAATTGGCCAAAAAACATGAACTTGATTTAGAAAAATCTAAACCTTTAAAGAGATGTTACAGAGTAGAATTCAGTACCAAAGACATGAAATCACTCAGAATGAGAATGCACATAAAGGAATTAATTACATACATTCATACATGGGGTGCATTAAATAAATGGGAAGGCAGATGGGCTAAGAAAGGAGATCAGAAGAAAGCAAAGTAGAAATTGTCTCTGGCAGGAGCAAATCAGTCTGAAGACAATGTAAATGTTATGCTGACAATAGAAATTCCAGGCGCTGAAGTTATGTGCATGTCCCATGGTGCAAAAGTGACATACTGTCATTCACAAGTAATTACCCGAGATTGAGAGAAAAGTCAGTAGAGTGGTACAAGCAGGCAGAGGGGGTTGTGAAGCTTTCAAAATGCCTTTAGGAAGATTTGAACACATTGTTTAACATTGTGTCTTCAGTTGATTTGTGGGTTGAGTGCAAGCAAAGTGTTGATTGGCCTGACTGTGAACTGCAGAGAGATCCCGTGACAGGTGCGCCGTCTGAAGAGGTGATGAAAGGATATTATTAAGTAATTGAATTCCTGAAGAACAAAATTTCCACAAAAGATGTTGATTGGCAGAAGATCTACAGGACAGCAAAAGAAACAAACTAGTCAATTCATGCTTATTATGAGAGAATATTGCAAGCTTTCAAACGACACAGTGGTTCTGAACATATTAAGAAGAAAGATATGAGTAATTTTGTATTTAGATTTGTGCAAGGATTGAAGCCCAAGATCAGTACCATGATTCAGCAGCATTTAATGTGTTGGCAGAATAAACCTATTGAGGAGGTACTGTAGTATGCAAGTTATTGTAATGAAATTTAATTGAAGCAGAAAACGTTGAAGGAGAAGTTAATGGTGATGAAATTCAAAGCTGCTTAGACAAGAAATCAAAGTCCGCCGATGATGGTGAATACTAGTGAACTGCAAGGTGTGCAACAGCTGGTTAATAATATGCCTAAGTTTAGGGGTCGAGGACGTGGTGTTAGGACAGGTCAGAGTGGAAATGTGGTTGATGTCTAATGAATGAAATAAACACGGCCATGTCATTCGTGTGGAAATTTTGGACATTGGAGACGGGAATGTCTTTATAATAATGTGAATGATTTGATACAGAATGCTGGTGTTGCTGAGACTATTGGCAATGATCAAGTTCAAATTCAGAGAATTCAAAGACCCCGAGTCCAATATGTGATTCTTCCACAGAGGCACAGCAAATACAGTTCCACAGCAGATACAGGTCCCACACAAAACGCAGATTCCACAAGCCCAGATGACACAGCAGCAAGTGATTGTTTCTAAGCAAAGTGTGAATCAGAGAGTAAATGCAAATGTAAATAGGTTGATATCACAGTTTCCCTTAATTGATCACAGTTTCCCTTAATTGATGAGGAGTTTTCAGAAACATTTAACAGTGACAGTTCTGATGATGAGGATTGCATGCTAGCAGCATCCATAGGGGCCCTATTTAAATGCCAATGTTATGGGACACGATATTTACTTCCTGGTTGACACTGGAGTTACATGTGCCACTGTAAGAACCGCAGAAGTACCAAATTTGCCCTTGTCAGGAAAAATAATTTAATTATTAGGAGTAGAAAATAAGCAATTAACAATTCTAGTTGCCGAACATGCCCCAGTAAAAATCGGTTCATTTAAGGACCGGCGACTCAAGTTCTGTTAGTCTGTCAGGCCGTGATCTATTGTTTAAGCTATATTATTCCATTAGCTGCACACCCAAAGGAATAGAAATTCAAACAACTGCTGAAGAAGATGTGCCCTGTCAAATAATAGAACAGTACCCAATTGTCACACTGTTTTCAATGATGACAGTTAAAAATGTGCCTGATGAGTTGCAAGAGACAGTTTTACCAGGAGTTTGGGATTTTTCAGGAAAGGAAATAGGACTCATAAAAGGAATGAAGCCAGTAAAAATAACAGTGAAGCCAAATGCAGTGTATCTGAGGATACCGCCTTATAACATGACACCAGAAGTACTTGCAGGAATAACTCCCATAATTGATAACTTCATCAAACAAGGTGTTCTAAAAGAAATCTTGGGAAGCCCATGTATTTCCCTTATTTTGAATTGCAGTATCCCAATGGAAAATACCGCATAGTGCAAGATTTGAGAAAAGTGAACAAGATTGTTGTTTCATGTGGTCCTGTAGTACCAAATTCAGCAGTGATTTTATTCCAGATTCCTTGTGAAGTGGGATGGTTTGCGGTCATTGATTTGTGCCAAGCTTTTTTCTCCATTCCCCTCCACTATGGCAGTCAGTTCCTTTTTGCCTTTAAAATTGGAAGCCGTGTTTTTGCATGGTGTTGTACGCCTCAAAGGTATATGGAGTAACCATCAATTTTTAGTCAGATTTTGAAAAATAATTTGGAGTCCCTCAAAATGCCTTTTCATCATTCAGTTTTGGTGCAATACATTGATGATTTTATGATTGCATCTAATATGTGTGAGGCATGTAGGAGAGATACAATTGCCCTGTTGCATCATTCAGGAGAAAATAGACATAAAGGGGGTCCTGGCGGACGGCGGTAATTTGGGGAAAGGTACTGCCAACAGGCTGGCGGTACCTTTCCGCAAATTATGGCATTGGCGGTTTGGCTCAAGCCAAATTGACAATGTACCACTCCCTCCGCCAGGGTGGTAACAGCCGCCGGGCTGGAGACTTCGGTCTCCAGCCAGGAGGCCATCACAATCCCACCCTCAGGATTATGACCCCGCCTACCGCCATGGTTTTCATGGCAAATCTACTGCCATGGAAAGCATGGCGGTAGGCACTATCAGTACCAGGGAATTCGTTCCCCTCCCCAGAGTCTCCCCCATCACCCCCCTCTTCAAACCCCTCTGACATCATCACACCCACACGCGCACACATACACACTCATACACACACGCATAGCCACATCCACACACGCATGCACACATACATACACACACACCGCAACACACACTAACATATATTGTCGCACACATGCATTCACAACACAACATACACGTACACTCACATTCAGTCATTCATGCACGCATTCCATGCGACACACCTGCATGCACGCATACAAAAACAGACACACACCCCCCCACACACACAACACCCCCCCACACACACAATACCCCCCACCCCCTCTCCTGTCAGAGAACTCGACTTACCTGCTTGCAGGGGGTCCTACCGTAGGAGACGGGACGCGGCGCTGCTGCCAGCAGCAGCGTCCCCCAGCAAAACCCCGCCAGGCCATATCATGGGACATGATACAGTAGCTGGTGTCTTTCCGCCGTCTGCCCCATGACCGTCGACAGAATTCCGCCATCCTTCTGGCAGTATTCTGTCTACGGTCATAATGCAGTTGGCTGCTAGTAGCCACGGCGATAGTATGTTCCTGCCCGTCGCCGTGGCGGTAGGCAGCATTTGCCACCAATGTTATAATGAGGGCCAAAGTTTCCCCAGCAAAGTTGGATTATTGTCAAAAGGAAGTAAAATACTTTGTTCACCACAGAGAGAAAGGATGTGTCTGATCCAGTACCATGTGATGACGAATGCATATATGCCTTCTCTGAGCTGAGAGGAAGCCTGTGATGATCCCCAGCTCTGGGAATGCCAGATTACAACAAATGTTTTTGTTTTGCTGTGACAGGGATAGATGTGCGCTCTCTGTTTTGGCATATTTTTCAGCCACACTTCACCCTTTAGCTGCTGCATTGCTTGGCTGTTGAAAAGCTGTGGCTATGGTGACTGTCAATATAGGATAGTCCAAAGGCATTGTCATGGGTCATCTCCTGAAGGTTTTTGTACCCCATTCTGTTGAAGCTCTTTTGACCCATATGAAGACCTAGTACCTGACCAATGCTCGTTTAACTCTCTACCAGCTGGTCATTTTGGTGTCCCTTAATGTCGACATAGGAAGATGTAGGTGGTCATTACAACCCTGGCGGACGGTGTTAAAGCGGCGGTAAGACCGCCAACAGGCTGGCGGTAAAAATTTTGGAATTACGACTGTGGCGGAAACCGCCAACAAAGACAGCCACTTTAACACGCAGACCGCCACGGCGGTACAAACAAACAGCGCGGCGGTCACCGCCAACAGACAGGCGGGAGACAATGTACCGCCCACACTATTATGACAGGCCAATCCGCCACCTTTTCCGGGGCGGATTCACCGCGGATAAAAACACGGCGGAAACATGAATTTCGAAGGGAAAACGCTCACCTCTACACACTCCACGAGGAACGACGACACCATGGAGCCGGAACTCCATATTCTTCCTGCGCTTGTCTTCCTGCTCCTGTACCAGGAGCACCAACACCGGCGGCGAAGACCACGGTGAGTACTGCACCTACGACATAGGGGAGGCAAAAAACAGGGACACACACACGCAACACCCCAACCCCCACCCCCACCCTCACCCACTACAACACACACACCAATGCATATCCAAACATTACAGTAACACCCCCCAACCCCCCCGGAAGACTGCAAAGACAAAAGGAAATGAGTGTTACCATGGTAATATATCAAAATAGAGCAAGCTAAAATATACATATATACACTATTAACAAAATACACACCACGAATAGTAGTCCAGGTAATGCACCAATCATAGTCCGTGGACCACTGGGCCCAAAATGCATGGGCGAGGCCCACACAAGATACCCCAACATGACGGAGAGAACACTGCAGGGACATCAGATAGAAACACAACAGACACCTCTGGGGGAAGGGAAGGGGGGGCACCTCAGCCGGATGAGTGCACGACGCCAGACCCACGAGGGGGCTCCATGCCCATTGATGTATCCTGGGGAGTGCAAAGCCACAGTCTCTCAAGTCTCTCCAGTGGGTGGTTTGCCCACTGTTCAATCCTGGGGAGTGCAAAGCCACAGTCTCTCAAGTCTCTACAGTGGGTGGTTTGCCCACTGTCCAATCCTGGGGAGTGCAAAGCCACAGTCTCTCAAGTCCATACAGTGGGTGGTTTGCCCACTGTCCAATCCTGGGGAGTGCAAAGCCACAGTCTCTCAAGTCCATACAGTGGGTGGTTTGCCCACTGTTCAATCCTGGGGAGTGCAAAGCCACAGTCTCTCAAGTCTCTACAGTGGGTAGTTTGCCCACTGTTCAATCCTGGGGAGTGCAAAGCCACAGTCTCTCAAGTCCATACAGTGGGTGGTTTGCCCACTGTTCAATCCTGGGGAGTGCAAAGCCACAGTCTCTCAAGTCTCTACAGTGGGTGGTTTGCCCACTGTTCAATCCTGGGGAGTGCAAAGCCACAGTCTCTCAAGTCCATACAGTGGGTGGTTTGCCCACTGTTCAATCCTGGGGAGTGCAAAGCCACAGTCTCTCAAGTGGATGTCAATCTCCACTGGTTCTGGAGGGGGCTTTGTGCCCAGAGTGCTTCATCCTGCCAAGGACAGAGGTAGTGGATGCATGTCTCCACTGGTTCTGGAGGGGGCTTTGTGCCAGAGTGCTTCATCCTGCCAAGGACAGAGGTAGTGGATGCATGTCTCCACTGGTTCTGGAGGGGGCTTTGTGCCCAGAGTGCTTCATCCTGCCAAAGACAGAGGTAGTGGATGCATGTCTCCACTGGTTCTGGAGGGGGCTTTGTACCCAGAGTGCTTCATCCTGCCAAGGACAGAGGTAGTGGATGCATGTCTCCACTGGTTCTGCAGGGGGACTGGTGCCCAGAGTGCATCACTCACCCCGTGACGGTCCCTGTTGCATCACTGCCCCTGCCGCTCATGGGCTAGTGGTGCTTGACTTTGCGGTCCTTGCCCTGTTCAGCGGTGCATGCCCTGTTCAGCGGTGCTTGACTTGGCGGTCCTTGCCCTGTTCAGCGGTGCATGCCCTATTCAGGGGTGCTTGACTTGGCGGTCCTTGCCCTGTTCAGCGGTGCTTGCCCTGTTCAGCGGTGCTTGACTTGGCGGTCCTTGCCCTGTTCAGCGGTGCATGCCCTGTTCAGCGGTGCTTGACTTGGCGGTCCTTGCCCTGTTCAGCGGTGCTTGCCCTGTTCAGCGGTGCTTGACTTGGCGGTCCTTGCCCTGTTCAGCGGTGCATGCCCTGTTCAGCGGTGCTTGACTTGGCGGTCCTTGTCCTGTTCAGCGGTGCTTGACTTGGCGGTCCTTGCCCTGTTCAGCGGTGCTTGACTTGGCGGTCCTTGCCCTGTTCAGCGGTGCATGCCCTGTTCATCGGTGCTTGACTTGGCGGTCCTTGCCCTGTTCAGCGGTGCTTGACTTGGCGATCCTTGCCCTGTTCAGCGGTGCATGCCCTGTTCAGAGGTGCTTGACTTGGCGGTCCTTGCCCTGTTCAGCGGTGCTTGCCCTGTTCAGCAGTGCTTGACTTGGCGGTGCTTGCCCTGTTCAGCGGTGCTTGACTTGGCGGTCCTTCATTGCCCAGCTGGGTTAGGGCTGGCGGTCCTTCATTGCCCAGCTGGGCTGTGGCTGGCGGGGCCCTCCTGGGCAGCAGGGCTGTGGCTGGCGGGGCCCTCCTGGGCAGCGACGATGCGGCTGGCGGTGGTCTCCTGGCCAGCGGGGATGATGGACGCTTCTCTGCCGTGCTGGTCCTCCCAGACTTTGCAGCTTTCTTCTGCCCCTTCCCCACCTTGGAAGGAGTCACAGCTGAGTCCACACTCCCCCCGGGACCCCTGTGAGTGGCTTGGGTGGCTGGAGTTTTCCCCCTCTCCCGCCGGGCACTGGCCAACTTCTGGTGCTTCACAGGGGGGGGGACTGGCTGTGCTCTGGCTCCGTGATACACTGGCTGGCCTGGTGGCCGGTGCACTCCACATACCTGTGACAATAGGCACCACTGGTCCCGGTGATTTTGTGGCTGAGGTGCTAGTACGGGACCTATGAGTTGGACGGGGGGTGGTGGGAAATAGGTTAAGGGTGGACAGGAAAAGTTGTTTGGAGACACTGTGACAGGTAGCTGGAGGGGGTTTGGGAATGGAGGAAGAGGTGGTGGTTGTAGGAGGTGTAACTTTTGTGGATTTGGGTGAAGGTGCATGCGCTGGAGGCTGTCGTGAGGTGGATGACTGTTGGGTGGGTGTGTGCCTGCGTTTCTGTATCTTGGGAGGGGGCGTCACAGACACACTGGGAGAGGACACAGGGACGTGTGAATGGTTGTGGGGGTGGTGAGTGCATGTGAGCGGGGTGTGGTGGTGGGTGTGCTGGAGAGGGACGTAGTGGCTGTAGTGGTAGTGCATGCAGGTGTGAGTGTAGACGAGACTGGGAGGGAGGAGGGAGACGACGAGGAGGGGGACACAGTGGAGGCAGTGGATGTTGGTGTGTCTGCTAGCATGGTCTGATCACTTTCTGCTAGAGTTAGAATTAACCATTTTTCGATATAAGACCATGAGTATCAGGACCCCACCACGTAGAAGGAAATGGCACAAATTTAAGGCCACAGAGTTTATTAACTCATTGCATAAAAAGAGACCAGAAAACCTAAACACAAATAATATAACTGATTTTACTCACTCTTTGAACAAATGGATCGAGGATAGCCTGGAGGAAATTATACCCCTCTCTACCGCTACAAATCAGCCACGAAAGAAGTCATCTCCATGGTTTACCTCAAGCCTACTTGAGATGAAAAGAAAGAATGTAGGAAGCAAGAGAGGAAATGGAGGCATACTCAAGATGATTCCTTGAAAAAGGAATATAAGAATATGATTCGAGCCTATCATTCAGAAATTAAAAATGTACAGGCTACATATTATTCTGGTAAAATTGAAGCAGCAGCTAACTCTCCTAAGGAGATTTTTAATGCCTTAAAAGATCTTATTCATCCAATTGAGGAGCCAGAAATTATGGATTCCCCGCAGCAACATGTGGAGGATCTGGCAATTTTTTTTCAAAGTAAAAATTCAGGATATTTATGTATCCTTCCCTAACACTCTAACTAGAGATCATGTGGTGATGGACCAGGAGGTTAGGGAAGAGATTATTTTAACAAACTTTATTCCTATTGGTTTGGATAGAGTTACTAAATACTGGGCTCAACTAAATCAGGCTCTCCGCTGGATCCGGCTCCCCCTCAGATTCTCTCTATGGGAATACCAGTGTTAGGTCCGGTAATCACAAATCTTATTAATACTTCGCTATCTTCTGGAACTGTACCAGACCCCTGGAAACAGGCCATTGTTAAACCTCTCCTAAAAAAAAACTAATTTGGATTCTAAGTTATTGACTAACTACAGACCGATTTCACTGTTACCTACAATGGCTAAACTTGCAGAGAAGTATGTACATACTCAGTTATCTACTCTTCTGGAAGAAAAAAAGCTCTTACATCCCACCCAGATGGGTTTTAGGCCATTGCATGGGACTGAAACCGCACTGATTGCGATCACAGAAGAAGCAAAAAAGAGGATGGATAAAGGAATTGAAACCGCTATCATCCTCCTAGATCTGAGTGCGGCATTCGATACAGTCGACCTGAATATCCTTAAAGATAGATTGCAAGGAAGTGGAATCTCTGGAGTAGCCTTAGAGTGGATTTTATCGTTTATCCATGGAAGGTCCTTTCAGGTACTGGATAGATCGTGCACTTCTAGGCGTACTTTCAGTAGCTGTGGAGTTCCACAGAAGTCTGCCCTGAGCCCGCTACTCTTTAATATCTACATGCGGCCATTAGCAGAGATTGTTGAGCCATTTGGACTGAACCTGGTGTCCTATGCAGATGATACTCAACTTATTGTTTCCCTCTCCAATACTCAACCGGATATGGGGACAGCACTGGGTCCTTGTCTGAAAGCAGTTGCTGCATGGATGTCGGGAAGTAAATTGAAGCTCAATTATGAAAAAACTGAGGTCATGTTCTTTGGGCAAACAAAAACTTCCTTAGTCAATCCTAGCATATCAATGGGAGTGCCCACTCTCCTGCCCCCTAAATGTCTTATTAAAAGTCTTGGGGTATGGCTGGACCCCCAACTTTCAATGTCACAACACGCTAATAGAGTAGCTGGAAACTCCTTTGCTCTGCTTAGGACTCTGAGGAAGGTTTTAACAATACTGCCTTTTCTTGCCAGGAGACTGGTTATTCAAGCACTGATAGGCTCTCGTCTTGACTATGGCAATGCCCTGTTTGTAGGATCACCAAGTTATGTGATACAAAGATTACAGAGGGTGCAAAACGCTGCTGCACGTTTGCTTCTAAATACACCTAAGCAACAATCCATATGGGCCGGAATTTCTTCCTTACATTGGCTCCCAGTAGATAAAAGGATTCAATTTGAGGCTTTATGCCACATTCATAGAGCTGTATTCAATCATGGCCCTGAAATGCTCAAAACACTGGCATCTGCTTACATTCCACCCAGACCTCTCAGATCCTCCTAAGCTATGCTGGTCAGAGTTCCAACAGTGAAGAAAGCAAGATGGGGAGGAAGGTCTTTGTCATATCAAGGTGCTATACTCTGGAATAGCCTTCCTCTTAATATTAGATTAAATTCACAAGAGATTCCTTTCAGGAAGGCCTTAAAAACCTGGCTATTTAAAGCTTAATTCCTATACGAATATGAACAGTGATAAGTTCGTGTTGTAGTATAAGCGCTACGAGGCCTCTGGGCAGTTTAGGCACTATATAAGCAATTATAACAGAACATAACATGTGTGTGATGCTTGCGTGGGTGCCTGTGGGATGTGTGGTGCTTATGTTTGCCTGAGCTTCCCTTGTGTGGTGATGTGTGTGCAGGCTGGTCTGATGGTGTGCTTGGGATAGGCAGATGTACAGGGGATTGGGTCTGGGTTGAGGAAGTTGGAGGGGGGAGGCTAGACACAGGGACAATGGCTGCCATCAGTGCTGAGGCCAGAGTTTGGACGGTTCGATGAAGGGCAGCCTGACCAGAATGAATGCCCTCCAGGAATGCATTTGTGTGTTGCAACTCTCTTTCTACACCCTGGATGGCATTCAAAATGGTAGACTGCCCAACAGTGAGTGACCTGAGGAGGTCAATGGCCTCCTCACTGTGGGCAGCAGAGGTGACAGGGGCCGGGGCTGAGGTGTCTGGGGCGAAGGTGATGCCCACCCTCCTGGGTGAGCGGGCACAGGGCGAAGGCTGAGGGGCTGCTGGGAGAGCGGTGCTGGTAGGGGGGGTGGCGGCTGTACCTGTTGAAGTGGGAGGCACAGATGTTGCCGCCACCACAAGGGAGCTCCCATCGGAGGATGAGTCTGTGTCGCTAGTTGCAGATCCTGTGACCGCCGTGGTGCTCCCCTCGCCCTCCGTCCCACTGGTGTATTCAGAGTCCGTAGTGTGGGCCTCCATGCCCATGTGGGATGCAGCTCCCTCGTGCCCCGGTGCCAATGCACCTCCGCCTGATGATGCTAATGCACACAAGAACAGGGAGACCGCAAAAAGAGGGGGGGAACAGAAGAAAGACAGGTTGAGTGCATGGATTACCGCTACCGTTGGCGGACAAGACAGACACAGCAGCCCCCTGCACTACGTCGCGCTGTTGGGATCTACAGTGCAATTCCTGGGAAATGGCCTACAAGGATATGGATGACATCTGCACACATAGATGACACAGGTGCATGAATAGCTGTACTTGGCACTCTACAGAGGTGGGGTGGGGGGCCATGCCTTACGAAGGGGCCTAGCCTACGGAACTCGCCCTGGCCTAGGGAAACCCACAGCCCTCCTTCCCCACCCAGACCCCTCCACTGCACGCAAAGTCAGAAGAATGAGAGTGTACTCACCCCCTTGTGTCTGCTGTGATGCCCTCAAGCGCCCATCCAACTCAGGGTAGGCCACCGCCAGGATCCGGAACATCAGGGGGGTCATGGTTCGACGGGCACCCCTCCCACGTTGGGAGGCCATCCCAAGCTGAGCCTCCGCCATCTTCTTTCTCCATTGGCGAATGTCCTCCCATCTCTTCCGGCAGTGGGTGCTCCGTCTGTGGTGGACCCCCAGGGTCCGGACGTCCTTGGCGATGGCACGCCAAATATCCTTCTTCTGGTGGGCGCTGACCTACATGAAATGTACAGGGGAAGAAGAGAAGTCATTACCACCTGCGCCGTCAAAGTGAGTGGCCCCCATCCCTACCCTTGCCATGTGGCACATGCACCCACCGTCTTTCATTCACTCAGAACTCTGCCCCCTTCCTTCTTACAACCAGCCCTCTGCACACAGGCATAGCCCATACAGCAAGCTCCCTGTGTACTTACCTGTTGGCCTGGAGGACCGTAGACTAGAGTGTACTGGGGGAGGACCCCGTCCACGAGCTTCTCCAACTCCTCCGATGTGAAGGCAGGGGCCCTTTCCCCAGACGCACAAGCCATTGTCTCTTCTAGACCGAGGTCACAGCAGCACTTGCAGTGTAGGTCCTCTCCTGTCGAAGATCAGGTATTGAGTGATCGAACAGATAGAAAATGGCGGTCACATCCGCGGCGGTTACGTCCGCGGCGGTGCGTACCATCACCGCCGGCGTACATCATCATTGGCTCCTGGGACCCATAGGGTCCAATGTTAACCAATGCAGAATAGCGCAGCGGTCTCCGACCGCCTACCACGACGGTGTACAACGCCAGCGCAGTTACCTCACATCCCATTGTCCCACTTTACAGGTCAGGCAGCCGCCATTTCAGGGGCCCACATGGCCTAATTACCAACTGTGTCACACATACCTAGGCCTACTCTCAACACACATACAGGCCACATTTTTTGTGTGAATGGTGTTCTGTGTAGACTGTGGGTACATACCTCTGAGTTGTTTGACTCTGTGCTCGCTGTTGTCCTTCCTAGGCACCGTCCGCTGGGACATGTGAGGAGATGGCGGAATCCTCCGGTGTACCGACCGATGGTGGTCCTGTCGACAATGGAGGAAAGACATTTGATCATCACCTACAGGTTTGACCGTGCCACAATCCAGGAACTGTGTACCCAGTTGGAGCCAGACCTGATGTCAGCTATCCGCCATCCCACAGGAATCCCCCCTCAAGTGCAGGTGCTATCAGTGCTCCATTTCCTCGCAAGTGGGTCTTTTCAAACAACTGTGGCCATGGCATCAGGGATGTCCCAGCCAATGTTTTCCAACGTATTGTCCAGAGTGTTGTCTGCCCTGCTGAAACACATGCGGAGCTACATCGTTTTCCCTCAGGTGGAGGACTTGCCTACAGTGAAAGGTGACTTCTATGCCCTTGGACATATCCCCAACATCATAGGTGCCATTGATGGGACCCATGTGGCTTTGCCCCCCCCCCCCACAGGAGTGAACAGGTGTACAGGAACCGGAAGAGTTATCATTCCATGAATGTACAGATGGTATGTTTGGCAGACCAGTACATATCCCATGTGAATGCCATGTTCCCTGGCTCAGTGCATGACGCCTACATCATGCGGAATAGCAGCATCCCTTATGTGATGGGTCAACTACAGAGGCACCGGGTGTGGCTATTAGATGACTCTGGTTACCCCAACCTGTCATGGCTACTGACCCCAGTGAGGAATCCCAGGACCAGGGCAGAGGAACGCTACAATGAGGCCCATGGGCGGACTAGGAGGGTGATCGAACGCACCTTCGGCCTCCTGAAGGCAAGGTTTAGGTGCCTCCATATGACAGGTGGATGCCTATTCTACTCACCAAAGAAGGTGTGCCAGATCATCGTGGCCTGCTGTATGCTTCATAACTTGGCTTTGCGACGACAGGTGCCTTTTCTGCAGGAGGATGGTCCAGATGGCGGTGTTATGGCAGCTGTGGAGCCTGTGGACAGTGATGAGGAGGAAGCAGAGGAAGAAGACATTGACAACAGGGACTCAGTCATCCAGCAATATTTCCAGTGAAACACAGGTGAGAATACTTTCCTACCTACTACAAGTGCTTTTACACTTCTACCTCTCTCATGTCTGTCGATTTCACCCAGTGCATGGTCACTGAGTTGTCACTTTCCCTTACTGTTTCACAGGTGTGGGTCCCAACGTGTGTCATCTGCTTAGATTCCTCATGTACTAGAGCTGTGTGACATAGGTATGTTGACATTACTATTTGCTGGATATTTTGTCACTGTAATTGCAAATACACTATTTCAAAATCACAGACAGACTCCAGATCTTTTGGTGGTTTAGGTGTGTTTATTTACATACAAAATATTGGAGGGGGAAGTTAAATGGTGAGGGGTGATGGCGGAGGAGTGTCCATGGCAGAGTCCAGTCTATTTGTCTCATAGGTGCATTGCCCATATGGGCATAGGAAGTGGAGCTGGGGCAGTTCCAATATGGACAGGGTGACAAAGTGGGACAGTGGGTTGACAATCAGGGTGGTCTCATTTCTTGGCGGGGGTCTTGGCATCATGCTCTGTCTTGTTCCTGGATCTCAGGGACCGCTTTCGGGGTGGTCCTCCATCTACAGGGGGTGGGGTGCTGGTGTGGTGGTCCTGTGGCGGTGCCTCCTGTCCACTAGCGCCGGCGGAGGTGGTGGGCAGTTCATCATCCATGCTAGTGTCAGGGGCCACTTGGAGTGCCACAGTGTCCCTCCTGGTGTTGAGTACTTCCTTCAGCACCCCAACGATGGTGCAGAGGGCGGAGCTGATGGTTCTGAGTTCCTCCCTGAACCCCAAATACTGTTGCTCCTGCATGCGCTGGGTCTCCTGAAACTTGGCCAGGACCGCTGCCATCGTCTCCTGGGAGTGGTGGTATGCTCCCATGATGGAGGAGAGGGCCTCGTGGAGAGTGGGTTCCCTTGGCCTGTCCGCCCCCTGTTGCACAGCAGCCCTCCCAGTTACCCTGTGTTCCTGGCCCTCCGTCCCCTGGACCGTGTGCCCACTGCCACTGCCCCCAGGTCCCTGTTGTTGTTGGGGTGGTGGGTTATTCTGGGTTCCCTGTAGTGGTGGACACACAGCTGATTGACGTGTCCTGGGGACGGAGGTGTGGGCCCGCTGGGTGGGTGCTGTGCTGGTGTTACCAGAGGGTGTAAGGTCTGTGGTGGTCTGTGCCTGTGTGAGGGGAACTGACTGTCCCGAGGCCCACGATGGTCCGGGCTGGTCATCTAGATCCAGTTGGACAGAGGTGCTGTCATCACTATGGGCCTCTTCTGTGGGTGGGGTGGAGATGTCTGGACCCTGCTGTCTGGTGACGTTGGGTAGTGGTCCTGCAGGGGTGTAAAAGCATGATTATTGCATCTGTGTGTATCATGGTGTGCAATGGGTGGGTGACCGTGTACCCCAGTGCTTGCATTCCTGTGTGGGGGCTTGTGTGATGATGGTTTAGGGGGGTGTATGGGTATGTGCAGTGGGCATGCTTTAGTGATGGGTGTCCATGCTTTGTTGTTGCATGCAGGGCTTGGTGTTGGGATGGGTGGTTTGTGATATTGGGACATTTGTGAGGAGTTGGAGTGATGGGGGTGAGGGTGAGGGTGGGGGTATGTGATGGCAAGCTGTGATAAGTGATTCCTTCCTGAACTGATGATGGCATGCAGGTAGGGTGGGGGATATGGTAGTTAAAGGTTTGACTTACAGGATGCAGAATCTCCAAGACCTGCTCCTCCCATGTTGTTAGTTGTGGGGGAGGAGGTGGGGATCCGCCGCCAGTCCTCTGAACCGCCTGAGACCACGGAATGCACCTTCCCCCGTAGGTCGTTCCACCTTTTCCTGATGTCGTCCCGATTTCTTGGGTGTTGTCCCACTGCGTTGACCCTGTCGACTATTCTTCGCCATAGCTCCATCTTCCTTGCAATGGAGGTGTGCTGCACCTGTGCTCCAAATAGCTGTGGCTCTACCCGTACGATTTCCTCCACCATAACCCTGAGCTCCTCCTCCGAGAACCTGGGGTGTCTTTGCCGTGCCATGTGGTGGTGGGGGTGATGTGTGGGGTGGTGTGTGTGGTGATAAGTGTGGTGATATGTAGTGGTGTGTGGTGTTTTGTGCGTGGAAGTTGTGTGGGTGATGGTGTTGAGTGCCTGTGGATGCTAGTTTGTGGATGGTGGTGTCTCTCTCTGGCCTTCTCTCTGTAATAGTGGTCGTAGGGGTTTGTGGGTGATGTGGGTGTGTGTTTTATATTGTAATGGGTGTGTGGGAGTGGTGTGTGTATGTGTATCAGGTGTGTGTATTTTGAATTGTCCAATGTGGCAGTGTTTTGTGGAAGTGTGTGTATTTTGAGCGCGGCTGTGTGTACCGCCAATGGAATACTGCGGTTGAAAGACCACTGCGTGGATTCGTGGGTCGTGATAGCGTGGGCGTATTTCTGTTGCCGTGACGACGGAGGTTTTGTTTTCGCCAGTTTATCACTGACCTTTGGTGTGGCGGACTTGTGTGGGTGTCTGAATTTTGTCAGATTCCGAACTGTGGGTCATAATAGCTGTGGCAGAATTCCACGGCCGCGGCGGTGTGTTGGCGGTCTTCTGCACGGCGGTAAGCGGCTTTTACAGCCGATGTTGTAATGACCCCCGTAGTGTTCTGGATGTGGCAACACTCTTACCAAATCCGGTTGAAAAATGTAACTGACCGCAAGGATGAGGTGGAGCATGACTGTCTTGATGTGGGCTGAACTGTGCACCAAACCAAGACCTGATATTCAAGATACCCCACTAGATGAAACGTTTGTTCATGTCTCCTGCTTAAAAAATACTGAAGGAAATCTGAGATCGGGTTATGCAGTTTGCACAGTCTCAGGTGTGATAGATGCTTCATGGCTTCAAGGAGTCTTTTCTGCCCAAGCAGCTAAACTGGTTGCTCTTACCAGAGCATTTTGTGCGTCTGAGCAGCTTATAGTGACCATTTTCACTGACTGTCGTTCATAATTGTGGACAGTTATGGTCTAAGAGAGGCTTCATGACCTCTTCTGGATTACCTATCTGAAAAGGTGACAAGGTTTATCAATTGATGAAAGCATTACAGTTACCTGTGAAAATTGCAGTCATCATATGTGCAGCACAACAAAAGTCAAATGATTACATCTTGTTAGGCAATGCCTGTGCTGACCAAGTATCACACTATTGTGCTCTTCATGGCACATCCTTTAATGGGGAATGGAGTAATGGAAGCAGCACCAGTAAGACAAATCAACACTTCTTTATGACAGCAATTGATCCTTGGGAAGAAGTCAAAAGATTGCAGGAGGAAGTGCCAGAAGAAGGAAAAAGAGGTTGGAGTAGAACAGGTTGTGCTCAGAGAGATGAGGATGATGTTTGGATTTCCAGTGAGGAAAAAGCAGTGTTGCCAAAAGGTTTGTTGTTCCCTGTGGCAAGGGATTACCACTGACAGGCTCATATAGGTAGGGATGCAATGATCAGAACATTCAGACAAACATGGTATAACCCCCGATTTAGATTGATTGCTGAAACAGTGTGTCACAGATGTGTAACATGTCAACAAATGAATGTAGGGAAATGCACTGTGGTTAACCTGAGTCACATAGGGAGGTCAGGGAGTCCTTTTAATAGAATGCAACTTGATTTGATTGAAATGTCCATGCCTAATGGATTGAGATATGTTTTGGTTGTGGTGTGTGTCTTCTCTCATTGGGTAGAAGCTTATCCAACTCACAGGAATGAAAGTCTCACAGTTGCAAAGCTGCTTTCAAGGGAATTGATACCCCATTTGTCTTTCAGACTTCTCTGAAATCAGATCGAGGAACTCATTTCAACAGTGAAGCCTTAAAATTGTTTTGTGTGGCTTTATGAATTGAGCAAAGATTGCACTGCAGTTACAGACCAGAAACCTCAGGATCAGTCGAGCAGGTGAATGGAACTTTGAAGTCTCGACTGGCAAAAGTGTGTGCATCTACTATGTTGAAATGGCCAGATGCATTGCCTCTTGCCCTGATGAGCATGCACAGCACACCTGACAGAAAGATAGGATTGTCCCCTCACAAAATAATTATGGGCTGTGCTATGAGGTTGCCAGCTGTGCCCGCAAATGCACTTGTGAACATTACAGATGACTTAGACTGGATTATTGTAAAGGACTAGCTGATGTGTTTTTTTCTTTTTCTCACCAGGTTGGAGACGCAACTGCTCAACCACAACAAGAACTGTGCCATGACCTGAGTACTGGAACATGGGTTCTGGTGATGAAGCATGTAAGAAAGTCATGCTTACAGCTGCGGTGGAATGGGCCGTACCAGATTGTTCTAGTTACTGTGAAGTGTGCTGGTCTACCGAACTGGATTCACGTGAGCCACACTTGAAAAGTTCTAGCTCCCCTTGATCAAACAGCACCTGTTTTCAGGTTAGATACAGTGAGCAAAGTCATCCAGGTCAGCCAAGCTGTGGAGACTGAACATGTGGCTGTTGTGAAAAATGCATTGTCTGGTGAAGTGAATCTGTTGCCGACAACGGTGCAGGAGGGTCGAGTAAGAGTCAGTTGACTGATGCTAGCTCTGAAAACATTAAAATCCCTGAGAAAAGAATCATGGTTGGAAACTAGTGGCCCGAGAAAAGTCCAGACCCAGTGATAAATGTGCCTCCTGCTATTACTGAAGTAACTGAAGAGTCAGATCAAAGTGACAGTGATATTGAAAGTTGTGCAGCAAAGAGGTCAAAAAGAAAAAGAATGCCCAGTTGAAAACATTCAGCTCCTGAATGGACTTATTACCCAGCTGATGATTGGGAGAAGGAGTTCATTGCCTTTTGAACTAACAATTTGACTTCAGCTAAATATTTTGGAATTTGAAACTCATTTAGAACTGAACTTTGAAATCTCATTGCTGCTTGACGAACAGAGGCATTGTTTGCTGGAAGTACTCAAAAGTGATTATCAGATGGTTTATTATTAAAGACATTTGAATTTTTGGTAGCGAGTTTTGCACATTTTCAAATAGAGAAACATCTTGAAGAACTTTCTAGAAGATCGAGAACTGAAAATACCTTTAGCGATTTGGAGAAGATATATATATTTTTGTTTTTGCTTTGCTCACCTGAAGACAAGAAAAGACACTGTAAATTAATTGAGGGCCGTTTTTATATTTTTGATTTTGAATTTTTGTTTTGTAGGCTTGAGTAACAATGTGCACTGAGTCTAGACAAGTCATGAAACCCAATCAAGTTAAAAGAAGTAAATGCAAGTATATATGTGTAGGGTTAGCAACAGTATATGTGGTTGTGAGCATTTTATTAATAATTGGACTGAGTCTGCCAGTGAAAGGGAAGACTAAGACCACAATTACTCCAATGCTAAGAGCTTCAACTGCAGAATGAGATCCCGTATATGAGGATGAGAGATTGTTACACACTGACAGTTCTAAGTGGGATTTCACATCTAATGTGTATTGTTGTATGTGTATGTTGAAACTATGAAAGTACATGATTGTTATGTTTGTACCCAGAACCCTTCATCAGTTCAGGAAGGAATCACTTATCACAGCTTGCCATTAACATATGGAATTTCTTGTAGTCCATTACTAACATGGTAATATGACCAGGAGTATATCCAATATTTCTATTCCAATTATGACCTCGTGTTTTCATTTGTGCCTAGTAATCTGCAATCAGCACCTGAGTAGTGTAGCTAAAGCTAAAAACATTGACAATGTGGGAGTTTACTTTGAATCAACCCTGACTTTTCGAACCACATACAGGGAGTGCAGAATTATTAGGCAAATGAGTATTTTGACCACATCATCCTCTTTATGCATGTTGTCTTACTCCAAGCTGTATAGGCTCGAAAACCTAATACCAATTAAGCATATTAGGTGATGTGCATCTCTGTAATGAGAAGGGGTGTGGTATAATGACATCAACACCCTATATCAGGTGTGCATAATTATTAGGCAACTTCCTTTCCTTTGGCAAAATGGGTCAAAAGAAGGACTTGACAGGCTCAGAAAAGTCAAAAATAGTGAGATATCTTGCAGAGGGATGCAGCACTCTTAAAATTGCAAAGCTTCTGAAGCGTGATCATCGAACAATCAAGCGTTTCATTCAAAATAGTCAACAGGGTCGCAAGAAGCGTGTGGAAAAACCAAGGCGCAAAATAACTGCCCATGAACTGAGAAAAGTCAAGCGTGCAGCTGCCACGATGCCACTTGCCACCAGTTTGGCCATATTTCAGAGCTGCAACATCACTGGAGTGCCCAAAAGCACAAGGTGTGCAATACTCAGAGACATGGCCAAGGTAAGAAAGGCTGAAAGACGACCACCACTGAACAAGACACACAAGCTGAAACGTCAAGACTGGGCCAAGAAATATCTCAAGACTGATTTTTCTAAGGTTTTATGGACTGATGAAATGAGAGTGAGTCTTGATGGGCCAGATGGATGGGCCCGTGGCTGGATTGGTAAAGGGCAGAGAGCTCCAGTCCGACTCAGACGCCAGCAAGGTGGAGGTGGAGTACTGGTTTGGGCTGGTATCATCAAAGATGAGCTTGTGGGGCCTTTTCGGGTTGAGGATGGAGTCAAGCTCAACTCCCAGTCCTACTGCCAGTTCCTGGAAGACACCTTCTTCAAGCAGTGGTACAGGAAGAAGTCTGCATCCTTCAAGAAAAACATGATTTTCATGCAGGACAATGCTCCATCACACGCGTCCAAGTACTCCACAGCGTGGCTGGCAAGAAAGGGTATAAAAGAAGGAAATCTAATGACATGGCCTCCTTGTTCACCTGATCTGAACCCCATTGAGAACCTGTGGTCCATCATCAAATGTGAGATTTACAAGGAGGGAAAACAGTACACCTCTCTGAACAGTGTCTGGGAGGCTGTGGTTGCTGCTGCACGCAATGTTGATGGTGAACAGATCAAAACACTGACAGAATCCATGGATGGCAGGCTTTTGAGTGTCCTTGCAAAGAAAGGTGGCTATATTGGTCACTGATTTGTTTTTGTTTTGTTTTTGAATGTCAGAAATGTATATTTGTGAATGTTGAGATGTTATATTGGTTTCACTGGTAATAATAAATAATTGAAATGGGTATATATTTTTTTTTGTTAAGTTGCCTAATAATTATGCACAGTAATAGTCACCTGCACACACAGATATCCCCCTAACATAGCTAAAACTAAAAACAAACTAAAAACTACTTCCAAAAATATTCAGCTTTGATATTAATGAGTTTTTTGGGTTCATTGAGAACATGGTTGTTGTTCAATAATAAAATTAATCCTCAAAAATACAACTTGCCTAATAATTCTGCACTCCCTGTATACACACAAGAACAATTTAACCTGCATTCTTACACCAGCAGAAAAAAGAGTTAATTGGACAAGTAGATGACAGAAGGAAAGCAATTAAAGGCAAGATAGAAAAAGGAGTGGTTTTATAAGCTTGGCGAAAAGACCCTGCACATGCTTCAGATAGCAGTAACCAAGGACGCTAAGCTTTAGACTGGCAACACATAGGGAAATTATGCATATATAGACCTAAGTCAAAGACAGACACACATTTTGTAGGTACTAGTCCGTGGTTCTTAATCTGTGTTCTGGAGACCCTTGGGGGTCTGCAAAGCCTCCTCAGGGGGTCCGTGACTCCTTAGAAAAGGAAATAATATTAACAGATTAGGTCCCCAATTTTCAGTATTGACTCAGAGGGGGGTCCCCAGATTCTAATAAAGATTCAATGGGGATCCCTGGGCTCCAGTAATAATAAAGTGGGGGTCCACTCAAAAGGTTGGAAACACTGTACCAGTGAATGTAAACATATATTTTTGTTTAAGAGTGTTTGGACCTTTATGTTAAATGGACAAGATCCCGCCATACCAAGTGTTTATTTCATTTGTTGGAAAAATGCCTATTACAAACTGCCAAACGGCTGGTGTGGTACATGTTACCTGGGAGTGGTATTTCCAAAAATGTATCATGTGGACAATTTTGACAACCTGGTCTGGAAAGAGAAACCGAATTCCAGAATTAGAAGAGGAGCTAGGGCAGCAAAGATTACAGGAGAAATTTTTGGTTCCATCATTCCATCAGTTGGAGTTATCTTGAATGATATAAAGATTTGAAAATTATCAACAATAGTAGATAAGCTATATACTGATTATGCTGGAGCTATGTTATTAATGGGCATGGAGATGGTTGCTATGAGATCAATGGTTGAGCAAAATCGTCTTGCATTAGACATTTTGCTTGCAAAGGAGGGCGTAGTTTGTAAAGCTTTGCATGTGCAAGAATGTTGCACATACATAACTGAAAATAGTAAGGAGATAAGGAAGCACATTGCAAACATTACTGACCTGAAAAATGACCTGAAAGAGCTGACAGCCACTGGTGCATGGGAGACAATAGGTAATGGTTTTTCAACCATTGTAAAATGTTGTGGAAACTTGAGAAAGGAGTAGTGGTAATGATCTTGAGACACGTGTTGATTTTGGCTTTGTGTGCTTTAGTTGCACTTGGATTATATAAACTGTACAAAATGTTGAAGGAGAAGAGAGCTAAGAATAGACAGAGGAGAGAAGAGATAGAAATAGAGAAGAGAAGCGTTTATTATTATTATTATCTCAAGAAGATGGAGAATGACAGCAGTCTGTGGTATTGTACATTAACTTTTGTTATTAGGTTATCCAGTTGCTATGTACTATTAATATGTTCTGTTGCTATAGGAGACACTCATGCTTGTGAGCAAGACAGTTCTTAGAATATGGAATATGGAATGTAGGGGATCAAAGAAGGTTCTTTGTGGGCCGTTGGCTTTGAACGTCTTGCTGACAGGATGAGGCTTCTAGACGTTGGACTTATGCGTCAATAAACTTGATGAAACCGAGAAGAAACTGTTTACTGTGTTACCTCATTTTGGCGACGAGGGCCTCACAGATCTGAAGCCTCAACTGGACGCTGCCTTCCATGCTGTTCCTGATCGCTGTTCCAGCTTCGCATCGACGCTGAAGGCGGGAGTAGCCCAGCACATCTTTGTAGCAGCCTTTCTTTCTCAGGCAAGTTGCCGCTTATTTCTTTAGCAGCACGCACGTGAAAAGACTTCTTCCTTAGCATCGAAGAGACGCTTAGCAGCACGCAAGTGAAAGGGCTTCAAAGAGCCGCGCGTGCACAGTGTCTCCGCATGCCTCCAAGATAACGAAGGGACGCTTAGCAGCACAGCAGCACGCATGTGAAGCCGCGCGCGCACAGTGTCTCCGCATGCCTCCAAGGCAACGAAGGGACACTTAGCAGCACGCATATGAAGTGCGTCTTCGTCTTCTGTCACAACAACGTCAGATGCAAGCACAAATACACGGGTGAACTTTCATCGACAATACTTTCGGCGTCGGGCCGCACACTTTCAGTGTTGCGGCCATACGATGGGTGCAGTTGCACCTGTCGCGCTTTGCAGGGGGCCCCTGTCAGGGGGCCCCTGCACTGCCCATGCCAGCCACATGGGCAGTGCAGGGGCCCCCAGGGGCCCCACGACTCCCTGTACCACCAGCCTTTTCCTGACGGTTCATACCGCCAGAAAAAGGCTGGCGGTCAGGGACTCGTAATCCCCTGGGCAGCGCTGCAAGCAGCGCTGCCCAGGTGGATTATCACCGCCAGGGCAAAAGTGGCGGAATACCGCCGGCCCCGGCGGTGCGGTCGTAATAGGCCAGGAAGCACCACCAGCCTGTTGGCGGTGCTTCCTTCATTTTAGCCCTGGCGGTCTCGGACCGCCAGGGTCAAAATGACCCCCATAGTCTTTTACAGGAAAGTGTTTTAGGTATGGCAATGTGGGTCACATGGCTAATAACAAGGAGTGTCCAGCTTGGAAAGAATTTGGCAAAAACTGTGGTAAGAGAGGACATTTAGCAAAATGTTGCAAGACAAAAATGGGTGCTAAGAAAGTGAGTGAAGTAGATTGTGAAGACACAAGTGATGAGGTAGATTTGGTAAATGAAATTGATATCTTGCAAAATGTGAGTGGATGCTTAGAATGGTACCCTGGAAACAATTTGAGTGAATGGGGAAAGTGTGAAAGTTTTATTTGACTCTGGAGCCAAAATAACTCTAGTAAGTAAAAGAGTTTTTATGATCAGCACTTGAAGGGTAAACTTAAGTTGCTGAAGCCAGATATCTGTCCCAAAGGATATGGTGGAGTGCAAATCAAACTACTTGGGTACTTGTGGGGTACTGTTGAGTTCAAAGAACGTGTCATACCGACAAAAGTGTATGTGTCACTAAAAGGTGATTCCTTGATAAGCTGGTTTCACCAACGAGATTTCCGGTCTACTTGGACCCAAATGAAGTTCCATCAGTACTCCTTAAGGATTTTCCTTTTGTTAATCAAGTGGAAGAACCAGGGAAAACATGGATAAACAAATTCCCGGAAGTTTTTAGTAAAAAAATTGGTTGTCCAAATAATTATCAACTTGAGGTTAGATTAAAGCCTAGAGCTCAACCTAAAATAGCAAAATTAAGGTCTGTTCCTTTCACTGTCAAACATAAAATGAAGGAGGAGATTGACAGATTACTCTCTAGTGGTATAATTCAAGAAGTAGAGGCATCTGAGTGGGTGGCTCCGGTAGTCATGGCAAAGAAGGCCAATGGAGAGGCAAGACTCTGCGTAGATCTCAGAGAATTAAACAAAGCTGTGGTAGTAGATCGTCATCCCCTTCCCAAAATTAATGAAATGTTGTGCTCCCTTAATGGTGCAAAGCATTTTTCAACTCTCAACCTTTCCTCGGCATACCATCAGATACAATTACAACCATCTTCGCAAGATCTCGCAACTTTTATTACCCCTTTTGGCACCTTCAAATTTCTCAGGATGCCTTTTGGCTTAATCTCAGTGGCATCTGTTTTTCAAAGAGCTCTTGAAAAAGTATTAAGAGGAGTGGAAGGTATTAAGATCTACCAAGATGACATCTTAGTATATGGAGCTAATTTAACTAAACATAATGAGACATTGGAAACGGTCTTGCATAGACTAAGAAACTCAGGTCTAACTCTGAAATCTGGGAAATGCAAATTTAACACTTCCACCATTGAATATTTGGGGAATGAAATCTCAGAAAAAGGGATTTGTCCTAAAGCTGCTTTAGTTGACAAAATCATCAATATGCCAGCTCCAGAAAACAAGGAGGAACCAGTAAAATTTCTTGGGATGGCTGAATTTTATAATAAATTTGTACCAAAATTTGCAGAGAGAACAAGGTACATGAGAAGTCTCTTGAAGAAAGGTATTGAATTTTCCTGGTGTGACCAACGTTCAAACGAGTTTCATGATATTAAATGTAGTCTAGGATGTGCAGTTGATCTAGGTAGCTATGATCCTAATGATGAAATCAAATTGATGTGTGATGCCAGCTCGAAGGGTATTGGTGCAGTGCTAATGCAGAGAGCTGATGGTGTCAATAGGACTATTTTATTTTTGCCTAGAAGCTTGAAGGGGGCAGAACACAATTATTCTGTGATTGAAAAAGAAGCGCTAAGTGTTTACTGGGCAGTTGGAAAATTAAGAAAGTTTTTGTGGGGTTGCAACTTTGAAGTCATGACAGATCACAAACCTTCGAAGGAAGTATTAAAAAACAAGGGAATTTACTTGGTTTCACACCGAATTCGCAAATGGGTAGTGGCCTTACAAGAGTTTGAGTATACAGTGGTTTATATACCAGGTGCACTAAATGTACAAGCTGATTGTCTCTCTAGACTTTGTAAGGCCTTTTCTTCTGAAGAAACAGGGAGTGAGTATGACATTGTTGATGATGATTACTTTGCATGTGATGATTTTGACCAGGATATTAAAGTTTGTCTAGTAACGAATGCTGTTATCCAAGATTCGGAATGGAGGGAGGAGTTACTGAAAGATGACATCTTACGAAAAGTAATTGAGCAGACTAAGGGCCTCATTCCGACCCTGGCGGTCATGGGCCGCCAGGGCCGGGGACGGAGGAAGCACCGCCAACAGGCTGGCGGTGCTTCAGGGGCAATTCTGACCGCAGCGGTAAAGCCGCGGTCAGAAAAGGGAAACCGGCGGTTTCCCGCCGGTTTTCCCCTGCCCCAGGGAATCCTCCACGGTGGCGCTGCAAGCAGCGCCGCCATGGGGATTCCGACCCCCTTCCCGCCAGTCTGTTCCTGGCGGTTTACACCGCCAGGAAGAGGCTGGCGGGAACGGGTGTCGTGGGGCCCCTGGGGGCCCCTGCAGTGCCCATGCCACTGGCATGGGCACTGCAGGGGCCCCCTAACAGAGCCCCATTAGGATTTTCAGTGTCTGCAAAGCAGACACTGAAAATCGTGACGGGTGCCACTGCACCCGTCGCACACCAGCAACTCCGCCGGCTCCATTCGGAGCCGGCTTCATCGTTGCTGGGGCTTTCCCGCTGGGCGGGCGGCCTTTTGGCGGCCGCCCGCCTGCCCAGCGGGAAAGTCAAAATGACCGCCGCGGTCATTTGACCGCGGTACGGTCTTTTGGCGGTCTCCGCCCGGTGGGCGGCGCCCGCCGCCCACCGGGGTCGGAATGACCCCCTAAAAGTGGATGGGGTGTCAAGAAAAGTTGTGAAGAAAGTTTGGTGCCTTTCTGGCAAGTAAGAGATGAATTGGAGATTACTGACGATCTTCTAGTAAGAGCTAGTAAGTTGATTCCTCCCCATTCTTTGAGAAAAAAATTGGTGGCACATGCTCACGCCAGCCATATGGGTATTTCCAAAACCAAAGAAAGACTAAGGTGTACTTATTGGTGGCCCGCCATGGACACTATGGTGGAGAGAGAGGTAAGAGATCGTCACTTGTGTGCCTAATAAGATAAGGTCTTAAAATGCAGGGTACAACCCATGGTGATAAGAGAGGACTCCTTAGAACCATGGAGGGATGTGGCATTAGATATCCTGGGTCCGGTGAGGTTAGGTTCAGTAGACTGGTATGTGTTAGCTTCTATTGATATGTATTCCAGATGGCCAGAGATAAAGATTGTGAGTTCAGTAGAATCTAGAGATATAATTGCTTTTCTTGAGGAACTTTTTGAGAGGGAAGGGTTTCCTTCTTCGGTTCTTACCGATAATGGCGTCCAATTTACATCGAAGCTTATGGAATCCTTTTTGAAAGATAGAGGGATTAAACACAAAAGGGCGGCCTTGTATCATCCCGAATCTAATGGGGTAGTAGAACGCTTTATTAAAGTACTTAAAGAAAGCATACAACTGGCACAAACACAAGGAATTAAGTGGGAGAACGAGATAAAAAAAAGGTGTGTGTATATCGATTGACTCCGCACTCGTCCACGGGGGTGACACCCTTCTGTCTGTTTAAGGGAAGATTACCCTGCCATGAAGTAGCTCCTAGATGGGTACAAGGAAAACGATTGAGTATTGATCCTCTTGTCAGTGATGTGAATGGATAGAGGAACAAAGAACAGAGTAAAAAAATTCAGAGAAAAGAATAGTATGATGCACACAAGAGTGTAAAAGAAACTAGGATAAGAGTTGGTGATTGGATAAAGATAAGGTCCCATAGATGTAAAAAAGGACCTACCAAATTTATAGGTCCATTTAAAGTAGTAAAACTCTTTAAAAATGCAGTAAAAACAAATGATTATAAGATATGGAACTTAAACAGAGTAGTAAAATGTAGTATCAGTAGGTCAGATGAGACAAGTGAACCTGATACGTTTGATGGTGGGTCCTATATTGATCTGATTCAGCAAATAATTTGTGTTCCAGGCCTATAAGATTAACAAGGAGGCCAGAGAGACTATGAGACTATGTGTAATGTATTCATGTCTGTATATGTGTTTGTTTAAGCTATGGAGCTATGAAAACTTTCTAATTCCTTTATGGTTTTGAGGTCTGATGTTCAAAGCCAACTGCCCCACAAAGAACCTTCCTTGATCCCCTACATTCCATATTCCATATTCTAAGAACTGTCTTGCTCACAAGCATGAGTGTCTCCTATAGCAACAGAACATATTAATAGTACATAGCAACAGGATAACCTAATAACAAAAGTTAATGTACAATATCACACAGTCCTTTCTGGAAAAAGACATCAAACGTTTGAGTTGTCTCATTGACTCGCGACCAGCACACTGGGCATGGACTTTCGTCATTAGATATTGCTTGTATGGACATACAGATTTATACTTCATGGATTAGAAATCCGGTTGGCTTTAATTGAGCAGAGTGACCAGCCACTATGAAAAAGATGGATTGTGTTGCTGACCGGTGTATCTGGCATTTTAGTTGTAAAGCGCATGCAATATTTTGACCTATCAGCCTTAAGGAAGTCGCTGGGGTCTTCCCCAAGACGAAATTGTATGGCTGTTTCAGAGGGATGCTGAAAATAAATCACAAGACTGGTGAACCACTCTGAAGATTTAAGACGCTTCTCTTCTCTTTTTTTAATGAACTCTATATGGAAATTATGATATTGGGCTACACTGATGTATTTTTTTACAGGATCCAAAGAAATGTTGTTACAGAGATTTGATATTGATTGTTTAATATATACACTACTATAGCAAGTGCCTCATATGCTACTGTTTGTCCGATTTACTTGGTAATCCAGGTTTAGAATTAAGAGGGTTTCCCTTATGAGTGCACCTCTTTGTTGATATTTCAGTAATTATACATATGCTGACTGGGTCTTTGAGTGCCATTTCTCCATTGTTCACCACCCTTTCTCTTCTATATATGACATGAGAGTGTGTCCTTTTGTGACGGCATAGATTGCTGTCAAAGGAGGAACTGATGGAGCGTAAATTTTATTTCTCTCAAATATTGTTTGATAAGGAAGGCACAATTGTGACCACCAACAAGTGAAAACACAAGCACATTTAAAATGCGTGTCAATGCAGCTTTCTACATTAGGCTGTCAAATATGAGACATAGAGGCATATTTAAGAAAAGTGGCTCTTCACTAAGTGCAGAGCCACTTTTCTTAAATATGCCCCTATGTTTTCATTTGTTGGTGGTCACAATTGTGCCTTCCTTATCAAACAATATGTGAGAGAAATAAAATTTATGATACTGCATATTTTAGACTCTAAACTAATTGCTAGTATCAAAACAAATTTTATTTTCTAATGTTCAATGTGTGATTTATGAGTTTAAAGGAATGTGCATGAATGGTAACAATGGTGCTTCTCTGACACATTTAATGAAGTATACTGACAAAGTTCATCTAAGGTGAAATGTATTGCTCATACTAATGCACTATTAATTTTAATGAGTTATAAGTTCATATTCTACAGGTTGTATTAAACTGCAATGATTAAATGTAATTAAATTGATTTCTTGTGTTAGCATAGCTTAGGCTTACATAACTCGTATTTCACAGTCATGTAAAAGTGATGAATCATTGTTGATGTGAGCTTTTCTATATGTTCTGATCTCCTGAGAAGCTTTCCAAGTAGCAATAGGTCATTTTTTTAACGCTAATGTGGCTCAAAGAGGCAAAAATCGCTGCACCATATTTACAAAGTTGCCAATGCTATCATTGCGCTACTTTGTGACCTCTTGCGCCACGCATAATGTAGGCCCTAAAAAATGGCATAATGAAATCTACCAGATTTCATTGCACCGTTTTTGGTGTCATTTTTAACACCTGTTCAAAGCAGGCGTTAAAAGGATGTACCCATTCCACTTTGCTCCATTAGGGTCAACATTTTTGATGCTATTGGAGCAAAGCGCCACAATCGTGTCAAAAAGGTGGATGCTATTGGCCTAATGTGCACCATGGTGCGCCGTATTGTAAATACGGTGCACCCATGGTGTCGTTACGTGGAGGTGGGGGTGCACAGGAAACACACAGGCTTCATAAGAGGTGTCCCATAGCGAACAGCAAGAGAAACTTACCCAGCGTTAAAAGTACAAGATGATCTAGGCCTTATGAAAAACAAAGGTTTTCAACCTCCTTTTGAAGATGGGCTCAGAGGGAGCCATTCAAAGTCTGACGGGCAATCCATTCCAGAGTTTAGGTGTCAGAAATGCAAAAGAGCTGCCCCCTTTTTTGGCCTTGAAGATTTCTGGCACCTGCACAAGTCTGAAGTTGTTCAATCTTAGAGACTTAAATATCTGGTAAGGCCAGAGTTATTTTTTTAAATAGGGGCTCCTGATAATGCTCTAAAAGCAATGTTAAGTGCTTTACATTTATTACGATTGGCTATTGACAGCCAGTGTAGATGTTTCAAATGAGGCAAGATTGATTGATGATGAGAAATTCTCAGAATCATTCTTCATGCAGCATTTCAGCATTTTGTACAATTGGGTTAGGGAAGTTGGAAGGCCCAGGTAGAGACTATTTGCATATTCCAGTCTGATCATTACTATCATGTGAACAATGAAAAATTTCCTAGCTATCGTAATGGAAAGTTTAAATTCTATTAAGGACACAGAGGCGAGTATGACACTTTTCTCTCTTCACTTTAGTGAACAGCATCCAAGCAGAGATGTCTAAAACTACACTGCACATAGGCACTTGGAAAAGATACAGGAAACATTCTAACAACGTCTTCAACCAATGAACACTCCATTAATCCCCTAAAGTCCATCCTCGCTGTCAGCATCTACTCTTTTTTTTCCTGCGACCAAACTCAGCAGAATTCTTTTTTAATCTTGTTTAGATCCCTCAGATCCTATGAAAGCACCATACGACAGGACCCATGATTCTGTAACCCATGACTTACTGAACACAATTTCAAACCGTAAATTCCATTTATATTGAAAATGAATTAAATGAAAGCGTCTCAAAAACAATAACAGCATTAACGGTTACAGAGAACGGAGAATGCTCAACTTTACAATGAATAGCTAAGGGAGGGGAAATATGCATGTAATTCATGGGCAGGTAAATCCTCGCCTCCGTGTCCTTAATAGAATTGAAACTTTCGGTTACGATAGCTAGGAAATTTTTCATTCTATATCAGGACCGGAGGCGAGGATTACGCTAGTTTAAATCTTCCACACCACAAGCACCGCCAAATGTGGAATAGGTTTGAAATAAAACCTCTTGAATATGGAGTCCAAGGACCAGTCTGCCGCATTAAGGATGTTCTGTAGACGCACACCAAGTGAGAATACCTTAGAGGCCATAGCCCCTCTGACTGAGTGTGCCCCAAAAATATTTGTGTTGATGCCTGCTTCCTGCATCACCCATCTCACCAATTTTGCAATGGTAGGGGAGGACACTGTCCGAAAGGGTTTTCTGAGGGTGATCAGCAGTTGATTCTCTCTGTGTGGTTGAATCTCCGCTGTCATAGCTTGTAGCTCTTGATACAGCATACAACACACAGCTTAGGGTAATCTGGAAAGGAAGGATAAGAAACCACAAGAGAACTGCATTTTGTTCTTCTAGATATGTGAAAGGTCACCCCGTCTGGGGTGAATACTCTACCTGTAATGTCTACCTGCACTGTTTGGAGTACCCATGCCTTGGAGGTGAGGGATTCCCAGTTGAAAAAAAGCATCAGTAATCTGCCCCAACCCTATGGTGGAAGGATAACTGGACACTCACCTTGGGAGGAATTAAAGCTGCCGCCTCTGTGGCTTCTGCGTGGTCCCCTGTGTCTGGGATAAGGTCTGATCGGATAGAAGGTTACAAACTTGGAGGCATCCTAATATTGACCTCTCCTGGAAGCGCTGCTCCTGCCAGGGGCTTGTGAATGTGATCAACTGGCCAAGCTTCCCCTGCCACTGCCACAGCCAGCCCTGAGGAAAACCTGAGGGTGAAGATACGTTTGACTGACGTCTGGGCTTTGTCCAAGTATGTGAATGTCTGGACGAACTTGCCCAGTTGGCAGACACATGGGTCACCAAATAGTCCCCCTTGGGTGAGAGGACCAGCCTCCGAGGTGGCAAGATCCCCCAATTTATGGTCTATCTTGATGAGGAGCGAACAACGTCTCTCTTTTGAGATGGTGCAGTTCGCATTCCCGAGGTAGATGAGCGCCATCTGGGCCCAGCTGGACAGAACCTCTGGGGATATTATGATGCCAGAGGCTTTGCCATCCTCTGCCATATCGAGAATGCAGGTAAGCGGTCCGGCCACGTCCAGGAGCTTGTCCTGGCATGCCTGCCAGGACCTATCAATCCCCTTCTTTGGGTCCCGCATGAACTTCCCCAAGAAGTTGGCCATGTGTTCATCGAACTCGGGGGTCAAAGCCACCTTGTCACTCAGGGACGCACATGGGCATTTCGCTTGTAATCGGTTGCGGACATCCTTGTTGAGGGAGCTTACACAGCCGCCCAGCAATGTAGGTTGCCACCTTGTTTGCTGGGGTCCATTCAGCCGAACGTGGATGCAGGAGGAGGTCCAGGTACAGCATGTCTGAAGGGCCCTGAGTTGGATCCTCCGTCGGTTCGGCAGAGTAAGACTGGGGAGAAGGCACCAGGGGCATGACCTTGACCCCTGATCCCTGTCTGAGGAGGGGGTGTCAGTATCTTTAGGAGTCAGGGGGCGGAGAAATCAGGAGGTTTTGGTTGCAGAGGGGCCCAGAGCTACATGGTGGTCTGCGGGTAGAAAGCAAGCCAAGAAGGCCTTCTTTAGGCACGCAAATGCGTCAGTGCCTGTGTCTGTTGTGTCATCCTACTTGCATTTAGTGGGGCCAGAAGGGGTGGTGGAGCCTGGAGGTAATATGAGCGTAGACCTTAGAGGTTTTTCCCACCCAGGACGGTGTCTAGGCACATTCCTGCACATATTGTTTAAGCTTCTGTTACCAGGGGAGGCACGGCGTTTTGGACTGCCGACCATATGGAGGCATCCATGATTCTACAAAAAATGTTGTCCAAGGGGAGGTAAGTCACTTCTTACTACTCCGTCTCCCCTCCACTCATGTTAATACCAAGTATGTTTGGTAGACCCGGGGTGGGTGGTCTGTCTAAGGGCAAGGTGGGAGCTTCCCACTTACAAAGGTATTGTTAGAGGTAGGAGTTGGCTTGGGGCTATCAGGGCATTGCAGAGGGATCTCTCGGGTGGGGGTTTTCCAGCCCCCTAAGGAGGCCAGGGGCCAATAATAGGGTGCAACCCTGCAACACCACTCACCCAATTTGTCTATCAGGGCACTTCACCACCTGGGCCAGGTGTGTTCAGATAAAGAGCTGCACTTCGAACAGGCTACAGACCCCGCAAGTGGGGCATCTCGCTCCAGGTGGATGGGGCAGGGAGCCAAGTATCGGACACCTGTTTGGTTGTGCTGGCTCAGAAGCTAAATTGAACAGTGCGCAGACCGTGCGATAGCTGCCAAGAGCAGCTCCCGTCGCACTGTGTTGCAGCATCCTCTGGAAGTCGGAGGACCTCGTCCCAATTACCCTGAGTGCGCTGAGGCATGAAATCTGAAGATGAGCGGCCGCGGAGGAGTGTCGAGCGCTCAAGCGACTGCGAAAAGTTTCCTGCGGAAAGAAGGCATGTTAGCACAATGACTGATAAATAAATAAGGGTGTCACAGAGACCCCCAAGACACTTAGCTCAGCTGTGGGAGCAGCGAAGAAAGAGGAGGTGCTGACAGAAAGGATGGACTTTATGGGATAATGAACTGTTCATTGATTGAAGACATTGTTAGAGTGTTGGCTGTTTCTTTCCCAAGTGCCTATGGGAAATGTAGTTTTCTACATCTCTGCTTGGCTACTGTTCAATAAAGCGAAGAGAGGAAAGCGTAATCCTTGCCCCCGGTCCTGACATAAAATAGTTTTTTGAGTGTTCTCAGGAACCAGTTGTGGCAGCTTCTTTAAAGATTAGAGTTTTGCAAAACAGGCAGCACACATGTTGGATTTGCGATGAAAATGAAAGATTCATTTCAAGGTATTCAGTTTCACTCATCAAGCATTTTGGCATAGCTTTCCTTGTTTCTTGTCGAAATAGTTGGCACCCTCATGTGCCAGCTAGAAGCACATTCTGCAACTCAAGCCCACTTAGAGGTTTCAGAGGCTCACAGAACTAAATGTGGCAGACACTGTTTCCTGGTCCTTGGTTAGATGTAGAGCTTACTATCTCAACACCTAAATCTCACTCTTGACTTCTTTCATTTTAAGAAGCCTCATAAACCTACTGTTCTTGGTAGCGTCTTTCAATCATAGCCCCACTCCCTTAGTTTTTCTCCTGTTTCTTTTTGTGTACCTAATGCCAACATGACATCCTGGCAAAAGTTAAATGCAGAACAAATAAATAAATACATGAATAAATAAATAAACATGTAAGTACATAAATAAATATATCATTTGACCCAAATATTCAGAATGATATTCTTGTGTTAGCAGGAGGACTTTGCACATTGGATGAAAACATATTTGCAGGAAAGGTGGCCCATTTCAGTGATATCTGTGTTGAGCTCTTCCTATTTTGCAAATCATGGATCATTAAGTTTTTCTTTCTCCTCTCCTAAATAGACAACATGTGCACAAGGAGACTCCATGATGATTGATGGTTGAGATCCCCTCTAAGTGTATGAGTCAGAGCAAATATATCATGCCACAATTACCCGTGGCTTTAGAGTATGCATTAGGCACAAAGTGGACAATCTAGAATCTACAAAACTAGAGTCTTATGAATATGTAGCATTTTAAAGTAGGAGGGAATCTTCGGTTTTGACACATTCGTTGACTTGAAAAGACCAAAAACAATGTCATTAACGTCTGAACAGAGATGATGCAGCGGAGGACACTGTTCAGGCCACTAGCAACATTGCGGCTGCTCCCAGACCTAGAGAGGGTAGTTCAGGATATGAACTGCACACATTGGAATCAGGGAAGATGTAATACACAGCAGCAGCTCCTCTGTTTGGGTAGAGGAGCTTCGCCCCCACCAGCAGCAGAAGCTGCAAACCTTTTACAATTAAAGGATAATAAACTGTGTTTATTATCCTTTCATTGTGAAAGGGGCAGGGCCTTGTGGGGTGACCTGGACGAGGGGAGTGAACTGTGCATTGCACCACTTTGTAAATATTGTGCGTCAGAAATGCCTACCTAATGCCACATTAGCCTAAAAAAAATGATGCTAATGTGGCACAAGGGGCTTGTAAATATGACCCAGGGTCTCCTAGTGATGATCCAGTATATTTCAGGAACAGCCAATATCACAATGTGGAAGAGCAGAAGAGCTAGAAACCCTTGACAGAGAGTGTGTCCAGCTTGTGTGGAGGCTCTGCACAGATGAAGCCCCTCAGGCGTTTTGCATCCTCCCCAGATATAGGTTTCAGCTTTAGAAGCCTTTGTTAATTTGTCTGTGGCAAGGCAGGAGAGGACGTCGCTGGCTCTAAGCCCTATTCCCTCTTCTTGGCCAACCCATGTAAGGCCTCTCCTACTCTTCTCACAGCTCTCCTCTCTCCGGCCTAGTAATGTCGGGTTTTGAGCTTATACATCTTACCTTATTATAGAGCACCTATAAAACACCACAAACACTGGATAAACTGATGTCCTAGATGCAGGAAAGATAAAGTAACATTCTTCCATTTAAAAAGGATTTGCCCAGAAATAGAGGATCTTGAAAGGAGGTATCCAATAGATATGAACAACTTGTAAAGAAGCCATTACAGCTGACGCCGAAAGCCTACCATTTGGGGATAAAGCCATTTTAGACCAAGAATACAAATTTAAAAAATGGCAGCACAGTTAACTTATTTGTTAGTTAAAAGGAAGATAACTATCCACTGGCTATCCATAATGTGCACAAGATAAATGATTGGTTGAGTGTGTTGGAGTGGTCATCAGCAGACAAAATGCGCATGAGATTGTCTCAACCCGATTCTACACTTGATGTTGACCTAGTGGACTAGCACACATTCCTGCAGGAACCGTTGCATCTCCTAAGTGAACACCCACCTTGAGATGGAAGAGAAAATACTGTTGATGTTATGCCCTGGAGAGGAAAGAACTGGATTATATCAGAAACATTTGGTGCTCAATACTCTATAAGATGTAGGGGTGTGTAGCTTGGTCTCTCCCCTTTTGCAGCACCAGGCATCGGTATTCAAAATTGATGAGCTAGACTAACCACATACTCTCGAATTAGTAGTGGTTGTTTCTATTGTCGAATGCCTAAACAATAATAAAAATATATTTACCAAATGAGTACATAACGTTACTGAGAAGGTCTTCTAATCGCTGCCTGAGATTGATATGCATAAAGACTCAAATGAACGTCCTTCTATATTATGCACATGAAGAGGGAATAACTGAACATTAGTTAAGATAAAGCTATATTCTTAATTAAACAAAATTTCGTTTAACTGTTTTATGATTCTGTTTTAAGGAGTGTATCACTCTAGATTCAAGGTTGCATTAGAACTTGGCATGACCATTCTTTACATTTCCAAAATCAGCATTATGTGGTGGTTGAGGAAAGGGGGAGAGTTGCAAGGTGATCTCCTGCTGCCACCATTAATGGTTCTTGCATCTTTCTGAGGCGGAAAGCAACACTGCAACCAGTGAAAATGTTTGGTCTGGTTATTTCTAGCTTTTAATGCCATTTCTGATATGAGAAATATTTATTGTGTAATAATTCCTAGATATAATAAGATTAGGGAGATTCTTAATTAAACTTGTCTGGAACAGAGAAGCTTTGTGAGATATAAGTATATAGCACATTATTTTTCTTGTTCTTTGTGAAACATTAAAACGTAGTTTCCTTTCTGTATTCTTTGGACATGCCCAATTTGCATATGAGATAAGGCCATGTATTGCTTCGAACCCCAAGCGTTTTTCGAACTGTGACCATTTTGGGCATTTTGCACATGCATAATTGAGAATTATTTGCAAAGATACGCCACTTGCAACCAGAAATCCGTCTTGTGGAGTGAGACTCGTCTAATTATTTTTGAATTACCTCAAAGTCACACTCACATCCAAATTGTATTTGGAGCCTAACTCATATTCTTCTCTAGGCCGCTGGTGTAGACCAGAGACAGATAGTCCTGAATTCAAAACTTCAAAGGTGGACATTCCACACATCAGTGTAAGATGGAAATGCCACATATGAAAGTACTGCAAAAGTGGCATATACAATATTCTGTGATTGTGACAGGTCTTGAACCAGCGTACTGTTGATGTGATGTGATGTGAAGCCCAGTTTCTGATCCACAGGCAGTTTGTGGTTACTGAGCTGTATACAGTTTGGGTGCTCTTGTTTACCACTGGTTTTTCAGGGTCTCGATATGTTGAACGCTGTTCTGATAACCAGGTTACTCCTTTTGATCACTTAACTCCATCTAGATAGCAAGGGGAGCTATCACAGATTACTCTAGACAGCGGTAGGAGTTGGAAGCTCAGACACATTGTAAATAGCGCACAGTTATTTCAACGTATAGTCATTGCCTCATATTTAAAGTGGAAAGGGACTTTTGTTAGCATGTTAATACATGGAACACCCACAAATAGAACTTATTAAGAATACCAGGAGGTGTTAGCTTCTTAATGAGCTGGGATACAACCTCAAACGTTTTTACAGGCTTGGTGGTGGATTTTCTAGAGCTACTGTCCTATCATTAATTTTATTCTACTCAATTGTGCTTAGGCGGCCTCAGGAATATTTAAACTTCACCAGATCTCTTGTCAGGACTGTGTTTCTGGAAACAATAGAATTCCAGGAACTTCAGACCAAGTTCTCATAATCGTCTAACATCGGACACCACAAAGGACAACTCAGTGGACTGAAGCCCAATCTGTTGTGTTTGCAGTGCCCAAGAAAAATAAAAGGTGTCTGTTATACTAACGTCTATTAAGAAAAAGACCAAAATGTTGCCAATTTCAAGAAGTGTTGATATTATCCCAACAAAAGCATTAAGACATCACTTCATGTCTCAATATTGTAGCCGAACATTCTCCTCACAGTCTCTTTACAAGCTAAACAAAAGAATTCTCTCATTCTATCACAGTTTCTTCCGCTCCTTGAGGGAAGATGAGTGATGCAATAGTCCCTTTGTTAACGCTGAATTTTTACTAATGAATATTCATGTATTTTGAGTGTTGAATCTGCACAAAAAATAAGTTAACGTAGAAAAATAATACAAACATTTGAATTTGTGCCTACTTGAGTGGCCGAGAATGATCACAAAGTGTACTTATTAATAGCTTATTGATGTAAAATGTTGAGCTCATGTTTGGATTAATGTAGTAGTATGTCATAACAAAGGTTATGTATTATGTATTTGCTTTATTAATAATAGGCCTTACTTTAGCGAGGTCTTGTGCCTAGTTGCACGCCCTCATGTCAAGCTGCATTTCTTAGGCGAACTATAAAATGGCTGCTTAGAGAATTAAGGGCCAGATGTAGCAACTTCTGCATTTGCGATTCAGAAATTGAGAGTCTGTGCGACTTGCAATTTCCGAATCGCAAATGCGGATGCAGAACGGTGTCTCAGACACCGTCTGCGACTCGCTATGGGGTCGCAAAGACCCACCTCATAAATATTAATGAGGTGGGTCGCATTTTGCGACCCTATAGTGAGTTCCTGCACTTACAGGGATGGCAGCCTGCTGAAGTCAGCAGACCTCCATGTCTGTGACTGCTTTTTAAATAAAGCTGTTTTTTTTTTATTTTGCATCCCGTTTTCCTTAAAGGAAAACGAGTTGCAAAATAAAAAAAATAACGAAACCATTTGGTTTCGTTTTTTCAGAGCAGGCAGTGGTCCATTGGACCACTGCCTGCTCTGAAAAACCTTTTGGGCAACATTCACAAAGCGGAAGGGGTCCCATGGGGACCCCTTCCCTTTTCCGAATGAGTTACCACCAGTGTGACACAGGTGGTAACTGCGAATTGCGATGCGAGTCGCAAATAGTAAGGGAATCGGTATCGACTCGCAAATTGTGAATGTACATCGCAGAAGGCTTTTTTCATGGCGCAAACTGCGATTTTCGCAGTTTGCACCATGCAAACAGCTTACTACATCTGGCCCTCAATTGTTAT